>NW_025334042.1:0-10000000 GCF_019186645.2 Phyllostomus hastatus | reverse complement strand
TTCTGGCTTGCTTTCCTGCAAAATTATTTCTTAGGCCATCAAAATGTATACTTTTAGCAACTTCATATTTTTAAATAATTTTTATTAACTGATTTTAGAGAGAGCAAGAGGAAGAGAAAGAGGGTGGGAGACAAAAAAGAAAGAAATATCAATATGTTGTTCCACTTATTTATGCACTCATTGATTGATTCTTGTATGTGCCCTGACCAGGGATTGAATCCACAACCTTGATGTATCTGGACAACACCCTACCTAATCAGGTCTTACAACATCATTTTTAACTGATATAATTGAAAGCAGTGTCAGTTGCCCTGGCAAATACATTATTGCCAATCATTTTTTAAAAGTCCTTACCAGAGGATATGTTTATTGATTTTAGAAAAAGGAAGGAATGGGGAGAGGGAGGGATAGAGAGAGAGAAACACCCATCAGTTGCCTCCCACTGGGGATCAAACCTGCAGCCTAGGTTTGTGCCCTGTTGCAGATGGAACCTACAAACATTTGGTGTACAGGATGATGCTCCAACCAACTGACCCTCTTGGCCAGGGCTCAAAGTGCCTGTTTATGCATTCTGTCACAGCATCTTCAATTGCAAGGAAAATTAATTTTAAATTGTTTTTATCATTAACAATTGGTTCATCGGGAGCTTCATATGAAATTAATGTTCTTTTCCATCAAATGTGACAATCTTTAAAATAATTTTTATCTATAAGCTTATGGATATTTGATTTGTTACATTGCCTAAGTTTTCAAACTCTGAAGAATTCTAATAATTCTTTGATATGCTTTATTACATATCAAAGTGTCCACATGTCCACATGTGTATTTTGGGGGGAGTAATAATTTACTGATACAGTGTATTGCCTGAAAGCTGGTAGTTCCTGTCCCAGCTCTCAAAAATTCATGCAAATGTTGCAAAAATGGGATTTAGAGACAGGCAAGCTATACCCCCACAGAGGTCCCAGCCCTGGCATTACGTAGAGTCCCTTTTCCTTCTACCACTGCTGCTAACTGCTGCTTCTCTACCACTCTCGCCACTGTTGCTAGGCTCAAATGTCACTTGAGTACAGGAGAGAGATCAGAATTTCCATTTCTGGCTGATAGGCATTGAGCAATCACAACCTGTCTTTTTTGCTATTGCAAAGGAAAGGTTATACTCTTATTTTAAAATCTTGTGTAGTAATTAAATATTAATTAAGTGTAATTAGATTAGAAGATTTCTGAAGTTCCTCAAAGCACTCATATTTTATGACTTAAATGTCATTCAACATTAATAGCTCTTATTTGACCATCTATTATGTATTACTATGTGTTTCCTAAGGTCTGTCTAAGGCTTGGTAGCTTTTACAAGTACTAAAATCCTGTTTTTAACCTTTCATCACAACTTTTTGAGATGAAAAAATAAAAGCCTTCTTCATGTATAGTTATTAAACTGAAAATAGATTTCATCGTATTCCAAGCATGTAAATTGTAATGAGCGGCTCTTACGAGCAACAGTGAGCTGCCATGGGAAGAAGCTGAAACCCAGCAATGACCTCTTGCATTTCTCTTTTGACTTGGCAATGAATAATCCTTGAAGATTAAAGCAAAAGGTTAACCGCCAGGTTTTACAAACCAGCCATTACAAGAATAATCAAAGCTTTTGTCATGGCAATTCAGTCTTTATGTGTGTGTTTGCACATGCTGAAAAATTATTAAATTATGAAAAATGTTGAGAATCTTGTTAAAGTAGTTTTATATTGTATAATGGGTGTCAGAAGGTTGTTGGTATGACTCTGATACAGGTTTGGAAATAAATTGAATGTTCACAGTCTGTAGGTTGTACACTAGATTTACACAGATTGCATTTGATAGACTATGGTAAATTGTACTCAACTTCAAGATAGATTCTTCTTAGCTTCTTGTAAATATAATGCAGTATTGGACCTTGTATTGGTATAAAATAGGTAGTATAGTTAAATTTAATAGTTATATTAATAGTTACATTTAATAGTTTAGTATAGTTATACTTTAAATATTAAAACTAAAGTTCCAAGCAAATTAAAATACTGATTATTATCAGTAGCATAATTAACCATAGTAAATTTAATTTTAGCTATTATCTTCATTGTTAATTATATTTTATTGATTATGCCATTACAGTTGTCCCATGTTTTCCCGCTTTACCTTCCTCCACCTCCCACTCCCTCAGGCCATCCCCATACCATTGTTCATGTCCATGGGTCATGCATATAGGTTCTTTGGCTACTCCATTTCCTATACTGTATTTTACATCCCCATGGCTATTCTGTAACTACCTGTTTGTACTTCTTAATCCCCTCATCTCTTCATCCATTCCCCCACATCCCCTTCCCATTTGGCAACCATCAAAACATTCTCCATATCCATGATTCTGTCTCTTTTCTTCTCATTTGCTTAGTTTGTTTTTCAGATTCAATTGTTGAAAGACAGAATTTTATTGCCATTTTATTTATTGCCATTTATTGCTATTTATATTGCCATTATATGCTATTTATTGCCATTTTATTGTTCATAGTTTTAATCTTCTTTTTCTTTACTAAGTTCCTTTAACATTTCATTTATATTTCATTATTATTAATGGTTTGGGATGATGAACTCCTTTAGTTTTTTCTTGCCTGGGAAGCTCTTTACCTGACCTTTGATTCAAAATGATATCTTTGTTGGGTAGAACAATCTTGGCTGTAGATTTCTGCTTTTCATGACTTTGAATATTTCTTGCCATCCCTTTTAGCCTGCAAAGTTTCTTTTGAGAAATCAGCTGATAGTCTTAAGAGGATTCTCCTGTAGGTAACTAACTGCTTTTCTCTTGCTGCTTTTAAGATTCTCTCTTTATCTTTAACCTTTGGCATTTTAAGTATGATGTGTCTTGGAGTGGGTCTCTTCACATCCTTCTTGTTTGGGACTCTGTGCTTCCAGGACTTGAATGTCTATTTCTTTCACCAAATTAGGGAAATTTTCTTTCATTATTTTTTTAAATAGATTTCCAATTCCTTGCTCTTTCTCTTTTCCTTCTGGCACCCCTATGATGCAAATATTGGACCACTTGAAGTTGTCCCAGGGGCTGCTTACACTGTCCTCATTGTTTTTGGATTCTTTTTTCTTCTTGCACTGATTGGTTGTATTTTGCATCATGTTCCAAATCATTGATTGGATTCTTGGCTTCATTCACTCTACTGTTGTTTCCCTGCAAATTGTTCTTTAATTCATTAGTGTGTCCTTTATTTCTGACTGGATCTTTTCTATGCTGTTGAGGTCCTCTGTAGGTTCTTTGAGCATGCTTATAACCAGTGATTTGAACTCTCATCTGATAGATTGCTTTTCTCCATTTTGTTTACTTCTTTCTCTGGAGTTTTGATCTGTTCTTTCATCTGGGCCATGTTTCTTTGTATCTTCATTTTGACAGCTTCCCTGTGTTTATTTCTATGTATTAGTTAGAGCTGCTGTGACTTCTTGTCTTGGTAGCATGGCCTAATATAGTAGGTATCCTGAAGGGTCCAGTAGACCCTTATCACCCAAGCTGGGTACTTGCGGTATGCTCTTCATGTGGGCTGAGTACACCCTCCTCTTGTAGTTGAGCTTTGGTTGGTGTTGGAAGATGAATAGGAGGGATTTACCCAGGCCAGTCAGCTGTAAGGACTGGCTGTGGCCACTGACCACTAACCTCCACCCTCCTTGGAGGATCATCTGTTCAGGGATAGGGTGGTGGGGCTCTCCTGTGGTTTGTAGCTGTCCACTGAATGTGCAGACCCTAGGGTTTCCTGGATGGTGCAGGCCAATGTCAGCCTCTACCTGTGTTTTGCCTGGGGCCACTCTGCCTGAGCTACAAAGCAATCTGAGATGGCTGCTACTTGTGCTGGGCTTGGAGATTTCCAGGCAAAGTCAAGCTGTGAATTTAGGCTGGCTATTGCTAGAGCTTGTCCTGGGACCACTTAGCAAGAGGTATTGGGGCTGGGGGCTCAGTGAGGCCAGCTTTTGCTTGTTTGAGAGGATGTAGGAAGTTGTGAAGTATGAACCAAGACTAGCCACTCATTTGGAAAAACCACCGTTAAAAGGTCTAAGTTGGGTGAGACAAACCCTCAGGGGATCTCCAGGGGGTGAGGGAGCAAACAGTGTTAGCTAGGTTGGAGTCGGAGATATGGCACCAGCCTGCCAGCTCTGTGGCTCTGTCAGGGGAGGGTTCAGAAAAAGGACAATGGTCTTTGCCCGCCTTTCTGTCTGGAAGAAAGCTGTCCCCCAGCTCTTGCCTTGATGCCAGACACTTCAGTTCCTTCCTATATGTATGCCTCTGGTGCCTTTCAAGCTGCTACCCTGGTGCCTTTCAAGCTGCTACCCTGGTGCCTTTCAAGCTGCTACCCTGGTGCCAGAGGTCAGAGGGAGTGAGTCTGAGTAAGTCTGTGTGGGTTCTTGAAGGAACTGCTTGGGACTCTAGAAATTTCTTCCATGATTCAGTCCCTGCTGGTTTTTGCAGCCAGAAGTTATAGGGACTTATCTTCCTGGCACTGGAACCCTGGGCTGGTGGGCCTGGTGTGGGGCTGGGACTCCCAGCTTCCAAGAGATCTCTCCTGAATTTTTATCTACCACATGTGGCTGTGGGACCAGCTCACTCTGTGTCTCTGCCCCTCCTACCAGTCTGGATGGATGTGGTTTCTTTAATTCTGTAGTTGTCAGATTTCCATTCAACACAATTTCTGATGGTTCTGAGAGATGGTTGTTCTAGAATTAAGCTGTAATTTTGATGTTGTGCGAGGAGGCAAGCCATGTTTACCTGTGTCACCATCTTTGCTATTATCTTTCGTCATGATTAGTTGAAATCATTTTCTATTAGATCAATGGTTCTCTTTTATATCCTTCTAGTCACCAAGCAGCAGTACTGTAGTGTACAAAAGCAGGGTTCTGTTTGCTACTTCTAGGATTCTATTTAATGGAATACACTTTTCTTAGGAAAGTTGGCAATTGGTTGGTTGTCTCTAGTTTTCATTTTATTAATTCAGCTAATCAATTCAGCAAATATTTGAGTACCTACAATGTGACAGAGACTGTTCTGGGTGATGGGCATATGTCAGTGAACAAAACAGATAAAAATTCCTGCCTTCAGGTGCTTATATTTTACTGGTATGAAAGTCCATATAGTTGTGTAAGTCCTCCTAGACCTGAACCTCTGTTGCCAGCCTTTTGTCTATGTGACTTAAAACACCTGTCAGGTGAATAATTACTCTTTTGAAAACTGGGACATTCACTTCCTAAGGAAACAGTTGTTGAAGAGCCACCTGCTAGAACTCCTGCTGTATGCATATACTACAATTATGAGCCCCTATCCTGCAAATTTCTGTCTTGTTGGTGGAGAATTACCCAGAACTGTTTACAGCTAAACTGGCCAACTTGGGGCTCCTTTGAAAACCCCAAGTTAGTTTATCTGTCTAGTCAATTAGAAAAAGGTTATAGGTTGGGTGGGGTGGGGGATTGTGAGGGGAAAATGGAGACAACTGTACTTGAACAACAATAAAAATATTCAAAATGAAAAGAAAAAGAGAAAGACTATAAAACTAAGCAGTGACCCAATCTTGGCCCCTAATGGAAGAACCTATGCTACTGGCTGAAGCAATTGGAGATTTAAAAGATAACACTATGGAACCAGATATTTAGTTGTTTGACAAAAAAGAAAGAAAACTGTGAGAACAAAGCTACAAACTTGACTTTAAAAGAAACTTATGGGTAGGTCCCAAGGACCAACCACTCCCCTCTTATTGCATACAACATCACATATTACAATATGTACATGGCTTAACTCACTGGAATGCTGATAAAATGGTTTTATAGGGGACAGCAATACTCCTGGAAGCCATTTCCATAGGTAGCTTCCCAGGCAGACCCCAAACACCAAATCTTCCCAAAGCACAACCCTGGAAAGCCCATACATACCTCTGTTGGGCATTTTCCCTTGTCATTAGGACCCTTTAAAGTTTGGCAAATGGACTTGATTCAGTTGCCTCCTTCTCAAGAGTACAAATATGTGTTATTAATGGTTTGTATGTTTTCTCATTGCGTGGAAGCATTCTCATGCGGCAGAGCCACAGCCTCAGCCATAAATTCCTTGGGGAATCCCCTCACAGCTCCATAGTGCCTGGAGAACTGATTTTCACAAGACAAGTTGTACAATCCGTTTGTAAGATCTGGCTGACTTTACATTTCTGTTGTGTTTATCATCCCCAATTCTCTGGTCTTGTAGAAGAGACTAGTAGGTCATCAAAATTCAATTGGCAAAATCCACAGAGTCTTTTAATCTGCTTTAGTCTAAAGTCTCTCCCTTGGTATCACTCAACCTAAGATCTGCTCCCTTTGGCAAGCATAGATTGTCTCCTTTAGAAATTATTACTTGGAGACTCATGAGATTAGATCAAATTATGTATGAACCTGCACTGCTGAAATAATACCTGTTTACTGCAAAAAACTTATAAGGGCTCTATGACTCCCACACATAGAGCAATCTCTCCATAGCTTGCTTCTGGAAGGCAGAGATCTACAAATCATGATCTCTAACCTGGAGATTATATCTACTGGAAATGCCATCTCCATAAAAATGCCCTTCAGTCCTAATGGAAAGGGCCATATAAAGTATTGTTAACTAATCCTTGTGCTGCTAAACTTAAAGGTATTGACTCACAGATTCATGTTTCTCATTTAAAAAGGACACCCACACCTGAATGGTCATCTCAGCCTACTGAGATTTTAAGCTGAAAATCTCTGAACAACCCAAGATTACCATTAGAATTGTTATCCTCAGACCGAAGCAGATGCAGGTAGCTTTCCCAAGACCTTGGGCCAGGCCAGTCTGTCATATACGATTCCACACAGCAACTCTTGCACTGTTCTTTCATTTGAGTACCTTTGTTTCATTTACTGATTGTGTTGGTATCATCACCTTTTTTTTTGTTATTGCCTGAACAAAACTCTTGAGAAAAACATTCTTCCTTTTCCTAGCTCTTCAGTCTGACTTCAAGATGAACATGTTCAGATTCTTATGTCTGTTTACTGCAGTGACTGTTTTCATGGTCCTGCAACACCCTTTTGTGCCTGCTGTCCAACGATTACCCAACAGTAGTAATTTAACTGCTGTTGGATATGCAACTGAGCTAACAATACCCGCGATGAACTGGAATTTGTGGCTTGGCCCTTAAGCCTTGAAAGCTTACAAAGCCTAACTAGACATAACTCCAGATTTAAAGTCCTTTCTAATTCTCAAACCTCAAAAAATGTTGATGGAACATATGGTTTTCCTATAGCCAGATCCATTCATAAGGGCCCCCAACCCCCTAAGGAATACCCATAAATACAGTCTGGATTCTTACCGATAACTTGCCTATTTGTTTTGAAAATATAAATGGTTCAGACATACTATTGGATTTTTGCCCCTTTAAACATGTGTAACTACATTCTCTTGTATGACTTAAATAACTGTGAGTTCACAACTCCATAGACTTTAAGCAATCATGGTGTTACTCCTTATGGCGGCTCTCTAGTGCTGGAAAATTCAAAGAATAATGCCATTCACATTTGGACTTTTTCAAAACTGAACTTTGAACTGGGCTAAACCAAAGGGCTACATCCCGATACAGTTTCTGGAACTGGCTTTGCATCACTAAACTCCCTATTGAAAAATAAAATTTTTGCCCTGGCTGGTGTGGTTCAATGGATTGAGCACCAGCCTGCAAGCCAAAGGGTTGCCAGTTTGATTCCCAGTCAGGGCACATTTCTGGGTTGCTGGGCAGGTCAGGTCCCCCGTAGGGGGCATGTGAGAGGCAATCACATACTGATGTTTCTCTCTTTTCTCCCTCCCTTCCTCTCTGTCTAAAATAAATAAATAATCTTAAAAAATACATTTTTCACCTAGAAATGGACATAAACAATAAATCATGGGTTGCATAGTGTATGTTGGCTTGCTAACCCCAATCACAGCTCTTTCAAAGCAACTTATGTAATGCTTTTGAAAGCCTCCCTTTTTTCTGTCTTTATAAACTCTGTCTCTTTCTCCTCAGAACACATTGGGTTTCTACCCAAATCTGTGAATTCTAGATTTGCAATTCCTAAGACCCTCAAGTAAAACTTTTGTCTTGCCCTGGATGGTGTGGTTCAGTGGACTGAGCATCAGACTGCAGGACTGCAAACCAAAAGGCTGCCGGTTTGATTCCCACCAGGGTACATGCCTGGGTTGTAGGTCAGATCCCCAGTAGGGGGCAATCGAGAGGCAACTGGTCAGTGCATCTCTCAAAAACCCCAACTTTTGTCTGCTTTGCAGTTCTTAGTCAAAACTGATTGACACTGGCAGAAGACATAATAAAATAAATCAGTAGATGATATAGTATGTTGGGCAGTGGTGAGTATTATGGTGAAGAAGAGACCAAGGAGTGGGGATAAGGGCATACTGGGAAGGAGTAGGGGAATAAATACATGCAGGTATTTGGGGGAAGATCATTCTAACACATGCAATTCGCTTGAATTTGCTTTCCTTATTTTATTTTGCCAATTTCCTCTCCTTAGGCAATTTGATAATGATGGAGAATGGGACATAATTTTCAAGTTCTGATTAATTTGTTGTAGAAATGTTGACTGTCAGTGACCTGCTGTTTTTCCTGGTCTTTTTCACCATTCCCTTTAGCTCATTTTGAGTTTTTTTATCCATAAGTCTTAACAGAGATACCATAGATGAGGATGGTGCTGAGGACTAGCAGGTATCACATCTCCTACTGGGCTGAAATAGAGAGAAAAGGCTGGGAAGTCAACTAAGAAAAGAGATCCGATTTCAGTGTTTCCCTTAATACAAGTCCTGCTTGTTGCAAACTTGGGCATATGAAGGAAGGCTCCCAGGACCCTACTCAATACTAGAGACAGCAGGGAAAAAACTTTAAAAAGAAAACCATAACAAAATAAATAATCCTATTCCATTTATTTCATATATTTTAATTAAATGGATTAGTAGTAGTTAACACAGTTATACAATATTTCTAGTATAATTTTAAATTACAGATACCTAAGGGAAAAGTTCTAAAACTTCTACTTTCCTTACCTGAACTCCAATTTCAAACAGGGTCCTACTGTTCTGACTCTATGTTTACATGTATTGTGGGGGTGGTGCGGAGGGACCCCAGGTTTCCACCTGGAGGCCAAGGCTCTGTTCTAAAACTGCCTTGAAAAGTAGAAGGGTGCTGAAGGAACATCTAGCACCACCATTGTTCACTGGGTGCATAGTTGCTTCTTTTACAAATTCGGCACGCACTGAATGGCATTAGGAAACACGTGTTCGTCCATAACGAAAGCTAGACTTTGGCTTTAAGAAAAGTTCAGTTGGTCCTGGCTGGCTAGCTCAGTGGATTGAGCGCAGGCTGTGAACCAAAATGTCGCAGGTTTGCAGGTTCGGTTCCCAGTCAGGGCACATGCCTGGGTTGCAGGCCATGACCCCCAGCAACCGCACATTGATGTTTCTCTCTCTCTATCTCCCTCCCTTCCCTCTCTAAAAATAAATGAATAAAATCTTTAAAAAAAAAAGAAAAGTTTATTCTTCTTTGTGAATGGGCAGTTACTTAAACTCTGTGCTTCAGTTCCCTCATCTGAAAAGTGAGGATAAAACAGTACTTATTGTATTTTGTCCACGTTTTGTGCTCATTACATGTGGAATTATTATACCTACGGCATGTCATCATTATACCCATGTGTAATGCACATCCTTACTTTTCCCTCACAAATTTGGGCAAAACCGTGTGCATTACACATGGCAAATACAGTGCCTTTGTAACTGCATAATGATGTTAATTTATTGTGGTAATGATTTCACAATATATAAAATACAAATTAGTATGTTGTACACCTGAAACTAATAATGTAATATGTCAATTTGACCTCAATTAAAAAAACCCCTGCTTTATAGGGTTAAAGTGAGATGGTGCCCCGGGCTCTATTTAAAAAGAACAGTGCCTAGCACAAAGACACTAAAAAACGCTGACAATTATAACTAAATTTGCAAAAGTATCTACACTGGAGGGGTACCTCAGAGTTCTTCTGTTGAGGACTTCTGTAAACAGACATCCCTAAGGACACCATGTAAAGTTTTGGGTTCACTGTGAGAACCAGCTACATCGCTTTATTAGTTTGGTCGTTTCGTGGGTATTTACTAAACCCTCATTCTCTCGTCGGTCTTGTGCCAGGAAATAAGTTGACTTTCATCCAGTGCTTTCTTTTTCACTGACGGTCACAGCTTTATTACATGTCAAGTAGATGCTAGGGCTTCCGAAAATTATCGTCAGCAACTACACTACCAACAGCTCGAAGGGCGCCTAGGTCTGGTGGGAAGGCGACGCGGGCTGGGAGTCGTGCCCCGGATTGTGAAGAAGGGAGCCCCGGGCCGCTGCCTATTGATCGGTGTCCAGAACACTGCGGGGCATTATTTCAACCGGTGGCTGAAGACGCTGCAGGAATTGCTCTCTTTTTGAATTAATCACGTGCTTAAAAGTGAAGGCGGCAGCGGCCAGAGCGCCCTTCCCCCTCGGGCCGAAATCGGGCCTCACCTGTTGCAGGTGTCCCCCAGTAGTCGCGCGGCTTGGCCACGCCGCTCTGCGCGCCCCTCGGAGCCGGGGGACGGTGACTCTGACGCTGGCGTGGGGAGGTTAGACGCCCGGGCGGGGGGGGATCCCGAGCCCCCTAGCACCGCGCCTGGCCGAGGGCACCTCGCGGGGAGAGGCCGCGCCTCCTCCCGGAACTGGCCGGCGCGGCGGGGCGGGCGCTGGGGCAGCGGGGCCGCCGCGCGCGCGCCGGGCCATGGAGGTCCTTCCCGCAGGAGGAGGCCGGGTCCTGCGCTCAAAGCCCGAGGCGAGGCCGGAGGACGTCGCGGAGGAAGCGGCTCCTGAAGTGCCCCGGGCTCCATGCCTGCGGGGGGTGCCCCCGGGCTCCTGGGATTCCTGGGAGGGCGAGGAGGACCCGCAGCCCGCTGAGCCGCTCGGCGGTCGCACCAGCCGCACGGCGTCCTTGGTGAGCGGGCTGCTCACCGAGCTCTACAGCTGCGCTGAGGAAGAGGAGGGGGCCGGCGGGGGCCGAGGGCCCGCGGCCCGCGGCGACAGCCTCGATAGCTCCACCGAGGCCTCCGGCTCCGACGCGGTTCTGGGCGGGCGCGGCGGGGCGGGCGGCTCCAGCGTGCTGCAAGAGCTGCAGGAGCGGCCGAACCAGCGGCACCAGAGGCAGTACCTGCAGCAGAAAGGTGAGGGCCTGGGAGGGGAATCCTGGAGGAGGGGGCGTCCGGGAGCCCGCCCCTGCCGGGTCTGCCCCGGCTGCAGCGCTCACCGGTGCGTATCCGGGCTGAATGAACCAGCGCACAGACACCAAGTTTGCAGGGTCTCCTTTCATCTGTCGCTGGCGTCCACAGGGTCACGGATGCATGAGTGGACGTATTTCTCGTCTCCCCCACCCCCAACCCCTTCCAACAGTCGAGTGGAGCAGCAGTGGTGGGAGAGGTAGCGGCGGGTCTCCACCCCACCCCACCCCAAGTGTTTGTGGCGTCTCAGAGGGGCTCGAAGTCGAATTTCTAATTTCTCCAGAACAGCTGTGAGGACAGGTTTGGAGTTTCTGATACGTGCATGTGAAGTCCCAGAGGGCTCCGGGAGAAGAGAGGCGCCTGGGGCTTTAACAAACAATAAAGTAATAAAATCAATACAATAATCCGCCCCGCTGGTCACACCAGTTGGATAGTGTTTTGCCAGTGAGGCAGAATAATGCGATAATGCGGTTTCTAAGGAGAACGAGTGAATTCCATTTCTGCCAAACGTCTGGTTTCAAGCAACTCCCTGGCTGGCGTTTTTATTAGTGGGGGGCCCTGGAGTGCTGGCACCATCACGGGAGTCAGCTGCTGGCGGGGACCTTCTGTTGGAGAGGTCATGCGAAAACGGCCTTGGTTTTCGGGGGAGAGGCTAATTGGGTGTTTTTCTTGCTATCAGACTCTGATGCTGTGCCCTAACTGAGATCCCCCCCCCACCTCAACTGTTCATAAATAGCTTTTCTTTCTGGTACAAACACAATTATTGCAGTTGTCTTTTCAAAATAGATGTAGCAAGGCCTTGATTTACAAAATGAAGTGAGGTGTGGAAAACATGCTAAGCCACCACCACGTTTCTCCAATTAATGTCCTTGTGCTAAATAACCAGGGGAGAGGGGAAAGAGAGAATTCATACTATGTAGAATGACCTCCTGTCTCTTCTAATTGAGAAATCAGACTAGCTGTTTCCAGAAAACGAAACAAAACAAAACAAAAAACTAACCAGAAAAGGAATGATTCTGTCTGCTTTATCAAATCTATGTAACAGTTTTTAGCTTCCTCTTTTGGCTTCCTAGCGATGATTTTTTCCCCCAGCTGATTGTTACAAATGACTTCCACCTTCCTCCTCCTTCCCAGGACTTTGCTGGAGTTGTGCCATTTCATTTTATACAGTTATCTGGCTGTTCTCAGAATGTCTGTTTATGCCTGTAGTTCCATAGGGCAATAGTTCTTCACAATCTAACAAAACCATCTCTGAAGAATTATGATTTGGCTTTCTGTTTTCCCATGGCTGTTCACTTTTCACTACAGAGCAAATTTGGAGGATTAGTAATTTCCTTTTGGAAGAGGGAATTTGGCAAACTAATGTTTAAGGAAGTGACAGTGTAGCTTTTTAAAAAAATTTTACCTATTTATTTTTAGAGAGGGAAGGGAGGGAGATAGAGAAAGAGAGAGACAGAAACATCAATGTACGGTTGCTGAGGGTCATGGCCTGCAACCCAGGTATGTACCTTGACTGGGAATCGAATCTGTGACACTGGTTCGCAGCCTGTGCTCAACCCACTGAGCTAGACCAACCAGGGTGTGACAGTGTAGTTTTGCAAGTGGATTTCAGATGAGTGACCACTCAGTAATCATTCATAAGACCTGTAAGACTCCGACCTTTATTTATTTGAGGCACCAACATGGTTTCTCAGGGAATCTACGCTCTCGTCTCATTGTTTTCCTTTAGAAATGAACTTTGGAGTCAGAATGCTTGACTGATATCCTGCCACTGTTCCTTACTAACTGTGTGGCCTCAAGCAAGCGATTTAACCTGTTTGTGTCCTTTTCCTCTCTTATAAGTAGGGATAACAATACCTGCCTCAGAGGGTTGTGAGAATTGTGTGAGTTAATGTGAAATTCCTTAGAGAGGAAATTGGCCACTGTTTATCATTTGATGATCTCATTTTCCCTATTTATTTAACACTGTGTTAGGAGCTATAGCTCACACCATGGGGCAAAGATAAACAAGACTTTATGCCTGTCTTCAAAATGCCTATGTACCAGCAAATTTCCAAACTCTGAAGGTTTTTCCTGTACTGGACAATATGTGTAATTCAGAGACCCACAGAGCTGTAGATACCTTAAGAGTCACTGACAATGACTCCTGTGGAAGATAGTACAATTTAAATACAAGATGATGATATTCCTACCCCGAGAAGGACAATTTTTAAACATTCAGAAAACGGACATTTGCTCTCTCTGAAGGAATCTAAGAGTGAAGACCCTTGGATCTCCTCCAGTAGCTTGTTCTCATGTTTGATCATCTTTTTTGAACCCAAAGAGTTTCATTTAACCTAAGTGAGCTCTTACTTCCCATTATATCCCATCGTGTTTGAACTCAAGGTGAGAGGAATAACCACTCTTTGTTCTCATCTTCATAGACATTCCTTAATCTTATTTAAGTCCTATTTATATTAGCGTTTATAACAACCATTAACAACTGTTTCTAGAATAATCTTGCATTCTAAGCATAATTTGAGACCTGGAGCACTACCTTGCCTAAGATCACACAGATGGTTGGTCGGTCCAAAGGAAGTTTGACCTTGTTCACTCAAGGTCAAATGACATTTTCCAAATGATGTGGTCAGCTATGGCCACCGCTAAAGCACCCTCCTGCACTTCTCTGAAACAAGACCCCAAATGCTCACTCCCTGTGACCTCTGAAGTATTTTTACTACTTTTGAACATTTCTTTTGTTCTCTTCTGGTACTCTCTGGTTTCTCCAAATCGTTTTCAACATGAGTAGATCCAGACTCCACACAGGATCCCCAGTGAGGGCCTGGCCAGTGCCAGGCTGCATGGAAGGCTTGCCCTCCCCTCACTACACTGACTTACGATAACATCAAGTGTGGCGAACAAAACTCCCAAATTGTAATGACTGTTCATATAAAGATTGCTGATATTTCTGATTCAAGTCTTTTTTTACTTGTAGAAAACTGCTGTTGAGAATACTAGCTTTTGAATGCAGAATTATTTTTCATTTATCTGTTTAAAGGAAATGCATTTTCTACATATTTGAAAAATTACTGAGTCTCTAAGATACCTAATAGTCAGGGTATTGGAAGACTGTGTATTTAAAACAAAACCAGGATTTTCACATTTGTCTGCCTTAGAAAATGTGTTAGTATTATTTACTTTTAACTGATTATTTATAAGCAAAAGTGAATACTTTTAAAAATAGTTGTTATCAGCTATTAGGATTATCATTGATGTAACAGACTCAAACGATTCTTTTCTTGTAGCTTTGCCTCTGAGCGCATTAATGATACAAAATGTACATTCCAGTTTTCAAGCACTGAAAGGCAACTTTGCAACCAGAGCTAAATATGCTAAAAGTAAGAGACTTGCTTACATGTTACAGGATCAAATTGATTTTACAGTAGTTGTCTCATGGATAGAGTGGAAATGGATGAGTGACTTACTGGATCAGAGTATCTTCACTGACTAAGTACACATAGTCGTGGGTGAGAACTCAGAATTACTTGCTTCAAGTAGATGCTCTAGATAATTTACCTTAAACGACTAGTATCATGTTGGTACTTGTATTCCTCTCAGGGTGTTTATTGCTCTATTTAAAATTTTCTAATAGGCACTAATGAACTGAAGATGATCCTTCGAGAGCTTAAGAACAGAATTGGTATTCAGTCGGCGAAGTTACTCCGGCAGCTGAAGCAGAAGGATAGGCTCGTGCATAAAGTCCAGAGGAACTGCGATGTGGTGACCGCGTGCTTGCAGGCCGTGTCGCAGAAGAGAAGTGAGTGCTGGGGGCGGGGGTCAGCTCTTATGCAGCCTGTGTGCGACTGGCATGTTAGCGAGCTGAGTCAGTAGTCTCTGCATTTCTGAATCTGTTGAAAGGTTTTAAATGGAATGTTATCCCCTCAGAACTAAGAACTATGAATAACTGGTACAGTTTCCAATTTATTTTTCAGTTAAAATGTGTATTTTACATGTCTGATGTTACAAACTTAGTTTTATTCCAGATTTGCAGTAGTACTTCACTGTGACATTGGTTATTTTTACATGATGCTAAATAATAACTGAAATCTTTATTTTAAAAACAGCATCAAATAGATACAACCTAAAAGGCATGCTTTTTTTTTCTTATTCTCTTTGTGTTAATAAGTGAATTAAAAATTAATTTGAAAGAAGGAGACTCTTGTAACAGGATCTTACAACCTGCTCTGAAACCTGAAAAAGACAAAATATTTTAACAAGTAAACCCATCTAGTATGTAATCCATTTGTAACTAAGAGATGCATGGTTTGTTAGTTGAGTTAAAAGTAGTTTAATTACTAATGCATGTCAAATACTAGATATAAAGCCTTGTGAGTTAATTTTATGATTCTCCATGCAGTAGTTTTATGTTTTATTCTGCTAACATTTCCCTATTTTTGTTTTGTATTCTTTGTTAACATGCAGCATGGCAGAACAGTATGTTCAGGTATGGTAAACGTAGGCACCAGTGACGTGTTTTGCTAAAACTCCTGTGGCAGCTTTTCAGGTGCATGTGAAAGTTGCCTCCTATTATTGTTCCTTTACTCTGTCACGTTTTATATATAAAGTGACACTTCCTAGAGTTTTTCTTGTAAGTTCCAGATTCAGATGTATTTCTGTTGATAAAAGAATTCTCAGGGCTTGGTTAGTTTCAGATAACATTAATGACTTAAATTCTATTCTTATGTTTATTATTAAAAGAAAGTAATATGTTTTCTTCCCCTCTTTTATTATAACACTGTTATCCCCAAGTTATTATTCTTGCTAGTTACTAAGTAAGGTTTCAACATAATGTGTGTTAAATACAATGTTGCTCGTTTCTCACAGTGATACAATGGCCCGTAAAGAAGGAGGAATTAATTGAGTAGACTGTTTTCGAAGGGAGTTTTTTCCAGAGCCAGTTGTCTGAGATGGCTGTAGAAGGAGGGTATAGATATAGCTATAGATGTGTATATATCTATTCAGAAAAAACTGGCATGCATTATAAGCACTTCACATTTTCTTCATGGATTCTGATTAATTCACAAGTGTCCAGTAAACATGTTATTTTCTTCATTTAAGATACCTTGATTTTGATTTTTCTCTTTTCAACTCTTCACCTACCCATTGTTGTTGTTTGTACCAGAAGTTAAAACAGAAAGGTAAATGTGTGGAGTTTGGATGTGTGGGAAAGTGTAAGGGGGCACAAAACCAGTGTCAGGAGACAGGGAAGAGTGTCAGGCTAGCCTAGGATCCTGGGCTAATAATTACCAGGGACTGATAATCATTTAGAATTTGAACTTATTTGCCTGATGAAAGAACCAGCATTTATGTCTTTTTGCAAAAATGTGTCCACAAGCACCAATTTAATTTGTAAGTTGGTGAATGCACACTTCCCATGTATTTAGGTGGTGTGGACTCCATCCAGTGCAGTCTGTATGTTGTGGATGCAATGAACAAATTCACATGGACTGCAGAAGTCCTGTGGAGAAAAAGGGACAGCACAACCACTCTTTGAGAGAGAACACCCTGACCCTTGCCTGGACAGGCTTTTATTGCTTTCTAATAGCATACATCAAAGAAGGTTCTCATTCATTATGCTCAGGTTTGCTTTATGTGATTACTTTTTACAGATAATAAAGGAAAGGATGTTGCTGATTACTTCTTGCAGATTAACAAAGAAAAAATGTTGCAGATGCAAGGGAATGATAAGAATGACAGTCTGGTTATACTTTGTCCTTGGGAGAATTAGCACAGACTTCAGGAAGTTACTTTAAAGATATGCAGTAAACATTTGGTGCTTCAAATCAGTGTGAGGGAGTTTTAGCAAAAGCAAGCCTCAAAGCAGCCTAGGTATAATGCAGGCCTGGTTTCCCACGGGAAAGCTGATCTGTGGGTCTGGCTCCTATGTGCTGACTCGTGCCTGCCGGTTTTCCGATAGGGCTGGGCTACATTCACCATTGCCAAGCAGACTGGTTCCCTATGTTTAGGATTTGTCTCTTTAATGCTAGACAGGGTTTTGCACTTCAGACAACATGAGATTAATGACTCTTTTCCTGGGGAGTTCAATTCTCACCTTGGTAATCAGACTCTTAAATCAAACAATATATTTTTGTTAAGAAATGATGATGCATCAAAATGATCTTTTTCATCATATACTGTTTTATAATGTAGGGAGACAGAAGTTTGACTAGGTAGTTTTTGTTTTAACCCCTTGTAGATCTCCAGAGTTTATGTGATTTGTGAACTAAATGCCTGATTCTAGTAGTTGTATTTTTGCCTTTTTCCTCAAGGTCAGCTGATAACAAATGTGTTTAATTAGAGTTCTAAAGAATTGAGATTTCACTATCCCACTGACTTTCCTTTTTAGCAGTGATTGGCAGTGATGTATTCAAATACAACACACCCATGCAAAAGTCCAGATAACCTTTATTTTTCCCACATGGGTTCAAAGCTCATACATCTTTCCACAAGTGACTTCCCCCTTTCAGAACATGCTATGGAATAAAGCTATTTTAATATTTTTTTAAAGTGTGTTATTTCCTGTTGATACACCAAGGAGGATTTAATAATTTTGAAATAAGAATCATAAGTTAGTGTGGATTATGAACCAAATGACCAGATCATTTTTATTTCTAGCACAGGTGCTGTAACTGCTTAGACTGCATGGTTTCCTAACCAAGCCTTATGGTAGACCCCTTTATTTTAAAACTGGGGTAGGAATAAGAAGAGCGGGATCAATGTTTGCTTATGGAAGAGCAGATGTTCCCCTTATATTTAACCATTCATCTTAGGATAACCAATGTAATATTAGTAATAAAATCAATGATGAGATTGGCAGCAGCTGTAACTGCTCATTACATACATTCTTTCTGCCAAAATGTTGGTTTTATCTCTCATAGCAATTCCAAAAAGGTATGTATTGTTAGGCACATTTTGTTGAGGAACTGAGATTCAGAAAGTTTAATTTGCTAAGGTCACATAGATAATAAGTGGTTCAGATGGAACTGGAACATAGATGTCTCAAAAGTCCACTCTTTTTTACCGTAAACTGATGTAAGAGGGTTCTACTTTTTCTCAGCAATTAGATGGATACTTCTGTAATATTATTGGAATATAGGTGGAACAATAAGAAATTTGTAACATGCATAGGAGATAATACAGTTTTAGGTTTGTGTATTCTGAGTATGAGTCTTTGAGATGTATGTGCTGCGAATACCTTTTCCACTTTTTTTATGGCTTGCATTTTCACTCTCTTCAGAATGACATTGAATACACAACAGTTCTTAGTTTTGTGAGGGGGCACCCAGATTATCTTCTGGAGGGTAGGCCCCTTGTAGTACAGGTTTCCCCTCTAGGTGAGTGTTCTAGGAACCCATCTGTATCAGTGTAGCAGCTGGTGGTGTTCTGAGAGGCTGTGTTTGGCCTCAGTGAATTTTTTTTGAAGACTGTCTCAGCGTGTTTTTCCTTTTCATGATGGGCGATTTACGAGTGCATCTGCCCACACTGTGCTGAGTGTTCAGCAGTTTTTGACCAAAAACAGCATGACCCCTGTGCCCCACCCTCCCCATTCACCTGAACTCACCCTGAACAACTTTTTTTGTTTCCCTGGATAAAAAACATCCTCAGAGGGAAGCGTTTTGCCTATGTGGGAGAGGTGTAACAAAAAACAGCAGAAGCACTAAAAGGCATCCAAATCGATGAGTTCAAAAATTGTTTTGAGCAATGGAGAAAAATGTCTTGATAGGCGTATTGCATCAAGTGGAAAATACGTTGAAGGTGACTGAAGTTTAAACATGCAAGAACAAATACATAATTTTTTATAAATATTGAATAAATTCAGTTTTGGGGGGTCCTTCCTTGTACATAGTTCAATTTATTAGTCTTTCAGCATTCTGCAGGGCTGGCTTCAGGGGCACATATGTGGCTGTGGAGTCACACAGGGTCCCGTGCTCAGGAGGGCCCACTCTCGGTTTCCTGCTCTCTGCTGCATTCTTCAAGTCCCACAAATTATGTAGCCGGTCCTGACTTTATGGCTGGTACTTCTATCCTGTTTAAGAAATCTTTTTTCCCTCTGGTCACTGTCAGCCTGTCTTCTATTTCAATGTCTTTGGTTATATTTTGCTTGTTTCTTTGTTTTGTTGTTTAGGTTCCTGTTAAAGGTGAGATCATATGGTATTTGTCTTTCACTGACAGTGACCAGAGGGGAAAGAAGAGGGAATTTCAGGGGAGAATAGGAAGGGTTTACAGGAACAAATTTAAAGGACACATGGACAAAAAATATGGGGGGGTGGTAATGGGAAGGAAGTGGGGAGGGATGGGTGGGCAGGCTGGAATGGGAGTAAAAGGCAGAAAATTGTACTTGAACAATGATTAAAATAAAAAAAAATCTTTTTTCAATGCCAAACTCATGAAGAATTTCTTCCACAATATTTTCTTATAAAATATTTTATTTATTCATTTTAGACAGAGGGAAAGGGAGGGAGAAAGAGAGGGAGAGAATCATCAATGTGTGGTTGCCTCTCGCGTGCTCCCGACTGAGGACCTGACCTGGCCTGCAACCCAGGCATGTGCCCTGACTGGGAGTCAAACTGGCCACCTCTTGGTTCGCAGGCTGGTGCTCAATCCACTGAGCCACACCAGCCAGGGCATATGTTTTTGAAGCTTTGTTCTTTTGTTTTTATATCTGGCTCTGTATCCACCCGGAACTGATTCACTGTGTGACAAGAGAACACTCTTTACCACTGCTCCGCGGTGCCATTGTTGTATAAAGGCAGGTGTCCGGCGTGTGTCGGTCTCTTCTCGGGCCCTTACTTTTTCTTATTTGTCTCTCCGTGAGCCAATGCAACATCGTCTTATTCCACTTTTAATAACTCTAAATATTTGATAGTGTGGGTTCTTTTTTTAATTTTTTGATAGTGTGTGTTCTTATACCTAGTTCTTCAAGGTTTTTGAGTTATTGGCTCATTGGGGGATTAGTGATAACTTGATGATGTTGATCTTCTAATCTATAAATATGGTGTTTTAAAGTTTATTTGAATAATATTTTACAGGTTTCTGTGTAGAGGTCTTGCATCTATATTTTGCTACATTTATTCTTAAGTAGTTGAGATTTCTTGATGCTGTTTTAAATTGGTATTTTTTAAAAATTAATTTTCTGTTTGTTCCTATTACAGAAAAATATAGTTGTTTTTGCACATGGTCCTTCTAGCCAGTAATCTTACTTTTTCTTTTTTTGATCCCAATAGTTTATATGTAAATTATTTTGCATGTTTCCAAGTATATAATCTCTAGCATCTGCGAATACTGTCAGTTTTGTGGATTTTTTCTTTACCGTTCTTACATTTCTTTTTCTTGCCCTATGCACTGGCTAGAATCTCTACTATACTGTTGAATGGAAGCAGTGATAATGGGATGAAATTTTTGTTTTACATTCAACCTAAGAGGGAAAACTTTTTAAAAATTGTTTCACCATTAAATACAATACTTCTTAAATGTTTTCTGTAGAAATCCTTTATTAAATTAAGGAATTGTTTCGTTCAGTTTGTTCTGTTCACTCTTGTTCAGTTTGCTAGGATGATGAATTTTTAATCATATACTTATTGCTGGTATTGAGATGATTTGTTGAATTTTATATATTTTAGTGAATGGTAAAACATCTTTGCATTCCTGGAAAATTCCTAAACATGTATGTATATTTCTATAATCTGGATTTAGTCTGCTAATATTTTGTTTATGATTTTTATGGCTATGTGATGAGTGAAGTTAACCTGTAATTTTCCTTGCTTGTAATGCTCTTGCCAGGATTTGGGGGCCTCATGAAGGATGTTACAGAGTGCGCCCTCCTTTTCCCTTCTTTGGGAGAGATTGTGTAAGACTGGAATACCATTTCTTCCCTGTCTGGCAGAGTTCACTGGCAAAACATTTGGGTCTGATGCTTTCTTTGTAGGAAGGTTTTAAATTGTGGATTCAACTTTAAACAAAAACAATGATAAGATTAATTGTATTTTCTATTTCTTCTTGTATTAGCTCTGGTAAATTATATGGAATTTGCCTATTTCACATAGACATAATATTTTAGGGGTTCCTTTAGTGTTTCAAGATATTAAAACAACTTCACTGATTTAAACAAGAATTTACTTTCTACTGAAAATATTTTTTAGTATAGACTGTATCGTCATACAAAAGAGTATTCGAATATTATTGACTTTAAAAAAATAAACAGATCTATGTATGTGGATATCTACCTATCAAGACTGAATAATAAATATCAAAGTTAGAAGTCCCTGCATGTGCCTCCCTGGTTGAAATCTCTCTCTCCCACATATATGTTAGTTATTCCCTTGCTTTTCTCCATAGTTTTTCCATCTAGTGTGTATGTTTTTAAGCAACATACAGTTTTGAAACACTGAGTAGCAAGGCCAAGCCTTGTTGTGTAGGGTAAGGGTAATGTCTTTGTTAAATAAAAGCTCTCGGAAGATAAGCAGTCTCTGGTTCACAGAGTCTGAGGTTGGGTTCCCCGAGAATGCACAGGGAGGGACCCATCTGGGAGAGCTAGGGTTATAAATGAGTCCTGTGGCATCTGCCAGGGCTGGTCACTGAATGATCAGCTAGGTCGGGGGAGTGGCCTGCTTTTTATTTTTCATTCAAAGCCCAACCATGACCTTGCTCTTGCTCTCAGAAGTAGGTCAAAGAGGAACAGTTTTGTGGGCATGGAAGGGAAGAGAGAGCAGGCATTTCATGAGAACGCTATGAGATACACCCAGACAATAGTCTGCATCACCTCCCCTGGGCATTCGGTTAGAAAGGCGGCCCAGCAGCAGGAAGCATCTTTTGGTGACTGCCATCTGTGCAAGTGTTGCTTGAGCCATACCGCTCCGGGCTGGACTGGTTGTGCTGCACAGCTCCTGCGCACAGCGGCCCCGTGGGATCGTGGGATCGCCCTTCCCTTTCACGCTGGAGGCTGTCTTTGTCTCTGTCCTGTATCGGCTCTCTCGTGTCCTGTTGTCCTGTATTTTCTTTTCTTCTTTCTTTGATTATTCTTTTTATGTTGTTGCCCATAACTTTACCTTGCCTGTGAGGTAAACTTTTGGAACTTGTACAGGAATGAAAATGTCTTTATTAAATCCTCACTTTGATGGATAGATAAGTCTATAATTGCTTTGTTGACTTTTTGCTTCTATTCTTACTCTTGAGAAGTCAGAAGCCTTTCTGAGGCCTCATTCCCTGTCCTGGACTGCTGCCTTTTCTTCTTTGAAGGCTTGCGGAATCTCTGTTCTTGGTGGTCTAAAAATTCATGATCTTTTTGCTTGGTGTCGGTTTGTTTTCATCCATTATGCTTATTTATTTATTTGTATATTTATTTTTAAAGATGTTATTTCTTTTTAGAGAGAGGGGAAAGGAGGGAGAAAGAGAAGGAGAGAAACATTAATATGTGGTTACCTCTCATGCACCCCGTATTGGGGACCTGGACTGCAACCCAGGCATATGTCCTGAGTGGGAATTGAACTGGCAACCCTTTGGTTTGCAGGCCAGCACTCAATTCACTGAGCCACACCAGCTGGGGCCCATTGTGCTCTTTTAATCATGCAACCTACGTTCTTCACTTCTGCAAAATGTACGTGAATTATTTCTTTGATTCTTTTCCTCCCTCCTTCCCCAACCCCCTGCCATTTCTGTGATTCTATTGTTTGGCTGTCAGAACTGCTGGACTAGGTCTGTAATATTCTTCTGTTTCTATTTTCCATCTCTTCTCCCCTTTTTTTCTTTACTTTCTCAGAAGTTATCTCAACTTTATTTCCCAATCTTGTTATTAAGACCATTTTGGGGGGTTGTTATTTGGATGTTTCTTTTATACAATTGTATCCTTTTCATGTTTCATAGATGCAATATATTTTCTTATTGCTTTAAGGATATTAGTGATAGAGACTAAAACAGACAAACAGAAAAGGAGTTAGAGGAAATAGATGATGGGGGAGGAAAGAAACTTTGAAAACTGCTCTTATATTTAAACTCTTTCCTCAGCTATCTAGTAATCCTTGGCCGTCTGCTCATAATTTATGGTGGGAGTCTAAAATAACAACTTGACCTCTAAACTCCCTGGTGGGACTTACTGACTTTAATCGTCACTGAAGAGTCACCTGGATGGGCTTTGTTATAAAGTCCCCAGGTGCATATCATCTGGTGTTCCTTCTGGGACTGGTCTGATTCCTCAGGGAAGGGTGTTTTGACCTCCTGCTTGGACGGTGAAGGTCCGCGGGGCTGAGACCCGGGGTCTCAGACCTCAGTGCACATTGGTCACTGAATGCCTGTTTTAGGTAAGCTGGTTTTGCAGCAACTCTGTTTTACCTATCTTCAAAAATGAGATCTTCACTCTTTGGCAGGAATGGGAGAAGAGTAAATGATTGCCCAAACTCAGGAAGTAGAGGAGAGGATTGTGGGAGCTGACGGCTTTTCCACAGTTATCTCTGAGTTCTCCTTGTGAAGCCTCCTCAAGGCTGCCTGTGTCTGAGCTGCTTGCTGACTGCGGTGTGATAGAGGTTGGATGTTAGCTTTTCCATGACAATTCGGGATTTGGCTTTCTCAGATCTGCGAAGTCAATTTCTATTTGTCCGTATGCTTTTTAGCTTCAAAATTCTATTGCTGGTGTCTCTGCTTCTCCCCCCCCCCCCGCCCCCGGTCTTTGTGGGTGATGATAAACAAACATCTTTTCCCTGTATTTTTAGTGTGGTTTTGGTGGGGACCAAAATTAGATGCATTTTTTTCTCCAGTTTTACTTCTTAACCCAGATGTGCATATTCCTTTTACATACATTCATTTGTTGTGATAGATGAAAAGAAGTTAGCAGTTTTTCCAGCTTTATTGAGATGTACTTGACATATAAAGAGGTTACCATTTAGATTAAGATAGAATTGCCTTAAACTTGGACCTTGGTTGCAGAATTGTGAATGTTGTCACAAATTTGTTAATATTGATAACAGATTTAAGTATGTTTTGATATATAATTAGCAGCTTTGTATGCCCTGAAGTAACTTAGTAAGAATTTGACTTGGTGAAAGAAACTGGATTATAATCGCTTACAATGTGTTTTAGCAGTAGTTTCCTCCGATTATCTTAAAACTCTTTAGCATCTTGTAACTGAGTTTTTTCTCATTTTTGTCATAATCATTCTTATGCATACTGTAAATTTGCGTACCATTTGAAAGTACAGTAATAGCGTTTGAACCTCCAACTTCTGAGAGATTTTTGTGGCTTTGAAAAAAACAGATGTTTCTTGCTACCTCATTATGAAGAAAACTGGTTTTTATGGGAAAAATATGAATCTCAAAGTCATAATTTAGAGGTAGAAGAGAACTTAAGCCTGATTTCTGCTTATTCCCAACCTGTGGCTGAGCAGATTGACACGTGAAAGAGTAAACAGCCAGGCTGAAACTCACACAGCAGGTTGGTGACTCAGGCAAGAACCAACCCCCATTTCCACCTTGATGCCCTTGTTCTTACGAAAGAAAATTCTGTGTACAGCCAGCAGGGGGAGCTCTCTTTCTCTTTTAAGCTGTCCCAAGAACTGTTAAATTTATGTTCTCTGTGTTGTCAGAGCTTGAAATCCTGGTTCGTACACTTTTTAAAGGTGAGATTTCGTGCAAGTACTTTAACACCCCTGTGCTTCAGTTTTCTCATCAGTAGAAAAGGGGGTGAGATGATAGTACCCACCTCATAGGTCATTGTGAGAAGTGAGTGAGTTAAAGTGTAAAACACGCTTAGAAGTGTTCCTAGCTATAGATTTACTGCTATTGCCACTATTACTGCTGTGGGGAGGTTTAGAGCCTGACTTTTCCAACAACATTTGCATGGTTGCCTTTTTGAAGCAACTGTGAAGGTTGCTAGGGCTCATCACATTAAAAAGAAATCAGTGGGCCCTGGCTGGGTACCTCAGTTGGTTAGAGCATTGTCCCAGTGCGCCAAGGTTGCAGGTTTGATCCCCTGTCAGGGCACATACAAGAATCAGCCAATGAATGCATAAATAAGTGGAACAACAAATCATTGTTTCTCTCTCTGTCTCTCTCTTCCTTTTTCCCCACCTCTAAAAATCAATAAATAAAGTTAAAATTAAAAAGAAAAAAATCACTGGGATGGGACAATTTAAGGAGGAGATATTGGATAATTGTAATTATGGATTTTATAATTTATTAGCTCTTTGGGAAAGGATAGCTTACTCTTCTTCAATAATATGCAAGGAGATTGCTGATTCTTTCTGTGTTTCACTTGAGAAGATGGCATGTGATCATGTTTTTTGGACACATGTTCTATATCAAAGTAGGTAACTGCCTCTGTGTCCCAAGGGCAATAGGAGCAAAGGCAAGAACCAGCAAAATCCTCCTTGAAGCATCAGGAAGCATTTGAAAGAAGAACCAGGATTAGAAGGATGATTGAAATGATTGAATGATAGTAATGAAGGAAGGAGGGCTGGGAAAACATTCCAGGCAGAGACAGTGGTGCAGAGGCTGTGAGAGCATCAGGTTTTGAGGACACCTTTAATTGTCTAGCATTACTGGATGTAACACTGGAGGCCGGAGGGAAGTGGCAGAAGCTGAGGCTGGGGTTCACATTGTGTCCTGCAGCACCATCGCTGAGCTCTGGAGTGGCACAGTTGGATTTGCATGTTTCAAAGGTCATTTTGTCAGCAGGCTGGGGAGGGTGAGTGTGAGGATTATCAGGAGGCAGCTGATGCAGTAAACCTGTAGAATTGATAGGCACTGCGTGAAGGAGCTCTGGGAGTGGAGAGAAGACGAGATATTTAGGAGGGAGATTGGATTGGACTGGGACCCGGATATGGGAGGAGGAGGAATCTGAGGAGAGTTGAAGGCTTGGGGAAGGTGTGGGAGGGACCAGGAAGTGCTTATGGCTGAGCTCCTGGCTCAGGAGAACCATACAAGCCTGCTAGGGAGGAGAGAGCAGAGGAAGACAGGCGAGCTGAGAACCACAAAGGAAGGCAGTGCTGAAGAAGCTGCTGCAGGACAGAGGGGAGTTTCAAGGAGGTGTGGTTTTTGCTTCTATAGAACAATTCTCAAGACTATATAAAGCACATGCACATGCATCTATAATTACTGCAGAGAAGTCAAATAGGAAAAGAATTGAAAAGGGCATTGGATTTTTGCCATTTTAAAATAATGGGAGAGGAATTTCTGTTTCAGTCAAGTGGTGGAGACAGAAGCCTCATTACATTTGGTTTATGCAGCAAGGATGTGATATTCTTTCCAAGGGTTTTTGGTGATGAGATGGGGTGAGGACCAAGCTTGTTCTGCCTTTATTGTATAGAGGAAATGATGAACTTCTTCTCCCTCTGAAGCCCACATTTCCTGTCCTGATTTCTATAAGAGCACCAATAATATTTTCTTATATTTGTTTCCTTTTTTATTATGGTAATTTGCCTCTTTATACCATTGGATATAGATCCTCTGAGGAAAGGGCTAAATCATTTATCTTTTTATTTTTAGTGTCTATTGCAATAGGTACTTGGCATTATAGTCGAGCTCATTGACTGTGGAATGGACAGATAGACAGCTGGGCAGGTAGCTAAACTGAGATCAGATCAAAGTTACTCTGTGTGTGTGTGCACATGTGAGGCAGGTGACTCGGTGAGGAAAGTGACACAGGCTAGCATAGGCTCAGAGATTGTCAACAACAGTACATATTTGGAATTACCACTCTGAGAGGTGGGAAAAGGACTGCTTAGAGAGGAACAGCATCAGGACTGCTGAGATTGGAACTTTTTAGTTAGTAAATGTGCAGGAATTTTGTGATATCATCTTAGATTTTTGGAGCTACAGGAAACCTCAGAATTAGTGTAGTGTACACTGCCCATTGAACACAAGAGACTAGTGTATGTGAACTGCCTTCCTAGCTACACTGAAGGCCATGTGAGAGTTTGGCCATTGGGCAAGTACACATTTATTGAATGATAGTGTTAATACAGTGCTACTTCTACATGGGGGGGTGGAGTGAGTAGAGAATATTAGGTTGTATCATTCTAGTTAGAAAGAAAGTCTGAAAAATTATTTGAAAATGTATGTATCAGACAGCAGGAGAATAGCAAAGACAGATAATTCAGTTGTGTTATCTTTATAGAATATCTCCTTAACAGCATTGTGCAATTGTATCTACCCAATCCCAAACATGCAGCTGACCCTATCTCCCTCCCCAAATCACAGGAGGATTTTTCCTACATGCTCCTTGGCATTTTTGTCATAGTTTTCACTTTCAGTGGATTATATACCTTCGAGCAATAATGTAACATCTTTTTTTTTGATGGCATGAACAAGTAGGTATTTGTAATGAACTCTGTATAGAAATATATTATGGTATCTTTTGTTGGAAAATAATAGTTTCTAGTGAATGCATATCGTGGCCCATGCCCAGCCTTTTAGAAAGAGCTCTTTTTTGATTCTGTCTAATATTACCTTTTTTTTAAAAAAGGTTTTATTTATTTATTCTTAGACAGGGGGAAGGGAGGGAGAAAGAGGTAGAGAAATAGCTAGTAGTTACCTCTCTCATGTGCCCTGACTAGGGACTCGGCCGCAACCCAGGCATGTGCCTTGACCCGGAATTGAACTGGCGACACCCTGCCTACTTTGCATGATGACACCCAACCAACGGAACCACAGTGGTCAGGGCCGATATTGCCTTTTTAACACCTTTTGCAAAAGGGGTGTTCACTCAGGATATGATCACTAAGGCAACATCAAAGTTTGTGGTTTAGCCTGAAGTCTCTCCTAGAAGGGTTTTTGACTTGCATGAAAGGTACTGTAGCTGGGTGCCTTGCTTTTTTTTTTTTTTTGCATGTTTAGTTTCTCCAGCTGAAGGTGGAAGACAGAAACGGTCTTCTTCTCACGTTTAGGTGCCACTACCCAGGATGACCAGCAGAGGGCAGGCTTGCTGTTTTCTCTGATTTGGGCCGTGTACTCACTTCTTCCTGCCCGCCTCTCATATACAGCAGTTTTCTGATTTGTCAGATGACACAGTTTCTGGAATCAGTTATGTAATATATTTAAAAACTAGTGGAAAAAGGCTACAAGGTAATTTCCTTGTTTTCTGCATACATATTGACTCTTTGGGGGCAAATCTCTTTTAGCTCACATGGACTGCCCTCTTTGAGCTTTTTTTGCCCTAATTCTCCTAAGATCTCCCCTAAAGGTGTAAGTGACTCAACCCTTAACCCTTGTAATGTGAGGAGGTTCGTGGTGTGCTGGTGTTGGATGGTGATTTTTTGAGATATAATTAACATATAATACTATATTCGTTTCAGGTGATGTTTCTATGTATTGCAACATAGTTGCCACAGTAAGTCTAGCCAATATCCATCACCACATGTAATTACAGATGATTCTTAGAGGAACATGAAAGAGGCTTCTCATGTTTGATTCCCACACCAAGGCCCACAACGCTGCAGCTCCTCTGCAAAAGACATGGACTTTTGTGTAGCCGAACTGTCTTTATACATCCATATTAATAGACTTTTGTGTTCTTGGAGAGATGTGACAATAATAATCCTCCCTTTGAGAGGAGGAGCTAAGTTTGTAAACAGTGTTGGGTTGTGAGTTCAGGAGTTCTGGATTCTGTTTTAGTACTACTGGTTTTTCTGCAAATGATCCTGTTTGCCTTCGTTTTCCTATTTGTAAACACGGTGTTCTTCCCAGGGACTTACTGGTGACGCTTCTTCAGGGTGTCTCACTGAGTGTTTCTTCTTTAACTCCTTGGTTGTCAGACTTCCATACAGTTCAATTTTCTGTCAGTTCTGGTGGTTTTTAGTTTTTAAATTTGTTGTTGTCCTTCTTTTGGTCGTGAGAGGAGGCACAGTGTGTCTACCTATGCCTCCATCTTGGTTAGAAGTCCTATTGAGAAAAATGCATTTCCTTTTTCAAAGTTTTAGTCACTTTATGAATGGGAGGATTCATCTACATCAGATAACATAACATTACCTGGGAAATGACCATTTCTCTCTGCCATCCCAGGCTGAGCATATTTTTACTTGCAATTTTATCCTTTTATGTGAGTGAAAGTTGAATAATGAGCCAGTGTCATATTATATACAGTCATTGCTAACAGCCAACCCCTCCTGTGGGGGCGGTTTGAAATGTAAAATTTGTTGCACCTGTGTGGACCAGCCGGCTCCAGTATCCAGTGGTATCCATGTCCTCTCCATGGATGGCTGGGACTGGGCTCTCTGAAACTTTCCCATTAAGTTAATGCTCCTCGCACTTGAATTTCAGTCTGCGTTTTCCTTGAAACGATATCTAGAGTATGTGTCAGTGCTGTGAATATAGTTAGGGAATGTGAGCTTCAGACTGATTAAATGACTTGTGTTTTTCCAGTAAATCAACCTAATTCTCCTCTCAATTCATAGAACGATGACATTTGAGATCCTTGGGGATCATCTAGTCCAATGCACTCATTTCACAGACGAGGAAATCCAGGCTCAGAAAGGTTAAATAAGATGTTTGCAACCACCACACACCCTTTAGGATGACTGCTGTGAAGAAGGAAACAAACAAAATGAAAAGTGTTGGCCAGAATGTGGAAAAGATCAAAGACCTTGCACACTGTTGGTGGGAAAGTAAAATAATGCTGCTACTAAGGAAAATAGTATGACAGTTTCTCAAAAATAAAAAATAGAATTACCATATGATCTAGCAATTCTATTCCTGGGTGTATACCCCAATGAATTCAAGGCAGGGTCTTAAAAAGATATTTGTACACCAATGTTTATAGCAGCATTATTCACAATAGCTGAAGGGCAGAAGCAACCCAGTGTCCCTCACAGCTGAATTGATCAACAGAATGTGGTGCATGCGTACAGTGGACTATTATTCAGCCTTAAAAGGCAGGAGATTCTGACACATGCTGCAACATGGGTGAAGCCAGAGGCCAGTGTGCTGAGTGAGATAGTCCAGTCACAGAAAGACAACTCCTGTGTGATTTCACATACATGACACACTTAGAGGGGTGAGATTCATAGAGACAGACGGCAGAGTGGTGGTTGCCAGGGACTGCGGGGAGGGAAGACTAGGGAATTTTTCTTTAATGGGTAGAGAGTTTTTGTTTGATAAGATGAAAGGAATTCTGGAGATGGTTGCACAACAGTTTAATGCACTTAATACTACTGAACTGTACAGTTGAAAACTGTTAATATTGTAAATTTTGTTATGTGTATTTTAATACACACACACACACACCCAATGTGCATGGCCACATGGGGACTTAGTGCATTTCCTCTCAACTCCCTATTCTGTGCTTGTGCTCATACACTCTTCAGGGCATTCTTTCAAAAAATTAATCATGAATCAAAAGCTAAAGCATCCTTCCCCAGTTGTGTACATCACCATCCACAAAAATGATTTCCAGAGTTGATGCTGTTCTGGAAAGTACTTTTGGCCACCTAGTCTGAATGAGGCACTCACTCTTTTCAGGGTCATCCTGGCCATGTGGCATTGTTCTGCTCTGTGTCCTGGCCTGTGGCTTACCCTGGACTATGCCTGGCTAGTCTCTGTAGTCCTAGCATCTAGCTCCTGGCTTGCACAGAGTAGGTGCTTGAGAATGTTTGCCAAAAGATGAACTACGTCTCGGAAGACACTGGTATATGAGAGACATTCAAAAGTGACACCAACTGCTGATCTTGAAAGCTCTGGCTTTTTTGTTTTTAAAGGGGTAGCTCTTGTTTTTTTATTGTAGTAAAATCCACATAAACTTTGCCATTGTACTCGTTTTAAGTGTATAGTTCAGTGGTATTAAGTACATTCATGTTGTGCAATCTTCAGAGCTCTTTTAGCCTCGTACAGCTGAAACTACGCACCCACTGAGCACTGACTCCCCATTCTTCCCTCTCCCCAGCCCCCGGCAACCTCTGTTCATTCAGTGTGTGTCCTTTTGTGACTGGCTTATTTCGCTCAGCATAATGTCTTCAAGGTTCATTTATGTTGTCAGATGTATCAGAACGTTCTTCCCTTTTAAGGCTGCATAATATCCCAGTGTGTATACACACCACATTTTGTTTGTCCATTTATCTGTCTATGGACGCATGGGCTGCCTCCACCCCTTGGCTATTTTGAATGCTGCTGCTGCTGCTGGGCACATGGGGCGGCTCTGACTTTTCCAACCAGGCCAGGCCTCCCTGGTGCCTTCCATACAGCGCCACCAAAAATCATGCCTTTCGTACCCTGAATTCTTCACCGTCTTCATCTTGGATTATTTTTCTCCATCCACCTACTTTCTGTCTTGTTCCAGTCTCTTCAGCTTTGATCTTGTGACTTGTTTTCCTCACTCCAACCCTAAGGCTTCCCTCTGCCCCGAGATGCATACCCACACGCTTGTTTGTGCTTTTGGATCAGTAATGCTGCAGGGCCAGTGTGAAGACCTGCTTCTGTACCTCATATAGTGTTTGGGATCTCGTGATAGGACATCTTCCCTTCCCTTTTCCTTCTTCGCTTTCTCCTACCCTCCAGTCTTTGTCTTGCACTTTTTCAGCTATTCCCATCAGAGAAAGGAGGATTCACTGGCAGCAGCCCTCCCAGTGTCTGTCCATCATGAAGCCCCTCCTTGTCCTTTCCCCCTGCCCTATCCATCTCCCATGATTGCAAGGCCTTGAAGAAATGAAACGTGACCTCCTAGACAACCAGCAGCACAATGCAGCCCCACTCCCAACAGCCCTTGTTAGTGGATCTGTGGGGGGGCGCGGAGAGCAGTCAGTTGTCACGCTCTCTCTCTCTCAGTCCTTCCTTCACTTCACTCTCAGCCGTTCCTTCTCTGTCATTCCCCGAAGCATCACTGGCACGAGGCACCGAGGCACGGTGGAGGAAAGCTGCAGCCTGGAGGGAAATAAGAAATGGCTGACCATTGAATTGAGCCTTAGACAGTGTTGTTCTTAAATGTTCTTTGGCCTTTCTTCCCCTTGGGATTTCTCCCTGACGGTCTTTTCCTTTAGGCTCTAGTGACCTATTTTAGAATTCAACTGTTCTACTGCTAAGAAGCCAGAGGCCTAGGAGCTAGAAAGTGCTCCTGCATCACTGGTGTGGTAGGGAAACTGCCCTGCCCCAGTGTTTCCCTCATGGAAGAGCCAGCCGTAGGTAAGTGTGCTGCCTGTAGCACCCCTCCCTGTAGTTCCGGTTTGCCTGGATGAGGTCAGGCACGAGGGTGGAAGCATTTGCATTTCTCTTTGACTAAAGTTTGTTTCCAGTCAAATCGTACACCAAATTTTGTAATGCGAATGTCGGGCATGTGGCGAGGGGGCATCTGCGGCGCCAACTCCCTGCCCCTGCGCCGACGCTGCCACATCAGTAAGTGGTTAATGAGATTGTTATACTGTGTGTGATATTGAGGAAGGGTTTGCAAACATGTTTTTATTTTTTATTTTATTTCATTATTTTAAATTTAATTTCATTTTTTTGCAAATACATTTTTAAAAGTCTGGGCAATTTGGTTTTTAATCATCTTAAAGTTATCCTAACCCTGAGACGTCGAATAAGACAGCTGCTCCCTGCACAAGAGGGCACACAACAATGGCACAAAAATTATTCAAAACTGATTATCCCCCGTGCTCGTATCATTTAACGCCTTCTCTCTATGCAGAGGGTCTTTGGTTTGTTGGTTTCTCAGCTAATGAACCAGCTTCCTCTTTCCCATTTTACATTTGGCACATTATGTTTAGAAACAAACCGTAGCTGTAGTTTCTTGGGGAACTTCAAGGTGGCCAGATTTTTCCTGAGTGTGTTACAGGGTGGGTTGATGCAGAAAGACATGCCCCATGAAGTCTGCATCAAACCCCATCTCTCTGTGGGCCCCACTGAACGCCTCCATGCCCTGCCACAGGCCATGTAAGATGATAGCTGGTCTTCTGTAGTCCTCACCTGAGAACTGAACTTGTTTGCTTTGGCATCATGGAATTTTTCTGTTCACTGGCTGTGCTGAGCTGACCTCACTGAAGCCATTTATTATCTTGTTTGTTTTAATATGTAAATAAAAAGGGGAAGATACATATAATTTGAGGAAATGATGGACCTTTCGTTTACTTGGTAACATAAATGGGGCTGTGAACAAGTCTCCATTCAGAGCTTCCCAAATGTTTTTGATCCTGCTCAGATAAAAAATATCTGGTTGCATTTTCTTGACTTAGTGGATAGAGTGTGGCTTTAGAGTGAGACACCTGGGCTCAGATCCCAGCTCCACTGCTTATTAGTTGTATGAAGTTGGGAAAGTTACTTAACCTTTGGTTTGTTTGTTTGCTCATTTGTTCATTCATTCATTCCTTGTTTCCAACCTTCGTGAATTAAAAAATTGGAGAAGTACATCGAAAAATACAATAAATTCCCATATTCCCACCACTCAGAATTAGCTTTGTATTTGACTGTATTTTCTCTTCGCCATTTCCCCCTGTGTCTAGTTAAAAATTACTCTGATGATATATGTGTGCACTCGCCTTTTACTCCCCCTTGCTTGGAAAACAGTATTTACCTTGTTGGGTTTAAACAAGATGAGGTAATGAGAGCACCTGGCCCGGGGACTGATCCCATTAGACAGTTGGTACATGGTCATTGTTGTTCCCAGTCATTGTTCTCCTCCTGTGCCTGCTTCTTTTGTTGTACATCTCTGTGAGAAAATACAGTCCTGGCCATTGATGAACATATAAAAATGATTTCTGTTGGCAAGCTGTTTCTCCTTCTAGGAAGAATTTGCAACCTCCAGCTTGAGGAATTGGTGTTACTACATGGAGGAATGTAGAATACACCATAAAACTTACTTATATTGCAAATAATGAAAATGTATTGAAAGACCAGAACTCTCTAATAAGGGATGGGCTACATTTGGGGAACTCTTCAAAATAAAGTGATTGAATCCAATTTTAGAATACTTTATGAATTATTTAAAAAGCTATAATATTGGAACAATAGAAAGATTGAGAATAAAATTGCTTACTTAAACTCTGCTGTGAGACACTCATTTCATGCTTGTGATGATCTCACAAAGCAAAGTTCTTTCAGGTAATTAATGCAGGGGTTTTATTAATTTATGAGGAGCAGGGAAGGACTAATTTATCTTTATTGAAGCAAATTCTCTCCAAGTAACATGTTGAAAAAAATCAAGATAGTGAAAAAATGTGAGCAACTTGTCAATTTAAATGAATGTTCTTCTTTCTGGGCTTCTTAGACTGGTTTCGCACAAAAATCTCTATGCCAAAATGGGTGGTAGCATAATTGAAGAGCATAAAAGCTGGCGTGACCAGGTAGCATTGTTTGTAACCTATGACAGTGTTAAATGTCTTCCCTTTAAAACATAGTCTAAGTGACTTTAATACTATAAATGATATAACAGGTAATATCTATACAAGCATGCCTCAGAGGTATTATGGGTTGGGTTCCAGACCATCACAATAAGTGGATTGTAATCTTTTTCCTGGTAAAGGGTCATACCTTCAATTTGTAAAAAAAAATGCAACATCTGTGAAGCACAATAAAGCAAAGCATAATAAAGGGAGCTATGTCTATATGGAGGGAACTGGACCAAACAGTGCGGTAAGTGCGTTATCTGTGTCATTCGATCCTTAGAACAATCCCTGTGAAGTAGGTACTTTGGTCGTCCCATTTATGAATGAGGAAACTGACGCAGTTAACTTACCCTAGTTATCCTAGCTAACGTGGTGGAGCTGGGTTTCAAATCCTGCAGCTGTTTCTAGAGTCTGATTTTTAGCTACTGTGCTATGCTGACTGCCATTGTATCTAGAATTTCAAGAGTATCTCTTACCTGATAAGTAGAGCAAATATGTGATATTTGATCCTCATATATTTTGGAAACTTGCCAGGAAAACTATTCTAGAATTTGTGGATTTCTTTTGTACATTGCACAAATGTTAGTTAAAATAACTTTATAAACACATCTGCTCATCTCTCTTGTTGAATTAAAAGCCCTTTTTTGTTGAGTGGTAAGGTGTGGCTCTCTTCTTAACATGATGAGGTTATGATGTTACTTGTTTTTTTTTTTTTTAATTTTTTAAACCAGGCATGTGCCCTGACTGGCCATCTAACTGGCAACCCTTTGGTTTATAGGCCAGTGCTCAATCTACTGAGCCACACCAGGGCTTGACATTTAATGTCACAAATCTGACTATTCATCCACATTTAGACTTTTTTTTAAGTGTTTATTTTTAGAGATGTGGGAGGGAGGGAGATGATGTTATTTTAATGTCATGTGCTGAATGTCCAATGCGTATGGAGCTCCATGTTAGCTGCAGGCAGGGGAGGGGAGAGATACAACAATGAATAAGACTTAGTCCCTGTGCTCAGAGGAGTTTACGATTTATTGAGAGGAAAAGGTCATCTGTAAATAATTCAATGGTATGGATGGGATGAATCAGGTGTGGGAATGGGAGGAGGGTGGTACATGGAACAGGTGTTGAGGCAGGTACCATTTTTAAATGTCTGGTCAGCAGGATCCCAGTCTGATATTCTTCGTGTCATAGATGCAGTTAAACACCACATTTACTGAGTGCCTACTGTGTATCAGGCCCTGTATGCTGTGGGACTTTTTTTTTTACTTGGAATGCACACAGATTTATTGTAGTATTATTTAAAATAGTAAAACAAAACAAACCCAAACCATAACTCATGTTTATTTTTTAAAAAATTATTTATTTTTTAATATTTTATTGATTATTCTATTACAGTTGTCCTCATTTTTCCCCCTTTACCCTCCTCTACCCAGCACCTCCTACTTCCTCAGGCCATGCACATACCTTTTTTCATGTCCTTGGGTCATATGTGTAAGTTCTTTGGCTTCTCCATTTCCTATCCTGTACTTTACATCCCCATGGCTATTCTGGAACTACCTACTTGTACTTTTTAATCCCCTCACCTCTTGCTCCATTCTCCCCTATACCCCTGCCATCTGGGAACCCTCAAAATGCTCTCTGTATCCATGATTCTGTCTCTTTTCTTCTTGTTTGCTTAGTTTGTTTTTTAGATTTAATTGTTGATAGATATGTATTTATTGCCATTTTATTGTTCATAGTTTTGATCTTCTTTTTCTTTAATAAGTCCCTTTAACATTTCATATAATAATGGTTTGGTGATGATGAACTCCTTTAGTTTTTTCTTGTCTGGGAAGCTCTTTATCTGCCCTCCAATGCTAAATGATAGCTTTGCTGGGTAGAGCAATCTTGGCTGTAGGTCCCTGCTTTTCATGACTTTGAATATTTCTTGATAATCCCTTTCAGCCTGCAAAGTTTCTTTTGAGAAATCAGCTGACAGTCTTATGAGTACTCCCCTGTAGGTAACTATTTTCTCTTGCTGATTTTAAGATTCTCTCTTTATCTTTTTTTAAATATTTCATTTATTTATTTTTAGAGAAGAAAGGGAGAGAGAGAGAGAGAGAGAGAGAGAGAGAGAGAGAGAGAGAGAGAGAGAGAGAGAGTCATCAATATGTGGTTGCTGGGGGCCATGGCCTGCAACCCAGGCATGTGCCCTGACTGGGAATCGAACCTGCGATGCCTGGTTCACAGCCCGAGCTCAATCACTGAGCTACGCCAGCCAGGGCAGATTCTCTCTTTATCTTTAACCTTTGGTGTGTTAATTATGACATGTCTTGGAGTGGGCCTCTTTGCATCCAGCTTGTTTGGGACTCTGTGCTTCCAGGACTTGCATGTCTGTTTCCTTCACCAAATTAGGGAAGTTTTCTTTCACTATTTTTTCAAATAGATTTCCAATTTCTTACTCTTTCTCTTCTTCTTCTGGCACCCCTATCATGCAAATGTTGGACCTCCTGAAGTTGTCCCAGACAACTTCAGGCTGCTTGAAGTTGTCCCAGGCTGCTTATACTATCCTCATTTTTACGGATTCTTTTTTCTGCTTGTTCTGATCCATTGGTTCTTTCTTCCGTATGTTCCAAATCATTGATCAGATTCTCAGCTTCATCTACTCTACTGTTGTTTCCCTGTGAATTGTACTTTATTTCAATGAGTGTATCCTTTGTTTCTGACTGGATCTTTTCTATGCTGTTGAGGTTCTCTGTAAGTTCCTTGAGCATCCCTATAACCAGTATTTAGAACTCTGCACCTGATAGATTGCTTATCTGCATTTTACTTAGTTCTTTTTCTGGAGTTTTGATCATTCTTTCAATTGGGATATTTTTCTTTGTCTCCTTGTTTTGGCAGCCTTCCTGTGTTTGTTTCTGTGTATTAGGTAGAGCTGCTTTGACTCTGTGTCTTGGTAGTGTGTCCTGATATAGTAGGTGTCCTGTAGGGTCCAGTGGCATAGCCTCCCTATCATCCAAGCTGAGTACTCAAGATGTGCCTTTCATGTGTGCTGAGTACACCCTCCTCTCGTAGTTGGGTCTTGATTGCTTTTGGCAGGTCAGTGGGAGGGATTTACCCCAGCCAGTCATCTGCAAGGACTGCCTGTAACCACTGACCACCAACTTCTGCCCTCTGTGGAGGATCAGCTGTGTAGGGACAGGGTAGCTGTGCTCCGACATGGTCTGCAGTTGTCCACTGGGTGCGCAAGCTCTGGGGTTTCCCAGGTGGTATAGGACAAGGTCAGTCCCCAATTATGTTCTTTCTGGGGCCACCCTGCTTGAGCTATAAAGCAATCTGAGATGGCTGCTACTTGTGCAGGGCTTGGAGATTCCCCGACGAAGCCAAGCTGTGAATCTAGGCTGGCTGGTGCTAGTGCTGGGCCTGGGGCTCACTGAGGCCAACTCTTGCTTATTTGATAGGATTTAGGAAGTTATGCAGCATGAGCCAAGACCAGCCATTCATACGGAACAGCAGCTTGGGTGGTTATGTTGGGTGGAATGAAGTCTCAGGGGATCTCCAGGGCAAGGAAAACAGTGTTAAGTTGATGGAGTCTCAGATATGACACCAGCTTTCAGGCTCTGTGGGCGGAAGGTTCAAAAAAGGGACAATGGCCTCTGTGGCCTCTGCTTATCTTGATGCCAGACACTTCAGCCTCCTCCTAAATGCCACTGGTGCCTTTCAAGCTGTTACCTCAGTGCTGGAGTTTAGAGGGAGTGAGTCTGAGTAAGTTTGTGAGTGAGTTCTTTGATGAGGGGAACTATCTGAAATTCCAAAAGTTTCTTCCACTGACTCAGTCCCCACTGGTTTTTATAGCCAGAAGTTGTGAGGATTCATCTTCCCAACACTGGATCTCTGGGCTGGAGGGCCTGGTGTGGGGCTGGGACTCTTTGTCCCCGAGATACCCCTCCCAAATTTTTATCCTCCACACGTGGATGTGGGACTAGCCAGTTCACATATGCTCTCTTCTTACCAGTCTGGAGGGGTATTGTTTTTTTCATTCTGTAGTTTTCAGACTTCTATTCAAGTTGACTTCTGATAGTTCTATGTGATGGCTGTTCTATATTTTGGTTGTAATTGCAATGTATTGTGGGATGAGTTTAGCCATGTCTGTCTATGCTGCCATCTTGACCAGAAATGGGACTTAATTTTTAAGTATTAGGAGAGTTTAAAATTTAGAGAAATCAGAGGTCACTTTTAAAAGACATAATCTATTTTCTCCCAAGGAACTGGCATAGCTGATTGGTACTGGCATTAGGCCAGACTGACATACTGCCAGTGACATTCTGGTAAGCTGGGACTAAAGACAGTGGTAATTAAAAGTGCCAGCATTGCTATATTAAGTACCTGAGAATACTAGGCCACACTTATATTGCTTCTAGAGGAGAAGGAACACATAGAAAGTGTATTTATTAAGAGCTTTCTGCCACCTTAGGAATCTGTTACCTAAACTTGAGGTTGACTTTCAGAAACTAGAACACCCATATGACCATTCCCAAAGGCACACTGGTGGACTCCTGTATCTTTATGTAGGTAAAGATAAAAGTGAATGTAATTCACCAGAGATGCTACCCTTTGAAACGTTGAGGCCTGTATTGCCTAATATACCATAAAATTTCTCTTACCCTAAGTATCTGTCACCCATGCAATTTAGGAAACATGCATTTTCCTTTTAATGTAGTTTCTAACATGATTTGAAATTCCTTTTTATTTCCTGTCTTGGAGTTTTACACAGTGAGAATAATGATGTGAAGATAATGTAAGATTGTTTTTAAAATTTAATTTACTTGAGAGAGGGAAAGGGAAGGAGAAACGGGGCAGAGAAACATTGATGCAAGAGAGAAATATTGATTGGTTGACTCTCATTTGTGCCCCAAATGGGGAATGAACTCACAGCCTAGGCATGTGCCCTGAACAGGAATCAAACCAGCAACTTTCCCCTTTGCAGGACAATGCCCGATCAACTGAGCCACACCAGCCTGGGCTAAGATTCTTAATAAATACATAAAAATTCAATTTGTTCAGAATATACTTTTAAAGTCAAAAAAGTATAATGATACATTTAAAAGTTCTTAAGAATTAAAGTTCTTTTTTGTTTAACTTCAGTTTACCTGAAAATATAACAATGCAAACGGTATTCTCCAAGTATTATAGTTGCTCAACATGTTTATTGGAGTGAGGAATTCTTCCAGAGTAATAGACTCTGAATATCAGTTAAATTAGCCCCAGAGAATCAGTGTTGGAGGCATTTTACTGGTGCTGATAGGTGAACCTCACCTCATTTCAAATGTCCTTTCACCGCACTCCTGACTGTGGGGCTCTCAGCCTTCACCTGAGAATTCCAAAGAACAGGACGTTTAAGATCTCCTAAGGTTATATGTTTTATTATAGTGTACTCTTAAGATTTTATTTATTTATTTTTAGAGAGAGGGGAAGGAAGGGAGAATGAAAGGGAGAGAAACATGAATGTGTGAGAGAAACATAGATTGGCTGCCTCTTGCATGCCCCCAACCGGGGACCTGGCCCGCAACCCAGTCATGTGCCCTGGCTAGGAATCGAACCGATGACCTTTTGGTTATCAGGCTGGCACTCAATCCACTGAGTCATACCAGCTGCGGGGGTGCATTCCTAAATTTTGCTGCTGTCTACTTCTCTGTAACTTCTATTCAGCTGCTCTGATTCAGCCCTTTGGAGTAGACCTGGAGCTAGTCTCAATATTCCTCCCAGTGACTGAGGACACCAGGGTAAGAAATAAAAGAAGATTGTCTGGTGAGGACCTCAGGGGGGTGTTTTTGCCAGTCAGACTCTCCCTGTGGGTCAGGTCCTGGGTCCTCTGCTGGGCTGCCTTCTGGGTAGACTGCTAACAGGGCCATCTTAACCTTTATCTTGTACAGTAACAACAAATATTAAGAAAAGGAGGACACCCAAAAATAAATGTATTGAGAGCCTCTTTTGTAACAGTATTGTGCTCGAGTCTTGATTAGCATTATGTCATTTATTGCTCACAATAACTCAAAAACTATATTGTTCATTCTAAAGAAGAGGAATCTGAAACCCAGAAATTAAGTAACTTGCCCAAGGAGATAGAGTAATAAGTATGCTTGCTGCAGTTCTAACCTTGGGGGCCTGCCTCCGTAGCCAGCACTTCTTGACACACCACATTGCCTGCTGGAGGGCCTTATTAGGTGTAGTGACTGCATATTTTCACACATTCCCTCGTCAATCCCTCCATTCTGTCTTCTCTTCTGAAGGAACCCAGCTGAGAGATCTCTCCCAGGCCACCCAAGCTAATATTAATGTGGATTCTAATCTCGTTCCTGTTCCTGATGCTTCTGTTTTCTCACCATCAAAATTAGGCAGGATCACTCTTCTTCTCCAGGAATTGAGGTCTGTCCAGAAAGTATCCAGCTATGTAGTATGAAAAATAGACACATTTACTGAAGAAGAAACAAGATACAAGAAACATTATACATAGGACAATGGCACCTCTGTCCCCTTCAAAGTAGGCACCTTGGGGCCTCACACAGTTCTCCCAATTGCCATCAGCTGCCCTGTTGTATTTTCCTGAACCTAGCTGACAGTCTGAAATCTCCTCCCTTTCAAAGGTGATTTTGGTTTTGGGAAAAGCCAGAAGTTGCAGGGCAACAAATCTGATCTACAGGGGGGGCTGTGTCACCTGGGTGATTTGATGTGTCACCAAAAAACTCTGAATGAGATGTGATACGTGAGCAGGAGCATTGTTGTAATGAAGCTGCCAATCACCAGTTGCCCATAGCCATGGCCTTCTCAACCATCTGAATGGTTTCCTATTCCCGAGGAATGTTGAAGCTTAAGGCAAAATTTGATGCAGATTCATTTCTCCTCTTGCTCAGTCATTTTTAATGCAGCCACACAATACACATGCTCACTCAACAGCATCTTCCGCTCCCACTGACTAGTACAGTGAAGTCATCATTGTTCACACATGCGCATTCCAATCCACTCCCCATGGCTGCCAGGTTACATTGATGTCGTGCAAACTGTTCTCATTGTATTAACAGTGGCTGGATTTTTTCCTGGAAGACTTGTATATTTCTAAGCCAAACTAATCTGCACCAATAGTTATGAGAAATCTGTCCTATCAACTGGATCAAAAAGAATCTTAGAATAGCTTGGAGTAAAAGGTTGGGAAATCTAAGCTAAGCAGTTCATCATGACCAAGTTAAACACTGATTTCATCTTCAAGTGATGGGTCCTCCAGTTACACTCACTCCTCATGTGGAAGTAAAGTGTGATTGTAAGTACCAAAAGTACAAGAAGCACGCAGAGATTTGTCCTTGGCCTGCTTTCAGGTGAAATTTAGTAGTTCAGTGAAATAAAGCCCAGGGAAATAATTGGGATAGACAATACTCAGGAGGAGGTAGAGATAATGGTATCCCTCCAAGGGCTCACATAGTATATGAATGGAGAGTATAGTATACATATACTCTCACACTGTCCTGTCACTGCCCACTTGTCTCTCCCTCAGTACACTGTAAGCTTCTTGAGGGTAGAGAATGTACTGAATTCCCACTTTTATTTGGCCATATATAGCACAATGCCTTTTCTGCAGGAGTCGATGAATGAATAAATAAATAAAAGAAATATAAAGCTGTCTTTGTATTGAATCAATTTTAGTTTTTTTGAGGCAAGAAAAATACTTTACAGAAAATAACAAACCAAGAAGACTAATATGATGATTTCTAAAATCTTGAGTTACCGTATCTACGAGTTTCAGGTTACATGGATCTGGCTGCAGGGCTTTAAGTACATTTCTGGTGTGGTACTCTAAAGTGACACTTTCACTCCAACTGTGAATTAAATTATATAAGTTTTTAGCTCTGGCTGGTGTGGCTCAGTTGATTGAGTGCCGACCTGCGAACCAAAGGATCGCTGGTTTGATTCCCAGTCAGGGCATATGCCTAGGTTGTGGGCCAGGTCCCCAGTTGGGGGCACACAAGACTGGGTTGGCCCCAGTGTGGGGGAAACCACACATTAATGTTTCTCTCCCTCTCTCCCCCTCTGTCTAAAAATAAATAAAAAATATTTTTTAAAATTATATAATTTTTTAACCTGAAAAATTTCTGGTCTGTATATAAAGCTGGTTATTCTTAAAACACTCCACCCAAAATATTTGAGTGTGGTTGGGGAATTTTATTTTTGAAAATATCTGATTGAAGGGGATGGTTCTGAGAGAGCGTGAACAGGAGGTAGAAGGTGCTGAGCAGGCTTTGGTGTTGGAATTTCAAAGCCTCTGTGTTCCATGTTTGACAGCATCCTTTCTCTGAGATGAACAACATACAAAAGGCACACCTGATTGTTTTCAAGGAAGCCAGCATTTAAATAGAGAAATAGGTTTTTATGACTTAGAGAAAACCATACAATAAGAAAATAAAATGTCCCATGTACATAATGCGATGCATCAGATAATTGTAAGGTTTTTTTTTCCTTCCCTCGCAATTTCTTTCTGCTGCCCTGACTCTGTGTCTCTTTCATGAGGGGAAAATGGTTATGATGCTTGTCACCATGAGCTCATAGTGTGTGGGCTTTGTCCTGGATAATGAGTTGGAAGAACTGCTTATTAAGGTCCTACTTTGAGGGCTGAGGAGAATGTTAACTTCTTATGGTGCTGGCCACAGTTACAGTGGCTTTCAGTATTTGCTCACAGATCTTCAGATGTTGTGGGGAGAGCAGAGAGGAGAATAGTGGTTTTTATGCCACCAGACCCCCACCCTTTCTGTTAGCAGGTGCAAAAAGATCTACCGATCCCCCGCCCAACGGGAGACAGACAGGTCTAGACCTGGTGCCTGGTCAGACCCCTTCTGACCCTGAGACTCAGTGCTGGTGAACAGCTGACTGTTAGGGAGCTGCAGCGGAAGGATGAGCTCCAGGCCCTCTGTCCGGAGCAGGCCAGGTCCCTGTGCTTTTCTCTCCTCCCAGCAGGCTTCGGGACATTTTCTCTTGGCAATTGTCACCACTAGTTCTACTCTGTCCCTGAAGATAAGCACGTAGGCCCTTTTTTATTTTAAGATTTTACAGTTAAACAAAAATAGCAGCATTAGGAAATCGCAAAAGTCTCAGGCCTGATTCCCTTCTGGAAGCCCTTGGGACATAGCTGTTATTTCTTATGTGGGACTTTCTTTCTCTTCTGGCTTCTTACTAACCCCTTTTCCCAGGAAAGGACTAGATGGCTTTCAGGGAAGCCCCACTCCCAGCATGTAGGACCCAAGATTCCCTCTTCCTGTTTCTGCCTGGGAGCTTGCGGATGTTCCGTGGGGACTGGACTCAGGCAGTTCAGGGCATTTTCTCTAAGCACTTGTTCTCTTTAGCAATCCAAATGACAGAAATGCATCCAATGTGAAGTTTTCCTTGAGCCTCCTTTCCCCCAAATTCATAGTTGTTTGGGACCATGCCAAGGTGATTTGCCCAAATGTGAACGCACTGATATTGTTTGATTAGGAAAAAAATCACTTGATTAGTGAAGAGTGGTGGTAAGTTGGCTTGGGGGGAAACCTCACCAGCAGTGATCCTCCAGCAAAGTCTGTGCCGGCATTGTTCCCTCTGCGAGTTGGCTTCAGATGACATCTTCTGCTTTTTGAAAAACAATGTTCCAGACATGAATAAGAAACCATGAGTCATACAATAAATAAATATAATTGTAGGCTTGTGCCACGGCTGCTTTTAGAGCATTGTATTTTAGTGCTCACTTAATTATCTGTTTGCTATAAAAGTTGGCAGTCTTGGTTTTCCTCTCCAATGTAAACAAAATAATATTATTTAATTCCCTGGCTAGTTATTGCTATAATAGTAGGAATTCTTTCTTTTTTAATAAGAGGATGATTTAGAAAGTCTCAGAGGTAGGAAAAGTGAGCCAGCTGGGCATGGGCTCAGGAAACAAGTTACAGAGGCAAAAGGGGGGCCCATGGAGCTTAGGAAAGAGAAACGTGAAGGTAACACACCTGGGGGGAATGCAGAGCAGGAAAGGAAAGGTGTGGGCATGCTCCCAGGAGGTGGAGCTGTCAGTAGAAACTCTTTTTGTTTTACTTAAAAAGTATTTTTTAAAAGACTTTCATTTGTTTAGTTTTTAGAGACAGGGAGAGGGAGAGAGAAAGAGAGGGAGAGAAACATCGGTGTGTGAGAGAAACATTGATTGGTTGCTTCTTGGACACCTTCATCTGGCAGCAGCCTAGCCCACAATCCAGGCATGTGCCCTGACAGGGAATCGAACCAGTGACGTTCAGTTTGCAGGACGCCACCCAACCCACTGAGCCACACCAGTCAGGGTGCCAGTAGAAACTCGCAGAAAAAAAATTTTTTTTTCTGGTTTTAACTTCTGTGTAGTTTAGAATGGGAAGTTTTTAAGAAAGTATGTATTTATATATGTATTTAAAAGAAAAAAAGTCAGTTATTCTTGTAATAAATCTGAGGTGAAATCGAATTTTCATCTAGAAAATAGACAAGCCCTGTCACCAGTGGTAAAAAATGTAAGTGAAGAAGAATTGGAGAGAGAGGCTGTATTGTCAGTCATGTGTCTGAGTGTCTGGGGTCTAAGACTTTTCATCCTGGGCTGTTCAGGGATTTGATTTCTTCAGCTCACTGAGAGTTGAGTGAACTCAGGGGTGTTGACTGCTGTTAACTGGTTAGTATGGTCTTTCCTCTGTGGCAAAGTGTGTCTCTATGGGAATCAAAATGATGGTCAAAAGTTTGCATGATGAGCATAGAGTCTGAGCCAGAGGGACCAGACGGTTTGAGTGGTATATGTCAGCCAGCCCTGGGAGCTGGATGTCCTTCTCTGCACTCCAGAGGCAAGGTTGTAGAGCAGAGGGCATTTCTCCTTCTCTTGGCTGGCAAGGCTGTCTTTCCTGCTGGCCCAGTGTGGCAAACTGAGCATGAATAGACTCTCTTGTTAAAATAGAACACAAAACCCTCTAAGGTTTGAGCAGATGAGTGCTTGGGAAGACGAGACTGTACATGCAGACACCAGCTTGTTCTCCTGGAGTTCCCTCCTCCTCCCAGTTTTCTCCCTTTGATTCTGGGTGTTCATCACCCTCTGCACCCCAGGGGCCTATTGTGTCCTTGAAAAAATTGGCCAAAGCCAAACATCAGATTTCTATTTTTGTTCTCAGCATAGTTGAGATGGACTAGAAAAGTGAATGGCCATCTTCTTAAAACTAAGAGAAAGCTAAAGGAAAACAAATGTACTGAAACTATAAAATCATCAAGCTGATGAAGGATAGATTTCTCTGTGTGAGCGTGGTGTGAAACCTAAGCCGCAGTTAAACATGACCAAGTAAAACAATGACTTCATCTTCTAAAGTGATGAGGCAGAGTACTGCCTTTTTCAAAGCATCTGTGCCTCAGGAAGTCATAACAGACTAGTTTACATGTCCCTATTCTCCTGGTTTATTTTTATAGATGACTAATCTCACTCTAAGATGCTTATATATGAAATATATATTTCATGCTTACAGTTGTAGCATTTCTGACATTGTCCTCAAATTCTGGGGGCACGTCACAAAGCCCAGAATGTACTGATTACAAACTAAGTGTGCCAAAATCATAAGAATGACTTCTTTTTTCAGCTCTTCCAGAGTATCATTAGGAATACACTCTTAAAATATTCAACACTTTTCAATCAATAACAGCCATTAATTTTGATGCTAAAATTGTTCTAACTTTGGCCAAGAGAAGCCTGTTCATGGGGTTCCTGTGCCCTTTGGAGATGATCCCATTAGTGTTGGAGCACATCTGTCCTCTCTGAGCTCATCAGGGTATTTCAGGCTCATCTTGTACTTTTCCTGGCCCAGGTCTGGGATCAGTGATACCTCAAAGGAGCCCTGGGTTCCTTTTAGTGGAGACTTGTTTTTAGAGACTACAACCTGGGAGCTGGGTGTGTTTGTAGCTGCTGGGTTGTCCTTACTTCTAAACCTCTTCCATGGATACATATGTATTTTGGAAAAGAAAAAAGATTAGTTCATACTAGTATTTCCAACTTAAGTATACTATTACAAGATTTAAGAAAAGTTTTTTTGTTTGTTTGTTTGTTTGTTTGTTTTGGTATGCTTGTATTTTGTTACACTGAAAACATCTTGGTTCCTTTTGACATTACCATAATTATGTATTTGCTTTATCTATAGTATATAAAAGAATTTAAATAATAATACCAACATTACCAATGACAATAAAGCTACTGAATAAAATGTAAGATTTTGTTGTAGCACTATTTGCTTTGCAATCACCATTCATATTTCATCAGAATATTGTATTCTAAAGCAACTTATTTATTTTTTTCTGTTTTTATGTCATCAAAGAGATATTCCATTAAGTTCATTTGTTTCCATTCATTTCCAATTTTTAGGGTTTTCTTTTTATTTAATTTATTGACATTATTAATATAATGAGTCAAAACTGTAAGACACATTTGGAGAAGCCTCAGTCTTCATTCCTTTCTCTTCTACACTATTCTCTCCCACATACTTATTCTTTTTTGTTAAATTTTAGCTTTCAGTTACAGTTTACACTCAACATTATTTTGTGTTAGTTTCAGGTGTACAGCATAGTGGTTAATCATATACTTTACAAAGTGGTCCCCAATATTTCGAGTACCTACCTGGCACCATACATAGTCATTACATTATTGACTACATTCCTTATGCTGTACTCTATATCCATGGGATTATTTGTAACTACCAATCTGTATTTCTTAATTCCTTCACCTTTTTCACCCAGTCCTTCAACTTCCCTCCCATATGGCAACCACCAGTCTGTTCTCTGTATCTATGAGTCTGTTTCTATAATACTTTGTTCATTTATTTTGTTCTTTAAATTCTAAATACAAGTGAAATCACATGGTATTTGTTTTGCTCTGTCTGGCTTATTTCACCTAGCACAATACCCTCTAGGTCCATTCATAATGTTGCAAATGGTAAGATTTCATTCTTTTTTATAGCAGAGTAGTATTCCATTGTATATGTGTACCACAACTTTTTAAATCCACTCATCTATTGACGGGAACTTGGGTTGCTTGCATATCTTGGCTGTTGTAAACAGGGCTGCAATGGACACAGGGGTGTATATATTCTTTCAAATTAGTGTTTTGGCTTTCTCTGTGTATATACCACCAAATCCCTGAGTCATAAGGCAGTTCCATTTTTAATTTTTTAAGGAAACTCTGTACTGTTTTCCACAGTGTCTGCACCAGTTTGCATTCCCACTCCCACCAACAGTGCACTAGTGTTCCCTTTCTCCACATCCTCGCCAACAGTTGTTGTTTGTTGAGTTATGGATGATAGCTATTCTGACAGGTGTGAGGAGGTGTCTCATTGTGGTTTTAATTTGCATTTCTATGATGATTAGTGACATTGAGTATCTTTTCATATATCTGTTCATATATTTGTATGTCTTTGGAGAAGTGTCTATTCAGGTCCTCTGCCCATTTTTAAGTTGCATTGTTTGTTTTTTTTGGTCTTGAGTTGTTTGAGTTCTTTATAAATTTTGATACTAATTCCTCATCAGATGTATCCCACATAAAAAGCCTTTAGTTTTTGGCTTATCCACCTAGTGTTCCTTTTCTAAATGTTAGTAAACACAAATATCTTTATTCTGCCCCACAGCCTTTCTTCCTTATTCTTCATTCATTTTTATGATTAATATTCCACTGGTGAATGACATAGTTTGGGGATGAGTTTTTTAAAAAACAGTAATGATAGCAAATAGTTCTGAACTACTGAATCAGATCTCTAGATGGAGAGATGAGGAAGCACTTTAAAATGGCTTTTCCAGTCAGGACACATGCCTGGGTTGCAGGCCATGGCCCCCAGGAATCACACATTGATGTTTCTTTCTCTCTCTCTTTCTCCCTCCCTTCCCTCTCTAAAAATAAATAAAATCTTAAAAACAATTGGTTTTAATTGGGAACATTTCTTTTTTTTCCTTTGCATTTCAATTTGGGAATTTTCACTTTTAAAAAATATATTTTATTGATTATGCTATTACAATTGTCCTATTTCCCCCCTTTATTCCCCTCCACCCTGCACCCTCCTCCCACCCACATCCCCCGGCCCCTTAGTTCATGTCCATGGGTCATACATATAAGTTCTTTGGCTTCTGAAACATGTCTTATACTACTCTTAACCTCCCCCTGTCTATTTTCTATTTACCATCTATGCTACTTATTCTCTGTACCTTTTGCTCCTCTCTCCCCTCTCACTCCCCCACTGATAACCCTCCATGTGATCTCCATTTCTGTGAATCTGTTCCTGTTCTAGTTCTTTGCTTAGTTTCTTTTTGTGTTTTTAGGTTCAGTTGTTGATAGTTGTGAGTTTGTCATTTTACTGTTCATATTTTTGATCTTCTTTTCTTAGATAAGTCCCTTTATCATTTCTCATATAATAAGGGCTTGGTGATGGCACTGCTTTTTTTTTGAAGAGCACACCTCCAAGGTAAACTACCAGAATTATTACTATATTTTTATGTGCTCACCATGCCTCTCAAACTGCCAAGAAAGAGTTCAACACAATTTGGGGTGGAGCTTGGGCTTTGCCACGTGCCAGACGCTGGCTGCCTGCCCCTTCGGCTGTGCTGCTCAGATGAAGTGGACATTTGCATCTCACTGGTGTTCTGCATCTGAGACTACCTCCCTTCGGTATCCCCCTCATCCCCTCCCAGACCTTGCATGTAGCGCAGAAATCTTCGTAACTGCTTCTGGTTCCCGAGCTCAGTTGCTCACCTGCCTGCTCCTGGTTCTGGGCTTTGCAGCTCTGCTGCTCCTGGGTCCCTGTGCTGGAAGCGGGATGAGCGCTGGGAGCAGGATAAGTGCTGAGAGCAGGATGGGGCGCCTGCGAGGGGGAGCTGCCCCGCCTTCGCGCGGTGATGCCGGGATTGGGGGCTGGAGCGCCGCCTTCGTCTCTCCGGCGTGCTAGCTAGCTAGCTCGCTTGCTCCCGCCCTTCTCCCCGCCCCAAGCCCTCTCCTGCCTCAGCCGTGCAACTCCGCAGTGCAGATGCCCGCTGGCCGCCCGCCCGCGCTTGGCGGTTCCAGCTCCTGCGGGGACTTGCAGGTCCCTTCGACCCCCGAGCGCTGGCCGCATTGTGGTTGTTCCCAAGTGACCCTCGACTGAGCGGACTCTCAGGGGCCCCCCGGGAAGCCTCTACACCAGTGGGACAGGGGGTATCTAGGCGGACAGTGGCTGCACCGGAGCCCGGGCGCTCCCGGATGCGGCAGGAGAAACTAACCGGCTCCTTGAGGCGCGGCGGGAGATGCCTGAAGCGGCAGGGTGGCGGCGGCGGCGGCAGCGGCGGCAGTGGTGGCGGCGTGGGCACCATCCTGAGCAACGTGCTCAAGAAGCGCAGCTGCATTTCCCGGACCGCTCCCCGGCTGCTCTGCACTCTGGAGCCGGGTGAGGACCGGGAGCTGCAGACCGGGCGCTGGAAAGTAGTGCGGCGCCCTGGGAGTGGGGCTGCTCCCGCCTCTGCCTCAGCTGTACTGCACCTAGGCCGGCGAGCGTGCTCGGCCCCGGGTGCTGGGTACTGAGGTTTGGCGCGGGTGGGGCTAGGCCAGCCTGGGAGGGCCGATCGCAGACCAGGGCCTGGGCGGAGGCAGCGGCCTTCCAAGGCACGGAGGACTCGCGGCTCCGCCGCCTGCCAGCGGGGCCCCAACCCCGGGGGCCTGTGCGTGGTCCAGCCCTGCTTGTGTCTGGAGCTGGGGAAGTGCTGGTGCCTGCCGTGGCCATCAGAGGCTGCGCAACCGATTGTGCACCAGTCTCACAAGAAGCCAGACCTTGAAAGAGGTGTGCGAGGCAGAGAAGGGCGCAGGTTTGATACTTTGGGTCTGAGAGGAAGGCAGTAGCTGCGAAGGAAAAATCGGGTGCATTTTGCTGAGTGTTCGTCCTCTTTGGCGAGTGGCGGGTCCGCTCGCCTGGAGCCTCTGATGTGTGTCCGGGTGTGGAGCGGGCCGGAAACGGTTCCGCAGCCTCGAGATCCTTTCTTACAGATAAAGTCCAGGAGCGCACCTGGCCGTGCTAAGCTAGGCCCTTTTTTCCTCTCAGCCTGTGTTTACACATCCCTGCTTCTCTAGGCTGCATAACTCTGCGTCTGCTCCACCCTCCGGCATCCCTCCCCGGGGTTTTATGAGCCCGGCCCTGGCGCGGTAGCCTGGGCGCAGAGGGAGCCGACGGTACTCGCACCGGTGCTTAGGGCTCACCTGTTCCTGGAGTGGCACCAGCTGGGTGCCCTGGCGAGTTCGACCTCCCACACCCCCAGCCTCCCAGCGCCTCCGGGGACCTGCTGTCCTGAGGCTGCAGGGGGACGCTGCCAAGGCACTGATCCCTAAAGGGTGGAACGCGTGGCTGCGTTTTCGAACCTCGTGGTTCCTTTGTTTTTCTCCTCAAGGAAGTGTCTAGTTAAAGAGACTGTAGTATTTATTCACCGTCTTACTTTACCCTTAAAAAAAATCTCCTTCCCACTTAGAAGTGTTTTGTATTTCTGAACCCGGAACAGCCGTGATCATCAGATTAAACATAAACCTTCTCCCCGCCCTTATCCAGTTCCAGGGAGAGGTGAAAATGACCTGATTTCAGCTTTTGCATACAGGCGGCGAATGATCAATTCTAGTTCAGTCCTGTGACTCATTTCTGATCATGAGAAAATAGTTGTGGTTTTGACTAACCAATCCAGCTGGGTTTCAGCGCCGCAGGGCAATCGGCAGGACGCCCGGAAGGAGCTGTGAAAACAACACCGGAGCACCTTTGGTAATACATACAGGGAATTTGGGGCTTTTAGGTCAGTAGAAATAATTCAGTGCGGAGCCGAATTCCTGGTCTTTGTTAGAATAAGGCAAATGTCACGACTGTGCGCTCCTGCGTTCAGCACCCGGGGTCTGGACAGCAACCTCACAACCAGGTTTGTTTCCTTGTGCCTTCAACCCTGCACTCCAGCTGGAGGCGCTCTTGTGGCCATTGTGTCACGGCTCAGCACTGAGGCCCTGGCTTCGTTTAGACCAACTCAGAGAGATGAGAATCCGTGGGGATACTTAATACATATTCGGGAAGACAATTTTATCTGCCTAGGCAGAATATGGTTTTGAACCTGGAGCTTTGGAAATAAATATCTTGGGAGTCTCTACCACAGCTTGACTTTAGAAATTTAGGATCAACTCACATATTCAGAGTACTCTTCCAGGACTCCAAGAAGGGCATCTGCATACTCTCAAGGGCTTGGGCAAATCGGACACCTCTCTTTCCAGTTTCTTGAGTCTGTATATGTTTTTAAAAAGACAAGTTCACTTTATTATTATAATTTTGCACATTTTGAAAATTGTGCCTATCCATGTACCCACCCTAAGTAGTTATGAAGAGATTTTCAATATGCCTAATATGCAATCAACATCTTAGAAGTAAAAATGTCATCGTAAATGACAATTATAAATTGTAAAACTGAATGGTATTGCTAACATTTGGTATATCTTGATCCTTAAATTTTAAATCTTTTAAAAAGTGACTTAAAATGTAATTTCATTGATTTTATAATTGCAGGAAAAGAATATATAGCATTTTTAGATTTGATTGTACTATTTTAAAACCAGAATTTAAGTGGGAATAAAATTGTATTTAATTTCACCTCAGTAACAACAGAGTATCTAATATGGAATTCTGAATAAAATTCCAATATAAATATTAAGCATATAGTCTTTATATAGTCTCCTGTTTATTTGCTTCTATTGATTTGGGATTTGAAACAAAGAAGTTTATCTAAAGTTTTAGATAACTTAGCATTAGAATTCAGTTATATTTTTAGCTTGTAGTTTATAATTAAACATACAGACTTTTATCTCCAATAAGTCCATCAAAACAGAATTTAAAAACATATGAAAATCTCTAAATAGAATCATTAAGGATTCCATAAGTGGGAAGGCAATGACACTATTTTTATAACTTTTGTTATTCCACTGAAATTCCCCTAATAGCCTTAATCCACTCAAGTGTTCTAGAAAATAAGTTCTGTAAGCAGAGAATTCTCTTCCTAAGTTTCATAAATATTCATTGTACCATGGTAGGTGATTTACACTTAATCATCACAACTATCTACTGAGATAGACTTTATTATGCTAGTTTGAAAGATAAAGAATGAAGACTGAGACAGGTTACATCATTTGACTTCAGGAACCAATGTTGAATGGAGGTTTCTATGATTCCAAGCCTGTGAGGATTTTTTTTTTTTTTAGTTTGGCACTATTCCAGACAGCTGTAAAAACCACCATCTTTCATGAAAAGCTCCATTCTGTTGCCATAAGATATTTTTCTATTTTAATAACTAGTATTCTTTTTCTTTAATAAAATTGATTAAAATCTAGTTAAAATAAATGTTTTAAAAATTTCATTATGATTCAGTAGAATCAGGTTAATTTTTACTTTTATTTTTGATATAGTTTATTTCCTCCCCAAATAACAGTTATGTGTTTTTATTTTAGGAGTTGACACAAAGTTGAAGTTCACTCTTGAGCCATCTTTAGGTCAAAATGGTTTTCAGCAGGTAACTTTGTTTTTGGTTTCAATAACACTCTTATTTTGGGATATCTACAAGATATATACTGAGATATAGTCTCATAAGTACCACACACTAACCAATTGTACCACTGGAGCTCCCTGAGATATATTCTCAAAGTGGAAAAACTTTGATAAGCATAAGAAGACAAGTCAGTTTTTTAAAATATAGATAAGATAGCCTATGAAGCTACAAGTGGCTTGAGTTTATCCTTTCTATTTGTACTTTCTTTTTTTATTTGTTTACTTTTAGAGAGAGGGGAAGGGAAGGTGAAAGAGAGGGTGAGAAACATCAGTGTGTGGTTGCTTCTCGCTCGTCCCCTACTGGGGACCTGGCCTGCAACTCAGGCATGTGCCCTGACTGGGAATTGAACCAGCGACCCTTTGGTTTGCATGCCAGTGCTCAGTCCATTGAGCCACACCAGCCAGGGCTATTTTGTACTTTCTGTTAATGTTGTAAGCATGAGAAAAATTTCCCTGAAAAATTTTGTACTTTCTATTAATGGTATGTGAAAAAAAATTTCTAAAACCAAACATCTATTATTCTGAATCCATAAAAATGTTTTGGTTTCTGAACCAATGCTTCCCAAGTATTGAATATACTGCAGATGAATCACAGGTGTGTTAACAGTGGCCCAGGTGGGGCTTGGGGCAGTCATGGTCCTCAGACCAGTGACATATGGCTGAAAGAAGCTTTGACTGCTACCCCAGTGTGCTGTACCAATTTTACACTCTACAGATGTCAAGATGGAAAAAAGGTTGAAGTGCCTACACAGGTCAATATTATCACTCTGCCAATCTTTCTTCTTTGTTCCTAGTGGTACGATGCTCTCAAGGCGGTTGCCAGACTATCAACAGGAATCCCAAAGGAATGGAGGAGGAAGGTAAGGAGGGTTTGTAGGGCTAAAATACAAAAGGATCAGCACTCTGTCCCTCTTTAAAGTTTCTGGAATGTCAGAAATGATATGCTAGATTTAGTAATTTGAAACATGTCTCTTTTCATTATTCATTCATTCAATAATTTTGATTGATTGTCTATTCTGTGCCAGATAGTGTCTTAGTACTGAGATACAGCAATGGGGAAAAAAAAACAGACCAAAATGTTTGTCCTTTTGGAGCCTACAATGAATAAAGTATCAGATATGTCAGATGGTAATAATTACCATGGATGAAAATAAAGCAGAGAAATAAATGAAAGTGTGGGGAAATGGGGATATGGAGGTAGAATTTTAAATAGCAAAGTGACATTTCAATAGGCCCTTGCAGGAGGTGAGCAGTGGGCCCTGCAGCTACCCTGGGGGAAGAGTACTCCAGAGAACACTCAGGTGGGAGCATCTCAGGAATATATAAGCAAAAGCAAGAGGATGGGGTGGCTGAAGCACAGTGCAAAAGGGGAAAGCAATAGGAGAAAGGGTCATAGAGGTAATGCAATGGGATTAGGAGGATGGCAGACCATAGATCGTAGTAGGACTTTGCCTGGTGTGAGAAGCACTGGGTAGTTTTGAGCAGGGGAGTTAAATGATACAGCTTATATTTTAAATGGACCACTCTGGCTACTAACTTGAGAATATGAGGGACAAGGACAGAAGTGGGTGACCAGTAGAAGGCTTGCAATAATTTAGACAAGAGATGGATCAGGGTTGTGGTAGTAGAGATGGAGAGAAGGGGCTATATTCTAGATATATTTTCAAGGCTGAGTTGATGAGTTGACATGAATTCCTATTGGATTGAATATGAGGTAACAGGGATGTGAACAGTGACTTCACAGTTTTGACCTGAGGTACTGGAAGGGAACAGTTACTATTTACTCAGATGGGAGGAGCAGATGTATATGTTTGTTTGTATATATGTATAGTTAACTTGGTGGGGGATTGAATGGCTCGGGTCTGTTAATGCCTCGGGAGATGCCTATTAGATACCTAAGTTGAAGTTGTCAAGTGGGCATTTGGACATATGATTCTGATGCTTAGGAGAGAAGTCCGACTGGAGATGTGGATAAGTGATATTCCTGCTAAATGAGGCTCAAATACCAAAACTTGAAGTGCTCTCTTATTATATCCATTTATAAACCTAGTCTAATACTCCTAGAATTTGAACATTGAGGGTTCCTCAAAATATACATTAAAATGGTATTATGAAATACATCTTGAAGAAACAGCTTTTTAGGATAAGATAATGAAAAAAGTAAAAATACCCAGTGACTCTTTAAGAAGTTATTCATTGTGGGAGCTCATCTGTGTGTGTGTGAAAGGGATGAGACCACTTCATGGTAAGAACAGGCCCATTCTCTGTGAATGACCAGGTGGCTATTGCACAAGTATAGAGAGCAATTCAGAGCCAAGTAGAACATGCTCAACACATAATACAGCTAATTCAATGAACTGAAATACAATTAAAAAAATTAACAGTATCCCTAATATCAGGATCATTGCTTGGAACGTAGTGGGAACTCAATAACTATGAATTGAAAGAATACATGAAAGGCCCTATGTGGTTTAATTCAGTACAGTATACATTTCAATGGGACTCTTCTGGATTTCTACATTTGAGCTAGGAACAGTTCCCATTTTCTTTCTTTTTTTAAAAGATTTTATTTATTTATTTTTAGAGAGAGAGCAAGGGAAGGAGAAAGAAAGGGAGAGAAACATCAGTGTGTGGTTGCCTCTTGTGTACCCCCTACTGGGGACCTGGTCTGGGGACAAGCAACCCAGGCATGTGCCCTGACTGAGAATCCAACTGGCACCCCTTTGGTTAGCAGCCCACACTCAATCCACTGAGCCACGCCAGCCAGGGCATGTTCCCATTTTCTGTTGGATGCAATAATTATTTCTAATAAAGGTTAAATTATGTATTTTACTCTAACATTCTTCTTTATTACTATTTTAGGTTTGGTTGACCTTGGCAGATCATTATTTGCACAGTATAGCCATTGATTGGGACAAAACGATGCGCTTCACTTTCAATGAAAGGAGTAATCCCGATGATGACTCAATGGGAATTCAGATAGTCAAGGTAATGCCCCTGACCTTGGCCTATTGTCCTGACTTAGAAGGAAGAATCTAAGAGCCAGATGTTTCCTGGATAGAGGATCAAGCCTTGTGGTCTGAATGTCTGTATATTTTTTGCTTCTTCATTTCATTAGTAATACCTTTTTAATGGGGGAACTTTGACTATACCTTGTCTTCAGAAATTTGTATGTTGCCAGTAAGAGTAAAGTGTTTCCATTCATAGTCATCTTGTTTGTCTTGCTCATATGACAGGAGGTTGAAAATCTTTTTTTTTTTTTTTTAGCATTGGTCAGTGCTGTTAACTGTATTTTTACATAAAAGTCACTGAGAAACTTAAAGTTGAGCATATTCCATATTAGAATAATTGGGCTCTTATTAGGTTCTTTGATAATCTCTTGTCAATTTATGAATATAATTAGATTGACTGGTGGGTCAAGAGTTCAAGCCAGCTGTGGAGGCAGCTGTGGTTTGCTTATCTGGATTATTACAGTTCATTAGCGCCTGGTGCCAAAAGCCAAGGATGATGATTCCATTTGATCTCAATATTATTATTCTCTTATATAAGCCTCTAGTACATGGTTTTTGATTTCATGAGTACATTACAGTGACTCTAAACAGAGATCTTACAAGGAAAGTTGTTTCATCTAAATTTTGGCCATCATAAGATGTCTAATGTTTTGGCAGATTTGAAGATTTATGTTTTTAGGAGGAAGTGCTAACTAAAAGGAGCTAATTTCTGATCTAACTTGGTCTGTTTCAGACAATGATAAAAAAATATTATGGAATTTTATACTGTATGCTTGAAAAATCTTGGTATTTTCATATTTCAGCTATTTATTTAGAATTGTAGAATATGTTTCTCAGAGATGAAATATTGCATATTTGAAATATTTTCCATTTAAAGTATAAATTAAGGCAATGCACATTTTATAACAATCATGTTATTAAGAGGACCTTTTATTTTATCATTGATGTGAATTTTATCATTGACTGGCAATTATGCCAGGAAAACGTCTTCAGCCCCTGAAGATCATAGTCTCTGTTTGGTAATACAGTTATAGATATTGCCCTGATGAACTTAAATTTTTGTCAGTTTTACACAAATTTATAAAACAATTTGGACAAAATAATTTTTCTGTTTTGGACAGAATGACTTTTCTGTCTCTCTACAATACAGGTTGCATTTTTTGCTATTTTGATTTTGCTCCTTAATACTATTGTGAGTTTTGACTGCTAAATAAACATTATACCATTTTTTGTAGAAAGAAATATTGTTGGCACCTATCATACGTGTGTTGAAATGACTTGTTTTATCTGAGACATATTATTAAAATAAACTGTCAATTTATATGGAATTATAATGTAATTTTTATTAATTCTGAGTATACTTTAAGTAGGAAATCTGCCTGACTGTAATTCCTCTTGAAAATGTCTTGGCATATTAGAAAAAATTAGGAAAAAGAAAATAGAAAAAATTTTGATTTGGGCTACATGTGTAAGTTGCATGTGCATTCTAAAAAACTACAATCCATGTTGATAATCTACTTAAGGCTGAGGAAAATAAATAACTAGCTTTTTTTTGAGAGAGAGAGTACAAGGAGTCATTTTTTAAAATACTGTTTCCCTCTTGTTCTAGGACCTTCACCGCACAGGGTGCAGCTCTTACTGTGGCCAGGAGGCGGAGCAGGACAGGGTTGTGCTGAAGCGGGTCCTGTTGGCCTATGCGCGATGGAACAAGAACGTTGGGTACTGCCAAGGCTTTAACATCCTGGCTGCGCTGATTCTGGAAGTGGTGGAGGGCAACGAAGGGGATGCTCTGAAAGTGAGTGTCAGGCTCTGAAGATGGCAACTGAAATTCTTTAGAGAGTGCAGTATTGGAACTACAATTTTTCCTCCCTGATGCCCACTTCCTTCCAAGGCGGTGGCCTCACCTTGGTGATTACCTGTGACACTGTGTCCCCCAGGTTACAGCCAGGGTAGCTCCCAGATGTGAAGAGAATGATGATGTTTGTAGCTTCACTTATAAGACATTATAATTTTAAAGCAAGTTAAATATTAATTCTATTAATTACTTATTGTTGCATAACAAATTAGCTGCTTAAAACAGAAAACATATATGGCCTCACAGTTTCTTTGAGTCAGGAATCCAGGCCCAGCTCAGCTGGCCCAGAGTCACATTACGGTGGCATTCAAACCGTTGGCGGGGACTGTGGTCTTATCTGAAAGCTTGACTGGTTGGGGACATTCATTTCCAAGTTCATTGATGTGGCTGTTGGCAAGACTTAATTCCTCACAGGTCCTTGGACTGAGGGCCTCAGTTCCTTGCAGGCCTGTGTAGTTGCTTGCCATGTGGGGCTCTCTATTGTACAGCATTGGGGTTGGTCTCCCTCAGTGAGCAAGGGAGTCAAAAAGAGTGAGCAAGGCAGAAGGGATGAAATTAGCATAATATAAAAAGTCGAATTTCATCATTTTTGACATATTCTGTTCATTAGGAGCCAGCCACTCAGTCCAGCTGACACTCAAAGGGAAGGGCTCATACAGGGGTGTGACTGTCAGAGGGTGGGGATCACTCGGGTCATGTTAGAAGCAGCTACCTCCTCCACCAGATATTCTTAATTCTGGTTGGGTCTCATTAGGTTGCTTTATTCTCTCATATCTGGATATCTGGGGTGAGGGATGGAGGAGGCAGCCTGAGAGTGAATGTCTATGATGGAAGCTGTTTGCTTGGAGAAAGTTTATAGAAGTGAGTTATACTTACTATCTTTTAATCTTTGATGCCTAGGGCCTTTATTAGTAAGAAAAAATTCTGGAAACACTTTGAAGTGGGACACCAGCTACTTAGGGATACAGGTCTGAATGTGATCCTGCAAGTCACCAGAAATGGACTTTAGGGGGAATGAAGCATTTCACGTGAGAAGAGGTCTCTGCTTTATTTGCTTGGGGCAATGTGGGGCTGCTCATTCATGTCTGAATCCTCACGCTGCTGTTAATTGCAGCGCTTGGTGGTGGAGAAGGTGGATACTTGGTCTTTGTATTCAAGTGTGCCCCCTCCTGTGCCCCACCTCCCCATTCTTTTCTGACTGGCGAACACCTTAGTGATATTCTCAGTCACTGACTAATGTGATATGGAAAAATAAGGAAAATGTTCCTCCTGGTTCTATACACATCATGGTGGAAATAATTATAAATCCAGCCCGATACGGTCTACATCTGTATTCAGCCTCTCACTCTTTTCCATTCATGCATTTAAGGAAACAGCTTCAAAGTTGATTGTTCATCGGACAGGCAGGGGTTCAGGAGGGAGGCAGCAACAAATCAAATACATGGCGTTAAAACGTTTTTCATTAAGGAGCAATTTTGTTTTCTTAATCTATCAGCTTTGGTCACTTTTTCAGATACAATTTGTATGGCTCTAAAATGAGGACTGTTTTGTTGAAAAGCTGGAATAAATAATTCAGGTTAAGGGTTGGGATGGGGAGGATTGGGGAAGGGGATACAATGTCAATCAAATCGTGAAAGGACTCAGTGATGCTTGAGACACTAAAAAGTCATATAAAAAGATGAATTAGATAAAACTGAGAGACTGAATATTAATATTTCTGCCTCTACGAAAGCAAACTTTGTGGAACGAGATGGCATTACCATCATTTAGGAATCTGGTTGGGCATTTAATCAGCAGAGGAAGGTTGGGTTTATGAAGAAACACTTCTGATGCAAAGGAAAAGAAAACAGTGAGGGTCGGTCGGTGTTTTTCCAAGAGTTATTTTGGCCTCTGCAAGTTGTAATGATTGGAGAAATATAAAGTTGATTAAATGTAGGTAAACCATTTTCCTTGCTTTTCTGCACTTAGTAACTGTTTTTTCTTAGTAACCATTTTACTTAGACACTTATGAATTACTTAGATAAGTATGCCACCTGCTCTTTATCCAGAGTGGAGATGAGCCTTGAAAATCCAGAACATTTGGTACTGACATATTTAAAGGACAGAGTGCTTTGGCTAACTATATTTTATCTATTTGAATATGTTCTTTCTGTTTAGGGTATGTTAGGATGCCAGTTTTTATGAAGCAGTCTTATTTTATCTTTTTCTTCAGATTATGATTTACCTTATTGATAAGGTACTCCCTGAAAGCTATTTTGTCAATAATCTCTGGGCATTGTCTGTGGATATGGCGGTCTTCAGAGACCTCTTGAGACTGAAGCTCCCTGAATTATCTCAGCACCTGGATACTCTTCAGAGAACTGCAAACAAGGAGAGTGGAGGTAGTGATGATTTAGTGCTAATATACCTTGGAAAAGATTTTACTTCTCTGATTCCACTGTACACGTGAGCCTAAACAGTGAATGGAAACTCATCTTTTTGGGTATTTCTGTTGGTGAGAGTTTGATGCAATGAAATAGATCTTTAGAGAACAGAAACAAAACCACACACACACACACACACACACAAAAGCCACAACATTGGGCCACATGTCGAATCTTTGAATGATCATAGTTAGGAAGCTGGTCAAGAACCTAATATTTCACCAGAACCAGATCAACAACTAAAATAATGTACTGTTTTTTAGGTGAAAGGTGGTGTACATGCTGGGCATCTGGTTAAGCTTCTCTAAGCTGACACTAAACCAGGCATTCTTTAAAATTGTGCTACAGGTACCATTGAGTACAAACTGTGGTTTTTCCTGAAGCATTGAGGTTTTGGAAGAGTGGAATATGTATTTTCATAAAGTCGTAGGAGATAATTTGACTTGAAATTTTTAATGTTCCTCTTATTGATTCATGCTAAGGGAATGTAGATTTACTTGAGATGAGCTGGCCAGTTCTTATTGGAGAAGGTTCTTTTGGGTCCCCAGGGAGAATCTGAACCCTGAAGGAAGGCACGGGGTTGAGTAGGGTGGCGATGGAGACGTCTCTGCCGCAGCCCTGGGAGTCACTGCTGTCCAGCAGGCCTCACCCGGCTTTCCCAGCCACCTGAACTAGTGCCATAATTATACCCACTGCGAGCACTTCCTTGGCTGTGCTCAGGATACCACAAAGAAGAGTCAGAAGTGTGTGGTGTTTCCTGTAGGTGGTTGACAGTTGATGACCACACATTTAAATCTAGGAAAATTTTAAATGATTTTGAGGACCTATCCTGTGATTAAAATTACACTGGAAATTTTAGTGCCACCTGGGTGTCTCTAAGCATTTCCTTCTAAATCATTTGAATAATGATCTTATTTAATTGGGCTGTGCAGTGCAATTATGCACCTGTGTGGATTTCATAAGGCTTCCAGATAGACCAACCTTGCCTATCTCATAGTCAGACACAATTTATGGGGGTCCATGTTTTTCCCTAAATGCTCTGCATTTGCCTGCAAGGGGTGACCTCAGATTCTAGTCTCTGAAAAAAAGATACTCCCTTTGTTCATAGGTAAGAAGGAAGAAAATGAATGCAGGAGAACAGATCTCTTTTTGTTTATACTTGGGTAAATGCACACTCTGACTATAATTTAGAGGGAAGATCCAAATATCTAAATTTTATTTCATTAAAATACATAATTATGCCATCACAGGAAATGAAAGGGAGCCTTGTGTTTTTCAGTGAGTTCAGAAACTTCAAAGTGAGCCAGACCCCAGATATTTCAAACTGTGTATGGTTCAGTTCAATATACTTTACAATTTCATGTGGTTTAATCTCTAGATATTTTGGGGTTTTCCAGCTGTCTTTCTGTAATTGATTTCTAGTTTAATTCCATTGTGGTCTGAGCCCTATGTATAATTTAACTAGACAAGTAATTCCTTATGAGCAATTTTATTTTTATGAGCAACATTTGAATAATAGTGGGTTTTAGAATATTTTGAAAATTTGTGTTTGCTTTTAAGAGAGTTTTCTTTTTATCCCATTTTTGGTTAGGAAAACATTCTTCTTAATTTTGACCATCCCATAATAGGTAGAACCAAATGAAGCTTTAGCATAAGATTTCTGAAATATCATAAAGAATTTGTGAAGTTCACATTATTGAGGTTTTTGTTAAGCACACCTCTGTGCTTCTAGAAAAAGGAAGGAAAAAAGAGAAAAGAACCAGAAATTTAGTGATATAAACGTATCAGTCAGGAAATGTAGCATTTGGGTGGACATGGAAGACTTGAGAGAGGTTATTTTTATATCTTGCAAACTGTTGATGAAATGTAGTGTTTGTTTTCTTTTAGGTGGATATGAGCCCCCACTTACGAATGTCTTCACGATGCAGTGGTTTCTGACCCTCTTTGCTACGTGCCTCCCTAACCACACTGTTTTAAAGATCTGGGACTCCATCTTTTTTGAAGGCTCAGAAATCATCCTAAGAGTGTCGCTGGCTATCTGGGCAAAATTGGGAGAGTAAGTGAATTTCCCCTTCTTCTGTTCTGTGGTGTTGGGGGCCTCAAGCAATATTTGTGCTCCCACGTGTAAAGCATCGATATTTAAGTGAGGAAAAGAGAAAGCTGTGAAATTTGTGCAATTGCTTTAGCCTTCTGGGATCTCAGCTGGCACATTCTTGATGAAATCTCTTTTAGAGAAGGGGGTGGGTTTTTTTCAGGCCTGTCATTCTCCTCTTCCTCAGTGCCTGTCCTATCTGGTTTATACTAGGTCAGCATCTCTCTGAACACTCGTTGGGAAGAGGGAGACTTAGGTGCAACAGGAACTGTGAAATCTGGAAAGGAGTAGGTGGATTTGTTGGTTAACAGCACAATTTGGATTACGTTTGAGTCTATTATTTATTTTGTTCTGCCTTTCAGGGCTGTGATAAAGTTAAAGGAGGTACTATATATCAGGTGTCCAGCATGGTGCCTGGTACATGGTCAGTAGAACATATGGAAATTCTTTCCTTTCTTGAAGAAATAACACTATGTGGGAATCTATTACTATTAAGTAGATTTTACTTACATTCTTTCCTAGGGTAAGAATGAAAAAGACTAGGGTATTTTCATCTACCTTGAATATATTATGACTGTTATATTAAAATTCTGCCTTTTGAGTAACAGAAGAAATGTTAGGATGCAATAGTTATAGTTGACTTAAGATACAGAGGTTTTTAATAGTTCTCTCTTAGACCTGTGAATGACTTGAGTGGGTACTTATTGTAGACAACATGTCAGGAAACTAATAAATCACTGTCAGTATTTTGTTTCAAAAACCTTTTAACTAGCCTTCTTATTTATAAGTTGTTTCCTGGGAGACTTGCAACATTTTTTTTTTAATTTTTTGTAAGAAAGATCCACCAACTATCAATTCAGGGATTTAAAAAAAATCATGAGTGTAAGTATTTTTAAACATCACATAGCTCCTGTGCCTTTGTTTTATTGTATGTTGCTTTTCAGTAGGCAAATAAGTCCATTGGTGGGGGATTTGGTGTGCTATTCACTCATCTTTTTTATTTTCTGTAAATATCTACCTCTGTCTGCTGTCACGTATTTCCAACCTACTCTATATCTTGTAAGTTCTTTGAGTTTGATAGTTTCTCTGGGTGTGATAGTGCAGTTACTGAATAATTAGCTTATAGGATTAAAATAGTAAAGTATTTACCGTATGCAGACTTAGTTGTAGTCTCCCTGTGTTAGTTCTTAATTATGTGGCAGGAGGAAAAGAGGTGATTCTGGTTTTATCCCCGTCTATTCATTATCTGTGGGATCAGACTTATTTTAATCCTCAGTGAGGACATTTTTTTTTCCATTGGTTTTAGAGAGAGATGAAGGGAGAGAGGAAGAGAGAGGGATAAACATTGATGTGAGAGAGAAGCAGCGATTGGTTGCTTCCCATACGTGCCCTGACCAGGGATCGCCTGTACCCAGACGGGGATGGAACCTGCAGCCTAGGTATGTGCCCTGACTGGGAATTGAACCCATACCCTTTGGGCTACAGATGATGCTCCAACCAACTGAGCCATACTGGTCAGGGCTATAGGATCAGAGTTTATTTGTATGCTCATCCCAGGGATGTCACATGGTTGAAATAATAATAGCTATGCTTTCAAATTCGATATTCATTGAGTGCTTTCAGTGGACAAGCGTTGCTCTAAGCACTCTACAGTAAAATTAACTCATTTGGTGCTCACCATCATCCTATGAGTTAGGTATTGTTATTATCCCCATTTTACAGATATGGGAACTGAGGTACAGAGAAGTTAATTGCCCAAAGTCACCCAGTTATAAGTGTAAGGGCCTGATTTTGAACCCAGATATCTTGGCTGTAGAATCTGTGATTTTAATAATGTGAATATACTAATAGTAAATGGCTAATGTTTTAGCAGTTCAGGGGATATATGAATCAGACTGGTAGAATTTTAAATGTTTCAGAGTGTTGATTATAATTCTACACATTTTGAGCGTTCAACTTGTTAAGGCAACCAACATCAAGTGCCTGTAGTGCCATCATTATGTTCGGCAGTTTAAACACATCGTCTTCATTTTGCCCATAACCCTGTAAAGTAGGTGGAACTTAATCCTGGATCTGTCAGACTTCAGTGCCTGTGATCTTCCCCACAAACTCCCTTGGAAAAATCATAAACAGCACAGAGGTGATCTCTAGTTATGTGTACCAGAGTAACGTGAGCCTTGGACATGGTCATCCATGGGACCTCTCCTTTCCCCTTGCTTACGCAACCTGGCTGTCTTCCTCTCACACACCAAGGGTACTTTTGGAATATGTGAGTCGTGGACCATTGGCTCACCTTCACTGGCATCTCTTTGATGTGTCCTTTCTCCTCTGACCCTACCACATTGGCTTGCTGCCTGGTTCCCTTGTGCCTGGCTTATTTTGGTGTATCTTCCATGGTTTACCCGTCACATCCACTTGCCATAACACCTCCAGGCTGACCTGGCCAAGGGCACATCTGTGCCCACACTCCCTGTTAAGAGCCTTTCAGCGATTCTTGCTTTGAAGAGGCTCAGCCGGCAAGTGAAGCCTTCTGGTTCTCTTTCTACAGCCCTTTTCCCTCATCTTTCAGTGGCTCCCTTTGGCCCTGCAGGCCATTCACCCCCAGTGCTGCCCCATTCTTGCAGATCCCTGGGTGGGGCCTGCTGCCGTCTGCTGCATCCATGTCTTTGGAATGCTTTTTTTTCCTTGTCAACCTGGAGAATATTTTTCTAAACTCATCTTAAGCATCATTTCTTTCCTCACCCCGCTGGGGGTAAACTTAACCACTCTGCATTTTTTTAATAACGCTTCAATAGTTTATCTCATTTATTTATTTACATGAGTGAGGCAGTGAGATTTGAACAGCACTTCAGAGCCTGAATCTCTTCCAGTATCTTTTTTTTAGGGAATGGCTCTATGAAAATCTGCTAATATTAGCATACATCTTAGTATATCTCTTGTAGTTGCTGGGCAAATAGAGTCACCCCACTGTATAAAGGACATCATAGCAGATGAATACACAGTGCTTCTTGTTTTGGACTACTCCTTTTTTTCTCCCCTCAAGAGGGATTAAAGCCCAACCTGCCTCACAAGTTGCCAGGTGACAGATTCTTTCTTTACATGTACAACCTAATACAAGACACAGTGTGTAATCTCCAGCTAGCAGTGGTGTCCTGAGAAGAACTGGAAAAATTCTGCCTGTGAAAACATCCTGCAGACTGATGAAATATGCAGATAAAGTTCTCATATTTCTCATCTTTTATTTCCACTGTGGTTTGGTTTCAGTCTGTCAATGACACCACAGTTTGTAGATTAAGAACAACAGATTTCCTACTGGGGATAATAGTTCTTCATACCTAATTTCATGGTTATGATTTTCATCAGCGGTGCGTATTCTGATGTGTAAAATGAGTCACATGGAAGCAATAAAGTTGCCACTGGTAGGGCTGTGAGGCTGGGCAGCCATGTTGGAAAGATGGGAACTTATTCTGTAATAAATACCTCTGAGTTGCCTTTGATATTTTATATCTTTTCTCTGTATATAGTAGTCCTGTGAGTGTGTCCCAGGACTTTGATTTTTGTTGATTGCTAATGTGATTGATGTGATGGTAAGAGGCAACATATGATGAGGTCTGTCCGGAAAAAGTCTAGCCATTGTTAATATAATGAGAATGGTGTGTGGGACGTTGATATAACCTGGCAGCCACGGGGAGTGGACTGGAATGCGCATGTGTGAACAATGATGACTTCACTGTACTAGTCAGTGGGGGAGGTAGATGCTGTTGAGTGAGCATGTGTACTGTGTGGCTATGGCATTCAAAATGATTGAGTGAGTAGAGCAATGAATCTGCATCAAATTTTGCTTTAAGCTTGAACATTCCTCTGTGGAAATTATTTTGATGATTCAGAAGGCAGCTGCTATGGGCAACTGGTGATTGGCAGCTTCATCATAACAATGCTCCTGCTCATGCCTCACATTTTGTGCAGCTTTTTGGTGACACCTCAAGTCACCCAGTTGACTCAGTCCCCCTACAGTCCATACTTGGTGTCCTATGACTTCTAGCTTTTCCCAAAACTATCAATGAGATTCAGTGAGAATCAGAAAAATACAATGGGGCAGCTGATGGTGACTGGGAGAAATGTGTGCGGTCCCAAGGTGCCTACTATGAAGGGGACTGAGGCATCATTGTCCTATGTACACTGTTCCTTGTATCTTGTATTTTCTTCAATAAAGTCTCTTTCATATTGCATGACTGGATACCTTCTGGACAGACCTTGTATCCTGTCGTAGCTGGAACATGTAGCTGATGGACAGCGTGGGTGTTCTAAACAATTCCTTGTTTTGTCCTTTTTGCTGCTAGGCAGATAGAATGTTGTGAAACAGCAGATGAATTCTACAGCACCATGGGGCGCCTTACCCAGGAGATGCTAGAGAATGATCTTCTGGAAAGCCATGAACTCATGCAGGTGAGTGGGCAGCATGGCCTTACCTTGGCTTGGGGAACCCCAGGTACTGTGGGAACAAGCAGTGTGGGAACAGCTGTCTTGGGAAATGTACGTGGTCAGCCCTCGGATTTAGTTTTTCAGTTGACCAAGAGTCTATATGTAATTTGATAAGAATCTTAACTATGTCACAAGAGGAAGAAATGAATAATAAATATTTGTTGTAGCTTTCAGTCAAACTTGTTTAGAAATCACGAAGTGAAATACAAAAATAAATTTAAAAAAACTGAAAAAAAACCCACCCGAAAACACTAGGTGCTTATTTTCAATCTGATTCTTAGTATTCTTAAGGGGAGTCTTATGGGGTGAAGTAATTATCTGGGGGGAGAAATTATTGAGAATAAAAAGGAGATTGTTGTAATCAGCATTTTGGTTTGTTTCGCCCACATTTTCAACTCACATTATATATGAATCATAAATTTCCATCTGAAAGACTTGAAGGGTTTTGTTATTTTCTAGCATGATATTCTATCCCAGTATAATATTTACCATGTCATTCAAATCAACAATGAGAACAGAAAAGAGCAGATTTGTTAACACTCTCTCTCCCATTAGGTTTTATAACATGGTTTTACCTTAACTCCACTGCTTCTGACCACTGTTCTTCCTGGTTCTTCCTCTTGCCCCCTCACCTTTCCAAGGGTAGGTCTTTCCAAGGTTGTCCTTGGGCCTCAGTTTCTTTGTTCTCTGTGATTTCTCTCTCCTTTTCCTTACTTTAAACATTTACTTTTTATGTTCGGCTCCATGCCTGAAGTCATTTTTGGGTGCCGGGGCCCGGGTTAGAGACCAGACACTCCAGCCCTGATTAAGGACTTGACAAGCGTGGAGCTTCCATCCCTTTGTTCCCATCCTGGTGCCTCCGCTCCTCCTTAGACTTCCTCATGTTGAGCATACAGATGCCTGATTTATTGAGAATGTTGACCACTTGATAAAACCTTTCTGAACATTCATTATTTTCTAGTTCAACATTTCTTTGCACTCTCTCCTCTTTTCTCCCTTCCTGCCCCTCTCAGATAGGGAAGTGTTCTGACCCTGACACCTTTGCTTGATTTCCACTCTTCTCATAGCCCCATTGCTTACCACTCACTCTCTCTCAGAGGGAAGCACCTTTTATTGAGCATTGCTCTGTATGCCAAGTCCATGCTCGGCGTTTTATTTTACATCCTACAGGTTCCTGTGCTCAAAGCAGGACTCTGAGATATCATCCCTTCTGCATCACTCATGAAACTTAAGTGGCTACCCACTGCCTACATAACAAAGCATGGATTTCTTAGTTTATCATCCAGGGCTTTCGACTGCCTGTCATTGACCTGTCTTTTCAGCTATAGTTCCTATTCCTCCCTTTTGTATCCTTGACCTGTTCTAGTCAAGTCAGCTATCTCCCCTGCTTCTAGAGATTCCTGGGGATATGCCTCCTCTATACCTTTTCTCTCTGCTCCGTCTTTCTCTTCTACCTTTACATGTTTAAGGCATTCTTCCTTGCAGAAGTTCCTGTTCCAATGCCATCTACTTTACTAAACATTCTCTGACAGTCTCAACTAAAATCACCCCCCATTTCTATGAGTCACCGTGACCTTTTCTTTGTACCTCCCTTGGGAACATTCATCTCTGCCTTGATTCGAGGATAGGGTCAAGGACACCTTGTATCCTATTTCCTCAGTGGTAGTTTAAGTTCCTTGAGGACAGGGACTATGTTTTGTTAAGAATACATAGCACTTTGCCTTTTCCTAGAGGTGCTCAATTCATTTATTAATTCAGTAGGCCAACATCTGTTAAAAGTCTGTGATAAATTTTCTACCTTCTCTTTTTCAGATGTTTGCTGAGTTAAACAGCATTCATAGATGATGTCCCTCCTTCCAGATTCCCTCTGCTCCAATATAATCAGTATTTTGCTTCCAGAGTAATAGCCTACACTTGCTGCTTTGGCCATTTCATTGTTATTCATAAAACGTTCATTGCCTCCTTGTTATTAACTAGAGTAAATAAAATGCTTCAGCCTTGTTTCTGAGGTTCTATATTAACTTCTGCAAATACTTACTGAACATCTCTATAGACTTTATGTCAAAAGTCTTCCTTGAGGAAATTAATGTCTGATTTTATCTTTGAAGACTAACAGCAGTTTGTCAGGTATATTTGTGTGTGCATATACGTGCATGTGCACACATGCACACGTGTGTATGTATGTGTTGGAGGCAGTGGTGCAGAGCAGAGAGGCAGTTCCTGTTTAGAGAGGGGCCAGGGTGAGCAAAGGCACGGCAATGGAAACTTTTATGGTGTGTGAAGAGAACTACAAGGAGTTTGGTGTGCAGAGGTGGTTGTGGAAGACTACAACCCATGGTAAGGAGTGTGGCCTTGATCTTTTAGGTCAGTGTCATGCAATGTGCTTGCGGGAGCTCTAGAGCTTCTGTGGAGCCTTTGGAAAGAGAAGAAGAAGAGTTGTGGACCTTCAGGTTTTAAGGAGAGGAGGGAAGTGGTCTGAGTTGTTTCTCACGTTGACTACACAGCAGCTCTGTGAAAAGTGGACATGGTGGGGTCAGGTTTGGTAGCAGGAGGCCTGCGGGGAGCAGTGAAGGGAAGAAACAAAAGTGAACCAGAGACAATGCTTAGAAGGTGACATTGAGAGGACTTGGCCACAGAAGATGCATATGGCGTGAGGGAGAAATGGAGGAGACGAGGGCAACCTGCCTGTTTCTGGCTTGGGAAGAAGAGGGTAGGTTTATTGGGGGTGCAAGATGAGGTAGCTTTCAGACAGGCTGCATCGGAGGTGCACTTTGGCTGCCCCGTTATCCCCCTACTCTCAGGTATTCCCCACTTCTTCACAAGTGGAACCTACTGCATGGGTCACAGCTCTATTCCCTCCACCCCCACCCCTCTTAGTCCAGGCCCCTCCTGTGAGAGGGCTTGTGCTTCCCTCTGACACTGAAAATCCTATCTGCCCCACCCCTGGCTCCTACTCAGACTCTTCTGCCTGACCCCTGCACAGCCTCTATTACCTCAGCTCTAGTTAATGATGTCTCCTTTAAACGCCTTTGGTATTTAAGATTTCCAACAATTGGTTTATAGCTGTTGCAGATTATTTGGTATTGTTTGGTGTATTTCAAATGTGTTTATTTTATCCCTCTAATGAAGTAGCAAGTTCCTTAATGGCAGGGGCCTCATATTACTCTGTATCTCCATAACACCTAGCATAGTTCTAAGAATACACCTGGTTGCTCAGTGGATGCACAGAATCATAGAACATTTGAACTTGAGGCAGGAGCTTTCAAACTTGCCTGTATATAAGACACATCTCAGGAGTGTATTCAAATTCAGGTGTTTGCTCCAGGGGGTGGTTCTGATGCTCATGGCTTTTAAAAAATACCTAGAGACTCTGACTTAAAAGAAGCTTAAAGATTAACCTAATTCTGCCACTTCACAGAGAGGAAACTAAGACTCAGAGAGCAAGTGTCTTGCCAGTTTCCTAGGTTGTCTGGTGGCAGACCCAGGACTGTATCCCAAACCCCAGCTCTTGGCCCAGTGATAGTTCCCCACCATCCTACTTGCTACTCCACCTTATTTTAAAAAATGCCTTTCTAAGAACTGAAATCCTCTTCAGAAGAATAAAGCAACATTTCATTTCACTTAAAGTTCAAACATTGCCAGGATGAGATACATTGAGATACACCTGCCATCTTTGACCTCTAGGAATCTCCAATGTTAGGCATTAGGAGAAAAGAGAACTACTCTGCTTTAAGAGAACCCTAGAGGGAAGACATGGGCTGTGGCTTGATTGGTTAGATTCCCTTTTAGTAGCAAAGAAAACATCTAGGTGACGATAAACTGAGCCTAATTTTGTATAACTTATGTTTTTATATTTCTTGTAGAAGCATGTCAATAATAAAGAAATATAACTTGTTTTCAGTGCTGCCTAAATATAAGTGTCTATGTGAGTGTGTGTTGTTAGTTTGGATAGTAAATATAAGTGTCTATGTGAGTGTGTGTTGGTAGTTTGGATAGTAAACAGGCTTGTTGGTTTCCCTTGGCATCCTTGAGTATTAAGTAGAGAAATATGGAGTGTCATTTCAAGCCACTGTTTTTATGTATTCACTCTTTGAAAAAAATTAACAATGGCTGTGATGCAGTCATGGGGGACCTGCAGTCTGTCAGTAAACCTGAAGTGGCTCCAGATGAAAAATGTGGACTGTGTGTACAGTCAGTGAACGCAAGGATTCTCCCTGTTGGTCTTCCCCATTTCTTTCCGTTGTAAGTAGCAGACACAAAATCATCTGTAATAATCTTTTTCCCCCTGTAAATTACATCACTTTTTAAAATTAGTAATGACTATTTTTTAAATTGAGGTTTAAATTTACCTTTCTCTTGAATAAGAGAGACTAAGGATGACATTTCTATGACTAAGGATGATGAGCATCTTTTGATGTGCTTATCGGCTATACAAATATCTTCTTTTGTGAAGTGCGTCCAAATCTTTTACTCTCTTTTAAAATTGGATTGTTTCTCTTATTACTGAGGTATATGAGTTCTTTTAATAGTTAATATTTTAGATACAACTAATTTGTTAGATACAAATTATAAATATTCCTCTCTCCCCCCAAAATATAGATAGTGTTAGAAAGAGAGATTGGGTGAGTGTCAGTGACATAGCATAGATGGATTTCAGTATGACTTTTTTTTTTCAATCCTCACCCAAGGATGTGTTTATTGATTTTGGGGCGGGGAGAAAGAGAGAGAAAGAGAAACATTGATGTGAGAGAGAAACATCTGCTGGGGGTCAAACCCACAACCTTTAGGTGTGTGTGATGATGCTCCAACCAGCGGAGCACCCCCCCCGAGCCAGGGCTCAATACAACTTTTGATAAATTCTCTAATGAATGCTTTGAGGACAATGTAAAGAAAAGTTAGTTAGACCCTGGCCAGTGTGGCTTTGTTTGTTGGAGCATCATCCTATGAACCCAAAAGTCTCGGGTTCGATTCCTGGTGAGGATACATGCCTGGGTTGTGAGTTTGGTCCCCAGTTGGGTGCAACTGATAGATGTTTCTGTCTCACATCGATGTCTCTCTCCCTCTCGACCCCTCTCTCTAAATGTGTTCTTGGGTGAGAAAAACAAAACCAGAAGACAAGTTAGTTAGATCTAATTATTAGAAGTTTGGCAGGTGCTCGGAAAAACTGAAGCCAAAGTCTTGTCGATAATTTACTGTTTCCTTGGGCAGCTCTCATGTATGTACCACAAGGTAAGTCTGCCCTTGGACTGTTGATGATTTTCCATTAGTGATGGGGTGGAAATTATAAGGATGTGGATGCTTGTTCAATAGAAGATAATGTTTGATTAATTAGTGCTGTCAAAAATTGAAACCGTCTGCCCTGCAAAACAGTGTGTGCTGGAAGTGTTTAAGCAGTGCCTTTATGACCATCTGTTGGAGATGCTTTGGGAATTCCTGCTGGGGGGGGGAATTGAACTAAATTATGTTTAAATTCTTTTCTAACCCCAAGGTTCTATTAGTGTACCATAAAAGTATTTTGGCTTTATGATTATGAGTAAAGTTTTTTTCTTGGAATTCGTTGTAAATCCCTGACTTACAAAGTTGAAAACCTGGAGCTACTCAGGTATCTTGAGCAGTTGGTGTTGGGCCAGGGAAACGTACATTCATGTGATAAACATGCCTTCAGACACGTGGGACTTTCAAGGAGGTGAGTGAATATATGCAAAGGAACACTGTAAACATTTTTCAAGTGTGTTGATTTCATCTTTGAAGGACTCACTAAAAGTAGAAGATGGAGAAAAGAATGCAGACATAGAAAATGAAAGCTTAATGGAGCCAATTTTCTTCTGGTCGGATGTCTTTAGCTGAGTGGTCTTTAAAGGAGCTTGCTAAGAACCCAGGCCATCTCCCCCCGAGGCAGGATGGATGAAGTAGGGGCAGAGGGTATTTTCCATTCCTCCTTCCCTTTCTCCCTTTCTCTTTCTTTCCTTCCTTCCTTCCTTCCTTCCTTCCTTCCTTCCTTCCTTCCTCCCTTCCCTTCCCTTCCTCCCTCCCTCCTACCCTCCCTCCTTTCTCTCTCTCTCTCTCTCTTCCCATTTATTTATATATTTTTATTTGGAAATTTTTATATCAGTACAGTGAAACTAAAGTTTAAAAGACACTGCATGTCATTACTTTGGATATCATTAGTTTATCATAGAAGACACATGAAAATTATTTACGTGATGAAAGACTTCAGTACTTCAATGGAATGGGCTGCGTCCCATGATGCCATTTCAATAGCGATTTATTTCAGTCTATAAACTTTCCAAGAATGTCACCATCTCTAAATAAGAAATAATCCTTGTCCTCTAGAACTACTTTGGTTCCTCCATATTCTGGAAGAACTTTATCTTCAACTTGTATGCTAACTGGTTGAGTCTCCCCACCCCTTCCTTTGGAGCCCCATCCAACAGCTACTACAGTTGCTTGCAGTACTTTTCCTTGAGATTTTTCTGGAAGCATAATGCCTCCTTTGGTTACAGTTCCTGCAGCACACCTTTCAACCAACACATGGTCAAAGAGGGGCAGAAACTTTCTAAATGCCTGCCTGCCATGACTCTGGCTGCCAGAGTTTGTACTTTGCTCTCGGGCTGTGGTCACAAGGAGAGGCCAGCAGCTGGGCCCGTGGGACACTTGAACTTGGGAAAAGCTCCATTTCTTTCTCATAAACGCCCTTCGTGAGGCTATACAAGGGAATGTTCTGATAATTTTTTATAAGACTGGCAAAAGTAAAATACAGTGAATTTTTAACTAGTTGCCCTACTAACTACCTTCTGTGAGATATCTTACTTCATTTGGAAGGAATTTTAGAATTTCTAGCATTAATGATTTTGTTTCTTAAACTTGAATCCAAATGGCACAGGCTTCTTAAATGTCTGAACCAAGTTTCCAAAATGTTGAGGGAAAAGGTCCTGTGAGGGAGAGGCAGGCCAACTCCTGATCCGGCGGTGGGCCCACATTTGGCGTGTGCTGGTCAGAGGCCGATGCTGCTGGGCCGAGGCCCGAGCAGAGGTGCGGTGCCCTGGACTTCCAGGTGGGGCGCTGAGGAGAGGACTTCCCATGTCTCCATTTCCCTCCAAAGGGTATGTGGAGCTAAGGCAGGTCATACGAGCAAGAAGAACAGAATTCTGTATTGGCAATAGGGCAGCTTCTTGGGTGATGATGAGCTGTTGGCATCCTCTGTGAGAGCAAAGAATGTGAGACTTCACTCTGACCATGTTATTAATGAACTTCTATGAAGTATTTTGGGCATACTGAAATGCATTAAAAATAAAGTAGCAAAACTCACGTACCTACCACCCAACTTAAGAAATAAAACATTAACAAACATTTGAACACCCTCATATGCTCCTCTATGATCTTACCACCCCTTCCCCTCCCCTCCCTTCCTCTCCCTTCCCCTCCCTTCCCCTCCTCTCCCCATCCCATCCCATCCCATCCCATCCCATTCCATCCCTTCTCTCCCCTCTCCTTTTCAAGGAAATCACAATCCCAACTTCCATACCCTTCATTTTTGGGGTGAGGAAAATAAGGCCCAGAGAGGTTGGGAACCAGCCAATTTCAAACTAGTGGGAACCCCAAAATGCCTTCTGCTTCTTTCCATGGGGGAACAGTTCACTGTCAGTAAATGTGTATTGCTTCTCAGCCTTTAGGGTATAATCAAATATGTAGTGTATAAAATGGCTTAGAGCTGACTCTTGTGTTCCCTATAAGCTGTGTTAGCTTCGCAAAGTGAGCAATGGAAAATTGAAGGGAAAGAATTTTAGCCAACACTTACTTGTTCAGAATCTTGGGATGGTACAGAAAGATTTATAAATGGATACTTTATATCTGTTTGGGGACAGTCAGTGTGCAGGCTGTTTAGAATCAAACTGCAGCGGGCGGTCCCAGAGGTGGCTCTGGTCTATGAAGTAAACTGGCAGCGCAGTAGAGCCCCTTTCAGAAGCCTCCTCTCCATACGTACCCATGCAAACATTCAATGTCTCCTCTAAGTCTTTAGGAACCCTCTCCTGCTGGAATGAAAAAATACCATTTTAAAATATTCCCCTGGAAAATGTCAGGGTATTTAAAAGCTTCCTGGGAGAAATGAAAGTTAGTGTGATAAACATATGTTTTCTGATGAATGAGAACCTTAAGGATTGATGTAGTCCCATTTGTTTATTCTTTCCTTTATGTCCCTTGCTCTAGGGGACATATCAGTGAAAATATTGCTGTGTGGAATATCTGAGGTTTTCCTGCTTATGTTCTCCTCTAGGACTTTTATGGTGTCATGACTTGTATTTAAGTCTTTTATCCATCTTGAGTTTATTTTTGTGTATGGTGTAAGTTGGTGGTCGAGTTTCATTCTTTTGCGTGTAGCTGTCCTGATCTCCCAACAGGGTGGGGCAGGGGACAATGGTGGTGGGAAAATAGAGACAACTGTTCTTCAACAACAATTAAAAAAAAAGAAGTACTTTCATAGTTTTAAAGCAGATGCTATTAGAGGGAGAAGGTGGGGACTGGATGAAAGAAGAAGGATTAGCCAAAGAACATACATACAAGACCCGTGGACATGGACAACCGTGTGGGGATTGCCTGAGGGAGCAGGCCTGGGTGAGAGAACGCTAAGGGGGGGAAATTGGGATGATTGTAACAGTATAAACAATAAAATATTTTAAAAATAAAAACAGAAAAGGGACAAATCTAAAAAAAAGAACTGTAAGGATTGAAGAAAAAATATAATTTTGGTGCAATTAAATTTCAATAAAATTAAGAGAGCAAATAAGATTACTTTCTTCCTGCTGATAGAATGACATATAATTGTGAAATTCTAGATGAAGTGCAGGTGTTTTTCTCATTTTTATTTATAGATGTTTAACAGCCTGTGCTTTACACTGTCACTTTAAAAAAAAATAACAGCTAACAATTTTCACTTAGCACCAATTTACAGACATTTGAAAAGGTGGTGTTTTTGGAGAAAATGTGCCGTTGATCACCGGATCAACCACGAGATTTAATTTTATCCAGCAGGCTGACATTAAATCTCTATAAAAGTGATCAAACAAAACTTTGAAAAACAAGCGCTCTATATGAAGAACATCGATGGGTTCTTTATTAAAGAAGGGAGCTGTGGGTTTCTGAATCAGCCACCCCGGAAACGGGCAGCAAGAAGTCACACTGCCCCATTTGCCCACCCGTGCTCACCAGCTGAAATGCCCAGTCCCACCCGGCTTGATTAGAGAACTCATTATTGTGTTTATCAGTATTCTCTGTGTTTCTTTAAAACAGATAGGAAAGTACAATCTTTCCACTCTCTGTGTAGGAAGCAGTATTTCCCCTTTCACACTGAAATCATAATGTCTTTCTAGGATTGATAAGAGCTATTTAAGCCCTCCATTTCAGGCTTGGCATTTTTGCTTTTGTTTTTCAGACTGTTTATTCGATGGCTCCATTCCCTTTCCCACAGTTGGCAGAGTTGAGGGAAAAATATACCTACAACATTACACCGTTCCCAGCTACAGTTAAACCCACCTCCATTTCTGGGTAAAGTCACTTTTTTTCCCCTCTTGTTTTCATAATAGAAGACTTAATACCTTAATTTGTTATTGTAACTTAATAGTTGTTATGCCTTAGAAATATATTCAAAGTAGTTTGGTACTTAAAACCTGTGTTTTTAAGGTGTTGATTTAAACTCAAGAGAGTGATTTTTAAAAGTATACTTTCTAAGGAAAATTAGAATGTAAATTGAAGCACATTTAACAATCCTGCAACTTATTTTAAAATATCAAATATTAAAAATCCCAATAATTAAAATAGTGTAGAGCTGGTACGTGAAGAGACAGATGCGCTAATTTAAATTACTGTAAAGACCAGAAATTGACAAATATACATACAGGAATTTAGAATAGAAAACTTGGCATATCAAATCAATAGTGAAAAGATATATTATTTAGTAAATGGTGTTAATGAGACCTAATCTGGAAAGAAAGAAATTAGAGTCTTCTTTCACATCATATATCAGGATACATTTTATATAGATGAAAGAACTAAATGGACAAAAATGAACATATGAAGTTCCAAGATGGCAGAGGAGTAGGTGAAAGCCACATGAACCTCCTCCCAGGACCAGTCTGGAATTACAGTTAAGTTGTAGAGAAATCATTCTGAATAATGAACTGAGCACTAGCTGGGAAGAGCCTGACAACCACGGACAGACAGAAGAAACCACTTCACCACAGCTGGGCTGACAGGGAGTGTGGAGGAGGCGCAAGAGGGCTGGCTGGGCTCTGACAGGTGGCAGCTGAAGTTCCAGATATTTCAGCAGCCAGGGGGTTCCCCCTGAGAAATGTGGGGTCTCAGTCCCAAGCTGGGCCCCCCAGCCTATAGCACCAGAGCCATAAAGGAACCCAGATAACATCCAGCAATGAAAAGCAGCAATGTTTCTCTCTGCCAGTGAAAGATGGCTGGAGACTCAGAGAGCCTTTTAAAGGGCCAACACACAAAATTTCGTTTGCAGCCACTTACTCTGGGCTCTGGCAGAGCGAGGACACAAGGGACTACAGACAGTTGAGGAGAGTCTGGGCTTGGTGGCTCTGGGGAGAGAACTGAAGGAACAGCCACCAGGATCTTTGTGCTGACTCATTCCCCACACTGCAGAAGCCATCTCTCTCAGGCAGAGAGCACTCCTGTCCAAGTGGCATCAGCCTGAGGGGAAGCAATAGTCCTGCATGCAGGAATTATTCTGCCCCAAAATGTGGTGCTTAAGCTGATCACAGTTTGATTGGTTTAACAACTAAGTTGGAAAATACAAAGCAGCAGCCAAATAGGGAAGACAAAGAAATAGACACCAAATGAAAGAACAAGAGAATCCTCTAGAAGAACTAGTTGAAGTGAAGGCAAGCAATTTATCATACAGAGAGTTTATAGTAATGATTAGAAGGATTCTCAACAGCATGGAAAAAGACATAGAAACCATGAAAAAGGACCAGTCAAAATAAAGAATGCAATACCTGAAATAAATAGTACAGCAGAAGGAATAAACAATAGGTTAGACGAACAGAAGATCAAATCAGTGATTTGGAAGACAAGGTAGAAAAAACAATCAGGCAGAGCAGCAAAAGCAAAAAAAAAATTAAAAAGTGAAAAGACCTTAAATATTTTGGATAACATGAAATGGTTATATCCACTTTCACCATTCTTATTCAATATAGTACTGGGAGTCTTAGCCACGGCAATGAGATAAGAAGAAGAAACAAAAGCATCCAAATTGGAAAGGAAGAAATAAAACTGTCTTTATTTGTGGATGACATGATACTGTACATAGATAACCTTAAAGATTCCACCAAGAAACTATTAGAACTGGTAAATGAATTCAGCAAAGTAGCAGGATACAAAATTAATAACCAGAAATCAGTTGCATTTTTACATGCCAATAACAAACTAAGGGAAAGAAAAATAAAAAAAAAATCCTATTCATAATTATTTCAAAAAGAATAAAATACCTAGGAATAAACCTAACCAAGGATGTAAAAGACCTGTGTATGGAAAATTATAAGACACTGAAGAGAGAAATTGAAGAGGATACAAATAAGTGGAAACACATACTGTGTTCATGGATAGGAAGAATTAACATTATTAAAATGTCCATACTACCCCAAACAATATACATTCAACACAACTCCTATAATATTCCAGTGATGTATTTCAAAGAACTAGAACCAATATTTCAAAAATTTATATGGAACCACAAAAGGCCCCACATAGCAACAGCAATCCTGAGAAAGAAGAACAAAGTTGGAAGAATCATACTATCTAATGTCAGACGATACTGTTTAAGGCCATAGTAATCAAAACAGCCTGGTACTGGCATAAAAATGGACATGTAAATTAGTGGAACAGAACAGAGAACCCAGAAATAAACCCACACCTTTATAGTCAATTTATATTTGACAGAGGAAGCAAGCACATACAATGCACTAAAGATAGTTTATTCAGTACATAGTATTAGGAATATTGGACAGATGTGTGTAGAAAAATGAAACCAGACCACCATCTTATACCACAAGAATAAATTCAAAATGTATCAAAGACTTAAGTATTAGACCCCAAACCATAAAAATCCTAGAAGAAAACGTAGGCAGCAAAATCTAGGACATTGCTCATAGCAATTTCCTATTGATTATATCTCCCCAGGCAAGGGAAACAAAAGAAAAAATAAACACATGGGACTACATCAAACTAAAAAGTTTTTGCACAGCCAAGGAAATCATCAACAAAATAAAAAGGCAGCCCACAGAATGGGAGAACATATTTGCCAATACATCTGATAAGGGGTTAATATCCAAAATTTATAAAATACTGACAAAACTCAAAACCAAGAAAACAACCCAATTGAAAAATGGGCAAAGAACCTGAATAGATACTTCTCCAAAGAGGACATACAGATGGCTAATAGACATGAAAAGATGCTCAGTGTCACTAATCATTAGAGAAATGCAAATTAAACCACAATGAGATACCATCTCTCACCTGGCTATCATCAATAAATTAACAAACAAGTGCTGGTGAGGATGTGGAAAAATGAGAACCCTTTTTCCCTGTTGTTGGGAATGCAGACTGGTGCAGCCACTATGGAAAGCGGTATAGAGATACCTCAAAAAATTAAAAATGGATGTCCCTTTTCACCCAGTGATCCCATTTCTGGGAATGTGTCTGAAGGAACCCAAAACACTAATTTGAAAGAACATAAGCACCCCCATGTTCATTGCAGTGTTATTTACAATCATCAAGATATGGAAGCAGCCCAAGGGTCCATCAGTAGATGAGTGGATAAAACAACTATGGGATATTTACACAATGGAATACTACTTGGCCATAAAAAAGAGAAAATTTTACCCTTTGCGACAGTATGGATGGACCTGGAGAATGTTATGCTAAGTGAAATAAGCCAGTCAGAGAAAGATAAATACCATATGATTTCACTCATATGTGGAATGTAATGAGTAAACTGAAGTAACAAGCAGAACAGAGACAGACTCAGATGGAGACCAGATGACAGCTCATGGTGGGGGAGGTTAGCGGGTGGAGGGATTGAGCAAAAAGGAAAAAGGACTCGTGGACGTGGACAACAGTGAGGTGATTGCTGGAGGGAGGGGTACATAAGGGGACTAAATGGTAATGGAAAAAATACAATAAAGATAAAAAAGAAAAAATGAAATAAAATTAGCAGAAGAAAATGTGGAAGAATATCTTTAGTTCTTCAGAACTGGGAAGGTCTTAATAGTGGACTCAAAATAAAAAAATAAAGGAAAAAAATTAAGTACTTTAAAAAGAATTTTCTGTGTGACTGAAAACAAAACAGAACAAAATAGAACATCCAAAGCAGACAGTAAAATATTTGTAACTGAGCTTTCTCATAGATAATGTTCCACCTAACTGAAAAATGATGAGACTAGGTAGTTTATGTAAAAAGCAACATCACTTGTACTAAGAGAAATTTAGCATGTAACTCAATTGAGATTCTGTTATTTTATCAATCAGCTTAACAAAAATTCAAAAGGTTGATGTGCACTCTCTTGATAAGGTGATAGGGAAACAAAGACATTGCTGGTGAGAAGTTAGTTACTACGGGATTTGTGGCAGGCAATTTGGCAGTATTTGCCAAAATTAGTAATGCATATATTCTTTGACCCAGCAATTCTGCCTTTATGAATTATTCCACAGATATAGTTGTACACATGCAAAACACAGGATGTATAGGTTATTGATTGCAGCCTTGTTTATAATGGTGTAATATCGAAACCACTCAAGTGTGCATCGTGAGTGCGTGGTTCCCTAAAATGAGCCACAAACATGCAGTACAGTACAGCTGAACAAAAATGGATGAGGAAGGTCTCTACACATATGGAGAGAGTTCTCAGGTGAATAAAAGCAAGGTGTAGAGGAGTGTATACAGCATGCTAACAATATTTATACAAAAAAGGAGAAAAGTAAGACTATATAGTCATATTTTTCCCCATGCATAAAGAAACTGAAGAGTAAGAAGCTAGTGGTGTTCACATGTGGGTATTAGGTGGGGCAGCTGGGCAGAAGTTGGATGGCAATGAGAGAGAGACTTTTTACATATACAAATTATATATGTCATTTAAACCACATGACTATATGACTTATTTTTTTAATGCCAGTATTTTTTTTGAATATTTATTTTTCTTTATGTTTTCCAAGACGACATGGGAAGGTCAGAGACAGTGATGAAGAGAATGACCCAGATGATGAAGACGCTATTGCTAATGCCGTGGGGTGTCTTGGACCTTTCAGTGGGCTCCTGGCACCTGAACTGCAGAAGTACCAAAAGCAAGTTAAAGGTAAAGGGTGGCTGTCTATTTAGATGGTCGTAGTGTGTTAGTTCACTGTAGCAGGGATGTTATTTTTGTGTGCTATAAATTCCTATTGTGTCCTGAACTGGTTACCTGTATTAAAGGTATTTATTAAAAGAATCCTTTCTGTCACTTTATCATTTAGTAGGATCTCTCTGTGTTGTATGTTGCCTGCATAATACATTTATTTTTTATGGTGACTTTGCCCCACTCATCTGATTCAACTTTGCATGCTCAGCTCCTTAGGGCAGAACCTAGAATATAATAGATGCTTACTGTATTCTGTTTGAGTTTAATTGAATTCACTCTAGACTGGCTTCTCTTGCAGTATAGAAATACCCTCTGAATCTAAAACATTGTGGTGGCCTGTGCTTGGATCTGAGTGACAAGAAACTCATTGTTTCATAAAACATCCTGTTAGATTTCTCCACTTAGCCCATGGTTTCCAGTTGCAAAGAGATAACCTCCACCTTTACTTCTATTAACAGTTTGTGTTTTTGGAAAAAAACAGAATGAGTCTACTTCCCTTTCGGCTGGATTGCTTCTCAGATCTTTGAGGACAGCCATCATGTCCCTGAAAGCTTTCTCCACAGCCCAAGTTTAGACTTTCTTTAAGCATTTCTCATAAGATATGACTTTCAGAACTGTTAATATTCTACAAACTCACTTCTAAATGTCCTGCAGTTTGGTAGTGCCCCCTGTGAAATGTGGTGCTCTGAATCAAATGCCAGGTTATCTTTGTTTTTTTCTTGCACAGAACAGATTTCCTGTGGTCTAGGCATTGTTGGTAATGAACTCTTTTGCAGCAGTTTGATGGTCTGTCACTGTGTTCTTTCCCATCTTGAGTGGCAGTTCTTCCCTTGGGAAATTTATTTTAGGTCTTCAGTGTGTAGACCATTCTCCTTGCTAAAAAGGGGACAGAAACAAAACAGATGTCAGACACCTTTGCCTTGTCCATCATCTGCTAACTTTATACTACCTTCTCAAAGTCATGGGGCTGTCTTCTCATTTTCATTCCTTAGGAGTTTTCTTCTTCATCTTCATCTTCTTTTTCCTCCTCCCTCTGCTCCGCTTCTTCATCATTGTCATCATTGCTGTCTTTTTTCTGTCTCCATCTTCTTTCTTCATTTTAATTCCTCCTCCTCTTCTGCTTCGTTGCTGTCATTATTGCTGTCTTCTTCTTCAACTTTTTCTTTGTCTCCTTTATCTTCTTCATCTTTTTGTGTTAGGTGTTTTCCCTAAGCCTTAGCTTCTTTTGAATTTTAACCTGTTTTGTGGTTTGCGTTCATACTCTTGTGTGCATGTCCTCGGTAAGTACTTTCCTCTCATCTTTTTAAAAGGCTTTTAAAAATGTGAACCCAACAAGAGCCCTACTGATTTCCTAGTGCCGTCTACCATCTCTCTTGTTGCCTGGATTTCAGCTTTTGGTTTCTAGCCATGGGATCGATGTAGATTTTAACTCCAAAATTTTTGAACCTGCATTTCTGAAGCCTGAGCCTGCACCCCATTTCCCCCGACCTTCTTTCTGTGGAGTTCTGTGCTGCAGGACGAGTTCTGTGCTGCAGGATGACATGATCACTTTCTCCGAACTGTCATCATTGGTCTTTTAGTTGGTTTTACTTAAGTTCAGATGTGCCGGTCCCCTTTTAATTTTCTTCTCTTTGCACAAGTGTTTCCAGCAAAAAAAAGAAGTAAACTTATCAGATGTTTAGCCTTCTGAATAACACTTTCAGTGGTTATTAGAATAGTTGGAATCCCTGATAATCTTTCTCTTTGAGCCCGGCCCCAGGCCAGTTTCACACACTGGGCCAGAGCAGTCTCTGGTGCCCCCTGCCTGTGCAGCCTGTGAGCACCCTTTCACACAGCTCTCGTTTCTCTCGCTTACATGCTACCTCAGTTTTATTTCAGGGGCAAATCCGCTAGTTGTAGGCGTCACAGGAACAGAAACCACACCAGACGTAACACACACAGTATATGGTCAGGAAGTTGTGTTAAATGAATAAAAACATTCACTTCTAGTGGTAGAGTGTCTTGAAGTTTTGATAATTTCATAGAATGTGTTGATGCTTTTAACTTAAAAACTCACTTTTAATGACAGATTAAACTCTACAAACTATCAATCCCTTATAAATCTTCCTGCATTTATATGGAAACCTGAACAATGACTTGACATCCAGAGTAATACTTTTCCTAGGGCATTTAAGAAAACAGTGATTTTTTTTCCTAGAAACAATCTTATGTCTATATAATGAAGAAAATGGTAATAAAATCAAACAGTGAGCCCACACTGCTTATTTCAGACCCACAGTTAGGCTAATAAGAAAATGCAGAAATACTTCCAGGACTAAATTAAAACAAGCACTAGACAATTTCTAGTGTACATTTTTTTATGTGGTTTAGAATTTTCTGGAGATTATGATGCAACTTTGGGTTATAGTGCAATCTGTTCCCCTTTAGTTCCGTTCTCCTCCACTGACACCGCCTCCTCGTCTCCTCCCTTGAGCACAGAACCAAATGAAGAGCAGAGTCTGAGATCTAATAACATTGCGGAGCTGAGCCCAGGAGCAATTAATTCCTGTCGAAGCGAATACCATGCAGCCTTTAACAGTATGATGATGGAGCGCATGACCACAGACATCAGCGCGCTGAAGCGGCAGTATTCTCGGATTAAAAAGAAGCAGCAGCAGCAGGTGCATCAGGTGTACATCAGAGCAGGTAATGTGATTCTTTGAACCCATTTCAACTCTGTGTTCAGCTTGTGAAAGGAAGAACAAATATTCCTAGGATGGCCTCGGGATTACCACTTCCTGCAGCTCAGCATCCACAAAGGCAGCTGGCACGAGGTGATAGCAGGTTTAACATCTCACTTTTAATTTTATTTTATCAGGCTTTGAAGAAGAAAAAGACCATGGGTTCTTTTTAGGTCCCAAGGACCAGGCAATGGATGGTATTAAACACATCTTTGCTGTGTGTGCTTATGGAGACGGGTTTTATAAATGATTAGAATGTTGTAAAGCCAAACAATCCTTGGACTTGAGATGTTTGGGAGCTATTGCCTCTGAAATTCCAGGCATTTGAAAATAGCATTTAGTGATCTGCACATCAAGAAATTAAGCTATCCATTAGTCTTCCAGGAGGTAATGTAACAGATGTTGTGGTCCCAGAAAAAGGAGAAAGCCATTACTACGCCTTGTTGCGGGGTGAGCAGTGTCTCAGGACTTCACTGAGGATGGTTGTAATGCAGTTGGAAATGCTCTTTTCCAAGGATTGTCAAGCTTCTTTTTCTTTTTAATTCCAAAAATTCCAGTGAACAATCTGCTTTGTTGTTTCATATATGCTAATTTTGGAATTGATTTGGCTTGTTCTAAGTGAAATTCTAATGAGAATGATACCTGTTCAGAATTGCCCAAAATATAAATCGGACATGTCTTTAAGAGGCTTGTGAGCATGTGACTGATCTTGCACAAAAACTGATTTTATGTCCCACTTCTCAGGGATGGAGGGCAGCTTCTTAAAGATGTGTACTTTATCCTGAATCATTAAGAAAGCAACCACAAAATAAACTGACAGCTACAGCACTTTAATTTACAAAGCATTGGCACGTACATGTCCTCATTTGGTCCTTAAAGCAAATCTGTGAGGGAGGCAAGGACAGGTACTCTCACATCCTTTTAAAAGGCGAGGAAGGGTGATTCAGGAAGGTTTAGCAGTTGTCCAGGACTGTGTAGCTATAGCGAGTGGCCAGGCCAGCGCTAGAATCCCTGTGTTCTAATCCTTTGTGTAGTCCCTTTTTAACTGTACTGTGTAAGTCTTTGGGTGACATAGTGAACGGTCACCATTGGGTGCTAAATTGGCTCAGTGCTTTGTTCTCTAGTCAAGAGTCAGCAAACTGTGGTCTACAGGCCAAATGCTGCTTGCTGCCTGTTTTTGTAAATAAAGTTTTATTGGAATACAGGCCTGACCATTGTTTACATGTTGTTTATAACGTGTTTTATACTACAGTTGCTAAAATATTTATAATCTGGTCCTTGATGGTAAAAGTTTGCCAACCCCTGCTCTAGATCATGGTTTATTTGGTCATTTTTAGAGAGAGATTATTCTAGAGCATTGTTTCTCAAACTTCCCTGTACATAGGAATCACTTCAGAATCTGTTAAAATGAAGAGCCTGTTTTGGTAGATTTAGGGTGGGGTTGAGGTTATGCATTTTCAACAAGCCATTAGGTGATGTCACCACTGCTGGGTGGGGACCACACAGTGAGTTGAAAGGTGTTAGAGGAGGTGGGATGGGACAGGATTAGCAGCACGGGTGGAAACTGAACTTGAGCTAGATGAAACAGACCATCTCTTCTGAGACTTACAGGAAGGTGGCAAGGAAGCTGGTTGAAGTTTACAGAGGGCAGGAAGTTGAGGTCATTCAGACCTGATAGCTTCTGTTTTCATGGAGAAATTGGAGCAAAAGTTCTTTTCTTGGGAGTAAGTTGAGGGTTGAGTAGGAGCTTAAAGAGAATAATGGAGATTTGGATAGGCTGTTGAAAGGAATGGCAGAGTGAAAGAAAAAGATCGTTCAGCAGCATCAAGGACCTAACTAAATAGGAAGCTCTGAATTCAAAGGGCTATCAATCCACGTGGCCATGTGATTTTTCTCCCCCTGTAGCTTTTAGCAGCTCCCTTTTGGAAAAGAGAACATGGATTGGGGATCCAGGTTGGGGTTTTGCCAGGCATGTGTGACAGAGGGAGAGGGATGCCAGAATGTGTGGTCGCTGGGGAGGCAGCGTCCAAATTAGCAGCCATGCAGCCACCAGGGTGGGCGTTTCAGTGGGCCAAAGCTAGACAAGAGTCCCTAGAGGATGGAGGGATGAAGGAAACAAAGTCTCAAGTTCCAAGGGTCAAGAATCAAGGAACTGAAGTCCAGCTCCCGGCAGAGTTCAAATGAGAGTCTGAGAGCTGGAGGAGCAAAGAGAAGAATATCAGAGTTGAGTGTTTTCCGTGTCATGTAGATCCAGGGGGTAAGGTTTAGGATGGAACTGGGAAGGCTGAGAAACTATGAGGCCTTGTCACTGAGACAGTAGTCACCGAAGGAGGTGGTGGGACACGGGGTGAGAGGAGACGGTTGTCAGCTCTTTCACTGAGGGTTGGTGTGTGACCAGAGGTAGAAGACAGCAGTGGAGAAGTACAGAAGGAAGCTCAGCGGGGCAATGTGGATGTCGGAGGGAAGGTTACTCAGAGAGGGCGGAACCTTCTCCCTGCTCCTGCTTGCTGCTGTTGTCTCTGGGGCCAAGTGTGTTTAAGCTTCACAGTGTAGGGGCCCGCCATGGCCTCAGGAGGAGGGCAACAATACTGCCAACAGTGTCCTCCAGGAGAACAAAGCTTTTGAAGATTTCCAGTTTTCGACTGGCTTTCCAAGTCCATGGAGGGCATGTGCTTTCTCATCCCTGGGACCAGACATTAGATAGCTGCAATTTTGCTGTGTTTTCCCCAAATTCTCATCACTGCTCTCATTTTGTTGTGTCTCACTTCATAATACACAGTGCGTTCTTTTCCTACCTCGCAGAAACCAACTGCCGATAATCCATATGGTCGTAGTGTTTGACTTATTACTTTTAAAACATCTTCAAAATTTTCTGGAAAGAAGACCTCTGAGGTTGCTTCTCAGAGACAAAATCTCCGGGGAACATCGTCAGGGCTCTGTTGAGTCATGAGGGGTCACAGTCCAGTTCCTTCTTGCACCCTCAGCCCCTGGTCTCTGCCTCTTTGAAGAGGAGGGAATAGGTGCCCCAGGCTCTCGGTTGGAATTCAGTTTTTGCTGCCTTCAGTCACATGACTCCACCAGTACCTGGGGAATGTCGGGGAGAGGGTATGCGGACAATCTCTGTGTGATTCTGGTTATGGGAGGTGTGTGTTTTGCTTCTCTGGGGTACATTTCACACACCCTTTCAATGCTTCTTTCAGACAAAGGACCAGTGACCAGCATTCTCCCGTCTCAGGTAAACAACTCTCCAGTTATAAACCACCTTCTTTTAGGAAAGAAGATGAAAATGTCAAACAGAGCCTCCAGGAATGCTGTCATTCACATCCCTGGTCACTCAGGAGGCAAACTGTCTCCTATCCCCTACGAAGACCTTAGGTCGAAGCTGAACTCTCCATGGCGAACTCACATCCGAGTCCACAAGAAGAACATGACAAGGACCAAGAATCAGCCAGGCTGCGGGGACACCGTTGGGCTGATAGAAGAACAGAATGAGGGCTGCAAGGCTAACCGCCTGGGGGCAGCAGAGGCGTTTTCTTCCAGTTGTGCAGCGACCACAGGAAGAGGAGGTGGCGGTGCGGAAGGCAGCACAGCAAGGACTGTCGAAGGGCAGTCTCCGGAGCCGGTGTTTGGAGACAATGATGTGTCTGCGGTCCAGGTGAAATTAGGAGCCTTGGAACTGAACCCAGGGGCTGCTGCTGCCTCCGCCGCTGCCGCCGTGGAGCCCCAGGGACACCCACCTTGCCTGCAGCACTTCCCAGAGCAGCCTGATATCCCTGGAGAAAACAAAGCCACCAGCAGAGCTCCCCAAGGCAGCCAACCGAAGACTCCCATCTTCAACCCCTTCCCCAGCGTCAAGCCGCTGCGAAAGTCAGCCACTGCCAGGAGTTTGGGGTTGTATGGTCCCACAGAACGAACCCCAACTCTGCACTTCCCTCACATGAGCCGGAGCTTCAGCAAACCCGGTGGCGGAAACAGCAGCACTAAGAAACGATGATTCCCAGAAATGCTTTATTGAGATTCAGCTTTTCCCGGTGGTACGAGGGTTTCAGGTACATGGCTGCAGAAGGATTTCAGTTGTCCAGTGAAAACGAATAGTTAGCTTCAGAGATGAGCCGCATTCATACAAACGGGAATTGGAAGTTTTATCATGGGAGTAGAGTAGGGATATTTTCCTATCCACTGGTAACTGATACGGTGGATTCTTGTGGCAAAATAAATATTGTGGTTTTAAAATGTGAAGTTTTTCCAATTTTTCATCGTCAACTGTTTAGAAAAGACTTGTGTATCTAGGCTGTTAACCCTTCTTCCTTCTTCCTGTTTCGAGGGCCTTCGGGGTCCCCAAAACTTCCAGTCTTTTGGGTGTTATCACACTCAAGCATGCACCACTACTTTGCTAGACAGAAACTGTGAAAAGAAAGTAAGTAGTTAGTTGCAAAAAAACTTCCCAATTTTCCTCTTCATGCCCTGTTGGGGGGATGTTTGTATGTGTGAGTTTCCCTTCAGTCCTTTCTTCTAGCCAGTCTCAAATTATTTTTTATCCTTATGCTAAAGTGCAGGAGAAAAATCTAGATAGCCTTTCCCTCACTTTCTATTTCTACATGCAAAAGGAAGAAAACCTCTTTCCCTGGAAATGTAGATGTGATCACTGACTTGAAGATCTTATGCAGAGAACACAAATGGGGTATGCACTCAGCAGCTGCTCGAAACAGCTTGCTCATTCCACTGAGCTTTCCCCAAGGTTCATTTTCTCCTCTTAATGGCATGTGGGGCCCCAGTGGGGGATGACGTGATGGGCTCCATGCGCAGCTTGTCCCGCCTCCTCTGCTGTGCAGCTCGTTTACCGCCCAGCTCACCACTGCAGACGCAGCCAGGCCTCTGCTCAAAAGCCGGGACGTAGCCCCTGCAACTCTATTACTTGAATTTTGTGCTTTTTTTTTTTTTGATTGGAATACTTTGAATACCTTGTTACTTGAACACTGCCTTTCTCTGGAGAAGACCCCACTGCTTTCTAGCTCTCTCTCACCCAATCCTCCCCACATCCCAGCAGGTCAGAGACAGACCTGTTATGGCCACTATGCAGAAGGGAACTGAGCCTCAGAGAGGTGAAGTTGCACTTCAGATACTCAAGGTAAATGCTGCCGGTATTCAGCACGACTCAGCCACATTTCCTCCAGGGCAATAGGTGGGGTTAATGTTCTTTGTACACAGGTGCATTGGCTACATAGGTTCTGCCAAGCAAGACCAGGGAACCGTTCACTGCACTCCCTCCTGACTACAGGGAACTTTCTCCACATCCTGACAGTCCTGTGACCGTGTTTCCCAAAGCCAGCTTGACCTCTTTTACCCCAACAGATAGTTCATTTTTAAACTGCTGCATGAAGTTGTCATGTGGCCCAATGGAAGGCTCACCTCTCACTCCCCTTCTCTCACCATCGTGAGAACAGACTCGGCATCTTTATCCTGTCTCTGGAAGACCGCAGTCGTGCTTGCGGGCGCAGTGCCGATGCAGTCAATGCTAATTTGGGCTAATTGGATTGCCAATTCTGAAACCAAAGCTATAGATTTAGACAGGGCTTTTACTATGAGGGGTATACATTTTTATAATAAAACAGAGAATGTGGTTGTGTGGGCTTTTCTGAATATGAAGCACAAGAGGACATATGCAATAGCAAAAAGTCATTGTATCCCTTTTGTGCTATTTTTACCCCCAAAGGAACTGAAGATGGTAAGAATGACTAACAAGATATTGCAGTTTGGGTCGTGAACTCCATGCCACCTGAAGTTACCATGCAGCTTCTTTAAAAAGCAGCCAGGCCCACAGCCTGTGTCTCGGGGAGGGTGGAAGTGGAGAGTTGGGCTTATTTTGCAAACCTCCTGGGACTGAGGCCTACTGCATTTCTCCAAGTTAAGCAAATGACACGACTCTGTCATCTGTTAAACCTGACAGATAAGAATGATTCCACCTCATCTTCTTTTCTCCTCCCCCGTCCCAAGCGAGTCAGAATAGTCTCGTTCCCCTTGAGGGATGTCTGACTTGCATAGAGAATTGCTCTTTCTTCTCTAGAGTCAGCTCACAGCTCTCTGAGGGTCTGGGTCCAGGCAGGTGATGGTGGATCTGGCCATCGCTGTCACCTCCTGTCTCTGTGTTGGCAGCACATGCGTGTTCCCCATGCTGGTCTGAGAAAGGGATGCATGAGAATGGGATGAGTATTTGTAGAATGAATGAATAACTGAAAACATAATCGTCTTCTGGGGTAACAATGACCTTGTCAGGATTTGAAACACCAACAGATTTCCTGTTAAAGCACTCTCTGTACCAGTAATGTGCATGCATCATACCATGTAACCACTTTCAACTATGAATCTATCCACTTAGAAGCCTTGCCTCCCTTAGAAAGCAGATCCACAGCAGCCTCCACCACACAGCATGGACAAAGACCAGTGTGAACTCATTATCTCCCCTGTGTATCGGACACTGTATGCAAGCACCAAAAGTGCTCACCCTGTAGTGGTTTCTTTATCTTTAGGGATGTCTGCGCCCTGTCAGTGCTTACTCGGGGAGCCGACTCCGTCTGACGCCTCTGCACCTCAGTCCTCCTACAGAAGCCTCCAGACAATCTAAACCTACTTTGTAATGTCGACTTATGGCTGTAACTGTTTGGAATAGAACATTCCTTTTTTGTCTCTCTGCTGTCCTGAAGAACTGTGTGGATTACAATATGTGCATAAAGATCCTCACAGTGTTGCAGCTGTTGTGCCTTTTTTATCTGAGCATGTGCGTAGAACACTACAGTGAGCCGCCCCTTCCTCTTTTCTCTGCACCTCCCCCCACCTTGGTCTAACAGACCAGGGAAGCAGCCCGATCAGCTCCATCTCCCCTGTCGAAGCTCTGGGCTGCACGGTGGGCTGCACGGTGGGCTGCACGGTGGGCTGCAGGCTGCTTGTTGGGCTGCGACCTGCCAAGAACTAGGCAGAACGGGTTTCCTGAATGTGAGTCAACAGAGATCGATTAAGTGTGTGCATGTGTGCGTATAAAATTAACCTTTAGGTTTTCCTTTGTTTTGATAAAATAGAGCAATAAGAATGCAACTTAACTTTCTGGTCTATGGATTCCAGAGTAATAGCTGTTACCAAATATACAACAACTGCCTTGACCCATCATGTAGGGAAGCATTTGAAATACGTGTGTGTCCCAATCAGAAGAATGACACATTTTAAGAGAATTAGGAAAACAGAGCACAAGAAATCACCCATATTCTGGTATGGGTCTTTCCAATACATTATTTTGTGTGTGTGCATGTACACCATTACATATGGAAGGTACATCGAGTGAGTGTACAAGTTTAAGCTGTCTTCCCAGTAATTGCTCTCATGTAGAGTCATTTTCCGTGACTAGTATTATATCGTGTGTTCAAGCCAGATTTGAAAAAACAAGTACCTGGTGCCACCCAGCTTGTTTCTGACTGTAGATAGTCCTGGAGGGAGTGAGCATCCTAACATTTACATTTTGGGGCACAACCCTAAGTATTTTCTTAGGGTATGTTCGTGGGGATGGAGGTGCAGGGCTAGTGTGTGCCTTTTTAAGACTTATGAATATTGCCAAATTGCCATCCTTAAAGATTGAACTTACTAGATAAGCAGTGAACGAGAATGCCTGTTTTTCCATATCTCTGGAAGAGGCAGCAAGTTCACCCCCCACCCCCACTAGGATCTTCATTGTTGATAGAGGCAGTGATAATAGGCATTCATATCTCACTCCTGACCTTTAGGGGAACTCTTCAGTAAAATGTTTGCTTAGATTTCTGGTAGGTATCTTTTATCAAGTTAAGGAAATTACCTTTTATTCTTTGCTACCTAGGAGTTTTGTTTTTTTTTTTAATTAACCAGTGTTGAAACTTTATCAAATGATCTCTAGTTGCATCCTTTGAGAAGGAAGGAGTACTTGGGACTTGGTATCTTGAACTTGAGAAAAAAAACTTACCAGGTTTCATCAAAGAATATTAAATATTTTAAAGTTGGAAATGATAGCAATAAAAGTTTTATGTGCAAATTTTCATTGCAGTATTAAACTGACTGTTGGAAATTTGGAAACAATGTCAACATCTGAGAACGGGAAATGGTTGAGTGACTTACACAGGATGGGAATACGGTGGGCCAGGTGTGATCCACTGAACTTGCAGTGACCTGTCACTCACATGAGGCAGTTCAAGTCAGCGAAGTCCGGAGTCAGAGACACCGGGTACCACTATGGATGGGAGGCCCCTACTGGCTGGTGGCTGAAGAAAGAACTGTGCAGTGTGGTTCTCCCACAAAGGCAGCCTGTGCTCTAGCAAGTGGGGACAGAATGGGGACCTGTAGGCTTCCAGGGTCGGCTCCCATGAGGTCCCTGCCAGCCATTTCCTGAAGTTGAATCTACTTGCATCCTGGTGCTCAGCCCAGGTCAAACCCTTTGACCTCCTGCAGGGTCATGCTCCATCCCCTTCTCTTTCTTCCATCCAGCACAGGCAAGCCTTTTCTGATTGTTTACCCTGCACCCCAACTGCCTCAAGAGTCTTCTCTTTAAAGTTAAAAAAAAAAAAAAGAAACAGAAATTGGGCTGATGCTTACTATTTGCATTTCTGTTATAAAAATTCTAGTTTTCCTCAGTCAGTGCTCATCCTTGGGAAAGAGGTGGATCAGTTTCTCTAAAGGGCGGCAGCTCTCTGGGCGGGACCTACCTGACACCTCAACCCAGGTGTCTTCTCACCTCTGGAGAGTCCAGGAATCTATTAAAACAAAGCAGTAACAAAACAACCTTCCCTAGAAATTTTGATGCAACTAGATTTGGCAACCATGGGTCAATCTGCTATTTTAATGGACTCTTAATTTGCCTCCTCCCCCGACCCGCTCCAGCTCTCTCTGTTGTGGCTACACATTGCTGCCAGAGTGATCCTAAAATGAAAAACTGATCAGACCATTCCTCTGATCAATACCCTTCAATTGTTCTTCATTTTCTGGAGAAGAAAAGCTAAAATCTTTGTCTTAGCTTGATCTGGCCCGTGGTTATTTTCCCACCATCTTTCCCATTCATTGCCTTCTGTCACTGTTTACACAATAACGCCAACGTTCGCTGAGATCCTACGGGCTAGTAACGGCACTGTCACCTTTGTGTTATCTTGCTTCTTCCTCCCGAAAACCGCAGGAAGCATGCTGTTCCTGTATCAGAGATGAGGAAAGCGGGGTGAGTGGTATGTCCTTGACCATGGTCACCTACTTGTTAAATAGAGTTTGACCCATCTGAGCCAGAGCTTGAGTTCTTTCCTTTGCAACAGTGTCTAACAGCTGGGCACATAACGTGAAATTCCCTGAAAGCTCCCTCTTCTCCTAACACCCTTGTACCTGTGTGTTCACAAACCTCTGCTGAGAACACCCTCCGTGCTCCAGTCTGCCTGGGAAACACCCACTCTTTTTTTTTGTCTCATTACATGCATCAATGGGGTCAAATCCAATCCTGCAACTTTCCAACAGTATGATTTTGTACAATTTACTTGATATCCGGGACTTTGAATTTCCACATCTGTGTAATGAGAATTTCAACTTCCTAAAGTTTGTTGTGACACTTCCCAGAATTAACTGTCTTTCTTTGGCAACAGATCCCTGATTTGGCTTGGGGAGCCAGCCCTCTTCACCTCTGCCCATGTGCGTCTGGTGAGGTTGGTGCCCCAGGAGCACAGGACCTGAGCTAAGCCACTTGGCATTCTCTGTCCTCCCAGCCAGAGTGTCTGATCCATGGGCAAGCACCCGGGCAAAGAAGCTCAATTCCTGAGTGCTTGTTTTGAACTCTTGGGGTAGACGACTTCCTCATTTCTACTGGATTTGAACTTGGAAGGAAAAAAGCCCAGGAGTTGCTGCTGGCAACCGTCTTTTGGGAGAGCATTTTGGAGAGCTTTTTGGAGAAGTGAGTCAACTCTGAACAAGCAGAGCTGAGAAACAGAAACCAGGCCCTTTGTGTATCAGGTGGCCCCTGGATCAGGCCATACCTGAAACTAATGCATTTCTCTACACTATTTGTTATGTCGGCCAACATTCCAATTTTTGGTTTCATCTAGTTTGGTCAGGGGTTCTACCATTTGTATTAAAAATCCATTGATTGGAACAGGGATATTATGAAGATTACAGGTTATAAAGGCAAAATAGTGGGTGTGTAGCCAGAGAAAGCTAATATTTTTATCTTATAGTGATTCAGACCTCCAGTGAAAGCTAATATTTTTATCTTACAGTGATTCAGACCTCCCCTGAGCTCTCTCTGCTGGTTTTGACTTCATCCCATCCATTGTAATGACAGATAGTGTGGGGAGTCAGGAGGCATGGTCCTTGTCCTGCTGCAAGTGAGCGAAGTGAGCTGCAGGGTAAATTCCCAGATAGAAAATTACTTGTCAACAATGTACATTTTAGATTTTGACAAGTATTGTCAAATTACTCTTCACAGGTGTTCTATAATTTTTTACTTTCATTGATGATGTGTCAAAGTGCCCTATTCCTTCTACCCTCACATTACTCGTATCTTACCAAACATTTTGATCAGGTATTTAACATATATTTAAAACATATGCATGAGGTTAACATTTATTTAGATGTCATTTATACATCCTTTGTTCATAATCTTTATATTTTTTTTTCTTATTGAAGCATGGTCTTTATGCATTAAGAAAAATGTTCTTGTCTGTAATATGAATTGCAATATTTTTCTCACTTTGCCAATTATCTTTTGACTTTGTTTATGCTAATTTGTTGACATATATATGATTTAAAAATGTTCTTATTTAGTCAAATTTATCAGCTTTTTCTTTTATAGCTTCTGTTTTTTGTTTGATATTTAGGAAAGCTTTCCCTACATCTTTGTAATTATTTGAAAATTCTGCCCTGGCTGGTGTGGCTCAGTGGATTGAGTGCTGACCTGTGAACCAAAGGGTCACTGGTTCAATTCCCAATCAGGGCACATGCCTGGGTTGCTGGCCAGGTCTCCAGTAGGGGGTACACAGGAGGCAACCACATATTGATATTTCTCTCTCTTTCTCCCTCCCTCCCCCACTCTCTAAAGATAAATAAATAAAATCTTTAAAAAGAGAGAAAATCTCTTATTTTTTCTTTTACTTTTTTTTTATTACAGAGTTCTTTTATTTCTTCACACTTCTCTAGCCATGAATTCATAGGGAAAGGGTTCCAGCAGCTCAGGCTCCTTTCCACTAGTTCTCACACAGGGTGCTTCTCTGGGTGGAGCAGGCTGGCACGTTGGTTGAACCCAGGTACTTTTCTCTTTGACATCCTTTTCCTTCTGATCATTTTCCTTCACACGTATCTTGGCTCTCAGAGTGCTTAATATTCTTGGTACCTACATTGATTCTCTGGGCAAGGCTCTTCCAGTTTTGCCATGGGAGCATGTGTGGGGCACTCCTTTTTGAGCAGCGCCCATTCCTTTTCTGGTAGATTTGCATGTAGATGGCCAAAGGAACAACTCCATGTTTTTCTAAAAGGCCCAGAGAACAGATAGCAGGTGCCTCTCATCTCTCCCTTTGTGTTAGGCGTTTTGGTGAATTACTGAAGATGGCGGTTCTGGCTGAAAAGCATTTTCTTCTGCTTTTTTGGGCTTCATTTTTCATGCTTAAAGTTTTGATCCTTCCGGAGTATTCTTTTGTGTAAGATGTGCACTAAGGTTCCATCTTAACATTATTTCTGAATGGTTACTCAGTGGTTCAAACACCATTTATTAAATAATACATGTTCCCTTTATTGATTTGAAATGCTACCTTTATCCTAGAGCAAATTCCTGTATGTTTAGGATGTATTTATGGACTCAGATCCACAACAGATCCATGTAGTCAAACCAAATCCCCTGGGCTGTCTCAGAGCCCTCCCCACTTGGTTCCCTCTCATTCCCGAGGTCACCCCCAAACTGTTTTGTGGAGGCCGTGGGGTTCTGGTGACAAAATGATGTTCTGGTAAGAACACCATGAATATCCCTGCCTTGCTTGTGTGCATGGAGCGTACCATTGACACAGCAGCAGAGAGCGAGTCACAGGAAGCCAGCTAGAGAGCACAGAGCCCCAGTTAGGGTTTCTTAGGCAGCACATGAGGAACCTGGGCTTAGGGGGATAACTAACTTTCTCAAGATCATAGACTTTAACAGTGGCAGAGGGTGGAATTGAACCCGGGGAGTGTGGCTCCGGTTCTCACACCCTAAACTGCTTAGTGGTAGCACCTCTAGAAACCTGTGCCTCCACCTGCCTTCATGGGGCCCTCTGCCCTCAGTTAAAAATCTGACATGACGAGCAAGGCAGAACTGGGAGGTGACTGGGGATGCATGATGGACATTTACAAGATCTCTTATCTCCAAGTCCAGGCTGGCCTGGAGCTGACGGCTGGCCTCTCAGGGTGTGGTGGACGCCATATGCGCCACTAGATTCCAAAATACTGAAACCCACACTGCTTCTCTTCCCTTATTTAGTCTTGGAGTAGAAGAGCCATGATTGTTAAAAAGTGAAACAACCATGAGAAAAAAAAAATCAATCAATGGAGGGAAGGTTGTTTCACAAATGTCTTAAAAGTTACCCATTTAAGTAAACAAGAACTGGGCATTGTGGGTGATGTGCACTGTTTTGCCCTAATGCAGCACACCCTAGCACCAGCAGGCCCAAATGCAGCAAAGAAACCCTGGCTGTGTGTCAACGGCTAAACGAAGGCATAGCTAGATGCTTAAGTGTTCAGTAAACGCCACATGCTTCCTTTTAATGATTTATTGTTTTACTGGCTTTTGTATTTCTTACCAGCTTCCCATCAGGTCTGGTTGGTTAAGAGATACGAAGGATGGGAAAGGATTGGGTTTTTACTGGTTTTTCACCGAAATTGAGCAGGGGATGTGATCAACTTATGTAACCACTAGATGTCACTGTGGCTTCATGCAAACATCACCAGATGCCTTGGTTCTAGCCACGTGCTGGGACTTTTTTGTGTTGGGGCGTTTGTACAGGGAAGGGAGCCAGAAGACTCCCATTGTTGACCCCCTCACCCCTCCACCCCTAAACTCCCATCTTATAAATGTTTAAAAGTATGTAGAATTGACTGTTGGATAAAAAGCACTCGATGCAGATTTCCCCACCAAATATCATCATTTCTTGAAGAATGCTTTCCAAAACAGTTTCCTTTTAGAGGTAGAGTGTAAAGTATAGTAATGGAAAGCAAATGCTACTGCTGGTTTAGGGCAGAGGTGCTACACAGTGTACCCCAGTCCCTCTGTGGCAGCGAGATGGCCCACAAGGTGGCTGGTCTTGGCTGTGCATGGGGTCAAATTGCAGCCTCCCATGCAATTTGGGGGGAGCCCAACAGCATCCCCCCCTTGAAGACCAGGATGCACAGTAGGGTTCATGCAGCTGCTGGGGGCGGGGTGGGGGTGGGGGGAGCAGGACAAGCCAGATGGAGTTTTTCACTGGCCATGCAGACGCCCCTGTGGAGATGCCTCTGTGAGAGGGGAGCTTCGAGGGCTCTGGGTCACCCACTTAGTGCGGATGATTCTTTGGCAACACCCTTGCTGAGTGAGCACTCACTGGCGCAAACACTGTCTGCTGATTCCTTTCTTGGGCACCAGTTTTGTTCTGTTGTGGGGCAGCTCTGTGAGAAAGAACATTCCAGGCTAAGCTAAAACACCTCTCCCTTCAACTTCCCTGAGTCATTTCTCCTATGAATTTCAGACTCTCCCATATCCTTTCTGGGTAATTTGGTACTTATGTATTGAACAGCTTTAGGTCCAAGCCCTGTGCTAAGTGGTGTGGGGGCATCCTCTGGAGACAACTGAGATTGCAAATGTCTGTCTTGCTGTGTCTTTGCTGGAATGAAATGTAACATTCCAGGTGAGGCCTAATTCATGTGGTGCTTGATCTGGAAGCTTCCGTGTAACAAGATTGTATTAACTTTTTTATATATTATAATAATGCTGGTTCATTTGAGTTTAAGCTGGAATTCAATCCCTAGGATTCTTTTGTTGGGATCTGTGTCAAGTCATTGTTTTATATCCTGTGCTTTTAAAAAACTATATTTTATTGATTATGCTGTTACAGTTGTCCTAATTTTCCCCCCTTTCCTCCCTTCACCCAGCAGCCCCCATTCCCTCAGGCAACACCCCCACCTTTTTTCATGTCCATGGGTCATGTGTATAAGTTCTTTGGCTACTCCATTTTATCCCCACAGCTATTCTGTAACTACCTACTAGTACCTCTTAATCCCCTCACCTCTTCACCCATTCCCCCAACCCCTCTCCCATGTGGAAACCATCAAAACACTCTCCATATCCATGATGCTGTCTCTGTTCTTGTTTGCTTAGTTTTTTTTAAAGATTCAATTGTTGATAGATTTGTATTTTTTGCCATTTTATTGTTCATAGTTTTGATCTTTTTCTTTAATAAGTCCCTCTAACAGTTCATATAATAATGGTTTGGTGATGGTGAACTTCTTTACTTTTTTCTTGTCTGGGAAGATCTTTACCTGACCTTCAATTCTAAAGAATAGCTTTGCTGGGTACAGTAAACTTGGCTGTAGGTCCCTACGTTTCATGACTTTGAATGTTTCTTGCCAATCCCTTCTGGCCTGCAAAGTTTCATTTGAGAAATGGGATGACAGTCTATGGGAACTCCCCTATAGTCAACTAACTTCTTTTCTCTTGTGCTTTTAAGATTCTCTCTTTATCTTCAACCGTTGGCATTTTAATTATGATGTGTTTTGGTGGGGGCCTCTTGGCACCTGTCTTGTTTGGGACTCTTTATGGTTCCTGGACTTTCATGTCTATTTCCTTCACCAAAATCAGGGAAGTTTTCTTTTATTATTTTTTCAAATAGATTTCCTTCTAATTTCTTGCTCTTTTTTTTTCTCGTTCTGGCACCCCTATGATGCAAATGTTGGACTTCTTAAAGTTGTCTCAGGGCTGCTTATACTATCCTCATATTTTTGGATTGTTTTTTCTTCTGGTTGTTTGATTGGTTGCCTTTTTTTTTTTCTTCCTTATATTCCCAAAATTAATTTGATTCTTGGCTTCATCTACTCTACTGTTGTTTCCCCATAAATTGCTCTTTGTTTCAGTTAGTGAATCCTTCATTTCCGATTGCATCTTTTTTACACTGTTGAGGTCCTCACTAAGTTCCTTGAGCATCCTTATAACCAGTGCTTTGAACTCTGCACCTGGTAGATTGCTTATGTTCATTTTGTTTAGCTCTTTTTCTGGAGTTTTGAGCCTCCCCTATCACCCAAACTGGATAGTTGAGGTGAGCCCTTCTTGTGGGCTTAGTACACTTACCTCTTATAGTTGAGCCTTGGTTGCTGTTGGCAGTTCAATGGAAGGAATTTACCTGGGCTATCAGCTACAACCACTGAACACCAACCTCCGCCCTCCATGGAGGATCATCTGTGCAGGGACAGGGTAGTGGTGCTCTGACATGGTCTGTAGCTGTCCACTTGGTGCACTGGCCCTGGGGCTTCCTGGTTGGTGCAGGCCAAGGTCAGCCCCCATCTGTGTTTTGCCTGGGGCCACCCTGCCTGAGCTATAAAGCAATCTGAGATGGATGCAACTTGTACTGGGCTTAGAGATTCCCAGGTGAAGCCAAGTTGTGAATCTAGGCTGGCTGCTGCTAGTGTCAGGCCTGGGGCTCACTGAGGCCAGCTCTTGCTTGTTTGATAGGATTTAGGGAGTTGTAAAGCATGAGCCAAGACCAGCCATTCATATAGAAAAGCAGCTTGGGTGGGCCCATAAATTGGGTGGGGTGGAGTCTCTGGGAATCTGCAAGGGGGGGTCAAACATGTTAGCCAGATTGATGGAGTCTCGGATATGGCACCAGTTTGTAGGCTCTGTGTGGGGAAGGCTTAGAAAAGGGACAATGGCCTCTGCTCTTGATGTCAGATACTTCCATTCCTCCCTGTGTGCCATCGGCGCCTTTCAAGCTGCTACCCAAGTGCTGGAGCTCAGAGGGAGTGAGTCTGAGTAGGTGAGTCCATGTGTGCATTCTTTAAGAGGAACTGCTTGGGGCTCCGGAGATTTCTTCCACTGACTCAATCCTTCTGGTTTTTGCAACCAGAAGTTGTGGGGACTTACCTTCTTGGCACTGGAACCCTAGGCTTGGGGTCCTGGTGTGGGGCTGGGGCTCTGTGCTCCTGACATATCTTTCTCAAAATTTATGCACCACAGGTGGGTGAGGGACTAGCCTGTAGCACGTTTGCACCTCTCCTACCAGTCTGGATGGATACAGTTTCTTTAATTCCTTAGCTGTCATACTTTCATTCAACTAGATTTTTGATTGTTCAAGTGATGGTTGTTCTATGTTTCACTTGTAATTTTGATGTGGTTGTGCAAATAGGGGAGCCATGTCTGCCTATGCTGCCATGCTGACCAGAAGTCCATCCTATACTTTTTTAAATGGAAATTTTCACTACAAACCCAGATCTTTATCTTTCTTCATTTATTCATTCATTCAATTAGTGGTATTGAGTACCTCACAGTCCTATATGTCACTTAGCTAGGAGATATGACAGTTATTCTACCTTTTCTTTCATTTAGTGTAACTGAACCTCCCAGGGATGTGTCATTCACAGATTTGAAACGTATGCTGGCTCTGACTTCGTTGTAATTGCTAAAACATGACAGCTTGCGCTTGTTTGTTCTACAGGAACTTGAGAAGGATCTGAGTAATTTTTATGGAATCTGATTCCACAGGAACATGAATGTAACTTAGCTTGGTTTTGGGATTCTATTTTTCTTTGTGCTATAAAAATGGTGCTTTAAAATAATGGTTACTTAATTCCACATTTTTAGTAAAATTTGATGTATATAGATGCATGATTATGTTCAAGGAGATTGCAGAACAACAGTGTGTATGAGGAAAATCAGAAATAGACACTATGGAAGCATATATTGTCACACACAAGTGAAGAAGCACTGCTGATATTTAGTTTCTGGAGCCCAGTTATTGTTTGGAGGAAACATGACCTTGAAGGCCCTTTTAGTATAATCGCTATAAGCTTCTCATTTAGAAGGGTGACCCAGCAGCCTCAGCTTTATGGGGGAATAAATGTTTCTAAGAGGCCATCTGTTGTAAATTAGAAATACAGTAGGCATCTCTTTTTTTAACAAAGACATTGACCTGAGTTTCAAGGCTGGTTTCTTTGTGCCTTGATATAGTAACCTGTGGCTGCCATACTGGTCAGACCAATACTCATCTGTATCACTGGAAGAAATAACTGAGTGAAGGGGTTCCAAGTACTCAGCAGGTGTTGGGCTAAGCTCCTGAAGTGAATTAATTGACATATTCAGTTGTGAATATGTCAGTTACTCCCTTGGTGACCTGTTCCAGGCTCATGTCTTTTCACACCATCCAGGTGCCAACAACTCCCACAGTTGTACCTCCAGTCTAGAATCCCTCCGAGTTCCAGGCTTACAGGTCCAGCTGCTACATGACACTAGGTGAGGACCTCCAACCTCAAACTCCTGGTCATCCCTTCCAAACCTGCTGGCCGCAGCTTTCTCACCTCAGTGGATGATAACTGAGAGCAACTGTTTCTAAGATCAGAGAAGTAACAAGGGGCCAGATCACAGAAGGACTTGTAAGCACTTTGAGTTTCTTCTGAATAAGATGAGACCACACTGGAAGGTTTTGAACAAGAAGTGAAATGATCAGACCTATATTTTAAAAGGCTCATTCTGGCTGTTTTTCTGAGAGTAGGCAGTAGGGGCACAAAGATATAGCTGGGAGACCAGTTAGGAGGCTGTTACTGCAATAACCCAGGTGTGAGACCATGGCAACTTGGACCAGGGTAGTAGAGATGAGGAGAAGTGCTTAGATGCTGGACATATTTCGAAGGTAGAGTTAATAGGATTTCTTGCAAGATTTGGTGTTTTTTAAAAATAGAGAAGTCATGGATGACTCCAAGACTTTTACTTTGAGAAACTGGAAGGATGGAGTTACTTACCTTCAATGAGATGTGGAAACTACATTTTGATTTTGGGATATCTATTAGATTTAGAAGTGAAATATTTGAATGGGAAATTGAATAATCTGCTCTGGAGTTCAGGAGAGAGGGCTGGACAGGACATATCGATTTGGGAATCATTGGCATAAAAATAGTATTTAAATTCTAACAAGTGGAAGTGGTCACTAACATCCAAAACATTTAAAGGAGAATTTCCTGTAGACTTAGAGCAGTGGTTTTCAACCAGAGGTGGTGTCCCAGTCTACCCAGGGACACAGTTGGCAATGTCTGGGAACATTTTTGATTGTCATACTTGGGGGAAGGGTTGCTACTGACATTTAATGGATAGAGGCCAAGGATGCTTCTACATCCCTACAATGCGTAGGTTGACCTGGCCCTAAATGTCAGTGGTGCCAAAGTTGAGAAACCATTGTATAGACGGAGAAGAGAAGACCAAGGACTGAGCCTGGGATGCCCCACTGCATGTAAGAAGTGAGGTAGAAGAGGAGGAAGCAGCAGAGGAGGTTGAGAAGGGGCCATCAGCCAAATAGGATGAAACGAAAAAGTTCTGGATCCTGGAAGCCAAGTGAAATAAATTTATTAAGAAGGAGGTGTGTCAAATACTTCTGATTCATGAACTAAGATGAGAACTGAAAACTAATGATTGGGTTTAGCAACAAACAGATTTTTGGTGATCTTGACAAAACTAGCTTCAGTATGTGTGGTGGGTGGGTTTGAGATAGAATGGAAGGAAAGGTTCTGAAGACTGATAGTACTGAATAGTCTCTGGAGAGTTCCACTGCAAGGGGAGCAAAGAAATGGGGTGGCGGCTGACCAGAGGTGTCAGAGCACGGGCATGAGTTTTGGGTGCTGACTGTGGGACCACAACCAGGAAATGAGTTAAGGGCCCTGAACCAAGGATAAGTCAGATCCAGGTTGAGAAGATTCAGAACACACGTCAAGGATGAGGCAAAGCTGTAGGATGAATTATTTTGGGCTGTTGGCCTCATGGGTCAGAGGCAGGCCTGATGACTTGGTCCAAGCTGGACAAGCAGTTCTAAGACAGTCTATCTTTTCAATGCTACTTTTCAAATAAAGGGCTGAAGTTGGCTACATGAATTCTTCACAATTACTTAATACAAGACCCCTTGTTATCTCTAAGTTCTGTTATTTTATGTTGCTTTGAATGTGCAGGTAAATTTCAGGGCAATAGATGCCTAAACTATTGAAGTAGCCACTTATCTGACTTCAGCTTGTTCCTCTACACTCCTCCTCTACTTCCAGAGTGACCTTTTTTCTTTTTCTTTTTCTTTTTAATCCTCTCCCAAGGATATGTTTATTGATTTTAGAGGGGCGAGGGGAAAGGGGGATGGGGGGGGAGAGAGAGAGACATCAGTTTGTTGTTGCACTTATTTATGCATTCACCGGTTGATTCTTTTATGTGTCCTGAGCAGGGGTTGAGCCTGCAACCTTGGTATAACAGGATGATGCTCCAACCAGCTGAGCTACCCGCCCAGGACTGTGCTGGATTTCCTGCACCTCGCTGCTCCACGTACACACTGTGCAGTTTCACACCTCCATACCTGTGCCCACGCTGCTCATCTTTCTGAAACACCCTATCTATTTTTCTGTGCTTTGCCAACCCCAGCTCATTGTTCAAGACTTGTTTCCTTTAGGATACTGTATAAATTAGAATTGCATTTGGTTGTGATTGAAAATGGCAGTGGCTGTGCTGCTGGTCTGGAGTGGGCAAGCGAGGAAGACATGGCAATTTTCAGATCCCGTCAGATGCTTCCACAACCTTTTCTTGGAACAACCAACCATCATCTGACTGGGACTGGCAAATCTCGGCCTCCTTTTCCTTTGATTCTGAGGCTATGGTATTGTTGCTGTCTGTTATCTGCTTTTAGCTTTGTAGGATCAAATCGTCATACATTTTTGTTTTGTTTTGTTTTGTTTTAAAAATTGTTATGAGCCTTGTTTTAGTTGAATTCATTAGTTCATTAATACATTCAATGACTGTTTGATTCACATGTTAGTTCCCTTACCTTATCATAGAAAAAGCTTGTTTCTTCTCACATAATCATCCAGGTTGCAGAGGTTAGAATAGTGGACCACTTATCCCTCTGTAACATCTCAGAGTTTTGAGATGAATGACCCATAGCCTTAATTTTTCTCTGCTCATTCATGCAATTACTTGTTTAAAAAGGAATTCTCAAACATGTGTCACTTGCCTGAGATAGTGCTTGTTTCTCAGAATACCGGATGAAAGACGTTCCTTGTCTTCAAGGAGCTGCAGTTAGTGTCAGGGTAAACAAGGAGAATGACAGAATGGAGTTTGGTAAGTGCTTAGATCGAGGTATACCTGGAGGGTTGTGAGAGTCCAGAAAAGGAGTGTGTGATCTAGACTTGGGTTTCAGGAGAGAATCTTCAGAGAAAGTGATGCTTGATCTGAGTGATGAGAGACTTAGGAGCTAGCACGAAGCTAAAGTGGACGTAAACCAAGGGTTGACTGGTAGAAATAGAACCCCTACAATTTTAATCAGTCCTAATGCACACTCCCCACCAAATGAATATACAATCAAAGCAAAATCAGTGTGCTTACCAAGCATATTGGGGAAACACAGTTGATTACAACTTTCCTAATCTCCATTACTCTCACACCAAGTTATCCCAAACAAAAATACAATGCAAATTCCCTAACTGTAACTAGATTTCTACCTAAATCCCCTCCAATAGAGATTTCTGGAGGTATTTCTGCCCTTTATCCCTCATCCCATCCCATCCCTCAAACTCATCCTTATTAATGATACCTACAAGTCAGCATTATCACTGGGCTCAGCCAAAGAGAAGGAAGAGGGGTCTGGTAGAGTTGAAGAACTAGGCAAGGCTCAGAGGTGGGATGAGTAAGTGGCAGGAAGAGGTTGGGGGTTACTACTGCATGTATTATATGGTGTTATGTGATATGTGTACTCTGCCTTACACTTTCACAGAACTCTGTTTCTGTCTGGTGGTGATGTGGAGGGGGAAGCAGAGAGGGTCTCCCTCACTAGTCAGGGAGTTATGGAAATAGTCCATGTACAACGTGATGAAGGGGGTCTTGCTAAGAACTATAGTAAAGAAGGGACAGAGTTGAGAAGTGTTATTTTTTTACCTGAATTCTTCTGATTGTAAAAGAAATACATACCCATATAACAGTTTGAAATTATAGGAAATGAGAAAAAATAAAAATTACCATGAATTTCAATATCTAGTTATAAGAACTAATCATAATGTAGAATATTTTTCTAGCATATTTTCTATGCATATTCAGATGAATTACATATATTATCTATCTATTTTATATAACTGGGATACAACTTTATGCACAATTTTCCTGGTACTTCTTTTTTATTACTGTGGTAAAATATATATCATATAAAAGTTATCATTTTAACTACTTTTAAGTGTACAGTTAATTCTGTGACACTAAGTACATTTACATTATTATTATTTACATTAATAATTATTTAAATTATTATTTACATTATTTACATTGTTATTTACATTATTATTTACATTATTATTATGATTCCTGATTCTTTTTTTTAAAGATTTTCTTTCTTTGTTTATTTTTAGAAAGAGGGGAAGGGAGGGATAGTGAGAGGGAGAGAAATATCAATGTGTGGTTACCTCTTGCATGCCCCCTACTGAGGATCTGGCCTGCAAGCCAGGCATGTGCCCTGACTGGGAATCGAACAAGTGACCCTTTGGTTTGCAGTCCGGCACTCAATCCACTGAGTCAACTAGCCATGGCCCCAGGTCTTCTTGAGCACATCTACTATAAACACTGGCCCTTCTTTAGTTCAAGAAAATTCTTTTCTAGCATATCTAGATTATTTCTGTGGTTCCATTTGTTGTGTGTGTGTTAACCAACACAGCATACTTTGAATCTACATTTGGAGGAGTGCAATAAAGGTTTGAGTGGTTTCTCTATTCTAATTACCCTCTTGGCCTGCTTCAGAATTTAGGTGTTTGCTTTGCTAAGGATGAAGACCTTTATCTTAGAGAAAGGCCATCAAAATGCTGTGCAGACCAACCAAGGACTTGGAGTGAAAAAGACTTGTGGCAGCCAGCATGAAGAACCAGAGCCCCATATGGTATGTGTGAATGCCAGTGAGTAAGGCTGTCCTTGCTTTCCCAGGTCACCTGCAGAGAGAGAAATGTTGCCTATCAACAGAGAATTGTTCCTCTGTTTGATGATGCGTGCATCTTGGCATCTGGAATTCAATGGACTGTTCTCTATCTTAGAGCCAAGAGCCTGGAAAGAGGGTGGGAACGACAGATGTGATTCAGTCTTTCACAATGGCACTGAAGAGAACTCATCAACACTCAGTTCACAGGCAGCAGCTTAATGGGGATGATGATAAGGGCTGGACACATGTGAGGGTGTGAGTGAGGAGCAGGGCTGAGGTCGGGGATTTTAGGAGTTTGCTTTGATAAACTGTGTCTAGCTCAGTGCTGGGCATGTGTTGCTAACTTTAAGCTGGACATTTCCTCAGTGAGAGTCTGATGGAACCCTATTTTAAATTAACCATTTGTTTTGGTTTTCTAATTTTCCTAGTTTTAATAGGTTATTAGCAAAATCAATGAAATGCTAGTCGTATGCATTGACTAACCACTTCATTAATAATAAAACACAAACATTAAATACTTGGGTGCTGTAGAGAGAATCAGTTACTGTAACAGTATTTACACTAAAGGGATAGTTCAAGGCCAATAAAATGTTGGGAAGAAAATATTTTTTTTAAATTAAAAAATAAATTTGATCCTCAGAGGGCATCGTGTTATGAAGACATGGCTAAAGCCGTGTTTGGACACTTTAAAATGATAAAACTGGGTTGAATTTGATACCTTAGAAGAGCCCTTTTTTCTTTAAAATTCTGGAAAGCCTTCTTTTCTTTTTGTTGTTTGGGTCGATGGAATCACCATCTCTGGGGTTTCCTAACTATGAAGTGTGGAATCATCCTTGAGTTGCCTCCCTTCCTCACTTGCCATGAATTTAAACAGGTGTCGAGGGGAGACAAGCTGGGGGAGATCTGGCCTTCCCATGGGCGTGGAGTTCTCACCTGTTAGAGAAAACAGAATTAAAAACATTTGCCATGAAGGGTAGGGACAGTGTATGTAAAGCACAGAGCCAAGCACCAAACACAGGATAGGTCCTTAATGCGTGTTAGCTATTATCAAGTAAGAGCCAAAGCTTAATATCTACACACTTGCTCTTCCTACCACTAGGCTCCATACTACAAGCACTTCACATATATTTACCAGTTCAATTTTTATAACACTCTTTTAAGGTAGTATTATTATTGCCCACGTATCTATTTAGATGAGGAAACTAAAGCAGAGAGAGGTTTAGTAAGTTTCCCAAGATCACATCGCCCATAAATGGTAGAACCAGGATTTGAACTTTGGACAGTCAGACTTCAAGTCTATGTTCAACTGCCAAAGTATTTTGATTTTTGCTCTGAAAAACACGTCTTCTATTTCGTTGTGTTACCATCCATCCAATTTTCTAACTTCGGTTACTGTCATATTCTTCAGACTGGCCTTGTTGCCGGCCTTCTCCTCTCCAATCAGTTCTCCTCGCTGCCCCAGGGATGTCTTTCTGAAATACAACATCTGTTCACATTTCACCCCAATTTAAAAATTGACGGCTATTTGCTTACAGGAAAAAGTGGGCCATCCTGAGTATAGCATGCAAGGTTCTGTGGCTGTGGCCCCTGTCCACATTTTTAGCCTTGTTTTCTTCTGGCCCTTTCCTGTACCAGCCACTCCAGCCAGATGAGAGCATGTGCTACCCTCTGTGTGTTTGTGGGTGCTTTGGCTCATTCTGCTCCTTGGACTTGGAATTGTCCTCCCTTCTCCTTTCACAGTCTCATTGAAATGTCAGACGTTCTCTAAAGCCTCTCCCAGTGCTCCCAGGCCCCACTGTGGTTTGTTCCTCAGTGTGGCCACTTTCCCAGGCCCACTGGTATCTCACAGAGCTGCCCCTTGACCTGGGGCAGGGAAAGCCGCCCTCATTTATTTTCGTGTCCTAGCGCATAGTAGAAACCCAGTTAACCCTGAATAGGTTATACTCTAAATTTAGAAAGATAAAGGAAAAAATTTTATTATTTTGTTAATTTTGCAAGTAACCAGGCTCCTTGGATGGAATCAGACAATAGAGTCAAGAGTCAAATCATCTCTCAGCCCATCACAGAGAAACAACTGCTATGAGTATTTTAGCATATTTTTCTCTGAACCTTTTGCTAGGTATATGTGAACACAGAGGTAGAGCTTTTCCTAGATAAAAATGGGATCACACTGTAACTCCTTCTTTGTAAGATGTTCTTTCAGCTCAGTGGGCCATAGGCGTGCCTTTGTATGAATAAATATGGAGCCAGACACCGTCACTTGTTTAAACAACCCCCCTATTGGGATTTTAGGCTACTTCCAATGTCCCCACTACTATAAATAACACTGGGCTACATAGCTTGGTATATACATCTTTGTGCTCCCTTTCAGTTATATTTACCCAATCACTTAAAAAATTTTAGGTTATTTTCAATATTTTCCTACTGCTATAAATAATACTTGGATAAATATCCTTGTATACACATCTTTGTTTTGGAATTATTTTCTTAGGCTAACTTCCTAGAAGTAACCTCATCAGTTATGCGTTGGTCAAAGGGCATACACTCTGTAAAGACTTTGCATACATATTGCCACCTTACCTTACAGAAATGTTGTGTCAGTTTGCACAGACATTACCAGTGAGAGAGGTTCTCCTTTGACCCCTGTGTTGCCCACACTGGGGTTTATGAATATTTTAAAACTAGGTATACTCTGTAGACTTGTGTCAGATCTCAGCCACAAACAGCACAGTTTCTTAGGGAGGGGTATCCTACCTCAATGGCCTACTTAGAAGCAGCTTTTTTCCATAAGTAGGGGGTTACCTGGGAAAAATACCCTGAGCTCTGTCTTTAACACCCTTTGTTAGAAAATGTACCAAGGCTTGAGGTAGGTCCCTCCAAGCTGACTTAAATGTTGTGTACCAAAGGACTTCAAAGAAAAATAAATTCTTGTTTAAAGATGTCTTGGAACATATAGCCTCATGGCAATTTTATCATGCTGTTCTAGAGGATGATTATTATGCAATCATGGGGTAAACAGGTTGGTGTATTTCGAACTCTACCAAGACCTTTCGTTAGGATCCAGGACAGGAGATTAATTGGCGAGGTCCCTCCAAATATAGCTTATAGTGCCACAAATTATATTTAGATACCCGGCAGTAGAAATATGTAGACAAATTGGAAAGAGTTCAGAGAAAAGCAATAAAAATGATTAAGGGAACGGAGGGACTGATTTATGAGGAGAGATTAAAGAAACCAAAAACACAGAGCCAGGACCCAGAGATGACTTCAGAGAACATGATAACAGACAGCAAGTGTTTGAAAGGTGTAAACCACCAACGCAAGTTCTTCTTTACGCTTCGTACCAAAAACACGAGCAATGGCAGGAGGTGAAGTGAAAGAGAAGAGTTGTACTCAATACTCTTTTCAGGAGTACCTCTAGAGAGAGGTTAGAAGTTCTCCCACTGGAAACATTTAGCACCAGACAGCACTCAGCCTCCCCCAAGCAGAAAATTCTAGACCGGAAAACAAGAAAATACACCCTCAGGTTAGATCATGCTAAACTTTGGAGCCCTTCCACATTGTTAGCTCATGGTGACTGTATAAATATGCTATCTGGGGTCCCAAAGGTAAAGTAATTTGGAGCATCTCTTTTTCATTTCCTGCCTTTAATACCTCTTTAAGTTAGCAAGTTTAATCATGTCTGAACATATGCTTCTTTAATCAAGGTTCTCCACATGGTGTCTTAGTGATAGAGGTAGGGTGCTGAAGCTATTGTTCTGGAAGACAATAGAGATATCCTGGGTGTCCTTCAGTGCCTGTTTGAAATTGGGAGGGAGGACAGGGGAAGGGCCTGAGTAGGCAGCCTCAGAGCCCACCCGCCCCAAACCATAGATGATGCCTCTCACTAGTTGGGCTTCATCACTTTTTTTCCAAAATTTACCCCAATCACAGAAATGTTGGGGTTTTCCTTGAGAATTCACACAGACTAGCATGTCCCAGGGGAGGTGGAGAATGCATGTGAGGGCCTATTTGGGGCATATGGTCCTGATTTGGGTCTCCTTGTTCTGCTGTCAATAATAGAAAGTTAATTTGTTTGGATTTTTTCCAGCCAGTACTCAATTATCATAAAATGGGAACAGAAAAATAAGGATCATTGAAACTAACAATTACACACACACACACACACACACACACACACACACATTATTTAAAGTGGTTTTTGCCCCTCTGTGACAAGGCTACAAGTATCTCACCAGTAGTTGTCGTGTGCTCAGTGCGGCACTGGCACTGTGAGCAATGCTGAAGCTGGCTTCTTATATGATATCCAGAATCAGCACAAAGGCAACTGGGGCTGGCAACAGAAAGTGAAAAGGACAAAGGCAGACAGTGCTGCCATCTCTTATTAGGTGTGGCAGGGGAGGGAAGGGTGCATATGAGCCGGTCTTTGTAGCTTTGGCCATTGACCAGGGCTTTCCTGCTTACTAACTATGGCCAACTGATTTGGTCAAATGGTCGAATGATTTAACCTCTTTAAGTCTTGATGGCTTTATTTGTAAAAGCAAAGACAAGAATAGTACTTAGCTCATAGGATTTTGAGAGTTTGAATAAATACAGCATGCAACATACTTAACCAGTCTTGTACAGAGTTAAGTGTTAAGGGAGAAACTCAGTTCTTGTTGATGCAGTAAAGAATTACAGATCAAGCCTATTAGCGTGCAAGCAAAGTTTCTTAGTGCTAAGTTCTCATGGAAGAGAACAGGCCTCACTAAGGTGGGGTGAAAGGCAAGAGTTTGGGTGGCAAAAGCAAGGGTGGCTTGAGGCATCAGGTCCTTTGTTCGGAGGACTTACGTAGTTGGGGGCTGGGGGTGAGGGAGTTACATATTAATTGATGAGTAAAGGTGGTGCCAGCTTCCCCCCGGTACTTTTGGGTACTTTTGTGAGTACCCAAAAGTAGGTGTATGTGGGGGTTCTTTCCAAGACAGTGGAAATGGGACATAGAATTTCAAGGACTCCCCTCCTGACCTATAGGCCTTGGGATGTTTAGGACACCTGGTAATCTTAGGAAGACTGTGACAGAAGGTTACAGAAGTGTGCCCAGCCTCAAGGACACTCCCTCCTCCTGTACGATCATAGTTTTGCTTGTGATGTCCAGAAAGCCTGGCAATCTTATCCAACCTACCTCAGGACTGCTGGGTCAATGGGTGAGACATGTCTTCCTTCGCTTCTAGCCTCCTGTAGTAAGTCCTTTGTTAGGTTATAGTGGCGAGGGCTCCTCCTTTATTTCCCCTCTGGCTGCTCATTCCTAGCTGCTCCCTAACATAAGCACTCAATGAAAGTTAGCTATAATATCTCCTCCCTCTTTCTGTGTACACACACAGAAACTCCTGTCTTAGAGCCCATGGGGTCTACCTACACCTGTGAGGCAGGCAAAGGGATCTTCACTCTGAAGCTGTTTCTTCAGCTGCCACCCATGAATTCCTAGGAGATCTATGAGTTCAATGAAAAGTTTTAAATGTTTTATTTTTATGTCAATATTTTATTTATTTCATTCTGGAATGTGAAGCTCTTTTTAATTAAAGTATAGTCAACATACACTGTTATATTAATTTCAGGTATACAATATAGTGATTTGGTATTTATATACTTTACGAAGAAGATACCACAAGAAGTCTAGTAACTAACCATCTGTACCTGTACACAGTTATTTAGATATTATTGTTTGCTAGTATTTTAATATTTAACATATTTAATGTTTCAATATTTAAAAGAATCCAGTCTAATCTGATTTTGGGTCATATCTGTGGTCACCTTATAGCCAAGCCCTACCACTTAAATTTACCACCCATACTTGCATTTAGGTTTGCAACTACTGATCACAGAAAGTGACAGTTTTAAACCTTCTCTTACAGGGGAATATAAGTTCATTCCACGCCCCCCTCCCCCATTTTTTCTGTAGGTTTCTCAAGTTTGAGAAAGACTGAGCTACAATGAATGCTATTGCAGGCAGGGGTGAGGAAGATGGGAGGGCATATGCGAGAAAGTCACAGCAATGCCTGAAAAAAGCAGGAAGTTCTGGAAGTAGGAGGCAGCATCAGGGAGCAGTTAGGTGGGAGGAGTGAGCCAGGCTGATCTGGGTTCAAAGGTCTGCTGGCTGTGACCTGGAGCCTAGAGGCCTTCACAGACATGTGCGAATTAGAGTAATTTATGTGAAACCCTTTGTCCTGTCCACCTGTAGACCTGGATTTATCACAAATAGCAATGTCCCTTCACTCCTATAGCATGACACATGGGTCAAAGGAGTGGATTTGCAGTCCCTTGTGGGAGATTCTGGCCAATGCACTGCTTGGGGCAGCATGGATCCCATGGTGGTGGCCATGAAGGTATCACCCCCACTCAGCCACCATGAAGCAAAGAGATAGGGAAGAGGACAACTCTGCATAACGAACACAGAATCAATAGGGGCCAGTTGCTCACCTGGAATGGCAGCAGCAGAGGGGTGCTTCAGTGAAGGAAATGGGAAAAGAGCCCATTTGAGACTGTTACAGGAGGAGTGAAATCAATTGTATAAAATATCTAATATCAGGACTTCTAATCTAATAGCTGGAGCTTTGTGGGTTTGGGATACCTAGTTGTAATGTCCTTGCTGTGACTGGCTCTCTTGGTGGACTGTGGCCTGAGTCTTGATTCCACAAGCCTAGTTACAGCTCCTGTAGCTCCTGGGGCAGCAGACACACCATTTGCACTTGGCTCAGTATCTGGACCTGCTGTTTCACAAGGTCTTAAAAGCTCACCCTCCTCTCTGGAGAGAACACACAAAAGTGCACACTCCTGGTTAGCCCAAACGTGGTCAGGAGGGCAGCAGCAGGCTTTGGAGGGGGACCAGTAGGTTAACCTAGCTGAGTTTCAGTTTTCTCATCAGAAAAATAGGTATAATTGTGCGGACACAAGAGAAGCATTTAGTCCAGACCTAGCATCGAACAAACTGTAGCTGTCATCATAATTTAAATTCAGGAGTGGATGGTACAGGGCAGGAAAGCTTGACTTCTGGCCCAGAGAACATAGACCAGAGGAAACCAGCAGCTCTGCCACTGAGACCCTGTGACCTCAGCAGGATGCCCTGAGAATCTTTGGAAACAAACAACTGGCCCTGGCTGGTAAGGTTCAGTGGATTGAGTGCCAGTCTGCAAACTGAAAGGAACCAGTTCAATTCTTGGTCAGGGCACAAGCCTGGGTTATAGGCCAGGTCCCTGTTGGGAGCCTATGAGAGGTAAACGATCAATGATTCTCTCTCTTCCTCTCTTCTTCTCTCTCTAAAAATAAATAAATAAATAAATAAATAAATAAATAAAAAGAAAAAAAAAAAGAAAATTCACAACTGTCTTTTACCCCAGGCACACTTACAAGTGCACGCAGCTGCGGATTGTGCTTGCAGGGCCACACTTGGTTTCCCAGGACTGGCCATGCCCACGGCTCTCCAGCTTAGTTCTGGGGATTTGGACATAAACTTGTCTGGCTGACCCAAAGGATCCCTTTTCATCTTCAATCTATAGCTGATTCAGGTGAGCTTAAATCCTATAAATGATAGATTTTAAATATATGGGTGGGGACCAATATCTATGTATAATGAATGTAGCTCATGACCTTGGGAAGCCATTGGACATTCAGGGTCTATCTCATCCTTGACTGTGTGATACAGTCCTGGCCCCTTTACTATTTGGGCCTCAATTTCTTTATTGACAAATTCCCCAGGAGACTGGGTTAAATGCTAAGGAAGGACCCTTCAGAATTTTCAGTTGATCTGTGTATGCATTACAGGGGTACCTGGGTGGTTTCTGATTTTCCCCAAGGTCTTGGAGCTGACCTCCATATTCTTAGAAAGGCAGGTTCAGGAGAATTTGTTCAGGAGAATCTGAACCCTCACTTATAGGCAGCAAATATTTAATTCGAGGATCATCTCAGGCTTTAAATTCACCTTTTCCTTCTCCTGTCCACTTTTGGGTGTACTCTAAGTTGGTATTTCCATGATACTGTGGCCATAAAGTGAACACCCTGTGTACAGGGATGAGGAAAATCTTTGCTGCTTTTGGCTAGATTACAGTTATAGTGTGTGATGAGTTTGACGGAATTTTAGCCCACTAAGGTATGTTTAGAGGAGGGCCTACAATGACCTGGAGAAGCAATAAGAAGATAGAGAACACATGACTGAAGATTCCTCTGTACGCTTCCCCAAATGAAGCTGCGGGGCCTTGGGTGCCTGCAGATACCTGAAAACACTTTCACAGCGGGGTTCATCAGCACTGCAGACCTCTAGGTGTTGCTGCTGGGACCGTTGCCAGGACAGCCGACTCAGGCCAGTCTTCCCCACTTCTTCAATTTCACTAAGGCGAACTCAGGAGAGAGAAGAAATGGTTTATGATGAAATCAAGAGCCCCAAGAGGGATGTTGAAGTGTGCTCCTATCATAAGGCCACTGTACATCCAGAAAGCATGAATGGAATTTTATTTGGATGCAGCCGGTTCTAACGTCTGAGGCAGAAAAGCGGGAAGTAGACTTTCTGTACCCTAACTATTGTTTTTGTGCAGTTCGAGGGATCAGAAAACATGAGGTAGTGTGCTCTGTGGTCTTACTAGCTCCTTTAGGGAGGCAGACAGCACATTTCCGGGTGTGACCAGGAGCAGCGTGTCGGGGTAAGGGAGCCAGTAGGTGGGAACGCTATACTTCCTGATCAATATTTTTGTAAACCTAATACTGCTCTAAAAAAAATAAAGTTTATTAGTTACAGAAAATGAATAAACTATAATTGGTGCTGTGTGTCATAGCTCCCCCTTTATCCGTGTGCTCGCTTTCCATGGTTTCAATTACCTGTGGTCAACCACGTCTGAAAATATTAAGTGGAAAATTCCAGAAAGAAACAATTCACAAGTTTTAAATGCACGCCGCTCTGAGTAGCATGAAGAAATCTCGCGAGGTCCTGCTGCGTCTTGCCCCGGATGTGAATCATTCCTTTGTCCCGAGTCTCCCCGCTGTAGACGCTCCCTGCTTGGTAGTCACTTAGAGGCTGTGGCTTTATTATCAGATTGACTTGTGTGGCATTGATACCTGGAGGTATGCGGTGCTGGTAGACTCCACTGCGAACGTGTTTTCATTTTTCTCGAGTTCAAGTAACCTTTATTTTACTTGAAAATGGCTCCGAAGCGCGAGACTAGGGATGCTGGCAATTCGGATACACCGAAGAGAAGCTGTAAAGCGCTTCCTTTAAATGAAAAGGTAGAAATTCCTGACCTAATAAGGCATCTCACATCATCACAACAAGAATGGTGAGTACAGTACAAGTTATTCTGAGAGAGAAACCACATTCACGTAACTTTTATTACAGTACAGTGTTATAATTGTTCTATTTTATTATTGTCGTTAATCTCTTACTGCACCTAATTTATAAATTAAACTTTATTATAGGCATGTATGTATAGGAAAAAACTAGTATATGCACGGTTTAGTACTACCCGACGTTTCAGGCATCCACTGGCAGTCTTGGAATGTGTTCCCTGAAGGTAAGGGAGATGACTATACCAGTCATTTAAAAGCTACCAGTCATTTATCTGTAATTTTTCCCTTTTTCATGGTTAATGAGTCAAAAATCATTTCATAATAATAAAAAAATAAGTTGTATGTCAAAAAAAAAAAAAAGTAGAGGGATGGGTCATTGCTGGCCTGGCTCCTGCTGGGGCTGCTAAGGGCAGAGGTAGCCCGGAACTTGATATGTACTAGATACTCAATAAGTATAAATCAGATGATGGATATGTGCATAAGTTAGATGAATAGCTTTTGTTGGGACGCATGGGTCTTTTTAATGTTATGTTGTGGGGCAGCACTCAAGTGCAGGCTGCTTCTGGGGGCCAGCCTTGTCCCCTGACCTGGGCACAGGAGCTGCCACCACCCACTCGATTCCTGGACTTCTTAAAATACAATACTTTCAGCTCACCTCTTTCTCATTGTCCCTGAGGGCCAATTACTTGGGCTCCTTTTTGACTTAAGGGTTTTGCTGTCCATGGGAGGGGAATAAAAGCAAATGAGAATTTTTCTCTAAATTGCTAGCATATTACAAAATTCTTAGTGCCCCGGGCACTTGTACCTGAGTTTTTATCTTGCACCTGCAGTGGCAACTGGATGGCCCTTTGGTCTCCAGTGACTGGCTTTTATTTACTGTCATATCACCTTCTTACCCTTTAACATTATTTGTCTTCTTGACCATTATTACTTGCCTCATTTTCTCTGGATGTAAATTCCTTGAGAAAAGGATGCTGTCTGCCTTTTTCACCACTTTACCTCCAGGGCTTAGAAAAGGGCCTTTGCTGTAGTGGTTGTCCTGGTGGGAGAATGATTGAATAGAAATCCAAGAGTTGAAGCTAGTTGGAGGAGAAGTTTGAACCTTAGTTGGAGATACTAGCAGAACTCAGACATGTTTGGCAGGCTATTGAAACTATAAATATCCAACTTCTTCCTTTGTTCAGAAATTGTTACCTAAGCACCTATTATGTGCCAGCTACCTTGTGGGGCTTTAAATACAAGTTTGGTGTTCAGCCTCAGACATCCAAGCCCAGGAACAGAACCTCCAGATTAAGTTCTCAACTTAACCTTTACTCTCAGTTTGCTGTGTGGGTTGGACCAAGTTACTTAATCTCTCTGTGTACCATTTAGGTTAGCTGATATTCCATCACCTTACAGGGCAGTTCTAAAGATTAATTGGCACTTACAGAGTGTTTTGAGATCCAGAGATGGAAGGTCTATTGATTCTGCCAAATCACATGATTACAGTAGCATGGTGAGGACGAATGATTTAGGGCTTATTAATGACTTTGGAGATGAAAAGAGACTAAATCCTGTTGTGGTTCTTTTTTTTTCCAGTTCCTGGGCAGTAATGACCTGGAGGTTCATGTGCCCCTGAGCTTTTCGGCACCACTGGGATTCTGTCTCTTTTTCTTGTCTTTCTCAAGAAGTTACATTGGCCCTCAAAATTTTTATCTTGCATAGTTTCCAAAAGAAAAATCCAAAGCAGCATTCTGGGTCATAGAAACACAACCTCAGTGAGCCTAGAGCTAAGAGAGGAGGAGGAAGGCACAGAGGGAATGTTTCCCTGACATTCTCATCCCAGGGTTTCTGTCCCGTTGCTCAATGAGTGTTGGCACCAGTGAGTTCCACTGAAGGACAGTGACTCTCTTCTGGACAAAATAAAACCCAGCAGCAGCAAACCCAAAGGGTGGCTGGAGGCATCAATTTGTTTGATGTTAGATTGAGAAGCATCTTCAAAGATAGTCTCTGAGGATCCATTAAAAGTGCTTCACATGAAAACCAAAACATTTAGCGATACCCTGTGTCTTTCTGGAGTTACCCTCCCTTTTGGAGACCAACAAGATTCACTCCTGCAGATGTCAAGATTCCACCTGGTGCAGTGTGGCCTCCCTCAGCCTCCTTCTGGGTTTCCAGGACTCTGGGGTCACTACCCCTGGAATATAGACTAAAGTAGGGTCCCATCTTAGAGGAGGGACCTGGGCATGGGGCAACAAAATCTATATGGGTTCACCTTAGATAATTTCACTTAAGGAGTACACACTGTCAGCATTTTTCAAAGCCCACTTGGGACTAAACATTTGAAATAGATGTTAATGGTATTTAAAAAAGAGGATATGAATAGGGCACAGTACCCTAAGGCTTCCTACCCACGTACCCTTTAAATGTGGAGTCCAAAGTTACTGCCCAGCTGGTTCTACCCAAGGAATAGGACAGGAGGATGTGAGGTTCAGGTGGTGGGTGCCTTCTGATTTCCACCTGCCTGTAGAGTTTAGCTGAAGGAGTTTATTTGAGTTGATCTGAGGAGTTCCTTGTACAGAAGAACTTAATCCTGGAGGCAACCCACCCAGATGTGACCTGGATCTTCATTAAATTCATAATTCTGTTCAAAAGAAACCTATAAGACCAGAAGGTATGTTCAATTTCTTAACTTCTGAGGAGAGGGAAAACTTATCTTCATCAACTCTTTTCAAAACCTGACCAGGGGAGAGAGATAACTGGCTGGTCTTGGTCCTTCCCTGCTTCTCTGGATCTCTTATTTACCACATGATCTTTTTACTGGATTCTTTTAGAGTGTATACTAGTTGATGTCACCCAGGAGTTGGGGTGTGATTGCACGGATACATTGCCTTACTTTCTAGCACAGTTATAGGTGAATGAGGGTTGGCGTTCAAAAAACACAAAGCATGTACAATTTAAGTCAATAGCAGCAAAGTATAAATTCTCCCTGAGACCCATTTCTGGGCATTTTCATCACTGAAGAAAAATCACTTCTGTGCTAAGATTAAAGGAAGCGCTGTAATTCTGTGCCATGCCCAAATGCACAGGCATTTCTGGACAGAACATTCGTGTCTGAAAGACATGCACCTGAGTGCCAAGAAGAGAGAGCACCTTGTCTGAGTGAGAGTGGGTCTGAGAGCTTTCATCTGTTCTCTCAAAGCCTTTTAGTCCTTCACAGTCAGGCCATTCCATGGTATAATTGAGTTTTCCATTTTCTAAAGAGCAATAGAGTAGCCACGTAGTCTGAGCCAAAGCTCTGTCCCAGAATGTCCCATTTCTTGGCAGTTATCTTCGATGCCACAACTGAGCTCTGTTGGATTTGGGGAATATTTCCTATTCTCTAGCCAGCACTTTCTGAAGTTGTAAGATTGCTTGATGAAAGGTGCTTTGTGAAAACAGTGCCTTGTTTTAAGAAAATATTATTCTGCTTTTATGCTATAACTTTTCCCAGTATTTGTGTTAATATATTGCCCTAGGTATAGCTAGAGTTGCATAGTTTTTTAAACATAGTTTCTATATACGTTTATTATTATGTTATCTTTTATTATCCCTAATGATTGTCCCCAGTAGGCTTCTATATATCTTGTTTTTGTTATGTCTGATGCTAAATTTATCCAGAGCCGGCTGTGGTTGATGAGTTTAAATCACAGGAAGGACATGTGCCAAATTAAAGGCTTGTTGGTAATTTTTTTTTTGATGCTGGGTATTTTTAACCCTCCCCCCTTGCCAAGAAGAAATAGGTTTTTATAAGAATGTATATTTTAAACTATTTTTTGATGCTTGACTTCTGAAGAAGTTTGAGAATGCTGCGGTGCAGGGATCATTTGGAAGGGAGACATAAAGATGATATATTAATATCATCTGACACTACTTTCAAGGCATTTGTTCTCCAGAAAATAAATGCTGCTACATTTCATTTCGTTAAGCCCGCTGTCTAACATAGTTGATATCTCTGTCTTTGTTATTTAATTGTAGGCCTAAGGGATCACTGGAGAGGGAGGGCATCTGGTCTTAGGGTTGAATTTATTTATTGGTTGTGGTCAGGTGGAACCTCTGGGAAGCCTGCAGTTTCTGAGAATAGCAGATTTTAGATGTTACTTAGTTCTAATCAAAGAACTGGTCGTCTAACCAGAGCTCAGTAGCTGCCTGACCGCCCAGGGCGTGGCATTCTGAATGTCATTGTTCCTTATGGGGAGCTCATAAAAAATTATCTGATTACTCATGGTAAAAATCTCCCAAGTTAGAATGGAGGTAGGATGTATGGTTTGACTAGCCAGCTAGACTCAATATCATTGGAGTTAGAAACTTAATTTTGAATTGAGTTTGATTCAATAAGGTACAAGGGGCCTGTATCTATTGACATGATAAGCACCATTTTGTGTGGCTCTGCATTTTTTCTGAGGAGAGAGTGAAGAGGTTTTATGAGGTTCCCTCAAAGAGCCCCAACCCTGAAAAGCTGAGAACTCTCCGAAGCAGATGGATCACACAGTCTTCCCTGCACTGTGGACTGGCTCCTACAGTCTCCAGCATATGGTCTCAGCCAGGGAGGAATGCCAGCGCCCGATGAGCACAGTGCTGATTTATTGAGGACTGGAGTGGGAGAGCAGGAGCACACTCAGATCTCTGAAGGCCCTGGCGGGTGTCTTAGTGAGTGAAGCAAGACTGGGGGCATGGGAGTGACAAGGTGGGGGTTGTTTTACCCTTTCTAGGGTGAATTTTTGTCAAGCAACTGTGTAGCCCAGGGCTGCTGTTTGTGGATCTCCCCGTATTCAGACTTTGAAGAATACTGAAGGAACCTCACAAAAATGCCTGCAGGGCAAATTTGGCCACATTCTTGGGTTAGTCCCCTTTCTGTTAGAGCAGTGGTTCACACTGAGAGTGACTCAGTACCCTATTTCCATAATGTATCTGATGACAACTTCTTTTCTACTCTAAAATGAAACCCAAAGGTAATATAACTAACACACATTATTTTAAAAAACGAATATGTTGCCTTAACTGAAATACATAGAAGTAAGAGGAAAGAAACTTAAAATAACGATGTGTATTTTAACCTGTCAACACTCAGGTGCAACTATATTAGAAGTCTAAGCAAAAAGTCAGACAGAAAAAGTTAAATACCATATGATTTCACCCATATATGGGATATAAAACTGAAAGCCACAAATGAACAAACAAGAAAAACAAACAAAAACTCACAGAAACAGACAACTTTATGGTTACCAGAGGGAAGGGGTTGGGGGTTGAGGGGATGGTAAAGGTTAAAGGGGGCCAAATATATGGTGACTAAAGGAGATTTGACTTTGGGTGGTAGGTACACAGTGTTACTATACAGATGATGTATCATGGTATTGTACATTTGAAACCTATATAATTTATATTTATCTATATAATCAATGTCACCCCCAATAAATTTAATTTAAAAAATGCAAAAATTAATTCCTGTACATTTTCAAAATGTTCCCTAGGGGGCAGGACTGTCAACAGTGAAAGCTAGAAGTGCTAGAGGCTTCTACTGACAGGATTCCTATCTTGCCTTCTTAAACTTCTTGCTCACGAGTCTTAGCTCTGCCCTCTAGTGCCACACAGATCACGTGCAATTTTGCCTTTATGGGGCACCTTTTTAAAAACATAAAATCAGTGTCCATATCTTCCTCACACTATACACCCTTCTCATACCCAGATCTTTTCTTCTCTGGCCAGCCCTTCCAGTTCTTTCAATTGTTCCTGACATACTTCACCTCCCAGTGGCTGCCTTCTTGAGCCCTGCCTCTGTCATTCTTGTTTTCATAGGACCCCACCCCAGTCCTGAATTTATCCTGTGTCGTAGGACATGTGTGACCTACCCTGCTCTTCTAGTGGGCATTTGTGGTCACTGGCGCATATTTATTTATTGTTTAGAGAGAGAGGAAAGGAGGGAGAGAGAGAAACATCAATGTTTGGTTGCCTCTTGTGCACCTCCTACTGGGACCTGGCCCACAACCCAGGCATGTGCCCTGACTGGGAATTCAACCAGTGACACTGGTTTGCACGCCAGCACCCAATCCACCAAGCCACACCAGCCAGCGCTCATGATGTCACAGTGACTCAGGAAGTGAAGACCTGCCTGGTTCTGAATGCTAGGCTGCCCCCTGGACATTCAAGTACCTTGAAGTACTGGGATGCCAGATTTGATTGTATTTGACCTGTAAAATAAGCTATAACCTAATATTTTCACTAGTGCAGTTAACTGCAGCCACATGCCATTTGTTGGTTCATTTCAGCAGGCTCCTTTGCTGCTTATAACATGCCCTAAGTGACCATTGTCAGTACAACAAGTCAGCACTTTATTCAGGGCTCTGCTTTGTAGATGGGACCTTTTGAGGAGTTGTGGGAAGGCGATGAAATCACCATTTTTTGCCCTTTGTCCTCATGGACTATCTTCCTCTCACTCTCTATCCACTCTAACATGAAACCTGGCCTTGTCTTTAAATCTACAAAACTTTAAAACCACTTACAATAAGAACTCATGATTTTATTTTTAAAACTTTAGAGTGTCAACAGGAGTGCCAAATTGTATAGTATGTAGACTTTCATTATCTCCTTAACTTATTTCTCTCTTCCTCACTCCTTACTCCTGGATTGCTTGTGAAACTTCAAAAATGCTTTCATCTTTGCCCTGGCCAGTGTGGCTTGGTTGGTTGGAGCATCATCCTGTAAACTGAAAGGCCACAGGTTTGATTCCTGGTTGGGGTACATGCCTGCAATACTGAATTGGTACCCAGTCAAAGTGTGAACTAAGAAGCAACTAATCAATGTCTTCCCTGTCACATCGATGTTTCTCTGCCCCTCTCTCTCCCTTCCCTTCTCTCTAAAAGCAATAAGCACGTCCTCTGGTGAGTATTAAAAAATATATTTCTCATTGATATAGGATAATGTAATTCTCATATCTGAAACTTTGGTCCTAGCCCCATATAGAACCTAAAATATACTTGGGTTGCTATAGCAAAGTCCAGTAGACTGGATGGCTTATAAATAGAAATGTATTTCTCAGTTCTGGAGGCTGGGCTCTGGCAGACTTGATGTCTGGTAAGGATCTGCTTCTTGGTTCATAGACAGCTGTCTCCTCACTGTGTCCTTATAAGGAGGGAGCTCTCTGGGGTGGCTTATAAAGGCACTAATCCTGATAATAGGATTATCCTATTATCCATCCTCAGCCTGATCACCTTCCAAAGGACCCATCTCCAAATACCATCACACTGGGAATTAGGTTTCAAAACATGAATTTGGGGGGGAGGATATAAACATTCAGTTTATTGCATCAGGGGAGGGGGTGAAATGGGGAGAGAGGAGAATGTTTTACTCTGCAGTCCAGTTTTTATTAAATTTATTTTTTAGACCAGAACATTCCGCTTTCTAAGATAGATTCTCATCCCAGCTGTGAAAATTAGGTTTTCTCTGTTCTAATACATTTTTATGCTTTGTTTCACACAGCTATGTGGAAGGAGTACACATTTATCACATATTTGTATATTCCTTCCACACTTGTTATTTAGTGTGTGCCTTGTTCTGGAATGAGCTAAGCATTGGGGTACACAGGCCTTACCAATGAACTGGCATTTTTGGGACAGTCAGAGTAAACAGACAAGTTAACTTAGTGTGCTTTTTACAAAAATATATATTTTATTGATTATGCTATTACAGTTGTCCCAAATTATCTCCCTTTGCCCCCGTCTACCTGGTTCCCCCCCATTCCCTCTGGCAATCTCCCCCCTTAGTTCATGTCCATGGATCATGCACATAAGTTCTTTGGTTACTCCATTTCCTATACTGTTTTTGACATCCCCCTGGCTATTTTGTACCTACCAATTTGTACTTCTTAATCCCTGTACCTTTTTCCCCATCGTCCCTCTTCCCCCTTCCAATGTTAAACCTCCAAATGATCTCCATATCTATGATTCTGTTTCTGTTCTGCTTGTTTGCTTAGTTAGTTTTATAGATTCAATTATTGATAGTTGTGAATTTATTTACATTTTAATGTTCATAGTTTTGACCTTTTTCTTTTTCTTATATAATTCTCTTTAACAATTCATATAATAATGGCTTGGGATGATGACCTCTTTTAGTTTTACCTTGTGTGGAAAGTACTTTATCTTTCAATTCTAAATGAGAGCTTTGCTGGATAGAGTAATCTAGGTTGTAGGTCCTTGTTTTTCATCACTTTGAATACTTCTTGCCAGTTCCTTCTAGCCTACAAAGTTTCTTTTGAGAAGTCAGCTGACAGTCTTATGGGAACTTCTTTGTAGGTAAAATTTGCTTTTCTCTTGCTGCTTTTAAAATTCTCTCCTTATCTTTATCCTTTGGCCTTTTAATAATGGTGTATCTTGGCCTTTTAATAATGGTGTATCTTGAAGTGGTCCTCTTTGTGTCCATCTTGTTTGGGACTCTCTGTGCCTCCTGGACTTGTATGTCTGTTTCCTTCACCAGACTAGGGAATTTTTCTTTCATTATTTTGTCAAATATGTTTTCAGTTTCTCACTCTTTCTCTTCTCCTTCCACCACTCTTATGATTCGAATTTTGGGATGTTTGAAGTTGTCCTAGAGGCTGCTTATACTAACCTCGTTTATTTTGCGTTCTTTTGCAGTTCTGATTGAATGTTTTTTCTCCCTTATGTTTCAAATCATTGATTCTATTTTCAGCTTCATTCACTCCACTGTTGGTTCCCTGTAAATGTTTTTAATTTTACTTAGCATAACCTTTCTTCTGTCTGGGTCATTTTTATGCTGTGGAAATATCCAGTGAGTTCCTTAAGTGTCCTAGTAATCAGTGCTTTGAACTCTACATGTGATAGATTGCTTATCTCCATTTTGTTTAGTTCTTTTTCTGGAGTTCTGTTCTTTCATTTGGGCCATATTTCTTTGTCCCCTCATATTGGCAACCTCCATGTTTTTGTTTTTGTGTATTAGGTAGGGCTGCTTTGACTCCCTGTCTTAGTAGAATGGCCTATTGTAGAAAAGTGCACCTGTAAGTTGGGTGGGGCAGAGCCAGGGTGGGGCAACCTATGTGAACCAGATTGAGGGAATTTCTGATATGGTGTTGCCATTCTGTGGTTCTGTGTAGGGGAGGGCTCAGAAAGGGGACAATGCTGTTGCCTGGCCTCTGGAGTTTTATCCAGGAGGAAGCTGTCCCCTAGCACTCACCCTGATGTCAGACATTTCAATTTCTCTGCTACTGGTACCCTTCTAGGTGCTTCCCTTATACTGTAGCCCAGAAGGAGTGAGTCTGTGTAAGTCCTAAGTCCGTTTTAGGCCCTTGAAGAGGGAGTCCTGAGAATCCCACTGTTTCTTCCGCTGCCCCAACCCCCACTGCATTTTACAGCCATAAGTCATGGGGACTTATCTTCCTGGCACTGGTACCCTGGGTTGGGTGGTCTGGTGTGGGGCTGAGATCCCTCGCTCCCAAGGTATCCCTCCTGATTTTTATCTACCATACATGGGTGTGGGACCAGTCCATTCTGTGTCTGCATGTCTCCACACTCCTCTGTGTATCTCCACATCTTCACCCCTCCTATCCATCTGGATGAATGTGACTTCTTTAATTCCTCAGTTGTCAGACTTCCATACAGCTCAATTTTCTGACAATTCTGGGTGATATTTATTTTGTGGTTTAGTTGTAATTTTTGCTGTGCTTGTGTGAGGAGGTGAGCCATGTTTACCTATGCCTCCATAAGTCTCAACTTAGTGTGCTTTGACAGCAGTGCACTGGATGTTAGGGATGCACAAGTAAGAAACATGTAATCTGGTGTTGAGATCAGAGAGGCCCAGGTAGACTGAATGATGAATGCATCTTGGAAGATGAGCAAGAGTTAGCCAGGTGAGGGAGGTGGGGAAAGCAGTTCCATGTTGATTGAGAAAGTTGTGCAAATGGATAAAGTGAGACTTGAAGCATATTTTGAAGAAAATCAGTTCTAACCATGCTGACCTGGCCTGCTGGATGGTGGCAAGGGCTCTTCCTGGGAATGCTGAGTGCCCTGGCTGTACTTTTGTCCTGCAAATAAAGGTCCATGTAATTTGCTTGTGGCATTTGTTCAGCAGAGTCTTAACTTCTGGTATCAGAAGCTTTATTTTTCTCATTTTCCTATTGAATTGCTATTCTTCCCTCTCCTGCTGCCTTGGCAGCACAAAAGGAAATGGAGATATTTGACAAGGCTCTCTGACATCTCATCTCTAAGTTAATAAAATCAGGATTCTGGATTATGGGTTTATTCAAGGTAGAGCTCCTCTATCATTCTTTTCCTTGATGATCTGAAGTTGAAGAGATCCAGGTTCATATCCCAGTTCCACCATTTCCAGCGGCCTGTACTCAGGCAAACTGTTTAACCTCTTTGAGTCTCAGTTTCCTTATTTATAAAGTGGGAATAGAATAATATCTATATTTTAGAATTTGGTGATGTGAAGTAGCAAAAGCATTCGACAAATGGTTGCCTTTGTCTTGATCCTCATTAAAACTTAAAGTCCCAGTGTCTGAAGAGGGAGATGGTGGCTATGGAACTTTGTGCCTCTGTGGAAAAAATGGTTGAGAACTGAGTAGGGGATGAAGGAAATCCTCTGAGGAAGGCTGGTTTCACTGTCTCTTTGTCACCAAAATAAGAAAATAAGCTGATACAAGGAGGTTGCTGGGCCTCAGTGTCCCCCTCTGCAAAACTAGATGGTGTTTTAAGTCCCTTTCAAGCTTCAACACTTTGTTAACTTCAGTTTTTAGAACAATTGCAAAAAGAGGAATATCAATGATAATATCAGGTCTTCTAAATGATGGTTACATATTAGAGTCCTTTGGAAGCTTTTAAAAATCCTGATGTCCAAGTTCCACCCGGACATACTAAATCAGAATCAGTAGTGAGGTAGCCAGGATTGGGGGTTACATTAGTGGCTATAGTAAAAAGTCTTGTCTTTGATTTCTAGCTTATAGCATCATTTATATTAAGACACCTAAATTGGAGAATTAGATGTCAAAAGTTAACATGACAAATTGCCTCTCTTGTTTGTTTCAAACTTTTTGTTTTCCCCCTCAAAGTGAAGAATAAGGCTTCTTAGAGATCTATGTAATTGCTAGTCTTTGGGTTTCCTTTACCAAAATAGTCATAGCATAAAGCCGTATGTTACCAATTATGTTTTTAATTAGAATGGAAATATGTGTAAAGCTCTTTCATAGAAATGCATACTAAATCTGTTTTAGAGAAACTTACTTGTAAGACTTTTTAAATTCTTTTTACTTAATTCCAATTCAGGCTTTGGCTTCCAATCAAGAGAAGCCACTAAAATGAAATGCTTTCTGACACGATGTGGAAATAGCTGTCCTTGATGTGTGTCTTTATTTATATCAGGGTTCCTAACAACTCCCACAAATAAAACCTGTTTTTACAATGAAAAACATATCAGAATAGAAGGCAGATGCATGTCATGTGGACCCAAAATAGCACAAGCATAATGAGCCCAACATGAAGGAGGCTTTAAAGTCCCAAATCTTCATGGGAACTACTTGTTGATTTTATTTCACTATAATTGGAGGAGAAAACATAATGATATTTTAGCATGGCAGTTTCTTAATGTGTACTGATTGAACTTCAATATGTGTGGTCTGCTAAAAAGAATTTCATAGGAGAAACTTAATAAATCATATATATGTATATAGAGGTGGGCGATAGATTTACATTTGTGAGTATGTGGAACAGAGTTTATTCTTGTATTCTTATTTATTTATTGTTGCATTATTTATTTGTATTTCAACTGTAAACCTACTTTTGCCCACTCCTGTATAGACATAATTTTAGAGGAATAACTATATATTGGGTTGGCCAAAAAGTTTGTTTAGTTTTGTCCATATGACAGCTCTAGTAGTGCTTATTTGTTTTTAACTTCATTTGAAACAATTTTGTTAAATCGTATTGTGAAAGCTGTCATATTAATGCATTTAAGAAAACTTATCAAAATTGATGAATTTTTGTGCATCCATTTTAATATTAAAGATGGAAGAAAATATGTAACATTTTTGGATTATTATGCTTTAATATTTCAAGAAAGGTAAAAACGCAACTGAAACTCAAAAAAAGATTTGTGCAGTGTATGACGAAGGTGCTGTGACTTATCAAACATGTCAAAAGTGGTTTGCGAAGTTTCTTGGTACTGTTGACATTTTGGCCAAATAATTCTTTGCTGTGGGGCTGTCTAAAGACAGGAATTGGAAAATGCTTGCAGCACCCTGGCCTCTATCCTCTAGAACCAATAGTGGGAGATAGATGACACACTCAAAATATCTAAATAAAAAGACACACATATTGGTGAAAAAGAAAAATGTGTCTTTTATTTTATAGAAAAAAATTAATGGACTCTTAGGCCAACCTAATCCATGGTTCTATAATGTGCTTTCTTCATTGAATATAAGTAGACATTCTTCCTTGTCAAAACCTTTGATCTCCATCATCATTTCAATGACTATATAATATTCCTAATTATCAGTACATCAGAATTTACTTAACCAATCTCATTGTTGGACATTTAGATTGTGTCCAACTTTTTCTATACTGCAGTGAACATCCTTGTTTATATAGCTTGTCTTTGTGTAATTATTTCTTTATGATGAATTCATAGAAGTGGAATTCTTGTGTCAAATAGTATTCATAATTTTAAGGATTTTGATATGTATTGCCAATTTGTATTGAAGGCTGTACCAATTTATGTTCCTAGTGGCACAATTTTCTCGTTCACCAAATTCTTTTCAGCAATACAGTGTTGTCATCTGCAGAGTAATGTGAAGTCCAAAGTAAAATTATCCCCTACTAACTCAGCAAAGAACTTCCAACCTCCCCAAACTCATTCTGCAAGGTAAAATACTAGAGGAAGCTGCATACATATTGAAGTAACTAGAGTTGGGGCCCAGGAAGTGAAGAGGAGAAAGAGGTTGTCAACAATGAGTTTAGAAGAAATTAATATATTTTTCACTTCCCAGTGTCTGACCCAACATCTGGGACAATGAATGAGCTTCCTTCCAAAGAAAAGTTGAGGTTGTAACGAAGGGAAAACTAGAAATTCCATTTAAAATTCCACTGGGTCTTGTATTTGAGATTGGCAGCACTGAGGCATTCCAGATGGCTTTGTCTATTCTTTTGAACCTGCCTTTTGATCTTATTTAAATTTCTTCCTCATTTCACCTGTTCTGGGTTTATTGTCTGAAAAACAAGCAAGTGAACATATTAGCTGCTCCTTAAGGCACCACTAGGCTACAGGAAATTTATGTTCAGGTCAGGAATCGTATAATATGACTACATGCTCCACATTTATGGGCGAGTTAAGCAACAGGGAATTTTATGCTGGGATTTATGACACCAACTTGTAGCAGGCACATTGTGAGGTGGGAGAGAAATTTAAACAAGGGAAAACTCTGTCTATAACATTGATTCACGTTCTCCCACTGATGGAAAAAACATGTAAGGATTTTATTCTGGAAATTGCCTGTGAGTTAGACAAGGGGAAGGAAAACATGAATATTACACATACATCACTGGTCCTTCCCCTACATATTGGTTCTCCTCTTTCAGATGAAGTCATTTCAATTTTCTAGTCAGTCTGCGCATGGACCAGAATTATCCAAAAGCATTTAATTAGATGATTTAGCAACCTCTATCCCCATAACTCCAAGCAGGAGGTGGGAAGAAAAGAGAAGCATGTGTTGAGTTGAGAGGGCAAGACTTCTACATTCCCTAAAAAATCGACCTACACCTTATGTATCCGTCCTTACAGCCCATAAAAGCCAGCACAAAGGAGAGCACCAGCTGGAATCATTCAGCAAAGGCAATGGCTTTCAGAGACCTGGCTAGCAGCAGGTGGAATATACATTAGGGGTCCTTTTATTCTTTAGTATTTATGTTCACTGGGAAGCAATGTGTTTCTTATATAGTCAATAAAGAACAAATTCAGGGTGTTTGCCCTTTAGCCAGTGTGGCTGATGATTTGTGATGACTCTAGACTCACATCATCACTCAGAGAGCTCAGAAAACATCGGACTAAAATACTGAAAGACGTGGGTCCTGGCTGGGCAGACCTGACTCTTCACACCCACAGGAAGGTCCATAGGCGTACAGCCTAAAGGCCATGATGGTTCTGAGGGCTTAGACTGCTGGTAGAATGCTTCCTTGGGAAACTATTTATCTACGCTTGACTGACTTCTCCCTTGCTCATTTGGTCACTACACCCCTGTGGGTGGGTAGGCTGTGGTATAGCTCAGGGGGATTTTTAGTAAATTGTTGTCTTTCTCCTAATAACATTTTTGCTTAGGAGTTACAGTTATTCCCACTTTAAATGTAGGTGGGTGGGGGTGGTGGGCAGGTGGAAGAGGAGGGAATCCCTAACTTGTCCTATTGTCTTGGGCATTCAGGGATCCTAGGAAAGGTCAATGGTGTCCAGTACTGGGAGAAATCAGATTGTATGTTCCTTGAGGAAGGCTTTGCTTGTTCTGTTTTCCATTGTTCTTCCAGTGTCTGGCACATAGTAGGAGCTTGATAAATATATCATGTTGGCCAAGACCAAGTGGCATGGTGGGGAATAACACCACCATTTGTGACAATAGTGAGAAGGCAATCTTGTGTTCTCTGAGGAGAGATGCTCAGAAAGCCTAGGGATGTGAAAAATGGCTCTCATCATTAATTTTCACTTGTCTTCCCTGTGTGCAGGGTGGGCTGGAATGAGACAAAAGGTGCCTTGTTTATTACCTGATCCATCGTTGCTGAGGAATCAGCATACACTCAAATTCAAAGCCCAGGGCTTTTGTTAAATACAGAATAAGAGGCTGGACTTCATATGAAGAGAGAATGCACAGTGCTCAGTGCAGTGGCTCTCAAACTTGAGTGTGTGTCATTGTCACCTGGGCCCTACTTCCATAGTTTCTGACTCAGTGGGTTTGGGGAGGGGCTGAGAATGTGCATTTCTAACAAGTTTCCAGGTGATGCTGATTCTGCTCCTTTGCGATCCAACTTTGAGAACCAGTGGCTTAGAGGGAAACACTCTCACATTGACACAGAAATCACAGAAAGCTGGATTCCTGTCTTGCTGTGTAACCTCCAGCAGATCAATGTTACTCAGCCTCAGTTTCCTCATTCGCAAAATGGTGACAATATTCACCTCACAGGGCTATTGTGAGGACTGAAGAGAAATAAAGTGAATAAGATGGTTGGTCCATGGTAGTCCCTCCAAGGACATGAGACCTTCTCTGACTGCTGTCATGGGACCCTCGTGCAGTGCAGGGCCTGCTTGAAGGTTTATGTCTGTGTTAACTGAGCTTCTCCTGTATTAATTTCTCATCACTTATTTATATATCCTGAAGTTTTCACTATTATTGAACATTTACTATGTGAATGGCATAGTGTGAGATGATTTTTACGTTATACAGTATGTAACATTAGATATTATTTCTCTTTAACAGAAAAGGATAGTGATTTGCACACAAACCCACAGCTTGTAAGTGGTAGAGCAGAGTGCCCCACCAAGGCCTCCTGCTCAGCAGCCTGCTGACTTCTTTGTTAGAGCGGTTTCCGTGACCCCCTCAGAGTAGGAGATGCCAGGACCGTTAGGTCCCCTTCTCCAATGATTCACTCACAGGCTGTTCCTGTCTACATAGAGAGAACTCCAGGAAAATTAAGCAGTTACCCTGAGAGTGTAAATGAAAGGGATAGGATTTCTTGAGCATCTTGTAAACCAGACGCTCTGTCTTGTTGATCCCACCACACTGCCTTGTGCATAGAGATACTCAGCAGAAGCTTGTGGAACTAACACAGGAATGAAAGGTTCAGATCAAATGACAACCTCACCTATCTTTGTGATTACTAGGTTTTCTCCTTAAATGGTCAATATGACTTGCCTCATTATCATTTATAATACTGATTGGTACTACTTCCCAAACAATTGATAATCTCTCAAGCCTATGATCTAGAACCTTTGATGAGATGATAAGCCATTGTCATTAACTTCCCTTGCCTGGGTAACTTGCACCCATTGTTTGATTCACCAGATTAATTTGGAAAAACACATCAGGGACTGCTGCCATGACAGGACCTACTGTGGATACTCGCAGGTAACGTTTCAGTTCTACTCTGCAAAGATAACCTTGAACCCTTCCATACTCACATCTTCTAACCTTAGAGAAGCAGTTCTCAAACATTTAAAAACATCAGTTACTTACGCCATCATCCCTGCTTCTTCCATAAAAACCTCTAGCAAATCAGAACAGAAAATTGCTCTGAGCAAGGAAGGCCACAGGGATGGACTTCAGGGTGGTAAGGCAGTGAACAGAAGGCTTAGGGCAGGGCTGTGGATTGGCGATCATCCAAAGATGTAGGCAGGGCTCCTGCTCCTGCTAGCTGGCATTCCTGAGGGCAGTGGTGGCTTCCCATGGGGATGGCTGCAAATAGCAGTCAGGCATGTAGAGGGAGCGAGTCGGTGGTGGTCTGAAAAGGTGGTGGCCCTTATGCTATTTTTGTCATTGCTTCCTACCTTGCAGCAGACTCAATATTACTACTTTGTCAACATGAGTGTTCCAAGGATAAGTTTTAGTTGCACCGCAAGTATTTGGGAAAATAATGAAATTTTTTTTCTTTAAAAAACCCATTTCCAATAAGCAACATTTAGTCAGCATATACCAGATAATTACTGCAGGTGTCTGTTATGAATGGTCACCACCTGTAAGGTAACTGTTGCTGAATATTTTTAATATCACCCTAGATATCTGTAATGGAAACCACTAAGGCAATTTATTTCTAGATTTTGCAAGATGAGCAGGCTGATGGCAGGGCATGAGTCCCCTAAAATTAGGCCAACCCTGTGTTGTTTGATATGGGTGGGTGAGAATGGGTTAGATGGTGACTAGACTTGAATGACTAGACTTGAAAACTATCTAATGGTGTGACATATTCCATGAAATGTACAAGAAGAAAAACATGTTTTAGGTCAGACTCCAGCCAGAAAACTGTTCTCCTGCCATGCACTCTTCCCCTGTTCTCTCCTACTTCCAGGTCATAGAAGCAGAGTGAAGAGGGCACACCCAGAATACTCAGATTGGAGAGGCAGTCCATTCCCTGGCTAACTCGTAAGGCAGGCAGGCAGACAAGCAGGCAGCATGTCATGGGGAATATTAGAGAAAAATCATTTTCTATAGAAATCAGTTGACGAAATGATTCTGAAACTGAACTTCAATCAATTTACATTGCATTTGAAGAGATGAAGAATATTTGGAAATAATTGAAAGAGCGTGACTCAAGGTTACACTCATCTTAGCACAGACTGGCACAGAAGAAACACAACATGTGGCTCAGTGTCAGATCAGCAGAACCTAGGAGAAGAGGAATGCAGCCCAGGCCCATCCAAGAATGCACCTCTCATCAGCATGGCGACAAAGCTAGTTCCATGCTCAACGCATGGTGCTGGCCCGGCCCCAGTAACAACAGAGACAGTTTAGTGGACAAGGTATGTACTAACTGGAGCAAGCAGAGTAAGATACCCTTCCTGTTTTTAATGGAAATGAATGAGAAGTGGATGTTAGAACCAGTGACATGTAAATGAAAATGATATCCATTCACTTTTTAATTAAATATTTTATTATTGTTCTATTACAGTTGCAAATTTTCCCCCTTTGCCCTCCTCCAATCAGCCCCCCACCCCAGCTCCCACAGTCAGTCCCCATCCTGTTGTTCATGTCCATGGGTCATTCATACACATTCCTTGACTAATTCCTTTCCCTTCTTTCCACCCTTCTCCCCCTCCTTCCTCCACTCTGGTCACTGTCAGTCTGTTCCTTGTTTCCATGTCTCTGGTTCTATTTTGTTCATTTATTTGTTTTGTTAATTAGGTTCCTCTTATAGGTGAGATCATATGATATTTGTCTTTTACCACCTGGCTTATTTCACTTAGCATAATGCCCTCCAGGTCCATCCATGCGCTCTCGAAGGGTAGGAACTCCTTCTTTCTTTCTGCTGTGTAGTATTCCATTGTGTAAATGTACCACAACTTTTTGATCCACTCATTTACTGATGGGCACTTAGGCTGTTTCCAGCACTTGGCTACTGTAAATAACACTGCTATGGACATTGGGGTGCATAGGTTCTTTTTAATTGGTGTTTCAGGATTCTTAGGGTATAATCCTAGCAGTGAACTTGATGGATCAAAAGGTAGTTCCATTTTTAGTTTTTTTGAGGAAATTCTGTACTGTTTTCCACAGTGGCTGTACCAGTCTGCATTCCCACCAACAGTGCATTAGTATTCTCTTTTTTCCACAATCTCACCAGCACTTGTTGTTTGTTGATTTATTAATGATGGCCATTCTGACCAGTGAGTGTGAGGTGGTATCTCATTGTGGTTTTAATTTGCATCTCTCTGATGACTAGTGATGCTGAATATCCTTTCATATGTCTATGGGTGATCTGTATGTCCTCCTTGGAGAAGTGTCTGTTCAGGTCCTTTGCCTATGTTTTAATTGGGTTGTTTGTCTTCCTGGAGTGGAGTCATGTAAGTTCTTTACATATTTTGGAGATCAAACCCTTGTCCGAGGTATCATTGGCAAATATGTTTTCTCATATAGTGAGTTCCCTTTTCATTTTGATGATGGGTTCTTCAGCTGTGCAGAAGCTTTTTGATTTGATGTAGTCCCATTTGTTTAATTTTCCTTTATCCCTTGCCCTAGGAGATATATCAGCAAAAATATTGCTGCATGGGATATCTGATATTTTACTGCCTCTGTTTTTCTCTAGGACTTTTAGGGTGTCATGACTCATATTTAAATCTTTTATCCATTCTGCATCTATTTTGGTGTATGGTGTAAATTGGTGGTCTGGTTTCATTTTTTTTTGCATGTACCATTCCAGATCTCCTAACACCATCACTTCTTTAAGGATACAAGAAAATGTTATTTCCAAATATATACCCTTGTTCCTAAGGTTTGGACTCACATATATAAGGCAATTAATTGTTCATGAATCACTTACTTGTGGGTTCTGTGCAATTGCACCATGGCTTCAATTATTAATAGATATTTGGAAGCAAAACACAAAATCACAGTATGTGGAAATTTTTTACTAAGACAAATAAACAGGTTATCTGTTCTATTACTCTTTTTAATAGCTTACACATGGAATTCATCAGGCATTTATTGGACGGTTGCTATATACTTGGAATCACAAAGGTGATTGATTAAAAACCATATATCAGAACTCTGCCACAATCTTATTAAGATGTGTGCATATGTGTTTACCTTAATTCTTGCATTTAGAAGATGGACACAGGGGTAGAGAAAAAGTTTTTTTGCATTCAGAAAGTATCACTGAAGTTCTCTAATTTCAAAAAAGTTAAAAAAACTTCTGAGTGACACTGGTGGAATTTTCTTAAGAGATAAGTAGAAGTCACAAAGGACTTCCCAAACCAATGCCACTTCTGCACCATCCCCTCGCCTGTGCCCTGGACACAGCAGTCTCCTTGTGACTACATAGCTCCCTCTGGGCTCACACAGGTGTGTCTGGGGCTTGGAATCATCCAGAAACCCACACCCCATGCAGCCAGTCCCAGCAGGATCCACTTAGCCTCAAGTGAGAGGGGGCCGAGTGTTCTCAGAGAGTGTTTTCTCCCACCCTTTCTCTTATCTACCAACCAAAATGAAGCCCAAACAATTTTAAAGGAAAAGAGATGAAATTTATCAAATTTCAGAAAAGAAAGAATTTTAAAAGGGAGAGGAGAAAAGTAAAGACTGGAAACCATACCTATCTGACAAGTAAAACTAAGCTGTAAGTAGATGGGGAAACTGGGACATTCCCGATTCAGTGAAGAATAGCATGACTGGCAAAACAGGGCCTACGAGGTGTGCAGTTGTTTTCTCGGTGTCAGTTCAACACTGTAGTTATGGAAAAAGTCTGAGTTATTTGGGGGTGAATATGGTCAACAGAAGACTCTGACGGCTGCTTTACATCCAAGTCCTGTCTACCACCTGGGGGGCAGCACAGGAATCCCAGGCTTTAAAACTCAAGTTTTGCCTGCTTTCCTCATCTCAAGTTTGAGAGATCAACTGGTCCTGGGGAGTGTGTGTACGTATAAGATCTTGATTTTCTGTCACCGCAATGACTGTAAGTTCTGTAAGATTTCTCTGTGAGCATTTGGGTGTTACTCTTATGCCCATTTACCCGTAACTCTGGTCTCGTCTCTCCTGGCTGGGTACTGGGCATCATGACATGATCTTGTTTACATCCTGCGGTGGTTGGATTATGAATCATAACCCCTCAAAGGAAACCTTTGAGGGTAGAGTACTGAGCCTGTTGAGAATTACTAAGAGCTGTTAGGAGGTCTGAGTTCTGTTCCTATTTTTTCCAAAGTCCCACCCAATGACTAGACCAAGAGATTTCAGTGTTGCTAGGCAAACAATTTGTTGGCTTGAAGACTTAAAAACTCCTATGGAGTGAAGAGGAGTGGTGACACACTCATTGTTACCCCCACCAGAGGATTCTGAGGCCCTGGGCTCCATGTTATCCCTGTCCTAACCTAAGCCCCGTCAGAGGACATCAGGAAACCAGGTATCCCAACAGTTCTTCATTTTCCAGCATGCATTGCTGAATGCCTTCTGCAAGCTGGTTCCTGTGTGGGCTCCAAGGTTGGGTAGGAGGTAAGGATCAAAAGGTATAAATGTATTCCCTGCTGTCGTATAGGATGGAAAAACATAAATCCTGAAAAGCTGTAGATCAACCAGTGTTCTTAGCACATAGAACAAGGCTTGGCCCACAGTGAGTGATCAAGGAATGTGAAATTGAACAACGGTGTGGCTATCAGGATGCACCCAAGTTTGATGGCTTTCTTTAAACATCACTGATAATCCCTAATGTGCATAGGTTTTTTTAAAAAAAAATCTTGAAATTCTTGGAATTCCTGAAATTCTAGGGAACAAAAAGAATATTGTCAGGCTGGGGAGAGTGCTCTGTGGCTCTCTGTAGACAGTGTATCAAGTGGTGGCTGTGTGGTTAACCAAACCACAAATGAGCTCCTTAGGGATCAACATGGAATGCACATCTGAGGCTAGCTGGTGATGAGGTCCGTTCCAAAGTAATTCACAGCGTTTCTACACCAAAAACATAGTATTCCAGATGCCTATCTCGGATCCTAGAGCTACTTCAGAAAAAAAAGCCTTTCTTTATGTAATAGAATCTAAACTGCTTTGCAGTGGAGAGGGGAACCTTCTTGATGAAGAATCCATGTCAGTAAGGATGCCCTTGGAATGATCCTCAAGGCCATTAGAGGATTGTTGCACCCTTGCAGAGTCCTTGTTCCTTTTCTCCAGAGCACAGGCTTTGGCATGCAATAGTCATCCACGTGGTCATTGGGTTACTGCCCACCATCTTCCCTGGGGCTCTGTCGGGGCAGAGTTCAGGTGTGCTTTCAATCACTCCTGAGTCCTTAGCACCTAGTATAGTATCTGGCACAAAGTTACCACTAAACAAATGAACCGGAACACCTGTGAGTGAACTTACACTCTACTCTAGAGTTGTACCATCACTGGGTCAGTAAGCACACCTGCTGCTATTAGCTCTGTCAGCTTGCAATTCTGCTCACATCTTGACACTTTAAAGAAGAAATGTACATAGTATACACGCACATATTAATATATGCACACATGTATATATTATATACATATATGTGGATATGTATATGTACACACATACCTGTGTGTGTTTGTGTGTGTATATGTATCTGGCAGAATCATAAAGACAAATAACAAATTGAGACAAACATATACAATACATATGATAATCTGTTAATATTCTTATTGTATAGTGGTGAATACCAGTTAAATAAAATTAAAAGAGAGAGAGAATTTGGGTGTTTCAAAGTTGCCAGTAGCTTCTTTGTGTACAATGTGGTTGCACATCGAGATAATTTTGGGAGCGAGAACAAACCCTGATTCCTGGCTCTCACCCCAGGAGGTTCTATTTACTTGCTGTGGGTGTGGCCTGGGCATTGGAGGGTCCTGTGATGCTGGACTGGAGCTCAGTTTGTGAAGCAGTGGCTCCGGAACAGACAGCAAGTCACCCGGGGGCAGATTAAGTCACTTGCGGAGTCACCTAAATCGAAAAGCAGGTTGTTACCCCTGGCTGCAGAGGAAGTGCTTCAGGGACCTTTCCTTGGGGTTTGACAAAGAGGACAGGTGCACAGGGAGGCTCAGGATCCTTTCAGGAGAGAAGAGATCATGATGTTGGCTCCTACTTTTTTGTGATCGACACTTCCAGTGCATTAAGATGATCCCAAAGATTGTCCACTAGCAGGAGAAGATCCCTAAGGATCCCGAGAAGAATCATGAGAGAAGGGGGAGCCTGATAAGCTGGGCAATGTGAGGCAACACTTATAGCAGCAATGATAAAAAAAAAAAGAGTCAGGCTGTTCTCAGATTCTTTTACCAAAGTGATTTTGCTGGCCTGTTTCAGTGTCTTTGGCCTAAAGTCAGTGGTGTCCAGTGACTGGCAGGCCCATCAGGGTGGCATGGGCTGGGAGAGCATCAGTTCTGCATTGGAAAATTGGATAGTAGGTTGGTGAAACCCAGCAGATGTGTATCTTTCTTCCATCTAGTCTGAAATCTCCTTGAGGGACTCTGCTGGGCTGTACATCTTCAACCTTCTTTAAAGATATCAGGAATGTGGCTAATGATCAGATTGCTCTACTTTTTTTCAGCTGAGGGTTAGCTTCAGATGCTGTTTCCTGGCCTCTAAATAATTTTCATGGACTTGTGTGTGATACCCCATTGGAATGAAGAAAAAGTCTTTATACATGAGTACCTTCTATGTGCTGAATGAGAAAGTTTGAGAGGTGCCTCAGCCACGGTGTTCAGCCTCCAGAGCCTTTGAGCAACGGGGGCACCACAGGAAGACAGAATTCGGTCCAAGTCTCAACAGCCCTTGAAGTCTTTTGTATGCTCTTACTGAGTCTGAATGAGCGTTACTTCAGATGTGGTGAGAAGCTGAAATGGAAACTATTACATCAAAACATTTCATTTGGTGTGTGGGGGGGGGACTATTTGGAAGAGTCCTAATTTTTTTAAGGAACAAAGAGAAGTTGATGAAAGCATTTGAGGTTATAATGACCAAAGTCTCCACTGCCTCTTTTCCCTCCCCTCCCCTTCTTCCAAAATGGAGAAAAGAAATGAAGCCAGAGAAATGTCTTAAATAATGTAAGTCTGGCAGGCCAAGCTTTTTATCCAGGATAGCATGTAGTAGTACAGCAATACCTTTTAATTACAGTTGTATAATTATAAATAGGAAAGAAATGAAAAGATGAAGATGAGGTTTGTAATGAAATTACCATAAATACCATGGCAAGCTTTAAAGTTGTCATGAAAATTCACAATACAAAAACATGAATGTGGAGATTAACTTCTACCAAGACTAGAAATTAAAATTTTGTGGATTTGTGGTCTTCCTTGTTAGCTTGGCATTTCCTCCTCAGTACACATAAGCACTATTAGTCATGCAGACAGAAACAGACTTTTAAGGAGTCACAGTCCTGGTTGGCAGCTCTTAAGTTCTCTAAGCCACTTGGGCTAGCTGACATGGAAATGACGTGGGTTCCAAAGACAAATGGTGGAAACATCAAAAGAAATCTAGTTCAATTGTCTGGACGTTTTTGATTACCTCTCCTTTTGGAAGTAGGCATGTATTTTGTTTGTAATGCATGAGTTTATTGCAGTTTTATTTATAGACCCACCTTCCCACTGAACTGACACATTTTCATGATTGAGGGTAGGGGATCATAATTGCAAACTGCTGCATTGGTCCTGGGGCCAGTAACCTAAACTGTTAGACTGGATCACTTAGACAGGTTACATCATCACAGGCGAGTTTCTGTTGGTTAAAATATTGCTAATGAGAGCAGCATCATGAGTTCACTTTCCGTAAGCCTGTCCCATAGCTGCACACTCCTAAGACATCTTGAAAACGTGACACCTTCATCAGCAGTTTGGCTCGCTCTGTTGCAGACATTGTGAAAATGCTTAACATTAGTGGTGGTAGATTGTGTCTTCTTTTTGCACACGATAAGAGACTTTTTAATATTTCTAAACTAAGAACAATTATCTTGCCACTTCTTTACCACCATTAGCTTATGGGCTAGCACAATCAGTTAAGTGGTATATTTTTGTGCCTCTATGAATAAGAAATTATGCTGTGATGACTATCTAGGATTAAAGATAGGATAGAGAAGTAAATTTGAGGATGCCAACTAGAGGAAAGTATTGAGAGAAAAAAAGGACATATTAGAGAAGGCCTTGTATTCTGCCATTAAAAAAAATCCAGTGGATAATGGAGAACCATTGAAGATGATTATGGAAGTGACACAATGACATTGGTATTAGGGATAAACTAAAAGGAGAATAAATTGAAAGCTGGTAACTGCATACTTTAAAAACACTGAGGGACCAGAACAAAGTGACAATCACTTTTCTTTACCTTGAGGCCATGGGAAAGCTAAAGCCCAGCTCCTAATACCAGAAGTGGTAGGAGATCTGGCTCCTGAGAATTGCTTCTTCCTTCTTTCCATCCCCCCAACTGCATAGGTAATCTCAAGTGAGGGATATAGTTCTCCAGGTATTGCAGTGCCCCAGGAAGAAGGAGAGGGAGGTTCCTGGAGTGCAGGGCCACCTGTCTGGGGATGTGTGTGTGCAGTTGTGTGTAGTGGTGGTGGAGTTTGAAATGGTCAAGAAGAAGTGGTCTCATTCTTCCATTCCCCTTTCCAAACTTTCAGGAAAGAATCAATCTAAGCCCTGGGTAACTTTAATTAGCCCCTTCCTCTGATGCCACATTACTAACCAAGGTAGTTGATATGCTGAATTCATTGGGAGAAAATAGGAGAGATTAGAGATGTTTACCTGCTATAAAAGAAAAATAATGAACTGAGCAACCTATAGTAAAGGAGTTATAATTAGTGGATCAGAAAGCACAGGAATATAAAATAAACCTATATCCTCAACAATATTAAAAATAGAAAAATTAATAAGTAGTCATAGAGCAGATCCAACCCGAGATAATTGGTAAGAAGGAGGAAATAGATGAAATGAGAACTCAGTAGAGGGATTCAATATCAGATTGGAAACCTTGAATGAACTAATCAGTGACCTGGAAGACCAAGCCCTTAAGCATCAGAAAGGGATAATAAAGAGAAGGACTGGATAAAAGAAAAGTTCACAGATACGGAAAGTTCACAGATATAAAAAGAGAAGTGTCAATATAATAGGGATCCCAGACTAAAAGAGAAAGAGAAAGCAGTGAAAAAATATTTCAAGAATTAATGACTATAGATAAAAGGCTTTAGATTGAAAGCATTTTCAGAACAATCATTCTAGGATAATGTTAAGAATATTAGTGCCCAGTCAGGAAAACAAATCATTCTAGATTGCTCAAGCTGAGAGGGATTTCACACGGGGAAGTTGGAAGGCCTGGAGGAACGAAAGGGAAGGGGTGTTCTCCTCAGAGCTCAGGGAGCTGACCCTGGTCTGGAGCCACTGCCAATGCTGCTAGAATCACGGGGTTGACCCTGGGCAGAAGCCGCAGTGGCTGCTCCAGTGGAAGTGCTCTTGGAAATAGATGGCTCCAACCTTCCGCCCATCTGATAATTAGGTGCAGGTGCCCCTGGCAGGCTACACAGTGTCCCGTCATTATCAGCCAAAGGGGAGAGAACATTTCCCACTGAACCAACTGCCTGAGGTCACAATGATGCTTCTGCAGTCACTGGACATGCCTTTATCTGGGCAGCAGCTGTTATCCAGCCCAAGCTCTTCCCACCTTCCCGTGCTCAATTACATCTGCTCTCTTTCTCCCTAACCTCCTCTCTGGGTTCTATTTTATTAACAAAACCAACCCAATGAAACCCAAGGAACTCACCCCCAAGCTGATCACTTCTCCAAATTTCAAATTTCTTTTCACCCACAATCTATCTGCTATTGTTTATTTTCTAAAATCTGCAGTAGTTATATTTATATTTTGTTCAGAGTTTATAGGAGTTAACAGAGGGAAGGTTGTTCTGTAAGGGGCTTACATTTTCAAACTATAAGTAGAACTCCGCATCATTTAAAATGCATTGGGTTAATGTTTGAAAATGTTACCCTGGTTTCAGTGGGTAGGAAAAGGATTAAAAGCTTAGGAATCACTGGGTCAAAGCAACTTGTTTGGGCTTTCATAAGGATTCAAATATTTGTATTTTTTTCCTGGAGTAGAAAGAACGTGGACTATAGTGCTCAACAGATCTGGTTTAAATTCTAGTTCTACCATTTACTACCATACTGACCTCATGAAAATGAATTAACCTGTGCTTCAGTTTCCTCATCTGTAAAAAGTGCATAATGGATTGTACAGGGTTAACTGAAACAATATATGTGACATACAGTCAGGGTTTTGTATGGTACACAGGTGGCCTTCCACGGAGCTTTGTACCCTCTCCTTCCCTTTAGTATCCAGTTATCTGGTAGGTTCATAGTGCTGACATATTTTGGCATTTGCTGAACCATTATTGAGAACATCTAGTGTGAACGGAAAGCAAACAGTTCAGCAAGAATGGCCGTCTTTGTAGGGAGAGTGTTGGTGTGTGTATAGGGCTGGCTTTTCGCCTGGGATGCAGGGGTCAGCGGGGCTGCCGCCAGCCGTCTGCAGTGTTAGCCAGGGAAATCAACTCACAGCCCTGCTGGCACCTACTGTTGGACTTGGGTAAACATAATTACAGCCTTTAAAGAGAGAAGAGGGAAGGCAACCAAGATCCCCACTCACCATGTAAACAGGATGTCCACTGAATGGCAGCCGTAGAGATGTTTATGTTCTGCTCAGGGGACAATTGACAAAAGGCCACTGGGAGCCTTTATTGCTGCCTGGGGCAGTAGTCTGCCATCTGTGGTGGTGGCTGGGTTCTTTCCAGCAGCTTTGTCTGCATTGTGAATGTTGAGCTTCAACGGGGAGCTCTGGAGCTGTGCTGTCTGGAGCCGGGATACAGTCCTTTGAGGTGCTTGGTCTGGTTATCTGCTCATGGCCATTTATAAGTAAATTAAGGGCATTCTGGTGTCCAGTGCTCAGTTTCCAGCATGCCGCATACGACCTGGAGGCTGACTGGTTGAGTCCTCTATGAAATAATAACCTTAACGATTACTACTCAATACAAGGCAGCGGGCCAAATATGTCCCATAGATTATTTCATTTAACCCTCATGATAAGCCTTTATGGGTGATTTTATTGTCTTCGTTTTATACTTGAGGAGGGTCTGCAAAGATAAGCAACTAGATTTGAAGTCAGATCCATTAGAAGGCAGAGACTGTATGTCAAGTTTAGCACTTTCTCTCTAAGAAGCCATTTGTTGAATGAGTGATGAAAAAAATTCTACCAAAATGCTGTTCTCCACTGATTTTTCTGGAGAGCACATTTTTCCCAATGAGGAAAACATTGGAAATGTGTCACATGGTTTATTCCACATATTCCTGCTTCTGCCTTGTGACTCAGGGCATTCATCAGCCAGTACTAGCTGTAGCTGGGTCTTGGGTACAGGCTGAGGCATCATGGCCATGACTAATTAGCCAAGTGTCTAACCAAGAAGCCAAGTTCTGCTTTAGTCCAGTCTTCTCTAGCATTCTAGGCAAGGAATGCTAGAGAAGCATCTCTTGAGGCCATTTAATCCAGCCTGCTCCCAACACGGCAGAAACAGTGAAAGCAGATGCTCATCTCAGCTGGCTTTATCTCTGGTGCACAATCCCTGGCCAGGGGTTTTGCTGCCCCTTTTCTAGGACACAGGTGGGTTTGAATGGAGTTGTGAAGATAGGCTGAGCAGATCTGCCAGGGATGTGGGAAGGTAGTCCCTTCCACTTTATGATTCCACATGGAATTGGCAGAGACCCAGGAGCCCTTGTCTTCTGATTCTTGACTAGGAGAGAGGGGCCATGCTTATTCTGCAGGATAGATTAAGACATTGACATGCCACTTTCAGAATAGAGAATGGCCTTTATCCAAAGTCTGAACTCTTAGATTAGAGGTAGATACAATATTCTCTCTCTCTATTCGGGCCTCCTTCTGGGGAAGCATACAGGTGGTGGCAAGGACTCTCACACTGGTCCTTGCCCCTGAATAGAGGTAATCGGGGCTGAGGCCACAACTATCTCAGTATTGTCAGCAAGTTATTGTTATCAAAAATGCATTCTTTCTTTGGGTCAACATTTGTTAGTTTAATAGGCAGTATTCAGGATAATGGTCTAAGTTTGGAGAACTCCTCTTTTTCACACTCAACATTTCCCCTTGTATTTGCTGTTGGAAATGCATATTCCATCACACTGTGGAGCTGGTTCCAACTTTCTGGGTGTGGGTTTGACTCATCCTCTGCTGAATGTCACGATGGTCAGGCAGTAGGGATCACAGAAGTTCAGCTGACTGGATAGGAATTAGAGATGTGGAAGGTATCAGTACTTATCTTGGATGCAGGTGGCCTTCATGCTCTGGAATAAGTTTTATTAATAGTGAAGTGATTTAGAGTCATTCTCCCTCAAGTTACTCTGTTTTGCCCAAATCACATCGGCACTGTCACTCATGGAACGAAACCTCCAACTGCTGTTTATTCTTGCTACTGGAAATCGTGATCCATCCACTACATCAGCCCCGCTCTGTGCAGTAGGCCTTTTGCAGCCTACTCAGGTGTGTGGCCGGGAAGGGCCATGCCCTTTCTCTCTGGTTTCTCTTTCCCATAGTTTCCACATGGCTAATTCTGCTACTTCTGCCTGGCTCTAATGCCTTTCATTTGGCAGGGCCCCTGGCATCACAGGGTCTATGCTAGATGGCACCAGAAAAACCCCATGCTCCTCCCACCTAGCCTGGCCAAGGTTATGGTTCTTCACAATCAAATTGCAAGTATATTTTTGCCTACCATAGTGACAGATCCTTCCGCCACCTTTAGAGCAGAAATATATATTAGCTTGATAATTCCAGTTTTATAACTGGAGAGACCCAGAGGAGCACTCCAAACAAAGAATAAGTTCAGGTTCAAGAAACAAAGTGAGATCATTCAAGTGTCTGGGGCCTAGGACTTTGCCAGTCTCGAAGTTTCCTTTTCCTCTCTTAGGGAGCCTGGAGCCCTTGTACAATCGCACGTTTCTTTGGTGGTCTTCCTGAACACTCTGAGTGCCACACGTACACACAAAACTCCCGTCAGTAGCATTGCCATTCATGTGGAGTTCTGCTGGGGCCTATTCAGACTTTTTCTAGGTTAGACTCAGAAATGCTGTATTAAAAACAAAATAAAGGTACTAGCCATGGTTATGTTTGGGCGGCAGGAAACACTTAAAAATGTTTTTTCTGTGTTTTCTACACTTAAAAAAAAAGGTTAGAGTAGGATTCAAAGAATCCAGAAGATGTTGACTGTTAAATATGAAAAAAATTCTCAATTCCATTTACTGTCAGTCCTCTCACTTAAGAATTGGCCATAGTGAGAGTCACATTTTCCAAGGCTTTAGTGCCTCAAAATTTTAGCTGTTGGTTATTGCTTAAATAAACATCCAGAGGAGCTATTTTACTGATCATAAGACATATCAAATGTGCCCTCTCATTCTCTGTATTCCACATGGCCCCTTGGCCCTGGCTTTTGGAGCTGAGCTCAACTTCTCTGTCAGCTTGAGCTACGGCAGATAGAGCTCTGAGTCCCTCTCAGCTCAAGTGAATAAATGACAGTTGTGGTTCATCTACAGGAGATTTTGCCAGCAGAGCTGGACTCTCCTGGACATGCAGGAGACGGGGTATGAGGGGAAGTAACTGCAGCCCCGCAGCTGAGAAGACTATGGCTTCTGCTGACCTTCACTTGGCTCATCAATAGCAGAACAAACATAATCAAATGGGTGTTTTCAATTAATATGTATTGATAAAGAACCTTGGTGGAGGCTGAGGGAACCAAAGGAAAACGGGTTAAGGTCTGAATAGAAAGAGCTTGAAAACAGATCCAAATTAATTAGGGTTGCTGCTGGAGACTTTTAATGATTCAAAGTGTTTCTTTGGATCAGAGAGTCATGGGACTCTTTTAAATTGAGTGTTTCTTTATTTAAAAAATGAGCTAGCAGCTTCTCAAAATATATATAAATTGGGCTTTGGCAGGAAACCTGCTTCTTCTTGCCATCAGAGAGTCATGCAAGTCTCAAGAATGGCAAACATCTGTTTGAAGGGCATCCCGACCTTGGCTTGGCAGAGAGCTGAGAAGAAACAGCATTGGGATTTGCTGTGTTTTCATTCAAGACAGCAAGTGTGGCAGGTAGCAGTTTGGCCAAGTATTAAGAACAGGGCAGTTATTCAATAGGTATTTACTGAGTGCTCACTCTATGCCAGTTACTATGCTGTGTGCTTGGGATACAATAGTTACTAAGACACACCTAGGACCCAAATAGTTTCTTACTTCACACAGATGCTAAGATAAAAGTTCACAGTGTGTTGTCATAAATATACTGAAACTTTACTGTGGTTCTGTATTGTGCAGCTTAGAATTAAGTGAGCAATTACAATGCATGTAATTCACACTAGAGGGAGAAACCAAGCCTAGTTCACCATCATGCATGTACACAGATAGCTAGTCATTTTTTTTAATCTTTACCTGAGGACTTTTTTTCATTGCTTTTAGGGAGAGAGGAAGAGGTTGGTGAGGAGGGGGGAGAGAGAGAGAGAGAAAGAGAGAGAGAGAGGGAAATATCAGTGTAACAGAGAAACATTGATCAGTTGTGTCTTGTAGGATCCCTGACCAGGGATCAAACCTGCAACCTAGGCATGTGCTCTGACCAGGGATTGAACCCTCAATCCTTCGGTGTACCGGACACCACTCCAACCAACCGAGCCACGCTGGCCAGGACACTAATCATTTTTTTTCTTGACCCATGTACTCATTAAAATATTGGCAGGCTGTGTTAAGACTAAAATTATGAAAATAGCCTGAGATTTGTAGTGCAAGTTCACTTTTGCAAACTTAGTGTCAGATATTTTCAGAATTTATGATTTTTCTTACTGATTGTAGGTAAATTGCAGATATATAACACCCCCAATGGGTACTAGGGTATTGTCTTTTAATAAAGCATTTTACTATCTCTGCCATTAGGTGGGTATTTATGAATATTGACATTAATGTAATAAAGACTATAATGAACCTTACATCACTTCAGGTCAGGCATTGTTGCCAAATGAATTGTTAAAAGGATACAGTTTTCAAAGATTTAAAAAAAATCACAATTGTAGATAAGGAATGATGGAGTTATAGTATGGATAAATATCATTTACTATGTCTCAAAAAGTTTATTGCTTCACGCAGGCCCTCAAATAAAAGTTCACAAAATGTGTTGCCATGAATATACCGTACCTTGGCTGTGACTGTTTCACCAGGTTTACCTGGAAAACAATTTTGACTTCTCTCTGGAAGCAAGTTCAGTTGGAGGAAAGTCGACACTACCATCCACTGAAGATCTTTGGCTGTTTGTGTTTGAGTTCTTTCTCCAGGCCTCAAGGCTGGCCTTCTACTAGAATCACTCTGCTAGCTGGCTTCCTCTGAACCATAATGTGAAGTAGGAAGTGAATTTCCACTGGAGCCACACTAAAGCCTCTGTATTAGAGCCAGGAAACATTTTATTTGATGTACTAAAACAACATAAAGCTAATATCCTGGCCCATAGCCCCAGTGGCATCTGCATCAATGGGAGAATGGAAAGCAGGGGTGAGTGGGTTACAAGGACTGGGTGGTGAATAGAACCACACAGGCCTCGTTTATGTATCTTGTGCACTCCAAATTTCTTTCAAGTGTAGGATCTTTATACTTTCTCTCCTCTCTTCTTAGAACACACTTTCTTATGGCTTTTGAACGATTAGTTCCTTCTCATCATTTAGTCATCTCTTTCAATGGCACTCCTGAGGGGGCATTCTTTGACTACCCTATTTGTCTATCTCCAGTTATAACAGGCTTCAGAACTCGGGGTGCCTGAAAATCTAGGAAAAACCTCCACTAACCTGGCTTAGGGGATGGAGAAGTGGAGAATGGCCATTGAGATTTATTTTGCATTACTATGGCAACTTGGCTAGCTTTATGGTTATGTTAAATAGCTGTGGGGCCAGGGAGATGGACATGACTTTAGCTCATGATATAACCAGGGGCTTGCTGTGCCTATGCAAGAGCTTGGGTGGTTCAGAGTCTTTGTGACAGGGGGCCAAACCTTCCCAGACTAATAATGGCAACCAGAGAAAGGCAGAAGATACAGGGACTGGCAGAATGTAGCCCTTTGTGGTAGGAGTCAGAAATGGGGTCGCACAGATGCTTGGGTCCAGGATTTAAACTAGGCCTGGCAGCCATTCGCTCTCTTAGCCATATGGGTTGAAAGGGTGCAGAAGGACCTCCACTGGCCCTCCATGAAGAGGTGCCACATGGTTTTGGATTAAGAGCTGGAGAACATGGCGGCATGGCTGATGGTGCTAGGGATTGTGGGACCTGCCCAGCCAAGCACAGATTAATGGGCGGTGTCTGAGATGCTGAGCTTTGACCAGGAATGCTGAGCTGTGGACTTCTGTTTTTGTTTTCTTGTTTTTCCCTGAAAGATGGTACCTCTGACTGGCATATCCTGAAATGGGCCTGATTTGGCAAAAGGGAGGCAGGAGTGTATGTGTGGTGGGAGTGGGGGGTGTATTTTAAAGGGAGTGAGACTTAGTGGCAGAATTCTGCCATTATTTTAAATCTGTATAAGTTTTAAATAAACAGTTCCTTTCCTTTTCACCAAACTCGAGCATTGGGAGTCTTGGCGGCAGCCGGTTGGGCCCACACATCTGTTTCAGGATTGCATAGGCTGGGGTTTTGTAACACAGTCACTCTATAATATTACCCTACTTTATTTTCTTCAAAGCACTTCTTACAAATGCCCTTGTTACTCGTTTCTTATGTACTTGTTCATTGTTTTCCTGCTTCACACAGCAAAAATGTTTCTGACTTGTTGAAAGGATCCTTAGGCCGTAGAGCAGTACCTGGCATATTAAAGGCCTCAAGAAGCATTTTGTTGGATGCATGAAGGCCCCCTGCAATACCCCTAGCTCCCTTACTTTATTTTTTATTCCTGCCCCCCTTACTTTATAAGGTCTCCTCCCACCTCTCCCATCCCATATACCACTGTTCCTCTTGTGACAAATGTCCCAGAGGAAAAAATATTGCAAATGTAGGAAACATGATAGAGCATGAAGTGTGGTAGAATATCAAATTAGCTTCATAAACTGTGAATCATAAATCATGGCTCCATCTGTTCTGTGACAGTGAAAACAGCAAAATTTCCCACAAGATAGAAGCTAAAAACAAAGAGACGCCATGAGTTTCAACTCATGGCGAGGCTGTTACTATTATTTTGGATCATCTTCTGTCTCCCCCTGCTCCTCAGCAACCATTCGAGTCAGGCAGTGCCTCTCTGGAATAGACCCAGAAATCTATTCATAGTAGATAATTGGTTTCTTCCCATTTAAGAATTTCTGCCTGGCACATAGAAGCCACTCAACAAATATTTGTGGACTACCAATGGTAAATTCTGCCATTACAGATTTATTCTCAAGTCAATTATGTTTTTTTTCCCCTAAAATGAAAATATCCTTCAGGAGACATAACCTACAAAAGGAAGCCTTTTCATTCACAATATAACAATAATTAGTATCTGTCTCATTGAAAGACTTGGTGAGGTACAGATTTTCTGAGTGTGGGTCATTACTTGGGCAGCAGAGATCTGGGTGAGGCATGGTCGTAGGTAGCACAAGGGCACTGGTTGTCCTGAGAAGCGATGGGACATTAGGAGGGGCCACAGGAACAAATCAGGCTTTCCAAGGCCAGCGGTTCACAGTGCAGTTTTGCATAAGGCCGATGAGGTAGAGGATGCTGTTCTGGGAGAAGTGGCACCTTCAGATTATGCCTCTTGGCTAAGGTGGGAGGTTACCAGAACATTCCAGGACTGACCAAACCAGTTATATTTAGGGAAATTAACAGTGATACACAAGGAACAGATAGCAATGACTGACTCTAGGGAGGGGAAAGGAGGGGTTTTAATTTTCTAGAGTTTTAAATTTTTCCCATGACAAGGTATTGATTTTATAGTTATAAAATTAAAAAAATCAAAATCTTTTAACTACTTGATCATATTAAAATGCTAGCTGAATAAAAATGGGTATAACAACAATTGTAATAAAATAATAGGGAGTTGTCACAAGGTGCAAGTTAACATATTAATATAAGAAGAAAAACCTTGGATTTGTAAGACACTTATTCATGTATATTTTTTGTCTTCTTGAAAAACATTGTTCAGCCCTCTCCAGACATAAAAGCAGCTCCAGAAGTAAATGCAGTGATGGCTCCAGAACACAGACCCTTGGACTTACTTCTCTGACGTACTGTCCCCTGCTCCACTCATTCTACGCTCCCCGTCACCCAGTTTCCACCCCCCCCCCCCTTATATCACCAATTTATATGGCTGCCTCTTTGAGTTCAAACCCTGCAAGAGAAGAGTTGACTGTCATTGCGCAGTACTCAGGGTGGAAATAGTTTCCTAGGCTTCTTTACTTCTCTTGCATCCTTACCATAAAATGCAGTCACCTGAGGGCATGTACAAATGCACCTGATCTCTTCAACCTGAAAGTTTAACATACCTTCTGCACTTAAAAAAAAAATCCAGTGCTGGTTTCTTACATTGATAGCACACAGGATAGGTTTTCTCAGGCTCTCCTCTGCAGTCCTAGTTCATTTCTAGTATAGAGATGGTCTCTTTTGTTGTGATCCCCTCCTAGAATGAAGGGTCTGTTTAAGTCGTAAGTATGCACAGGAAAGGAGGGTTTACAGCACAGGTATGAAGCCACTAGGATCTATTGCTGTTGGGGGTTTAAAGGTTTTTCCAACTACCTGTTTCTGGAACAGCATACCTTTTTTAGTCTAAAAGACTCTAAGTGAGTAGGGCAGTATGCTTTTACCAAACAGTAGTCAGGTACTTTTGATATTTGCTGTGTGTTTAAGAAAAGAATTGTGCAGAGCTGCAGTGATGTTAGAGTGGCATCAAACAATTGTGGAGGTTTTCTTTTTCTTTTGCACTCGTCCATGTGAGGGTGAGAGCAGAAGCCATGCTGTGCTCTGCTCCTCTGCCCTCACCCCTGTAGTACAGACCCTTCATGTGGCCTCTCTTTCTGCAGACATCATTGAGGGGCTACGCTGTAACTCTCCCCACACAGGTCCTCATTTTGTTTGTGCACAGATACGCGCATGTACACAGGTGCTCCCCACAGCATTTACTGGAACTCTGCTAGGTGTATGCTGGGGCATAGCATTCATCTACTCAGCCAGTTAGTAAATGGCCCTCTACTCTAGGTGTCTGAGTACATGAAAAACCAGATAGACAAGGTCCCTTCTTGGAAGCAGACATTCCACTGGGGATAGAGACAGTAAGCAAATACATGTGTATGGTCATGTAGAGTAGTGATAGATGCCATAAGGAAAAATAAGGCTGAAGAATAAGGTTAGTGACATGGGGTGGCAGGTGCCTGAAGATTGTTCAGAGAAGGCTTCTCTGTGGAAGTTCCGTTTTAGCAGCAATATTGGCGAAGTGAGGGAAAGAACTATGTGAAGTATGGGGACAAGTGTTCTGGCCGAGGGAATAGTAAGTGCAGAGGTCCTGAGTCATTAACTAGCTTGACTCCTGCTCTCAAGTTGATCCCATTTGATTGAGAGAGAGACATAAGTAAACAGGTGATTGCAATATTGTCATTTATTGCTTAACATTTATAACTGTCTAATCTGTATGGCACTAAGGTCACCATTTGATTCCCAGTCAGGGTCCAAGCCTGGCTTGCGGGTTTGGTCCCCAGTCCGGGCACGTACAAGAGGCAAACGACCAATGTTTCTCTCTCACATTGATGTTTCTCTCCCTCTCTTTCTCCCTCTCTTCCCTTCTATCTAGAATCAATAAAAGAAAAAATAAAACAAAAATGAAATGTATGCTATCTATTGTCTGAGTTCCTCCATAGAAAAAAGTTCCAAGAGGGCAAAGGTTTTTGCACTTTTATTTACTACAGTATCTCCAGGACCTAAAACAGCCACAGGCACATACTAGATGCACGCTGTTATTTAAGTGGATGAAAGAATACCATTGCTGTCCCACTGCTCCCAGTTCCTCTCCCCAGAGGCAACCACTGTTAGTAAGCCCCAGGAAGAGTGTGTTATTTTAAACAGACCACCACGTTCTTTACCTAGCTTTCACTTGGGGGCTACAGGTGAGTCTCCATGTGTGCCCAAAGGAGGGCCATGCCACCTCTCAGCTGTCAACAGGGCTGCAGTGGACACTGATCCTCTGAGGCTGATAAGGGCCCAGATGCCCTCCTGACTAGGGAGCAAAGGAGGAATCAGGTAATGTGGCTAAACCTTGGATTCCACATTCAGGCTTTCATGGGACTTGACACTTAGGAATGTGCACGCCACTGCCCCACACAGTGGGGCCACTCCTTCAGCTCATGGCCAGATCTTGACCCAGGATCTGGCAGCAGATATTGTTTCTGTGTGTGGAGGTGTAAAGCTAGAGCCATGTACAATCCTCAGTAGAGCCACAAATGTTGGGAGCCTTTATTTTTGCAGTGGACTTAATGTATGACCCTTAAACAAGACCCTGTCCTGGACCGAGTTGATGGGAAGGGACTTATTCTCATTTCAGAAGAGACTTCTCAGAAATACTAAAGGATGAAATCATCTGTACAGATTATCTGGGAATTAAAAATGAGTTTCCCATCATTTCCTCCCTACACAAATAAGGCAAAACTATACCTGAAGTTTATACTTGGTGTACATTACAATTTACAAGTATTAGGGAGGGAGGAAACTAGTAATTACTGAATATCCATTATCCATGATAGATTAATTAGAAAACTATGGTCCCCAAAATTTAAATGTGCCCAAGACCACACAACTAGCAAGAGGATGGTTACTTTTTGTTAGTTTTAGAAAATTAGAGCAGGATTCCTTGCCTCAAAGCAAATTTCTGGAAAGGAAGTTTTGTTCTGATGCCTACAAGTCCCCATTCATGTTTCATTCTGTTTCTTTAAATCTCTTGGGTCAAGTTACCACATCTTTGGATTTTGAAATACTGACCACAAAGCCTAGCACATCATAGATGCAATAAGTGTTTGTTAGGAAACAGAAGAAAAAACTTAATTAGTCACTAACACTTTGTATGAATTAGAATTAATCTATTAATTATTTTCCTTCATATGGGAATAACGTATTCACTAACTGTAACAGTTACAATGACTTCCCCAATTTCAGTTAATGGTCACTGAATTCTTCCATTTGCTCAGTTCAAAATCCTTAGTGTCATTTTTGACTCCTGTCCTCCCACACCTCACCTCCAATATGTCATCAAATCCTATTTTTCCTTCCTTTAAGAGTTGTCTTGATCTGACTAATTCTTACTGTTGCCCCTGCTACTACCCTGGTGCCAACCACTGTCAGCCCCTATCTGGATCACTGCCTTGGGCTTCTGCGCGTGGTTCCTCCAGGGTATGCCCAAGACAGCGGCCAGAGTGAACCCTGTTAAACTATGTCAGATCACCTGACTCCTACTTGGTCTGTAATCCACTCCTCACCTCCATCCTGGGACCCTTTCATTCCCTAGTTTCATTGAAATATAGTTGACATATAACATCATGTATGTTTAAGGTATATAACATAATGATTTGATATGTGTATATATTATTGTGAAATGATTACCACAGTAAATTTAGTTAATATCTGTCACCTCACATAGCTGCAGTTTTTCTTGGATGAGTCTTTTAAAAAATTTAATCTTTATTGTATTTTTTCCATTACCATTTAGCCCCCTTATGCCCCCATCCCCACAGCAATCCCTACACTGTTGTCCATGTCCATGATTCCTTTTGCCTTTATGCTCAATCCCTACAACCCCTAACCTCCCCCACTAGCTGTCATTTGCTCTCTGTCTGTGAGTCTGACACTGTTTTGCTTGTTAGTTCAGTTTGTTCATTAGATTCCACATATGAGAGAAATCAAATGGTATTTGTCTTTCAATGACTGGCTTATTTCACTTAGCACAATGTTTTCTAGGTACATCCACACTGTTGCAAAGGGTAAAATTTTCTTTTTCTTTATGACTGAATAGAATTCCATTGTGTCAGTTCCCCATAATTGTTTTATCTACTCATCTATTGATGGAAACTTGGGCTGCTTCCATATTTTGGTGATTGTAAATAATGCTGCTATGAGGATAAGGGTGTTTATGTTCTTTTAGATTAGTGTTTTGGGTTCCTTTGGATACATTCCCAGAAGTGAGATCACTGGGTCAAAAGGCAGATCCATTTTTAATTTTTTGAGGTGTCTCTATACTGCTTTCCATAGTGGCTGCACCAGCCTGCATTCCCAAAAACAGTGCAAAAGGATTCCCCTTTCTCCACATCCTCACCAACTTGTTTGATGATAGACATTCTGACAGGTGTGTGATGGTATCTCATTGTGGTTTTAATTTGCATTTCTCTGATGATTAGTGATGTTGAGCATCTTTTCATATGTCTATTGGCCATCTGTATGTCCTCTTTGGAGAAGTGTCTGTTCAAATCCTTTGCCCATTTTTTAATTGGGTTGTTTGTTTTTTTGATGTTGAGTTTTGTAAGTTCTTTATAAATTTTTATTATTAACCCCTTATCAGATGTATCAGCAAATATATTCTCCCATTTTGTGGGTTGTCTTTTTATTTTGTTGATGATTTCCTTTGCTGTGCAAAAACTTTTTAGTTTGATGTAGTCCCATTTGTTTAGTTTTTCTTTTGTTTCCCTTGTCTGGGGAGATATATCCAATGAAAAATTTCCAGGAGCAATGTCTGAGATTTTGCTGCCTATGTTTTCTTGAAGGATTTTTATGGTTTGGGGTCTAACATTTTAAGTCTTTGATCCATTTTGACTTTATTCTTGTGTGTGGTATAAGAAGGTGGTCTGGTTTCATTTTTCTGTACATATCTGTCCAATTTTCCCAACAGCATTTATTGAGTAAACTATCTTTAGCTTATTGTATGTGCTTGCTTCTTCTGTTGAAAATTAATGGACTAAAAAGGTGTGGGCCTCTCTGTTCTGTTTCATTGAGCTATGTGTCTGTTTTTATGCCAGTACCAGGCTGTTTTGATTACAATGGGCTTATAGTATAGTTTTATATTAGGTAACATGATTCCTCCAACTTCATTCTTCTTTCTCAGAATCACAGTTGCTATGTGGGGCCTTTTGTGGTTTATATAAATTTTTGAAATATTTGTTCTAGTTCTGGGAAATACATCATTGGAATCTTGATAGGAATTGCATTAGATCTATAGAGTACTTCAAGTAGTATGGACAGTTTAATGATGTTAATTCTTCCTATCCACAAACATGATATATGCTTCCATTTATCTGTATCTTCTTCAATTTCTTAAGATCCACTCTCTTAGCAACTTTCAAATATACTATACAGGATCTTAACTATAGTAACCATGCTTTATATTACATCCCCAGAACTTATTTATTTTTTAACTGGAAATTTGTATGTTTTAACCACTTTTACCCATTTCCCCCACCCCAGTCTCTTAAACTCTGGAAACCACCAATCTAGTCTCTGATTCTATGAGTTTGTGGGGGTTTTTTATTTTTACATTTTAGATTTTACAGTATTTGTCTTTCTCTGACTTAATTCATTTAGCACAATGCCCTTAGGTTTATCTACATCCTTCCAAATGGCAGGATTCCCTTTTTATGGCTGAATAATATTTCTTTATATATAAAGCACATTTTTAAATCAGTTCATCCATTGATGGACAGTTAGGTTGTTTCTATGTCTTGGCTATTGTAAATAGTGCTGCAGTGCCTGTGGGGGCACTGGTATCTCTTTGCAAAAGTAATAGATATTAGAGATAGTGTTCCAGGAATATTTGGTGAGACCGTATGTTTCAAGAGCAGAAGGAATTAAATTGAAGGAGAGGGCTAGCATTTTTTTCCCCTGAACTATATTGACCTATATTATACTTTAGAGCAAAAACAAAAATATTTCTGTCAACATCCTGTTTTATAGTAATTGAACCATAAGTCACTTCTAAAAAGCATAAATCTATGTTTTCTGAGATGTAAATATATGCCACAAACTTCAACTTGACATTTCATATGTTATAATATGGTTAGCTTCTGCTTTTAAACTTTAGTCATCTTAATGATAGAGATTTTCCATACTATACTATGGGTACATCAGTGTGGATGTTTGTATGAAAGAGAGAAAGATTACAGAAAAAAATGTGAAAGGAATTGTATAAACAATCTAATATTCAAATACTTTTTGTTAGGGGCTGAACTTATATGATGAATCTCTAGCCCTGTGTGTGGCTGAATTTGGAGATGGGGCCTTTGAGGAAGTAATTAAGGTTACATGAGGTCGTGAGGATGGGATCCTGATCCTCTAGGATTATTATCCTTCTAAGAAGAGATATCAGAGAACTTGCTCTGTCTCTGCATGAACACAGATGGAGAAAAGGCCAGGTGATGGCAGAGTGAGAAGGTGGTCATCTACAAGCCAGGAAGAGAGTTTTCACCAGAAACTGTGTTGGCTGGAACTTTTTGACCTTGGACTTGTAGCCTCTAGAATTGAGAGAAAAAATAAATATCTATTGCTTAAACCACCATCTTTGGTGTTTAATTATGGCATCTGTAGCAGACTGAAATACACCTCTGGAAGAATGTAGGTAGCTGTAAAGACATGAAAATATCATTTTTGTGTTAAAATTTGCAGTCACTAATACTATGTGAAAGCCTTTTATTGAAATTCATGACCAGAATCTTAACTGGAGAAAAAGTTCAGAAAACAGGGTGGAATTTATAAGAAACAAAATTTGTAGATAAAAAAGCAGGTTAGTGCCATCTACGTGTGAACCTATTAATATTACAGAAAGAAAAATGGCTACAGTGATACAGGGAAAACTGTGGGTGGAATTGCTCCCCTGGCAGAACAGAGCACGTATGGTAGACCAAGAGGGCATTTTGAATAATAAAACAGAAATAGCTAACATAGTACTTTTTGTTTATGCTTCAAGTAATACCACCTATCAAAACTTCTTAATTTAATTTAAATTTACTGGTCCTTCAACCTTTTTTGAATATATTGTATTCCTTTTGTTATCCTTTACAGATCTGATTTTCCAATCTTTTTTTTCATATTTGGTAAACAGTTTAGAATAATAGTTAAGAACTCAGACTTTATGGGGTTCCTGCTTCTGATTTTGGGGAGAATAGAGAAGAACATGAAAGACATCTCTCTTTGAAACAGCAAGAAAAGCCTAGAAAAAATTGTTTTCTATGGGGCCATGGAGAAATGGTATTCACTCAACAAAGCCTTGATTAGCTGAATTCAGAGAGAAAGAATCCTTTATAAGTGAGCAGAAAGCCAAGACAGCTTCTATGTCTGGGGTAGCTGCCACATCTGACTATGGGTAGGTATGGTAAGGAGATAGAGAAACTTTATAAGATAAAGGGGATATAAACTTGGGTCTCAACCAGGTGGAGCCTCAGAATAAATTAGAGTCTGAAAATCCCCAAATCCTGGGACAGATTACTGAGATCAGCAATTTTTCCCTCTATGCTGACCCCCTCCCACTAAGAGTTTTGATAAGAAAATAACAGTGGAGGAAGAGCTGGTAAGAGGAAATTGCTTAGTCCATGAATTTCTGTGGTATTTGGATTCCAAATCTCTGACTTGAGATGAATCCAAAGATTCAAAATATTCTTAAAATATCTGCAATTACAGCCAATCTTCTTGAAGCTCAGCTACTGAAAACACAAAAAAAGGCTGTGATTCAAGAGGTTAGGGTTGGGCTAATCACAAGTGATTTCAATCTAATTAAAACTGTAGCCCAGATCCAGGAAACTTGACTCTAAAAGAAATATGAATGATAAGCTTTTTATGCTACTTGTCAGACAGAGGAAATGGCTTGTATTCGCTAGGAAACAAAACAAAGTAAAACAAAACTAAATATTATATTTTAGTCATCACTATTTTTATAATGATATCTGAAATATAATAAAAGAATCATGAATCATTCAAAGAAATAGGAAAATGGAATCTATAATTGAAAGAAAAGATATTCAATAGAAACAGACTGATAGATTACTCAGTTATTGGAATTACTGGTAAGAATTTTAAAATGTCTACTATATAAATGTTTTTAAAATTTGCAAAAAAATTGATGGATATAATTGGTGAAAATAGTGGGTACTATAGAACAGAAATGGAAAACTGAAAAAGAACAAAACAAATTAAGAACTGAAATATACAATGTATGAATCAAACAATTATTATATGGGTTTAATACTAGACTGGACACTCTGGAAGTAAGGATCCATGCACTTGAAGACAGACAACTAATGGTACCTTTGTTAATATCAGATAAAATAAACTTTAAGGCAAGAATCATTAGCAAGTGAAAGAAGGACATTTCATAATGATAAAAGGGAAAATCATCAAGAGGACAATAATGCCAAATGTATATAAACCTCAAAATATGTGAAGCAAAAATCAAAGGGAGAAATAATCAAAGCCATAATTATAGTTGGAGATTTTAATACACTCCTCTCTCAGTAATTAATAGAATAAGTAGACAAAAAAATTAGAAAGGATACAGAAAGTCTGAACCACCTTATCAACCATATTAACTCACATTTACAAAACACTACATCAAACAGCTGAAAAATACTTATTCTTTTCAAATGCATTTAGAATATTTACCAAGGTAGAACTCATGTTGAACCATCAAGAGAAGTCACAATGAGAATTCATAAGACAGGATTTGTACTGAATATATTCTTAGAACACATTAGAAAACAATATCAAAAAGATATCAAGAAAAATTCCCAAATATTTAGAAAGTAAAGAACATGCTTCAAAGAAGAAATCACAAGGAAAAGAAGAAAATATTTTGAACTGAATTATAACAAAAACATATCAGAGCTTTGGAATGCAGTGAAGTAGTGTTTAAAGAGAAATTTATACATTTAAAAACTATATTAGAAAATGAAAAAGGTTTACAAATCAGTATTCTCATCTTCTACATTAAGGAGCTACTAAAAGAAAAGGCAAACACTAAGTAGAAAGAAAGAATAAAGAGAAGAAATAAATGAAATAGAGAAATGAATGGAGTCAGCAAAGCCAAAAGTTGGTTCATTGGAACAGTTGATAAAACTTCCATACCTTTAACAATACTGATTAGAACAAAAGAGAGAAACACAAATTACCAATGTTAGGAGTAAGAGAGGGGCATTATTAGATACCCTGCAGAGATTAAAATAACAACAAGAGAATATGGTCAATGTATGATAATAAATTCAATGACTTAGATGAAGTGAACAACCTCTATGGAAATATGAATTAACAAATCTTATGGAAAATAAATAGAAAAATTTTAAGCCTTATATTTGCTAAGTAACTTATATTCCAAATGAAAGACCTTCCCATATAGAAAATCCCAGGCCCAGATGACTTCACTGGTGAACTCACCCAAACATTTAAGAAAGAAATAATGTCAACTTTACACAAACTTGATCAACATTAGAGGTTGTTATTGTCATCATCAATATGGTTTTTAACAGGTCTCCTCCCACAGTTTTCATAGCCTTCTGTGAAAAGAAGTACAGAACTTTTTATGGTCTTTTAGAAAAAATCTGAATTTAGTGTCAGGTTACAAGGCAGGGAGTAAAATCCTACTTTTTCTATCTGTGTTCCTTGGACTTAAAATAGCTTGTGGTGTTTGCAAAACACTCTACGTTGCTGCTGCCTCTGACTTCAGTCTTTTCTGACCTTTCTGCACAAAACCAGTCTTCCTATGAAATTTAAGAAGAAGGTCTGCCAAGCACTGTAATAAAAAATGTTCAAGATCCTACCATGCCTGGGTTTCTGGTGCTCTTTCAATAATAACTAAAACTTGGTTTATTTGTTTCTTCAGTTCTTTTGTGTAAGACCTTTCTGCAAAATGACAAAGAATTGTTCAGATCAAGTGTTTCCTGCCTTAATATGGTTTCATAGAATGGGCTGAGACTGGAAGCTGTGTAGTAGATGGAAAACTTGTGAGCAATCACAGTATGGCTGGAGGAAGGAAGTTTTCTCCCCCCCCCCCTTTTTTTTTCCTATCCTTAGAAATGCTAAGAGCCAGTTAGACTAAATCCATTAGAGACATTCTTTGTCACTGCTGTCTGGTGTAGTTCCAGCCACATCAAACACTGGAGGCATCCAAACTTCTTTGAGTTGAAATGGCTGAGGCTATGTTTTTCAGAGATCCCAGGAAACTGGTAGTATTGACTCAAGAGTAGTCATGGGAAGAATGTCTGAGTGACTAAGCATTTATGAATGACTTGGTGAGGACCTGCTGTCTGAATACCTTTTCTCCCTCCCCTATTGGTTTCTTCACTCATTTTCCCCAGCAGCAGAAAATGGAATTCTTTTTAGACTTCTAGATATCTGGACTCAGCAAAGAACAGTTTGCTGATGGACTGTGACAATCCTTTATTTATACACACACACACACTTATATATTTATATATTTATATTTTATATATTATATATTATTTTTATATATATTTTATTTTAATTGCTGTTCAAGTAGTTTTCTGCTTTATATTAAAGTACAGGCTAAGCTGCTGTAACAAAGAGACTCTAAAACACAGTGCTTTTAGTAAGATAGTAGTTATTTTTTTTTCTCATATGTAACAGTCAAGAAGTAGGTTGAAAATCCAAAGGTCATTCTTTATATTATTTTTCCATTATTCCCAGAGCAAGGTCTTAACCTCAGATCCATGGGTCCTTCGGAGGCTGTGGACAGAATTTAGGGATTCTGTTGAACTTGGATGGAAAATGTTAAATCTTTATTTTTCACTCAACTCTAAATTAGATTTAGTATTTCTTTCACTTTTAAGTATAGGTAACCAACAACAATGATTGTAACAGTACCTATGACTTTGCCATCAACAGAAAGTATAGAAAATTTTGTATTATATTTGTTACAGTGTCTTAAAATATTATACTATATCACTCACTACTAATAATAGACCTGACTGTAAAGCTTGCTATTTAATAGGTTTTTAAACACATACTTACTATATTAAAATTTTAAAGATAATTTTGAGAAGTATATTTTAATACATATTTTAACCTATATATTTTATTTTATGCATTTATAAACATTATTCTAAGAAGGGCTCCATAGGTTTTCCCAAACCACCTAAGAGGTCCACAGCATGAAACAGGATAAAATGTCTGTCCTGAGTTGTTTCCCTTGTCCTCATTGTATCATCTTGTGTCTCTGCTCATCATCATTCCATTCTAGTCAGAAGGAAGGGAGAAAGAGGAAGTGGGGTCAAGCATTTTCCTTATGAGAAAATGACTCAGAAGTTGCACACATCCCTTCTGCTCATATAAGGTAGTGATATTATGGTCAAATGGCCACATCTAACTGCAAGGCAGGCAAGGATTGCAGTGTCTAAGTAGAGGTCATGTACCCTGCTAAGTAAGTGTGGCAGTGTGCTCTAGCACTAAAATGAGAATATGTACAGGTGAAAGCCAACGTCCCCTGCCACTTCCACATAATTCTATTTGGATTCTGAAATGTTTCATTGATGCATAAAAACATATGATTTCTCCTGATCCAAAAGGTCAAAAACCTTTATCATCATATTTGGGGTGTCCCTACACTGTCTCTGTCTAAAAAGTTCAGATCACATTCTAGATACTTTTATAGGGAACTGGTCTACAAGATTTTTAGAACTATTGTTGTGTTTGTAGGCTAGAAAAGCCTTGTAAGTATAGAACATGATTTTCTCACCCAAAATGGTTAAATGGGGAAGATCATACAAATGCAGCTAATTACATTCAATACTAGTAACAAAAGCATATTCTAGATCATCCATCTGGTTGTGAAAGTCCTTTGTACAGAATTAAAAGCTTTATTCAAATTCTGGGTTTTGTTTTGTTTTTGTATTATGAGTAAACATTCTTTGAATGTTTATTTTATTCCAGGCAGAATACTGGAGATTCAGCACGCCAAAATTAGTAAGACAGTTTTCTTATCCTCAAGAAGCTCAGAATCATGTTTGAGTGTGGGAGGAGTATGGCACATGTAAATACTTAAGTTGTCTGTAAGTGTGATTGTTGCTGAAAGAAAGAGAAAATAAGCCCTGGCTGGCTTAGCTCAGTGGATTGAGCTTGGGCTGTGAACCAAAGTGTCACAGGTTCGATTTCCAGTCAGGGTACATGCCTGGGTTGCAGGCCATGACCCCCAGCAACCGCACATTGATGTTTCTCTCTCTCTCTCTTTCTCCCTCCATCCCCTCTCTAAAAATAAGTAAATAAATAATCTAAAAAAAAAAGAAAGAAAATAAAGGTGTAGTGGAGATAGAAAAGAGAAGGAAATGAGTGTCAGGAAAGGAATGGATGATTAATTCTCACAGAGATGAAAGTTACTGTTTTTATTCTTACACATGTAACCAATAAGTCATCTGTCCCTGAGATGAATCTCTGTTTTCACTGTCTCTGACTTGCAATATTTCTTTGCAATTATTTTTTTAACTTTTTTCATTGTTGTTCAAATACAGTTGTCTCCCTTTCCCCCCTACCACTCCCCCTAACCCCAGCCATCTCCAGTTCCCATCCTTGATCCTACCCCTCTTTGGTTTTGTCTATGTGTCCTTTATAGATGTTCCTGAGAACTCTTCCCCCTCCCCCACCCCGTTATCCTCCAAAGGTTTGATCTCCAAAATATATAAAGAACTTACATGACTCCACTCCAGGAAGACAAACAACCCAATTAAAAAATAGGCAAAGGACTTGAACAGACACTTCTCAAAGGAGGATATACAGAGGGCCCAGAGACATATGAAAAGATGCTCAGCATCACTAGACATTAGAGAGATGCAAATTAAAGTCACAGTGAGATACCACTTCATACTGGTGAGAATGGCCATCATAAACAAATCAGCAAACAACAAGTGATGGAGAGAATGTGGAAAAAAGGGAACCCTAGTGCACTGTTGGTGGGAATGCACAGTGGTATAGCCACTGTGGAAAACAGTATGGAATTTCCTCAGAAAATTAAAAATGGAACTGCCTTTTGACCCAGCAATTCTTTGCAATCATCTTAAAGAATGTTCTACTATCCAAAACACAAGTCAGCAATATTAATTTTACTGAATATTTTGAAGGGATGAGGAAGATTGACATGGCACAGTTCGGTATTATTTCATTCCAAATTAGTATTTCACTTCATGTTTGTTCACTTCAGAAAGTCCCTTTTGACCTTCTGATTCAGTCTTTCTGACTCTGAAGTCTGGTAGGGTTTATCTCTGCCTCATCTCCAGGTGTCATCTAGTTGTTCTGTTCCAGTTTCCCTTAAGCCCTCTCCCAGCTCCCCAACCAGCCTTTGTTCTTCAGAGCAACTTAGTTCTACCCAGCAACTACAAACCTGTTCACCCATATCCATAGCTAATTATAGAAAAGGCCATGTTTTTCACATAGTATTGAGATGATTAATTTTGAAAAACGTGTTGCTACCCCCCAGAACTTTTAGATCATTGCTCACTTTAGTTAAGTGAGTAAAGCAAGATGCAGTAGCTATTGGGTAAAAGTGGGACAGTGCCTGGGGGAGGCATGTATTTGCATTGTAAAAGCAGTGAATTGAACAGGAGGAGTCAAGGAAAGAGCAAGTAGGATGGAGAGAGTTTGTTATAACAGGGGCGATGGACACTAAGCATTTCTTCATATGTGGAGAGTGGAGGCGGGTGGAGAGAGATTGGGTGTACCTGAATCAGATCCCCATCAGTTAGTTAACATTGTGTTGCAAGTTGCAACTAACTTTACTTAAGCTTTCTTAAACCATGGAGTTTTTGTTAGAACATGGTTAAGAGAGCAGGCTGTGAAGTAAGACTGCTTGGGTGAGAATTCTGGCTCTAACACTTGAGGTCTGAGTAAGTTACTTAATCTTGGTATCTCACTTTCTTTAATTAAATAAATTCATTTACATTAAATTTCATTAATAAATGTAAAGCATATAGAAGAGTGCTTGGCTTCTGGCAAACTTTCAATAAAGGTAACTATTATTTATTATGATTATGCTAGTAAAACCAACCTCCCCAAACCCGTGAAGTCAGTGTCCAGAAGTCCACCAGGCAAAAAAAAATAATAAGATTCCTTAGTTTGCTGAAGTTTGGTACGCTTCATATTTTAATCATTATATTCACAGTGTCAGCTTGCCATTCTCTGCATAACATTATGTGTGTATGTAGGAATTACAGGGCCCTAATGTGAAACTGAACAAACTGCATGTGTAGTCACTTTAGTCATACAACAAAGCTACAACATATTTAAGTGTAAATTATGATGATGAGTAAACACAGCAAAGCTGCAGTTACTGAAATCTCCACCCAGATGGACTTTACAGGATGAATAATTGGGGGGTGGTATAAAGAATGCTCAGGCAACTGGGCTGCTGCTAATTAGATCTTCTACACTGCTTACATGTTCTCCCAGCTGGAATGCACAGAAGGCAGCTGGACATCAGCCTAGTGGTTTTTGGGGGTAACCTACAGTTTGTCAGCATAGGGGTGCAGTGACCACCATGACACTTTCCTCAGACTGCTGGTTAACACAGTCATTTTAATCCCCTAAACCAGGGGTGTCTAACCTGTGGCCCGCAGGCCCCATGCGGCCCAGGATGGCTATGAATGTGGCCCAACACAAAATTGTAAATTTACTTAAAACTTTACAAGATTTTTTGTGTGATTATATGTTGCAATGTATTTAATGTGTGCCCCAAGACAACTCCTCTTCCAGTGTGGCCCAGAGATGCCAAAAGTTTGGATACCCCTGCCTTAAACTAATAAATGGGGAAGAGAAAAAGAAGCCCAAACTGTAATTGGAGGAAAAGAGAGAAATAAAAAGAAAATGGAAGAAAGAATAGTATTCATAAAATGCCTCCCTTGAACCAGACACTTTCTAGGACTTTTAAATGTTGCTCTCCTGTCAACCCTGTGGAAAAGATATTCCTGATCTCCATTTGTAACTTACATTATTGGTTGCTTGTATAGCAACTATTTTTCTCTCATTTTTTCCCTTACTGATAGAGCTTCAGTTATTTGTGTGTGTGTGTGTGTGTGTGTGTGTGTGTGTGTGTGTGTGTTTATATCTCTTATATGACTTCTGTCCTTCACATGTCCCCATCTGTCAGCGACAGTCATAACCCTGAAAGATCATTGCTTCCCCATTATCCTTGACAAGGATTGTCTGGCCATGAATAAGAGACAATTCTAGTCAATCAAAGGTGATGAGAAGGCTGCTGGGACAATTCTGAGAAAGATTTCCTTATTTTTTAAAAGAGATCCCAGAGAGGGGCTGCTTTTGCTGTTGTATTTGGCTGTCTCCACAGGATGCATGGAAGTGTGGAGAGCTATCTTGTGATCACGAGATCATGTGATCAATTGGGGGGTGGTATAAAGAATGCTCAGGCAACTGGGCTGCTGCTAATTAGATCTTCTACACTGCTTACATGTTCTCCCAGCAGGAATGCACAGAAGGCAGCTGGACATCAGCCTAGTGGTTTTTGGGGGTAACCTACAGTTTGTCAGCATAGGGGTGCAGTGACCACCATGAGAGCCACTAGTTTGAGGACAGAGCAGACACACTGAAGTGACTCCTGTCTTTGCACTTTTGCACCTGATTATAAACATCCTCATTATTTAATCCTCTTTTAATAGGGGGTCCTATTACTTGTAAACAAAGCCATCCTAACTGATTACCCTTTTCCAGACTATGATAAAACTGAGGTACAGGAAGATGGAGAGAATTGCCTACATTACAGGCATACTAAAAAGTAGAGAGAGACTTCTAGCCAAGATGGAGGTGTAGGTAGACACACTGTGCCTCCTCGCACAACCAAAACTAAGGACAACAAAAATTTAGAAAAAAAAAAAACAGAACAGAGAGAAATGAACTGAACGGAAGCCTGACAACCATTCATTCAGACTGGCAAGGAGGAGTGGAGTTCGAGGCCTATGGAGAGAGGTTGAAGGGTCCCAGCAGGAAAAAGCAGTGGCTGGCAGACATGGGCACACAGGGTGCAGGCAGCAGTTGGCGGACCCCAGAAGCGCAGGGGCAGCTGACAGACGGTGGCAGACCCTGGGCACAGGAGGCAATGAGCAGACCCAGTGAGGTGCGCAAGGCAGCAGGCTATCTGAAGTCACACATTCATGTGCAGATAAACTAAGCAAAAACGGGCAGCGCACAGACCGTGCTACCCAGGCCCCCAATGCCGGGAAATAAAGCCTAAAAGCACCAATTGAAAACACCCGTGGAGGTTGAGGTCGGGAGAATCTCCCAGCCTCACAGGAGGCTCCTTGGAGAGAACCACAGAGTCCTAGAAAGTACACAAACCCACCCGCCCGGGAGCCAACACCAGAAGCGTCAGAGGGGACTGAAGTCCTAGAGAGAGCAGAGCAGGTGACATCGTTCCCTCTCGGACCCCGCCCCCACATACAACATCATAACCCAGCGACTGGGGTGCCCTGCCCTGGGGAACACCTAAGGCTCCGCCTCTCATGCGTAACAGACACAACCAGACCAAAGGGTGGGGGGAGATGGCTCAAACAGAATTGAAAGCCTCTCGGCCAGGACTTTTAAGCAAATGAGAGATAGCCAACCTATCAGATGCACAGTTCAAAGCAGTGGTGATCAGGATGCTCACAGAATTGGTTGATTTTGGTCGCAAATTAGATGAACAAATGAAGGGTACAATAAGTGAAATGAAGAAAAATGCACACAGAACCATTAGTGATGGAAAGAAAACTAGGTTTCAAATCAATGGAATGGACCAGAAGGAAGAAAGAAACAACCAAGCAGAAAAGAATGAAGAAACAAGAATTCAAAAAAATGAGAAGAGGCTTAGCAACCTCCAGGACATCTTGAAACGTTCCAACATCTTAATTGTAGGGGTACCAAAAGGGGGAGAGGGAAAGCAACAAGTGGAAAAGTTATTTGAACAAATAATAAAGGAGAACTTCCCCAATCTGGCAAAGGAAATAGACTTCCAGGAAGTCCAGGAAGCTCAGAGAGTCCCAAAGAAGTTGGACCCAAGGAAGAACATGCCAAGGCACATCATAATTACATTACCCAAGGTAAAAATGAAGGAAAGAATCCTAGAATCAGTAAGAGATAAAGGGACAGTTACCTACAAAGGAGTTCCCATCAGACTGTCAGCTGATTTCTCAAAAAAGACCTTACAGGCAAGAAGGGGCTGGAAAGTATTCCAAGTCATGAAAGGCAAGGACCTACATCCAAGATTGCTGTATCCAGCTAAGCTTTCATTTAGAATGGAAGGGCAGAAAGTGTTTCTTAGATAAGCCCAAGTTAAAGGAGTTCATTATCACCAAGCCCTTATTTTATGAAATATTAAAGGGACCTATCTAAGAAAAAGAAGATAAAAAATACGAACAATAAAAAAAAGACATCAAACTCAGTAACAACCATACCTAAAACAAAAGCAAACTAAGCAAACAACTAAAACAGGAACAGAACCACAGAGATGGAGATCACATGGAGGGTTAGCAACAGGGAAGTTGGAGGAGGAGAGAGGGGAAAAAGGTACAGAGAATAAGTAGCATAGATGGTAGGTAGAAAACAGGGGGAGGGCAAGAATAGTATGGGAAATGTAGAAGCTAAAGAACTTAGGACACATGGACATGAACTAAAGAGGGGGAATGTGGGTGGAAAGGGGTGGGAGGGTAGAGGGGAGTGAAGGAGGAAAATGGGACAACTGTAATAGCATAATCAATAAAATATATTTAAAAAAAGAGTAGAGAGAACAGGCTGTGCTTTCTAGTGTGGAGAGTGGTCTCTTCTAAACAGTCCATGCACACACACACACGCTAATCCAACAGTTTCTATATTTGAACTGTCAATTTAGTTCATTTACACTTATTGTAGCTACTGATATATGGATCTGTTTCTATTGTTCTAGTTATTTTTAAGAATTTGCTCTATTAGGCTCTTAACATTTTCTTTTCTCCACCCTGATCTCACTATTTCTATGTTATCTGGCAATTTAGTAAGGGGTGGTTATGTATATATTTTTCCTTTTCTTCTTTATATTTAATGCTTTTACATAATTTACTCATCTATTGATCATACTATAAGTTTATTCTGTATCAAATTTCATAATGTGTATTTATTCTGAAATCCATTAGTGGCCTGATGAATGGACTAATGTTGGTTTCCAGTATGTTGAAACTTGAGATATCACACTTAGTGTTGTGCCTGATGGTTGTTTCATTGAAAATTTTAAATTCCTTTAAAAATTTGTAGAATTTGAATTAAGCATTTGTGTACCCTTTGAAGTCCTCAGTAGAATATCTTATTTTTCTTAAGTAAGATTTTTAAATACTTTTATTTCGTATATGTCAGACAGCATCACTTAGGTTTTTTCTTCTTTTTTAAGTACTTCACCCAAAACACTTCTTCACTGTGAGTCTTATTGTGACACTTCTCAGACCTCGAAAGGCTGAGAATATTTTTTATGTTGACCACATATCTGAGTAACAGGCAGGGCTAGGATCTTTTCTCTTAATATCCTTAAAATTGTTTTCGCATTCTATCTTCTATGTATCTTAACCTGTATTTAATCTTTCCTATCCCTTTTCTCTTTGGGTTGAATTTTAGATAATTTCTCAGTTTTGTTTTCCAACTCATCAATTCTTTCTGCAGCTATGTCTTCTATGTGGTGGAAACCATATATTTTTTAATTTTGGTTACTTACTTTCAGAAGTTATGTTTTGTTCTCTTAAAACTCTGTTGCTATTTAATCACATTATCCAGACTCTCTTCTATTTATTGGAATATACTAAACATACTTATTCATATTGTGATTCCTATGATTCCACTATCTGAAGTCATTGAGGATCTAATTCTATTGTTTATGGTTTCTTTTAGCTTTTGTTCATAGTTCCTTTTTTGTTATGTTTTGTTTTGTTTAGGATTTTTGTTTATTATTTGAGAGCTAACAATTTTTTCTAAAAAGAAATTCTCTGAGGCTCTTCCAGTGATACTTGAGGGCACTAAGAGTCTGGTCCCTATCTAGTAAATTCTTATGTCAAGGGTCTTTATACCATTTAATTGGTATAAATTTTGGCACAATTATATATGAGGTTTGGTTCATGAGGATGATACCTCAAGGGGATTTTCTTTTATCGTTCTCCCCTCTACTTAGCACCAATGTTTGAAGGCAGTTCTCCTTCAGCTTTGGAGTGGAGCTTATTATGTTTTATCTTTACACTAAGAGTGCAGGCCTTTGGGGTCCTCACTTAGTGACTAAAGTCTCCCATTATACAATCCACCTTGTTAAGGCTCTAAGATTTGTAAGCCCTATGGATTTTGACAACCAGTGTTCAAGGTCAGCTGATTTGGTAAATGTTTTCAGGGTGAAAGATGTCTACCTTGCTCTCCTTAACTTTATGGGTTCCCACTTTCACTTTGTTTTTGGCCTGAGTATGACTTACTTTCTTGGTTGGTCATAGATACTTTAAAGATGATGTTTCTATTTTTTTCCAGTATTTTTATTTGAGGAAGAGCAATGGAAGTTTGGGCAAGATGTTATAATTTCAGTTGGTAATATTATTTGAACATGCTTGTAGAGGGACCCTGAAGAGTTAGATAATCCACTCCCCCAACCTGAACTTGGATTTTAACTGTCTTATTCTTGAAAATTGTTGATTACTCTTAGCATGTGTATGTTGTTTCAAGCATTTGCTCATGTAGAGGCCTAATATTCGCACTGATTTAAACTGATAGAAATAAAAAGAAATTAGTATAGAGATGGCTAGACCATTTTGTTGGCACTCCCTACACAGTATTTTAATCAGAGTTCCCCACAGAAACAAAACCAGTAGAATATGCATATATATGTATGTATATGTATACACATATATATATTATGAGGAATGGGCTTACACAGTTATGGAGTCTAAGAAGTCATGCAATCTGCCACCTGTAAGCTGAGGACCCAGAAAAGCCAGTGGCATAATTCAGTCTGAATCAGAGGCCTAAGAACCAGGGTAGTCTATGGTGTAGATCCCAGTCTGTGATCCAGAGAAGATAAAATGAGGTGTCCCAACTCAATCAGTGAAGCAGAAAAATGGGTCAAATGGAGTAAATTTCTTCTTCTTCCACATTTAGTTATATTTGGGCCCTCAATGGATAGAATAATACTCACCCACATTGGGGAGGACAATCAACTTTACTGAGTCCACAGCTCAGGACAAGATTTTAACTAAGAGGAATTGTTGCTCCTGTTCATATCTCCTGGAATAGAAAGGACCTGAGTATTTGACTTGGAAAGTGAAGGTCTGGCCCCAACCCCACCCCACCCCATCAATACTCAGAAGAACTGAGAAGAATTGGGCTCAGACTTAGAGAAAAGGAAGAGGGACAGATTTTTAATGCTCAATGTTTTTGGTGTTTGCTTTGGTGGGCAGCGATAGTCACAATTATTTATACTTCATGTTCTATTTTTTTAACATATAGCTGACAAAAACTTGAAAACATAATTTAAAATTTTTATTTTATAAATAAAAATAAAATAAAATTTTATTTTATAAATAAATTTAAATCTACTCTAAAATATCAACAACATAGCTTTAATTACTTGTCATACTGTTCTTTCTTCTTATGATTATTGGTATACTTATTTTAATATCTTCCTCAGGCTTCAGTAATATTATTTTGACACCTTTCTAGACTTTCAGTTGTCTCAGCAGAGCCTAAAAAGTTAAGTTGTGAGTAGCCTCTCTCTACTTTAGAAGGGTTTGTAAACTTGGGTTGGAAAACATTTCACCTTGATGGTTACTAACCTTTAATTAGATGGTTCAGAATCTAATTAAAATTTAGCATTTCCTTACATTATAAATATAGTGTATCAGTCAGCTACTGCTGTACAACAATTATAAAAATATCAGTTTCCTGCAACAAGAACCACTTTTTTCTTATGTATCTGAGGTCAGCTGGGGAAGCTTTTCTGATCTCAGTTAGGTTCCTTCATGCTTTGATGGATCATCTAATCAAGAGTGAGGAGCTTTGCAGGTTGGCTGGACAGTTCTCTTCCAACTGTCCTTCATTCCCCTTAGACTAGTAGGTCAAACTGGGTCAGTTCTTCCCATGATGTCTTGGCCAGGTAGCTCAGTTGGTTTGACCATCATCCTGTGCACAAAAGATGGCGTCTTTCATCCCCTCCTGGGGTGCATACAGCAGATAACAGATGAATGTTTGTCTCTCATATCGGTGTTTCTCTCTCTCTCTCCCCCCCTTTCCTTTGTCTCTAAAATCAATAAAAACAATAAAATATCCTTGGGTGAGGATTAAAAAAAAATCTTCCCATGGTAATGGTGCACTAATGCACTAATGGTGCAATAATGCACTAAGAGACCAGCAAAAACACATGAGACTTTTTAAGGCCCAGGCTCAGAACTGGCACACAATCACTTCCGTCAATATTTCTTTGCCAAAGCAACTTCTAGGGCTAAGTCCAAAGCCCATGGTAAGGAAGTACACTCTGCATTTTATGAGAAGAATTACAAAGTCACACACACAAAAGTGTGAATACAGAAGGAGTAAAAAATTTTAGTCCATCACAGCAACAGAAGTCAGAAATTTAGGCATTATCAATGGCTTTGTCATCAATAGAAATTATAGATATTTTGATATTTAATTATAGTAGCTTTACATATCTCTAAATATTATTTATCTCTATTTTGAAATTGTGATTGTTATTAAATCTGCTGGTAGATTGCACAGCATCTACAAATGTTCAGGTGGTAGAGTTGGCCAGCAATTGGGCAGATCACTGACTAGTGGTCATTCAGCCACCAAACACTGAGGTCAGATGTTCTCACCCTGGTTATCCAGACATCTAGGTTACAGAGAGTTCTGGTAAGGACCACCTTGAACTTTAATATTCCAAATCAAATAAAGACCTGCAGCCTTCACACTGTTATGTCAGTAAAAAATAAAACAAGTTTAACTTGCATATATTTAAATGTATTGTCTTGTTATTTAATGTATTAATAAAGAAGCCTATATATTACTAAATCACATTTGTTTTATTTCAATATTTTGCTGACTATATTTCAATATAATAGCTTTCCTTTGTAATGCTTTATTTTGTACATTTGACAACATTATTCTGACAAGGGGTTTCACAGACTTTACCAAAGTGCCAAGGAGTTCCATGACAAAAATGTTTTAAGTCTCTGTTCTATATACTTAACATCTAGTGCCTCTCAAAGATGTCATCTTTAAATAAATCAACCTGTTTCATCTGTGCTGCAGGCCATTGGGGAAAGGGTCCCTTGTCTACCTACACATGAACCAGAATGTTTATTAAGTGGGCAGATGCACAGCTTGAGTCCTCCCTGGCCACCACGGTGTGAGACATCTCCAAAGGGAAAGTGAGTTTCGAAGAGTGAATAGTAGAGGCTTTCTGGTCTTCTACCATAGCTGCACAGAGAGATTCTCTGCAGAAATAAACTTAAAATATTTGGATATGTGTTACAAGATGGGACAATTTTCACTTTCTACTTCTGCCTCTCTCTCAGCAGGGCCAGTTTTCCTAGCAGAACCATGTAGCTGGTCATGGTTTACCATCACCCCTCCAGCAAGAGAGATATCAATCACTAAGCCACTGCAGCTGTCTTTGCTGGGCAGCTCAGACTCAACACAGAGCCTCAGGCAGCAGCCAACACTAACTGACACACGAAATAAAGCGTATTTGGAAGCTCTGCTCCAGGCTTTTGCTAACTTCCCTCCAAAAGGAAACATACTAGCACCCCGCTTACTTTCTGAGATGCTGCCTTTCCTAAGGTGCTATGCTTGTTAATGGGTTGGTGTGTTTTGCTTTTGGGTAATACATTTTTATTTAAAGCGTAGGGAATGTTTTAACATGAAGTTAGAAGTTTCAGTAAGTCTAGTGAACAGCAAGACAGAATACTATGACAAAAAGAGTTTTGGCATCATAGGTCCTTAGTAAATGTTCTAGTTCTTTTAAAAAATTGTATTGAGTGCTTCCCGATCACAGGAGTTTAAGATACAGACTTTTTCTTTAAGAAGGTTTTATTTGTATTGGTAAGATATTACAGGACAACCTTTTACTTTTCTTCAACTACTATTATGTTGTAGTCAGTAGTCTGGCCAATACAATTAGTTTTAAATTTAGAAAGAAGGGAAAAAGACCATCAGTCACCTGCTGTATTGTCTAAACAATCTCAAACCAGCAGCCGAGTTTTTTTGCTTAACTCTTTTGAGTATTGGAAGACAGACGAAACACTTTACTTGCTGCCCAGCAACTTGAAGGTGGAAAACACATCTTTTGATTAATTAAAAGCAAACTGTTGGAACTACTTACCTTTCCATTCTTTAATTAACAAAGCCCACAGGCCACATGAGGAAGTAATAACACTCATTATGTTGTGATGAAGGACTGTGATGATGAGTTAAGTCAGACGGGACTCCAGGCACATTCCCGTCAAGGCTTCCCCAAGATGCTGCCTCGATGTAGACAGATCCTTACTTGTAGAAGAATCCTATCTCACCAGTCCCAGCACATGCTTCTTGGGGGAGTGCATTTCCTTTTGTAAGGGAAAGAAGAGCCCTTGAAACAAAGGGTTATATTTTAATTAAGCCTAGGCATCCTTTCTGGAATTTCCTTTATTGAAAGAACACCTCCTTTGATTTGTATCTGTTTGTGTTAGGCTTTAGAACAAAAAAAGATTGATCCCTTCCAGGCAGAACTGTCCCATGCGAATGATCAAAAGCCGTGTCAGCTGACTTACAAGCCAACAAACTATTTTCTTATTGTCCTTTAAGTCTCCCAGGAAGTGCTTTTTGAAGATAGTCTCTATTCCTTCAGCTTTGCTCATTATCCCTGATGCCTATGGGTGGTCTCAAGGACTTTGAGAAAATGATAAACTCCCATTCCACATGTAGGTGGAAGCCCCCACCCCACTCCAACTTCCTTCAGAGTCCTTGGCTTGGTGCTCCGAGTCTGAGAGGTTTCCCTTGCTGTGTCACCAAGGCACCACTGAAACTTTTGGTCAAATGGCTCCCCATTCACGGGGAGATGGAGCTTTAAAATATACTTGCTGCTCGTTCAACATAGTAGTTTCAGGTAAGATGCTGCCTCCACATGATTATGAAAGGAGAATGAAAAAAGACTCACTTTCTTAAGTATACTTTTTTTAGTGACTCTTTGATGGAATAGCCATAGAAAATCCTTTTTTCTTCACAGGAAGATTTTTCATTCACCAGTTTGTTTTTATAATAGAGGTCACCATTTTAAGTTAAGTCAATTCTAAACTAGCTTTTACTTACATTTCCATTTTTGCTTTTCAAGAACTGAGTGATGGAGTCTATGGGGGAAATTTAGAAAATTTTTTATGGCTAACTTTGCATGCCATTTTTCAGCAAGTTGTAAATTTTCTGGCTCTGGAAATACAATGCTAGCAGTGGAAATGCTCACCCCTTTCTGATTCTAGTGGCACAAATAGCAAGACTATAATATTTCTATCACTGAAAAATGTCATAATGCTAAAACCTTGAACATGATCGGAATTGAATTGTAGAATATTTTAGAACTAGCTGAAGGAAACCCTCCCAGATTCCATGATGTCATTGTTTGTTTTCACCAAGTTGGTTTAGCTACAAGTACAAAACCATCCAAATATACTTTATCCTTCTTTTAGATCTTGAGGTACTTATAGGATGTGAGGCACTCATCTCCAGAAATATACAGGTGGGATCTGAAACTTGAAAGCCTTTATTAAATGTGGTACCTGTCATGCTTATTGTGACAGGGGGATTGATACCACCCTGCTATAAGACACCATTAATTTTTGCCAGGATTATTGATATTCTCTCTAATCTGGTCTCCTAGGTCTACTCTGACACTCCTCCAATCCATTCTTTTACAGCATCCAGAGTGATCTTTTCAAAATGGCAATCTGTTTATGTCTTTGAGTTGTGTTAGTTTAGGTCTCCTGAGAAACATGTGCTAAGACATGATTGGGTGTTTAACAGACTTATTGGGGGAAAAGAAGAGAAAGACTAAAGCAATGGATTGGTCTCAGCCTATTGATAGTGATGCTATTGGCTAGAAATGCCTGGGGTCCCTTAGCTGGGTCTGTACTACTTGTGATGAGCCCCACGGACAGTTCCCTGACAGCAGCCATTGCTGTGGCTGGACTGGCCCTTGTGGTTCTTATTATGATTGCAGATGCACCTCAGCAACAACCATCAGGGAACTTGGAAAAACAAAGTTTATAACTCACAAATCCTGGAGGGTACATGGCAAAATCAAGCAGTCTGTCAAGTGATCAGTTATCTGAGTCAACTAGAGATTTCTTTATGGGTGGAGAGGCCTGGTTCTTTTTTTATTTGTGTAACTGGCAATGTGTTTGAGATGGATGTCTTTGAAGTGGTAGCCTTGGCAATGAAAAGCTTAATGTTAGGTATTTACATTACTCTCCAAAAAGCTAATGTCAGCTGCTTACACTGAGAGATGCTGGCCTGATCCCTCTGAAGGAGAGCGGGGAGGAAGAAAGGTTGGACAGCAAGAGTCTCAGACTGCAGTGCAGTTCTGACAGTTTCTCCAAATGTTAGCCCTTCTTTTGAAATAGATTGTCACCACCAAGTACTTCCGAAGAGAAATTCTGAAACCATCTTTGGTATTTCCCTCATTGTGATGGTTCATTTTATGTGTTAACGTGACAGGACTATGGGGTGCTCAGATATTAGGTTAAATATGACTTCTGGGTGTGTCCATGTGGGTGATTCCAGATGAGATTAGCATTTGGATCAGTAGACTGAGTAAGGCAGATTGTCCTCCTGAACGCAGGCGAACCTCATCAGATCTGTTGAGGGCCTGCATAGAACAAAAAGGCTCAGTAAGAGAGAATTTGCTCTCTGTCTGACTGGTAAATTGCAACATCAATCTTCTCTAGCCCTTAAACTAGGATATACACCATTGGTGCTCCAATCCTTGGGCCTTTGGACTCAAACTGGAGTTACACACTGGCTTACCTGGGTATTTAGCTTGCAGCTGATAGATTGTGGGACTTTTCAGTGTCCTTACTTGTATGACCCAAAATTCTTATAAGAAATCTTTTTTTAAAAGGTATATTTTATTGATTATGCTATTACCGTTATCTCATTTTTTTCTCCCCTTTATTTCCCTCTGCTTTGAACCCCCTCTCCCACCAGCATTCCCTGCCTTAGTTCATGTCCATGAGCCATACATATAAGTTCTTTGGCTTCTCCATTTCCCATTCTATTCTTAACTTCCTCCTGCCTATTTTGTACCTACCAATTATGCTTCTTATTCCCTGTACCTTTTCTCCCATTCTTCCCTCTCCTCTTCCCCTCCAATAACCCTCCATGTGATCTCCATATCTATGATTCTGTTCCTGTTCTAGTTGATTGCTTAGTTTGTTTTTTGTTTTTTAGGTTTAGTTGTTGATAGTTGTGAGTTTGTTGTAATTTTACTATTCATAGTTTTTGATCTTCCTTTTCTTAGATAAGTCCCTTTAACATTTCATATAATAAGGGCTTGGTGATGATAAACTCCTTTAACTTGACCTTATCTGGGAAGCACTTTATCAGTCCTCCTGTTCTATATGGTAACTTTGCTGGGTAGAGTAATTTTAGATGTAGGTCCTTCCTTGCCTTTCATGACTTGGAATACTTCTTTCCAGCCCCTTCTTGCCTTCAGGGTTTCTTTTGAGAAATCAGGTGATTGTCTTATAGGAATTCCTTTGTAGGTAACTGTCTCCTTCTCTCTCACTGCTTTTAAGATTCTCTCCTTTTTTTAATTCTTCTCAAATTCTTTTTTTTAAAGATTTTATTTATTTTTTAGAGAGGGAAGGGGGGAGAGGGAGAGAGAGAGAGAGAGAGAGAGAGAGAGAGAGAGAGAGAGAGAGAGGGAGGGAGGGAGAGAGAGAGGCAAGCAGGCATCGATAGGCAGTTGCTGGGGGTAATGGCCTGCAACCCAGGCATGTACCCTGACTGGGAATCGAACCTGCGACACTTGGTTCACAGCCCGAGCTCAATCCACTAAGCTACGCCAGCCAGGATTCTCTCCTTATGTTTAATTTTGGGTAATTTATTTATAATGTGCCTTGGAATGTGCTTTCTTGGGTCCAAGTTCTTTGGGACTCTCTGAGCTTCCTCAGCTTCCTAGATGTCTATTTCCTTAGGATTTGGATCAGTAGACTGGGGCGGTTCTCCTTCATTATTTTTTCAAATAAGTTTTTAATTTCTTGGTCTTCCTCTTCTCCTTCTGGCACCTCTACGATTCAAATGTTGGAACATTTAAGATTGTCCTAAAAGTTCCTAAGCTTCTCATTTTTTTGAATTCTTGTTTCTTCATTCTCTTCTGGTCGAACATTTAGTTCTTCCTTCTGCTCCAAATTGTTGATTTGGGTTCTGGTTTTCTACCCATCACTGTTGATTCCCTGTACATTTTCCTTTATTTTACTTTTCATAGCCTTCACTTTTTCCTCTGTTTTGTGATCACACTCAACCATTTCTGTGAGCATCCTGATTTACCAGTGTTTTGAACTCTGCATCTGATAGGTTGGTTATCTCTTTGTTGCTGAGTTGTTTTTCTGGAATTTTGATCTGTTCTTTCAATTGGGCCATATTTTTTTGTCTTGTGTTCCTGTTACGTTGTAAAGGGCAGAATCTTAGGTATTCACCAGGCCTGGGCTAATGACAGTATATGTAAGGGAGGGGTCCAAGAAGGAACAATGCTGCTTGCTCACTTTCTGTTGGCTTTCATTCACTTCTCCTGCTACCCACAAGCAGATTGGGCCCTTCTAGTGCTGATTCCCAGGTGGGTGGGCTTGTGCATGTTCTAGGACCCCATGGGCCTCTTCAACAAACTTCTTGTGTGGCTGGGAGTTTCTCCTGCCACCACAGACCCAACAGATTTTTACAGTCAGAGGTTTTAAGCATTCTTCCCTGCCGCCCCCCCCCCCCCCCCGCACTAAAACCCAGCATTGCACGCTTGATCTTGCCTCCAAGTTCTTCCTCCTGGTATTATCTGCACATAAATGTGGCACTTCTAGTACCTGCTTTGCCATCCATCCTCTCTTCCCTGGCTGCCTGTATCTTCCCCTCCTACCAGTCTGCATGAATGTTTATTCTTTAACCCCTTGGTTGTCGGACTTCCATACAGTTCAATTTTCTGGCAGTTTGGATTGTTGGTTTTTAAAAAAAATTTGTTGTTGTCCTTATTTTGGTTGTATGAGGAGGCAAAAGGTATCTATCTACACCTACATCTTGTCTGCAAGTTCAAAAAATCCATATATATGTGTGTGTGTATAGTAATATTACATATGTAATTATATATAATATTTGTATAATTTATATGTGGTATATGTGATTATCCATCTACTTACCTACTTACCTATATCTTATGGGTTCTTTTTTTCTGAAGAACCCTATCCAATACACTCACCCTCATTCTTAAAACAGTGGTTTTCTGTTCTTCATAAGATAAAGCTTAGTATTATTTTAGAAGCCTATAAGGACTTCATATTCCTATATATAATTTCATCTCAGGTCTCTTTCTCACCCTCTGTGCTCCAGCTGCAATGGAGATCTTTTAGTCCTTGGGATGCTCTAAATTTCCTCTCACCTCATGGTCTTTGCATGTCTTATTTTCTTTGATTCAAATATAATAATTTTCTCTGAATTCTCCAAAGGTAAATAACAACTAGCCCCTGCCTTCAGTGAGCTTTCAGTTTATACTATTGGTCTTAACATTGGCTGCATGTTAGAATCACATGGAGAACTTTTTGAGATCCTGATGTCTAGGCAACACCCCAAATAGTTGCATCATATACTCTGAGGGTGTCAGGATTTAGTAGTTTTTAAAGTTCAAAAGGGACATTGCAAGGAAAAGTATGATTAAGAGTCAAGTGAATTACATACCCATTAGTTGAGAATAGAGATTGCTTTGTTCAAATTATGAGTGGAAACTTTTTCTGAGGCCTGAAATTTAGGGTAAGGAAAAACAATTGATAAGTTTGGAATAAGTGAATAAATGACCAGTCCATGTCCTGGATGAAAACACTTTCTCTCTTGATTCTGTGACAAATCATTTGACTAAATGTGATGAATAGCAATAATAGCTAGAATAAATAAAATTAAAAAAATAATAGCCAGAATATATTCATTGTTTGCCAGGCACTGTTCCATGCTCCTATATGGTATTATCTCATTTAACACTCACATCTGAGGTGAGAAAACTGAGGGACAATGTGGTTAGGTAGCTCTCTCAGATCATCACAGCTGGTTAGAGATAGAGCCAGGTTTGAATTAGGAAGCCTAACTTCTGAGCCCAGCTTTATCTTCTAATGCTAAAGATCAGTGCATTATATTGTCAGGCACACAGTAAATACTTAAAAATGCGTTCTTCTATTTCTCCTTCTCCCTCTCCTTCTCCTCCTTTTTCTTTGCTTTGTTCCTCTCTTCTTTTCTCTTCATTTTCCCAGCCTCATTCTAACAAGGACTCTACTCTGTACCTCATTTCAGTTTTTTTGTGTTCCCGTGGTGCAACCCTACTTCTTGTACTTCTGTTAGGAAAGATGTGTGAGATCTGATATTCTTCCTCCTGTTCATATTGGCTAGATCATGAGCATATGTCAAGGGACTATTGTTGAAGAGTCACATGAAAGAGATGAAGGAGGGTGCATTCCAGAGTCCATATTTTAGATCAGACCAAACTAAATGTTTATTATCTCTATTCTAAGTTGAAATGAAGCATATTGGTCAGCCAATTATTCTTTGGTCTCCTATTTTCAGGCATTCCTTGTGAATGTTAGAGGGACTTTCGCCATTGGAGAGCCACCATTTTTAGTTTGCGAGATGTTTATTTGGGAAGAGGAAAGAGTGGATGTTGAGGGCTGGAGACAGTATAGACAGGAAATAAAAAATTAAAATAGGTCACCAAATTTCAATCCAGGAAATTCAAATCTTAAACAAATTATGGAAATTGGAAGAAAGGAAACATTGTTTCAGTACATAATGGACTGATTGAAAGGAAAAGCAAACCCACTGAGTGTCAAGGAATTTTACAAAACTTGTCTTCACTGAGGCCACTCTAAAGAGAAAGTGTGTGGCTCCCTCATTCTCTAGGTAGCAAAGCTCAGCCAATAGTGACTCTGCTCAAAGCCCTGAGCCTGGTTCAGCTTTCTGCCGTTGAACAACCATTGGATTTCACACTCTCTTGGAATGGAATCTAGAAAGGAGAAACCATAAAACTCTGCGTTCTCCAGTGTAATGGCAATGTTCAAGTCTGTAGCAATGAAATAATTGTCTTGGGTTGTCTGTTAATGCCCCTGAGTAATCATTAAGCTCAGAAAGTCATCAATTACAAAAGAGAAGGGGCTTGAGTAAGACATAAAAATAAACAGAAAAGCAGCAGCTGGACAGGCCTATGAAGCAAAGCTCTACAGAGTTTATGATGCTTGTTTCTATGTAGTAGCCAACTTTGGTCTGTAAAACCCAGTAATCAATGGTATGAAATTTGGAGGAAATGACAGGCCAAGGATTCATCAATGCCATGTGTATATTGCGATGCCACAGTCAATGGTTTGGGAATTGTGTGAGGCTGTTTTCTAGTTGAACTGGTTTGTGGGTTTAAAAACTCTTTTTGTTAGTTGGGATATCCAAGGAGGAAAAGACCACCCTTTGGACTTCCCCTTGTGATGATGGACTGAGAGAGCCTGTGAAGTAGATGCATTTGGTCCATGGGACTTCCACCCTTCAAGCCTTTCAAACAGCTACCCTCAAATAGAGCATTCCACAGTGCGAGCAGTAGAACCAGGGAGACACAAACACTTCCTGACAGGAACAACTTCTAGGCTTTTTCAGCATTGCCAAAGACCATGGGAAGAAAGGAACATAAGAGAGTAGCGAACCATCCAAGAATGTGTTAAAGAAGCCACAAAGTTCAGCATGAAAGAAAAATATTAGCAATGACAATTAACTAAGGGGAAAATGAGTTACAGAATCCCTGTACTATTCATTGAATTAAAACTAGTTTGCTGTCTTGGAACTAATGAATGGAGGGTGGTCTAGAAAATCAGGCCATATTATTATTTTAGATCTGCTGCTGATAGAAATTATTTTGTAGAATTGAGTTTGTATTCTCTTATATCCTATTACTTTCTATGTAGTTAGCTGATGTAGCTATGATAGGGACCAATAAAATAACTATAAGGGACTATAAAGGACTATAAAACTGTGTGTTCTCTTGAAGATGTTTGTTTATTGAAGCCATGGAATGTGTGTGCTGGAAGGGACATTAGAGATTGTCTGGCAACGGTTTGGATGATGGAGAGCCAGAGAAAATAAACGACTTGCCTGAAGTTACACAGGTAAAGATGAACAAAACAGGACTTCTGGATTCTGCATATGATGTAGTAAGCTGGAAAGAGCATCATTCTCACTCCAACAACCACAAGAAATTCCAATATACAAATTCAAAACTTTCTTCAACCCATCAGAGCACTAAGGTCACAGGGCAATCAATTAACCTGAAATCTAAAGAAAGACAGGTGTCTCCAAGGAGCAGTGAGACACAAGCACTAGTTTATAGGGGCAGACCCACTCATGAGTAGAATTTGGCTAAGATTTTTAACAAATTATTAAGGCTACCTGTAGGCTAGTTAGAAAATATATAACTCTGGGGGCCTCGGACACAATGGGAGTTCACAGCTAATTTGGGGCTTTTCTCCATGGAACTCACTAAGTGCTCACAAAAAAGACAGCGAACAGGATGGGAATCCTGAGAAAGCCTCCATCATGGTGTGCACCTGAGGATGAGGAACAGCTGCTGATCCCCTTCTCCCTCATCTTTCATGTGGAACAAATACACCAATACACAATTGTTCTTAGGATGGTGAAGAAGCCCATTGGAACTGTGGGAAGGGACTGCAAAAACCTCTGCTCTCAGGGAGGGGCAAGAATAAGAGCTGGTCCCAGACCCATAACTGAGGGTGGAATAGGATCCCTGAGATGGCTCTACCCTGGATATCCAGAGTTCATAATGCTTGCCTAAGACTGAGGATTAATCTCCAGGGGTGTCCAACTTTTGGCGTCTCTGGGCCACACTGGGAGAAGAAGAGTTGTCTTGAGCCACACATTAAATACATTGCAACACGTAATCACAAAAAAATCTCATAATGTTTTACATAAATTTACAATTTTGTGTTGGGCTGCATTCATAGCTATCCTGGCCCGCATGCAGCCAGCAGGCTGCAGGTTGGACACCCCTGGAAGTGGAACAGCTAAGGTATTCTGCTCCTGCCCCCATAACCAGGCTAAAAAATTAAGTTGTGTAGTTAAATTGTATTTGTATAATTGTAAAATTGTATTTTGTATAATTAACAAGTAGCAGCACTGAGGTACAGACGTTGAGGAAAAACCCTCTTACAATCCAGCAACCACCCTAAACACCAGGTAGTGGTAACTGCGGTAACAACAAATCACAAGCTGACTTCACATCCTCAGTAGATTGATTCTACTTCCCCAAACAGAAGATCTTGTAGAAGGAAATGCACATCTATATGCAGGCATAATAGTTACTAGTCTTAGTGTCTACTGACCTACACAAGATGCCTGGCTTTCAACAAAAAATTACAAAGCAGACAAAAAGGCAAGAACACACATGCATAGAGTCAGGAAGCAAAGTATTTAACAGAAGCAGACTCCTATATGACACAGATCTTGGGACTATCAGAGAGGGGATTTAAAATAGTGATGAATAATATGCTAAGAGGTCTAACAAGAGGGTAGACAACACTGCTTGTAAAGATGGTTAAATTCAGCATAGAGATGGAAACAGTCAGTGAAAATACTTAAATCAGGACAAGAAATCAGTGGGAATACATAAATGGAAAACAGTAACAGAGGTGAGGAATTCCTTTGACAGGCTCATCCTTAAACTCAAAACAGTTGAGGAAAAAATGGTCTTGCTTAGATTAACAATGATCTGAACCTTGGCTTTCAGTAGCATTTGACACAGTGGCTCCTTCTTCTCCTTGACAACTATTCTTCACTTGGTTTCAAGGACCCAGCACCCCCTTCATTTCCTTTGTACTTCACTGGTTGCTGCTTCTCAGATTCCTTTGCAGGTTCCTCTTTTCTTCTAACCCTTAATGTTGGAGTGATCTAGGGCTCAACCCTTGGCATCTTCTCCCTTCTACAGGTACCCCACTGCTGATCTCATCTAGTCTCCTGGCTTTAAATATCACTTACGCCCTGATGCCTCTCATGTTTGTACCTCTAACCCAGACCTCCTTCCTGATCTCCAGACCTATTGGCATATCTTCTGTAGGTCTAGTAGGCATCTCAAATTTTATATCTTCTGTAGGTCTAGTAGGCATCTCAAATTTTATATGCTTCATCTCAAGCTCTTATCTTTTTCCTCACAAGGTTATTCCTTGTGTAGCCTTCCCTGTGTCAGTTGCAGCAGCTCTATTCTTCAAACTGCTCAGGCCAGAAGCTTGGGCATCGTCCTTGATGCCACCTTTTCTCTCACATTACATATCCCAGTCATCAGGAAATCCCACTGACTACCCTAGAGACCTGTTCTGAATCTGACTGCTTTTGTCACCTCTACTGCCACCACTTTGGAGCTAGTCACCACCACTTTCCAGTTGAATTATTGATATTTCATATTTCACATGATCCTCATCTTCTAGTCTTACTCTCATTCCACTTCAGGCTCATCTCAGGACAGCAGCCAGATGGGACATTTATAACAAAAATCAAATCATGCTACTCATCTTTTCAAAACCATTCATGACTCCCCATATTCAGAGTAAATGCCTGTTATGGGCTGAATTATGCACTGCTCCCCTGCCCCCAATTCATGTCAAAGTCCTAACCATCCAGAGCACATCTGTATTTGGAGATAGGGCCTTTAAAGGGGTAATTAAAGTAAAATGAGATCATGTGGGTAGGCCCTAATCCAATGACTGGTGTCCTTAAAAGAACTCAGGCAGCACACAGACCAAGGGTTGACGATGTGAACATATAGTAGGAAGGCAGCCATCTACAAGTCAAAAAGAAAACAACCCTGTTGACACCTCGATCATGGACTTCCAGCTTCCAGAACCATGAGAAAAATCAATTTCTATTGTTTAAGCCAACCAGTGTGTGGTACTTCGTTAGGGAAACCCTAGCAAACTAATACAAAGCCCAGATCCTTTCAGTGGCCTGTGAGGGCCTACATGATTTGATTCCCAGCTTCATCTCTCACCTCATTTCCTCCTCCTCCCGCCTCATCTGTGCTTCTCCAGCCATACTATTTTGGAACATGCCAGGCACACTCTTCCTTGCCCTTTGCCCAAACTGTTCCTGCTGCCTGGACTACTCTCTCCTCAAATATAAATAGCTGATTCTGTCTCCTCTCAAGTCTTTGCTCAGATGTAACTTTTGTAATGAAACCTACCCTGAAAACCCTATATAAAACATGAATCTTTTCTCCTCTATTCCCTGATACTCACAATCCTACCTTTTCTGTTCTATTTTTTACCTTCTAAATCATTATGTATTTGTTATGTTTGTTATTGTGCTAGAAATTTCCTTTGCTGCTTCAGATCCACTCTTTACCCTTATCTATCCTGTTCTGTGCCCTGGAAAGCTGACATCTGTGGGTGTGTTCAACAGAGCTCCTTGGTTCTCTGGCTTCTAGTTGAATTTAGCCTGAGAAGTCATTGCAAAATGACTGCATGTGGGACAGAGAGAGAGTTCAGGATATTTCCCTGAATTCCTCTAGGAGACCAGACTGGTCAGCACAGTGTCCCCAGACAGAGCACACTACCAGTATCACATAGGGTTCTGGAGAAGCAAAGAGTTGAGGGGTTGGCAGACTTTCATAGGCTCCAGTGGGTTGGCTTCATCTGCAGAGCATTGTTTCTCAGCAAAACTGGTATTGATTAGTTAACTCTCAGAGGCAGGTTTATTGGAGTGTGTCTCTCCCTGTTGGCTAACTTTCAGAATGAGGGCCTGACAATGATTGGCTTGCAAAAGCATGTTCACTGAAGTGAGTTTTTGTTGATCATTTGAAGTGGTTTGAAATTGGTTTTGATGGCGACTTATTTCTGTAGCTATACAATCAGTCTTTTTATGAGATTGTGGGAACTTTTGAATTCTCACCTCTCAGCCATGCTGTGATTTGCTCTTTTCAAGCCTACAGTAGTAGCTTCCTCATGTTGCTAGCCTTGGAGTGCTTTATCACTTCAAGAAAGAGTCATTAAACTATATGGGTATTCACCCCTTCTGAGCATGCCATCTATTTCCTGAAAGGATCCTGATACACCATTTGTCTTTCTCCCCCAGCTGGAATATAAACTCTGGGAGGGCAGGTATTTTCCCCCATTTTGTTCACTGATGTATTCCATATCTGGATGATGTGCCTGGAATATAATAGGCACCCAATACATAGTTTTTGTTTCCTTGATGGACTGATACTAGATTTCTTATTGGATATAAGTTGGTCCCTCTAAATTCATGCTGTGTATCTCTTAATTGATCTTTAATATTTACACACAGTGTTCTATGTGTAAATTTCTCAACATGTATATATTTTTAAGGTTTTATTTTTAGTTTCAGGTATCCAACATAATGATTAGACAGTTATATATTATATGCTCTTGAGTTGGCTTCAACTGCTCGTGACCCCATGAATGAGAGACGTCCACCATGTCCTGTCCTCAACAACCCTGCTCAGTCCTGTAGATTTATGCCTACGGCCTCTTTTACAGAGTCAGTCAGTCTCCCAATTGGTCTTCCTCTCTTCCTGCTGCCTTCTATTTTTCTCAGCATTACTGTCTTTTTCAAAAAAACAAAACAAAACAAGTCAGCCTTGTCATGATGTTCCTGAACTAGGACAGCCTCAGTTTTGTCATTTTTGCCTCCAGCAAAGTTTCAGGCTTAATTTTCTCTAGGATCTGCATGTTAGTCTTTCTGATGGTTCAGTGGCAGTCCAGGGTGTCTGTAGAGTTCTCCTCCAACACCATATTTTAAACAAATCAATTTTTTCCCTTTCAGCCTTCTTCACTGTCCAACTTTTACATTCGTACATAGTATTTGGGAATATGAGGGTGTGGGTGATGTTAGCCTTAGTCTCTCATGACACATCTTTGCTCTTGGTGATCTTCCCTAATTCTTTCATTGCTGTCCCTCTGCATCTCAGCTTTCTCTTGATTTTTTTTGGCTGCAGTGTCCATTTGAATTGATGTCTGAACTAAGCTAAACAAAATCTTTCACAATTTCAGTGCCTTCATTGTCTGTGGTAAAGTTGTATATTTCTTCTGTAGAGATGATTTTTGTCTTTTTGATATTCAAATGCAGTCCTGCTTTGGCACTTTCTTCTTTAATTTTCATCAGAAGTCGATTCAAGTCATTGCTACTTTCTGCCAGTAAGATGGTGTCATCTGCATATCTTAATTTCTCAGTACTATCTCCCAATTTATATTTCTTTCTTCATCTCTATCCAGCCCAGAATTTATGTCATCTATTGGATTATCTTATTTCAATGACTATATATTTCATTTTATTTCTAATTGTTTTTTTTTCTTATCCATCTGTTTTGATTTCATTTCTGGCTGTTTTTGCTATACAATTCTTTGTTCTTTTTGTAGTTATTATAACTTCTTTTATCTCTTTGAGGACCATAAACATACTTATATTAAAGTTGTTTTTATATAGTTCTATTTTATTTTACTTGGATAGATTTTATCTCTTGATAATAGATTTTATTGACTATTTTTATTAGTTTTGCTCACATGTTTTGAAATGTTGGGAATAGGCTCATCTTGATTTGGAGGGTTTTTTTCCCCTTTTCTTCCCTGCTTTTGCTTTCTTTTTCTGGACTCACTTCACCCTTGGTAGTCATTTTGTGGTTGCCTCTGTTCAATTCTCCAGGGATCCTTGCTATATAGAACTAGGTCTTATGTTGGGGATTTGGGCTACAGCCCTGTGGTAATAAAAATTCAAGAATAAATTCTATAAATAAGCACATGGGCAACTCAGTCCTGGAGCTGTACATATCTGCATTCTCCAACTATCTTAGATAAGTGGGCACAAGCATGGTGTAGTCTCAGGAATTGGTTTACTAAAGCATTTTCAATCTTTTCAAAGGCAGGAAATAATATTGTGGTCCCTGGGTTTGAGCAGTGAACACAGCTCATGTCTCAGACTATCTACAGCTTCATCTTACTTTCTTGTTTGTGTTCTGTTTGTGGATCACAAAATGATGATCTTCTATTTGAAGCTAGCTAGGCTACCTTCATTTTCTCTTTTTATCTTGTATTTATCATTTCTATGTGATTAGAATAGGAAGGGTGCCTTAAAGCATAGATTTCTGGAAGTCAAATAGTCTTCTATAACTTAATTTTTAATGGATGCATGATATTTTATTGGAACAATTGTGTTGGGAACCGCCCTGACTGGTATCAGAGGCTGAAACCTCCGCCTAAGCTAAGGCTAAGGGAACGCCCTTGGAACTGTAAGCCAGCAAGGAGACAAAAGCTTATCTCCCTGGCAGGAATGCTGCTTCTGCTGCTTTATTCATGACTGAACCCCCAAAAGCTTGGTCGGTTAGCCAAAGACGGGTAAGATTCCCCACGGGGGGAACGACCTAAGCCAGGCACGATCACTTTGGGAGGCCCCCCCAAAAGAAGGACTTGGGGGGCTGCAGCAAAAGGGGGTGATGGACCCTTGCTCCTCGGCTCTGACATAGCCTGAGTTCTCAGCGTCTGGAAGAAAATCTCCTTATCTCTTAGTTACCTAGTTCCCTTGCTCCACCTAAGCCTGAAACAATAACAGGGTGGTGCAGCTCGGTACTGAGAAGTGCGGATTTCCCGGGGTGATCAGGCCTAAGAAAGAACATGTAAATTACTGTGAAACCTTCTTTGTTTAGAATGCTCTCAGTTGAATGAGAAGGGTCCAAGGAGGAAATTAGTTTGTTCCTCAGTCTTACAGCTCTTTGACCCCAACTCAATAGACCGGCAGAGTTCTTTGTTTTCTATAGTTCCTTACTTCCCCTAATGAGTACTGTACTTTACCTGAATTATTATGCAAAATGAGCCCAATAAAAGCAGGTATGGACGGTAAATCAGCGCGCTCCCCACTGGGGGGGTGGCCATTTCGTCCCTACTTCCCCACAGAAACTAGTTTGTCTCTGTGCGTGTTGTTATTTCTCGCGTGTTTATCGTCGAGCCATCCACAGTGTTCCGTGGTCACTGCTGGCCGGTGACCCACGCGCAACACAATTGCAGATTAAACATTGCAGACTGCACATATACATTTACTTTTACTTCCTCCTCAGTCCTCACAAGATGACAGTTACAACCCTGTTTGAAAATACACATGCTCAGTACTCCCTGTTTCACTTCTCTGCTTTATATTATTCTCCATAGGACTTATAACCTTTAAGAAAACCATAACATTTATTAATATATTTTTGCTTATTATTTGTCTTCTTCCACCACAATGGAAGGGCAGGGAAGGGCTTTTGATCGTCTTATTCATGTCTATATTCTTGGCATATGGGACAGTGCCTGACATGCTGGCAGATTTGTAAACATGTTTTTGTATAAATGAATGAATGAAGAGAATAAGCCACAACAATGAAAACAGGAACAGAAACAACCTGGATGCTAAAAAAAACCTGATCAATCAGAGGTAACTGTGATAGATGGATTGCAGTAGCATCCTTTTATTTCCTTGTTGATGCTCATTGCAATGTGACTTTGAAGATCCTTCCATCAAGAACTACAGCCTATTTCCCTGTTTCTTGAATGTGAACTGGGCTTGTCATTGGCTTTGACCAGTAGAAAGGGGCAGAAAGAAATGTTATCAGTTCTAGCCTAGACCTCAAAAGGCCTATGTGTTTCTGCTATGAATCTAGGAATCCCTGCTTCTACCATGAACAATAGTGGACTTAATCTGATGAAAGATGAGATAATACATGGGCCAGAACCGAGTCAGCCCAGCTGCTCCAGTCTAAACTGCAAGTATGTGAGTGAACTCAGCCAAGATTGTACCCAAATGCAGCTGCCTGAGGAAGCTCAGCTGAAAGCAAAAAGATCACACAGTTGGATAGACTTGTGTGTAAGTGATTATGGGGTTAAGCCACTGAATTTTGGGGGGGGACCTTGGTACCTAACAATAGCTAACTGATACAGTAAATCACTTGGTGAACCAGAGAAGGCTGAAAACTGTGGGAAGGCTGAAAACTGAATCCCACTGTGGGATTCCACAGTGGGGAAGCCAGGGAAAAAGCAGGCTGATTTCTCCTGCCAAATTACCCTGCGAAATCTGAGCTATCACTTTCTATGGAAGGTGGAGGTCTGTGATTTAAAGCCTTTAAAAAGAGTGTTTAGAACCCTAGATCTTCTTCCCTATCTGAGCATCCAAGTAACTGTTCAAACCTTTTGGGAGAGGTCTTTAGACTCAGATACACCGAGCATATGTGGGACCAGGAATGGTGAAGAATCATACTAAAAATAGGGAACAATTAAAAGCCATTAAGGTTAATGGTAAAATTCTGAGCCCTCAACTTGGTAACCAGGACAAAGCAGCCAGGCTCAAACCTCTGAACAGCACACTGGAGGGAAATCTGCCCTGTCCATGGAAAAGAATTCACACATATGACCAGGTGCCACCCAGTGACCCTTCAACAAAATCTACCAGCTGGCAAGCTCTGTCTCCACACACAGAGGGCTTCTAACCAGTGTTTAAATGTGAACTTTCAGTTATGTGAGGAAAGTCTTTTGTGTGACAGTGAGAGTCTAAAACAAATAAACACTAATGAAGGGAGCAAAAGAAAACTTAAAAAACCTATAATTAATATCTGAAGGAGATAAGAAGATATTGCACCTTCGAAACAAGACAAGGACACTATTTTAGGACTTCCAGCCAAGATGATGGTGCAGGTAGACACACTGTGCCTCTCGCACAACCAAAACAAGGACAACAACAAATTGAAAAATAAAAACAGCCAAAAATGCCAGAAAATAGAACTGTACGGGAATCTGACAATGAAGGAGTTAAAGAAGAAACATTGACCCAGACCGGTAGGAAGGGCAGAGAGGATGCACGGCAAGGTAGACTGGGTGAGGCAGTGGCTTGCAGACTGGGCAGTCCCACATTCATGTGCAAATAATCTGGGAGGAAAAACTGGGGAGCAGGACAGACTGTGCAACCCAGGGTCCCAGTGTGGGGAAATAAAGCCTCAAACCTCTGATTGAAAACACCAGTGGGGGTTGCAGTGCTGGGAGAAAGTCCCAGCCTCACAGGAGAGTTTGTTGGAGAGACCCACAGGGTCTTAGAACATACACAAACCCACTCACCCAGGAATCAGCACCAGAAAGGCCCAATTTGATTGTGGGAAGTGGGGGAAATGACTGAAAACCAGCAGAGAATAGAGCAAGCACCATTGTTCCCTTTCGGACCCCACCCCCACATACAGTATCACAACACAGCCAAGTGGGTTGCCCAAACCTGGTGAACACCTAAGGCTCTGTCACTTACTATGTAGCAGGTACATTGAGACCAAAAAAAAAAAAGAGGCCCAAATGAAAGAACAGTTAAAAGTTCCAGAAAAAATACAGCTAAGCAACAAAGAGACAGCAAACCTATCAGATACACAGTTCAAAACACTGGTTATCAGGATGCTCCAGGAGCTCACTGTATACTTCAACAGCATAAAAAAGACCCAGGCAGAAATGAAGATCACATTATGTGAAATAAAGAAAAATCTACAGGGAACCAACAATGACAGGAAGGAAACCAGGACTCAAATCAATGGTTTGGAATAGAAGGAAGAAACATTTAATTAGAACAGAATGAAGAAACAAGAATTCAAAAAAAATGAAGAGAGGCTTAGAAACCTCTGGGATAGCTTTAAACATTCCAACATCCAAATCATAGGGATGCCAGAAGGAAAAGAGGAAGACCAAGAAATTGAAAACTTATCTGAAAAAATAATGAAGGAGAACTTCCCCAGTCTGGCAAAGGAAATAGACTTCCAGGAAGTCCAGGAAGCTCAGAGTCCCAAAGAAGTTGGACTGAAGGAAGAACACACTAAGGCACATCATAATTACATTACCCAAGATTAAAGATGAGAGAATCTTAAAAGCAGCAAGAGAAAAGGAGAGAGTTACGTACAAAGGAGTTCCCATTAGACTATCTGCTGATTTCTCAAAAGAAACCTTGCCTAGGAGGCAAGAAGGGGCTGGAAAGAAGTATTTGAAGTCATGAAAAGCAAGGACCTACATCCAAGATTACTCTATCCAGCAAAGCTACCATTTATAATAGAAGGGCAGATAAAATACTTCCCTCATAAGGTAAAGTTAAAGGAGTTCATCACCACCAAGCCCGTATTATATGAAATGTTAAAGGGACTCATCTAAGACAAAGAAGATAAAAAATATAAACACTGAAATGACAACAAACCCACAGCTATTAACAAGCAAATCTAAAAAAAACAACCCCAAAACTAATTAAGCAAACAACTAAAACAAGAACAGAATCAAAGAAATGGAGACCACATGGAGGGTTATCAGTGAGGGAGTGGGATGGGGAGAGAAGGGGAAAAGGTACAGAGAATAAGTAGCATAAATGGTAGGCAGAAAATAGACAGGGGGAGGGTAAGAGTAGTATAGGAAATGCAGAAGCCAAAGAACTTACATGTATGACCCATGGACATGAACTAAAAGCGGGGGGAATGTGGGTGGCACAGGTGTGCAGGGTGGAGGGGAATGAAGGGGAAAATGGGAAAACTGTAATAGCATAATCAATAAAATATATTTTTAAAAGGAAAACAAACAAACAAAAAAAGAAACAAGACAAGGACACCATTTTTAAAAGAATAATCAGAATAAGAACAAGTTTTGGAAATAAAATATCTGACAGAAATAAAAAATTTAACAGGCATGTTAGAAAGTAAGGGTAAGAAAATCTTCCCAAAAGTAGAACAAAAAGGCAAAAAAAATGAAGTAATGAGAAAAAGAATGGGATTTAGAAAAGAAATCCAGAAGGCTTAAAATGGCATTCCATAGCATTGAAATTTATTCAATCAACATTTTATGGCTTAATATTAAAACTTTCTGAATTTTGTAGTTATTGACATTTATTATAGTGAACATCTTTGAAGCTATATTTTGGTCTGTGCCATAATTATTTCCTTAGAATTAAATTACAGAATGGAATTACACTTAAAATATATAAACATGTTAAGGTTTTTAATGTTTTGTCAACCAAAAAGATTTTTTTTATTTGTAATGCCAGGATTTGAGAAAAGTTGCTTGTAACTTTTTCCTAAATTCAGTCATTCTTGTCTCAGTCTATCTGGTAACGGGCTTCCATTGTATCAACAATAGGAATGGAAATTGGCAGTTGCAATTTACTTTTATTTTCCAACAGGGTTAAACAACCTATCATTGTATAGAATCCTGAATTGTCTCACTATATTCTGCTTTCTTCTGTAGACCAAAAACCCTGAATGAGAGTTCAGAGGAATTTAGTATTGATAAGTAAAAAAACAAACAAAAAAAAAACACCCAAAATGAAACAAAGCAAAACCCTCTGTGGTAACTTGCTTAATTTCATCTTTGTTGATTAAGTGTTTATTTTTATCTTTCTCTAGAAAGAACCCATTTTGGGATATAATTTTGGTTGTTCACAGGTCATAACATTTTGTCCTTTAACTTAGTCTCTGTAACTTAAATAAAACCTTCCCTCTCTCCTTCCCTCCCCCCTCCCTCCCTCCTCCCCTCCCTCCCTCCCTCCTTCCTACCTTCCTTTCTTTTGTTCTAAGGGCATAATATCTTATCTCTTAGATATTAATTTTAGAATTTAAAAAATATTTTCTTTTGCTCCCTGCATTGTGTCTGTTCCCTTTTTTCTGTTTGTTTGTTTTAGACTCTGGCTTTCACATAGATGCTTTCCTCACACAACTGATGATCCTTGACTGAAGGTTCATATTTAAACGCTGGTTAGAAGCCCTCTGTGTGTGGAGACGGAGCTTACCAGCTGGTAGATTTCATTGAAGGTTCACTGGGTGGCACCTGGTCATATGTGTGAATTCTTTTCCATGGACAGGGCAGATTTCCCTCCAGTGTGCTGTTTAGAGGTTTGAGCCTGGCTGCTGTTGTCTTGGGAACCAAGCTGGGGACTAAGCTCACAGTGAGGAAGTCAACTAGAAGCAAGCTCATTCCTCCTGCCAAATTGTGCTATAGAATTAAAGTTATCATTTCCCATTGAAGGTAGAGGTGCATGGTTCAAAAGCTTAAAAAGAGTGTTAAAATTCTATAGCCCAGTCCCCACCTACCCCTAGTTCTTTCCTTTCAGGGGTATCAGCCCTGCGGAGAGCCAGGGCCTCATGGTTTGACCTCCTTGCCTTGCTCCCATTCTTTCCCTCAGCTTTCCCCAGCAAGGAAGGAGCTTATATTTCTTGTCGGATGCAAGGAAAAAGTCCACAGGTTAATGATGGCATTTAGCTCAAAAGCACAGGGGCTCATGGGTGACAGATGTTTTTGCCTTAAAAAAAAAGAGTAGTATTATTATTTAATATTTAGGTAAAGGAAACAGCTGTAAATGGTCATCCCTGAAAATTCATTTCAGGAATTTGCCTGGTCTGCTCATGCAAAGAAGCCTTAGCTTGGTGATATATATATATTTTGTACCTTTGAAACTGAAGTTGGTAGCAAACATAACAAAGAAAAATTAACAGGTGGCACTTCTGTCCAATCATTTAATATAATGTCTGGCCCTGAATCCCATCTTATTTAAACTTTATTCAAGGAGAAATTAGTTGTTTTCTGATGGGATCTAGACACAAAGCCAACTAGAGAAATGTGAGGAGCATGTTGCAAAACAAGGGCTTGTTCTTCAGTGTCTGTTAAGAATTAGCTGTCTGTCTTTTTCGGTGTACAAGTCCAATCTATGAAATATCACATTCCTGGAAGGTAGATTAATGAAATTCTGAAACCTTCTATAAATATGATACACCTCTGGAGTAATCACCATATGTTAGAATGGTTACAGACATTTTCTCATCACTACAATTACAATTTTTTGTGTGTGGGGTAGGGGGAAGGAAAGAATTCGTGAAATTAAAGTCCTTAACATGTGGCAAGGCCATCATCTACGTGATAAATCTTTTTCAGAGCTGCACTCTGTAGGACGAGAGTGCCTATTCTCTTCTACCACCCCCTGGCCTTCCATAACTCAGTACTTCAGTGTATAATTAAACTTCGCATCAAAACAAAATTCCAAAGGCCCCCAGTGGGCAGTTTGTTTCTTGCTGAGTGCATTTGAAGGTTGTATTTTGAGTTGTTTGTCTTTCCCTGCCTTGAATGCCATGGAGCCGTTTACCAGAGCAGAATTGTTTTTATGTGCCCTTTCCTTTCATGTCTGTTTCTGGCTGGCTGTTCAATAGTGTGGCCATTGGCATGAGCTGGGAAGCTGGGGTAACTGGGCAAGCAATTAGTAGAGCCAGAAAGATCTTCCTTCTTCAGCCAGGCTTTCCTGGCTCCTCCAAATGCAGTCAGCCAAACAAAGACCAAGTCACTTCTTTCTTTAAAAGAAACAAACTCAAAACATAAATAGTTGCCATTTTTCAGTTGAGGACAAGATGCTTCAGGAACCGATGCCACAGCGGGTGGCTGGATGCCATCCTAGCCCATAGTTTCCTGTGCTTACTCTACTGCGCCTCCCTGCCTCCACTGTAGTCCGTCACCCTGGGGAAAACATTCAGATTTCAGATCCATGCATGGCTAGTGGAAGAAGCTCCTGAAAATCTCCACTGACATTCTGAGAAACCAGCTTGAAGTGGAAGAACTCCGTGAAACAACTCTTCAAACATCTTGGAAACAAATGACAGATCAGTGCTGGAGCTGTAATTAGAGTCTGAGATGCGATTTCTTCCATCCTGGAAACCAAACAAACTAGAGGAAAGAAAAAAAATCCAAATATAATTTATGGACACAAAAGGAACAATTGAATTAGTAAAAATAGGCAAGAGCTCAAAGGTAAATTGGAGCATGAATTCTGTAGGCACGGGATCAGATGAAATATATTTTTGTACGCCTTTCAAACCTCTGAATTCTGTTGCTTTTGAAATGGAGTTGAAGAAATGAAAAAAGCATGGCTGGAAACTCTGTTACAGCCAGCAGAGTAAAAATTCTTGGTTCTAACTGGTTGAGCTCATCTCAGGGATGAGGATGAAGAGCAAAGGAGTTGTGTTCCCACATCATCCCTGTGGAGTACATGAGATCTGTAGCCTCACTCTTCATTTGACACCATATGGGATCACTCTTGGTGATGATAAGTCCTTAGTGACTGTGATATTTCTCTTTAAGATCATTCAGTTCTGACATGGGACTGGGGTGGGGTGGGAGGGTAGAGAAGGGGGAGAGAGAAAAAGAGATCATAGGGGATGAAAGGAGGTAATGAATTTCAAACAAACCACAGGAAGACAAAAAGATTGGACTCCTCAGAAAAGTTTCAACACTTCCAAAACAAGTAAGTTAGGGAAACCTCACTAAATATGCTGCCCATAATTTAAGGTAGTAAGGGAGAAGATTCCTTTGTATCGTGCTTCTGAAGGCTGGAATAAGTTCTGATGGATGCTTTTGCAAATAATACTGTAATTTTTAATTTCTCAACTTGCTGGAGCTTGCCACTTAAGGAGGACACCTAGGATGCAGTTGGTTTGTGTGTTTTTTTCAATTTATAAGAATAATCACAAGGGAAAGAGCACTGTATTAGGAGGCTGCAGATGAGGGGCCCCCCATGGACTGATTTGTGTGACCTTAGGGAAATTAGATGCATCTCTGGATCTGCTTGCTCAGCTATAAAATGAAGGTGTTGGGTTGAATGACCTTTCAAAACCCTCTAAGTTCTGAAATGCCCTCAAAGCTAACATTCTACAATTTGAAATTTACCTTATTTTTCCTCATGGACATAACTCTCAGTCATCCCTTCTGGCAATTTCCTCAGAATTCTCTTGAAAGGGAAAATTTCATTTAAAATATTTCCTATATAGTGAAGGACTTCAGAATATACCACCCCAAAATATGCTTCTCATGCATATCAATTATTATGAGTTAAAAGCATATAAAAAACAGCAGATATAAGAAGGGTCCTCTGATCTTATTTTTCCTTTCTGAAAGCAAGACATGAAACTCCTCTATGGAGAATGTCCTTCACATACGTGGAGGAAAGAAACATTCTTATCACCAGGAATGAGTAGTTGAGGCCAAGAGAAATCTGTGCAAACAAACCTTGTTATACTAATTATTATCTTCCTAGTCACTTCTCCACAACTAACCACCCTAGCCTAAGCCCCTTTGCCTTGTCACATTTTCACAATTTGCTAGTCCTTATCCAACTTAACATATAAGCATTCAACTCCAGCTGCTTCGTTTTTCCTGCAAGGGCTCCAACAAGCATGTAAAAAATAATGAAAACTTGTGTGCTTTTTCCCTATTAATCTATCTTTATGTCAGTTTAATTCTTAGACCCAGTTGGAGACCCAAAGAGGGTAGAGGAGAATTTTTTTTTCCTTAGTCTTTATTTGCTAAATGCATGTGACATACATAACCATCTGTATGAGTGCTCTCCTACCTGCCTTCTGGGGGAAAGTCTTCCTTTCTTTCTGTTTTTCATGATTGCAAGTGATGAAACCCAAGTAGAATCCTTGAAAGCAATAATAGGGAGGAAAAGGGAAGGAAAAGAAGAGAAAAGTGAAAAGGAAGATCTGCCTAAAATGAGAGGAAGTGGAAGAGGACATGAGGAAGGGATTGGTGAGGGAAGAAACTACAAGCACCATGAGGAATGGACTTTGTCCTGGGCAATACTCAGGACAATAGAGCTCAACTTCTGGGTTCAGCAGCCCTCCTGTTGCTCAAAAGTTTTTAAAAAACAAACCTAGAGATGCTTTAACTGGTCTCACTGAGAATATACACCTGTTGATGCTTCCTCTTGAGCTCCATGGGGCTTTGTGTTACACAACTAAAAGAGCCCTGGAATTTGACTGTCTGACATGTTGCATCCGGTGTGACAAAACCAGGCTGGATTTCAGCAGGAGCCCCCTGCAGGCAACAGAATTCAGCATCTCTGCCAAACTCCTTCTCATGGGAATTACTGTCCAGGTCTATACCAGGCAAGACTCAGACCATCACCCATTAATCAGCAACACCAGCACTATAGAGAAGCAGAACCAGGTCACTGCTCAGGGAAATGATGTTAGCACTGTGGGGACCTTGGTCCCCAGGATGAGAAGCTTTATTCTGGAAGAACCAATAGTTAGTTTTCTTCTTATCTTTAAAATTAAAAAAAATTTTGTTTAAATAATTTTTATTTTTCAATTATAGTTGATGTACAATATTATATGAATTTCAGGTGTGCAACCCAGTGATTAGACATTTATATAACTTACAGAGTGATCACCCTGATAGCTTTCCTCCTTTAAATCTCCTTTAAAAATGAACTGCTTCTGACAAAACCAGTCCTGGTGGCCCGGAGAAGTGGTAGTGATCGGCATAGCAACATGGCCACTGGGTGCTGGCAACGTTCCTTTTCTTGATTTGGGTACTGGTTACACAGGTGTGTTTGGTTTGTGAAAATTCACTGAGTAGTGCAGTTTGGATTTGTATGTTTTGTGTCTGTGCATGTGTTACTTGTCAATTTTAAAAAGTTGCCTTTAAAAAGTGCCCTTGTGCTTTCCTTGAGGGGAGAGACTCTGTTTTCTTCATTGCTCTATCCCCTACTTTGGGCATAAAGTCTGCCCCATAACAAGTATGTAATATTTGTTCAATAGAAAAACAGGAAGGGGTGACTTTCCTCTGATTTCCCAGCACCGACCATTTGTGTCCTTCAGAAGTGAGCAGTTGCACCCACACAGCTCACAGGTGTCTGCTTGTGGCGACATTGCAGTGCTGCTCTGGCCAGGACGCTCAACGGGCAGGTCCAGGCCTTTTTGTATTTTAAGTTCTCTTAAGCATAGGATGGATTATCAAGCCTGGGAAACCATGCTAATAACAAACGGGACTCATCGGGGACAAAAGCTCCACGGTAGAGGGAAAACCAAAAGGTGTAAAAGCCCTCCTGCTCTTGGAAGAGCCAAAAGAACTGTGCCAGATTCTGTCTTACCTGTAGTTAACGGAACAGCCAGACCTCCTGACAATTCCAGGGGAACCTTGCTGTCAGGTATTCTGTTGTCGCCACAGGACATATTTGTCCTAGTATTTTAAAAAAATACCTAGAATTTCTTTCCTATAATCATTAACTTTACAGAAAGGTGGCAACTGTAGTTTCTTGTGAACTATGAGAGTAAGTCACCCACCCGATGCCTCTCATCCCTGAATATTTCCATGTGTGCTGCACACAACAAGGACTTTTTCCTACATAGCCACAGCACAACCATGAGATTCAGGAAATTTATGGAGAGGCATTGCTACCACCTAAACTTCAGTCTCCATTATAGTTTCTCCGACTGGCTCAGTGCTCTTTATTGCGCAAGGGCCAGTTCATAGTCATACATTGCGTTTAGTTATCACGTCTCCAGTTTCTTTCAGTCGGCAGCAGTTCTTCTGTCTTTCCTTGATTTTTGTGACCTTCACACTTTAAGGGATTACAGGCCATTTATTTAGTAGATGTTCCCTTAGTTTGGGTTTCTCTGTTGTTTTTTCATGATTAGATTTTGGTTAGTCACTCTTGGCAGCAAAACCACAGAACTGAGGCTGTGTTCCTTTCATTACGTCCTATCAGTTGCACAGGATTTTAATTTGTTCCATGACTGTTAATGTTCACTTTGATTACTTGATTAAGGTGGTGTGCGCCTGGTTTCTCCACTATATAGTTATTTATAATTATAGGTATTTGGGGGGAAGGATAATTTAAAACTATGTAAATATTCCATTCATCATCAAACTTTTAATTTATTCATTTATTAAGTCTGTGTGGACTCATGGTTTCCTTCCTATTTATTTAGTGGGCTATGTATGATGTATTACTATCATTATTTCTTTAGATGCTCTAATTATCCCTCAGTTTGGTCAGTGGACCCCCTTCAAGTTGGCTTCCGTGTCCTTTTGACAAATCTTAATTTTTCTTTGAGTACTTCTTCATTTCCTGGCATATGATATTCCAGGCTTACCTTGTACTTTCTCTACTCTAGCCAGAGAATGAACCATTTCTCCAAGGAACAACACATACCCACCCCACCCCCCTTTGTAACTAGCTTTGTATATGGAACTAGGGTACACATCCATACCTTTGATTCTTGTCCAACACCAACATCACAGGGTTCATATTTGTAGCTTCCTTTTCTGACAATGAGAGACAGTATTATCCCTACAATAGTTGCTAATTTGATCTAGCTCCTTGAACATAACTAATCTCCTTTCTCCTCTGCCATCCCCTCCTCTGTATGGTCACCCTTCACACCCTCATACCCTGGTGGAGCTCTCTCACCCTCTATTGGGTCACTCCTCCTTGTGGCCTTTCCTCACCCTGGTCAGGCTCTGACATCCATGCGGGACCCCGGCATGTTGGGCACCCTGCTCACCTGCTTTGTCTCTGGCCACCAGTGCTGCCCTCCCTTCTGAGGCCCCTGACACTCTGTGTGCTGGACTGTTCCTTCATGTGGCTTCCTCCTCACCTCATCTGGGCTCTGATACCCTGGCGCAGTTGTCTTCATGCGTGGGCCCCTTCTTATCCTACCTGGACCCCGAGCTCTGCTCTGGGCCCTTCAGCTCCTTTCCTTTTCCTACTGCCAGTGTGGATGCCCACCTTGGTCTGCCCTACCCCACAGCTTTAGGAATGAATTGTTCAGGAAAGAAAAGAGAAAGGAAGGGGCATAGGGGGAAGGAGAGATTTCTCCTACAGTTTGGCCCAGAAAAATGTGTTCAGCATAATTGTTTTCTTTTAAAGGTGAAAGAAGTGTTTGTCTGTCTGAAATATACCAGATACTTTAAAATATTCAATCATTAAAACAATTATATGGCTTATTATTGACTCATTTTTCAGAAAATATAACTGAGGCAAAGAAAAGTTTTTAAAAATCCTTCCCAAGGACATGTAGCTACATTAGAATTTTTGGACTATTTCATATTCCTTTCAAAAAGTATCATGTACTCCTAGTCTTAAAGGATTGAATTTCCTCCCATTTTAATTTATTAAAAAATTTTTTGCCAGTGATCCTTTTATTTTTAATTTTTATTATTTTTTTATTGTTGACAATATTACAAATGTCCACCATTCCCTCCCCCTTCTTCCCCATCTACCAAAGCCCTGCCTGCTCACCCCGTCCAGTCCCCTCACACCCACTACATTGTTGTCTGTGTTCATGGGCTTTGCATATATGCATATATGTTCTTTGGCTAATCTCCTCCAGTCCCCCAGCCCTCCCCTCTGAGATCCATCAGTCTGTTCCATATGTCTATGCCTTTGTTTTTATTTTGTTCATCAGTTTATTTGCTAATTATTTTTTAAAAATTATTGTTGTTCAAGTACAGTAGTCTCCATTTTCCCCCCACCACTCCCCTTCATCCCAGCCATCCCTACCTCCCACCCTCAATTCTACCCCAGTTTGACTTTGTCCATGTGTCCTTTATACATGTTCCTTGATGACCTTTTCCCCATTCCCCTCCATTAACTCTTTCCCTCCTCCCCTCTGGTTACTATCAGTTTGTTCTTCATTTCAGTGTCTCCGGTTCTATTTTGCTTGCTTGTTTGTTTTGTTGATTAGGTTTCACTTATAGGTGAGATCATATGGTATTTGTGTTTCACTTCCTGGATCATTTCACTTAGCATAATGCTCTCCAAATCCATCCATGCTGTCACAAAGGGTAGGGGTTCTTCCTTTCTGCTGCATAGTATTCCATTGTGTAAATGTACCACAGTTTTTTGATCCACTCACTCACTGATTCCACATATAAGTGAGATCATATGGTTTTTGTCTTTCTCTGACTGGGTTATTTTGGTTAGCAAGCTATTCTCTAGGCCTATCTATGCTGTTGAAATGAGTGAGAGTTCCTTCTTTTTTACAGCCACATAGAATTTCACTGTGTAAATGTACTACAGATTTTTTATCCATTCACCTGCTGATGGGCACTTGGATTATTTCCAGACCTTATCTGTTTTAAAGAGTGCATAGGGATGCATATATTCTTTCTGATTAGCATTCAGGATTCTTAGGATATATTCCCAGAAATGGGATCACTGGGTCAAAAGGCAGTTCCATTTTTAATATTTTGAGGAAATTGATACTATTTTCCACAGTGCACCAGTGGCTGCACCAGTCTGCATTCCCACCAACAAACAGTGCACTAGGGTTGCCCTTTCTCCACATCCTCGCCAACATTTGTTGATTGTTGATTTGTCGATGATAACCATTCTGACAGGTGTGAGGTGATATCTCATTTTGGTTTTAAATTGCATCTCTCTGATGGCTAGTGATGTTGAATATCTTTTCATGTGTATGTTGCACATCTGTACGGACTCTTTGAAGAAGTGTCTCTTCAGGTCTTTTGCCTGTTTTTAATTAGATTGTTTGTCTTCCTGGTGTTGGGTTGTGTAAGTTATCTTTTGACTTACAACTGAGAAAGAGATATCCTTCCAGACCAGTAAGGAGAAATACCTGATTCTTTGTGTCATAGTTTTCAGAAGAGTGTTTACCATGTAAATCTAATTTCAAGTAACCCTGGGCTAATTCATAAGATTGAAGATGTGGGTAACAATTTCAGTGAGAACAGAAACCTGCCTTTAATTTGTAGCTACCAATCAAGAGAATCACCCAAGTTGCCACCCTTCCTTCTACCAAAGGGATCCTGGTCACACCAAGAACCCGTCTGCGTTGTTGTTGTGGAGAGGGCTGGGATGAGGAAGGGGCTGGATTCGATTTTCATTAACCCCCAGGGCTGACCTGGGGCCATTCCAATGGCACCGCCCTCCCATCACACCCACTCCACGTTTTTTTCCCAGGATCCTTGATCTCTTTTTACTTCATTTTGATCCTGCCCACCCGATGGCACTCCTAGGAGTTTGAGGATGGCTTTGGGGCCTCTTTTCCTATTTGAGATGCTTAATCCAGGTCCCTAAGACAAAAACATCTGTTGCAATGCCATTATCAACATTCTTCCAGGGGCCCAAAGTTCCCTTGGAGGCTTATGCTGGTAAGCCTGAGGATCCCACTATTTTCTGTAATTTTCTCTACATTTAAAATAAGTGCTTATTAAGCAATGTTATCTCAGTCACTTTAATTATACTAAAAGTAATTTAAAAAATAATTTAAAAATAAAATAAAATAATTGGTAATATAAATCCTATTTTGAAAGATTCAGAAATGAGATTATAAGATTTCTAGTAATGAATAATAACAATCATGAAAAAACAGGTAGAAAATAAGTTGATGGTAGTAACCTCGTTAGTGCTTATTAATTTTTTTCCTTTAAGTCTGGACATTAATAAAAATGGAATTTCTAGCCATTTTTCTGCACTTAAACATTGCTACGGATCATCCCGCCTCTGAACGAGGTTGAGTCAGTCACCCTGCACTTGTTATACAGAGCTTACCCAGTTGTAGTTAATTAGTCATACAATTGCTTATTTGATGGCTGTGTTTTCCACTAGACCTTAGGCTCCTTGAGGACATGAAATTTATCAGGCTTGAATAACCCAGTGCCTAGCACAGTGCTTTACACATAGAGCTTAAAAATATTTTAATGAATGAATTAATATTCCCTGAGTACGTATCATGATGTCATTGACCTCACATTATTTAATCCTAATAACAACCCTTTTTATTAATTGGGAGACAGGCTCTGAGAAATTAATCTTGTAAAAATATGCAGGCTTTAAAGGGCAGATCTTGATTACTAACCCATTTAGAGAAAGAATAACCTATAATGGTTAAAAGCATAGGTTGTGAGACCAACTGCCTGTGTTCAGGAATTGTATGCGCTGTTAGGGAGACTGAGAGAGTTCATGAAGGCAAAGCACTTATAGTAGAACTTGTCACAGAGTCGGCACTTGGGCAATATTAGGGATTACTGTCGTTTATGCCTCTCATTCTGTGTCATTCCTACTCTATCATGTTGTCTCCTCTCTGATTAACTAAGCCTCTTCCCCCATTATCTAAATAACTAATCAAAATTCATAAAAATTAATATATTATGGACTATGATAAAAAAAATTGAAAGCCCAGAAGCAGAGCTAGAAGATGGAAGGGGCTTGGTTCCCTGAGTCACTGTGTGGAGGACAGCTGCTCACCCACCAGGTGGGCACCTACCAGAAATTAACTTCTTTGGATAAGCCTCTAAATTTGTGGGGGTTTCAGTTATAGCAGCTAGTGGTATCCCAAATAGTACATCTTTTTAGAAGAAAAAGCTGGGGGTAAACTAGACAACAGTTGCTTTATAGAATTTATCATTTCTATCACTCTGTTTCTCTATCACCTTCATTATTTATCTTTGTCTCAGCTTCTTTTCTCTGACAGTCACACTTGAACATTATTCAGATTTTAAAGAAAATGGGCAAAGAAAACAAGAAGTCTTATTTAAACTTCCACATCTAAACAAGCCCATCTGGGGTATTGGGACATGCACGGATGTTAACAAAGTGGGGTTTTGTTCCAGATTGCCTGTCATTTCCTATGAGTATGGAAATTCTTTGATGAGGAAGGTGGCAGTCAGGGACAGGTTTAGAATTCCTGGATTTGTATTAGTAATATGATTATAGTAGCTCCAAAAGCTTACCTCTATGCTCTGCAGGAAGGAAAAATTTATTGCCTCTTTATTCAAAAGAGAGAATTTAATATAAAATCTTGCTGCTTTCTGTTTCAGTTTATCTTTCCTATAAGAATCCTGGCTGTTTGGGGAAAAAATGTGAGATGATCCTAACTGTAGGCTAAAAACTCAAATTAAGACCTTTGAAGTGTAAGATTTATTATCTCCAGCTAGTGAAATACAAGAACTTCGTGCTTAGCATGCATCACATTTATAATTAGAGGGAAAAGCTGTTTTCATAAAAATAAAACAACAGCAATAACAATAAAAACCAGCAGTTTCAGGCTTATTTGTGGAATGTTTTATGTCAGACACTATAAAAACTATCCTATCACCCCCTTTCCACCTGTCTAACTTGTTTAGGAATTAACTCGAGGCATTTCCTGTAGGAGGAAACTTACCCTAGCTCATGCCTCTTCATTGTGTTCCCTGAACACCCGCCCTCTGCTCTACAGAAGGCTAATAAATGATCTGCTTTCCCTCCTAAATGATTCACTTCTTAATGCAGGGAATTGTTCAGCTTTACATTTAGCACATTGTAGGAATTCAGTGAATATCTGTTATGTGATTAAATAAATGAGCAACAATTTAATTCTGCAGCCACCTTGCTTGGTAAGACGCACATTGGATTTGAAGGTTAGGCTGTGCAAGGAAGGGAGTTGTACAGGCTGGTCAGGAAATAGCAGACATGCAATCTTCCCTTTAAAAAGGGGAAAGCAAATTTCAGGGAGCTTTTCAAATGTCTTGTGGGAATCCCACTTTTGGTTCTCTTTAGGAATCTTTTTTTGTTCATCACCCCATATACCTCATGAACCAAATTACCACTTTTTTTCTTCTTCTGGTGGTTCAACATGTTCTTGGCTATGGAAGGCTGAAATCCTGCTACAAATTGAGCCTTGTAGGAACTTAAAAGGAGATGTGTCTCATGGGAAACCTGTCCTTGGCATGCCTTAAGTGAGACTCAGACATTTGAAGACATCAGATGCAGACAGCAAGATGAAATTAACCAGAAGGAGCTCCCAGGAGGGGGATGGGATGCCTCAGATCACATGAGCAGTCAATTGAGTACAACGAGGGTGCTAATGAGCTGTTTTACACGGTTCTGGCAAAGTTACCCGCACCCATAATTTTCTCTCAAGGTATCATTAAAATCAAATGATTCCCTTATTTTGGGTATCCATTTACACTGTAATTATTTTGGTCTTTTGTAGTGACTTTCGTGATTAAATTAGGCAATTCTCCTGCCTGTGTAGATAATGTAATGACTTTTTAATCATTTGTTTTTTACTGGCCAAATTGTTTCCATGATCCCATTAGAAGTTCTGTAGTGATTCCAGTGGATTTACTGAACTACTGGCGGCAGCCGCACTGATGAACTGCAGGCTGCCTGCTGCTCAGCTCTGCCGATGAGTCTCAGATCCCTTGTGTTTTCTCAGGCATCCAGGAAATATCTGATAATTTTGATCAATGGATATATTTTCAGACATTAAAAGTCATAAAGAATATTATGTGGTTATGGTAGGTACTTAAAAATGACATTTAGTTTTCTGATTATAAAAGTAAGACATTATTACTATAGAAAATTCAAAAATACAACAAATGCTGTTAAAAGACCTATAATTTTGCCAGTTGAAACCATTTCATATTTGATGGTTTTTCATTATTTTATTATTGTTTTTATCTGTTTCTTTTGCTATTATATATCTGTCTGTCTATCCAAAATTGGAGCCATAACTTACAATTAATTTTTAGTGAGATTTTTAAATTTACTATGTATGGTAAGCATTTTTCCTTATTACTGAATATTCTTTTGAAGTTATAACTTCTAGTAGTTATATAATATTCCATTATAGCAATTTGTTTAAATATTTTCTGAGATTCTAGCATGAACAAGCACAAGATTTACTGCCATTTATTTAGTTATTTCCTTAATGTTTGAATATTTTGGTCCTTTAAAAATATGTCACACCATGGCTCTCTGCTCCAAATCGTGCAAGGGCTGCCTGTTTTGCTAAGAATAAAAGCTTAAGTCCTTTGAGGCTCTTCACAACAGCCCCAACCCTTACCTCTCTGGTCTCTGGCTTCATCTCCTACTCCTTTCGCTGCTCGGGCCACTTCAGATACACTAGTATCTCTACTGTGTGCCGCATAACACCTACTATGTGCCGCATAGTGTTTTGGGTGCCTGCAATACATTGGTGAAAAAAATTAGCAAAAAATTTACTGTTGCTCTAATTGCCAGATAGGCTTGTGGCCCTGGGCTTTTGCACCAACTATCTCCTCTACCTGGAATGCCCAGCAACCCACTACCCAGTCTGTCTCAGCTCCTTCAAATCTTTTCTTAAGTGTTGTCTGCTTAATGAAGCAACATGCTTCTCTCTATCTTGCCTCAAGCCACTTCTGATCTCTCTTATCTTGCTCTGCTTTTTCTTTTCTTTTTTCACAGCACCTATTATTTTTTCATGAACTACCATATTTTGTCGTGTATAATGAGTTCCCATGTATAAGGCACACCCACATTTTTGGCCCAAACTTTCAGGAAAAATATCTTTCTCTTTAACTTTTTAATTCAATTATTTATTTATTTATTTATATTTAGAAATAAAACCAATTATTATATTCTAGGGTATTATTTTTCATATGTATATTGTTATTGTTTCTAGGGTTATACTTTTAACACATAAGCATAAATAAAAGAATTAAAAACATTTATATAGATATTGAATTAGTACTACCTGTGTATAATGTGCATCCTTATTTTCCCTAAAAATTTGGGCAAAAGAGTGCACATTATACATGACAAAATGTTATTTTACTTTAGCTATTTATTAAGTTTACTATTTATTATCTATTCATCTCTCTATAGTATAAATTCTATAGTATAAATTCTATAGTATAAATTCTGTGAAGGTAGAGATTTTTGTTCATTTTTTTCACCAATGTATTGCAGGCACCCAAAACACTATGCAGCACATAGTAGGTGCTCAACAAATATTTGTCACATGAATGGATACATGATTTGCATTTTTGGCTATTGTGAGTCATGGTGTATTGAATCTAAATCTTTGACCAAATCTTTTGTGATTTTTTGATACCGAGTCAAAAGAACAAATATTAAGGTTTCCTGATAGGTGTCATTAAATAGCTTTTTAGCTGTAGGTATGGCTATGTCCATCTCATTGCAATAATGTATGTATTAAGTATTGTTTTAAAAATGTCTTTGCCAATCTGATGAAAAATGCTACTCATTAAAAAATTTATAATAAAATTTTTTACAACTATTTGATTACTAGTAAATTTGAAGATTTAAAAATCAGTTTATTAGTCATTGACATCTCTTCTTTTGGGGATTACCTGGTCATATTCCTTATTGATTTTTATATTGTGAATATTAGGATTTTTTATTTTTATTAGAAATAATTTGTACATGTCAGAGAATATGTTTAGAGAAATAAAATAACAGTCTTGAACCCACCACCCCACTTCAAAAATGGGATGTCACCAAACCGTTTGAAACCCCAATGGGTGCCTCCCAATTTCATTTCTCAGCATCTTCACCAAGAAACCATTGTTTTGTGTGTGTGTGTGTGTGTGTGTGTGTGTGTGTGTGTCCCTAAATGGCATATTAATTTAGCTTCTTTGCTTTTGAAAATGGAGTCATACTGTGTGTAGTCTTCTGTATTTCAACATTGTATTTATAAAATTCACCAGTGTTTGATTTCTACAACCGTAGCTTGCTAGTTTTTCCTGCTGTATAGTATTCTCTTGTGTGTATAAACCACCATTTATTCATCCAGTGTCTGTTGATGGGCAGTTGGGTTTTTTCTAACTCCTTGGTATTAAAAATAACACGGTGACAAACATTCTTGCTCAGGGTTCCTGAGACATTATATGCAAAGTCTTTCTGGTGTATGTACCTAGTGGTGAAACTGCTGGGTTGTAGAAGATGTGTGTGCTCAACTTTTCAAGATAATGTGAGACTCTTTCCAATTCGGTATATCAGTCTACGTCTCCACTAATAGTGAATGGGCCTCTCTGTTGCTTCACAATTTTTCTAACTCTTGGTACTGTGCTGGAGTGACTAAAAAATGGTATCCCATCTCTGTTGAAATTAGTTACCTGATTGCTAACTAATGAGACTGAATGTGCTTTCAGATGATTATTGGCTATTTATCTTTCCCTTTTTTATATATCTATATTTAAGGCATGATAACCACCATTATTGCCACAGTCATTTATTTGGGTACTACTTGGTGTGTGCCAATCCCTACACATTATGTGTTATCCTTCATCAACTTTATGAAGTAGTTACCATCATATTTGGGGGCCCCAGAGAGGTGGTTATCAGAGTATGTGTTACAAACAGTGTTTCTCCAACTGATGGCCTTTAAATCTTTATAACATGTGACTTGAGCCCCTGGACTAACCTGTAATCCTGTTAGACTGTAGTTTGACAGTAGTTATCTAATTTTAGAGGTCTGTCCCAAAGTCTTTTACAGATTTAAAAAATCACTAATAGTTATGTAAAAAATATTTCTTTAGAGTTTATCTCCATGTCCATTTCCTTGTTACCATAGCAGAAAGGCCAAGGCAAGTGGCGTTTTGGCTCATGAAGAAACCATTCACAGGTGAAAGTATCAGCTGGAGCAAGTACATACCTTCTCTCAGACGGGCCGTCTCCTGAAGAAAGTCAATAGAGTTTGTTCAATAAATGACTTCCCCTGTTGGATTTCAGAATCCAAGAGGAGTTGGCTGGTGATTTTGTGAGTCTGGAATTTTAGAAAAAGAGAATGTAGTTATAAGGTTTTTAAATGAACCAATCCAGTAAGCATCTATTTTGAATCTACTTTGTATAAGATCCTAAGACACAGATTTATGTGAGAGCAAGAGGATATCATTTCCATGTCCACTCTGTTTCCTATTAAGTTGGAAGTTTTCAAGCTTACTCCTTTATGCTTATTACAAGTAAGCTTTCCTTACTCACGTGTACCCTGGTGTATGGGTCAGGGTGCCTGGTTGGTCTTTAAATACATGGAAAGTCATCATTTTAAGAAATGTTTTCAACAATGCTAATACGTAGGGGAAAAATAAGCAAATTACCTAAAGCTAACGGACTTACTATTTAAAACAGAAGTTCTTTGTGTTGCAAATGACAAGCTTTCATTTTCCTTGAATGAGCTTCAAACAGATAGGATAACATTAAAAATTTTGAAGAAAAAAAGAGGATGTAGTAAAGACCCAACTTCAGACACTTCAATCTATTCTAGGGCTATGTTCCCCAAAGTATGCTGTATGGAATACCATTCCTGGGAAATGCTTTAGGGAAAAGAGTTCTCTTTGATCAAGAAAGCCTGGGGAAGGCTGTGTGCTAGCGCCCTCTTTGAGATGTGTGATGCACACTAGTCTAGTGACGGCTCCGAGCAGTGCTACTGCAAAGACATTGCCCTTGTTTACTCTAATTCCCCAAACCATAGACTTATTTGACTCCAGAATCTGTTTTTTATATAATGCCTATTAACATCTTGAGCAAAATTATATTCTTCAGGACACGATTTTAGAATGCCCACACCAGGGTTATTATAGCCTTTAAATTGTTTGTGATTCAAATCCTGGCCTCAGTTTCTCCTTTGAATTAATAACCCTCCCACAGAGATGCTGTGAACCAGAATTTCCACAGAATGATTCTCTAAAAACTTTGGAATGCTCCGTCTGTGTTGGGCTAATGTTCATTACTGGAAAGCCACCTTATTGGTTCTGCTTTTACTCCACTCTGTTAGGACTGTCAATAAGGCACCTCCTTAAGATTTCAGTTTCGGCTTGGCACACGTGTAAAAGCATGGACACTTTTCCCTTGGCACAGCCAGGGAAGCTACAACTTGTTTCAATTTCAACCTGATGGTCTGTTTCAAAGGTCATTTTTTTTTCTTCTAAAGGTGCAACTGCTGTTGCAGTAATTTCCTTTAGTAAGTTTTTAACCATGTAGATGGAGACAAGTTGTCATAGAATAACCTGTGTTCACATCATTTCAAGGGTGGCTTAAATGTGGAGCCAGGGTGGCTGCAGCCTTGAGGCTCACCTCGGCTCATTACTCTGAAGCTGCCTTCTTAAGTCTGGTTTTGGTTTAGAGACAAGGCAGTACGTAATCCAAATAAACAAGCCAGGGCAGACTGTCCAAATGACTGAAAAGCAGAGCAGCTTTAAAACTCCAGTAGGGTACTTGGAGTTTAGCTCTTGTGACACAAGCCAAGGATTCTTTATTCAGTAAGGTGCTCAGTGGATGGGGAGCCCATGGCTGGCCAGCTTCTGCAGAGGCAGGCTTTGCTCCTTCCCTAAGTGTGCTGTGTTGTGGGCACAAATGCAAACTATGACCAAATATTCCTCTTTATAAAGTATTAAAAAAATTACAAATTTGCTTTTTTAGTTTTGGGTGTTTCCCTGAAGTAAGGCAAAACTAATTTGGACTTTGGGGACATTTGTCTCTGGGGTTTCTGGAGAGTATCATAAGGCTCTTCATTAAAGCAAGCTTCCATGGGTGGAGATGAACTTCATTTCTGTCACAGGGTTTAAGATCCCAACTCCAGCCAGGTTTCTGCCTTTCTGTCTTCTAATAAAAAACAGCAGTTATAAGTTGGAATGACTTAAGATTATCTTTTTGGTTAAAATGGATTGTTCACAGAATTCTGAAAAGTATCTTTCCCTTGTGAGCTATAAACTTAAAGTTACAAATTCTTTCTTTCTTAAGCAGGAACTGAGGTTCAAAGAACCTGACTGGATTGAAACATAAAGCAATAAATTGTGTCTTCTTAATTCGTCTTCCACTTTCCCTCCTATTTTTATGTTTGTAGTGTTAATACAGGAAAAATTCAGTAAGTGGTCGCTGACTTAGCTGGTTTGATGGCTACTGATTCTCCCACTCTCAGGCTTGGGTTGTGACAGTCCGCCATGGGGCTACAGTTGATGGAGGGGAGGCAAGGAAAGAGCTCATGTGGCCAGTGCCTAAAGAGAGGCAGATGTTTTTACCTAAACTTCTTTATACATGGACCCAATAACTTGCTCCTGGACAAGGCCAAGTTCATGGATATGTGAACTGTGCAGCTGCACAGAGCGTGGCACTAAGAAGACCTCCAGGCTTGGTTTAACGCTCTGCAGTCACTATCTTAAAGTTTGTCATACTTTCTGGACAAGGGATCCTGCATTAAACTTTTCTCTGGGCCCCTGAAATTATACAGCTGGTCGTTCTCCTGGGTTTTAGCTGGCCAGGTCTCCTCTTGCTCTTCCTTTCCAGTCATGTCCCCCCATCCAGCCTCAGGACCACACTCAAGGCTGGACTGTCCAATGTCATGTCCACTAGAGCAGGAAGGTGGGTATGCACCCCACAGTGAATCTAGTTTGATTGATCCTCTTGTGGATTTTATGGATTATTTCTCATTTCAGAGCAGCCTTTTTCTTGGTTCGAACTTTAGGGAGATGCCAGGTAATTTCATCAGTTGTGCAAACTGAACATGATTAGGAAATGTGTTACCAAGGAAAAGCCCTGCAATGCCCATGCTTAATAAAAACTCCTTTTCATTTGTAATGTTTATACTCTTATTGATAATAAACCAGTAAACAGGTGCAAAATCAATTTACATGTGGAGTTCACATTAGAATTTTAAAAAATCTCACTGAACACCTGAATACTTTGTTTTATAATGTCAGTTTCCTGAGTATGGTTTCTATTTTTTATAGTAAGCCATATGGAGGATGTTTATTCAATATGCTTATTAAACTTTTATCTTTGTATCACTTGCATAAACCACCTAAAAATTATGACGACGACACTCCTGTCTTTGGACAGTCATTTATTTTCTTTCCTTTTTATTGCCTCATGAAATTCTTCTGAAATGGCCATGTTTCTCATTTGCCCAATTTAAAAATCGCTCACCTCATGATATCATCCCCTTCCCCTCCCCTACTTTGCTAGAAATGTTTTTATTACATTGCACTCCATTGTGATGATTTGTGCCTCCTTCAAGAATGTGGAAACAGCCCTATCTATTTTTACCCTATGTCACGGAGAGCACTGTGTACTGCCTGGTACTCTCACCTCTTTACGAGAACCCACAGGGGGCACTGCTTTCTGCTCTCAATTAGGGCAAAAGCAAGCAAATCTGGGGCTAGGCCTAAGCATATCAAGCTAAAACTGTGTTATATGACTCAGTGGTCTTGGAATGAAGTGGGAAAAAAGTTACTTACCTAAACTTTTTTTAGAAGGAGTATTGCAGCCCTGACCATTGTGGCTCAGTTGGTTGAGTGTTGCCCTGCAGAGCAAAAGGTCATAAGTTCTATTCCGGACCAGGGCACATGCCTGGGTTGTGGGCCCACTTCTCAGTTAGGGCATGTGCAAGAGGCAATCGATCGATGTTTCTCTTGCACATTGATGTTTCTCTCCCTCTCTTTCTCCCCACCCCTGCCTAAAAAATAAATAAAATCTTTTTTTTTTAAAAAAGGAATACTGCATATGGTTGAAGGGAATACTTTGAGAAACCACTTGGGGAGGTGTTAAGAATTTTATGGAGCATGCTCAAGCAACAATAAGCTTAATGAACTTCCCTCTGAGTAGCTTGGCTGGATTTAACTGGAGAGTTTTTGTTCCCTGGTTGGGGTACAGAATTTCTGGGTCAGAGACAAATTGCCTGAGATGGTGGGTGAGAAGCTGAACTCTGTTGGCCACTTAAAAAAAGAAAAGCCCTCTTATTCGTTCATGTAGCTCTTCTGTAAATAAATGTGGAAGAGTTATTTTAAAGACTTTCAAATGGAAGGAATGCCAAAAAGTAGATTTCCCAAAGACCTATATGTCTTGATTTAGCCCAAATGAAAGTTGTTGGTATAGTTTAAATTCTCCTGAGCAACTAGTTAGATTTTGTGTTTATGGTTTCCTGTTTGAGGTGGCTGAAGCAGAGCTTACAGCTAAAAATATGGTCCACCTTCATAAGTGTGCGGGGGTTCCCTCCTTGGTCTGTTTTATGGTCTAACCCATAGTTCCTTTAAATTCATTTTTTTCTACTTATTTTATCTGGCCAATCGGCATGTGTCTTTTCAGACTGCCTTCACTCCTTACTTTTAAGTTACTGTTTAGAGGTATTTTATGTTTATTTATTTATTTTTAATTTTAAATCCTCAGCTGAGGATATATTTTTATTGATTTGAGAGAGAGAGAAAGAGAGAGAGAAAGAGAGAGATATCTATGTGAGAGAGAAACAATGATCAGTTGCCTCCTGTGTGCACCCTGACTGGGGATAGGACCCCTAACCTAGGTATGTGCCATGACTCAGAATGGAACCTGCAGCCTTTTGGTGTACGGGAATATGATCTGACAAACTTGGCTTGGCCAGAGTTAGAGATAATTTATATAAATATTCTCATCCTCATCCTTTCTATTCCTCCCTCTCTTCTTCTCCTATGGTAACTTCATATGTGTAATAACAATTATTTCACATCCCAGTTCTTGGCCTTTGTTTCAAGAACTGACCTCCAATATTGTGATTCTACATAAATTGACAAAGTAACCAAGGGTACATCTTGGATGAAAACTCATAATACACATGGTTATGGGGCGGGATGAAGTGCTCAGGTGATTTGCCGGAGTACAGGCCGTATTGTTATACAAATAAAAATATACATAGGTAAGCTGCAAGGGAGGTTCACTGGATATGGAATCCAAGAACACAGCTGAATCCTACTGTATTTTACCAAAGCTATCATATATGTGTGTGTATCATTAAAGTATTCAACATATAATTAGTATTATTCATTTATAATGTAACTAATACTTAAAAAATTGTTGGCCTAACCTCCTAACTGTATTTCCAAGGCATTCTGCACCATGATGTCGTAAAGGCACTCTAAACTCAACATCTTCAAAACTGAGCTCACATCTCTGGAAACCCACACTTGTTCCTTCTCAGTCTTTAGCATCACTGTCCAGATCCCTCTCTCTTTTTAACCCCTGTATTCAATCAGCCATCTGGTCCATCGATTAGATTTGAAATCTCGCTTGAGTCCAAACTTTCCTGTCTGATGGTAAAATCATTTCAGATTCTATTACCTCTTCCCTTTACCTGAGGTCCCCTATGGGGTGTGTATGTAATGTACTCCAGGGTATATGCAAAACCATCTTTGGGGTAAGTGAAGAATATAATAGAGCTTTTTATACCTTTTCCTTTTAACATTTGTGGCTTTTATAATGCATATATTGGTAGTTATGTATGTAAATAATATTCATATACACATAGGACTGTGTGCTCAAATATTTTGAATGGGGTATGCAGTCAGGATGGTCTGGGGTGACCAACCTAGATGGTGACAGTCTGTCACCCTGCCTCTGGTCCAATTTCCCACCATTCTATTTTTTTTCGTCTATGAGTTAATATAATTAAAGTACTTAGATAAACTAAGTACTGTATAAATGTAAGCTATTGTTATCATTATTATTATCCTATCCCCAAATTTAACTCTCTGCCACTTAGATTCTCATTATTATGCAGTTGGATTTTTGCTTACAAGTCTTAAAAAGTTGGTTCTCATGTTAGGATCCCAAGGTTAGCTCCCTGGTCTCCGTCTGCTTTGCAAGCACTGTGTGGCCACGGGCTGACACTCTGGGCTCTAGTTAGTAAAGGGGAAGGACTGCTGAGGTCTGGCACCGAACGTGACAAGGTGTGTCCACCCTGCTTCCAGCCTCCCGGTGTTCAGTTCCCTAAAGCACACAACGGATCACTGCCACTCCCTAGCATGAGAAAACTTGCAGACTTTAGAATATCTGCATAATAAAGTTCACGTTCCCTTAGGAGAATGAGGAGAATAAAATAGGTGGGAAGATTGCTACCTAGGATTTGTGGAGTTTTGTTTTGTGCTATATTTTGTCAAAAGGAAAGAGAAAGAACAGCAAAGAGTAAGGTTTCATGGATTGAAACCTGTCCATCTTATTTGAAACCATATCCTGTCATAGGTGATCCTGGGTAAAGTGCTTCGTGTCACCATGACTCAGCTTTCTTGTCTGTGAAAGTGCACGATGATGCCTGCCTCACAGGGGTGTAAGGCAACACGTGTGATGTGGGTGGGAAACGGCAGGTCCTTAATTAATGATGGCACTTTTCAGGTGCAACATTCTGACACCATTAGAAAATCTTCCATGAATGTGATATAGGACACATCCTGGTTAGAGAAGAACTTGTGGAAGAAATGATGACAGCTGACAGCTGACAAACAGCAGTATTGTAGGCAGTGACAGCAGGGCGTTGTGTGGTGTGGCTGAGTGGAGACAGAACCCGGCAGCAGAGATGGAGCTGCAGAGCCAGGACGGTGTCTGACAGTGGGGTGGCTTCTCTTTTCAAGTGCGCTGCAGTTTCAACCACCAACTTTATTTTCACAAGATAGCACATGCAAAGACCACTCCATACTGCGCTCTGAAAACTAAAGCAGCACCTTTATTTTATACATACAAACAGTATAAAACGTTTATTATGTAAGAGCTGTGTTTTGTTTACAATATATTATATTGCTTCAAGCCGATGCCAAAAGTTCATACATTATATTCCCTATTTTATTGTGTTTACAATATATTATATTGTTTAAATGCCACTACCACAGTGTTATTTCTTCTTCTTCTTTTTTTAATAGTGAATTCTCTGGAATGATGGTAAGGTCAAAATGTATTGAGAGTTTAAAAATAAGGACAATTAAAAAATGTGACAAATGTCTAAATACAGGACAATAAAATTTGAAATGCTGTAACTTCAGCACAATTAACTGCTTCAACCAAACCCTTGTGATTTATGCTTATTCGTTCCATTTACCTTCTCTAATATACTCCCAGCCCTTCGACACCACGAATGCATTGTGATTTTGGAAATTACCTGCCAGCTACACACTGAAAAGGCAAAATTTTAACCTGATCAACTGCCATAACATAAAAACTGTCCCAAAGCACTGAAACAAGAAAATCTATACCATCATGCTACAGACATGCTTAGAAAACTTAAAAGGAAGAGTAAATATCAGCCCAATGATTTATAATGAAGCTAATAAAATTCAGGCCAGTATTCTTAACTGTAATGAACATTATTTGAACATTCAACACATGAAAGGTTAACAAAGGCTATGAACTTGGTGTAACTTAAAACGTTTCAGATGTCGGAGTTCACCAGATGTAATTGGATTCAGGTGGATCCTGCCGCTCCTCCGCCTTTTTAGGTGAAGGCGTGTGCTGCCTGAGCCGGGTGCCTGCTGGCCTCAGGGCATGCATGAGGCTGGCTCCATACCCTGCAAAATTATTCACAGCTTAAAAGAAAAGAAACTACAAAAACAGGCTCTTCAGATTCATTATTAACCATTCAAATGAAATCCATTTTCCCTTTTCAACCCAGTGTAAAAGACCACAGCAACCACAAAAAGCTACCTGATGGAAGAGATGTTACAGGTTCAAATTCTGTTCAAAGAAACCTATTTTACTAACTCTGTCAAATCTGGCTTCCATGGAATGTCTGACTTACCACATATTTTGGCTATGCAGAAACTCTTGGTGCAAAGATTGGATGAATGTGATTGAATGGCAGGATATTCTCCACCTCAGGGCTGGTAAGGATCTAGCACTGAGGTTTGAATGTAGGGATACCCTTGCAGAGGATTTGGTCATTGATGCTTTTCACTGCATTGCAAAACTAGCCTCAATTATATTGTTCAACTTAACAACCTCTACTCTTCGTATAGACTATCCGATTACGTGTGGCTATCACGTTTACCCAAAAAAGGCATTTTGTAAAGATTAAGGACTTCCATTGTACATATTAAGAAAAGGTTATGGTTTGAAATGCCTCCTTATTAATGGGGGCTTATGAGTTTTAGTCAAGGTGGGCATCTATTTCCAGCTCAGTTGTTGTTAAGTAGAGTTATACAACTTGAGGCCTCCCTTCCTTCTATTTGTGAGCTTTTGGGCACAGACTCATTTCTACCGATTCCCTAAAACTGATCCAAGACAGAAATTACGTTGTAAAAATCTACCTCCATCTTCCTGTGCATGAGAGTCAAGTTCAGCATTTCATTTGTTCCTTGTGGTTTTTAAATGCACGCATGCCATAAATAAGTATGGGGAACAGAATACTTTGTGCCTGAATGTGTTTCTTTGAATTGTCAGGATGCAGGCTAGTAGCTTGTGGAACAGCCAAAACATGAGCCAACAATGTGCTGGAGTAAATCCCCACCCTGCTGTTGGCCCTGCCACCCATGAAGCCCCAAGCCTCCCTGCTGTGAGGGTGAGCCTAGCAGAGTGGTCCATCTCCAGTACCCTCCTCCCCACTGAGGTGTCTGAGTGCCTGGGACCTCCCAACGTGCCACCCCACTGGGAATCTGTTCATAGAAGAACTCTGTGCCTTAGAGCTTCCTTGTTACCTCTTTCTGGTCAAAGTAAACCTCATTCTTTCAGCCTGATTCTCTTAGCTAATGCACGAAGTGGTGGGTGGCCTCTCCCAGAAAACACATTTGCGTTTTAATCAAGTACCAGGGCATCTTCTTGATGCCCTGATCCAAAGGAGGTACACTTGTGACGGAGCTTTCAGCAGCATGGCTTGCAAGTGGGGATGCCATGTGGGGTTGGCACACCTGTCTCAATTGCTCATCTCTACTCCAAGGTGGCCCCTAACTTGCCCTCTTTTTAGAAGAGTGACGGGGAGTGTCAGCAGGAACAGTGGACCTCGTGCTGTCCCCCCATCACTCTCAGTGCTCACCAGGGCCCAGATGTGAATCCCAGAAGCCTTTTGTAATTGAATCCTGGAGTGTACGGTCTGACCTGACACCTAGAACTCCTGAAAAGGTTCTCTGATTCTGGGACAAGCCTCACAGTTTATATACAGATGAGGGTAGAACAAAGTGTTTGGTTTACTCTTTTCCAAAATAGCTCTAGAAATGATGAGTTTTCTATAGGTCTTTCAGTCCAAAGAAGGATTCCCGGTATATAGGTCCTAGCAGGGATACCATTCAACCATGACTTCCTGGGTAAAGGAGCTATTTTTCAGAGAAGCCACATTTCTTGTTATTGAAGCCAATTTAGTCCACTATCCAATCAATTCAGTAGGTGAAAAAGAATCAAATCAATGTGTTAGTGTAGTCTAGACCAGGCACCAATTACCTTAAAATGAACAAATTAATAAACATGTATACCTACATATAAATGTACTATATATACATAAGGATAATATAATGTGAGCATTTAAGCACAAAAATAAATTTGAGCTTGAGAAATATAATTTTTATATTACCTATGTGTTTGTACTAATATAAATAAAATAATGTTGTACTAATATAAATAAAATAATATAAAATGTATTTTAAAACTAGTATTTTTCCTTAGCACCCCAGCTGACCATTTCCACACTCACTGGGCTATACACATCACCCTTCGGAGACCCTTGATCTAGGAAAACATCTGACATGTAAATGATGTGTTCAAGTATATCCATTATTTTTGAGACACAATATGACATACCAGTAATTTTCAACCAGTGTGCTGCAAAAATTTTTAAAACCTGTAATACCTGACCTGTTTAGTCTGGGGCACTGACCTCATTTCCCTGAGATTGTCAAATAAAAAATGACAATAGCCAACACAACAATAGCCATCTGGTGTGAATGAATCAATATTATACCAAATTTTTTGCCAGCACACCAAAAAATATATTTTTGCTGTAGAATTTTAGTCATCAGTTTATGTGTGCCATTAGATAAAAAGGCTAAAAACCACTGTGAGAGACACAATCTGGACTTGTGCTACTGCAGGGTGTTGTATGACTGGAGTGGACAGTGGGCCCCTGCTTGGGAGACTGAGGCCTAGCTGCCAGTGGACAGAAATGGCCTTGTTTCTTTGGTTCACTTGCAAATTGACTGTCCCTCCCATTAGAACCTGGGCTCTACCAGGCAGAGTCTTTTCTGCCTGTTCATTGGTGTGTCCTCAGTGTCCAAGTTCATACTTAGCACAGAGAATATATCAATCACAATGAAGTGGTTGCATTTAGCAAGTTTCATCTTGTGTATAAAACAGGCCAGTGGTTGATTATCTCAATAACTAGTTCATTTTTTATAGTAAATTTGAAAAAATGTAACTCTATCATTGTATCTCTCCCATACTTTATAAACCCTTTCTTTCCCTCAAAAGAACTCATATAATGTAAAGATTTTAAAGAGCAAAACTCTTCATGTTTTTTTATGCTAGTTGATAAATCTTGGAGGATAAAATCAGAGCCACGTAGAAACTAATTCCACATTTGACTTAAAATCTCAGTTTTACTTGTTGTCTCTTTCATATTTGACACCTTTTGTTAACAAAGCAACCTGTTTTGCTAATGGAATCTAGAAAACATTTGTGGTGATGTTTTACAGATGTGATATTTTGCAGAGATGTATTCTCTTTACACTCTAAAACTTAGACTGTGTGGGCAGCAGGAGGAAGCCTGGGGGAGAAGACGGAGGGAAGAAGTTGCTTTTAATGAAGTGGAAAGCAGGCTGAATTATGAGTTGTCCATTAGTCTTTGGAGCCAAGAAACAGATGTGAAAGAGGCTGGCTCCCCAGACAGCTCCCACTCACTTTTATTGCAATGTCTTCCATGCCAGCCTTCCTGACATTGGCATTTGTTGGGTTCATGGCAGGTTCCGTGTGTCCCGCAGCCAGGTTCACAGACAGCTAGAATCAAACGAGATAAAAGAATGTTTCCCAAGCTTTCATTTTTCAACAGAATTACACAGCTGTTTTTCTTACAGTTCTTTAGAATGTGTTAGTTTTGGCTTCATCCCCTAATTTTTTTTTTCTAAGTCAATCATAAGCTACAAGTTAGCTTGGGACTTATTGAGAAAATCCTGAGAGAGATCTTAAACTAAGTTTGATGCTTCTTATTCACAAAAGACACTCAGCAGGACTTTGAAACTGCTGGGCAGTGTAGGTTTATTTCCCTTAAGAAACTCCTAAGGGTTAAAAAGTTCCATTGTGTGTGTGAATGAGTGTAACTTTTTACACGTGTGGATTTCCTACAGTGTCTTTGGTCCACATAAAGGAAACATATATCTCAGTGAGAAAGGTGAACTGTGATGCCCAGGCAACATGCAGTAGGCACAGAAATTATGTAGCACAAGACTGCAGCGACTTTAATTGTCCCATACTCAGGCTGATTGCATCTGGGGTACTTACGCTTTGAACAGAGGTCTCCTTGGTAACCTTTGGAGCACTTACATTTGCTTTTACCAATGCATTTACCTCCGTTTCGACAGGGCTGTGGGCATTTGCCTGAAACAGAGAAGAATGCAAGTAAGCAAGGAACTCAGTGCTTTGTTCAGGGGTAATTACATTTTTCAAAGGAATTACAAAGCTTTGTGAGGATAAAGCTATTAAATGGCAGTTATTTCCACTTATTTCAGATCTAATCTGGCTTCTATTCTGTTTGAATTTCATTTTTGGAAAATAGGATAGTATTTTTACTGACTACTTTGAATATATATTTTCTATAATCAATGTGTTGCTCACATACTATATTCACATTACTTTTTGTGAATAGAATAATATCTTAACTGGTTCATAAGCACTTCTAATTTAATATATACTAAAAGCGAAGATATGATGACCCTGTAAATGATTTTTCTGAGTTCTCATTTTTGAATGTCACTTTTTCTGAAAGCAGGCCTGCACCTGTATGTGATGGCATCTGCCTTAGCCTAGGATTTGCCAGAAAGCAGGGCCTGCACACAGACAGAGTATTTGGGGAAGTGGTCCTAGGACACAGAATGGGGGGATGGGGAGAGGGACTCAGAGAAGGAGGGAAAGCCAGCACAAAAGTATGCTTGTGGGTGGGTCACTGCTGGGACAGTCAGGCTCTCTCCTGCATCCTTCTGAGGAGGGATGGCACCTGCAAATCCTCTGACAGGAAGTGAGAGGGGCCTTGTAGTCATCAGCACCTGCCTCCCACTGGTCAACGGTGAAACCATGGGATAATTTGCTTGTATGCTTCCATTCTGCAACTGTGTTTGAGTGCAGGCTGTATTTTTTTAGGACTCAGAGGAGTTTCTGGGTGGAAAGCAAGAGAAACGTGGAACAGCTAAGATGAGATGCAATCAGGTTATACTTGTGCAAAACAGGTTGTGGTAGCAGTGGCTGGAGGGAAAGGCTGGCAGAGAAGGATGTCAAGGGGGGCACAAAAGGTGCCTAATACACACCTATGCATTTTTCAGGAATGTCTTAGATCCTAATAATACATCATTCTTCTTTCATCTACATGCCAACTGAGTATTGCTAGTGTTTTCACAGATCTTTGAATCACAGGATTTTAGAGCTGGAATTGGGCCTTAGTTATAAAAAACTATATAATAATTTTCTTCTTACTCCCAAAGCTACTTATCTCCCTCTGTACTCTAGAATTTGCTGTCCTAAGGCTGACTTTTTTTTTTAGAGAAGTAGAAGAGAAAGGTTGGTTCATGCAGAGTTGAAACCATGCCCCACAGCTGGCATGATGAGGTGGCAAAGAGAGTGCACAGCCATTAGATTTTGGTAGTGGAGGAGTTTGGATTTTTTTTTTGTTCTTTTTTTTTCCACTTTAGCAGGATACTTATTACAAAGGCCTCAGTACATAAGCAGAAGAAATGAAGTCTTTATCCTTACACACTCACCTTTCCTTCTCTAAGCTCTTCTTTTTATGGTCAAAGCTTTGACAGAAGTTAACTACTGTGTATTTTACTGCTAGCAGTGTGCTTGGTAGACATGAAGTGAATTCCATTATGAAAATCATTTTGCTGAAACATACTTTTCTTTTTATTCAAAAGGACTTTCTGAATGAAGCAGCATTTAGTCATGACGGAGACAATATAAACTTAATATTGAGATGTTAGAGTCTCTCAAAAACCTAGAATGCCATTAGACCTTTAGATTTTTCTGATGTATGAGGTGTTCCAGAAACAGGAACATCCTTCATTATTATAAACAACCTTAATAATAGAATACCACCTTTTTGTTACCCATTCAAAATCCAAAAGGGTCCTTTTTGCTAGGCTTGGATACAAAGAATAGCATTTACTATTTGGTCAAGATCCTAACTCTTACCCAAAGAAAAGGAACACCTAACTCTGAATGTCTGTTTACATGAAAAAAATCTGACTCCATCATATCATATCACAGTATGATCCAGTGCACTGGATCAGTGCACTGAGGTTTTTCAATGTAAGCAAGATGTGGGACAATAATTACATGGCAGCAAAGAAAGAGTACTTATTGTGAAGTACTTGGTGATCCCAAATTTTCCCATGTTCTATGAGAAGTGAACTCGGTAACCGGGGACAACACAGAGAATGATTTGTGGTGAGAACTTTTTCATTGACTCCACGGGTCTTTTTATTTCCTTGGCAAGAGGGAAGTGAGTACCATTAGGTTCACTGCAGCTGCAAAGGAGGACGTCCTCTCCTGGTTACCACAGCACAGAAATGTGGCTGCAGGCAACTGTTAGAAGCCATGCCTAGACCAAACCTCATGAAGCTAAAGGCTCATGAAGATATGATTGTTTTAAAATTCAGAGTCTTATAAGTGTCTTGAATACTGACTTTCTTTTCCTAAAGATATTTTGGTATCCATTAGACAGTGGAAAACTAAGTCAATTTGAGAGATTATGTAAAAGAGGTGAGGGAATTCAGGAAGACAAACAGATTTGACTAAGTGTAAACACTTGGTATTTTTCTGTAACCAGTGGGTACGTCCTGTGAGAACAATGAGATAAGATATCAACAGAATAAAGGTATTAAACTTCCTCTACCCATTGGGTTGTGGGATAACTTAAATTTGCTACTCTGCTTCACACAGAAAAAGATTTTAAATTCTTACGATAAGTACCAACAATCATCATCTCTGTGTCTGAGGGTGATTTGTAATTGTCTCATTCAATATTCTAAATTTTTTACAGAGAACTTTTATAATAATAAGAACCCGTTAAGTTATTTTAAAAATCCATTTACAGCCCTGGCTGGCATAGCTCAGTGGATTGAGCACGGGCTGTGAACCAAAGTGTTGCAGGTTCGATTCCCAGCCAGGATACACGCCTGGGTTGAAGGCCATAACCCCCAGCAACCGCACATTGATGTTTCTCTCTCTCTCTCTATCTCCCTGCCTTCCCTCTCTAAAAATAAATAAATAAAATCTTTTTTAAAAAACCCATTTACTATAGAGTATAAATAATTTGGTCTTTTTAATTAAAGGTTCATTAAAATATTGTGGGAAATCTCTGAAACTTGAATAACAATAAACATAAATTATATCCAGATAACCTCTATTCATGGTCTTATTTGTTAATCTACAAGTGTACTTCATAATCAAGTCAGAATGAAGTTTCAGAAGATATCATTCCTACTACAGGTCAGAAAAAAATATATAAATAATGTCAAAGTACATATTTTCATTAAAAGAGACAATAAATAAGTGTTGGCAAGGATGTAGAATAATTGGAACCCTTGAACATTACTGGTGGGAATGTAAAATGGTAGGGGCTCTTTAGAAAAATAGTTTGGCAGTTCCTCAAAAAGATAAACATTATCGTCTGGCAATTCTACTTCTAAGTATATACCCAAGAGACCTGAAAACATATGTTCACATAACAATTTGTGCATGAATGTTCATAGCAGCATTGTTCATAATAGCCCCAAAGTAGAAACAACAAAATATTCCTCAACTGATGAATGGATAAACAAAATGTGGCTGGTATATCCATACAGTGTGATATTAACCAGCAGTGAAAAGGAAGCAATGATATTTGCTACAATATGGATGAACCTTGGAAACATCATGCTGAGTGAAAGAAGTCAGACACAGATGGCTGTATATTATGTGATTCTACTTACACAAATAGGAGTAGGAAAATTTAGAAACAGAACAGGAAAATCGAAAGACACAAAGTAGATTAGTGTTTTCCAGGGTCTTGAGGAGAGGGAAATAAGGAGTGATGCTAGTAGATGCAGGGATTCTTTTGGGTGTGGTGATGTGTTCTGGTTTAGATAGAAGTGCTGCATGGTTTTGTAAGTATACTAAATTATATACTTATAATGCTAAATTTTATGGTATGTGCACTAGATCTCAATTTAAAAATAAGAATACATAAAATAATAAGTATTATATGGCTCAAGAAACTGTTTCATCAGTGGTCCAGCCATGAGAGAATATTACAGAATTCAAAGAATTACAAAAAATTATAAAGCAGTTATTATAGTTGTAAGTTATTATTGTTTGCTTTTAAAATTTCTCTTAATTTCTCCTTTTTTTCTTTTCTTAAAAAGATTTTATTTATTTATTTTTAGGGAGAGGGGAAGTGAAAGAGAGAGGGTGAGAAACATCAATGTGTGGTTGCCTTTCACATGTCCCCCACTGAGGACCTGGCAAGCCAGGCATGTGCCCTGACTGGGAGTCAAACTGGTGACCGTTTGGTTCGCAGGCCTGCGTTCAAACTGCTGAGCTACACCAGCCAGGAATTTCTACTTTATTTTCTGATGTATCCTGTAAAAGCACAGGTTGTCATTAAAAAAAAAGAATACATAATTCAACTTTTTGTCTCTATTACACACCAGTGGTACTTTCCTACTCAAGACCTGTGTTCATATTTTTTTGGTAATGTGGTTCCTATAATAGAACAGAAGGTTTCCTAAAAGGATTTCATATAACTGTGACAGGGATAATCAAGAGCTTTCAAAGGCCCATGTTTTTGGTGCAGTTAGGAAAAAAACCAGGAATAGAAAACATTGTCTCTGCCAATGGAAAGGTCATAAACCTAAGGGCATGAAAGGGCGTACTTACATGAAGAGAAATGAGCCCATAAACAAAGATCCATAAACATGAACCGACTAACTATGCAAAGTCTGAGAGTAAGTACAGGGAGAAAATTGAGGGGAGTAAGTTCACAGATATCTTTATCATGGCTAGGTAACTAATAAGAACAGAAACCACATCCTGGCAATTAATTACATGTTCTATGGAAACTACAGAGGTATTTCATTTGAACTCTATAAAAAATGGTTACTTCATCTAGTACTCATTAAAGTACAAAAACCCACAAATAAATTAGAGGTTGAAAGTTAAGAATAGGAAGTCAGTATTCAATTTTGAACCCACTACAACACCAAACACAATGGTATTTTACAGATACAATACAGCTGGAAATGAAAACGCCATATTCCAGAACCTCCAGAAAGTCAGGGATATGTGCCCTCATCAGACGTGCTCACTCTGCTTTTGCGCCTTCCAAAGGCGGGAGCTTTGATGTTATCTACCTTCTGGATCATAAAGCCATCTAGAATGGGGTTGGCTCATTTCTGAATTTAAGTGAGAACTTCAGGGACTTGCTGAGGGTGACATGAGTGGTAGGTAGTGAAGCCAGGACAAGAATTTGATGTCCTGATTTCCAAAACAATGATTCTCTATCACATTCCACCTGTAATTTTTTTTTGTATTGGAGCATGACAAATATCTAGTGAAAGCATAACATGCCCCAATCTTAAGTTTACAGCTCAACTATTTTTTTACATAAATAAAACACTCATGTGACACTTCACCAAACAAGATATAGAGCATTTTTGGCAGCCCATAAAGTTCCTTTGTACCCCCAACCACTATCCTGGTTTCTACCAGCATCCATCGGTTTTGCGTGTTTTTGAACTTCAAAAAAAATGAAATCATGCAGTGTGCACTTTTTTGTATTTAGCTCCTTTTACTTAATGGGAGATCTGCACGATTCATTCATGTGGTGTGTGCTGTTAGTTTGTTCTTTACTGCTATGCACCCTTTTTTCTCCTTTTTCCTCCTTTTTCTTTAGTCTATCCTTTTGTCTTAGATGGGTTTCTAGGCTCAGTCTAGTTTAGGAAATGTGGTAGTGAGTAGCAGAGGAAAAAAGTCTCTGTGCATGAGGGTAGGTGAGCCAATTCCAGCTGTCCCAAAGCTCTGGTCTACATTTCCAAGCTAAAACTATGTGCTCTGCACAATGAGAAGGAGACAAAATCACCAACAAGAACAACGCAACAGGCTGGACAACAACCCAAACCCAGTCATAACTCAGCAGAGTGTTTGCTCTTCAGTCATCTGGGCTCAGCTTAGTCACTCTTTGCCCCACCTTTAGCTAAATGAATGGGGGCTGAGTCTAGTGAAGAGAAACCACTGTCCTGAGACCTTAAACAAGCGGCTCATTGTCTCTGGGCTTCAGATTGCTCACTGATAAAATGAAGGGGTTAGATGGAGTTTCTAAGGTCTCTAAAAATCAAAGAGAATGCAGGTCAATACTCACTTATTTCACACTGTTCTCCCTCTAGTCCTGGAGGGCAAATACACTTTCCGGGGTAGAAACAGGTCCCTCCATTAAAGCAAGTAGTTGAGCAGTTTGCTGTTAGAATGAATAATGGTATTGCATTAGACAGTAGGTTAAATCTAAAAACAGAACTTCACTTACAGTTAGGTGATATTTTGGAGGCATCTGCTACTCACCCATTTACTTATGTAGTAAAGTAAGCCACGCTATAAATACAGGAATTGGAACCACTTGACCACATATGGACTCCCCCAGCATAACAGGATGCCACACACATTACACAGAACCCACCCAAGGGGTTATCCCTTAAGTGAAAAGAGGCACGGTGTGCAAAGCATTCTTTTCTATTTTCTTATAAATATCTGTACCCTTAAAAGGAGATCACTATAAGCTCCATTCCTCTTATTTTTTTTAGAAATTAAAACATTGTTTTTAACCTCAAAGAAATTTGTTTTGAACTACAATACATCTTCAGTCTCCAACCCCCGCCAAACCCAGTTCATGTCACCCTCCTCCCCAGTGAGGGAGTCACGTAGTGTTCCCTTTGTAAAGCTTCTCACTTATATTCTTGAGCCAGATTCTCCTTAAAAGCTGTTTGCAATAGTGAAAAGGGGGAAATACAATGTCTAAAGGGAAGTAATGTCCTACTACTACATAATGCTCCATTGAAACCCTCCCAAAGTTTTTAAGATAAAGGAAGAAGAAAATGAAAACTTTCAAAGGGAAAAGTTTTTAAGTTGAAATAGATAAAAGGAAGAGAAGTCCTAAGTATTAGGATCCAACAAAAAAGAAAGCAACTTTTTTTTCCAGAATAAGAACAAAGGTTCATCTTCAGTAACAGTATTTTTTTTTAAATCAACTTTCATGATGTTTGGGAGAAGGGATATTTGTACTCAGGAAAAGACAGCCTGTCGACCCTTGTGAGACCCCATGGGCAGGGAAGTGGCAGCAGCGTGAACCAGAGGGATGAAGAACTTGGGTATATTACTGTGGAAATCCAATTCACTGGATTATCCAGGTAAAAATTGGACTGTGTGCAATTCACCCTAAAACCTGGCTGTCAACTTCTGGAATTTGGCTGCTCACTGGCACCTAAAATAGAAGGAGGACAGACATGGGGATGGGGGAGAGCAAATATCTAAAAATAGATAAGTTGGCTCATTCTATAAAGGGGATTAAAATAAGAGCTTGGATTTTCAGCAATTCCAGTTATATGGCCTATGTGTTCTTGTCCTATATAAAACAGGCCAAAGTTGGCTATAGATGAACAAAAGCTGAAGTAAGCGTCCAGTAGGAAAACCAGAAAGGAAATCCAAAAGTTGTAAGTGTGTGCTTTCTTTGTGAAAAAGGAGTCCTACTAGAGTGTTCTATGAACACCATGCCTCTTAAAAGAGAAAACTTTTTGTTTAAAATCCCAAGTATCTCTCAGCTTAAGACAATGATGTACTCGTTTTGGCAAAAATCAAGCCCACTATGTGGGAGACGGGGAGCAGCAGCATGTGGTGCAGGATTTAGGATGTGGATTTGGGGGAACCAGCTCTTTTGGTTTCTTCTCTGCTCCTTGGTGCTGGTGTTGTTAGGGCTGGTCAGTTGTGTTTGTGGGTGTGTCTTGTCTCCCTACCTGTCCCTGTTTCTCCTGGGGATTCTCAGATGTGAAAACATCAGGATCAGTGCCCAAATGGCTGCAGCCCTCTGGGCACCAGCCCTTATTAACATGTAGAATTCAGCAGGCCTGGGAGGTTGTTTGAAAGTTACAGAATATGACAAAGCTGGTTATAAAATTTGGCCACACTCTTAGTATTTGCATCATAGCTCACAGTGCTGACCAAGCCCCTCTACATTTCTGCTGTGTGATGCTTCTTGACCAGAAAAGTGAACCACAAACCCTCAGTGGCTTTCACAGGCACCAAGGGTATGGTAGGCCAGTGCATTCCTGAAGTTTGTGAAGATGTCCCAAGAGCCCATGAAAATTAATCTTTAATGTTTCTTTAAATGTGTAGTGCTAAGGTCTAGGTCCATGCCAGTAATTAAACCATTTTTCAGAAGCTCTATAGTCCCTCCTGGACAATAAAAGCATTTTTGGTTGAGGTAGTAAAAAAAATGTTTTTTAATGTTCCTAGATCTCCAGTGAGACCAAATAAAATTTCAGTAGACTTTCTAGAAGAATTTTAAAAATTAATGGAATTTAACAAGGAAGGAAATCCTTTATCTAAAAGGTAAGTAAAGTATTATCAAATGTAAAATGTACTGGAATACAGATAGATATTCTCCCTGAACAGTGATCATGGTTTTGTAAAACCATGTCAATAGAAAAATAGTGCAACTGGCCCTGGCTGGTGTGGCTCAGTGGATTGAACACTGGCCCATGAACTGAAGGGTCGCTGGTTCAACTCCGAGGCAGAGCACAAACTCGTGGTGTGGGCCAGGTCTCCCATGGGAGGGATGTGAGGGGCAACTGATCAATGTTTCTCTTGCACATCGATATTTCTCCCTTCCTTCCCCTTTCTCTAAAAAATCAAATAATATCTTTTAAAAAATAAAGAAAGAAAAGCAGTGTGATTGACACTCCACTGTACAAAGTACACCAGTAACAGCCATATCTACATAAGCAGGCCTCACAAATATTCCCATTAAACCTGTTAATACATGAGTTCTTCACCCAAATCTCTGAAGGACTTGCTTTATTTCCAAATAGTTTCAATATAACATGAATTTAATTCTGCTTCAAGAAATGCCTAATTTTCCAATAGCTGAATGCTAAATTTAGACAACTTAAATAAAGATTCACAATAAAGAATATCACACACTGGTTGTTATCTGTATCATTGGTGCTTTATGAATACCAATTAAAAAAAATTTTTTTATCCAATGCTCTACTTTTAAAAGATTACTTGGAAAAAAAAGGTAGAAATGGTTTCACATATTATCTCAAATGGCTGTGGGGTCGGGGATAAGAGGTCAGTGACTTCATTTCCAGTTTAGGAATGGGGAAACATGACCCACAGAGAGGTCGAGGCATTTGCCCAGATTCAGTGTCACTCATGAAGCAGTGGTCTGAGTGTCAGCATGGGGCACTGGAAGGTGTGTGTCTGGATTAGTCTCCTCAAGCTGTACAAACTTCAGTTATCTGGGAATGCGATGGATGAAACTCTATACATCTCAAAAGGTTGTTGAGAGTAAAATCAGATAATTGTATGAAAGTACTCTGCATCAGAAAATAGCAGGCAACTGAAATTATTATCCTGACTCACGCAGAAGGTTCTTTCTTTTAGCTTTCCTTCCTTCCTTCCTTCCTTTTTCTCTTTCTTTTCTCTCTCTCTCTCTCTTTCTTTTTCTTTCTTTTTTAAAGCTGCTCATTTCAATCTTAATTGGTGCTAGCTGCATTATCACTAAAGAGACAATTTTCAAAAATAGCACTCAATTTATTTCAAGCATATATTTGTTTTAAAAACTAGTGTTCTACTCATGCAATTGGCTATTTTGACACAAAGCATGTTCCATTCCATGAATACACTTTACAGGATATTATTTAATTTTTTCCATAAGAGATGTGAACCTGTCAAAATAGACAGATATCTTGTCAAGAGTATGAATCATTCAATAACATTTTAGGGCCAAATTTCAATCCACTTTCTAAGAGTAACTTGGCTATGAGGTTGCATTATAGGAAGGAGGAACCTGATCTCTCAGGGATGTGATCTGTAAACAAAGCATTGAATTGGGGGTTCAGCGAACATCTGGGTCAGGCCATTTGGAGCAGGTTGTTTCAGTTCTGTCTTAGAAGTTCATGCATAAAACTGATTAGGACCTACCCAAACCCATGTGGCAGGGACAGCTAGCTGCTCACAAAAATCCGGGGCTCCCCTCCCAAAAAATTGTCAGTGGAAGACAGACATCCAGCCTGGGACTTAATCGTGGGGTTAATTCCTACCTATGGAATAGGTGTGGAAATTTTGTGGGCCACTTCTGAGCCTGTTTTGTGTGTATGTGTTTTGTTTTTAAGCAGTGCATACTCCATTCTCCCTTTCTCTGCTTATTGGCTGGATCCAAAGAGCTCCAAAGTAGGACCATAGATGGAAGGGACCTGGGTCCCTGAGTCACTGCTTGGAGAAAAGCTGCCCAGCTCGCTGACTGTGTATTCCTGCACAGGAACATTCTGTGAGTGATAACAAACTTCTACTCTGTTAAGCTATAGTAAGAGTTGGGGTTCGAGTTATTACAGCAGCCAGCTAAGCAATATACCCTGTTTATAGTGCTGTTATGAAAAGTGATGATATATTAAATATATGTCTCTTATGAAACATTTAAAAATTAAAGAATCTTTGTTCTTAAAATAAAGAAAAGAACTGTTACCTTTATCACAATTGACTCCATAGAATCCAGGTGGGCAAATGCAGAAACCAGGAGTAACACAAAGCCCGCCATTCATACATCGTGGTGTACAAAGGGCTGGTAGGGGGAGAGAGCTCTGATTAAGGCCAAACAGGGTTTCGGAGCAGGAACATTTTAGAAATGTCAGTAATATAATAGGCCTACATTTTCAAGCTTTGTGGTTGACTAAAAAATGGTCACTCTTTAGAGATACAAGTTGTCTATATTAAAAATTATTTTTGTGATGTAAATCAGACTGTCTTTTCATATCAGACTATTTTTAACCAATTTCATGGAAGAAAATTTTGGAATTGTTCTATCTGAATGGCTGATCAAAATTTGCCCAGAATCATTATTTCAACTAAGATGTACTCATAAGACTGTGAATATTTTTTCCTGTTCTATTTCCTTGATCTTCTAATTACAAAATAAATGCAAATAAGAAAAGTCCTTATTTCTTGAAGATGAAAATATTTTGATTATTTTGATCAAATAAGCTCTTAGGATTTAAGTACTATGTGGTTCATAACACATTTTCTTGTTTATCTCTTTCCTTTATATAACTTCCTTAATAGTGATTTCACTTAAATGGATATGCTCATTACACAAATTATATTCATCTTTTTTTTGCCTTATAGCAACTTAATAACTCAGGTGTAGACATAATTTTGAATTGAGCTACTTTTAATTGGAGTAGAAACTTTCAAATCATTTATAATACTAGCTTTTAAAACACAGTTTAAGTAGAGGGAAAAAACCCCTCAAAACTTTTACAAGATTACATCCAAGCATAGTGCATATAGTAGTTAATATCTGGGGGGAGGAGTGGCCACAAAGAATGTAGACATTGTGCCAGAGTTCTCTGACCCTGTCACTACATACTTTCATTTAACAGAAAACCCACTTCCAGAAGAGATCCCTTCCAAGAGCTCTCCTGTGGCTTTTTTAAGATTTCACCAAAGCTTATACTGTGACCAGAAAAATAATTTCAGGGGAGGTGTTACAAATATATACAGGGCCCCTGTGTGACATCCATTTCATTAGGGAGCAAGCAAGGGAAGCTGTCTTTACCTTTCTCACAGTGAGGTCCGTAGAATCCATCAGGACATTCACAGACACGTCTTTCATTACAAAACCCTCCATTTCGGCACCCTCCTGGGCATTCAGCTTCACCAAAGAGAAACAAGACTAATGGACGTCTTTGAAATCATTACAGCAAGCATGAAGAGGTAGTGGTCATTCTTCCCCTCAGTGCACCAATGACCATAATTTATTGAATACTTCTACCATTTTCTTTCTATACCACTAGTACTTTACTAAGTCTTCTTCAAAGTAAGATTTCACATCTCTCAATCTTACTTCCTCCATAGAAGAAGGCAAAGCAAGCCTTATTCTGCCTTCATCTCCACCTGTCAATCTACTATACCTCCTTAAATTCATGCTAGAATAGAATGATTGACAGTGCCCTCACCAATTGCTTTCAAGGGGTGGAATGACCTCCTGGTACATCTTTACAGAACCGAAAGCTCCCAGAGCTTGATTCTATGCTGGAAAATCTTGTACCAGGATGGGAAAGGAGCCAGGCTTTCATGTGTAAATGGGCATGGGGGTGTGGTGGCGAGATGCCTTTGCCCAGCAGAGATTGCTAGCATGATGGTGGCACCCCATTCTCTATGGAAGTCAGCAGTGCCAAGTTTTGGAAGACAGTGGGGAGTGTTGCCTTCACAGGTGGCATTTGCTGGTAATGACTGCCAACCTTGGTATGAGGATCAAGAACAGGAAATGGGGAAAATTCATGACCATAACTAAGATACACCTGGCAACTCCCAAAGATTGTGTTGGGGGAGGAGGAGGAGAGAGGTAGAAAACAGGGCACTTTGAAGGAGGTATTAGAGTTCCTAAAATTGTGAGTGGGGTCAAAGCAGAGAAAGTCTTGCTTGGTATTGTTACTGACCCTTGTGTTTATCACCCTCTCCTCCCACTGGTATGATTATAATTATACATTTGCCTACCTACCTACCTACCTACCTATAATTTTTACCCGTATCACACCTGGAAGCTTTATGAGCTTTCTCTTGAATCACCATCACTGATTACCTTGTTGACACGTTTTAAAGAAGATAGCATTTTGAGGTGTCCGTAGGATGGTATTGCCTTCAGAATTCATTACAATCACATTCACTTCAAATGCTGCCACTCCGTCTTGTTTTCCAAGGCATGGGAAACCAACTTGAACAACTAAAGAAAAAGCAAGTATTGACAAACAGTTTATCTACTTTATTCCAGTTTTATAGAAATCTCAGTAAGAGAGATGAAGAACAAAGCAACAAAGCCCACATTTCATTATTTGACATTCTTGTACCTCCGTCAGAGTAGGGAGTGTATTTTGATCACCTGGGCATTCTCCACAGAACTGTACATGATGCTGGGTGGAGAAGGAATGAATTACCCTACCAACATGGAATTGGGGATATTTTGTTTGTAGTCTGTCTTGTACTATCTTGAAAATGTTTTCTATGAAAATTAAAGGTACAAATATGCAGCATAGATTAATTAATTAGGAGAAGAAACTTTGTGGGCCTCTTCATCAGCCTCTATACAATCCAAAAAACAGCTAAAAATCAACACTTCAGAATCCATTAAATAAAGCCTTATAAGCAATTTACCACTAGTTTATTTTTACTCTGTGCTTCAAAGTGACAAAATATGTTTTTTGGAAATAGTCTATAAATCAGACTAGAGTTTAGTCATTGGATTAAGTTAATGAAGTTAATATTTTCTCCTGCTATTTGTTAATATTAAGAAGTGTCCATATCTTGGGGATTTGGAAGACAGTTTGGTGTGATGAAATCATGTCATTCTAGCATTAAATCTAATAGTTTAGGTTCCTACAGAGGAGGCCACTGCTATTTTGTGAGTCTAGCAATCACTTGGGGTGTGTGTTTATTGACTTAGGAACTAACAATGCGATTGTACAGAGAAGGTGAGAAATCATGGAATACCATAAGTCATTGGGTGGGAATTGGCTCAAGTCATTGCCGAGAGGCTGGTTATGTAAATTTCTAAAATCTACTTGACTATAATAACATGTCTGCTGGGAATGATCTAGCTGACCCAATAGACTTTAGTTCTTCCTTACAAATAGGAAAAAGTATCGCTAATAGTTATACACATGAAATTTTGCTTCATTTTGTTTTTATATGGCAGGTAATAGTTACTGCCAAGTTTAGGAAAATTATGGCAAGCCAAGAAAAATCCTTTCCCTTTAGAGTTTTTATAAACCTTTCCTCTAGGTTTATAAGAAAAAATGAGCTGGAAATTTGTCTCCTCTTTTCCATAAGGCATTGCACACAAACTGGTCATACAGTCTTCTGAACGTGCTTTGGCAACCAAAAACTCCTCCCAAGGTTTTGGCATTGTCAGCGTTCATTACCATGCCAGTCTCAAAGTAACATGGATTTCCAGTTCTCCTGCATCTTAAGAGGTTGGCATTGCAAATAATCAATTACACGATGAAAAGGATATACAGATATTTTAACAGAAATAAGAAGAGAGAGAAAACCAAAGTTGTGTCTGAAGTTCCAAAGTAAAATAGTCTCCATTGAAAGCCTTCATTTAATGAAAGCTTATATATGAAAAAGCCAATTTACAAAACATGGAAATCCATTCTAGGGATTTCCATTTCAGGAGGAAGCAAATAATTTCTTTCCATTGTTAACTCTTATAACTTTTACTTTGTACAATTATAACATTTTATTTATCTTTCTCATGAATCTTTTTTGGTTTTCTTGATTATTTATTATTATTTTTAATTAAATTTATTGGGGTGACATTAGTTAACAAAATTATGCAGGTGTCAAATGTACATTTCTATGATACATCATCTGTATATTGCATTGTGTGCCTACCACCCAAAGTCAAATCTTCCGTCACCAGAAACTAGCTTTATGATTTTGGGCAATGGTTCCTTCAAGTCAAGCTTGCTCTCATAAATCTTTTGTATGGATGGGTAGGCCAGTAATTGCCCTGAGGTATAAAAAGATGGGAGAATCCGAAAGGATACCTAAAGATACAACATTTAGAATCTTACTCATCACATGTAATCACCCAAACTATTATGTTCCAGGTGTATCTTTTTCCTGGACCTTCACTTTGCAGCCCACTTAATTCTTTTAAAAAGGCTCATAAGTTTTATTTTAGCTTTCTGAATCTTGATATGAAAGGGTTTCTAAGTCAACTCGTTGTTTCTGTTTATCACACTGTCAAATTTCAAAACATATCTGGAATGCTAAATATCAAAAATCATGTTATATTTATATGTATAGGAAATGCAGTTAAGAATACTTACTAGTTTGTCCATATTTGCAGATGTGCTAAAAGCCAAACCATTTACAAATCTGGTTAAAGTATGACTGTGTGTTCACATGCTCTAGTCATCTGGGGGTGCTTCTGGAGAGTTTGGGGTGCTCACGTGAAAGTGTGTGATTTCCTAACATGGCCTTGAAGTTGGTCAAAGTAGTGAGATGCATAGAGAGTTTCCTGGCCTGTGGTTCTAGAAAATAAAGCTCTGAACAGTCCCAGGGAGAAAAACAAGGATACAAAATCCAACAGAAATGTCAAGGAGGAAAACATACCATAAGTAACTTTCTTTAGGGTTTTCAACATGAATTTCTCCCTCTAAATGGTTAAATAAAGTTTGAATCAAAACACAAAGGGCTAATCCATTCAATGAATATTTTTTAGGTGATTACCATGTGCCAGTCCCTGTTTTAAACACTGGGGATACTTTAGTGGAGAAGACAAATAAAAGCTGCTGCTCTTTTGGTGCTTATGTTTTAGTGATTTATTTTGAAGACATTTTGCGATAGTAAAATCTTTTAATCATTAAAAATTCTTTAAAATATTCACTTATTGATGGACACTTAGGTTGTTTCTATGGCCTGGCTACTGTAAATAGTGCTGTTATAAACACGTGGGTGCAGATATCTTTTTGAATTAGTGTTTTCATTTCCTTTGGATGTATTCCTGGGAGTCAAATTGCTGGATCATATGATAGTTCTACTTTTAATTTTTTGAGCAACCTCTATAAAGTTTTCCATAGTAGCTGTACCAATTTACAATTCCACTGATAATGCAGAAATGAGCTATTTTCTCCACATTCATGCCAGCATTTGTTATCACTTGTCTTTTGATAATAACCATTCTAATAGGCACGAGGGGATGTCTTATTGTGGTTTTAATGTGCATTTACCTAATGACTAGTGATGAGTATCTTTTCACGTACCTGTTGGCCTTTCACATATCTTCTTTGGAGAAATGTCTACTCAGGTCTTTTGCCCAGTTTTAAATTATTTTCCTTTTGCTATTGAGCTATATAGGTTTTTCATATATTTTGGATATTAACCCCTTATCAGATATATGGTTTGCAAAAGTTTATTCCTGTTTCATGGGTTCTCTTTTCACTTTGTTGATGGTTTCCTTTGCTGTGCAGAAGCTTTTTGGTTTGCTGTAGTCATACTTGTTTGTTATTTTATTGCTTGTGTTTTAGGTGTCAATCCAAAAAATTACTACCGAGACCCATGTCAAGGGGCTTTATTCCTGTGTTCTCTTCTAGGACTTTCATGGTAACAGGTTATACATTTTAAGTCTTTAATCCGTTTTGAGTTAATTTTTGTGAGTGGTACATATGTTAGGCTCATTTCAATAACTGACTTTTGTGAAAGCTTTGCTCTACCCAGATTAGATTCTGTTCAGTTCCCAAAGAAGTGGCACATGCCCACAGTGCCCTGATTCTTTGCACCTGCCCTGCTGTGTGGAGTGTTTTTTCTCCTCTTTTCTGTCCAGTGTTCTCCTACTCACCTGCCAAGATACAAATTAAACTGCACTTGTTCTCCATAGACTTTCTTAAGGCTATGCCATTTCCCTTATATTTAACAAATACCTCTCTCAATTATTGCATTAAAATATCATGATTTAATTAGGATTCTGCATCCTTTGCCAGACATGAGATTTTCAAGGCAAGGGCCATATCTTACTCAACTTTTTAAAATGATATTTTATTGATTAGGCTATCATAGTTGTCCCAGTTTTTCCCCTTTTCATTCCTCCACCCAGAACCCTCCTCTCCCTCAGGCAATCCCTACACCAATGTTCATGTCCATGGGTCATGCATATAAGTTCTTTGTCTGCTTCATTTCCTATACTCTACATCCTCATGGCTACCTTGTAATGACCTATTTGTATTTCTTAATCCCCTCATCTCTTCACACATTTTTTCCCATTCATTTCCCATTTAGCAACCATCAAAATGTTCTCTGTATCCATGATTCTGTCTCTGTTCTTCTTGTTTGTTTAGTTTGTTTTTTAGATTCAATTGTTGATAGGTATGTATTTTTTGCCATTTTATTATTGATAGTTTTGATCTTTTCTTCTTTAATAAGTTCCTTTAACAGTTCATATAATAATGATTTGGTGATGATGAACTCCTTTAGTTTTCTCTTATCTGGGAAGCTCTTTATCTGCCCTCCAATTCTAAATGATAGTTTGCTGGGTAGAGCAATCTTGGCTGTAGGTCCCTGATTTCCATGACTTTGAATATTTCTTGCTAATCCCTTTTGGCTTGCAAAGTTTCTTTTGAGAAATCAGCTGACAGTCTTATGGGAACCCTGTAGGTAACTGCTTTTGTCTTGCTGCTTTTAAGATTCTCTCTTTGTCTCTAACCTTTGGCATTTTTGATTATGATATGTCTTGGAGTGGGCCTCTTTGCATCTATCTTGTCTGGGACTCTTTGTGCTTTCTGGACTTGCATGTCTCTTTCCTTCACCAAATTAGGGAAGTTTCCTTTCATTATTTTTTCAGGTTGATTTTCAATTTCTTGCTCTTTCTCTTTTCCTCTGGCTCCCCTTTGATGCAAATGTTGGAATGCCTGAAGTTGTCCCAGAGGATGCTTATACTATCATCATTTGTGGGGGATTCTTTTTTCTTCTTGTTCTGATTGGTTGTTTTTTGCTTCCTTATGTTCCAAATCATTGATTTGATTCTTGGCTTCATCCACTCTACTGTTGTTTCCCTGTAAATTGTTCTTTATTTCAATTAGTGTATCCTTCATTTCTGACTGGATTTTTATGCTGCTGAGGTCCTCACTAAGTTCCTTGAGCATCCTTAAAACCAGTGTTTTGAACTCTGCATCTGATAGATTGCTTATGTCCATTTTGTTTAGCTCTTTTTCTGAAGTTTTAATCTATTCTTTTATTTGGACCATGTTTCTTTGTCTTCTTCTTTTGTCAGCCTCCCTGTGTTTGTTTCTATGTACTAGGTAGACCTGTCTTGGTAGCATGGCCTAATGTAATAGATGTCCTATAGTGGCACAGCTTCCCCCATCACCCAAGCTGGTACTTGAGGTGTGCCCTTCGTGTGGACTGAATACACCCTCTACTTATAGTTGAGCCTTGATTGCTGTTGGCAGGTCAATGGGAGGATTTACCCAGGCCAGTCAACTGTAAGGACTGGCTGTGATCACTGACCTCCAATCTCTGCCCTCTGTGGAGGATCAGTTGTGCACAAGCAAGGTGGTGGTACTCTGATGTGGTCCATACCTGTCCACTGGGTGTGCAGGCTCTGGGGTTCCCAGGTAGTGGAGGACAAGATCAGTCCCCACCTTTGTTCTGCCCAGGGCCACCCTGCCTGAGGTATAAACCAATCTGAGATGACAGCTATTTGTGCTGGGCCTAGAGATTCCCAGGTGAAGAAGCCAAACTGTGAATCTAGGCTGGCTGCTGCTAGTGCTTGACCTGGGGCCAAGCAATTAGCAAGATGTACTAGAGCTGGGGGATTACTGAGTCTAGCTGTTGCTTATTTGAAAAGATTTAGGAGGTTGTGAAGCATGGGCTAACAGTTTCATGTGCTCACAAGTTAGGTGGGATGGAGTCTCAGGGGATCTCCAGGGCAGGATGAATAGTGTTAGCCAGGTTGATGGAGTCTCAGATGTGGCTTCTGCCTGCTGGCTCTGGGGGGGGGGGGTAGGCTCAGAAAGGGACAAAGGCCTCTGCTGCCTTTCCATCAGAGAGAAAGCTGTCCCCCAGCTCGTGCCTTGATGCTGGACACTTCAGTGACTCCCTATATGCTACTGGGGCCTTTCAAGCTTCTACACCAGTGCTGGAGCTCAGAGGGAGTCAGTGTGAGTAAGTCCATGTGAGTATTTTAAGGTGTACTGCCTGGGACTCCAGAAGTTTCTTCTACTGCCTTAATCCCCACTGATTTTTGTATCTGGAAGTAATGGGAACTTATATTCTTGGCACCAGAATCTTGTGCTGGAGGAACTGGTGTGTGGCTGGGACTTCTCACTCCTGAGATATTCCTCCCGAATTTTTATCCACCACACATGGATGTGGGACTACCCCATTCTGCATATCTGCTCTTCCTACCAGTCTGGATTGATGTGGTTTCTTTAATTCCATAGTTGTCAGACTTCTATTCAACTTGACTTATGATGGTTCTGGGTGATGGTTTTTCTACATTTTAGTTGTAATTTTGATGTGGTTGTGTGAGGAGGTGAGCCATGCTTACCTATGCCACCATCTTGATCAGAAGTCCCTTCATTCATTTTTGTAATCTCAGCATCTAATATTTGTCTGTCACAACCTAGGCACTGACAGACACAAAGATATACCTTATGGGAGACATACCAGTACACCTTTATACACACACACACTTGCACATATATGCATATACATATACAGAAAGACAAAAATTCACCATAGTCAGTGGAAAATATAGAGAATAAAATATTAACAATGTATATTCACAAGAACACATATACAAAGGAAAAGGAACATTGAAGGCAGAAAAAGCATAGTTCTCGCTACTTCCAAGGACTAGTAGAAATGTGAAAGTTGTAATGTTATGCTTTGCAGCAATAAGTACATGAGTAGTGAGCTACTTTCACTAAAAGACATATGAAATTTGGCCAGATGCTATAGAATCCAGTGCAGTCTAGGTTGTATGCTTGAAACTGAGATAAATTAATACACTCAGAAAAACTAAAGCAGATTGAACATAAATCACATGGCATTCAAGTACACATTCATATGCAATTGATTGCATCTAAACAAACTCATATAAAGTAAATAACAAACATATTCTGATTAAATATGTCTTCCACACTGAGATGGGCATGTTGCTCATACATCGTTAGTCTCTGGTTACCCGAATCACTGCCCTTGCAAGGGAAAAGGGTGAGAAAGGTGGGAGAGAGCTCATTCTCAACACCACATAATTATACACTGCTCTGTGATTATGAATCATGCCACACAAACAGTCATCAGTGCTCCGAGCTGTGCTGACAGCCATTCATTCCCTCAGCAAACACTGAGCAGCTACTCTGAGCTTTAATTTCTGCTAAGACCTGGGTCACCAAGAAGATGATCAGCATTAGCATCTATTTTAAAGTTTCTAGACACTGGATTCCTGAAAGTCTTGATTGAGGAATACCACTGTTCTGTTGGATTCATGGTATGACAAGAGTGTTCAAAGAGGCAAAACCTTGGCTTTATGGAAATTTTATGTTTTTTGTTATCCAACTCAGTAATTTTACGGAACCACCCTGCAGTTTGTATTTCCTGTTTTTGTTCTCTACAGATGCCAGAAGGCAGGCACTTCATAACTGTTAAAGATCAAGAGTTTTCTTTTTCAATGTTTAGGCATATAAGGAGTCTGTCGGATAAAAGAATAGCTTAGCAGCTTGGGGGTATAAAATAGACCAAGAGAATAATGAACACTACCTGAATGCTTAGGACCATAGACACACTGATTTGGTTACTTTTTAATAATTCAAGGTACCCTCACTGCTCCTACTGTGGGGACTGAGCTAATGAGGCTAATGAATAACTGCCCTGCAATGGGCTGAAATTCCCATAAACTTCTTGCACCTGCATTTTTGCAAACAAATCCTACATCTGCCTCCAAAACCTGTGTGTGGGGTGGGGGGAGGAGTTGTACATGCAGAGTGTGTGTGAGTGTGTGTGCATGTGCATAAGTCACCTGGTCCCAGAGGCTTGTTCTTTTCCAGGTCACTTTGCCCAAAGCATCATCCATTTTTTCCCCTAAATTTTATTACTTGTAAAGATTCTAACTATTAGAACATGATATAGCTAAACATGATCTATTAAAATATTCTCAAATCATATGTTCAAAGTCTTTTTGTTTCAATATCCTAAAAAGCAGAATTTCAGTAAGCTTTTTTCACTACACACAAAAAATGAATAAAGCTTGGAAGAATTAAGACACAGGCATTAAATTAGAAATTCAAAAATTCAAGGCTGTGTAATGAATTTAATTATGGATTTTGTAGGCTACAGTGAGCTTGTATTCTTTCAATAATCAGAAAAAGACAAAGGGAACATGGCTCTGGCCAAGATGGAGTTGTAGATAGATGTGCTTTGCTTCCTTGCATAACCAAAAGGATAACTGAATTTAAAACAACCAGAACTTCCAGAAAAATAAAACTGTATAGAAGTACAAAAACCAAGAAGTTAAAGAAGAAACATTCATTCAGACTAGTAGGAGGGGTGGATACAGGAAGCTGGGGCAGAGAGGATGCTTGACAAGGTGGGTAGTGGCTGACCAGGTGGGCAAGTGGAGGCTGGTAGACTGGGTGGTCCCACATTCAGGTGTGGATAAACTAGGAGGAACAACTGGGGAGTGAGACAGACCGTGGCAACCCAGGGTTCCAGTGTCAGAAAAATAGTCTTAGAACCTCTGGCTGTAAAAATCTGTGGGGGTTGTGGTGGCAGGATAAACTCCCAGTCTCACAGAAGAGTCTTTTGGAGGAGCCCAAGAGAGCCTAGAACATACACAAGCCCACCTACAAGGGAATCAGTACTAGAAAGCTGCAATTTGCTTGTGGGAAGCCAGGGAAGTAACTGAAAGCAGGATGAGAGCCAAGCAACAGCATTGTTCCCTCTCTGACCCCTCCCTTACACAGAGTGCCACAGTGCAGCAAAGGGTGTTGTCCTGCCCTGGTGAATACCTAATTCTCTGTCTCTTACAATGTGACAGGTACACCAAGATAAAGAAATATGGCTCAAATGAAAGAACATACAAAAACTCCAGAAAACAACTACGTAACAAGGAGATAGCCAATTTATCAGATGACGAGTTCAAAACACTGGTAATTAGGATGTTCACAGAAATGACTGAGTATGGTCACAAAATAAACGAAGAAGTGAAGGCTACACAAAGAGAAATAAAGAAGAATATATGGGGAACCAACAGTGAAGGGAAGGAAACCAGAACTCAAATAAGTGATTTGGAACATAAGGAAGAAATAAACATTCAACCAGAACAGAATGAAGAAACAAGAATTCAAAAAAATGAGGAGAAGCATAGGAACTTTTGGGACAACTTTAAATGTTCCATCATTTGAATCATAGGGATACCAGAACAGAAGAGGAAGAGCAAGAAATGGAAAACTTATTTGAAAAAAATAATGAAGGAGAACTGCCCCAATCTGGCAAAGGAAATACACATGCAAGTCCAGGAAGCTCAGATAGTCCCAAAGAAGTTGGGCCCAAAGAAGAACACACTAAGGCACATCGTAATTACATTACTCAAGAAAACGATAAGGAGAGAATCTTAAAAGCAGCAAGAGAAAAGGGGAGAGTTATATACAAAGGAGTTCCCATAAGACTCACAGCTGATTGTTCAAAAGAAACCTTGCAGGCAAGAAGGGGATGGAAAGAAGTATTTGAGGTCATGAAAGGCAAGGACCTACATCCAAGATTATTGTATCTAGCAAAGCTACCATTTAGAATGGAAGGGCAGATAAAGTGCTTCCCAGATAAGGTAAAATTGAAGGAGTTCATCACCAAGCCCTTATTATATAAAATGTTAAAGGGATTTATCTAAAAAATAGAAGATGAGCAAAAATATGAACAATAAAATGACAACAAACTCACAACTATCAACAACTGGACCTATAAAAAACTAAGCAAACAATTAGAACAGGAACAGAATCACAGAAATTGTGATCACATGGAGGGTTTTCAGTGGGAAGGGGAGGAAAAGGATGGAGGAAAAGGAACAGGGAATAAGAAGTATAATTAGTAGGTATGGAAGAATAGTATAGGAAATGGAGAAGCCAAAGAACTTATATGTATGACCCATGGACATGAACTAAGGGAGAGAATGCTGAAGGGACAGGACACCCAGGGAAGAGGGAGATAAAGGGTAGAAAAAAATGGGATGACTGTAATTTCATAATCAATAAAATATAATTTTTTAAATCAAAATAAAAGACAAAGGGAAAGATTTTAAATATAAATGGAAATTGAAAGACATGTATTTGTTTTATCCCTGACAGTTTCTATTTTTTAAAGCAAAATATGTGATCAAGAAAAATTTTATTAAAAAATCATCTCTGACTAAAAAGGAACATGGCATGAGACATGTCACATGGCATCTGACATGTGACATGGCTGTATTCCAAGAACTTGGTGTCCAGAGTGCCTTTCTTGTCTCCAATATGTAGTAAAGCCCCAGCAATGCCATCTGAGTGGAAATACAATATCCATGTCTCTGGGATGGGATATCCAGGTCCCTGCGGCTACAAATCACAGGCAAGTGAATCTCCAGCACCCCAAGCCTCATTCATTCACATGGGCTTCCTAGAACCTCAAACTCATTTAGATTGAAAGCAGATCCTCTGGGAGGGCTGCTAGTCACAATGCAGCACTGGAATGACCCAAAAGAAACTCAAATTCACTCTTCCTGTCTACATCCACACAGGCACTTATGCCAGAAAATTAAGAAAACTGTGCTTATTCAGTCCCCAATTCTTACAATGCTGGAATGTGGCAGTGCTAGCGGTTGGAAGTAGTAGGTAACTGCAACCTGAAGATGGACTTTGTAAGCGTGCCTGATTTCCTGATTATTTCATAGATTTAAATTAGCTCCTAATGAGATCTTCATTTGACATCTGACAAAATTATTCTAATATTCCTCCAGAAGAATAAGAATAATTTTTTAAAAGGTTACACTATCAGTAATTTTTTAAAATATTATAGCATTACCAATATTACAATGTCAGAACAAACAATATGCTCTAAAACAACCCCTTATGTTAAAAGAAGTTAATATGAAATAAAGAACATATCTTGAATCAGTTCAACTTCTCAAATTGGTAACTTTGATGATTCATAAAAATAATTTGGGTTACAGCCTTATTTCATAATGTTGCCAAAATAAATTTTTGTAAAACCCTAGAATAGGAATTAATTTCCAACCATACAAATAATAAAAAAAAAATCTCAAGAGAAAAGATAGGTTTGACCACATAGAATTTAAAAGCCCCTGCAAATTCCACTTCTCTCAAAAAATAAATCGAAAAGAATTGCATTAAAGGGTAAATGTATAGGGAGCTTTGCAAATCAGTAAGAACAATATTATTTCAATATAAAAATTAGCATGGTACACAAACATTTTAAATTGTCTATTAGATAAAAGAAAATGTTCTACTTCAAAGGGAATTTTAAGAAGTCAGATTGAAAGAACACTGAGAAACCACTTTTCATTTTTAAAGCAGCAAAATAGTTCATGTGATTAATAGCCTGTGTTGATGAGGTGACGTAGAGTAAGCAGGCACTCTCCACGCTGTCAGCTAGGGAACAAATGGGTGCGAGCTTTGTGGACAGTAATTGCATTTTGGCAATTTGTTCTCAGAGCCTTTCAAAAAGTTCATAGTTCTGAGAATTTATTTTACCAAAATAATAATATGAGCACAAGATTTTGATACACACATTAATCAACAAGTATTTTCTCAATGCCTGCTGTGTGGGGCCCTGTGTTGACAGTTGTGTTGAATTAAAAAAAATAGAACTCCTGTCCAGTGACCATCTGTTACTTAGAAAGGATGTGTATTGTGATATTTTTAGATTCAAACCCTGAATACAATCTAAGTAACACAATAAAAGAATGAGTAAATAAATTATGGTATGTTCACAAAATGGAATACTGTAAGGGCATTAAAAATAACTTTTGGAAAAAACTCTGTGACACAGGAAAATGTTTATGTTAAAATGTTAAAAGCAAAAAAGTCGTGAAGAAAGGCCAAATATATAACTTTACCACAATTATGAAAAATATATGTTCATAGGAAAAGACTGGATGGAAATATTTGAACAGGTTGACATAAGTGATCTGTATTTTTCTAGAAGTCATAAAATCTGGGCTCCACTGCTTATTACCAATGTATGACTTTGAGAACGTCAGTTAAACGTCATAAACCTTAATTTTCTAATTGGTAAAATGGAGCTGTAATTCTGGCCTTGACTGCCTCCCAGAACTCAAAGTAGATCATGCATGAATGAGTACTTTGTAAACTAAAATCTCTAATTAAATATCACATACTATTATTTTCTTAGCAAAGAAAAATGATTAGACCTGAAAGAGTAAACCCCTTTCTTCCACTTTTTAAGGTGGAAAATTCCTATTTAATACAGTCATCTCCCTTTATTTGTCAGGCATATGTTCCAAGACCCCCAGTAGATGCCTGAAACCACAGAGTACTGAACCCTACATATACTCTCTCTTCCTATACATATGATAAGGTTTAATGTATAAATTAGGCATAGTAAGCAGATAACAACAATAAATATAGTAAAATAGAATAATCGTAATAATATAATAAAAATTGTGTAAACGTGGTCTCTGTCAAAGTATCTTACTGTACTATACTCACCTTTTTACTTAAAAGAAGCACTTTACACCTTCTCTTTGACACACCAGAATTGTCAGTATCACTACTCTTGTGTGTTGGGGCGCTTATTGAGTAAAGGGTTACTTGAACACACATACTGTGATAGATGATCTGATAACTGAGTGAGTGGGTGGCATATACAGTGTGGATATACTGGGCAAAGGAACGATTCATGTCGTGAGCTGAAGGGAGGGCACAGTGTGAGACTTCATCACACTACTCAGAAAAGTACACAATTTTAAATGTATGAATTGTTTATTTTTAGAATTTTCCATTTAACATTTTTGGACCATTTTGGTTCTGCAGTTATCTGTAGAGATGACCAGTTGTCCCAGGGTAACTGAAACCACAGAAAGTGAAATTCCAGATGTGGGGAGGCTACTGTACAATGCTCACTTTGGGGAAGTTTTTCTCGACAAAGCCCATTGACCCCCAGTCATGAACTTTGCCACATTTATGTGCACTATATTAATCCACACTCCCTGACGAAGTATCTCACCGGCAACTTTCTTTCTTTCTTTTTTTAATCTGGAATTATATGAATTGGGGCTGACTAGAGTTTTCCAGGAATTTATAAAACTCTTCACTCCCTTCCTAATCTTTTTTGTCCAAAGGATATAAAGACATAACAACTGAGCTGCCCTAAAATCAAGCCATCTCTTCAGGAGAGTATTCCATAATCCCTCTAATGGGTGACATCTGGATCTTAAATATTATTCTCGTCATCGTTACATTTTTGAGGGTAAACTTTTCTCTGAGGCAAAGACCACCCACCTGAGGCCTTGTGAGGCACTGTTCCCAGCAGTGGGACATTGACAGTTGGATCTGCCATGATGCCTTTGTCCAGAGAGCGCAAGGACAGGAATTCGTAGAAGTATTCTGCCTGCAACAAAAGGCATGGGTAGTCAGTCAGTACCATGGAAACCACAGAGAGTGAGAAGGCACTAATTCAACTCATCATCCCTTTGATGGGAGAGTGACATTTTTTACTATGGAAACTCTGGAGCACACGACATCTAAAATATTGTGTAGGTAGAATTCACTCTTCCGGATTTTAGAGCTCTAGAATTAGACTCTGTTTGGAGAGAAATAATCTTTTAAAAACATTAATAATATTAATCTAAAATGTCCTCAAGGTAAACTTTTAGCTTAAACAATATTATTTACTTGCCATCTCTTAAAAGGATTGAAAAAAATGCTCTGAAGGAAACAAGTGGTATCAAAATAATCAGCTAGCCCTTAGAAAATTCATCTCAGCTTCATGGGTAATTCTTTAATTTTTTTTCAAATTGGCAATGTGCCTTTTTGGAAAACTGTAATAATAAGGAATAATGAAAGCAGAAATCTATTGGCAAGAGAAGATATTAAAGTCCAAAATTGAATGATATTGTTGTTGCCATTTTTCAGTGCTATCCACTCTAAGAGGTTTCTATTTAAGATCACAACTAAAATATGGAGAGAAAAGTCTAAAAATGCAAAATGCACCACCATCATACGACAACAAGCCATCAATCTCTACACTGTAAACATTTTCATTTTCCCTCTAAGTCTAGTTGAAAAAATGGTTCCCGCTACTTAAACAACCACGAAATATGGGAAGTAGTGATGTATAATCTCACTGCAGAGCTTTATCTTTGATTCTTAACTGATTCCCAACTGGGTTATTAAAAGAGTTTAAAGTCCAAAATTTAATGATATTGTTGTTGCCATTTTTCAGTGCTATCCACTCTAAGAGGTTTCTATTGGAGTAGAAACAACATTTTTCAGTGCTATCCACTCTAAGAGGTTTCTATTGGAGTAGAAACAATAGGTTCTTACTTTGGAATATAAAACAATCAATATATAGGGCAGCTGCTAAAATGAGAATTAGACAAGTTGACTGGTTCTGCAGTTGTCTGTAGAGATAACCAGAATATGGATGGGTTAATAAATGAAATTAATTATGTAAACATGAGCTAGAAGGAGATTAAAAAGGAATATGGCTTTTTTATATGCAGTATAAAATTTATTTTCCAAAGTAGATGATATTGAGATACATAGTTGACATCCACTCAGTTTTCTGCTTTAAAGGATGGTATCAAATGGGTTAGGATCATCCTCATATGAGGATGATAATGTGAAGGGGTGATCTCAGTTGCTATCGGGACATTGTCTACACTGGCAGGGAAGTGAAAAACACTTCCTGGTTTCACTGGGCCAAAAGGAGTGGCTTCATTGACCAAATTCTCACTGCAGCCCCTTCTTTGCATTGTGGCAGTGCTTCCAGAAGACCACTCTGAAAGGTTCCCTAGAAGGGTAAGAGTTTCATGAATTGATTTTTCAAATGTGTTCATTAGGAGGGCTCTAAGGATAAAGGGCCATAAAGCAGTCAATTCTTCCTCTGTCTAAGGCAAGGCAGAAGACTGCAAGAAGTCTGATGAAGAGTGTAGTCAGAAAGGTAATTCAACTTGGAATGAACTCCTTCAAAAAAGAGAACATTATTTCTGTCCCTGAAGGAAAATGAGCAACTATTAAAAGTGGACAGCTACTTAGCTTTTCACAAATTGTGGTATTTTAAATGACTTCTCCAGTTACATTCCCCTTTACATTTCGCTGATAATATTTATCAGTTAACATTTTGTTCCAAAATATATTTTAGTTGATATTATAAACAGATTGAGTGCTGGATGTGTTTATAATTAATACTTTTTAATTATTTATATTACCAATTACACCGATAACTACTAGTGACAATGACATGACAAACATACTTGTGCTAAGACTTAGTCTAAACATTTGTATCAACAGTGCATATAGCAGTGGACGAGAGTTGCATGGGTGGAGTGCAAATACTTTGAAAATAAAGCTTTTTAATGGCTATATCACTTCCAATACCCTGTAATAAATCATTTCCTGCTCCATGATTATATTGTCTAGCTTTATTGCATTATAAATTAAATCTATGTGTATATGGGTGATACATTTAAAATTACATTTATAAATACTAATATAATTTCAATAGGTTTTTAAAATTAAACTTATTGAGGTGACATTCATTAATAAGATTATGTAAGTTTCAAATATATGACTCTATAATACATCATCTGTATATTGTGCTCACCACCCAAAGTCTAGTCACCTGTCACCATTTATCTGACTCCCTTTACCCTCTTCAAACTCTCTCCATCCCCTTTCCCCTCTCGTAACCTTCACACTGTTGTCTGTGTCTGGGAGTTTTTTGTTTCATTTTGTCTGTTGATTTGTTGCTTTCTGTTTTATAGCCCACATATGAGTGAAATCATATGGTTCTTGTCCTCTTCCATCAACTTATTTTGCTTAGCATGATACTCTCAGGATCTATACAAGTTGTTGCAGATGGAAGCATTTCATCATTTCTTACGGCTGAGTAGTAGTCCATTGTATATTTGTGCCCCAGTAAGTTTTTTTTCAAGATTGTATTTATTTTTAGAGAGAGAGGAAGGGAAGGAGAGAGGGAGAGAAACATCAGTATATAGTTGCCTCTCGTGCACCCCCTACTGGGGACCTGGCCTGAAACCCAGGCATGTGCCCTGACTGGGAATCAAACTGGTGACCCTTTGCTTTGCAGGCTGGCACTCAATCTACTGAGCCACACCAGCCAGGGAAATCAACAAGTTTTTAAAACCATTTTATGTATTATAAGAAAAAGGATGAAAGATTAGACAAAGATTAAAACAATGATTGTATAGGATTGATAACTGTTTTTTTCTTTTTTTCTCTTTTTCAAATGTATTTCCATACCTTTTACAGTGAAATAAATACATTTATTTAAAAACAAACATTAATCATGTACTCTACTTTCACTGCTAAGTGCCTGATGATATTTGTATAATTATCTGGTAATAGATGAAATATTCTTCCTGGACTTCTATTTAGTGGGGCTGTGCCCATGTAACAGCTTCATTTAAAACTCTCATGTATCTACTTGAAGCATGCTTCAAGACAAGAATACTCATTATTGAGGTAGTTTATTAATGTCTATTCTAAAAACGTTTGATGGTGTTCAAAGAATGTGGAACTGGAAGAATTTCACTCAGGGTCCATTAACAACTCCACAGAGCAGCAATTTTCAGCCGTTTTTATCTCATGGAACACATAAACTAATTACTAAAATTCTGCACCACACCAAAAATACATTTTTTTTCTGATCTGACCAAAAACTAGGTATAATTTCGATGCAGTCACACCAGAAGACTACTGTTTTGTTGGCTGTTGTCATTTTTTTATTTGACAACCTAAGGGAAAAGAGGTCAGTGACTCTAACTAAACAGTCAGGTACTGCATGTTTTAAAAATTCTTGCAGCATACCGGTTGAAAATCGCTGCCATGGAGCACTTGGGTCTCCTGTTGCAGCTTTTGAATGTAGCCACACTAAGTGGACTGGGCAGCACAGAATCCACTGTATTCAGTATCAGAGAGTTCATAATTAGTGTTGGCGTGACTGCTCAACATGATGCATTTGGGCTTAATGGGCTTCTCTGGACAGCCAATACTCTGACTTACCAATAAGAAATTTCACAATGCAGGGGATTTAGGATGTCCCTTTGAATTCTTTGAGAATTGGTAGATTAAAATTAGTAGGTTTTTCTGCTGCAGTTCTAAGATTATATCACAGGTGAAGAACTGGTGGTTAACAGTTTCTTACTTGGATCCTATCAGTGAAAGGCAGTTGCCAGAGTCAACTTTTTTTGTTTGTCTGTCTTGTTGAAAATGATAGTGTTTCTATAATCTCTAATATATAAAATCTTCTTTATACTTGGTATATTTTTTAAAAAGGGGTTTGTTCATGTATTGTTTTCATTGCCTTATTAAAAATGTCCAGCTTGAAAACCTCTTAGAAATTGACCAACTCTTTGCCTCTGATCTTGACACTGAGTTCTTTCCAAGTTTGACTGTCATTATAAAGAGATCTTTTAAAACCACCAATACTGTATAAATATTTCTATAGATCACCATGAGGTAGAGATGAAATATATTCTTCATTTAACTTAAACATTTAAATATTTTCTTCAGAATCATAGAAAATGGATGATGAAATAAGCAATAGAATTATAATGTCATATTCTAACTTCTAGACAGGACTCTCTGTTTTTACTTTATTTATAATATAATAAATATTCTTAGTCCCAAACCTTTCCACTGGAGAAACTTATTTGGGGTCAAAGAAAACCTAAATTCTATGCCAAAGAGAACAGAGAGCCAGCCTTAAAGTTTGGAAACAAGTTTCACAAATTATAGATTTATTAGTTAGATAAAAGAAAGTCAGAGCATGAACTGTTAAAGGTGGTGGCATATTAGAGAGCACGAGACTTCTATTAGGAAAAAGTACATTTTGTTTCATTAAATGACACTAGCGGAAATGCAGGTAGAGGCAAGTGGGGAGCTTATTTGGGAAACACATGAAAGATTGCCTTGTACTCAAACAAAGAATGGGTCTATTCAGGAGAATAATTCACTGCTAAATTAAATTGCTGAAAAATCTTGCTGGCCTGGTTTGTCATGCAGTAAATTTTCTTTTCATGGGGAAGTATAAAAGTCAGGCGAATTTTATCAAGAGAGAAGTGCTGGGGTCCATTTAACTTGCTTCTAAGAGACTTGGCTAAATATTAGGGTTGTTCCTTCCAGGATTGAAGACGATGTCATTTAAACAGCAAGTGGCACAACCCATAATGCCTTCACTCTGGCACTCTTGTTTTTTGGAAGGGTGGGCAGGTAGGCATGGAGAAAGGAAGCAGAGAATTGCATAAACCATTGGAAGGAAGAGAGACAATCCAGCATTTCTTTTCCACCTTTGAAGTTCTGGGTTTACGGCGTATACTTAATCCAATAAGTACAATAATTGCAGGAACCTCTGAATTAAGAATCAAAAGTTTTTCATACAACCCATAAGGCTTTCAAAGAGGCTCTCAAACCTCTTTTAATTTCATGTATCCTGATGCTGACCTGAGGGCTCATGGGAAAACAGTAGAACAATAAAGGTATCATATTTGTCCCAAAGAAATTTTCAGGCTGTTTAGAGGTGCAAAACTACAGATGCCTAAGGTTTCAAACTTTAGAAGTAATTTTTTTGAGTGTTCACTATACTCAAGTCACTGTTCATTTCTTTCTCACAACAGCCTCCTATTTTTATAGCATAGAAGTATGTCCAGATGAACAGGGCATGGAATATGAGAATTACTATAAGGATATAACATAGCTCCTATACTGTATATGAAGGGCAAGAAGAAAGCTACTAAAATGATCAAGAAAAGAAAATAGTTCAATGTGAAAGTCCCAAACAAAACATATAAACATACCAGTGCTTAAAATAATGATGCCTGAATGTCTAGACTAAAATTGCCAGATCTCACATTCTTCCTTGGCATTTTTCTTGTCACCTGTCTGCACAATTTTATCCTTCAAACTGAAAACTCATTATCCTTGGATTCTGTGACACTGACTATCCTCCCATGCCTTGATTTTCCTGCATTTCCTCATTAACTCTCCTCCCCTAGGCTCATGATCATGGAAAATCACTAAGACTCAGGCCTCAGCTCTTCTCTCTTTGTATTTTGTCATAACATTCGTGCACTCTCACGGATGGAACCATTTCCTTTCCAGCAATGATGCTCAACAGGAACCATTAACGTTGCCTCTGGGCCGTTCTTGCCTGCACAGAGCCTAGTTCCTTATCAAGAGTATTATCATTTTCACAATAACAAAGGTACTGAACCTCAGAGCTGTTACTGTTCCTTGCATATATCTCATCTCACAATAGCCAGACACCAAAATCTTATCCTTTCTCATTATATCTTTTGATCCTGTTCCTTCCTTTCACTCCCACTGCTTCCATCCTAACCCAGACTTTATTTCCCCATATTGGCATTATTATAATACTTTCTGAAATACTACCTTGCCTTCCTCTTTAAAATATCTGCCATAATATAAACCAATGTATCAATTAGAACACAACTTTGCCAGGTCACAGTCCTCTCCTATCTCCCCGGATCTCCAAGACAAGGCCTTCAGCCTGTTAAGTGTCCTCAAGTCTGGCTCCAAATTTTCTTTCTTTATTTTTTACTTTCATTTTTCAATTAGTTTACTTTCAGTATTTTGTATTGATTTCAGGGCTACAACATATTGGTTAGGTAATCACATACTTTTCAAAGTGACCTCCCTGATATTTCCAGTACCCAGCCGGTACCATGCATAGTTATCACAATATTACTGACTATATTCCCTATGCTGTACCTTACACCCCCAAGGCTATTTGTAATTATCAATGTGTACTTCTTAATTTCTTCACCTTTTTCACTCAGTCCCACAAGCTCCGTCCCCTCTGGCAACCACCAGTCCACTCTCTGTGTCTATGAGTCTGTTTCAATTTTGTTTGTTCATGTATTTTGTTTTTTAGATTATTACTCTCAACAGGGGCCCTCTTCTGGAAGTCCACTGGCCTCCTCTGAACACACCATAGCCATGCCTCGGGGCCAGTGTCTCACCTCTGCCGGCCTGTGACAGGACTTAAGTCAGCGGCCCTTAAACATATATCACCACACATTATTATTAAACTTTTCACAGGTGTAGGGCATGTATTATCATATACATTTCAATTCTTTGTGGTTAAGGATGAGGCTGCATTTTTTCCAACACTCTCTTGGGGAGTCAGGTAGCATTGTGCACAAGCAAGGCATTTAATAAGCATTTGCTGGATGAATGGATAATCTAGTGAGAGGCTTCAGGAAGCATAAGCAGGGTGTTCCTGAACATGCTGTTGTGGTGAAATGGCATTAGTCTCTGATTTCACAGACAGGCAGCAGCTTTTCTGTTTTTGCAACTGCTAAATTACTTTTATGGGTCAAAAGATTGCTTTTTGTTATGTTGGATTTATTAGGGTGACACTGGTTAATAAAACCATACAGGTTTCAAGTGTACAACTCAATAACACATCATCTGCTCACTGTATTGTGCACTTACCTCCCAAAGTAAAGTCTCTTTCTGCCACCATTTATCCCCCTCTTTCCCTCTTCCACCTCCCCATAACCCCTTTTCCCTCTGGCGGTTACCATACCGTTGTCTGTGCCTATGTATTTTTTCTTAATCCCTCCCCGCTTTTCACCCAGCCTTACTAACCCTCTTCTTTAACAGCTCTCAGTCTGTTTTCTGTATCCATGAGTGTTTCTATCTTGTTAGTTTATTTTGTTTGTTAGATTCCACATTTAAGTGAAATCATATGTTATTTGTTTTTCTCTGACTGGCTTATTTCACTTAGCATAATGTTCTCCAGGTCCATCCATGTTGTTGAAAAGGGTAAGATTTCCTTCTTTATTATGGCCAAGTACTATTTCATTATGAAAACGTACCAGAGCTTTTTTATTCACTCATCTACTGATGGGCATTTGGGCTGCTTCTAAATCTTGGCTATTGTAAATAACACTGCAATGAACATAGGGGTGTGGATATATATTCTTTCAAATTAGCATTTTGGGTTCCTTCAGATATATCCCCAGAAATGGAATCACTGGATTATGAAGCAGTTCCCATCTCTTACTTTTCTTTGTGGTACCACAGCACACATAGTGAATAGAGAACATTTTTTTTTAAAAAAAAGAGCAATCAAAGGAACATTGATATTTGACAGTCAGCCAGTCTGTGTGTAGACTATAACTGTTTTATGCTTTTCTTGGACAAAACCTAGGCAATGAGACTCCCAGAAAGAACGTAAGCTGCTAGTGTAAGCAAGGTCCCATGCTGACACATGACCTTGTCCAGTGCTCTTCAGGTTCACATTACCCACTTGGGTCTCCTTCTATACTGTATATTTAATTATAATTTTATGTAATTCATAGAATTTTATAAGTTTTGTAAAGTTGCAGGCATTTATAGGAACTTTGCCTTCTGTAAATTATAATAAATAATTGCAACATCACTTGGAAACTGAGATATTAACAAGGACTTTTTTCCTGCCTTCTTTTAAAACTGGCTCTAAGAAGAGCTTGTTTCAGAAGCAAAAAAAAGGTGCCTCCTCTTGCAGAGTAGTCATTTAATTATTTCACTGATCTTGGCTTAAATTGACATTTAAATGGACATTGCTTAAAGACAGAATCTCAATTGCCCTAGTTCTTCTGTTCTAGTAATCACTTTTATACACATTAGACCACAGTCAGAGGGCTGGGTGGAGGGAGTAAAGTTATTGGAATATAATGGTAATATTAAAACTTGAAGCCCAAGTAAACACATCCAGGACGAGAGTTTTGTAAACTAAAACTGGCAGGAGATCACACGGTTTGGCTTCACATAAATCCGAAATATCTAAAACATTTCCATGTTTTTCCCCCTACGGTTTGGAATCACCATTGCTCATGCAAACCAGAAACAGACCAGGATATCTGACAAATCACTGTCTAGTCACTCTCTTTGAAGATATGGGAACAACACAATAGAGCGCTGTATTGCTATTTGGTGTTAGATAGAACCCAAAGCTGGTTGTTGTTTTTTTTTTTTAAACAATGAGGGAGGGGTCACAAGGATATAGAAAAATAAAGCACTAGGGAATGGAAAAGACTTTTTAAGTTCTTAAAAGACTGAAAGAAGGGGAGGGTGTCAGTATAAATACAAAGTAAGCTCTGAACAAAATCCAGTCCCTGGTCAGCACACTGCTTTCACCAGATTGCCAAAATTTCCCATGAAAAGGGCAATGGAGGCAGTAGTGGGGCTTCTGAAAACTTCATTCCTCATTATTCCTCAAGGGTTCTGGGACAAGTGGCTCCTTCTCACAGTGAGCCTGCCTTGATTCAAGCATTTACAGAATCGGTGCCAACCTAAAAACTAGGCACCGAGAAGAAGGTCAGTGTTAAGCAGTATCGGGTGGGGTAGGGTAAGGGACCAAGGAAAGAAAACTTCATTACAAGTGTTACACCTGGCACTTAGGGGACCAAGGACAATCCAAACAGAAGGTGTGGGAAAAGAAACAGTGTGGAGGGACTTGAGAGCACAGCTCTAAGTTTCTCCTAGATACTAAGACAGAATAATTATTGGAGAATGTGAGAGAGCTAATGAATGCAGGCATTTTAGAGGAGAGGAGAGAGGAAGGTTTCAGTTCTGAAAAAGGGAAAGGAATACTTTTTCTATTTTTTCCTCTCCAATCAAGATTTATATTTGAATTTTTTTCAAATGATTTAACATTAGGTCATATTTTTCTTAGTTTTAGCTTCAGGTACTTTTCTGAAATTCCTTGATATATTTTTTTATTGAATGCACATGGACAGTGTTCATTCACTTTTGTGATGAAAACCAGAAAAAAACAGACTTTTCCCCTTTATGTCTTGAAAAAAATGCACTAAACTACTTTGGTAAAGGTTATTAAATATGCCTTAATTTGACTTCTTTATTCATATAATTGCAATTTCATATATTAGAATACTACATTACTAGATATATCCAGTGAACAGTTGTTCTGTTCCTATCTAAGAGCCAAATAGAAAAGAAATATGTCTGTAACTTTATAGTTACAGATTTTCAAGTCCAAAATTTAGGGAACAAGTCTTACTAGTGGAAGATTCAACTAACAGTCATCACTATAAACTGTTTTTATTCTGCAGAAACATTGCCTAGAACATACAGCCCAATTAGCCTTTTCAATCTTCTAAACTCCTCTACATATTTGCTATTTTAAAATTGTTACTCATCCATGCACGACTGATGCTCCTTAAGAAAAAGAGAAACAGAGGTGGCACTGAACAATACCCTGGAGAACACTGATGATCAAAATCCATAATCTGAGAACTGGTTAAAACTAGGTGGCCAGCTTCAATTGCCCCTAATATTCCTGAGCAATTCATTTAAATATCACTAGTCTCTCCCTTCCCCTGCACACAACAATTCCATAGATTGCCCAAGTCCTCCTCCCATTCCTGCTATCTTCACTCAGTTGATGACCTCAAAGAAAACAGAGATTGCTAGATGTGAATTCTCTCAACTTTTTCTCTCCTTCCACTTACAAAAAGGCCACATCCATATTCATTCCTGGTTCCTGCCCGTATCCTCTGAGATTGACTCCATAAATCATGTCATCTTCCCTCATATATATTAATGTGGTGAAAAGATTAAAAACCCAACTGTGTCTCTACCAGGTTATCTTTCTTCCTTCCTGGCATTACAATGCTTCCAAAGGAGTCTGTAGTCATGGCCTCCGTGTTGTTGCCCATAAGTCTTCAGCTTACTACAGTATGGCTTTTGCCTCCACTACTACTAAAATGTTTTTACAAAAGGTCACAGATGATGTCTAAGTTGTTAAATCCACTGAACACTCTTCCACCTTAATCTCTCCTGTATTCTCTGAAAATTTTTATTGCGAACAACTTCTCTTTCTTCTGTTTTTTGACCTACATGTAGCAACAACAGTCTCTTTGAGTCTTACTTTTCCTTCTCTGATGGGTCTTTCTCTAATGACCTTCATGTTCTTCTCTTTGTAGACCTGCACCTGACAAAAGGTTCTGAATGTGGGCCCGAGGGCCCTTAGAGAGTCCGTAGCTTTTGTGCCCATCTGTGTGAGGCTCAGTAGAGAGCAGACCTTAGCTCTTTCATCACATTCCTAAAGGACTCTGTGACTCGAAAAACAGTTAAGAAATACTGCCTTAAATGCTGATGTTTCCAGGAAACAACTTCTGCTCTGCTCTTCATGCTTCTGCTCTGTTCTTGGGGCATCTGTTTTGTGACTTCAGTTCACACCTACATTTCAGTGACCTACCATTTTCTCTTCAGTTGACCCATTGTTTTGAGCTTTAGATTTGTATCGCCTCCTGGTAGCCATCTACCAGACATCGCCTCCTTGGACTTAACATCTCAGAACCAAACTCATTATCTTCCCAATGAACTATCTATTTTTTTAATATGTATCCTTTCAATTTTTTTCCTTTGCTTTTCTTGTTGACACTATTGCAGATATCCCCATTTTCTCCCCATTTGTCCCCCTTTTTCCGGCTCTCATTACCCCTCCCCCCCGGCCATCACCACACTGTTGTCTGTGTCCATGGGCTATGCATATATGTTCTTTGGCTAATCCCTTCACATTGTTTCATCTAGTTCTGACCCCTCTTCTTTAGATAGCACTATATACCTGATCGCCCAAGACATAACCTTGGCAGTCTTTCTAAATTTTCTTTCACCAAACATCTCCACAGACTCTCATTGATTTCTCACATCTGTTCCATTCTTTCCTTCCAACTGTTACTACCAAAATTCAGACATTTCTCACCCCTGTTTCTGTAATTGTGCCTTGAAGTATCTCCCTGTTAACTATGACCTCAAGATTTATCCCCTCCTTTTAGAAATACAAATTGGTAGTTACAAAATGGTCATAGGGATGTAAAGTACAGCTTAGGGCATATAATCAATAATATTGTATTAACTATATACAATCGTATGGTGCCAAGTGGGTAATAGAAATATTGGGAGAGGGAGGACATTATGTAAAGTTCATAATTGTCTAACCACTTTGCTGTACACCTGAAACTAATACAAAACAAGGAATATAAACTGTAATTGAAAAATGAAAAAATTTTCTAAAGATTTATCCCCTCCAATTTATGTAAACTGTCATCCAGTTTACTTCTTAAATGCCAGCTGGACCATATCACTGTTTCCACTCTAATCACAGAGAAGAGTTTAGCTACAGCTTTGTGTCTGGCTCTGCCCACCTACCCGCAGATTCTCTCACATCTTCCCTTGCATGTCTCTGACCCAGCCACAGCACGCTTTGAGTCCACCGAACCACCATGTTCTCTCATGATCCCTGCTCCTTACTCTATGCCTGGAATGTCTACTCCCTACAAAATTGACTTCCCTCTCCAGGCTCAGGTGAAATGTCACCTGTTTGTAAAGCTTTCCTGCACCACATGCTCCTTTCCTATACTTTTCCTTATCTTTACTATTGTACTTAGAGTAGCAATCTATTTACTTGTCTGCTCCCATTAAACTTTCCTCTATGGAAGAGATTTTATCCTTATTGGAATCCCCAGTGACTAAAATATTCTTTGTGTCTCAAAAACTATTTATAAAAAATGAATACAAGCTTTAAGTCAAATTAGTCATACCCCCCCCAAAAAAAATCCAATAAATCATGTCTTACCATGTTCAGTCCAAGTCATAAAATTTCTGACATTAAATGAAAAAGAAACCCAGGTATACTTATGAAGCCTTGATTGACAGCAGTAGACATTGGGATCCCAAATACAAATCAGCAGGAAATGGGATGTAATGGAGCCATGCACAGGAGACTAAGCTGGTCCTGAGCTGGCTCTCCATGGAGACAGCTAACCATCCAAATAACATCCACAGGCAGGCGTGAATTGGGGTGGCATCTGGGCTGTAATCATACCAATTTGGCTTAAATTCTAATCCCACTACTTACTAACTGGCTTTGGGCAAAGTCTTAGCCTCTTATTCATCTAACACTGAGTGTGCCCACAACGCCAAGGATGAGTAAAAACAGACCTAGTGTTTGTCCTCATGGACAAATCTGTTTGGCTTTCAGGCTGGGAGGAAGTTGATCATTAATCAAATAATTAAAATATTAAGACTTATGATAAAGTGCTTCAGAGGAGAAGAGTGCTGTACTTTGAGAATAGGTAATTTGATTTAGCTTAGGGGTCAAGAAAGGCTTGCCTAAGGAAGAATGGCACAGCTGAGGTCCATGTGAAAGAAGAGGCAGTATTTGTACTGCAAGAAAGATCAGGTGTATTAGCTCTGATGGGACTTTGGCAAGCTTGAGGAACCAAAGACAGGCCAGCACCTACTTGATAGCATTGTTATAAGAATTAAAATAAATAATGTGTAAAGTAGGTAGCAAGTGTTGGCACACAGTAAGCATTCAACAAATGGTAGTCATTATTAACAGGACCATTACACAAGTGAATAGCCACTCTTACTGGGGGGTGTGGCAGCAGAAGTTTCTAGACAGTGGGAGAACCTGTAGGTAGAAAGACAAGGAGCAGTCTGGGGATTTCTGGGTTCTGGGGCTAGAGGAGGGTGATCAAGGGGCTTCGCACAGTCCTGAAGGCCATCGGCCATGTGCTGTGTGTAGGGAGAAGAGTGCAAAAGAAGAGCAGGGGCTGTGAAAACAGTCTAAAAAAATCTTCATTTTCTGCTATTGCAGTTGTGAGTTTATAGTTCAGCTTAGTGTATATAGGCAAAGTTGCAATTATCTTATTTCTTTAGCTTTAAAACAAATTAGAAATGTCTTATCAAACTATGAATTTACAGGAAATTTAGAGGATAGAAGAATGAGTAAAATTACCCCACAAAGATGTAATCAGCAAAATCCAAGCTATGAGAAACTCTAGAGGCCACAAACCCAGTTTACTCAATGAAAGATTTGTAGGGATAAAAACGAGAGAGGTGGATGGGAGGTCTATAGATTAAAAGACCTAAAAGACTTACCAACAAGTCCTAATGTGTGACCTTTCCTGGATTCTCAGTCAAATGAACAGACCTCTTAAAATGTATAACATTTTTGAGAGATAGTTGGAACTTTAACTAGATATGTGATTACATTTGGAAATGACTTTTTAATAGTTTTGAGGTTTTTCTTAATTTTATAGATACAGTAGAGTTTCTCAAAGACAGAGACTAGAACTCCTGTAGCACTCACCTTGCCTAACACTGTACCAGCAATATAAACAATAAATACTACTGTCTGAAACCAGTATTTTTTAGGAAAACATACCATCTTTGTTTTCCTTTGTTCGTACTATTTTTGTTCTTTGTCAGAAAAGTTTCTATAGCCATACCAGTAGGCAAATATGAGTGTTAGAAAACTTATATAAATAATTCAACAAATATCTGGGGCTAAAGCACTCCAGCAGAAGGACTAGTTAGTGCCAAGTACCCAGGTGGGATGGTGCCTGGAATGATCAGGAAATAACAGGGAGGTCGGTGTGGTAGAACTGGAGTGTTCGAGGTTCAGCATATCTAGCCAAAGGGGAAGCACTGCTCTATCACAGGCACATTGGGCAGAGGCTCCCAGTGGTGGAACCCTGGAAGGAGTCCATAATAACAAGATCCGGCTCTAAACATTCTCTGGGACCAGAGTTAAACAGTGTAGGTGACACCAGTGCCCTGCCTCTGGTCTCTTTTTTCCGTGCCCTACACCGGCACGGCAGCCGTCCAGCCCTGGTGGTCTAGTGAGAAGAGGCAACCCTGGCACCTTCCAGGCTGTAGCCAAGGGTGGGGAAGAATTTTAACTATGAATAAAGATCAAAATTTTACTACCCAGAAGTGGATATTTTAATTACTGAAGTGAAAATAATGTTAGCACTAAAGTAATCAAAAGACATTGCATTATCTCTGGCTGACTAGAGAAATTCCAGCATCTGTCTGAAGATTCATCCACAGACCTGGGGCAGAAGTAGCTGGTGTACCGGATAGGGCTGCAGAGGCCATGTGAGGAAGAGTGAAGACTGCTCTGTGTGATTATCCATGGTGGCGTTTCGCCGATTTGGTGTATAGCTTTCAGCCCCTGGATCCTTATTAGGGTTTTAAGAGCCAAACAGGGGGCGGCATATTTTCCACTGTAATGTTAGCCAACCTCACAGTCTTTCTATTTTGCCTACTTGAAACATGCCAGCTTATTAGGACAACTCTGAACTCACCATTATTACTTTTGAATTATTACATGTTACATATAGTTTTCTCATTTCTAAGAATTATTTCTGTAAATTTTTTAGTACTTGCAATTCCCCTTCCTAGATATAAACCTAGTTAATGATCACCACTCTCTTCCAAGAGCACAGTGAATGACAGTACTTTATAGTCAAAATAAACGGTTATGGGGCAGATGTGAGCAGAAACCATAGTTAGTCAGGCTGATTCATTTTTTAAAAAGGCACATTAAAGTTGAATCAACTGTCATCTTTTGGTGATGACTGTTGATCTGATGTGATGAGAGAAAGTTCACACACGTGGATGGGTTGATACAGCTCCCGGATGGTCTGGAACATCGTTAACTCATACAGACTGATTCTGCCATTGGTTCAGACTTCTAAGTCTTTGTTCTCGGGGCTCAGAGGACAGCTTTGAAGTTCAGGATAAAGCTCTTCTAACACACCATTACCAAAGAATAACCTTTTGATTATGATCTCATGAAAGTATAATCAATAACTTACATAAGTTAAAACCATGGCAAACAGTGATGGTCCTGTAATTGGACCTTTATGAATTCCATATGTAACAATCTCTGTATTAGCTAGCAGTCTTGCATAATACATATATCTCTTCCCCAAACATAGCCGTTGAACTTTCTTAAAAGGCTATGAAACTTTTCACAGCTACTGTCAGCCTTGAACTGTTCAGGCCCCTAAGCCAGGGTGTGGGTACCTAATGGGCAGGATTTTGGGAAAGTTTAAAAGGATAAATTTTTCCTCCAAATCCATTAAACACTCATTTGTGTAAAGCAATTTAATCAAAGCCAGTAACTTTTTATTTAATTGCACGGCTTGTGTGCTTTAAAAAAATATGTCAAGGAAAAGACTTTTCTAACAACTCATTGTTAAAAACATAAGTGGAAAATATACTCACTCAGTAAAGGCTCCTCTCATGTGAAGCTCTCAGATGCCTGGGACTCAGCGAAGAAGCTGTGGTGTCGTTATCTACGTCATCTAAATTTATATTGACTTCTCTCACTCTCCCTCCCTCCCTCCTTCCTTCTCAGTTAAAATATATTATTACTCAATTTAAACTATAGGGTTTTCATGTAACTGAATTGGCTTCACTTTGGGAAGGAGGGCAATATGATTATGAGAGAATATTTGGAAAGTAAAGTACCCAACTCAGACCCACAGCAGTTGAAAATAACAACAACAACAACAACACCCCAAAGCAAACAGAGTTTTCTGGTCTAAGAGGACAAAGAAGTCTGAATTGAAGGAACACTTAATGAGAGAATAAAAGATATCCAAAAAAGATCAGTCCCATCTTTCTGGATTAAATATCCAATCTTTAAAGTGAGATGAGACAAAGCCAAAACCAGTGAGCAATGAAGGGGCACATCAAAGGAGTTATTTTTGCATTCTGGCCTCCTCCCCACCCCAGTGACACCTGATTCGGTTTTGTTACCTGTTACCATGATTTTTTTTCTTTTGGAACATATTTAAAAGTTGCCAAAGCTAATTTCCAGCATATTTATATACCTTTAGATTCCATAGTTCAAGACCACTGCTAAAGTAATCCTCATGATGATGCTGCCACGATATAGAACTTCTCCCTGTGAAAATATGTTGCTAGCTTTCTAACTAAAATTTTCAGGATTGACTCAACTCATTCATTGTACCTATTTACATAAAAATATAGTATTTAGCCCCATAGCTCCTCTATTGATTATAATTCCTAAAGGTAGAGCCATCTATATTGGTAAATAATAATTTATCAATCTATTTTCAATTGTCCAATTTTGTTTTATAAAAGTGATCTCAAATGTCTTGCACTCATGGAAAAGAAGGAATGATCAAAGAAGACCAGTAACACCAATGGGGAGACCAGTAACACCAAGGATCAGGCTTCTAACATCTTCAGTTTGACTATTCTTTAAGTAAATATCAGTAAACTGGTTTTGGTCTCAAGTTGTGGCAGAGGTTAACAGGCTATAGAGAGGAGAAGAAACAGACCAAGGGGAACACTGGACATATGCAAATCAGCAGGGCTGACACGATCTGAATTGTGATTTGTGTGAATGTGTGGAAGCCAAAAGGCACTGAAAAGTGGGTCTCCTGGATTCACCTTTTGTGTGTGTGTGTATGTGTAACTAAAAAAGATGGCTCTGGAAATTATAGACCAGACAACATCAGCATCTGTTTTCATGGTTCTTTTAAAACCCAGAAGAATAACCTACACATCAAGATACAGCCACAAAAATAAGCAGTGCCTGGCTACATTGTTCTTCCTCAAAATAGAGGATAGAAAGCAAAAAAGAGTCTACCTCTATTTCAAAATAACTATTGATTCCTTCCCTCAGTGAGGAAGTCCAATCTTTACTATTGCAATCGATTTAAGAGCCACATCCAGCCCTGGCCAGGTGGTTCAATTGGTTGGAGCATCATCCTATACACCAAAAGGTTGGGGGTTCAATTCCTGGTCAGGGCACATGCCTAGCCTGCAGGTTCAATCCCTGTTGGAACACATAGGGGAGGCAACTGATCAATGTTTTTCTCCCTCTCTCTTCCTTCCCCTCTCTCTAAAATCGATAAACATATTTAAAAAAATAATAACAGCCACACCCAAAGCATAAGCCTTTGTTGGCCTGGTATACATACTGGGTGGTGTTTCATTCAGATTGTTCTTGGAAACCAGTCTATTAGATATTCTTATTAGTCACTTCTATAAACAAAATATGAAGGCACTCACAAATGCTGTAGGCTTTCTTAAACTAATTAGGTTTAATACTCTGAAAATTGTTAACCAACTAATCATGACAACATTAAAACTAAAATAAAATTTTCAGGCTGGAAAAATCAACTACATAATGGGTTGCATAATAGGAAGCATAAAAGGGGCAACTGAGACTAAGCAAATCAGATTTGGAAAATCCTGTTTTACCACAAGCTGAACACAAGTTCGCAGTTTTAGACTGTGGGAAAAGTCGACTTGCTTATGAAACTTGTACGTAAAATTCTTTCTTCATGTCATGCATTAGATACAATACTAGTATTTACTTTAAATAATATGAGTGAATTAGGATTCAGAAAAGCATATCAAAGTTTATGAAAACCATTTAAAAAGTCTTACAAAGAAGTGGTTTTGAAAATTAAGTATTCAGATTGATCACTTTTCCAAGTTCATCATTGTCTCTAGTTCTTAATGGGTTTCTTTTCTTTTCTACATACTATTCTGGAAAGCTAGCACTGCTTTGTTATAAATGAATTGTGGCTGTTGTTCTCAAGTCCTGAAAAATATATCGAAAAGAAATAAGATTCTATTGTAGCAAGGATGATTCTGGGTGGAAATAAAGAGTGGGCCATCAAAATGTTGAAACACCAGATAGTCAGAGTGATGGTTGGGTGCTTACAGAAGGCCTTTTAAGATCTGCCCTAATGCTTCCTGTTAGATGCAGGGATCCTATCCTGCCCTGAGAATCTATGGTTGACCTTAAAAGACTCTTGCTGTTTCTATTTCATTTTGTTCATTTGTTCATTTTGTTTTTGAAAAAACTGATGGTTGCCAGAGTGGAGGGCGGTAGGGAAATGCCAAAAAGGTGAGGGAGATTGAGAGGCACAGACTTCTAGTTATAAAATAAATAAGTGACGGGAATGTGAAGTACAACATACAGAATGCAGTCAATAAAATTATAATAACTTTGTATGGTGATGGATGGTTACTAGACTTACCACAGTGATCACTTTGTAAAGTATACAGCAGTCAAATCACTGTGTGGTACACCTGAAAATAATTTGATGCTGTATGTCAACTATAATTTTTAAAAAGAAGACTTGCAGCCCTGGCTGGCGTAGCTCAGTGGATTGAGCGTGGGCTGCGAACCAGTGTCGCAGGTTTGATTCCCAGCCAGGGTACATGCCTGGGTTGTGGGCTATAGCCCCCAGCAACCGACATTGATGTTTCTCTCTCTCTCTCTCTCTTCCTCCCTTCCCTCTCTAAAAATAAGTAAAATAAAATCTTAAAAAAAAGAAGACTTGCATTCATAAGTGGCCTCCTTCTCAACATTCCCTCCCTACTCCTGCTTTGGACCAGTACACTGTCTACTTCTTTTTCTACTTGTTCCAATCCCAAGCTTTATCAAGTGTTCATGCTACTCTAGATTACTCTTCCCGATCCCTCCAAAATCACATTGTTCCCAAAAGTCATATCTTTCTTTGGCAATTATTTCTAAATTATCTCCTTCCCAGACAGTATGCATTTCCACACAACTCTCTTTTTTAAAATGCTGTTTTTCAATTATAGTTTACATTCAGTATTTTGTATTCATTTCAGGTGTACAGCATAGTGGTTAGATAATCACGTACTTTACAAAGCGATTTCCCCCAATATTTCAAGTGCCCACCTGGCACCACACATAGTTATCGCAATGTTATTGACTGTATTCCCTATGCTGTACTTTACATCCTATGACTATTTTGTGACTACAGATTTGTCACAAAATACTATTAATCCTTTAACCTTCTTTACCCAGTCCCCAACCTGCCTCCCCTCTGGCATTCATCAGTCTGATCACTGTATCTATGCATCTGTTTCTATTTTGTTTGTTTATTTGCTCATTAGATTCCACATATAAGTAAAATCGTACCCTTTCCTCCACATCCTTGCCAACACTTGTTGTTTGTTGATTTATTGCTGATTTTCCCATCAGCCTTTTTTAGACTCAACTTGGAATTATCTCTCATTTATTTCTGTCTTCAGTGTTTGCCCTTAATTTTTCTTTTGTGCCACATCACCCACATCACTTGGGTGAAATTATTAAAAGAAATTAAAGTAATAGAAGTTCTAGTACCATGGGTGAAAATCACATTTATTAAATGGAAAAAGGAAGGAAGGAAGGGAGAGCTGTTATAATTCTAGGGTTGGTGGATTCTAAGGGAAAGAACTCATGTCCAGTAAAGAGCCAACATTCTAAAATGAGTTAAGAGAACAACAGAACATAAGGTTTAGCACATGTGCTAATATTAATGTCTTTCTTCCTCCATGAAGAGTGGGTAAAAGACAAAGTCAGTCTTGAACCTAGCTCTTAGAAACAGGTTAGCGCAGGGTCAGGCCAACTTTTCAAAGTTATGTAAAAACAATGTTATTTTAAAAGATATATATTATCTGACTGTTAAACACTTTTCAACTCTTATTGAAAAATCTGTATGTATGAGGTCTGTCCATAAGGTATCCAGCCATGTAATATGAAAAAGAGACATTTATTGAAGAAGATACAAGAAACATTATACATAGGACAGTGATACCTCAGTTTCCTTCAAAGTAGTTACCCAGGGACCTCGCACAGTTCTCCCTATTGCTATTAGCTGCCCCGTCATATTTTCCTGAGTCTCATCGATGGTCTAAAATCTCTTCCCTTTCAAAGGTGGTTTTAGTTGTTAGAAAAGCCAGAAGTCACAGGCACAAAATCTGGGCTGTAGTGGCACTTTGTCACCTGGGTGATTTGATGTTTTGCTAAAAAATTCTGCACAAGACGTGATGCACAAGTGGGTGCGTTGTCATGATGAAGCTGCCAATCACCAGTTTCCCGTAGCTGCGGCCTTCTGGATCATCAAAATAGTTTCCATGGAGGAATGTTTAAACTTAATGCAAAATTCAATGCAGATTCGTTGCTCTACTCACTCAGTCACTTTGAATGTGACAGCCATACAGTACACATTCTCACTCAAGGGCATTTACCGCTACCACTGACTAGTACAGTGAAATTGTCATTGTTCACCCATGTGCATTCCAGTCTACTCTCCTTAGCTGCCAGGTTACACTGATGTCGTGCAAACCATTCTCATTATATTCATTATATTAACAATGGCTGGACTTTTTCTGGACAGACCTCATATAGTTCCTTTTGGTGCTTCTGGAATTTCTACAATAAGGGATCTCAGAGAGCTCTGTAAACAAGTCAGTCTTCACAAAGGCCCTCTAAGGTAAAATGGCAAAACAAACCACTCTAGAGCTAGAAAAATTTTAGGTCATGAGGGGAAACTGTAGGCCAGGGAGATTAAGTTATATGTCCAAGTCCTATCCATCAGGACTGGCTCAGAATGCTTTCCATGATATCATACTGCCACCCTCCCAACCATTTCCATTATATTGATGTTGAAATTAAAGAGAAGGTAACCTAACACTGATATTAGCCTAAGATGGGTGGACTACCATTGTTAAATATCTGCCATGTCCTGGGCACTGTACTGGGTGAAGTGTGTCATACAGCCAGACCTGAGCAGTGCTGGTAACCAGCCCATCCAGCTATCACCTCAAGAGTGAACAATAAAGTGCGTGTGTGTATGTTTATTGAACTGGATAACAGACTTCCTCATACTCTGTTCTGGGAGAAAAAAATGTAGGCAATTCTTTTCTTCCATATTTTATGGAACTGTTGAATTGTGATGTGGTGATGTTGTTTTGGATAGAAACAAGGCAGAAAGCTCTGCTCTGGCTGTCAGAAGGTATGTGCTCTTTTGCCAGCTCTATTGCTAGCTCTCTCAGTGATCCTCAGAAAGTTGATCATCATCTCAGGTCCTCGGTTTTCCCATCTGAAAAAGCAGGTCATTGAAGGGTCCCTTCCATTCTAAGAGTTTGTGATTGTAAATGGAGGTAGCCCCTGAAATATCCAACCAAGATTTAACATACAGTCCCAAGTATTTGTGAAGAATACAGTTCATTCTGCATTGATAACTAGGTAGACAATCAGGCTCTGTACAGAGTTAGCTCTCAATGTTAAAGTCTCAGGATATTAGTTCTGTACTCTTAGTGATCTAAGATCTAATGAGTAATCATCTCAGAAACATATGCAAACCAGGAAATTTGCTACACAGACATCCTTGGGTACACACTTTTGCATTTATCAATTTCTGATATTTTCAAAATGCAGAGATACATTTTAATAACCAATGAACGAGATCACTTAGAGTAAGCCACAGTATGGTTTGAGAATGCTTCCCTCCGTCAGACCCACCTCTTTCCCTTCTGTTTTCCTTGTGTTCATTCACCACAGGAGATTTTGCTCAAAGAAGCACACGAGGGCTCCGTCTTTGAAGTGCCTGCAGAAGATGCTCTGCAGTCGAGAAGCCAGCAGTTTATAAACCATAATGTGTGTCTACCTACCAGGCTCTTTTTATCCCTGAAACATTTTATTCCATAGAGAGCAAAGGCAGCACAGAGAACAGACACTTCAAAGGCTAAAATGTGGAGTGTTTACTTAGATATCCAGACTGCTGGTTCAAGTGAAATCGGTGCTTAGGGTGCCTGAGTACTTTCTCTTAAAGACTTCCCTCTATCTATCTCCTCTTTGCCCTTCTTCCATTCTGGGTGCTCTGATTAGCAAATGAAATTGTTTTTCCTTTTATGGGCCACCTGTAAAAATACGTTTATTTGCTCAGAGTTCTCTTATTTTGATAATGTAGCAAATACACCATTCTTCTTCTTAGAAAGTGCTATGTTCTTGCCACTGAGGACAGTAACTCTCTACTTGCTAATCTCTGTCTGCCTTGCCCCTATGAAAACTGAGGAAATTACAGCACTGAGTGCTGGGAGAATAAATTACTTAATATATATTAAAAAATTAGAGAACATGTGCACAAAATGTTTCAATCACTGTTATTTCAAAATATTTCTGGACAAATATATATCTGAGTGTGTACAGAGAAGCTCATATAAATATTTACTAATATTCACTTAAAATTAGTAGAAGGTTTCCTTGCTATGTTAAAAAGAATTACCTATTGTAATTTTTTAAAATCACCCATTAATTTTGTATTTGTAGGCTAGAAATATAATTTATAATGAATATTTATCTGAAGAGTCCTATGTTCACAATTAATAATCATCCTTAAGCAGAACTTTTTCCCATGATGGACCTTAAAATCCCTGTATGGAAAGAGAGAAGAGTCACTTACTGATCCCCCACTGCCCCCTACAGTATGAAATTCCCACTGAGCTAAACCTGTCACAACCTAAAATGCAGGCACAAATGGACAATCATCAGTATCATTGGAAAGTTTCATCTGGAGGCCTAGAAATAAGCCACACAAGAATACTAAAAAGGCCATCCATGCATATTCTGTTGTGAGTATGGAGTAGCTGTTACAAGCCATTCAGCGGCAACGCCTGTGCCAAGAGCCTGTACAGTGATCAGACGCTTTGACTCAGAAATTCCACTTGGACTGTGGAACTCAGTCCTGAGGAGGTAGTAACCCTAATATGGAAAAAGTTTTATGCATCAAGTTGCTATTGACAGTATTATTTGTAACAGTGAAAAATTATCCAAAGACATCATCTAAATAAGAAAATGTTTAAATAAACTACAGAATATTGTGCAACTGCTAAAAAATCATTTACAGAATATGTAATAATGTGGGAAACTGTCCCACTGTCTTTAAGCAAACAACAAACAATAAAGGACAGAAATTGTTAGTTCAATGGAAAAATACTAGGTGGAAAAACACCAAAATATTAAAGTTTTCTTACATGAGTTAACTATACATTCTGCTTTCTCTTTTTCTTTATTTTTCAAAAAGTTTTAGAAGGTATACTAGTTTATGATGGAAAAAAGTAATGAACTTAAAATGAAACTCTGTAAGGATTCATAAAAAGAAATAGTTATACCCAGGAAATTAAGCACTGCAAACTCTAATGAAGTCCAGTTTATGTTCCTGAGTAAGTAATGGGTCTCACAAGTTATAATTACTACAAAGACAGCTTGAAATGTGAAAAAACTCCATTTGCAACAGAGAGACAAAATCTGAGTTGATTCCTTAGTTCTTTGTAAAGAGCCATGCTGGGAATAATTGTTTTAAGTATCTACAAAGGAGCTACTATTTGGAGAAGGACTTAAATGGTAAATATTAGTAACATAGCCATCCTGTTTACCTTCCTCAGAGTGTAACTCCTAAAGTCAGTTTATTAGTCAAATTGAATGGACAGAAACCAAACTAATAGGAAAACCAGATAAAAGTTGTGTAAGATAGATTTTAGTAGCTTTTATTAACATTATTCAGGCCAACAGTATTTTGAAAAGTGAATTCTGCACAAAGTTTGTTTTATTTTTCTGGTACAATTAACCCCATTGTCCAGGCCATTTTTCTTTCTCTGATTTGAATTCCAACACAAAAGCAAGAACAAGGGGGAAATCATAATGACTAATAATAAATCACAGACCTTTTAGAGCCAAAGGAACCCCCTTATTTTACAGATGAGAAAGAAAATGAAATACTTTTCTGAGGTCCCAAATAGATGGTGTGGGAGCCGGGGCGGAAGCCAGGTCTCCTCAGGCCAGCTCAGTGTGACACTAGTTCAGGGAGTGGGACACCATCTCTGAGAGTGGAATGTGGGCGTCCTGCCAGCGGCTCCCCAGCCTGGGCTCTGTTACACTCCCTTTGTTCGACCTCATGGCTCCCACTTACCAGGAACAGCTCATTAACACAAAGGGAAGAAAGGACCCAACTTTTTCAGTGTCTACTATGTGTCAAGTACTTTGCACACATTATGCAACTGCATTTTGCTGCTGGTGTAAACAGAAAATTAATTATTTCCTTTTAGTGCTTGAAGAAACCAAGGCCCCTCAAGAGTTTAAGTTGATCAGAATTTGGCCCCATACTCCATTTGCCTCTTTGATTATAAGTTCTCCCACCATTAGGCAGTTAAGGGATAAAATATGGCATATTAGTCAGAATTCTCCAGAGAAAAGGAACTAGTGGGATAGATACATAGGTAGGTAGGTAGGTAGATCAATTGATAGATAGATAAATAGACAGACAGGTAGATAAATAGGTGTATTATAAGGAATTGCTTCATGTGAATATGGAGGCTGATAAGTCCCAAGGTCTGTAGTTGGCAATCCAGAGACTGAGAGCCAGTAGTGTAGTTCAATCAGAGTCCAAAGGCCTGGGAGTGAGGAGAGCCAATGGTGTAAGTTCCAGTGTGAGAGCAGGCAGGCTCAAGATCCAGAGCCAGAGCCAGTGTTTCAGTTTGCAGGCAATCAGACAAAAGTTCTCCCTTATTCCTGGGAGGGTCTGCCTTTTCGTTTTATTCAGACCTTCAACTGATTGGATGAGGCCCACCCAAGTCAAATGTTAATTGCATCCAAAATGCCTTTACAGAAACATCAAGAATAATGTTTGACCAGATGTGTGGACACCCTAAGGCTCAGGCAAGTTGACACATAAAATTACTTATTGCACATCATGTTCTTCAGTACGATCGGGGCCTGGACTAGGGGGAGGCAAGCAGGATGACCAGAGCACAAATTTACAGAGGCTCCCACTCCTTGGTTCATCCACACAGGCACCCTGAGTACCTCACTAGTCTCACCTAGTCGTAGCCCATGTCCCACTCCAAAGGGAAGGTTTGATTACCTCTCTTAACTTGAAGTATTTTATACTCAGGGAAAAACTTTCTCCAATGACATAAATACCATTCCAGAAGAGTTTTGGATATGCACAATTTCTCAAGGAATTGATGACAAAAAATATCTTGAAATACCGAATATGAAAACAAACTTAATGGTAATTATTACTATGCTTACTATGGAATGGAATGGTAATCCACTTATATTTTCCACTGAAAGTTTCCTTATAATTTAAATAGTATTTATTGAATGGGCCCTTATTTATTTTTATTGAAAGGCAAAAGCATTTCCATAAAATCACAAACACAAAAATCTTTTGTGCATTACAGAAAAATGCACAGCTATTAAAGATCAGCTTTGAGTTATTTTACTTTTGGCAAATGGCCACTCTCTGAGAATTATACAGTTATTCCTCATATTTAGTTATCTACAGTTTCACTAATGCATGGCTTTTTGCAGTTATTGAGGACTAAATGAACCTTATGAGATAATATAAATGAAAGCATGTTTTTATCCATTAAGTGCAATACAGAAAGGTGTCACTGCTATTAGCAGAATACAGGACAACTCTTACTTCAGTTCAAGAGAGTTGTACCAGTTTATACTCTCTCCCTCAGTTTATGGGTAAATAAATGCTCCCTCAAATCCTAGATAATGTAGGGCATGCAATGATAATTCCAGACTCAAGTCAGCAGATATCCAAGAATCAGGTAAGTGTAATCATCCAACTTTGGGAGCCAAAGACATTCAGCCAGTCTAGAGTCAAGTAGATTTTTGTATTAGTTCTACCGGTCTTCTGAACTGTATCTTGACTTAGATGATTTGATGTTTATCTTGTAAGGTGGGACTGTCTAAATGAAACTTTTCTTTTAAAATTAATTCGGAAACTTCTGGTCAAGATGCCCCCGTAGGAAGACATGGCTTGCCTCTTTACGCAGCCACATAAAAATTAAAACTAAAATACAAAACAACCATCACTCAGAACCATCAGAAATCAAGTTGAATGGAAGTCTGACAACTACAGGATTAAAGAAACTACATCCATCGAGACTGGTAGGAGAGGACCGATTGCAGGCCTACTACATTAGGCTACACTACCAAGACACGGAGTCAAAGCAGCTCTACCTAATACATAGAAACAAAGACAGGGAGGCTGACAAAATGAGGACACAAAGAAACATGGCCCAAATGGAAGAACAGATCAAAAAGAGAAAGAGCTAAATGAAATGGAGATAATCAATCTATCACATGCAGAGTTCAAAACACTGGTTATAAGGATGCTCAAGGAACTTAGTGAGGACCTCAACAGCCTAAAAAAAGGTCCATTAGAAATGAAGGATACACTAATTGAAATAAAGAACAATTAATAAAGAAACAACAGTGGAGTGGTTGAAGCCAAGAATCAAATCAATGATTTGGAACATAAGGAAACAAAAAACAACTGATCAGAACAAGAAGAAAAAGAATCCCCCCAAAATGAGGATAGTATAAGCGGCACACTGGTGTTTTCCTCTCTTTATCCTTTCCCCTCTCTCTAAAAATAAATAAATAAAAATCATTTAAAAAATGATTTGGATAGACATTTGGCTACTCTTGTATAACCTAAAGTGAAATGATATCCATACAACCACCAGGGTTCACACCCAGGCTCTGCAGGTGACTAGGGTGTGAACTTGGGCAAGTTACTTAATTTCTCTACATCTCAGTCTTCTTATGTTTTAGTGGAGATAAAAATAGTACCCTCAACTCATAGAACTGGTCCAAATATTAAATGAGATCATCTATGTAAATTACTGAGAAGAACCACTGGCACACAGTAAATGTCCAGTAAATGTCAGTTCTTATTAGGCTAAATCACATGAAATTCAACCACTTTGACATACTAAAAATGTCCATTTCAAGTAAGTCAGCCTAATATTTATTAAAGCCATGCTATTTTAACCTCCTCAGACAATGTAAGCTCATATTGGTCAGGGTCTGCAGTATGCATGAAATAAATGTGTCTAAGTAATGTAGATGCAGGTTCAAGAAAATCTTGATTTCAAAGAGTTCAAGCTGCAGTTTCATCATGGATTCTGGAGTCAGACCACCTGAGTTTAAACCCTGGCTCCACTACCTCTCAGTTGTGGGACCTTAGGCAAGTTGCTTAACCTTTTTGTGACCCAGTTGCTATTTCTGTAAAATGGGATTATTAGTAGTGCTTATCTCACAGGGTTGTTTGTGAGGATTAAACTAGATAGTCAAGGAAAGTGATTAACACAATGACTGGCAATTTGAATGTACTTAAGTGTTAGCTATTTTCCTCCTCTTCTTTTTTTTGAATCTCCTCCTCCTCCTTTTTCTTGCCCTTGTTCTTTACCACATGGGACTTATAGACCAAAAACTGACTTCACAATTCTAGAAGTAAGACAGTTATTCTCTAATGTAGCAATGAATTCTTTTCTTATCAGAGTATAAAGAGGGAAGTACCAGTAAATTTCATCTCTGACAATTTTATACTTTTGATAAGTATTTAGGAGTCGAGGCTGAAGAAATACAAAACTGTTAAGTGAAGTAGCTGGAGAAACTGGGGCAGCTGGAATAGAGAAAAGACAACGTAAAGAGGATGTGAGCTGTCCTCAAATGCCTGTGGGCTGGCTACCAATCAGAAAGAGGTTAAAAGGCACTCCAGCAGGCTCCAGAGGTCAGGGGCAGGATGAAGGCCGGGAATTATAGATGTGACTGGGCATTCCAGTGGGGTGTCGATTAGGATTGGAGTTTCAGCTGTATCTCTGGTGGTCTGTGGCATGCATGGGGTTCAGGGGACCTGCTAATAGGGTGTTTGTTTATGTAGTTGCCCAGTGACTCCAGTGACTAAGCAGATGGGAGGCAGAGATGCACATTTGTACTGAGAGATTCTAAGTCCTGGCTCTAAGGATGAGGCCTAATTTCTATGGGACATGCATGGGCTGCAGGAAGTTAATGTTGTCTTCATTTGGAATCAGGGTCTTAAGCCATGCTGCTTTAGGTACTAAGCAACAAAGTTCATGCCCAACTGAGGTAAGGGCTAGACTTCTTATTTCTGCACAGAACAAGCTGCTCTGAGGCCACAAGGCCTGTGGAGAATGCAGACCAGCTTGGCTCCTTGAGTCTTTACAGCTTAGGAGCATGGCAAGACTGCACTTGGACCTGAGAAGCAGCCTCGAGAAGCAGCCTCTCACCAGGGCCTCACTCAGTGGCAGAGGTCAAGACATGTCCCTCCAGGATGGCATGTGTAGAAGAGCCCTTGTAAGGGGATATGTTTCACAGGAGTCGCTGGTATTTGCCAGAGGAGCAGTAGGAGTCAGGGAACCAGTAGCCGTACATCAGCAATGGGGGCAACCAATCAGTCATCTTCAGGGTGTAAATGCAAGGCAAGATTCTCCAAATGTGAGTCCACAGACTGGTAGTCTTGGGATTTTCAACTTACACCAGCAAGGCAGGTTTTGAACTATGACAGAGAACAACTTTCTATGATTGACACAATGAGAATTATGACATAAATTCTGCTTTAGTAGCTTCCCTGCCACTGAGCATCTTCAACTATGGGTTGAGACACCACAGCTCATGGATGCTTCAGAGAAAGGTTGGGTTTGATGGGGTGGATGAACCCTGCAATCTCTTCCAATGCTGCTATTCTGTGACATCTAAAAATACAGCCAGAGAAGACAAAGAAAAAACTGGGTGAACATGAAGCGATAACTCAAAGCTTGATTCCTGCATGAAATCCAACAGTTATTTAATAGGAAGAAACAGGTGATCAGTGTATAGTGAAATCATTCACATGTTTAGTTATTTAGGATGAGCTCTCAAAATACAAGTTTTAATGCTTTCAGTGTCATTGAATCCGAGGAGATTTTTTTCCCTAACTTACTGAATATATTAGTGGTCTATTGCAGTGAGTTACATAAAGATCACAGTGCCCTACAAATGGGTCTGTTAGAGAGCAACTCCATAGCCTTAAAATATATTGAGTTGGAAAATTTCATGAAGTAACTTTTACATTGCCATCTGCTGGCTACTGCTATAAGTAACAGAAATATAAAGATAATCTTAAATCCTAATCAAGCTCCAACAGGGAATAGGAATGTTGACTGAACTTATAAATGTTAGGAATCAAATCACTTCACCAAGTACTCAGAAGCCAAATAACAGAGTAATTTTACAAGTCTTTTGGTGATCCATCTGGCTATTGCCTTAATAGGAGATGTCCTACTTGGACTTGACTTCAGTTGTGAGTCCTCCCCAAAACTGCTTCCTCAAGGGTAGTTCTGTATGTTTAATTTGGGAGAGCTGACTTGCTCTGTTATCTAGTGGTATAAGGTCACTTGTATTTATTTCCAAAAAATGCAAGTGAAAGGTAGGATACATTAGGCCAAGCTATCTCAAGTACATAAAAGCCATGAAGTTCAGTAAAGAAGTTGCTCCCAAGGTTCATATCTTAGGTTTACATTTCCCAGGCTATGCCCTGAAAAACACCAAGAACTCCATGCAGATACTTCACCCCTCTCCCAACAGAATAAATACTCCCTCTTCAGTACTTTAGAGCACCTTGTTCATATTGCAGTTAGAACACATTTTAAATTATATATCATTGTCATTTATTGGAGGGAAAGCTTCATACACATTTACCATTTTTCTTTTTAGCATTCAGCACAAGCTTTGGCATTAGGTAGGTCCTCAATAAATATTGAGTTGATGTTGAAGGAAGAAAGGAAGAAAAAGAAGGATCCAAAGTCTCCAAAATCAGTACTTCTATCTTATATTTCAGGACTTAGCTCTAGACTCATTTTCAAACACCTGTGAGACTTTACCATCTGACTGTTAAGTGGAAATTCATGCTCAGCAATTTCCAAATGCATGCCACTGTCTTTGAACCTCAAACTATTAATCAATTTCCTGTCATTTATTTTTCAGCTAAGACATAACTGTCTGCACAATTATCTCAGAGTTATCCTCTATTCTCTCATTTCCAGAACACCCACATTCACCAAGTCCTGTCAACTACCGTGGGAGATAGCTCTCCAGTTTGTTCCTTCCTCTGTTTCCCACTGCTTGCCTTAGTTCACATCCTTGTAATCTCTTGTGCTGTCTTAAATAACTCCCTAATTGGCTCCTAGTCTTAAACCAGGGACTGAATCCTTACCCTCCATCTGCCACCAAAGTTATCCTTCATGCAGATAAAATATTATCATCTACTTTTAAACTTTCAATGGCTCCCTGTTTTCTTTAAGACAAGTCATCCCAGCAGTCTCCAACCTTTTTGGCACCAGGGACCAATTTTGTGGAAGACAATTTTTCCACTGACAGGGTGAGGGGGCAAGGGTGGGGAGGGGGGCAATGGTTTCAGGATGATTCAAGCACATTACATTCAAGCTCACCTCCTACTGTGAGGCCCAGTTGCTAACAGGTCTGCACCAGTTACCAGTCTGCAGCCTGGAGGTTGGGGACTCCTGAACTATGGCATACACTTTTTTAGATCTATATCATTCAGATCTGTTCCATAAGCCCTATTCATTCTGAACCATCATATTTCAACTACACCAATGACTCTGAATCCTGTGTAGCTCTCCGTGGGTCATTAGGTTCATACCTAGAATAACCATCCCCATCTGCCTCAGCCACTCTCTGCTTACTGAACATCTTTTGTGACCCGGTTTAGATGTTACCTCCTCTCTGATATCTTCTCTAAAATAGATTTACTGGATCTCTAGATTTACTGGATCAATGGCAAATCCTCTGGATTTATTCTCCCATAAAACTTTTCTTAAGGTATTTATTGGGGCCTACATCTAAGCCATATGAGGGCTCTCTGCAAATTATGGAGAAGCGTCCTCTCTGGGCAGTGAATCTCTGTGTCCAGCTATAAAACTGGGCAAATGAAGTGTGGGTTGGATTTCAACTTAGTCAGGCTGAACTTGCTGCTTTGCTCAGATTCCCTTATCTAATGAAAAACCTTATCTAACTGTACATATTGACCCTGAGAACTTATCACAATTATTATGATTTCTTTATTGATGCCACAGTCTTTACCACCAGCTGGTGAATTCCTAGAAGGCAGTTATAGCAATTAAAACTTGTATTCTTAGCTCTGACTGGTATGGCTCAGTTGGATGGGCATCATCCTGCAAAGTGAGAGGTCACCAGTTAGATTCTTGGTCAGGGCACATGCCTGGGTTGTGGGTTTGGACCCCAGTCAGGAGTGTACAAGAGGCATCCAATTGATGTTTCTCTCTCACATCCATGTTTCTCTCCTCTTTCTCCCTCTCTCAAAATAAATATATAAAATCTTTTTAAAATTTTGTATTCTCAGAACCTAGGACATAGTAAGTATTGATAAATGTTTTTTTAATTGTTATTTTTTGAAACGAGGAGATATTAAAAAAGTTTTCAAAGTAAAATCTCCAAAGTGTGTAATAAACATGCACATAAGTGTTCTTGGCTGTAGAGTCTTGGGCAACTAACTTGACGCCCTTAATGTTCTAGTTTCTTCATCTATAAATTAGACATAATGACAGTTCCTACCTCAGGGTCGTTGTGAGGATCTGATGAGATAATATCTGTAAGTGCTTAGAGGAGTGCGCAGCCCAGGTTGTGCATTATGTAAATATTGATTCTTATTATTAACGTAGGAAAAATAAGGAGTAGTCTGAGATGAACCTCTTTAAATTTGACAAGACAATTTAGAGGAAGAATCTTTTTGTCTTGATTTTTTCAAATCATAGAAATAGATATTACAGTTTGTATAAAGATATTACCATAAATATTACATGATTAAAGATGTTTTATTTAAGAAACAGGATTCTAATATTTTAGAATTTAGAAGGAGTTTGGAGGTGACCCAAACTACTTTTCTTATAGGTGGAAGAATTGACTTAAGTGACCTTTCATGGCTTCAAGTGTTTCTCCATCTGGCCTTACCAAATGTCCAGCTTCGGCTTCCCTCTCCCTGGCCCTCTATGTCCTACCTTCCACCCATCAAGCCCCAGGCTCAGGGTCCATTAGTCTCTCTCAGAATGCACTTGTACAACTCCCTTGCCTCTGCCTGTGACAGTCCTTCTAACTGTGCCTCATTCATGCCTCCGTCTCAGTTGATTAAATAGCTTTATGCATGTTCTTCAAGTCCTAGTTCTATTGTTACGTCTTGTCTAGTAAAGCCTTCCCCCTACTTCCTCAGCCAAAATTAGCTGCTTCCTCCTCCATGTTCCTGGAGCTTGCTCTGTGATTATATCTCTATTTAGCACTGATGAAAGCAAGGACTAGGATTGAATCCCTACTGCATAGGCTTGAATCCCAGCTCTGCCACTTACTCTCTGTGTTTCCTTTACTCCGCTGTGTCTCAGTTGCTTTATCTATCAAATGGGACCTACCTCATATATTCATTCATCCAACAGACAGTTTTTGACTGCTTATCATGTGTCAGGAGCTGTTCCACACCTGGAGTTGTATGGTTAACAGGACAAAGTCCTTGCTCTCATGGGCTTACACTGAACAGAAGTCAAACCATTAAAATCAAATATAATCAATTATATCATTATACTAAGTGCCATGAAGAAACAGACAGCAGAGAAGGAGACTTAGAGTAATGGGGGGGGGGTTAGAGAGGGAAGTCAGGGGAAGGCTCTTAAAGGAGGTGACATTTGATTATACAAGGGACAAACGCAGAAGCAAGCCATAGAAGTCAGGCAGGAGTGCATTTAGGTGGAGGACACTTCCTATGCAAAGGCCCAGAGGCAGGCGGGATGAGCTGGGGGCAGAGAGATAGAAAGGCCAACAGGGCAAACTGCCAAGTTAGTGAAGCTGAGAGTGGGAAGAATTGAGCCACTCCTTCCTAGCACCAAGACTTTCAGATTGTTATCTCCTAAATATTTCCCCAATCCACTTTACACTTCCCTTCTCCCTAATCTTCTATCTTATACCTGATTTCTCCCCATACAGTCAACTCCTCTTGAAGCTATTTCCCATCCTGCTGACAAGATGATCTAAAGATGAAACTCTGACCCTATTGTTCTCTGCTTTGTACTTCTCTGTGGATTGACTTAACATTGCTTACAGAGTAAGTCCCAACTGCTTTCATGCTGGACAAAGTCCTTTAGGATGCAGCTCCTGCCTACCTCTTCACTTCCTACTTTACACAGACACTATAGCCACGCCAAAGTACTAGTTCTCCAAATAATGTATTTCTGGGCTCTGTGCCTTGCTTCAGGCTGTTTCCGTTCCCTTAAAAGGATTCCCTCTCCCAGATTTTCGCTTGGCTAACTCAAATCAGACTCAGCTCAGAGTTATGTCTCTGTGTGCTCATTATAACCTGGGAATGCATCAGTGCTTCCACAATACCACTGAGCAGGAATTATTAACAGGCCAATATATACATATATCTGTCTCTCCAGGTAACTTTTAATTTTCTCAAGGGCAGAGAATTGGTTCTTAGTGTTTTTCCCCCAGAGTGTGGTCTGAGTTCTGGCCAAAAGCAGCTAAGCAAGGACTAGGTTTATCTCCTTTCCATTGTTGCCAGATAAGAACTCCCTCCTTAATCTCTCCCTTGTCCCAGGCCCACAATGTTTAGAGGCCCTGCAAGATTTTGTTCAGGTGAATGGGGTTCCAAAGATGCCTGAAAATTTCAAGAGTCTCAATCATATTTGTCCATAAAATTAAAAAAGAAGACAAAATGTACAGCTCAGAATAGACATCCACATGTGTATCCGAGAAAAACTGGGAAGAACAGAAATTGTCCTGTGACTTTCAAGTTTTACTTAATAAGTTTTAAAAGAAAATGGAGCTCTGGCCGGTGTGACTCAGTGGGTCTAGTGCTGGTCTGTGAGTCAAAAAGTCACTGATTTAATTCCCAGTCAGGGCATATGCCTGAGTTGTGGGCCAGGTTCCCAGCTGAGGGTGTGCAAGAGGCAACTGATGGATGTTTCTCTTCCTCTGTTTCTCCTTCCCTTCCCCTTGCTCTAAATGTGAATAAATAAAAATCTAAATAAATTTTAAAAAGTAAAATAGATTACTTGAAGAAGCAAGCTTATTTTAAATAAATTCATTTCTAGTGTTCAACTCTCATTATTTAAACTAAAGGATACCCAGCCAAACATGATTTCTATACCTTTATTATACTTCTCATGATACTTTAAAGAATAGTATAGGAGTTGAGAATAGAAGCTAAGTCAATTCTTTTTCAAATTAACATATTATATTCCTTATTTAAGCTTTGTTTTACATTAAGTTCAAAGTTCTAGTTTCCATTACAAAACTAAATTGACTTATTAAAATCCTATGCACTAAAAGAAAGCAATATTTTATAGTTCCATGACCTAATCACTTAAAAAAAATACTGTGGAGCTGATACTAATTATCACAAACTCTTCCAAAAGTTTAGAAAAAAGAGTGAACAAGCGGTTGTGGAAAAGCTACTGTCCACCCAACACATACAGCAAAGACTGACTTAATACATCTGGGAACAAACTTTCAAAATATTGAATCCATTCTCTTCAGAGCAGAGAAGAGAGAAACCTCCCTGAATTGTTTCATCTTATTCCCCTTTTTGTCTGTTATTTGACCTTGAAGTCCCCTTTACTGAATTTCTATTACCTCTCAAATGAGATACAAGGACCCCCATGATTATCTAAAACATGCCTTCCCCTTTAAGACCTCCAGGCACTTAAACATCCTGAGCTCTCCACTTGGAAGGCATTTGTCTGATGAATGCTTAAGCTATCTTTAGGAATTAATTTAGACAACACCTGCTCAATAGAGTGCTCCTGGCTCCCTTCCTCCTCCAGGCAGAGACAAGAATGGTCTTCTTTATGTTCTTAGCCAAATCTATACTTTCTAACCTCATTTTAGTGAGTCTGATGAATTTTTGTTTCCCAGACTATGAGCTACCTGAGGGCAAGGACCATGTTTATTCCTCTTTGTATGGTCTGTGACTAACTCAGGTGTCTGTGATTGTTGATTCAGTGAGTGCTTGAAGCAGACAGAAATGCTGCATGAGAAAACAACTCCCCATCCACTAAGGAAAGGTAACCAATTTATTCCCATGTTGGCAAGTGGGGCAAGTTGGTTTAATTACTACAGCAAAAGAAGCCCTGATCAGACTGGCTACAGGATGAAGCATTTTCACTAAACTCTTCATTCCCAAAGTTTTCCTTCACGACACCCATCCTATTCATCAGGGACATTTAAGTTAAATGAGTTTAATCCCAAACAAAATGCTTTATTGAATATCATACATTTCGCTTCACCACAGCAATTTAAAAGAGTTTTATTTGTGCAAGCATTTTAAAGTCAGGAATAAACACGGAGAATAGCAGTGAAGGGTTTGTTTACGCGCCTTGACACCACTGTGTAAGGAAGACATAGTGGAGTTTACATTTATGCCATGTAAATCGCTATAGAACCAGATGTTGCTTACAGGGTACCTTGTAACTCATCTCCTCTAAGCAATAAAGCTTTTTTTTTTCCTGGCAAAAGTTTGAGGAACTTACTGCTGTTTTGTATCAGCAGATACAACAGATGGCTGGCACATGCCTGCTTTGCTAAATGAAATGGGCTCTCTGCAGAATTGCTCTTTGATCCCTAGTGGCATGTCCACAACACCACAATGCAAAACGCCACAGCACAGCACAATCTAAACATTAAAGGTTTAAAGCTGCGTTTTTGCTATGAATACCTCCTTTTTAAAAAATCATGCCCATGATATGTAAACATATTCACATTCCCACTTTGAAACCATGGAAAAGAGGTTAAAAAATAAGGCATTTCCTCCTTTTGGTGATATAAAACCACGTCAAAGGTATGACGGCAAATCCCGGGAGTGCAAAGGTATGCAGCCACTTGGATTCTAACTACCAAAATAATCATAACTCCATTAGGAAAAAATGTGGACAGTATATATTAAGGGATTTAAATAACAATAACAGTAATAAGCGTTACCCTAACTTCAGAGTTGAAAGGAGGTGTTTAAGGGTATTTGGCAGTTCCTTTGAAGAGAGAGAGGAGATACTTGAATTTAAATTCACTATTGTTTTTCTTTGATTTTTGTCAAGGAGAGGAAGGAAAAAAGTATTTTAATACAGGTCTCCTTAACTCAACCACCAGTCTAATGGCAAATTTGAGACTGCAAAACTGCAGGCAATTTAATGGGACCAATGTTACATTGTATCAAATACTACATTGCAAAAACAAGCTTTCTGGACCTTTGGGGGCATTTTAATGACAGAGTTGGATTATCCAGTTGATGTTACAGAAACATGTCCAGTTGATATTACAGAAGCAATAGATTAATTCTATTTTTTTTAATTAGCAAAAAAGAAAAAAGAAGAAAGGGAGTCAGTTGTCAGGAAAATAGCCTGTTTATACTTCTTTTTTCAGGGGGAATTTTCCTCATTTTAAAGCTGAATTTGGGTGCTACTAACAGGAATCATTCATAAAGACACTACTATCCAGGCAAAGTTCTTCAGCTTTCTTTAGATTTGATTTTGTGTTATTATTGTTATTGTTTTGGCAATTTTCAATAATTCAAAACATTTCATTTTTAATTGATAGGGAGCTAATAAGGGTTATGAACACATTTATAATTAACCTTACATGTTGGAAAATATTTCACTTGATACATTGTATTTTCAGCATATCTAATATTTCCTGTTTTCCAATGGTTACACATAAAACCAAGCAGCACATTTTTGCAGTTTAACAAAATAAAATCAATTCTTCTACAATATCCACATAACCACCCACCTCTCCAGGAAAGCAGACAAAATTCTGATCTTCCTTTCCTATACCTACAGTATAAGACTTTTAATTTTTGTTTTTAAACTTCATGAAATTGAGGGACATGAAGGCATATCATTGATTTCTGGTGGTTAAAAGAACTGTGAGCCCTATATGTGATAAAAAGCTTATTCTAAGATCTGGACCTCTTGAAACAAGTGGTTAGATCTTGCTAGCATCCAGGTGGGAAGTTTGAAGTTAATATTGGCCACTTATCTTCACCCAGAGAATTTCTATTCTATAGACACCAGTTCACCCCAGCCCTGCCAATCATCACAGAAATCCAGGCATTTGGTCACAAGGAGGTTGGAAAACTAGTATAGATGGCTTAGCTTAAATCTATTATCACTACTAAAAAAGCCAACATAAAAAGGGATGATGCCCTGGCTGGTGTGGCTCAGTGCATTGAGCACAGGCCTGCGAACCACAAGGTCACTGGTTTGATTCTCAGTCAGGGCACATGCCTGGGTTGTGGTCCAGGTCCCCAGGGTGGGGCACACAAGAGGCAACCACACAATTATATTTTTCTCCCTCTCTTTCTCCCTCCCTTCCCTTCTCTCTAAAACTAAATAAATAAAATCTTAAAAAAAAAGGGATGCCCTATTAACTAGGTTCTAGTCTCGCAGTACCTTGGCTCTGTAATGCAGGTGATAGAATGTATTATAGTTATTAAGATCAAGTCTATATGATCTTTATAAAGATCATGTAAGATTTTATCAAACATTTATTGTGTGATCTATATAAATAAATTTTTTTGGCCTTATACTAAATTCATTCAAGTAGAAATCAGCAGCAGTGTCCTAATATTAGAATTCAGATTTGTCTAACGAAACTTCTCATTAAAATTTTATTTGAAAGCCATTAAGTTTAGAAAGGCTTACTTTTCAAGTAAAATGTTTAATTAGTGCATAGTTTAGAAAACTAAAATGGTTGCTCATGGCCCCTACCTGTCTCAAATTCAGAAAAAAGTTAGAATAAGGGATGTCTCATTAAAAAATATCAATTATTAACAGTTACATGTAGTAACAAAGAGTACATTTCTTTAATTACTAAAATCCTTTAGGCCTAAGCCTCTTTAGTAGAAATTATTCTCTCATCTAATAGTCTTGAGATGGGGCATGACAGATAATGAGTATTTTAAATGGGTGATAAAAGTGGAAACAGGGTTTTCCATGGAAAATGAGGACTTCAGGAAGAGAAAGAGGCCAGGTAAATTTCATTTCGGGCAGGAAAACCTTCCAAAGCAGATTTTCAGGGATCTCAAGATACTGGTGGTGATCCAATGTGGGGGGATTCATAGTTATAGTGAATTTGGGAGGATCCGTAGATATAATCAGTCATGAAAACCATTTGTTTCACCATTTGTTGAGTGATGTGTAGTAAAAAAATGCTACTAGATGATAAATATACATAAACTATAATACAGAACACTATACAACTTTAAACTCTAAAATACACTCTTTCACACACAATGTAATGTAAAATAATTTTTAAATTATAAATACATATTCGTGAAAAAAACAAAATGTAATATATGCAGATGTAACTAATATTTACACCTTGTAGCAGCAATTTTCAACTTTTTCATCTCATGGCACACATTAACTAATTACTAAAATTCTGTGGCACACCAAAATATATATATTTTTTTACCAATATGACCAACAAAAATAGGTGTAATTTTTATTCATTCACACCAAACAGCTATTGTTGTGTTGGCCATTGTCATTTATTTATATTATTTGACAATCTGTGGGAAAAGGGCTGTGACCCTGACTAATCTGTCAGGTATTGCATATTTTAAAAATTTTTGTGGTACATTGGTTGACAGTTGCTGCCTTGGAGGATCAGACATTTATCAAATGTTTTTTCCTATATCTGCCTACATATTTCAATTTTTACTCATATCAGTGATTATTTCCTTAGGATGAACCACTGCAAGTAAAATTTCCCAGTCACAGTATCTATATCAAACCTTTTGCGATCAGATTAGAATTGCCCTGCAAAAAAGCTGACATGCATCAGCCACATATGAGTATGTACAATTCTCCACATCCTACAAACCACTTTAAAAAAAACTTGACCAAATGATGTGGAAAAATGAATATCACTGTAATTTTTATTTGCATTTGTTTGAAGTAGAACATGAAAGTTATTTTAAATGGCCACAAGAACACCTTGGGTTATTGGACTAATCATTTATTGGAAGTATATAACACCTACTGCCTCTATGAGGTGTTCAATCCCAAAGTTATTTTAACTTTCTTCACATGTTTCCCAAACACTTAAATATGAAGTTTAAATTTTCATTAATCAGCTCTGGGTTGTCTTTGTGCTGAAATCCCAACATGTTTGATATTACTTGGATGAAATAACTAGATCAGGGAATGAACTTTTCATTTTCCTTGTAGATGTGTTGATGTGGTTTGGCTATAGCCAGAGATGCCTTTGAAAGAGTTTAATTGCTATTGAAGTCATTGTTTTTCCCATCAACAAAATTTCCATACATTCTAAAAACTATGGTGCTAGAATCACATAACTTTGAATAAAAGGGGTCAAATTTAAAAACACGCCGTTTGGCATTGTAAAGGTCCCACCCCCTCACTACCCTCCTCCCTAAGAAAAACAGCCACCTGTGGTCACCCAACCAGAGCTGACTGAGCACAGAGAGGGGGATAATTTAAGTGAGGTGCTAACATTGTCCTGCATGATGAGATGATCCACATGGGTAATCAACACCCAAAACGGAGCTTCATCTCCATGCCAGTTCTACCATCTTCTCTAAAGCCCAAGAAGCAGTATTCCTGAGGGCGTTTGATGAGCAATCTGTTTTGTACTCAACAATATTCCAGTGTCTGCAGACATGCACTGTGCTATAAGGCAACAGGGGAAATAACACAAAATTTAGGCTTTGCTTCAAATTCCATTCTTTGGAAGACAAACTCAGATAAAAATAAATAAATAGATAATAAATAAGAGCTATTGATGTTTTCTGCTTCTCCTACAGTTACCAAACCCTTTCAGCTAGGGAGGAGTGCAAGTCAAGTTATCTAATGGATTTTATGAATCCATAAAAATACAGGTAAGGAAACACTAAAAAAACCCACAATTAATATTGATCCCATTTGACACTGGTCAAACACAAGTAAACAAAATTCAAGTGAAACAAAAGAATAATAAAAAGTCCACTTATTGACTCATTACTGGTTTCATGATATTCTAAAATTAATTGTCCATAAAGTATCTATAAAGAGGGAATTGTAGGAAGAAAAGCAATAATCTCCCTTTAAAGTGGTACAAGTCTCAGTGAACTTATCTGCAAAATGGGGGTATCAGAATAGATGGCCTTCTTGCTATAAACTTCAGTAGATACAAAACATTTCTCTCCCTCTCTCTTAATCTCTCTCTCTCTCTCTTTCAGCACCAATGGAGTGTCAGAGGATTTAGATTTGATCTACTTTAGAAAAGAAAGATGAGAGAACAGATCTGAGAGAAAAGAGACAGCTAACAGGTAATTAAAGGGAACCAAAGTGGTTTCTCAATTCAAAATAGTTACTTTTTATAAAGTGGGGGGTTTTTTTTGGATCACATTCTTCATGAAAATATCCATTTAAGTAATTTTAGGGAAAAAAGTCCTGAAAAGTGATTTTAATTAAAATTTCAATGATTTTCACAGAACACATTTTAACAAATAATGAGCAAAAGAATTTATTACTTACCATTTCATTAGAGGTCATTTATGAGATACTGAAATCGTACAAAAAGTAATGTATAAAAACAGCTAATATGCTAGGAAATAAAAGGAATACTTCTTTGTGAAAATACATTGCAATTGCAGTTTTCTTTTTCCATATAAAACTATTTAAATAGTAACTTTAAAAAGTCAATAGCCTGCAATATTTTACAAATATTCTTTTTGAGTCTCTGAACTTCTACCAGAAATATATAGCATTCATATAATTCCAGTGAATAACATTCAACATATCAATTTTTTTAAAGCACAATGTCAAAAATACTTATAGTCTTTAAAATTGGTTGTAAAGTACAGATGTCATAACTGATTAGTATATGCTATGGGGACAAAGAGCCTTTTAAATACTATGTTAAATTTTAATGTCAATAATCACAGACAGAAGTGATGTTGGTACTTGGGGTCCAGCAGTCTGAAGACACCACGTCTTATCAAAACAGTGAGCTTAGGCCACAGTGCTTACCCTTTTCTTCTGAGAATTCTTAATTTATGTGACATGTTTAAATAAATGGGAGTTAATTCTTTATTTGCTTTGGAGATAAGATGCAAAATCACTCTCACAAATTATAAATATGTGCCAGACTACACACTATACAGTATTATTTCTACCTGTCATCAGGCGGTAGAAATATTAGAGGGTAATTTTCTCCACCTCTTCTGGTCAGAGTTCAGAACTTACCTGTCCTGCAGCTTGCCAGGTAAAATTCATGGAATGGATATTGACAGGAATAGCTGGCATTCTCTGTTGTGCTTTTCTGAAATCATGTGTGAAAGGGGCCATTTTCCCCTCTGAAACAATCAGGATATCTTCTTCAAATCCTAGTTTGTTTAAAAAAATAAACAAAACTATCAAACTAGGTGGACTTAAAAGAATCCAAATCAGCAACTGCATGCAAGAACACCAAATATTTAGTATGGGTCATCTCGTTTCACAAAGCACCTGCCTTGTTTTCCTCTGGATGTGATAAGAATGATGCCAACAAGCAGATGCTTTCAGGGAAAAGGAGTGGACGTCGAGTTAACAGATGCTAATAAATGCTGGGTCTACCTAAAAACGGAGAGTTGTAGAAACTAGCAACAGCAAGATCAGCGCATGACATCAGCCTAGGTTTCTCCAGAGAGAAATTTATATGCTTTCAGATGGAAAATGGCTAATTAGGAAGGGGAGCAATTTCCCTTGGAAATTAAGTTTTAAAAACATACTAAATGCATGCATCGATCATTTTTTAATGGAAGTTTGAAAGAGAGTGAAAACACGGGCAGAGGAAGGTGTTGGGCTCTGGCGCCTTACCTATGAGCACTCTTGCCTGGTGAGCATCAATCCACAGGTACAGGCTTTCCTCGCGCGGCTGCCCGACCTCTGCCCGCAGCACCAGCAGGTACGGGAGGATGCTCCAGAGCCCGAGCGCGGCGTTGAGGAAGGCTCTTCTCTGGGCCATGCTACTCCGGACCTGTTCGCTGGTGGCTCTCGCTGCTGAAACTCTTGTAGCACCTACAGCAACCTGCAGTGGTGAAGGTCTCACTCAGCGGGAGCTGTGCTCGCTTAGACTGCTGGACGCTAGCCTTCCGCTCCCGTTGCGAGTGAACTAGGGAGAGCCAGAGGAAGAGGGAGGGGAAAGAGCGGGCGCCAGCCGGACAAGAGGAGGGGGCGCGGGAGCGAGAGGGGACAGCAGAGACGCAAGACTGGCAAAGCTGCAGATGCCAGCACGCACGGCGAGGCCAACAGTCAGAGGGTTAAATACAGCGAGAGGAAGAGCGGGAAGGGCGGGCGCCAGTGGGATGCGTGCGAGGAGTGACGAGGCCTAGCCAGCCGCCACTGGTGGGCGCTACGGCTCTCGCGGGGCGGGGCGGGGCGGGGCGGAGTGGGACCCTGAAAGCTGCCTTTAGACTGCAGTGGGCTCAGTGCGAGCGCGCGCAAAGGCGTGCTTGGTGGAGGCGGTTGAGGAAAAGCGTATTTATAGGGATTCCTGGGATTACACTGGCTTGTTCCTCCAGCCAGTCAAGGGAAAGGTGTAGGGAAATAGGGTGAGCTGAAATCTCAGGGTTTGACTGAGCGCCGATGATGATGATGATGGTGATGCCCACGACAAGGACGACTCCCATTTCTACACCGGTGCTAAATGAAGCTGTATATTCTTCCACTTCTCCCTTTCCGCCTATTATTCCTCTCTCTGCAGACTCTATCCTCTTCAATCCGCGCTGCGTTGACATATTCCGCGTTCCCGTGCATTTAAAACCCGAGACTCCAGCGTCCAGTGGTGCCCTGACGGCAGATACCCCTTGCGCACTTGTCAGACACTATGAAGTGTGCTTTAATCCTCCTGGCAGCGCCGGAAAGAGTTCCCTGGGCTCTGGATGACCCTGAGGTCCCTGACCCTGTAGGGTAGGGCTCCCTAAAATTGTGAATATCTTCATATTTGCTGGTGTTTCAGTAAACTTGGAGGAACGCTCTGGTACTGAAATCACAGGCTCCTGAGGACAAGACCAAGGCTCTGGCCTTGCCTGTGGGAACAGTAGTTGGTTGGCCGTGAGTTCCAGCCTAACATACCCACCCGACCCCAGCCAAAAGGACTTAATTTTCCCCCTACCTAATCCCTTGGAGGAGCAAAGAAAACAGGAGCAAAAGGCTTGGGCTATTTATTACGAAAGATTTCAGATTCAGAAAAGTGTTTACTTCTCTTTGTTGTTTAGCACCCAAATGCCGAGTGAGACAAATGCCTCCTCAAGGACTAAGTGTCTGGGCTGGGGTGGTGTTTCACTCAGTGCTTGGTGCTGTAGTGGACATTTCAGAGGGAAAAACAACAGAAGGGAAGTTGAACATGTGCCTACACTGAACTAAATAAATGTTAGGTCATTAGAAGTTACTAAAATGAACAGAAGATGTGGTTCCAGTTACAAAATGATTTCAGCTGTACAATTGTTGATCTTTGAAGAGAAATAGCTGTCTCTGACAATTTGAATTTGCAGTGTCTTAATTTTAAAAATATTTTTATTTCAAATGCTTACTTAATTCTTACACTTTCAAGTAGGTGCAATAATTATTTCCATTTTATCGATGGGGAAACAAGGCTCAAAAAAGAGTCCTGTAAGTTGATTGTGGTTACCTAGCTAATAAGTGGTAGGGTTAGGGTTCAAATCCCAGTCACTCTGATTTCAAAGCACACGCTCTTTGCTGCTATAAGTAACTCATAATTAAGTAGGTTTGAATTCAAAGCATCACAACCAGTCTCCCTTTAAAATAAAAAGTTAGCTCTGTCTGGTGTGGCTCAGTGGATTGAGCACTGGCCTGCAAGCCAAAGGGTCACCAGTTTGATTCCCAGTCAGGGCACATGCTTGGGTTGCAGGCCAGGTCCCCAGTTGGGGGTACATGAGAGGCAACCACACACTGGTGTTTCACCCTCTTTCTCCCTGTCTTCCCCTTTCAATAAAAATAAATAAATAAAGTCTTTAAAAAATAGTTTACCTCTTTTCAAATATTTTGTTAGTTTATATTTCAGAGATTATTTGTTTATTTAATGTATTCATATACACTGGGAAATTTTCAGAGCACTTGAGCATTGTAATGCCAATTGTCTCCAAGTTAACGATAATTTCAAAACACAACAGACATTTTCTTCGACTGCAGAAAGTGTGGTTTTAATTGAAATTTTTCCCCTAAGTATTGCTCAAACCTCTATGGCTCTTGGTGCAAGGACGCCCTCTACAGGTTGTTCTAATCAAATGCTAGTAACTGAATACTTTTCATGATACGTACTTTTTGGTAGAGAAAAAGAGGTACTAAATTTCCTCCTAATTCAAATTCCTCTAAGTGAGGTTCTTCTACAGCAGTTTAATTTGGTGTTGATGATAATGGTAACATATCTTTCTGTAAAAAATTATTTTTCCTTCCAGAATGGTTGGTCTCTGTTCACTTCTGTCCAACAGTGGACAATTAGAAAACATATTTTATTATAGAGAAAAATATTATTTTAAAAATTTGGATTTGAACCCTTTGGTTTTAAAGAGAAGGAAGAAACTGTTATGTTATACAGCAATAAGATAGTTTCCAGAGTAACAGGGTATATATCTTTTGGGGGAAGGTCCATCTAAGAGCTCAGTCAGGCTTGACTCTCTTTTCTGTCATTAAGGAGCTGTGAAAGTGGCCTTTTTTCATTTAGAATGCAGTCATTTTTTTAAAAAATCCTCCACTCAAATAAAAATACAATATTTATTTGCACATGATAAAATTTGGAAATAATGTCCTATGAAATAATGTATTACAAATCAAACTTTGTGCAGTTTGGAAATTCCATTTATTTTCCAGTCCATTCCTTTCCTTTCTAATTTATTCTCATCAATTACATTTGTAGACAGGTTCATTTATTTGTTCATTAACCCATTTCCTCATTCCAAAAAGATTTATTAAACACCTATTTTGTGCAAGACACTTTCCTAGAAAGTACAGGAAACACAAAGACAGTAAGAAACATCATGAAACTACGTGAAAACAAAACATGATCCCTGCCCGTGAAGAGCATTGGAGTTTATTAAAATGAGAGAGACAAACACCAAAGTAACTGTAATACAAGGCAGAACATGGTGATTGTTGACAAGACAGAAGGACTGGAAATTCAAAGAACAAATCTCATAGTTGGGATTCCGAAAGTTTTTTTAGTTCTTTCCTTCAAAAAAAAAAAACAAACAAACCATTGACTAAGTGTCTGATGTATGAACTGTTCAGGCACAGGGGGAAGGTGAGTAAAAAGTCAACCCCACTGGAAAAAAAAAGAATTAAAAAAAAAAAGAAGACAGCCCCTGCTCTTGGATTCTCAGTCTAAAAGACAAGGGTGTTAAAAATAAACAATAAGAATGAATGTTCTGGCCTGGTAGCTCAGTTGGTTAGAGCATCATCCTGATATCCCAAGTCTGCAGGTTCAATACCAGGTCAGGGTACATAATAGAATCAACCAATGAATGCATAAATAAGTGGAACAACAAATCCATGTTTCTCCTTCTCCCTTCCTCTCTCTGTTAAAAAATCAATAAATTTTCAAAAAGGAATGAATGCTATGATGGAGACATACACCGGGTATTTTGAGACTGGAAAGTCTCTTAATGCAGACTGCATTCTGGGAGGACTTCCTGCAGTGCAGGGTACTTGAGCAGTCTTGAAGGTTGAAGGGCAATTCAGCATGCATGGGAGGGAGACAAGGGAGAGACACCTGGTCACAGACAGTGGCAATTTCAAGAACAAAGACTAGAGAAAGAATGGAACCACCAAGGATCTGCAAGTAACCATCCACAGTTTGATGAGTCTTGGGGGGGGGGGGAGGGAGTGGCTGGATGAAGCCAAAACGGTAGGGAGGAGCTGGTTATGGAAGACTGTGTGGAGAAGAATCGCAAATAATTTATAGAGACACATAGCCTGCAAGGAGGTGGAGCATAAACCCCCAGTTCTTAAGTGTGGGCTGTGTATGGTGACTTCTCTTCATAGACTTCAGTGTGGAAAGGGGGAGAAAAGAATAGCTTTACAGTGGAAAGACTTGACAAACATGACCTCATCTAGGTGATCAAGGTCAACCTCAACTGTGATAAGTTATGTTGATAGTATGTGCCCTTGATACAGTGTGATGAGAATGGCACTTCTCTCGAAAACTCATAAACTCTAATCATGAGAAAAATATTGGAAAAGCCAAATTGAGGGACATTCTACAAATACCTGACCAGAAACCCTCAAAACTGTCAAGGTCATCAAAAACAGGGAAGTCTGAGAAACTGCCACAGCCGAGAGGAGTCTGACATGCATGACAACTAAATGTAATATGTTGTCCTGGACGGGATCCTGGAATGGAAAAAGGACAGCAGATAAAAACTAAAGACACCTGAATAAACTATTAATGACAATGTATTAATAAGGGTTCATTAATTGTGGGAGGTGTACCATACCAGTGTAAAATGTTAATAACAGGAAAAACTGAGTATGGGATAGAAGGGAATGCTACACTGTCATTGCCATTTTTCTGTAAATCTAAAGGCACTCTAAAAAACAAAGTTTACTTAAAAAATAAAGGATAAAGACCTAGATTCATTCAAACACTTAGCTGCTGGCGTTTGAGTATCAGAAGATCTCTCATAAAAAAAAAATTGCATTTCTAGCTTCTCAAGGCCTTTTCTGGCTTCTCATAGCCTGTTCAAGGAAAATTTAGAGCTCTGGCCATATTCCCTCCTCACAAGGGGATGTGTGTGAATAGGGACTGCCATTCAAACAGGGCTAGTGCTCTCTACTTCTTCTTTTTCTTTTTCTTTTTTTTATTGTTATTCAATTATAGTTGTCTCCATTTGTCTCCCGCTACTCCTCCCTGCCCCACCCATCCCCACCTCCCACCCTGGGTCCTACCCCTTTTTGGCTTTGTCCACGTGTCCGTTACACTTCTTACGGTTACAGTACTCCGCGCCCCCCCCCCAGCATGCCTCACTCATCTACTTGACTTGCTGGGCTTCTGTATGCTTCTGAGGTGTGGCCTGGAGGACAGGCAGGGAAGGTACCGAGGGGCTGCAAGTGCGGTTGTGAGGCAAGGAGGGCAAAGCCTGCTGTACAGGGGGATCATGTCATTTTCGCCAGCCCTTCTGCATCGTGATCTCAGCCAGCTGTCTTGGTGGCTGAGACTGAGACTGGGTGTTGAGCTTGAGACTGGGTCATATCTGCGGCACCCTGAACTGTGTTTTGGGAAAGAGGGAGAAAAGAATATAGTAAATATACTGTGGTATACTGGCCCCTGTGGTATACTGGCATGGAAAGGGGGCCACAAGATAGTAAATGAAAAGAGGAAGTAGCCAAGCATTATTTTTAGTACAGTCCTGTTTTTAAAAAACAGACGATGTGTGTATGTGTATTGCTTATATGTCTATAAAATTATGCATAGAAAATGTCTGAAAGGTTACATGCCAAAATAGTACCAGGAGTTATCTGTGGGGAGTGGGACCTGGAACTATGGAACAAATTGCACTTTATGCACAGGTATTTTCTGATTTTTAAAAAATGCAATTAAAGGCCATTTTTAAGAAGTGAAAGGTCCTTTCTTTCTGGTTTCAGCCCGTTTCTCCCCAAGTAGGCAGCTGTCACCACCTAAGCCAGCACCCTTTGCTATGCTGCTTGCATACTTTATCACTTAAGAACTGTACATCACAACACATGACAGCTCATTGCAAGCACAGCACAGCTTGCGTGTTCCTCATCATCCTGTGCAACGCTCTTGCTCTTCTTTCCTCACACGATGGCATTGCCAAGCAACCTAGCACAGTCTTGTCTTCCACAAACCATCTCCATTATTTTCTATTCATCCATGTTATTGTATCCCTGTGACACTAAACAGAGGAATTTTTTTTTATGATCGGAAAAAAGGAACAGTTTTATTGCTTGATATTAGAGGAAGAGAAAGCAAATTAGAATACCTTCATAGGATAAAATATTATTGTAATATTAAGTTGATATTCTGACATATGTATTTAACCATGAAACTATCATCACAGTCAAGATAATGTATATAGTCTGTCATTCCCAAAAGTTTAATAAATCATACACTTTAAATATATGCAGTTTATCATGTGTCAACTGTATTTTACTAAATTTGTTCAAAAGCGTTTTAAAGAAATAAAAAATATTCATGTTTCATCAGGACACAAAAAGCACTAACCATAAAAATTTGGTAAACTGGATTATATTAAAAATAAGAACTTTTTATCAAAAGATGGCATTGAGATAGAAAAGAGAAGCTGTAGAGTGGCAAAAGATGCTTGGATATAGCAGATTTTTATCCAGAATATATAAAGAAGTTTTACCAATTTGCAAGGAAAAGGAACTCACAACACAAATGTGTTGCTTCAATAACAACCACATAATTCATCTGAAAGCACTTTGCAAACTCCAAAACCCCACCAGAGGCTGGTATTTTATGATTAGAAGCAGTGGTCTGAAAAGCAGAGGCCTGGGCATGAAGCTCTCACTCACCTGTGGATCTGAGGCCATCCTGAAAACAGAGGAGTGGGAGGGGTTTCTGGTTTTAATCACTGATCTGTGAAGTCTCCAGAGCTTTATTCCCTACTGATTCTTCTCCTCTGACTTACTTGCCAATCTGGGTTCTAGTCCTTCACCCATTCCTACATTCAGAAAGTTATCACAGGCACAGATGTCCTACAACACAGACACCAGAAGCCTTGGAAAATTCTATGAGTAACAGAACTACTATGTGAAGGAGCTTAATTCAGAATGAGCCTCAAAAAAACCAGCATGGCATTTTTGACATACAGTTTTGATAAGGCCATTTTGCTCGAGCAGGAGTAGGTGTACCATCCTCAGCCATCATTTGAGAGGGTTGGTAACCCTCACTCCTTCCTTCCCCAAGTCTTTCTGTCTCTGGTGAGGCTGAGGGATGACAAAGAACTGATGGGTGGGTTGAAGACTTTTAGTTTGTATATTAGTTGGGAAAACAAAATCTTAAAAGCATGATAGTTCACAGTCAAGAAAAAAATTAGTTTGGTATCTGGCAATTTTTCTAAGAAAAACAACAAAGATATGTGCTCACTTTATCTATCTATATCTTTATATAGTCTCCATATACATATAGCTACATATCTATATACCTTATTTTTTGGACTATCAGACACACTTTTTTCCCTCAAATTTGGGAGGAATAATGGTTGTTAATGCTGCTGTTGAGTTCTGTTTACATTTACATTGGATTATATTATTTATATTATTTATGTTATTAAATATTTTACCACATGTTTTGCTTCAAAAATTTTTTTCCTGTTTTTCTCTAAAACCTAAGTGTGTCTTATGGTCTGAAAAATGCAGTATGTGTATCTATAATGTCAATATTTTATATGTTCCATGATACAAGAAACAACATTAAAGGATAAATAAAATATTGCGGGGACCCAAGATGGCAGCAGAGTTGGTGGCAGTTATACTTGCCTCTGCCCAGGACTGTTGGGAGCCCATCAACAGCTGACCTTTGACACAGATGGGTCGGGTGAGACGCGTCTGCACAGCAGAAGCGGCTGTGGTCGGATCTCCTGTCTATCTTCTCCTGTATGCCTGTCCCTGCTAGCAATAGGTGGTGGGATTTTTAGACACCTGTGTGTTATAACAAAAAATCTGCACTATGCCTCTGATTCTGCTCGAAATGACTTGCTGACCACAGAATAGAGACCCCTAGCAACCCTAATGTTGCTTGCTTTCCCCACCTGGAAAGTTAAGGATAGATTTAAACTATGGGCAGAGTAGCTGCCAGAACGCTGGAGGAGGCTGTTGCTAGGAATGTCTAGGGAGTCACTATTCAAAAGCTCAAGATTTATTAGAACCACTGTCTTTCCCATGCCCTGGGCAGGAGTGGTTATTGATGGGACCAGGTAAATAGAGGAGGAAGGAGTTTTAATTAAAATATAATAATCTTAGTACATGGAAACATAGTATGCCCCCCCCCCACATATGTAGTTAATAGATCTAGGCAAAAAATCATTTATCTAATTTAGACAACCTAATTTCTATAAACAATAACTAATTTTTAAATTAGTTTAAAATGTCTGCCTATTAGTTAAAAGAACAATCAACTTGCACTACCAACTGAACCCTAGCTGAACAGAAGTCTTAAAAGCAAGGGCTTATAGAAGACATCAGGACTGGTAGAAAGGGTGGAAACACTAAAAGGGCTGGCCCTGCTCCCATGTGCAATGGCTGAGAATCCAGAGGGGTATCTCAGATGCAAAGTTTTCTCCTGAGGAGAGTGGGTCTCAACCCAATGCCAGACTCCTCAGCTCAGAGCACCAGAGCTGGGAAGAAGCAACAATATAACATCTGCCTATGAAAATCAGTGGAGACTCTGTCTGCCAGGGACAGACAGGAGTCTAGTAGATACCCAAGTGCCATCTTAAAGGGTCAGCACATAAAATCCCATTCCCAGCCACTCACCTGGGGCTCCAGCAGAGCACAGTGGAGTTGTGTGAGAAGAGACTGGGGTTTTTAGCTCCAGGGGGAGAGCTGAAGGGGACAGCCACCAGAGTCCCTGTGCTGAGTCCCTCTCCCACAATGCAGATGCCATCTTCCTTGGGTGAAGCTGTCCCGTCCATACAGGGCCAGCCTGGGGGAATGCAAGAGCCCCTACCCTCCAGACTCCTTGTCGCCCTACTCTTGGAGCTCATGTCCTGTGGAGGAGTCAGCTGCCTGGGCCCAGGGTGTAGAGGTGCAGACAGACTCAGGGAAGGGGGAGGGGAGCCAGTGACTGAGTTCTGTGGCTCTGGTGTGGCCATTCCTCTCACCCTCTTGTGAGCCTGAAATGCACCTCCCCCTCACAGGAAATCCACTAGCTCTACCCACTGGACTCTCAGTGGTCCCACACTCCTGATTCCTGTTGGCCCACCATGCTGAGCCCTGTCTTGCCAAGAGGTCTGGGCAGAATCTGGGACAGACTGAGTTGTGTGCTTCTGGGGCAGTGGCCACTCCCTCCACCTACCCCTGAGGCTGATGGTTGGGGAGTTTCATTAGCACTGCCCTACAGATTCCCTGTGGCCCTGCCAAGCTTGGGCTCTCTAGGACACCCAGGCAGAATCCAGGACAGACTGAATTGTGTGGCTTTTGGACTGAAGCCATTTTCCCCACACCCAACTGGTGCAGAGCCCTCCCTTTACACGGGCAAATCTTGGTCTTTTGGGGCCTTATAAACCTTTCTGACTTAACCCTGATGACTCCCTGAAATCCTGCCCTACTACAAAAGTCTGCAGGCACCCAGCAGATGGCAACTAACTTTGATGTACCCTGTGAGGTCTACTGAGTGGCCTCAGGTCCAGTACTAACATGAGCTTGAACCTGTATCACTCTGGAGACTCACTGAGAACTTACCTAACTCATTGACAGAGCCTAATGGGCAGCTGGCAAGGACAGGCAGGTGGAGGAATGCAGAGGCAAATCTTGGGGTGCCTTGGGCCTTTTGCTGACCTACCCCTGGGCTTGGTGCTGGTGGAAGCTTGTCTTGGTGTGCAGCTTGGTTTTCTCATGTACAGCCACACCCAGCAGAGGCAGCCACAAACTGTAGATCACTTTGTAACTCCAAACAAGTTGCTCAGGGCCGGTCACAAGCAGCGTTTGACAGTGATCTGCTCACAAGTCCCTCCCAACAGGCTCCAGAATCAACACACTCAATGGCAAGCTTCAAACAACATTTGAGCAGGATCCAATTAGTTTCACAAGTGGTACATCCAAAGGGAGATCTCAGCAGGCTCCAGACCATGCTGAGGTGAATTCTGCTACATGTGGTTAGGACACATATAGCATCTCGTACATGGTAGTCAGGGCTAACTCTCACAGCCAGCCTGAAGGTAAACCCCACACATAAATGGGTCAAACAACAGATGTACTAGATGAAATTGATGAAATTTCAGGCTATATGAAATTGAGACAAGCAATCTACCAGATTCTACCGGATATAGAGTTCAAAATAATGGTTATAAGGATGTTCAAGGAACTTAGGGTGGGGATAGATGAAATCTGAGAACTTAAACAAAGAGAAAGTAAGTATTAAAAAAGGACATAGACACCATGAAAAAGAACCAGTCATAAAGGAAGAATACAATATCTGAAATGAAGAATACAGTAGAATGAATAAACAGTAGTTTAGATGAAGAGAGGATTGAGTCAGTGATTTGAAAGACAAAGTAACAAAAAATACACAATCAGAGCAGGGAAAGACAATTTTAAAAATGAGGATAGTCTAAGGGACCTATGGAACAACATGAAGTATAACAACATCTGCATCATAGAGGTACCAGAAGGAAAAGAGAGAGCAAGGGATTGAGAACCTATTTAAAGAAATAGTGACTAAAACTTTCCTAACATGATAAAGAAAAAAGATACACAAATTCAAGAAGTATAGAGAGTCCCAAACAAGATGAACCCAAAGAGGCCCACTCTAAGACAAAGAGAAGGTTGCAAAAGTAGCAAGAGAAAGATAGTTACCTACAAAGGAGCTCCCATAAGACCATTAGGTGATTTCTCAACAGAAACATTTCAGGCCAGAAGAGATTGACGTGACATATTCAAAATAATGGAAAGCAAGGACCTACAACCCAGACTACCCTACCAAGAAAGGCTAGCATTTAAAATTGAAGGAGAAATAAAGAACTTCCAGACAATAAAAAGCTAAAGGAGTTCATTACCAACAAACCAGTATTATAAGAAACGGTAAAGGGTTTCTTTCCTTTAAGAAGAAGAAAAAAAGAAAAACAGAGTTATAAAGAAGAAAATGGCAATAAATAGTATACTTACCAATAGTCATTTTAAATGTAAATGCTCCAATCAAAAGATACAGGGTAGCTAGCTGAATGGTAAGAAGACAAGGCCCATATATACAAGGTCTGTCCAGAAAAAGTCTAGCCATTGTTAATACAAGAACAGTTTGTACAACATCGATGTAACCTGGCAGCCAAGGAGAGTGGACTGGAATGCACATGCATGAACAATGATGGCTTCCCTGTACTAGTCAGTGGAAGCATTAGACATCCTTGAGTGAGAATGTGTACTGTATGGCTGTCACATTCAGAATGACTGAGTAAGCAGAGCGACGAATCTGCATTGAATTTTGTATTAAGTTTGAACATCCCTCCATGGAAACTACTTCAATGATTCAGAAGGCCGAAGCTATAGGCAACTGGTGACTGGCTGCTTCATCATGACAATGCACCCACTCATGCATTATAGGAGACCATTCTGTGTGGTGTGGGTTCAGCACCCCCCCACACAAACATTTACTACAAAATAACTTCCTAAGGACCATGCTAAACCTTCCAAGGACCAGAGTAACTGGTTCAAACACTTTAGCCTTTTCATTTGCAAATATCCCTCTTCTGTGATGTGATTACGAGCATTCTCTCCCTTGTTTTCTGTATAAGGTAACCACCTAAAGCAAGCCTGTGCATAGTTAATGAGGACCTTCATGTAAAGTGCCCAGTAAGACAATCAAAGCTCATCGAAGCAAGGGCCAAGGCTTTTGCTCCCCTTGAGAGAGAAGCCACTCGCCTTTTTTTCCCACAGGATTCGGTAGTCTGTGTGAATTTTTTTTTTGTTTCAGCTATAACACCATGGACCCCATGAGCGAGGGTCCATGACAATGCATCTCATCTCATGCAGAGTTTTTTGGCAAAACATCAAATCACCCAGTGACTCAGCCCCTCTACAGCCCATATTTGGCACCTTGCAACTTCTGGCTTATCCCAAAGCTAAAGCTAAAATCAGCTTTGAAAGGAAAGAGATTTCAGACCACCAATGAGATTCAGGAAAATATGATGGGGCAGCTGATGGCGATTGGGAGAACTGTGTGAGGTCCCAAGGTGCCTAGTTTGAAAGGGAATGAGGCATCCCCCTCCTATGTACAGTGTTTCTCGTATCTTGTATCTTCTCCAATAAATGTCTCTATTTTTGGTATTACTGGATAACTTCTGGACTGACCTCATATGCTGTGTATAAGAGACTCACCTCAGAACAAAAGACACATAAAGACTAAAAATAAAGGGACAGAAAAAGATTATTTCATGTAAATGGAAAATTTTCTTTAAAAGCCAGGGTAGCAATGCTTTTATCAGATAAAAATAAACTTTAAAACAAAAGCTATAATAAGAGACAAAGAAGGACACTATACAGTGATAAAGGGATCAATCCAAAAAGAGGATATAACCCATGTAAACATTTTTGTACCCAACACAGGAGCACATAAATATATAAAGCAAATCGTTATAGACATAAAGGGAGAGATCAACAGTAATACAGTCATAGTAGGGGATTTTAAGCCCCTATTGACATCAATGGATAGATCTTCTAAACAGAAAATCAGCAAGGAAATAGTGGCCTAGATCAGATGGATTTAACTGATATCCTTAGAGCATTTCACACCAAAGCAGTAGAACATATATTCTTGTCAAGTGCACATAGAATAATTTCTAGGATAGACCACACTTTAGGACAAAAAACAAGTCTCAATAAGTTTAAGAAGATTGAAATTAAACCAAGCATCTTCTCTGACCGTAATGGTATCAAACTAGAAATCAATCAATCAACTACAAGAAAAGAAACTGAAAAATGCACAAACAAATGGAAGCTGAATAACATGTGACTAAACAATGAAATGTTAACAATGAGATCAAGGGAGAAATCAAAATACCTTTAAACAAATGAAAATGAGAACACAACAACCCAAAGTCTATGGGACACAGCAAAAGTAGTTCTAAGAGGGAAATTTACAGATGACTGGGCTACCTCATGAAACAAGAAAAATCTTGCCCTGGCCAGTGTTGCTTGGTTGGAGCATCATTCCATAATCAAAAGGTTGTAGGGTCAATTCCTGGTCAGGGCACATTCCTAGGTTGCAGATTTGATGCTTGGTCGGGGTGCCTGTGACCCCCAATAGGGATATGTACAATCCCTAGTCCGGAGGCTGATCCCTAGTCTGGGCACATATGAGAGACAACCAATTGGTGTCTCTCACATCTATGTTTCTCCCTCTCCCATCTTCTCTCCCTTCTCCCTTTCTAAAAGTAATGAAAAAAAAATCCTAAGGTAAAAAAAAAATCTCAAATAAACAACTCAAACTTACACTTAAAGCACTAGAAAAAGAACAACAGTGTCCAAAGTGAGCAGAAAAAGAGAGATTAGAACAGTTATAAACAAAATAAAATCTTAAAAATTACAAAATATCAGTGAAATCAAAAGCTGGTTCTCAGAAAAGATAAACAAGATTGATAAACCTTTAACCAGACTCATCGAGAAAAAGAGAGGACCCAAATAAATAAAATCAGAAATGAAAGAGAAGTAACAACTGACACCACAGATCTACATAGAGTTATAAGGAAATACTACAAACAACTCTATGCCAACAGATTGAACAATATGAAAGAAATTGATGAATTCCTAGAAATGTACAATCTCCTAAAACTTAATGAGGAAGAAACAGAAAATCTGAACAGTTTAATTACAACTAATAAAATTGAAGCAGTAATCAAAAAACTTCCAACAAACAAAAGTCACAGACCAGATGGCTTCAATGGTGAATTTTACCAAACATTCAAAGAATAACTAACGGTTACTCTTCTCAAACTCTTCCAAAAAAAATTCAAGAGGAAGAAAGAGTCCCAAGCTCACTTTATGGGGTCAGCACTGTTCTAATTCCAAAACAAGTTAAAGACACTACAAAGAAAGAAAATTATAGGGCAATATCCCTGATTAACATAGATGCAAAATACTCAAAAAATTATTAGTAAAATAAATCCAGCAGTACATTAAAAAGATCATATGCTATGATCAAGTGGGACTTATTCCTGGGATGCAAGGTTGGTACAATATCTGCAAATTAATTGATGTGATACATACATAAACAAAATCAATAGTAAAAATCATAAAATCAGATCAATAGATACAGAAAAATCCTTTGATGAAATCCAGCACTTATTTTGATAAAAATTCTCAGCAAAGTGCAAATAGAGGAAATATATCTCCAAATAATAAAGGCCATATATGACAAACCCACAGCTACCATCATACTCAATAGGGAAGAACTAAAAGCATCTCCTTTAAGATCAGGAACAAGACAGGATGTGCACTTTCACCTCTTGAACTCAACTTAGTAATCAAAGTCCTGTCCACAGGAATGAGGAAGGAAGATGAAATAAAAGGCATCCAAATTGGAAAGAAAGAAGTAACACTCTTATTTACAGATGACATGATTCTGTATATAGAGAAGCCTAAAGATTCTACCAAAAAAAAACACCAAAAAACAAAAAACCCTACTGGAACTGATAAATAAGTTCAGTAAAGTAACAGGATACAAAATAAATCTCCAGAAATAGATTGCTTTTTTATATACCAATAATGAATTATCAGAAAGGAAAACTAAGAAAACAATCCCATTTATAATTGCATCCAAAAATAAAATATCTAGGAATAAATTCAACCAAGGAGGTAAAGAACCTGTACTCAAAATATTATAAGACACTGAAGAAAGAAATTGAAGAAGATACAAATAAGTGGAAGCACATACTGTGCTCATGGATAATAACAGGTAACATTATTAAAATGTCCATACTACCCAAAGCAATCTATAGATTCAATACAATTCCTATCAAGACACCAATGGTGTATTTCACAGAACTAGAACAAATATTCTAAAAATTTATATGAAAACACAAAAGGCCCCACATAACCATATCAATCTTGAGAAAGAAGTATCAAGTTGGAGGAATAACACTACCTGATATCAGACCATAGTAGTCAAAACAGCATGGTACTGGCATAAAAACAGATATAGATAAAGGGAACAGAATGGAGAGCCCATGCCTACATGGCCAATCAATATTTGACAAAGGAAGCAAGAATGTAAAATGTGGTAAAGACAGTCTATTCCATAAATGGTGTTGAGAAAGTTGGATAGATACATGCAGAAAAAATAAAACTAGACCACCTTTTTATACCATATACAAGAATAAACTCAAAATAGATGAAAGATTTAAATGTAAGACTAGATACCATAAAAAATTCCAAGAAGAAAACATAGGCAGTAAACTCTCAGACATTTCTCTTAATAATACTTTTTCTTGTATATCTTCTCAGGCAAGAGAAACAAAAGAAAAAATAAACAAATGGGACTATATCAAACTGAAACTTTTTGCACAGCAAAGGAAACCATCAGCAAAATGAAAAGACAACCCACTGTTTGGGAGAACATATTCACCAATGATACATGTGATAAGGGGTTAATATTCAAAATTTATTTAAAAACTCATACAACTCAACACCAAAAAAATCCAATTAAAAAATGGGTAAAGGACTTGAATTAGCACTTCTTCAAAGAGGACATAACCAATAGATATATGAGGAGATGCTCAACGTCACTATCACAGAAATGCAAATTAAAACCTCAATGAGATATCACCTTAAACCTGTTGGAATGTCTATCATCAATAAACAACAAGTGCTGGCAAGAATGTGGAGACAAGGGAATCCTTGTGCATTCTTGGTGAGAATGCAGGTTGGTACAGCTATTGTGGAAAACAATATGGAGGTTCCTCAAAAAATTAAAGTGGAGTTGCCTTATGTCCCAGTGATTCCAATTCTGGGTATGTATATGAAGAAATCCAAAACACTAATTCAAAAAGCATGCATCACTATGTTTATTGTAGTGTTATTTACAATAGCCAAACTGTGGAAGCAGCTCAAGTGCCCATCAATAGACGAGTGAATAAAAAAAGCTGTGAGACATACATGCAATGGAATAGTACTCCACCATGAAAAGAATAAAGTTTTACCAGTTGCAACAGCATGGATGGACATAGAGAATATTATGCTAAGTGAAATAAGTCAGTCAGAGAAAGAGAAATATCACATACGACTTTACTTATATGTGGAATCTAAAAAACAACATATATGAAGAAACAAAACAGAAATGGATGAATAGCTACAGAGAATACACTGACTGATGGTTGCCAGAGAGGAGTGGGGTTGGGGGACTGAGTGAAAAAGGTGAAGGAATTGAGAAGTATAGATTGGCAGTTACAAAATAGTCACAGCGATGTAAAGTGCAGCATGGGAAATGTAATCACTAATATTGTAATAACTGTGTATAGTGACAGTTGGTTATTGGAAATATCAGGGGAAACACTCTGTAAAGTATGTGACTGTGTACCCAATATGCTGATATCACCTGAAACTAATACAGAGTAATATTGAATGTAAGCTGTAGTTGCAAAAAAATTTAATTCATTAAAAATGAAAATTAAAAATAGTATGTTGAGGGGGAAATTTTGGGTTAAAATCCTTAATGTAAAGCAATTCTTACCAAAATTGAAAAAAAGAGATGAATATCCCAATAGAAAATGGGTAAAGCTTTGGGTAATTGTCATGCACAGGCAAATAAATGAAAAAATTATGGTCATTTAACATTTTAAAGGTATCCAGCTTCACTGGTAATCACAGAAATTCAAATAAAAACAATGAGATGTATACTAGAGCAAAGATGATGATTGATAGCATTTGCTGTTGGTGAGTGTAGGAATTGGAGCAATCTTTCTAGCAAGCAACATAGCCTTTTATATCAACATTTTGGATAGGCATATTCTTTAACAAGACTTTTCACTTCTGGGAATTTATGAAGTAATTAGGTATGGATAAAATGTATATGAACAAGAATGTTCTTGACAAACTTTACAATATTAAAGAATTAGAAATAAAGATCATCAAAACTGAGCAAGTGAGTGAGCATATAGTGGAATGTCATGCTGCAGGTTAACATAGTGTCTAATGGAATTTGTTGACATAAAAAGTCCTTATTATTTTAAATTTGAAAAGAGCTGCAAAATAGCATGGATTGTGGTATAACCAATAATCATACCGTAGTGTAATGGTATGACTACCATTGGTTTAAAATATGTCTGTGTATTTTAACATATTTGATGTATCTGGACATTACTTATGTGAACAGAGATTAACTTTAGATGGTTAAGTTACTCCAGATTTTCACTTTCTTCTTTATATCATTTGATTGTATTATTTTAATATTTTATAATAAACATGTATTAATAAGAAAATGTAGTAAAGCTATTTCCCTTTGTTTGGAAGGTATTTGGTGTGTTGTTTTTCAAGCAGAGATTGAATCAAAACATCATGTTCCCCCACCAATGATGAGTGTTTTGGAATCCACAATAGCATTGTTAAAGGTTAGTTATTAACATGTTTGGTAAAACCGTCTTACAAAAACTTCTCTCACTTTTTGCAAGAATACCAAGAAATTACATGCTGTTTTGCAAGAATACCAAGGAATTACATACCAAGGACAATATATTTATGGTTTGCACAATTTCTCCTTTCCTTTAGTCTTTTAGTACCATTTTGGAAGTGATGTAGAGTAATGGTAAGAATGCCAATTGTGGAATCAAGATAGCTCCCCATCAATTGAATACATGTATTTGAGGACATTTTGATTAGATCCTTCAACTCACATTCACTGTAAATAATACTTCTGACTATAAAGTGCCTGAAGTATAATAGGTATCGTGTGAGAGTCTGTTAAATGTACATTAAAAGACAATACAATATTTGGATCCAAATGGCTAAGTTTGATTCTCTATTATAAGTTACTAGCCTCTTCCAACTTACTACAGGCAGTCTGTAAAAATGTGTTCTTAACTTAGACTGTTCTAATGGCATGAATGCCTTGGACATTTATCACTAATATAATTTATTCCCAGGAGGAAATTTTGCTTTGCCTTTTGGATATTGCAGTGAACTTGACCATTAATGGACAATGGGGCCACAGGTCTAGCTTCATCATCTGTGCTACTCTAGCAGTAACAACTAGAATCCCAGAGAGTATTGTGACTCTAAAAACTCTTCCCATATACAAATAAGCAAAAATCTTTATAATTTAAAAATGTACCAAGGATTTTATAAGATAATTGTGGAAGTTGCCTTACTGAGAACTGATAACCAAGTAAGAGTTGCATTCTTCTCTCTTGCACTCATCCTTGAGAATCCTCAGGTTTCCTGAGGCATCTTTCCCTAGACCATCTCAGTGTGATACATTTTCTCTCCATTCATAGGAATAATAAAAATTTTTAAATGCCAGATTATGTGACTGGGTTTATTTAGATAAAATACTGAGTACCATTTGTGCCCATAATAACCTTAAAAATTTGCATTCCTGCATTAAAAAAAACACACATTCAAAATTTCAAGGGAGATTTGCTCATTGTGAAAATAAAACATATGGAGGGGCAATACCTTGGCAGAGTTACCACAAAATAGGAAGTTAATTTTGTTAAGACAAACCTCAATTTTGCTATTTTCAAGTTGTTCAGGATTGCAGCAAACTCAAAACAGAACTGGGATGAACCAAAATGATACTTTATTGATTTTCATTATGGGGAATATATTTCTGGAAACTAGAATGCAAAAGTCTGCACTTTCAGACTTCCCTTTCCTTGTACAAAGTATGTACAGAATTAAATTGGTAATCAAAAATTTGGTAAACATTAATACAAGATGACAGTATTGGATGGCATGAGAGTTACTTCATCTCAGCCAGTGAATCTCAACTGCCACTTGCTAGGAAGCATTTCAGAAATGTTGAGGGATATTGTTGGGATCTTGCAGGGTGAATGCTGGGGATGGCAGATGTCCTCCTACGTATAAGAGAAGACTACACACGAATTGTCCCACTGTCTACATGTATTTGATTACGCCACGGGAGAGTCACATAGATGAAAACTCATTTATAATTATCTGAACCTAGAAACCTAGCTCCATTTTACATATAAACACACAGTGTTAAAATACACTGAATTTTCCAGAAATGCAACTACTGGGAATAGTAAGATTCTGTGAGAGGTAAGATTGTGTTTGGTTTTATTTGGATCTTTACCAAGAATTATTCACGTTCTGGAAAAATCACATCACACCTCTAACTTTTTTCATTCCCCTATACTTTTTATACATAACAGCTTCTGATCTTCTTACTTCTCTCAAAACCAAATGCTTTCATTAAAGTAGATGCAAGCATCTGATTACTTTATTAGGTCAAGAATAGCTGTGCTTAATCATTTTCATTTTGGACACATATTATTTTATAGTTGATTTTTCGCTTCCCTTATATATTTATTGTTTTGAAATTACATGTGTCAGAATAAAAAAAACATTATGTTTGGATTCTATTTGTGGATAGTAAAGTGGGAATAACAGAATATTTCTTATAAAAAAGGCAGGTTTTGGTCAGTCTGTAAAGTCTATATACTGTGTGATTTCATTTATGTGACATTCTGGAAAACCATCATAAAACAGGGAGCATGTCAGTGACTGCCAGAAGATAGGGGTTCCCAAGAAGGTGTATTACAAAGGGGCAGCGTGCAGGAATTTGTGGGGTGGGGGAGAAACAGTAGCTGTTCTGAATGAGTCTTGACTGAGGCAGTGACAGTATGATTCAGTGTATTCGTTAGACCTTATTGACACGCACATCAAGAAAAGTGAATTTTACTGCCTATAAAATTTTAAACATTTAAAAACATGGAAAAACCCCACAAATGAAACAGAAAATAAGACAACCACACTGGGAATACTGGGTCTCAGTGTGGAGAACCACTGAACTAGCCAGGACACAAAAACCGCCAGTGACATTCACACTCCCACCGGGCAGTGCACACCTCTAGTGACGGAACTGCTGTCCTCATCCTCGTAGCTCCCCTGTGAGCTGTGTCCGGTGTGTAAAAAGAAAAGCACTTTGATAGAATTCATGACAATAAATGAACTATGTCTTAATCAACAAATTATTGTCAGTTAAAATTAAAACCTAGCCATATAATTCTACTGACATTTTTACTACAACCACCTTACTAGCTTTGTGCTAAAATGGAAGAAATCCATGAATTTTTAACTTTTTCCATTTATTGTTGGCATTACACCTAAAGTAAAATAAAATAAAATAAAATACCAGTACTCATATTATACTAACACCTGAATTTACTAAGAAAGAAAAAAAATGTTTTCTTAATAACATCATTTACATTCCTAGAAGAAAAGTATACTGTAATGTCACTTCTATTGACAGAGAATGCATCTCTTATGTTTTTGTAAGGTGTTTACAATAGGTCGGTGTTTTGGCTAGGGTGTTAAAGGCTTTTTGCCATTTATGGTATTTATTCTGCAGCCTTCTGAACCTACTTTGGGAAATGTTAACATGTAGAAATGTTTAGTTCACTTACTGCAGGCAGCTCAAATGGTAAAGAGAGAAGCATTAACTAATAAATGCCTTAATTTGGATAATATCCAAATAATAGGTATCAAAATGATTAATTATTAGCTCCTTCAATTTTCTTGCCTGACAGATACTCAACCAACTAAGGTTCATGAATAAGCAACAAGAATATAACATTTAGATAATCATCAATTGATACCTATGCTAAGACTCTGTAATTCAAATATAGTGTGCTGTCTTTCTAAAAGAAAAAACCAATATACATCGTCACTTCAATAGATTGCTTCACAGTGAATTCAAATGAGTTAAAAACTTTTAAAAATACTTTATTGAGTGTCAGCTGAACCATAGATTTGAAGACAAGATAAAGAAGGTACTAATGCCCAGACGGTACATTCCAGCATCTGTGGCACAAAATCAACTTTTAAGTAGTGTTCCTTCAAGTAGTTACTCACAATTGAGTTTGCAATCATTCCACCTACTATCAATTAAAATTGGTAGTGTCTGTGATATATTTAGGGAAGGTGGGAGTGGAGCTGGAGATATAGATGAAACAAGATTGGCCACGAGCAGATAATCATTGAAAATAAAACTTTCTTTGCAAGCTATGATGAAGTAACTGGTCCTGGACTTATCCTCCCATTGCAAACAACTAGAAAATTGGAGAAATATAAGAAACACCTGTTTTAAGATGCTGGACAATAGAAATGTAAGTCTGTAAACCCTAAAAGAAAGAAAACAAGTTATTTAAGCCCACTAATCTCTCTGGTTTTTTTCTGAAGGTACTTTCCTGACTATGGATCAGGGAGAGGGAATATACATAGAACGAGGTAGTTCCTCAGGAGACAGAGGCTGGGGAAACTGAAGCAAATGAAATATGTGGAGCAGAAACTTAGAGGACAGATTATGAGGAAAATAGCTCAAGAAGTCTTCATAGAAGTCCCCTTGAGTCTGTTTCTGAACACTAAGCTGAAAAGTCATAGGGGGAAACTTTAGAAGCCTGGTTAAAGAACTCTTCACAAGGTATAAGATGGAAAATTCCCGGAGCTCACACAGAGCCCGGAGACAGCTGAGTCCCAACCAGTCAAAAAGATGAGACCTCGTCGCGTGCCTGAAGCACTTGGTAGAGACCCCAGACGGATAATCCTTTAAGGGTAAGGGTAAACATACTTTAGACTTATGCTGGGGTGTCCAACCCACGGCCCGGGGGCCATGTGCAGCTGAGAATGGCTATGAATGTAGCCCAACACAAAATTGTAAATTTACTTAAAATATTTTTTTTACACACCAGTTTTTGTTAGTGTTTGTATATTTAATGTGTGGCCCAAGACAACTCTTCTTTTTTCATTGTGGCCCAGAGATGCCAAAAGGTTGGGCACTCCTATTTAGAGCATGTTTTAATTACCTTTAACAAATTCTTTTGAAACAGGATTCAAAAGAATCAAGCTAATATGAAAGTAAGTTAATTCCTTTACAAACAAGATTCAACACCACTTTAAAAAAAATTTAAATCCAAACAGCTAAAACCTAATTTTATCCTGTCTAGTTTTCAATAAAAAATTACCAGGCATGTGACTAAGAAAGATAATACATAAATAAGAAGGCAAATAAGTCCGTAGAAAAAGGTCGAGACATGACAGAAATGCTGGAATTCACAGGTAAGGGTTTTCAAGTACCTACTTTAAATACGTTCCAGGGCATAAAGGAAAACATGAATATAAAGAGGAGATAGATGGCAGCTATAATAAAAGATACAATTTTACTTCTACACTGAGAAGTGCTAGCTTAAATAAAAAATTCATGTAATGGGCTTAAGAGCAGATTTAGGTATTCTTGAAAAAAATCCATAAATTTTAAGACATAGTGACACAGAGGAATCTGATCAGATCACTAGGGAGAAGTAGGGAGGGGGCGTAGACTTTTGCTGAAGCACTGGTAAACCATCTAGGATGGGATTGGCTGAGAAGCTGAGTGCCTCCAGAGCACATGGAATTCTGGGTTAGAAGATTTGAAAGACCTCTCTGGCTTTCTCAGGCTCCTTCCTCCAGGAGGTCTGGATGATCCTGCTGCAACTGTCTGCATTTCCCAATGGACGGTATGGGAAGGAACTCCAGGCACAGCTTAAGGTCAGGCTGACCTGGCAGAGGGTGGCAAGTTTATTCTCTGGGTGTTCTAGAGGGGACGACCTCTGAGGCAGAAGCCTGCCATTCCTCCAAAGTTGTATAGCTTTTTTATCTTTTGTTGTTTTAGTTTGTAAACTAACCCTGTAGAAATAAGATAATTAAAACTAACAGGGGGAATGATAGAACTCAGGTGTTACAGAGCTTAGCCTTAATGGCTCGGCTTAAGTGACTAATGAATGTGGAAAGCTGTTATTCCACAATTGTGGAGCTTCCAAAATTGTGAACCTTTTGATAAAGACTCCTTTCCTTTATCACCAATATTTTGCCTCTGGAATTTTGCCTAGAGAGTGGTGGCAGGCAGTGGGACCCCAGCTGCTGTTCAGTAACAATAGCATTATGTACCCTGTGTTCATAGCAGTTATTGGTTATTTACAATAGCCAAGTTCTGGAAACAGCCTAAGTGTCTATCAGTAAAAGAGTGGATCAAAAAATGGTGGTACATTTATACAATGGAGTACTATGCAGCAGAAAAAAAGAAAGAGAGGAAGGAAGGGAGGGAGGAGAGAAGAGAAAATAAAAGGAAATAGAAAAGAAAAGAAAAGAAAAGAAAAGAAAACTGCTACCCTTCACAGCAGCATGGATGGATCTGGAAAGCATTGTGCTAAGTGAAAGAAACCAGGCGGTAAAAGACAAATACCATGTGATCTCACCTATAAGTGGAACCTAATGAACAAAACAAATGAGCAAAATAAAACCAGAGACATGGAAATAAAGAACAAACTGACAGTGACCAGAAGGGAGAGGTGGGGGGATAAAGGAGGAAAGAAGGGGAAGGACCTACGTAAAGAACATTCATGAATGACCCGTGGACATGGACAACAGGGTGGGGATTGACTGTGGGAGCGGGGCAGGGGATGGGGCCAAGGTAGAGCAACAGAGGAAAATTGGAACAACTGTAATAAAACAACAATAAAGAAAGAAAGAAAAGAAATTTTCTAAACTGAAAGCACAGAGAGGGAAAAAAAAGATGAAAAAAATACACCCTCAGTGATCTGTGAAACCACATTAAGCAGACTTACATATATGTAATTGGAGTTCCAGAAAGACAGAGGGAGGGAGAAAAGAAAACTATTTGAAAAAAGAATGTCTGAAATACTCCCGAATTAGTTAAAAATTATAAAGTCATAGATCCAAGAAACTCAACAAACTGCATGCATGATAAGCACAAAAAAAACCCCTACACCAAAGCACATCTTAATCAAATTGCTGAAAATGAATTATAAAGAAAAACATCTTCAAAGCAGGTAGAGAGTAAAAAGCACATTACTCACAGGGGAATAAGCTTCAGATTTCTTTTTAGAAATAATTCAAGCTAAAGTAAATGGATTTTAATGTGCTGAAAGAAAGAAAAAGTCAACCTAGAGTTCTGTAGTTATTAAAAATGTCCTTCAATGAATTAAAACAAAAATTGAAAAGTATTTGTCACCAGAAGACCTGTGTTACAAAAAATATTAAAGGAAGTTATATAAGCAAAATTATACTGGATAAATATCAGAAATGCTAAATATGTGGGTAAATATAAAATAGTATTTTTTCTTTTAATATGTTCTTTAAAAATAGTTGACTCTTTAAAGCAAAAATAGTATTATATTGTGAAGTTTATAATATATTAAAGTAGAACATATAACAGCAGTAGCACAAAGAATAAGGAGGAGGAAGCGGAAGTACACTGCAGCAAAGTTCTTCACGTGTGCGGTAGTACAATATTATTTGGAAGAAGACTGGACCAAGTTGAAGATGAATATTGTAAATCCTAGAATAAACACTAAAAAATAAAACAGATACAGTTAATAAATTAATAATGGAGATAAAACAGAATATACAATCTAAAATAATGTGAAAAAGAATGTAACACCTAGAAAACAAATGGCAACTTAATAGACTTAAAGTTAACTATATCTTTAATTACATTAACTATACATGTCTAAATATTCCACTGCAACAGCAGAGATTGTCAGATTGGATTTAAAAAGAGAGACTCAATGGTGCTATCTTTTTAAAAATGCATTTTAAGTATGAAGACTTAGGTAGGTTAAAAGTAAAAGGGTAGAAAAAATATACACCAACCAGACACTATTCATAATAAAGTAGGGAAGGCTTTATTAATATCTGAGAAAATTGATTTCAGGACAAGAAATATTAGCAGACATATTTGTTTAAGCTGGATGATGATTATACCATTCTCTCTACTTTTGTATATTCTTGACATTTTTTTATTATAAAACATTACAAATTGAAAGAGGAGAAATGCATTAAAACAGGTTTTTTCCTGTATACAGGAAAATGCCCATCACTTATTTTAGTTACCCATTTTGAAACAAAAACAGCTTTTGTTGTGGGTTTGTGTTACTAGTTTCACACTGCAAAGACCTACTTTTTCCTTTTTCTATTAATCTAACTTCTCTTATGATTGTAACACATACATTTTTTAAATAATAATACTTAGGGGGTAATAGAAATACATTAATAATTTCCCTGGTGAATGTGGATATTAGGTTCTGGAAAGCTGTGGGTGGATTTCAGTTTTATAGAGCTCCCAGAGTTACTACATTTTTGAAACACTGTATTGAAATTCACATTTTACAGCTGGTTTTTCAAATACCCCAGAACAAAAAGAATGTTTTCCAGTATTAACAGAATATTTTTATTTTCTCTCTTTTTTTGTTTTTGCAAAGGAAAAAAGAGAAAAACAATTAGTACACTATCAGAATGAGAATGGCATGTAATTTACATAACAATAAAACATTTCACAGAGAATTGCTGTAAATGGCATTTAATCCAGTAGAGAAAAGATTTTGTCATTTAACTTCTGTGCTGCTATGCAACAAGGATGGTTGTTATTTATCACCCTTACAGGAGTTTCATACAATTTATCACAGATAGGCATCATTTCCAATCCCAGGCAAGGTTTTCTAGATAAGCATTAAGTCCGTATTTTCCTGTTCAAAAGTCGGAAACAAAGTAGGGCTCTGCATATTTTCTAATTCACTAGGTATCATTCAATAAATTTCCATCAGAAACTGAAGAATAATATTAAACAGCATTTTACCAAATATACTGTAAACATACAGCCTTTTTGTTATAATTTTGATATCTTACATTTTTATGAAACCATAGCGAAACACTTACTCATGGTAACATGCTAATGTTTAGCAACTGCTGTGTGCCAGGTACTTTTATGAACTCAAACACAGTTAACATTGTTTAAATTTTTACCCTGGCTGTTTCATGAGAGATTTTAAAACGGTTTAAAAGATACATTGAATGTAACTGGATGGCATACATTTTGAAGCCAGGGTATCCTCTTAATGTCTACATCAGAACATGTAATTCACTTCTCTACTTCAAACCCTTCAGAAGCCTCCCTTCCTTCTCTGGAGGAAGCTTTTCAGTTGTTCACGTTGCTCACATTAGCGGTTGTCAGTCCTGGCTGCATGCTAGACTCATGTGCGGCTCTTTCACAACCTACCCATGCTAAGGTTTTATCCCAGCCCAGTTACATCAGGGTTGGCTGCTTTGAGCTGGTTCTCCAGGTGGTTCTGATGTACAGTCAGGGTTCAGAACGTCTGCCTGTACAAACGTGCTTCCCTCCCCCACACACATCCCCTACCTCTCCGACCTCTTCTACAACTTTTCCTCTCTCATTTCCCTCTAGCCATGCTGGCTTTCCAACCATCAGTCACACTCTCAGCTCAAGGCCAGTGATTATTTCCTCTTTCTGAAATGTTTTTGTCTCAGACATCTACAAGGCTTGCTTGCTCATCTTCTTTAGGTCTTTGCTCAAATTCATTTTTGCAGTAAGGGTCTCCTGTCCCTCCCTGCTTTAAGTCAAACCCTCTCCCTACCCAGCTGTGATACTCCCCATCTTCCTCCCGTGCTTTATTTTGATCTGTATATATCTGATATATCTTCCGCTTACTCACATGATCCTCTCTCTTCTCCCCATTTCAGCACTCCCCAAAACTAAGTTCTAGGAGCAGGGATTTTCTGTTTTGTTCACTGCTGTATCCCCAGGGCCTAGGATAATGCCTGGCACTTATTTGGCCCTTTATGCCTCTTTGTTGAATCGATCAAGAGCAACAAACAAACAAGCAAAAAACCAAAAACAACCCTATACAGGGAAACCCTATATTTGAGATATTTCACAGTTGATCTTTACCACAATGGTAGCAAATAAGATAGTTGTGATTTTTTTCTCAGCTTCTTAATTAAGGTCACCCCCCTCTAATATGGTAGAGAAGACGTGCCTCTCTGGATGACTGTGCATTTTGCTTTTCATTGCCACCTGAAATTTCAAATCTATTGTCGTTCTCATATGATGTTCTTAGATCCACACAGTGTCAGGGAGAAGTGCCCGTGGGGTAGGACACACTCCCCATTGCTGGTTCTTCATTCCGCACTCACACACTCGCATATAAAGGCAGACACATCAGACTTTAGTGCCATCTTGGAGAGGAAAAGGGGGGTTATGTCAAAGAAATACAAACATAGACTTGAATATTGAACATGCCTTTTTTCTAAAAGTTCTTTATTTGTTCACTTTAAATTTCTATAGGTTAGCTTTCTGCGGCCTCCTGCCAGGTTCTCATGCCCCTTCGGTCCCTTCTTCCTTCTCTCATGTTCTCCCTCAACCCTTGTTTCTGTTACTTCTCCACTGAGCACAGTTTAGTTAAAATTTCCCCTTCTAATAGATGTTCTTTGATCCCACTTGCATTTCAACCCATTGTTAAGATATTTCCCTAAATTAAAACAGTTCTCCCCTGTTGGGAATTTCCCTGCCTGGTTTCAGAAGCTGTAACCCCCTCCAAGGCTAAGGCTGAGGGAGAGATGTTGGACAGTAAGCCACTAAGGAGACAAAGCTTATCTCCCTGGCAGGAGTGCTGCTTCTGCTCCTTTTACTTCATCCACAACTGGCCCCCAATGCTTGGTCGGTTAGCCAGTGATGGGTAAATTCCCCAAGGGAGGAATGATCTAAGACAGGCATGATCACATGGAGGCCCCAGGAAAGGATTTGGGGGGCTATGGAGAAAGGGGGTGATGGACCCTCACCTCTCAGCTTTGACAAAGCCTGAGTCCTTATTCTGTTTGCGAGAAGTCTCCTAATCTCTTGGCTGCCTTAAATTCCCTGCCCTGACTTAAGCCTGAAACAATGACAGAGGGCGGTGCAGCCCTATGCTGGAAAGGGCGGGTTTCTAGGACAATCAGGCCTAAGAAAGAATATGTAAAGTCCTGTGAAACCTGCTTTGTTTAGAATGCTCTCAATTAAATAAGGGTCCAAGCAAGAAATGAATTTGTTCCTCATAAGTTTTATTGCTCTTTAGCTATTAGACCCTGATTCAGAATAGGCCCTCAGAGTTCTTTGTTATCTATTGTTTGATCCTTACTGCCCGACAATGATTAATGAGCTTTACCTGTTTTCTTGTGCAAACAAACCCAATAAAAGCCCATTGAGGAAAAGGCTCCTGGCCCTTTCCCTTTGAGAGATGGACCACCTTTCCTCCCCAAGCAGATCATGTCTTGGTAGACTTATTCTCATCCATGGTGGCTGGGGAGGGGGGCACCCTGTGGGCAGAGCCCCCCCCACACTCCCCCACCTTAGGAAAAACTACAATCCAGTCAGCAGAAATGATGTTTGTCCATTTAAAAACATTCACATGTAACGAAGGGAAAGAAAGAGGCTCAGTGACTCATACAAGGTAAAACACCCAGTCTTCAGGATGTAATCCTAGGTCATCTGTGATATTTATATTTCTTAACGTGGTGATGATAAAAAAAATCTTGGGTTAGGGAGAGATCAGCGCTGACTTCCACAGAGGAGGAGATCAGCTCTCAGGAACAGAGGCGTGGTCAGCCTTGCTTACAAATGTGGGTGGGCTCAGGACACTGGTCTCTTCATTATATCACACTGTACTAGAAGCTCAAATACCTGATGTTGAGAAACTGTAAGTTTAGTTAATATAATTAATATAACTGTATTAGTTAATGTAACTAATATATCTGTAATACTCTTTTGTGAGGAACTATGAGTTTAGGGAGATATGTAATTACAGCCAACAACCATATGGCACTTTCTGATTGGAAGGCACTCTTCTGAGCATGCTGCATGTTTTAGAGTCCACGACTCATGTAACCTTTGTGATGGCTCTCATAATAATTATTATTATAATTCCCACTGTATAGTCAAGATCACACAGCTAGAAAATGGTAGAGCCGGGATTTTAAACCAAGCAGCCTGGCTATAGAGTTTGTGCTATTAATCACTCTACAATAGAAGGAAACCATCTCCACTTGACATTTTCACTTCATGCACACATTTGAGGACTGACTGTACGCCAGGCTATTCTCAGTGCTTTTACATGTGTTGTCTCATTTAATCCTTACAAAGTCCTGGTGAGGTGGGTATTTTCATCCACATTTTACACATCTGTAAACTAAGCCTCACAGACGTTAAATACTCATATAAGATCATGAAGCAAATAATTGGTAAAGCCAAGATTTGAACCAATATAATAATTATATTATTATAAACTCACTATACCACATTCTCTTTTCAGAATATATAGTGCATCTATAAACATGCATATACAAAAACACATACAAGACATGGATTTGAAGTTCTTAATGAGCTCATGTGTTGAGAGAAAAGACAAACATATGAACTTCTTATTTTATTTTAGAATTGAAAAACTGTGACAAAGGTGATTGGAATCATGTTTTCCCTTTGACCTTGAAGACAAAGATGATGTCCTATTTTTATTTATATCTCCAATACTAATCACAGTGATAGTGAGAGAAAAAGTAAATATTCATTCCAATGAATAGAGATATACTTCTTTTTTCACATTTTTTTATTGTTTGAGTACAGTTGTCTCAATTTTCCCCCTACCACTCCCCCCATCCCACCCATCATCATTTCCCACCCTTGATCCTACCCCACTTTGGTTTTGTGCATGTGTCCTTTATACATGTTCCTAAAAACACTTCCCCTTCTCCCCCCCCCCCCCATTATTCACTCCTGTCTCTCCACTTGTTACTGTCAGTTTGTTCTTTATACAATGGAATCCTACACAGTAGGAAGGAGCTCCTACCCTTTGAAACAGCATGGATGGATCTGGAGAGCATTATGCTAAGTGAAATAAGCCAGGTATTAAAAGACAAATACCATATGATCTCACCTATAAGTGGACCCTAATCAACAAAACAAGCAAACAAGCAAAATATAACCAAAGACATTGAAGTTAAGAGGTATACTTCTTAAATCATGAATATTGGAGTACAGTGAACCTCTCTAAAATTGAGGTTTTAATGCTTTGAGTGTAATGCAAATTGGAAGTTACCATAAGAGATAGTGTGATATTTGACAGATATTTAGCTTCACAGATAAATTAGCTATAGACATTCAAAATAGTTTATGGGATTTGGCCCAATGGTAAGTATAAAGGAAAATAAGCTATAAAGATGGGGAATTTGGACACAGAAATTCTATTTGGGCTATGGGGAAAACTATCATAGTCATCAAAATAGTTTAATATTTTGTGGGTGATTTAAAAAAAGAAAGGGGATGACAAAATGGTCCTTAACAAAAACTAATGTCAACCTGGAAAGAATGTCTGGAAAATATCTCTTGGAAGAGGTAAAGGTAATGTACCTAGGTGGGTGCTTACAGTGGACCATGCTGGGCCGGCAGCTAGGATCGGGTGGTAGATATTGTAGTAGGCAGAATAATGCCCCTAAGGATGTCCATGACCTAATCTCCAGAACCTGTGAATATGTTATCTTAAATGTCAAAACAGACTTTGCCAGAGTAAGGTACTTATCTCAACAGAGTGAGATTTTCCTGGGTTATCCAGCTGGGCCCAATTTGATCAGGAGGGTTCTTATAAGTAAAAGAGGGAGGCAGGAGAGTCTGAATAGGAGAAGCTGTGATGACTGAAGCAGAGATTGGAGTGATGTGCTTTGATGGCAGAGGAAAAGCACACAAGCCAAGGTATGCAGGCAGCCTCTAGAAGCTGGAAGAGGCAAGGAAACAGTTTCTCCTCCAAATGGTGTGCAGCCCTGCCTACAACTTGATTTTTAATCCAGTGAGACCCATTTTGGACTTCTGACCCCCAGAACAGTAAGATAATAAATCTGTATTGCTTTAACTCACTAATTGTGAGGCAATTGGTTACACTAGTAACAGGAAATTGATATAGAAGCCAAGTTATGATTCATCATCATGGCCCAAAGAAATAATTTTTAAAGAGGCGAGGGCTAACCAAATAAAAAAATTCATCATAAAGAATAAGAATAATAAATCTGATGATATAAAATTTCCATACATCCAAAATAAAAGACCAGTGGCAATCTGAGAAAAAAGGCCTGCAACAATTATGACAGAAAGAGAGGAAATCATCTTAGTATTGAAAAAGAGCTCTTTCAAATTAGGAAAAAAATAGCAAAGGACATAAATAGATAATATCCAGGAAGAATGCAAATGGCAATAAACATGTTTTTAAAAATATTCTCATTATGCAAATTAAGACTGAGATAACATCTTTAATTTACAAAGTCAGAGCAGACTTGTTTTTAAAACCTCATATGCAAAGTTAGCAAGAATTCCATCAGATCGGCAGTCTTAGCCACCACTGGTAAACGTGTGTCTTTGTAAGTTTTTTTTTTAATAATTTTTATTATTTGTATTTATTTTTAGAGAGGGAATGGAGGGAGAAAGAGAGAGAGAGAGAGAGAAACATCAATGTGCGGTTGCTGGGCGTCATGGCCTGCAACCCAGACATGTGCCCTGACTGGGAATCGAACCTGTGACACTTTGGTTCACAGCCCGCACTCAATCCACTGAGCTACGCCAGCCAGGGCTGTCTTTGTAAGTTTTTTAAAATGAAAAACAACTGGCTAATATGTATTAAAATGCATACAATTGTTTATGGTTTGATCCAATGATTCTAAGTTAGAGATTGGGCTATTCTTCAGCCCCTTCATGTCACACTCCACCCCCCAGGTCCTACTATTTCTCATCCATGTGTTCCCTGGGCTGCCTTGCTTGTTAGCTTCTAGTTGGGTTTAGGCAATGAAGACACTGAAAGGAGAGAGAGAGAAGAAGGGAAATTTGGGGACATTTACCTCCCACCACCTGACCCCCACCCCCCACTTCCATGGTTTTATGAGTTCGAAACCAGTGGTTCTCAAACTTCAGCACATGAAAACCACGTGGGTGCTTTGGTTCTGATTCAGCCGGATGGGGTAGAGCCTGGGAATTTATATTCCTAAGAGATTCCCAGGTGTTGTTGATGCTGCTGGTGCGAGTACCACAGTTTGAGAAGCACAGCTTTAAGGCCACAGTGCTCTGTGGGGCAGCCTGTATTGCTCAGCGGAGGCTTTCTCTGTGCTCCACAAATAATACGTCCTTCCACTCTCCACCCTTTCTCCCTCAGGTCTAGGAAAGCCGAGGGCTTGTTTGCCAGTTCTGTCCGAGTGCTTACCATTCCTTGTTGATTCCCTTAACCCTGCCCACATCGCTTGTAATCAGTCCCTTTATTAAAGGAAGAAATGTGTATTAAATTGAACTAAACACTTTGACCCTGCCATCAATTTCCTTCTAAAATCTTGGCTGATGTTGGGATTTATCCCAGGGAAATGATAGAAGGTACAGACACAGACTGAGGTTCAAGACTGTTCTTTGCAGTATAATTCACAATAGCAAAAACATTAGAAGCAAGGTACATGTTCAACCATAGGGGAAGACAGACTAGCACACAGTTAAAATGACTAACGGCATTGACTAACCTAGGGACTGCTAAAGATGCAGTGTTTGAGTCAGAATAAGATATGAAAGCATAGCTAGAGAATGTCTCCAATTTAGTAATTATGTGTGGTTGTGCTTGGTACAAACTGAGGTTAAAAATTGGAAAGCGAGAGTAGTTCAAGTGACAGTGACTACATACATAGTTTATTAGAGTTTATTAGAAGAGGATTTGATTTGCTGGAATATTTCTCTTTTTCTGATAGGATGTTTTGAACCACAAGTGTAATTCCAATTAAAATTTTTCCTCCTTTATTTCTAGTGGGTTTCAGAATTATTACCATGTTTAATATTATGTAAATATTTGGTATTATATTTAATTACCAAAATAAAATGTGCTTTATATTTACAAAGGGATAGGAATTATATTCCAGCAATGAAGTTAATTCTTCATGTCACAACCACTTTCTATACAAATCCCTTTAGACACATAGACTCAGGTAAATTTCAGCCGCAAATATAATGAGTGCCTGCCCTCAAGGAAGTTACAGTCTGAGAGGGCACCTAAGACACAAATAAAGATGCAATGAAGAATAGTGGAAAGGATACAACTTGGAATTTAAACACCAGAGTTTGTCACAATCACAGTTAAGCAGTCCATGAAGTTTTTTGCAGGATATGTAGTAGAACATAAATTATAAAGTCCAATTATTTAATCAGAAAATCATGATGAGGTTTTTCATCAGTTTGAATGCTCTGTGGCTTGTATAACAAGTATGCATTTACCAAGTTGAAGTTAACATTAGTCTATTCTTTTAATTCTTCTCTGCTTCAGAACTGACACACATGTTGTTTTCCTGCATATACATAATTACAAAAAAGTTTGCTTATTTGTTACATTGAGAATGAAACTGTAAAGACCAGAGCTGATGATTAAAACAGAGGTGGCATTATTCTCAGAGGGGAAAATGGATATCTCATTCCTGACTCTTAACAGTAATTGGAGTAGAAAATAAGAAAGCTCAAAAGGCTGGTTAGGAATCTAACTTACATAAAATAAGCAACAAGTACAATATTTGCATAAGCAAGAATAAAATTATTAAAAAATTATACAGTAGAAAGACAACCCAATAATGGGCTAATGGCATCAAACTGATAATGACTGTGGCATTCAAATAAAATTTAAATGTTTTGAATTAAGGGAAATAAGCAACTAAGATGCAATGAGATTTCCAATTCTGACATTTCCTTCTCGATCACAGTATCCCACTGAGCTTAACTGTTTGTCCAATAATAAATTCAGTTCTTTACATTTCCCTGTTCTTTCAGAATGTCTACCTTCTGCAACTTCATTTACCTTCCTACTCAGTATAACGCCATAAACAGCTTGCCAGTAGTGCTCTTGTTTGAACACTATACTGAACTCTCTCATCAGTATATAAACTTGTGCCATAGCCTATTTGCCAGACTTCAAGCTTAGGAAATCTCCAACATCCATTTTCTTTGTTCATACTCTGAAGCTGCTAAACCCAGCTGTACAGCCACAGAACTACTCTCTCTTCTGCTTAAAACGGTTCAAAGAATACAATAAAAGAAAAGCCCTCCCAATTAACTAGGATAATATATCAAATAAGAAAAATCTTCCATGAACATATGGTAAAATAAAAATATAGTCAGATACTGTTAAGAAACAAAATAATCCTGCCTGTCTGTGAAGTAGGATTAAAATATAAAAACCTTGCCTTTGTTCATAACTTGTTGCCACAGAGACTAAAGGCATGGACATTCATTTTTAGGTGTTCAAGGACTCAAAAACTAGATTGCTTCCCAAATAAATGTCCTAAAGGCCTGCTTCAGAACCCCAACCTATTAATAATGATTTAGATTCAAGAAAACTAGAGTGGTAGCTAAAGGGAATGGAGCAATAATTAAGTTAAACATAGAGAGGTACATTGAATTTATACAAATAGTGTATAAATTTGAAATAAAGTTACTGGAAACAGACGATTTATACTGTTTAGCACAAAGACAATGATGCAGTTTGTGACTACAGTCTAATTGAAAAAGAAAAAAAAACAGAGAAGAGAAAAGGAGAAGCTTCACTAAAGGAAACCGAAGTCCTGGGTTTCACATCCTTCATAAAGGGAAGTAAAGTTCTTATGTTGCTCTCAGTTTTAATAGTTATGTGGGAAAGTCTAAGGATGGTTTATTTGAAATAGGATGCTTTGCTTCTTAATTATTGCAGAGGATAAGAACAGTCTGAATATAAAAAGAGGAAAGGGATTAAAACCCAGGTAGTGTAAATGGGACATTTTATTTATGTCACAATTTAATTGGTCATTTACCTCTTTTTCTGCTCAGTACCCCTTGCATTTTTCTGAGCCACGTCTCTGTGCCCCCACCCACCTCTAACCAAAGATTCCAAATGGAGATACCATCATTTGACATGATCTTACTCCCCTGGCCGAGATTATCTGGTAGTGAGCATCTAATTTAATATGGGTCAGTCTTAGAATCTCATCATCCCCAGTCCTTACCACCCAGCCCTGGAAACTGGTCTAGAAGACAGGCACACAGACACCTAGCACAAACTGAGCATCATATTCCTCTCCAGGGTCTGTTCAACTGGACCTGTGTGAAAGTCTTATTTCACTTCGAAGGTAAGGAAGGCTAGGTGTCTGTGGACGAGAGTAGTCAGAGAGAAGCAAAGAGAGGCAGAGCCAGAGAACTGTGGTAGTATCAAGTCTCTGGTCAGCGAGTCTCTAGCTGTACTCTTGCCTTTTCTGATTGCCGGAGCCCTGAACTTGTATTTTGCCTAAGCTAATAATTCAAGATCAATTTCTACATCCTCCAACCAAATACAAATAAGAATTATGATCATAAATGTAATTGAGTTTAATCTCTTAGTAAAAAGTCAAAACTCAGATTGGAATGGAAAAATAAAATCAGGTTATTTAAGAAAAAGATACCTAAAATAAAAGAGTAGAGTAGAATAATTTGCATATAGAAACCAGATAGATATATAAGATATATCACCTAAAGCGAAAATCATTAAATAGAAATAATGTCTCTTTGTCTTGATAAATTTCAGAGTCTACAGAAAAGGCACAGCAGGGCCATGTAGCTGCTCAATGATGTCTTCAATGAATGTTTGTATTTCTGGCTCATTCTCATCACGTGGCTTTCATTCCGGGCACAAGATGGACGCTTCAGCTTCAGACATCATGTATGTATCCCAATGACTAAAGGGCATATTATAATCCCTTTAACACTTTTTAATTCACATTAAGTTTCTATTTTATTAACAGACAACTGGAGTGAATCAGCATTCTCTGAAGAAAACATGAACTTCGATACTCTTTCCCTATCCCTTCTATGGCCCCCCCCTCACTACTTGACATCTTGAAATCATCTGGAAGTCTACTTCTAAAAAATAATTTCTTATACTATGTATTAATGATTAATTAGTCATAACAATAACTTTCATAGATTCCTTTATTGTGTTAATTAAATGAGCTAAAACATAAGAAGTGTTTGGCATGATACTAATTCAGTAGTGTTTGTAATGATGCTGAGGACTATCGATATCATTATCACTTGGCACAGAGCCCTTCTCTCTCCACAAGCTCTTTTTTGGTGATCTTATCCTCAGCTGTCACCATCGCTACTACCTGGATGGTTCCCAAACCTGTATCGCCTCACTGGACACCGCTCCTGGGCTCCCCTGTTTTATTTTCAATTTCTGTTAAAGATCACCACCTAATTATTTCACCAGAGCATGAAGCTCAACACATCTGAATTAAACTAGCCCCTAATTTCTCTTAATGGAACAAGCATTCTCCCTGTTCCTTAATCTGGAAAGCCTTCCCTCTTATCTCTCCTGATTTCCTCACAAAGATAGTTGAGCCCATTGCCTGTATCATGTAGCGGCACATTCAAAGTTAGTCTTCTTCCTTCTTTTCTTTTAATACACTGCTAAGCCCTGTAAAAACCTTTTAAAATGCCATTTCTATTTACCTTCTTCTTTACGACTCCCTCCTCCCAATGTATTACTTTCATCTAGTATTGAGATATACTCCTAGTTTTCCTCCTAAGTTTCTGAGCTCTCCTCCCTTCTTCTATTCTTACAGGTGAACCCTTAAACATCATGCCAATCATGCATTTATTATGTACTACCTAACAGGCTCCTAGCTTTGGACGTAAGTCTAAACCCCTCAGCCTACCGCTCTAGGCTTTCTAGTGACAGGTGTTGGGAACCGCCCTGCCTGGTATCAGGAAGCTGTAACCCCCCTTGACTTAGGCTGAGTGAAAAACCTCCGGACCAGGAGCCACTAAGGAGACAAAACTTATTTCCCTGGCATGAACGCTGCCTGTTCTAATGCCTGGCTCTCATTGCATGATCATCAGTCAATGACAGGTAACAATTCTCTAAGAAAGAGAATGAATCTAAAACAGACACAATCACATGGGAATGCCTTAAGGGAAGAGACTCATGGGACTGTGGAAATGAAGGGGTGATTGACATCAACCCCTGCCCCCTCGGCTTTGTCAAAACCTGAGTCCTTGTGAGAAATCCAAGTCTCCTGGCTGCCTTTGTCTTCTCTGTTAACTCAGGCCAGCAGGGGTGGTGCAGCCCAGACCAGAAACGGTGGACCCCTGGGGTAATCAGGCCTGGGACATAGAATATGCAAGATCCTGTGAAATCTGTTTGCTGGAGGATGTTATTAACTTGGAATTTAAAGGCACAGACAGGAAACCTTTGGAACCTGTAGTCCTTTCATATGTTAAAAACCCTAAACTTTACCCAGAATCACAGTGGGGGTTCTATCTGCACCTTTGTAAGTCACCTACTTCTTCTGATGTTTTCTGCCAGACTGTGAATCCACAAACTAAGTCTGTTTTCTCAATAGAAATCTGCTTGGGAATGGAGACGAGGCACTCTCCCCATTAGAGAGAGAGTGGCCATTCCATTTTTACTTCCCCACAGAAACTCCTTGTCTCTGTGTATGTCTTTCTCTCGTGTTTCAACAAGCCATCCGCAGTGTTCCGTGCTCACTGCAGGCAGGTGAGCATGTGTCAGACAGGGGTTTAACTTACCTCACTGACTGCCCCCCACTATGGAGAGTATGGATCAGTCAGCCTGGCACACTCATTCCTCCCTGAAAACCCCAACCACTTTCTGAACTCTAGTTTTATCCTTCTGCCTAGGAAACTTCTTTGAACCATCTCTGCCTGTCAAAATCCTGCCTGTCAGAAGCCTTGTCAGAAAGCCTTGATTCACACACCAGTTAGGATTTGTCCTTTCTTTGAGCCACTATAACATTTCATGTGCCTCTAATAGCAATGAAAGTATTTTTACTTTAAGTTAAAGATTTTCAGGATTTATTATCTTGACCTTTCACCAGACTGTAAAATGGTTAAAGGGCTTTGCCCTACTCATCTTTTAATTTTTTGTCAGACCTTATTAGTATAGCATATTTTAGTTTGTCCTCAATTACAGTTATTACAGATTGTATCATTTAAGACAAAGAAAAATTATTCTGAAAGCATAACCAAGGTTTCTTAGACTATGTAAAATAAGGACTTGTTCAAGTTCAAAAGGCTATTTTCTGTATATGAATCTTTGTTTAGAGAATGAACGAGCTAAATAAGTCTCCAAATAACACAGAAAAGGTACACACCATTTTTATGGTGGTAGACCTAAAGGAAACATGTACTTTGCAAGAAAACCAAGTCACAGAAACATCTGTGGGATATGAATGAGGTCTTTCTGAATATTTGATGAAGTGCCAGAGGTTTCTCTTTGCATACAGCTTATTTAAAAACATTTGGCTTTCCATGTTGCTTTTGTTAATACAGAAGTAATAATAACAGCTTTCAACTACTACACTGTACAGCCTGAGTAGATGTAAGAAAATAATGGAATATAAGTGTAGGAATGCAGATCAAATCCCAGTTCTGGAATATTTTGAATGCTGATATTGGGATTTTAGTTAGTAAGCAGCCCATTGAAATTTTGTTGTTGTGGTTGCTTCTTGCTTGTTTTTGATGCTGTGAGCACCATTGTAGAAATGTGCTTCAAGAAAGTTAGCAACACTGCTGCCTGAACCAGAGCCTCAGCTTCTGGCTTTCCTCCCTGAACAGCAGGAGCTTCAGGACTGGGTCTAGCTTCTCCACAAACTGGACCCTGGTCTCTGTGCAGTCATCCAGCCACTGGGCCTGGCCAGCCAGCAGCTTGAGCTCTCAGATCTTGGTGTCCCATTCCACCAGTGTATAGGGGCAGCTGTGGATCTAGGGGCCTGGCCGTGGGGAGGACAGGGGGTTTGGTGGGCATAGGAAGCATCCAGAGCAAAGAGACAATGCAATGTTTGAATGATCGCCTGGCCTCCTACCTGGAAAGGGTGAGAAACCTGGAGGCTGATAATCAGAGACTAGAGAGCAAAATAAGGGAATACCTGGAAAAGAGGGGACCCCAAATCAAAGACTGGGGACATTATTTCAAGACCATTGAGGACCTGAGGGCTAAGATCTTTGCAAATTCTGTGGACAATGCCCTCATTGTTCTGCAGATTAACAGTGCCCATCTTGCTGCTGATGACTTCAGAGTCAAATAAGACTTGGAGCTGGCCACTAACCACTGTGTTGAGAATGACATCTGTGGGCTCTCTAAGGTCACGGATGACTCCACTATCACTAGTCTACAGCTAAAGACAGAGATGAAGGCTCTCAAGGAGGAGCTGCTCTTTGTGAAGAAGAACCACGAGGAAGAAGCAAATGCTCTACAAAACTAGATTGCCAACTCTGTGCTGACCATAAAGTTGGATGCCCCCAAATCTGAGGAACTCAGCAAGATCATGGTAAACATCTCGGCCCAGTAAGATGAGCTAGCTCAGAAGAACCGAGAGGAGCTAGACAAGTACTAGTCCCAGTGGATGGAGGAGAGCACCACAGTGGTCACCTCGCAGACCGCTGATATAAGAGCTGCTGAGACGACACTCATGGAGCTGAGATGTACAGTCCAGTCATTGGAGACTGACCTGGACTCAATGAGGAATCCAAAGGTCAGTTTTGAGAACAACCTGAGGGAGGTGGAGCCACACTGTGCCATGCAGATGGAACAACTCAATGGGATCCTGCTGCACCTGGAGTCAGAGCTGGCCCAACCCAGGCAGAGGGGCAGCACCAGACCCAGGAGTATGAGGCCCTGCTGAACATCAAGGTCAGGCTGGAGGCTGACCTTGCCACCTACCAGTGCCTGCTAGAACAAGGGGAGGACTTCACTCTTGGTGATGCCCTGGACAACAGCCACTCCATACATCTACCTAAAAGACCACCACCTGCAGGACTATGGATGGCACTGTGGTGTCTGAGGTAATGAAGCCAAAGTTCTGCACCATTAAAGACAGCAGAAATGGGGCACCTTGGAAGGGTCAGGAGGCCAATAAAAAAATCAGAGATCATTGAGCATTTAAAAAAAAGAAAATTAACTGCAGAGAGGAGAGTAGGTTGGGCTGGAAGGAGAACTTAGAGGTAAGGACTTAGCTGGTCTGCTTATAATAAAGTAGAAAGAGGGCAAATGAACTAAAGTGGCCGAAGTGATGAAGAGGGGGGAAATTATGCTGATGCAAGAACTATTACAAAGGACTTAGCAATTGACCTGTAAATGATTCGGTTGGTCAGGATAAGGAAAAACCAAAAATAGCTGCTAAAGTTTTGTCTCGAAGAGAAGAGAGAAACAATAATACTGTGGAGGGAGGGAGGGATGAAAAGAGAGAGAGAGAGAGAGGCTGACTGGGAGTTAAAAGGTTATTCCCTTTACTCCTGTGAAAATGGGTTTTGTTCTTGCCTCTCCCATTGTTTCTTCTCAGTCTTATATATTGCTTTCTTTTCCTTTGTTTGCCCCTTTAAAAATTAGCATTTCCATGGCCGGGTGGAGTCAGAGGAGGGGGGTGGGGATGGCTGGGTTGGGGCAGGGGAGAGACAACTGTACTTGAACAATAAAATTAAAAAATGAAAAAAGAAGAGGGAGAAAAATTAGCATTTCAGATAAGCCACTAGTATCTGGAAAATGCAAGTCAGCTAGATAGATACCTCTTTTAGCATAAAGAAATGGAACAAAATTTAAAAGGGTTAATCATCTCCAGTGTTATTATCAGTATTGAAAACTACAGCAACAATAAAAGACATGGTTACATGCTCCTGGGAGGGAGTATAAATTGGGAATTAGTTTTTTGAACAAAGGTACATATATTGGATAGTTTGGGATTTTACAGTTTAAATCAACTTGATTGATATATAATTTACATATAATAAAATACACCCTTTTAAGTGGGCATGTTTTAATATGTAAATTATTTAAAAACTGACTGTTAAGTAAGATTTTTTTTAATCCTCACCTGAGGATATATTTATTGATTTTAGAGAGAGAGGAAGGGGGAGAGAGAGAGAAACATCTATGTGAGAGAAAAACATGAGAGTTGCCTCCCTTACACGCTCGAACCAGGACCAAACCCACTACCTAGTTATGTTCTCTGACCGGAAATTGAACCAGCAAACTTTTGGTGCACAGGATGATGCTCCAATCAACTGAGCAACCTGACCAGGGCAGTAAGTTTTAACAAAATTATAACTACTAAAGAAAATTTCCATCTCCCAAGAAAATTCACTCATGTTCCTTTGCTGTCATTCTCTCTCTATCCCTCACCAGCAGCAAACGTTATATCCTATTATAATAAACTGGTAATGTGGTAAGTAAAATGTACTTCTAAGTTCTGTGAATAGCCCTAGAAAATGAATCAAAACCCAGGAGATTGTAGGAACCTCTGATCTATAGTCATTTGATCTGTAGTACAAGGTGTGGGTGTCCAGGTAGATAGTGTCAGAATTGGGCTGAATTTTCAGACACCCTGATGATGCCAGAGAATTGCTTGGTTTGTGCAGCAACCACACCCTGCCCAAATACACATACACTTTCAAACTGAGTCCTGGAACCCAAAATAGTCTTTAAGTCTAGTGTGTAAGACATCCAAGTTTGTGGTGTTTCTTTTAACAATGTCTTGACTATGCAGGTCCTTTGCATTTCCATATAAATTTAAAAATCAAATTATTAATGTCTTTTTGAAAAACTTGCTAAGATTTTGACTGAACTTGCATTGAGTTTAAACATCAATTTGAGGAAGGTGTACATCTTAAGAGTAAGTCATCCAATTTGTGAATATGTAACTCTCCATTTAATTAGGTCTTCTTTCAGTCCTCTCAGCAATATTTTATAGTTTTCAGTGCACAAATCTTATCCACATTTTATAAAATCCATTCCTCAGTATTTCATATTTTCTAAATACTATTATAAATATTTAAAAATTTTAAATTTACCACTGCTCATATAGAGAAATACAATTGAACTTTTTTATACTGACTTTATATCTGGGACCTTGATATACATACTTAATTTTTCCAGAAGTTTTTTTTTGTAAGTTTCTGATCATTTTCCTTGTACAAATCATATGATCTGTGAATAAGAACAGTTTTGCTCCTTCCTTCCTTACTTTCTGACTATATGACTTTTATTATTTTTCTTGCTCTGATTATACTGGTTGGGACTTCCAGTACAATGTGGGCATGGTATTGAACATGGCACTCGGCATTTACTGGCACTTCATTTTAGTCTGACTTTCTGTACTGAAGTAGATGGAAAAGCTAAATACTAAATTTCCCAGGCTTCCTTGCCAACAGAGTTCTACATTTGATTAAATTCCACCAACTAGATGCACCTAGTTGCATTTGAGAAGATAGAGTTGAAGTGGAGGCTTTCTTACTGCAAAGTCTGTTTACTGATGACGAACACAGTCATGGAGCTGTGGGTTTCGTCTCCATGGATTTCAAGAAGCAGTTGCAGTGACAGTAGTACCCGCTTTCTGACAGTTGGATTGCAGCTACCATGTTTTTTGTGCAAGAGAAACATCCATCCATTGCCTCTTGCACACCTCCTATCAAGGACTGAACTCACAACCCAGGCATGTGCCCTGACCCGGAATTGAGCTGGCGACTTTTTGCTTTGTGGGATGATTTCCAACCCACTGAGCCACACCAGCCAGGGCTGTTAATGTGTTTTTAATGTGAACAGTTCTAGTGGCAGACTCCTGATTCCCTACCTTCTGGTTCATGGTAGAGGAGGTGACTTCCCTGGCAAGTCAGTTTTTCATGGCATTTGGGAGTGATTCCTGGGAGTGATTCCTGGGACCTCAGCTTATAACCCAATCTTCCAGCCCTTTCAGTGATTTTTTTGTAATGATCTAATTACATGTATTAAATTTCTTTCTGCTTAAAATACTTCCAGTAGTATTTGTTTCCAGCAGTGAACATTGAAGAGTACAGTCAAGACAGATATTTGAAAGAAGGCTTAATTGACAAAAATAGAGAGGCAGTTCAGGGACAAGAAATTAATTCCTTGGTGAGATAGGTGTACCAGAAAAAGTCTCCATCACAAGAAAACAGCACACGACCCTAGTTATCAGGGGACCAGAATACCGACATCATGACAAGCTGTGCTGTATGTAACACAGCCTGTGTGTTGACTTGGTAAACCTCTATCCTAGAGCTCTTGTGGCACCCCTTGTTCCCTAGTCTAAGAACAAATTTGATCCCAAAATTGCAGGGTGAGACTATACCATTAGCTCAAGGTACAGCTATCTCAGCATGACAGAGAGATACAAAGACAGAGGAATAAGGAAGGGAGTTTAAAATTTAAAAGGAATAATTTCAAGGCAAATAAAAGGCAGAGCTACTTCATAAAGCATTTAGTAACCATATAGTGAAATACAGACATAAGGCTTTAAATGTGTTTTCTTCATATACTATTAAGAACTGTAAGTTGTCAGTCAAGTCATTGAGCTCATTGGTCATCTAATTTAGAAATACCTCCCCCACTCAATGTTACTGACTAATGGTTACCTAACTCTTGCTTGAACAGTTAGAGTGACAGGGAGTTCATTACTTCACAGACTTGGCTATTTCATTTCTCTGATCATCAGAACATTAACTATCTTTCACATCAACAACATAATTCTGTTTATATACTAATGTATAATGACAGTGATGAGGCTTAACTTATGATTACTGATTAAATCATAAACTCACGATTATACTGTAGCACCAAATTATTTCTATCAATTACTAAGAATACTCATAAAGTATCAAAAATCATCCCATTATTGTAATACTTTTAATAGCTAGAGTTCTCCGTCGCTTCTATGTTAGTCTTGCTTTTAGCCCACATTCCAACTCTTCTCCAAATGCCATAGGTATGGTTTTTATGTCCTCCAAGTTCAATTTCAATTACTTTCCCATCAGACCATTTTGAGGTAGGAATATTTGTCCATATTTAGCCTTTCTGTTCATCTTCTTATTGTTTTTTTTCTGTTTCATAGCTGTAGAATACAAGAAATGATTATAGAATGAATGGGGATGTGAGGTTGTGGTGGTCATTCAGACTGCTTGGAATTAGTAATTCTAAGTGACTCCTCAAACAAGTGCTGTGTAATAGTCTTTCTTTATATTCCATATGTATAATGTATTTTTAATTTTTTATTTTAGAGAGAGGTGATGGGAGGGAGAAAGAGAGGAAGAGAAACATCAATGTGAGAAACATCAGTTGGCTGCCTTCTGTACGTAGCCCTGACTGGGAATTGAACTGCAGCCCAAGCATGTACCCTGACCAGGAATAGAATCGGCAGCCTTACAGTTTGCGAGATGATGCCGACTGAGCCACACTGGCAAGGGCCTCCTTTTATATTTTTTAAAAATTTTGTGTTGTTTTTACATAATTGTATAACAAATATAATAGGTTTTATGTTTTATAATTTACATTGCTAATTTTATGAAGTTTTTGAAATTCTATAACATTTCTAATAGTTATAAACTTTTTCTCCCTGACACTGAGTTAACATGATATGATATTAGAGGGAGAGAGGCATGTTCCAGCTCTTCCTACCCCCACCCACTTCCTCTCTCTACCATTGAAAGATCTACCAACTTGCCCTGGCTGGTGTGGCTCAGTGGATTGTGCATGGGCCTGTGAACCAAAGGGTTTCCAGTTTGATTTCCAGTCAGGACACTTGCCTGTGTTGCGGGCCAGGTCCCCTGCAGGGAGTGTGAGAGAGGCAACCACACATTGATGTTTCTCTCCCCCTTCCCTTCCCCTCTCTCTAAAAATAAATAAATAAAATCTTAAAAAAAGGAAGGAAGGAAGGAAGGAAGGAAAGAAGGAAGGAAGGAAGGAAGGAAGAAGAAAGAAAGAAAGAAAAGAAAGAAAGAAAAAGAAAGAAAGAAAGAAAGAAAGAAAGAAAGAAAGAAAGAAAGAAAGAAAGAAAGAAAGAAAGAAAGAAAGAAAGAAAGAAAGAAAAAGAGAAAGAGAGAAAGAGAGAGAAAGATCTACCAACTGGCATATTCTTCCTCCTGCTCCCATTCCCCCTCCCAACACCATCCATGAGTTCTGTTACTATCTTTTGAAGACACAGAGATTAAATTAAGTTTAACCTATTTTTAAAAAATAATCTCATCACTTATATGAATATATCTCAAATTCAAAATATATCCAAATTCCAATCACTTTTTTCCTCCCCTGCTACCACCCTGGCTCATACAATATCTGCCCTTGCCTGAATCATTGTAATAACCTCTTGACTTGTCTCCATGCTTCCAAGCTTGCCACACCTCCAAACAGCCTATGCTTAGTGTAGCTCCCAGAATGATGCTTGAACTCCTCTACCTAAGATCCTTCACATGGCTCCCCAACACATTCAGGTACTTGGCAAGTTCTTTGTAGCCAACTAAACCCTGTTGGGCACTCAATAAATTTTTGTTGAGCGAATGAATAAATTTAAAGAACATGTAATTCTCCCAATTTTCAATGGCTTCCAGACTTGCATTCTGGTCATCCTTCTCTATGAAACTTAGCTTTTTAATATCCTTCTTAAAATGTGGCACCAAAATGTGAATATAATGATTCAACTCTTGAATAACCAGTGAAGTTTACTCCATACATCTTCTATCAGTGCAGCCTGGGAATGCATTAGTTTTTATGGCAGCCGTGTCACAACATTGGATCACATTCTGCTTTCAGTGAACGAAAATCCCCACATCTCACCCCAAAACTGATGTCAATTCAAATCTACTCATCTTTGCATTTGTGCAGTTGGTGTTTTGAAACTATGTTAAGGACTGACCAAAAATTTTCTTCTCTCATAGAATTTGATTCTTTTTGTTCAAAGAAATTTGCATCAATGCCTGTAATTGCTCAGTTTTGCTACTATGGCAACACTGTTAGTTACTATTTTTTCAAACATTCCATTTCCTATCATCAGCTTATCCCCTTTGTCTTCCAACTGGTGTACAACACAAAAGTGGATTTTTTTTCCCTCTGAGATTATTTTGTTAGATCATTTAAATATTTCTATTGATATGACTAATTGTAGAAAGACATTAAATAGAATTTGGAAGATCTGGGTGCTGTCCTATTTACTAGTTCTGTGATGTTAGAGAAATAACTGAAAATCTATGCCTTGATTTTATCACCTATATAAAATGAGAATGATGATAACTTGCATCTGCCATTTAGTAGCATTATTTTCAAGTTCAGTGAGATCACAAAGGTATTACATGAAAGGAGTATTGACATAAAACCAGAAAAATAGCCAGAGACCCTAAGTCAAGTTACAATCAGATTAGCTTCTCTTATCCTGATGATACTTCCTTCCTTTAAGTGATATTGCTCCTTAGTACAGAGAGCTGATCTGGAAGGTAGGATACTTGGGTTCCTACCCAAGGTGCCTGATTTTCTCACTGGTTGAGGCACCTTGGATAAATAATATAACCTGATAAGATTCATTTGCTTAACCTAAAAAACAATAGGATTTGCCTATATACATTCTAAGATCCCTCTCACCTTTTTGAATTTTTAAAAATCTGTCCTGCTGGCCTACACTCAAGAGCAACTCATCTTATTTGCACATTTGTCTTCATTAAGGTACATGTCTGGTGGCTTTTATGATACTCACACTGCATTTCAAACAGGAGCAGAAGTATAGTACCTATAAGAGCCAAAGGCTTTAAACAAGTCCTGAAACACCAAACGGAAATCAATATGATTTAGTTCAAGTCATTAAAGAATGACTTGAGCTGAACTAGAAAAAAAAAATTCTAGTTACTGAATATGACTTTCATAACTCATATCCCCTCCCCCAAGTGCAAGGGTATTAAAGACTTTACTAACAACACATCTTTCATAAATAAAAATAGTTAATCTTTTTATGTGAGGTTTAAGAGATGCAGGCATTAGCAGTCAGTTATGTCTTCTTTCCATTAGAAAAAAATGCACCAGTTGGACTTTTACATTAAACTATCAAAATGCTAACGAGAATCTAAGCTAATGTGCACAATAGAAAAGAATGACAGGTTGAGACATTAATTAAAAAGTTTTAAATGAAGATCATTTTCAATGAAAACATAGTTAAATGTTTAAGATGATTACAATAAAGTTAATATTACATTATTATAATCCCACTACCATAATGCAACTTCAAAAATTTTTTATTATTTCTTAACTTATAGGCATATATTTAAATTCATTAACTTTTCAGAAATATTCAGCCATAGGCCTCCATGGGAAGAGTTATTATCCTCAGAGTGTATGATTGAGGGGAATCTTTTGACATTTGGCTCAGTAGCTTCCAAGATATCAGTCTCTTGGTTTTACTCCATTTCACCACCAACTTATTTTCAGTTTCCATCATCATTTTTCAGGCTCATTTCTCATTGTTTCTCCTTTCTAACCTGCTAATTTCCCTACCTTTAAATTTTATCTATCTGCTGCTGAAGCTCTCACTTAGAACTTGAGCCCAGAGCTTCTCCTTTGAACTCCAGACTGGTGTAGACAGCTGCTTACCAGTCTCCTTTCCTTACAAGTCCCCAACATAAATATCCAAACAAATCTCTTGACTCTCCCCAAAACTTACTATATCCCCAGGCTGCTACATCTTAGTAAATAGCAACTCCTTTCTTCTGGATACTCAGCCCCAAAACATTAGAGTCATTTTTGACTCCTTTATCTCATAAAATTTGTAAGCAGATCCTGCTTAGCTCTACCTTTAGTATATATTCAGAATCCAAATGCTTCTCACTCACTCCCACTAGCACTCTGTTCCAAATTATAATCTTACAACTTTTTTACCTAACTTTTGCAATAGCCTCTTATTTGTCTCTCTTCTTTCCCACTTTTCCTCCTAAAGTCTATTCTCAACACACTGGGTTTAAACTGGATCACGTTGCTCTTCTCCTCAAAACCCTACAATGGCTTCCTATTGCAGTCAGAGTGAAGTCCATGGCCTTACCATGGCCTAAAAGACCCTTGAGATCTGTACTCCTTCACTACTGATCAGACTTCATCCCCGCTTCCTACACCAGCTATACCGGCCTCCTTTCTGTTCCAAGCATGATCCCATCTTGCACATTCCCAGACTTGATTTTTGCCCTTGCCATTCTCTTCTCCCTTAGATATTGACCTGGTTTACTTCCTCACTTCCTTCAGATGCCTGTTCATATGTCACTTTATCAGAAAGGTCTTCCTAACCACCCATATAAAACAGTATCGTCTACCTGTCATCTTTACTCTCTATCCTACTTAAGTTGATTTGTTTCTTCTTAGCTCCTATCACTGACATATTATGTCAGTGATTAATGTCTATTTTCTCTTCTAAGCTAAAATGTAAGGTCTATGATGTCTATTTTGTTCATTGTAGTATCTGCATCACTTAGAACAATGTTTGGCCCAGAGTAAGCACTCAATAAATACTTTATGAACAAATCAGATAGTCCTAACCAGAGACTTGATAAAATATACATGAGCAGCTAAAAAGTAAACATGCAATTCACTGATTGGATACAGTGAAAATGATTGAACTACAGTTACATATAACTGTATCTCACAAGGAAAATGTTGAACAAAAATGTAGAAAAAATATAGAAAATGAATATATATCATATATAAAATTTTAAAAGAACTTAGACCTCTTTTATATATTATGTTTACATATATAATATATATGAAGTCTGTCCAGAAGATATCCAGCCATGTAATATGAAAAGTAGAGACATATCTTAAAGAAGATACAAGATACAAGAAACATTATACGTAGGATAGTGATGCCTCAGTTCCCTTGAAACTAGGCACCTTGGGACCTCACTCAGTTCTCCCAGTCTCCATCAACTGCCCTGTCATATTTTCCTGAATCTCACTGACAGTCTAAAATCTCTTCTCTTTCAAAAGTGCTTTTAGTTTTGGTAAAAGCCTGAATTTGCAGGGCGCCAAATCTGGGCTATAGGGAACTGAGTCACTTGGGTCTCTTGATGTTTCACCAAAAGCTCTGCATGAGATGTGATACATGAGCAGGTACACTGTTGTGATGAAGCTGCTAATCACCAGTTACCCATAGCTGTGGCCTTCTTAATAATCTGAATAGTTACTACAGAGGAATATTCAAGCTTAATACAAAATTTGATGCAGATTCATTGCCGTACTTGCTCAGTCATTTTGAATATGATGGCCACATAGTATACATGCTTGCTCAATGGTGTCTATTGCCCCCACTGACTAGTACAGTGAAGTTGTCACTGTTCACGCATGTGCATTCCAGCCCACTCTCCTTGGCTGCCAAATTATATCAATGTTCTGCAAACCATTCTCATTATATTAATAATGGCTGGACTTTTTCTGGACAGACCTCATATATGTCTATACCTATATCCGCCTATATCTATATCTTTATAGATCAGACTATACATATGTATATATAGATATAGATGGATATAGGTATAGATATATATGAAGAGAGAGACAGAGAAAGAGAGGAATTAAATAATTTATAAAGGTGATAAATATCAAATTCAAATACCAAAATGGTAGGTATTTGAGGAGGGTAGTTTCAGAACAAGTGTTTATGATATTATTCTAATTTTTTGTCTGTTTAAACAAAAATTAGTTATGACTATTTAGTCATATTAGTAGGCTTACTAAAGAATTGTTGGGAGGTGAGTCAAAGGACAGAACTTTTATAATTTATGGATAATACAACCAAATAAAATTCCCATTACATACCACTGTTTTCCTTCAAAAACCTTCTGTACTACCAGGCATTGTATTTTGGAAATTTTAAAACACATAAAAAATATAGAGAGAATACAGTATTAAACCACCTTTTACTGGGACTTATGCTCCTTGTCAAGATGGAATAACAAGGATTAAATTTACCCTGTAAACTGGAACAACGGAAGATAAACTGAAACAATGGTACCATGATAATGGACATCAGGCAACAAAGGACAGTGATTTCCCAAGAAAAAGGGGAATGAAGGAGATGAACCTCAAATAGTCCCAGGTCTCTCTGTAGAGAAGTTTGAGACCTGTATCAGGGAGGGAAACCCAAGGAATATTGCTGCTCATGTGGACCTGTTCTTCAGGGGTCAAATGAACAGTGAAAAGCCACATACCAATCAGAAACAGTTCTCTTATGCGGCTGGGCAGAAAATGTTCTCATAGAGAGGCAAGCAGCAGAGGTCAGGAGCAAATTCTCAATCCTATCAACAAAAACTAATAGTGGCTGTCTTTCTGCTATCCTCTCTGTCTGTGCTTAAGCTTTTGGGAAGAACAGCCAGGAGACTTCGAAGGATACATAAACCAAAATCTGAAAATACTATAAAACACAAACCTGATGATTCTCTATGTGTTTTTCATATGAAGTTCTCTTACTTCAGATAAAGGGACATTTAAAGAAATGATTACATTGAAAAGAAGGAATAATCATAAACTGAGGAGTTCAGATCTCTTTGTTTACATCATTGTTTATATGATTTGGGACAGGAAATCATTGGCATTAAAATGCTTTTTGCTGCTTTAGTAAAACCAAATCTATAGAGCAGCCTGGACCAGGAGCCTCTTTGCAAGTGTATTCTCTAAACTTCCTGCTCAACTTAGACAAGCATTTTTTCCTATTTTTAAATGTTGTTTATTGTTCTGAGATGGAGAGAGTGGAATTTCTTATTCCACTTATTGATGCATTCATTGGTTGATTCTTGCATGTGCCCTGACTGGGGATCAAACCCCAAACCTTGACATATCTGGACGATGTTCTAACCAACTGAGCAACCTTGCCAGGGCTTTCTATCCTATTTTGAGATAATCTCACAGGAGTCCTATCCCTAACATATTTCTTGTTTATGTGTCACCGTAAAGTCTTCCTAATGCTATTTTGTAACACATGGGGGCAGTTTACTAGTTATTTAACACATTCAGCAATGAGCTAGGAGCTAGAGAAATACAAATTTCTAAGTGACACAGATCCTTATCTCAAGGAGCACAGAGTATAGAGGGAGAAATAAAGCAAGTGTATAAGCAAGTATAATAAAAATACAATGATGAGTATGATAATAAAGGGCTTTCAGAAAGTTTTGGATTTGTAGGGGATCTTAATGATCAAGTATTCTTACTTCCTCATTTTAGAGATGAAGAAATCAAAAGAAAAAAGTTAAATGACTCATCCTGTGCAGTACAATCTACCACGTGAAGCATCATGGGAGGATGGAAAGAACAATGAACTTGGAGTAGTTTTGGATTTCAGGCCTAAGTAGCTCTCACACCAGCCAATTGATCAAAAATTTTTAGAGGCTTAGTCTTCTCATTTATAGTTTTATTTATAGAATTAGGATAATAATCATTGCCTTTGGGCTTGGTGTAAAGAATAAGTGAGAAAATGAGCTTTTTTGTAGACTATGAGCAACACAAAAATGTAAAATATTGCTATAATTAATTAATTGCAGAACTATGACTACAACTCAAAACTTCTAACTTTGAGACCCTGTCCATCATGTATGAAGGAAAATGTTCCCATGATTTTTAGTATATGATTTAGCAAAGTGCCTTTTTGCATAGAGTTAAATATAATTATCAACCATATGTATGTTGTTTATTTGAATCGTATGACTATCCCTTACCTGTTTGAGTTATATACAGAAAAATAAAACAGATGCTCTTGCTGTGAAAGTTTTTGGCGAAGACTCACAGTAATACAGGATAAGAATTTTGTCCAACATTTCTCAATACCGTGTTGTATTTTCATCCCATTTATTCTGGCTTCTTCTTTAGAAGCAGTGTTAGTGTTGAATAAAATTTGAGCAGTTAAAAAGAAAAATAAACATCAAGGAATCTTATAGATTAAAAGTAATGAATACTTCACCCTGACTGGTATGGCTCCATTGGTTAGGTTGTATCCTGCAAGGCAAAAGGTCACCAGTTCAGTTCCTGGTCAGGGCACATGCCTGGGTTGTGGGTTTGGTCTCCTTGGAGTACAAAGGAGGGGCAACCAGTCAATGTTTTCTCTCATCAATTTTTCTATCCCTCTCTTTCTCTTTTCCTCCCTCTAAAACTAACTAACTAAATAAATCTTTAAAAATATTTTTAAGAACTAGTGAATACATCATTGAGGTACATTAAGAGAAGTTAAGTGATAACATAATTAAAATATTGTGTTATCTCTTTTTTTGTATCTCCTAACTCAGATCTATTTCTCTCCATCATTCTCACTTATTACAAGAGTTTCCTACTGGCCTCCTTGCAAATCATGTTGTCTTCACTGTTACTTTTCTGATATGCTAAAAAGTTAAGTGATATAATCTGCTTTATAGTTCTGAGTTTTCTTTCCAGTTCCTGCATATATCAACAAAACTAAGAAATAGAATAACTGTAAAAACTTTGGTCTTCTTCCTCACTCCATTGTAGACTTTTTCCTCTTAAGCTGGTTGACAAATGAGGGAGCTAAGTTTATTTTTTACACATATTACTATATGGTTTAAGACAGGTATTCAAGAGGTAGTATGCTATAGTGCAAAGAACAAGGAATTTGGACTCCAAGGTCATGGGTTTCAGTCTCCCATCTGAGTTTTTTGAGACTTAAATCAAGTAACTTTTCTAGCTTCAGTTTTTTTCATTTATAAAAGGTGAAGACTAATAAAACCTACTCCTCAGATAGTTGAATTACAAGATTTTTACAACATAATTAAAAGGCAGCTAAAAAGATGCATGCCATATTAAGAATATAAAATAAAATTAAAAAATTTTTAAAAATAGGCACACAAAAATAAAATTAAACAATTTAGTTAGAGTCAGCAATGGGAACATACCCAAAAGAATTGACAACAGTATACAGATACTTGTAAACCAATGTTCATAACAGCATTATTCACCTTAATCAAGAAGTGGAAACAACCTGAGTGCCTGTCAATAGATGAGCAGATAAACAAAATATAGTATATACATGCAGTGAAATATTATTCAGCCATAAAATGAAATAAGTACTGACATATGCTACAACATGGATGAACCTCAAAAACATTATGCTTAGTGAAGGGGGTCAGATACAAAAAGTCACATATTGTATGAGTACATTTAAATGAAATATTCAGAATAGTTAAACCCACAGAGACAGAAAGTGAATTATTGGTTGCCAGGGGCTGGAAGAGGTAGACATAGGGAATGACTGCTTAATGGGTACAGAGTCTACTTTGGGAGTTATTTAAAAAGTTTGGATTTCCAGCCAAGATGGAGGCATAGGTGGACACACTGTGCCTCCTCACACAACCAAAATTAAGTACAACAAAATTTTAGAAACAAAAACACAACTAGAACAGACAGAAAATTGAACTGTACAGAAGTCCCAACAACCATTCATCCAGACCAGTAAGAGGGATGGAGTCGGCAGCCAGCAGAGAGGGATCGTGGCAGGAAAAAGCGGGGGCTGGCAGACCCGGGCATGCAGGGTGCAGGTGGAGGCTAGCAGACCCCAGTGGCAGACCCTGGTGGAAGACCCCGGGTATGGGCAAAGGGAGGCAACGAGCAGACCCAGTGAGGCATGCAAGGCAGCTGGCTGTCCACAGTCACACATTTGTGCACAGATTAACCAGGTGAAAATGGGTAGCAAAACAGGCCATGTAACCCAGGGCCCCAATGCCAGGAAATAAAGCCTAAAACCACTGATTGAAAATACTTGTGGAGGTTAAGGTACCAGGAGAGACACCCAGCCTCACAGGAGGGTTTGTTGAAGAGACCCACAGGGTCCTAGAATGTATGCAAGCCCACCCACCTGGGAACCAGCACCAGAAAGGCCCAATTTGCTTGTGAGAAGTAGCAGAGGGGACTGAAATCCAACAGAGAGTGGAGCAAGCGCTATTGTTCCCTTTCTGACACTGCCCCCACATAAGCATCACAACCCAGCAACTGGGTTGCCCCGCCCTGGTGAACACCTAAGGCTCTGCCCCTTATATGTAATAGGCGCGACCAGACCAAAAAACAAAAAGCTCAAACGGAAGAACAAATCAAAGCCTCAGAGCCAATACCTTTAAATGACCAAGAGATAGCCAACCTATCAGATGCACAGTTCAAAGCAGTGGTGATCACGGTGCTCACAGAATTGGTTGATTTTGGTCGCAAATTAGATGAAAAAATGAAGGCTACACTAAGTGAAATGAAGAAAAATGCACAGGGAACAAATAGTGATGTAAAGAAAACTGGGTCTCAAATCAATGGAGTGGACAAGAAGGAAGAAAAAAAAATACAATCAAAAGAATGAAGGAATAAGAATTCAAAAAAATAAGGAGAGGCTTAGGTACCTCCAGGACATCTTAAAACATTCCAACATACTAATTATAGGGGTACCAGAAGGGGAAGAGGAAGAGCAACAAGTGGAAAATGTATTTGAACAAAAATAAAGGAGAACTTCCTCATTCTGGCAAAGGAAATAGACTTCCAGGAAGTCCAGGAAGCTCAGAGAGTCCCAAAGAAGTTGGACCCAAGAAGGAACACACAAAGGCACATCATAATTACATCACCCAAGATTAAGATGAAGGAGAGAATTCTAGAAGCAGCAGGAGATAAGGGGACAGTCACCTACAAAGGAGTTCCCATCAGACTGTCAGCTGATTTCTCAAAAGAGACCTTACAGGCAAGAAGGGGCTGGAAAAAAGTATTCCAAGTCATGAAAGGCAAGAACCTACATCCAAGATTGCTCTATCCAGCAAAGCTTTCATTTAGAATGGAAGGGCAGATAAAGTGTTTCTCAGATAAGGTCAGGTTAAAGGAGTTCATCATCACCAAATCCTTATTTTATGAAAAGTTAAAGGGACTTATCTAAGAAAAAGAAGATAAAAATATGAACAGTAAAAAGATAGCAAACTCACAGTTACTAACAACCACACCTAAAATAAAAACAAACTAAGCAAACAACTACAACAGGAACAGAACCACAGAAATGGAGATCACATGGAGGGATAGCAACAGAGGAGTGGGAGGAGGAAAGAGGGGGAAAGGTACAGAGAATAAGTAGCATAGACAGTAGGGAGAAAAAGGACGGGGGAGAGCAAGAATACTATGGGAAACGTAGAAGCTAAAGAACTTACCACACATAGACATGAACTAAAGGTGGGGAATGTGGGTGGGAGGGGGTATGTGTGGGGAGGGGAGTAAAGGGTGGAAATTGGACAACTGTAATAGTATAATCAATAAAATATATTAAAAAAAGAAAAAGTTTTGCCAGTCAGAGAAAGGCAAATACCATATGATTTCACTTAAGTGTGGAATCTAAACTAAAAAATGAACCAACAAGCAAAATACAGACAGACTCATAGATAGAGAGCAGGATGATAGCTATGGGTGGGGTGAGAGGTAGAGAGATCAGGCAAAAAGGAAAAAGGACTCATGGACATGAACAACAGTGTGGCGATTGTACGGATGGGGAGGAGTAGAAAGGGAATAAATGGTAGTGGAAAAATACAATAAAAATGTTTTAGAGATGGAGATCCAACATGGTGGAGCAGTAAGTGGGAGCTACACTAACTTTCTCCCAGGACCAATGAGGAATTACAACTAAATTGTAGAGAAATCATCCTGAATAAACAACTGAACATTAGCTGGAGAGAAGCCTTACAACCATGCACAGACAGAAGAAAAGACTTTACCACAGCAAGACTGGTAGGAAGACGTGAAAGGGCAGCTGAAGTGCCAGAGGGATATTTCAGCAGTCAGGGGTTCCCCCTGGGAAGTGTAAGGTCTAAACCCCAAGGAGGGCTCCCTAGCCTACAGCAGTAGAGCTGGAAAGGAAGCCAGGTAACATCTAGCTATAAAAAGCAGCAGAGTTTCTGTCAGCCAGGGAGAGATAGATGAAGATAGATGAGATAGATAGATGCAGAGGGTTTCTTAAAGGGCCAATGCACAAAATTTTGTTTGCAGTCATTTACCCTGGGCTCCAGCAGAGGGAAGACAGAGTATGAGGAGAGTCTGAGGTTGGTGGCTCTGGGAAGAAAACTGAAGGAACAGCCATAAGGATCCCTGTGATGAGTCATTCCCCACACTGCAGAAGCCGTCTCTCTCAGACAGAGCACTCCCCTCCTATAGGAATTACTCTTCCTGCCACCCCCCCACTCTGAAGCTTCAACCAGGCTGCTGATTACAGCTTTATTAGTTTAACAACAGATAAGTCCAACAACTGATTAATTTAATGACTGAGATATAAAATAAAAGAAACAGTGAAAATGGGAAGACAAAGAAACAAACCCCAAATGAAAGAACAAGAGAATTCTCCAGAAGAGCTAGATGAAATGGAGGTAAGCAATTTATTACATAGAGAGTTTAGAGCAATGGCTATAAGGATACTCAATAGTATGAGAAAAGCTATAGAAGACATAAAAAGAACCAGTCAGAGATAAAGAATGCAATATCTGAAATAAATAATATACTGGAAGGAATAAAACAGTGATTTGGAAGACAAGGTAGAAAAAAAACACTCAAGCAGAGCAGAAAAAAAATTAATATGAGTGAGGAGAGTATAAGAAACATTTTGACAATATGAAGCATAACAATATCTGCCTCATGGGAATACCAGAATAAGAGAGCAAGCAAGAGATTAAGAAACTATTTGAAGAAATAATGACTGAAAATTTCCTTAATCTGGTGAAGGAAAAAGACACACAAGTCCAGGAAACTCAGAGAGCCCCAATTTAGATCCGAAGAAGTGGATCTTCTGAGACACACTGAGTTGTATGCACTGAGACACAACACAATTAAAATGACGAGGCTTAAAGAACAAGGAGAGAATTCTAAAACCTGCAAGAGAAAAGCAAGTAGTTACCTAAAAGGGAGCATCAATTATACTGGTATCTGATTACTCAAAAGAAACATTTCAGGCCAGAAAGGAGTGGCATGAAATACTCAAGGTGATGAAAAGTGAGGACTTACAACGAAGGCTACTTTACTTAGCAAGGCTATCATTTAAAATCCAAGGAGAAATAAGGAACTTCCCAGAAAAGAAAAAGCTAAAGGAGTTTGTTAACACCAAATCAGTACTGCAACAAGTGTTAAAGGGCTTGCCAGAAGGAGAATGAGAAGGAGGAGGAGGGAGAGGAGGAGGAGACAAGGAAAACAGCCTATCGATAAAATGGCACTACGTGTGTATCTGTCAATAATCACCTTAAATGTAAATGGCCTAAATGCTCTAACCAAAAGACATAGAATAGCTGAATGAATAAGAAAACAAGACCTTTATATATGCTGCCTCCAAGAGATACATCTCAGATCAAAAGATACACACGAACTAAAAGTAAAGGGGTGCAAAGACATTTCATGCAAATGGAAAAGAAACAAAAGCTGGGGTAGCAGTGCCTATATCCAATAAAAATAGACTTTAAAACCAAGGCTATAGGCTATAATAAGAGACAAAGAAGGCCATTACATAATGATAAAGGGAACAATCCAACCAGAGTCCAACAAGAGGATATAACACTAGTAAACATTTATGCATCCAACACAGGAGCACCTAAATATGTAAAGCAAATATTGATGGGCATAAAGGAAGAGATTGACAGAAATACAGTCATAGTTGGGGATTTAACACACCAATGACTTCAATGGATAGCTCTTCCAGGCAGAAAATCAACAAGGAAATAGCACCCTTAAATGACATCCTTAATTGATATCCTCAGAGCATTTCACACCAAAGCAGCAATATGCATTCTTTTTTAGTGCACATGGAATGTTTTTAAGGATAGACCACATGCTAGGACACAAAGCGAGACTCAATAAATTTAAGAAGATTGAAATCATATCAAGCATTTTCTCTGACCACAGTGCTATGAAACTAGAAATCAGTCACAAGAAGAACACAGAAAAACATGCAAAAACATGGAAGCCGAATAACATGCTCTTAAATAATGAATGGGTCAGCAAAGAGATCAAGGAAGAAATCAAAAGATACCTTGAAACAAATGAAAATGAGGACACAACAATCCAAAATCTGTGGGACACTGGGAAAGCAATCCTAAGAGAGAAATGCATAGCGTTACAGGTGTATCTCAGAAACAAAACAAAAAAACAAGAAAAACCTCATATGAATGATCAAACTTTACACTTAAGAGAACTTGAAGAAGAACAACAAAGTTAAAAGTGAGTAGAAGCAAGGAAGTAATAGAGATCAGAGCAGAAATAAACAAAATAAAGTCTTATTTTTTTAAGAGAGGGAAGGGAGGGAGAAAGAGAGAGAGAAACATCAATGTGCAGTTGCTGGGGGCTGTGGCCTGCAACCCAGGCATGTGGCCTGACTGGGAATTAAACCTGTGACACTTTGGTTCACAGCCTGCGCTCAATCCACTGAGCCACACCAGCCAGGGCCCAAAATAAAGTCTTAAAAAAAATAATAGAAAAGATCCAGGAGCCAGTTCTTTGTAAATCCAGGAGCTGGTTTTTTGAAAAGAGAAACAAGATTGACAAACCTTTAACCAGACTCATCAAGAGAAAATAGAAAGGACCCAAATAAATAAAATTAGAAATGTAAAAGGAGAAATAACAATTGACATTAAAGGAATACAAAGAACTGTAAAAAAAAATATTATGGACAACTATATGCTAACAAACTGGGCAATGTGGATGAAATGGATAAATTCCTAGAAACATACAATCTTTCAAAATTACATCAGGAAGAATCAGAGAACCTGAATAGACAGATTACACCTATCAAAATTGAAGCAATAATAAAAAAAATCTTCTAACAAACAAAAGCCCTGGACTCAGTGGCTTCACAGGTAAATTTTACCAAACATTCCGAGAAGAACTAACACTTCTCTTTCTCAAAGTATTTCATAAAATTCAAGAAAAGGGAAGGCTCCCAAACTCATTTTACAAAGCCAGCATTATCCTAATTCCAAAACCAGATAAAGATATGGGAGGGACTCTGTCTAGTGGAGCTCTTCACAGCCTCCACGAATGAGAAATAAATCGTCCCAGACACAGTCTTGCTGTTCTGGTGGGAAAGGGGGTGGTGATTCCCTCTAGTGGGGAACTCCCCGAGCCCGTCTCCCAAATGGCTTTTATTGGGAATTGTATGTGTAGGTGTATACAGCATACATGGATAGCTCATCAATCAATGTCAAAAGGCACAGTCATACAAAAACAGGTATTATCAACAGATAACAATTTAAGGAATACAGAGATCTGTCATAGGTCAGGGTCTGTGAGACATGCTGACGCCAGATGGTCTTTAAGATGTGTTTCATGAGATAAAGAGTTTACTCCTTATTCATTGAACTTAAACATCCAATTTATAACAGGGTTATGCTAGGCAGAGCAGGCTTCAAAGGACAAAATGTACATTCTTTCTCAGGCCAGATTTGCCCCCAGGAGCTGTTCGTTACAGTACAAGGCTACAGCTGCTTCTGGCATTGTTTTCAGGCTGAGTCAGGCAGTGGGAGCAAAGCAGCCAAGAGATTAGGAGACTTTTTATACATGGAATGAGGACTCAGGCTATGACAAAGCTGAGGCGTGAGGGTCTTTCTGCCCCTTCTCTGTATCCCTTAAGTCCTTCCCTAATGGTCCCTTCACGATTGTGCCTGTCTTAGGCTTTCCTCCCTTGAGGAATCTTACCCATCATTGGCTAACCAGTCATCTGCCCAGGCCAAGCAGGGGGAAGTGAGGGAGGCAGGAGCTGTGCTGGTTCTGTCTCCTTAGTGGCTCATGGCCCTAAGGCCTTTTCACTCAGCCCTAGCCATGTGACTCCTTTGTCTATGAAGGAGACTACAGTCCCTCAAACCAGGCAGGACAGCTCCCAGCATTATCCTAATTCCAAAACCAGATAAAGGCACTACCAAGAAAGAAAATTATAGGCATATAGCCCTGATGAAGGTAGACACCAAAATCTTCAACAAAGTGTTAGCAAACCAAATTCAGAAATTCATCAAAAAAATCATACACCATGATCAAGTGGAATTTATTCTGGGAATACAAAGATGGTACAACATTCACAAATCAATAAATGTGATTCACACTATAGGGAACTGGTCCGTGTGGCAACAGTGAATGTAGCTCAGCCCTGGTTCAGAAAACCAGCAGGCATGAGGTGGCAAACAGGAGCCAGGCTCACAGATCGGCTTTCCCATGGGGTACCTAGGCTGCTTTGAGGCTTGCTTTTCCTAAAAATCCCTCACCCTGAGTTAAGGCAGCAAATGTTTAATGCCTATCTTTGAAGTAACTTCCTAAAGTTCGTGCTAAACCTTCCAAGGATGGACTATAACCAGTTCAACCACTTTTTCCCTGCATTTGCAACATTCTTTGTTATCTGTAAAAAGTAATCACCTAAAGCAAACCTGTGCATAATGACTGAGGATGTTTCTTGATGTAATGCTCCCAGAAAAGCAATAAAAGCCTGTCCAGGCAACGGTCGGGGCGCTCTCTCACTCAGAGAGTGGCCATACCATCCCTTTTTTCCACAGGACTTCTGAAGTCCCTGTGAATTTGTTCGTTGCATCCACAAGACCATGGACTCCACTGGTCAGTGTCTACATCAATTCACCACATAAAGAAATTGAAGGGTAAAAACCACATGGTCATATCAATAGGTGCAGGAAAAGCATTTTATAAAACGCAGCACTCACATTTATGATCAAAATGCTCAGCAAAGTGGGAATAGAGGGTGTTGGAGGCTGTACAACAACTGACCCTTGACACAGTCGGGACGGGTGAGACGTGTCTGCACAGCAGAAGCGGCTGTGGTTGGATCTCCTGTCTATCTCTTCCCGTATGCCTGTCCCTATTAGCATTAGGTGGTAAGATTTTTGGACACCTGTGCTTTATAACAAAAAATCTGCACTATGCCTCTGATTCTGCTCGAAATGACTTGCTGACCACAGAATAGAGACCCCTAGCAACCCTAATGTTGCTTGCTTTCCCCACCTGGAAAGTTAAGGATAGATTTAAACTATGGGCAGACTAGCTGCCAGAACGCTGGAGGAGGCTGTTGCTAGGAATGTCTAGAGAGTCACCATTCAAAAGCTCAAGATTTATTAGAACCACTGTCTTTCCCATGCCCTGGGCAGGAGTGGTTATTGATGGGACCAGGTAAATAGAGGAGGAAGGAGTTTTAATTAAAATATAATAATCTTAGTACATGGAAATATAGTATTGCCTCCCCCAGATATGTAGTTAATAGATCTAGGCAAAAAATCATTTATCTAATTTAGACAACCTAATTTCTATAAACAATAACTAATTTTTAAATCACTCCTTATACCCCTTTGATTTAGACCAATCTATAGAAACTTAGTATTTAATTATAATCAGCATTTAAAAGTTTGTGCTCGTATAGCTTCGTTGGCTATCTGATTAATGACCCTCTTGGTCAAGATAACCTTTGTTTAATATGGTTGATCTGTGGGACTTCCTGTACTTTTTGGTTATTTCTTTGTTTAACATGATTGATCTGTAAAACCTTCTGTATTTTTTAAAATTATTTCTGTGGTAACCATTTTTGTTTTAATAGTCACACTATGCATTGAATGTTGTATAACCTCCCCTATAAAAATAAAGATTGATTCTTCTCAGTGAGTCAGTCAGGTCTAGAGAGCCTGGCTATTCTCTGGCATCACATCTGGTGTCTGTCTTGTTTCACCTGAGCCATTCCTCCTTCGGGGACCGGAGACCTGCTGAGGCTGACCCCAGCAAGAGGGAATATACCTAAACATAATAAAGGCCCTATATGACAAACACACTGCCAGCATCATACTCAACAGGCAAAAACTACAAGTGTTTCCCTTAAGGTCAGGAACAAGACAGGCATGTCCACTTTTGAAACTGGAAAAGACACCGGAGTTCAGGTTGCCTGTCACTACCTAACCCAATAAGCAGAGACAGGGATTGAATCTTTATGGACGAGTTATTCAGATGGCCAGTGATCTGAGAAGATGGCAGATTCATACCCTAACAGACCATCTTGTCTTTTCTTTCCAGGCCAAGATTTTTATAGCAGGGAATAAACAAGGTATGGTGAGGGGTTTTGAAATTCAGGGAAAAAATTGGATTAGAAAAAACAACTTCAGCATTCTTGTCCTGGGAAGTTGTCTTTAGCTGTGCCCCACTGCAGTGGTCATCTCACCCTGGAGCACAATGGCTCAGGTATCATCTTGAGTTGCATGCAGTCCTCCTGAGGAACAAAAGTGGAACTACTTATGGTCTCCTGGAGTCAGGGTGGGGGTCATACCTTCAGTTCCTGGAACAAAAGCTTTTTACATGCGTTGATTATGAAGCTTATTAGCTATTACTTCAAGTTTTCCAATTCTTAAGTTCCCTATCATTCCTCACTGCTAGTATTAAACTGTCTCATTTCTATGAGATTAGCTTCATATGGAAGTGTTCATTTTGCTGTTGGGCATGTAACTTAGCATTGGACTGTCCGGTGGGGGGTTTAGGAATGCACCTCATTGCAGACCCACATGAGGAGGCACATTGCATGCAGCAACAAGCTACGATAGTGGAGAAAATTACAAGGATAAAAACAATAAATGCCTCTCAGAGACCAGTGATACTAGGCAGCCAGGAGATTAGTCAGTTTAGGCAAGTGAACGCCAAAGAATCTCTCTCTGTGTTTTATATTGGACACCACATCATTTACTTGCTTTACTTTATGCTCTATGAGCTGTGAACTATCAGTTAAGTTAAAACAGCAGAGTCCTTTAAATTGTTCAGGGCTAAACAGGTGTAAAGCACTGTTACAATTGGGTGTAAGGGAGAGGTCCCATCGAACCTGGGTCAGGTGGGGCTTCTGAGGCATAAGCACCATCAGTCTTCCCAGAGAGCATGGTCTCCCAGAACCATTTGCTGGAACATAGGAATGGACAGTCATCCCACATATCAGAAACCATCCTGTTGGCCATTTAATATGAGCATAAGATACGTCAAGATGAGCGTAAGATACGTCAGTGGTGGTGGTGCAATTCATCTTCACATCTGCTGAGAGCACAAGACAGTTTTTAGTACAGTTGACAAAAGTTGCACACTCTCTAGCTGGGGCTACATTAGCGACTTTCAGTGAAAATATTTCCCTGTTCTTTATAGTTACCACTGGTCTCCAGTTATAAATATCAGAGTAAGTCATTTTCTTTTTGATATGTTCAAACACAGTATAATTTCTAAGGCTTTCCAAAAGAGTACAGACATGAAGGGAAAGTTTGTTCAACATGTTTCTCCTGCAAATCAAAAGTCAGAAATATTCAGAACATTTTTTTCTAAATATACCCAAATATTTTCATCCTGTTTGAAGGGAATAAGTTGCCCATAACAAGGGGTTAAACAAGAGGTAAAGAAAAGAATATAAGTCATTGTTTCTGAAAGGTGACTTTCAGGTCTCCTTCCAGTGCTTTCTTTATTCTGGTGTGATAGTCCAAGGTTTTATTTCTGCCAACTTCACCATGGTGGGGGTGGTGAGGAGAATGTCTCAAAGTCCAGTCCACTTTTCTTTTAGTTGGCTCTCCGGAGATGCAGTCATCCAAGTCTTGAGTAGCACCTTGTGTGCAGGCTCAAAGGAATGCAGCAAACCTGTGGGGGAGAAGTCTCTAATACAGGCAAGGTAATTAGTTACAGGTAAGGTCTGACTTAAATGCTGTACATTTTCTTTACCTTCAGTGTTTCTTCTATATACATATCTCCCACCCCAATGGTGACCTGAAATGGCTGCCCACACACAATTGCATAAAGACTCAACTGAATCCTACTTCGAAGGGCCACCTTTATCCTGAGCAGGGCAATAGGCAAAGCTTGATCCCAATGGAGATGAGTTTCTTGACACAGCTTGGCCATATTTTTTTCTTCAAGGTGTGATTCATCTTCTCTGCCTTCCCAGAAGCCTGAGATCTCCATGCCACGTAGAGTCTCCACTTGATTCCTAAAATTAACTAACCTCCTGTGTAATTTCTGAAACAAAAGCAGGTCTGTCATCAATCTGGATGCTGCCAGGAAGGCCAAAGTGAGGGATTATTTCCTTCAGTAAAGCTTTCACTGCCTCTAAGAATTTCTCCATTCTAGTAGGATAAGCTTCTATCCATTCTGAAAAAGGTGTCAAAAAAAACTAACAAATACTTCCACTCTCAGACCCTCAGCATCTGAGTAAAGTCTATTTGTCAGTCCTGAAGTGGACACTGTCCTTGGTATTGCTTTCTTTCTCTCCTTTGATGGGGATCTGTCTTGGGGTTGTTCTTCTAGCACGCAACACATCTAACAATTACTTTTCTTATGGCTGTAGAAATTCTAGGACCTGTTGTTACAGAACAACAAGGGGGCCAAGGGCAATATACTATTACCTGAAAGGAACCCTGGGTTCGTTATGACCGCCGCAGGAGGAAAGATGTCTCTCAATGTCAGAGATTCATGAAAAGGAAAGGAAATGTTTATTTAATGCTGTACAGACTTAAAGTAGTGACCTCATGTCTTCATCAAAATCCCAAAGTCCCTTAAAACACCCACAAACACACACAGTCCTTCCTTCCTCCCTTTGCCCAGTCTGGGGTACTGTATCTCAGGAAAAGAAATAGAAGTCTGTGGCTCAGGCAGCCCCCGGTTCAGTAATCCATCTCAGCTGGTAGGCCTCCCTCGGTTCCTGGCACCATCCATCATCTGTGACACCGGGATCTCTGCTAAAGCCGGGTGGTGGTTTCCCCTTCTAAAGCTGCGGGAGTCCCCACTCTGGCAAAGCCTTGAGGTTCTCTCTTCACTGTGGACCTCTCTACACTGCCACAGCTGCGTGGTCCTCCCTGCACAGTGGCTGCAGGAGTCTCCACTCTGGCAAAGCCGCGTGGTTCTCCCCAGTGGCTGCGAGGAGGGGGGTCGCCACTCTGCCAAACCTGAGTGGTGATTCTCTGCTAAAGCCACATAATGATTTTCTCTCTCAGGGCTACAGAAGTCCCCACTCTGCTAAAGACCGAGTGGTTGGTTCTCCCCTTGCACAATGGCTGTGGTCCTTTCTCTGCACTGCCACAGCTGCATGGTTCTCCCTGCAATGGCTGCCACTTCTGGGTTTAAATCCCCGCGGCCAATCTTCCTCTGCAGCCCCATTTCCGACTCCTCCCACACTCTCGGCCTCACATGTCAGAACTCATATCCTTCCAGCTTTACTGAACTGCCATCATGAGTCTGGGCAGGTGTGGCCCAATGTCATGGAGCCAATCATCTCCAAGCTCCCACGCAGGCGCTGTAACTTGTGGGACCTGCCCCCCAGTTAAGTCTTGGTGGGGAAGTTACTTACATTCCCCTGGCTCAGAGCATGGCCACAGCTATTTAACATATCTATGAAACCAGTCAAAGGTTATAGATATGTTAAATGACCACACCAGAGGTTAGCTGCAAAGCTGTTGCTGTAGGAAACAGCTCTCAGTGGCCCTGCTCCATTTGTCCCTTCCCCCAACCCACACCTGTGGGGGGGAGTGGGGAGGACATCCTAATATTTCCTGGACACCCTGAGTTCTGGGCCCCATTCCAAATCCCTATTTGGGGTGACCCCCTCTTGGCTGCACCCTGTTACACTGTGAGCCACAGTTTGACATAGGTGCTTAATGAGTCTCTTCCATAGTGTGTGGCCTCAAGCAAATGCTTCATGACTGGCTCTATTAAATGTTCAGGAAAACAGTGTAGCTCCTTTCTTATTCTTTTTCCATCTGCTTTCAGGACCTTCTTCATCAAAACCTTAACCCTTCGCTTTCTCTAAGTCTGAAGTCGAATATTCAGGTTCAAATTGTGAGAAGTCCAGAACAGGTACCAAAGGCATTATAAACATTCTTTAGCAGCTTCTTTTGCTTCCCATTCAGCCAGACTGTTTCTTCTAGCCACTTCAGTGTCCTCTTTCTGATGCCTCAGGCAGTGCATAACTGCCACCTATAAAGGTACCTGAATAGTCTCTAATAATTTTAAAATTTCTGCTGCATGCTTAAATTTGTTTGTAGGTTAACAGTTCTTTGTCTTCCCAGATGAAACCATGTGCATGCAAAATTAGGAAAGCTTACCTTGAGTCGATACACACATTCACTCTCGTTTCATGCAACAATTCCAGTACTCTCGTCAATGCAATCAGTTTGGATTTCTGAGCAGAGGTTCCTGGCAGCAAGGCCTTGGCCTCCACTACTCCTTCAAGAGTCACAACTGCATACCCAGCCTTTCTGCTTCCTTTCTCCACATAACTGCTTCCATTTGTATAGAGAGTCCAGTCTGCTTCTTCTAGAGGATGGTCCTGTAAATCAATTCTGCTAGAATACATTTCATCAATTATTTCAGCACAGTCATGCATCAGTGCAGCTGAATTGTGCTCTGGGAGAAGAGAGGCAGGACTTAACTTACAGTTTTGATGGAGATGTTGGGATTGTTAAGAAGGATGGCTTGGTACCTGTACTGGTACCATTGGTACATTCTACCAGCAGTGAGCCATATATTTCCTTTTTGCACCAGCAAGCTCAATACTTGATGAGGTGCATAAAAGGTGATAGGCTGTCCCAAAGAATACTTTTCAACTTCCTGCAAGAGCTCACAGGTGGCTGCCACTCTCAAGCAGGCTGGCCGCCCCTGGACAGAGTGATCCAATTTCCTTGACAATTAGGCGATGGCCTGCAAATGTCACTAAGCATTTGGGTGAGGAATCCTAGGGCAACACCCTGTCTCTCACACGCATATTATTGAAAGGGCTTCTTCAGTAGGTTTGGAAGCCCCAAGGCCAGTGCTGAAGCCAGGTGCACCTACAGGGACTCAAAAGCCTGAGTGCACTCCTTTGTCCACTCTAAAGGGCCATATTCCGGTCCTTTCAGAGCCTTATACAGTGGGGTTTAGCAATGAGCCCAAAGTTAGGAATCCAAATGCAGCAGTTGCTTGCCATCCCCAGGAATCTCCTTAACTATTTCCTGGTGTTGGGAGGGGTGGTCGGTGGACTTTTGTTTCACCGCCTGCACCATACTCAGACTTTTCTGCTCAGGGACGCCTTTCCCGATTCCCTCAAAGAGGCATCTCTTATAATGCTCCAAGAGAGAAAGGCATCCCCATCAGGGTCCTAATTGGACTTGGTTGGAGGTGTTGTTCTAGGAGGGCCCAGAGCCCCATCTGGATTTTCTTGGTGCAACCTCCAATCCTCTTCATTTGCCTTATCCAAGATCAGCTCTGCTCATCCCCTATAAGCAAAGAATTTAATAAGGCTTGTATCCAATTGGGGTAATGGGTGGCGAAAATTGATGCAACCAAATCAGTCATTTTAGCAGGATCATCTCTATTAGAAGGGTTTGAGCTTTTCCAGTTTAACAGATCTGATGTAGAAAACAGAGTATGTGCCCAATAATATCCAGCAGGCTGGCTCTCTGCCCCTACTCCAACTTGAAGTCTCTGAAAAGGATATTGCCCTGCCCTGATAGGGGCTTTTCCTCCACCAAATTTGGTTCCTTGACCAATTCTAGATGATGATGTCAATTTAGGCCCACTTTCCTCATTCCCTTATCTGAGTAGATCCCCTGGGGCTTTGGGAAGTCTGACCAGCTTGCAGTGGTCATAATATCTAGATCTTCCTGGTCCCTCTCCCAGATCTGAGCTTCTATCTTTCATAGGAAACCTCTTTTTTCTTTGAACCATGAACTTATTTCCTTTTAATTTTGCCTCTTTATCATGTAAACTCAAAAAAACTTCTAGGTAAGGCATTTTGTCCCACTTCCCTGATTTTTGACAAAACAACCCTAGTTACAGTATAATATGGTAATTTAAAGACACATTCAGTGACCAGTGCTCTCCTGAGTCTACATTATAAAATACATAAGCTGAACAGTATTACAATAAAACCACATACGCTCTAGATATATGCTTATAAGTTGACAAATTAGTCAGAACTGTCCCCAAAGGGCTGCTTCCCGGAATGAAGGCTTTCCCCCCCATTCTACCAGAGGGAGCTCCAAACAGAGGGTACCCAAACCAGATTGGACATTCTTTGACAGACAGAGCTCCTTCAGACACAGGGTACCCAAACCAGATCAGACATTCTTTTTTTCAGACCAAGCTCTGTAAACCAGAAAGGTACATTTACCAGATGACCTAAATCATGACCCGGGATTTTAACCTGAACCAGAAAGCACAATGATTTGATCAAGTGTGATAAACAATGAGAAGTGCCGGGAGTTCGGGGCAGAATCCCCAAGTGAAATCACTTGACAGCTGCTTGGGATTCTCCGAAACCAAACCCCCGGGGCCTCTCAGCCCAGGCAGCCAATGGGACTGCCCACCAAATACCCAGACTTACCAGAGAGTCCCAAAGTCTGTCCCATCAGAGTTGCCAAAATATGAAACCAGAAAGGACACTGGAGTTCAGGCTGCCTGTTACTACCAAACCCAATAAGCAGAGACAGGGATTGAATCTTTATGGATGCTTTATTCAGAGGGCTGGCTATCTGAGAAGATGGTGGGTTCATACCCTAACAGACCATCTTGTCTTTTCTGTCCAGGCTAAGATTTTTATAGCAGGGAATAAACAAGGTGTGGTGAGGGGTTTTGAAATTCAGGGAAAAGTTAATTGAATTAGAAAAAACAACTTCAGCATTCTTGTCCTGGGAAGTTGTCTTTAGCTGTATCCCAGGTGGTGGTCTTTAGCTGTGCCCCAGGCAGTGGTCATCTCACCCTGGAGCACAATGGCTCAGGTATCATCTTGAGTTGCATGCAGTCCTTCTGAGGAACAAAAGTGGAACTACTTATGGTCTCTTGGAGTCAGGGTGGGTCACACCTTCAGTTCCTGGAACAAAAGTTTTTTACATGCATTGATTATGAAGCTTATTAGCTATTACTTAAACTATTTTTTTCTAACTCTTAAGTCCCCTATCACTTTCACCTCTCTGATTCAACATAGTACTGGAAGTCCTAGCCACAGCAATCAGACAAGAGGAAGAAATAAAAGGCATCCAAATTGGAAAGGAAGAAGTAAAACTGTTTTATTTGCAGATGACATGTACTGTACATAGAGAACCTGAAAGATTCCACCAAGAAACTACTAGAACTGATCAATAAATTCAGTAAAAGTAGCAGGATCAAAATTAATATCCAGAAATCAATTACATTTTATATGTCAATAACAAATTAGCAGAAAGGGAAATTAAGAAAACAATGCCATTCACAATTACTTTAAAAAGAATAAAATACTAAAGAATAAACCTAGCCAAGGATATAAAAGACATATACTTGGAAAATTACAAGACGCTGAAGAAAGAAATTGAAGAAGATACCGTGGAAATACATACCATGTTCATGGATAGAAGAATTAACATCATTAAGTGTCCATACACCCCAAAGCAATCTAGAGATTCAATGCAATTCCTACCAAGATTTCAATGATATATTTCAAAGAAGTAGAACAAATATTTCAAAAATTTATATGGAACCACAAAAGGCCCCACATAGCAACAGTGATCCTGATAAAGAAGAGCAAAGTTGGTGGAATCATGTTACCTAATATCAAACTATACTATAAGGCCCTAGTAATTCAAACAGCATGATAATGGCATAAAAACAGATACATAGATCAATGGAACAGAACAGAGAGCCCAGAAATAAACCTACACTTTTGTAGTCAATTAATATTTGACAGAGGAAGCAAACACATACAATGGGCTGATCAATAAATGGTGTTGGGAAAGTTGAACCGATATGTGCAGAAAAATGAAACTAGACCACCTTCTTACACCATACACAAGAATAAAGTCAAAATGGATCACAGACTTAAATTTTAAACTTGAAACCATAAAAATCCTAGAAGAAAACATAGCCAGCAGAATATCAGACATTGCTCCTAGTAATTTTTTATCAGATATATCTCCCCAGGCAAGGGAAACAAAAGAAAAAATAAACAAATGGAACTACATTAAGCCAAAAAGTTTTCCAAAGCAACGGAGATCATCAACAAAATAAAAAGACAACCCACAGAATGGGAGAACACATTTGATGATACTTCTGGTAAGTGGTTAATATCCAAAATTTATAAAATACCTACAAAATTCAACACCAAAAATACAAGCAACCTGATTAAAAAATGGGCAAAGGACCTGAATAGACACTCCTCCAAAGAGGACATATGAATGGCCAATAGCCATATGTAAAGATGCTCAACATCACTAATTGTGCCCACAGAGCCACCCACCCTGCTGTCCACCCCAGATAAGCATAAGTCTACCAAGACATGATCTGCTTGGGGAGGAAAGGTGGCCCATCTCTCAAAGGAGAAGGGCCAGGAGCCTGTTCCTCAATGGGCTTTTATAGGGTTCAGTGTGCACAGGAATACAGGTAAAGCTCATCATCATTGTCAGGCAGTAAGGATCAAACAATACATAGCATTCAGAGAACTATGAGGGCTTATTCTGAGTCAGGGTCCGTTAGCTAAAGGGCTATAAAACTTTGGGAAACAAACTCATTTCATGTTTGGACCCTTATCAGAAAATTGAGGGCATTCTTAGTAAAGCAGGTCTCACAGGATTTTATGCATTCTTTCTTAGGCCTGATCGCCCCAGGGAACCTGCCCTTTCTACCACAGGGCTACACCCACCTCTGGCATTGTTTCAGGCTTAAGTCAGGCAGGGGAAGTAAGGCAGCCAAGAGATTAGGTGACCTCTCACAGACAGAATGAGGACTCAGGCTGTGTCAAAGCCAAGGGGCTAGGGTCCATCACCCCCTTTTTCTGTAGCCCCCCCAAGTCCTTCCCTGAGGGCCCCTGGAAGACTGTGCCCATCTTAGGTTGTCCCTCCCTTGAGGAATCTTACCTGTCATTGGCTAACCAGTCATCTGCCTGGGGCCAAGCAGGGTGAAGTAAAAGAGGGCAGAGGTAGTGGCCCTGCCTGGGAGTTGAGCTTTGTCTCCTTAGTGGCTTATGGTCCCTAGGTCTCTCACTCAGCCTTAGCCATGGTGGGGTTACAGCTTCTGAAACCAGGCAGGGTGGTTCCCAATAACTAATCATCAGGGAAATGCAAATTACAGCCACCAATGAGATACCATCTCAGGCACGTCAAAATGGCTATCATCAATAAATCAACAAACAACAAGATTAGGATATGGTGAAAAGGGAATTGTTTTGCACTGTTGGTGGGAATGCAGACTAGTGCAGCCACTGTGGGAAGCAATATGGAGATACCTCAAAAAATTAAAAATGGATCTGCCTTCTGACCCAGTGATCCCACTTCTGGGAATATATCTGAAGGAACCCAAAACACTAATTCAAAAGAATATAAGCACTCCTATATTCATTGCAGCATTATTTACAATCATCAAGAGATGGAAGCAGCCCAAGTGTCCATCAATAGATGAGTGGATAAAACAACTGTGGAATATTTACACAATAGAATACTACTCAACCAGAAAAAAGAAGATTTTACCCTCTGCAACAGTGTGGCTAGACCTGGAGAACCTTATGGTAAAGGAAATAAGCCAGTTAGAGAAAGACAAATACCATATGATTTCACTCATATGTGGAATCTAACGAATAAACTGAACTTAACAAGGAAAACAGGGACAGACTCATACTGGAGAGCAGATGGCAGCTAATGGGTGGATGGGTCTTAGAAAGTTGAGGAATTCAGCACAAAAAGAAATGACTCATGGACATGAACAACAGTGTGGTGATTGCTGGGGGAAAGAGAGTATAATGAAACTAACTGATAATGGAAAAAAATACAATAAAGATTAAATAATGTTTTGAAAATAGAGGTGATCATTGCACTATATTGTAAATGTACTAAATACCACTGATTGTACACTTTAAAATGGTTAATTTTATGTTACGTGAATTTCACATCCATTAAAAAGTAAATAAAGCAAAAACAAAATAAAACAAAAATGAGTGAGTTACTTGGAAAAGTACAATTACTTCTAATACTGAGACCAGAAAAGACATTCTTCAAGGAAATGAACTCTCAGCAATATCTTTATTTGAACACATTATTGGGTTTCATAGCATGCTTTAGAAGGTCCTTGCAATATAAGCTGATGTCATGGCTATAAAGGGCAACACAAGGAAAGGTATTTTACTGGGATCCAGGGTGAGTTCGTAGTTAGTCATGTGGCCCAAGCTATGCTGGTCTCTGATAAGCAGTCTTAAGGCAGAGATAAAATAAAAAACATCTAGAGGGAGAGATGGACTGGCTATTTTTTTCTGGAATCCATCATAAATGTTTCCCTTAGTCGAATTTTTGGAAGCAGGAGTGAGCTTGAGATTCCATTCTCTATCAATATGTGTTTGCAGATCACCCATTTAGAGTCTTGTACAGTCAGTCAATCTGGAAGCAGGAGTGAGATCCATTGGTAAATGAGAAGAAAGTTGGGGGTGAGTAGTGATGATACTGAGACAGTGAATGTTCTCCAAAGTGTCAGGTATGCTCAAACATCCAAACAAAGGATGTTTATACAAAGGTAATTATAACCTCATATACTTCTGTAGAACAAATCATGCCCTCAGGATCTTTAGAGGTAAGATTTTTTGCAGACTAAATGAGACCATACATCTGAAAGTTCATTGTAAAGTGTAAAGCTCATATCAATTGTAGTTTTCATTGTTATTAGTAAGTGGCTATAATAAGATTTAAACAACATATTTGAATAGCATTTTCACAGATGGTATTCATTCATTGTTCTCAACTAATACGTATTAAATACTAATTGGGTGCCAAAAAGGGGAAGCAGTATCAACATTTTAGAAAAGAATAAATTGAGGTTCACAGAGCCTCTGTGATTTGTCATAACTTGGAGACTTGAGATCTTTGATTCCTAATTCATTCCAAAACTTGCTGCCCCCAAGGGTTAAAATGACCAAGAACTATAGTTTGCAAAGCCTTTCATCATCATTAATTTTTAAATCTGATTATTTGATTCTTTGGGCAAGGTTTCACCATTTTTATTTCTGTCAGTGCAATGGCATTTTTTTTTATTTGCTGTTACATGGAGTTCTCAGGAACTGTGCTAGCAAACACATATATGATGCTCAGGTTTACATTATTGGCCAATATTTACTGAGTGCACATGGTGTGTTAGGCATGGTGCTAAGTATTACACAGACATACTCTTATTTAATCCTTAAAATAGACTTCTGAGAAAGGCTTATCATTCTTCTTTTGTTGATACAGAATCTAAGGCTCAGAAAGATTACTGGTAAATAACTTGCCCAAATATACAGGCAGAAATGTAAATGGTCTTACAATCTTTACAGAAATAAGTATATTTTCAGATTCATGAAAATCAGAGGCTGAGCCAACAGACTTCTATGATTCCTATCTGAAAAGCCAGTACGGCATGGGACAAATGTTGACCTAAGAATAAAAAAGTAAGAGGACAGAGCTGGGTCTATATCCAGTTTTATTGAACACCAAAGCTCACAGTTTAACCACCCAGCTATTCTGAGACACAGGTCCAGTAAGTTTGTTCTAATTTGATTCCCCACCCAGATAATTATGGTAATAAATTCCGGGTCATTATGATCAGAGTCGCTAAAATTTACTGTGTTGAACACCTTAGAAGTGATTAACATTAATAGACTCAGAAGCATTGTAAAATTTTAAAGTCTCCTGATAAAGAATGAGGAGGTAACCCGCAACATAAAAGGGTTTTTTGTTGTTGTTGTTTGTTTTTGTTTTAAGGAAATGGCAAGCTTTTGCTAAGAGTAGTTGGGGGCTCAGGTTACTGAGTATTATCTTGCTGTTGGATTCAGGATATTAAAAAGCTAGTATCTAAGTTTTTACCTACCATTTTTCTATACAGATATGTATAAGGCAATACAGTAAAATAATTCATTCGACCAAAAATTACTTCAGTGTGCCAGATATTGTGCTAGGTGCTGCTGTGTAGCTGCTAGGGTTTAAATACTCAAGAAGTGTTAGCTCTGTCAAAGTCTGAGGAAAAGTGAAGCAATCTTTACCAAACTGGGCAGATTTCACCTCTTTGGGATTCATTTCTCATTTTGTAAGTGAGGGGGTTGGATATTTAGGTCTTAATTGCTTTTTTTGACTTTGTGTGAAGGTTTCTTCTCATTTGCCACTATTCCCATGTCGAAATATTCATCTCATATTCTCTTGGCTTTGCAACCCATTAATTATTTTAAATATTTATTGAATTTCTAGGCACACAGGACTGGACTGAGAATTATAAAAGCAAGGGTTCTCTGCTCGTGGAGCTTATAGTCCAAAGAATTGTCTTACAATATTTCAATGAAAGACAATAAAAAATAATTTAAAAAGCATAAATGTACTAATTAATAATAATTATATAAACAACTATAGGTGCTAAGAAATAAGTAGGATGGCATTATGTCTTTTTTTTGGCATAGTATGAAGCAAATGATACTCTCTCAATTACAAAAAAGACGACCTATTGAAGTTATTAGATTTTTAATAGGAGAGGCACGTAATACCTTACAACCAAATAAGGAATAGTCCTTACTCTTAAATAAAATTGTATTGTGACTGGTCTACTCAGTATTTTCTCCCTAGAATGGAGGCGGAGAGGCTTCTCAAAAAGAGCAATGAAGGAAAAACACTTTTTTCTTCTTTTTTTGTAATTCATGCGGAAAGACAAAATGAAAAGAGAACTTGGAGTCAAACAGGGAATCACCAATCTTTCCGATCATTTCTTTTTTTCAGTCTGGCTAGGCTTCCCTCGGCAGAAGGAATCTGGATGAAAAGAAAACTAATGCCAGGAACTTCAAGGGAGATTTAATTCCAATTATTACTGCCTGCTGGCAGGAGCCTGGGAAGAGGAGGTCAAGGTGCGTGCTGTAAGAGGCAGTCCCCGGGAAAGACACTAGAAGGGCAAGGCACAGAACAGCTGGGAGAGGAGAGGAGAAGAGAAGGAGGCGAGAGTGTGCTGGCACCCCAAGGTGAGAATGTACAAAAACTCTGCACCGCGGGCGTCCCGTGGCGCTCAGGTGGCCCTTTCCCGCTCAGGTGAGCTCCTCCCGAGCATCCCATTGGCCGAGGCTTCCGTGGCGCTGGGAAGGCGACGCAACCCGGTCTAGTTCAGGGTCTAGGGCGTCGCGTCACTTCCGGTAGCGCGGAGCTTGTAAAACACCCTAGAGAGAAAATGGCGGCGGCAGCGGCAGCGGCTTCGGCGCCTCAGCAGCTCTCGGATGAGGAGCTTTTCTCTCAGCTCCGCCGTTACGGCCTGTCTCCTGGCCCAGTGACGGAGAGCACCCGCCCAGTCTACCTCAAAAAGCTGAAAAAGCTTCGAGAGGAAGAGCAGCAGCGGCAGCACCAGTCTGGGGGCCGCGGCAACAAGACTCGGAACAGTAATAACAATAACACGGCAGCCGCCACGGTCGCCGCTGCGGGACCGGCTTCGGCGGCCGTCGGCGTTGGGGTCCGGGCGATCTCTGGAGATCTCTCCCACTTTCGGACTCCTGGGGGCCTGGGCCGAATCTCGGCCTCCGGCCCGGATTGCCCCTTGGGAGGGCCCGGGGGCGCCTCGGCCGCCCCCACGGCTGGCAGCAAAGTGCTTCTGGGCTTCAGCTCGGACGAGTCGGACGTGGAGGCCAGTCCGCGGGACCAGGCCGGCGGCGGGAGCGGCAGGAAAGACCGGGCTTCGCTCCAGTACCGCGGGCTCAAACCGGCGTCGGCGCCCCTGGCCGCCAGCGAGGTGACTAACAGCACCTTGGCCGAGCGAAGGAAGCCCCACTCCTGGTGGGGGGCCAGGAGGCCGGCGGCCCCCGAGCTGCAGACCCCGTCAGGGAGAGATGGAGCTGCGGAGGACGAGGAAGAGGAGGGTGAAGAGCGGGAGGACAGGGACCCGGAGGCAGAGGAGCCGTCGTGGTCCAGCCGGACTGTGAATGGCAGCCGGCTTCTCTCCTACAGCTGCAGGGAAAACTACTCGGACTCGGAGGAAGAGGAGGACGTCGACGTGGCCTCAGGCAGACAGGTATTAAAGGACGACTCCCTTTCCCGGCATCGGCCCAGACGGAGCCACAGTAAGCCTCTGCCTCAGCCGTCTTCTAAATCTGCCGGCGGCCGGCTGGAGCCCTCGGTTCAAGGAGGGGGAGGACTCGCGATGAATGACAGGGCGGCGGCCGCGGGGAGTCTAGACAGGAGTCGAAACCTCGACGAGCCCGCTGTGGCGGCGGCGGAGCTGGGAGGAGGGTGTGATCAACTGGACTCCAGCCCCATTCCTAGATACCGTGTTAACGCGAAGAAATTGGCCCCCCTTCTGCCCCCGCCACTGACTGACATGGACGCAACCTTGGATTCGTCCACAGGCTCCCTTCTTAAAACTAATAATCACATCGGCGGTGGGGCCTTCAGTGTGGACTCCCCCAGGATTTTTTCCAACAGCCTCCCGCCCAGTGCGGCGGTGGCTGGCTCTGGTTCACTCAGGATCAATCACTCCAATCATACGGGCTCCAATCATACCTACCTGAAAAATGCATACAACAAGCCGAAGCTTTCCGAACCTGAGGAAGAACTTCTCCAGCAGTTTAAACGCGAAGAGGTGTCCCCAACCTCGGGTTTCAGTGCCCACTACTTGTCGATGTTTCTCTTAACTGCTGCCTGCTTATTTTTCCTAATATTGGGACTGACTTACCTAGGAATGAGAGGGACAGGAGTATCCGAGGATGGAGCACTCAGCAGTAAGTATTAAACCCCCTGGCTTAGGTAAAAAAACGGGATGTTGTTTGTGATTTGCTCTGACTGCACTGGGCATTTTACATGAGGTGACTTCTGTCTGCAAGAACATGGTTTAAATGCAATGAATGCAAAAGATTCAGTGCGGTTATGTCATCTTTTCTTAAGAAAGAACATTATTGCCGTTATCAGAATGATAATCCCGTGGCCGATTAAAAGCTTTTTGTGAATGACATGTTGGGAAATCCAAAACAAATAAAAAAAAAAGAACAAATTATTTTACCAACCTGTTAGTAAAATGAATTTATTTAAATTTTTCTTTATCCTTAGATAACTATGTGTAGATGCCAATTACTGAACAGTTTTGAAGTGTTATGATTGTTAACGGGCATCATAAATGCAGTTTTTTTTTTTACTTCAGTTGTGATTCTGAAAGGCAGTATAGAATTTTTTGAAATTGCTGTTATTTTGTATTATTAAGTATATGTGTAGGTAGTTCTGTAATTTTAAAAAAGTGAATGAATATAGAAAGTAGGAAGGCACACCTCGAAGTTAATTTTCCAGCCCAAAGCTTCGCTCTTCCCACCACTGAAAAAAGTAGTGGTATGTGGATTGGTTTCCAGGCCCTGCCATTTACTTGTTAAATGGCTCTAGGAAAGTCTGCATTCATTCACTGAGCTACCTAGCATCATCTCTGTGTTGAGCAGTCAGGATACTGTAGTGAAAAGTCAAAGTATTCCTGTCCTTCAACACAAGAAGATGAATACAGATCACTTGTATTTATGAAGGAAGTAAGGATGGAGTAATTGGTGTATGCTACTTTAGAATTGGTAAGAGTAGGTACTGTTTGAGATGAGACCTAAAGCAGAAGGAGACAGCATTGTGGGGATATAGGAAAACGTTCTGGGCGGAGATTTTAAAAGGAAAGGCCTTGAGTTGAACAAGAGCTTTCCTGTAGGTTAGAGTGGTTGGAGCACTTTGAGCCAGGGGGGTGAGCAAGACTTTGAGCTTCCCTTTTTTAGTCTGTAAAATGATGCTAATATTGATTAGAATGATGCATTGAAGATTAAAAGAAAGTAAATGTAGTCACGATATACACTGCTGAATACATAATGTCTCAATGTTAGCTCTCTTTCCTCACTCCCCCCGAAACTTCCTACCCTTTTCAACCCAACATGAATTCACTGTATCATGATTTGTATTTCTAAAATTGGCTTAATATTACTAGATTTATTTCAAAGTAGTGAATGATGCACCTAGACGTAAAGAGTAGGAGTGAAAATAGTGTAAGCTTGGATTTGGATACAGCCAATTCTAACATAATCAAATGATAGATTTCCTATTCACTATTACTATATTGCTTAAATAGAGAGTCTAGAAGAGGGCTGAAATATAGCACTCACTTTAATTGGTACCCTGGGAGCAAGTATGATTTATTCTGTCCTGTCCCAGATACTTGGGAGAAAAAGAATTAAGGTCACCCTAGGAATTAAACCAGTAAAGTTCACATAAGTTAAATGACATTATTTATCATCAGTACTTATCTGCATCTGGGTTTGTTTGTTTGTTTGTTTGTTTTGTGGGGTTTTTTTTGGTCTAACAATAACTTTGTGACTTGGACCTTTTCTAAGAGCTAAGTGCTCTATGCATTATTAACTCACTGACTCTTCCTAAAAATTCACAGAGGTGAGTGGTGGTTATCCTCATTTTGTAGATGAGAACATTGAGACTCAAGGAAGTTAAGAAAGGTACCCACAGTTGAACAGCTGATGAGTAATATTTTGTTTCAAATTTTTTTCAACTGTAAAGTCTATATTAACACTGTTTTAGATACTGTTTGTAGAGAGCTTTCTAAATAAGAGGATATTTTAATTTCATTAGGATTAATACAACAATTGAATATTTGGTAGGATTCCAGACAGAATTGCTGATGAGCACAATTCTCAATTAAGATGATTGTTACATCTTTTTCCTTCCTGTGAAGAAAAATCACTAATATTTTCTTAGGTATCAAAAATTTCAAATGGAATAGAAAGGGATAAGACTGGTAGGATTTTAGTACCCTCTTTGCCTTCACCAATGTGGAAGGAAGGAAATTACAAGGCGTTTTGCATTTTAATACATAGTGAATGTGAGGTAGCCTGAGGGATGGAAAGAACAGTGGCTAAGAAGTACAAGATCTGGGTGTAAGGACTTGTCAAAATGACCATAGTCAAGTTCCTTAATCTTTGAGCTTCATTCTTATGTATTAAACTGGAGTAGTAATTTCTGCTGTTTGTGGGGTTGTGAATATCAAATGAGATAATTTGTTAAACATAAATTGGTATTAGCTCAACTCAAAAGTTTAGGTAAAACTTGTATTCCTGGTAAACTGCAGTGTATACAGTGTCTGGCAGAAGTAAGGCCTATCTGAGTGTGGTTGATAGGGTAGTAATATGGGTATAATAATTTATAGTTTTAATTTGAACATTTCACCTAAAATGTCATGTGGTGTGCTTGAGTGGGATATTGTTATGTTATAGAATCACATGCTTATAATTTTGTAATAAAAGATTTTGTAATAAAAAAGGGGCGTTATTTGTACCTGACTCTATGTAAAGAGAAATAGTTAAGTCATTTCTGTGACATTTAGTGTATTTCTTATCCAACATTTAATTTTTATTAAATTCCATTAAATACACATTGTAGACATTGATACAGAAATTGGAATCAAAGTGTAATGAATCCTTAAATACATCATATCCTTGACTTACTCTTCACCTTGGTTGAAAGCTGTGCCTGCTAGTTTAGTCTGCACACCTAACGGTGAATAATTTTCACTCCCTATATTTATGTATCCTGATCCTTTGTCATATTATAATGGTTAACTGATGCTTAACCATAGGGTTCAAATAGTGTGCTTAAGGGAATAGTTTTACTTTGAGTAATTATTCACCAGAAGATTATAGGTTATATGTGAGAGTAAGCTTTAGTAAGTTTTTATTAGTTATTTAAATTATGTATAACATGTAATAGATTAGCCTTTTAAGTAGTTCTTAATCATTTGGTCTTTGAAATGTTTTCATGAATGCCTAATTTTATTAATTAAATTACTATGAGTTTCTACTTCCTCATCTGTAAAATTGTGGGGTTGGATTAGATGATCTCTAAGTTTTTTTCAGTTCTAAGTTTTAAGATTGTAACTTTGAACTGCCCTACCAAAATAACTCAAAGATCAGTCTACAGTCAGATCATGACAGTCCATCAAAAGAAAATAGGCAGAATTGACTATCTTAGGCTCATATCATTATTTAGATACTGGTTTTTAATTACAAAAGACATGATTTTAGTAGGAAGTGTGGATAGAGATCTATGAAGCAAAAAATGAATAGGTATTGTATACCTCTCTTAGTCTCATAATCACCTCAATATAAATTAAAATAACAATCTTTTAAGAACCTTCTTAACGTTTTCCAGGTAATGCATACATTTATATATATACATGTGTGTACATTTTCATTCAACAACAGAATGCCTACTATGTGCCAAGCAGCAGAGATGTGTGTTGAACAAGACAGATGAAATCTCTTTTCTCATGGAGCTTATTTTCTGATGGGGAAGATGGACAAATAAACAAAAATTTCAGATAGTGATAGTTGCTAAGACAAAGTAATGATAGTAACTTTGGAGGCTGGGCTAGGGGGCAATGTGCTATTACAAACAGTTGGGGCAGGCCTCTCTAAAGAGAATTGAGATTTGAATGGCTCACAGGAACTAGCCAGGCATAGGGAGAAGAGAATTTTAGGCAGAAGTAACAGCAAGTGTGAAGACCCTGATGCAAAAAAAACAAGTTTAACATATTGAAGCATCAGAATAGAATGGCCAGTGTGGCTGGGGAATGGCATATGATGAAGTCAGAAGTAGGCATGGGCTAGGTCATAAATGACCTAAAGGCCTTAAGGGCCGTAGAAAGGAGTCTGAATTTTATTTTAAGTGACATTATACTGTACATATTCTGAAACTTGTTTTTTTACTTAATGGTGTATCATGGGTAACTTTCCATGTATTAAGTTTAAGTACGAAAGCCAAATAAAAAATCTCATTCTCTACTAGTTCCTCTATAAACCTATAAAAATGCTAAAATCTCTACCATCCTGAAAATGTTCTTCAGCCCTTTATTCTCTTCTTGCCAAGATTAATATCCCTTTCCTCCTCTGCCATTCACTCAACCCCTCTATAGTTTAGCTTTCTTTACTATCCATTCCTCTCTGCCTCAAGTCATCAACTACTCAGTTGCCTAATCCAAGAAAGACTTCAAGTTCTTATCTTCGTCTCTTCCATACCTTTAATGCACTGAGAACTCCATTCACAAAACTCTCCAAACTTCTATATTGCCACTCTCTCCTTCCTCATTTTTATTTACTCCAGTTCACCTTTGTTTTAAATATGGTAGTCTCTGGATTACTTACTTTTGGCTCTGTTCTTTTGTACAGTTTCCCTAGGCAGTTTTATCCATCCTCCTAGCTTATACCTTCCAATTTTGTATTTTCACATTAGCTTTTTCTCTCCTGAGTTCTAGATTGAATTATTTATTAGATGACTTTTGGATATACCAGGAGTACCAAAACCATCTGTACTCATCAGCTTTATATACTTCCACCTCATTTCTCCGCTTGTTACCTGTTTTAGTTTTTTTAAGTATATTTTATTCATTATGCTGTTATAGTTGTCCCATTGTTTTTCTCCCATTTCTCCGTCTCTGCCCTGCACCCTCCTCCCACCAGCATTCCCCCCCTTAGTTCATGTCCATGGGTTGAACATATAAGTTCTTTGGCTTCTCCATTTCGTATATTATTCTTAACCTCTCCCTGACTATTTTGTGCCTACCAATTATGCTTCTAATTCTCTGTTCCTTTACCCCTATTCTCCCCACCCCGCTGCTGATAACCTCCATGTGATCTCCATTTCTGTGATTCTGTTGTAGTTATTTGCTTAGTTTGTTTTTTTTTTAGGTTCAGTTTTTGATAGCTCTGAGTTTGTCATTTTACTGTTCATAGTTTTGATGTTCCTTTTCTTAGAGAAGTTCCTCTAACATTTCATATAATAAGGACTTGGTGATGCTGAACTCCTTTAACTTGACCTTACCTGGGAAGCACTTTATCTGCCCTTCCATTCTAATTGAGAGCTTTGCTGAATAGAGTAAGCTTAGATGTAGGTCCTTGCCTTTTACTTGGAATACTTCATTCCAGCCCCTGCTTGCCTGCAAGGTTTCTTTTGAGAAATCAGCTGACAGTCTTGTGGGAACTCCTTTTTAGTAATTGTCTCCTTTTCTCTTGCTTTTAAGATTCTGTCCTTATCTTTAATCTTGGGTAATGTAGTTATGATGTGTCTTGGTGTGTTCTTCCTTTGGTCCAATTTCTTTGGGATTTTCTGAGCTTCTTGGTGTCCTGAAAGTCTGTTTCCTTTAACACATTGGGAAAGTTCTTCATTATTTTTTCAAATAAGTTTTCAATTTCTTGCTGTTATTGTTCTCCTTCTGGCACCCCTATGTTTCAGGTATTGGAACGTTTAAAATGGTCCCAGAGGTTTGTAAGCCCCTCCCCATTTTTTAAAATTCTTATTTCTTCATTCTGTTCTGGTTGAGTAATTATTTCTTCCTTTTGTTCCAAATCGTTGCTTTGAGTTTCGGTTTCCTTCCCTTCACTGTTGGTTCCTTGTATATTTCTCTTTATTTTACTTTGTATAGTCTTCACTTTTTCCTCTATTTTGCAGCCATACTCAATCATTTCTGTAAGCATTCTGATTACCAGTGTTTTGAACTCTGTATCTGATAGTTTGGCTCTACTCATCGCTTAGTTCTTTTAGTTTTGATACATTCTTTCATTTGGGCCATATTTCTTTGTCTTGGTGTATATGTTATGTTGTAAGCAGTGGAACCTTAGGTATTCACCAGGGTGGGTAACCCACTTCACTAGGTTATGGCACTGTATGTGGGGGAGGGGTCATAACAATGTTGCTTGCTTGGCTCTTGCCCTGCTATCCACAAACAAATTGGGCCCTTCTGGTGCTGATTACTGGGTGGGTGGGTTTGTGTACATTCTAGAACCCTGTAGGTCTCTACAACAGACTCTCCTGTGAGTCTGGGAGTTTCTCCCACCACTGCAATCCCCACAGGTTCTTAAAGCCAGAAGTTTTGAGACTTTAGTTTCCTGTGCTGGAACCCATGGGTTGTGTAGTCTGTCTTCCTCCCTAATTGTTTCTTCTGGCTTATCCGCACATGAATGTGCAAGCTCCTGGTCTACCAGCCACTGTCTTGCCTACCCGGTCTGCTGCCTTGCCATGTGTCCGCTACACTCCTCGTACCAGTCTGGATGAATGTTTCTTTAACTCCTTGGTTGTCGGACTTCCATGTTCCATACAGTTTGATTTTCTGGCAGTTCTGGTTGTTTTTTGTTTTTAAATTTTTTGTTGTCCTTTTGGTTGTGCAAGGAAGCAAAGTGTATCTGCCTATGCCTCCATCTTGGCTAGAAGTCCTGTTACCCGTTTTAGTTAATGGTACTTCCATCCACCAGTACTTAAGCTAGAAACCTTGATTTGCTTGGATTTCTTCCTTTCCTGCATCTTCCTGCCAAACCTCAAACCTCAATCTAATTGGTTACTGAGCCCTGTAGTTCCATATCCTATATGTCTTTTGAATCTGTCTGTTTCTCCAGTCACCACTGCTCTATGTTAGTCTCTAGCCCAGGGGTGTCAAACTCATTTTCACTGGGGGCAACATGAGCCTCATGGTTGTCTTCAAAGGGCCAAATGTAATTTTTGGACTGTATAAATGTAACTACTCCTTAACTAGGGGTATGGTACTTGGTGCTGCCACTGCTTAGAAACAAGGTGCCAGGCCGGATAAAACAAGGTAGAGGGCTGGATTCGGCCCGTGGGCCTTGTGTTTGCCACCAGTGCTATAGCCTGAACTGTTTCAGTAGCCTTCTGACAGGCGTTCTTGCGTCTAGGCTGTAGCTCTTTCAGTCCATTTTTCTGTGCCAGAGGAATATTTCTAAAACATAACTGCAATATTTCACTCTCTTGCTTAAAATTACTCAGTTGCTTTCTCTAATTGGATAAAAATCTAAAATCCTTGGCTAAACAATTCACAATATGACTCTACCTGCTTTTTCTACCTTCATTTCCTACCAGTCCCTCTTATCGAACTTTACTTTCTGGAGCATTGGAACTTTCTGAAACACTACTTGGCATTCACTGAATACATCGAGAAATTTTGTATCTTTATGCCTTTGTACATTATTCCCTTCTTTGGGATTGTTTGTTACTCTCTATTTACTATTTATTTGTTTTTTGTTTTTTGTTTTTTTAAGTGTCACCTGTACATATCTTCTCTCCCTTCTTTACCCTAGAGTTTACCCATCATTCTTTGCTTAAATAAGATCTTATGCATCATTCCATAGCATTTATTGCAGTGTATTACAATTGTGTGTGTCCTCTGTGTCCTTTAAGTAATATCTCTGTAGGGAATTGAATACACTGGTAAAGGGCACAGGCTTTTCACAATTTCCGAGTTTGACTTTTATTTCTGTCTCTTATACCTGTGACTTTACTCGATATTCACTTGCCTCATATTAAAAATGAAGATCATAATAGCAGCCTTCAGGTGGCTTTAAGCATTATGTGAGATAATGTATATAACATTTAATGTATATAACATATATATAACATATATAACATTAATGTGTTGTTGCCTGGCATATGGAAATCACTTAGTAGATGGAAGTCACATGTATTCTTGGCACAGATTTATTACTCAGTAAATATTTATTGAACAAATGATCACCTATCAGGTACCCAATATACATGCACTGATTAACTCATTATCTAACTCGGGAATTGGTTAACTGGTCAGTACCTAACTTAATACTCTGTAGTGGGAAGGATACAAAAGAAATCTAATTCCTGCAGAATCCTCTACTTCACTAATAATAGTCACAGGAAATGGTTAAGAAACATATAAGATATTATATGATATCTTTAAGTGCCACACTTTTAAAATGAAATGTTTGCTGTGAGTTGGATCAATGTCAGGTGATCAAAAGCCCTGATTCCAAATTTGGACTGTGTTCTGTAGGTTGAGCAATGAGAATCCATGGAGGTTTTAAAGTAGAGGACTAGTATGGTCAAATTGATTTTTTTTTTTTTTTTAAGAAGGATAAACTGGTGGTGGTATAGATAATGGAGTGACAGAATTGGAGAGAAGAAATGGGGTGATAGGCACTAGAGGCAGACTTGGAGTGATGAAAACCTAAAGGAGGTTTATAACTACAGGGATGAAGTAGAGTCTGTGGTTGAGAGAATCTATTCAAAGACAGAAATACTTGGTGACTGTTTGGATAGAGAGAATAAAGGAGAGGAGTCAAGGATTATTCTGTGGTCATGAGCCTGGATGGTTGATAGACTAGGGATACCATTGAGAAGAATTAGAGATGTGAAAAAGGATTTTTGTTTGGGGAAAGGTGGTACAGAGAAAATGGATTTATTTGGGGTTTATTTTTTTAACTGTTCAAGTAGAAATGTCCGGTAGGCTTTTGTAGTTACATAATTGGATTAAAGAGAGTCTAGTGCTCAATGTGAGTTCTAGCACTGTTTACTAAAGGTATGCCATACCTTTGGGGTGCCAGAGTATTTTTAAAAGTATATTTTTACTTTTTCAAGTAATTAGACTAACCGAAAGGCCTGACATTTGGTATCTATAATTGTGGGGTGGCTCTGCCTGTATAGCCCCCCCTCTCCCCGCTCCCTGTCCACCACAGATGAGAATAAGTCTACCAAGATACGGTCTGCTTGGGGAGGAAAGGTGGCCCATCTCTCAAAGGAGAAGGGCCAGGAGCCTGTTCCTCAATGGGCTTTTATAGGGTTCAGTGTGCACAGGAATACAGGTAAAGCTCATCATCATTGTCAGGCAGTAAGGATCAAACAATACATAGCATTCAGAGAACTATGAGGGCTTATTCTGAGTCAGGGTCAGTTAGCTAAAGGGCTATAAAACTTTGGGAAACAAACTCATTTCATGTTTGGACCCTTATCAGAAAATTGAGGGCATTCTTAGTAAAGCAGGTCTCACAGGATTTTATGCATTCTTTCTTAGGCCTGATCGCCCCAGGGAACCTGCCCTTTCTACCACAGGGCTACACCCACCTCTGGCATTGTTTCAGGCTTAAGTCAGGCAGGGGAAGTAAGGCAGCCAAGAGATTAGGTGACCTCTCACAGACAGAATGAGGACTCAGGCTGTGTCAAAGCCAAGGGGCTAGGGTCCATCACCCCCTTTTTCTGTAGCCCCCCCAAGTCCTTCCCTGAGGGCCCCTGGAAGACTGTGCCCATCTTAGGTTGTCCCTCCCTTGAGGAATCTTACCTGTCATTGGCTAACCAGTCATCTGCCTGGGGGCCAAGCAGGGTGAAGTAAAAGAGGGCAGAGGTAGTGGCCCTGCCTGGGAGTTGAGCTTTGTCTCCTTAGTGGCTTATGGTCCCAAGGTCTCTCACTCAGCCTTAGCCATGGTGGGGTTACAGCTTCAGAAAGCAGGCAGGGTGGTTCCCAACATATAATGAAATAGACATGAAAATGTTGAAAAATAGTTTATGCTGTCATTCTTTTTTTGTAATATTTTGTTTTTTTCTTATTTATTTGAGAATGGAAGGGGGGGAGAGAGGGAGAGAAACATTGATGTGTGAGCCCCCCCGAACTCCCCCAGTTCCCCCTCCCCCACCCCCACCCCACCCCAGGCACACACACACTGGGGACCTGGCCCACAACCCAGGCATGTGCTCTGACTGGGAATCGAACCAGCGACTCTTTGGTTCGAAGTCCACTGAGCCACGGCTACGCTGTGATCCTTAAAGAGTGAAAGCTGAATATTACATTTGAAGTTCCTCAAAGTTGGCTACTATGTATGGAAAAATTCCTGGGAATACCATGGTTTGAATATCCCAGTTTGATGATTTAAGAAATTAAAAGCTACTCTGGAAATTTTCATTTGAAAGTTATCTTTAGAATAACTTAAAAATCATTAGAGCAAAAACTGTGGATTCCTCATGAGAATATCCATGGAGCCTCTTTTGAGGAAACACAGCTATCAGGATTTGGAGTCAATATTGACCCTTCTACGTGCTAGCATTTTTATTAAAGGCAAGTTGCTGAACTACTGTAAACCTCAATATCATCATCTGTAGAACAGAGTTAAGTGGGAATTAATTTGTGTAAAGTACTTGTCTCTGTATACAACACATAATAATAATAGTAGCAGCTAACCCTATGTAAGCAACCTGTGTGAGATACTAAGATACTAAAGCTGTTACTTCATCTTCATGAGACTGGTATGTATCCCATTTTGTAGATATAGAAACCAAGACACAGAGAAGTTAAGTAACTTGCCCACGATCATGTGGCTGGTAAGTGTAGAGACAGTATTTAGACTCAGTTGCTCTTAACCAGTCTGCTCTTAACCAGTCCACTAGATTGATTGCTTTTTAATATGTGTAAGTACATAAGAACTTTGTACATTCTCTATTGTTATTATCAAGAAAATTATGAAAGATATGGATGTGTGAAGCAGAGTAACGCATGAAATCCTAGATGTACCAGAAATAATCTATGAAGCCTATCAACTTCAGGACAAGAAAGTACAAATTTATACTCTCAGCAATTAGGAGTTCATATGGAACTATTTTTCCTAACTTAAGGTTTTAGATTGTGTTGATATATGAGGGGGGGCAATCTAATATAATACAAAGTATATAATAGGTAAAACTATAAAACGTATGATACTATTTCTAATTTTTAAGAGATTTGCACAGTCTCAAATCTGGTGGGGGAAGTAGTCTTCTGGTTTGCATTACCACGTTAAAACTTGTGTTTTTCATTGTTAATTCTCAAAATGGTAAAGACCTTTAAGTATAGTACATTTGTTCTCCCCTTTTTGTTCCTTTTAAATAAACTTTATATGTATTTTCCCTATACATATATTTGTTTCAGTGGGAATACAATTTCAGGGATTAGGGGCACTTAAAAAATTAGATATTTTCATAGTTCCTCAGTAGAGTTGTGTTGTTTTAAAACTAGTTTCTTCTTGCTCATTAATTATTCTATATTAACTTTATCTGAAAAATATTTTTATATAAATAAAAGAAACTCAGTGCAAAGAGGTATTTAATCTGGTTTATAAGTAGTTTAAAAATAAAGTATAACTTAAACTACCAGAAATCTCCAATATATGGTAAACTGTAGTAGTAACTTATTTATAAAAAATATATTGCTAATGTATATCTTTATTCTAATACTGTATTGATTTATTGTACACTAAATATTTGTGCCATTTAATCTGGAAATCTATCCCAAATGTGGAAATTCTTATAACAATTATTGCCTCATAACTTCAGGTTTTGACTTTTATACTCAATTTATTTTTAACAGATTTTAAAGTGAGCCAGCAGCAGTATATTTGAATAATCTTTGAATTACGTTGTTTTAATAATGCATGCTTTAACCTGAATCACACAAGTGATTGGTTAAAAAATATATACCTTTAACAATAGGTTTTACTTTCTAATATTTATATATCTTACATTTTGTAGTTAAGTTTTACATGTTTGCCATCATTCCGTTGTAACTATATTTCTAAGGAAATTAACTTTTTTTTTAAAGAAATCTTTTTTTTTTTAGATTTTATTTGTTTTTAGAGAGGGGAAGAGAAGGGGGGAGAGAGAGAGAGAGAGAGAGAGAGAGAGAGAGAGGGAGGGAAGGAGAGAGACAGGGAGAGAGACAGGGAGAGAGAGAATGAATATCAATGTGTGATTGCTTCTCACATGGCCCCCACTGGAGACCTGGCCTGCAACCCAGGCATGTGCCCAGAAAATTAACTTTTAAAAAAGATTATGAAAATTTGTGCTAATGGAGGTAATAATGTCTGAAAATAGGAAAACAGATCTATTGTGTGGAAGCCATCATGTATTACTTTTACACTGTCTTAATTTTTTTTTTCCTTAGAGGTATAGAGTTTAAAATTATACCATTACTTTTGTTTGGGTAACAGATTTATTGCTCTATCTATGCCTGTAGAGTTTTGTTTAAAATTTTTTTGCAAGATGACTTCTGAATTCATCTTTATAGCCATGTTGATATCAAATGGCAAGCTAACATTTAGGAATAAGGCTTGCATGCAAAGCTATGCAAGAGTCGAGTTCAGCTGTTCTAAACTAATTGAGTGATAAGTATGTACCAACAATTGCTCTTCTGCCCTGAATGTGACATGAATAGAAAAAAAATCCTTTGTTAGCAATGAGCATTTTAACACATATCAGAACATTATTTTGTTTTGCAATTAGAGACTCCTTTTATACATATCAATATGTATATATAGAAAGAATTTGCTTATGGTGGCTAATTCCCGAAAGCATTTTATACGTATAAAGGAAGCTTTGCTCTGTAGGAATTCACCTAGGTATAATTTTTTAAGTTTACATAAAGAAAAGGCCATTGAAATTGATTAGGAGGGGGAAATTTTAGAATATCTGTTTCTTCTAGTCCCTGGGCTATGGCTTTAGAGCTATGGCCAGCCTTATGAATGACTTAGGTTTATAAGGGTGCCTCCCATGGTATCACAAAATGCTTCTTGTTTGTTTAGTTCACTTGAAGAAATATTTATTAAGTTTCTTCTATTTATTTATCTATATACTTACTCATAAATTATTTATTGGGCACTTGCCATGTGCCAAGTAATACTATGAGTATAGACTTTCTAGAATGATACAAGTGACACTCTTCCCCAGACACTGCCTCCCTTCCCTATACATAGTGGTGGCATTCTATTCATTTTAAAAAATATTTATGCACTAGCTAGTTTTCAGAATTAAGATTTGGTTACAGTGCAGTGTTATTTCATATTTGTGTATTGTGACTTGGGAAACAACTTTAAAGATTAGATTCTGCAAATTTGAGTATGTCCTGTGGTATACTTTACCAAGTGTGTACTCTACACAAAAGAAATAGTTTCATTTCTTGGAGGTTTTTTGAAGTAATTATAAAGTAAAGGAAGAGACATGCAGAGCGAGTTTGCCAAAAATTAAAATGTTATCAACATGAAGTGTTTATGATTATGGTTCCAGAGGTTCTAGAAATATTCTTATGTTTATGCCAAAAAGTCTTGTTTTTTTTAAACCATCATTTTCAAACATTCCTTCTTTCAGATTCTAAAGCTTTAAGTGATAAAAGCATTTGTTGAGAATTTCTATGTGTGAGCAATTATCTTAATTTTCATGGGGGAAAAAGTTTATATTATCTTCATGAGAAAACTGAAATATAAAGGGAATAAGATTACAAGTGTCTTGTCTGCAATCCCACAGCTACTAAGTTTTAGAGCCAGCACCTGAACCCACAGCGTGACTTCAGAGTCCACAATCTTAACCACCAGGCAGCAGTAGATTTTCTTAGGCATCTTTTCTCACCTACAAACTTTATTTGGGTAGGTAAGTCATTTCATAATCTCTGGACCTTGGCATCTGTCAAATGAGGGGGTAGAAAAAAAAAGTCAACCTATTTCTACCCAATGACTTTTGTAGGAACTAATGTGATGATGTTCATGGAAATGCTTTGAAGGAATTTCAAGTGATATATAACTATATTTTTTCATACTGTAAGTTAGAATTTCCCAGCTACAGTAGTAGTCTCATTTAAGTAACACATGTTCAGCACTATGGCATGTCCTGTCAGTAATGTTAATAAGTGATAGGAGAGTAGGTTAAATTTATAGTCCTTATCAGTATTTTTACACCTTTCTCTCAAGCTGTCTGAGCAGATAAAAAGAGTCATCTTTTTATATTACCAGTTGGTGCCTTATCTCTAGGCTCTGAAAAAGAATATTCTTATTTTTTCAGTTATATTTATTTAATAGCTTATGGTGCACAATTTGAAACTAGATTTTAGCCTCATTGTACATTCGAAGGTAGATTTGCTGATAGGGAAGTCAAAGATGGGATATGTTGCTTTAGTCCAAAATATAGTAGTGAATTTGAGACAGAAAAACATTTTCTTAGGAATGTGTACTGATCTTAGAGTAAGCTTGTATTAACAGTATCTGAAGAACAACAGGCAGTGCATGCAGCTGGTAGAGAAGGATGGTCTTGTCACATGCTGTTCTTCATTCAGTAGTTTGCAAGGTAACATGAGTACTATTTATTGCTAAAGTGGGAAGTTGAGGTGTGTCTCTTTGAATAGGCAGTAAATTGAATGGGGTAATCAAGAGATTGGGGGTATAAAATAATAAAGTGGATTTGATAAATGGGATATTAAAAATCATACTTCCTAAAGTATAAGGAATTTAAAGTACAGTAGGATTTTAGTCTCCTGAACAATTTATATGAAGCACATAATGGAATTTTCATCTCATTTTGCATTTGAAACAATCAAAGATGTGATTTGTTTAGACCAGAGCTAATAAAAATATAATATAAGCCACTTGTAAATTTAGTTTTTCTAGTGGCCATATTAAAAAGTAAAAAAGAAACAGGTGAAATTAGTCTTATTAATATAGTTCACATATAAAATAGTTGTTTGAACTTAGAATATGTTTAACTCACTGTTTTTAAGTTTAAGTTCCTAAGCTAGCCCATACATAGAAGCCTATTTTAGCATGAATGTAATGTAGTATTGGTTTAAGTTTTGGATCCTAAGAGCAGTGGATCATGTTCTGTGGAAGTTGGATGAGGAGGAAGCAAGTTTATTTTTGGCTCTTTATCTTTGTTTGTTATACTTTTTCATTTCTTAATTCCTGTCCTCATAACTGGGCTAAGTTTTCTACTGTTCTATGACCTTAGCTAAAAATCTAGGTGCTCAGTAATTCATTTTTTAAAAATTGAGATTTAATTGACATAAAACATTGTATTAATTTTAGCTGCTTAGTGATTTGATATATGTGTACATTGTGAAATTACTACCACAGCAAATTTTAGTTAACATCTATCACTACACTTTATTACAGTTATTTTTCTTGTGCTGAGAACTTCTAAGATCTATTCTCTTGGCAACTTTCAAATACATAGTATAGCACGTATTAGTAACAATAGTCACCATACATTACATCTTCAGGAACTTACTTATCTTATAACTGGAAGTTTGTACCTTTTGACGACCTTTACCCATTTCATCCAACCCCCTACCCCACCTCTGGCAAACAGCAGTCTATTCTTAGTATCTATGAGTTTGTTTTTGTTTTGTTTTGTTTTGTTTTGTTTTAGATACCACATACAAGTGAGATAATTATTTTTTTTCTTTGATTTACTTCACTTAGCATAATGCCCTATAAATAGTAAGTTTAAAGCATAAAGCATAAAGACATTTTGTCTTAAGCACTTTTTATATCATTTTACAATTGAGGGATTTTAATGGAGGATTAGATTAATCTCTTTGTCCAAGGTTACAGATCAGAGAGGGGAGTTATAGAATTGTGTTGTTGACTGAATGACTTAAAAAGCCCATTCTCTAATGATTGTATTATATTGCATTCCACTTTCATACACCTTCCCCTTTACCAAATCAACTCCATTTATTACTTCGATTACTTTTAGTTAAATGTCAGGGAAAGCCACTTGAATTAGTTGTAGAATCCTGATAATACAATTATATAATTTTATGCTAAAATTTGATAAAATGTGATTATCTTTATTTAGTAAGGATTGAGGCAGTGGAATCCTTAAAGGATCTTTAAAGGATCTTTAAAGATTTAAAGATCCTTTAAATCTTTAGCCAGATTTAAATCAGGCTAAATCTGTTTAGCCTGATCTCTCTAGGCTAAACAGAGAAATCAGTTTAGCCTGGCTTCTCTAAATTATCCTTCATCCTTATATGTGTAGTAGTTGAGTTGCCTACATTTTTTGGTTAGAATTTATGTCAGTAGTTCTTAATTGTCTAAGAACATTTTGGGAAAGTGCATTACAAAGTATTGTCTGAGAATCTAACAAATGATTTTCCCCTCTTATTTTGCACTAGTACTTTTCAACTGCATATCAATATTGCTATAATTATATAAAAATTATATTTACAGTAGAATTTTGTCATATTTTCTTAGTATTAATACAAAAATATTGTGGGGATATTAATGAAGGCGTTCTTTTACTTAAAGAGCAGAGAACCACTACTTACAGCATGCTGTAAGGAAATTATATATACTGTTTATATTTTAAAATTTGTTTTCAAAACATTCATAGTGAATGTCAGGGGATCAGTTATAATGTTTAAATGACTGACCCAACTACCAACTGGTAAAAAAAAAGCCCCTTAATCTTAGAGATGATTGTATGTTGCGCGTGGGTCACCGGCCAGCAGTGACCACGGAACGCTGTGGATGGCTCGATGATAAACACGCGAGAAAAAACACCACATGCACAGAGACAGACTAGTTTCTGTGAGGAAGTAGGGACGAAATGGCCACCCCCCCTAGTGGGGAGCACGCTGATTTACCGTCCATACCTGCTTTTATTAGGCTCATTTTGCATAATAATTCAGGTAAAGTACAGTACTCATTAGAGGGAAGTAAGGAACTATAGAAAACAAAGAACTCTGCCGGTCTATTGAGTTGGGGTCAAAGAGCTGTAAGACTGAGGAACAAACTAACTTCCTCCTAAGACCCTTCTCATTCAACTGAGAGCATTCTAAACAAAGAAGGTTTCACAGTAATTTACATGTTCTTTCTTAGGCCTGATCACCCTGGGGAATCCGCACTTCTTAGTACCGAGCTGCACCACCCTGTCATTGTTTCAGGCTTAGGTGGAGCAAGGGAACTAAGGTAACCAAGAGATAAGGAGATTTTCTCCCAGACATGAGGACTCAGGCTATGTCAAAGCCGAGGAGCGAGGGCCCATCACCCCCTTTTGCTGTAGCCCCCCAAGTCCTTCTTTTGGGGGGCCTCCCAAAGTGATCGTGCCTGGCTTAGGTCGTTCCCCCCGTGGGGAATCTTACCCGTCTTTGGCTAACCGACCAAGCTTTTTGGGGTTCAGTTATGAACAAAGCAGCAGAAGCAGCATTCCTACCAGGGAGATAAGCTTTTGTCTCCTTGCCGGGTTACAGTTCCAAGGGCGTTCCCTTAGCCTTAGCTAGGCGGGGGTTTCAGCCTCTGATACCAGTCAGGGCGGTTCCCAACAATTGTACTTTAAATACAAGATCTTTATTGACTGAGACTCTGTCCTTGATTAGTGAAATTTTTGGCATTTAGTGAAAATGAAGGCATTATAAAAGATTTTTGGCAGGAACCTTGCTTTGGGGTCTTCCTTTTCATCTCTTCCTAACTCACAGATATTCTAAGAACTCTGTCATTTCTCCTTAGTACCTCTATGCCAGAGACAAATGAGGAATGGAGTAGTGATATATTGTGTTAATTTGTAAACTGAGTACCTCTTTTTTACATGCTAGGATTGGAAAGAGAAGGAAAAGCTAAGATTTATTAATGCCTTTCTCATATTGCCGTGCATAGCCACAAAACATCCCATTTTACGTTAGGTTATTAGAGTCCCAGAAAAGGCAACTTGCGTAAGATCACAAGTCATAAATGTTAGAGCTAGTATTCATTGCTCCAGAGATGTTTTTTTCATTTTACCTCACAGCCTTTCATTGTAGAGAGATACTTTTAATTTATCTAAATGATGTAACTTCAAGACTAAAGATTACTTAGAGGAAAATTTATACCTTAAATTTTAAAAATTGTACTAGGTTCAAATTAATACAAAACTGGTATAAATTATACTGTGCCATCCAAGAAGGAAAAAGGAAATGTCACTCGATGACTTTAAAAATATTTGGTACCTTTTTAAAAATTCTGTAACTTAGGGGCTGGAAAATGAGAGAAACTATGATTTCGTGTCCTTGCCTGAATTTTGTCTTAGGCAGAATATCAGTTCAAATGCAGTTTTGGGTTGGTTTAGATTGCTAATTTTATTTATTTTTTTCAAGCAACCATGTCCTATCTTCTTTAAAGTTTTTTTGGTTAAATTTTGTTGGGATTATAATGTAGAATAAAAGACAGATTCATCAGTAGTTGCTTAGTGATGAAGAACTATAGTGTAAGTACTGTAGTTAAATAAAAATCTATACATATGTTTAAAGAGCAAGAATTGTCTTTAGCAGCGTATACAATTTGAGGGCAGAAAGGAATACAGACCTTAAATAATAAATCAAAATTCTGGTAAATTAATCTGCTAGCTATAACAGGAATGTAAATAAATAAGTTATTTTGTGCTTTGATTTACAAGATTTTTCTTCCTCTAATTGACTATAGAGTTGTTGCCATACTCTTCTTTTTGTCTATTTTTGGTAAAGAATCTTGGTTCCGAAGGAAGGGAGGTCACACTGCATGAATAAAAGCAGATAAACTTAAAGTCAACATTTTTGGCACGTAAGATCATCTGAATTTAAAGGAGTTTTGGAAGTCACTTGCTACTTTGAGCAATGGAGTTTGAGAAAAGATGTTTTAGTTGGGCTCTTTTGATCATAAAGACAGTCTTAAACTGATGGTTTACTCTGAGGGGTGTATGGTGTATGTGGACTGGGACTGTAAAGACTTTAGGAATCAATTCAACTCAAGGGACTCTAGGTCTGTACTTGTAAGTGTCTGTCTCAGAACTGTGCTAAATTTTGCATGCATGCTTTCATTTCTTAAAACAGTCCTGAAAGCAATGGGGGGAAAATTGGGACAGCTATAACTGAACAACAATAAACAAACTAACAAACAAAAAACAGTCCTAAGAGCCAGGTAGTTATTCCCTTTAGATGAGGAAACTGAGACTTAGGGAGGTAAAGAAACTTGTCCAGCCAAGATTTGAATGCAGATAATCTGACTCCCAACACAGATGTGTTTCTATACAATATTGTCTACATGGTTTGTATTATCTCACTGTATTTGTTTTGGCTTTCTTTTGGAAATATCCCCACCTTCCCATTTTAAAAAAGTCTTACATTTTACTGGACTAGGATTTCTTAATCCCAATGGCCCATGACTCTTAAAGAAATTATAAATGGAGTCCAGGTAAATAATAACTCCTTGAAATTGCATGCACATTTTTTAATGTACATGCAGTTTTCTGGGGAGAGGGTCAAAATCTAAAAATGGTCTGTGATCCTCCAAAGTAGTGATGATTACTATACTCTTAAGCTTCTCTAGTGAAGATACAATGAATTTTCATCTTGTATTCCTTAGCACCTTACTGTATGGAATGTAACAAGAGGTGTTATGTGGGGAAATTAATAATAATTTGGGAATTTTAAGATGCCTTGAGTGTTTACTAAGTGGGTATTATTAAAACATCAGTTTTATTTACTTGGTTCAGAAAATGTTTTTGTTACTGACCGGTTCAGATTTTCAACTCTAGTATATAGTAGTTCCACAAAGTTAGGTTTTTGAAGTCAGAGCATAAAGCAAAAATTAAGCATAGTCACAAATGTCATTAAGTCCTCTAGGTTTAGAGGCTGCCATATGGTTTCTCATAAAGACCAGGGTTTCTTTTTTGCCTTCCAGTGTAAGAATAGACTGTTTTAGTACCTAATGAAATATTAAGGCCCATAGTACATCTTTAAATGTTATAATACTAAGCGTTTGAAGCATTTACAGTATAAGAGGCACAGGGAAACTGAGAGTAGGTGAGGGAATAGCATCATCATTTCTCTCGTTTCAGGTTTTGTCAAGGGCATGTGCTTATTTATTGACTATAATAGCCAATAGAATGTGGGGAATTGCACACATTATTTTTTAGCGTTCATTCACACATATTTGTTCTGCTACAAGTAAAAGTTGTAGAAGTTAGATATAGACAGGTGAAAATCTGATATGATTTCAGTGCATGTTGTACTTTCTGGCTGTTGTGTTTATATAGAAGCATGGATTTTACTCTTAAGGTTCCATATATTGTAACCAACAAAAGTCTTATTTAGCCTAGTTTAGTTTACTGAATGTAATGACTGCTTACATTTTGTTTTATTCAGTGGTTTTATTTGTACCTAATGATGACTTACTTAAATTCTTCTGTTTCTCAAGTGACTTCATTTTTGTCTGGTTTCTTCCCCAGCAAAAAGTCAATATATAAATTTTAAGCATATTGCTCATAAAGTCAGTGATGGGGATTTCCTTTTTACCTTCAAATTCAGTTTATGTTTATTTCAGTCATACTTCAATCTCTGTGCTTTGTCTATAACGTGTAATGCCATTTTCCCTTTTATCAGACCTGTGCTCCTTATCCCCATTTGATGAAGGGAATGAGCACTCCTATAATCAAAAAAATTCTTTTACTTCTGTTTGCCTTTACACTGCACTGCAGGTTTTCTCTCTCCAGTTTTATTATTTGCATATTGTCTATGCTACACAAGACTATACTGGTAGTATGTATTATTATCTCTAGTCATTGAAAATGTTATACACCTGCATTTTGATTGAGAATGTTACTAAGTAGAAGAACTCTTGTATTTAATTGTATGGGACATGCATGTTGCTTTATTACATTGAGAGGTTGTACAGTATGTCACAGATATTTTTTGGATCTCCAAATTCTCATTTAGTAGTGGTCTTTCAGAACAGACCTTGTTAGAATACAATTTCACTTGTATTCTTTGCAGTGTAAACCTTGAGGAAATGTTACAGCCAGTCTCTAGTATGTAACAGTTAATATTTAAAATCTCTTAACACAGTGAGCTGTCACCATGTTTAATAAATTATAGTATTGCATTAGCATAAAGTCCTTTGGGTGCCAAGTTATCTATTACACAGATGGTTGGTTCTATTTATAGGTTTGTGTCTAACCTTTGTGGGTTGACCTGCTTTTATTTCTCGATTCACTTGTCACTGTGCAGTAGCATAATTCTTTAATTGACATATGTGTAAAAATAGTTTTCAAGAGTTCTTTGAAAGTACTGAAAAAGTAGATCCCTCAAACGTTTGAACTTTAAGCAGTGGAATAAGATAAAGCTCTCATAATTTATGTGGACACACTAGTTTGTTCGTATTTGAATGTAATACATTCTTATACTACCTTTCATCCCAGCATTGAGGAAACTACAGGGGTATCTTTAGCTGACAAAATTAGATGGAGGCAGCAGCCTTATGTTTTTTTAAGTCTAAAGACTTAAGAGAGGTGTGTATGTGTTGGGGAGATATTCAGTATTAACTTTATATTCTATTGTAGAGTAAGCTGTTAATACTTCTTAAAGTTTTCTCTTGTATTAAACATTTTTTTGAATGGGAACTTCAATTTTAGTTACTAGTTAGATTCAGTAATCAATAGTCCTATCAAATATTTTTTGAGTCTTGGGGGCTCTATTAAAATAATCAGAGTTCATTTTTGGAAGGGATAAACTATCATTAAAGTCTTGTAAATGTGAAAAAATATATATGTTCTTGATTTGCTAGTGATCTAACTTTCTAATTTAGTAATAATTTTATTTTAAGTAAATGAAGCCAGTGTTGTTACATTATTAACGCTTGGTCAAGATTGTTAGAAAGTAATTTTGAAAATTGTGTTAAACATTTAATTTTTAAAAATTATTAGACATAAGCTTCTATATTTTGGCTTTGTTTCTATGTGCCAAGTTTCTGACATTATTTTAGTAAAAAAGATAACTTAAAATCTTATTTGAAGATGTAAATTGTATGAATTTTAAAAAATAAGACTTATTATACAGGTTTTTCTAAAATCAAAAGCTTTATCACAATAATGTCTAATTTTGTTTTTTTTTGTTTTGTTCTTTTGCTAAAAACAGGAAATTTTTTAGTTTTTGATTTGTCAAGAATCTAGATTGAAGTGAAAGGACGTTTTTTCTTATACAATAAGCTGCAGCTCTTCAAAACAGTTTTTTTTTTTACTCTAACATACTCAAGTGTTGAAATTCTCTTTTACTAGTTCTCTTGATGGGATTTTAGTACCACCAACAAATATTTTTGTTTTGTTCTTTATTCTTTTTTCTCCAGCATTTTAATGTAAAAAATTTCAAATCAAAAATTGAAAGAATTGTGCTATGAGCACTCATATACCCACACCTAGATTATACAGTTAACATTTTCTGTATTTGCTTTATTATATCTCTTATCCATCACTCTATCCATTATTCTATCTTGCTAAAAAATGTATTTCAGAGTAAATTGAAGATATTAGGATACTTTTTTCTTACATATTTCATACATAGTATTAACTAGACTGAGGTGTTTTTAAGGTAAAATTTGCATAGAGTCAAATGCATAAATCTTTAATGTATGATCAGATTAGTTTTGATGACAAATCCAGCTGTGTAACTTAAATCTCTACAGATATAGAACATTACATTCAACTCCAACAACTTCAAGTCCACTCAGTACTCATCACCTCATTACTATTCTGATTTTTTCACCACTGATTAGTTTTGCCTGTTCTAAAACTTCATATAATTGGATTCACAGAATACTCTTGTATAAAGCTTTTTTCATGCAACATATTTTTAAGATTCATCAATTTTTTATTTTCCGGTTATTCATTTCATTTTATTACTCTTGGTTTATTTTTAAGGCTCAAATGTATTGCAGGCAGAAATTATTTGCTCCCTCCTGATTCTTAAAGCACACTATACTAAACTCCAACGTGGTATTGATTATATTTATATATCTTTGTTCCTTGTTTATCTCCACCACTCTTAAAGAGGCATGCTCTCAGAACGTAATAGAATATGCTCCATAAATATTTGTTGGCCAGTTTGTGAATAGAAGTCTTTCTACCAAAGTGTCGCAGGTTCGATTCCCAGTCAGGGTACATGCCTGGGTTGCAGGCCATGACCCCCAGCAACCACACATTGATGTCTCTATCTCTCTCCCCTCCCTCTCTAAAAATAAATAAATAAAATCTTAAAAAAAAAAAAAAAGAAGTCTTTCTCACAGTTTTTGTTACGGAGATCCCAAATGTGGGACACAACTATAAATGTAATTAGCATTTGAATAAAGACAAATTTCTATCATTTTTTTTTCTTCACTAAGTAGGGAATCTTCATTTTTATGGTGAGTAAATGTGAGAATTTTAAATGACTACAAAGTTGAAAAAGATTATATAATGTTCTTTATCATATAGAGATGAAGAGTAAGAATGAACCATATAGTCCAAATATGGACTTTTTGATTGGCCAAAAAGTCCATATTTTTTTCCATAAAATAAAATACATATTTTTCATTTTACCAATAATTTTATCGATTTGGATATTTTGAGTATGTTGGCTATCTCCTGCGTGGTATAATGTTGATTCATTTAATGTCTCGATTTAATCACTATCCATTTCAACTGCTTTATGCAACTGTGGAGCATTGTCCAGTGAGAATACTCCAGGACGAAACTTGCAAACCACTTTTGACATGTTTGATCAGTCATAGCACCTTCTCCAACACTGCACAAATCTTTTTTTGTGTTTCAGTTGTGTTTTTACCTTGAAATAAAGTATATGCTGAAAATGTTGCTTATTTTCTTCCATCTTCATTATTAAAATGGCTATACGAAGATTCACCAATTTTGATACCTTTCTAAAAAAATGCTTGCTGACATGATAGCTGTCACAATACAGTCTAACAAATTTGTTTTGAATACAGTTAAAGACAATTAAGCACCACTAGAGCTATCTTATGAAAAAAGCCAAAAGTACTTTTTGGCCAACTCATTAATACAGCTGTTCACAAACTAATTGAGTTTTGACCTTTTATTCTCTTAGACACATTTCAGTTTTCATTATGTTCTTAGTACTTTGATGTCCACATTTAAAGCCTTTTTAAAAAAAAGATTTTATTTATTTATTTTTAGAGAGGAAAGGGAAGGAGAAAGAGAGAGAGAAACATCAATGTGCGGTTGCTGGGGGGTCATGGCCTGCAACCCAGGCATGTACCCTGACTGGGAATCGAACCTGCGACACTTTGGTTTGCAGCCCACGCTCAATCCACTGAGCTACGCCAGCCAGGGCTAAAGCCTTTTTAATTTTTATTTTATAGAACCTGTGTATTTTTGTCGTTATAAAAAAATTTCAAAGAGAAAATTGAAAGAATTATGCTGTGAGCACTCATTCTTTAAGAATAACTTATTTGGAAATAGCACAGAATTATTGCCTCTCATAAAGCAGGGCTACTAGAAAGTTGTGAGCCCTACAGGTAAGAGAAATGGAGGGAGGAGCTTTTGAGTTTTTGGTCTCCTTCCTTTTTCTTTCATTCATTAACTCTACCTAGGTCTTTACCTCTGTAAATCCAGATAGATCTGTAGGGTTAAAATGGACAAATTATTTATGAGTAGAACAGGATGGTACAAGAGTTTTAGGCAAGCTTTAGTAGACAGTCTTATCCACAAAACTTTTGTCTGTTTTGATTGTTGATTTAATCTCAATATTCACAGTAATTAAGTATGGTTGAAGTGAATAGTTCCTGTCTTTTAGAATGACCGTATATTTAACAGAGCCATGAAACAATCAGAGAACTTTCAGAGAACAAATGTGCAATGTGCTGTGTGGCAAAAAGAATGTTCACCCTGTCCCATTTTTAGATTAGTCTGGCTGATGGTGAAATGCAAAAGTGTTTGCCACACAGGTGCAGTGTTCTGCAGCTGTTGGAAACATTTGTCCCCCATTCACCACCACCTCCTACTACTTAATGTATAATTACGCTCTTTTTAAACCATTAATACTAGAAGATGGGATTTCAGAATTTGAATATCTGCTTGCACAAAGGTACAACTTAGAGAGATAATTGCTCATTTAGGCAGCTGAATTTAACTGCCTAGATGACTTGAAGTTTCCAAAGACTAAAACCTAGGTTTAAGGTCATGGAGTTACAAAATTAAAAGGGACTGCCTTTGAAAGCGTGTGTCTGCAGAGTTACTGCCCTCAAGACTGAACTTTTGAGGATGGGGTTTATGTAATTTCATTGTTTAAATTTCCTGCAACTAGCATAATGCCTGGTGAATGGCAAACATTTAATATGTGTTTGTGAGTATCTTATGTTGGAAGATGAAGCCAAAATGTTGTTTAGATGTAGTATGGTACTTAACAGAAAAATTATGATGTTTTTAAAGAAAACAATGCCTTGTGGTAAGTTTTGTAGCAGTATTATGAAAAAGTGCCGTGGCAGCAGAGAGAAGGGGAGGGATTAATGCTGCCTGTGTTGGTCACGGGATACTTTGTATTTTGACATGTCATGGAAAATCTTTTCCTGAACTACTATTAGAGAACTTGGTTTTGAAGTTTTCCTCACCCAACATACAATAGTATATTCTCCAACAGCAGTGTCTTTCCTCCTTATCCTCATTTTTGGCATTTTTCATGCATTACATCAAGAGATTAAAGTTCAACGATTCCAGATCTGAAGGTTCTAGAGAAGAATGCTTTCCTTAAACCAAATACTTTTTTTCTTTTGTAGTTTTTTCTATAATGAAAAGAATGTAAGCTTCGGAGTCATACATAGATTTGAATCCCACCTTTTTGAAGCCCAGCTGTGAAAACTACAATTACATTAAGGAAGCAACTTACCTTTGTTATGCATCAGATTCTCTGTCTATGGCCTGTTCCTTTTGCTCCCTTGGGTTCTGTTCAAATGCAGTCTTTTTAGTATGGTCTTCTCTGATCGTCTTATTTATTAATATTGCTTCCTTCCCTTACATGTCAAGCACCATTCTTACTGTTTTATCTTTAAAGCACTAGAAGCATTTGACACAACTATACATTTTTAAAAATGTACGTATTCATTGTCTCTTCTCACCCCTCTAGAACATAAGCTTCTTGAGGGTAGGGACATTTTTTATTTTAGTCACTGCCATATTTCTGGTACCTAACACAAAACTACCTTATAAATACTTGTTAAATGTTTATTTTTCTTTGTGAGTTGTAAAAGAACTTTGGTCACCACAGACTTTTCTTCCATTTACTGCCACCAGTTGTGAAAAATGAAGCCTTTCTGAGGAGAACAATTTGTTTGGTCAACATTCACATATTTTGTGAATACATTTATTGGTTGATAAACTTCATTTCCCCCTTTTATCTGAGAATTCATAATGGTTGATAAATTTGATATTAGCCTGGGAGAATTTTTTAAAAGTTTACATTTAACAAAAAGAATCAGTAAAACTAGTAACATTTTTGGAATTGATGAGACAGAATAAGAGGTTTGGAGAAGAAGAATCAACATGTCTTGTAAATCAGTAGGAAACTATCACAAGATTAGAATTAGTTCCTTGAAGCAAAATGTGATGGGAAATCACTGGACAATTTTGAGGAGTCTGGTAGTATAATTAAAGAACCATTTTTAGAAACTTTACTTTTACAGTCATTAGGATGGTTTAGATGAAAGAAAAGTCAAAATATTGAGGACATTTACAAAGAAAAGTTTGGTGTATTTGAGGTTTGAAATAATCTGAATGAGAAAATTAAAGGAGAAATGGCCAAAGGGAAGAATTTGAGAAAAGGCAGTAATGTTGCTAGTATAGAGTATAAAAGAGGACAGTAACAGGTGTACAGACACAAAGGTTGTGCCTTTTGGGGGTGGAAGAGCCAAGTTTGAATAGCAACTTGGAATTATCATTGCTTTAGGATAAAGAATAAGAACTATAATTTACTCTCAGGTCCACTCCTAGAAAAGAGGCTAATAAATGAAGAGGAATAAATGAAGTTTTGCTGTGGGGTGATTTTGGAATATTGTTTCTCCTTTAGTGTTGCCCGATAAGCAGAGGAGGAAGGAATATTTCATTAGGGTTAACAACATGTGTTGTTCCCATTAAAAAGTTTAGGTAATTTGGTTGAGATAAAAGATACTGATGTAGTTTTAGAAATACTAAAATAATTTGGCAGAATTAAAATTAGATCTATAAAGATACTTCTTTTAGAAATGAGAGCTTTGGTTTGTTAGAATTGCTATTTTTAGACCTAATTTTCTTTCTAAAACTTAACCTCAAGGCTACATTTTACTTCTATAGTTCTATAAAATTCTATAGGTCTTTCTGTTAATTTAATAGGAGACCATTGCCATAGGAAATTGGGGGGGGGCGATTTTTTTTTTAACAGGAAATGGGTAGGATGGAAAGTATATTGTTGGTGTTTTATATATGTTACACTCTGGGGTATTTTAGCCTGTTAGACAAGAGGCAGAAATTTAGAAAGATAACAGAGGACAGTGAAATGTTTTTCAACAGAATTATTGTTCTGCTCTTTGGCTTTCTCTTTGTTATCTTATCCCCTCTCTCCATTCCCACTTGTTCAGAACATAGCCTTCTCCGTCTTCCTGCAGAATTTAACACTTTCCCTTCAGTGTTAACACACAGAATAGAATAAAGAAGGGTGGATTTAACTTAGCTAGCACAACCAGCACTTTTCAAGTCCTATGCTTAGTGCTAGGCATACAGGACACATGGTCCCTGTCATGAGAAACTCAACAGTAGAGCAGTCCTGTGGGAGAACATCTACGGTCCATAGCATACTTTTATAGTGATACTTGAAGAGCTAGTTTTCCATTTAATAATCTGGGCAAAAAATACTTTTGTATATAGTCAAAAATAATGCATGGCTTTTTTAAATAGACATTAAAACCTGTGTTTTAGAATTGAACGTTTTAATATATTTTAGAACTATTCTTATAAAGAGCACATACAAGATCTGTTTTTTAGTATTGTTTGACCAGTTTTAAACAGATTTTTATTTTAACTAGATCGGCAGGGCATATTTTGGTGGTATATTTAACTAAATATAGCTTTATTTTAAATTGTTCAAATTTTACTTAATAAAAATTAATGTTACTAAGAAATGTCTTTTTAGTCCAAGCATGTTTCAGTTCTTAACGTTTTATTTAATCTTTAAGTTATATCATTCTTTCTATTCCCCTATTGAGTCCTTTTGATCTTCCTTCAAAATTTTTCTTTCCTAGCATTATAACCCTGTTGCTCTATAGAAAAATATTGTCTAAAAATCCATGAGCAAATCCCTTTAGATGATAGTAGGATACATTTTTTTCCTTGCTTTTTTTAATCATACCTTGTTAAACTGGTCTCACACATGAACTTTCTTAGAATCAGGCAGTTCCTGGTTCCTATGGGACTTCCTGTTTTCTCAAATAAAAATAGAAAAGCACCCCAGAAAGGAAACCTGGTGAATGTGAAGTACTTTGTAGGCTCAGTTTTTGTTGTGACCTGGATTGTAGGGATCCAGGTATCAATGTTTTGAATATTTTCACATGTGATTTAAAAATAGATGATAAGGAGGAGATTCTAAATCATAATCATGAGAGGTGCTATATAATTCAGCCATAAACTTGTGTGGGGGAGGTGTATAGGGAAGTTAGATAGAAAGTGGTAAATCCTCTTTATAATTATTGGAAATCCAAAGTTGTTTAATACTGAAACTTAATTCTCAGCTACTTTGATTTGTATATTTTGTTTCTTGCTACTTTTCCAGATAGTAGCAAGGATTAGGAAGATTTTCTTTAGTTCTTAGAAATCAGAATTCTAAATGAATTATTCATTGTTTTAGAATGTTTTGTTTCTTTTTATTTCTTTATTTTTAGAGAGGGGTGAGGGAGAAGAAGGCAGAAACATCAATGTACGAGGGATGACCAGAAACCCAGGCATGTGCCCTGACTGGGAATCAAACCAGCAACCCTTAAGTCTGCAGGCTGGTGCTCAGTCCACTAAGCCACACCAATCAGAGCATGAATTACTCGTTTTTAAAGCATGTTGTAGACCGCACAAGTAGAAACTACTCTTAGAAGTTTTTTGAAGAGAAACTAAGTTAAGGTGGAAACAAATGATACAGTTATTAATAGTAATAATAATTGGTAACATGTATTAAGTGTTTGAGGTCAAGCCAAGAATTTTTAATGATTTATCTCATTTAATCCTTACAACAATATGAGGTAGGTGTCATTGTTACATCCTTCCTTTATACAAGAGGAAACTACAACTTAGAGTGGCAAAGTAAATGTTGGTTCAAGGTCCTGTTGCTAGTAAGTGATGGAATTGAGACTTGAACCCAGCAGCTCTGACATCAGAGCACCTTCTCTCAATTACTACAGAGAGTACTGCAAATTCAAAGTAAGACTCGTAAGTATAGTAAGTTTGAAAAAATACTTTCCCAGCTGTTAGTTACCAGTTTGTTTTATTTGCATTTTTATATTCAGTTTTAGCAAAGTACATGCTGGCATTTCAGAGGACTTGTTTAGGGGGGTTCTAATTCTCATTTTTAAATGATACTAATAGTTCTCTCTCTTTTTTTTTCCTTGATAGTAAAAAACCCCTTTGATGAAACATTTGGAAAAAGACAAGTAAGTAAAAGATTGCAATGCTGATATTTTGTTTCATATTTTATATGATGAAAGTATTAGGGTGACTGTCAACTAAAAATAGTAATTTAAAAAAGATTCTTTTAGGGGGAAGGAATACATTTTCTTATTTTGAGTATTCCTTAACTATAGTATAATTAAATCTGACACTGATTTTTTCCCCAAGTGCTGAACCGTTTATCATGTTAAGCTAAAAACTTCTGTTCAGTAAAATGACAGTGGTATGTCATCTGGGGACCTGGCCCTACTTTTGGAGGTATGGATGTTCTCATAAGTTATTGAATACCCTAGTAGTTTTTGTGTTTTTTAACTTCATCCTTTCCCTTTGGATTTTTTGCTCATTGGTATGCCTGTTCAACCAGCAGAAAGACAAAGGACTTAGAAAGAAACATACTCCTTGGGCTGCCCTTTTATGATTCCTTTTCTTTTAAAGGATCTATAATGTTTATTTTAACCTACATTTTATTCACATGAAAATATTATTTGCATACCATCATTTATAGGCATTTCACATATTAAGATATTTGAGTTATAACACACCATTCCTAATTTTATTTGTAGGATCTGATAGCAGTATATACAGTGTATAGGATACATTATTTGTTGTGATAAGTAATATATAATCAGATCCACAGACTATTGCTTTAGATTAGATTGTCAGAGTGGAACTTTGTAACAATTATTTTTAATAGTATTCTTTTGTGATATTTGTTTTTGAAAGAATTGACTTTTAAAACACTGCTGCTGGCATAGTAATTTAAATTTGTACCAAGTAGTCACTGAACATGGGAAATATTATAGAAGACTTTATTTTCTTCTGTACAATTTCCCCATTAGGGGAACTGAAGTTCTGAACTTCTAAATAATAGTATAATTATAATGATGATGATGGTAGTTCACTTATATTACATACTTATTCTGTGCCAGGCACCATGCTAAGTATTTAAAATCCATTATTGTGATTTAATCAGATATATGAGACTAACATTTGAAAATATTTTTGAGGAGAAAAATTGGCTGAGGATAGATGAGGGAAATATTTGAAGGTGACAGTATATGAGAAAATTGGTAGAATTTTTTACCAATTGGTAGAATCTCTTTACAGTTCATTTTTTTCTCCCAAAAATAAGGACTTTGCTTTAGAGAGTATATGTTACTCGAAGAAAATCTGGACCTTACCAAACAATTAGAAGGTAGCTATCTAAAATTATAAAATTATTTTCATTTAATGAAAGGTTACGTGAAAGCTTACTTTAAATATTAGCTTATGGGTAGATCTTCAACTTGTTTTCAGGGTGGTTAGGGAAGCCACTAGTTAGATACAGTCCAAGCTGAATATTAGGAGGAGAGACCATCTGAAAAGCAGTCAGAATGGAAGAAGACCGTAATGAAACTGTAAGCCAATGTAAGTTTTTTATAAAGAAAGTGGCTTTAATATTTGATTTACATACTTTTTAGATTTACTTTTAGTTTAGCATACTGGTGCTAAAGGTAATTGAACCAAAGCCTTTCTCAAAATTGATTTGTTCGTGTTGATAATATAGTTTTACATTATAACTTATTTGATCATTTGGATGGCACTTGAGATTCTTACTGTATAGAAACATCTATTTTGAATAAGTTGTTATTGGAAAAAATAATTCTTGAAAAATATTATAGTTTGGCTTTTTGCTTAAATTCTTGATATGCGAATATAATAGTATGTATGTTATCTTGTATGAGAACCAGTTATATCTGATTATGTTTTGTTATTCTACTTATCTAGTCCAGTGCGAATATCTGTGAATCAAAAGATGAAGTGTGATTTACATCATAAGAGATGTAATCACACAGGAGAGGGCAAGTAATAGATTTTTTGGATTTAGTTTTATTTTCAAAAGGGGTGTGGGGATAAGTTTGATCAGGATATATAAAACAAAAAGGAAATCAGTCACTTTTCCAGATAAGGGAGGAGATAAACTATAAACTCTCAGCTACTTTAATCTCAGACTGATCAGACTTACCTTAGTTTTATGTAACAAGTCCACAAGCTACACTATCATTCGAGTTCCTTCTCATCATATTATAATGAACATATTTATTAACAATGATTTTGTGGTTTAATATATCACAAATGCATAGTTTTCTGAATCCTGGATTTCAGCCCCTGCAGTTATGTTTTGATGTCTGATATTTTGCAGTTTGGATTTTTAGGCTAATGTAAAGATAAAGACTGGCTGGATTCAAAATCTAGTTGAGATAAAGCTGAGGGCAGGGAAAGCAGAGGGATGGGAAGGCAAGTGGTCAGCTGAAGGAAGATCACTTGTCTCTATCAACCATCTCACATAAAACCAAGGACTCTGATGGTAGGATCATGGAGCCCTTGACAAGTTTTCATCAAAGAGTGTCATTTGTTAAAGCTGCTTTGACAAAAAGCATGCCACTTGTAGTGTCCAGACTTTTCTTCTGTCTCTGAACATGTAGCATGAAAATAAATGATGAGGTTGTGTGTTCATGGCATATAATTCCTTTCCCAGATTTTTATATCTTGTCTAAATTTGCTCTTGGTCATATTTATCCACATATCCTCTTTTGTTAGATACTTCAGGAAGAAAGGAAATAATAAAAACACATCCCCCTCAGGAGTCATAAATTTATTTCAAATTGTATGATAAGCTGTTATTACACCCTCTCCTAACCTACCCTTCCCCATTGTTTTTATTGGTCTCTCTTAATTGTGATTGCTCTTAAGTGGGGGGGGTCTCATTGCTTTAAACTAGTTGGCTGGGTACGTAGACATTTCAATAGTCTATTCTCTGTTTTCCTTTTATATGGTCAGAATAATAGTCCTGATACATGAGTCTGTTTTACTTTGCTCCTTACCTTTCAGAATGAAGTCCAGTTGTTTGTATTGGTACCTAGGGCTCTCTAGCTGTTCATTCCAGACTGCTTTTCCAGTAGGTTACTGAGTCAGAATAGGTACTATTTTTGTAAGACATATAACAATGATTTTATGCCTTCATGCCTTTGTTCATGCTGTTTCTTCTACTTAGAATGCTAGTCAATTCTATTCTTTCTGTGAAGCTCAACTCAAATATCCTCTCTTCCATAAACAGATCTTCCCTCCCTCTTCTGTATTTACATTATATTTTGCAATATATTTTGTACTATAATATTTTGTATTTTGTACTATATTTTATATAGTACATTATATTTTGTACTATACATTATATACATTTGTACTATACATTATACAAAACATACATTATATTTTATACTATAACCCTTACTTTGTTTTTTCCCTTGAAAACAGAAACTACCTTGTTCACTAGGTCTCACTTTGCTGAGGACAGTCTTAACTCTTAGTAGATACTCATTAAATGCTTGTTTTACTTTAATGGTTCATAAATTTATACAGGGCCACTTTGGGAACCTAGGAGAGGTTGAGGGTCAAATTGTCAATACTCATTCCCTTATTATGCAGTTGAGTCAGATTAAACAAAACATGAAGGCAGCCTGGAAGAAAACAGTGTCATAAGAACAATATACGTGAGCATGCAATTGTATGGGGTAGGGGAGATATGGGAGCATTGCTTTGGTGGTTGGGGGAATTGGTTGTATATGAGACCTTTTTTAGCACTAACCCTAGTGCTAATTTCCTGATCATCCTCATCAAACTAAAAAGTTTTTGCACAGCAAAGGAAATCATAAGCAAGATAAAAAGACAACCCACAGAATGGGAGAACGTGTTCGTTAATACATCTGATAAGGGATTAATATACAAAATTTATTAAAAAATTACAAAACTCAACACCAAAAAACAAACAACGCAATTAAAAAATGGGCAAAGGGTCTGACTAGACACTTCTCCAAAGAGGACATATACATGGCTGATAGACATGAAAAGGTGCTTACTGTCACTGAGTATCAGAGAAATGCTAATTACAGCCACCAATGAGATATCATCTCACGGCTGTCAGAATGGCTGTCATCAATAAATCAACAAACAAGATGTGTTGGTGAGGTTGTGGAGAAAGGGGAACCCTAGGACACTGTTGGTGGGAACGCAGACTGGTGTAGCCACTGTGGAAAGCAATATGGAGGTACCTCAAGAAATTAAAAATGGATCTGCCTTTTCAGTCAGTGATCCTACTTCTGGGGATATATCCAAAGGAACCCAAAACTCTTATTTGAAAGAATATAAGCACTCCTGTGTTCATTGCAGTGTTATTTACAGTCACCAAGTAATGGAAGCAGCCTGAGTATCCATCAGTAGATGAGTAGATAAAACAACTATAGGACATTTACACAATGGAATATACTGCCTGGCCATAAAAAGAAGAAAATTTTACCCTTTGCAGCAGTATGGATGGACCTTGAGGACATTATGCTAAGTGAAATAAGCTAGTCAGAGAAAGACAAATACCATATGATTTCACTCTTACGTGGAATTTAATGAACAAACTAACTAATAAGCAAGATAGAGAACAGGATGACAGCTAAGGTGGGTGGTGGAGGGACTGAGTAAAAAGGAAAAAAGACTAATGGACAACAGTGTGGTGATAGCTGGGGGGAGGGGATATAAAGGGACTAAATGATGAGCAAAAATATAATAAAAATATAAAAAAGAAAAAATGTAAAATATCAATTTTTATATTGATTGCATGTTGAAATGATAATATTTTGGGTATGTTAAGTTAAAAGGAATATATTATCCAAAAATAAAATATTTAAAGTGATAATTTAGATTTTTAGGTTTTATGGTAGCCATTGTTTAAATATGAATTTGTCCTTTAGATTATATAGCGTCTATGATTTTAAATTTACTTATGTTTTCTTTTATTGAGTAAGATTCTTATTTGGTATGTATGTCTCTTTTGGAGTTAGATATTTTATAATAATTTCTTTTAACTTTAGGAAAGTGAAAAAAATCTTATAATGAACACTTTATACAAGCTTCATGATCGATTGGCACAGCTTGCAGGTAATTTTAACAATCATTGTCACTAAAAAAATTTTGAAAATTAATTTGCATGCTGTAGCAGTAGAAATAGTTTTTCTCAAGTTCAGTGTTCTGTTTGTGAAATATTTCCTCTTTAGAAGTTTTTATTACCTATACAGAGTGGATTTTTATTCTTGTAGATATATTTAATCCGGGTCTTTTTTCTGGTTACCACATATGCTAGTTGAAATATATATGTATATACTATAATTCCAAAGTCAGATTTCTTTTCTACATTAATAGTAACAAAGTTCTGAAAGTTTAAGTATCAGTTGAATTGGGTAAGCAATGAATTAACTAAAATCCTAGATTAAATATAGAAATGTAGGTTTTCCTTAAGTGGTTGTGTAGTTAACATTCTTATTCATATTACACATAATCCTAAAGAAGAGGCTTTGTATTTTCTTCTTATAAACAGTTACAAGAAAAGAAAAATTTAGTCGTTCAAACTTTTGGTAGCAGATCCTTTTGTAGAAATCAAATCATTTGTAGAAGCCTCGTAGATAAATGTGGGACTTCTTTGATTGCATGGAAGCATTTATGATCCTGACAGTTCCCCATCCTCTCACCAATCTTTGTTTTTTCAGTTTGGATCCTTAATTCTGGTCGGCTTTTTAGGCTCGTAATTCTGTGCATATCACTGAAAAGGCCTTCTTTGCATTGACTGATAAACTGTCATATTTATATACTGCAAGCTAGTAACATTTATTTGATACCCTATAGCACCCAGAAAAAAAGTTTAGACTTTAGCCAGGAATTCCAGACGTTGTACCATAAGCTTCTATGCCATTGTTTTATGAAGTGTGCTAGGTCAGCAAAATCTGAAGTGCTTTTAAAGATAAAGATTCCTTCCTCCAAAACAGGGATTGGGAAACTTTTTTCTGTAAAAGGGCCAGTCAGTACATTTTTTTTAAGGCTTTGTAGGCTAGATGATCTTTGTTGCAAGTACTTGATTCTGCCATTATAGCATGAAAGCAGCCATAGAGAATACATACATGAATGAATGTGGTTGTGTTCCAGTAAAACTTGATGTGTAAAAACCAGAGGTAGGCCAGATTTGGTCTGTGCACTGTAGTTTGTTGACCTCTGCTATAGATCTATGGCATCTGAATCTCTGAGAATACATTTTAAAGTTTGAAGACTTACTTGTTTATCTAATAGGTATTTCTTTTCTTTTTACAACTGCAACCACTAAAATCTGGCCACTTGAACAAAACTAGAAACAGGAATGTGGTTACTTTAGTGATAGAAATATTTGCCAAGGACTTTACTTTAACTCTTATACTTTTATGTTAACTTAAAAACAAATTACTTGAAAGAAACAGGCCAAGAAAAACTTAAATTTGAAGTTCAATGTGAACATAATTGATTCCTAATAACCACAGATAGTCTGAAAGAAAAGGGTTTTGATTCTCTTACAAATAGTTACAAGAAAAGGAAAATGTAATTTTCTATATAAACCAGATCATAGCTAGAAACTTGTATCTAATTTCCCTGTTGATGTGTTATAATAACTTTTAAGGCATGTACACCCCTTGCTAAAGATTGGCTTAGTTATATTCTGAACATGTATGTTTTAAAACTTATTTGAACATTTGAATTATTAATTTTAGTGATAGATACGTTAGCACAATGAATTTTCCCCCTTGGAAAATGATGTCTATGGAGGGCCTTCTCTGTGTGAAGATATATAGATAGGCATAGTGTGACATGGCTCCTACCCTGGATAACGATTTAGTCGGGAGTACGAGAGGAAGGCGTGCTCTTGTATTGACTGAAATGCATTTTAATGGTTGTGGTTTATGTAAAGGTAATTGTGTATTTATATTACTTGAATCTTCCCTAGAAAATACATATAATGTTCATATTTCTCTACTACTAATAATGTAACTATAATTGTAATTTGTAAAATATTTTAATTAATATTTGTTTTCTTCTATTGAACACAGTACTGATTCAAAATGAATAATATGCTCATCTTTCCAGGAGATCATGAGTGTGGCAGTGCGAGTCAGAGAACACTTTCTGTCCAAGATGCAGCTGCATATTTAAAAGTAAGCAGTGAAATTATAATTTTAATAGCTATATTCTTGAAGCTTATATAAATCATTACAACTTATACCAAAAGTACTATGTATTTGATTAATTGCACTGTTAAAAGCTTGGGCCTGCTGTTTGGTGTAATGTGAGCAGATAGAAAAAGCAGAATTACTTAACATTTTTTTGTTTAGTTTACTTACATTCTCTTTGAGAGAATGCACATTAATGTGGAAAGGAAACCAACAACAGTGTTGAGAGAGGAATTGAGATTGGTATGTAACATGTAAAAAAGCAAGTATGCATCTAACCATCATCACTTATTTCAAATCTTCTGTCCCAGAATAATTTCATCTTGGTACTAAAAGAACTTACAGGTGAATTTTATAAACCACTGCAAGTAATCTAAGAAATCCTAGATGAAAGGAAGGGTTAAGATGGACAGGTGTCATTCTGATTTCCAAAAAAAAAAGTGGGTTTTGAAAAATCATACTGGTGAGCTTCAGTTCTATAAATTTAATCTATAAGGATGCAAGTACTTAAATATAGAAATGCTGGTCCCTAGAAGTTAGCATGGTTCATTACAAATAAGTCATATTATATGAATTTCAGTTTTGCCTTTGCTTATTATGTTAAAAAAATAAAACATGAGATCTACCCTATAAACATTTTTAAGTGCATGGTACAGTATTGTTAACTATATGCACATCATTTTACTGAAGTTCTCTAGAACTTTTCATCATGCCTCATGGAATCTCTATCCATCCCCATTGCACAACAGCTATTCATTTCCCCCTCCTAATCCCTGGCCACCACAATTTCACTTTGTGCCTCTATGAGTTTGACTAAAATATGTACCTCATATACATGGAATTATGCAGTATTTATCTTTGTGACTGGCTAACTTCACTTAGTATAATGTCCTCAAGGTTCATCCATGCTATAATATGACAGGATTTTTGTTTTTTAAGGCTGAATACTATTTTATTTTGTGTGTGTATGTGTGGGTACCACATGTTCTTTATCCCATTGATCTATTAACAGACATTTATGTTGTTTCCACTTCTTGGCTATTGTGAATAATACCACAGTGAACATTAGAGGTGCAGATATCTCTTAGATCCTCTTTTCAATTCATAATCAATTTCTTTAGGGTCAGTTTCTGTAGGTTTATTTTGTTCATTTAGTCCAGCCATATTTCCTTGTTTCCTTTGTGTGCCTTGCTAGTTTGAGTTGCAGCCGTATGCATTTGGAAACAGCCACATATCCCATTCTTTGTGCAGGGGGAAACCTCCAACAATGAACTCAGAGATTCTGGGATCATCTGAAATCTTTTCTGTTCTTGCATGGTCTTGTGGGTATAAATTTCCAACTAGAGAGGTTTTGCAAGTCTCCCCCCACCCCCCGCCCCCAGTTTATAATTTCTTGCTCCCTCTGGTGTCTGACTGCTGTACTGCAGGTCCTCTGGAGTAAGAAGCTGTTTAGTTCTATTTTGTTCCCAGCAGCCTCCACCCATCTAGACTGTGTCAGCTCTTGTCAATACTCTGAGACAGATGCTACAGATACCAGTCTCTTGGGCAGCTCCCTGAGAAACTGGAACACATGCTTCAACTCTTTTCTGCTCAGGGAGGAGCCATGAGTTTGGGGTTTTTTTTCCCACTCACTCTATACTGAGCTCTGGAGAAAGAAAATGGTGAGTGAAAATGTGCTAGTTCAGACAATTGCCTTTGTTCTTGGTGGCCACCAACTTGGTGCCCCCTTACCTGTCAATGCCTAATTCAGGCAAGACTGAAACCAGTCCTTCTGGTGGCCCCCTGAAAAGTCTGAAAATTAGATATATGGTTCAGTCTTCTCTTTCCATTCTCAAGGAGAATCCAGGAGTTGGTAATTTTCTTCTGGCTGCACCATGCTGTGCCAAGAGAAGGGGCTCTGGTGAATGAATGCTGTAGATTTTCCTCATGATGCTATGCAGCTAGTTTCTTTTGGGGTCTGTTTGGCTGCAGGAGTCTCTTAACTGGTTTTTGGATTTATTACAAAGGGAATTGGTCTGTATATTGTTGAATTACTGTCTCTTGGGGGAAAGAGGGCCTGGGACTTCCTATTCTGTCTTGCTGATGTCATCCCCACTTTTAAAAAATTTACAATGTAGTATACTTCTAGGGCTTCCATCAAGGTTTGTTGACAGTATCTCTTGATACGCTTGCCAAAACATTTTACTTTATTTAATGATTTACATGTAGATAGCCAACAAATGTTAAGACAGTATAATATGATAGAGATTAGATGTGGATTCAGATTGTAGCACTGTCACATTAGAAGCTGTGTGTCTCAGTAAAGTCCCTTCACTTTTCTGTACCTGTTTCTTAGTGTGAAAGTAAAAATCATTAATACCTGTCAGAATTGCTGGAGACTTAAGTGAATGTATTAAAGTACTTAGCTCAGTGCCTGATGATTATAGTAGCTTCCTAATACATACTTTTTTGTGTGTTTCCTAACTAATTAAATCAGTGTCACTTGGAGAGGTTTTAAATAAGATGCTACCAAATTTGCCCCAACCTTATTCTTGTCTTCATTTTCAGTTTTGATCTACAGTAAAGGCAAATTTGTTGGTAGTATAATAGCTAATTGGATAGCTAAAGAGTCAGTATTCAAAAAGATCTTAAATAAGGAGGAGTATGATTATGAGGTTCCGTCTCAGGGTATGGAAGAATTGCAAAATGGATTTTGGGGCTGGGGGCAAAGGAGGGATTAAATTGAGTAGGCTAAAGGGGACATAAAATGAAATATTCCAAGAAGAGGGCATGGCATGTGGGAATACAAAGCAAGCAACTGATATCTTATGAGATACTTGGAAGTGTTTTTACTTCTAGCAGTAGGAAAAACTTATCCCACCCATTGCTTCCTTCCTGCTCTTTCTTTTTTTCCAGTTAAATCTTTTTTGTAATGGCACACATATGTGTTGGTAGTATTCCTGCAATGAGATTAATAAAACATTTCAGTAACTCCTAAAATCTACTGAGTACTATATTTGAAGGACTAAAGGGATTGGACCTAGGGTTTGGGGACAGGTTAGGGCTTGATCCAGTAGTTAAGTTGGAGCCGAAGGAGATGAAAGGGTTAATGTGGAAGGATGACTAACCTCTTCTCTTTCCTCTCTCCCAATCATCAGATTGCAGCTATGAGTCAGCAGTAGGATGCAGTAAAGAAGAGAGGACCCAGAACCAGGGATGAGACAAGTCAGAGTCTAAGCCAGGCAGCAGGAGGGAACAAGAGATTACTTCTACTAGAGATAGGCAGCAAAGGAATTACTGAAAGCACCCATGCATGAATTGAGTTAGAATTGCTTGTATTGAATTTTAAGAACAAATTCCTACTAAGGAACTCATTCTTAAAAGATTTTCATCTTTTCCCTGGAATTATTTTATGTTTCTTATTAGGTTTATTTATTTCTTTAGATTCAGTTGAATTTCTTATGTATATATATATATATTTGCAAACCATTTTGGATGGATCAGTTTCATTTCTTAGTTAAATGAAATTATTCAGAAATGGCATTAGCCTTTTATGTTTACATGTATGTGTATATTAGCTTTTTCTTGGGAATCTCATTTTCAGTTTTTCATATAAGATCGGGCACATTAAGAGTGGTATGGCGGTAGACCATTTTCAGTTTTTCAAATGCTGCATGTATTTGACCTGGTTTCACCAGCAACACAATTGTATTCATTCAGGTGTAAATAAACCGAAGAATGTATAGAACTCCTATAAATATAAGCTGATTTTCTCCCAACTTATGGTGCATTATAAGCACAGTATTAGTAAATGTTTAATGGAGTAAAATGAGTGATTAAGTAAACCTCAGTAAAATTTTATTTTCTTGAATTTCTTCTATACATTGTATTTATTTTTCTCACTTTCTTCCTCAGAGGAATTTAAATAAATGTAACAGTTAATTAAGTAATTTAAGTATAATTTTTAAGTATATTTTATTGATTATGCTATTGCAGTTTTACCAATTTTCCCCCTTTACCCTCCCTCCTCCCGGCACACCCCAACCCTCCAGCATTCCCCCGGCTTAGTTCATGTTCATGGGTGGTGCGTATAAGTTCTCTTTTTTTTGAGTTCTCTGTTTCCTATACTATTTTTGATCTCTCCCCGTCTATTTTATACCTACCAATTATGCTTCTTCCCTGTACCTTCCCCCCGCCATTCCTCCCTTCCCCTCCCCACTGAAAATGTCCATTTCTCTGTTCTGTTTTTGTTCTAGTTGTTTGCTTAGTTTTTGTTTTTCTTTTAGGTAGTTTTTTTTCTTTGTTGATAGTTGTGAGTTTGTTGTCATTTTACTGTTCATATTTTTTATCTTTTTCTTAGATAAGTCCCTTTAACATTTCATATAATAATGGCTTAGTGATGGTGAACTCCTTTAACTTGGCCTTATCTGGGAAGCACTTTATCTGTCCTTCCATTCTAAATGATAGCTTTGCTGGGGAGAGTAATTTTGGATGTAGGGCCTTGCCTTTCATGGCTTCGAATACTTCTTTCCAGCCCCTTCTTGCCTGCAAGGTTTCTTTTGAGAAATCAGCTGATAGCTTTATGGGAACTCCTTTGAAAGTAACTGTCTCCTTTTCTCTTGCTGCTTTTAGGATTCTCTCTTTATCTTTAATCTTGGGTAACTTAATGTTGATGTACCTTGGTGTGTTCCTCTTTGGGTCCAACTTCTTTGGGACACTCTGGGTTTCCTGGACTTCCTGGAAGTCTGTTTCCTTTGCAACAGGGAAGAAAATGAGGGAAGTTTTCCTTCATTATTTGTTCAAATAAGTTTTCAATTTCTTGCTTTTGTTCTTCTCCTTCTGGCACCCCTATAATTTGGATATTGGAATGTTTCAGGTTGTCCCAGAGGTTTCTAAGTCTCTTTACTTTTTTCAATTCTTGTTTCTTCATTCTGTTCCAGTTGGATGTTTATTTCTTCCTTTTGTTCCAAATCATTACTTTGAGTCCTGTTTTCTTCCTGTCACTGTTGGTTCCCTGAATATTTTGTTTTATTTCATTTTGGATATCTTTCATTTGTTTTTTCATTATCTCCCAAGCTCAATCAGTTTTGTGAGCATTTTGATGACCAAGGCTTTAAATTCTCCATCAGATAGGTTGGCTGTCTCCTCCTCGCTTAGTTCTCTTTCTGAAGTTTTGCTCTGTTCTTTTATTTGGTCCATGTTTCTTTGTCTCGGCACACCTGTGGTCTGGTTGTTCTGGTTGACTTTTTTTTGGTTTCTTGGTTGTCGGAGTTCCATGCAGTTTGATTTTCTGCCACTTCTAGTTGTTTACTGATTTTAGATTGGTTGTTATCCTCCTTTTGGTTGTGTGAGGAAGTGAGGGGTTTCTATCTACACCCCCCCCCTTAGCCAGAACTCCCCTCTTTTTCTAACTGCCTAATTTCTTTAGCATTGCATCTTCATTTTTGAGATTTAAAGCTTCTTTTGCTCTATGAAAAGTTAAGAGGTCCCTCTGGTGGAACATTTAGGAAATACATAGTATTATATTGATGAAAAGATAAAGATTGGGTTTTTGTTTTCCCTCCTCCTTCCTCTCCCCGCCAGTACCTTCCAATTTTATTTTCTAAAAGAGAACTCCAGGACAATCAGGGCAGACTCAGAGATTTACTGATATAGATTGGCTTTTAAGGTAAATGGTGGGAACTTTGTGTGATACCTTTCCAGTAGAACAATGTAATGAACAGGTGGTTCATTTCCTAGGTCACTTTCAAAACCTATTTAATCTTTAAAACAATGAATGTGCTTAAGATTTGTGGGGGAAAAAATAGGAAAGAAGATAGCTACAAATGTGCCAAATTATGGGGCTGGATAGACTTTTATGGCCTAGCTTAGAATGCTAATCACTGTTAATAAAATTGTGTTTTTATAGAAGAGTAATTGTTCTTGGAAATTAAGTAAGGGAGAAGTTTCATAATAATTACACTTTATCTAGTATAGCAAGTCCTTGAACAATGTTATTTCATTACAAAGTTGATGAAATGACATAGGAACTTGCTGTATATAAATACATTAAAATGTATTTTAATACTCTTTTCAGATAATTGTAGATATTCAGTGATACCACATTACCACTAATGGTTTCTTAATGATTAGTTTCATTGTGGAGTTTGAAACTATATCTGAACTTTTTCATACTTAGTCTTTAAAGTCTGTTGGTCTATTTTGCACTAGAATGGATCTTTTACCTGTGCAAAATATTATAATTCATTCGTTCATCATTTAGAAAATACTGGTTTACTGGTTATATAGATCTTCCAGATGTTGACACATTTTATTATGCCATACCCAAAAGTCAACCATTAATATCACACCAGTCTCATTGTAAAGGGCTTTGAATATTGTGAAGCTGCCAAGCTCATGGTTATGGATACAAGTGTTTCAGAACTATACTTAATTGCTTGAAAGCTTGAATTTTATCATTAGTGCTATACAGTCAGTTGTTTTTCTTAAGTTGTCAGGCTTTATTCACTTGTTGAGAAAATGTCTGTGAAAACAGCCAAGTCTGAATACTTTGTCATTTGTTCATCTAAAGACAGTGTTCCATTTTTTTTAAGTGGCTAATTCACTCTTTTGATGATACTTTTAAAAAAGAAAGTTACTTAAAAAATAAAACCCCAAATCTATAAATATAAAAAAAAAAACCAAAAATGGAACATAGCGAAATATTAACAGTGGTTACTTAGGGTGGTAGGGAAATGGTCATTTTTTTCTTTACTTTCTGTAATGATAATACATTTTTGTTATGCTATATAGTTTTAAGTGTTATGAAGATTATATTATAGGACAGTTTACACATAGAGTCAACTGAATGGGAATTATTAATTATTATGATCTCTATTTTTCTTATTAGGATTTAGGTCCTGAATATGAAGATATATTTAACATCTCATTACAGTGGATTTTTGAAAATGGAAAAGATGTTGGAATAAGGTAAAAGATTTGATTTCCACTTTGATCATTTTGTAGTGTAAAAAGTGATTTTGCCTCTAAACTTTCCCTTAATTATTTTTAAATAGGTGTGTTGGTTATAGCCCGGAGGAACAGTTGACAAATATAACTGATGTGCAGTTTTTGCAATCCACAAGACCACAGATGTCTTTTTGGTGTCGTTTTCGACGTGCTTTTGTTACTGTCACTCACAGGTTATTGTTGTTATGTTTAGGTAAGTTGTTAGGATGAGAAAGAGATAACCTTGTATTGTAGAATTTTTGTGTTTGTGTTTCACCAAATGCCAGGTTTGAGAATTTATTTCTGTGATAGTTGCCATTATAAATCACATCCAAATGTCTTTGCTAAGATATAATAAAATTGAGCTTTTTAAAAGTAATGTCAGCATCTGTTTAGAAAACAGTGGTTATTAGGGGAAACTGGAATTAAACTTTGTTGTACGAATGTCAAAGAAAAAGCAGGTATAGTGCATAGATGGAAATCTACTTTAGAAAACAGAATAGGAAAATATAAAAATTAAGTTTAATTTTAAATAAAACATTACGAATTAAGTTTATTAAAATTATTCTTAATTTTAAATATATCATTTACCTGAATGAAAATTTTTATTAACATTCCTAGAACAACAATAAAGAAATTTAAAGATTCTTAGATTTTGTTACTATTTTGATTGATAAACTCTTTTATAAGAGTTTAGGAGTTATATTTTTGTTGTTGTTGTTCAATGCCTTTAAAAATATTTTACCTAAAAAATAAGGTGTGGTATGTTTAGTCTCATTAGATTCACTTTTCTAGTAATTTAAAGCTGTAAAGGAAAAGTGTGTGAAACATAGTTATGTTATTTTGTTTTCAAAGATTAATAGAATTTAAATGTTCAGTTGTCATAATTGACATAATAAAATTTTTAAAAACTTAAAAATTGAAAAAAAAAGTTCAGTTGTCAGCCTAATGTAAGAAGTGAGATTAAGATAAACTGGACTATATTTAATATAATTTTTTTCTATATAGTTTTAATTATGTAGCAGATTGAACCCACTATTAAAGGCTCAGTCCGTTATCCCATCGTGGCAGTTAAAATAATCACTGTAGGAACTGTCATAAGTTTTCTTTTTCTTTTTGCAATAAATGTTATTGAATGCCACTGACCACAATTTTTAAAATTCAAAATATATGAATATTGCAGGGGTAGTGATGGTTTGTGTCGTTCTGCGTTACATGAAATATCGCTGGACAAAAGAAGAAGAGGAAACAAGGCAGATGTATGATATAGTGGTAAAGATTATAGGTATAGTATTTTTAAAAATCTAAACAATTTCTAGAATGTCATTATATAATAAACTATGACATGATAACCAGTGATTCATTTGTAAATGTGTTTTATTTATTTACAGATGTTTTACGAAGCCACAATGAAGCTTGCCAGGAAAATAAAGATTTACAACCTTTCATACCTATTCCACATGTGCGAGATTCGTTAATACAGCCTCATGACAGGTATGTTCAAAGCATTATGAAGTGAAGTAAATAAGAATATTCATGTTTTCTGTAGTTGTGAAAATTACATTGAGAGTTATGACCCTTCTCAGCTAGATCTGTTTTACTCTACACGCTTTATTTTTGTACTTGAAACTCTTTCTGAATTCTTTTCTGTTACCTTCCTGATTTTGAGTTGCAAAATGGACAACTAATTTTCTAAATCATTCTCACTCTAATAGATTTGATTCTTGTTGTCAATTTCTATCTTCCTTTACTTTCATCTTGATTAAAAAAACAGACAGTAGCCAGTGATGTTTCCTTAGTAATGTTTCCAAATACTTTATTTTGTTAACAAAGCTTTTTAAGTAGAAGAACAAATAACTTTTTGAAAATAAAAGATAATGCCATATGCTAAAGCAGCTTTCTTAACCCTAGTAATACATTGGGGTAACCAGCGGAAATTTGGTGGGGGGTTATTGATGCTGTGCTCCACCTCTAGAGATTGAAATTCAGGAAATGTGAGGTGAGGTTCTGGCATCTAAATCTTTTTTTAAAAACTCCATAAGCAGTGAAAAAAACATCTAGAGTTAACAGTAATCACTACCTTATATTACTAATATTTGAAAAAGATGACAAGCCAAGATGATAGTCATTTTGTTCGCATAATAGGAGAAAAATGAAGAAAGTCTGGGATAGAGCTGTTGACTTCCTTGCTGCTAACGAGTCTAGAGTTCGCACAGAAACACGAAGAATAGGTGGTGCAGATTTTCTAGTTTGGCGGTGGATCCAGCCTTCTGCATCCTGTGACAAAATATTAGTAATGCCTTCTAAAGTATGGCAAGGTCAAGGTATGTATTGTTAAACAACAAAAGTACAAGTGTAAATTTTATGTTATTTTTCAATCACAAAAGTCTTATATTGTTTAAAATAGTTCAGTTGAACAAGATATGAAAGTAAAGCTCCCCTTCCAGTTTCATCCCATAGAAGGAATTAGTGTTAGGTTTTTTAATATCTTTCTACTTTCTCCTGGCTAATAAAAATTTAAATGATTTGTCTTTATTATAATAGAATACTATATACATTACTTTGATTTTTTTTCCCTTTTCACTTAACAGAATAATTTAGTTATTATAGATGTAATTGTACTCTTCCCCTTACTTTTCTATGCAAATAAGACATATAACTTACGTTTTATACATGTATAGTCTGTCCAGAAGGTGTCCAGCCATGTAATATGAAAAATAGAGTCATTTATTAAAGAAGATACAAGAGACATTGTACATAGGACAATGACGCCTCAGTCCCCTTCAAAGTAGGCACCTTGGGACCTCACACAGTTCTCCCAGTTGCAATCAGCTACACCGTTATATTTTCCTGAATCTTACCGATATTCTGAAGTAGTTTCCCTTTCAAAGGTAATTTCGGTTTTGGGAAAAACCAGAAGTCACAGGGTACCAAATCTGGGCTGTAATGGGGCTGAATCACCTGGGTATATTGATGTTCCACCAAAAACTCTGCACAAGATGCAAGAACGGGTATATTGTTGTGATGAAGCTGCCAATCACCAGTTTCACATAGCTTTGGCCTTCTGAATTGTCTGGATAGTTTCCAGAGAGGAATGTTGAAGCTTAATGCAAAATTTGATGCAGATTCGGTGCTGTACTTGCTCAATCATTTTGAATGTGATGGCCACACAGTCAATACACATACTCACTCAATGGGCATCTACTGCCCCCATGACTTGTACAGTGAAGTCGTCATTGTTCATGTACGTACATTCCAGCCCACTCTCCTTGGCTGCCAGGTTGTATCAGTGTCGTGCAAACCATTCTCGTTACATTAACAGTGGCTGGACTTTTTCTGGATAGAACTGTGTGTGTGTGTGTGTGTGTGTGTGTGTGTGTGTGTGTGTGTGTACAATAATGTAAAACATATAAAATCACAAGTTTTTAACTGCCCTTTTTTCCAATTTTGCTTGCCTACCTCTTTTCTACCTGTATATCCCCTGTGCCAAATAGCTTTTGTGGAAATCTTTGCATATAATGTTTTTTTAATGTTTGCATCGTTGCAAAAAAACATGTATATGTAAGTATATAGGAGGGGTTAGTGATTGGTTTCTTATGTAACCAAATTTCTACTAGTGATAACTGTTACCTCACTTGAATTTTTGGTATCCTAATGGTTAGTAGAAAGGTAAAATGTCATGGTTAGTTTAATTTGTATTTTAGGACTAGTAGTGAGTTCAGTTTCTTTTATTCTTTTTGTCAGATAAAAACATACTTATCATTGTTTGCTAAGCATAGCATGTATGGGAAAGGTTAGTAAATTATTTTGAAATTATTAAAAAAAACTCAGTCTCTCCCTTTTTTCTAATTTCCACTTTCAAACAGCTTGAATAATAAGCTTACATAATCATGGCATAAATATGAAACTTTGATATTGCCAAAGAGTACACTAAACAGTATACTATTTGCTTTAAAGGGTGCATGTAGAAGGGCCTTTTGACATTGGGAACGGAGAATTCAAAGCCACTTCATATCTGATTGCCTTGATGCCTGGTTATAAGTGGAGTCTTAGCCTGATCTCTTCATAGAGCCAGCAGTTGGTACTCATGTATGCATTTGAAGTTCTAGAAAAGGCCATATTTTGTTCTTAGGAATTTTTTAATCATTATAGTTTGTCTTATTTTTTAAAATGTGAGACTTTTTTAGACTAATCTGAAGATAATTTCTTGACCAAATAATAATCCATCTTATTCTTATATATTAGTGATATGATTTATTAAGTGTGTTAAATTGGATGTTCTATAAACTCTAGGATTTAAAACCACAGACTGTTATTTTTACTTTGTCATTTTCTGTAGCCAGGACTGTACAAGAGTGATATAATACAAATTTATCAGTTATAGTAGTGGTAATATTAACATAAATTGATAGAAGATTTTAAAAGTGTCATACTACTTTTTATGTTAGTATTTTATCAGGGTTCCAGTTCCAGTGTATTAAATGTTCATAAACTAAATGCCAAGTACTGCGCTATCTTAATTAGAATGTTTCTAAATGGGCTATGTAAAGAATTGTACATTTAACCTCCTTTTACTTAACAATCTTTGATAAACAGTTACAGGGTTTTGGAATCTAGAAAGGAGTTGAGAGTAAAACAAGATACCTGTTACTGAGTTAGTTCCTGACGGCAGGATATCCTTAGGTAGAACTTAGTAGCTATTTGTTTGAAGTATATCCATTCAGTTTTCAGATGGTTATGATGATAAAACAGTCTATAGACTTTGCCGCGAGAGAGATTGGAAATCTTTTAAGAGTTTTATCATAATAGGAATTGTTACAGGAAGCTAATATTCCTTAATGATAGCTGTACATCTTTTGCCCCATTTTAAGAACATATAGCTCTAATATAGAGAATTTTGTTTGAGCATTATATTTTATGCCACTAAGTGTATAGTCTATCTGAATATAGCTGACTCTGAGCTAGCTTTTGAAAAAATTAACACATAAAATGAATGTAGCTTTTCTTTAAATATATCTGAACAGAATTGTTATGCTGTATATATATGGTTGTATACTGAGAGTTTTGGTAGTTTATGTAAAAAGATAGTTTAACTTAGGAATAAGCTTAATGTTTCTCCCCCTATAAATGCCATTATTTAATTAAAAGGTACATGGTTGGAGGGTTGGTAATTACAGTAGTCTTATGAATTCACTACCATTACAAGCTGTCATCATTTAATAGTATTTTCCCTAGTAACTGCTAAATAATTGATGTTACTGAATTAGTTTAGTTTCTAAAAGACAGTTATATATAAATTAGATGATTATATAACATTAGTATCTCTAAAGGTATTCTAGAGCACCAGTTAAAAATCAAACAGTACCAGAGCCAGAGGACTATTTATGCTCTGACAGATGTGTTTGGAACAAACAGCATTGGAAGGATCCCGAGGTGGTTTCTGAGATATTTGAGATGTATCATTCAGTAAATACAGTACCCCTGCTTGGCCCAGGAGGTGATTACAATTTGGTTAGGGGGCCAAAGCATCTAAAATCAGTTTGATCTTTAGAACTACTTTCTGACTAGAAGTGAGCAGGAATAGCTACTCCTAGCTCTGTTATTTTGTGGAAACTTGGGTCGAAGCTAGCATAAGGTGGTATGAGTTTTTCTCCTCTGACTCATTCACTGCTTTCTCAGGCCAATACCAAAATTTAAAGGAAGTCAGATTGCCTGCAACTAAAAGGTCACCTAAGAACAGAACCTATACACTGTTAGAAAAGTCTGAAAGGTACTAGAGGTTCACAGACTTTCTTGATCTGTGGTTTGACAAAGATTTTTCATATTCAATGACATTTCCTCCTCCCCATGTCAGGCATTGCCGAAGACATCACACCCCAGATATTTCTTATCACTAGATACTTTTGAAATCTTTAATTGATACACTCTGGTCTTTAACCATAAACTCATCCTTTCAACTTTCCTGCTTTATATATTTGGGGTTTTTTAAACTCCTCAGAATCTCATTTCTTTAATGTCCCTACTTTCTCCAGTTATTCATTCTTCTTCCTATCTTCTTTTCCTGTCCATTTTAGCTTCCATGATTCATCTTTCTGTCACTCTCCAGCTAGTATCCTTAGGTCATTACCCCTCCTTCATCTTATGCTGCTAAATTCCAGGTAAGAGTGAAACTTTCTGTTTCTGCTTGTCTATGTGCAAGTGACTGAGCACAGCAGGAGAAAAATCATACAACTTGGCTAACTAGTATCTTCCTAAACAGTTAACTTCAATCAGGTGCTCAGCACTACCAGACTTGAATGTTCTTACCATATTTTACTAGTCACTTCACCTTCCTCCTCTATTCAATAACAATTTTAGATTTCTTCCCCTCTCCAAACCTTTGCCCTTTTTTTCTTTCTTGATTCTAAGTTGACGACTCAAGTAGAAGCTGTGAGATTGTACCTACCTCAGATCTCCATCACCAAATCCATAAAATTACCAGAATCTGTACTCATCCTCACTTTATATTGGAATTGAGGAGCTGTGTCATTTAACAGAGACCCTAGTTGTTACCTTGTCTTCTCAAGTACAGGGTCTGGCAGAAGTAATGCCTGCTAGAGTGTGTGTGGTTGGTAGGGTAATAATATGGGTGTAATAACTTACAAAGTTTTAATTTGAACATTTCACCTAAAATGTGATATGGTGTACTTGAATGTGGTATTGTTATGTGACAGAACTACATGCTTATGATTTTGTAATAAAAAGGGGGCATTAATTTGTGCTGGACCCTGTACTGTTTTCCCTTACTCTTCCCTTACTGTTTTGTATTCCTGCTTTCATTGGATCTTTTTTTTTTTTTAATTTAATCCTCACTTGAGATTACATTTATTGATTAGAGAGGGAGAGAGAGAAAGAGAAACATAGATTGGTTGCCTCCCATATGCACCCTGACTAGGAATTGAACCTGTAACCCAGGTATGTGCCCTGACCAGGATCGAACCCACAGCCTTGGTTTTCTGGATGTTGCCCCAACCAACTAAGCCACTAGGCCAGGGCACTGATGGATCTTTTCATCAGCTCTTAAACAGGCTGTAGTCTCTCTCATCTTTAAAATGGTGGTGTTGAACTCTATATTTTCCTGTAGCTATTAACTGTATCTCAGCTATTTACAGCCAAATAGCATTATATAGTTTACTCACAAACTTTACTTTTTCACCTATCAGTTATTCTTCAGCTGACTCCAATCTGTTTTCCATCTCCATCATTCTAAAGAAACAGCTCTCAAACTTCCACATTGGTAAATCTGGTGGATTTTTTTTTTCTTCTGTCCTTATTTTACTTAGAACTGTTAACAATTTAGCCTGCCTAGAAACTTCCTTTTGGTTTTGGGGCTGCCACTTTTTTCTGGTTTCCTTGTACCTCGAATCATTTCTTCAGCCTTCTTTTCTTGGACCTCTAGGTATTAAGCATCTCAAGATTATCTTCTTTTCTCATTCTTCCTGTCTCCCTAGATGATCTCATGCTGTGGCTTCATTTACTGTATATATGTTGATAACTCCCAAATTTATATCTTGAACTGTCTTCTGTTCCAGTTTTCAGATTCTTAAACCCAGCAATATACTTAACTTTCTCGACTAGGGGAGGGGCACCACAAATTCAACATGTGTGTGAACTCAGTATCTTTTCTCTGCAAACTGACCTTTCCTGCAGTGTTCCTCCTGTCTGGTTAATGATACCTCTCCTTAGTTGGTTCTGCCATAAATCTGGGAGTCACCCATAACCTCTCTTTTAGCCCCCTCCATTTGCAGTTCTTTAAATGAATCACATCAGATGTATTCCAAAATATGTTCCAATGCTATCCACTAATTTCCACATGCAAGGTTGGGCTGTCTTATCCAAATTATTATCATTTCCCTTTTAGACAATTCTAATAACCTGCTAATTGGTCTCCTTGTGTTCACTTTTGCTTATACCTAAGTGATTCTCCACATGGCAGACTATTTTTAAAATTAGTAACTTTAAAAGACAGATTTAATCATATTATTCATTCCTCTCCTGAAAATGTTTGAGTGGCTTTCTGTTGCCCTTATGGTAATGTGTAAATACTTTAATGTGGTCTGCATGGTCCTGAACAATCTGACATCTCTCTCTTCAGGTTTACCTTTCTGTTGTCCTTATTCTGACCACAATGGCTTTTAATGACTTGAATAGATCAAGCTTCTACTTGCTTCATGGGTGGTATACAAGCTATATCACCTTTCCTTGCAATGTCCTTTACACCTCTCTTCATTCTGCCTATTTTTATTCATTCTTTAGGTCCCAGCATAAATTTCACTGCCTTGATGAAGTATTATCTGATACTTTCAGACTTAAGCTTAAGTTACTTAGACAGCTTTCTGTACTGTTCTTTTTTAGAATTTACCACAATTATGATTTCTTTGGTGACACTGTTTCACATCTCCCCCTCTAAACTGTAGAGCAATGCATGCATGAGAGCAACAACTCTCTCTTATTTGCCTTAACATCCAGGGTTCTGTCTGCCTCATAGTAAGAGTACACAGTGGATATTTTTGAATGAACTGAATGAGTGAATACCTTTTCAATAAAAGGGAATAATGGCAAATAGTAAAACTAATTTGTTTTTTGTAGCATTTCATTTAGATAGAAGAAATTCACCACCAAACAGTCTGACACCGTGTCTCAAGATTCGAAATATGTTTGATCCAGTTATGTAAGTGTTATGATCAGGAGTATATGTAATTTTTATTTGGAATATTTGGCCAATAAATCAGTATTATGCTATGTCTGTAATTGAAAGATGTCTTTTTTTCCCTCATTCTCTAACTATAGAAATGTTAATATTTTTCTTTTGTTATATTCCAATCAAAGGATTGGCCAAAAGGCACAGATATACAATGATTTATAAAACTTTTGTAGATTTGTATTCACTGTGAATCTCCATGGCAGACCAATGCTCAGGTCGAACTAATGACACACATACAGACAGTACTCTTTATTAGACGTGTAAGTCATTTGCCAGTGTTCTTTGCCTCGTTTGGCAGTAGAGATAAAAAATATCTGCTATTTTAAATTTCTAATCTTACTATAAAAAATCTCTACAAAGATGTTACATACCTTCTCTTCTACAGCCTTGTTTATCCGCGTGGTATTTAAGAAACTTTTCTGTCCATTTGATATTTGAGAAACTTTTTTGTCTATATAATTACAGCAGTGCATGCATCCAGAGAATAGCACAGTTTAAAGTTTCTGCTTTATAATCCATAATACTTCACATAGAAACTGCTATAATCTTTAGAATTTGCTTCTTGGAGGCAGCTACTTACCTGTTCAATGATATGACAGATTCTGGTTTTGTTTTTCTTTTTTAATCCTCACAGTGGAAATTGTTTAATAAAAATACCTGTAAGTTCCACCTAATAACTCATTTATTTCAAGAAATAGTTGATATGATGAGATTCCAAATAAGTGACAGGAAAGTCAAAAGCATGGGGAATACACAGCCTCTGTTTTGCAGATATAGAAAAAATCAGCAAGGTGGTAATCTTGTTGGGAGTCTTACCTCATACCTTAATGGTTAGGAAATCAATGCCAGTCCAGTATTTTATTATCTAAGGTGAAGATTACCATTGAAAGTGTAGCCATCTTCCCTTCTGCCTCATGATCTGTATCACAAATGTGCATTCGTGCAGCAGGATATCTTAAAGCTTTCTTACTAGGGATGCAGCTCTTTCTGCAAAATGTCCTGTATCACTCTAATTATTTGGAGAAGAGAATCTCAGAATACACTACAGCAGGTCCTTGAATAAGGTTGTTTTGTTCAATGTCATTTTGTTGCAACGTTGTTGAGATTTGTAGTAACTTAACTCCTGTATGTATCAGTTAGCTTCTGGTAAAATTGGTTGTTGTACATCATTTCACTTAAAGTCACAGTACCTATCAATGATGTTAAGTGAGGATTTACTGTATTTACTAAGAATTTTTCTTAAGTTTGGGGCTTTAAAAATGTCCTTGAAAATAAAATAATATTCAGCATTTACCAGACTACTCCAACTCATTAAAGTGCTTATTAACACTTCTGTAGAAAGAAAAAGGAAATGACTGTAGGTATGTAGTATTTTAAACATAAAAATGACAGCACATTTGTGCTAGCATGGGCTAATCCTTTATTGCTTCAGCTCTGTGTGTTCTTACACTGGAAGGTGAGAAAAGGGCTGAGGTTCAATATGTAGTTTTTAAACTATCCCCATTCTAGTAAGATATATATGTTTTAAGAGGCAAATGACTCCTTACTGAGTAGGAATATGGTTGTTGATTTTTGTTTTCATTAATTTTTAGGGAAATAGGGGATCAGTGGCATTTGGCAATTCAAGAAGCAATTTTAGAAAAATGCAGTGATAATGATGGCATTGTTCATATTGCAGTAGACAAAAATTCACGTGAGGTAAAGTAACTTTTACTATTGAATTCTACGTTTTGAGTCTGTTGCTGTTAAAACTAAGACTATTCTTTTTTTCTTTTTCTTTTTTAAAATATTACAGGGTTGCGTATATGTTAAATGTCTGTCTCCAGAATATGCTGGAAAAGCTTTTAAGGCATTGCATGGCTCTTGGTTTGATGGTAAGAAATTTGAGTATTATAAACATATTGAAGAGATAAATTATGTCTTACTATTTAAACTATACCAGATTTTAAAGAATTTCAAGTTAGCATTTTTAGAGTAATAACTTTGGATCATTTTATTTGTTTTTTTTTACCACAGTTTTTCTATAAATTATAAAGCATATTTTTACAGATCTAAAATATTATTTTTATCTTACAACAGGAAAATTGGTTACAGTAAAATATTTACGACTAGACAGATATCACCATCGCTTTCCCCATGCTCTTACTTGCAACACTCCCTTGAAGCCATCAAATAAACACATGAACTCTATGTCTCATCTTCGTCTGCGGACTGGCCTAACCAATTCTCAAGGAGGTTCATGAAAAGACTTGCTTCTACTCCTAGGACTGTTATTTACAATAGGAAAATTCGAAAATTCCTGTTTGGCTTCCTGTCTTCCTTTTAAAATGCTTTTTGTATGTAATATTTTTATTGAATACAGCTCTGTTTGAACGTTCCAGAAATCTTAAGGTTCCAAAGGGACTTAGCAGTGACGCAGCAATGCTGAGTAGGTAAATAATGGTTTCATTCAGTTTTTGGAGCTCATTTAAGCCAATGCATTTAAAGTTTTGCATGAGGAACATTGACTTTACTATGTATTTTCAGATGTGGTGGTGGTATTTTTGCACCAAGAAGTGTTTTGATAACCATACAAAAGCATGGTGAAGAGGCTTCTTGTATTTCCATAATTTCCTGTGAACTAACATTGTAAATTCTTACATACAGTAACCTGCATAGTTCCTTACAGGCTAATGTGGTAAAACACTTCATTTCCCAATTTAACCTTAGGTTTCTATTGCTTGTAAGAGAGTCATTTGCAACAGCTGGAATATGGGAAAACTAATTTGGGTTTAGTAGTTACATTTAAGTGGATGTACATGTACTTAAACTGGCTTTTGTATATATGTATAAATGCTGGTGGTGGCGAAAGTAGTCTTGTTTTGTGAGGATGTCTGCATTAAAGCAGTAAAATAAGCTTCTTATTTTATTCATAATCTAATGTGTATATATGTATGTGTATATATGTGTGAATGTGTGTATATATATGTATGTGTATGTGTATATATACACACATATATATATACATATGGCTGTACTATCACATAGATCAAACAGCCAAACACCTGGAAGTATTAGATACAAGTTTCAAATATCTTTTATAGGTTTTATATAAAAAAGTCTTGAGTATGATTTTGTGTGAAAGTTTCGATACTAGTTCTAATGGATTCAAATTTATGTGAGCAATAAAGAAGCAATTGGCAGATATTGGAAAAGTATTTTGTGAAAAGCTGTATTTATTATAAATACTAGGTCTATGATGTAGTATTATTGGGATTAAGTAATTTTCCCAATCTATTTATAATTTAATAAAATGTTAGCTCCCCTGTTGTATGTCAAGGTTAAAGCAGGGCTCGTTGTTTAGCAAAATGTGTATTTGAAAAATCATATTTACAATTTTGGGTCATGGAAGTTTGCAATATAGTAAATGCACGAGTGACCATTGCTTTGTGTCTCAATATTTGCTTTGTTTTCAGTAAAGTTACTTTATTATGGTTTTTGATTTCAGATTAAAATAGTTGTGGAACAAAGTTTACTTGTAATGTAATGACTTTTTTTAAAAAAAAAACAGTTGATCTATCATTGTCAGTTCAAATGAATATGTGAAGCAGCTGAAATTGTACCAATTTTGATTTTGTTTAAAGCTCAGTTTTCTGTTTGGTTTTAATTGTATGCGTGTTGGGTTTGCAGCATGAACTTGCACAGATAATGCACGTTTCCTGGTTAAGTAAACATGATGCACACTGTTCTGTAACAGAAAACCCTATTGTGCCTTACCTGTGTGCTTTTGTGGGCACCATGTTTATGAGAAATAAAAAATGACTTGTTATCTGAAGAGAATAAATTTTAAATTCTCTGTTTATGTCTCAGATGCTAAAATGTGAAAATATAAATATATATAATATATAAAATAACCATTTTATGTGCATCATAGTGATTTATCTGAGCTTAGTGACCCCATCTTGTGACCTGTTGCAAGAGTGAATGTAAAAAATAGTTGTGGCATTTTAAAAGGTCGCCTTTTGATGCAGATGCATCTTTATCTTGCTTCTAAAACATATTTCATGTAAACATTGTACATTTATTATTGTAATATATACTATTATGCAGCTTATTTTACCTGAAACTGTTAAACTGACCAAGATCCTTCCCTGCAAGACAGATGGGAATGTGTATAATAACTAGGTATTTGAGAAGTTCTGAAGTTTGATGTAATCTGTTACTTGTCCTGTTACAAAAAAGGAAAAAATTAAAAATTTATTAGGTTTTTTTTTAATGTGTCTTGGCTTTTAAAAAACGTTTTAAGTGCCCTGTGTCTTTATTTTTTTTTTAATCAGTGAAAATAGGTGCTTTTAGTTTAATTTTGGGGATGATCTGTAAATATATGTGTCTTGTAAAGATGGATAAAGACCCTAAAGTTAATTTTAACCATCCATTCCTCAGTATTTTGCTTTTCCTTAAGAAAAGTGTCTTTTTTCTAACTCTTCAATGTTTGGATCAAAGTGAGGCAAGAACGTAAATCAGCTGCATCACTAAAACACTCTTTAATTTAGATAGACTTTTTTTTTTTCACAGCAAGACTTTCTTAGACAAAAGGAGACCATTCTTCTACACATTCTGGTTCAAACTCTTTATCATAAACAAATAGCTTATGGACTGGCTACTTTGAGTGGCATTGGTTTAGATTTTTTTGATAATTTTATCAGCTACAAAGAAGACTTGAACCTTGGCTGGGTGGCTCAGTTGGTTGGAGTGTCATCCCATATACCAGAAGGGTTGGGGTTTGATCCCCTCTCCGGGCATGTAGTGGGTTTAGGGTTCAGTTGCTGTTTCTCTCCCACATTGATGATTCATTCTCTCTCTCTCCCCCCCCACTCCCCACCTCTCACAGACACACACACACCCCACTTCCTCTCTCTAAAATCAATAAATGTATCCTCAGGTGAGGATTTAAAAGAAGACAATGACTTGATATGTCTGAATTAGTAGACCTAGCACTGTTATATATTAGGGATGGAAAGGTTGAAAAGACATTTCTCTAGATGGTTACAGTCTAGAGGAAGAACATTGGGCAGATAAGTTAAAATATAGAATGGAAAATACAGTGAGAGAAAAGAGCAGAAGAAATTTTGAGGCAGCAGAGAGGCACCTATAATCTTAAATGGAGGAGACAGCCGAGCCACATTTTCATTCAATTCAACATTAAACTCTTCCTAGTATAGATACAGTAAGTCTCCTTTACCTTGAGTTCCCAGAGGAGCTTCTGTTCTTATGATGAGCTCATCAAAATTAATGTATGGAACCTGAGTTATTAACACAATCCATTTTCATATTCATTGGTCTGTGGATCCCTGAATATCTTGAGAATGTTGACGCCTGATAAAAATGGACTTTGTTACATTTTCCTTGTATGGTGTTCAGTGTTTGGATGACAAGTTGTGATTTCCAAGTGAACAGTGTTTTGATGTAGCATGTGTCCAGCACATTTCCCTTATCCTCCTTGCAGTCGCACTCCCTGCTTCTAGTGACATTGCTATAGGTCACCTACATGGCTTCTTCCCCCTTTTTTCCCCTAGACTTACCTCAGCAAATCACTTCTTCCAGATGACTCAACAGAAGATGCTAAATCAAGCAGAATTTTTGAAAGCCAGTTTTGGAAAGGGTGTTTAGGAACAGGTAACCCAATAAATTTAATAATAAAAAGAACTGAAAATAGGAACCGGAAGTTACAGTTTAAAGAAACAATGTCAAGGATACTCATTTTCTTGGTCTAGTATGCATGACTAGCTAGCTAGCTGCCTCTAAGCCCCACTGGAGAATATTGATGACTGGAAATGCATCCTGATGGTAGATTTCTGCCCCTAAGATCCTTTACTGTGGGATAAACTCATTGTGTTGACTCTTAGATTTTAAAACCAGTAGCATCTCTGGGTGCTTAGATTTACTTTTTCTTTCGTGAGTGGGCACTTGAGACCACATTCCCCCGAAACTGGAGAGGCAGCTGTCTAGGCATAGAGAGCACATTTAAAAAGATAGATTGATGAAGAACAACCTAGTGCATTTATAAACTACAAGCAGTTTTTATAACTGAATTATGGAGTATAAGAAACAAGAAAGGCAATAATCAGATCATTGAAGGCTTCGTCGATCACACGAAGTTTGGATATTGGTTGCTAAAGGGAGTTTAGGTGAGAGTTGGGATGAAAAGGAAAGGATTTGAGTAATATCTTTAGATAAAATGGGAAGGATTTGAGTAGTTGGATATAGAGAAACAAATTGTCCAGTTTTCTATTATGGGAACTCTGACAATCCCAACATTTGTAAAATAGGTGATAAGTAACAACTTGGGAAGGATGATAAATAGGATTTTTGGACATTTTGAGATTGGGATGCCAATGGAATATTCAAGTGGATGTTTCTAGCAGCTGCGTTGGATTTCTAATTCTGAGGTATTTTGAGGAAGATCTAAGCTAGAGACACAATTTGGGAGTTAAATACCATGAAAGTAAATTAAATGAGCCAGAGAGTCCCAGTAGAGGCCAAAATGAATTCCTATTTCTACTCTATTTAGCTGTGTGGCCCTTAGGTAGGGTTAGGAATGGGGTGAAATATTAAGGAAAATTTGAAACGAATTAGGTGGAATTCGAAGAGGTCTTTAAATGGAGTAAAGTTAAAGTGGAATTTTAGTACACCGTATTTTTTGGACCATAAGACACACCTAGGTTTTAGAGGAAAATAGGAAAAAAAATTGAAGCAAAAAATGTGGTAAAATACTTAACATAAATAACATAACATTTCATCAATGTAAATAACTCAACAGCAGTATTAACAACCATTATTCCTCCCAAATTGGAAGGGTGCGTCTTACAGTCTGAAAAAAATACAGTAATCATTTCTGGTTTGGGCAGCTGGTATTAGATGGTGGTGACATTTTTATTGGTTTGTGGAAAAATGAGATGTTGAGAGCTGTGACTGTCAAAGGAAGGAATAAATGCAAAAAGTGGTCAAAATAGGACTGTTTATAAATGTTTTGCCATACACCCAAAAGTAGAAACTTGTTTGAAGCTGTTATTATTACAGCCATTGTAAACTAGTCAAATCTTACAGGCCTGGAAACCTTTTTTGAGGGGGTGAGGGGAGGTAACTTTATTTCTACTTCGACTCATTGTTAATTTAAATTTTTAACCTTTAAAGGGCAGTCTTATTTTTATTTTTACAAATGCTGCAATATTTTCTTTTACCATAAAAAAATGGCTAATGTGTACAATGTTAAATTTTAGTGGCTCGCTATTTACTTTTGAACAAAGGTAAAACTTGATGTTCAAGGCCTTGCCTTTACCTAGACTAGTGCTGTTCAATAATATATAATGTCAGCCATGTGTAATTTAAAATTTAATTATGGCCACATTAAAAAGAACACCTGAAATGAACTTGCATACATTTTATTTAACCATATATATCCAGGATATTATCATCATGTAATCAAAATTTTAATTACTGATTGATTTTATATGCATTGAAATCTAGTATACTTACAGCAAGGATAACCCTGGGTTATGTGACCTTCATTGCTAAAACTGGTACAATTGGTCACCTTACTTGTAGCCCATCTCAATTCAGATGCTATATTTTCACTGAAAATACTTGACTTATATTTATATTTCATAAAATCTATAGTTGGGAAAAAGTAGATTCACATATCCCCCAAATTCTTCCAAACCTACTTAAAGTTTTCCTGTAATTGAATCAGTTATCAGTTTTAAAATTTACATTAAATTAAATTTAAAAGTGCTCACTAGCCACATGTAGCCAGGGGCTACCATGTTGACAGAGAAGATCTAGACCAACCCGTACATTTCTTGCTAGATCCAAGACCTCGCATAGCCACAGTGCCCCAGCGGAACTGCACTGCTTGCATTTTCCACGCATATCTAACTCCCGCTTGAGTCTGTTTTTACTGTCATTGTTCATATTGGGGTTTATGTACTTGTTCACTTATTTTCCTGAAACATCCTTCATTTCCTGTTTCTATACACCCAAATCTATACAAACACCTCCTCCAGGAAATATTGATTACCCCTGGCTGGAAGTAATTCCTACTATGTGCATTCCTGAAATATTTGATTTGCATTTCTATCTGATTTATATTTGATTAGCAGTTTCTATATTTCTGTATTATATAGTGTTCTCCATCTGCCCTAGTTTAGCTTCTGTTATTCCTCATCTGAAATTGCTCTTCTAGAGATTACCAAAAAACTTAACTTTTGCCAAATTCAAGAATCATTTCTATGTCCTTTCTTAAACTCTCAGTACCACCTGCCGTAGCTGACCACTATTTTCTTATGTCAAACTTTTTATTAGGAAATAATTCACACATGTAAGATGATATATATAAAGCATAAACCTTACTTACATTTTGAAGTACACCAATCACGAGTATCCAACCTTTTGGCATCGGTGGGCACACTGGAAGAAGAAGAGTTGTCTTGGGGCACAAAGTAAATACATTGTGGCATGTAATCACAAAAAGATCTAATATTTTAAGTAAATTTATGATTTTGTGTTGGGCTGCCTTTATAGTCATCCTGAGCCGCATGTGGCCCGCGGGCCGCAGGTTGGATCCCCGTTACATTAACTTTGCAGAACCTCTGTGTTCCCTTGTCCAATGCTTCTCCTTCCCAACTCCCAGATAACCACTATCTTGAATTGTGTTAATCTTTTTTTATTAGAGTTTTAGCACATATGTGCCTCTAACTACTACTTAGTTTAATTGTTTCTGCTTTTTTGAGCTTTTTTATTTCTATCTACCCATCTACCTACCTTTCTCTTCAATCTACCCATTCTCTTGACACCATCATATCTAGCCTGGATTGCTGCAAAAACCTAAGCTGGTCTCCTTTTTCCTTGCCCAGCTGAGTTGGTTTTGACCTTTCAATGAATAGTCAAATTATATGTATACTTCAGTGACTTTTGCTCAACATTGTTTTTGATACTCTTCTGTATAGGTGCATGTAGCCATCACTTACTGTCGTGGCTGCACAGTACCATATTTTGCTGTGTATAGTGTGCTCACGTGTATAATGCACACCCACATTTTAGTGCTAATTCCCATGTATAATGTGCATCCTTATTTTTCCCTCAAAAATGTAGGCAAAAAGTGTGCATTATACATGGCAAAATATGGTATTATAGAATACACTGCAGTTAATTTGTTCAACTATCTATGGACATTTAGATTGTTTTCAGGTTTTTTTTAATACTATAAACAAGGTGTAACTGAACATTCCTTCTTGAACTTGTTTGCTGGTGTACATATTCAAGTTTCTCTAGGTCAGTGTTATTCAAAAAGTAAGGTTCTCAGTTCAACATCAGCATCACCTGGGAATTGGTTAATCCAAGGAATTATTGGGCCCCACCCCAGATTTGCTGAGTTAGAAACTTTGGAGTTGAAGGTTACTATTCTGTGTTTTAACAAATTCTCTAGGTGGTTCTCATGCACTCTCTGGAGTTTGAGAATCACTGGCATAAAGGTTCCTTTTGTGAGAATAATTTGTGTCCCCTAAACTCAATCTTTGGTTTTCATATCATTCTTGAAATATTTTAAAAACTATTTATGAACAGGACTTACTGTTCCTAAACTGTTTGCAGTTTGTTCCCTCTGTTTTCTCACCTCTTTCACATTTTGTAGTTTTTTTTTAATATATATATCTTATTTATTTATATTTAGAGAGAGGGTAAGGGAGGGAGAAAGACAGAGAGAAACATCAACCGCCACGTGTGTATTCCCTAGCTGAGGATGGAACCTGGAACCCAGGTATGTGTCCTGATGGGAAATCAAGCTGGGAGCCGGTGACCTTTTGGTTTGCACCCAACCAACTGAGCCACGCTGGTCAAGGCACATATTTTAGCTCTGATCTTTTTTCTTTGATAAGTTGTTGACTGTCTACCTCATGTGACTAAATTGGCATGCAGGTAACTAAATATCTCTGTTTTCTGTTACACACCACAATCTCATTTTTTCTATTAATTGGTTGCTTCTTTTTAGTCTCTTTTCCAGCTCCTCCCCCATTGCTCAGTCTCATATATTGGAGTGCCCTGGGCCTTAGTCTGCACTCCTGTGCTGTTATCTATATGGATGTTTTCTCTAGGTGATCTCACCCAGGCCTAGTGAATGACCCCCAGATATTTATCTCCAGCCTTAACTCCTCCCTTGGGTTCAGTCTTAGTATACATTCAGCTTGCTACTTGGTATCTCCATTTGGACGACTAAAAGGTTGTCAAATTTTATATACCAAAACAAAACTGATTTCCATGCCTCTTTGCCTCCAAACACATTCTTCCTCTAGTAAATTATACCACATCTCAGTTGCTTAAGCTGAAAATCTAGAACTTACTATTTCCCTCTTTTCCTCAGTTCCTATATTCAATTAATAAAGTCCTTTCAGCTCTTTTATTTTTGTTTATCTCCCTACTTACCTATCTCTCCAACTCTTGACATCATCATGTCCTGCATGGATTGCTATAGAAACAGCCTAAACTGGTCTCCTTGTTCCTTGTCTAGCTGCAATTGATTTTCCATGCAGCAATCGAATTTGCCTTCAGAAATGTATCAGAACATGTCACTCCCTAAAAGAAAATCCTCCAATTATTCCCAGTGCATTTAGAATAAAGTTAAAATTTCTTGTCTTGGCTTTCAAGTCCCGCTGTGAACTGGCCGATGCCCATCTCTTTAAGAACTTTTTCTGTCATGCCTTTTTCACTTACATTTCTCTAGCCACCCTGGTTTACTTTCTATGTGTCCACGTACACTGCTTCCCAACCGTAGGGCCCTCATACTTTTTCTCTCTGGGAATACTGTTCCTTGGGCTTAGGCCTTTGCATTAGATGGAGTCCAGTTTATTTTTTCTTTTGTGGGTTGTATTCTTGGTGTCTAAGAAACTATTGCCTAATCCAAGGTCATGATGATTTACTCCTATGTTTTCTTCAAGGACTTACTGTTTTTCTTGTTGCATTTAGGTTGTCGATCCATGTTGAGTTGATTTATATATGAGGAGGGACCCCCCAAATTAATTTATTAAAAATTGTGTATTCTCTGGCTGGCGTAGCTCAGTGGATTGAGTGCGGGCTGGGAACCAAAGTGTCCCAGGTTCGATTCCCAGCCAGGGTACATTCCTGGGTTGCAGGCCATAACCCCCAACAACCGCACATTGATGTTTCTCTCTCTCTCTCCCCCCTCCTCCCTTCCCTTCCTAAAAATAAATAAATAAAATCTTTTAAAAAATTATTTTAAAAAAATTCTGTATTCTTATATGTTTAAGCTTGTCACATTCAAAATACTTTCCATTTGATGAAATATACCTATTGAAATGTTTTTTCCACTGCTCAAAACAGCTTCTGAACTTGTCAATTTTGATGCCTTTTAGTGCTTCCACTTTCTTATTTTACCTCTTCCACATCAGCAAAATGTTTCCCTTGGAAGACTTTTTTCTTCCAGGGGTGTGGGGGAAAACAGTCGCTTGGAGTAAGTAAGATAGGGTAAATAGGGAGGGTGGAACCCGGGGATAATGCTGTTTTTGGCCAAAAGTTGCTGAACACTCGGCGTGGTATGGGCAGGTACACTTGTAAATCACCTATCATGAAATGAGCAAACATGTTGAAAGAGTCTTCAAAAAAAAAAATTCACTGAAGCTGAATATAGCCTCTCACAGCAATGCCAGCTGTTAGGCTGATTCAGGTGGGTTCCTAGAACACTCACCCAGCAGGGGAAGCCTGTACTACAAGGAGCCCACCCTCCACAAGATAATTCTGAGTTCAAGATAATTTGGGTTTTTTTGGGTCCCCTCCTTGTGTATTATGTGAGGAAGGGTTCCAACTTTATTATTTATTTGTGGATATTCATTTGAGATGTCTCAGCACCATTTTTCATAAGGGGTTCCCCTCCCCACCCCTGCATTGATTACCTTGTCGTCTTTGCTGAATATTAGTTGACATCAAAAGTGAGGATTTATTTCTGGACTCTCAGTTCTATTCCGTTTATTTACCTATCTATGTATGTATCTACCCACCCACCCATTCATTTTTATGCCAGTACCACAGTGTCTTGATATAGCTTTGTGGCAAATTTTGAAATCAGGATCTGTGAATCTTTCAACATTTTTCAAGTCTGTGTTAGATATTCTGGATCCCTTGAATTTCCTATAAAATTTTAGCATCAGCTTCAGTTACTGCAAATAAGCCAGCTGGAATTTGATGGGGGCGTGTTCGTCTGTACATGAAGAATACTACCATCTTCATAATATTAAGTTCTTACACATGAAAATGGGATGTCTTTCCATTTGTTTAACATCATCTTTAATTTCTTTCAGCACTGTTTGGTAGTTTTCAGAGTATAAGTTCTGTATTTCTTTTGTTAAATTTATTCCTAGCTATGTTAATCTTTTTGATGCAATTATAAATGGATTTTTAAAATGTTGCCTTGGCTGGTGTGACTCAGTGGATTGAATTTCAGCCTCAGAACCAAAAGGTCGCCAGTTTGATTCCCAGTCAGAGTACCTGCCTGGGTTGCAGGCTTGGTCCCTGTTGGGGGCATGCAAGAGGCAGCCAATCCATGTATCTCTCGCACATCAATGTTTCTCTCTCTCTCTTTCTTCCTCTTCTCCCTCTCTCTCTCTAAAAATAAATAAGATCTTTAAAAAAATTAAAATAAAAATTTTTAGATTGTTTATTGCAAGTGAAGAAATTGTATAGGATACAATTAAATTTTGTGTATTCATTTCGGGTTGTGGCCTTTTTGTCAACTTGTTTACTAATAGGTTTTAGTGATTTTCTTTGAATTTTCTATATAAAAGATCATGTCATCTGCATATAGAGATAATCATACTTATTCCTAGATTTTTTTCTCCTAGTTGCCCTGGCTAGAACCTCCAGTAGAGTGGTGAATAGAAGTGGCGAGACAAGATGTTCTTGTTGTGTTCCTGATCTTGGAAACCATTCAGTCTTTCACCATTAAGTATGATGTTAGCTGTGGATATGTTGTATCTTCATTTTCACTAATCTCAAGTTATTTTCCTTTATCAAGTTGAGGATGTTTCCCTTCTATTTCTCATTGTTGTTTTTACCATGAACGTGTTAGATTTTGTTAAATGCCTCTTCTGTGTCTGTTTAGATGATCATGTGATTTATTTCCTTCACTCTGTTGAAAATGAGAATTGATTTTCAAATTCCAAAGCAACATTTCATTCCTGGGATAGATCCCAAGTCTGATTGTGGTGTATAATCCCTTTTACATGTTGCTGGATTTGGTTTGCTAATATTTTGTTGAGGATTTTTGTATTTATGTTCGAGACATATTTGGTCTGTAGTTTTCTTTTTTGTGTGAGTGAGATGTTTGTCTGATTTTGGCATCACAGTAATACTGTTCTCAGAATGAGTTGGGAAGTGGTTCCTCCTGTTTTTTGATAGAGTTAGTGGGGAATTGATATTAATTATTTTTAATATATTTGGTAGAATTCACCATTGAAGTCACCAGGTCTGGGTCTAGTAGGTAGTTTTTTTATTGTAAATCTTTTTTTTTTTTCAGTTTTAGGTCTATTCAGATTTTCTGTTTCTTTTTGAATCAGTTTCAGTAGTTTATGTTGTAGGAATTTTTACATTTCATGTTTTAAGTGATTTGTGGTCACTGCATATAGTTGTTCTTAGTATTTCCCTTTAATCTGTATTTCTGTAATGTCCCCTCTTTCATTACTAATTTTAATGATTTGAGTCTTCTCTCTTTTTTTCTTGGTCAGTCTAGCTACAAGTTTGCCAATTTTGTTGATAATTTCAAAGAATCAACTTTTGGCTTTGTTGATGTTGTCTATTGTTTTTGTATTCTCCATGCCATTAATATCCATATTAACCTATTATTTTTTTCCTATGCTTGGTTTGGTTCATTTTGCTCTGTTTTTGTTATTTTTATTTTTTTGAGTGTCTTCAGGTGAAAGTTAATGTTATTGATTTGAGATCTTTCCTTTTCTTAACATGGGCATTTATAGCTATAAATCTCCTTAAGCTCTGTGGTAGCTGTATCTGTAAGTTTTGGTATATTGCATCCTCATTTTTATTCATCTCAAAATATTCTAATATCCTTTGTGGGGTTTTTTTAACCCATTGGTTATTTAGAAATTTGTTGTTTTTTCCCCACATTTCTGTAAATTTCCCATTTTTTAATCATAAATTTCTAGTGACATTCCGTGTAGTTGGATAACATACTTTGTTTGATTTGTTTTAAATCCTTTTAAACATACTTTGTTTGATTTCAAGCCTTTTCATACTTTGTTTGAAGCTTATTTTGTGGCCCAGCACTTTGTCTCTTCTGAAGAATGTTCCATGTGAACTTGAGAAGAATATGTACTCTGCTGTTAAAAAATCTAGGTCACCAGGGATCAGCAGGTGCTCTTTGGACCACCACTGGCTTCCACACTTGATTATATCTTCAGTTTTCTACTTTTGTTTTGTTTTTGGCCTCTGATTTCCCTTAGTTTATTGCCAGATCATTAATTCACTTAAAAATGCTTTTCATGATTATTTCAGTACAAAAACCATTTTATAATAGGAGATTTATTCAGGATGTCTTGCTCCATCATATTTCTGGAAATAAGTTCTCTTACACTACTCCTTATTGCTTCCATCTTTGAAAATTATTTGTTCTCGTCAGCAGGGGTGTCCAACCTTTTGGCGTCTCTGAGCCACATTAGAAGAAGGAGAGTTGTCTTGGAGCACATGTTAAATACATTGCAATAAATAATCACAAAAAAATCTCATCATGTTTTAAGTAAATTTACAATTTTGTGTCAGGCTGCATTCACAGCCATCCTGGGCCACATGACACCCCTGCAAAGAGTGTCCCATCCTTGTGGTTGGTGCCTGAGTGTTCAGTAGGGATATTTGATTTAACAAATAGGTACACTGGTATCATCTGTGAATAAGAAACAGGTAAGCTGATGTGAGGGAACTTTCCAAAAAAAGATCAGAGAAAACAAATGGGGACGTACATCATTTTTCTTTGATAGACTGAATATAGCAAGTAGGCTACCTTACCCATCTTAAATTAGTACAGAAGTTTAATGCCATTCCAATAATGGCTCCAGTAGATTTAAATTAATTTCTGAGAATTCTAAATGAGTTTCTAGGATATTAGCTGGAAAGATAAACAGGAAAGAGAGTAAATTTTTAAAAATAAAACATGATTAATAAGGAAAGTGTCCCATCAGATACTCAAGCAAATTAAATCTGTGTTAATACTGTTATACAAACATAGGCAGACAATAAATGCCTTGAAACAGATATCTGAGCGTAACTGAGACCAGAAAGGCACTTAAATATGCTTATATCAGGGGCCAATTTTTTAAAAATTTTATTTATTTATTTTTAGATGGGGAAGGGAGGGAGATAGAGAGAAACATCAATGTGTGGTTGCTGGGGGTCATGGCCTGCAACCCAGGCATGTATCCTGACTGGGAATTGAACCTGCGACACTTTGGTTTGCAGCCTGTGCTCAATCCACTGAGCTACGCCAGCCAGAGCCAAATTTTTCTTAATAAATACTTTCACTAGAACTTCAACTTGAATTTTTTTGCTAAAATTAAAAAAAAAATTAAAACATAGATTCTATTTATTTAAGTTAGAGTAAGGGGAAAGGAAAGAGAAAGAGAGGGAGAGAAACATCCATGTGCAAGAGAAACAGGTTGGTTGCCTCTCACATACCCCGAAATGGGAAGCTGGCCTGCAACCCAGGCATGTTCCCTGACTGGAATCAAACCAGTGACCTTTTGGTTCACAGGCTGGCACTCAGTCCACTGAGTCATACCAGCCAGGGCAAAAAAGTGGAAACAAAACAGAAAACTTATTTTCTATATAACAAAGTTAACTTAGAAATATTTTAACTCAGAAATAATTATTTTACATTTTTTCCTTGGCAAAATTATTTGAAACATGAAATGGCAATTATTAATTTTTTTATATGTACTCCATAATGGAATCCTCTTTTACAAAAATATCCCAGACTTCATCCATTTGTGATAGCATTTCTCTGTAGTCCAGTCATTCCTTTATGTACTTCCTGTGTCCTTGTCCTTGTTGTTGGCAACTTTCCTTTAACTGCTAACTGGATTGACAGACACATTTATTCTATGGCTATGCCACTGATTTGAATAATTTTCCATCTTTATGAACTTCATAAAATCCTACACATTTTGCAAGATTTTCTAGTTCACTCTGTAGTGGATTTTCATTGCCGTGTATTTTTGAATGACAATCTGCAAGATACTCCCAAACACAGACATTAGCATGGATGGTACTGTGAAGCACAGAAGCATATTTGAGGAAGCACTGATTTATGTTCTGTAAGAGTATTTTATGCTCTGGTTGACCATTGTAACAGGTCATTATGGTTAATGAATATACTTGAGGTACTGCTATATAAGAATTCAGGTTATGATAAAGGTGGCTTTAAAAATTAGTGGGCAATATATAAATAGATCATTCAGTAAAAGTCTTTAAAAGTTAAAGACTTAATGTAACTAGTGCCAGGGCCTGTGACTCCTACAACTGTGTCTCCTTAGAAGAGGCACAGACCCTTTGGCTCATAGAAGATTGTAATGACTAGATACTTCTGCACTGCAGGAGTTGCTCCAATTCTTCGTACTTAACTTGATGTAGAGAGGATATCCTTCACAAAGATTTTACATGTCCCAATAACATAACACATACTCAGTTGTCTTCTTAAAGTTCAGTCTCCTTCCCATGGCAAACTCCAGGACAAAAGGGGCAGAAGAGGTTTCCTGATGCTTATTTTGTCTGGGGCTCTTTTTATTTGATAATTACAACTGGGCTTCTCTGTCACTATCAGCATCTGAATCATAGAATCCTGGTGACATCAGCAGAGAAAAGAGATCAGAAGAATGTAAGTAGCACAGCTCTTCTGGAACAGTGTTTCCCAACTGATGTGCTGCAAATGGGTTACAGATGTACTAAGGTATTAGTCTTCAGAGAGGCAGCAGGACTTGGAGTTACCTCTGGCAGGCTGTTAACGAGCCTCCTGTATTTAACCAACACGATGTGCAATAATTATCCTTTTCTTTCAGTGCTATGAAGTGAAAAAAATGGTTGGGGAGCACTGTTCTGAGCAATTAGTTAGAAACAATGAGAACGTGAATTATATTATGTGACTATGGACTCCTCTGGTGTACAGATGAGAAGAGCGTGTTGTAGCAGAGCATGGGGGGTGGGGGCTTAGGCCTTTTTCCTGACAAATCACTGCAATTCCGTTTCCACATTGGACTTTATGTCATCAATACGATGTCTACATTAGTACCAGCCTCTGAAATTTTATGTCTTTATAGTTCTCTACACATACTTAGATAAGTTCCAAGAGGAATAAAAAGTTGGGAAATAAAATAACCAAAAGAAAAATAAGAGGAAAACTTTGGCTGTAGGGTTAAGCACAGAAACAAATCATAAAGAAAAATGGAATGTGTTTGGTTTTACTAAGATAAAAACCATCAGTACATCCAAAATTCTAAGAACAGATTGAAAGACAGGGGAATGGAATGATGCTAGTATATGTGATTTGCAATAATATTCTACAAATGAAAATTATTTTAACATAAAAAGGCTAACATGATAGAAAATTAGTCAGATGGCATCAGAAGGTGATCCACAAAGTGCTACAAATGCCCAACAAATATATGAAACATTCAGACACAGAAAGAAATGCAAATTAATCAACAATTGAGGAAGTATTTTTCACATGAAATTGGATAGATTTTACTTATGTTTAGGGGGAAAAAAGGCCTACATAAATACTTGTAGTCATGGAAAGTGATGAGCATTTCTATAGCCAATTTGGCAATATGTAAAAAATGTGTTAATCTTCATACTCTTCCCTTATGTTTTAATTTTTAGGAATTTATTGTGAAGAAATTATCAAATGACATGAAGATATATGGAAATGATATAGCTTTATACTATGATAAGAATTAGAATTGAAATCTACAAAAATGAGAGAAAATAATGGATTATGTATTTTGATGAAATCATAGGCCATTGATAAAATAATGTCTTTAAATAATATATAAAATGTAGAAAATATTGTTTATGTGCTGCTTAAATTGCATGTACATTATTTAAGATATACTGTGTTTCATCTAAGATACTACTAGCTGGAAGAGGCGCCATTTTCTCTGGCACTAAGAAAGGAAAGAACAAAAATAATCCCCAAGGTGTGGATTCTGATAAAAGACCCTCGTATAAAGCAAGAACAACCCTGGAGTCAGGGTATGTGAAGCTAGCCTTGTCTCTGGAAGGGGACAAGAAAGAAACCAGCTGGTTCTCATTCAGATCATTGTTTCAATTCCTACCACCATCAGGGGCCAAAGAGCTTCAGGCAAAGAGAATTTAAAGTGTTCACAGTTGATAGTTACTCCAGATAGAAGCAAACATCAGTCCCTTGGCAGAAATGAATTTAATGCAGATAGACAGCAATTACTTTCTTTTGTAAATTTGACAGTGACTTTTTAAAGACACTTGATTCTAAAATTATTAATAATTTCCATATCAGAGTTGTTAAAAGTGAAAAAATGTGTGCCAAGAGCAAAACAAGATTATTATATACATAGTATCACATGGGAATACTTCAGAATTTAGCAGTGTAGCCCAACTGTTGGATTACATATGTATTTTACAAGATTTCTCTGTGAACATTTTTTTTAAATATTTTCTTTTTTTAATTGATCAAGACTGAAGTCTTTTTTTAAAAAAAGATTTTATTTATTTATTTTTTTATAGGGAAGGGGGGAGAGAGAGAGAGTTCAATATGCGGTTGCTGGGGGTTATGGCCTGCAACCTAGGCATGTGCTCTGACTGGGAATCTAACTTGTGATGCCTGGTTCGCAGCCCACGCTCAATCCACTGAGCTATGCCAGCCAGGGCAGATTTTATTTATTTTTAGAGAGAGGGGAAAGGAAGGAGAGAGAGAGGGAGAGAAACATCTATGCATGGTTGCCTCTTGCACGGCCCTGCTTGGGCACCTGGCCTGCAACCCAGGCATGTGTCCTGACTGGGAATCAAACCAGTGACCCTTTGGTTCACAGGCCAGCACTCAATCTACTGAGCCATACCAGCCAGGGCTCTGTGACCACTTATTACATATATTTGAGTGTTAAACTTAATTAGGATTCCTATTATTGTCTTTACTACTCTTTTTCTTAATTTGATTACTGTACTCTGCTAGTTTATTTTGAGTCACTCCAATCTTTGGTAATGAATCTCAGACATTTTGGAATTTATAATTTCAGCACTTTGGGAAACACCTGTGATTATTTTGGTTGCAGACCTATGGCTTACTGTTAGTGGGTGTATGGAAGGTCTTCCAAAAAACACTGAGTGCCTGCATTGAGGGAGGAGGGAGAAAAAGGACCAGTGGTTAAGAGGACAGTCTCTGATGTGCACTGGTGTGACCTTAGTCAGGTTGGTTTAAGCACCGTATTCTGCCATGTATAATTTGCACCCCACACTTTTCTGCATATTATACACAGGATTATTATACCCATGGTATGTAATCATTATACCCATGTATAATGCACATCCTTATTTTTCCCTCAAAAATTTGGGCAAAAAGTGCACATTATACATGGCAAAATATGGTGGTCTAACACTCAGTTTTCTCATTTTTAAAACAGTGATAATGGTGTAATTGAGAGAACTAAATAAAATAATGTAAAACGCATGTCACGTAATACTTCTGTTATCATTTCTAAATCAAGGTCTGAGATCAAACTACTTGATAATGTGATTCGGTTACATCTCTTTGCTGCTTTTATTTGTAGTCACCCTTAATGATACTCACACATAAGTGAGACCTTTGAGAAGCTATAATCTCTTCAGTGCTTCCTTTTCTAAATGACATAGTTCCTATTCCACCAAACAGAAAAGGGGTGCAACTCCTGCTTAGTATAACCTTGATGCAGAAAGCAGACAGAAAGGGAACTGTTACAGGCTAATCTCACTGAACAAAGATGCAAAAATCCCAAATGAAAATGGACAGCAAGCCAAATCCTGTAACGTGTAAGTGGGAATAATACGTCATGACCATGCTGGATTTATTTCAGGAAAGCAGGATTGGTTTGATGTAGACAATCAACATAATCTGCCATAGTGACAAATAAATAGATCATCTCAAATAGATGTGGTAAAACCATCTGATAAAATTCAACATATATAAATCCTTTTATAAAAAAGTAATTCTTAGCAAATTAAGAGTAGAAGGGAACTTTCTAAATTTGATCAAAGATATTTTCCAAAGATCTAAAGCAAACATGATATTAATGGTGAATTCTCTGGTGTTTCCCTATTGGGTGCAGTTCTGAACACCCAGAATTTTTGACATCTTCCCTTATTTCTAAAACTGGTTTGTTATTCTTCACCATTAACTCTTGGTTCTTTTGAAACTAATGCATTCTCTCTTTTTATTTAACTTCGAAACACTGTACCTTATTAGTCTCTCTTCTCTCTTAAAGTGTTTATTTTATTGTTACTTTTTCTCAAGTTGTGTCTAAAAATTCTTCCTTTTTTATGCTCAGCACTTCTACTTTAAAAAGTGGACATTTCTGCTTCTTGGTGTGAAAGACGGAGAGGCAGACCCCAGCGGTGACTGGGTCCATGAGAGTGGTGTCTGCTGGTTGGTATGAACCAGTTATGCTTCACCAATGGAAGACATCAGATCTTGAAAATGATTGTGATCATTCTGTGTGATTAAAATGTTCCTTAATGTTTCCCTACACATATAAGCTGGTATAATCTTTTAACTGTAGGAGTCTTAGAAATTAATTTTATGTGATACATTCCAGGTGACAGTGAGGCTTCGTTGTGTGGAGTACAGCCCTGGAAGATAACAGCAGCAATAGAGATGAGTTGAAAAGTAGACAGTGAGCAAGAGAGACTTTCCGGAGCAGATGTGGGTTGTTGAGTACTGTTGTCACATTCAAAGAGCTAGCCGGTGAGCCTGTTAATTGGCCCCTCATTTTGCTATTCACCATCATGAATGATCCATTGTTTCACATTTCAATAAATCACTTAAATGAAACTACATTAAAAAATTATAATATATTAAATAAAGCAGCTTAATTCAATAAAGTTACTGTTTGCATTTTTCACAACACTTTAGTAATATGGAAAAACCAAAACTGCTTTTGGTTTAACCCAAACACAGCTGAATATACTTAAAACACTACCTCCTTATGAAACAGAACCTTATCATATATGGACATTGTTGGAAATTGAAATGCTTAGAGAAGTATCCTATTTTCTTTGTGTTTAGAAAAAAATATATGTACTATCAAAGTATCTCATATTCTAGTATTAGATCAGTACAGAAAATTTCTGTTTATCTGGAGTAACTTTTAAAGATAATATCTTAATTAATTTAATATTCAAGTTACCTAAGTGCTGTAATCTGACTCAAAAATAATTAGTTTTCAATGAATGTAGTAACATATTTACAGCACTAAAACTGTGGGGAACTCAGTGTAATCATTGATGTCTCAGGAAGCAACTTAGAATCTTGTAGTGCTTCATTTTATAATGAACCTCACTTATTAGGAGGAAAACCTGAAAATTCTAGTTACTTGAGTTGACTAGTGATTATTTGGATTATGAGAAAGCTTTTTATTTTGTACAGGTTATGAAAGCTGTGTCATATATACCATGTATTTTACCATAATCCTTCTTGCCCCTGTTATGGGCATTATAGAAAAGAAAGGTCAAAACTTACCTCATTCAACTGGAAAACAGACATGAAAATTATTCAAAGAATGATCTGTGGACCACCAATCTTAGTGTCAACCATCTGAGGCACTTTTCAGAAATGCGGTTTTCTGAATCCTTCACCAGACCTTCTGAATCACTGGAACAAACTCTCCGAGTAGTTCTGATATTTAATTTTGGGGCCCATTGCCAGATGGCTGTGGGAGCTGAGATATCAACCTAGGAAGAATTATCAGGGCAGAACCAAAATAATTCCTCCCATGAATGTGGATAAAGGAAAAAAGTGACAACGATTGGAATGGGTGTGCTACTTCCCACAAAGTACAAGAACAGGAAATAATATGTTTTGCCGTCAGACCAAAGGCATTTTTGAGGCAAAGCTGGAAATAGTACAAAAGCTATTTCATTCATGTTTACTCACTGTGTAGATTTTCCAGTGTATTTTTCCTTATTGATGTGAAATAACATGAAGTTAGCTGAGCATCATTTGATTCATTTGGAAAATCTTTTTGTTTTAGTGCTTTGCATTTACTTCAGACACTATAGTAAATGTCTCTTTGGGATTTCTGTCTGCTAAATGAGTTTTCAGGCTTTGGTTGTGATACAGTTGCATATTTTCATTAATATGAGCCACTTTTGTAGCTTTAGTTGTTATTGTCTGTTATCACTGGGAGCAGAATATAATGATTTTTAGAAGAAGCTATTTGATTTTTCTTTCATTTAATGCCACATAACTTTATTTGGTCTATTTGGTTTTCTATGAGAGTTGAAACATGTAAATTATTTCTTAGCCATCTCTCCTTCCCCTTTAGCCCCACCCTCTCACCCTCCCCACTGTCCCTACCCTGCCCTCCCCAGGTTAAAGTGTCAGTCAACAACATTTATTAAGCATTAAGCACTCATTTCACTATGGGGAGTTGCAAAAGGAGACTCTAGCCTCCTTTTCAAAGTTCTCTATTACTGTTGAGAATTCAGTCAGTAGCCAAATCCTGCCAAGTCTTGCTACATGTCTCTACTTCTCGAAAATCTGCAATACTCACTTTTGCCCAGGGGAAGCAGTCACTAAGCCATAGACCAATCATGAAGTTGGCCTTACTTTCTCCTCCAGTTGTCTTCTCCAAAATGCTCCCCAGGGATGTGGGCCGAGGGCCTTTTGTGGCTCTGATGCACTGTGTGCTGTTCTTGGGTACTGTTGATCATCAGTTGTGAATCCTAGTCTGCTCCTATGTCTACAAGAGGAGTGGGTTGACACCAGACCCCTTTCTCCTTGCTGTCTTGACCTTTCAGCCTTCACAAAATTGGACAGCAGCACTTGGTGAAAGCATTTGCAGAACAGAATTACAAAGTAGAAGAGAGAAGAATTCGAGTTCTGCACTCTATTTTGGGTTTTCACTTGTATCGCACAACAGGTGATATGACCTTAAAGGTTCTTAAGCTTTTAGTCACTTTCTTGAAGCTCCTGCCTGGCCTGCCTTCAGGTCTGTGTTACCATCTCAAATGGATTTTCTTCTTGAATCTTCCAACTACCACTCCTCCACTGAAAGGGATCTCACGGAGCCTTTCCTCCTTCCCGTACATACTGTACACTGTCCAATCAAGTCAGGCCACAAGGCCCTGCCCTGTCTCACACATTCACAGGCACGTGAGTGTAGGTGGGGAGTGACGGGGAACTGACTGTGGGTTCTCCAATGCATGTGTTTTATTCTTAAATAAGCCATTTCAAACTTAACATGCCCAAATCTACCCCACCACCTACTGCTGTCATCCCTGTCTCAGGAAATGGCAATTCAGTAATGTGCAGGCAAAAGGGGGAAAAAAAGCAAAAAACAAAATAAAAAGCATATAGACATCCTTAGCTTTCTTTCACACCCTACATTTCATCTGTCAACAAATATTGCGGGCCCCTCCTTCCAGTTGGAGCACTTTCCCCACCTCACTGCTTCCTTTCTGCTCAAAATCTCCGTTGTCTTTCACCTGGATTTCTTCGAGAACCTCCTAACTGGTCTCTGCTTCTGTCTCTGCACTGCTAACAGAACTGCCAAAGTTATTCTGTTAAAATTTAAGTCAGATCACGTCACTCTTCTGCTTAAAACTCTATAATAGTTTCCCATCTCACTCATGATAAAATGAAGAGTCTTTATAATGGCCTGTAAGACCCTATATGATTGTCTCTTCAGTCACACCTAATGCTCCTCTTACCACCTCCTTTCACCCTTTTCTCCTATCCTGGCCTCCTGAACGGTCCTACCAGGCAGACCAGCTTCTGCCGTGGGTGTGACCTTTTCTCTCACTGCTCCTCCTCTCAGACACCAGCATGGCTTCCTTCCTTCTTTCGTGCCTTCAACGTTACTGCCCCAATGCTTTGAGCAACCACATCTGCCTTATTTACTTTTTTTTATTAGCAATTATTACTCTAACATACTAAATATTTTACTGGTTTATATTTTGTCTATTTAGCACATAGTAAGCAGTCAGTAAATATTTGTTAAATTAATGAATGCAAAATGATTTTCCTGTGTTGAAGATATTTTTAAAATTGCATTATATATCTTGATAGCAGCTTTAAACTGGTTTTCACAAATGGTTTGAACAGTCATTCATATATTGTATATCCTTCTAATGTGATTATTTTGAGGAAGTTAAGACATAAATACATATTTGGAAACATAGTTACTGTTAGTAACTTGGGGTATAAATGTAAAAAGTAAATTTGAAGAAGATGTGTTGAAAGGGTTACTAATTCTGAACAGACTTCTGTAATGATGAATACAAATGTAGGACGCTAAGCTGTGAAAAGAAACTCTGAGTCATTTCAGATGAAGGAAATCATATCAGATAAGACTTCAAGGCAAATAGTGACTTTGTGGAGATTGGAAATGGGTAAGCAATGACAAAAGTTAATTTAGTACTATATTGACATTTACCATTTGCTAGCATAGTACTAAGGCTCCTGGTGGTAGGTACTTTTGTTTTTCCATTTTACAGAGAAGAAAGAATAGCAAGACTTAGAGTAGTTAAGTAACTTGTCCATTGTCCCATAAGCTTTAATGGTAGAGGCTGTGCTGGAGCCCAGATCTGTCTGACATCAAAGCCCAAGTCGCTGACCACTGAGAGGAGCTGTATCTTACTTTGAGATCTGGCCCTTAAGGTAGCTTGCAGAGTGAAAATTAGGCAGAAGTTAGTACTGAGGAGAATCGTGTAAGCAGGCATCGTTCGGGAGAGCAACATACTGTTTCCCAGCAAGCCCAACCCAGCCAGGGTTCCTGTACTACTGGATCAGATTGTAACCACTTTGGATAAAGAACACATGAAGGAGCTGGTTTGCAGTTATGGACAAGTTGTGTGAAAAATACACACCTTTAAACACTGGACACACACACACACACACACACACACACACCATGGGGTGAGATAGTCTTATGAAAGCACTGAGGAACAGACTGAGGAAAAGAGTAGAATCAAGTCTCCCATCAGAGTCTTCTGATATGACTTAAAAAGTTCATTTTTGCCCCTCCTTCTCGTCTTACTCTGTCATGTAGTTGATTTTTGCATATATCACTTTATGTGATGCAATCTTGCCAAAAGCTAAACAGCTTTGCTAGTCTAGAGAGGATTATTTAATTCTCTATAATATTGAGAACCTTGTTAAATATTTTATCACTTGTTGTAGCATATCCACAGGCCAAACTGGCAGGATCAGGCAGCGCATCAGTCATGGGAATACATACTTCAAATCTTTCCATAATTAATCAACAAGAGGAATGGCTTCAACTGTGTAAATTTTTACAAAATGTCATTTGAGATGCAGGCAAACCATTTTACCATAAACAGAACAAAAATGCTCACTTTAATTTAGTCTTCTTTCAGTAGGGGTCCCAGCTGCTATAATGGTGCAGTCCATGTCATTTTAGTGCATTTGGTACCTGAGGACTTAAAGGGTGTCATGGATCAGAATCTGAGAGCAATTGGCAGGCGTCTCCCTTAGCCAGTCAGCATTGACTTGGTGTCCCTCGTGAGGCTGAGAAGATAGCTCTCCTCAACTCCATTCCCAGCCCAGCATATTGAGGCTCGGGACACACTTCCTTCAGTTCAGACCAGTGTTCTCAGCAGGGGGCGAGAGCGACAGCATTCTACTTCCTAGGATAAGGAAACAGGATTTGGGGAGTTTGGATTGAAAAACTTTCTTCTGGAGAGCCTGTTACATCTTCTTAGGAGATAATTTTCTTACTCTCCAACTGATCATTATTGATTTAGGAAATGGCACTTGATAAATAGTCATTGAATTTAAGTACTAACTTGGGAGCTTCTCACTATGATTGGACTTTTGAATAGTATCTAGTCCTAATGTGTCCATGCTTGTGTTTGCAGTTGTTGGCATTCAACCAAGATATTCCTTGGGGTCTGTGGAGTGGGGACTGTCCCAAAGCTTTGCATAGCGGCTGAGGGGATGTTACTAAAAAGCTGAGAATAGTATGTCAGAGTGTTTACAGCTTGCATGCCTGTTGTGCTTACAGATTCCATGAAAAAGGCTGCCCCTAAAAAAATAGAACCACAGTTTTCTTTGTTTTTGTTTTTGTTTGTTTTAGCATAGGTGACCACATTGTGCAGCAGGAGTTGAAGAAATTGGAGAGGACCCCTGGCTTGGAGGTAGCCAAACTGTAGGCTCAGTAGCTTATGAGATAGTCTCATGCAAGAACTTTCTAAGGGACAATGGTGATAGAAGCAAATATTTCCCCTGGAGCTACAGAGAGAAATGGCAGCTGGTGGTGGGAGCAGAACTGGGAAAAGCTGTGGTTGTGCAACCTGAACTATGGCTGTGCTCAGAGACATTTCGTGAGGAGCTGTGGCAGCAGTGTGCTGGGGCTGCGTCCTAGAGGCCCAAAAGCTGGTCGTGTGTACCTCTCAAGAGACTCAGGTTGGTGGGAGTGTTGATACCACATACATCAGTTTTTGTTACGATTCAGGTCTCCGGCACACACTAGGATGGGGGACGGATGGTAGATGGAAAACAGGGAAAGAAGTTACATCCGTTGGGTCCTTTGTCTTAAAAACAAACAAAGTTTAAGGTAATGTGTTAACATGATTGTTATTAAGATTATGATAAAAAAGATATGAGAGAAAATATTGTGAAATATATGATTTAAATAGCAGTAAAGTAAAAAACTCACAGGAATGTGGTCAGAGAGTAGGTAGAACTTCTCCTGTTCCTGGTACCTACCAAAGGTGCAGGCCCCGACCGCCCAGGCCCACAGAAGACGACTGGACAAGCAGGTTAGGTCTCTGCTCTTATTTCCACATGTATTCTTTACCTCTACTGCTTGAGGTAACCCGAGTGCACACCGGTTACTTAAAACCACAAGAGCCCAATGAACACAGCTTTTGAATGCCACTTTTATTTTAATTGTGGAGAAAATGGGACAGATTAGTATGGTAAAAGAATAAAACTTACTATGGACTTTGGAATGAGGTTGGAATTCCAACACTACTTCACCCCTTCTTGACAGCCTAATGTACTTACTTATGCCTTGGTCTCCTTACCGGTAAAACAGGGATTAAAAAAAATGAGCTCACAGATATCTGTAAAGATTAAATGAGATGTCATGTGTAAAACACCTAGCACAGTACCTGACACTTATTATGCACCCAGTAACAGTTTATTTTTCTCCTCTCTTTAACATACTCATTCAAGCCTTTAGAACAGCTGCTGGTATTGCTGTCATGTTAGCAGAGTTGATCCAGTAAATGAACTCTCCAATTATATTAACATAAATTAGGTGGTGATGATATTGCATTCTTTATAATTTTACACTTGTGTATCTAAAGTCAACTGAAGTATTTTAAGTATAGTCATAATTGTTACAGCTTTACAATTATTTGAAATAAGTTTTTCTCTACACTTAGGGAGTTCCTATATGTCAATCTACAAATGACTGTGCTCATTTTACTTTAGTTCTTAAATAAATGTTTAGACTATGGGCAAAGAACTATGCCAGGTATTGTGAGGAAAGAAAAAACAGGTGCTTATATAATCAATGTTTAAATACACAAAAAAGAAGAAAAGGCGGTAATGGTCAAGAGTTTCCTGAGTATTCCCTTCCCACTATCCAGCTTCTAGGTACCTAAATTGAATAATAATGCTGTATGTTTTTTAAATCTCTTATTTACCCTATCAGTTTATTTACTGTTAGTCTACTTGGGTCATCTCTCCTTAGTCCCACCATTACTGTTAGTACATTAAGTGTGGACTCTGTCCCTTTGCCAGGGATGTGGCATTTCTCAGTATCAGATGATTTACAGGGAGCCACTAGCAAATGGACGGGTTTTTGGCATATGGGCCTCAATACTTTGCCAAAATTGAATGTGTTTTGAAATAAAGTTTCTGATTTTCAAATACATATGGCATTTTCAAACAGTGTGATATACAAATTACCATACTTTAGTTCATGTTAGAATAATCCACACTCTAAATATGTTTGACATTTACCCCTTTAAGTATTTTGCATCAATAAATAATTTCTGTAAGCATCTTAACATGTTTACAAGTAATTACATAACATCGTACATCCCCAAGGCCTGTTCCATTAGTGTGAGTAAAAATAAATAAATTACAATAATTAAGACATAATTATGTTGCCTTGAAAAGCTAAGGGTCATTTGGACTTGAATCCTAGAGGAGTTATCAGTGTCAAAGGCAAGTGGGGGAACTACTGACTTAGGCCTGTAATCACACATCCGAGACTGACATTTGATCATCAGTGGTAGTACCTTTTGAATAAATTTCAACATTGCCCTTAAGACAAGCTACAATAATACAGAACTAGTGTAAGGAGGATGAAAAGAAGTTGGAGGCAGGAAGAATGACAAGTCTACACAGCAGCATTTAGGTAGTGTGAAAAACTATTGTCATTCAGCCCACCTTGACTCCATATGTGGTGTTCAAATATAAGTTTGGGAAGAGCCCCTTTGTAATCTTGGCTAAGAAAACACACACACACACCCCTCACACCTGGTGTAGAGGGTCCCCTCACCTGGAATGCAGGGGCGTGGTTTTATGTGTTGTAACGTCTGCTTGTTAAGCACAGGATGGCTCGCCTGAGTGTGTGCATAACTGGAAGTGGGGCTCCAGTCTCACCCACCCGCACTTAGAAGTATTTGCCAGATCTTATCCCCTCACTACCAAAGCTCACATCTGATTAGTGGAAGCACGAGTCTCCTCAAACCCCTTAAACGTCTTCCCACTGGTCCCTGGCTGGCTGTCCGGCCTCCCGATCCTGGCTTCTCTTTCCTAACCGTTCAGGGGTCTCAGGTGGGACCCGTGGGTGGGATGCTCGGCTCCGCTCTTGGGCCCCAACGTTGGAAAGGCAGGCCCCTGGTTCAGGGCTTCCCTTTCCCGGTCGCGCCCCGAGGCCGGAGGCCTTGGGGCGGCTACGGAGGAGGAGGAGGAGGAGGGAGCTGGCGGCCGCCGAGGCCGGGCAGCGGGCCCCGTCCGCGCCGGGCGCGCTCCGCCGTCCTCCCTCGCTCCTCTCCTTTGCTCATATTTGGACTCGGCTGCCCGTGCCCAGGAATTTCCCGTCATGCCTCCCGCCGCCCCGTCCGTCGCCCGGAGCCGGGGCGGGAGGAAGGGAGGCTCGGACAGAGGCGGCGGCGGCGGCGGCTCCCTGGTCCTTCCATGAGCCCGCGGCGGACCCTCCCGCGCCCCCTCTCGCTCTGCCTCTGCGTCTGCCTGGCCGCGGCCGCGGCTCGAGGAGCGGCGCAGTCGGGTAAGTTTGGGCTCCCTCTCTGCCACCCCTCACCCCTCCCACCGGACCCTGCCAAGTTGAAGTGGGACCGCGCCCCGGCGAGCTCCGGCGGCGCCCCCTCAGACTCCTGCGGGGACACCCCTGTCCCGAGACCAGGAGAGGCGAGGAAGGGGAGCGCCCCGTGCGGGCGGCGAGGGGTGGCTCGAACGAGGTCAGGGCTGGTTCGCCCCCGCCGACGGGAGGCGCCTAGCCGCCTGGCTGACACCTTATCCCGTCCCCGGAGCGAACCTGAGCCCGCAGAGGCTCTCACCCGGCGCGGGGCCCCGAGAGAGGGGCCTGGCGGGGCATCCTGCCGGAGGCAGGGGACGGGACGCCCCCTGCGGCTCGGGCGGGCGCTGGGGCTCCCGGCGGGGCCCCTGGAGCCTCCCGCTCCGCGCAGGTCAGCTCCGCTGAGGTGGCAGCTCAGATAACGGGCCCGGGTGCGTGGGAACGTGCCAGCCAGGCCCGCCCCTCCCGCCGCGCGTCCGGGAGGGCCGTGGGGCGCCGGCGGCGCGGGGGGCACGGGACCCGCGGGCGGGAGCCGAGGAGGTGCGCACCCAACGGCGCACCCACCGCCTGCGCGTCGCCTCTGCCGCGCCGCTGGCTCAGGGCCGGCTGGTATTTAATAGGCCAGGACCTAACAAACCCGGAGTTTGCCAGGTACTAGTTTTGTTTTGTTTTTAAGCGGAGAAAAAGCATCCAAATCTGTTTTTAAGCTTTACAGTGCACTATTTCAACGCAAACTATATGAACGAAAGGTGGCATTACATTATTTGGTTTAAGACTGTAGGCTATCAAGTGGGACAACTTTGAGTTCTTGGGTTGATTTTTAAGGATAGTTTTCTTTAAATCGTGGAAAATATCAGTGAGGAATTTATAAGTATATGATTATTATAAAAATTTATTATTTGAAAGTACAAATATTTAGAATTTAAGGTAAATATGAAATTGCATGAACTTTTATATTTGTGATTAGTATCTAACTAGTCATTAAAACTTCTCAGTTTTTAATTTTATCTGGTATGTAGTTACAGAAATGTTAATTCCTTAGAATTGAGATTTCTTAGGAAATCGTGCTTTTGTTTTTGCTACCAATACATTAAACTGTTGAAAATAAGATATGACTAACAAATAGAACACATAAATTAGTTGAAAGTTGAGTCTCTTAAGCTTAGATTATATTCACCACTCTCTGGCTATCTCTTCATAATACTTCCATTTACAGCATTGTTGGCAAAATAGATTTTAAAAGTTAGTTTTTTTCTATAGAAAGTCTCCAGGATTTATGTAACCTAACATTGTCAATTCAGATAAATAGGTTTAAAAATATTTAACTTTTATTAAATGTGTAGTTTATAAACATTAATTTAAGTGATGATATCAATTTTGTATTTGTTTCTGGTTAATATTGTTTTCCCAAAAGATCTGCTTTTTATGATTCTTACTTTAGTAGTAACTTTAATAGCACTTCTCAGGAAACACAACAAGTTCTAACTTCGCATTTTATCAGTGGTCTTCTAAGAAATACTGTGCTGCACCTTAAACAGTGGATTGTACAGGAGATAGATTTATGTCTTTTTTTCCCTTAGCGATGTGCTGACTTACCTAATGCTGTAGCCAAGCAGCTCTTGAAGACCAAAGCCCACTATACTGTGGCCCCTTGTTGGCAATTTCTAACACCAAGTTTATATTTAGATCACTTAAACATCTATTCTTTTAATTTTGATCCTAGCTGACATATAAGTCTAATTTCTGATGACTTTTATTAGGGCGTTCTGTGATAGTCTGGAATTTTTATATCAAAATGAGTATGTCTCGGCCATTTAGAATTTTGTCACAGTGCCTAAACTGCCTGTGTGCTGGGCTTGCAAGCATACATCATCCTAAACATAACATCATTTAGGTTTTGAATCAACACCCATTTTTTTGGCTTAAAAACTTTTTAATCCTCACCTGAGGATATGTTTATTGATTTTAGAGAGAAAGAGGTGGGGGGAGAGAAAGAGAGAAACATTAATGAGAGAGAGAAACATTGATCAGTTGCCTCCCATACGCAGCAGGACTGGGGATTGAAACCGCAATATAGGTATGTACCCTGACTGGGAATTGAACCCCTAACATTTTGGTGTATGGGATGACGCTCCAGCTAACTGACCCATCCAGCAAGGGCATTTTCTTTTCCTTTTTTTTGGCTTTTAAAAGTGTTTGTTCTAATATCTTAACTAAAATGTTAGCCCATTAGGTTAGAAATCTTTACTGTTTTGTTAAAATCAAGTAACACAATATCAAAAAAATCCCAACAGAGGTTTTTACAGATTTTTCCTAATTTATCCTTTTTTGAATTAAAAATAAAGTTTCAGTCATTAAAGAGCAATTTTAGGAAATAAAATTAAAGTGAAGAACCAGATACTTTTTGTTTCTATCCTAATTTGATCACAGTCCTTTTGATTTTATCTCGTCTGTGTTACTCATTATAGTTAGGGATTTGGTTGATAAATTTGGTTCTAATGTTTAACTTTCTTTTCTGTAAAATGATGAAGTTGGATACAGTTCCCAAGTCCCTTCTAACTCCATGATCCTACAGTGCTGTTTTTGTTTATACAATCCTGCAGAGCCACCCACCACATTGATTCAGACTTCTGATTGTCAACTTTGACTTGTTATACATGTTAAACTAGTCTACTTGTAGTCAGATCTGATGGGTGTGGATCCAGCATTAGGGAGCCTGCATCTGCCTCAGGAATGTCTTGATGCCTGGCACGTGTACTCACCTGCATAGAGTTCCATAAAATTAGGCTTCTGTAAATTTCTTTTCTTTCCCTGATACCAGAAAGTGCTAGTTAGGTCATAAGGTAAATGCCTCACTGCTCTTTGGGGATGGTTAAGTCCAGGCCCTAAAATGGTTTGGTATTCAGTTTTGGAATTTTGGTCTGGTTTAGGGATGCCACTGAAGAGAATCCAAACTTTTTTGTGGTTGGGAGGACTGTGGCTACTCATTTGTGGGCATTCCAGACAAAATGCCCTATATGGGTTTTCACTGAATTGGATCTACCCATCTGGTTTATTCAGAATTAAATTGGCTTTCATTGGGAAGGTAATCAGATAACTGTTTATTTAATTTGCCAGTTATTAGTTAGCATCTTTTATTGCTAACCAGGTATCTCAAGGTTTTCCTTGAATATTCCTATGTTTTCTCCTTCCTGGGCATGATAGGTTTTCTTTTTAAAATGCTTAGCAAAATATTGGATCTCTGTTCACATATTTGTCTCTACAGCATACCAAAGTTATACTTACGGCTTTTAAAGATATATAAATAAAGAAAAAGGAAAGAACAGTGGTACCTTGGCACTCGTTAATTCGTTCCAGAACTCGTAATGAGTAACAAAACCGATGAATACCAAATGATGGAACATTTTCTTTTGTGGAACGGCGTTATGACTCATACAAGTTCTAGCGAGTATGATGAGTCCCGATCAATCATCAAGTACTGAAACATGTTTTTTCCCGTTAAAATGTGAGGAGTATAGGTTTGGTGAGTTCTGAAGCTGACAAGTACTGAGGTATGACTATATAGGAGGGGTAGACCACTAATGAATTAACCAATTGATTTTGTAGAAGATTTTGGTTATTCCCTCATTTAAGCTTCTACTACAAGTAACAGAAATGAACTTGAACTAGTTTTCAGAAAAAGAAAGGAATTAGATGGAATCCAAATGCAGACAGACCTTATTAGGGACCAGGGACTGGAAAACCTGCACCTTCCCCAGTCTCTAGTCTTTGCCTTTCTTTGCTTCATTGTTCTCTGTTTGCTGACCATTTTGTTTCTGTTTCTTTTATTCATGGCTGAATGTGGCTTCTCAGAGGCTCCTAAATATTTACAGAGAGGCTTAATCATTTAGCCTCGATCCTAAACTGAGAGAAAGAATCTGATAGACACGGTTTGGGTCAAATGGCTGATCCAGATTTTTCCTAAAGTCTCTTCTAATTCTAGTGTTCTTTATGGAATGTAGTGCAGCCATTTACATAGTTTGATTTTATATTATTACTTCTCTTTTGTTATGGAGTTATTAGTCCTTAAAATGTATATTTTTCTCTTGATTGCAATGTGTGTGTAAAAGAGTGTGGCATCTTGGTGGGATCCTGGGATGTTAGATCAGTTCATTCATACTGCTACACTAATGCTGAAGAGAGAGCCTGTGGGGAATGGAGCTTGAGATCCAAGTGAGTTTTGAAAATCCTGTTAATAACAACTAATTCATCCTGCAGATAATCATCTGCACATTTTCAGGAATTCACTGATTGTAAGTGTTAAGCTCAAAAAACTGTTAAAAGTAAAAGTCATCAGATCTGGTCAAGATGGTGGCATAGGTAAACATGGTACTCACCTCCTACCACAACCACATCAAAATTGCCACTAAACTACAGAATAGTCATCATTCAAAATCACCTGAAATCTGGCAGAATGGAAGTCCTAAAACGAGGGAATTTAAAAAGAAGCCACATTGGGACTGGTAGGAGGGGCAGAGATGGGAATAGGCTGGTCCTGTATCCACGTGTGGTGGATAAAAATTGGGGGGATATCTTGGCTGTGGGGGTTCCCCCCTGAGGAGCCAGGGGTACTGATCTCACACCAGGTCCCACAGCCCAGGATTCCACTGCCAGAAAGAGAAGTCCACATAACCCCTGGCAGTAAAAACCAGTGGGGATTGTTCCTGAGAGACACAGGGGGCTTCCAGAGTCCCAGGTGTTCCTCTTACAGGACCCATTCACATATTTGAACTCATTTCCTTTGAGCTCCAGCACTGTGGCAGCAGCTTGAAAGGCACCAGGGGCATATAGGGAGGAACTGAAGTGTCTGGCATCAGAGTAAGGGTTGGGGGTACAGCTTTCTTCCAGACAGCTGACAGAAGCCATTGTTCCTGTGCTAAACCCTCTCTCTCGACAGAGCCATGGGCACCATACTGCATCTCCATCAACCTGGCTATCACTGTTTGCCCTGCCCTAGTGGTTTCCTGAGACCCCACCCCACCCAACTTGAAGGTCCACCCAAGCTGTTTCCAATGGCTTTACCAAACAAATGGCCTGTCTAGGCTCATGCTTCAGACTGTCCTAAAATCTCTCAAACAAGCATCATCTAGCGTCTGTCTGCCCCATACCTCTCACTAAGTGGCCCTAGGCTTGGCACTTACACAGCTGGCTTAGTTTCACAGCTTGGCCTCTCCTGGGTACCTCCAAGCCTGGCACAAGTAGCAGCTATCCGCAGATCACTTTGTAGCTCATGCCAGGTGGCCCCGGGCACAACACAGTTGGCAGCTGACCTTGGCCTGCACCTCCTGGGAGGCCCCAGAGCCATTGCACCTAGTGGACAGCTAAGACTACATTGAAGCACCACCCAGTCACCTCCACACTCAAGAGGCTGACTCAGCAGGCACCAGAGCCCTGCCAAAGTAAATCTTGCTCGGTGGGGTGTGCCTCTGCACAGCTGATCCTCCACGGTGGTTGAAGCCAGTCCTTATAGCTGATTAGCCTGAGAGAAAACTCCTCCCACTGATGTGCCAGCAGCAGTGAAGGCTCAACTACAATAGGAGGGTGTGCACATTTCCCTTGGGAGAGGGGGTGGCACACCTGGAGCACCAGCTTGGGTGAACAGGGCGTATGTGCCCTGCACCCAACAGGATACTTACTATATTAGGCCATTCTACCAAGCCCAGGAGATGTATCAGCTCTACCTAATACATAAAGAAAAACACAGGGAGGCTGCCAAAATGAGGAGACAAAGAACATGTCCCAAATGAAAGAACAAAACAAAACTCCAGAAAAAATGGAGACAAGCAATCTATTAGATTGAGTTCAAAACACTAGTTATAAGGTTGCTCAATGAACTCAGTGAGAACTTTAATAACATAAAAAAGAACATGGAAACCATGAAAAAGAACCAGTCAGAAATGGAGGACACACTAACTGAAATGAAGACTAATTTACAGGGAATCAACAGTGGAATAGATGAAGTGAGAATCAAATCAGCAATTTGGAATATAAGGAAGCAAAAACAATACCCAATCAGAATAGCAAAACAAACAAACAAAAAGAAGATAGTGTAAGGAGCCTTTGGGACAACTTAAAGTGTACCAACATTGACACCATGGGGGTGCCAGAAGAGAGAGAACAAGACATTGAAAACCTGTTTGAAAAATAATGACAGAAAACTTCCCTAACATGGTGAAGGAAATAGACAAGTCCATGAAGCACAGAGGGTCCTAAACAAGATGAACTCAAAGAGGCCCACATCAAGACACATCATAATTAAAATGTTAAAGACAAAGAGAGGATCTTAAAAGCAGCAAGGGAAAAATCAGTTATCTACAAGAGAGCTCCCATAACACCATCAGCTGATTTATCAACAGAAACTTTTCAGACCAGAGGGATTGGCAAGAAATATTCAAAGTGATGAAAAATAATGACCTGCAACCAAGGTTACTCTACCCAACAAAGTTATCATTTAGAATCAAAGGACATATAAAGACCTTCCCAGATAAGAAAAAGTTAAAGGAGCCCTGGCCTGTGTGGCTCAGTTGGTTGAAATGTCGTCCTGTACACCACAAGGTTAGGGGTCCAATTCCTAGTCAGGCATTTACTTAGGTTGTCAGTTTGATCCCTGGTCAGGATGTGCATAGGAGACAATCAATATTTCTCTCTCACTTTGATGTTTCCCTCTCTCTCGCTAACATCAATAAACATATTTAAAAAAATTAAAAAAGAGAAAGCGAAAGGAGCTCATCACCACCAAACTAGTGTTACATGAAATGTTAAAAAGGATTATCTTTAAGAAGAAGGAAAAAATTAAAAATAGAATGGCAAGAAATACATATATACCAGCAATTGAATCGAAAAAACAAAATAAATGAAAAGGCAGAACTGATACTCATAGATACATAGAACTTTTTTTTCAGAGAACATTTGGATGGTTGCCAGATGGGGGGTTTGGAGAGAATGGGTGAAAAAGGTTAAGAGATTAAGAAGTACAAATTGATAGTTACAGAACAGTAATAGGGATGGTAATTATGGCATAGGGAATATAGTCAATATTATTCTAATAACTATGGTGTCAGATGGGCATGAGCTATATCAGGATGATCACTTAGTAAGTATATAACTCCTAAATGCTGCAATGCACACCTGAAACTAATATAATATTGTTTGTCAACTGTAATTGAACAATTAAAGAGGGCTGGGGGAGATAGAAGAGGGCATGGGGGATAAATGTGATGGAAAGAGTCTTGATGGGTTGGTGAACACACAATACAATATTCAGATGAAGTAATATAGAATTGTACACCTGAAACCTGTATAATTTTATTAACCAATGTCACCCCAATAAATTCAATTAAAAAAGAAAAAAAATGACTTTTAAAAATGTAAATTCAGCCCTGGCTGGCGTAGCTCAGTGGATTGAGTGCGGGCTGCGAAGCAGGCATCGCAGGTTCGATTCTCAGTTAGGGCACATGTCTGGGTTGCAGGCCACGGCCCCCAGCAACCGCACATTGATGTTTCTTTCTCTCTCTCTCTCCCCCCTCTCCCTCCCTTCCCTCTCTAAAAATAAAATAAATAAAATCTTTAAAAAATGTAAATTCAAGAAAAAATATAAATTCATTAAAACTATATGTGATAATTAGAGACATTTAAAATAGTAGTAGTTCAGGGACCAAGATTTCATTATTTATTTTCCTGTTCCTCTTACATGTCCAGCATTTTCTACCTGTACCTTTCCTTTACACTATTTCTGTTGGTTGAAATAATTTTCTCTCAGAACCATTGAAGTCCTTAAGGCCTCCATCAAATGGTATTTTGTGAAGCTTCTTTATCTTAGTTTCCTTATGCTTCTGAGACATTTTGTCTCGGTTGGAGCACTGTTTTACCACTTTGCATTGTGAAGTCCATACATGTTCATCTTCTTCACTAGACTGTAAGTCCTATTAGAGCAATGAATCATCTAGAATTCTCATAGGCCGTTAGGACCCGTGTCCCAGGTATAACGATGTCAACTTTTTCAAATGTTCTAAAGTTTTTGACATCCAGCTTTGTCACCATCTTTCTGTTTTGACATTGGAGCTTAGTTGCACCACTCTTCTTTCTCAGTCCTTGTCTGTTTCCTAGATTTTACAGGTTTTTTTGTGAATATTCTAATTTCCTGTGTGAGGATTGAATACATAAAATGATAGCATATTTTTTCTGTAAATTGGTATGACATGGGGAAGAGGAGTATAGCAAACTCATGTGGGAGAAATCACCTTTGGTTGAGCACCCAGTGTTTGCCAGACCATGTAGGAGGGTAGGTATAAAAGAAAAATTGGAGCATGTATAAAGGAGAATAGTGAGAAGACAAAGTTTAAAGAAGGAAAATTAGGTTTGGCCTAGACCATACAAAACTTTCAATGCTTGCCTAGGAAATTTGGACTGGGTTAGTGAGCTATGAGATTACATTTTGGGGTCCTTGAAATGTCATGATCAGAGTTGAATTATAGCATACATTATCTAATAATTCAGAGGACGGATTGAATTGGGAGAGAACCACTGGACTACTAAAGAAGGGTTCTAAGAGTTTTTCAGAGAATGAAAACCTGAACTAGGTTAGTAGCCACAGGGTTGGAGAAATGTTGCTGAGGTAGGTTGGACAGAAATAAACAGTTAATTGGATATGGGGAAAGAGAGAGATTAATAGAAGATAATGTTGATGCTGCGCAGTTGAGAGAATATAGGCTTGTGGGTGGGGGTTAAGAAATAAGTGTTTAGACCTATTGCATTTGAGTTGCTGGTAGAGCGTTTGTATGGAGATGTATAGTAAAGTCAGAAATGTGAGACTAAGTTGGAGAGATCAGGGCTGGAGATAAACATGTGTAGGGAAGGTTAAAAATAAAGGAGAGAAGAAAACATTTGTTGACTGGAGTAAGAGGAAGGGCCTAGGAAGTGCATCAGAAAGAAGAAACAGTTTGATCTGGCTTTCAAAAATGCCCAGTCAGTGTATAGCATTCTGTCTATGAACTTTTCTTGTTGAGGGGACATAATATTTACTCATTTCAGTACAGGTGAAACATTGAACAAAGGATACTCCGGCCGAAATGGCCTTTCTAAAGTGCAAAATTGTTGCTACTACTTCTGTGCTTAACCTTCTTCATGGCTTCTTATCTTTCCTAAGATAAAGGATTAACTTCTTAAATGTCTTCATCATCATCAAGCCTTGCACTCCTCAGTACCCTAGGATTCCTAGTAGGTGTTCAGTTGGCCTTGAACATGCACCTTCTGCTCGGTCTCCTCCCCATTCCTCCCTTCAGTTTCTCCAAGAACGTGAAGCAGATGTTATTCCCAACAGGTGGCATACTTCTTAACATTTTGTTTTTTTCCGGGGGTCGGGGGTTCGGGGGGTGCAGGGAGGGTGCTCTGTATGGGCATTTTTATTGCCATGGCCAGGTTCTTTTCCCCTTATCTCTTTAAGTATTACCTGCAATCTTCCACTTCGGTTGGCCACCCTGGCCACCTATACCCAGCCCCCTGACACTTGGCAGCAATAGCCTGGAATAGCACTGTTACCTGGCGTTTCTGTAATTGGGTTACCCAGCTGTGTGCTCGTTTGAAAACATTGGGACAGTTTCTTGATATGCGACTTTCTGAAGGAAAATGGAGTGAATTTATGTCATTGAGAGGGCTTCAAGTCCACAGACTGTGGAGGTTTTTAAAACGTGGAGCTGAAAGAGAGAGAGAATGCTGGTGTAGGAAATGTGTTCTCGGGGCCTGGCTTCCTGACCAACTGGTGAATCCTGGTTCTGTGTTTCTAAAAACAATACATCGTTGATAAATTTGTCTAAAGTGACATAATTTATGTTTAATATACAGGATTAAGAGTAATTTCTTACTCAACTTAAAAAAAGCGATTCTCCTATATACTACTTGTACTTTGTTAACTGTGAACTGAGAAAATACTTAATAGCAAAAAGCCACTATCACATTTGAAATGTGTTTTTTAAAATATAAAAAGCATTCTCATATGTTTGGAAAGCATGCATATGTGAAAATTGTGACTTACAGAGTTTACAAATAGTACTTGATTTCTTACTTTGTGGATCCTCAGGGAAGTTCTGCACTCACTTTCCAGCTGCTTATTGTGGTCTCACTTTTGTTTAAAAATTGGAGCCATAACTGAAATTTTAGACTGACAGGAAAACTCTGTCTCAACATCCTCTTAAAAAATTGCTTGTTTTTTGCCAGGCATTGCACTTTATGCTAAGACTGGGCTACCAGACTGTCTCAGGGATTAGTATATGAATACTTCACAAAATTATATTTTCAGGTATATGAGCATCACTCTTAGGGCTATCGTGCTGTTTTTAAGATGAAATGTAGTAGATGATTTGCATATAAGCACATATCTACAGAATCCTCATTTGGGCCATGGCAAAACTGCCTTTTATTACTGTAAGTTATACAATGAATCTTTATGGATTCTTGAGTTCGCTCAAGAAACCATATTTTATTTAAAGGCAAAAATCTCCCACAAACAAACAGAAAAACCCAAAACAAACAAACAAAAAACCCCAACCAATCCTTTAGGAAATATGTTAAACTTAGTGCAAATTTGAAAATAAGCCTGTGCGACATGTTAGAGTGTTTAAAAAACATCGGGAAAAACCTTATAAAAACCAGAGAGCCCCGAATTTTATGTTTGTTTTTTCATTTCTCCTGTTTATATATTGTGTTTGGTTGTCAGACAGTCTGAGCATGGTTGGGGTTTGGAGAGATCTATAGTGACTACTATAGATGGATACTTAATTTTAGATTAGCAGTGTGTAAGGAAGGAAGGGTTGACCATGTATTTCTATAAACAGCCTAAGAGATTAGTTAGGACAGTGGGTTGGGGGGATCCACAACTGATCTTGGAGTTCTGTTCTCATAGCAATTGAGAACAAAAAAGAAAAAGTACATGCACTGTAGTTTTTGTTCCTGATTTCTTGGTGTGTGAGTATGCCTTCTACTTAGACCATGTAGGGGGCTGGGGAGAGGATAGGTTGAAGGCATAAGATGTTTACTTAGGTGCAGAACTATTTGAAAACATGCATACTCATGAGAATATTGGCATCCTTGTATCTATGTTCCTGTTGCAAGGGTGTCAGTGTAGTGTGATAAAAAGAATATTGTTGGAAGACTGGGTTTTCCTAGTCTCATTCTTGCCTAAGGCATTTCAGCTCCTTTTGCCTCAGTTTTCATATCTGCAAAATGAAGGAATTGGACTGGGTAGTACCTGATATTGCTTTAACTTTAAGATTCTGTAACCTATAGGTTGTCTGAAAGTCTTCAGGTAGCTTTCATAATTTCTAGTGGCTACATCATTAATAAATTATACAAGATTGTGTCTTCTCATCATTAATATGCAAGATTATATTAAATGCTCTTCTGTAATGAAGATCTTATGTTTGAACTTTGTAGGCCAGTGTGCCCAGAAATTTGATCCATAGGCAAAGTTACATAACCCGTTTAAAGATTTAGTATTTTTTTAAGGGATAGATTTCAGTGTTATTAGAAGCATCATATTGAATATCCCACCTGAATTAATGACATTAAGCACTAGATATTATCAGTTGTTCTAACTGTAGTGCTAAGAATCATTTATTTAGGATTGATGATATGTTTCAGATGGGGGAAGTCCTCTTTTATCAGGATACACTCCCAGTAGAATTTGCATTTGACCAACCTAGAAATATATTTAACTTTTAAAACTAGTTAATTTGGTTTTATCATTAAAGAAGATTTTCTCCATTGAGTTTTAAAGGAAAAAACCTTTACTAATTTGGCAATGAAAAAGAGGATTTTCTCTTTTTTTAAGTACCTTCTTTTTTAAAAAATATATATCTTATTGATTATGCTATTACAGTTGTTCCATTTTCCCCCTTCACTCCCTTCCACCCTGCCCACCACCTCCCACCCACATTCCCTGCCTTTAGTTCATGTCCATGTGTCGTAAGTTCTTTAGCTTCTACATTTCCCATACTATTCTTGCCCTCCCCCTGTCTATTTTCTACCTATTGCCTATGCTACTTATTCTCTGTCTTTTCCCCCTCTCTCCTCCTCCCACTTCCCTGTTGCTAATCCTCCATGTGATCTCCATTTCTGTGATTCTGTTCCTGTTCTAGTTGTTTGCTTAGTTTGCTTTTGTTTTAGCTATGGTTGTTACTGTGAGTTTGATGTCCTTTTTTACTGTTCATATTTTTTATCTTCTTTTTCTTAGATTAAGTCCCTTTAACATTTCATATAATAAGGGCTTGGTGATAATGAACTCCTTTAACTTGGCCTTATCTGAGAAGCACTTCCATTCCCCTTCCATTCTAAATGAAAGCTTAGCTGGATAGAACAATCTTGGATGTAGGTCCCTGCCTTTCCTGACTTGGAATACTTCTTTCTAGTCCCTTCTTGCCTGCAAGGTCTCTTTTGAGAAATCAGCTGACATTCTGATGGGAACTCCTTTGTAGGTAACTGTTTCCTTTTCTCTTGCTGCTTCTAGAATTCTCTCCTTCATTTTTACCTTGGCTAATGTAATAATGATGTGACTTGGCGTGTTCCTCCTTGGGTCCAACCTCTTTGGGACTCTGAGCTTCCTGGACTTCCTGGAAGTCTATTTCCCTTGCCAGATTGGGGAAGTTCTCCTTCATTATTTGTTCAAATAACTTTTCCACTTGTTTTTCCTCTACCCCTTCTGGTACCCCTATAATTCGGATGTTGGAAGGTTTAAAGATATCCTGGAGGTTTAAGCCTCTCCTCATTTTTTTGAATTCTTGTTTCTTCATTCTTTTCTGTTTGGTTATTTCTTTCTTCCTTCTGGTCCCTTCCATTGATTTGAGAACCAGTTTTCTTTCCATCACTATTGGTTCCCTGTGCATTTGCCTTCATTTCTCTTATCATAGCCTGCATTTGTTCATATAATTTATGACCAAAGTCAACCAATTCTGTGAGCATCCCGATCACCAGTGCTTTGAACTGTGCATGTGATAGGTTGGCTATCTCTTGGTCACTTAAAAAAAACTCGATTTGGGGCTTTTAATTCTGTTTGAGCCATCTTTTTTATTTTATTCTATTTTTTTCCTTTGGTCTGGTTGCCCCAGTTACGTATGAGGGGCGGAGCCTTAGCTGGTCACGAGGGCGGGGTACCTCAGTCGCTGGATTGTGAGGTGGTATGTGGGGGCGGGGTCCTAGAGGGAACAATGGCACCTGCTCCACTCTCTCTAGGACTTCAGTCCCCTTTGCCGCTTCCCACGAGCAGATTTGGCCCTTCTGGTGCTGGCTCCCAGGCGGATGGGCTTGTGTACTTTCTCGGACCCTGTGGGTTTCCTCAAGGAGCCTCCTGTGAGGCTGAAAGAATCTCCCAGCCTCAACTTCCACAGGTGTTTTCAATCATTGCCTTCAGGCTTTGTTTCTCGGCGCTGGGTCCTTGGGTTGCGCGGTCTGTGTCGCTGGCAGTTTTCACTTAGTTTTTGCGGGAATGTGTGGCTGCGGACAGCCAGTTGCCTTGCGTTCCTCACCGGGTCTGCTCATTGCCTCCCGTGCCCAGGGTCTGCCACCGGTCTGTCAGCTGCCCCGCGCTTCTGGGGTCCGCCAACTGCTGCCTGCGCCTTGCACGCCCGAGTCTGCCAGCCACTGCTTTTTCCTGCCGGTACCCCTCCCCTACTCTTCGTAGGCCTCCGACTCCGCCCCTCCTTACCTGTCTGGATGAATGGTAGTCAGACTTCCGTTCAGTTCATTTCTCTCTGTTCTGGTTGTTTTTTTGTTTCTAAATTCTTGTTGCCCTTAGTTTTGGTTGCGCGAGGAGGCACAGTGCGACTACCTATGCCTCCATCTTGGCCAGAAGTCTTAAGTATCTTCTTTTGCCTTTAAAATGTATTAGTAAGTTTTTGCCCCTTTATTATAACTTATTTTACACAAAGAGACTATCTACATGCAGCATAAACAATAAATTTTAAAAATACGGGCACACCTGCTCAGCAGAAGTGAGCCCCTGAAGCTGCCTGTGTGACCTTTGCTAGCAGTAAACATAGTCATGTGCTTTGTGATGATCACTTCACCCAAATGATAACTGATAAACTCTTGCTTTTCTTATAGTTTCATCCTTGATATATCTCTACATATTTTATGTTTTGTTTTGCATGTTTTGGAACTCTATATTTTCCATGGCTTGCTTTTACCCCCTTGGCATTGTGTTCATGTTATCCGTACTGGTATACGTAACTCATTTTTAAAAGACTAGCATTTAAAATTATCTCTGTGTTTTTTTACTTTTAATTTATTTCTCTTCCTTGCACATTTATCCACCTGGATTCTTGTATTTTCCCATGGAGTCATACCTTTGTGTTTTCTCCCGTTGCTTTTCAGCTTCACCGTTCATATATCAAATAATAATAATGATAGTGGTAATAACAATAGCAAATACTCACATCCAGATCTTACTATGAGACAGGAACCAGTCTAAGTACGTATTATTTAATGCTCATGGCAACTTTATCAAGAAGGTACAATAGTATCATGATGACTCATATACTAGGTTTAGATGTGAGGTAGAGTCATTCAATAATTTGTGTGACTATTATTTGAATCTAGGAGGTCTGGCTCCAGACCCTATGCTCTTAATCATTATACTTTTCTAACTGCTGTGCAGTCTTCTAATTATACTTTTCCCATTTAACACTTGAAGATGTTAAATGTTTTTGTCACATTAAAAAAAGAATGACCGTAGTGTGAAGTTCAAATTGGTTCTCCTATACATCAGTTGCTTAATGTCACTCCACAGCTTAATTTGCTTCATGGTTAGACCATGACTTCCTTATGCAGGTCCCCTTACCCAGTTCTCTGGGATTTACTGTTGCTTTTTATTTCTAATTAGAAGAGAAAACTATGCCTTCTTCATTATCTTCCAGAAACTTTTCAGTTTTTTACTTTTGATCCATGATTTGGAATTGCCTCCATTAATTTCCTGTGTTAATTTGGACCAGTTTCTTTGTGTTAAGAAAATGACACTTATTTTGAAAAACTTAATTTTTTTGAGCCTTGGATTTCCCAACTAATATGCATTTGTTTAGTATAATTATTTTATTAAGCAAACATATGTAATTATTAATCAGAACTCCCTTCAGTGTGAAATAACCAAAGAGAGAAAAAAGTAAAGAGAAGTTCTTGCTAGTGGCTAGGAGCTACTGATTTTTCCCCAACCCCTCAGGTTATAGAGCAAGAATCTTTGGTATAGAGAGATAAAACCCCTTTGTACCATAAATTCCTTGTATAGCTTTATTTTTTTCCTAAATTGATTAATTTCTTAATTGATTAATTTTTTTCCTGTTATGTTCTGTGATTTTTATGACGTCTTCAAGTTTTCTCAAGCTCTTGGAAAATCTCCTAATATCCCTTATTGAAACATACTCAAATTTCTCTCATCTTAAAAAACAAACAAAAAAGTCTATTCTACTTGCTGTCCTCTGTGACCAAGTTATTTTACAATTTTCTTATATTCTTGCTGTCTCTTTCATCCATTCAAAAATATGTATTGAACTTGTGTGACATGCCATGCACTCACTTATCTAACCCTGGGCGTGAAGTATGAACCAGAGAGACTAGGGACTTTCATTCTCAGTTTGGAGCCCAGATAGCCTGCTGTCGAGAGTGAGAAAACCTTTTTATAGTAGGAGCCAGGGGGGAAATAGTTTGGCTTGAGGGCGGAGAGGAGGTCCAGACCATGTAGGGCTCCTACACCAGTATTAGGAGTGTAGATATTATTCTGAGTGATGGAAGCCATTAGAGGATTTCAGCAGCCAGTTCCAAGATTTAATTTGCATTTAAAAATAAGCACACTGGTTACTGTGTGGAGAGAATGGATTTCAAGAAGTCAAATATGGAAGCAGGTAAACCATTTCAGGCTAGTTCAATGATTCCAGTAAGAATAATAATTTAATAATAATAAATATTGATAATAGTTTGGATCGGGGTGCTGGTGGCAAAACTGATGGATTGCTGATGGGTTGGACACAGGGTCTAAAGGCAGGAAGAACCATTCACACTACTCCACTGAAACTGCTCTGATTGGAGCCACTAGTGGTGTCTGTAACATTAAAGGTAAAGGATTCAATTTGGCTCCTATCTTTCCGACTTCAGGGAATTTGATACAGTGGCCACGCACTCCTAGAAATAGTCTTTTCTCTTGGTTTCTGACACTATTTTGTTAGATTTGTGATCTTAGAAAAATGAATTAAATTATCAGTGCCCCAATTTCTTCACTTGTAGATAGTATTGTTCCTACCCACATAGGTTGTTGTAATCATTAAATGAGGTAATATATGTGTATTACTTAGCATAGTGTTTTCCATGGAGTTTACTCATGGTAAATGTTAGCTAGCAACATCATCATCATTCTGGTCATCATCATTGTCATTGCCATTCTGGGACAAGACTTCCCTGGGCCACTCTTTCTCTAGCCACTGCCCCTTCTTGCTAGTCCTTATTTGCTAGTTCTTTCTTCTCCAGGTCACCTCCAAATGTTGAAGTTCCTCAGGGCTCTGATATTTTATTTTTTCATTGTACACAGTTTATTAGGCAGTCTTATTTACTCTGTGGCTTCAGTTCTGTTTAAATTAACTGCCCCTACATCTACTGATAACCCCAGTTTTGTTTCTTAAGGCACAGCCCTATGTATCTACTTGTTCCTGTATCATTCCCATTTGGGTCTCTGTATCTTAGGTATTTTCAATGTGTTAAAAACTGAACTTTTTTTGTATTTTTGGCCCATGCTTAAGCCTTCCTTGTTCCCTAGCTTAGTAAATGGCATTACCATTTGCGAAGTTACTTGAGCCACAACTGGAGTCCTAAATTCTTTTTCTACCTCATGCCCTCTATCAGTCTTTTGCCTAGATTTTTGCAGTAGCTTCCTAATTAGTCTCACTGTCTCTGGTCTTGTGCCACCCCATCCATTTCCCACCTTTCAGTTATGAGAATCTCTTAGATTTGCATGTCTGATCATGTTATCCTGCTTAGGTTATTTCCCTTTCTTTTTTAGGATGAAGTTTGAAATTCATATGCAGCGTGGGGCAAAAGTAGCTTTACAGTTGTGTGTGCGCCAAACAATGTATTCCTGTGTTATTTATTCATTATTGTATTGTTTTCCATGTGAACAACTGTAAACCTGCTTTTGCCCCACTGTGTATTTGCTTACAAGCTTTGCTTCTGCCTACCTCCTCAGCCTCCCTGCTTTACTCCTCACACCTTCAGCCACGCTGCTCTTCTTTCGTAACCTTCCTGGGGTTGTACTCACTCTAATCTCAGGGCCACTGCTCATGTTGTTCTTTGTCTAGAGCACTTTTTTCCTGATTCTTAATCAGGACAACACAGATTATTAGTTCATTCTTAGTCTGAGTGTTAAATACTACCTCCAGGCACATGTTCTTATGCTTCCCAAACTAGAGGACTCCTCTGCTATCTAAGATCTTTACTTCTTTGTCTCTCTGTGATCTTTTTTTTAAGATTTATTTATTTATTTATTTTTAGAGAGGGAAGGGAGGGAGAAAGAGAGAGAGAGAAACATCAATGTGCAGTTGCTGGGTGTCATGGCCTGCATCCCAGGCATGTAACCTGACTGGGAATTGAACCTGCAACACTTTGGTTTGCAGCCCAAGCTCAGTCCACTGAGCTATGCCAGCTGGGGCCTCTCTGTGATCTTTATTGCACTTGTTGGTAGTATCTTTCTCACTAACCTGTAAGCTTTTTGGTGGCAGGGACCATGGCATCTTGTTTCTCACTCTGCCCAGCATGTCTTTGTTAAATAGAGTAGGAGATGAATGAAGCATGGATTTGCCAGGTTTGGGAGGTCTTAATCTTTCAGGGTGATAAAGGGGAGAAGAGAGAAGTTTAGGTGTACTGTAGTTTAACTTTTCAGTCTCCAGTGGCCTCAGGCTGGAGAGGAGGGGCAGCATCAGAGCTGGAGGTCCTAGCTATATCACCAGGTGTTACCTAAGGGTTGTTTCTTTTTCTGATCTGAGTGACATCTGGAATTTGTAGGGGAGTGCCCCTAGCATTTTCCAGATTTGCCTGTTTTTTTTGAGAAGTCATACATGGCAGTGCTTCCCAAATCTTTGGTACTCTGGGCATGAGTATTGCCATGCAACCCCCAGAGGGTAACTTCCAGAGTTACCCGTTGGGTCCCGTTATACCCCGTGCCAGTTACTAAGCTCCCTGTACTTGTGACTTGCACGCTGTCTGGCCTTGGCTGCTTCTAATTAGAATCCTAGTAGGAATTGGCTGGATCTCTCTCACTAACTTGCAGGAGCAGTGTTGGCACATGGGATGAGTTGGGAGTTGGCCTTTTTTCAATACATCCTCTCTTCTATTTTAGTTTCTAGTGCTGATGGGGATTTTTCTGTATTTTTATATTCTAGTCACCATTTCAATGGGAACTGCTAGGACTCTTATTGAGGGAGAACTCTCACTGGGTTTTCTTTTAAAAGGTATTTATTTTGCGTTGCCAACTTTGTGTGTGTGCGCACATGTGTGTGTGTTCAGGTGTGTAGTCTCTGTTCCTCTCTGCTTCTGGTTTTTGACCCCTCTGCATTATTTCTTTGTTTTGTAGCTCTATATGAGAGTAATTTTTAGTAGGTGCATTTAAATCATATTTTATGCTATCATGGATATGTTTGATGATATTTTTCATCCTGTTGTTTGTTTTATCCTCTTTATACTCCTTGGTTTTCAATCTTTGGCCATATGGTTTCTGTTTTACTGGCTTTTTTCTTTTACAGGGATATGAAAGGTTGATGTTGTGTTTTAGGCCTGTGATCTGGAAAAAGTGCTTAAAATTATCATTGATCCTGAACTTTTCTAATTATTAAATTCAAAAAATAAAGTAAAATAAAACAAATAAAAAACAAAATGCAATAATGCTAGACTCTTCTTTGCAGGAGGGGATTTTGGATTCTTTTATTTTCCCCCTGCCTTTGTTACATAAAGGGGGCCTGTGGAGCCACATGATTATTGTTGAATTGTTATTTTTATATGATGTGTTCTCTTTTAAAGATTTTAAAATCTTTTTCATATAATTATATAATAACATCTACTGCATTCTGTGATTACCACCATAATTTTAAACCTTAACTTCACCATTCTTGGGGATATTTTGATTAAATGTCCTTTGGCTAGAGCCTGTCCTTGAGTGCTGGCTTTGTGTGACTGTGTGCAGGGAGTGTGTGTATAGCTGCACATTTCCTGAGGTTAGCTGAGGGAGTCACAGACTTATATAACTGTTAACCCTCCCTTGCAAAACAACATTTAAATGATAAGAGGAATCCAAGAAAGCATAATTAGGAGGCTAGGAAATGGTTTTAGAATAACCTGAATGTAAATACTAGTTAATTATGGAATATAAAATGTTGCTAGCGTTCTATATGGAAGAAGAACCAAGGAACAGGGGAGTTTACTGACTTTCAGATGACACAATAGTGTCAGTCAGAAGGGGACTACTGGGAATTCAGTACCTCTAATGTAGATAATTCTGAAGGTCATGCTGCAAAGTTAGTTGTAAGTTCTAGACTAGTTTTATCTTTGAATGAGTGAGTGATATAGGCAGTTTTAGTCAAATGGCAACAATTTTATAACTTCTTTTGAGGTGTTCAAATTAGAATTGACCAAAAGTTTGTCAAATTTCTTTTTTTTTAGTACATTTGCCTCATGCACACTGAGGTTAGATCACTCTCTGTGATTGAAACAGTTCATTGCAAAACTTGAAATGTTCCTTTTTTTGGTCAGACATAATGATTTTATTGACAGTCACTAAAACCTAATTACTGAAATAGAAAAATTAATCTTAAATTAATCTTAGTTATTGTTGGACCAGTGATTTTCAACCTTTTTTATCCCATGGCACACATAAACTAATTACTAAAATTCTGTGGCATACCAAAAAATATATTTTTTACCAATCCATCAAAAAACAGGTATAATTTTGATTCATTCACACCGGATGGCTATTGTTGTGTTGGCTGTTGTCATTTTTTAATTTGACAGTCTAATGGAAAAGAGGTTAGTGCCCCCTGAGTAAACAGTCAGGTGTTGTGTGTTTTAAAAATTCTTGCGGCACACCAGTGTACTATGGAATACCAGTTGAAAATTGTTGTGTTAGTCAGTCACTTCATCCTTACCCTATTCAAATCTGAACTGAACTAAACTCTCTACCACACACACATGCACACACACACTCCCTCTCTCATTTTCTGTCTCTCTCTCTACATGATATCTCAGAGCTCCTCCTGCTTTTTCTTCTCAGTAAGAGAAGTAAATTTGCTGAAGAGTCTGCTGGTTACTTTCAAAAACATTATCCCATTTAATTTTCCCCAAACTTAATGAAGTGTTAGGATCTATATTATGCAGGCAAGGAAACTGATTATCAGAGAAAGTAGCTAATTAGCTTAAGATTTATCAGCTGGTTAAGCAGTGGAATTAGAATTTGAACCCAGTTCTGACTCTTTCCTGTATATTGCATGCCTAGCTACACTACAGGACTCTCGTCCTGTGGGAGTGGACATTATGCACAGGGATGGGGGAAACAGGGAGTGACATTGAGTTCAGTTCTGTGAAAACATGTTGATCCTTTATTGTGCAGGTGAATGTCACTACTCTGAAAGAGTTTATAAAAGAGGAATATATAAACCTAAAAATCTAACATACAGTAGTAGATATAATAATAGAGGTACTGAAGTAGGAAGTAGTATAGAGGAAGAACTGACTCATTTCTAATGGAAGGTGTAGGGTGAAGTGTGAGGGGGCTAGCTGTGAAGAAGTTTCCCACAGGAGGTGATATTTAAATTGGGTCTTGAAGGTTAAGAATGAAGAGGTTATATAATATGGAGTATATGGGTGGTATAGTGAGGGTAAAAATGGTGTGTGGAAAATGATAAATAATTGGCTACTATCAGAACAGAATATTGACTTATTTATTAAACAAGTGCTTATTGAGTGCTTACTTAAGGGTTAGGCCCTGTGTGAGGTAATAGAGGTAAAGGAAAGAACAAGAGAGTTCATGAAGCAAATAATGTACCAGGGACCATTGGGGACTGATGTTATACAAGTAGGAAAAGAAGCAAACCTGATGGGTCTTGATGCCAGCATAGATCGGCTGAATCTCCCTTGTGGTTGCTAGTGTGCTGTGGAAGCAGGCGAAGCAGGGTTACAACTGCAGTGTGGAGGATGGGTGTGTGGGGGGTCAGGCTAGAGGCAGGAAGACAAGGAAGAGGCCATTACTATATTCTAGATGAGAGATGATGAAAAGGATGTGTTTGAGCAATATCTTGGAAATGAAATGGACAGCGCTCAGTGTTGATTGGCTATGAATGGTTGAAATAGAAAATGATTAAAGGGATCTCCCAGGCTTGAGGTTTAGTGGTTGGGTGGTTGGGAGTACTTTTTAACGGGGCCAGGAATAAAGAACAAATAAGAAATTGATGTAGAAAGAAACAAACAGTTTGGATATGATAAATAGTTTGAAGTACATGTGGAATACCCAAGTTCTCTTTAAAACATGATTTATTCACCTAACATTAATAAAGAAAACCACTGTAAAACAAAGTAGAAAGAATATTTTGCAAAACATTTTATTTCTCTCACTTTATGACCTTGTTCAGGGCTTTTCCTTCCTCCCAAGTTCAACGTGGCATCAAAGGACAGTCGATAGAGGCCATTTGCCTTTCAGTGGGCTAGAGGGAGTCCATTGTCATAAAATGTCTCCTTTATCTGCTGTGTCAGATACAAGCCACAATGCAAACCATCATGAGAATTTTATTGCATAATTATCTTTCTGTGACAGAAAATAAACTTGGAAAGAAGGGATGCTAAAATTCTGATACAAAGGCAATTATTTATTTGTAGTTTCAGTGCTAAAATTTTATATTCCTGGAAGGTTGGCAAAGTTCTAATTTAAAATATTTGAAACATGATTTAAGTATACATAGTTTTAGGGCTTACATTCAACTCATTAAAATAATTTTTAATGCTATAGATATTGTAGTTATAGTTCAATGCAAAGATTTAGTCAGACTGTGTTAGCATTTCTTTAGATGAAATGGTCCGTTGTGGCACTGCATCTTTTTTGCACATATAAACTTTGTTTTAATTGAAAACCTTCACAGGGTTCTTGGTACAGGGGAACCTAAGATGAGAAGCAGCACCATCCAGCTTCACTTTTCCCATCTCTGTCTCACTCCTTTGAAGTCATATTTTAAAATCATGCTTCTGGTAGTTCCCTAATTTTAGTCCATAGAGTTATAGTACTACTTTTGAATTCATCAATTTCAGATAATATCTAGTTATAAAAAGTAAGGATTTCTGTTCTCTGTTCGGTTTACTATTGTTTACTGCTCTGTTGATTTTTAAATTGCTGTATCATTCACTTTTTTAACATTAGATCATATATTTGTTCATCAGCTTTTGCTAGGCTACATGCCATGCTGTTGTGACAAGAGATTCCAAGTAGAGTAAAGCAGTTTGTCTCTACCATAACAGCCCAAGATAGGGAAAAGCCCAAGGTTGGGTTGGCAAATAGCTTTGCCTCATGATCTGTTAAGTCCGACTTCCTCATCAAGTAACTTCCACCCCAGGGCCCAAGTGTGCTGCCGCAGCCTTGCTGTTTCCCAGGGGGAAGAAGTCTTTAAAGCAAGTGACTCTGTCTTTAAAGGAGGTGACCTGAAAGATCACACATTGTATCAATTTATATTCCATTGACCAGACTTATTGTAGAATGTTCACCAAACAGCAAGGGAGGCTGAGAAAGGTAGCTGGATGTTCAGCTAAAATTTTAGAGGGTCCTATTACTAAGACAAAGAAGGAAGAATAGATTCTAAAGGACAAGTAGAATTTTCTAGTTAGTACCTCCTAACTCTATAAGGTAAGGGTCCTGATACTCTTACCATTTCCTCTGACTTTCCTTCTGGCCTTCTATACATTGTATTAGCTATGTACATTTTTTTTGTTTTAAATTATGAACTTACTAATGTTTACATTCTGTTCTGAAACCACAGCCAAGTTTTGTCTATAAGTTGTTTCTAAAACATTGTTTACTTGAAGATCAAAAAAGTGAACTATTACTATAGTTCCTTCTTCTCAGTCCAGGGTCATGATCTCTGGGTCACTGGAAATGGTACACATTTTTTCTACCAACATAATGAATGACTAGTTTTTTGTAACATTGATTAAAAGCAGGGCACTTTATATCTAAGGTCTGCTTCTGGGCAGTGACCGACTCCATTAGTAAGAAAAGATGCAGTGAACGTGGTTAGTTTCCAGGGAGCTTTCAGTCACTTCAGGAAATGAAATCTTCCTGTTCAGTCATTTTATTGTGACCAGGCGTGACTCAGCCAGTTTTACAAAGCTGAGTGGAACCTTAGTTCTTGAAGGGCTTCAGTCAGTCCGTAAGCTTCAGGTGATCGAAGGTGAAGTAGTTCTCTCCTAACCTTTAGTGTCTGAATATGACAGGAGAACTGCATCTTTGGTCCAAGGTAGGAGTCTCTTAGGAATATTTAGGAATAGAAGGGATGACTAATGAGAGACTCTGGGCTTTCCCAAGTGGTCTCATTGTCTTTGGCATTGGTGTTCTCATCATTTAAGACCCTGTTGTTTTCCCAAACAAGGACAGCAATCTGGGACACAAGAATTCCTGCCCTTGAGGAATTTTTAATGTAGTAGAAGAGATTAAAATAGACTTTAGTTCAAATTCCAGCTCCATCATCTATGGGCCAAAAGACCTCAAGCATGCTATTCTATGAACTTTAGTTTCTGCTAGAACACATAATCCCCAAATCCCACTGGCTTAAAACACTTGCTTATAATCCGTGTTTATTGTTTGTTAGATGGAAACTCTGCTCCATGTCTCCTTATGCTAGGATCATGGCTAATGGAGCAGCCCCCATCTAATTACGGAACGTTGCTGGACACTGTTGGAATGGGAAAAGAAGTCCTGGAGAATCTCACACCAGCATCTTAAGTACTCTGGCTTAGAAGTGACACACATTATCATCTCCATTCACAACTTAGTGCCCAGAACTGGTGACACGCTCTCACTCAACCACAGTGAGCTGGCCGGGAAATGCATTCCTGCCATGTGCTTGGAAAACGGAGAGCCAGAAATATTGGGCAAACTGTACTAATGCCTAGCTCAGGGTTGATGTGAGGATTAAATGGCATTATATACACATACACGGTCACTTTGTGCAGATGCTTAAAATTAGTTATCATTAGCGATAATATCATCAGAGTAAGATGTACACATGCAAAATATTTGAATAACAATATTAAGTCAGACTAAAGATTCTTTCTCGTAAGTATATTAGACTATGACAATGTATGTGAAAGTGCCTTGTAAATTAGAACATAGTGTGCAAATGCAAGTTGATATTATTATCCAATAGATATTAAAGATACAGCATTAAAGCTTAGTTCAGTGTTAGAGCTAGATGTTATAGTTATCTGTCAAGAAATGGTGGTTGAAGCTGTGAGAATAGGTGAGATCTGTAAGAAAGAGATTAAATAGTGAGAAATATGGAGAATACCAGAGAACTGGCTCTGGAGCATATTCACAGTTTGGACATAAGAAGGAAGCATCAAAGAGTCAGAGAAGCGATTTCTGGAAAGGGAGGAAGAAAATAATACTTTGTAGTATCATAGAAAAGTCAAGTGAAGAATGTTTTTAATAATGAAAATCTACCATAAAAATGTCTCTAAGGCATTGAGTTTCAATTCTGTGAGTTCTGTGACAGTATTAACAAATAATCAATAGGGAATGTTACTTAAGGGAGAAATAGTAGTATTATTTCAGAGGTGTGTGTGTGCCAGGTGCTCCTCTTGTAGCAATCTAGTGAGGAAGCTATTTACTATAAACTCTGCGGTTACAGATGAAACTTTCAAAGCTGAGAATAAAAAGTGGCAAATGAAGGCTAAGTGACTAGTCAGTGAGAAAGTTTCAATTTTAAGTCAAGAAAAGCAAAACCAACTGTACTATATAAATATAACAAAATAAAAAAAACCTTGAAAAGTTATGAAGGAATTTTTTATAGTAATAAAAAATGAGCTCTGGCTAGTGTTGCTCAGTAGATTGAGTGCCTGTCTGCAAATCAAAGGGTCTCTGGTTCAATTCTTAGGCAGGGCACATGCCTGGGTTGTGGACCAGGTCTCCAGTAGGGGGTGTGAGACAGGCAACCATGCATTGATGTATCACTTCCTCTTTTTCTCCCTCCTTTCCCCTCTCTCTAAAAGTAAATAAATAAAATCTTTTAAAAAATGATTTGTTTATGTGGGTTTTGCTTTCTCGTTGGCACTTTTTAAATATTAAGAAATGGAACACATAATGTAGAAGCTATGAACTGTGAAATCATTGTACATGCTAGAAGAAAAGGACTTGTTTTATAATGGTGATAAAAGTTTTAAAATATTAATATGAGAATGAATAAATCCCTGTGTTTGACTAGAACATTTACAAACAGGAATCCCGAGAACAGCATTTAAAAGAGTTATTAGCATTAAAAGATGGACTTTTGTTTATAATTCTATTTTAATTATATAGGTGTACTTTCTGTATTGTTAATATTAGGTACAATTCTTTTTCCCCCTTTTTACTTTTTATGTGAACTGAATAATAAAGAAAATGTAGGTGCTGCAACATGTAGACAAGTGGGGTCTTAGCCTAACATTTTATCCAAATGGCTGGCTGACCTTTGATTAGTCTCTCTATCTGTTGTATTATTTACAAAACAAGAGGTTTTTTCATTACCTTTCTCACTCAATTCATTGCTTCCCCCACTCTTTTCTCACTGAGATGCACAAGTTGACGACATCTTACAAGCAGCACGCTCACATAGTCATACACAGGTCATGATTATAGACTGAGGAACAGGTGCTCCAGGCTGCATATTCCTGGTGCTAGGTCTAACTCCACTCTTTTCTCTCCCACTCCAGAAGACACGTCATAAAACAAGTAAATGAAAGTGACATTGTTTTTTTTAATTAAGGTTTTATTTATTTTTAGAGAGAGGAAGGGAGGGAGAAGGAGAGGGAGAAAAACTTCAGTGTGTGGTTGCCTCTCAGGCGTCCCCTACTGGGGACCTGGCCCCCAACCCAGGCATGTGCCCTGACTGGGAGTTGAACTGGTGACCCTTTGGTTCACAGGCTAGCACTCAGTCCATTGAACCACACCAGCCAGGGCTGAAGGTTACATTGTTAAAGAAATACTTTAAAATATATCCTTGTTGTTTTCTTAAAAAAAAAACCCCAAAAACAAAAAAACAAAAAACAAAAAAACACTTACTCTCAAACTTTGGCATCTGAAGACAGTTTTCTTTAAAAGCAAACCCAGCCCTCGCTGGTGTGGCTCAGTCGGTTGGAGCTTCCTCCTGTAAATGAAAGGTTGTGGGTTCAGTTTCTGGTCAGGACACATACCTAGGTTGTAGGTTTGGTCTCCAGCCTGGGTGTATACAATCCCTGGGCACATATGGGAGGCAGCCAGTCAATGCTTCTCTCACATCGATGTTTCTCTCTCCCTTCCTCTCACCCTTACTCTGTCTCTAAAAAGTAATGAAAAAAAGTAATGAAAAAATGAAAAATGAAAAAAAGTAATGATAAAAATTTCTTTTTATCCTCAGGTGAGGATAAAAAGAAATTGAAAGCAAACCCAGATTGATGGTGCTATATTAGCACCAATAAAGTAGAGGAACTGAAGTGATCAATAACTTTTAGAACACTGAAGAATACAAAAAGCATGATTTATCACAATGTTCTCCATTTCCAAATCCTTCAAAGCATACATTTCATATGTTAGTATTTGATGTAATCCTAATTATTTTAATACTTTAATTCTATCTGCAAATGCATGCAAAGTGACATTACTTACACATATTCCAAGAATATGTAGCTATTCTCTCAAAGTGGTTTGGAAGATTGACTAAGGATTCTGAACAGCCAGGGTTCTGTATTTTCTTAAAACAAATACAAAAAGATCTCTGCTTAATAAAAGGGATGCCCAATTCTAGCTAATAGCCAATTCTAGCTAATGGGCTATTGATTTCAACAAGTAAATGAGTAATTGATCAATTCACTCAACAAATATTAGTTAAGCATAAATAGTGCCAGGTATTGTGCTGATAGAAACAAAAATATTTTTATGGAAATTTGTAGTGAACGATTAGATTTGCATTCCCAAATTCTGGCCTGTGATGAAATTTCTCCTTTAATATTGAAATGAGAAAAATAGCAACAATGAAAAAATTTCCCATAGCAGTAAATATATTCTATTCAAAAGAACGTTCTTTATCTATCATGGTGTAATTAGTATTTGGGGCTTTTTGTTTTTATTTTGCCAACTCTCTTTCAACCCTTGTAGTTTTGGGGGGACATTTTACCAGCTTGTGGAAAGCCCCTGATGTGGGCACTCCTTTGTCACTTATTGGAAAGAGATTTGACTTTTACTCTTGACCCTTTAAATGTACTAGCACAGTCAGCATATACATTCTGGAGCTAATTATTAAACTTGTGAGTTCTTTGAACACCATCTTTCTTTGACAGTTTATCACTCAATTGCAAGGAAAAAAGTAAAAAGAAATAAAAATAAGCCTAAACCCAAAACTAACTAACTTTAGTAAAGTTCTTGTATGTATGAGTTCTGGAAGGGAAAAAAACGATGGAGAAGAAGTAATAAATTTTGACCAAAATTGGACATTTGAATTATCTTTGGATCTCAAGTCAGATTGCATATTCAACCTCCCACCTTCATAGGCATCTACTGTTTCTACGAAGGAACCAACTGGTTTCAATTCAGATAATTACCTTTAAGCACCATTAACAGTTCAGATGGTAGAGAGAACAGAGTGGGAAATGATGACCCTGAACAATCAATTCTATAGAATCAGTCATTTACATAGTCTTTTTTTTTTTTTTTCACTCAATGCCAGGTACTGGGACATGAAGATGAAAAGACACCATCTCTGCACTTATGACATTTATAATCTAGAAGAGGAAGACAGAGATAGAAGCAAATATAATCTAGAAGAGGGAGACAGATAAAAGCAAATGTCAGTGCTCTGAAAGTTGTTACAGGGGATATAATAGCATGCTTGGCACCTCAGTAGGGACCATATTACAGAGGCTAAGAGTGGTGGCAGGTTGGAGTGGTGACAAAGAGGGTAAGACTGTGGGATAAAGAAAGACATGGAAGTCAAATAGGAAACAGGGGACCTAATTGGGGGAAATTACGAGTATGTTGGTATGGCAGGAGGGTGGCAAGGGGTGGGATGCAGTTATGGTAAGAGAAAGGCTAAAAAGGAAGGCAGCAGCAAGGTTTAGAACTTCAACTGCTCTGTTTAGGAATATGGACATTATCCAAAGGGTTTACCAGAATGCATTCTATGGAATGGTGATAGGAAAGAAAAGGACTTTTTAAAACATACATATTTTATTGATTATACTATTACAGTTGTCCTAAATTATCCTCCTTTTACCCCCTCCGCCCAACAGCCCCCATTTACTCCAGCAATACTGGCCCCCTCCTTAGTTCATGCCCATGGGTCATACATATAAGTTCTTTGGCTTCTCCTTTTCCTATACTATTCTTAACATCCCCCTCTCTATTTTGTACCTACCATTTACACTTCTTGTTTCCTGTACCTTTTTCCCCATTCTCCTTCCCCCTTCCAGCTGATCAGCTTCCAAATGATCTCCACATCTATGATTCTGTTCCTGTTCTGCTTGTTTGCTTAGTTTGTTTCTTTTAGATTCAGTTGTTGATAGTTGTGAATTTGTTGACATTTTAATGTTGATAGTTTTGACCTTTTTCTTAGATAATTGTCTTTAACATTTCATGTAATAATGGCTTGGTGATGATGAACTCCTTTAGCTTTACCTTGTCAGGGAAGCACTTTATCTGCCCTTCCATTCTAAATCATAGCTTTGCTGGACAGAGTAATCTAGGCTGTAGGTCCTTGCCTTTCATCACTTTGAATACTTCTTGCCAGTTCCTTCTTGCCTGAAAAGTTTCTTTTGAGAAATTAGCTGATAGTCTTACAGGAACCCCTTTGTAGGTAACTCTGCTTTTCTCTTGCTACTTTTAAGATTCTTTCTTTACTTTTAACCTTTGGCACTTTAATTATGGTGTGTCTTGGTGTGGTCCTCTTTGGGTCCAACTTGTTTGGGATTCTCTGCATTTCCTGGACTTGTATGTCTATTTCCTTCACCAAATTAGGGAAGTTTTCTTTCATTATTTTTTCAAATAAGTTTTCAATTTCTTGGTTTTCCTCTTCTCCTTCTGGCATTCCTAAGATTAAAATGTTGGTACATTTGGAGATGTCCCAGAGGCTCCTTATACTATCCTTATTTTTTTTTAAATTCTTTTTCTTCTTGCTGTTTTGGTGGAATCCTTATTTCTTCCTTGGGTTCCAAATTGTCAGTTTGATTGTCAGCTTCATCTACTCCACTGCTGGTTTTCTGCAGATTTTTCTTTATTTCACTTAGAGTAACCTTCATTTCTTCCTGTGTCTTTTTTTTTTTTATGTCGTTGCCATACTTAGTGAGTTCTTTCAGCATTCTGATCATCAGTGTTTTGAATTCTGCAGCTGATAGGTTGGTTATCTCCTTTTTGTTTAGTCATTTTTCTGGGGTTTTGTTCTATTCTTTTATTTGGGTGATGTTTCTTTGTCTCCTCAATTTGGCAGCCTCCTTGTGTTTGTTTCTGTGTATTAAGTAGAGCTGCTTTGACTTCCTGTTTTAGTAGCATGGCCTATTGTGGAAAATTCACCTGTAACCTGTGTGGGGTGGAGCCTTAGGTAATCACCAGGGTGGGGCAACCCACTTCACCGCTTTGTGGCTGTGTGGAGCAAGGGCTTGGAGAGGGGACAGTACCATTGCCTGGCTTTTGGCAGGTTCCCCGGAATTCGTCCTGTTTCGTGTTGTTTTACTTACTCTCCATATGTGACTGGCACCCTTCCAGCTGTTGCCCTGGTGCTGAATCCCAGAGCGTGTGGGTCTGCGTAATGTTCTAAGTTTGTGAGGATTCTTTAAGCAGGCTCTTCTGAAAATTCAACAGTTTCTTCCACTGCCCCAACCTCCACTGGTTTTTACAGCCAGAACTTAGGTGGATTTATCTTCCTGGTATTGGAACCCTGGGCTGTGCAGTCTGGCCTGGGGCTGGGATCACTGGCTCCCAAGATATCCTTCCCAATTTTTATCTACCACACATGGATGTGGGGCCGCCTGGGCCATTGCACCAAGGCCACCTGTCCATACCACACCGCGGCTCCATGCCTCTCTGCCTGTCTTCCACATCTCTGCCCATCCTACCAGACTGGATGAATGTGGCTTCTTTAAATCCTTGGTTGTCGGACTTCTGCACAGCTGGATTTTGTGATGATTCTGGGTGTTATTTGTTCTGAGGTCTATCAGTTTTTTCTGTGGTTGCGCAAGGAGGCAAAGTGTGTTTACCTACACTTCCATCTTGACTGGAAGTGGCAAGACAGGGGCTTTGGATGGTCAAAACTATCTGAGAGGCACCAGCTGAGACTAAGGCAGGTATATTTACTGCAAAGCCGCTCAAACCCTTTACAATGGGTAGTATTTCCACAATTATTTGAATATAAAATTTGTGTGAAAGAGCATTTCCTGTTTCTTAGGACATGGTTTGGGAAACTCTGTAATGGGGAATGATTAAAAACTTTTAAACAGAAGACTTCCAGCAAGATGGAGGCATAGGTGGACGCACTGTACCTCCACACACAACCAAGATTGGAACAACAACAATTTAGAGGCAGAATAACACCCAGAGCTGATAGAAAATTTATCTGAATGGAATTTGGACAGCCAAGAAGTTGAAGTACACCCGTTCATCCAGACTGGTAGGAGGGGCAGAGACAAACAGCCAGGGGCAGGTCACAGTGCCTCAGGGAAAACAGGGAGAATTGGGTACATAAGGCAACCGGGAGCTCGTAAGGCATTTGGGGTGCGCAAGATTGCAGCGGGTGGACCCTGAGTACGCAAGAGGCAGCTGGTAGACCCAGTGAGATGGCGATTGTGGAGCAGGGCAGAGTGCTGCAACCAAGGATCCCAGGGAAGGGACTGAGGTCCCAAGAAAACGGAGCTACTGCCATTGTTCCCTCTCGACTCTACCCCCACATACAATGTCACAATCTAGCGACTGGGGTGCCCAGCCCTGGTGAACACCTAGAGCTCCACCCCTCACCTTAACAGGAGCGACCAGACCAAAAAAAAAAAAAAAAAAAGAGAGAGAGAGAGATGGCTCAAACAGAAGAACAAATCAGTGCCCCAGAACTCATCCTTTTGAGTGACTAAGAGATAGCTAACCTATCAGGTGCACAGTTCAAAACACTGGTGATCAGGAAGCTCACAGAATTGGTTGATTTTGGTTGCAAATTAAATGAACAAATGCAGGTTACCATAAAAGAAATGAAGGAAAATGCATAGGGAACCAATAGTGATGGGAAGGAAACTGGGACTCAAAACAATGGAGTGGACCAGAAGGAAGAAAAAAACAACCAAAGAGGAAAGAATGGAGAAATAAGAATTCAAAAAAATGAGGAGAAGCTTAGGAACCTCCAGGACATCTTTAAACATTCCAACATCCGAATTATAGGGGTACCAGAAGGGGAAGAGGAAAAGCAACAGATCGAACACGTATTTGAACAAATAATAAAGAAGAACTTCCCCATCTGGCAAAGGAAATAGAATTCCAGGAAGTCCAGGAAGCTCAGAGAGTCCCAGAGAAGTTGGACCCAAGAAGAAACACACCAAGACACATCATAATTACATTAGCCAAGGTAAAAATGAAGGAGAGAATCCTAGAAGCAGCAAGAGATAAGGGGACAGTAACCTACAAAGGAGTTCCCATCAGACTGTCAGCGGACTTCTCAAAAGAGACCTTACAGGCAAGAAGGGGCTGGAAAGAAATATTTCAAGTCATGAAAGACAAGGACCTATATCCCAGATTACTCCATCCAGCAAAGCTCTCATTTAGAATGGAAGGGCAGATAAAGTGCATCTTGGATAAGGTCAAATTAAAGGAGTTCATCATCACCAAGCCCTTATTTTATGAAATGTTAAAAGGACTTATCTAAGAAGATAAAAAGAACACGTATAGTAAAAGGACAGCAAACTCACAATTATTAACAACCACACCTAAAGCAAAACCAAAAGAAACTAACCAAAACTAGAACAGGCACAGAACCACAGAAATGGAGATCACATGGAGGGTTAGCAACAGGGGAATGGGAGGAGGAGAGAGGGGGAAAAGGTACAGAGAATAAGTAGCATAGATTGTAGGTAGGAAATAGACAGGGGGAGGGTAAGAATAGTATGAGAAATGTAGAAGCTAAAGAACTCATAAGTATGACACATGGACATGAACTAAAGGGGGGAAGCGGGTGGGAGAGGGTGTACAGGGTGGAGGGGAGTGAAGGGGGGAAATGGAACAACTGTAATAGCATAATCAATAAAATATATTAAAAAACTTTTAAACAGAGAATTATAAACAATCATGTAATCTAATTCTGTTCTGAACACATAGTGTAATAATGCTTATTAAGATTGTTCAACCAGTGCTTTTTAACACCACATATTTTCAAAATGATGTGCTAGATATTCTGGGAAATTATAAAGATGCACAAGTCATGTGTCTGACAAAAAAGAATGTTGATTATCTGTACAAAAGTGAGGAAGTTGAAGATAAACTTGGAGAATTAGAGACGTTCTGGGTGGCCCTTGGTTAGTACTGATTTCTATATGGTGTTCAATGCTAATTCTTTCACCAAACATTGTCACCAGTCAGGTGCATGAGCTTCTTTGGACCCTTCTTAGACTAGGGTAATTTCTCACTTCTGTCCTCACCCAGGCAGCTCAGGGAAAGCAGTGGGAAGAAAGCTAACAAATTGAAACTTGAATTTTTTTTGTAGAGCAGGGGAGAACTGTCAGTTTGGCCCTCAAAAGTCCATATCATCAACATAGTTGGGCTTTGGTAGATTTAAGTGGACCCTTTAGGAGATATCATAAAAGTGTATCCAAGGAGTTTGGAGAACAATTTTGAAGGTGAAAGAGAAAGGGAAGTTACAGTCTGGTGGAAACAAAAAGTTCAAATCTAGAAATCTGAATATGTCTCCAACTTTTTACTTATCTCCCTACTTTTTTTACTCAGTGCTAAGGAAGAGAATCTTTAAATACTCTTCTTGAATTAATTGAGCCCTTACATCAGCCACATCATATAGTAGGTAAGCAGAAGCAGATTACCTAGAGTGGGTTGGTACAACTTCAGGCTTTTGTGTAGTGGCCAAGAGCACTGGCCCAAGAGCTAGATGGCCTGGGTTCAAATCTATTAAAGCACTCAGTCCAATTATTTAAGGGACCTCCTCCTTACTAGCTGTAAGATGTTAGGCAAATTACTTAACCTTCCTGTATCTCTCTCTTCATCTAAAACTGAGAAAATGACAATATGTATCTTATAAGGCCATGAGGGTTAAAATAGCTAATAAATATGAAGGGCTTAGAATAGTGCCTGCCATACGCTGAGGGTTTCATCAACTGTTATTGTTAGGATATCTCTATCCTACTGTTTTTATTAGGATAATTTACTGTGGAAACCTGTCAAAGAGTAGTTTTCTGGCCTAAATAGGATTCTGTCTTTGGAGAATGGTCTCCTAATTCTAAATAGGATTGGGTATAAGTAAGTAGACTGATAGAAAATTTTAATTCTTTAATTTAAAAATATAGTCAATACTTATATACTTAACAATAATAATAGCTAACATTTGCTGAGCTTATACTATGTACCAAGGGTGTTTCAAGTCCTTTTTACCAATTACTTTAGAGTTGAGGGGACTGAGTCATTGATAGAATAAGTTACCTGCCCAAGGTAGTAACAACTAGTTAGGGTCAGGGCCAGGATTCAAACCCAGGTCATCTGACCCCGTAGCTCTCACACATCCATTATAATAACCCTTCTTTTATGCAGATACATACTGTCTTTTAGATCAGTTTGCCAAAATGTTTCACTTCATTTACTGCAAACATAAGTTAAGTGCAAAACACTACAAAAATTAATTTTGTTAAATCATTTAAGCATAAAAAGATTTCTTTTTCTGTTGTAGAGATAAGTTGCTTTGGTGTCACATGTTAGAGTCATTTTAACTGTGATTCTTTTGTTCTTTGAAGGTATAAGATTTTGAGTTGGATTTTACTAAGGTACCCAGGTGCAGTATCCATTCTTTACATCTCAGCTACATATTTTTAGAACAGTATGTAAGTAATGTCACTTTGCATGCATTTTGCAGAAATAGCTGCTTTTTCACTATATTTAAAGTTAAAGCATTAAAATTGTTTGGGTCATATCAAATCCTAACCTATGAAATGCATGCTTTGTAAGATTTGAAAATGGAGAACATTGTGATAAATCAAGCTTTTCGTATTCTTCAGTGTAAAAAGACTATGCTGTTCTAAAAGTTGTTGATCACTTTGTTGTTCTACTTCATTGGTGCTAATGCAGCACTATCTGGGCTTGTTTTTGAAGAAAACTGGGCAAAACTAATTTGCCACTAGATGGAGCCCTGGCTATTTGGGTAAAAATAAATGCAACAGCATTTGAACATTAAATCATTCAGTCATATCATGCTGGAGGGCCCCCGGTGGTATTTGAGGCCCTCAGCTTTTAATTGTAGAATGAATCTTTGTTCTTTGCCTGACCTGCAGAGTGACATCACTCCCTTTCTTCCTGTGCGCTGGCTTTGACACAAGCCAGATGGCTGCAGCCATCGGTAGGCGTGCAGGCTGCCTGGTACAGCAGTTGATGAAACAGAATAGGAAGACGTTTTATGATCAGCTGCAGGAGCACAATGAGGCTGCAGCTTTGCTAAGTAATTACATTTACCGTGCACACTTTATTCCTTGCAAAGAAGGTTGCAAGGAAAAAATACATTTTTATTTATAGTGTTGTGAGGTATAGACCTTTGATCTTTTATTAGTCAGTAGTCTGCTCCAAAGGAATGCTCTCTTTTCCCTGCTCTGCAATCACTCGTGAAAATGGCATGTTTATTTACATTTAATGGTTCTTTCAGGCTGTGCATTGTAATACTTACCTTTCCTCTTCTTCTCTTTTGTCTCCAGTTAGTCACACAGAAATGTTTTAGTTTTGTAGTGAGCTTAGTTTGGAGAAGTCAGAGTTCAGGCATGTTAATACAAGCAGATTTTTGTCAGATATATTCCAGAGTGATTTGGTAAAATATATTACTGTTTATTATGTGTTTGTTCTTCAAGGAGGTCAGAAGAGACCAGGAACAGGCTTTTATTTTGGGGGGATAAGGGTCAGGAAATGAAGTAGACATTAATTTTATATCCATTTTTGAAATTTAGTGGTTAAGGTCACTTGCAATGCCAGTTTTAAATAAAATATTAGAAGTTAATATTAATCTATTATTTTCCATCTTCACTTGAAGTTAATCTTTAATAACTGAAAGATTGTACAAAACTTTAAACACTAACTGCACTTTTTTCCTAAAGTTTATCACACAGTTTTGAGATTCTTTTACATGACTCATTTTGAAAAACTTTAAAAAATATTTTCACCACTTTTAAGACTAAGTTGTGAATATTATTCACGGAATAGACCTAGAAATTATAAGCTATGAAATCAAATGAAAAATTTGTATTCACTATGCTTTGTTCAAACTTAACATTGTTTCTAAAGTGAAGTCTTCTAGTTGTCCCTAGGTTATTTGGCTCTCTATTAACAAAAAATGAAACTCTAATAAAAGAAATCTCTTAATCTTACAATATTTTACAGTCTTCTCCAGGGAGGGCGATTTGCAAAAATTGCTGGAAGAAAGCAGTGTGGTGTAAAGAAAGAACATGGCTTTGCAGTAGATATAACAGGGTTTTCTAATCCTTTTTCATTTGTTATTTGCTTTGTGCCCTTGGACCTTTGAGCCTCGATTTCCTCACATATTTATTGGGGGATAAAACCTACCTCCTAGGTTTATTGCAAGAATGAAATGATACAATGTGTTTATTAGGCCCCAGACAGTTCCTGTCACATGGTATGCACTTAGTAAACGCTAATTCCTTTCAACTGTTACAAAGTTCATCTCTTTTCTGAACTGCATGCAAAATGGGTTCACAGTTTACACTATTATAGTGTGTCTATTTTATTCATAAAATATAAATAATCCTGGGTTGAAAGTAAGCTCACCATCTGAAAAATAGGCATTTGAAATTTATTAGCACTGTGTATATGTGTTCAGTTCCAGATAAAACTGTAACCATGAATTGTGCCATGAATGTGCTTCACATTTGTGATGTGTTAACTTTTTTCTTTTTTTCTCCTACTCAGCTCTTGCCCCTGTTCTTTGCCTCTCGTTTTGTTGGGGAAGATATCACAGTGATGTCTGCATTCAACCTGCTGCATTTGATGACAAAGAGCCAGCCAGTGTCCCTGCGAGCCTGTGGGCTTCCCTCAGGTTGCTGCTTCTTGTACTGTACCTAGTGAGGGCACTGGTCCCTGTGGGTGTTTCTGCTGCAGGAAATGATACACCATAATGCTTTGCCAAATTTCGTTTTCTTTTACTTGGGCCCTAATTTGAAGACGGAAATTGGTTATAAATCACCACTCTACTTTGAGTAACATTCATTTCCACAATCCTTACAACCCTTGGAAACATTGTGCAGTTCCCTAGCTCAGAATATAATTGTCACTAATATTTCACGATATCTTCTTGTTCTTTAATGCACACTACACATCTGAAAATCATAATGTTGTTCATAAGAGGCTGGCAGTCTTGATAAGAAACTGCTCCAAATTACACAAAATAAGACATTCATCTTGTTAAAGGATAATGACATCCTTTTAATTTCACATGTGGCCATTCCTTTAGGAAAGAAAAAATGAAAAAGAACAACTTTAGTATAATAAAGTTAGTTATTATAGTTAAAAAGAAAAAATGTTCTACTTAACAATTACCAAATCAACAGAACTAATATAGTATGTGTCAACTGGTTCTTAAATTAGAACCAACACTCTTTTAAGAAATGTGATTTTATGCATGGAAGTCCAAAATTTCATTATGTGCTTGTATAAGTTTAATACTTTCTTATGAAAATCACAATGGTCAGATATTTTCTGTGAACTTTATTGTCAATATTATTTATGTTTTCTATTAATGTACATACATCTATTACTATTTTGTGTAGAGAATTTAATTCCAACTCATTAAACATTCGTTGAATATTAACTGTGAGTGCCAGGCATTGTGTGAAGCAGTGAGGATGCAGTGATGAACGAGACCCAGGTGATTGCTTTAGCTGGTACAGGATGGACGTGGAGTGTGTGAGCACTGTTGAACCACATTGTGCTAAGACTAGGCCAAAAGCATTTATGCCTGGGATGTTAGGGGGAACTGAATGAGGATGGTCCTAGCTCTTTCCTTAGGGGAAGAAATTTTGGAAGGTAGGGAAGTTCTCTGAAGTTTAAGGAGGGCCTCGTTAAGGATATAATGTTTGAGCTGAACTCAGTCTGTGAGCAGCAGTTAGCAAAGGGTCCAAAGAGGGGGAAGGACAGTTCTAACGTATGGAGTAGCATGGGCAAAATATCAAGGCTTGAAAAAGCAAGGTATGTTTAGAGAAATGAGACTATTTAATATGGCTTGCTTGCCTGGGTGAGGCAAGTAGTAGAGGTGAGGAAGAAAGGTAGCCACATGAGGAAACATCTTATCTGATGTTTAAAGGAATTTAAATCTTGGGCAAGAGATAAAGGGGGAATGACATGACTTGATTTGCATTTTATGATTACTGATTTAGTATGGTGGAAGATCAGTGCTGGTTCCAGATGTTTCTTTAAGAAGACTGGGATGGCCACTTGATTAGAAAGGGGGATAAGGCATTTGTCTTAAAGCTGTGTTTGAATAGTGAACATCTTTTTGTTTAGAAAATAGGTTTGATGTCTATTTCTGGTGACATGAGAGGCTAATGAAGCTTAATGCATGGGGGCCCCCACCAGAGAGCCTCCCCCAGCCAGCCAAGCCCCTGCACTGCCACTGGAATGTGCTGGAGGCGTCTGAGGCTGGAGGGACGCATGAAATGCTGGGGGCCTTAACAGTTGGTCATTACATCAGCTTTGGAAAGGCGGATGGATCAGATAGTGATTCAGGTTGTAGGACTGACAAGGTTTATCTGTTGAATTGTATGTGAGTTTGAGGGAGAATATTGACCAATGTAGTCCCTGTGCCATGTGGAGTTTTTCATTATGAAATCCTTTAATTCTGTGATTGTCATATCTCGAGGAATACTCCGTTAATCAATCGTTTCTGTAAATACTTAGCCTCTTCTGTGTACTGCAAATTCATAAAAACTATGCTGGTGTTCTCACATGTTGGGTATTTTTTCAGGAATACATGGTTACATATAAATGAAAAACCTTTCATGTTACAATTGTTATATGTACTATATATTAAAGGATTTCATAATGAAATTCTTTAACTGAGATATATAAATTTGTTTAAACTTTGATATCAAAATGATTCAAAGATAAATTAACAAGCTGATAAGGCTTAAGAAGTAATCATTATAATACAGTGCTTAATCACCCCACTTCTGGAGTTTGACTGGATTTGAAATCTGGCTTTGCCACTTAACTTAGCTGTGTGGCTTGGCTTCCTTATTTGTATTATTATTTGAATAATAATAATACTCACCTGAAAGGATTGCTGCAAGAATGAAATAGATTACAGTGTGAAAGCTGCTTAGAGCAGTGGCTGGCAGATAGCAAGCAACATATGTAAATGTTCACTAAATTACATATATGTATCACTATATGTATATGTAACTGACATATACATATCTATATCTATCTGTATTTGTAATTTTCTAGTACAATAGACTTTTCAAAACATTTAAGTTTGTCTCATCTTTCACTTCAATATTTTTTAAAGATTTTATTTATTTATTTTTAGAGAGGGAAGGGAGGGAGAAAGAGAGAGAGAGAAACATCAATGTGTGGTTGCTGGGGGCCGTGGCCTGCAACCCAGGCATGTGCCCAGACTGAGAATCGAACCTGCGATGCTTTGGTTCGCAGCTCGCGCTCAATCCACTGAGCTATGCCAGCCAGGCACTTCAGTATTTTCAATAGGAAACACAAATGCACTTTATGTTTGAGAAATAACCCTTTTAGTATGTCATTTTGATCTCTTTAGTTTAATTATATATCCTAATGAACTGAAATTCAAATCGTGTGAATATACAACACATTTCTGTTAGTCTTACCCTGTACTTATGGAAGCCCTGAGAAAGTCTCCATCTTTTTGGCTTGCAAACCCATTTTAATTTGATAAATGAATTGGCCAGCACAGTATTCTCTAATTCCTTAGCCAGTTAACACCACTTACTTTTAAAGTGTTATCAAAGTCAGTCTTCTGGTGTTTACATTGTAATGAATATTAGCAAAATCTTTATCTATTTATCAAACAGGATTTTACTTGTAGAAGTATAAAAAAGTTGAAGAAATTAAGTTCAACAATAATGAAACAAACTATTTCAATTTTGAAAATACAAATAAAATCTAATGGGAATTCTAGCCCTTATTACTTTGTACAGGTAGGGAGGGATGAGGTCAAAATTGGAGATATAGGGAATTAAGGTGAAAGTTTGAAATCTTGCTTTAATTTACTATTCCTGGTCAAAACCCATTACAACAAAAATCTCTGTAAATCAAAAAGATTTCTGCTCCCAAGCCAGTACTCTACTAATTTCAGGTATTATTCAATACAAAATAATTCCAGAACTAAAAAATAATTGGAACAGTCTCTCAAAGTTGATTATAACTGGATTGACCTGTATGAAGGCCACATCCCAGAAGAGTGATCTATCATTTTTCAGCTTTGACTTCCTTCTTATTTTTTAATAAAGCATAATTTTAATTTAGAGCTTATTAAGTGCATCTGAATTATGGTTCACTCATGTTTGTAATTAAAGGTAATTTTTCTCTCTCAGAATTTCTTCTTAATATCCTGGAACAGTTTCTTTTATGTATTAAAAGGAGCACTGGAATAGGAGTCAGAAAACTCTAACCACAGCTCTGTAATTAACTTCTGTGACCTTGAACATATCAGTAAACTTCTCCAGATCTTAGTCTATCTTTAACATGAGAAATTCAAATGAGATAATCTGTTAAATTCTGAAATTCTGTGACTTTCTTAACTGTCATTTGCTTTTACTTTTGGCTTTAGCTAAAACAAATCTGAAAACTCAGCACCAATCCATGGCTGGAAATTCACAGAGAAGGCTGCTGGGTGGCATGGGAGGGCAGGACTGTTTTCCTGTTTGAGCACTGGAGTCCTACTCTAGTCAAGCCTGGAGCACTATTGGAGGAGGGATTAAGAGGCACAATTTTATACATAGTTTCAGTGCTTGATAAAATTTAGTCTAATTGTAGCTTAGACTAGTTATCATGGTAGTTTTCAGCCAAGTAAGAGTATTTGTCTACATAGTACTAATTACTGGGATAAATTATAGTCTTCTCTAACATCATACACATAATATGTAGTTGTTGTTCTTACTTGACTTTAGTGGTAATTTTTTTCTAATGTAGAAGTTGGAGGTCTTAGAGATATTTTGCAAATGGTATTTGTAAGTCATAGAATATAATCTATGTAACTAGAACTCTCTCTTAGTCAGGGACTTGTGGCTCTAGAGCTTAGCACAGTGCCTGGCACTTCATAAACATTTGTTAAATGAGTGAATAAACATTTAGAAAGTTTGCATGTAGGTGAAATGATAGCTATAACAGATACAAACTTATTTGAGGCTCTTTTATATGGGAAGATTAAAAGTAAGTTAATAGTTTGGTTGTCTTTTGAGTGAAAAACAGTTTTTCTTCTTTCACTTCATGGTATTAATACAACATGGTGGACGTCTTAGGTCTGAATCACATTGTAGCTACACAGATAACAAATAACACAGATTCAGTGCATATTATTCAGACTTGCTTTTACTTTTTTTCTCAAACAGTTTGAGTTTTGGTGGTAGATAACCTGTTTGAGGAAGGGAATAAATGCCTGTTATGCTTATTATGAGAATTAAAAATTCTGGCTCATTTGACCACTTTTATCTGGAGCAAATTAATATTGTTTGTTATGCTCTGAATTCTCCATTTGTAAAGAGGAAATGTTTGTAAGGAGATTTGTACTAAAGCAACATTCATAAATAAGAAGTACTACTTACTATTTAAGTTTGTGCTGGCAGTAGTTCATTAATGGTATTTGATATTATGTTTACCTTTTAAGAAATAAAGTTATCAACATGCTGTTTACCTACTAAATACTTGGCTTTCTATTTTAATTTTTTAAAAACCTTTTTTGTCATGAAAAGATGAACCATTTCCATGGTTACTTGATAAAAGTTACATATGTGTACTACACACACTTTTTCATATAATTTCAAATTTTTTGTTAAATATTCTGAAACTCTTAAGAGAGGACTCTTTGATTGTAAGTTCAGAACCTGTGTTCTAAAAGATCATGAACCCTGACTGGTGTGGCTCAGTGGATTGAGTGCTGGCCTGCAAATCGAAAGGTCACCAATTTGGTTCCCAGTCAGGGCACATGCCTGGCCAGGTCCCCAGCTGGGGGCACGTGAGACGCAACCGATCAATATATCTCTCACACATGGATGTTTCTCTCCCTCCCTTTCCCCCTCCTTTCCCCTCTCTCTAAAAGTAAATAAATACGATCTCTTTAAAAAACAAAAGATACACATGAAACCAACATAAAACTGATCAGAACACAGTATTTCTGACTTTTCTATTGATAATCACCAATGGAATTCTCTCCTGCTTGTTTAAATTAACGCCCTCTATTCTGCAGTTTTCACCATTCTTACATGTTCCTCTTATCTAACCTATTTGATTATATTAAAAATCCTCTGGGGTAAGACTTTAAAACAAAAGAGATAAGTAGTTCTTTAAAAATAGACATAGACATTTCAACTCACATTGTTCACAGAATAATTTGCAATTGATTGAATAGTATCCACTTTTTCCAGTAGATGGCACTAGATTTACATTCTTTCACAGCAGGAAAGGGCACTGATACCAGCACATAGGTGCATTGTGAAAACTTAAACAAAAGTATGTAAAAAATATCCAGTTAAGAACATATGGATTTACAAACCACAAATTTTTCTGCTTATATTACGTTCAAACAATATTTGTGGAGTGCAAAACCTTTTTCCATTTTCAATAGGATTCCAACCTCCTTATGCTTGGACATCTCATTGAAACTGTCTTTCATGTGTAGACTTGCTATAAACTAAAACAAGTTTTCATAAATTAACTTATCTTCTATCCAAATAGCTGATTTAACAGTAATTTATAGTTTTATATAAAGCTAAATTTTCTTCAGCAGACCACCCAAGAATTAGAGAAAATTTCACATTTTGTTTTGCTGTGTTTTGGATTTTTATAGAATCTTGAAAATGTTATTAGTTTAACATGTTGACTGTTAAGCATGAATTGTTTTTTTGCATGAATTAAAATATTTTTGGAACCTAAGAAAATTTATATTTAAAATGTTGATTAATGAGTACTCTGATGTAGCTAAAAATTTTAAAACAAAATGTTTTAGTAGCTCAATGATATAATAAAGTTTTAGTTAATGTTGAAAATTTGCTATACAGCATCTAATTACTACATGAGCTTTAAAAATTGTGCACAAGGTTAAATATTATAGAACTATGCATCTGTATGAATAAGGTGTTGGGCATATGGTTTGTTAAATATGGATTTTGTTAATTTTCTGTTAAATATGAAATAAATTCTTCATATTATTTATTAATTATAAAATATATAAGTAACATCTGGTAGCAACAGAGATAAAATGAGCATGAACAAAAAAATAAAACAAATTTTAGTTTTTTTGAGAAATTCCCTAGTTAATAATGACTATAAAGAATGTAAAGCATATATGAGTTCTAAAAACAAATGATAATTCTATAAGGTTAAATTATTTTGACAATAAGGACTTTTGGGGAATTATGTAGGTAGAGCTATTAGATGTTTGTTTGTCTAAACATATTCACAATAATGTCTTCTAACAGATCACAGAAAGATTTACCCAAATGAGACCAAGCCACCTTTGACTCTCAGCAAATGTGTTTAATGAAGGACTAAGCTATGAATGACAATATAAAAGACTCACTAATATAGAGGCTAGGTAGTGATGAATTTTCATTATCAGTCTTTTCTAGTTTATAGCTTCATCCTAAACATTTTATTTAGAGGTTAAATTTCTCATGGCTGCTTTTGTTAGATACATTTTCATTTAAAATGCTTCAAATAAATTTTACTGAGATGCATTGGCAAATTATCTCTAATTACTTCTTGGGCCTTTGCATTTAAAATCAACCATTTATTTGAAAATTTAAAATCCCCATATCATTTATTTGAATTCCTTATTTTTCTCCCTTTTTATATTTAGTATATTTGAATTTGTATTAGTCACATAAAATACATGTTATAAAAATATACTATGAAATGACAAAGATACCAGTTATTTAGGTGATTTGTAAGAGCCATACATTTATAGAATTGAAGTTTACTCCGTAACTACTATGGTAAGCATTTCCTTCAACACTATATATTATTTATTATGTTCAGCAACATATTTACAAACAAAGAATAGAATGCTAATTTAAATTGTTAGATTATTTGAACTTTAAGCAAGTGAAAAAACTCAAAATTCTATACAGCTTTAAGATTTTGTTTTGTTATAGAAATGCATGTTAGCTCACAGAATAATACAGCTCTTCATATTATATTCCATTTTGATTAATATTTTTATATATCTTGTGCAAATTTTATATATCACAAGTTTCAGAGCTTGCCATTGTATTATTGGTATTGGTGAAGAAGCAACCTATTTTTTCAACCCTAAGAACCTGACTTGTACCTTTTAGTCCCATACTTCATCTGTAAGCTGAGAATGATATAACTTTCTTACTAACTTTTTCACCACTAGATATTGGCCTCATGTGTAAACATTGTCTGACATTTCCCAGAAATCTACTTTGTGCAACTTTAATTTCTGTGTATAAGGAAGAATAACTAGAAAACTTTTTTAAAAAGGAGGGGGTGTCACCTCAAATAAGCCTGGGAAAGGTAATGGGTTTGATCCAAGTCTTTTCCTAATACAGGAAAATCCTTGCTTACTACAAAATGAGCTCCAGAAAGACAGACTTTTTGTTTTGCTTTTTTGGTCTCTGTCACAGAGTAGGTGTTCAGTAAGTATTTGTTGAATGAATGAATGGGTGTGAATAAGTAGCATCATTGCATGTATCAAAATAATACCACATTGTAAACAATGTGATCTCTGTTTTTAAGGAATGTACATACTCGTGTGAAAGATGGCCAGTTTGGGTCCACGTTTTGTTTTTAATAGGATGAAGCAAGTTTATACTTGATGGTTTTATGAATCTATAATATATAAAAACTTTCTCCTTTGTTTACTGTGGAGGAAGGAGGAAGGAGGTAGAAGTGAGAAGCATTGTTCTTCTCTCTGCCCAGGTGGATTCTTGGATAGGATTTGAAGCAATGACAGTTTTTCTGAAGGATATTGAAGGAATGTGTAGATGTAATTAGCAGGAGGTGGTAGGGGTGGGGGATGGCAGCATGGGGGTGGGAATGGAATGTGGGCATATGGGTTAGTAGAAGATCAGTATGTTAAAAGATGTGAAAGCACAACAAAGCATGGGTTCAGGAGAGAAATGTAATGAATGAATAAATTAAAAGAGGAAAGCTGCAGACAAGAGAACCTGTCTCTCATTAACCAGGTGTGTGACCATGTCAAGTAACTTCTTTGGGCCTTGGTTTTGTCTTGGGGGAATTTTGACTAGAAGTTCATCTATTTTCTAAATTATAATCTAAGGGGGAGCATTTGAGATCTTGCCCCCCAACATATGCTTTCAGTTTAGCTCAAATAAACTCACGAAAATTCAAAAAAAATTATGATCTGAGGAACACTAGTTCTAGTAATACCCTCTAAATCATACCTCATCATCTAACTGAGAAACTGCATATTGTCAAATTTTATAAATTCTAAGATGTGCTCCTTCTACATTTTATCATCCTGATAATTGGGTTGCAGCTTAAAAAGATCATTGTGATAAGAAAGTATTGTTTCATAGGCTGGCAACTCTTTTTTACTTTCCCAGTGGAGCATAAAATAATGGTGTGTCAAAATACCACATTTTTAGTAGTACACATTGCCATAAGAGGTCTTCGTTAAGAAACCCATGTAAGCTGGTTGGACTGCGGAAACTTTCTGACCCCCACCCCCAAGAGGAACAACCTTAGCATATTTTCAGAGCCAGGATATATTTTCAGTAATACTCAATTAGGTAATCTCATAGTCTTAAATCCAGAGAGTTAATGGAATATTAGTCATAAAAGATTTGAATGTGGAACTCTTGAGAGGTAATAAAGGATTCAGAATAGTAATAGAAGAAAAAAATTTAATCCATCATCATTTATTCCTTTTATAATTTCACTGATTTATTAAGCAAATAGAGTTGTTGCAGTTTTTAAACTAAATTCTAAGAAACATAGCCAAAGATATCATTTACAAAATATCTTTTAGGAAGAAAATTTAAATAGCAATAATTAAAACGGAGAGTTGAATAAATATTTAAATACAACATGTACTTATTTAGTGCTTACTGTTGCCCAAGCACATTGTGAGGTGCTAGGCATGCAAACATGACTGAAATGCGTGTGTTCACTGTCTCTCAGGAGACGTTGAGTGATTTAAGAGAATCCGTATAGATTTTCTTTAATTATCTGGGTCATAAAGAAAATTATGAATTTTTTTTGCTCTTTTCCTCCAAAATCTACCAGATTTTTGTGGAATGTACAGACTTAGATGTAGCTGTCTCATTGAGTAGCAATTGCAGATTTGTTTTCTGCTTATTGTGCATAATTAATTTAGATTTTAAATTTGATTTGGACAGCAATGCAATTTTTAGAAATTTACAAAGTAAGCTCTCAGATAGTATAAACTTTATTTTTTTCTAATGAAAATGTTACATTTAAATAAAGTCCTGCATCATAACCTAAGAGAGGGCTCCTTTCCTTCCTTTCTGTGGGTGGTTACCTCTCATCTCCCTTGCAGTCTGTGTTCCCAAGGGGGCAAGGAAGCATGGAAGAGAAAGCTATTTTGTGCAAGTCTTTTTGATTGCATGTGAAATGTAGAATGGAAATGAGCCTGTCTGTTTTTAATTTTTTTTTTCTGTATGGGCTATGATGTTCTAGTGAAGACCCTTACTGGAAAAAAAAATTAAAAACAGGGAACTCCAACTTTGTCAGACGTTTCACATGCAATCAGATAGACTTGAAGTTAAATGACTCTCTCTTCCACTACTGTCATTTGATGATGGAAATGCCTTTAAAAGTTCTCTTTTTACTTAAATGCTTTGCAACACAGAAAATGCTTTTTGGATTAAGGCATGTTTTAAATATTTTCCTAAACTCTAGGCTTTATGGTCCACATTAATATCAAAATCATTGCTCTTAGTATTTGTATTACATTTTGAAGAGTTGATACTTTGTGGGGTTTTTTTGGATACTTAAAGAATGCTGATAAAATTACTACTACACATGAATTCAAAAATTAAGAATTTGTAACACACAAGTAAAAGACAGAATGTAAAATGTGGTTTCTGTCTTGCGGAGTCATTCAGGTGAAGGTTTCATCAGGATGAACACAGCAGTTAAGCTCCCTATTGTCCCCTCTCAAGAAAACCATGCACTCTCACAAATGAGAACTTACTCTGAAAGGCTAGAAGTTTTAGTCATTAATAGGCTTCACATGCTGTGGAAAGTATATTTACTCCCATTGATTTATTGTGAGGGAAAGTTTGCACATATACCTCTTAATAAATAAAACCGCCTTATTTATCAGCTCCCCAATTTCTCCTCTGACAAATCTTCATCTATAATTTATTCTGGCTCTTTTTTCTTTGTTAAGTTAGCTGATACCGTTTACATGAATGACTCTGCATTCCTTTCCTCAGGATAAGAAGACTTGCCACCTTGACACCATTCCCATCTGGTCACACTGCTTCTTTCAGCTTGTCTAGATGGAATTTTCTTCCCTATTTGAACCTCTCTGACCTTGTACACCCTGTTTCTACAAATTTTGTGAGTGTTCCATATTCCAGTTATAACTGGACAGAGTCAGTCTAGGTGGACTAAGTTTAAGAGTGTTAATGTCTTCTATGTCAACTGTCTTTACACAAAATTTTGCATATACTTTTTCTATAAGACTACTCATGGTCTTGGTCGTTTTTCTTATCTTCCTGCTAGGTTCCCAGGGCAGAAGCCTTGACTTGCTCATTTTTTATTTTTCAGTGCTCCTCACAGTTCTTGATTCATTGTCAAAGTTTGATAAGTAGTTGCAGAAAGTATGGATTAATATTAGGCTCAATAGTTTATAGCTTCAAAGGATTAATAATTGGAGAATAAAGCAGAAATAACTGAAGACATTTGAGAATAATTGCAAGATGCTACATTAGCCTGTGTGAATAGTACCTTGCAGAGTAAATACACTAATCCTAAGGGTATACAGTTGAAAGGAGTGAACAGAATAGGGGTGGATTTATCAGGGTATTTACTTGGAAGGAAAACTTGCTTGAAAATATTTCTCCGTTTATCTGTTCAAACCGTCAGTATGGAAACCAGAGGACCAATGCTATCATTCAACTATGTGCCACTAAAACATAGGGTCTTGTTTAACCCAAGAAGTTAAAAATGGTAGGCTGCCTTGGCATGCTTCTAATGGTCATTGATGTTAATTGGAGCTCTGTGAGTGGATCAATAGGATGTAACTGAAACTGATCCATAGAACTCTTTTAGGTGAAATAATAGAAAAACAGCAAAAAGGTATGAAATGTGATTATTCCTGTAACGAGTATATGATTTTTCTCACCTATAGAAAAGAAAAATCTTTACTATTAAAAGAAACATTTGTCTGCTTTCTGACACCTAAGACCTGGAGTTTTATTTTCTTTGTGTTATAGTTTGGACTTGGGAGACAGATGAAATTAAACTGAATCTGAAGGTGAAAATTAAAATGTTTTTAAAAAGTGGAAACTAAATTGAGGTGCTAATTTTATGCTTTAGTTATACATGTTCTCTGCCATCAGCAAAGATTACTCTGAAGGGGAGAGTTAGTGAAGTGGTTCAGAAGGGTTTGGCCAAAGCATTGTGTAGGAGCATTGTTTGGCCAAAGGATGTCGCTCTCTACGCCATCAAAAATTCAACACGTAAAACATCTATTGGGTTTCTTCTTACCCAGGGCTGCAGATTGGGAGTGGTGGTCTAGAGTCTGAAAGGGAGTAAATTAGCAGAGTCCGCTCCCTGATTTCTGTTCAGAGCTCAGCTGGACACTCTCTGAAAGCTATTTTGAGTACAGCACTTTGCTAAAAGGGTATTCAATAAGATTTCTCTTGGAAATGAAAAACAAAGGTAATGTGAGACACTGTAGTAAGATACATTGTCTTAAATTTCCTGGTTTAAACATATTCTTTGCATGTTTAAATTGTTGCTTATTTACTCCATTCATATTCAGGTTTGAGCACCTGTATTGCAGTTACCTGTTTCGTCTCTGCCACTGGAGTATGAACTTCTTAGTGTGTTCATCTCTTGCATTGGCCATTTCTGATATGTGTCCAGAAATCAGAGGTGGGAGAGGACAATGGGGGGAAAGGGGGAAGGGTTGTCAAGGAACATGTATAAAGGACACATGGACAAAGACAAAGGGGGGTAGGATCGAGGGTGGGTGGTAGGGATGTCTGGGGTGGAGGTGGTGGTGGAGGGAAAATGGAGACAACTGTACCTGAACAACAATAAAAAAAAAGAAAAAAAACAAAAAAGTCAGCACAGCCACCTTCCTCTCTTCCTTCAGGCTTTGCTCAAATGGCACCTTCTTTGTGAGACCGGCTTGATCTCTCTGTGTAAGTCCACAGTCTGCCCTTCTAGCTCTCCCAGTCCTCTTTGCTCTACTTAGGTTTTTTTTTGTTTGTTTGTTTCCTTCATAGACTTACCACCTTCTAGCAGGCTATGTAATTTACTTATTTTTTTATTATGTTTTGTCTGCTTCTTTTACTTCTTCTGCCTTCATGGTAGCTTCACAAAAGTAGAATCTTAATTTTGTTCATGGTATATTCTAAGTACTTAGAATAATGCCAGCATGTAACAGGTGCTCAATAAATAATTATTGAATGAATGAATTAGTATATTTTACTTAGTCCAGTGCCTGGCACTCTGTAAATACTCAACATTTGTTACTCCAATAAATTTAATAACAATTTTTTAAAAAGAATAATTGCACCCATTTAAAAAAATGTAAGAACAAATGTTGTATCAGTGGTCTTCAAAGTCAGACCTGAAACCTGAGTTTCCTGGAAACCAGAGCACTGCAAGCACAAGTGTCACGACATCTTAGATGGTGTGTTGGCCCTAGGAATGTTTTTCCAACGTAGGTCTACTTTGAGGAAAAAATCAGAAGAATTGGTCATGCTTCTACAAGCATGGAGGTTTTCTTCCCTGTGCTTTGCATTTTTTTCTTAAAGCCTTTATTGAATTACTGGCATGTAAAACAAACAAACAGGAAAACATGGTTTATGGAATATACTTTATATTCTTTTTAAAATGGACCAGATATGGCTTTATATATGCCCACTTATTTAGAAATTCCCAACACTAGTATATCTGGAATAAAATTCTGTTCAGATTTCTAATTTGACAAATTGATAACCAGCTGAAAATTAAAATTGTGAAAATCAAAGTTTATTATTTTTAAGTATAGTATCAAAAATTTTCAACATGGACATTACTGTTTTAACCTAGTAAACTCAAAGCAAAACAAAAGTCTTATTATTTCCTATTCACTTATTATCTTGGGAAAATGTTTAATAGTTTCATTTTTTTCTGATCTTAGAAACAAAATTACAGTTATGGGATCTTTAGGCTTTGTTTTGATTTTTCACACTGAAATATAAGATTTATGACTTAAAAGTGCTTTAAGATTTAGGTAACAGATCTGATTTACTTCTTAACAGGAAGTTAAAAAGCCTTTCAACATTTTATAGACTTTGCGAGAATCCTGTTTGAACCCTGTCACCGACCCTATGCTGAAGGAATGAACACCGGGAAAACATGTGTTAGCTAATACACAAATGTATTTATTTTTTTCTGGATGTACTGGGTAACTTTTCTCCCTTATCATAAGTTGCTAGTGATAGTTTTTAACCTGAAAGTTACTGCATAATTACAGGAGTAAGTGGCAGCATATTTTTTCCTCACGGAAAATAGTATAATGACCATTGGCTTTGCAGTCAGACAGCCCTGAGTTTGAGTGGGTATACCTATTTGCTTTTTGTCTTTAGTAAGTTATAGTGAACCTATGGACCTCAGTTTCTGTATCTGTAAAATAGGCATGACATCTATCTCCTAGAATCACTGAGAGGATTAAATATAGTTATGTAAAAGTGCCTAGAAATGGGTGTGGCACAGAGTAGCCACTAAATTTAGTTTTCTTCTTTAAATTCCTATTTTAATCTTTTTAAATGATAACACAAATAAAATACTGTTCTGAAGGAATTATAAGTAAGGAATTACCAATAAAATATTGCAGCATGCTGAAATACCTGACCTGGCTACCTTTTCAAAAATTGTAACTTCAGAATTCACTGTAATCAGAATGATAAAGTAATGCTGCACTTATTCAGACAGTGTTTACTAAATGATAATTGCTGTGAGCCTCAGAGCAGAGCTGGGAGGGGGCAGTGCAGAGTCGGAGAGACTGCCTTGCCTAAGGTCACGTGACCGGGCAGCAGGCAGAGCCAGAACATGGACTCTTGCTGTAAGTTTATTACTGCTTAGAGCGAAAGCTTCCCATTGGAGTTTCAAGGCAATACTACATTTCAGGCAACAACATGGAAGAAGCCTTAATATAAAAAGAGACTTTGGGCATATTTCAGTAAATAAATACCCTTGGTTTGGGTCCAAGATGGATCTTATCTATACCAAAGTAACTGTGTAGGGAGTGGTGTTGTGATAAGATACCAAAGTGGCAGTGTTGTTCCCTCAAATATATTTTGTGTTGTGCACACACACATACACACACACCACACACACACACACACACACACACACTTCTGCCTTCAAAGTACTCTATTAAATAAAGGGAAAAATCTTTCCATAACATACTTCTAAGCCAATTTAGAGGTCATCGAACAGATGTCAAATAATATTAACGTTAAAGGAACATTAACATTACCCTGTGTAATAAGAAAATTATAGTACGTAAATGAAGATAGTAAAGAGAAACCATCCAGTGAATTATTTTAGAATTTCAGAATGAAATGATTTCTTTGAAATTTAGCAGTGATACCATATGACCCTAGAAAAGCGAGTCTGAGAGGAAGAAGGGAAAGTAGAGACAAAAGTGAAGCCTTTCTGTGTTTCTTACAGGGTGGGCCAAAAGTTGGTTTACAGTGGTTTGTATGGAAACTAATGTAATTATTAAATAATGCCATAAGAATAAACTGTGTTTCACATACTCACAGTGTAAACCTACTCTGCCCCATTCTGCATATGCCAGTTGTGGGTTATGATGCTAAAGAGCTAATGTAACAGTATAGCTTTTGATTGCCCAGGAAGTATATTATTACTAAACTGTGTGGCAAGAAATTTATTAAAATCTGACTAACTTCTCATTGAGTTGTTTTATATAAAATCACAATAGTTGTTTCTAGATGACATATACTTCCTTTTGCTATTAGGTACACTTTAAAAGCCTAATTATTTTGAGAACATAGTATGACCAAAGAATAAAAATGTACAAAGTTGACAACTTTAAATAAGCACTAGCGTTTCTTAAAGAACAAACCTCACTTACAGTTAGGAAACAATATTTATATTTAAGGTTGAAAAGCCAGGATGTAGGAAAATTTTGCTAATTTGGAAGATGACCTTTAAGTGCACCAAAACCAAATAATTTGTAGGCTACGACACAGGGCACATTCCTACAAAATTTGTGTGAATACTGCTTTAGTGGTTCTTGAAAGACAAACAAAGAAAGCTGGAATGAAACCTCTGTCCCCCTCTCAAGGAAGACGGGGAGTAACAAAGGAGTACAGCAGCACCCTTTCAGAGCTTGCCATTAAAACGGGGTCTCTGCAGCACAGTTAATGAGATGGTTCATAGTTGAAAATAATCTGTTTTTAAGAATGTTTAGATCAAAAGTAATTTCTAAACTATGAAATAAAGTCTCTTCAGTACCGTTCATTCACCAGTAAAGCTTTTTATGTTTGTATTATTTACTTCAATCAGATGTTTTCAATTTTACCTTTTCTTCTTATACAAATACTTGACATGGTTTGTCAATAGTGACCAACACTTTTATTCTTTTTCTTCAGAAAAGGGAGATTTTTGAGAGAGGGAGAATGAAAAAGAGAGAAACATCTTTGCCTAAACGATTTGCAAGCATCTGTGCTTTAAGCTACTTTTTATGAACACTCCTTAGTAAATGACTCAAGGTAAAAAAGCAGAAAAGCATCCAATGTTAGGAAATTGCAATCCAATACCATGTAATTTAAACCTGCAGTTGCTTCTCTTGTACTAAATGACATACAGATGGGTAGCTTAGTTCTCTCAACTTTGGGAACACAATTGGTCTTTTTGTATGAATGAACATATATTAACAAAAATACTTTGGACAGAATTGTTTAATTCCAATTGTACAGATTTTAACTATCCATGCCATTGGGGAAAATAATTTTACTGACACATTATGTCGTGATAAATTTTCAATTAATGATTTCTTTTGGAACAAAAATCATCAAAGACACACTTCCAACAAATAAAGAAATAAAACAAAAAAGATAGTATCTTAGAAGTCTGCAGTGAGTTGAACAGAAAGAGGCCTATCACAGTCACCTTGTTATTTAAGAAAGAGCAGTTCCGAGTTCAAGCTGTGGAGAGGCTTGTTCTGAGAGGACAAACATTTCTCCAGGAAACATTTCTATCTAGCCCTTGGAAAACATTAACAGTGTAAGTAGGAGGTGTTTGGATAAAGCCTAGTATAATATGGGGAGTGTGTAGGTGTGCAGGGAAGTCCAGGGAGATGGGAGACCAGCACGCCATTAGCAATAGGCCAGCTCTTCCTACAGATCTTTCCAGGCCAGAGCAGAGCCAACACGTGTTGTGTAGTGTCAGGAGAGGCACTGTTTGACGGCCCACAGGCCTGCTCCACGCCTCCCGTTTGCTCTGCTTGCCTCTGGTTTGCTCTTTTCCGGCCTCCATATTTTCCTCCTGGAGAGTCAGCCGCCCTGTCTTGGTGGCCCTGGATCTGGAAGCTGATATCCTTCTTCAATCCCACCATGAGGGTAACTGGTTAGGTAATTTTCTCCTAGTTAAATTTCAGTGAACTCGCACAGGAACATTAGATGCCTTAAAAGTCAAAGAAGTAGAAAGCATTTCCACTCCTCAATCATATTTCTTAATATTTTAAAAGAAGTTGAGTTTAATATTCAGGAAACTAGGCAAGATTTCTTTTTTAATTTTAAAACATTTTTCAGGTAGGGCCATCTGCAATCCTCTTTTTCCCTGTGATGGATGGAAAAGAAAAGTGGCTTTACTACAGCCGGCAAGGTTGCTTTGTCCTGGAGTTACATTCCTTTTCACTCACTGTGCAGGTAAAATAAAACACTACATATAAACAGGTGTTGTCTGAACATTTTACTGCAGTCTGTACAGGTTGAAATAAAAGCTGCCATTGTTATTAGAATCATATTATAATTATTTCACCATTCAAATACACTTAATCAGTGAAGTGTTCCTAGGTATGCTGTGCAAAAAGAAAATGTAGGTCTCTAAGTAAAATCGCATTCACTTTTCCTCTTCTCTTTGTCTTTCCCCCTCCCTATTTTTATCACCCTTTCTTTGGAACTTCTTGAATCTGCATTAGTGTAAATGCCTTCTCCTGGAGTCTATTAAAAGTTTCTTGCTGCCTGTTTAACGTGGTAAGAGATAGTCTTTAAAGAGACATTTGTTTTTAAGAACTCTACAGAACCTAGTAAAGTATCGGACAGAATCACAGAGAACAACAATCCCTAGTCATGGAAACTGTATCTTTAGAGTTTTAAAAAATAGGATGGTATTTAAAACACTCAGACTGGAAATTAAATGATGAAGGTTTCAAGCCACTCTCTACTAAGACACAAAATTATTGGATGGAGAACTATTGTGTAACACTATATGCCCATCATCTTATACATACAGTGTGAATAGAGTTATACTTTTAAAATTCATTAAAAAAAGAATTTTAAGGTATTGGAGACTTAAATGGTGTACTACCATCTCGTGATTGCTCAGTGAGGTTTTGCTCTCACATGCCAGCAGTTCAGACTGCAGCACGTTGTCAGTGCTCCAATGCAATCACCTGAATCTTGAGGAACTTTTTTTTTTAACTGAGAGAAATAATCAGCTGCAGTTCAGGTAAGTTTGTGCATTAGGGACTGCTCTGGTCACTGGCAATTGACTGCACAAGCTGTGCTGCAGGGGCCAGCCAAAGCAATTATTTAGGATTCAAACTGAAAAGCCTCCTTCTCCCATATCCTTTCTCTTTCCAGGGTCATGTAGGGATAAAAAGAACTGTAAGGTGGTCTTTTCCCAGCAGGAACTGAGGAAGCGGCTAACACCCCTGCAGTACCATGTCACTCAGGAGAAAGGGACCGAAAGGTAAGGTGAACTGTAAGAAAAAGTCATTAAGCAAGAGCTAGGTTTCTTCACCCCAACCCCACCCCCTCTGCCTTTGAATCTTCTTCCTTGACATTTAATTCAAAGAATTCTCCACTTATTTGCTAAAGACTACAAATTAGAATCCTGGAAAAGTTTTGAAAATGATATTGTTTAGGTTAAGACTAAGTTTTATTTATTCTTTCCCCCATTTAATGAACACTCTATCTTATGTAAAGTCACAAGGCTTTTATTAAGGGCCTGTTTTTAGTTTACTACAAAATGTGTGGAAGTAATAGCGATTTAGGTACATTTTTTGGGAAGACATCACAGTAAGCAAAACCATGAGGGACATGGCGCTGTGCCAGGATGCTGAAATTTTGAAGGTGGCCATTGTAAGTATAGACGTTTTGGCTGCAAAAAGAAGGTAGCATAATTTAGTTCCTTTCTACCCCACTCCAATTTCTTTTTGAAGCACATGTGGAGAAAGTATTTATTGGCTCATTTGTGGTTGGAATGTCAAAAATTTTCAATAACTGCCCTCACATGGCTTTGGTCCCTGGAAGTTCGCCCCGAGTCCTGAAAAAAGAGTTTGTTCACTTCCAAGACTCTTTTTAGTGAATAAAGTCTCTCTCAGCTGATTCCAGCTCAAAGGTAACTTGCCAAGGTCCAACCATTTTGTTGTCTAATTTATACCATGGAGCTTGGCATAAGGCCGTAACTTACCTCTGATCCAAATTTATTAATGATGTAACTTCTTGTTTTCATTCATGAAGTGAAAGAGCTCTTTACCACACATGGGGTTCTTGTTAATAGGCAACACTCTCTTCCTGTCACAGTGGATACTGTTTACTGAATTCACCAAGTGTTGAATCTCTGACAAAGTCCACCCTCACTGCACAATGAGCCAGAAGTGGACTTCAGTCTCAGCCCAGGAGGACTTCTGCCCGTACCGTTGTGTACAAGACCAGCAAAGTGATTTAATGCACACAAACAACCAGAGATTAGGTCATTCTTAAAAATTCTGTTTATAAAAAAATTGGACCTCATAAAGAGGGTGAAAGGATAATAAAAACAAGCTGCAGAGCACATAGACTTTTTGTTGGGCTAGCACAGCTGATTTGTATTAGCTGAATGACCTCCTAGCCTTTAAGATTGTTAACTTAGAAAAATATTCCCTTAAAGCTGCAATATTCCTTTTCAAACCAAAAAATAAGACTCCTTCCACTTGAAGTCCTTGGATCCTTCTGCATTTTCTGGTATCCACTCTTGGACACTGTAGGGCAGCAGAAATCTTATGTAATGATGTGTTTTGTTGTTTTTTTTTTCCTGTGAATGTGAACTACAGGCTTTTTTTAAAATAGGATTTTTTCCTAAGTGTTACATAACTACACAGCTCTCTATATACATACACATATACATATATACGTGTGCACACACACACACACACATATATCCTGCACTGGTTTGGAGTATTTATATGCACATTTTATTATATAGATTTGAAATATATTAGTTATGTTCAGATTTCCATATGTTTAGTCTGTTCTCATTATAGGACAAAAAGCCCTTGAAAAATTTATTATAGAAATATATTTTAAGCAAATACATTCTGTAGAAATAATTCTAACTTAATTTTTTAATGATCTGTGTTTTGTTTACCAGTGCCTTCGAAGGAGCATATACAAATCACAAAGATCCTGGAATCTATAAATGCGTTGTTTGTGGAGCTCCATTGTTCAAGTAAGTGTATTAAAAACCTGTGGATATGGACATATCACAGATGGGGACAAGCTCATTCTTGCTTGTTCATATTAGAATCTTTACATTATTAAATTTTCTTATGTCTATTTCTCACCCACAAAACATAAGTAATTGTTGATTTTGCACCGCTTGTATCTTTAAGATACCCAGTATTAACTTGTTCATTGCAACAAACATGACACTTAGTAGAGCCACAAAAGAGATTTTGGTGAGCGTAGAAATGTTTCTGTATTTACTGGATTTTCTATTGCAAGTGATGGCCCTAAATTTATTTATCGGACTATAATGAAAGTTCTTTATGTGCATCCTTCAGATTGAATAATGTCCATCAATTTGATTATTCATACTTCTGTAATGAGAGGTAATACCCATGTTGAAAGTAACATGGGAATTATAGCAGATACTTGTACATATATAAGCAAATTACATAATATGAGTTTAATAGTTTTCACATTGGTAGAAAACTTTTATTTTGAAGATCTCAATAGTTTACTACAAAATAGGCAGTACATAGACTTTTCCACCAAAATAGTTAATTCAGATATTGTCTTCTAGAGATTATGAATCTTACTCAAGAAAGAACAACCTTTACCAAAATTTATTTATTTAGATAGAGAAAATCCTAGAAGCCTTATACTCCCATGGGGGTGCTGATTGGGGAAATAAAAAGACAGAAGGCTTAAGTGAGGGTAAATGTTATGTATTTAAAACAGAATGACAAATTTCTTAAGGGAAATGAACAAACAAGAATTAATATGTGCAGCATGTAAAACATAATATCTCTCCATAAATGTTCCCCTTTTAAAACACTAACATATACAGATTTCTTTTTAGAAATAACAGGAAACAGTAGTTTCCTTGAAAAAATTTTTAAAAATGTTTAAAACCCTTCTTACTTTGTATAAAACTTTTTGCACATTATTGTTAGTTGAGAATCCGTTCTGATTTCTCAGGTAGGTATTCTCTGTGTTAAAAAACCAGCCCTTCAGGCTGTTACCCATTTCCTGTCAGAAAACCTACATCCTTATATTTCAGCACCTGTAGCTTGTGTCATCATAGTCGATACAACACTTAAGGTAGTCACTGAGCCATGTTAAACTTGTCAGTACCCCAAATGGTAAAGATGGGCCACATCCCCTTTGCTCTTTGTTTAAGATCCTACACTTCTTTTCTTATCATGTGATTCAGTAAAGTAATGGATCTGAGGAAAACTTACTGTTTTAAATAAGAAACAGAGCAACAGTAAATAAAGGCTTTTACCCATGTGAGATTTTGAGACACGAAAACTAAAAGCAAGACCCTTGTCCAAGCATAGGTCCTGGTGCGGCTCAGGAAGTTTCACATTTGATGTAATATTGCCTCTATTTCCTTTGGCATTATTGTAAGGAAAGCTTTTATTTTCTAACTTTTTATGGAATATGGTTTAATATTGTTGTTCTCCTTTTTAAAACAAAATTGTCCTTAGTTGATTTCCTGTCAAATTTTTTTTTTTGGCAGCGGAATATCCCTGCCTGTAGAGTAGAATGGTAGTTCATTGACTTGGTGTTACTATCTTCATACTGAGACCTTTCCAGGGACCACAGGGTATGAACAGTTTTGAGGGAATCAGTTTTCTGCTCCTCAACTGTATGTACACTTTGCTGAAACTGATGTGTCTGAGAGAGTCTGTGGTTGGCCATTTTTTTCTTCCTGTTTCCTATATCATAATCACCCTTCTCCCACTTTACAAAAGATGTCCTATCTTTTACCCATCCCAAATCTTTTAAAAATTTATTTATTTATTTAGTTTTGGAGAGGTGAAGGGAGGAAGGGAGGGAGAGAGGGAGAGAAACATCAATGTGTAGTTGCCTGTAGAGTGCCCCCTACTGGGGACCTGGCCCACAACCCAGGCATGTGCCCTGACTGGGAATCAAACTGGCAACCTTTGACTTGCAGGCCAACGCTCAACCCACTGAGCCACACCAGCCAGCCAAATATTACTATGATTTATTGTCCCAGGGTAAAATATCTAAGACATAAAGTAAAACAACAGCATTACTTTTGAAGGAGAGACCCATGAAAACAAGGCAAAAAAAAATTGAAAAATATTGAACTGGTAAAAAATTCTTGAAATATTTCATCTTGGTAAGTGCAGTCTGCTTGTTTATCTCTGTATTCTCCATTTTCTACTAGTTACTTGAGTGACATGGTTGTTGTGAGAACATGTATCAGTATATTTACATATTTATTTAAATTGAAAAAATTAAAGTCTTTTTTGGGACAGATAATAAGCCTGATTTGGTTGATAGATATGAAAGGTAGGGCTGCCTTTGCAAGTTAAGTTGTATGGTGTTTTTCTCCATTCCTTAAATGGTATAAATATATAGCTCTAAGGTTTTGAAAAAAATATTTTAAGCTTGTAGTTTATACATAGAACACCAGAAAATTTATCTTTTTTTAAAAGATTTTATTTATTTATTTATTTTAGAGAAAGGGGAAGGGAAAGAGAAAGAGAAAGAGAGGGAAAGAAACATCAATGTGTGGTTGCCTCTTGTGTGCTCTCTACTGGGGACCTGGCCTGCAACCCAGGCATATACCCTGACTGGGAATCGAACTGGCAACCCTTTGGTTTGCAGTCCAGTGCTTAATCCATTGAGCTATACCAGCCAGGGTGAAAATTTATCTTTTTCAATTATTTAAGTTATTGATAAGATATTTTAGTTGCTATTTTACCATATACGGGAAGGATGTGTCGGTCAGCACCCATTCTGGGTACAGAAACCACACAGTAATCTGAACAGGCAAGTTTAACATAAAGAATGATCACCTACAACTGAGGATTGTGGTAATGAGGGATTGTCTAGGAAGAAGTAAATAGAAATTTTAGAGAATACAGAAATAGCAAATACAGGAAGGAATCAGAACCCTTAGGGCTGAGATATAGCCCAAGGGGAAGTTTCCCCTGCACTCCCCACCCTCCTCCCACTTTCCTCTCCTTGGGTCTGAGATCTAGACTGTTGGAGAGGCATGTCTGTAGCGTACTAAATACCAGAGAAGTCCCTGTACTGTCACCATAATGCAGCTTTCCAAAAATCCACCTTCTGGAATTTACTGGAAATCTACCTTCTAGGGCAGAGATCTTCAACCTTTTTCCCATGGCACACACAAACTAATTACTAAAATCCTGTGGCATACCAAAATACAGGGTCCTGCAGAGGCAAGGCTTGCTTCAGTGTGGTTGGCAGGGTACGTGAATGTCTCGGACAAGATGGACAGCAGTTTGAACATTTCACCTAACATGTCACATGGTGTGCTTGAGTGTGATGTTATGTTACAGAATTACATGCTTGTGATTTTGTAATAAAACATTTTGTAATGAAAAAGGGGCATTATTTGTGCCAGACCCTGTATATATATTTTCCCAATCTGACAAAAAATAGTATAATTTTGATTTATTCACACTGGATGGCTATTGTGCTATTGTTGTGGTCATTTTTATTTTATTGTTGTGGTCATTTATTGTGCTATTGGCTGTGGTCATTTTTAAAATTTTACAATCTGAGGCAAAAGAGGTCAGTGCCCCTGACTAAACAGTGAGGTACTGCATGTTTTAAAAATTCTCGCAGCATGTTGGTTGAAAATCGCTGGTCTAGTGAATCAGTGGCATCACTATCACATCTTGAGAGAGTTGGTTTCATACTCTGAGCACAGATTGTAAGAAACAGTTGAGGGGGGTGTGTGTGAGAGAGAAAGCATATGGAGTTTTGTTAGCAGGGAGTGAAGTAAGAAAGTTAAGCAGAAAAGACTAAATAGCTCAACAATATGGAAAATAATAGTGGAAGGGAACTAGGAAATAAAAAGAGAAAAGAAATAAATGCTGAATTTGAAAATGCCTAAGCATTAGCAGTATGGAAAGGCTATCTTCTTGATATTTCTGTTACTCACACTTACAGTGTGTGTGTATACGTTCAGATATTTGTGTAATCTTTTGACACATACATGCACATGCATATATCAGTCAAATAAAGTTATACATATATAACTTTATATATGTATAACCTTATCTATCTATCTATCATCTATCTTCCTTCCTTACAAAAAAGGCCAATTATTCTTATTTCATTTTCATACTTTACCCTCAATTACCATACATTTCCACTCAACAACATACTACTTTCTTACTGCTTACCAAGTACAAGAACCTTATTCACAGAGTGCTTATAAACCAAATGTGTAATTTATTCCATGGTTCACATTTTCTTCACATTCACAAATTCTACCAAGCTAGTTTATGTCGCATATAGTACTACTGATTTTCAGTTAGTAAATTAACTGACAGAAGTAAGAATGTTTTCTCCTCTGGTTATTTGAACTTCTAAAACTTCATAAAATGAATTTATTGCACATCAGATAAACCAGGGAAGGCATTGATGAAATAATTTAATTCAAAAAGTATATATGACCACTTACATTTTGCTTTGGCTGACACTTTGCCAGGTGTGAAACAAATCTGTGAACTGCTTTCTCCTTAAAGTGCTGACAGTTTTGTTGGAGAGATAAGAAAGCATGATGAACAATTATAAATATCGAAACATAATGTTAGTTTCTACCTGATTATGCCTGTTTGAGGTGCTCTCTTGTATGATAGGAGGTCTATGGCGGCATCAAAGCAGGGCCAGTTTTCATGGAGGACATGAAACCACATTTTGCCAGACAGAGAGAAGGGTTTCCTTTCTCCCAGGTAGGGGATGCCTGATAGAGAATGCCATGCAAGAAGAGGAATTGGAGACAGGATCAGAAATGGGTTCTTTAAGGAAAAAGTTAGGAGACTGGTCCAGTAGAAGTGGGGAGGTGAACTATGCTGGCAGTAATGGGAGACGTGGCTGCAGGGCTGAAGGGCACCCGTTGAGGAAGCCTTTGGATACCAGAGGATGTTTCACATCCTGCTTGGAATCCTTTAATCCCTGGCATCTTCTCCTCCAGAAAGCCCTGCCTGAGCCTTCCAGAGTGAACTTTGTTTTTCCTCATCTCTGCTGCCGTAGTACCTTGTATGCACCTCCATCACTGCACATTCCACTCTGTGTTGCAGTTATGTGTGTACGTGCCTGTCTGCCCACTAGTAAGTGAACTCTACAGTGGCCAGGCCACATCTCAGTCATGTTTACATCTCTGGTCCCTGGCATGTCATCATTATCACTAAATATTTGTGGATTAGATACATGTCTGAACACTGTCAAACAGATTGTGGAGAAATTTTGAATAAGACGATAGCATGATGAAAATGGGAAGTGAGCCATAACAGTGTACAAGATAGATTTCTGGGGGTGATAAGAGAAGGAAATAGGGATGTAACAGCCTCAATGGGAACTTATTTCTTTGTTAGCTGATAAACTTCAATATTCTCCAATATTATCTATGTGTAGGCTATTCCTGATGACTTTAAGACTCTGAGGAATGACATAGGATAGCTTTTATTCTGTGTACATTTACTTGTAAGACCTTGCACTGAATTAATGGCTTCTTTTATATAGGTTCACTAATGATGATGATGATGATACAGAAGCTAACACTTACATAACACTTACCGGATGCTAGGCATGGTTCTAAGTGCTCTGTATATAATGTATTTTAATCTTCATAACAACACATTTTATAGATGAAGAAACTGAGAGACATAAGTACCATGTGAAGATCTCATAGCTAGTATGCAAATGGATTTCAACTAGTAACACTCAAATTTTAGAAAAGATAAAAGCTAAAGAATCTTAGAAAAACAAAGTTTGAATGTTTTTCTTTGGTTACTTTAGTCTGGTTATTTTGCTCAGCAGAATGGGAACAAATGGAACACACCCACCCACACACTGAATTCCTTGAAAAAACTGTATTTGTCATAGTACTTAAGTGGAAAATTGAAGACCATTCTAATGGGGGGGCTGCTGAACCAAAAGTAAATAGATCCATCACGGCAGATCATGGAGAAGGACTCAGCTTCCGGCTGGTTGTTATCCTTAGGGAAGCCCCTTGGAATCCTGACAGGAAGAAGTAGCCAATGTTAAGTAAGCCATAAAGCCTTTAAACATCTGTGAGGTAGGACAGCAGCTGGATACATGGGCAGGATTCTAGTTATTGAAACTGAAAATCATTTTATTTTCACTTATCAGCTCTCCATTATATTTTCTCAAGTAGCTGTATACCAAATTTTTGCCTCTTCTTTCTTAGGATTTTTTTTTTCCTGAGACAAATGAGGCCAATTGACATGAGCTATCTTAACCGTGTCTTAAAATTTCTTTTTATCTTAATTTTCATCAATCAGAACACCCATGCATGGGCTGAAAGCAACTAGTGGAAACAGTTGAATATTAGCCCAGATGTGTGACCTCAGATTCATCACCTATAAAATGGGGAAAATAAAACCGAACAGGTGTATGAACTAAATGCAGAAAAATCCCTAGTATATGGTAGTTATTCTACAAATGTTAAATTCAAGTGGCCTGACCAAGTTTTAGGAACCTATCATACTATCACAACAGCCTAAGAAATTCCTTATAATGTGAGAAAGTGCAGGCTTTATTAGAGAGAGTCTGTCTGTTAACAGTATATGTTAGTGTGATGAGTCACTGCTCCAGCTGTGTTGCTACATTTCAGATGGAACTCTGCTGCAAAGCTATTCACACATGCTACATTTCACACAAGCCTCCGGTGCAATTTTATTGTAGGCTACTAGAAAATTTAAGCCATTTTTCAACTCTTTAAGAACATAAGCCCTTTCACTGAAGAAATTCCAGTTCAGTGCCACACACAATTTACTCAACTGTGCTATTCAGTGTATGTTACTCCATTTACCACTAAAGAAGACTTCCAACATAATCTATTCCCCTTCTGATATAATGGGGTGTGTGTGTGTGTTGGGAGGGGCAAGAGGGAAGAAATATAGAAGCAGGGAGGGGAAGAGAAGAGGCGGGCAGGAGAGGTAGTTTTCTATTTTTACTCTAGTCAAACCCCATCTTTTTGGCTCCTTTAAATGCTATCCCTGTGATATTTACTCAGAAACCTTTGTGTCACTATGGAATTCTGCTAGGGAGAGTAACGTGAACTTAATTTCAAGCTTTCTTTTTATAGAACTCTAGTTGGAAATTACTCATAATTCCAGCAAATGTTTCTTAGTTTTCAACAAAATGCATTTAACTTGAATTTAAGAGATTTGAATTGCCCTTCACCTCATTCTAAATTCTTTAATAAAGCAAGCTTTCCAGTACAATGAAATCATTCTATAATGAACTACATTTCTGAGTAGTGGCTTACACTTTTGTTATATAGAAGTATCTCATATATTATTTTACAGAGAATATAAAATTGACTTCTCTCATCCCACTGACCCTTTCTGTCTTGTCCCCACATACAGTGATTTACAAGAAAAGTATCTGTAACAGGGAGTTACTTTTCAATACTCATTTCATGTGAAAGCTCAGGGAGAGACCACAGCTAGATTGAAAGAAAAGTACTTCCTGGAGTTACTGGCAAAGATAAGGAGAAAAAAAAAACATTGTGAATGTGTGACTCATTAAACCACCAGGAAAAAAGAAAAGCATAAATAGCATAAAAGCATAGCATAAAAGAAAGGAAAGAACAGCTCCCTTTTAAGAAATCAGAAAACCATGTCGAGGCATTATTGAAAGTTTAACAATATGCAAGAATTATTATACCTGCATTCATTCTATTTAAAAGTTATAGCCCTCACTGGGTAGCTGAGTTAGTTAGAGAGCTGCTCAATAAGCCAAGGTTGTGGGTTCAATCCCTGGTCAGTGCATATATGAGAATCAACCAATGAATGCATAAATGGGTGGAGCAACAAATCAGTCTCTCTCTTTCTTCCCCCGCCCCCTCTTCTTCTCTAAAATAAACAAACAAATAAATAAATTTAAAAAGTTAAGTCCATATACACATACAAAAATTGAAGCAATATTTGCACATGAAGTCCCTGGGTAGCCGGAAGTGTGAGCATGAGTGTGTGCATGTGTGTGTATTTTGAGGGAAGAAAAGTGGGGGAAGGACAGTGTCACCTTATATTACCTAAATCACAATCCCAGTTCTTTAGTTAATTTTCCAAAAGTACACAGAAATAGCTTAGATTCTCCTTAGTGAATTAGAATGGATAGTTAGGATAAGCTGGGAAACATAATAGGCAAAAGTTTTATCTATAGTTCATGTAAACTTGTTAGCGTAATCAGAAAATTCATGAATGTTTATTTCACTTCACAAGCTTTGAAATTGCTTAAAGATATTGAATAGTTTGTAAAAATAATGAACACATTTTTGCAATTCTGAGGCAATCCATAAGCTGCCCTTGTAAATAAGTAATAATTTTTTTCCAAAAACTGATTCAATAAGAATTGCATAAATTTTCATTGCGATGTATGTCTTCAGTGTATCTTACACATGGAGAAGTGACCCATCACATAACATTATCAAAGAAAAGTACAGAAGCCATCAGAGTACCAAGTGGGAACAGTTGTAAAGTTCTAGCATGGACTTAACCAAAAAACCAGAGCAAGAAGCAAGTCTCTTAAACAATCCATCACATTCTCCTCATCTGTAAAGTGGTGAGAATAACCTCAACTCTTTCTAACTCATAGAACTAGGGTATCACATGAAAGAATCACATAAACATATTCTTGAAGATATAATGAAAGAATTTAAAATACAGTTCAGTTTTAAATAAATGTGTATGGTCAAGTTTAAAGAGCATGTAAATCTAAAGTTCTTGAAGTTAATGTTGACTTCAGCATTACCACATGTTTTATAATAGATTGTTTGACTCGGTGATCCATCTCATCCAAAATATTTTCAGTTTCTATTGAATAATTTTTAAAAAATTGAGTCCGGATTCTAAATTCCCCAAATAGTGTGACTTAGATGAGTAATTGAGAGTTTTAAAGCATTAGTTATTTGCAAATCTATAAACTTCATGAGAGAACAGGTCGTGACTTAAGATTTTTGTAACCTCCATCTACAGGGGTATAGGACTTTCCATAGTCTTGATACGTAACTGTTTGTTAAATAAATAGTTTTGCTCTAGTAAGTCAAGAATAACAGACATCACAGTTAAATGATTCCAGTTGATATGAAGTGTAAATGGATATTTGCTTATGGAACTCCCTTAATTATTACTTCTATCATACTTCCCAACGTGTTTTCTGTAGACCACTCATGGAACTTACTTTCAGTGGATTATTTCAACAATGGCATAGCTTGCAACTGCAAAGGTGTACTTATCCTGAATAAGGAAGAGACAAAAATTTTGATGGCTGGAACCTTTTACACAGAAACATCAAAAAGAGCAAACAGTGACAAAAAAGTAAGGTTAGTTACCCAAAGCTGTATCAAAAGCAAAGTTCATCGTCAAATGTTTTTATTAAAATGAGAAGGATTTAAAATAACTGAACTAAGTAGTCAAATCAAAATGCTAGAAAAATACCAAAAACAATATAATAAACTGGAGTAAAAGGCCCACCTTTTTCCTGCAGGCATTGGCTAATCTAGGCATGGGAAGAAAGGGAAAGATTCAAGATGTTTCAGAAGCAATAATGCCAGCAGACCAGAATTTCTCAGTCTTAACACAATTGATATTTGGACTGGCTAATTCTTTGTTGCAGGGGGCTGTCCTATACATTGTAGGATATTTAGTAGCTTCCCTAACTTCTACCCATTATATGTTAGTGTCATTTGTCCCCCAGCCCCCAGTTGTGACAAAATTTTTTTCAGATATTTTCAAATACCTGCTGGAGGGCAAAATTGAGAACAGTTGAGAACAGTTGATCTAGATAATCAACAGAACAATTAATCAAGCTCTGATTTGTAGTGCTTTTGGTTTCTATGGTGCAAATACTTCCATCATGGGCTCTATCAAGCTACAAATGTGGCATCACTGAATGTGGAGTTGAAAAAAGATGTGTAGTAACACCATCATATAGTGTTTTTCTGTAATAGCAATGCAGCAGATGTAAAGAACATAGACAACAGTTAAATTTAGTTAAAAATTTATACATTTTTGAGCATTACCTTTGTTTAATTTATTTAATTGTATAATTCATTTTTTTAAAGATTTTATTTATTTATTTTTAGGGAAGGGAGGGAGAGCGAAAGAGAGAGAGAGAGAGAGAGAAACATCAATGTGCGGTTGCTGGGGGTTATGGCCTGCAACCCAGGAATGTACCCTGGCTGGGAATCGAACCTGGGACACTTTGGTTCCCTGCCTGCGCTCAATCCACTGAGCTACGCCAGCCAGGGCTTTTTTTTTTTTTGTATAATTCATTTTTTAATAAATGCCTATGATTTAGCAACTGGCTCCTAGAGTTCTCAGACTTTTAACAATAGGTTCTCTTGAGCATTGGCATACCAATATAATGGGGGCAAAACAAGGGTACACCAAGCTTATAAAAAACACTGCAGCCCAGCTTCAAGTTATCTCAGTCTCTGATTAATCTTCCCCTTCTCCTCTCTACCCTAGTTGTCTGTCAGAGAATAGGATGAACCCTCTATAGAAGGTAACATCATCCTGAGCCCAATTTTTCATACACATTATCTGGCATTTATCAAAAGTTGCCAAGCACTCCAAAGTAAAGACCAAGGGAGATAAGCTGACAAAAGGAACAGGTCTATAGGTGGCCCATATGTCCAGATATTTGAGTCATCAGACACAGATTAAAAAATAACTGTGATTAATATAGTCAAGAAAATAGGTGACAAGGTAGAGAATTTCATCAGAGAACTGGTATCTGTTGTACAGAACAAAAATAGTTCTGGAGCTGAAAAAAGCAATGATTGAAATGTAAACATAAGAGATGAGTTTAACAGCATGTTAGACATAGAAGAAGGCAGGATTAGTGAACAGAAAAGCTGGTCAGTAGAAAATATCCAGACTGAAGCTAAAGAGCTAAAAAAATGTTTTCAAAAGATAATACAAGATAGACAATTTCATGTAGAACATATTAGAGTCACAGAAAGGAAAGAAAGGATAATCAGAAAGAAGCAATATTTGAAGAGGCAACAGCAAGAATTTTCCCAAACTGAGAAACAAAAACTAGTCACAGATTCAGAAAGTGCTACAAATCTGAAACAGGATGAGTACGAAGAAAACTATATCTAGGCACATCACAGTAAACCTGATGAAAATCAAAGGCAAGGAAAAAACTCTTTTTTTAAATATATATTTTATTGATTATGCTATTACAGTTGTCCCATTTTCCCCCCTTCACTCCCCTCCACCCTGTACACCCTTTCCCACCCATATCCCCCCCTTTAGCCATGTCCATGTGTCATACTTATAAGTTCTTTAGCTTCTACATTTCCCATACTATTCTTACCCTCCCCCTGTCTATTTTCAACCTACAATCTGTGCTACTTATTCTCTGTACCTTTCCCCCCCTCCTCCTCCCACTCCCCTGTTGCTAACCCTCCATGTGATCTCCATTTCTGTGGTTCTGTGCCTGTTCTAGTTTTGGTTAGTTTCTTTTGGTTTTGCTTTAGGTGTGGTTGTTAATAATTGTGAGTTTGCTGTCCTTTTACTATACATGTTTTTTCTTTATTTTCTTTTCTTAGATAAGTCCCTTTAACATTTCATAAAATAAGGTCTTGGTGATGATGAACTCCTTTAACTTGACCTTATCTGAGAAGCACTTTATCTGCCCTTCCATTCTAAATGAAAGCTTTGCTGAATAGAGCAGTCTGGGATATAGGTCCTTGTCTTTCATGACTTGGAATACTTCTTTCCAGCCCTTTCTTTCCTGTAAGGTCTCTTTTGAGAAGTCAGTTGACAGTCTGATGGGAACTCCTTTGTAGGTTACTGTCCCCTTATCTCTTGCTGCTTCTAGGATTCTCTTCTTCATTTTTACCTTGGCTAATGTAATTATGATGTGTCTTGGTGTGTTTCTTCTTGGGTCCAACTTCTTTGGGGCTGTCTGAGCTTCCTGGATTTCCTGGAATTCTATTTCCTTTGCCAGATGAGGAAGTTCTCCTTTATTATTTGTTCAAATACATGTTCGATCTGTTGCTTTTCCTCTTCCCCTTCTGGTACCCCTATAATTCGGATGTTGGAATGTTTAAAGATGTCCTGGAGGTTCCTAAGCTTCTCCTCATTTTTTTGAATTCTTATTTCTCCATTCTTTCCTCTTTGGTTGTTTTTTTCTTCCTTCTGGTCCACTCTGCTGTTTTGAGTCCCAGTTTCCTTCCCATCAGTATTGGTTCTCCACACATCTTCCTTTATCTGTTTTATGGTAACCTGCATTTTTTCATCTAATTTGCGCCCAGAATCAACCAATTCCGTGAGCTTCCTGATCACCAGTGTTTTGAACTGTGCATCTGATAGATTGGCTATCTCTTGGTTGCTCAAAAGGATGAGTCCTGGGGTATTGATCTGTTTTTCTGTTTAAGACATGTCTCTCTCTCTCTCTCTCTCTCTCTTTTTTGGTCTGGTCGCTCCTGTTAAGGTGAGGGGCAGAGCCTTAGGTGTTCACCAAGGCTGGGCACCCCAGTCACTAGATTGTGACATTGTATGTGGGGGTAGGGGTGGGAGGGAACAATGGCAGTAGCTCCATTCTCTTGGGACCTCAGTCCCTTCTCTGGGATCCTGGGTTGCCCGCTCTGCCCTCGTCCACAATCACCGCCTCACTGGGTCTGCCAGCTGCAGCTTGCGTACTCAGGGTCCATCCTCTGCGATCTTGTGCGCTCCAGATGCCTTCTGCGCTCCTGGATGCCTTATGTGCCCAGATCTCCCTGTTCTCCGCGTGCTGCAACCCACACCCAGCTGCTCCTCTCCACCCCTTTTACTGGTCTGGATGAACTGGTCTACTTCAACTTCTTGGCTGTCTGACTTCCATTCAGATAAATTCTCTGTTAGTTCTGGGTGTTATTCTGCCTCTAAATTGTTGTTGTCCCAGTCTTGGTTGTGTGTGGAGGTACGGTGCGTCCACCTATGCCTCCATCTTGCTGGAAGTCCTCAGAAAAAAAATCTTAAAAGAACTCAGCTAAAATAAAAAAAGTAAAACTATTAAATAAATCCAAGAGGTTGATGTTCAAAAAGATCAAATAAAGTTGAACATTTCTGTCAAGTCTAATCAAGGGAGAAAAGGAGAAAGAAAACATAGGTTTAAAACACTAGGTCTGAGAATGGGATAAATAATCAAAGACATGGAAAAAATTTTAATATAAGAGAATACTGTATATAATCCTATTCTAATAAATTAAAAATCTCAGCATAATTTTCTAAGAATAGAATACAAAATTTGGCTAAAGAAGGGTTATAAACTTGAATTGCAGGAACACAAGAAATTGAGAGTTATCACAAATCAGCTTATTAGACCTTTACAGAAAAAAGAAAAAATATTTCTGTACTATTACAAACTGTGTCAATCACAGAAAATAGATACAAGGCTACTAATTCCTTTGACAAATACAAAATACCTCTAAAACCAAGACCTGACAAAAGACATTATAATTAGAGAAAAATTATAGACCAGTCTGATTTATGAAAATAGACATAAGTATATTAAATAAAATATTAGTAAAAGGTATATAGCTATTTGTTAATGATTAACATGCCATGACAAGCAAGCTAGGGTTGATTTCAGCAATATGTGAGCAGTTTAATACTGGGACATCTCAGGAAAACCTATGATCATTTTTGTATTTCCCTAAGAGATTTTATAAAAATTCAAAGTGCATTTTTTAAGTTAAAAAATTCTTAGTGAAATAGGAAAAAAATACTGTTTTATCATATGTAAGTAGCAATTGATTAAAAGATTTATTTTCTAAAAATATATTTTATTGATTATGCTATTAGAGTTGCCACAATTTTTCCCCCATTGTCCCCCACTACCCAGCAACCCCCACTTCCTCAGGCATTCCCCCCACCATTGTTCATGTCCATGGGTCATGAACATAAGTTCTTTGGCTACTCCATTTCCTATACTATTCTTAACATCTGCCTGTCTATTTTGTACCCACCACTTATGCTTCTTAATCCCTGTGCCTTTTCACCTATTCTTCCCTTTCCCCCTCCCAGCTAATAACCCTCCAAATGATCTCCGTATCTATGTTTCTGTTCCTGTTCTGATTGTTTGCTTAGTTGTGGTTTTTAGGTTTAGTTGTTGATAATTGTGAATTCGTTGCCATTTTAATGTTCCTAGTTTTGATCTTCTTCTTAAGTAAGTAACTTTAACATTTCATGTAATAATGGCTTGGTGATGATGAACTCTTAGCTTTACCTTCTCTGGGAAGCACTTTATCTGCCCTTTCATTGTAAATGATAGCTTTGTTGGGTAGAGTGATCTAGGTTATAGGTCCTTGCTTTTCATCACTTTAAATACTTCTTGCCAGCCCCTTCTAGCCTGCAGTGTTTCTTTTGAGAAATCAACTGAGGTCTTATGGGAACTCCTTTCTAGGTAACTCTCTCCTTTTCTCTTGCTACTTTTTAGATTCTCTTTTTATCTTTAATCTTGGGTAATGTAATTGAGACTACATTACATTATTTCCTGGAAGTCTGTTTCCTTTGTCTAATTGGGGAAGCTCTCCTTAATTATTTTTCAAATAAGTTTTCAATTTCTTGGCTGTTTCTCTTCTCCTTCTGGCACCCGTATGATTTGTATGTTGGAATGTTTAAGGTTCTCCCAGAGTTTCTTAACCCTCTCCTCATTTTGTTGAATTCTTGTTTCTTCATGCTGTTCTGGTTGAATGTTTATTTCTACCTTCTGTTCCAAATTGTTGATTTGAGTCCTGGGTTTCTTCCCTTCACTGTTGGTTCCCTGTATATTTTTCTTTATTTCACTTTGCATAGCTTTGCACTTCTTCCTCTATTTTGTGTCCGTACTCAGTCATTCATGAGCATCCTGACCAGTGTGTTTTGAACTCTGCATCTGATAGGTTGACTGTCTCCCTGTTGCTTTGTTCTCTTTCTGGAGTTTTTATGTGTACTTTCATTAGGGCCATATTTTTTTTGTCTCAGCTCACCTGTTGCATTGTAAGGGGCAGAACTTTAGGTACTGGCCAGGGTAGGGCAACCCAATTTGTTGGGTTGTGGTGCTATATGTTGGAGAGGGGTCAGAGAGGGAACAATGCCACTTACTCAGCTCTTGCCCCACTTTCAGTCACTTCCCCTGCTCTCCGCAACCAAATTGGGCCCTTTTGGTGCTGATTCCTGGCTGGGTGGGTCTCTCCAAGGGACTCTTATGAGTCTGGGAGTTTCTCCCACTGCTGAATCCCCCACAGGTTTTTACCACCAGAGGTTTCGAGGCTTTATTTCCTCGCACTAGAACCCTGGGTTGCCTGGTCTGTCTTACTTCTTAGTTGTTACTCCTGGTTTATCCTCACGCAAATGTGGGACTGCCCGCTTCATCAGCCACTGCCTTGCCTGCTCAGTCTTCCAACCACTGCCTTGCCCATCCCGGCTGCCCATCTCTGCCCCGTCTCTGCCCCGTCTCTGCCCCTCGTACCAGTATGGATGAATGTTTCTTCTTTAACTCCTTTGTTGTTGGACTTCCATACAGTTTGATTTTCTGGCAGTTCTGGTTGTTTTTTGTTTTTAAATTTGTTGTCTTTCTTTTGGTTGTGTGAGGAAGCAAAGTGTATCTACCTATGCCTTCATCTTGGCCGGAAGTCCTCCCAGTGGTAAATTGAAAGAAATTAAATGGAATGTAATTGCAAATTGATTTTTGAGAGCCCAAATTCACCTATTTATTAATCTACTCACATACCAGGTATATACTTAACCCACTACTTTCTCTTCTAAGTTGTTCCTTTTTCTTTCTTTTTTCTTTTATGCCCAAGTGACTGGTTATGATGATAATCCACGAAAGGTGGCCACTTGGTGGTTAGACATAGCTCAGTCCTTGAATTTGTGTACCTTCTCTTGGCCTCCACTTCAAGCATCATTTCAAATTTTCTCTCTCCTCATGACTATGTTTCATCTTTTTGTATATAATTTTCACATAGTTCTATTCCCAGACACTTGGAGATAGTTGATGAAGAATGGTACATTAAGTTCAGAAGATCTGTATTTATTTCCAAACTGACATATTTGAATAAACTGTTTATCATATTGAAATTAGGGATTTTTCAAAAAGGCATTGATTGAGGACTTACAGTGTACCAGCCATTATGTTAAATGCTTTAAAGAAAATTATTTCCTTTATTCTTCATAACAAATAGAAAACCAAAGCTCACAAAGGGCATGTAATTTACAGAAGGTAACACTAGCAGTCAGAGATGGAGCTAGGACACAAGTTCAGGTCTGTCTGTCCCAGAAGGAACTGCTCCTCAGCTCCTGTGTTATATTATAATGCCTCCATATATTCTGGCTGATTGTTCTTTTTGCTGAGCAGTTCACCATCTGGTAGCTATCACACCCTGTTGTTAATTGGTGCTAATTTTCTGATGATGGCCCAGTGACTATACATTGATTTTAAAGTGGAGAAAGCTGTGATTAAGGTATAAGACATGTGAGGTTAAAGTCACAATTTCCCCACTTACTGTGTTTGACTTTGAATAAGCTACTTATCCTCTATGAGCCTTAATTTCTTCGTTTGTAAGGATGATACCCATTTCAGAAGAACTTTTGAGAGGATTAAGTAAATAATGTTGAAATATTTTGTTAATGGATAAAGCAGTGTAAATGTGAAGCTTTGTTACTGAAACATTGTAAGGATTGGCATAACTTGCAGATTTCAGAATGAAATTTCATTGGAGGAAGGGGTTCCTGCTGTTTATTTGGAACAGAGACCACAAGGGCAACTAGGTAATGCTTTAAAATTCAAGGGAGTTTTGTCTGTCTGCTGTTTGATTTACATTCTGTGATTACTGCAGATTGGTGTTGAGGACGATTAGTAATTCACTGCAGGCAGGTAGAACGGAGGAGGGTGATTTTGCTTGTCCAACAACAAGGCAGGTTGGGAGAAACCCTGGAGTAATAATAGTTAATTGATAGTCCTGCTGTCTTATAAATTGACCAGCCTATATCCAGAGTGCTCTGTGGTTCAGTACAAGACCCTCACTTTAAAATGCACCACATTGAGATAACAGCAGCTGACAGGAGACTCAAAACCACGTTGCTTCTAGAAGAGATGTCTTTCACCAACTGACTTGTTTCACTTAGCGTAATACTCTCTCTAGTCAACGGTGTGGGGGTTGACTGGGAGCAGCTGGGGGTGTGGTAGACTGGGCAGAGGAGGGCAAGAGAGGAAAAGAAAAATTGGGACGACTATAATAGGATAAAATAAAAAGTAAAAATGAATAAACCTTTCTAAAAACTAAGGAAAAAAAAAGAAGAGGAGATGATGGAAAAGAACTGAAAATGTTTGGGCCAGGGGAAGGAGAAAAGTCGTGGAGCCTTCATGGTCTTCTTTAGCGGTTTGCAAATCTAACTATTAGGCTCACAAATTCCAACTGTCTTCCCAAATCCTCCCACTGCCCCCACCAAAATCCTAATTTAACAAGATTGTGGTGGAGCTGAGAATTGTTTTCCTTTTTTTTTCAAGGTTCTGCCCTAATTCTTATGTTTGGTTATTATAGTCTAGAGGAGGCTTAAGGAAGATTGATGTAGGGTGATGTCTACAGCCACATAAGGGAGGGAATGAACTCTACAGACAATAGTAAGAGGTGAAAAGATCTATCAATTGTCTGGATGTGAGATAGGCGAAAAGCTGTTACTAATGATTAATTTGATGTTCAAACCTAGCTTGGGAAAAAGATGATAAATTCAGTTTGGAAGCCTGGTAGATTCCAGGTTTTAACCTGAAATTTTAGGTACATCAGTATTCCCCAGTGTGTTACTCTAAATATTTGTTTTGTCAGACTACTACTCCTGCATAATATCAGTTCCATGACATGTTAATGTGTGTTCGTTTTAAAAAAGAATTCTGTGGACTAGTAAAACACGGGATTACTTATTGGAAAACATTCAGTTAAAATAAATCAGTTGTTGCTTTACCATGAAAATCCAGGAACACACACAATTCACTGATATAGAGCTCCAGGACCTGTAGAATGTTGTATGTAGCATTTCTGAAACATTTTGAGCACAGAATCTTTTCTTAATCGAGGAACATACTGTGAGGCTTATGTTACTGATAACACACATTGGGAAATGCTAAATAGGAAGATAAGGGGAAATATATGAGGCCTATACTAGTATAAAGGCCAAAGTGAGATACATTGATAGCACGGAAGGGGTGGACTAGATAGACTAAGTAATGCTGCAGAGATTTAAAAAAAAAATAACCACTTATAGGACAGTGACCAGAGGAGTGGGAAGAGGGGAATAATGGGGGAAAGAAGGGAAAGGGTTGTCAAGGAACATGTATAAAGGACCCATGGACAAAGCCAAAGCGGGGAAAGATTGAGGGTGGGAGGGGCAGGGGAAAGTGGTGGCAGGAAAATGATGACAACTGTACTTGAACAATAATAAAAAAATGCAAAAAAAAAAAAAGAAGAAGAAGAACCAGTGGTTAGGTTTGGCAATGTTAGAGAACAACTTCAGTAGAAGTAGTGAAAGTCAGATTGTGAAAATTTTAAGGTAAAATTTTATCTTTTCAAACCACAAGCCAAAATGGAAATCATGTGGTAGAATACCGGAAATTAGAATAATCCCAGAAAATGCAGTCATCCCAGTTATGTCACTATAGTTAAAATAGGAGTGGTGAGGCTGACCCCTTAAGCTGGAGGGAAAGCAAACTCAAGGCAAAAGTTTATTTTTTTTTTTATAAATTGAAGAAAGGTGTAAACTGGAATATATTTAAGGTATTAGAAATGAGGGAAAGGGATTTAAAGAATAAGTAGAATAAGCCTTAGGAAAGAAAAGAAATTTTTGTCTTTCTGGGAGACAGGTAAAAGATGTTTATAGATTAATAATTGTCCATCTATGAAATGAGTTTTAAAATATTCATGTTTTGGGATTAGCTGGTTCCTTGCTTGTAAGTGGGTTTGCCGCAGAGGAGGCGTTGAGCATTGTTCACTGCATTGCACCACCACAAGTAGGCTGGCAAAAGAAGGAGAGTCAGTTAAAATCAAACAAAGTAACTATGTTCAGTTTATCAGTCCTGTATTTTATGATCGTAGATCAGCTAGTGGTAACTCATGATTCCTTTTGCTATTAATTCATCTTTATTATTTTGCATTAAACTATAAACAAATGATGCTTTTGTTCATTTGAACAGACTACACTTTTGTTCGTTTGTGTCTTGATTTGTTTTCCAGTGGTCATTCTAGTTGCAATTTTCTGCTTTAAGGAAAGTTGGCTTTATGTTGATGGAGATTTTCACATTTTCCTTCTATGGACTCACTTCAGTATGTAGCGTTAATGGCAGCTGTGTGACTCATAGTCTACATAAGCATAAATTAACTTCAGTACCTCTGTGGTGTGTCCTCTTTGAGATTGCTCTGGAAGACCACCCAGAAGGTGGAATTTACAAAAACTGCAGAGGCCCATTCAATTTGAGAAACTGAGCAGTACTGACCAAATTACACCTGCACCCGTCAGAATGAACCCATTTGCTCCTGATGGAGGTTCAAACTGTTGATCTTGAACTATCATCTCTATGGGCTGAATTATGGGTACTTTAAGCAAGACCTCTTTCTTCAAATAGAGTGCTTCATGTAGTGAGCACTCCGTAAGTGCTTTGGACTATGGTTTAATAAAAGTTCAGATCTTCTAGTGACCATCTTTTCATGGTTCCCAGATTTGAGGGACAGCTTCTTGATATTGAATCTTTGTCTTTCATTTTATTTTTGCTTGGGGATATAATGGAGTGTAAGTTTACTGACCACACAAAACACATCTTTTTAGTGATGAATCTTTTCAGGTGGTTTGCTGTCCCACTCTGAGTAATTTATGAAACCTGAGGTTTTATCATTTGAGTCATGTGGCCAGAAACAATAACCATAAAATGAAATGTTTTTATTAAGTTCACCAAGAAAGTGTAAATGTATTATTATTATTGTTGTTGTTGTTGTTATTATTCTGCCTTTGGACTGAGCCTTTTTTGACAGATTTTTACTTGTTTGGTGTTTAGTTCAGTGCTGCCCAGAAAGGTAAACTTTAAAATGGTGATTCATAGCAACTTGTGAATGTGGAAGTTTCCATAATGTGCCAGGAAATTTTTTACTTCCTCATTGGACAAAAAGTTCCTTTGGGAATTACTAATGTAAACAAATTGAAATAATTAGAAAGGCAGAATGCTTCCATATTTTAAGTAGAAATTTTCTTTTCTTTAAAGGAATGCCATTCAGGTCATGGTACTTAATATCATATGGAGAACTTAAAAGTATAAGTTTCCAAACTCTTTAATCTGTGTTTTTAAAAGCCTGATGTAATTTAGATAATAATACATTTTCCCAGAATCATTGAATTGGACCTAGGGAACTAGTGATTTAGTACTAATTTTTGTCCCCAAATGAGGTAAAAAAACATTTGATACCATCTCTTTTTAAGACTGTTATATGCTTTTTATTGTAAAGTAGGTTTTTAGTATTTTTGTGATTAAAAAAATTAAGAGAATTATACTAATCTGAGATCCTGTGTGAGACCATATAGCTTGAAGCTTTATTGACCCTACAGCTCACGAGAATCAACTAGGAATTAGCAGCAGAGATGGCAAATGGCTCAGATGCAACAAAACATATTCTTCTCTCATCCACCCACCTTTTTGCTAAACAAAGTAAAATATCTACCTAGTGACTTAAGCAAAAAGCCCAAGAGTCATTTTTGATTATTCTCTTTCCCTCACTTTCCACATCTAATCTGCTGCCATGTTTTGTGATGTGTACTCTCAAGATATATAAGTATTTTGAATTTGACTCCTCACCATATCCACTGCTTCCCCATCATCCTTATCATCTTTCACCCAAACTACTGTAATGGTCTCTCTGCTTTGGCTTTTTCTCTTAATAGACTTTGTTTTTTGAACAGTTTTAGATTTGCAGAAAAATTGAGAAGATGGTGCGGAGTTCCAAATACTCCATTACCCAGTATTCCCCATTATTAATATAGTACATTTGTATAGTATATTTGTTACAATGTATGTACTAATATTGATACATTTTATTAGCTAAAATTCATACTTTAGTCCTATTTCCTTAGTTTTTAGCTAACATCCTTCATCTGTTCCAGGGCATCTTCTTGGCCATTACATTATGTATAGTCTTCATGTCTCCCTGGGCTTCTCCTGACTGTGGCAGTCTCTCAGTCTTCCCTTAGCTTTGATGACCTTTACAGTTTTGAGGAATATTGGTCAGGTATCTGTAGGGTACCCCTCTGTGGGTATTTATTTTTATGTTTTTCTCATGATTTGACTGAGGTTATGGGTTTTGGGGAAGAAGATCAAAAAAGTAAAATTCCACTTTCATCGTCTCCAGTCAAGGGTGCGTATCATCAACATGACATCACTTTTGATATTGGCTTTAGCCACACGGCTGAGGTAGTATTTATTAGGTTTCCTCACTGTCAAGTTATTCTTTTCCTACTTTCCTTACTGTACTCTTCGGAAGGAGGTCACTACATCCAGCCCACACTTAAGGAGTGGGGAGTTGTGCTCCCCATCTTGAGGATGGAGTATCTACATAAATTATTTGGAGTCCTCTTGAAAGGGAGATTTGTGTCTGTTCTCTCAATTAATTAATTAATCATTTATTTATATCAATGTGGACTCATGAATATTTATTTTATACTTTGAGTTATAATCCAGTACTACTTTGTTTGTGTTATTGTTCACATTGTTCCAGTTTTGGCTATTGGGAGCTCTTGCAGTTGCTTCTGTGTCCCCTTGACATATGCCTATCAATGTAGGGGTTTATTTGAGTGTTTGATTTTTTAAGCCCTTCCTTACTTTCTGGCACCACTTGACACTGTAGGCTCATCTTGTATATTTTATGCCCCAGTCTCAGAAAAAGCCATTTCTCCAAGGGGCCATGGTTCCTGTTACTAGAGAATAGTATTAAATGCCAAGATCTGGGTTCTGGGTGGGCTCTTCGCTTTGGCTGTTGTCCCATCAAAGTTCATTCTTTACAAAACAGGGTGAGGACATAAATAATTTAAATAAGATTATAATCTGTTCTTTAAAACCTCTGGTGATTTGCATTTTTAGAAATCACAACTTCTTACAATGCCTTTTTGTGGGCTGGCCTTTGTCTACTTCTCTAACTTCATCTTTTACCCTTCTGTTTTTCTTTCACTTCTTTCTAGATACATTGCCCTTTATTTGCACCTTCTTCTCTGCCTACCTCCTTCAGTCCCCCTTCTTCTCCTTTTCCTTCATGCCAAGCCTAGGTTTTTACCTTTGGAACCTCTACCAAAGATTCTGTTTTGCATCTGCATTGCATGTAGGCTCCTGCTACTTCTTTAGGTGTCAGCTGAAATGTAATCTCTTCCTAAAGCATATACTTCATGACTTTATTTAAAATAGCTTTTCACCCCCGTCTTAGGAGCTCTCTGTCCCCTTGCTCTCTAGAGTTTATTACAGAAGGCACTCTATGTAAACCTTGATGTGAAATAATCTAATTTATGTAGTTGTTTGCTATCTGATTCTCTTTACCAGCATGTGAACTCAGTTTTAGTATCTAAGAACCTAGAACAGTACCTGCGTATGCTCAGTGTTCAATACATATGTGTAACAGATGAATGGAAAAAAACAATCAATGACTTTCTCGTCCATTTGCCTTTGAAAGTTTGCCTTAGGCTGGGTTTTAATTGCTCCAACTAGAAATGCTAAATTTTTGCCTTCTGTGTGCTCCCTGACCAGGAATCGAACCTGCAACCTTTTTGGTATATGGGATGATGCTCCAACCAACTAAGCCACCCAGCCAGGACAAAATGCTAAATTTTTAAGTAATATAATGAATGAATTTAAGATTCTTATGAAAATTAATTCCTATATTCAATTTAATTATTGAATTGTGTAATCCTAAAATTCTCAAGGGAAATTTATTCCTATAACATTTTCCTATGCTCCAATCATTTAATTTGTTCCTCAAACTTTATATGGAGTCACAGATATTATTTTCCTTACTTTGAAAAGAAAACACCACAACTGACTTTTTAAGATCCAAATGGCTTTTTTTGAGGGTTTTGCTGAAACAGAGTGGACTTAAGACTGGAAATCAGATTTTTTCTTCATGGTTTCTTTATTCTTAATTAATGTTTTTCTCTTTGTAATTTTGTGTTGCTGTTTGTGTAATTTTGTGTTGCTGTTCTGTTTGTGTACAGTGAAATGAAGGGCTCTGGATAAATATATTATCTAGCCAATCAAGACATCTATTTTAACTCTAAGATTATTAACTAATGATTTTTAAAATATAATGCCAAATAGTATATTTCCATGTCTTACTAAATGGCATGATTAAATGGTTACTTTTATGACTAGTAGCTATCATTATAAATATTAGTTATTAAACTGTGTTATAAAACAATGGTGCAATTAGGTCTTAATAAGCTACCCAGGGCTCTGCTTGTCCTTTTAAGAATTCCTATAGACTTCTGTAAAGTGTAGGGGATGCTCTTCCTTTATTTTTTCACTCCCATTGGTATCTGTCAAGGTATCTAGTCTTTGCCTCTACACTAATCAACTCTGGATTTTTCTTTTTTGAGTTTCTTTTATTGTCCCTTTAAAATTTTAGGTCTGCCAATTATTGTTTCTAGCCTTAACCTGCTAGCCACAACTTCTATTGTTCTCTTTCTGATTACAGCCTAGAGTAGAAATGAAAATCTCCAGGGGAAATAGGCAAACAAATATTTTCTGTAAAACAGATGTAGGGCAGTAAATTTTACTACTTCCCAAGTTTGCCTCATCCCCTAGAGAGTACATGACAAATATGCTCACAACACTTGCTGTATAAAGGACCAGGCAAAACCATTGGAAACATTCTTCCACAGTGATATGAAGAGACAAAGAGCCCATTGATCAGAACCTGATGGTGTGCCTACTGGTGGTCTCTAGTAATCTACAGAAGCAGCTGCCCAATGGTCAGAATGTAGGTAAAGCACTTAGGCAGAATATGGTTAAAATAATGAGAGAGAATGGAGAAATCAAATATATTTAGTACCTAAAATTTGTTAAAGTATATAAGAGCTGTAGACATTTTTATTCCCATCTAATTTCTAGGCTATTGGCTTTTATTGGAGGTTTGAGGTTACTAAATATCTGACTGAAGAAGAAATGAAGTGTAGTAGTTTGCTAGGGCTGCTATAACAAAGTACTGCAGACTGGGTGGCTTAAGCATCAGAACTTTATTGTCTCACAGTTCTGGAGGCTAGAAGTCTGAGATCAAGGTGTTTAGACAGGTCGGCTTCTTCTGACGCCTTTCTTCTTGGCTGTCTTTGCTCTGTGTCTTTATATGGTCTTCCTCTGTGTGTGTCTGTGTCCTAATTTCCTTTTCTCAGAAGGACCCCAGTAATACTAGATTAGGGCCCACCTGAATGACTTCATTTTAATTTAATTACCACTTGAAAAACCCTATTTTCAAATACAGTCACATTCTGAGGTACTAGGGTTTAGAACTTCAACATATGATTTTGAGAGGACACAATTCAGCCCACAGAAGAAACGTATACTCTATTCTTGTTAACACTGTTTTACTTAGCATTTTCTATGGAGTAAGAAGGTGGTCTAGTTTCATTTTTTCTACATATACTTTTCCAACTTTCCCAACACCATTTATTAATCAGCCTATTGTATGGGCTTGCTTCCTCTGTCAAATATTAATTGACTGTAAAGGTGTGGGTTGATGTCTGGGCTCTCTATTCCATCCCATTGATCTATGTGTCTGTTTTTATGCCAGTACCATGCTATTTTGATTACTATGGCTTTGTAGTATAGTTTGATATTAGGTAGTATGATTCCTCCAACTTTGTTCTTCTTTCTCAGGATCACTGTTGCAGTGTGGGGCCTTTTGTGGTTCCATTTAATTTTTGAAGTATTTATTCTAGTTCTGTGAAGTAAGCCCTTGTTATCTTTTTTCTTTTTTTTTTTAAGATTTTATTTATTTTTAGAGAGAGGGCAAGGGAAAGAGAAAGAAAGGGAGAGAAATGTCAATGTGTGGTTACCTCTCATGCACCCCCCCACACAGGGAACCTGGCCTGCAATCCAGGCATGTGCCCCAGACTGTTAATCGAACCAGCGCTGCTTTGGTTTGCATGCCCACACTCAATTCACTGAGCTACATCAACCAGGGCAGTTATTGGAACCTTGATAGGAATTGCGTTGATCTCTATAGATTGCTTTGGGTAGTATGGACACTTTAGTGATGTTAATGCTTCCTAACCATGAATGAAGTATGTGCTTCCATTTATTTGTATCTTCTTCAGTATCTTATAATTTTCTGAGCACAGGTCTCTTACATCCTTGGTTAGGTTTATTCCTAGGTATTTAATTCTTTTTGTAGCAATTGTGAATGAGATTGTTTTCCTAATTTCCCTTTATGTTAGTTCATTATTGTCATATAAAAATGCAAATGATTTCTGGATGTTAATTTTGTATTCTGCTACTTTGCTGAATTCATTTATCAGTTCTAGAAGTTTCTTGGTGGAATCTTTGGGGTTCTCTATGTATGGTATCATGTGATCTGCAAATAAAGACAGTTTTACATCTTCATTTCCAATTTAGATGCCTTTTATTTCTTTTCTTCTCTGATCACTGTGGCTACGACTTCCAGTACTATGTTGAATAAGAGAGGTGAAAACGGACATCCTTGTCTTGTTCCTGATCAAACACTTACAGTTTTTGCCCATTGAGTATGATACTGGCAGTGAGTTTGTCATATATAGCCTGTATAATATTGAGGTATGTTCCCTCTAATCCCACTTTGCTGAGAATTTTTATTGTAAGTGGGTGCTGGATTTTATCAAATGCTTTTTCTGCATCTATTGATATGATCATGTGTTTTTAGCTGTCATTTGGTTTCTGTGGTGAGTCACACTTATTGATTTGTGAATGTTGTACCAACCTTGAGTTCCTGGAATAAATCCCACTTGATCATGCTGTATGATCTTTCTGATGCCTTGCTGGATTTGGTTTGCTAACATTTTGTTGAGGATTTTAGCATCTATGTTCATCAGGAATATATGCCTATAATTTTCTTTCCTGTCAGTGTCTTTATCTGGTTTTGGAATTAGGATAATGCTGGTCTTGTAAAATGAGTTTGGGAGCCTTCCTTCCTCTTGCATTTTCATCAAATAGTTTGAGAAGGAGAGGTGTTAGTTCTCAGAATGTTTGGTAAAATTCCCCTGTGAAGCCATCCAGTCCAGGGCTTTTGTTTGTTGAGAGGTTTTTGATTACTGCTTCAGTTTCACTGGGTGTAGCCTGTCTATTCAGATTCTCTGATTCTTCCTGATTTAATTTTGGAAGATTTTGTGTTTCTAGGAATTTATCGATTTCATCCAGGTTATCCAGTTTGTTGGCATATAGTTATTCATAACATTTTCTTATAATGTTTTGTATTTCTTTGGTGTCTATTGTTATTTCTCCTCTTTCATTTCTGATTTTATTTATTTGGGTCCTTTCTCTTTTTTTCTTGATGACTCTGATTAAAGGTTTGTCAATTTTGTTTATCTTTTCATAGAACCAGCTCTTGGATTCATTGGGTCTTTTGCATTTTTTCCATTTATTTCTGCTTGATGTTTATTATTTCCTTCTTTCTATTCACTTTGAACTTTGTTGTTCTTTTTCAAGTTCCTTTAAGTGTTAAGTTAGATTGTTTATTTGAGCTGTAGCACTTTTAACTTATTCTGAAAGCTAAAGGAATTTACTTTTAAAGTTTTATACTCTCTAGAGATATATACACAAGAAACAATTAAATTATTTTAAAGGAAATTTATAATTAAGTGAAATAAATCATACAGGCAGGAAATGATATTAGAACTCAAAGAAGGCAGTTATCAATGTGTCTTAGAGAAGAGTCATAGAACCTGGGAGCCAAAAATGACCTTAAGGATTATCTATTTCTTTCAGTCTTATCTATCTGGAGTTTCAAGTTCTACAGATGCAAATTTTAATGATCTCATAGTCACTGTTTCCTCTGTTCTCTCCACTCTTCTTTTCCTTTTTTTTCATTCTTGGGAACTAGAGCAAAATGAGTTGCCTGGTTTCTAATCTAGAATCCCAGTCTCCAGGTTCTTATTCCAATATGCTTTAGAGTGCATTGTGCACTAATTTAGTTAGAGAATGATTTCTTTGTTCTTTAAGGGTAAATAAGATTCCTTTTCCATATTGTGTAATCAGGTCATTTAATTACTTTTCATTAGCCTTCACTCTCAATTACTTTCTAGTTTCTTCAGTTATTTTACTACTATTCTTTCTTATGTTTCCTACATCATTTGACACTCATTTAAAATTGCACCCCAAGTAAGAGCTCAACGAGAGTAATACATTCTTTCTTTTTCTATTATTATGGGTTGTTTGTTTGTTTTTTTACTTAGTTAAAAATTGCTAGTTGCACTTGTCACCATAGGTAAACTTTATTTAGTATCATTGCTTAGATAAAATTTTCTATTCAACCTCTAATATATGCCAGGTCTTGACCTCGGCCCTTTATAGCAGCATCTCATTTAATGCACACAAAAAATTGTAAAAGGTAAATAAATTATCCCATGCTATACATAGTGAGACTGGGTCTTAGCCTGGTAATTAACCTCTCTAAAGTTGCATAGGGTGGAAAGTACAAGACCTGTGACTAGACTCTGGTCTGTCTGTCTCCATTGGCTGCTTTTTCCATGACTGTTACCTCAATATTAAACGCTTTGTAGAGGACTGTGCTGCATAAAGTCTCCAACATAGCAGGGTGTTCTGTTTTTCTTTTAACCCACCCCAGTGAAAGTGCCAGGTGGGTTGAAAGAAAAACACAATGAAACGAAAAACAGTACCAGTGGAAGCGCAAGTGTGCCTGTAGGGAACAGGAATTGACACAGGCATGCCGTCTGTAGCATTGTGCCCAGCGGAAAAGTGTGCCAGTTAATGAAGAGGAAATGATGACTCATGGTAACAGAACCTGAAGATTCTCTTTAACGGGCTCCTGTGAGGCTTCCTTAAGCAACATAGGAGGGGACTTTGTTGCTTTTTCTTCATGGTTACCTTGATTTCTGTATTTCTGATTTTTTAATTTACATTTCTCAGTTTTAAACAGATCAAGCATGCAGTTAATGGGCATCTTTTATTTGTATCTTTTTCTTAGTTTTTAGTTGGGATAGCTAACATGTTTTTAAATATTCAAATTCATTTTTTTCTTCTGTGTATTTTTCTGTCTTTTGTATTTATCACATCATTATCATGATACAGAAACCTAAATTTTAGACATAATACGTAGATAGTTCATAACCTAATGCTCCTGTCATAACAATATCAGTTAGAATATGTTGGGTTAATAGTAACAGAAATAACCAAGTAAAAATGGCCTAACCATGCCAGATTCGACTAACTCAGCAAAACTCTAGAGAAAGGCTGTTCTGGAATGAACAATATCAGATTTCTGGGTTGGCACTTCTGTGATTTTTCTTGGTCTTCCCCTCATGGTTACAAGATGGTGACAGCAATTCTAAGTGTCACATCCCTACATATAATAACTTCAAAAGCATGAAACAGAGAGAGAGTGGGAAAAGAGTCTTATCCCTAAATCACCCCTGTCCTTTTCATGGAGAATATCTTTCTAAGAAGTATCCCCAGCAGACTTCCCTGTACCTCCTACTGCTCAGACCTCCTTACATGCCTGTCTGCTGCAGTTCCCTTAGATTACTGATGATTCATTTCTGGGGTGGACACATTTTTAGCACCTTTCAAAAAATGGAATTCTGTTATTAGGATAAAGGGAGACTGGCCATTAGGCACAAGTAATGTCCGCCACAGTTATTGAACTCTTTTAATATGATCAAATAACCACATGAACATATGTAGAATGACAATTTTCAATGCAAGGAAGGAGTGACTGGTGATATAAAAGTATAAATCAAAGGAATTTAATCTAGTCTAGCCATTCTTTTTCAAAGAATTGATAATTAAGCTAATATGTAGAGAAAGGTTGTAGGAGTTAAATAGGCAGAGGGGTGAAGGGATCCTAGAGTAGGTGAAGGGGAGCAGGAAGGAGCTCTCCAGGCAGAGGAAGCTTGTTATGTTTATATGGTGAAAGAAGGCACGGGAATGTTTACTGCAATTATTACTAGCCCTTGGTCTGATGAAGGTTTTTGAATTACTTGTAGGGGTAAGAAGAAATACTTAGACTTGTAGGTAGGATCCTGAAATATTGAAATTTCTGAAAAGTTTTTATGCTTTTTAAAAAATTGTTATTCTATTAGAGTTGTCCCAATTTTCCCCCTTTGCCCTCCTCCACCCATCCCACCGCCTGCTCCCACAGTCAGTTCCCACACTGTTGTCCATGTCCACAGGTCATTCATGTATGTTCTTTGTCTAGTCCCTTCCCTTTTTTCCATCATTGTCCTCTTCTTCCCCATCTCCTCTAGTCACTTTCAGTCTGTTCCATGTTTCCATGCCTGGGGTTCTATTTTGTTCATTAGTTCATTTTCTTCATTAGATTCCTCTTATAGGTGAGATTATATGGTATTTGTCTTTCACCGACTGGCATATTTCACTTAGCATAATGTTCTTTAGTTCCATCCATGCTGTCACAAAAGATAGGAGTTCCTTCTTTCTGTCTGCTGTGCGGTACACTGTTGTATAAATGTACCACAGTGTTTTTAAGGGGACATCAAGACAGGTAATTTGACCCAGATCACCCTAGAAATTCCTTGGTATGGAGTTGTCATATGTAATGCACTTATAGGCAAAAATCAGTCTGCCCCTTCTATTCCTTCCCTGTAGTAATTTTCTGTATCTAGAATCTTTAGTTGACATCAATTAAAAACAGTAGGAATAGCACCCATACTCTTCTACATGTTGTCTGAAACCTTTTGGAACACTGGCTTTATTAACATGCAGTTCACAGTTAATGTGATTTCCATTTTTAAAAATTTAATACCATTGAACATTTAGCAAAAAAATGTTCTCTGAGATTTCAGGGATTCCTCAGGAAACAATAAAATTTAAAATATAATAAAATAAAAACTTTTAAAAAATACTATTTTGTATTAGTTTCAAGTGTACAGTGTTCTAAATTCAATACACATAGAACTTTCATGGAAACTGCATTATTTCCTATAAACAGAACAGTAGTTTTATAAATTTGTCTAGGACTGTAGAACTCTAACCAATGATTAAAACTGCCCTCTTTTGAAAATTTGTACCTCTATTATGCAAAGGATATATATATATAGTATATATTTTAATTATTTAAAAAGTAATAATAATACTTAAATTCTCCTAGCATCTACCTTTTATGGTTTTTTTCAAGTTTAAAAATTTGGAAGTTTTAGTTTCAGATTTTTAAATGTGTCAGTATTTTTATAACCTCTCTGTCAAGACTTCAGAATAATAGTGGATTAAATATGGCAACAGTTGGGATTGATATGGTACTACTGGTGTGTGTACCTTTGGCCCAAGAGATGGCCAAAGGCTGTTGCCCTGTCAGCTTCTCTGTCATGATCTATGAGATCTGCTTCAGCTGCTTCAGCTGCTGGAATCACATCTGCATTCCAGCCATGGGCAGAAGAAAGGAAGATGGGGAGGAATACTGTCACTCCCTTTAAGGGTATAATTCAGATGTTCTACACATCACTTTTGCTTGTATCCTTTTGGCAAGAATGTAGGCACCTGGTCACAACTAGCTACAGAAGAGCTGGGAAAAATTGTCTAACCTAGGCAGCCATGTGCCCATGTGAAACTCAAAGATTCTATTTTTAAAATAAAAAAGGAGAGGGTGGAAATTGGAAGACAGGAATACCTTATGCTGTACTCACCATTGTTTGGCCATTGCCAAAGGAACTGGTTGAATAGGTTTAAGCTTAAATGTTTAAGTATGAACGCAAAGGTTAAAATTGTCTGTGTAGACAATTATATTTATGCATCTTATACCCCATGTAACCTTACTTTATGCATTTTTTTTATCTCCCTACCATCTAGCATAATATAGTACTGAAAATAAGCACATAAGAAAGGTGTTTGGAATGAATGAACCCTTTACCTCTCTTGTACAATCTGTACTATTTGAATTCTTTTCCATGTTTGCCATTTGTTCTTATCTATATTTACTTATTTTCTTAGAGAGGATTTATGAATAGAGGTTAGTCCGTAATATGCAGAGGGGAACTTTGGTTCCCTGTGCGTGTGTATATATGTGAAATCTGATAGGAATCTGAATTAGCTTATACCAGAGAACCAATTTCCCCAACTCTCAAACTGACAGCACTCACTTCTATTGTTATGTTTTAGTTAATAATAGAGTAGCTGTATTTTTTGAAGTTTCAGTACTGTGCTTGAGAATTCTGAAAATATTCTTTTTTTTTAATATAAGTAATTGATACCCAGGGTTATTAATTAGTCTGTGAAGATGGTTTCTCTGTACTTTATGTATATATTTCACAAATTGACCTGCTGTACCTAGAGAATATAAGATGGTCTGAGGAATAAAAATTTTCTGCTATGAGTTTTCATATCTCAAGAGGCATTTATAGAGCTTTTTTGTCACTATATCTTGATTTTCACCTTCTACTAATTTACAGATTCATTTGTTCATTTGTTCCCACCACAAATTTTTGATAATTCTTAAATGCCAGGTGCTGTGCCAAGTGCTGGGAACATGAAGATGGATGAGACCCAGTCTGTACCTCACTGAGCTTTGTGTCTGTGTTATACAGTGTGTGGATTGCATGTCAGGCCCCATGTTGTGGAGTAACAGGGGTGAGCAAGGAACTCTGGGAGGTGAGGGGGCAGGGAAGATGCTGAGGGAATTGAGTCTTGATAGTTGAGTAAAAGTTTGTCAGTGATGAGCTGGGAGAAGGCTAAAGATAGTGGATGCAGGCTGTGAAGTAAGATGGCAGCGGTTCAGCTTGGTGAGAGTGAAGGATACAGTGTGGATTAGAGATGGAGCTGGAAAACCAGGTCATGGTGGACCCCTCATATACCATGCACCAGAGTGTGAACTTGATGTCCCAGGTCAGTGCCTTTCAAACTCTTTGTCTATGACCCATAGTAAAACATGCTTTTTTACATGGTGACTTATTACCAGGTTTGGTTCACACATTTGCAGGCCTGGGTAAGAGGACAAATGGGGACATGATATAGCCAATTACTTTAAAAGTTACAAATTAAGGCAGTAAACTGTTAGAAAGGACAAATATATCTCATAACAAAAACATTAAGGACTTCGAATAAAACCATTCATACCAAATAAATGAGAAGGGTGCAAATTTAAAATTAATTTTGTTTTCTACCAAAATGCTGTTATTAATCCTGGGGAAATGGAGGGATGACAGCAGCAAGACCAAGTAGGAGCAGAGGAGGAAAAGGCTCCCTCAGCCTTCTCTTCCCATGGTTATGGGATCTTCTTTTCTTCTTACTGGTGGAGGGGCTTTTTCTTTTCTTTTTTACATTTTTTTCTTTTAAAAAATTTTTATTGTTATTTTATTACAGTTGTCCCAAATTTACCCCCTCTGTCCTCCTCTGCCCTCCTCTGCCCAACCCATCCCCGCTCCCATAGTCAGTCCCTACGCCGTTGCCCATGTTCATGGGTCATTCATACAAGTTCTTTGTCTAGTCACTTCCCATTCTTTCCACCATTACCCACCTCCCCACTCCCCTCCCACAGCCTGCAGCTGTCAGTCTGTTCCATGCTTCCATGCCTCTGGTTTTATTTTGCTCATAGTTGATTTTGTTCATTAGATTCCTCTTATAGATGAGATTATATGGTATTTGTCTTTTGCCAACTGGCATATTTCACTTAGCATAATATTCTCCAGTTCCATCACACAAGGTAGGAACTCCTGTTTCTTCTTTCTTTAAGCAGCATTATTTAAAATAGTCAAATTCTGGAAACAGCCTAAATGTCCATCTGTAAATGAGTGGATCTCTTTTTTTAAATCTTCACCCAAGGACATTTTTTTCATTGCTTTTAGAGAGAGGAAGGGGGAGAGAGAGAAAAACCTCCACCAAAGACTGGGAGTTGACCCCACAAAGGAAGGAGGTTACAGCCAACTGAGCCACACCAGCCAGGGCATGGGTGGGGCTTTTTCATGGCTCCTCCTCTATCTCTATTGGCCGGGCCCCTGAGTTTCAAGGCTATCTAGACTACGCCAATCTTGTACAGGGGGAACCTCTGCCCCGGGTGCTCTCAGCTCCCCACTCTCACAGGAGAGTTTGAATTAAGAAGTCTCAGCCCTGGCTGGCGTAGCTCAGTGGATTGAGCACGGGCTGCGAACCAAAGTGTCGCAGGTTTGATTCCCAGTCAGGGTACATGCCTGGGTTGCAGGCCATGACCCCCAGCAACCACACATTGATGTTTCTCTCTCTCTCTCTTTCTCCCTCCCTTCCCTCTCTAAAAATAAATAAATAAAATCTTAAAAAAAAAAAGAAGTCTCTGAGTAGGAATGCAGAGGAGTAGGGAAAGCATATTGCCCTGCCCTTTTTGCTCCCTCTTCCTTCTGCCCTAAGGTCTACGCTTCCTTCTTCAGGTAACAGTTTTAGGCTACCTTTTGCGCTGAGGTGCAGACACTAGTAGCACACCTGACCTGAAGAAAGGGCTGACATAGGCTGAAGAAGCTAGCTTAGTGCCATTCGGGTAGGGAATTCTGGTGACCGAATTACTTGGAGCTTCAGATACAAAAGGGGTTTCCTTGCCTGGTGGAGAGGAGGATGGAGGCAGAGGAGGGCCAGAGCAGAGGGCTTTCTGCTCACTTGTAATGGTAGTGCTACTCAGTACACACATGTGAACATGCACACACACATTCATGTACATTTGCCTAAAAGTTGTGCAAAGTTGCACATATTCTCAGCGTTAAGTGAATTCTGTCTTTTCTGTTCCATTTCAGTTTTTTTTAAAGATTTTATTTATTTATTTTTAGAGAGGGAAGGGAGGGAAAGAGAGAGAGAAACATCAATGTGTGGTTGCAGGTCATGGCCTGCAACCCAGGCATGTACTCTGACTGGGAATCAAACCTACAACACTTTGGTTTGCAGCCCAGGGCCATTTCAGTTTTTTAAAAACACTAGTTGTAACACACCAAGTTGATTTTTTAATCTACTAATTGATCAACCTGTGACCCCAGTTTGAAAAACTCTGCTCATGTGATCAGACTGATGTTTTGGAAACATCTAGCAGCTGATTAGGTGATGGATTGAAAAGCAGGAGGGATGCTGGTTGTGAGATTATTGACTCAAAGATAGACCTAAAAATGGTTGGGGTGAGAACAGAGATGAAGGGAAGGTGGTAGAATCAGCAGGACTTGGCAGCTAATTAGATATTGGGATGCAGAAAAACTTGGATAATGCCAAAATTTCCAACTTAAATGGTGGGGGAATTAGCAGAGAAATATATTCGAGGGAAAGGAAATGAATCGAGCTTAGTACATACAGCCATCGAATTTGCAGTGTGTGACATTCAAGCAGTATTGTGTGTGTGTTTGGAGACAAGTGTGGTAGAATAGAGACTATAACAGGGCCTTTGGGTTTAGCATCTGGGAGACATTGATAAACTTAGCAAGGACAGATCATAGTGGTTCAAAGAGTGACTATGTTGGGAGATCAGGAAAGGATGACATAAAACATAGGATATACTCTGTCCTCTCAATAAACTTGATTGCAAAGTCAGGAAGAAAGAGGGAGGACGACAGCAAGTCGCAGACTGGAAGGAAGGTGTTTATTTAATTCCAGAGCACTCCTAAGGAGAAGAGAGGAGGAATCTGTGGAGACCAAGATACTGAAAATGTAGTGGAGAGAGGAGTAACTGATGCAGTCTGGTTTCAAGGGAGGTGAGAGAACACATTTTAGGACATAAGTAGGAGGGAACCTTAGACAGAAGGAAGAACATAAAGAGCACACAGGTAAGAAGGAGATAAGGATGTATGTGGAGGCAGAAGTTTTCCTCAACAGATAATTGTTGCATACAAGCAGTAGGCACTATGAAGGTGCTGGGGCTACAAAGGTTAGTAAGATGTAGTCTAGTGGGGAAGGTAAGATGGGCAAGGAAATCAGCAGGATACGGTGTGGTCATTATCATCTACAGTAATGCTCAGGGAGGCAGAAACAGAGAGGCATAAAGCAAGGCTTTCCAGAACAGACAAAAAATGAAAATGGCTTTCTTCCTGAAGCAGGAGTTAGGGACATCTAAGAGAAGTATTCAGATGCAGGCAGTGGTGGGTCCAGGGCTTGGGGAAAGTGTGGACCTGGATTACAGTGGTGTTTATTGATAACTGGGGTTATAATAATATTTTTTTGTTCTTACAGTTACTAACTTTGTTTAAGCATCAGGTGGAACTTTATTGCGGAATACTTGAGAAAATGAATTTTTATGACAAAAGAGGCTGCTTCTTACTTATCCTCTCCTCCTCCCCCTTTTGGTGACTTCTCTTGATGCTAATTTAGGTAAAGAAAACCATGGCTTCCAAAAGTGCTTTGGTACCCTGGCATCATTTCAAAGAAACCTCCTTTCCCACTCAGTTAACTACATTTCCCAGGGGGGGAAAAAAACTTCTCTGTCAATGTAACATCCTTTAACAGGACTCCTGCTGGTCGGTTCTTGTATCTTGGGGTGGCAGCTGTGAACATATATGCTATTGATTGTTAATGTGTGATATAAATCCGACTGGAGCATGCCCACTAATTGGTTTGAGAGCTAGATATAGACAATGCTGTCTTAGAGTAGCTTGTGTAGATAGGCCTAGTCTTAGGGTTAATTCTGCTTGACAGCACATCAGCAGCATCTTGAGAGTAATTACCTAACAGAAGTTTTCCCACAGCTGAACTGAGAACTTCAAAGGCTTCTGAATTTACAACCAGTATTAACCTATATCTGAAACATAATGTTCCCACAAGGGCTCAGATTTTTTTTCTCCTGCTTATTAAACATATGGGGTTACTAGGTTCATTTACTCTGTGAAGAACTTAGTGAAAAATTACTTGGTGTTGAATAATTGAAAATCTTAATAACAAGTCAAGAGGATAGTTTTAAATTTAAGTTTTCTTTTTTCTTTATTATATTACTGAAACAAGTTAATCTGTAGAGTCTGGATGCTTTTTGGTTTTCATATAGTTCACCCTCTTTCTCTGAAAAACAAGCTAAGAAGTTAATATCTTTTCCATACTGTGCTATCTCTATGGATATGTGCATGTTTAGGGGACTTAGGGTAGTACTTGTGTTTAAAATGGTTAAAATAAATATATATTTACATTTTTAAAAAGCTATTTTCCTTGTTGACCAATGTTCTGAAATCTGTAACTGTTGCATCTACCCCCACTCTCCCCATAAAATAACAGTTATTCTTTAACAAGCAATTTTCATATTGTAAAAAATGTCTTTCCCTTTGCAGGTCAGAAACCAAATTTGACTCTGGTTCAGGTATGTTTACATTAATAATGTTTTTCTGAGTATATTTTATTTACATTATTCTCTGAGGAGTAATTCATCAGATCAAGAACCATTTTGATTTTAAACAGACGAGGCAGTCTCTTTTCAAAACATGAACCTCACCTCAAAGCAGGGTATTAGCTGCTTGGAATCATAACTTGAGATATTCACCCTGGGATTCTTGATAGTTCTGCAATAAGCATTAAATGCTCTCTATCTGCAGTTTTATTTTAAAAGCAGAGGTGGGGGTTGTACATAATCATTTCTCAAAATAGAATATTAGTCTCTCAGTGGACAAAGCATCCTGAATTGGTTGAAGATTCTCTGCAAGTGACTTGTCATCAAATGTGGGTAATAGGTACATCTGATCCAGCAAACTATAAAGAGTTTTAGCCAATAGAAATAGATATTTATCTATGACTTATTAATTATTTCTTATTTGCTTTATTGAGGGAGTATGGAAAATTAAGGTCACCTGAAGCCGTCATTTTGTACCTATCAAGACAAAATTTACATTCTCACAAACAGTGGCATATCAGCCTCATTAGGTGTTTTCTTCCCATTAAGAGTGAATATAGCCTTATAATCCTTATGTTCGGCTGGGTCTCTATGCCACTTGCTTGTATTTGTGAGCTTCAGAGTTTCTGATGGTATTTATAATTAAAGCATAAAAATTGCCTTATGTTCAGTGCTAAGGAATTATGCTCTTTAGTGAACTGTTAATAGATAAATAGACATTAATGTTTAATTCCAGGAGAAATAATTTTTGGAAAAAATATGTAAATCTTGAATTTAAAAGTAACATTCCTATTCTAGTTTGAGTTCCATTGTGTTTTAACTTTTAGAGAAGTTCCTGTTTACGATGTTCACAAAGAACCTAAGACTGTGTGCATATTTTCTGACAGTGGCGTTAAGAAGCCAACATGCCTTTTTTCTTCAAAATCTTCTTCTTTGTTTTATTGTATAGATTTATGAATTCCTCCAACTTGGTGAGACTCTATAAATAAGAAGTCTGTACATTTGAGTTAGCAACTTTACCTAATTTGAGAACTGTAATTCCAAAAATCTTTCCATTCTGTGTGTTCTTGTGCTTCTGAATCACATGTGACATTGATACTGTAGGATAAGCATTTCTGGTTTACAGTACTGACTATGTGGAGACTGAAGGCATGGTGGGTCATATCAACTATGGGACTTTTTTTATTGATGTGTAGGAGGTGCCTCAAAATAGGGTAAAAAATCTTTGTTATTTTTAGTAGTTAAAAATCTTTAAGCATAATAAAAACAAATGAATAAAATTGATGAAGAATGGATTTTTACATAAGTCTGTCTTTTTATCATTGTCAGTCACCAAATATTTATTAAGAACCTACTTTGTTATGATCTGATTTAATTTTCTAAACATCGTCAGAAATTGGTTTTAGGCTCAGGATCTGGAATATAACTTTTAAAAATGAAAAAGTCTACTAGGTTCATTTTGAAGGTAAAACCTGGAAATAACGTACAAAACTGAAATATTAGGCAGCTATTGTCAAACTCAGAAAATTTATGTTAAATTTTCAAATCCAAATTAAAGTGTGCTGCTAAATTCCTGTACTGAAGGTTAGTATTTATTCTGAAAATAGTTATAACATCTGTACAGACACATCTTTCACTTTTGTGACCAAAAATTTTGTTCATGATTCTTACTTTTTTCAAGTCCTAATTTTTTTAATGTCTATCATGACAACATCTGCATGTCTTCGAAAACTATCAAGTTCTGTACTCTGAAAAATCTTATGGGGAATACTGATTAAAAGATTTTTTTTTTTAAATTTTGAATTAAATATGTTGTGGAAAGAATTTAGGTGGTTTCAAATTAAGAAACATAATTTTTTTCTTATAAAATCTTTCAGCTTATTATCTATCAAATGAGGGAATCATGACAAAGTTAGAAATGCAATCTTTGGCTTTTTATATCATACAAATTTTGGTTAGCAAAAAGGTAGCATATTGGAACAATTAAGTGTATGACTTTAATAGGTTCAGATTCTCTATTGTTCATCAAATACAGAAAGTCAACTAACTCTGTTTAATGTTATGTACAGCTGGCTGTAACAGTGTTCCTGACAAAGTGAGGTTTTTAAATGAAGGAGGATGCCATCTTTCTAAGGAAAAAAAAAACCCTTAAAAATAAATACAATAGTCAATGACTAGCCATAAAAGAAAGCATTCAAAGTAAAATTATACATACAAGACACACACACACACACACAAATTTTTTTCTTTTCAAGTAAAGAAGCCAACTTATGCAGCGCTTACTGCACATTTGCGGTTTGTATAAATGAGTTTCAGGCTGTGGAGTGAGATTCAGGAGGAAGGGAAGGTTTCATTGTTAGCACATGGTAAAAAATGTCTGTTGTTGAATATATACTAAAATGACCAACCTAGAAAGAGATTTAAATTTTTCTTATTAAAATTGTGTCAATTTTTTTCTTCAAAAATGAGTCCAGAGATAACTTTGTTTTCTGAAGTTTCAAATTTTTTTATAATGAAAAGTTTCAATTATCTATAAAAGTAGAGGATTTAATATAATGAGCACCCATATATCCATCATCTAGATTTTACTGTTAATAATTTTCCACATTTGTTTCACTTTTTTTCTTAAAATATTTTAATGTAAAATACAAATATTTCACATGAATTTTAAAACCTGGAAATTATAGACTGTATTGACTTATTGAAAGAGATCAATTATTTTAAAAAATGTTTATTTTTAAAATTAAACAAAAATTTGGGTCACATATAAATTCTTATGGAAAGGATTGTGGCATTAATATGTCCACATTCAGTTAAAGAGACTAAAGTTCTTTTTGTGGTGAAGGTTAAGAAAACCTCAACCAGAAGGCAGAGGCGCTGAATTAATTCTGACCTGAGAATCCAAAGAATGTTCTATCCTCAATTAATTTGATTAAAACTTAAGCTGCCATCTAGCTGTGTCCTCTACGTACTGACTTATATACTGATTAAACTCCATTTCTATTGGTTTAGCATAACTCAATTGTCTAAAGTTTTCGGCTTTGCCAGTTGAGAGCAATCTTTCTAACAGAGTTTTTAGGTTTCCATTTTAATACTGTCTCCTAGTTGATGTATTAGTGTTGCTTGCCTATGATTGTGTGGAGTTGGTGATTTTACTAATAGAGTAAAACAGACTTCCTTTTATGTTCAGAAGTAGCAAGAAGCTGTGCTCTTTTCCCCACCGCCCAAGAAGGGAAGTTAGTTGATGCTGGAGGAAGCAGAGCATTGAGTTTAATGTAGTGATTAAACATGAAAGCCATATATCAAATCTCAGGAGAAACATGCTTTTGAAAGAGGCAGGGAACTGTGGAGCATACTGCATGATAGGCTATGTAAACAGAGCCCTGGAGGTCAGTGTGTGGATGCAAACCAATTAAATAAAGAACTTAGTGGCTTTGCTTTCTATCATTTGGATGGGGAGGATCACAAGTTAACTTGCACAGGGTTCAAGTATAAACTTGGCTTGAATAAGCTAGGCACCTTTGGAAACTTCATTAACTCTTTCAGTTCATTAACAGATTTTTAAAAGTTTAACTGAAGTCCCTAGGAAATTAAAAACAAAAACAAAAACAAAACCCCAAAATATATGCTCTGTTGGCCCTTCTGTACATACCCCTCAGCAAAGGTGCTAGTGATGAGTAGAATGGAAGAGAAAGCAGAGGATGAACTGCTGAAAAGACCAGAGTTGGCTGTGTAGTCAGGTTTCAAGAACATGCACATGTCTTTTAAAAACAACCCATTTGGAAAAGCAGAGCTTTTGCAGAATAACTGAAAAAAGATGTTTTTCTCTTCTGAATTCTGGGTATGAGACAAAGATATAGTTGGAATTTACTAGTCACTATATAACATCAGGATACTGTTATTTCTGTTCCATTAAAATAGAATAGTTTTCTGACCAAGAAAGACCTGAAGCCTGTAACTGTATGTGAAGGATGGCCTGGTGTCTAATGCTGCGATTCTAACCTTCTCAGGCAGTGTTTGGGTGAGAAAATGAAATACCAAGTTAAATGGTATAGTTTCATGGTCCATAAACATTCAAAACAAAGATTTTTTTTTTCTGTAGAGTCATGTTGGCTCAGAAAGTGAATAAGCTTATGTTTAGTGCTTGTTGATTCTGGGCTGCTTGGAACAGCTATACTAAGGAAATGGACTCATAGAGCACACCAACTGAAAGGTATAAAATTTCATGAAAGCAAATTATGGAGGATTAAGAAACCTAATGAGCATGGTTTAGTGTGGAGAGTAGAGGAGGGAGCTCACTATTAAATAGAGCCCAAGAGTGTACAAGGTTAGAGGATCCTAAAAGACACCATAATAAAGGCACAACAGAATATAATTATCCTGTTGAGGCAAAAGAAAAAAAAAACTCTCCAAGGAACAAAAGCAGCTAGTGTCGCTTTTAAGATTTGTAGTTAAAAAGGAATCTACACTAGGGTAAGGAAATCAAAGAATATAATCAGTTAAAGCTTGAGGCAAAAATAGAGTAAGCTGATAATGTTGGTCACTAAGTTGAAGGGAAATGAGAAATCCAAATATAGTAGAACTAGAATTTTGAAAGTTTATAAGTAAATGAGACAATTTTCTTAATATAGTAAGCCTTTCTCAGGGAATATTTATAAGGAAAACATTTTCAGATCTTATGAATGTGAGGATATGTCAGTAATACTTTTTAATTGCTAAATCAGTTTTGTCATTTTAAACTTTAATTGTGGAGGTCTTATAACAGTGAAGGACAAGGAAGTAATATATAAATATAAGAATATTGAAATCTGTCATTTGTCATCATTCACTAATAGAAATGACTATCTATTCATTAGTTTAACATGGATTTATTAAGGAACACTGCATGCCTGATGCAGAGCTTATTGCTATGAACAGGGTAGATACAGTTCCTTCTTTCATGGAATTTTACAACTAGTTGGTCCATTATATATATATTCACATGGATTTCTTAGCATATTTAGCTGAGAAGGGCTAACAAGGTTAAATTCATATCCAGATGCTGAAGTAAATCTTTTTTTTTTCAAAGATTTTATTTATTTATTTTTAGAGAGGGAAGGGAGGGAGATAGAGAGAGAGAGAAACATCAATGTGCGGTTGCTGGGGTTACGGCCTGCAACCCAGGCATGTACCCTGGCTGGGAATCGAACCTGGGACACTTTGGTTCCCAGCCCGGTAAATCTTGATATTAAAACATAAACTAATATTTTTTAGACTTTGACAAATTCACCTTTTTTGTACTTTATTTTAACTATGTCACTTGTTTTCCACTTTCACTTTTAAGAGAATGGCTTAATAATGCTAATGACTAGTATGTAGTTTTTCTATACCTTTTTAATAAGAACTGACAGTTCACATTTGATTATTATTAAAAGAGATTAACTTAGAACTATGGCAAATGTTTGTGAATATTGTTCTCTTCTTCTCATTCATTCATTCATTCACTGGATCCTATTCAAAGTTGGCCTGAAAAATCAGGCAACCTTCTTGGTAACAATCTTACTGGATTGTGTAGAAACAAGCAGAGGGAACAAAACCCTTCATCTCCTTTGATAAACTAAAGACCAGGAGGCAGCAAGGCATATTGGCTAAGAGCAGAGGTTTTGGATCAGATAGATTTAAATGAAATTTCTCCTTACTTCTAATATTTTTCAATTGATTTTCTTGGGTTCCATGTGCACCATATGTCACATACTTAAATTTCGCATTTCCTTTCCTTCCAATCTAGCATTAGAGCATTTGAAGCTGTGACTTCTCTTTATTAAAGCTTTAGCTGAATCCCAGAGACTTTTTATATTCTACTTAAATAGTTGCAGTTTTGATTTTCTTTTGAACACAGGATTATTTAGGAAAGTACACAAATTTTTCTACTTTCTACTTTTGTTAGTTATTTCCAGTTTTGTTGTTTGGTGGTCAAAGAATGTGGACTTACTGCTTTTTAGTAAGCCTATTATTCAGTAATTATTAAAGTTTTATTTTTCGGCCTAATCTGTGTTTAAGTTTCATAACTTCTATGGGTGATTTGAAAATTGTATTCTTTGCAATATAGCTATTTGATGCCTATTTACTAGATCAACCCGATTCATGTTTTATATCATCGTTTGTTGGTTTCTATTTTACCTGACAAGAACTGTGAGAGGAGAGATAGTCTGTTTGTGTGTGTATATACATATACATATACATATACATATACATATACATATACATATATATTAGCCTGAATTCTACATCTTTAGGTATTTCCATCTCTTTGCCATCAGCTTCATGTACTCTCTGTTTGCTGGTACTATCCATCTTGCTTGGGTCATATATTGTACTTAGTCCTCTTGTAGCCAACATTATTATGAGTCAGTGCTCATGGGGATGAAGTGCACTCTAAACAGGAAACTTATGTTCTAAATTCATATGTGAAGCAAGAAGTTGTTTTACCACCAGTGAATACCAGTGCTTTCCCCTTCCCTGTTGCCCTCAATGCCACCTCATAGTTTTATAAAGAAAGTGGCTCAATGGGCAAAAACTAAAAGATCTCCCACTAAAATCAGGCACAGGACAAGGGTGTTCACTTTCACCACTTCTCTTCGGCATAGTATTGGAAGTTCTAGCCACAGTGATCAGGCAAGAAAAAGAAATAGAAGGCATCTAAATTTGAAAGGAGGAAGTAAAGCTGTCCCTGTTTGCAGAGGACTAATAGGTATACATGGGAAAAACCTGTAGATTCCACCAAAAAACTACTTGACCTAATAAATAAATTTGGTAAAATGGTGGGATACAAAGTCAACATTCAGAAATTGATGGCATTTCTGTCCACTTACAATGAAATAACAGAAACAAGAAATTAGGGGGAAAATCCCATTTACTATAGCAACAAGAAAAATGAAATACTTAGGAATAAACTTAATGGAGGTAAAAGATCTATAGTCAGAAAATTACATAACACTGAAGAAAGAAATTATAGAAGACATAAATAAATGGAAGCATACACTGTGTTCATGGACTGGAAGAATTAATACTACCCAAAGCAATCTATAGACTCAGTGCAATCCCTATCAAAATACCAATGACATATTTCATAGGTATAGAACAAATATTTCAAAAATTAATTTGGAACCATAAAACAACCCCAAGTAGCCTCATAAATTTTGAGAAAGAAGAACAAAGTATGAGGGATCACAATACCTGATATAAAACTATATTCCAAGGCCACTGTAATCAAACAACCTGATACTGGCATAAGAACAGACACATAGAACAATGGAACAGAATGGAGAGCTGAGAAATAAACCCAAGTCAGTACAGTCAGTTAATATTTGACAAAGAGGGAAGGAACATAAAATGGAGTAAAAATAGCCTCTTCAAAAAATGGTGTTGGAGATGTGAACAAGTAGATGCAAAAAAATGAAACTAGACCACCAACTAACACCATACATTAAACTAAACTCAAAATGGACAAAAGACTTAAATATAAGTTGTGACACCATAAAAGTCCTAGAGGAAGTCATAGTCAGGAAAATTTCAGATATCCCACACAGCAATATTTTCACCGATACATCCCCTAGGGCAAGGGATATAAAGGAAAGAATAAACAAATGGGATTGCACAGCTAAAGAAAACATCAACAAAATGTAAAGGGAACCAACTGTATGGGAAAACCTATTTGCCAGTGATACCTCAGACAAGGGTTTGATCTCCAAAACATATAAAGAACTCACATGACTCCACACTAGGAAGATAAGCAATCGAATTAAAAAATGGGCAAAGGACCTAAACAGACACTTCTCCAAGTACAACATGCAGAGGGCCCATAGACAAATGAAAAAATGCTCAACATCACTAGCCTTCAAAGAGAACCAAATTAAAATCACAGTGAGATACCATTTCATACCAGTCAGAATGGCCATAATTAATAAATCAACAAACAACAAGTGCTGGCAAGGTTGTGGAGGAAAGGAAACCCTAGTACACTGTTGGTGAGAATGCAGACTGGTACAGACACTGTGGAAAACAGCATGGAGTTTCCTCAAAAAACTAAAGATGGAACTGCCTTTTGACCCAGTGATTCCATTGCTGGGATTATACCCTAAGAATCCTGAAACACCAATTTAAAAGAATCTATACACTCCAGTGTTCATAGCAGCATTATTTATAATAGCCAAGTGCTGAAAACAGCCTATGTACCCATCAGTAAATGTGTGGATCAAAGAAATGTGGTACATTTACACAATGGAATTCTATGTAGCAGAAAGAAAGAAGAAACTCTTTACCTTTTGTGACAGCTTGAATGGAGCTGGAGAGCCTTATGCTAAGTGAAATACGCCAGGTGGTGAAAGACAAGTATATGATCTCACCTCTGAGTGGAACCTAATCAACAAAAAAAATGAGCAAAATAGAACCAGAGACTTGGAAATAAAGAACAAACTGACAGTGACCAGAGGAGAAAAGGGAAGGAGGTAATGGGGGAAAGCAGGGGAAGGGGCAAGCAAAGGAATGTGAACAGAAGCCTCATGGTCATGGACAATGCAGGGGGGATTAACAGTGGGAATAGGGAGGGATAGGGTAGAGGTGAGTAATAGCGAAAAGGACAGACCACTGTAATTGACCAACAGTAAAAAAAATAAAAAAGAGGCTCTGAGCCATTATGATGCAAACTTTTGTTTTCTCCACTCAGTATCCTTCCCTGTTCTTCCATCCATTTGGCAATATTCTATTTATCTTTTAAGACTCAGCACGAGCATTGTTCTCTTAAATAAATATAGTCTTCCTTAACACCTTCCCAGCAGTTAGTGATCTCTTTCTCTGTGTAAACATTGGGTCTTATATTTACATTTATTATGGCACTTCTCATCTGCTATAATTATTTGTGTGGATTTCTTCTTTCCACTTCTGTAAGTTTCTTGAAGGCGAGAACCTTGTTTTATTCAGCTTTATAACCTTGGTATTTGATTTGAAATAATCAGTCAACAAACAAAGATTCCATTAGTTTGGGAATTTCGGTCTGTTCTGTTCCAGTTGTGGTGGAAATGCTTAACTGATGACCAAAGATTTATTCTCCTTTTTCATAGTATAGAGTTGTTGTTGAGAAGTGGCTACTTGGCCAGGGATTACAATTTCCAGCCCCTGCATCTGTGTGGGGAGATAGGACTAATTCTCCCATTAGAGTTTGTGTCATTTCTGGGCCAATGGGATTGAGTATCCAACATGCTTCCCCACATTTCTCTTCTTCATCTGAGGTTACATCAGAGGGGTACATTGAACATGATGGTATCAAATACGAAAGGCGTCTGCATCCTGAGTCATACTTGGAAGAGATCCACTCAGGGGAGCCCTTCATCCAAGAACATCCTCATTGGATTTTGTAGAGAGAGAAAAATAAATTTTTATTGTAACAAGCCACTGAGATTGTGCCATTGCTTATTATGGCAGCTGGTGTTACATACCTTGACTAGCCCAGTGCCCAGAAATCTCCCTGGCAAATAGTTGGTAATCATTGATTATCGTTGGATCAATGACAAAATTAATGGCTAGGGATTATATAATCTAACCTGAAAATGATTCTTTAAACTAAGGATCATACAAATATAGTATATTATATTCTATATAATCACTGAGCCTGTCAATGATTATCACAATAACACAGTATAACAGGATATCTCAAAAAGTGGTGACTTAAAACAACAATAATTTATATTCACATGTCTATGGGTTGGTTGGGAGTTGCCTTATGCAGGCTGGTCACAGGTTAGGTCCAGGTTTGCTCCATTTGTATTGTCATTGATGATAAAAGAGAAGAGTGCAAGCCCAACTATGCAAGCACATTTCAAGCCTCTGCATCAGGTTTGGTCTGCTAATATCTCATTGGCCAAGGAAGTCACATGGCCAAGCTCAAAGTAAAGGAGTGGGGAAAGAACTGCTGAGTTACACGGTAAAGAGTGTAAAGATAGGAAAGGGAGAATAAGAGCCAATAATTGAACCCACAACATTAGAATATCATGTATTTAGATCAATAATTTAGTAAAATATTTGTAGAGCTAGAGTGGTTATATTTTGAAAGTGGTTCCAATTCCTGTTTGTAATTGCATTATTTGGTAACTTAAGTTCAAAGGTGATATTAATGGATACATAGTGATGAGAATATTTGTATAATGCCTTATATTTAAAAAGTGCTTTAATGGTTCTTACCAAGTTAGGACTCACAAAAATCTTAGTAAGATACTCAGGGATATTTTTACCAATGAAGGAATTGAGATAGAGAAGGGCTAAGAGACTCACTTAAAGCCATTTGGCTTGTAAATGGCCAATCTGGCATTGGAGATCAGGCCTCCAAGTTGCAAATCTTGTGTCCTTTGTATTAGATGATGAGATAGTTCTTTCAATGAGCAACTTTTAATTTTAATTTTTCTATGATTAGCTTTTTATTTTTCTATAATTACTATAGTTAGTAACTGTTATACATTATAATATACATTTTTCTTAAAGTTAACATAATAATATGATCATAAGCACTCACTGAAAATACAAAGTGTAATACAGATTTATATAAGATTGCAGTGTGGCCATTATTAGGCTATTGATAAAGTTTCTAGCAGTTTCCCAAGAGGCCTTAAAAGATAGGATTAATTGCCTTGGTAATTTTTCTGTGTTCTACTATTTAGTCTTGAACTTTCAGGCTCAGAAACCTAGATGTTTCATTGTCTCTCAGGGATGGACCAAAATGAACAAATTTAGAAGGCAGTTAGATGAAGCTAGAATGCCAATGCATTTGCTTATGACAAAAAATAAAATTTTCAGTGGGTCAGAATATTTACATTTGCCTGTCAGTGTCTTCTTTATAAGTGGTGAAGCTATATTACTCACAAAATTACAATAAGAACTTACTTTATCAATTTTCCAAAATAAATCACTCATATTGGGACTGAAATTTCCTTACTATAGTATATTATCACCTTAAAGACTGATCTAGCTGAGGAGTCAGATCATAACCAGCACTGAATAGGAACAATGGGAAACAGACAAATTGAGTGTTTAGCTTCTTAAGTTTCAGTTAACATGAATTATCCATCTCAAAACAGGGATGGTCCTGGCCAGTGAGACCTTATATAACCTAACATTCTTTGGCTTCACCTTTATCCATTCACCCACTCACCCATGTAGAAGAGAGCTTGTGGTTGGGTCTGGAAAGCAACCTACAGGCCCAGTGAACAAGGCTTTGTCTCCATCGTCTGGGAGCAGGAGACCATGTGTAGCAATTTCTGAACTCAAGAGTTACAATTTAAATGTTTCTTAGCCACCCCAAAAAACATATTATAATTTTAATGCTTTAACATACCACTTCACCATACTGAAATTAAAATATACACCTGCAATATTACAGATCATGATATAGAACATTTTCATTATTCTAGAATGTTCCCTCAATTTTCCTTCAGTCCATCCCTACTCCCTAGAGGCAACTGCTATTCTGACTTCAATCACCATTGATTAGTCCATTCTTGAACTTCATATAAGTAAAATCATACTCTTGTGTGTGTGCTGTCTTTTGCTTTATATAGTATTCTTGAGATTTATTCTGTAATTACCAGGCATTATTGCTGAATAGTATGAGTTGAAATGTATATTTTGGTCTAAATCTGGCTGCCATTCATGCAGTTTGTTTACTGATCAGTCTCTGTTTTCTAAAATCATCAGGCCCAGAATATTGTCATTAATGCATTGAGCCAGTCTGTGGACACTTTCACTTTGACTCGGCATGATCGGTCAGATTGCACATGTATGTAGAGCACTCTGTGTAAGAAGTGGTGGAGGATATATGACACAGTGTCTGCCCTCATAGAGCTCACACTGTAATTGAAGAGAGGACACACACACACACACACATCTGTAGATGCAGGACATCATGAGTGATTTTAGTGATGGAGTTTAGAAGAAGAGGAATTACTTTAGGCTCCTGTGATGGATTAGGGAGGTTCCTCATTGGAGGTAGAATTTGGATTTTCAGAGATAGAATTTCTGCTTCAGGAGGTAGAATTTGGATCTTCGGAGATAAATATTATGAGAGAGATCAGTTTAGATAGAGAGCAACTTAAAGTCAGGCACAGAGACAAAGGTACAAAATATGTTTGAGGAACAGTAAGTAAACCAACTTGCCAGGATTGGAGGTTTTCTCTTGGGGAGTAATGTTATAGTTGGGAGTCTATTAGAGACCACAGGTTAAAGAATTTGGACCTAACTCTGTAGATAATAATAATAACAACGGTAATAATTGCTAACACTGATTTTATGTTTACTATGTGACACACACTGTGCTAAGTGCTTTATATTATTCATTTAATCTGTACAACCATGCATGATTATTCCCTTTTTACAAATGAGTGAAAAGAAAGGTTGGGTATTTTGTCCAGTTATGTAGCTTATAAGTGACAGAACTGGGATTTGATCCCAAGCAGCCTGATTTCAGAGCTATAATCTTAACTATTATGCAATTAAAAAATAACCCCCTAAATCCTAGAATATAATTTGATGTGATAAAATAAATATTTATGAATGTTTTACTCATACCCTTTTACTCATACACATAACGATTTTTACTCATATGTATGACCTACTTGTCCTAACAGCTATACATGATTGTAGAAATTTTCTCCTTCATTAGTTTGTTAAGAAATGGATCTTGCAGGTGATGTAAAATTTTAATTTCCCAGTGCAGATTACCCCTCCAGCATTAAGTCACTTGCTGGAAAAGATATTCATGTAGGATTTGCTGTAAAGAAATGATAGATAAAGAATTAACTGGTTATGGAGAACTGATAATTGTTTTGTTTTGGACCAGTGCCTTATTTTTAATATAGTTCAAAATTAATATAATTCAATTAATACAGTTACTATAGCATTGACAGGAAATGAAAGTGCTTACTAAGGTAAGCTAGATATTCATCAGTGGAATAAATTGGTGGTCATTTTCAACTTTTTTGGGGACATTACACAGATTATTTGCCCATTAATGTCGATGTATCCTCCTCATACCTGGGCAGAAAGAAGATACATTCAATTAAAAAGTGTAAGAAAATTTTGCCATAAAAAGGCCTAAGATTTTTAATGTTTTGCTCCAGCATGAAAATATTTTATTTAAGGAACAGGTAGAAATGTAGTAAGCAAGTTTTTGCTTATTATATTGAAATGTTCTATTGAAATAGTTTAAAATGACAATGACTTTTTAGTTCTTTTTATGTCTCAATAAATTTTGATCCTATCTTTTGTATTATAGAGCTATGCTATAGGAAAGAGCATTTTACAAGAGGTTCTTTTGATAAATTTGAATATTTGCTTGATGACCACTAGTCTTTTAGTGAATTGTGTGTGTGTGTATATGTGTGCGTGTGTGTATGTGTGTGTGTGTATATGTATGTTTTGGAGATTCAAATACTGTTTCATAATTAAGAATGTAAGTGGCTAGATGGCATATACAGTATTCAAATGTTGCAGATTAGTAAGTTTCTTTTAGTTGTACTTTTGCTTTGTTGAAATTAAAGGAATATTTAATTGATAAATATTAAAGATATATTTAGTCAATGTATATTTTCACACAATAGCATGTGGTATAATGTTTGTTGAGTAAGCGATGAGTGAATGAGTAAGTGAAATGATTTTAAGTCTTGCAAAGAAATGTATTTTGCCATTTCCAAAATAATATACACTATTTCCACTGATAAAAATCATATTTTCTTCAAAAAGTATGTCTATAAATTCTTTCACCCAAATCATTTACAATAAATGAAAGGCCATTATTAGAAGGTGAAAGAATATAAAGGACAAAAAGAATCAGTAACAATGAAAATGCTTTTAGGCAGAGTGTAGCAACACAAAACAATAATACAAAGGTTCAAGATTTATAGCCTATTAGTAGTTTTCCTACCAAAAATAGTTAACCCTAGACTCTACAGCATATCAAAATTAGCATTTTGAGGTATTAGTCTAACATTTTGGATTTAAATTTGTGTCTATGACATAATATTTTATTAAAATCAATATAGTTTTCCCCTGTGTTCTTGTGTTCTAATAGTAAAATATGCTTTTACTGGATGAATGAAATTGGCATTGAAACTCATTCAAAGGTAATACATTAGAATTATCTTTGTAGAAATTTTTTCAAATTTAGTGTATTTCATTGCTAGCTTTATATTAAATTGTGTCTACATGTTTGTAGACACAATTTATAAATTATACTACATGGGAATTTATTCAATTTATCACCAACTGCTTTACAGTTAGCAGTATTCTTTAAAATGTTATCTTGATATGTGACTTTTGCTGATTTATTTATTGGGAAATGTGTTGTTTTTTAATCAGAGCAATGTATGAACGTATTTTTCTAGCTATAGGATTTTATATTTTTCACAATTGCAGAATACTACATATCTAGAACTTAAAATTGCCTAGTTTCCAGCATATATGCTAATACATAGAAAAAAATTCCCTCCAAATCTAATTTTAAAATCATGTTAAGTTTTTTCATCATGAAATATAATTTTTTCCCTGAAAGTGTTCTGTGTAACACTAGTATGCATTTTATATAACCTAAGAACTTTATAAACTGGCAAATATGAAAGCAAAGATACAAAAGCAAAGATAACTGTACATTATGATGTGGGGGCATTGACCCATAAAGCAGAGTCACAGGTTCAATTCTGGATCAGGGCACATGCCTGGGTTGCTGGTTTGGCACGGATGAAAGGCAACCGATCGATGTTTCTCTCTCACATTTGTGTTTTTCTCCCTCTCTTTCACCCACCCTTCCCCAGTGTCTAAAATAAAAAAATATATGTTTTTATTAATGAAACACTAAATGGGAAATTTTAATATTATTTCATCAGTTAGGAAGTTTAATCATGTTCAATTTCACAAATGTTTGTTGATTATACAATCAGGTGAAGCTTTTAAACATTGAGCAAGTTATTTGTAAATTAATTTAGAATAATTTAGTATCTAATGGAAATGACTGTCTAAAAATATATTACTATTAGGGTATTCTTACATGGTTATGATAAGCATGGAAAGAGAGCCAACTCTCTTTGTTGCCTGTCTGTTGTTTTATAGTTAACAAGGAGGCTTTGATTATCTTGTGCTTCTGTGCCTATACATACCAGGGAAGAAATAATCACAAATCACAGTGTCAGTTTAATTATATGAGGTCTGTCCGGAAAAAGTGCAGCCATTGTTAATACAGTGAGAATGGTTTGTGCAATATTGATGTAACCTTGCAGCTAAATGGACTGGAATGGACATGTGTGAGCAAAGATGACGTCACTGTACTAGTCAGTGGGGGCAGTAGATGCTGTTGAGTAGCATGTGTACTGTGTGGGCATTACATCCAAATTGACTGAGCAAGTAGAGTAACAAAGCTGCATCAAATTAAGCATTAAGCTTGAACATTCCTCCAGGGAAACTATTTGGATAGTTCAGAAGGCTTTTGGGGACGATGCAATGAGTGCAGTGCAAATAAAAATGTGGCACAAGTGCTTCACAGATGATTGAGAATCTGTTGAAAGTGATCCACAGCCTGCAATAAGCAGAACACCTGAGAATATTGAATGTGTACGGGCTGCAATCAACAAAGATCAGTGACTGGCAGCGAGAACTAGAAGCTGATCTGGGAGTTCCAAAAATTACTATGTTCAAGATTTGGATGCAGGATCTTGGCATAAAACGTGCTGTGGCAAAATTTGTTCTGTAGCTTCTGCTACTAGAGCAGAAGGAGCATCATGCTGCAGTTGCTAATGACTTGATTCAAATTGCTGCCAATGAACTGTATTTCCTCAAGAAGGTCATAACTGAACGAATCATAGAACTGTGTGAGGCCCCAAGGTGCCTCCTTTGAAGGGGACTGAGATGTCATTGTCCTGTGTACAGTGTTTCTTGTATCTTCTTCAATAAATGTCTCTATTTCTCATATTGTATGGCTGGATACCTTCTGAATACTGTTGATTCTACAGCTAGTTACTGTTCACAATATTTTAGTATTTGTAAACTTCTTGGTGGTATGAGTGACAAGAAAGTCATAATAAGTAAATATTTTTTTTCTAAAGTAGAAAATTATATAAATGAACAAAGCTGCATTGTTAGTAGAATTATTTTAAGTTTAAAGATACAGAGCTCAATATTAACCAACTTCAATACTTAATTGGCATGCCTTTATAGATTTTGGGGAAATAAAGACAGTTTCATTATATTCTTACACATGGTTAGTTCTAATCTCTATTTTTATAACCAGTTTTTAAGAAGTTAATCTTTTGTGATTTTTAAAAAAACACTTTGTTTTATAGAAATCCAAAGTATATCATATCTTAGCAGTTATTTTTTCATTGTCTTCTAGAAATTCCCCAGTTTGAAAAAGTAATTATGTTAATTTTTATCTCTATCTTATAACCAGTTTATACTTTCATATTCTCTCAAAGTATTTCAAATTTGTACATTAGAAATCTAAAAGATACCATGTCTTTTATAAAATAATTGGTAGGAACTTAGTTTTTCACTTTATTCTTCTTACTGCTAGATTTAATAATCTTTCTCTTTGGGCATAATCTTTCAAAAATATTTTTTTCCATTCCATATGAATCTTGATGTTTATGATGTCGCCACACAAGTCATGTGGCTAGGTAACAAAAAGATCAAGGTTCTGCATTTTATCTGTTACCTGCATTTCTCACTAAGAGTCAATGGGACGGTTTTATGTAACATTGTCAGAAACAGGAAAGCTAGGGTTTAGAAATGTTTTAATCTGTTTCAAATACTTTAGCAGGGCAATCTGGTAAAAGTGACATGATTAATGACTGAAGAAGATTAAAATATTTTCACATTCTGTTTTTAATGACCACTATCTTAAGCTTCTGCTTTAAAATTTATAACTAGTAAAATATTGCAGGAAAAATATATCATTCATAATTCATAATTGAAGTTGTGTTTTACCTTATCAAATTTTGCCTGTTATTTAGCCAAACAGCATAAATTAAAAACAAATTTTAACTACGACATAGCTTTAGTGCTTTTCTTGAATATATTCATTAAAGTGTTTATATTTATTAAGTTCAGCAGAAAAGAGCTAAGATTATTATTTTCAATTAGACAGTAACACTTCTGTCAGTATATAATTTTAAAATTTATCTTTCCAACCTGTAGATCGTCATCATTTAGAAATAGGCCATCTTATAAAGTTTAACTATAAATGTTTTCTGTGTGTGTAAGTAGGTGGCAAGTGTAACTATTCATGCTGGATTTTTGCCCATTGATTCCAGTTGCTCTGTCTTTTTTTATCCAGAGATAATGATGTGTATTCAATCTTTGTCATATTTACCTAGAGGAAGTCTTTTTAATCCCTCATTTTTCTCCTTTACTGAGGTTATATGTAAATACTACATAAAGTGGCAAATGGAAGAAAGTCTGTTTTGTCTAAAGATACCAGTCATCTTAAACAAACACATCAGTCTGTCTTTGAAAGCATAGTGATAGGAGTTTTGTTTGGTGGGCACAGAGGAGGATGGATAAGACAAAGCAAAGTATGTTGCACATGATATGAACTGGTATGTAACCCTTTCAAAAACTGGATACATTTTTCTGATTGTGTTCACTTAAGGGAAGTACCCTGCTCCCACCCCCCACTGTTTCAGTGCTTCTTCCATCACCACTGGCACTCTGTTCTGTGGAAGCTTGCACTGATCTCTGACAGAAACTGGAAGCTAATCTTTGATCAGGTATCTGTAGCACAATTTTCTAGAAAGCCAGGTGTGCAAATGTATAGTTCTATACAGGAAAAAGGAACATGTTACTTTAATTATGTCTAATTTTGAAATCTCACAAAATAGAATAAAATAACTTTATTTAACTTTCTATACTGTGAACTCTTTAGGGACAGAGGCCCGGTTTAATTGCTTTATTATATTTATCCCCAGCAGTAAGCACAGTTGGGTCACAAGTGATTACTGAATAAAGGTTTGCTAAGCTAGTGCCAAATGAATTCATCTTTAATTGCTTATATTTGCTCATTTACATTTATTATAAAAAATAATATATTTGGTATTGTTCCTGCCATCTTGTTTTCTTTTTCTGATCTTGTCCTTTTCCCCCTTTGGTTGGAGTGATTCAATTTTTACACTTAAAAAAGCACTTCTAGTTATGAGTTAAACATACTATTTCTTATCTATCTATATTTAGTTTAAAGGAACATATTTGACTTCATTTTTTTTGTTAATGTTGGAAATTAATTAAAATCTATAACTTCTTTCCACTTCTTCCAATATAAGAACTTTAGTATTTTTTAACTCGTCTCTGAGCCCTGTGCACTTAGGCTGCCTCCAATCTGGAATTTTTATAATCCTTGTCATTATGCTGCTACTTCCTTAAAATTCATTTCTTAAGAATTCTGTTAAGCATTGCAACCACATTGTTAACCATTTAGACTTACCTATTTAATTTTATCTCATTATTTATTCATTGCTCTTTCTTATGTCCTGATTTTTCTTAGATCTATTTTTCATTTTGTGGTAGTAGTTCTTTAGGTATTCCCTCAGAAACTGTTTTAAATAGCAAACCATGAGCTACTTTATAGATAGACTATTTACTCACACTTCTCTTGATATCCAAAAGGAATTCAGGCCAAAGACACACATCACTGTGCATTATTCTCCAATTGCAAAAATTGGTGAAGAGAACTTATGTGGTTCTAAGATTTTGTGTGGGTTTCCATTAAGGATGGACTTTTTATTTTTCTTTTAAATGTAAAACTTTTTAATAGATATGATATGAATTTAGTTTATAATTCATATGCTAAACATATCCTCTTGGAAGAAACAAGGGAATTTTTTAGTTATACAGTTAAGATATGCACTTCAAAAAATACTTAATAAGCATCTTTCTATGCAACAAATATTCAGTATTGAGGAGGAACATATTAAATACACTACTGGTTAAATGTATTAAAATATACATTTTTTCATGTTACAGCTTAAATTTGGCTTTTGCAATTTTTTAGTTTTGCTTTTAAGTATATTTTTAAATTAAACACATAAATAATAAATTTTAAAGATATATTATTATCTTTCATTAAATGAGAGTACAAATAGCACCACTTTTTAAATGTCATTATCCATTTTGGATAATTAGCTAAATTAACAACATGTTAGAACAACTCAAGGGATGAGAGGATTTCACTTTGTTTTTCTAGTTCAGCAAAGATTAATATAGCAAAGACCTTTCATGTCAGTTTTGTTTTAAGGGAAGGAATAGAGTTATCTGTTATGCAGATATATGTACCTTTAATATAGACTATATTTTCTGATATTTCTCAGTCTTATCTCATTATTTCAACTTATGGGTTTATTTATGTAAGGCTATTATAGAGTTAATGGATGACAGGGTTATAGTACAACATTAGTATCTTACTTTAAAAGCATTCAGGGAGTGAGTTTGACACAACAAAGAATATAGTTTGAGAATAAAAGGCAATGAACAAAGGGAAATAAGAGGGGAATTTGGCAAAGTGAATAAATAAAGGTTTGTACATTTTTAAGACTTTTGCATTTTACTGTGAAATAGCTTTCCAGAAAAAAATTGTGCCAATTTGTACTCTCACCAGCTATATATAGTTCTTTCTCCTCTTTTTCTTCCTTTCTTTCTTTCCTTCTTTCTCTTTCTTTTTCTTTCTTTCTTTGTCTCTCTCTCTCTCTCTCTCCCCCTCTCTCCCTCTCTCTCTCTTTCCCTTCCCTTCTCTCTCTCCCACCCTTTCCTTCCCCTTCCCCCTCTTGCTTTTTTCTTTCTTTACTCACCAAATATTGACCAATCTTATAGATAAAGAATATAATCTTATTGTTTTAATTTACATTTTAATGACTAGAGAGATTTAATATTTTCTTGCTAAGTATTACTGATCAGTTATAATTCTTCTTTTGTAAACTGCTTATTAACGTGTGTGTGTGTGTGTGTGTGAGGCTAGGTGTAAGGGCAGGGCTTAAATCAGACACTGTCATCTTGGTTCTATCTTTCAAGCATGTGTATTTTGAGGCAAGTAATGTAATCCATCTGAGCCTAGTTTCTTCCATTGTAAAACAAGAATATTTATAATTATAATATTTAATTCAGTGTTGGGATGATTAAATAAAAAACACATAGAGCACTTAGCAAAGTAGTTGATACATATTAGGAAAGCTGCTGCTGATAAAAATGGTAATAATGTGTTAAATATTTTTCCAACTGGTTGCTTAATGTTTAATTTTAGGATTTTTTTCTTACAGAAATTAAAATATTTTTATTAGTAGTATGTTAGTCTTTTATGATATTTACTTTGGGATTATGTTAAGAAAATAATATTTTGCATATTTAACAAGTTATTTTTAAACTAAAAAATCTTTGACAGTATATTCCCCTGCATTATTGGTATGTTGGGAAAGTTCTCTGCTATTTTATATAGTGCCTTTGTGTCCATTAGAAAATGCTTCTGTCCTTGGGCCAAGTATTAGTAACACCTTCCCCATCCCCACCCCAACGCATGCATGCGCGCACGTTCACGCGCGCACACACACACACACACACACACACACACACAACTGAATGACTTCTCTGGGTTAAGGCAAGTACACAGGACACAGACCAGTGAGTGAGGGGAGCATGAGCTCCAGTTTACCTCCCACTTGTCTCTTCCACCAGGTTTTCCTTGTACTGCCCAGATTGCACCATGTCATGCAATGGCTCCATGTTTCAATGTTACTGCAAAATGACTTTTGAATAAGATTAATTTTGAGAAATTAATCATTAACTTATCTAAATCCATATGCATAATTCAACTGAATTGAGTAACCTTTTATATAGGTACTTTTATAAACGAAAAGCCTTTTTGTTTGAATATTACGGGAAGAAATAGGAGCACTGGCCCCAATCATACAGCCTCTATTCTTCTATCCTGGGTATTAATTCATGAGCTCTTAAGGGTTGATTTCTTCCTCCTAGTAAATAGTGATGTTAATGAACCATCTGAAGCCATGTATTCTCGAATGTTTTTCTTGTTATGGGAAAACCGGTAGGTATTATGTTGAGTCTCAGGCAAAACGTGCTTTGCAGAAGTCACCGTCTAACTGTGCTTAATCGCCCTATGGTACTCCTTTCTCTTACCCTTCTAATCCTGTATAGCTTATTATTCAGGATCTTCCTTACCGACCTTACAGCCATTTTAAAACATTACTTATTTTTTTTACATTACTTTTTTCTTTCAGTTTTTCCATCACCATTTATCCCCCTTACCCCCTCCACCCACTGCCCTCCATCCTGCAGCCATTTATGCTATGTGCCTTGGAGCTCCATCCCATTGAAAATATATTCTGATTTACCCCCAAAGCTCTTAAAAATGTTTCCTTCATTTCCTTGTTTGGAGAGTTGTTTCTCTCCCAGAGTCCATCCTGTAACTGCAGTTTTTCCCCACACATAGAGGCGGTGTCAGTAGTAACTCTTCATACCTTCTTCAGAGCCTCAGTGTCCCTTTCTCATGTAAGAACTCCTCTTTTGAGTTTTGCTGTCCTATTCAGCCACTCATTGCCATTCATCATTGCTGTCATCTATTAGCTCTCTGGTAATGCCCTTCATTCATTTGGGGTTTTAAGTCTCCCACTCTAGTGCTTGCCATCCTCATGGGTGACTTCAGTGACCATGTGGACAGTCCAACCAGTGTGCTAAGCTGCTCACTGTTTGACTTTCTTCCACATGCATCCTAGACTCTGGTGACTGTTTTGTTATTTTTGCCAGTGTCCTCTGGGTTCTGGATTTGTTTTGCTTTGTTGAATTCCCTGGGAAACCCCCAACCATCTGCTTTCACTTGTAGCTCCTTCATCCACGCAGCATGGCCCTGCTAAAGGAAAGACCATAATTATGGAATATTTGCCATCAGAGATTTATGGTCTTCATTTCAGATCACCTCTTGGCACTATTCTGCAGTCCTTCTATGTGTTTATCATTTTTTCAAATCCCCTTATCTACCACCCTCTTCTGTCTCAGAAATAATCTTGCCTTCTATTTCATAGAGATTTTTGAGGCTATGAAGCATGACTCCATCAGCTTTTCCCTCCTGTAACTACAAACATCTCTACTAACACCTCCTTTCTTACTTGGCTGAAGGAAGAGATGCTTTTTCTTCTAGTATCCTCATCTGCTCTGCTCCTATAGAATGTTATTCTATCACTTATTTATGCTAATTCCTGAATTCTGAAATTCTTTGATTCTGCTTACTTCCCCACAGTCTGATGATGAGTTCAAATCATTCCATATTTAAAAAAAATCAAACAAAACACAGTTTCTTTAATATTTTTCTCTTTGAATACTCTGTATCCCTTCTTTCTGTTGGAGTCCAGGTTTTCAGTGCCCTACACTGTTTCTCCTTTTTCCTTATTCACAGAATCACCATAGTAGAAAAAGACAAGGACTAGAAGAATTACGAAAGATCAATAAGCATTTGCAAAAATTCAATCTAACTATAAATGTGTACTAAAATTTCAGAGCTTCAAAAATTTGGGGAGATGTTTACTCTTGAGTATTACTGGTGGGAATGCAATCTTCCTGGAAAGCAGTTTGGTAACTGCTTAATCCAATAATTCCACTTTGGGAGATTTTATGAAGAAAATATTCAGAGATTAATGTGAAAGAATGTTCAGGAAACATTATTTACAGTAGCAAAAAAAAAAGGAAATAACCTAAATGTCCAGTAATAAAGGCAGGTTACCACTCTCTCTCTCTCCATAGAAAAAAGCCTAAAAGTAAACACACCACAAGGTTAATGGTAGTAACTTTAGAGTGGTAAAATTATAGGTGATATTATTACCGCCCATATACATTCCTGTAAATCAAGCTAGTGTGATTTACAAGAACATACATTGCACACATAATCAGAGAAAAAGGAAGGTATATATACCCCTAACACTCTCCCCATCTCTGCCCCTAGCCAAAGAATAAAGATTTTTCTAAAATTGTGTTTATATGACTGTATTCTTTCAGTGTGTTCTAATTATTCCCTAGGTCACTTTCATGAGACATTGGTGCACATTATAAAATGGATGGGGACCGTGATTTTCCCATCAAGTGTTTGAACAATGATAGGCATATGTTGACCTGTGTAGCCTTAGAGGAGGGAGGAGCAGAACTCAGCAATCAAGGATGTGTGGAAGCATTAATGGAGAAGAAAACCAACTGAAAACAAAAGAACCACATCATCTCAAGCTACTAGGCAGTAGGTGCACATCAGTATTGGTAGGTTGTCCCATAATAATTCCACTGGCTATTAAGACTGAAAGCTAAAACATCATTTAGTTAAAAATAAGGATGGGTTTGCTTCTTCCACCCAAAATGAGAAAAAGTGATTAGTGATGGTGGTGTATTCCTCTTTGGAGACTAGAAGCAGATGTTGGCTAAATAGGAATGTTCGTGGTAAATGCTTCTTGCTGGAAACTTTTAATTTGTGACTACATATGTAGACTGAAAATTACTATATGGATTCCCTGGCTCTGTCCTTTGCTCATAAGTCATATTTGTACAGGTGATACTATCACATGAAACACTTCCAGAATATGACATACAGAACATTCTCAACCAAATGAATAGGTTGTTAAAAGCTCATTTCTAGGTTGATGTTTTTGAATGTAGAACACATTTTGCAATTGAAAAATTAGATTTCAAGACCAGTACATCAGACATGTTTAACCTGTAATGAACTTGAGAATACATAATAATTTCAGTTAAAAATTTATTCAGAATTTCAGGTTAGGATATCAAGAATCAACATCCCATTCCACTATTTTATGTTAAGTATTTCTTTGGCTCTGGAGGAGTTTTGAGCAGATTTTATAGATGATTAGGGACAAGCTTTGTCCAAGCTAGTTCTTAACAACAGAGGATTGGAAAATAATGTTTTTGGAGTTGTAGAGATTGAGGAAGCATGAAGAAGGGTGCTGGAAGAGCTACCAACATCAGGGGTCCCCAAGCCCTGGGCCACAGACACCAGCCTGTTAGGAACCGGACTGTGAGTAAAACTTGCATGAGTTCTGCTTCATGGCACCACCACCCTGCCCACCCCCATCCCGGATGCCAAAGAGATTGGGGACCGCTGACCAACATGATTGTGAAAGTGACACAGGATCATGAAGAGTTGAATTAGAGAGAGAAAATTTGAGCCAGGTTCTAAAAGAAAGTGGGGGAGTATTTTTGGAATTTACAGATGGGAGGGGAGAAGGAAATAATTGAACTTCAAAATTAGTGTTTCTTGAATGATGAAGCTCTACAAAGCCTGTTTAATTTTCCAGCCACAGTAGTCCTGTTACCTATTCTTGGAGTCATCTACACTCAGTTTGAGCCCACCTTCAGCTCTGGTTACTAGGTCCAATTTTACTTACAGCAGTTTTTCTCGATACTAGCCACATATATGAGACACATATATGAGTGACATATATGAATGAGGAACTTTTTAAAAAATGTAGTTCCTGGGCCCATCCTAATTAACTCAAAGTCTTTGCAGTTGGTACCCAGACATGGGCATTAGTGTAAAAGCTTCTCAGCTGATTCTAATGTGGATTGTGAGTGAGAATTGCTGGTGAGAGTGAAAAACAAATCAAACAAGGTAGACATAGTGGGTGTCTTGTTTTATTCACCATAATACCTCTGCACTCAGCATAGTGCTTGATTATTAATAAGAAATAATGAATATTTGCTTGAATGAAAGAATGAGTAAATGAATAAAGAGTGAATGGATTTAATTAGCTCTAATTCCACATGTTATAGTGCAGCTTTAGGTCACATTTATGGCAAGTCTCTTTCTGACCTCTTCTCAATTTAGACAACCCTGCTTCCTAAGAAATATTTACGCCATTTCATGTCTTCTCTTCTTGGTCCCTGTTTCTCAGTCCTTGTTGTCAGGACTCTGTCAAGAACTGTGACCTTCTCAAGTCAAATTCACCTTCTAGGACACAGACTCTTGCCCTTGAATCCCAGCCTTACAGCTGAAGGCTTATAAGTTTGGCTGATGTCTTGAATTCTTTAGTGCTACTTCCCCTGCGAATCTGCTTCAGCATGTTCATTCCCTTCCATTGCAAACTCCCTCTTGCTTTGGATCTAATTGTAGTTTGTAGGTACAGAGGAACAGTTCCTTTATTCAGTGAGGCTCGTCAGTTATATCATTCATGTCATTTTCTTTACAATTTTTTGTTTACATTTTTTCTTTTTTCTTTTGAAAGTTGTACATTAACAACACCCACAATAGTTGAAGATTACTGTTTCCTTGTATTTCTAAGAGTTTACTGCTTTACAGTTCATAAAAGTTCGTAAGTGTTATTTTTTTATTTTTTTAAATATTTTATTTATTTGTTTTTAGATAGGGGGAAGGGAGGGGGAAAGAGAGGGAGAGAAACATCAATGTGTGGTTGCCTCTCATACGGCCCCCACTAGGGACCTGGACTGCAACCCAGGCATGTGCCCTGACTGGGGATTGAACTGGCAACCCTTTGGTTTGCAGCCCACACTCGATCCACTGAGCTATACCGGCCAGGCATGAGTGTTATATTTTTGAGAATTATTACCTTCTTATTAAAAATATTCCTTTTTATCCTAGTTAATGGTTTTCAAGTAGAATTTTTTTGGTCTGATAGTAACAGTATCATCCTGCTTTTCTTATGTTGTATTTACCTTCCATATCTTTGTTATTTTTTAATCTTTTTCGGTCATTTTATTTTATGTGCCTCCTATAAATGTAACTAAATTTTGCACTTTATTTTTTACCTAATTTGAGAATATTTACTTTTAAATTGAAGAATTTAAACCTTTCACTTTTTTATGATCAGAGACACTTTGAAAAGTACCTACCATTTTATTTTATGATTTCTGTTTGCTATTCTTGTTTCATATGTTTGTATGTATTTGCTTACAAAGGAAATATATACACACATATACATGCAGATATTATAAAATAATGGAAATTGCAAAAAGAAAAAAATGTCCAGTAATCCTATTACTCAGTCTGTCATCAATGTGTATAGGTATGTATACTTCCATTATCTAACTTTAATTTTTAAAAAATAAAAATGATTATATTGTTATTATATTGCTTTGTAGCCTGAACTTTTCCACTGAGCAGAGAGATATCATGAACATTTTGCATGCCATTAAATATTTATAAGAGTTTTGTAGTTTAAAAATACAATTTAATATAAAATATTATAAAGTTAATCTTTATTTCTCTATATGTACACACACATATTCTGTGTATATATATATATATATATATATATATCCTCTGATTAAGTAAGATTATGTGGCCTTGTGGGGAGGTCTTTAAATTATAGAAGTGTGGAATATGATACCATTCATGTAAAACATGCATACATATGAAGTGAATGCTTATATGTTTGAATATATATATTGATATATAAATACATTTGTTTTCTTTAATTTTTAGAATTAAGAATGTATTTATATATTGCTTACATAATAAAAATCAGCTAACATTTATTTTAAAATATTGAAGTGCTAAAATATTTGGTAGCTTAGATGAATGGACAGATTCCTAGAAAGACACAAACTATTGAAACTGACTTGAGTAAACAGGAAATCTGAATAAACAAATGCAGAAATTTAATACTGAAAAATTTACCCACAAAGACAAATCCAAGCCAAAATGGCTTCATTGGTGAATTCTATGAAATATTTAAAGAAGATTAATATCAATTCTTCATTAACTTTACCAAAAAATAGAAGAGGAAGGGAAATTTCCCAGCTCATTCTATAAGGCTAGAATTACCCTGATAGCAAAACCAATCAAACAACATAAGAAGAAAACCCTACAGATCAATGTCCCTTATAAATGTATGTACAAAAATACTCAACAAAATACTAGCAAACCAAATACAGACTAAGTGGGATTATATAAAACACAGCTAAGTGGGATTTATTTCAGGAATGCAAGGGTGGTTTATCATTTATAAAGGATTTAATATAATATTAGTACGTCAATAGAATAAAGGACAAAACCACATGATTCTCTCAATAAACACAGAAAAAGCATTTGATGAAAATCCAACAATCTTTCATAATGAATACATTCAACAAACGAGGAATAGAAAGGAAATTCTTCAAGCTGATAAAGTCCACTTATGAAAAAATCCAAAGCTTATATAACATAGTTAGTGGTGAGAAGATTGAACATTTTCCCCCAAGACAAGCATGTTCACTCTCACCTCTTGTATTCAACATTATACTGTTCTACAGTGAACCTCTTCCCTGGAGGTCCTAGCCAGAGCACTTAAACAAAAGGAAGAAGGAAGGAAGGGAGGGAGGGTGGGAAGGAAAGGAAGGAAGGAGAAAGGGAAGAAGAGGGAGAAAAGAAGGGCAGACATTGAGATTGGAAAGGAGTATATAAAATTATATTTGTAAATGATATGATTTTGCATATAGAAAATTCTATGGAATTTAGTAAAAATTTATTAGAACTAATAAATCCATTAAGGTTACAGGGTATAAAATCAATATACAAAATCAATTATATTTCTGAAACAATTTGTAGTGCTTAGGTATCATTTCCTCCTTAACTGGTTGATAGAATTTACCAGTGTACCCATCTAAGCTTTGTGCTTTCTATTTTGAAAGGTTATTGATTATTGATTCAGGTTCTTTAATAGACATAGGCCTATTCAGATTATCTGTTTCTTCATGTATGAGGTTTAATAGATTGGGTCTTTCAAGGAATTGATCTGTTTTATCTAGGTTATCAAATTTGTGGGCATAGAGTTGTTAATAATATTACTTTATTAGCTTATTAATGTCCACAAGGTTGGTAGTGATAGACTCTCTTTCATTTCCAAAATTTATTCTCTCCATTTTTCTTAGTTAACCTGGGAGAGTTTTCTAAATTGTATTCTTTTCAAGGAATCAGCTTTAGATTTTTTGATTTTCTATATTGCTTATCTTCAGTTTCATTGGTTTCTGTGCTATTGTGTTATTTCTGTTCTTTGTAAATAATTTAAATATTTTATTATTTATGCTATTACAGTTGTCCCATTTTTTCCCGTTTGCCCCCCTCCATGCAGCCTGCACCCCATTCACTACACCATTGTCCATAGGCCATTCTTATATGTTCTTTGACTAAACCCTTCACCTTCTTTCAGCCAGTACACACCACCCCCTTCTTACAGCTGTCAGTCTGTTCCATTTTGCTCATTAGCCTATCTTGTTCATTAGATTCCACATATAAATAAAATCATATGGATCATATGGTATATGTCTTCTGCCAACTGGCTTATTTCACTTAACATAATAGTCTCCACTTCCATCCATGCTGTTGTAAAAGGTAAAAATGAAGGAGAGAATCCTAGAAGCAGCAAGAGATAAGGGGACAGTAACCTACAAAGGAGTTCCCCATCAGACTGTCGGCTGATTTCTCAAAAGAGACCTTACAGGCAAGAAGGGGCTGGAAAGGAGTATTCCAAGTCATGAAAGGCAAGGACTTACATCTCAGATTGCTCTATCCAGCAAAGCTTTCATTTAGAATGGAAGGGCAGATAAAGTGCTTCTCAGATAAGGTCAAGTTAAAGGAGTTCATCATCACCAAGCCCTTATTTTATGAAATGTTAAAGGGACTTATCTAAGAAAAGAAGATAAAGAAAAAAACATGTATAGTAAAAGGACAGCAAACTCACAATTATTAACAACCACACCTAAAACAAAACCAAAAGAAACTAAGCAAACAACTAGAACAGGAACAGAACCACAGAAATGGAGATCACATGGAGGGTTAGCAGCAGGGGAGTGGGAGGAGGAGAGAGGGGGAAAAGGTACAGAGAATAAATAGCACAGATTGTAGGTTGAAAATAGATAGGGGGAGGGTAAGAATAATATGAGAAATGTAGAAGCTGAAGAACTTATAAGTATGACACATGGATATGAACTAAAGGTGGGGAATGTGGGTGGGAGAGGGTGTACAGGGTGGAGGGGAGTGAAGGGGGGAAATGGGACAACTGTAATAGCATAATCAATAAAATATATTAAAAAAACAAAGAAAAACTGAAAAGGAGGAAATACTTCCAAGCTGAATTTACAAGGCCAACATTATGCTGATACCAAAGCCAGATAAGGACACTACACAAAAATTACAGGTCAATGTTCTTGATAAATATAGAGGCAAAAATTCTCAACAAAATGCTAGCAAAACAAAGTCAGTGCATTGGAAGGATCATATATCATGATCAATTTGCAGTTACCCCTGGGATGCAAGAATGTTTTAACATACGCAAACCACTAAATGTGATATACTGCATTAACAGAATGTAGGATAAAAATCATGCAATTATCTCAATAGATGAATAAAAGGCATTTGGCCCTCGTCAGTATGGCTCAGTTGATTGGAGTGTCATCACATAAACCAAAAGTTTGGGGGTATGATCTTGAGTCAAGGCACATACATAGATTGAGTGTTTGATCCCCAGTCAAGGCTTATATAGTAGGTAATCAATTGATGTTTCTCTCTCATATCACTGTTTCTCTTTCTCTCTTTCCCTCCCACCCATTTCTTCTGTCTCTCTCCTCTGCTCACCCTTTTCTTCTCTCTCTAAAAGCAATGAAAAGTCAAAAAAAGCACTTGACAAAATTAAAAATCCTTTTATGATAAAAAAACTTCATAAACTGGTAAAGAAGAAATGTACCTGGACATAAGGAAGACTATATATGACAGATCCACAGCTAACATCATACCAATGGTAAAAAGCTGAAATATTTTTTGCTAAGATGAGAAACAAGAAAAGTGTGCTCATTCTTACCACTCTTATTTAATATAGTGCTCGAAGTCATAGCCAGAGCAGTTAGGCAAGAAAAAGAAATAAAAGACATCCAAATTAGAAAGAGAGAAGTAAAAATATATTTGTTTGTAGATGACATGATCTTATATGCAGAAAACTCTAAAGACTCCATTTAAAAAAACTGATAAGTGAATTCAGTAAAGTTGCAGGTACAAAAAAAGCAGCCAAAATGTGAAAACAAAGAAACAGACCCTAAAAGAAAGAATAAGAGAATTCTCTGGGAGAACTGGATGAAATGGAGAACTAGATGAAATGGACAAGAACCCTGAAAAACATGTAAAGACATGGAAGCTTAATATCTTGTTACTAAACAATGAATGGGTCAACAGTGACATTTAGTTAGGAAGAAGTCAAATGATACCTTGAAACAAGTAAAAATGAGTACACACCAGTCCCAAATCTGTTGGACACTGGGAAAGCAATCCTGAGAGAAATTCATAGCATTCATTACAGACCTATCTCAAAAACCAAGAAAAACCTCAAGTAAATAATCTAACTTCACACTTAAAGGAACTTCAGAAAGAACAACAAACACAGCCAAAAGTGAGTAGAAGGAAGGAAATAATAATGATCAGAGAAGAAATAAAAAGAAATAGAGTCTAAAAAAATGATACAAAAGATCAATGAATCTAAGAGCTGTTTCTTTGAAATTATAAACAAGATTGACAAAACTTCACCTGGAGTCATCAAGAAAAAAAGAGAAAGGACCCAAATATATAAAATCAGAAATGAAAGAGGAGAAATAGCAGCTGACAACAAAGAAATACAAAGGCTTTTAACAAAATATTATTAAAATTATTGCCAACAAACTGGACAACCTGGACAAAATGGATAAGTTCCTAGATACATACAATATTCTAAAAATATATCATGAAGAAACAGAGAGTCTGAATAGACAGATTATACCTAGTGAAATTGAAGCAGTGATCAAAAACAAACAAACAAACAAACACAAAAAAACTCCCAACAAACAAAAGCCCTGGACCAGATGGCTTCACAGGTAAATCCTACTAAATATTCCAAGAAGTACCACCTCTCCTTCTCAAACTATTTGATGAAATTCAAAGGAGGGAAGGCTCTCAAACTCATTTTACAAGGCCAGCATTATCCTAATTCCAAAACCAGATAAAGACACTACAAGGAAAGAAAATTATAGGCCAATATCCCTGATGAACATAGACACTGAAATCCTCAATACAATATTAGCAAATCAAATACAGCAATGCATCAAAAAGATCATACAACCTGATCAAGTGGGATTTATTCTGGGATGTAAGGTTGGTGTAATATTCGCAAATCAATAGATAAACAAAATGAAGGATAAAAACCACATGATCATATCAATAGATGCAGAAAAAGTATTTGATAATATCCAACACCCATTTGTGATCAAACCTCTTAGCAAAGTGGGATTAGAGGGCACATACCTCAACATTATAACACCATATATGACAAAGCCACTGCCAGCATCACATTCAATGGGCAAAAACTACAAGCATTTCCCCTTAAGATTAGGAACAAGACAGGGATGTCTACTTTCACCTCTCTTACTCAACATATCACTGGAAATCCTAGCCACAGCAGTCATACAAGAAGAAATAAAATGCATCGAAATTGGAAAGAAAGATGTAAAACTGTCTTTATTTGAAGATCACATGATATTATTATACATAGAGAATCCCAAAGATTCCACCAAGAAACTACTAGAACTGATGAATGAATTCAGCAAAACATCAGGATACAAAGTTAATATCCAGAAATCAGTTTCATTTTTATATAACAATAATGAACTCAGAGAAAGGAAATTAAGAAAACAATTTCATTGACAATTGCTACAAAAAGAATAAAATACCTGAGAATAAACTTAACCAAGGATGTTAAAGGACCTGTATTCGGAAAATTACAAGAGAGTAAGGAAAGAAATTGAAGAAGATACAAATAAGTGGAAGTGCATACCATGTTCATGGATAGGAAGAATTAACATCATTAAAATGTCCACACTATCCAAAGCAGTCTGTAGATTCCTTGCAATTCCTATCGATATTCTAATGACTTATTTCACAGAACTAGAACAAATATTTCAAAAATTTATTTGGAACCACAAAAAGCCCTGCATTGTAACAGTGATTCTAAGAAAGAATGAAGTTAGAGGAATCATGCTGCCTAATATCAAACTATACGACAAAGCCATGGTAATCAAAACAGCATGGTGATGGCATATAAAAGACATATAGATCAATGGCACAGAATAGAGATCTCAGACATAAACCCACACCTTTATAGTCAATTAATATTTGACAGAGGGAGCAAGCATATACAATGGGCTAAAGATAATTTATTCAATAAATGGTGTTGGGAAAATTGAACAGATACATGCAGAAAAATAAAACTAGACCACCTTCTTACACCACACATAATAATAAATTCAAAATGGATCAATGGATCAAAGACTTAAATGTTAGACCTGAAACCATAAAAATCCTAAAAGAAAACATTGGCAGCAAAATCTCAGGCATTACATAGCAAGTTTTCATTGGGTATATCTCCCCAGGCAAGGTAAACAATAGAAAAAAAACCCCAAAAAACAAATGGGACTAAATCACCCTAAAAAGTTTTCCACAGCAAAGTAAATCATCCACAAAATAAAAAGACAACCTACAGAATGGGAGAACATATTCCCCAATACATCTGATAAGGGGCTAATATCCAAAATCTATAAAGTACTTACAAAACTGAACACCAAAATAACCAAACAACCAAATTAAAAAATGGGCAAAGGATCTGAATAGACACTTCTCCAAAGAGACATACAGATGGCCAATAGACATATGAAAAGATGCTCAACATCACTAATCGTCAGGCAAATGCAAATTAAAACCACAATGAGGTACCATTTCACATGTGTCAGAAATGCTATCATCAATAGATCAACTAACAACAAGTGCTGGTGAGGATGTGGATAAAGGGGAACACTTTGGCACTGTTGGTAGGAATGCAGATTGGTGCAGCCACTGTGGAAAGGAGTATGGAGATACCTCAAAAACTTGAGAATGGATCTGCCTTTAGACCCAGTAATCCCACCTCTGAGAATATATCTTAAGGAACCCAAAACACTAATTTAAAAGAATATAAACACTCCTATGTTCATTCCAGCATTATTTACTATCTCCAAGATATTGAAGCAGCCCAAGCATCCATCAATAGATGAATGCATAAAACAACTATGACACATTTACACAAGGAATACTACTCGGCCATAAAAAGAAGAAACTTTTACCTTCATAACTGTGTCGGTGGACCTTGAGGACATTATGCTAAGTGAAATAAGCCAGTCAGAGAAAGACAAATACCATATGATTTCACTCATATGTGGAATCTAATTAACAACTTCAGCTAACACGCAAAACAGAGACAAACTCATAGATGGAGAGCCTATGACAGCTAGTGAGGTGGGGAGGAGGTTAGGATGTAGAAGGATTGAGCAAAAAAGAAAAAGGACTCATGGACATGGACAACAGTATGGTGATTGCTGGGGGGAGAGGGGCATAATGTGATTTATGGTAATTAAAAATACAGTAAAGATTAAATGAAAACATAAAAAACAGTCAGAAAAATTAAAAGGAACCCTATGACATGGGAGAAAATATTTGCAAACCATATATGATAATGGCTTAATATTTAAATTGTAAGGAGCTCATACAACTCAATAGCCAAAAAATAAATAATTCAATTAAAAAATTGGCAAAGACTTCAATAAACATTTTTCCAAAGAATACATACAAATAGTCATCAGGTACACGGAAAGATGCTTAACATTACTAATCATCAGGGAACTGCAAATGAAAACCACAATGAGATATTGATTCAAATCTGTTAGAATGGCTATTAGCAAATAGACAAGAGACAAGTGTTGATGAGAATGTGAAGAAAGGGAACACTATTGTTCTCTTGGTGGGAATGTAAATTAGAACTACCATATGATCCAGCACTCCCAATTCTGGGCATATTTCTGAAGGAAATGAGATGTTTGCATTCCCCTGTTCATTGCAGCATTATTCACAATAGCCAGGTTATGAAAACAACCAAAGTGTTTGTCGACAGATGAATGGATAAAGATGTGGTGTATGTATACAATGCATTATTATTCATCCATACAAAAGAAGGAAATCCTGCCATTTATAACAACATGGATGAATCTACAGGACATTATTGTAAATGAAATTAGCCAAACAGAGAAAAACAAATACTGTATGAGCTTATTTATACATGGAATCTAAAAAGAAAAAGTTGAACTCTTAGAATTAGAAATTAGAGTGCTTAGGGGAGATGGGGAGATGGTAAAGGGTACAGGCCTTCAGTTATAAAATGAGTAAGCTCTGGGGATCTAACATACAACATGGTGACTAGTTAACACTGAGTTCTTACATGAAATTTGCTAAGGGAGTAGACCTTACATGTTTTCACCACACACACACACACATACACACACGGATATTGTGTAAGATGATGGATGTGTTAATTAATCTGATTGTAGTACTCAATTCACAAAGTACAGGTATGTCAAGTCATCACAGCACACATTTTAAATAAACACAATTTTGTTTGTCAAAAAATAGATTTGTCTTTACTGCTGTAAATAGTGATAGCTTAGGAATTGCTTGTTAATATTAATTTAAGTTGTTACTGAACTTATTGGTTTATCAAATCATCATCATCATTTTTTAAAAAGCGGTAATATAGAAAATGTAATTCAAGTGGCACGGTGCATGCGAGGAGCCACTGCCTGGACCACCTGGCTGGCCACGGGCAGATTAAGAGAGTTCTGGCCAAGACAAAGGTGTAGGTAAACAGGCTTTGTCACCATGCACAGCTACAGTAAAAATTACAACTTAACTACAAAACATACATTACTCAAATTTGTCAGAAAACCGAGCTATATGGGAGTCTTCAAGGATTTGAAGAAGCCACATTCATCCAGTCAGGTGCCTTTTCTACAATAGGCCACACTAATAAGACAGTGAGTCAAAGCACCTCTACCTAATACACAGAAGCAAACACATGGAGGCTGCCAATATTGAGGAATGAAAAAAAAAAAAACAAACTCCAGAAAAAGAACTAAATGAAATGGAGATAAGCGACCCATCAAATGCAGAGTTCAAAACTGTTTATTATGATGCTCAAAGAACTCACTGGATACTGCAACAGCATAGAAATGACTCAGGCAGAAATAAAGGTTACACTAAGTGAAATAAAGAAAAACCCACAGGGAAGCAGCAGTGGAGAGGATGAAGCTGAGATTCAGATCAATGATTTGGAACATAAGGGAGATAAAAACATTCAATCAGAACAGCAAGAAGAAAAAAGAATAAAAAAAAACAAACAAAAAATAGGATAAGGAGCCTCTGGGACATCTCCAGATGTACCAACATCCACATCATAGGGGTGTCAGAAGGAGAAGAGAAAGACCAAGAAATTGAAAACTTATTTGAAAAAATAATGAAAGAAAAATTCCTTAACTTGGTGAAGGAAATAGACATACAAGTCCAGGAAGCACAGAGAGTCACAAACAAGTTGGACCCAAAGAGGACCTCACCAAGACACATCATAATTAAACTGCCAAAGATTAAAGACAAAGAGAGAATCTTAAAAGTAGCAAGAGAAAAGGAGAGAGTTACAAAGGAGTTCCCATAAGACTGTAAGTTGATTTCTCAAAAGAAACTTTGCAGGTAAGAAGGGACTGGCAAGAAGTATCCAGGTAATGGAAAGCAAGGACCTACAACCTAGATTACTCTCTCTAGCAGAGTTATCATTTAGAATGGAAGGGCAGATAATGTGCTTCCAGACAAAGTAAAACTAAAGGAGTTCATCATCACCAAGCTATTACTATATGCAATGTTAAAAGGAACTATAGAAGAAAAAGAAAATCAAAACTGTGAACATTAAAATGGTAACAAATGCACTACTATCAACAACTGAATCCGAAAGGCAAACTAAGCCAATAAGCAGAACAGGAAGAGAATCATGGATATGGAGAACATTTGGAAGATAATCAACTGGGAAGGGGAAAGAGAAAGGAGAGAATAGGGGAAAAGGTGCAGGGATTAAGAAGTACAAATTAGAAGGTACAAAATAGACAGGGGGTGTTAAGAACAGTGTAGGAAATGGAGAAGCCAAAGAACGTATATGCATGACCCATGGACATAAACTAAGGGAAGGGACTGCTGGAGGGAATGGCAGTACGTGGTGGAGGGGGCAGGGAAGAAGATAAATTGGGATAACTGTAATAGCAAAATCAATAAAATACATTTTTAAAAGGGAAAATGTAATTCAAAATAATTTTTTTTAGCTTTTCACTTGCATGGAATTCTGCTTTTAAAAATAATTACTTTTATTCTTGGCTGGTGTGGCTCAGTGGATTGAATGCTGGCCTGTGAACCAAAGGATCACCAGTTCGATTCCCAGTCAGGGCACATGCCTGGGTTGTGGGCCAAGTCCCCACTAAGGGGCCTGTGAAAGGCAACTACACATTGATGTTTTTCTTCCTCTCTTTCTCCCTTCCTCCCCCCCTCTAAAAATAAATAAACAAAACATTTAAAAAGAATAATAATTACTTTTAAACATAACTTAAGAACTATATACACCTAGCTTAATTTTTATGAGTTTAGAAAATTAAATCTCTGTTGACCAGAAGAAAAAAACTGTGGGCAATCAATCTATATAGATAGTTCTCCAAGAAAGATATACAAATGACCAATATGTATTTTTGAAAAATATAAAACATCAATCATCTGGAAAGGAAAGTGAAAACTACATTGAGATACCACTTCTCACCCAATAAGATGGTTATAATTAAGAGACAGACAATAACAAATGTTGGCAAGAAGGTAGAACAATTGAAACCCTCATGCATTGCTGGAGGGAATGTGAAGTGGTACAGCCTCTTTGAAAAACAGTTTGGCAGTGTTTCAAATGTTAACTGTAGAGTTTGCATATGACCTGGCTGGCATATACCACTCCTAGGTTATAACCAAGAGAATTGAAAACATAACGTCCCCATAAAAATCTGGGCACAAATATTCACAGCACTATTGTTCATAATCACCAAAAGATAGAAACAATCCAAATGTCCACCAACTAATTAGTGGATAAATAAAATGTGGTATATTTATTTAATGGATTATTACTCAGCCGTAAAAACAAATGAAGCACTGATGCAGGCTACAACATGATGAACCTTGTAAACATTATCTTATGTGAAGGAAAGTCAGCAATTAAAGAGGGCATATTATATGATTCCATTGATATGAAATATCCAGAGCAGACAAAACTATAGAGACAGAAAGCAGATTAGATGGTTGCCTATGGCTACAGTATTTGGTGGTAAATAGGGAGTGACTGCTCATCAGTGTGTGTGTGTATTTTATATGTGTATGTATAAATATACACTTTTTCCCCCTTCTACTTTTATAATCTCATTGATTATATAATTGGGAATTATAGTTTTGGATTATTAGTAATTTTTTTCTTATAAAATGCTCCTTTAATTTATAAAATTCTTTTTATATGTTACATAAACTGTATTACCAACAGTTATGTAGATTTAGCATTACAATAACTTTTATGGTTTTTTACAGCTATTTTTTTAGACAGTAAGTCATCCCCTGTCTTGAGCTTTATTTTTTAATTTTTAAAGAACAGAGTATTTAGAACCATAACATGTGTGTTATATTTTTCAAGTGTTTCCACTTCTTGGTATGAGCACTTTAAAAACTTGTGGCAGTTATTGCCAAGTTACTTACTGAAAATCAGTGCTAATTTAACTTCCATGTAGATTTTGTGGGTATTTTCATTTCTGCATACTCTCTTTCTTCAATACTGAATATTTGCATTCTATTTAATACCTGATTATGTATGTCATACTTGAAACCTAGTATCTCATTAACATTTTAATTTGCATTCTGTAATTATTAATGAATTCAAAATTTTTAATATAATTATTGAATATTTTCCTTTTCTGTATTTCTGGTTTATGTCATTTGTCTGTTTTCCTATTGAGGTATTTATATATTTTATTGCTTTGTAAGTTCTCTTTATATATTAAGGATATCATCATATACATTACAAAGAATTTACCCAGTTGATATTTTACTAGGTTTACTTATGCTGTTTTCAGGTTGGCACCAGATCAACAGTTGCTGGAATTTTATTCGGGAGATAGTTAAGAGCATGGGCTCTGGATTCAAATCCCAGTTCAGCCACTTGTTCATTGCGTAATCTTGGGAAATTAAATAATTTCTCCTAAATTATATCAGTGCTAAAACTGATATAAAACAATAGTGCCAACTTTATCAGATTAAGAGGATTAAGTGATTTAAAGGGCTTATCATAATTTCTGTCATAATGTAGTAAACAATCATTTCTGGCTATTACTATTTGTGTTCTCATTAGCAGTTGAGTTTAGCTCATCTTTGTAACAGATGAACTGAGCAGAGATCAAAATGACATGGAATGGATGAGTGTGTGATTTATATTTGCTGCCCTGTCTGGCTTCTTCCCATTAACCTTTCCCCCAGGTGAAACTTGCCGGAGAGCTTTTTAAACTGAGACACACAGTTGGGTCTTGATTATCAGAATTATTGTCAGGGGACCTCCCCTCCCTTTATGAAGTGGCATGTTTGATATACAGTATTGGCCTTATTTTGTGCTCATTGTGAGATTTTCAATTAAGTGTACTTTCAAAATAAGTAAATCTCAGTAAAATAGAGTACTGTTTTCAGATCCAGTAATCATTAAGTCTTTTTCCTACTTATGTGATATTGGCAGTTGCAGAAGTAAACAATGTATGGTGTTAACAGTAGGCTGTCCTATCTCTGAATATGCCACGAAGACCTTAATTCTTTTTTGATTAGTGACAGTCTTCTTTCAGAGAAGCTTGGAGGAGTGGGGACATGAGCTTTCCATAGGGAAGTCTTACTCATGCTGTTTCTTTTTACTTAAGTTTTAGGTATCTATTTATTCTGTGGTAGAATAATATATGTCCTTGTTATGGTCACCCATGGAACCTTTGTGCATATGCTACCCATTATACTCAGACCTGCTTCTTAAAACCCCACATGTACAAATGAATGCAAACTTCCTACTCTTTTCCTTTGAAAAATTTGTAATGATCACCACATCTTTTTGATCATTAAGTTGGCAAACGCTTAAATTCTCACAAAATGTCCTTTATAAGCTGTTTTTAGTTGTCATATATTCAATCACAGGTGCCTTTTGGAAAGACAAAAACACAGGGTGTGGCAAAAGTAGGTTTACAGTTTGTATGGAAAATAATACAATGATAAATAATAATACAAGAATAAACTGTGTTTCATGCACTCACAACTGTAAACCTACTTTTGCCACACCCTGTGTAAATATGATTATTGATGAAATGGAAGAAAGAACTATTGTTGTATTGCTACTTCATAATTTATTGATTCAGTCATTGTAAACAAGATTATTTAGAATATATTTATGTGTTTTATGTTTATAGCTTTATATTTAGTAAATACTAAGTATATATATAGTAAATCTATATACATATATAAAACAGAGGGTGTGGTTTATCATGATTTGATTTTATAGGAACAGAATGTTAGCATTTGAAATAAGAACAATAAAGATAGTGTAGTTCAGTGCTATCATTTTACAGATGAGACAAGCTTAGAAAGGCAGAACCTAGATTAATTACGCCACATCTCCTGCGGGAGAACCTAGTCAAGAATTCAGGCCTGTGTTCATAATACCATTACTATAGTCACATTGTCACTCAATTCCGAACCCTTTTTATTTTAATTTTATTTTTAATAGCACAGTTGTTGTTATCATTTGCATATTAATTGCATATTTTGTAATTACACCCATTCCAGTTATTCCTAGCCAGTGCTTTGGCAGGTTCCTTTAAAAAAGTGCCATCGTATTAGGCAGCAGGCTTATGAGAAACCACTAAAGTTACTAAAAAAAAAACAATTGGCAAGGTTCATTGAAAATGTTCAAGAACAGCCACCCCAGTGCCTACATCATGTAGAAGAATAAGTGATTACTTTCTTTTGCCTTCACCTATGCCCTCCAATCTGCCTATTGTGGGCTTTGAAATCGTATGCCATGTTCAAAGGTTTCTAAGTAGCTTAAGATCATATGTAATTAACTGGATAGGCTAATAGGATTGAAAATGGCTGTGCCTTTTCATGAACTAGCATATTAAAAGTATAGCTAGCTCTGTCTAATTGCATTTGTCATGGTACCCCTGTATACTAATTTTCTTTTCCCACTCCTTGTGAGGTATTCAATGCTCTGTTTTCAGTAAGAGCTCTTGATAGTTTCTCATATATGTATTAACAATGTCTCTTAAAATTGAAAATGCCCTTTTCCCTACTTTCTAATCAAGACACATTTGTTCAAATGCCAGATATCTCTGTCTCTGTCTCTGTCTATCTGTCTGTCTGTCTCTCTCTCTCTCCCTATCTCTTTTTCACCCCTTTAAACACCAATTCAACATATGTTTTAATAGGTTGGGCACTGAGTATATGTGCTGTAGCAGGGCCTCAGGCTCTTCCTAATTGAATGGGTTTTAAAAATAAGATTACAAAGACAAGGTATTTTTTCCATTTTTGGAACTAGTCCCCCTGCCCAGAGTTTTTCAATAGCTTCCCATTGGTATAGGATGAAATCTCCCTCCCTGTGCATGGCATGGAAGGGCTTTTATGACCTGGAATTTTTACTGTCCAAATTTAAGTCATACTCACATAGGATAAGAAATCAAGAAAGGCCTTTGGCTTTAGCTGAATGCTGGAGGATGAGTATGAGAGGGCTAGGCAAGGGAGTGGGTGGGTCAGGTGAGAGTGGTCCTAAGTAATGGAATGAGACTAAATGAAAGTCTTGAGGCAGGTGAGAACATAGCAACCCCCCCCCCCGCCCCCCCATTGCCATTCTTATGGTGGGTTCCTCATATGAATCATAGACCACAGAAAATGATTTGAGAAACTACTTTCTCAATTTCCCTAAGGATGATACACAAGTACCACTCTAGGTGGTTTCTAGAAAACGTACTTACATGCAATGGATGCCTTCGGTTAGACCCTACATCAGGGCTTTCAAGCTTAATTCTCTCTGGGAAAGACTGTGAATGAGGAAGATCACACTGACTGACTGGTCATGAATCCTTAGGGCTCTCCTCCCAAATTGGAGATTGTATCATTATCTCATTTTATCTCTGGCTTGTTGGCAATCCTAGAAATTCAGTGACAGGTGCCTGGTGCTTTTAAACCATTATATTTTTGCCTAAAGCTACTGCTGCACCCTACACTTGACTAGTTTTCTTGTGCTTGGCCTGGTAGGACTTCTAATCCACTTAAGAGCCTCTACCTTTTGACCCTGTATGCTGTGATGTCTTCCAGTTTACCTGAATACATTGTGTAGATCATACTACTTCTGTTAGCCCTGGAGCTAGAGAATTTGGGCCCGAAGGATGAGAAATGTTCGTACATCCATGGAACAGAATTCCTTGCTTAGTGGCAGCATTCTACTTCTAAACCCTGCCCGAATTTAGGAGAGGATGTCTGGGACTGTTATATTTCTAAAAGTGAGTGAAAGAAAAGCTTCCTTTCTGTTGAATAGCTCGGTCCCTGTAGATAACACTTCTTAAAATACACTAGTATCTAAACCTCTTGTCAGGGCTGCTCCATTGGGGAATGCCACAGCATGTGGCCTAATAAAACTATCTAGAGACAAGACATATTATGTAGCAGGATTTGTCTAAGTTTGCCCTGCCGCTGAGTCTCTCTTCCTCTCTATGATACCTGTTTATCATGAAATGCCATTGGCTGTCCCTCTACTACCTTCCCATAATTTGATTTTCTAAATCACCTAAATCAGTTATTAGAGTTATTTTTCTAAAATGCAAACCTGACCATGTCATCCCTTTGCCCAAACTTTTTGCCATTGGCTATAGGATGAAATCTGTCTCCCTTTGCATGGCAAGGAAGGACTTTCATGACCTAAGTCTTTCTCTTTCCAAGTTTAATACCTTCTCTTCTCCTTCCCCCTAGCAATTTATATTTTATAAAACCTTAACGAAGTCCCCCAGAACAGAATTGTGCTGTTATGGCTGTTTCTGTGCTTTTGCACATACAGTCACCTCCCTTGGAATAGTTTTTTTTTTTTTCTGTTACAATAAACAGATGGAAGCTCTTTCTACTAGGCTTAGATGCCCCCTGAAAACAATGATCTTACTATACTATGATTACTTGTCAGTCTCCATTTTCTTTATAAGGTTTTTGAGGATGAGTCTATATTTTTTCATGTTGTTTTACCCTCAGCATCTAGTAGAGTATTCTACTAAATACTCACACTTTTATTCTCTAAATACTCACTGCTTCAGGGGCAGTGCTCACAGTAGTGGGTACTGTAACAGAGGCAAAGGGATGGGCAGGGCTCCTGCTCTTAAGGACTTTACATTCTAGTGCATACATGAGTGGAACTAAACAAGTAAATAGACCAATGTGGTGACATTTGATGAGAGGCATAGAGGAGGGAACGGAGCAGATGATAGGGAGTGGTGATGGTGGAGTGGGGTTCGGGAGGCACTGATTTATTGAGTAGATAGGGATTTCTGGGAAAGCCTCATTGAGGAGGTGGTATTTGAGTTAAGGTCTGAAATATGAGAATCCAAACAAAGAGTCTGGTGGACTGTTTTAAGCAGAGCAGAAAGCAAGTACAATGGCCCCAGACAGAGCAATGAACTTGCTTATGTTGGAGGAACTGAAAGAAGACGTGTGGTCAGAGCACAATTGGGAGGGTGTTTTGAGATGTGTTTACAGAGGGAGGCAGGAGTCAGAGCACATAGACTTTTGTCCACCTTTAAATGTACTTGAATGTGTCAAACCTGAAGTCTAATTATGTGTGTATTGGCTATCCTCATCCTCCAGAATAGTCTTAGGCTCTGCTTCTCTCCAGTTGTGTTCCTACTGGGCCTGAAATCACATTTCCTTCTTTAGTTTTATTTGTGGAATAAAACCAGATCTGGAAACATTAAGGGAATCAACTTAGTTTCAGTATTTGGCCTTCTGAGCAGGCCTTTGATAGGAGCCATGTCATAATGAATTCAGGAAGATGTGAGGGATGATGGCAGAGGAACCAGACTAAGCACAGTTTGCAGAGACCTCTAAGTAGCACCCAAAATGGAACTCCTTTCATTGGCTCCTGGCTTTTGTCTTCATCTGAACCTGTGACCTAAAAAAATGAAAGAAAAGCTCCATGTCCAGTAACCAGTTATGCTCCTGTACCAGCAGAAAGTTAGTAAACCAGTAAAAAAAACCCACAAGTGGACTCTAGAAATTTTACTACATTTTTCTGAGATGGAAGTTGACTTTTTTTTAAATATAAGCAATGAAGGACGTAACTGCTGATGCGAAGAATCTAAAAGGCTACAGGATAACAGTGAAGCGGACTACACATTCTTCTTCCAGCTGCTGCTGTTCACAACACTTTTGACAGTTAAAATACATCACACATTCTCTTGTCCTTTTAATATAAACATTTACTGTTTTAAGTGGACTATAGAATCAAACCAAAATAGAAGGGTGCAGACTGATATTTCAGAGGTGAAGCTAAGCACTAGACTAAATTAAATAAGAGTAATTTGCAATCTAACTCATAGTTACATATTGTGTATTACACTGCATTTGTTCCTGGGAAAGATTAAACAGAGGGCTTCCATTGCTTGCTTTATTTTTATAGCCTGTTATCAAAAGGGAATTTCACAGAAAATGGGCAAAAGTTTAAATTAGAATTAAATTATTTTTTAAAAAAGTATTTTAAGGTAAGGATATCCTCCTGGATGTTGAGTTTCTACGTTTAAGCATTGTCTAGAGTGAAGAAAATAACACTGTCTCTAGTTTCTGTTGGTGTTGATCTCCCCGGGAAAAACTTAACCTCCTTCGTTCTTTTCGCATTGACATCTGGCTCAAGCCTTTACCTTCAACTCTTACAACTTCTTTCAAAGTGTATTAAATTTGAAGACTAAGAACCTTCAAAATGACCCATATTTGAATCCTGGGCCTATTCCTTAGCTGACTTAATTTATTTTTCAAGTATGGATATAGAATTTTGCTTAAATTCTCAGTAGTTAAAAATGTAGCATCCTACAAAATGTCACACTGTATACAAAATTCTGGTGTCTTTGAAGTTAGTTGTACCCTAAAAGGAAAAATTACAGATACATTTGTAATGTCAAGTTTGTTTAATTTCCTGTTTTGCTTAAAAATTTCTTGTACAACACATAAATTCATCAAACTCCTTTCCTGGTGACAATACTTCATTAGATTACTTTAGTTGGATATTCAGGAGATTTTAATCTTATGAGTCATAAAATTCTTTCATTCCCCAAAGAATTTCCTGTGTCTGCCTGGAATTTCACGTCTTTGTAGTTTTAGCTGGATTCCTTGAAGCAGTTACTTTCTAAATGACCGTGTTCTTGAGGTCTGTATGGAATACCAGCGGAGCCGGGTCACAGATTGACTCCTGTTTTCCAAGAAAATTGAAAAATTAATCCCTTTCATTACCTTAGTCCTAGTAATTTTATTCAGAAGAATTTTAAAACCTCTTGACCTCTTCTTCTCACGATGGAGATATTTTCACTTGCTGCTTATGTGGTCCCCAGCTGAATCTTTTCATGCCCATGGAGGCCTGTTTTTATCTGTTTCTGTGAATACACCCCAGTGACTTGATACTAGTGTGTTGCTTGCTTGTCTCATCAGGTTTTCATCACTGGCTGGTGTAAAGGAAAAGGAGATAGAGTTACAAATATATTGGACCATTTAGCAATTGATGAGAAATGCCTTTGGATATCCTTTTTCCTCATCTTTTTAGAGCTCTTTTTTGAAGGTGAAAGTCAGGTTATGGTGGAAAGTCAGAACCCTTGCGTGTTCCTTTTTGAAAGGTCCAGGGAAGTGAAGATGATACTTTTTGACATGTGAGTTTGAGAAATTCTTGGTGGTTATTGTTAATACACTTTTCATTTATGTGCAGAGCTTCATCTGCATGTGCATGTCTTTATGTGTTTTAAAAGATAATGCCTAACTGTGTTCTGATCATACATGGCAGGTGAGCATGCCCAGAGGAGACTGAAGTCTAAGTCTGGATATGCTATTTGGCAAGATTCAGCTAGCATGGGACAAATGAAAAATGTAAGGCCAGTAGAACTGTGACACTAACAAATAAATTATTCAGAAGTTGAGTACCAGAAAATCTTTTACTAGACTTTGGTATGTTTGGTGTCTTTAAGGACACATCTAGAATTTTATCCCACAAGCTAGGTATTTATATAATATTTGTTTTATGGTTACTTTTTATTTTTCAGCATGGGGCTTTTTAAAAATTTTAAATCAATAAAAGAAGAGATTCTATTTATAAATCATGAAAGAATATATGTATCAGACTAGTGTTTTATTTGGTTGATTAGTATATTACTTATTTTTAGAATAGAGAAAAATCAATGCAGTAATTACTCGCTATTCACATATATACAAAAAATATAGGTCCTTGGAATGTAGCACACCTTATGATTGCATAATCTATAACTACGGATTTATAACAAGCTGAAATATTAGGCCTATGAGGAAAGAGCCAGATACTAGCACAGAACAATTTTTTGGTAAGGAAAGATGAATGGATTCCATAATTAAATTTTGTTAAAGCTTGATGGTTCCATGGTCAAATATGTATATACACACACACACAGAGGCAGAGAAAGAGAGATCGACATATATGCACAAGCTAACATTTAAAACAGCTAAATTTCTTCTTCATCTCTATTCTCCTCTAGCTCTTCTGATCTCGATGTAGGTAAACTAATTGACTCACCTTCTTAGCAGATGATGATAGGAACAAAGATGTCTGTCATTGTAACCTCTCCCCAACCTCTTACCCCATTCTCTTGTGTGGCCCATCTTTAAACAGCTGTTTTCCTAACAGTTAGAAGCAGTGATCATCAGTGATGTAGTCAGTGAGTGGATGGAGCTTGTTTGCTTAATTGCTGTAAACGTGTTGCTAATAATGCTAAGGCCACATGTTTGGTTGCCATGTGTTTTCATACAGTGAAAAGGGTCTTTGTCTAGACATAGACATATCGTTCACCTCACCTTATATAAATTTATATAAATTTGAGACAAAGGGATTTGTGAATATGACAGTGACTCAGTAAAAATATATTCTGACCCCTGTGGTTTGGTTGGTTGGGGTATCTTCCCGTAAACCAAAAGATCACAGGTTCGATTCCTGGTTAGGACACAGGCCTAGTGTGCAGGTTCTGTCCCCCGCTGGGGAGTGAACAAGAAGCAACTGATAAATGCTTCTCTGCCTCTCTTTCTCCCTCTCTCACTCCCTTCCACTCTCTCTAAAATTGGCGAGCATGTCTGAGCCCATTAGGCTGGCTATTATTAAACAAGCAAACAGAAAATATTAAGTGTTAGAGAGGATATGGAGAAATTAGGACCCTTGTACATTACTGGTGAGAATAAAATTGTGCACCCAGTATAGAAAACTACATGATAGTTCTAAAAAAATTAAACATAGCTATTCCACTTCTAAGTAATATACTCAAAAGAACTGAAAGTGAGGAGTCAGATATTTGCACACCAGTGTTCATAGCATCATTATTCACAGTAGGCAAAACGTGGAAACAACTCAAATGTCCATCGAAGGATGGATAAACAAAATGTGGTGTATACCTCTAATGGAATATTACGCAGCTCCTCATGTAACAGGAGATTTCTAATAGTACCTAGGTGGACAGTAAAAGGATTGAAGGAGAATATGCTCATATTAATTCAGGGCCAATAGCATGCCTAAGTACACTTCTTCAGGTTGATGTGGGAAGTAGGAAATGAACAAGCATGAAACCTACAAAATATTCTGCAGTACAAGCAAGTAAAAGTAACAAAATGCTGGGAGAAAGCATACATATTAAAAGCATTTTTATAAAGAAACTATTTGTACTCAATAAAAGATAAAGAAACCATAAAAGTTATGAAAGATGAAATATGATCACAGACTAAGATATAACAGAGCTGATAGAATTAAGAAAAATTTTTTGGAGAAACTAACAATCCTATAGCCAAATTGAAAACTTCATTAGAAGCAGTGAAAAACTACAGTGGGTCTGCTAAATATATAGTTAGTAATCTAGAAAGCCACTTGACCAACTATCCTATAATACAGAGGAAAAGAAGAAAAGGACTGGCAGATTGCCAGCAGAAGATGATGGATGCAGAAGACAGAAAACAATGACCCAACTAAGTAGATAGTTGCTGTAGATAGCAACTAAGTTGCTAAGTAGATAGTCTTTCCTACCTTCCTCAGGAAGGAAAAAGAAAAAAAAACAAATAGTAAAGAACACAATAAGAAGTATGTTAAGAAAGATGGAAAGATCAAGTTTTAAAGACCACATTTACTACATCTTGGCTAGAATCAGTGAAAAAAATACCAGCATTTAGACATATTCTGGTAAAACATTTGACTTTCAAAAACCAAAACCCACACAAATATATTTTAAGCTTCTAAACAGAAAAAAAATCTCTAAAGGAACAAAAATCAATCATGCTTTAGACATCTTCTCAGCCTTGTTGTCAGAGGACTATGACACAATTTGGCTTTAGAGTTGTGAGAAAAAGAAGATTATGATTCTTAAATTCTATTTTCAGTTAACTGTCATTCTTTTATGAAATATACAGGAAAATATTGTCAGGTTTACTTAGGAAGCATATTATTTACATGATTTTCTTGAAAAAAAAATGACTTCATGAAATATTCCAAGCAGCTGAGAAATGAACCAAAATAAAGAATTCTATTTGGAGGAAATTGTGATAGATAAGGAATATTTGTGAGTGAGTAACAATAAATATTGAATTAAGTTTAAATCATTGTTTCAAATATAGTATCATCACAAAGTATACAATCAAAATGATTTTTGAAAGGACAGATACATCAAATAAAAGCAGATAGTTTACCAAATAATTATTTGGGTCAAAAATCTCAAATTAATCCAAACAAAAAGGTAGAACTATAAAAGAAAGGCATAAGAGTAAGTGAATGTGTTCTGATTTCCTCATTTTATACACAAGGCTTTCAGTCGGTGGCTTCATTGCATGTAATTAATACAAGCGATTAAAATCTATTTGAAAAATGGAAGGTAACCCATTCTAAATAAAAAATACTATATATGTCTACCAATCAACTAGAGAAAAAGTCAAAGGAAACATTTAGGAAAAGTGAACAATAATTAAAATAAATAAATAAGTAACAATAATAGGAAGAAAAACAACTATGGGACATTTATGCCATGGAATATTACTTAGCCATGAAAAGAAGAAAATTTCACCCTTTGTGAGTATAGAAGAACCTGGAAAACATTATACTAAGTGAAATAAGCCAGTCAAAGAAAGACAAATACCATACGACTTCACTCATACCTGGAAACTAGTGAACAAACTGAACTAACAAGCAAAACAGAGTGAGACTCATAGATAGAGAACAGATGGCAGCTGTGGAGAGGGGAGTTGGAAAAAGGACTCGTGGACATGGACAACAGTGTGGTGATTGTGGGAGGAAGGGGGTACAAAGGAAATAAGTGGTAATGGGAGAATGCAATAAAAATTAAAAATAAATTTAAAGAAAGAAATCACAATGTCATAGCAGCTCCCTGGCTGGCTCTGGAGGTGGGAGAGAGGAGACAGGAGACAGGAGGCGGAGCCCAGGCAAGCTTCACTCTCAGCCCCAGGGTTGGGGACCTCTGACACATAGAATCAGAAAATAAGACGACCAAAGCTGAGAAGCAGTACATTTGTTATCATATAAATTTAAATGGGACAAACTTTCCCTTTAAGACATAGATATCCTCAAGTTTAAAGAATCCAATTTCTAAAAGAAGTACTCTATCTAAAAGGGGTACTTTAAACAAAATGACAGAAAAATTAAAAATAGGAGAATGGCAAACAAAACGAAAGAGTCACACTTTAGTATCAAAATGAAAGTAAAAGCAAAAACCATCCAACATTCCAGAGAATTTTTAAAGAATTGGCTGAGGTTGCAATCCATGATGAAGGTGCATTGATGTTGATAATTTATGTGCCAATAATGTAGCTTCAAAATATACGTACAAAAATTGCTAGAGATAGAAGAAATTGAAAAATATGAGTCCAAAGGCAAGTATTCAAGTGCTGGCCTCCTTCTTTCTATAAAAAAGAAGAGGAAGGAGAAGGAGAGGAAGAGAAGGAAGAAGAAGAGGAGGAGGAGGAAGAGGAGGAAGAGAAAGAGGAAAGGGAGGAAGAGGGGGAGGAGGAAGAGGGGGAGGAGGAAGAAAGAAGGAGAAAAAGAAGGAGAAGAAATTGAAACACCAATGTAGTGAGAGACTTTAATATATCTTTCAGTGTTTAACACATCAAATCAGCAGAAATAAAGACATGGCATCCTGCTACTCTACATTATATTCACAGGATGATGTAGTAGATGTGCATAAAACTGTGTACCCTACAGAGAAGGTAACTGACTTCTTTTCAAATATCTGGAGTTAAGAAAGTAGAAGTCTTATATAGTATAAACCATAAATAAAAAACACAGTGAGTCCAAATAAAAACGGTACAAATAACAATCTTTGAGTAAAATATAGGAAAGTCAAAATGAATATAAACTACAGTAGTTTCCCCTTATCTTAGTGGGATACTTTCCAAGACCCCCAGTGGATGTCTGAAACTGGAGATAGTACAGAACCCTGTACGTATATATATATATATATTTTTTTTCCCTCTACATACATACCTTTTCACTTAAAGGACACACTTTATGGCTTGTCCTTGGTGTATCCAAATTGCCAGCATCACTCTTCTTATGTTCTGTGCCCTCATTAAGTAAAGTAAGGGTTACCTGAACATATAAGCACTGATACTGCCACAGTCAGCTGATCTGATAACTGAGATGACTCCTATGTGACTGAGGGGCAAGGGAGCATCTGTAGTGTGGATATGCTGGACAAAGGGGTGATTTACCTCCTGGGCAGGATAGAACATTCACACATACACAGGAGGAGCATGGGTTGTTAACTTGTCGGCAGTTTAGCAGAACTGTATGACTCAAGTTTGTGTTTGGCCTTCTTCATGCGTTTTGGAAGCCACGACATTTGGCATTTATTATCTCTGAGGGCACCTTTGAGTTTTAAACTGTCCTGCCACTTCAGAGTGGAAGCCTTTGGGTGCTTTGATACAAAGGCCCCACAGGCAGGGGTTATAAATTTAATGTGGTCCACTGATTTTTTGTGGAAGAATGATTTCCTCTTATTCATTCTCTCTCCATTCACCCCTTTTTCAGTAAGAATAACTAACACCTTCAAATTCTTCTCCAAGTTCTACTTTTTACCCTCACCAGACATTTTTAATGTCAAATTTCAGTAATTCTAATTTCAGTCCTCTCTTTATCCATCATGTGCAGAACGAGACCCTGGCTGCACATTTCATCTCCCTCGCATCGCAGCCCACAGGCCTGGGCAGTCACTGGGGTGTTTGGGGGGTGGAAATTTCATCACCCTCTTCTGCTTCACGGAGAGCAGTGCTCAAACGTTTTTTGATATTGATAATTTTCCCTAGCTTTCAGGACTCAAAAACTATTCTTTGCTTTCTCAAAAACTCATTTTATTTCATTAGATTTTTTATAAGGGAAATCTTAAGTCTGCATCTATGCTGCTTCTTCTCCCCAGAGTCTACTTTTTGGCATTTGCTTTTGTTTCTCTCCAAAATATTCTTTCCAAATTGTTCTCTCTGATCCGTCCACCACAGCCCAACAACAGATGCTTCACTTCATTTGTATTGCCCTGGTGCCTAGCCAGATGTGGCAACTTAAGCTTTCTGAGTTACCTTATCTGAGGAATATAGTACAGCTACTAGAACATTTATGTTTATGTGTATGTATATACTTGTGATTTTGTAAGGCTATGAGAATATGGGTACACATGGGGTAGAACCCTGTGAACAGAGATTTTCTGCAGGATGAGGAACAGAGTTAAGAAAATAGAGGGGGAAAGATTACACTTGAAATCTGTATGATATATTCACATTTATGCATTTATAAATGCTTAATAAATATGTGTATGATGATTTTAAAAGGCAACATGAGCTAAGCAAAAAGCCATGAAAAGAGTAATGACATTAAGATATCTTGGATGCAATACCAGGGCAATACCTGGAACTGAGCAAGAAGTTGAGATTAATTGAGAGGTAAAAACTATTTGCATATGAGAAACATTACAAATAAAAATGCACAAAAAACCCTGTTAAAAAGCAAAGATCTATTATTGTGCTGGCTCTTGATTTACACTTTAAGTTAAAGTAGGTGGTTTAAAAAAATATTTTATATAGCCCCAGATCTTAGTGAATTTCCATTAAGGAAGCTAATTTTTACCTTGCCTTTAAGACCATGATTTTGGGTGTTATTTAATAATACATGCTTGAGACTTAAAAAAAATATTTACACTGAAAGGAAGTCAAATGTCCAAAGAAAATGAGACTGTATACTGCTATAACAATGCTAGAGTTACCACGTCTTCCCAAATTTTATGCTACTCAAGCCAGAAAAGATCTAAGAAATTGCATAGGCACCGCATGGCATACTACCAAGAGCGAGTAATCCATGGAGTACTATACTCTGGTCTAGTGGCATAAGGAACAATAAATACTTGAGAGGTGATCTTTGTCAAAAATGTCTGAAATGCATACCTTGATTTATTGTATATCATTTTTACAATTTTTGTTAATACTTTCAGCCCCAATTTGGTTCACGTATTCAACAAATATTTATTCATTACCTACTCAGTACTAGGTAGTCAAGTCTGGCACGTGCACCTTGCATCATTTACAACTGGGCTAGTGGGATAGGACTAAGTGTTGCTGCACAATCGACAGAATGACATGTCACCCTATAGTCTATGGAATATGCTATGAATGTGCTTGGGCCTTTATGGAATTTGACTCTTTTTTTGTCATGGTGGTACAGTGCCAAGTTAAAATATGTGTGCAGTACCATACCACATTAGCCTAATTCATCCATCTAAAATTCAACTTCTTCATGTGATGACACCTAAATTTTAATGCATTAAGCTTTCCATTGGTCAGAATCAAAGCCATTGAAACTTTCAAATTAGAAAGGCCACTTACGAGGTCTGTCTGGAAAAAGTGCAGCCATTGTTAATATAATTAGAATGGTTTGCATGACGTCAGTGTAACCTGGCAGCTGAGGAGAGTGGACTGGAATGTACATGCATGAACAATGCCAACTTCATTGTACTAGTCAGTAGGGGCAGTAGACACCATCAAGTGAGCACGTGTGGTATGTGGGCCTTACATTCAAAATGACTGAGTAAATAGAGCAACTGAATCTACATCAAATTTTGCATTGAACTTGAACATTCCTTCATGAAAATTATTTGGATGATTCAGAAGGCCACAGCTATGGGCAACTGGTGGTTGGCAACTTCATCATGACAACAAATCCACTCATGCATCATGTCATATGCAGAAATTTTTGGTGAAACATCAAATCACTCAGGTGACTCAGCCCACCTACGGCCAAGATTTGGTGTCCTGTGACTTCCAGCTTTTCCGAAAACTAAAATCACCTTTGAAAGGGAAGATATTTCGGACCATTGATGAGATTCAGGAAAATATGATGGGGCAGCTGATGGCAACTGGAAGAACTGTGTGAGGTCCCACAGTGCCTACTTTGAAGGGGACTGAGACATCATTGTCCTATGTACAATGTGTCTTGTATCCTGTATCTTCAGTAAATGCCTCTATTTTTCATGTTACGTGACTGGGTACCTTCTGGACAGACCTCATATACCCACGGGTCTTGCTTGATACAGGACTTTGGCTCCACAGACTAGTTTAGTTTCAGCCCTTTCAAGTATTCAAAGAGCTGTTGAGATGAGGGATGTCAAGTGGATTACTTTCATGGAGATCCCTAGAATATGTATACAAATTTGGGATGGAGAGAAGACTATCTATCAGCCAGGTGCCAAAACCTTCAATAGATATTAGTAAGTGATCTAGAGATTCGATAACTAATCCTATAACAAAGACTTTTGTGATTGTGTATTTTAAAACCAAAGCAAGGATTATTTTTAAATCTCGTACTTCCAGAGTAACAAGAATACACACAGAAGATGCATTCAGCCAAAATTTATTAAATGCTAGGCACCCTTTTGGGAGCTTTGACTGTATCAAGAACTAAATAATTGTGTCTGACATGGAATCTTCACTCTAGTCAATAGTTTGGGGAATGCAGTCAAGAAACAAATAAACAAAAAACATAAACAGTAAGTTATAGTATATGACAAAGTGATTAAGTATACAAAAAAGAAGAGCAGAGTAATGGGAATTGAGGGTTAGTGAAAGGTTTCCCTAATGGGTTTTAAAAAGAATGAATAGTAATCAGAGTATGCCTCGGTTTGATGTAGTTTGCTTCATGCCTTTTTGATGTAATTTATTTCAAAATTTTAATATATTAGAAAATGTACAGTGCTTGTAAGTTGCTTCAACTTTGCTATGTGTGTAACAAAGATGAAACGTCTTTGTTCATATAAACAACTCTAAGCAATTGTTTTGTTCTAAAATATTTGTGTTTAATAGCTTTTCTGAGCTATCTGTTCCATTTCAAAGGATTTTTTTCAAGATGGTTTGTCAGAAATTTAAATTGTAATAGGTATAACTAAGTTTTGATGCATCACAAAAAGTTGATGTAGAGCAGTGAAGGATCACAGATTTATTAAAACAAGGAAATATTTTATTTCAGGTTGTAGTCCTTAAAGGTACAGAATACAATAAAGATCTGAAGCCTATTCAAAAATTGAGAGAGATTTCAGTTAGGGAAAAAATATCCCTAACTAGGAAATTTAGGTAAGTAAAAGAATCTCAAGACTTAATTCCATCTTAGAAGTAGTAATCTTATGTTTTTATCAGGGATATAAATTTAGGAGAGGAATTATTCTTAAATTTTTATAAGACCCCAACTAAAGAATGTAACATTTGACATTCCCAAATGATACTATGTAGTGAATAGACCTAATCAAGACTGCAGTTGAATAGAACACTGTTTCACTTTTAGTCTGTGTTGCATGTTGCTGAGAACAGAATCTGTGTTTCTTTGAATTTCCCCATCCTATATCCCTACTGGTATTCTTAAGGTCAGTTAAGCACAGTAAATAATCTTTACTCAGCAAGCAACCCAAATTACCATCTTGCCATCCGATGTAGCTAATAAATTCTAAGTAAACTCTAAACTCTTTGTGAAGCATCCCTAATGGATACCTCACAGGACTGAAGGGCTTTTGGAAGCAAAATAAAATAATCATCTAAAGTTGAATGTTTTTGGATAAAGGTGACTAGGTCAGCACTAAATTTAAAGCCAGTCTGAGAGACATTTTTTAATGGCACTTAGAAATTATGGCTAAAGGTCAGGCTGTTACATGTGATGTTGCTCAGATCCTTTGATGCTAAAGGTCTACAACTGACTAATGTGTAAGATATATTTTTTAAAACATTAACTATGATTTAAAGTAGCAAGAGACAATGTTCAGGCCAGGGAAAATAAAGCCCCCTTTTCCAGTTTTTTGGTTGAAATGGTATGAGTTCAGTAATTTTATTGAATCTGAAAAAAAATTATTAATAGCTCCCTCCATAAAGGGAAATAGGGAAGCTTGCCCCTGTCGATACCTGCTTAGGAGTTTCTGAGATATTTTGAGATTGCAAGAAAACTGTTGTTGAAATCCATACCAGTTAGAGATCTTGTGTGTTTGTAACCATTTAAAAATGCTGTGCAGAGCTCAAAGGAATTAGCAAAGCCTGACACAGTATAGCTACATTATTAATCTCCAAAGAGAATAGACACCAGATGTTCACACTGCCCAAAGTACACCTCTGTGCTCCTGACAGTCTTTAGTCATATTGTCCTTTGATAGATTCAAATGCCTGAAATGTTTATGGGCAATAAGGCTATGTGGTTTCTCCATATGAAATTATTAATAATCAGCTTGAAGAAATGAACCATTTCTGATAGGAAGAAAACTAAACATTAAATTTGATATTTGTAAAAATTGCCTGAAGCACACTAGTAGAACTTTTTTTGCCTGCTTTTAAAAATTTCTTTGATTTGCCTTGACTAGTGTGGCTCCATTGGTTGGGTGTCATCCCGCAAAGCAAAAGGTTGCCGGTTCAATTCCTCGTCAGGGCACATGCCTTGGTGGTGGGTCGATCCCTGGCGGGGCACGTACCAAAAGCAACCAGTCAGTGTTTCTCTCTCACATCAGTGTTTCTCTCCCTCTCTTTTTCCCTTCCCCTCTCTCTAAAAATAAATAAATAAAATCTTTAAAAAAAATTTCTTCAATTGGCCTAGTAATGGGCTTCTCCAAATTAAGTGATAATATATAGCAGCTGAGTGGTACAGCGGAAGTGTGCCGGGCCTATAACCCAGAGGTTGATGGATCAAACTAAGTGATAATATTTTAAGTAAGTCTAATTTTATTGTCAAATAATAAAATGTGATGTTTGAGTTATTAATTAATTTATTCAGCAAATATTTCCATGAGCTAGGGGTTGAGGATATAGTAGTAAACAAAGCAATCATAGTCCCATGGAGCTTAGTGAGAGAAGCAGATACTAACTAAAAATTGCCCATATAAATAAGTAATTGCAAATTGTGATACATGCTGTGATGAGAAAGGACTGGTTGTTGTGAACATGCTTGACAGGGGAACCTGACCTAGAGTTAAAGCTCTGAGTTCATTTTTCCAACCACATTTGTTGAGCACCTACTTTTTGCCTAAAAGAAGATTACTGTGGTCATTTACACACAACTCACAATTTGGTAGACTAAATGATTAATGATTATGATTAACAACATTAACAACAACAACTAAATGATTATGAATAACAACAACAAACAATTTAAAAATAAACAGAAGATAAAAAAGATTCCAAGAATGGAATTTTATTTTAGTCATCTAGTCTTTATTCAAATACAGCTTTTGTTCAATATTCTAAGGAGCATTTGAGTAATGCTTAAGATTTTTTAACATGGCTAAATATTTTCTTATTACTCATTTTATTGCTTAAGTTTCATTAAAAAAGTAATATTGTAATATTTTAAACACTTTAGAAAACAGGAAAAGGTGGGGTCAGTGAGAGGGACCCCCCAGAATCCAAATATCTTAGCATGAGCATTGTTATAGCCATCAAGGTAGTTTAACTTCCTTCCCACCAGGCTTTGTAAAGAGGAGACATTTGTTCACTCCACTTCACATATGCCTTTCAACCAAGCAGAGCTCAGCTTCTGTCATCATCTCATTGAATGGCTCTTTCTAAAGTCCTGCAGATCCCCTGATTGTTAAATTCAGCAGTCTCCTTTCAGATCTTATTTGACTTGTCCTTTCTGTAGTTTATGTCACTGCGGCCTGCTATCTAACTCTGTCCTGGTACTCTGTCCTCCTCCTATTTCTTGAAATGCTCTCTTTTATTTTCCTTCACTGACTTTTATTCCTCAGCTTACCTTTTAAGTATTCGTCTGATTCTCCACTCTGGTTATGTATATTTGCCTCCTACATATCCTCATCCATAACCTTACTGTCTTCTATGCTCTAATGACTTTCCCATCTGTATCTTTGGCCAGGGTCTCACTTTTGAGCCCAAATATTCCTCTGCCTCTTAGATAGTTTCTCTGTCTAAATTTGGGAAGTAAATGTATGACTAGCATAATCCAGCTGTTAACCTAGTATGCTGTCCTGCTCCTTCACTCTCCACAGGTACCTCAGCGGCAGAGTCAAAGAATTCTGTTCTCTTAATCTCTCCCTGCCTTTCCAGGCCTGTTGCAAATGTCTTCATTTAGAGCTTCATCAGTTCTATTCCCATATATGGTCTTCCATCTGGCATATTTGTTTCCATCCTTCTTCTTATCCCCCATCCCCCACCTACTTCCAGAGCTATCTTCCTAAAACATAAGTCTGATCATGTTACTAGTCTGCTTAAATGCCTTTGGCTGGCCCCTCATCAACATGACATCTAAATGGCCACTGCCACTTAGAACTACTGGAGTTACTTTGACAAAGAGATGAAAAGAGTAAGGTAACTGGTAGCCAAAGTAAAATTAATGCTTGAATTGCATATTATACTTAAAATTTTTTAGCATTTCTTATCTTTGTGAATTTTTAGAGTCTGTAGATCTATGCTAACTTATATATATATTTTAAACTTCCTGCTTTGTAAGGTAAGTATTTTAAGCACTGTTTTTATTTGTGGTACTGGTTAGTAAAGCTGAAGGAAGAATGGGAAAATGTTTGCCAAAACCAATGATTTTCTTTTTGTCATTATGACTGTTAAACTATTTTCATGACTGGAATAGTTTGCCTCTTGAGACTATTGCTTATTTGCAGTAATGAAATTATGTCATCAGCATTTAGGGGGATACTTGTCCTCATATTTGCAACTGCAGGAGGAGAGAAATGGAGTACTCACACTGTACCTGACAGTCAAATACAGTGTTGAGAAGTAGTCCCAGAAGTTTTTTTCACTGAATTGTCAGGGAGAAGCCCATCCTGACATCCATCCATCTTAGCTCAGAGGCCATTGTGGGTGTCATAACGTAAGTGTTAATCCCATGCACTTGGCCCATAATCACTTTTTAAGTAGAGTCAAATCTGAGCCAGCTGAAGCTGTTAAGCCTTACACTGTTTTGGTATTTTTTATCAGTAAGGTAGGTAATAATAAAACCCAAAGTCTGTTACCTGCTCCCATAAAATATTAGATCAAGAAAGTAAAATCTGCAGTTTATTAAAAAGAAATTTTGGTGTCTTATCCAAAATGATAGATGGTGTATCCTATTTGCTTCCTTCTCTCCCAAGAGATTGCTTTAAGTGAGAGCAAGAAAAACAAACAAAAAAAGAGGAGGAGGAAGGGGAGGAAGCGGGGAAAGAAGAAGGAATACGTTGCAAAGAGTATTGGAGTGAGGGTGAGGATGGGGTCTTGAGCAGGCAAGAAATTTTAGTGAATTTTTCCAAGAAAAAAAAGGGTGGAAGTAGATTAATGGGTATGACTGATTAAAGAAAACTGTAGCCCAAACTGTTGCAGAGATGCCTGGCAGGATTATAAAGAGGCTCAGAGTGCAGAATTGTCAAGAGCAAAAGGGTGTGGGGTGGGGGACTCTCAAGAAGGTGTTTAACTCAAAGTCTAAAGAACAGTTAGACTAGTTTTACATCTTTTTCACTTTTTTAATGTATTGTAATGTATTTAATGTTTCAATTTTTCAGATTTTTGAATTGAATTTATTGGGGTGATTTTAATGAAATTCTGCAAGTTTCGGGTATATAATTCTATAATACATCATCAGTATATTATATTGTGTGTTCACCACTCCAAGTTAAGTCTCCTTCCATCACCATTTACCTCCCCCCACCATCTTCCTCACTTTCATATTTAGAATGACAGATCATCAATTTCACAAAAACAAAATAACTGGAACACTGTTCTGTTAAGATGTTAAACAACCCATCTGGGAGAATTGGGGGCTGCTATTGAGGTATGGTACTCCAGAGTGCACCATCCCCCAATCAGGTATTCAGGGAACCCAAGGACAAACTTGTCTACCAGCAAATGATGACAATGTTGCCAGAGCTTCCAGCCAGCTTTTCAAAAGTTCAAACACACTGAGGAAACAGACTCTCATGCATCCAATGTTAGAGGAAACCTACATCAGCTGCATAAATAGGAATGATCGATCAAGGATCACCAGAGATATATAAAGAAAACCAGAAGAATGGAAGACAAAAGACCAAGATAAAGAGAAGAATTGCCCCAGAGGAGGCAGAGATATTTTAGAGAATAATAGAAAAACTCAAACAAAACAACTCTAGTCTATATTCTCTCTAATTCAGTAACAAATGTTGATATTTAAAATATTTCAATATAAAATAAGATGATACTATAAAAACAAACTGTGAATAATGTGAAAAAATAAGTTGCCAAAAGATACTTGTGATACAATGTTGCGCGTGGGTCACCGGCTAGCAGTGACCACGGAACGCTGTGGATGGCTCGACGAAAACACGCGAGAAAAAACACAACATGCACAGAGACAAACTAGTTTCTGTGGGGAAGTAGGGACGAAATGGCCACCCCCCCAGTGGGGAGCGCGCTGATTTACCATCCATACCTGCTTTTATTAGGCTCATTTTGCATAATAATTCAGGTAAAGTACAGTACTCATTAGGGGGAAGTAAGGAACCATAGAAAACAAAGAACTCTGCCGGTCTATTGAGTGGGGGGGGGGGGTCAAAGAGCGGTAAGACTGAGGAATGAAATAACTTCCTCCTAAGACCCTTCTCATTCAACTGAGAGCATTCTAAACAAAGAAGGTTTCACAGTAATTTACATGTTCTTTCTTAGGCCTGATCACCCCCGGGGAATCCGCACTTCTCAGTACTGAGCTGCACCACCCTGTCATTGTTTCAGGCTTAGGTGGAGCAAGGGAACTAAGGCAACTGGGAGACAAGGAGTTTTTTCCCAGACACTGAGAACTCAGGCTATGTTAAAGCCGAGGAGCGAGGGTCCGTCACCCCCTTTTGCTGCAGCCCCCCAAGTCCTTCTTTTGGGGGGCCTCCCAAAGTGATTGTGCCTGTCTTAGGTTGTTCCCCCCGTGGGGAATCTTACCCGTCTTTGGCTAACTGACCAAGCTTTTTGGGGTTCAGTCATGAATAAAGCAGCAGAAGCAGCATTCCTGCCAGGGAGATAAGCTTTTGTCTCCTTGATGGCTTACGGTTCCAAGGGTATTCCCTTAGCCTTAGCCTAGGCGGGGGTTTCAGCTCCTGATACCAGTCAGGGCGGTTCCCAACAATACAATGTCATTTATATAAAACCGTAAACATTTTTTATTGTTTATGGATATAGACATATATAGACAGTAAATGAAACAAGTGTGGGAATGGTCCATAAACAGTTACCTTTGGGGCACCAGCAGGTGAGGGAGGACAGGAAAAGACTGGAGGCAGACCTGGCTGTAATTGTAATATTTTATTTTCTTAGAAAAAGAGAAAAATCTGTAACAACTATAGAAAAAATGTTATTACCTGTTAAATCTGGGTACCTAATTTCTGTTAAATCATGAATACCTATTATACAGGGTGGGGCAAAATTAGTTTTACAGTTGTAAGTACATAAAACACAGAGCTTATTCTTGTATTATTATTTATTAATTATATTATTTTTCATACAAACAACTGTAAACCTACTTTTGCTCCACCCTGTACTCTGTATACTTTTGCATATGTTTGAAATATTTGTAATTAAAAATTAAAATGTTGAATTACAGAAGGTTTTGTGAAATTGTATAATAAAGTCATGGTTCAAACAAAGGCCAAAGAAAATATGGTGTGCCTGTTAACACATGGTGCAGTGTGAAGAAAGGAAAATCTGTTTGACTTTAGGCAGCCAGTTGGACGGTTGGAGAAGGAGGTAGAACCCCAGATCTCTTTAGCACTGCATACAGCCGTAATGACGTGGATGCTGTTTACTAGCTTCAACTCCTTAGGATCAATCTGTGTAGAAGCATGGAAGACTTGGTTATGGTTGGGCACTGGAGTGTGGGGAGGAATATGTGAGGGGAGGGTCAGGGCTCTAGGGAGGTCTTATGGAGTGGAGAGTCAAATGATAGTAAGCTCTAGGATAATCAAACATTCATTTGTTCTTCAGATAGTTTTTTGCAATACCTCTTAAGTCACAGGCACTATTTTAAGTGATTGGCAATACAGTGGTGAGTGAAACAAATTCCTTGATCTTATTGAACTTACATTTTAGCTCAAGGAGTGGACATTACCAAATGGGTTAAGAATTAAAAATAATGTAACTATCAAAAATTGAAAGGGCAGTGGAAGATGAGAGTAAGTATGAATAGTGAATCTTCATCATTCACAAGAGAGAATCAGTTTATACTGTCTAAAACAGCATTGTCCAATGGTGGACATTTCTGTATCTGTGGAAATGATCATGGAGATACTCTGTGTCTGTATCTGTGTTGTTCAAGAGAGTAGCCATTAACTACATGTGACTGTTGAGAACTTGAAATGTTGAGACTGTTGAGGAAATAAAAATTTAATCTTATTTAATTTTATTTAAACTATGACATGTAGCTGGTTGCAGCTGTATTGGACAATGCAGCTTTAAAATGAAGGAATGAAGAGATAGCAGCATAAGCATATTTGTTTAGAATTAAACCAAAATCCTTTTAACCTGGTTGTCTGCAGAGGTGCAGAGAAGTGAAAGCGAATAATTCACTGAGTCATCTTGCAGTATTCGATTTTCTATTACATGCATGTATCTGGTTGATTGCTACATAAACTTTTGGGTTTTGAGGGGGAGTAGAGAATCCTCCTTTTAAAAATGAGAAAAGTTATACATGAAGTGTCAGTTGAAGTGAATAATTTGTCAAGAATCAGAGCTCTACGAGTCAAACAATTATTTTTAGCAGGGGGACTTCAGAGAGAGTTTTATTATTTGGCTTGTGGTAGCTAATAAGGTGAGTTGTCATTAGTGAGATTAACAGATTCTGGCTTCAGAGAAACCGAAAGCTACACATTTTGAAATATGGTCCTGGAATTGTAGAGCTGCAAGAATTGGTAACACACACAAAAATATAGATCGGCAAATCACCAGCTTGTCTAACCAAAACCAGACTGAAATGTATACTGTCATTATTAAACTATCACCTAAGCCCAACTGGGATTTACTATGATTAAATCTACTTTGCATTTGAAGATAAGAAAATATTTGTAATTATATTGCAATTCAATGAATTTTTTGGTCATGGATACTTTCTGCTGTGTTCCACTGATGGGTCGTAGCCAACTAACCGAGGTTTCTAGTTTTTGGTTGGGGCTTTGGGAGGATGTGGGGGAAATGAAGCTGTATGGATAGCAGTCCTTGTTGAATGAAGAGTAGGGGAATGAGGGCCACATTTTCTAAACGTGGTACAGTTGGAGTTGGCTTCAACTTGTTTATAATTTGTTGCTAGTTTTAACAACTTCAAATATTTTTGAAAGCAGGCAAGTTTGGGCTAGAGACTTTTTTCAGGAGACAGTTGGAGTGAAACATTTAAAAATTTCCAACAGAACACTACTTGTGAAGAACTGTGTCATTATTCAGTTACAGGTTCAAGAAGACTCAGAGCAGCTTAAATTCAACCACTTTATGAGTGAGAAGGAATCATTGTACTGTAATTAAAAAAATTGTTCTAGTGTAGATGGTAGCAAGCACCTAGAATCTAGAGTTATAATTAATAGAATCACCTGCTCTTACATTCAAGATGTAAGTGAATATATTCTAGATTTGCTTTACATTATACCAGCAGTATTAAGTTATGTCTGCAGATTACTTTGGCCTGATGGTTGGAAAAAACTGAGGCAGAACTGCCATATTCCAGCTTGTCCACTTTAGTTGTAGAACCTGTATTTATTTAATATCCAGAAATGAGAATCCTTTGAGGGGAGAAGCTATTTATTGCATGTAAGATATTCTTGGTAATAATAGCCTATTATCTTTAAGAGTACAGTTTATAATACACCCAAATCTAACCTCATCTAGTAGAAACAAAAGGATGTATTGGGGGTGGGGTGAGCCAACTGTTTATACAGGTTTTCAATCGGCTTTTCTCTTAGAAAGTCCATGGAATGCATCCAAAACTAATAATGTTTTGTTAGATGAGAAGACCAAAAGGGAAATCCTAAAGAAAGGAGGATGGATGATCTTTCTTTAATGTCAAAACTGACATAAACAGCCCCCCCCACCTTTGCTCAAGATAGTTTTCTCAACAAGACCCAGATTGCTTCAGTCTTTGCCTATTACCCTTTGAAGCACTTTCCTTATTATTAGGAGTGGGGGCAGGGTTTCCTTTGAGGATTTTTACAGCAGTGAAGAGTTCCTCCTTTAAATATTTTCACATGATGAGGGAATTCCGCTTTCAAAGTGCTGTCATCACTGTGCCTTCTCCACCATAAGACAATCTATTCCTGGGTGAAGGGCCTTCTTAGTTTGACTGTCAATAAGGACTTACCTTTCTGGTGGGTTCTCTTTCTGTGTAGCTGCACTTTTCTGAGAGACCCTAGAAAAAACTCAACATTCCCCTGTGTTAACCTTGTTGGTGAAGTTGGCCATGATTTTCTTTTGAAGTATGTTTGTTCCATCACATGGGGTGATAATCTTCACCTTGGTTTCCCTCGTCAGTCTCCACTAATTAAGATTTGGGTGATGGATTACATATTCCATCTTGAAAACTACATTTCTAATACAGTGAAAAGAGACACTGTATGAATTGGGGAAAGTTATGAAATTTTTTTAGAGACTTTTCCAATGTTTAATTAATGCCTTAGTAAACAACAAATAAACTATTCAAGTGTCAACAATTTTCTCAGAAACATTGAAATCTTTTGAGAAATTCTACTATGTTTTTGAACATAGTCTTCTGGAAAATTCTATTAAATATTTAACTCATGGTTACAAGATGTATAGTTATATGGTTTAATAACTCATTCAAAAGCAGTTCACTTTCCTTACCAAAATCTTTAGTCAGCAATGATTCACAATTGTTAGGAAAGATTAGTATTAAGAAACCCCAACAAAATGAAGAGTTTTCTCAGTATTAATATCTAAGGGTGCACTTCTAAGCCTTTGTGGTTGTTTCAGATAAATGAATAAAAAATACGTCCCAAACTAGATTCTGTCATTGGACTCTCCCTGTGAACAGTTTGGTCATTGGAAGGTAAAAGAATCAGTGTTGTGTAGCATTTATTCTTACCTGCTTTACCAAGGCCTGTGTAACTGTAACACGGTAACTACCAGCCAATCCAGACATGGCACTAAGCATATTTCTTAAAACCTGCCACCGCCTTCTTGCTAGAGTGCTCAAGTTAATGACCTCTCGGCCTTTTGTTGAGGAACAAAGTGGAACATAAGAAGAGAGCCCTAGACTAAAGCCAGACTACCCGTATTCTACATTGGCACATTGGCAAGTAACTGATGCTTCTCCTCCCTCCCCCCAAACCCTGTGAGTGAGCGACCTAAATAATCTTCATGTTTTTACCATCCTAAATAAATACATCTACTTCACCTACATAGAGAGGCTTTAATGTAATGATTGAACCAAGTTACATACTCCAGTGAGAAACCAGCATTGATATTTCTTAGTCTAATTGGTAAAGTAAGAAGTATGATTATATTTTCTCTTTCCTGTGAAACTCTCTGATGTACCATAATTATTCATCCCATTTTTTAAATATAAGGCTCATTGAAAATTATTTTAAAAAATGTTTGAGCTGTGCCTTTGTGCTGTATTTTATGACAGGCAGTGAGTTCAGATTCTGGCTTCAAAGTACTCACCACCTAGTCATGGCAGACAGCATGAAAACAAATGAATTACAAATCCAGTGAGATAAGTAGGACAAGATAAATTATGTATGATGCAGGGGTAGCATGGGAGAGGGAACACACACACACACACACACGCACACATATATAATTTACATATATGTATATATAATTTCTCTGTACCTATTTTTAATTCTACAAATAGGGAAATGTATGTGGAAGGGGTAGAGGCAGCTTTATGGGAAATTAAAAACAAAATAACATTCCTAATTTTTTACCTGTTTTCTATTGAATCAATTATGTCCACCCATAATATTAGTTGTCATAAGCTGCAATCAAGTGAATTATGATGTGTGAGGTTAAAAAATACTGAATGTTCTTTCTTTTCATAAATAAGTTATTTGTCAATGTACTCAAACATACATTAAAACTCTCTTTACTAACAATTGTCACTTCTGTCATTGAATAAAGAACACCTAAATGTATCAAGTAATCATCATAAACTAAATACTGCAGCCTAAAATATGTTCAGATTCTCTTTAGAATTTGGACAATAGGGAAATTGGAGTTTTCTAAAGAATACTGGTGTGTCTTGGCATAATTAATTTTTGTGGAATGTTTTAACTAGAAGGGCAAGATTTTCCTGGTGATTTGCAGTAATCTTAGACTCAAATCAAGGAATGGGAAAGTGTTCCAAGTCTAGGGTTGAATCCAGCATTGACAGTGACAGCTATGCTGTCGTGGAGTCGGGGGTGGGGAGCTTAGCAGAGTTCCTTATAAAAATTTGGCATGAACTAAATTATTTTGTTTAAAACTGGAAATGGTATTGTGAAGTTTGCATTCTCTTTTCCTTCAATAAGTGTATTAGAACAAAGCACCATGTTTTTAAAGGGTTTCCTCCTTTCTGCAGGAATAAATTTGGCTTCTGTAAAAGAAAAAAAATGCACCAGCAATTCAGCAACATTGCACCTCTTTCATCATTTTGGGGGTGCAGGTTTCAGCTCAGTAACTCCCGACATATTTTCTGGAAACATGTAAAAACATGCCTATAAGTACTGAACATAAAACATGACTTTACACTCATAAACATTTGTATAATCTTATGGTCCATAAGTACTGAACATAAAACCTGACTTTACACTCATAAACGTTTGTACAATCTTATGGTCCATTTACCACTGAGTTTCTTAAAGTTTTTAAAAATCATTAGAATAAATAAAAATTGGAACAAGATGCTATTTGAGAGAAGGTGCTATCCAGAAATGCCAGAAGAGCACTGTGCAGTGACTCTCCCATGAAGTGAGCCAGCCTCTTGCCCATAAAATAGATAGAAGCAATGCTTTCCAGATACCACTATCCTGAGAAATTAAATTAAGATAGAAGCACCAGAATATTCATTTTTTAGTATTTTAGCCACCCAAACTAAGTAATGAAAAAGCACACTTCCTAGAGGGGTGTGGCATAATTGGAAAGTTAGAAGCCTGACCAATTGGATTGTATTTTGGAAAACAGCACATTGTAAGGCTCATAGTGCTTTGTGGCTGTGCCCAGCAACCCTAAGATAAGAGAGATAAGAAAAGGTGGTTCGAGGGAGCTTTGTAAGTCCAGGGATGTTTGAGAAAACTACCAAATGGTCTGAGAATGTCTCATGAAAAAGAAAATCCCAATGCAACTATAATCTGAATGTGAGGAAAAGGTTATTCTTCAAAAATAGTTGCACTGTTGTAAAATATATTCACTTTCACTTTTTGACATTTTTTTTCAGGCTGAAAAAGGTAAGCATGATTCATAAACTAAAGATGTCCATCCTTTGCATAGTATTTCCTTAAAATTGCATTCTAACCCAAGACTTTGTATCTCTCCTATCTCTGTTTTGGTTCCTGTGTCTTCTCTGCCCTAGGCTGGCCTTCCTTCCATGATGTGATCAGTTCGGACGCTATCACATTTACAGATGACTTTTCCTACGGGATGCACAGGGTGGAAACAAGCTGCTCTCAGGTGAGTTCACCCTACCTGGAAACCCAAGGCTCATTCTGCATTGCCAGCACTCCCAGTTCTCCTGGTTTTGCTAAATACAGCAACCAAAGCGTAGTGAGTAACTGATCACGAAAGGGGAAGGACAACCACAGTGAAGTCTCTATGAAGTCTTCATGGTATCTGAGTCTTCAAGTGTTTATAGCAAGTGCAGTTACAGGTCAGTCATTGGCTTCAACATGAGACAACATCATTGGGAGGAAAATCATTGCCACTTGACTCAATACAGTGGGGAATGTGCTATTCTGAGGGCATGTGAAGATTTCGTCCTGTGGCCTTAGGTAATCTGATGTTTATTTAGGTCATCCTCCTCTCCCTGATGTTCTGTGCACTCATTATTCAGTCATCACACCTCTAATGGTAATGGTCTAGACACAGTGACTAGAGACCCCAGAAACAGCTTACCCTGGATGGGTGTGAGGTGGGAGGGTAGAGAATGGCAGTAAGAATAGGAAGTTCAATGGTAGGCTGTATGAGCACAGAGGGAGAATATGGGATAATTTCTTCGCTACTTCTCCAAGAATATAGACCTATCCTCATTTCCAAGGATGTTGTAGTTAGTTCCTTTACTCTGCTCTCACCAGATTTACTCTGCTGGCTGCAAGACAGAAAATGAGCATGTGTTGAGGAGGAGACAAAAATAGTTCATCTGTCATCCCAGTCAAGAGACTTGAATATATGGGTATTTTGTGCTTAAACCTAGAGACATTGCCAGAACCTTCTTGCACATAGAATAAGAGCAACCACACATTCTGTTCTATAGTAGGTAGTCCTGTTCTTATCTCCTGTAAGTAAGTGAAATGCAAAGTCTGATTATTGTGACATTGAAACTCACTGATACTACAGAGTATTTTGTTGAGGGTTGTCTGTTGCATGTATCAAAGGTAAAGGGGGAACATCAGGCAGCTGTAATAGCCAAGTGATTGCCACATGGGTCTCCCTCATCATTCTTTTACTTGCCCTTTAACCCCCTCCATCAGGCACAAGAGTTTATGGAGTAGGTGGCCTATTTACTACCAAGTGGGGAGGGAGATGGTTCTGATGAAGTTCTGTTTTCATTTTTTAAAAAATGAGGCTGGCAAGTTTACTGGTTTCAGATATGAGAGCTACTTTCTCCTTTGAAAAGAAGACTTCTTATTTTATGTAAGTCACAGTTTAACTTCACTCCTGGTTCTCAGGTATGTGTCTCTGAGCAAGACAGTGGAACATTGTGAGGCTGGGTCTCACCTTCTGAGATTCTAATTTAATTGTTTGGAAAGTCCTGAACATCAGCATTTTTAAAAGACCCTCTGGTTAATGATCACAATAGCCTTTTTAGGTACATAGTGTCATTTTCTCTCATTTTACAGTTGAGGAAACTGAGGTACAAGGAAGACAATTACACTTGTGTAATTTTATGTCGGTTTCAGTGGCTGAACTGAGTTGGAACTTGGGTGTTTGGCTCCAGAGCTTTCTGTGGTGCTTAGATAGATAGGCAGACAGACAGACAGAGAGACAGACCATAGAGAGTCACATTGAAATAAGAAAAAAAATCCTATTGTTCCTCAGTAGTACTTTAATTCAATGCAGTTTTGAATCTAATTGAATTTTAATTGATATTTTTATAACTGCCACAAAAACAAATTACGACTATCTACCCACGACATATATTTGACAAAATAGTAACTTGGAGGGTACCTAGTAATTTATAACTTAGGAACCTACATATTATGGAAGCCTATTTTAAAGGAAGTCTATACTTAAGGAATCCTATTTTAAAGCTAATATTTTTCTATCCCTCCATTCCTTCTTTTCCTCCCTCCCTCCCTTCCTTCTTTCCTTCTTTTCCTCCCTCCCTTCCTCCCTCCCTTCCTCCCTTCCTCCCTCCCTTCCTTCCTTCCTTCCTTCCTTCCTTCCGGCTGCCTTAAAGGCTGTTGTATGACTGCTACTCTCCTTTTTCACTTAGAACCCACTTTCAAATGTTGAGTTTCATGAAAACCAAATAAAAAAGACATAGAAAAAAGTGAGGGGTAAGATGGCTCTCATGAAGGCTCTACTCTCTGATGGCTTTGTGACTAGTTCTTAAAATTCACAGTTGAAATAAACTTCTCCTGTCTCTCTGCCAGTCAGAGAGATAACATGAGTAGTAGTAAAGAAAAATACCATGAAAGTGACCAAAGAGAAGTGAAACCCAAAAACTGTGCCAAAATTAGACAGAATTCATAAAAAAATATCCAGCTAACCAGGCAGAGCTCTCAGCCCTTGGTTCAAGGCCTGGTGATCATGACTGTATTATTTGGGTGAAGAGTAACAGTTGGGTGAAGAACTAACACTGACTGGTTCTTTCAGCTTCTTTTTCTACCACCTTTACTTCTCATATTTAAAAAGGATTCAACCCTTTCTTAAATAAAAGTCTTAAGTTTAAAGAGAAGAGGGAATTTCTTCCCCTAAGGCACATGCAAAAGTACATGCTTTGTGAGGTAAGCTCCCTGTAGAAAATAATCGGTGCCAGCCCCCAGAATGATAACGTTTGCCGGACTCTTCCCCATGTGAGCAGAGCAGAGGGTGTCTGCCACCAAGTTCAGCAGCGGCTCCCTGAAGTAAAGGGGCCGAGTATCTTTCATATCAATTATTTTTGTCTTTTAATGTGTGTTTCACACACGTTTATTTTCCTTTTGTTTTACATTTTCCTTTAGTTTTCTTTTTTTCTGAGTTTTCATTTGTCCTTTTTATCTTAACTTTAACAACTGCTTTAATGGTTTCCATACTAGAGTAACCAATTGTATTTTACTTCCTGATTTCTTATTCTTTCATTCTCAGTTTATCTTCTTTTGCCTTCTAGTCTTTCAGTTTACCTAGACTCTTCCCCTATCTCAACTTCTCCCATCTTTTTGTTTTGTTTTGTTTCCTTTTTGGTATGATGGGGTGTGGAAAGCTTCTCTGGTTTGCTTCTTCCCTTTCTAGATTTCTTGTATTTTGAATTCACAAATCTTGTTCCTTCTCTGGACTGGTTGTAACAATATATTATAGTTTGTGTTCTGAAGAATCCGCTAGATGCTATTAGCACCTTGTAGACATTCTCCGTTGGACCTGTTGCGTGAGGAACTTCTTCCCTTGTAGTGAAGGTGCAGTACCTAAACATGAAGACCCTTTTGCTGCCATCTCATACAAACGAACTGAGCTTGCATGGATGAAACCAGTAGACTCAACCTGCTTGGTTGGCAATGTGGCATTATTTTTTTTGCTCTGTTGGTCCCTAATGCTTGCTGTATAGTACTTAGAATTCTTAGTCTTTTTTTTTTTTAATTGTGACATGGATCATACCATCACACCACGCAGTGAATTCGGCTTCATACTTGGATAGAAATTGCAAACGTGTTAGGAGCCATAACCTACCACCCCTTTACACCACATTGTACTTTTCCCATGTGTCCAGTGACTTCTGAAGTAATAATACTTTAGTAAACTTTTATTGAGAAAGTTAAGCTTGACTCAGTACTATCACCACTTTTCAGAGGAACATTGCAATAAGGCCTTTCTGTAAGAATTGCTGTGTGAGGAACGCGGCACATGGCCTGATCTTTAAGTTAACGGCACAGAAACAAGCAAGGGGGTGGGGACTCTTCACGGACCTCCTTAGGATTCCTGCTGGTGGGGGAAGTAGGTGAAGCTGTTACATTCTGATTTGTGTTATAACCATATTCGTTTTCTTTTACTATTCTGTCTCCTGAACTGAGGAATTATATTCCAGTTATCTCTTCCAAGGAGGACCTTTATCTTAAATTTGTCCACTTTTGGTGGGCATACTTACCTTTCCACTGGTTATAGCAATTTCCTAACAATTTTCCGTTACAAAGAATTTTCCTTAATTTTATTTAGTTTACATTTTCAATTAGTGATAAAATACATTGCTTCTATTCCAGTTTCACTGACCACTGTGAATAATTGTTTGGCAGCATCTCCCTAATCTTCCAATCCCAGCCTGTTAATGCTTTGTCAGGAGTTTAAATTCAGTGCAAAGAGGTAAGATTTGCATGGTTTAAGCTGTAATTCAGAGAAGTAAGTCCCTGCTGGAAATATACTTCTTTCTTCAGATCAAAATTCTACATCTGAAGCAAATGGGAGACCAATAAATCACATAACTTTTTGTAGTAATCTTTAATGAAACCATCAGATCCCAGAGTTTACCCGCGTTGGAATCTATGATGGCTGCTATTATTGCTTGGATCTACGGTAGAGCCCCTTAAGTTTGTTTTAGATCATTATTAATTTGTTCTAACTCAGCCAAATCAACAGAAAGGTAAATATCCACCAATACAAAGTATTTTTCAAAAGTTAAGCAGTTTTTGGTAAAACCCCAAACCTTATTAATCTTTTGCAGATGACAACTCGTATATTGCTGATGATTAAAGATACCCATGTGTTACAATAGGGTTTCAGACTCACAGCCCATCTCTCTTTTTCTTGATCTTTCAGTAAAATCATAATGCTAAACTGGTGACTTTATAATCATTTCCTTGGCAAAAGATTAATATCATAAGCACAGAGGAAAAGAGCCCTACTTACACACAAGTGTCTTCAATAACAGTGGGAGAAAACAGGATACTACTGGCAAAGTAAATTGCTTTTCTTCTTAAAACGCTTTTCTCCTTCCCATCCTGCCCCACGTGCCCAAGTGTAAAAGCCCCGCTTTGAAACTACTTCATCTTGTAGATCAAACACTTAAGAGAAAATGACAATAATAAAGCCCCAAACATCCTAGGAAGAGCTGGGAGAAAGCCCTCCAGGACAGCTGGGAATACATCAGTGTAGAAGTATGTAACTATGTTGAATGCACTATTTGTGTTTCTTATGTACACGAGTGAGAATTGCAGTCAGGTTTTAAAGAATTATGCTAAGTTTGACGCTTAGTCACTTTGGGGGAGGTCCTTTCCCTCGGTTCCCCATAGGTTCTTTAGTTGCCAACTTTTATAAGTTGGGAGGCTTTGGTAATAAAGGATTCTTGTGAGAATTAAAAATTTTTCTTTTGAACAATTATTTCTTATTTTTCAGAATAAGAGCTAGAATAGTCATAGTTTGCATTTTACCTGTAAAATACAGAAATACATAATCCTTTTAAAACAACTTTCAAAATTCACACCAAAGATTCTACCCTGAAATAAATCATTAACAGCAGGTTTCTGAGATTTCTCCATCGGGCAACTAGTTTGTTTCAGTTACAACCAGGTGTGCCGAGAGACCCCGACACATTGCCAGTTGGCTGGGGCTGGGGAGGCCGAGCTCGCAGGCGGCTACAGAAACAACGCATCACTGACAACTTCCATTCATCATCCCAGCCTTCGGCCAGAGGTAGAAGCTGGAAAGAATGGGCTCCATGTGCGTTCTCTGGGAGGAGCCTTCAGGACTTGTGCACTTTTAAAAGAAACCCGGTAACAGTCTTTCATGTGAGACTAGATGTACCTGGAGGACTCAGACAGGGTGCCGTGTGGTTAGGCTTCCCTCTTACAAATGGCCTCTCAGCTTTGCAGGCATAGGGAATGGACAGGTGTGTGGGGGCACAGATGTGAATGAGCTCCTTGCAAAGCTTTGAAATGTCGCTTCTTCCTCTGGCATCTGAGCCAGGAGTGAATCTTCCAGAACACCTACCTCATGGCAAGCATGACAGTGCTTTCATTCTCATTTTTACACCTTTTCTGAGGATTTCCCTGACCCCTCCCCAACCCATTAGAGTTGTTTGCAAATGACTTTTGTGGCCTTTTTCTGACTGAAATTTCTCTTTCTAGCCCCCTCCCTTTGTCTTCTGCCTAGATTAGGCTCATCCAGAGTCTGTGTTTTCCTTTCTGTTAAACCAAAAGACTAGCTCCAGATTTAGCAAATGAAGCTGCATACCAATAGCCAGCTCAGTTCAACAGATTAAATTATTCTAATTTGGAATTTTTACAAATGATTTGGGAAATGAAGACCCTACAAATACTTCTAAATGGCTTCAAGCATATCCTGACTGTGCTTTATTTTTGGAGTAAGGTAAATAGAACTGTTTTCTAAATATGCCCAAGAGATGATTAATAAAGGCAATATCATTTACTTTGCCCGGATAGCTGTATTCAGTCATTGAAGAAAAAAAAACTATCGGAGGCTTTTATGTGAAAACTCCACCTCTCAGATGCCAAGTGATCAAAGTGCCGGGGCTGCATGTGAGATCAATAACGCGCACATACACTGGTCACTGAGAGCACCGGTTCCTGCTGGCCTGCACACTGACTGTTTTGGCAGGCAGAACTAGGTGTTTTCCCGTGTCCATTGGGTAAGCATATGTATTTTTTACTGGTGCATCTTAGCTGCTGATGCCTGAAAATTTGGCCTCAATTGTTTATAGAAAGGAAAAGCAATCTGAGCTGTCAGCCTTGATATTACCTAAACCTGCATAGAATGTGGTAAAATAATGCAAGATTTGTTTTTTAGGCCTGTTTCATATTTTCCAGGCAATAGATCAAATCAGTTCAGGGTTCATTTTTAGTTCTTTAATAAGCTGACACAGTATGTTGGCAGTAAAATAAGAATGCACTTTTAACATGGAAGTGCCATGTAGTCGAACTTGCTATTTGTGCTATTTATTAACATACCTAGAGCACCCTCGAGAATTGAGTGTAGCACTTTCAATGGGGAAACTGAGATTCTTGCTCTTTTCATTGTAATGAGCCCTGTCCCTCACTTCTCTCTCACTGTCTCCATTTGGTGTCTTAGCCCTATTCGCTCGTGAACTCCTGCTTTCTTTTTTCCTGCAATTTATGTGTTTTACACACCAAACAAGCAGTGAGAAGAATTAATGAATCACCCATTATGACTCTTCTCTCATGTTCTTCCCTAAACCTTGACTCCTCCGTATGTTCAAAATGCCCTTCCCTAGAGACTCCTCCTTCACTGCGATCAGGTTCTCATGCAAAATCATACCAGGAGAGCCACCCCTGACCACCACACCTAAAATGTCAGCCCCCAACCCTGACACTTCATGTCGTGTTTTTTTCCTGCTTAGCACTTATTTCTCCACCATACTTTACAGTTCTTTTATGTCCTTGTGTACATATTATCTGTTTCTCCTGCTAGAATTTAAGCTCCATGGGGGCAGGGGTTGTCCTGTATCTCCAGAGTCTGGGACAGTGCCTGGCATGTAGCAGGCACACTCCATAAACATTTATTAAAAGAATGAATGGAAGTCATTTGCTCCAGGCTTTTGTTTCTTTGCTACATGATGAATGATGTATTTTCACAGTCTGTTTGAATGCGGTGCACTGATGTCTCCATATGTTTCACCCCATCCCCACTGAAGTAGGGTGAGGGGTAGGTAAGTGTGACCTATGCTATTGTCTCCTGGAGCCTCATCCACCAGCCCAGTGGTTAAACGTGCAGGGCTTTATTCAGTGAGCCAGCCTTTTTCGAGACATTTTCTCTGGGCCGCATTTCTCTTCAACACCATAAAAAACAGTCTTCCCTCCTGCCTGTCTGGATTCTGTGCCTCTTCTCCTTCCCCAGCTTTTTTGGATGGTTGGCAGCATGGATTTGAGCTAAACAGCTTATTCCTTCTTCACATGGTAACACAGTTCATGCCAGTAAAGAAACCAGCACAGCACTCCACCTATTGGAAGGCAGAAAAAAAAAGACTGTGTGGCCGAGCGATGCTTCCGTTGGCCACACTTGCAGTCCTGGTGACCGTGACGAATCCGTGGAACCTTGCCGTTGCTTTGCTGGGTGCCAGGAACATCCAGGGCTGCTCTGATGTTAAGTTTTACTGCCCATGAAAGCAAACATCACCTCCGTCATGGCCAGTTAAACAGTATCTTTTACAGGGGACTTCTGCATATCTGAAACCCACCCATCCAAAGCCAAAAGTAATGCCAGGGGGAGAGATTTTATTCTGCCATGTTTCTTACAAGAGGAGATCAAGGGTCAACTCAATTCATAAAATTACTGCAGTCATTTTTCAGCTGGCTGAGAGACTTCACAGATCAAAAAATACAGTGGCTTCTAAATGATTTCTGATATGCACAATTCTAGTGTTTTTTCTTCTCAGCATGTGGTGCAGAGCCTGCCAGAAACCATCTTTGCAGCTATTGACAGGCAGATTAGAAATCATCCACGATGGTTTCCATCATTTCTCCACAGGCTGGTCATCCATTTAAACCGCTTAATGGGAGTTCCTCTCAAAGCCCGCTTTGTACACACTTTTCGCTTACATTTTGCTCTTCTCTTTCAGTGTGGAGCTCACCTTGGGCACATTTTTGATGACGGACCCCGTCCAACTGGCAAAAGATACTGCATAAACTCGGCTTCCTTGTCCTTCACACCTGCAGACAGCAGCGGCGGTGCGACAGGGGGTGGGGGCGGGGGCAGCCCAGCCCAGGCGGACAAAACGGAGCTGTAGGGGCCGGGGAGTGATGGAGACAAGTGTACTTAACACACAGCTAATCAACAGAATTCAGAAGTGTCTATCCTAGATATATTTTTTCAAAAGAATATAAGGGCAGTTTTGTGCTATTGATACATTTCTTCTTTTGCTTAAACAGAGGCTCTGGCCACTGATGTATTTTGCTATTGATTAGATGCGGAACTGTTTATAACTTTAGCGAGCAGAGATAGCTTTGTAAAACTTCTCTATAAGCCAGTTAAGCACCACTTGGCATTATTTTCTTCACACACATAGCTTCTTTTGAGATCCCTCCACCCCCTCCTTGGTTAAGAGGCTGAAGGCGCTTGGTCTTTAAGTGTGGAAATCGAGATCTCCTACACAGTGTTAAACACCAGAGCTCGGAAGTGCAGGGCACCAAGACCTACGAGACACATGGCCCTGAGGCATTTGTACAGATAAGGATGGAGTGATGCCTTCTGAGACATCTTAGCTTTGTGGACAGTTTGAGCTAAGGTCGTTTATTCTCACTAAAAGGGTGTGAAGGTCTAAAGTCTTTCCTTATGTTAAATTGTTGCCAGATCTGAGGGGGTGCACTGAGTATTGGGGCAGAGGAGTAAACATTACCTCACGGTTAGGCCTTTATTTTATTTTCCATTGAACACATTGGAATGTAAGACAACTGTAAAATGTGGAGCTCTGTTTTGTCCAAAGTTCACAAAGAAGAACACCTGCCATTGCCTTTTATAAGTCCGTCCCTCCACACCTAATACCAGCTGCATCTGGAAGGGCATTTTGGTGAATTCCACTGTGTAAACTAAAATATTGGGAACAACGCACTTCATCAAGGCAGCAGCAATAGGAGAGCAGAGAAGACCAAAGAGGAAGTCCTGGGTGCTGATGCAGCCAGTATTACGCAGAAGGGCTGACAAGGTGCTACAAACAGTACCGCAAGTACCACACAGAACCCTAAGGGAGGGACTTTGTGTGCAAGTTCAGGAAGACCCTGGAGAGATAATGGATATTAAAATACAAATAGCCAGGAGCTCGAGTCCCACCCTTGACACCAATCTGTTGTGCGGCAAGAGACAAGCCATTTAGCTTTTTCATGCCTATCCCTCATGTCTAAACTGGGACTTACATTATTTGTAAAATAATTGACACTCTCAGGGCAAAATTACAATATTATATTGCTATACAGTTAAGATCAGTGTTGTAAAATTAAACTGATCTGGTTCTAATTGCCTCAAAGGCCAAACCCAGGCATTTGAAATGGAAAGAAGCAGAGAGGAGGTACAGTTAGCTGATTGGTATGGAAACAGTTGGGCTAAGAGCCAGAAATTTTTCTTTGTAGCAGTATGGCTGGTTTTACTCTGAGAAGCTCTGCTCGGTTGTATAACATGTAGTCTGGTGGGATGGCTGTCATTGTGCACCAGAAGGCTTTCATGGGTCTGAGCTGCGGTGTTACAGATTGATATCCCTGGAGCCAGGTGTGAAGGTGCAGTGTATGGCTGATATGTTTTGTGTCTGTAGCCTTGAATGCTAACCCTGAAGTGCAGTTTTTTGGAAATTTTTTTTTGTAAATCTTTGAGAGCTCGTGAAGATTGATGTCTTTCCTTAGACATACCACAGCAAAAACAAGAGAGGCACTTGACAATGTTACAGAAATGAGAAAATGAGAAGTTGTGACAAATCGAAATGTCAGTGTGGTCATGTCCACATTCCTGTATGTGTCTGCAGCTTCCTGGCGAGGCCCTGACATCCCAGTGACTCTTCCTTGTCATGTTTGCTACAAGTTTGCAATTTCAGATAAGTTATGCTCGTCTTCCCTCGGCTCCCAGGTGTTCCCCCTCAGGCCCTGGGGTCACTCGGGAATTTGCAGGTTTCACTCCCCTGTAGAAATGAGATTTAAAATTTAAGATCATTGAAGCCTCAGCATCCAGACGTTCCTAGAAGTCGTTCCCAAGCTCACAGAGGGAGCCCCAACATTTCCCTGTGACCCTGAGATCCCACATGGAATCGGCCAGTGTGAAGTCCGCCCTTGGGGGCGCACACAGCCCTTCTCGCGTCACTGCAGTCACGTGTGGCGGCCCGCCCCGGCGCGGGTTGGACACGAGCCACAGTGTCGGGACAGACAAGGAAGATAAATTAGGGGCTTCTTTCCTCTCCCCAGAGACTCTAGGTTCTCTTTGTTCCTTCATTTTTATTATAGGGCTTAACATTTCCCTCAAAGAACTCTCTTTCTAATCCTTAGTCTACGTTTCATGGAAAGCCAGTTTTTATTCTACCACGTTTTCCAGCATCAACTTTAAGAAAAATGTAACATCCATAGAAAAAAAGTGGGTGTATGCATGTGGTTTAATTCCAGATTGCTTTTGAGTTTAAGTGGTATCAAATTTCAGTATATTTCTGTCTTATGTTAAGGAAATATATTACTAAAATGTCAGTGAGCAATAATGTCAGCTGTCGAGCACTAGATTTATTTTTGCAGGATATGGAGTGCAATGAACTGAGTCAATATGGCGAGGTGTATGTGATCTGTGGGAGTTATGCCATTTAGCATAGGAAATGCATGGGACTTTCCCTCTCTGCTCTCCAGCCCTTCACGCGCTGTTAGGAGATGCAGGTTTCTGCTGGTGTGTGCAAAGTATGTCCAGACAACCATGCAGGATGGATCTGAAGAAAGCAGCAGTGTCTATTGTATTAGAGAATTTCTCCGTGTTTAAACTTTTCACTTCTTACATGCATTTAAATTCTTAATGCAAATGACATAGTAATTTAAAATCCTCTCCATGTTAACCGAATTGAATGTCTTGCTTTAAATACAGAATATGATGAAATGGATTACCATTTGTTCAGAAGGTCAAATATTATTTTTGCTTTAGATAGCTTTGTAATAATATTTCTTCAAACAATTCAAAACTTTTGAAAATGATGTGAAATTTTCATTATAAACCCCTTTCCTATGTTTATTATATACAGGAAATATGCAATAAAATTTCTTTATAAAAACGGTTGCTAAAGACTCCTCATTTTAAGGCACAGAGACGTGGACCATCTGTGGGTGTTTGCAGTGGGCCTCCCTGCTTCCCTCCTCACCCAGCTGACAAGCCTGCAGTTGGTATTGCGGGCCTGTTTTCTGATGCAGCCTTTGTATGCTGGGGCCCTGACCGTGGTGGGGTCAGCCCAACTGTCCACACCCCAGGCCCCAGGAAGGGGCCCTGGGGATTCGAAAGGTTGGAGAATTATGCATCCTTTGCTTTACTTCAGCGGAAACCTCAGCAGTGTGTGTATGTTCTTGTTTCAAATATGAACTTTGCGGCGTTTCATCATGATAACTCTGCAGGATGAAATGCAGGAATGATACCGTGCTGTTACCTAGATTTCTGTTAAAGCATTTGGTGGGAAACTTACACTGTTGTCAAGAATTGGTCTCTAAGGAAATACATTAGGAGTTCCCCATTGCTCACTGTTGTATTTACCTTTAAAATAACTTCTTCAGAAGAGTTTCTGTATATAGTCACGTACCACATACTGATATTTAGGTCAACGATGGACCGCATTTATGACGATGGTCCCACAGTGTTATAATGGAGCTGAAAAATTCCTATTGCCTCGTGACTACATCGCATAAGGCATTACTCATGTGTTTATGGTGATGCTGGTGTTCAGGGTTTGTGGAGTCGACAGTGGTGTGCAGTAATGTCCTGGGCCTTCACATTTGCTCCCCACTCATCCACTGACTCACTGGAGCAGCTTCCCGTCCTGCAAGCCCCATTCGTGGTAAGTGGCCTAAGCAAGATACCATATTTTTTACTGTATTTTTCTGTGTTTAGATATGTTTAGATACACAAATGCCATTGTGTTGAACTTGCCTACAGCATTCAGTACAGTAAGATGCTGTGCAGGCTGGGAGCTTATATTAAATGGCCTCGAGGTGTAGTAGGCTGTACCGCCTAGGTTTGTGTTAATGCACTCTGATGTTAGCACAACTACAAAATCACCTAATGACACATTTCTCAGAAAGTGTCCCCATTGTTAAGTGATGCATGACTGTAGTATTATTTGTTCAAAATTTTTAGTTTCATTTTTTGGTTCATTTTGTTGGTTTGTTTATTTTGAGGAGAGGTGAGGTGAAGGGGACTTTTGTTTTCTCAGCCAATTCTTTAAGTCATATTCCTGGGATCCTAAAGTTCAGAGGTCAGCGATTTCACGTAGTGTGCCTTGGAACAGTGCTTCCCACGTGCAGTCCCCAGACTGCAGCATCAGCTGCTACAAATCCAGGTTTCAGACCCCCTCCCAGACTTACAGCCTCTGAAGTTCTGGGGTGCGGCCTTCACAGTTTGTGTTTTGGCAAGCCCTCCACGGGACTCTGGTTCCAGTTTGAGAACCGCTGCCTTGAAATGTCTAGGGAAAGAAATTATAATACTCATTTTAAAAAGCATATATATCTCACCCAGTATCCCCTCACACCCTGCCAAACAGTTTGATTTGTCATCACTGGTGGTCTTTCTACAGAGATGGATCCAACAGTTTTCCCAAAGCTTCACGTCTTTCAGCTGTTCTCGCCCTTCGCTCCCCAGTTGTCTTGTTCTGGAGAACTAGCTGAACCTCCTCAACCAGCACCACTGGCAGTCCTGTTTGTACTTCTGGGTGGACTGCAGGCTGCTGGTGGTGCTCAGCAGCCTCTCTGGAACTTCAGGATGTCACAGCAGGGTTCATCTCAGCAATTCCAAAAACTAGAGAACAGATCTGAAGTTTAATCCTGTATGTGCAGACAGGGTGAGCCACACGCACGAAGGGAGAGCTATTACAACTACAGAGCTTTGTGGTATCCCTAGAGCTGTTCCAGTGAGGTTTTCATGATCCGTATAGGGTATGAGAGCTCTGACCACAGGCCGCCTGGATGCCTGTCGTTAAGGTTTCTATCGTGAATCCTGGCATTTCCCCTTTTGACAGATATCTTTCTCTGAAAGCATCACTGATCAACAGTCATGCCTTCCAATTTCAGCGGCCCTTTGTCCCTTGATGCTGGGAAAGACCTCTGGGCGTTCTCGCTCACATTAGAGGGAAGGTGCAGGGACTGGAACTGCTCATGTCCAGGTTTGACAAGCAACAGGTGCAGAGCATAAGAACAAGAAGAATATAGAGCAAAGTTAAAAACAACATCACAAGTGTAGTCTGTATCATGATTCTGAAGTAGGAGTGCAAAACAAAGTAGTGAGATAGAGAGTCATTATTGTCTCGGACAGATTGAAGCTCTTGATGACAGATTCAGTGACTGGGGAGGTTTCCCCTTTCACAATAGGTTGGGAAATGCAGACAAGGGCACTTTCCTCCTAAGAAAGACAAAGGGAATGAAAGAAAGAAGCAATAGTAAGAAAAAGTTGTACAGACCTGGCCTGGTGGTTTTGCGATAGCTGACTCCTTCAGATGCCGCCTGCTTCTGTGTGCAGTTCCAGTCAGGGTCTGGTGACACCATTCTAGGTGCCATACATGAATTCGAGTTTCTACCCCCATTTTACTCTTTAAATATGCACCACCTATGCACCATGGGAAACCAGTATTACCCAGAGGAGTCTCCTGCAGATCATTACAGCGGCATGGGGTTGGGGGGGAACGGAGCTGGTGGTGGGGTTTGGAGGTGATTCTTCAGCGTTCAGCAGTTGTGAAGAGCTTCACCAGTGTCAGAGGGGAGAAAAGTAGCTGGATTAAGGTTAGTGCAACATCAAAGAGTTATGTGAGGAGCAGTTAAAAGACAAGGACTTTGTAGGAGGTGAGGTGACTAACTGAAAGATGCTGGGTGTGGTGAAAATTCAGGAGGGATCTTACTGCATGAGGTGCAAAGGTGGTTAAAGGGGACCCCAAAACAATTTCCTTATGGCCTTGACCAGAAGGACTGTGGAAGTAGTGGCTTCAGCCAGGGCAAGTATCCCTGAGCCACAGGGTCCTGTTGCTAACTAAAACACTCTATGGACCTATGGTGGTGCCCATATTTTGGGGATGTTCAAGAATAGATGGGTTCATTATCCTCTCCTCTGAGGCTTAACAGGGTATGTTGTCCCTATAAAATTGGGTCGGGACTGTCATTATGTAATAAAACACACAGAGATTTTGTCATAAGGAGATTTGGGATTCAATTTTTGGCAATAGCCCAAGAAAGCCTCATAGTTGCTGCTTAATTTTGGACCTTGGGAAATTTAGGACACCGTGAAGCCTATTTGGGTCCAGGTGTAATCCTTGTTCTGATATTAGATGCCCCAGATATTGAACCTGGGTTTAGGCAAACAAATTTTTCTTTAGAGATTTTATTTCCATTAAGCCTAAAAGTTCTAAAAGGTAAAAGCTGTTTTCCTGTGAGAAGGCTTGGGAGGAAGAGCAAAGAAACAAATCATCTGTGTATTGCAGCAAAACAGAGCCTTTAGAGAAAGTTATATCATCCAAGTCAGCCTTCAGGATTTGTGAGAAATAAGAGGGGCTCTCAGTAAAATCCCGAAGCATTACTGTCCAGGTGCATTGATTCCTTTCCCAAGTGAAGGCAAAAAGGTATTGGCTCGCTTCTTCAACTGGAATGTGCTAGTTAAATAATGCACTGTATAAATCAGTCACAGTAGAGAACTTCCTTCCAGTTGGGACAGATGCTAGTAGTGTGTGAAGGTTAGGAACAACAGGGTATCAAGGGATAACAAGGTGGTTTCTTGCTCAGAGGTCCTGGACAAACCTCCACCCTCAGCCCTCGGGTTTTCTCATAGATAAACTTAGAGGGAGTAGGGCCTTGAGTTCTGTAATCTTCTATTATGGGTTTGATACTTTGAAGGACCTCTTTACTTAAGGGATATTGATTAATTCTGGGGAAGGGTTTTGAGGGCTCTATTTGATCTTAATGGGTGGTGCACTATGAGTTTTGCCAACATCAGTTGAAGATTTTGCCCATAATGAAGATGGTAGCTGATCCAATAGGGACAATTGATCAGTGCTCCCAAATTCAGCTATAGGTCCATCAGAAAAGGAGCAAATAAAAGATGTTGAAGAGTCATTTAGTTCACCCAATTGTCTATTTTGATAGCTACTGTCAAATTTTAAAACCATTCCCCCCACCCTTCAGGAGAAATTTTGGCATGATATGTCTTTAGGTAGTATCAGCCTAATAAGTAAGTAAGGGCAGGGGAACTAATGAACCGAGGAACTCTCTCTCAAAGGGACCAAACAAGAGGAATGGGAACAGACACAGAAACCTGTTGAGGTGGATTGGCGTTCCCACTGTTTGAACTGTTTTATTCAGAGGCAGGGGCTGCTTTACAGCAGTGGGGTTGAGCACGGAGAGTGTAGCTCTTGTGTGAATAACGACAGAGAGTCATTCCTAATTTGGAGAAAAGTTTCTCCAAGCCAATTAAGAGGGAGAATTGGGACTTCTGGTCAGGATGGAGGTGCAGTTAAACATGACTCACCTCCTCGCACAAATACAGCAAAAATTACAACTAAATTACAAAACAACTACTACTACCCAGAATCGTCATAAAATCAAGCTGTGTGTAAGCCCAACAACTAAGAAATTAAAGAAATCACATTCATCTAGATGGGTAGAAGAGGTGGAGACACATAGAGATGTGGAATGGGTAGTCCCACATCCGCATGTGCTCAGTAAAAAGCGGGAGGGATACCTCAGGAGTGAGGGATCCCAGCCCCACACCAAACAACCCAGCCCCAGGTTTCTGTGCCAGTAAGATAAGTCCCCATAATTTCTGGCTATAGAGACTGGTGAGAGCTGGAGAAGTGGAAGAAACTGTGGGATTCTCAAGTGCCTCATCTTAAAAAGCCCTCAAAGGACTTAGGACTTATGTAGACTTACTTTCTCTGGGCTGTAACACCAGGGCAGCAGCTGGAAGGGCCCCAGTGGCATACAGGAAGGAACTGAAGTGACTGACATCAGGGTGAGTGCTGAGGGACAGCTTCCTCCCAGACAAAACTCCAGATGCTAGACAGCAGCATTGTTCCCTTTCTGAGCCATCTCCCACACAGAGCCACAGAGTAGCAACACCATATCTGAGATTCCATCAACCTGATTCACACAGGTTGCCCCTGCCTCTGGCAATTACCTAAGGCTCTGCCCCATCCAACTTAGGGGTGCACTTTTCTACAATAGTCCACATTACTAAGAAAGGGAGTCAAAGCAGCTCTACCTATATGTAGACACAAACACTCATTTTGCCAAAATGAGGAGACAAAGATCATGGCCCAGATGAAAGAACAGAACAAAACTCCAGGAAAAAATAACTAAACAAAGTAGAGATAAATAATCTATCAGATGCAGAGTTCAAAATATTCATTATTAGGATGCTGAAGGAACACATTGAGTACTTCAACAGCATGAAAAAGACCCAGGCAGAAATGAAGTTCACACCAAGAGAGATAAAAATTTATAGGGAACCAACAGTGGAGTGGATGAAGCTGAGAAATCTAATTGATAATTTGGAACATAAGGAAGAAAAAAAAACATTCAATCAGAACAATAAGAAGAAAAAATAATCGAAAAACAAGGATAGGCTAAATAGCCTCTGGGATAATTTCAAATGGACCACTGTTAGAATAATAGGGGTGCCAGAAGGAAAAGAGAAAAACCAAGAAATTGAAAACTTATTTGAAAAAAATAATGAAAGAAAACTTCTCTAATTTGGTGAAGGAAATAGATATACAAGTTTAGGAAGCATAGAGCCCCAAACAAGATGGACAAAAGAAGACCACACCAAGACACATGATAATTAAAATGTCAAAGGTTAAAGGCAGAGAGAGGATCTTAAAAGCAGCAAGAGAAAAGCAAAGAGCTACCTACAAAGGAGTTCTCATAAGACTGTCAGCTGATTTGTCAAAAGAAACTTTGTAGGCAAGGAGGGACTGGCAAGTATTCAAAGTGATGAAAAGCAGGACTTACAGCCTGTATTATTCTATCCAGCAAAACTATCATTTAGAATGGAAGGGCAGATAAAGTGCTTCCCAGACAATGCAAAGCTAAAGGAGTACACTGTCATCAAGCCATTATTATATGAAATGTTAAAGGGATTTATTTCAGAAAAAGAAGATCAACACTATGAACATTAAAATGGCAATAAATTCACAGCTACCAACAATTGAATCCAAAAAGCAAACTATGCAAACAAGCAGAACAGAAACAGAAGCATAGATACAGAGATCATCTGGAGGGGAAGGGGAAGAGTGGGGGGAAAGGTGCAGAGATTAAGCAGTACAAATTGGTAGGTACAGAATAGATAGGGGGTATTAAGAATGGTATAGGAAATGGAGTAGCCAAAGAACTTACTTGCACGATCCATGGACATGAACTAAGAGGGGGTATTGCTGGAACAAAAATGGGGGTGCCCGGTGGAGGGGGGCAAAGGGGGAAAATTGGGACAACTGCAAAAGCATAATCAACAAAATATATTTAAAAAAGAATTCTCCAACAAACTAAGGCCTACTTAAAATATTTCAGGCCTAAATTTAAATGTCACTCTGTCAAAGAAGTTTTCACTGATCCCCACAATTAAAATTACGTTTCCCTGTGTTTATCTTCTATGGCACCCTTTTCTTTTGTAGCACCTTTCAGAGCTTATAATTAAATATTTATTTGTGTGTCCCCTCTCCAAAAGAGAGAGAGGGAGGGAGGGAAGGAGGGAGGGAGGGGGGGAGAGAGAGAGAGAGAGAATTGGGAAAAGCCCCCATAGTTCCTCGGAGTCCTGTCCCTGGGATTAGGAAGACCTTGGAAAGGTTGGTTAAAAGGCTGAGGACTCCTGCAGCACTTACATGTGTGACAACCTCTTTTCCAAAATCCTGACTCTGAAATAATAGCAGAGGCTAGGAGACTTTTGGTTTTGTATAAAGGGCTTCATTTGCCAGAGCTGAAAATTAAAAATTTTCATGGTCTTTCTTCTAGGTGGCTCATCTAGGGTACAAGCACTTACTGAATTAAATGGGCATTTACTGAATTAACCAAATCTAGAGGGGCCATGGTTCCCATTCCATTCTGGTTCTTTTAACTAAAAAGGAAAGGTCTCAGTTCAGCCCATTAATAAATACAGAGTTAAAGGTTACTTAAGTAGATGCAACATCTGGGGGAATATGTGAATTTTCTTTAAAACAATCTAAAGTTGATTATAATGGTCATGAGAAGGTTTGTCAGACTTTTGTGAGCAGGTCTGAATTATGTCCTGATCAAAAGCCTTTGGAAAGGGTACCGAAATTGCTCTGTAGAGATCTCCAGTGAGTGTTCTAGCATTTTCCTCAATATCAGAGGTTTGGGGTTTTTTTTAATCTCTTTTGGGATATTCTCATTGGTCAAGCCTCACCCAGTGCCATGCCTGGTCTCCCCCCACTAACATATGAACAAGTTGATATGGATTAGAAAACTCAGGCTGGTAAGTGTGAATAACTATGTTGAACTCTTCTGCAAATCTGTGAGGATCCTCAGTTACCTTAGGAAATACTTTAACTCTGGCTCATAATTTGGCTTTAGTCCAGGGAACGTGTAAAACTTGCGAATCTTTAGAGGGCTTAATTTTAAAGGGAAATGAAGTTCTTTACAGAGAAGAAGAGGAAGTTAAGGGGAGAGGTTATGGTTATGTTATAACCATAGAGCTCTGCTGTGACCCTAGGGTTGTTCCCGTAGAGCTTTTGTGCTTGACACAGGGTGTGAGAGCTCCTTCCACAAGTCCTCCTGACCCCTGTTTTAGTAAAGGTCTCATAAATTTTGACAACCTGAACAAATGTCACATGTCATGTAAGAGTAGTCTGGCAAGAACTCATCCCATGCACTGTCTCCCAGAGTCTGGCCTTGTCCTGGACCAGCCTGGAAAGGGACTGGTCAGAAGATGACTTTACGTTCTCAATCAGGCAGCTCTGGCCCCAAAACACCTGAAAGTCTGTCATGTGAGTAAGGGGCATTTATGGAACCATCACAGGATAGGGCTGTGGTGACCTGAGTTTTGGGAACCAGATCAGATCCTTAGGCCCAGATGAGATTTTCCCAACGTTTTGGTTGGTTACAGAACCACACTAACTTGTTAGATGATGGCTGCCTGGGGTCCTCATTCTTATTTCAAGATTTTAATTCTCCTTCCTGCAGTGTCCACCACTACAACTCCCAGAAAACACATACTCACCCATATCATCCAGGCATGGCAGGAACCCGGCAGATTGTCAGGGTAAACACCAGGGCAAGACAACTAGGATTTATTAAGTACTTACCTCAGCACTGTCCTGACAGGGTAAGCGTAGAGAAAGAAAGAACTCAAAAGCAAAGTGAGAGAGTGCTGTGTACCAGTCTCGGCTATGATGACAGCAATGCTATCTGCTGGAAATGCCTGAGGGCACTCCCCTGGGCCCCACTGAGCTCCAAACAGACATCTCCCCTTTCCAGACCATTGTTATGACTGGAACCACCCTTGGGGTTCTTATCCTGATTGCAATATGGATAATTCAGCAACAATCATCAGAAAACTGTGAAGAAAAAAGAGTTTGTTACCTACAGGTCTTGGAGCATACCAGGGGGCACACAGAGAGGTTGTAGGCAGAGAGAGTGCAGAGAGAGTGAGCATGGGCCTGAGGTTTGCCTTTGTTGGGGTCAAGGTGGAGGGCCTGGGCTTTCCAAGGCTCATTCTTCATTGGTGAATTTTAAACATAAGACCAGGAATTTAAAGTGTAGGAAAAGAAAGAAAAAGAAAGAAAAACCAAGCAGCCCACATGGTCGGTTATCTAAATCAAGCAGAATCTCTAAAACAAGAGTCTCACAATGGCAGGTATTTGAGATAGCCTGCACAGAAGTGAGTGCCTCTTTGAGGTGGACGCCTCCATATTCAAAGCTTACGTCAGGCACTTCCATTCCCCAAAGAAGAGCCAACTGTCCAAGCTCACACCATAATCCACCCTGTGACGTGGGACTTCAGAGTCAACGGTCAGAACAGTAACAGCCTGGGTGGCTGATACACCAAACGTCAGGGGTAGAGCACATTGTATCTCAGAAACTGAACATCTCAGTAGGCTTATAGTAGCAAATTCTGTAATAATTATACAGGCAACAGTCAAATCCAAGCCATAACCATTGTCCCAAACTTGGAAGGTCCAAGCATGATATCAAAGTCAGTGATCTCAATGGCCCTGCGAACCTGCTCAGTGACTGGGTAATATTGTGGAATTGTTTAACATCTTGGGCTAGCTGGTATAAGCAGGTCTGAGTTCATACTGAGTCAGTAGATGGCTCCATACCTCATCAAACCAGCCTTTTAGTCTTGAGGATGGATCAGTTCAGCTCAAGGATGTCTCATGTCAGGAGCTGCTGATGCACGTCTTTATGGTACAAGTATTTGCATTAAGTATTTAATAAGATGCATTTCTATGGAAACAAAAAAATAAAGGTTGATGATTGGAGTAGATTATAATCCCAGTTTTTGAGTTCTAAAGGCAGCCAGTCAAGAAGATTTCTAGACATGAGACTTGAAACATCTCCAGAGGGAGGAAGGCAGACTGGCAATCTGATAGATGTTCCTGGTGCGCAGTTTGAATGTCTGGAGATCCTTCTGAGTGGCCCATACAACACTAGGCACAAAGATTGTCCATATGTGAGCTGTTGTGGCAATTTCTCTGTAGTTTATATCAAGTTGTCCCACTTTAGCTTGCAGGGCTTTGCAGAAGAGGCAGTCTTGGTTCTCAATTCCAAGTCAGGTGGGTGGGAGAAAAACTGGAAACAGTTTGGAGTTATAGCCAGATATGGAAGGAATTGAGAATAATCCAGGGTATTATTTTACAATTTACAGGTAGAAAACAAAACCTCAAAGACAATTAGCAACTAGAACTTAATATCCACAAATGTGTAATTATAGTTTCTACAGAAACATAACTTTTCTCTATAATTACTGCCATTTCTATCTAAGATAACCACAGTAAAACTAATTTGTTTGCAAATTAAGTCTAGTTTCAATAAACTTGGACTGATTATTCACATATTTGCAGCAGGAGTAGTGATTGACTATAAAGGTTTTTACATCTCCATTGCTGGAACCTTTCATAAGGAATCTCAGCCAAGCCAAGGACTTGCTATCAGACATTGTCTACCATACCTATAGGTTTGGATGAAATCCTCTCTCCTTGCGGTCCTCTGAGGTTTCTGGGCCTACCAGGAAGTAACCTTTCTTACTCACCTGGTAAGGCTGCCGGGAACCCTGTAATCAAGGTATTAGGTCAATTTTTTTCAAGGGGTTTAATTGGCTGCATAAAGTCAATCTGAGTTCCTTAAAGCTATTGGGTCATATCTGAGTCTATGTGCATCCCTCTCAAATATGACATTTCAAAGCTTTGGTAATATAACCAATATTTACAATAGTGTCCTGTTACGCAAATAACTATATTGCCATGAAAATAAGAATACTCATCAAAGAGTTTCTGAATTTTGTTGGGATCAGGAAGGGAGAAAAATTGTTTCATCTTTGTTAAATAATGTACATTTTTCAAATTGCTGAAAGTCATAGTTACTTTAAGGAAAAAAGCTTCCTTAAATCTGGAAGACAAAACATTAAAGAACCAGAGAAGTTTTAACAAAAAGTCATAAAAGATTATGATCATCATCAGTTCACTCAGTCCTGTATAATTAATTCTTGATTGTGACCTTTTGTTAGCGGTTTAATGAATTCAGCTTTTCCTTAGACTTCTATAAATTCTTAACCATTTCAGTGGTATGATTTGAAAGTCATCAGAAACCTGTACTTGTCAAAGTTCTTTCTATGAATATCCTTTTGCAAAAGCGTTAGCAGAAAACAATAATTGTGGGTAAATGACAGAAGTCTTAAAAATGTCTATATGTAAAGATCTGATGAGAGTTCATTATAATGCAATTGACAGGGAATTTGATGACTTCTGTGACACAAAATGTTTTTAAATTTTTTGAAACTGATTTTAGGGGGGTGGGGAGAGAGAGAGAGGAAAAAAAAAACATCTACTTGTTCCAATGAAATTTACCATATCAAATAAGCCTAATTAGTTTAATGCTTATCTTTTTCATAAGGGGAGAGAACAAATATTTTGAGATGTTCCAGGGAAACTCTAGGAAATCCCAAAGTTACTTCCAGGTCAAAAAGACTTTATCTACAATTTGATTTGGGGAATTTTGTCAAAAATATCAGAAAGTTTGGACAGTTGACTAAATAGGATCACCGATCTGTATGAAACAATACTTAATTATCTATTTAACTGAAGTAACTAAATATTTTAAAGGCAAATACAGAAGGTACATAGTTGTGAACAAAACTTAGCTCATTTAATATCGAGAAGACTCAGTTTTCTTAACCAAAGACCCGATTAAGATAACATCAAGTATCGAAAATTAATTTGATGAAAAACAAAATCTTTCCTAGATTACTTAAAAGGTAAAGAAAATGTTTTATCAAAAAGATTAACAGTCCAATAAAATGTTGTCCTTTTAGCAAATGAAAGAAAATTAAATTTTAGTTTTATATAAGTACAGTATTGATAGCAAAGCTTATATTTAAAGACCCTTATAACAATTAACTCTGGTTTAGACATGAAAAAATTGAAAATATATATGTTTATTGATTTAGAGAAAGAGGAAAGGAGAGAGAGAGAAAGAAATATCGATCTGAGAAGAGAAACATTGATTGGTTGCCTCCCATATGTTCCCCTAGTGGGGATTAAGCCTGCAACGCAGGCATGTACCCTGACCTGGAATCCAATCCCCAACCTTTTGGTTTATAGGATGAGGCTCCAACCCAGCCACACTGGCCAGGGCTGGTTTAGACATTTTGACTGCATAAAGTAAAATTCTCTTCTTCTCTCTTTCCCCAATTTTCTATATAATTTCATCCTTTATTTTCTCTTTCCTATTCAGAAATAACCAGTTTACTTGAGAACAAATTTACTTTTTTCTCCTGTTAGTAGTTTATCTCCATACTTTCTATATTTTCTTAGCCAAAAGTACATCCTACATCCCTTGTATATGGAGTTGTTTTTCTTATTATTTCTAGAAGATTTAATTACATATATTAATTAGAGTTCTTAAGCCTTAGAAACTTTAATTTCTAGTGAAAACTAAGAAGTAAGCAATCGTGAACTGTCTGTTAATGCCAACATTATTTAGACTGGCAATTCATGAATGCATTTCAAAATTTTTTCCCTCATGGCATAATTTTTAATGTGGTACAAGACATACTTACTAAAAGACCCCCAAATTTTTAGTTTTCTGTATTGAGGTCAAAAGTAGGTAAACTTAGACTTGTTTAACAATTAACATTTTAGGATTTTATATTATTTGGAAATGACCTAGATATTCAATGAATTCCTGTCATTTAATTTAATTTAGAAAGTTACCAAAGAGATTTTGGAAATTATTTTTAAGCACACATGCTATAATGTAGTTATTGCTGAAAAATTCATCTAAACTCTTATTTTATTTCACTTACATCTCTCTAATGCATTTTCTCCCAACAATGATGTTCATACTACTCACTAGAAACTTCATTAAACAGTGAGCAAAGTCAGCCATCATGCCAAGCTCCTACTCTTGCTGACAAATTTTGATTGAGATAACATGAATTTATTTGACTAGTAAACCCATGTATAATAAAAGTTGTATATCTGCATGTATTTAATGTTAGTAACTTTGAAGACATACGTATTTTAATTGAACCAACCTTACACTAGCTTTCATTTGCCAAAGATTATTCCAGATCATGTGAACTGGCAACACGTTTGATTTCTGGATTTTAGGAATACTTAATTCGTATGCCAACTAATTTTAAAGCCAACTAAATAGAGCTCTTTATGAATTAATTTATGTATATGCTAATTAAATGTAAAAAACCCCAACTACACACATTGTTAGACATGGAGAACCTTACAGCTTCTGTCCTAAAATTTTAGCCATCAGGTTTACCAGTGTCTAGCTCACTACATTATAAATAACAGTGGAATCCCAAGTGGCAGATGGCACAAGTTAAGGTTATCCACTCCAATGGCCAAAGCTTTATGCTATTTATGGAGAAGACTTTTAAGATTTGAATTTATCCTTGATAAGTAATTTTAAGGGGGCTGTGGAATAGATTTGGGACAAGAGGTCTTTTATAGCATTTTATATTTTAAAAGACCTCAATTTTTCTTGGTCTCAGGCCACTGTGGGCAGAATTTTAGGTACTTCCTGGGGTGTTTACATTTCAAAGGTATGATAAGATTTGCATCTTCAAGGGACAGAAAAAGAATATAAGTTTTCTCCTAGGAGTTCTAGTGCCTTTTGGATGGTTTCTGCAGCTCCAATAAAATGTAGCAGTGCTGCTCTGTCATTAGGGGAAACGCCGGTAAAATTAAATCTCTGGAGTCAGGGTCGAATGGGGCCTCTTCAGGGGGACCTCTGCAGAGGGGTCATTTAAGTTACTGTGGCCACAGAAATGCTAAATTCCTGGGACCATGCCAGTTTTGCCCAACAGGAGATGGGCTTCATCTTAATGTTCTCGGTTCATGGAAATAGCCTTGGCAGTGACTATTGTGACGCAAGGACGGGCACACAGCCAGACAGTGGATGCCCAAGCGGGGACTGGGAGGGCTCTTGTGCAAATATTGGTGGTTCCAGGGAACTTTGCCTTCCCATCTTCCTGTTCCTCCTCACTGGAGACTTCGATAGCCCTCCCAGCATCTCCCTTGGTGGCAGTGATGCCTTGTGCGCCATGCTCCTCGTTGTGCCCTGTTCAGGGTAAAGCGGAGGGGGCTCAGGATCTGTGGTATCTCAGAACAAACAAGCTTATAGCCTAAATGGATCTTTAAGGATGTTATATATTTTAGGGTCTTTAGTGATATCGGCCAGCTGATGCATTTTGGCAGCTATGAGTAACAATTTGGAGCCTTTCTGCACTTAAAATCTTTTAGAAAAATTTTAATTTCCATTAAGATACAGCTTCTGATCTTAGTTTCTACTTGATTTTCTCCTGTTACCTTAATATTGAATGTTGTTGCTGGAATCATTTGTGAGTAACATCTGTGTGAGCCGCTTTCTCAGTTGGCCACTTTCCTCTCCAGAGTATCTCAATCTACGTCTCTGGGCCTGGGGTCTGCTGCCACTAGCACAGGATGCACAGGGTCTCTGAGAAAAGCTCATAAGCCTCTGGAGCATAATATTAGAGCCTTGGCATATTGGTATGCTGTGGCACCGAGCAATGCCCAGGAGGCTTCCATAGGGGTTTTATGTTTATCAAGGGGCTGGTGTTCCTCCTGGGTGTTCTTAAGAGGCTCTGGCACTAGATATTTGGGACATTTATATCTGTCCATTAAAGTTTCAGCAACATCGCACCAAGGATTGGGCCCACAATGTCCCATCGGATCAGGGGACACAGAGCTACGGCGGTGAGTGAAGTAGTGCTACAGAGACTGGAAGCCTCGGTTTACTTTCCCTTCGGTGGTGCCATTGGTTTTCAAACCAGGCTGGCTCCCTCAAGGCTAGTTTCCTCTTCTGGGTTTGTTCACATAGTCCAGGCATGACCTGCCAACTCAGTGGTCACAGGCAGAGGTCTTCTGTCCTCCTCATCTTCAGGGATCTTTTCCTCATGCTTTTATCCCAGAGCCTGTTCTTGAGCCGGGACAATAGCCTTGCAATGCAATGCACCCTCCTTGGATTCTCCCTGGCCATGAGGCATGAAGGACCCTTATGAACATGAATAGCTAATTAAGGCCTTTATAATTAGTGGTCTAATCCTCTCATTAGACCATATAGCTTTGATCATGCTGCTCTGGGGAGATCTTTGGATTATTGTGGCAGCTGTGACCCTTTGGGTGTCATACTAAAGACAACACAGAGACCCCGGGCAAGTTGTGCTCCTTTCCCAGATGGTGTTACTTACCTGAGTTAGGTGGGGTTAGTAAGCAAGGTGCAGGTAAAAGGCATCTCCCCGGGTTCCTTGCAAGGTCAATTATGCAGCCCTGCTGACTACACCAATTGTTGTGTACCAGTCTCAGCTCTGATGATAGCAATGCTACCTGCTAGAATGCCTGGGGGCACTCACCTGGGGCCCTGTGTGCTTCCCAAAGACATCTCCCCTTTTCAGACCAGTGGTATGACTGGAACCACAGTCCTGGAACCAGTACTCTGATTGCAATACAGCCTTCAGCAATAACCATCAGGAAACTTTGAAGAAAAACACTTATAACTTACAGGTCCTAGAGCATAGAAGGCATGCTGGGGGCACACAGAGAGGCTGTAAGGAAAGAGAGGGAGAGAGAGAGAGAGAGAGAGAGAGAGAGAGAGAGAGAGAGAGAGAGAGAGAGAGAGAGAGAGAGAGAGAGAGAGAGAGAGAGAGAGAACATGTATGCATGGTCCCAGGGTTCTGCTTTTATTGATGTCAACACTGGGGAAGTCCAGGGTCTCATGGACTCACCCTTTATTGGCAAACTTAAAACATAAGAGCAGGAAGTGTGGGAAGACAGAAAAAGAAAGAAAAAATTCCAAGTAGCCCAAAGGTCCAGTTATTTTATCAACCAGGGTCTCTAAAACAAAGGAGCTTCCTGGTGAGGTGGGGTAGGGTGAGACCTGTCTCTTTATCTAGCTGTGTTGCTGGCCAGGGGTTTATTCAATATAGCCTTGGCCAATCAAAGCTTAAATCAGATACTTGCATTACCAAAAGAAAAGCCAACTGTCAGGGCTCACACTGCACAGGGACTGTATCTCTCAGACAGCACAAGAGAAAATAAGAATTAAGGTGCCGATGCCTAAAGCTTAATTTTATTCCTAAGGCTTCTGATCTCACCTGGGACTTCTTTTCACCTTAATGATACGGTGCATTAACTAACCTCACTTAAGTCAAGCACTCAATCCATTATCTCTAATATGAGGTACATAATCTTACTCCTCTTTTATAGATGGTGGAGCTAAAGCTCAGAACAGCTAAGACAAGCAACCCAGCTAGTAGCTGGCCAAGCTCAAGTTCAAATCCAAGTTTGTTCAAAGGCTGTTCTCCCTACTCAACACTAAACTACCTCCAATCTAGATACTAGCTACTTGGATAGTGTTTAGTTCAGTAACAGGTTTTACATTGTAGGGGGTGGAGGATGTTTATATCATTTCTTGTTTATTTCCAGTTAATTGCAATTTGTCTTTGCAAAACATATTCTGCAGTGTGACGGTCTATTTCAGAGAGGGCTAATTAAGCATTGTACCCCTTCCTTTTTTTTTTTTTTACATTTCAGTGATGGAGAGTTTCATTTCTTCCCCTAGGGGTCAACTTTAAAACTCCTAATAATTTCTAACTACTACAGAAACAAATAAGCCACATTCTGGATTCATATGTGAAAAAGGAAGAATAGACGTGATACTAAGGATGCATTTGATCAAAATGCATCAGCGTCTGGCACAGCTGATCCAGTTAACCTCTCCCATCTAGAAAGATGTAGAGTGCAGGGGGTGGGGATGGCACTGAATCACTGACCCCCTGCAAATGGAGACCGAAGTGAGGTGAAGGGAACAGATTCCTCAGGGCTCTCACCACACCCAGAGCAGGTCTGTGGGGCCTATGGTGGACCTGCTCTGACGAAATAAAGAGGTTTGTTTCTGTTTGATACAATTCATGACAGATTGATAACTGCAAAGGCATTCAGACTTGGTGTTTCACCCCCTCCTCTTTAACACTGCAGATTGTGAAGCTATTCAGGCATCTGGTGTTTGTTAGATGGCTGCGTTGCATCATCCTCATGATTGCTGGGGAACATCTCCTAGCCTTCGAACGATTGGACAGAGGACTATGGGGCACAAAATGGCCTCATCCGGTTTACATCTTCATTACTGCGCTTCTCACATACCTGCTTACATCTGGAAAAAATCTCCAGGTAAACCTCTTGGGCTCTTTTTTTAAAGAGTAACTGTAATTATTAGGGCTATACCCAAATTCAGCTTAGAATAGGTATGTGGCTGAACTTCAGCCAAAATCCTGTGCCTGTCTAAAAGAAATTTTCCTTTTTTTTTAACATCCAATTACATAGGAGGGGCCTTTTACCCACACATGGCCAGTGGGGTTCCTGGTTCTCTACACCCAAGGCTTCCATTTATGTCCTTAGATAAAAGACAAGATTTTAAGGAAGAAACTTGCAGATCTTCTAAATTCTCTCACTGACTTTTTTTTCCTCATTACTGAATCTCAGAATTCTAATGCAGGTGAAGTGAAAATTTTACCAAGTCTTTTTCTTACTAGGTACTATCACGATCTTTACTTTACCAAGTAACAGCATCAAAAACCTTCTGTTTCTACTGTTGCCTGCTTATCCCGTTATATATGGTTCATCCATTCAACACACATTTCTTGAGCACTTACTAGGGTCCCAAGCACCGTGCAAGGCATAGGAAACCTAAAACTGAGTGAGACTCAGTGCTTGCAGTTAGTTGGGAAAGCAGACACACACATAGCACATCACAACCATACTGAGATATTGCCTATGGTTACGCAGAAGTGTGAGCAAAACATTATGAGAACTCAGTTGGGAGAGGAATGAATTGTGTGGGTAGGAAAAGGATGTTAGTGGAGAGGGTAGCAGCCAGCGAAGGCTTCATTTAGAGAGGAAAGAGAAGCTGAATTTTGAATATGGGACATTTCACATAGAAGAAAATAAAAGGACAACAGACACGAGAGGAAATGAAGCAGTTAGTAAGGAACTTGTGCGGGGTCATAACTTCAAATATACTTCTGGTTAATTGGGTTGGTAGTCGTTTTCCAAGGTCACCTCATGATGCAATGCTTTTTCATTTGCTTCCCTTCTCGTTTTCAAAACATTTATTCTCAGTGAAAATTCAGAGACAGAGAAAAGGAAGAGAGAGAAAAGGAGAGAAGCAGGGGGAGTAGAGAGAGAGAGAGAACCAAAAGGAAGAAGAGGAGAAGGACCTTAAAAAGAGGTTTTGGCAGTCATTTCTGCCTTCTCTGTGTCCTGCACATGTACGGAGACAGCAGCCTCTGAAAAGCCTTCCACCTGTGTCCTGCTCCCTCTACTCAGGGCTGGCCATCACAAGCTCATCTGGACCGCTGCAGCAGTTGCCAAACTGGCTTCCTGTTTCCAGGCTCCCTCTCTCCCTTCCAGATGCCAAATGTAGCCGGTGCTCTTTTGAAAGTATAAATCTGGTCATCTGGCTGCATCCACTCTAGGATGTGGCGCAAACACACGCTCGCAGGGCCCACAAAGGCCCTTCACAATCTGGCTACAACCTGCCGTTCCAGCCTCATCTCTCACCTCTCCTTCCTCACCCCACCCCCAGCCACTGACAACTTCTTGCCACGTTTGCATGGCACATACATACATTCTGCTTGAAGTGTCCTTCCTGCCTTTTCTCAGTGGTGGACTTGAGTTATCCTTCAAATCCAGGCACAGCCATCTGTTTTATGGAATACATTCCCAATTTCTTTCCTTCCCTAGCACAAATGGATTCCCATGATCATTTCTCAGTGCCTTGATTCTAGAGTTCATCACACTGAAAACTGGTCTCCTTCACCAGACTGGGAGGTCCTGTTGAGAAAAGGCACCTCGGAAAAGGCATCTTAGTAGTTCCAGTGCCTGGAACAAAGATAGAATCATCACTCAGCCAAAACAGACAATGAAATTCATTTCCACTCCTCTTCTCTCTCATTTTCTTTGCCTTCCCCTATCTTTTCTTCTTTCACATCCTTCTAGGAGCTTAATCGAAGATAACAACTACTTCCTTCCTCTAGCATTTATTAGGGTGTTAAAATTCATTATCTCATTTGATCTTCAGGGTATGATAGAAGTCACAGGCTGTATTTTCTCTGTCTACACCTTTAGAAAAAAACACTTTCACCAATATTGAAAAATCAGGGGATCACACATAAAAACACAAACTTCAAGATTCTTTTTTTTTTAAAGATTTATTTATTTATTTATTTATTTATTTATTTATTTATTTTTTAGAGAGGGAAGGGAGGGAGATAGAGAGAGAGAAGCATCAATGTGTGGTTGCTGGGGGTTATGGCCTGCAACCCAGGAATGTACCCTGGCTGGGAATCGAACCTGGGACACTTTGGTTCCCAGCCCGCACTCAAGAGATTCTTTTGAGTAAAGAGAAAATCTGGCAATTCTGCATAGTTATCAGATAGTGCTGAGTAGCAGCTGAACTCTTAAGGTGAGGATGACATTTCCAGTTTGCCACAAGCCTCCACGACTTCTTGTTGTTAGACAGGACAAGGGTCTCAGGGTCTGGGCCATTCTTGCCAAATGCTCTTCATGTTAAGTGTTAAAATTTAGCACAGTATTTTGCAGAAAGACTGTAAACAGGTTGCAGTTGACAGGAACTCAAATCAGTAAAAGTAGCCAACTGCAAAGAAGAAATCGACATGTAATTGACCAAATCGTGTATATAAGCAACTAAGCCTCCCTTCTAGGAGATAAAGCTTTGGATATGATCCCCTATCTCCTTCATTTGCTGCAAGTAAGTAGAACTACATTGTGACAACCACATGTTTTTTGAAAAGAGTACTCCAAGCAGTGAACCCCTTGAGTTCTCTAGCACTATGGGGTCCCATTTATCTTCTTATGTCTGCTATTTTATTGTTTCTTATAACAGACAAATGTTTTTTATATCCTTGTTTCTACCAAAATGTGAAAATAAAATACAGAGTATGGAGGCCACATGACTTTTTTGTTTTAACCCTACCTATTTCCTATAGATGTTTGGTTTATGACCCCTGAGGTAGGTAATACTTTCTTGATTTTACAAATTAGGAAACAGGCTCAGGGAGGTTAAATAGCTTCACCATGATTCCATGTCTAGAAAATGTCAGGGCTAAGGTAGGGCCATTTTACCCCAAAGCTCGTGTTATTAAATGGAGGAAACTTTTTGATCTGGCAGCTTTATTAAGTAAAAAGGAAAAGGGAACCCTGGTGCACTTTTAGCGGGAATGCAGACTGGTGCAGCCACGGAGGAACACAGTATGGAGTTTCCTCAGAAACTAAAAATGGAACTGCCTTTGACCCAGCAATCCCACTTCTGGAAATATACCCTAAGGACCCTGAAAAACTAAATACAGCACATGCACCCCTGTGTTCATTGCAGTGTTGTTTACAGCAGCCAGGATCTGGAAACAGTGCAAGTGCCCGTCAATAGGTGAGTAGATAAAAACGCTGTGGTAGGTTTACATAGTGAAATAGTACTCAGCTATAAAAAGGAAACCTTATCTTTACAGACAGATGGAGCTAGAGATTATTATGCTAAGTGAAATAAGTGAGTCAGAGAAGGACAAATACCATATGATCTCACTTATATGTGGAATCTAATGAACAAAATAAACTGACAAATACAGGCATGGACATGGACAGACAGCTGTCAGAGAAGAGCGGGGTTGGGAGGCTAGATGGAAGCCAGTGAAGGGATTAAGCAAAAACTCACAAAATGTGTGTGTGTGTGTGCATGTATGGATGTTATATATATATATTATATATATATATATTATATATATATTGTATATATATAATATATATATATATAACATATGCACAGGAAGGAAAAGGGGGTAGGGGGCAGGCAGAGGTGGGCAAAGTGGGGGAAATGGGGATGGAAAGAGACTCCTTGGGGCAATGGGGGCAAAGAGGCAGTGTGCAGAGATGATGTTTTATTGAGATGCGTACTTGAAACCTGTATGGTTTTGTGAACCAACAAATTCCATAAAAAATAAACAAACAGCCTTGACCAGTGTGGTTCAGTTGGTTGGGCATCATCCCATAAAAGGAAATGTTGCTGGGCTGGGGTATAAGGGCTAAATAATAATGGAAACTTACAGTAAAGATTAAATCAATAATAAAAATAAAAATAAATGTTGCCAGTTTGATTCTTGGGCAGGGCACATGCCTGGGTTGTGGGTTTGGTCCTTCATTAGGGCACATAGTCAGAGCACATTTGAAAGGCAACTGGCCAATGTTTTCTTTCATATTGATGTTTCTCTCCCTTTCTCCTTTCCCCTCTTTCTAACAAGAAAGAAAGAAAGAGAGAGAGAGAGAGAGAGAGAAAGAGAGAGAGAGAAAGAATCTTTAAAAACAAGCAAAAATTCTTGAGCATGCACACCTAGCATATACAATTACTTTTAAGTTATAACATTCATCACTATTGTACTATAGTAAGCACATTCTAATATATATATTATATATATATATATAAATGGATAAAAAATGGAAAGTTTTAAAAAATGAGGTAAAATATTATAAAACACAAATTTGAAAGTTATTAAAATGTCATTTTGTTAGTACCAAAATATTTTTGTCTTTACAAAATTATTAGAATATTTTTAGTGAAAGCAATGTGATTTAAATGCATCATTTTTATTTTTAAAGGTTTATTTAATGATTTTAAAATTATATTTTACTGATCATGCTATTACAGTTGTTCTGATTTTTCCCCCTTTGCCCTCCTCCACCCAGCACCCCCCACTCACTTAGGCAACCCCCTCACTATTGTTAACATCCATGGGTCATGTGTATAAGTTCTTTGGCTACTCTGTTTCCTATACTGTACTTTACATCCCCATGCCCATGCTTTATCTATGTATTTGTACTTCTTAATTCCCTCACCTCTTCTCACATTCCCCCACATCCTCTCCCATCTGGCAATGATCAAAACACTCCCCATATCCATGTTTCTGTCTCTGTTCTTCTTGTTTGCTTAGTTTCTTTTTTTTAAATTTGATTGTTGATAGATACATATTTTTGCCATTATATTGTCCATAGTTTCTATCTTCTTCTTTTTCTAAAATAAGACCTTTTAACATTTCATATAATAATGATTTGGTGATGATGAACTTGTTTAGTTTTTTTTTGTTTGGGGAGCTCTTTATCTGCCCTTCGATTCTAAATGATAGTTTTGCTGGGTAGAGCAATCTTGGCTGTAGGTTCCTGGTTTCCATGACTTTGAGAGTTTCTTGCCAATCTCTTCTGGCCTGAAAAGTTTCTTTTGAGAAATCAGCTGAAATTCTTATAGAAAGTCACCTGTAGGTAAGTAACTTCTTTACTCTTGCTGTTTTTAAGATTCTCTCTTTATTTTAACCTTTGGCATTTTAATTACGATGTGTCTTGGAGTGGGCCTCTTTGCATCCATCTTGTCTGGGACTGTTTGTGCTTCCTGGACTTCCATGTCTATTTCCTTCACCAAATTAGGGAATTTTTTTTCATTATTTTTTCAAATAGATTTCCAATTTCCTGTTCTTTCTCTTCTCCTTGTGGCACCCTTATGATGCAAATGTTGGAATGCTTGAAGTTGTTCCAGAAGCTGCTTATACTATCCTCATTTTTTTTTAATTCTTTTCTCTTCTTATTATTCTAATTGGTTGTGGTTTTCTTCCTTGTGTTCCAAATTGTTGATTTGATTCTTGGCTTCTTCCACTCTACTGTTGTTTCCCTGTACATTGTTCTTTATTTCAATTAGTGAGTCCTTCATTTCTGACTGGATCTTTTTTATGCTGTTGAGGTCCTCATTAAGTTCCTTGAGCATCCTTATAAGCAGTGTTTTGAACTCTGCATCCGATAGATTGCTTATCTCCATTTTGTTTAGCCCTTTTACTGGTGTCTTGATCTGCTCTTTCATTTGAGCCACATTTCTTTGTCTTCTTGTTTTGACAGCCTGCCTATGTTTGTTTCTATGTATTAGGTAGAGCTGCTTTGACTCTGTGTCTTGGTAGTGTGGCCTAATGTAGTAGGTGTCCTGTTGGTTCCAGTGGCACAGCCTCCCCTATCACCCAAGGTGGATACTTGAGGTGTGCTCTTTGTGGGCTGAGTACACCCTCCTTTTGTACTTGAGCCTTGGTTGGTGTTGGCAGATCAATGGGAGGGATTTATCCAGGCAAGTCAGCTGCAAGGATTGTTGGTGACCACTTACCACAAACCTCCTTCCTCTGTGGAGAATTAGCTGTGCAGGGCAGCAGCAGGGGCAGAGTGGTGGTGCTCTGACATGGTCTGCAGCTGTCCACTGGATGGGCTGGCCCTGGGGTTTCCCGGGTGGTGCAGGCCAAGGTCAGCCCCCACCTGTGTTTTGCCCAGGGCGACCCTGCCTGAACTATAAAGCAACATGAGTTAGCTGCTATTTATGCTGGGCTTGGAGATTTCCAGGTGAAGCCAAGCTATGAATCTATGCTGGCTTCTGTTAATGCTGGACCTGCAGTTCACTGAGGCCAGCTTTTGCTTGTTTGAGAGGATTCAGGAAGTTGTGCAGCATGAGCCAAGACTAGCCATTCACATGGAAAAGCATTTTGGGTGAATCTGTACGTTGGGTGGAGTGGAGTCTATGGGAGTCTCCAAGGCAGGTCAAATAGTGTTAGCTAGGTTGATGGAGTCTCAGACATGGCATCATTTTGCTGGCTCTGTGGCTCTGTGGCTCTCTGGGGGTAGGGTTTAGAAAAGGGACAATGGCCTCTGCTTGCCTTGATACCATACACTTCAGTTTCTTCCTATATGGCACTGGTATCTTTCAAGCTGCTATCCCAGTGCTAGAGCTCAGAGGGAGTGAGATTTCTTTAAGAGGAACTGCTTGGGGCTTCAGAAGTTTCTTCCACTGACTTAGTCCCCACTGATTTCTGCAGCCAGAAGTTGTGGGGACTTACCTTCCTGGCACAGGAACCCTGGGCTGGAGGTCCTGGTGTGGAATTGGGACTCCTTGCTACCAAGGTATTCCCCCTGAACTTTTATCCACCACACATAGGTGTAGGGCCAGCCCTTTCTACATCTGTGCTCTTCCTACCAATATGAATGGATGTGGTTTCTTTCATTCCAGCATTGTCAGACTTCCATTTAACTCAATTTCTGATGGTTCTGAGTGATGGTTGTTCTATATTTTAGTTGTAATTTTGATGTGGTTGTGTGAAGAGGTGAGCCATGTCTGCCTACACTGCCATTTTGACTGGAAGTCCTTATTTATTTGAATACATTATAATTTTCAAAAGTCCATGTTTAACAGTTTGTAAAAGAGTGTTTGAAGATCTGGATCTAAATTCAATTTATTTTAATGCTTGCTTAAGTGGTTGACATAACTGAAAACTATATTCCACAGTGACATCCCAAAGGAAAGGTACATCATGAGATCACTTATGGCTTATGAAACTCATTTTTAAATCCTAGCCACTGGTGTACAGAAGTGTCTGTGAAATTTTGGCTAATGGATCTTTGTATTCCCAGGTGTCAATGAAGTATTATGGCAAATTACTCAGGTACTAAAAAGATATATACCAAATGTGAAAATCCATTAAACAGGGAGGGTTGAAACAGATTTTAAAATTCTGATCCTAAGATTTATTGAAGTGTTCAGATGTAAAAGATTTTTTAAGGTAAGACACATACATTTTTTTTTTTTGCAATAAAAATCACACAAAAATGGAAACCGTTCAAAATGCCCATTATCAAAATGTTCCCTCCAGAACCTGAATTTCTTTTTAAAGGCATTGTTGAGATGTCACGATCATGCAACAGAAATAGATGCAGTATATTTTTCAAAGATAATTTTTGATAGCATAATAACAGATGCTCATCATCACAGAACATGTTGGAAAATTTGGAATTTAAAAATAAAACTCATCTTTAAGATTGATATTCCTTCCATGAAATAGCCAGCAAGTGTAAAATATTTTCATAGCTCCTGTCTATCTCACTGGAAAATATTATAAAGATTGGCCTTATTTCCATGTCTTATTTTTATAAAATGAACCACCCCAGTGACAGACTGTAGCACTTCTGGCTTCAGTGTCATAGTGGGAGGGCTTGTCGATGTATAATGAATGAAGGGCATACCTTTCCTGTACAGTCTCACTCTGTAACCTTCTCATGGGATCCATTCTTTCCCCCAACACTCTAGTCAAAGCAACCATGGTCTTGGTGGTCACTCTTACAAAGTTTGTCATGAAATATTATGTTTATTAAATCAGTTATTTTCATCTTTATTGGCTCATAGAAAAGTAGTTCATTATTGAAACAAAATCTAGCAAATACCATAAGCTGAGAAGTGATAGAAACAGCTGCACTTCAATGCAACTGCAGAGGCACAGCCTCCACACTACGTGTAATTTGTTCTATGATTTGTTTCTTCCCATCTCCAGCATGTTTTCTCCACATCTTCCAATGACATTTACTTTCATAAAAACACTTTTATTTATCATTTTTTTTCATATTACTTTAGGTACTTTCATCAGGGCAGGAAAAACAATTGGTATGTGGTCTTTCATATCTTACTAACTATAAATCATTAATTTATGGAAAGTCAATAAAGTACCGTATTAAGTATTATGTGATGCTAAACATCACTGAAAAAAATTGTAAAGTTTGTTTTCATGTTTGAAGCCCTCAGTAACTAAATATTGAGCTCACTGTAATGGTATCATATTATCAGCTGCTTATAAGTGAACACATAATTTATCCTTATAGAAATTTCATTGTTAATTGCACTGTGTATAAATTGGTATTTCACATACTCTTCCTAGCCACTTCACAGTTTTTGCTGGCAACTTGAAAGATCTGATTATTGCTTATACCTCATAGTATGGCTGACACAGAGCTCTAATCAGAAGTGTCATCTCTGTTATTCACTTGTGGCCAGTTTGGGCTTACATTTTTATTATCTTTGGTTTGCCCTTTAGTGGTGGAAATTATCTTAAGGCACTTATCAATACTCTGACAGTTCACTTCCTTAACTGTAGATTATCCATCAGTCCTGTGGAGCAGGCACCCATGCAGCGGCCTCCAGTCAACTCTGAAAGTGAGACCTCCCACTTCCCCTGATGTCCTGTGTGACACACAGCCACTGGACCCGTGAGCTGAGTGAGGGCACCAGCATCAATCTATACCTCCGACCCAGGTGGTCCTTGCTTTGCATGCTCGTGTGAAACTGCAAGAACTACCACACAGGATGAAAAGATGCAAAGCGATCTTATTAAATCAATTGGAACGATTTCAATTGTTCTGTGACTCTTAAACATTTTGGTTAGAATACTGACAACTCTCACAATCTGTTTTAGATATATAGGTAAATGAGAAAAAAGTTAAACAAATATCCTTATTTTGCTGTGTATAATGCACACTCATGTTTTGTGTTCATTTTACATGGGATTATTGTACCCATGGTATGTAATCATTATACCCATGTATAATGCACATCCTTATTTTTCCCTCAAAAATTTGGGCAAAGAAAGTACACATTATACACGGCAAACAAAATACGGTACTTACTTAGTATGCTGTAATTTAAAACATTGCCAATATTGAAAATGAAAGTGTGTTATTTATCTGTAAAAAAACTAAGAGTAATTTGAATAGTGCTTGCTTTCTTTTCATTTTTAAGATTCCAAGACAGGCTCTTTTCTATGCCATGAGGACACATACCTTATGTCACGTGTCCAGGTGAGCTGGAGGGCGGCTGGGTGCTGGCTGTTCTAACACGGCCACTACCGGGACAACTTGGCTCTCTGACATATGTCTGTCACATCCCTTTCACTGGCTCTCCTGAGCATGTTCTCATGGTGGTAACAAGGATTTAAGAGAAAATAAAAATGCACAAGTGCTTTTCAAACCTCTGCCTGTATTGTTTCTGTCCCTTTGGCAAAAGCAAACTACATGATCATACCTAGAACTCATGTCAAGGCCCTACAAAAAGGGAGGGATATGGGAGACATGGAAAAGTGGAGCCATTAATGGAATCAGTAAAGTCCAACAGGGGACATAGTCAGTCTTGGCCATCCCACTTCCCTGCCACCATCTTAAACTTCCTTAGTGTTTCTGAACATCAATTACTTTACTGTGAGTTAGCCTAAGATATATTTCTTAAATTATTTTTTAAGTTAAAAATATATATGCACACATTTACAAAGCAAAACAGTGCTAAGACATAATAACAACAACAAAAAAAAGCCCTTGACCCTTCCTTTCATTCTATCGATTCCTCAGGCACAGCCACTTTTAGCTCTTCTTGTTTCCTCTTACATTTTATCCATGTTTTGAATAACATTGCATATTGCCATGTATTCATTAATTAATTATAGAAATCATCTATTGACTTAGTCTTACATCCCTCTTTCCTCTCCCCTCATCCATTCAGCCTAGTTTTGGGGTATATCCACATTTAAGGTCTTCATTATTATAACAATGAAAATAAGAGTTTACTGTTGAGCCAAGTATTGTAGTATTGTTACAGTTCTTTTTCTGGGTTTCCATGGAATTAATCATCATCTCATGTTTTCACTTGTTGATTTATTTTTTTTTCCTTGGCTCTCTAGGTAAACCTTCCTACATCGTCCAACAGTTTTGTAAAACAACTTTCAAAACAATTTTCCCCCTTCTCAAATATGTCAGATAATATATTAGTTAAATTTTATTTCTAGGAATATCCATGCTGGAGTCCAGAACACACACATCTAAGATTCCAGTTTGGACTAAGTGCTTGCTCTCCAGCCCTTCTGCATTGCTGATGTCCTGGGTCCTTACTTTGTCTTCATCCTGAGGATCCTGTCATGTTTTTCCTGTGCTGGTTTCTTTGTTTTTGGATCCCTTCATTTATGTCCCCATTTTGGTAGAGCAGATCTCTGGTTTCCCATGAAAGGGCACATGCAAGGTTAAACTTTTGAGAGTTGGTATGTTTGAAAATAACTCCGCTCTCAGACTTCATTAACATTTTGAATATTTTGACAGAGTCTAGTATCCAAGGTGAGAATCATTACCTCTTCCAACGTGGAGGCACTCTCTGCTCTATTGACTTCTATTTTCCAGAGTTGCTGTGGAGATAGCTGGTGGAGTTTTGATCCTTTGGATGTGAGTGTTTCTTTGCTGCTAGAATTTGGAAAAGATGGTATGCCCTAGTGAGGGTATTTTCCCATTCCTTTTGCTGGATACTTGGTATCCTTGATCTTTTAAAAAAATTCTCATCCAAGGATATGTTAATTAATTTTTATAGCAAGGATATGTTTATTGATTTTTAGAGAGAACAGGAGGGGGAGACAGACATACAGACAGACATTGATCAGTTGCTTGTTGCACATCCCCCAACCGAGAATCGAACCTGCCACCTCTTTTGGTGTACAGCATAATGCTCCCAACAACTGAGCCACCCAGCCAGGGCCTGGTGGGCCTTTTCAGTCTAGAAGTGTTCTTTCACTCTGAGAGACATTCTCATCATTCCTTTGCTCATATCCTTTGTTTTATCTGTACTTTCCTTTTGTAATTTCTATTAGTCAGACATTGTGCTTCTTGGATTGATTTAACTAATTAAATTTTCTTCCATTTTCCATCACTTCATCTTTTGTTTTCCTTTCTAGAAAACTTTCTCACATTTTTTACAACCATTTTACTGAACTTTTTTGCCTCCCACATATGTATTTTTTTCCATTTCCAAGAGCTCTATCCACTGGTTGGTTTGTTGTTACAGCATCCTTTTCTTGTGCTTCTCATTTCTCAAAAACAATCAGTATCGTCTCATTTCTCTAAGAAAAAAAATGTCTTCTCATTTCCTAAGGAAATCAGTGATAATTTTAAAATATTTTACTTCTACACTCTACATGCACTTCTTCAAGTTCCCCTTTTTGTTTGTCTTGGCCTCTGTCTTCTACGAGGCAGCTTTCTCAAGATCTTGCTGCTTCTTGGCTGTCTAGGTTCAGTAGGAGTTGAAACACCGAACTGCTGGCTGTGCTTGAAGGGAGTTTGGTGCCTGGTGGGTTTTATGGGAGAGGAAGGGCTGGGTTGTCCTCTTTTCTTTTTTCCTATGGGACCCTAAATACCTGATTGTTTTTACTTGGACAGAAGTATAATTGGCACAAGCATTTTGGAATATTTGGTATATTTTTTCTCTGTGGTAATGAAGTTTTTCTTGAGGAAGGTCACCCAATTTCTTGTCTCTGAATCTAGAGTTGGCCTGGAGCGACCGCTCTAGAATGGACCTCTCACCTGCATTGGTGGAAGTGGAGGTGGGACAAGTCATCTGGCAATGGCAGGTGGGGAAGGGGATTTGGGAGCCTAACTTTCATTCTACAGACATTTCTATATTATACTATAATCTATATTATAGTTTCTATATTATAGTTTCTGTATTAATCTAATACAAGCAAACAATGTAAGTACTACATTTGTAAGTTTTGGAGCATAATATTAAGATGAACACCACTATCCCACCACTCTATGCAAGAACAATATCTTTGAATTTTATCTATGTGTCCTTCCCCAATTTCTTTCCCCTTCCTGCTCCAGGTCGTAACTCCAAGTCTGAATTTTGTATTTGTTTTTGCCTTATTTTATTTAAAAAGTAATTGTACCACCTGTGTAAGTAACCATAAACAACATATTGTCCTGGCTTTGCTTGATGTTGTGCTTCATAAAAAATGGTATCATGCTGTCTGCTGGCCCCTGTGACTTTTTTCTTTCACTTCATACTCTGATTCACTCATCTTCTTGTTTGTAACCCCTACTTCATTCATTTTACTGCTGTGTACTTTTCCTTTGTATGGCATGCTACAATTTTTAAACTCGATTTTTCTGTAAGTGAACATTTGGATTTTTTTTGAACTTTTTTTTTTGTTATGACATACAATGTTGTACAAAACTTGTTTTACATATGTCCTGGTATACGTGTGTGCTGTTGTAACAAGTTACCACAAAAACAACCAATTTCTTATCGAACAGTTCTGTGATTCAGACGTCCACTACAGTTCTCCCTGGGCTACGATCCAGAGGTTGGCAGGGCTGCATTCCTTTCTGGAGGCTCTAGGGGAGAATCCATTTTCTTGCCTTTTTTTAGCTCCCAGTGGCCTCTCTTTGGTCCCTGTGCATCTTTCTTTCAGAACCAGCAACCTGGCATCAAATCCTTCTCTCATGCCTTTTCTTTGACCACAGCTTCCGAAAAAAGTTCTAAGCTCATAAGGATTCTTGTGATTACACTGGTCTCATCCAGATAGTAATTTAGGATAATTTCCCTGTCTGAAGGTCCTTAACTTCAGTCACATCTGCAAAGACTCTTTTGTCATGAAAAGTAGCATATTCACAGGTCTGGGGAATTAGGATGTGGACATTTTGGGAAGGAGCCATTATTCTATCTACCACCATGTGCGAGGACTTTTCTCCAGGGGATGGGATCTCTAGGAGTGAGACTGCTGGGTCCCAGTGTACAAGCATTTTCCATTTCACACAAATGTGACAAATTGTTTTCCAAAATGGTTGTACTGATTTATACCGCCACTAGCAATATGTAGAAATTCCTGTATCCTTGTCAATACTTTGGGTGATTGGACTTTCTTTTTTGCCAGCGTAGTAGGTGCAAATCACAGGTTTAGTGGACAGTTCCCACAAATCTAGTGTTTCCTGTGTGATCCTCATATGTGTTCCTCCTGCTGGGTAAAAAGCTTATCTGCAAAGTTTGGCTATTTTTTTGTTGACCCTCTTCTTAAAACAATATACTTGTATGTACTCTTTTTTACATTTTTGGTTATTAATCTTTTTTCTTTTACACATGTGGTCATCTTTCTCCCAGTTTGTTTCTTATCATTTCACTTTTTTAATGACTTTTATAGTTTGTGTCAGTGAACAGAAATTTTTAATATTGATATAGTCAAATTCATCCATCTTTTCTTCCATGGTTACTGTTCCTTTTTTTTCTTTCTTATTTTACTGTATTGGTGATGATGACCAGCACATGATTGACCATCATAATGTTAGCAGAAATCTCTTAGTCCTGATTTTAAGGAAAAAGAATTCTTACTTTTCACCTCTAAGAATGCTGTTGTTTTTTGTTTTGGAGATTTTTAAGAAAAGGATATTCCCTTCTATCCTTTGTTTGGTAACAGCTTTTTTTTTTTTTTAAATCATGAATTAGTGTTGAATTTGATTCAATGCATTTCTGCATCTATTAAAATTATGTCATCATTTTTAGTTTTTAGTATGTTATTTTGGTAATTTATGAGTACAGGTTTTTTAGTGTTAAAACATTCCTTTGTTTCTCAGATAAACTTGGTTTGGTGGAATTGGTTCCTCAGTTTTCAGGGGGAGGGTGAGATTTTGGCATCTAGGTTCATGACAGAGTACCGTGTAATTTTTCGGTTTTTTCTGTCCTTAGCTGATTTTGGCATCACAGTGTACAGATCTTATACAGTTAGGTCTTTTCTCTTCCGTTCTCCAGAGGCATTTGTATAAGATTGGAATGATTTGTTCTTTGGTAGTTTGGTCGAGTTCACCTGTAATAACATTTGGGCCTCATGTTTTCTTTGTGGGATTATTTTAACTACCAATTTTATTTCTTCAGTGGTTATAACACTTTTCAGACTTTCTATTTCTTCTTGATTTTATTTTTATTAGGCTTAATTTTTCTAAGATTTTGTTCATTGTGCCCAAGTTTTAAAATTTATAGACATCAAGTTGTTCATAATATTCAGTAACTGATTTTAATGTCTGTATTTGAGTACCTCTTTCATTCCTATTATATTTTAATTGTTTTCTTTTTTTCTTGACTAACCTAACCAAAAATTCATTGGTTTTTATTTTATTCTTTGAAGACACCAAGTTTTAGTTTTGTCAATACTCTGTATTGTGTCTTTGTGTTCTTTCTACTACATTCTAGCTCTTACTTTGCATTGTCTCTTTCATTCTACTCCATTCAAGTTTTTTTCTTAACTTCTTAAATTGGATGCTTAACTTAATTTTTTTCTTCTTTTCTACTATAAAAATGTAACACTAAAACTTTTCCTTAAAATAGTATTTTATTTGTATCCTACAAATTTTTGTTTTTATATGTAATCCATTCATTACTATTCACTTTTATTTGAAAAGTTTCCATTATGATTGCTTCTTTGATTTATGAATTCTTTACAAGTGTGATTTCTCATATATATATTTTATTATTTTTATTTTAATTTCATTGTGGTCTGAAAGCAAAGCCTGCATGATAGTTATTCTTTAAAATTTGCTGAGGTGTGTTTTATTGCCTGGAATGCAGCCAACTTTTATAAATGTTCCATGTGTGCTTGGGAAAAACATATATATTCTAATTGCTAATTCTGTTATATATTTATTAATTGTATCATTCAATACTTCTGTGTCTTTATTATTTTTTTGTCTGCTTGACATAATAATTTGCAGATATAGTCTGAAATCTCTCAGTATAGTTGCAGACTAGTCAGTATCTCCCTGTGGCTCTGTCTTTTTGAATTTTGTATATCTTGGGGCTCACTTTTAGTGATACAAGTTTATAATAATTATTTCTGCCAGGTGAGTTAAACATTATCAATACATAGTGATCCTTTATATCCTAAATAATAGTTTTTATTAGTATCTATTTTGTTCAGTAAAAAAAATATATATAACTACTCCACCTTTTATTTTTCAGTGTATACATATTTTTATTTACCTTTCATATTTATCCTTATTACATTATATTTCAGCGGGTCCCTTTTAAACAGTGTATAGTGGATCCTTTTTTTAAAATCCTGCCTCACAATCTCTTGTAACTGGTTTTATACATAAACATATGTTAGAATTATTGCTATATTTTGATTTGTTTATGTCATCTTACTTTATGATTTTTAGTTTTCCTGCTTATTTTATGCTCTTTTTCCCCTTTAAATTGTTTGCTTTTTCACTTTTTCTTCTACTTGGTAGTCATAGTTTCTTTTTAAAAAACGTTACCCTTGGAATTTACGATGCATGATTAACCTGAACAATGTCTAAGTTTTTCAATATCTGAATAACTCAACAACTTTATTTTAACACTGATCATTTACCTCTGAACTTAGATATTCTTGTTACATAATTTTAAATCTGTTACTGTGTTCATCTCACAAAATACATATTATCATTATTTATACTGACAATACATAGACATAATGATGGCTTGCTTACATGTTTATTAATTTAGCTGCTCACACACAGTTCTTTCTTGTTCCCCATCTTTTCTTCTGAGGCTGTTTTTCTTATTCCTGAAGTTTACCCAGTTTAGAAGTTTCTTTGGTCAACAATGTCTTTTGAAGGTAAATCCTGTCTCTTTTAAAAATTTATATAAAAGAAAACTTTTATTGCTTTTATTTTTTTAATTATATTTTATTGATTATGCTGTAACAGTTGTCTTGATTTCTCCCCCTTTGCCCCTCTCCACCCAGCATCCTCCATTCCCTCAGGCGATTCCCCGCCATTGTTCATGTCCATGGGTCATGCGTATAAGTTCATCGGCTACTCTATTTCCTATCCTGTACGTTACATCCCTATGGCTATTCTGTAACTTCCATTTTGTGCTTCTGAATCATCTCACCTCTTCTCACATTCCCCTATATCCCCTTGCATCTGGCAACCATCAAAACACTCTCTGTATTTGTGATTCTGTCTCTGTTCTTCTTGTTTGTTAATTTATTCTTATTTTTATAAGTTGTTTTTATTGGTATACAATTTTAATTTGACAGTTACTTTTTCCACCATTTTGAACATATTATTTACTCTTTTGTAACTGTTCTAAATCTTATTCTTTTGTAGGTGGCCTCCCTCCTCTCTCTGCATGCTTTTAATGTTGTCTCTTTTTCCTTAGAATTCTTCAATTCCACTACATTCCTTTCCCTGATTTGGTTTAGTGTACACAATTTTCTTTTTATGTGTAGATTTGTCTCTTCCATTAGTTTTGGAAAATTCCCAGCCTTTGTCTCTTCAAATGTTGCCTCTCTTCCACTTTCTCTCTCTTTTCTCCTCAGATTCCAATGATATATAAATGCAAAGTACTTCTGATTCTACCCTCCATGTTTCTTAATTACGCTTTCATATTTTCTAATTCCTTGCCTCTTTATGCTGCATTCTGGTTAATTTCTTTAGCTTTGTCTTCCAGTTTACTAATTTTTTTCCTTAGTTGAATTTATTCTGTTGGTTAACTTACAGTACTCATTTAGTTTAAAATGTCAATGATTATATATACTTGAATTCTAAAAGTTCTTTTTCCATTCTTCAAAAATGGTTAGCAATATTCAGTAGTCTTTTGTTCTTGGCCCCCTTTAAAAAATTAGCCTATTAAATTTTGTACACTTGACTATTTCATATTCTATATCTTCTAATTTCTATATCTGAGGAGTTTAGGATCTAAATTTCAGTTTGTTGCTTTGGCCATCTCTCATAATAGCTTCTTTCCTTTTATGTTTGGTTAATTTCAGATTGTGTACTTATTTTGTATTTAGAGCTGAATCTTGGGGAGCTATAGTGTGCTTTCTCCAGAGGCAATTTACATTTATGAGATTGGAGACATATTTGCACTTTTACAACCACATTGAGACCATCATCTCTCTCATCTTCACACAAGGACATGATTAGTGCCAGGACCCCAACTCTGTCTGGTGTTAACACTTTCACTTGCATGACCCCAGGGCAACCCACTCAAGGATTTACAATACTAACTAGAGTTTACTTACTATTGTGGTTCTGTACTCAGGTTCAACTTGCTCTTACCCCCCACAGGTTCCCACTCAGCCAACCACCACCCAGAGCAAGGTACAGGGAAGGAAACTGGAGATTTCTCTTATTTTTTAGTAATATCAAAACACATTAAAATGACCTTTGTTGTAGCATATACAGGCTCTAATTGCATTTTGGCAGGAGAAAACGCTATTGTATCAAACCCGCCTTGCTGCCAGAAGCAGAGGTCTCCTCCTACTGGGCCTTCTAACCAATTCCCGTCACCCATTTCCCTTTTTGAGTAAGAATAATCCTGTCTGGACTACCTGGAGCTTCCAATTCCTGTGTCTTTTCTTTTAGGACAATTTTTATCAATATCTCTTCAGAGGTTTGCCTTTCTTCTGCTCTGCTATGTCATTTAACCTCTCTCTGTCTACTTCATTCTTCATATAATGAATGTGTGGCTGCACATGTCTTCTAGTTTTATCAAAGGCGAAGTCGGTGTTTTTCTGTTTCTTGTTGTTCATTTTTCTATTAGGGTAATTTTTTGAGAAGAGAAAATGAAAGGGAGAAAGAGCATTACTCTGCCATCTTCAAAACTCTGCTTTAACTTAAAAGCTTCTTGAGGTTGGTTGCTCACACAGCCTTAAGGACTTATTGCAGCCTCCATGTAGTTCATATTCTTCAATTATGGGATCCTTTCCAGTGAGAGGTAGATAGTTGGTCAAATAAAAGGAGATGTTTTGGCTTTCATAGGTGAGCTTTAGACACTTGGGTTGGCGATCAACATTGGGCACCTCTAACTGACCCACAGAGCCAGAATGAACATGTCCTTATGGAATTATTCTGCAACTACTGTCTTCTTGATCTGTGGTTTGATTATCTTTAAAAAGACCTGTGGATAAAGACTTTCACATTTTCTCTGAATGAATTTTGATGCTTTCTGTAAGTTCCTATCTTGCTCCAGGATTTTGTGTCATTTATTACTGTGTTATCTTTGAGTTTGACCTTGTCTCCCCTGTGGAGAAGCATCCCCAATGCTTCTCCCCTGTGCACAAAAGGTTGAGTTCTTAGTATTGTTTTATTTGGATATTCCTAAGTGCTGTAACTCACAAATTAAGAAACCTTTCGGGGATTTAAAATAAAATCTTAATTTCCTTTAAACATGAAGCCCACCATAAAAAATTAAATTTTATAGACACCCCCAGTTTCAGCTCCCTGGATCACCAGCCTAAGAAATGAGAAACTCTACAAGCATCGTTATATTTATGTAAGTATGGGAAACTTGGGCTTCCCACTAATAAAAGTATTTTCATGGATGTGACTTAATTTGAGTTCGTATAATTCTGAGGGAAAATTGCCAGCTTTGTTTGAGGTAGGATAGGAAGAGTTTTATAGTAAAATATTTCAAACTTGTGGTAGAAAAAAATACCCCACTTAATTCAAAACAACAAAAATGTCAGCCATAAAGATGTACAGCATTTTTCAGGAAGTCTTGTCCATCCTGAGCAAATGTTTTTATACCAAATAACAATCCTATTATAATCCCTGTTATTGAGAGACATCCCAAGGTTGCCAGATGGAAATATGTTAAATATGTTCTGAAATCCAATCTAACAGAATCTCAACATTTGAGCTCATTCATGGGAAGGCATTCAAAGGCAATGCACTTTTCATAAAATATGTCTGTCTAGGTCATCATGAATGCTGAATATTGTCAGGGTTTCTCAGGAATTCTCAGTCTTGTGGAAAACCTTTCCAACTGGACTTTTAACCACCAAGAAGAAATAATAATAACTTGGAATTTAAAATAAACAGTGCTGGAAAAATACTATAACCCCCACCCTGAAAGGCAGCAGTAGGAATTTAGTGCTGCTTGTAATATGACACAGGATCTGAAAGTGAACATAAATACTAGGCCTGGGACTGGCTGCTGAGATAGAGACAAGCATGTGTGTAAAGGAAAGACGCCTCTCCAGAAATGATCCACGCAGGTGATCCTACCATTCTCCCAGCAGTTATGGGTCGATGTGTCAATGGCAGGAATGTGTGAGTGACTCAGTAATGAGGTCACCACTGCATGTGCTGCTGATTATTAGCAGGGCTTAGTACAAGCTCTGGATCTGTAGCTGAGGATGCAAGAAGAAGAAATGGTCCAGGAGAAGGTCAAACCTACAGGCACAGGTTCCATCTGCAAAGCCTCCCTGGTTCGGAGACCCCTCAAAGAGTGGACAGAGGAAGAGAATTGGATCTGGGGTCTAATGGTTTCATGCAACAGTTGCCTTTTTACATTTTGTTTCCAAAGTCTTCTGTAACAGAGCAGGGACTATATCCCAACATAATTTTTTTTTGCCAAGTTGAATCTGTCGAAAAATGACTCAGTGTTGAGGAGTGTGGGGTTTTCTGGCTTTTCCTCATGCATCTGAGTCTTTTTATTCTGATATGTTAATCCTTCAAGTCATTTGATCTGCCCTGGGCAATATAAACAACATTTACAGCAAGTCTTGCACTCTATCCGTCATGTGCAAACGGCCTGCTTTTCCCATCGCCACATGAAAGTGAGAGATTCAAATGGGGCCATTCAGACTTTCCTGCTCAGAGACAATTAGACAGTGTCAGCTTCAAGCTTTGGCGTCACCAGTTCTCCAGGAGCTAGAACCTGGTGGGGGAGGGAGGGCTAGCTTGTTCCAGCATTTCCCACAGAGCAGAATGAGCAGATGTGGGATCATGCCTGAGCCTGATGGGGGCTACAGCAATGGCAAAGCCCACGGCACTGTGTGTTAACAGAGTAGTGTGTCTGAGGTAGGGAAGACCAGGAGACTTTGGGCCAAAAATTCACTCTCCGTTGGTAAAGTAGATTTTACTTGGTGTGAATTGTCCTTTAAATGCCTTTATTCAACCAATATTTTTCTTGTTCAAGGTCATTTTCACTTTGTGCATGTATATGAGTTTTAATCATAACTGTCAATTTGAACCATCAGCTTGTGCCAGTCACCAAAATGGACTTTTGATTTTAGGAAAGCTGGAGAGGGGCCCACCACAGACAGCCAATGGCAGGCAGTGCGCCTGAAAGTGAGGGAAGATTCGCAGTGAAGGCTTTGTGCATTCTCACATTGCACAGTGAGCCACAGTGTAGAACTGGAAGAGAAGTCATTAGTAATTCTCCACCAAAACCCACCACCACAAGACAATGGATATGGTCTTTCCTCAGTCAGTGTCGTAAAATTAGATGTTAGAGCCTTCCTGTGGTGCTGGTGGAAGTGTAAATCCATCCAGCCACTTTGGAAACCTGTTTGGAAGTATCTGTAATAACTGAACAGCTGCATACCCTATGACTCAGCTATTGCTCTCTTAGGTATACAATACCTCCAGCAGAAATGTTCACCAAAAGACATTAACTAGAATATTCCTAACAATGAGGTGAAATGACTAAATAAATTGAGACATGTTCACACCAAAATATTAAACAGCACCAAGAATGAACTGCAGCTTCATAGAGCAGGATAGATGAACCTCACAAACACAGCCCTCAGAGAAACAAGCCAGACACAGGAGTTCATGTTACACAAGTCTACTTATATAAAGTTCAAGAACAGGCCCAGTAATCTTTGAGCTAGAAGTCAGACAAGAGGTTCCCTTTGGCGGGGAGTGTGGTGGTGGTTAGGGAGCATGTGGGAGGGGAGACAAGGGAGGTTGTGTGGGTGATAATGATGTTCTACTTCTTGATTACATGCTGGATGCATGGGTGTGCCCACTCTGAAAATTTTTGAACTGAACGCTTATGGAGGCTTAACTTTTCTAGGTGTATGTTACACTTAAAAATTTTACTTTTAAACATAGATGCTCCCTTCTCCTTCTTTTTAAATCTAGAGGGCTTAATTTTCTTCAGTTACCAAATGCAATTCAGAAATCAAGTTTCTTTTCCGGCCGTGTGAGTTCCAACCCACAATCCATCATCCCCACCCCAGATACTGTGCTATAATGCACCCTAAATTTTTCCAATAATGTGCATGGGCAGGCTTGTCTCCACCTTACAGATGAAGAAATCAAGGTCTACAGAGGTCAAGTAACTTGCCCCAAATCTGGAGTCTCATAGATTCCACTGCCCTTGCTCTTTCCCATAGACTAAAGCCTTCTTCTCCTTAAACAAGTAGATAGCAGTGTAATAACTTATATCATGTTAAGGCAGAAATTACATTGTCCATTTGCCACTGGTTAAAGATGAGGAAACAGAAGGAAAATGACTGGTCCAAGATCCCATGCTGGTAGCCATCATTTCATGTAAGAATTATTCACTGTAAGAAATGTGTAGGGAACAATACACAAGTAAGAACAAAGTTTAAAGAACCGTGAAAGGATAGACACAGCATGATACACTGGTACTGTTAATTACAATTTTATAGTCTAACTTAAATTTCCTTTGTTTTACCTTGAGGATAAACCATAACTGAAAGCTTTTGTATACCCAGGTGAGATGGTCCTGCTTTGGGAAGCCACCCACATATCACAAATAACTGTGTACTTTCATCTCTTAGATTCTGACCCTGAGTGCTTATACAATACAGCCAATCACTCCAAACCAAGCTCGTTTTTGTGATTTATAATGTTCAAGACTCAGGGAACTGATTCTCCATATTATTTTGCCCTTGGTTGTAGAAAAGGGGTGACAGTTCATAAGCTGGGAAGGTCTGTGGTTTCTTCTACAGCTGGGATTGAGCCAGGCACTGTGTCTGAGTGTGGGAAGAACCGGGGCAGCAGAAGCTCCCAGTTAGAAGAAACACAAATTTTACTCATTTTTCAAACTCCTCTATCTCTGCATGAATGCAATAGATTTTTCATTAAAGAAAAAAAAATCTTGTTGTAGTGCAGAGAGAGGGTCCATTTACTTGCTTCATTTTGTGTTCTACAAAGTAGTCCCAGCCCTGGCTGGGTGGCCTGGTCAATTGGAGCAGCATCCCTCCATATATATATCAAAAGGTTGTGGTTTGATCCCCAGTTGGGGGCATTTGGGAGGCAACCAGTTGATGTTTCTCTCACACTTTGATGTCTCTCCCTCTCTCTCTCATACAAATCAATTAAAAAAAAAAAGTCCATGGGTAAGGATTAAAAAACAATGCCCTGGCTGGTGTGGCTCGGTGGATTGAGTGCTGGCCTATGATCCAAGGAATCACCGGTTCGATTCCCAGGCAGGGCACATGCCTGGGTTGTGGGCCAGGTCCCCAATTGGGGGACCACAAAAGGCAACCACACATTGATGCTTGTCTCCCTCTCTTTTTCCCTTGCCCTCTCTCTAAAAATAAAGAAATGAAATATTAAAAAAACAAAGAGTGGTTCCACCCTCATGCATTGTTCCCTCATGCACTGTTGGTGAAAATGCAAATTGGTGTGGCCACTAAGAAAACCAACATGGAGGGTCCTCAAAAATTTTTTTTAAATGGAACTATCTTGTCCTGGCCAGTAGCTCAGTTGGTTGGAGCATAATCTCAATGCCCTGGGATTGTGTATTTCATCCCCAGCAAGGTGCATGCCGGAGTCGACCAATGAATGTGTGAATGAATGGGACAACAAATCGATGTCTCTCTCTCTCTCTCCCTCTCTCCCCCACCCTTCTCTTTCTGTCTTTCAAATCAACAAAGAAACAACAAAAAAAAACATTAAAAAAATGGAACTGCCTTATAACCCAGCAATCCCACTTTTGGGAATTTATCTGAAGAAACCCAAAACACTTATTTGAAAGAATGTATGCACTCCTATGTTCATTGCAGCATTATTTACAATAGTCAGCAATGGAAGCAACCCAAGTGCTCATTAATAGATATGTGGATAAAAAATAAGTGGTGGCACAAATATTCAATGGACTATTGCTTGGCTATGAAAAAGAATGAAATCTTACCATTTGTAATAACTTGGATGGACCTAGAGGGTATTATGCTAGTGAAATAAGTCACTCAGAGAAAGACAAATACCATATGATTTCAGTTATATGTGGAATCTAAAGAACAAAATAAATGAACAAAAAAAATTGAAACAGAACTCATAGACATCAAGAATGGACTGGTGGTTGCCAGATGGAAGGGGTTTGGAAGACTGGGTGAAAGAGGTGAAGGAATTAAGAAGAACAAATTGATAGTTACAAAATAGTCACAGGGATGTAAAGTACAGCATAGGAAATATAGTCAATAATATTGTAATAACTATGTATGGTGCCAGGTGGGTTATGGAAATATCAAGGGGACACTTTGTAAAGCATGTGATTGCCTAACCACTATTGTATACACCTGAAACCAATACAAAATAATATCGAAAGTAAACTGTAATTGAAAAAAAAGTGGTTCCAGAGGTACTCACAAATTATTGTGTACTCACAACAGTTGCCATGGTGGCTAGGAACATTTGTGACATGAAACGACTCATATTACTATTGAATTTGTACATATGCACACACCCCTAGACTTGAAATGCACAAAGCAAATACCATTTTTTTCCATTGATAATAAGTGAACATTGGATTGACTAGAATTGGATTTAGTTTTAGTTTTGAAAAAATGTTGACCAAGACTTAATTAAGATTTTCAGAAAGCTAAATAAAAAGTCAGCTTTATTTAAATAAGTATGATTTTAAAAGTTTAATTATTAGTAATAATTTGCATTTTGCTTTTAATTTTTAGAGATAACATCACTATTAGGTAAAATAACTTGAATTCACAATTGAAAAATAATTTTAATTATTTAGACATTTTTACATTTAGCTTAATTTACATTTTGGTAACATTTGCACATTTTGTACACATTAGATGTAATTTCATTTGTATTTTAATCCATCATAACATTATTGTCAGTCAAAACTAAATTTTGCTTAAATGAAAGTATAGACTATTTTGTGGAATGAATTCACAATAAGTTATAAATTACACATCTTTCCATTTTATTACTTATCTAAACATCACTAGCCACCGACAAAATACCCAGACCTGAGCAATAATAATGAACTTCAGATTTTTAGAATATTTTACTGACTTTCAGTCATACAAAAACCATATATTTGCATCTGTCATTTAATTTTTTTTGCTTTAATGTTGTTAATACGAAGGAATATTTGTCAAATAGAAATATATTTTTAAATGGAAAACATATTTAAGAGCCTGTGAGCTTGGCTTAAAACTTTAAAATATTTATACACAAAGTGTAAATGCCTCTGCGTTCACTCTTGCTTTGAGCCCTGCACACATTTGAGGCAGTTCTGCCCAGGCTCTGTTTCACCCGTGGTCCACGCCGTCCGTGAGGAGCCGTGGCTGTGACCAGATGCCTCCTCTCTCGCCACCGCAGCCTTGACTGGCTGTCTTGTGTCATTAAATCAACGTTGGTTCAATTCTCCTTGCCTTGTAAGGCAGTGTTCACTTCTCTCTCCTTCTAAATCATAGGTCTTTTATTTGTAAGAGAGTGTTTTAAGAACAACAGGGAAAGCTTCACAATGCCTTTCTCTTTTAAATCAGTAATGTAAAAATGGATTAAAGTAAGTAGCTTTGTGACTTTGATCATTAGTCTATGTGAAGCCCTCTGTGATTTCCTCTTCATGTCCTCCTCCACCTCTCCCCCTTCTCTTTTTCTGCATTTCATCCTCCTTCTCCTTCTCCTCTTCCCTCTTCATTTCTGTGAAAAAAGACTTACAGTAATTTTATTACCATGGCATTTATTTTTCCCTATTCCCTCTTCCTTGTTCAAACCTGAAGTGTCAAAACATTTTTTTTGGATCTGAAATTTTACCGGAATTCTTTATATAGAATTATTTTATTCTATAACATTGAAAAAACTCCTTTGCACAAAGAGAATTGGAAGGTCCTACAGTATAGTTGTTTCATGGTTTCCTCACGATTAACAAAGAGTGTTATTTCACTTCACGGCATTTTAAGTCCAGTAATGGTTGAAGTTCTCCCTTTTATATAAACATCATAAGAATACATAAAGAATCTGGAAGTACTACTATTGCCAGTACTCCTGGATTTTCAGATAAGAGTCTTTTCTCAGTATCTTGCCCTTCATGAATCTTCCATGTCCTTGATTGTTCGGACAAGTGGGGAGGAAGTGGGTTTCCCATATCACGCTAAGACAAGCTGCCCCTCATTTTTTGCTGTCCTACTGACCCCACATTTCCTCAAATTACTCTGTGCTGGGTGAGGCGGTTGCCAAGATAGGCAGTCTAGACTATAATTAAAACTAAGATTTTTTTCACTCTATAAATTTAACAGTTTATTTCTTGAAACCAGCCTGCTTCTCTTTACTATGGCTCTAGGAAAATAAACCACAAGTAACACATTTTTCACTGTGGTTTTCTCAGGCATTGTAGCCATCCTCATTTGGGGTGTTATGCTTTACAATGGCTACAGGTCCAAGCTAGGTAATGGGGGTGGGTATCAAAAAGTCATCATGGCTCTAATCCCATTTAAGTAAATTAATAAAATGTATTTGACAAGAAGTAAAATCTCTTGGGAATTGTCAGGGCAAAACTACCCAAGTCCCAGCCTGTTCTTATTCATAGTTCAAAGCAGCAATCCAAACTGTCAAGAGCACTGGGTCATGAGTTGGAAGTCACCTACATGGGCTCCACAATGAAGACTTTCAAGTGTCCGTAAGAAAGTGTGAAGTTAAGCACATGCAGAGTTGTGAAATCCCTCCAGAGTGCTTTGTTTCTGTGTTTGAGCACTTCCCACAGATGTATTGTTAACAATCCATAGCTTCGTTTCTCCCATTAGCTTGCAAACCCCTGTTGCTCACTGTTGTATCATGAAGCTACTGCCCTTGGAAAATACGTAGGGAATGAAAGGTCAGGGGCTGGCCCATGATGTAATCTTGTTCTGGTGCTGCTCTTGTGATTGCTCAGTAATCTTAGGCTGTCACTCATTTTTCCTTTGGAAAATGATCACTTTGTGTTGTCTTGGGAGGGGTGGCAAGATTCTGTGACATGCTTATTTAACGGAACCTTAGGACCCAGAGACACTGAGGCTGTGTGATTATGCAGAGCTCATCTTGTAACTTTTAAGACACGTGTATTTCAGCAAGCCTGGGTACTGCCCCCTCCTTCTTTCATATAATAGAAAAATAATAATGATAACCACAATGGAAGTTAATGGCACTTTCACTCTAGGCCAGACTCTGGGTTAAGTGTATCATGTGCCTTATCTTATATATTCCTCTCCACACCACCGTGAGATCCCTCTAATTCTTCTTTCCATTTTATAGATTAGGAAACTGAGGTGCGGAAAAGCTAAATAGCTTATTCAAGGTCTCCCAGCTTGAGAGAGGTGGAAGAGAGAATAATACCAACTAGTCTGCCTTCAGAGCCCAAATTCTAGGTCTCTTCCCTCTCCTGGGGCAAATATATTTGTTCATCTATTATGAAGTAATTGAGGAGATCAAGATATACTCCAAGGCAGATTTTGTTGCCTTTTGAGTCCTTAATCATTCTTTCAAACGTTCCAGTTGGAATGGCTCTCTGTTCATAAAAAGATGTTTCATTTACCGAAACATGACTCCAGCAGACTTATGAATGCAGCAAGCACAGAGTGGGTAAGAAGGAGTTAAAGTGCTGGCAGTCCTTCCTGTGCGGGTCCAGCCAGCAGCAGTTCATCACAAATACAAGCCTTTGATCCTGACAGCTTTCCTTTCACTCAGGGGGAGCAGGGAGGGTTGACAGGGGAAGCAGGGAAGACTACAGAGAAAAGGGTCTTGTTTGTTTCCTGGGTGGATTGCCTCCTTCTTGGCACAGCTCCAGAAAATGAGTCTTTTCCTGCCCTAAAACTTCAGGGAAATAAATCTCTCTCCTGTAAAACAGACCTGAGAGAGGCCCCAGGACAGCTGCATGAGATACAGTCAGGTGTAGCGACTTGGCCCTCAGGGTGGCCAGTGTGTGGCCTGGCAGGTTGCTGCAGCCCCTGACCGGGATGGAAGAGTGGGAGGTATCACTATGATCTAGGGAAGAGAAGAGGGAGGGTAGGGTGGTCTTTGATCCCAGGGGTCAGCCATTAGGGTGGGCACCCATAGAGAAATAGGTGTCCCAAGACTGATCCTCTTGGGAAGGAAGCCTTGGGAAAAAGGCAATTTTGAGAGCATTTGTAGGGGGCATCCTGAGAGCAAGCACAAGGGAGCTTGAGCCCAGCACTCCAAAGGCCAAAGTATGACTCTCATGTACTGAACCCAAGAGAGGAACAGGAGGGGTGATGGATACAAGCCCAGGAGAAACAGCTCCAACTGTGAGAGCAAGAGCAGGAGGGGTGAGGTGCCTACATCCTATGCAGTGTCTCACAGCCCTGGATCCTTCCATTCTTGTAACTGCACCCTAGTTTCTGTCTGTGGAATTTAACCCATGCAATTTGAAAAAGGTGATCTATTGCCCCAGCTCTAATCAACACAGGGGATCCTGTTTTTCATGCTAAGTGGTGCAGGATGAGGGCCAGTGGAATTTGTGGCAGGCATTATTCTCCCCAAGGAGAAGTTGGTTAGAAGTAAACACAGTTGAACCTTCAACAATGCCAGGGGTTAGGAGTCAACTACCCGTGCAGAAAACCCATGTGTAACTTAAGTCGGCCCTTCGGAAACTTGGTTTCCCAACTGTAGACAAAAAAATGCATGTATACTAACCAGATTGTATCTAGTTGATACTATGATGGGGGAAGGACTCTGTGTTGGGTTTTACTATAGTTCAAACATTTACCTTGCCCCACCCCCACTTCTGTGAAAGGAGTAGACATCTTCATTGTGCTCATGTTGTTGTCCTTTTCCTTGTGACTTACCAGTGGCCAATCCTTAGATTTGGCCTCTGCCATGTGACTTGCTTCAGCCAATGCGATGGCAGCAGCTGTAACACAAGCATGAATCTTGAAATATGTTTGTGCAGCTGGGTTTTCTTTTTGCGCCTCTGCTGTGGCCGTCAGAAGAATCTTCCAGCCTAGCTGCTCTTTCCACAGCCCAACCCTACCTTGAGTTCCCAAGCTGCACAGAGGAACCCAGTTTAGCTGGGCCCCTGTATGAAGCAGACCACGTAGAGCCTAACTCAACTGACCCCAAAGGGGGTGAGTAAGTCCAGTTGACATCAGCTGACTGGCAGATGTTTGACAAAGAAATGTTCATTGTTGAGTGCTTCTGATATTTTGTGGTTGCTGGCGTGGCATCATCATTATGATTCTAGTTAACCGATGCAGCCTCTTCCAGAATGAGGCCAGCATGGCAGTGACAGGCCTAAGAGGTAGAGTGAGGGAAACAAAATAGGCCCTGGTGATATCATTTGAACCCCTGATCAAGCTGTTCCTAGAGTCAGACCACTTCTTGAATTTTCCCATTCTGTGAGCCAATAGAATGCCTTTGCTTAAGCCATCTCAGGTCAGATCTTTGTCATTGAAAATAGGCCCTGATTGGACCAAGTATAGGCTAAATGTGAAAAGGACCTATATGGCCCTACAATACAAACACACAATATATATGCATACATATAGGTAGAGATACCAGTTTATGTGAAGAAGCAATGAGTAGACAATAAATTAAAAACCAAACAACAGGGGGTGGGGGAAGAAGGAGCTTATAGTTAGTTCCTTGGGACACAGATCCAAAGCTGGAGATTTGTGTGCAGGAGAACACTAGGAAGTGTTCATAGACTTAATACTTGTGAAGTTGTGAGAGAAGCAGAAAGCGGCAAAGGGAGAAGTTGAATTGCAATATATTTTATACCAGAGACCTCAGGAGATCCTATGGGGAGCTCTGGAGCAGGACTGGCTCCTCAGACTTGTTCACATGAAGGCAATTGCGTTAGACTCTTGTACCCACCTCACTGAGCAGGCATTGCCTGTGCTGGTGTCGAGGAGGCACTGTAACCTCGGGTGAGGCAGCTGTCTTTTATGGAGAGCAAGTCCTGGAGAGGCTTACCTGAAAGCTGTCATAGCCAACACTCTGGCAGCTGGGGGTTTGTAATCCTTAGTATTAAATGGATGGATGTTAGTCTTAGTGGGGGCACCAGAGTATCCACTACAAGGGTCATGGCCTGATGCAGGGGTTGGGATGATTTCTGGCTGAAATTACTTAACAGGTGAGAGGACAGTATTGCCCTAACAGTAATTTTTTTATACCTAGTCTTGGTTTATATTATCAGGAAGGTAGAACTAATCAGTCAGTCAGTAAGTATTTATTTAATATGAAGAAGGTACAAAAGAGTCCCATATTTACATAACCAGAGAGAGATAAGAGTGGTAATAGTTATTCTGTTTCAGAAAAGTCAGAGGAAGCCTGGTCATGAAAGCCAGGTCATAATCAATGTTTTACTTCTCACAAAAGTGGTAGTGGACTAGAAGGACTGGCTGTTTCTCTGATGTATAGGTTCTCATGGTGATGATGTATATGAATAAAACTTCTCCATGTTACCAAGGGGTATGGGCATTCCATTCTTACTTGGGAATCAAGTGTGCACCTGTAAAGGTGGAAGAATGCTCCTGATCTTAGAGCTGGCCTGGCACTAACTATGTTGGGAAATGGGGGACAATCTCCTTGTTTAAGTATCCTTTCTATCCCTTGGGATATCCTTATTTTTTTCATTCCATCTTTGTCAATAGTGTACAGAGCCTCTTGGGGGCTAGCTTAGAAGGCAGGGCATGGTGGGGGGGCCCTTTACCTACAGCTCCTCTTGCTGAGAAATTCTGTTTCTTGACTTTTCAGCACCCTTATGTGGAAATGTGTTACTTACAATACCTAAAATATTTGGGGTGGAAGGGGTGGAAGCAGGGAAAGTAATAATATTGGCAACACATCATAAATCCACAGAGACAGGGATGCTGAAAGTGGCAGAATTAAGGACTTTGGAAAGCACATGAGGTCAGCTGTGAAGAGGGCACTATTGTGAAACGCTCAAGGACTGTTTTCTTAATCCTGGTGTGCAATATGGTAGAGAAAGCATTCAGGAGTTACACCATTAGAGCACTGATTTCACATGAGTTTAGTGTTTCATGTTAATCGTTTTGACATTTCCAGACATTGGCTAATATTGGTCCCCATTCTATAACAGCCTATTTCCCTCTCCTTCACATGAAAGGCAGAGCTGTTGAGTGTTCCATCCCTGTTGGGTCTGGATTTTTACCAATTGTTTGTTTTGGGTGAAGAATGATTCCTAGGTATAGAGGAGAACTACAATTTTTCTTTCTAACTGGTCCTTTTTTGAGACTGGGCCAGGGAATTAGGAGTTTGACGGAGACAAAAATATATTGTGAAAAGAAGTATTTCAAGGCTCAGAAGAAGGAAATTTATTAGATTTATAAAGGTAGGATTTGAGGTTCTCTTCTCTTGATCAGAGTGTGAAATGACATCGATAATATGAATTTTAATACTCACAATTTTTACATTATTCTGTTATCATGGACTTCATGTACAATAATGATTCACTTTTTTCATCACAGCCCTGCTAATATCTCTAAAAAAGGCACCCTACCATGATAAATAAAGGCCCACTTTCCCCAAGGACATATATTCATAGACATTTTGGTATGAAAGTGATCAATTTGGAAAGGCTATAAAAGCATAAAAGCTTGTGGTAAGATAAGCTTTATTCTGAATTATCAACAATTGTTATGAAGACCCTGTGTATCAGGAGATTTTGCATTTGATACACTTCAATATCTCTTCTGGTAAGAAACCTTAGCAAACTTGGGCTAGAGAATTTTTTTTTCCATTCCATAAAGAGTAGCTGCCACAAAACTACAAAAACACTATGTGTACTGAAGCAGATTCTCAAATGTAGAAATAAGATAATGATCCCAGCTATCACTGCTATTGTGCAACACTGTGATGAGGTCCTAGCCATTGTGATAAGATAAGAAAAATAAATGTATAAAGATTGGAATCAAATAGAATACTGTTTAGCTAGAAAATCCAAGAAACTCAAGTAAACAACCATCAGAACCACCAAAATAGTCCAGCAAGGTAGTCAGATATAAGCTATCAGGGGTATGGTGATACTCAACTATAAAGTGTAAAAGAAAGAATGACTCCACTGACAGAAGCAACAGAAACTGTAAAACACTAGGAACCAATCTAACAATGAAAAGGATAAGACCTACATGAAGAAAATGTTAATACTTTACCAAAGAAATGCTAGAAACCCTGACCAGATTGAAAGTTGCTTCACATTCTTCAGTGGGAAGACCCAATATTAAAAATATGTCAATTCTCCCCAAATTAACCTGTTAATCCAGTGAAATTTCAGTCAGAACAAGGAACAAAATTTCTGGCTTTCTCTAGCAGAGAAAAATAGGTCTTTTGCTTATGAAAGCTACACTCAATCCCCCAAAGCTTTGGGGGGTAGTGTCAGAGCTGCTACTTCAGAGGAGAATACTCCTGCTCCAGTTCTACCAGAGATGACAATGTGCGTATCCCTTAGGCACTGGCTGCAGCAACCCCTGCTGGCCAGCCGGTGATGCCGTGAGGTAGGAAGGCACCTTCAACAGTGTAATCTCTGTCGACTAAATCCAGTTTCACTGGAACAGTTAAGATCAGAACTGACTTTCAGTTGTATTTATCACAAAAAAAGAAAGGATCTCACAGCAGGGGGTTAGGGGGAGGAAAGGGCGATGTTGCTCTCTGGATAGGAAGATAGGACATCTTATTTGAAAAATTAAAAAATGTATGGCTTCATTTTGCTTCTCAAGCTGAAAAGTGGACAAAATCAATTCTGTAATTATAAACATAAGGGTAATTAATTAATTTTCTAAGTTTCTTCTTTCCTGTAAACATTATTCTCTATATTTAGAAACAACATATAAATCCATATCTATTCCTTGTCCTTAATTTGATCATGACATCTTTGAGAACATGTACTGTGCACCTTTTTTTTGGAGATGCTGGAAGGTGGTAAATGAATTTTAAAGTGTAAAATGTCCTAAAACAGAAAGTCCAAAGGATGGTCCAAGAATATTGATGGAATCAGCTATTATATGTATTCATTCCCTTACAATTGTTTTTGAAAAGTCCAGGAGAACAGAGTAGATGCCAGGAAATTAGAAAAATGCAGCTATGGTGCAAATCTTCAAAAGGCTTAAGTTGAGCAGTCCTTTCAAATTACTCTCTCTCACTGTCAGTTTGGAAGATTTGGGAATAATTGTATAAAGCTGAAATATGAAAAGAGAGACACAAAAAATCTAACAAAGCAATTTGAACTTGAGTATGTGCCTGTAATAAAGGGGATATAAGGAGACTGGTCCACAGATGGTCACTGTACTTTGCTCAAGCACATTGCCTGCCAGGACCCCACACAACTTCATTTATCAAATTCCTTAAGCTTAAAAGAGAAATTGTGATGACTTCACTTTACACTAGCCTTGAACACAGTGAAAAAGATCAAGGGGGAAAAGCTGGGCTATATATATCCAGAAGCAGCAGTGCCAGACAATTTGGTGAGGTTTGATATCATTATGAGGGATCATGAGTGAGAAAGGCCAGAAAACTCTGCAGTCTAGAAAAAGCTCCTGTAAATTTGGGAGTTTGGGAGACACCTAAAACACCAACAAAGATCTGAGAATTGATGCCAACAGGAAGTAAGAAGATGAAACCAGTGTCAAGAAAAAAAAACAAGCCAACTCGTCTGGGAAAATAGATCCGAGTATTCAGAGTCGAGAGTAATCTGGAAAACCACAGTGACATTTGTGATGTCATGAGGATAGTGACAGCAAATTAGATATGTAATCAGTGTGTCTCTTCCTTGAGCTGCCTGTGTAATGTATGCCTTGAAGTTCTGTCACCCGGAGAGCAATCTGAGGTCATGTTATTTTGGGTTCAGTGGATGAGGACACAGACATATGAATTGTCCCCTTTACAAATCCCTGCCATTCTTCCACTCTCCTCTAACAACCAGATTTTGGCTCAGACTTCCTCCTGAAAAGTCTTCAAAGATACGGTGCCCCTTGCCCTGCCATTAGGACATAGTGGTTTCTGGAATGTGATGGGAATGTTTGCAAGTGCCCAGAAACTTTTCACCCTACCACCCTCCTCCTGACCACTAGATGAGAAATTTTAAAAAGCAGAACCATCTTTTCTTTCTTTTTTGATCTTTTATTTATTATTATTTTTATTATTGTTCAAGAACAGTTGTCTCCATTTCCCCCCCACCACTCTCCCCTGCCCCACCCACTTCCATCTCCCACCCTTAATTCTACCCCCCTTTGGCTTTGTCCATGGGTCCTTTATACATCTTTTCAATAATCTCCTTTCAGAAATCACATTCCTGGCCAGGTTTGCCATTCATTTTTGTACCAAGAACTTTATGAAGTGGAAATGGTTGAACTCATCTGGCAGGGCTTGCTTGCAGACGGCCAGTTCCCAAATCCCTGAGGTGTAAGGGCTGGGTTCTCCCCAGCACATTCTTTTCAATAAACATTCCCACACTTGGCCTTTTACTCTAGCTGCCCCATCCGTGCCCCTCCAGCGTCTGGAGCTTTCCACCTTGGCTCTGGCTCCTTGGAGCCTAGGCTCAGCCTTCCAATTCCAGGTTGACCTTGGCTGGGGGCCCCACATGGCCATTCTTCTTGTAAGAGTAGAAAATCCCAGGCACAGATCCCTGCACTTGGCTTCTCTGCAGAACTTTCTAGTCCTTGAGGCATATGCAACCTCCAGCTGACTCTGAGCAAAAGCAAGAGCACTTGCTTACCAGAAGTCTGGGTTTAGTGATTTGGATTTGGCCTTTGGCAACCTTACCGCGGAGTCCATGGTGAAAAAAGCCTGAGCTAGGCCAGGTCTCAGGTCTCCCCTGGGCTTGTTCAGCACCTATGGGCATGTATGGCTCTCTCACTGACATTCTCAGTACACACTCTACCTCCCACCCTGTAGGACAAAACTCTCTCAGGGTGTTCTCGACCATCAATGTGCCCCTAGGTGTTTTACCAAAAAAATGTTGTATGCCTCATTCTCCTTCTCTGCAAAATGGTCACAATGAAAATACCACATATGAGTGAAATCATATGGTATTTGTCTTTCTCTGACTGGCTAATTTCACTTAGCATAATGTTCTCTGGGTCCATCCATGCTGTCACAAAGGGTAAAACTTTCCTCTTTTTTATAGCCAAGTAGTATTCCATTGTGTAACAAACTGAACTAACAAGCAAAATAGAGACAGACACATAGATGGAGGGGGGAGGGGTTGAGCAAAAATGAAAAAGGACTCATGGACATGGACAACATTATGGTGATTGCAGGCAGGAGGTGGGTATAAGGAGACTAAATGTTAATGGGAAATACAATTTAAAAATGCCCAAAACAAAAACAAAAAAAGAAAGAAAGAAAGAAAAATACCACCTAGGATGGTTGTGAAGGTTCAATGAGGGAACTATTTAGCTCAGTGTTTGATTGCTTGGAAATGACTGATTGTTAATTGATTCAGCTAAGCCAGATAACAATGATAAGGAAACACACTGTGAGAGTAAATCAGAGAAGCAGTTAAGCTGGGCATCTTCAGATCTCTGGTTCCTTCCTTGGTTTTTACCTTGTGGAAAAATCCTCCCATAATCCAGGGGGTAGCAGGCTTCACCTGACCATCAGAGGGCTGGGGGCTTGGGTAATCCTCCAGCCCTTGTCATGTGACAGACCTGCAGATAATGACAGCTCTGCCATTTCTTACTGTGACCACAAAGTCTTTAAGCCTCGGTTTCCTCATTGGCAAAATAGGTACCATCATCCTACCATATGAAGGAGTTAGGAGGATTAAAAACTCCCAAAACTTGATAAATGCTTGATAATCCTTATTTTAATTCCTGGTACCAGCACCATCCTTGGTTCCAACTAAGATCCCCCAAAGCCTGGCTTTTCATGACCTCCCGACAAATGGCATGAATTGTGTAGTCTGGTCTTCTGTTTTCCAACCTCAGTCTAACCTACTTGGCTCTCCAGTTTTTCTTCCTTATCCAGTCAGTGCTTTGCTGGCTGCTGCCCATGTTTTGGTGTGACATGTGGAACATTGATAAGTTAAATATTCTAGGAAAATTTCATAAAAAATCTGGGAACTTCCTTGAAATTTTTCTTGGTGGGTAAACTCATCATTCTTTGAATCCTTAGCCACCCTTATCATCTAGTGTCAGGGATGGCAAATATATATTGCATATGCTGCTGGCATAGTCTCCTGAGTCCATAGCAGACATCACTAATGGAGCACAGCACACTTTCTGATGAGCTGCACAGAGTCTCAGAATCACTTGGAGCACATCACGCCATTTCTCTATACCTTTTACTTGTTACTTCTCCTGGGCTCAGGATCCTTGTAGTCACCTGTGCTTCTCCTATCTTTTCTGTTAGACTGAATATACATATTTCATTTTTTTCAAGGCATATGTATATGCACTAACCATTAGTCTAACTCTGTCTTAAAAGGCAAATTACATGGCCAATAGCTCTTGCATCACTGCTATAACCAGGATTTGTCACTGTAGGTTATGTGATTAAACAAAACTGTTGTATTATATTTTTTCCTTTTTCTAGTTAATCATAATCATAATCATAATCATTTTCATTAACTGACATTAAAGAAATATTCCTAGCCCTGGCTGGTGTAGCTCAGTGGATTGAGCACAGGCTGCGAACCAAAATGTTGCAGGTTCGATTCCCAGTCAGGTCACATGCCTGGGTTGCAGGCCATGACCCTCAGCAACCACACATTGATGTTTCTCTCTCTCTCTCTTTCACCCTCTCTAAAAATAAAGAAATAAAATCTTAAAAAAAAGAAGTATTCCTAAAAACATGATGTTTAGTGACTGTGCAAATAATCTATCGAGTGATATGTTCCTGTTTATTTAACAAGTTCTCTGGTATTGGACCTGGTATTTGGCTGCTACTAGTGTCTGCCTATGATAAGTCACACTGTGATGAATTTCTGTGTATTCATGTCTGTGCCTGAATCTCCAATTATCTTTTTAAATTTGTATTGTATTTACTGGGGTGACATCGGTTAATACAACTATATAGGTTTCAGGTGTACTGTTCTGTAACACATCATCTGTATGTTGTACTGTGTGTTTACCACTCAGAGTCAAGTCTCCTTCCGTCACCACTTAGCTCCCTTTACCCTCTTCTACCTCTTCCCACCCCGCTTTCCCTCTGGTCATCGTCAGGTAGATTTCTAAAAATTGGAATCACTGTGTCAAATGGTTAAGAACAGCTTTAAATTTCTTGATATACATTGCCATATCACTTTCTGGACATAGCTAGACTATACTATTCTCAGCAGTGTAAAATAATAATGTTAATCATCACTAACTCTTGTGAATCTTGCCTTTGTGCCAGACACTATTCTAAGAACCTTTTAAACATTAACTCACTTCGTTCTCACCAGACCCTTATTTTACCACCAAGGAAATGAGCACAGAGTGGGCAACTAAACTGCCCAAGGCCACACAGGCAGTACATGGCAAAGCCTGGACCTGAGCCTGTTCACCTGCTCTGACGCCCGAAAACACTTTACTGGGCCTTCAACAGCCTTGAGTGCAACTGGATGTTTCTACTAAGCAAGAGTTGAAGAAAATCTACTTCTGCTGGCATGGTTTGAATGCAGTCTTATCCAGAAGCCGAAGGATGGCCCTGGTGCCCCGTTCAGCATTTGTAGTGCAAAAAGGCTTACAAAGGACTCAAAGTATTTGGTGCAGAATAACTGAAGGATGTGTAGAACCTTACATACACGAGGGGATAAAAATGTTATCGTTCAAAACTACAGTGTTTTTCTGAAACGGTGTTACCTGTTTTGCAAGAAAACTCATCAGTGGTCTGAGGTAGCTGTTTTTAGTTTTCTCTAAGGAACACGTGTGCCCAGTGATGGTCACTCAAGAGCACAGGTGACAAGAGTTGGTGATTTCTAGGCTGGAAAGGGGTCCTAAGGACCTCTGCCCTTAATAAAAGAGCAATTAATTCAAAGCAGCCAAAAACAGGTCAACTGGACCACAACACAACTTTAAGGTTATTGTAAATGATAGTACTATCTCGTTTTCCTTAAATTAAAATAATTCTAAAGCTAATTTAAACATGATCAACTGTTAGAAGTCACTGTATTAGAACTTGTTTCTCCTTCTTCCTGAAATTTAAAGTTTAAAATCTCAAGTTATAGGGGTTTCTGACGAGCAAAGGATATATTCCCCCTTTCCTTTGTGTCTCAGGCAAATGATTAATTTCCTTCATTCTTTTATTCCCTTGATTTCTCAAAAGTAAGATGTGACCTGGAGGGTAGGGTTGCCAGGTTCAGCAAATAAAAATACAGGACACCCGATTAAACTTGAGTTTCAGATAGACAATGATTTGTTTTTTTTTTTAAGTATAACCATGTCCTATCCAATATTGGGGGCATACTTACACTAAAAAATTACTCATTGTTTATCTGAAATGCAAGTTTAACTGGGGGTTTTATACTTTACTGGCACCACATTGGGGCGGGTAGATGAGGAAGACTAAGAGAGCCCAGGGAAGAGAGAAGAGGAGAGGGATTAAAAATAAATAAATTTTGTTTCATTCAGGTTGAAAAAGAAACATGAACAGAGTCTGCTATCCTCTTCATTGCCGCCATCCCTCAGGGTTCTGGAATTGTCTGCTTCCTGAAGAGCGTGCTGCTTACTGACTCAGGCTGTCCTGACGCCCAAGGGGAGTTTCTCAAGGTTGCAGATGTGCCCTTAGCACTTTCCCTGGAAATCACAAAACGTCAGGTAAACATTACCATTCCTCTTTTCTCAGTTGTCCAAGTACAGTTCTTATGTTGAAGGTCGCTTTTGCAGAAGAATGTTTCTAAGGCTGGCATTTCCCAGTAGCAACAGATTTTTAGGTAAATTAGGAAAAGACAGTAAAAATTGTGGCCACTTTGGCTGGAGTGTGTGTGGTCCTGGTGTTGAGGTTGTTTGGTGAAGCAGCATGGGGGAGGGGGAAGGTCAAGGTGGGAGAGGGGATTATTAGAGGTCGTTTGAAAAGATCACAGCCTTTAAAGCCCTATCTGTGCTGGCTCTCCTCCCCACCCCCCACTCCGTCTGTCACCATTGTCACCTGCCCTCTTGGAGATGAATCCATTTTCAGAGTTTCTGAGCCACACAGGCCTGAAGTCAGGACACTAGACCTTGACAATTCATCAGGTCAGGCAATGCAGGAGACCCCATGCAGGCAGCTCCTGGGACCCTGCATCTCCTGCCTGAGGGCCTGGTTTCTTTGATCTTCTTCTTCGGAGGCAATGCCACACAGGGAGGGACAGCAGATGCCACAGTGATCAGCTCCGTGGCTTGGCACTGGGGATCCCATGGAGGCGTGGATGGGATGAAGGAGTTTGAGAAAGAACCTGGGTGCTAGTCTTCCTAGATGTAGGCAATCATGGGTTGTCCTCATGGCAGGAGAATTCAAATACACACCTTAAAAATAATCAAGTTACAAAATGTAAAGCCAATGATGCTTATTTTTACTGGGGTTGGGGGGAAGATAGGAGTTCAATGAGTTTCTTTTCATATCTTGGCAGGTTAGTGGCTGAGAGAAAAAAGCAGTGAAGCCCTGCCTGTTTAATTATCAATAAGGACACTTTTCTTTCCCTCTTTAAAAAAATGTTTAAATCCTTACCTGAGGACATGCTTACTGATTTTGGAGAGAAAGGAAGGGAGGGAAGGAACAAGGGAGAGAAACATCAATTTGAAACAGAAACATTGGTTGGTTGCCTTTCATATGTGTCCGGACTGAGGCCTGAACCCACAACCTAGGTATGTGCCTTGACTGGGAATCGAACCCATGACATTTTGGTTTACAGGATGATGCTCCATCTGACTGAGCCACATTGGCCAGGTTTCTCTGTCTTTTTAAACTTTTATTTTAAAATTATTTATTGAATTAAAAATAAACATGTATTTGTAATTGGCAACAATAAATATGCTAATCATAGGAAAATTTGTAAAAATGCAGGAAAATATAAAGGATGAAAAGAAAATCAACTTGATCCCATGCCCTAGAGATAACCACTGTTAACATTTTTATGTATTTCTTTCCAGTCTTTCATGGGTATATCTTTACATCATTGGGATCATGCTAATTATACAGCTTTATACACTTGCTCTGTACACTCTGAGCATTTCTGCTACTAAACACTTTTGTACGATACTGGCTGAGTAACACCCTGCTGCTTGGACATGCCAAGACTTACTTTCTCGTGTCCCTATTGGTAAACTTCTGGGTTGCTTTGAGGTTTTCATTCTTACAAATAATGCTCTGTTGCTTTCTTTCTACATCAGTCTTTGTGTATTTCCAATTATTTACTTTATTTTCAAGAGTGTGTGCTATTCCAAGCATGCTTGGGTTTCCAGGCTCTTGAGAGCATGGCTATTGAGCCTAATTAGCATGACTTCCAATATCTCCTTCGCAAACATGTTGCTGAGTTCAAACTGGGCAACAGAAGCATATTTTTTGCCCCTATGGCCTCTGACCTTTGGCCCAGACAATGAGATGGGTAGCCTTCTCTCTCTCCTTCCATGATGTATCTGATTGGACAATGAGACCGGGGACTCTGTCTGCTCAGATGCCGTGAAGGATGACTCTAAGGGCTTTTGGTGGAAACTCCAGTGGGGCAAAGACAGTAGTGAGTAGGGAGGGGAGAGGAGAATTCTGCTGAAGTGAATGACATTCTCAAGCCCTTGTCTTCTGTTCTTTTTCCCCCTTAGGGTCTCAAGAAATGAACCACCTGCTCATCTTTGTCCTGCCCCTACCTGTCTCTCAGAGGGAGACCAACTGGTGGCTGTCCTGTGGCAATGACAGGACGGGCTCCAGCTGGAGTCTGTCTTCCTCCTGCTGTGCTCAGATCATCCCAGTTTCCTCAAAGACAGAAACCGCCCTTGTCTCAAAGGGCTTTTCTCAAGCTCAGGGACACCCCAGTTTCAGATATGCTCACGGCACCTAGCGCTTTGGCCTGGCACATGCTAAGCACTTAATACATATTTGTTACTTCATGGCAAAAAACGATCAGCGGTGATTTTTCACTTTTCCAAAAGATTCACGGCAGGGTTCCTTTAAATGGCGGGCTCCCCTAGTGCATTTAAAACACGACTTGATTTATAGGAATTCGATGTACACGGTTTTGCAGGGCCACATCAATCGTGTAAATTGAGATGCATGTGCTGCCGGGTTCCCACTGACCGAGCGTGTTGGCAGCCCTCCTCCTTCAGCTTGGAATGCACAGCAGCCCAGGGTCTGTGCTGCTCCCGGCTTTTATCACAAAGGAGCTCATTTTGTGAATGAACAGCCACTGCCAACAGCCTGATGCTATTCCCAGTGACCTTTGCCCGGGGATTGGATTCCCGCCCAGCGGGGAGACAGGGCCTTAGGAAAAGGTTAGTTCATTGATTGCCACAGCCTGCTGGGCTGAGGACTGGGGAGGAAAGGGCCCAGAGAACTTTTTCTTTTCTGTGAATCACCTCGGAGAAGCCACTCTTCCCGCCTCCGTAGCTCTGTCTTCTTTGTGTGGGCAGATTGGACTCTGTTCAGCAGCGAAGTTTTATTGCTTCTGCTGCTCGAGCTCCTGTATTTTTTTTTTTTTTTGTAGCTGTGAATAATAATCATTCTAGTTTGCCTCGCTGTTTCCCAACAGCAATTCTGGGGTCTTCATGAGCTTCCGCCCCTCCCTCCCCCCACCCCCACTTCCTCCTCCTCCTCACCAGGGCTTTTTCAGTTTGATGTTTTTAGGTATCAAAGGAAGGTCTCCAGGAACCCTGCAACTAAAGACTTTAATGAGGACCATGCCCAAGAAATCCTGGCTGCCAAAGACATGATGATGATTTATGTCGCTCACTCACTCCCTAACAGCAAGAGGACTATTTGTAAAAATAAAAAAGCTGCTCATATGGAATTAAACAAGAGTATAGCTGCTTCCTTCCAGACCCCAGGAGCTTAACAAAGAGCATCCACACTCCGTCGCCAGCAGCACATGGCTTAGGGCTGATATTAGTCTTCCTGTCACATAAAGCTAAATCCTGTTAGCAGAGGCAGCAGTGCACGCTCTCCCTATCAGTGGACCTCAAAAGGTGGATGTCGAAGGCACATTCCCGAGGAAGCACAAATGTGCATCACATGCAAAAGGACAGCCGCTTAACCTCGGGCCTGGGCTGAGCCCTGGAAGGGCTCTGTGTGGCAAGAGCAGGTCGGAGCTTCTGGGCTGCCAGGTAATTAGGGTCCCCTGTTTGTTCCCGGCATCAGAGACTTGAGTGACTTGCGGATGCCAGCTGGGGTCTGGCCAGCTTGGTGGGGAGAGCACCAGAGAGAGATATAAACTCTAATGCTCCTATTCCCTCATCTGGTAGCTGAAGTTACCTCATGAGGTTGCTGTAAGCAGTGATGAGAGCAAGCATAGAAAACATGTAACACAATGCTGATATGTGCTAATTATTGTTATCATTATTATTAAAGTCTATAGTGCGGCTGCCATGGGAATGGCAGACCTCTTGCTGCAGACTGATGGACTTTTCTGTGTTCTTTCATGCTATGGTCAGTTAGGTGTGGCCACGAGAGGGGACGCAGGAGAGGCACAAGGAGACAAAGTTTGTTATTGTCACAGGTCCTTGAGAGGAGGTCGCTGTATGCCATGCAAAGCCACAGAGAAAGAACCAGGTTCTGTAGCTTCAGACAGGTATCCTCAACATCACCTCCCCTTGCTCTGGGGTGAGAACAAACATGCTTTCTCTCTCCATTCTCCTCTCTGAGGACATAGACTTTAATCACTGTTGAGGTTTTGTAAGGATTTGTACCTTTAACAAAAACAGGAAACAGACAAGGCCTAAAAAACCTTCCTTCTCAACCTCACTGCCTCCTCTTTTTCACTTAGACCCCCTTAAGAAAGTAGTAACACTACCTGAGGAATAACAGTGATTGTTCTAGAGACACAAAGGCCTGAAGTTGCATATGGGGCTGGTTAGTTGAAAACCAGACTCAATTGTCTTCTGGGCCATTCCTCATTGGACTGGAGGGGCGTGTGGGAGTAAAGGGGTGAGGAGAGAAGCCAGGCTGGGCCCAGCCCACAGCTGTGGGAAGCTCCACCCTGTGGGTCCAAGAGGAACCAGGGCTGGTGTTAGCATTCACCCTTCCCAGTGCCTCTCCCCTCCCTCTGTTGCTAATTCTGACTTCTAGTGGGTGTGTTCTTGAGGGCTGGGGCTCGCAGGCTGCAGGCAGAGAAGGCAAGGCAGGGGCAGGAGGAAGAGGTGGAAATTTCGGACATTAGCAATCTGGGGGAACAGGAAGTTCCTTCTAGAACTGGGGTGTCAGGAGTATAGGGAGTACTTAAGGATTATTGCAGTTATTACATACAGGAGAGGTGGCAGACACTGCCTGCCTTGGTGGATAGAAATATCTGTCATTGCCTGGAAATGTCCCCATGACACACTTGAGCAAGTACTAGGAAAGGATGACAATGATGAAAATAAAGGTGATGATGGCTACCTTTTTAATGTTTTGCATAGGCCAGACCATGTATCAGCACTGTGAATAGCTTCTTTATATATCATCCTCATCACAGCTCTGTGTGGTGGGCACTGTTGTTACTTTGGAGATGGGAGAGTTGAGGTTCAGAGGTATAAACAAGCTTGCCCAGGGATACCAGCTGCTACAAGCAAAGACAGATTCCAAACTTAGATGGTCTATCTCTAAGAGCTATGCATAGCGTCCCACTATGGTGTTCCATTCAACACTCTTCACAAAGCATGAACTGTACGCCAGGCACGGCAAGCTCATACAATAATGACAACTGCCACCCTTACTTTTCAGAATCTTGCAGTCTAGTGATGTTTCCAGGAGACATTTCTATTTCTTCCTTGCATTGAGTCCATGGCACTTGACATCAAAGCCCCTTCTTAGGATTTGACAGCTGGGTCACTGTGTCCTCAAAGGAGGCACCACATCCCTCATCACCTGGCCAGTGGGCTCATTGCCTTACTTGAGCTCAGGGTGAAGACAGAGAAAGAACCTAAAGAACTGCCATGTGCCTTCCAGTACAGGTATTGGTCTGGTTTTCTGTCAATTTAGAGTCTTGAATTCAGTCTCAGGAGGACAAGCAATGATCACTATCCGTGTGAAGCCTGAAGCAGGAAGCTTCTGCCATATGCTCAGGGAGAAGACCAGGGCCTCCCATCAGACAACGCAATCCCCTAGCTTCAGTGTGACTTAAGGAATAAACAAAAAAAGAACAGAAACCCCTAAAAGATATCACATCACATCTTTTGATGAGCTTTTTCCACTCCCGCTTTCACTACTTCTTCCAATGGCAGTAAAGGTGCAGTAATAATCCCACAGATTTGCAACACAGTCCACCTTGCCAAGTTGAAAGAAGCACAAATGTCATGCACTTGTCCACGTTGGAGGTCAGCTGTCACACAGGTGAGTCTGAAAGGCCTCCAGACAGCAAAGCACAGCACATGCCATGGAGGCGGGGATGGCTCAGCCTGACCCCAGATCTGGCCTCCATCTCCAAATGGAAATCTGTTATGGGCTGAAGTGTGTTCTCTTCAAAACTCAAATGTTGAAGTCCTAACCACTGGCACCTCAGAATGTGACTATATTTAGAGTTAGGGTCTTTACAGAAGTAATCATGTTACTTCATGTTAGTGAGAACATCAATGTGGGCTCTAATCCAATGTTACTGGTGCTCTTATAGGAAGAGGAAATTTGGATATAAAGACCTAGATAAAGAAAGGGGAGACAAATGTGAACAGACACAGGAAGAAGGAGACAATCTATAAGCCAAGCAGAGAAACCTGGAGCAGAGCCTTCCATCATGGCCCTCAGAAGGAACCACCCTCGTTAACACCTTGACCATGGACATCTACCTTCTGGAACTGTGAGACAATACATTTCTGTTGTTTAAGCCCCCCAGTCTAGGGCACTTTGTAGGGCAGCCTGAGCTGGCTAATAACACTCCTCCTCCCCTTCCTTGCAGATAGAATCTGGCCCCATTCTTCTCCCAACCTTTACACAGAGTGGTGATGGGGGAAAGATTGCATTCTTCTTTCCCAGGGAACTGGGAATTAACCTTTGACCACGGGAGGGAGAGCAGGGGGAGTGAGGCCTGAGGAAAAGCAGAAAGCTGGGCTCACCACAATGAGCACTTGGTCATGCAAGATGGGGAAGCATTGACCAAAACACAGGTCCCAGACGCCTCAAAGGCAAAAAAAAAGGGAAAGACACACTTTGCCCTTTTGATTTTAATGCACAGATGCTATCGGAGAGCAAAGAAAGTTATTTTGCAGGACTAAAAATAGTGATAGGCTGTCTGATAAGAGGCAGGGTAGATCAATCACACTGCAGTCCAAAAGGAAGAAAAATGAGGCGAGAAGAGGGACACACTTAGGGACTAGAACCTAAACAGCAACTCATATGAAGCCTTTGTCTTGCCCCCTGAGAAGTCTGAAATGGGAATTTGTGAGAAAGGGCTGAGTGATACCTCAGACTCACATCTTGACATTGCTGGAAAGGAAGGTCTCACTGGCGCGGGGTCAGAACCAAGAAACATGAGCAATTTTAACTTGCAGGGTGTGATGTGACGATCCAGTCACTTTCCTGGGGGCAAATCAAGTCAGACTGTGACAGATACTACATTATAGCAAATCGTGTCTGTCGGGGAGCTGACCAGTGCTCAAAGCAGGGGCTGCAATATCTTAATGCGCAAACCATCTCCCTCAAGTAAAACATTTCATGAAATTGCTTTACTCACTCTGGTGTTTTTTGACATACTAAGGGGTAGTTTCCTGCTAAAACATTTTCTTTTTCCTTTTTATGTAAACAACAGAAATGTGTGGGGTTGCTAAAGATAAATCTCCCTACTCAAAACATACACACTGCTGCAAGTGCCTCTTTTCAATGTCCCTGAGGTGAGACCAAGTTGCCCGGTGCACCTAACATGACTTTAGGCCTCTCTTTCAACTTAACTTGCGGAGCTCCCCGAACTCACCCCCATCTGCCCTGTGCTTTATAGGACAGAACAAATAGCAAACAATGAAAGACAAGAAAGAGTTAGGCTCTAAATCGTGTGACAGCATCTCTGCACCCACCCAGGCTGAGGGAGGTAGCTCATAGGGAGTCCACACCCTCTGTTAGAATAGAGCAGCCCCAACAGAGGGCAAAAGGCAACACTGGGGTCTACAGGAAAGGTAAGGAACTGCCCAGCCTCAACAGAACCAACAGTAGAAGCCACAGCTGAGGAGAGGGGACTCTGGGTGACAGCTACAGCTGCAGAAGAGATAGTCACTTCTCAGGAGAATTTATTTATTGAGTACCAATAGGCGTTATGAGAATGAGGCTCAGGGAGTGGAGAGTCAAAGAGATCAAGCTTTAGATACTAATTGTGATCTACAGATTTGAGACAGATTTGAGTGACTGCCCCTCCCCAACCACTCTAGCCTGGGGAAGCCTTATTCTTTTTCTTCTCTTCCTTCTCACAACCCTGTCTTTTCTTCTTACCTTCAGGATATCCTTAGGTAGTGAAAGCCTTATTTGTATTTCCCACCCTCTTGTTAGAACCCCCAGCAGAAATGGGCATTTTTGTTGGGGATTTTGCTGGTATTTTAGACTCATCATTTCCCCCAGCCATCTCTTCTACAAACTGACAAATCCCCAAAATGGCCCCTTAACACACTGCTGTTCTTCATTGTGGGTCAAAGCTTCAAACCCCTTGGACTCCTCCTTGTTCTCCCAGTCCAGTCAACTATCATGTTATTACTGTACTTTTAACACTTGCCTGAGAATACTTTTTTTTATTGACGAGAGAGAGAAAGAGAGAAAGATCAATTGGTTGCCTCCCACATGCACCCCCTCTGGGGACTGAACCTATAACCCAGGCATGTTCCCTGACCTGAATCAAACCTGTGACCCCTTGGTACATGGGATGATACTCTAACCAACAAAGCCACACTGGCCAGGGCTACCATGTTATTTTTGACTACCTATACCCAGTACGTGGAAGATGCTTTCCCCTTCCTATTCCAGCTATCACCATCACTGCTCCTGTTGTCATCATCCCTCAGATGCATCACTGCAGTGGTCTTCTAACTGATCTTCTTGCTTCCCACCAAACTGTACCTCTGTCCTTTAACTTTTCTTCATTATTCCCATGGGTGGAATTCCCCTTGAAAGAGTAGCCCAAATGCTACTATGTCCTCCAGGAATCCTCTATAATATGCCTAGTGAGATACGGGTTATTCCTCTTTTGAAATCACAAAACCAAGGTTCATCTTATCTTGTGTACATGAAGATACATCCAAGGTTTGTATTATGTATTTTGTGCTCCAGGCAGAACTGTTGAATATCTTAATTGACTTCTTAACTTGGATAACCTATGAGCACCTCAAATGAGAATTCTTGATTTTCCCCTCAAAACTAGTCTTCCCCATTTTAATAGTAACATGATTCTCTTTTTATGAAACTAAAAACCATGGATTTATCATAGATTCTTTTTCATTCTCGTCAAAGCTATCAAATGTTTCTACTTCCAAAATATTTCCAGACGTACAGACTTCTGGTCACTCCTGTTATTATCTTAGTATAAACCAACATCTTGCCAGGATGATTATAATTGACTCTTACAGGATCTTTCGGATAAAATGATTTATAGAAAATGTGAATTGGATCATGCCACTTACCTGCTGAATGCCCTCCAATGGCTTCTCATCACACTTAGAATAAAATTCAGATTCTTTACTCTGCCCTGCAAGGCTCTATGTTCTAGCCCCTGCTGCACCTCTGACCTCATCTTCTACTACTGTTCTCCTTGCTTACCCTGCTCCTTCTGTTCATTCCTTGACTATTTCATACATTCCCGTGCCTCAGGGTCTTTGCTCTTCTTCTTCCTGTCTGGGACACTCTTTCCCACCTCTTTGCACAGCTAACCCCTTCTCTTCACTCCTATCTTAAATCACACATCACCTACTCAGAAAGGCCTTCCCTGACTATCCATCAGAAAATAGGACCCTTGCTCACGTCACCTCATTTCACCTTGCTTTATTTTTTTATACAGCATTAAACTCTGGATGAAATTCCCAATTTTTTATTTTCTTCTTTTTTTTCTCCTCTCACCTTGACCACGAGCTCCATAAAAGCAGGAATCTTATCTGTTCAGCTACCAAACTTTTGCCATAATGGCTCTTGAAAAACTATAATCTAGCCTCCAAAGTAGCCCACAATGATTGTCTCCTTCTAGTTAGTATTCACATTCCTGCATCATCCATTCACACACTGAATAAGGATGGCCTATTTAACCAATAGGATAATTTGACAATGATGAAGCATACACTTCTGAGACTAGGCATTGTGACTTCTGCCTTGTTTTCAAGGATTACTCATTCTGGGGATAGCTAGCTGCCATATCATAAAAAACACTCAAGCAGTCCAGTGAAGAAGCCCGCATGATAAGAAACTGAAACTTCTTGCCAAGAGCCAACATCAGTTCAGCAGCCATGTGAGTGTGACATTTGGAAGGGATCTTCTAGCCTCAGTCAAGCCTTCAGATGACAGCAGCCCCAGCTTGTGTCTTGACTGAGACTGTAACTTCCTAAGAGACCCCAAACTAGAACTATGCCTCTGAAGTGCTTCTGAACTCCTGACCCACAGAAACTGTGTGAGGTAATACATATCTATTTTTAAATGTTTATATGTAGTTTTAAGCTACTCCGTTTTCTCTGTCCATGAGGGTTTTTTTTTTTTTTTTGCTTAACACTTACACCTTTTCACCCAGCTCCCCAACCCACTCTGTTCTCTGTATCTATGAGTCTGTTTCTATTTTGTTTATTAGTTTATTTTTTCATTAGATTTCACATATAAGTGAGATTATATAGTATTTTTCTTTCTCTGACTGGCTTATTTCACTTAATATAATACTCTCCACGTCCATCCATGCTGTTGCAAAAGGTAAAATTTCCTTCTTTTTTATGGCTGAGTAGTAGTCTGTGAAGCCACATCATTTTCAAGTAATTTGTTATGTAGCACTAGATAGTACACTACAATGGCTGGATTGTTGTTATAGCCCAATAATACAAAAAATATATGCCATAACAACACTTAAGTTTTGGACAAAGAAAAACTCACTGACTTATTCAGCCCAACAGTACTTACTTAGGGAATCTCATATGGACAAATTTGATGAACTCAGAAATTTTACTTTCCATACTGAAGTCAAGCCAGAGAGATGTGGTGCCATCTATTACTCTTCAGTCTATTGTGAGCACGCCCTATTTCCATGTGCTCTCGTGTTTAGACATTTTAAAAGTGTGCCCCCAAAATGTTTTTCTGTGCTAAAACTTTATTTATAAGTACAAAATTCTTATACCCATTAGAATATCTCAAGTGTGCCAAACTTAAAAAATTGGTGAATAAAATGATGCAGAAAGAACGTGCCACTCACAGAATAATTCCATCTCACCACCTGCTACAATGTAATTCTTACATTACGTTGCATTTATTTCCTTATAAAGTTTATGACTTAAATACTTCTTTTTATTGTTCAATTGCATATTTTTGTATCTGTGAAAATTATTTCATATCTTAGATAGAAATGGAACACATCATAATTTTCCCTTTAACAGTAATGGAAACATTTTTGCATTTAACTGTTTTTCGTTATGTGGCAGGGTTTCCAGGAACAAATTAAAGTTCTTAAGTGAGGGATGAGTTGGATATACATGGTTTGGAGAAGGCATTTGATAAATAGTCAAACAGACAAACAAAAGGCTCTTCTGCTCCTTAGATCCTGAGCTGGGCTGGAACTCAAATCTCATAGGCCAGTATGCTTTCTTTACATAATATTCCATCCTGCCTAAGATTATAATTATTTACATACAAATCTTATCCTCTAATTCTTGAGGACAACCCCCTTAAGGTCAGGCCTTTTTTATTCTAGTTATAATTAAAGTGACCTTGTTGTTCTCAGTGCAATTCATCAGAAAATTGAGTGTAAACCCATCCCTCCATTAACTTATTCAGCAAGCACTGACGGAGTGCTCCGCCAGATGTCAGGCACTGTGCTAGATAGTGGGGGTCCACAGGTGAGTGCAGCATGGTCCCTGGTACCAGATGAATGCCGTATAGTTTTGAAGAGGGGGGGGGCGTAAAACGAAGAGTTAAATACAGGGAAAAGAAAAAGTCAAATGCTTTAATGGAAGAGTGAACAGAACACAGCAGTGGGAATGACTTGACTCTGTAACAGTGAATGAAGGATTAGAGAAAGCTTTCAGTGGAAGGGATGCTTGAGTTAGGTCCTGAAGAACAAGTGTTAGTAATCAATGAATGTTGGTTGACATTGCCTCCAAGACACTGTTGGCATGAGCCCTGGAATTGTTCTTGAGGTTAGATTATCTTTTTTCCCTGTTGGAATGTAGAAAATAATGAGAAAAGAGAAGAAGCATTGACCCCAAAGCTGGGAAGAATTTATTCCTCATGCATCTTAAATTAATTCAAAGAAAATGAATACAGAGGATTATCAATAGTACTTCCTTGAGTTTTTTCCTTTTCATTTTAAAGTTTGCTACAGCAGCATTCTCTTTAAGCTTTTCAAATGTATAGGAGACTGTCAGTTGGTTGTTATGACTGAAATGGAAGGGCTGGAAGCATTTTCAGAGGTATCCAAGTGCATAAGGTGCAACTATTAGGTAATGAGTTGGAATTTTAACAGTCCTGAACGCATACATCTTAATGAGCATGGTCCCCCAGGGAGGAGGTCAACCGCTATTCCAATGATTTTGCCATTACTGGAAACATTCTGAGAATGCGTGTCTCTCTGGAAATTGTCTTCAAACCTACAGCATATTCTTTTGAACTGCCTTTATGATGGGTAAATTTTAGTCCTTTGAGTCTGAATTCTTACTTATTCCTTACAGGTAATTTTCCAGGCCATACCAACCTGGGGGAATAGTTTAATGATAAGACCATGACATAAGCACATGAGTCCACAGCTCAGCCCTACTGGCTGGGTTGCTAGAATTCTGAACCACCTCGTTCTGCCTCCACGTGTGTGCTGCAGGGTAAGGGGCAACACTGGGATGAAGAGAAGGGAGGGTGGAGATCAGTTTAGTTTTTTAAAATAGGCTTATTTTAACTAATTCATCTGTTTTTTCTTCATAAATTTTCTTACAATCTGTCCAACTGCTCCCACTGCATCTAAAGGTATTTTCTGGACATATTCCATTTGGTTGTTTGTCTCACTAGACGGCTGCCATCAATTCCTTCTCTCCTAGGCTCTTCCTATTCCCTTATTAAGAAGTGAGGTCTAACCTCCATCTGCTTAAATCTGTGCTGACATGCGATTGCTTTGACCAACAGAATATAGCAAAAGTGACTTTGTACCAATTCTGTGCCTAGCCTTTAAGAGGACTGGTAGCTTCTAAATCCCTGTATCTTGAATTGCTCCCTCCAGGGAACTCAGCTGCTGAGCATAAGCCAGGTGGAGAGGCCACAAGTAGGTACTCCAGTTGACAGTCCCCAGCTGAGCTTCTAGCCAACAGCCTGCATCAATGTGGCCTTCAAATAACTCCAGCATGAGATACTCCAAGATAGAACCACCCAGATGAGCTTAGTAGGCCCACAAAACCATGAGAAATAATATACTGTTATTTTAAGTCAGTCCATTTTGGGGTAGTTTTTTACACAGCAACAGGGAAGCAGACTCTCCCATGCTCTATTCTACCAGCCCTGGGCCAGCATTGTTGACACACAGGTGCTGCTGCCCTTGACATTTCTTTAAGCAGCCCCCGACCCCACATCCAATCCCTTTCGTAACTGGTAGGCACTGAAGCTGAGCTCCAGAAATAGCCTATCCACTGAGATGGTAATTGAGACTATGGGCCAGAAATGACAGTTTTTCTCTTCTTTATTTATTCTTGTTCTATATCTAAAACAAAGCCAGCAGGACAAAGTCAAATCATTTGCTGTTAGGCAAGACTATTTTTGCCAGAACTTTGGCCATTATTTGGGTGGTGATTCTTTAAATTCTGTCCTCTGAGCGGTCAGAGAATTCCAGTCCTCTGCCTTTTCATCCACCTGTCCCACTGTTACCCCTGTCTTCTCACCATCTGACCAGCTGCTTTTCCTAAAATTTGCCCAGATGATTCAAATAAGTTTTAAAATAACAAGCACAGTATTGCACTCAGGTGAGATGCTTTACAAACTCGAGTTGCTCTTCTCCTTCCTCGTCCATCAAGCATTCATTTAGATGCTTGTTTTATTTTCAAAATTTAAAAAATATGTATTGTTGTGCTGGAATAGGGAAAAGAGGAAAGGGAGAAAGGCTTTGCAAGAGGTAGAAACACCTACAAAGACGAAAGGAGCTAAGTCTCAGAAGAGAGATAAGTGATGAAGCTGTGGAATTCTATATTTTAGTAAAAAAGTGTCATTTGTACAGTAATGAGACTGGCTCTCTTTTGAGGCTCAGTTATCAATCCTGAAGGCAATTTCAAAAGTGTATATATTACTAAGGTGACAAAACCTAAAATTTCATTGATTTACAATCTGGAATGTTAAGAATTGGAAAATTTTACTAAAACATGAGTTGGGGGTAAGAGGTAGAGGGATGGGCAGAAAAGGGGAAGGAGATTAAGAACACAAACGTCCACTTATAAAATAAGTTATGGGGATGCAATGTACAGCATAGGGAATAAAGTCAATAACATTATAATAACTATGTACAATGATAGATGGTTACTAGGCTTACTGTGGTGATCACTTTGTAAGGTATATAAATGTTGAATCATTATGTTGTACACCTGAAAGTAATATAATACTGTATGCCAACTATAAATAAAAATAAGTTCATACAAGTGTACACCTGTGAAATATGTTTTGAGCAATAGCAACATAACTGGAAAGAGCATAGCCTGCTGGGGTGACTTTCGAGGGCACTGTCCTCGCTGGCACATGAGCAGTGTTTGACTGGCTGTTTAAAAACATCAATGACGCCCTGGCTGGGTGTTTCCATTGGTTGGAGCAACATCCCATACACCAAAAGGTTTTGGGTTTGATACCCTGTCAGGACACATGCTTAGGTTGAAGCTTCTATCCCTGGTTGGGGTATGTGCAGGGGCAGGGCAGGGGGACAACAGATCGATATTTCTCTCTCACATTGATGTTTCTCTCTGTTTCTCCCTTCCTCTTTCTCTGAAATCAATGAGCATATCCTCAGGTGAAGATTTTTAAAAAATCAATCACACCAGGATCTAATGTGAAAATGTGAGAAAAGGGAGATGTCTGTGTGTGCTACATAGTTCTGCCCAGACCAGCAAAGGGATCAGAAATGTCTACAGTGTTGCTGCTTCTTCATCTTTAAGACTCCAAGGAGGTGGGTGCTTCAGAGACAAAGGGACTCCCCGTCTTGCTTTCACCACACCCGAGTCGGAATGATGGCTCTCGTTGTCCAGAGCTTTCCTCCTCAACTTTTCCACCAAGTCAGCATAATCTCTCCTTTTGCAGAAGCATCCCAACTGGTCTTGCTTTGGTTCTTGCCCACTTCCCATGAGCTAATTCCACCTATAAGCCAGAGGGATTGCTTTAAAATGAAAAATCAGATCACATCATTTCTATGCCCAGAACCCTCCAGTGATACCCCACTTCTCTCAGAACAAAAACCCAAGTCTGTGCAATAGTCCTTAAGGTGCCTCGGGGTCTGCCTCCAGTCCCCCGCCACCTCTCTGACAGTATCCCCTACCACTCTCCCTGTGATGCATATCACTTAGGCACATTGCTCTCCTGGTTGTTCTTTGAACAAGCTGTTCCCTCTGCCTGGCACGCTCTCCCCTCATGTAGCCACATGACTCACCCCCATGCTGAGTTTGGTTTCTGCTCAAATGTCACCTTACCTGTGAGGTTTTTGCTCTCCATCCTTTTAACAAGGGCAACACTTACCCCTTCTTAGCACTTCCTGTGCCCCTTACCTTTCTCTACTCTTCTTCACAGCGCAGAAAGGCACACTTGATCTTGTTTGTCCACTGCTCCCTCCCCAACTTGAATGTTGGCCCCAAGAGGCAGGTAATTTTTGTTTGCTCACGACTATATCTCCAGCACCTGCAACAGTGCCTCGCACAAAGTAGGCACTCACGTATTTGTTAAGTGAGTAAAGTATTACTCCTAAAGGCAGAGAAAGGGGAATTCATAACTAAAGGAGTAGCTTCAGAACCTAAATGACCAATCCAAAGTATAACTGTTTTAAAAGTCTCATGTTTTATCTTAAAAATTTGAAGATGTTTGTATTGTAGTTTATAATACAATCTGTTAGTAGAAAACATAATCCTGGAGTAGAATTGATGTTCTAAAAGATGTATGACGTCTGTCATTTGTTCAGGAAAGAGACATGTGTTGAGCACCTGCAAAACTCTGCTGCTGTGCAGAGCCCCGGAAGGCACAGAGTATGCCCTCTCTTCTGTTGCTTTGCACTGTGGGCCCTCAAGAAGCATGTGTCTGCAGGTAGTGAAGCTCGGAATTTACAGAAGACTTGTGACATCCCCCCTCCCCAAATGTCAGTAATAATTTTGTTTTTTAAGAGAGGGGATGGGGAAAAGTAAGAAAGAAACACTGATGTGAGAGAGAAATATTAATCTGTTGCCTCCTGTACGTGACCAGGGATCGAACTTGCAGTCTAGGTATGTGCCCTGACCAGGAATTGGACCCACGACCTTTTTGTGTATGGGACAATGCTCCAGCCAACTTGAGCCACACAGTCAGGGCAATTACAATGTTTTTATCAAGTAATAATCACCTTTTTTTGAGGTTTACTGTGTGTTCTGATATTCTGTTTTTGCGTAAAAGCCACTCAAAACTCAGTGAGTGGTGTGAATGCCATTTTTCTAGTCGGGATCTGGGCAGGGTGCTGCAGGGGCAGCTCCACAGCCCTTGTCTCTGTTCCACATTGGTGGGGACCTCAGAATGACTGGCTTGCTTAGAGTCATGTATCTGGGGACTTGGTTCTGGAAGTTGCCCCCGTTCCTTGGTTCTTCTCCAAGTCATATCTTCTGGACTTGAATGTTTTTCACTTACATGACTAGTGTCTGAGCTGAAACAGCTGGGGCTGGCTTGGCCTCTCTCTCTCTCCACACAGCTTCCACATGTGGCTCGCCTGAGCTTCCTCGCAGCCTGGTGGTCAGTCTCAGGGTAGTTGGACTTCTTGCATGGCAAATCCAGTTCTTGCTGGTTCCTACAGAAGGAGTCTTGCAGGGGGCTAGCCAGAAGCTGGAAGGTTTCTTAGGACTTAAACCTGGAAGTCTCAGGAAGTCAATTCCACCACATCCTATTTATCCAACAAGTCACTAGAACCAGCTCATATCCAAAGAGGAATTCTAGCCTACCTCTCAGTGGAAGGGATAGCAAGAAATTTTGTACCCATCTTTAATTTACCACCTTATGTGTAGCAGTCTGCTAAGCGCTATATTTGCAGTATGTTTTTTAATCCTGTGACAGCTCTGGAGTAGACGCAATTATGGTTTTCATTTCACAGATAAAGGAATTGAGGCTCAGAGGGAAAGTAACTTCCCTCTGAACTATGGCACTAGTGGTGGAGCCAGTAACAAAGTAAAATTCAATTTCCTTGAATTTATAAAACAAACAGATGGCATTCTGCTTATGTAGAAAGGGCCTCAGGTACACAGAGAAAAGTGATTGGAGGTAGGAGATGGGTTTCTATGGTGTTTGTAACTTCTCCTAAGGAAGAACCTCATCGAAGTATTGACTGCACGATCAGCCCATCTTTGAGCTTAGACCAGAGAGGGGGTTTCAGGCTCCAGAGAACAATGTCGGCAGCTATAAAATAAAGCGGCTATGCCTCAGGGTATATGTGAACCACAGCTGGTAACCCCAGACTGGGATATTGATTTCTTCAGGGCAAATGAAAGAGAACATGTATGCCAAATTATGTGTGTGCGTTTTTTTTTAACCTAAGAAAAATAATGGCGAATCTCTGGACCAACCCTAACAATCCCACATTCATGAAGTAGCTCAAACCAGCAGGACTGTGTTTGGAATGGGAAGATCGGAGGCAAGGAAAAAGAAAGTGGAATTTCTCTTTGGAGTTTTGAAGTCCCTCCTTACCTCATGGTTTTGAGCTGCTTGAAAAACTTGAAGGGAATTTCCACACTTAGCACACTTCCCGAGGCTGCCCGCCTCCTGGCTCCAAAGCACATTTTGTGGGGTTTAAGTGTGTTCCATTCCTCAGTATTGTAATAGATGCTGTCAGAAGGGCTGGATTCTGGCTGGGGAAGGCAGGTCGCCCTGGAAGGTTTACCATGGTGCTGTTTCCTGACTGAATGCTTGGTTGATAGTATCTTGTCTGATTCATATCCTATTGGAAACGGTGTGAAACAGGGCCCTGGTGTAGATCTGGTTTTAGTCAATCTGGCTTATGCAGCTATGTTTGACAGGCAGCAGGGGCTGGGAAGCTGGTTTTAAAAGAGAAGTCCTAGGTTTGGGGGGAAATTTTTTTCCTGTTCACTAGACTGAGAAACATAACAATTGCTTGAGGCTAACACAGTGCTGAACCCACACAAAATGCTCAGAAGAAAATAACCTTGTTTGCTTGTTTCATTCATGTATGCACCAGATGTTCACTTTAAATGCCTTCTTTATACCAGGTATTGTACTAGGTGTTAGGGAGACAGTTATGTGCAGAATAGACATTGTTTCTGCCCTCATGAAGATGACAGTCTAGTGTGAAAGACAGAAATCGAGCAAATTGAAAAACTAAGATAAATAGGTGCTGTAAATGAAAGATACGGGCACTAAGAGGGACTAAGAAGGGGGAGGTGCTTGAGTAAGTGCGAAGGAAGAGGCACTAAACAGAGACTGGAGGATAGAGTAGGGATATCCAGACAAGGGGTTGAGGGAACAGTGTTGCTGATAGTGGGAACAGCCAGAGTGAAGGAAAATGGCCCAGGCTGGGTTTGAGAGAAAGAGAGAGCCCAGAGCATGAAGAACCTGAAGACCAAGAGCGGGATTTTGTATTTTGAATTCTCCCCCAATCAGTTTTGTTTAAAATCACTTTCTACCATCATCAGTTTCGTTAGTAGCAAGTACCTATCAGGCATTAAGCTAATTAGATTCTGACACAGCCATTCAATACTCATGTCCGTCACTGCCAAGGCTGCTGGCATCCTCCACTGAAGGGGTGGGGTGGGAGAGTCACTATGAGAGCACCACCTTGGCAGAAAAGATGGGATTCCAATGTGAATTTATTGTCCTGTGTATAATTGTCACTACCTTTGTCCATTTGATCAATTTGATCAAAAATGACTGCATACGTCCCATAGGCAATGCCTTAAAGATTCAAAGAGGTCTGTGACACATCCATCCCTTCTCTGCAGGAGCTTATGACTCAGCGGAGGCTCTGGCTCTGTGAATCACCCCACAGAACCGCAGACTCACACAGAGAAATGGACGGCATCTTAAAGATCATCCAGGTTCACAGATGTATTCTCCAGGGTCAGAGAGCCCTATAGTAATTGTCTTTTAATTTTGTGGTTTTCATTTTGATTATAGTTTAAAATGTATTTTACTGGTTATAAAGGAAAAAATGTCCTCTCGTTCATTATAATGATTTATAATTGAAGAATTTCATGGAGTAAGACTTCAGTTCCTTAAGTTTAGTTCCTTAATGTTTGTCAAACTGGGGTCTGAGGAGACATCAGGGCCCACAGATATATTTTCAGGAGTCTATGAGAATTTTTTCCCCTTGGAATTTGTCTTTAGGTCTCCAAGTTTGAGAAACTAAACAATACTAGCACCTCACTATTACAGATAAGAAAAATGGGCCTGGGAAGTATAAAATTGAAGTTCCTACCATATTTAGAATACCTTATATTAATTAGTGATTATTGTTTTCAAGGTCATTTTGCATTCTTTACCTCATTGCTTTCTTGTAAATATCCATGAACCACAAAAGGTAGATAGTATTGTCATCCTTTTCTTAGAGATGAAGAAATTCTGTAGCTGTTACGTAACTTGCCCAAGTTCAAGTAATAGTCAATGTGAATAGTAGAGCTGGAATGAAAATATTCCAATTCCTAGCCTAGTGCTCATTTCATTGTCCCACTTGCTGGAATTTATGACAATGGATAAAACCCATTAAAAGCTGCAATTTCCTCTTCCAGGCTTGTGGTTTCATGTTGTTTATATATATTTTTTTAAGTTTTTATTTATTTATTTTCAGAGGGTGGGGAAGAAAGGGAGAAAGAGAGGGGAAAAAAACATTGATCAGTTGCCTCTCCAACACACCCTGTCTGGATACTGAACCCGCAACCCAGGCAGGTGCCCTGACCTGGAATCAAACCTGCAACCTTTCACTTGCAGACGGACCCCCAAGCTACTGAACCACACACATCACGGTGTGGTTTTTGTTTTGTTTTACCAATTCCACACAAATTCTTCATTTGGTCATAGTCATCTCATGATAGCTTAATGATTTTCTCTGCTCAGCTGTGGTGGTTTTAAAATATCTACAAAGGATGTGTAAGTGCCCTCCTTCTGAATTGGTTGAAACATGACGTATGGTAGAAGTGACTTCTGAAGCTAGGTCATAAAAGGTGATACAACTTCCACCTGGTTCTCATGAGATGGTCCCTCTTGGAACCCAGACATCACACTATGCACAAGCAGGCCACATGGAGAGCAATGTGTCCCTGTGGCCTGCTCTCCACGTGGCCTGCTTGTGCACAGTGTGATGTCTGGGTTCCAAGAGGGACCAAGAAAGCAATGAGGTAAAGAATGCAAAATGACCTTGACACATGGAGAGCCATGTGTCGGTGCTCAGTGGACACCCCCAGCCGAGGTCTCACCACAGCCAGCTTCAATCCCAGACTTGAGTGACAGCCCCTGAGATGACTCCAGCCCTGGCAGCTGCCCAGCTGCATCCCTGCAGGGAAGCCTGGGTAACAACCATCTAGCTGAGCCCAGAACTCTGGAAGATGCTAATAAGACAATCTCTCAGCCACCAGATGTCAGGGCGATTTGTTAAGCAGCACCAGTGGCTGGGATGGAGCTCCATCAGTGGCTCTCCTGAAAGGCCTCATGCTCGGCACTGTGCTGGGAACTGCCAGGTTGATGCCCTGAGACCAGAAACTGCACCAGTTTTGGTTTCACTGACCCTAACCTTTCTGGTTCTCTGACTCTTATGCTCTCTTTTCCATTAGAAAATACTGTACATTTGACCCCAGCTCAGTGCTGCTTTTGTAAACAGGGAATCATCTCAGTCTTGAATAAAAACCCCATGTTCCTTAGAGTTCCACCTGATGAGGTATCTTTGTTTGCAAGTACTGAAAGTGTTTCCCTCCCAGATCTAGGGACCGAAGACCCTGCTGCCCTGGAGGGACGGAAGGATCTAAGGCAGCCCGATGGAAAGTGACAGGCAGTTGAGCAGATTCAGGGTGAGGATGAGATGTCTGCACCTCTGGCCCCAGCTTCCCCCTCCCAGCACAGTGTCTGCCCAGATGAATCTGGGCTTTTTGAATAAATGAACTCTAAATAGCAATAGATACACTTGATTTGACAGAACTTAGTGGGCTGTTAATGAATCATCACCGTATATACTCTTTTACGAGGGAAAAATTCTTCATTTCCTCCTGCCCAAAAGTGGGTGGTGCAAGAAAACAAAGTCATTTGGAATTGAGGGTAAGCCAATGAGTGAGCAGAAGACTTTTAAAATGAAATATTTAACAGGGGGAAAAATAAGCTTAATTTGGCTGAGTTACATCACAGTTTATATTCACTAAAATGCAATGTCACTTGGAAGTGAGAGGCAATTCACTGATGGACACTTGATTAGGCCAGTGGCAAGAGGCCTCTTTCCCCCTGTGTGTCCCCAGCTGGGTGGCTTGAGCATTCCATCAGAAGGACTGGAACCTGCGATGCCCAGGCCTGACGCAGATTATCGCCCGAGTTCCACGACTGGGTCTGCTTCTACTTTCCCAGGAAGGGCAAGCATTATTCATTCACCCTGCTCTGCCTGCATATTAAGATGGGAACTCAGAGTCATAAGGAAACTTTGAAGAATCAAGGAAACAAATTTTTTTCTTATCATTTTGGGTCCATTCATCCATTAGCCAGTTGAGAAAACCTTGCAGAAAAGCCATTGCCTAATATGGCACTTTGGCTATACAATGTAAACATTTGCATTCATGGGACAAATAGGCTTGAGACGTTGTTAAACTCTCTTGAGACACATCATTCTTTCTATTTTCTTCTCTGTGATGTGATATGACATTATACAGTGTTGGAGATGTGAAGAATCTTGTGTACTTATGCATTTTCCCATTGATTCTCTCATGTTATTTCGATTATGCATTATTTTCCCAGAAAAATTATCATAAACCATTTGGAGTGGTTATGTTTTTAATGGGTGCTGAAGATTTTTTTCTCCAGCTTTGCCAGCAGAAATAGAGACTCTGAGAAGTCCACAATCTCACAGTGAAATGGTGGTAGAGCTAAGCCTTGCACCCCAAGTTCCCACCTCCCATTAGCACCCTCCCCACCGAACAACTATCTTTCTGACCCTGGCTCAAACCTATGCTGCAGAATGGGAAGATTTGGCAAAAGCCTGACACTAAATAGTTTTGTCCCTTCACTTTGTATTAAGTATTCCTCTGCTTGATGAAGTGCTGGTTGACATAAAGCCAAAAGCTTGCTGTGTGCTCCAGAGGTCAGGGAACTAACTCAGCTCCGCACCAGACCACAGAGTGAGTTTACAAGGCAGAATGGCCTCCCACTCCTGGGCAAGGAGCACTTGCCAGGACCCTCAGGGACAGTCCTACAGAACAGTTGTATAGATCATTCTGGTGGGCTGTGCTGACCTTACTCTCAACTCCACCCAGAAAGCTGTCTGCCAGCCTCCACTGCCTCTCCCGGTTGCTATAGCCCCTTAGAAGCAGGTGGGCTCTGTAGGCCTGTGAGGGAGTGGTGAGAGTGCCCTGTAGAGTTAGTATGGAAGGCAGCCTGGAGCAGCAAGAGAATCCTGGCGGAGGTGTAGAAGGTAGTGAGAGAGCCTAGGCCAGCCGCCTCTTGGTTCTTGGGCCAAACAGCCACAGAACTAATGGGAGGGCTCAGGTCTGCCCACTTGTAGTTAGGAACATTTCCCTGTCAGCCTCATCTTGAGAAAAGATCCCCTCATTCAGCAGGCATACCAAAGTATGGGAGCAAAATCATTTGCATTTGAAAGGACCCTGTAAGGCAATTCTTAAACTGATGAACCCCGATCAATAAACTTTAAGTTTCTGTCTGGTGGCTTGCTATTGCTTCATGAGAAAATAGTTGGTCGTCCCTATGTTCAGAAGCTAAGTTTAGGATAGTCTGACTTGCAGCTAGACTATGAAGCATGCAGCAAATTCTTTAGGGAGAGGTTGGAAGTCATCCTCCAGAGAATTTTCAGGCCTTGTTGCAATCAAGCTGCTTTTCACAGTAGCACTTCCAAGTAGCTGAGTTCGATGGTGATTCACTTATTTAGCTGCGTTAAATTTAGGCCAAGGCTAAATTTAGGCCAAGGATTCGCTTATTTAGCTGCGTTAATGATTAGGATTCTAAGCAATCCTGAGGGAAGCCAGTCCCTCACAGATGGTAGGACGTCAGCTCTGGTCGAAGAGGCTGGATCCAAGGGCTCCCTAGTCACCTCCAAATCACAGAACATGAGCAACTTGCCAGCCCAATCTACTGTCCTTTTTATGTCTTCTGTAGGAAAACAAAACTGAATTAGGATGTTTGCTAGGCAACACAACACATGCCCCTTCGGGTGGGAGGAAGGCAGGAGGGGAGTGGAATGCAGGAAGTAGAGGTCAGGTTAAATTGTGGCTGCTCCTGGAGTGAGGAGCCAACACCTGATGCAGAGCCTCCTAGGAAGTGGGGGAGCAATGGGGTACCCTCAGCCTGAGTCCCTCTCCCTCAGGCCTCACATAGCTTCACCGAGTAGCCAGGGGGCTCTCTGGTCCTAGGGAGCTGGGGAGCCAGTCAAAGCTCTCCAGTTCCCCTCCCCGGCCCTGGCTTGAGGTAAATCTGTGCTTTTAACTAAAACTGCAGCCACAAAGGCCTCAGCCCTTAAAACTTTCCTAGAAGCCAATTAAAGCAAGGAGAGCCACAGTAGTAGATAAAATTAAACTCTGTACCAATTCTATTGGCTTACAAGTCCCTGAATTGTTTGTTTACACATTAAGAGCAAAAAGGGACTGTATTCTTTCCTCTTAATTGCTGTAATTATACTTGTGCCACCCACCAGAGAGGCTGTTGATCTCATTTCTAAAGGGCAATTCTCCAGCCTCACTCTTCTTAGGGCTTTACAATGTTTTTCTCATTTTCTGATTACCGGTGGCCTATTGAGCTGCCAGTAGGAATTTATTTTTCCTGGTGCACCCTCCTTTCTTTTCTTTTCTTTTCTTTTCTTTTCTTTTCTTTTCTTTTCTTTTCTTTTCTTTTCTTTTCTTTTCTTCTTTTCTTTTCTTTTTTTTCTTCTCTTCTCTTCTCCTCTCCCCCTCCCTCTCCCTCTTCCTCCCTCTCCCTCTCGTTCTCTCTCTCTCTCTCTCTCCCTCCCTCTCCCTCCCTCTTTCTCTCCCTCCCTCTCCCTCCCTCCCTCCCTCCCTCCCTCTCTCTCTCTCTCTCTCTCTCTCTCTCTCTCTCCTGCTGCGCAGTTACCAGGAAGAGCTGACTTACTTGGGATCAAAAGGGATTGCAGTTTCTGTGATCAATTGTATGCGGTTAGGCATTCTCAGAATATCCTGAATGTGGAAGTACTCAAAAGCTCATAATCTGGATAATAGTGGTGTGTGCTAGCCACATCCCTTAGGAAAGGCTTGGGAAACCTGGGTCAAAAAACTTGCAAACTCTTGTCTGGCTCACGTGCATTCAATGCTGAATTGGGTTGAGCATTTCCTTTGGGTTACTTGATATGGAGCAATTTGAAGTATTGTTGTAGCCTTCTATGCTTATCCCTGAAAGTCCTGCCTGAATCCTTTCCCTGTTTAATCGTGAAGGAATGCTGTTCCAAAGACTTGGGGTCAGAAGGGCACAATAAATCAATCCAGATACACCCCTAATGAATGGCAAATTAAACGGCATTTGTTTTAAGTTCAGAGGTCCTCTTAGAAGATGCCTTTTTAGTACAGGCAACATTCCTGGGTTGCAGGTATGGAGGGTGGCGGGGTTGGTATGTGGAGGCTTTATATTCCTGGTCTTTTTAGCCACAGTTTAAAAAAATACTAAATATATCCCCAAAGTTTGTTTCCCCAACTGGCTTTGAATGTGAATTGCTTTCTGCAGCCATTATCCTGCAACAAAATTTTCTGATTACTGTGGACGCTGGGGTGACCAGACTCTTGGTCCAGTTTCCCCCTTAGCTTATTCAGCTGGTCCTGGTGGCTGGATAGGTGTTTCTGAAAACCTGCCATTGATTGTCAGGGCCGCAGGGGTTGAGCTAAAACAAAGCTGCCTGTCACATACAGTTCTAGCATGATCACGGAGACAGGGTACTGAGAAGGTTACAGCACCCAGTCCAGCTGAGTTCCCCTAGTCCCTCCCACCAGTAACGGAGTAAACTTGTTAGAGCTGCAGCAGAAAGAATAGAAAAGCCTTTAGTTTTCCATGGCCCTTAAGCATTTTGGAAATAAGTGATGAAAAAGTATTTATTATTTGTTGCAGTGACATTATGAAATTCAAATGCTACTATCCATCACACTTTTTTTCCTCAAATGTTAAAAAAAAGAACAAGTGTTCAGATTGGGAAAAGAGGACAGTAGAAACAGCAGCTTTAAAACCCATGGCATGTGGTAAAAAGAGCCTTGTATGTCTTTAGTAGTCACAGAATGCAGGAAGACAGTGGGAGTGGCCATGGATAGGAATTCAGGAGGTTAGGGTTTGAGGCCCGAGGTTGCTACTGTATGGCTGTGTTACCCTGGACAAGAGTACTGTCCTTTCTTGATCTTAGTTTCCTGTTTATCACATAAAGGTGTTGAATACCTACCTTCCTGTTGTATCAGCCATTCATTCAGCTCTTTCATAAAACTATTGGACACATGCTTCTGAGCCATGCTCCTCTTACCCAGAAGGGTCAAGCTCACAATTCATGACAGGCAAGGAATGAAAAAATGCAGTATGTGACCCTTGCCTCAGTTTGCTGTGCTGAGAACTAGATAACAAAGCCTTTTCTAGCTTGTCTCCCTCTAACACAGCAGAAAGCTCTGGTAGTATAGGGTAGTAGTTAAAACCTAGGTGATGAAGCTCAGATGTTGACTTGGGTTCTAGCCCTTGTAACCAACTGGGACCTTGGTTATTCTTCTGAGTCACAGGGTCCTCATCTGGAAAATGGTGACAGTAATTCTTCACAGACATATTACAACCCCATACCTTCTCATAGATATATTTTAAATATTAAATATTAAACCTGAAAATTAATGGAAGGGCCTAGCATAGTGCTTGACACATAGCTGGAGAGTTAATGGTAGCCAAACAAATCAACAATAACAAATATTTCCAAGGTCTTTGTCTCTTTTACCAGTAGCTGAAGGTAAACAGTGACTAGGAGTGGCAGGGGTCGGGGTGGGGGTGGGAAAAGTGCACTGATTTGTACATAGGAGTCTCTGCCAGGAATAACTTAGCTGGCAGGGGTGATGCTATAGCAAATCTCAGGATCCAGGCCTGGATTTGAGGAGGACCTGGGGAGGCTGCAGGAAACAGGAACGACAGACCTGTTAAGGAAAAAAATGTTGATTTCTCATTCATTCATTCATTCATTCATTCATTCAGCACTAAGTACCTATTCCAGTTATGATTTTTGCTTTTTTGCAATGTGCCATTCCTGTACTAGAGCATGCAGCAGGATTACAGAGATAAATAATGCCACATCCTCAGGGAACTGTAATCTCCAGTGCTATAAGAAGATGGGCAATTATAATAGAAGACCCTAGTCCAGGAAGGTAAGCAGAGAGAGCATGGGGAATAGGAGACTGTTCCAGGTTGCCTGGGATTGTCCTAATTTTAACACTAAAAATCTCACATCCCAGGAAGCCCCTCAGTCCCAGGCTAATAGGGAAGGTTGGTCTCTCTAGTGGGAAGAGCCAGAAGAGTAGCACTGACCTAATTTTGCCACGTCAGGGAAGGCTCCTTGGTGGAAGGGATGACCTATCAGGAAAAGTAGAAGTTAGCCAGGCAAGGCTGGTGAGGAGTGAGGGGCAGAGATGATCCCAAGCAGAGGGAGCCTTGTGTGCAAAGACCCAGTTGAGAGCGCATGAAAAAGGGTGTGGGGTGTGGGAAGAGATGGTAGAAGGCCTTCCACTGCCATAGGCACAGGTCACCTTACAAATGTGTTCCACTGCCCCTTGAGCTCCCCTCTGACCCATGTTGCTTGAGAGTGTAGATCTGGAAAACTGTTGGAGATGCTGTCTAGGTATCTCTCACACTGAATAGGAGAGCAGAGAAGACTAATTCTTCCCAAGGTCCCTTCTAACTAGGAATCCATACCATCAAACCATCTACCAGGAAATATTCATTTTACACACACACACACACACACACACACACACACGTAAAAGATAAATGGCTTGCACCTTCCCTATCTATTTCAGCTGCTTTATGAGCAGCACAGACCATGATTTGCTGGTTAGGAGCTGTCTATGTTAAAGTGGGCCAGAATGGATTCATTGGCAGGTCACTAGCTGGCCTAGCCACCATGGGGATGCAATTTTATTTATCTTGTTTCTCTAAATGAAAAAGAAAAGGGCAGTGTGATGCCCTGTCCCAATGAGGCATCACAGTGTTTCCCATACTTGTGAGGACCTAGAGAATCTCTTTTCTTTTCATTATTTCCTAAATCAGTGATTTTCAACCAGTGTGCCACAAGAATTTTTAAAACATTCAATACCTGACTATTCAGTCAGGGGCACTGACCTCTTTTCCTTTTGGTTGTCAAATTAAAAAAGTGACAACAGCCAACACAACAACAGCCCTCTGGTGTGAATGCCCTGTCTTGAACCATAAATATATAAATCATATAATAGAATTGCATCTTATTGGTCATGTTGTGTAATAGGTTGCATCTGATTGGTTAATTCTTGGTACCAGATATCCTTATATATAAGTATATGCACTTGATTTTAAAAAGTCACTTTGAAGCAAAAATGTAGGTAATTACGATTATTATTATGTTTTTTTTGGTAAATCAATCAAAATTATACCTATTTTTCATCAGATCAGCAAAAAGCATAAAATAGTTTTGGGTAGATGAAAAAGGTGGAAAATAGCTACACTAAATGTTTGTTCCATAGGAGTGCTTTTGCCTTAACTTGTTTCCATTCTTTGCAGTCTATTCTGCAAATATGAACAGTATTAAATCAAGAGGGTACTTGTTTACTTTCTCATCACTTCTTTCCCAAAATGAGTTGCTTTGAAAAAGGTGATTTCTGAATTGCTAATCCTCTAGGTATGTGTTTTATCTTCTAATATTGGGCTGGTATAGACACATTAGGAAAAACACCTTAGTGTCTTTTCTAAACCCTCTCCCACAACAGAAAAGAACATTATTTTTTAAAAAATAGTCTTGACACCACTTAATAAAGCTTTATGAATAACACCTTTGCTACTATGGATAACATTGCTAATGCATATAGCTCAATGGGAGAAAATGTCCCAGGCTACACTTTATAACAGGGAGAAAACTTTGAGCTGTCTTGCCAATGCTTTATACTGAGTGCCAAATCCTTATTACTTTCTTAGGCATTTATTGTAAGAACATGAATCATGATGCATCACTCTGGTATTCGTGTGGCTGCTCAGTGTTAAGTCCCCAGGACCTCCATGGAGTTGACTTTATTTGGTTTTCCACTTCCGTTTCTGAGTGAGAGCAGCATGAACTCAGACATGAAGGCTCACAGGAGCCCAAGTGGGCGGCCCTCTTTGTTGCTGTTTTGGTCTGCCTGTACTCATTCAGTGGTGGTGGTATGAGCAGACCTGAACCACCTCAGGGGACACTCAGTGGAACTGCCCCCAGTTCCTCAAATTTCCACCAAAACAAGAGGCGTGGGATGATGCTCAGGAGAGCTTAGGCAGTTGCAAACCTTTGGAGCACTTGGGAGAAATGTGGCTAGAATTTTGGAGCACTGACATGTATTTTTTCTAACTTTGCCAATATAATCCTGAGAGTTGGGCTAAATGTTAAAACCTGGGAGGCTTCCTAGGGGACAGTTACTGTCCAGAAAGCTGTCCAGGATTTCAGTGTCAGGTTTTTGACTTGATGGAGAGTTAGGATGAGTAACCTCTAGATATGAAGGTTAATAGTGCCCATCCCAAAGCCTAAATGAAGTTATATGTTTCTCTTATTTTATGAATATTCAATTAACAGTCAGTCTATGTACCTAGAAAGTCTTAATTATGCTGGCACAGCACCAGAGGCGATGTAAAAAGTAAAAAATACTTAACACAGGCAGCAGGGAAGCGGAATGGACATTGTTAGCAATCATTTTAACATAGGCATGGCGACTGTCCTAACTGGGGATAGCATTAGGTAAGGCCTTTCTGTGTGTCTCAGCTCAATCTGAGTCCAGCAGAGCACCAACCCCTTGCAGTGGTTATGGCACAGACATTGAAACTGACAGCTCATTCATTGATTTGTTCAATGTGCTTACTATGTGTCATTCACTTTGCGAGGCACTGGGGGTACAATGCTGAACAAAACCAAAGATATTCCTGTGTTCCTAGAGCTGAAATTTTGTTAAGAGAGACAGATATTAATTGAATAATCACATAAAAATACATAAAATACCAATCTTGACAAGGAATCGCACAAGGTACTATGATAGGCCTTCACCTAACTGGGGATAGTAACTGAGCTGAGCCCTAAAAGATGTGAAGTGATTAACTTGACTACTACAAGAGGGAAGAGTTGTTTAGGCAGAGGAAATAGCATGCACAAGTGACCTTGAGTGATTTGCCCAGTCATACAGTTAGTAACTGGCAAAGTCAGAGATTGGTGACGGAAATGTTCTAATGCTGTACTGCCCAAGATAGTCGCCAGTAGCTATATGTGGCTATTGATCAGTTAAACTGTGGTTAGTGTGAGTAAGGAACCAAAATTTTATTTAATTTTAATGAATTTAAATGTAAACAGCCACATGCAGCTACCATGTTGGAAAGTGGAGATCTATGTGAACCAAGTGTTGAACTACCCCAGGTTACACAGGGCAGAGGGTCATTTAAAAGGGGAGGAAATGTTTTTTGAGAAGCTGATAAGTTGCATTGACTTCAGGGACTTCATTTATTCACTGTCTTGCTCAAAACCAAAAATATTCTGGGTACCTACTGTGTGCCAGGCACAAGGCTAGACCTGGAGATTCCCTAGCTAAAAAGACCAAATTCCTGCTCTTGAGGCATTCACAGTCTAACAGAGGGAAGAGGTTCAGAGGCATAACAGCAACACACCACAACTGAGGAGACAGGTGTTTGCTCTTTTAGGGTTACTGATAATGGGAAGAACTGAGAGGTAAGTCTCCTCTAACTCAAACTCGGCTATTATCAACTCTATAAGCTAAGGTCATAGTTCTTAAATTTCAACTGCTCTCATACCCCAAGGCCTTCAAACAAAGGGGAGAGTTTTAATATAATATTATACATTTAAAAAAATCCCCCAAACTAGGTACATTAGGTGTTATAAAAAGGTGAATTTGCATTTCTGTAGACTGGCACATTATATGTAGGACACCTATTGCTGGGTTTGGGAGTATGTGCCCCACTGATAAACAGTCTTCAGACAGAGATCATGGGATCCGACTCAAGGATATGGTAAGTGACATTCCGTTTTAGTCATGGCCAAGATGAATTTTTTTATGGGACTTTCGTGCATTGACTTGTGCTTCTCACCCAGGCTAAAGAAAGAACTAATACCTTACATATTTTTAAAAGCACTTTTTCAGAAGCAGTATTGTTTCATCACTTCAAACATTGAAACCTCCCTGTTATAGCATACAGAATGCTGACAGTTATTACTTTGTCATAAAAAATACTTCTGGATACTCAAACTCACTATACCTAAACATTTAATTCCTGCCAATACACAATTTAAATAATCACTTCAAAATAATTTATTTCCTGTTATCAGGATTTACTGAATTACCTCCTCAAACCAATCACCTGGGAAAACATTACATGCCAGGGAGACTTGAGACTTTTCTCATTAAAATCCTAGGACACTTGCCCAGGAGCTACTTCTTATGGAACATTGGTTTTTCCAGTGGGCTCTCTCTGGCTCACAGTGAATCTTTCCATGTGGGAGGCCCAATGAGGAGAAACCTAGAAGTTGTGCCCCTCTGGGGTAGTCAGTAACAACTGTGACCTCCCAGCAAAATTAGTTGGGAACATTATTTATTTTTAATTTTATTTCTTACCTAAAGATATGTTTATTGATTTTAGAGAGAGAGGAAAGGAAAAGGAGGAGAGAGAGAAAAAAAAAAACATCAGTGTGAGAAAGAAACATCTACTGGTTGCCTCCCATATGCACCTCAACTGGGAACTGAGCCTGCAACCTAGATACATGTCTTGACTGGGAATCGAATCCATAACATTTGGTGTATGGGATGATGCTCAAACCAGCTAAATCACTTAGCCAGAACTGCTGGGGAGCTTTTAAAACACTACAAGAGCAGACACTCTTCAAGGAGAACTGAAAATCTATATTTCTAAAAAGCCTTCTCAGGGTATATAGGAATGACTGGTTAAGAGACTAGAAAATACCATCTTACTCAATTAGCATATGTTATACTCTTACATTTATAATTTTCAAAATAGAAAGTTTATTAATGTCTAGTTTCTCCTGAATTAGGTAAGTACCTCAGAATTCCCTAATGCCAAAGTGGCCCTCTCTCTTCTGTATTATGGTTCACCAGAACATTGTATTTCCACTGTCAATACTTTTTAAATTTTGCTGTCATATTTTACTTATTTCTTTGTTCACCAATGCTTCATGCATCTCCTTCTGGGTTATATTTGGCTTCTGCCAAAATATTATGTTTTCTTTCCATGAAGGTCTTAGAAGTAATTTTTTTTTTTTAGTTTTTGAAAGTCTGAAAAGATCTTTATTTTTGCTACCATTTAAGAGTGATATCTTAATAGGTTGTAAAAAGCTAAAATAACAATTTTGTCCCAGTGGCACTTAAAAGATACTATTCCACAAATTGGCAGTTACAGAACAGTCACAGGGAAGTAAACTGCGGCATAAGAAATAGAGTCAATAATATTATAATAACTATGCATGATACCAGATGGGTACTAAACTAATCTGGGGGAATCATTTCATAAGTTATATAAATGCCTAACCAGTATGTTGTACAAATGAAAGTAATATAATATTGAATGTCAACTGTAATTAAAAACAATAAAAAATTTAAAATAGGGGACTTCCGGCCAAGATGGAGGTGTAGGTAGACACACTGTGCCTCCTTGCACAGCCAAAATAAGGTCAGCAACAATTTAGAAACAAGATAACAATCAGATCTAACAGAAAACTGAACTGTATGGAAGTCAGACAACCAAAAAGTTAAAATATACACATTCATCTAGACCGGTAGGAAGGGTGGAGTCGGGCAGCTGGGTGGAGAGGGGTCGAGGCACAAAAAGCAGTGGCACTGGGTACATAAGGCATCCTGGGCACAAGACTGTAGCGGGTGGACCCTGGGCACGCAGGCAGCTGGCAGACCCAGTGAGGCGGTGATTGTGAAGTGAGGTGCTGCATGCAGGGTGGCTGGCTGTCCCAGCAGCCCCACATTCTCATGCAGATAAACCAGGCAAAATTGGGCAGTGAGACAGATCAGGCAACCCAGGGTCCCTGCACCCGGAATTAGAGCCTCAGGGCACTGATTGAAAACACCTGTGGGGGCTGAGGCCCAGGGAGAGACTCCCAGCCTCACAGGAGAGTGTGTTAGAGAGACCCATGGGGTCCTAGAACATGCACAAGCCCACCCACACGGGAATTAGCACTGGAAAGGTCCAGTTTGCTTGGGGGAAGAGGCAGAAGGGACTGAAATCCAACTGAGAGCAAGCGGGAGCCCTTGTTCCCTCTCGGATCCCACCCCCACATATAGCATCACAACCGAGCAACTGGGTTACCCCACCCTGGTGAACACCTAAGGCTCTGCCCCTCACTACATAACAGGTGTGACCAGACCAAAAAAAAAAATGGCTCAAATGGAAGTACAAATCAAAGCACCAGAGCCAATACTTTTAAGCTACCAAGAGATAGACAACCTATCAGATGCACAGTTCAAAGCATTGGTGATCAGGCTGCTCACAGAATTGGTTGAATTTGGTCACCAATTAGATGAAAAAATGAAGGCTACGATAAGTGAAAAGAAGAAAAATGCACAGGGAACCAATAGTGATGGGAAGGAAACTGGGACTCAAATCAATGGAGTGGACCTGAAGGAAGAAAGAAACAACCAAACAGAAAAGAATGGAGAAATAAGAATTCAAAAAAATGAGGAGAGGCTTAGGAACCTCCAGGACATCTTTAAACGTTCCAACATCCGAATTATAGGGGTACCAGAAGGGGAAGAGGAAAAACAACAAGTGGAAAAGTTATTTAAACAAATAATAAAGGAAAACTTCCCCAATCTGGCAAAGGAAATGGACTTCCAGGAAGTCCAAGAAGCTCAGAGAGTCCCAAAGAAGTTGGACCCAAGGAGGAACACACAAGGCACATCATAATTACATTATCCAAGGTAAAAATGAAGGAGAGAATCCTAGAAGCAGCAAGAGATAAGGGGACAGTAACCTACAAAGGAGTTCCCATCAGACTGTCAGCTGATTTCTCAAAAGAGATCTTGCAGGCAAGAAGGGGCTGGAAAGAAGTATTCCAAGTCATGAAAGACAAGGACCTACATCCCAGATAGCTCTAACCAGCAACATTTTCATTTAGAATGGAAGGGCAGATAAAGTGCTTCTTGGATAAGGTCAAGTTAAAGGGGTTCATCATCACCAAGCCCTTATTTTATGAAATGTTAAAGGGACTTATCTAAGAAAAGAAGATAAAAAAAACATGTATAGTAAAAGGACAGCAAACTCACAATTATTACCGACGGGCCAGACGTGGGCCGAGTGCGGGGCTAAGCTCACAATTATTAACAACCACACCTAAAACAAAACCAAAAGAAACTAAGCAAACAACTAGAACAGGCACAGAACCACAGAAATGGAGATCACATTGAGGGTTAGCAACAGGGGAGTGGGAGGAGGAGAGAGGGGGAAAAGGTAGAGAGAATACGTAGTATAGATTGTAGGTTGAAAATAGACAGGGGGAGGGTAAGAATAGTATGAGAAATGTAGAAGCTAAAGAAGTTATGACACATGGACATAAACTAAAGGGGGAGAATGTGGGTGGGAGAGGGTGTACAGGGTGGAGGGGAGTGAAGGGGGAAATGGGACAACTGTTATAGCATAATCAATAAAATATATAAAAAAATAAAAAATAAATAAAAGAAAAAATTTTAAAAAATATTATTCCACTATTTTCAGGAATCCATTATTGCTGATGAGAAGTCAGCTATTAATTTAATTATCATGATAATCATACCTTTTAAGGTTGTCTTTTCTCTCTGGTAGCCCTTATGTTTATTTTTATGTTATGCAGTTTTAGTATTATATGTTTAGATATGGATATGTATTTAATTATCCTATTTGGATTTTATGTTCTTTTTCAATGTAAGATTTCAAAATTTTCTTTAAATCTGAAAAGTATTTTTACCACTGTCTCCTTAAATAATACCTACCACATGTGTGAATTCTCATTCTATTTCCGTGTCTTTTACTATCCCTTTTGTATGCTCCACCTCTTTATCTCTTTGAACTGTGAATTATCTCTTTAAAAGCTGTTGTGATATCCTTACATTTATCTCTAATTTATTGAGTTGGCCAGAAAGTTTATCTAGTTTTTCCTACAAAAGACACATTTTTCATTTCACCAGTAAGTTTATTGACTTGGATATTTTTGTCTGCTATCTCTCACATGGTATAACATTTTTTGTTCTCAATTAATATCTCGATTTGATCGCTATCAACTGCAACCAATCTACCTGACTGTGGAGCATCGCCAAGAGAGAAATGTCCAGCATGAAACTTTGCGAACGACTTTGACACTTTCTATCAGTCACAGCACCTTCTCCACACACTGCACAAATATTCTTGCATTTTGGTTATATTTTTACCTTTCTTGAAATAATAAAGCATAATATGCCAGAAATGTTGCATATTTCCCCCATCTTCAATATTAAAATGGCTACATAAAAAATCACCAATTTTGATAAATTTTTTTAAATGCATGCTGATATGACAGCTGTCATAGTACAATCTAACAAAATTGTTTTAAATGAAGTTAAAGACAACTAAGCACTACTGGAATCATTTTACAGAAAAAACAAACCAACTTTTTGGCCAACCCAATACTAATTTTCTCCCCAGCTCTACATTACTGTTTCAGTAGTATATTAATGCTTTAAAAATTTTTTAATGAGTATATTTTTCATAACTAAAATTTCTATTTACCTGTTTTTAAAATTCTTCCATTATTTCACCAAAGTGTTTCTCTTTTTTTCTTTTTACTTTTTTTGGATATAAGAGAACTTATTTTTTAAAAGATTATATTTATTTATTTTTAGATAGGGCAAGAGAGGGAAACATCAATGTGCAGTTGCCTTTCACATGCCCCCTACTGGGGACAATGGTCCATAATCCAGGCCTGTGCCCTAAGTAGGAATCGAACCAGTGACACTTTGGTCCACAGTCTAGTGCTCAATCCACTGAGCCACACTAGCCAGGGCTAAAATATTTCTTTTTGCCTATTGCTTTGTTTTTTTTCTCTTGAATATTAAAAAAATACTAATTAAAAACCTCTTTGTGATTGCTTATTTGTCTCTATTCTTATGCATTTGCTCACTGTCTTTCATAGGAACTTGTTTCTGTATGTGCTTCTGAGCTCATCTTCAGGGAGAGTTGTTTTCCACTGAAGGCATCTCTTTGGGGAGGTGCAAAGTATGTTTGTGGTTCAGTTTTTATGTTAATTTCTCATTCCCATACTATACGGGCAGTGTGAATTTGGAACTCACTCCTGGAAAGTGTGGTCTCAGGGTTTCTGTTTTTCATAAGTGACTTTTGCCTTCTTCAGGCCACATCCCGAATCTGGTGTTCGGAGTTCCGAAAGCTGAGTCAAGACAGAACATCCCAGTGTCTGGCTTTAGACAGGATTTGGGATTCAGCTTTCCTATTGCAGTTTCTGGTGTATTCCAGCTCCAACATGCCCATAGGGAATTCCACCTTCAGATTCTCCCTTGAGCTCCCCTTTAGAATAGTGATTAAAAGCATACAGTCTCGAATCTGAAACTAGGTATTAAAATACCAGCTCTACCATTTACTAGCCATATAACTTTGACTGTTACTTAACCTCTCCAAGCCTCAACTGTAAAATGGGGATAATAAGTGTATCCTCGTGGAGTTGCTGTAAGGATCAAATGAGTTCACATGTGTGAAATGCTGAGACTGGTGTCTGGTGCATCACGCATTCAGTGTGTGCTGAATGCCATTATTTCTTGCTTCCAAGCATGCCTAAGTATTAACATTTTTTGTAATACATTATAAACAGATATACATTAACACATGTTCATTATGTATTATTTTGTTAAACATGTTTCATTTTATATGCATAACTTCTTTATGCATGCTCTTGCCTAGTCAATACATATTATATATGGATAACATAAAAATTTCATTCCATTGGAGAAATTTGGCTTTTCTAAAGTGAGGGCACAGTGGCAGCAAGCAGGATACGGAAAGCTTACATTATATGCAGTTGCTATATACAGGATTTGGGGCCCCCAACTTCTCAATGAATTCTTTTTTCCTCATTAAAAGGTCTGCTGGGCTCTGCTATCCTTCCCTACTTCCCATGGCTGTCACTGCTAATCTTCATAAATTCATCTTTATTTTGAAGGTCATGGAACTCTAGAGATGTTTGGATGTATTTGAGCTGGCAGGAGAATTATTTTACTTCATTCATTCCTCCATACAAAAGGTTTTTTATTTTGCATCTTGCCATTTTATTTGACCACACCAGCAAGTCTGCTTAACTGAATGTGGTATTTTCATGAGGAATAATGATCTTAGGAACAGGGCCTGTTCCCGAAAGTGGGATTGTAGATGCTAGTCTTGGCTCCATTTCTGGGGCTTGTTGAAAGAGTGTTTATAAAACCACTCTATTTGTATTTACCCAGACTATTAGTGGGGGGAGGGGCAAAAATGGCGCGGGGTTCAAAATTCTCTGAGGATAAATCGATCATTAAGCAGATTGTATTTACATGAATAACAAGGACTTGATGCAAAGTGTCAGACTACTCAGCTCCGAGCCATAGGTCAGCAAGAGTTCAAATGGACAGTCAACCTTCTCTCATTCATCAGAAGTAAATGAAAAACTAGTCAAATATCCAGCAGGCTGCTTTGAGGTTCCTTGAGTAGAAGGGTCTGAAAGAATTATTTCACTGTTTGTTGTCCTTTAGCTTTCCAAGCCAATTAGAAGTTCTAGGGAGCTAATTTACTGTTCCTTTGTAGATGCAATTTTTAAAAAAACACCACTTTTTGTGAGCTTCTGTCTCTCTTCTTCCTTTTTTCCTTACTCTTGGAAGACCAGCAGTAGCCTTGCTCATTGTGGAGGCATTTACTAATAGTTTTTCAGAGACACTTACATTCAACATCCATTTTGGCAAAAAAAAACACAAATAAACCCAAAACCAACCCCCACTACACACACACACACACACACACACACACACACACACACACACAACAGTCCCCGAAGACAATGTTGAACTTGGGTAGGGAGTTTGAATGGACATTCCATAAAATGGTGTTCAAAATGTGTCATGAACATAAGTGCATTTGGGGGCTAGGGTGGGGGAAGGGATGCGCAGTAGCACAAAGGATAATGGAGCCGAAGTATAGTGAGAAAGCTTTAGTCTGAGAATTCCTCTCTGTATTGCCTCATTTGGTCCACAATAAGCCAAATGGGTCATCCCTAAACAGGACGTAGCTTTGATGTGTGTTACACAATGATGTATCTAAACTACAAGGCTGAGTTGAGTAAGCGGTTTCATTTATTTTGATTTCTGTAGACGTACCCACTGTTCATCAGAGGGGATCAGTACATGGTAGACAGAGAGCAGTCTATGAACAGGGAGGGTGGCACACTCTCCCCCTCCCCCTTGGAACCATTCAGAGGCAAAAGCAGCCTGTGTCCATACCCACTATAGGTTTTCTCTTCCTTTGAGAGGAGAATATTCTTAAGGCAGATTTTCAAGCTGAAGTCATCCAGGACAAAAGCTGCTTGCCAGCTGTGGTCCAGCAGCCCTCTGCCCCTCCCCCCCAGCAGCCCTGGTGCCATTACTGCTTAATAGGAGAAGGGTGTGAAAGCTTCCTGGGAAACATCTGGTCAGGGCCACTGTCTGCTGGTGAAACGGAGACCAGCGAGTTCCCCAGTTCCCCGTTTGATATCTTGGAGGCTGCTAAAGCTACAGAAGCTGAAGAGAAAAGGAGGAGTGGCCTCTACCGGGATGAGGCTGTCAGGCTGAGGCCAGTGGTGCTGCCAGGCTCATTCTTACCGATCTTTCTTTTCTACCTGGTGGCCACCACTACACTTCTGCATGGCCTGTCGTTGTGAACTCAGGCCTCTGAAAATGAGAAGTTCCTCCCTGCTTAGTTCACTGTATCTGAGGGGCACATTCCTGGCAACCTGACCAGCGAAACTGAGTTTGTTTTCATTAACTTAAGTGCATGTTCTTGTCAGGATTTCCCAACTTCTCTTACACTGTCTCTTCCAGTCCCTTCCCGAGGACACTCTTGTTCTCACACGTAGTTCATCTCTCTCTGCAATGCTGGAGCTGGGACACCCAGACTATATTCCAGACTTTTCTTTTTGTGTCTTCCCGCTCTGCCAAACATGCTGTCCTAAGAAAGATTTCTAAGCTAATGTGGAAATAGATAGTAACACCTAACTATGTTCAGGAATACTTTTTTTTTAATAAAAAATTTAAGAGTGATTTTTTGGTTTCCCCAAACCAAGAAAGAACTCAGCAGAACAAGTGGAATTTTTTTGGTTCTGTGCTAACCCTTTGGGGGAAGACTTGGATTTCAATAATCCATCAAATCAGTCCCACTAGGCAGGGATTCCAGGTCTGATTTTTCCTCCTGAGGCCCTGGAGTGGACACCCAGGTGGACGTGGGTTTGGACTTCCAGGGGGTCCAGGCTGGCTAGTGAACTGTCCATAAACTGGCTGCAGCCCAGTCGAGCAGACATTATCTTAATGGTACTGATAGATCAGGAGTGTCACACATCATTAAAATAGCTGATTGATTAGAAGAAAATAATTAGCTTGCCCTGCCTTGCTGGAAAGCTTTTTGACATACCAAGAAGGAGATATGGAAGGGACTAGGGGTCATCCATCTTTTGATCATTTGTTTTCCCTCCAAGGTGATGAAAAAAGGCACTGATAACCCTTAGGGAAGGGAAAGAATATAAACAAGTCGTAGTTCTTCTTTGCCATTTGCTCCAGGAGAAGCTATCTGCAGACTTTCTGAAGTGTGGTGTGTTTATTCCAGTTACATAGATACACTCCTTTAAATCAAACACTCTGTTAGTGCCTCGGTGTTGTAAATCAGTGGTTCTTTTCAAGTGACTTGATAGAATGTGATATTCTGCTTTCCCTTGACAGCATATAAACACAGAAACCTAAATATTATAATCAAGGCCAGCCATTGGCAGGACTATGAAGAAGGAAGGGCACATAGATTCCAGTGGCTTTTCAAAGACTTTCTGGTCTTGCATGCTATCTGTGTTTCTCTGGGCGTTCGTACTCATCCTCTGTCCACTTGGGAGAGAAGTTGACAAAGTTATTTATACTGAGGAGTGATAAGCTTTAAAGCATTTTTATGCTCAGAGACATTTACATTTTAACCAAAGGCATTAAACTGCTTAACCCAAGGGATGTCTCTGGACAGGTATTTTGCTGATGCCATGCACAGTCCTTCTCACTATCCTAGAAATCCTGCCATGGCTCAGTCACCCCCTGATAACACTGCACCCTTGGAGAAGAGAGAGGGTCTGATAGAATAAGAACAGATCTGGATCACCTGGGAGCCTTCAGCCGATTCAGATATATGCCCCTGCCACCCTCCCCCCTCCCCATTCTCCACCATTGCTTCGAAGAGCCACAGGTGAAAGTATGTTGTTTTGCTCATGTAAGAAAATAAAATGGTGGAACACCATTGGCCTGGAGGACAGAATCTGAGTTTGGGAGTCAGTTAGAACTGGACATTTGGTCCCTTATCAGCCTGCTGACCTTATTACTTAATGTCCCCACAGCAATAGAATAGTGACCTTAAAAGGCTTACGAAGCTTGCATAAAGTAATACAGGAGAAAATGCTTAGCCTATAAATATTAGTTTTCTTCTTTTTGAAAACATAATTAGGAATTCTAAATTTCACCTGAATATAATCCGTGGGCTCTCAACTGCTACTCAATTTGTACGTTTTTTTTAAAAGTTAATATTATTGAATTTTTTCTGAGCATATAAGTAATACATATTTTTTGTGCAAATTTGAGAAGTAGAAGAAATCTATTATTTTTCTTTAGGCAGCATTACTAAGTTTAAAAAAATTTCAGTACTTTTTTAATGCATATGGGCACTTTTTTTGAACCATGTTTGTCATCATGCCACACACACACACATTCTGTTTTGTGGCTTTCTTTTCTCATATCATACATCATGAGCACTTTCCCATGTCATTAAACATGCAGAGTGTGTGTTTTATAGTTGCTGCTATCACTAACAACAGGCATTAGTGAGATGACACTTGTTCTGCTAGGACATATGTCAGTCATTGAAATGACTGCTCTCAGGGCAGAAGTCATAGCCACTTCCTGGTTGTTATTTTTAATCCCCCCATTTCCACAGCTGGCTCTTGGCAAGACCTTGAGTTCTTGTTTGAAATTTTTGTCTCTGAGGGCAGGGATGTAGAAAGCCAGTGGATTTCAGCCTATTTCTCTTTCACCAAAATCTTTGGTCAAAAGATTTCTTTTTGGCCAAAAGTTCCCTCTACATTCTATGACAAAAGGTCATGCCTCCAACGTAGTTATCCTTCAATCCACAGCTTGCCCCAGGTCAGTGTAGAGTTGTGGCAAAATGATTTTTTTAAGAATAAATGCATGCATGGGGTAAAAAGTCTTCCTTTCATCCAGAAATAAGGGTGTTGTACTGGTTATAGTTATTTCCAACATGATCTTATGGGTAAGTTTTAACTTTCTCCTTTATGTTATTTGACTTCTCTGTGCCTCAGTTTCCTTACCTGCAAAAATGGAGATAATACTACCTATATCATGGGGTTTTTGGGATGTTAAATGAAGGAATACATGTGAAGTGCTTTCAACATTGTTTGGCAAAAAGCAATCACTCAATAAACCATAGCTGTCATCATCATCATCATCATCATCATTGTATGTGCTTTTCTACCCTTTCCAACATTCTAAAGTCCAGCTATCCATACACACAATATTTTTTAAAAGGGATAACACACAGTCATGGGAACAAAGCATCTTAATTAGGTCAACAGAGTAAAACAGAATTAGGATGACTTGTTAGAAACCAGAAGAGGGGGTTGCTGACATAGAAAGAGAAAGACAGGATGAAAACAAGGGAGAGAAAAAGGAAAACAGTGAGCTTTTCTCACTGCCCTCTTTTGGGCATGAATTACGGGCTGGCCAGAACTCAGGGATGGGGGGCAGGCATGTGTATTTAAAAACTGCTCCATGGACTGGAGCCCACTGCACTCACACCTTGACAAGGGAGCTCACAGCGCCTCCTGCAGCTCCGCATCCCTCACCTAATCTAGAAAAGGGCAGGGGGAAGTGAGAAGGGAGTAAGGGCGGGAACTGGAAAATGAGAACACTGAAGCTTGGAAAGGAAAATCAACTTGTGAAGGTCTCTCAGCTAATTGCTGGCAACACTGGTCTAGAACTCAGCTTTCAGGATATTCACACTCATTCTCAATACCTCTCCACCCCTGCCTGCCAATTTCTCTCTAAAGAGATCTAAATGTAATAACTGCCCCAAGAATTTGGAATCTGCACCATGGCAATCAGGGCGGCCATATATTAGAGCATGGAACAAAGATGCTGGTCAAAGTTTCCATCAGTGGTTTGTGGAAGACTGAATAACATCCACACGCCACCCTCTGCCCTCTACTGCCCAACCCCCTCAACCCCCTTGTTGTATGTGATGCTTTTTAGACCTGCCTGTCTTTGTAGAGAATTACCAGAGCATGTGCCAAGCCAACCGCTCATAATTTAATAGCTCATTGAATTTGTTATACAAGATGGAAGGGAAAGCATCTATTGGATGTTTCAGTTTTATACCAGCCAGTGCGTGTGTGTTGTCAAAGTGATTTGACTGAATGATTCTGGGCCGATGGGCTTGGCTTATGGAAGTCTGAGCCTTGGCATGTAGCCTGGCACAGACCCTGTGAAAAACACAATTTTTAATTTTTTTATTCTTTTCTTAATAGGAGGCATTTATAATACACTTGGTGCTGCAATTTTCAAACAGTGGTCAGATTTAAGTATATTTTTGGATAGGCAGGGATGTCTGTGTTATTTCTCTGCATTTATTTTACTGGATTATTGGATCAAATATGAATGTGTGCCCTGTGTGAGAGACTTCTGTTAGTTTGTGTTTTGGTTTATAGAAAGTTAGGAGTAAACCTGTTGCTATTGTACAAGGTCTTCTAGAAGCCTCATACTGTTGAGCCTGGGCCAGACCTGCTTTGCTCAAATACTCTTTGATCAAAGAGAATTTAATACGTGGAATGGGGGAAAAAGGTAAAATTAGCATCCAGTAATTAAGACTAATTAGTGATATTTCCTGTTAAAAAAGGGTGTGGGTTGCACTTATCTGCTCTCTGGCAGGCACTGCAAAGCCCCAGCAGTGAACAGAGATTGGTGCCCAAGGAAGATCACTCAGTGGGATGCAATCTCGCAACACAAGCTGGTGTGGAGTCTGAGACACGATGCCTGAACAAGATATCATGTTAAGAAGTGGATGGTGTAAAAATCAGAGCATTCTGAGCTAGTCTACTTTATGTTTCTGGAAGTGATATTTTCTTTCCATGTCAAAACTCCACAACACCTGAGAAAATAAGTAGGACTGTCTTTGCGGTTATGAACTTGAAGTGAATGATGACAATTTTGAGACAAATGCCAAAATAGGATATCCTCATTTTCCTTATTCCTTGTAAGGTAGTGGTCTGGACTTGTTCACATTTAAAACCTGCAGCAGGGGGCGGTTGGAGCCTCCCCCTCTGAAGGGAGTGAGGGCTCCCTTTGTTCCCCTTTGGCCTCTGGAATTACTCTGGAGCTATACAGCTTAGGACCAGCAGATGGCATGTGGCGTCAGGTTCCTGGACCCTTGGAGCCTGGGAAAGCCATCTTTTTTCTACCATAAAATTCTAAACTTTAGTTTTAGCTATTAGATATTGTACTGGATAATCTGGCTCTGACTTTCTATGATGTCTAGTTCACCTGTGGTGAAAACAAAATGAAATACAACTGACACCATTTCATTTATTTCTTCAACTGGAAATGGATAAGCTTCCCACTTTCTTCAACTGGCCTAGGACACTCTTGCAAGCCTCAGAGGATGCTGTGGAATGGAACAGGAGGGCAGGCATTATATAGATGCTTGGGTGAAGAGGATGAGAACACCACTCCCATGGCTTCTGAGGATGGAAGCAGATGGTCATTACAACCTACCCCATTCTTCCCCCTAGCCCACAGGAAAGATACCTGGGATTTCCAGAATGCCTGCTGCTGGAATCTAGAGCTAGCTGAACGCATCACATGGGATTTTGAAAGTAGATTATTTTCATACTTTTGAAGCAGAATTTACCTTAATCTCCTTGTTTTAAGTCCAGCACCTTAGCCCTAACCTCCTCTAGGCCTTCTAGGTCTGGGCCTAGAAGTTCAGCAGAGAATAAATTTCTAGTCTTCTAAGGGGAGAGGGAAAGGGAAGGATGGGGTGGACATATAAATACCTGTCTGCATGGGGTGGATGAGAGAACCTAGAAGTCTGCCTTCCATAGATTTTTCAACCAAACCATGTTTTAGCCTCATGTTTCACCCTCACCTTCCTCAGTATTTACTGTCTCTATGCCCTGAACCTTTCTGGGCTCTAATGAGAAAATTGTTCACTTTAAAAAAATCCTCTTTGACAGATACCTGTGATTCTGTTAACCCCCTGCTCTATGTTTTCATAGTTTTGCACATTGTGTAACTCGAGAAAGAATTTCTCAGCATACTTTGCAGCCAGGAAGCAGGCATGTGACCTAAGATCCACCAACCAAACACATCCACGTGAAACTCTGATTTGGAAGTCAGCAGCATGAGAGAACAGACTGGGTTCTCAGCCTGTACACACATTTTGCAGGTGAGGGTGCTGGCAGAGAGTGGTAGTGGCAGCACACCTTCAGCAGGTTACTTCTGTGGGGGGGTCTGGGCTGCATTCCAAGGAGCCTAGACTTGAGCTTCTTTTTCTCTAGACCTCCTGATGAGTCACTGAGCCGCAAATAACTCAATAAATTCTGCTTAAATCAACCTAAATGGATTTTGTCACTTGCAACTTAAAGAAAAAGGATAAAAATATTGGTCTGTGAAAGCAGAGTAAATCTAAAATTGATCAGAATCTAAAATGATTGGGCTTATGGGCAGGGGGCACTGCTGGACAAAGGCAAGGGGCACAACTTCTTTTGTTGCACACCAAGTCCCAGGGCGAGCCGATGCTGCTCTCCTACAGGAGGTGCTCCCTGACAGTGGCCACAATGTCAGATGAAAAGAAGTCCCATGATAGGAAGCTTTGAAAGAAGACACAAGTTATCACAAGACAACTGCTTCCTTAAAAGAAGAAACAATGACTTCAAAGCAGTAGCCTTGGCTAGAAAGGCCCTCTGTGATATACCTTGTTCAGGCCTACTGCAAAATTTTGGGTTCAAGGATGTCTCACCATGAAAAGTTCTGATTTCAAATAGTCCCAAGAAGTGGACATTGATGAAGGATTAGGAAAGGACAGGTCACTAATGTCAGAAATAATGGAAAGAAATCTTCAAGTTTAAAGACTGTCCTCACAGGGTGTTTGGCCCTGTCTTCATGCACATGCAATTGATAGGAAACACGTAGAAGAGAAGCCAACTAAGGTTTTCAGGAAACCACATGGTAAAAGACATCTTTAGCCTGCCTGGTAACTGCCTATGACTTTATCCTCAAAGCAAATCCCAGACCTCTGGATTTCTACCAGCATGCAGAAGTCTATGGAAGCTCTGTATCCCCCCAGAAGGCCGTGGTCATTATTACTCACCAAGGGTAAATTATATATTATAATTAATAGGGAGATCATCTTAGAAGGTGTTTTCTAGAATCACTAACCAAATAAGTGTTAAGATGGGAATCATTGCTGTATCCCTATTCAGCAGGATTTGCTATTTACTATTGCTTAATGCCTGCTGAGTATTTTCTACTCTTCAGTTTTTTTAAACTGGAAGTTTTACAAATCTTGGTTATCCTGTTTCTTCTCCACCATTGTACAACATGTGTGTTGTAAGATAACCTGTCTTGGACTTTCAGTAAATAATAGTTTTAAGAAATCAGTACTGTTAGAAGCCACTACTATTTACAATAGAAGATTCTTCAGAAGAAGACCCTAGAATAAGAAGGAATATGTTCTTGACTCAATATGTTATTCAGATATCTTAGCAAGGACAGAAATCTTGAAGGAGTTCCAGATACCAGTAACAGTCATTGTGTTATCCTCTTGCACATCTGTTGGATTTTTTTTCTAAAGAGAGGGAGAGAAACATCAATGTGTGGTTGCCTCTCATGCACCCCCTACTGGGGACCTGGCCTGTAGCTCAGGCATGTGCCATGGCTGGGAACCAAACTGGCCACACTTTGGTCCACAAGCCAGCACTCAATCCACTGAGCCACACCAGCCAGGGCTCCTTTCTCCCCTCCCCGCCCCTCCCCTCCCCTCCCCTCCCCTCCCTTCCCCTCCCCTCCCCTCCCCTCCTCTCCCCAAGTGTGACTGATGAACTGGGAGAGGGGAAGTGGTCTAGAAAGGATTAGGATGGGTGTACGTAGGACCTTGCTGCCTATTCAAGATGGAGAATGGCCACCTGTGAACAGAAACCATGCTGTTCTTCCTGTTCTGTCTGCCCTTCTCTACTGCTCCTTTCAATGACTTCCTACCTGGATTCCATCAAAATAACCCCACCCTTCTTCCTCCTGATCCAAGGGCTTCTAGTGTAGTTAATCTAGAGGTCAGCTGAGGTACAAAAGAAAGTGGCTCCAAACCCTTTGCAAGTGTGGGGAAGGAGTTTAAAGCTGTCAGTCAGTGGGCTGGGGATGGAGGTGAAAGGAGCTTTCCTCATTAGCTCTGATTCAGACCTCATACTTCAGCTGATCATTTCCAACCCACAAGTCCTGTCTCATTCCTTAGATTGCTTTCATTTCTACCCAACCTCAAGAAAAAGAATAATGTAAACAAATAAATAATAAAACCAAGACCTTTGTGGGTATAGGTGAAGGCTGAGGGAAGCCAAGGAGGTCTTTAAATCAAGGTAATGCAAATAACTTAAAAACCTCAGAATTCTCAAGGTTAGAAAGACTCTTGGCAATTTCTGTCAACTCAGGTCCTAATATTGCCACCACCCCTACTGCCACACCCAATGTTTCTTGGATCCTTTTCTCCCTTTTTTCCTGCTTGCCCTTCTGGAGTAATAATCTCAGCCAAAGTCTACTAACTGTGCCCATATTTGAATGCAGAACAATTTGGTCTTCGCTCTATTCTCTTTACTTCCAGACTCTAGGTCTGATTTATCTTTTTTAGACTCAATATTCTATGAAGGTATAATAAAGACTATTCCTCCCTAAGAAGAATTCTGATGTAGCTATTAAGTAGCCTTTAACCATTTTACACACAGGTAATAAAAGTAGTTGCTTTGTTTTTTGGTTTTGTTTTTAGCTTTTACTTATTATTTGAATGGCTATTGTAAAGTGCTCTTTAAAAATTTCAAAAAACTTGGAGAAGTAAAAAGAAGTGAAAAATCTGTGGCAGCTGAGACTCAGCATCTCTTAAAGACAGCTTCCATTCCTCTTATGTCTCATTCATGTCCTTTGACATCCCCTCTCTAAGCAAAGGATCATTCATTGGCTTGACTTTTTAGGATTGCCTCACTTAATTTTACAGAAATATAGATCCTGTTTGTGATCCAAGAAGGATGTTGTCAGCATTAAGGGCTTCCCTTATCTCCATCCATGCCCACAATATTTGGCAGGTGTTCCTCATAGTTTGTGGTTTAGGATTATAACTGTTTCCTTGTTTCATTCATGATGGGAGAGTTTTTCTTTTATTTTTGCTCCATTTATTGTTTTCATTGGAATTTTAGGAAGAGGAATGGCATAAGTGTTTTTACTCTGCTGTCTTTAACAAGATCTGCTTTTTAAAATAATTCTGTATCTGCTTTTAATTTTTCACTTAAAGAAAAAGTTAAGGGAAGAATGTATACAAAAATTCTAGTTAACTTTCAGTTGTTCAGGTGTCCAATAAAGAGGTGCTTCCTTTACTGGCAGCCAGTCCTGTCCTGAAGATGGCCTTCCCATGGCCCTGGCACCCTGGTTAGAATTTTCCCAGGGAGAGATGGCCTAGCCCCCTGGGAGCTGTCACCACAGATTGCCCATGCTGAGAGGGCAGACTGCAAATCACAGCAGCTGCAGACACTTAGAGAGCACATGTAGAGAGGATAGCGGCTGATGCCTGAAGACTGAGAGGAGCCATACCTCAGCTGTAGACCAGCAGGAGCCTGCAGAGGAAGACAACCTGCTTACACATCCTTCCTCCTGCTCCATGAGAATCCATAAACTTCTCCATCACTCAGATGCCATCTTGAGAAAACAAAAGTGAGGAGATCCTTAGAAGGCAGGGAACTGGCTCCAGGAAAGAATCTTAACATTGAATTCAGCTCCCCCTCCCTTTTTCCCACTATGGAAGAGGCTGTTACTTAGCAAGTTAAGTTTATTTCCACCATCTTTAGGAAGGAGAGCTTCAGAGCAAGATTCAATTGGTTATAGAAAACACACTACTGTTTTTGTCCATCTGATTTGTAAGGTATAAATCTTTAACTTGTGACATCTTTCTGCAATAAGCAGCCTAGCTAGAAGGAAAATGGCTCTGCTAGGGACTGGAGCTGACTTTGCTTTACTCCTGGCTCTGCTACCAACTGGCTGTGTGATGTTGATTAAAATCACCTTCTAGTTATAAATTTCATCAGTTCTAAAGTGTAGGGGTTGGACCAGATAGCTAATTTTCAAGTGTTCTGTTTATTTTGTTTATTAGCTGTGTCCTTTGGAAAATAAAATCTTACTTAGGTGGACAATATAGAAGACAGGTACAGTTGGAGTTTCCTCTGGCAAAGTGGGGAGGAGGTGTCTGGAACCACACACATTGGGGAACCACTTGGATGCCCCCAGGAGCTCCTGGGTCACCACTGGAAACTATGATCTCTGGTCCCTTTTGATTCTAATCCTCAGTGATTCATTATTTACCCAAGGTTAGGGGTAGCTGGCAGGAGCATGAAATAAGCTATTCCCTGGTCCACGGGCATCTGAAATGGTTGTTTCTGCCTTGTCCTTTTTGGGGGGCAAGTCAATTATCTTAATATTAAAACAAACAAAGAATTCCTAGAACTTCATGGTGGATAGAGGTTCATTTTCTCTTTTAAAACAAAACAAAACAAAACAAGGCAAGAAAAAGCTTGAGGTAACCCATGAACTAGAAATTGGTCACCATTGTATGATTGACATGGCAGAGTCATGTCCAGGACCCAGCAACACTTTAGCATTTAATATATGCTGGGTACTGTGGAGTCCTGAAAACCCCTAAAGACGTGGATAGGGCCCTCACTTAAAGACACTATCACAGGTTAAGTAACTTCCTCAAATATTACACACTATTGCAGAGAAACATAGCTTTAAAAAATTTACTGTCATAAATAAGATGTTCAAATATACAACCACTTAAATGAGTCCATGGAACTTCTCATCCTGTAGAAGCTACCATTCAATGAACAACTCTATGCCAACAAATTGGAAAACCTGGGTGAAATACATACATTTCTAGAAACACACAATCATTCAAAAGTGAATCAGGAAAGATGATAACATTTGAGTAAACCAGTTACAACTAATGAAATTGAAGCAGTAATTTTAGAACTCCCAGCATACAAAAGCCCTAGGCCAGATGGCCTCACAGGTGAATTTTACCGAACATTCAAAGAAGAATTAACACCTACCCTTCTCAAACTATCCCAAGAATTCCAAGAGGAAAGACTTCCAAGCTCATTTTATGAGGCCAGTATTATCCTAATTTCAAAACCACATAAAGATACAACAAAAAAAGAATATACAGGTCAGTATCTCTGATGAACATAGATGCTAAAATCCTCAACAGACTTCTGGTCACAATGGAGGTATAGGTAAACACGGCTTGCCTCATCGTACAACCGCAGCAAAAATTATCACTAAACTACAAATAAGTATCACCTAGAATTGTCAGAAATCAAGCTGTATGGAAGTCCAACAACCAAGGAATTAAAGAAATCACATTCATCCAGACAGGTAGAAGGGGCTGAGACATGGTGAAGTGTGGAGATGTGAAGACAAGGAGAAACAGAACTTGTGGTCTCATACTCATGTGTGGTGGACAAAAATTGGGAGGGACACCTCTAGAGCCAGGGATCTCAGCCCCACACCAGACCACACAGCCCAGGGTTCTAGTGCCAGGATGATAAGTCTCCATAACTTCTGACTGTAAAAACCCTTGACAGCTGGGGAGGCAGAAGAAACTGTGGGATTCTCAGGTGTCTCCTCTTAAAGGACCCACAACAGACTTAGGAATTACACAAATTCAATCCCTTTGGGCTCCAGCACCAGGTCAACAGCTGGAAGGGCACCAGTGGCATACGGGGAGAAACTGAAGTGTCTGACATCAGGGCAACTGCTAGGGGACAACTTCCTCCCAGACAAAACTCCAGAGACTCCAGAGGCCAGGCAGTGACATTGTTTCCCCTCCCACACAGAGCCACAGTGTAGCAGCACCATGTTGGACACTCCATTGACCTGGTTTGACCGGGTTGCCCTGGCCCCTGGCAATTAGCTAAGGCTCTGCTCCATCCAACTTATGGGTGAGCTTATCTACAATAGGCCATATTACTGAGACAGGGAGTCAAAGCAACTCTATGCATAGAAACAAACACTCATTTTGCCAAAATGAAACGACAAAGAAACATAGCCCAAATGAAAGAACAGAACTCCAGAAAAAGAACTAAACAAAGTGGAGATAAGCAATCTATCAGATGCAGAGTTCAAAACACTGCTTATTAGAATGTTGAAGTACTTCAACAGCATAAAATCCCAGGCAGAAATGAAGTTTAAACTAAGTGAAATAAAGACAAATTTATAGGGAACCACCAGTGGAGTGGATGAAGCTGAGAATCAAATCAATGATTTAGAACATAAGGAAGAAAAAACATTCAATTAGAACAGCAAGAAGAAAAATAAATCCAAAAATCCAAGAATAGGCTGAGGAGCCTCTGGGACAACTTCAAACATACCAACTTCCAAATCATAGGGGTGCCAGAAGGAGAAGAGAAAGACCAAGAAATTGAAAGTTTGTTTGAAAAAAATAGTAGAAAAAATTCCCTAATTTGGTAAAGGAAATAGACTTACAAGTTCAGGAACCAGAGAGTCCCAAACAAAATGGACACAAAGAGAACCATACTAAGACACATGAAAATTGCCAAAGGTTAAAGACAGAGAGTGAATCTTAAAAGCAGCAAGAGAAAAGCAGAGAGTTACCTGTAAAGGGGTTCTTATAAGACTGTCAGCTAATCTCTTTTTTTTTATTTCCCATTATTTATTGGCCCTTGAAAGTACTTAAGATCTTGGCTTTTTATTTTATTTTTTATTTTAATTGTTGTTCAAGTACAGTTTTCTGTCTTTTACTTCCATCCCAGCCCATCCCCCCAGTGCTCCCGACCTCCCTCCCATTTCCACCACCTCCGCCTAGTTTTTGTCCATGTGTCCTTTATACTTGTTCCTGTAAACCCTTCCCTTTTTCCTCTGAAATTCCCTCCCCTCTCCGTTCTGGTCATTATCAGCCTGTTCTTTATTTGTGTCTTTGGTTATATTTTGCCTTGTTTGTTTGTTTTGTTGTTTAGGTTCCTGTTAAAGGTGAGATCATATGGTATTTGTCTTTCACTGCCTGGCTTATTTCACTCAGCATAATGCTTTCCAGTTCTATCCATACTGTTGCAAAGAGTAGGAGCTCCTTCTTTCTTTCTGCTGGATAGAATTCCATTGTGTAAATGTGCCATAGTTTTTTGATCCATTCATTTACTGATGGGCACCTAGCTTGCTTCCAACACTTGGCTATTGTAAATTGTGCTGCTATGAACATTGGGATGCATAGGTTCTTTTGGATTGATGTTTCAGGGTTCTTAGGATATAATCCTAGCAGTGGAATTGCTGGGTCAAAAGGCAGATCCATTTTTTGTTTTCTGAGAAAATTTCATACTGTTTTCCATAGTGGTTGTACCAGTCTGCAATCCCACCAACAGAGCACTAGGGATCCCTTTTCTCCACAACCTCTCCAACACTTGTTGTTTGTTGCTTTGTTTATGATGGCCATTCTGACTGGTGTAAAGTGGTATCTCATTGTGGTTTTGATTTGTATCTCTCTGATAGCTAGTGATATTGAACATCTTTTCATGTGTCTCTGGATCCTCTGTATATCCTCCTTGGAGAAGTGTCTGTTCAAGTCCTTTGCCCATTTTTTAATTGGGTTGTTTGTTTTCTTTGAAGAAACTTTGCAGGCAAGAAGGGACTGGTAAGAAGTATTCAAAGTGATGAAAAGCAAGGACCTACAACCTAGATTACTCTACCCAGCAAAGCTATCATTTAGAATTGAAGGGCAGATAAAGTGCTTCTCAGACAAGGTAATGCTAAAAGAGTTCATTTTAGAGTTCACCAAGCGTTCACCAAGCCATTTTATGTGAAATGATAAGGAGACGTATTTAAGAAAAAAATTGGCCCTGGCTGGCATAGCTCAATAGTGGATTGAGTGTGGGCTGCAAACCAAAGTGTCGCAGGTTCGATTCCCAGTCAGGGTACATGCCTGGGTTGCAGGCCATGACTCCCAGCAACTACACATTGATGTTTCTCTCTCTATTTCTTTCTCCCTCCCTTCCCTTTCTAAAAAAAAATCTTAAAAAAAAGAAAAAGATCAAAATATAAACATTAAAATGGTAATAAATTTATAACTATCAACAATTGAATCTAAAAAGCAAACTAAGCAAACAAGCAGAACAGAAACAGAATCATAGATATGGAGATCCTTTGGAAGGTGATCAGTAGGGAGGGAAGAGGGGGAAAATGGGGGAAGAGGGAAAATGGGGGAACAGTGCAGGGATTAAGAAGTACTAATTGATAAGTACAGAACAGACAGGGGGATGTTAAGAACAGTATAGGAAATCAAGTAACCAAAGAACTTGTATGCATGACCCATGGACATAAACTAAGGGTAGGATTGCCTGAAGGGTAGGAGTACCAGATGAGGGGGAGGCAAAGGGGGAAAAATTGGGACAATTGTAATAGAATAATCAATAAAATATATTAAAAAATAAAATCCTCCACAAAATACTAGCAAACAAGATCCAATAATATTTAAGAAGATCATATACGATGGTCACATGGGATTTATGTCTGGTATACAAGCCTGGTACAATATTTACCAATCAATAAATGTGCTATATCACATAAAGAAATGAAAGATAAAAATCACAAGGTCATATCAATAGATACAGAAAAAAGAATTTGATAAAATCCAGCACCCATTTATGATGAAAACTCTCAGCAAAGTGGGAATAGAGGGAGCATACCTCGACATAATAAAGGCCATATACAAAAAACATACAGCCAACATCATACTCAATTAGCAAAAATTAAGTGTTTCCTCTTAGGTCAGGAACAAGATAGGGAAGTCAGCTTTCACCTCTTTTATTCAACATAGTACTGGAAATCCAACACAGTACTGGAAAGCTACAGCCATCAGACAAGAAACTAAAAGGCATCCAAATTGGAAAGGAAGAAGTAAAATTGTCATTTTCACAGATTATATAATACTGTAATAGAAAACCCTAAAGAGTCCACCAAAAAAAACTGTTAGAACTAATAAGTGAATTTGGTAAAGTGGCAGAATACAATATAAATACCCAGAAATAAGTTGCATTTTTATAGATCAATAATAAGCTACCAGAAAGGGAAACTAAGAAAACAATCCCATTTACAATTATAACAAAAAAGAAGTACCTAGAAATAAAAATTATCCAAGGTGCTAAAATACCTGTATTTGGCAAAGTATAAGATACTAAAGAAAGAAATTGAGGAAGATATGAATAAGTGCAATCAGATATGATATCCATGGATAGTTACGGAGAGGAAGAAATAACGTCATTAAAATGTCCATATTACTCAAAGCAATGTATAGATTCAATGCAATTCTTATTAAAACACCAATGGCTTATTTCACAGATCTGGAACAAATATTCTAAAAGTTTATGTGGAACCAGAAAAGACTCCAAATAACCCCAGCAATATTGAGAAAGGAGGAGAAAGTTGGAGGTATCATTCTACCTGATATCAAACTATACCACAAGGCCATTGTAATTAAAATTGCCTAGTATTGGCATAGGAACAGGAATATAGATCAATGCAACAGAACAGAATCCAGAAATAAACCTATGCCTTTACGGTCAATTAATATTTGACAAAGGAAGCAAGAGCATGCAATGTAGTAAAAACAGCATTTTCAATAAATGGTGTTGGGAAAATTGAACAGGTATGTGCAGAAAAATGAAATTAGACCATCCGCTTAAACCATACACAAGAATAAACTTAGAATGGATAAAAATCTTAAATGTAAGTCATGAAACCATAAGAATCCTAAAAGAAAACATAGTCAGTAAAATTTCATCCATCTCTTGTAAGAATATTTTTGCTGGTACATCTTGAATGGCAAGGGAAATAAAGAAAAAAATAAACAAATGGGACTACATCAAATGAAAAAGTTTTGTACAGTAAAGGAAACCATCAACAAATGAAAAGGCAATTCACTGAATGGGAGAACATATTTGCCAATATACATCTGATAAGGGGTTAATTTCCAAAATACATAAAGAACTTATACAACTGAACACCATTAAGACAAAAAAAATTTTTAAAGGGTAAAGGACCTGAATAGACACTTCTTCAAAGAGGATATACAGATGACCAATAGACAGATGAAAAGATGTTCAACATCACTAATCATCAGAGAAATGAAAATTAAAACGACCTAAGAAATCACTTCATGCCTGTCAGAATGGGTAGCATCAGTAAATCAATGAACAAGCACTGGTGAGGATGTAGAGAAAAGGGAATGGTAGTGCACTGTTTGTAGGAATGCAGACTGGTGCCACCGCTGTGGAAGACAGTACAGAGTTTCCTCAGAAATTAAACATGCAACTACCTTTTGACCCAGCAGTTCCACTTCTGGAAATATATCCAAAGAAACTTGAAACACTAATTTGAAAGAATATATACACCCTTATGTTTGTTGCAGTGTTATTTACAACAGTCCAAGTGCCCATCAGTAGATGAGTGGATAAAAAAGCCATGGTACATTTACACAATGGAATACTTCTTGGCTGTAAAAGAAAAAAAAATCTTCCTTTTTGAGACAGTATGGATGGATCAGGAAATTATTATGTTAAGTGAAATAAGCTAGTCAGAGAAAGACAAATACCATATGATCACACTTGTGTGTGTGATCTAATGAAAAAAAATTTAACAAACAAAATAGAAACAGAAATATAGATACATAGAACATACTGATAGCTGTCAGAAAGGAGAGGTGTTAGGGGCTAAGAAAAAAATGGTGAGGGATTACCAAAATACATACACACACACACACACACAGGACACACAGACATGAGCAACAGTATGGTGATCACCAGAGGGAAAGGGCGGTGGGGGAGGTGGAAGTAGGCAAAGGAGGGATAAATGGGAAGGGAAAGAGACTTTACTTTGGGTGATGGGTGAACGATGCAGTGTGCAGATGATGTTTTGGTGAGCTTTATACTTGAAACCTGTATGGTTTTATTAACCAATGTAATCCCAATAAATTCAGTAAAAAGAAGCTATCACTTAGTAACTCTCAGAGCATTTCTGTACATGAAATGAATAAGGGAAATGTTTGAGACAAACAATCTGACTTTTAAATGCAGATCAAAGGTCTCCACAGCAATGAAGAAAGCCTGTGGGTATTTCAGGGAGGTTTACCAAGAAAGCAAGCATCTTCCCCTCTACTTGACCGACTTATATTTTAACAAGTTCAGCCATTGCAGTCCATGCAGAAAAATACTCTCAAAGGAGTATTTACAATGTGGATCTTATATTAAACATTTGGTTTTATATACTTAAATATTTATAAGAGCATATGTGGAATAAATTTTAGCCTACAAACTGAAGTGTGCAAAACATATCAATTTCTTTATTTCTTTAAATTAACTTAGTTTCAGACTCTCAGCCTCCATCCTTCCTTTAAGATGTTAAGAATGTCTGCCTCATCCTTGTTGGTGCCCCCTCTCCTTCCCAGATTCACACCAGAACCAGAAAGCTTTACTTGGAATGAGGACAATTGAGGAAGGGGCTCTAATCTCCAGTTTTTCAAGGTACTGCTCTCACCCATACTGTGAGGCCCAGAGTGGTACCCTGGATTTTGGTGGCACTGTGTAGGATTAGGGACCTTTGCAGATGGTGCCACCCTTTTGAAGCCACCTGCGAAGAAGCCATCTCTTCTACACAGGCCCAGCTGCATGGCTGTGCAAACTGTGTGGTCTCACAGGGCCCGACTCTCAGAACCCTGAATTTGTTTTAATGTTCTGTTGTTGCTGTCTTGAAATTTGAACAAGGAGCTTCACAGTTTCATTTTGCTCTGGTCCCACAAATTACATAGCTGACCCTGACCATGTTCTAGTTGCCACTCCTCTGCATTCTCAGCAGGATCCACAGTCTTCCTCCTCTACCCAGCAGGCAGAAGAGCCTCTGTCTGTCTCTGCCCTCCTACGCTTTGTCTTTCTTTCTAAGAGCCCGGGGCACTTATCTCTTCAATGGGTGTAGGCATTTACAAAAAGCAGGAAGAGCCACAGATTTCTGCCTTCCAGCCTGCAAAACTCTCCGAGGAAAGGGAGCACAAAAGGAACTGGTTTCTTTTTAAATTAGAAAAGGAAAGCAAATATGTGGGGAGGAAAGACACCCCTTAATTTTGCAATAAGTTATTATGCCACATATATAGTTGTGCTTCAATTCACTATAAGTTGATTTCATGATTAGTTTTGACTCTTTGGCCTACAAAGTAGGTCTCTAGAACCAGAACCCTGACTCTCACTGCTGTACCCATAGGAAGCAAGGACACAGAGGCCAAAGTTAGGTGTTGCTGTTTGTAGGGTGCCATGTACATTCTAGCTCAAACTGGGACGCTTTTGAAAAGGACACTATCAATAATTACACCACACCAGAAAGAGTGAGCTGGGACCAGCATGGGCAAACAGGGATACATGGACACCCCATCTATAAGTGATGGAGCCAGGATTTGAACCCAGGTCTGTGCAGCTCCCACTGTTTTGGTATTAATTAGGATAATCTGTGGTTAGCTCAGGCAATTTTCATGAATGCTTTCTCCCACATCCACTCTGTAGTTGAGTAGGTTCACAACTGGAGAGTTTTATTCATGAGAACCCCAAGAACTGCATTCCTCAGTTGCAATTGGCCAGTGCTCCAGGCATGAATGAGGGAAGTTTCATCTTCAATATTTACTGAAAACAGACACTGAAGTTTGAGAAGCAAATGTAAAGTGCTCATTTCAAAAGCCTCTTTATATACATGTTAAATCAGTTTGTGGGAAAGAGACCACAGAGATTGTTTAAACATTCATACTGATGACACAACTGTTCTAAAATATGCAGTTCCTTGTAGTTCTATGTGGAATTAATTGCATATGGAGGAAGTCATCTTTTGAAACCAGATTAAAAGAAAATAGTTCATAACCCAATGATATCAACATGTACACCATTGTGCCTGGGACTCAGCTTCAGTTTTTCTTATCTCGTCCACTGTCTTCAGACAGTGTTTTCTCCCTCAAGGCGTCATGACTGAACTATGTAGTTCTGTGGAGAGGAAAAAAAAATCTGGGGCCAGAATGGAAGAGACCTCACTTCGGCACAAGTGGCGCTGTTAGCAGTCTCTTTCTGACCTTGGAATCCATAGTTGAGCTCACTTTTCTGTGTCTGTCCCTTAGTGGAGGACTTGAAGGGCTGGTCCTTTTCTACCCTTGAATTCCATTGGAGTAATTAATGTAGCAAGTATTTGGGAGCAGAATTTCTTCTCTCACCACATACCACATTTCAATATTCATCCTTAAGTGAATTGCCCGCAATTCCTCACAAGGACTCTTGTTAACCACAAAGCCAATAGCCATGTTTAGAAAGAAACAACGCCTTATCTATGGCCCTCCGAGGGGAAGCAGCAGTCAATTCCTAGAGATGGTCTAGTACTGCTGTGGGGTTCAGCCTCTCTGTGATACAATCGGCCCTCAAGCACAGCTCCACAGAGTGGAGGAACTCCCCCGTATGTTTTACTCACTGCAGTAATCACACTTTTAGTACATCTGTTGTTTTTACATTTCCAGTCCCATTAATTCTTCCTTTTCTAAAAAAGATAGGAGGAGTTGAGAATACCCATACTCACTTTGAAGTACCCTCACTTAAATGAGAGACTTGAAAAAAATCGAGACATGAGGCAATCCTGAAAATATGAATAAAAGAATATAAATGTTTCTCCAGCCTCTCTAGTCTTCATTAAAATGCACAAGACGAAGAAACCAGTTTGCCCTTTTATGTTTAATTTGGACTCTAACTTCTTTGAAAACTTAAGCAATATGATTAATTTTAGCTTATCTTATGGAATGTCTCTCCACCTATAAAAAAGTCTATTCATCTTCAGAAGTGCATAAATGTGTCTCCTGTTTTACAGTTACTTTTAAATATCTCTTACATGCAATTGTAATGAGATCTATTTCCAGGACAATAGCTAAGTATCAGTTACATCTCCATTATGCTCTATTAGTTTCATGGTTGGAAAAGATAAGCAAAAATAAGTTCCCTTGGATGAATATGAATACAATATTCATTTGATCCAACAAGATAAAAAAGAACAAGAAAAGAGAAGAAGGGGAGACAGAGAAGGGGAGAAAAAGCAGAAGAGGAAAAAAATAGGAGCATGAGAGTTGTAAATTGTAGGTAAAGGTGTAGAAAATTTCCTTTTCACATTTTTCTGTGTTATGCCACATAATGTTGGAAAAGCTGTGGAATAATAAAAAGAGAATGGGACAGGCAACAGAAGACCGTGTGTCTAATTTTCCTTTTATTAGCTAAATATCTCATTATCCACTTTTCTGTCTCCCAGAGTCCCCAGGCTCATGTATGGTCCATGCATCCACATAGGAAAGTGCTTTGTCTACACGGATGCACTGAACACAGTGTTGCATTATTTGATGACTCGAGGCTGATGAATTTAAAAATTATTTCCAATGTAAAGTTATAATCAAATAATTAAAAGTATTTATAATGGTAGCATGCACTTCAAAGTAGTGATGAAAGCCACCTGCTTGATGAGAGATGATATACTCAGCTATTAAAAATCATATTGCTATAGAAAAAAGTTAACTGGTATTTTAAGGGCCACATTTCATTCCCTATATTTCAATTCAAACCTTTCAAATGAAAAGTTACCCATGAAACTTACACATGGGACATGAATGATCAATATTTCCTTCCTTGCTTATCCTCCTATAGAAGCAAGGGCTTTCTGTACAAAGACAAAGGACGTGGTTTTCTCCAGACAAATATCTCTCCATTGATAAAAAATGAGCAAATGCAAAATAGCAGTCATTTCTTCCAGTAGTGTGAGTCATGTCAGCACTAACCAACTGGTTTTTGTCTGTTCTGCAGTCAAAGAAAATGGGAACTTAGCTTGCATCCCAGTTTCCGAGCACAGGAGAATTTGCTCTCCCAGGTGTGCACGTGGGCAGAATACCTAAACCCAGGCAATTTTACAGAAACCCTTCCTCTGACATGGCCAGCAAGGCTGTGGAAGTCCTAGGAAAGCGAGCACAAGGCCATAGTGGCTATTTCTGCAATGAAGTTACTCTCTGCAAGACATCCTTGGGTTTTCTCCATTTGGTAAACAAGGGTTCAGGGAGCAAATTAGAGTCATGAAAGACTGTTGAGATGGTAGACAGTTCAAATGTTGTAACTTCTGCCATTCATTAAATCAATAGTTATTTCAGTAATCAAATGGGCATTCAGAACAACAAGGAATGTGGATGGCTGGGGTGGTGATTGACAAATTACCAAATAATTGTCACCTTTGGCCCATTTGCTTCTATCTATATAATCTTGGAAGTGGGATCATATTTATTAACACACTTTGCAGGCAAAGCTTTCAGGTATTCATGTGTAATCATTGTAAATCTTGGGCAATACACTTTGGTTTTGTCTAACCCAGAAAGGTGAACTGAAATGAGAGTGATTTTTCTGGATAACTTGATCCAATGGAATAATACCCCATTGTCACGTGATGATGTTAAGGTTCCTGCAGTCCATGCCTTAGAACCCAGTTACATGGGAGACCATGTTTGAACAATGTCCTTTAAGGAATTCAGTAACTAAATCTCACTGGACAGGAGCCAAGACAAGCCTCTTTAATTCCAAATTCCACTCTGGTGGGTCATGTTATTGGATGGCTCAAGTGAATTTAGGCCAGAAAGAAGGGCCCCTTTTCCCTCAGTAGTTGTTTTTTTTTTGTCTGAATTATCCAGATGATTGCTTCACTTTTGAACTTTCTTTTGCCTGCATGGAATAGAGAGGCAGCTCTAGTTTTCAGTTTTGTGTTTGGTCACCATGGAATCAGTACCTGTAATTCTCAGAAGTCATTCTCATGGAAATGTACAGTTTTTGTGTATATCAAAAAGAAACTCCTAATTCCAAATAGTTATTTATTCTTTTATAATTTTTTATTTGTTCACTGTAAGTCACTCAGCAAATATTTATCAGGCAAACAAAAGACATATCATCCTTATGTCCATTTATTTAGGAGTCTCTAATCAGCTGACAAATCTTTTAAATACTACAAAGCACTAGTAAAAAGGGAGCAATTTTTGGAAAGCTTCTGTTTGTTTAAAAACAAAAAAGATGAACTTATAAAACAAATGTATTATTTAAAGCTGACAGAGCATCTTTGGCTTGAAAAGATTTCAAGCATTAACATTTAATCCTGACAACATTAATTCCCCCAAAGTAAACTGTGTCTTTGAAGACTGTAGAAGTGGAAACCTTTATGCTGTGTCTTTCCCTCTGCTGATAATCATTTAGAACTAGGCCACTTGTCTCAAACCTGCTCACCTCACCAGGTCATCCTGCAGAGTATGCAAATATGAAATGAGACTATGTGCAAATGAGGTTTTTTTCTGCCTCACCCCTCATTTCTGCTCTCCCAGTACTACTTCCCAAAGTTAGCAGCCCTTTTGAAAAAGAAAGCAATTTATACTTCAAGTAACTCATGTGTTATATATCTCTTTTTCTGCTATTATAGCGATAATTGCTGTCTTACTTGTTTCTTGTAAACAGTAACAACAAATCACAAAAGGATATCCTCCTGTTGAATGAAAGAAGTCAAGCTACCCCAGGGGTCAGGGAGAAGGAAGTTATGTCCTAAGGTTGAGAAGGTTTGATGTTACATTTGCTGCTTATTTTCCAATCTTGAAGTATGGTCTTCTGTGACTTGGCAGCTAAGAATTGAGGGAAGAGGGTGGACAATCATGGTCACATGACAGTAAAGCTGGGAGGCTCACCTGCTGCTTGCCTGGTTTTATTGCTGCTCTCACAAGGGCATCTACACAACTGCAGCACTTCAGCAAGGGTCAAGCAGAGGGCAGAAAGGTTTGTAGGGAGATTCCAGCATCAGATGTGTAGATGGATTGGGTGAACATAAATTATTTTTTAATTCTGAAGTTGTGTGATTCCCAATTAAAAGTTTTGTTCATTGGTTGAAGTTTTTTTTATCCTTTTTATGTGCAAAAGAATGTAAAATATAATGCATGTACAGAGAAGTACATACATAAACACCTGTAAAATCATCATTTAGGTTAAAAAAAAAAGGCTGTAGCATCTCAGAAGTCTTCCCATAACCCTTATCAATCACATGCCCACTATCCTGATTTTTTTTGGTAAAGACCTCTTTTCTTTATAACTCTATCTCCCCCAGAGTATGGATCTCTAAGCAATATGGTTTAATTTGCTTATGTTCCAAACTTTCTATAAAAAGAACCACATGCTTGTGTGCTTTGCTGTTTTTGATCTTTTGTTTGAGATTGACTCATGCTGTTAGATATAGTTGCCCTTCATTCATTTTGCTGGCTGGACTCAGGTAAGTTTGGATGGCTTAGGCAAGTCCTGAGACCCTATGTCTTAGTACTTCATTAATACTTCAGCAGAACTGACTATTGGGTTCCATCACAAAGACTAGAATGCCCTCTAGCTAACTTAGGCAGGTAGAGATTTCCTGCAGGTTTTTAAGTGGCATGTAGAATCATTGGAAGGCCCAACAAAATAGTCTCTAGGGTAAGCTTTTGGTAACCTTTTTTCCTTCTCTTCAGACACAATACAGGGCACCCAAGCAGCTCCTACCACTTTAGGATTGGGACTTCTCAGGCTCCAGCACCACATTGTCACTGCTTTGATCTTAAGGCCACTGCAATCAGAAACTGTCCTGATTAAGAAAGTGCCATCTTACAAAGCCACAAATGCCTCAGACTCCAGAACTGTTCTGTGTCTGATACAAACTTCACCCGTGAAAATGGATGTCCCTTGTCTTTCTTTTCTTCTTGATGCCCGGAAAAGGTACCTATGCTAGTGACTAACCCTCTGCTGGCATTGTCAAGAAAGACAAAACACTTTCATGACATAATTGCTCAGCAGAAAGAACAAAAGAAATATAAAAACATTTAGTTTTTAGAGCCTATAAACATCTGGCACTTTAGCTGAACTATGTGGGAAATAGTCCTTACCTTTCCAGTCTGTGTTATACAGGAAAGCACATTATGGCAATGGTTTTCACACTGCCGTGAGCAGGACCCATTGTTAGCTAATCATGAAGCCCTGAAAAAAAATGAAATAGAACAGAATAGAAATTTCAGAGAACTTGGTATGGGTAAGTTTGGTTTTGTGGAACACATGCACACGTGTGTCCTATATTGCAATATAAGATGTTTTTCTTACAGTGGGTTGGGTTAAAAAAAAGTTTGAAAGCCACTACACTAAAAGAGGGTGGGGTAGACATAGAGCGTCAATTCACCATGCCCACCACTACTCCTACTGTTGAATGTGGAATAATAAACACGTTCAACAAGGAGACATTTGGCAAGTCTTGTTGGCCAGTGTCTTCTAGCAATCCATTCTGAAGCATCTTAGTGTCTGGATCATCCTTTCAAACTGACTAATTCAAAGGCATGAGACCAAGTTGGCAGTTTGGATTAAATCCCTTTCACAAGTTTCTTAAATTTAGCTAAGATCAGCTCAGAACAGATAGAACTTGGCAATCTGTGAGCTGCAAATAACTGGTAGAGTGCTATGACTGCTGCCACAGATGTTTGTGTCCACCTGCTCTGCTTTTGAAGTCATCCTCCATGAATCCCTTAGTGAACTTTCTGAAATACAAACCTGATTATTTCACTCTGTTTTAAAACATTCAGTAGCACCCTTTGACTTATAGCTGTGATTCCCAAACTTGAGGTGTTTGTTTAAATACAAGATTCCCACATCCTCCTCACAGATTCTAATTTAATAGCTTTGGGATGGGGCCCAGGAATCTTTACTTTTAGTGGGAATAAAAACCAGACTCCTTAGCATGAAAAGTAATTTGGCCCCACACCAAACTGGCCCTACCTCAATTTTTCCAGTCTCTTCCTCCTGCTTCACCACCAGTTCCCCCTTCTCTCCTACCCTCCCTCTCCCCCAGACAAGGAATTACTTCTGTGTCTCTACATTATCATATGCTGTTTTTTCTGACAGAAACATTCTACTTATTCCCACTCTCATCAAATATTTCCCAAGCTCCTACTTACCTTAAAGAGCCCAGATCCAATATTACCTCTCTAAGAAAACTTCTCTTATATCCTTATAAGCTTTATGTTTCTTTGGTGTTCCCTATGTTGTATACCTACACTATAAAACATTGTTGTAATCGCATTGAATTTTAATTATTTGTTGACATTATTTCCCCTTACTAAAAGCAGGGGCTCATTGAATATAAGCACCTGTCTCATGTTTTTTGGTAACTGCCTGACAAATGTAGAAGTATTATCAATATTTATTGAATGAATGGATGATATGTGGATGGATAGTTGGGTAGATACACATTTGAATGAATAGAACGGCTTCTGTAAGATACAGCTTTTCTTTTGATACTGGTCTTCAACAGAGATTAGGACTGTTGCTGCTAAACAGCTAGTCTTTTATCAAGATAGCTAATGCCTTTGGAAATCAAAATGGATTATGCATTAAGACCAGGTTCTACAGGATTCAGTGTGAGCCATCCATGGCTAGTCGGTAGAGTTTTGATTACAAACTGAATATTGCTACAGACTCAAAATACCTTCCTACAAAGTGCTTTTCTGTTACAAGAAGGAAAATGGTGACTTTATGGAGGAGAAATTGGTAGACATCAATTTGACCTAGTGAACAGTAACCTCACTGGTTACAGGACAGATTGGCCTCTTGTGTCTCTTGATGTGATATACTAAGCACAACATAATAGCATTCCTGCAAAGAAATCATGGCTTGATTCTAGACATCAGAAGTCATCAGACAAACTCAGTAGAAGAATTTACACAGAATGAAAACATGAAAAGAATGAAAAACCATTCCAGCTTGAAGGAGATTAGAAATTCATGACAGTTAAATGCAATGCATGGTTCTGGTCCCGCTACTGGACTAGAAATAGAGAGGCATTGTTAGGACAGATGGAAAAACTGGAGAGTGCTCTTTGAACTGGATGGTAGTGTTATGTTGATTTTTTTTCTTAATTTGGTTTGTAGAACAAGTTTCTGTAGAACAATTTTTTGTTTTTTTAGAAATAGACCAGAGGAATTAAGAGTGATGAATCATTAGGCTACAGTTACTCCATTACTGCTTAAATGACTTAAAAACATAGTAAAAATGTGGTAAAATATCTGGGTAAAGAGGACATGGGAGTTCTTTGTACACGTCTTAAAAATTTTCTGTATGTTCAAAATAATTTAAAAAATAAATTATTGACTTCCTTTTGTGGTCAAAATGGAATAACAGGAATCAAATTTACCTACTTGCCTCGAACGACTGCCAAGGCACTTGAGTTTGTAGAACAGGGTACCAGGAACAGAGGAGAAAGCTTCATAGAGAAAAATTGGGGGGATCTATAGAGCATTCCTTTTGAGTATGCAGGAGAGTACTAAAATATATAAGAAAAAACTCTTCAAGCCTGGAGAAAACATTAGAGAAAAAGTATTCAGCAGTCACAAAGGGCTAGGAATAGTGTCTGTTTTCACCAGCCAGACTGGAAAACCTCATAACGCTTGGGGAAACTGGGTAGAGTAGTTAAAAGGGTTTCACCTCAGCACTAAGAGACACATTACCAAGATTAGATGCTGCTCTGGTCCAGGCTAACAAATCTTAAAAATCAAAACCCGAAAAGATAGAAGTGTTTCCAAAAAACTTAACTGCATCCAAAAACAAAGCTCAATAATATTTTTAGTTATACAAAAATGTGCAGACCCAACAAGGTAAAATTCACAATGTCTGACATTCAATTAAAGAGTACCAGGCATTCTAATAAGCAAAAAAGTATAACTAATAATTAGGAGAATAATCAATCAATTGAAAGCTACTCAGAACAGATACTGATGTTATAGTGGCAAATATAGACATTAACATATAGTTAATAAATAGTTATTATAACTGTATTCCCAAAGCCCTTCAAATATGACATAGAAATATAGAAAACATAAATAAAATACAAAAAAAGTCAAACAACAAAAGCAAAAAACTAAGTGTTTGAAATGAAAAAATACACTAGATCAACGTAATAATAGGTTAGACATTTCAGAAGAAGAGATTAGTGAACTAGGAAGTAAAGCAATAGATGCAATCCAAGATGAAACACAAAGAGAAAATAAAATTAAAAGTAATCAAAGATTTAGTAACTTTGAGTCAAATTCTAGCAGCCTAATGTATGTGTAATTAGAATCCCCAAAAGAGAGGTGAGTGATAAAGAATAAAATATTTGAAGAAATGACTATAAATTCCCAAATATGATGACATCTACAAATCCATAGATCCAAGAATCCCAATGAACTTCAAGTACAAGAAACATAAAAAAAACTGCACTGAGACAGATGATAATAAAATTTTTCAACAAAAGTGGTAAAGAGAAAATCTTAAAAGCAGCTGGAGAAAAGCCACATGTTATGTACAGAGGAACAAAGGTAAGGAAGATAGCAATTCCTCATCTGAAACTATGCAAAACACTAGAGCAACATCTTTAAAATACTGAAAGAAAATAACTATCAACCTAGAGATCTATACCCCAACGGGGGAAAAAAGATTTTGCAATCATGCATAAGTTGAAATAATCCATTATCAGCAGCACCTAACTATAAGAAATGTAAAGGAAATCCTTTAAACAGAGGAAAATATTATCAGATGAAAATGTGGATCTCCTCAAAAGAATGAGGAAAACCATAAATGAAAGCTATGGGAAAGATTTAAATTTCTTTTAAGAATACTTGATTATTTAAACAAAAATTATAACAACATTTTATGGGATTTATGACATGTATAAGTAAAATGGATGAAATATTATCATAAAGGCTGGGAAGGGAGAAATGGAAGCATACTATAGATCTGTACAGCAACATGGGACTTTTAACAGCTCTGTCAATAACCTCAAAACAAAGAGGAAATGGTTCAAGTTCCTGAAAGACAAAGACTACCAAATCTCACAAAAGAAGAAATATATTGCATGATTAGCACTATATGCATTTAAAAGTTAAATTTAGATTTAAAAACCTTCACACACAAAACTCCCAGGTTTAGATGGCATCACTAATGAATTCTACAAAGTATTTAGGGAATAAGTAGTACTAATTCTATACAAACTTTCCTAGAAAACTGACAGTAAGAAATACTTCTAATTTTAATGTGTAAGCTCACTATCACTCTGATACCAAAACCAAAGATATTATAATATAAAAAACTACACATCAATATTATTCATGAACACAGATAAAAAATTTTGAAAGCAAATTTTAGAAAAACAAACTTAAGTATATATGAAAGGCATAATACATCTTAACCAAGTAAGGTTTATTCCAAGAAGGCAAGTTTTGTTTAACATTCAAAATCTATTAGTGTAATTCATTATATTCATACACTAAAAAATTCAAATCATCATCAGATTATATGCAGAAATAGCATTTGGCAAAATTCAACATCCATTCCTGATTTAAAAAAAGAAACCTCTCAGCAAACTAGGAACAGAAGAGAATTTCTACTTAGCCTGATAAAGGCCATCTAAGAAAATCCTCGAGCCCACACAATGCTTAATGGTAAAGACTGAATGTTTTCATCCTCAGTTCAGGAAGAAGAAAAACTGCTTTCTCCTACTTCTAGTCAACATTATACTGGAGGTTTAGCCAGAGCAACAAAAGAAGAATAAAGGCACTTATTTCATGAAGTAAGAAGCAAATTGATTTTATTTGCAGACCTCATGATTATCTATGCAGAAAATCTGATTGAATCTACAAAAAAGTACTAGAACTAATAAATAAATTTAGCAAGTTTGAAAGGTAAAAGATCAATACCAAAATCGATTGTATTTCTATATACTAGCAATTGGAAATTGAAATAAAAACTACTTGGGATATCATTAAAATATAAGATACTTAGGGATAAATCTGACAAAAGGTTGGCAAGCCTTCTACACTGAATATTACAAGATATTTCTGAGGAAAATGAACTATAACCTAAATAAATGGAGAGATATACCTTTTTCGTGGGCCTCAAGGTTCAATATACTTAAGAAAACAAATTTATCTGTAGATTCAATACAATACCAAATAAAACCCTGCAGGCTTTTATCAGGGTAGAAACTGGCAAACTCATTCTAAAATTCATATAGAAATTCAAAGAACCTAGAATAACCAAACATCTTTGAAAAATAACAATGTTGGAGGGCTTATACTACCTTATTATAAAGACATTTTAAAATCTTTATGTAGACTTATCATAAAGCTAAGTAATCAGGACACTGTGGCATTGGTGTCCATATAGACAAATAGACCAGTGAAACAGGTACAGAGTACAGAAATAGGTCCACATATACAACAGCTGACAGATGTATGGATAGAGCACACATGGACAAGTAATATTCAACACAAGTGCAAAGGCAATTCAGTGGAGAAAGAGTAGTCTGTTCAGCAAAAGATGCTGATAAACAAACAAACAAACCTCAAAACAGAAAACTTGGATCCATACTTAGAACCATATGAAAAATTAACTCAACATAGATCATTGACTTAAATGTACACTTAAAACTATAAAAGTATAAAACACGGGCAAAAATATTTTAGATACAACTTTAAATATATAATCTACAAAAGAAAAGATTGCAGTGAGAATCATTAAAAACTTGTTCCCTTTGAAAGACAGTGTTAAGAGAAAGAAAGCACAAGCCACAGACTGAGAGGAAACATTTCTAGAGCATTTACCTCATAAAGGACTTGTATTCAATGTATACATTTTAAAAACTCTCAAAAAATAATAACACAAACAATCCAACTAAAAACTCAGTTAAAAATGGGTAAGACTTGAACAGATTCTTAACCAAAGATAACAAGTAGGCACTGTCTAGGAATGGCAAATAGGCACTTTGCATTAAGGAAATGCAAATCAAAACCATGATGATATACCATTATACACCAGTTTCAAATGGCTGTAGTTAAAAAGGCTGAACATATCAAGTATTGGCAAAGATATGAAGGAAATAGTACCATTATCATTGTTGGTAAGAATATAAAATGTTATAACCACTTTGGAAAGTAGTTTGGCAATTTCTTAAAAAGTTAAACATTTCACTCCTAGGTATTTACTCCAGAGAAAAGAGAGCATACATCTGTATAAGGATCTGTACTTGAATGATCATAGCAGCTTTATTTGTGATACTCAAATATCCTTCAACAGGTAAATGGACCAATTGTGGTATATCCATTCCAGAGAATAATAATGAGCAGTGAAGGGATGAACTACTGAAATACACAGCATAGAGGGATCTAAAAATAATTGTGCAGAATGAAAGAAACTAAACAAAAAATAGTATGATGTAAGCACATCAATAGTGACAAAAAGGAGATCAGTGATTGCCTGGGGAGGAGTGGATAGGAAGAAGGAATATTGACTTGATAGCCTTTAATTGATGTTCAGTATCATTGTTATGATGATAGTTTCACAGGTGTATACATTTGTCAAAGCTTACCTAATTGTACACTTTAAATAAGTATAGGTTATTATGATAATCATACCTAAGTGAGTTGCTTTTAAAAATCAATAAAATAAAACATAAAAAGTATAATGAGCCCTTTATAGGAAGATAATGCATACTGATAACTTGCAAATTAGATGGAGATAGGCAGATTAAAATCAGGTAGGAAAACTGGTGAAGTAGGAAATATGTCCATTGGATACCCTTGTAACAGGAAAAATTAGAAAAACAAAAATAAAGCACCATTCTTACTCTAGGTTATATATCTGCAGGACAAAGTTGCACATTAAGGACACACTACTACAGTTAGAAGACGTAGTCTGGAAAAAGCTAAACATTCCTCATATTAATCGTCATAAGAGGCATGTCTTGAAAAAGAAAACTGGAACTCTGAAGTCAAGACATAGGCAGGCAGGAAAGGATTACCTGTCTCTCTCTAGACTTTGTGCTCTAGAGTCTTGTTGAGGGGAAGACAACATTTAATCTCTACTTGGATGTACCCATCAATAGGTCATTCCACACCCACTCAGTACCTCCTCCCCAAGAGAAGTCTAGTGACTTAATTCAATTAATGAGCTTGGAAATAGAAAGAGCTTCCCTTTTTCCTACCTCCCTCTTTGGAGGTAGCTGCCCTCTTTGGAACAAGCTGCCTTTAGATGGCATGCATCCTTCTCTGTTCCTTCTTGATGTAATCTTTTACAGGGACAGTCTGTCTCCCCCCAGTAATGGGAAAACCCGACATGATTAGATGCCCCATGAAACTGGGATTAGATAAGTCTGTGATTCTGGTGTTCAACATTAAAAAGAACTCACCAGCCTGGCTGGTGTGGCTTGGTGGATTGAGTGCTGGCCTGTGAACTGAAAGGCTGCTGATTCGATTCCCACTTGGGACACAAGCCTGGATTGTGGGCTGGATCCCAGCTGGGGGGCATGAGAGGTAACAGATAACACGTCGATGTTTCTCTCCCTTTCTTTTCCTCCCCCTTCCCTATGCTCTAAAAAAATTAATAAATAAAATCTTAAAAAATAAAAAAATAATTTTTTTTTTTAAAAAGAGCTCACCATGCCACACTTTGCTCCCCCAACCTCTGGTTTCAAGCCACAAGTGAAAAACCCTAATTGATATTTCTTGTTTAATTAGATATTCAAATATTTCCATTTCCCTTTTAGAGAAAAAATTCCATCTCCAGATTTCAGCTGAATGATTACAATAACTAAATCTAAGTGAAATGACCACAGTCTCCATATGAAATTCAAATTCTTTGGAGATTAGGTGGGGGGAAACTGCAGCTTCCTGCATCTAGGCTGTATTAATGGAAATAATTTGGCAGGGGGTCTCTGACTCCATGAGGCTTTGTGTATCCCCAGTCTCGATTAGGGAGCCTACCACATTCTAGGCATAACATCGAAGAGAGCACTCACCATACCCTTCTAGAAGGATTACTGCTGGGGAGGGGTGCTGCAATTCCAAAGTTAAATACTTTGCTGGAAAATACTGAGAAATGTTCCTTTGCCAATTACTAAGATAGCTCAGGGAGTTTATGTTCCTCCCTATCATCCACAGATCATTATCCTCACCTCGAGTTCATGGTGAGTGAATTGAAGTTCTCTTGCATAAACTGCTGACCACTTTGCACTGGACTGTATTTTAATAACCCAGCTCTTGGCTTTACTTTCATATGAATAAAAGAACCAAGGTTCCTAAATGCCAGATGATTTGAACTGTCCCAGCAGTTTTGGAGATTTCTTTTAAAGAAGCATGTACAACATATGCCTTCAAGATTTAAAGCATGTGCTCAAAGCATTTATACTTTGCATCCTTAATCTGTGAGCAGATTGTAGAATACTCCTCTGCCACCTGAGCAGGGTGGTATACCTAGATGATCTGCAGATCTCATAGAATCTGCATTTCTTGCCCTTGGAATAAGCACATACTCTCTGTGTGTGATAGACAGCATTTATGTTAGAAGGTGTTTTGTAATTTCTAGTACATGCAGTAATATAGTATAACCTTCTTTTCTGAGACAACTACAAATACCAAATTCCATTGCAATCAATAGGTGCATTTTACCGGTGGCCATCCTGCAACATGTTATCCAAAGTTTTTAGATGGCATGTTGTCAAGACAGCAGCAAGGTTTTTGCCGTGCAGTATAATAATAGCAAGCTTCCAACCTTTGATTCCTTTTTGTGGGGTTTAGAGTTCTGAACAATGACTATTTTCAGTAGTCAGTACACTGCTTATAATCTCATGAGTTCATCAGATATTCTAGTTTTATGTAAAGCAGAATACTTGTTGTAGTGATTGTTTCAGTCTCATAGATGGTCAGAAGCAAAGTACACATATATCGAAGGGCCCCTTATTTTGTTGGCTTCAAGGTAGTTTGAAGGTCTCACCTGGTTGTAGGAATCTCAGAAAGACAGGATAAATGATACTATGCTTGTCCATATACATCCAAACTATTTTTTAAAGGTTCCAGGGTTTGATTCTAACTATGTTTAAATAGATAGAATTAATATTCATTGAAACATTCCAGTAATTCTTTAATGGATTTGCATTGTCTATGTTCTAGTTTTGCTTGCTTGATTAAGGTGGCATTTCCCCCACCCCAGGAGAGATATTCAACATCTGCCGGTATTATAGATAGAATTTTACTTTTTCAAAACTACTCTGGTTCCCTCATCTACCCTGTAGCCAAAATTTACTGCATCCTGCAAGGTCAGAAAGGCAACTGGACCAAGTTTTTCCTCCTTTCCTCCAACCCCACCCTCATCAGCCACTGCACTCCCTGGCATACACAACAATAACAGTTCTTTATTTGCCTAGTCTATTTTAAGCCATCCACAAATAGGAGCCACTCTTCTGAGCCTCCTATTACAGCAATTCCCCAGAACTGCAAAAAAAGGCCATCTGTTGTCTCCACTATCTGTGGAGCTGAAGCGAAAGCTTAACTTAATGCTCTTCAGCTTAGCAATAGGAAAACATCCATCACCCAGTGACAGGTTAGTTCGTCTGCCCTAACGGACGGATGTCTGCAGTCACACACAAGAAACTAAGAACTACTGCGGAGGGGTCAGATTCTTCCAGAATGCAAAGCTATTTCCTAATTGTATATCTGGCGCATTCCAAACTCACATTAAAGTCTCAGACCTTGGTATTGCTGACTGATTAGTGCAGTGAGGTACTCGATGCATTAGGCTTTTGACCTTTCCACTCCTGAAATAGAACAAGCAAAATGACGCTGGTTGCTCGCCCTGTGGGGAGACCCGCTGGCTCTGTGAGCCCCCATGGAAGCCCTGGGAAGTGGAGAGAGGCCGTTTCCACAATGGGACAGATGTTCGCAGGACTTCTAATCCCTGACACTCAAACTTCCCCTCATTTTCATCTTTTAACTTGCTCAGAAGTCTTCATATTGTATCTTCAATTTTCCACCATTGAACCTATAAGACTGTTTTTACCCACCCATTCCTTCCATGTCATTATAAAAATTAATCACTGTTAATATTTTTTGAGAATTTATTACAAAACAGGCAGTGTCTTTGGTACTTTGTATATATAAATTCTCACAGTTCTGTGAAATTGGTAACAGTATTATCAACATTTTATTGATGAGACTACTCAAGCAACTTATTGAGTTACACAGCTGGGAAGGCACACAGCCAGCACTCAAACACAGGTATTAGAATGGAGAGCCCAGGGCATTGACTGCACTGTACCAAATGAGGAGAGCTGCCTGCTGTTGGCTAATGCCTCTTCCTGTGCTCTCATGTCATCCTTCTGCAAAGATGATTGAGCACCCACTCTGTGCTGGGGGTATATAATGGTATGAAAAAGCAGGTATTACACATGCAGTTGCACTAACTCATGAATGGCACAGTGAGAAAGGAATACACTGCTAAGAACACATTTAATAAAGGACCTTGACCTAGACTGGGAGAGCAAAGAGGGCTTCCCAAGAGAAAAGATGTTTAGGCTGAATGATGGAGGATGGTTAGGAGGTACCTTGAGAAAAAGGGCAAAGACAGTTATTGTGGAGGAAGCAGGAAATGTCAAAGACAATCCAGCTCATGGTTGGCTCATCTGAAGGGCAGTTACTCAATAATTTTGGAAGAAAAACACATGCAATTTCCTGACCTTTTCTCTTAACTGGAAATCATTCCATTATCTTTTATTTTATATATCTTGTACTCTTAAGTAGTTTAACAAATATATCAAATACGTAATATACATATGTGTATATCCAAATAAATAATTGATACATGAACATCCACATGCATGTGTGTGTGCATGCACACATGTGTGTATCTTCATCCAAAAGTAGGGCACAAGAAACCAACCCTGAAACATTAAGAAATGGCATGGTAGAGGGGAAGAGCAATGAACAAGGAGTTAGAAGCTCCGCAATTAACTCACTAGGCGATCCTGGCCTTGATTTCTTCATCTGTAACACGGAGACAGCAGTGCCTGCCTTGGCTGAGCCCCGCAGTCATTATAAGGATTAAATGATATTATCCACTGGGGGGAACAAGCTTTGAAAACATTCCCATGCTTTGGCTAAGAGCCTTGGAGAGCTCCGGTTAAGTGGAGATTCCAGGGAAGTTTGCTTCAGTTTCCTCTGCATTATTGGATTTCTTGTTGCAAAAAGAAAAAACAAGTATGTGCTTTGTGAATCAGGATTTCAGAGCCCAGACTTCCTTAACAAGTACAGCACATGTCCCTGAGGGTATACAGTACACACTCCCCTTTTAACAACTTCGCATTTCACTTAATGCTCGGCATTTCTGCTTCAGAATAAATGCCCCCCAACAGCTGGTGCGGGCTGCATGTGCCAGATTGATCTTAGTTCATTCCTGCCAGTGATTAACATGGGTGAAATTGGTTGGGAAAGCAGGAGAAGTGCTGTTCTGCTTGATAAAAATAAAATACATTCTTTCAATAAAGAAAGGGAGTGAACAGAAAGCAATTGAGTAAGGAGAAGGAGGGTGGTCTAACAACTGCAGAAGGGAATTTAAAGTTTGGCATGGGAGGCTCTCAGCTCCCAGTACTAAATGTGACATGCTGAATAGTGTGACGTGGATATGCACACACACACACACACGCACATAATACACATGCACATGCCTTTGTGCCTATACAGATATCTTTGCCCGAATATGTAAGTGTGTATTTATATTCATAACACATCTCTTAGAGAGTTCAGTAGGCTCTGAATTATACCAGTATAATATTATACCTTAAGATGATTTTTTTCTTAAGAAATTGGAACTTTTATCTCTATTGTTATAAGTCAGGATTTTTAGTTATAAGCAGCAGACAGAAAGTCATTCTAGGGCAAGAATTTATTCAAAGGCTTTGAGTACTCATGGAATTGCAAGGTAACTCAGAGCACTAGATTCTGAGCTCTACAGACAGGAACAGTGCCCAGAATCAAACTGTTGAGCCGCTCTGGGGAGCACATCCCAGCTGCTGCGAATCCTAGACTCTACAGCTGGCACCTCTCAGGAGCTTTCCCCACTGACTCAGGGCCTGGATCACCCTGCAGCTGCCACCACTGCTGGAGTGTTCATCATTATCCAAGCTGCTTGCCTCACCAAGTCCAGATTCTAAGTTAGTGGGTATATCTGATTGCAGGAGCCTGAGTCACATGTGTGGGCCCTAGCTCTAAAGAAATATGGGAAACAATTAATATGCAGCATCTTCAACTTCTCTGCTAGCTAATAACATAACTTTCCACCAAGAATCCTAAGGTGGGAAAGTCTCTAAATATGACTAAGGAGTTGAGACGTTTGTTGGGCAACCAAAAAGAATGGCAATGTCCACAATGACAGACGAATACTAACAGGTGCCAACTCTGAAGTCAGAAGGTTGAGCCTGGCTTCTTTTTTCCAACAAATTCTCTGAGAAGGGGAGTCTACACAATACATGCCTGGTCTTGGGAACAACTGCACAGTCTCCCAGAATACCCTGATATATCACAACAGGAAGAAAGCAACAGCTCAAGCCTAAGGAGCAGCTATTTCCATGAAGAAATTTGAATAAAGAACAAAAGCATAGCCATTAATATAAAACATATGATACATGTTTCAAATGGGATATCAAAATATCTCTCACTTTTTTCCCCCAAAACGAAACAAAACAACACTGTTTCTAAAAACGACCTATCTGCTGTCTCTAGGAGGAGGTGAATTTTACCAAAAGGCTGTTTGGACTCTTCAAGCTCATGAAGCAATGCTTCTGATGGGCTGAGGAACTTAAAACCTCCTAGGCACTCAGTGAAGTTTGCTGTGCTTTGGGTAAAGAAAAGGAAGGCTTGTTACCTTCTGAACTGTCATGTCCTAGGCCATTTGTAGCAGTTCCTTGCTATTCTCGAGAAGAGGGGGGAAAAGGCAACAGCCTCTGTGCAAACAGTAGTCATGCTCTTCATGGATCCCCCTCCTTGACTTTGGTAAGGAGGTGTGCTTGGGTCAGGGGTTCCAGTTAAACAAACCCCTGCGAAGACCCAGCTTGGGCATAGCCATGGCGTCTCCATGCCAAGACCTTCCCAGAATGAGTCTTTAGGGCATTTAGGTCTCTGAGTGTGGAAAGCTGGTTGGCAGCCAGCACACCTTGTAGAGAGACATGGAGAAACATGAGGGTGCAGTATCAGCCTTTTTTTTTCTTTACCTGGTCTCTATTTACCCTTTAGGAAAAAAAAAATTTGATGTCAATTTTAACACCCCACAATTGTGGAGCGGCCACCTGTCACCTCTTGTCACAGACCAACAACCACTGTTTCCCCAGGATCTCTGGCAGAAGGACTTGCTTGCAGAGAGAGAAAGCAATTCAGTGGCCTCTGGAAGGCAGCCGAGCAGCAGCAGGAGGCCTATTAAATCCACAATTTTAGACTCGCGGGGTGGGCATTTTCTTGTGGTGTATTAAGTAACACACCTACTCAGGTTACTGTGTGAACTCAGTGGACAGCTGCCCTTTTGGTGAGAAGCAAATGCTTGTGCTGCACTCTGCCCACCCCACCCTGCCCCCCAAGCTCAAGCACAGACTCTTTAGAGAAGGATGAACTGGAGAGAGCAATGAAAAAAGAATAAAACCTGAATAAAAATCCCATTGGCAAGAGTGCTTGGGGATTCACCTCCAAAGTCACAACTGGATGAAGAATGAACTAACCCTGAATAGAGATGGATGCAGTTACAAGAGTACAATCAAAATGGAAGTGGTCTCCATGTTCGTGTTTCTCTTTGAAAAATGCCTGAGGAAGGATGGAAAATGATTGTTCAGAGAATAGATTCTGGAGTCTGAAAAATGTGGGTTCAAATTCCTTAAAGATTTGGCACCACTTGCACAAGTCTTGCTTAATCTCTCTAAGCTTCATTTTTCTCTCTCATGGTGAAAATAATAGAACGCCACCTCATAACGTTGTTGTGGGTAATAAATGAGATATTAAATGTAAAACAGATGATACCTACTAAGCACACACAATGTATCAACTATTTTAATGTTTTCAGGGACAGCAGTAGACTGGTGTAGTTAATATGTCCATCTTTCCTTTGCTTGATGAATGAGATATATTTTCCTTCAAGGTGGGGTCGGATGCTATTCATATTTAACATTTTATTTCATAACATGTTTCCATTTAATGAAAGACTTAAAAAGAAAACGCCACTCTGTGCTTCTTGCTTTGTGCTTTGTGAGGTAGATGCTCTCATAGAGCTTCCTGAAGTGGATTTTTAAAATCGAGGTATAACTGACACATAGCATTATATTAGTTTCAGATGTACAACATAATGGTTCAATATCTGTGTATATTGGAAAATAATCACCATAGTAAGTCTCATTAACATCTGTCACCACACATAATTACATTTTTTTCTGATGATAAGAACTCTTAGCAACTTTCAATATGCAACATAGTATTGTTAACTTTAGTCACCATGCTGTACAGTACATCCCCATGACTTACATATTTTGTAGCTGGAAGTTTACACCTTTTCATCCCCTTCACCCGTTTCACCCATGCCCCACCCCCTACCTCTGGCAACTGCCAATCTGTAATGAATTCTTAAGGAATTAAATAAGAATTCTGTGTGAGAGGGAAAATTTAGTACCCCAAAAGGGAACCTGAGAAGGAAGGTAAATAAAGAGAGGAAAATGTGTGGAAATACCATTTACAGGAAGACCCCCTTTCCCTCCTGTCTAGACTGAGTAATATAACATTGACCAATATAGAGTGTCATAGAAATGCTCACGCATAATGGAAGTGATGATCGGACGTGAACAGAGTTTACCTCTGCTTTTATTGTGCATTCTTTTCCCAGCACAGAGTCCAGCTTTCTGTGGTGAGGTAGAAGGGCATGAAATATAGATTGTCAGGCGTTTGGGGATTCTGAGGAATGAATGGTACTTAATAAGGAGAAAATTCACCCTGAGCTTATTACCTTGCCCTCTCCCATCTCAGAGTCTTTGGTATCACGAAGTAAGTTTGGCAATAAAGAAGAAAAAAGATAGAATCACTTAAAATGATGGAGCAAGGAGTCTGTTCCTGGGCAATTTTTGGCAAGTTTGATGATAAACAAGGAGTAAGAAAATGAGACTCCCTCAACAATTCTCCAAGTTTTTTATCCCTTCTCCCTTCAGAGAGGCTGTTGGGTCTACCCTATTAAGGACAGAGGTATAGGAATAGCTTTCTTTTGTTTTACAGCAGGACGAACATATGCTCTGGGAGGCAAGAACAAAACCTAGGAGGACACGGGAGGTGAAAATGAAGGAGGGGGCTGGGGATCAAAAGCAAAGGGGGCCTTTGGCAGATGTGTGAATTGTAAAAAAGGGGAATCAAAGGTGATAATGTGAAAGGAGAAGAATCTACTTATATACTTAACATCAAATTTCTGTTCAGACTCTGACAGCTCTGGTTTCTTTACACCTTTTGGAGCTTTCCCCATAGCCTTTCAACATATTGTGACTCCCAACTTGAAAACATTTTACAAAAGGGTTATGGATAAGCAATAGAAAAACTCTGCACTCAAAAAAGACTTTACTTCTGACATTTCCTGCTTTAGAAAAGAAACCTCCCCCTTTTTGTAGGGAGCACTAAACAATGAGAATGAATTTATACCTCTTAACTTTTTTCTAACAAAAATCCTATTGGGATGCATGCTCAGATTTACAGAGGGTATGAAATATCTCCAACGGCCAATTTGGAATTATAAGCAAATCTTAGAGGCACTTAGATATGGGAGGTACCATGCAGGTCTACTTGTCCAGAGTGCACCTACTGCAGGCATCCCCTCCACGTATGACACCCCTATTTGATGCTAACTGAGCCTCTTCGTGTCCTCCTGGACATGGCAATCAGTAATTCCCAAGGCAAATCATTCCTTTGTGAGAAGCTATCATGTCAGAAGTTTCTTCACTGAGTCAAGTTTAACCCTCTCCTTTCATCCTAGCATTTACCAATTGGATTTAGTTCTGTGCTTTATAACATCGCATCCTAACTAAAAAATTCATCACTTTTCGCAAAATTGCCCTTAAAGTTAATGTGAAGACAGTTCTCATCTCCCTTAATAGTTTCCTCTTTCCCAAGTAAAGAGATAGTTCCCCTTTCTGCATCCATCCTTCAGGTGTTGTGATTTCCAGACAATTCCTCATCCCCATAACTCTGCAGAAGTTCTGTCTTCCATCACTTCTATTTTTCTGTGTTCAAAGGCAAATTTTCCTAGAAGAGCACACAAAACATTCTTTTTCAAGGTCTGATTGGGTTTAACTATTCCGTACACATTATGGCATGTGATAGCAGACTATAAAAATTTTTATTGCTTTGTATTTTGAATAGAGGATGACTGCATTTGTTACGTGAGCTCTTTCCAAACAAGTCATAATAAAAACTTTACAGCATCCCACTTCATCACATAACTTTTTAAGGCCACTCTTTTTGTTTGGTTTTGGTTCTGGTTTTCAGTCCTTCTTTACTTTGTTCCCCTTGAAGTCTCAGAGTTTTTTTTTTAAATTCCCATGGAGAATTTCAAGTTGGAAACCTAGTCCTAAAACATCTTTTCCTGGAGACCCTCTCCTGGGTTTGGGCTGTGAATCAGACTGTGTGGAAATAATGATGCCATCCCCGTGGTAGGGCCAGTGCGGTGCCTGTGTGCAGTATAAAGTCAGTTTATACAGGGTTTGAAACTGTATCCCAGGGTTTGGAAAATGCAGAAGTTTATGTGATGGATATCATGACCACACATGAGGTGTTGTGGAGATACATGTGTATCTTAAACTATACATAGCTACAAGAATATACATATCTGTATATATGTATAATGGAAAGCTTTAAACTATCAAAGCCTTCAGGCAAATATTTTATAGCTATCTAATAGCCAGTATTTATAACTTAACCTCTTGACTTCAAAAGTTGAGATTTTGCACTGCAAACACCCAGTAAATACCAACCATGATTAGTGTAGGAAATTCACACCATTGGCATCAAATAATTAAGGTGATCTCACTTTAAACATTCGTTCAAAAGTATAGAGGAAGCACTAACATGTTTAAAGCACCTAGACTGATTTTTAAGATGCCTTTCTCTGGAATCTTGATTTTTGAAACATCATTGGGCTAAAAAAGAAATTGCTGTCTATGGAAAGAGTAATTTATTCAAGTTAAAAGATTTAATGAATCATTTCCCTCTTCATCACCCACACCCCCTCCCTGAAATATTATTAATATTTGTGTGTATGCTGGGAACAGGAAGGTAAGCCAGTCAGTTTAGCTTCAGTTAGGGGGAAGGACTCTGTAAGTACTTTAAGGTATCAAATCGGGAACAGTTGGAAAAGCAAGCTTGATTAAAGACAGCTAACATAATTTCAGGAAGGGGGGTCGTGCCTAAGTAATTTGTTGGAATTCTTTGAGGAAATCACTGCCCCAGAGAGCTGGATGGGGGAAGGGAGCAGATTATAGTCTGAGTTTTTAAGAAAGGGCTCTGCAGAATTCTCCACTGTTGGTTAAAATGTTTCAGGTCTAAAGTCATGGCAGTGTAGGACAATTGGCATATTGGACTAAAAACTGGCAAAAAAAAAAAAAGGAGGGAAGGAAGGGTAAGTATGAACAAAAATGTGTCAGCCTTGAAAAAGGGGTCATAAGAGGGATCAGAGTTGAAGCCACATTTAGGGTTCCAACCAGGGCTTTCCAAGGACAACTTTGGTGCCCTATCATAATGTGAACTCAGAGCAATCTGGATATAGTCTAAGATGAAACTATTTTTCCCCCTTCTGGAGTTGTTGAAAGAGATAAAAGAATCCATAAAACAACATTTTATACCTCCCTTTCAGTGATTTAATATTCTGCTGCCTAGAGATTGACAATTCTGACTGGAGGTCGTGTGGCCCTTTCCACACCAGCCACTTCTGCCCTTTCCCCAACGCTGGCTGTTCCTTTACTTGTTAATATCTCTGGCAGGGCCCAGAAAGTAAAATAAGGGTTGGGCAAAATTAATTTGTTTTCAGGCCTTATGTATTTTCTACAAGACAAGTGAAACTCTAGGGGAGTAACCAATTACCTTCCTTTGAGTGTTTTGTTGTGCAGGATTGCAGAAAAAAATTGCGTGCATGACTATACCCCAAACAACCCCCACTCACAGGTTCTGGATAGAATATAGGTTTTCTATGGAAGAGACAACTATTAAATCTTGGCTTCAAATTAGATTAACAAGTTAAAGGAGGGGAAATTAAGGAAAGGAAATTTTGATGAAGAACCTGGGGGGAATGATTTCAAAGAACCAATGCCTCAGGGTCCAGACAGGAAACACTAATGAGAAAAGAGGTGGATGCCAGAGAGTGGGAATAGGGAGCCTCTGGTGCCTGCAGAGCATACACCACCAGGGAAAAATGTCCACATCCAGAGACATCTGGAGTACCGGGCTGGCCAAACCGTCCCATCTGCTGACTGGATTAGGCCCTTGGGCCACTTTTGTGGGACCTCTGGATTAGAGCAATGGTTTCTAAGCTTTTGAGGATGAGAACTACTTTCAATGTACAAAAAAGTGAGGTTTCCCAATATAGTAGTTTCATATGTATTGATTAAGAAAATTCACAATAGAAAATGTTTTGATGCATTATTGCAATGTGTGAAAATGAATGTCATGAAACCCACTGAGCCTGCTTGCTGTGAATATGAGACTGAACATGAAGTAACTCCTCCCCAGTCTAGTAAGCAAGAGACCAAGTACAGAGTTGATGACCAAAGAGTCTGTTTACTGATAGAAGAGAAGGGAGTACATGGTGCTGTGGGGTCACCCACACAATATTTGGCAGTGTTCAGGGAAGACCTTCCCAAAGATGTGGCAACTCAGCCAGAACTAAAGTATTGGTGGCAGTTGGCCAGAATTTGGCATATGTGGAGTATTTTAAAGAAAAGAGAACAGCACATGCAAAATTCTGAAGTGAGAGAACAGGTTTTCCTCCAGGAACTCAGTACAGCTTGAATTGAGTGATGAGAGAGTTAAATCTAGAGAGGGATGCAAAGGATAGTCGTTGGGCAACCTCACACAGCATAGTCACTTGGCTTTAAAATTGAGAACATAATGACTTTATAAATCTTAGAAACCCTAGCAAGAATTCCAAGGCTCCCTCAGGTTGATGGTTCACACTTTGGAAATCAAGGGTACAGCAAGTGGAACCGTGTAGCCTAGTGTATAAGTTTGCTAGGGCTGCCATAACAATGTACCACAAAGTGAGTGGCTTAAATAACAGAAATGTATTGTCTCACAGTTCTGGAGGCTGCAAGTCTGATTCAAGGTACCCACAGGGATGGTTTCTTCTCAGGGCTGGGAGGGAAAAGTCTATTCTAGGCTTCCCTCTTTCGCTTGATGATTATCTTCATGTTCACATGATATCCTGTCTGTGATTAAATTTTCTTTTCTTATAAGGACACCAGTCATATTGGATTAGAGCCCACCCTAATCACCCCATTTTAACTTGATTGCCTTTATAAAAACCCCATCCCCAAAATAAGGTCACAGTTTGTGATACTGGGTGTTAAGGCTTCATCATATAAATTTTGAGGGGCACAATTCAGCTCATGACACCCAAGTTAGAGTACTCAGAGAGATTCAGAAAACCTAGAGCATTTGGTGACTTGCTGGTGGTTTCTAAGTACCAGGAGGAGCAGGAGGTTGGAGAGAGACAGCAAGGGAAAAGGAAGGGAGGGGAGGGGCTGCAAAGGCCAGACTTGGCTCTTTCTCTATCCTTGCCTCCATTTGGCCCAATTCCATGATTCCTAACAAGCTGGCTGTACCAAACTGTGAGGAGTAATCACTACTTTTCACAGATAAGGGGAAGGTTGAAGTCACTTCCTTTGCACTGTCTAACAACCATCTTGTGAACAAAGGTCTTCTTCAAGTGAATGCCTCCCTCTTGTCATGGGAGAGCTTAATCCAGAGTTAATTTTGACCTTGGCTCTTTGGTGAGAGTCACCTAATCAAAGTATTTCTCAGGAGAAATGTGGTCTCTACATACTTGCCTCCCACAGCAAATGGCCTTCTTCCTCAGGGCTCAGAGTTACTTGGCTGTCAGAATTATGTAGTGTCAAAAAGACCACTTAGAAATAGGCACTCATCCATTCAGTTTGGAGAAAAACAAATCAAATGAAACAAATACAAAGAAGGCAGATTTCAGTTCTATATGTGGAGCCCCTCAAGAGAGGGCAGTTAATAAAAACCAAACTATTTGAGGTGAATTCTGATACTTATTTTTTTAAAGCTTGTTTAGGCAGAACAGAATCAAAGTTTCTGTGTGCCTCTGTGGGCAGCATCTTATTAATTGTCTTGAGGAATTCTCTGGAAAACGTCAATTGATTTGAACCCTCCTATTATTTTTATTTAATTTCCAGATGTGCTCTGATGTTCTTTGGAAAATAAGCCCTCATGATTAATAACCCCAGCAGTGTTCAATCAGTAGAAATGCTGGGACCGTAAGTGCTGTTTCTCCTTACTTAATCTCTCTTTTCCCTTCAAATAAGAGATGAGACTTCATGTACCAGGTAAGGGAGAAGAAAACAAGATTTTTAAAAATGGAGATACAGCACTTTCTGAAAAGCAAGTACGGGGAAATAGGCTTTCCTCCCCTTTCTGGGCAACTCCCCACTATGGAGGTAAGATGAGAAAAGAGAACTTTCGGATATATAACTCAAAGCTGGGAAACTGTCATCCAGGCTTTTAGAGGAAGGAGGTACAGAAGAAATGCTAACTTTCTCAGTGAAAGTGAGGCTAATTTTCTCAGTGAAAAGGGTATGGTTAATTTTTAGATGCTTTCCTTTAAGACCAAAACATTATCAGGACTTTTGCCCCTTCTCTCCATTCATCAGCAGAATCTGAAGTCCATTTCTATCTCTCCACGCAGCAGTGGGTTTTGACTTCTCTGGGTATGACTCTCCACCTGAGAGACAAAGTGCTTTCTAGTCTCAGAGACGAGTGCTTTCTAATGTTCAAAGGCATGGCCAGATAATGTTTCCCTGGAGCTCAAGACTAATGGCTCCACACTCGAGGAGCACAGAAGCACGGTGAAGAGTTTGGAGGAGTTACTTATAAGACTCCAGCACTGTGAACTCTGTATGAGTTGGGATATAATGTTTACGTTTGAACGGAAGGACAGATTGAACAATTTTCAGGACTCTGTTCTTATGGTTGCGTGTTGATAGTACTACCATTCTGTTACTGTCTATACTTAAATGAACTTAATGTATGTAGAGCTTAGAACAATGCTTGGAATGTGGTAACTATAGGACCACCTTTCTGACAGAAAATTTCCTGGGAATATGTTAAAACTATAAGCACATAATTTGTAAATTGGGATTCCAGCTTCCTGTTTGGCTCTTAATGTGCAACTTTATGTAAATAGCACCCTGTGAGTCCTACGGAGTGAGGGATATTGTCAGCAGAAATTCATCTTTCATTCTTGTAATTTCATGAGCCACTAAAATGGAGATTGTATTATTTTAGAGATAAAATGGAACAAGTGATAGTAACAGATTTTTCAAGGGCTTACCATATGCTAACTCTGGGCTCTGTGCTCATTGTTCCATTTAATTTTCTTAACAACCCTGAAATGTAGCCTTAGAAAGGTAAAGTGATTTGTGTAAAGTCACTCAGTTGATGGGCAGACAAGCTGAGCTCCAGCTCCAAATTCATCTGACATAAAAGCTGAGGCCCAGACAGTGCATTACACTTCATGTGGACCAACAGTTTGTCAAATGTTTAACCTTCATCATGGGGCATCAAGAGTTATGAAACCTTTTAGTCCATATGCAGTCAATTTGTGTTATTTACGGTCATTCTGTGCCATAAAGCATGAGAGACGCTGAACCATGGCTCCTAGAAGAAATGCAGGGAAAAGACCTGAGAGTCTCTGATCACAACATTTTTGTTACCAGTCAACACATAACCTTGTTTTACATGTTTCTGTTCAAAGATTCCATATTTGTAATACGCTGTTGACTTATTACCATTAAGCTCTTCGCTAAGAGCCCTATAACTTACACCTGAACAAAGCATATCTCACAAAGTTTGCATTTTGTCCATTAAGTACTTCACAGTCTTCTTATACTTAGGAACACTAGACAGCATTATGCTTGGCAGGGAGGGCATTTTTAAAAGAAAAAATGCCAACAAAATGCACAAAAATGCAAAAAATGGCACAAAATAGGCCACAAAAAGAACATTTTTTTTAATTGTATGGGAACTGAGACAAAAGACCAGAGCATCACCTCACTCAGCCTCAGCTGCAGATGTGAGCGCCTCAGATTCTCAGTGTTCTGTCCGCAGCAGTGAAAGGACGATGGCAAAGGTGCTACAAGTATTATTTTTAGGGTTACAAATAAATTGTAGTGAGTATAAAAATTTGTAATTACATGATCTATTAATAATAGACTACTTCCTGCCATAGTTATTAAGCTAGTCCAGTCAAAGAAATCCCACACTTCAGAAGAAAAAAAGAAACATTACTCTTTCAACCTAAGTGTTTAAATACAAAAATCAGATCATTGCTAAATACATTCATTTAGTTTCTACTCATTTAAGTCCTCTGAGTCAAAAGATGCAACTCTTAGTTTATTGCATTGTTCCATATAGAGGAGGAGTTTTAGAAAAAGTATTGACCTTTAAAGTTTCTAAAATGTCTTTTAAATCAAGTTCTTAATGAAACCTTTGCCTCTCAAGAGAATAAGAATCTATAAGTGCAATACTTAATTTCATATTTTATTCTTTTATCATTTCTTCCACAGGTCTTTGCATAGCTGCTCTGCCCCATTCAGTCCAAAGTAGAAGCGTCAGCTGTCCCAGCCCTGTCAAACCCTCGGGTCAGGGGACACAACTCCTTTGGAATCTCATGGACACCACCAGACTGAGTCTTCACCAATAACAGAGGTAGGAGGGATTAAGTGAAGGATATTTACTTAACCACTCACCTAACAGAAAATCACTTTCAGAAACCTCTGTGGAACATGGAAATCAAAATGCTGAAAAACAGAAAATGTATTTCATAAATTTATTTTCTCCAAGATTTTTCTTTATAATGACTGATCAGTAACCACTTAGCTAATAAAGGTAAAGGTAAAAAAGAGGATGCTTTTTTGAAGACCTGACCTTTCCTCTGACTGACATGGTGGAACAAACTCTTATTTCTGCCCAAAGTCAATATTTTAACCTGGCATTCAAGGTTTTCCATGATTCAGGCCCAGTTTTTATTGGACTCTTATCTTCCATTGCTGCCTATCTCTGTGCCAGTCAAGTGAGTATTTTATACTGATGGGGAATAAAGCATGAACAATAACTGTTAGGCGGTGGGAGTCTAGTTGAAAAGATAAGACTAAAACCCACAACAGTGAAAGATGTGTTTTATATAATTAAGATTTATTAATGTGGCATAGACTGGAGAGTATATAGAAGCTTAACAAGATTCAGGGGTGAAAAGAAAGAGAAGGGATTCATTAGAGAAAGCATTGTGAATTCAAAATGGTTCATAAAGAATGGTGAAAATTTCTGCAGGTCTGGGTGAGGGCTGGGATGGAAGGAAAGAGGAGAGAAGTGTGAATACAGATGAGGGAGAAAGCAAAAACGGTGGATGTTCGCAAGTAGGAATGCATGAGGTGTTGGTGGAACCGGAAAGAAACCTACCTGAATGGCCAAGGCAAAGCCTGTTGAAGAGTAGGAGAGGAGAAATATAAAGACGCAGGAAGAAACTGAATTGATGTGGACAAATAAAAAATAGGTGGAAGCACTGAAATTGGGTAAAGTAGGAAAAAAGGCAAAAGCATTAAAATTTGGTGAAGTTGAAAATAGAAAGCCAATGAAGTCTTTTAAGAAAACATTCCAATAAACCAACTTGCACTAAGTTGTGGATGACTAAAATATCTATTTGCTGATTTTGCTTACTATGTATAACAGGGTTTCTGTTAAGCATTCATCTAGCTTTTAACAAAGTTTATTTAATGCCCACTATGGGCTATACGTTTCGGAAAGCGATAGAGCTATAGGAGTGGACAAGACCAAAATGAAGATCGAAACAGTTTTTGTACTCTTGAAATTGTCTTCTGGTAATATTCATTTTCATTTTGTGTTTCTCTTTTTGACTTCATATCTTAGATGGAAAAGTCTCCAGGAAAAGCAAAAACCTTCACCTTTTGTGTTTGTAAACAGCTTTGTGTTTCACCTAGCCTTGCTGGCATTTGGCACTTAAAGACATCTCACTCTAACGCAGGAGAAGCCTTCTTCGTCCACTCCAAACTGGTCAGGACCCCTCATCCACACTCTTCGTTTCCAGACAGTATTTAGAAATAGCCTATCGTGTCAGTTCTATAGCATCTGCTACCAACCTACTCCATTCAGACCATCAGCACCCCGGGCAGAATCTTCCTTCATCTCCACATTACCACTGTAGGTGCTTAATAAATGTTTAAATGAAATGAGTGAATGGAGGAATGAAGGTGAGTTTTCCTTATGTGAATTTTTTCCTTCGGGCAAGTTTTCTGGAAGGCAGAGGATATGTCCAGTGCAAAGGGAAAGATACATTCCATGTTTCTCTTTATGTTTGCAATAGCCTTTGTGAAACATGTGTGGTTGTTCTTATCAGGCCAGCTGAAGTGCAGTGACACAGCTGGACAGCCTGCCCCAAGGTGATTTAAAAATGACAAACCTCATGCGTGTTTTTCATTTCCTAGTAGCTGTAATATTAGCCTACCCCGTAAGTCACAGCAGTTGGCTCTATCTTAATGCCATACATATTTCTATAATATAGACTGTTCGATAAATTATCAGATAGTTATTAGTAAGAACAAGGCAAATTTGATTTAATTGTAGGCATCTTCTTAGAACTTCATAGCTCTGAGGTTTGTATTTAAAACACTTTGGATGTTACTGTGAGATTTGCTACTTGCAATTCCCTGTCTATAATTCTCCCTGGCAGCTTTGCAAAACAAATCTTGGAAAGCGCCTGGAGAAAGCCATTCTTCCTAGAAAACTTGGAAGTCCTTTAAATTCACTCTGCATGCCAAGGACAGCGAATGAAAGCTTTTGTCTTGTTTGTGTATTTGCCTGCTACTTTGCTCCTTCACTCCTTCTTTTTTGTTTTTTTAATTGATTATGTATCCATTCAATTTTCAAAAATAGCAAACAGGCTAGGTTTTTAAACATCTCCGTTCTCTATGGCCATGGGGACCGGTCAGTCAAACTCTAGGTGGCGCCCACAGCAAGCTTGGGAGGTGGGGGAAGGAGCAAGGCGCTGGAGCTCTCAGAAATCATGGTCACTTAGTGAGGTATATAAATGTTGAATAACTATGTTGTACACCTGAAACTAATATAATATTGCATGTTAACTATATTTCAATAATAAAAAAAAAGAATTGAGTAAGAACCACAGAACACCCAGGCTGATCCTGAGAGGAGGGGGTGCTTCCTGTGTGGGGGTGTAGGGTGGGGCAGAGCAAGATGTGTGCTTGGGTTTCATTTAGAAAAAACAAATACTATATTGCAGTATAATTTACTTCTAGGTTTTTATTTGGAAAATGGTATAAAAATCTCCAACTTTTGTTGAACACTACCTTCCTCACCTCCCAGGTTAGGTCAAGGTCCCTTGTATTTCTTCATTGCAAGTGCATTAATTTTAACTGTTAAAGTATTTGTTATTATTTGTGTAATATTGTCCCTCCTTGGACTATAAGTTCCATGAAGCAGGGACCTGGCGGCATTGTTCACTGCTGTATGCCTGGTGCCTAACACGATGCCACCTAGGAAGTTGTAGGCACTCAATAAATATTTTGTTTTCTTGGCTTATTCACCTGCTGCCTTTTGGTCATTCTTTCATCTGGTCATTTAATCATGCAGTCCTCTCCCCACTCCAGCTTACCTTTCTCTTCTATCCCCTCCCCCATCCCAATCCTACCACCCTGCCCCCTGCCCAACCTCACCCCACCTCCCTCCCATTCATCATGAGTTTTAAAAGTTAATAAGTAGGGGAAACTAAATGTATGAAAGCAATCTTCAAACAGACTTTCCAAATCCAGGGAAAGAATATTTGAGGTTAAGAAAAGGACAGTTTGGCCAACACAAAAGAGAAAGTGCGGCCTCCTCAGCAGTCACTTTCCCACACGCTGTGGCTTTCCTGAGCACCTGCTGCACCTCCTGGATTTGCACGGCCAGAGGCAGATTGGCAGAGGCCTCCCCTCTGAGTGGTCTGGACTGGGGACAGTTGGCTGAAATCACAAGTGGCTTCCTGGCTAACCCCAGTGGTACTTCAGCTTTCATAAATGGCTCATTTCTGGAGTTGCAAAGTTCCAGCGCATGAGGGATTTCCCTTTGTTAGATCCTGACCTGCAGAGCTGTGTTCCCAAGCCAGAGCTGTTGTGTCAGCCTCTTAAAGGGGAAGGAAGGAAGGAAGGAAGGAAGGAAGGAAGGAAGGAAGGAAGGAAGGGAGGGAAGGGAAGGGAGGGAAGGGAAGGAAGGGAGGGAGGGAGGGAGGGGAGGGAGGGAGGGAGGGAGGGAGGGAGGGGGGAGGGGGGAGGGAAGAAGGAAGACAAAGAAAGAAGTCAAATTTTGGAGCATATTGACTGTTATTCACAGACATCAAACTTGCTGTTTGTTAAAATACATTTTAAAGTTAACGTGAGCTAAAAGAAGTTTCTGTGATATTGGCAGTCCCTCTCTGCTCTGCACTGAAGTGGTGTGAGTGGAAAGACAAGAGGCATCCCCACTTCCTTTCATTATTACCTACTTAAGAAACAAAACACAGGGCTGGAAAGGAACTTCAAGTACAAACGCCAAACCCCTCACTGTGCAGATTAAAATAATGAGGCTCCAAGGTGCCTGACTTTCTCAGCCACTCGATTCAGGAGTCAGGGCCAAAATTCAGTTCTTTGGACCAGTTCTGGGCCCTTTCTACTCCACAGGCTGCCGTTTCTGTTTCAGTTAAAAAGGAGTTTCTACCGGACCATCCTCCATCATTGTGTTTTCTCAACTCATTCTCTTGTGTCAAAACCTCACAGGGGACCCAACTTCTGATGGACAAATACTATATTCTTTAAAAAATGGTCCAAAGGGAACTTGATAACATATCAATGTCACATCACTGTGTGAGTAGGAGCCCGTCATTACTGTGTGGGAAGTAAAGAAGTAATTAAAGAAACAGATTCCAGTTAATTCCACACACACTGTGTGCCTTTGGAAAAAGGAGTAAAAAATATTTTCCAAATATTCTCACATAGGCTGTGCATCTGTCCTATGTAACCTGAAAGTGATTTCCCCTTGTGAAATCATTTGTGCAAACCTGCCAACGATATAAATGATTTTGTTTATCTACTGTCTCAAAATAATTGATCTTACGTACATTCAATGAATTAAAATAGCCAGGCTCTTTCTTTGCAGAAGATCCAAAGGCCTTTTAAAATTTTTCTTTGGAGGTCAGGAAAGCAACTCTCCTGGAAGAGTCTAGAATTTGCTTCAATCTATTAAGATAAAACCAAAGAATGTGTTTTTAATGCATTGATAAAAAATACATAAAAATATTTGGTATTTTTAGTCAGTCTCCAACTTACTAAACAGTCATATCCCAAAAGTTAGTGAGTAAATGGGTTGTCTGGAATTCAGAGTGCATTTTCCCATAGAAACAATGTCACCCATAGGAGTTAGTTCCCAGACTACCCTCTAAGTGCTATTTAACCCATAGTGTAGCAAGCAATTGTACACTTTTGTTTTATCACTTTAGGTTTGATATTCCTAATGAATGGACACAAAAGTAATGGATTACTTTATACATTTTAAAAATGCTAACATCTAAGAAAACTAGTTTTGTTATAGATTTTTGAATTAGCACATAGAGACGTTTGAGTAATTTCTGTAGAAGGCTTAGAGGTACTTTTAAACTCTAGAAATAGATGATGCTAGGTCTCTAGGTGTCTAACTTCCTCTGATCACTATGACTAAAGGAGGAAATAGGAAAAAAAATAAGGTCCCTAGTCCCCATTCTACTTCCACTGCCACCAAGGCAACAGTTCAAGAACTTGGCAAGAAGGAAAGAAGTACAATGGTTAAAATTATATGCACGAGCGTGTGCACAGAGTACCTAAGCAGTGAACAGTGAGAGAAAGAGGGAAGCAAGACTCACAAGAGAGGGGAGGGGGAGGGACCCTAATCTGAAAGTCCTCTGTGTTGTTCATGGAAAAGCATTATGGGGTGGTAGCCTCTTAGTGACTGCACACACTGATGTTCAGGACTTTGAGTTGACAAGGGAATAGCATTCTGACTAGGGAGAACTGGCCTCTCAGTGTGAATCCATACTCATCTACTGAAGACCTACAGTGTCCCAAGAGCTGGGGATGAAAGGTCAAGTACAAATATTACCAAGCTACCATCCTTTACTTTATGGAGATAATAGCTGGCATTTATTACTTGTTTTTACTCATTTCATCTTCACAATGACTATGTGGAGTAGGTGTTATTACCATCCCATTCTAAAGTGGAAGAAACTGAGACACAGAAAAGATAAGCAATTTGCCCAAAGTCATATGGCTGATAAGTGGTCGGGCCAATACTTGAACACAGGTAGTCCGAGGACTGAGCTTCTGCTTATAACCATCAGGCCATACTCCACCCTGACATTTCTCTTGTAATATTCTTGTCTCTGGTCCCGCCCTGATTCCATCTGGGATTTGGAATGCCCTCCCAGAAGTGGCTGTGTCTAAGCCTAGAGACAGAAGAGGCATCCAAGGTCATGCCTTTCAGGCTCCCTTCAGATTCTACAGCTACTGTGAAGAAAGTTTCATTCCCACAGAGAACATGTCAGACTGGAAGAAAATTATGACACAAGGTCTCCAAAAGGACCTCTGAAACTTGGATCTGATTTCTTTCCACAAGCTGAAAGCCAGTTTCCTAAATCAAAGAATGAAAGAAAGTACATCTTTATCGAGTATTGTTTTGACACCTCACCCTTTGTATGACAGGACAAGCACTCCCATTGTCTCTAAATAATTTTTAAACACTTCTGAACTTTGGCTTGGAGACCCTCCTTTGAAACAAATTTACCTCCCTGGCAGACTAACTCAAATTTTTTTTATTTCAACCTGGCAAAAGTTATTATCCCTCATAAAACTTTACCCTCTTTTTTCTCTAAGCCATCACATAAACCATTCCTCCTGATTATACATGCCTCGTCTCAAGCCATATCCATTACTCTGTCAACTTCCCATTGAGGTTAATCTACTAGTGAGAATTTAAGTGGACCCCTGGGGCAGAGTATTCTCACAGTGGACGGAGCTTAAATTGAAATCAGTTAGTCCAGGCTGAAATCCCAATTCTGCCATGTGGGGCAAGCTATTTAACCTTTCTAAATCTTTGTATCCTCACCTGTAAAATGAATATGACACTAATAATATGGGCAATAGTACAGTTCTGAGAATTAAATGAGATACTGCATATAAGAAACTTAATTCAGGGTAAACACAGCATAAAATTCAACTCTTTGAATTTATTACAATTCTTTTGGAGTGCAAAATAATCAGATATGTATACAAAGATGGATACAAAGAGATGTTCAACACACCATTTTTTATGAGTGAAAAACTAGAGACAATTTCTGTTATGCCTGACCACGGCTGAATATACATCCAGTTAAAGGGTATGTTTGGAATATTGAGAACTATTCAGACTATATTGATTGGTTTTAAAAAATGAACCTCAAAACCTGTAGTGTATGGAAATGTATGCTTAGAAGAGAAAAGATTAAAAGAATCTATACTGAAGAGGAAATTGCCATCATCCCCACAGAGACAAGGTATATGAAGTGTAGATGAGATTGGGATTATGAGTGATTTTTTTAAAAAATGTTTTGTATTTTTCTCTTTTCTAAATTTTGCACCTTTTCTTTTTTAAAAAATTGTTTTGTCGTTCAAGTACAGTTGTCTGCATTTACCCACCACCACTCCCCCCATCACCCCAGCCATCCCCACCTCCCTCCCCTGATTCCACCCCCACTTGGTTTTGTCCATGAGTCCTTTATAGTTGTTCCTGAAAACCCTTCCCCACCTTTTATCACTAGGAAAATTATATGCTATTGAAAAATACTGTATGAAGATTAGCTTTCCCAGTGATCTCCTGGCTCCAATGAACTCAGACCCCCAGATCATCCCCTTCTATAATGCCTTTCTCCCTCTCTACAGACTTCTGCGTTCTCTGAACAGCTGCAGTTGGTTTTGAGTACTTGGCAGAGGCTGTAGTTGGTGTTTAGATGTATTTATGTGGGTTCTTTCTCCCTCATCAGATTGTATTTCCACGAGAGTATTTTCCTTGTGTTTTCTCTATAATTGCACACAGTGACTTGGAAGCTCTTTATCCAAATGTTAACTGATTGAGGTCATTGTAAATAATTCGGGGAGAAAAACAAACTTGCTTCAATTGCTTCATTAATAGCATTAACATTTATTGGGAGCTAGGGCACAAATGTTAGGGATGGGAGGGCTTATAGACCAGCTGAGAATCAGGCTTTTTGCCTGAGACAATGCTATATACTTCTGTAGATATTTAATCTCCTCACAGAAATATCACATTTCCAAGGCCTTGTGCATAGAGGAGAGGTCACATGACTAATTCTGACCAATAGAATGAGAGAAGTGATTTATTTGACTTTCAGATCCTGATGATCATTTTGTTTGTTCTTCCATGAACTCCTAGTTCTCCTGTTGTCTGCCAGAGGGACAGTGCCAGGGTGACCTTGAAGTCACAATATGGTAGAACCACAAGATGGAAAGGATGAGGGCCCCTGAGTTTCTGCTGAGAGAAAAACCACCCCAGAGAATTACACGAACAGAAACATCTGAAATGGACAGTGTTGATGAAAAAGATAAGACTTTTATTGTATAAAGGCATTAAGATTTGAGGCATTGAATATTTGTTCCTGAAACAACCTTACTCCAACTAAAAATAAAAATATATAAATAATAAACAATTCAAGATATATTCTAAAGATCAAACAGTAGGATAAAAACCATGTTTAATGCTTTACTTCTTTCCCAATGTTTTCTGACTCCAGATACTGGGCTCTTTCCCCTACTGCAGACTGACTCTTTACCTCGAGGTGTAAATACCACAGGAGTTCAGAGAAGTAATTAGTGATTAAATTTTAATGCAATAGAAGATGTCTTACCTAAAATGTTTAGGCAGTATTTTTCAAACATTGGTTCTACAAGAAATTAATACATGTCCCAAAAAATAGAATTCCAAGGACAAATGAGTTTAGAAAACACTAGGTTAAGTAAATGTGATCAGGAGTTTGCTTTTTGCTACCAAGCTCTCGGAGCCTTTAAATTCTGAGTTGGAAGTGCACATAGACTCGGTGTGCATGTCCCATACATTGGACTACAGTCATTGGGATAGCATATGCTGGATGGAACAAGCCCTGAGATAACTTCCTCACTTCTGCATTACACCTTTTCCTGCTTCCACTTTTGTTTGTTTACTTTCTCTCAAGGTATTTCTCAGTTAGTGTTGGAGAAAACAAAATTCTCAGATAAGCCCATTTAATCAATTGAATGGGGCTTCCAGCAGATTACAGAAATGGGTTCATTTTTTAGCTTATTCCAAATAAGAGCAGGACATATTCATTGCAGCTGGAAGATAGAAAACACAAATAAACAAAAGAAAAAGAGATGCAAACCAATGAACTTCTATTCAATCTAACCAGCATAATCAACTTGTGGCATTTACTACCACAGGGGGCTGCTGGGGCAGGGGAGAGTCGGATTTGAGGAAGGATTAGATAATTTTATGAGCATGACTAGCATTTAAAGCTATGTGAACTAGAACAAAAAAGATACAAGGAAATGAAGTCTCATGTTCCAGGATGTAAACGGATCACATGTAGAGGGAAGGGCAAAAAGGAATTCCCACCTCGCAGGCCAGCGTGGGATATTACACAATGGGCCAGGTGCAATAGGCTTGACTTTCTCCTCTTTATTTTCCTTTTCTTTTTCTCTGGTACATCTGATTCTGGCTAAACAGGAGGTGGGGATATTAACACTGGCAAAGAGGGATTTGATCCCACAGGGCAACTCCTATTGAAAACCAAGATAACACAAATATTTTCAAATCTTCAAGTTGAACCCAGACTAAGTATTTTGTTTTGTGGGTGATCTGTCTGTTCTTTTATTAAGAGAAAATCATTTTATGAGAGCTAAGAATATTTGCATTCCTAGCATGGAAAGAATTTAAAATTCTCAATCAACACATTGTTCAAGCAACTAAAAAGAACTGGAGAGTTTCTGCAAGAGTTTCTCAACTTCTGAGGTAGTTGAGACTCTTGAGCAGGGATGAACCCGATCTTGAAGTACTGGCTATTTTAAAATATGCCTTTCATCTCTAGCAGAAAAAGAAATTGTGTTTTTGAGCAACAGTATTCTGAGCTTGGTGATGATCAGAGGTCCTATAGGAGGAGATGGCAGTTTTTATTGGATTGGGCGGGTTCTCACCCTCCATCTCTCTACAGGAAATTTTGTGAAAACATTCAACTCCAGTGATTCATTAAAAAATATTGAGGCCCCAGGGAGTCAATGAGAGCTAAGTTTTACAGAGTGAATCCCATCTGAGACTAGCAGAATTAAGAAGTAGAACTATGGGATATAGGCAACAAAGGTAAAACCAGCCTCCTGGTACAAAAGATTAGTCTTTCAGGATCCATTAGCATTATGACTAGAATGCAGAATGAATCAGATCAGGGATAGTAGGTTTTTTTCACTGTAGGACCTTAGTTAACGTTTTCCTTATATCTTAATTATTTGGTTGTATGAGTGTTCTGAATCCCAGTAAGAACCCTAAATACAATTTTTGTCTGAAAGGATTTTTCCTCCTGATACTCATAAATCTTTCTGAACTTAACAGCAATGGCAGACCCTGATGGCTATACAACTCCATTCTCCTACCCTCTCTTCCGTAGCTGAGGCCAACTGCCATGATAAAAACTTGAAATTCTGGATAGGCACCTGGTTAGGTGCCTTACCAGACACCTAACCAGGTGCCTTACCTTGCCAGTCTAGACTTACCTTGCACCTAGAGTTGGTTATGTGACTTAGTTCTGGCCTTTTCTGCCTTAAGGAATTCTAGAAAATAGTTTTATTTTTGATAAAAGGAGAGATGTGTGGGAGGAGAGGTTTTTTTCCTTGCTACCCATCTTCTTCTTTTTGATATAGTTGTAAAAGAATATGATGCTTGGAATTGTGGCTGCTCTTTTGTGACCATGAGATGACAAGCCTGAGGATCAAATGTACCATCATAGGGTTGACAAAGTGGAGAGACAGAAACATCTCGATGTTGTGATATCATTGACCACTTTTACAATCCTGTGGCCATGTGCCTCTTGGTTTCTTGTTGAAGCCACTTTCAGATGAATACTCCATTATAGCTCAAAGCCTTCTGATTAAATACATCCAGTAAAAAGGTGGCCGTGTGTACCAATGGAGAAAAGAATTCAGAGAAACCCATAGCCTGCAGCCTCTGGTCATCTCTAATCATTTGATATTCATAGATGTAGTTTGGCATATCCCCCTGGGAAAAAACAGAAAACCAGGACTTGCCTGACCTTGGTCTAAGAGTTCACTGGCTAACATCGGTAGAGCTGAAGGCCATGCACACTCATCATTACTGAGAAAGCAGCAATCATTGATGTTACAATTCAACATGAGAAAGAAAAGAAGGATTTTACTCCATATTTCAAAAAATGTTTCTTTATCTTTCTCATTTCCCACAATTCCACTTTTTTTCCTTACTTTGACTTTGGAGAACTTCTTTTACCTTTCTATTTTGCCAATTCTGTTGTTACTTACTTCTTTTACATGGAAAAACAATAAAAAGAAAATGGCTGATGGACTCAGAGCAGTGCCGAAAATGTGTGTATGGAATGTGATGACATAATCTATTGAATAGTCAGAAATTTAGTTAATCTCCAAAGGAACCTAACACTCCTGCTCCCTACCACCATCCTGGTCCAAACCTCCCTTCCTTTGATCCTAGTAACCAAGTGACTCTCCAGACTGGCATATCTTCCACTCTGCATACCCTAAACTAAAACCCTCAAACTACTGTTACTGAAAATGGTAGAACTCAAAGGCCTGTGAGAAATTCTGCACTATGGGAACATATCCACTTAAAAATGTGTTTGTATCGGAAGTTCCTGTCTGGATTTCTCTGCTTGAAGAGTTTGATTTTCACCATACATGAGCAGAGAACTATGATATGTGCCTTATTTTGTTACTTAGTTAATTTGAAAATATGCACTTTCTTCTTTTATGTCTATTAAATTGTTGGTTAATGGTAGCACCAACCTGAGCTCAAAGCACAGAATTCAGAGATGATTAGTAACCAAGACATTAGTATTTCAGTACTGGCAGCATTATCTAGAAAACTGTTTTTCCAGAGAACAGACATTTAGCATTCTTACCTAAAATGTGTGAGAGGAAATAAGAGTCTGTCAAAAAAATTCTGTTTGCAAAGCTAGAAGGGTCTACTGGGCACTCTGCAGGTGCTTCATATGTGACAGACTCAGTATCAATACAATTTATGTTGCGAGGTTTTGGTTTTGTTCGTTGTTTCTGTTTTGTTTGGTCTGAAGCTTTTTGCTTTTGTTTCTCAGATTAAGGAAGAGAAGATTTGCTTGAAAATAAGTAAGACATGCTCCTGGCAGTGTGCTGTTCAGTGGCTGCTCTTTCATTGTAGGTGTTGCTTTACCAGACATCAGCTTTTCTGTATTACACAAACGTGGCCAGACATGACTGCCTCTCAGGGTTGAGAAAGCTTCTTGGCTCCCCTCACACAGAGGGGGCAATCCTTCAAGTTCAACAGTACACCCTCCATTAGCTGGATAGCTGACAAGTCTGTGATTTATCATTCCTTACCTATAAAAATTAGAGACAATTTACAAAGCTTTCTGTGTCTGTTTGCTCTGCTGCCAAGTAGAGATGATAACAATGCAAACTTTCCTCCCAGTGTTGTAGGAAGGAATGATTATTAACAATAATTATAAAAACATGTCCAACAGCATTTGTCATTAGGGAATTGCTAATTGAAACAGTTATGAGATACCAGAAATTTTATTCATTGCTGGTGGAAATACAAAATGGTATAACCACTTAGGAAGATTGGCAGTTTCTTATGAAACATACTCTTAGCTTCTAGCAATTCTACTCCTTGGTATTTAACCAAAGAGTTGCAAACCTATTTCCAAACACAACCTATATATGGGTATTTATAACAGCTCTATTCATAATTACCATAACTTGGAAACAACCAAGATTACATGTGAATATATAAAGAAATTGTGGTATTTATATAATGGTATTATTTTTTACTAAAAAGAAATGAACTATCAAGTCATGAAAAGACATGGAGGAATCTTAAAGGCAGATTACTAAGTGAAAGAAGCTAGTGTGGAAATGCTGTAGACTGTATGCTTCCAACCATATGACCTTCTGGGAAAGGCAATGTTATGGAGAGAATAAACAGATCAGTGGTTGCCAGGGACTTGGGGAGTAGGAAGGAGAAATTAACAGGTGAAGCACAAGGGATTTTTAAGGCAGTGAAACTATTCTGTGTGATACTATAATAATGGATACATGTCATTATAATTTTCAAAACTCGTAGAATATAACTGATGTACCACCAAAGAGTGCATCATAATGTGAACTGTGCACTTTGACTGATAATGATGTATCAATGTTGCTTTATTGATTTTTAACAAAACAGAGTGTGAGATGTTGATGATGGTGGGGGAGGCTGGGTGTGTGTGGATGTGTGCAGGAAGGGAACGGTTTTGTGAAAACTCTGTACTTTCCTCTTAGTTTTGCTGTGAACCCAAAATTGTTCTAAAAATAAAGTATTAAGCTCAATAAATTTTTAAAATCTAAATAAATTATTATAAAGTAGAAAGTGTACGTAACTACATAACTATATAAATTGCTAGAAAAAATTGTTGAATGAATGCTTTCAGATTAGGTTCAGCTCTACATAACAGTAAAAACAACAACAAACTGGTGGCTAGGAAAAAGGTAGAAGAATATTTCTCTGTTATATGAAAAAGGCCTAAAGCTGTCAGTCCTGACCTGGAATGGTGACTACATAGAGATTTTATAGACCAAGGCTTCTGACTTTGCTAAGACTCCCACCTCAGTACTTAACTACCACCCCATGGTCTAATATGGTTGCCAGAGCTCCAGCCATTACATCTGCATTCCAAAAAACAGATAATGAGGAAGAGGGTAATAATTACATGGCTGACTTTCTTTTATGAAGATTTACTGAAAGTTGCACATTACACTTCTGCTTTTATCTCATTGGTCAGGCACTTAGATAAATAACACACCTACCTGTCAGAGTCTGGCAAATTTTTAGCTATTTAAATTATTTTACATTTAAAAGAATATGTATATAGAGAGAGGCCCAGCTAAAAAGCAGGTCTCTGTTTCTAAATCAAAAGAGAGGAAAAAAATTTGGAGTAGGCAGCTAGCCATCTGAGATATTGAGCAACAGTTGCTTTGTTTAAAATAGAGTGCTAGATGCAGAGGATGTAAAGACATTAGCTTAATAAGGGAAATAAACATGTATGCACATAGACATTATATATAGTGGCAGTTTGTTAATGACACAAAGATCTCAGGAGAGGACAAGAGTATGCCTAGCTAGGGCAATCAGAGAAGGGCTCCTTAGAGGGAGGGACATTTTACAAGGATCTAGAAGAATGAAGAGAATTTGGAGAGTAAGAGGTGGAATAGAGGGCAAACTTGATACAGGAATGGCATAAGAAAAGGCAAATTGTTGTTTGATAATGAAGGCTATGCCTATCATTGGCACATATTACATTCTGCTCAGTTACAAATATTTCCCAGACAAGGAGAAACTGATGTCTGTCATTTGAGTACATACCCTAATGACATCAGTCTCTCTCCTCACAATCTGTTCACCATCCCCAAGGAATGGGGAGTGAGAAAGAATTCCATTCAACAACGCACACTTTGAGTATCTCAGGCCAAGAGACATTTTTTTGGTATTTATGATAAAACACCCAAATATATATCCAAGTGGGATTACCAGTCTGGGTTGGATCCAAAAGACTTTGGTTACCAGAACTATTTCTCATCATAAATCCCTAAACAAGTTGAGTTTTTCACTTCCTCTCCTAATCTGCCATGGAGCACAGCCGAGTTGCTTAAAGTCATGTACTTTTTGGCAGTGGCTACAGTTCCAGGATGATAGAGCGATTCTTTTCCATATACATCATTATTATTTCTAGTATAAATATTTATCAAGCACTCACTATGCAATAGAGAAGAGCTCCTGCTTGGTGGTCTTCCCAGCTGAACAAAACAAACGTGAGCAGGGGCCAGGGGAAGAGTGGGAAGAGAACTTCAGCCAGTGGGAAACAATAGGAACAGATTGCTCCCTCCAGCCCCTTCTATTCAAGTTGGACAGTGTTTGGACTTGGCTGCCTTAATTCAGATATGTAAATTAAGTGTTTTTATTTGCTTAACATACCCATATATAGGGTGTGCTCTGCATTGTTCCAAGCTCTTTACAAATATTAACTCATTGAATCCTCATAGGAATCCTGTGAAATAGACCCTATTTATTATTCCATTCACAGGCAGGAAAACTGCACATAGAGCAGTTTGCCCGAGGTCACCCAGATCAAAAGATCTAGAGCCACACTGTCCAAGAGAACACTCTCTGCTGTAAGAAGTGTTCTGTGTCTGCACTGCCCAACAGGACAGCCGCTGGCCCCATGTGGCTATTGATCCCTTAAAGATGTGGCTTGTGTGACTAAAGAACTGAATTTGTAATTTTATTTCATTTTAAATAGTTTAAATTTAGTAGCTGCATGTGGCCAGTGGCTACCATAATCGGCACTGACCTAATGAAAGTCCATGCTCTGTATTATTGTGCTATGGTTTCCTTTTCTTTTTTTAAAGAATGAAGGCCAAGAACATAAGCATTCTTTTGTAGAAGAGGATTCCTGTCTGGTGCATTTGCTGTTTAATTATGATAAACAATGTGAGATGGAAGTTTATGGGAGAAAATGAACAAATCCCTCAGGTAGTGCCATTCCCCATTTATTCCCTGGCTATTATGGAGGACTACAATAAACTCTATCTCCAATGAAAGTTTTCTCACAATTAGTAGCAGATGATAAGGTCAAAAGGGAAAGGCTGAGGGCTGGGGTAGGGGGTCATGCATATTTGGTAACACAGAAACATTTTTAGAAGCAAAAGACAATACTATAGTATCTGGTGTCTGCTCAGAAAGGTGAAGAACAGAACAGTGTCAGGTGCTGTCCTAACCTCATCAAGACTCACATTCCTGCTTTCTCTCTTTTCCTCTCCATCATTATGCATCTATATTCTACTTGCCTTTCAAGGATAAACTTAAAGATACCTCATCCTTAAAAAAAGATACCTCCTCCTTGAAGACTAGTCTCATCTCTCCACCTGAACGCAAACTTGAGAGCATAGAACCTGTTAGGTGTCAGAAGGACGATCTGGTCATGCCTAGGTTATTGCTGTGTATGCACAAGCCCTAACTCTCCTACTGTACTCCTGCTTTAAGGTCTGATTTGCCTTTGTACTTATTCCCCATAAAACATGCACAGTTCCTTGCTCACATTCTATAATTTTAGTTTTTTCTCTGTTTTCCTATGGGAAAATCTAATACTATGTACTTTTATTATAGCATTGACTGAATTGCATTGAAAAAATTGATAATCTCTCTCCCCAGCAAGATTATAAACCCTTTCAGAACAGTACAATTCTCATAATAGATGCTCAATAAACAGTGAATAAATATTTGTTAAAGAAATGGTCATTGTCAGAAATTAAAAAAAATTAAAGATTTTATTTATTTACTTTTTGAGAAGGGAAAGGGAGTAGAAAGAGAGGGAGAGAAACAATGATGCACAAGAGAAACATTGATCAGTTGTTTCTCATGCCCTGACTGGGAATTGAACCGGTGACCTTTAGGTTTGCAGTATGACACTGAACCCACTAAGCTACACCAGTCAGGGCCATTGTCAGAAATTTAAAGTATGTATTTTTTATCTTTTGTTTAAGACAAAATGGAATCCCACTCCAACGGCACTGTTCTACACTAGCAGATTAAGCATTAGGTTACATCAAACTAACTTCATTCTTTCATCAGAGCACTGTTGTGGGTAGGGACAAAGCATAACTGTCATAGATAATGAGTACATTTTCTTGCTAAACTTTGCCCAAGGAATGTAGGTTATCCAGAGAAAGTTGGATTTTTGTGAATTGTACAGAACCTAGTATAGAAAAAAGTGTGAAAAATGGCCATTAGTCAAGATACTGCAATTTACTACAAGTTCATAAAGCTCAAACTTAAGAGAATACTTTTGAGAATTATAAGAAGTGTATGTGAAGGATGTTATGACATTAGGTGAAGTGGAGGGAGTTGCAGAGAGAGGCTGAGATAGACCAAGATCAATTTTACAGCCTTTGATTTAGTTTAATTGATTGAGCGCAAAAAGAAAAAAGGGAGAAAAAGAATGAGGAGATGGTGAAATTGACAAATGTAAAATACTGTAGCAGAAATTACTGTAGCTTGCCTTGAGTAGGAGTGGAAAAGTTTGTTATACTAGGAAATAGTCATTTAAATGGAAAGATGTTTTTTCATGTCTTTTATGGCTGTCGTAAATGATTAATTAAATACTCTGAGTGTTTCATTAAAAGTATACATTCCTTCCAAATTAAAGTGTGTAGAGACTCGTTATAAATAAATTCATTGGGTGAATGAAAGAAGCATTTACTTCTAAATGAATATTACTGGCAAATTTCATTCTTGACATTGATTAAATAGACTGAATTTATTTTAATGTGCAATATGAACAAATTATAAGGCTAATTGGTTTTCTCCCTTAGTATTGCATTATTTAACGCATTTTAAGTGATTCAACAATTTTAAGGATTCACTACATAAAATACATTTTGCTATTGAAAACAAAAGAACCGGTAAGATACATTTCCTTTCCTGTTTCAATTATTCTACCTTCACACGTTGTGGAACAACTTTAAGTACCTACTATGTGCAAAGCATTTTACTGGATGTTGAAGATAATGGAAACAAAAGGCTTATTTCTGCCCAAGTTCAAAATGTCATAGGAAAAACATGTATAAAGTAACTTTAATATAAGACAGACTCAGGTAAGTAAGTGCTAAAATAATAAAGGTACAAAGTGTTTGGGGAGTGCAAGGAATAGAGGGATTAAGTCTGATGGGGAGGGGATCAAGAAAGGCTTCTTGGAGGAGGAAGGATTTGAGCCTGGCCTTGAGAGATGGTTGGGAATTTAACAGGAGCCGCAGTGGGAGAGAAGGAGAGAAAGGGTTTGTGTGGTCCGGGTTGCTGGGCTGTTCTATGAAGAGGTTTTAGTGTTCCTCTGGACAATTGAACTGTCATGTAGAAGAGACATGTCACACAGAAAATACACAGATCAACTAAAAACTGGCCTGCGAATATAGCTATGTGACTTCAGAGAGAGAAACCATGTCAGGCTGGGGTGTGGGCTACAGAAGTGACAGGTATAATTAGACATTGAGCAGATCAGCATTTTTTGATTAATAAGCTCAGTCTTCCTATACATTGACTCATGGGTCTAAAAGGAACCTCAGGAAGTTATTTAGGTCACCCCTGACTGTGATGTTTTTCTATGCTGTTCCTTTAGCCTTGGCCCTATAATATGAGCTCTTCAAACGCTGAGACCACAGACTCTGTGCCCTGCACAAGGACCAGTACAATAAAACACAGTGGTGGCATTGGTAGAAACAGCCTCTGAAGAGCACTGGTTTGCATCTTTATAATGAGCATTGGGTGGGAATTGAGGCAAGGATTTGTGGGTCTCTCAAGGCTCTCTTTCAGTCTGCCCACCAAGTGATACCTCCTGCTTGGGGAGAAAGCTGATCACTGAACTGATTCATGCTGGTTCCTTACCGCCTCGCCTTAAGAAAATGTATCTCTATGTAGCTACCAATTAGAAATGTAAAGTTCTACAATGTTAGAGCTGGAGGAGCTATTAGGAATAATCTGGCTCTACCCCTTCATTCATCATGTAACACTGGAGGAAAGAGAATCTCAGAGAGAAGTGTTTTGCCTAAAGTTGCAGGATTAATGATTGGCTCAGCTGAACCACAACTAGAATGCAGGTCTGTAGGTTTCCTAACTTTCAGATCTGTTTCTTTGCCCTGCACCACACTGGCTTCTTTATTTGCTTCCATGGGTGAGTGTGTGTGTGTCCATGTGTGTGAATATTTCCAAGAGTTCAGCTTAAAGCCTTCAGTGGGATCATATAGAACAATGCATGCTAAACTAAAGGAGGAAACTGCATTGGATCAAAACTCTCCCACTTGGAAAAACATTAGAATCCTGGGAATTTCTTGCGATGCGAGAAAGCTTAGCCCCCAGGACTTGCAGTGTAAACACTGTGGCTAATTTGTTGAAGTGAGATGCCATTGATGATTCTCCCTGCTTTGAGAGATGACAGGACTCCCTGATGGAACAAAGCAGATTGCTGTTAGCAGATTTCAAAAAGTGACCAGGAAAAGACAAGACATTTTACCAACACAGACAATCTTTTTTGAAGAGGAGATGGGAAAAAGAAAAAAGAAAAAAGACAACTCAAAAGGCATTCTCCCATAAAGTTTGCTCTTCAGAGTGCAATCCTTTCTACAGCCCTGCCTCTGCCCACAGAGTGTTGGACTTAACCTGGAGTAAAGCTTGGCAAAGCAAGTACATCGGTTCTGCAAAGCCATTCTGAGAACAGTGAATAGGATGCTACAGAAAGCACCCCAGACACCTGACCCAGGAATTTGCAATATCAAAGTTAGATGAGAACAACATTCAACACGTTTACTTTCTAGTCACTTGTTATTTTTTTAAAGGTTACTTTTACAAATAAAAACGATATTCAGCTTCTACACCTATTTTCTTATCCAAGAAAAATGTCAAGTCTTCTGTAGAAAAACCTGTCTTACCTAAAAAAGTTCTGTCACTTTGATGTGGTTCAGTTGGGGGCTGTCTGTTCACTTCCCGTTGACATTTGCAATTCTATTTATAATGGCAGGATAATGCAATTGCATGGGGTTTTGTTTTTATTCTTTAAAAAGTTATTGTTTCCATCCATCAGTAGAGTACTTCTATTGCTATGTAATAACTTTTCTTCTGCCTTTACAATAAGGATGGTTAACCTTATGTTAGAGCAGGAAGCTTCCTTAGCAACCACCTGCTTCCAGGTCCTCATGTTCTGGACTCAGGAACATCCAGGAGTTGGTAGACTGCGCAGGGTTCACTCTGGGGAGGAGCAATCGTGACTAGGACTCCCTTCTCTGCTCCCATCCTTGTGTTCTTTCCTGCAACGTCATTTGCCTTTATTAAAACAACCCCTTAAATCACGTTTCCCTGAGGAAATATGCCTCCCTTTTGGTTTTTTAGTTTCACATCTTCAAGGAAGTTTTAGGAAAACCACAAAATGCCCTTCCTCCCATTTTAATGGAAGTAGAATTTTCTTTCTATCTTAAATTCCAGGAGGAGGAGAGCCACTATTATTAAGTTCATTATGTTTATTGATGACTATATTAATCATATTTTTTAATGCACTACTTCTGGGTAACAAATTCATAATTTCTGGCTCACAGCAACAAACATTAACTTTTTGCTCTCAGGTCTGTGGCTTATCAGGAGGTTTAGTTTCAGGCTATGGATTGAGTCCAGGTTTGCTCTACCTGTTTTTCATTATGGGACCAGCAGCTGACTGCAACTTGCTCTTCTCATGATAGACGGCAAGTGCCCAGGACAAGACAGAACAGGCAAGCACATTGAAATCCTCTGCTCAGAACACATCTTCTAACTTTCCATTGGCCAAAGCTAGTCATGTGGCACAAACCAAAATCAGAGATGAGTGCCCTGCCTGCTCTACTAAGAGGCACTACAGAGTTACATGGTGGGGAACATGGAATCAGAATGTTATCATAAGATGGAAGTGGGTAGGATCTAGGCTAGGAAGTAGGGATGGATGGGTGGGGGGTGTGGTGAGGGGGAAATGGAGACTACTGTACTTGAACAACAATAAAAAATTAAAAGAAAAAAGATGGGAGTGGAAAACTGAGACTAGTGTTCAAATCTACCAATGTGACAATTTAAGACAGAAAGGAAATATTACTCATCTCTAGAATCAGAAATTATACTACTGAGTTCTCCAAGATGCCTAGAATAAGACAAAGCCTCATTAAATTTTAATTTTCTAAATGCCTTTACATTTCTTGAATGATCTACCACACAGCAGATTGTCTGGCTACTCAGTAAATATCCGAGGGATTAAAGAATACTTTGTTCACTAAGGAACTTCCTCTCCTCCTCCTTCTTCCTTTTCTTCTAGGAAAGGAAAGGAAAGGAAAGGAAAGGAAAGGAAAGGAAAGGAAAGGAAAGGAAAGGAAAGGGAAGGGAAGGAAAGGAAAGGAGGAGGAAACATGCGTGACCCAAGGCATGGCCCACTCTTGTGCCCCCCCGGAAAGGGGCTGGGGAGAAACTTTTTCATTTGTAACATTAATTCATGTATTCATTCAAGGAATATTTGTTGAGTGCTACCATATGCCAGGCACATTTTTAACTGTGTAGGATATATCAGTATACAAAATAAAACAAAATTGCTGCCTTTGTGTAGCTTATCTTATATCAAGGAGAGAGAATATAAAATAAAATAAAAATAGTAAGTAAAGCATATACTATGTTAGTATTTTATATGTGCTTTTTAAAAAAAGAGCAGGCTAAAAGTATTAAGAGGACTAAGGGTAGGGCTGGGAGAGTCTGCAATTTTACTATAGTGGGGTTAAAGGTTAGTCTCAGGGAAGAGGTGACATTGCACCAGATATTCCAAAGAGGTGAGGGATTATTTTCAGTCTTCTCCCTGTAGCCAGAGTCCCATAGTGGGTCCTCAGAGACCATTTTGAGTGTGAGTGAAGGAGAAGTGGTGTTTGGGGGAACAACTAAGAGTTGGGGTTTCTGACTGACTTCCATCCCCACCCAGCAACAGTCAGGGCACTTCCAGTTTCATATTTAGATTTAGCCATATGATTTCTTCAAAGGGGTATCCTGCCACTTAAAATCTAATAATAATAGATGCCTCAAAACACTATGTTAGGCTGTAAATTTATGAAGGTCAAAGATCTGGATTAACATCTCAAATAAGAACCTTGAAAAGTTTATTTATTTATCTATTTTTAAAGAGTTTATTTTTAAAGAGTTTAGTTTTTTTGGAAGAGGAGAAGGGAGGGAGAAACAGAGGGAGAGAAACATTGATGTGCAAGAGGTACCTTGATCAGTTGCCTCTCATAAGCCCCTAACCAGGAACGTGCCCACAACCCAGGCACGTGCCCTGACTGGGAATGAAACCAATGACCTTCTGGTTCACAGGCTGGTGCTCAGCTCACTGAGCCACACCAGTCAGAGAGAACCTTGAAAAGTTTATTAATTAAAATTTTAACAATGGCTCAATGTTCTAATAGTCAACTGTCTCGGTTGACTATAGGGACAGTGACACACCCTCCTCTTCTGTCATTACATTTTCCTTTTGGATATTTCATCTAGTCCTGTGACCTTAAATACCACCCATACCCTAGTGACTCCCAACTTTAACATCCCTGACTCCTCCAATGGACTCTAGAGAGTTCTACGCAGAAACTCGAACATGACCGAAACAGAGTCCATGACTTCCGCCTCCCCATCACACCTCTGCCTCCTCAGTTGTCCTCATCTCAGCAAATGGTACACACCATCACTCATCTTTTCCCAGCACCTTCAGCTTTGAATCCAAAATATGTCTTGTATCTTCTCACTTCTCTCCACCTCCACTCTTGCCCAAGTCCCATTATCTCTTGCAACAACTACTGTTATGGCCTCCCAGCTGGTTTCCCTGTTCTACAATAGATTATCTATACTGCAGGCAGTTACAATTTAAAAACACAAGTCATCTCATGCCATCCCCCTCTACTACTTCATACGGCAATGACAAACTTCTCACTATAGTCTATAGAACCCAGTGCCACCTGGCCCAGGCACATATCCCTGACCTCTTATACTTCTATCCCTCACACACATGACCATAGCACACCATGCTTGTCCTGGCCTTAGGGCCTTTGAACTTGCTGTTTCATTCTCCCAGATTGCTTTGCCCCAGCACCCCCACCCCCACTCCCACATTGTGATGTGGCTGGTTTCCACAAATGGTCCCCATTCAGCTCAAATGCCTACTCCTCAGGGAAGTTTTCCCGGAGCTTCTGATCATCCCCTATCATGTCACCCTTCATAATACTTATCACCCTGCCCAATTATGTTATTAATTTGCTTATCTGATCATTATCTGTTTCCCAACATTAGAATGAAAGCACCACTGCAGCAGAGATTGTACCGATGTATTGAAAGCACCTGGAACAAGTGCTCGAAAAGTAGTGGTCAAATCAACGATGACTGACGTCAGTGCCTTTTCAGGGGCCAGGTGCTGCCAGGAAGAAACTGGAGAGGGCACCATGGCACTGAGCATTGTGGAGGGGACCATGTGGGACGGGAATTTTTGGCTTCTCAGCAAGGTGGAGATGGAAAAGAAATGGGAGTTCCAAGAAACAGTTGTCACTACTGTACAATTATAACCAAGTCCAGCTCCAGATACTGGTCTTTCTGACATCTCAGGTCCACTTTTTTTGCCCATATCCACTAGGTTCTCTCATTGCAAGCTACAGAAGCACATACTGAAACATGTAAGAAAAAAAAAAGAAGAAAAAGAAAGAAAATAATTAAAAGATTAAGGAGTAGCTCATAGATGGGAAGTAGAAATTAAAAACAAAAACAAAAACAGGTTTTAGTATAGGAAAAGCTTCAAGGACCCGGGGCCAAGAATAAATGGATACTTGCTTCAAGCCATTGAGTTTGAAATAAAAGAATTACAACAATTCCCATTTTTTAAAAATCTGTGATTTATATATTTTTAGAGAAAAGGGAAGGGAGGGAAAAATAAAAGGAGAGAAACATTGACCGGTTTGCTCTCGCATGTGCCCCAACCAGGGACTGGGCCCGCAGCCTAGGCATGGGCCCTGACTGGAATCAAACTAGTGACCTTTTGGTTTATGGAATGACACACAACCTACTGAGCCACACCAGTCAGGGCAACAATTTTCATTTTTGACACTTTATTCACATTGTAATCTCTGGGGTAGCAATGTCTGATACAATTTGAGGTCTGAGCCTACCCCTGGATCCAGGCATGGTGTGAGCTCCCACTGCCATAAACCCAGTGGACTGTTATCAGAATAACAGGTAATGGATCCTGGACAGACAACACAACAGCTGTCCACTCCAGTCCATGAAAATATCACTGGGTGAGGTGTTTCATTTTAGAAGGTTATAATCTAGTCGGCAAGGAAATAAAATGAGAGGTCACTTATCTCAATGAATGTAGTGTATTATTGCTGGGGAAGTAAGGCATCCTTCCTGTTAACCTCTGAGAAACTAACAGAGACATATTCCTAGACATGCATTTTCTCTCCTGAGGCCCATTTGAAAATCAATGTCTCTCATCTCCCGTAAACCGTCAGCTGGAACAGGACCTCTCCTAACTTCACCAGGGCATGGCTCACTCCTGACTCTGCAAAGAGGATTTCCTCTCGTTCCGCCCTCTCCAGATTTCATAGCAACTTGGGCAACACATTTAGTTGTTAAATAAAATAACTCCAACCATAAGCCTCAGTAATTCATAATCTATTCCTCCAGTACATACACCGTATGTGTTAGGTGAGACTTATAGACTAGGGGAAAAGTGTAGAAAAAGGGAAGGAGGAGAAACCTTAGGGATGAAGGCTCAACAATGGAAAAACAAAGAGGATATCTCCATGGTGAAAATATTCGATCCCCCAGCACTCTTGGATTCTAGGGCAATTTGCCTAGATGGAGCTAGGTGATTGAGTAAGTGAAGAGTGATCACATAAATGAGGAAGATTCATTTTTGGACGCCAATAAATACATACTACAATTAATGTGCCTATTTGTTTCTTCAATAAAACTTGACTATGCCTACGCTTTGTGCTAAGCACACGTGAGTAATTCAGGTGTGTTTCCTGCCTTCACAGAGCTGACAAGGGGATATGGCCATGAGGCAGGTGGAAAAAACAGGCCTGGATGAACATTCTCTGCTGGGCAGGAGGGTAGATCGAAGATGCCATGGGCTCCTGTCCAGGAAAAAAACATGAAACTTTCATTCTACTATGAATGATTAAATTTTGGGGGGTATTTTTGACTAGGTGTCAACTTAGTCACTCATTGGCTTCCAATCTTACTTATCTGAAGATTGGAAGAACTTTTCAGACAAGCTTCTGACTCTGTATATTTCAAATCTTGCTTCTCTTCTGTAATTCACATGCTTCTAGTGCTTCTGTGACATGGTATAGGGTATATTCTTCTCACGACAGGACTTCTGATCTTCCCCTTTGTGTCAGCAGTGCATTTCTCCTGGGAGTGTTGCTGGAAGTTGTGCCAATGCTGGGGAAGCCAGAAGTGTCTGTGACCCACAAAAATGTATCTCAGAAAATCCAAATTAAACTCAACTTTCCCTTAGCCATATGCCAAAAATGCCCATGGCCACTCTAATGCCCTTGACCATGAGGGAAAGTATGACAGAGTGGAAGTTGTAGTAGAAAGAGACAGTAGTATTAAGTGATTGTAGTTAACTGTTATTCTTTCAGAAATTTTATTATCCGTAGGACCATGTGAACACATTGTGTGGGTTGTCTCATGGCTCTGAAAGATAGCTGTGCAACTGAAGGACTCTGAAATTTGTCAGATCCTGGAGTAGGCCTGGGTATTCAAGAAATTTCAGAATAATTCCTCATTATGCAAAAACAAACAAACAAACAGACAGACAGACAGACAAAACCCCAAAACTCAGAATAACAACAACAAAACTGTAACCCAAAGTGTTAGGACCTGGGAAATAGGCTGGCTACCTAAAGGAAAAGAGAAATGCATGAGATTTTGGAAAGGTTTGTAGGATTTTAGCCAGTGCCAAGATTAGCTAGAGGGTCTATGCTTGTAAGCCAACTAGTCCTAATAATAATGATGATAATTAAAATACTAGAGCATTTTCCTCTATGGTCTTGGCCTAACTTTCCATGTACATCCTCTCCTACTGTATTTGTGACAGTTAAGGAAACTGAGGCACAAAGAGGTCTAGCAAATGGTTCAAGGTCATACACCTTGTAGTTGTGGAGATGGCATTTCAACCAAAGTTTGACTGGCATCCAAACCTCCTTTCTTCACCCTCACACCCCACCCCTTCTAAGCCTTCTATTTTGCTAAGCCTACCAGGTTACCTCCTTCCTAGCATTCTTCACCCCATCCTCCCACCATACCTTGTCCTCAAGGAGGAATCTTTTGTTTGGGGCTATTCCAAAGGGGTCCTGCTTTATAAATTACTGGACATAAGTGGAAATAGAATGAAAACCTAAGAAGTTGGACCAGAAATTCAACATTGAATTCTAAACATTCCAGACATGCAGTGCCAAGTTGACTTTATTCCATGGAAGTTTAGCCTTAAATTTTCAGAGGAAAACTTGGAGCCTCACCTAGTCAAGGCCTTTCCAAGCCAAGTGTTGTGACGTGTGACAGCCAACACTAGTGTAGCCCTCACTATGTGCTACCTATTGTTCTAAGAACTGTAGGTGTGTAGACTCATTTTAACCTTTCCAATAGTCTCATGAGGTAATAGTACTATTATTATCTTCATTTTAATGTAATTTATCTGCAAGTTTGCATAGCTGAGTGGTTGTTCTAGGATTTGAACAGAGTCTGGCTCCATGCTATTTGTTACATCTTTGTCTTCTTTCTTTCCAGCCTGCTCTCACCTTGGTGGTGGGTGCTCTGTCATTGGAGTCTAAGATTTGATCCTCATGTTTGTGAACATTCATCAATAAGGATTCTTGAGCCTTTGCTACGGTGAGGTGCTGTGCTAACCACACAGTATAAATTGGTAAGAGATAATAGACATGATCCCTGCACTCCCTAAGCTTGCATTCTTGTGGAAGCAAATAGGTCTTAAAGCAATAAACATCTGTATTTAAAATTAACAAGTCAGTAAATAAGGCTATGACCTGCAATCATATTAAATGTTATGAAGAAAGCAAACAGAGTGCTCTAATAGGTAATTACAGAAGGATCTACTTAGACATGTGGTTAGGGAAGTCCATCTCTGACTTTGAATCCAATATAATACAAGGGATGAAAGCCTTAAAATGAGATAAGGGAAGAGACCCTCCAGTTAAACATGAAAGCAGAGGCATTCTTTCATCCTTACCCTTTCCACAAATCCCACTAAAATTGAGTATAAAAAGAGTCATTAGAAAGAAACTGAGAAGGATGAAGGGAATTGGTGGAGAGAAAGATACTTGTGGTTTTGAAGAGTGAACACATTTTTGAAAGATAAAAAAAATGGAAAGAGAACTTAGCAAAACTAAGAATGCTGAATGCCAAGTGCTTGCTAACGGGATGCTAGTGTAAAAGGAGCCAAGTCACAGCACTGGACTCCCCAGGAAAGTCTCAGGAATTGAAGATGCTTGTGTGCAGCAGGTAGGGGTAAAGGTGTGGGAGGAAACCAGGAGAATGATATGAAATTCCTGGGAAATGCTAGGAATATACTCTAAGAATCCTGAAACACCAATTCAAAAGAATCTATGCACCCCAATGTTCATAGCAGTGCAATTTACAATAGCCAAGTGGTGGAAACAGCCTAAGTGCTCATCGGTAAATGAGTGGATCAAAAAACTGTGGTACATTTACACAATGGAATATTACACAGCAGAAAGGAAGCAGTAACTCCTACTCTTCTGCAACAGCATGGATGGACCTGGGGAGCATTATGCTAACTGAAATAAGCCAGGCCATGAAAGACAAATACCATATGATCTCACCTATAAGTGGAACCTAATCAACAAAACAAACAAGCCAGCAAAATATAACCAATGACACTGAAATAAAGAACAAATTGACAGTAGCCAGAGGGGAGTTAGGAGGGGGATAATGGGGGAGAGAAGGGGAAGGGTCATAAAAGAACATGTATGAAGGACCCCTGGACAAAGACAGTGGGGAGGAGGATTATATGTGGGAGGTAAGGGTTGGTAGAGTGAGGGAGAGTAATGAGGGGAAAATGTACAATTATAATTGCACAACAATTTTTTTAAAAGTCAGCATGAAACACACTTAGGCTCCCAGATTCTCCCCTCGACCTCACCTATCCAGGCAACTCTCCCTCCCTCGCCTTGCCAGGATGCCAGAAGATTTTTATTCCACAGAAAAGCTGAGTGACTCCATATCCCTGATGCCAAGCCCAGAGGAAGTGGGCAAAATATGCAAGGAAACAAGAGTGTAAGCACAGGTCTATACATTGGAACATGATTTCTATTCCCTCAGATTCCCAACTGTCCAGGTTTGGATTAAAAATCTTGCAGTTTCATTTGACTCTTTTCAATTGTGTGCTTTTTTTCCTTTCATAGAAATTATACTTGAACACATACATATGCTTTTCTTCTTAAGAGAAGAGGAAAGGCATTCCTAGCAGAGGCGGCAGTATGTATGAAGGTCCTGATTGGTGCATTCAGGGAACAGAAAAGAAGTTTCTGTGACAGGAGAGCAGGGGCCAGACGAGGAGACCTTGGATATGGGGTTAGAGAAAGAGCAGGGCCAGACATTGCAGGACCTTGTGCGCCATCAAAAGGAGTTTGATTTTTCTTTGAAATGCATCCATGAAAGGGTTTTCAACCATGGGTAACATGATCTTATTTAGGTTTCAGGAGTTACTTTGGTTGTATAAAGAATAGATTGTCACATATTTTCCTGGGCCTTCTCATGAAAAATTATGTATCCCAGTACTTTAGAGCGGAAAGGACCTTCAAGATCATTTAGTTCAACCCTTCCTTTTAAAAGATAAGCAAACTAAGACACAGAAAATTTATGATTTGCCCAAGGTCGTATAGCTAATAACTGTGTGAGGCTTTTAAACCAGGAGTTGGAGGGTGATAGATTATACTTTTAAGAAATCATTCTACTCCATATTTCCTTTGGCCAGAAGTGATGTCTCCCTCTTCTGAACTTTCATCTCACCTTATTTTTCTCTCCTCTGGTACTTACTCATTTATTACCCTGATCATAGTTCTTTGTGTTCACATCTTGTCTTGTCTCCTTTGCAAGATTGTAAAAGCACTTTCTGGAGAGCAGGAAGTATGGCCTCTACTTAGTATGTCTCTGTAAGACTTTACATGTGGTAGGTGTTCAATCAATGTTTGTTGGATGGATGGATAGATGCATAGGTGGATAGATGTATGCCCCATATGCTATAAACAAAACAGTGTCTACTGACTGGATATACACTTATAGATTTTATTCATTCTGATTTATCATTTTAGATTACCTCCTAGCTATATTTTCATTCATATAAGCATATTGAAAAGTGATCATTTTTTTTAATGACATGAAAAGAAGTAGCCTAAAAATGTCATATTTCTAACTCAGGCAATTCTTTCTCCCAAGCTTACCAGCAGGGAGAGCCTATACACACTCTTCCTGCTGGTTGGGCTTTTATACATTCCTTCTCAACACATGGCCCTTTAGGAATTATTTTTAATAACTTTTTTTAGATCCTCATCTGAGAATATGTTTATTGATTTCAGAGAGAGATGGAGGGAGAGAGAGAAACATTGATGGGAGAGAGAAACATCGATCAGTTAGTTGCCTCTTATATGTGCCCTGACCAGGGACCACACCTGCAATGTTTTGGTATACATGGACAACACTCCAACCAACTGAGCAACCTGGTCAGGACTAAGAATTTGTTTTTTATCAGAACTCCCCCCACCCAGTCTCCCAGGAGATGGCTGAGACTGCCTATAAGAAACAAATCGAGTGTCCCAAGTAAAACAGTGATATCACAATGAGGAAATATGCTTTGCTAAAGTACTAAAAAGAAAATGCTGAGCTGTACCTATGCCTTCTCCAGTGGAGAAATGTACAAACATTACTCGTGCTGCCAATAGTGGAGAGAGAGAGAGAGCTCTGGATTCCATCCTTGCCTTCAATTTTGACTTGCTGAGTAGATCTGGTAATTTGTGAAATCTCTCTCTCTCTCTCTCTCTCTCTCTCTCTCTCTCTCTCTCTCTCTCTCTCTCCATACCCTCTCTCTCCTTCCTCATCCATAAATGAGATATGAAAATATTTGCAACAACCAGTCATAGGTTCAGTTTCTGCTACAACATAATGACCCATGAATTCTGTCAATAAAATCAGTCAGACTGATTTTGAGGATAACTATTCCATTTTGGGACTCACTGACTTGGCTTTCTGCACGTACACGCTTAAGTCACAAGCTGAGAATCAGTGCCAGGGATGAGATTCTATGATGCATCGGCTTCCTGAATGGAGAAATGAGCTTCAGGGTGTGGGACTTTCAAGGATCTCAGATCTTCACTCAGGCAATAGGCATTCAGAAGACAAACATGACTCACTGTGCATGGGATCTCAAAACTTCGGTCTGAGGGTTGGGAGGGTCTGGAAAAGATTCTATGGTAAAGCTTAATTCAGAAGGGTACAGAATGTTTTCTTTGTGAAGTGACACACGTAGGAGTTGGGAAACAGTGGAAACTGGAAATGAGTGCCTTGTATCAAGTCTCACAGAATCATCCTGCTGCCCCAGCCCCCAGGCGTCAGTTGATTTCTTTGGTGTCCCACGATTTCAATGAGGCCACTGCTCTCAGACCTTTTCAGCTGCTTTACCATGTCAGTTTTCTCCTGCTAAGAAACAAACTGTCCTAAAAGTTAGTGGTCTAAGGTCATGACATTTTATTATTTGCTCATGATTCTGTAATATGAGTGGGGCTCAGCCAGGCAATTTTTTTTTGATGGTCTTGGCTGGGGTCTCTCATGCAGGTGCTGTCATCTGAAATCTCAGCTGGGCTGGAACACTCTGAATGATATCACTCACATGCATGGACCTCAGCTGGGACAACCAGGATGGCTGGGCACTGGCCTAGAATCTCCTTGCTCTTCCCACTCACTCTCTCTCCAGTGGTCTCTCTCCAGCAAAATAGCAGAACTTCATACCATGGTGACTCATGTCTTCTAAGAGCACAAGGGCAGAAGCTGCCAGGCCTTCCTAAGGCTGGGCCTAGAACAACCACAATGTCAATTCTGCAGTATTCTATTGGTTACAGCAAATCACAGGTCAGCCCAGATTCAAAGAGGAAAAACAGCTTCTACCTCTTCATATAGCATAGCAGAGAATGTCTGGCCATCTTTAATTCACCATGAACCCCACTTATGTAGTCCAGTTTTGTGGAACAAAGGAGCATCTTGTTCCCTGTTCATTCTGTTCTCCCAGGCACACATTTCCTGTTTCCCATTTGGATGTTCCATTGTTAGAGTGAAGCTTCCACTCCAGGTTTCTAGGTCTGCTGCTTCCACTTCTCTGGCACCACCAGTCAGATTCTCTCTAGTCACTTTCTCTCTACCTCATAGTTTCTTATTTATGGGCTTTGCTCCTCCATGGCATGACTTCCCTATGGCTTCTGCAGCTATAAAAGTCAGTAGTATGCAGAAAAGAGTTAACACAGAAGGCCTGAGACTGCTATCCTTAGGAAGAAGACCTGCTTGCGAGGTTGACCCTTGACTAGCATCTGGGAACTTGGGTTTTGTGAGGTGTATTAGGTAATGTTCTCCAGATGAGCAACCAAAAGGATGTGTGTATATTTGTATACAAAGGAATCGCCTCGTGTGTGTATGGTAGCTGGCAAATGTGAAATCTGCAGAGTGAGCTATCGGGCTGGAGACCCAGGATAGCTGATCTGAAGCCGGAAGGCAGTCTGCCTGAAAATTTCCCCTTGCTGAGGAGTCCAGTCTTTTTGTTCTAGTCAAACCTTCAACTGATTTGATGAGGCCTGCCCATATTATGGAAAATAATCAACTTACTCAAAACTCACTGATTTAAATGTAATCTCATCCAAAATATCCTCCAGAGCATTATGCTAGGTGAAATAAGCCAGGTGGTGAGGGACAAATACCATATGATCTCACCTTTAACTGGAACATAATCAACAAAAGAAAAAAACAAACAAACTATAACCAGACACATTGAAATTAAGAACAATCTAAGAACAATCTAACAATAGCCAGAGGGGAGGGAGGAGGGGAGAGTGGGGAGAAGGGTTTTCAGGAACTACTATAAAGGACACATGGATAAAACCCAGGGGGAGGGTGGAAGCAAGGGAGAGAGGTAGGTTTGGCTGGGGTCGGGGGAGTAGTGGGGAGAAAATGCAGACAACTGTAACTGAACAATAATGAAGTAATTAAAAACAAAAACAAAAACAAAATATCCTCCAAACTGACACATAGCTATGACATCACAGGAAGGTTCCCACATTCTCTGAACTGATAAGAGTGACTCACAGTGCCTAAACTGTTTATACAAGCAATATGGCTCATGCAGAAGCTTCCATTATTCCCACAAAGAATAGAGAAAGGAATTCTCAGTCTGGAATTTTGTTACATGCTAGGCAGAGTTGGCTATGTGATTGGCTCTTAGTAAAAACCATGGGCACTGAGCCTCTAATGAACTTCCCTGGTAGGCAACGCTTCACACATGCTACAACTCATTGCTGGAGGAGTCGAGCAGGTCTTGCATTCCTTCACTGGGAGAGAACTCTGAGAAGCTAGCAGCTGGTTTCCTCTGGATTTTGCCTCATGTACCTTTTCCCTTTGCTGATTTTACTTTGTATCCCTTTGCTGTGATAAATCTTAGACATGACTATGACTATATGCCGAGTCCTGTGAGTCCTCCCAGCAAATCACTGAACCTGGAGGAGGTCTTAGAGGTCCCCAGCACAAGTAGGAAATGAAAATATGATGTCATTAGAAAAGGTCTGTCCCTAAGTGTTAATACAATTGAAACAAAGGTGGACATTATTTCGTATATTTAAGGCTTTGTATGAGTGCAACACTATGCTACACTATGCCGTGATGCATTCAAAGGTGATATTAGGAACCTAAGTGAGTGCCCAAGGCTTCCCAAAGCAGGTGGGATATTTGAGTAAGAAGGAAAAACAAGCAAGGAAGGTCATGGAGCCCAGTGTTTGAGGATTCAGACTCTGGGGAGGTGGTTGAGTCCAAATCTTGTCTTTAGTGGCTACTAGCAAATCATTAATTAACATGAGCTTTAAATTTCCACATTAGAGGGTATTATTATAATAATAATGGCTAATATTTAATAAGTGCTTGACACATCCTAGCCACTTCATGTATTAACTCACTTAAGTCCCACAACAATCCTATTAGGTAAGTATTATTTCAATCCTTATTTTACAAATTCGGAAACTGAAGCCCAGAAAGAGATCTTGCTAAGACCCACCACAGAGAATACTGGGAAGCATAAATGAACTAATACATGTAGTGCCCTTGGGTAGGATCTGGAGAGTCAGGAGCATCCACTAAGTATTAACTATTATCTTTTAAAACATAATAAAAAGGAGAGGAAAGGAAAAAGTTGGGAACAAGTGCCCCTGCATGAACAAAACATAAGAGTGTACCATTGCAGAGTGCATGCTATGGGCAAAGGTAGAATGATGGACAGAGAGCTTTGATTAAATACTCCTATGTGCCAGGCATTGGGCTAGGAACTTTGACCTAGTGCTTACAGGGAGGGATGTGGTTTTAATGAGTAGCAGAAATATGACATGGGGACAGGATTTAGAGGGTCTTGATCATTATATTAGTACTTACTGTCTAGGGCTGTGATTGTCAAACTGACATGTGACAGAGTGCCTAGAGACCATAGTCTTTGCAGGTGATATGAAATAACTATATATACTTATATTAGCTGGTGATCAGAATAAAAGTTTAAGAAACAAACTGAAGGGAGAAATATTTCAAGTATTAAAATTTAAAAGCTTATTTTAAAAATGATCATTTTCTTTTTTTGTAAATGAGTGAAACACCATATTACTTGATTTTTAGTAGCTTCAGAGCTACTGCACTAGACAATGGAAAAAGGCCCACGGTTGGAGAGCTATATCTGGCTTGGGGCACAGATTTGAATTGAAATGGAGGAAAGAAAATGGTTAGGAAACCAATATGAGCATAAAGAAATGAAGGGCTGACTCAAGGTGAGTTCATGGAAAAGTGAAAGGAAATGAGTGAGCACAGGATCAATAATAAATGAAGTCTAGATGGTATTTTTAGCCCATAAAGACCTGGGTTCAGGTTTCCACTAATTATCAGCTTCTGACTTCTCCATAGCTCAGTTTCCTCATGGGTAAAATGCATAATGATTACATTAGTAGGGCTGCTATGAAGAATGATCAAATGAGAAGCAAGCTCTGTCCGGGTTTCTTAGTTGGGTGGAGCATCATCCTGTACACTGAAAGATTGTGGGTTTGATCCCTGGTCAGGGCACATGCCTAGGTTGAGGGTTCAATCCCTAGCTGGGGCATGTATGGGAAGAACTGATCAATGTTTGTCTCTCACATTGATGTCTTTCCATCTCTCTGTTTCTCTCCCTCCCTCCCTCCCCCACCCCCCTCTCTCTCTCTCTCTCAAATCCATAAACTTGAGTGACAATTTTAAAACAATCAGAGAGTGAAGGTATTGTGCACTTGGTACAAAAGCTATGCCCATTATGGCCCTGGCTGGCATAGCTCAGTGGATTGAGCTCGGGCTGCGAACCAAAGTGTCGCAGGTTCGATTCCCAGTCAGGGCACATGCTTCGGTTGCAGTCCACGGCCCCCAGCAACCACACATTGATGTTTTTCTCTCCCTCTTTCTCCCTCCCTTCCCTCTCCAAAAATAAATAAATAAAATCTTAAAAAAAAAGCTATGCCCATTATAAATGATGCTTGTCTGAATGTTGGGAAATGAGGCAGCTGGAGGAGTCAAAGATGGCTAGGGGTTTGATCCCAGGTGTTCGGGAAACAGACAGCTCTGGGGAAAGCAATAAGAAAGAAGGAAGATTAATCTAGCCCTGGAGAAGGATGATTGGTTTCATTATAAGCACATTATATGAGAAAAAGTTTTGTAAGTGTGCTACACTAAAAACAGAACTTTTTTTAAAAAAAGATTTTATTTTTTCTTTAGACTGAGGGGAGGGGAGGGAGAAAGAGGGAGACAAACATCGATGTGTGGTTGCCTCTCATATGCCCCCCAAATGGGGTCCCTGACTGGGAATTGAACCAGCATGCCTTTGGTTTGCTGGCTGGTGCTCAACCCACTGAGACACACCAGCCAGGGCTTAAAAACTTTTAATGAGTATGGAAAAGTAAAATTATAATATCAGAAAAAGTGATACATATATTATCATTTTCCTGTTTGTAGCATCTTGAATGGACTTCATTGTTTTGTTCATTTAAATTACAGTGTATGGAAAGATTTTCAAAGAAATATAAATTTAGGGAAAAAAGTGAAAGGAGTCCTAGAGCCCAGAATAAATTGCACACAATTTGTGATATAAGGAATGCAGCTGGATTTTTATATGATAAACTGTGATTATTGTACAACTATGCAGCCTTATAGGGATTATATACATTGAAACATACACTGCATGGATGGAAATAAACTCTGTTGCATGACTTTCTGTGAACTGTCAGATCATTCATGTCCAAACTGAGAGTACCATTTGGAATCAGGTAGTCTTGGCTTTGAATTCTGGCCCTGTGTTCAAACTTGGACAAATTTCCCAACCTCTCTGAGCCTCAATTCCCTAATATGTAAAAAGAGATAGAAATAAGACCTCTTCATAGAGTTTCTGTGAGAATTAAATGAGATTATATTTGGCATTCACACATAGTTGGTAATCAATAAATATTATTTCTCCATCCCTTTGTCTTCCCTGTAATTGCATTAAAGCTGTTAGCTGCAGAAGAAAGTTACAGACATAATTTGAGAAGTTTTAGAACCATATTAATAATTTGGCTTTTGCCTTAACCAATGGAAGATGACATACAAAGAAATATTCTAGTAAAGTCTGGATCGTGTGACTAAGTTTGGAATAGAAATATTAACAAAAAGTACATACCATTTGTACCTATAAAATCATTACTTTAAATCTTGATGCTTTGTAATACCCCTTTTCAATAGGTATTATGATAAAAGCATTCCATGGAAGAACCATTTTATCACTGAAAATATGGAGTTGGAAATTCATGGATTTGACTGATATCTCATTAGAAGATGCCGGCCTTGTCTAGGGAAATATGATGAAAACACCATTGACCAATAGCAGTCAAACCACTTACACTTTTGAGAACTGTCCTCAAAAATGGAAACTTGGAACATGGTCTTGCTGACCCTGAAAATCTGATAAGATGCCCCATATTCTACAAGCACTATTGTAGCACCTGGAACTTATCTCTGGTTCTACACCTGGTTGTATTTGTGTAATATATGTCTTTCCTCTGGATCATAAACTCTGTGATGGAAGGAAACATATCTGTTTATCTCACTGCTATTTTTCTGGAATCTAACACAATGCCTGGCACCTCATAGACACACAGTAGATGTTTGTGGAAGGATGAGGAAAGGAAGGTTGGAGGGAGGAACCTAATACAGCACTTGGCAATACAATCGGCACTTTAAAAAAGCTTTTTTAATGAATAGAGTAAGTCACACTTCCTGTTTTCTTCTTAGTCATATACTTTGTAGGACAGAATAAATATATCTTAGGCCTCAAAGAAAAGTCTCAAGACAAATACATAAATATTAATGAAAACTATATTAATATTATAATATTAACTAAAATTTTATGAAGTGCTTATTGTGTGCTAAGTACTTTATATACATTAATTTATTAAACTATCATAGTAACGTTGTGAGAGAATTTCCATTGGACAGATGGAGAAACTTCATGAGGCTCAATGTGATTTTATAAGGTTGTTAACAGAGGAAAGAGGATTAAAATCCAAGTCTGCCTGACTCTTCACTACTCTACAAACCTCTCTAAGGGTTCAGCACAACCTTGCAGAGTCTTCACTCATAGCACCAGGGCAGGGCGGTCAAGCCTCCTGTGGGCAGGCCAGCGGAGGTCACATCTGCTTGAGCACACAGAGACAGCCTTCCTGGGTTCGTGCAGCCCATGCATGACAGGTGTTCTTCCAAGTTTCTGGCCACACACAGTTCAGAATCAAGGAGGCTTGTAGGAGAAATGAATGAATAGTTAAAGGCAGCAAGGCAAGTTGTCTTCATACAAGACCAAAACAAAGACAAATCTGGAAAAACAAAGTGCCTGAATCCCAAGGATTCGTTTGGCAAAGGATGGGAGCAAATGCATTGTTGTTAAAAAGGGAATGTAGGAGCTCACTGCTGGGGTCTTAGAAAACTAAATGAGGCTTTGGGTCAGAAAGTGACTGATGGAACACAAGATAGGACCTTCTGCAAAAGGCATGATTCTTTGTTCACCCTCAATCCCATCTCTACCTCTACATATGCTTTCTCCTCTCTCTCTTCCCTACATACGCTTATGCATGTGCACATGCATACACACACTGATGCTGCTAAAATGTTCTTACATGCCCCAGGTCGCTGGCTTCCACTCATTATACAAACATGTTTGGAAAACAAGGTTAAAATGTCTGGCTCTAGGATTGAACTGACAGTGCTTATGTCTCTGTCTCCTTCATCTTGAGGCAAGAGTGCGTATTCCATTTCTCTTTTTATCCCCCTCACAGCACCTATTACTAGATACCATATGCTCTGCACGTACTTGGCACTCAATAAATGCTTGCTGAATGGCTGACTTTTCCCGTCTCCCCCACCCTTTCCACCCCACCCCTACAGCATTACTTTAAAGATCTGCTGCAGAGCTGGGGGGGGGGGGGCGAGGTTTAAGATCCATTTTGACAAATAACTCTTATGGGTGTTTAAAGCCAAAAGATCGAATATTTAAAGCAGAAATATGAGCTGTGACTTCATGGGTGTTCTGTGAAGAGATGCATAAAGCTGTACAAATAGATAGCATTTCAGACAGGACATCACAGACCCAGGTTTGTGCATTTGCAAATATACATAGGAGAAGAGCCCGAACTTCACTTTGAACCCTATGTTTCCTTCTGAAACCAGTTTAAATAGAAGAGTGAAACTAGTTAAATCATCTATATTTTTTAAAGGAGATCTTACAAATACTCTTAGCTTTAAAAGCCTATGTCATTGATTCATAATGTAAGAGGTGACATTAAACCTATCCTCCCTTACTCCTTCCTCCACTGCCACAGATAGGAACATACAAGCAGAAACAGGACTGATTCCATGGGAATGTTGGGAGCAAACTGAAGACTTAAATATACTTTACTATCTAACAATGGAAATTAAATTGACCTTAAGAACTCTGGGTTATATTACTAATTTTTACATTGTTAAGGTCAAAAATGTTCCCTCCTTCCAACTTATCCTTTGTTCTCATTTTCTATAGATTTAAGGATATGGATATCCTTGGATTCTACAGAAATTATATTTGTGCAAGGCAATTGGCCAGATAATAGATATTTGGATAAACACACAATATTTTAGTTTTATTGATAACTTTTATAGTTTACAAAGAACCCTCTCATTTCTCATTTCATGTAATTCTCAAAAAATTATAGGATAGGAATTATTATTATTGTCTTTTCATAGATGAGGGAATGAAAGCTCAGAGTTTTATTCAGTTATTCATTCATTTAATTAGTATAATTTTGGACCCAATTATATGTTAGATACTGAAATATAAAGAGAAAAAAACCTAGTCATGACCTAAAGGAGTTCACCATGTATTGTGTACAACAAATAGATAAATAAGATATTGATAGTGGCGTGTGATAAGTACTATGTTAGGCAGAGGTTTTATATACAATGGGCCAAAGGGAAAGAATTACTAAATTTACCTGGTTGTGAGGGAGTGATGTTTTCAAATGGGAAGACCTTTGCAGTGGATCATAAAAAGAAGACATTTGCCAGAAAGCTGAAGCATAAAGCAGTGGACCAGCCAGTGGCAAGACACAGAAGCAAGGAATTATATGAAGAATTCAAGAATAGCAGTTCAGTCTGGTTGTGAATACAGAAGGCAGAAAAATAAGACTGAAGAGTATTTCTTTGGGAATATGTTACCAGTGAGGAAGAAGGAGGTTCTGGATTGGTTTGGTGTGTTGGTGAAGTGAAATCTTTAGAAGCTCAGATTCATTTCATCTTGTTTCACCACACACATGGCTTTTGTATCCAAGATCACTTCCTGGCCCAAATGGTTACTCCAGATTTAGCTATTACATCTATTCTAAACAGCATATAGGAGGGAAAAAGATAGAGAAAAAAAGAACAAAGGCATAAGCCAACTTGCTTTTAAGAGTTTCTCTTAGAAGATGCCATGGGATGCTTCTGCCTACAGTACATTGGTTAGAACTAGCCATGTGGCCATATCTACTGCTAGAGACTTCTAATAGATTCTGTTACGGTGGCTAATGTGCTCAGTTAAGATTTCATTGTGCTATTAATATAGAACAAAGGAGAATGGAACTGGGAAGATAACTGGGAGTATCTACCATTGAGTGGCATGAGAAAGCAGATCATAAGTGTTATGAAATTTGAATTTTGCCTTCTGGATAATGGAATGTCATTGAAGGGTTTTGATCAAATACTTTAGGTGACCATATTTTTATATATCATTGAGATAGATGATACACTGGAGAGGGTGAGATTGGAGACAGAGGGACCAGTTAGGAGATTATTGTGGTGGTCCAGGTTAAAGAAGCCCAATGGAAGCCCAAACTAAGTGTTAGGAGAGATGAGGAAAAAGTAATGAGGAGGGGAAACATTAAGAAATTTACCTGCCATGATAGTTGAGTAGTAAGGGGCAGGAGTCAAACCCCAACCTTCAACACCAAATCCATGCACGTGAAATCCATCTCTTCTAACCAACATTATGGTAAGCTGGTTTTCGAACTCCCACCAGCCCTTCATATTCAACTTGTGTTGTGAAAATCAACTAATATGGCCTAGATTCAGGAGCCAAAGATGCCAAAAACAAGAAAACATTTGTGAGAGGATGGTATTTTGAGATATTTCTGCATTCAAGCAGGTAAAAGATTCTGGGCTGGGCTTCTTCGCTTATGTGAGGTCTACAGTGAGTTGACTTCTGAATTTAATTTCCAAGTCTCAGCAAGTGCAAGAAGAAAGAGATTTCAGCCAGACTATGAAGACATTTTAAGATTCTGGAGGAGGAAGATGGGTTTCTCAAACTCTCTCTTGGCACCTACTGGAGGACACGGCAGGAGATAAGGGGGAAAGGCCATGAGATGCCCCAGGGAGCTGGATCCAAGGTCTGGTGTCGCCCAAGATTGCTCTGCCCTCAGCATGACCAGCCTGGTAGGACAATGTGAACTGCAAAACTCTATAGTCCAAAGGATGTCTCAGAAAACTTAGCACTGTATAAAACCACAACAAATCCTCATCTGCTATTAAATTATCTTCCATAAAGAGAGCTAGAAGTTACAATTAACTGATGCACAGAAATGAAAGCATGCACTGAGCTACTGAAAATGAAGTTTAAAATGTACAAGAAATAAAGAAAAGGACTGGGACTCATACCTACACCTCTACAGAGGAACCCTGTGTGACAACCGCCAGGGGTGGACAGTTCAGAACAGCTCCAAAACAGAATTTCGTGACTGCCTCTTCCTTTTCTTAATTCTGATTATGTATATAAACAAAGGCAGACTGAGTTTATGTATATCCATATCCATTATTTACTTGTAAATGTTCCAAATAACTTAGATCCCCCCTCAGAAGACACTCTAGAATTACTTAGCTGGATATTTCAGGGCAATTACACTTTCTGTTTGGAACTACCCAGATAATATTCTAGTTATGGTCTAAATTTTTTCTTTCACTAAAACAAAAGCTCAGATGAGAATATCTGTATATGATATTTATCTAAACATCATTAATGTATACAATATTGACAGCATATAGAGACAGCATAATTTGTAAAATCAGCATGATTTTTCTGTTTAAAGCAATAAGCTCTAGGTGTGATCTGAACTTATAAAACAAGTTTATTATATTTTGGGGGGATAAAAACATGTCAGACCTTAAATATGTTTATATGTCAGAAATTTGGGGGAAACAAATTTCAGCTCTGCAAAGAAGGAAGTGTGTTATGGTCCACAGAGTTGGAAATAATGGTAATGTTTTAGAAATCTGAGAAAAACCTACATTCTTTGTCTTCTTCTTGTATTTTGCCTACTATAAGCTCCTTTGGTCCTATTTACACTCTATTTAATTTTCTCCCTGCCTTCAAGTAGTTATATTTTATCTTAAAAACATTAGAATCTAAAAATACGGCAAGGGGAATTCAACTAAAAAAATAATAATCAGAGCCATTCATGGTTCATGTGCCCAGACTAAGCTGTGTTTTTTTTTCTAGAAATTTAATGTGTAAATTAAGTTGGAGCATGGCAAGTCAAATTATTCCCTGGCCATTTGTAGTATGCAATGTTTTATGTGACTTTTTACCCTCTTATTCAATAAAACAATGCGTACTTGTATAGCAGCCAGACGAAGTGGTGATTCACACTCATCTAGGAGATGCCAAGTACTGTACCTCCTTGAGGAAATACACTCACCCGTGTGTAATGAGAACACTGTGGATTTCCTGCAATGATTCAACACTAAATTGAGTTCAACGCTGAACTGACTGTCCATGGATGTTAACAGTCACAAGATCGGATGTACTAGAGTTTCTTTTGCCTTTGTGCCACTCCCACACATTTATTAAAAGTTAAGAGAGGCATCCTTGTTAGGTTGAAGTGGAATATTTTCACTCAAGGAAACTGATTAAAGATTTGACCTGTTTCTTATTCATACAAAATAATCAAGGATTTTTCCGGAAAGGGTGGCCAGCTGTGGCTCTGTGACAGAGAGCTCCTACTGTGCCCTTCTCTTAAATTATACAACTTCCAGCTCAAGAGGAACTCTGAGCAGGGCTGACCCCTAGCTACATTATTAATAGCTCAATAATATAGTTACTGGTCTCCTTTAGAAAAGATGCTTATAATAATCCATGGTCCACTAAATGTCAAGCCACCAGTAACTATTGCTTTTAAGTATTGGCAGAGGAGTACAGATTTGATGCGGCAGTGCCAGGGAGTTACAGTGGGTCACTGAGTGAGGAAGTCAGGATTTCATTGAAAATTCAAGTTTTCTCCCAAATGCATAAACACAACAGCTTAGAGGATTCCAGTTACTTTATCCTTTGAAGATACTAACCAAAAACAAAGGTTCTTGGACTACAAGAGTGAAATCAAAGAATGGGAGTGAGGATGGGGATGAAAGAAGCAGCTACAGGAGTTACAGTGGGTATGGCCACTGGAGGGTGAAGAGGGCTTTAGGTACAGCTTGAACTGACCCAATTAAAAAATAAAGCCATTTGGACATGAGTGAAAGGTGAACAGTCACCAGACAACTTAAGTTTATTATACAGAGCATCTAGGTCTTTTAATCACAGCATGTTTGGAAGGTTAGAATTTAAACCTAAATTATAAAAGTGTCACAGCAAGATTCTACATAAACTAAAAGTTGGGGATTCAAGAAGAAAACCTTCAAGGAGAGTATCATGCAAGAAAGTGAAGGGACACTTCCAAACTACCCATTAACCACTCTGAGAAAACCTTCTTCTCACAAACAGGCATGGTAAGCTGAAAGGCCAGGACTGGAGATGCAGGAAGCCTTTTGTTTCCCAAGAATTGATATGGACTTGTCTTGTTTATGCAAGCTAGCTTTGCTACTAGCAACTGGCCGGAAATGCAAAATCCAACTCCCTCTCCCACCTAAAGAGAGTGTGATGCATTATCAAGTCAGCCAATTAGACTGTTCCATTTCCTTGGCCACAATGATTGGTTTAGGAAGAAACCATTTCAGTCCTCCACCCCCCAGCAGTTCCCCCCATATGGATTAGGAGAGCTGTGATTCTTCTTTCAAAAGTTTGTTAAGTAAACAACACATGAACTTTACAAGGAAAGTTATTCCTCTGAGATCATAACCTATGAGGACAATTGTAAGCTTGTAGCCATGAGGGTTCATATTTCCCATAATGTGGAGAGATCCTGACTAGGAACTACCCGCTGCCCCCCAAAAAGAAGGGGAGAGAGAGAGTTGAAACCATTGTTTGAACCCTGGAACCAGCCATCAGTGAAGCCAAATTAATCCCAGAACTTCCCAGTTATGTATACCAATAAGTTATTTTTTGGCTTGAGTTCATTTGAGTTTCATTTTGGCCTCTTATGACCAAGATATCCTAACTAGCACAATCTCTAAGTAATTCACATTTCCATGTAAATCACATATCTTGCAATAAATGCCTTCATGGGGAGCATAAATACAAGAGCGCACTGGCCTGGTGGTCAAGAAACTGGAGATAATACTTTGGCACTATCCATTGAAGAAACCTCAGGCCAGGTGTATATTTTAGTCCCTGAGCTTCCCCTTACTCAAAAGGAACAGAAAAGTTTGACCTTGAGTCACTGTCGAAACAAGCATTTTCAAACTGGTGGAGTCCTTGGAGATTCTTTATTTTAGAAATGAGAACACCGTAGTCCACAGAGGTGGTCACTTAATGGATACTCTAAGCTGTTGGCAGTCATTCAGACTGAAACCTACACCCACCCCACTCCTGTTCCAGTACCCTTTCCATAATACACTAGACAGAATTTCTGATGGTGTGTTTGTCTCATTGTTACCTTTATTATATATGGTTTAGGTTGCAGGTAACTCAAATGATTTTAAATTAAGAGTTTTATTGTTCATATATCAAGAAGTCTAGAGAAAGGCTGATTCCAATGTTAGTGAGTCCAAAGATCAACAGCATTCATAAAAACCAAGACTCTTTTCATATTTTCAGTCTGCCAGTTTCAACATGTCACCTTTGGTCCCCAGTTTCATTTTTCTCGGTCACAACACAGTAACAGCAACTCACATAAGTCTTTAAGCCAAAACAATTTTTTAAAAAATCACTTTCCTCTGCTTCTTTTTAAGACTGGGAAAACATCTATTAGGACCCTAGAAAACTCACCCTCCCATGCCATTGGTCAAAACCAATCACTGATAAAATAAAATGAAATTGCCACTTTGCCATAAGCTACTACATACTCACAAATACAAAGTGCATTTAATGTCAGAGAAGTTGAAATTTTTACAATATACACCTTAGAATTATTAAAATATGGCATTACAATTTGTTGCCTGGGGGAGAGCCCTGGGGGAGAAGCTAGGCTGCATAGGAGGGTTCTGTGGGCACATTTCCCTTTGTCCACATTCTATTGTTCTTAAATAGAAAGGCCAGGGAAATGTACCACAGCCGTGTGCCTGGGAGGAAACAGTAAGATGTGGTGGTCTCTGCCCTTGGCCAACTAATACCTGAACCAAATCAGGGCTGTATTGGCAAGAGAAGGGGTATAAGTAGCTATAGGATAACCAAGCTACAGAATTTACAAGCTATACTTAGAAGTAGTAACTTCTTCCATTAACTGCTCACATGAAAAATAGCCTTCGTGAAGCATAACTCCCCATCTCTGAAGTGTGGGCTGCACATAGTAATTTTTTTCCAAAGGGTGCAGATACAATCGTGAGAGAAGAGTACTTTACAGTGGGGAAACCTGACGAACACTACCTTAGTCAAGTGTTAACATCAACCATAATAAGGTGTATGTCGATAGCATGTACCTTTGATGAAATATAATGAAAATGGCAGTCTACCTCTTATGGTCTTTCTAACCCCATAACTCCAGGCTAATCGTGACAAAAACATTAGACAAATCCAAATAAGATGTTCTTTAAAACATCTTATTTCCCAAGAGTGTCAAGGTCATCAAACATAAGAAAAGTCTCTCACAGCTGAGAGAAGCCTACAGGGACATGATTGCTAAGTGTAGTGTAGTTGTCATCTCTGGATGAGATTCTAGAACAGAAAAAGTGCATGAGGTAAAAAGAAAGGAATATTGAACAAAGCATGGGCCTCAATTAATAATAATGTATAAATTTGGCTAATTAGTTCAAACATATGTAGGAACTAACCTAATATGTTAATAGGGGAAACAGACTAGAGTATATGAGAACTCTCTGTACTACCTTTGCAATTTTTCTGTAAATCTAAATTATTCTATAATGAAGTTTATTTTTAAATGGCCTTTTCTTGAGCCTGAAATAAGCAGAGCTCATTCCTTCTTTTTTTGAAAAATATCTTTGTTCAGAAGTTGCTGCTATTAAATGTGGAGAGCCTGCTTGTGCCCAAACCAACAACTTGAGTGAACTGATTTTAGATCTAAGCATTGTCTGTTTCTCTAGAGCAATGTACTCATTGAATCTTTGCAGCAACAGTGGAATTAGGCTATTATCAAAATTCTGATTTTGTATGCTGCAATAGCTTACAGAGCGTAACTTCTAATGCTGTAAGTAATTAATTATGTGCAGCTCCTTCCCAACTCACATGCACATGAACTGCAAATATCCTTGTTGTTTAGAGAGCCTTGCAGGTAAAAGATATGTAGATGGCCAAGTTATTGGCTGAACAAGTCACAACAGAAAAGGAGAGGCTGTGAGAACTGTCCTCCATTTCTCACCATCACACCACACCCCTTCGCCCAACACTTGAGTGTGTGTGTTAATATCCATATGATGCCAAGATCACCACTGAAGACTCCCATCTGTGCTCCCAGGAGGAGAAGTGAGACACTGTCCCTGCAACATAAAGGGAACACACGACATTGTGTGCTGTGTGTTCAAAGTGGTGCCAATTCAAACTGTAAGACAAAATATTTTAGAAGATCTCAATGTTTAACTTTCTAATTCATATACAGATACCAAGATACCCTTTAGCTCTTTAATTAGGAAATGCCTTCAAAAGAAGGTAGAGATGGCCGAACTGCATTATTTGGAAGATTATCAACTCATTTTTTCTTCCTAAAGATTTTGAGACCATTTAGATTAGATAAAGTCTAAAAATAGCATGAAGATGAAAGTTTGAGGTTTTTGCCTAAATGGAGACTATTAAGAAAAGAAAGTTAAATGAGGTATTTTTGTCTGACTAATTAACCACAGTCCCTGCGCCCTTTCTGCATCAGGGGCCACAAGTCTCAAGACATTTGGTTCCTTGCACGGGGTGTGTAGAAAAGCAGAAATATCCGAGAAAGTAAGAGATGCCTGAAATTTATCTTTAAATTCAATAAGAAAAATCTAATGGATTCTCATAGTGTTTTCCTCCTCATAAGACACCAGCATGGAGGAATGAGAATGTTCTCAGGTCAAGAATTCTAAGTGAAAATATTAGTTTGACTTCAAACATTAGAACTGATTCTCTAGCAAAAACAAATATAGATATATCCTATCATGCTGTAAAATCTTGACACTTTGAACTACATAAGAGCAACTAATTTACATTAAGGAAGGATACTTTACTTCACTGAAAACTTTCCTTGGGAACTAATTAACTAACCAGGGTATTAAATGTTAGGAGATCCTATCTATAAAGATTTAATCATTGTGTAAATGTACCATAGTTTTTTGATCCATTACACAATGGAATACTACACAGCAGAAAGAAAAAAGGAAATCCTGCCCTTTGCAACAGCATGGATGGAACTGGAGAGCATTATGCTAAGTGAACTGAGCCAGGCAACGAAAGACAAATACCACATGATCTCACCTTTAAGTGGAACCTAATCAACAAAACAAACAAGCAAGTAAAATATAAGTGGATACATTGAAATTAAGAACAATCTGACAGTAACCACAGGGGAGGTGGGAGGGAATAATGGACGGAAAGGGAAGGAAGGGTTTTCAGGAACAATTATAAAGGACCCATGGATAAAACCAAGGGGGTTGGAATCAGGGAAGGGAGGTGGGTATGGCTGGGATGAGGGGGAGTGGTGGGGGGGGAATGCAGACAACTGTACTTGAACAACAGTAATATAAAAATAAATAAATAGATTAAATATTTTAAGACTTCATTAAAAAAAGATTTAATCATATGTGAAGTTGACATATGATTAAATGATCATATCCTTGAAATGATGAAAGTAAAAAAGAAGATCTGTCACAGTTTTAGCAGTCATAAATTCTATATAATTTCTAAAAATGTCAATTTTATAAAAAAGATAGTACAGCTGTAAGGTTGAGGCCCAGGAAATAAATGAACTGAAACAGCCTGAACAAAGCAGTTGATAAGGAAGGGTTGAACTTGACACAAATAGGTTCAACATAGTGATTTAAATGAAACCTGGAGCTTACCAATGGAACCCAGAGAACCAAGAAAGAATGGAATGCCTACTTTATGACTGAATGGTGACTGATATGGTTTTTAAACTTTTTTAATTTATTGATTTGAGAGAGAGAGATTTGTTGTTCCACTTATTTATGTATTCATTGGTTGATTCTTGTATGTGACCTGGCTGGGGATCAAACCTGCAACCTTGGCAGGAATCCTTTTGCTGAGAGTATACACTGTTTAAGTGAATGATTATGTTCCAGTGGGGTTAACACATTCCCAAAAGACAATCTGGCATTCTATAGTTAATCTGGGAGGTAGAAGAAACAGGGATGTGACATGTCCTGAATGGGCTCTATATGAGGCAGAACATTTTATCTCTAACATTTATCACTTGTTACTTGGATGTAATGTATCACAGACTATGAATGAACATAGGTTCATCAAAAGATTAGAAGACTAATAGAGCAATTCCAGGCTATTTAAAAGAACTTAGCTCCTTTTTTGATTAACTAAAAAATTAAAATGTATTTTATTCCATTTCTAATGAATATTATCGAAAGAAATACTCAATACAATTTGAAATCAATAGCAATTAAATTGGCACACTATAAAATTTAGATTTATAAAATTTGTCCCAGGGATAATGCATTTCTCTCTCCTTCTCTCTCTCTCTCTCTCTCTCTCACACACACACACACACACACACACACACACACACACACGAACCATTGAATCATTAGGATCAAAAAGCTGACGGAGGAGGAATCACATTTGGTATTTGCCCCAAAAAGAAAGAATCGATCCTTATGAAAATACAAGTAAAATTAAAAAAAGAAAACAATTGGAAATGGTTTGCCTGATGAAGGAATTAGTCAAGATTTAAAGATAATTCCTGCAGAAAATGCTTTTTTGAGAAAAATGCATTAATGTTGTTAACATTTCAACTAATGGCTTTCTTTCACACTCTCAGCCTCAAAACATCCTCAGGGTTAAAGAAGTGAAAATCAAATATATTCTGTGACTTCTAAATCTGTCACATGGGCATCAAGTGATGTCATCTCACCTCTCAGCTTTTACCTGTGTTACTCCGTCAGAGTAACCTGACGGAGGTTACCTGAAATTCCTTTCTCTGTATCCTATTCTAGGAGAACTCAAGACTTCTCCAGCAAGACGCAGTTTACAAACATTGCCTCTGGTTTGGTTTCTCCTGACCTTCATGTAGAATTAGATACCTTTACCCTATGTTGTTTGGGGTAACTTTTATGAATATTTGCTCATATTGCCATAACTTCTTATTTACACAGCTATCTCATACATTGCATTGTGAGTCTTTCTAAGGTACGGCTCATATGTTATTCCATTTGTTATTAAATCCCTGGCATATAATAGACACATAATGAAGTAATGTTAAATAACTGAGTGAATATACAAGTGAGGTTTCCATGCTACCCACTCAATCATTCCCCCTATTTTTTATTTCTGAACAAAATTATCAAATCTGCACTGCAACTTTAAAGATGTATTCAAGAAAAAGTCCTTCGCTATAATTTCAAATCAGTGCTCAATATGTATTTCATGATTCCTCTCTCTCAGAAACACCTTCCTCCTTTGATTCTCTCCTTTACCCACACCAAGACAAGCAGTGCATTTATAGGAACCCACTCAGGACTGAGAAGGCCAGGTTAGGAACTCTTCTCCATGGTGTATCACTACACGAGGGAGCACTTCTGGGAGGTCCAGAGGTTAGGTCAGCCAAGGGCTTTTTCTTTCCATCCATCTTCAATTGGCCTCTGGATTCAGCTGAATATAGTTAAAGGATTAATTGCCCATCATTTTGTTCCCTAAATTAGGAGTCATTTTGGTAAGAACCAAGCATAGCAATATGGGCCAACCACAAAGAAATAAATTACTTTGTAAGTTTCAAAAGATTTTCACCAAATTACTGCTCTGTGAAAATTATGTTAGGGTTGGGGAGAAGAGTTTGTTTGAGAAACATTTTCTTCTGTGACTGTAATAAGGTATTTGTACCCCTGCTGCGATATGAGTCATATGCCCTGTGATCGGAAACTGTGGCTAGTTTTTGTGGGTTTGGGGTTTTATACTAAATTTTCAGTGCCTCATGTTTCCTATGACTGATGAATGGATCATCACCTGACTCATAGACTATTTTGCTATGGGTCACTAAAGTGTAGCTTTTAAAATCCAGTAATGTGGCACCCAGCTGCTCAGAGTTTTAATATAATGGGAGAAACACCGGAAACTTGTAATCAGTGATTTAAAATGGACTTTTCTGAGGTCACCTCTTCCCATCCTTGGGCAGAGCTGTAATTAAACCGATCTACAATAGATTGTTTTGTAATTCTTATTTTAAAAGTCCTACAATGCCCCCTTTTTGGTCTAAGTAATGTAGGTGTGTTTGTCCATTCAGGCTGCTATAACAAAATGTCATAGACTGGGTGGCTTATAAACAATAGAAATTTATTTCTTACAGTTCTGGAAGCTGGGAAGTCCAAGATCTAGATGCCAACAGATTCAGTGTCTGGTGGTACCTGGCTTATAAACAGCCACCTTTTTGCTATAAGTGTCACATGGCAGTCAGGGATTTCTCTGGGGTCTCTTTCATGAGAACATTAATCCTGTTCATAAGGGCTTCACCCTTAGGACCTAATCACTTCCCAAGGGCCCCACATCCAAACACTATCTGGATATTGTGCACTAGATTTCAACATATGAACTTTGGTGGGGAGAAGCTGGGGGGACACACAAATATTCAGACAAGAGCAGTAGACATACAATAAACATTTGGGGGGGGTTTCCACATTAAGGGTATGACACCAACCTCAGCTTCAGCATTCCTGAAAGTGAATCTTTATTTATTAATTTATGCAACAAATATTTATTGGATTAATAATTCTGCCCCACTTACTGAGACAGGTAGAGATGAATTAAGGTGAGACCTCTGCAATCGAGAAGATAAGTGTGGTGGGGGAAACACACCATTAAATAACGCAAGTGCCGCGATGGGGTGTTCGCAAAGTGCACAGAATGAGAAGTGATTGGCCTCAGAAAAGGCATGTTCAAAGCCAGGAAGTCAGGAGAGAAGACAGCTATTAAAAGATCAATTCAGTGTGGCTGAGGCACAGACTAGTGGCATTGCTAGGGAAAGCGTAAGAAATGAGATTAGAGAGGGAAGCTAAAATCTAGATCTTACAGAGACTTATGACTTTCTCCTGGGATCCAAGAGGGGCCCTGAAAGGTTTTGGCACAGGAGTGGTATGACAGAATTTGCTGAGGTGGTAAGGAGAGATGAGATGAGGGCTAAGTAGGATGTAAGTAGACAGACCAGTTACGAGTCTTTCACAATAATCAAAGGAGAAAATGGTGTAGAGCCTGAATGAAAGCAAGCTGGATGGGAATGGAGAGTAGGGGAAGAAAGTATTGGGTTGGCCAAAATTTTCATTTACTTTTTTCCATAAAATTAAAGGCACATTTTTTTCATTTTCACCAATAACTTAATTGATTTGGACATTTTGAGTATGTCATCTATTTCCTGCAAGGCATAGAATTGGTTGTCCTCAATTAATGTCTCGATTTGATCGCTATCTACTTCAACTGGTCTACCCAACTGTGGAGCATTGTCCAGTGAGAAAGTTCCAGCAAGAAACTTTGCAAACAACTTTGGACACATTCAATCAGTCACAGCACCTTCTCCACACACTGCACAAATCTTGTTTTTTTTTTCATTTCAGTTGCATTTTTACATTTTTGAAATAATAAAGCATAACATGCTGAAAACGTTGCTTATTTTCTTCCATCTTCAATATTAAAATGGCTATAAAAACTCATCAATTTTGATAAGTTTTTTAAAATGCATGCTGGTGTGACAGCTGTCACAATACAATCTAACAAAATTGTTTTGAATATAGTTAAAGGTAACTAAGAGCTACTAGAACCATCTTATTGGAAAAAAATCAAACAAACTTTTTGGCCAACCCAATAGAACTGATGGGACCTGGTGACTAACTGGGCTCTGATTTAGAGTCCAGATGATCAGACTCTTAATGTTGGAATCTGATGCCCTGCTCCACCCCAATGGCATGATCTTTGGTCCTCTCCTTTTTTTCTGGAGGACACATTCCCTTGCCCATCTCAACTAATCTCATGATGATATTTGAATTTATATCTTCAGCTCATACATGTTGGAACTTTAGAGTTGACTATTTAACAGCCTATGTAACATCTCCACTTGCATGTCTAGTAAAGATGCTAAACTAAGCATGCTCTACCCTGAAAGTGAGACCTGTCCTGAAACCTGCTTTACCTGCAGTCTTCTCCATTTTTTAAATAACAACTCTACTTCCACTTGTTCAGGCCCAAAACTTTAATATAATTGTTGACTCCTTTTTAAAAATTTTATGCTTCACATTAACTCCATCAGCATAGGCCTTTGGCTTTAACTTTGAAATTTACAAAGAGTCTGATCACTCCCCAGCACTTCTAGTGCTACTACCCAGACCTAAGCCATCATCGTTTTACTCCTGGATGACGCTAACTTCCTAATTGGTCTTTCTGCTTCTTCCTTTGCCCTCTACAGTCTACACAGCAGCCAGCATGATGTACAGCTCTACCTGAGCCAACTTTTTATTTGAAACTTTTAAAGCATACAGAAAAGGTGAAATAATTGTACAATATGAAGTCTTTTAAGCTTTTCTTTCTCATCCAGGATCCAGTGGAATTTCATGTATTCACTTGTTTATTATATTTTTAGTCTCAACCTAGAAAAATCTGCCTGCTTTTTCTTTTGTGACACTCACTTTTTCATATAGAATATCCCACACATTCTGAATCTGTCGGTTTCCTCATAGATGATCTTGTGTGCTTCATATTGCATCACATCAAGAAGTACATAATGTCAGGTTCCTAATATTAGTAATGCTGTTTGATCACTTGGTTAATGTGGTGACCTGGAAGAGTTCTCCTTTGGGAAGGTAACTATTCCTCTTTGTAATTAGTAGAAAACTGTAGGGTGATATTTGGCACCTCTCAAATATCTTATCTACCACAACCTTTCACCCAATGGTTTTAGAATCTATTAATAACCCTTCCTAGATTGTTTATTACACTGGACATTGCAAAATGATGGTTTAAAATTTATTTTAAGTATTTTTAACTTCATTTTTACTGTTGAAATCATTACAGATGTACCCATTCTCCCCTCCTCCCTTTTGTAAATATTCCTATTCCTATTTTTAGCAGACATTTAAGTAATACAATTCTTTCTTTCCTTCCCTTTCTCCTTCTCTCCCACCCTTCACCTGTTTTCTCCTTTTCCTCTTTCTACTCCTTTTTCTTCTTTTGACTTTCACAATGGAGTCATAGATTCTACTTAATTTAATATGCAATAATTACCACAAGACAATTCATTTCAAATGTGTATCAGATCATGTTTTACTCCTCTTCTTGGACCTTACTGATGACTTCCCACTTTACTCAGAGTAAAAGCCAAAGTTCTTAAGGTGGCCTCTGAGGCCTTGCATGATTGAACCCCCAATTCCTCTCTGGCCTCATTTCCTCCTGCTTACACCTTCAGCCATCTGGTCTCCTCAAACACTCAAACACTTTATGCATGCTCCTAACTCAGGGTCTTTGGCACCACTATGCCCTTTCTCTGTAAAACTCCTCCCTCAGATACTCACTTGGTTTCATGCCTCATCATCTTCAAATATTTTCTCAAAGTCACCTGCCCAAATATTTTTAAAAACAAGTTAAAATCAATACTCTCCATCTGTCTTATTTTATTTTCTCCATCAATCTTATCACCTTCTTACATTATCTATGTTTATTGTCTGCCCCCAACTAGGATGCAGGCTCTTTGAGGGTATAGAATTGTGACTGTTTTAGGCATTGCTGCATCCCAGTGACTGGAAGAGTACCACTTCAGGAAATGTTTAGAGTGCTTGGATAGGAGATTGAAGGAGAGGGAGATGCCCATTTTTCAAGTTGGGCTACCTGAGATGACAATGCTCTACTCTCTGTGATGGGAAATAGAATAAAAGGCATATTTGGGAACAAGTTTTGAACAGGTTGCATTTTAGGTGCCTGTGACATAGCCATGTGAAAAACCCTGTAGGAACTCAGCCAGACCTGGATAGACAGGGTATGAAGTATTTCCCCAACACCTTAAGCAAAGTCATGTCCTAATTCACTTAAAATGAATTGAACATTATTGAATTGAATTCATATGAATGAAAAAGCTAAGCGTCTTTTACCTACCAATCTGGCATGTCAACCAAGCATGGGAAGAAAGCTATTAACACTTTCCTGAGTCTGCTAGGTTTTGAACTGCTGGACTCAAAGACAGCACTAAACACCTGGTAATAGTTCTAATGGTTTGTCAACAGAGCTGGACCTGTTAGTCTTTTAGGGTGATAACTGTTTCTAGTAGTCTAAAGACTTGGTTAAAGACACCTGCATCCTGCATACAGCAATTAATACTTTTAAAGTGAGGGTTTTCTATGGATCTTCTAGTGGTATAACTTTTGCAATTCATTTAGTCAAAGGATAAGAAAAACAACATCAGAAATCCTTTCAGTAGGCACTAATCTTTTTCTTCTTAATTCTTCCAAGTGCACCTTCTTAATTCTTCCAAGTGCACCTTCTTAATTCTTCCAAGTCTTGAGAAAGTCTCCAATGCATGAGTTATAAGAATGCAAGAAAAGTATTCCATTATGTAAATGTATCATAGTTTTTTGATCCAATGGAATACTATACAGCAGAAAGAAAGAAGGAACTCCTACACTTTGCAACAGCATGGATGGATCTGTAGAGCATTATGCTAAGTGAAATAAGACAGGTGATGAAAGACAAATACCATATGATCTCACCTATAAGTGGAACCTAATCAACAAAACAAACAAGCAAGCAAAAATATAACCTGAGGCACTGAAATAAAGAACAAATTGACAATAACCAGAGGAGAGGGGGATAATGGAGGGAGAGAAGGGGAAGGGTCATCAAGGAACATATATAAAGGACACATGGCAAAGAAAACAGGGGCAGGTGGGACTGAGGGTGGGAGATGGGTGTGGGTGGGGTGGGGGAGAGTGTGGGGGGGCAAGTGGAGACAACTGTATTTAAACAGCAATAAAAAAAAGAGTGCAAGAAAAGTTTGTCTTGTGTGGTATCACCAGAGCTTAGAACAGTGCCTAGCTTAAAATAGTGCTCAGTGAATTTTATCCAGTTACATACTAACTTCCACCTTCTTGATAGCCAAACCACCATTCATATCTCTGCTATAATCCCAAATCTCAGTCCCCCATTTCTCAACAAAGTCTTGATCCAGTCAGTCAGTCCTTCTAGTTAAAAATAAAGAAAGAGAAGTCCATGGCATTTCAACCAACATACTTGTAAAAACTGTACATTGCTTTGGATATAAGGGAAATTTAAACATATTCCAATGTCATAATACTGGATGCATACCAATGAATGGGAATATAAGTTTTTTTGGATGATCGTGGAGAATTTCCATATTAGCTGGTAATCCTGCCCACATGGTGGGTTATTTCAATATAAGTTCCTGGAAGTTTTTATTTTCTTTTTAAATGATGATGCACAAAGTAGATGCTGTCATTCATGTGTCAAGAAAAAAGGATCAAAGTGAAAATACGGGCATATGTTTTAGTGATTTCAAAACAGTGTGTCATTATTTATGACATGACAATACTGGTGGTGTGCTGATCTATAGTACTTTGAGATAGCGGTGTTACTAAGGTATGGATACAATAAATCAGAGGAGCCTCCCCTTCCCCTTTAGATACAAGAAAATAATTAGAGTCTGAACTGGTCTACATTAAAGTCAAAAGTAAATGTATATTTAATATGTTTATTGTTTTTATGACTCTCCTTTCTTTTCTTTTTTCTGGAATAGAAAGTGGTGACATAGTTAAGTTAGGAAGGCAATTGACATTAAAAGCACTTTCTAGAGTAACATGACAAAATGGCCAGATAAGGATAGCATCAACCACACAAGTGTAGAGCCACTGAAATTCACTTCAGTGAACCTGGAAATTAACAGTTGTTTAAACTCCAGCACTGGAACAAACACTTGCTATTCTGACCTTTCCCAAGGATTTGATTTTCAGTCATCTATGCTTTTTTAAAAAAATTCTGTGCAGAATATATTTTGTATGTAGCAATTACTAAGAGAAGACACGTAGATACATGGGTAGCATCCTTTCAATTAAAGGCATACAGCTTATTAATTTGAGTGTTAAATTCAGCAATAACAAATTCTCATAATGGACTTTCATGAGGTCATAAAGCAGGGAAGAATTAAGAAATACAATAAAAATATTTTTAAATAATTTAATATACTCAAACATGTCTAAAACAATAAAAGGAGATCAAACAACTTAAAATAGAGAGAAGTAGCTAACTATGGTTTTTATTTAGATAAGCAAGATTAAAAGAATTAAAAATGGCTAAATAATCCCTCTGAAGTTGGGTAGTTATTATTTTATATATGGTGTTTTAATTAGCCCGTTCATTCATTTTAGAATTCTACAGATACCTTAGCACTTAAAGTTTAAGTCATTGACATAGAGGTGGCAACTCCTGAAAACATCCCATCTGCTTCCAATAAGAAACTTGATATTCTTTAGGATTTATGGGTGGTGGGAGGAGGTTGCCTAAAGTGAGATTTCAGAAATGGTTGGGAAATCCTTGCAGGTGAAACCCATATTTCTTGGACTGTATGTGGTTCTACATTTGTATGTAGCATCTAAGCAATAAACACAGAGCAGTTTCTTTGCCCAAAGATAGCTCAATTACAGATTTCTGATGGATCAAGTAGGCATACTTACATATAAATCTTTTGGGGAGGGGAGGTGTAGAGAAAGAAAAACATCTGATGACAGATTTAAAATATTTTAGTTTGACACTCATTTGCACTCATACAACAGTTCCAGATAAAGATAATAATAGTAATGATAATAATAGTTATAGACTGTCATGGCTGCTGTTTGACTCTGTTCTCGCATTCTGTTTCCAGGGTCTGAAATGATTCCTTTCACCTGGTCCCAGCTGAGAGCTGACCCAGAAGCTGTGCTATATGAAGATTCAACAGCCACCTTTAAACTCAAGAGAAAAAGGCCAGAAGAATCACAAACCCTGGCCTTTACCTTGTAGAGACACCAAACTGAGGCTAGTAGTCCCCTCTCCAAACTTCCTCTTAAATTAAGAAAACAATCATCCAGTTATTTAAGCCACTATTGGTTGAGTTTTTTATTATTGGCAGCAAAATACATTCCTATCTGAACACACCCAGCCCCAGCTTCACCTGACACTCTCAAAACCATGTTAGATTTGGACTGACCTCTTCAGATTGTGGAAAGTAGGCCCAAGCCTCAAACCTGTGGGTTTGACTAAAATCCAAGCAGCACAAGGTGTGTGATGAAAAAAAGAGAATGGTCTGCCACCCTTTCTCGCAGCAGCACTTTTCTTTTGCTTTTGTGTGCTACTCCAACCCCCAACACAAATCTAGTCATCTAACATGCCTCCTCCAGAATCTTGTTTTTAAAAATCCATTTCCTGGATCCTACCTCCTAGCCCTCCAGCTTGCTTGCTCTGATGCCTCCCATTTCTACAGTTTTCTGCTTCAACTATTCCTCCTCTTTTTCACTGCTCATTTATCCTACAACACTTGCACTATTCCTGACCCTTCGTGTCTTCACTTCCCTTTTTTACTCAGTTTAGATTCCATTGTGTGTCACTGAAAATGCCCTCAACTCCCTTCTTTCTTTCTTTCTCCATTGCGCTCTTCTGGTTAAAATTAAGCAAATGAAAACAAAACAAAGAAAAACAAAACAACTTACTTACACCTAGCCCTCCTCCATCTCTTGCATGAACCCATGTCTCCTTGTTGGAGGATTAGATCCCACCAACAGGACCTTTTTTAAAATCATGCCCAAAGCCCATGTCCCAAATCCCCAAGTCACTGTCCGAAAGTTCTAATTTAGTCGCTCTGTACCTTGCTTTCTTACTCTTTGACTTAACATTCGATATTTCTTCTTCTTGCCTCAAGCCTCCCATTGTTTCTACCTCACTGTCTCAGGCATTGGCGTCTCATAATTTACTGAAAAAGGAATTTCCCAGCATCCCAATGACTCACCTAGATGTTTAAGCGCCTTGCCTGCTTTTATAGAAGAATCATCTGTACACTTAAAAATATAAGAAGTCCTTTCATTTGCGCTCAGATAACATCTCCTCCCGTCTCAAGAACATTTCTTTGCCAGATATTTCAGCTTCTCTGCATCACCAATCTCTTTCTCTCTACTAAGTCATTTTCATATGTTAGCATTATCCTTTGACAATCTTCCGTTCAACTATTCAATCATTGCCCCATTTCTCTGTTTTCTTTCACAGCAAAATTTCTCAAAAGACCTCTAAACATGCTGTCAGCACTTTAGTCACCTCCCATTCCTTCAATCTGTAATGCATTCCAGTCTAGCTTCTGTTCCCACTGCTCTATTGAAACTGCTCTGGTCATGGTCACCAGTGGCTTCTATATTGCTAAATCTGTACTGCTCTAACATTCAGAAGGTCTGAACGGATAGCCATTTCCTCCTTCATGAAACACTCTCTACTCTCAGCTTCGATCACACCACACTCTCCTGGGTTATTTTTCTTCCTCACTGGTCACTTCTTAGTCTCCTTAGCTAAACTCTCATTTGTTTATTTGACCTCTGATGTTGGAGAGCCTTCTATTCTGGTGTTTGGTCTCGAGCCTTCTTCCCTATTTATTTCTTCCCTAAGGAATTGCATCTATTCTTGTGGCTTTGAATGCCATCTTTATGCTGCTAGTTTTCAAATATTTATCTCCAACCATGGCCCCCCTTTCTTGAGCTCCAGATATTTATAGTCAATTTCCTATGTGAAAGCTCGACTCCACTGGGATATCTAATAAGAATATCAAATATTTAATATGTACAAAATAAATCTCCCACCACTGCATACACCATAATTCTTACTCCCCTGAATCCCCTCTTTCAGTAAAAGTTATCATCTCCACCCATATGTTCAAACCAAATATTTAAAGATCGTATTTAGATTCCTCTCTTTTTCTCAACCCTCATACCACCAAATTCTTTGGGTGCTACTTCCAAAACTGTGCCAAACCCACCAATTTTTCTCCATCTCCACTGACATTATTTTTATTCTAAGCCAAATCCTCTCTCCCCTGGACAATTGCAATAACCTCCTAACTCTTCTTGCTCCTCCCTTATAGCATTCTAACCCCCACAGAGCATCTAGATATTCCCTTAATATACACATTAGATCTTTTGGAATGAAATTTGAAATCCTGTTCCTCTGCCAACAAGGTGCTGCCCTGTCCAGTCTCCCTCCCTCTGTGCTCTTTTTCCTGCCATTCCTCTACTCCTCAATGTAGTCTAGGAGCCAAGTCCTTTTCCTAATCCCAGGCTTGAAAATGTATTGTACTCTTTACTTAGAATGTGCTTTTCCCCACCCCTTCATATATCAGACCCATTATTATCCTTTAGTTTCCATTTTAGTCAACTCCCTCAGAGATGTTCCCCAGTCATGCTATCTAAAATAGCCTTTCCCCACTGATGCTCTATCTTGTCAACTTGTTTGTTGTTTGCAAAAGACTTCTCACGGTCTATAACTATTTTATTTGCTTATTTATTTATGGTTTACTTCCTGCACTAGAGGCTAATTTAAGCAATAAAGGACTTATTAGAAGGGTTTAAAGTTGTTCCCATGGGGAAATCTGCTATCCTATGCTTTAGAAAGGACAGACTACAGTGGCTCTGGGTTTTAGGTAACAGGTGTTGATGGAGAGCTTGTCAGGGCCCTGGAGTCAGGATGAATTAACTTTGATCCTTTGATCCCTTCATTGTGTCACTACATTGGTCCAATTCCTTGGGGAAATACAGGAGAGTCCTAGTGTGCATCTAGTTTCCACTGCTTGCAGATCAAGTATCGGTTCTGCCAATATTGTATGTGATGGTGGCTGGGTGATCTCCCAAATGGAAATAGAGGTGCTTTTACCAGATGAAGAGGAGCTGGATACTGGGCAGACAAAAACAACAGATATCTGCAGCACCTCATCACACACAACTGGTAGGAGCTGTTCTTGACACCAAAACATTGGCCTCATGAGAAGCCCAGTCCCCAGGTTGGTATTCTATGTTTCTTGAAGTTATTTGGTGATGGCTCTCTTCCTGGTGGGTAATGAAAATGTTCCTGTGTGAGAATTCTCTCATGAAGGCCCAAAAGGCAGATACTATGGCCTTGTGCGTAGCGAACACTGTCAGGCAGTGTGGTAGCTCTAACTTACTGCACACGATGTTGTGTTTGTCCCTGTTGCTTGGGCGTCAGGTTGCTATGAGTGTGGGATTTTGTTCCTTCTCTCTCTCTCTCCAACTGAAGTAGGCCTGAGAAATATACTCTCAGCTGTTGAGGAAGTAGGTGCATTATCCACGTTTTCTACTTATTCATAATGTTCCACAGCTAAATCAAAGAAACTGCAATAAATATAAGCATTAACTCAACAAATGCTTAGTGACAGTGACACTGCCTGGGTCACCCACATCCATGTCTGCTGCTTAGGGGCTTTTTTTTTAATGGGTGAAAAGGAAAGAGATGAAGGCAAAAGGAGTGCTATGGAGGGTTTCCAAAGTGGAAAGAAATATAATGTTCAAAAGAACCAAAGTGACTTCTCCTTCCTTCACTAAACAAATTGGTAACCGTTGAACCTGGGAGATTGAAGTTCTTGGGCAATCTACCCTCCTCTGTTACGAATGGAAGATATCAGCCATCTTTCTACTGTCTTCTGAATTTTATTCATTCTAGGCTATAAAGTGAGATGAACTCTGAGGCTGTTGTAAACCCCTGTGCTCCTGGGGACGGTAATGGAATCTTGTGAAAAGATTAATTAAAAATCAATATTTATGAAACTAAGCCCAGTGACTAAAAGGAAACAAAAACATGTATCACCAGACAGCAGTCTGGGATGCAATCTGAGAACTCGGAATCTAAGTTGTTTAATTTGAAATGAGTTCACATAACATGGCATATAATCTCATTTACCTAGAGTATCTGGCAGTAGGCAAAATACTAAACAAACGAAATCTGACTAATAAGTAAAGATGTCTCTATTCCGCTCCCTACGTGGAAGAAAGTCACATGGAGAAAGACATGTGCTGTGTAAATGTAAACTGCCCCACCCACCCCTACTCCTGCACATCCCTCCCAGATGCAGTGGCAAGGTGTTAAGCAGGAAGCCCTGACAAAGCGGCTGGAATGATCACCTGGGTAATCCTGAGGATTAACCTGAGGATAGCCTCTTCCAAGTATCACCAAAAAGTACAAAAAGTGAGGCCTCAACAGACATGTTGGTTCTCTACACTGGGCATCTTAAACCCTGAAGTCTGTGTGGTTGAATTCTTAGAAAAGTCCATTTTATTCTAATTAAGACAACACGTTTAAAGGAATCAAGAATCTCAGGACCCTTTTGAGACCTCCTTGTCTGAAGCTAAATCCAATCTCAGGAGCAGAGAAAATATGGGTATGTCCATTGCTCTGGTTCATGTTATAATATGAATAACAAAAGCTAAAATTTACTGAGTACATATGTGCTAGGGACCATGTAAATGATTTTACATGGACTATATCATTATATGGACAATACACATTATCATTGTCCTAATTCTTGAGGAAACCAAAGGAAGGAAACCACAGGAAGACTGACAACCCTGACCAAGGTCACACAGCTAGTACGTGGTAGAGCCACAGTTTGAACCCTGGCAAACTGACTCCAGGGCCTGAACTTTTGGACATTTTATAAAACTGTCACCCCCATAGAGTCCCTGTGCTTTGAACTTTGAAGCCAGTCTTTTGCAGGCTTTTTTTTTAAGATTTTATCTACTTATTTTTAGAGAGGGGAAGGGAGGGAGGAAGAGAGAGAGAGAAACATCAATGTGTGGTTGCCTCTCAGCATGGCCCCCACTGTGGACCTGGCTCGCAACCCAGGCATGTGCCCTGACTGGGAATCGAACCTGCGACTTTTTGGTTCACAGCCCACACTCAATCCACTGAGCTACGCCAGCCAGGGCTGCAGGCTTTTTTTTTTAAACAAATTAAAAATGAGGTGGTACTCTTCTAATTTGTTAAATTTTAAAATGATTCTTCTGTCTTTTTTATTTTTCTGAAGTCACAGAGATAGCAAGGGGTGGATTGGGACATGGACATGAATCTCTGTTTAATCACTTCATGTTCAGCTCATTGGCGAGGGAGGGGCATGGGGATGGCTGAATACATAGCTCCCAACACTGGACAGATGAAATGGACAGCAGTTCATTAGTCATATACACTCACTGTCCAGGAGATGAGGGAACTGCATGTTCTGCAAGGGCACACTTGGAAACAGTAAATAAGCAGGGGCTGTAAAAGGCAGGCTTTGTAACCTCATAAGGGTGAGGTATGCCCTGTTCCATAGGAGGTTTGATTGGCTTCTTTGAATAATCCTGCAGTCTGGTAGGGATCTGAAAACTGCTACTCAGGGGTAATTAGGGACTATGCACAATCTCCTGCTAAGAAGGGTTGTTTGACTAGAGGACTTCTTCTGCAGAGTGGGAAGGGGAATTTGCAGATAGGCCATTTGAGGTCCTTCTGAATTTTCCAACATCAATACATCACATAATACTGGACCCTAATTTTAAGGTGTACACCACGGTTTCTCTATAAAACACAAACAGATGAGACATGCAAGAAAAGTTCATGAATAAAGATACCTGGCTAGAAAAAAGGAGGATGTATTTGGATAACTAAGTCTATATGAGAAGGAAAAGTATTTGATAAAGATGGAAAGCTAGTAACTAGATTTCCAAGGACCTTGAGAACCCATTAAAGATTTCTCAACATTAGATGAACATGACCCAATATATGTTTAAGGAAAAACCTATCTATAGTGAGGATGGATAGATGGGAAAGCAGGAGAGAGTAGAGATAGGCAAAGCAGATTACTGTTTGTTGAAAGCATGACAGAAATCATGAGCATTTGAAAATAAATATTTATCTTGATTACCAAGTGTATTACTTTCCTGTGGTTGCTGTAACAAATCACTACAAATTTAGCAGCTTATAACAATAGAAATTTATCTTCTCATAGTTCTGAATGCCAGAAGTCTGAAATCAACTTTTCTAAAGGTTCATACTCCCTCCCAAAATTCTATAGGAGAATCTATTTCTTGCCTCCTTCCACTTCCAGTGGATGACAGTATTCCTTGGTTTATGGTTGTATCGCTTTTGTCTCTACTTCATAATCATACTACCTTCTCTTCTTCAGCTTGTGCAAAATCTCCCACTCCCTGCTTTTTGTAAGGACATTTGTGATTGCATTTAGGACCCACCCAGATAATGCCATATACTATTCCCACTTCATGAACATTAACTTAATCATGTCTGCAAAGTCTTTGCCATATACAGTAACATTCACAGGTTTCCAGGTGATTGGGGTATGGATGGGGTGAGGGGAAATTTTTAGCTTGCAGCATTTTTTTTTTGCCATCTCTTTAAATATTACATCTAAGGCAAGTGAGTTCCCTTACTGTCCTCATTCAAGTGCTGGTCTGGATCATTTGGGCTGCAACATTGGGATAATGGTGATTTTGCTTACAGAAATGGGAAACGTAAGAGGAGGAACTGATTTGGAATGGAAATATTGCTTAAATATTTAAAATACAACTGCTATTGTATTAGACATTATAATGTGCAACTGGAGTATAAAACCCGATTTTTTATGTTCCTTAAACATGGCCTCAATTTCCTGGAGCCAAATGAAAGCCCATCTTAAGAATAAGTTGGGATACTTTACGTCTTCACCTAGAGTTGAGAGGATAATACTGTCTAGAACTACCCTCCCCATCTCAGAACTAGCATTGGAACTGTCCTTGGGGAGCCACATTTCATCTACTCTCAGACCAAGTAATTAGAAGGTCCCTATTCCCAGCTCCAGGATTGCAATTTCTGATCCAGACCTGGTCAATCCATGGAACTGCTTCTCCCTAGCTACCACTTATTGGCTTACAAATGTATACTCACATTGACCTAATAAAAATGAATTTTAGGATCTCTATGAGAATCACCAAGAGGAAGCACTGAGTTTTCCTCTCAGCTTATATTTGTGAGTATGTGTCTTAGAGCCTGAAGCTAACAGAGGGAAGGCAAAACTAAGATGCAAAGATCCCAATGACAACACACTTGATTCACTAAATCAAGTCACACTTGAAGCCAGACCTCCTTGTAGGCTTGTTCAATTACCTGAGCCAATAAATTTCTTCTATTGCTTAAGCAAGATTGGATCTAATCTTTTTGTCACTTAAAATTGTAACAAATAAAGAAAAATTTAATTAAAAAATTATAATTTTAAATATTTGGCTGACCAATGGAAATATTGTAGTGCACGGAGTAGGTAAAAAAACTTTTTGAGCTGAGGTTGTATCCTGGGACATTTGTGTTTTATTTGGGGGGGGGGAGTGTGAATTATTTCCTTCTTTGACCAGGAATGTCAACATTGTCATGGGATTTGTTCAGTGCCACAAAGCTTCCAGTGGAAACCCAACACTTTCCCTCAAGGAGAGAGGATTATCTGATCAATCTTCAGGAAATGCACTGACTGAGGAGCCAAAAAAAGAAAAAAAAAAGAATTAGAGGAAAGACTAGAAAGGTCACTAGGTGATCTTGGACAAAGCTCTGGAGTAAGTGAAAGAGGAGGACCATGGGGCCATTAGGGCAGGGACTGGGGCTAGAGAAAGCTCTTCAGGAATTCAGAGAAGTGATAAGGTAAAAAATACCAGATTGCATTCCTAGAGTGACTCTTTCCTTGAGTCATCATAGGCTTTCTTTGAAAATATACCAATGAACTTATAAATAACTCCTATCTACTGTGTATTGCCCACACTTTTGGGGGGGGAAATAAAGGAAATTAATAAAAAATAAGTTAAAAATGTAATTAAGATAGCAACTGAAATCATTTTCTTTCCATCATTCCCATAAGTATTTTTAGTATCTGGTAGAAATGATTATACAAGCATAAGACTCCATTATGCCAAAATAAAGAAGAGTGAAGATTTCATAATATTCTTACTTTAATCACCTTCTCACCACTTTACGTTTCAATGTCTGAGCTTAGGAGAACCCCTTCCGGTGTCACATTAGAATATTTAAAAAAAAGAGTCAAGTCCATCAGTAAGATAGCTCCTCCAGTAGAATAGTCACTATCCACTCAGCATAATCTACATATTCAGGAGCAATTTAATGCCTCGCCTAAAATTTGCAAGTGTCTCACTAGTTCTCTCTACTTAACTAGTAAAGAAATGGCTGAGGTGGTTCCTTTCATATTATATTTATAAAATAATATTGGCTGCATGTATTATACTAATTTTATCAATGGTCTGAAGTAATAGGCCCAGAAGAGCTTGTTTTTTAAAATGTAAATGAAGAGCCTATGAAGATATTAAAAGTTTTCCTTGACTTTAAATTTTCAACACTATTCAAAGCTCTTTTGGGACCACAATCACTGAAGTCTATAGAGTTACTATTATTTTTGTATTTGGCAAGATTCTCCCTGTCAATTGTACAGTGTGAAGCTGAACAAGGAAGAGAAGTAAAGGGGAAAAATACTGGCAGCAGCAGAAAGAAATCATCTTGTTCTCAGCCTTCATGCATATGACTCAGGGAGGTATAAGGAACAATAATCACTGTGGATAAAAATAAGAGGTGACTTGTTGCAGGAAATTCAGCATCTTTTTTATTTAAGACAGTCAATTCAATTGACCTTGAAACAAGATTTATGTACATTGGAGGTAAAAACATTAAAGGATCAGATATGTGATCAATTTTAGGAGAAAGTTTAAGATTTCAAACATGCCATTACTTAGTGGTATACAATATGTGTATTCATACTTGCAAACATATTCTGGACATTCTGATTAAAAAACATGTTGTTTATACTTTTTAGATCAGTTCCAAAATTCACTTAGGAAAACTCTTAGAAGCTCTTAGAGATGAAAACTCTAATAAATGAAGGCTAATTTTCATGAATACCTGTACTCAAGACTATTTGACCTGAATTACACAACACATTTTGAGCTTTGTAACTCTTAGAGTGCATATAATTTTTAATTGACTTTTCTTTGGCAATATCAGTATGTTTGTATTATATTCATGGGACTCCCTCTGCTGTATAACTTAACACATGAAAATTCTTGTTTTACTCTTTACCAAGGTTTCCTTGCAGCCTGATGGATAAGGTGTCTAATTATGGAGTACTGCAGAAGGCTTTGGATCAAATCATGTTTTTATTGAAAATGAGGTCATGTTGGGTTGAGTGATATAGCTAAATAATCATTTAACTAGTTTTCCAAGCCAAATACAGTGTAATTAGGTTTAGTAACATGGCTTCCTCCCTAACATTCATAACTCAGATATAGTGGTTTGGGAACAATATGGGTAGAAATTGTGTATGTTTTTCTTAGACATTTAAATGAATGGCATTTTCTAACTATATTGAATTTTTAGATAGAATTTAATTTTACTTTTGTTTTTACTTGTGATGGTGTTTGGGAGAACATTATTCAAGTAATTGTCTGAAATTAAGTGGTCCCAAAATTTACCACTCAAGTAACAGAAGTCACGTTATTATAGATAATCAATGAATTGGGGAGTTCTGAATAATAATTTAAGCAGTGATGTCCTTAAACACCCTTTAGACTATTTTGATAGTAGAGTTCTAGATATTTGATGGAAGTTCTGATTTAAAATGCAGTCATATTATCCCCCTGAACCTACTCTCCAAAAAAATTCTTGAAATGTTCTAGTCCCAATACAATCTGTTTCAAATGCTTGTGTGATATGTATCTGGAAGTTCTAGTTTGGTGTTCAAGAAATAGGACACTTATGCTGTATCTAGGTCTACTTGTTTGAATTTGTTTAAAACAATATACTTAGATCAGTCAATAACTTTATGTTCAAACAATGCCTAATTTTTAACTTTTTAGGGGATAAACTTAGACACAAATTTTTAGAATATAGCTATAAGATTATTCCACTTGCAAATTAGGACTTCTTTATATCTTTTTCTGAGATTACAGATTAAAATTATAGCTTCTTTCAAGATATGAAAATTTGCTAAATATTTCACATTGTTGAGTTGGTCATGCAAAATCTTTTCACATTTTAGCTTTGACCCACTAGATAATTTTTCCATTCTTCATTTATGCCCCCAAAAGGCATTCTTCAGTATATCATTATAGAATTTCCATAGTCATCTTAGGTTTGCTACCAATATGACTTCAAAAATGTGATATTGTCAGAATTGTGCTGATCGTGAAATGAAAATGCCTTTCAAGGCATCCATACACAGCTGTACTGAATAGCCTGACATCTGTGAAAAGTGTATTTCGAATTCAACTTTCAAACCACAGAATTCAAGTAAGCAAAAACTTACCATGTGTTAAAAACACTTGAAACTCTTCCTCTTGTAATTGTTTATCTACATTTTTAAAACTCTGTTTACATTGTAGTAACAGCTGTGTTTAAAAGGGACATGACAGAGCAGACTAATTTATAATGCAAAACTTTATTCTAAAAAAAACTTATGTTTGAAAAAACACTTCAAAAGAGGGCAAAAATGATTAAAATAGACACAACCATTTGTTTAAACTATGACTTTCTCAAGAAAAAACAGCCTAATGTAAACTGGCCTATGCATGTTCCAAGCAGCTGTTCTGTGTAACGCCTCTACAAGAACTTTGGGGGTGGAGCAGAAAGAAAATGAGCAATTGACCATAACAAAAGGTCATTGCCATGTAAGAAACAGCACAAATTAAGGATGAAATACTAAATGTTTGTAAAGTGTGCCAAGTTAGTTAAAACTGGGGCTGAGGAAACAGAGCCAGTTGCCATCACTTTATAGTAAGTGGACTTACAATTGAAAAGTGAAAAAGTCACCCTTGACCAGCGTTCATTCTCTGGGTTTCTACGGAAAAACTGCAAAAGTTTTTGATAATAAAAAAAAGTCCAAATAAATTTTTTCTACATTTTACCATATCAGAGCTAACCTCTTTTTTCTTTTACCCCCTTTAAATAAATCATTGTTCAAGCATCTCTTAGACACAATCCACCACTTCAATTGGTTTCTCTGGTGTTTGATGCTGTTGACCTTTCTCTTTTATAAAACCCTCACTTTCTTGGGCTCCCATGATGTCATTTTGTCATCAACCTCTTGAATACTTCTAAGGATGTAGATATAGCACCCTTTCCTCTGCTTTTTTCCTATATGTTCCTTTAAGTGCCACCTGCATCTACCTTCCCTTCTCAGATGCAGCAAAATAGTCTCCCATACCCAAAGGAGGCAAGGAAGCAGAGTTTTCATATCTCAGCCTGCCCCGCCAGGCAGCTGACCACATTCCCAAATTGTCAGGAATTAGTTGAGAGAGACACAATTGAAGGGACCTGTGTGAACGGATGACAAGGACCAGACAGAAGCAAGGATGCTTGATCAGCAGAGAAAGTGGACAACACCAGAACCTGCCTCCCCTCTCACACACATGTCAACCCTAGAAGCATACGCAACCCCAAAGAAAAGGGCGTGAAATCTCAAATAGATTCAGTTAAAGTTTCCACTGCCCAGCAGAATAAGGGCCCAAAGTAGAAAACAAATTCAGTTAAAGAAACATGACAACAGCTCCACTTCACATGTGACTCTGTTGAATGATATTCCCAGACGTTCCTAGAACTGTGCCTGGAATATGGTTGGAGTTCAAAGGACAAGATTTCCTTTACTCTGTGGAGGATCACCAACTCTCATGTAGCATTATCTCATGAGTTAAATTGAATGGACTCTAATTCATTCATTTATTTGCAACAAAGATATTTAAAATACTCAGTGTCAGGCAATATTCTAGGCAGTGAAAATACAATGAAAAGTAAATGAAGTTCCAGTTTTTTAGAGACAGAGACAGCTAGAAAATTAGAATAGAATAGAATAGAATAGAATAGAATAGAATAGAATAGAATAGAATAGAATGAAAAATAAAGGAGAAAAGAAAGGGAGGAGGGGAAAGGAGGGAAAGTGGAGGGGGAAGAGATGAAGGAGAAAGGTAAGAAGGAAAAAAGGAAGAAGGGAAAGAAGGAAGAATCAGAAATGACAAACATAAGGGGATAAAACAAAGCAGAGTATTAGAGGGATAAAATGGCAGGTGAGGGTCTCATTCTCTTGTCCAAAGTGTTCAGGAATGTATCTCGGTGTAGATGAAATTAACACAGAGATCAGCATGAAATTAAAGAAAATGAAGTTTGGAGATTTGCATAAAGAGCACTCCAGACTGGGGAATCAGCAGTGTACAAGCAGTGTACAAGCAGTGGTGGGTTGCAGATGTCAATACAGTCCCTCCAGGGTAGCTGACATATCCAGAGCATTTTTAAAGGCTATATGTAACATATAAATTTTATGCAAACAACTCTTAGCTTTGTCTATAGTCAGGGTCTTAAAGTATTTTTTTAAGTACAATGTTAATGATAGTTTTTTAAAAAGAGATTCTACATTTTCTGATGCCTAGTAATATTGATACTTATCACTTACAACCCTGTTTTATTATTCCATAATCATAAATTTTTAGTGGCTGTATTAATTATAAAAATATGCTTTACAGCCTTTAAAAGTAAGATAGCTGTTAACAGTCATCTTACACTAAAAGAGTATTCTGAAACGTGTCTTGTGTAATTAGAATGGCCATATGCCCGATTTGCCTGGACAGTGCTGGTTTATGTCTATTGTCCTGGTGTAACAGCAGTGCCCACATTGACTTTCAAGAAAGTACCGGTAAACTATGGTTATTCTAAGTAAAATCAATTGCAGAATGGCTACAGTAAAGAAATTTTGGAAATGTAGTGTTTGGTCTGGGACAGGAAATACCACCTGTCAGTAAAATCTGGACAATATGGTTATCGCAGTATATAATATTTAATTATTTGAATAATTTTCTTCCTCTGGGAACAAAAAAATCATCGAGTAAGAGGAAAAAGTTGGAGCACAGTGGGAACTCGACTGTCACACCAGCACCAGTACAATACCATAAGACACAAATACAAGACAGGTTTTTATAAGTTTATTTTCTTTCAGACGTAAAATAAATGCTATTGATATTTGCAAATGTATTTCTTTGGCTAAATTTTACTTTTATGAGCTAGTAAAAAACTGAAGTTTGCAGCAACTAATTATTTCCACTGTATTGAATAGTAGCAGGAAAAAAGCTCTTAACAATGAAGACATCTCAAGGGGTGTGCCAGTCCCCATGAATCAATCCCAGCCCAGTAAATGTTCAGTTCCATGGGAGAACACATTTAGAAAATCTTACATTTCCTAATGTTTTCCAGTTCTATGCTTTCCCACATAGAGTAGAATTGTTCTTCAGAACAGCATTTATGTTTAGTACAGAACATGGCATTTAGTATTTTTAGAAGAGGAGCACATAATTTTTGGAAAAAAAATGAACTAGTTTTATTATTGTAGAACTTCTCAGAACCTTTAAAATGTTAATATACATGGTGACTCTGAGAGATGAGTCCAGCATGAGGCATTTCCCAAACATGCTTGTCCACTGACCTCTCTTTTTCCACAACATCCTGCTGGTCTAATGTCTCATGTAACACATGAAGGGCAATGTTGCCTCAGAATAATGTCTTATTCTTCACAAGTCTACATGGGAAAAATATCTAACCTCTCTGCTAATGGTTTTAAAATTACCTTAAAAATGAAGTTATGAAAAAATTATAAGAAAATGAATCTACATTTATGCTTTCATTTATTCTGCAAATACCAATTTAGTACTTACTATGTGCTACACACATTTTCGGCCACTGGCACTGAAGCAATGAACAAGACATGCAAAGTCCTATTCTTAGGGAGGTTACTTTCTAGTGGGAAATAAACAATAAGCGCACACATGCATGTAGAAATGAGTAATTTATTAGGACACTAGGACTGTGAGACCATTGTTATTTCTATTTTTAAATTTTCTCTAATGTGGGTATAGTAGATCTGTAAATTCAATGTGATTAGAATCGACATCCAAAAGGATTCTTTTTGTGTGTGAAACTTAGTAAGTTGATCCCAAATTTTACCTAGGAAAACAAAAAGTCAAAGAGACTCACAATGATTTTGAAGAGTAAGAAATTTTTCCTAAAGTATTAAGGAGCTTGAAGTTATCAGTACAAGAATGGAAAGTAAACTAGAGGCGCAACATAAGGAGTTCAGAAACAAAGACATGCCTATACAGAAATGTAATGAGTATAGAAATGGCACTGAGAATCACTCAGAGTGATGGATTGATTATTCAGTAAATAGTGCTGAGATGACTGGTTTTTCAAATGGAAAAATAAATAGAATCCCTGCCTCACACCATATTTATAAAAGAAATTTAAGCCAAAATAAAGATCTAAATATAAACAGAACCACTATAAACTGTAGGAAAAAATATAAGATACCCTTATGACCTAACTTTAAAAGACTACCTTAAATTATAAATTCAAACCATAAAAAAGATTAATAGGAGTGACTATATTAAAATTTAAAATATATATGATCAAATATATTATTAAAATAAAAAAGACAGTACAGATTGTGAGATGATACTAACAATGAAAATAACTGACAAAGAACTAATACCCACAATATGTGGAGAATACTCCCCAAACCATTAAGAAAAATTCAAGCAAACAGAAAAATGAGCAAAGGTTATAAAGAGATTATTCAGAGAATAAAACGGGCATGGTCAACAAACATCTGGAAAGATGCTCAACTTTACTAGTAATTTGAAAAATGTAAATGTAAACCACACAGAGATACCATTTTTATATCTAACTTTTTGGGAAAAGATTTAAAGTGTGACAATACCAAGTGTTAGTGGGGATATGAGGCCATGGAAACTATTATCTTGGTTAAATAATAATGTTCAATTGATACTCCTGGATACAAACTCCAGAGAAATCCTAGAACATGTGTACAATAGACATGTGTACAATAGACATGTGTACAATAGACATGTACAAGACCACCAGAACATCACTGTTGATCATTGTGGAAGATTAAAAGGGACCTGAACGTTCAGTAACAGCAGTTAATAGAATGGATAGATAAATTTTGGATTAGACATGCAAAGGCCTATTCCACAGTAGTAAAAATTAATAAACTAGAGTTTCATGTATTAACACAGATAAATCTCAAAAATTAAAAAGAAAACTCACAAATTTAACATAGAAAAAAGCAAGTTTCAGGGAGATACAAAAAGTATAACTCTTGTCTAGAAGTTCAGTTATATAAAATAATACTAAATATTGTTTATATATTTATATATAAATATAAACTATATATATATATAAACTCGAAGTATAAAATCTGGAAATAACCTTATACGGAGACAGGGAATTATGATATGGAAGAGTATGCAGGCATCTCAACTTTATTTTTACTTTTCTTTTGTAATCGCATGATGAATTCATAGATATTGGTTTTGTTATTTTTTTGTACTTTATGTGTCACTGAAATATTTCGCTAGAAAATGTTGTTATGAAAGAGAGTGAATGGATGGTAACATCCCTCAAAATAGTGTTAGCCAATGCTATAGTCTTCTTTGGTATTTCTGTGTAATATTTTCCCAGAGTACTAATATTTCCATTTTGGATTCATCTAGTTGATGGAGTTAAAAACATTTAGAACCACATTGCAATACCTTAAAAAAAACACACTCACAGAGAAAAAAAATGGGATTAAATTGTTTTCTCTCTTAAACGTGAGCAAGTTGAAGGAGATTACATTATCATGTCATTCAACATCACACATGTACATATGTGTACACACACAAAGACATATGTACATATAGGTACAAAACTACATAGCTCTAGGTAGTTATGGAAAAAAGGATTCATTTCAATCGCTTTCCACAATATCAATGCATTTAAAGTTCTTACAAACATGGACATTCAAAACATTTAAATTTTCACAGAAATTCCATTCTCTAAAGCACAGCAGTCATAAACATGCCTGTCTTTATATCTACATTGATGATCTACAATTTCTGGGTACATGGAGCAACCCATCAGAGGGAGGTCCACTGCAGAGCAGCAATTGCCAAGGATTTTGAATGCAGAAGGCAGAGCTCACACTTCCAGTATCACCTTCCGCTGAGGGTGTGATAGCAGGCAAATAATTCGCCTTTATGAGCTTGTTTTTTCATCTATAAAATGTGAATAGTAATAGTACCCTCCTTACTAAATTATCCTGAGGATTAAAGGAGAATATAAGAAAAAGTGTTTTGTGAACAGTAAACTCTCTTTGGAAAAAATAGTAACTAATTTCTGTACCAGTTAAAGGCAACAGAAGCTTGCCACATGAAACTTGCTTTAAGGGAGGGGACGAGATTAGCATGAAAACAATAGTAAGCAGTAAGAAAGAAAAACAAAAACAGAAACCAAAAGAAAGTTGAATCATGCAGTTGAGGCTATTAGTACTGGAAGTGGTTTCAGTGAGGGTCAGGATCTGGGATGACAGATACTTTGGCTGGGCCTGGGCGCGTGGGAGGGTGTGGAGAGGGTGTGTTTTGTTTTCAGGTTTAGCTCCTTTTATTGTTTTTTTTTTCTTTTCTAAATTATTTTATTGTTGTTCAAGTACAGTTGTCCGCATTTACCCTCCACCATTCCCTCCACAACCCCAGCCACCCCCACCTCCCTCCCCTGCTTCCACCCTCCTTGGTTTTGTCCATGTGTCCTTTATAGTTGTTCTGGAGAGGGTGTTCTAAGTAAGGGGAAGAGAGTACAGTGTATTTGCAAAATAGCAATAATAGGGTTAATTTATCCAACTTGGTTAGGATAAATTAGAATGTCACTTTCAGTCTTCCAATCTTATATCTTCCAATCTTTTCACTATCTTTCTACTCATGTTTCTTTTTTTATCCTCACCTGAGGATATGTTTATTGATTTGAGAGAGAGAGAGATTGAGAGAGAAATAGAGGTGAGAGTTCAAACCCACAACATTTTTTTTGTGTACAGGACAACACTCCAATCAACTGAACCACCTGGCCAGGACAGGACCTAATTGTGTGTCTTGTTAAGGGCAGAAGGCTTTTTTTGTACGTTAACCTAATTTTAAACTTATGTCAAAAAAAGACTTGAGAAACAGCAAAAACTGATCATTATAACTGGTAACAATGTTATCATCAGGGGGTGGAAAACTTGCCCTTGGCAGCTGTTCTATCAGGTTCACAGCATCTTGTCTTAGACCCTGGTGCACAGCCATTTGATCACCATGAAGATGACCACCATGACTGTGAGAAATCTCATCTCTGCTTTGTCAACACCCCAGAATTTGAATTTACTGCTTCTAAATCTGTCCACACACAGACCAACAAACATGGTAGGATATTCTTCTTGAACCAACTTGGCTTACCCGACCTTGAGACAGGTATCTTGGCTTAAATTACATCTACTTTTAAGAAAGTATTTATTTCAATGCTCTGTATTTTCTAAACAATTTTCTTTAATTAGTTGTTTTAATCTACCCAAAACATTAGGTTGAAATAACAACTTCTGCCTGAGTTTGGAGATGATCTGTGGTGCCGCTGGATCCTGCTCAGGAGTGACGTGAACCAGGAATCCGTAACACCAAACTGGGTGGCTAAAAAATTTTCAGACTTCAATAACGTGAAAACTGTTATGCTGAATTTTTTGTTTATAGTGAAATGTCCTGTCATCACACTCCTTTCATTAAGTGGTATGTGATAGATGTTTTTACAGAGTTGTCATTACTTTGTTGAAGATAAGACAATATTGAAATTTAAGATAACTGATTTCCAAATAAAATCAATCCTATTGATAGGTTTAGAAACAAAAGAGCCTCACATTTATATTACTGCCTTCTTTTTTTGTTATGGGAGGGGAGGTGGGAGGAGCTAGTGTGTATGAAGAAGGGATTGTTTTTTGTGGAGACAAGCCTAGTATTTCAGGGAAATAAGAAAGTAATAACAGATGTAAAGTCAAGGTGAGAAATGCCGCACACTTCTCCCTCCTTCCTGCTTCCCACTTCAAGTTACATTCCATCTGGAATACTTTAGACCTTTCCCCAACATTCTGGTTACTGAAAATAAACCTGGAAATTTTGGTCTGCTTACTCTCTGGTTGGGGCACTAAGAATTAAGCCTTTTTAGTAAATTCTTGTGATTTACTTATATAGTAAAAACCAACCATAACTCAAGTACCTCATAGTATATTATAGGTCAAAATATATCATCTAATTCAATTTTATACTTAAAAACAATGTTTTCTACCTCACCTCATGTCTACCACCCACCTAGCTAGTTTCCTTCCTTCTGCCTCATCCAGTCCTTCAAAGCTGAGCCCAGCCTGACCCTGCTGTGCAGATCAACAGAAGAGTTACTTTAACAGCCTTGGGTTCTTTTTCATTGGAACTCAAGGGTCCAGGGGCAGACTGTCCCACTACATAACTCCCAAACTCCCATTTTCTGTCCCTCACATCTGACACTTGAGACTATAGTCCCTAATTGTCCAAATCATCCCCCAGCACAACTCATTCCATTCATCCTTTCAAATTACAGTGCTAGGACACTTCCTTTGACTCTATCCTCAAATTCCCAGCCTGTTGCCCCATCTACTTCTTCAGGTCTCCTTGAGACTTGGTACAGGATCCTAAATTCCAACCTGGTGCCAGAGCCACTGTGCTGTACTCTATTCTTGAAGGTCCTCTCAAGAATTCCAGTAGTCTCATGCTTGGGGCTCACTCAGCCTGGCTGTGGGGGACAGAAACCAATAAAGCCACTTTCCTTCTTGCCTACTCTTTGCCCCAAGACTCTTGGTTAATCTGTTCACTCCTGCCTTTAGAACATCATCTTGAACTACAATTCCTAACTGTCCCTTTTCCCACCTGACTCACACACACCCTGGGCTAAGAGTCCCCAGGATCATGGTGAAGCCTGGTATGCCCCTCAGACATCAGTCTCCACAAATGATCATCTCTCCCAGTGAGGAAGTATCACTCTTTCCCCTACTCTACTTTACAACATGTATGCCAGCATGCTTCACTCAACCCAGAGACAGCAATTACATGGCAGGCATTGCCCTAATTGATGGAGCAATAAAAAAAGGCAAGTTTTGGATGTGAAGAAGTTTACAGACCTTCTCTCTCTCTAATAACATCCATATTCAGAGATAATTTGTGAAGCATTTCTCTCATCAGATTGCAACATATGTGCTTTGCAAATAGAATGACAATAGGGTCTTACAGAATTGGACTCCTAGCCAAGTGTTACCTTAAGATATATTTTAGTTATTCTATAGTCCTTTTATCATTAAAAATGGAAGTATCACATAGGATTGCCTGTACAATACAACATGGGAATGAAGGAAAAAGTATGTGTTCAGAGGCTAGATGAGAACAGCTATCCAATCACTTGTAGGTTTATAGATCTGGATCATTGATTCTTAATAGAAGTGGTACCTCCTCTGGAGGGCATTTTGGAAATTTGCGGAGGTACCTTTTGTTTTCACAGTGATTGAGGGGCACTCCTAGCATTTGATGGAGCTGGCATGCTAGGTGTCCTGCAGTGCAAGGGACAGTTTGCCCAATGCATAAGCTGAGTTTCGTACAACTTTTAAATATCCCAACAAATAGTTACATAAACTACAAATTTGTTTATAATTATCTGAGCCTGAAACCTAAAGCTACTTTATATATAGACACAAAGTATTTTTGAGCAATTTTAAGATAACTTAATTTCCAGGAAAGCAATTGACCATGTAAATCAAGGAAGAATGGACTTTGTGCTTCAGAATGTAAGAATTATTTGCCATTCTGAGAGATTATGTTACCAATTGTCATGATGTCCACGATCTTCAGCAGCCCACATAACAAATCTGTTTTAGTCTCTGTCTGAAGATGTCACCAAAAATGATACATAATAAAAGAAATCTTATGTCTGTTAACGGATATAACACCAAACATTATATTAGCAAAGACACATAAAACATAGAGATTGGATGGAGGTCTGTTTAAAAGGGCTGGTTTGCAACGTTTTATGTTCAAAGATTTTGAGGCAAAATAATAAGAAAGCTATGCTGTAAAAATTACATTTTAAAATTATTTGGTGATTTGGGGTTTTTTTTGCTGTTTTTAAGTCTTACTCTGATACTGTCACCAGAGATATACCATACAATTTGTCTACAGCCTCTTGAACTACAGTTTCTTTTCTTAACCTGCTTTTGATTCTTCATCATCTATCAAAAATACAGCCTTCAGTTCAGGCCAAGATGGAGGGGTAGGTAGAAACCCTTCACTTCCTTGCACAATCAAAAGGAGGATAACAACCAATCCAAAAACAGTAAACAATAAGAAGTGTCAGAAAATCAAACTGCATGGAACTCTGACAACCAAGGAATTAGAGAAACAGTCAACCAGACCAACCAGACCAACCACAATGATGGGAGCAAGCTGGGGGCAGATGGGTGGACGGAAAGAATCCCTAGCAAGGCAGCAGACATTGGGTGGGGCTGCCCAAAAGAACCCGTGGCAAGGTGGTGGACCTTGAAGGCAAGGCTGGCTGAATGGAAAACTGAGACTCAGAGCTGGCTGTGGACTATGGCAGGGGTTGCCACGGTGGGAGAAACTCCCAGTCTCACCCAAGAGTTTGTTGGAAAGTGGGGCTAGAGCCCAGCAAGCAAGCTGCATTGTTATCTCTCTGACCCCTCCCCCACAGGCAGCAGCACAACACAGCAAAGAGGGTTGCCACACCCCAATGAATACCTAAGGCCCCTCTGCCTTACAACTTAACAGGTCTGCCAAGACAAAGCAATATGGTCCAAATGAAAGAACAGAGCAAAACTCCAGAAAGAGAGCTAAGCAATAAGGAGATAGCCAACCTATCTGATGGAGAGTTCAAAACCCTGGTAATCAAAATGTTCACAGAACTAATTGAGCTTGGTCACAAAATGAAGGAACAAATGAAGGACACCCAAAGTGAAATAAAGCAAAATATTCAGGGAACCAACAGGGACAGGAACTCAAATCAACAGTGACAGAAACCAGGACTCAAATCAACCATTTGGAACAAAAGGGAGAAATGAACATCCAACTGGAACAGGATGAAGAAACAAGAATTCAAAAAAATGAAGATAGGCTTAGGAACCTCTGGGACAACTTTAAACTTTCCAATATCTGAATTATAGGGGTGCCCGAAGGAGAAGAGGAAGATCAAGAAATTGAAAACTTATTTGAAAACGTAATGAAGGAGAACGCCCCCAATCTGGCAAAAGAAATAGACTTTCAGGAGGTCCAGGAAGCCCAGAAAGTCCCCAAAAAGTTGAACCCAAAGAGGAACACACTAAGGCACGTCATCATTAAGTTACCCAAGATTAAAGATAAAGAGAGAATCTTAAAAGCAGCAAGAGGAAAGGAGACAGTTACCTACAAAGGAGTTCCCTTAAGACTTTTAGCTGATTTCTCAGAAGAAACCTTATAGGCAAGAAAGGGCTGGAAAGAAGTATTCAAAATGATGAAAAGCGAGGACGTATAGCCTAGATTACTCTATCCAGCAAAGCTACCACTTATAATTGAAGGGCTGATAAAGTGTTTTCCAGACAAGATAAAACTAAATGAGTTCATCATCACCAAGCCAATATTATGTGAATGTTAAAGGGAACTATAAAATAAAAAGAGGATCAAAACTATGAACATTAAAATGGCAATAAATTCATAACTATCAACAATTTAATCTAAAAACAAACTAACCAAACAAGCAGAACAGAAACAGAATCATAGATATAGAGATCATTTGGAGTGTTATCAGTTGGGAGGGGGAAGGGAGAGTAGGGGGAAATACAAAGTACAAATTGGTAGGTACAAAATAGACAGGGGGATGTTAAGAACAGTGTAGGAAATGGAGAAGCCAAAGAACTTATATGCATGACAACTGGACATGAACTAAGAGGGGATTGCTGGAGGAAAAGGGGGTACCAAGCAGAGTTAGCTAAAGGAATAAATATTGGGACAACTGTAATAGCATAATCAGTAAAATATATTTTAAAAAATTGGTTGTTTCAAAACTGTCACAGTGGTGCAAATTACAGCATAGAGAACATAATCAGTAATATTGTAATAACTACGTATAGTATCAAGTGGGTACTTGACATACCGGGGTGATCACTTTGTAATGTTTATGATTGTCTAACCACTATGCTGTACACTTGACGCTAAAACAAAAATAATGTTAAATGTAGAAAAATAAATAAATAAAACAAAATTAGGAGGTGGAGAGGATGTCCTCCGTCACCTCCAACTTTCTGGGTTTTGTGTTTCACATTTTGGGTGGTGGATAGGAATGGCTGAGGGGAGAAAGTGTTTTCATCAAGTTGTCTTAGCTACATGTTAGTGTGCCAGGAGGGAGAGGGTTCCATTTGATTTCAGATGTTTAGAATGTGACCAGTCTCACAGATTTACAAAAATTAAAGGACAAATATTTCAACATAGCCCATCACTGTCACTTCATTTAATTTCTCAACAGAGAAAAAAGCCATGTTTTGGGAAGAACAACTTTAAAAAAGAGCAATGAGCCCAAACTGAAAAAAAATTAAATATTGATGAGAAAAACAAAGAGTTAAAAATTATGTCAAAAATATTAATTTTAGAAATAGATACTTTTTCATTTGTGTTATACAAATTACAAATAGCAAGCCAAAAAATAGTTAATAGAAAGTGTCCTTCCAAATACAGCTGATTTAAAAGGGAGACAGTGTCTGTTTAATTTGCTGTGTTAGGACACAACTTCTATGCAGCCCAGGTTTCCCAAATATATCAGATATACACCCAAGAAAAAAATCAGTTTTATGATTGCTTTACAAAGGTAGTTAAAGCAAAGGTGATTGTATTAGTTTCCTGTGCCTGCTGTAACAAATTACCACAAACTTGGTGGCTTAAAATAACTGAAATTTATTCTTTTACAGATCTGGAGGCTGAAAGTGCAAACAAGTTTTACTAGGTTGAAACTGAAGTGTCAGTCAGAAGACCTGCATGCCTTCTGCAAGCTAGAGAAGGATCTGTTCCCTTGCTTTTTCCAGCTTCTAGAATTGCGAATTGCATTCTGCTTTCTTTGGCTCATGACCTCTTCCTATATCCTCAAAGCCAACAGTGTAGCGCCTTATTTCAAAATTCACACTGCCTTTTTCTTTTGTCTCTATGGGCAAGCCTCCCGCTTGTAAGTATACTTGTGATTGCATTTACAGCCCACCAGGATAATCCAAGATAACCTCCCTATTTCAAGAAACTTAACTTAGATTTACAAAGTCCCTTTTATCACACGAGGTAACTTTTGTGGTTTCTAGGAATCAGGATCTGGGTATTATGGGGTGGGGGGGTACATTATTTAACCTACCACTGTTATAAAAATGCGACTGGAATAGGAGGCTGGTGGTTTAAAGTTCTACTTCCATATTAGGAATAAGACAGAGAAATTACACTAATAAGGGAGACCAGCAACTTTCCAAAATATGTATGCATGAAAGAAACAGGTAAATGAAGCCAAATAGAGCTGTACTTACTTTCTATGATAACCTGAGATCACTTCCTCATCTTGAAAACTGAAAAATGGGCACCAGGTATCTTTTCTACCATTCCTAATGTTATCAAAACAGAAATATTTGCAACAGGCTTGCAGTCACTGGTTGTATTCACTAATAAAATTGAGGATACATTTCTTCCTTTTATTCCTCAAGATCAGAAATTTTGATAAAATTACTGTTTGAGAGGACTCTTACAATCCAGTATTTATATTTTCCACTCTGATGGCAAGGGAATTTGGAAGGATACACAGGCCTGATTTCTCCTGCTCTTCAATTTGAACATTGTGTGATGGCTAATTTTGTTTTGTACTCACTCTCATTTTAAAACACATTAAATATGGATGATCGTCTGTAGTTTAAACTCATTGTTTTTTTATTTCAGCTCCTACTATGTAAATCAAATTGATGATGAACTCAGTTAACTGAATGGTTGGAAGAAAGCAGATTTTGTGAAACAGTTAATAATTTCTTGCTGTTTGCAAACTGAATAAGAATGGTGAAAAATAAACCCTGATGCATGCCATATAAACTCAGTATGCGTCACGGATCCTACCAACTGTTCTTGATTCATACTCATGGATGCCAAGAGATTTGACTTTTCTCATTCCAGTTTTATAAATCTCCAATGAGGAAAATTGAATGGTTGTTACTATAGATGAAAACCATGATTGAGGACCTCATGAGCTGACTTGTTTAACTTAATAACATGCAAAACACACTGGTCTTAGATCAGAAAAGACCTCTAAGTTCCCTTCAAACTCTGAGTTTTATGATTCCCTGCTTTTATGTTTGTTGACAAAAGAACAAGAAAAGAGAAACCAAGATCAGCACACATTTCTCCTTTGTGTGTGAACCATTTGCTTTTGTTTTGGCTTGAAATGCTCACTCCTGGAGACACATATAGCATCATGTGTCACATTTTTGCCACCATCTCTACACTTTTAGTTGCGACTGTCCCTGACAGGGTGACACACCTGGGAACCACAGCAGTTCCCAGAACCATAATTCTAAGTGCCATCCTACCAGTCTCTAAATTGCATGGGTTCCCTTGTAAGGTGAGAAACCCTGTCTCCAGGAGGTTTGTTTGTCTTGCCGTTAAGAAAGGTAAGGGACTCCTTTGTGAACCATTTGCTTGGAATTTGAAAGTATAGTATTGCTGACAGAGTGCTGAAAATTCATCATGTAGTGTATTTAGCATTTTCTCTCTCTAAGCGTGGTGAACTGGGGGTATCCCCTCCGTTCCGTCGGTCCGGATATTCTGACCAGGGGCAGAGGATAGCTGCAATGACTCAGCCACTTGCTCATAAGAGTTCTCTTACCACAGGTTTGTTTGGAAGGCTCACTTCCAAAACAAAGATTAAAATGCCTTTTCTCTTTAATAGTCTCACTGAACACTGTTACTTGTTAATGTTCAGACACTAATAGCACTGGAAAGAGTCGTTGCTGTGTCAACTCATCAAGTAGTCTAAACAAGCCTGTTGGAGGCTGGCCAGCTCTGACCAGTCATTGACCACAGACACGATCTGGAAGGCTATTACAACTTGTGGAAGTGAGAGGTAGCTCTGCTTCCTGTCTAGCCCACTTCCCAGGGATTGTCCCCACTGGACTTTGAGGCTATAGACTTAAGATATTTTTGTTGAGCTAAAGACTTAAGATGTGCGTTACTTTTTAGCACCAAAATTGAGATGTGTGTAAAAGCTTCAGAAAAGCCAGAAATAAGAGCATTATCTGAAGTGATGCTTGGCAGCTGGAAGTTTATGATACAGTTTTGTGGTTAGAAGGTGCTGATAGTTTTTATCCTACTTGTGTTTTTGATGAGTGGGTGAATGGATTTGTGAGAGTTCTCTGCTTTGGATGATTGTTAGGCTTTTACAGAGACATCTCTAGTCTTCTTTGGATGAGCCACATTTATCCCAGCCTCATGCTTTCTCTCTATAAAAAGAGCTTCGTGATCATTCCACATCCTGCACTAAGACGGATGGAGAAAAATCTTCAAGTGTGACCTTCTGGCAACAGTTTAAAAAATTAAACAAATTAAAAACTAAGAGGACTAAATTGAAAATTTTTTGTGGAGTTTTGTCTGCTTTCTAACTCTGGAGTATTCCTTAGAAGGGAAGAATGAGGCCATACCTGTAACATCGCATCCAATATCCAATTCTTATCTCATTACTTGTTTAAGAAATTTTTATCACCTGCTTTGCCAGGGACCATGCTAGGTACCAGAGATTCAAAGATGAAACCACATGGCTGTTGCCCCCAAGGAGTACATATACTTGAAATAAAGTAGTTGCTATGAAGGAAGGATGTAGAGACCACAAAAGAGAGTACCTGAGAGAGGCTGGGAAGACTTGGTTAAGGACATTCTATCTGAACTGAAACTTAAAGGACCACAGGGATTTGTCAGGTGAAGCAATCAGGAGAACAGGAGGAAGGGGGAATGCTGCTAGGGCCAGAGCTTCAGAAGCACTGAGGAGGAGTGGGTATGGTTACCCAGAGAAATTCAGATCCTCTCCTGCCATCACAGAAAGGGAGAGGGCTTGGAAGGAGGGGGGTGGGTGGCTAGGTAGATCAGCAAGGACCAGTTCATTCAATGCCTTGTAAGCTGAGTTTAGATTTGACTCTTCACTCGACAGCAGGTGATAGAAAAGTTCCAAACAAAAAAGTGACATGATCACTTTTGCAGGTGAATTAAAAAAAAACACTTTGAAACACTGAAAACATACACAATGGGATGTATTCATCACCTGGCATCTCGTCATTGAGCTGATCAGGGCACACAGGAAGAGCTATCTATCTCCCAGTCATGATCCATGTTCTATCCCTGTCATGATCCATCATAGCTTTAAGGAACTTTCTAAATCTTACTTCTAGGCTTATGGAAGCCATAGAGAGGTTTGTTGAGGACTCCCCACATTTTAACTGTCTAGTTCTCATTAATTTATTTTTCTCTTGCTGCTTTCCCCCAGCATCCTATGATGACTTCCTGTATTTGAGCTGGTGACCTTAAGGCTTTTCAAAACATAGTTGAATATGGAGTAAAGCTACGATAATTAAAACAATGTCATATTTAAAAGACACAATCAGCCCTGGCTGGCGTAGCTCAGTGGATTAAGCGCGGGCTGCGAACCTAAGTGTCGCAGGTTCGATTCCCAGTCAGGGTACATGCCTGGGTTGCAGGCCATGGTCCCCAGCAACCGCACATTGATGTTTCTCTCTCTCTCTTTCTCCCTCTCTTCTCTCTCTAAAAATAAATAAATAAAATCTTAAAATTAAAAAAAAGACACGATCAAAAAGACATAGTGATGGAAGACACAGTTGACTCAGAACCAGACTGCAGTATATATAAAGATGTAATATATGAGAAATGAATCAGTATAAATCAATCTTTCAAGAAAAAGTGTGATTAATACAAATGATTGAAAAATAACAAAGTTCAATTTTACAATTAACCAAAAAGGCTAATTAAAGCAAAAATAAGACAAAAGATACTACTAAACAAGAAAAATTAAATATAATGCCCATGAAGTATAGATGAAAAAGACATTCTCTTACTCAGTGAAAGACATACCTTTTCTGAAAAGGCTTTTATATATTAAAACCTGTTTTTTTCTAAAGTTTATATCCTTAATTTTGTGATTTTACTGACAGAAACACATTTCAAGAAAAAAATAGAGAATCAGACAAGGACTTAGGCACAAAAATGTTCACTACAGCATTAGTCATAATATCAAATATTCTAAAGAGAAATAATTTATAAAATTAGTCATATCAATAGTTATTCTCCTTCATATAAATAAATATTTACTGAACTTCTTTATAGTCATTGATTAATTTATCTCCTATAATCTTCCCATGTTATACTTTGAATAGGAAACTGGGGCTCTGGGGGGTTTAGTAATTTGCCCCCAAATCAAACAAGTTTGGTGCTAATTTCAGGTATAACATCAAAGCCTTGTTCTTTCTCATACACCTCACTACTTCTGTTAATAAATATGAGTCAATTCTTTCAGAAAACAAAGATAGTTCTGCTTTTGGATTCCTGTGATGTGATCAGGAGAGCTAGTGCCTATAGTTTGAAGAGTCAATGAATTCATCTGCAATTTAGATAATTTGTTTCCCAAGAAAATACAATGAGCCATAAGAATGCACTGCTCCTCCTGGGAATCTTTCTTCTCTTACTCTTGGAGCAAATCTAGGACACAAGTACTAGAGACACTGAGTACATCCCAGATAGGATGTGTAGTAAATATTGTCTAGTCTATTTGCATTTAGTGTTTACCAATATTTATAGGGCTCCCTCTTCTACTGCATATACAGTTTCCCAGAGTTAAAGAAGTACAGTATTGTCAGTGCATTGAACATAGAGAGAGTACACTGTCTAGTGGTAGAAGGAAAGGACTACAGTTATTTCTCAACAGTCAGTGGCTTGACTCAGTCCTTACAAGCAGCACAGGTTGACTTCGGTTTTTGTAGAGATGGAAAGTGGAAGTAAAAACAAACCACCACCCTCATAGGATCAAAGTTCTGTCAGCCAATACCTGCAAACTGCCAAGAAACACATTGCAGGACCACCAAGTATTGATGATCAATTGAAAGGTCACAAAATAAATAAAATAACATTCGTTTGCCTCTCACCTGTATATATTTGTTACTTGAAAGTGTTGGAACACTTGTTTTAATTATTATTACCATGTAAGGTGCTATTCTGCTATCTTTACTTGCCAGCCAGCGGCTACAGTCAGCTTTGGATTTCTAAATACTGGAAAGCAATAGAAAAGGCCTCATAAATTCACAGAGAAATCTCTTCTTCCCTGCACTTACCCTCTTTATTTAAAAAAATTTTATTATTATTTTTTTTCTTCTCTCTTTTTTATTGTTGTTCAAGTACAATTTTCCATTTTCTCCCCACCACTCCCACCCACCCCAGTAATCCCCACCTCACACCTTCAGTCCTACCACTCTTTGGCTTTGTCCATGTGTCTTTTATACATGTTCCTTGACAACCCTTCCTCCTTTTCTCCCCATTATCCCTTCCCACCTCCCCCCTGGTGGCTTTCAGTTTGTTCTTTATTTCAATGTCTCTGGTTCTATTTTGCTTGCTTTTTTGTTTTGTTGATTAGGTTCCACTTGTAGGGGAGATCATATGATATTTTTCTTTCACTGCCTGGCTTATTTTACTTAGCATAATGCTCTCCAGATCCATCGATGCTCTCATGAAGGGTAGGAATTCCTTCTTTCTTTTTGCTGCACAGTATTCCATTGTGTAAATGTACCACAGTTTTTTGATCCATTCATTTACTGGTGGGCATTTAGGTTGCTTCCAACACTTGGCTATTGTAAATTGTGCTGCTGTGAACATTGGGGTGCAAAGGTTCTTTTGGATTTGTGTCTCAGGATTCTTAGGGTATAAGCCACAGCAGTGGAATTGCCTGGTCAAAAGGCAGTTCCATTTTTAGTTTCTTGGGGAAACTCCATACTGTTTTCCACAGTGGCTGCACCAGTCCTCATTCCCACCAACAGTGCACTGGGGTTCCCTTTTTTCCACATCCTCTCCAACACTTGTTAATTGTTGATTTGGTTATGATGGCCATTCTGACTGGTGTGAAGTGATATCTCATTATGGTTTTAATTTGCATCTCTTTGATGGCTAGTGATGCTGAGCATCCTTTCATATGTCTCTGGGTTGTCTGTATGTCTTTCTTGGAAAAGTATCTGTTCAAGTCCTTTGCCCATTTTTTCATTTGATTGTTTGTCTTCCTGGAGTAGATTCGTGTCAGTTCTTTATGTATTTTGGAGATCAAACCCTTGTCTGAGGTATCATTTGCAAATATATTTTGCCATACAGTTGGTTCCCTTTTCATTTTGCTGAAGTTTTCTTTAGCTGTGCAGAAGCTTTTTATTTTGATGAAGTTCCATTTGTTTATTCTTTTCTTTATGTCCTTTGCCCTAGGGGACATATCCCTGAAAATATTGCTGCTTGGAATATCTGATATTTTCCTGCCTATATTCTCCTCTAGGGCTTTTATGGTATCATGACTTATATTTAAGTCTTTTATCTATCTTGAGTTTATTTTTGTGTATGGTGTAAGTTGGTGGTCAAGTTTCATATTTTTGCATGTAGCTGTCCAGATCTCCCAACATCATTTGTTGAAGAGGGTATTTTTAATCCATTTTATATTTCTGCCCCCTTTGTCAAATATTAATTGGCCATAGAGACTTGGGTTTATTTATAGGCCCTCTATTCTGTTCCATTGATCTATGTGCCTGTATTTATGCCAGTACCAGACTGTTTTGATTACTGAGGCTTTGTAATACAATTTGATGTCAGGTTTTGTGATCCATCTTACTTTGTTCTTCTTTCTCAAAATTGCTGTGGCTATTCAGCATCATTTAAGGTTCCACATAAATTTTTGAAGTGTTTGTTCTGGATCTGTGAAACCTGCATTTTCTTTCTTTATCCACTCCCTCCCTGTTTCCCTTTCCCTCCACAAAGAGTAGAACTGTGGTTATATTTCATCAAATCCAAGGTAACACATTATAAGATGAACCAAATCTGTACTTGAACAACAATTAAAATTTTTAAAAAAGATGAACTAACATTTCAGGTTTAATTAAGAAAGAAAAGTACTGCCAAATAAAATGACATGGAGATTCTTTAACTTAGAATTTTTATTTTTTTCTTGTTGAAAGAGTACATTTAAGCTTATTTAGACATGGATTTTTCTTTGTCATATATTGCTGTCTCTTGTATACATACATAAAAAGGAAAACATAAGCAAAGTAACTATCTCAGGGTATTTCTAAAGCTGCTTCATTGAGTTAACTTTTCTTAATCATATTTCGATTCAGAATTTTTCTCCACACACAATATTGTTCTCTGTTCTATCAAAAATGTTGTTTTTGTAGCACAAGAGTTCTCCATTGTTATCTCTGGAACTTTCTTTCAAGTCACAGATGCCTATTGCTGCAAATGTTGGTTATTGCTTGATCTCTCCAGATCAAAGGAAGGTTTCCAAACAACAGCCAGAATTCACATTTCTTCCTCAAATTATCTTTTACGAGTTTGTTGACTAAAATATTGAAGGACTGCAATTATCTAGTCATGCTTCCAGAATATCAACCAAATTCAACATTATGGGAGCAAAAGCAATGGAAATTATATTGGGACTTCCACCTGACTAATAATGATTATAAGATGTCATTAATTATAAGATTTCAAAGATGTTAAAATGTAAGTAAGTAAACTGAGAAGGGGAGGAATGCATAGTAGAACTGATGATATAAGGTCTATATTCAATTTCTACTGCATACAGGGGAAAGAGAGGGAAGGGCATAGAGTTAGGGGTTAGTGATAGGGAATCGTCTTCTGATCATTATTTACTCCAACTCTGAGTTTTGCTGTCCTCTCATAGTATACTCTCCAAGTGTCCTGCAAAGGACTCAGACAGTGTTTGTGAGCTGAACCCAATACCTTAAAGGAACTGCTACGGTCTTCAGGAGCTGTCTCATGTCATAAGAGCCTAAGTTTACATCAGCAGCTAATTTTCATTTCATTTCCAAGATTTTCAACTTATAATTCTTACAGAAGTAGATCTACCTTAAATTTCTTTGTTTTTCTCCCTGTTCTAAAGTTCAAATACAGTTGATATGTGGGCATCTGCCTCTACCTTCAAATCAAAGTGATGCTGATTTCATTGAGGTTACATCAAAGGCATTGTTTCCTTGATTATTTATACAGGAATGTGGAATAAAACCCCAAAGTCAATAAATAACAGTGTGACAGTGTTTTGTGGTTACAAACAAAACAAAACAAACAAATGAATGAATATTCTCTGAATTGGATGGACTTGTGTAGAACAACGATAAGGAAAGGACATAGAAGAAGATGAAGAGAAAGAGACTGGAAAGTGAGACTTTACCTCCAAAGAGATAAAGTGTATGAACAATAGACATTTTCATGATTTTCAATTCTTTCAAACATGCAATATGTTTGGAATTAGGTTAAGTTTGTTTTATTTTAAAAATACCATTAGTTTTTAGGAATAAACTGCATTGTGTTAAAACTATAACTCTCCAGTCTGTCTGTAGATCAGAATGAATTTTGATACAGAAGTATATGACATCTTATTTTGGTTGACTGTTGTTTCATTTTATTATGTGTAATGTCCAAGTTCAAGACTGAGAATCTGACCAAAGCCAGGAAGCCCAATACAAAAGTGACAAATTCCATATGAGGAACAAAAACAACAGAAAGATTCCATGCATGCAGAGCATACCTTTAAATTAAAAAAAGAAAAAGGAAAAGAAAAAGAAAGATCTACAGATATTTTGTTTTGTGAATTGAGTAAGTTGTGGGCTAAAAAATATAGAAAATGCACAAAAGTAGTCCAAACAGATGACCAAAGGAATGTTAATTGTAGTCACTGGCTATATGTTTACCTCCACTTCACTTTGTATTAAGACTTTATTTATAGTTCATTAATTACAATTAAAAATATAAAAATGTAATTATATGGTGGTTTTCAATCTAGTTCACTATTTTTCAGATTAATCATTTTTAAAAAGACCCTTAGGACAACTGCAAACAGGAAAGAATTTAATGAAATTATCAGCTATTTGTCTGTATTTCTGGAATACTTAAAACTTCCCTCACATTTAAGCATTTTCCCTGCTGTCTTACCATACGTACTTCTTAAATAATACAGGCTGATCTCAGGCCCTGCCTTGTTTAAATTCTTATAAACCCTGACTTAATGAAGGACGTACTAATGGGATAGATGGAAAAGAGGGTACGTATTGTAAAAGTGCTACTGGTGTTGGCATGGGGTTAAAAACAAAGGATAATGAATAATTATGGCAACAAGTTAAAAGTCTCTGGTTAATTGGAAGGGCAAACCCTAGTTTCTTTTATGGAACCCCAGCTTTATCCAACTCACTCTCCATCTATTGCAAGATCTCTAATGACACCTGAGGATAGTTGTTTAACTGCTACAGTTTATTCTTTACCTGTCTGCCACAGCAACATGATTGCTTTTCTCTCTCCAACTTTCCTAGTACATGTAAGTGCATGCATGTGCACACATGCACACACACATCCCATGCATACACCCAGTGACCGATGTTCAGTGGGCCTTTCTGAGCCCCAAGACATGGGTGCTGTTACTGAAGATTTTGCACTTCATGTTAATGAAGTTCCCTTGCCTCAGGTTGCTGTTCCCCTTCTCCATCTGCCTCCTCTTCTGTGTCAGCACACAGACTTCTCTGGCCTCCCCAGGGAAATTTGTTTCCAACAGCCAGTTTCCCACTTACCTCCCCAAATTTAATCGCTCCTTCCCTGGTGGCATAGTGTTGTAGGTTATAAAAGCCTATTAGCTTCGTCTTTTACAGAGGCAGCAGAATCAGGACAGGCATGGTAAGAGCCAAGGTACAGGTGGCACTTCCTCACTTTCTGTGCTCAAATGACATGTGCGGGTATGTGATCCTGGGCCTTGAAATCACTGACCCAGTTTTGGGCCCCTTAATTCTCTATTTATGAAGTGGGAGATTGTGTATCCTGGCAGCCAGAGGGTTATGAAAAATGTTTACCCATCACACTTTGTTTTTGCTCAACCTCCCTGTACAAATAATCATTTCAAGATAGGCTGAAGTACTATGCCAGATAGGAGACATGTTTAGAACATTAATGCCTTCGTCCTTTGTTTCTGAAATCTTGAAGCCTCTATTCTATTGAAGTAATGTGGTTGCTGATTTGTACTTTTGTATAAGGCAAAAGCACGCCTGTTACAGTAACTTTAGTAACTTCAGGGGCTGCAGGTTTTGTGTTCTGAGTTTGTGTGAGGTTCACAAGAATGTTGAAGAGGGCACCTATTACTGGCTCATACAGATTCTCACCTGAAGTTAGGTTTACACCGCAACACAACTGAAACTGAGTTTCCCTTGATTTCCACATGAAACCATAATTCATCTCAGATTCATTTGAAATTTGCCCCTATCTAGTTTAGGGCTTAAGACAGGTTCACTCAGAGTTTTGTGAGCCTCAGCAAACCTCTCAGTGAACTTGGCCTGAATGTGAGATTTTGATTCAGAAGTTTGGAGTTTTCATTCAGGAGCTTTATGTGATCCTCGTCTATCTTGGGCCACAGTCTGAACTCCCATCAGACTCACTTCAGACCATATGGAGTAAAGACAGAGACCTCTATGGTTCTTACCCACTTGCTACACATTCATTCCTATGTTTCTATATCCTCAGCAGACCTCACTAGGCCTCTACGGAGAACATTTTTTTTCTTAAAAAATAAAAAAAGAAGACATTAGTCTCAGTGGCTGCTAGGAATGAACTGGTCAAAAAGACTATCAATTTCTTGACACTCCATTACATATGTTGAAGAATTGTTTCCAAAGTGTTTCCTTTCACTACCCTCAACAGACATGTTTGCTGCTTTTAAATCCAGTAACCACCCCCAACTGCATAATGTATTAAGATATTAAACTATTATTTCTAATTATGGTAGTGACTTTTCAAGAAGGTTCATTATGTAATTTTGCTTATAAAAGCTACAAAAAGTGTAGTCAGTCTTTTCTTCTTGAATGCTGTTGATATTTGTAATAATGGAGAATATAAAGTTGTACATTTTTAAAGTATGGGATTTGTACCATTGATTTTACCCTATGCTAGTTATTGTCCCAGTGTGAGAATCTATTTTCATTGCAAGTTCTCATTTATACTGAAATGACTCTTATTTTTATGGTAAACTATATTTTGTCACTGCTTGCAGTATAAGTAATAGTAGATCATAAGAAGAAATGGAGCAAACCCACATAAAATAGAAAAATTTCTATTAGTTTTGACAATGGGGAGAAATTCCTGTTTCCTTTGGTGAATAATGCAAATGAAGAATTTTTTTTCTTAGTTATAGTGCCTTGGGGGACATCTGGCTGCAAAGTATTGGGTTTTTCCAGAGAATAGTGCTTTACAATTGATTTCCAAGTTATTTCTCAAATCCTCAGGAAACAGATTAGCTTTGCAGTATTTATTCAAACATATTGGAAATCAAAGTCAGTTTCAACTGGTAAAATGTCTGAATTGAAGACTATTTGTAAAAAAAAAACTGCATCTGGATTCCTTTTAAGGATATACGGTCATTGAAACATGGCTAATAAAGTTTCTAAGCCAAATCCTTTGAAGGAAACTCTTTCATGAATAGAAGAGACAGTTGAGAATAAATTATAATCAGCAAGTCAATTGTTTCTAATAAGTGGGTTCTTGAAAGCTCTTTGTTCCTTTCAGATTTAAGATTCTCCCTAAGTCTAGTTTTCACTATTAATTTTCTGGGTGCACTTTGTGTTCACAGAGAATGCAAACGTATGCTTCAATCCAGCTTCTGAATCAGTGAGATTTGTTGAGAAACTGGGGACATTGCCCAGCCCCTAGGCTGCGGCCCCCCTGGCTGGCTCAGTTATCGCTGCTGGCTGTACTTTCTTTGTTCTCTTCCATGGCCACCATACCCCGGCCAAATACACATACTTCCCCTCAACCACCATTTTCTCTCATCCTCAGTGCGCTCGCTCCCCCAACCCCAGATCACTATCAAGTCTAACATTCTTTCATTTGTCTTTCTTCCTCCTCCGAGAGGTTCAGTCAGTGACCAAGAAGAATCCAGCCAATGATTTCACAGCAATATCACTAACTTACCTCTAGTCCTCTCCACTTCCTCTGCCAGAATGCTAGCTCAGCAACTTACCTTTTGTTACCTGGCCCGGCCACAGCCATCCAGGAATCCTCTTAAACCTCTAGCCATCCTTCTGCCAATCCATTGCTCAGAACACAGGGAATTGAGCTGTCTCTGATGATAGCACTACTCCGATCAGAAACCTTCCATGGCCCCTCTTGCCTGCTGAGCTCAGCACAGACCCCCTGGCCCAGCTGTTGGGAGCCTTCATGTGAACTGGTTCCTGCTCATTCCAATGTGACCTCCTAGTCACTTCTGAGTAAACCCCACACTTGAACCAATCAGATTATTATTTTTCTGTTTCCCAAATACACTGTGGGCTTTCCAATCAGCTTCTTTACATATTCACATGCCATTCCCCCATTTTCCTCTCAAACTCTTGTTAATCCATCAGAGCCCAAAATAAACATTCCAATTTCCATAAAATGTGTGTGTGTGTGTGTGTGTGTGTGTGTGTACTTTCCATTTATATAGCTTATATAATTACTTACAGGCACATCATACAGGAAAACACTAACCATATTTATAAATACATGATCATTGAATGTCTTTAGAAATGTATGTATCATGTATTCATATATATCAGGAGTGTCAATGTAACTACTCCTTAACTGTTAAAGAGTTGAAATTACATTTGGCCCTTTGAAGGCAACTGTGAGGCTGATGTGGCACCCAGTGAAACTGAGTTTGACACCCCTGAATCTTGTAGTCACAAAACACTTTAGAGTTAACAAAGAACTTTAACCCAAAGTATCTCATTTACTTTACTATATAACCCAGGAGATGGCAATATGAACAGTTCACAAAGAAGCTCAATCAGAGGAAATTGCATGGTTTACCCAAGGTCATCTAGCTAAAAAGTGGCAGAAGCAGGTTTCACACCCAAGTCTTGTAATAGCTCCTGTCATTTTCAACCAGATCACAATGACCTCCATTCTAATGGGACAGTGGCACAAAAATATGATTCCTGTAGCAGATGGGAAAGAGGCCAGGCCATGGAGGCCAGTGGAGGTTTGTGAGAAGAGCAGTGGCGTGATCAAAGCGTCCCTGCAGGAAGATTGATCTGGTGGTGCTGCATGGAGTGGATGGGGGCAGGAACCCCCTGCTGGAATCCATCTTGCGTTCTTCTGACCTCCTGTGGCTCTCTGTGCTCCCCATGCAGCATTTGTCCAGTGCTGCAAGCTGGCTGTTTGTTTGTTTATTTAGTCCCTTCCCACCGACACTCAGAAAGGATTGAAGGTGGCCTTAAACTGTCTTGTATTTCACCGTGGTACTAAGGCAACTAGATCTTATCTCCTCCACTTGATTTAAAACCTTGAGCATAAAGAAGTATTTATTTTACATCTTTGTACCAACCAGGTGTTTGATGTGGGGCCCCACTGATTGTGGATGTTCAGAATCCGGCAAATGAATGAATAAGTAAATGAAAGGGCATCTGAGAGAGTTCTGCTAGGGATGGAATGGGGCAGGGGACATGGTTAAACAAATTACTGGGGGTGCTATCTCCTGCTATTGGCTTCTGGTGGGTAGAGGCCAGTGGTGCTGCTACATATCTTCTAATGCATAACACAACCCCACAGCAAAGAATCTCTTAGCCACAATGTCAATAGTACCAAGAAACTTTGAAAACCAAGTTTGTCATGCTTGGTCAGTCACAGTGCTTTCTCCAACACTGCAGAAATCTTTTCTTGTGTTTCAGTTGCATTTTTACCTTTCTTGAAATAATAAAGCATAATATGACCAAAATGTTGCTTACTGTCTTCCATCTTCACTATTAAAATGGCTACACAAAAATTCACCAGTTTTGATGGGTATTTTTTAAAATACATGCTGATAGGATAGCTGTTGCTATACAACCTAACAAAATTGTTTCAAATGAAGTGAAAGACAAGTAAGCACTACTACAGCCACTGTACAGAGAAAAGCAAATGAATTTTTTGGCCAGCCCAATACAATATGCAACCATTAATAGGATGAGAAACATCTATATGAATTTAAACAGTGAGATGATTTTGATATATTGTTCACTAAATCACATAATACACACACACATATGTGTGTGTGTGTATTACTCCTGGGAAAAGTAACAGGATTGGAAAAGAGTCTTGTAGACTTCCATGCTATAGTGAGTATCCAGAGTTTATTCTACATAGTTTTGGAAACACCATAACATATTTTACAATAGGTTTGTATGACTCCGTGTGTTCAGAGATTTGATAACACAAATCATAATTACTAAGGTCAAACACAATAGTTGCACATTGTCGTGTTGCCTTAGCTGGAGTTTAAAAGTACCATTTAGTCTCTCCCGTGTGCTGAATGTCTTCATTTAACTGAATCCTGGAGATTCTTTCCAGCTTCTGATCAAGGTCCACTTCTAAGTCCAACTTCCTTCTCTGTGTTGCCAGCTCCCTAAGTGGCCATGAAAGATGGATGCCCCACACATGGCCCCCTGGTCTCCTTTTAGTCCTTCCTTTTCTAGGACTTTTAATGGTATATCCTGGTCCCTCCTGGTTTGACTCTCCTTCTGCTACTTGGAACCATCTACCTGGATCCAGCCTCACTGCCCTCCAGAGCCTTCCTGGCAAGGTTGCACAATGCTCATAGACACTTTCAGTGCAACTCCTTGAGATGTTAGTTACATGCGTGAAACCACCTTGGACCTATTCTTGTACTTTCAGTAGGAAGAACTATGGTACTATGTCTGATTCATTCCTTTCTCTATCTCCCTACCACCCTCAGAAGGAAATTATTTTCCTTACATATTGAATGATGTTCTCTACCAATGATAAAATATAGGCTTCAGGTGGTTTCAGCATTTTGAACTATTAACACCCAAATAGTAATTAGAAGTATGATTTTCTCCATTAGGCACCAGTCTTTCTTTTCCTTGCATTTGGGTGTTTTTTCTTCTGAAAAGTACACTTGTCCTCCTAACTCTCCTATTTATTTACCCACCACTAAATACCTTCTTTACTTTGCATGAACTTTCATTTATGTTTTTCATTCTCCTAATACTTAAATGATGACCAAATTAGTTTGGTTGCATTAGAAAGCAGTATGTAATTTTGTCCTGCATGACCAGGCAAATCACACCATGAAATGTGAGGCTACTGAATAATCTCCAGGAACCTGAGGAGAATGTTCATAGTTACCTGGCACCCTCAACCATGCTTGTCACCATCTTTACCACTTTCCTCAAATTCTCAGTGAGCATACTGGACGTTCAGGGGCACTGAGCCTCCAGTAGCTCCCACGTTCAAGTCTGGGACCAAGAACCCTTTCTCCAAAGAACCAGCTGGCAACTGGTGCATCAAGAGTGCCTACCAGGTGTTCCACAATCACCATACCTCACACACCTGTCCCCATTCACATTGTAACAAACAGGCTGCAATCCTGTGTAAGACACACAGGGCTAAAGAGTGGATAGTGGGTAAAACTTTCACAATAGAGCATGTAGAAAAACCCAGACAGATTTGTGAAGTGCAGAGTAAATTGTGCTTGCATTACTCTTATTTCACCAAGACTCCATTTTCTAGGAAAATTCATTCTCTGTCACGTATGTAACCTAGAAATGGAATCAAGCCATGGTTTTCATATTTTGTGGTTGTAGATCCCTTGGCAACCTGGTGAAAACTATGAGGCCTCCTTTTCCTGAAAACAAAAATACTCTTCTGTTTATATGCATGAAAATGTATAATTTCAAGGCATTTGCCTACCCCAATACTTCTTCCCCAGAAGTCCTTTCTTAGATCCCAGGTTAAGAACCCTGAACTAAAGGGAGAAATCAATGTTCTGGAATAAAGTCCAGGGTAAAGAGTTTCCAAATAGAGCTTATAGGTGGTCCTCACAGAGATGACTGGGAAGAGAAGGGAGGTGGTGGTATTTAGGGAAACAGTAAAACAGATATTGGTGAAATAAAGGATCAGCATAATGGCATTATGCTTGTGGGTTAATCTGTGATGCTGCTGAGCACAAAAGCCTAGGCAAAACTGCAAAACTCCCTCAGGTTGTGTAATTAAATGCTTAACATAGATTTTGGTATCAAATGGTTGTGAGTGAGTCCTGGCTCTGTCCTACAGTAACTTCAGACAATTTACTCACCTTCCCCTAAACCTCATTATCCATAGCTGTAAAATGGGGTAGTTAGGGTTTAATGGGGATGGGGTAGTAAATGAAGTACTTGTGAAATGCTTGTTACAATGGTAGCACAAGTGGTAACCTATTAACATTATGCTGTTTTTCTTTTTCAGGCACCCAAAGGATTCTGTGCAAGTCATTTGCACTATAGTGTGAATTAATATTAAATGCTAACTCACTGAAAACTAATTCACTGTGAAAACACAGTGAATCCTCTTTCACTATAGGAAGTTGTCCCACGTCAGTCCTTGGCAAAAGGGTGGAGGCTATGGGCATAAGGTAAAGGAGGAAGATGAAAAGACACCTTAGCATCCTTAAAGTTGCACCTTTGAGACAGCTAAGCTAAACCTGGGTGAAGATTCTCACTGAGGGGCAAAGGAGAAGGGCTGCAGGAAGGTTCATGGAATAAGAAGGCACATTTCATCCTGGCTCTCAAGCCCTGTGTATTCTGCTGGCTGTGTTTGAACTCAATGACTAAAATTCATACATGGTCAGCAACAAGCATGGTATTCAGTCACCTGGACAGAAGGTCCTGTGATCCAGTTCACAAACCTTAAACCGAACAAAGATTTCAGCTACATGGTTAAAAATTATTGCCTCAGTCCTGGCTGGCAGAGCTCAGTGGATTGAGCGCGGGCTGTGAACCTAAGTGTCACGGGTTCGAGTCCCAGGCAGGGTACATGCCTCTGTTGCAGGCCATAACCCCCAGCAACCGCACATTGATGTTTCTCTCTCTCTCTATCTCTATCTCCCTACCTTCTCTCTCTAAAAATAAATAAATAAAATCTTTAAAAAAGTTATTGCCTGAGGAACATTGCAATATTGTAAGCATAGTTGACACAGTGCAGAGGCATGAATAATGAAGTAGGACAAATGTCAAGCCTATCTGTGAAGTGGCCCAAGTCTTGAGGTTTTGGGGTACTGATGGTAACCATGCTTTATGATTCAGCCATGTAATGCATCGTCCTGACCACTGCTTTGGACAGAGTTTCATTATTGTGATAAATAGCGTGGTTGAAATAGCCCCAAATGGTTCCCACTGAGGCTGCTCTGTCTTTATTATGCCTGATGCCCAGGGTTCCTAGTGGGGCTTATCATCCACTCCACTAAGTCTCCAAGGAAAACATGTTGAGCCTTTAAAATGATGACATAGTGTGATTCAAAGAAATTTAAGCTTTTATTTATCAATTCCTATACTAGTCATCCCAACTGCTTGAAGTATATAAAGATTTTATTTCATGTTCTATTAAAACAGACCTGTAGCACTTCCTCTAATTTAATGATTCAGGTGCATATAATTTTAAAACATTGAAAGTCAGACATCTGTATATGTGCTTATTGTTTGTTGGTGTATATATATGTTACAAACATATCAGGTTGTTTGATGAAAACTTATGTTCCTGGATTTCATTTTACTTTGAGGAATGAAACTTGAAACAACTCTAAGATTATTTAAGTAGACTATTTAAAGCATAACATTGATCATGCAACTTGTTTTGTTTTTTAAATGTTTAAAAGCCCATGAGTTGTTTGACCCCACAAACAGAGATTTAAGTTTCTAACTTGGTCTGATCTTCATTAACAACTGGTCCTTCCTTATAAACAGAAGAAATAGTTAGCAATGTAGAGCAGAGCAGTGTAACTCCTAAATCTGATGCCTCTCTCCCTTCCCTTCCTTAGCCTCCTTCCCCCACCTCTCTCCCTCTCCATCTCTGTTTCTCTCTCCCCCCTTCTCCATCTTCCTCTCTCTCTCTCCCCATCTCCATTTCTCTCTAACCAGTTAACTATTTTTTTATGGGATTTGTTAACTGCTGGCTAAGAGGGAAATTAAATTTTGGAATCTTTGCTTCTTGGAGAATCCCAAGGATTTGTAGAGCTGTCTGTTATGGGAGACCATGTTTATCCTAAAGCAAGAGCCTTAATTTCTTGGCACTTATTTCACATTTGTTTTGTTTCTATGATTAGTTGAAAACTTTTACAGGACAAGCAGGCTTTTTAAAGAATGAAAAGTCTAATTCAGGGCAGAGCCCACTTATTTATGAATGACTGGGAAGTTAATTGAGAAAAAGGGCAGAATGTATTTCATTTGTTGTTGATTTAAGTGATGCTGATAAGCAAAGAAGCACAACATTATTAAATTCCCAGGTATGTTTCTCAGCTTATGTCAATATCTTGGATTTCTTTTTCATCATAATTTTAAAGGTCAGAGTTGTGTTTTTTTAATTTGTTTTTAAGAAATATTTTACTAATTAACTTCTCTCCAAGAAAAGCTTTCCTAGAGTTTTAAAAATGTAATGAATTTAGTTAGAGATCTAATCAAACTTTGAACATTTGCATTTAGTTTATTAAGATAGTCAACTCTTCTGTTATACATTTCTTAACGTTACATAACTCTTTCTTAGATGAATGATTTTACTTTTACTAGATATATAATTATCTTAAAAATCTTAAAGTTCCAGGGGAGTAAAATTGCAATACTGGAGAATTGACTTGCGGTAATGTTCAATGAAACTCTTCTTTGTTTCCACTATTTTTAGTTTGGTTTTGGTTTTCTAAGAATTTGCACCCTTGATTTTGGAACTCATTATTTCAAATTCCAATAATCCTAAAAATGAAAGCTGAAACTATGGAATTTTTTATGGCTTTAACTTGATCGTTCCTTTCACCTAGAAAAGGGCAAGAATTTGCCCCCAACTAAGCCAAATTTATGGAAAAGCTTGATAAAAATGGCGAATGTTTTGTGTATGCAGAGATGTCCACAGTGGCATGACCTTCTCTGCCTTCAAGTTTTATTATATGAATGTTCGTGCCACTCTTCTAGAAATGCTAACCTTATTTTTCTAAGTCTCCTTTCATTTATTTTTTCAGTCCAAAGAGGGGAAGTAATTTGCAAGGAGTTTGGTATTGTGATAATGTACAGGGGTTCATGCTTTAGTGAGAGTTCAGAAATGGATTACAAATAAAGGCAGTTCAGTGTTCTCATCCTTAGAAATAGAGAGGAATTTCATTGTTTATAAAAGAAAGAAGCAAAGATGTGCTTGCCTTATAAGACATAGTGAAATGCAGCAGGGAATTGAAGGAAAAAAATATATATGCAAAAGTTATGAGTTGCAAAAAAACAGCATCAGCAACAAATTTCCTAAAGATTAAATGTAAGAGCTAGTTGGACATTCTCCCTCTTATTTGTTGGTCTTTAAATAAAATTACAAAACACTGTTCTCATAGAGTTTGCATTTTATTCTTGTCTTGGCTGCTAACACTGAATGATCAAAAATAAGTGTTTGGATAGATGTTGTTTATTCATAATCTCTTGGCTGCTCTTGGAATTCAGGAAAGATAAGACTGTGGTCACACACACACACACACACACACACAAATGCACAAGCTTTACATCCTGACATATTCTAAAGTAACACCGAGATCCGAATGTTCTGCTTTTTGGTCCCAAATTGTGGATTACACCTATTCCCAAAAGATCTTTTAACTCTATAAAGCTTTTCGCCCATCTCCTTCTTGTCTCTTAGTCTTTCAATCTGGTCTTCATATGTTCATTTTGGCCTTCCTGTAGTCAAGCTTCCTGTCATGGTATCCAGATAGAGAGAATAATATGGAAAAGAGGAAAGTAAAGAGATGAAAATGTCAACAGATAGGAAGGCATGGAAACGAAAGATTAAGGCAATTCCGTACTACAAAGGCATAGAAAAAGAGGAAGAATCTGGGAAGGTTAATTATATTAGGCCTATAAAACATTTGAGCTTTTCAGAGAAGTCTGGGAGATGAGGAACTGGTCAGCAAATGCACATCAATGTTGCAGTTCACCATCAAAGATAGGAGGAGCTCTGCCTGGGACTTGGGGCTGGGTCCAAGGGCCAGCCTTGAATTTAGAAGCTCAGAAACTCTTGGGCACTTAATCTCATGACATTTATGGGTTGTCTAAAAGCTGGGACTTAACAGAATGGTGTAAAGGGGGTCCTCAGGGCAGATATTCCTCTTCTTCCCATGACTGGCTGGTCTGGATTCCAGGAACATTCTAGATTCTCCCAAAGCATCCTAGGGCCTCTTTTTCAGCTATGAGTCAGGATCTATGGGGTCTAGCAAAATTGAATATAACCCTTGGTTGTAGAAAAGTTTTCCTGAGAATTTTCTGATTCAGGATGATTACAGAAAGCCTGGTCTACATTTGGTAGCTGACCACATATCTTTGTTTGCTTAGGGCGGACACATTTTGTACCTGTTGTCCCAGCATAAACATTAATAGCACATTTATTGCTCTCAAAAGAGATGGATGAAGAATTCCCAGGTCATCCTAAAGTTTAGGCTCTGAGATTCTTAAGAGACCCAATAACCTATTCAGCTCTTTTAAGTCTGGAGGAATGAATGTGATCCAGAGCATCTCACAAGTAGCAGAGAATATCAACTCTGTCATCACCCTGAAAACTGGGAGCGAAGATGACAATCATAGCTAGAACCATTCTGCGGTCTCCATAGACAAATGTGACTGGCATTTCTGGCTATAAAGAAAAGCAATAAATTTAACTGTTGGGACAGAGCTTCCAGATTTGGGGGCATGCATCATGTCTGGGGGAGATTTTTAAAACTGTTATCTCTTGGAGCTCATGGCTCATTTGGTGGATCACTGAGATTTGCCACTGGGAGTTCTGACATTCACCTTTAGTAGCAAATTCATTCCTTAAGGTGTGCTAAATAAAGGTACGTCTCCACTGGTGTGTTCGTTTAACTTCTCAGAAGGAAAAAAAAATAAATTACAACTAAAAATCCTAACAAGGAAGGACAAGTGTGCTCTTGGTCTTTTAGTCACTCTGGAAAAAGGCAACCAAATACAGCAATAAAAAATTGTAGAATGTCATCACCCATCATACAAATTTGCAGGGAGTTCCTTTTAGTACTAATTACCCTTTTTGAACATGAGTTTACTTTCATTTATATTTGATCATCAAGACAACTTGTGAGATGGGAATTATTATAAGGCTCAGAGAGCTTATGTAATCACTCCAAGCTAGTAGATGAATATTCTTCTAAAAATTCAAATATATTTTATGAATACAGAAAAAAAACCACAAAGGAAGAATCTGTCACCAAAAACAATATCTTAATGGAATACACTTGCACATGTTTAATTTCTATGTAGAAATTCACAATGAACAACCAGGAGGGCTTTTCAAGCCCAGCTTTCTTTGCCAGCTAGTCTAAACAATTGTAATTTTGTAAGAATGCATTGCTTAGTGACATTACTATTCAATAACCTTATGATCAAGAACATCTTCAGGTGCTAACGTCCATTCATCCCATTGCCACTGATGTCTCGTTCCTTCTTACTAAACCTCTCAGTGTGTTCCAACTCCAGGACTAAAACTTAAATAATCAAATCACCTATTAGTAATCCTGAATCTTCCCTTACCAGAGTCATCAACTTCTTTAATATTTTCAATTCATGTAACTTAAATTTCTAATCCTGGTATGCTCTTCTCTAAAATACTTCAATTCTCATATTGTTCTTTAAAACATACAGGCAAATTTGACTTTTCATCTAATGTTAAGCACCTCATGTCACAGTTAGTATCTTCAAGACTCTTCATACCACACATGCAAAGCTGCCCTCCTCAGAAGCAACACAGTTTCCATGATGTCTCTGAATTATACTTTTCTTCCTAGAAAACACAGTTTTAGTTAAATTAGTGCCCAGAAAGACAGTGATAGGGCAGTATAGATGATGCTGCTTGAACACATCCTCTGTGTTGCAAGAAGTTTCAATGAGTTTTACTATTGCACTTTATTCATTCTTTACAGGGAAGCTATGTGTACAATTTATTTGGGGTTTTTTTATTCTTCTTCAGAAACTAAAAACTCTCTCATTGCTTTCTTCCTCGTTTCCTATTCTTCACTCCTCCCCCAACACACCTCACCTTGTAGGTAAGATTCCAGTCTCTGAAAGAAAGTGATAATGCCAGCTAAGTTTAAAATTTGAATTTTCACCTACTTTTGTGATACATAACACCACACTTAAATTATCAAAGTCTTTTCTTTGGTTAAAAATTTTCCTTGTCAATGGAGCTTTACTTGAAATGTAAAGAACTGAGCTGCTGTTTTTTATCAGCAAAATACCTATTAATCATTTTGATCTTATATGCACATGACTACATTAAAACTAGAAATTATAATTATACAGTAAGTAAGCACTAAGTAAATGGCACAGACCTTTCTGTGATAAAACTGAAAATAAATTTTATTTCCCTTTTCTTTGTTAGGTGAAATATTATTTTTCTAAGTTTTGACTTATGATTATGTCCTTTGTACTTTTTTGGTTAAATCATTAATAATAATTGAAATTGCTTTTAATAGCTGAGGCATGCACAATTTAAATTCTCTAACAGTCCAAGGATACCAAAACCCTTCACATATCTTTAAACATCAAAAGGATCAATTTTCAAAACTGGGTGTTATTCGAGTCCACTTTAAGTTAGCATATTTTTCTCTGTGGGTAACATTTGCTACTGAAAAATCTTGTCGGCGTAAATATCCAGTACAATTATCAATAATCGAGTGAATAATGTTAACGAAACTGTACAGTTAAATGACGGAGACAATTAGTTAGCACCATTTTGGTTTATTTATTTAGCAGTGAGCATTGTTTAACATGTCAGTCCTGAGAAACAGAAACAGCCATAAAGAGGCTTAACATTACTAATAAAACAATCAGTATCAAAATATTTTATGTAACAATTTGTCCATGTTCATATAATAATCTGTCAACTCTTTGATTTGCTTATTATGTGAATTAACTCCGTAATCGCTCCGAGATTGGGCTCAGTGGCACCGCCTGACTGCTCCCGAGTCGGGGGCTTTCGGTCGGCGTCTGCGAGGAAGGAGCTGTCAGGCTCCCCGAGGACTTTTGGGGAAAGGCAATCAGCTGTCACACACTTGCAGCGAGTTAGACGTTCCGCGGTCTGGAAGAGCCTTTAACACTTCTCCCCTCCTACCCTTCACTGCCACACCGGCCCCTCCTTTCCCAAAAGCTTTTTTTTTTTTTTTTAACAATAACAATTTTAAGTGCTAATTCAGTTCTAAACTTTCCTCTAATTAGGGAACATGAAGTCGCCCCGCTTGGCAATGTGGCGGAGCTACACACTTTCCGGGCCGGGGCAGGGGACGTTTGAAAGGAGGGAGAAATTTAAACTCCCTTCGCTCCGCCCAGTCGAGAGCATTGGCGCGCCGCAGACCCGGGAGGCGACGCCGTCTCCGGGGCACCCTCGGTGGGCTCCTGGGGGGCGCCCTAGGGAGCAGCCGCCCCGGCCCTCGGCAGCGGACCCCAGCTGCCCGGGGCGGTGTCGGTTCGCGCCCAGCGCGGCCCTCGGGAAGGAAACGTTCGTTTCTTCCCCGCGCAGTTTTCGCGCCCCCGGCAGCTGAGACCCCTGGGCCGGTCCACTGGCCAAAAGCACCCGGAGGCGCGCAGTGACCGAGGCCGCGTGGACGAAGGGCTCCTCCACCCGAGTGTCCAGATACCCGGCCGGCCGCAGTGGGCACGCCGGGATCCGGACACGCAGCCACCGAGTCCCGGGACCGCGTGCGTGGCTGTCTCCGCGACAGCCTGGCTCTGGACCGTGGGTGGCGAAGGCATGGTGGCACACTGCGAACTGCGACTCCGCGGGAGGGGGAGAAAAAAACATAAAAGCTATTTTAAGAGCAAAAGCCTAATAGTGGGTCATTTGAAACAACTATGGAATATCAACGAACTGCAATCTCCACCTAGCCACAAACGTATGAGGTTACAGGTTAGCTTGTCGACTTCCCTTTATAAATTCATTCCTACCCCCACACTTTCTTTGGCCTGGCTTCAGCCACTAGATTTTGAAAAAAAATTCATAATGGAAGTTGGCTAATATCTTTTTATAGCAGATTTCTAGTTAGATTTTTTAATTACCCCATTAGAAAAATCATAAATGGCATACTCATACAAACTGGTATTTAAACCTAATCTTGTAGCAAGGTATTCCAAAATCTGTCAATTCCCAGCATTCCAGACAAATAAGGGTAAATTTAGAAAGTGAAATAATGATCAAAATAATTTTGGAAAGGACTTACTGATGAGATTCACATTCCTTTACTCATCAGAAACTCTATCGCTGATGGTACTTGAAGAACAAAGCAATGACAGGAATGTCACGAGCTCCCTAGCATCCAGTTTGGGCAAATAGTCAGGGTTTGACTTTTCAGAGAAAGGGACTACCCTGTGTAGCAGATTCCCAAGAGTAAATAACACACGTAAAGGAATCTTTGAAAGAACACCATTTAGTGAGTGAGTGAGTAAGTGAGTGAGTGAGCAAGTGACTTATATTTCATTCAGTAATCATTTGAACAAGCCTCTCTGATAGGAAGGGTAAGAAAAAAATTAGGAAAGGGGTAGGATATGAAATAAATGTGTGGCTTCTGTCCTCACAGATCATCCAGTCTAGTGATGGAAGAGAAGAAGAAAGTTTAAGCCTTAGCAAAGGTTAGGAAGTGTAAACACTACAAAACAGGATGTAAATACAATACTAGGGAATTTGGTGTTGGTAAGATTACTCCCAGTTAAAGGACTGTACTGTATTAAGGTGAATCTGGCCTTCCAAGTAAGGGAAGGAATTCACTAAAGGTTATCTCCTTATAAGATGGTCTTTGATGGGAATTTAGTGTACTGTCTCTTTTAGAACCTTCAGTATGTTTCCTTCTATCAGCTTTAAGTTGTTATTTTCCTTCTTTTTAAATTTCTTAACCACTAGTTTTCAGGTCAATCCTGTAAACTGAGGTTGAGCTGAGGTGACATAATGAAAGGGGGTTAAAAGTTATGATCTAACTATGTTTTACTTATTACTTCTTTGCAAAAAGAATCTGGGTGTTCTATGACTGACAGCATCCCATTTCAAATATATTGGCAAAATCATAATGGAAAAACAGAAAAAGAAAAAGTGAAAACTTGAAATAAGGCAACTTTAAGAGTTAATATGATACTGAGATCAAGCTTCAGATTTGGCTCTGAGCTCCTTAGCAGCCAAGGTAAAGAGAGGAAAAACCCTAAGTGACATTGGTCTTGCTGCTAAAAAATGCAAGGAATGCCTGTTTGTAACAAAACTGAATTATAAAAGAAAATCACTATGTAGATTAGAATATCATCAAAGACACCAAGGGATGTAACAGGCAGCATCCTAATAGTTCTTTTTTAGAAAGAAAAAACGATATCACATCCCTGTGTCAGCCTCCCATAAAAACCAAGACTCAAGTGAAAGTGAGTCTGCAGAGTAAGTGTATATAATTCAAGTATTTGAGATTTACCTTGAATGTGAAATAACATTCACTGGACAGTCTACCCCATAAATCACTTCTCTCAGTTGCTATCTTGATAAGAGCCAAATAATGTAAAATTAAGATGATCCTCTTTGGCCAAAGCCCAGAATGTTGGCATTACTTTGGAAACCATAGAGGGTAGATTCATAGGGTTTAGAAAAAGAATTGAGCAAATGATGACTTTGTTACCTTTCTACTAAAGTTGCAGAAACAAATTCATGTATTCACACAGGTGAAGACCACCCTAGTTTTTCTCAGAATTAGGCTGCAGGGGCATCTTAAGGGTGTGCCAAAATTTTACTTAGGAAGTTGCTTTGAATGAGCTCCAGCATTTGAATAAATGTTTAGTTGAGTTCACAGAGCTCCATATTGTTTTGGCATGGAACATGTTCAAAGTGGGTGTTCCCAATCACCCACAGCGGCTGGGGAAAACATCAGTAGTACTCCCTCAGTACCTTGGACTGAAAGGTGAGGCTTCTGATGGGACTTCAGGATGAGTTAATTCAAAATAAATGAGTTAAGAATAGCTTCTATAAACCATGACTTTAATTTTATTTTGGTTGGTTAGACTGTTACTTTAGAAAGTTATTAGATACTGCCACCACTTTGGGGGGGGGCACTTTTGGTTTATGATAACAAAATATGTCATTAGACCATAAAAGGATATTTATCTTCCAACTTACTATGGCAGGGGACTTCTAAAAGAGAGGGCTGATCATCCTATTTTATACCCCTAAAAGAATTTTTAATCTCACTGTCAGGACACTGTTCCTGCTTGTCTTGAGTCGTACAGGGTGTGTTACAATACAAAATGGTTTTGAATTATTTTTATTGTGGTAAAATGTATATAGCATACAATTTACCACTTAATCATTTTTAAGTATACAGTTTAGTGGCATTAGGTACATTCACATTGTTGTGCAACCATCACCATCATTCACCTCCAGAAGCGTTTCATCTTCCCCAACTGAAATTGTCTCATTAAACACTAACATCCTGTTCCCCGCTTCCCTAACCCCAGGCAACCACTAACTACTCCAGTTTCTGCCTCCATGAATTTGACTACTCTCTATGAAGTAGAATCACACAGTATCTGTCCTTTTGTGGCAGACTTATTTCATTTAGCATAATGTCTTCAAGGATAATTTTTACTGTAAAAGAACATTAACGAATAATCTATGGTGAAATCATGCAGTGTGACTCAACCAGGTCCCATCTACAAAATGGAGAGTCGGTGCAACCTGCAAACCACTTTCCACTCTTCTGCACAGGCTTCTCCCCAGAGCAAGGGGAAATGTGCCTGTGAACGTAAGGAGACAGTAGCTACATTTGTAACCTACTTGCTCCTTAGGTATAATTGTCAGTCCAAGAACATCTGGAATGCAAAAAGCTGGAAAAAGTCTTAAAGGAATTATGCAGAAATATTCCTGGGTTTGTAATTTGTGAGGTACAGAGGGATGCTAACAGATCATTATGAGTGTAAACAGACAGGCTCCTACCAGATGGTTGTTTAAAGTAAATAATTTGGTATAGACTGGCACACTTCAATCAGAACAGGCAAAAGTCAGTTCAGGGAGTGTTTCAGTCATCTGTTGTGAACAAATATTCCCTAAACCTAACAGCTTAACATAGCCATTTTACTTTGCTCACAGTTTTGTGGGTCAGGAGTATGGGGCTGTCTCTCCTGGGGCCTCTCATGTGGTTTCACTGAGAGGTCTTCTGGGACACCCAACATGGGTGGGTAGATGATGCTGGCAGGTAGGAGGGAGCTCAACTGGGACCGTCACTCTAGGAACAGATTGGACTGCCTTGTGTCGATTAAGAGTGCCCCTGAAAGGCGAAAAGCAGATTTGAGTTTTTGAAAGGAGGGCGACAGAGGTCAGAGAGACAAGTTAGGAAACTGTTCATTCAATAAACATTCACTGAGTGCCTACTCTGTCCACACACGGAGACACCGAGGATTCAGCAAGGAGTCAACAAACAAAAATCCCTGCCTTTGTGGAGTTTATATTTTACTGGGGAAAAGATAATAAACAAAAGAGCACATAAATACATAATGCAAGTGCTACGAAAAAAATAATGAGGAGAAAGTGAAGTGGTTGACTGCTATTTTATGTAGGCTGATTAAGAAAGTCATCTCTGAAAAAGAGATATTCTAGTCAAGAACTGAAAGAGGGAAGGAGTGAGTTGTTCAGATAGCTGGGGCACAGGACTCCAGAATGAAAGAACAAGCTGCTGTCCTAAGGGAGAGGTATGCCTGGCGTGTTTGAGGACCAGTGAGAAGATAAATTTGCCCAGAATACAGTTGTAGGCGCTTAGTGTGGTAAAATTGGTGGGGAACTGGGAGACTCTGACCAAATGAAGATGAAGTGGAAAGGAGAGGAGGACATGGAGCTTGCCATTTTTACAGGCTTGATGGCCAGCTGGATCTGAGGCGTGAGAAATGGGAAGGAATTTTGTGTGATTGCAGTGTTTCTGGATTGGGAAAATACATAGGCATGTCACTGATGGAAAGAGAGAATACAGGAAGGGCAGCACACCATGAAATAATTTTTGACTAATTGAGTCTGGTGTGCCGGTGGAAATTCCAGTAGAAATCCTTGTGCGTGTGTGTGTGTGTGTGTGTGTGTGTGTGTGTGCACCTCAGGAGGAAGATGTGGCCCAGAGACATGGGACATTAGCACTTTTTTGAGATCAGCTTCAGAGTCTGGTTATTCACTCATTCATTCATTTATTCACTGATTTCTATCGAGAGCCAAATACTGTGTGAAATCCTGCTATATAAAACAGACATAGTCCCTGACCATCTGGATCTTACAAGTGGAGAGACAAAAAGCAAATAAACAACAAAATAACATAATTACAACATCAAACATGATACAAGGAAACAAATACAGTGCTAAGAGAAGTCTAGAATGTCCTAGGAAAAGGCCTTCCTGAGGTTATACTTTTCCTCAAACCTGAAGGATAAGACAAAGTTATCCACACACAGTGTGGGGAAGAGCCTATTTCAAGACCTGAAAAGCCACAGAAGGCATGAAGAAAGTACCCAAGATGAACTTGGAGAAGTAAGAATAGACTGGGTCATACAGGTCTGGTAGGCATTGGCACAAACAAGTCTGAGCATTTTTAAGAATGGCAGTGACAGGATTCAACTTATGGTTTTAAAAAATCATCTTGTATATTTGTGTGGCAAGGGGGAGTGGCTGGGATAGAGGCATGGAAGAAAAAGACCAGAGGGAATAATAGAAACCAGGAGAAACCAGTAAAAAAAAGCTGTAGCAGCAATCTTGGTGAAAGATGTGGCTTAGATTAGGGTAGGACAGAGAAGATAGAATTGAGAGATATATTTAGATACATTTAGAATGATTAAGATTTGGTGATGGATTGGGTGTGGGGAATAAAGAAGAAAGAATAAAATAATGATGCCTAGGTTTCTGCCTTGATCGATTAGGTGCTTAGTGGAATTACAGAATTTGTTTGGATGAGAAGACTGGAAATAAATTTTGGGAGATGTGAGTTTAGGAGTTCTTTTGTGTACCTGTCCCCTTTGAGATGTCTGAGGAGCTGTCAGGTATATAAAAGTGTAAGACTGAGGTCAGGGGAGATTATCTTCTCTGGGGATAGAACATTTGGAACCATCAACACATAGATGGAATTAAAATCCATAGGTTATATAAGATCACCCAGAGACAAAAGAAAGAGAGAAAATAAAACCCTGGGAAATTTCAGCCCTGGGGCTGAGGAAAAGAGGACAGGATGACAACCAGGATTGGATATATTTAACTAACAATATGAATTCTTGAGACAACTGGTTAGGGTAAAGATATATTATGACACTCCCGTAGAATTTTCCTGGATACCCTTTGACTATAATTTTGCTTCACATTGTTATATTTTTGTTGCAAGTCTTATGCCCCATAAAAGCTATAGGGATATTTGCTATTGATCCAATTGTCTGTTGAATAAAAGAAAATAACAACTTTCCCTTCCCCATGTCATCTGTCTCTAAATTTGCCAAATGGAAAACAAAAGTAGAAGGGTTCTGAACAAGTAAAGACATAAGCATGCAGTTTAAGTTCAAATATGCAAGAACTATCATTTCATAAAGATTTCAGACATGGCTCCCTTTTAATTTTAATGCCCCTTTGCTACAATACACTGCATTTGACAACTTTGTTAAGGTATGACTGTTGCTGCAAATCAATCACTTTTTGTTAAATAAAGACGTTTTGAAACAAACACCAAGATGAGCAACTGCATTTAGGAGCAGAGAAAGGAAATCAGCTTTAAGTTACCTGTAAAATAAAATAGAAGTACATACTGCTCCCAATCAAAAGGAGAAAAATAATTTCTGTTGTGTAGTCAGTGGTCCCATTTCACTTAGAGATAGATGGATGGCAGAGAAGAGGAAATTTGAACAATCTTTAGTTCAAATTAGAATTAAAAAAGAAAGACCTAAAAGAAGGGACCTTTCCACCACCACAAACTTTTTGCCAGTGGTACTTTATTGGGCTCTCTCAGTATGATGCAACAAACCACACACTGTTACCTGCAGCTCCCCAGGGACATAGATTTGAGCTGTGACTGAGCAATAGAGTAGAGGTCCCTAGGAATGCCTATTGGCCCTGAGCAATGAAGATCACATTTCTGTAAATGTCCTCTCTTATCAGTTTTATCTCCTTCCCTTCAATGGCTCCATCTTTTTTTTTTTTTGTCCTCAAAATTTGTGTGCATCATTTCCTGTTCTTAATCCTGTTCAAAGCTGTTCTTAACCACTAAACCTTAGGAATTTCAAACTCCCTTGCAGCCCAAGGTTCTACCTTGAACGCGGAGAGCATTCAAACATAAGACCGAGGGAGAACTGGGTTTTAACACCCCTTCACCTCTTGCCATTGTGTACATTTTGGTGGGTGAGGTGGGGTGCCCCCTTCAACATTACACACACACACACTCAGATGTAACTCTCACTCCCCCTGGGTCGGCAAATATTTTAATAGGCCCCTTTGAACAGATGTGACCTGCAGATTTATGCGATGACCCCATCGGAAATAATTTGGGATTTGGGGGAGAAGACTGCCTTCCTCTCCAGGAGAGCCTTTATTGTGTACTCCCTAGTTAATGAGCCTCTGGGCCTCAAACTGGGAGAGTTATTATCCATGTCGGCAAGGCTGGAAGAAGAGAGCAGTAAGTAGCCAACTTCTCGGGCCCCGGGGCCATCAGCCTTAACTTTCTCTTGGCCCGAGGGCAGAGGTAGAAGAACCCGGCCGGGGTCCACTCCGGTTCCCCAGCGGGTTTGCCCCGAGGAGAAAAGCAATCAATCTTGTCTGCGGCTTTGGTGCGCCTAACACTTCCTGCAGTGATTTGCAGCCGGCCTAGAGCTTGCGGGCTTCCCATTGGCTCGCGGGCCTACGCCCTGCAGCCTGGGGGCGGGGCCAGGGGGCCTGGCTGGGGCTGGGCGGGGCGGAGGGTCCGTAAATTTAACTTCAAGTGCTCCCTTCTTGGGGGTCCCGCGTCTCGCCGAACTTTTTCTTTTAAGAACAGGCGGATGTCAGTGACAAGTTAATAGCTCTCGCTGCGCTCCAAGGTTAAACAGAACCTCATTTGTGCCCGGAGTCTCCTTCTACCGACCTGCCGGAGGCCGCCTGGGCAGGCACTCAACTAGCGAAGGTGCCTAGTGACATGGTACTTGCGGCTTCTTAGCTTCCGTCTCGCTGGGTTTTGGCCGGGTTCCCCAGACAGGTGTCCACCCGCCCCGGTCCCGGCTCGGGCCCCGGCCCCAGTCCCGACCTCTCCACACCCGGGGCGCGGGGTCCTGAGCGCCTCACCGCACGTTCCAGCGCACCCAGGGATCTTTCACAGAACACTCTTCCACACACCTAACTGCAGCATGCGCACACCCCAACCCCCTCTCTCCCTCACACAAACACTCACTCACGCACCCCTGCTTCCTCACACACTCACTCATCCCTGCCTCCTTTCACACATTCACCCTAGTTTCTTATTACACACCCTCAGGCCTCTCACACGCACTGCATTTGTCCATCTCTAACGTGTGCACACTCGTTTCGCATTCTACCTTAGGCATCAGCCCGCGCCCTACGTAGGCCCCTCGCGCCGGCAGATTGCGGGAAGCAGGCAGAACCCCTTCCTCCCTGTCCCTCCACGGTCCTCCACCTCTCCTCCAGTTGCCCTGCCCAGACTTCAAAGGAGACTTGGCTGTTGGAGGCCCGCCTCCCGGGGTCTCCTCTGGCCCGGAAGCAGACCTGCAGGCCTGGGGCAGCCGGCGGGGAGAGCGCCCGGCGGGGTTGCCGGGGCCAGGGACAGTGTGCGTCCCGCAGGTCTCTCGCGTGGCTGAGCGGGCTCCGGGAGCCAAGCTCGGCAGTGTCCACGCGCCGCGGCAGGTCCGGGAGCGGACCACGGGCCCACCCGGGACGAAGCCCCGGGCGCCCAGGCTGACCCGCCATTGGCCTCGCAGGCGCGGGTCGGCCGAGGGGTCCTCGTTTTCACCGCTAGTGAAACCTTGGCGATGAATGCGGACTCCTGGTGCCTGCCTTCCTCTCCTAGAGAAAATGAGTCTTCCCTGAAGCTTAAACCATATTTCCTTCCTTCTTTTCTCCCTCCCTTTTGGACACCCCTTAATGACAGGCTCTAATCCTCGGATCGGAACTGGTACTTCTGCCTGGAAGACTGGGCCGGCTTTGCCATTCCTCTCAGCGGTCCCGAAAAGCCAATCCGTTCTGAGCTACACTGATGGCGGGGCTGGAGGAGGAGGGCTACTTTCAACTTCTGGCACCACCTGGGTGGTCGCCATAAAGAGTAAGATTCCTTTACAACTATTATTCTCCACAACTTTATAAAGGCTACTTTGCATAGAATACTTAAAGTAGCTCAAATAGTCTATTTTGGCATTGATCTTGCAGGGGTATAATAACTAGTATACCTATGTTCAACAGGACTATGAGGTGTTTGGTTTTTTTTTTTTAAAACACCGAGTACCTTTATTTTCCAGAAAGAGATGCTCGAAAGAGTGATTTGTGAAATCTAGACGCTGTTAAAAAAATAAATAAAATCACTGTGATTTACATGAGAAATTAGGAGATAGTAATTTCTACGACAGGTATGCTTAAGATGATGTCCAGATTTATGTTTGTTAGTGAGTTTTTTGTTACCTCCTGATGCTGAGAGTTTCTGAGAGTCTACATCCAACCTTAAAATCAGGGAGGCCAAGGTGAAAATCAGTTCAGAATTAATCTAGCTATCTTTGTCTTGATAAGATAGGTGCCCACATAACCCTGAGTGCTTTCACATTGCATTCCAGGCCTGTTTCCAGATCCCAGGCTAAGATTTTTTTTAGTATAGGGGTGTCATACTCAGCAGAATGGCTCTAGAACCTAGTGCAGACTAATAACTACCGCATTCAGTTATGGTGAATTCAACTGACCTAGCTTTTTTAATGAAGCTGTGCAAACACTTGATCAGATGCACTTAAAATATTGTATAAAATTTTCTGAGAAGATAAAAAATGAAAGAGGAGGGAGGAGGGAATCCCCCCAAATAATTTCACACCCTTTGAAAGAAAGTTAGATTTAGATCTTTAAAGCTAAACCAGACAGACCCTACACATCAAAGGGAGAACACAGAAGCCCTAAAACCATCATTAAATACCTCAGGTTTATATTGTTTTCCAGACTAACAATGCCAACTTCCCTTAATATGTAACATTCTCTCACTTTGAATTGTCTTTATGACTTTTCTGACCCACCTTCAAACTCTACATGTAAGTGCTGAGCTGTGAACACAGGGCTAAACTGGATGCAGATTGTTCAATTGTAGAAAATGGCAACATTTTTAGTTAGAGAACTTTTATCCCATTTAAGGAAGGGCAAGGGTTAACATAACCAGATTAGCTTTTTAGAGCAATTGTTGACAATATGGAAGCATACTTAATCTTAAGTGCAGAGAAACTCTGTGACAGAGCATTAATGAACATAATAGATCCTCCCGTATATTGTTAACAATATAGACATTGTTTATTCAACAATAAATTTTTGATATATACCCATTTCACACATGTAGATATTTTAACTGCTGTGTAGTATTCCCTTAAATAGCTATTGCAGAATTTTTTTATCCTCACACATAGACATTTAGAGGGTCTTTTTTCTATTAAATAGAAATAATATAATAATGCCCTTGTAGTATTTTCATGTTTACTCATGAGAGTGTTTCTCTAACTTTTGTCCCTAGAAATTAAATGGTTGGGCTGTAGGGTTACATATCTTCATCTTTATTAGATATTGCCAAATTGTTCTTCAAAATGATTATAACTATCTGCTCTATTAACTGTGTCAGACACAGACTTCCTACATTCTCAGCAATACCTGGTGTTATCAAACTTTTCTACTTTTCCTTCCAACCTCATGGATACGAAATGACATGTCATTTTCTTAATTACTCAATTCAAATATTTAAAACCTCTAAAACAGCATTGGCTAATAGAAAGTTCTGTGATGGTGGAAATGTTTTCTCTTTCATGGATTTCTTTCTACTTTAGTTAGTCCTCTAAACTAGAATTAATTTTCCTAACAAAGGAAATCTGATTATGTCAACCCAACAACTTTAAAATATGGCAAATGCTGCAAAAGTTTAGATTACTTATAGCTATTGCCTATAGGCTACACAAAATTACAAAGCTTATCAGTCAAGGATTTTACACTTAACCCTTCCCTGTAGATCAACTTTATCTTCAGTCCCTCATCCTACAAGCTCTATGCTGAACCTTTCATTCATCTCTACATACACCGTATGCTGGCTTGTCTCTACAGGACTCTCAGCTTGTTAGACTTTTTCTTTTCTCCCCTACTAGTCATGCTTCTTTACCTGTGTGTTCCCCCTACAAGACTGAATTTTATGAGGACAAAAGTGTTTTTCTTGTTCATTTCCTTTTTGTTTTTCTAGTACCTACCTTAGTGCAAGCCAAATAGCTGAGGCCCAGTAATGAATATTTGCATACATTAATGAATGAGTTGTTCTAGGAAGAAAAGGTGGCCTGAAGAAGTAAAATTCAAAATACAGTATTATAACTTTAAAATAATTGCCCTCTGTCTTTGTTTTCTTTGGATGGCTATAACAAAATATCATAGGCTGGCTGGTTTATAAACAACAAATATTTATTTCTCACAGTTCCGGAGGCTGGGAAGTCCAAAATCAAGGCATTGGCAGATTTGGTGACTGTGCTTTCTGGTTCATATATGCTGGTCTTTTCATAATAACCTTACATGGTGGAAGGGGCCCTCTCCCTTTGGCCTCTTTTTTCAGGGCACTAATGCAATTTATGGGGGCTCCACTTTCATAACCAATTCACCTCCCAAAAGTGAGTAGTAGCATCACACTAGGCATTAAGTTTCAACATATGAATTTTAGAGGAGCACAAACATTCAAGACCATTGCATACTCTATCAACTGTAAGCTATGGGTATTTTGAAATAAGTGCTTCTTACATTGATTTGTATTTGACTAACCTTTTTTGTTATGGGTTAGTTTGCTCCTGTTAATATAATGAAGAAAAAACTCACAACCTCTCAGAAAGAGAGGAGAGAAAGAATGGGGTGGAAAAAATATTTGAAGAAATAATAACCCCAAACTCCCCACATTTGGTTATAAGAACCATAAAACAAACAAAATTGACCTACATGTCCAAGAAATTCTGCAATCGTAAACAAGATAAATACAAGGAAAACCACATTTCAGCACATTATAGTCAAACTCCTGAAAACCAAAGACAAAGAGAGAAAAATTTAAAAAACAGCCAGACTGGGGAGAGGACATTATGTACAGGGGAATGATAAAAATGATGGCTAACCTTTCATCAGAAATAATGAGGACATAAAATGAGCATATATTACTTTTATAATATTAAGGGAGGAGGAAATGAATAAGGAAGAGGTAGGAAAGAATAACGGTGGGGCAGCCAAACAGAAAGTGAACTTCTGGGTGCTTTAAGTGGATTTGAGGGTGCCTCATATTACCAGCTTGGCTACTCTACCTAATCTAGAGAACATAAAGGAAGTAGCATGTAGGAAACCCTACCCTCAAGGAGCTAATAATGTCACAAGTAGCGTCTGATTAGTTAAATAAGGTCAAAGAAAGAAGAGACAGAAGTAAGCTAGAGTAGCTGTACAAGGCTGGAAGGGGGCAGGTGGAAGGAAAGATTAATCTGTACTTGAAGAATACAGTCAAATTGGGATAGAGATGGCACTCAGCATAGGAGACCAGCACCAGCAAAGGTAGAGGAGGCGGCAAGGTACTTGCAGGAATCTGACCTAGATGGAAGCGGGCAGGGAGGACTGAATGAAAAGAGAAGGGACAACCATGCCTTATTTTCTCCCATACTTTTGATTATCTGTGTGGAGCTATGGGTATAGGATAGGGAGTAAATGTTGAGGCTCTGAAGTCAGACCACATAAATCCAAATTCTCTTTAATACTAGCCAGCTGCCAAGGCAAAGCGCTAAATCTCTTGTTTTTTTTTCCAGTTTCTTAACTTATAAATAGATAATAAGACTATTTGTATCACAGGAATGTAGTGAAGATTGAATGCAAAAATATGGGTAAAGCTCTTAGAACAGTGCCTAGAATATAGTAAATGTTTAGTAATGTTTGTTATTATTACTAAATAGGGGGATGGTTATTATTGTTAGAGTGGTATTAGCTAATGCAAAAGTGTTTGTTCCAAACAAGGGCTAAAGTACATTCAGGTCAGCTGGCAAATAAAGACTATAAGAAGTCGACCCACAAAAACAGAGGCTACATCTAAAGCAATCTTGTCACCTGTTAGTCACTACTTTCCTTCAGATGGTATGAGACCTACAGAGCAACAGTAGCTCATTGGAGAAGAGGTTGAAAGTATTGATCTCAGGAGAAATCTTTAAAGATGGGAGACCTTAAACCTAACTCAAGTGAAGACATGTAATTTAAACATCACTTGAAAACAAGTATATAAACCCAGATTTGTTGCTTAGCATAATAACCTCTAAGCAAGAAAATAAACTCTTATGGACTTTGTAAATGAAGACTTTAAAATAAAAAAATGACCAGTTACTATAATTGGATTCACCAATTACTATAAAATGTCTATTTTCACCTACAGAGCCATGACCGAAACAGAGAAAATTTTCATTTTATACTCTTTTGTGGGAGAAAACAAATATCCCTCTTGAATGAATGCTGTATAACCTGAGGCTGCATGTGAGAGTTTAAAGGACTTTATACCCCCTGCAGTGGCAGAATCTACCCATCTTCAAGTTCCATGTGGTTGATGGGCTGTCTCCAAAGTCATTAATGTCCTTGAAGTTACTAATGGGTGTTTTTTAGCTAAGAGCTCTAGCTCAGGACATCCGCCAGCCAAATAAGAATTTGAACCAGGGAAGAGGATTTACTTCTCTGGTTACCATCATATTATAGAAGGATTAACTTGTACTTTTGAGCTGCCTCATGTTCATCCAAATGATATCCATCTAGCTTCAAGAGATTTTACCTATTTTTTAAATATATGTCATTCTACACAGGAATCCCTGGTTGGGAGATATAATAAGTTGTGGTACTTTCTGGAAGAACCATAATTGACTTAAGTGAAAAGTAAATTAAAATGTCTACATAAGTGGGAAAGGTCAGCTTCTGGGACTTTATGGAGTCTGGAGTGAATATAAAATCTTTGGTCTAGAGGTTTAACTGATTTCTCTCTCATTTTATTAGCTGAATGGGCATTTAAGCCATTCCAGGGTTTTGAGAACTGATCCTATTTCTAAGCCATAGCTAAATAAGTGGTAAATTTTATACTGAATTATGCTTTCAACTTATTTGTGGAAGTGTTTGGAGACAAAGGGAATAAATGGTATACTAGTCAAAATCAAAATCAAATGATCACTTTCCATGAGACTTTGAAGATATACAAAGTGCATTATGCAAATAAATACACCTCACCTTTTGAAGTCCAATGTAGGACAAATCTATTACCAACATCTCTCAAGCCTCTTCTACCAGAACTGCATATGCTATGTGAAAGTTTTACCAGGTACAGGAGAGAGGAAGTGATTGATAAACACACACTTGCAATGGACACAATGACCTTTTGTATAGGGCTGCTACTTTTGTTAGCCCCAAAGCTAAATAGATTGAATAATTTTGATAAAAAAGCAACCACATGAACTAGTATAAAGAAAAAAAACTAATAAGATTCTGGTGAAACACACTACTATAAAAATTTTGAGACATCGGCCAAGATGGAGGCATAGATAACTACACTTTACCTCCTCACTCAACCAAAAGAAGGATAAGAACAAATTTAAAAACAAAAATATCCAGAACTTCCAGAAAATGGAACTGTGTGGAAGTCTGACAACCAAGGAATTAAAGAAGAAACATTCATCCAGACTGGTAGGAGTAGGGAGACGGACAGCTAGGATGCAGAGGACTTGGGCAAGGCAGTGGCTGGAGGACTGGGCAATCCCACATTTGCATGCAGATAAAACGGGAGGAACAACTGAGGAGTGAGACAGACCGTGCAACCCAAGGTTCCAGTGCGGGGGAAATAAAGCCTCAAAACCTCTGGCCTTAAAATTCTGTGGGGGTTGCAGTAGCAGGAGAAACTCCGAGCCTCACAGGAGATTTCGTTGGAGAGACCCACAGGGTCCTAGAATGTACACAAACCCACCCACCCAGGAATCAGCACCAGAAGGGCCCAATTGGCCTGTGGGTAGCAGAGGAAGTGACTAAAAGCCCTCCAAGAGCTAAGCAAGTAGCACTGTTCCCTCTCAGACCCCTCCTCCACATACAGTGGTACAACGCAGTGGTAGTTTGCCCTGCCCTGGTGAATACCTAAGGCTCTACCTTTTACAATGTAACAGGCATGTCAGTCAAAGAAATATGACCCAAATGAAAGAACAGAGCAAAACTCCAAAAATAGAACTAACCAATGAAGAGACAGCCATCCTATCAGATGCAGAGTTCAAAACACTAGTATTCAAGATGCTTACAGAAATGCTTGAATATGGTCATAAAATAGAGGAAAAAGTGAAGGCTATGCAAAGTGAAATAAAGAAAAATATACAGGGAACCCACAGTAAAGGGAAGGAAACTGAGACTCAAATCAATGATTTGGAGCAGAAGGAAGAAATAAACATTCAACCAGAACAGAATGAAGAAACAAGTATTCAAAAAAATGAGGAGGGGCTTAGAAACCTCCAGGACAACTTTAAACATTCCAACATCTGAATCGTAAGGGTGCCAGAAGGAAAAGAGGAAGAGCAAGAAATGGAAAACTTATCTGAAAAAATAATGGAGAGCTTCCCCAATCTGACAAAGGAAATAGACTTCCAGGAAGTCCAGGAAGTTCAGAGAGTACCAAAGAAGTTGGACCCAAGGAAGCATACACCAAGGCACATCATAATTACATTAGCTAAGATTAAAGATAAGGAGAGAATCTTAAAAGCAGCAAGAAAAAAGGAGACACTTACGTACAAAGGAGTTCCCATAAGACTATTAGCTGACTTATCAAAAGAAATCTTGCAGGCAAGAAGGGACTGGCAAGAAGTATTCAAAGAGATAAAAAGCAAGGACCTACAACCTAGATTACTCTATCCAGCAAAGCTATCATTTAGAATGGAAGGACAGATAAAGTGCTTCCCAGACAAGATAAAGCTAAAGGAGTTCATCAGTAAGCCATTACTATATGAAATGTTAAAGGGACTTATATAAGAAAAAGTAGATGATCAAAAATATGAACAGTAAAATGACAACAAACTCATAACTATTAACAACTGAACCTGCAAAAAAAAAAACAAACTAAGCAAACAACTAGAAAAGGAACAATCACAGAAATGGAGATCACTTGGAGGTTTATCAGTGGAGAGGTGGGTAGGATGGGGGAAAGGTACAGGGAATAAGAAGCATAAATGGTAGGTACAAAATAGGGGGAGGGTAAGAATAGTATATAGGAAATGGAGAAACCAAAAAACTTATATATATGAACCATGGATGTGAACTAAGGGGGACAGGAGTGCGGGAGCAGGGGGGTATAGGGCAGTAGGGGATAAAGGGGAGGAAAAAATGGGACAACTGTAATAGCATAATAATAAATATATTTTTAAAGAATGTTTAAAATTTTTTGAATTGTCAAGAGTTTCATGTATTCTCCTCTTGGATTGTAGGCTGAAATGTTATGAAATCTGGTCACATGATGAATTTGTTGATGCCTTGGCAAACATGAGTTCTCCTCTTATTTCCCAGGAATCTTTTGGGATTAGTTGGCCCCCAACCTAAATGATGCCATCGTGATTGTATTCTTTGGGGAGCACCACGGAAATGAGCCAGGCTCGTTTTGGCACCATACCTGAATCTCAGCTTCCTAGTTTCTCGTTCTTTCTCTTATCTCTTAGGAGGCTTGGCAATCTTACATGCTCTATAGTGTCCTTACAGAAGCCTGTCTTGGTAGTGCTATCCCAGGAATTCCGTCATCAGTCTTTCAGTACTTGTTGCGGTAGAGCCCAACACAGGTGACAGGGACATATGGGGGCATAGGTGTTGAGAAACAAACAACCTTCAGCAGCCCGTGGGACCCTCTCCAATGTCAATATCATGCTTCCCCTTGTGAGCTGGTAGGCATGAAACTTTTATTTTGCTGCAAAACATAAATGCTTACTTGATATTTAAACTGCCTCTCATTTTGGGCATTCACGGCCCCTGTGATTTAGATATGAAAAGTTTTATTTCTGAATTCTTTCTGCTTTATTGTAATTGCTTGAATCTACTTAACAGCCATATTTCCAGAGACAGGCTGTATAGTAAAGTCCACTCTCCTCCCCTAATGCATGTGCAGCCCTTTCTTTATTCAAGAGCCTAATCTCCACCTTACACAGGCAAACTTCTCACTTTCAGTGCTTTTAGAAAACACAGGGTATTTGTCTTTATGTAAAACGATGTCAGGCATCTGAGCCTTTAATGGATTTTGAGACTCTGCAATTCTTTGGGTAGATGAAGGGTGCTGTTCTGTGAAGTAATGCTTTGAATCCTTAAGGTAAGAATTTTAATGAGAAACAACTGTCAAAGAAGCTTATTTTCTGAATTTATACCACAGTTTTATTTTGAAAAATGAATTTTTGCTGAAACTGGCCAGTTTTGACCAAGATAGGGGAAAGGGGCTGTTTTAAGTGTCTGAGCAATACTGAAAAATAAGTGAACACTCTAAAAGAGAAAGGACATGCTCTCTCTAGTGAAGAAACAGGAGAACTTTCAGCCATCCCTCTAGGCCTGTGTTTTTCCTGCTCTGCAGCACTCTTGTAAATTTGTAAATTTGCCACAGCTTACTTGTAAATTTGCCAGGGTGGCAGGGACGCATGACTCTTAGCTGGGAGGCCTGCCAGCTATCAGAAGCCCCCAACTCTTAGAAGGGAGGAGGGGGAGGGTGTCCAGAGACCACCTCAGGTTGTATTTATTTGGGGGGATACTTGCTGGTACTGATAGCAGATCTCCCTAGACAAATGTAGCCCACATTGGAAGAATGTCTTGGTGAGAATTCCATCAACTCCCCAGTATCAGATCTAACACCTTATAAAATAAATCCTTACATTATAACAAAAGTAAGTACAGCCTTCCTATCTGGCCTTACATGTCACCCGATCTTTCAGGTTCTCCTGTGCCTGAATCCATCTCACCAGAAACCCCTTGTTTATTCTCAGTAAGCAGAAACCCATAATTCTTATGCATTTTATCGATTTTCCCTCTGTTCACAAATCTGCCTTCATTCCTCTTCATTCCTGGTTACCTCATTGTCCCTCAGCCTCTAAATAATCATCTCACACCCACAAGTCAGACAGATTAATGTCCCTATTTCCCAAGGTGTGTGTTTGGTCTGACTCCAGCTGACCACTGGGATTTTGAGCAAAGACCTTTCCCTGAGGGAAACTCCCTCCCTTTTTGTACTAAATTTATGCATATTCCTGATCCTCAGTCTGAGCCTGAAAAAAAATCTATTTAACTTTCCAAATATTTCTGAGAAGAAACCTAACACTCTCTTATCATACTAAAACCTCCCTTGAACCTTTGAACCCTGTAAGGGAGTATAGACCCTCTTAAAAATTTGGAATGATTTGTGTTGCATTATTAGGGAATTTTAAATCAATATCTCTCAACCTGGGTGATTCAATCAGTGGGTTACTAAACTAAGTATAGATGAGATGAGCTGGCTTCCTCCTCTCCTTTGCCATGCCCACTGAACTTACCACCTAGGATCTGCCATAATAGGAACTCAGAAGAGTGAAGCAAATGTGTTGGTGGTGGCTGAGAGATGGGCTTAGGGAAACAAAGAGGTAAGGAAGTGTTTTGTCTTCTTGAGGAAAGCAGGGGAGAGAGAAGCAATTCTAGAATAGACTGCTACCATAACTGGTATTTTAGAGATGCTATTCCAGCTGACATAGTTTTGTTGGGCAGTCAGAGTGACATGCTTCTTCTTTACAAAAAAAAAAGTTACTCTTTGTCAGTTTAAGAATAGTTTTCAGAGAAAAAATTGTCTAAACATGTTTTAGTTTTGTTGGCATCTATGATGCTGCAGGATCACATTCATGTCACAACATTCACCACATTCATGACTTTTATTTAGAGAAATGCCAGAGATGAATAGTAGCAGCACATCTACATAGGGAGAATTCAATGTCAAAATACCTAGGGCAGTGTACCTCTGTCATGCCCCCTTGTTATCTTCTCCTCTCTTCCCTCCTTCTCTCCTTTTTCCCCTCCCTTTTTCTCTCTCTCCCTCCCCTGAGAAAGAATCTTCCTTTCTCATGTCCTCTGTGCTGACTGACACAAGGGATTGTGCCATGCTTACTCTGGTGAAGGTAAGTGGGAAGCATCAGCATAGCCCAGCTATCTCCATACATGGGAGAGAAGAGTTCCTTACAATACTAGTATTGATAGAGATGTCATTTAATGTAGCCACAACAAATGATTAATCAAATTTGTGTCTGTACATAGCTTTACCTTAAATTCAGGCACCCATTTTACCTTCCTTGCATCTATTTAATAAAGTAGCTATGTCATCTGAAAAAAAAACATAGGTTTTTGAAACATGAATTTAAGAGTAATGTCAGAATAAAGGAGATGAAGCATGTGCAGTTTTTCTAATAGAGGATTCAAATAATCAAATTGAGTAGGTTTCGAGTCTTCTTTTTTCTAAATTATCCATTTCATGGTAGTTTGAACTTTTCAAGATGGCTGCTCTGAGATCTCCCATCACACATATACTTCTTGCAACATGATGTTGACAGTCCTCTGACACAGAGGAGCAGTTTGTGTCCACTCCTCTGAGAGGGTCTGTGACTATGACACAAGTGACATTATGTGACTTCCAAGGCTAGCCATAGAAAGGGATTGACCTAGTTTCTACTTGGTTTCCTTAAGACACTTGCTCTTGGAACCCTGTCACTATGCTGTGAAGAAGCCAAGCAGCCACAGGGAGAAGCCACATGTAGGTACTCTAGCTGACAATACAGCTGTGGTCCTACCTGTCACCCTACATCACTCACCAGTCGTGTGTGATTGAGCCGTCAGATGATTTCAGCCTCTAGGAGTCATCCTCAACATCTGAGTCACCTAGCTCCTGCTTAAAACAAATATATACTTGTATATTTATTGTTGTAGGCCATGAAATTTGGGGTATTTTCTTATGCAGCAATAGTTATTTCCAACCCAGGACTCTTTCCTCCCAATGGGAGTTTTCTGTTGGTTTATAAATATTACATAAAACATTCACATATAATGAAAGCATCTGAATCAGAATCTCGATTTCTTAAGATTTAGCACCAGGAAAAAGTGAAAGTCCCATGTAAAATGAGTATCATGGACTAAGAAAAAGAAGTATAAGAGCAAATGCAGCTATCATTAATAATGCTGCAAAGGTTCTCATTCCTGGGTACCTATAACACCATCCAGTGTACTAAAGCAGAGATGAACTGGGAAATGTTTTTTGAGAGAGGTAGTTGGTTTCGAGGGAACTGAAGAAAGAAGAATAGACAGGCTAGCAGAATGTGGCATGAGCTAAGTCATGGACTTGGGATGAGTCTGGTATCCCAGAATTTCAGAATCTCAAGATTCTAAGAGGCCAATTAGATTTGTTCTAATTTACCACTCAGGTTGAATTCCTGAGTCTCTCCATCTGCAATGTATCAGAAAAGTTATTGTCTAGTGTCTGTTTAAATGTTTCTGATGCAAGGGAGAACCAACTTAACATCCTGAAGAAGTTAGTTATTAGAGACTTCTTCCTTAGGTTAATCTAAAATCATCTCCCTGCAACTTTTATCTTTTGGTTTTATTGTGAGGTTGCATCTTTTGTTGGAGGTTTGATTTTAAAGCCAATGTGAGGCAACAATTGCCTATGATCAAACTTGGTCTTGAAAGTCTCTATTGCTCAGTGCGCAGGAGAGCACTTTAATAGTCATTAGAATTATGATTTCTCAGCCAGCATTCCCTCCAGGGTTGAAATTGATCACTGTTTCTTTGGTTGAGAACCAAAGTAGTTGGCTTGTGTATAGGAGAAATATGGATTAAAAAATACGTATTTTTCAAGGCTAGAGTCCCACTCAGACTGGGGAAATGCTCATACTCTGAGAGGCAAAAGGATCCTGAGATGGGATTTTCACACTTCTTGTTTCCTGCTCATTTGGGGTCATAGTTGTATTCATAAAGTAGACTAAGTAGAGGAGCCAGCTGTTTAGATTGTACAGGGTGAGGCAAAAGTAGGTTTATGGTTGTTTATATGGAAAATAATATAATAAATAATAAATAAGAATATAAGAATAAACTGAATTTCATGTACTCTCAACTGTAAAGCTACTTTTGCCTCACCCCATATTTTTCCCTTAAAAATATGATTATTTTCTCAGATTTCATATAACTGAATTTGTGTTCATTAAACACATATATGACATAACATCACTGTCGGCCTGTTTACTAAAGCTACAAAAGGCAAGTGTAATATCTTCTCCATGAAATCCTTTAAAGACAATTATTAGAACTCTTGAGACTGCTCCACATGAGACATCAACATTCCTTCAGATGTTTCTCATATTCATTTTGAGGCCATCACTCTCTTATATTTCTTCTCCAAACATGCCTCCTTAAGTATAAATCCCAGAACTGATCAGACCGTCCACGTGCAATTAGGTCAGTATAGTATAGAGAGGCGGACATACATATTGTTCTAAATACTGACTTGTTACCCCAAAATTACATTTGGGTTGTTGACAACCATGTCCCGTTGTTGAATTATATTACCAAAATCCGAAGTGTTTTTAAAAATTGCAAAATAGTCAAACATGTAGGAGATAAAATAGCAGACACCCATAACTCATCAACAAGATCAACAGATGTTAGCTTGCCTCTTTCTTTATATGTGTTTTTATTTGCCCAGGTCTCCCACCTGCTGTATTTTACACATATATAACCACACTATGAAGAGTTACTGATTCAATAACTATTTATTGAATTCCTACTATGTCCTCTTTGATCTTAATATTACAATTCAAATGTATTATATATTATCTCAGCATCACATTATTCACAAATTTGATTCAGGGCTCTCTTCATGCACATTTGTTACAACAATGAATGGGATAGGGTTGATGACAGAATCCTGTGACCCACCATTAATGACAATCTTCTAGACTGACTGAAGCACTACTGTATTTCTGTGACCCTGTGCCTTTGTTTATGTTGGTCCTTCTGCCTGGCATAGCTTCTTACCTCCTTCCTTTATCTGACTAACTTACTACATTAATGAACCCTTTGAGACCCAGTGTTACCTGCTCCAGGAATCCGTTCCTCCTCATTACCTTCTCAGTTATATGCTCCACCTTCGAACATTTCTTTATCACACCGCCAGTGCCCTATTGTAATCACTGGTACTTATCTGTTTCCCCCCATCTTTAAGTTCTTTAATAGCAAAATGTCCACATATTTATTTTTATATTCTTAACCTTTTTCAGTGTGCCAGAACTTAAAAAGTGCTAGCTCATAGGAAGTACCCAAAAATGCTTGTTAAATAAACATGTAAGAATAAAACAATTTAGTCAAATATTTCTTCCTTATTTTTACAGGAATACTTTCCACAATATCCCCAATAGATCATCACGTCTAACCGCAGAGAATTTGCTAGCCCACAGGACAACCCATTCCTTATTTAAATGGTTCTGGATTTTGAAAGTCTTTTCTCATATTAAACCCCAAATCTGTTTCCTGTACCAACACTGTAAGTTCTTATTATAAATAAGTTGAGTCTCTTTTCTGAATGTCCAGGATTCTTTTACGGCACTCACTTGGGTAACTAAGTAGTTATTAGTGAGTATGTTTTACATATAGCTAACAGAGCTGAAGAAATTATTTCAGTGCTCAGGACTGAGGCAGTTTCTGTGGCATCCCATTAAGGATTTCTACCCTGAATTCTTTCCAGAAGCTAATTGGGGCTGTGAAGACCACAGAGCACAGGTGTTCCATGTTCTATACAGCTCACATTCCTATGTAAACATGCCGCTACTTTCTCGAGCATTGCAAACTCCTGGGTGGTCTAAGGGCTGTCTTCAAAGGGAAACAAGTTAGAATTTTCTCAGATTGCTAATCATTTGAGGACCTGGTTAACATACAACTAGACTATATTCTGGAATCTCTATTTATTGAGTCCATGAGTTCGCACCTGAGGGAAACCTAAGTGACTAACTGTGGCCCCAAACATGATGGAACAGCCAAAGGGTTGTAGGGAAAACAAAATTTAAAGAAACAGGTAACTTCTGTACTTGGATCAGTGCCTTTCTATAAGTTCTTGATCGTAACTGTTACTTAACAAGGCAGAAGCAATTGACATTATCTCCTGGATATATGGAAGCAAAACATTTCCTTAAAATTTAGATTTTCCCCCATAGGTTGTAGGTTTTTCAAAATGGTGATAACAGAGCATTCATTATTCTCTTCATAGAGAATGTCGGTGATTCTTGTGTGCCAGGCGCTATGATGGGAGCTTCACAGAACTTACCTCATGTAACCCTCATAATAACCCTGGAAAATGAGTGTTATCTCCATTTTATAAATGAGGCACCAGAGGATCAAGAAAATTAAGAAACCTGTTCAATGTTTCAGAATTACTAAATTTCATAAATAATTTAAATCCTGATGGTTCTTACTCCAAGGTCCATGGGCTTTACACGAGGTCATATTGCCCTTCGTGGGCTTCACTACATGATCTTACATTTGGAATTGAACTCTGCCTTCATTTCCTGATCCTGTATTCCTGGATAACCCTTTATATTTGCATGAGGTCAGATACCACCCTCTTAGGACGAAGTTATAACATACTTGCCTTATTACCCAGACTGTATCTAATTCTGTTTTACAATGTTGCCCTTAAGAATATGCAGGAAACATGAAGATGATTGCATGAATATCTTCTAGCTTTTCTCTTTTAGCTCATTTGGGTTGGCAAGAGGGGAGGGGTAGGAAGGGGTAATCTGTAGTTAATAGGGCCCAAGAGAAGTATTTGGTAAAAAATTTAGTATTTGAAAAAACACATTGAGTCGTTTGGACTGAGAAGCCTGGGATAGCTTTTGTTGGTATTGATTATGAACATTTTCTTCACATTATTTGGCTTTTTCCTGCCATCTATCCCCATGCCCCATGCATCGCAGCAGATGATTTAGACCAGTGTTTGCCCAAATCTGACCCACTGCCTATTTTTGTAAATAGAATTTTAATGGAACACAGCCAGACTGACTCATTTATATATTGTCTGTAGCTGTTTTTATACTAGTAAGGCAGAGTGAAGTCATTGCAACAGAGACTGTATGGCCCACAAAGCCTAAAATATTTACTTTCTGGACCTTTACTGAAACATTTTGCTGACTCCTGCTTTAAGAAGAACAAAAATATATGGATGTTGCAGTCCAGCAATGAATCTCTGTGTCTAGACTATGATGTGGAGGAATTTGGACTTGGATGGCTGAACTAGAACATCTTTAAAGGCTCTTCCAGCCCTGTACTTCAAGGATATAAAAATTCAGCATTATATACCTATATGATTTTTTTCTCATAAATAAAGTACATAAAGTGGGACCAAGATAGCAGATGTGAACTTGGAGTATAATGGGTATGTTAAAAACAGGCATTTCTGTTTTGTTAATTCTTACTATGCTGATGCTCAAATAGAGCAAATTATGTATCCAGCACATTAGTTAAATTTTGAATAGTCTCTAAAGACACTCAAGACTGGATATGTGGAACTGGGTCATGTCTGACTATATTGACATCAACGAGTATTTGAGAGAAGTCCATCTGCATAATTGTACTATTTTGCTTGTCGGTGTTTGTAAAATATTATTCATATCTTCGATGAAAACTCCCTCCAGTCATGGAAGCTTGTAATTATGTAAATGTTTTATTAATTTATTTATTGACCATCAACCTTATGCATGCTGCTACATGAAACAATAGAGGAAATGCAGTCTCTGCCCTGGAGGATCATGTTGCTTGGTTCTTGGACTCTCTCCCCATGCCTCAGGACCTGTTATAATGTTTTGGCTATTTTTAAGGTATTTCCAAATAAGTAAGATGCATGTTTGAAAAATTATGTATAATGTCAGGGGCCCAAATCTTTGAGACCCAATGCCTGTCGGGTTTTTTTCTGTATGCTTGGGAACATTGGCTGCATTTTAATTAGAAAACCCATGTTTTGAAATTACAGTTTTTTTAAGCCTCCTATATTCTCTGTAGATCTTCATTTGGCTTGCTGGTTAGTCACCTGGTCTTTTAACTTGGACCAGACATTCTGTGAATACATGAAGGATGTCAAAAGTAGATGTTTACAGACAGCTGATCCCTGATGTATTGCTTGAATTAATCACGTACAAATATTTTAGAATATTTCTAGCATCTATGCTAGAAAATAAAGACTGAGTTCATGTTTTTCCCTACTGTTTTTAAAATCAAACCAGACTTATCTGAATAATACAACAGAAAGTATACAAATACCTGTAGAATTTAGAATGATTTGCATAGGGAGAAAAATATCTTATGATTTGAAAATTGAAAAAAGGTTTATCTTGGAAAGAAAAAAACATCCTGCCAGAGAAAACTTTTGTTTTTCATGTGCGGACATTAGGGATGGATTGTTGGCATGACCCAACAGGAGGTCAGAGCTGTCTGCACATTACACTCGCTAACTGTCATTGTGAACTCGTTGATAGGATGTTTTGTAATTGTTCTCAAGTCAGCCAATATATGAATAGTTTGTCTTCTGAGTCAGTAAAGAGCTGAATTTTCATCACGTATTTCAGTATTTCCTCTCTTTTCTTCACCTATGTATCTAATAAAATCTTTCTTTACATTAGCTACCTAGAAAGTATTCATCAATGAATGACTACCCTGTTTCAATTAGCTCATTAGTATATCTACTGAGAATCTCCCTCATCCTCTGAAAATTGCATGAAATTAGACTTATAGGCAAGAAAATCTGGGGAGAAAATTTATAAGTTTTAAAGTTATTTAAAAGAAAACTTTTGTAATGGTTCTAGATAAATTCATTAAAGTTATTTCACATAATGTGTCAGTTAAAATAATTAGCTCAATGACCAACTTGGTCACTTAATGACTTATAATTTTTTCACAAGTAATAAATTAACAGGAATTTGTGTTTCAGTCAGGCTGCTCAATATACAGCTTACTTTGGGGAGAGACAATTTCTTTGAAAATTCTGGTGTCAGGCATGTCACCAGTCTCAATAATTTTTTGAACACAGTATGGCGAGTTTTTATCTTCCATTATATTTTCAACTGAGTCTATTGCTTTTCTCACTTCTCATATTTTTTTTCTTGACCCAGAAAGGAAGGAGTTGGATTACAAGCAATTCACTGATGAATGTTCTTGTATATGAATAGGGAGGGGTCTTTGTGTGCATGTGATAATGAATGCCTGCAGTGATGTAATGAGAGTGTGAGGGTGCCTGGTGGCTTTAAGCTTGGATTTTTTTTCAAGCAATTCTGCTAATAACTACAAAGCAACAAGTCCTTTGTGAATCATTAATATTGGGAAAGTAGTCTTTTGACAAATTTGTTCTTTGATGAATTGGTAGTCAATGACTTGTATTTTGGATGGTTGTCTATACATTGGTCTACTAATGAAATCATCTTCCTTGCCCAAGAAAGACTCACTTATGTGGACTGCCAAAAACAGTCTCATCTAAAAGCAGGTGAATGAAGCTTTTGCCATATTTTCCAGCTCTATAGGCTTTCCTACAGTAAGTTATTGCACTCCATGTAAATGAAAAGTGTCTTTTGGGAGGATGTGGCGGACCTTTTAGTAATAACTAAAATATTTCAATGTGGTAGCATTAAAAATAAGTCTTTATTTTAATTACTAAATTACTCATAACTCCTAGCAGGAGGTAAATGAGTTGTCTATGTATAACAGGAAGGCAGAAAGAAGAAGGGTATATGTAGAAAAAACATTTAAATCTGGAAGGTATAGAGGAAATAAATATGCCTGAGAAAAATGGCACAGGGCCATTAGAGTTTGGTGGGTGCTTAAGTACATGGGTGTGTATTCTAGTATGAGGCAAAGAAAATTTATATGTATTAAAGATAGAAGGTCCACCCTCCCAAAACATTTAGCAGCAAATATTTGGCTACAGATATAGGCAGTTTCCAGGCTTGCTTTGTTGACCTCATCCTGCTCACATACCTCAGCAATTGAAATGAGTGGTGCAAGGACCATACGTAAGGCAGGGCATGGGTTCTGAAGTTTCAAGGACATTGGACAAAATTCATTCCACTAATGTTTTCAATGACAACCAGAGCCTGATGTCAAGAGGATACGAGAATTTACTATCCAAATAATGAAAGGTACTAGATGTCACTGCCAAGATATTGATCTACTTTCTTTTCTGTTAAAAGGATTCTGGCAGCCATGAGAGAAAAGTCTGTAGAGAAAAACTCAAATATCACTCTACCAAGGTTCCCTTTGCAATTTGTGTAAGATGTCTGGGGTTTTAAATAAAGCTTTCTGTTCTATAACTGTAAAAGTGTTAGATTTCTTATTCCAGGTATCAGTACAGAGCCTAGACTTCTCACCAACCTGTCTTCCTAACACAAAGGAACTAAACTTGAGATCCTTGGAAATTCTTCTGGGTATGAGTCTTTGTCTTTCCATTTCTTTTTTCTTTTGCCTCTTGTTTTTACTGGATTGAATCCATGCCTTTCTTCACTGAAGAAGGAGCTGTATCAGGCATAGGCGTTCAGGAAAAAGGTTTTTTTTCCACCTCCATAATTTAGGTAGCAACACAGACATCTGGCAGCAAGGAGTTATAGAAAACTCCTTTATTCCACCCCCCCGCCTTTAAAGGGAGCCATTACTTCAGGTAGAAGATATCAGCTAACATATTTCTGCAGGCATTGGGCTCTTTCAAGACCTCCATTGGTGATCAAACCAAATATTTAAAAGGACATTCCCGTAAACAAAAGCATGGTCTGCATTCACAAACCATTTTCAGTAAGATCTTTTTCCAGTCAAGATTCTGACCATCTGCTTGCCATCTTATATTTTTTAATATTATTCTGTCAAATACATGCTCTGTCAATGCAGGTAAAGGAATACTTGAAAAATCTGAACATACACAAATCAGTGGGTCCAGATGACATGAATCCTGAAGTCTGGAGGGAATTAGCTAATGCAGCTTTGCAAATAAGTACCCAAAACAGAGCAGCCTCACAATATTTTATCAAACCACCCTCCTTTCAGGAAGTACACAGGTAGTAAAATAAATACAATCAACATTGTCTTAGATTCGCCTGGCATAAACTGTTACCTTGGACAAGTTACTATTTACAAGGCCGCACATATGAGCTTACTCTACTACTTACTATAAAAGTAATGGGTAACATACCACCAAGAAAGAACAAAAAACAAAAAAGTTGCATGATGGTAGTTTACTAAAGGCTGTAGAGAAAATCTGTAATTTATTATTTACCAAGGGTGGCTTTTCAAGATCTAGAAAAGGATAAACCACATATAAGATGAAGCTGAGGGGTTCAAGGGAGAAATCTCAGAACTGTAAGCCAGAATGACCTCGGTTTTGACCTTAGTTACATCATGTGGCTATGCCACCACAGCCTTAGGCCTCATGAGGGCAAATGCTAGAAATCTGACTATCTCTTCTTTGCCTGTTGTGGTGAATTTAAAAATGCCTTCAAATTCTTTGGCACACCTCTCACTGAGAGGTAGGGTCTATGTCCCCTCTCCTAGCATCTGGGCTGCTTTATAACTATTCCAACCAACAGAGTAGAGTAGAAGTAATGCTATAACAGTCCCAGGCCCAGCCTCTAAGAGGGCTTCCACTGTGCTCTTTTGGGAAAAAACTACCATGTAACAAGTTGAACTACTGTAAGACCGCTGTGGTGTACGGAAGCCCAAACTTCTGACCCACAGAACCATGAGCTTGACAAAGCAGTTGTTGTTTCACGTCAGCACATGAGGGTGGTTTGTAGCAAGCAGTAGAACTGGCAGGTCTCCTTTTTCTTCAGGAAACCTTACCCCTCTTTCATTCTGTGTTTCTCTCTTTTCCTTTTCTTGTTTTTCTTTTTCTCCCTCTATTCCTTGCTACTTTCCCATTCTGCCATGCTAAGATACCTAAGCATATTTTTATGTTTGCTTTGTTTATAAATTAAGCAGGATTTCAGTACTATTTTTGTCCCCTTGTTCATTATTTTAGAAGGTGAGCTGTGCTTAAAAGTTTCTTTCAAAAAACAAAATTAGTAAATCATTATTTTAATGTAGACATTAAATAATTTTTGTTAGTGGCCTAGAACCTTTAAAAAAAGAATATTTAAATATGAAAAACTGGAAAGTACATGAGTGTCTAACGAAGTGATTAAACACTGTGCAGCTAATAAAGGTATGTTCTCCTGACTATATAGGAACTTTTACAACTGTCTCTGCCCTATCTCTGAATACACTCACCTTGTTTACTCTGACCCAGTTACAAAGGCCCTGGTGCTGTTTCTCAACCACACTACACATGTTCCCATGTCAGGGCCTTTGCATGTGCTGTTCCCTCTGCCTGGAAAATTTCAAGAAATGCACACAGCTTGCCCTTTTGCTTATTTCAGGCCTCTGCTTATCAATGTAACATTCCTTGAACATTTTATATATAGCATTGGACTCCTCTCCTTCCTGACATTCTTTATTTCCCTTACCCTGCTTTATTTTTCTTTTTAATGCTTATCAGTGTCCAATATATTGCAGATTTACTTATTTCTTCACTGTCCTCTCCCCCTGGAATAGCAGCTCCATGAAGTCTGAGACTTTGTGTGTTTTGTTCAGTGTCTACTCTCAGCATCTTTAAAATTGTTTAGCATATATTTATAGAATGACTCAAGAAAGCATGGTGTGCAGCTGAGATGCAATTAATTTCATCTGCTGCCAAGCTACTGACAATAAACACATCATTAAGAGAAAAGAACAGGTTATGAAATGGTATGGAGAGTTTATACATATGCTTTGAAAATGTGTAATAGTCTCAACTGGATGCATAACTAGAAAAGAGTCTCATTTTGCAAGCCATATGTAAAAATTAAAGAAAGCCTTGGTGCTCTGTCCTGGGTGACAGAACAGCACAGGGGTTCCTGAGAGAATGGCCTGGGCTTGGATGATAGGTGATGCAAGGAAGGAAAAGGAGGCAGAACATGGGCTGAGCCAGAACTAGAGGAAGCACTACTTTTCCTATCCAGTAGCTTTTTTTTCTCTTTCTTACAAACAAAATCCAGATTTCACTTGAACGTCCTTGCAGTTAGGAGACCATGTGAAAAGTGCTGGCTAATGAGAACTAAAGTGGAGATATCTGAAAAAAGCGTTTATTTTTCTGATATAGGTACTACCCTTTCCTGCTTTCCTCTTCTCTCTGCCTTAGAAAGATATGAGGCCTAGAGCTACAGCAATCAGTTATATTGCAACCATGAGGCACCAGGTATGAGTCAAAGACTTTCATGATAAATACAGAGAAATGGAGAGATAGAAAGAGCCAGGACCATCTTCATGCTGCTTTCTCCGTACTTCTCATTGTTGCAGCCAAACATGATCCTAACAGATACTTTGGGAGTTTAAAAACTGTTTATTTTCTTCTTTCATCTTACCATTTTTTTACAATGACCATATGCTACTTATATAATTAGAAAAAGTAATATGTGTGTGTATGTGTGTATATGTACTTGAGGACAGTTGTGAAAAAAAAAAATTTATTCTAAACCTGAGGCAAGAATTTTTTTTTCTTCCCCGGTCCACTTGTCCAAAGAAAGAGAGCCATATCGTGAGTTTCTGGACTAGCCATTCTCTGTTCTGTGGCCTCGTTTTATACACTGAGACAACTTCATATATGTGGTCAGTAGTTGATGCTGTGATCTCAGATTTCTTTGTAATGACTTCGTCTGGTGAACTGGCCCCTGACTGAGTGACACGGATTCTGGTTCTCTAGCTTAAAAACCTAAGACAGAAACAAACAAAAAAAAATTGTCTTCTTCCACTTGGCCTTATGCTAGCAGAATAAAATGAATTTAAAAAGAAAAGAACATATTCCCTTAGGCTAGGATCAGAAATGGGCTAATCAAGCCCCTCCCACCTCATCTTCTTTGTTTGTTTGCCTAGGCTCAGTCTCATTGCTGCTTATCCACTGTAGAGGAGGTTTTTCATGCAGACTTAGTCTCTCCAAAAGGGAAGAGTTTCCAGCTACACAGTCTACATACCACTCTGCTCCTCCTCCTGAAACATCTCTTGCAAGCATCACAGCTCAGCTGTGTGGGTCCAGATTCTTCCTACCTGAGGAATCTAAGCTGTTACAGTCCCCAGACCCTGATTTCTCCTTCAATTTACCTTGTTGAAAGTTGAGGAAGTCCAATAAATAATTTGCCTGTTTTCTTTTACATAAACTCTAGACCAAGCAAGAAATGACAAAAGAATAAGGCAACTAGGAATACAAAACACGTGTATTTTTACTGAAAAGGTGATGTTGTTGAATGTTTCCTCTATCAGCAATTTGGTTTCCACAACGACACATTTACCAACCCAGTCTCAGTTGACATTTGGCAACCATAGCTCCTTCCCCAAAAGAGGAATTACTCTTATAAAACTGTAACATGAAAAAGCAAAACAACATGCTATCTTATGGATTGGTGGTTCCCAAAAAATAAAATGAAAAGGAAGGCCAATGCATGCCTAGCTTCTCTTTCCAAACTCATGAGTCAGACAAAGGTACTCTTTTTCTTGTTCAAAGTTTCTGCTTAGCTCATTCCTGCCCTCCCACATTCTACCTAGGCCAAAGATGTCTGCTCCACTTACCCTGACGCATCAATAAACAACGTCCCCCACAACATGTTCAACTCCTCCCTGCAGGAAGCTCACTCCAGAGTGGTATTTTGTTATGATGGCAGATGCTCCAGTTCTCCTGCCCACTAGTCCATGGACAAAAGTTTAATCTCTTCCAGCTGTACCCATTCATCTATATACACTTTACATCAGTTGGGTCTCAGTCTTAAGATCTTACTCTAGATAAGTACTCTCTGGATTAGGAACATATGAAAAGACATATGGAGTCTCTCTGGCCAGCTCTGACTTCAAGAATTATGAAGGAGAAAACAGTTCTCTTTTTAATAACTTTGGAAATACAAAGTTTACTATCAGGTTCAGGGAAACACCATAGGTCCCAATCTGATTCTGCCATTTTCTCACTCTAAGACCTCTACACTTGGTTTAACCAAAGATTTGGTTTCCTTATTTATAGAAATGGAGTGTAATTCACATTATCCCTACCTGGCAGAACACTTTTTGTAAATTTTCCCAGAACAAGGCCCAACACCTAGGAGGTAATCAAGACATATTGCTTCTCATTTTCTACCTCTAATCCAATGAAAGGAAAGTCTCTCCCAGAGTTTTATGGTAGTCATTTTAAGTCTTTAGGTTCATCTAGCTTTTGAATAAGCCTGTTCTTTCTGTTAGTAGAAATTGTGCATCTTAAAGGGAAAAAAAGCTACTTTTTCTCCTTATTTCTTTCCAGATACTCTACTGAAGTCGAGCATAATCCACACAAAACAACAAAGAACAACAACAACAAAAAAAACAACCCACTGTGCAAAGTCAACACAGCAGTGTGGAATACAGTGAAACCCATTATGGACTGTGATGGGCCTTCCAAGGCCCATGTAACCTGGTGGGAACTGGTGGAGAGGACCATGAATCAATTTACTCTATTCTCAAGAATAAGAAGTAGCCTAAGCCACAGATCCTCTTTGGAAAGTTTTTTTCTAGGTTGGCAATGCTTTCTTACACTCACTATAAATAATTATGATCACTTGTCTGTGAATGAACAACTAGTAGGTACCTCCATGACTTACTCTTTGAATGCCCAGCTGCTAGCCTAAGGCCACAAGCAGCAGACATTATGCACTTTTACTGAATGAATAATCAGTCTAGGACCAAATATCTGATTCAAAGGGCACTAGGTGAAAAGCATCATGACAAACAGTGCTGTTACTGTGGTTATTTTCTGTAAGTCTATCTTATTTAAGAATAACTTCCCCTGTATGCCATAGGGAGAACTCTCTTTGAACAATGGTTCTGTGTGTCATATATTTTGTTATTGCTAGACTTCCAAGATATTTAATCACTTCTATTTGCAATGAATGTGCTAATCAGAAGAATGTCTCAAGTAAATTTGTGTATTTCCCCATTGGGTCACATTGTAATTTCAGAGATATTTTAATTTTATTCTAATCAAGGGACTTTAGTTTCAATGTGTTTGTCATTCTCTCAAGAAGATACATTCAGAATGTGTTTGTAATGTAAATTCTCACCCCCTAATTTATATGTTGTCAAGTTTGGGTTTTAGTATACTGTATTTGACTTTCTTAAAGCAGGGCACACCTGAATAAGCTTTGGGGATAAAAGGAATACAAAAAAAATTGTGAGCAAAACATCTGATATAGTTTTACTTGCAAAGTTCAAATTTTCTGAATGGGATCAAGATGGCATGGCTTGAAATGTGGCTGAAGGGAATAAGAGAAATATGGGAAATGTCTACATATCTGAAAGCAGTAGTGATGAAGGTCTTATACCATATTTCCTTGTGTATTTCTCCTTAGATATTTCCACACATGCACAAACACATTGAAGAAAGCACATGGAGAATTGCCCTGTCTCTTCCCTAGAATCATTACTGTCCCATACATTCTTCTGTTATGCGATAATGGCTACTCCTGCCAGCATTTACTTTTTAAAGTAGATTTTGCTTTGACTTTACCAAACAAGAAAAAGGATTGAATTTTAAAAGCAATGAAATTCTGCTTTCTACTGGGGGGGGGGACTGTCCTCAAAGCTCACTCTTCTGGCCCTTCAAAGGCCTTTCATTCCAACTATCAGTTTTGCTTTGTCCTTGCACCCACATAACAAACCTTTTTATCCAGCACCTGCTAGGGACGCAGGTACTGTAAGTCTATATGTGGGGTGGGGGGGTGGGTAGCTGGGTTGGAAAGGGTACTGTCCTTGTCCTCACTGACCTTATAGTCCAAAGAATGTTTGGATTAAATTAATCGGCCATGGAGTCAGTGTCCAGGTCAGATAGCCACCTCAATTATAGGGTTTTCATACTGCATCCTATATTTTGTCCATATCTGTCTTTCTAGAATTTTCTTCCTTGTAGCCACATAGAATAAGGTTTGCCTCTCTTGTGCAAGAAGTTTCAAGTTTTCAGAAATAGCGCCTTTTCCTTCTGAGTGATCTCTCCTCCAGGCTAACTGCACCTAGCTCCTTGACTCTTATATGACTATGAATTCCTCAAGGCTTTGTATTAGTTTTGCTGCCAGAGACTGAAGACCAAACCAGTAATGGTTTAAATAAAATATGAGTATATTTTTCTGTCTAAAACTTTAGGTGGGTGATTTATGACTAGCATGGCCCTCCACAATACTGCATACCCAGGCTCCATCTAGCTCATTGCTCTTCTGTACATGGCTTCCATTTACAGGCCTGCATGGGAACATCCTGTTCTAGGCAGCAGGATAGGGGAGAGGGCAGAAGACCCAAGTGTGCATGCATGCCATCCTTTCAGAAAGGTGTCCAGAAACTGCCCCTTCTGCGTGTATCTCATTGATCCAAACTTGGTTACATGCCTGCACCTCTGAGTAAGAGAGATTGGGAAATGCAGTGTTTCCCAGGGGGCCATATGCCCTTGGAGATAAACCTTGGAGGTGCTATTGCTTTAGAAGAAGTAATGAATACTGGAGGCAACTGGTTGTATTTAACATAGCATCCCATTTCCTCTTTTGTCACTCATGAAATGTTGTGGCCAAAGCTGAGCAGAACTATCACTGCCTTTTTTTTAAAAAAACAGGTAACATACTCTAAAAATATGAATTTTAGTTTGTCACAGAGATATGCAAGAAACTACTTTTACATTTCTAAATCAAATTAAATCTAACTCTGAGTCTCACCATACCAATGAAAAATTCGTTATCATTTATTATTGCCTCCATGAGGTCTTGTAGGGTGGAACTGAGATTGAGAAGGTATTATGTGCATTCTGAAAATTGCGGAATGTGCCCCTTACCCTCAGACAATCATAGTCCCCCATGAGTGTTGCATTATCCAAGTCCATTATGGTCCATGAAAACACAGGAGTGTTTCTTCCTTACATTCCATGCTTGGCATTAGACATTTTTTCTTTTTTGCCAAAACTAGAGTAAAAGCTTTGATGCCTGGTGCCCAGCTTTCCAGTGCATTTCTTTCTAAGACTCTGTTAGCTCCCAAGGGTGCTGCAAAGCCCCCTCCTTTCTCTTCTCAGAAAGAGAAACTTACAGAACTTTGCAGAACTTACTCCTCCTCCCCAAGGCCAGCCATTTCTATCTTTACTTTCCAAGCTGTCCTTTGATTTCCTCAACTCTGGATCACTCAGCAACAGATCCCCTCAAGGACCTTAAGGGAAATGGTTTTTGCCTCTTTGAGGGGTCCATGGTGAAAAGGAATTCTGGCACAAGTCTGTTCTTGTTGCTGTTGTTGTGTTTTTGTTGTTTTGTTTTGTGAACTCTTACCTGGGTACCAAATATTTATTAATGCTTTAAATCATTCAGGCCATTTTTATAGTTGTACTGTATTCCTGACCAGTGTCAGGAATTGAGTTTCTCTGCTAGTAATAGATACCCTACTAGTGGGGTAACTAGTTAAGGGTTTATTTTCCCACATAAAGGAAGTACTGAAGTAGTTCAGTTTAGAGCTGGTGTCGTGGCTCCCTAGTTTTCCTTCTTTGTCACCCTTAGTCTTGTCCATCTTCAATGACAAAATGTGGCTGCTGGGGATCCAGTCATTACATCTATGATCCAGGCAGAAGGGGAAGGGAAAGAAGTGAAAGAGACACCTCTCCCACATGAATCAATACCTTTCAAATCGGCTATCTTGAAAATTTTATTAATTTTTATTATATTTTAATTGTTGTTCAAGTACAGTTTTGTCTTTTACTCCCATCCCAGCCTACCCTGCAACCCTCCCCATCTCCTTCCCATTTCCACTCCCCCCAGTTTTTGTCCATATGTCCTTTATACTTGTTCCAGTAAACCTTTCCCCTTTTCCCCTGAAGCTATCTTGAAAATTATTTGCAAAGAATTTCATTTATATCTCATTGGCTAAACCTTTCTCTAGAGTAGACTGGAAAATATAGCCTGAGCTAGACACATTGCTGCTCCAAATAAAATCCAGATTTTACCATTAAGGAAGAAGGGAAAATGGAAATAGGTAAGTAACGCACAGTCTCTACCTACTGTATATTATTGTTAACTTGTGTATCTGTCCTCTGTGTTGTGCTTACAGTTAGATATTCGTACACAAGCAAAGGACTGTAAACTTTATCTCATGATAAAGTGCACATTTCAGCTAATGAAAAAAAAAGTTTTAGATCCAACATATTATTCTTCAGAGCCAAATCATATAAATGAAATTTATAAGTGAACCAGCTGCTGAAAAGCTCTTTCTGATTTTATACCAGTTGGTGAAATGATGAAGAGATGATAATAATCTATCTCCAAATATTTTTCTCTGAAGCCTTTAGCTTCAAAGATTTCCATCTCTTATTCTATAACTTTGAGATCTTTTTGAACAATCTTTGCTTTTTCTTTTTATAGAGGCTTTTTATTGCTAGAGAGTAGTTTTTATTTCAAAGAAACATTTCTAGTTCATCTTCTCCTTCTTTCATTTAATGGCATAAGACTATGCCATTAAAGTGTTACCTGCATCCATTTCAATACAATGTCTGTATCTATTCTCCTGCTTTCAGAGTATCTTTAAACTAAAGTAAGAGCTATTTTTGCAGCATAAGCTTTGCCTTGTCAATTATGTCTTTGCTCTTTTTAAGAGGACTTTGGAGTAATCTTTCTTAAGTAAGTGTATCTTTTCTTCAATTAGAAATTTCAATTTGTCATATGATCCTCTGGGTAGGAAGATTTGTTCAGCAATTTTTTAAAATTGAGAGTTAAGTAATTTTGTCACTGATCTCATTTCATATTTCAAGGTTTTTAAAGATTTGGAAATAATGACATTCCAATAACAAAAACAAAAAAGTATTATTTTGAACATTGAAAATAGCACCAAACACTGGGAGAAACTGATTGCAATCACTAATTCCAGCTCCTCTCTTGAGTCCTTATTCACAAAATATTCTTTCAGGTCCTTTGCTCTCACAATAGGAATTAATGGCCCTTGCAACATTTTAAAATCTGTGCACTCTCTGTTGAGGGTAAAGGGGCCCAGCCTTCTCCCTGAGGGGAGGGGAAATTCTTTGCATTCCTTCCTGATGAATCAGACACACACTCTCACACACACACACACACACACACACATGTCCTGTCTCGGTTTCTCAGTGGCTCTTTGGTGGGATAACCTGTTATGCAGGCTGAAGTCCCTGCTCTGCTACTTACTCATTGTGTGCATTTGGGCATACAGGAAACATTTTCTGGGCCTCAGTTTCCAAGCCTGTTAAATGGGATTAGTGATACCTACTATGCAGTGTCTTTAGGAGCAATGAGGGATTATAAAAAGCATCTAATACAGGAGAGCCTCAAGAAGGATGGGACAAGTATGATGCGCTACTCATTTTTTTTAACTTTCCATGTTCCACTGTCAATGTGCAAAGTTGAACATCCTGCTGCTTTGTAACTATTATAACACAGGAAATATCGAACTAACCTGGTGTACCTGCATGCAGTGGCAAAAGTAGGAGAAAGCATTTATTGTTTCACATGTCAAACACTGTCCAGGTGTTAGCACTTTTGTTGCTCACAACAATTCTATGAGCAGTATTGCCCTACTTGTGAGGAACAGGAGGCTCAGAGAAGCAAAGTCACAAAGCTGGTAAGAGTGGAGTTGAGAGCTGATGTTCTCTTTGCATGTCGGAGGCTCGTGCCCTGTGGTCGGCAGAATTGTGAGATGGCTTCCAAAAGTCTCTCTCCTCTCCAATCCACATTCTGTATAATCCCCTCCTCCTGAGTGTGGGTGGGGCTTGTGAATATGACAGGATAGTCATTCTGGTGATTGCATTGTCCTGTTGAAGACTCTGTCTTGGCAGGAGTCAGGGAGATTCTCCTGCAAACTTTGAAGAATAAGCTGTCACGTTGTGAGGCTGGACCTTGAAGGCAGCTTCTAGGAGCTGAGAGTGACCCCTGGTCAACAGCTGTGAAGAAACAGAGACCTCAGTCCTACAACCTCAAGTTACGAAATCCTGCCAACACTCTACGTGAGCTAGGAAGAGGATGCTGAGCTCCAGTGAGAACCCAGCATGGCCCATAATCTTGACTCCAGTCTCAGGAGACACTAAGTGGAAAATCCAAATTTGCCATGTGGGAACTCTGACCTACAGAAACTGAGGTAACAAATTGGTGGTGTTTTAAGCTGTTCACTTTGTAGGAATTTGTTAAAAAGCAATAGAAAACTAGTGCAGGTCTGGCAGAGTGACTCAGTTGGTCGGAGCATTGTTCCCTACACCAAAGAGTCAAGGTTTAGATTCCGGTCAGAACATATGCTTAGGTTACAGAGTTGATCCCCAGTCTGGCGTATGGGAGGCAGCAAGTGGTTGATGTCTCTCACATCAATGTTTCTCTCTCTCTCTCCCCCCCACTTCCCCTCTCTCTAAAATCAATAAACATATCCTCAGGTGAGGATTCAAAAAAGAAAAAGAAAACTAATACATACTCTGTCAACTAGGTTCTCCTGGACCCACAGTCAGGAGATGGGAGCATCAGGTTTTGTATGCTGCTCCATAATCAGTTGACCCAAAGAGCTGGGCCCATCCATTTTTTAAAGAAGAGCCAATGATACTTGTCTGTTTTAATTGACAGGGTAGTTGTGAAACTTACCTGAGATGGTGGAAATAAATGTTCTTTGTTGGTTATAAAATGCTATCCAAAGGTAATATTTGAAATGTTTAACAACCAGTTCTTTGTGGGAGGCAACAAATCAGAGAGGATGATAGCCATAAGCAACATGGTTACACTAGTACATGCTGGAAAATAGTCCTTGTAGGGCCAATGAAAGGCATTTCCAGGTTTGAAGGTCAAGTTGTGGGAGCCTGAGACAGTGTCAGGCAGGAGGAAGGTTGAGCCCACAAAAGAGACAGACACCTTGATTCAGCAACTCTCCTGTTTTATACTCTTATAGTTTTTCTTTCACAATATTTTCTTTCAAGTCTCTCTTACATTTTCAACAACCAGCATGTCAACATATTCTTTCCAAAATTTGTGAAAAAGATGACACTTTTTAGAGACTGAGCATTCCTCACCCTCTCCCCACTACTGAGAAACAATAGCGCTGTTAGCTCTTTCCTGAGTCTGCTCGAACAAAACAAAGTGGAAAAACTATCTAATGCTCAAATGTATACTATTGAATGAGAAATGAGAGGTTGTTTCTTTTACAGTGTCATTCACATTTATTCAATTTGACTGTATAGATGCAAATTTTGACCTCCAAGGTTTTCCTTTTTCCTATAGATATGTCGCTTTTTCTTGCAGGTATTTTTTATCTTTTTTCTGAGACTCAAGCTTCCCAAAGTGTCTCAGTTGTTTTGGTGGCCTAATTGTGCAGCAGCATATTTAAAAGTCATTATTTTTCACTGTCTATTAAATGTAGCCCAGAACAGTTTTAAAAACTGGGTGAGGCATTTTTGCAAAAGCATTTATAATGTGGGCTGCCAAGGAATGTGCAGCTGCAGGAGCTTCTTTCTCTAATCTTAGACTTTTAGTTGAAAATGTATTGAGTGGATAGCTGGTAAGAGGAACCAATTTGTTCTCTCAGGAACTGCAGGCATTAGAGGGAGAGATGCATTTTGTTTGAATTTGAACGTGGTGACTCCATTGATCCCAGGGAGTATTAGCATTTACAAGGCAGCCCATTTATAGTGAAATGAACTGCCTAACCTTGGACTGCACCTGCTATCTTGCTGGTTCTTAACATCTTTAAAGAGTTTATCCTAAGCAGTGGGATATTAGTAAGTGTTAAACAACAAGATGGGGGGTATGTGGCACCTGTTACATTTGCCACTTTCTTTGGTGCGGACATACTTCCACCACAGATGATTTCAAGCTACCAAAGTGAGGTCAATGAGTGCAGAGTTGGGAAGAAATGTGCCATGGCACAGCACCATATAGTATCTTGTACGTGTAATAGAAAAGTAATCTCGAGAGCAGAGACAATAATAAAATGATATTAAAAAATTAAGAGGTGATGATCTTTGAGTAATTGTTACTTTTAAAATACATATGTAATTTATTTAATTATAAGTTAATATCTTTTCAAATTTTGATAATGGCCATAGCTAACAACTGGCTCTAGTGTAACTCTGAGCCTGAATGAAGAGGATTGACTATGTAATTGAAGGATAAAACTGAGGTCATTCTGCTTTAATTTTGGTGGAGGCACCAAAGTCTAAGAATATGAGGTGCCTGGCCATTCATGTGGGACTTGCAAAGGGGGTGACCCCAAGGTGGTTCTGCTGGCACTGCCTTCTTTTAGTTGAGCTGGAAAAGATGGGGAAATTCTTTGGGAAATATTGTTGAATTGTACTTCAACGTAAATAACAGGGACTTCAAGGGGACATCTCAGAGGACTATAAGTACCCCCTGGAGTTTACAGTCATAAGAACTGCTGTCTGACACCCACTAAGAAGTGTAAGTGTAAAGACTGTGGCTGTCGTCATACCATTTTGTCTTGTTGCACAAGAAAGCAGGGCTGCAAGGGGACAAACTTTGCTTCCACTAATGGCAGGAAAAGGTGTTTCTTGGAGCTCAAAGGGAACCAGCCTGGGGTTACCTTAGAAGGGATCTTACCCAGTAGGCTAAGTGACTACCTGGAAGGACAATGTGACCCTAACAGAGGAGTAGGTGCCTAAAAGTCCTCCAATAGGGCAATGTTAATCAGACACCTGACTATGTCAAGGTGGTGGCAGTTCAGGGCCCCTGGCTAAGGATTATTGAGGAGCCAGCAATAGGATTGTTTGAGAGAAAGAATCAGCTTTGAGCATCTGCCTTCCCAGGGCCACCAAAACCATGTCACAGCTCTTTCTTTCATTTTCACTATCCCTTCATCCAACCCTGCAAAGGTCAGAAACAGCAGTGAGAAGGGAGAAGAGGGGAGAAGGTAAGTGAGAAAGGGGGTTAAAAAGTGATACCCATGCCCATCTACAGTGTGAGTGGAAAGCTTTAAATTGGATAAAGATGATTATTATAGTGGACTGGGCTGTAGTCATATGATTTTTAAAATCACTTTAAATGCCCAAATCAAGGTACTCTTTATTAATTATCCAAGAGCAATGGAAAAAGCTAGACAATATTTCATTTGGGGGAAAGGAGGGAAAGGAACCAGAAGTTAAATGTGAACAGCAGAATTTTGGTTTCTCCTTAGAAAACCTATGAATGTGAAATTAGTTAACCAATCACAGCCATATTTTTTCAAGATTTTCTGAATACATTAAGATTTTTAATACTTTAATCAATTGCTACTTAAAAGAATGATGAAGTTATATTCATCAGTATGTGGTGGTCTTTATGAGGACAAATGACAATAAAAACTTAGAATAACTTTTAGAATTCAAGTATTCCACTAAGAATTGGGTGCCAAGCTTGTCATCCTTAGTTCTAATTGGTAAATCTTGTCCCCTTCCCCAAAATAGGAAAAGATAAGCTGACTTACAAAAGTCAGAGTGAATATAATTTTCCATAGGCTGCCTAAACACTAACCCAGTAAAGAGTTAAAAAGTGAAAATAAAAATACATAATTATTTTTCATTATAGAACATAAAACAACTGATTCCTTCTGAATTGCCTAAGTTACTTTTTGTTTGTAATGTACAGAATACACAGCCGTAAAACTTTTGCTAAAAGGAATTTCAACTTTTACTTACTCAGTTTCATGAATGTAAATGTAATTGTAGAGTAGAGTGGTTATTTGTGGGGATGGGTTGGGAGCAAGTATAAAAACTCCCTGATTCTATGAAATAGCCTTGTCTGTTCAACTCACTAGTAGAAATTATATTTGCAATGATGATTAAACTCAGAAAGTTCTATGAGGTTACTGGGCAGAGGTCACCACATTCTTCCCAGAAGAAGTATGTTACCAAGCTAAAACTTTTACTCAGACCATGTGGTCTACAGAAGGAAGCAGGTTGGTAGTAACAATTGCACAATGACAGAACAAAAAAGAGCAAGGAGGGAAAGTGATACAACAACACAGTCAGGTCCCTTTCAGTTTGCAAATATTGTGCTCTTTGGCCAGCATGCAGTCTGAAATGCCCACAGTGACTAGAGACATTGAAAAAAATAAGAAGAAGAGAAAGAAAAGCGGGCAGTTATGAGAAAAGACTACAGCACAAATGCTGCAATACATAGCTATTGACACTGCACTACAGTGTCAGGGACCACAGGGAGTAGGGGGGAGTGTGGGAAAGGGTGAGCATGCCATAGTCAGCCCTTGTTGTCTGTACCACACAAGAAAGTGGATTAAGCCACTAAAACATTCAAGACTTGTAATGTCCCAACTTTTAAAATGTTGCCAACTAATTTGGGGTAAGGGGGAGGGGTAAGGGGGAAAAGGAGACAACTGTTCTTGAGCAATAATAAAAAATATGAAAATTTTTTTTAAAAATCTATGATCTACTCACTTGGTTCAACTGATTTATTAAATGAGATCTAGAAATTTAGAAAATCTTTTTGTCCTCAAACATGCTAGGTTTTCAGGACTATTGTCCTTCCAAATTCTATTTTTGATGTCACAAATAAAATAATGATTTCATGTGTTAAAAAAAAAGAAAATGCTGTGTTGACCAAATAAAACATGAGTGCTTTATGATACATGGTATACAATCAAAATTTTTAAATAATACTAATCATAATTCAGTATTGTTCAGATTCTTTTATAGTGTTTAGCAGTGCCTGGAACTAAGTGCTTCACACATATTAATTTTCTAAATTCAAATGAATACAGTTGACCCTTGAATAACATAGGTTGGAACAGTGTACGTCCACTATACAAGATTTTTTTCAACAAATGCCTATACTGTTTTCTACCAGAGATTGGGAGTACGTGGATGTGGAGGGCTGAATATATGCATTGATCTATGCCATTTTATATAGGGGATTTGCACATCCATGGATTTTGGCACATGAAAAAGGTGTCCTGAAGCCAATCCCCTGCACATACCAAGGGACAACTTAAATTTTGGAGGAGTCAAAAGTTAAATTCAGATTTGCCACTGCTTGGGGCTCAGAGACCCTTACCCCCGGTTGTAAAAGAGTCAACTGTATATAGCACTACATTAACAACAAAAAGGATTCAGTGTAAATTTCATGGAGATCCAAGATGGTGGTGGGGTAAATTTTGTAAGTTTGGTACAACATTTACAAATGAATAAATGTGAAACACCACATAAACAAAATGAAGGATAAAACTACATGATCATATCAATAGATGCAGAAAAAGCATTTCATAAAATCCAGCACCTATTTATGATAAAAACTCTCAGCAAAGTGGGATTAGAGGGAACATATCTAAACGTAATGAAGGCCATATATGACAAACCCACTACCAGCATCATACTCAATGGGCAAAATCTGCAAGTGTTCCCCCTAAAATCAGGAACGAGAGGGACATATGCTTTCAGCTCTATTTTTCAACATAGTACTGGAAGTCCTAGCCACAGCAATCATAAAAAAAGAAGTAAAAGGCATCCAAATTGAAAAGAAGAAAGTAAAACCATTGTTATTCACAGTGGACATCATACTGTAAATAGAGAACCCCAAACATTCCACCAAGAAACTACTAGGATTGATAAATGAATTCAGCAAAGTAGCAGGATACAAAATTAATATCTGGAAATCAATTGCATTTTTATATAGCAATAATGAAATAACAGAACAGGAAATTAAGAAAACAATCCCATTCACAATTGTTAGAAAAAAAATGAAATACCTAGGAATAAACCTAACCAAGGATGTAAAAGACCTGTGCTTGGAAAATTATAAGACACTGAAGAAAGAAATGGAAGAAGATACAAATAAGTAGAAGCAGGTACTGTGTTTATGGATAGGAAGACTTAACATCATTAAAATGTACATACTATCCAAAGCGATCTATAGATTCAATAAAATTCCTATCAAGATTCCAATGATGTATTTCACAGAACTAGAACAAATATTTCAAAAATGTATATGGAATCACAAAAGGCCCTGAATAGCTACAGCAATCCTAAGAAAAAAGGCAAAGTTGGAGGAATCACACTACCTAATATCAAATTATACTGTAAGGCCATAGTAATCAAAACAGCATGGCACTGGCATAAAATCACATGTATAGATCAATGGAACAGATTAGAGAATCCAAAAATAAATCCATACCTTTATAGTTAATTAATATTGGACAGAGGAAGCAAGCACACACAATGGACTAAAGATAGTTTATTCAATAAATGGTGTTGGGGAAATTGGACAGATGCATGCAGAAAATGAAACTAGGCCACCTTCTTATACCACATACAAGAATAAATTCAAGTCTGGCTGGTGTGGCTCGGTGGATTGAGCACCAGCCTGAGAACAAAAGGGTCACTGGTTCGGTTCCCAGTCTAGGGCACACGCCTGGGTTTCAGGCCAGGTCCCCAGTAGGAGACTCATGACAGGCAACACACATTGATGTTTCCCTCCCTCCCTTTCTCCCACCCTTCCCCTCTGTCTAGAAATAAACAAAAAAAAATTTTTTTTAAAAGAATAAATTCAAAATGGATCAAAGACTTAAATGTTAGACCTTTAACCATAACAATTGTAGGGGAAAGCATAGGCAGAAAAATCTTGGAATTTCTCATAGCAATATTTTATCAACTATATCTATCCAGGTAAGGGAAACAAAAGAAAAAATAAATAGATGAGATTACATCATACTAAGATGTTTTTGCACAGCAAAGGAAATCATCAACAAAATAAAAAGACAACCCACAGAATGGGAGAATATATTTTCCACTAATCTGATAAGGGGTTAATATCCAAAATTTATAAAGAATTTACAAAATTGAACAGCAAATTAAAAAAAAACAAACAATTAAAAAATGGGCAAAGGCTGAATAGACGTTTTTCAAAAAAGGACATATAGATGGCCAATAGACATGAAAAGATGCTCAACATCACTAATCATCAGAGAAATGCAAATTAAAACCACAACGAGATACCATCTCACACCTGTCAGAATGGCTAAAATCAATAAATCAACTAACAAGTGCTGGCGAGGATGTGGAGTAAAGGGAACCCTAGTCCACTGTTGGTGGGAATGCAGACTGGTGCAGCCACTGTGGAAAGCAGTATGGAGATACCTCAGAGAAGTAAAAATGGATCTGCCTTTAAGCCCATTTATCCTACTTCTGGGAATATATCAAGAAGGAACCCAAAACATAAGCACCCCTATGTTCACTGCAGTGTTACTTAGGATCACCAAGATATGGAAGCAGCTCAAGTGTCCATTTATAGATGAGTGGATAAAGAACTATAGAATAGGGGAGAGAGGTGGGAAGGGCTGGGGTGACAGGGAGAGGTGGGGGGAAGCCAGAAAACTGTACTTGAACAACAATTTAAAAATGTTAAAAAATACCCTGGCTGGCGTAGCTCAGTGGATTGAGCGCAGGCTGGGAACCAAAGTGTCCCAGGTTCGATTCCCAGCCAGGGTACATGCCTGGGTTGCAGGCCCTAACCCCCAGCAACCGCACATTGATGTTTCTCTCTCTCTCTCTCTCTCTCTCTCTCTCTTTCCCTCCCTTCCCTCTCTAAAAATGAATAAATAAAATCTTTTTAAAAAATGTTAAAAAATAAAAAATAAAAAAACAACTATGGGACATTTACACAATGGAATACTACAGGGCCATAAAAAGAAAAATTTTACTCTTTGCAACAGCATGTGTGGACCTGGAGAACATTGTGCTAAGTGAAATAAGCCAGTCAGAGAAAGACAAGTACCATATGATTTCACTCATATGTAGAATCTAATGAAGAGACTGAACTAACAAGGAAATGGGGACAGACTCCTAGATGGAGAGCAGCATGACAGCTGGTGGGGGTGGTTAGGGGATGGAGGGATTTAGCAAAAAGGAAAAAGGACTCATGGACATGGGCAATAGTGTGGTGATTGCTGGAGGGAAGAGGATATAAGGGGTGTAAATAGTAATGGAATGAATACAAGATAAGTTAAATTTAAAAAATTTATAATGTCACTGAAGTCAAGATTTTTGCTATGAGGAAGCACAAATAAAACTAAAACTTATAAGGAAAAAAATAAATTTCATGACTTTCTGTGTGTTTTATGCATAAAATAACTAATGTGTAAATAATTCTAAATAACTGTCATAGATTTCTTTTAATTATATCCTTAACTACTGAGGAGGTACCTGGTAAGAAGGCTATGTCAAACGGCACCTTATCTGCCATGATAAGATGAATATAGGGAACTTGTAAACATTTATGAAAATACTTTGGAAATTAGACCTATTTATTAGCTGCCAGAGCCCTGCACCTTTCTCTTCTTGCCAAACACTGCTTTAGCTGTGACAGGTACATAGGAATATAAATATAATAACAATATGATCCATAATTTCTTAGAGTCTTTTTGATGCAATATTGCCATCTTGTCTGAAGCAAAACTCTAAGGGACCAAGCTCACCCTTTCAGAAAAGATCTATGAAGGCTGCTGCACTGAAATACCAAAAATCTTTTTCCCGTGGTGATTGAAATGTCCCATTAGGTCATGTTTCCTCTAAATTTTACCCACTTAAAACTCCTTTTAAATAATAACAACAACAAACTGTAAATTATTTTTGAAAAAGGTAACATACCAAATGCTAAATAGCATAATATGACCTCATTTTTCTGGATTCCCTGAGATAGAATATAAAACATTTACATAAAGTTACTGGAGGCAAGTTAAATTAAGAAGGAAAAAGGGTTGAAGAGGTGAAGATGCAGAGGAGAAAGGGAAGATCAGAAGTTAAAGGTATGTATTTTACTATTTCTGTAAGGTCAACCTCAAATATTTTAGGAACTGAGGTCATTATGGATCAAAAAAATTAATAGGACTATTGTAATATTCTCCCTCTCTTGCACGCGCTCTCTAAATGAAAAGTGTTTTTTTTAATATGAAAAGGTCTAGTTTTCAGCAAACAATTTTTTTTTAATTTAGACATCATTTATTAACAAGAGAGACACATAGAAAATGACAAATAGTAATGGAAATTACCATTATCATCATCTTTTTGTTTTCAAGACGAGGAGTGTTCACTATCCAAAATAATTTATAAAATTAAGTCTTCTAATTTTTTTCCTTAGGAAATATTTCTTTTTTTTAATTTAATTTAATTTTATTATTATTTTTTTAATCATTGTTCAAATACAGGTTTCTCCTTGTAATTAAATATATTTTTTAAAGTACCCATAGAGGTAGCATATACAGGCAAAAATCCATTGTAAAAGTTTTTGTGGATTTCCCAGATCATTTAATCATAATGGAATTGGGTTATTATGGTTACAATAAAATCAACAGCAGAGGAATTTTTTTTTTTTAGTTTGGAGATGAAATGGACTTGATATCCAACTCCTGGAATGAACTAGCTAGCAAATGTCTTAATCTCAGTAGGAAATATAGAGAATTCAAAACTTCTTTCCCTTCCTAATTTTTGTCATCTCTCTAGGATTCAATATTGGTTTTGATTTACTATCTTCGGTGTGCAGAGAGGGCAGTTTCAGAAACTTACTCTTGGCCTTTTCCCGGACTCTTTGATAGCTCTAACCCCAGAGGCCAATGCAGGAGTCAGCTAGCTGCCAAGTACAAGGTCTGTCCAGAAAAAATCCAATTGGTGTTAATATAACAAGAACAGTTTGCATGGCATCAGTGTAACCTGGCAGCCAACGAGTGTGTACTGTGTGGCCATCATATTCAAAATGACTGAGTGAATAGAGCAACAAATCTGCATCAAATTTTGTGTTAAGCTTGAACTTTCCAACACGGAAACCACTTGGATGATTCAGAAGACAGCTGCTATGGGCAACTGGTGACTGGCAGCTTCATCATAACAACACGCCTGCTCATGCATTACATCTTGTGCAGAGATTTTTGGCAAAACATAGAATCACCCAGGTGATGCAGCCCCCATACAACCTAGATTTGGTGACCTGTGACTTCTGACTTTTTCCAAAATTAAAAATCACCTTTGAAAGGTAAGATATTTCAGAGCATTGATGAGATTCAGGAAAATATGATGGGATAGCTAACGGCACTTGGGAGAACTGTGTGAGGTCCCAAGGTGCCTGCTTTGAAGGGGACTGAGGCACCATTGCCCTATGTGCAATCTTTCTTCTATCTTGTATCTTCGTCAGTAAATGTCTGTTTCATAGTATATGGCTGGATACTTTCTCGACAGGCCTTGTATATCTACTTCAGTTGTATATTTGGGGACCACGGAAATGACCACTAGATAGGGCCACAATCCCAGTGGGCTCACTGGTAGCCAGATGTGGGCCAGCACTCCATTTATTATCTAACCCCATGCAATCACATGCTAACAGGGAGCAAAGGCTTTGGGTCTCTGGGCATCAGTGTCCCTTCTCACTTGTGGAATGGCCATAGATTTCTTCAGGGAAAATCAGGGGAATCACTACTGAGCGTATTTTTTGTGGTATTGCAGCATCTTTCTTCCTGGAGACCTGGCATCTTCTTCAACCACTGGGCTCTAGGTTCAAAACCTGGTTCAGGTTCACAAACAGTTTATTGGGATACCTGCTCTCAGCCTCCTTATCATCCATCCTTGAGTTCTTTTGATTTTATGGATTGAGTAGTATCCTTCCTGGCTGCCCATCTCTTTTGAGCTCAGTGGCTCTGTATTCTATTCACAGGGTCCATAGTAGTCTGAGCGTTGACTTCTCTGTCTTTACGACTTTGCTTCTCATTATAATAATTGTGTTTATCTTGGGCTCCTATCACCCCCATTGCCACTGGAGATGGGTTCTCCTACCATCAGCTCTGCCCCAAAAGGTGACAGCCAGCAGTGAACCTCTTAGGGATGCTGCTACCCTTTTTACCAGCGCATTCCTATTACTTGGTGAAAGATGCTTCTCCCTTGTTTCTGTACAATGAGGGCCTCTGGTGGCTTTGGGCCTTACAGAGCATACCCACTTCTGCATGCCCATTACCCTGAGCTTTTCAACTCCTCCCACTGTCTGCCAAGCCAATTCTGGCATGTTTCATGTCTACCTCAGTGTGCGCCATTGCTTTTTCTAGGGGGCATCTTAGATATGTGTTTGTACTGTCTCCCAGGGTCCTTGCTAAGATGTTAAATCCTATATTCTGGTTAAACTCTCCCTTATGCAGCCTTACATTCCACTGCCCTTTATCAAGTCCTTCAAAATCCAGACTGGTACACCTTCATCTGTTCCTACCTCTTCACCATTGCTTTGGAGTCTAGTTCCTTCCTCCCTTATCAGACCCATTATGTCCTTGGCTGGTTATATTGTGACAGAATCCTAGCTATTGAACTCATAGAAACAAGGGGAAGTGCTAGCCCTTAAATGGGAATTGTAGGCTCCTCGTCAGGTTCAGTGGGTTTAGGAGAATCTGGGAATTCACAATTATAATGTACATTAATCCAGTTGTCCTGTCTATGTGCCAGGGTTACCCTACCCACAGACCAGGTCCTGAACTTGGCATAACAGATCCACATGATTTGGGAGCTTAACCTTCTTTTGAGTTCTGCTACTCTTATGATTAATTCCTGGTCTGGTCCTCAGCTTCTTCTGCATCCCCCTCCAGGAGATGAGAGCCTCTTTATGCTATCAAAAAGGCTATCTCATTTTCATTCTTATCTTTTAAAGTCTGTCGTTCTTGTTTTTGTTTTTGTTGTTGGAGGTGGTGGTCATAATTGTTTTTTCTAGAGTGTCTATTGAGTTAAGTATTCCGCCATCCTCACAGTTACTTTTTTCACACATTTCTCAAATTCCTATTACATTACATCGATTAGTTCTTTCCCTTCCACGGGTCACTGGTATATCATCCAAGTTCACCACTGGCAATGGTGTTAACAACTGCACAGCTGCCTTGTTTTAAAGGCCACAAAGGCACCACCTACCCCAGTGATGGAACTGGAATTGCCAGCCAAGAGCTCCAAAATCTCATCCCAATACCTGTTTTCTCACCCATTCTTAGAACAAATTGGAGCTGGCTGAGTTCTTCAGGATGCCAACTCTGAGATGGAGAGTAGAGTTGAATAGGTTTATGATGGAGCTTGTTGAGATCACTACCTGCTTTCTCTCTCCTTTTCTGAAGGTAGTGATCCCAAGAGGGAGAAGTCAACTGTGATACAGTCTCAACCACGTCTGCAACCAACTTAACAGGGATCTCTAAAGCTAGGGTGACCCTTCTACGTTGTCCTGAGCTAAGAGGCCAGCCTTTATACCCCAATGCTGATCAGTCATTCCATGCAGGTATCCTGGAAAAGGGCCATGACCTTGGGTGAGGCAGCTCTCCTGAGTGGCAGGACGCAATCCCCACAAGGGGCTGACCACTAAGAGTGCTCTGCTGGAAGCAGCCCCAACAGCTGGGAGAGTAAGTCCTTCATCCCTGAAGAGGGTTCTGGGTGGTGCAACACAGTGCCCACAACACTCCATATTTAAGGCTCTTAGACAGGTATTCCAGGCTCAATAAATCATTCTTTGCAAAGGTGAACATTAATATTAAACATTTGCAGATATGAGCTAAATAACACTGTGGTTCTGAATTTTAATTCCCAGGGAATTGCCTGGGAATTAACTTTCCAGCTTCATCTTGCAGAACCTTCTGTGATTCGTGGCTCCTTCTGTTCACACCAACATTCTCTAAATCCACAATTCAGGGTCAGGACTCTGTACCTTTGGAGATGGTCACTCCTAAGCTGAAATTTCTTTTCTCCTTTCTCTATTTGGCTTACTCCTGGTGACCTTTTAAGACCTGACTCAAATGTCAGCTCTGCTGTGACACTTTCCTCTAGTGCACCAGACCAGAGCTATTTGCAATCTTCTTTTCTTTCTAACAAGTACCTGGTAGTATAGCACTTAGCATGTCGTGTTCATAATGATAAGAGCTAAACTTGAGAGCCAGACTCCCTTTGAGTTGAATCCTAGCTCTGACATTTGTAGCTGTGTAACTGAGTAAGTTATTTAACTCCTCTCTATCTCAGTTTTCTTGTGTGTAAAAGAGGGACCTATCACATAGGTTTTGGGGGGAGATTAAATAAGTTAACATGCACAAAACACTCCGATCCATGCAAGGCATATAGTTTACATTTTATGTATTTGCTATTACCTCATTGCAACTTTTTTATATTGTGCCTCATTTGTTGGCTCATTGACAGCAAGGACCCTTTCTTACTTGCCCACAGTGCCTGACATAGAAGTTAATGATAAACACTCACTGACTAAATTTGACTATCTAAGACCTAGAAATCTGTTACCTAGCATCAGGATAATGATGAATTGCTATTACTAAAGCTAACAGTATTACATACATTGTAACCTTGAAGAAATACATATATTTTTCTTTGTGATGGTAGTGTTAAACCTGTATACCCCAAAGTGTCTCCAATGGAACACCAGTTCTGCAAAATAATCCACAAAAATGAGTTCAGTGGTCAGATAAGTTTAGGAAATGGCACACACACTATTGGATTCACATTAGGGTATTAAAAGACTTGGAGAAGTTCTGCAAAGATGTGCTGTAGTTTTAATGCATAGTCATAAATCCTCTGATACATTTCCCTTCAAGAACTGGAGATTACTTCCTCTCTGGCTGCATATGAATTTAGTGACTAAATTCCAAGGAACAGATTATAGCAGAAAAGACGATGTGTGCCTCCCTAATCTTAAGACTAGGTTAGAAAAGGTACTGAAGCCTTTTCCTTGTTCTCTCTCTTGGTGAGTTTTCTTGGAAGTAGATCCTTCAGCCCCAGTCAGCCCTTCAGATGACTACAACCCTGGACGGCACCCTAACTGGAACCTAAAAGTGACTCTGAGTTGTTATATAGCCATAGAGAACTAGTGGAGAATGAAGCATCTTATATTTATGTAATCAAACGTTTGACCCAGGACACCCATCCACACAATACTCCTGAATGCTACAGCCCACATTCTTATTGGAATGTTAAAAATCGCTGTACAATTACATATTATCAAATATCTCTGAAATTCTGTTTCAGATTTTATAAAAATAAACAGTTTTTTTCTTTTTAAAGTGTTTTACAATTGATTCTTTGGGAAAAAAAAACACTGCCATATCATTACTTCTAGGTTTTCTAAAAATCAGATTCAACATCTTTGCTTTGCTAAAATACTACCTTCTTCTTTTGAAATAGTTTATTTCACTTTCATTAGCTTTATATTTACATGTGTCTTTAAAAATATGTTGCAGGCCCTGGCTGGTGTGGCTCAATGGATTGAGTGCCAACCTGCAAACTGAGAGGTTACAGGTTCGATTCCCAGTTGGGGCACACACCTGGGTTGCAGGCCAATGTTTCTCTCCCTCTCTTTCTCCCTCCCTCCCCCTATCTCTAAAAATAAATAAATAAAATCTCAAAAAATATATATTGTGGATTTCATTATTGAAGTGCCTTTTAATGTGCCTTATTTAAATTATTTTTATCAGATTGAAATCAAGCATTAACTATTTTATCTAAAATAAAAGAATTTGAGAATTTCCTGGAAGTGTGTATTTCTCAAAAAATATCTTTCCAGATTAATGTTATTATTATATCAGCTCTTTAGATGCTGGCTAAAAATAGATGAACTCCTTTAAGTTAATAATAAAATCAATGGTGCAGGCTTTGTTTTAGTATATTCAGATCCATTCCTCATAAATATTCAAAGCACATGGAAGTTAATCAGCATTGTTCTTGGGTGGCTTATCAGAACTTTCGGTGTCCATAATAAGCTTGCTTTCAAGTTCAATGCAGTTAGAATGGCATCTGCTTAATTATAGTTTTTTAGACATCTCAATTTTTTTTTACTTAGTTCTCATGAAGAGAAGCCCTTTGAAGCTCAAATACTTCACTACCTCCCTACTGTAAGGAAGTTTTGAGCAAACACAGATTTTTCATCAGTTAAAGGAAAGCAGACATTCCTTACCGTTGCATAAGGGAAGAGCTGGATGTAGAGTGGACTGGCATATTTCTCTGTGCTTGAACCATGTCTCCTTAACATGTCTTCATCATTTTCTTTGAAGTGAATATCTAAACTACCAGATGCACAAATTTTCAAATATAAAAGCCAAACACATTCCAACGCCAAATGTAAAGAAATTTTAGTTTCATAGCTGTTTTATATTAGCCTAATCTCTGATCTTCCCAAATAGTTTGAATAATTGAGAAGACCTAAATAGCAGTTAAAAAGTATAATTTCTTCATAGTTGGGTAATTTATTGAGTTACTTTTCTTCAGTTTCACAACCAAAAGAGTAAAAATCAGTATAATATAACATGTATTTGATTATTTGTGGCTCTGGACTTTAAAATTGTATGAATTCTAAGATAACATAACAGAAAGCAATGAGTTACATACTTATGTTAGACTGTTTATATAAATCATGTGTCTTTATCCCCCAAACAAGAGATGAGACATGGTTCTATTTCTGTTTTACAGGAAAAACACTGAGGGTCAGAGAAGTAATTTGTATCAAAGCTCATAGCTGAAAATGGATTTGTCTTCACATCAAATTACAAATAACTATAGGAATCATTGTTTTAACTTCATTACAATAATTGTTGTCCTTTTAAATTAAAAATCTGCTTATAGGATGTCCTGTAAAGGATAGAATTATTATATGTAACAATGGACTCCATATGAGGACAGAAGGTGCAGTTTGCATAGAAGATTGTATCTGCTTTCCTGTTATACCTTTAAGCACGTCAGGTATATCAGTTTCATAATCAACTCTGATAATTAGAGAAACAACAAATGCCCAAGAGGGAGCATTTTCTAGTGATTATATCATAGATACATAATAAAATCTTTATAAGCCAAGCAGAAAAACATTCTCAGAAGCATATTGTTCAGGTCAGTGACTTTAAAAGAATTCCATAGGATGAATGGTTCCTCTGTCAGAATAAAAGTTGTGGAGCAAATTCCATTATAATTCTCTTTTCTCAGTCACTTGGAACTTTCTCAAAAGTTTCTTTCCAAGTGAAAGTGTCCCCGGTGGCTGCCTCCCAAATGTGACTTTTTTTAAGTTAAAGGAAAATTAGTTTCTCCATTCAAAGAGGAAATATTCAACCACTTCTTTCCCCAAGGCTTTTAAGTATAAAATACTTCAAAATTCAAACTTCCAAACATGTAAGATTTTCTATAAATTTAAGTATCATTCATTATTCTCTTTGTTACATCACATGAGAAATTAGAAACAAAATTCATCTAGCATTTTACAAAGTTTAATAAATTGTTTGCTATACTCAAATCTGGAGTAAAAACAAAACTGCTTTTATAGAGCTACAGTTGAGTTGAAGTTGACTGAAGTTTGGTTTTCAGTGGTTTATCTATACAACCGGTCATGGAGTCAAGATAAAGCATCACAGTCTGCACTGTTCAATGCCATTCAGGCCCGTGGTGAAGCTGACAAAGCTATCCCTTTAATATCTGCCTCTATGCCTTCAATGATTTGCCTCTCTCTATTGAGGAGAGTCTTCTTAAGGTAAGCTTAGCAGCTGTGCAGGATCTCAGCTGCCAAAATCTCCTTATCCTTAAGATTCACCAGCTCAAGATCTCCACCCCACCTACCTAACCTGAGAATGCAGAATGCTAGAACTTTCCATGTGCATTAATTCCCAGTTGTTCACAAAGTATCCTTTTAGAACACTTTGTAAGTTAAGTACACACTGTAGGTAATTGTTTTCAAGGAGCACTTCACCTGAAAGATCTGTTCACTGGAAATTATCAGATATAATTCAAACTAAAGAAAAATCACACTGTAGCAAGTAAAATATAAGAAAAGTAAGCCAGCCAGCAAATTCATAAGCAATGAAAACTCAGCACAGTTCTGACCAGTGCACTATTTATGCCTGCTACCAGAGTGCTGAAACCAAACTGTGCTGGTCATTGCTGCAGCACCTAGAGGCAATGAAGATCAAATGTGTAAAATTTTCCTCTTTCTCATGGCTGAGTAGTATTCTATTGTGTAAATGTACCATAGTTGTTTTTTTAACATTTTTTATTGTTTATGCTATTACATTTGTCCCAATTTTCCCCTTTGCCCCCTTCTCCTCCCAGTCCCCTTCCTACAGTCATTCACCACACCATTGTCCATGTCCATGGGGTATGCATGTATGCTCTTTGTATAATCCTTTCACCTTCTTTCAACGAGTCCCAATCTCCCCCCGCCTGTCTTACAGCTATCAGTCTGTTCTTTGTTTCCATGCCTCTGATTCTATTTAGCTCATTAGTTCATTTTGTTCCTTAGATTCCAGTTATAAGTGAGAGCATATGATATTTGTCTTTCATTGCCTGGCTTATTTCACTTAGCATAATAGTCTTCCATGCTGTTGCAAAAGGTAAGAACTACATTTTTCTACTGCATAGTATTCCACTATGTAAATGTACCACTGCTTTTTTATTACTCATCTACTGATGGAAACTTAGGCTGTTTCCAAATTTTGGCTATTGTAAATAATGTTGCTATGAACATAGGGATGCATATATTCTTTTGAATAGGTGTTTCAGGATTCTTTGGATATATTCCCAGAAACAGAATTGCTGAGTCAAAAGGCAGTTCCATTTTTAATTTTGTAAGAAAACTCCATACAGTTTTTCAGAGTGGTTGCATCAGTCTGCATTCCCACCAACAGTACACTAGGGTTCGCTTTTCTTCACATCCTCACCAGCACTTGTTTGTTGATTTGTCAGTGATATGCATTTTGGTAAGTGTGAAGTGATATCTCATTGTGGTTTTAGTTTGCATATCTCTGTTTGCTAGTGATGTTGAGCATTTCTTCTTACAACTATGGGCCCTCTGTATGTCCTCCTTGGAGAAGTGTCTGTTCGGGTCCTTCACCTTTTTTTCCTCAATAATATTTTTTAATAGCCATTCTAACTGGTGCCTTCACTCATTTGGAAATGGACTATCTTCCTCATGTTGAGCTGTACAAATTTGTTAAATATTTTGGAAATTAAATCCTTGTCTGATGTATCATTGGCAATACGTTCTCCCATGTAGTGGGTTCCCTTTTCACTTTGCTGATGATTTCTTTAGCTGTGCAGAAGTTTTTTAATTTGATGTTGTCCCATTTATTTATTTTTTCATTTGTTTCCCTTGCCCTAGGAGACCCATATGTTAGCAAAAATATTGCTATGTGAAATATCTGAACTTTTACTGCCTATGTATTCCTCTAGAATTTTTATGATATTGTGAGTTACATTTGTCTATTTTCCATTTTGAGTTTATTCTAGCATAGGGTGTAAGTTGGTGGTCTTTCATTTTTTTGCAAGTACTAGTCCAGTTCTCCCAATACCTTTTATTGAAGAGACTCTTTACTACATCGTATGCTCTTGCTTCCTTTGCCAAGTATTAATTGAACATAAAAGCGTGGATTTATTTCTAGGCTCTCTATTCTGTTCCACTGACCTGTGTGTCTGTTCTTATGCTAACACCAGACTGTTTTAAGTACAGTGGCCTTATTGTATAGTTTAATAACAAGTATTATGATCCCTCCAACTTTGTTCTTCTTTTTCAAGTTTGCTAAGGCTACTTGGGGTCTGTCTTGGTTCCAAACACATTTTTGGAATGTTTGTTCTACATCTGTGAAATATGGCCTTGATATTTTAATAAGAATTGCATTGACCTGTACATTGCTTTGGGTAGTATAGACATTTTAATGATGTTAATTATTCCAATCCATGAACATGGTATATTCTTCCACTTAATAGCATCTTCCTCAATTTCGTTCTTCAGTGTCCTCTAGTTTTCCAAATACAGGTCTTTTACATCCTTGGTTAGGTTTATTCCTAGGTATTTTATTCTTTTTGAAGCAGTTGTGAATGGGATTGTTTTCTTAATTTACCTTCCTATTAGTTCATTATTGGCATATAAAAATGCAGCTAATTTCTGGATATTAGTTTTGTATTCTGCTACTTTGCTAAATTCATTTATCAGTTCTAGTAGTTTCTTGGTGGAATCTTCAGGGTTCTCTATGTACAGTATCATGCCCCATGCAAAAAAGACTGTTTTACTTCTTCCTTTTCAATTTGGATGCTTATTGTTTTTTTGTTGTTGTCTGATTGCTGTGGCTAGGACTTCCAGTACCATGTTGAATAAGAGAGGTCAAAGTGCACATGCCTGTCCTGTTTCTGATCTTATAGGAAATGCTTTTAATTTTTGCCCTTTGAGTATGATGCTGGCTGTAGGTTTTTCTTATATGGACTTTATTACATTGAGGTATGATCCCTCTATTCCCACTTTGTTGAGAGTTTTTATAAGTGGGTGCTGGATTTTATCAAATGATTTTTTTGCATCTATTGATATGATCATGTGATTTTTATCTTTCATTTTGTTTATGTGATGTATCACATTCATTGATTTGTGAATGTTGTACCAAGCTTGCATCCCAGGGGTAAATCCCAGTTGCTCATGGTATATGATCTTTTTAATGTATTCCTGGATCCAGTTTGCTAGTATTTTGTTAAGGATTTTAGCACTAGTGTTCATCAGGGATATTGGCCTACAGTTTTCTTTCTTTGCTGTGTGTTCACCTGGTTTTGGAATTAAGATAATACTGGCCTTGTAAAAAGGGCTTGGAAGACTTCCTTCTTCTTGAAATTTTTGGAATAGTTTGAGAAGGATAGGTGTTTTTTCTTCTTTGAATGATTGGTAAAATTCGCTTGTGGAGCGAATTTTCAGTACTGTTGTTTGCTGGGAGTGTTTTGATTACCGCTTCATTTTCATTAGTTATTATTGGTTTATTCAAGTGTTCTGACTCTTCCTGATTCAGTCTTAGAAAATTGTATGATTCTAGAAATTTATCTATTTTGACCAGGTTGTCCAATTTCTTGGCATATAGTTGTTTGTAGTATTTTCTTACAACCCTTTGTATTTCTATAGTATCATTGTTATTTCTCTTCTTCCATTAATTTGGGTTTTCTCTGTTTTTTTCTTGATGAGTCTGGTTAAATATTCATCACTTTATTTATCTTTTCAAAGAACTGGCTCCTGGATTCATTGATCTGTTGAATAGTTTTTTTTGGGGGGGGGGTTGTGGGGGGGCTCCGCCCATAGCCCTCCCCCCCTCCCCCCACCACAGATGAGAATAAGTCTACCAAGACAAGACCTGCTTGGGGAGGAAAGGTGACTGATCTCTCAAGGGAGAAAGACCAAGAGCCTTTTCCTCAATGGGCTTTTATTCGGTTCATTTGCATAGGAATACAGATAAAGCTCATTACTCATTGTCAGGCAGTAAGGATCAAACAATAGATAACAAAGAACTCTGAGGGCCTATTCTGAGTCAGGGTCAGATAGCTAAAGAGCTGTAAAACTTTGAGGAACAAACTCACTTCTTGCTTGGACCCTTATTTCACTGACAGCATCGAAACAAAGCAGGTTTCACAGGATTTTACATATTCCTTCTTAGGCCTGATGCCTGGGAAACCCACCCTTTCCAGCACAGGGCTGCACTCCCCTCTGCCATTGTTTCAGGCTTAGGTGGAGCAAGGAAAGTAAGGCAGTCAAGAGATTAGGAGACTTCTCGTAAACACAATGAGGACTCAGGCTTTGTTAAAGCCGAGGGGTGAGGGTCCATCACCCCCTTTTGCTGTATCCCCCAAAGTCCTTCTTTGGGGGCCTCCCACGTGATCGTGCCTGGCTTAGGTCATTCCCCCCTTGGGGAATCTTACCCGCCATTGGCTAACTGATCAAGCATTGGGGACCAGTTATGGATGAAGTAAAAGGAGCAGAAGTGGTGCTCCTGCCAGGGAGATAAGCTTTTGTCTCCTTAGTGGCTTAAGGTTCAAGGTCACTCCCTCAGCCTTAGCCTTGGGAGTGGTCACAGCTTCTGAAACCAGGCAGGGCGGTTCCCAACAGGGGGTTAGTTTATATGTCATTTATTTCCACTCTGACCTTTATTATTTCCTTCCTTCTACCCCCTTTGGGTTTTGTTCATTGTTGTTTTTCAAGCTCTTTTAAGTGTAGGGTTAGATTGCTTATTTGAGATCTTTCCATCTTCTTAAGTATGCATGTAATGCTATGAACTTCCTTCTCAGGACTGCTTTTGTTGTGTCCCATTAGGTTTGGGTTGTTGTGTGTTCATTTTCATTTTTTTCCAGGTGTGCCATAGTTGTTTTAGCTGCTCATCTACTGATGGATACTTGGCCTGCTTCCAAATCTTGGCAATTGTAAATAACACTGCAGTGAACATAGATAAGGGTGCTTATACTCTTTCAAACTAGTGTTTCTGGTTTCTTTGGATAAATTCCCAGAAGTGAAATCACTGGGTTATTCCACTTTTAGTTTTTTTAGGTAACTTCATACTGCTTTCCACAGTGGCTGCACTGATTTGCATTCCCACCAACAGCGTACAAGGGATCCCCTTTTTCCACATCCTTGCAAGCATTTCTTGTTTCTTAATTTATTGATGATAGCCATTCTGACAGGTGTGAGGTAGTATCTCATTGTGGCTTTAATTTGAATTTCTCTGATGATTAGTGATGTTGAATATCTTTTCATGTGCCTATTGGCCATCTGTATGTCCTCTTTGGAAAACTTTACCTTTTGCAACAGCATTGATGGACCTGGAGAACATTATACTAAGTAAAACAAGCCAGTCAGAGAAAGACAAATACCATCTGATTTCACTCATATGTGAATTCTAATGAATAAACTGAACTAAAAAACAAAATAGAGACAGACCCATAGATAGAGAGCAGGCTGACAACTCTTGGTGGGGGGTTAGGGGTTGGGGGAACAAAAAAGAAAAAGGACCCATGGACATAAACAGTGTGGTGATTGTGTACGAGGGAAAGGGGTGGGTGGAAGTGGAGAAGGGTATAAGGGGAATAAATGATAATGGAAAAATACAATGAAAATAAATTTAAAAAATAAAAAATATGTTATTGAACGAAAGATCAAATGTGATAGTGCATTTTATGTTGTTTTAGATAAACTGATTTGGCTGTAAGTTATAAAAATGTGTATTAGACCAGATGGAAATATTTCTCTTATGTTTAAAAATATGAAGGCAATTGATCCTGGTTGGCATGGCATTGCCCTGTGGCAGGAACCACTTCCTTCTAGATGGTTGCTTTGCTGCATGAAGCCTCCATTTAGAGGTCACTTTATACTCAAAGATGACTCCAAAGCTTTGGACATTATAGCTCCATTTTAGTCAATGGGAAGAAACCACAAAGATGGAGCATGAAGCACTGACTGGTGTGACTCATTTGGGGGCATCATCCCACAGAGTGAAAGGTGGCAAGTTTGATTCCTGGTCTGAGCACATGACTAAGTTTATGGGTTCAGTCCTCAGTTGGGGCATGATATTTCTTGTTCACATCAATGTTTCTTGCCCTCTTTTTCTCTCTCCATTCTCCTCTCTCTAAAAAAGAATAAATAAAATCTTTTAAAAAGAAAAATTCAATTAAAAAAAAAGAAGGAGCATGCATTGGCTCCTACATTACATGGGCTCAAACTTACTCACGTGGTCTCATCTAGCTACAACAGAAACTAAGAAACATGGCCTTTATTCTGAAAAGCCATGAGGCCAACTAAGGCTCAAGATTTCTCTTTTTGAAGAAAAAGGGAAAAAAGGGTATTTGAAGTAAAACTGGTTAATGAATAAAACAAAAATTGTAAAGTTACAGCAATTACAAAAAAAATGAGGGAGTGGGAGAGAACCTAGCAAAGACTGAGATGTTTGAATTGAATTAAGCAAGAACATAAAAATCGATGACTGTGGACTATTTCCTTCTAGACATTACTTTCACAAGGTTTTCTTGAGGTCTCGGAGGTTAAACATCTTGAAAGTTAAGATCTAGCTTAAAGATCTGTACATTCCAAAGAAAAGTGGATATTTAGCAGTTAATGAGAATTTCAGATTGTGTAGCTAGCAATCTAAAGGTCAAGAAAACTCCACATTGAGTCAAGAATTGTCCTGGTTGCCATCTATGGTACATTTATGTTTAAATATTTATGATCGTTCAGAAATATTTTATTCCTAAGAAAATATGTGTAATGTCATCCTGGCTTTTTAGTATTTGGCTTTAGTGTACATTGCTCAAGTATTTTAACAACCTAAAATTCTCATTTTTTTCCTACATTTTTCTGTTGAAGCATGATATAAAATGACTTTGTTCAATTAAATATAAAAATAGAGTATATAATATTTAAGAATGCAAGTGATTTCCTTAGGAAATATATGGTGAGCAACTGGAATCATCTTCAGATGGCTGTGGTTAAGAGTACGGATTCCATCACTTACTAACAAGGTAATGTTGGATAATCTGACTCTGAGTTTCGGGGTTATTTGTTCAAAATCTGCAGGATACCTATTTCAAAGGACTTCCATGAGGATTAATGAGCTTATGTATGTGTACCTGGCAGATGCCAAGAAGTCAATAAAATTTAAGGAGCTATTATAGAACATGTTGTCTCTTTCAATTTCACTCCTCATAATTTTATGCTCATGCTCAACTGTTCCTATCAAAAATTTCAGAGAAGTCGATTGATTTAGTGTCTTTAAACTGGCCTTATCTTTTTAAATGTTTAACAATATTTAGGAAACATATAGATAATTACATATAAGAACATATATTAATATGCTTTAATAATAACACAAACAGGTGGAGGTTAGAAGCACATGAATATTCTGAAATATTTAATTTATAGAGCCATGAAAGTATAAAAAATCAAAATCTACTTTTTCTTGTAAAGTTAATTTAATTCTTAAAAATTACATGTTGATAATTTTCTCTTTGCTGACAGGGATGTTCCCTTTAAGGATATTTCAACAGTCATTGCAATGGACTATGTCTATGTCCACACCTACAGAGTAGGATAAAAGTAGGTTTACAGTTGTGTTGAAAATAATATAATAGTTAATAAATAATAATACAAGAACAAGCTCTGTTTTACACACTCACAGCTATAAATCTACTTTTGCCCCATTCTGTATATCTATATGTACATCTATGTATTTAAGAAGTTTTTTCACTTGCATGAAAATTATGTCTTTTAATAACTTATCAGTGGTCCAAGACCTACCAAAAGAGTCATGTTCAAGATATAATGAACACATGTACAAAGATTGCTTTAGCTTCCCGTTCCCAAGGCCAAGTCATCCTGCACTTACTATAATGGAGCAATATATTATCTTGAAACAAAATGTGGAAGCACTTTTTTAATGGCACTAACGTAACTTTAGAGAATGAATATATTACAGTGAAAAACTGGCAAATGTGAAACATTGCATCATTTGTTTGCATTTCATATAAACATCAATATTACTATTTCCAAAGAAAATATGGAGGAATATTAATTTTGATAAAAAAGAGTATTGTTAATGAGCCAAGCACGACATATTTGCCTTACGGTTTTATTAAATAAAAACCCCACTAATAAAATAATATTGTTACCTTTGGGCCCCTTCCGCAATTTTTAACATAGGCAAAACCTCTTGTGCTTTCTTGGGAGCATGTTTCAATTAAGCATGATGAGCACATTTCAATTAAGGTTTATGTTTCATATGTATTTTCACAGGTGTTAGTGCCTAGATCCATAAATACACTCAAGAGTCACATGGCTGTATTAGAGGGTCCCATTCTGTGTTTTTGATGTGCATATGTGTAACTCTGAATGTCTACAGCACCAGTAGCTACAACTGACAAGTTTTTCTTGTTGAGGTCATGTCAACAAAATGCAAAAACTACTATGTGTTCTTGCCAAATTGGTGCCAGTTTATCCAGTCCAAAAATCTGAGCACTGTCTCATCTTAAAAGTCACTTGTACATGGGAATTAACATTAATGCATCAATTTTAATCATTTTCTGGATAATTGTTGCAGGTAGAAATGTCCCTACAGGTAAGCACAAAGGTAAATTCAGCTCTTAATAATTCATACAGTTGCAGGGACCCAGAGGCATGGGTCCTGTCAAATATCAGATGTTGGGAGTCACTTTAGTGGTATGCATTGTTGTGGTCATATTTGAATATGGACTTCAAGAATTAAATTCTAATTAAAGCCCCATTAACACTACTTGCCCAAAGAAGTTGCAGTATTTAGTCAATGTGTCTCCATCTTTCAGACTGACGGCAAGATGCGCTCACTGAACCATCTCCCCTAAGTATTCGCTTTTCAAAGGACTTCTCTACATACAAAGTGAATAGGAGAGATGTCAAAAAAACATGTAGGAAAGTAAATGTGGGCTTTCGCTCAAAAGTACCAAATGAGTTTCAGTGAGTGAATGTAGAGAAATGTCAACAAAACAGAGAAGCCTGCAAAAACAAGAGTTGTCAGCAACCATCAGAGTGCTGGCTGTGATCTGCTTATAGTGAAGGTTAACCTATTAGTCTCTGGCTTATCTTTTTCTCCAATCTGAGGCAGGGGTATAGCACAATAATAATATTAGAAGCATGGAAAAGTTATGGAATTTCAAAGGTTTGGTGCTGATTAAATAAAACTTGCCATGTGAATTTAGCTTAAGATTAAAACAATGAAGTTGACAGACTTATTTTTTCAAACTGACCATTTGACTTTTGTGTATTAAAACTGTTAAACTGATGTAATCGATATTACTCTTGACTTTGTCTGCATTGTGTCTCCTGAGAGATCAAGTCTCAGCTAATAGAGCATGGTTCTTAACCCTAAGATAATTTTTAGTGAAGCCATCCACATGATTTTTCTTCTTGCAGTCATTTTTAATTTTCTTAGTAAAACATTTGGAAGCAACTTAGCAGCATTGTTTTCCTCAACTGGGTTTCTGAAATGATCATAAACATGACATCAGTGTTTAAGGAGAGCACTCTTTACAAAGCTCAATAGAAATCATTCTAGATGAAAAGATTGTGAACAGAAAGCATTTTCTCTTTTGTTTAGTGACAAGTCTCAGACTAGTCCTGGAGCTCAAAATTCCTTTCCCACTGGCTTAAATGTGGATTTGGTTTTATAGTAGCTTTATAAATTTTCATCTTGGATATTTTTGTAAAAGTGTACAGTGGGTTGAATTAAGTTCCCCCAAAATATGTGCCCAAGTTCTAACCCCTGGTACCAATAAATGTGCCATGAGCTGGAAAGAAGGTCATTGCCCAGATTATTAAGGATCTCAAAATGAGAGCATCCTGGATTTAGGGTGGGCTGTCTTTATTTTTTTTAACTTTCATTTAAATTTTTTTCAATTACAGTTGACATTCAATACTATATTAGTTTTAGGCATATAGCATAGTTGTTAGACATTTATATAACTTAAAAGTGCTCCCCCCAATAAGTCTCATAGCCACCTAGCACCATGCATAGCTATTACAATATTATTGACTACATTGCCTATGCTGGACTTTATATCAATATGGCTATTTTATAACTTTCAATTTGTACTTCTTAATCCCTTCACCTATTTTATCTCGGCCCTCAACCCCCTTCCCATCTGGCAACCATCAGTTTGGTCTCTGTATCTATGAGTTTGTTTTTGTTTATTTTGTTTTTTTTCCATTTAGATTCCACATATAAGTAAAATCATATAGTATTTGCCTTCTCTGTATTACTTATTTCACTTAGCATAATACTTTCTAGGTCCATCCATGTTGTTGCAAATGGTAAGATTTCATTCTTATTTATGGCCAAGCAATATCGCATTTCAGATATGCACCACATCTTCTCTATCCAATCATCTATCAATGGACACTTAGGTTGCTTCCATATCATAGCTACTGTAAATAATGCTGCAGTAAACATAGTGGTGCATATATCTTTTCAAATTAGTGTTTTGGATTCCTTCTGATGGATACCCAGAAGTGGGACTGCTGGTCATATGGTAGGTTCTTCAAAAAATTAAAAATAGGACTATCATATGACTGCTGTCTTTATACAAGAAAAAGAGGAAGATTTGAGACACAAACACCCAGAAGGTAAGCCATGTGAAGATGGAGACAAAGATTGGAGTGATGCATCTGTTAGCCAATGATCAAGGAGTGCCAGCAGTCACCAGAAGCTAGAGAAGCCCAGAACAGATTCTCCCTCACACCTTCCAGAAGAAACTAACCAAGCTGACGTGTTGAGTTTAGCCTTCTGGCCTCCAGAGCTGTGAGATAACAAATTTCTGCTAATTTAAGCCACCAGTTTGCGTTATTTGTTACAGCAGCCATAGGAAACAAATACACAGTGTAGGCCTCTTGTCTGGCTCTTGATACAGTTCTTTTTTTCTGTCAGAATGTGTTACAATTACAGCCACAGAAGGCAGAAGGACTGATGCTTCACCACCAGCTGCAATAGTAATGGAGATGGGTGCCCATACAATCATTTATTGGCACCGGTTGGTGGAAATAGGTAGCCAAGACAAAAGCCTATAGTTTACTTGCAAATATCAGTATCATAGATAAATAGCACGATTTCCCTTCTGCCTTCAGACTACATAAGTCCTTGAGCAGGAATGCCACACCAGCTACCTGCGGTTACAGGCCTGACTGAGACAAACCCATGTTTTCTGTGACAACATACGTCAGATGACATCTACCATTTCCCGAAGGCAGCACATGGTACATAATACAATTCCTGAATGTCTCTTAACTTGCATAATATGAAATGACTTGTTGCCCCTCAGAAAGAAGAATAAAGGATAAAAAGGAGGGAAAGAGAGGAAGGGAGGAAGAAGAAAGGGAGGACAGGAAGGAAGGAAGCACAGGATGGTGAAAGAAAGAGAAGGAAAACAGAGAGGGAGGGAAAGAGGAAAGAAGGAAAACCCTACTGATATAGGGAATGTGGAATACATCACATTAAGTATTAAAATCAGATTACTCTTTTGGCAAGGCTCATAAAGAAAAATACTTGAATATGTTAAGTCAAACTTTGACTGTCTTCTTAGTGGACTACAAAAAGGTAAATGAGCAGACACAGTTGGGCAATGCTAAAGAGAGGAGCCCCAAGGGGAGCATTGTGGAGGGAAGCCAACAGCCCAGCTTCTTAAGAATGGCAGCAAGTCATCACATACTTTAACTCAGACCAGCCCTGAGAAACCAGGCAGGTGGGCCACTTCCATCATCGGCACAGTAGGCTGAGGGTTCATGCCATCACAAAGAGCTTCGGCGCACTGTTGGAATTCATACTCTCTGTAGTTCTCATTGTATAGAGTCAGTGAACCAGTCCCAGGTATAGCACTGAAAGCTTCTGGCTAATCAGAGGTTTTCTTTGTAGTGGTATTTACACTAACATGCCTTCTTTTATTTTTGGATGAGGTCTTTAGTAAAACAGAAGAACTTCCTCTGCCTTTTTCCTCTTCTCCCTCCACACCCCTGCCCACTTTCCCTCTAATCTCTCGAGTGAGGGAGGGGAAACCACAGGACAGGATATCTGGCTTTCTGCCACTATGTCCTGCAATTGAACAGTCAGCAGATGAGTAGAATGATGGTATTTAAGAACAAACAAAAGGAAAATATAAATCCTTTAGGCAGCAGATATGTGTAATTTACTCTAGTTTTCTGTTTCAACTTTTAAAAGAATGCAAGATCTTAGACAATAGTGAATCATAAATAGACCAGTTACAGAACTAAATCTCTCTTGATTAGGGTTATAACAAAAACACTATTTATAAACATATGGTGCACCTTAATGGAATTAAAAGAATGGTGGGTCCAATTTGCCATCTCCACCCATAATGTCCCAAGGGCGGTGAAAACTGTGCTCCTTGTAGACCTATCTTAAGCAATCTTGGTAAATCAGAATCTTGGGTTCCAGAGAATGACTAGATCTGGGACGACTGACTTGAGCTTCAGTGTTATCTCTTCCTTTTCTGCCAGCCCCAATATGCATGCAAAAATGTTGTTTAGTGGTACACCATGTTGGTAAAAACTCTGTATCTAAGGAAAATCCAATATTTGGTACATCACCATAGTACCTTTAGTTTGTAATCATTTGCATTCCATTCTGTATAATTCTGACAAATTTAAATCTCTAAAACCTAGATTTGATCCCTGGAGCCCCTACAAAAAACCTCCGGTTTTGTCAACCATGAAATGCTTAGAATGGCTTTCAAGACCCTCCATGGTCTGGCCCAATCTATAGCTCTCTGCCCTTACCTTTCACTGCTCCCTTTCAAGTGTTGATCTAGTCCTGGCCTGGTGGTTGGTTAAAGTGTCTGATACACCACAGTGTTGTGGGTTTAATCCCCAGTCAGGACATGTACAGCAGGCAACCAATGGACCTTTCTCTCTCACATCAATGATTCTCTTTCTCCTTCTGTCTCTCTCTTTCTTCCTCTCTCTCTAAATCAATAAACATATCCTCAGATGAGGATTAAAAGCATTAAAAATCAAATGCTGCTGTAGATAAAATAATTTTAAGTCACACATATGCACCATACTTTCTTGCTCTTCTCTTTGTTTGGTCTGTACTTCTTCTGTCTCTCTGCCCTGCATTTAGTATCTTTACATTATATTTTTTAGTTATTTGTATGTTGGGTCTTGCTCCTAATCAACTGTAGGCTCTATGGGGAAGGAACTCTCACTTTTGTTTCCTTTTGGCCCCCCACCACTGCCTAGCACACAGTGCTTTGCAGGATGCAGACACATTGCAGTTACTTGTTTACTGCACACATGAGCTAATAATTGATGAGTGGAATAAAAGTCAGAAGATGACCATTAAACAATTTAAATAATGATCTGGGAAGACATAAATTGGGGAAAATAAATTTAAATAGCATGTATTTAGTGTTTCATGAGAAAAACACTGTCCTCTGAATCATTCTGTATCTTTGCTTTGCATTAAAATTTAAACTGGAACGTTCTTACTCAAAATGTTTATGGATGTCCCAAGGGAAGTCAGATTAGTAATTGAGACTGTATTATATTCATAAAATGATATTTTAATCACATCAATACCAGCGTAATTTTTATGCTGTCTTCTGGTAATGAGAGTTTGGAGAAATGTACATTTTAAAGCTAGGTAAGACTGTACCACAAAAGAAATTCTACCCTGAAAATCTCATGCCAAGCCACTAAAACTTTAGTTGCCTCTTCTGTGAGGCCATCTAAACACTTCAGTGGAATTTTTTCCTGTGCAACATGACTACTCATCTGAACACAAGAGAAATACTTGCACACCATACATATTTGATGGAAAGATTCGACTAGAAAGGAAAATACCAAAAAGAAAGCATAAAACAGTATAGACCCCTCAGTAAATGACTGAGTTGCCAAGAAGGACCACCTGCCTTTCTGCTGCACATCTATTCAGGGAATGTGGGAGCAGCTGTGTGCTTTCAAAACAGTGTAGGAAGACATGATTTTAACTTTTGATTATTATTCTTTTTATTAACAACAAAGCCTTTGGAGTAGCCTGACTTTAAGTACAGAGAAAGAAGAGAGAGAAATTAGCTTAAGTACAAGACAAAAAGAGATGTGGCTGGAAGAGGCATGAAAGTGTGATTGTTTCCTTCCTGAGCTTCTGCCCTGATTCTAGTCCCTGCATCTCACGTCATTTCAAGCTCTGGGAAGGGAGAGGGAGGGAAAAGTGAAGTCTTGGGGAGAAGACAGGAAAATGGGAAGGAAGTGGGGTGAGCAAGGGGTGGGAATGCTCAGGAGTAGTTAGAAAATGAAGAAATAGGGAATATAATGACAGCTACTGTGAGCATCAGAGACACACAAGGCAAATTGAAGATTTTTGTATCATGTATGAGGTACTGTATCTACTGCTTCTCCTACCATAATCTAATGGATACCATGTGTACGCATGATTCTAAGCACTTTACATATATTACACATTTATCTTCATGACAAACCTACAGGGTGAAATTCACAGAAAGTCTGACCTACATGGTCTTAAACAAACCAGGAGATTTGTTGGGTCATACAAATGACCAGTCTTTCAGGCAAGGCTTCATCCAGAGCACAGATAATGTGTCCCTCTCTCCATTTCTTTGCTTTATTGCACAATAATGATCCCAAGCCCTAGCAGTATATTCGTATTTTCATATATGTATATATGTATATGCTTGTATCTATTCTGAATTGCAAGCAAGAGAAATCAACTTAGGCTAATTTAGACAGAAAAGGGGCTTTTTTAAAAAAAAGGTTTTGATTGGTACACAGTCTCCAGGAAGCCAGCTGTCTTAGGTCAGATTGCTGGGAAGTGGACCCTGGAAGATGTGTGCTGGTGATTTACTAAAGAAGCGGGGAGAAAACTGTGAAGGGAGTGGGGGAAGCAGGGCAGGGAAGGGGTGGAAACCCAGCAAGGGTGGAGTCTCAAGCCCAGTTTCCCAGGGTGGTTTCTGCCTGGTCCCATGGAGTAACTCTGCAGCAGTAGTTACTTCTCAGGGTTTTCCCAGTACAGGCTTGTGGGCTGGGCTTTTCCACTCTGCAACTCTAAGTCACTGGTTAGGGACAAATTCCCAGGACTTCTGGATCTCCCTGCATTCTAGCAAAACCTAGTTCCAGGAGCCAATGGACAGCTATTGAGAAAAAAGTGTACAGTAGTCCTCTACCTCCTTATCTGCAATTTCACTTCTATGGACAGAAAATATTAAGTGAAAAATTCTAGAAATAAACAACTCATAAGTTTCAAATTTCTCCCTGTTCTGAGTAGTGTGATGAAACCTTGCACTGTCTTGCTCTGTCCCATTTGCGGCAGGAACCGCCCCTTTGTCCAGAGCATCCACGCTGTGGACACTCCTCCGTTAGTCTCTCAGTAGCCATCCTGGTTATCAGATCTGCTGTCCTGGTATGGCAGAGCTTGTGTTCAAATAACCCTATTTTACTTCATAATGCCACATCCACATAACTTTCATTATAGTATATGTTATAATTGTTCTATTTTCTATTATTAATTATTGTTGTTAATCTCTTACCATGCCAAATTTATAAAGTAAACTTTCTCATGGGTATGCATGTACAGGAGTACAGGAAAAAACATATAGTATGTTTTTATATATAGGCGTTCAGTACTAGCTGCAGTTTCAGGCAGCCACTGGGGGTCCTGGAACATATCCCCCAAGGATAAAGGAGCACTGCGAGTTTTGGAAGTGAAAGCACCTTGAGATGCTTGGGAGAAGAGGCACACAAACAATAATGAGGGATCCAGTGAAATCTGGGCCATGCACAAACACAATGCACTACTTTGGGACAACTTGTTTCAAACAACCAGTTTTGAACGACGCAGCCAGTAACAATGCTTCAGACCACACCATGTGGCCACCCTGGGAAACTGTGGACGCTGCTTCTACCTGCCAGCTCCACTAACCCACTACTGCTTCCAAATGCTGACTGCAGCCACTGCTCCTGCCTTCATCAGCATAGGTTCCTGGTCACCTGTTCTTCAGTCTCTATCTTCTAAAAGGCTAGAGGTCTAAGTGATGGAGGTTGGGATGCATGTTTACACCTCTGCTGTGAGAGGGGCCAGTAGAAGGGATATCTGCCATTTTTAGTTTCTATATTGAGAGGCAAGATGTGCTCTATCAAATATTAAGTGAGAATTCCCAAAACATAGGAAGGGGATGCTGATCTTGTGTGACCGAGAACAATAAGAGGTATTCACTATACATGGGCTCACACATACATAAAAAACACTGAGAATTAACACGGAATTGTTAACAGAAATTACTACTGGAAAGTGGAATTAGAGCAAGAGTTCAGGGAGTGGGGGGTGGGGAGATTCTCTTTATTTTATATCTTTCTGTAGTATTTTATAAGGGACACATATACATTTCCTTAATTTTAGAACACTGGTTTGTTTTTTAAAAAACCTGTCTCTTTTTAAGAACTGATTTTAGGAGGCCACAATGTTTTAATTAAATTATATACCCTCTCCTTACAGATTTGGTGGCTACCATTCATTTTTTTTCATTCATTTATCAAAGTTTCATTGAATTGTATGCAAGGCTTAAGGGATATAAAGATAGAAGACACATCTGCTCTCAAAGAAGAATGAATGGTTGTAACAAGAAGTGTGAATAAAGTGCCTTTAAATGTTTGGAGGTTTTGTTTTTTTAAATATTGGCCAGACTTTAGCCCCAAATAGTAAGTGCCTTAACTATATGACTTCAACAAGCTTTGCTAATTTTTTCCTATAAAGTGGAATTGAGAACTAAAAGTTGTATTATCTTCAAGAGGATTTCCAAACTAAATAATGTCGGTGTCTTTGAAAGGAGTTTTATGGAAGTATTTTATGTTCTTAAACTTAATTTTTTTGAGATTTCACTAGAATTAGGTTACATCCCTTATATTTTGTGTTGGAGTGCAAAAGACTCATTGCTCTCCAGATGTATTCCTTTAGCTGATGGTAATATAAGCACTCTGAAAGTTCATATTTCTAGGGCTGGGATTTAATGCACAACCATAGCTTTAAAAGAAGATGAAGAAGAAGTATAAAATCTAGCATCTGAATTGCTCTGTCTTCCTGATGTCTAGTTTTGATTTATGAACCATTTATGACAAGGCCAAGCCAAGTGGTTGCTTGAAGAGGGATGCTTTATTGGACCCCACAAGTACTCTCAGCTCCCAAAGCCACCTTAAGCAGGCAGCTCACTATGTATATGCAGCAGCAAGATCCTGACCCTTCTTCCAGTCAGCTTGCCTCCCTTAAGCCCTCCTCTCTAGAAAGTCTGGAGCCACTGCTGCCTTAGGAAGTCTTCCTGGTTGACAATGGTCCAACTTGTTGACTAAAACATGAAAGTAGCTAAAACTCTTTGATTTGAGATGAATTTGTTATGTCAGCCATGCTTGAAAATCCATCCTGCCCTGGCTGGCATAGCTCAGTGGATTGAGCGTGGGCTGCGAACCAAAGTGTCGCAGGTTCGATTCCCAGTCAGGGCACATGCCTGGGTTGCAGGCCATGACCGCCAGCAACCGCACATTGATGTTTCTCTCTCTCTCTATCTCACTCCCTTCCCTCTCTAAAATAAATAAATAAATAAAACCTTTTTAAAAAGAATGTAAATAGTTTGAATCATGTTTAAAAAAAATCCATCCTTACATTCTGAAATATAATATGTCAACTGGGTTGATTAAAACAATGGTTTCCAACCTGAACTCCGCCACCTTAGGGCTCTGTGAAGGTGCCTGGGGTGGTGAAGGCAGAGGTCGAGAGTGAAGCTGAGGGGCTAGAGCTCCAGAGCTCTGCCTTCCTGCCCCACATCAGTGTGGTTCTGCTCTTAACTTTCTACATTTGGGCTGCCGTGTAAAGGTTAATTTCAAAAAAGTTTCTGCTGATTAAAAAAGTGATTTAAATTTAAAATGTGTATTCTATTCAACTCAGAAATGTAACTTTTAAAAACTATCCCATAGATATACTTTGGTATACATACTCAAAGAAGTATATATGAAGAATTCCTTTGTTCTTGTTTTGTTTAATAGCAGTACATTGGGAACAATCTAATGTTCCTCAACAGGAGAATGGATAAGTGAGCTACTGTATATCCATACTATGAGAATACTATACAGGTGATAAAAATGCATGGGAAGACCTTCAGGACATGTTAAGTTTTTAGAAGCAAGTTTTGGGGCATTGTACATAGTATGGTCCATTTTATGTAAAACAGGGCTGTATATTTGCCTATATATTTCTTCAGGTGCTTAGAACAAAAGATTGGAATACTGTACATCAACTGCTTCTGGTGGTTACCTGTGGAAAGGAGAATATGCAGAGTTGGTAGGCTAGTAAAGAAAGACTTTCACACTTCCTTATTTTGCTCCAAATATTTCTGAACTGTTTGAGTGTTTTATAGTTAGATTTTATTCAAGTATAGTTTGCATGCATAATTAAAGGGAATGTTTATTACAAGAGTCTGAAAGTCACTGGGTTAGATAATGGTGCTAATAAAGCCATGAATACCTGCCTTTCTCCCACCTAGGCAAGTTAGTGACACAGACAGAAACTCTCTGTCTGACAGAGGTGGTACCCATTAACCCTAGCCAGAGACTGCCGTGACATATGTCACTGGTAACAGGTGAGAGAGCAGGATTGGTTTATTGCTCTCTTATTGGCAGTTTTGTGCCAATAAGACACATTGGCTTGGTGGCTTTTTCATTTGTTTTTCATTTTAAGCCATACTATACAATGTATCTATTTATAGTACTCAATTCAATAGTCTTTATATTCAAAGAGTTGTGAACCCATCACCACGATCAATTTTTATCATTCCAAAAAGAAGACACTTACCCATTAGCAGTCATTCCTCATCCCTCTTCCCATTCTCTGCAAACCACAAATCTATTTTTTTGTCTCTTTAGATTTTCCTAATCTGGATGCTTTATGTAAGTGGAATCATACAATATGTGTCCTTTTGGGTTTGGCTTCTTTCAGTTCACATAGTGTTTTTAAGGGTCAGCCATGTGGTGGTACATGTCAGTACATTGCTTCTTCGTGTTTTTGAGTAAATTCCATTCTATGGATCTACCACATTTTGTTTCTCCATTCATCAGTGGGTGGACATTGGTGTTGTTTTCACTTGTGGGCTATTGGGAGTAATGCTGCTATCTATCCACTTTCAGGCATAAGTTTTTGTATAGACTTATGTTTTCATCTCTCTTGATCATGTAGGAGTGAAACAACAAGGTCATAGGGAAATTCTACCTGTCACATTTTGAGGCACTGCTGGACAGTTTTCCAAAGAGCCTGTCCCATTTTACATTCCCATCAGTAATATATGAGGGATTCCAATTTTTCCATTTCCTTCTCCAACCTAATTTTAACTGTCTTTGATCATAGTCATCCTAATGGGGGTGAAGTGGTTTCCATATTTTCTTGTGTCTTTGAAAATGACCAGCTGTATTAATTAGCCTTCTACTACAATAGCACTGCATAACAAAAACAACCTCAGACTTCAGTGGCTTCAACCACAAGTATCTATGTCTCCCTCGTGGGTTTCGCACATTGCCTGTGGCTCTACTGGGCTTGGCTGGGCATTCGCCCTGATTTATTTCATGAATCTTTGTCCTAGGACCAGGGAGTTTTCTTCTCATAAGGGAGCTAGAACCTCAAACAGCAAGCAGAAATATTTCAACCTAAACCTGGCACATGTCACTTCTGTGCTCCAACCATCCCTCCGAAAATTCATGTCACCTAACCCAACTTCAGTGGAGCTGGTCAGTAAACTTGGCTTGGAGTGGCAAAGGGCATGAGTGCATAATGTTATTAAGTATGGAAGTAAACATACTTATTATTGGAAACAATAATCCCAACTATCTTATTACTCAATTCTTTATCTCCAGTTCTATCCTGTTTCTTGTTTTCCATCACGGATTAACCATTATGTTATATGTTGCTGTCACTCCAAATTCAGTATGTGCTAAATCTCAGAAACCCTTTTTATTCTTTAAATAACTCCTTCTCCCAGCTTCCTCTGGGCAACAACACCCACATTTGGAATGACTAGAAGCTCAAAAAATTAATTAGAGTGCTTTCTCCCGTCAAACTTTTTTCTTTTTTATATCATATGCTACTAGCTTTTACCCAATAATATTTTCCTCTTCTTTCTTTAAAAGAAAACCCAAAGCTTAATTTTATTGAGCGGCAATGTGCTTTTTCCCAGCCTCCCTCCTTTGCAGGTAAGGTTGACACTGTGGTGAAAACCTGCTGTGGATTTCTGGAAAAGTTCGGTTTGTCATTTTTTTCTTCTTACTGTTGTCTAGAGGTGAAGATGAGATGAGAGGTGGAGTGGACATATTTCAGCCATGAGGTGGCCACACAAATGAAAACCACATGCTGAGAACTGGGGTACAAAATGGAAGAGGAAACAGTGAACGCTGATAGCGACACGGAGCTCTGTCCCACCTGGCTTGGCCACCGATGGAACTTTGTTCCATCACACTCTTGTTGATAAAGCTTCAATGTCTCTACGCAAACTATCAAATAATTTAGAAACATTTTAATTTGGTGATTAAGATGTTCCAAAGCCTCCCGTAAACTTCTAATCATCCACCTCGTGGTTATCCTTTGTCCTTCTCCGCCCTGTTCTGTGACCTACCTGGAGGCTGATGGCTTCCTGGTACAGCTGATTGAGTCTGGCCAATGGGATGCACCGGCAAGAGAAAGCAGAGCAGGAGAGAAGTGGGGGCGTTTCCCCCAACCTGCTTCCTGTGCCTCTTTGCTGGTGGTCACGCCCCTCCCACACCTCAGCTCCTATCAGATCACTGCTCCTCCGGGGTCCTCACTACGGTCTTTACCACAAATTCCTCTGCTTACCCTTTCATCCCTGCAAAGAGAATGGCTCCCCAATATTGTGAGTATCTGGGTGCCTCAACATTCCTTCCTTGTTTCTATAATTCTGCCCAATATCTATATGTGGTCGTCACAGTAAAGTGCCTTCGCAGGAAGCATCTGCAGTGAATTGTTTCCAGCTGGCATCTGACTAATGTAGTAAAACCTTTCTTGGTATACGCATTTCAGGTTTGCATTTCAGCAACTTTTCTCGTAATCCCGTTGCTTGAAATCCCTTTCCTCCCACCTCTGTGTCTAGCTGCCCTTCAAGGCCCTCCCAAACACCACTGCTCCCAAGTAGCCTCCCTAATCCCCACACTGTGGAAATCTCTTCTCTCCTTGAACTCACTCAGCACATATTTGAGAGTGATTATCTTTCTCTGCTTTAAATTATAGTGACTTATGTACATGTAACTTTGGCCAGTTTGTAAATTCTTTGAAGTCTGAACCCACACTGAGGTCTGGTTTGTTTTTGTTTTTCTCTTTTTCCTTTGGGTTCCTCCCTGAACTTTGCCTCTCTCCCCAAACCACCTGAAACAAGGCCTGGCACCAAATGGCTATTCTATCATTTATTCTTATTACTATTTATTACTATTCATTACTGCTTCTTATTGTATTATAATAGATATCAGTTACTAATTTATTGCAATGTACACTTCACAAAAAATTGTGAAAATGATGGCACAGGCTAAAATTTCCCATTGGTGCTAATGTAGTTGTTACATTTAAAATATACAATAATCATTCACCTCTTATACATATATGACAGGGGATTTTATTTTTATTTATAAGTTTTCAGGTGATAAACCTGTTTTTCTCCTAACACTTTTCTTGGTAGCAAAGAAAAAAAATCATATATGGACAAACGTTCATCTGTAACTGAGACTATCTACAGGTTGCAATCAGAGTTCTAGAGTTATCTTCTAATTTCGAGCTCTGTTCTGGAAAGTTCTAGAGAGTCTTTCCAGGAGTGGGGATAGATTGAGAAGTCTTCAGTAGGCTTTCACTGGAAGAAAGGGTTCCACCTTTAAAAAGAGTGAGAACGATTCCTCTAACTTCACCTCCCACTCCAAGGATCCCCACAGTGTCCCTCTGTCTAGATGCTAACTCTCTGCCTAGACATCACTAACTGGAAATTCACTTGCTACATAATACAATTATACAGTATATTTTTAAGCAACCCTAACTTCAGAATGTTCTGTCTTGTATTTGGCTGTAATCTGACTACCCTTCTTTCTCTTACTTGAAACAATAAAGAGTATATGTAAATCTACTTCCTCAAAATAACAGTACTTTAAGATGATGACCATATTGCCACAACTCTCTCTTCAGGCTAAAAACCCCATTTCCTTCAAATGGTCTTCATAGGGCATGTCTGGAAAGCCCACTTGGGTCATTAGTTATTTGTCAAGATCCCTCCTAAAACAGGATGCCTAGAACTGAAAATAATTTTCTTGATGTACACTGACAAGGGCACAATAGAATGATATGATTACCTTCTCTATTATAGGTATTTTAAAGCCAGTTACAGAGACTGCAAATTTCTAGTCTGGCACATAAGAAACTTAAAGTTGCCACTCTGTCCTAACAAATAAAAAGCTGAACAAACTGGAAAAACTATTTTCTTAGATGCGCAAGAGAAGGGAAACCACAGGACAAATTATTGCTTCAAAAATTGGAAAGACAGGTGAATACAGAGAATCACAACTTCTTAGAGCTGAAACCATTGTAGGACCAGTACTGGGTAAGGGAGCCTGAACTGTAATGGACAAATTGCTAATGTAATAAGACAAGAAAAAAAAAGTATACATATTGTGAAGGAAAAAATAATACTTTCTTTGTTTGCATATGACATGATTATTTATGTAGAAAGTACAAAACAATTGACCAAAACACTCCTGGAACTAGTAAGTGATTATAACAAGACTGAAGATATAAGGCTTATATATAAAATTAATCACTTTTCTATATACCAGCAATGACAAAGTGGAATTTGAAATTAAAACACTTTACTATTTATTTTAACACATCCCAAAGTGAAATACTTAGGTATAAACTTGACAAATATATGTACAAGATCTGCTTCAGAAAAATTATAATACTCTGATGAAAGATATCAAAGAAGTAAATAAATGAAGAGGTATTCCATGTTCATGAATAGGAAGACTCAATATAGTCAAGATATCAGTCTTTCTAACTTGATCTTAGATTCTACATAATTCCTACTAAGATCACAGCAAGTGATTTTGTGGATGTCAACATGCTTGTTCTAAAGTTTACATGGAGAGGCAAAAGACCAGAATAACAAACTCAATATTGAATGAAAAGTACAAATCAGAGAACTTATACTACACAACTGCAAGATTTATTATAAAGCTGTAGTAATCAAGACAGTGTGTGTGGTATTTGCAAATGAATAGACAAATAGATCAATGGAACAGAAACAGAAGAGCACAGAAACAGACCCACACAAATACAGTCAGCTGATTTTTGACAAAGGAGCAAGCCTCTCACATGCCCCCAACTGGGGACCTGGCCTGCAAACCAGGCATGTGCCCTGATTGGGAATAGAACTGGCTACATTTCTGTTTGTGTGATGATGTCCAACCCACTAAGCCACGCGAGTCAAGGCCAAAAACAGTCTTCTCAATACATGGTGCTGGAGGAACTGAACATCCATATGCAAATGGAGAAGCTGCTTAGCTGAGTCAGTCCCCTCCAAAGAGCTTTCCCCGAAGTACTCGCTAAAGACTTCTGCTTATATTTCATTGAGTTCCCCCTTCTAGAAGGGAGGTTGGGAACTGGAGTCTCACGGTTGGGCACACTGCCATACTCAACACCGTAGGTGTTCTTTCACTGAGTTAGAATGGTGGAATGGATATAAGGTGGGGAACCTAGCAATACGTACTTTTTTGTTTTTTGGGTGTTTGCTAAAGTTTTTTAAAAATTGAGGCATAATCAACATGTAGCATTATATTAGTTTCAGGAGTACCACATAATGATTTGATATTTATATCTGCTTCTTTATCTTATATGTAATACTAGCAATAGATTTTAAGCTACTTTTTCCATCCTATACTAGTATAGCTGATTTCCCCCCTCTTTTGAAACTAATTACCTACCTCATGTTCATTTTTTAAAATTGTATTATAGCTTGTTGAGATATTTTTGAATTTTTAAAATTATTTTATTTTACTTTAATTATTGTTCAAGTACAGTTTTCTGTCTTTTACTCCCATCCCAGCCCACTGCCCCCTCAGCCTTCCCCACCTCCCTCCCATTTCCAGCCCCCCCCACCCCAGTTTTGTCCATGTGTCCTTTATGCTTGTTCCTGTAGAGATCTTTTTGAATCTTAATTTGGGCATCCATAGAGTAGAAGCTATCTCTTCTAACTTTAGTATACCTGAACATTTGAAAATTATACCAAGATGCTGATAGAAAAGACCACCTTTGAAGTTAAGGACAGCAGAAAGGAATGTGTAACATCCATGTCATATTTCTTCATCTTTTCACAAGGATGTCATAAAAATTTTTTTCAAATGCTTACTTAATTCCAGGTGTTCTGATATCTACATCTCTATATATCTGTACAGATATATGTCATAGAAAACAGTAGAACCATTAGAACATTCATTGACATGAAAAATATCCATGATATATTATTCACATAAAAAATAGGTTATGAAATTGCACTATGAATCTATAATAGCTCATTTAAAGTCTAGAAGGATTAATATGTTACAGAATTATATATGGAGGGATAAGAGAAACTGTTTTAGCTTTTCTGTCATCTGCATTATAGAAAATGCAGATGACAGAAAAGCTAAAAGCATCATAATGCATTTTATGATGATTTTGTGATAAGAAAAAAGGGTAATAAAGATAACTAATCAAAAAAGATGTAGATTCTTCTAGAAACACTGTAGAGAACAGATTTTTAAAACGTAAGACTGAAGGCTAGACAACCAGTGAGAAATACACTGGAGTTATCAATGGAAAATGGAGAGAACTCTAAGGCAGTGACCGGGAGGTGGAGAGCAGATGAATTTAAGAGATGTTTAGAAGGCAGCACTAGAAGGACCTGGTGATCATCCGATGTGGAAAGAGAATGATGATTTTGAGTGAGTCTCAGCTAAGAGTGGTTTCTAGCTAAGCAAATCACTGTTTGGATGATTTGGATGAGGTAAATAAAGAGAGCAACTAGTTTTTTATAGGGGAGGGGAAGATGGGTCAGTTTCTATGGTTACAGAAAAAAACATCAAATCTCTAGTGGCTTAAGAACAACAACAAAAAAACATTAATTTTACTTATAAACCTATAGTTGGGGCAGGGCTCAGCAGGAGTCTCTCCACTCAGATCTACTTCGCATCAGCTTGGGGTAATTTACAGGAAGGGGTTTTGGGGACCCGGAATTATCTGAATCTGTGATCTCTCCCCATGTGCCTCCAGCGTGGTGGCCTCAGGAATTCTAAGGTATTGAGATACATAGAGATGACAGATAATAGAGGATCAATGATAGATAGATAGATAGATAGATAGATAGATAGATAGGAAGGAAATAGGGAGAGAGGGAAAGAGGGAAGGATGAAAAGCAATGCAAAGTGATGCATTTTCATGCTGATTATTGCTTTACTACAAGCTCCAAAAGACATAGTGGGGAAGCTTGGTAGGTTGGTGTGGTGCAACCACTTGGGACATCTCCAGACAACTGTACATGTAATTGTATTTTGGAAGCAGTCCAGGAAAGGAAGGAGGTGAAGTTTATCTGACCAGAGATCCCTATTGTATTGGTTTTCCATTGCTGCATAACAAATTTACCACAAACTAATGCCTAAAAATATCATTAAGATACGCACTCATTAGCTTACAGATTTGCAATTCAGAAGTCAAATATGACATGATTGGGTCCTTGCCTGGGAGTATCATGAGGCTGAATGAAATCAAGGTGTTGCTGCAGCTGAGTTCTCTTCTGGAGGTTCTGAGGAAGATTCCACTTTCAAGCTTATCCTAGTTGGCAGAATATAGTTCCTTGTGGTTCGAAAAAGGAGGTCCCTTGTTTCCTTGCTGGCTGTTGCCTGGGACTTCTCTCAGCTCCTAGAGGCTGCCCACATTCCTTGCCATGACTCCTGTCTGTCTTCACACCAACAATGGTAAGTTGAATCCTCTTAAGCCCCAAATCTCTAACCTCCTCCCCTAAAACCAGTTGGAGAAAACTCTCTGCTTTAAAAGCACACATGTGATTAGGTCAGGCTCACCTGGATACTTTTTTTTTTTATCTCAAGGTTAACTCTACCATCTAATATAGCCTAACCACAGGAGTAAAATCCATCATATTATAGTCCCAGGGACTGTGCCCAGTATGAACACCAGTGGGGCAGGAAATCTTAGGTGCCATTTTCACATTCTGCTTACCATCCCTCCCATTCCTAAATCTGAGTTAAAAGCCCATGTTCCTCCTATTATTCAAAGTCACTTGGTAGTATATTTAGACCAAGATTGTTTGGGGTTGACAGTATAACATCAATAGATGAGAGATGGAAATGAAATCATTCTACTTCTGTTCTGCTTCCATGACTTTCATCCAAAAGAATGCCTTGTGAATTCTAGCACATATTGGGCACTCAATAAATATTTGTCAAATGAACTATAGATTGGATAGAGGAGAATAAACATTTGTAAGGGTAAATGAAAGGCTTAACATAAGAGGTAAATAGATTTTAAATGATTACCTAGCTGTTACAAAAGAGATTCTTTCCAGTTCTGAATGAATTACATTCCTGAGTCCTGAGAGAATAATAGGTGAGATTCCTGCAAAACCAACTCAATATATGTTTGTTGAATAAGTGAGCAGACAAATTCATTCTGTTTGGTGATCCTCTGTCTACGGGATGAGGAAGCCTGTGCACATGCCTCCCTTCCCACCAGTCACCACAGTGCTAACTTGGCAGCACACTTTCTTTCTTGGTGGTACTGCAGGAGAGCTCTCAGAGGTGATCTCTCCTGCATTTCATTAAATGTGAAGCATATTTTAAAAGACACAATCTCTGAAACTGAAAGATTGAGTAGTATAAGTGAGTTCATGTAAAAACACTGAAAATGCTTTTTAGAAATATATATTTACTTGTACTACACTGAACTTCTATAAACTGTACATGTGCATGTTTTTATATGTGTGTATCTATGTTATGCATTGTCCCATAAATGTTGGTTATTATTTTTTCCTGTGGCTCTATATAGATTCACTTCCAAAATATCTGGTTATAATAAATCTGTTTAATTACATGTAAAATATGTATATCCATGATTGATTAAATCAGTTCTAATTTCAGGTAATTCTTAAATTTGTCTTTAATTTAAGAACATATTAAATTATACTGTGATAAAGTGCAATGTGAAAACTTCAATCACTTCATCACAGATACATCTTCCTCTGGTCAAATGAATTCTGAGGATATTTTAACATATGTAATGCTTTTCTCATCCTGTGGTACATTTGTAAAATGGTAACTTAGTAAGAACAACTTTGTCAGAGCAATAGATTAGTAAGTACCAAAGGTCTACTATAAACAGAATGCTACCAATACACATGTAGTACAAAAAAGAGGTGTCAGAAATACTAGTTATTGCTGTGGAATTTACATACAAGTTACATATACACAGGACAGAATTAGAGAACAAGATTTTATACATGTCTTAAAGGCTGTTAGAACAGAAAGAAACTTCAGAGATTACACTGATCTTTCATTTCAGAGATAAGGACATTGAGATGCAGAGAAGAGAAATGACTTATCAAAAGCCGGAGAGCTGGTTTAGTTAAGTCAGTTCTCACAGCTGTCTAAGTTGGTGTCAGTTACACATGTTACACTGTAACTCATGCTAAGAAATAGATTTTACATACATGTATTTCTCTGATCCATGGTGCTGTTGATTATAAAACACATTATTATTATATATACTACTAAAATAGAAAAGATACTGTCTAGTATGTGATAACACATTGCTAAGATACCCTGAACTCGAAGATACATCCCAGTTTCCAAAATGTAAAAAGGTAAAAAAGGGCATCTGAATACAAATTTACACAGGTACTATATAATTAAAACAGAACTTTTACATGTGACATTATCTATTGCATTCAATTTACTGTTTTTAAATGATGTCATGGGTCCCTGGGTTTACTTTTTTACCCTCTAGGGAGGGGACCTGACCCAAACGCTAAATCATGTATCGCAGATACACTGTAATTAGAAACTTTTAACATATGCAACCAAGGTGCTAACTGTTCAATTTGATAGTAAGTATAGAAGAAGAAAAGAAATAGTTTTATGTAGACGAAACCACCTGAAAAGCTTTTAAATTAGAAATAAGAACTTAGACTTGAACTATGGTGAGATAAAGAGTAGGAAGTAAACAACTGAGTAACGTAAACTGAAAAAAGAAAACCCTCAAATGTAAATGTAAAAAATTCACTCTTTAAATTAAAATATAACCACTTAACTTAAAATATATAACACCACTTTTAAAGTCTCAAGTAATTTCAAAGATGAAAACTAATTTTAATGTCTCCCTTACAGAAAATACACAGGAACCTGAAAAATTAAATACAAAACTGGATGCAGTATTTTTCCCTGTTCTTCTTGTTACTAATTCAAAAAGGGTCAACTAGTCTGACAGGTGAGTGACAGTGGCCTGAAACCAAGTGGCAGGTCATTCTCTCAACCCTAAGGTCTCTGTGCTTTTCTTACAGGATTAATGCAAAAATAAAATTTTGGAATCCCTTTCTTGGCTGGCCCATGTGGATGTGAAAAACAAACCAACCAAACCAAACCAAACCAAAACAACAACAACAAAAAACAACCCAGTGTAAAACTTGCTGGCTGAAATATTCAGTGATTACTCTTACATTCGACCTCAGACTTTTATTTGTGGTCGTTGCAAAAAGAAAGCAAACAAAAACATACCCAGAAGCCCATTTTGCATGTGTGTGTAAAATGTGCACACCACAGTGCCGGTGTAATCACATTTACAAACGTGCAAATTTGGCAGTGAGGCAATGTCACTATAATCGTCAGTACGTGAAATTCCAAACCCTTTGATGAAGATACCACCTTTCAGCCAAGTACAGGCAGAAAACCTTTGGTTCCTGTTAGACCCCTCCCTCCCCAGTCAGCTGCGGGGCTCCAGCGCTCCGTCCAGAGGGATGGGAGCTCTTCCTCTCCATCACAGCTAAGCGTTCCCAGACCCAGGAGAAACCCGGGGTTGGGTTTCTGCAGGGCACTCCTCGCGCAGCGCAGTGTCCCAGCTCTCCAAAGGGCAGCTGGAGACGGATTTAAAATGGCAACGCGGACCAATCAGCACCGCGGCGCCGAGGCAGACCTTCACACGCACCTCCTCCACAGGCTCCGCGGAACCTGGCGGTGCCTAACTCCCCGCCTGGGGCTGCGAAGTAGGCGTTTTAATTCCACGGTGGTCTGTATTTCGGGAGGGGGGGGAATTCTTCCTCGAGTGAAAGTTTTTATTTTGGAATTAATCCAAAATAATTTTTGGTTTGATGTGTGAAAATCTGAACCTAATTTTTTCAGAGTTTTTTGTTATTCAAGGATGAAAAGAGGCACATTAAAAAACGTCCTCCACCTTTTCAAAACGGACTGTGGTCATTATGGTGCTCACATAACTCTGCAACGGCCCAAGCTATAAAATTAGGACTTGGCAGAAGGGGAGTTCTTAAGCTTAAGGTTAAATCGAGGTGAATTGATGGGAGAGGCGGTCAGTTGGCACACTGCGGTGTTAGGAAGCTTACAAGGTGCCCGAGCGAGGCAGAACTTTCACCCTGAGACCGTTGGCATTCAGCGAACAGTGCCAGCCGGAGGGGTGGTGGGGCGGTAGTGGTTGGGGAACTCCGAGTCGCCTCCAGTCGTTCCCCGAGAAAAATGAAGAGGCCGGTGTGCTCCGAGTGCGTGTGTGCACAATGTTTGCACGTGTGCCTGCATCTGCGAATGTGCGTGTATATCTGCGTGTTTGGAAGTTCGCGAATGTTTGTTTACGTGTGTGTTTAAGCATGCATGTGCCTGTGCGAATGTGCACGTGTGTGTCTGCGTGCTCGTCTGTGAGTGTAAGTGTGCGAGCGCGCCGGGTCCTGCGATCTGTGATGAGGGCATTCCGAAGCAGGGCAGGGCTGGCGGGGGGCCGCTGCTAGTCCTTCTCAGTGCCTTCCCACTCACAGGAACCTAGAGCTCTGCCGCGCTTGCAGCTAAACGCTTCCTGCAGAGTGTTGGCTCCGCTTCGTGGAGGTGCAGGTAAAGGCTAAGCCCCTAATCACAGCTCTACTGCAGTCACATTCCCGCGCCTTCCTAAGACGGCCGCCCCGGGGCGGCCTTGGGCGGCGGGCGGGGCGAGGCCAGCGGCGAGTCGGTTTGGGATCCCCGCCTGTCCCTTTAACCCCGCCGCCAGGCGGGAGCACGTGAGCCGGGCTCCGGGTGGCACCCGGGCGCCGCCGCCGCCGAGGCAGTTGTGCTTCGAACGCTGCCTCTGGCCCGCGGCCAGGCGCCTTGGCTCGGCGGTCTGCCCGGCCTCCCTCCTCCTCATACTTTTCCTCCTGCGCAGCCCCCTCCCCTTTATCCGCCCACGATTAGAGGTGGGCACTACTCCTCACCCCCATCCCGCCTCCCCCCCTACACACACACACACACACACACACACACACACACACTCATCCCACTTGAATCCTAGGGGCAGGAACTCAGAAAACTTCCAGCCCGGGCAGCGCGCACTTGGTGCAGGACGCAGGAGCAAGCAGCAGCCCGGTCCCCCTCTGACTTTCCTGTGCCGCTGCCGCCAGCTCTTGCTGCCCAGGGAGGCGCGGTGCCACCCACTGCTCGTCCCCTGCCGGTGCTCAGTGCCCGACCCGGGCTCCGCAGAATCCACCCATCCTCCCTTGCTTTCCGACTGCCCAAGGCGCTATTTGTTTTCTCTCTCTTTCTCTTTCTTGCTCTGCAAGAGCGGAGCAGGGGGGGAAGAGGAGGAGGAATTCTTTCCCCGCCTAATATTTCAAGGGACACAATTCACTCCAAGCTCTTCCCTTTCCAAGCCGTTTCCAAGTGTTCCCGGGGATCACAGCTCCTGATCCGAAACCGGGAGGGGAGCCTCTCAACTTCAAACCCTCTTTTTCTTCTCCCTCGCTTTCTTCCTCCTCCTCCTCTCCGCACCTCCACCGCCACCTCCACCTTCGGCACCCACCCACCCTGCCGCAGCCACCAGCAGCGCCTCCTTTCCTCCTCCTCCTCCTCCTCCTCCTCCCTTCTTCTCTCTTTCTGGAAGCCGCTGGACGTCCGGTGTTGATGGTGGCAGCTGTGGCAGCCTAATCAGCAGCCCTCGCAGCACCCAGCTTTCGCTCACCCCGCCTCATTCTCCAGCCCTATCAACCACTCTCGCGAAAGGTGCTGGGCCGATTGGGGGCGGCGGAGGCGAAGCAGCTGCAGCGGCTTTAGCAGCGGCGGCGGCGGGAGGCAGGATGAGCGCACGCGGTGAAGGCGCCGGGCAGCCGTCCACTTCTGCCCAGGGACAACCTGCCGCCCCGGCGCCTCAGAAGAGAGGACGCGGCCGACCCAGGAAGCAGCAGCAAGTCAGTACCGTCCCCGGGCGGGGTGGGAGCTCCAGCCCACCTCCGCTCTCGCTGCGAGGGCCCCGGGAAGCGCGGAAGTCCAGTCGCCGCGGCCGCCGCGCGCTGCCCGCCGGCAGGGGGGCAGGCTGCGGAGTCCCGTGCGCGGCTGAACCCCGGGGCGCCCGCGCCCCTCTGGACCGGGAGGTGGGGAGCCTCTGCCCGCAGCCGGACGGAGGAGGGAGATGGGGTCAGGAGAAGCTCGTTCGCGGATTTTCGCTATTGTGCACCCCTTTGAGTGTCGCGGTAGCTCCTGATGCCTGAACGCGGCCGGGGTCCGACAATCCAGGGCTCCCCAGGAGCTTTCCGCGCCGCTTTGCAATTGTCTAGGGGAAAAGAAGTTGGGGGGGGGCAAGAGTGCTCTGGAGGGGCAGCGCTGGAGGGGCAGAGTTGAAGGGGCCGAAGTCCTGGGGGCCGTTGGCTCTTTCTCCCGCCTACCGGGGCTGCTCGCGGGCCCGGGTCTGGCACTCAGCAGCCGCCCCCTTGGCGCCTTCCCCAAGCTCTCGGGGGCCCGAGACTCGCGCCCTCCCGACAAAGAACTCGTGGGCCCGCTGGGTCCTCTCCGGGCTCTTTAAATGCGGCGCCGCCGCCGAGGTGTCCTTGGGAAGGGGCTAAAGGAGAGCCCGGGTCCGCAAAGGACGGGATTAGCTCCTTTCACCTAGGACGTGATGGAAAGTAATGTCCGAGAGGGTGCACCGTAGCTTAGGGTCACTTCCTCGCCAAGCGCCCAGTCTCCCTTTTGCTCCTGAATCCCGCGCCTTAGAGCTTCAGACGTTAAATGTGTTAGTTTAGGGCCATTGGCTGGGGGTTGGGAGGGGACGATCTAGGGGCACCCTGGACCCCGCGGAATGGAGGGTTTTGTCTGAGGATGCAACCAATTAAGCGTGCAGCCGGCGCTTGCAGGGCTGAGCGCAGCGCCCAGGGCGGGGGGTTTTGTTCGCTGAAATTTCGAAGCCTTGGCGGGCATGGCTGGAGCGGGACTTGACTATTGAGAACATTTAAACTCCGCTTCCGCAAGCTTTTAAAACTTCTTCATTCCTTAACCTTAAAGCACTTCCTTTATGGCAAATCGGCCGATTAGAAAATTATCCTGAAGTCCCAAAGCTGCCCGAGAGCAAGGTGGGGATATCGAACAATGTTTCCTTGCCAGCGCGTTTTTTTTTTTTTTAATAACTAAGAGAGTTGTACCTTTTTGAAATCATCAAAGGAAACAAGCCCATCTAGAGGCCCCCAAGCTTTCCCGCTCTGCCAAGCGACACTTTATACCGCATTAGGATCCTGTTTTACACCTCCCAGGAAGTCTCTGCCCGTCCCCCCGCCCTTGCTTCCCACCCGCCACCCAGCTTTCTCTAGCTCTTCTAATTGCCCCCGACCTCCAAGGGGGGGGATAAATAAATAAATAATCCAGCAGAAATTGCAGTGGGGTCTGGAGGTGATTGGAGGTTTTACCTTTGAGTTAAGGCAGAGTTCACAAAGAAAGGAAAATGTGTCTCCGATGTGTTTGCTCCGGACGTGCCCACTGGCGCTAGTGGTCCCAAAGAAGCTTTCAGTAACCTTCCCCAGATTCTCTAAGTAGGATGCGAATTTTCATTGAAGACTTTCATGAGTTTTAAGCTAATTGGTTTCATTGAATCACCAAATCTGAATGAAATGAAATTTGGTGATTCACTGGGTAAATATTTAGGAACTGGAATATTAATCATCGCATTCTCTTAACCACTTGAGTATTTACTACTTGGCATAGAAGCCATTTGAAGTTTTGCTAAACCTATTGATAGTTTCAATTTCTCCTTTCCAGACACTTCCAGTCCAACTCACTCTCCCTCCCCCTTTTGTTTTCTCCAGTTCACCGCCCCCCCCCCAGGAATTTTAGGAGTTTTCTCAAAAGAAAATTTTGTAGAAATTGTTCACTTTTATCAAAAATATTTAAATTTAAACTAGAGTCCATGCCTGGATCTCCAAAAGGAAGTGGAGAATTGAAGCAATTATCTAGATAATTCAAGCAAAACCTCCCACAACAGATTTACCATAATTATTTGGAAATTTTAAGGGGAATGGAGTTATTTTGAGCTGAAGAACTTGGATAATTGCTCCAATACTTCACTCAATGTGTTGACCGACAATGCAGATATATAGATGTGATTAAAAACCATCTCTTCAGTGGGGAAGATTGTTGAAATATTTATGATGTTAGCTTGGTATTTTTGTTTGAGACGCTAGTCTCAATGCTTAGTAGTATTTGTGTAAAATGCTAATTGTTGAGTTGCCAAATGCATAACCATTCAACTTTTTCACCTCAAAAAACATATGACTTTCTGTCTAGAACATGCAAACTTGTCACCCTTTGTTACTTTTGTAGGGTTGACATAGAATCTAGTTTTCATATGTAAAATACACTTTCCTCTTTGAACCCTTGGATGTAAAGTATAGTTATTTCCCCTTTCTCTAAACTCTATACCCTCATCACTATTTATACTTGAACAAATGTGTTCCAACAGTTTGGTGGTGCAACACGTGAAGAAATATAACTATAAAGTCAGGGTCAATTTCTTGCAGACATTCTTGCCACAACAGCGTTTTTTTTTTTTTCCCTCCACAATTAGGAGCCAACTGGTGAGCCATCTCCTAAGAGACCCAGGGGAAGACCCAAAGGCAGCAAAAACAAGAGTCCCTCCAAAGCAGCTCAAAAGGTGAGATTTCTTAAGTCCTCCCAACTTTCTCAATGACCACAGGAACTCTCCTGTAATTTTCCCACTCTAGATCCACACTTAAGGATTTGTCTTAACTGGCTAACCCAAGTTACTCCTTTCCTACCCTCAATATTAGTAAGATTTCTAAGCAAATGCTTAGCATAAAAAGTTCATGAAGAGACTTCAGTGTTGTTTTTAAACAAGCAATCACCAAATAATATGAAACTTGAAACGGAGGTGGGAAGGGGAGGAGGGGGAGTGAAGAATGACACCATTAGGAATTGGGCCAGTTGTGAAATAGTTAAATACAAGTCAAGACTATAGGTTTTGCAATTTCCTTTAAAAATAATAAAGATTAATTTACTTTGTGCTTATTTACAAGACTACTACAAATCCAAATCCCCCTATTAAAGTTAAGTGCTTTGCCAGATAGACAATAATTAGAAGTAAATCCAATTATGGGATACTGGAAAAAAATTTATGAATTTTACAGCTTTAAATTTGATGATAAGGTATACTGTTTGTTTACAATACGTTTGCAGTATAACATATCAAAATCTTTTAAAAAGCCTTTCCACTAGGTGGTATAGAAATGCTTTAAATGGGGCACAATGAAAAGTTTTTCTTAAACAAATATTTGACTCACTTACTGTATTTTGGGGGGCCAGGACAGGATTCAGTCAAGTACAACTTCCAGTGTTCTTTATAAACTTTACATTTCAGTCTAAAATAACTTTATGTTGCTTTTATTTGAGCTAGCAAAGAGGAAATATCTCAGGGTAGTACATGTATAAAGAAGTGAAGGTGACTATAAAATTCACATTTTTTTAGCTTTATAAATAAATATGAAAAATTTCTGTATTTTATCTGTTGGTTTGTTTATTAGTTAAAACAAAGGTTCAAAACTCAGAAGTAAATTCTGATATATTTTAGAGTAGATTTGAGTACACTAAGTATAGTATTTGTTAAAAAGGACTTATAGGCTCATCTTTTGGGGATTAATGTTTTATGTGGTTTTCTCTATGATTATGGGCACTAACCATATTATATGTGATGGGTTTTATGTTGTAAACTGTCATAGCAACCAGTGATACATATTTAGGGTGGAACTATGATTTCTTGTCTGTTTTATTTTAACAGTCTTGAACAGAGCTGAAGGGGCAGATTTCTAATATATTTAAATATAACTGCTTGTCAGAATGAAGATTTGTGACTCACATTTAATCAATAAATTTTCAAGTAGCTCTAAACTACCCTGTTGTTTAGAAATGAGAATATATAATCTTATATTTCTGACATGAATACTTTATGTTCCATTTTATCTCATTTATTAAATTAACTGAAATGGCTAATTCAACAGGATTTTTTTTATATTGCTTAGTGTAGGATTCAGCTAACTTAATTTTCTCTAATGAGGATACAGAGGGATATCTTGGTGGGCAGCTAACAAGCAGTTAGACTATGATGTAGTTGTTCTGAAGAAAGAGGCATCATTATAATATCTCCCAGGAAGAAATATATAAATCTCATCATAAATAAAACATTTAAAATTTAAGGCAAAAAAGAAAAAGGACTTATCTTGCAGATTTCATTTGTATTATATGGTTTCAGTAGACAGTGAGTAAAGAGATGCCTCCATCACCTTTCATTTTGGACAGTTTACCACTGACTAAACAAAATCTTTATTGACAAGGAGAGCTGCCACTTGTGCTAATTTACCACCTAAAACAAAATAACAATAAAAGTTGATCTCTTTCCAATGAAGGTTTAATTTCTTTTTAGTTACTTTTATGACAGGCATTAACAATGACCCTCATAGGCCACTCATCTCTCTGACAGTTCTGTATGCATACATATTACAGCTTCCAAAACAAAGTAGGCTTTCTTTTTCCCCAGGAAACACTTCCCTGAAATCTTTCATTCTTCCAGACAAAATTATTTCACACAATTCTGTTGTAAAAGTCACCCTTCTAATATAAGTGAATAAATATATTTTCCCATAACATGACTGTTATACTTCTTCAGTTTTATAAATTACGCTTCATTTGGAGAAGATAATACTTTGCAAAACAATGAATGACATTGATGAGCATGTTCATGGCATGTGTAAACTTAAGGTATTTTCACTTTCAAGTCAGTATTTATTGAGTTTGCTACTACCCTATAGAAACATGATTATCAAACATATATTTATCAAACATATATTGTATTCTAACAAAGCCTATGTTTGTAATGATTTTGAAAAGGAATCTTTTAAAGAAATAGTTACATTATTCATAAGATTTAAGGTAAACATATCCTGCTAGACTGACCAGAGTAGATATGAGAAGTCTTCTGTGATTAATAAATTGGATATTCTCCTGAAAAGTAAGGATCATCAAAATGAAAACTATATAACAAAAACTGGTAAGTATATAAGAGAATAGAACTCTAAAATTAGAGGAGATGCAATGAACAGAGGAATCCCGAAGATATGTGTTTAAACTTTCTTGGAGCTTGGAGCTTCTTTACTTACAAAGTTTATGTTTGGTCTCAGTAACTGGCCTTGGGGCATTTGGAAACAAAACTGCTTGTTGGAAAATTAGCAACGTGAAACTTTACAATGCGTGCTGAGTGTTACAAGACCAAGTGTTTGACTCCTACATTAGCAGTCACTTTAATTTCAGACCATATTCAATGTAAATTGATTTGTGTAATATAAAACAAACATTTCTAAAGACACTGTTATGCTTGGAACTTTTAGAAAAGAAGATAATTCTTAAAGTTGCTTATATTCCATTATGACAAACTCTCACAGATGACCATTATGTAGCAGTTCTATCATTCCTTAGAACTCCAATCTGAGTGCTCAAAATTTGTCCCCGAACAAGTCCCATATTGTTATCTTCATAAAAGAAACCAGAAGTTAATGTTTTCCTGAATACATAACTTATTCATGTGTGTGTATGTCTGTATTTGTGTGTCTTGACCTTTTCATTTATGTTTTACTTTGAGATATACCTGTGACCAGGTGCCTCTTAATTTCATTTTTGTTTTCTTCTCATGTTTGTGCTGGAGGAAAACACTTTGTATTTTCACATTACCCATGTTTGGGGAAAAGAAAAATGTCTTCTCATTTATATTTGGTTGAGTATTTTTGTTGTAGCTCGTTAATCATGAGAGAAGACTAAAGAGGTTGTCATTAACTCTCCAGGGTTTAAGGTCACAAGTCAAATTCATGTCTAAGTCTCAAGCCAGTTCTCATTCAGGTTACTTTTAGGGGAAAATAGATGGAATCAAACCTTAATAGAAGGAAATTGCATGCAAAAAAGATCTGATGTGTGAGGTAGCCCTACTTCATAATGTCACTGATTTTCTTGAGCCTATTTTTGACCAGAGCGAGAGAGCAAAGTGCAGAATGAAAATGTCTAGATGTATGATTCAAATAACAGGTTTAGGTAAAGATTTAAGTTGTATCTTCTATTTGCTCAAGCAAAGAAGGCCTGCTATTAATTGGATACTAAAAAGGCAGATTTGTGCTCCTTCTAATCATATTCCCAGAAATGTTCTGGATTTTTCATAAATGATTACTAACACCAATCATAGATATTTTTGGATGAGAGAATGTGGGGTTTACTCATCATTTCAGGTAAACGTTAGAGCATAATGCTGAGTGAGGACAAATATTTTTCAGAATACTAGGCTCAATTAAAGAGAGTTACCAAAGGCATCATTATAGGTAAGTTGGGGAAAGATGGTTTTGGAAGTTATCATGCAATTCCAGCCTCTGGTTTCTACGTTAGTAGTATGATTTATTTATTTATTTATTTATTTATTTAAAAAGATTTTATTTATTTCCAGCGGGAAAGGGGGAGGGAGAAAGAGAGGGAGAGAAACATCAATCTGTTGCCTCTCACATGCCCCCAACCACAGACCTGGCCAGCAACTCAGGCATGGACCCTGACCTGGAATTGAACTGGTGACCTTTCAGTTTGTGGGACAACCCACTGAACCACACCAGTAAGGGCTATCGCTGGTATGATTTAGTGGGAAGGTAATTTCTACTGGGATCCAGGGTCCTATATAAGTAGGTAAATGCATCCAGGGAGGTAGAATTAAGTAAAGCCCCATTATTGTCTCCATAATCTTTATTTTTAGGCTGACTTACCTAAACAATGAAGTCATTTTTTTTTTCACTTCACTTTGCTACGGAGGACCAAGCATTATTGCATCCGTAAATTTTATCTGGCAATGCCTTTGACTCAAAGGCATTATGGTCCAAATATAGGAGGTTCAAGTACATTTGAATTATTTTATGAAATAACTTTATTTCAAGGGAGCCATAATTCTCACTGTCTGCAAACTATCATTCTCCTCAGCTTTTTTCATGGAAAGCTCCTCATTACTTTGACCACAACCCTGACTTGTTTTTATCTCCCGATTTCAACAGATCATTGTGCTAAGGAGTGAAAACATACTGGATTGATATTCTATTGTATCTCAGTTTTTCTTGAGAATAAATGGATGCTGGAAAGCGTTTTATGGCAGTGAAGTCATGCAAACCTATCTTGTCTTCTTAGTTGACTTTCTGCAGTTTCCAGATCTGACCTTGGAACCACATAGCTTGGCACAAGGAAGGAACCATCAATTTCACTCTTCTAAATTCTAAAGTTTTTAGTTATGAATCTTTGTTCTGCCAACCAGGAGGAGAAGGGGAATGGAGGACCTATTATATTTTAGGCTATTGTTTTATTCTCTATTGCTTCAATGCACTGAACAATTTTGAGTGGCATCTTCTCTTTGATTTAACAAGCAGTAGTGCAGTCATTCTCTTTTCTCAGGGGCAGTTTGCTCAGAAGGTAACCCCTATGGACTATTGTATTATTGACATTGATTTTTCTGATTATAAAAGAGGGAGAGGGAGAGTTTAAAGGAAGATAATCTTAAATCTTTGAAATAACTTCTCTGGTCATTTTGGCCTTGGCTTTAATTTAGTGTCTGTATAGGTGAAGATGGTGGCGGGGGGGCGGGGGTGTAAATAATGATATGGGAAATGACAGTGAGGGCTTCATTGGGTAAAAAGAGCACAAACTTCAGTAGAAGATAGAATTTACTTCTATCTTCTATATGTCCTGTTGGAAAATATACAGAGTGATGGCAAGCTTGTAACATCTTTTTAAGACTACAAATGGTTGCACTTAAACTTTAGAAAAGTTTACCCTTAAAAGTGGATAATCAAAAAGGTGATGTGAGAGCTACTCAGTGCTTAGTCTAATTGATGAGGCCAGGTGATTTTGATGCCAGTGCACATCGATTTACCCTGTTTATATTTTTAAAAGAACAACTGAAAGAAACAAAATGTGACTTTTTAAACTTTGGATAGTTGGCTCCACCTGCTCTTAGGTCTGCAGGTCTTAGTCTTAACATTATCTATCTATCTTTGCGTACATATATATTGTACATATATACATACACAGAGATACGTGAAAACAAAACAAGGTCTATTATGCCTAAATATTCTTTTAGTTCTTTTTTTGGGGGGGGGTGTTATTCAGATGTACTGATTGATTAAGGATGGGAAAGTTCTGGCTTTCATGCAATATCACAATATATATAAATATGGTGAGAGCATTTAGACTAGCAAAAAAACTAATAGCTGTCTAAATTTGACTCAGAAGTCAGAACTGGAGAATTCTCTTGCTTCCCAATTTCAGCTTCTGTCCATGTCTTTACAGGAAACTTGGAAATGTTTTACTTTTAACTACTCATTTGCTTCTCACCCCAGAAGGTTTTGATTTTTAAAAATTTGCCCATGGCTATTTTATTTTGTATGGGAGCATCTCCCAGAAGAATAGACCCTTTATTGCCTTGAAATTAGATTGGGCCTTAGTTCCACTGCTTATGAATATGGGTGGATGGTTTAATCTCCCAATTGAGTGAACAGGAGAAGTAATAGGGGCCATACTTAAGTAAGACGATGCTCCAAAAATCACTATGGAAACCTAAAAAATTGGAAGGTATTTTTTAAGGATAGCATTATAAAATGTGGAGGGAAGAAGAAATTAAATCTGAGTACCTACTAATTGCTGTCACTTTTGTCAGGCACTTTACATATGTATCATCTTTTACCCTCTGATGTAGACATTTTGGTCTTCATTTCACAAATGAGAAACGGACATATCTAATGTTCAACTCTACCAAATGGTGGCTCCTGGATTTGAATTCAAATCTCATTCTAAAGCTTATGATATTTCCTGTGCTATAGATGTTGTCAAATATTTTATAAAATATTTGCTAGAATGTAGACTGTTATCTCTAGTAACCTGAAATGCAGGCTGGAAGTTAGGTTTTGAGACACCTTTGGAGGGCAGCTCTACACACTTGGGCTGTAGAAGCGCTTTAGCTGATACCCAGACTTCTGGCCCCCTAATAAACCATAGGGCTATGCTTTTGGAGGTTATAAGACATCCAAAAGCTTTCTTATTTGTTAAATGAAGGAGCTAGATTAGATGCTTGCTAAAATCTTACCCAGAAGTCCTACAAAGTTGTAGAATACTGATAGCAAGAGGGAAACAAGACATGATATAAACAGCAATGTTTCTTTTTTTCCTTCCTTCCCTCTTCAGTGAATTTGTAGTGAGCGTATCTTGTGCACCAGACAAAGCACTGTTTCCAAATTCAAGAGTTATGTTTGTTAGATGAATTTCCTTTCTTAATTATTTTTTTAAGTGCAGAATGCATGTGAAAGCCTGGAGTACCAGAACTTCTTCGAGAAAGAAATAATTACATTTCCCATTTAACATTCCTCCCAGCCCTCATGAACTTGCTTCTAAGCATGTTATAAAATTAAAGATACAGTTCTGAATCTAGACTTTAAAAAAAGAGTCAATATGAATGAAGACAAGCAAGGAAGAGGCATCACTTTTAACAAAATACAATAAGGTAGCTGCATATATTAGTATAACAGTACTGACCATAGTCTGAAATTTCAATTCTTGCAAATACAGAATTTCCACCCTCACCCCACCTACCTCTACCCCTCAGATAAGCAGGAAATACTTAGAAAGAATTTTTGTCTCATTTATACATGGGTTTGCAGTTCAGAACCAAATTCCTCTCTGACAGAGGAAAAACAAATATACACTTCCACTGGTATTGCATATGTTGACATATTAAAAAGAAAAGAAGCCCCCAAAATGTTTTGCTTGTCTTCTATTGAAAAATAATATCCTGAAGAGCATTAAATACAGGGAAAAAATTAAAGCCTGTGTTCTTCAGTATGTAAAAACCCTGAATTTATGCTGGTTTATAAACTAAAATCCTAACTTGTTTTGCAGCCTTGGTGAAGTTTGATCAGAATGATTAAATAATGTGGGTTTTAAAGAACAATGAAAACCCCCCAGATCGACGCCACACAGCACAGCTAATGTGTTTCTTCTAGATGCAGTCTCAGAAGAGGGTTTCAGTTTACATGGAACACCGGCCTGAAGATCTTGAAGCAAGTTTGCTTTTAACAAATCCAAGTGACAGTCATGATATTTTGCCCTTTCGTTAGTGGTGTGAATTCTGTTTTTGAATAGGCTTTTTGTAAATGAGATGCTCATTTTAAAATCCTTTTATTTGTAGGGCTTTCTCTCTGTTGGAGAGATCTGCTTTCTCTGACTTTGAAATACAGTGAAACCCTTTTAGAAAACAACCGTCTCTTCAACAGGATTTAGATACACCCTGAAACATGGCAACTGTGCAGAGGGAGCCTGGCGTTGCTCTGCTGGTCTTTAAGGTCAACAGCCTCCTCCCCTCAACTCCACCTATCATCGCCATGCCCGCTAGGAAGGATTTCTATCTTCTGTGTTGGTGTAATTTACTACTGGGTAAATTATGCTCCCAAAGACTAACTCAGACACTGCTTCTGTATTAGGGAATTTTGTACTTGTATAACTCACTATGTACTAGCCAAAGGGTTTCTTAAAAGCTTCATTCTAAAGGTGACGGGTGTAATGGAATATTTGCATTGACTGAACCTTCTGTGGGATTGGACTAACCTAAAGGAAAACTTTCCCTTTAAGAGTTCCATCTTATTAGAAGGGGGAGAACATTTCTTGAGCACTTCATTTGTGGTGGCCACTTCACTCCTCACTGGAGACATTATCTCCGTTTCACATATAAAATCAAATTGGGGTTTTCAGGGACCAGTCCAAAGTTCTAAAGCTAAAATGTCAGAGCAGGGATTTGAATCTAAGCTTTCCAAAGTGGAGCTTGTGTTCCTCTTAAGATAGCTCCCTCTCTCCCTGAAACAACACTCAGCAAGAGGGTATGATTCACTGGACCTTCCTGGCTTTCACTTAGTCTACTTCATGCCCCTATGACTGCCATTAAGACATTGCCACTAACCCCTAATAATAAGTGATTCCTTTGTACATCTGCTGAAAAGTAGTAAACAATCATTCAAAGTGCCCAGTCTGATGGTCAAATAGACAAAGGCTCCACCAGGCTTCCTTCTGTTTTGGGAAATTAGCTGAATCAGTGAGGATTTTAGTTAACTAAAATTATCTCTTTATGGTAGCAAATGCCTGTGGAAAGGCAGCAGCACTGTTGAGAGTGTAGGAGTCATTCCTTCGAGCCCAGCAGAGCTGGGTTCAATCCTCGGATCTGCCATTTACCAGCTTTGTGTATGACCTTGAGTTATTTACCTCTCATGGCTAAAATCTAGTTGGTCATCTGCAAAATAAGAAAAAATAAGCACCTCTTAAAGCTTTGTAAGGGTTAAATAACATGTGAATGACTTAGCCTTTTGTCTGGGGTATTTTAGATACTAATTAAATATGAACTAACATAATTATTCAGAATTTGGGTTAGTTCATGGGACCTGTTAGATACTAATGCCAGGCTTGGAAGATATTATTTGGTGAGAAATCTTGTGGCTTATTTTGTTTGTTTCTTTCTTTCTCTTGATCTATTATTTATCTATTGTCTATCTATCTATCTATCATCTATCATCTATCTATATAAACTATCATCTGTCTCCATCTGTTTTTGCCAGAAGATTGAAGAGAGAAAGAGGAGATCTCATTTGGCAGGGTATACAATTATAAGAGGTAATTTTAGTATCAGTGTATGAAGTATTTACTGGCTGCTACCCCAGGTAATGAAAGTAAAATGCAAAACAAGTTATACTGACTCAGGCTACCTATATTTTTGCATATATATAGCCCTGGGATGATCCTCTTACACAGAAGTGTATGTACTGAGTTTTCATCATCCTGTTTTTATAGAAGGAGTATGTGATGTGTGTGTATGTGGTGTGTGTGTAAGGGATGATAAACACAGGGAAATTACTTAATGGACAATGTTAAGTTTAGATTCAAAAGGGAAAAAATAACTGTGATGCTAGAAAAATCTTCTATGAAGTAAAGCAATGAAACAACCCTCAAGGTGGTTAGGTCTGTGTTGAGCGTGGAATTATAGTTAATGTACATATTTGTTAGTTATTATTTTTAATATCCATAGTTTTCATTTCAGAGACAAATACTGATGATTTCTCCCAGTTTTCCCCCCTCTGTTTTAGGTGAACTGATTGATAAATGATTGTTTTTTGGCAAGGAACAGGGATTAACTTTGCAGAAATATGCAAACGTTTTTTAAATCAGAATTTTATGTCTTATTTACATTTAGACTTGGTTTTGAGTAACAATGCAGGTAGAAGTGCCTTGTAAATATGAAGCAGTATATCAACATTAATTTTTGTAACTTTAGTGACATGGAGAGACAGTCTTCACTTAAGAAACATTAATTTGCTAAAAAAAGAAACATTAATTTTCTAAAATACTTTATATAATTATGGGTATATGGAAATAATCTTTTATTATGGATAGAAATAAAAGAAACTCACTCCAGGGGAGTCTTTTAGGGTGAGGGTTGTATAGGTATCTATTTATATCATACAATGGAGAACAAAGAAGAAGAATCAAAAATGGAGAAGATGAGCCTAAAAAGAGGAGATTGTTAAAACACTCTTAATACCACCTCTGTAAATCGGAGCATGCTTGCTTGAAATGCGTGCCTTGGTGCAGCACTTATAAATAATGTCAGGTAGGAAACCACATGACTTCCTTTTTCATTTTGCAGAAAGCAGAAGCCACTGGAGAAAAACGGCCAAGAGGCCGACCTAGGAAATGGGTGAGTAATAAGATATAATTTCTATTTTTTCCTAATAAAATGTTTCTGTTTATTTAAATGAAACATTTGCTTTATTTTATCAATTACATGAATTTCTAATTTATGGTTCCATGAGTCTTTGAAAGGGTTAAGGCGAGCGAAAGTTTATCACCACCCTTACCATTAGGCTCCATGAGTTTACTCAGAACACTTTTCTTTCCTGGGAGTGACTCCTTTTTCTATCTCTTATCAATATGAAAAGAGTCTCCACTCTTCCTTCAAGCCGGGTAACAATGAGATGACTTGTTCAGTGGGTTGTGTAACTAAGGTTAAAGGCTATTATGAAACTTTAGAAGCCGATTACAAATGGTGATAAAGTTCAGATGAAATGTGTTTGAGATAACTTTTTAACGTTTTTTTCTCTTTTTTGTTTCCTTTGTGGCTTTGCCCTAGACACATCTCATTTTCTAGGTGGTTTGTGTTTTTTCCTCCATATTGGCTTTGTTAAGAAACCAGGTTTTAATTTCCAGGTTTTCATTGCTTCCCTTAGTCATTCTTACATCTCAACAGCATCAGTAGTGGTTTCCATGCAAGTGCGCTTGACCCTACGGGCAGACAGATCTATTTGAGGCCAGAAATTCAGCGACCGCTTAAGAGCTTTGCTCATTTTACCACTTGAAGTTGTTCTCTTTGCTGCTACTCTGCCATGCTCTTTTGGTTTGTCTTTCCCATGGACAGAAAAGTCTTAACAATGAATAAAACCATTTCTCAAGGAAAAGAAAGGCATCCCCTATACCCGGTATCGTCTATGATGGAATCTTTGCCTTTCCCTTTCTCGCTTCCTTTGTTTATGCTTCATGCTTCATCTTTTTTAAAGGTTTCTTTGCTGCTGTGCTGGATTATATTTTCCTGTTAGTTTGCCATTTCTTCATCTAAAGTTCTCCATCACTTTTTATTTATACCTGGGTATTGCCTTTCATTTAATTTATTCATCTTGTATTTTTTTTCCCTCTCCTCAACATGTGTTGGGATTAGATTTCTCAGTGCAAGCAAACGGGGTTGATCTTTAGATTAAACGCATCTCAGTGTTACAGTGTAACCTTAAAGTAAGAGCATTTCATTCAATGTTCTGGTCAATAAATGAATTCTCTCCAAACCTACACACTGGGCAGTGATCATCTATCTAGACTATGTTTGATTTCCTTGTCAATATTAGGGAACTTGCTACTCCTTAAGTCTGCCTCTTCTTTCCCAGAAAGCTCTGAACATTAGAAAATTCTTCCATCTGACTTCCTCTAGCTTCTGCTCACTGTCCCTAGGCCTCTATTCTGGGAATGTACAGAATAATTGTTTTTGTTTTCACTCACAATAGCCTTTCATATATTTGAAGACAATTAACATATACCCTTTTTTCTATTTTCTGGTTTGAATGTCTCCAGTCCTTTCAGTTTTCCCCCATAAATGAAAATTCTTGTGACTGTCTTCTGAGTATGCTTGATTTTTAGTCTTTTAAAATATGTTGCCCAGAATTAAGTGTGACATTTTAGGTGTAGGCTCCACAACCAGTGGATTTATCACTGATCTTGTACACAGGGTTCTAGCTGCCTATCACTGCTTAACCCACCACCCCCAAAGTTAACAATGTAAAAACAAGCCGTTTTATTATGCTCGTGGATTCTTTGGGTCAGGTGTATGGGCTAGGCACAGCAGAAAGGCTTGCCTCTGCTTTCAGGATGTCCACAGCCTGTGCTGCAAGGGCTCAAGCAGTAGAGGGCGACTCCAGGGCTAGGAGTCTAGAATCTGGAGGCTTCCTCACTCACAGATCTGGTGCTTTTGTAGGATTGACTTGAAGTCTGGGTGGTTCTGGGAGTGACTGGAGCACCCACCCATGGGTGGCCTTCCAGCCTTATGACCTCAGGGTAGGTTTTCAGCCTTCCAACACACACTCAGGCCTGCTGGAGAGTGTTCTGATTAGTGAGGAGGAAGCTACAAGGACTTTTTTGACTTTGTCTCAGACATCAAAAAGGGCTCCTTGCATTATGCTCGAATGAGCACTCTGTTGACTAACTTGGCATTGGTGCACATCCGTATACATAAATATAGGGCAGCCATTTTCAAGGATCAGAACTCTGATGGGATATCCTACCCCATTGAACTAATCAATAAGAAAGACCTGTATAAACTTTCTAATAGGCTACATATTAGAAAATAGATAAGTTGTTTGAAGTCATGAAATTAATTTTGCTGAAATGAAATTAAATAAATTATGAGAAAATACAATGGATGTTAACCAGCACAACAGCTATCAAGTGTGGCTTCTTTTGAGATGTAATTGGCATATAACAGTATGTAAATTTAAGGAATACAACATGTTGATTTGATACGTTTTATACATATTGCAAAATGGTTACTACAGTAACATTAGTTAATACCTCCATCACCTCCAATAATTATCATTTCTTTTTTTGTGGTGAGAACATGTAAGATCTACTCTCTTAGCCTGCAAGTGCATAATGCAGTATTGTTAACTGTAATCACATGATAGATTCCTAGAACTTATCCTAGCACTTACATCGCCTCATTCCCCCACCCACCAGCCTCTGTGGTTCTGCAGCCGGCCACTGAATTAATTACAGCCTGTCTTAGCACTTTGAGATTCCTACAGTTTATACCCACCTGTCTTTATAGCTTTACTTCCTACTGGTCATCCTCACACAACTGATATTTCGGCTGAGCTGAAATAAAATATGGATTAATTAAAGTATCTATGTTCATTTTTTCTCAATGGATTCTTGCTCCCTCGGTGGAGATATGGATTCCAGGCAGCGGATCTTGCTGCCGGGGGAGAAGCCCATGTGAAGCCTCCACCACAGAACCCTCGTCTTTCTGAGAATCACCGGGTCATCCTCATTGACTCTCGTGGCTTCTAATTTTTGCTGGCTGTCTGAATGGAAAATGTTACATAGTAAATTGTTATAAGCCCCTGCTTTGTTCCAAAAGAAGAATTGTTCTACTCAGAAGAGGAAATAAAAGGAAATTGTATATTTTTTCTAGACAGCGTGTTTCCTCTTTGCTTGTATATATTCTGTTGGGCAGAGTATGCAGCCAGTCACAGCAACGCGTTTAATGGCGTTCTGCACTGGAAAGCTTGTGCTAAAGAAGTAAATTATTGCATTTTCCATAGGAAATGGGTTTGTACTTTATAGTCAGTTCAGTTCTTTCCAACAATGTCATTCTCTGATTTCCTTATATCAGAGATATATTTTTCAATTGACTGGATTTACTAAGTACATAGCCTAAAAGCCAAATTGCTTCCCTGTTATTCTTCTGTATTGTTTTCTTTTAAAGTTCTTTTGATTTAAAAAAGATGTCTTGTAAATACTATAGTGCCATGTAATAGGGCTGGAAAAAAACATACCTACAGTGTGACCCTCTCATCTGATGTGAATGGGATCCATAATTGGTCCGTTATTCAAAGGCAGATTAACCAGAAAAGTTGTGCCAGTCTTGCTACTGCAGGGGATGGAGGGTTGGCCAGTCCAGTGGGAACAGTAACTAGATTTTGATTAAGAGCACTTCTGTTTAGGTTGTTACCCTTCACTTGAGTTAGATTTTAGATCTGTTATTTTTGATGAGTTAGTTTGGACTTCCTATGTATGTATGTATGTATGTTATGTATGTATGTATTTTTGAAGAATAAGAAAGAGAGAGAAATAGGACCTAACTTTTCTCTTGGTCTTAATAATTGGGAACTCAGAGTCCAGATTCAGATGACTTGGGTTCAAACTCTGGCCCATCACTTCACTAACTGTAATCTCGAGCAAATTACATGACCTTTTAAAGGTCCAGTTTTCTCATCTTTTAAAAAAAATAGTAAGAGCAGTACATTTCTCATAGTTATTTTGAGGATTAAATAAGATAATGCATGCAAAAGACTTAATCAAAAGGCATGGCGTGTAGTAAGTGCTCTATAAATGTTAGAAATTACGCTCAACTCCACTCTACACTTTCATGGAGATATCACTGACAACCTAAACTCTTATTACTTACAGCTACCGGTAGTTACACATGGAGTGAGGTTATGCATCACACTAACCAAGTACCTTGTTGGCATCATTATGTCTTCAATATGTCTATGCTGAATATCATAAATTTTAAGAATTGCTAATAAAGAACACTAAAGTACATTGTAAATCTATTTACAGTTAAGGGGAACATTTTAAATCATGGTTTTATAAGCCTTTCTTCTCATTGTAGGGGTTTGGTGTCTTGTGTTGTTTACCAATTTGAAAAGTAGAATTTCTGATCTTTGCCTCGATACGCGCATGAGAGATACCCTGGTTTCTCAGACCCTGTGTGTAGCTCCATGAGTCAGGCCTTCTGCCAACTGAATCAAGGCATTTCATATTTGCACTCTTCAATACTTGCCCAGGAAAGGAGCTTGTCACATATCTGATTTAGTGATGGAAACTATTTGGAAAAAGTTTTAGAGAGTGGAGCTAAGGCTCAAGGCTACAATGAAAAAATAAAGATGTTAACCTCACGTATGAAAGGCTCCATCCAGATGTTGCTTAGTGAAGCAACTGGTGCTCCTGGAGGAAAAGAAGGAAGGACAAAATAATAAAGAATAAATCAATGGGAAAAAGATGTTTTTAGGTGTTTTGCTTACAGAATGTCTTTTTGAGAAAGGAAATTGACAACAAAAGGAAAACACTCTCCAATCTGAATTAATGGTTTTTAAATAAAAAAAAAATTATTCTGGAGATACTGAGCTTGACCTAGAAATTGACCCAAGGACCAGATGCTGAAGCTTAAGTTCAATTGGTCACTAGGAACCAACTAACAAAGCCCAGCTGTTTTCTGGGCTTGCCGATCCTCTTTATTCAGTGCTGGGGTGTGTGCGGCAGTATGTTGATTTAGAAATATGCATCCCAGTCCATCTCTTTCTGGAGACAGTTGTCTTTCTTTTATTAGAGAGCTTATGATACACAGGAAAGTGATGTAATTTCATTTGTTAGTCAAGCATATGAGGATTCTAGATAGGCAACAAGGGCTTTTTGTTTTTCCAAATTTGTAGAAATCTAGAAACATAAAGGATGGTTTGAAAATCAAGTAAGGAAACTACATCAGAATTAAAACCTATTACAGCTAGACTGATTGAAGCATTGGATTTCTTCAAAAGATCCCAACATTATTAGGAACCTGGAAATTATTTTGGGTTTAGGAACCCAACATTATTTTGAGGAACCTGGAAATCTAATGTTGAAAACCCTAGGTCTTCATTTCCATTACTCTTTCCTTCCAGATGTTTGTTACTTTTTAAAAAACTTGTAGCCATTTGTAATTTAACACTTCCCTGGTTTAAACTGAAATAATGCATATTGCAGATAATTACAACTTTTTACTGGAGTCAGAAGGAAAGAAATGACTTTAATTTAACATAAAAAACTCTCTGCTAATGGGGTGTGTGAAGAGAAAATCATTTTCCCTTAGAAACTTATAATAATAATATACTTTAAAAATTGGGAGATGGTCCCTCCGAAGCCTGTGTTTTGATATATGCTCAGCAAATAGAATATAAATTTTCTGACCCACATAAGGTGATCAAAATCAGTTAGCAATACTTTCTGAAATTATCTCCTCAACAATATTTTGTGATAAAATGGAAAACTTTACAGAATAGAACTCTGTAGGGACAATGACTTGTTACTTTGTTTTTTAATAACATACTGTAAAATTTACTAAAATGATTTTTTTAAATTGCAAAGCTAAATGTGAAAACACTAATAATCATACTCACAAGGCAAGAATTGGGCTTGATCATTAATATTTTGTCTCAGTATTAATTTTTTTGCTTTTTTCCATATTGATGTGCTGTTGTTAACTATTCTGCTAAACGAAGTCTTGAAAAAGAGATTGGTAACCCGCCCTACCTGATCATCCAGTTAACTTTGGTATGGCCAATTTCTACCAGATCTTGACCATTAAGAATTATAAAGACATTGGCCTTGGGGTTCGCCCTTTAAGTGACCCTGCTACAGTACCACAATAGCCATGTGGTCTTAACTAAATTATCAAGAGAAAACATGTTTCCCCCCCCACTTGTGGTTGAATGACAAATTATAAGACAGGAGGTGATTCAGATAAATGTCCTGTTTCTCTATAAAAAAAAATCAGATTCACTGAATCTTGGCCAAGAGTGTTATCTCAATTGCAGTCTAATTAGATGACAAGTATTATAGAAATCAATGACCATTTTGTAGGACAGTAAGTGTGTTTAAGCCCCTCTCTCTTCTACCATATACATGTTTGCCTGTGTTCACCCAAATCTGAAGTGTCCATGGTAAATATTTCTAAAGTACTGGATACCCTCATGTCCTATGTGAATAAAATTAGCATATCATATACATATTTTTACCTAGACAAGATAGGTAAAACTATTACTCCATATTTAAGAGAATATTTTTGTTCTGTTTTTAAGAATGGGGTATACTTTTATTTTAAGATTTTTAAAATCTTAAAATAATTTTGTATTCCAAATTCATCAATATTTGACACAAATAGTTAACCGTTTTTGGCAAATTTTCAATCCCATGGGATTTAATGAAGCCCCTCTCTACTCCGGAGTGAAATAAGGACCTCTGCATTTTAATGAGCTGAGTACCTTTGGGCAGATTGCTTAATTTACCCACGCTTTTTCTCCTGTTTAAGTGTCTGACAGGAGTGTTCTGTCTGTACCTAATGACTGTCAAGCATTCAGGGTTGTAAAACACAAAAACCTTTATTGCTACGACCAGCTCTATTATCCAGGGACTGATTATGGAGCTTGTAGATGATCCAACCTCCTGTCCCCTTCTCCGCTTTGTTTTCCCTGCTCCCACCTGCTGCCTGCCCTTTGGCCACTTCACTGCTCATTAGTGCCTCCACCAGCTGGGGGCAGGCCCAGGATCAGGGTGTCAACTCTGGTAAAAGGTTTGGGGGGAAAGAGTCTGGGAGCAATGGCAGACATAAGGTTTTCAGATTATCTATCAATTCGATACACCCAAGCTCCCCCTAAACCCTCTCCTCAGGAGTAATTCAGTGTAGCCAGGACATTGAAATTTGATTTTCTTTCATTATCTATTCATTCTTTATTTTAATAATAAGCGGGATATGAGAAGATAAAATGTCTTTTTTTTTGAGAATGCTATAGGAAGTAAAATCTCAGTATTGATGAGTGGCTGAAAAATAGGTGTGCTTTAGCAAGTCTGTGCCCGCTATTCAAACGCAGAAGAATCTCACAGGTTTACTCTTACATTAGACTCAGGTTGTGGAATGATAGTTCTTTACGTTCATGCGAAGGAAGGTTACCTTATGATGCTGAAAGAGTCAAGAGTCCTGTTTAGGTGTTGAAAGATCATATAACTTCTCTAATCAATAGAACAAACAAGCAAGCAAAATATAACTGGAGACATTGAAATTAAGAACAAACTGACAGTAACCAGAGGGGAGGTGAGAGGGGATAACGGGGGGGGGAACGTTGTCAAGAAACATGGATGAAGGACACATGGATGAAGCCAAAGGGGAAAGGATCAAGGGTGGGATGTGGGGATGGGTAGGGTAGGGGAGAGTGGTGGGGGGAAATGGAGAAACTGTACTTGAACAACAATTTAAAAAAAGAAAGATCATATAACTAACTCTAGCTGTTATGACCAAGGAAGGTCCATGTTATCACTTTGTCCTATGGTTTCATTGCATTGACCCAGAAAATTCACTTGAGTGTCTTTTTGAACACAGTATGTGCAGAAGTCTCAGCATGGAAGACAGACAACCCAGATGTAGAAGAAACTGCTTGAACACTTTTTTGTTCACTTGCTTGCTTCTCTTTTGCTTGGCTGGACCATGTAGACCCCCGAGCTCTAATTTCAAGACCCTTTGATTTTGTGATTTTCTATTTGCCTAATGGTGTTACTAAAGTCCTCTGATAGTATTTGGATCAAGCCCTGTGCTAGGCCCTGGGGATACATGAGGCCAACAGGATCAGTGTGGGCTGCCCTCGGAGCACTTGCAGTCTTGGGACCTGAGAAGGAAGACCTGATGCCAGCCCATTAGATTACTTCTGTGTGCTTTGGATGTTTTGAGGTTAAATTCCAATTTTCAAGTATTTTTGAATTGTTTAGAATTGAACAGTCCTTCCATACAAGTGATGATGTTGCTTTCCAAATCCTACTAACACTATTATTGTTTGGATTTAACTATATATAATCTATGAATTTGTAGTACCAGTGGGCCTGAGGTTCCATTCTCTCATTATCATTGTAGCAAACATCCAGGCAAATAGCAAATGCATACATATTCGATTTATCGAAATAGTCAAATTTAATATGGTTAAGAAGAGCTTAAAATGATAGGTATTTCAGTGTCAAATATTAAAGTGTCAGCTCCAAAAAGAGGAGGTGACCAGGAATCAGAAAGACCAGGGTAACCCCATTGAGCTACCACCTCAACATACATTATTTTTTCTCATTGTTCATGCTGAGTATAATTTATGTTTATCAAATAACTTTAAAATAACTGAGTGTTAAAGCAACTAATTATATATACACTTTAATATTTCTGAATAGTGCTACCCTTTGTACTGAAAATGAGCTCTTTAAGGGTAGAAGGCATATCATGCTTTTTTTTTTCCCCACTTTCGGCACCTGTAGGACATAGGGGGGAATTCAGCAAAGTGATTAAGAGCTCAGACGGGTTTAGTTATCAGCTTAACAAGGCAACTTGCTTATTGTCACCAATTCTAGTCTCCCTGTGTGTAAAACAAAGGGTAATAGTAGTTTTCATTTCATAGGATTATTTTGTAAGAACTAAATGACAAGTCATCAAAAAACTTTATTCAACATGTAACAAACACTCAATAGATCATAGTTGTTGATGTTAGTATGGTTCCAGGCTCATAGCAGGATTTAATAAATGTTTGGCAAATGGAATAGTACTTCTGTAGTCTGTATAAAACGTGGTCTTTGACGTTTTGTTTTCTGGTAGTGAATGTGGATTTGAATTGCATTTTTTGGCTTTTATTTTTAATCTGATCATTTGTGGTTTTAAAGAAGCCACACAAGGGTTAAAGTACAATCTGTGGGCATCAAAGCAGTGTTTGTAAGAATTTTGAATTTCAGTTTATGTCTTTCCACTTCAGGCATAAGCTGTGAGCCCCTATCACCCAGGCTGACTTTGAATGCTTTGCCCTATATTAATGTTTCCATTCCCTCACTCCTGGAAATAGCATTCTGCTTTCCAAAATAGACTCTAGTGCTGTACCTTAAAAGAATTTTTGTCACAGTGTTGGATCATCAGAGAAACAGAAGAGAGCCTTGTTGGCACAAAATAATTTTCTAAGGTAGTTTCTAAATTTTTTTTGACAAAAAAACCCATATTTTAATTGCCTGTCTTCCATTTCCTTTACACCCAATTTTAGTACTAACATGGAAATAAATACAGGAGGAAAATCAGGTAATTCTATTGTCTCTGTGACTTCTTTCAAGGGCATTCGAAAACACAATGTCAAGTGACACAAACAGTGAGGCACACTGTTTCATGTGATACAGAAAGCAGCAGGGTGCGCAAGTAAGGTTTCACTGAGGAAAAAATGTAATATCCTGGATTTATGTCACTACAGGTGAAGGGCTTCACAGTCAGAATCACACAGGTAGCAATATTGCATAACTTAGAAGTTAAAACATGAACATTACCAGTAAAGGAAGTGCGAATCTGCCAAATTTCGAGACAATCCAAATATTTTCAGTCTTGAGGGAGCACCCTATCACAGGAAGCACCAAAGCCTAGAGAGTTGAGAGAATTACCCTCTGGAAGACCAGGGAATCATAAGATTATAGCTGATAATGTTCTATAAAGTACCATTTGTTTTGCAGTCTTTCATCATTTTCAGTTCCAAGTGATTCTGATGCCAGAAAAGGCATATATCAGCAGCTGATTCTGGAGCAGAATTTTCTTATTACAGAATCTGAGTCCTTACATTTTATTTCTTACTGTTATTCTCTCAGATGGTCCAATTTTAATGTTCTTTACATTCCCAATTGGAAATGGATGAAGCATTTGCTGGCCTGGGCCCACTCCCAGTGGGTAGGTCCAGGGTGGAGCTGGAATGTATGAGCGTGACCCTCTCTGGTCTCCTGTTCCCTTGAGAGGCTGACACTCAGGAAGTTTGGTGTGCACCTTAGGAGTTTAATGGAAGAAATGAAAAGGCAACGTATGATAATGCTGTCCATCCTACATAATTTTTATTTTCCTGTGCTCTTACTAAGTTTTAAATTTCTCTTTTAGAAATAAATAAAGTTTGTTTTCTTACATCTCTTATTCCTCTTTCTTTTCTTTGGACCATGTATTTCCTATATGCACAGGATGAAAATGACCTCATTTCCATCCCTAATTCTCATCTTCATAAATTCCTTTCAGAGCAATGGTACAGAGTTTAGTGATGTTCTGTTTGGATCGGCCATTTAGAGTGCTCATTTGCAAGCCTTCAAACCAAAGCAGTAGTGGGTTGTGTGTTTTTATTTAGCAATGTTCTTCCAGCAATAGCCTACTTTTTTGCTGGACATTAACATTTATCAGTAAACCAGCCAGGCTTATGATTTTGCACATTACTTTGCTTCCTGTTTAGACAGTTGATGAGATATATAAAATCATTTAAAATGAATAACTTAATGTCACAATAAAATGGTGACTTTTTCTAATACAGTCTTAATCTTCTCTTGCTGTTAAGTCACCAATCTCAGTGAATATCCATTGGGACTCCTTTTCAATAGTTAGCACCTACTGGAGCAAAACAAAACTTGCATTGTTGAAACCTCTTAATGGTTCCTTAGTATCCACAGGGAACTAACTCATGCTGTACTGATTTGTACCACATTTTTCTGCTATGATAAAGCGAGTGGACTCATGTACATTACAAAATGAACAGTATGCTCAAAGTGCAGGGCTGTGCAGTGTGAGGGGGTTTGGCCATACACAATCACAGTATAAAGAATTCCCTTGTGAATGAATTTTTTTTGTTTGTTAAAAAAAAAAAGTTTTTTTGCTGGGGATCATTATAATGTGGTATGTATTCATAATTACTATTTGTGATTCTTTTAAGTAACTATGTTACAATTAAAATTTAGACTCCCCTCCCTGGCCCAATTTGGGAAACTGACATTTTATATCCATAGGCAAACACAACTTTTTATATTTGTGTGAAAATTTAGGTGTCATAGTTTATGGTTCTATCTTTTTATGAATTTTTTTGAGTCTGAGAAAATGTTTAGGTTGATTTATATTGTCCTGAATGTATCATTAGTAGAAAAATCTACTTATGTAAAAACACCCTTAAGTATCGTAGAGAAATCTATACATCTAGGAAGGAAATTTCATGCATACCCTTGGTAATGGTGTGACAGGAGGGTCTTAATACGTTCAACCTAAATTTCTCCTTATACGGTTTTCAGGCCATTTCCTCTTGCCTTGTTCTTCACGGTGATAGAGAACATCTGGTGTGTCCCTTTTCAAAATAAATCCTCTTCCTTGGGGAGTGCACGGTGTGCACACTTTGGGTCCGAACGGATCTGGGCTTGAGTCTGAGCCTTGTCACTTAGTAGCCTTAGGCCACTATTACCTCTCTGAGCCTAAATTTCTTCTTTTGTAAAACAGGGCTGATAATTTCTCCCTTGTAGTTTCAGCTTCAGAGTCCAGTTCCTAGTAAATGCTCAAAATATGGTACCTTGTATAGTTATTGCTTAAATCTGTGAGAATTTATTATCAGCTTTTCCTTTTCCGTAACAACATTCCCAGATCTTTCTGACTGTGTTCTGTTTTTCTAATCCACTAAAAATGGCTCTAAATGAGATTTTGGGCGCCGTGGTAGATGGAACACTAGGTTTGCAATGAAAGGCTTATCTGACCTGCTTTCTGAGTTAATGAGTTTCTTGTATATGACCTTGGACAAGTCACTTTAACAGCCTTGAGCCTGCTTGCTCATGTGTAAGGTGAGGATGATAATTATCCTATCTTCTGTGCCTTCCTCTCTGGACTGTAGTGAGAATACTGTAAGAAAGTAATTTATAAGTCACAAAGCACCATACAATCATAAAGTGATAGCAGTATATATAATCAGCAGTTAAAATTTAACACTTTACAGTATGGTTAATTAAATTAACCAAATTAAATTGGTCGTGTTATTTATATGACTTTTAAAACCTTGGTTACCATCTTCCACCTCACCCTTGTCCTGCATGGCCATTATGAGGCATTTACTCTTTTTAAAATTTCCATTTTCATCTGCTCTTGTGGTTGCAAGGCTAAAAATGACAACTTCCAGATGTATGACAGGCACGTATTAACACAATTCTGACACTAAAGGCACTGAGTTTGTGTACAAGGAGTGAGTCAATGACAAAGTTGGGTGAGGTCACGAGAGGGCCAGGTGCTCTAAGTGGGCACAAAGAGATGAAGGGATCCCGGAGAGGTAGATCAGCAAAGAGATGTCTCCAGTGATGGACATTATGGACAGGATTATAGTTCTGCATTTCGTAAAACCACCACTGGCAAGTTCCGGACAGAAGAATGGTCATGGTCAAAACATATCTGAACGAGAGGAGAACTTCAGGACATGGGGGCCTACTTAGAGCGGAAGTGACCTTGGCGGGTGTAGTGATCTCAGGCAGTAGAGGACAATGGCCTACTGATATGTGGGAAGTGAGAACGTGGTATTGGAGAAGACTGGCGGTAAAGTTGAGTGTCACAGCTGTGTGAGCTGAACAGTGGGGACTGTTCCAAAGTGCTAAAATTGTGGGGAGGGGGGAGAGAAAGTAGAGTGAATATAGCCATGTGTAAGAGACCCTTTACATGTGCTGTTGGTTTTAGTTTTTAGCTTTCTTGAGTATAGTTAGAGTTTCTAGATGCAAGAAGTGTTTCCTCATATTTGTACTGTATTTTTGTTGTTTCGTTGCCTCAATTCTGTTTGGTTTCATGTTTAATTTGGGGGCTGAAAGTATTTAAGTTTGAGTAGTGAAGAGTAGAATTTGGTTAAATATCCCCATTGATAACATTATATATTTTTATATTCTAATAAAACTAGCTATAATGGCCCAAGTGTCCATTTGAGATTTGATCTACAAAGCTGCTTTCCTGGGGCCCTTCACTCCATGACTGTCTGCGACCTTAGCCTCTGAATCACGTAATCATTTTTGGCCTCCTAAGTCAGTGATTCTGAGTGGGCAGAGTGGTAGTGTGATGTCATGTCTGGGTCATGAGCCTGTACCTTCACCACACATAGGTCCCGCCCTTCCTGGTCTGGGCAGCTCAATACACAGTGCTTGGCCCATAGTGGGTGCTCCATAAATTTAGTTGCTTTTCCTGCCTCTCTCTGGTTCTCAGATCGGAATATCCAAATTTGAGAACACCAGCATAGGATCAGGTTCCCCAGTTAAAATCCATAATGAAAGCCGAGGCAGATGTGTGGGAAAGCAGTTCCAGGCCCTTTCATTAGGCTAGCAAAGATGCTTGCACTGGGTTTACAGCTAGGCTTCCTGTGCTCATGAATCATAATATCTCTTATGGGACTGATGAGTTTTAACTTACTGCAACACTGATAAACTGTGTGTAATATTGTGACATTTGAAAGTATTCACCATAAAAAGTAGCTGGTGGGGGTATGTATTTTGAGACACTTTGTATTCTACCAAGGTTGTCTGGATTTTATTGCCCCGTCCCTCAAAACAGGGTCAAAAGGAAGGTCCTCTGCATTATCTCCAAAATCCTAAATAAGAAAAATAGCAAACTATTGATAGTCTTAAACATTTATATTTTTTAAAATAAAGTGTCTTTCTTGCCTTTTTCCCCTTTAATTCAAATTCCAACAAATATATTATTTTTTAAAAAAAATTCAGACAAGTGCAGATTCGAATGCAGTTGTAAAAAACTATACTGAAAAATCTCCTGTAAACTTTGCCCAGTTTCCCTTCAATGGTGGCATTTTTTTAAAACTATGTGATCTCACCTTTAACAGGAACCTAAACAACAAAACAAAGAAACAAGCAAAATATAACCAAAGACACTGAAGTAGAGAACAGACTGACACAGTTCAGAGGGGAGAGGAGAGGGAATTCAGGGGAATTTCAGGGGAAAAGGGGAAGGGTTTACAGGAACAAGTATAAAGGACACATGGATAAAAACTAGGAGCGGGTAGACATGGGAGGGAGGAGGGGAGGGCTAGGTGGGTGGGTTGGGATGGGAGTAAAAGATAGAAAATTGTACTGCAACAATTAAAAAAAGAAAACAAAAAACTATGTAGTACAGTCTCTCAGATAGGATACAGCATGAATACAATCCACCTATCAGCTTCAGATTTTCCCAGTTTTATATGTATTTGTTTGTGTGTGTGTGTTAAGTTCCACACAGCTTTACTACCCGTGTAGATTTGTGTATCCACCACAAGAGGTACTCTCTTTTAAGACTTTAAGTTGCTTGAGAGTTTGGGCATATCCCATGCTAACAGACATTAAGATGTGTCTCCTCTTCTAAATACACAAGAACTTTGCATGGGTGGAGAGGGGAAATCTGGCCCAAGGTTCCTGTCTGTGGCTGTGCAGTAACTCTTTCACAGTCCCTCATTAGAAAGGGCTGGCTGGCCAAGGCAAAATCATAGGTGGGCTTGGCACACAGCTAACCACTTGCCTGGAGTAACGTATGCTTTTGTACTGTGTTAAGAGTTCTGCCAATTTCAGAGACCAGGAAGCAAAGAGTTGGCCTAGGAGTGTGACACACCTGCTTTTCCTGAGGCCACATACAACAGGCTGATTGAGTACCTGTTTGCCCTCCTGGGATGTATTGAAACACGTCTCTAGAGTCCTGAAGGTGTGGAAAATACTACCCCTCCATCCCCAGAAATTCATTTCACACAGATTTTAAGTGTCCACAAGGACAGATGTTTATTGGAGGAAATGTCCTGTTAATTGTAGTTTGACTATCTGGCCCAGTCTCTAGAATGAAGTTTAGTGGAATTCTACTATGTTGAGACCTTTAGGAATATCCACATTTGAGAATGCTAAAATAACGTTAGGTTCCCCAATTTTTAAAAAATTGCAACTACCTCACACACACACAAACACCCCAAAGCTGTGCTGGTGTGCAAACACTTGGCAGATTGTCAAGCTCCCTCACCGGCTAAGTATCTCAATTCTGAACTGTAGTCCGAGAAAAACTGGATTTGCAAGCAGCTCAAACTGTGAATGTTAAAATTTAAGAGTGACGAAGATTATCTGGTTGGTTAATTAGATGACCAAAATTTATGATGATGATATTTGGGCATATTAACCAGTGAAAAAAAACATGGAGATGTGATCACTATGAGATCCTTTTAGAGAATAAGTTTAGTAAATTTATTGCCAATGTTCTATTGGTCCTATTGGTTTCTAAATCTCAACTATACCTTGGTATATAAAGCATTTCTTTTCCTCTTTGGACTAATATTTTTTCCTATTAGCATTTCAAAAATTCATGATTTATAAGTGACTTTCATTTTTGGTGGTGACAATTATTTAAACAAAAGCTTAGTTTTAGTCAGCCGGAGATATTTTGAAAATCTTGGAAGTGCAGAAAAAACTATCTATTAAAGGAAAAATTGTAAAGATTATCAGGACAGGCTGGTTTACTTCCATAGCAAACTTCCTTGGGCCTTACTTGACCCAAATACATGTGGTCGAACTGTGGGCGTGGCTGTGGAAGTGGCCAAGGGAAACCTGTATAGTCCTGCTTCCTGTGTCCCACTGTCTGTCACTGAGGCTTGGTCTAAGCGATGCCTGAACTCTGATTTTTGTAACTGTGAAAATGTTAGTCGATTTGGTGTTCAATCTGTCCAACAACAACCCTAGACTTAGTTCAGAGATCATGCAGTTGAATTCTCATGTTCTGCAGGTGACAAAACGAAAACCAAGGGCAATTAAATGTGCCCAGCTCAAGGTCACACCACCTTGTTGGTTTGGATGAAAACCAGGTTTTCTGACTTCTAGTCCATCACTTTTCTGCTATAGGGAGCAGCTTCCTGTCACCCGACCAGTCTTTCCTTGGTTTGCCATTTGCAATGTTGACTGTTCTTCTGACCAACCTCTCCCTTTAGGTCCTGTGTTAGTTTTCTGGGGCAGCCCTAACAAAGTAATGCAAACTTGGGTGCCTTACCACAGCAGGAATGTATCCTCTGATGATTTCAGAAACCAAAAGTTCTAATCAAGGTGTAGGAAGGGTCATGCTCTCTCTGAAGGCCCAGGGGGGAGTCTCTCCCGTGCCTTTTCCTTTGGCTTTTAGGTGTGTCACTCCAGTCTCTCCCTCTGTCGTCAGATGACAGTCTTCTGGTATGTCTGTCTGTCTCTTCTTTTAAAGGAACATCAGTTATATTTGGTTAGGGCCTACCCTAAGGACCTCATCTTAACTTGATTACATCTTCAAAGACTGTATTTCCAAATAAGGACACATTCATAAATGCGCAGGGGATTAGACTTCAACATCGTTTTTGGGAACACAGTTCAACCCGTAACAGGTCTCATTAGCTTCAAAACCATTTTTAGAACCAGTCAGGTATTTGTAACACAGAATAAGAACCTGCAATGAATTTCATTAAATGTAAAGCATCACATCCAACATTTGTAGTTTGTTACAATAACACATTGAAAAGATTTATAGACTGTTTTGGGTGTGATTTTTGGATTAATTCCCTGCTTTGAAACCATTTGTTGGGCCCCGTTTATTTAAAGGAGGGAATGAATAGACCTGAAAACACCTCATTTTCATTTTCATTTCAGTCTGGAATCCAGTAAAAAAAAATTTTAGAGAATTGAAAACTGTTGCAGAACACCAACCAGCACTGTATGTTTTTTTTTATCATTTTGATCTTCAGTTATTAGATACTTGTTTGCATGTGCTGAGCCTCTAGCTAAAATGAAAAAAATCTGAACTTAAAAACATTATTTGTTAGTCATAAAGTCTAGAACAAAATATTTGCTATGCAATATTTAATGGCGTGTATAGAACTTTGAAGTGTGATTTCAGAGCTAGAAATCCTGCTCTCGGCACTCTTTCTGTGCGTCCACACTCCTAGTGGAGCATAATGATTTGTGCTCATAAACAATCTCCCTGTCCTTGTTCTCTTTAATATTAGTTAATCAGTTTGGGAGGAAATATCCATATAACCTTAATTTGTATCTTTAAAAAATATTTTTAAAACCAAGTAATGGGAATGGATGCCATGATTTTATTAACTTTTATATATGTGATTGCAAATCTCCCTTTAAATTAATGTCTTTTAGCTTCAAATACACTTCTTCCCATAAGGCTAGTCCCCATTTCCTATAACCTTACAGGCCTAGGAGAACAATATTTTCCCTTCTGTCGTTTTGATAATTACGTCCTCTGTGCTCAGTGGTGGCCTATTAACTAACATGAATACCACGGGCTTGCATAATAGCCTCAAATTTCCATATATTGGAACTGTGAGAATTTTCTATAATGGTGCTTTAGCAATAATGATGGAGGTACAGGCATTTCCTGAGGATTAATGACCAGCTGGGAGGAATCAGTGGCCCTTGGCTCTGCCTCCCAGCCAGCCATTAATTCTAGGGAAATGTCTTTTGCTGAGGTCATTATTGCTCTTACAAGATTAAAATGGAAAAACATAATAGGTATATGAGTTATTTTTATGGATTTTTTCAGTTTCCAATGGTATGGACTAATTCGAGAAAATGAATGTGTGTACATACAGTAGTAGGTCAGATTGTTTGAATCATCCCTCAGTATTCCATATATTTTATGATTGGCTTTACAGTTCCCTATCTTTCCCGCTTTAAAAAAGAAGAAAATTTGATTTAGTAATTTCTGCATTGACTCAAGGCTTACAAGTGTATTCAGTGACATATTTGGAAATACCAGTTTCTGTTATCAACTTCAAATAATATTCAGGTTTCACATATAGTCTGGACAGAAAAAAAGTATTTTTATATTTTTGTAAAAATTCTTTTTCTGTTAGAATAAAATGTTGTAAGAATTTTTTTTAAAAAACCCTGTAATAATTTCCCTGTGGCTCTTTGTTTTTTCTCTGTCCTGGAATATTGCCACCCTTGACTTGTGGATGTGGACCGCATCATCCAGGTGTGGTCTTGTGGACCACTTTTATCTCTATCACCAGTTAGTGATTCCACATTTATCAGGCTTCAGATATAGAAGCCAGGCTCATTGGAGGATTTGAAAAATTACTGATCTGCATCAAAAGAAATAAAAGAGTCAAGCTAAGAAGTCTCATTATGTTTGGCCCTCAAGTTCTGCCCCCATCTCTTTCCTTGTTCACCAAACTCACTCCAAGTAGTGGTTCACCTTGGTCAATTATTTTGCAATCATACTGTCTTGAGCCTGTTTTGTCCTAAGTCCTCAAGTGTCCGCAGCCTGCTTTTCCTTTCCCTTTCCCATTCCTGGGCTTTTGACATCCATGAAATGCTTAGATGCTGCTTTGCCTCTCAGACCTACTGCTCTACTTTCTTTCCCCTTTGTTGAAAGTGCTAGGCTTCTCCTAGTGCTAGAGTGCCGCCACCCAGTAGAACTTTCTGCAGTAGCGGAAATAGTCTGTATTTGTGCCATCCACTATGGTAGCCACCAGCCACATGGGGATACCTGAACACTTAAAGTGTGATGAGTGCCATTGAAGAACTGAATATTGACTTTAATTAATTTCAATTTCAGTAGCTGCATGCGACCAATGACAACATAGCACAGTCACCTATGGACCCATTTTGTCTCCACCTTTCCTTCCTAGCTGTCCTTTTTACCTTTGTAGTGCTGTATATTGACTCGCTCTAACTGCCACTTGCCCCTGGAGGAGACCTTAATGCCCTTTAACTCAACTCTTGCCATATTCTGCCTTTGGTCTTTTGCCTAATTCAATAGGACAGAAATCAAATAGCTGTTATATGCAAGCCACTGTGCTTGGTCCTGGAAGAAGTGCAGAGAAATCCTTGGAGAGCTTACAGAATAGAAGAAGCCGGGGTTTTCTCTGTGGCAGTGAGTAGAGAGGTCACAATTCAGCAATGGCCCAAGTAAGCCAGATGTGGGCTGTCCTGAGTTTAGGGATTTGAGATGGGAGGTATTGTAAAATATATGTGATTTTTTACTTCTGGGGGAGCTAAGTTGCAAACCATTTCTGAGTGAGGTACTTTATACAGTATAAAACTATTTATCTCTTAAAATTGCCACACTAGCACCCCATAATTAAGACAGTCAGAGGTCATGGACCTATCAGGACAGTCCCAGTTTGTGCCCATTGTTCCAGTGTATCTGTCAGTAGCACCCCTTTTGCTCCCAAAAGGGCCCTACTTGGGGAAAGTAAAGTTTGTGGTCACACTACCTATAGTCTGCCTAAATTTTTCACACACACAAACACACACACACAGGCACACTCACACCTTGCACCTCCCTTAATCTTATTGCATTTGTGTTCTTGGGCCACTTCCAGCTTATTTTCTCAAGCCATTTTTCTATTAGGTCATTTCTTTGTTCAGAAACTGCCAATGGCTCTTCCTTCTTGACTGCATAAATTATAAATTCTTCAGGTCCTATAAGTACAATTATTTAATTCTCTGTGTACCATTTTCAGATGTATGCATGTAAAACACATACCTATGTAGCCCAGTAAGTGAACTTTCTATTCCATGTAGGACCGGCAATTTCTCACCATCACTTTTACCTAGAATTTCTTTGTCCCACGTTTAGCTGCTTAAAATCTTCTTTAATCTTCAACATTCAGTTTAGACAGCATTCCTGTGACTGACTCCCTGAGGCAGAGCGAGGCATCGCGCCTCTGCAACGTGAGAACACACGTCATTAATGCCTTGCTTGTAGCATGAGACATACACTTTCTCTTGTCCTGGCAATTTTTGAACATTCCTTATTTTTATTTATCAGTTTTGTAAAGTCCTGGAGAATTTTCCTCAAAATCTAGGACAAGTACATAGTAGTTGCTTAACATACGTATTTGTTGAATGAAGAAAAAAAAGTATATGGCTAGTCTACTTAGGTCATTCCCACAAGATGATTTCTTAAAACTGTAATTGGAAGCTTTTTTTTTTTTAAAAAAAAAGGGTATTTCCACAGTATTATGTCATTAATTACTGTACCCAGAGGAATTACTGCTTCTGCTAATCTCTTGGATCCAATACTTAGAGACATAAATATAAGTGACACTAGTCCTGCTACTGCATTCAACAAGATTAGAAAATAGAAAGTACACTTAGAAGCGGATGCTGGAAAAATACTTTCACAGATAACAAAATGTAGAATATATTACTAGGATTAGCTCAGGGGCACCGCCTAAGGTGACGCTACTGATGTGGTATTGACAATATGCTGGCATGCTCTTCTGCACAGTTGGAAAGAGTTGTGTCTATTTTGGGGACTTTTTCTTCCAAATTAAAAAAAAAAAGCAAGGTGTCTGACTGATTTTTAAAAAGAATGTTCCAAGAAACAGCACTTGCTAATTGGGATGGGAAAAACAGAGTTCACATACAAGACAAAACTTGTATGTGAATGTATTTTTTATTTTTTTTTAATTGTTTTTCTGTGTCTGTGGATCACTATGTATAGAGTTCAGGAAATAAATTGGTTTTCCTTTTCTCAATATTGCACCAATAATTTCATCTTTTTTTTAGGTTATGTCAACTTCTCTTAAATTGGTAAAAGCCTAAATACTCTATATATTTAATTTAAGCACCTTGCATGTCTATGGTAAACAAGATTATATAATAAAATCAATATTGCAACTATTTTCTAATAAACTATATTTTAAATTTTATATAGCAAAATATTTTTTGAAAAAGAAGTCAACTTATGCACAGACCTGTTCCTGATTCTGCATTGTAACTTTAGACTTTAAAAGGGTGGTAACAAAAGAGTAAGCATTGGATGTGTTTACTTTTTCTCGGAATCTTACAACAACAAACTCACCAGAACACACACACACACACACACACACACACACACACACACACACAACGACCCCCCCCCCACCCCAAACCAGAAAATGGCTCTTTCTCTACCCACTTCTTTCCCTGCTTCCTACAATCAGTTTCATTGCCACAACTACCAACAGGCTTAAATATTTTAAGTATTTTCAAAAATTTTATTTATTTTATTTTTAGAGAAGGCAGGGGAGGGAGAAAGAAAGGGAAAGAAACATCAGTGTGTGGTTGCCTTTTGAGTGCCCCCTACTGGGGATCTGGCCCACAACCCAGGCATGCACCCTGACTGGGAATTGAACCAGCAACCCTTTGGTTTGCAGGCTGGCACTCAATCCACTGAGCCACAGCAGCCAGGGTTATTTTAAGTATTTTTACATATTTATGTTGCTTAGGAATTGAGGAAAAACTAAATATGAATGAAAACATTAAAATACTATTTAAGAACAATTAATTTACTTGGTTGTATAAAAGTGGAAGCCAAAAAAAAAGTGGAAGCCAGTTGTTAGAAATGTCTTGTACTCCAAACATTTAAAAATTGGTGTTGGAGTCAAGAAGCATGGGTCATTTGGAGGATGGCTATGTCGTCAACTAAGAGAAAAAAACAGGAAGAAGAAGATGAGTTTAGAGGCGCAGGTGGAAACGAAACACTCGAATTCTTAGTCATGTATGTATAAAGTTTAGGAGAAGGAGCTTAGCTGCAGGTAAAGATGTGGCAGCCATTAGTGGCAGTAGTTGCAGCCATGGCTGTGAATTGAAGATCTCAAGAAAATGTGGAAAACAGAAAAGTGATTCAAAAAGTTGGAGAGGGAGTATGGAGATCATTGCATACAAGATAAAATAAGTGGTCAGCTGCCAGCAATGGTATGTGGAACCATGATCCTCACTGCCTCCTCCCCCAGATGTCCCACCATATAAAGAACCTACGTATGGGTCCCCTGCCATCTCTGCCCGCATGCTCAGCTCCTGATAATTGGCATGGTTTTTACTTCTCACTGGACCAGGCTCACCACTGAGGCATGCTATGGACAGCAGTGAACGCTAAACCCTGGGCATGCTATCAGCGCTCAAGGAGAGCAGGGAAATGAAACTAAGGGGAGTCCTTTTTGGGCCAGATCATTAACTCATATTGAGTGACATCCTGTATCTCATCTGAGAAAGTTAAAGTTTTGTCGTGCGATTGCTCTACAAAATGGAGCTTTTCTGTTGGTTTCCTGAAACTGTTCAGCAAAATAGGACACTAGTGCAAGGCCTGTTCCCAGCAACTGGCTGCACCTTCCTTTCTGAGGAACAAAGTGAACATCTGTAATGAAGGGTGAAATCTCCCTGGTGTGTTTAAACTGACAACCTTGACTTCAAGGATCATTAGATTTCAAAGACAAAAAAAAAAATCAAGGTGATATTCATTGCATGGATCAGATGATGAGGAAATGAGGAGTAATTTGAGATTCATTCACAAGAAAAAGTCTGAAAGGTTTTCACATGAATAGGACCATAAGAGTCGGGAACTCCAGGCTGCATGCCCAGCTCGTTCTCTCTGACGTGCTAGAGGACTTGGTCTTCAGGCCACTGCAGCTGCCACCTCCACACCGAGCAGACAGTATGAAGTTTTCAAACCTTTTGAATGGTACGTGTCTCTAGGTAGGCTGGCTGGGCACAGGATTTGTACTTTTGCCCAATTTTGGCAAAGCAGTTTTTGTAATCCAATAAAAATGCTGCGTTCTATAAAGCTAATTGCAGAACAAAACTTTAACGTCTCCAGATGAAAAATGGGATAGGCAGATCCACCGAAGGGAAGGAACATGTTGTTTCCTGCGTCGTGGCTCTGCCCTCTTAGAATAGTTCCATGAATAATACGTATGCACAGTAAACTTTTATAACCATATTTAGGTCCAAGCAGCATGTGGGATTTTGTGCTAGTAGTTGCTGATGAGTACCACAAATAGGAATCCTTTATATCTACCGTATCCATAGTAACCAACCCGGCCCATTTCCATCGTGCTGATTAGCTTCCAACCTGCTGGCCACGCTTAGGCTTTATGGGATCCAGGATTCTTAATTCATATAACACCCCAGAGACATGGGTAAGTGCTTGTCAGAAAAGCAAACTTAAGCGAGGGGTTTTAAGAGATTTGAAGAATGCCACAAAGTACCCAAGATGATAATTTTTGACTCACTTGTTAATTTAACTCAACAATGTTATAAAGTTACATAGCCAAAATCAGAATTATGAGTATTAGGGCAATACCAGTATTTTCTTGCACCTCTTTGAAATATTCTGTTACTGACTTCATCGTTGGCTATTTAGTAGGTAGCACACATTCACCTTGCATGTGGCAGAGATTGTGCAATTTCCTATTAATGTTCATGATCTTTTAAATACAGAGAAATATTTAGCATACTAGAAACATGGTTTAAATTAATGGTGTTAACATTGTAATGTTAATATGTCCTTGTTTTTCCTAGGGCACACTACAAATGATTCTATAGTATTTTCCTTTAGTTTGCATGTACAGTGTCCATTTGAACAACAGCATAATATTGTTGCTGGCCTGTATTTGTTAGCTTACTTAACTGCGATTATATTATTATAAAAAATTATTATATAAAAATTATTATATTTAAACCTAAATTAGTCCTCACACTTTCTAAAGTTTTCATATTTGAATGGAATGCACCAGAGTGACACTTTTCCATTTCTCCACTCCCAAGACGGGAAGACACTTGTTCCAAGCATCTGTGTCCTCACCTGTTTTTCACTAATATTCAACTATTGTTCCCAGGTAAGTGATGGAGCAAACACTAGGAATCACACCAAATATGTAATTTCTATGTGTCCAAGGTGGGTGGGCCTATATTTTGGAGAGAAAAACAGTTCACAAACATAAGAGAAAGAATGGAAACTGAGAATTACCCCTAAGGAGATATCTGTTGTTCACTCAGCGAACATTTATCATACCTATGCTAGGGCTAGGCACTGTTCTGGATATTGGAGATGGTTTAAGTCCCCTGCTCTCATCCATCTTATATTCTAAAAAGGAATTAGGAAGAATGGTCTAGCCACTGAAAAATAAAGATGATCATTTCCATCAGGGATGAGTTATGAATTAAAATGAACCAAGTTAATGTGATGTAGAGTACTGGAGTGGGAGAGATGCTTTACATTGGACAGTTTGGGTGGGCATCATGGAGGACATGCTATGTGAATTTAGTGCCCTGAATGGCAAGAAGGTAGATCTGTGGCTGACATTACAGCAGATGGGAGGACGGAGTTAGGAGTGGCTAAGTGAGCATTCAACTTCATTTGCCTTATCCCCTGGGTTAGGTAAAATGTGACTGGATATGTTGCAAGTATTGCAAAAGGCAGATGATAGGCAAGAGAATTCATTATATCTATTCTTGTGATGCCTATATGCCTATTTGTAAGCTTCAAAGTGAAATAAATATTGGCTCTGCCTTTTTAGGTCACCTTTTATTCTTTAGCACAGAGGTAAGAAAGTCATCAGAGTAGTCATTAATGAGAATAGTTGTTCTTTTTAACAGTGCTAACGTAGAAAAGAATAACTGGCATGTAGCTGAGATGTAGCCAACTTGCATCAACACTGCTTGGTGGTGTTCCCTCTTGACTTACCTAAGTCAAATTGTTGTTTCTGCCTCCGCTTTCCCTGTAGAAATGAAAGAGAGAGAGAAAGGGAGGGAGGGAGAGAAATAGAGCATGAGGGAAGAGAAATTAGTTCTGATTTTCTTGTTTCAAAACACTGCAGAAAATACAGTAAAGTAGAAAACAAAATTTGTGAAGAAAGAGATGGAAAGAGATGCATGAGCCTCCTTATTTGTGAGTGACATTACTAGTTTGTGTAACAAAAAATGTTGACACTGAATTGTGGACCTGCCCTTGTTAACTGCTGCTCCTGAAAGTAGTTAATGGCATATACTCTGTAGCAGCAGCCACTTGTCCTGGTGCTTGGATGAACAGATGTCTAGCCCACTGAGGCACTGAATTCTAACTTTTTGCTCTGTTGAGAACCTCTTTGTTTTTGGATTCAAAGGCAGCCTGACAGTTTGGAGACCTTCTCAGGAAGGGGAACCTCTGGAACTTAATCTGTCATGGGGAGAGCCAGGAACCAGCACACTTGGAATGGTATCTGAGCGAGAGGACGCGGAATTGGCTGGCCCACCCTCCCTTAGTGAGCATTTATTTTTTTTAAGCGACAGAACTAATTATTGTGAAAGGACACAAAGGAAAGGGAAAACCAAAACCCTATCCTCATGATACTGACAAATCAGTTGGACTGAGCACACAGGAATCAACTAAAACACACTTCCGCCAAGTTCTGACTGTGTAAAAGCAGAGGATATGAGTCTTGCGGGGAATGCGGAGTTGAGGCATGACTGATTAGTCAGTACGTAAGTGCCGGCAGAAGAAGCATTTTGGGTGACATTTGAAGGAAGTGAAGGGAAGATTTGAGTTAATATACATAAAGCTTGTCATCTGAACAAGGCTGGAAACACTTGGAGAGCAAGGAGGTGGCTTCTCTTCCTTAGACATTTCCCGAAGCCCCTTGTTATTCTGTAGCATGTTTGCCAAGAGCTTGAGTGACAGGACTTGGGCGCCATGTAACTTAATTGAGGAAGGGTTGGCCTTCCACTCTGCCACCGATAGGCCACCCTAGTTGCGGTTAAATTACAGAATGGAAACAGCTGTCACAGGCACCTGTAGACCTGTCCCTTTTTTCTTCCAATGTCCACTCACTTTTGAGCTCTTTCTCCCTTCAACATTGCTCACAAAAGAATCTGTCCATCTGAAAGTGAACAAATATCCAGTCCCCTTGTGCACAGGCCTCACTGAAAGGAGAGAAACTGTTGAATATCACTGGAAATGTAAGGCTCTCTTATGACTATAAAGTCTCAGGGGAATACTAGTGGTTAAATTGCTAAGTTTTTTAAGTCCCAAGCTTTTTACACTTGCAGTACAGATAAGGGCCTGATCTCTCAATATCAGGTTTCTGGCTTTGTCCTAGCTTCAGTTTTGTTTTGTTTTGTTTTTTTTCAAAATGCCATTTTCATTTGTTGTGAGAGTTTAGACCATGTCAAAGAGCTTCTCTGAGTGGTAAATGGTTTTACAGAGTACACAGAAAATGGAAACTCAGTATCTTCCTGGAGGCAGTCTGCTGCCATCAGGAAGGAGTTGGGTTAGTCTCCAGTCTTGGCTGTTTCTGAACGTGGAACAGGAAAGGGAGAACTGAGGCAATGAGTCATCTCATTTGGGCCCAAAGCACCAGTTACCTTGAATAAGGAGAAAAATTGAAGCAAGAATTCTCTGCTGTTTTGTCAATGGTTCTTGTCCAATTCAGTACATCCTAAGAGATGGTTTAGGGAATGATGATATGGCAGAAAAAACCCAGGTAGTATCATCAATCAGTCTTGCTTGTCCTCATCTAACTCTTTTACCTAAATCTTCATCAAGGTCTATGGAAATGCTAGCATCAATCTTAGTAAATTACCAACTAGATGATTAATGGTTTTTATTGGTTATTTTTGATACAATAATGGAATTGTAGTGTTTTGAAATTGAAAAGTAAATTAAGAATTTGTGCCCACATCCAAATTATAGACACTATCACACTAAAAATACTAGTACTGCCCCAAACCACCAACATATTATGAAAGTGTGAGTCTGTTAGATTACTATTGACTTTCTATAACATATTTTAAGAGACAAACATTGGTAAGCTGCTATACCTCCTTGATCAAAGAGACGGAAACCTTTGTAAAACATTCAGTTGATGGAATGATTAGCTAGAATAAATCTAGGCACTGTTTTCAAAGGATCCTACTCACTCAACTAAATACCAAATAGACTTTGATTCATTTTTGTGTGAAGTTCCCTGGACCATTTTAGTTTGGATATACATCATTCGAAATACAGTACCATGACCACAATCATCATGTACATATATAAATTAAAGCAAGATAGGGAAAGGAATACAGTGGATCACAGGGCAACTCAGAAAGATGACAGCAATGATTAGGAATTGAAACGCAATGGTTGTATTTCAGGGTCCTATCCAGCAGATGGTAGTTATTATAGCTCTTCATGTTCCACCTTATAGGCTGATGGATCCTCAAGTCTGATCTGTCACTGTGGTCTACACTCCCCTCTAGCTATCTACTGAGGTCATCAGGGAGAAGTCAGAGAGAGTGCTTTCAGTAGGTAACTCCTCAGACATCATAGTAAACTACCCTCATTGGACTGGCCCTTCCCCATGAGTGGACTACACGTTACTGCTCTATTTATGTATTTAAGAAAAAATGTTTGAGAAATACAGTTGACATTTTATTCTAGTATATACTACTTGGAGCATCATTTCTCAATGTAGGTAATATAAATGGGGCAGCTAAACACAGTTGTGCTTAATATTCGTAAATCAATGCTTATTAAATGCCTACAAAGTACCAGGTATTTTTCTAGAGACCTCAGAATAAACCTTCAAAGCCTACTTGATTGGCATGATTTTATAAACGGGAAACCAAGTCTCAAAAACTTTAAGTAACTTGCACAGATACACAGAGAGTAATAAAACTGAATCTGGAGCCCAGGTCTGTCATATGCCAAAGCCCATGATTTTTCTATGCCATGAGGCCAATCCAATTAGAAAGATTACAGAAATCTTAGTTCTTCAGTCCTTTTGACACTTAGCTTTAGGATTAAAGTCATTGACTATGCTTTACAAAAATGTAATGTTCAGTATTCCAATCATATATAACAGACATTTATTAAGCATTTAACATAATAGATTTGTGTGCAAGTACATAAAATGCAGTTCTTAGCTTTAAGAACTTACAGTCTAAGGGTAGATATACATACGTATGAAACTTCTGTTTTTGAACCCCGATTGTAAAACTCATCTTGTTTTATTATTTAATCATTATAAGAGCTTATACAGTAGATATTTTATAAATATTTTGCCAAGTACAAATCATGAGGCCTTCATTCCAACTAGGTAAAGTAAGGAAAAGTCAGTGAAGACGATGGATGGCACTTCAGCTGAACCCTAAAGGATGGGTGGGATTTTAACAGGATGGGATTTTAGCTGGAAGGGGAAGTTCCTGGAGAGAGTTTGCCATGTTGTGTGAAAAGCAGGAGCAAGACAATGAGGCAGTGAATGCAGGGTGTGTTCACATAGCAACAGCTAGTTTGGTTTGCATAGTGTAGATCAGGGCCATCGCATGGGGACGAGGCAGATATGGATGATGAGCCTGAACAATAGGAGATACCCAGTTGTGAGGGCCATGCACAGCATGCCTAAGGAGATTGGGCAGCATAGGAAAAGGGAACATATTTCTGTGTAAGAAGATGATCAGATCTGATCTGATTTACAAAAAAAATATAAGCTCACTCAGATGCCTGCATCACTAGCCATAGGTAGTCTCATAACAGATGCATTAGACTCACAGTCATGCATTGCCTGACGACATTTTGATCAACAGTGGGTCACATAGATGACGGTGGTTCTGTTAGGTTTCAACACAGCTTCATTTCCTGTAAGAAATGGGAGGATATATGGTTCAGAAGAAAATTTTTTTTCTCTGATGCGAGCAGTATCTGGGGGGCAATAGATTCACTTTTCACTCATAGCACCTCCATTTCACACGCACAGATTAGCCCCAGTCAGTCAGATGCTGACCTGTTTCAGCACAGAGGAGCCTGTGCCTCTGGCGCTGCCCATTCGGAGGGTGCTACAGCCCTCCCAGATCCAGCTCGATGGGCTTCAGAGTACGCCGCTGTAAATTATTTCTTGATCCTATGCAAGGACACTGGTCCACAGGAACTACCTTAACAAGTATGAAGTGCCACTGCCCATTTAGTGAAAGCCTTCTGTGGTAGTGTGGAGCCAGCCTGCCCCTGTACCTGGGGAATATTTTCAGGTTGCGATTATGTGAAGCAGGTAAGTTTTACTTATTTTATCCATGCAATACCAGAGCCCCTTGTGCCAGATAGGGTCAGTGGAACCAAAAACAAATTTCCAACTCACAATATTCAGTCCTCAGTTCTACACCCCATTCATGTTAAATAAGCTTAAAAAAAAAAATACAATGAAGTTCTCTGACCTGACTGCTGCTCCAACATGCGAGAGCCAAAACCACACAACCATTACAATCCCCTGCATTTCTTTCTCCCTCCCTCTTGGTGTCTTGTTCCTGATGATCTCAGGCCACCCTCACTCACTCCTGACGGTCATTATAACAGTTGTCTACCCCTTACCCAGCCAATTTTTTAATATTTCCAATCAATCCAGCACTGACAGCTTGGGTGTTCTCTTTCTGCCTTGGTTGGAAAGAAGCAGGGGAGAGGCTTACGGGGCAGTGTTTACATGGCAGACCATGTGTGCATTGATGTCCTGGGCCTTCACATTCACTCCCATTTACCAATACACCCAGAGCAGCTTCCAGCCAGGGTCTGTCATGGTAAGTGCCCTGCACAGATGTATGATTTTTCCTGTCTTATACTATATTTTTACTGTCCCTTTCAATGATTAGACACACCAATACTTACTATTATGTTATGGTTGCCTATAGTATTCAGTAACTCAACGTGCTGTACAGGTTTGTAGCCGAGAAACAAGAAGCTGTACCATATAGCCTAGGTATGTAGTAGCTATACCGTCTAGGTTTATATCGGTGTACTCTGTGATGTTTGCACAGTGATGAAATCGCCTAATGGTACATTTCTCAGAACGTATTCCCATCATTAAGCAATACATGACTGTATTTGCTGCAATAATTTTCTTCCTTAAAACAGTTTTAAAAATAGATATCAAGTTAATATAGTTAATTAGCACTTTATAAGATGATTTTTATACTTTCTTAATACCAGGGGCTGGTAATCATCACGTGTTTTGATTAACTTGAAAGTGAAAAGATTTACTTCCTTCTAGCAATCTAGTCTAAATGTTAGCAGCCTGAGAACTCTCTCTTTAATATTACTAACTTGTACTGAAATTATACTACTAGTTCACTGCATCAGTCTATTGCCTCAAATAGATGTAGACTTCCGGAGGATATATGGACCTCATTTTTATGTTTTTTACTACCTCCTACAGCACTGCAGAAATTGTTACTCAGTGAATACTTGTCAAATGGATGAAGAATCGAATGGATAGCCTTAGGTTAACTATAACTTTCACTCTCATTATCAGGGTGAGTGATTAGTCCAGGGTCACCGTGAGACTTCTGAAGAACCACATTTCTGTAAATTGCCAAATATATAAATTCCATGGTCTCTGCAGGTCAGTGGGTTTCACACCCACAAATTCTGAAATAGTAGGTCTGGGCTGATGGAAGAAGCTGAACTGGATGAGGTTCTTCTAGCGTAAGAGTCAGCAAACTTTGGCCCACGGGCCAAATGTAGCCGATCACCTGGTTTTGTATGACTGGCAATCTGAGAACAGCTTATACATTTTTTAAGTGGTGGGAAAAATCAAAAGAATGATAAAACGGTGACATGTAAAAATGACACGAGATACAAAAGTCAGTGTGCATAAATAGAGTTTCAATGGGGCACAGCCACATTTACTTCCTCATGGACTGTCCATGGCTGCTTCCACTCCACGGCAGCAGAGTTGAAGAGCTGCCACAGAGGCCACCTGGCCTGCAAAGCCTAAAGTGTTTGTTCTCTGGCCCTTTACAGAAAAAGTTTGCTGACCCCTGCTCGAGTATGTCTTTCTGGCCCTTTTAATTTATTCATATTCATTTCTTCCTTTCTTGTGCAAATGGAAAATGAATTTAAGTTCATTAATAGAAGCAAGAAACCTTTAGCTTTGCCTCCAGATGTTATTTTTTCCTTCTCTTGAGAATCTTGAATGTTCTGTATCTCGATTCTCAAAGCTAAAGAATAATGAGGTAGAATATGTTTTATCCATTACCGTATCCCTTTACTATGGGGATCCTAAAAGTGTGGTTTTCCCTTTAGGTTAGAAAGCTACATTCCTCCTCTAGTCGCACTCCATTTTTAGTTCACACTCGGGCTGTCAGCTCCGCAGCACAATGCCAAATGAGCTTCTTAGGATCTCTTAAAAATCTCTTCCGGTTTGGTTTCTGTCCATATCCTACTCAGGTAGTTTTCCTCAGAAAGGCTCAGGAATAGTGGAATCAGGCACTATTTCTTTGGTTATGAACAGCACATTTAACTTCTGTTTGGTGTGCTAATGTTCCAGTAACCTACCAGTTGCCTCCTGTGTTCTGCAGCTTTGTCTGCATGTGGCCGCATCACGGTTGTCTTGGGTTTAGGGCTTTTTCAGCATAGCAAAAGGGGGTGAGACGCCCTGTTGTTTGTAGGCTGAAGCCATTCTGATATGACAGAAAGGCAACTGGATGCAAAGTGAAAAATATCCTCACCCTTTCGTGTCATTTATTCACTCATGAGTCCATTGTAACTGGGCCTCCAAACCATTCCTCCCATGGAAAGTACTCTAAATAAGGTCACCAATGACTTCTTAACCTTCAAATGCAAGGGTCACTTCTCAGTCATCATGCTGGTGTCTATTCTGAAATATTGGACACTGACCATTCTTCCCTATTTTGAACTCTCCCTCCTCGGATCCCAGAGCCAAAACCAGTCCTGATGTTTCTTTTCTTACCTGAAAGCTCCTTGTATCTGGTAGGCTCTTCCCTTTTCTACCTGCCCTTTCCACATTATGCATCTCCAGGGTTACATCTGAAGACCTCTATATTCCATTCCATGTGTCCATGCTGAGTAAGCTCAGGACAATCTATGTTTTATTTACTATCTACATTTCAATGACTGTATTCTTAGTGTACTTGAGAGCACCATAATTCCCTTGATCATTCTTAACTCCCTTCTTTCTCCATTTTCAACACTCACAAATTATTTTTTCATCTGTCATTTATTGCTCCATATGTTTTTAGTTTTATTTTCCTCTATTCCCACTGATACTTCCTCTTTACAGGTCCTTATCATCCCCTCCTGAACTGTTTGCACGAGTCTCCTGCTATTTTCTCTATTGTTTCTAGTTGTCTCTCTTTGACCACCCCCGATATTACGGCAAGTGCTGTGTTGAAGACAGAAACCTTATCACTTTCCTGCCAAAAGCCTTCAGTGTCAACCAATTATGGAAGCAGTAAAGTCCAAATTTCTTATGTTGATTATAACATTAGGCCTTGCCTGCTATCATTTGTCAATTGTAGTCTTTATTTCATGAATGCAGAAAGACCAGTTTTTCTAACACCTACACACCTCTGCTCTCATTGCCATATTCTTTACCTGTATCTCCATCTGTACAAATCTTAACACTTCTCCCAAGCCCCAGTTCAGATATGGTACCCTCTTCCCAAATTAGTCCCCCCTTCTCTTTGTCATCACAAGAGTTTGCACAACCCTCGAGGAGAGCCCATTTCCTAGTGTACTGTAATTGTTGACATGTTTTTGACACTGCAGACGATGTCTTTTTCCTCTTTGTATTTTCAGTGCAAGCTCAGTTTTTATCTTAGCAAAAGTATCCAAGGAATGGATGTGTCCCAGCTATACACCTGTACCTACACCAGGAGCCCCCTAGGTTCCATCACAAGGCATATTACCAATGGATGGTGCTGGGAACGCCCAGTAGGGATACTATCGGCAGAAAAGTTTTATTCTCTTCTCTTGATATTGTATTTAGGCCAAGGGTATGTGGCTACAAATAGTCACTCATGAAGTCAGCTGTGGGAGGAATAGTATTTATTTTAATAGAGTGGAAGAGAAGAGACTTCCAAATGTCCCTGTTACTGAGTGGCATATATTAAAGGTAAAGTTTAATTTTTCATATTAATACTAAGAGAGCTTGGGAGGGAGTCAGTGTCTTATAAGTCATATAAGGAACTTATATATGTGTAATTAAAGTATATGTATTTTAATGTGACCATTACCATATTACTCTCTCTGTTTTTTAAATATTCATCCTCAGAAAATTATTGTTTAAAGGCCAACAATAACAAAAGGGACTGAGCAGGACACCCATGGAGTTTAACATATAGTCCATGCCTTACAGAATTAAAAAATCACAAGCACAAGAAGATAAGTAACAATATAAAGCATTTTGAGGTATGCCAATTATAGTAGATCATAAGTGAGATTCCATTTTGTACCTCTCTTTATCATACTAAAGTGTTTGGACACACACTGGGTGTTCAGTAAGTATTTGCTGAATGAATGAAGTGGCAATGGAACAGAGAGGCCCATTTGTAGCAATTTTTCAATTGTTCTGTCTTACCTATATGCATTAAAATGGAGTTAGATCTTGGTTTATATTTATTGACACCAACAAGCTGTGAATATGAATGAGAATTTATCTTTAATACTTTCCTAGATTTTATTCATTACCCATGAAGATAAAGCTTATTTTTATTTTTTCAAATTTAAAGCCAAAATGAATATATAATATAAATAGTAAAAATATATAAGTAATAAATATGTTAAAATGTGTATAATTTAAAGCTATGTAACATCTGCTGCTTAGTTGGAGGCTTTGCCAGCGTTGCTGAAACCCACTGGGTAAAAATACGAATAAAACTCTTATGATCTGAGTCAGGTACTCAGGAAATTTTAACCATTGTCTTTGAATAGAAACAAATTGCTTTCCTACAACAAAGCCTACGTCTCCAATAAGAAGGAAGTCATCTAAAGATGTGGTTCCTTCTAGAAGTTGTTTTAGAGTCTTTTTCAGAAGGAGTTGGTGATTCCAGATGCTTCTCTAGCTTCATTGTAGTGGAGTACAGATGACCTGTGCCTCGTTGTTCTTTGTATCTATTTATAATACACACCAGACTGCCAAGGTTTACCCACAGAACTTCCTTAAAGCTTAGCAAGATATCTTTTTTTTTTTTTACAAAAGAATGGACTATCATGGTTCCAATTCATCTGTTTTTCTGTATATATGTATGATACTATTTTCACAAGTTTGCTTAAAAATATCAGAATATTTTAAACAGTTGTGTCTGATGTCCTCTTCTTTTTGCCCTTTCCAGTTTGGAGTCCATCTCAGGAAAACAGAGTCACATTCTAAAGCAAGTGTAGCTCTTTCTACAGGTTTTTCCAGTGCAAGAAAATTAGAATCTCACAAATCTGCATGTACTTATTTTATCTTCTCTTCTCCCTTCATTCAACCAGATGGTTTTTATCCTCCCAGGCATTTTCTTGTAGAATTATCATGTTCCTTGATGCTATGGCCATAGTGAGTTTTGTGTTTTTCAAAATCACATACATGTATAAATAAAAGAAGTGTTTGTATTTAAATAGAGTTAATACAATAGGTAATTCGTAAAAAGTAGTCACAAATTGAATGTTTACTCATCTTAGAAGATACCGTGGCAGTAGCCCAGTACATACTTTCTTCAGTTGACTTATTGGCAGCAATAACAGATGTACCTCAGTTAATTGAATAGCTGTGTCTTAAATGAGTAGATGGTATTATTCAGAGTTGGCCAATTTGCATGCACTAGAAGAACTTGTCATTTATAACAACCTTAGATTATTATTTTAAAGATCATACTGCAAATAACCCTTTATTCAGATTTTTATATATTTAGTTTTTATTTGTAATACCACAGTGAAGGGGGTAGAGCTTAGGGGTGGAGAGATTGAGCCAAAAGGAAAAAGGACTCATGGACATGGACAACAGTGTGGTGATTATGGGGTGAAGGGGTGTAAGGGGACTAAATGGTAATGAAAAAATACAGTAAATTTTAGAAAGAAGTAAACTTCCTATGAATTTGAACTATCAATTTGGCAAATGTTACTTTCTTTTTAAATTTGTCTTCTCTTTGAATTATTTTTACCATCATAAGAGAATGAGCAAGGTTGGTTGTAGATAATGAGCTCATTTCTGCTACCCTAGCTATTTTTAAAATCTTTGATTTAAAAAAAAAAAGTAGTTGGAGGGAAGAAATGAACCTGCATTCAACTAGGCTGGCCCTGGTCTCCATTAGCATGGGCACTGGTGAGTTTATTCTCTTTTGTATTTTTGTCTGACTTTCAATAAAATGGTTTCTTTGGAAGTTCTTTCTTTTCCTTCTAAACTTGTTATATAAGAATGCAGTAGTTACAGTTCCGTCTGCCATATGAATGCATGTTTATAAATGATTTACGTGGCTGTTCTAGTCTGTTAGTTAAATATGTATTTAAGACACTTCTTGGAAAAAAATAGAAGTTCTGTATGGTGTTTTTCACAGAATGGATTCAAAGCTGTGGCAAATTTAGTCACACATTTGTAATTAAATATTTTCAGGAGTTTTCACACTAGGAGTTTATACTTTGTACTCATGCCCAAATCATGGTGTAAAGTATAAATCAGTTAGATATATTAAAACAGTAATGAAAATCCTTATTTGGTATTTCTACATTTGCCAATAATTTACTTTGCATAAGACAATGTTAGCTGCTCCCATCCCCCTCCAAATTTTAGTATGTATACAACTATATATCCAACTTTTCTTTCAAGAAAGCCACATCCTAGGAACCCAGAAAGGAATTCCAAATTGGTAATTCTCAGTTTCTCTTGGTATCATTTATAAAGCAGACAAAACAATTTCTTGCATTCGATTCTGAAAACCATAAAATTATTTCAGTACTTAAGCCCAAACTTTCTAAATCAAATTTTGACCTAAGAACAAATAGTTTTGCTATTTGTAACCCACTGAAATTAGTGTTTCAAGTAGAACTTTCCAGGCAACCTTCAACAAAGCCTTGTCAACACACATCCCTAAAGCACATGAATGATATTGTGTTCCACTGTGAGCAGTATTTGTCACAGAAGGAAGAGGAAGAGAACCTAGTCCTTGAGCAGGCCAGTCTGTTGGTGGGAGGGTGACAGGTGCAGCTGAGTGTGGGTGGGTGTGGGGTGCGTCAGTTTGAGGGTGCAGGGAGCTGGCATTCTGGGCTCGGGTTGCAGAGCCCATTCTTTGCAACTCTGGTTTGTGAAGTGATTTATGGGAGCTGCAGCCCATGGGCCATACATCACCTTCCTGGTTGGCTTTGTTGACACCTTGTCACATTCTTGCAGGGTTTGAGGAATTCATTGTTCTTGTTTGAACTGATAAGAACAAAAAAAAAAAAAGGGAAAGAAAAGAAAGGTTTTCTCACTGAGACCTTGGGAAAGGCAGAGGGAGTGGAATGTTCACGTGGAGTGGCAGGGTGCACTTTCCCGAGCAGCGCAGCCGGTGCTTCGGCCGCCGTCCTCAGGGACGCTTCCACCAGGTGTGCCAGCTGCGGCTCTGTTTGTCAGCTGAAAGTAGTTTCTGGTTGCAAGGTGTGGGCGCTGTGGAGAGGGCCTTTGGGAGGAGGAAAGGAGGATGTTTTCCTTCAAGAAGTGGGAGATAGAATGGCAGAGAGGAGATTCCAGTGGAAAGTAAAATGACCCTGGTCACTGGGGGAATGTAAAACATGCGGCGACTTTTGATGTGAGCTCGTCTTTTCGAAGTTCATCCTTTGTACAGCGTGCTTCTCGGGCATGGCGCCATGCTGACCTCTCCCCTGTAATGTGTAGTGCCCCGTGCCTCACTCAGTCTTTTGGCAGCCTGCACGCAGAGAGGCTGGCATCTGAGCCCAGCCCTTGAAGACAGCCAAGTTTTGGAATGAGAGCTCATCAAGCCACTAGTTAAAAGTCTGTGTGATGTGTACGTAGGGTATTATCTTTCACTTCAGTGGAGCAAATGAATGATCTGCCTGTTTTTCTTAGATGTCTTTAGAATATCTCTGATGTCTTTGCTTCAGAAAAAAATAATGAAACTCCGTTTTCTAATTAAATGTATTGGGGTGACATTGGTTGGGAATGTTATATAAGTTTCGCATGTACAATGCTATAATACATCATCTGTATGTTGCATTGAGTGCTCACCCTCCCAAGTCTAGTCTCCTTCCATTACAGCATGTAGTCAACAGCCTTGCCCTCTTTAGCCTCCTCTCACCACCCTGCCCTGGTAACCACCATACTATTGACTGTGTCTGTGTGTGTATGTGGTTTGTTTGTTTGTTTGTTTGTGAAACTGCTTGTCTAAGAAAATTAACAGGTCGGATAATATGGTACTACATGGGATTATAAATGCTCATACTTCCTGTGTGAAAATATATGTTTTCTTTAAGAATAGTCTATTTCTTTCACTAATATTCTTTGTCATCACTTTTGTTAATTGCATGGAGAATAACCCATTTGCACCTCAGCCAAGGGCTGGGTGTCCAGGGAATTTTTGCATTTTTGTGTTATACTGTTAACAAGTTCATGTGTAATGACATAAATCATTTCACCTGAACGTGACATTCACACATCCCCACGATAAACCTCATTTTGCACTGGAGCCATAGCAGCCATTTTCAAGCTTCTTAAAATGGCTCTCTGCAACCAGAGTTCCTATAGAATGCATATGAATAAGCTGCTCTTGCACTTGATTTCCCAAGCAGTTACCACGCTGCAAACAAGGAGGTGCTTGAAGAACTGCCAAGGTGGGTTGGTGGCCTGAGAGTGGGATTCAAGAGCTGACATTGTGATACTGCTGAATACAAAGGAAAGTGATCTAATAAATGTATAATAATACAGTAGTTGCATGATTAAAATAAGAAACTTGTTTTGGGAAAGCATGGGCATTTTCCTTTCTGACATCTGTCTTGCTATAAAGTGCCATTTTGACAACATTTCAATGCCCCAATGTGCAATGCTGTCAATACTGGCATCAAACTTCTAACACATATGCAGTTTTTAAAATCTACAAGCCCAATTTTCCCCATATTTTGCAACTCTGATGAGCCTACCAGTTCTGCCTTTGCCTTTTTCTGGGCTTGGAGGCTACTCCGGTCTCCAGAATTAAGTTTATTGACAGTGTTTCACTGCTCTCTGCTGGAGGAGCCCAAAGCCAGGCCAGGCTTCCCCAGCTGCAGTCATTTGCAAGGAATGCAGGTGAGATGGTGCAGCTGATAAACTCCGGGCCTGTGCAGTTCAGCTCAACACAGGGCTTATTTCTGCCCGTTATAGATCCTAGGTGAAGGGCTGTGTTGTGCAGCCTAGAGACAGGTTTCTTCGAGGGGAAGATGGGTAAGCTGAAATGAAACAGTGCCCCATCTCCAACTTCTTACTTCAAATGTTGTCCTATGTAAAGGTCAGAGACTGTGTAGCTTCCTCAGTCAGTTTTCATCATTCCATTTTTGACACTGAGATATTTTATTCTAGATAATAGAATAATATGAGATAATAATTCTCCATCCCCTCCCCACAAGGAAATAAAGCTCTTTTGACGATATATTTTTTTCTCTAAACTTACTCCATAGTATGTGCATGAATGGAGAAGAAAAGTTTAAGAGTATTTACCAAGTAAGTGGTGAGTGTGTTAGGACATTTAAAAAAAAAAACAAATTTTTCTAGGCAGGAATAAATATTAATTGACATCTCCATTTTCATGACCACAAAACTGTACCTACTTCTCAAGTATGAAACAAAAGTACAAGTTCAAAAGAGAACCAGCAGACACTGTAGGCGAGTATTACTTTTAATATATATATGTAGAGGGAACGCATATGCACGTGTGCGTGTGTGGTCATACATATATCATACATATATGTATTTTTTGAAGGGATAGGGAGAGCAGATAGAAGCATAACACGTCTCCAAAGTGTTTTATGTGATTTCCAGTCTGGCATCTTTTAACTGGAAAAACAACTTGATGAATAGAAATCATAAAACGCTAGCCTTATGACAGCATTAAAGTGCTATTCTCTTCTACAGCATTCCAAGTGAATTATTGCTGTACTGTCAAAGAAAACAAAAACATTTGGGAAAGGCTGTTTATTTTACAGTGGTTGACCAAAAGTATGCAAGTGGTTATAAAAAAATGTAGACAGCTAACGATGGGAGGTGCCACTTGCACACTCCGAAATCCATTCACAAACCTTCAGCACAAACTCTCGATCACTGGAGATACTGTTAGAGGCTGATGGGGGAAATCCTGGCATTTTCAAAGCTTTTTCAGTTGAAAGCAAGAAAATGAAACCTCTTCCCCATTCTGTGTCCCTGGCATTGCCTCACTCACAGAGCCTGATGCCATGATATTTCTTTTCTTTTTTTTTTTTACCAAGAAAAGTGAGGAAAATTTTGCAGAAATGTTTCTCTCAGAGGTTATGGCAGCGAGATATTTTTGTGCTGTGCAACATGTACTGCCCTTTATATGTAAAGATTAAAATAAAAACTGCCATTGACTATATTAATAGATTCTTTTGTTAAACAAATATTTCACTTTAGAAGTAGATGAGAAATTAGAAATCCCTAGCACAGTCCTTTCATAATAAAGACAACAAAATATACACGCAGAGAAGATAAATGACTTGTTCCAAGTTGCATAGAGAAGCAGTGTGGAGGGGTGAGAGTTAGAAATTGAAGGTTACTGTTTGTGTTGTAGTATATTTTGCCCGAGAATCAGACTATATGTAGCCAAGACCTCGCTGTTACCTCCTGGTAAATGCTTATTTTAATATTGAAGGATTTCTCATCGGTGAAGAGATCCTTTTTCCAAGAGTCTGGGTTTGAGTTTTAGGTTTCTTTGACTTTTAAAAAACTCACTGATAAATCAGGATCTGTTTAACTTTCTGGTAGATCATTAGGTAGATTTTTGGGAAATGGCTCTATCTATCCTTATCATGGGGTAAAAGATACAAAAATTTCTTCGATTGTCTAATATGATTCTATCTCATAAAACCACTCAATAGCTATTGAAATATCTTTTAGGGAACGGCTTCAAATTTCCTTTCTGTGATGCCTAGGCAGCTTGTTTTCTGGGTAGTGTGTAAATTGGGAGGAAGACATCACGTTTTGTGTGTCTCACTGTGGTGCGGTGAACTGACAGCTTACCACCATTCCCATGTATTAGACGCCATGGGCATCCTGCTAGCCTAAAGCTCTGCCGCCCTAAGTGGAAAGAGTGAAAGGAAGAGCAGGAGTCAGGAACAGGACTGTTTGCATCTGTGCCCCTACCTCGGCAGCTACTTGTCTCTCTGAGTCTCCAGAGTCTGACAATTCTGTGTGGTATCGGCCTAAGAGACAGTTGTCCTTTGACAGCTCAGCTGTTTATGTCTCTTGAATGAAACAGCATCAGCATTTTTTCAGGTGTAGCATCTGCTTTCTTCTCCCCCCACTCCTGTGACATCTTTGGGTCAATCACATGCTTGCTGGCCAGGGTACGTAAATAGAACTTGGCTAAAAAACACTTAAAGGATTATGAGGCCATTTTGCTTAATAGTAGCGAAACAAACCAAAACAAAAAGCCACTCCCACAAATCCCCATGTGTACTACTAAGGAGTGGAGAGATCCAGCTCTGACTGGAACTGACCTGACCTTGAGTACCGTCCTAGACCCAGAGAGAGCTAGAGAGAATGTCAGGGAGAGGAGAAACTGTGCTGAAGGACAGAGCTTGACTCACTGGCTGCCCGGCTCCCTGTAGACCGGCGGCACATGTTCCCCTCCCAGCCGTTGCTAATGAGAGCAGCATGCTGATGAAGCAAGCCTGCTAATCCGGGAACCCGCCTCTCACGCGTGTGCTGGGATGGCTGGGTCCCTGCTGCTTACACATCTGTGAACTGCACACCTTTCTCCCCTGTGCTCAGAGGTGGCCTGAGCCCTTGGTAGGTCCCCAAGGAGGTTCCAGGCTGCAGAATGCATTGAGAGATTCAGGTGGTGGGGTTCCCATGTGGCAGTTGAATGTCTCCTTCTCCTATCCCTGGACAGCCAGTTGCTGGCCTGCCTCGGAGTTGTCTATCACCAAGGCTGTCTGCTCTGACTGGAGGGAAATAAGCGTGGAAACCCCTTGTGCCTGCGCGTGCCAAAAGCAACCTTAGTCAATGAAAGAGCTCCGCAGACGGCTGGGTCCTGCGTGCAGACCTTTCCGCTGCTCCTCTGAGAATCATACACTGCTATTTCTGTGGCTTCTGCCAGTTGGCCCCTGCCCACCTTTTCTGTTCTTACTAAAGCGGCCAGGAACTGAGCGAAAGAGGAAGCCTCGGCTCTGCTCCGGGCTGTGCTGCCAGGAGTGCGTCTGTAGTAGGTCCAGCAGCAAAAACAAAACAGGGCAGAGCCCCGGGAGGCCAGCCAGAGCAGCTGAGCATGGAAACAAAGGAGCCCGCCTGCAGCAGCCAAGGCAGCCTAGGAGCCGCAGGCTGGAAGGGAACTTGGAGAAGGGCTTCATCCTCTCAAAGATGGGATATGCCGTATCTGAGCAGTGGCCCTGTGGGCTACTTATTTTAGTAGTCCCACTGTTCATGATGTAGCCCTGGACAATAATACTCTTCCCCAGCCTCGGTTATCTCATCTGTAAAATGGGGATGAGAATAATACCCTCCTCCCTTTAAGGGCTGTTGTGAGAATTAAATGAGAAAGTGTAAATGAAGCACTTGGCACAAGGCCTGGCCCTTAGGCAGCCCTTAAAATGTTGGCCTGTCTCATTTGAACGAGGATTTGAGATGCAAGTGAAGCAGAAAAGGTAGGGAATTGTTCATAAACACCATAAACACCTGAGTTATTAGCAAAAATTTTTTTTTCCAAACAGGGCTGCTTTTCACAGGTTGATTATGTGATTTTGTTTAGTTCTGTTATTGAAAGGTTTAATCGAACAGTAGGCACTCCTCCCCCTCTCAGGAAGAGCCCGACTGGAATAACGAGGAAGCGGGTAATGTGATCTGGGGAATCGTTGCTGTTCAGACTTCCTGAGTCTGTTTATCCCCTTTGCGAAAGCGCATTCTGAACCCTCCTTGACAAAGAGTTTAACGTGTTCAGCTTCGAAGTTATAGTCTGTTGGAAAACACTTCCTAAAAGGCTGAAAGTCTGTTCTGGAGGGAAAAGAATGGAAGAATAGCGTTTGGGTAAACACTAATGATATATAATTTTTCCCCCGTAGGTCCAAGTATGTGAAAGAGATAAGGAACCAGTTTCCAATAACACTTATCCAAAAATGCTTCGCATCCAGTTCAGACAGTAACAAATCATTTAGTAAAGATAATGGTACAATAACAATGACCATTTACTGAGCCCTCACTGAGTGTCAAGTCTTGTGCAGAGTACTCTCATATTAGGTATTTCTCTAAACTTACACAACCACCCATGAAATATTTCCTGCTTAGTGTGAGGAAAATGAGCAGAGAAAAGCTAGATAACTTGCCCGAAGTCACCCAGCTAAATGTTCCTATGCTCTCGGCCACGAGGCTATGGCCTGCTTCTTGCTTAATGTTAATCCTAACCTGAATTTAATCTCACTGTTTTCTCCCCTGTAAATAAAGGCTGGAAGGTATTATTGCCACACTAACCTCTTCCAAAATTCTAAATATTTCCAGAAGAGAGCACAGTTTGCAATAGGCAATCCAGCTCTCCAAATAAATTCTACTCTACCAAAATCAAAGAGCCAGTTGTCTTTTTCATATGTATGTATCATTTAAGTTAGAGAATTCAGGAAGGGATTAAAAACTGGGAAAAGTAATTTCACAAGATGTTTTGACATATATGCATGCCCAGTAACCACTGGTAAAAATTAATGTTTTTACCAAATTGTGGCTGCTTAGTTGATAATCATTGGTCAATATTAATGCACAAGTATATCTTCTTTCGCTGTCAAGGGCGAAATTTAAACTATTTGTGCTGGCCTTTACTCTGTTTCTAAGGAAGGTTGTGAATTTATGCATGCAAGGTGAGGCAAATGTAGGTTTACAGTTGTGAATAGGCAAAACAGCTTATTCTTGTATTATTATTTGTTAATTACTGAATTCTTTTCCATGCAAACAACTGTAAACCTAGTCTTGCCCAGCCCTGTATAATTTGTGTCCCCAAGGTAAGCAGTCCAAGTAGGTCAGCATTATTACTTCACTAAGTGAAATGTCTTTATCAAAATTTTCATGACTTAATAGACTGATGCTTCTAAATTCTCAATATTTATTAATACCTTTGATTTTGTTAGTTAACCTCATCTAGATTAATATGTGCTGATAATCACTACCAGAGTGACCTTGGACACATTTCTTAATCTCTCTGGGATTAAGCTACCTCAGCTATAGAATGGGAACGGGAGTGGAATCATCATATTATTACAATGGGTTGTTGAGAGCATTCAATGAGTTAATTACCATATTTTTCAGACCATAAGACACATCTGGGTTTTAGAGGAGGAAAATAGGGAAAAAAATGTTGAAGCAAAAAATGTGGTAGAATATTTAATAACACAAATGACATAATATTTCACCAACATAAATGTAAACAGAATTCAACAGCAGCATTAACAACTATTATTCCTCCCAAACTGGGAAGGGGTGGGGGTACGTCTTATAGTCCAAAAAATATGGTATATAAAATGCTGCAAATTGTGCCTCGCACATAGTAAGTCCTATCCACGTGTTAACTGATATTGTTAATCACTGATGATTTCCAAACTGGAATTTTCTTACAATTGTGCCCAATAAGTTTTAAATCATATTAAGCCTTCCAACTGATTCTATTTGGAATTAATATTTGACATTATAAACTTGATTATTTTCATTCCTCTCTGGTGTCTCTAAATTATATTTGCATTGGAAGTCTTTTTAAAGAAATTTTCACCTATTTCATTCTTTTTGGCACTACAATAAGTGGTAATTTAGTGTTAATTTTTTCTTTAGAATTTTATCTAGAGGAGCTTGTGGTTTTAAGCTGTGACATATAATGGGTCAAATTACCCTCATCAGCTTGATTTATTCAGAACTGCAGATTATTTTGGGTAGAATTTGTCCTCAAGATTTTTTCTTTCTTAGTGTCTGAGTTTCAGAGAAACATGTTTCCAGCCCTAGTCATGGTAAATGACATCACGAGATACAAATTTCTCAGATACAAAAGTTTGTTGTTATGTTCTTTTGGCCAGAAGAGGCTCTTCTTCCTGGGAAACGTAGCCACAGAATGCTGTGTTTGAGTTTTATTAATATCCTTGTAGATTGAAAACAAAATGTTTTCCCTCCCCATTTTTGTTCTTTTCCATTCGGTAAACCCAGTGATTTGCCACATGAGCCAATGTGTGTTTCATTTGCTTATTTTCTTGTGCACTAGTGGCCCTGCTGATGTCATCTGGACTGTGTGCAGTCCCTGGGAATAAATAACATGCTGGAAAATAGTTTGTTTTGAGGGAACAGGATCATTCATGCACCTTACTACAGCATGCTCCAAATATCTCAAACTGATTTTCTTTTCAAAAAAATAATGTGAAGGCAGGCCCTGTCTCCCACATTTCTTGGTTCAAATGAAATAATCACAACAATGATATAAAAGATTTTTATAGCTAATGACTATGATCTGAGAGTCACATTTAAAATTATTTTAAATTTTGATTTGATGATATCAAATATGCTATGAAAATGTCTTTTTTAAAAGGTAGATAACTAAATCAGACTTCTTAAACTTGGCTTACATTTATCTTTTTTGCTCTATTTTCACCATTCTTTAAAAATAGTTTGTGTCTAAGGGAGTGTAAGTGTTAAGAGTTTGGGATGCCTGGTGGAATTTAAAGTGCACTGTTCTCAAAATGCTTTCAAGCTGACAGTTCACTTAAAGATTCTCTAGCACCCTTAGTTCCTTTGTCTCCTCCTGGTGAGGAACTTCTTCGGATCCATCCTTCTTGCAAGGAATTCCTGAGAAGAACAATGATCCAAAGACAACACAGAGGTGTTCCAAGAAGGAGGCATAAATCAACCAAGGCATGCCATTGAATTCAAGAAAAATTTTCAGACAAAGTTTTTCAGTTTGCCAGCCAAGAGCCAACAGGCAGTGGTCACTTTCACTCTCTGCCTTATCTTCAACACACTTTTGCTATTTGAAGGCACAGTCCATTGAATTCCTCATTTCCTCTTATATTCATGGGTTTCCTCCACCACCCCTTCATAAGTAGTAAGAAGTAAGCAAGACTCTCTTGAACTATAGGTTGGATTATGAAATTCTGGAGATTTTTAATGAGTTGGAACTCTTTTAGAAAGTAATGTATGCTCCTTGTGGCCCAGAATTGTAGCCCAATTACCTCACTATTTATTTGGCAATTTAAATGATGCCTTTTCTATAAAGAGCTCATTACACAAATGGCCTCTGCTGCAATCAGTGTTATTTTAGCCGGCATTTCAAAGACGGAAATTTGATGACTTGCTCTATAGCCAGTTTGATGCAGGCAGTGAAAATCTTATCTTGACTCTTCTTTTTAAAGTGGACATTCCAGTGAAATATCATATGGGAGAGTATCTAAAAAAACATTTTATACTTAAAGTCTGCAAAATTCTAAAAAATTTTAGAGGGTGATAGATCTTAATTTTTATAATTAAGAAAGTTTAACAGTAAACATTTTTTGATCACTAAGACCTCTGTAGGAAGATAATTATAATCAACATAGCCTGCCATAGATCAGCTTTAAAAAAATAAAAACTAGTTCTGAGTTTATTATTCTAACTGTACTTCCTTGCCTCTTGCCCTAAGGCATTATGTGTCTTCTAAATCACCCACTAGGTTTTAAAGTTTCCTCTTGATCTCCCTCCCTTACACAAACACATGGAAATACATACCCACACACACCTTCACATAGTGGTTTTCCTGAGGTTATTAATGCCCTTTTCCTTAACAGTTGGGGTCATAGGATGTAGTTTGTGAGCTAAGGAGGCACAGATATTTTCTTTAAAACAAACCTTTGAATAAAACTTATTGTACACCATTGACTCATTCACCAGTATGTATGGAGCATCTAGTGTGCCAGGCATTTTGATCAGATTATATCACTTAACTCTTATAATGAAGATGGCTCAGGAGCCATCAACCCCTTTTAGAGATGCTTGTCTAACTTCAGAGCCTGTACTGTTTCTACCAGTAGTGAGCTGCATTCCATGTACACACTAGCAAGGACAAAAAGCTTGATGCCTAGTTTTAGTCTACTTTTGAATTTTACTGTCACCCTACTCAAACTGACACCAAAACATCCAAAGTATTAAACATTTCTTAAAAGACATATTAAGCCCTAGCTGGGTGGGTCAGTTAGTTGGAGCATTCTAATATGCCAAATGGTTGTGGGTTCAATTTCTGGTCAGGACACATACTTAGGCTGGGGGTTCAATTCTCAGCTGGGGTGTGTGTGCAAGAAGCATCTGATTAATGTCTCTCTCTCTCTCTTTCTCTTTATATATATCTATCTATATATATGGCTTCCTCTCTAAAATTAATATGTATCCTTGAGTGAGGATTTAAAAAAATAAGAAAAAGAAATATTAATTGTTCTCATTTTAATTTCCTAAACTTTTTTATTACCCTAGTCACATAAAAACTCTGTTATCCAGCTAGATTTTTAGGACTTCTTTCATTTGGATTTTGATAAGACTTATTGGAATTAATACAGTATCACCATTTTTTCCCTTCAAGTTTAAAGAAAGAAAAGGATTTCAAACAATCCTCAGCTCATAACAAGCTGCCTTTGTTATCTGGCATTTATTCCTTCTATTGTCCCAACAAGAGATTTGACCATTAAATCTAGGATGCTCAGGTATACTGCAGATCTCCAACCTGTTGTAGTAGATGTAAGGTAAATACATATATAGTAAATAACTGTATATCACACATGAAAACAGGTGAGTACTCTAGTTTCCATTATAACAATGCTAACTGAAAACCCAGTACACAAAGCCAGCAAAAAGTGGGACAGAATATTCTAGCTTTGGAGAATGGTGAATGAATCAGGATATGACTTTAAAGAGGAAGGTGGGTAGCTGTTGAGAAATCTTACTTTGAAAGTGGTTTAGGTCATGGAAAGTACATGTCAAGGTTATGAGGATTATCTCATTTCTTTCTCATAGCAACTCAGTGAGGTAGTACGAGTATCATCCCCATTTTACTGATGAAGAAACCAACATACAAATCAAAAAGTAATCTGCTGGAGAATTCAACAGCTAATTAATAAGTAGTAGAGGCAGGCAGGGCAGGTGAGCTTCAGAGATGTTGTATTTGACTACTTCTTTCTTTCTGTACCCTAGCCCCATTTATATTGCAGACCACTGCAAAATTCTTCTGCCTTCTTCACTAAAGAAAATTCAAGCTTTTTTCCCGCTAATTCTGACCCACCTTCATTTCTTCCATAGTTGTTACAGATATGGATCCATACAGCAACAATATCACCAACTCACAGAGTAGTGAAGTAGCAAAGAATCTTACAAATCCCTCTCGCCTAGTTTTATCAGCAAAAACTCTAAGGTGAGAGTTGCCCAACTCTCGACAAGTGTTATACTGCAAAGTTCTGTAGGTACGAAGTATAGGTCACTGTTTAAGTGTAGCACATAAAACGTTGTTTTATCCAAGTTATTCAACTCCAACAGGGCAGAGATCTGGTTTTATGTGTCTCTGTATGTCAAGCCCTTAGCACAGTGTGTGAGATGTAATAGCTGCACAATTCATATTTGTAAATGATGGACTTAATCTTTCATTGATATATTCTTGTGATTTGATCAGTATGAAGAAGAGTGAGACCATCACTAGTATTATTCTAAATACTACAGTTCTATGCTGCTTTCCTTGTTTTGACAGCTATATTACACTATTGACTCAAGTCAACTACATGTGTCATGAAAATCCACATTCCTCACCCCCGCCCCACTTTCAGGTAGACTAGAAGTCCTTCCTTTACCTCTTCTATATCTTCTTCCCAGCCATTGGAACAAGTTGTCTTTTTTTTGTGCAGCATAGAAATTTAGCCCCTCCCACACTGGTTTTGATTCCAAACCCTTATGTCTAACAGGCAATTTACAATACTGGGATAAACAAGCATTGTAATTCCAGGGAGTTTCCTGATTTCATGATCCATTTCTGCCTCGCAGGGGCCAGATCATGCTATGCTTACGGGGGACTGATCCAGAAAACTGGCAAGTCGATTAATCTGTAGTTACCCACAGCAGTAACTGAACACAAAGGAAATGCAGATGTAAGCAGGGGATAAGCCTTGAGTGGTTCCATCAGCAGTGATTCATGATGTTGAACTGTGATGATATTTGTCTCCATACACTCTCACAGTTCTCTTTCGGACCCAAACAGCATTTTGGGGATGACTGTTAGGCTTGGGGTGCTTCTGTGGTCATGACTGTGGAAGGTGGATCCTAAGGAAGTTAAATTGGCCAACAAGTATTTGAGTAAACATGTCTTGTCGAGGTGGCATTATGTGCATTTAGGAGGGGCCAGGGGTAGTTAAGAGAGTGGCTTAAATATTAAAAAGCCCCAAACAGCAAAAGAGCAGTTTCTGTCTTCCCCAAGTTTGAGGGCAGAATCAGAGGTGTCAGGGTAAAGAGTGGGAAGGGACAGGGACACTGGGTTGGGTTCCAGCCTAAGCTATGTATTGAAACAAGCCACTTTGCTAAAATGGGTCTCAGTGTCCTCACCCATAGTATCAGTGGTCCTTGCTCAGGAGTATGAATTTAAAGAGCCCAGCCCCATAACTGGCACAGAGGCTACCCTCCAAATGTAGCAGTCCCTGTTTCGTACGTCTCATCCTTTCTGTCCAGCCTCTCTGCTTCATCTCTTAGCCGTTTTTTTACCCTTCTCCTCCCCACTCAGTCAATTCAGTGATTACAACTTTATGATAATGTGCCTCCTTGTTTCCGTGTTGGTGAATGTGGAGCAGAGAGCTCTGCCTGACCACCGACGCTTGCTCACATTGATGGTCTTGGCGGTGGGACAGAGGCTGCTGGCAGAAGCCTGAGAGGGAAAGCACCATGGTAGCAGCATGAAAGAATTTGGCAAGGAGGTGCTCGCCACATGACTGTGATTCATACTGTACTCTCCAAATGTGGCAGGAGGGCTAGGAGAGGCTTTTAATGCCAGCACACAGAGAGCAGAGACACTCATTTTCAAACATCACATTCTTTTTATAGTACAGGCATGCCTCATAGGGAAAATATTGAACTTGGCCGACCAGCACCACGAGAGTCATCCCAACCGTGATTTTATTGCTTGAGTCACTCACTGAATCAGATACTGGCTGCATGGAGGAAGTCTTCTATTAGAGATGCTTTGAAATTGTTTTCAATTAATTAACACCAACTCTGGGCCAGTATTTAATTGACTTTTAGCTGACTCTTTTTTGTCTTTTCTTGTCTGAAATCATTTTAGACATTTCCTCAAAGTTTTATTAGGATCATTTTTAAGTATCGTGGTGAAAGAGTCATCTGTGTTGGGTGAACAATGCAAGGGAGCTCTTCAAAGTGCGTTCGTCATCTCTGAATGAATCTGATCCATGGGAACAGTGGAGTCAGGGAAGGGTCTCTCCAAGTCTGGCATAATGCTTTTGATCCCTTCAACAGCCCCTCAATCCATTCATCCTGTTGTTAAAACTTAAAACTGGAGCTGACCAGCTGTTGGGAAAAGTCCTCAGTTTTATTTTAACCAAATGGTGCTGCCTCCTGGGGCTGGAAGGGGGCTGACTTCAAGCACAATTATAAATGTGTAGCTCTTTGGAGCGGCGGAAACCTACAAAATGGCCTTGATTCACAGGGCCCCTTCGGCTCAAAGGCTCTCAGTTTCCCGTGTGCCATAAATCTGTATCTGCATCAAAAAGTGTACAGACTGCAGTGTATGGAAGTCCCTCTTCCTCTGCGAGTGTGTCTATGACAGATTTATACTGATGGCTGCACCGCTCCACAGTCACAGATTTCTACTATAGTCATGCCCCACTAACTTAGCCCCCATTTCCTGTAGAAGGGGAGACACGGTCCTGCACAAGGAGGGGTGAAGTGGCTCAGCTCTGTAACTGCTGTTACTACAGGAGGACCTTTACAGGCCACTGCAAGACCCATTTTGTTCATAATGACATCTGTTGCCTCTTCACGTTGGTGTGGCTACAACGGAGGTCCAAGACGCTTAGTCTTAGGACAGGATCTTCCATGACAGGGCACTCCAGAATTCAACATTATATGGGTAGGGAGGGGCCAAACAGATGCATTAGAAAAGAACAAATAACCAATTTTGTTATAGGTTTTATATCCTCAATGTGACTTGCTTTCCTTCTAGACAGCATACATTTAAAATGTGAAAAAGAAAAGAGTAGCCTTCCCTGAGCCACCAGTGTGGCTCCTTGGGTTGGGCGTCACACTGCAAAGAGCAGGGTCCCTACGTTGATTCCCAGTCAGGGCGTTCACCTGAGTTGTGGGTTCGATCTGTAGTTGGGGCACGTAGGAAAGGCAGCGGATCAATGTTTCTTTTGCACATTGATGTTTCTCTCCCTCTCTGTCTCCCTCCCTTCCCCCTCTTTAAAAATAAATAAACAAAATCTTTAAAAAAAATAAAGAGTAGCCTTGAGTCCACTCAGAGGTTTTGCGTGTGAGTATTTGTAAATGGATGCAGAACTGAACTTGTTTTTGCAACCACCTCCTTCTTTAAGATGCTCATCCTTCATGAACATAGTGCTCCAGACCAAGGACTGGTTAGAAACCTCTTCTGTGTGGCCTCCACCCTCCTGGTTCATAGCCGGCCTGAGAGCCCCTGCTGACACAAAGCTGAATGAGAGCTGTAGTAAACCAGAGCTGTTGTAAGCAACTAAGTGACAGGCTCTTTAATTCATCTAATTTAGGGGGCATGGGGATAAAAACCAAAGGTGTCAGAACAGTTTGAGTGTTCTAAGAGGAGAAGAAGCAAGACTGATCTCTGACTTTCTGACTCTACTTAGAGTCCAGTCTACACGGAACGGTTGTTTCCTCATTGTGCTCGTTTTTGCTCTGTGCATCCAAACACGCTACTAGCTGAAGGAGGATGTTTGTGATGGTATTTTTAATTTACTCTTTTCTTTAGATGGTAGTTCTACAGAGAAACAATATGGGTGAGTAAAACATTATATAGCTAAAACTTAGTGTCATGTTTTTGAATTCACGGTTTTTATGGATTTTTTCCCTTTTTCTTTAGCTACCTTAACATGAGCATGGTTTTGTGCTCCTGGTGTTTGTATTATATCCACTGCATGTTCTCGTTAACATGCTGAGGATTCTGGTTTAAATAGAAAATCAAATTTCAGTTTGAAAAACCTAATTTTAAAACTCTACCATCTGTTATATTTTTGAAAGCGGATCTGGTAAATGAAAATTGTGTGTGTATGTGTGTGGTTTATTTTATAGGCACTGCATATTTCTTTGATGATCTATTTTGCAAGCTCATTCTTATCTTTTAGAAGATGTTTCCAGGATTTATGCACTTGGCAAGATTTCAGAGAACTCGACAGTGGTGGAGAGGTACACTCCATTTATAGGGAATCCTGAATCAGGGTCACTGAGAGCATTTATTTTTTTCCATGCTTAAATTTATTTCTGCTCTGAACGTTTTTTTCAAATGGGTCTTTTTTTTTACATTGGCAAAACTAAGCATTTTATTCATAAGAACTCTAATAATAAAGCTTTTTCAGTCCAGACATAAGAGAAAATTTGTAGAATGCCTCAGTAAAGTATGTCAGTTGTTTTTCAAGCCATCATAATATGTTGAAAAGTATTGTATTTATTAGTGTTTGCAAAACTATATATTTAATGATGCAAAAGTAAAATTGACCTCTCCCTTTTGGTGCACAGATGTATATGTTTTATGGAAGCACACCCCAAGGTAGAAACTTATTGAAATAACTCTTAGAAAGGGCAGGGTTGGTCATAAACAGTGATGCCATAACCCCACAATTATGTATGCTCAATTATTAGGAAAGGACGTCTAGGAGAAGTGTTTTATATGTTTACATGGCAAACAGAAGTGAGCATGGAGAAGCACAACCCGAGGTTTACGTTTGTTGTGTATCCCCCACATAATGTCCTAATGCAGCACTGGAATGTAAATCTGCTAGTATCAGTCAAATGGCATTTAAAACAAATAATAAAGGGAACAACATTTGCAAAGCAATAAAGATATCACCTCTGCAACTACTTTACTTCAGTTTTGAAAAATGTTAGTGGATAGCTCTCCAAAGATGCAAATAAATAATATTTTATTAGATTTCAGCCCAGGAGAGAAGGGAGGAAAACCTTCAACAAGAATTACATGATTATTACTTTGCTCCTCCCTCAACCCAGCAGACATTAAAATGGAACATAAAATAAGTCTGTAACAAGATTTATGAGGAAAGGTATTACACTTAGGGGCACACTGGGCAGAAAAGTCATTAAAATTGTTTGGGCCTTAGGAAGGGGTGGGGCACCTTTTCAGAAAAATGGGAAATTCAGATGTACCAAATGCCTGACCAGTGTACCTAAGGCTTAACGTTCTGATTCACACTCTATCATGTCAGCTGCTTTTCTCCAAACGAAACTGAACAATTCTGTTTTCTCCAGGAAAACATGCTGAAAGAGGTAGAGTAGGCCTAGCATTCCTTTTGCATGCACTGGTAGACCCGAGCGATAGCATGTTAAAACAAGATGAGGCATGTTCTTTCTGCCATTATTTCGGTAGGGGGGTCTCTGTAAACAAATATTTTTCTTGTGTACAGAAGAGGTGAGAACAACGCTTACTGATGTCTGGAGTCTCTATGCCTTCCCTTCCCTTCTGCATCCTATTTAGTCTGTCTGACAAATTTGCTTTCTTTTTGGTTGGATGCATGGTTTAATAATGATGAGAGCTCAGCATACTCTATGCTCTGCTCTGGTCTGAGTTTGGTTAATATACTCAATTCAGTATTATATGCTAACCTATTGCCTTGACTGATGCTGTTATGGTATGCTAAATGGTCTTTCAGTACATTTGAGGTAAGTGAATGTGTGTGTTTTTTCTTATCTGTAAAGTTTTAACTCTGGTTTAATATTTAACCAGGAAAACTAGCAGGACAAAGGAGATCCAACTAAAACTATATTCCTATTGAGAATCTCCAAGGTTATGCAATACTATGAAACGCTGGTTTGGGTAAAAGTTCTGTAGTTTATCTTTATCAGAGTAATAGCTTTTGGGGTTTTTTTTAAAAGGACTGTTTCAAGGAGGTCTTTGAAAAACATTTTCTTCAAATGTTCATTGCATCTAAGATCCCATTTTTGTCCCTTTATTTGCTCCAGAATACCGCCAGACTGCCAACAAAGGAGGGCCTGTGCTCCCAGGAATTTTCTGCATTCCTCTCTGGAGTAGGCATTTTTCTCAGCTACAAAGGCCCTTTGGCAAATTCCCTCTAATCATTGGATTTACCCTGGGCTCTGATAGGTGCCATTCATAAACTTGGTCTGCCGTTTGATGGGGCTGAGACATTAATGGGATCTTTTCATGATAAACAAAACTGGGTAATGTTACCAGTGGGGTCACAAAGCTGCTGCTGTCGGAGGTGTAGTGCTTTCTCTCCCTTTTTCTTTCTCCTTCTGTTTTTTCCTTCTTCCCCTGAGGCTTTTCCTCTCCTTTCTTGTTATGAATGTACATTTCTGTGTGTGTACAGCATGGTCATTTCTAGAAGCAGATCTTCTGACCTTGGCTGCTGTTCGAAAGTCAGTGGCCAATTGCAGGCCTTTGTGGGCACTAAGATGATTCTATAAACTGATCTACAGTAGTTGCACAGACTGCGGGGTTTTCCTAATTGAGGAAACATTGGAGGAACAACACTGCATGAAGAAGCTTTCCTACATGCTGGCATTTAATTACCAAAACTATCTGGTAGTTGGGATGAATGAGTCTGCGGGAACAGACATTCAGCATAAGAACTCTGACTTCATGTGGCTGCTTTGCCTGGCGCATCTGTGTCGCTGGTGTCAGGCTCAATAGGGCAGCTTCAGTCACTGTTGCTTCCTGTTTGCTTCTGAGCAGAATGCAGAATTGGTTAGTCAGAACCTGATCCCTGCAATAGCGAAATAAGAAGTACAGCTTAGAATGATCTTAGGTGACATAACACTAGTTTTTGATGGGAAAAAACTCTTACAAACTAGAGATCAGGCAGTTGTGTTAGCTACATCATTTTATAAGTTTCAAGGAAAAGTAAAGGAAAAAAATCTTATTTTAGGTGCAAATCTTGGCCTTGGTTAGGTAGCTCAGTTGGTCGGGGCATCGTCCATACACCCAAAGATTGCGGGTTCAATTCCCAGTCAGGGCACATACCTAGGTTGTGGGTTTGATCCTTGGTTGGGGTGCCTATGGAAGGCAACTGATCAATGTATCTCTCTCTCTCTCTCTCTTTCTCTCTGCCCCCTTTCCTCTCTCTCTCAAATCAATGAATATATCATTGGATGAGAATTTTAAAAACAAAATAAAATAAATAAATGGAAATCTTTGTGCTGTAATTTGGGAGTAGGTCGAGTGTTAGACATCTGAATAGAGGTATTCTACTTAGTCTCCACTTATTTTCTTATATTCATTCTTAATACAGGGGTGGGGGCAAAGAAAAGGACAAAATGGAATAGGAACGTTAAATGATTCATCCATAGAGAAGGATAGCACAGTGGTTTCATGTGTCCAGAAGTCACTGATGTTCATTCTTTATTTAAATACTGATGTGACCTGGTTTAACATGGGTGTTTCAGTAGGAGCTTCATTCCCTATTAGGTAACAAACCTAATATGATGATACCAGGCTGCTTTCTAGCTAAGATGTGGTGGTACTGTTTAATAGTCCCCAAAGATGCCTACCTGAGTAAATTTTTAAATATATAAGTACTATCATTCAGGTGGGGAAAAGTCTGACAGTCAACACAACATGTACAAAATCATTATGTTTGACAGAGCTGTGTTTTATTCACTTTCGTTCAGTTTTTGTTTGTGATTAGTGCTATTTGTTATAATCAGGTCAGCATGATCCACTGTAAATCATCAACCAGTGTTCAGATCTTTTTAATGACGTACATGACTCTAGAGGGCAGAGAGCTTCCCAGTCTCAAGGGAAACCTGCAGTGGCTGGTGTTTCCTGCAAAGCCCCATTCCACCCGTCCCAGAAAGGTGTTACCTAGGCATCATTATTTTTCTATAAAGAAGGCTTCATTAAGAAAGTTTTAAAGTATCCATTATGTAATATTTCTGTGTATCATATATATGGTTATTCAATATATTCGACATCCTTTCAGGACTAAATTTTATTTATATCTACCATGATCTCAGTGATAGCAATTAAACATCTAACCCCAGCTATCTCAAGCACTTGGCTCATGCTGTCCTTAATCCTCCCAGGAACCCTGCAAAATTGTGTTATGATTATTCCCATTTTGCGGATGAGGAAACTGAGGCTCAGGGAGGTCATAGTGTTAGAGAGTAATGGAGCCAGACTCCAACTATGATGAGAAAATTGCAATGGCTGTGTTCTTCCTATTCCTCCCCTTGTCGGATTATGTGATGCTTCAAACCAAATGAAAACGGAAGGGTTTCCAACTGTTTCCAAATATCTTTATATTTCATAGCTTGTGCTTTTATGGCACGTTTGGGACCAAATGCTTCTCAATGTTTATTTATTCACTATAGTATATACATTTAATCTGCCCCCTCACCCCCATAATGCTTTCAGATCCTAGTTTGCCCTGCTTCCAAATTCACTCCATTATTTCATTTGGCCTTCTTACTTATCATCACAGGACATATGCACTTTGGAAAAAATCTGCCTTATGATATGATAATCTGAAGATATTTTCTGAATTGCAAAAGGTTTTAGGAGAGAGAAACAAGGGATTGAGTCAAGTTTATCTATGAATGAGAAGAATTCTGGCCAAGTTTTTGAATGCCAATTGAGGAAAAGCCTAATTTACTCTTGACTCTTCCCTGTATTCTAGACATTTACCATGTTCTGTACCCTTTAGGATTTTCTGTTCTGAGAAAGGAAGTGATTTTCCAGATTGTGTTACTTTTATGATAAGAATTAAAGAATATTTCTCTCTGGATAGTTTTTATTTCAATTTGCAAATATCCCAGTGCATCTTAAGAAAGCTGAAATTTCTAGTTCCACCATGAAAAGCACTGTCTTATTTTACCTATCAACACTTTTACCACCTACTTAACTAGTTTCCTAATGCTTGTGCTGTTCTACTTATCACAGCATCAGACATGGAAGCAGCTATGTGGGCAATGTAATAAAATAATACATAAATAATAAAATAAAATGAGGGGGGAAATCCTTTTGTCTCAGTCATTGAATATTTTCATATTTTCCAAAACCCTGACTTATAGGATAACTACTTCACTCTTTTAGATTATTTTGTTTATGCAGTATAGATTATTTTGCTAATTACTAGTAGCTAGTTAGGTTATGTTTACTTGGTTAACAATGAAAATGATTTGTTTGAGTTCATGTCCCCTTGGATTATTTGAGTCATAGTTACCTGTCAAGTTAGAGAGAAAAGATAGGAATTATCAGTCTCCACATTCTGAAGTAGGACCTTACTATACTCTAAATTTCTGTATGATGAGATTTTGTTATGAAAGTACTACGTCTTAAGCTACTAAATGGCTGAGCATTTCCCATACCACTATTCTGAGGACTCATTTTTGTTCTTACGCCCCAGGGTATATAGTTGGGCTCTTCTTCCCCAGATTCCTTTCCAGGGTGTTCCCAAGCTAAGCAGAATTGGTTCCTAGTTCAGAACATAGCTGAGTGCTGAGAGCAGAGCTTATCAGACTGGAATCTGGTGCATAGTTCAGGGAGGACAGGACAAACACTGTAAACTTTTCTACCATGAGCACAGGTTCTCCGCTGGTCAAGAACCAGTTCTGTCAGAGGAGACTGAGCAGGTCTGTGGATAGCGAGAACTGCACGGAGCAGGGTGCAGAGACCTCAGCAACAATTTCATGGTTCCTCTTCTCGAAAACACAACTAAGACAATCACTAAGAGCAAAAGTAGCCCAATTTTTGTAGCAGAAGCTCTAGTCATTTATGAAGAGTCACTAAATTCCCCTGTTTATAGATAAAGCTAGATAGGCCCAAACTAGCCAGCATTATTAAAAGAGATTTTGTGGTGTTTAGAGGCCAATTTGAAGTAGATTATTACATTTTCAGAATTTTTGTGAGCTGGTTGTTAAATAGCAATAATTAAAAATTAAAGTATACAAGTTTACAATTAACTTGGTAAAAACAAAGCTAATCATTTCCAAATTATTTTCCTAGATTTTACTATTACTTATGCTCCTCAAGCTTATGTTTATTGAATCTGTCTGGAGAAAATAGAACATGTGTGCCACTGTGCCTCTGTTTCCAACTCTTTGTTTGCTGATGACACATTGGCGGCTTTGAATCGACCATGGTGGGAGGAGCATATATGCCACGAAAATTGGCAAATGCTACAAGTAGGGCTTGACATATTGTTTTGATGATTGTCCAGACATAAGAAAGTTACTGAGGACATTGTAAAAATTCAGGTTAAACCTAAGAATCTTATGTTTGTAGCCTTTACCTTGTGGATAGCACAAAAAATTTGAGGAAATATTCTTTGAGTGTTCAAAAGCTATTATCCAATTCAGCAAAGAAGTCACTCACATTACTGATGAAGGAGTGAAGTTTTGACTTCATTGTTTCACTTAGTCTTTCTTGTTAGTATAAAAGAAAATAGCCCATGTTCATGTTGATACTGTACTCATTTCTTAATGACTGATTTCTTTGCTGAATTGAATAAAAATCAAGCGTTGATTTGTTGTCTGATTTTTTACACTATAATTTGGTGATGGAATTATAAATAACAGTGAATTTTGCAAAAAAGAGAAAGTCAAATGGAAGTTACAAATGTCTTGAGTTTACAAAGAGTGTTGTATATTTATTATTATTTGACATTGTTTGCACTTTGTATGCATTGTTTGTATACACTTTTTTTCACCCAAAGAGCCTGGTGTTGATCATTTACTAGATAATAGAAGACAAAGGAAACCCTATGACCTGAATCCCTAAAATCTCTACAAATTTCTGTTGAGTTTTTTAAATTTTTATTCCAAGGAGACCAGTAGAACTTGTCAAACAGCATGAAAGGTCACACACACACACACACACACACACACACACACACCCCCCCTACCCCCCCTCCTAAGAAAGAAAAGCTGTCACTATTAATCTGTTTTGTTTTTGGAAATCTACTTGAAGTATTTATACTGGCATATACTAAAGTATATCAGAAAATGAAGTCTTTTATGTTAGACCTATAGAAGTATGTTTCAAGTGTAGTAAAAAATGACAGTGTTGATTAACTTACTGAAAAAAAAAAAACACCTCAGTTTATTTTGTGGGAACTATCTATGTGCCAAACTCTGGCTCTACGCAGAGATAAGTAAGATTTGGTGCCTGTTTTCCAGGTCAAGTTCAAATGTTTGTTCACAATATGGATCATCCCACTTTAAAGATGACTTTTCCCATTCCAAATAAGTAGTAAAATTCAAGAACCAATCTCAGTTGTTTAAGGAGAACTGGCATATATTTGTGAAGGTTGATGATAATCTGAGTTTGTTTTCTCTAAAATGTTAGTACTGAACCAACGATGTTGAACATCAGTTGTATGCTACACTTTGTACCAGGCATATTTCCCAAAACTGATCTTTTAAAGAACTCTGTGAACTAGGGTTTACTATCTCTGTTTTTACATAAAAATGAGAAATCTTATACAAAATTGAGGATCATTCTAATAATAAGTGATGGAGGTGGGATTTGAGTTCAGGTCTTTCTGATTCAAAAATTCTCTGTCTTTTCTGAAAAGACTTTTACCCCCAAGAGCCCCTAAAAAGTGAAGTAAAACAAATAAAAATTATATTCTTCTGTACGTCATTACAGAACACACACTGAGTCTGGGGAAATGCTTTTCCAACAAGTGCGAGAACAAAACCAAGCGACTTCTGGATGACCCGATCTGTTTTGGCGGTAGATAACTCAGGATTGGAAAACAGCTGTCCAGGAATTGGGGAATGGAACAGACAGAAGGGTGTTTTAGCCCATCTTTTATTTCCAGAAGGAAGACTCATACTGTGATCTTGTTAGTTATCTCTGCTACAGCCGAGTTTTTGACCCATTTGTGCCATAGGATTTAGTTATTAAACTCACAGTGCAATGCAGCCTAACGAACGTAATTCCATCTCCCTCACTTTCCTCTCGTCCCATGTAAAAAGGTAATGTGCTACTTATGGGTATTTGATATCTCAATCGTGTAGAGTAAAATGGTCATATCAAACAGATGCTGTAATTATAAAGAAAATAAAACGAGCTGAAGTGAGATAGAAAAGAAGGAAGAGAGAATACATTGTTTATAAATATTGGTCCAATGACCAATATTTACTTTAAAAAGTACCGGAACCTGAGGTAGCTTGGTCAAGGGCTTACTTAGATATATGTTTCCCACAAAACACACAATCTGGAACTTGTGGCTTTGCTGGTAAAAAAAAAAAAAGACTGAAACTTGGGACACTTGACTACAGTAGTGCCTGAAAAATCATGCTGCAAAGTTAAATATATGAATGGCCAGTGTGCACTAGGAAATGAAGGGAAAACGAGATTTTAAAAAGTTAATCGGTTTATTTAATGCATCATTTTGAGGTAATATAAATTGCAGTCTATTAGGAAACTTTGGAGAAATGCCGAAATGCACCGTAAAGTGATCTGCAGGGGAAAATACCTTTGGGGAAAACTAAAAAGATTGTAGCCACAAGTGCAGACCAAGCAGACTGACATCACAGGGTGGTCGGGGCAGAGCAAGGTCCCCCAGTCAGCCAGAGCCACTGTAAAAGCATCGGATATTAAGGGTTCCAAGTGTCACAGTGAATATTTATTTAGTCAAATATTAGCACAATGTTTCTGACAGCCCTGTCAAACACTGCCTCGGTGGGCTGAGGAGAGGCTATTTGCGTTCCAAGGGCAGTGCTCCTTCATCCTGAAAATTAATTTGGATTAAATCACAGAACCCATACTTATGTCACGTCTGCTCGTTACCTGATTGGTGAGCTATGGGCTTCTATGGACAATTAGCAGATAACAGAAACATTCGTTTTTGTTGCTGGAATGAAACAAGGCTCAACACTGACAAGTTCGCATTCATGATAACTGCCTGGAGCAGGTTGATTTCCTGGGGGAAATAAAGAGGAGGGGGAAGTGGAATTATGTTTGCCAATAATAGGAAATAGCAAAACCAAACACATCACATGGTTATTATCATGAGTAGTAATTATAGTATCTTGAATTTGTAGAATAATTTAAAAAGCACCACTTAATTTAACATATGAATCATTTGCTTCATTTTCCAGAGGATGCCAGGCCAGGGAGGTGTGGGAGATTTGTCCAAGGTCATAGAATTCACCGTTTGAGAAGCTAGGACTGTTGGTGTCTGGATTTGCTGATCCCACCCGGTGTTATTCTTGGACTCAAGCAATGTGCTGAGTGGTCAAAGTATTGAAGTTACTATATCTGCTTCTAGATTATAAATTTGTCTAATAATTTCAAGTTGAGCAATTTACTTCAAAATTCTAATATCAAACACTGTACAATTATCAGGCAGTCTCTTTCAAGATGTAGTTATGGTATGTCCAATTTTTTCCACAATAGAAAACATCCAGAATCAGGATAACAGTGCAAGCCACCCCACCCCCAATTCCTTAGCAATTGTTTCTTAACCTATTTTTGTTGCAATCTATAGGTAAAGTATTGCCTTTCATAAATGAATAAAGCAAGGTACATACAGAATGGGGTGTTTTTTTTTTCCTTCACCCAAGGACATTTTTTCATTGCCTTTAGAAAGAGAGAAAGGGAGAGGGACAGAGAGAGAGAAACATCAACTGGCTGCCCTCTCGCATGCACCCCAACCAGGGATCGAACCTGCAACCTGGGCATGTGCTCTGACCGAGAATCAAACCCTCAGCCTTTTGGTCTATGGGATAACACTCCAAACAACTGAGCCACACCAACCAGGACCAGAATGGTTTTGATATCCCCAGTTGGTTGCTCCGATGATTCTGAAGAATGTTATCTATTAATTAATTCAAACAATTATTTTGATATTTTAGGGAATTATACTGCCTCCCAAGTCTGCCTTTGATTAGGTGAATTGCGGAGTGAAACAGCATTTAAAAAGTTCAAAAACTTGAAGATAAACAGAAAATCTTTTATGTCAGACTTTGAAATGCATGTCCACATTTTCTTTTTTCTCAGAGGCTTGACTTTCTGATTATTTTGGGAGTAGGTACACCAAATGGACTTTATCACCAAAATACATACCTATGACAAGGGAATAAGGATGAATACTAAAATCAGTAGTATTATATATAATTTGTGATATATATTCAGCTGAACAAAAGGAAATTGCTATGTTTGTAAAACAAAGTCTATCAAATATTGCTCTACATCATATGCTTCAGTTTGCCTGATTCTGTTTAAATCTTGATCATGCTTTCCACTAGATTTTGAAACTGATTCCTCTTCCACTAAAAAAATATATTACTACTGTTCTGAAACTCTGGTTGTTCAATTACAGTTTCCTAAGGGGTTGAGGAATACCACCAAAAATCAACAAAAAGTAAATAAAATACCTCATATCACAGCCTGCTCTGTGTTAGACATTGCCTCTGTTAAACAGGAATGTAAACCCTCCCCTCCACTCACTCTGAAAACGGCCACACGTTGCCAGTAGCATGCACAGAAATGCTTGTCTCTGTTCATGCACACAATGTTTTGCAAGTTTCTACTTACATAAGGAGTATTTTCCTTTAAAAATATATTTTCCTTAAAAACACATGTTCTTTTTCTGATTATTAAAGAATATTCTCTTTAGCCATTTTGGAAAATGTATAGAAGTACAAGAAATAAAGTAAAATTGTTCCCTTCATCCTACCATCCAGAGGAAATCAGCATTAATATTTCGATTTAATTCTTTAATACATGAATGAAGTACATTTTTAAAAAATTAAATATAATTATATTATAAATTATAAATATAATTTTCTAAGCCCCTATCTTAGAAAATTTGGCTTATACTTTACATACATTTCTGTTCAGCTTTTTTACACTTTACAATATATTGTGAGCATTTCCCATGTCATTAAATACTCTTCTAAGTAACCAGATAGATTGGCACTCGTTCACTTAAAACAGTGAACAAGCTGCATTAAAAACCAGCCAGAGCCTCACCAAAGAGCTGATGCTATGAATACCAACCATAGCTTAGTTGCTGTTCCATGTTAATTTAATTTGACGGAGTAAGAGTCTTTGAAGTCCTGATTCTCTTTTGCATCTAATAAACCTGTTTTTATAGTGCCTGAACCTTTAGAATCTGCCTGCAGCGAAACTCATGTCGGGAAGTTGCCATGAGGTCACATATAACACAGGCTGGAGGGGGAATTCTTTTGGAAGTCTTGTGAGAGAGGTGAGGGGGACTGTAGGGGGTCACCGGGAAGGGGAGAGGTCAGTGCCTCTGGTCATACCATCTTATAGGCCTACAGATTGGTTGCCATTTTATGTGAGTCCTTGAAGGTTGATTCCTGCAGAAGTGGGTGTGCAGTCACACAGCAACAGTCACTGGTGGTTATATATATCTTTGTGCTCACTAGTGGGTTCTGGGACATTAGATAGGGAAAGTTAAGAAGAAGTCTCAATGGTATGTGGTTTTGCCTCTATAGCATTCCCCATCATCAATGCTTAGAATTTGGAAGTGAGTTGATTCAGCTCAAAATAGATATTTTGCGGATATTTTTATTGACTCTGATTAGAGTTGGTGGTACTGGTTAGAGGGATAGAGAGGAAAAGGGCAAGAATATCAGAGAAGAGCATCAAAATGAAAGAGGGTAAAAATTATGCTGAATACTATGTCTTATAGAGTAAGGATTTTGAATTTTCTTTGGTTAATTTTGTTTAGATTAGAAGTTTTTTGAAGACAAAAAAAAACATGATTATAAGGTATTATACCCTCAGGAGCTGTTTGAGTCTTAATAGTTATTCTAGTGGCTTAATATCAAATATGTCATTGCTACCAACATTAACGATCAAGACCTTATTAAATTGGGTTTCATCCACAGTTACTGATCATATACAAAAATGTCAAAGCTGTGCAAGGTTAGCACCTTGTTCCAAAGGTGAATGGGCAGGCCCTGAGCTTAAGACAAGTGGCAACCAAATATGTGAACTGTTAACTTAATGAAAAGGATTAAGTACTCGGGTGGAACCGTGTGCATTCGTCCTAAGTTAGGAGTCACCTAAAATGATAGAGAAATTTAAAAATGCACCTGTGTCCCTCTTTGGAAGCACCTGGTAGGTCTGTTCTTTGGGGAATTTTTCAATGATGACAGCAATTTGGGAATAGGGAGCAGAACGATGGAGTGGCCACTTAGGAGGTACGCAAGCCAACATTTAGGGAAATTGCTCATTAACAGGAAATTACTGGACAAGTGTTTAATTTTTCTAGTAAGGATGTTTTTAGATAACAATCCTTTTGTGGCTGAGTGATTCTGGGATGTGGTAGATGTGGGATTAAGTAGCTGCAATAAACAATAATGATATAATTGTGCTTCCAACATAATTTCCAGTCCTACCACTTCTGCTACTAGTGGGTGGTATCAACTACTACTGCAACTTAAGTTCCCCTTGGCAATCTATTTTACCTTCTACCACTGCTTTCCAGTCTTTGCAAAGGCAGCTTGGCTGTCTGTCTCTTTACACTAAATTATTCAATTTATACTCCTTTACATAAAATCAACACTATTCCTGTCTTGTTTGTTTGATCTGCTGTAATGCAATACTACAGACTGGGGAGCTTACAATCAACAGAGATTTATTTCTCACACTTCTAGAGATTGGAAATCCAAGGTCAGAGCACCAGCACGGATGGGTGAAGGCTCTTCCAGGCTGCAGGCTGCCTGTTGAATCTTAACACAGTGGAGGGGGAAACAAGCTCTCTGGGTTCTCTTTTATAAGGTACTAATCCCATTTATGAGGGCTCTGCCTCCTGTCTCCCAAAGGCCCCACCTCCTAATACCATCACTCTGGGGGTAAGGATTTCAAATGAACTTGGAGGTGGGGGAAACATGTATTCAGACCATAACAATATCTATGGAGTCTGCCAATTAAACATTTAGAGGAAACTAAATACTTGTGGTGGGAAAGGCCAGATTAGACAAGTGAACCAAAAATTTGCCAGAGATTTGGTATAAATTTGCAGGAGCTTACCTTACTTTTATGGTGCGTTATAGTACAGTATAAAAGGCGCCCTGGATTACTTGTAATGGACTTTGCAACAGACATCACATACTACAAAGGATGGCCCATATATGGCCCAGGCTTCCTCTTCCCCCTCAGAAACAGGCACAGGCATGAGACAGGAGCCATTAGCCCCAACATGGAAAATCTCTCACACACATTGTAGTTCTCTTCTTCATTCTGTCTGTTCTTCTATTTTGTGCAATTTCTTACTCACACATTCCAATGTGTTTCTTTAGACCTTTTTGCATCTCATTAAATTCTTATTCACTTATAAAGTCTTCTCTATATTTTCCTTCTCCAGATCCCTCCTCCTTTCTTTTCCTTTATCTTTCTCTTTATTCTTTCCCTCTTTGCATTCTCAATATGAGGTAAATCTGGCCACAGTTGTTACTGAGAAGCAGAGTCAGATGTTCCTCTCTTCATTAATCTATAGCATCTCTCTGAAGGCACAGGGTCATCACATTGTACTTATTTGATTACGCATCTGTCTCTGAATTGAAGGAAATTTTATGGCATCTAATGGGAACCTAATAAATGCTTCTGTTTTTAACCATCATAATTTCAATAAGAAAGTTTATTTTGGTTTCTAGACAGTCAATTTACAAACAGACTTTTGGAACCCAGCTCTTGTGTAGGTTGGAGACTTCCTACAACACGGTAAAACTACAGTGAAAGGCTGTATGTTACAGAACTGTGATAGTGATGTACTTCAGCCCCGCCTGAATGCCACTGTAATTGACTTTACAACATGTATCCTGCCATTATGTTAAAAAAAAGGTTAGTTCTGAACACATCTGCTGGCAGAAGATTTGTTTTGCTTTCTTTTCTAGGAAACTGTAGCTTAGCAAACTATTAGACTGTCTAACTTTAATTTTTCTTATTTTTAACTGTTGATTATTTTAAAAAACCCAAGTAAATAGATTAGTTTTGTCTGTGTATTTTATTCATCAATTACCTGTTAGCAATTTAATAATTTTAATAGCAGAATATACTTCTAAATCTTCTACTGTTTGTCTGCATGTAAACCCTGTACCTGGCAGCTGTAATACTTTCAAAAGAGCACATCAAAGTAATTGTTTTCCTGGCACCAGGACAAATTTCTGCTGGGACCTGTCCCATTTAAAATAAATTATATTACCTGTGGAATTTAAGAGGATGCAAGGTGTAGCATGCCCTGCAGGCAGGAAATTTAAACTATGGATTGCTTTAAAAAAAACCTTCAGTTTGTTCCTGTAATATGGGATATTTAGTGTGCCTAATTTCTGTTTAATCTTTTTACAGGCATATTTTGAATTTTGCATTCATGTGCAAGATAAATTTAAAAATCTAGTTATTCTTTTAAGCTGACCTGAGAAAGAAAACTACCTAAAGCTAGTGGTGTGAAGGCTTTACTTGTCTATGGTGATATGGGAAAGAGATGCCATTATCTGAATAAGTCTGTTTAGAAACAAATGTCCCCTCACCTCCACAGAAAAGAATAATGAGGAAAAATAAGGGGCTTTGACCTAATTTAACCAGATCATCATGCTTGAACCCGATGTCACACCTTTGTTCTGTCTGTATAAACATTAATGAAGGAATAGCATATCCATGGGCAGGAATATGGAGACATAAATCTCATGTTTTAAATCCATTGAACATAATTTTATACCCTGCTGATAGGACCAAGATGAGAGACTTCTAACATGTAGCAGAAACACATACCAGTTCAGGTATTCAGATGGAGAGCTCCAGCCTCCCACATGTAGTCACACCTACATGTGACTCACTTCTCCCAGCTGACATCCTGGTGCCCTGTGGTCAGCCCCTGTGGCCCTTGTGGTCTTAGGGTATAAGATTGCTGCATACATATCATCTTGGGTGTTGAATGTGTACAAAAGAGTATATATTGGAAAAGAGATAGAAAGGAAGGAAGGAAGAAGAGAGTGAAAGAGATAGGGAAAGAAGAAAGGAGACTAGAGGAGTCAAGACCAAAGCAATAAAAGTAAGCTCTGACCACCTTCCCTCTTTGTGCTCCTGATGAATCTTCAGTTATGCTCAGGAGACAGCTGAAAAAATGTTCCTTTCCCTGCTCCCATAGAAAGAAGGGGCCACTACTCAGTCTTTTAATTTGGTCATTGTCTAATCATCCTCATAAGGTAGGTTCCCATCACCAGGAACAGATACTTTCTTGGAATCTTTTTTTTGTCCAATAATCCAAATATTCTCTGAAAGACAAATCTTACAATCATGAACAATAGTTACCACTTAGTGAAGCACTGTGTTAAAACTTTTATCTCTTACTTTAAAAGTCTACACTTTACCCAAGCCTCACTCCTGCTAGGTTGTCCCAGTTTTACATATTGAATAAGACATTATATGACTTTACCCATGGATATATAAACACATATAGTATAGCTCTACATGAGACCTTACTCTTTTCTCTTTGCTCCTGAATTCATTTCTGTCTCCCTTCCGTGTTCCCTGATTTTCCATGGATATCTTTACATATAAACTTTGGATATTGGATCTTGGGCCACTTTTTACTGTTTTTTTCCTCTTTATTTTCTTTTTAAAATAACTCCTTTTTAGTTGTTAAAGCGCTGTTCAAATTAAACTGAAACACACACCTCTATGGTTTTCTTTTGCTTTCTTACACACTTCCTTTTTTCTTAAAAAAGGCTAAGTCCCCCTTTGTTCTAAGGGTTGACTGAATTCAAAGGCCTGAATTCAACTCTTGGATTTCTTAACTGTATAGAATAAGAAGTAGCAATTAGTAGTCACTAAACATCAGTAGGTAGGAGACCTGAGTTTTAGCCTTCCGTTGTCCCCATGCCCACTCAAGTTTATTTCTTTTAGCATTGGAGCCCTCAAAGATTGCAACAATTATCAAGATCCTTGTAAGCAATTACATTATGAAGTAAGGCTTCAGAAGTACAAGGGATATTTTCTGCTCCTAAAAATTGATATACATCTAACAAAAACTCAACTCTTATATTTCCAAACAAAACCCTGTATATCCAAATAACTTGGAATACTTCAATAACTTACATAAGGCAGCTGAAAAATACAAGCTAGTTTAGAAGACGCCACTGTGCTTGATTGTTGTGTCTGGGAAAGAATTGGTTTTGTTGTTAGGAAAACAGATTTTCAAAGGTTGGGATAGCAGACATGCTATCTCTTCACTTGACTTTAAGGTTAGTTTTAGATAAAAGGCATAACTTAATAATAGGGCCTGTTGTTTGGAGGATCAGGCTTCTAAAAACCTTAATGTGCTTTCAGCTTTCCCCGGAAGCAGGTGACAGGGTAGTTAGCGTCCACATCCTCTGCTCAACGGAGCAGCTTCTCTGCTGGCACATTGCTTGGCAGAGCTCCAAGGAAAGCTGTGTGATGACAGCAAGATTGGGATGCAGGAAGCAGGGCTGGGTCATGTGCTCTAAGTTGTCAATTTCTCCTATTCCTTTAGCATGGCTGGTTCTACTAACATGGATTATACCTAAAGCCACATCTCCTAATAAACACTGACCACTTGAATTTCCATGATATGAAACAATTTCAGTTGAGACCCTTGTCCATCTTTGTCATACTTCTGTCAATGGGATCCCTTGCACTGTAGCCATCCCCTGTCCCCTCAAAGATCAGGGTGCTTGTGCAGAAATGATACCATACCATGGCGAAGGTTCAGTATTATTAAATTTCCAATGTTAGGACTTACCACATTGAGCTTTATGTTTATAGACAATTTGGGGCTTGAAATTATTTTACAAGCATGTCCAAACAGCATTGAGGCTATTATGGTGCCATTTCTATACTAAGTTCTGTTCTCAATAGATCTAGGAGTATCTACACTTAGAGGTAATACATCACGTGGAATCTCTGGAGCATCACGGTTTTTCTGGTGCTCTCTGATTTAGACACTGTAGCTTCTTTATCACTATATATAACTATATTTTATTTCTATTAGTTTTTCTGCTTATGTTCTCTTTACAATTGCAAAATACCCAGTTGTTGCAATCCTTACCCCATGTCCCAGAATGGGTCTTAAGGTAAATTATAAATGTTAAAAAATTTCCTTACATGGATGCATGCTATCCTAGTAAGCTGAATAATTAAAACTTTTTTAAATATTAAAGTGAACTTGATAATTTTTATATTTTGGCATTTATTTTTCCTGTAGGATCCACAACTTTAAAATTTTTCAGTGTTGCAAAAATAGACAAAAAGTTGTGACCTCACTCGTTTTTAAGTTTGAATAAATGAATGAATAAACAAGTGAAACAAAGAATGTTCTGAGTGCAGTCTTCATAGTGAGCTTCAAAAACATAAAGGTCAAAAGCATTTAGACATTGCCTCCTACTGCCCACAACTAGTCTCATCAACATTTCTGTGGAGGGACACGCGTGTTTTAGATAGTTGGGATTTTTTTTCATGTTGTCTTACTCTGAGTTACCAGTTTTATTTAGCAATTCTTTTCCACCCTTGCAAGCAGTCTCGAGACTTTGTAGCTGATTCCCAGCGAAGTTAAGGGAACAATCTGAGGGATGATGGACAGGTAGCCAACTCTTAGAAAGTGTTTGACATGCAGGTTAAGATTCTGGAAAGAATCCTGGATTTGGGATTCGTTCAAGGACTTAATGTTAAGTCTTAGCTCTGTCAGTTATTAACTGGATAAGTCCCTTAGTCTCCCTGAGCCCCAGTTTTCACAACTCTAAAATGTACATTGTCACAGGAAGATAATGCCCAGTATACAGGGCAATATGAGAATTAAATGGAGCATTATATTTCAATTCATATCACTTTGAAATCTATACAAATATAAAGTTAAAACATAAGCTGCTGGGAGGATTACAAAAACCCCTAACAGTCTTTAGCACTTGTATATTCCTGCTATGAGGCAGGGGCACGCTTGAATTCTTCCATTCGGATAAAAGTCCATATTGCTTGAATATACTTTCAGAGAAAGAGATGCAGTGGGACTTTGTTCCACAAAGATAGTTACACGATACATCAAAACACAGTGGTTGCATTAATTATTTATAATCAGGATCCTCTTGTTTTATATTTCTTTCCCCATCCAGCACTCCTGCTCCTCCATTCCTGCTGCCACTTTGTGCCATTTTGTAGCATGCCATTCTGTGGTAGCTTTCCTTTTTTATTTTCTTTCACTCCAGGCAACTCCTTCAGTGGTTCCCACCGTTTTAAACAAATTCCACTTTTCATCCCCTTATGGAGGTCATTTGTCTTAACTTCTGCACAGGAAGAAGATTCCACAGTGTTCCTCAGCCACTCGCCCCAATACATGCAATCCCTCTGGTAAGGAAGCTTTCCTTCATGTTGCAGTTGAAGCCCATTTCCTATTCTGATTTCTTCAGAACAAGTTTCTAAAACAGCTGGTTGCCATCCTTTAGGTTTTGTCCTTCCTCGACAGTACTTCAAAAACGTTATGTCACTTTTCAGTCTTTTTTGTCAAGAATGAGTTATAGCTCTTCCTTTAGCTTTTTCTCGTCAGGCCTATTGTTCACCCCTTTAATAAGCAACGTGGTGTAATTGAAAGAATATGGGCTTCGTAGTTAGACCTGGGTTTGAATGTGAGCAGTGGAACACACTTGCTGTTTGACCCCAGTGTGAGCGCCTAACTTCTCTGAACTGCAGTTTCCTCATCTGTCAGGTGGGATTAATGGGTCCTGTCTCACTGGGTCCTTGTCAGAATTGGTGATGCATATAATGTTCCTGGTATATAACCAATGGTCTGATCAATGTTAGTTCTCTTCCCCACTCCCTCTCTTTGTGATTCTCCTCTCCCTCTATCAGGCCGCTGTTTTGTACTAGTTATGGAACCTGGAACTGAACACATTGTTAAGAATTGCAAATAATCCTGTTTACTCATTCCCCTAACATGCCTCCCCCTCCATTGTACTGGAGCTCTTCTGTGGTATCCGTGCCATTTCCATTCACTGCTGACATTATGTCCACAGGGACAAGTTACTTCCAAGAACCAGCTCTGAGAAGAGCTGGCTCTGAGGAGTCATTTAATTGGCATTGGAGCAGTCCAGGATAGCTCTTAACCTTATTTGCACACTGAGGAATTTCCCAAGTTATCTCTATGTGGTTTTAGCTGTGACTCTCTCCAATATAGGACCTATCAGATGTCCTTCAGATCATTTCAAAACACTGAGTTACTCATTCCTATGTTTCCGCCTCAGATCTAGATGAATCCTGGATGCAGTCTCACTGCTGCCCCCTGTGGCACCTTAGTACAAATTAGAGAAAGCCACTGCTCTTCAGCAGGTGCAGGACACCAGGAAAGTGGAGAGTTGGCTGAATTTCAGACACCCTGTGGGGCATTAACCTGTTTGGAGAGCCACAGTGTTTGCTTTCAGTGTGGTTTAATTTCACAAAATAGATGCTCAAAGAGTATTCCTTGTCTTTGTCTCTTTGGTGTCATCTATTATCAACCTTCCTTTCTCATTCCATTAGCCTCCTCCTTTTTCTGTACTTGTCACCCCCTATACAATTTATACATAACGTTTTACTCTCTGCTTCAGATTTGCTCCTATTATTTCTACTGATTCTAGCTGTTTCTTTACACGTGCCTTTGAATACTTGCCTTGACTTATATTTTTTGTGGAGTTACTCTTTGTATTTCAACTTCAGGCTAAACAGATTAGGCCAAACAGATTTTCCTAAAATTTTCAACATTCTATTAACAGATTCTTATGAAAGCAAATTGGCAAAATCTATATGATTAATTCATTCTAGTGTTGCTTCCCCTTCCCTCTACTTTTCCTCTGGAGATGATGTTAATAAGTATTTAAACTGCCTAAACCCTGAAGTAATGGGAGAGAAAGGGAGATTGTCATAAGATTAGACAATCCACACACTAACTTTAACGGGAAGTGAGAGTTCAGAAATTGTAAGAGGAGTATCACGGATATTCTTGTCCTTAGCAGACAAGAAGATCCTTTTATACTACCCTCACACTTGGGCAAATCCCACATACACAGTATTTGGGGTGCTGTGCACAGGTTTTCCAAAGCTCGGCCAAGTCAGTTCTGGTGAGCGATAGTGTTATAAGGCTCAGCCAGCTTGTTCTCATGTCCAGGGACTGTAGTTAAGCTTAAATTTGTCTGGAGGAGGTAAGAATACTTTAATACAAGAAAAGTTTGTGTAAAAAGGCATGCAATTAAGAAATGAGAAACACGAAGATCACCCAGAGGTGAAACTTCTTGACATCCTGATGTACTGGACAGCAGCGAAGTCTCGATAATGGATATCATTGGAATGCCATTATTAAATTTGCCTTGTCTTCATTTTTCTTCATTTCTAATGTGCCTGTTAGGCCAGAGCCTCCTTGGGAACATAACAATAAAACAACTATGGAGTTAAGTAAATAGGAAAAGCTAATAAATATTCATATGGCTCCAGCTTGAATCATTTCTTTCACGCTCTATAAATCATTACAAGCCATGTGACAGGAACCATTCCCGATCTGTTTTAGGATGTGCAGGGTACCCCAAGAAAGCTTTCCTGTTTATTCTGTGAGTGCGTATATACATATATATTACTTTGAGATATTTACTATCTGGAATAGTCCTTTGGCTGGGGAAAAGTTTGGATCTCAGGAAATAATGAAGATAAAGAGCAAACAGGGCTTGGTTGAAGGAAAGGGGCAGGCAAAAGGCACAGTGAGGGGAAGAGGAGGCTGGTGGAAGGCAGACCTGGGGACCTGGGGCGCTAGGACGCGCACTTCTGCTGCTCCTGGGGAGGTAGGCGGCAGAGGCAGCTTTGGGGAAGAGATAATAAAATCTGGCTTTGACATGTTTACTTTAGATGGCAGTAAAATATCAAGTCTATATATTTTATGGGCATTAAAAATATGTGACTGAAGCGAGGGTAAAAGGTTAGGGCAGGAGATAGGGATCTGGGGCTCATCTGGGCATAGGTGCTAATTGAATCCATGTGGGTACACTAAGGAAGTGAGTAGGCAAGGAAAAGAGGAGCAAGGCCCTCTAGGCTGAGCCCTGGGGACACTAAGTGATGCTGCCTGGAGGGAAGGGGGAGGAGTCAAAGAAGAAAGAAAAAAGCAGGTGAGAATTCCCATGGCCTAAGTCCCGTGCCACTCAGGCCTTGAGGATGTTGGGAAGCACACTGCATTGTGGAAGGCAGCCCAGAACCTGAGAAGCTGCTGAGAAGCTGGGAAACTGCTAAGAAGTCCAGTGAAGAGCTCCAGTGTTTGATGGCTCTCAGAAAAGCATCGAACAAAAGTGAGCACAGCAGAGAAAGATGCAAAAGTGGGATAGAATCTAGGTCTGGTCATCTTGTTCCTCCACGTTGCCCAGCACAGTGCCTTGTAAGGCAACATTTGTTTAATGAATGAACGAGTGAGTGAGTGAGCGAGCAAATGAATCAGTCAAATAAGCAAATATAAGTAATCATGATTTTTTTCCCATGAGAGAGAAGATAATAGCATAGTACTGAATAGTACCTTAACTATAAATGTCCTTAATAGACCTAACAGTTAAAACAGTCAGAAAGGAGAAAAGGAGTTGAGCAGGAAAAGGGAAGGCGGAGCCTGGAGGACAGGAGACAGGAGTAGCGAGCAGAGAAGACCAAGGGCTTCCTGGAGTGTGACGTCAGAGAGGCAAACAACCTAAATGTTTAAGTTTGGCCATTAATTTGCTTGAATCTCTAGCCACTTCTCAAACATTCATTTCGTCCCTCTAGTGGAAGTTCACGCTTCTTGGCAAAGACAGATACTACTCTTGTGTATAAATATCCAGAAATTTAGTAGGGATAATGTTCAGGTTTGATAAATCAAACCAAAACATCCCTTCTCCACTCAGAGGAGGCTTTTCAACTTGGATTTTCTAAATAATTTATTCAAAGCCCTACCTTTGTCTACATGCATTGCTTGTCAAATTTCCTTTATAGCCAGCTATACAAACATCCTTCCTAATCTTAGCAAAATGAAGAAATGGGCCCAAAAGATGTGAAATATGCTTCTCTCACTTATGCTGTGTTTGTTCTATTTTCATAAGTAATGATCTGAATACAAAAAAAATGGCTTTGGAAATATCAAAAATGTAATTTTCAACTTCTTATGATTTAAAAACTGAACACATTTTCCCCAAACTTTTAAGAAAATGAAATGTACCTTTTAGTGGAGATCACCCTGAAAGTGTTGACAAATATCAGAAGGCTAGAGACTCTGCAAATAACCTTGTGAATGACATCTGCATGTGACTCGGTCTTGTTGTTGCCACAAGTGCTTCTATAAGGGCAGTGAGGAGATAGATGAAAAAGGCAATAGTGTTGCTTATTTCATTAAATGTATAAGGGTTGTTTGCATCTATTTCCTGGTGGTAGCTTCTATTTTTAGAAGTGATGTTAATGATACTGTAGAGCAAGAGATACCAGTAGGTTGACCACACGTTTCAAATTACCTCTAGATTTAAAAAAAAAAAAAAAAAAAAAAGGGTTTCTGCAGAGGGGAAGGGGTCCTGCTCTGGTAAATCTCTCAGCAGGATGAAAAAGGAAAGGGAGGTCCAGATGGTCTTGTTTCATCTGCGAGGACTTTCCCACAGAAAAAGGACAAATATCAGATAAGAACATTGATCAGACCTCACAGGTATTACAGCACCTCTTTTTGGGTAGACGATGCAATATAGACTTGCTCATTCCCATCATGGAAGATGGGAAGCACCATAAAAACATAGACTCATGCCCTGCAAAGAACAATAGCCAGTCTCCATTATTCATATGGACGTGTAGGTTAGGCATTTTGGCGTGCTTGTTAAATAATACATCAGACAGTCCCGCTAATGAAAGCACAGCAGTGGGCCATGAGCTCCGGGCCAAAGAAAGCTAAAGTGAATTAGGCAAGATATCTAATAAAAAGATGACAGTGGTCCTAATGGAAAACCATGTACATGCTGATCAACTTTTCTCTTTCCACTTTTGTCCAATTTTCTTAAAAATGGGTTAGTGCTGCAGAGGAGCCGTAAGCACGATTGCAGAAGGCAGGTCCTTATAGTCAGTTAATGTGGAAGCAAGTGAGTACATTGCCTATCTAGGAGATATTTTATTTAATAAGGACAAGTATTTCCAGGACAGGCCTTTACAGATGAAATAGGATTATAGAATTCAAGTAACAGAAACTGAATATTATTTCAAAGGCAAATAAAATAACTTGTATGTAAATCTGCCATTTTCCCAGCTCTGGGAAGACGAGAACAGTGTGGAAATGTGTGGCATGTTCTACTACTTGCCAATAAATTGTCAAGAATTAAAATGTCTGTAAATTCATCAACACCACTGAAAGACGTGCCACAGAATCAAATAGGTGGTAGAATATGTATTTAAATGACAACGTATCATATTCACATCTGCTGTCTGTGTATGAGTGGCCTTATTTAGTATTTTCTTGTTTTACGTCAATCCAGAAGAGAATTGAGGCTGTATAGAAAGAACACAATAGACCTCAGGCAACCTTGAGTTTTCAGTGACCAGAGATGGACCCTGAGGTCCATGACATTTAGTAGTTTGTCATTTTTCTCAGGCACAGAACTGAATCCTAGATCCCAGAAGTTGGTGTTCAGGAGAGTCATTTAGTTTGTGAATGAAGTGAGCCAACACTTTACCATTGGTCACATGCCAATGTGCCCTCCTTGTTTCCTGATTGGAGTTTATGTAGTAACTCTCTTGAAGAGACTAAACAATTGCTTTAGTTTCTTTGTGAAAATAGCCATCAAGTAAGAGACGAATCCTTGGTACAAGTCAGAGAGGGAGTTAACCTTGGTCAGAGGATATGCACAGGAAACATTTGCCTCTAGATAGTAATCGCTACAGGAGAAATCTCCAAACCTGAGCAAAATGTTTCCTGGATCCCCAAATTTAGAAACCGTGAATTTGGGGGTTTGCCAAATCCTCAAAATCATCAAGGGACTACTAAAATATAATAGGAAATTATAGAGCAAAGGAAAAAAGACAAGGAAAATGTAAACGATTTATTTAAAATGTGCGTTTTAGATCCAGTTCTCCTACTACTAACCACGTGGCCTTGGCAACAGTCTGTCTGACCATTTCCTTGGTGTTGCCGACTGGTAACAGGGTGAAACTGCTGCTCGTCCAAATGTACATACCCCAAAGAAGGATCACTTTCTCTTCTAGTGGATTTAATCGGTAAATGTGGGCCCAGCTGAGTAAAAGAGAAGCGAAAAAATCCCTATGTCTGTACTTAGAACAACACTCCTCAGGAAACAAGAGGGCAAGACTCTGGGTCCTTTCTCACTCTCAGAGCAGAGCGGCTCGTTCATACCATTTCCATAAACTGGTGTTCTGAGGATGGGGTGGGGGGGGGGGCGTCCAGTGGAGGATTCTTTGATGAAGGAACACTTGTGGCCTTCCCTGTATTCCATGCAGGTCACCGTCAGTTCCCGCTTTCAGGAATAAGCTGGAATAGTAGTGGGCTCCCCTTGCCAGCTCAAGCACTGGATGGAACAAAGTGCATCATGATGCTGAAGATCTAACAACTCCCTCCCTTGCTTACTGGATACTTCAAGTTCCTGTAGGTTCCTACACAGTGGAACCTGCAGTGGAAGCCCAGAATATAGTATGTTAGGATGCTGATATAGGTGCCATTTTATGGCTTCAAATGGGAGCTCTAGAGTTTATCTGATAAGACATGTTAAACATGCCTTTTTTTTTTAAGATTTTATTTATTTATTTATTTTTAGAGAGAGGGGAAGGGAGGGAAAGAAAGGTCAATGTGTGGTTGCCGTCACACGCCCCCTCCTGGGGACCTGGCCTGCAACCCTGACACATGCCCTGACTGGGAATCCAACCAGCGACTCTTTGGTTTGCGGTCCGGCACTCAATCCACTGAGCCACACCAGCCAGGGACTAAACTTTTATGCCTTGAGTAAACTTATACCCAGCCTGCCTTGAAAAGGATACCTCCTAATACTAACTGAAATTTCTTTTGTTGTAATTTATATCTATTTTGTCTTGGTTCATTTGGGGCAGTGGAAGCTTCACCCATGTTGCATTCCCCTTCATGTATGGAAGCTACTTTTTAAGTGAACCTACTACGTTAAGTAAAAATGTACTGTAGTATACCTTCATCTGACCTAGTTCTAATCCCATTGCTCTTTTTGCTCTGCCTGAGTGTAGTCTCTGACTTCTTAAGTATGTTAATTTCTGGGCTGTAAATTGGATATAGGACAGGCACTCAAATTTTGTAAATACCTAGGGATTACAAATCACAATTGCCCTTTGTCTTGGCTCAGCCTCCTACAACACACACATACACTTCAGAACTCACTCAAGATAGTGGTAACTAGGAGATCTTTGGAAAAGGATACTTTGCTGTGGACTAAAGAGTGCTATGGGGCTCAGAGGTTCTTCCTGACTTTGCATTCCCTCAAGATAATGGTTTCATGTGTATTCTCATGCACGCAAATACCAATTTACTTCTGTGTTCCTTCTTCCCACCCTTTCCAGTGCCTGCAGAACAAGTCTTAGGATTTTCTTCTACACCACTTTTATCTACCATTTGGTCATATTGCTAGAGTGGCCCTGGAAATACATATCAGAGAGGAGAGAAACCATATGTTTTGAGGTAAAATTTAATAGAATAAAGAAAGAATGCCATTAATCTCCAGCCCTTGAAAATGCCCAGAAGCTCCTATTCAGACCCTTCTTAAAAGTTTCCATCCACTCTCTTTTATTAAACCCTGGCATTTCTCAAATGTCAAATTCCAAGATGAATTTGTAAAATATTTCTTGCAAATTTTTGTTTAATGATTTTAATTAACTGTGAATATCTCAAAAGTATTTTTCTATAATTTGTTATAAATGCATTACATGTTAGATTGTAGGTTTTTGTCACCCAGCCTGAGAATCCAGCCACCATTTATACATTTGTTCACTCAAGGGGAAACCTCTTCCAAATTTGAAAAAGTTGACACCCAACTCAACTTTTGGATTGTTTCTAATGAGGACGTGGTTGGCCCTGCACAAGAGGAAATGTTCTTCTAGCTTGAGAGATACAGTTAAGGAAAACATCATAGGGATAGCAAGGACATTCATTTCTGAGACCTTGGAAAGAAGCCTGACTTTCAGTTTAGGATTCTTAGTGAGCAGTCTGGATGCCAGTGTTCCGGCTGCTCTTGAGGCCATCGTTATCTTCAGGGATGTATCCTGCTTGCAGCTCACCCTGTTTCGTGAACACTGTCTCTTGTTTGTCTTTGTGTCCAATACAGGGCCACAATGCAGGGCACTTAGTAATTGCTTCCTGAACTGAATGTAACCAAAGGTCAAATAATGGTTCTTCACCATCAGATTTGCTGGAAAAATGAAATTAAGCACTATAAAGTACTCAGGTTAAGTCAAATCAAATAATGACTGAATGCTCAATGGAGGGAGAATCCGATCTTGGCATTTTCTGTTGTGTGTGCTAAGAGCTGACATGTGAATATGTGTGTGTGCCCTCACATACCTTCGTTCTTACATAGTAGAAGGAAGGAAGTTATGAAAGGGGAGAAAATAGAGCTATTGACTGAAGAGCCATAGAGCTGTTTTTAGAATGACTGCTTCTGTTGTATTGGGGAATGCTTCCTTTAAGAAGGGGTATATTATGCATCCTCTTTCCATTAAGTCTATTTTGGGAAGAAATTACGAGGCTAATATATTACTAACTCCCATGGATCTCTTATCAACACAGCATCTATTCTCATTACACACCTGCTTAGAGAAAAATAAATTAAACCTTCTGTTTTCAAGCATACCAACCCAAGACAATAAAAATCTTCATTAAGTTGCACTATTTATTAAGGAAGCTGCTGGTTTTTGAGAGGTGTCAACTCTGCCCCTAAAGTCAGTAAGTGAGAGCAAGAACAGTGAGGGGACCTGTGGTTTCAGCATTCAGTCAGGTTCAACAGCAGCGAAGTCTAGGAATTGTTTTCAAAACAGTGTGGGGTTTCCTATTCGGGGTGAAGATTTATCTGTATGTGGCAACTACTTTGGTTACTGTGGAACAAGAAGTTTACTTCTCCATATTTTACAAATTATGTGTTTAACTTGTAGAATTAAATTTTTGTGAGGCATGTAGCGGTGGTGAAGGGGAATTTTTCAAGGCTAGTTCACAAATTTGAGTTTCTAAAATAATAGTAGCAATCACCCCCACCCCCACCCCCCCACCAACCACAACAGTGGTAAAGTTCTGTTTCAACCCGAATGCAGTTCGCATCCTGCATGTACATTGATTTAAACATTAAAATAAAACATCTTCAGTGTTTAGCAATAAAAAAGGGCACTTAATCATGAAATAACTATTGTTCTCTTTTGCCCTTTGAACCTGCATTCAATCAGCTTGGACGCTGGTTTGCAGTCTCCTTAACTGCAAAGACTGAAGAGGAAAGGTTCACAGGATTACCACCAGCAGCAGGAAGCTCTGAAACAGCCCCATTGTCACATGAAACGTTCTGCTAGAGGCTTCCTCAGCTTCCTCCCATCTCACACTCTGCTCTGGGGGAGGGATATGGTGAGAAAAATCAAAACTCGAATTCCAGAAGCAGCCCAGTGTTCATTCAAGGAAAGAAAAAAAAAAGTGTTCTTGCCCTTCATCTTCGCACGCCAGGCTGATCATTGTTGACTGTGAAACAGGCAGAGTCGTCTTCTGCTGCAGTGTAACTAGGGGGAGTGTGCCCTTGTGGACTCCCAGGCGAAGGCCCTGGATATTCCTTTTACATCAGAAGGAGGAGTTGCTGTATTTTATGGCCGTCTTTCGAAACACAGGAGATTTCATTGCTCATTTTAAAAGTACAACTTCACACCATTTTCCAACCATCCTGAGTTCCAGCCCTGGGTTGTTTTTACAAAATGGTCCCTTTTCTCTTGGATCAGGAGGAACACAGGTGCCTATTAGTTGCTATACTTGTAGGAATTTCCTTTAATGGTAGGAAAAGCAAGAGTGTTTACTAAAATGTAATGTGATGAGCTGTGATCTGTGGTCACATCAGTCTCTAGGATGAGATCACAACTTTCTGAAAAGACAGGCTGCTGCTTTACCACAGGTAGTTTGTCTTTTGATTTCTTACTCTACCTCTGTTGGGTTTTCCTTTTTATCACCAAATATATAAACCACACTAGAAAAGATAATCCTGTACTTTTAAGTGGCCGGGTTGTAGACAGAATTGGTAATTATTTCAGTTTTGAAGAGGGCAAAGACCAATAGCTCTTGGTGTTTTACAGAATGGTGAAATTAGCGATCTCCATTCCAAATGAAGGGATGGAAGCCTGGAGAGTTTGAAACACTTGCCCGAGGTCTTATAGCTGAATAAAAGCAGGAAATGGGTTTGAAGTCAGAATCATGACATATAAGTCAGTGTTATATATGTATACATATCATTATATATGTAATTATATCCCCGGGACAGCTCTTACGTCACCAGCATTCTCACTTTCTTCAAACTAAACAATCCCATTCTTTTTCACTTACTTTGGGATTTCTTTTTTTCCATTCTTTTAACCATTTTTAACTTGGTCAGTGCACAATCAAACTTTTGGAATCTGAACCAAAACATTCATGATATTAACCAAGTTTTTATGTAGATATTTGGATATTGTGTAGGCAAATTCCACGTTTTTCTGCTCCCAGAGTGGCTTCCGAGACAAATGCTGGCGTCCTTTGACCCGCTTGTTGGACCATGTCTCTCAATAGCCAAACTGCCTCCTGTTTTTAACTCTTGTATTTCAGGGTTGAATATTTGACACATTTGAGTTTTAAAGCAGTGTTTCGATTTGCTAGCTATAGTGCATCGTAACCACAAAATTTAGATGAAAATGAAAGCTGTTGTTAATTTTAGAGACCTGTAACTCACCCTTGTTTAAAAAAATTTGAGAAGTCTTATCAACTTGATCTTTCTTGAAGAGATACATATTTACGCAGCCAACTTACACAGGTAGAGAACAAAATAAACCTGACATCAGTTCTTCAAGGACCTGACACCAAGTGCTTCAGCAAACACCCATTTCTACTCAATTTTAAGTAAAATTCAATGGAAAAACACCTCTATACTTTAAAGAGGATAGTCAGTCATCTCAGGGAGGAAAAACAATTGATTAAACTAGTTGTTTGCCCTTAGCCAGATAAAATCACTGATTCACTGAATTAATGTAATAGGTTGCAGTAACTACCATACACACTAAGTTTGGGATACATGGCAGGGAACAGCAGGTTTTTCTTATGTATTTAGTATTAAGAACTGTGGAGAAAGAAAATCCAGGAAAGATGGAAAAGACCGAGAGGGAAGAAGACAGATGATACACTCAAAAAAGTTGAATCAACAGGGATTTTCAGAAAGAAGTATATTGTATAAAGTATAAAACCAATATAGCTGAATGCTTATAAGAGGAGACACTTTCAGCAGCCCCTTTGTTCCCTAATGTGTATACTATACCTGAGCGTAATGCTTCTTTCCTGTGAGCTGGACAGTAGGAAGTCATCTATCTTCGACCTTGTTTAGTTTGTAAATAACACTGTAGAAAAGGTCTGTTGAACTTTGGAAAGGCTGTCTCCGTGTCCTCTCTCTCTCTCTCTCTCACTCTTGGAGGGAAGTTAAAGGGCATGACCATGACCAGCACCTTAATCCTATGGGGACTGTTTACAAAAGACTGAAAAATGTGCCCAGGGCCCATGCTGCCCCTCTTTGGAACTAGCCCCACTCTAGTGAGCCTATTGTCTTTCAATGCATGTTTTTTTGTGTTCTACTGAATTTTTTATTTCCATAAAACATCAGAGGGAAAATGGACACTGGCCCTCTTTCTTTTTCTCTGATGCTTTGGAGCTGCTGGGATGCCGTGCTTCAGGATAATGAAGTAGGTTGTCATTTCCTCCCCCAAATAATGCATTGCAAAGTTGGAAATGCAAATTTCCTGTGGAAGCTCTAAGTAGCAGGTGGTATTTGCTTAATATATTGTTTTTGACCTTTGGGGAAACTGGTATTATGAGCTGACTTTGGAAAATTAAAATAGTATCAAGATCATCCTACATTTTAAGTAAAACAATCAATATCTTGTTAATTTGAAAAATCAGAATGGAGTACTGCACCAGGAAAAGACATAACACATTTTACTTTTATGTGTTACCCCGGGGTTTGTAATTTATGGAAGACAAGGAAATGGAGTGTGCACAGCCGGATTTCCTAATTCATTAAGAGAAAGAGGAAAAAAATAGAAAAAAAACCCCTATGTATTTTAAAGTTTTCCTTTAAACCTTCGCCGTTAACTGGTGCTTTGATATATTTAGTGAGTTGTACAAAGAGTTAAGCATGGGACTGTTCAGATGGCAAATCTGAGTTGAGCCGAAGGTAAAGACATCTGTATTTTTTATTCATTTGCTCAGCAGCACTAAATTTCAAGCTTGTTTTTTGTTCAGCATCAAAGAAAAACTTGTTTTATGGTTATTGGATTTTTTTTAACTCACATATTTCATGAAAGGGACTCAAGTCACTGGTCTTTGTATTCTTTTTAGTTACTTTTCTGCGCAGCAGCCCTTCTGCGTGCCATCTTGTTGAATAAAGAAAACATAATTTTATTCTTTTTCTCTTCCTTTGAAGAAAAAATTTAAGAGGTTTAAATACCATTCACATTTTGGAATTTCCTCTTTTACTTCCTCTCAAAACCATCATCTCACAACCATGTAAAGCGATCCAATGTTGAAAGGCTTAAGAAATTCTTAATCCTATAAAAGTCCTTTCTATGATTATAACTCCTGTATTTATCAAGAGCAACAAAAATGAAGCTTAGGAGCTAACAAAGTTTATAGCTATAGGCACGTATGTGTGCGTGCACAAGTGTATGTGTGTGCTGTGTATATCCAAAGCTCTATATTTACAAATATACACAGTATTTTTAGTATACTAATTGCTGATTAGGCATCTATATTCTTTTTTTTAAGATTTTATTTATTTATTTTTAGAGAGGGAAGGGGGGGGAGAGAGAGTGGGGGGGGTAGGCATCGATGTGCGGTTGCTGGGGGCTGTGGCCTGCAACCCAGGCATGTGCCCTGACTGGGAATCGAACCTGTGATGCTTTGGTTCGCAGCCTGAGCTCAATCCACTGAGCTACACCAGCCAGGGAACATCTATATTCTTTTATCTCTAAAAATTCTGCTGGTGTGGACCTATCCATTGCGAGGGGTCAGATGGTCACAACCAATGGAAGACTAAAATATGGACCAAGTCCAAGAAATTGAATTGTTTGAGTAATTTAAACTGGACTTAGTTTAAACTATTGATTAGGTTAAATGGTTATCTTCATTCTTTAATTGTTTTTTAGCACAAATTTGGCTTCAAGTCTAGGTTTTGAAGTGCAAAAAAGTCCACATTTTTATCCTTGGATGTACAAAGCAAAATACATTTATTTTACTTAAGGTTCACATTTACTATCATCTCACCTCTTCTTCCCAGAAGAAAGGGGACATGAGAGCTAGGTTCAAACTCAGACACAGGAAAAGTTTAGCTAATGTTGAAAATATTAATTTTCCACACAATTAAATACTAACATCTGCAAATTTTTACTTTAAATTTGGATAATGTTGTATGTGAAAATATCACTAGTGTGTGTGGTACATGTGTCTCTGGCTACATTTATAAATGTACTGAATGAAACTATGTGTTTCTTGATGATGTTAAGTCCTTGGCATGATCATCCCTAGATTTGTCAAGTGGCAAAGATCATACTCTTTGATCCTTTCTTCTTTTCTCATTTCTTGGGTGCTTACCATATGAGACGATGCACTCAGAGAATGTATGTTGAAGAAATGAATGGGTAAATGAGCTCAGTACTCCGGACATGAGAGTGTCGTTTTGGTCCTTGACCACTTGCTTATGAAATCGAAAGAAAACTGTGAAGCTGTAAGACTCTCTGGGCATGTGACAAGGCCACTGTCTGCAAAATGCATGTTCAAGTCAAAACCTAAAGCCACCCTCTTCCAAAATGGTTCCTCAGTTTCTCAAAAACTACAGTGATGGCAACACCAGCCCATGAACTTTTCCTCACTGCTGCCATTCAGTACACCCACAGTTTTGGCGTCCAAGGCATACATGACAGACACCAACTCTCCAGTTTGCTCTCCGTGCCTCTGACCCATGTACCCTGGCTTGTGCTGGGGTTGTGACAGAAGAACATCCCTCACCACTTCGAGGATTTGGGCTAGGATATTTAGGGGGATGAATTAATTGCATTTGGATAAGTACTGCATTATCATTACACTCCTATTCAGCATAATGTGGGGGGAGAGTGTGGCATTGGGAATAGACAAGCATAGGTTTGGACGTCTGCTTCATCCGTTATTAGCTCCTTGGGTAACATTGGGGAGCCTCAGTCTCCTGTCTGTCCTCAGAAACATGGTGATAGAGAGAAAAATCTTTGCAGAGCCCTAGGAAAGCTTGTCATTTTTATTATTGTCACCTTTTTCAGAAGACGACATACACCTGACTGGACACACCAGCCTTAATTTTTTTTAAATGTAACTTCCCTGAACATCTGTCCTTTACGTGTAAACAGTGCAGGAGAGTCCCCCTTTCATTTATGCCATCTAGACAATCTCAATAAAGTCTGCAGAATAGATTGAATTTCTCATGAAATCCATTTGTAATAACATTTTATATACTGAACAGCCCATACGGTGAATCAGAAGTAATTAATGCAAAGAGATTTAAAAAATTCCAAAACTATGCCTGCTTCCTCCTCAAGTAGCCAATTCACAGGTTAGTCTATTGTTCTGAAATGATTGTTTTCTGAAAGAATAAATACAGAAGATGGTGGGGACTAACCATCAAAAATGTCTTTATCATTTTTAATATTAGCTTGTACTCTGTAAGCAATAAGAAAAGTGACAATAGTTTCTTCTTTTTTAATCCTCACTCCAGGATTTTTATTGATTTTGGAGTGTGTGGAAGGGGACAGGGGAGAGAGTGAGAGAGAGATCAGTTGGCTGCTCCCCTACACGCCCTGACTAGGGATCGAACCCACAACATTTGGGTGTATGAGATGGCTACTCAACAAGGGTGGAATATTTTCTAGTCACCAAATTTTGACTACCGTCTCTAAGAAGAGGAAACCTATTCCTAATCTGCTCATTCCCAGAGGGACATGATTCACCCACATTAGAAATAAGTATAGAGTATGAACAGAACTGAGTTCTCAAAAGCAGCCACAGAAATCTTTTCTGAACTTGCATATCAAACATATCTTCCCTCCTTTCTGCCTCAGTTCACAATGGCATTTTCTCTCCTTTTAAGATATGCAAGTCTCCACCAACCATTTGAATTCCTCAGAAAATGTTCAGTTTTGTTTGTCTGTTGTCTGGACATGTAGCCCTCAGATGTAAGGGAATCCTCACGTCTCTTTGGGAAGAGACACTTGAAGATAATGGTGTAAGTGCTCTAGCTCCCATCCAGATGGGTATGTTGTGAGATACCACTCCACACAGTTTGAGTAATCCAAAATTTATACAAATTTTCAACAGTGGAACTTTAAATACAACACAAGGTAGACAAATCAGTATTGCATCAGTCCAGTGGCATTTCCTGTGCTCACTCTTTCCACTTTTGTATAGCAATGACTGTATTCTTGAATAACAGCATCTTTTTATGCTTTGATCTTTTGCCTTTTCATTTGAGTATTGCAGTTCATGGCCATGGTATGGTTCCTTTTAAGCCCTAGCCCACTTGGGCACTTGTGTACCTGTGTACCTGATTCTACTACCTGGTGTGTTGTGGCTGTAACTGGAGGGTGCAAAATTTGTCCTCATGTTTTCTGCCAAATCAGCATTCATTGCGCCTCCGTTTTCTCCATAAAAACCATTGGAGGGCAGCATCCCTTAGTGATGAGCAGAACTGAGAAGCTTTTGTTCTGATGCTTACCTTCATGTGTATGAATGAGAGTTCACAATTTGAGAGTGATCTACAAATAGGCTGAGGGACTGGGGATGTAAACACTCTACTCTGAGATCCTGTTCTTTATTCATGCCATTGTCTCCCGGCTTCCTCATCTTTTCCATGAAGGCCTTGAATGAGTGGTGAGCATCCATAAAGGCATTCAGAGACTGTCTTGGGCATTTCTCTGGCAGTCAAGCAGTTGTTACCCTGCAGGACTTGGAGGGATTTGGGAGCGAGAGAAAGAAGGAGTGGTTCCTCTCACTCCCTAGAGCAGAGGAAGCTTCTAGAGCAGAGAAAGCTGAAGAGCAAGTTACAAGTTCCAGCCAAGATGAAAAGGCAGTTTCTAAACTGAGTAGTAACCAAAATTTCTTCTTTCCTCCTTCTTCTACCCTTGTCACCACAGCTAGTAGTGTCTTTATTGCCTCCCAGGAGAAGGGAACTTACAGTGTGGATGGCTTAGCATCCTGAAGATACTGAAGTTGTTGCATCTTTTGAGGGAAACATTGGAAAAATTATATTGTTCAGATATCCAAGCTTTCACATTAGCTTTATTGATATCAAATTATCAGTTGGAAATTTAGCTCAGTTTTTAAAATTATATTTATACAAAGAGTATTATCAATCATTAGAACCATTAGAAATGTTGCTAAGCAGTAAACCTGTAGTCAAATGTCATCTGTTACTAGATAACTGCTCAGTGATGTTGTTCAAGATCAGTCTGTTAATGGTCTCAGTGTAAAGAAACTACTTGAGAATGTGTTGACTAAATAAAACCTCTTTGACAGAAATACCTGCATAATTGCTGTGTGTTATACATGCTCTTTATAGCATAAAGGCACATAATATAAATACTTAACTGCTGTTATCTTAAAGAAAAGTTTATCTCTTCACTTTTAACAGCTAAGCATCCCAGAGGTAGTTTGCAAGCAACAAATAACTTAGAAGATTTTAAATTGCTTTTATTGAAACACTAATTTCATAACTTCCTGAAAGTTATTTTGGGAGAGAGGTCTTTTTTTTTGGAAGAAAATAAAGAGGGTTTTTTAAAAATCATACAATCTAATTGATAGTCATTAATTCAATTTAATAATATATAGGCTTTTTAAAAAAAATAAATCCCTGACAATAGTACATTCTGTCAAAGCCTGGCTTGTTAAAGCCTGGTTCCCTTTCCCAGCAGCACAGGGTGTTCTGAAGATCAGAGAACAAGGGAAGTACTTTAAGCTGTGAAGTCTCACAGGGTTTCAGTTAAGTGCTTTAGGTGCTGCATGCTTGATGCAGCACCATATTATAGGAATATTTTGAAAACAGCTACAAGGACTCCTCATACATGCCTAGCATGTGTAGCTTTAATGTTCACATGGCTGGACTATTCAGTAGATGGGGTCTGTGGATCAGACACAGTTTGCAAGCCACTATTATTATGTGTGTGTTTTTTGCTCTCTGTAAATCTTTTGTTTCTTTTCTCTCTCTCTGCCTCTCTCTCTTTTTTTGACCTTACAAGAATGTGCAGGGAGGACATCCCTATCCATAAATCAAGTGCTTTAAATAGCCAGGCTAGAGCTGAATGAAGGAAATCAGGCTAGATAACATCTTTGTGAAGTGTATGCCTATGAACTCTACATCACACCATCACACAATACAAAGGAAATTGCCATTGTGCTGTGTAAGCTAGGTGAACAAAGCACCCAAAACACCCTGTTCTCGTTGCCATGTGCATGCCTGTGCAGTCAAAACTGGAATCTGGAAGTCCACAGAAATGGCAAGGCTTTAAGTGATACATTGGCAGGTCAGACAGGGTGGCTCTTTTGCAGAAAGTGTGGTAATCATTCATCAGAGTGACAATTGTTTGATAATGAACAATGCCAGTCATAAACAATGAGGAATGCTGCTGCTGCTGTTACTGTTACTATTACCACCATTACCACACTACTGCAGTTACTACTACCATAGTTACTACTACTGCAGTCATTGCTGCTGTTATTGTTACTATTGCTGCTATTCCTACTACTACTACTCCTATTCTATTACCACTACCTTTACTATTGCTACTGTTACTACTGCTGCTGCTATTTCTGCTGCCACTCTTAGTACTATTACTGTAACTTCTATTACTGCTATTACTATTACAAAATACACCACCACCCTCCTTAGTGCTATTAAATAATGTTTAATAAGTTCTTATAGTCAAGAGTTGTGCCATGTATTTTAGAGGCATTCATTATTTTTAATCACCCCCACAATCCCATGAAGTACCCACATTATACAAATAAAGAAATTGAGCTTTAAATTACCACCAAGTCACATACTTTTGCATATTTGGTTGAAACCTGATTTTAGACACCTTTCTGGCTCCAAAGCCCTGTTCTTCACCATTATCTCAAACTTCCTTTCCTTATAGGTGTAGGAAATGAAACTCTGCAGGTATTAAGATGTCACCTTCGCCCTTACCAACTACACTGAGTTCCTTGGGGGAGAATTTCCTCAAGGCCAAAAAGCTGCCTCTGTAGTATTCCAAAGCAACTTCCATATCCTGGAAACAGCAACTGCAATCAAAGATAGCACCTTACAAACATCCTTCCTTTATTAAAAAAAAATTAAAAAGAAAAACTACTTCCACCAACAGGCCCTCCTAAGATCAGATACCTACACGTATCTGGCAATAAGCCCAGACATACCAAAACATGTATTATCTAGAGCCAAGACTTGAATCCCACTGCATCTACAGACAAGCGTTTTACCTAAACAGACAACTCATTCTCAGAGCGGGGACCCTCCTCTGCTGAAGTGACAGGGATTGGAGGAGCAGCATCAAACAAAGACAGCAGTCATTACCTGGCAGCGAAGGCCCCAGACACACCCTCAGATTCTGCTGTTCTTCAGTTTAGCCAAGCTGAATTCGAAGTGACTCCCATTAAAAGTCAGTAGACATTTAGTGGACTTCCAATATGTGAGCAGAAGCTCATGTAAATTGCTTTCTACTTATCCCTGGCATTCCTTTTGGACATACCTTTTGGAGTTACGGCTGGGTTTTAGGCAGCATGGCACACTCATCCTCTAGCTGTCGTGAACAGCTACACCCTTCTGCCCACAATGAAATGAACTCAAATATAGGTTTACTAGAGGAAAATTCCAAACAGACTAGGCAAGCGAAAACCACCGACATCATCTCCATAATAACTATAAAACAGAAATGTGTTCATTCTACAAAGAGGCCTCTTCTTCCACCTCCTCTGAACAGCCTGATGGAACCAAAAGCTTTATGTACTAGCTCAGGACAAACTATGCAAAGAAAAATCTTGTGCCGCTGATTTCAGAGTTAAGAGGGCATTTCTTACCAACTCTCAAAGACAGGCCAGCTCAGGGAATAATAAAATATTCAAAGCAAAAGTGGTTGCTCTTCTGCATTTGTCCCCATCTTCCTTTATTCACAGAAAGTGACCCTTGCTTAGCAAGGGGTACATCTGAGTTCTTAGAGGCAGCCCCTCTCCCCTTGTAGGGCAGGTCTGGCCTGTTAAAGAGAGCAGGGCAGTCTCCTTGGGACCATAGGAAGAGACTGTCTCTCCTTCCGGACATTGACACTCCTAGAGGTGCCACCAGGAATGGCCGTCCTCCTTCTGTGACTCTGAGGGAGATAAATGGAGAATAAAACTAAGGTGGCAGAGTAGAAAGACAGAAATAATCTGAAGCCCTGAGGAGTTAACCAGCTGAATTTTACCTGCTGAATTCACCAATTCTGGAGGTGCATCATCTCCAGGCTTTTTGTTACATTAGGTGAATTATATCCTTATTGAGTCCGTTTGAGTTGAGGTTCCCTATTGTACCCAAAAGCACACAAGGGGGATTTTCTTTGGAATATTTGAGATTCATCAGAATTTATCTAAATTTTTATAAATCTGTTGAATGCCCACCCCATCACCATATACACTGATCTACAAGAACTATAAGGAAATAAAGTCATATTTAATATGCTTTCTCACTCATTTTCATCTCTCCCCTTTTGGACCTCCAAGGAAAGTAGCTCTCTCCTGTCAACTGCCACCTTGGAAGGAAGAATCATGGGTGTGTAAGCACTGTTTTCTCACGACAGTGCTTCTCAGGGCGCCACCTCAGGGGCCCGTTGCTTATTTTTAAAGGAGGTTACAGGGTCCCTCCTGAATCTAGGAGTGTAGCCAGGAATCTGCACGTCCAACCAACACCCTTTTATGAGGTCTATGAAAGAGTATCACTACCACCTGAGGAAGCAGAGCTAGCAGAGGAAAAGGACTTCTTCCAGGCAATGAGAGTGTTTAAAAGCCAGTCCAAAACCTCTTCTGAAAATTTACTCTATGCGGAAGACAGGACTGGTGTTAGCAGCTGAGTCAGGTGGGTGGGCAGCTGCCCTGTCTGTGAAGAACCTGCCTGGGAATTTCCCCCTCATGGCATGGTGCACTCAGGGTCTGTGGGCACAGCTCCTGTGAGGTGGGAGCATGAAGTGGTCGGTGTCGATGGCTTTGACTAGTCATTGTGCCTTAATGTAAATATATATAAATATTATACATATACATACAGACTTAACTAAATGACTCCATCTGTATGGCACTGTGTATTTACATACATCATGGGTAAAAAATAAGTATAACGGTGGCCACATTCCAAAGATAGGAAATATCACCAAAGCAACAGCCAGTGAATGTAGCCACCGTATAGAACAAGGGATTAAAAGCAAGAGACCTACAGATTTCCTGAGCAGAAAGCCACAGGGAAGGGGACGGGGCGATGTCTGGTGATGTAGTTGAGGAGCCTGTGTGGGAAGCAGGCATCTCTTTGCTTCCTCACATTTTGCTCACAGACTTTGGAATCTCATGTGTTATATATATATATATATATATTATTATAGTCATTCTATTTGATTATTAGATATTGTTATTAATCCCTTATCGTGTCTGATTTATAAATTAAATTTGATCACAGGTATGTATGTATAGAAAAAAACATAGTATACGTAAGATTCACTATCTGCCATTTCAGGCATCCACTGTGGGTCTTGAACTATCCCCTCATACATGAGTGGAGACAACTGTATGCGTAAAATAAAGACTTGTATCATATTATCCTGAATTATAATTAAATCATGTTTGATTCAATAGATAGGATAATGAAGCAGAATTCAGAGAGACGTTTCTGGAAAGCCTAAACAAAGATAAGTGGTTTTTAAGATAACAGTACGTTGATCTCAGAAACATCAGTTTTTAGAGCAGTTGGCCAACTTAGGTGTAGTTCAGCGGGTTGCCCGAAACTCCACTTGAGTTTGTAATAGAGATTTTGGAGACAGGCTGAATGAAATGCTTGGTTTTCTGAAGAAGGAATGGAGACATTTTAATTTATGGATTCTGTGGAAAGGGACATTAATCCCAAGAAGAGCTTGAGGGAAGGTGTAGGAAGGAAGTCTTCTCTGGAAGTATGAGGATGTGGGAGAAAGAGAACTCATTTCTCCAACTATTGAAAAAGTTAGAGGATGTAAGCTAATGTTTGGGAACAGTTAACATTTCTCGGATTGAACATTAAACTTCCTCCAAGGAAAACAACTCCATGGCTAAAGTCAGCCTGAAACTGGTGCCAAGAAAATACTGCTAAGTTCGGGTTCTTGGAGAGATATGACTCAGTTACCTATCACAGAGCTCTCAACCCATAAACTATCTTTTTGTAGTCCTTGAGAACATAAGAGATTACAAATAAATTCACTGACTCTTTCCTTAGGGAAAGGACATGCCTAAAACAATGTTTCAGCTTTTTAAATTCAGTTCCATGTGTAACTGTTAAGAGCTGCTGGGAAAGACTGGATCCTCAAATCATTTTGTAAAGCCGTTTTTAAATGTTTTAGTCTTAGGCCCAAATGAATGTTCTTAGAGCTAAAGAAATTTTTTAAGTATTGATTTTAAATCTCTTTTATCAAAATAAAACTAATTAGAACTACTTTTAAAATCACATTATCTCTGTCATAAGCATATGGTCAAGCACACCAAAAAAGATATAAATATTATATGAAAATTGTGTGTATACAGTTCAAGTCCAAATCCAATTTAATATAACCACTACCTAAATAATAGGTCTAATATTAAGAAGATGTATGTCTTAAGTGGACTTTCACTCATATCAGCAACAAATTTGGAGTATTAATTATTGCTTATCTCCAATAGTATATAATTTCATTTTCATTATCTCACAGATGTCTACTTTCATCTATTTTGAACATTATTTATTCTGTCTGCCTAAAGTTGACCTTAGCTAAAGTTGCAACTTAGCCCACAGCATCTGTGCACGTGCATTTGCTCTGTCGAAACCAGGCAGCACGGTGTTTTACGTGTTTCCTCCTTTCACTCTGATGCTGGCCGCCACGTGTGCACGCACGAAAGGGACGAGCTGGGTGCGTAGCTACGCACCGAGAAAAAGAAATAGGTTGAGAATAAATAATTTGAGCCTTAAAAAAAATAGGTAGTGTTTCTGTTTGAAAACTTGTAGGATAACGAAACAGAGCTGAAACAGATTGATTTTTTTCTATGAAGTAACATTAATCTTACAATTTCATTCAGCTTCTTTGCCTAAGGGTGAAAGTTTCCCCAAATCTTGGGAAATCATAAAAATTAAGACAGAAAGCCAACTCCCGAGACCATGTATTTCTCTGCCCCCACCTGTGTGTGACTGCTCACTTCAGTGTGCTTTATGTCCCCGAAGTGCAGTCACCTTCCACGAAATAAAAGTGCCTCATGAGTGCAGGAACTTGAGAGCACACATCAAAGTATCATTTTAAAACTGGCCATGGTTTTGACATCATTACCCACATAGCTGCATCTTTTTTCCTTGCCTTTGTTTTCTGATTTTTAAAAAAACTTAATCATAATCTTTAACTTCCTAAAGTGAAAATAAAGAAAAACTTTTTCTACCTGTATTTTTTGCATGATAGGGAAGAAGTGATACTTTTCCCTGCATCAAGTCTTCAGATTTCTTCCTTCAATGAACTTATCTCCACTTTCTCGTTTTCCCTATTGGATGGAAGATAGTCTTGTCTTCTTGCCTATGGTTATTCTCTGTATTTCACAATCATGCCTGTCTACTCTAAAGATTACCTTTGACATAAGAGATTACATTGAATATGAGAAAAATTCATCTGAAATTGTATGTATATATATAATTGCACATAATATCTCTTTCCTCATTTGTCTCCCCCATTTGACTCCAGGCTTCTTGAGACCCAGAAACATTTCTTACTCATTTTTATACCTAGTACCAGTGAGATGTACAGTTTATCAAGTATCATTAGAATTCTATGAACCATCAGGTCAGATTATAGGAAGTTTGGCTTTTGAAACTAATCAGGACACTAAGATTTTAAAGGATTCCTGATTGATCTCTCCCTTTCATTGCAAAGGTGTGCAAAAGGCACCTGAGGGAAGGCAAAGACTCCAAAATGTTGACCCCAAATCTGTTGTCCCGAGAACTGTTCTCACGTGGCTTGCTGTCACACACACGCAGCCTGGAGTTCACCATCACTGACTAGGGCAGATTGTAACCGCTCTCATTCTCGCACAGATGAAATGAGGCCAGCCTCAGTGAAGGCACTTTGCTCTAATAAGCCAATAAATACTTTTGAAATGATGCTTATTTTTGTCTTTTGCATTAAAGTCTAAGATTAAAGCCAAGTAGAGTAGAAAATAAAGAACACCTCACCTTCCTCCCAGTACCAAGCAGAAGTTCTAGGGATTTTGCCAAAACTCCCCAAAGATTTATCACTTCTTGGGAGACCTTGTACAAAGAACTACAAAATCTCCTTTACATGGTAAGGGCCAGATGTTACTGTCAAATTGTAACCATCCAGGGCTACATGTATACACACATCACACAGTCATCGCTGAGTGCACACGGGAGGCACCAGAAATACAAGTTATGATCCAACTCAGGCTTTTTCTAAACTGGAGGGAAATTGCCACTAGTTACTCATGGAGGATGGTTTCTGCTCTTTACCCAGGCCATCTGCCATGAGGGGACAGTGTTGTTCTCCGTTGATGGTGCTATTAAACAGGTTCCAGACCAGTGAGAGTGATCCACGCAAAAGGGATGGGATTTGTATGGCTACAACTGAGTCTCATACTCACATTGTTGCACCAACATTTGATCTGAAATAAATGCATTAAACTTCAGATACACCTTCCTCTCTAATAACCAAAAACATTTCTTAGGTAAATGTAATAATTTTTTGACCAGTTGGTGTTACAGAATATCCTGAACTCAATTCCCCTTTATTGGTGTCAGTAACTGAGAGTTGACTGTTTATTTTCGGTTGAGTTAGAAGCCACCATTTTAATTCCAAAGCTTCCTTGAATAGCCATTGAGAATTATTGTAGGCAGATCATTCCAACCATTCAGTTTCAGTGAAGAGGGAGAGTTCAGAAGGGCTTGGAGTAGGTATGAGAAGTTAGCTGGTCACAAAGACAGCCATGACATTCTTAAGAAAGGTGACAGAATAAATGAAAAACTGGATGGAACATCATGCCTGACATGGGCAGACCCCACCTTTCACCACAGCATCTGGCATCCTTTGGAAGAAAAACTGTAAAGGAAAAAACGAAGGGCGGAATTGTCAGCAGGATCTGAGCACACAGAAAGTACAAACATCTGTTGTCTAGCATAATCTAACAACAAATTATAAAAATGACATAGCTGGATTAGAAAGAACCATCACCTTACCTTGATTCTATTAGGCCAAAGCTATTAGGTTAAACCATATGAAATTATTGCTATTTGACTGGTTTTGACTGACAAACATTCAAGTTCATATGGTTCAGTCTAACAGTATGTCACATTGAATGAATGCTATGAAGAGGCTACTCTGTCGAGACCCAAGTGCAATGGAGGATTTGCATCTAGAGATCAGAAGCTTTACTTGACCTTCCCTGGACCTCTTGGTGTTTCACTGAGGGGAATCTGGGGGTGGGGGGCAAGGAATGTGTTGGGGCATCAGCATTCCAACCACAAGTACCATTTTGTCTTAAAATGAAGAGGCTTCCACATAAGATCTGTCTTAGAAAAGAAGAGGAAGAGGTTCTTATGCTTTTAAAGAAAGTGGTTCAAAGCTTATAGAACATAAAATTCACTTATTAAAGCAACACAAATAGAAATCTTGACATTTTAGAACATTGAAACTTAAAAATTATAAATCCAGAATGCTGTGAATAAGTGTGTTGAATAGGTCATTTCACAAAAAGCAGGAAAGAATTTCCATTCTTGATGATGGTAATCTTCTAGTTGGGTTAATGTCATAGACAAAGAAAATATATTCAAGAACAGCACTGTGAATCTTCAGAAGGTGAAAACGATATTTTTCATCATGTAAATGAAAGTGAATCTTGGTAAATGGTTATATACAGAGAGAAAGGCCACCTTTTGAGCCTTTAAACTATTGGGGACAAAGAGTCAAAAGGATATTATTCAAAAAGAACTGTCAGCATGCACACCACAGACATGAAGCTGCTGCTGGCCTTTCTGGTTCATGGCCGTGTGTGGGGTGTTTACACTGAGACTGGACATTTACTTGTCTTATCTGAGCTATGTCTACTTTTTCAATTTGTTTGACACTTTTTGCTACAAATAACTAATCAGTCTGGGCCAGAGAGCAGTGGAGGTAATTGAGCAATAAGTCGATTTATTTATTGAAATTCTCTTCAAATGGTGGAGAGACATTCATCAGTCAGTCAGTTCAGGCAGAAGATGAAGCTGTTTGTGCTTGTGTAGATAAACATAATCATAAGCCTCACTATTTCAGTGTGCTGACTTAGGCCTAAAAGACTGCTTTGGGAGTTTGAAAACAAGTATCTCTTGAGCAAATATTTTTAGTTTGCTAATACATTTAATTTTAAATAACTGAGTTTATCTTTTAAGATGTTATTTATTTGGCTAACAAATTTGAGCCTTTCATGTCTCACAAAAGAAATGAGGGTTTTAAAATTCTTCCTCAGTAAGTAGCTAGGGGATCTGTCTTACCTTATACTGCTATGAGAATGAAGAACAACTAACATGAAAAAAGATTGGACCAGGAAACAGAAGTACTTCTTGATTCAACGATGGTCTGATGACTTTAAAACAAAGTGAGCAAGACTGCAAGTGAACGTTATAATTAGATTAAACTTCTGCTGAGAACAAGATCCAAATGAAGGGCTGTTTTCTTTCAAAGGTCAACATAAGACCCTTTGCATAATGATCATCCTCACTTTTACTACACATCATACCTCGTTTTTAAAAAAATTAAGTAGGCAAGCCCAATTCAAGCCTCTTTTCATTTAATGTTGAGATTAGTAGTGCAATGAACTAATAATGTCTAGGTCCTTTGTTATGAAAGATTTTCTCTCAATTCCTGCTAGAAGGGGTGGCTTAGCTGTCTAAGTATCAGCTTTAAAATACCTAGACTCCCAGGAACCATAGGTTGAATTCTAAGAAGGGACAGGGAACCCCTTACTTACTCTGAAATAGGTGCAGTGGCAGACCACTTCCTGAACAAATGTCTTTGTACAAAATGAAAAACCAAAATACTCTGTGGACATTAAAAATGCAGTACCATTTTTCCTTTCATTTGGAGAGAGACTGGTTTGCTCTATGGTCTCAGAAATCCAAAAATAATGTTCTTTATTTTTTTTGTATCCTTTGCACTTTCTTAGCATGCTGTGTCTTAAGCTATTTAAAGCCAATAATATTTATTTGCTTAAAGATTATATTTTTAAATAACTCTGCTATGCACATTGGGGTGCATAGGTTCTTTTGAATTGGTGATTCAGGATTCTTAGGGTATAGACCCAGCAGCGGGACCCCTGGATGGAAAGGCAGTTCCATCTTTAGCTTACTGAGGAAATTCCATACTGTTTTCCACAGTGGCTGCACCAGTCTGCATTTCCGCCAACAGTGTACTAGGGTTGTGATACATTTACACAATGGAATATTACACAGCAGAAAGAAAGAAGGAACTCTTTGAGACAGCATGGATGAAACTGGAGAGCATTATGTTAAGGGAAAAAGCCAGGCGGTGGCAGACAAATACCATATGATCTCACCTATAAGTAGAACCTAATCAACAAAACAAACAAATGAGCAAAATAGAACCAGAGACTTAGAAATAAAGAACAAACTGACAGTGACCAGCAGGGATGGGAAGAGGGGGACAATGAGGAACGGGAAGGGGTAAGCAAAGGAACACAAATAGAGGACTCATGGGCACAGACAATGGGAGGGATTGACTGTGGGAGGGGATGGGGTTGGGATGAGCAATAGGGAAAAAGGCAAACAACTGTAACTGAACAAAAATTTAAAAAGTGATTATATTTTAATTTAGCTAAGGATCAACCTCCCGAGAACCATGTGGTTTGATAAGGCCCTTCTTAATCTATGTGTAATTGGTGGTGTCTGTTAGTTCTCCTTGGAGTTTTATTTTAACATTATATTAATCCAAAACATTTTATCAAGGTTCTTTGTTGTTGACAATATTTTGTTTTGGGACGAAGCCCTCTTTCACTGATTGTATTTTAAAAGTTTAAGTGCCACAGTGGAATGACAGATTTTCATTACAAGCTTCTGAAAGGTCTAACAGTCGCTTAACATGAGGAACTCAAAATCTCAATGCATTGGGAGTTTTGTATGTCAAGTGAACAAGTGCCCAAACTGTACTTAAACATGTACACAAACTTATTCGAAACAATCTTCAGAACTGTGTAAATACGCAACTTGGAGGGCTTTGCTGCTTCCATAGAATAGTCGTTATGAAAGCCACACCTTTAAAAGGGATATCCTCAGACTCTCTACAACTAATTGGTAGCTAAAGAAGAATCTCCAGGGGGGAGCAGCTGGATCATGTGGGCCTAACTCTTGTCCCTAGGGTTCACTTTTTGTGAGCAGCCTCGGAGAATGAGAGGTGGACCCTCCTGAGGAAGCCAGGCTTCCCCTGCTGGAGTGGCAGTAAGGAACCCTGACAGACCCCCGTGGAGAGGGAGAATCTAGAGGTGGAAATCAAGACCAGCCATGAGCATAGCTGTCCTCCTGGATTGGGCCAGCTTTGACTCTTTTTTTTTTTTAAAGGATGGGAATGGGTTTCCTCTGGTCATTATTTAGAGAATTAAGAAATTAGAAGACTTGGATTTAGAAAATAGTCTCAGGGAAATTATTTAAATTCCCTCTGTTTTAGTTTCCCTGTGAGCATGTGGAAATTTTAAGGCCTGGATCCTTCCATTCACCAAGGGGCAGATGTTAAAAAGGGAAAGGATTTTTAACTTTTATATGGGAAATGCATGTACAAAGTATTACTCATTTATTAATGGGCAGCAAAATATACTGCTAAACACACTAAAGATTACGATGCATAGCTGATATTTTTTGGTTCTTCTTATGGTGATCAACCATGTTTTCAATGACACGAACCCTAGGTGTCAACACTCAGTTCCAAGCCAGGAGAAGCCCCGGGGAAGATAAGTGTTGCCATTTGCGGCTGTCCCAAAAAATTCCCAGACAGCCGCTTGTTTCCTTTCCCTTTTCATGAATGGTAGTAGTGTTGTGCTCCTGTCTCCATTTTCTCCCAAAGCCATTCATAAAAAATAAAAACAAAACAAAATAACAACAACAAAAAACTTTCTTGGCACAATCTGGAGCCAGTGGGTGCCAGAGACTGGGGAAACACGCCATCACCCCAGCCAGCACTGAACGTATTCAAGGGTCTGTTTGTTTGGTGGTCTGAAAAGTATGAAGTGCTGTGTGGAAGGGAGGGCGGCTGGTAGAAGTTCTGTGACACAGACTCGGCCGGCAGCCAGGGCTGGGAGCGGTTCAGACATTGTCTTTCCCCTCATTGAAGTGTCAGGACCTCATTCATGGAAAATTGGGTGAGCTGGCAGCCCTTGCAGAGGATTTCATTGAGTCCCACAGTGTGCAGGCAGGAGTCACATAACTGCAGGATGCTCAGCCAGAAAGGAGGGGGCTTCTGAGCAGCAGGAACCAGTCAGCCTGCAAGAATGTGTGCGGATTTGAAAGAGTTTAGGAGTGAACATGCAGGTGTAATTGGCAGGAATAAGAAAAGAGAAGGAAGAGTGGCCTGTTCTGACAAAGGACTCTTAAAATGAACACTTTTCTCTTAGCACACACCTTTGAATCTGAAAAGGCAAGAAGTCCTCATCCTCCTTGGTTTGACTCTGCCTGGAGAAAACATCTCAAATCGAGGGCATTTATGATGTCATCTCTACTATGATTTAAAGGCACTGAGAAGAAACTTTTTCAGTGAACAAAAGCATTTTGCCATTTATTTTACTTTTAGTTTGTTCATCTTAAAAAAAAAACTTCTGGAAATTTTATATCTTTATTACAGCAGCAATAAGACATTACAGCATCACAGAAATTCTAAGAGGAAGAAAAAGGAATAGTAACTCTATCCCTTCCATGATATAGTGAATTTATTCTGACTTCTGTTCCTTGAGAGAACTGTCGCAATTTTATTTTATATTTTTCATTTGAAACATGAAAGCATGCCACTGTCTGCATCCAAGAGGCTCCGTTATATATCTGAATTTCAATGGTGTGCAGGTAGAGTAGATAAGACTTATAATATTGAGACATTAGGGCAAGTCCTGGAAGTAATCCATCAAAAAGCTGGGACTTCAAATCTACCTTTTACAATACAAAGAATAACTTGAATATTTTTTTCTAATACTCTAATCTTGGAAAATTTAAACTGGGTAGAAAATTTTCCTCAGGTGCTTTACTTAAAAGTGGAAAGTTTCATGCCCTGGCTGGCATAGCTCAGTGGATTGAGTGCGGGCTGCGAACCAAAATGTTGGAGGTTCGATTCCCAGTCAGGGCACATGCCTGGGTTGCAGGCCATGACCCCCAGCAACCGCACATTGATGTTTCTCTCTCTCTCTTTCTCCCGCCCCCCTCTCTGAAAATAAATAAATAAAATCTTTAAAAACAATTAAATAAATGAAATCTTAAAAAAAAAGTGGAAAGTTTCTGTCTACATATACAATTAAATAGATATAGGTAAATACAGACATAAGAATTAAGTATAGATACAGATAAATAAGATATTAGCATAGGTGATATCTACAAATGATACCATCAAGAAAGTGAACAAACCCATCCACAGAATTGAAGACAGTATTTGCAAATCATACTCTAATGAGACTTGTATCCAGGGCTTTTAAAGAATTCTTAACAACTCAATATGAAAAGACAAATTTTTAATGGGCAAAAGATTTGAATAGATATTTCTTTAAAGAAGACATACAAATGGCCAATATGCACATGAAAAAATGTTCAACATGATTAGCCAGAGAAATTCAAATCAGAGCAACAATGAGATTCAACTTTATACCCAGTAGAATATTTAAAAGGCAGACAGTAACAAGTTTTAGAGAAACTGGAACCCTTATATATTGCTGGAAGGAATTTAAAATGGTTCAGCTGCTTTGGAAAACTGGCAATTCCTCAAAAACTAACATAGTTAGCTGTGGGACCCAGAAATTCCATATATATTGTAGATTTTATACACACACACACACACATGCACACACATATATACACATACATACATGCAAGGGGGACCCCCAAAACAGAATTTATTTATAAAAAATTGTGTATTTATTCTTACATGTTTATACTTCAGTCACCTTCAAAGTACTCTCCATTTGATGCAATATACCTACTAAGACATTTTTTCCACTTCTTAAAACAGTTTTTGAACTCGTTGATTTTGGTGCCTTTTCGTGCTTCTGCCATTTTTTCTCCACTTCTTCCACACCAGCAAAACATTTCCCTTTAAGGACTTTTACATCTGGGGAAACAAAAAAAAAAGTAGCTCTGGGAGAGATGGGGTAAATAGGGAGGGTGGGGCATGGGGTCATGCCATGTTTGGTCAAAAACTGCTAAACACTCAGCACAGTGTGGGCAGGTGCGCTCATAAATCACCCATCATGAAATGGGCAAACGTTTTGAGTCTTCAGAAAAAAACTCACTGAAGCCAAACATAGCCTGTCACAATAACACCAGCTGGTACACTGATTCAGATGGGTTCCTAGAATGGAGAAGCCCATACTTCAAGGGACCTGCCCTCCAGAAGATAATTCCAGTTTTGGGGGGTCCTCCTCTCATATATATATAAGAGAAATGAAAACATACCTACATTAAAACTTACATATACATATGCTCATAGCATTACTCATGATAGCCAAAAGGTGGAAACAACCCAAGTGCTCATCAACTCATGGACAGAGAAACAAAATGTAGTATACCTACACAATGAAATATTATTTAGCAATAAAAAGGAATGAACTACTGATACATACTGCAACATGGACGATCCTAGAAAACACTGGGCTAAGTGAAAGACGCTAGGTCACAAAATACCATCTATTTCATGGTTCCATCTACACAAAGTGTCCAGAATAGGCAAATTTATAGAGAAAGAAAGTAGATTAGTGGTGAGTTAGGGATGAGAGGGCAGCTAGGGAGGCAAAAAAAAAAAAAAGGAACAGCTGCTTATGGGTATTGGGTATCTCTTAAAGGAGGTGAAAATATTCTAAAATTAAAGTATGATGATGATTGTACAATCCTCTGAATATACTAAAAACCTTTTAATTATATACTGTATGCAGGTGAGTTTTATGGTATGTGAATTATATCTCAATAAAGCTCTTTAGAAAAGCAAAATATTAACAAATTAGGTCCATTCCTTCCTCAAGTGTTATGGTATTCAAACAAAAAAAAGTGAATTAAATAAGTATATTTTGATGTAGCTGGTATGGATGCCAGACTTCAGCTGGGAATTGTTTTAATAGAGACAACCTGCATTTTATTTCCTTAACACATAGAGATCGTGAGTAAATAAACCATTTGAACCTTGAAATTTTCATCTTATTTGCAGGGCATGTCTATATTTAAAATGTATATACTTAATTTTTTTATTATTTATGTTTTTTCTTAAACTATAACAGTTCTTTTTCTTTCTTTTTAGCCACAACAAGTTGTTCAGAAGAAGCCTGCTCAGGTAAGAGATGGTCATGATGACTATTTTCTTCCTAATAAATATGAAAAGTAAAGTGGAAAAAAAAGACAAGTTAAACCTCTAATTAGTATTTTTCTAGTTTTGATTATATCAGCATTGAAGGATTCTTGACAATTTATTATATCCTTGGGAAAAAATCAGAAATGCACAGTCAGAGATTGTCGTCAAAAATGCTTAAAGATTAAAATCTTTGCTTAAGTGCACAAAGAAAATATTAAAGTTTAAAAAGTAAAAAGTTTATTCCAGTGCCTTGTGTAGGAAACATATGTCTAATGTTATCACGTGTTTCACCAGTTCTGAAACCTCAGGCTCTGTCCTTCCCACCCAGCGATCCATATTTCATTGACTTGACATGGGACTTATTAGCTGCAAAATATTTCATGATCCACGACTGGAAACATATCCATTCACTGAATTATTTCATAACATTAGATGATTCAAAGCACCCCCAGGGAAGTCGGGGAGACTGGGAAATTAAGTTACACTGGTTTTGCAGATTGATGCACTCTCAGGCCTCACTGCAGCAACTAAGCCAGTCTCTGCCGTCTTCAGGTACCTCAGTATTAGGAATCAGCTTCCCTTCTCTTGTCCCATATGACTGGAATTCTTTGTCCTAACTGTCATCTATGCATAGAAACATAAGAATCATATTTATTAAGGAAGTATATCTTGAAGAAACCAATACTGAAGGATAAATTAATGTGATTGCCAAGTATGAGAGTTGTTATTAAAGTATAGAATGTCCTGCTTGCTCTCCCCTTCTGGGCTTAAGGAGAAGGTCAGGAGATCTAGGTGTGCTGTGCAGAACTGGCTGAAGTAAGTTATTAAGCAATGTCATGGATTACCAAGTTCTTCACAGATCTCTTTCATATAATTTAAAATATCTCTGGGCTCTTTTCCCTAGAGATCTCAGAAACTGGACCTCTTGGGGCAGCGTTACCTTGCCTGGGAAAGATCACCCACACAATTTTATGGGTTTACTGTTTTTTTTTAATGCTGCTTGGAAGAGAATTGAAACTTCTAAACATGTGTGAGCATACAGGAAATATGTATCCAAATAATAACACATGTGCTTTCAGTAGAATAAAAGCAGAGTTCGTGTGGAAAAAAATCATTCTCATGCTACCCCCATACCCAAAAGCTGAGAGTGGTAGGAGGCACTAAAAATAAATACCCAGAGTTTCACTGTTTATATACAATACTAAACAAAATTAAATATAAACAAGAATTTAACATTATAAGTAGGATTACCCAAATATATTGAGCCTCTCACCCTTCAGTAAAAAAATCAAGAGAAAGTGAGTTTATAATTCTGTGCCTTTGAGTCAAAGATACTACAGACTTCACTGTCGCGTCACAGGCTGTGAAGGGTAAGTTAGTAGTAACATCATGTGGTCTGTTAGCAACACTGATTCAGTCTCTGTTCTTGGTGTTGCAGGGAAGATGGGGCAAACAAATACATAGTCCATCTGAGAAATGTGTAATCTAATTCAGAAGTTCTTAGCATTGGCTGCATATTAGAATAACCTAGTGATCACACATACACAGTAGTTACCCCTTATCCACGGGGTATGTAACAAGACCCCCAGTGGGCACCTGAAACTGCTATGGTGTTGAACCTTGTATATACTTGTACTGTGTTTCCTCTTATACCTGCATATCCGTAATAAAGTTTAATGTATCAGGCACACTAAGAGATTAATAATAATTAAATAACAATATATTATAATAAAATTATGTGTATGTGTTCTTGGTCGATCTCTGATAGCCATCTGATAGTGTAGGCAGCTGCTAAGTCGGTAAAGGGGGTGTAGGATGTTCTGGACAAAGGGATGATTCAGGTCCCAGGCAGGCAGAGCGGGACAGCTGAAGATTTCCTCATGCTGTTCAGAACAGTGCACTATTTTAAACTTATTGTTTACTTCTGAAATCTTCCATTTAACATATTTGGGCCAAAGTTGACAGAAACCTCAGAAAGCAAACCCACAGATAAGGGAAACTCTGTGTGTGTGTGTGTGTGTGTGTGTGTGTGTGTGTGTGTGTGACCATGTATATTTAAATGGCTGTTATAAATATCACTATGTATATGCCATATACATTTATATATCACCATATACATGGCATATATATCCCACATATATACCCACTTAGTGATATGTGGCATGTGCTGGAGCTAGCCCATGTAAACCAATTGTGAGTATCTCTTCCATATTCTATATTCAGCAATGTCAAGTAGATAGCTTGAAATTGACTATGTTGGAAATATTTATAGCATGGACATTGACCAAATACTACAAATCAGGACTTTTTTTTTCCTGGAGAGTAAGCATTTACCTACACACCAAGGGCCCCACCCTTCCAGGATTCTGATTCTTTGGTCTGGAGCCTCCGGCATCAGTATTTTTTATGAACTCCGTGAGAGGTTCTAATGGGCAACTGGGGATGAAGATACTCAGCGAACACATGTGAGAAGAGGTTTGAAATACAGAATGTCAACATGTAGGAGATATATAGGGGATACAAAATGCCACAAGGGGGTCACTAAGGGGACAATTCCTGGAAGAGTTTTGATTTTGCTGTTGTTTAGCTGCAAAAGGGAAAATGGAGATAAATCAGGGGAAAAAAAGGAAAACCTTACAAATGAGATGGAGGACATGTTCAAAAGTAGAGAGGCAGAAACAAATAAATCACAGGTGGAGACTGACTGCAGTTTGGGCAGTAATATACCACGAAATGATATAAGTGAAATCAAAAACTGCTTCCCAAGGCAATCAGGAATATCAAAGGAGCCCCAGATGGATTGGACTGGTCTTCACTGATCAGTCTGGCTGTCCCACAGACCCTGCTCCAGATTTGCCCTTGAAAAGAGTTCAGACTCAAAAACAGAAGAACGAGCATGAGCTCATTGGGCTTCTTAATCTATATTGCCTAAGGACACAGTGATGAATTATATAAACACAGGGACTACATGGAAGTTCATGGGGGATAATGTAAATTTTACACTACATTCAAAAGAATCTCTTCCTTTTTCATCTGTTTCTTTCAAAATACCCTCCCAGGTGGCTTTCCCCTGTGGCAATCTGGATTGCCTCAGGCTCATGTTCTTTCTTCATCAGCAGTACTTTGAGGGGTTACATTTAGATCTTGTTTGGGGGCGGTGAAGATTTTAGCACAATTTAATATTATATATCTAAAGAAAAGTGCTCAGTGAAGTCTACACAGACCTGGGTTTTGCTTTCTAGCCCCATCACTGGGCAAATTAATGTCTCTGTACCCTATTTATCTACTTACGAAATGGGATAATACAGCACATCTTCTCTTACTCTCAAGAACATTTTGAGAGATTCATAATTATATAAATTCCAGGAAGTGTTGTTATGTCCTGACTTATTTTTGGATGCTATGTTTTTCATTTCCAAAAATTCTAATTAGTTTAAAATTACCATCCGTTTTACTGCAAGTGTTTTTATTGCCTGTCTTTAAAATAAGGATGTTTAACTAAGGGGGAAATTTTATAGTAATTGCTACATCCTATCATTAGGACTAAAACAGTCAGAATCACTTTCCCTGTAGGTCACATGTATCTAGAATTACAATGGCTCTATTGTGAAGTCTCATAAATCCATCAAATTCTGAAACCTTCTCTGAACTTCAAGAATGCCACTTCTTTTTTTTTTTAAGATCTTATTTATTTACTTTTAGAGAGGGGAAGGGAGGGAGAAAGAAAGGGAGAGAGGCATCAACGTGTGGTTGCCTCTCGCGCGCTCCCTACTGGGGACCTGGCCTACAACCCAGGCATGTGTCCTGACTGGGAATTGAATCTGCGACCCTTTGGTTCGCAGGCTGGCTGGCAGTCAATCCACTGAGCCACACCAGCCAGGGCGAGAATACCATTTCTTGAAACTGGGATACAAAGTGACAAAATTCACTCTGAGAGACAAATTCAGGATTATGACAAATCTGAAAGTTTACGTATGCATTTGTGTTTGTGTATATAAGTGCATGTGTCAAAGGAAGAGTCAAAGTTTAAGGGAGCCCCTGCTGGGGTGGGGGTGCTCGGAGAATCCACCAGGTGCCATCAGCTGCAAACCCCCAGTGTGTCTAATAATCCTAATGGGAAAGTTCTAGTCTCTTATAAATTTAAAGGGAAAATTTTTCAATACTTACATTAACTTTTTAAAAAATTCCAAAACCAGTGAAAATAAAGCCTTACCAGGGATCACTACTGTATTTTTACTTTAGGTGATAAAATAAGCAGTCAATTAAAGTTAGCTAATTTCCTAGCTTTTTCAACTGAACTAGTTGAATTCTCAGTCCCATGGTTTACATTCTTAACTTTAGTAGGGAAATTGTGGTAGGTTTTGTTGTCATCATCATTGTTTTAATTCTAAAAACAACAGAAAAGTATCAGGTTATTATCACTGATTGGGGGAGCTTTGTCTCTTGAGTTTCTGTTTTGATAAGAATACATCTCACTCTGTCTCAGACTTATATAAAGGTTTTGCTGGTTTATCAGATATTTTATTGTTTCTTGACTTTAAGCTGAGCTTGGAAGTGAGTCCTTCTATATAATTCAGACTTTTTTTTGACTCACCAGAGCCCCACCCAAAGAGTAAAAACAGGTTTTTAAAATCCCAACAGTTATCCCGTCTTTCCACCCAATTCCCTCATTGTTGCACAGCCCTGGCAAGCCACCCCTGTAGCAATTAGGACAGGTATAAACCCAGTCCTTTTCAGATTTCCCAATGAGAGAATTGGCAAGTTTTCAGATTCTGCAAGACTGGAAACAAAGCTATCTGTTTCAAAATAGACTTTTTACCTGCAAGTAACATCTCCTGCCGGTGGTGTGTATCAGCGTGGAGAAATCTCAGTAAGCCTTGGTTATCAGGATTTTTTTTCTCCCCTTCAAAAAAAAAAAAAGTTGAATGTTTTTACAGAGACTTCAAGGGCAGTTTTAAGGATGTTTATATTTCAGACAACCTAAACATTGTTTGGAGCAAAATGAGAGATTTCATTTTGGGACAAGCAAGTTGATGAATTGCAGTCAGCATCTTGTTCTCAAAGAAGGCATTTTTACTGGGGGCTTTTAGTCTAGACGTACAAAGGAAGACGGAGGAAGGAGAAAGAGAAGAGAGCATAGTCCCTCCAACACTCATCTCTTACATGGCACCTTGGCCAACGCAGTAAATAGTTCATAATAAATCAGACTAGCAAATAGTCAGTCTTCTGCTCACTCAGGGAGCCTAGTGATTTACACTGCCCAAGTCATAAAGAGAGTTGATTTATTTTCCTACTTATGCTCGTTCAAGCTGGTAAAACATTTTGTGGGCCAGTAAATGTTTGGCACCAACTGGTAAAACATGAAGAATTATATCAAAGTCCACCCTGAGTGGTACTATTATGTTGTGTAGGAAATACTTTTTGATTTCACCCCCTGACCTCTGACATTGCAAAGGTCAGGGGGAAGGAAGAGAGAAAAATAGAAACCAACGTTTAACCCTTACAGTAAAGTAGCTCAAGGATATAACAGCATAGGGGTAGGTTAGAGGAAACATATCAAAATGATTATTAACTATAAACATATGAAGTAATTAGCTTAGCTAACAGTTGTAATAGAGGAATATTGGCAAGATGAATCTAGCTGTTTCTGGGCAGGGAATGTCTTGTAGACATGACATAAACTTCTAACAGAAGTGAAAGAACATCACTCAATTTAGGCAATATGTAAACTCCAGAAGGAAAATTTACTGTTTCTGGACTTGACAGATCTTGCATAGTTTTTAAAAGTATAATTGTTTTAAATGGTGTGATGAAGTCTGTAGGTTAGACTAAAATTAAAATAGCAATGTCTGCCTGCCTCTTTCTTCTCTGCATTCTGGTATAAGTTGGACATAAAACAATTATTTATTAAATATGTAAATTTTCTTATTAGCCAAACTTGCTGACCCAAATTAATATGAATAAGAGTAACTGGCTTTAAAACCTGGTCTTCCTAAGAAAATCCTTAATGTTTGAATACAAATATGTTGCTTTATCCAAGATACTTCCTTTATATTCAGAAAATGTTTGTTGAGTGTCCAGATGCCCATTAAGTAATTATTTGTCGACTTAGTATTGTTATTGATATTTTCATAATCTTACTCAAAAGTCCTAGGATAATGACAAATGATTGGTATAGTAATGATTAAAATTCAGAAATGCCCTGTTCCCTGGCAACAAATGCAAGTTGGGCAAAGTTTTTTTTTGTTTTGTTTTGTTTTTTAGATTTTATTTATTTATTTTTAGAGATGGAAGGGAAGGAGATAGAGAGAGAGAGAGAGAAACATCAATGTGCGGTTGCTGGGGGTTATGGCCTGCAACCCAGGCATGTACCCTGGCTGGGAATTGAACCTGCGACACTTTGGTTCGAAGCCCGAGCTCAATCCACTGAGCTATACCAGCCTGGGCAAGTTGGGCAAAGTTTTATGCACGCAGAAAACACAGAGAAAAGGCTTCTCCAAGTCTGTTCATCATTAAGCACACCTCAGATATAACCATTAAGCAGCCTTCTCCATAACCATTTCTTACAACTACTTTGCACAAAAACAAGATTATTCCCTGATGACTTTAGACATGTTGAAATAAATTGCCTTCTTCTGAGTGCTTCCTTCATGCAAAAATCCTATGTCTATATCTTTAATTATTTTTTAGACATGAGGCTCCTTCAGTAAGAATTAGAACCAGCATGGAAAGTTGACTAAGTTCATGATCCTCAGAAATCATGGCTTACAGGACCCTGAAACTTGTAGTTCATTGAGACATAAAATGATTACCCTATCTGGAAAATGTAAATCCCTTCTGGAGATATTTTTTATGTAGCCCTTCATTCCAGGAGGAACTCGGTAGTATCGGAGGCATGCGTGTTACCTCCGTTTGCCGTATTTTCTGTGATGGAATCAGACCAAGGGCAAAAGGAGACAAACGGAAGTGCATTTTTGAAACCTAAGATGTCTTATTTCGGTTTTGGGGGGTTTTTTTTTGAGGCATTGTTTAATTGTTTGCTTTTTTCTTTCTCAAAAAATCTATCACTGAATCATAGGTAAAGAAATAGACACACATGAATAACTGTCATTAATAATTGCAGTTCCACACTATAGTCTTACAAGGCTTTTTACTTTTTTTTTCTTCGAAGTTCTCCATTTAGTTGTCATATTTTTTTCTCACGCCCTGCTTGGCAGATAGATGGGTATTATCCCTACCAGTCTGACACAGTGGGAATAAGACACAAGTTAGACTACCCATTAATTTAATGGTTGGTGCTCTGGTCAGGAACATCTGGGGTCGACCATCTTTACTTCAAGCAACCCCAGTAAGACCCTTAACTGACTTTATTAAGGTGATGGTAACATATCTAAAATAGTCCTGATATGTGTATATTTTTACATACATAAAGCTGAAGTAAAGAAAAGACGGGGTTCAAATGCCATAAACATCCAACTTTTTATGTCTCCTTTTGAAAAACGTATTTGCCTTCTTGTATTTCCACCAGAACTCCTTGCACTTGCCAGAGTCCATGGTTTATATATGTTCCATTTAATATGTTTCTTAAAAACTCTGATATAAAGTTTTCCTAGTTGGAGGAAGTAATCACTTTCCATTAAGTTAAACAGTCCCAATCCATTTGAAGTTAAAATATCTGACAGAAAAATAGGAAAACTCAGCTCTGTGGTCTTGCGGGTCACTTAGCTGCAGACGGAACGGCGGTTGGATTTTGGTCCTTGCTGCCAACCAGGAGAGCCCATGATTTCTGTTCTGGGTGGGACTGGCTCAAAATAGTCGTGAATGTGAAAAACTCTTAAATGTGTCACTCCAAGTCCTTAGGAAATTAAACACATTAAGATGACAAAAGGAGAATGTCATAAAACCATAACTACTCTTTCTGGATTACCAGATATTTTTAGGTTTCTTGGCAAGATAACTTGAATTATAAATGTATTTTTAGCCTGAAACATTTATGGTAAGAGTTGCAGAATTCTTTGCAATCAAGGGAAAAAAAGAAGGACATATTAAAGCCAACATGAACTCCTTACTGCACACAAACAAAGAGGAGCATTATGGTGATGCAACTCCTCAAGTTTGCAGGGAGAGCATTTCCATGTTTTGGTTCTTTTCAGAATTCACTGACCTCCCTTCCACTGCAAACCTGCTTGTTAGTCTGCACCTGAAAATTAAACCCGGAGCTTCACCTCTTGCATTAAATACTGAACTTTCCTCCAGCACACACCCTTACTCATGTCTCTATGGTAAGATCTAGAATTCAACTCTTAGACATTTTAAAATTCCATTAAGCATTAGGCCATATGATTGGATAATGGACTGTCTTCTTCCTCCTTTGGAATTATTTAGTGGAAGTGTACCCAAAGATGTATGCCACATGCATTCTGCCGAACCAAACTGAACAATGCAGATAGGTGCACACTATATTTCTCGGTCGCAGTAGGGTTTTTTCCAAGCAACCAAAGCCATGAAAGAGTTAAACTTACTAAAGTCCTTTATATTTCATTCATTTTTTTCAAAGTGAGTGAAATTTTCCAATAGTCATAATAAAAATATGGTTCTCCAACTCTGCCCACTTTCCCTTCCCTCTCATCAGTTTTCTGCCAAAAAAATTCACATGTTTCGCCCCGATTGGTGCAGCCTTGGTTGTCTCTGTAAAGTAAGTGTGTGAATGGCTGGGAGCTGTGCAGTGTTTAGAGGCCTTAGTAGCTGGTGCTCATAAAAATGTCACTGTGTACTTCCACTTCAAAAAGTCCTTTTATGCTACATTCCCGAAGCCCCATTCCAAGACTAAGTCTTCTTGACCAAACTGCTGCTGCTTGGCCTTCCCACCTGGATGACTAGCCCCTAATGAAATGTGTATAATTCTTGGCTATAGTATTTCAATCTCCTTATTACCTCAAAGCTGTTCTTGGGGGGCTACAGAAGCCCAAAGGGCCTTTGGCTGCATGTGCAAACATGAAGCAATTTAAATAAACATCTCAAGGTGCAAGCTGGTGTCTACAATAACTGACAGTGTCTTCTAAGTGAATGGACAGGATTGAATCTGAAGGGTCCCTAGTAACTACTCTGCTATGGAAACATGATTCTTTGGGGGCACCAGAGCCAGCTCTTTATGCCCTACATCACTGGGACCACACTCTTGGCCCCACAGAAGAGCCTTCTGTGAAGTCTGGCCAGCCAGGACGGGGCAGCTGAGGCTGGGTTTCCAACTTCATTCCTAACAGGAAGGATTTTTCTTCTCATCTCATGCACACTTTTGTCACAGCAACCAAGTCCCTGGAAAGGCGAGGTTTTCAGGGGTGAGAAGTGCCATGTGCCCTGCCAATGTCATCTGCTCGGCAGTCATGCTGTCCTTTGCAGGGTGGCCAGTCAGGGCTATGCAAAGAAGAGACCACTCTCCACTGACTAGACTTTTGAGAAAACCATTGTTTTCAGCATGTGAGAGCCTCATTGCCTCTGAAAGTTTAATAGAGCGTGAGCTCCCACCCTCTGAGGTCCTAGTTATGTACCACTACTATAACTAACAACTACCAATAGAAGAATCCCAAAGTCAGTGGAAAGATACCTTAATAAAGCAACTATCAGTGTTCTGTTAAGAACTGCTAAGGACACAATATGAGGGCGCATCCTTTTTAACTGAGTTGTGTCTAAGGGGTTTGAATGAACTAAACCACTTACATATCAGGAGCTTCAGGAGTGCAAATCAAGCCAAGTTTCTGGGAATGTTTCGGACAGTTGATCACATTCCATCCACCACAAGGTCTCTGAGTTCATGGCCTGAAAATTCTGTTTTCCTTCCGGACTCAGAAGTACCGTATTTTTCAGACTATAAGACGCACTCACACCCCACCCACACACATTTAGGAGGAATAATGGTTGTTAATGTTGCTGTTGAGTTCTGTTTATATTTACAATGGTGAAATATTGTTATTTATGTTATTAAATTTTTTCCACATTTTTTGCTTCAATTTTTTTCCTATTTTCCTCCTCTAAAACCTAGGTGTGTCTTATGATCAGAAAAATACAGTACTTTGGTTCCAGATAGTATAGAAAAATTGAGCAGTTAGAAATGGAATGATTACAGCTAGATCCAGGTGGGTTTCCAGCTTGACTGAGTTCTATTAATTTATTAACCATGAGAAGAAGGAATAAGATATACCTGTCAGCTCTTATGCTGTGACCTGTTTTACACCTCATGTCATCATGAGAAGTGAGTCATCTGGGGACAGATGAAGAGTGTATCTGCCAGACAGCTTAGTGACTTTCTGGAATTTAAATATCAAGTGAAAAGAGAAGGTCATAGGGCAGCTGAACCTTGGCTTGCCTCTCTTTCGTCTGCTCGTGGCTTTGATCACACAACATCCTCCTTTGTGGCCAGGACTCCACAGAGAATCACAGGGTCACGGCCCGTTGCCTATCAAGAGGTATAAACCTGCTGCTTAAATCTGCAAAGCCCAAAGTTCGGGGTTTAGGAATAGAGGGGAGGTAGCTTCATACGTTCCACATTTCCCACATAACCCAAAGCAGACTAAACAAAACTGGTGTGAAATCTCATGACTTGATGCTGCTGTGGTTATATTTTTTAAGCTGTGATCCATTCATTTGTAGGTGTGTTTATTCCCAGGATTTACAGCTCTCTCAGTCTTTGGGGGCAGAATGTTTGAAGCCTTTTGCCAAGGGTCTGCAGTAAGCAGTGGCCTGTGATTAAAGCCCAGGATAGAGTTTGTGAGTGTGTGTAGTAGGTGTGTGTGTGTGTCCGTGTGAGTGCCCGGTCATGTGGGCTTTCCCCCCCTCCCGTTTGCTGCTTTTACGCAAAAGCGTCACACATGGTAGCATTTAGGAGCTCCTTCACAGCTGAAGTGTTTCAAACACTAATGAATGGAAGTTTGGTCATATAATGCAGACAAGCTTTAAGGCATGCGTTACTGAATGGTGTACTGTAGTGACCTGGGAAAGGAAGAGAAGTATAAATTGTGTCAGTTAGCCACCCAGACAAAATGAAGCCGTGTGGAAAATCAAATCTATTAAAGTAGGAAGACTGTTATAAGCTGTTTTAAGCTGGCCATTCTTAAAGGGGCTCAGTTTGCTGCCGGGGTAAATGTTTACCTCTCCTCCCAGATCTTTTTCACATGCTGTCCTATGAGACAGTGTGCAGCATTCGATAAAAATCATCCTCTCAATAACGACGCTTTTATCAGAAATGTTTATTGTCTCCGCTTTACCACCCATGTCCTGAAAGGTACTGCACATTTCTAAAATAAGCAAAAGGAAGGAGAGCTGTGCAGCTCAAGCCAGCATGCAGAAATGCCAATAAATTCCAGAACCACAAGGAATCAGAGAAGGAAAAGAGAAGGAGGAATTAGATTTATATGAAGAGGAGGTCCTGCAAAAACATACATATTAGGGAGGAGAGGCAGATTTTCTCTGCTTGTCCAGCCCAGCATTAAATTTGGTCGATGTGGATTTAGCATTGAGATTGAGCAGTGATGCCAAACTTTGGTCATTGTCTTAAAACACACTCTGATACATACAAGACCGAGGAAGCCAATTTAGAGAGGAAGCTAGTGGTCAGCTCTTGCAGCCTGCGGTTGGGCCCCCTTGTTCCCCCACGCTGCCACTGACGGTGGCAGTAGTTTCGTGGTCACACACAGGCTCTGGCACCACCTGGCTTCACCCATATCCTCACCATACTCCCCCTGTTGCTTTGAATATATGACTTGCTGTGCCTTGATTTTCTCAAGGTAAAAATGTGAATAATAGCAGATGGTCCCTAAAAGCATCCAGTAATCACCATAAAAGTATCAGCTATTGTTACCAATATCTAGACAACATGTTTGTTTATGTCTTAAGTAAGGATCTCCTGAACTTTATTTTTTGTACTTGTATGACGGATTTTAAAACTGATGAGGGGCATGCTGTCTGGGGGGAAAAAGCACCCATTTCTTTTTCTACTCTTAATTGGTGAGTAAGTATGCATTGGCCTGACGTTCCCTGGACTGCAAACAATTGAATTTGCTGACCAGCCACCATGCTGTTGAGCCTTAAGTCAACAGTGGCTGATGACTGCTCTGGGAAAAAACAACACCTTGATTCCTCAGTTACAGTGTCAGAAGCCCTGGGAGCGAGGGGTTGCCCACCGTCCACGTCCTCTTTTGAAGCAAGTATGGTGTGCTATGGAAACAGGTCACTCTGAACTGTTGGTAAGAACAGCCCACACAGTGTGATGCTTGTGCCCTTTGTGTGTTCCAGGAGGAGACTGAAGAGACATCCTCACAAGAGTCTGCGGAAGAGGATTAGGGGGCGCCAACGTTTGATTTCTACCTCAGCAGCAGTTCGATCTTTTGAAGGGAGAAGACACTGCAGTGACCACTTACTCTCTATTGCCATGGTCTTTCCACTTTCATCGGGGGCGGGGCGGGCAGGGTGGGGGAAGGGTGGGGGAAGGGGAGAAATCACATAACCTTAAAAAGGACTATATTAATCACCTTCTTTGTAATCCCTTCACAGTCCCAGGTTTAGTGAAAAACTGCTGTAAACACAGGGGACACAGTTTAACAATGCAACTTTTAATTACTGTTTTCTTTTTTCTTAACCTACTAATAGTTTGTTGATCTGATAAGCCAGAGTGGGTGGGTGAGAAAAACTCTGAATCAGGTTTAGTCAATCACTGCACTGCACACAAACCAGAAACGTGTCACACTCGTGACGTTGGGCATTCACATAGGACAGGCGCGGTGTGTAACACTGTCGGCCTCCAGCGCCACCCAACCCACTCGCCATAGTCAAGCTTCTGTTTAGAACACCAAAGATAGGAATAGATACTATTTCTCTCTTTTTCGTATAATCTTGTAGACACTTACTTGATGATTTTTTAACTTTTATTTCTAAATGAGACGAAATGCTGATGTATCCTTTCATTCAGCTAACGGACCAGAAAAGGTTATGCTCGTTTTTTAAAAAGGGAAGTAAGCAAACAAGTATGAGCAACTCCTATATTTATGGACACCATACATATCAGTAGGAGGAATACATCTACTTGCCACACTCATTTTCAGGAAAAACAATCATCCGGTAGAATCTACTTCCTACAGAGCCAAATGACAGTTAGCAATAAATTGCACTTGTCAGCCTCAAAGCATTTAAGGAACCTGGACAAGTAAAATCATCTTCTTTGTAATTTAATGAAAAGGTACAAGAATAATGCATGATGAACTCACTTGATTTATGAGGTAGGAGGAGCGAAATCTAAATTTCTTTTCCTATAGTTATGCTACAATTTTTTTTAAAAAAGCAATCTCTCTCTCTCTCTCTCTCTCTCTCTCTCTCTCTCTCTCCCCCCCCTCCCCCTCTCTCCTCCCCTCTCTCCATTGTGTATCAGTTTCCGTGAAAGACCTAAATACCACTTACCTCAAATTAAGTTTATGTGTTACTTCAAGTAATACATTTTGACATAGGATGGTTGACTGAGGTGCTTTACTTTGGCTTCAGTTCACCATCTCTTCATTCAAACTGCACTTTTAGCCAGAGATGCAATATATCCCCACTACTCAATACTACCTCTGAATGTTACAATTAATTTACAGTCTAGTACTTTTTACATGCTGCTATACACAAGCAATGCAAGAGAAAAACTGAATGGGTAGGTGATGCTAATCGCGGTTCTTTTTGTACACTTAAACTACAGTTACAGAAGTGGTCTCCTTACTATGTGTCAGCATGGCTATGTATTTTTCTACGGTTTTTTTTTTAATTAAAATTTTACAAATACTTGTTTCAGCTTCTCCGCTAGATTTCTACATTAAGTCGAATAGTTTTTTAACCAAGTTGCTCCTAGGTTCTTAAGGATCTTTTTCCTCAATCGCACTACACGTCACACGAAATTTGACTGTAATGTTTAAATATTATCCTCCAAGTTTGTACCTCAAATGAATTGTTTAAGGAAATGAACTGATTGACTTGCAAAGACCTACCTCCAGACTTCAAAAGGAATAAACTTGTTACTTGCAGCCTTCAATTTCGTCAAAGTTTGACATGGTTCAAACTGCAGCTACCCCTAGTCAAAACTATTTTTGTAAAAGACGTTTGCTAGAAAGGAACACATTTTTACATACTTTTGCAAATAAGTGAATAAAGCCAACCTTCAAAGAAACTTGAAGCTTTGCAGGTGAGGTGCAACAAGCTCAGCTTTTGCGATGCAATCAGAAATATGTGTTTTTAAGATTAGTTGAATATGAGAAAATGCTTGACAAAGATTTTCATGTATTTTACACAAATGTGATTTTTGTAATATGTCTCAACTAGATTTATTTTAAGCGCTTCTTACGTAGAGTTTTTATTCTTTTCTCTGCTAGCGAGTGTGCTGACTTTTTAACATGGTATTATCAACTGGGCCAGGAGGTAGTTTCTCACAAGGGCGTGTGTCAGTGTGGCTTCCCGTTCTGCCGCCAAACGGAACTCAAAACCATCTCTCTTCCAGCCACTTCAGGGAGGTAGCTTCAAAGACCGCACACCTCTCTCAGACTGGCAGATGGCTCACTGTTGTGAATCACCAAAGGAGCTGTGGAGAGAATTAAAACTCAACATCACTGTTAACTGTGCGTTAAATAAGCAAATAAACAGTGGCTCATAAAAATAAAAGTCCCGATCCATATCTTTGGTGGGGCCTTTTTGAAACCTCATTGGCCAGCTCATAAAACTGACGCGGTTACTCATGTTGGCCAAACTAGGAAACCGAGCAATTTCCATCTCTGATGAAGTTACTGTTTTATGTCTTCTACGTTGTACAATCAAAACACACTACTACCTCTTAAGCCCCAGTATACCTCATTTTTCATACTGAAAAAAAAAAAAAAGCTTGTGGCCAATGGAACAGTAAGAACATCATAAAATTTTTATATATATAGTTTATTTTTGTGGGAGATAAATTTTATAGGACTGTTCTTTGCTGTTGTTGGTCTCAGCTAAGTAAGACTGGACATTTAACTTTTCTACCATTTCTGCATGTTTGCAGGAGAAAATTTTCAAGACGTTTAACTGCAGTTGACTTTCTCCCTATTCCTTTGAGTGTCTTCTAACTTTATTCTTTGTTCTTCATGTAGAGTTGCTGTCTATGATTGTACTTTGAATCGCTTGCTTGTTGAAAATATTTCTCAGTGGATTATCACTGTCTGTTCTGCACAATAAACATAACAGCCTCTGTGATCCCCATGTGTTTTGATTCCTACTCTTTTTCATAACTCCATTAAATAAAGTTTGGTCAAAACAGGTCAAGGAGCGAGACATTCAATTCACAAGTCATTGTGTTGCCCCTTCTGCATATCGTGTGTTCAGACTTGTACACGACACTGATGCAAAGTTTTAAAGCATCATACTTCTTAAATCAACTGCCCTAAATCACCTTGCATGGTGTGACATTTAGTTCTACAGAGACGACCTTAGAGGAAATATAAAGGAAGAATAGCCTGTAGTTTAAAGCTAGAGAATTTCTATTTGAGGCTGGCATCAACAAAGTTTGTAAGGGGAGTAACAGATGTACTGCTTATTTTTCAAGGAACATTTGTAGAGAGATCCAAACATTTGGAGAAAAGCATAAGAAATGAAAGATATTACTAAGCAGGAGTATTTCATTTTTTTTTAATTTTTATTTATTTTTTAGAGAAAGGGAGGAGAAGGAGAAAGGGAGAGAAACATCAGTGCAACTGATCAGTTATTTCTCACACATGCCCCAACCAGGACTAAACCTGCAACCCGTGACCTTTGGTTTTGCAGGATGGTGTGCAGCTAACTGAGCCACACTGGCCAGGGCAGGAGTCTTTCATTTTATGAACACCATAAGCAGAGTCAGAATTATTCCAGCAAGCTCAAAATCATTTTTACACCCCAAGTGCTGATGATGGATGAATAAACCAGGCTTCTTAAAAAGCTAAAATTTTCTGGTTAGTGCTGCAACCATGGTCACTGAAACTTCATTCAGCTTCTTAGGAAGGATTCCCCATATTAAAACATGGCCTGTCAGAGAATTATTGTCAAGTTTTGCTCCACTCCTTCATTCATTTATTTTCACAGCCAATATTTTGTGAGTGCCTACTTTGTGCTGAGCCCTGGTCCAAGAGATTGTCTCCTTGGAGAAAATTATGCACGTATGGAAGTAAGTGCAGCACGTGAACAGAACCAACCATATTGTTTAGGCAACAAGTTTCAAGAATTCAGAGGCAGGAAAGCCATTTCCTGCTGGGGTGGATCAGCTCAGCCTACTGAGGGAGACAGGCCAGAGGTACTTAATATAACCCATATTTAGTCTCTTCATTTTTATTAACATAGAAAAGCACATAAGAAGAAATTACTTCCTGAAAATGAAAGTAAACCAAGAGGGAATCTCTGGCTTGAAAAACAAAGAATAAAAAAGGATTTATTATGTCCAGAACAGGATAAGTCGATGAATAGGATAAAATTTTTTACCGTATTTTGGAGTCGATACTCACTAAACCATTTTTAAATTAGGTTTTCTTCTTTTTAGAAAAATAAAACTATTGCTTTTACACAAGAGGTACACTTATGAAAGTTATTATGTGAAGAAATCTTTTTTTTAAGGTTTTACTTATTTTTAGACAGGCAGAAGGGAGGGAGAAAGAGAGGGAGAGAAACATCCGTGTGTGAGGGAAACATCGATCTGCTGCCTCTCGCATGCCCCCAACCCAGGCCTGTGCCCTGACCAGGAATCCAGCCAGCAGCCTTTTGGATTGCGGGATGATGCCCACCCCACTGAGCCCTACCAGTCAGTGCTATAAAGAAATCTTTTAAAGTTTAAACCTAAGTTCAAAATAACAGTGAGGCCTCTAGTATGTACTGGATATTTTCTGAGGCAATAAAAGTACATGAGATTGCATCCCTGCCCACAAAGCCAAAATTTCACAGGAAGAAGCTGGACCCCAGAGAGAGCTGTGTAAGTAGAACCTTAGTGAGCTACCCTGAAGGTGGCTGAAGGTGTCCCACACTCTGTCAATACAAGGGACAAACCACAGGCTCTCCCATCAAAAGGCTTTAGTGTCACCATTACAGAGGGATCCAGGGGCTGCATGGACAGTGAGTCTCAGCCTAGGTAGCATTTTATATGAGGAGATTGCTTTTCAATAGGACTAGTGGTACTCGACTCTAGTGAATTCAGGAATGCTAAGTGGTTTAGGAGTATGGGCAGCAATAAAAACAGAACTAAAGAATAACATTCCACTCAGTGAGACACAATGCAAACTCAGACTACAGGTTAGTGAATGAAACTTCAGAAAAGTGAAAAAAGGAAGCAGAAGGGTTGACAAGGGGGCAGAATGAATGTGCTTCTTGACAAGTTTTATTTACATATGATGACTTTTTAGTGAACAAGTATAATTCATAAAGTTAGGTAAGGTCGTCCTTAGGGAAGGAGCAATTACTGCTCCAGTCCAGGGACACTAGAGAAGACCTTTCTTTGTGCCATCTGGGGCAAAAGGTATGGACCCTGAAGCAAGACAGCCTGGGTTCGAGGCCTGGCTCTGCCAGCAACTAGCTGGGGAACCTTGGGCAAGTCACATCATCATTCTGAGATCAATTTTTACATAGAAATAATAGCACATCTACCTGAAAGTGTTTTTGTGAGGATTAAATATGCCAGTATATGTGAAAGTCTTAAAAGCACTTGGTGAATAGAAGGTGCTGTGTAGTGTTAGCTGTTGTTTCTGTTATCCTGCCTCCGGCTGCAGGTGGACTTAAAACTAGTTATTTTCCCTCTGGTTTCTATCATTATTTGATCTTCGCCACATGGGGATATCCACAGATATTGGTCAGAAGGTAAGAGGGTTTCAAACACCATTTTGGTTATACACTCCATGCGTGAAAATCATGAATAGAGTCTGACACAAGTGACACCCCATTTTTATTGAAAAATCATAAGCATGTAATTCTGTAACAAAAAAAATCACACTCAAGTGCACCATATGACATTTAGGTGAAATGTTCAAATTAAAACTTATTACACCCAATGGATATAAAATTATTACACCCATGTTATTGCCCTACCAACTGCACTCGAGCAGGCCTCACTTCTGTGGGGCCCTGTGAGTGCATAGACTTCCTTCTCACACTATGGCTTGTGTTGTTTGAGCTCAGTGGTTACTGAAGGAAGTCACCCCTGAAAAATCAGCCAAGTACAATCACCTTCATTACAGTGACAGTCATAGGGGGTCCCTGATGCCCCCCAGCTATATTTGTTTGTGGGGTTGTTCACTTTCCACCATTCAGTCCAGCCCTCACCCTGGTTGCTCCAGTCTCATCCTGACTTTGGCCCTGGTTGAAACTATTGCAGTGTTAGAGTATAGGGCCTCTTGGTGGTCTTCCCCCTCCTGGTTCAGCACCCAACTCCTGTTATTCCTTCAGATTCCAGCCTCCCCCGATAGCCTGCACACCTAATGCAGCTAAACTAAATGTGCTTCTAAAGGCAGTCTTTGCACCTCATCTCATTAGCATTCTAGTCATCCTCTCCTGCCCAGGTTTTGTCTACTGAATTTGATATCCCCTTAGGTTTCCTTAGGTAACATAATGATGCTAGTCTTCCTGGACAAAGGATAATGAACCACTTAGTAGAATACTAGAAAAGGAGAGTAAACAAGCAGACAGATTTCTTGTGCTTTGGATTTTCCCTGGTGACTGATAGGAACTGGGGTGGGATGAGGGAGCTGAGCACCTGTCTCCACCTGCACTGCCAGGCCCTTGACCAGGCTGGCCGCACTTTCATTGGAGATGAATGACCATATGATCCAGGGATTTTTCAACCATAAGAGACATATGTCCAGTTTGAAATTGTTTATTCAAAAGAGAAAGGAGGAGGAAGAGGAGGGAGGAGGAGAAGAGGAAAAGGAAGGGAGGGAGGGAGGGAGGGAGGGAAGGAGGAGAGAGAGAAAACACATTAGTTGATATAAATGAGGAGTCCAGAATACTGGATCTTCAGGCATGGTTTGATACAGGGACCCAAAGTGTATGGCCATGAGTGTGACTTTGTATAGTTCTCAGTTAAGCTTTTCTCTTTCTTGGGTTCACTGTCAGATAGGTGCCCCTCTAGTGGTGACAAGGTAGCTGCTTGAAATCCCAGGCATATATCTTCTTGGTCTCATAACCTCTACAGAAAGATACATTTTTCCTAATATTTATAACAAAATAGTTGGGTTGAATATTGTTGGGTCCCCCTGGATCAGAGCCCATTCATTCTACCTGTGATTCTGGCTAAGGGAAAAATAACACTGGCCAGATGTAGGTTTCATATCTATCCCAGAGCCAATCAAGGATGGGGAACCTGTGTAAGTATGTCTGTGGGCAGGGAAGGACCAGCTCCATGTGAAACATTAAATGGGTGATGTTCCAGTGAAACCTCCAAGTGCTCTTACAGAAGGGAAAATGGGCACAGAGGAGGGGAAAACAGCACTACGTGTTACAATGGTACAGCCAACAAGACCCCTGAAGAACCGGGAAATGAGGTGAGATCCACGGGGGCAGGGCTGCAGGAGTCACCAACTTCATCAACACAAATGAAAGGCAAATGCACTGAGGCTTGCCAGTTTGGCAGTGGACATCGCAGGGGCAAAAAGGAAACCTTGTGACTTCCAGCCAAGATGGAGGCATAGGTGGATGCACTGTACCTCCACACACAACCAAGATTGGAACAACAACAATTTAGAGGTAGAGTAACACTCAGAACTGATAGAAAATTTATCTGAATGGAAGTCGGACAGCCAAGAAGTTGAAATAGACCCGTTCAGCCAGACAGGTAGGAGGGGCGGAGATGAGCAGCCGGGTGCGGGTCAAGACTCAGAGAACAGAGAACTGGGTGCAAAAGCCACCGGGACCATGTAAGGCATCTGGGGTGCACAAGATCGCAGCGGATGGACCCTGAGTACACAAGTGGCAGCTGGCAGACCCAGTGAGGCGGCGATTGTGGAACAGGGCAGAGCGTGCAACCCAGGATCCCAGGGAAGGGACTGAGGTCCCATGGAGAACGGAGCTACCACCATTGTTCCCTCTCAACCCCGCCCTCACATACAACGTCACAATCTAGCGACTGGGGTGCCCAGCCCTGGTGAACACCTAAGGCTCTGTCCCTCACCGTAACAGCAGTGACCAGACCAAAAAAGAGAGAGAGAGAGAGAGAGAGAGAGAGAGATGGCTCAAACAGAAGCACAAATCAGTGCCCCAGAACTCATCCTTTTGAGCGACTAAGAGACAGCTAACCTATCAGATGCACAGTTCAAACCACTGGTGATCAGGAAGCTCACAGAATTGGTTGATTTTAGTCACAAATTAGATGAACAAATGCAGGTTACCATAAAAGAAATGAAGGAAAATGCACAGGGAACCAATAGTGATGGGAAGGAAACTGGGACTCAAAACAATAGAGTGGAACAGAAGGAAGAAAGAAACAACCAAACAGGAAAGAATGGAGAAATAAGAATTCAAAAAAAAAAAAGGGGAGAAGCTTAAGAACCTCCAGGACATCTTTAAACGTTCCAACATCCGAATTATAGGGGTACCAGAAGGGGAAGTGGTAGAGCAACAGATTGAAAATGTATTGGAACAAATAATAAAGGAGAACTTCCCCATTCTGGCAAAGGAAATAGACTTCCAGGAAGTCCAGGAAGCTCAGAGAGTCCCAAAGAGGTTGGACCCAAGAAGAAACACACCAAGACACATCATAATTACATTAGCCAAGGTAAAAATGAAGGAGAGAATCCTAGAAGCAGCAAGAGATAAGGGGACAGTAACCTACAAAGGAGTTCCCATCAGACTGTAAGCTGATTTCTCAAAAGAGACCTTGCAAGCAAGAAGGGGCTGGAAAGAAGTATTCCAGGTCATGAAAGACAAGGACCTATATCCCAGATTGCTCTATCCAGCAAAGTTTTCATTTAGAATGGAAGGGCAGATAAAGTGCTTCTCAGATAAGGTCAAGTTAAAGGAGTTCATCATCACCAAGCCCTTATTTTATGAAATGTTAAAGGGACTTATCTAAGAAAAGAAGATAAAAGAACATGTATAGTAAAAGGACAGCAAACTCACAATTATTAACAACCACACCTAAAGCAAAACCAAAAGAAACTAAGCAAACAACTAGAACAGGCACAGAACCACAGAAAGGGAGATCACAAGGAGGGTTAGCAACAGGGGAGTGGGAGGAGGGGAGAGGGGGAAAAGGTACAGAGAATAAGTAGCATAGATTGTAGGTAGAAAATAGACAAGGGGAGGGCAAGAATAGTATGAGAAATGTAGAAGCTAAAGAACTTATGACACATGGACATGAACTAAAGGGGGGAATGTGGGTGGGAGGGGGTGTAAAGGGTGGAGGGGAGTGAAGGAGGAAATGGGACAACTGTAATAGCATAATCAATAAAATCTATTTAAAAAAATAAAAATAAAATAAAATAAAATAAATATAAAAAGAAACCTTGTTTTAAGTCTCTGAGATGTTGCTGTTTCTTACCATGGCACAACTTAGCCTATGCAGACTGGAGCAAATAATGGTAGTTCTTGTTGCATCTTCATGTTTTGCTTACAAAGCACTTTCACAAATGTCATTTCTTTTCATCTTAAGTACCGTGTTAGGTAATACAGCAGGTATTATTTTTATTGTGTTTACCTTACTGGTGAGTTAACTGAGACTCAGAGAGTAGAAGTGACTGGCTTGAAGCCACAGAGCTACAGCCATAATGTAATCCCAGGCCCCCTGACTTTAGTCTCATACTCTCACCTTTAGACTAATGAGCATCCATAGAACATCCTATGCAGTTGCTGCTCAGCATAAGCCTTCTCTTGGGTGTACATCCCTAACACATTTCATTCTGGCTTCCCAGGTCCAAATTCGATTTTGCAAAGCTGGTTTTTCATGGGACCACAGTAATAACAGCACGCTCAGCCTGGGTCTTTGTCCCCCATCAACTGGAGTGTTTCCGCTGCACTGCAGAGCATCTTAACCTGGCTGTTCATCCCATTTATCAATCCAAGAACATATTTCAGGAGAATATGAGCCCAAACAGGTTTAAGGGATTTTCGAAACTGCAACGAACAAGCTGGTTATAAGGACCCAGAACATTTTGTGGGGCCACCAGAGTTTAAAGTCCCATTTCTTTAGTCACCAAATCTGTAGGCTCAGCAAAGTTCCCTGTAGTCATGTACTCCTAAACCAAGCACTCGGCAGGGTGATATATGGTTTTTATTTATTACAATGGGATACCCTTAGCCATAAAACAATTATGTTCAGCCTAATTCTCAGCTGACTTAATACTGTCATGGAAAATAAAACCTACAATTCAACCAGCTAATGAAAATGTGAAACTTCCAGAAATCTACAAGTTGATCGTAATGTCTGGCCAGCTATTGCTGAAGTCATTCTTGTAAAACTAAGAAATATAAATACCCCTTGAATGTAACTGCTTTCTCTTCATCTTCATTGTCACTACTATGCAATCCAAACCACTATCGCCTCCTGAATGTTCTGCCTGTGTAGTCAGTCTTGCCCTCTTCAATTCTTTCTCTACCCACTACTAACATGGTTTCTCCAAAAAAACCCAAATCTGATGACAAATGTCATGCTCTCAGGTCAAAACCAAAATCTCTTTGCCCTGGCCAGGTGGCTCAGTTGGTTGGAGCATCATCCTGTACACCAAAAGGTTGCAGGTTCATTCCCTGTCAGAGCGCGTACCTAGGTAGAGGGTTTGATCCATCAGGGCATGTCCAGGGGACAACCAATCAATGTCTCTGTCTCTGTCTCTGTCTCTCTTCCTTAAAATCTTTTCTCTCCTCTCTTCTCTCTAAAATCAATACACATATCCTCAGGTGATGATTAATTAAAACAAATTTTTAAATCAGAATCTCTCCTATGGCCCAAATAGCCTGGCATCATCTGGCTCCTGCTCCCTTCTCTAGCCTGACTCTGACCAGCTTCCTCGCTTTGCCCTCCTGCCACACGGGCCCTCCCTCCTGGGAGAGCATGGAACGCCCCATTCACTGCTCTGTCACCTTGAGCACTTCTCCACAAGCCCTAGTATCCTCTGCCTGGAATTCTTTCCCTTCTTCAGGCCCCTCTTGCACCTAGAAAATCTTGTTCTTCAGTGTTCTGCTTTCTAGGGTAACTTCTCTATCTCTCTCCCTTGCCAAATCCTCACCGCCACATAGTCAGGTCCTCTAGTGCATATTCTTTTGTAGCACTCTGGACTTATTCCTGGTACCAATTACTGCAACTGTCCTTAATCTCTGTGGAGTGCATATCCCCCTAATGATCATGAAGGTAGACCTGTGTTACCATCTTTGTATCCCTAGCACCTGTCATAGTAGCTGGCCACACTCGCCCCTCTAAAAATATTTAAATGAATGAATGAACTATGCCAAGTGTCCACTGAGCTGAGCAGATACATTTTTTCTGACAGCCTCTCACATGGCCTTTTCTCAGATTTCCCATCCTCTGATAGTCCACTGGTCCACTGACCTTCAGTGAGGCTTCAATTTGCCCTAATACACAGGGCTTTGCACTTCAAACAGCTCCCTACTGCCTCCCCATCACTCCCTACACACATCCAACATAATCTCTCCTGTACCCCATTTCTGTAGGTTCAACTTCTGCCAGCATGTTCCTTTTGAAAAAAAAGATTTAAAAAATGTCTGATAAACAAATAAATTAACAGCATATGCTACACAGACAGACAACTAACATGGTGTTTTAGACATAGTACGCCCTGAAAGTGTACAGTGGTTGCTTTAAACTACTCAGCACTTTTTTTACCTTCTTCTGGTAACAGTGCTCCATTTTATTGTTTGTTTGTTTGTTTGTTTGTTTGTAAATTCCTCTCCTTCACTCTCAGCTCATGAGACTCAGCTGGCTGTGCTATCCACTGCCTGGTAGCAAGGGAAGGGATGTGACTTAAGCCAGGTCATTTGATTTAACTCAATCTTCTGATTGGTTCAAGCACAGGCACATTATCCAAGGTAACTCCAGGAGATACTAGGAAGGTGACCCTTTCCCACTCTGGTAGAATTGAAACTAGTGGGATGCAGACCTGTAGCTTCTAAGGGAGGTCAGTGAGGAAGGCATGTTGCCACAGCATGGGATGAACATGCCTGAGAATAATGCCTGCACAGAAGAAAGGAGAGACAAAGACTTGCAGTCAGAGCAAGTACTGAAGCCATTATATGAGCCACTGGATCCTATTGTGCCTGGAGGCTAATAAAAGTTTCTTCTTCCCTTCATGTTCCAGAGTAGGGCTTCTTTCACTTTCTCCCAGAAGAATCCTGCTGAAACCACCAATTAAAGAATGAACCAGTGAATGAACACAGTGGAAGACTGCAGAATTAACCTTCAGAAGACCTTGATTGTTGTTTGGTTCTACAACTCTCCAAGTGCGACAAATCTTGGACAGAGCTCAATTTCCTTACCTACGAACTGAGGATGGTGGTTCAATTAGATATTTAATATTCCTCCTTGGTTTCAAATTCTGGGATTCCATGATACTAAGATGTCAAAGGAATTAGTTCCAAATGGTGAAAATTAGGGTAAGATCCTGTAAAGAAAACAGAACTGGATGGGGGAACCCTCCCTGGCTCTTTTGTATTTCACGGGTGCACAGATTCTTATTATGTTTCCATCTCAGAGGAATAAGAAACTACCTGGACTGATAATAGAACCAAATGGAGTTTGAAACCAACAAATAGCAAAATTGTAAACCCATAAGTCAGCAGTGTAATTTCCTGAAAGAGCTTGTCTATTTCATAATCTCTTCATATATGGAGTTTGTCCCGAGAAAGTGCAGCCATTGTTGATATAATGAGAATGGTTTGTGTGACATCGATGTAACTGAGCAGCCAAGGAGTGTGGACTGGAACGTGCATGTGTGAACACTGACATCTTCACTGTATGAGTCAGTGGGAGCAGTAGATGCTGCTGAGTGAGCAAGTGCACTATCGGGGATGATGCAATGAGTGCAGCAGAAATAAAACTGTGGAACAAACCCTTCAAAGATGGCAGAGAACCTGTTGAAAGTGATCCACGTTCTGGAAGGCCTGCAGAATTTTTCTGGTGAAACATCAAATCACCCAGATGATTCAGCCCCCTCTACAGCACAGACTTGGTGCCCTGCGACTTCTGGCTTTTCCCAAAACTGAAATCACCTTTGAAAGGGAAGAGATTTCAGACCATCCATGAGATTCAGAAAAATACAATGGGACAACTGATGGTGATTCCAACAAAGGATTCTACAGAGTGTGTTGAACAGTGGAAGAGACACTGGGAGAACTGTGTGAGGTCCCAAGATGCCTTCTTTGAAGGGGACTGAGGTGTCATTGTCTTATGATAATATTTCTTGTGTCTTGTATCTTCCTCAATAAATGTTTCTATTTTTCATATTACATGGCTGGACACCTTCTGGACAGACCTCATATGTGTGTGTATATATATTAAGTTAAATATATATAGCAGATGTCTTCTCTTAAATTTAAGATAATATAAAAATACAGTCACTCATATAAGTATAAATAATAATGATAATAATTACAATTCTGTCTAGAGGCTAATTCACAAAATAGAGCTAGTAAAGAAGTAAATGAAATAGCACATATTATTGCATATAGATAAATGGAAGATAATGTGCCTATTACTGTGGTCATAATGTACAACATGATATAGATTTGCAACCAAAATTGTTTCAACTTATCCAAATAACAGGGTCTGGCAGAAATAACACCTGCTTGAGTGTGGTTGGTAGGATAATAATATGGGTGTAATAATTTACAGTTTTAATTTGAACACTTCACCTGAAATGGCATATGGTGTGCTTGAGTGTGATATTGTTATGTTACAGAACTACATGCTTATGATTTTGTTATTAAAGATTTTGTAATAAAACAAGGGGTGTTATTTGTGCCAGACTCTGCATGTCCTTGGAACGCCATTCAAACTAAAGATACATTCTGTTTAAGAGAAGTGCTTTTCTTACCAGAGAAACAGCTGCTTTAGGAAAACAGACATTGAGTCAAGAGCTTTTCTTATATAAGTCAACAAAAATTCTCCCACAATCATTACTAGTAGCATCCTGATTAACCTTTTTCCCTCAGAATTACACAAACTGAAAAGCTGGCATTATATGTAAAACACACAAGCCATCAAGGTAGAATAATTTTGCTGCTTATTACTGGTCATTTGTATGTCCATGAAGTAGTTTCAAGGAATTTTTGTCTCTATGATTTGTTATTCCATAACCTGTCACATAACTTGAATTAAAAAATGAAATCTTTTCCAGCTTCCCCATAAGCACAAAAGGACCACACCTCCACAAACATTCGTCTTTCAACCAGCCTTAGATTAAAGTTTTAAAACCACATTTAAAGTTCTCTTTCAACCCTTTGATATCATTTGCGAGGGCATTCAGGGCACATTAGCTCTGGTCCAATGAAGAGCAATAGAAAAAGCATGAAGTAACTATGATGCTTCCAGGGCATCTCATGACCTAGTGGATGGGGGTGGGAGGGTAGGTGGGGGAGGGGGCTGTATTGAAAACATTTCACTTCACATAAATCCAGAACCTGATCTCATGAGTGATAAGGCAAATTTAGTTTTCAATGTGGTCTTTGTTAACTATTGTTCAAAGACTCTGAAGAAAGAGGAAAATATAATGGCTTTCCCTCACCTATTTGTCAAGCCATAAATAAGAGGCTGTGTTATAGCATGTGGCACAAACCATTTTGAAAGCATTTTATTTTCTTCTTTCATGGGGGCTATAAAATTATATGGTGCATTTTCAATTTGCTTAAGAAATTGCTAGAGGAAAAGAGCTTAGGAAGTATTCATTTCCTACAGAACACAGGAAATAAGCACAACCTTCTCTCTATCTCTTTTTCCCTGAACTTCTGGAAGCAGTCCAACACTTTTTAACTCGTTAGCCTTTGACTCGGTAATTGTTAAACACAATTGTGCAGATGTTTTGTTATTAATTTTCACACATACTCAGTATGCGTGCATATTCAGTATGCAAACTGAAGCAGAGCTGAATACAGAGACAGTTGCATTCATTCATTCAGTCTTTCAATTTACCCAACAAATGTTTATTGAGCACCTGTTATGTGCCATGTACTGGAGCCAGCAAGACATAAAGCCCAGTCTCTGTGCCCATGGAGCACAAGGTCCAGCAACAATTCAGTGTATAAAGTGAAATGTCAGAGGGGTGTTCCAGGAGTTGCGGGAGGTGCAGGATCCCCATTTAGGTATGTCATTGTCAAGCAGGGCTCCTGCAGGGAGGACACACCCAAGCTGAAGCCTGAGAAATGGGAAGTTTAGCTAAGCAAAAGGGAAAAAGGAAGGAAAGACTCCTCCCAACAGATCCATAGCACAGTCTAAACACCAAAAGCACCTAAGCAAAAGAATTGAGCAAACCCTGGCCGGTGTGACTTAGTTGGATGAGTGTCGTCCCATAAATCAAAAGGTCATGGGTTCCATTCCCAATCAGGGCATATGCGCATGTGCAGGTGCAGTCCCCTGTCTGCCCGATTGGAACAAGAGGCAGCCTATTGATGTTTCTTTCTCACATCAATCTCTCTTCCTCTTTTCTTCTCTCTCTCAAATCAGTAAGTGTATCTTCAAATGAGGATAGAAAAAAGAATTGTGCTAAAACCTGTATTTTTAAACAACTATTACTGTTAAAATTCCACCTCTGGGAAGTTTGAAGAATGATTTGCCGTGGTGACTGGCTCTGTGTGTCCCTGATCAACTGGTGGATGACACTGTAGCAGAAAATCTGGGCACAGCCAGAAGGAAGCAGATCAGAGCTGAAGCCCCCAAATGACCAGAAGCTATTCTATGTTGTGAAAAATCTCATAAATGTCCCGAAACAAAGGTCACTTACATCAGACTTACATCAGATGACAGACTGAAAGAGAGGTGCAGAGTGCAGAGAAGGGTGGTGGGAAAGCAAGCCGATGACACCGGCATGTTTTCCAAAGAGCTTATACACAATTTCCCCCTCACTTTCTTTTGTTCCTGTTGCCACAAATCCTGTTGACAAATGCTTTTGTAGTTCTATGAGGACTTCCAATAAAGAAAAACTTCATTTAAAAAATTATTGTAGGATGCTTTTTTCCTTGCATTTTAAGGACATGAGGAGGCATATCAAATTAATATCTGTGTTATGAGGATTGTGAAGCAGACTTTACTCAATTGAGTTTAGATTACTTGATATTTATAGTTTGGATTAAGGGTTTTTTTCTAATTTTAGATTAAATCCAGGTGTTTTTAATCCTTGCAAAATGACAACAAATCCGTAATACATTCTTCAATAATCCATATAAATCTTAGCACAATGCCCAGCATATAATAAATGCTCAATAAAAGCTAGCTATTATTATTATTGATATGACATAATTCCAGTAACTAAGCTCAAAATACTCAAAATGTTTTCTAACACATACATTATTAAAAAATAAACAGGTGTGTGGTAAAAAAAGTAATAATTTTCAAAAACTAATCATGGAAATGACAGTGACCTGCCTCCTCCCACTCTTACTATCTCATCCTATTTCTCACATGCCTAAGTACCTTTAATTATTTTATTGGTACTTTCAGGTGGTTGCCTCTTCTTTCTAAATTACAAGCCTATGTCACTTTCTGTTGAGGAGCCAACTTGAGGCATTATCAATTTCTTTCCTCGGCAAGTGAGAATTTACATCTCTTGCATCATTCGCTTACTCATTTACTCAGCAAATAATAATTGAATGCCTCCTGTGCCAACTGCCGCTAGCTGGGCCCTGGGGATGCCTCTGTGAACAAAAATGACAAAATGTTTTTGCCCGCATAGAGTTTTCATTCTAATGGTGAAGAGAGACATTGAACAGGTAGTGCACATAGTATGTCAGGTGGTTTTAAGTTCAGTGGAGAAAAATGAAGTGGAGTGGGAAAACAAGGAGTCCTGGGTGGAGGGGAGTTTAAATGAGTTGGTCAGGAAAGGCCTCACTGAGAAGTTGATTATTTGAACAGACTCTAATCTTGGGAAATTTTCTTATGTTGTTTCTATAATAATTTCTTCACCCTCATTTTCTTTATTCTGGTTTTTTGGATCCTGTTAGTAAGATGTTGATCCTACTGGCTTAATGCTCTATGCCACTTGGATATTTCAAATATTTTTTTGTCTTTATCTTTTTGTTCTATTCTCTGGGAGATTTTCCCAATTTTATCTTTTTAATTCTTCATACAACAGGTCTGTGGAGGTCTTTTATTTGAGACTCTTGAGGTTCTCTGGGAAGTCACCACTGACCTCTAGGCTCAGAACAGAAACCAGGCTGCAGGAATTTTATGACCAAAGAAATGGATGGCAGTCAGCTGACCCATATCATCTCCCTACTTTCAGCCCTAAGCTTAAATGCCACCCATTGCTCTACCTGGCATTCTAAAACCCTAAGTCTTTCTGGGATTCCTCTGGGCAAACCTGATTTCTTTTATCTCTGTCTTCCTGTATGCAAAGAGGCAGCTTCTTGTGCTCTGCTAAGTTTGCTAGATCTGTATTTCAGAAATGTGTGGAAACTCTTATTTGCTATTGGCTTTAAAACCATTCTTTTTGTTCTCATGAACCTATACCTTTTAAATGCCCTTACTATGATTCTGATGGGGACTAGGAAAAAAGAGATTAATATATTAGCTAATTTGCCTTCTGCAATCAGATTTCTATGTACAACATAAAAAGCATTTATTGATTGTTATAATTTCCATCATATATACATATATTTTCCCATGTATTTATCACAAATATATATTATATGTATATGTGTGTGTATACAAATGTATGTACATGTGTGTAATCTTTTACTAGTGAAAGGGCATAGAATACTATAGACTTGAAAGTATAGCTAGAGTATAAATTAATTTAGAAAAAAGGAAATGATCACAGAATATACTGAGGAGAAATTTTTAAAAATGGAGCCAGACCCTGTATTAGTTTCACATTCAATGTAAACTATGATTGAAAAGTAAAAATTAATTAATTTTTTAAAAAATGGAATCAGATGCTGAAAGACCATGTATGCAAAGTTAATCATTTTGAAGTTTATTTTAATTTTGAAGCTGAATATACTAATAACAGTGGAATTGAAGAAGTAATCAAAAAACTCCTAGCACACAAAAGCCCTGGTCTGGACAGCTTAACGGGAGAATTTTACTGCACATATAAAGCAGAACTAACTCTTTTTCTTATCAAACTACTCTAAAAAATTCAGGAAGAGGGAAGACTCCCAATATGAGGCTAGTATTATCTTAATTCCAAAACTAGGTAAAGCCACAACAAAGAAAGAAAACTACAGGCCAATATTGCTGATGAACGTAGATGCTAAAAGCCTCAACAAAATATTGGCAATCCAGATCCAGCGATGAATTAAAAAAATCATACACCATGATCAAGTGGGATTCATCCCAGGGATGCAAAGATGGTACAATGTTCACAAATCAATAAATGTAATACAACTCATAAACAAAATGAAAGACAAAAATCACATACCAATAGATGCAGAAAAAGCATTTGATAACATACAGCACCCATTTATAATAAAAACACTCAGCAAAGTGGGAGTAGAAGGAGCATACTTCAACATAAGAAAGGCCATATACAAGAAACCTACAGCCATCATCATACTCAATGGGCAAAAACTAAAAGCTTTCCCCTTAAGATCAAGAATAAGACAAGGGTGTCTGCTTTCACCACTTTTATTCAATATAGTATTGGAATTTCTGGCCACAGCAATCAGACAAGAAAAAGAAGTTAAAGACACCCAAATTGCAAAGGAAGAAGTAAAACTTCATCATTATTTGCAAATTAACATGGTAGTGTACATAGAAAACACTATAGTCTCCACCAAAAAACTATTCAACCTAATAAGGGAGTTTGGCAAAATAGCAGGATACAAAGTCAATATTCAGAAATCAAAGGCATTTTTGTACACCAACAATTAAATATCAGAAACAGAAACTTGGGAAAATCTCATGTACTATAGCAACAAGAAAAATAAAGTACCTAGGAATAAACTTAACAAAGGAGGTAAAAGACCTGTACTGGGAAAACTATAGAATACTGAAGAAAGAAACTAAAGAAGATACAAATAAATTGAAGCATATGCCATATTCATGGATTGAAAGAATTAACATCATTAAAATGTTCATACTACCCAAAGCAATCAAAAGATTCAATGCAATCCCTATTAAAATACCAATGGCATATTTCACAGACCTAGAACAAATATTTCAGAAATTTATAAGGAATGACATAAGGCCCCACATAGCCACAGCAATCCTGAGAAAGAAAGTAAAGTTGGAGGAATCACAATACCTGATATCAAACTATATTACAAGGCTACTGTAATCAAAACAGTCTGGTACTGGCATAAGAACAGGCATCTAGATCAATGGAACAGAACAGAGAACTCAGAAATAAAGCCATGTCTCTGTGGTCAATTACAATTTGATAAAGGGTACAGGAGTATTCAATGGGGTAAAAATAGCCTCTTCCGTAGATAGTACTGGGAAAACTGAACTGGAACATGCAAAAAAATGAAACTAGACCACCAATTTACACCATACACCAGAATAAACTCAACTTAAATATAAGTTGTGACACCATAAAGGTCCTAGAGGAAAACACAGGCAGTAAAATTTCAGATATTCCATGCAGCAATATTTTCACTGATATATCTCCTAGGGCAAGAGAAATAAAGGAAAAATAAACACATGGGATTACACCAAATTAAAAAGCTTCTGCTTAGCTAAAGAAATCATTAAGGTGGGAATTGACTGTGGGAGCAGAGGGTAGCAGAGAAGAGCAATGGGGGAAATGTGGGACAACTGTAATAGAACAACAATAAAAAAGAAAATATCATCAAAATGAAAAGGGATTCAACCATATGTGAACACATATTTGCCAATGGTCCCTTGGACAAGGGTTTGAGCTCCAAACTTCACAAATAACTCATTTGACTCAACACCAAGAGGACAAACAATCCAATTTTAAAAAAATGGGCAAAGGACCTGAACAGACACTTCTCCAAGGAGGACATACAGAGGACCCAGAGACATATGAAAGGATGCTCAAGGTCACAATCATCAGAGAGGTGCACATTAAAACCACAATGAGATATCACCTCACATCAGTCAGAATGGCCATCATTAATAAATCAACAAACAACAAGAGCTGGCAAGGATGTGGAAGAAAGGGAACACTAGTGCACTGTTGTTGGGATTGCAGACTGGTGGAAACAGTATATAATTACCTCAAAAACTAAACATGGAACTGCTTTTTGATCTAGCATTTCCACTGCTGGGATTATACCCTAAGAATCCTGAAACACCAATGCAAAATAATCTATGCACCCCTATGTTCATAGCAGCATTATTTATAATAGCCAAGTGCTGGAAAGAGCCTAAGTGCCCATTTGTAAATGAATGGATCAAAAAACTGGTACATTTACACAATGGAATACTATGCAGCAGAAAGAAAGAAGGAACTTCTACCTTTCATGACAACATGGATGGAACTGGGGAATATTATGTTAAGTGAAATAACCAAGGTGGTAAAAGACAAATACCATAGGTTCTCAGCTATAAGAGGAACCTAATGAACAAAACAAACAAATGAGCAAAATAGAACCAGACACATAGAAACAAGGAACAGATGAACAGTGACCAGAGGGGAGGAGGGAGGAAGATAAAAGTGGAAAGAAGGGGAAGGGAGTAATCAAGGAATATGTATGAATGACCCACAGACATGGACAACAGGGTGGGTATTGACTGTGGAAGCAGGGGGAAGGAGTGGGTGGGGCAGTGGAGAGTAACCAAGAAAAATTGTGACAACTGTAATAGAACAATATAATACTCAATTTTAAAAACAGAATCAATCAGTAATGTATGAATATGTGAAACTACAGACCAATATCTCTCTCTCAGTCTCTCGCTCCATCCCTTCATTTCTCTCTCTAAAAATCAATAAACTTAAAAAATGTAGAAAAATTAAAATCACTAGCTGCAGCAGAAAGAATTTAGTAGGGGGCAAAACAAACATGAGGATCAGTGCACAGGCAATTGCAATGATGCAAGCAACAGAATAGGTGGCCTTAACAGGCCATGGCAGTGAAGACTGAAAGTAGGAGACCAATTTGAAAGACAATTGGGAAGCAGAGTTCCTGAGTCTTGGTGTTTGTTAGAAATGGGTGTACATGCGGGAAGAAGAATTCAGGATAATTCCTGGCTCTGACTTAGGCAGGTGGGTGCTGGTACTGTCCACTGAACCAGGAAGCATAGCAGGAGCAGTAGGTTAAGAAACTGATGAGGGGAAAGAAGAGACAAGATCCAGAAGCCAGCTCTATTTACCGTGGCCAGCCGCATCCTTAGCAGGGAGGGAAGGGCAATCTCACCTAAATGTAGAATGAAGCATTGATTGATCTCTCCTATAGGACACTGAGAGATGGTGATTTGGGGACCAAAATGGAAACAGGAGTTTATATTACTTTATAAGAAAAAACATTGCATTTTGCAGAATTGATGTTACCTACAGGACATTGAGAGATGGTGATTTGGGGACCAAAGTAGAAACAGAACTCTATATTACTTCATAGAAAAAATTACATTTTCCAGAACTTATATCCAAAGACAGAGGAAGTTCACTTCCACTGAATATATTTAAAATTGTATTTTTGTTGCAGGCCATGAATGATGGATTCAATATACTTATTACAGCTATATGGAAACTCTTTACTCCCAAAATCAAAGATAAACATTTTATCAAGCACATACATACACTTAACAAAATCAACCACATACCAGACATAAAGAAATGCTTAAAATTTTTCAAAAATGTGATACCATAGAGATTACATTTTTGACCCTATTATCACTAAATTAGACATCAATAATAACAACATAGAAAGGGAGGAACACCACATTTTCATTAAATGCACCTCCAGACAATTCATGAGTTGTGGAACAAATGATGATGGAAATTATAAATTATTTAGACCCAAACAACCATAAAGGTAACTGCATTTCAGAACATATTGGGTACAGGTAAAGTGGATCTTAAATATAAATTTATATTCCTTTTAAAAAGTATTAAAATGAATAAGCATTTACCCCAGGAAAGTGCATTAAGTTACTCAAAGAAAGTTTATGTATCAAATTTTTTCTTTATATAAAACATTATTGGGTGTACTTTACCACAATAAAAAGTGGTGGGGGGGGGCATTATTGGGTAAATAAATATCTATTTGTCCTGAGTAAAATTTATATTAGTCAGGTAATAAAAATGTTGATATCTTTCACTCTACCCTCTTTATCTTTTTTATATCTGTTTTGATCAAAAACTTCAGTGGATTAGTAGATATTTGGCTTTCTCATATGCATTATGTGTATATAATATGCACACATATTTGCAATATGATTCTCTACATGTAAGTATTATAGTCCAACTTGAACATTTTGCCCCTAAACAGAAAACAACACTGAGAGAAGCAAGATGGGGGGATGAATAAGACCACGGGCCTGGGGTCAGGCATCACTGAATTCTGTCTCCACTTTGCCTCATGTGCGTGGGGTGAGGGCACATCTATGTGATGATGATAAGTTACTGCATATGCAGTGCTTTCCTTGCTGCCCAGCAGAGCATGCAATCATTAAATAGTACGTTATTAGAGGAAAGGGGTAATAATACTTTTCTGTGAAAGGGAACTCAGTTTTGACAAGCACTTCAGTGTATATTTTTCATTTGGCTTTTGATATTCATATTCATAGTGTTCCACGAGATAGGTTTGATCAGGCCTTATTTCCATTTTACAGATAAGGCAAACTAAGCCCTAGAAAGCTAAATAGCTTTGTCTAAAATAAATAAACTAGTTAGTGACTGTCCAGTATTAGAACCCTGATTTCCTGACTACTTGGTTCATTGTCCTGTCTATGATGTGTTTCAACAAAGATGGTACTTAACAATCTCATATAAAGGACCTTTATTTTATTACCTTAAGTGAGACACATACCTTCACTTAACTATCTCTAAAGACAGTAGAAAAATTAATACTCTATAAAAATATAGACCTTGGATGAGAAGTTTCTTGGATGAAAAAGACCTACAGAATTTGTGCACATTCTTTTTTTAAAAAATTAATATATAGCTTGCCCTGGCTGGCATAGCTCAGTGGATTGAGCGTGGGCTGCGAACCAAAGTGTCGCAGGTTTGATTCCCAGCCAGGGTACATGCCTGGGTTGCAGGCCATAACCCCCAGCAACCGCACATTGATGTTTCTCCCTCTCTATCTCCCTCCCTTCCCTCTCTAAAAATAAAATAAATAAAATATTTAAAAAATTAATATATAGCTTATATAGAGTGAAAACTTACCCTTTCTAGTGTAGTTTTGACAAACACCTACACACATTTAACCATCACCACAGTTAAGGTATAGGACAGTTCCATTTCCTGAAAATCCTCCTGTGTCGCTTTGTAGTCAACTCCTTCCCTCATTTCCAGTTCTTGGCAACCACTGATCTAGTTTCTCTTTATATAATTTCATTTTTTTCAGAATGTTACAAAATAGCATACAGTATATAGCCAATTTAGTTTGGATGCCTTCTCTTAGCATAGTGCATTAGAAATTCACCCATTTCTTTTGCATTTATCAGAGCCCTGTTCCTTTTTTATTTCTGAGTAGTACTCCATTGTGCAAATATGTATCACCATTTGTTTATGCATTCCCCAGTGAAAGGATATTTGGGTTGTTCCCAGATGTTGGTGATTACACATAAAGCTACTGTAAACATTCACGTACAATTTTCATGTGAATATACATGTTTATTTATCTCGGGTATCTTACTCCTTACCTAGGAGTAAGATTGTTCTACGCTTAACATTCTGAGGGGCTATCAGACTGTTTGCCAGAGTGGCCATGCATTGCATTTTCACCAGCAATGCATGAGAGTTCCAGCTGTGCTAAATCTACGGGCAATTGGCGTTGTCAGGAGTTCTTTTGTTTTTCTGTTTGTTTTTTAGCCACTCTAATAAGTGTTAAATGACATTATATTTTACTGAGAGACTGATATAGACAGAATGTTTGTGTTTCTCCAAAAGTCGGATGTTGAAATACTAACATCCAATGAAATGATATCTGGAGTTGGGGCCTTTGGGGGTGATTTGGTCATGAGGGTGGAGCCCTCATGACTACATTAATGCCCTTGTAAAAGAGACCCCAGAGAGCGCCTTCCCTCCTTCTGCCACGTGAGTTCATAGCGAGAAGATGGTCATCCATGAACCAGGAAGCAGGCTTTCACCAGATGCTGCAAATAGCTAGTGCCTTGATCTTGAACCTCCCAACCTTCATAATGGTGAGAAATAAATTTCTGTTGTTTACAAACTACCCAGCCTTTGGTATTATGTTATAGCAGCACAAGTGGACCAAGACAGAGGCAGTAGTTATGATAACAACCTAAGGATCCCTGCTCAAACAACTATTTTAGTTGACAAGGGAAGTATAAATAAGTCCCTAAACAATGCCTTTGTTTGTTGTTTCTCTTCCTTATGCAATTGGATGTTATGCTTAAAAACAGGTATGAGCACACAAATACATACAGACACATAAATAATGTCTCCCCTTCAGTCTGTCAGAGAGGACTTCCTTCTAGGACTTGAGTAGTGTGCACCTTTTACATTTTTCCAAAGTGGAATAAACAAGACCTGTCAGGTTTAGTAGGCCAAATAATGACCCCCAAAAGAGGTCCACACCCTAATTTATTGAACCTGTGAATACATTATGTTTCATGGCAAAGGGGAATTAATGTTGCATATGGAATTAAGTTTGCTACTCAGCAAATCTGGAGTTGGGGAGAGCATCCTTGGTTATCCAGGAAGGCCTAAAGTAATCACAAGGGGTCTTTAAAAATAAAAAAGAGGCATGGGGGAGAGTCAGTGTCATAGCGATACAGCATGAGAAGGACTTGCCCTGTCATTTGCTGGCTTTGAAGATGCAAGCAGGCCACAAGCTGAAACCTGTGGGCTGCAGGTAGAAGCCAGACAAGTGCCAGGAAATGGACTCTTCCCTAAGCCTTGCGAAGGAATGCAGCCTTGCCCATGGCTTCATTTTACCCCAGCGATGCCTACTTTGGACTCTGACCTCCAGAAATTCAAAAAAATAAATTCATGTTGCTTAAGCCACTGAGTTTGGGATAAATGGTTATTAGTATATGAGTACATGAGAAGAAAGACTATGTGGCCACTAACTTGGTTGATTTCTGAAAATCTTTCTTTCCACTAACTCACAAAAGCCTGAATGCAAATGATTGTGATTCCTGCCTTTGCGATAGTTTCTCAGGATTTAGTGCTGGAACATCTGCTCATTCCCTGCTCTCCTGCTTGCCTCTGTGGTGCATCCACACTCATGGCTTCAGACACTATCTGTTTATGTGGATGATTCACACATTTGTATCTCTTACTTAGCCCTCCTTTCAAAGCTCCATTCCAGAGTATCTCCATCTGGATGTCTCACAGGGCTTTCAAAAGTAACATGTCTAGCACTAAACTACTGATTTTCTACCCCGCACCCTCCATCTTCACATCCTCATCCTGCCCTTCCCTGGAGTTACCCAACTGCTCATGATGGAACCTAGTCAATAAACATTTGATACCTCTGCTCAACTTCCAGTGACCAAGTCTATCTTCAAATACATCTTTAATTTATCCAACTCCCTCCGCCTTTCATCACCACCCTAATCCAAGTTATCATCATCTCTTCCCTGAACTACTGTAACAGCCTGCTAGTATCTCTGCTTCATGAAGGGCCCCTCCAATGCTCCACACTGCAGCCACAGTGACTCTTTAGAACAAGAGGCATGGAAACAAGGAACCAGCTGACAGGGACGAGAGAGGGATGGGGAGGAGGATAAGAGAGGAGGATAAGGGAGGAAAGAAGGGGAAAGGTCTAGTTAAAGAACAAGTATAAATGATCCATGGGCATGGGCAATGGGGGGGGGTTGACTGTGGGAGCGGGGGTTGAGTGGGGCAGGGGAGAGCAATGGGGGAAATTGGGACAACTGTAATAGAACAACAATTAAAAAAAGACCTGAATAACTTGATCTCATTCCTCTGCTTAAAACCCTTTAATGGCCTCCCACTGCTCAGGTAAGAAAATGCAAACTTTTAAGCATGGCTTGAGAGGTCTTGCATGATTCTCTCCCATCTCTCCTAGTCTATCTCCTGCCACTGCCCCTCTCACTGTCTCCAGAAAACTGTGCCGTCACATTAACATGAACATCCCAACCTCCTTCTGACATCAGGGCCTTCATACAAACTATTCTTTCTGTCTGGGATACATCCCTACCAACTTTCTACATGACTCTTCATCCTTCAGTTTTCACCTTCCAGGAGAGCTCTCCCCTGACTAGTTTTCACAGTATTATTGTCTTCTGTAGTTCCTATCAAATCTGTAATTATATGTGCACTTATTTTTTTACTTTCTGTGGCTCTTTCTAGCCTGTAAGCTTCTCAGGACAGAGGCGGTATCTACTGTGTTCATCTCTGTATTAATAATCCTAGGTGTGGTCCCCAACACATAGTATGTACTCAATAATTTTGATGAAGGAATAAATTAATACTGAATGATGGATTTGGATAAACTAAACAGAAATTTGAACAATCTCCTATCCTATCCTCTTCTGGAGATTATTTCTTCTCCCTCCCCCATCCGACAACTATCACTTACTCCCACCTTTCCTAGGCAGTCACTTGTGCTCAGAAGGAAGCCTTTCTGCCCAGTGAAAAGACACCCATCCTGTCCCATTCCCACAGGGACCCTGCCCTCTCCTGGCCAGTAGGGGTACCGATGATTTCATTTCAATGGGTGTTTAAGGATTCATTTACGTCCTCAGATATTTTTATCTTAATCAGCAGCTTCTAGAAAACCAACAGTTTTCCCTAAAATAAAGACTCCACATCCACTTCTACTTAGTAATAGACAGAAATCAAATCTACTGCTGAATTTGGGAGCGATAATTCCATGAACATAACCATGGCCATCTTCAGTTGTTAATTCAACATCTATTTATTGACTCTCTACTGCGGTTGAGAAATTTAGGATTTTTCAAGGAGCCCCAGGCCTGAAAAAGGAGGAAGATATTGTAACTAAGAGAATGAAGCTTGTCCCTTCTGTAGGCAATTCCCCATCTCTCCTCCTTCAGACCAGGTCACAGGGGAAGAGGATGATCCTCGGGCTGAAAATTGAATCAACAGCTGCACATAATGGCACACTACTAAGACCTTCTCACATTTCCATCACATCTGAAGAATATACTTTATGATAAAACTTAGGGATAAGATCAAACAAAAGAGCTAATACTACTCTGAAAGTCTCCAGGGGGATATTTAGAAAAACATTTGTTTCTTATATACTTAGATGGTATTGTCTCTGAGAATCATTGGTGCTTGTATATGTGCGATCCAACAGTTAACTAATTTCTGAACAAGGAGACACACTTACCAGACAGCATGTCTGCATCTCACCCCTGGAGGGAGACCTAAATAGTAGTCTGCATTTGGAGCACACATGTACACCTCGGGCTGCTCTGTGGCTCTTAGAATGCCAGAGGTCACCTTGGATTGGCCTACTGCAGTCGCCTCTCCCCATCACTCCCCCTCACACTCAACTCCTGCCCCAGGTAAGATTTCCCAAAAGGTGGGTGGAGTTTATCCCATGGGAATTGAGAAAAAAGAGGCTTGTGTTTTAGAGGGGCACACACCTGAGGGCAGAGGTGTGAAGTTGGGTACACATCCACAAGAAAACACCCTGTGACTTGCTCAACTTCTTGGGTTAGTTTCCCTTAGATTGTGGGAAAAGTCATGTTTAGTGTATAATTTTAGATTACTATTTTATTAAGTTACATAGTTATATTATTGATATAATGTTAATAAATTATATATTATTATTACTACAACCCTCCACTTAGTAGTTCTCTTTAGACACATCACACCTTCCGTAAAATCTGGTTTGTGCATACCAGGCAAATATAGAAGTAATGTGGTATAAAAATACTTATCAGAAGCTTTTGGGTGTTGAAAATCAAATTGATTTAAGTGAAAGAAATGAATTTTGGATCAGTGAACTGAAAATCCAAGTATCTATTGCTTGTTGAAAATCAAATTGGCTTAAGTGAAAAACGAATTCCTTCGATCACTGAACTGAAGATCCAAGAGCTCAGACTATGTATTCGAGAATCTTTCCTTCTCCTGGTGCTACTTTCCTCTGTGCTGTCCTGATTTTCAAGCAGTTTCTCCCATGGATTGGTGGAATGGCCACTAGTATTCAATAGCTCCCAAATTAACAACTTGATGAAATTAGAGCTTCTCTTACCAAAATGTGTTAGTAACAGTACTAAATAGATACTTAGTTACTTCACTTGTCTAATCCCAAACCAATCACTGTGGCCAGAAGTGGCCAGACCTGGGTAAAGTGTCCACCTGAAGAGCCAGGAGGGTAAGGCAGACCCTGGAATCACATAAACCAAATCTGAAATGACAAACCTGGATGACAGACACATGGCATTAAAAGGCAGATAGGTAATATTACATCAGGTGATGATGCCTCCTAAATAAAATATATATCAAAGTAAAGGAATAGAGGAGGATAAGTGTGCTTTTTAGAAAGAGTCGGCAGGAAATGAGATGGGGAGCTACTCTTTGACTCTGTAGTGCAGAGTGCTCCAGGAATGGGGAGAGATAAGGGCAAAAGTTCTGAGGGTGGTGCATGCAGAGAGTATTTGACAGACAGTGGAAGTCCATGAGTCTGGAGTCCAGCAAGCAAGTAAATGGTCGGAGATGAAGAAAGAGAGGTAGACAGAGGCAAATCAGGGACAGCCTTGTACATGATGGCAGAGGCTATAGATTTTATTCTAAATGTGACAAAAAGTATTGAAGTAATTTGAGGATTGACATGATGTTACTTATATTTTAGGACAATGACGTCTACTGTTATAGATGTCAGCAGGCATCAGGGAACGGGGAGAGAAGAAACAAATGAGCTAGAAGGCACCGTGTGCTGAGAGATGAAAAGATAACAGTGGCTTGGGCTAGAGTGGTGGTGGAGGAAGTTGGCTATATGGTTAGATTCAAGAATTATCTTTGAAGTTAATGCCAGTAAGATTAGGAAATTAATTTGATATAGGATGAGAGAAAAAGAAGAACATCCAGGATGATTTCAGGTTTTCATGCTGGAGGAAGCACAGGTTTCATTTAGGTGACAATACATAAAGAATAATGGCAGTATGTCACAACACACACACACATACATTTTATTAAAGAGCTCAGGAACCCTGTTACTTAGGATCTGGCACTCAGTGCCTGCACATGTCTGGTAATTCTAAACATCACTCTGAAGACTAACATCCTTCAGACCCCCAGGGAAACACTTCTCTGAATCTCTTGCCCCATATCCTTAAACTATAAACATATGACTGCCCTGAATGTGTATAGGTTGTGCCATTGCCAGTACTAGAGATAAAACACTGCTTTGAGTGAGGAGAGGACTCAAGCAGTGAAAGTATTTAGGTAAGAGAGAAAGACAAATGAACTTGTCACGTCTTTCCTCTTGCATAAATAGCTCCATTTCCCAACAGTACTGAGCATCAATTTTCTTGCTTCTTTTGATATTCCAAATCATGGCCTGGAAGATACTCACCAATTAGCTCATTATTCAAAACTGTTGCACATGGCTTCTGAAGAAAACAATTTGCAACATTTTAAAAATTCACATTATTCTTAAATTTAGGCACCCAGACTTAGATCTAACTAATGCGTCAAATTCAGTCATGCACTGCTTAAGGACAGGGATACCTTCTGAGAAGATGCATCATTAAGTCATTTTGTTGTTATGCTAACATCGTATTGGGCAGTCTGTGGCTCCTAGGCTACCAACCTGTACAGCATGTTACTGCACCAATCCTGTAGGCAATTGTAACACAATGGTAAGTATTTATGTATCTCAACATATTTGAACAAAGAAGAGTTACAGTAAAAATATGGTGTAAAACATAAAAATGACACACCTGTATAGGGCAATTACCATGCCTGGAGCTCAGAGGACTGGAAGTTGCTCTGGGTGGGTCCGTGAGAGAGTGGTAAGTGCATGTGAAGGCCTAGGGCATTACTGTGCACCACTGTGGACATTGTAAACACTGTGTATTTAGGCTGTACTGAATTTATAAAACAACACAAGATTAAATCAAGCACAAAAAGAAATGATGTAATCAAGGAAAGTAGTAAATGAGAGATGTGTGAGGCTGCTGGTAGCATAATACAGCATACTGTTTTAGAGCAAGGTTTTTATATAAGTGAAAGAGTATATTCAAATCATGATAAAAGTGTAGCATAGTAAACACATTAATCAGTAACATAGTCATTTATTATCGTTATCAAGCATTACGTACTGTGCATAAATTGTGTGTGTTATACTTTTGTACGACTGACATGCAGTGGGTTTGTTTACACCAGCATCACCACAAACATGTGAGCAATGCATTGTGCTATGATGTTATGGTGGCTACAATACCACTAGGCAATGATATCACTAGGCAACAGGGATTTTTCAGCTCCATTATAATCTTATGGAACCACTATCATACATACCATTGACCAAAATGTTGTTATGTGGCATATGACTGTATAGTACTGATTATTTATATCAGTCATTAGATGGCTGTTGGATGCTGAATTTGCAAATAATTTTACTTTTATAAAAATATTTAATAATATTTAACTTTGCAAAAACATTTCATTTAAATATGGGAAAATTAGGAGACAAGGCAGAGTCCTACAGAGGCAAGCCTTGAGCATTAGCTCTGTGAGGTGATCAGCTGCATTTCCATGTCCATGGTCAGCACACCATGGATAGCCCAGGACCTACACACTGGTATGAGACATCAGTTTACATTAAAAATTTGTATTAAGCCCTAGCTGGTATAGTTTAGTGGATTGAGCATGGGCCTGCGAACCAAAGGGGTTGCTGGTTCGATCCCCAATCAGGGCACATGTTTGGGTTGCAGGTCAGGTTCCCAGTGGGGGACGCATAAGAGGCAACCACACATTGATGTTTCTCTTCCTGTCTTTCTTCCTCCATTCCTTTTTTCTAAAAATAAATAAATAAAATCTTTAAAAAACTTGTATTTAAAGTTTTGACATGCATTAATTAGGATGTACTTTGCCTTTAATTTTGTAGACAATTCTAAATATTTAGAAGAAATAATTTTCTTGAAAACAAACGTAATTTTATTTTTTTGATTTTACATTTACTCTAGTGTACACACAAGACATATGCAATTTCATATCCATTGACTACAACTACAATTTATTGTTTAATCCTTTAGATCATAATTGTCAATATAATATAAATTAAATGTAAGTCTTTATTATAATACAATACATGATATTGCTAAAGTCAAGAAAAATCTATTTTATGGAATAACTATATAAAAATGTCCACAATAATGTATAATAGTGTGTAAATTATCTATATTTTATTACTCATGCAAATATTTCTAGCCTATAAATTAAATAATGTTTAACGATGACTGTTAAATTAGGTCATCTACAATATTTTGTCAACTTTCAGTCTTATAAAAACAATGTTTTCTCATAATTTTTATTCTCTTGTGATTGTATATTTGACAAGAGAAGAAAATAGAACATATTTTATTTGACCATTGATTAGCTTGATTTATAACTTCTTAAACATTTAGACATGTGGTATATAGGCCCCCATCTGTGCTTTTTTTTCTGTGTCCTATAACTGTTACAGTCAGCCATGTTCAAAATACCAGGAGAGCACCTGGAAGAGTGTGACTAACTCTGGAAGGTCCAGGATGGTTTCACTGAGGAGATGGTGCTTCATTGGATCATCATGGGTGATTAGGAGCTCACCAGGCAAAGAAGGAAGGGAATTCAGAGGGTAGGAACAGCGTATGCAAAGTTGAGTGGCAGGAAATGCAGTAAGCTTGACATGGGCATAGAACAGCGTGAGGACATAGGAACAGTTGGGCATGGAGCTAGCAATAAGGCTCAGAGAAAAACATCCAGAACTGACAGACATATTTCTTGTTGGCACCCATCATCTACTGCTTGCATTCATTCAGAAATATCTGTTTGAACACTTACCATGTGCCAGGCACTAGGCTAGATGCTGGAAGTACAACTACAATCCAGAACCATTTTTCTTCTCCAGGAGTTTATGTGAAGTGAGCTTAGGGGGAAGGTGTTGTATAACACTCTGCACATTTTAAGAAGCACTGTGAGTGAGCGGTCCTTGGTACAAGTTTCTTTGCAAATCACACCCAGCCCAGCATCTGAAACCAAGCAATTTCTGAACTGAAGTGAAAAAAATAACAGCTGGAGTACTTGAATTTATCCTTAAGGCTATATTACAGGCTACATTATATTAAATGTGCCTAAGAGGCACATTTATGAACTATTTCCCAAACTCTCAAATCTAAAGGATGCTGGGACTCCATTAGTTCATTGTTAGAAATGCTGTGAGAGAGCTAAAGCCTTGTAAACAATAAAATATTAATAAAAATTAAAATAAGAAATTATTAGTACCAATACTAATAGCTGCCATTTACCAATCGCTTAGTATGTACTGATCACCATGTTAAGTGCCCAGTATGAACAATATCTATGATCTCTTAATTCTCACATCAACCCCATGACATCGGTGAACATACTTAAGGGCAGCAAAACTAATTAACCTGCCCTGGCACGATTAAAGACGGACTAGAAGTTAAAACCCAGGTCTACCAGGATACAGAGAGACATGGAAGGTGTCCCTTACACACACACACACACACACACACACACACACACACACACACACACAAAATAGGTCCTGCTTTTAAAATAGTTCACAGAACTGTGATTACCCTGAAAATACATCGCCTTGTGGTTTTTTTCTCCTGACAATTTTACACAATTTGGACAATGGCCACATCTATATGATAAATAGATGGAGCATGGACTCTTTCCATCTGGTCCATCTCTACATCATGCTCATCTCCATAGCTTGGTGATGGGGTTTCTGTTGTGGGTTAAGGGACTCTCTACTCAAAGAGGAAACACAGTTCCTCAATTAACAGAGTGAAGAGACAAGGGTTTCTTTTTGCAGGGTTTCTGAGTCCTATTGTGAAAATCTGTTTGCCTCATCAAGGAATCCGTTGAGAGACACTTTTCTTTTTTTCAATTAGAAGCATTTCCTTCTATTAAAAATGTTTAGAAGAATGTAAATATTAAGAGAAGGGAAAAGAATTACTTCTCAGGATGCAAAAGCTTGACAAAGAGATTTCTCCACAGCTGAATCTTAGTCACTAAGAACCAGAAAATTGTGGGAGTTTGCTCAAGAAAAATGAGGAACTGGACCGTCATGCCTGGCTGTGCAGGTTATTCACTGTATATGGGTACCCAGCCACAGTGGCAAGTGAGACTAAACTCTAGCAAGCACTCTGCTTGCCAAGTCATGCACACCAGTGCAGGGTGTGTCTGCCCAGAAGGGGAACTTTGTTTGAAACTATAAATCTGTATATTCCCCAAATGTATTAATGGCAGCCCTGCCCTAGCCTCTTTCTACTTTAAGGATGACTGTGGTGACATCAGGTGTTGATTTCCACTCTTGTAAATCTCTCCTAGCACTGGGAGCATTTTAGAGATGCTAAGGAGTAGTAAGTAGACTTCTCGCACTGCGCTAGTCACTAGCCACGTGGGAGTCTTGATCGCTTAGAATGTGGCTGCTACAAATTGAGATTTTCTATAAATGTAAAATACACATCATATGATGAGACTTAAAATAAAACAGAATTTAAGTATTTGTTAATATTTTTATGTTGATTACATGTTAAAGTGATAATATTCTAATATATTGGGTTAGAAAAGATACATTATTAAAATTACTTTCATCCATTTCTCTTTACTTTTTAAATATGGCTACAAGAAATTTTAAAATTATATTTGGGTCCTGCTTTATATGTCTCTTGGTCAGTGTTTCTCTACAATCAGGCAGAGGTGGTTTAAATACTCCCCCATCCACTTAGCAGCCCTGCCTCTTTGGGTGAGTTTCTTAACAACTCCTTTTCTGTAAAACTGAGTTTACAGATTCATAGGGTTGTTCTGTAAATTAAATGAGGTCATACATGCATCCCCATATGGTCTCTGACACATCAGTATTTATAAATACTATCATTTCCTGGTCACATAGCTTCAGAGGGAGGGTCAGGAGAAGCAGGGAAGTAATGCCAGATCCCAAAGCACAGGTAGAAGTTGAGTGCCAGAATCAAGTCACAGCCTCTAGCAAGGAAAGAGACCTTGCGAAAGACCTTGACCTTGAGATAGACCTTTTTTTGAGCCCCATTTTCACTTGTCAGAAATCCTGCCTTTGTTTCAAAGAAGCTTGCCAACACTGAGGAGCAATTCCTGCTGGAGTTGACTGGTGCCACCTACCTGCACTGCACTGCAGTTTGGGTCCTCGGGGGTGAGATGCAGATCTGGGTCTACCTGGGCTCACTTCTAGGTTGTTTTTGTCAGCACTCCTCTTTAACTGCACCATAAACAAGTTGCTCTGTTCCTTTTTCAAGAGACTAAAAACCAGCAAACAAAAACCAGCTATTCTGCAAGCACAGGACTCACTGCTATGCCTGTATGCAGCTTTTTCTTGTGAAAGAGGCAATGTGTATAATTTTCATTTTTGAAAGGGCCTCAAAGATCTTTATGTCTTGGTCCTGACAGATTTCTTTGTGGGTACAAAGCTAGGATAGATGTGCTAATATAAATGCTCAATTTCTGAGCAAGATTGAATGTTCAATTGTCTACTCATTCCACATTTCAGAGAGGCTGACATCAAAAGTCTAGGAGCCAACAAGTTGAAACCAGGGTGAATTGCCTATATCACAAATATCACTTTTTAATGCTCACTCAAGGGCATTTTTTCATGTCTTAGAGACAGACTGAGAAACATCAATATGAGAGAGAAATATTGACTGGCTGCCCTCTCATATATGCCCCAACTGGGGATTAAACCCACCACCTGGGTATGTGCCCTGACCAGGAATTGAACCTGCAACGCTTCGATCTATGGGACGATGTTCCAAACAACTGAGCCACTTGCCCAGGGCACAAATGTCATTTATGCTCTCAACCACAATCTTGGCTGCTTCATGGTGATTTCTTTTATTTATTTGTTTATAAGATTTTTTAAATACATTTTTAGAGAGAGAGACAGGGAGGAAGAAATGCGGGGAGATAAACATCAATGTGTGGCTGCCTCTTACACACCCCCTACTGGGGACCCAGCTCACAACCCAGACATGTGCTCTGACTGGGAATCGAACAAGCGACCTTTTGGTTCACAGGTGGGTGCTCAATCCACTGAGCCACACCAGCCAGGGCCAAGGTTATTTCTTTAGTTTGCTTTCCCACTCAGGCTTGTCTCTGGCATCCTGCAGCTACAGAGTGTTTCACTATAGAGGAGTCTTCAGCTAGTTGATAAACTCAAAACCAACCTATAAGAAGAACAGCAACTTTTTAAAGAGTCGATGTCTGCTGATTGGATCTGTGCTCAGAGATCCACTTTGACATTCTAAGTTTTAAGTTTTCTCCAGCCAAAATTTGAAAAAAGAGTGTTAGACTATGTGCTGAAGGCTTTGGGGGTGGGAAGTAGATTAGAATAAAATTCAGGTAATGAATATCATTTATTTTAAGAAATCTTGACTCAGTTGACCCCAGTGTAGTTTGAGACTTCTGGAATTGCCTAACACAGGACCATAATTTGTCAAAAGTCTTCCACTTCTTTTCTCTTTCTTTCTCTCCCTTCATTATCTTATTCTGTTTCCAGTATTTTCTTAGCTGAAAAACATTCTATTCCTAAGTTCTGAAAAACAGGAGGCATGGTCTTAAGCCATAGGTTGTTTTTCATCAGGAAAATGTTTAATGAATGTTTAGCAGGTCAGAGACACTCTCCAGAAATCAAAGCAGACACAAAGATAAATGAGCATCGAGTGTGCCCTCAAGGAGTTTCAGTCTTGGGAAAAAGCTTAGACATTTATCCAATCATTCAACAAATGTTTATTAAGTACTTACTGCATGCCAAGTATGTTCTAAACATCAGAGAAACCACAGGAAACAAAGTAAAGACATTGCTATTATGCAGCTCAAACTCTGGAGGAGGGAGATTGACAACAAAGAAATAACTATACAGGGTGGGGCAAAAGGGGCAAAAGTGGTTTACAGTTGTGAGTATGCAAAACATGGAGTTAATCAAGCTATTGTAATAATCATAACCTGTATGCCTTTTTCCATATGAATAACTGTAAAACTACTTTTGCTCTACCCTGCATAATGTGTCTGATATTGTAGTACCAGCTTAATGCTGTTCACCAAATATTGCTGGTTGTGTGCTTGTTGGGCACATGGTGACACCATTCTTTCTTTTCCCCTTTGATGTAAGTGTGGCCATGTGACTTGTTATGGCCAATGGCATAGGAGTAGAAATTACATGTCACTTGCGGGCAGAAGCTTTAAGAGCTGGGACACAAACTACCACATTCCCTTACTACTGCTGCCGTGATTGTGGAAGAAACAGGTTAGTGAGGCCTCATCGTTCTATGACAGTGAGTGATTACCACAGGGGAAGCCCCTGCTAGCCTGCTGTGGACAAGCTGCATGAGCAAAACACATTTTTGCTATATTTTACCACTAATATTTGAAGATTACCAGTTACCACAGAATAGTCAGAGCTTTTCAAAAAGAGGGTGCCTTAGTACTCTGCAGAAAAATCAAGAAGAGTTAAGAATATTTTTTGTAATGGCACAGGAAGAATGGTTTTTATTTTAGACAGAGTGGTTAGGGGAGTTTTCCCTGATAAATTGATATTTGGTCAGAGACCTGAAAGAAATCAGAGTGCCAGACATGAGGGCACCAAGATGAGAAGCATTACAGAAAGATGGAACAGGCAAAGATCCTGAGACAGAAGCATGCTTGTAGTATGTGACATGACCAGTGTGGTCACAGCACAGTGAGCCAGGGGGAGAGCAGTAAGACAAGAACTTGGAAAGGCTTGTGGTGGGTTGCAGATGAGAAAACCTTTTTGATTCACATGTATTATATATAAAGGTCAAGTGCAATGGAAAGTTAGAGACGTGAGACACAATAGCAGATGGATGAATGGCATTTGATCTGGTCGTCTTTGGCTCTTATCTCTACATCACCTCTTGTAGCTAACTCATGATCAAGTCTTAATTATACCATGAATCTGTTCTACCATGCCCTGCCCCAACACCACTGCCACTGCTTTGGTTCCAGCCTTACTAGCCTTGAAGGGACCAGTGCAATAGCTTTATAACTGGCTAAGTCCTTTCCTTCTTGTAGCACAAATGGATCTTGTATGCTAGCTATAGCCACTCCCTTCAGGAACTCATTCTTCAAAAGCTCAAAACCGAAGGAGTCACACAGCCCTAGTTACAACACATCAGCAGCTCTGCCCCCTCTAGTGAAAAACAAAACAAACACAACTCCATAAAATTTGAGGCCCTTGATCATCATGCCAGCCCTTAGGTCCTACCTTCCAGATCTGACTCTCACCTTTACTGTTCACTCCTCCCCTGCAGAATGATCTCACTCCTTACAGCTCCCACACTCCATGTTGTTTCATGTCTTTCCCACATGCCTTTGCACATGCCATTCTGTTGGCCTTTCTCACATCCTTATCCATCAGTATCACTCTAAAGCTTGCTTAAACATGGGCTCCTCTGCAAAATTCTCCATGCCATTGTCCCCACAACACACCCAGTGAGGCTTCCTCTTTCACCTTAGCATTTTAGAGATTACATCCATGAGTGTACTATGACATGGGATACCTTTATCTGTTTCTGTGGCTGCCTCCTCTCCTGCTGTGGTCATTCTCTGAGGTTGAAACCTTGGAATTTACTTCTCTGATCCAAGTTGGGCCCTGCACTGTGTGATGTTTCCTTCAAGGGCAGTCTCGGAGGGGTTTTTTCTAGGCCTTGCCTCCTAAATCTGCTCCAGATCCAGTTGCTCATTTTTCTTTGAAATTTGGTTTTATACTGTCATTGAATTCCTTGGGCTTAATATTTTAGACCCATCCATGCTTTCAGCACCATATTTTGCTTTGAATAGAAAACATATAATCTTGGTCTTACTTTGTTCAATCCTGGTACCTGGAAAACTACCAAAGCAAGAGTCCTATGCCCCTCATTCATCCACCAGGTGGACATTGCTCACCTCTATGCACAACAGCTATTCCACAAAGGACTGCAGAACTGAACTGACCTCACCTTCCATATGGGCTACACCTTCTTTCTTCACTGTGTACCCTCTGACCCTTGCCAACCTCTACCTCAATAGGAGCAAAGTTTCAAAATGTTTGTGGGTGGCAGCAGTTTCCCACAGCAAGTTGGGTAGCCCTTACCAGGGCCCCCAGGTATACTTTACTCAACCTTCCTCTCCTTTTCTCTCTTTGTCTCCTTTTTTCCCTCAAGTTGCTGGTAATGCCTCCAGAGCCATCATTTAGCAATAGAATTAGTAGAATTTGTCCAAGCCTGTCTGAAATAAGGGGTACAAATACCACAAGAATGAAATAGTGTGCTTTTTCTATTTAGTGCTTGCCAATTCTTCTGAAATATGCATTCTGACAGGGGTGAGGGGTTGGAGTGAGTTGTACTCCTTGTCAGGCTCTGTTATGTTAGCATGACTCTCCTCCTGGGGCCATTTTGCCTCAAAGAGTGTGCTTTGAATCTTCTCTGTCTTGGAAAAACCCACAGGAGCTGAGTAAGGATGGTGGCATGCAGGGGCCTGGGTGTGGGCTGAGATGCCTCTTGCCTGCCAGCTCCAGAGTTTCTGGGAAAGCAGAGTAATTGTGATAAGAACAATTTCTAGGCAGTGCTGATTTCATGGAATAAAGGTGTAAGTGAAGGGAAAACAAATTTAAGAAATGAAAACGAAGGATCAAGGACCTTTCTTTTCATTGGCTTGATTAAACCCATTACTCTGTGATTTTTAGAAAGAAGACCCAGCATAGGGATTCTGAGCTTGTGCTGCCCACGATGGTTTCATATCTAGAGTGCAAAAGGAGGCCTCGGGTGCTGGATTGGAAGAAAGGACACCTATATAGATTGGAGGTGTCATGGTTACGTCTAGATCTCACAAAGGGAAGGAAAGGACTGGCCTTGTCTTATATTAGAAGACTTATAGCAGCTAAAGACATCTGCAAGGAGCATCCAAATGGTAGATGACTGAGCAACTGACCTCTTCTCCACCTTTTTATTTGGACACAGATTAATGGCTTATGATAATAACTATCTTCCCTTGAATTTTAGCTGTGGATGAAGTTCATGGCCCATAGACATATGAAAAGATGTTCAACATCACTAGCTAGCCATCAGAGAGATGAGAATTAAAACCACAATGAGATAATCACCTCACACTTGCCAAAATGACTATTATTAATAAATGAACAAATAATAAGTACTGGCTAGGTTATGGAGAAAAGGGAACCATAGTGCTCCATTGGTGGGAATGCAGACTGGTGGAGCCACTGTGGGACACAGTATGGAGTTTCCTCAAAAAAATTAAAAATAGAACGGCCTTTGGACCCAGCGATTCTACTGCTGGAATATACCCTGAGAATCCCAAAACACCAATTGAAAAGAACCTATACACTCCTACGTTCATAACAGTACTATTTTCAATAGCCAAGAGCTACAAACAGCCTAAGTGTCCATCGGTAAATGAGTAGATAAAAAAGCTATGGCACATTTACACAATGGAATGCTATGCAGCAGAAAAAAGGAAAGAATTAATGCCTTTGCAACAGCATGGATGGAAATGGAGATTATTATGTTAAGTGAAATAAGTCAGTTGGTTAAACACAAATATCATATGAACTCACTTATAATAGGAATCTAATGACACAAAGAAACTGTGGGAATCGACTGTACAAGTGGGGAGATAGTCTGGATGTCGGGGTGAAGGGGGAAAAATGGGACAACTGTAGTAGCAGAAACAATAAAATATTTTTTAAAAGAAAATGGGTAAGATTCAACTGGAAAGGTGTAAAAACTTGTTTTCACATAGAGCCCCATTGCTCTTACTGTTTGAAGTAAGTCCTAACCCCACGGGCAGGTGATCTCCAAACCGCCCTATTGAGAACTGGAAAAACAGGATAAGCCAAGCAATGAGTATATCTGAGAATCAGTCAGAAGACTAGGTCTATATTTCTCATCATACTGAGATCACCTGGAAATGTTTAAATTCCCAGAGAAAGACAATAAGGTTTCTAAATGGGAAACTAGAGAAATTAAGGAGAAGTTGTAATATAGCTTTGGCCTCAACTGTGAGGTTAGAGGAAGACATAAAATATTAAACTTCAATTTATATTAATTTAATATATAGAATACATTAAATTAATAATTTACATATTATTATTTAAGTATGCACATATTAATTTAGTATGATTATATTTAATTATAATATTTTCTGATGGTGTAATATATTAATAGAATTATTAATATTAATGATATACTAATTTAATGGTTACTGATGTTAAGTTTATTAAATGTGCTTAATGTGTATCTTAAAGGTATTAGATTAGGTATCACTAAACCTTTATAAACATATAATTTTTATTTTATATAATAGCTATAAAGACTAAAAAAGGGGAGAAGCTCCCTGATTCCTTTTATGAACATAGCAAAATCTTTAATTTAATCTTTATCTTATTTTTTCCATTACCAGTTAGTTCCCTGATATCCCCCTCCCCACAGCAATCACCACATTTTGTCCATGTCCATAAGTCCTTTCCCTTTCTGCCTAATACCTCTACCCCCTAAACAACCCACACCAGCTGTCATCTGCTCTCCCTCTATGAGTCTGTCTCTGTTTTCCTTGTTAGTTCAGTTTGTTCACTAGATTCCATATGTGAGTGAAATCATATGGTATTTATCATTCTCTGACTGGCTTATTCCACATAGCATAATGCTGTCCAGGTCCATCCATACTGTTACAAAGGGTAACATTCTCTTTTTATTTATTTTTTGAATGGTAGGAAAATATTACGAACAATTATATACCAACAACTGGACAACCTGGAGGAAATGGATAAATTCCTAGAAACATTCAATCTTCCAAAACTAAATCAGGAAGAATCAGAGATTCTGAATAGACAAATTATACCTAATGAAATTGAAACAGTAATCAAAAAACTCCCAACAAACAAAAGCCCAGGACCAGATGGTTTCACAGGTGAATTTTACCAAACATTCTGAGAAGAACTAATATCTCTCCTTCTCAAACCATATCATTAAATTCAAGAGGAGGGAAGACTCCCAAGATCATTTTATAAGGCCAGCATTAACCTAATTCCAAAACCAGATAGACACTACAAAAAAAGAAAATTTAGGCCAATATCCATGATGAACATAGACACCAAAAACCTCAAAGAAATGTTATCAAAACAAATATAGCAATGCATCAAAAAGATAATACATCTTCATCAAGTGGCATTTATTCTGGGGATGTAAGTTTGGTACAGCATTTGCAAATCAATAAATGTAATTCACCACATAAACAAAATGATGGCTAAAAATACATGATCATATCAATAGATACAGAAAAAGCATTGATAAAATCCAGCAGTCATTTACAATAAAAACTCTCAGCAAAGTGAGACTAGAGGGAACATACCTAAATACAATATAAGGCCAGATATGACAAACCCACTGTCAGCATTGTACTCAACGGACAAAAACTACAAGAGTTCCCCTTAAGATCAAGTCATGAGGGGGAGGTCCGCTTGTATCTCTCTTATTCTACATAGTACTGAAAGTCCTATCCATGGCAATCAGAAAAGAAGAAATAAAAGGCATCCTAATTGGAAAGGAAGAAGTAAAACAGTCTGCTTGCAGATAACATTATACTGTACATTGAGAACCCCAAAGATTTCACAAAGAAACTACTAGAACTGACAAATGCATTCAGCAAAGTGGCAGCATACAAAATTTATATCCAGAAACAGTTGCCTTTTTCTGTGCCAAAAATAAACTAAGAGGAATGGATTAAGAAAACAATCCCATTCACAGTTGCTACAATAAAAATAAATTCCTTAGGAATAAACCTAACCAAGGATGTAAAACTTCTATATGCAGAAAATTATAAGACACTGAAGAAAGATATTGAAGAGGATACAAATAAGTGGGAGCTCATCCCATGCTTATGGATAAGAAGAATTAACATCATTAAAATGTGCATACTACTCAAAGCAATCTATAGATTCAATGCAATTCCAATCAAAATTCCAATGACGTATTTCTCAGAACTAGATCAGATATTTCAAAAATTATATGGAACCACAAAATGCTCTGCATAGCAAGAGTGATCCCGAGAAATAAGAAAAAAATTAGAGTATTCATGCTATCTAATTTGAAACTATACTATAAGGCCATAGTCATCAAAACAGCCTGGTACTGGCATAAAAACAGACACATAGATCTATGGAACAGAATAGAGAGCCCAGAAATAAACCCACACCTTTATAGTCAATTAATATTTGACAGAAGGAGCAAGCACATATAATGGGCTAAAGATAGTTTATTCAATAAATGGTGTTGGGAAAATTGGACAGATATGTGCAGAAAAATGAAACTAGACCGTCTTCTTATACCACACACAAGAATAAAATCAAAATGGAGGAAAGACTTAAATGTTAGACCTGAAACCATAAAAATCCTAGAAGAAAACCTAGGCAGCAGCAAAGTCTCTGATATTGCTCATAGCAGTATTTTACTGATATATCTCCTGAGGCAAGGGAAACAAAAGAAAAAATAAATGAATGGGACTTCATTAAACTAAAAAGGTTTTGCACAGCTAAGGAAACCATCAACAATAAAAGTCAACTCACAGAATAGGAGAACATATTCGTCAATACATCTGATAAGGGGCTAATATCCAAAAATTTTAAAGTACTTACAAAACTCAACACCAAAATAACAAACAACTCAATTTAAAAGTGGGCAAAGGACCTGAATAGTCACTTCTTGAAAGAGGACATACAGATGGCCAATAGACATATGAAAAGATGCTCAACATCTGAGATTTCTCTAATCATCTGAGAAATGCAAAATAAAACCACAGTGAGATACCATCTCACACTGTCAGAATGGCTATCATCAATAAATCAACTAACAACAAGTGCTGGTGATGATGTGGAGAAAAGGGAACCTTTTTGCACTGTTGGTGGGAATGCAGACTGGCGCAGCCACTGTAGAAAGCAGTGTGAAGATACCTCAAAAAATTAAAAATGTATCTACTTTTTGACCCAGTGAAACCACTTCTGGAAATATATCCAAAAAAAAAAACCCCAACACACTAATTCAAAAGGATATAAGACCCTCGTGTTCACTGCAGCATTATTTATAGTCACCAAGATATGGAAGCTCAAGTGTCCATCAATAGATTAGTGGATAAAACAACTATGGGACATTTAGACAATGGAATACTGCTTGGCCATAAAAAAAAAATGAGAATTTTACCCTTTGTGACAGTATGGATGGACCTGGAGAATGTTATGCTAAGTGAAATAAGCCAGTCATAGAAAGACAAATACCATATAATTTCACTCATATGTGGAATCTAATGAACAAACTGAACTAACAAGCCAAATAGAGACAGACTCATAGATGGAGAGCAGGATGACAGCTAAGAGGTGGGGAAAGCTAGGGGGTGGAAGGACTGGACAAAAAGGAAAAAGGATTCATGGACATGGACAACAGAGTGGTGATTTCAGAGGGAAGCGGGTATAAGGGGACTAAGTGGTCATGGAAAAAAATAGAAGCAAAAAAAAATAAGAAATAAAACATGTAAAATGAAACTAACTCACTTTTAAAAAAAAAAGAAAATGGGTAAATGATATGACCAGGAAATTCACAACAAAAGGTCACCAGGTGGCAAATAACCACACTAAAAGATACCTAACTTCCCTAGTAATTAGGAAAGTGCAAATTAAACAAAAGTGAGTACTTTATGCCAAGTAATTTGGCAAAAATTAAGACATCTGACAAAACATGTTAAATAAACATTCAGATATGAGCTATAGTGTTGTTACTTTAAGTTCAAAGTTAATCAACAATACATGTTAAATAAGGAGTCATTAATGAGAAATATGCATCAAGCTGGGTTATGTGTTCACCAGTTGATGAAAATATTGTGACCAGAGGCTCGCAGAACCCTAGCCCTGTATTCTCCTAGGAGCAATGGTTCAGTGTTCACTAACTCAGTGCTTCTAGGACTTTAGAGAACATAACTACTGTGAATAAAGGGAATGGACTGTATGTTTAAAATCTGTGTTGTGGATATATGAACACATTTTTTAAAATAGTTTGTGGAAAGCAAAGACTATTTTGTATGCACAAAATATTTCATAAGTATAAAGCATTAAAAATAATAATAAAAAGATCAACAAGGCTGAATGAAGCCTAGTTAATGACAGGGAGACCGAGGAGGCAGGCAGACAGGAAACTGGTCACAAAGGGGCAGCAGAACAAAGTACTAAGTTTGAATTTTATTGAGAACCAGAATAAGTAAACTAATACTAGCAAAAGACTTTACAAGGTTATTCCTTCCCTTCTTCTCCATTCTCTCTTCATCCCACTTCCTGCAACTTTCCCACCCAGCTCTCAAGTGGTTCAAATAGCTGGATTATCAAATTCAATAGGCCTTCCCAAGGACACACATTTTGAGATATCGTACTCTATTAAGGATCCTGGCTTCATTTTTTGACGTTTGACTGTTGACAGCTTTTAAGCCTCACCTCTCCTTCTTTCCCTCTGCCCCACATCTGTACAAGCTGATCAGAAAGCTTGAGTCCCCTCCTCTGTGGTGGGAGAGTCAAGGCACACAAGTCTCCTGCATTCACACACACCCTCAGCCTTGACTGCCCTTCAGCACCATAAAAGTCCCAAGTGCTCAAACCATTTTCAGACCTGCTTGGTGTTCCCTCCCTGCTCTTCCCAGAAAAGCCTCAATTAAGTAAGTAATAAACCTGTACATTAGGAACAAAATTAAGGGTAGGGGCCCATCTGATTTTTAGAGAATAACTATAACATTCAGTTCTTTTACTGTCATTCTATTACAGTTGTCCCAGTTTCTCCCCATTGCTCTCCCTTACCCAACCACTCCCTCACTCCCACAGTCCCCACCCTGTTGTCCAGGTCCATGGGTCCTTTTTACATGTTAGAAAGACTATTCTAGAAGGAAATAACACAATCTAGAGCCTTGGGGAAATAAATATGTTGAGAGATTAATAAGAATAAGCATACATTTTAGAAAAACTAAAGCAAAACAACTTCTTTGGGGAGTAATGTACATAAAAGACTCATTTTTTGCCCTATTTTAAGTGTATTGCACTTTAACCTGAGCAGTGTCTTATTTCTTATGTTATAGCCAAAGATAAACAGGAGTCTTTCTAGATTTATCTAACTTAGTCATTACTTGTCCAATCTTATTATTTTTCATATTCACTGCAGAGTCCCATAGCTATGGATGAAAAGATAAATACCATTCCCTGTACCTCTCTGTTCCTCTGTACTCCACAGTATAGGTCTCCTGGATCAGAGAGGAATATGGGACCTTTTCCCTTAGTGGAAGAGCTTTAAATTTTCATTTATGCCATATGCCCCATCCCTTGCTGTCACCCAAGAGGTGGTCACTCTGCCTGTGAGCTAGAAAACTCTTCCCCATCTTCCCCAAAGTGAAAAGTACAGCTATAATAAAGAGTCTTTAATCAGAAAAAGGCTAAATGTGTTATAATGATTTATTTGTGGGGTAAGAATAGCTACCATATTCTGAGCATCTACTATATCCACAATCACCTTCTCTGTCTTCTTGAGGTGGTATTCTCCATGCCCCTGCCTGATCTGTATACAATATTGACATGAATGCCAAGAAACATGATTAAATGAGGGAGAAAAACAAATGTTAGGCATTTGGTATTTACACAATATTATCCCCTTTGTACTTTGCAAAGTTCAAAGGGCCAAGATTTGAACCTAGATCACTCTGACTCCACAGCCTGGCTTCCCTAGGCTGTGTGAATGCTGCCAGGCAGCATTAGTCCCTCACTGCACAGACATTCTCCACATTCTTCTTTGCTAATAATAGAACCCTGATTTTGTTCAGCTATCAGGTGGCCATGTGCTTCAGAGGAATTTGTTCCCTCTCCAGAGCAGAGGTGAATCTTGATGGTAAATCAAATTTGATAATTCTATTCTTATTCTAGCAACTAATTGAGCAATGGGCATGTGATCCAATACTGCTGAATAAGACATGTGGGAGGTTTCTTGAAATATTTTTCTTTCTCTTAAAAAATAAAGATACAAAAAGACTGTTAACTTTCTTTATAGTTTTTTGTGTGGTTTGGTGTTTTTTCCTCTCTCTCTCTCTCTGTGATGTGATGTCTAGATTTTTAATAGCCATCTTGGGACTTTGGAGGCATTTGCCCAAAGAGGACATCACAATATCTTGAGAATAGCAGAGTGGAAAAAAGAAAGAACCTGATTTTACTAAAACTTATACTTCCACTTTTCTCTCCAAGTAAGATAGTAAATAACTTTTGGGTTATAATAATATTTTCCATCATTTGAGGTATAAAATGACCTAACTGACATTTAGCGTCCAAAATAAGATTTTCCTGTAGTTGGTTTGAGCACCTATAAATGAATTTTCTTCGAAGTCAATAAGTAGGATTTCTGGTTTCACTATAGGATGCAGAAAACAAGAAAAAACATTACCCCACAATTATAAACAAAAAAGCTAGATAATTTATAAAATTAAAACTTTTCCTGGATCTATCACAGAGCTGTAGTCACAGGGCAAATAATTAACTTAAGAAATGCAAAGAAAGACAGGTGCCTCCAAAAGAAGGCATTTTAAGTGCAGCAAACATCAGATGCTATATGAGCTGGTAAGAAAAAGTTGGGTAACATTTTTAACAGGTGTAGAGTGAGAGTATAGAACTATTGACAGCCACAAATATAAGAGAAATTTACACCCACTTGCAGGCTCTTCTCCACATGTTTTACGAAGTGTGCATGAGAAAATAGGATGAGAGACTGCAGAAGCACTTCTTGTGGTGCACACCTGGGGAAGGGAAGAGCAGCCACTGAGGTGAAGAGCTGTCCATATTCTTCTCTCCTAGATCTCTGACAGAATAAAAGCCTTGCCCCACTGGGCAAAGGGCATTTAAGCCCTGGCATCCTCAGGGTACAGGTGAAGGCACATGGCAGCTCAGGAAAGAAACAGGAAAACCTCTAGGAAAGGGCAGGAATATATCCACAGCTCACACCATTAGAAATCCCTTAATGCTGGATGAGTAGAAGGGTCACTGAGAAAACCTCACCTCTAAGACCCAGGGATGGAGCACTAAGATTGGGATTGAAGTAGGACAACAGAAAACGCCTCTGTTCTACTCCCCAGTGTTGGGAATAACCCAAACCCAGCACAACTCTCTATGCCTTAATGACAATCCCACACACTAAAGGCCTAGCAAACATAAGCAATATGCCCATTATCAGGCATAGATATCATTTACCTCAGTCTATACTGTTCTACATAATTCAGCTTTCAACAAAAACGTTACAAGACACACAAAGCAGCAAGCAAAAATAGTACACTATTAAGGTACAAAGCAATCATCAGAGTCACATTCAACTACGAGAGAAATGTTGGAGTTATCAGATGGGGACCTGAAGCTCCCTCAAGAAGCTCCATCCAGGAGTAATAGATAACTTGCATAGTCCTATATCTTTTAAAGAAATTAAATTTCTAATTTGAAACCCTCCAAAAAAGAAAATTCTAGGCCCCAATAACTTCATGGCAAGTGCTACCAAATGTTTAAAAATAAAAAAATAATAACAACATTACTCAAACTCTTCCAAAATATAGAAGAGACAAAAAATTCCTGACTCATTTAATGAGGCCAGCATTAATCTGATCCCAAAACTAGATACGGATACTATACAAAAAGTACAGACCAATATCTCTCTTGGACAAAGATGAAAAAATTGTCAGCAGAAACTGAGCAAACTCAGTTTTCTGAATAAAAGAGAACATCTACAACCTGATACATATCTACCAAAAACTTAGAGCTTCTCTTCCAGTCAAGATGGCAGTGTAGGCAGACGTGGCTCACTTCTTCTCACAACCACATCAAAATTACAACTAAATATAAAACAATCATCATTCAGAACTGAGTTGAAATTGGGTTGAATGGAAGTCTGATACCTATGGGATTAAAGAAACGACATCTATCCAGACTGGTAGGAGAGGCATAGGCTGGTCCCACACCCACATGTGGTGGATAAAAATTTGGGAGGGATAGCTCAGGAGGAAGAAGTCCCAACACCACACCAGGCCCCCAACCCAGGGTTCTAGTGCCAGGAAAAGTCCCCACAATTTCATCCACTGTGTCAGTGGATGAAATTGCTAGAGCCCTAAGCAGTTCCTCTTACAGAACTCACACATGGATTCACCTACTCAGCTCACTCCTAAGTTCCAGCACCAAGATAGCTGCTTGAAAGGCACCACTGGTATACAGGGAGAAACCTAAGTGTCTGGCATCAAGGCAACTGCTTACCTCTGCAGGCCATTGTCCCTTTTCTAAACCCTTACCCCTCAGAGCCACAGAGCCAGCAAGCTGGTGCCATATCTGAGAGTCCATCAACCTAGCTAACGTTGTTTGACCTCCCTTGGAGATCTTCAGAGACTTTGCCCCACCCAACTTAGAGGCCACCCAAACTGCTTTTCCATTTGAATGGCTGGTCTTGGCTCATGCTTCACAACTTCCTAAATCTTCTCAAACAAGCAACAGCTGGCCTCTGTGAGCCCCAAGCCCAACACTAGCAGTAGCCAGCCTGGGTTCACAGCCTGGCTTCACCTGGGAACCTGCAAACCCAGCACAAGTAGTGGCTGACTCATACTGCTTTATAGCTCACTCAGAATGGCCCTAGGCAAAACACAGGTGGGGGCTGGCATTGCCTTGCACTACCTAGGAAACCCCAGGGCCAGCACACCCAGTGGACAGCTACAGACCACGTTGGAGCACCACCACCCTGCCCCTGCACAGCTGATTCTCCACAGATGGCAGAGGTTGGCGGTAAGTGGTCACAGCCTATCCTTGCCCCTGACTACCCTGGGAAAATTCCTCCCATTGATCTTCCAACAGCAACCAAGGCTCAACTACAAGAGGAGGGTGTACTCAGCCAACATGAAGGATGCACTTCAAGTACCCAGCTTGGGTGAGAAGGGAGGCTGTACCACTGGACCCTACAGGACACCTACTACATTAGGTCACACTACCAAGACAGAGTCAAAGCAGCTGTACCTAACACATAGAAACAAACACAGGGAGGCTGCCAAAACAAGGAGACAAAGAAATATGGTCCAAATGAAAGAACAGATCAAAACTCCAGAAAAAGAGCTAACCTGAATGAAGATAAACAATCTATCAGATGCAGAGATCAAAACACTGGTTGTAAGGATGCTAAAGGAACTTAGTGAGGACCTCAGCATCATAAAAAAGATCCAGTCAGAAACAAAGCATACACTAATTGAAATAAAGAACAATTAACAAGGAAACAATAGTGAAGTAGATGAAGCCAAGAATCAAATCAATGATTTAGAACATAAGGAAGCAAAACAACAACCACTCAGAACAACAAGAAGAGAAAAAGAATCCAAAAAAGGAAGGCATTATAAGAAACCTCTGGTACAACTTCAAGAGGTCCAATATTCACATCTAGAGGTGCCAGAAGGAGAAGAGAAAGAGCAAGAAACTGGAAATCTATTTGAAAAATAACAAAAGAAAACTTCCCTAATGTGGTGAAGGAAATAGACATGGAAGCTCAGGAGACACAGGGAGTCACAAACAAGATGGATGCAAAAAGGACCACACCAAGACACACCATAATTATAATGCCAAAGATTGAAATAAAGAGAGAATCTTAAAAGCAGCAAGAGAAAAGAAGATAGTTACTTACAGGGGAGCTCCCACAAGACTGACAGCTGATTTCTCAAAAGAAACTTTTCAGGCTAGAAAAGATTGGCAAGAAATATTCAGTCATGAGAAGCAGGGACCTACAGCCAAGATAGTTCTACCCAGCAAAACTATCACTTACAATCAAAGGGCAGATAAAGAGCTTCCAAGACAAGGGAAAACTAAAGGAGTTCATTGTCACCAAACCATTATTATATGAAATGTTAAAGGCACTTATTTAAGAGAAGGAAGAAGATCAAGACTATGAACAATAAATGGCAAAAATTTGTATCTATCAACAATTGAATCTAGAAAACAAATGAAGCAAACAAGAAGAACAGAGACAGATTCATGGATATGGAGAGCATTTTAATGGTTGCCAGATGGGAGGAGGATGTGAGGAAATGGGTGAAGAGGTGAGAGAATTAAGAAAACAGTGATCACCTTATTGATCACTGTTGTCTATGATCACTGTTTTTAATGAAAGAATTAGGTAGTTGCAGAATAGCCATGGGGATGTAAAGTACAGTATAAGAAATGGAGTTGCTAAAGAATTTATATGCATGACCCATGAAAATGAACAATGGTGTGGGGATTGCATGAGAAATTGGGATGTGCTGGGTGGAAGGGCTAAAAGGGGAAAAATCAGGACAACTGCAATAGCATAATCAATAAAACACTTTTTAAAACTTAGAGCTTATGTCACATTTAATAGTGAGAATCTGTATGTTTTTTGCCCTAGGCAAGGCTGTTCCCTCCTATCACTCATAGTTAACATCATACTAGAAGTCCTATCCAATGTAACAAAGCAAGAAAAAGAAATAAGATGCATATGGATTGAAAAAGAAGAAATAACCTGGTCAAGACCCAAATAAAGGGTCCAAAATCTTACCCTACTTGCACATTAACCAGTTAACCTGCCCCAGTTTCACGGATGCTGACAGAGGCATAAGGTTTCTAGATCAGAGAAAAGGATTTTATTACAGCAATAACATTCACCAGAGTATCAACATTTTAGTGCTGGTAACTCTAATCCGAATGCCCACAGGGTAGCATGAAAATGGCCAGATAATATCTGCAAATGGTTAGGGAACCCAAATATTTTGACCTGGTTTTCTCTAATTGCCAGGGCCTAGGGTTGAAGGAAGAACTTGAATAGAAAGAGGCATAAAAAAATTTTAATGTGATAGAACTGTCCTGTTTTTAATATGGTGATAATTATGTCACTGAATGCACTTGACATAATTCATAAAACTTTACACTGAAAGTGTAAATCTTACTGTATCTAAACTACATTAATTTTTAATGAAAAAAATTATGAGAAGGAAAACAGACAAAAGTGTTATCTAAGGATCCCAGTTCCATAAGATATTCAATTATTTCACCTTATTGATCACTGTTTTCTATATTTGTTTTAGTTTTGATTTTCCATTCTGTGTTTCATAATTATTTGATTTTTGTGTGTGAATATTGTTTTTGTGTTATATCTACATAATTATTTTTAGATATAATAACAGAAATTTAGTAAAAAATGTTATTACTGTACTACTTTGAATTCATGAGCATTTTTAAATTTATGACTTTATAATCACCATTAAAGTTGTCCCTCACAACTCCATGGGGTAGGGAGAAAATGTAATCATAAGACACAGAAGTTAAACAACTTTCCCCACCTCACACTAAATAGACCAGTTCAGATCATTCTAATTGTAAGTCAAGGCCTTGAGTTGTGTGTGCTGCAGTTCTGGGACTGGCTACTATTCAAGATCAAAAATACATTCAAAACTGCCAGGCTAGAGGAGAAATCAGGAGTTGGAGTAAGACTACCAGGCCAGAACTAGACATACAAAAACAAAGATCAGAGACAAAGCAGACACAGTCAACAGGAAGCAAAGAAGGCCGAGAGCTTTGGGAGTTTGACCAGGCTTTCAAGCCATGGTGGGACAAAGCAGAGGTCAAAGTGAATACTCAGAGAAAATTTAATCCTTTAGGCTTTCTGGCTGATAAAAGATAGGGTCAAGAAGGCCAATTGCCAGGTGAGAGGAGAGAATCTGAGGCTGAATACAAAGTCCAACCTGTGGTGTTTTATACCTTTTCTGATTCAGGTTCACAGATTCTCCTGCATGCTCAATTCACCCACCCTGCCCCCCTGTACAGTCCAGAACTGATCAGTAAACTCAGCCCAACAGCTAATTTTGTGGAATTAAAAAAGCCAGTTGATTGAATTGACAATGTCAGCAATAAAAATGTCAGGTATTTTGGTATTTTTTGGACAGTCTATTCATCATTACTCTTGCTTAATGTTTTGAAATATGGTTTTATGTTGAAAATGAAATATGGAGTGGCAGAAAAAACATATTTTGGAGTTAAACAGACTTAGATAAAAATCACTGCTGTTTCTGTGCATATAACTTTAGACAATTAAAAATCTCTGAGTCTTAATGTCCCAACATATAACATGGGGTCAACAATGTCTACCCAGTGGGATTTCCATGGGAAAACCCCATGAGAAAAATGAAATGATGTTTATAAAACACCTAACATATAGAAAGCATTCAGTAAACAGTAATAATAATAATGGTCTTTTTAAAGTTTCTTTTTAAAGTTTCTGTTTAAATTGAAAGTTGGACATTTCATAGTTTTAAATAATTCATCTAGCTCATTGGTAAATAAACAATCCATCCAGTTTAGTCAAGAAATATTTACTAAGCACCTACTATGTGGCAAACATTTTTGTAGGTACTTAGAATTCAACAACAAAGAAAACAAAATCTCTGACTTCCTCAAACTTGCATTTTATTGAGGCTTTGTATATTATATGCCTCTACATGGTAAGAGATGCTTCTCCCACTGAGCCTAGAGTAGAACTCTTCCCACCCCCCTGCCACTGTAACCCTGGTGGAAACGACTAAGGCATCTGAATTCAATCTATTCCAAGAATGGTCTGCACATTTCTCAAACAATGTCTGCATAATGTCCTGCTAGAGAAAAAGGGCCAGTTCTGTAGAATGAATATCTATTGAAAACAGAACTTGAATTTTTCAGACTCCCTCATACCAATACACCAGTGACGTTACTGGTAGTTCAGAGTAATCTTACGCTATAGGAGTCACAGACCTAAATGCCAACTCAGTGTCATGGGAAAATGAGAAAAGAAGCTCAGTGAAACAAAAAGTAAGAAAATTACAAAAAAAATCAAATTGTCCCTATAAAATGTGAGGCCACTACCTTTTCCAGTTGAGGCTGGTGGAGAAAATGCCAGTGTGGTCATATCTAATTTTTCAAGAGAGGCTGGAATTTGAATTTTACATGAAATTAAGTGATTTTTCAAATAAACTTCTTCAGCAGGACTAGTTCAGTTCAGGAGACATCAGTGTGCAGCTCCCACAGAGAGTCTTACAGAACTGCATTTTAAAAAGTAGTAGCGTAAACAATCCGTACCTTTTTTAAACTTTCTATACTGAAAGGTTTAGAAAGGTTTTTTCTTTTGTTTTCTTTTTTAGAATTGCAGAATGCCAAATGGCAAAGATCTCCTATGTATTTTACCAGAAACTGCAATCGTTATCCAACATCTAAGAACATAGAGCCCCACCAGTGGATCCCATGCTTTGTGGAGAAGCTACACGTGGGCTGGTGTAATGATGGATTAGAGCGAACAGGGTGCGCTCACACTGTAATGCCTTCCGGCTTTCTCTCCCCCTGGCAATGCAGGACACTTGTTTTTAGTTGCAGGTTTTGTATTCTCTCTTCACTGTGGCTGCACTGAGAAAGCACATCTGTGACATGTTTGCCAGCATGTCAAGAGTAACAGGACTCTTGAAGCCATTTCGAATGTCATGCCAATCCTTGTGCATAACATCTTTAAAAAGATTGTTGCTTTAGAGATCTTAATATTTAAAAAAAAATGAAATGCAATCCTTTTAGCCACTTAAAAGTGGAGTTCTTTTTCACTAAGCAAAGTTGAACTTTTCAAACTTCTTTTTACCAAACAAGCCTCTTTTTGGTGGTGAGCAAATAAATTAGCATGTGGGTCCTAAGTGCTCTTAAAATAGTTTTGCTATAGATCTGTCCACTGTTTATAATTCTTGAATAAAGCTAAAAGTAAAGAAAGTTTTTCTCTGAAGGTTTATGAGCATTTTTCCATGAAGCAGAAGTCAAACAGAAGATCAAAGAGATCTAACAAAAAGCTTCAAACTTAGGGTAGGGTGGGGTAAAGGCTGGTGAAAAGAAACCAGCCTCTCAGATAGTTTGGGAGATATGTCTTGTTATTTCAAAATAAAACAAAACTAAAACATGATAGTCTAAGTGTATCAAGCTGACATTTCTGAACAATGCTGTTAAAAGTTTCAGTCTTTGATATTTCACCCATAGTACCAAAGACATTTTAAAAGGGGTTAGGCAACTGTTTTCCCAAGTGGCAAATATGAAAAAAGTCAGGTGAATTTCCTATCTTGTATTTGTAACAGCCATTTTTTTCTGGACTTCTTTGAGTCTTTCTCTAAAGCATAGACTTTTCCACTTTCATGAAGGATAAATATACATGGTCTTGAATTGTCTCAAGCAGTATAATGCATTCTGTATATTTTTTAAAGTTTTTATTTATTTATTTTTAGAAAGAGGGGGAGGGAAGGAGAAAGAGAAGGAGGAAACATCAATCTGTAGTTGTTTCTTGCACACCTCCTGCAGGGGACCTGTCCTGCAACCCAGGCATGTGCCCTGACAGGGAAACAAACCGGTTACCCTTTGGTTCGCGGGCCGGCACTCAATCCACTGAGCCGCACCAGCCAGGACCATTCGGTATATTTTGTATACAAATTTACTGATGCTTTAACTTTTGGTACACTGCCCATTTAAGTACCTACTAACCATTTACTTTGAGACAAAAGAAATAAAATGAATATATTTGCTAAAAGTACATGAATCTAGCCAGCCATGATTAAACCCTGAATTAATCTGCTTCTAAGCATCTATTTGATATTTGAATATATAGTTAACTAGTCTATTATGTGTAAGTCTCTCTATTAATGACAGTTATTCTAAATTTAATGACAGTTATTTGAAATGTATACCCCCAGATTATTAACAACATTTTAACAAGATTTTTTAAACCAAGGAAACTGAATATGAATCCATCATATGTCAATAAACCAATTATTATAGAATGCCTGAACTGTTAAATCAAAACATGTCCAGGTGAGAATGCTTTGAAAACATGTCAATAAAAAATAATTTGCTGGGGAGGGGAGACGGAATCCGTCTATGAACTGCTATTGCTATTTCAGCATTAAATTAAGGATATATAACTTTAAAATATATTTACTTTGTGTGAAAATACACTAACTTTTCTTGATTGGGACTTGCTTTTAACCAAAATATCACTTTAACATTATAAGTCAAGTGGTTTTAATATTTTTGTGGCCAATAAAAAATGTGCCCAAAATATTACAGACAACTTTATTCCAGGGATTCACAATCAGGATTTTACAAAACACTCTTTTACACTGAACATAAGAAAAAACATTTGTTTCCAAGTTTTGGTGCCCATCAGGTCACCATCCCTCAAACAAAGCGAGGTCCTTGTTCTCAATAATCTGTGGCTGCCTGCCGGTATCGTTTGCTTCCTATCCAAGTGGATGCCGGCTGCCACATCTTCCCAGTGGGCATGAGTGGTCCGTGCCATTCTTACAAGGCCTTGCCCTTCCAGCTATCCCCTTCCACATCGCTGGGCATTTATTGGGATCAGAAGTGTAGACTTAAGAATCCCAACCTATAAAGCACATCAGTAGACACTCTGTAGCATGTGCCGTTTATTAGGGTTTCCATTAAAAGTATTATGTTTCCATACTTTACAACCATAAAAGAGTAAATAATTTCAAAGGATTGCTTGATAGGAGACTTCTGTTTTAAATGGAACTTGGAAATATCTGGGAAATCACTGGAATAAATGTACTTAATAGACCTGATGCTGTGAAGTTCTTTTTAACTGTTTTCTTAAGCACATAAAAAGATATACCATTTCCTCCAACATTTTTGAAATAGGTTTTGGTTTGGGGTTTTTCTCTATACATTTAACTTATAAATATTTCTTACAATGCTCCCATTGTTTTCTTTCTTTCTTGTTTCTTTCTTTGTTTCTTTCTTTCTTTCCTCTCTCTCCCTCATTCTCTCTCTCTCTCAGCTGAAACTGACTTCTTAACACCAGAAAGTAATATTACATGCCATTCAAGAAAACCTGCTGTACCACTTGATAGCTGGAAAACGTATACCTAAATGCTCCTATTGAGATATTTCCTTTTTTAGAGAAAACAAATTCCATCCATGTAATGAAGAAAATATTTCGTCAATCTTGGCTGTATGTGAAGCCAATACTGCATTTACTGCATGAAAAAAATCAAATAAAGTCAGCTTCAGAGTAAAATTATTTTTAAAAAATACTGCTAACAAACATTTGAAGAAAAATTAAGTAATCCATGAAATATTGACATGCTATAATCCAGTTGGAACCATCCAGATTGGCTGTCTCTATAATTCTATTCTCCAGGAAATTACATGATCTTTGCTTGATTCTGTCAGTGTAGACATGGGGTTAGAACACTTCCTTTTTTCAGGGTCATTATTGAAAGGATGAAGTGAGACATTTCTGAGCACCAGCAACACTAGCCATCAGAGACAAGCTGATGAGTAGATAAAAGGTAGGGTAAAAATCATTTGATTGATAACAGCAACTACTAGACTTGCATACCAGGCTCCATGCTGAACTCTTGACCCATATCATGTCATTCAGTTCTTACAACTCCTTCTTGTCTTTATTTTATAAATGAGAGAATTGAGGCTCAAAAAAGTTGAGTAACTTGCCCAAGCTCACAGAGTTGGTAGTATAGCTGGGATTTTAAACCTTGTCTGGTTGAGTTCAAAGCTTATGCCCCTAAGTATCATGCCCAATATCTCTCCTGCATTAAGGTTGAGTGGGGCTGGATGACAGATCCCAGAGCCTGATTCTTCTTAGGAAGTGAGAATACAATGAAGTCAAGGAGGAAGTCATTCGATGGCTAGTCCCAGGCCAAGGCCATGTCCTGGCAGAATAGGTCTGGTTGGCAGCAGGGAAGAATAAATGGGAGATGCATGGACAGCCTCTTGGGTTGGGGAACAAGACTTACTTACTGCACTCTGTCAAGTGGGAGATGAGTAAAAGCTATACGCCTCTTGGCACTAAAACAGGCTTACACATCTGAGTGGTAGAAAGCTGGTAGATTCATCTAGCTGGAGTAGGCAAGAAAAGAGAAGCAAAGGCAGGGAATGATAACCCAAGGCATGTCACAAGGTGATCAAGGCCTTGCCCTTCCCATCAAGGTCATGTGGCCTCGTTGAATGAGGACACTATTTGGGAGAGACTGGAAAACAGAACAGAAGAAGAATCCAAGGCCATTAATCACCTCGCCTGCCAAGGAGGTGCAATTCAGAAACCAAAGGGAAAAAACAGGGCTAGCTTCCCCAAGGCACTCAATCTCCTGAAAGAAACAGCATAAATAGAGTCACAGTTGACAATGAAGGTTTCTAAATGTTTAAACTAGCCAGTAACACCACACAGATGGAGAAACTAATGCTTGCGGAAGTTAATGATTTGTACTGTAGTCACTCAGTGAGTTGGAGATAGAGCAGATGTGAACCCCAATCTCTACTCTCCCAGATCTGCACATAAACCATCAAAAATACAAACCTTCTAGCTCTGAAATCTGCCAAGCCCTTTGTCTACTGTGTGGTCCCCTGTCAACCTTCAACATGGTACTACACAGAAGGGATTTCTTTCTCCTTGCACAGTCTGTATGTCTTGGTGAGCTACAGAACTGGGTCTCCATGTTTTTTCTTTTATCCTTTCATTCATCTGACAAACATTTACTGAGTGCTTCCTAAGAGTCAGGCACTGTTCTAGATGCTGGGGATACAGCGGCAAACAAGACAAAGACCTGGTTCTTTTGGAATGCAGATTCTGGGAAGGGCAGATAGATAGTGAACAACAAACCAACAAATAAATACTGTAGAGTGAAAGCACCACGCTGGAAAAAAAGCAGCATGATGGGATAGAAAGTGACAGCAGGAAATACCTTAGATAGAGTAATCAAGAAAGGCCTCTTACAGGAGACTTGTGAGCTAAAACCTGAATGCCAAGTAAAATCCAGCCATGTGAAGATTGGAGGAAATCAGATTTTTCAGCCAAAACACACTCCTAAACACACACTCTTCCCCATTTCTGCTCCATTGAACTTTTACCTGAGATAACTTAATCGCAAGGGAATGAAAGTGTCATCCTAACAGAAATAAAGGAAAACTATTCTATTCTGAGTTTTAAAGTTTCACTAGTAAGATTTGGTATTTTTGGTTAGTGTTAATGTTAATTTTTTTAATATGAAATTCTTTACACATTTTACAACAGATGAAGACACAGCATCGTCCGGCATCAGAGAGACTGATGTACGAAGAAATTGAGAGGTTCACAGAAGAGCTCAATAGCATGGCAAGTGTGACATCCAGATTGTGGTCAAATTCACCTGCACAATAGACCCCATACACTGCGGCTCACCACTGTCACATCTCTTCCCATTTTACCATAGCAGCCTCCTAACTGGTCTGCCAGCTTCTCAGCAACCAAGATGATTCCTCAAAGAGAAAGTCTGATCACATCTCTCCATTCCTTGCCTCACTCTGATTCACAACCGTATGCAATTGTAGATTGTTATGGACTGATCTGTGTTCCCCATGCATGTATTTAAGCTCTCACCCCCCAGTGTACCTGTATTTGAAGACAGGGCCTTTAAGAAGGTAATTAAAGTTAAATGAGGTTGTTAGAGTCGGGTCCTAATCCCATAGGACTGGTGTCCTCCTAAGAAAAGGAAGAGACACCAGACCTCTCTCCTTCCCTGAGGGCACACAGAGGAAAAGCCATGTGAAGACACAGTGAGAAACTCACCATCTACAAAACAGGAGGACATGTGTCACCATAAACCAACGCTGACAGCACCTTGATCTTGGATTTCCTAGCCTCCAAAACTGAGAAAGTCCATTACTGTTGTTAAAGCCACCCATCCCCTGGTGTCATGTTAGAGCACCCCCAGCAGACTACTGCAGGGATATTTGCCATCTGCCCATCTAATTTTTCCCTCTGATATGCTCCCCTCTCCCATTTCATTTTGGCCATGCATGTCCTCCTTTTCTCTCTACTTGTAACTCTCCTTCCCAGATATCCGCATGGCATTCTCCCTCTCCTTCTCCAGGGCTTTGCTCAAATGTCCCTTCACAGTGATACCTTCTCTGACCACTTCTGTTTAAAATTATGATGTTCCATCCCCCATGGCTCATTGCAATTCCTTGCTTCGTTTTTCTTCACAGCACTTATCACCTGCCAATATAATATATGACCAACATATTTATTCCCATTGTTATGTAAGCTGTAAGCTCCATGAAGGTAGGGCTGGCTAGCTGTTTTGTATTCTGCCAAATGGGGATTAAATGGGGAGTGTAAGGGTATGTCTGTGTGTGAAAAAGAGGAGAAGGGGATGGGGAGTGGGGAGAGAGAGAGAGAAAAGTCATTAGTCAGGTTAAGATTTTGCCCGCTGGGGCAAATCCTATTGAGTTCTTTAAATGTTGACTTATAACTGCTAATAAAATAAAATAATGAAAAAAGAACAGTTCAAAATGTAGTAAAGAGGTACTATTGCCTAGCACGTGGCAGAGGCCTTGTTAAAAAGTAGATATTCAGTAATTACATGCTGAATCCAATAGTCACTGTTACCATATCCATCATCTCCATTATCTGGTGACTCCTCAGCTACTATGGTCTCATTATGAAAAAGTTTTTCATCATCTGAAAACTTTACAGGTAAGGCAGTGCAGGATCTTATGTGCTGAAGTGCCTAGAACAATGTCTGGCTTATAGAAGATGCTCAGTTAATAGTTGTGACATTAATTGAATGAATTTTAACACTGTAGAAAAATCTAAAGCTCTTCTCTTAGCCCTTTGTAAGGTATCTCATCTCTTTCAGTAAATGAACTTTCTTTATTCTACTTAGCTCTGAGCATAGTGTTCAAATTAATCACATACCAAGACACTATATCTTTATCTTTGATGATAAGAAAATTCAGAATATCTTATGCAGCAGGGTAGGAAAACATTACCACAAAATGTGTAATACCATTTCGCAATATGCATCTCACAATCTGTATAAGACACACAAATGACATCTATCAAAACCTTGCTGTAAAACTTTTTAAGTGAACTATTTTTTGATATTTTAATTTTAATTTAGTTGTTTTTTGCTTTTTCCCAGTTTTATTGAATAGACTATCTGTGTGTGAAATGCAATGGAGAGGTTTCTGAGTTAAAAAAAAGATCGAGAATGAGCTTATGTAAAACATACTGTATCAGCAAGTAGTCACTCCTTAATTAATCCTGAAAATTAGGAAAGTTTGTCTTTGTTGGTTGGCTTATTTTGTTGTCATTTTATGTAAATGATTGTTAATTGAATATAGTTGACATACAACATTATATTAGTTTTAGTTGTACAACATAATGATTTGATATATGTATATATTGCAAAATGTTTGCCGCAATTCATTTAGTTAATAGCCATAGCCACAAATAGTAACAAAAAATGGTCTGTACCTTTGATAGAACTTTTAAGTTCTATTTTCCTAGCAACTTTCAAATATAAAATTTACTATTGTTAACTATAGTCATTATGCTGCACATTACACCCCCAGGACTTGTGTGTCTTATAAACTGGAAGTTTTTGCCTTTTGACTCCTTTCACCAGTTTTGTCCATCCCCCACCCCCACCTCTGGCAGCCTCCAATCAGTCCTCTGTATCTAAGAGTTTTATTTTTTTTCCAGATTCCACATGTGATATCATATAGTATTTATCTTTTTCTGTCTCACTTATTTCACTAAGTATAATACCTTCAAGGTCCACTCATGCTGTTACAAATGGCAGGATTTCCTTCTTTTCCATGGTCGAATACCATTCCATTGTGTATTTATACCATGTTTCCTTTATCCATTTGTCCATTATAGATACTGAGGTTGTTTCCATGCCTTGGTTATTATAAATAATGCTGCAATGGACATGAGAGTGCAGATATCTTTTTGAGTTAGTGATTGCATTTCCTTCAGGTGAATACCTAGAAGTGGAGTTGCTGGATCATATCGTAGTTGTATTTTAGTTTTTTGAGAAACTTCCATACTGTTTTTGATAATGGCTGCTGCACCAATTTACATTCCCATCAACAGTGCACAAGGGTTTCATTTTCTCTACATTTTTAACAGTACTTGTTATTTCTTGTCATTTTGACATTCATTCTATCAGGTATGAACTGTATCTTAAGTGATTTTTAGAGGGTATAATATTGGAATTGGCTGTGTTGCTTATATTGTAGTCAGTCTTAAAATAATTGCCTGTCTGTTGGTTTAAGAATTTGTATTTACACCCATCCCCAAGCCCCAGCCACTTCCAGGCTCCGAGTATGCTGCTGAGCATCCCTACCAGAAAGCTATGCAATCAGTCTACCTAGGTCCAGGTAAGTAAAAATTATATGGCATTGGAAGTCAAAACTATTGTCCAAAAATATCATGCTCTGATATTTTTCTGTGGATGTCCATGAACCTGGGGCTCTAACCCATTGAGCTGGATAATTAAGCCATATTTGCAGAGGCAAGATTGGTTTCTCCATAAATCTAACAGAATTTATATTACTAAATCCTTAATATGTTAAATATAACAAATTTATATTTTTTAATTTGAAGAGCTACAGGTGTGATTTTTATGTATTTCCTGTCTAGTTTGTTGTTTAGACAAAATCAATAAATTGATTTTATCAATTTGATACTTGCCAGGAACCATTTATTCAATAGTGTGTTAGTATTAAAACAGTAGAAGAACCAAAATAAAAATATACAAGCACTTGCCCTTTAAACACTAGTTTTAAGTAACAAAAAATGCTAAGTTCTGATTCTAGAATGCAGTGAAATGCAGGAAGTAACAAAAGGAGGTGAGTGTGAGCTGAGACCGTATGAGGACATTTGGGCACCTTTACAATTCATGCTAAAGAAATGGTGGAAGTGAAAAATTTGCCCTGTCTTAAAAGACCAAAAAAACATAAAAATAGAGGAGGCACCTTTTATATCTATGTCAGGGTTCATTTTGGAATTTTTTTTACATCCTTCTGATAATTGTTTAAAAAGAGATCAAAGTTGAAACTGTAAGTACATAATTAAATTTAGTTGATAAATTATTAAATATCTCTTACAAATTACCAAAAATTGAAATACACAGTTAAAAAAAAGAAAAAGAGCCACAATATATGGTGGGATTATATGACTCTCCAGACCCCCATTTCTGCAAAAACCTTTCCAAATATTCGTGAGTCTAAGTAACTTCCTAGTGGGACATCTCCCAAACCAAGCGTGGCTGAACTCAGAAAGCTGAAATACATAAAAAACAGGCTTTGGGTATATACTTTGTCTGGAATTTATTAGGAAGCAGAAATGCCACCAAAATGGAATTGCACACAGGGAAAAAAATTGAACCATGCTTTTATCCAGATAGGTTGGAAGTGATGTAATAAAGGCACCATAATTTATGTACATAAATGTGTGGGCAACTCCTTCAGAGAGTGACAAATGCAGAATTCCAGGGGGAAAAAATTCTGGACATCAAAGAAATTTGACCTGTTGCCAACAACCATAAATCTCTTCATGACCTTTTTTATATATATATATATATATATATATATATATATATATATATATATATATATACACAAAATACAGTTTGTTGTTTTTTAATTAATTTCTTTACTTTATTTATCTTTTAAATTTAATCTTTATTGTATTTTTTCCATTACCATTTAGTCCCCTATACCCCCATTCCCCTAGCATTATCACACTGTTGTCCATGTCCATGAGTCCTTTTTCCTTTTGGCTCTGTCCCTCCACCCCCTAACACCACCCCCACAATACTGTCATCTGCTCTCCATCTATGAATCTGTCTCTGTTTTGATTGTTAGTTCAGTCTGTTCATTAGATTCCACATATGAGTGAAATCATATGGTATTTTTCTTTCTCTGACTGGCTTATTTCACTTAGCATAATGTTTTCCAGGTCTATCCATACTGTTGCAAAGGGTAAAATTTTCTTCTTTTTTATGGCCAAGTAGAATTCCAATGTATAAATGTCCCATAGTTGTTTTATCCACTCATCTACTGATGGACACTTGGGCTCCTTCCATATCTTGGTGATTGTAAATAATGCTGCAATGAACATAGGGGTGCTTATGTTCTTTTGTATTAGTGCTTTGGGTTCCTTCAGATATATTCCCAAAAGTGGTTTTGCTGGGTCAAAAGGCAGATCCACTTTTAATTTTTGAGGTATCTCCATACTGCTTTTTACAGTGCCTGCACCAGTCTGAATTCCCACCAACAGTGCAAATATGCCCCCCTTTTTCCACATCCTTGACAGCACTTGTTATTTATAGCTTTATTGATGATAGCCATTCTGACAGGTGTGAGATGCTATCTCATTGTGGTTTTAATTTGCATTTCTCTGATGATTGGTGATGTTGAGCCTCTTTTCATACATCTATTGGCCATCTGTATGTCCTCTCTGGACAAATGCCTATTCAGGTCCTTTACCCACTTTTAAATTGAGTTGTTTGAGTTTTTAGTGTTGAGTTTTGTAAGTACTTTAAAAATTTTGGATATTAACCCCTTATCAGATGTATTGATGAATATGTTCTCCCATTCTGTGAGTTGTCTATTTTGTTGATGATATCTGTTGCTGTGCAGAAACTTTTTAGTTTGATGAAGTCCCATCTGTTTATTTTATTCTCTTTTTTCCCTTGCCTGGGGAGATGTAGTTGTTAAAAAATTTCTACAAGTAAAGTCCGAGATTTTGCTGCCCACATTTTCTTCTAGGATTTTTATGGTCTCGGGTTTAACATTTAAGTCTTTGATCCATTTTGATTTTATTCCTGTGTGTGGTATAAGACAGTGGTCTAGTTTCATTTTTCTGCACATATCTGTTCATTTTGCCCAACAAATTTATTGAATACACTATCTTTAGCCCATTGTATGAGCTTGCTTCCTCTATCAAATATTAATTGACTATAAAGGTGTGGGTTTATTTCTGGCCTTTCTGTTCTGTTTCATTGATCTATGTGTCTGTTTCATTTGATCTATGTGTACATTGATCAAAATAGTACCAGGCTGTTTTGATGACTATGGCTTTGTAGCATAGTTGGATATTAGGTAGTATGACTCTTCCAACTTTGTTGTTCTTTCTCAGGATCACTGTTGCTATTCAGAGCCTTTGTATTTCCATATAAGTTTTTCAAATATTTATTCTACTTTTGTTAAATACATCATTGGAATGTTGATAGGAATTGCATTGATTCTATAGATTGCTTTGCGTAGTATGCACATTTTAATGATGTTAATTCTCCCTATCTATGAATACAGTATATGTTTCCACTTATTTATATCTTCTGTAATTTCTTTCTTCATTGTTTTTTAGTTTTCTGGGTGCAGATTTTTTACATTCTTGGTTAGATTTATTCCTAGGTATTTTATTTTCTTTTTTTGTAACAATTGTGAATGGAATTGTTTTCTTAATTTCCCTTTCTGTTGTTTCTTTACTGGCACATAAAAAGGCGACTGATTTCTGGATATTAATTTTGTGTCCTGCTACTTGCTGAGTTCATTTATCAGTTCTAATAGTTTCTTGGTGAAATCTTTGGGGTTCTCTAGATACAGTATCATGTCATCTGCAAATAAAGACAGTTTTTACTTTCTCCCTTCCAATTTGGATGCTTTTTATTTCTTCTTCTTGTCTGATTGCTGTGGGTAGGACTTTCAGTGCTATGTTGAAGAATAAAGTTGAAAGCAGACATTCCTGCTTTGTTCCCAACCTTAAAAGGAACACATGTAGATCTTGCTCATTGAATGTGATGCTGGTCGCGGGTCTGTCACATATGGCCTTTATTATGTTTGGGTGTGTTCCCTTTATCCCCACCTTGCTAAGAGTTTTGACCATAAATGGATGCTGGATTTTATCAAATGCTTTTTCTGCATCTATTGATATGATCACTCATTTTGTTTATGTGGTGAATCACATTTATTGATTTGTGAATGTTGTACTAAACTTGCATCCCTGGAATAAATGCCATTTGATCATGGTATATGATCTTTTTGATGCATTGCTATACTCAGTTTGCTAATGTGTTGTTGAGGATTTTAGCATCTATGTTCATCAGGAATATTGGCCTATAATTTTCTTTCTTCATAGTGTCTTTATCTGGTATTGTAATTAGGATAATGCTGGCTTCACAAAATGAGTCTGGGAGCCTTCCTTTCTCTTGAATTTTTTGAAATAGTTTGAGAAGAGGCGTTTTTTTTTTTGGAATGTTTGGTAAGATTTACCTGTGAAGCCATCTGGTCCATTGCTTTTGTTTGTTGGGAGTTTTTATTATTATTATTATTATTATTATTATTATTATTATTATTACAGTTTCAGTTTCATTACATATATTCTGTCTATTCAGAATCTCTGATTCTTCCTGATATATTTTTGGAAGATTGTATTTTTCTAGGAATTTATCTATTTTGTCCACGTTGTTCAGTTTGTTGACATGTAATTGTTCATAATATGTTATTACAATCCTTTATATTTTTTTGGTGTTAGTTGTTATTTCTCCTTTCATTTCTGATTTTATTTACTTGTGTCCTTTCTCTTTTTTCTTGATGAATCTGATTAAAGGTTTGTCAATCTTGTTTATCTTTTCAAAGAACCAGATCTTCAATTCATTGATCTATTGTATCATATTTTAGACTCTATTTTGTTTATTTCTTCTCTGATCTTTATTATTTCCTTCCTTCTACTCACTTTTGGATTTGTTTGTTGTTATTTTTCAAGTTCTTTTCAGTGTGAAGTTAGATCAATTATTTGAGGTTTTTCTTCTTTTTTGAGATAGGTCTGTAATGCTATGAATTTCCTTTAGGGTTGTTTTGCCAGTGTCCCACATATTTTGGATTGTTGTATCCTCATTTTCATTACTTTCAATGTATCTTTTGATTTCTTCCTCGATCTTGTTGTTAAGCCATTTACTGTTTAATAATATGTTATTTAGCTTCTGTGTCTTTGTGTGTTTTTCAGTGTTCTTCTTGCTATTGATTTCTAGTTTCATAGCATTGTGTTCAGAGAAGATGTTTGATATGATTTCAATCTTCTTAAATTTATTGAGACTTGTTTTGTATCCCAAAATGTGGCCTATCCTAGAAAACGTTCCATGTACAGTTGAAAAGAATGTATATTCTGCTGCTTCGAGATGAAATGCTCTGAAGATATCTATTAAATCCATTTGATCTAGTGCATCGTTTAAGGCTGCTGTCTCCTGGTTGATTTTCTGCCTGGAAAATCTACCTATGGAAGTCAATGATGCGTTAAAATCCCTGACTATGACTGTATTTCTGTCGATCTTTCCCTTTATTTCCACCAAGATTTACTTTACATATTTAGGTGCTCCTATGTTGGGTGGGTAAAGGTTTTTTAGGATTAAGCCCTCTTGTTGGATTTTCCCTTTATCGTTATGTAGTGTTCTTCTTTGTCTCTTACTATAGCCTTGGTTTTAAAATCTATTTTTTCAGAGATAAAAACTCCTACCCAGCTTTTTATTCCTCTTCATTTACATGAAATACCTTTTTCCAAACCTTTACTTTTAGTCTGTGTTTATCTTTTAATCTGCGATGGGTTTCATGGAGGCAGCATATATATGGGTCTTATTTTCTTATCCATTCAATTACCCATATGCCTTTTGGTCAGAGCACTTAAGCCATTTATCCTTAAAGTGATTATTGATAGATACACGTGTAGTGCCATTTTATTGTTAGACTGTTTTTCTCTGCCTTTTTTTTCTTTATCTTTTTCTTCCTCTTCTTAAAGCAAGCCCTTTAACATTTGTTGTAGTACTGGTTTGGTGTTAACAAACTGCTTTAGCTTTTTCTTGTGTGGGAAGATCTTTATTTCTCCTTCAATTTTAAGTGATGGCCTTGCTGGGTATAAATTTGGTTGTAGGTCCTTGCTTTTCATCACCTTGAACATTTCATGCCACTTCCTTCTAGCCTGAAATGTTTCTGATGAGTAATCAGATGCCAGTATAATTGGTGCTCCCTTGTAGGTAACTTTCTGCTTTTTTCTTGCAGCTTTTAGAATTATCTCCTTGTTTTTAAGCCTTGTCATTTTAATTATGATGTGTCTAGGTGTAGGCTTCCTTGTGCCCAAACTTGTTTGGGACTCTCTGAGCTTTCTGAACTTGTGTAACTTTTTTCTTTACCAGATTAGGAAAGTTTTCAGTCATTATTTCTTCAAATAGGTTCTTGATCCTTGCTTGCTCTCTTCTCCTTCTGGTATTCCCATGATGTGGATATTGTTATACTTTGTGTTGTCCAAAATGTTTCTTAAGCTCTCCTCATTTTTTGAAATTTCTTTTTCTTTTTGCTGCTCTGCCTGGGTGTTTTTTTTTCTACTTTATCTTCCAAAACATTGATTCTATCCTCTGCTTCATTGATCCTTCTGTTTATTCCTTTCAGTGTATTATTTATCTCAGATATTGCATTCATTTTTTTCTGACTATTCCCTTTTTATGGTTTCTATGTCTTTTTTCATGTTGCTAAGTAGTCTTATAATCATTACTCTGAAATCTCTATCTAATAAATTATTTGCCTCCATTTTATCTAGTTCTTCTGGAGAATTCACTTGTTCTTTCATTTGTGGTCTCTTTGTTTGTCTTTCCATTTTGGCTACTCTGTATTTTCTTAGTTGTTAAACTAATCAGTCATTAAACTAATCAGTTATCAACCTTACCAAGCCATGATCAGCAGCCTGGCTTAGGCACCACAGGGCAGGGCAGAGTAATTCCTGGGGGCAGGACTCTGGTTTCCCCTCAGCCTGTTGCCACTTGGAGAGGAGTGCTCTGCCTGAAAGTATTGGTTCCTGCAGTATGGAGAATGACTTGGCACAGAGATACTGCTGGCTGTTCCTTCAGTGCTCTCCCCAGAGCCACCAACCCCAGACTCTCCTCAAGCAACTCTAGTCCACTCTGCCCTCCCTTTGCCAATACCCAGGGTAAGTGGCTACAAACAAAATTTTGTGCTTTGACCCTTTAAGGGGCTTTCTGCATCTCTAGCCATCTCTTGCTGGCAGACAGAAATCCTGCTGCTTTTCACAGCTGGGTGTTATCTGGGTTACTTTCCTGCTCTGGTGCTCTAGGTTCAGGAGCCCTGCTTAGGGTTTAGACCCCACACTTCTCAGGGGAAACCCCCTGGCTGCTGAAATATCCTTCTGACACTTCAGCTGCCACCCATAGGAGCCCAGCCAGCTGTCTAGCACCTCCTCCCACTCCCCACCAATCACATCGTGGTGAAGTAGTTTCTTCTGTGTCCTTGGTTATAAGTGCTCACTTATTTATTCTGGATGATTTCTCTATAATTTAGTTGTAATTCCAGATTGGTCCTGGGAGGAAGTTAGTGTAGTTTCCACTTACTCCTCAACCATCTTGGATCCAATCACCAAGAATGAGAAACTCTCAATGTGCATCATTTGGATGAATTCTGAGCTCTGTCCCCAGCTACAGGGCTGCAGTGGGGTGTGGGAGGAGTCACAGCCTTCCAGCTCTCTGAGGAAACTCCCTCATGTGGTTGTTATGACTTTCTCTCTCTTGGGATCCACCCAGCTTGTCATTTTATTTCATTCTCAAAGCAATACATTCTTATGTATGATGTTATGAGAGAATATAACATTATACTTCATTTGACATACATCCACAGAGTGTATAACAACTTTGAGAAGATTTCATTCTTAAAAATGAGACATTGATAAATTAACAGCCATACACCTCAAGAATAATGGTTTAAGTCTGACCATAGTCCTCAACTTAATGTGACTGTGATTTTCATTCATCTTCCCATGGTCAGCAAACCACATCACAGAAACCACTGTACGTGATACATCACCAAGAGCTAGCTTGCTAACCAGGAAAGAGTTCAAATACAGATAGCATTGAATTGTTTCAGATGTGGAAGCATGAGAAAACCCTTCAGAATGAAGATAGAATACATTAAATATCACAGTAAAAGAAAACATTTGTGTAGCTGTCTAGAAAACCTGAGAGTTGTTGGCTGCAGTGACCACAGAATTAAAGCATTCCATGTGCTAACATTGTTAAGTGATAAAACTTTTTAATGATGTGGCTTTACCAGAAGCCATTTAGCACTCTTCAAATTTATAACTTGCTAGGTTTTCAGGGAGAGCTTCCCTTAAAGATATTTCCTTCTTTGGGTTTCTCTAATTCTACATCTTAGACACCTCAGCAATAAAACACAATGTGTTGTTCATTATTTCTTCTGAACTGAATAACCAATATTTACCACCTTGAAACATTACTCCAACAAAGTCTCAATCAAAATATTTCTGCTTATCTGGACATGAAATGAAGAGGCCTCATAAATGATAACTTAAAATTCACTGAAGTAATGGTAATACTACATTATTGTTCCTCCCACTGCAACCTCAATAAATAGTTAGAATGAAGAGTGTACAGGGAGGTGTGAGAGAGAGAGAAAACAGAAAGACAGAGGTAGTAGAGCAACAATCAAATCAAAATTTTGCTCACTGCGGGGAGTTCTATGGAACTCTTTGACCATGTTCCCTAGATGTTGACTTCTAAGTGCTAATAAGAAAATAAAAATTATTTTAAAGAGTACAGAATACAGTGAAGACCTACTACTGTCTGGCACCCAACAGAGAGCCTGTCACAGAGTAGAGGTTCAATGACCATGTTATGACTAAGTGGTCATTGTTACCATAACCATCATCTACTTAATCTAGTGACACCCTCTGCCCTCAGCTCCTATCATCAGATCATGGAAAAGTTTGTCATCATCTGGAAGCATCACTGGTCCAGCAGAGCAGGGTTGTATGTGCTCACCTAGGCCTGCTTATAGCAACCAGCTCTGCTGGCCTTGAAAAATGAATTTCCCCGTCTTCTTCATAATAGTCCAAAAATGATGTTGCTTAATACCTTGTAAAAAACCAATGAAGATAATTAATGGGCCTTATTCTTCCCTTATTTTTCCACTTGTAAAACAGCCCAGAGTCAGTATATAACCTGATCCCAAGCCTCCTAAAACACCCTAATTTTTGGTCCATAGAGAAAAATGAAGCATTGGAATTCAAGGTTGTCCTTCCAGGTTCATCTGGAACATCAACCTGGTCACAGAGTAGGTCTGTGTTTTCCAGGAGGCAAAAGGAAAAGGAAGCTAACAAAACAATCATGGTTTACCAATTACTCAATACTAGTCCTCGCTCCCTTTCTCTTGGCTAGGGGCTATTTCTGATAGTTCCTAAAACCAAAGCAGCTGCCATCGCTGCTGTGGAAATATGATTCATAATCAGCACTTAGAAAGTAACCAGCGAGGGGCTGTATATTCACAAGTATGGGCGGGGGAACAGAAACAAAAGGAAAAGACCAGGAATGTACCAAAAGAGGGCAAATCAGATGCCAGTGTAAGTTAGTGTAAGTGGTGCTCCCTGGGGTCAAAAGTGGAAACAGAGAGAATGATGGTCTTGTCCAGGAATCATCCTCTCACAGAACACAGATTTGGACAAAACTGGATGGTCTGAGCCATCCAGGAACACAGGGAAGGCCCCTTTTGGCAAGGAAACAATTTTAAACAGGGCACATTTTTACAGGTTTCAGCAGCCTATGTCTAAAGTGCAGAATCAAAAGTTACACTCCAAGCCTTGGTGCACCCAGACCCACAAACTGCATCCCCATGCAGCCTTGGCATTCTGTCCCTGCCTCTAATTCAGCCTTAAGAGAGCCAGCTCCTCTCGCTGACCATCTCAAAGCCAATTCATGTCAGTTTGTTGCCACTCAGTAAATTTTACTTCCATTTTTAAATGACATATTGATGTGAACGCTTTTCATGCTCACCACCCAGAATTTACTGACTTGTCATTTCTTAAGAACCCAGGCTTACCAACCAATGAATTCACATGGTTCAATTACAGAGTGATCCCTAAAACCTTATCACTTGAGTGCAACATTTTCCTAAAGTGAAACCTAGAAAGAAAGAAAGAAAGAAAGAAAGAAAGAAAGAGAAGATGTTCCAGTAATAAACTACTATTGAAACAGAATCATAAAGTTAGATGTCAAACCATAGGGTCTTGTAAGTAATACCTACCCAGAAAAACTCCCTGTGATAGCCGCAGCAAAGGAAAACACATGATAATAATAAATAAGACTTCCACAACCCACAGTGCTTTCACCACTTACTCCATGTGGGGATGATGAGCAATAGTTCTGCTCTGCATTTGTTGTTAAAGAAGAAACTCTGCTTCACAAATAATAAATTTATAGCAGGAGAATATCTTTGTGACTCCAGCATCCATTTCGGCTTACTGCTTTTATGGACATAAATTCCAGCCTATGCGTGGGAAGTTTGTTTGGGCAACTTGGGATTGGTGGGAATCGGTGAATGTCTAAGAGGAAAACATGCAATTCACTTTAGAACCTTTTCCGCTTTCCACAAGATTCCTGGCTATGTGCAAGTCATGCTACTTCAGTCACTCTGGACTGGGCAACCATCCATATCAATGTATTCTTTTTGGGTGAAGAAAGCTCAATGGAGATAAATAACATGGACCCATGAATGTGTGTGTCATGCCAGTTAGCTGTGTGTGTGTTTCAGATTAGCATACCCTTATTTATATTTTAGAAACAGTTTCATTCTTAAAATTATTTCAGTGTTAAAACAGATCCATTTTTCTAGTGTTTGAGAACAAACAGGACCCATATGATGCCAGAGATACTCCATGTATATAATTTATTCTACTTAAGCAAACAAGTCAGTGATTTCTATAGATCAACAGTGCCCATACAATTAAATGCTTTCTTTCGAAAGGAAAGAATATATAATGAAATTATTTGAAAAATACCAGTATTGGTCAGACTGTCTATATTTCAATAGTGTGTTAATGGCTCTGAACTTAATCTAAACTATTATCCTCTTCCTTTTGTTCCTCAGCACAGAACCATCTAAACTGGTGCTACTCAAAGGGTCCCGGAAGGACAGTGTGGACCCTAAGCTGACTACTGCCGTACTGCCATAGTTAAGCACAGAAACTGAGAGTATGCATTTAAAAACTTTTATTGCGATTTAACAGGTATTTTTTTTGCTAGTTAAATCTAATATTAAACATTAGAGGCTTGCATTTTTCATGATTTGTGATTTTTTAATTTAATTTTTCTTCTCATTTATTTTTACTACATTTTACAAAAATATCAGACACAACTTGCTGGAAATTTTAAAAATGGACCTTTGCTACAGGTAGTTTGAAAAGCATTGTCTAAATTACAAAGGGATCTAGACAGTCAGGTGACTATCTTGTGAATTAAATTCATAGCCTCAAATATATGTACTTAAATATACACACTGGTCTTATATACATAACAGAAAAATCAGCTCAGCAAAAACAAAGCTCAAAGTTCTCTGCGAACTCATTTCTTCAGTCTCTCCAGATGGGCCACAGCTGAGGAGAAGGTTCAGAAACAGGAATTGTTTGGTAAGACGATCGGAACAACTGAATTTGTTATCACTTGATCCCGTTTATTCTTTCCTTCCCTCATGGCCGCCCCCCGTCCTTCTTTCTTTTCCACAGAGACTGTATGGCCTTCCCTCTCTAAGCAGTGAAACCAAGATCTCACCTTCACACACACATAAATTAAATACATCAACAAAATTCACAGAGGTGCAGGAAGGAGCAAAGTGTATGATAAATGGAAACAAAATTATGGGTGGAAAATGCTGTACATTAGGCTCTAGAGAAAAGCATCCACAGCACCAAAGTAGTATTCCATCATGAATACCCAGGGGACCTTTTATTAATATATTTTAATTGTCTTAAAAAGGGATTTTGGGTCTGAATTTTTGAAGAACTCTATTTGGTTGTGCATCCAGGAAAACCCAAAGAAATGTTTTCTATGTAATGAGTGAATGTTCCTTTAGAGTCTCTGGGGAAAAGAATTGGTGAAGCCATTTCCCTTGCCATGCCTCGCTCACCACAGCTGAACTGCTGTGGACGCCAGGACTTTCATCAGGCCCAAGCCAGTTCTCCTAGTCCCTGAAATATGGATGGTTAAAATAAGATGGCAAAACAACGATATCTCTTTCCACTATGCTGCCCCTTTTTACATACTCAAGACGATGTAGATTTGTTCTGCCTCACTGATGTCTTATGTCAGACACATGCCCGAGAGTCTCTGACAACTTTTGTATTTCATTTCACAATCAAGGAAATGTACTGCCCAGGCTCACAAAAAAACACAAAGAAATGAATCTCTATCCCTTAAAGTTTGCATTTCATTTTTCTCCTTTGTTCTGAAAACTGAATTCCCTGGGTTGGAGTTTTTTACTAGAATTTTATTTTCTGCCCCTTTCTCATTTCCCCCACTGTCATGGGGTCACTGAGTCCAAATCAAAACAGCTTTCAAGTGGCCAGAACCAAGTTCTAAAGCTCCTACATTCCCTGGAGATTTTCCTTCTTTCCTAGATTTTCTTAAGTCTGGCTGACCTTTCCCTATTAAGTCCTTTTCCTCTTTAATCTATTCATGGCTGATGAGTCTATGAATACACTTCATCTGCTTTTGCTTCACTGTTTAAGAATAAAGTGATACCAAGTACACTGTGTTAATTACACTCACAGACAAAAGCATAAGAAGTTTAAATGTTGTCACAGTAGAGATTTAAAACTTTACATGTTAGTTAAGCCAGCTGTGATGAAACTGGCAAATAAAAATTCTAATTTGAATGGGTAAATGAGTAATTTGTCTGCAATGGCAATTTTAACTATTAAATGGCATTACTTAGAAACCTATTAAGCGAAAGAAGAGAGTGGGCAGGAAACTGGTTCGCGGATTGGTAGGGAAGCAGGGAAGCACGGCCCCCAGGTCTCTGGTTCACCACACTTAAAGTGGAGAAGTCAGTCCTCCCAGATTTACATCGAACAGGTCCCTGTTCAATTCTTGAGTGTCCACATTTTAAAGTGGCTACTCATTTGTGAGGATTTGAGTCCTAGGGCACACCAGGAAGGAAGACCCAGGGCAAATTATGAGTCATTCCCAGAAGATAGTAGGTTTTAGAAAGTTCTGCTTTTGAGTTGCAGATAAAATTAAAGAAGTTGAAAATCTTGTCAAGATATTCCCAGAGGGTCTGCCCAAGGTAGAGTGATAAGCCATTTTCTTTCTGAGGTTATTTTACTTTGTTATTCATTTTTGCATGTTCAAGTGCCTTTTATAAGTGCACCCATGATATCATTATCTCTTACTTTTCTCTTCACCAAAGAAAAGGGAGAAAGTCTCACTGTCAGCCCAGAAGAAAAATGACTAATCTTTGAGCTGGTTAAATAATTGTGATTTATTATGTGACTTAGCATATTTTTATTCAAATCAAATACCTTTCAAGTTATTAAACTCATAAGGATTTACTATTTTTGTAGTGTCCCAAACAGCTTTTTCAATTGTTTCTATTAATTTCACTCATATTCTTCTTGTTCTTGTTCTTCTTCATCTTGTTGCTGTAGTTGTTGTTGTTGTTGTTGTTCTTCCTCTCCTCCCTCTCCTTCTTCTTTTAACAAACAAGGTCCTTACCCTCATCACAAAACATAGATGTATGATTTAGCACATAATACCAGTAATTACATACTAATTTATGAAAAATTAAAAATAAAATATTTGTATATAAAGAATGATCATAATAACAAGTATCACTCCAATGTTCTTGATAGAAAGTATTGATTGTGATGGTGTGAGTGATAATTTTTAGACAACAGTATCCCATTGGGATAAATTAACCTTCTGAGCTTTGTAAAGAAGTCCTGCCCTAGCTGGCATAGCTCAATGGATTGAGCACGGGCTGTGAACCAAAGTATCACAGGTTCGATTCCCAGCTAGGGCACATGCCTGGGTTGCAGGCCACGGCCCCCAGCAACCGCACATTGATGTTTCTCTCTCTCTCTCTCTTTCTCTCTCTCTCTCCCTCCCTTCCTTCTCTAAAAATAAATAAATAAATCTTAAAAAAAAAGTCCTTATTTTCTTGAGGTATTCTGACATAATACACATTTTTATTTGACAAAGAGCATTGGAGAAATAAAAGTCAATGGAAACTTTGCCAGGTATGAAATTATTATAATGTGCCATTTTTCACACACACAAAAGCCACAAGAAAATAGAAGTTCATATACTTTGAGTCATATGTGAAAACTGGTAGACATATCAAAAAAGTTTTAACTGAGCCAAAAGAAGAAAAGACTTACAGATGGCTGAATGGTCTTGACATTGATAGAGAAGTATAGGAAGAGTGGTGATCAGATGTTTTACTATTTCCATGAGACAATTCAAAATTATATGATTAAAGTCAGTAGAAAAATTAAGTTTGGCAACATGTATGAAATTTCAGACTAGCTGGAGCCCATTTATCACTAGAAAAGTGTACTAGAGGAGACTGTGGAAGAATCTATTTTCTTTGAAGAGATTCCTTTAAAGAAAAGAAGAAAACCAATGTCTGTGTCAGTCACTCTCAGACTTCATTGCATCAGAATCACATGGAAAGATTTGTTAAAACACAGATAGTCCACCCCACCCCCAGACTTTCTGATTCAGTAGGTCTGGGGGGAAACCCAGGAGAGTATTTCTGACAAGTTCCAAGGTGGTGCCAATGATGCCAGCCTGGTCACAACTCTCCAAGAACAATCACTGGTTAGTGCTGAGCCTGTGCAAGGCATGGTCACATAAACATCTCACTGACTCTTCCCAATAGCTCGGGAGTGGATGTAATGTTGAGAATTTGATATGCACATACTCCACAACGTTCATACATTTAATTTGTATATATCATGTGTGGACAGCTATAGTCTGTTCACTATACACCAAAACCACCCTTGCGTACATTGTTTGATGAACAGACTTTTTGAGAGACACCCTGGGGCTGCCTGCCAGGTACAATTCAGTTTGGGCAGCAATACTGTGTGGCACAGGGAATGATCATAATAACAAGTATCACTCCAATGTTCTTGATAGAAAGTATTGATTGTGACTTTGTGGTGTGACTGTTTTTCTCCTGGGCAAACAGGAAAACCGCATCTCTCAGTCTTCTTGCATCTAAATGGGAACTTGTTTTATGGCAAATGGAACATGAACAGTTATGATGTACACACTTATAGTCTTGGCCCTTAAAAAGACCCATGAAATAGATTCTCCTTATTCTCTCTCTTTACTCATCAGCTGGCTGAATATAGCAGATGCAGCAGAGGTCTTCCAAGGAGGCCCTAATTGGTGGTAGAACCACTCAGGGAACATGCCAGGGCCCCTGAACCCCATCTTGGAGAAGAGTTACCCATGCAAGATCAGCCCCATTGGACTCCATGTGAGCAAAAAAAATAAACTAAGTGACTGAGGTTTGGAGAATTCTTCAGAGCAACAGCCAACAGTAACTATCCCAATAAATAACTACCATGGATAGAGTAATCCAAATAATGTTCAATATTTGTGCAGTTACTTGGATATTTCATTACAATTCATTTTCTATTAAAATGATTGAAAATAGAAAAATAAAGGCATGTACACTAGTAATAGGAGTCTCACAAACAGTATACTCCAGTACAAGATGAAAACTACTAGGCATGTTTAAAATGCTAAATCTTTCACCTCGGCCAAATCTCAGCTAAACAGGCTGACTACATGTTCACTTGCAAAGAAAAATTAATATGGATGACATGCTAGAATTTAAATAATTCAAATAGTGTATCTGAGAAGGAAAACTCATATGAAAACAGGATCCCTTGCCCATTAAATGAGTTGTTTCACTAATCACCTTGCAGCCATGTTTTAAGTATCAAAAGTACAAAAGCTTCTATTTCCTCATTTTTAATATGAAAAAATTTTAAATCAGAGGGGTTGAACAATTTCCTCAAAGTCATGTTAATAAATAATAGAACTAAGATTTATTCTGAGATTTACATCAGCCTACAGCTTTGTTCTTTTCATTATACCTTACTGTCTCATCTCTGCGAAAATTTGGATGTCTGCCTTTGAAGAAAATATATAAAATGATCTTACGGCGCCCCCTTTGAGCACTTCGATTCTATGATAACAATATTCCCATAACTTTCTAATCTTATGAATGCAGGAACCCTGTGAAAAATGTCCCTTTGCTATTCAGGTGGATTAGTGCCCAGAAATAGGGTTCTAGTCAGCTACGTCATGCTGCTTCTACAAAACACTATTTCTGCTAAGTGTTTCTGTTCATTCAAAGTGGAAAACAAAGTTACAACAATATTAATGATCACGCTGCAGTCTCTGTTGGCAGAAAACTTGGCCTCTGTCCCAGCATTCAGCCCCAACCACATCTCAAGAGGGAAGAATTCCTCCCGTCACTCCACAGCAGCCCATTCTGTTTAATTCAGACCCCCACAGACAGGTGGTGAGGAAGACAAAAGGTTTCTCCAGACAGAACTGGCAAACAAAAACACTCTAGCCTTTGGAAAGAAGAAAATAAATTATTTATTTATTAACATCACAATAGTCCTTATAAGAATGTCATAAAGCACCCTTTGTCACCAGTGACATACTAAAGCAAATATGTATGAGATACTTGAACTGGAAAAATTATTTTTCATTGACCAGCCAACAACTTTGACCTCTTACAGTATTTTGAGGGCCCACTTTTACAATGAATCAGTTCCACAGTCTTTTGGACCTAATAAATGTGTATGTGGTGGTTAGACTTTTGCTTGTGAGTAGTACCAATGTAAAAATAACCTTTAATAAGGTTACCAGCATCCATGTACCCATAGGAATACTCTGTGCCCACAGCTACTTCATGCCTACAGTTCTGCCGAGATTCTTGCTTCATGGGTGTTTCCTGTGAAGGTTCCCTTGCCCTCTCATCCACAGCACGGCCCTATAGCCTGCACAGGGACAGAAGCAGCCACTAGGAGAAATTACTAGTCAGGTGAACTACACAGACCAATCAGAAGTTGGAACTCTCCATTGTTTAGAGCACCAGTGCCACAAGCAAGCCCCATGGCTCACCCACTTCTCTGCAAACCTCCTGGTTTTTCTTGTTCACTTCTGTGAGCTGTGTCCAAATGTCAAAAATGATGCATGATGACAGATGAGAGGTAGGGGGAAGTCTTGGGGTGAGGAAGGGAGAGATCTTGGGATGAGTATTCTTGTCAATACAATGGAATTCTATGAGCAAAAACCTTGCTACTTAGATCACTCCTGATGAGAAAGTTGGGTACACTGCAAAGTGTGTTGGGGTTTCCAGCCACAGAGAGTATGAGCACTATTAAGAAGTGTGTACCCAACAGGAAGTGGTACTGTGTAGACCAGCATTTCTCAAACTTTAATGCACATACAAGTCCACTGGGATCAGGCTAAAATGCAGGTTCTGACTCACAGTCCAGAGTGGGACCTGAAATGATACTTTTCCAACAAACATTAAGATGGTGATGCTTTGAGAGGCAATGATATAGAAAATAAAAACACTAAATCTAATTTTAGAACACATGGGTTGTGAAAACTTGGACTTCTTATCTGTGAGATAGGGATTAAGTATTATCATGTAGGATTATTGTGAGCAGTAAATGACATGATAGCATATAACAAGGCACATAGTACTCAATGCATTGACTACCACCAGTATTTTATTTTCACTACTCTGAGATTTGGAGCAGCTTCCAAAGAATGATGCCCATTGTACACTTGGTTTCTTGATGGTGAGACCAAGACGTGTGGGATGCCATGAAGTGTGTGTGTGTGTTGAGATGGTGTGACAGAAGGGTCAGGCCAAATCACCGAGGGAAGGCAGGGGGCGGGGAGACAATCCCAAGGTGAAATGGAAGGTCAGAAGGGGCTTGCCCTCCCTGTAAAGGGAGGAGCAACTGGAGCAGGGAGCTGGTACAGAGCATGCGTGGTTAGAGCCTTTGCCCTTTTGCTAAACTTGCCAGTTGAAAAAGCAAAAGCAAACAGGGCTGACACAGGCCGTCATTGGCTGGAAGACTGAACAAGCCCACTGGCTTTTGGCACAAGGGATTCTGGGAGAGGACTTTTAAACCGAGCACACCAGGAAGCAAAAGTAAGTTGGTTCTTTCCCCTCCCCCAGTGGGAGGGGGGGCCTGTCAGCGGTCACCAGGGGGCCTGCCCACAGGGGCCAGTGCAGGCCTGTGAGGGGAGGCCTGGGGGCACAGACTCTGAAAGATGCTTGAATCTGGACAGTGACTGGAGACCAGCTAAGCCACCTACGTTGATATTTTTGGGTGGGAGGAGAGTTTCCTGGCACAATCTTGAACTGAGCTGGCAGAGGGTGGTGACAGCATGATTTTTCTTTGATTGTCTCCGACAAAATGGGCCTTTGGGCAGAAACTTGCCATTATTTCCAAAGACTTTGGTGATAATAGCACTGTGAACAGATTTTTGTTCTTGTGTTATTTTCAGTTTTTGAGCTTATGTAATAGTTGTAATGACAAATATTTAAAGAGCTATTTTTGATGTCATACTCTGACTTTTTCTTTCCGCTTACTTTTGTCTCCTAGATATTTTAGGTAGGAACTTGCCATTAAATAAAAGATTTTTTCTGTTTCACCGAACTCTGTCTTTGGAGATTTGCCTGGTAGGCAGCAAGCACTAGGACCTCCCCCGCACTGGTTAGGTTTTCTGACAGTGGGGGACAGGTACAGAAGGTGGGATGAAAATCAAATCCAGGGAAGAATAAAATGAGAGGTCCCAGCTATACCTTGATTAATACTTAGGTAGAAACTAGCCCAGTAACAAATGCATCTATTACATTAGGAGAGGAATGTCCTGGAGAATATGAGGGACAAGCTTTGGCATTTCTTTCTTTCTTTATGCCAGAAATAAAAGTATTGAAGTAAGACTGCAGGTACCAAAATACCACCTTGCTTTAATCCTCATACTGCTGGTTCTCACAGAACAAATCCATAGGGTAGATTTATCAACTGAATAAAAGAATGTAAACCACATTATTTTGATGCATTCCCAGAGTATTCCACCTTCTGTCCTAAATCTTTCCCCAGTTCTCTGAGATGCAGATAGTGTGAGTCATTTCAGAAAATAATACGCTAAACTAACCTCCAATTTAATAAGGATTTGTTGTATGCTTCCTCTGCCAGGCTAATTTATATACTAATCACTTGGAATATAAAAAGATATAGCTCATTCCCATGAACAGTTTTAACCTAATTAGGAAGCTAATAAACAAAGAATTACAATACATTTTGTAAGTATAACAGAGATACTCACTGAGTAGGTGTTCATATGACAGCACAAGTGAAAAATATCTAAAATAGTAGTTGTATCCTGGTAGCCTGAAAGCCAAATAGAGCCCATAGGTATAATATATACAGAGGGTTTTTTTGGTTTTGGTTGAGTTTAATTAGTTGACTACATTAACACAAAGGAAGAGTTGTGCTCAATTTCCTCCCAGCCACATCAGCTGAAGCTGAATAGTGGATGTTCCAGTTCACCACTGTCCCCACTGTTTCCTATAATCACACATAAGCTTCACTCACTGAACTTACCAATCTGGCTTGTATAGAGTGTTGAGTTCAACCTAAGGAGAGGTGGTAAAGAAGTTTAGAATTTCTCTCTAGAAGGGTGGAGAGGGAAAAAAAAACATGTTTTTTAAATATATATATTTACCTAAGTATATCCCCATTTGGATTGCTCTTTATCTCTTACTGAAGACTCAAATTCTGGTATAATTTTATTTCTGCTGAAAGAACTTTTTTAAACACTTCTTACAGTGAAAATATCTTGTCTTTTATTTACCTGAAATGATTTTTATTTTGCCCTTGTTTTTTAAAAATATCTTTGTTGGGTACAGAATGCTAAGTTGGCAGATTTTTCTTTCGTTGCATAAAAGATAGCATTCTATTGTCTTTAGGCCTTCATAGTTTATGATGAAACAGTCTGCTGTAATTCTGTCTTTGTTTCTCTGTAGATAATGTGTCTGTTTACATCTGGCTATTTAAACTTTATTTTTGTCATTGATTTCAGAAATTGAATTATGATGTGCCTTGGTGTGGTTTTCTTTATGTTGTTTCTGTTTGGAGTTTGTTTTTCATAAAATTTGGATAATTTTCCATCACTTATTCCTCAAATAGTGTTTTCATTTCCCTGGTACCACATTTCTAGGATTCTAATCACACATATGTTGTATGGCTTAATATGGTTCCAGATTCACTGAGGTTTTGTTTGTGTGTATGTTTGTTTTTGGCTTTGTTTGTTTTTTTTTTAACCTGTACTTAATTTTGGGTAGTTTTTGTTGTTATGTCTTAAAGTATGGTTATCTTTCCTTCTGCATCATATAATATACTGGTAATTCTAATTAGCCTATTTTTCATTTCATGTATTTTTATCTCTACAAGTTACATTTGTATCTTTTTATATCTTTTATTTTCCTTTCATGATGCTCATTTTCTTTCATAACCTTAGCATAAGAATAAGCTTTGTAATAGCATTGTTAAGGTCCTTGTATACTAATTCCACTTTCTTTATCATTTCTCAATCACTAAAAATTATTTCATTTTTCCCTTGTTATGAATCATATTTTTATACTTCTTGGCATATCTAGTAATAACTTTTAAATTTCACATATTATGAGTCTTATCTTATTGGGTGCATATTGGTTTCCTTTAAAGAAACTTGGATTATAGGGCAGATCAGTTTGACCTGTGAGAGATTTGCTTTTAAGCTCTTTATTGTGGGTCCACAGCAGCTTTTATTCTAGTACTAATGTAACCCCATTACTAAGGCATGAGCCTTCTAAGGACTCTGCTAACACTCCACATATTTTAAAGATTCTTCATTCAGGCTGGATGAACACAATCTTTGGAAGTGTTCATCCAGCCTGAAATACAATCTGTTCCCACTCTTACGTGAGCTCCAGGTATTATTCAGCTAAGTGCATTCTGGTAGTTCTTCCCCAAATCTTGGTAGTTTTGTCACATGCGTGTGCAGATAATAATATTCAGCCAAATACATGGGGTGCTCTGAGGTTACCTTCCCATTTCATTCCTTCTGTTCTGGTAATATGCCCTGCAAATTCTAGCCTTCTTGGTCTTTCCAGACTTTTCCAGACTTGGTCTTTCCAGATCTTTGATTCCTCACATCAGTGAGACCACTGGGTTATGCTTTCGTTCCCACACTGGGAAGTGGCCTGGAAACTTCCTTTAAGCAGAAAGCTATGCAAATCATAGGGCTCACCTCATATACTTTCTTACTCATAGGAATAAAATCTGGTAGTCCAACATCTGACACTTTGTACAATTTCTAATTGTTTACAGTGGGATGGTGATTGGTGTAGTAATTTACCGTCTGCGAGCAGAAGCAGAGGTAGGCATAGTTGGTAGAAAGTGAAGACACAAAGAGCATTTCAGGCAGAAATGATCACATACACCAAGGCAAAGAGGTGACAAACAGCAATCGTGAGTATCAGGAGGTAACAATTTGGTGTTGCTGCACCCTAAAGTTAGAGGCAGGAAAGGACTGGCAAAATGGGTGGCTGGAGCTGGGGCCTAAGGCCAGAATTTCAGGCCTCAGAGATCATATGACTCAGAACTATGAAACAGGAAGAAAGGCAATAGGCAAAGAGTTAAGAGACCTGGGTTTGAGTTCTAGCCTATTATCAGCTCTTTAACCTTGAGCAATATTTTGTGCTTTTGTTTTCTCAGCTGTAAAACTGGCCTTCACCAGTTCTTATCCAAGACATTATTTCAGGACAACATTTCTGCAGCAGAGCTCAGTGGAAGTTGAGGACAATTCAAGCTGGAATCTTTAGAGAGACCAGATTATTAACAAATAGCATTTATTGATCACCTACTAACTACATACTAAAATTTATGCTGAGAGTTTTAAATACATTGTCTTTACTCCTTACAACAACCACTCTTACAAATTAAGAAAGAGAGAGGTTAACAGCTTATCAACATCGATGTAGTTAAAAATGGTGGAGGATCTGAATCCAAGCCTCGGTGACTACACTTTGCCGCTTCCATGCTGGACCCAAACATCAATATGTCTTTAAAGCTCTTTGAGTGATTATAATGTGCACTCAGGGTCAAGAACCAGCCTATTGGAAATATTAAAAGCAGATTTAAGACATCCACCTTAATAATAACAAGTAATGCCTTCAATACTGTTTCTCCTACCCCAGTACACTGATTGGAAACAATGTAATTATGCATGTACTACACTCCAACCCTATAAGGGGGCTGGGTGGTAGGTGGCTTAGTAAAGTTTTAAGTTTCTGGAAGGCCTCTTCCTGGACCTTCCTAGTTTAAGAAATGGTCAGTTTTACTATCTACTTGTGATTTTGCAACAGTGTAGATCCACTGAACATATGTTATTTACTAATGTTGGAGTAAATTCACCCCACATTTTATTCTATTTAATTTTTGGAGCATGCTGATGGCTTTGGAGAAGATTTTACAGTACTCATGGCAGCAGATTAAAACCTTACTTACTAGGATCTAGGTACCGTGCCGAGCAATCTACTTGTATTATCTTGGTTAATTCTCACAACAGTCTCATGAGGTGGGTACAGTTATTCCCATTTTATAGGACAGCAAGGCCCAGAGCTCCACTGCGGGTCACCTGGAAATGAGGCCCAGCAGTCCTGCTCTAGAGCCAAAGGCCTGGGCCCTGCGTCATGCCGCTCTTCTCCTAGCAATGGTTGCTGGTCCAAAGGAAATGTTCTTTACTTCTCTTTAAGTTGTAAATAGCAAAACTGGAACAATCAAAAGTGTTAAAAAATATTGTCCTACCATCCTTTTAAAAGGTAGAGCGAACAGAAAGGAAAGTCTTGGTACCCTGAAACCAAACTCTTATATTCTTCTGGTCTATTGTAGGTGAAACCTCTTTTTTGGTACACGGGTCATTGCTCAAAAGCAATGCGTGCCTTTATCTTTTTGATCTGTGTGTGGTCTCAGTAACGTACGTGTGTTATGGGCCATGCCACAAGTCTGGCTCTCCCTTCCCCAGCAAGGATTTTACTACGCAGACCACGTTAACGTGAAAAATCCGGAACAAAGAGAAACTGACTAGCAACATTACGTTCACAGCTAAAGGGGCTGCATGATGAATCACCCATTGAGAAAAAAGAACAATTCTAAAACATTTTCTTTCAGTATGAGAATGACTAACATCTAATTCAGAGATGAGTACTTAACAGATCTAGGGAGCTGAGAAGCCAATGAACACAAATTGTCTTATTATACAGGTCTCTCATATGAAGTGGAATGGTTTATACAGAGCAATTTAACCTGGGTGACTACATTTTGGGTGACTCACTTTTGTTATCTAGCAGGCCACAGGCTTCCATGAGCTTCTCCAGGGCACAAATAGGCATTTTCCCACCAGCATATAAAATGGCTCTTCACCCTTCTAAAAGAAAAAGACAAGGGAAGAAGTCACTTTCCTAGTAGCCTCCAACACTAGATTCCCACACCCCTCCCAAAAAACCTGGCAGCAAAAACAGTACACACAAGAAAAATGCAGCGATGACTCTGTTGTTTCCTTCAGGCATTAGTTTCAACTTCCCTTAAACAAATAAAACTCTGTGATCAGCTTACTATAAAATATTAAAGTGAACATATTGTTTCACCCATACCCCCAGCTCTAAGGTAGAGGTTAGCAAAAACTGAAGAAGGGAAACCAGATGCAACATAATTGGAAATTGGATATTAGCCCCGAATAATAGCTGATCAACCTTACAGTTCTATCATTTTTCATATAAGAAGCTTTTGACCCAGTTTAGAGATAATTTATTCTATAAAACCCTGAAAAAGAGTGGGTGCTCTGTCCCAGGGCATATTTAGTGTCAGTATTCTAGGTGGGATTTCCCCATCGGGCAGGAGTTTGGACTGAATGACACTGGATTCTGGATAGCAAGTGCTGAATTTGATACAGCACAGATCCACTCAAGGACAGAGCCCGCCCCCGAGCTAGAGCTGCTGAAATAGTTAGGACAAGGTTTCCTTGTGGCAAGTGGAGATGGGCTAGTTCCTTGTGAAGGAATAACATCATGCAGCCCCTGGGTGTGAATGCAGTGAGCATTCACTCACTACATGGGGGGCAGGTGAGTAATGAGATCTAAACACTCCCAGAAACTTTGCTGCAGCTTCCCTTAGTGCTCTCCGTGGTCTGCTGGCAAAGGCCAAATTCCTGACTCCATGGAGGCATCCATCCTACCCCAAAAAGTGGGAGGTCTTTGTTTGCTCCCTAACCTATAGAGTCTGAGGCAGGCAAATTGGCATTCACCTGCAGCAGAACACTGTGACGCTGCAGGTCTTAGGGACCATGTCCCAACCACTGCTGAACAGGCTCCTGCCTGCCTGCATCCTTTTAACATCTGGACACCCACAGTGCTATTTCTCAGCTCCTGTTAAAGAATCAGAGTCGTCAGCCAGCAGGACCAAATCAAGTCAAATTTCCCAGATTAAAACTTTAAATTCTTCTGAATACAGTCATGTGAACATGTTTTTTGGTCCTGCATTTAAAAAATAAAATAAAAAACCTAACAATAGCTTTATTCCTCTAAAGTAGTAGTGTGAGTTTCACAGCTCACTGTGCTACAGATGCAGGACCTGCAAGTCCTGCTTGAAATCTAAGATCTGCAGAGAGCCTGGGACTTTGCTGCCACCAGAGCATGGCTGGCAGCTGTGAGCCTGTGGGGTTGCAATTCATCCTCCTTTTTCTGTGCAGACAACACTGCAGGACTGTGCGGGAAACAGTATGTGTCCAAGCCGATGATGAGAGCCTTCCTGTGCATTTCATCAAAACCAAAGCCGAGACCAGAGGGTTATGTCAAGGAAATCACATCAGACAGTGCCCTTTCAACATCTAAACTCCTGTGCCTTGAAAACACTAAATAGAATTGATGATTTTTCCCCCCTGAAGCTATTTGTTCTAAGTTCATAAGGAATGCCAGGAAAACCATCTCTCTTTTCTCTTGCTTGCAAGAAGCACTGGGTGCAAAGGACAGGCAAGAATCAGCAGGGGACAACATTAATGAGACAGCATGAAAGTGAGTATGAGCTGTTGTGCTACTCCTATTTTTGGCTGTCAATGGAAGCAATTGGAACTAATAAAAAATAAAATACAGTTGGTGGTGGTGAGAGTGGCCAGGGGGAGAAGGAATACTCTTTCCGGTCTTCCCTGTTGCTAAGCAGATAGAAACTGCTCCAGAACATTGCGTCTGATTTCCTGACTGCATGCTCTCTTCCTTTTTTATACAGGCAAGAAAGTGAGAAGTTTAAAAGTCGCTAGAGACCGGAGTTCTAGTCTCAGCTCTACCACCACGCTGTTTACAGTTGGGCTCATAACCGTGGACAGTGAAAAACTAAGTAACATGTGTAGAACACCTACTGCACGCCAGGTACTCTTCTCAATGCTTTGTGTCTTTTGAGTTAGTGAATTATCACAATGATAGTAGGTACTATTTTCAAACCTTTATAGACAAGACAGCAATTCAGTCACCCAATGTCACACAAGTCACAAGTGGGACACCTGGGATTCAGATCCAGACAGTCTCCAGAGGACAAGCTCTTCACTACTACACTATCTTTCACCTAGTTGAGCCCCGGCTTTCTCATCTTTAAAAAGATGTAGGTTATAAACCTTATAGATTTATTGTGTTAGTTAATAAGATATTATACATATACTGAGTACAGGGCTTGGGGTATAATAAACAATCAAAAATGCCAGCTACTCTTTTTTGCCTTTCTTTCCTTCTCTTTCTTTCAGCCCCGTCCCAGAGAGGTGGGACCAGCAGGGAGGACTTGGAGAAATCGTGCCGGTTTCTTTTCTTTCCCACCCAGGGCATCCTGTGCCCATATACTACTGTGCTGCATAACTAATTTTCACAAGAATAATAGGCCACTGGGTGCCAAGAACATGTGGGAAATACACAGAACCCGTAATTTTACAAAACCTGTTTGTTTCCCAAACCCGCCCAGTCTCTGCTGAGTGAGTTTAAGATTACTAGCAATATATCCATTGCAGACCCTTTTAGTCAAGAGGGTTTGCTGCTTTGTCTTGAAGGCTTTGTCTCTGCAAGCATACAGGACTCTTTTATTTCAGCTGCAAGGGAGTTTGGGTAGCAGCCAGAGTCTGTAACATTTGGGGTCCCTAAGCCTTTATGCATCTGTTGTTTGGCCATCAAAACTGACTGCATTGACTTGGTTGGAATTACAACTCAATTTACACCCTGTATTTCCCCCTTACTTATTCTTCATCATACAGGACTCGAGATTTAACAGCATTTCTTTGACTTTCTGGCCTCCTCTCAAGACTTTATTTGATTTCTACAGCTTATGTAACAGTGTTCTCCACAGCCAATAATAACTCTTCAACTGGATACTCTAATCAGACACTTTTTTCCCTCAACAAGCTTCTAGCAGCCTCCTTCCTCTTCTAACTCGGCAAAAATAAATAAACAAACAAGCGAATAAATAAATAAACCTCCACTTTTAGAATGAGGTGAAAGCTAGCTCCACAGGTAAAAGAAAGTCAACTGTCTCCAGAGTTGGGGGAGTGCTTCCACTGAGAGAAAACCTCCTCTGCGGGTACGTGATTGCTGAGAAAGCAACACGGCCACCACAACGGGGTGTGATAAAGGCCCTGAGTGCTGTTCCTGATGCTCACTTGCCCCATGATTCGAGGCAAGTCCGTTTGCTTCTCCGGGACTCAGTTTTCAAATCTGTAGAAGTATATTCTCTGGCATCTTTACCAGAGCTTAAAGTATTTCACCATATGTTACCTCTTTCATTCTCACAGCCCTGGAAGTCAGGCACAAATACTTTGTTTTAGGACCTGAAAGGAAACAGAAGAGCAAAGAATGTTGGGGCTGCCCACAGTTGTGATGTAGCTCAGATAGGAATTCATGCTATTTTAATGCTAAGTGCTATTGTGTTCTAGAAATGTCTTTGCCTCAAAATGGAATTCTTTAACATAGAAATAAACCACCTTGCTTGCAAGTCACTTGAATTGGGTATGTAAATGAACTTAGGGGATTTGAAAACCCAATCTAATAGAAAACATTAATGCTCGGCCAGGAAAAATAGGTCCAACAGAGTTTCACATTATAGAAATAACTCATATGCAGGGTCTACCACCTTGAAACCTTGACTATTTAATCCTCACAGTTACCTTGTGAAACACATTATTAGTCATTATTAGTTCCATTTTACAGCTGGAGGAACTAAGGAAGAGTGTTGGAATGGCTTCTCAGGGGCCTCAGAGGAAGTCAGTACTGCACAGGGGAAATTCTTGTATTTGCTCTCTCTTTTCTTCATGCAAATAGAGAAAACAGGTTGTCTGGAGAAGTTCTCACAGCTGAAATCATTCCTGCAACTGCAGGCACATTCCCATCGTGCCTGCTTTGGGGTACAGTAGCAGCTCTCAGATTTCTAAAATCCAAAATAAAGACAAATATGAGCTCCATATTGGGAAAACACCCTTAAGGGTGTGTTTCTCTAATTGTAGTCCCTGGGCCATCAGGAATTTGAGAGAACCCTAAATCATTCACAGACTGTGACACTTACACTGTTATTCATGAATTAACTGCATATTTGATGGCATTCAATTAAAAGCGGATGTCTTCTTAGGCACGTCTTAACCAGAAACAGGGCCGAGCTTCCCACTGGTTTTCAGCATGTAGGGATGTTTGTGTGTCATAGTGAAGTGTGTGTGTCTGTAATGTCGACTAGGCATGTACTAAGTACGAACTACGCATCAAGTACTGTGTCTACTTATTGGGAAACAGAAACAAAAATATTCTCTCTCCCCTCAAGAGTTTAAAATCTAGGTAAGAAAACAAAACAACATACTAAGCTCTGGTAAAACCTGGAATTCAAATGTATGTTATTTTTAATTTTGTGGAACCCTGTATTTCTTTAACTTTCTGAATCCTGAAAAAAATTTTTCAAGTACCTAATAATGTCATTATAATTAGTTCTTCACATTTTAAAAATAATTTTTAATCTCCCAATCTATATTCAGGTTTAGAATTTCCTAAAATGTTTTATTCTTAAACCCCCTTATAAAGCAATTACACGATTAAAATACAAATAAAGACTGCTTGTTTTACATTGATCATCTATAAATTTAGGATAAAATGGGAACTTCTATCTGCCAGGTGCTATGCTGTGTGTTGAGCATCAGAGGATCAGACACGATCCTGACTCAAGAGTGCAGTGGTAGAGAGATGCGAGCTGGTGATTGTGGTGCAGCCAGGTGAGTGCTGGCTGGCATACCTACAATATATTGTACGATACACAACCAGTTCCTAGAGATCAGCCATATGACCATGAGGGTGCGTGATGGGGTTGGGGAGGGGACAGGCCCAGGGAAGGAAGGCTGTATGGAGGAAGTAATGTTTGAGCCATCCTCAAAGAACAGAAGGTCCCCATGAGGAAGATAAGGACTTTCCTAACCAAAAAGAGAAGCATGCACAAAGCTTACATGGCACGATTCCAGAGTCTCCCAGGGTTTTTAAGAGAAAACCTCCTGAAAAGGCTAAGAGGCAGAGCAGTGTCTAGAGTCTGCTTCAGCTAATGAAACCTGCTGCCAGCATCTTCTCCCACCAGCCCTCAGTTCCTGAGACACCCTTACCTTCTGCCACCTCCCCTTCTTCCGCTGTCAAATAATAGTTGTGTTGCTTTTGAACTTCTCAAACATGTGAAAAAAGACCTTGAGCTCCACCAGTGAGAGGACCAAATAGACATAAAAGAGCTTCCTTGTGCAATAATATGTAGTCAAAATTCCAGGGCATGGTTGCTTAATTTGTATATTAACCATGGCTCCAATACCTCCTCCCTTCTGTTGCTGGCCATCTGGCGATTTCACTCCTGACATTTGTGCACACAACTGGTTGTGTGATTCCACCCTTTCAGCTGCCATTGCTTCTTGTGGTGATAAAAGTTAAAACACAGGATTGCAGTAGGATTCGGGAATAATCTGCAAACTTTCTGTTTTTGTTTGATCTGTTTTATAGAAAAACAACATACTTGTTTTATTTTATGGAAAATTAACATTCATGTCAAAATGTTCTTTTACAGTGGTTTTGATGAAAGACTGTTCTAGCTAGTCTCCAAAATTGTTTGATCGTTATACTTTTGCTTAATGTCTTAAGTACTAAGAGAAGTACTGAGAGAAAACCCTATAGCAAACATACGGTTTTGACATTATTAACAAGGCAAAATATTGTCTAAAGATAATTATGTGTGTCCAACTACCCATCTTAAGCAAAACTCTTTGAACATAAGAGACTTATAAATATCTTTGTTTGAAGTTTTGTGGTAAAATAATCATTAGAAGCTTATGTAGATAAGCCTTGATTGATAAGTATCCTATGAAAACATTGTTAAAAGGCTGGGCTTTTGCTAGGTAATGCAAAGTACATTTTTAAAATTCCATATTGGTGAAGGTTACATAGTTTCACTCTGCAAATCCTTACTGAGTTGCTTCATTTGTATAGACACTGTTGTATATAAATGCTTGTCATTTTTAAAAGAAGTAAAGATTATAGTTACCCAAGGAGTATTTACAATGATTATCATAGCAAAGACAAAATTGTAACATTACCTCCTTAAGTACTGAGTAATTACAAAGTACCACACACAATGTTAGATGTTCAATGTGTATATTATCTCATTTAATACTCTTGGTTACCCTTGAGGTCAGTTTATTATCCACCTCACACCCTCCTTTTTAGATGAAGAATCTGAGAGTCAGAAAGAGAAAGACATTTATCCAAGTGTATTAGGGTTAATAAAACACAGAGCCAGGTTTTGAAGTCAGGACCATCTAATTCCAAAGACTTGTCTCTTAACTACTATCTTCTATTTCCCTCTTGTGTTTGGTAATATGCTTGCTAATGGACAAGCCAGTTGGAGCAAATGCTTCCTCCTCACTGGTAATATGGTAACATAGTACATTACTGCTTATCAAATGTGTCTGTGTATGTCAGAACATGTAATCTCTAACGACCTTAGAGGTAGGTGTTATAAACTTCTCTCTTTTAGAACTGAGTTCATTGAGGCTCAAAGAAATTAAAGGACTTACCTAAAATCATACATCTAGTATGAAGCAGAATGAAAAGGAAAGCTAAGTCTTCTGGTTTCAAATTCTCTGCTCTTATTACTATGCCATTTTTATTCCAAATAGCTAGAGAAAAAGGTGATGGAAAGTTTGCTCTACACAAACATATAGGCACATGAACTCAATAAATAAGGAGGTGTTACTATATCTCTTCATGCTAATAAAATGTAATTCAAATTGAAACATGTCAATTTTTACTTGTTTACTAAAACTTAGTAGCAATTAAAACTGTTAACAAGCCTAATAATAAAGGACAAAAGCATTAAATACTTATTGATCATCATAAAATTGTAAGTTTTACTGATTGTAAGATATATTTATCTTAGTTTGTCTATTTAATAACCTTTAAAGACTGCAAACTTTTAAAAATGACAGGTAGTAATTTGAAAATTTTTTCATTGTAGAAAAAAGAGGGGAAGCAATCGATATCTACCTGTTTTAATGTGGAGAGAGGAAATTTTTTCAAAATGAATTGTCAATGAGAACTTGGAAAAGATAAGGAACAAAAAGACCTTTGAATCTTGTTAGTTCCTGAAGTTTAAATTTTTACATCTAAAATGGAGAGGAAAGAATAAAAATTTAGCCCTCTGAAAGATGTTCAAAAAACATCATTCAAGAAGTCAGTGGCAATGTTACAGAACAGAACAAGGGGGGGCCTGGGACCATATACTATTATTTAAAAGGCCCCCAGGTCCGTCATGTCCGCCGCCCGAGGAAAGACATCTCTCAATGCCAGAGATTCGTGAAAAGGAAAGGAAATGTTTATTTAATGCTATACAAACTTCAAGTAGTGACCTAATGTCTTTATCAAAAACCCCAAAGTCTCCCAAAACACCCACAAACAGACACAGTCCTTCCTTCCTTCCCCCCTTTGCCCAGTCCAGAGTACCGTATTTCAGGGAAGGAAAACGAAGTCCATGGCTCAGACAGTCCTCTGGTTCTTAGTCCTCCTTCTCGACTGGGAGACCTCCCTGGGTTCCCGGCACTCTCGGCTGAGTCGCCAGGATCTTTGCTAAAACCAGGTGGTGGTTTCCCCCTTCTAAAGCTGCGGGGGTCCCCACTCCGTCCAGGCCTCATGGTTCTCTCTCTCTGGGATGCGGGAGTCTCCACTCTGCTAAAGACGCATAGTTCTCTCTCTCAGGGCTGCGGGAAGGGGAGAGCCCCCACTCTCCCAAAGCCACGTGGTTCTCCCCTCTAATGGCCACCAAGTCTGGGTTTTAAATCCCCGCGGCCAGTCTTCCTCTGCAGCCTCATTTCCGACTCCTCCCACACTCGGCTTCACATGCCACTCATATCCTTCCAGCTTTACTGGGCTGCCATCATGAGTCTGGGCAGGTGTGGCCCCATGTCCTGGAGCCAGTCTTCTCCGAGCTCCCACGCAGGCGCTGTAGCCTGGGGGGGGCAGGATCTGCCCCCAGTCACGTGTTGGTGGGGGAAGTTACTTCCATTTCCCCCCCAGAGATGATCACAGCTATTTAACATATCCATGCAACCAGCCAAAGGCTATAGATATGTTAAATGACCACGCCAGAGCTTAGCTGCAAAACAGCTCTCAATGGTCCTGCTCCATTTGTCCCTTCCCCCAACCCACACCCTGGGTGGGGTGGGGGGGGGAATCTCCTGGACACCTTAAGTTCTGGACCCCATTTCAAATGCCCATTTGGGGTCCCCCCTCTTGGCTGCACCCTGTAACAATCCCTCCTTTCAGATATACACCCACTTTAAATTCTTTTAAAGGACAATGGACGAAGATCTCATCTTCTTGTAACTGCTTCCTGCTGGAAATGGACATTGTTTTACCCACCCATGGGTCAGGGGTGCCCTGAAAGGGGGGTGCAGCATGGAGGGAGTCCTTCCTGTAAGGGGAAGGACCTTACAGAATCCTGGTCAGTTGGCTGTCACCAGGAAGTCGCAGGCTTGGTGTCCAAAGGCTGGCATTACTGGACCGTTGGCATCCTGGTCATATTCTGGAGGCGACAGATTTGGAAAGAATTGGAAGGCACAATTAAATCTTAACCACTAAATGACAAAGGTAGGGCTTAAGTAAGGAATGGCTTATCTGGAGGAAGGTGTACAAGGCACGCTACACCTATCCAAAACTCTTGTGGCCCACTACACTTCACTGGGGCTGAGGGGAATATGTTAGGATTTCCCTCCTTTCAGATACCTGGGCCCTTTCTGTCCAAGCCATCAAGACAGAAAAAGGCAAAATTAGTTCTAAAGTGAAGCCCACAGACCACCCAAACCATTCACCAACCCAACCACTCAGTTCAGCCAAACCGTTGAATCTCAGGGGGTGATGATGAAAATGGGCTCGTTAAGGCGAGGTTTATATTCACTCACTCATTCAACCAATTACTCAGGTAATGAAGTCATAGGCATATGCCCTATGAAAACAGAAGAACACAGGTTAATTCACACAACAATCCCCAAACCAGTCTCTGTGCCTGTGAGACTGTCTTTTGGGAAGACATTCAATTGCAAGGTTTTTCCTGTAATAATATTTAGCAATGGCAACTTAAAGGTCCTCCGTACCTGTAAATTGTACATCTTTGGTGACATTACAGACTCAGTTTCAACTTTCAAATGAAAACAAACTTTCAAGACAGTTAGCTGCACCATTCTGATGTCCAATACCAAGCATTGTGATTTTCTTTGAACCACAATTTTTCTCCTTAAGATCACCCTCACTGTTATTAAAGGACTACTTTGAGTCCCACTTTTAATTTTGACTGGTCGTTTGCATAAACACACCAAGAGCAGCCTGGATCACTTATGATCCTTGAGTCTACCTTGCTGGAACTCACACAGGGAGCCTTTAGATTGACTTCTCAGTCCACCCCTCTTGGGGCACCAAAGCAGACCCACACATCTGTCATCTGGCTTCGCCTGTACCAGTTGTTTCACTCAAATCCTTGAGGCTTCCATTGTGCTTACAGGTTCCTTTTTGGCCATCTTTCAGGAAAGCAACCTTCGTTCCTTCCCTGGAAAGACTGCCATGAACCACACAACCAACCAAAGTACCAGGCTTTTTTGTGGGCTTACGCTAGCTTCACAAGTCAATCCCAGTTCCTCAGGGCTTTCTGGTGACGACCAGAACCCATACATGCCTCCTTCAGGCGTGACTTTCCAGTCAAAGTCTCAGTTAACAAGACCACTATTAACGACCGGTCTTATTGGTTTTATGCAAAGAAACCTTATATTATCACTCACTCCTTCAGAATGCCAAATTCTGGAGGGATCAGGTAGGGAGAAAAATACAAAGCGTGAAGGAAAATCTTCTTCCTTCTGATATCCACCAGGCTTCTCAAAACTCTCCTACAGAGTGTGAAGTTTCAACCTTCCCTGGAATCCTCAATTTCCTTTTCAGAGCAGATACAGAACAAAATCCAAAACATAGAGTTCCAGAATAATACACAGGTAGAAGCATTCTCTTGCACCAATGCGTCCATTGGTGCCTCGCAGAGACATGCTCCTTCTGATCCGGTCTCTTGGCAGAGACATGCCCCCTTTGCCTCTGGCTGAAACACTCATCAGCCCCAAATGACCCTTCCTGGGTCCCGACTGGCAAAAGCATGCTCCCCAACCGGTTACAGGCGACCTTTCCTAGGTCTCAGAGTACAGAAGGTTTCTGATCAGAAACAAAACTAATGGCAGAGACTTGCTCTCTTCCAATCCGGTCTCATGGCAGAGACATGCCCCCTTTGCCTCTGGCTGAAACACTCATCAGCCCCAAATGACCCTTCCTGGGTCCTGCGTGGCAAAGGCATTCTCCCCGACCGGTTACAAGTGACCTTTCACAGGTCCTCAAATACAGGTTTCTGATCAGAAACAACACCAATGTGAGAATTTTGCTCTTTTCCCATGAAACTATAAAACAAGTAGTTCAGGTTTCCTCTACTCCAGGTTTAAAACTTTCACAACCTTTACACATAATTTTCACGTCCAGATTTAACCATCATTCTCTTTTAATCCTGGTTCCTTTCCCACACTGGGAAGGACTATACTTAAACTCAGTACTTAACCTCAGCATGTGGCAGCTAAAAGTCCCTAACACTACAGGTACCTTCCACTAAAAGTCACTAGATTCGCAGGGACATCCTGCAGCTTTCTGAAGCTTAGACCTTGCAAACACCCTATATATCAGATGGTCACCTTTGGACCTCAGTTCATGACCTTCAGAACCAGAACCATTCCTATCAGAACCAGTTACACAGAGAACCTGACTGATGCAATGCCAACACAGTAGGAGCATACAGCCCATACTCTGAAGAGAGCCCTTGGCCCACCAACTTGTCCAGTTCCAAGATGGCGGCGCCCATGCACGCGGGGTCATCCAAGATGGCGGCGCCCATGCACAACCCACCGTCCACGGTGGGGCACTCACGTGGCTCATCCTCCATTTTACCCAAAATGGCGACACACCCACATGGTTTGCTCTCCGATCCCCACTATACATGCAGGCTCGGCTTACAGAGCCTAGGGGTTTGCTTCCTCCCCAAACCTGAGTACAGGTTCCCTTACTGCCCCCTGGGCTCACCGAAACTGTAAGTGAGCAGACAGGGGCAACCTGGGAGCAGCACACTAACCAAACTATTATCCATAGCTCCATTATTCCAAAACGGTGTTCAGAAACCAGTTTTCAACCAAACCATTTTCACATCTCTGCTCCCTCCCCGTTTCATTTCCTTTTCACCTTTCCAGGCGTGACAGGCGGCCGATGCCCTCAGGAGGAGTGCAGAGGAATTCTCGAGACGGGGACACTCCAAAGTCTCACTCTCTCGCACCTGAGGGGGTCGGTCTGCCACGGACAATTATCCCTTCGTGGTCGCCAAAAACTGTTACAGAACAGAACAAGGGGGGGCCTGGGACCATATACTATTATTTAAAAGGCCCCCAGGTCCGTCATGTCCGCCGCCCGAGGAAAGACATCTCTCAATGCCAGAGATTCGTGAAAAGGAAAGGAAATGTTTATTTAATGCTATACAAACTTCAAGTAGTGACCTAATGTCTTTATCAAAAACCCCAAAGTCTCCCAAAACACCCACAAACAGACACAGTCCTTCCTTCCTTCCCCCCTTTGCCCAGTCCAGAGTACCGTATTTCAGGGAAGGAAAACGAAGTCCATGGCTCAGACAGTCCTCTGGTTCTTAGTCCTCCTTCTCGACTGGGAGACCTCCCTGGGTTCCCGGCACTCTCGGCTGAGTCGCCAGGATCTTTGCTAAAACCAGGTGGTGGTTCCCCCTTCTAAAGCTGCGGGGGTCCCCACTCCGTCCAGGCCTCATGGTTCTCTCTCTCTGGGATGCGGGAGTCTCCACTCTGCTAAAGACGCATAGTTCTCTCTCTCAGGGCTGCGGGAAGGGGAGAGCCCCCACTCTCCCAAAGCCACGTGGTTCTCCCCTCTAATGGCCACCAAGTCTGGGTTTTAAATCCCCGCGGCCAGTCTTCCTCTGCAGCCTCATTTCCGACTCCTCCCACACTCGGCTTCACATGCCACTCATATCCTTCCAGCTTTACTGGGCTGCCATCATGAGTCTGGGCAGGTGTGGCCCCATGTCCTGGAGCCAGTCTTCTCCGAGCTCCCACGCAGGCGCTGTAGCCTGGGGGGGGCAGGATCTGCCCCCAGTCACGTGTTGGTGGGGAAGTTACTTCCATTTCCCCCCCCCCCCAGAGATGATCACAGCTATTTAACATATCCATGCAACCAGCCAAAGGCTATAGATATGTTAAATGACCACGCCAGAGCTTAGCTGCAAAACAGCTCTCAATGGTCCTGCTCCATTTGTCCCTTCCCCCAACCCACACCCTGGGTGGGGGGGGGGGGGGTTGGAGACATCTTAAAATCTCCTGGACACCTTAAGTTCTGGACCCCATTTCAAATGCCCATTTGGGGTCCCCCCTCTTGGCTGCACCCTGTAACAGCAACAATAATTTACATATTGCATGCAGAGCAACAAATTCTGTTTCTGTGTTTTGTATTTGGAGATGAAAACAAGTCAAAAGGAAAAATTCCAAAGAAGGTTCAAATTTATTCTCCAACCTCTGAGCCTAGTTCAAGTTTGCCTGTGTGGTTTTATTGCTTAGTTCACACACACAAATTAGCACTGGCAATCCTAAAAGCCAGCTTTGAAAAAAATCTTTTGCTTCTGGAGTTGATGAAAGAAAACACTCTTTCTCAAAAATGTGATTATTTGGTTCCTCACAAGTTCAAAATGTGTGAAAAGAGAGAGGGGAATTTCTTTAAAGGAACTTTCTTCCACCACATTTTAAGATGTTGATTGTTCGTCAGTGGTGGGCAATCAGGGGCTTCTAACAACCGGGAAACATAATGGCGTCTTTCAAATTAGTCAACAGGGAGCTTAGTGTCAAATTATGTATATAACCAGAATACCTTGGAGTTGCTTTTTGTAGTTACTCTTTTATAGGGAAAAAATAATGCAATAATTTACATTTCGAATCATTGGGATTTAACAGTGGCCTTTACTACAGTAAAATCTCATTGAAAAAAATCTTGCTATAACATTCCCTCAAGAATATGTTGTTATAGTTATAGCCAGATAAAATATGATTTGCTTGTAAGGTGAAAGCTACTACTATGCCCTACCATCTGCATTATATATTACTGTGAGACTATATTGAAGTTATAGTGAAGTATGAGAATAATACCAGTTGTCTAACCAAAGAAAACATTCACAAATCTAACAGTTTAAAAAAGGATATGAGAAATGTAAGTTATAAAATGTGCATTTTGCTAAAGTCTTACAACACGATGATCAGGAAAAGAGAAGTCCAGAAGTTGAGAGTTCTGTCTTAAGCTCCTACGTGGGCAGTCTCTCTGTCCTGGCAAACCACACAAGTCACTTGTAAAACACTATGGGCATTAGCATTAGAACTTTATCTAATGCCTTCAACACTTCAGAAGCCACTTCCAGTCAAACTAGTTTTTAAAAATACATTTCGTCTTTTTTCTTGGTCAAACCAGAAAAGTTTTTTGAAGTTTAGTACCTGGTAACATGCACGGCATTTGTATGGGTCTGAGTTAAGAATAACCTTAGAAATCATTGGTTTACTCCTATAAACAGACACCAGCCCCTAAACCTGTGTTTTCATTCAAGTGTGCTCATTTCCTTGTATTTTATCTTAGCACCTTTTTATACTTTGTAGAAGAAAATTTTCTTCTTGATATAACGTTCTCAAGAGATAGAACTTCCATTAGATGTGAAGATTTTAAAACCGCTTCCTAAATTGGAAAGTATTATTTACATCTCAAAGAGCATACATTGCAAATGGTTTTTTAAAACTAAAAAGCACCCCCAAACAAGATACACAGTGTATTCACTAAGGATTTTGAATAAATCTAATATTTAAATGATTAAAAAACCACACCGAGTCCTTTTGGCTGAACCTCACATGACCACCTACTCTGGGTAGATGGAATGAAGTTGAGGTATGGGGGTATGACATCTGGCAAGGACTTGTGAATTACAATTTTCTTTTACAACTGAAAACCATATCCTGGTCAGGTCTCAGTGGGGCTTACCGCTGTCAGAGCACACAAGGTTTGTTTTGATCTGTTATGGAGTAACACACATCCCATTCGGTTCACACTAATAACATCCCCATGTCTGGTGTACACCAATCCAGAGCCTACTAATTAAAGGTTGGAATTAACCAAACACAGTTTTACTACAAAACATGTGAAACTTATTAAAACTTAAAAGTAACTGCTGATTCTCAATATAGGCAGAACTGAAGAATGTGGGAGTCTTGTGAGGTTACTTAAGCAAAAATGTTAAAGCACATTCAGGATGCTTTGGTCTGCCTTTTCAGTACACAATGTGTTAACATAATAGAAAACTGTGTTGAGGTTTTAAGATTACAGAAACCAAGAGGTAAAAAGGATTCACCAGGGTTAACTCCTACTCTGAGTTTTTGGTTTAACAAGTAATTCTATATGCAGTTGTTGCCTTAGCACTTTCTCACCAGAAAACTGTTGGTTGATTTGGGAATGAACGAGGGGAGGGGGGCGGTGACAACCGTTGAAAGACAGCAGAGAGGGGTAAGTTTCAGCCACTAAGTTACATAATTCAATATAAGACTACAGCTTTACTTTTTTATTTTTTAGCTATATATACTATACCTATTTTAAAGTACTGTTTCATAAGTATACAGTTTGCTAAATTTTCACGAACTGTATTTATCCTTGTAACAAGTACCCAGGTCAAGAAACAAAACATTCTTGGCACTCTCACAGATTTTTCTTTAACTTAGCAGTATAGCTTCACCTACAGTGGGCACCTAGATCTTGCTCTTGTCATGACTCGAAAGAATAGCAAATTCGTGAAGCTGGAAAGCAACAGAAATGAAAATAGCCATCACCGAGTTCCCTCTGCTTGTGGTTTCGACAGAGCTACTGGGTCCCAGCATGGGATGTGTGACAGCAACCACTCAAGCTGCATCCAAGGAAGGCACAAAAGAGGAGAAAAACATTTCAATTAAGAGATCTAAGATGGCAGTGGAGAAGGTGGATGTTATGCTCACCTCCTCCCAGGACCAAACTTGAATTACAACTAAAATATAGAGCAATCAACCTGAAGACTAGCTGAAGAGAAGTGTTATAACCACATCAAGACGGACAGGAAGGGCAGAGACGCAGAAAGGGTGGGCCCTGCTTCCATGGGCGCTGACTAAGATTCCATAGGGATATCTCAGCTGCAAAGGTTCCCCCGGAGGAGCTGGGGTCTCAACCCCAACTTGGGCTTCCCAGCCCAAAGCACCAGAGCCAGGAAAATATGCCCACATAACATCTGGCTGTGAAAAATCAGCCAAGATTCTGTCTACCAGGGAGATACAGGATTCTGCTAGAGACAGAAATCCCTCTTAAAGCGCCAACAAACAAAATCTCATTTGTAGCCACTCACCATGGTCTCAGGCAGAGGGAAGGTAGAGCAGACTAGTATTGCATAAAGAGAGATTGGGGTTTGTGGCTCTGGAAAGACAGCTGAGGGAACAGTCACCATGAATAAGCTCCTGGAAGAATCCGGGATAGATTTGAGTTATGTGGCTCTAGGATGGGAGACATTTTTTTCTCACATGCCCAACTGGTATAGAGCCTTCCCTTCACACAGCCAAATCTTGATCTATTTGGGCCTGATAAACTCTTCTTTTTTAAGATTTTATTTATTTATTTTTAGAGAGAGGGGAAGAGAAGGAGAAAGAAAGGAAGAAACATTGATGGGCAAGAGAAACATCAATTGGTTGCCCTTCACACACCCCCAACTGGAGACCTGGCCCACAACCAAGGTGTGTGCCCTGAATCAATCCAGCAACTTTTCTGTTTGCAGGATGACACCTAACCCACTGACCAACCCCGGTCAATGCTGCACATGAAAACCTCTCTGGCCTCAACCATATGATTCCCTGAACTCCCGCCCCATCACAAATATGCAAGTATCTAGTGGCAGCTAGACAATATACCTTGGGACATTTGCTGAGTGGCCTCAGACCCAGCACTGGCACTGGGTTTGAACTTGTATCAATCTAGTTAACACCACTCACCTAGGAATCCAATGAGAACCTACTCTATGCAACTCAAGTACTGCAGTGGCTCTTTCAGTGAATGAGCCTAACAGGCAGCAGATGGGCAGAGACCAGTCTTCAGGTGCCTTGGGAATTTTGCTGACCTGACACCAAGCCCAGTGCCGGTAAAAGCTGGCTTTCTGAACAGCTTGGTCCTTCCCATGCACACTCAGGCCCAGCAGAGGCAGCCACAAACTGTGGATCACTTTGTAGCTCCAAACAGGTTGCCCAAGACCAGTCACATGCAGTGTCTAACATTGGCCTGCACACCAGAGTCCCTCCCAAGAGATGCCAGAACAGACATACCCAATGGCCAGCTTTAGACATCACAGCAGAATCCAATTAGCTTGACAAGCAGCATATTCCAAGAAAGTTCTTGGCAAACACAAGACCCCCATGAGGTGAATTCTGCTTCTGTGATCAGCATCTGCACAGCAGTTTTTATGCTGTGGTCAGGGATGATCCTTAGAATCAGCCAACCGGAGAGTCAAACCTATGCACAAGTGGGTCAATAGAAATCAAGACCAAATAACACCTGGAGGGCTCACATGACCCAAACAAGGGACATTCCTAGAGCACCCAGGTCAGGTGATCAAAGAGAGTGCACCAATGTGTCCCACAGGACACCTAATACATAAGGCCACTCTACCAAGACTGGGAGTCACAGCAGATCTACCTAATACATAAAAACAAATGCAAAAGGGCAGCTAAAATGTGGAGACAAGGAAACATAGTGCAAAATGAAAGAACAGGTGGAATCTCTAGAAAATGAGCTAAATGAAATGGAGACAAACAATTTATCAAATATACAGTTCAAAACAAAGGTTATAAGGATGTTTGAGGAACTTAGCACTACAACAGCATGAAACAGGGCATAAAAAAAACTTAAAAGAAGCAGTCAGAAAGGCAGAATACCATATCCTAAATAAATAATGCACTAAAAGGAATAAACAGTAGGTAGGAAGCAAAGGATAGAATCAGTGATTGTTATAGACAGCATAGCAGATAATACCCAATCAGAGCACCAAAAAGAAAAAAAGAAGAATTTTAAAAAATGAAGATAGTTTAAGGGACAGTTAGGACAATATGAAGCATAACAACACCCACATTATAGGGGTACTAGTAGGAGAAGAGAGAGAGCAAGGGATTGAAAACTTATTTGAAGAAATAATGACCAAAAATGTCCCTAACTTGGTGAAGGAAAAAGACACACAAGTTCAGAAAGCACAGAGAGTCCCAAACAAGACAAACCCAAAGAAAGCCACACCAAGACACAACATAATTAAAATGGCAAAGGTTAAAGACAAAGAGAAAATCTTAAGAGCTGTGAGAGAAAGGTAGTTATTTACCTACAAGGAAGCTCCCATATGATTGTTAACCGATTTATCAACAGAAACATTTCAGGGCAGAAGGGATTGGCATGAAATATTCAAAGTGATTAAAAGCAAGGACCTACAACCAAGACTACTTTACTCAGCAAAACTAGCATTTAAAATTAAAGGGGACTTAAAGAGATTCCCAGACAAGAAAAAGCTTTAGGGCCTTGGCTGATGTGGTCCAGTGGATTGAGCACTGGCCTGTGAACCAAAAGGTCGCCAGTCGAATTCTTAGTCAGGGCATACGCTTGGGTTGCAGGCCAGGTCCAGAGTTGAGAGCATGTGAGAGGCAACTGAAAGATATATCTCTCACACATTGATGTTTCTCTCCCTCTTTTTCTCCTTCCCTTCCTTTCTCTCTAAAAGTAAATAAATAAAATCTTTTTAAAAATCTATTACCTAAAAAAAAAGAAAAAGCAAAAGGAGTTTGTTACCACCAAACCAGTATTACCAGAAATGTTAAAGAATATTCGAAGAAGGAGAAGATGAAGATGAAGAAGAAGAAGAGGGAAAAGGAGAAGGAGGGGAAGAGAAGGGGGAAAGGAGGAGGAGGAAGAAGAGGAGAAACCACAGAAGAATACAGTCAAAAGAATAAAATGGCAAGAAATGTGTACCTATCAATAATCACTTTAAATGTAAATGGATTAAATGTTCCAGTCAAAAGACATAGGATAGTTGAATGGATAAGAAAACAAGACCTATATATACAGAGCACATTGGAATTATAGGCTACAAGATTTGAAATAAAAGATGGGTTCTCAGGCTCTCTCACTGGCTTTATCTTCCTCAAGGAGGCCTGGATGATCCTGCTGCATCTGTCTGCATTTCCCAATGGACGGTATGGGAAGGGATTCCAGACACAGCTTAAGATCAGGCTGGCCTGGCAGAGGGTGGCAGGTTTATTCTCTGGGTGTTCTTGAGAGGACGACCTCTGAGGCAGAAGCCTGCCATTCTTCAAAATTGTGTAGCTTTTGTATCTTATGTTGTTCGAGTTTGTAAACTAACCCTATAGAAATAAGATAATTAAAACTAACAGGGGAAAATCATAGAACTCAGGTGTTAGAGTTTTAGCCTTAATTGATAAGCTTAAGTGACTAATGCATGTGGAAAGTTGTTATTCCAAAATTGTGAAGCTCTTGAATAAAGACTCCTTTCCCATATCACTGAAATTTTGCCTCTGGAATTTTGCCTGGAGGGTGGTAGCAGGCAGCAGGACCCCACCTGCTATCTGTAACAGATCTGTCAGACAGAAAATCCATTAGAAAACAGCAGCCTTGAATAATGCACTAGGTAAGATACATTTAATCGATATCTTCAGAGCATTTCACCCAAGCAGCAGACTATACATTCTTTTCAAGTACACATGGAAAATTTTCTAGGATAGACTACACACTATGATACAAAATAAGTCTCAATAAATTTAAGAAAATTGAAATCATATCAGGCATCTTCTCTGACCTTGTCATACCTTAATGGTATGAAATCAATCACAAGGAAAACACTGAAAAACACACAAAGACAAGAAAGATAAATAACATGTTACTAAACAATGAATGGGTTAACAATGAGATCAAGGCAGAAATCAAAAGATACCTTGAAACAAATGAAAATGAAAACAACTCAAAATCAACGGGACACAGCAAAAGAACTACAAAGTGGGAAATTCATAGCATTACAGGCCTACCTCAAGAAACAAGAAAAACCATAGATAAACAATCTAACTTTACACTTAAAGGAAATAGGAAAAGAACAAAAAACAAAGCCCAAGGTGAAGAAAGGAAATAATAAAGATTAGAGCAGGAATAAATAAAATAGAGTCTAAAAAAATAATACAAAAGATCAATAAAATCAAAAGATTGTTCTTTGAAAAGATAAACAAGATTAACAAACCTTTAACAAGACTAGTCAAGAAAAAAAGAGAAAGGACCCAAATAACTACAATCAGGAATGAAAGAGGAGAGTAACTGACACCAAAGAAATACAAAGGATTATAAGAACATGTTACAGACAACTATATGCCAATCAGTTGGACAATCTGAACAAAATGGATAAATTCCTAGAAACATACAATCTTCCAAAAATAAATCAGGAAGAATTAGAAAATCTGAATAGATGGTTTACAATTAATGAAATTGAAGCAGTAATTTTAAAACTCCCAACAAACAAAGTCCTAGACTGGATGGCTTCACAGGTGAATTTTACCAAACATTCTCAGAAGAACTAACGTCTATCCTTCTCAAACTATTCAAAACAATTCTAGAGGAGGAAAGACTCCCAAGTTCATTTTACGAGGCCAGCATTATCCTAATTCCAAAACCAGATGAAGACACTACAAAGAAAATTATAGGACAATATCCCTGATGAACATAGATGCAAAAATCCTGAACAAAATATTAGCAAACAGAATCCAGCAATACATTAAAAAGTTCATATACCATGATCAAATGGGATTTACTCTGGGGATGCAAGGTTTGTACAATTTCTAGAAATCAGTAAATATAATAGATTAAAACCACATGATTGTATCAATAGTAGCAGAAAAAGCATTTGATGAATTGCAGCACCCATCTATGATAAAAACTCTCAGCAAAATGATAATAAAGGAAACATATCTTAGCATAATAAATGCCATATATGACAAACCCACTGCCAGCATCATACTCAAAGGGCAAAAACTAAAAGTATTTCTTTTAAGATCAGGAACAAGACAGGAATATCTGCTTTCACTTCTCTTATTCAACATAGCACTGGAAGTCCTAGCCAGGTACATGCAAAAAGAAGGAAAGGAAAAAGAAACTAGACCACCTTCTTACACCACACACAAGATTAAATTCAAAATGAATTAAAGACTTAAACATTAGACTGAAAACCGTGAAGATCCTTGAGGAAAACATAGGCAGTAAAACCTCAGACATTTTTCATAGCAATATTTTTTCTGATATATCCCCTCGGGCAAGGGAAACAAAAGAAAAAGTAAGCAAATGGGACTACACCAAACTAAAAAGTTTTTGCACATCAAAGAAAAGCATCAAAAAAGTGAAAGACAACCCACTGAATGGGAGAACATGTTTGCCAATGATATACTTGATAAGGGGTTAATTCCCAAAATGTATGAAGAACTTACAAAACTCACCACCAAAAAAGCAAACAATCTAATTAAAAATGGGCAAGGGACCTGAATAAATACTTCTAGAAGATTTACAGATGGCCAACAGACACATGAAAAGATGCTCAATATCACTAATCATCAGAGAAATGCAAATTAAAACCACAGTGAGGTATCACCTCACATCTGTCAAAATGGTTATCACCCATAACTCAACAAACAACAAGTATTGGCAAGGACATGGAGAAAGGGGAACCCCCAGGCACTGTTGGTGAGAATGAGACTGGTGCACCCACTCTGAAAAACAGTATGGAGTTACCTCAAAAAATTAAAAGTGGAAAAGTGGAACTGCTTTATGACCCAGTGATATCACTTCTAGAAATATACCCAAAGAAACCCAAAATAGTAATTTGAAAGAATACATGTACCCCTATGTTCACTGCAGCATTATTTACAGTAGCCAAGATTTGGAAGCAGCCCAAGTACCCATCTGAAATGAGTGGATAAAGAAAGCTGTGGTACATTTGCACAATGGAATACTACTCAGCAGTAGGAAAAAAAAAAGAAAGAAATCTTAACTTTTGTGACAGCAAGGATTGACCTGAAGAGTATTATGCTGAAATATGTCAGTCAGATAAAGTACCATATGATTTCACTTATACATGGAATCTAATGAACAAAATTAACAAACAAAAGAGAAACAGACTCATGGATACAGAGCACAGAAATAACAGCTATCAGAGGGGAAGGAGATTGAGTGGGCTGGGTAAAAACTGAAAAGATTAAGCACACAAAGAAAAAAAAATCTTCATACACAGACAACAGTATGGTGATTACCAGAGAGAAAAGGGGTGGAGAGAGATAGAAGAGGATAAAGGGGGGATAAATGGTGGTGGAAAGAGACTTGACTTGGGGTGGTGAACACACAATAGTGTACAGATGATATATTATAGAATTGTACACCAGAAACCTACATAATTTTATTCACCACTGTGACCCCAGTTAGTTCAATTAAAAATGTTTTTAAATTCTTTTCAAGTTTGCCCTGGCCAGTGTGGCTCAGTTGGTTGGGCTTCATCCCACAAGGGAAATGCCGCCAGTTCTATTCCCGGTGAGGGCACACACCAGGGTGGCCGGTTTGGTCCCCATTTGGGACACATATGAGAAGCAACCAGTCAATGTGTCTCTCTCACATTGATGTTTCTCCCCCTCTGTTTCTCCCTCCCTTTACCCCTCTAAAAAACTAACTAAATAAAATCTTTTAAAAAAATTAAACTTTCAACTTTTAAAAAAACCTCTTTGCCTGGGAGGTATGCTCAAAACCTGTTTACAAGAGTCATGAAAGCACTGTGGTATGGGGACCAAGATCCCAGGATCTGGAATCAGAGATGCTATCACCACAACTTACTAGAAGGAAGACTCAGTCTAAGTTGTTTAATCTCTCTGAGACTCAAGAGCCCCACTAATAAAATTAAGATGTGCTAATCTCACTGAATTATTGAGTGGATCAATGAGATCTCTTACAGTTCCTTGTGAAAAGTGCTGAACACAAGAAGTAATCAAAGATTATTATATATATTATTATATAAAAATCAAATCATTATTATTATGTCTGAAAAATGGATTCATCCATTAGTGAAACCTCCTGGTTTTCTCCTCTGTCGAACATTAGTGCACCCCTATCATGTGGGTTTTGTGGTGCATCTTTCAGCCTGTTAGGACAGAGTTCAAGGCTAAAGAGTAAGTGACCTCTGTGGTGAAAGAACCCGTGTACTCCATCCCTTCTTCTCTGGACTTACATAAATCTTTAAACAAGTAGTACCTTCTAATATGTATCCTGCACCAGATTTTCAAAATCTGGTGTGCATAAATGTCACCTGGATTTCTGAGGCTCATACTTAAATATTCTTTCAGCAGACCTGGGAGGAACCCAGGAATCTGCATATTAATCAGTGCCCAGGTGCATCTGACCTACGTGGTCTCTGCACCACCTTTTCAGAAACACAGACCCTCTGAGTTTCAGGACCTAAGAGATCATAAAAAGAGCATCTGTCAACGCAGAGGAATATTCACTGACAATTTTCTTTATTTTTTTTGAGTATTCACTGACAATTTTCTAGGCTGAGCAGATAGTATTTACAGTTGACACTTTCCAAATATTAAAGGAATTTTAAAAGGAATTCTCCAAACATGCGGGTTGCTGGCCTTCATTTCAGTTAGATTGTTTGCATGTCATTAAAAGTCCTAAGCAGGAGGGAGATGCTAATAAATTGGTTGAGTCAAATCAATGCAAAGTAAAATTCATAAAAGCAAAATTAAGATTCCTACAAATGTATAAATGTAAATTTTTCTCATTATGGTTTTCTATTTCTTGAGCATTTTCTCTATTTTGGGGCACTTTTGGTTCCTCTTATTTCTTCCTAAAATGGGCTTATAAGCATCAGAGCCCAAGACAATTTTTTAAAAAATTCCATTTGTACATATGTACTTAGAGACATCTATTCATATATTTTGAGGTAAGTAGAATGCTTTGTTGAAAAATAATTCTTCCTAACCTTTATGCTTGGTCCTTTTTTCTTGTCATCATCACCTTATTCAGCGCATAGTAAATTATGCCCACTTTCTTAAAAGATATATCCCTTAACTAAGTTCAGTTATAGGTCTTTCATGAAAACAATTTGATATTCTTAAGTGAGATTGCAGTTCAGATTATAAGTTTTCTTCAGTTGTGCTCAATAAACATTTACATAGGACCTGCTATGTTCCCAATTCCATTGGGCTGGGCTGATTGTTTTCTCAAGTTGATGAGAGAATACTGACCACATTATGGTGGAACATAATTGGAACAAGGACAAAGCACCAGTACTCTCCACCAAAGAAGAACTCATAGCACATCTTAGTAGCAGATAGATCATACAGCCCCAATACATTTGAATTTGCATTTATGGAATGGATCATTTTCATTTTCCTTCATAGACACCCCACCTACAAATTCCTGCCCAGAGAGCACAATCATTAGAAACTCTTCCCTTATATAGTTTTAGTCTGCTCAACCCTGTCCCATGGTCTGACATTGTCAAATTTGCCGGCTTTCCTAAGAGGTCCTGAGCCAATCTGTTTCTAAGAAAGCACCTGCCAAAGTGAGAAAAAAAGCTTTGGGGCTAGATAAAAATATGCCAATATCAGTGCTTGTCTTAAGGAGAAGTAGGGTTAATTAAGAGTGATTTTTTAATATTCTCCAAATTTTCCATAATTAAAGTGTTATTTTCATAATTGGAAAAAGCAACTTAGAAAAAGAATAAGTACATGTTAAATTGGGGTACCCTACCACCAGAAAATAGGGTATAGGGCATTGTAATTGGCACTACTGTCAGACATTCTTAAATTTAAATGCACACTCAATTCAAAATGTAGTTGCTTTGAAAAAGGACTCTTAATAGAATACACAATTGCTTTCCTCTTGGATGTCAAGATTTCAGGCATGAGTAAGACCAAAGATGGTTTAGTTTTCTTTTTGCCCCTCAAATTTTCTAAAATAAGCATAAATAACTTCTATAATTAGAAGCATACCAATAAAAATTCTTATTTGGAAAGAAGATTTTAGACTCATGTAAGCCCACAGGTAATTAGGGTTCACCCAAATCTATCTCTGCACTATAGGAATTTGCCTAAATATTTTGAGTGTGATTGTCAATTTCTTCAAATAACATTCAATGAAATTTATTTGTTTAATGATTTTCATAATTCAGTACCTTAGAAATATTCTTGATTTTTAAGTCTATCTGGTTTTGGTATAAATTGAATCCAGGAAACTGTACAATTAACAAAATTCCATCTTTTAGGGGTATGGCCTTTTAAGTAAGCAAGCTTCAGATTTACAATGTGGGACTTGTGAAAAGGTCTCATTACCTAGGATTATCATAATCCTGGAAATGACAAACTTAAAAATTTGTAGATTCATTTTAAGACCACAAAGAAGGCTGAAAGAAGGAATCTATATTTATTGTGACCAGGTGTTCCTGGCCACTATCTTGAATAGCTGAGACCACATTGTTCTATCCCCAGAGCTCTGTTCAGGAAGACATAAAAGGTATGAACATCTAAGAGGGCCTGGTAAACTCTTCACCCTAACTCAAAGTGTACCTCATTCTTGGGGTAGAACTTAGCAGCTTCCAGCTAAAGGTGAGAAGTGCTAAGATTTATGAAAACAGATGTTGAAGTCAGTAAATTCAGTCTGTGTCTAAACACATCATTCCATTGGACCAAATAGGAGTATAAGAAATTAAATTCCTTCAAACAAACAAACATGAGAAGGCAAACAAACATGAAAAGACAAATGATAGAACTGGCTAATTCTAGGCTCAGCCTGAGTGCCCTCATCATAAAAATCATTTTATTCTTATGTTTCCTCATTTAATTTTGAAGACAAAATTTTGTTTAATATTGAAAACAAAATTTAAGACATATAATACTTTTAAATAATGCAATCAGAAAAAGGCAAATGATACACATATCTATATGGTTTAACATGCAAGATCCATATTTGTAAGCCTAAAAAGAGATTATATGTTTATAATACAACTAAGGATAATTTTCTTCAATTGAACCATTTCTGAAAAGAAAGCTTTCTTGTTTTATTTGTTGACAACTTTTGTCATGAAGATTGAATTGATCTTTAAAATTAGGGGTTTTTTACTTTAAGCAACAAAGCAATGAATGACCTCTAGTGAAGGGAATATGAGCAGATGGCTCTCCAGCACTGAGACCCAGAGGATACTGGTTGACTTGCATGTTCTTCCAATAACTTGTACAGTCCTTGGGTGTGGGCTAGATAGGCCCTCTCTATGGTTTACTTTGCATAGACTAGGTTGGAATGACAATGGAGAATAGCAGTTATCGCCTGGAGCCAAATAGCTTGAGTTCAAACTCCGGTTCCCCGACTTCCAGCCAAGATGGAGGTATAGGTAGCTATACTTTGCATCCTCACATAACCAAAAGAAGGACAACAATAAATTTTAAAAAACAAACAAACAACCAGAACTGCCAGAAAATCAAACTGTATAGAAGCCCTACAACCAAGGAGCTAAAGAGGAAATATTCATTCAAACTGGTAGAAGGGATGGAGATGGGCAGCCAGGGCAGAGAGGATGTGTGGCAAGGTGGTGGCTAAAGGACAGGGTAGGTGAGGTGGCAGCTGGCAGTCCCACATTTGCATGTGGATAAACTGGGAGGAACAACTGGGGAGCAAGACAGACCACGAAGCCCAGGGTGCCAGTGTGGGGAAATAAGGCCTCAAAACCTCTGGCTGTAAAAACCTATGGGGGTTGTGGTGGTGGGAGAAACTCCCAACCTCACAGGAGAGTCCATTAGAGAGACCCGCAGGGTCCTAGAACATACACAAATTGAGACACCTGGTAATCAGCACCAGAAGGGTTCAATTTGCTTGTGGTTAGTGGGAAAAGTGACTGAAAACCTGCGAGAACAACATTGTTCCCCCTTTAACCCCTTCCCCACATACAGTGCCACAACACAGCAACACGGGTTGTCGTGCCCTGGCCAATAAATACCTAAGGCTCTACGCCTTACAATGTAACAGGTGAACCAAAGCAAAGAAATATGGCCCAAATGAAAGTACAAACCAAAGCTCAAAAAATACAACTAACCAATGAAGAGAGAGCCAATCTATCAAATGCAGAGTTCAAAACACTGGTAATGAGGATGCTCACAGAAATAGTTGAGTATGGTCACAAAATAGAGGAAAAAGTGAAGGCTATGCAAAGTGAAATGAAGAAAAATATACAGGGAATAAACAGTGAAGGGAAGGAAATCAGGACTTAAACCAATGAGTTGGAACACAAGGAAGAAATAAATATCCAACCAGAAAAGAATGAAGAAACAGGAATTCAAAAAAATGAGGAGAAACTTAGGAATCTCCAGGACAACTTTAAACGTTCCAGCATCCAAATCATAGCAGTGCCAGAAAAGAAGAGGAAGAGCAAGAAATAGAAAACTTATTTGAAAAAATAATAAAGGAGAGCTTCCCCAATCTGACAAAGGAAATGGATTCCCAGGAAGTCCAGGAAGTTCAAAGAGTCCCAAAGAAGTTAGACTCAAGGAAGCACATACCAAGGCACATCATCATTAAGTTACCCAAGATTAATGCTAAAGAGAGAATCTCAAAAGCAGCAAGAGAAAAAGAGATAGTTACCTACAAAGGAGTTCCCATAAGACTCTCAGCTGATTTCTCAAAAGAGACCTTGCAGGCAAGAAGGGGCTGGAAAAAAGTATTCAAAGTCATGAAAGGCAAAGACCTACATCCAAGATTACTCTATCCAGCAAAGCAATCATTTAGAATGGAAGGGCAGATAAAGTGCTTCCCAGATAAAGTCAAGTTAAAGGAGTTCATCATCACCAAGCCCTTATTATATAAAATAGTAGAGGGATTTACTTAAGAAAAAGAAGATCAAAACAATGAACAATAAAATGACAACAAATTCAAAACTATCAACAACTGAACCTAAAAAAAAAACTAAGCAAACAACTAGAACAGCAATGGAATCACAGAAATGGAGATCACATAGATGTTTATCAGTGGGGAGGGGGAGGAGGGAGAATGGAGGAAAAGATATGGGAAATAAGAAGCATAATTGGTAGGTACAAAATAGACAGGGGGAGGTTAGGAATAGTATAGGAAATGGGAAAGCCAAAGAACTTATATGTACAACCCATGGACATGAACTAAGGGGCAGGGAATCCTGGTAGAATGGGGAGTACAGGGCAGAGTGGAATGAAGAGGAGAAAAAATGGGACAACTGTAATAGCATAATCAATAAAATATACTTAAAAAATTAAAACGTTCATTAAAAAAACAAATTCCAGCTTCCTTATTTACTAGCTTGTGTCCTTAGGTGACTTATTTTAGTTCTTTCTGCCTCTGCTTCCCTGCCTGCAGATAATAATACTACTCTATCATAAGTTTGTTATAAAGTATCAATAAAGTTAACCCATACAAAGTTCTTAGAGTAATATCTGTATATAGTAAACAGTTTTAACTGTATTAATAAACACAGTGAATGTACAAAGGAAAGAAATCAAAAAGGAAAAAAGAACAATTGCTAAATAGAATTGTGGAAATAGTTTTAGAAAAATTGGAAATCATATGCAATGCATTCGTAGTTATAGTTATGCAGTTTTGGAGTTGTTGTTTTTTTCTTGCCTTTTTTTTCCCCTCTTATATCTGGGTGAAAGTATCTAGGAATTTGGAGTGGAGATTTCTATATTGTTGCCATAACTTTGCCATAAACAACAACCAATCTCCCACAAGGCTGAGATGGTGTTTTTAAAGAAACAGCAGTAATTTGTGGCACATTTCCACCTATAAAAGTAATAGCCAAAACATGCTCTCAATTTCACTTAGAACCCATTGTGTTAAGAAGCAAATCTTTTGGGGACTGGATGTCAATCACATTCCTGTGTAAAAAGTATTTTTTAATCACACTCTGCCAGTGGGAAGTGGTACAGAAGAAGAAAGAGGCGACCTAATGAATGGGAAACACAATGATGAGTCTAATTCATCAAGTTTTTCTACAGATTTCTTAGAGCAGTCAAATGAAGAGGACGGTAACAGCAAATTATTATCTTTCACTCAACACTTCTCCCTCTGCCAAGAATGTTTAAAATGTCACAAAAACATAATTCACACGCTTCACAGATTGTGAACAATTTTCTCTGAACCTTGCACTATGTATCCAGCAGCACCCAAACTCAGTGTGATCCAAGCAGGACAGCAAATACCCAGCACACCCTCTGCCCTGCTACTCCAATGCCCCAGGGTATGGAGGAGAGGACGACATGCAGCACTTGCCCACAGAGAAGGAAAACCAAATGCTGCTGAGAGTGATGCGCTGTGAACACACTGCAGCTCTGCCAAAACTTGGGGAAAGCTGGAAGCCATCACACAGAGTGAGTGCAATGAGAAGCTCCCATTGATGGTCATCTTATCAAAGCGATTGGTTGCAAAGAGGAAAAGATACTCTCAAGCCCTGCAGTGCCAATCACTTGCAAGCCATGAAAAGGATTAACTCTTTTCAATCTTTGGATGGCCAGAATTTAATGCAGTTCCTGATGCATGAAAACAATAATTACCACTAACATCGTTGAAAGCTGACTGTATGCCAGGCACTGTGCTAATAACTTGACCACAGATATTATCTCATTTAATCCGAAGAACCTTATTTTACATTTAGGGAAACTGAAGCAAACAGAGATTAAGTATTTCACCCAATGTCACCCACTGGCAATTGTAACTCACATAATCAGTATTCAATATGTGTTTGAATGAAAAAGTGAAGTGAATGCATTTCAAAGTGGGGTATGGTTTTCTAACATACAAACTTACTAAGTACACATATATTACTAGCACTGAAGGGAAAAGACACCAAAAAGAGACTGAATGACTTGAAAATGACTAGGCTCAACGTGCTTTATAATAATTGTGTTGTGGGAAAAATCTTTGAGGTAGGTCACTATTGTTAATCTCATGTTTATGTTGTAACCCTGAGATTCAGAACCTTGTATGTGGTTTTGGAAAGGTATTTCTGATAGAAGGGGTTACACATAATGATGCTCTCTATGACATGGAAATACTGAGGATCTCCAGTATCAAGAAAATGTATGAGTGTTGTAAGAAGTAGTTTTCCTCCTCCAATTTTAGCAGCTCATGCAAAAAGAAATACCAATAGCCAATAAACATGCAAACATATCTTCAACCTCAACAGTAATCAAATTTGAATTGCATTGATTAAAAAAAAGAAAATTACTAGGATTGCTTAACAAGTAGGAAGCATTGTTGCATACTGCAGAGAAATATAGTGATAATCACACCTTCTCTTCCTCACCATCTCTTTTTTGGTTGAATTTCCCATGAGTATTAAGCTTAAACTAGCTTTTAAATATTCTGAATAACCATTATCATTACTGTTGGATTGGGGGGTGCAGTTTGAGCTAACAGTCTATTGGTCTCCAAGAAATGGTAGCAACCCCTTTTTTCTTCTATCTAGTAGTAACCCAAGAACTCATTTGTTCATTTATTTATCCTATAAATATTCCCAGAGCATCTATTATATGTCAGGCTCTGGGGACACAGTGGCAAACCAGACACAGTCCTACTGTCAGCATCTTACAGTCCAGCAGGAAAGCTAGTGGTAAACAAGTAATTGCTCAAATAGTTAACAAACTGCAATGACGAGGCATGCTATCAGGCAGAGATACATCATGCAGGAGGGAAGCAGCAATGATACCTGCCGGCCTGGAAAAGTCAAGGAAGAGTTCACTGATATGATGTTTAAGCTGAGACCTGAATAGAAAATATGGAAAATGAATGGAAGTTGGCTGGGGTGGGGAGATAATAAGTAAAAAATGTTCCAAGCAAAGAAGGACAGCCTGTGACAGCAGGTATAAGGACCATGAGGTAGGAAGAAACTGGATGTAGTATGGGTATTTGTTCCAATTATTAAAAAATTAACACTTCATTGGTTATTAACAGAGCAATATTTTCAAGAAACTGTCATGTAAATGAAGTGGTAGAAAATAGGATACTACAAGACAGACCAAGAAAAGTATTCAAACCCTAAACAATCACATCATTGACCATAGTGTAAAAAACTGTTAGGAAATATTTGCTCAAGGAGCAACCTTTGGGAAGTTTATAAGTCTACCAAGGTTCTCCTGCCTCTCTGAGGCTCTGAGGCTCTCTTGCTCCACCTCTCACGAGAGAGAGGGAGAGAGAGAAAGAGAGAGAGAGAGAGAGAGAGAGAGAGAGAGAGAGAGAGAGAAACCAAACACAGGAACCTCTTCTGAACATTCAGGTCTCCCAGCAAAACAGGGTGGCAGCTAGCTGGCCCCATTTTCATTTTGTCCCCCCGCCCACTTCTGTCCCTGAAGGCCTCCACCCACCTTTAACTTAGACTTATGCATCTGCCAAAGTAAGCAGAGATGCCTTTTAAAAGAAGAAGAAGAAGAAGAGGGAAAAGGGGGAAATGAAGAAAGTAAATCCCCTCAGGATGTCTTGCACTTGGGGATTCACACGCAAAACTATCTGAATGCCAACCTGACTCCTGTAGCTTTTCAAAACACACAACAACCGGGTCACTCAGCTTAAGTGGCATAAAAAGCAGACCCACTGACTGATTGCATTCACAGTGTGTGGTCCAGAAAATTAATCCATTTGGAGAACAAAGCCCACACCTCTTCTTTGCAAGTTCATTCAGTTTCCTCACTTATTGTTTCCCCCAGGTAATGCCTGCAACCTAAGTAGGATCAGTAAAGTAAGTAGCTCTTGATAAAGTGCAGGAAACATGGGCAGGGCGGGTGGTGTGGAGGTGGGGCAGGAGAGCCTCCATTATCCCGGGACCCAAGGAAACTCTTGAGGTATGGATAGTGTAGTATAGAGCTAAAAGTTACTAAAATTTTACTTATAAATGAATATAAAGCTCAACCACAGATTATTCAGCATTTTTCTAATTTGGAATCCCTAGAGACCACTCCGTCTAAAAGAGTCCCAATGTGGCATGCATATGGGGTGTCTCCCAGCACATGTGGGCTTTTCCACAGTCTCAAACCTTCTTTAAGAGTCCAGAAAGGGATTCAGTCTTTCCCACCTCTACATAGTCACTCACAGTTTGTAAGAGGCTTTTAAAAGTTAGTTCTGAATAAATTATGTACTATTTAAGTTTATCCTTAAATAAACTTAAAAAATGTTTAGGTTTGTCCTTAGTTCTGTTTTGAGTCTTAAAGCAGTCTCATTGTTCTAAATAAACAAACAAACAAAAACGTTTTGAATTGAGCAAAATAAACGTTACCTATATATTCTCTCTTCTTTTTCAGATTCTTCTCTGTCAATAGTTCTTAAGGCAGGAAAAATCAGAACCTCAAGAGCAGTGTTCTCATTTTTATTTTGTCCTCCCATTGTTTCCACAAGACATAAGCCGACCTCCTATGTTGTCCAACTGCAGGGAGCACCAGGTTCTTGCAAACCATATTATGAACGGCACAAGCTGGAAGAACTGTTTCAAAAGTATACCAAGGTTAGGGGCTACAGAATTTTCTAGAACATTAGCCAGATGTACATCAACTTCTACATGTATACAGCACTTTTCCCAACCACCCTCCAAAATGATTCTTCCTTCTGTCCCAAATGTCCTGTGCAGTGGTGGTGGCACAGAGTTGGGAGGTCAAGAGGACTGTGGAAAGCAGGACCAAGTGAGAAACAAGTTTCTCAGAAACACATTCAGTCACCCTGCTGAGCCACAAAGAAACCTAAAATCCATTCCTTTTTGTGCATCTTCTTAAAATGAAGTATTTTCAGCGAAGTGCTGTATCAGCCACCCTCCCTGTGAGCATTACACACAACTCTCAGAGCGTGTGACCAGAGTGCAATTCACAGTTGAGCCCTAGAGCTACTCACAGCTCTTGGTGTCCTATTTCCCCTAAGCTTTTTCTCTTCGAAGAGGGACATCTCTGGGCAGAAGCACCAGTTTTACTGATAAAGTTAAATTGACCCTGTTGAAACAGGGCAATTTGAACTAACAGAGAATTCAAATGAAGCAGGATAAGGAAAGGTGCTTGGAAACTAATGGCCTGGCTTTGAATGCTCAGTTCCTAGGCTGTGGTCCAGGGAGTATCAAACTTCGAGGACACTCAATATGCTGTGTCTCAATATGCTTGTGAAGGTATACCGGCTCAGCAGTGCGCTGCTCACTGGACAGGGAACCAGAGGGAAACAATTTTCTCCGGAAGTGTTGTGGGATGCACAGATACATTTAATAATAATATTTGATGGGGGTGGAGAAAGAGTTTTTTTCAAGGAGGACTTTCTCCGGCACCACAAAATTAAAGGATTTTCTAACTTGATCTTCTTTTCGTCCTTCCCAGAGGAGGAAATTGTAATGGCCAGCCCTTGAAAAATAATATAGTAAAATCTAACTTTATTCCCCTAATCTCTTAATAATACTGCAGCTGGCCATGATCTATTTAGCATAACAAAAAAAATGTATTTGTACCAAGCAGATTTGAAATGCTTTAAAATAGTGAAAGCTATTTACTTGATTGATTAAGTTAAAGTGTTTACATAAAAGTGTCGTATTTTGACATCAGTCATACAACACCACATCTGGTACTTTTAATTAAATTGTGTGAAAAAGACTACATTTTATATTCAGTCACAACAATATGGCTAACGGGAAGTACAAACGTATTCGTCATGCCCAGAGCCTGGGATCTGCAGTTAAGGCATGTGGGTGCTAAAATCCCCAGACTTGGAGTTTGCAGAGCTTTCATAGCCTCCAACACATGTTTTGCCTGAACAAAGATGAGGAAACTGGGCCCCACCTCTGTGAGTCAATGGTTATTATTTTTCCTATTTTGATTTAAACCTCTCCAAGCGCCATCAGTGAACTAAAATGTAATGAGAATTAGAATAAAGTTATCTTAAGGAATTGGTGCTCAGAGCCCAGGTAAGGCGTTTTGTTTTTTTAAACTTTATTCCTGCAGATTAGGAAATAAACTCAAGAAACTTTAATGGAGGAACAGGGGAGTGAAGCCCTATTATTCATTCAGAGTAGGAGCTCATTTGTATCTTTGAAGGGTGGAACTCACACATACCTTAAACATGGCCAGCTCCTACCGAGGCTCTTGATTTAAACCACTGGTCTTTTTTTTCTTCCAAAATTACGATGAAATATTTTAAATATAACAAAGGACAAAATGGCTTGGCCTGTTATGGCATGCTTACTTCACTTTTAATATAGACAAATAATACTTCAAAATCCTCTTTCTGTTTTTTTTTTTTTTAAGTTAAATTATGTCCACACCATGTGCAAATTCAATTTACTGACTAAGTACACAACCAAGTCTAGCCTCCCTGGGAACCATCCATTTGCCTAAGAAGGTAGAGGAGACACTGCTATATTTTCTTAAAGAGATTCTTGGCATTTTTTTCCTCCTTCATTTCAACTTAAAGACTACCTTGAGAAATGTTGCCCAGCAGTAAAAGGAAAATGAGTTCAAGCTTCAAAATCAGGAAATTTGGGTAGTAAAAATGTAAGTTATAAAGTCAATGCTGATCGGAAAATAAATTGAGCTCTTTTAAATGGTGGGCTAAGTGTCAGCCCTGAGAAGTAAAGACCATCCAACTTCCTATAGAATTATTCATCCTTCCTCAGGCAAGCGCTGCCTCCAAACAACTCTTAAGCTGAAAAAGGATATGTTGGCCCAAGATGGTAAAGTATTTGAAGACACATGTGGGGTATGCACTTATTTACCATGTACTATGTTCAACTCAAAGAAAATAAACGTGAAGGCAGGAACCATGAACAAATAGAGGGCACGGTTTTTCATAATTGCAAGGAAGCTTAGGTAATGCTCTATGCGGTGTTTGATTTAAAATGTTAAAATATTAACAGAAGTTTTCTATAGCAGAGTGTTCCTATCACAGTGAAATGACTCATAAGAATGCTAAATTCAAACCAGATGGGCACAAACATTAACAGAAAAAAATTCAGATTTTTAGGGGTCAGCATGGGTCTTCATAAAAATGAAGACCTTGTCTGAGTTAGTGAAAAATGAACTTTCAGTGATAAAAAAAATAAAACAAGAGAAAATATTAGTGACTTTATTTTAATTATACAAGCCACTGTCAATTAGAAGAACTAACATTTACAAAACTTTACATTGCCATTTTAATTTGAAAAAGATGACTATGGTAATCTTGAGACTTCAGATAAACAGGGACTTCAATGTCTCCTGTGCAGCCCGAGTCAGGGACACTCGAGTTCAGCTGTGTACCACGCGAAGATTCTACAAGAGTCTCTCTGCTTGCCCCCGAGAACTTGCCCTCATTGAAGACTTGTGTGGTACAGAAACCTCCAACCGTCGGCCCACGGCATCATGCCAGCCTCTGCTCCTCTTTCAACAGACCACAGAGGAAAATTCTCACTGCTGGGTCAGATACCCAACCAAATCTCCTCTGCTTTCTTGTTAAAAATATGTTCTCTTGCATTTCTTCCTTTTTGGTTTTTTCCTCCAGAACTTTTTACCATTTGCAGATTGTCTACAACATGTGCTGTGTTTAAATGTGTACATACCCTACAAGAAGAAAAATATGTGGGCTCAGAATTAATATTGTTTTTGACTTATAGGGAAATTCCAGTTGTGTTTAACTTGGACTGTGGGATCCAGGAACTTTACAGAGAGGAGAAACGAATGTGTTTTGAGCAAAAAATGTGTATGGGGAGTTCCCTACTGTTTTGTTGCTGGAATCTTGGACAACACGGGGGGAAATGACAAGCACATAATTTAGTCTGGCAACCATACCACTTTGTGCTGTGAGCCTGTCAGTTCTTACTAGCTAAGTAAGGGCTGGCCTGCTTTGGTGCGAGGATGAGAGACCTCCCAGGAACAAGTAGGTACTTCAGGAAATGGTGTTTCTCATTCAGTAGGTGGCCTCTCCTCTTTGGGTCCGTGTGAATCAACACCCCGAGTGGTGTTGGGGGCACTGTGCTGTTTACCTTTTGGATGAAACCTAAAACCACAGACCTAACCATTTGTGGTCACCAGACGTCTTATGGCAGACTTTCTAAGAGCAGTTGTGTTAACTCAGGAATCCTGGCCCCAGTCCAACTAAAGTAATTACATTCTGCCTTCCTAAAATTCCCCCTGCAGTTTCAATTGAATACGATAGTCTCAACCCTCCAACTCACAGCGTTGCTAGGCATGGTGGTTAGCATTCCATGGAGGTGCAGCCTGTAATTCCATGCTGGAAGAAGTGATTCCCTATTCCTCACCAAGGTGTGGTGATGCTTAATTAATTCGTGTTCGTAAAAGCATGTGGAGAACCTCAGTTTAAAAGTGCTCAGAGTTGGAAAAGGGGCAAGAATGTACACATGTTCATTTGCCCATTAAAGCCAGTGGCCAATGTGCTATGTGACTGTTTTAATAGAAGTACAAATTCAGGACAAGAAAGGTAGAGTTAGAGCCCCACTGCCCTCTGATCTGGAAATATAACAGTTGGGGTAGTCTGTTCAATTCTGGAGATGCACTTAAAAAAGCCTCAGTTAAAAACAGCATGTCTTCAGAGGCCACCGGAATGATGAAGGGTCTAGAAATGATGTCATATGAGAGACATGCTTAAAGGAACTGGGGGTGTTTAACCAAAAAGTAAAGGAAGTAGGAGAGAAAAGAAGGAAAGGAAGAAACTGAAATTTGAAGAGCAAATATACTTTGTAGCCTCACAGAACAGAACCAGAAACAGTTGTTGGAAGTTCAAGGAGAGAAGAGCACTTCTTCCCAGCTTAACCAAGGAGTAGACTGTGGTGCTAAAGACATGGGGAAGAGGGAGGACTGAAGAAAATGGAGACTGATTTCACAGAACTTCAACAAGTTTGCCAGAGGGATATAAAACAAGATCATTATGTTGAAATCTACATTTTTAAAAAACAGAAATAAGAGAAAGTACCTGTTTTATGGGAAAATAATTAATTTGTTTTTCACATGTTAAGTTTGGGAACCTGTGTTGAATCCAGGTAAAGACTCTAGCATGTAATACTGGTCCCCAGGGAAAGGGACACGGTGATATACCTGCTGCCTCCATTGACATGGGGGAGGGGACAAGGGACAAAGCACGCGGGAAAGAAGAATTCTCAAAAATGGGAGGCATGCAGCCAGACCCTCTCCTGTGCAGATTGTAGACATGATAAAATGGCATATGACTTGATGATTAGAAGGTCACAGGTTACCTTCAAGAGTAGATTTCAGTAGAAAATTGAATGTGCAACATCTAAGAAAGTAGAAATTGTAGCAAATATAAATATTTGAATCCTAGATTTAGAAAACCTGTCATAAAGCACATGATAAAAACAGAATCAACAAGAGATGGATTTTAAAATGTTGAATAGTAGTGAGTGACTATGGGAAATTATCATAAAGACATTATATGCACCGAAACAAAACAAAAATACAAACAATAAGCACTGACTTATGGTTTTTCTTAATAGTACACTGCATTCTGGGAGTGCATTGACCAGACAGACATAAGGAGTGATCTGGGTGGGGATTTGATTATTAGGGAAACAGGGAGTACAAGTTGATATAGCAAGCGCAATATGAAATTGACTCTCTAGAATGGAATCTAATGAGGCTGGAGGTAAACCTGGTCACACGATCTGATTAAAGTTGATATAAGAAAGCAGGAGTGCCCTGGCCAGTGTGGCCCTGTTGGTTTGAGCATTGTCCCTTAAACTGAGGGGTCACAGATTCAATTCATGGTCAGGACACATGCCTAGGTTGTCAGTTTGGCCCCCCATCAGGGCACGTAGGAGGCAACCAATCAATGTTTTTCTCTCTCTGTCACATCAATGCTTCTCTCCCTCTCTCTCTTCAAAATCAATAAGCATATCCTTGGGTAAGGATGGGAAGGAAGGAAGGAAGGAAGGAAAGGAGGAAGGAAGGAAGGAAGGAAGGAAGGAAGGAAGGAAGGAAGGAAGGAAGGAAGGAAGGAAGGAAGGAAGGAAGGGAGGGAGGAAGGGAGGAAGAAAGCAGAAGTGGTAGACACATTCCCTGATACCTGCCCAGCCATGGGAGGTGCTAGGGGTGAAGGAGATGCATGTATCTGTGTATACATTATGGAATATTCAAAGAGTATAAGTGGGAAACATTTGCATCGATGATGAGGTACAGGTATGATGATCAAATCCAGCCTACACCACTTCCTAGCTATATTATCCAAAACAACTACTTAACCTCTAAGCTTCAGTTTCCTAATCTGTAAAATTGGGGTGGCAACCCACCTCACAGAATTGTTATGAGAATTAAATCAAATAACCCATACACTTGGTTCAAAGTAATGATCTAATGAATTTCCCCAGCTTACCATATATTCTTCAACCTACTCTAACATGCAGCCTTTTCTATTCCTTTTCCCCTGTTGTAGGTGATGGCATGCTGTATGACCATTCCTGACCTCCTTTCAGTGGCTTGCTGTGACTACTGTCCTGCTACACCTCTCCTCTACCCTGCCCCCACTACCCTGCCACACACACAACCATGACAGACTGTGTAATATATTCAGGGGTGTAGGTTAGGGGTAATGAGCTCAACCCTACTACATCTTGATGAATTTTCCAGCCCTTTATCTCTCTGTACCTGTATCCCATAGCAGAAGCTCAGATTATTAGCTGAGAGACCCAAATAGAAATTAGGTGTGTATTAGGGGAAAGTGAATCCTCTCTTTAATTGCTGGGCCTGGCTCCAAGATTTCTCTTTCTTCAGTGGAACACCTTAGCTATAAGTCATTCTGCAGGAACATTTCCTCAGGGTATCTGATGAGGAAAGAACCTGAGTAGCAAGCCCCATAGAGACAGCTATAGAGTAAGAACAAAGAAGGAGGAAAAAAGTGTCTGGTGGGAGATCCCAGCCCCTCTACTCTGTGATTCCTTAGGCTCAGAGATTTTCCTTTGCAAACAATGCTGTCTATGCATCAGGTGGGTGAGTATTTAGCTCTTTACTGCACTTTGAGGAGACCAGAGTGCATTTTGCCTTAAAATTAGGCCCAACATTTTACCATCTTCACAGACTTTCTAATTCACTTTCAACACCAAGATTAAAAAAAAATAAAATATTGTTTTTAATTATATTTTATTGATTATGCTATTAGAGTTGTCCCAATTTTCCCCCTTTGCCTCTCTCCACCCAGCGCCCCCACTCCCTTAGGCAATCCCCACACTATTGTTCATGTCCATGGGTCCTGTATAGGTTCTTTGGCTACTCCATTTCCTATATTATATTTTACATCCCCGTGGCTATTCTGTAACTACCTATTTGTACTTCTTAATCCCCTCACATCTTCACCAATTTCCCCATATCCTTCTCCCATCTGGCAACCATCAAAATGTTCTCTTCCATGATTCTGTCTCTGTTCTTCTTGTTTGCTTAGTTTGTCTTTTAGATTCAATTGTTGACAGATATGTGTTAATTTCCATTTAATTATTTAAAGTTTTGACCTTTTTCTTAAATAATTCCCTTTAACATTTCATATAATAATGGTTTGGTAATGATAAACCCCTTTAGTTTTGTCTAGAAAGCTCTCTATATGCCCTTCAATTCGAAATAATAGCTTTGCTGGATAGAGCAATCTTGGCTGTAGGTCTCTGCTTTTCATGACTTTGAATGTTTCTTACCAATCCCTTCTAGCCTGCAAAGTTCCTTTTTGAGAAGTCAGCTGATGGTATGGGAATTCCACTGTCAGGAACTAACTGCTTTTCTTTTGCCATTTTTAAGATTCTCTCTTTGTCTTTAACCTTTAGTATTTTAATTATAATGTGTCTCAGAGTGGGTCTCTTTGCATCCATCTTGATTGGAACTCTTTGTACTTCCTGGCCTTGCATGTTTATTTCCCTCACCAAATTAAGGGTGTTTTCTTTCATTATTTTTTCAAATAGATTTCCAATTTCTTGCTCCTTCTATTCTCCTTCTGGCACCCCTATTATGCAAATGTTGGACCTCTTGAAGTTGTCCCAAAGGCTGCTTACACTACCCTCGTTTTTCTGGATTCCTTTTTCTTCTTTTGTTCTGATTGGTTGTTTTTTGCTTCCTTATGTTCCACATCATTGGTTTAATTCTCAGCTTCATCCACTCTACTGTTCTTTCACTGTAAATTGTTCTTTATTTTAATCAGAGTATCCTTTGTTTCTTACTGGATTTTTTTTATGCTGCTGAGGTCCTCACTAAGTTCCTTGAACATTGTTATAACCCGTGTTTTGATTTCTGCATCTGACAGATTGCTTATCATCATTTTGTTTAGTTCTGTTATAGGAGTTTCGATGTGTTCTTTCATTTGGGCCATTTTTCTTTGTCTTCCCTTTTTGGTAACCTCCCTGTGTTTGTTTAGATGTATTAGGTAGAGCTGCTATAACTCCCTGTCTTGGTAGTGTGACCTAATGTAGTAGGTATCCTGTAGGGTCCAGTGGAACAGCCTCCCCTATCACCCAAGCTGGATATTTGAGGTGTGCCCTTCGTGTGAGCTGAGTACACCCTCCTCTTGTAGTTGAGCCTTGGTTATTGTTGGCAGATCAATGGGAGGGATTTACCCAGGCAAGTCAGCTGCAAAGATTGGCTCTGACCATTGACCCCGAATTTCTGCCCTCATGGAGGGTCAGCTGTGCAGGGACAGGGTGGTGGTGCTCCAAAGTACTCCATAGTTGTCCACTGGGTATGCAGGCCCTGGGGTTTCCTGGGTGGTGCAGGCCAATGTCAACCCCCATGTGTGTTTTGTCTGGGGCTGCCCTTCCTGACCTATAAAGCAATTTGAGATGGCTACTACTTGTGCTGGGCTTGGAGATTCCAAGACAAAGCTAAGCTCTGAATCCAGACTGGTTGCTGCTAGTGCCTGGCCTAGGGCCCCTTAGCAAGAAGTATGAGGGATGGGGGCTCACTGAAGCTAGCTGTTACTTGTTTGAGATGATTTAGGAAGTTATGAAGCATGAGCCAAGACCAGCCATTTATATGGAAAAGCAGCTTGGGTGGGCCCATAAGTTGGGTGAGACAGAGTCTCTGGGGATCCCCAGGGTGCAGCAAACAGAGTTAGCCAAGTTGATAGAATCTCAGATATGGCACCAGCCTGCCAGTTCTGTGACTCCATAGGGGGGCAGGTTCAGAAAAGTGGCAATTGCCTACCTTTTTGTCTGGGAAAAGTCTGTCCCCCAGCTCTCATCTTGATGCCAGACACTTCAGATTCTCCTGGTAAGCCACTGGTGCCTTTCAAGCTGCTACCCTGGTACTAGAGTTCAGAGGGAGTGAGTCTTTGTAGGTGAGTCCTTGTGTGGGTTCTTTAAGAGGAACTGCTTGGGACTCTAGAATTTTCTTCCACTGATGTGACCCCAGCCAGAAGTGGTGAGGACTTATCTTGCTGGCACTGGAATCCTGGCTGGGGTGCCTTATGTGGGGCTTGGACCTCTTGCTCCCAAGATAGCCCTCCTGAATGTTTATCCATGACACGTGGATGTGAGACCAGCCCATTCTGCATCTCCACCCCTCCAACCAGTGTGGATGGATATGTTTTCTTTAATTCCATAGTTGTCAGACTTCCATTCAACTCAATTTCTGACAGTCCTTAGTGATGGTTGTTTTGTATTTTAGTTGTAATTTTGATGTGGTTGTATGAGGGGGTGAGCCGTGTTTACCTGTGCCTCCATCTTGACCAGAAGTCAAAGGTGTGTTCAAAAATATTGTTTTAAATTGAACAAAATCCACATGTCTTTTTAACTTTTTTTTTGCATAAACTGTGACTTGTTCCTTTGGCAACTTACTAACTCTATATGCTAGGAATATGTTTTTGCAGCTCCCCTGTTTTCAGGTTTTCGATAATCCAAAGATACCTTCTTACTGAATGTTTTATTAAGAAAAGAGAGGGTGTGTGATATAGAATATGAATCCTTCAAAGACAGATCAAGAGCAGGAGAAAAAAATAACTCAAACCTGTGATGCGCCTTGTACCAGCATTCACACATGACCTCCCAATAAGGTGCCTCTTAGAGAGTCACAGGGGAGCTGGAAGGTCTGCTAATACCAATGCCTTCAATTTACAGATGAGTAACATTAAAACTGTAAGAGAAATTTTCTTAACCCCATCATAAGAAATAAATTAGATACAAGATAATTTTTATAGTCCTAAGGGTTGGTTCTTTGAACCTGTTTTGATCTACTAACTAGAGATTCTAATGCAAGAGGTATCAGCACATAAAAATCCATTCTTTCAAGGGAAAAATGGTAATTAAAAGGGAAGACATTAGGATTTATCTATTGCACACTGTCGTTGGTTCACAGGCCACCACTCATTCCACTGAGCCACATCAGCCAGGGCTTATTGCACACTGTCTTATCTCAGGTCAGGCTCTTAGTATCCCTATGAGGATGGCATTATCACCTTGCTATAAGATGAGAAAACCTATTTCCCTAAAGTTACACAACTTATAAAATGTGAAAGTGCCCTGGCTGGCGCAGCTCAGTGGATTGAGCGCGGGCTGGGAACCAAAGTGTCCCAGGTTCGATTCCCAGCCTGGGTACATTCCTGGGTTGCAGGCCATAACCCCCAGCAACCGCACATTGATGTTCCTCTCTCTCTCTCTCTCTCTCTCCCCCCCTCCCTCCCTTCTCTCTCTAAAAATAAATAAATAAAATCTTAAGGAAAAAAAATGTGAAAGTGACTCATATTTGGCTTCCAAGCCCAATTGTCTTTGTTGTTGTTTTTAGTTACAACACATTTTTTTCTGTGTTGATTTTCCATCAATCCTGGGTTTACATGTTAAAATTCCATTTGTAATTCCCTTTTAGAAATAGCACACACCTTGAACCATGTGAGGGTCTTCACACAGTTTATTCTCAGGTAGCCTTAAGAATTACTTTTAATTCTTTTCATCTCTTTCCATCTTGGTACCAGTAAACCATTCCCTGAAAACAGTGATCCAACAAGCCAGATCCAGAGATGAGAAAAAGGTGGACAGAGGCAAATCCATTCAATCCCACCTTTCCTACTAGAACATGGTTCTTCCTGCACTTATTGGCCATGTCAAAGATAACTTAGCCCTGCCTGAAAATGAAGGTGCAACAATGTTTTACTCAAAAAATAGCTATATTTATTTTTAATTGAAGCAATGACAAAGGAATATTTTCTGAGAGGTGGTACAGATTGTTTTTCATGAAAAGATACATTGCAATGCACTCTGTAATGAATATATCTATTTATTCTTTTAACAAATACTTTTGAGTACTGATTATGGATTATACACTGTCAAACTTGCAAGTTAGCCTCATAACTGAGATCTTAAATAAATAAAAGTTTAGGAACCCTAACTAGAAATATAATCTTAGCATTAAGATTTCTATCTCATAATACAAATAGTTAGCCTTTTCATAAAAAAGAAAAAAGGGACAAATTCTATTATGGAAGTGACTTGTTGATACTAGTGCAAGAAAGAACAACACAAAACTTCTGAACTTGATAATAATGCTCCAAGCATTTCTTGCTTCCCACACAAATACATATCCGGCCACAAACATAAACACAATCCTCCCACATCGTCCTGGCACTGCTGAGAAAAGGAGGCATGAAAGAAGAATTTCTTATCTCATAGACTCTTTGTTTCCCAGCTAACATATGGCAATGGGATCCTTTCTGATTTATTTTATTGAAAGCCCAATACATTACTCTTAAATAATATACACTTTTATAATATAAAGTATGGAAAATATTTTCATAATATTCCAAATTTGGTCCTCTAGAAAGAAAGTGGATCTCAATGTTTGTACTCTATTATAATTACTGTGTTGGATATAAGTAACCTCTTTATTAGAAAAAAATCAGAGGGTTTCTGACAGAGAAAGTGAAATTCAGATTATTTAATTAGTTGATTTCATCACACAGATGGTTATTGAAGGACAAAAGTAAAAATCATACACTGTTGTTGGAACTGCTACAACTATTCTGAGACACAATTTCACTTTCAGGACTTTAGGTATGCTCATTCAGTGTATAGAGTACACGTACAAGAATGTTTATTGGTGTTAAACTAGAAATGAGAAACTGAGTGTCCTTCAACAGAGGATTGGTTAAATAAATTACAATGCATTCACAAAATGGAAAATCGAAAGTTGTTTGAAAAAGAATGATTTAGGTCAATATGAGCTGGTATGGAATGACCATAACATGTGAGTTCAGTGCTCATTATAGAATGTTGCCTATTTAGGTCAGGGTTTGATCAGGAAAACAGAAGCCACTCTGTGTATTCTCAGCTGGAAGGGCTATATTAGAGGGAGGTAGAAGCTAACACAACTGTTGGCAGGACTGGGAAACAAAAATCAGGAAGGGCATCACCACTGATCTCAGTCTGCAGTACTGTGTTGGTGGTTTTCAGGAGCTCCTCCAGAAGCCTTCCTGATCACCCCGCCTGCATGTACTAAAGCAAATGACTTTCACAAAGCCACTGCCAACTACATCCACCACGTAAAGTGATTAACCATTTGACTTAAATATAGGGTAATTTCAACAAGAACCAAAACTATTAGCAACCTAATAAACCTTGGTTCCAAGAGAGCTTCAAGAGAGAGTTCTGGGAGAGCTCTCTTAGGTTAACAGCTATGCTAAGAATTGCTCCAGGTCATTTTGCGTTAGTTTACAATAAACTAGAATGACAGGCTAAGCCTTAGAAACATCACTTCGGCCCTTGAATGCTAGATACCCAAGTCACAGCGTGACCTTTAAACCACTCTAGAATCTGGTCCCAATATATTATACCTTTCCAAACTTGTTTTACCTCCTAACCTTGAACCTAGACTCCACCCTTCCTCACTTCCTCCTCCTGTGCTTCCTTCTTCCTAAAAGGAAATGTGATGAATAACACTGTATAAATCTCTTAGGTGCAAAAGGCAGAATACTCACTGAAATTAAGAAAAAGTAAAAACATTTAATTGTCTCATGAAAGCGAAGATTGTTGTATTACCAAACACAGCTGGGTCCAGGAACTCTGATGATACCATTAGGATTTGTTCTATCTTTTGACTCTTATTTTCCTTAGTGTTATCTCCATTCTCTTGCGACTCTGCCCTCACTGATAGCAAAACAGCTGCCAGTACTTAAGGCATATGGCTCATCTTCTCTACAACCTCAGTAAAAAAGATTTTCTCGTAAAGCCGCTTTGGCCAACATTCTGAATTTAGGGGTTATAGATCTAATTGGGTTTTGTATTTCCATCCACAGCATTCACTATGACCCAAGTTATACAATGCTCTGAAGGTTAGGCCTGGGCCACTTGGCCATCCCTGAAGCCTGGAGTGGAGTCCACTCCTTACAGTTTGCATGGAGGAAGAATGGAGGTAGGAAATCAGGATGCTGTTATCAGGAAAAACGAGAACAGATATTGAACGACTGAAACAAAAACATGTGTCCACAGCAAAGATGGGATTCTTCTTATTCCAGAAGTCAAAATTCTTGTGAAGGATGTATGCTTATACATGTGAAGAGATAATTCACAATCTTGTGAAATTCTGCAGTTCTTAATATTTCCCAAAGTATATCTGTGCTATAATTGTTACAAAGAGTTCATTTGACCTCACTGCTATTTGTAAGAATTGTTGCTATTTGAAGCACAATAACTAAAACTCATTTTCTTTGTGTCTGAACCAATAACAAGAAATTGTTTTAATTTGGGGAAAAATACACATAATCCTATGCCTGAAAACTATTTTCTTTTTCTGTAACTTTATGTCCTTGTTTGTATGCATTCATATATTTTCATAGTTAAAATCCTGGCAGTAGCCCTAGCTGGTATGGCTCTGTGGATTGAGTACCAACCTGCAAACCAAAGGGTCACTGGTTTGATTCCCAGTCAGAGAACATGCCTGATTGCAGGCCAGGTCCCTGGTCGGGGGTGTGCAAGAGGCAACCACACATTGATGTTTCTCTCCCTCTTTCTCCTTTCCATCCTTTCTCTAAAAATAAATAAATAAAATCTTTAAAAAATATTCTGGTGGTAAATAATGTTTTTCATTCAATCATTTTAAAGTTATATAATTATAAACATATTTCTGTATTTTTACAGAAGAAAACTAATAATCTGGTTCAGTGATTATATGATATTCCATTGAACAAATCTCTTACAGTTCCCTTAACCATTCTATTTGGAGAAAAATGGGGGGCTTCCAAATATTTATTATTATACAATCCACTACAATAAACATCTGTATATATGTAGATATTTCTTTAAAGATTTTCTTTCTTAGGTTACGTTTCCTAAAGCAAAATTACTGGGACACAAAGTTAAAGTACACAATCAGGGTTAAAAACATAGAATTTGAAATCAGATATCCCTGAGTTCAAATCCTAGCTCTATCACCTAGTATGTGACCCGAGACAGGTCACCTAGCCTTTCTGAATTTCTGCTCTCTACCTGTAAAATGGGGATGAAGATTACTATTGCTATGGTTGTTAAGAGGATAATATGGAATAATTAATATATTTAACACAGTGTCTGACTCTCAGCAAACATCTCCAATATTATACTTAATATGGAGATTATTTTCCTATGGTTTTAATAGTATAGTGTCATACTGTTTCCTAAAAATTTTACTAATCTGCACAGAAATCTACTTAGTTTTAGTACATTTGTAAAAAAAAAATTTTTCAAATTTTACAATTTACCAATTTAGAATGGTACTACAAGGCTATTTTAACTGGAAGTTTTCTAATCACTTAAGTCAATAAAACTTTCCTCCTATGTTTTAAGACCAAGCAGTTCTGAACTCAAAGGACATCATCCTCTCAAACCTCAATAAGTGAGTCATTTGAAATCAGTGGTTGTCAAAAGTTTTCTAACCTAAAATACCTGAGAGATGCAATGTACCTGGTTAATAACAGTGATATTTTATAGCAGAGTTTTTCTGCCTGAAGACCACATCCCTTGGATGTTATACTAGAGTTGGGTGATTTATCCCATTCAATTAAGAATTACATATATGTGTGTATATATATGTAATCCTTAATATATGTAATATATATTTATTATATATAAAATAAATATTTATATATTATATATTAGTATATATTATATATATATTTAGTTGTTTTGAAGGTTTAAAATACCAATACTCACAAATGTCATCAGCCTCATTTTCCTACCTATGAATGTGAGATTGCATAGTCTATAAGATTGGGGGATGGAGAAACAGGCTATAGGGATGGGTATGTGCAGAGTAGATCCCACTCAAATGGGACCTCAACAATATACTTGCTCTACTTATCATTGATATAGAGGCTTAATTCTACCCCCTACCTGTGTAGCTGCAGTGAAAGCCAGTAAGTGATTAGGTATCAGAGTGATAAAGAGGGTGGTAAAGTGCAGTAAGAGGCAAGAGGCTCGTTAACTGTTGGAGACAGAATGACTGATTTCCCCATCTTTTTCTTGATCCAGTGAAAGAAATGAGCTACAACCACTCAGGACCATGATGGCTTCAACCTCAAAGAGCCTCTCTTCACATATAGTCAGTGTTTGGGGCCCAGATCAGACACCCGGGAGTATTTAGCACATAAAACCTCGAGCGTAATGAGCAAGAAATTGGAGAAGAGAAGCCCACAGGAAGAGAGATACTGAGGACTTTTCAAGCAGAATATAACAATATAAATTATTAAGGAAAAAATACATAGTATGAGCATCTTCTCTGCTCATCACGATCCCAGAATAAGAAATCAATGTTTACTTTCTAAGTTAATCAGTTGTACTCATAATACTGACTCCCAATACTACTACCAGTAGTCCTCACTCAAGATGGGGAATAAGTCATAGTTTCTGTAGCTTGTGCTCACTGAAGATTAAACTGCATTGCCCTTGAGCTAAAGATGGTGAAGTTGAGCTCTTAGGGGAGTTTGAGTTTCCTGAGGCTAGGGGATAGATGCAGGACAAGTGGCCAAGGTAGCATCCCTTTACACAGAAGGGTGGCTATGGGAAGCTGAGTCTGTGAGCAAGGGAGGATGACTGGCAGAAGCATCTGTAAGCCTGGCCAGAGCATCATAGTGAAGATTGTTTGTTGTATCTGTCTCAGAGGGCAGAGACTAATAAAGGCAATTGCATAGGGAAACAAACAGTGTGACAGTCAAAGTGATGTGCTCACAGATTGAGGTCTGTGCCCACTTTTGTCACTACTTAAAACCAAGATTCCTGTCTGACAGCATTAAAAAAGAAGCTTCTTGAGTAACTGAATACAAATTCATGTCCAAACATGTTATGGGCAGAAGTAGAATAAACTTCATCAATAAAAGTAAAGTAGATGTCTGATTAAGGATGGCAATACCCTCTGTTCTCTCCCAAAACCAAACTGAAACAACGATAAAGAAAATAATTGAAAGTATATACCCAAAGTATGAAGAGGATGAGAGAGAAAATAACAACCTTTTGGAAGTTAGAAAGCTAATGGACAAATGTTAATACATTTAGTAGATTTAAGAGTTAAATTGTAAGCTAACAACTAAGAATGCTGATAAGCAATCTGAATTACACTGGATACCCAGAAAAGGTTCAAATATTAGTGGTATAGCATCTCAGGAAGCAACGATGAGGATGGAGCTAAAAACAGAAGACTCTGTTGGAAATGTGTTTGAGAATAGACTTCACTCCTCACCAGATCCCTCTATCCCACTCCATTCAGTTGGCCAATTGCCCTTCTTCCCCAATCAGAAGATGGGAAGCTCAGTTTCTACAGAAAGTAAGATGAAGGGTCTAGACTAAAGGCAAAGATATCATATTGAAAACATAATAATTAAGTGAGAAATGACATTCTTTATGTTGAGACACCCAGCCTTCTTCTTCCATTGAACTTCCAGAATCCCAATATTCAGGCAGGGGATTGAAAGTCCTCTCTAGATCATGTGATTAGCTCAACATGAAAGTCTTCAATCAAATGGCTCAGCCAGCTAACAGTCCACATACACCAAGCCCCTACCACATATACAAAGTTCTAATCATCTTTTTTTCAAAGTCCAAATATTAAACATGAGCAGACAGTAAAATGACCAGAAATGTGAAGAAATCCTCTGACAAACCAACCAACCAACAAACAAAAACCAATATAGAAAATACAACTATGTCAAAAATTGTCACTGATAGACTAAGAATGACAAAGCATTTTCAATGTAAGAATAGGAATCTACTTTTTAAAAAAGAATGTTCATAGTCTTTAAAAAATGTCTTGTATATTAATATGTAATCAGAAATAAAAACTGAATTGAAAGAATTAGGTTACATTTTTTAGATTTGTTCAACATTATTAAGATCATATATGTTATTTGCCATGTCTATTTGGATATGGAGTATCTTGAAAATATTTATTAAATGATTACCTAGTCACGGTCATTTTGAGATATTTATTAGCAATAGGAATGGATGCAGAAAAGCATCCACTGCTATTTGCCAATAATGTCCAGTTACCCTCAGTATGTAGGCTTTCAAATAACTTACAGGAACAAGTTCATTGAGTTTCACATTCATTAAAAGCATAGTTTTATATCCACAAATTTGAACCAAATACTTACTAATTTGTCATCATCACTACCTCATAGCATCTGACAGTTAATTAGAACACCCAGTTATGGCATATTATTTTACAGATTCCCTCCCCACCAATGTTGGTCTTGGACATGGGTTTGCTTTTGTTAGTGTAATGCAGGCTGAACAGGACATAAGTTCCTAGCTTAGGCCTTCAAAGTTATCACCTGTATCCACTCACCTCTCTGGGAGCTTCTGGCTTCTGCCATGGGGAAAACATGCCCCAGTAAACTGCTACTCTTCCAGTCTGGATGCCTAGAATAAGAAAGGATGAGCATACCTGAATTCCACTTGCACTCAGGTTAACACATAGACCCGTACAAGAGTTACACACTTATCATTGTAAGCCACTGATGAACTGTGGTTTGTTATTTCACAGCAAAACTAACTAATACATTTACAGATTTATTTAAAAGATGCTTCCATATTCTGTTTGTTTGTTTGTTTTAAAAGCCCCTAAAATTCCACACCAATGAGGAGCTAGAAGAAGGGAAAGAATCAGGCTTCATACTCTTTCTGCAGCGATGCTCATATTAATCATCCTGTGTATTTAGTTTCCATTTTACAGATACCATTTTCTGAAATGAGCACATATTCACACCCACTTCAGAATCCCATTATTTACAAACCACAGCATTAGCAATCCTCCAAACATGGCAGAACTAAGCCATTTTGACCAATCTTCCCATGAAAGAGAAAGAACAGAAGCAAAATAGTTCTTCACAAAATAGTTAAGGTTCCTGGGCCAAAATCCAGATGAAGGCCCTGGAGAGGTAAACCCAGTGTTCAAAGCAGCTCTGCCCTGAGGACATTTGCTGATGCATCAGAAATAGTTCTGAAACAAAGCTGTACTTTGAATGGACTTCAAAGGATGAAGAGGATAAAAGTAAAAGCCAGGAGTGTGCCAAAGACAAAGACTATGATGAAGTCTCTCTTACTTAATATCAGCATAAGGATGCCTGGAAGCAGCCCAGTCTTCGCATGGATTTATAGCTAGCATCTACCTGGGTCATTTGGGAAACTTTAAGCCTTGAAAGCAGATTATGATGCCCCCAGATTGGGAGTGTTCCCAGGCTCCTGGTTGAAGCACAATAATACGTTCTACAGGAAAAAAAAAAAAAAAAAGATGTTTAGGACTCAAAGCAATCCTAAATGTGGTGTCCAGCACATAGACAAAAATAACCAAACACACAGAAAGCAAGAACTTCAATTGACAACTGGAAAAAACAACAGCTAACAGACCCATAAACATTTGAGATATTAAAATTATCAGATGAAGACTACAAAAAATTATGCTTACATTTTACAAAGATATATAAGCTAAGCCTAAAAATTGTATTGGGAAACAGGAAACTGTAAAAAGTGAAATAGCCAATTTGAAAAAGAATCAAATAGAAGTTCTACAAATTCACAATACCAATAATAAAAATATACAAAAATCAAGATTTTAGACAAACATAAGGAACTATCTGTACCAGTCACGGGACAGACCCTGGCACTACCCTTCCTCCAAGTTCACATATTTCTTCTTTTTAATATTTTTTATTGTCATTCAAGTACAGTTTTCTGCCTTTCCCCCCATCCTTCCCCACCACCCCATCCCTCCCCACTTTCCTCCCCTGTTTCCACCCCCCCTTGTTATTGTCCATGCATCTTTTATAATTGTTCCTACAAACCTTTCACCCTCTTCCCCTGTAATCCCCTCCCCTCTGGTCACTGTCAGCCTGTTCTCAATTTCAGTGTCTTTGGTTATAAGTTCACATATTTCTACAGTAATAATTCTTGCAGTCAAAATAATTCATTTAATTCTTCTAGCTATTACTGCTAGTGCACAGCCAGGGCCACATGACAGAAATGTGCTATGTTGAGTAGTAGCATTTTACTTTACTTGGAATTCTTACTCCCCACCCCCAACTGAATTATTTCTGTTGATTAGAGTAGAAAGCCAAGTCCATGCCACTGATCTATTCTGTAAGTAGAACCTCCAAATACACAGTTATTTTAAGAAGCAGTTCTAATATATGATGTTGGGCTAAAGTCCCCAGTAATTACTTCTTTCTATGCAACATTTAATTTCAGAACATAGCAGAAGGGGATCCAGGAGAAAATTTAGAAAGAATAACAATAAAAACACACAAGGCAAATACAATATATCTCTTCTTTTTTCTCTCTCTTTAAAATAGTGATAATCCTTTCCTTCCCCATGTTTTCACTGAGGAAAGAATAAGCTCTGTCTTCAGAGGAGCTTGAAAATCAGCTCTTGCACATTAGCTTTCTCAGTTTGGGGAAAAAAACAGCTTCTCCCCCTTGAACCAGCATCTAGGGCATAAATAATAAAGAAGACATTTTTTCAATTAAAAAAAATTAATTGATGAACTGTGTTTAGAATATAGCAGGCATTCAATACATACTCATTTTCATGAGTGATAATATTTCTACATTCATTTATAACATGCTCACATTTAATCTTTGAGGTAGATATCACTGTCAAACAGAACCTCAGAGAAGTTATACAACTTGCTGAAAATCACACAGTATGGGTTGGATCATCAACTCAAGACCAGATCTGACACCAAAGCTAGAACCACACAGTGATACTTCATTGTGAAATGAACTTAATAAACTCCCCAATGTCTAAACATCCCTAGTTCCCCAATGAAATGGAGAGCATCAGATTTAGCTTGTTTTTGCCATTTAGAAGCAATTAGGTATATTTTCTCTCTGTGCTCCCTCCCTTTAAAAGTCTTAAACATTCCTGTGGACACTAAAGCAATATTGTTCTCATGATTAACTGTTTGCTGGAATAACGGTTGAGTTCCTTTTCATGTGTTTCAGGCAATTCAACAGTCTTCATATTATTTTTTTATGGCTTGCCATATGAAATATCTGCTTGGAAGACTAAGAATAAAACTGCTTTTTCCACAGACTAGTTCCTGTTTCCATTTGGTAAACTCTAATATTTCTTTCTCCTTATATTTCGAATTCAACTGAAGTCAACATGCCTTTGCTCTTAGCCCCCCTTTTGCTATTTTCATTCATGTGCACCAAGGCCTCTGAGCTCATGAAAACATGCCTGCCTCAGGGAAGGGCGGTACAAAGACTCCTAAAGCCAGCTACCTTTGAGTCTCTTCCAAATTCCACATGCAAAAGCATTTTCCCCCAGCAGACCAATGCTCCTGGTGACACTTGAGACCTCTGTCACTGCTATCACCACGCTGTGGGCATGGGTGCCTTTGACTAGGCCTTCTCTCCTCCAGTCCTGCCTGCCTTCCTCTCCCTCTCAACTTCCTGAGGGCCTTCCCCAAACCAACTTTCAACCCAAATGATTGAAATTCCCACAGAAGCCCAATACCAGCTCACCCTCTCTGGACATCCCCATGATTCCTCCTCCCCTTTGAAACTAGGATACCTCAAAGACAGATGATTTTATTTTCTATAAAATATAACTGTGTCAAAGCTAAAAATTAAATACACTCTGAATTAAAGATTTAATCAGTGTTTGTGATTAACAAGAGATCAGCAAATTAGCAAATACTTTACAAAGAAGGAGGATGGGGAGGGGGACGAGAACAAGAAGAACAAGAAGGGCAGAGAGGCATCCTGGCATGTAGATCTTGCATCTCCAAATGGAATAAAATTACCATAATGTTCATCCCAGGAAGCTAATCTCATACCCCTTCTCACAAGTTCTAGTCACAAGTTCCGTGTGCACTTTGTCTTGAGTCCTGAACGTTCCATGGTTTCTCCTCTTTCGTGTGCCTTTGGAACCTTGGTGTCTCTCACTAATACCCTTCTGATAATTGGCCCCCGACTTTGCTTCTGTTCTAAAGACATCTTGGGCATTTGGCTTCAGTGTTCAACCCTGCCATCTGCCCTGTAGTATTTGTTTGTACTTCACCACATCTTGTTTGACTGCTTACCTAGCAAATAGTACACCAGCAAAGAGATAGTTGCTTTTGTTCACACTTCCACCCAAGGTAATGGCTTGTTTAGTTAAGGAATAGCTTCCTTTCCAAATGCTATGCCTACAACCGAATTCTAAAAGTCATATCCTACTCTAACACCTTAAGGTTTGGGGGTGGAGTGGAGTCTGAAATGGGGGTGAGATTCTTATACTAAATTATATCCATATATTTGTTCATCTTGATCAAGAATCGTATGTACTTGTGTGCGTATCTCCATACAGATGTATTTATTAGAATAAAAACATTTATTTACATTGTTCTTTTAAAAACACACACACGGCGTGTTGTGCTGCATTTCTGCTTCTTATTATATGAATGAGTTTCCTTTACAAGGATACTTAGACCATGAAAAATATTCTCCTGAGTCTCACTGAGCAATAGTGTGACACATAACCACTAAACCTCATATTAAGAAAAAATTATCTTAAATAAGAAATTGAAAATTTTGTCCCTAAATAATACTGTAAAAGTTTATGGTCCGTCCTATCAAGGATACTTTCCATAACTTTACGGTTTGATAGTAAAATATATACACACACATACGCATGTTTCTAATAACAAAGCACCAAAGTAAAATAAACCTGCCTGTCCAAATACGGTTGCATTTCAGTCAAAGTTTTGCTTAATATTTTGAGAAGAGCTTTGAGAAGATAAATATTCTCAGCCTGGGATCTGACATCAGATGCTTATGGTGCCATCTACCGGCCATTGTGAAATGAGTCTTGATGGAGAAACCCGGATTGGGAAGGTTGTTTTCAGTACAAAGCAAACTCCTTGTTGCCATATATCCACAGATTCCATGGCAGCCCAATTTTAAGATGTCAGCTATGTTGATGGGACATCCAAATTGCTGAGCTCCAGTGAAATTATACATCTCATTTTTGAACAAGGATGTTTGTAATAGTACAAAGCCTAGGCTACATTCTGCACCAGGAGCCATAGACTAGCACCTAACTGTAGTGAGATGCCTTGCTCTGTCTTAGCATCAGAATGAGAAGGGGAAGCAGACCTGGCCAACAGTGTCTAACACTGTCTCAGGAGCATGGAATGATCCCAGGAGAGCGAAGCTGATGAGACAGGAGGGGAGATGTTGGGTGTTGCTGCTAAAACGATGATCTCTCTGTAAAGATAGCAGTTGGCAGGATTCATGCCACCCCTTCAGAAGTCATGAGCTTACTGAAAGCTGCAGGAGGTGGCTTATCTCACCAGGGACCTTCTGAGCCAGTTCTCTGTTGCGGTCCAGTGTTTGAGAGCACGTCTTTCTTCCTCTGTCATCTCCACACTGAGTGCACGCTCTTTTCATGACATTTTCTACTTTCATTTGTATTTCAGAAACTAAATTTGCCCTCCCTTTTAAAGTTTTCTGTGTCTCAGGTGGAAGAGACCTTTGTGTGTATTCCATACCTCGCTAACAAGTCCATTTATCATCCTGCCTGGCACGCTGTGGAGCTACTCTGGGTTTGGCACTCCCAAGAGCCTGGCCTATTTCGAATGTAAGCCCACCTCAGGCACAGCAGGAGGGCTTCAGAGTCATCCCAGCTATCCGTGAGGGTGGGACTGAGCAGCTGTGGTCCTCGTACACAGGGGTTGTGCACAAATCACAAATTGTTCTGCAGGTCTCTGTGCAGAGACTACCTGATCAAATCAGACTTCGGATCTCTTTAAAAATTTATGAAAAAATTATTTTCAAAAAGTGACATTAAATTCCAAACCTGATGCATATTTTGAGGCTGGAATCCAAGATTCTGAGAAGAGCAGAGTCCCTCTTGAACCAATATCAATGAAACGCTATGACCATCTAAGGTCTCTAAAAGAAATTGTGGGAAAAATTTGGTAGAAAATAAGAATCGAGGGCAATTTTTTCACCTCTTCACATAAACACAGGTCTATTTGTATTAAAAATAACAGTATGACTCATGCAACAGTATGGATGCACTTTGATGATTTTAGCAATCAGTCTCTCCTTCAGAGAAACAAAAAATGGAAACATTGAAAAAACCTAAGTGTTTACAAGAGCATACAATATAAAGTCCCAGACCACAACAAGAATTTTCAGCAGCAGGTTCTACAAGCATGAGTGATTTTAAAAATAAAAGTTGTACCCAAACATTGTTTTACTTTAAAAAGGCTGGTCTCACTTCAGTTAACAAAGAAAAAGGAAACTAGGGAGAAAAAAAATGTTTTTTCCTGAAAGATCATGCAACCTTAAAGGTGCTCTGCTGAAATCCAACTGACACCCATGTGTCTGTAGGTAAAAGGAGGATTCACTACCCAAAACAAAACAGTAGTTTTTCTCCCTAGTATGTGTGAGCTATGGAAGAAGCCTTTTAAAATAGGGTAAGTCTTCGATAATTTAATGAAAGATGAAGGGATGCAAAATAGATTTGTGTGGGACAGGGAAAGAATGTAAGTTAATACTGACCTCATCAATTTTGCCCATTCAGAGCCTAAATCTAGCTGATAGAATTTGTGAATTTTCAACTTGATATACTAACAGAGGTATAGGTTTTAGTGTGGGTTTTCTGAGGATTAGTCTTTGTTTCAAGTTTTAAAAATAAAACTATCAATTTGTAAGTGCTATTTTTATTATAGCAAGGAGCTCAGATTATCCTAGAGGGCCACTTAGAATGTGGCACCCCCACAAAACATAACTCCTATTGAATCTGAACCTCAGTCTGATCTGCAGTGGCAGAGATGCACAGAGAAGCTAGGATAATGTGTTTTCAGTGCCCAAACTTCTATCTATTCCAAATGTTCATTTCTCTTTTTTGAAATAAATAGACCACCCAACTGAATTTTCTTTGATCAATCCTTCTGTTTTCTCCAGGGATCTGATCGTGTATAAACAGTGTAGCACAGGAAAAATAAGGTGTGCTGAATTCTATGAAAAAAGGAAAAAGAAGTGGTGGGGAAAAGAGGGAGAGAAGACAACATTCAGAGAAAGTAGAGATACAGAAAAGAGTGAGGGAGAGGCAGAGAGAGAGAAAAGAGAGGATGAGGGGATGAGAGGCAGGGAGTGAAAGGCAGAGAGAAAGGATGCCAGGAAGAGAAGGAAAGAAGAGAGGGAGGGAGTCAAGAGGGAAGAAAACACCAGAAAGGTGAGAAAGGGAAAAGGGGTGGGGGGAGCAAGACAGAAAAGATTTCTTAAAAGACAGAAAGGAAGAGAAAAATTACAAGGGTGAGTGAAAGAGTCAAAGAACAGTGGGGGTGTTGATGAGGGCAGATTTCTGGAGAGGCTGAGGAACAGAGATGATAAAATAGCCATTTAGAAACTCAGCAGGTGAAGCTAGAAGGAACAGTATAGAACATCTCCTCCAAGCCTTCAGAGCACAGGTTCAGTAAGAGAGGACTAGTGAGGTTAGTAACTAAAAGAGCTCTGACTGGTGGGGTCAGTGGGTTGGGGGTCACCCGGTCGATTCCCAGTCAGGGCCCATGCCTGGGTTACAGGCCAGGTCCCCAGCTGGGGGCGTGCAAGAGGCGACTGATCTGATCAATCATTGATCACGATCGAAGTTTCTCTCCCTCTCTCCCTCTCTTCCTCTCTCTCTAAAAATAAATAAATAAAATCTTTTTTTAAAAAAAGCTAAATGAAACTCACCCAGCCAGATATCACTGTTGCAAAAAAGGCATAGGAACAAAACAAACAGGCCCTTAACAGCAGCTTTTCCATGATGAAATGCATGAGCAGCACCCTGTGTCTTCTCTAAGAAATGGGACCCGCCATAAGATAGTCAGAGGCAGTGGGTAGCCAGGAACCAGGCAAAAACAATAGTGATTCAGCGTCTTCTGATGTCATTTCTCGGCTCGAAGCCAATTCCCAGTGCAGCCGACAGCTCCATAATCAAATAGAAGTATCAAAAACGAAAGAGCAGTAATAACAAAACTCTAATCCCTCTGGTATTTAGAAGGGGATAGAGCTTGCACTCCCGGGTCAGGCTGCCTCTGTGCGAATCCTCACTGAGCCACTGCCTGCTGACCTCACTAAAGCCTTTTCTTTACCTGTTTCCTAGTCTGTAAATTGAGATGACAATAGTATTTACCACCCAATATTGTTGTAAAAATTAAATGAAAGAATCCATGTAGTGTGATGACTACAGTGCTGGCATACCAGACACAAGAGGCTCTTAGATTCCCTGCTGGACTACTTGAGCTTCTGTACCACCCAGCTGTGTTGAAAGCATTGGACTGACTGTATTTCATTTTTTGTACAGCACTTGATTATGAAATGCCTTTGGCATTTATTATGAATGAATGAGAAGGGATAGTACTAGGCTGGCAATCACACGGTGAGACTTTCCAATCTCTAGCTACTTTTTGAGAGCCTAAATGTCTCATGTCACCAGTCTTAGCTATGAAGAACAAACTTAATTTGGCATTTGACTTGCTTGACTGCAGACCTACTGCATACTAGTTGTTTTGAAATGAAAACGGAAAATTTAAACTAAAGCAGGACTTACAAATTTACAAACACTAATGCTGATCTGTTGCTTTTACTATTAAAATAGGTTTATGTCTATTTCAGCCGAGGTGCTGATCCCTCATGACCACCTCTGAGTCGTTCACGTCACTTCTGAGTGCTCTTTTATTACAGGAAGTGAAGTAAATCAGTGGGGAAGCTGATTAAAATCCCTGTTAGAGGCAAGTGGATAAAAATGAGATTAGGGAATGTGAGTGCATCTCTAAATCACTGCACTTGACCAAACCAATTACATTTAAGTGTGCTTTTGCCTCAGTGCAGGGGAGGAAGAAGAGGTCCAGTGAAAAGGAGACTCAGACTCAGAGAATGGTAAGCGATGGTCATTGACTGATGACGCGCACGCACGCGTGCACGGTTTTCCTCACATGAAGCGGTAATCTCCCTCTGTAAAACTTCTCCAGACGTTCTTAAATCTGCTCTGCAATAGCAATACTTCTTAATTATGGAGTACGTTCTAAGTGCCAGGCACTGGGCTGGGAGTCTTACATATGTAACTTCATTTAATCTTCACAAATCTGTCCCTGCATAGTGTTGACCTTATACAGATGAGGAAATGGAAGATCAGAGAAAAATAGTTATGTTTTTAAATACTAATCTCTGCTACATGGTTTTATATGTGCTACTTCATCTAATCTTTTTAATTGATTCTGTGAGATGTATTTGTGTCCCCATTAAAGGTGAGAATAGTGTGGCTCATAATTATTTATAGTAGCTACCATTTATTGCATACTAATTGTGTACCAGGCACTTGTCATATCTCTTAAATACAGCACATTATCTCCTATAATTCTTACGACCTATAAAATAAATCTTAATTCCACTTTACAAGTAAGTAAATGAGAACATGGCAAGGCACACAACTGGCCCAATATCAGTCAATTTAGATAAGATAAAGCCAGGATTTTAGCCAAGATTTTGGTGATTTCAACACCTGAGTGCTTCACCCATGCCTTGTAAATAGAGTTACAATAAAAGAAATGATAGATCTAGAAGACATGGATTCAAAACCAATTTGAAGGAGCTCACACTGTCCAAATCTAAAACAATCTGAGCATCAAAATAAATAATGCAGTAATGGATAACAATCCATGTGATAGGAAGGAATTCACGAGTCCACACTGATATGAATAAATGAAAAAATGAAAAGAAGAGAAAGCTCAACCTTAAAGTAAAAAGCCAGACGATAAATACAGGAAAAAATAATGGAATTGGAAAGCCACCATAAGGGCCACCACTGCAGTAGTAATTAACTCTCGGAAGGAACATCAGTGGATGCCAAAATCAGTGGGCGAATGTGGGGTGAGGAATGAGATTTTATATAGTTTTAAAGTACCTCCCCACAAAATAGTTATTAATAACAATGGGGAAAAACTTTACAGTAGAGAGATAAGGTGGACACCACAAACTTAACCAAGAGGTCAACATTAACACCACCAGTAACAAGACAAATAGGCACCACATGTCTCTCAATAAAATGCAATGAAAAGAACACAGCATCCATGACATTTTAGCTAAAAATGTGCTCGGGTCTAATCACAAGAAAACATCAGAAAAACACAAATTGAAGGACATCCTACAAAATAGCAGTTTTATGACCTTCAAAAATGTCTGGGTCAGGAAGTGACCGAGGATCCGTTCCAGAATGAAGAGATGAGGGACAAACGATGGAGTGCAGCGCGTATCCTTGAATGAGAGTCTTTGCTGTAAAGGGCATTACTGAGGAAATTTGGAAAATTGGAATGGGGTCTCTGGGTAAAAAGTATAGATTTCTTCATACCATTCTTGCAATGTTTAAGTTTAAAATTTTTCAAATATATTTTTAAAAAGCCAAGCACTTTCTTTCTATGTGACCTTGGGTAAGTCATTGAACTCCCCCAAGTTTGGTTTTTGCTCTGTAAAGGTGGAAAAATAATTCAGTAATTCCACTGGGACAATAAATGAGATGGTGCATACAAAAACACCTGGCATTTATTAGGTGATAAATAAATACTGGTTTCCTTTTTCTTTTCAACCTGCTTATCTAATACTTTGGAGTTGATCTACTGGAGATGGGGGGGAGATGGATAGCATGACTTACACTTGTTTTACAAGGTGACCAAGTAATGAAACATCCCAGGAACTTCAAGCTCAGGGCTCAGTGCTTCAGCTGGCCTTCTAATCTGCTTAGGAATTAACATTCCATGGAGCAATGTTTCCAAAATTAGGGCTCATAGATGTATTCTGGGAGATTCAGAGAGTTTTCTAGAGCAATTTTTGTCTTTTCATTTAAATTAAAATAAAAATTAATATACTGTTATCAGCATGATTGTATTTAATTGAGAAATATCAATGTCCATGCTTGCACTTGCCTTTGAAATTTCAGTGCCCACACTTATAATTGTGTTTACAATTGTTTGGAAACCAAATAGTCTTACTTTTCTTATCATGGATAATGAGAAAAATAAATGTATTCTATTGTGTAAGTAATTTCTATATTTGCACCAAGTAAAGGCTACTCCTGGCAAGTAGAGAACCTTGAATAAATACAAAAACATGTGCTTTCTTCAAGACATCTTACCTCCGCCTGTCAAATTGTCCTACTATAAACAAGCAGAATAAATTAGTAAATTATATGTTGTTTGAAGGTCATAAATGCTATAGAAAAAGAAGAAATTAGAGCAGGTTAAGGGAATCAAGAGTGCTGGATCCTGACTGGAGCAAGGTATCAGGTTCCGTATGAGATAGATTGGCCAGAATCCCATTGAGAAGGTGACAATTGAACAGAGACTAGGTAGAGGAGAGGGACCTGTCTGGAGCAGATGTCTGAGAGAAGCAGATGCATTGAGGAAGAGGATTTGAGAAGGAGAAAGCCAGTTCACTAAGGCACAAGTATGCCTGGTATGCTTAAAGAACAGCGAGGAGGCCAGCAAGGCCAGAGCAGATTAAGGGAGGAAGAGAATGCAAGGAGACGTCTGTCAGAAAAGTAAGGGCAGAGAATTGCAGTGTTGTAGGGCACAGTTTGGGCTTTTAGTTTGGGTGAAATGGGGTTTTGAGCAGAAGAGTAACTTAAGGTAAGTTACAGTTCAAAAGGATCACTCTGAAGGGACTGGAAGAGTCCCTTCCAGTAACAAAAGTAGAAGCGTGGAGACGAGTTAGGAGACTGTCTTAGTGTTCTAGGTGAGAGATGACCATGGCTGAGAAGTTGGTGAGGACTGGTAAGATGCTGGTTCTAGTTTGCAGGTTGAACCAACTGGATTTGCCTAGAGATGGGATCACGTGAGGGTATGCAAGGGAAAGCTCAGTAATGACTCCAAGGTTGTTGGCCTGAATAATTGAAGACAGATTTTCCAATTACTGAAAAGAGAAAGTTAGAGCAGTTTTGAAAGGGACATACTAAGTTTGGGATGTTTATTAGGCATCCAAGAGGACACATGTGTCTGAAGCTCAGAACTGGCTGGAGATGAAAATGTGGTGTCCTCAGTATTTACACTCTTGGTCTACAGTGTGATGACAAGGGGCTGCAAGCCGATGAAGAATGCACAACCATGAGCCCTGGAATCTTCCATGTTCAATGTTTGGGTAGAGAAGGATCCACAAAAAAAACTTCATAAGAAATAACCAGTGAAGCAGGCAGAAAACCATGAGTAAAACATCTTGGAAGACAAATCAAGATAAGGCTTTTTGGTTCACTTCTTTACCTGTAACAGGGCTCTACATTCACATTAGGTGCCACATAACTTTGCAGTGCCCCCCCGCCCCACACTATGTGTTTGCTTGGGCACGTGACCTAATTTGGTGGGTGTGAATGAAGCAAAGTTTGAAGGTGACTTGTGTAGTTCATTTTGTCTCTCGCATTTCTGTCATTTTCCATAAGAACATGTTCTGGGAGCTGTTGGTTGAAGGAAAATGAAAGACCTGAACCCAACCTGTAGCCTAAGCAGATCTGCCCCGTCTACCTCACAGACCAGGGAGCAGAAGCAACAAATTTATTGTTACAAGCCACTGAGCTTGTGATACAACATCATTGCAGCAATAGCTGACTATTGTAACCATGCAAAAGTCCCAGGAACACTTACGTGACCCTAAGAGAAGTCCCCTACCTTGATTTAGATGAATGATGTGACATTTCTTGCACCTACATGATGTGGTGTAAATTAATTCCTGCTAGTATGTGTGCATGTGTGTGCATGTGTGTGTTTTAATATTTCTCAGTTGATGTTGATGGCCAGGCTCAGAAACCACTAGCTTAGATGGCCTCTAAGGTTTCTTCCCAAACTAAAACTTCATGATTCTATACAAGCCAGCTCACATGATTTATTCATCGTGTCACATGTAGCTGCTCTATTTTGGCAGCAGAGCTTTAAGTAAAGTGGAGGTCACTCTCTCTCCCTATGCGTTAGCACCATTACTTTTAAGTTTCACTGCAACAAGCAAATGCAAGAGGCCCCCACCTTCCCAGAGGCTTATAGCACAGCTTTTTGATTAGGGAAAAGGAGATGAGTGGGAGATGGAGTGGGGCGTGGTGCGAGTTACTGCGTGGTGTGGGAGGAGCAGGAAGACAGTGCAGCTGCAGGCCAGCCCCATGCCCCTGGACTTCTGGATCAAACATCTACTTGCAATAAATAGATCAGGAGGGGGTCTGGAAATAGGGCAAAATTTCATTAACAGCACAAATGTGGAAATAAAAGTACCATGCTGGATTTATTGGATAACTGTTAATACTTAATAGATTTGCTATTTGAATAGAAAACCTATACTAATTAGATAAAAAATAAAACTATGTGGAATATTTGAAAGTTTCATCATTACAGATGTTCCACTGATAACCCTAGAAATTCCTAGACAGGGTCTGACCTTAAATGTAGGTGGATATTGGAAAAATAACTTCTTGTTGTGTGTGTGTATGTGTGTATGTGTGTCTCAACAAGCTCCCTGGAACTTCTGGGGAACAAATAAAGTTAAACGGATATAAATTCCACATTTGGGGGAACTCTGAATGCTTTTAAAGTTCTAATTTATCTTAATAAGGTATCAACATAGAAAGCAGAGAAGTATTCTCATCAGCTCCAAAAGGATTCCTTCTATCCAAAGAGACTGAAGTTTACTGGATTAGACAGGAATTTCCCTCTTTATCTTCAGAGACTATAGATTCCTTCCTTTGTTATTATTTCCTTCTGTTTTCCTCCTGGAAGGCTGATCTATTCCTATTTTTTTTCTTACTGATCTGTCTCATCCTACTTCAAAGAAAGAGAGCTGAGGTTTAGACAGACCATAGACTATGTTTTATTGTTTAACCATTATATCCTGGGCTGTGTAGCTCAGCTGGTTAGAGCATTGTCCTACTACCCCAAGGTTATAGGTTCTGTCCTTGGTCAGGGCACATATAAGAAGTAACCAATGAATGTATAAATAAGTGGGACAATAAGTCTCTCTCCCCCTTCCTTTTATTCTCTAAAATCAATCAATAAATAATTTTTTAAAGAAAGGGTTATTTTTGAATTATAAAAGAAGCATAAGGATCTTATATCTACTGCTAAATTTTCTTTAACATCTTTAGACATGGGCATCTTTCTTTGGTAATCTTTAATTTAAATAGTGTGTGTGTGAAGGCACACATGTTAGAGGTGATAACATATTTTTAAAACACAAGACAACTGTCTTCAAAAGTGTACCTGCTGTTCAGTCATTCTGGGAGACTATATGCTTATTCCAGTTTTGAGACATCAAGAAGCTTCTAAGGCTGGCTACCCTGACAGGAATATCGTTATGTGACAATATAACCTCTATTAAGTTCATCAGTCTCAGTTAAATATGTATATCAGTTCAATAAATAAATTTCAGCTAAATAAAATTATGGTACATAACATACAATACAAGGTATTCCCAACCTGCAGCTGTTGAAAAGAATTATTTAAGTCACCTCCAAGATACATTATTAAGTGAAAAAAAAACACAACAGTGTGCGTAGTGGGCCATCATTTACATGAGGGGGAGAAAAGAATATGTATGTACACATTTATAAAAGCACAAAGTATTTCTGAAAGTGTGTACACAGGAAACATTAACTGTGGTCACCAATGAGAATGTAGCAGGGTGGGGAGGAGGCGTGGAAGGGCAGAAACCTACTCGTGACCTTATAAATGAATTTGTCATGCATATGTTTTACCTAGTCAAAAAATAAGAAGAAGAAAGACGTCTCTCCATCCCATGTTTTTAATTGCCCCATTGTAGAACACTCTCCTGCTGACGTAAGGTTGGGCTTCGGGGTCAAGCCGGTTAAGATCTGAATCCACATGCTAACTGAGAGACTATCTTTGGATCCCTTAACTTTCCTGAACATTCGTCCTCTTCTGTGTAAAGTGGGAGAAACAGTAACAACCTCAAGTGTGTTCCTCGGGAATTAAGGAACACAATGAGTGGAAAAACAGTAGGCATGCAGAAAACCGCAGCCCGATTTCCTCCCTGCATGCAAGAGGGACCTACTTTGGTTATGTGATGTCCTTAATAATTTTTAAACAGTTAATTAATTGCAGCTTGTTCTTTTCCACTTCTGTCACCTCCAAAGGTTGTAAACAAACCTTTGAGAAGAAACCTCTCCCTGTGCCACGGGGAGCAAAGCTTGGTACTTCAAAACCACAATTCTGGTTAAGGCTTTGCCATGGGAGGGGGTGCGGGAAAGTGGGTTTAAAGAAAAAAGAGGGAAAGAAAGTTTTACTACTTGTCTTAGGACATGAAATTTCGCCATTAAATTTCTCTCTTTTACATCTTGATGGCTAGTAAATCCCTAGCAGCCTTAGTATAAATGATATTTAAACCTCATCTGCTAACACTTTGCAGGGAATTAGTTTAAGCAATTAAAATCTTTCCCTTCCCTAAACACCACCACCCATAAAACAGAGGACATTGAAAGGGGAGGCCAACCAGTCTCTAGTCCAAATTGCAACTTAATGTGATTTTATAACTCTCTCCTCAAGACCCTTTACTGCCATCTGCTGGAAAAGTATAGGTATCAAGTGTACAGATCCCCCAGGCCTACAAAACAATGGCACCCTGGAATTGTGCAACGAAAAGCTCCCTCAACTGTGAGCAATGTCCCCAAACAAGCTTCCCAGCCTTGCCAAGGACTGGCACTACTCTTGCAGCACAGGCACCACTGACAGGTAGCTGTCACTTTCTGATGTGTGTCCATCTTGCCTGTTTGCCCGCAGGAGCTTTCCTGGCCCATCCATGGTAATGGACTGAATGCCTTTTGCTCCCTTTCCCTAGAACCACTAGGATGGAATATCTGCAAGGCCCCTTCAGACCATTTCGAAGACCCCTTCAGGGGTTTATGACCTCCCCAGGTGAAAAAGTTGCTAAGGAGTGTGAATTCATCTTTCCACCATTGCCTGAGGCAGCCCCATAAATCGTGACAGTGGGGGTGGGGGGGAGGTGGAATGAAATGCATCATTGCAGGCAAACTCTGTGGTTGGGAAACAGATCCGACCAGATGCCATTGAAACAAGGCAACCGGCTGTTGGAAATGGCTGAGGTCTGGGGTGCTGGGGAGCAGGGAGAGGACCCGGTGGGGGGGAGGTGCGGCTAAGAAGTCCCTAGGGGCTCACACAGCCAGGCAGCTCCTCATCTCAAAGACAGAAATGAGGTTTGGCCTCATTTTTTTTTCAGCCCACTGATTGCTTTATTTCAAATTACCCTAACTACTTAGCATGGTAAATTAAGTTGAAACCCCCAAAAGTTTGTAGAGGATGTCATCTAATCTGATTAAAAGGAATATTCCCCGTCACAAGTGAGGGAGGAAATGGAAATTACTCTGAGTGCACTGCCATTAAATAATTTGCATAGACTTGCATATGCTATACATCAGAAAAGCATGTGCTGTTCAGATTTAATGAAATAATTTTCCTGTGCTAAAGACTGTTATAGTCTCTGTCCTCCTCTATCTGTCTTTTTCTTCTCCCATCTGTCTCTTTTGGAATGTTGAAATTATTTGATGGGAAGGGTACACAGCTATGCACAAGTTACATGAAATATGCTAATGATCTTCCTGCTGGCAGGGCTGGGAGGTCCTCAAACTGCAACCTTCCCACGTGTCCCCCTCCCTTGTCTGCCTCACATAATTAAAGGCTCCCTTTAACAGCCCTTAAAAGGTTCAACTTGATTCATTTGGGGCTTCCATTGATGGGGGGAGGGTGGTTTTAACCTTTGGCTCTGCTTCCCAAGTGATGTTTTCCTAACCCTAAGGAACAGCATCTAAATCAAAGTGAAAATGAAAGGACAAATCTCCACCGAGCTCATGTCATCCGTATCTGTGGAGTCTGTGACACCACCATTGTGCTCGCACGTGTGCACTAATCGCCCTTGAAAGATTGTTGCGCCTGCTCCGAGTTTCAAGGTTCCAGACCTTTGACAAATGTTGGCTGCTGTGAAAGCCTCACCCTCATTTTTATCAATGGAGACAAGGAAGCCCGGATAGATGAACGTGATGTGTTAGCGGCAGGGGGATGGGAGGGGGGATGAAATCTATGTATTTTTGTATTCTCTATGGATAGTCACTAGTTTTTGGTAATATTTTAGCAGATCTCATGTTCAGTTGTAATGCAGCCAACAGAGGAATTCTAGTGAATTCCCCAACAAAATTACATTAGGATCAAATGTGATCGTTATAAACACTAACCAGATGTTGGGGATGGACTGGATATAACTCTTTAAGCCCCAAATTACAGTATAATAAATGCAAGCATGGGGATCTGCCAATGCATCTGAACTTCGTGTCGGAAACCAGGTCTGACCTTGATTTAACTCTATAAGGAACTGAGAGTTTCCCCACTTGTACAGTTAGGATGCATCCCCAAATCCCCAAGTGCTATGTTGTCAGGAGTTTTATCACTTACTTGAAGAATGACATTATCAGGTTCTGGAGTAAAGCCAATCTTAATGCAAGCATTTTATTAACACATTTGAAAGGAAACAGAATTGCAGATACAGACTATTGAGGTTATGAAAAAAACCTGTGAAATTAAATACAATACAACGTTAAGATCACATTTGTCCTTGGTAAATCTCAGGGAGTCGAGATACTAGAATCAGCACTAAGATAGTTTACTACATAAACCGGCAAACTAGCATAGGCCCAGAGCAGAAGACAAGATTCGGCACGGAAAACCTTCAATCTCTGCCCCTGAAAGTTGTTTTCTATCTGCAGGGCTAATATAAACTGATCATTTGTATTGTAGCTCAAGATCAGTATTGAATGTATCCTAATTAGAATGTCTGTGGTTATAAGGGGAGATGACTATTTCAAACATCCTATTGTCCAGGAAAAGAAAAAAGGAGGCACTTTGGAAAGCTGGAATCAATAGACTAACCAATTTGTTAGGTAGTAAACTCTAGCGAGCCTACTATCTGCATGACAGTGTGTTGGATGTTGCTGGAAGGAACAGAGAGTAAAAGGAAACATTTAAAGGAGTGCCAAATATGCGTCAGATCCTTTAAGAAATGTATGGTTTTTATCTGGATATACCAAAGCATAGAATGGTCTCCCAGGAGAAACGTAAAATAAAGTGCCAAAGACATGAGCTATAAAACCCCCCAAATACTGAAGTTAAATCTCCAAATAAAATAATAGGTGTCACAAGTCAGCATAAGTACAGCATTGAGGGACTCTGTGTATCTCCCACCACCAACTCTCCAAATGAGAAAAAGCTATTTTTAGCAGTTAAAAAGCACTGGGGGGAAAACCCACAAGAAATCAGCTACCAAAAAAATGTGAAACTTACAAGATGATTATAAATTGTTAACCAAGACTATTTTTAAAATCATACATTTTTTTGCAAAAAGGATAAAAATCTCACTGTCACATTCATATCGTCTGTGAATTCTCCCTCTGCTCTTTGCCCACCGCTTCCCCAGTGTTTTTGTCACTTAACATATGACTTCAAGGCAGGCAAGGGGCACTAACAAAGGGATCCCAAGAAGGGAAGTTCATCTGAGAAGGGAGGACTTGGATCCAGAGCCAGCATTGTGGACCTCAACGTACTCTCTGAACAGCCCAAACCATCTACTGATAGATAAACGAAATGCAATATATCTATACAGAAGAATATTATTCAGCCATTAAAATGAATAAAATTCTGACACACGCTACAACCTGGAGGAACCTTGAAGACATGCTCAGTGAAAGAGGCCAGACACAGAACCAATATTGTCCGATTCCACTGTTGTGAGGGGTGCTTATATAGACAAGTTCACAGAGACAGAAAGTAGAACAGTGGTTGCTGGGGGCTGCAGGGAACAGGGAATGCAGAGTCACTGCTTAGGGGGTACAGAGTTCCTGGGTGAAAAAGTTGGAAGTGGACAGCGGTAGGTGATGGCAGCACAAGATTGTGGATGCACTTAATGCCACTAAACTGTGCCCATAACAATGGTTAAGATGTTAAATTTTATGTTATGTATATTTTACCATAACAAAAAATACCAAAAAGAGAGATTCTTAATATTCTTAGGGGCAAAGCCGGTAGAAGTCGAGACTGGAAGTCCACAGGGGAGAGATTAGGGAGTGTGGTAGAGCGGGTTTGCTGAAGGCAGATGTCCTCCTGAGGTCAGTCAGGTGACCGTGCATAAAACGTCAGGGAGTAGGGATTACTGTGAGAGCTCAGAAGTCCTGATCCACCTTAAGGCAATAATACTTCAATCAGAAAGCAAAGCAAACACTGTACAAAGTATCTTCAGGGAGAGGGCACCAATTTTTCACTCCTCACAGCAGCCATCAAAGCAATGTTAACCTACAACAAAATGCTTATTTGGGGGCTTCTACTTGTAAGCCTATCTTACCAGAAACTGAAAGTGGAACTTGTGGACTAAGATAAGAAGATGTGTAACAACAAAACAACCACCCTTTACAGTGAGCTACCATGAGCTAGGTAGGCACTGAAAGTGTTTTACTTGTGCTTTCTTATTTAATCCTCGCGACCACCTATGAGGTAACAACTTCAGTCATCCTCATGTTATAGGTGCAGAAACGGAGGTGCAGAGAGGTTAAGTCTCTCTCTGGGAGGTAAGTGGAAGAGCCATCTGGTTCCAGTCTAGAATCCCTGCCCTCAAGGCATAAGAAAAGGTAAGCACCAATGATCCCCAAACTGGAAACCTTTCAAACACAGAGGGTTAAAGAGACATATTATTTAAAGCCACGAGAGTGAACCAAGTTGGCAAAGGTAAGCATATACCAAAAGGAGACGATGGGGTCAGGGGCTCATCTCGTATCCATATTTCAGCGGAAAGTGAAGGAAGGAAATGTAATGGAGACGGAGGAATTGTCAGAGATGGAAAAAAAACATCAAGAGTATTAATAACACCAAGTTAGAGGAAGAGAAGTTTTCAAGAATTTCAGTGACATCGAATGCTATGAAGAAAGGACTGAGACTAGGCTTGTACTGTTGGGTTAGCGTGCAATAATAAACTACCCATAAACCTGGTAGCTTTAGAAACACAAAGTCTAATTCTTGCTCAACATGCCTGTCCATCCCTGGTTGGTCAGGGATCTTCTCCACACTGATGTTCTTTCTGCAGAATCCTGGCTCACAGAGCAGCCCTGCAGCACTGCCCTTCACCATGGCAGAGAGGATGGGAGAGTGGCTGACTAAGGCCTAGCCCTTAAAAGATTTCATACTTAAGTACACATGTCACTTCACATCACATTGGCCAACATCAGTCATGCGGCCACATCCAAATAAAGGGGTGGGGAAGTGAAATCCTCCCATGAGCCTAAAGGGAATCAAATATGTGATGGGCAGCACTGATAACAACCACACTTTGAGTAGTTGCAATAGCAATACACCCCTAATATTTAGACAGTGCTCCACAGACTAAAAACATTTTTACATATATCATCTCACAGGAGCCCCACAAAGCAAGGTCTGTTTTATTACTTCCATGTTAAAGCTTTGGGAACAGGCTCAAAGAAATTAAGCTACTTGCCCAAGGTTACATACCACTAAGTGGCAGGGTGGGGATTTGAACTCTGGTTTCATGACAGTCCATCCAGGGCTGTTTCCTCGATGCCTCCAGGCAGGCAGATGGGGACCGATGCCAGATTGCTGTGGCTGAGCAATCAGTTGGAAGTGAAGAACTGGAAGAGTGTACACTAAGAAGCTTAGATTTGATCTTGCAGCCATGGGAAGTTCCCCAGCTGGAGAGTGACATATCGGAGGGGATGTTGTAAAAGGCTTAATTTACAGCCCTTCAAGTGTGCCCCAGACAGGCATCAAGGCAGCCACACACTCCTGGAAGGATTAATAGTTTCAGCCTTTTGGGAAAGCGGTTTGGCAATATGGATCAAGAGTGTTTTAAAGAAAAGTTCATACTCTTCTGGAATTCTTCTACAAGAATATAACCAGATAAGGATTTACATGTATGGTCATTAATATCACAAGAAAATATTTTAATAGCAAAAATACTGGAAAAAAGTTTAAATGTCCAAAAATGGGCAAATAAGAAAATTTATAGTTTACCCACAAGACAAAATAAGTGGGAACTTATCAAACAACACTTTCAAAGAATTTTCAGAGGCATGGGAAAAATCTTCATGATACAAAACTATGAAAAAAAGGATCTAAAATGATACAGTGTTAAGACAATCATGAAAATATACATACATGTACATAATCTCTGGTGGTTGAATTGGGAATGATTGCATTTCATTTAAACTTTCCTAGATTTGCTACTTTTCTACTGAATCCATGTGTTACTTTTATAAAAAAAAAGTCACAGAAACAAAAAGAAATGGACAACTACACAGGTGAATTAGAGCCAAAAAAAAGAAAAAGCAATCCAGGGAAAGGGGGTTTGTTGTTTTGTTTGAGTTAAAAGATGTCATACCACTTATGAGGCAAAGGGGCACAGCTACCAGTGGAAAAGATCTGGCTATTAACCACAGCAGAAACAGATCTGAAGAAAAGACCACCAGTCATACACAATCATTTCATTTAGCAGCCCTTGTTTTTACAGAAAGAAAAAGAATAGAATGAATCCTGACATTAGGCAGAATGTTACTGTTTGTGTGACTAGTTGTCACTGCATTATGGTTTAGAGAGAGATTGGTCTGAGAGTAGAGACCTAGACTCTTGGGTTCCGTTATGAACTCCTAATATCTGGCAAAAATTGGGACCTCAATTTCCTCATTTGTTAAAAAACACAGGGTTAAAATAGGTGATCTCTAAAACATGTTTCAGCCTTAAATCCTATACTATTTTTGTCCGTATTAATTTCATGTTAATGAAACCAACCTGTAAGTGTATTTGGGTAAAACATTTTCAGCTAGACCACCCACCAAATCAAACTAAATTGGAATGCTTTCATATGTGCCAGTATTCTAGGTGCCATATTAAATTAAAACAGAGTCCTTTCCTCAGCATCTAACATTTCCAAAAATGGTTCATAGACTTAAAGGGAAAGTTAGCTATGAGACTTTTGAAAAGCTTTACAATGGAATGATTGGGCGGGGGAGGGGGTGGGGGGGATGGGGGGGGCGTCCAAGGACTAAAAGAAGCTCAGTTAGAGATGGAAGGTGGGGAACACCTCTAACACACACACACACACACACACACACAAGAAAAAGGGTGTCTTTTTCTTTTGGACACAACTGCTTTCAAGCAAGAGATTCAGGGACTGGGCGGTGGGGCTTGCAAATATAAAATGCAACCGAATTTCATTAACTAAGGATGGGAGCATGAAACAGATCCAACTCACCGTAATTTCCAAATAAGAACAAAAGTGTTTATTTATAAGTACAGTAAATATTTAAAGCAGGAAGGAGCCAACTTTTTCTGAAAAGGCCAAACAGTAGATATTTTAGGCTTTGCAGGCCAGAGAAGGGTCTCTTGTCATAACTACTGTGATTTTGTGGCACAAAAGCAGCCATGAACAAGTGGGCATGACTCTCTACCAATAAAACTTTATTTACAAAAACAGATGACCAGCCCCTCTGCCTGTCCCTGTTGTAAAGCATAATTTTTATTCAGGCACCCAGTTAATGTTAGGAGATGAGGGTGAAAAGGAAGAGAAAGGAAAACATAATGAGTAGAAAGACTGAGATAAAAAGGAAGAGCCAAGTAGGGACATAGGAAAAGAATGCAAGAAGGGAAGTGATTTGAGACCAAGGGAAAAAATTAAAGTAATGCTCACACAGAAGAATGGGGGAGGGAGAGGGAAATACAGAGGAAGAAAGACAAAGTGATGAAGAGAAACAGCATAAAAGCAAGAAATCTATTTCTACTCTTGTTCACGAATCACAAAGAAAAATGTGGGTGTGTTGTATAAACAAAATCCACTTACAACTAAATATGGTGGGATTTTCCCCCCTACAAAGTAAATTAAAAATGTTTGACTCACAGTTTTAAGTTTTTATTTGAAAATTTTTTAAAGTAATATGCAAGAAAAACAGACTAGAGAAGAAAGACTGAAAGTAAAGGGATGCAAAGAAAAGGGAAATTCACTAGAGTGTCCCAAATGGGGACCAGGGCAGGGCAGTGACAGGCAGGAGGGAAGAAGAAGGTGTCAACCTTCCTTGTCCTTTCAGTTTCTGCCCTCTGGAATTCGAAGTGCCACGTGTGACCTACAACCCTGTGGTCTCACTGGAGATTTCCTGGTCAAAATATTCAGCTGGCACGTGCCCAGCAGTAACATGGCCATCCCTGTTCCCCAGCCTTGCAACCTATCCCAAGTCCAAGTGGCCTCAGCCTACCATTTGCTTCTCCAGAAACTGCACAATATCAAATTCCTCCCTGGCACTGTGAGCTCAGTGTGTATACCAGTCTTTAATGACAAGGGTGGAAAATTAACCATGGGTCAATTTCCTCATCCATTGGTCACACCTTAGCATTTCCTTTCAATTAAGAATTACACCAAGAGGACCTCTAGACCTATGGGGTCCTCTGCCACTTTAGTTTTAACAACTAAAGTATGCTCTTCAGTTCTGACCTTTTAAACCTTGTAACTTGAGATGTGAGTGTGAGAAAAGAGCATATAGGATTTATTACCATCAGGCAGAATTAAATTTTAACATCTTAATTATGTGGGAATCTCCCAATCCCCACCCCCTTCCACTTCTTCCTGTTTTTCTTTAATCTTTATTGTATTTTTTCCATTACCATTTAGTCCCCTTACACCCCCCCTCCCTGCAGCAATCACCACACTGTTGTCCACGTCCATGAGTTCCTTTTCATTTTTGCTCAATAGCACTCTCTCTCCTCCAGAGATAATTCAACAGCCTCTTTTCAACCTATACCTGGCTTTAAATAACACTCACATGCAGGAAGTTCTTCTTTACATTTAACCCAAATCCCTTCTGCTACAGTTAAAACCCATTTCCTCAGTGGAGATTTGGAACAGCTGGTTCCCATTCTCTTTATGGCAACTCTTCTTAAAGATTCATAGGCTTAGAAAGGTCGTCCATACCAACTTCACCTATAGCTTCCTTTTCTTAAGTATTTTCCAAGAATATTTTCCTATACAGTTATCAATAACCAATTGCCTAGTCTGTGGAGAGTTGACTCATTGAGCAAATTTCTACAGCTGAGGAAAAACAATAGCCCCTATCCAATTACTCAAGGGATTACCTGAATTATTAAATACCTGTGCTTTTTCTAAAACACTTAGTTGGAAGTTTGGGACAGAACAAAAACTGAAACAAGAGCACAATGCTTGCTTATGTCTGAACAGGGAAGCATGTGGGAATGGCCAATCTTTGGCCAACTGCCTACAGCTCTGCTCAGGCACACCACCTCTCTATGTGAGCACAGTGAGGTATTTTAGAATTTTGACAAATAGCACCCAATGTTCGTCTCTCTCTCAAATTTGTAATTGTCTTCTCCCCATCACATATCTCAAACTGTTTCTTCTCTAAAGCATTAAAAAAAAAATCCTGGAGCAATACAAAAGATATTCAGCTGACTTTTAGGAGCAAACAACATATGTTCTCAAACATCTGTGCTTTTCCCAAGCTATTTTTTTCCCCATTATTGTCAAGAGAAAAGAAGTTTAGTGGAATGTTTCTCCACAGAGGCACAAGTCTATAATACTCCCTGTTGATTACATATGAGACACAAAATATTAGTTTATTAAAAGCAGCTTCAACCACTGCTGTACAAAGCAGTTCTCCGATGGAATAGATTTATGAAGTAACAGCTGAAAGGTATGCAGATCACAAGATACATGACAAATGTACTTTATTACATGGATCAGAAATACCATATGTACTAGCAGTTACCCAACTAAGACTATTTAAAGGTTTTGCTGATATTGAAAACTATAAAGACACAATGTGAGAATGCGAAAGTGTTTCATAAGATAGTGCAATGACAAGATAAGTCATCGCTTTAGGAAATTAAATACATTCTGCATATTATAAGCTTAGTGTATTATAAAACTATGCCATTCTTTAAATCAAAATGCAGGGGACTTTACCCCATTCATTGTTTAAAGCAGATGTTTATAACGTTTTTCCAAAGTTTAAAGTGGAACTTAGTGGAATGAATACCAGACTTAACATTAACAAATTTAAGAAAGTTTCAAATTTTGTTATTTCCACAAAAAGATACTAAAGTCTGCAATCATGTTGTGCCAAAAGACTATACAGAGAGAGCAAAGCAAGTACAATACATGTCAGATGTGACAACTTCCTGCAAGGCATTTCTTGACTGGAAAGGACCTTTGCAGCTTTCAATCCAAACTCCATGTACAGTAGTCTCCCCTTATCTGAGGTTTCACTTTCTTCAGTTTAGTTACCTGTGGTTAACTGTGGTTTGAAAATATTAAATGGAAAATTCCAGAAATAAACAATTCACGCCATTCTGAGTAGTGCGATGAAACCTGAGCCGTCCAGCCTCTATCCTGCCAGAAACAGGAATCTCCCTTTGTCTTGGGCATCCACACCGTACACACAGTCCAGGAAGATATTTTGAGAGAGACCACATCCACATAACTTATTACAGTATATACTTGAGCCTTGAACAATGCAGAGGTTAGGGGCACCAACCCCACCTCCCACACAGTAGAAAAACATTGTATAACTTTGACTGTCCAAAACCTTAAGTACAGTTGTTCTTTGGCATCTGTGGGGAATGGTTCCATGACTCCCCCTCCCCCTGCAACCCCGCAAATCTGCAATGCAGGACTCCTTTATATGGAATGGTGTAGAACAGCACATTCAGTTGGCCCTCTACATCCCTGGATTGCCAACTGCAGATCAAAAACAGTTTCCAATCTGTGGTTGGTTGAATCTGCAAATGCAAAACCCAGGGACAAGGAGGGCTGACTGTGTATTTATTGGAAAAAACCTGCCTGTAAGTGGACCCCCACAGGTTAGACCTGTGTTGTCCAAGGGTCAGCTGTATTGTTACAAAGTTTCTACTTTGTTATTAGTTGTTGTTAATCTCTTACTGTGCTTAATGTATAAATTAAATTTACCATAGTTTAAGCATGTGCAGGGAAAAGCATAGTATATATAGGGATCACTGCTATTTGCAGTTTCAGGTACCCACTAGGGATCTTGGACTGCATCCCCTGCAGGTAAGTGGGTATTGCTGTACAATATCTGAATCCATTCTGCTACCTTCCAACCAGGTGGCTCTCCAGCCATAGCTGAACAGGGCAGTGCTCCTAAGGCTGCCTGTTCCACCTCCCAACATCTTGGTTAAGTTCTTCCTTAGGGTGAATCAGTCTCTGAAGCTCCCCATCACACACATTCATTCGGTCTACACTCTGGAGCAGTCGTGCTCACTAGTGAATGGTCGCATGAATTTGGGCAATTTACTTATCTCTTCAAAACTGTTTCCTCATCTGAAAAGAGGGATAGATAATAAGAGTATTGATTCCACAGTACTGGTTTTTTTTTTTTATTTTAATTGTTGTTCAAGTAGTTTTCTGTTTTACTCCCTTCCCAGCCAACCCTCCCAGCCCTCCCCACCTCCCTCCCATTTCCACTCCCCCCTAGTTTTTGTCCATGTGTCTTTTATACTTGTTCCTGTCCACAGTACTGTTTTAAGGGTTAAATGAAATAACGTAGGTGAAATGTTTAACACAGTATGCTTTCTCTAAATGTTGGTTATTATTATTAATCTACCAAATGAGTCTTATGTCATCACATTCTGTTTTTCTCCTGCTCTAAAATAGGTGGAGAAGACCCTTGGCATTCAACTGTGGAAAATTTTGGGTCTCTTGTAGGCAGACACAAATCTGGCCCCAGCTTTCCTGCTGCATGACAGGGCCCTGAGAACAGCAGGGGGCGCTGACCTGGTGTGAGTACTTAACAGTTCCCACTCCCCTCCGACAGTTCCTTGTAAAACTGGTATGCATCTGCTGCAATGGTATTTTTATAGGCTGGCAAATACAGGGGAACAGAATTCCATTTTATGCCTAACATGATGCCAGGTGGCATCAAAAGTCAGTCACTTAAATAGTAAGCTTAGTCAACAGTCCAAACATCTGCATCTCAGTAGAAGTATTTATAAATTTGGCAATTCCTTGAAGTCTCTTTACATTTCTCCCATTTATCTTACTTTGTGGCTACCACTTCACTAGTCTAAACCACATACTACCCCTTGCCATCATTATCCAGTCCATTTCGGATATTTAAATCAAGTCATTGTTAGCCAGTTTTTTTCTTCTCCAACTCCTAAAAATCATATCCCTGCTAAGACTCAAATTTTGAAAACATCCAAACTCTCTAATAAGTGAATATATTCTGCTACACATTTATGCTAGACAGCATGTGAACTAGTGGGAGAAAAAGGAACCTACATCAATGTGACATTTGAAAACAAAAAAAGAAGGGATCAAAATCATTATCTTATTCTACGTTAGAGTTTCAACTGCAGTTCCAATTTCTTCTCTGATTAGTAGCTTGGGCACTACTAATCTTGGACTTCACCTTTGGGGTTGGGTCAGCCCGTTCTAGGGGAGTGCTACCTCGGGAACTACAGTCCTGTTTAGCCCCAGAGATTTGAGAAGGGGTCTATAAATCACTTCTCTGCTAAAATATGCTATCTGATCCTAAGCTTGCATCATGGATTGAATCAATATAGGTATTCTTTCCTAAAACTACCTTTCTTTCTTAGCAAGTTTGCACCTTCTTTAGAGGCAGGATAGCATTGTAAGATTGTAGACTCTTACAATCCGGAGCCTGTCTGTATTTGAGTCCCACCTCTTCCAGTTTTAACTGTATGGACTGTGTGCCTCAGTTTCCCCATGTGTAACAGAGATAATATTAAGTAGCCAACTCATTGATTGCTGGGTGAGTTAATAACTTTAACTGAACAGTTTAGGATTAAATAACTTACACTAAGGCCTGACATATGAAGCAACTGATAAAATGAAGGCAATTTTAATTATCCTTAAATATTTTAATTTCTTAAAAAACAAACATAAAATGTTACATTCTATTCAGACTGTGATTTAGCCCACTCAGTCTAATTCCAAAAATGATTTGGCGCTTAGCTTGAGCTCCATCTGCTGGTTCTACAGCAATTCCCTGGAAACCATGAGTCAAATAGAATGATTAACTTTCAAAAAAAGAAACTTTTACTCACTTAAAAGATAAAAGGACGTTGCTATACTTCTTAATTTATAATCTTTAGCAATAAAGCAGCAACAGTGATCTTACCCCTGCACCCAATTTTGAATGCCCGTCTAAATGCCCTCCTTTGGAGGGGAATCTGGCCAGAAGTGCAGCCCACCAACTCGGAGCAAGGCAATTGCCAGAGGCTCCAGGACACTTAGAACATATTTCCCAAGTCAGCTTTTTGATAGTGGTGTTCTGATTTTCAATTTTGTTAAGTTAAATCCTGGCTGGACAAACTTTACAACTGGACACATTTAAGTGAACATACCTACATCATTACGAGGCCCTGGATGAAAGCTCAAAGCAACGACCATTGGAGTCCAGTTAGAGGTTTTCCGCAACAGAAAACATGTACATATCCTGGGCAGTGGCCTCTGACCTTAACTAAGGAAAATCCAGTTAAAAAATACTTGACAATGTTGCCAAAATATAAACAAACATTCAGCATGTAACATCGCTGATATAGACAATTCCCAATAGGGAAAAAAAGGTAAATAATTTAGTTAGTATACTTAGGCTTAGTGCCTAAATTAGATAACGTTAGCAACTTGACTTCATAAACATTACTTATTTTTTCCTCAGAAACTCCATTTATTGTTCATAACTATACTAAGAGGCAAAAAAAAGCCATGAATGACATTTATTTTCCAACTCACATCTACTTACTTCAAGAAAACTGCTTAAAAATTATCCACTAACTTTTCAGTGAACTAACCAGAGTAAACTGAGAAAAGTCTATTATTTAAAATAATTTTTAACATTTTACTGGCATTAAGTTTTATAGATTCAAAACTCCTAAAAGATTTGAGTCAGGTCCTATTTGTCTGTAAATTGTGTCCCAGCCTAGCAGTTTGGCACAAAATTTGTGTCCTGACGACCTTACTGTAACATCTCACTTTAACCTGGTTTTCTTCTGATGTAAACAGCCTCTTCTGAGCCGTTGCCCGTAAGGGCAGACACCTTGTGTGGCTCCTGTGTCCCAGCACCTGGAAAAGTCTCTGGCACCCAGCAGGGACTCAAAATAAATATCTGTTGTTCCAATGAATGTAAAGTGACAGTAAATATGATTACAGTGAAATTTCAGAGGAAATGCGAAGTTTAAAATACTTTACCAATATTTCCAATAGTGTAGTCTATTCCACTTAATTCAAAGTTTCCTTAATCCAATACTAAGTAAACACTGTTTGTACATCTTCAAGTATGTAGCATTTTCCAAAATGATGTGACCATGAAATATATTTTTTTACCAATCTGGGAAAACTGATTTTGAGAAATCTTGCAGGTTAGGTTACATAATATAAAGACTAATAAAAATCAAACCAGGCCCAAGATGTCTAATCTCCTTAAAAGATGGATCATACTAACTTGTGCATGTTAATATTCTATCTAAAGATTTAAAAGAAGAATCTGGTCATTACTACTAGAATACCTTAAGGACAAATGAAAGAAAAGATATTCAAGACCTAAACAAAATACCTTTTATTATAAATTATACAAAATCAAAACTCAAACAAGTACTACTTGTAAGATCCACTGACATTGTATTTTTAAATAACACTATATAGTTTCTTTAAATCTGGGTTAGTATATCATTTATCTTTACTAATACCAAAAACAGCCACAACTACATTAATACTTGATAGAATTTTAATGTCTGATGGTAATCCTTACATACCAAACGGCATCCAATTAAAATATCAATATATATTTCATTCATCAAAGAAAATATTTTATTTAAGTTTCCAAAACAAATTTAAGGAGTTAAATTTAAGTAGTTATGTTGAGTTTGAACTGAAGAAAAAGGCCAGTTACAATATGGAAATGGAGTTTTCATTTGGTAGAAGTTGAAATCAGTGTATACATTCTAATCAAAGATCCGTCCCATGTGCCACGTTTCACGTTTTTAAAAGTCTACCAGGCCAATCCCTTAGCCGCCTTCACTGCTTTTGCTTTTCTTTTCCCCTTCCCTTTTTCTCGCTTTGCCTTCAGCCTTTTTCGCTGCCTCTGGTTCATCCATATGGGGTACTGTCCGTGCTGATCTAGAAGGCTCTTTTTGTTTCTCTTAATATCAGTCTCCATTTTCATGTCATCTGAATTTTTTTAAAAAAAGGAAAAACTATTAATACTCCTGAATGAAAAAACCACCCTGTAAAAAAGCATATTAATGCAACAAGAATATCAGAAATGAAAGTGGCCTGAAACTACAAAAGAAAAAAATCTCTTATTTGTGTATAGCACTTTGACTACACATTGAAAACCCCTGGCACAACCAAGATTGGAACAACAATTTAGAGGCAGAATAACACCCAGAACTGACAGAAAATTTATCTGAATGGAAGTCAGACAGCCAAGAAGTTGAAGTAGACCTGTTCATCCAGACCAGTAGGAGGGGCGGAGACAAACAGTCGGGTGCTCGGGGTGCGGCGCACAGAACAGGGAGAATTGGGCACATAAGGCAACCGGGAGCGCATAAGGCATCTGGGGCGCGCAAGATCGCAGCAGGTAGACGCTGAGTACACAAGCAGCAGCCAGCAGACCCAGTGAGGCGGCGATTGTGGAGCAGGGCAGAGCGTGCAACCCAGGATCCCAGGGAAGGGACTGAGGTCCCATGGAGAACGGAGCTACCACCATTGTTCCCTCTCGACCCCGCCCTCACATACAATGTCACAATCTAGAGACTGGGGTGCCCAGCCCTGGTGAACACCTAAGGCTCTGCCCCTCACCATAACAGGAACGACCAGTCAAAAAAAAAAAAAAAAAGACAGACAGACAGAGAGAGAGATGGCTCAAACAGAAGCACAAATCAGTGCCCCAGAACTCATCCTTTTGAGTGACCAAGAGATAACTAACCTATCAGATGCACAGTTCAAAACACTGGTGATCAAGAAGCTCACAGAATTGGTTGATTTTGGTCGCAAATTAGATGAACAAATGCAGGTTACTATAAAAGAAGTGAAGGAAAATGCACAGGGAACCAATAGTGATGGGAAGGAAACTGGGACTCAAAACAGTAGCGTGGACCAGAAGGAAGAAAGAAACAACCAAACAGGAAAGAATGGAGAAATAAGAATTCAAAAAAACGAGGAGAAGCTTAGGAACCTCCAGGACATCTTTAAATGTTCCACCATCCAAATTATAGGGATACCAGAAGGGGAAGAAGTAGAGCAACAGATTGAAAACGTATTGGAACAAATAATAAAGGAGAACTTCCCCATTCTGGCAAAGAAAATAGACTTCCAGGAAGTCCAGGAAGCTCAGAGAGTCCCAAAGGAGTTGAACCCAAGAAGAAACACACCAAGGCACAGCATAATTACATTAGCCAAGGTAAAAATGAAGGAGAGAATCCTAGAAGCAGCAAGAGATAAGGGGACAGTAACCTACAAAGGAGTTCCCATCAGACTGTAAGCTGATTTCTCAAAAGAGACCTTACAGGCAAGAAGGGGCTAGAAAGAAGTATTCCAAGCCATGAAAGGCAAGGACCTATATTCCAGACTACTCTATCCAGCAAAGCTTTCATTTAGAATGGAAGGGCAGATAAAGTGCTTCTCAGATAAGGTCAAGTTAAAGGAGTTCATCATCACCAAGCCCTTATTTTATGAAATGTTAAAGGGATTTATCTAAGAAAAGAAGATAAAAAAACATGTATAGTAAAAGGAGAGCAAACTCACAATTATTAACAACCACACCTAAAGCAAAACCAAAAGAAACTAAGCAAACTACTAGAACAGGCACAGAACCACAGAAAGGGAGATCACAAGGAAGGTTAGCAACAGGAGAGTGGGAGGAGGGGAGAGGGGGAATAGGTACAGAGAATAAGTAGCATAGATTGTAGGTTGAAAATAGACAAGGGGAGGGTAAGAATAGTATGAGAAATGTAGAAGCTGAAGAACTTATAAGTATGACACATGGACATGAACTAAAGGGGGGGGGAAGTGGGTGGGAGAGGGTATACAGGGTGGAGGGGAGTGAAGGGGGGAAATGAGACAACTGTAATAGCATAACCAATAAAATATATTTTAAAAAAAGAAAACCCCTTACAACACATTCAATGAAATCACACACATGCTGCTGTGTGTTCCCACAACCATGAAAGACACAAAAAGTATTTGTGAGGAAAGAGACACCATATATTTAGCCACTAAGATACCTTCTAAAGAACACTGTCATGGATGTCCTTCTTTGGAATAATAAAGGTTAAATAGGGACCATTTAAGATGTGTGATTTTTGAGTCACTGCATTAGGGATAAGTACATGGTTCTGAGCAAATGTGAATTATAATTCTTAAATTAAGTGCATTCTTGAGCTAAATAAGATAATTGAGCCAATAAGAAATGTACCCACATTTCTAATGGACAGGCCTTAGAAGTAAATGAGCTAATCAGGAATGAATGTCCACTTCTAATGGCATGAACTTGGAAGAGGTGGAGTAGCAGAAAGTAGAGGCTTTATATGACAGAGATGGATGGAAAATAGAGAAGAACTGGATATATCCTACCACATTTTTCTATCCAGAAAACACAAAGAGATCCAGCTCTCCTACAGACTCAGCTCTACTAACAAGAGACATGGCAGGAAGCTCAGCACAACCATGCTATGACACATCCATCACCAATCTTATTTATTGTGAAGGACATGGCCAGAGTGTCCCTCCCTGGGAACTGACCAGGGTACAGAAGTTCTTCCATGACCTCTACCATCTGACATTATATTATTTCATTTATCTGGTTTATTTCTCTCTCCTCCAAAACAATGTAAATTCCACTAGAATGAAAGCCACTTCTCTGATATTCATCACTGCTTCCACTGTACCTGGAATAGTGGCTGGTATATATTAGCCATTCAATAACTCATTATTGAATGATAATTCTGGATGCTATTCTATGTTCTAGGGATATAGTGGTCCAAATATCCTCCTTGCTCTCATGAGGTTTACGATAGTCTGTTAAGGAGAATAACAAAGCAAACTTTGGCCTGTGGTATGCAGTTTTTAAAAGAGTGGTTCTGTATCTCTCTGCACCAGAATCAGATTAAGTAGGACATGGTAGACTCTGGTAAGCACATGAAAAGACAATGCAGTGTTTTAAGCACAATAATGATAAAATTTGATTTATATTCTAAAAAAGGTCACACTGCTTGATAAGCTGAAATGAATCAGAAGGGAACGAGAACTTAGAAGCAAAAAGGCTATGGTAGTTCAGCCAAGAGATAATGATTAGAGTGAAAGCATAAATGAGAAAAATGGATAGATTTCAGGTGTTTTTTGGAAATACTCAGGATGTGCTAATGGTTTAGATGTCAGAGATAAAGGAAAGAGGGATCAAAGGTAATTACAAGGTTTGTGGCTTAAGAAATTAAGTGGGTAGTTGAAAGAACAGAAGGGAAACATAAATTTGAGGGGAGAGATGAGGAACCATGTTGAAAACAGGTAGATTACTAAATGTGGAGATCCTCCCAACCTCAGTTCCATCCCATTCAGTTCTTGAAATACTCCAAACAGGAGGGCAGCCAGACTACCCCCCAGGCAGGAGATAACAGAAAGGACCTATAGGTTTTGAAAGAGATCTCCCACAACAAAGCTTTCCAGGGCCAATCCAATCATTCTGCAAGTCTAGCAAGTGATAAGCCCTACTTCACACCTGCCACCTCCCCACAAGTTTCCATCCAACAAACATTTCAGTGCATCACTTTTAGATATAAACAAGTACTGATACCAGACATCGGAGAAAAGACTCCAATAAGGAAGAGACAAAAATAAAGGAATGGAAGAAAGAAGGAGAACCCAAAAAGAAACATAAACAACACACAGAAAAGATCAAAATTTGTAAAAGAAACTGTAATTAATACCCTCAGTGATATCAGAGAAGGAATAGATCTATAAAGAATCTCAGACTAGTAAAAAAAAGAAAAAATTTTAGAAATTACAAATATATAAAACCAAGTAACTCTACACAAGAACCAGATAATAAAGTTCAAAAAAATTTCAAAGTATAACAGGAAACAGGAGAGAAAATAAAATTAGAGGACAAATCCAAGAGACTTGGGAATGAATGGGCAACTAGTATGCAGAATATATAACTTTGAAACTACATATATATATATTATTAAATATTAAACATGTTTTGATTAACCCACTGCAATAAAATCAGTTTAAAACTTGCAAAAATAATTACAACTCAACAGCAAAAAGACAAATGATCCAATTAAAAAAGGGGCAAAGAACTTGAATAGATCTTTCTCCAAATACACAAATGACCAACAAGCAATGAAAAGAAGCTCAACATCTTTAGTCAATGGGGGAATGCAAATCAAAACCATGATATACCACTTCACACCTACTGGGATGGGGAAGGAAGGGAGGGAGGGAGGGAGGGAGGAAGGAAGGAAAGAAAGCAAGCCCGCCCACCCTGGCTGGTGTGGATCAGTTGGTTGGAGTGTTATCTCATAACCAAAAGATGTGGGTTCAAATCCCAGTGAGGGTATATGCCTAGGTTGTGGGTTTATTCCCTAGTCCACACACATATGGGAGGCAACCAGTAAATACTTCTCTCGCATTCATGTATCTCTCCCTTCCTCTCCTTCTAAAAGCAATTAAAAAATTGTCCTCAAGTGAGGAGAAAAAATAAATAAAAATTTAAAAAATGGAAAATAATAAGTACTGGCAAGAATGTGAAAGAACTAGAACCTTTGTAGATAGTTGGTAGGAATGTGAAATGGTGTGACTGAGGAAAAAACAGTAACCACAGAAGTATCACATGACCCAGTAATTCCACGCATAATTATATATCCCAAAGAACTAAAAACAGATATACAAACAAAAATTTGTGCAGAAATGTTCATAGTGGCACTATAAAAGAGCCAGAAGGTGGAAGCAACCTAAATGTCCACAAACAAATGAATGGAAAAAATAGAATGTGGTATATACATAAAATGGGCTAAAATTCAGCTTTAAAAAGAAAGTACCGATCCACGGTAGTATATAGATGAACCTCAAAAACATTATATTAAGTGAAAAAAATCAGACACAACGGGTCACATATTATATAGTACCACTTATATGAAATATCCAGAATAGGTAAATCCAAAGGGACCAGAAAGCATATAAGTGTTTGCCAGAGGCTGGGGAAGACAGAAAATAGGGATAGACTGCTTCATGGGTATAAAGTTTCCTTTTAGGATCATGACAATGTCTTGGAAATAGAAGTGACAGTTGAACAACATCAATGTACTAAATGCTTCTCTCTCTCTTTCTCAATGTGACATTCCAGAATATATTTAAGCTGTTGTGAATGACCTAGCAGAAAAGAGATACTGCTAAGTAGGATGCATGAGCACAGCCCAAGAATGGAGAGGATTCAGAACACAGGTGGAGACACTGCCTTTGAGAGAGTATTAATGAAAGAGGGAAAACAGACTACACATTCAAATTTTTATAGACTTGGACAGTGGGAAGGTGAGGGTTTTTCTGTTGATTTTTCCTACTTTTCAAAGTTGAAGTAAAAAGCTTTTTGTAATTTTCATTCATGGGGGTGAGATGTGAAGAAAAAATAAGAAACTATCATTGTGAAGAATGGGAAAGGAAATTTCTAGGATTGGAAGGTTAAGGAATGCTACTTTTTCCCTTAATTATTAGAAACCACATAAATATACTTGTATTTTAAGACCCTAGGTATTGTGAGTACTTAATTTATTTTGCTGTCAAAGTGGTGTATTAACCACGTGAAAACCAGCGAGTCTTTCCCTGTATTGAAACTATTATACTCAGCCTCCAACTTTAGACTATGATTAAAATATAGAGGTCCCTAAAATCTGTCTGTCAAAATCAAATACAAGGAAATGTTGATATTCAGGATAATGATACAAAGGCATAGGACTCTTAGAGAGGGAACTAGTTTTCGCAAGGGGTAAAATGAAGAAAGACCTACTTTTATCCTGCCTAGTCTTTTACTGAGTTGTGTACCTTCGAACGATGGCATCCAGGTTTGTCTACTCCTGAAGCACTGTCTACTTCCGAGACCTTTAGGCTACTGTGTAAGCATCAAAGGCCCACTCTGCATATGAAAACATACCTGTTCACATGAACTGGCTATAAAATAGTTTAACACAAAATCTCTAGTAGCACTATAAGCCTTCAAAGAATCATGTGGGCATGGCAGGAGGTTTGTAAGGAAGCATGTGTGGGAATGAATCAAAGACAAGGAAAAAAAAAAGAAAAAAGTCACAAGAAAGAATTTTTTTTAAAAGGAAGCACATAAACTCACCTTTTTCGTCTTTCACCACACACTGAGTTTTCGCTTCAGAATGTTTTGGCACCACCACAGTTGCTATCTCTTGAACATCTTTCATTAAGACATCAGTGTCTACTTTAAGAATACTCTTTAGTCTGCTAAGTTCCTTTGGAGCATTCTTTTTCCTCTTTTCAGCACGCATCTTCCTTTTCCACTTACTCCGTAAGCTTTTAGCCATGTTTTATCTGGAAAGTCAACAAAGATACATATTCAAAAGCAAGTATTTACTATCAAAAAGGGACAAATGCTTGGAAAACCAGATTAAAAGATATCTCCACCTCCACAAAACACGAACAAACAGAAGGTAAGACTCTTTACTGTTCATAATTTATGATGGTTTAATGTGCAACTTATGTGAGAATCAACATGGCTATACACAGCTGTTAAAGAATTAAGAACACCAGATCAAACTCCCATCAGTCACTAGCTATAAGTGAAGCCAATTCTGAAAGTTTCTGGAGTTTCCATACAAGGTGCAAAAATTTAATTTCCCCCCAAATCCTGATTTCACTCTACAGGACACAACCTAAGTCATCATTATCCACCACCTCAAGTCAATTTAGCTATTTTAAACTTGACTGTTTCCACTCTTGCTTTCTCTCCATCCCTTATTCCCAGCCCCAAATCCTCCACAAGGTGGTGTGAGCTTTTAAAAACCTAGAGCACACGATTGCCTTTCTTTGATGACTTCTCACCTCCTATCAATATATTCAAGATCTACTAAGATATTTGTGAGTTGACCCCCACCCCCACTTTCAACTATCTCACCACATGCTCCATCTCACCCCCAGAACCAATTACATCGGAAAAAAGTCCAATTGGTGACAATGCTAGGAGAGTGGGGATGTGATGAGGGGTGGGAAGGGATTACAGGGATTAAACAGTTTAGAAGGAAACTTTTGATTGATTTATAACTTCATCTTAATTGTGTTGATGGATTTATGGTTGTGACGTGTGTTGTGTCAATTATACATCAATAACGCAATTATATATAAATCATTAAGACATGACTGGGAAGGGGTCGGGGGGAGTCCAAACTATGTCCACTTCAGTAACTTTACATTTGTTTCCCTGTGCCTGACAACTGATCTTTTCAAGCCTTGCTCCTTCGATAGGTCAGAAAGGCCTTCTCAGACCCTGTAAATTCCCCTCCTTTTATTCTCCATGCTGTCATTCTTTTCCTTCCTTTTCAATATGTGCTACAGTCTGAAACTATTTATTTTCTGTCATCTCCGGTTGACTGTGAGATCCACTAGGTCTTTCGCCTTTAGATCTCCCAATACACAGCTCTTTGGATATATACAGCAAAGGCTAAATAAAGATTTGTTGAATTAATGACTATTGAAGTAACATTTCTTTTTGGACGCCAGCAATAACAAACTCACTGTCTTCTTGTGTACAACAACACAAGCCCTGGAAGCGGCGGGATTAGAAGCATTTCGCTAAGCAACCTTCAGGGTAGAGGTTCACCCGAGTGAGAAGACGAAGGGAGAACTTCAGTTCGCAGAGAGCACGGAGAAGCCCAAGGGTAGCCACCAAGGCCATGAGAAACCCTCGCCCTCACGAGAGGCTTGTCTCTGGGTCGGGCTCAAGCTTGTCCAGTGATGGACCAGGTTTCTTTACGACACAAGTTTCTACAAACAAGTTTCTCTACGAGAGGCTAGAATCAGGCGCAAGACCCACGCCCCGCTGGACACCAACTCACCTGAAAAGGATCACCACTCACAGTCCACACTAGCACGACAACCGGAAGTCTCCTCACTTCCGTCTTCCGGCCTGCCACAACTAACCTCTCCCGCCCCCCCCCCCGCGCATTGCATGCCGGGAGCCCTGTGTCCCGGGAAGCCTAGAGGCGGGGTCTCCTGGAGTTCGGCGACGAACGCGCTTCCTGCCTTTGGAGCATGTGCAGATTTTGGAGTCTGGCTCTTCCCAAACCGGTCGCTAAATTGAATTTGAAGAATGCGGAAGAGAATCCCAGCGGAGGTTGGGGGCCAGCCCAGCGGGTTCCCCTGAGGTTTTAACTCTAGGAGTGACTGGCCAGCTGACCCAGCCTGTCAGGTAGGGAGCTCAGAGCCGACCTTTAGCTCACACCTTCACACAAATCTAATGGATTTCCTTAGACCGAGAGGCCGAATTGAGATCGTCTTTATTGCATCCCTTAATTACATTTTCCCATTTTGGGTGATGGTCTCATGAATCTGTGCGTCTGTCAAAACTTAACAAATTGTACACTTTAAGTATGTGCAATTTATTGTTATGTCAGTTATACTTCAAAGAAGAGGTATATATAACCAAAACAAAAAAGCCTTGCCCATCCAAAAGACAAGTTCAAAGGGTAAAATGATCAAACTAATTCGGTTTAACCAATGTTTACCTGGCTAATTAGTAATGTATGCCATAAGGTGCTAAACTTAGGACAGCTGTCTTAGGTGATAGTCACATTGGTCACAAACAACACTAGTGCTTTTAATTATTTTACATATGCTCCTAATATGTAACCACACAGGTCTGTGATGTACTTTTGACTCCAACACTTCTTTGTGATATTGGTAATTAATGTCTCAGAGCCTGGATAATTCTTGTCTCTTGAAAGAACCTAATACAACCTAATTGATCCGTAGGTAGGTGACATGAACTCAGTTCTTCCTAGGGCTTTCTTTTTACATTACAATTCAAACAAAGAACAATACTATTCCTCAGGGATGTTTTTTAGAGACTTACAACATGAAAAATAAGTAAATGTATCATCTTTCATGATGGCCTAGTAAATTCCTGCCTGGTTGCTAATAGAGTTCTTATTAAGACAATTTGTGGGTACCTTTTTTCTGTAAATCCATGTCCTTTTGGGAACTTTGCATCATATGGAAATTAGTAAATTCAGAATGTACTGAATTTTTCTTGACAGCTGAAAAGAGCTATGTATATACATGTATATATGTACATATGTATATAAAAAGCATTCCAGTGTTGCGCGTGGGTCACCGGCTAGCAGTGACCACGGAACGCTGTGGATGGCTCGACGATAAACACGCGAGAAATAACAACATGCACAGAGACAAACTAGTTTCTGTGGGGAAGTAGGGACAGAATGGCCACCCCCCCTAGTGGGGAGCGCGCTGATTTACCGTCCATACCTGCTTTTATTAGGCTCATCCTGCATAATAATTCAGGTAAAGTACAGCACTCATTAGGGGAAGTAGGGAACTATAGAAAACAAAGAACTCTGCCCGTCTATTGAGTTGGGGGTCAAAGAGCTGTAAGGCTGAGGAACAAAATAACTTCCTCCTAAGACCCTTCTCATTCAACTGAGAGCGTTCTAAACAAAGAAGGTTTCACAGTAATTTACATGTTCTTTCTTAGGCCTGATCACCCCGGGAAATCCGCACTTCCCAGTACCGAGCTGCACCACCCTGTCATTGTTTCAGGCTTAGGTGGAGCGCGGGAACTAAGGCCACCGAGAGATAAGGAGATTTTCTTCCGGACGCTGACTCAGGCTTTGTCAAAGCCGAGGAGTGAGGGTCCATCACCCCCTTTTGCTGCAGCCCCCCAAGTCCTTCTTTTGGGGGCCTCCCAAAGTGATTGTGCCTGGCTTGGGTTGTTCCCCCCGTGGGGAATCTTACCCGTCTTTGGCTAACCGACCAAGCTTTTTGGGGTTCAGCAGCAGAAGCAGCATTCCTGCCAGGGAGATAAGCTTTTATCTCCTTGCCGGCTCACGGTTCCAAGGGCGTTCCCTTAGCCTTAGCTAGGCGGGGGTTTCAGCTTCTGATACCAGTCAGGGCGGTTCCCAACATTCCAGAGAGACCTACTTTCTTTAAATACATTAAATTCTTATAGAGCAAGTGAGTTTCTATTTTACAAGTTAACCATATATTAGAACTTAGCCACTTCTTCCAAAAATAAATGTTCACACTGCATTTTAAATTTGAGAAAGCTCACTTTTAACTAATCCAAATTGACTGCTCCTTGCTTAATATACCAGGCCAAGGCTTTTGAATAGACATTTGGCACCAGAAAAGAGAAAAAAAGACTTATGATAATGTCTTGGTGCCATAATTCAGCATTTACTAATGTTTTAAAAAACTGAATTTTAGACTGCATTATTGGAAAAAAACATTTTAACCTAAGTTCCTCAGCAGTTTGTATAAAAGCTGTTCTAACAGAATAAATGGCCTTGGTATATTTAAAAAATCCTTAATTAATTCCCTTTGTCAAACATCTGGGTGTGTGTACTCTGTGATAGGCACTATGCTGGGTATACAAAGATGAAGGAAACCAAACCACAGTCTTCAGGAAACTTTAACCCCTAATGGAGGGACAAGGCTTAAGGACTAAACTGGACATTGCTTCTTGCTCCCTCGCAGAGCTGAATGGAGCCTGTGGGACTGGAAGCACAGTTGGGTACCTGACAAGAAGTAGGCTGCTTCTCCATTTAAATGGAATACTAACACTATGGACACCAGCCAGTGGGGCCCCTGCAGTCAGGGCTCTTCCATGGAAGCCCTGATCTGCATAATCACTGAATAAAAACCAGGAAGACTTCTGGGGTTCAGAGGGTGACTCCATGTTACCCAGGCCCTAGATGATGGGAACTTCAAGACAAAGCTCTACCAAGGGGTGTCCAATTTTTTGGCTTTTCTGGGCCACAATGGAAGAAGGGTTTTCTTAGGTCACACATTAATTACATTGCAAAACGTAATCACAAAAATATCTCATGTTTTAAATAAATTTACATTTTTGTGTTGGGCACATTCACAGCCATCCTGAGCCGCATGCAGCCCCAGGGGCCACAGGTTGGACACTCCTACATGAAAAGAACAAGCGAAAAGAACCTAAATTCCCAGCTACTCCAAAAGGTCCACAGCTGGCTGCTGACACCACTGATGCCCAATGCATCAAGTGGATCAAAGCCAGGCTTGAGAAGAAATGAAGGCAGGTAGACAGGGTCTGCTGCACCTCTTCCCCCAAATTCCACTCAGTGAAAACAGTTCTCCAATACTGCTTTTTCCTAGTTTTCTTCCTATCTCTCTGGCTACCATTTTGTACCTTGCATCAGAGTTGCCTATCATTCTAAGTCCTTCTGATTACACTTTTTTTTTAGTATGTCTGGAGTCTGCATAGTTTCATCTTCACTTGATGTAAAAAACTGAAGTTGCACACACTCTTTTATCCAGTAGTTCTGCTTACAGGTATGTTTCTTTCCTGGGCAAACTCTCTTATCAGAGCAGGACTGAGAATGATGGTAAAAAAAGGAGGAACCATATAAAATTCAATGATAGAAGAATGTATGAATAACTATTGTTCATTTATAAAACATAATACTCTACACCAGTGCTTTTTTTCTTTATTAACTTTATTGGTGTGCCACTAGTTAACAAACTTATACAGGTTTCAGGTACACAACTGTGCAACACATCATCTGTACACTGTGTTGTGTGTTCACCACTCCAAGTCTACACCAGGGGTTTCCAAACTTCTTCGTCTTTTGATCTCTTTACACTCTTAGAAATTACAATATTTGTCCCACCAAAAATTAATTTTTGAAAATGTGTCATTTTAGAAAGATTAATTACATGTCTACATTTTAATTTAAAAAACTGTATTACCAAAACCAAAAAAAAAAAAATTTACTGAGAACAGTGGCACTGTTTTACATTTTTGAAGTGTCAAATCTGCTTTTGCTTATTTAGTATCTTTACTTCCAATTCAGTACATTCTACCTTTGAACTGAAAAAATTATTAATAATAGCAGCTGACATTAACTAACCTCTTAGTTTATATGCTATAACTATCTCATTTAATTCATGTATCAGCCAGTACAATAGGTACTATTATACCCTTATAAAGATGCTGCAAAAGACCTAAGTATGGAAGGATAAATAACTTGCCAAAGGCTACATCAGTTAATTGCACAGCAATGATTCTAATCTATATGCTCTTGCCCACTATGCCGTGTTGAACTTAAGTACAGCATTAGTGCAATTATATATTCAATGACTAATTAATTGATAATGATAGTCAATTTTACATCTAAAACTTGAACCTAATTACATACTACTAAATTTTTTCTAAGTTTTTTTTAATCCTCACTGGAGGATATGTTTATTGATTTTAAAGATAGAGGAAGGGTGGGGGATGGGGAGAGAGAGAGAAAAGAAAGAAAAGGAGGAAGGAAGGAGGGAAAGGAGGGAGAAAAGAAGGAAGGGCACAGGGAAGGAGACAACGATCAGTTGCCTTTGTACATGCCCCAAGTGGGGACTAAACATGCAACCTTTTGGTGCATGGATGATGCTTCAGCCAACTAAGCCACCTCACCAGGGTTCCATATTGCTCTAATTTATTTCAACTTGACAGCTGAAAAAAAATTATGCTTAGTGAGTGTTATGGGCTCCTCCCCCAATCATATGATGAAGTCTATCTTAGTCTATTAGGGCTGCCATAACAAAGTAGTAGAGAGTGGGTAATTTATAAGCAACAGAAATTTATTTCTCACAATTCTGGAGGTAGGAAAGATCAAGATCAAGGTGCCGGCAGATCTGATCTCTGGTAAAGGCCCTCTTCCCGGGTCACAGACTACATGTCTTTTCACTGTAACCTCACATGGGAGAAGGGGTAAGAGATCTCTATAGAGTCTCTTTTTTTACTAATTCCATTCATGAAAGCTCTACCTTCCTGACCTAGTCACATCCCAAAGCTGTACCTCCTGAAACCATCACACTGGGCATTAGCTTTCAACATATGAATTTTGTGGGACACAAACAGATCAGACCACTGCAAAGTACTAACCCCTAGTATCTCACAATGTGACTGTACTTGGAAATGGGGTCCTACATAGTTAATTAAGGCAACATGCAGTCACTGGGGGTCCCTAATCTAATGATGGTGTCCTTCTAAGAAGAAATCTGGACACAGACAAGTACAGTGAGAAGACCATGTGAAGGCACAGGGAGAATATGACTATCTATCTATAAGCCAAGAGAGAGGCCTCAGAGAAACCAGCCCTGCCAACACTTTCATTTTGGACTTCCAGCCTTCAGAACAGAGAAAATAAATTTCTGATTAAGCCACCCAGTCTGTAGAACTTTGTTGGGGCAGCCCTAACAAACTAATACAGTGAGGAAATTTGCCAAAGTTTCACTGGCCCTTAGTTCACTGCTATAATTTTAAAATGAAACCTGCACTTAAGAAAATTAACAATGTCAAATTTTATGTCAAAATATCTGACTTTAAAGCAGGCTTCTAATTTTTAATATACTTTATAATGAAGCGTCATTAACATTTTTATATAACTAATTCTCTTTTGAATTTATCTTTTATAATATTTCTTTTCTAAATAAGATTAAAATCTCCTTGTAAAAGGAGATTTATAATTTATATTGGTAAGGACACAAGTACTTTAAAATCAAAATCCAATCTACTGTTATTTAAAGGAAAAATTAGATGAAACCATTAGACAAAGATAAATTGATATTTGTAATCTAATCTCATGAAATTATTCTTTTTAAGATTTTATTTATTTATTTTTAGAGAGGGAAAGGGGGCGGGGGGAGAGAGAGAGAGAGAGAAACATCAATGTGCAGTTGCTGGGGGCCGTGGCCTGCAACCCAGGCATGTGCCCTGACTGGGAATTGAACCTGCGATGCTTTGGTTCGCAGCTGCGCTCAATCCACTGAGCTACGCCAGCCAGGGCTCATTAAATTATTCTTGAATTTCAGATGAACAATGTATGTATGGCAAATTCAGGATTGAAAACAATTTTTAAAGATTTTTGATATCCCTCATACTTGAGATTCTAAATCAAGGATTTAGAAATGAGATACCATAAAGGACAGTAAGATTTATATTACTATTATATAACCTAGTAATTATATATTTAATATTTTATTGTTATATCTTACATATAATTAGTCATATAATAGTAATATAGTTGTAGTTAATGTTATATTACATTATATATTATATTACATTATGTGTATATTACATTAGATTGTTATACAGTAAATCCTCATTTAATGTCATCAATAGGTTCTTGGAAACTGCAACTTTAAGCAAAACAACATATATAACAAAACCAATTTTTACTGTAGGCATATTTCTGGTCACAAAAGCACACCAAACTTTTAAATACAGACCCAAAACACTTGTAATATTAAACACTGAAATAAATGTGAGTTATAAATTTAAGAAAGATCAATAAAAACAAGTAATATCATTATTTTCTGACCCACTTCTCTAGAGTGGTGGGTAGTGGAGCCTACTCAGCAGCTCAAGGTTCAGGAAGCACATATATATATACTCCCACTCACTCAGACTGGGACAACTGAGATGTGCCAGTTCACCAAATGTGTACATCTTTGGGATGTGGAAGGAAACCAGGGTACCTGGAGAAAGCTCATGCAGACATAGGGAGAATTTTCAAACATCACACCAACAGTGGCCTTGGCTGGGAATCAATTTTTTTTTCTCACCAACATTATAATGAAATGACATTGAATGAAATGACATTATCCAAGAACCTGCTGTATTATAGTAATAGCTCTGAAGTACAGAGCACACAATAAATTAATAAAAGTATTGAATAGTCAATTATGTCTCTAACTTTATCACTGAGTCAGTAATAAAGTATTATTAATGAATCAGTTTCTGTATCCTACTTGCAGTCACTTCTTATGAATGAATTAGTTTCTACATACTGCTTTCAATCACTTTTTATTAACTGCTTCCAAAAACCGCAAGAGGTGCAGGAATAGATTGATGATATCCAAGTAGAGGCTGATGGAAGCTAATATATACTCTTCAGGTGACAGCCTATGCATCAGTGAGTGTGTGTCATAGATGATGAACCCGCAGAAAAGAAGGGCTCCTACAGCAGCCACAACCAATTCCATTGTCTCACTGTAAAAAAATAACTGTAGGCAAAAGATTAAAATAGTACGTTTGTATTAAAGAACCCTATTAAACACTTAAGTTACTTGCTCTTGTGACATATGCTACATATATATTTAATAATGTTGTACAACTTTGAATACAAATGTTAAAAGCAGAGAAAGGCAGAGCAGGTCCACTCTGGCTTCTGTTGGATGAAAGAATGAATGGATGAATCAATGGATAATCCCCTATTAAATTACCCACTTGACTTTGAACAGTAGCATCCCAAATATTAAATATTTTTTTCATAATTGCATGTGCCACTTGGAAGTTAGCAATTACAAATGAGGGCTACTTTCTGTGTAATTTAACTCATTTGTCCATCTTTTTTTTCAATCAATGATGTTAACATAAGACCTTGATTTTTCAAAAGATAATTTTATACTCACTCTATATACAAATATTTCAGATAATTATAACCAAGTGTCCTATCATAAGAATATACCTTACATAGCTTTTTGAGATTATTTATATTGAGATGACTAGAATTATATTTTAAGTTACTATTCTGAAACAACTCACCTTCAAGATTCCTGACAAACAAAGAATCCACAAAACAGCAAATAGTCTATAAAAACAAAATATTAATAATTTAGAATATTGTTCCTTATAAAAAATTTTGTAAACCCATTCAATATTTTCTCAAGAAATAAATGCATCCTGATATTTGTCAAAAAATAATTTAAATGTATGAATTCATAAACATACAATGAATACTGTAGAATACCCAGAAATTGAAAGAACAGCTGTCTATTCAACACTTGTTAAAATGGTATACAAAACTAGTGAAGAGTGTCAATTTTTAAAGGTTTCAAATGAAATGCAAAGAAAATTCTGATTTAAGTAGAAATAAATTAGAAGTATTTTAACAGAAATCTATAAAACTTCTAGAAAATACATACATGAACAAATAAAAAGTAATTGCATTTTAAACCAAATAACAGATTATTCTGTGAATATGCATATCTATTAAAGTTCCCAAATGTATTCTCTATTTTATTCTAATGTATTATAGAAATTATGTACATAAATTTGCCACTGCTAAAGTTGTACGATACCATTTATATATATAAATATATACACTAAAAAATAGAAACAAATTTAGAAGTGACACAAAAATAGAATTAGTAGACAATGACATTAAAAATATACTCCATAAGTTCAAGGATATAAAGGAAAGCATCATCATGAGAAAAGTGAAAGAAATACAGTTAAAAAATACAAATGGAACTGAATTTCCATAGACTAAAAAATACAGTATGTCAAATGAGAAATACTCTGACTGGGGTTAATAGCAGATTAGACACTGAGAAAGAAATGATTATTGAACTTCATTACAGCTGCAGAAACTAACCAAAAATCACAGAGGAAAAACGACTAGAAAAAAATGAACAAAGCATCAGTGAACTGTGGAACAACATTAAGAAGTCTAAGCCCTGGCTGGCGTAGCTCAGTGGATTGAGTGCGGGCTGCGAATCAAAGTGTTGCAGGTTCGATTCCCAGCCAGGGCACATGCCAGGGTTACAGGCCACGGCCCCCAGCAACTGCACATTGATATCTATCTATCTATCCCTCTCTCTCTCTCCCCCCCCCCATCCCTTCCCTCTCTAAAAATAAATAAAATCTTTAAAAAAAAAAAAAAGAAGTCTAACATATACGTCATTGGAGTCTCAATGGAAAGGAAAAAGGGGAACATAAAAGTATCTGAAGAAATAACAGCCAAAAACGTTTCAAAAATTGATGAAAAGTTTAAACTGATATATCCTAGAAGCAGAGAAAAAAATACCAGGAATATCATAGTCAAATTACTGAAAATATTAATGAAATGACTAAGAAAATTTTAAAGGTAGCTAGGAGATTTAAAAAAAAAAAAAACATGTACAAAGGAATAAAGATAAGAAAGACAGCAAACTTCCTGTCCAAAACTACACAAGCCAGAATGCAGGGGAGTGCCATCTTTAAAGTACAAAAAATAAATAAAGAAAATTAAATAACTTTCAAAAACAGAAGTAAAATAAAGATTTTTTTCAAACATACAAAAGCTGAGACCAGACCAGCACCATAAGATGTGTTAAATGGAAATCCCACAGGCAGAAGGAAAACATTTGATGGAAATTAGGTCTATACAAAGACATGGAGAACAGCAATGGTAAATATGTGGATGAACATAAAAGTCATCTATTTTTCATATCTTTTAAAAAGATAATTTAATGTTTAAAGCCAAATTATTAACAATGTATTATAAGGTTTATAATATGTAGAACAACAAGTTATGGTACAAAGGTAGGGGAGAACAGCAATAAGTATACTATACATAAAATGGTATGTTATTTGAAGGTAGACTGTGATAATGTAAACATGTACACTGTAAAACCTCGAGCAGCTTCTATTTAAAAGAGCTATAGCTATTAACCATAAAGTAGACAAATAGAATCAAACAACCCAAAAGAGTAGAAGAGGAAAAGAGGATCAAGGAACAGATAGGACAAACAAAAAGATATACCATGCTAACACAATCAAAAGAAAGCTAGGGTAGCTACATTAACAAAGTAGATTTTAGGGCAAGGATATTACCAGAGATGACCCCTTCATAATGATAAAAGGGTCTTTAAAAGGAAAAACAAACTGACAGTGACCAGGGGGGAGGCGGGAGGTGGAAAATGGGGAAAAGAAGGGGAAGGGTCAAGTCAAGGAACATGTATAAAGGACCCATGGACAAGGACAAAGCTGGGGAAAGTATTAATATGAGGAGGCAGTGGGCAGGGCAGGGGAGAGTAATGGGAGAAAATGGGGACAACTATAATTGAACAATAATAAAAAAATGTAAAAAAAGAACTGTGGACTTAGTTAAAATTAAACTTGGCTGATGGTTTCTTTGCATTGACACTGTGCAGAGGTTATGCCCATGGGAGCCCAGTGTTAGGTTACTTAATAAGCATTAACATCTGTGAAATGCTAAGACACATATACAAAAAGGACATAACAGTCCTAAATGTTTATGCACCTAAAAAGAGTACATCAAATAACATGAAGTAAAGTCATAGAACTGATAGGAGAAAATAACCAGTCCACACTTGCAGATGGAGAATTTAGTACCACTTTTACATTGATAGAATAAGTGGGTGGAAAATAAGTAAGCATACAGAAGGCTTGAACAATACTATCAAGCAACTTGACCTATTTGACACTTTTTAGTCATTCAACAGCAAAATATACATCTTCTAGTACACAAAGGATATTAACCCCGATACTATAAAATGAATCTCAGTAAATGCAAAAGGACTAAAATCATTTAAAATATGTTCTTTAACAACAGAACTAAATAAATTAAATATATGTATTATAATTCAGTGTAGTGAACTGAGGGTATGGTGAGATTCCAGTCCTCAGCTCTCTTGGTGAAATGGCCACAAAACTTGTCAGGATACATCTGGCACACATAAGTTAGAATGAAGTATCTTACCACCTCATAGCATAGATCCTTCAAGATTGAAAGGGAATCAGGACTTGCTTTTACATACTTAAACCCTGGGGAAACTCCAGAGCTTCTACACCAAGAAGTATGGGAAGGTGAGATTAAGAACTACAGATCATCTGAAATTTTGCCTTAGAAACTAATGAGTTAGCCTGGCACAATTTCATGAAAGCTAATAGGACACATGAGACTCCTAGGTCTGAAATGAAGGACAGTTTATTATGACAATAACAGTAGCTGAAGAACAGGCACCATAGAATGGTGTTGTGGAAGTAAAGAAATTCAAGAGAGAGAAGGACAGAAGGCTGAAGAAAGAAAGTGGGACACTGGCATTTAAGATTTCACCAATGGAACAATACCTAGTGATGGTAAGGTCCACAAAGTGGCGATGGCAGGCAAATGAAAACTGTTGCGGTAGAAGAGGTTCAGAGATACTGAGAGGCAAAGCTGATGGATGGGCCTAACATGTAGTTTGATGCTAAGGTCTTCAAAAAAGAGGGAGGCTTGACCAACAAGGGGATCAATGACAGTAATGAGGAAGGATAGGAAGTGTACCACCAGAAAGCATAAGCCTTAAAGTAATGAATTTCTATTATGCTGAAGGGATGATGAAAAGTGGCACCAGGGAACAGAAGCAGTTTTCAACACTAACCCCCACCACTGAGTTGAAGAAGGAACAGCTAGAGAATAGTTCTCAGAGAGGAATCAAATTTCATCTGAGATAAGGAAGAAGAAAGAAGATATTACGAAGAGATGGAAATATAGGGGAGATTATTTCTTGGGTTGGCCAAAAAATTCTACCCAACTTACGGATTCTCCATCTTACAGAAAAATCTGTTTGTTTGTTTGTTTGTTTGTTTGTTTTTTCTAAGATGGCTCTAGTAATGCTTAATTGTCTTTAATTTCACTAGAACAATTTTGTTAGATTGTACTGTGACAGCTGTCATATCAGCATGCATTTAAAAAAAAACATCAAAACTGGTGAATTTTTGTGTAGCCATTTTAATATTGAAGATGGGAGAAATGCAACATTTTCGGCATATTATGCTTTATTATTTCAAGAAAGGTAAAAACACAACTGCAATGCAAAAAAAGATTTATGCAGTGTATGGAAAAGGTGCTGTGACCGATCAAATATGTCAAAACTGGTTTGTGAAGTTTCATGCTGGAGATTTGTTGCATGAAGCTCCATCGTGGTTAGTAGACCAGGTGAAGTTGACAGCAGTCAAATTGAGACATTAATTGAGAACAATCAATATTATACATTGCGGGATATAACTGACATACTCAAAATATCCAAATCAATAAAGTTATTGGTGAAAATGAAGAATGTGTCTTTTATTTTTTATTTTATTTTAATTGTTGTTCAAGTGTTTATTTTATTTCAATTATTTTTTATTATTTTATTATTTTTTTAATGTATCTTTTAATTTACAGAAAAAAAAATACGGACTTTTCAGCTAACCCAATACCAGGAAGGAATTCTAGAGACTATAGTAGAATGGATGGGGAAGAAGTGGGGCAGTTAGAGACTGGGACAGGACGAAGCAAAGAGCAAATCTTTCATCATATAGAGCCACAAATATGTATGAAACACCCCCCCCAATAAGAGTAAAAAATACTACCTGCCCCTAAATCAAACTCCATTTTAATAAAACTATATGCATGTTGCACAATTATCAGTGTTGCCTAACCAACTATATTTTATCCCACCAGAGATTTCTGGTAATCTGGATAACCAGGAAAAAAAGGGAGAGAAAAGAAAGTTTTGCAAGACCACACTTTTGTAAATTTTTAGTGTTGTAACAGGAAAAAGAACAGAAAATGGTTGCCTGATTATGTGCCAACAGGAAGCCAGGATGAGCTTAAAGAGTATTCATTCTTAACAAGTGAGGGCAACAAAGTACCATTATCGTAATATAAAAAGGATCATTCCATGTATCTATTAGTTTGAAGAAAGATACAGGTTAATCAAATGGATCGAAAGACTTTAAGGTTCATAAAGACACCTCCAAACTCTTGCTTTTACCACAAAGATGTGGATGGTCTTGGTAACATTTATGTTAAAACAAAGACCTAAATAATATAGGTAAATTCCATACCATTCATAAAATTCATAAAGAACACAAGCCTAGACTCTCTGGAAACCTGATTTTTTGGGGGGGGAGGCAGGGGCAGCATTTACTTCCCTTTCAAGATAGAGAGGAAGGAAATGATTCAAAGCCACTTTTCATGTCTTTGGATATTCTGGGAGAGTAGGGCCAGGTCCTAGAACTCATAGAGATGACCTTTCATTACACTCCACTTTAAAAGACAGTATAGCACTTCTCTCAAAACTATCTATAATATTAAAGGTAGCTATCATAGCCATGAATATGTAACTTACCCTGCTCCAAATTTGCTGAAATCTTTCTTAGATTGTAGAGTATACATAGTCAAACCAAGAAATACTGCAGTAGTCAGTACAAAAGCTTGCAGAATAATATACACATCATACAAAGTAACTGTAAAAGTGAAAAATACTGATTAAACATTCATATAAACATAATGTAAAATAGCTTTTTCTAGGACTTAAATGAAATGCTTTTAACTGTGCTACTTGGCAATAAAAACAATTATGAAAAGATTCCTTATTTAGCCTTGAATATTAATTGATACAGTAAAACCACACCCATAATGCAATAGGCTCCAAAGTATTCATTAATACAAAATAAGGAAGTCACATTATTATGAAATTAAAGAAATGACCAGAGATTATATAGCTAGCCAGTTAGGAATTTAGGGATATGGTGGACTGATTCTCACCCAATCCCTGTTACAGCTGCAGTTTATCTGTAGTGATTGTCCATTATGGCTTAGATATCAATAGGGATGATTCTGGGTACTGTGGCTGGCTGGGCATTCCTGGATACAGCAGTTCTAGCAATCACCTGGTTAACTGCACCAAGTTCATCAGCCCAAATCAAAGAAATTGGGCAAGAAAAATATTGGAGCTATTTCGCATTGTGTGCCATTCACCAACCCTGCAGAGAACAGAAACCAACCACTATTTGCCTTATATCCAAATCTGCAGTATCTCAGAGTACACTGTATACCAAATTTCCTTGCATAATTTAGAATGATATTCTGGATTTACTATGGCTAATGCAATGCAACTGGTTAACATTTTGATAAATGATATCAAATGTTAAGTGATTAAATTTATCATTAAATGATAAATTTATGATAAATTATAACCTCTTTAAAGGAAGTTAACTGCTTTGAACCCAAAATCATTTAAGTTATTTTTAATTTGTCAGGGATTAATTATCCAAGTTCTTTCTATTCTAAGTGCTACATTATTAGAATTCTTCTATTTATGCCATTACAGGATTAGGAAGGTGAATGCATAAGATAAAACGTGAAATCACTTTTGCTTCTTGTCAGTAATTTCAGTATACAATTATGTGGAAAGATATTATCATAATGAGGAAAATGATGTTCTCAAATTATCCCACCTATGTATTTCTACCCCAGTTCTAATAACCATGAAATAAACCTCTTTTCTACATCCCTTACAAATGGTGGGAGTCAGGGAGGGCAGAGCTAGACTTGATAATAACATTAATAATACAGAATAGATAATAATACTAACAATAAGTAAATAATAATACTTCCTGTGGTGTGAAATTTCAGTCCTATTTATTTTAGTAGTTATTATTTTCTTATTATCTGATTCATTTATAAAAAGGTGGAATACATAGATTCAATAAACTAGCACAGAAAGATTTAAAAAGTACTGATAAAATAGATAACTATATTAACCATAAGGATTAACAATTTATTGATAGTAACAGTTAATGCTGACCCTTTTGATTCTCCAGATTAATCATTTTGAGATAATGTTTTAAATTGTTAACAAATCATGAAATATTTCACTTGAGGCATTACATAGGGTACATTGAGTAATTATAGCAGACACTTCCTTTCAAACACATATTTAACACCAAATACAAAACAGAAATTACTAGCTTTTTTGTTTTGATAAAATATGAGGATATAATAAAAAACATAGTATGATGCAGGCAATTTAAGAGGCTGAGCTGTGATGAAAGTACATGACTCAAAACATGTTATCAGCTCCTCTAAGATCCCTTTAAGTTAGGGAAAAGATTAGCTATGGGTGTCTTATTTTTATAAATGGATAAACATAACTGAATATTGTTTTCCATTCCTATTTTTCTAATTCTTTTGCGCTTCCTCTAAGCTCAGCTGAATATGGAAAGTTTAAACATCTAATTTTTGCTTATATTTTAGAAATTCTTCATCCTCTGCCATATTTTTGAAATATAATACTCCATGATGTTCAGATTTAGCCCCAAATATCTTTTTACCCAGAATATTTATCTACATTAAAAAGTAAGTGTAGCCCTGGCTGGTATGGCTCAATGGATTGAGTGCTGGCCTGGCCTGCAAACCAAAGGGTTGCCCGTTCGATTCCCAGTCAGGGCACACACCTGGGTTGCAGGCCAGGTCCCCAGTAGGGAGTGTGTGAGAGGTAACTACACATTAATGTATCTCTTCCTCTCTTTCTCCCTCCCTTCCCCCCTCTCTAAAAATAAATACTGTAAATATAATCTTTAAGAAATAATTTTTAAAAAGATTTTATTTATTTTTTAGAGAGGGAAGGGAGGGAGAAAGAGAGAGAGAGAGAAACATCAATGTGCGGTTGCTGGGGGTCATGGCCTGCAACCCAGGCTTGTACCCTGACTGGGAATTGAATCTGTGACATTTTAGTTCGCAGCCCGCAGTCAATCCACTGAGCTACGCCAGTCAGGGCTAAGAAATAAATTTCAAAAATTAAAAATAAAATAAAGTTCACAAATTTTTTAAAAAGTAAGTATGACATACAGAAGCACAATTATGGCTTACCAGCAAAGGCCACAGTCAGAGCTTCCAACAGTGTCTAAGAAAAAGAAATTGGAATTATATAAATTCATGCAAAATTTATACTATGTTATATACATGGTTCCAATTTCTAGTTCAATGTGATTCCATATACATGATCTCATTTTAGCTTCAGAGCAGTCTTTTGAAGTATATGGAACAGAGAAGCCCACCATAGTGAAAATGAGACCTCAATATATTGAGTGAGAATATTTAGATTCTAATTGTGATCCCATCACTCCTTAAACTCTAGCTAAATTTTTCATATCTATAAAAGGAAGATTATAGAAATAACACAGAAAATTCTATTTTCTTTGTGTAATATAAATAAAAATGAAATTGTAAATCACGTGGATGTTTATACAAACTTAAATATCTCACTCAAACTCAGGAATATTAACTATATTGATTTGCTAATTCTTAATTTAATATTAAATATATAGATAGCACTCTGGTGTGGCAGATTCTTAAAACTGTCTCCAAATATTCTCTCTTTCTTCCTTAGTAACAAAATTTTTACCTGGATACACAGTTTGCTAAGATTAAACATTACATTTTTCAGTATCCTATATCACTAAATCTGGCCACAGGACTATATTCTAGCCAACAGCACGTGAGTAAAGATGTGTACAACTTCTGAAAACAAAGTTGTTTTCCCCTTCCTCTTCTCATTTTTAACACATAACTGGATGGAATATAGATATAGTGGTAACACATCACCCTAGGAATAGCTGAACCATGGCGGGTACCTGGCCCATGACAACTCCACTAAACATTCATATTTTTTACATGAAAAAAAAATAAGCCATCTTGTTTAAACCATGTCAGAAGCAGCTGAACTCAGATCCTAAATAAAAGACTTAGGAATATTTAGCTTTAACCTCTAGCTTCTTTTTCCCCTTAATTATATATCTGTATCTTGTTTTATATGCTTACTCTAGTTAGATGTTTTTTAATCAACCATCTGATAGACCTTATCATAAAAGCAAAGCTAGAAGTAACAGCAGTGGCTGTACAATGATACATAGAAGCATTCCCTATAAACCTTTGCTACCTGAAATCAATAAATCATTAGAACCAGAGCAAAAATGGTATTAGAAATTATAATGTGGAGACAATGATGCCATTGACACATTTTGTTATGTTTGTCGTTGATAGTGTCAAGGACGTAGTAGCAAAAGATGATAGAAAATATTTTTTTCTGGGCAATATTCTAGATGCTTTATTACTAACTACCAGGCTGTTTGCCTATAAACCAACTGAGCTGACAAATGCAGGACAGACTCCCTCCCTCTCTTTCTCTTTCCCCGCTTCTGCCCCTCCTTTCCTCCCTTTCCCCCTTCCTCTCTCTTTTCTTCCTTCTTCCCTTTTTTGTCCTTACCCAGGAGTCTCTTATCCATTAACACAAAGTACTTCTAGAACCCACAAGAGCCAAACTTTTAAAAACAGCAGCTCTTAGTCCTTCTTTGAAGCCACAGAAACTTAGACATTATGACAAAAGGTCTTCCTAGCTACTTCCAGGGCCCAAGTTTCACAGACTATCTGCATGATGCCTGTGTTTGGTTACTTGGCTGGAGGGCATGCAGTGACCAGGATACAGAGAGGAAATATTCCTCATTGTTTTGCAGATGCCTATGGGAGAAAGCCTTGTGACATGATTTAAGGTAAGAAATCCTACCATACTCAAGTATCAGAAGAAAAAAACAATATAAACAAAAGGAAAGGTAAAACTAGGAAAACATACCATCACAAAATAATGCCTCTTTTTAAATGTGCATATACACACATTCATATACGCATATACACACATTCATATACACATACACACATACAGCCTCCTAAGGCAAAGTGAGATCCATCTCCTTCCTATTTTGGTGGAACAGGACAAAATAAACTAGTATCGGAGGTCTCTGAGTAATCAGAAATGCATTTTACATACTTCCTTATTTGTGAAGCCACTTTTAGCTAGTTGTAGCTAAATGATCAATAGTTGTAGCAGTAAGTGACCATATCTTGCCCATAAGCATTTGGCTGATGCTTTTCTAGTGGCTCTTCTCCTTGCTGGGCAAATGCTGGTCCATACTGTTGTCCCACATAGAAATCAATTAAGAGTCTGAAGGCAGACTGCCTATATTTAGAGTTGAAGAGGAACTCTACATGATGCTGTTTCCTTTTGTATTTCCTCTTTCTATCTTAGGACAGCTGACTGGGACAGGAGTTGGCATCTAACCCAGGGGCTGTCAACTCATATTGGCTATGACCTATGTCATTAATTAGCTGTACCAATCAGATCACTTAGAAATCTAAACTCAGAGAATGGTAGCAGGAGCTAAAGCTAAAACGTTCATGAATCACATGAGAGCCCACAATAAACCATGTTAAACCCAAAGAGAGCAGAGGGGAAAACTCTGTGTAAGGACAGCTGTACAATAGAGAAGAAATGTAATGGAAGAAGGGAGAGGAGACCACAAACTCTTGCTGTTGAATATCCTACAACAGCATCATTTCTAGAACCTTCTTTCTAGTTCCTTTTCTCCTTGAAGCCCTATGGGGTGGGTTGGTGGGTTCCCAAGATCTTACTTATATCCTTAAAATCAACTCTCTACTACTAGTGATAACTTGAGTTAGAGTATTGATACCTGGCAAACAGAAGAGCCTAATATTTAAATAAATAACATTTCTTATAACTGAAATTTCCAAAGTCATGAGCTTTTATTTCATCATATTAACCAAAAACTTATCAGAATTCATAAACTTTCTTTAGTTTAAGGCAGTTTAATCTGATAAATAGCATTTTCAATCTTATTTGACTATAAATATTCTTAACATTAGTTTGGAATGTTTTGATATAAATTTTTAAGTCGGAACCCAAGTCACACTGGATATGAGAATGGGAAAAATAATTTTAAAAATATATAACTGGAGCCTTACCAACTCATTCTGGTCATATTCTAAGACTGAGTTTTTATAAGTAGTAGCTTAGATTTTAATTTTCACAAGTATCTTAACAAACATAACTTAAACTTGAGTTCCCCCAACAATGATTTTGAAAAATGTTAGTAAAGCACATCAACTGAACAAAATGGTCCTTTAAAAAAACAGTGTAATAAGATAAAAGTAATATTGAGGAGTTAGGCATAAAGATTTCAATTTAAGGGCTATGAAATGAAGGCCACAATATAATTTTTTCTCAAGAAAAGCACAGAATATTAGGGGTAGAAAGTATCACAGGGATAATCAACTTTAATATTTTCATTTTACATATGAGAAAACAGGTACATGCCCTGTCATATGTCACATAACCAGATAGTGGCAAACATTCTAGATATTTGGCAGTCATGATTCCAATTCATTATTTCTTTAAACTACATCATAACACAGAAAAAACTTTTGAAACTGACAAAGTTTAAAACATTTTACAGAGTAAGAGACTACAGGAAAGTTCCTAAAATATTCAAATTTTTAAAAATCTCATTAATTTGTTCTACGATTATACATATACACATTCAATTAGGTAAATAAACTTAAAACTCAGTAATAAATGTTAAAGGGACAGATAATTGTCAAAGTACTCACAAATCCAAAAAGCAGGTACAGGTTAAGGGGATGTTTATATCTGTTTAAAGTCAATGCAAAAATCAAACCCAAAGATCCAATGGCAAACACCAAAATTAAGGCAGGACTGAAAGACAAAATGAAAAGTAGTTTCGAGTTTAAAAAATAGTATAAATAATATTATCAAATTTAATAACATGTCTATTTTATGTGTTTGTGAAAGTACAAAAAAAGTCTGGAAGGATCCACACCAAACGGTAAGAAAATTATTCTTCCATCTGGGAAATTTGAGGAGCATGAGATAGGGAGGAGCAGCCAGACAAAGAAAAGAGCCCACAATGCAAAGGGAAAAAATTTCCTTTTTACTTCATGAATTTCTATCATATTTGAATAATTCTTGCAACTAGGATATTGCATTTTAACTAAAAGACAAAGAAAAGCTATTAAATAATAAACATATTTTATACCTACTTTTTTAGGGTATTTGCTATATAACTATAATTTAAATTAAAGAATTTTCCCCAAATCGCAAACTAACAATTCAAGACTCCTTCTGTAGGGGCAGGGAGGATAGAAATTGTGTACTCTTAAGGAAATATTTATTTCTTATTTTACCTTTCCTGTAATAAAGAATCTATTTTAGCCTTGAAAATAATCACTTTGGAGGTCAGATCTTAAACAGCATTGAGATAAATCACATGGAGCTCCTTTGAAAACTTTTCAGTGAAATTATCCTAGTAATGAGCCAACACTAAGATAAATTAAATACACATTTATTAAATACTTTTATTTTTCAAGCATTTTATTAGGCTTTGGGGACATGGCATCTGTCTAATAAAAGCACAAAAAAAATTAAGTCTTAAAAACTGCACACTGTAAAAATTCTGAATACTATTCCAGGAGATAAGGGTTTAACCCTACAAAACTGTAAGCTAAAAAGTCCAGAAGTAAAACCCTGTTGTAGAATAGCCTGGTACTGGCATAAGAACAGACACGTAGACCTATGGAACAGAATAGAGAGCCCCCAAATAAACCCAAGTCTCTATGGTCAATTAATATTCGACAAAGGTGGCAGAAGCATAAAATGGAGTAAAAATAGCCTCTTCAACAAATGGTGTTAGGAGAACTAGAGAGCTACACACAAAAAAACGAAACTCGATCACCAACTTACACCATACACAAAAATAAACACCAGATGAATAAAAGACTTAAGTATAAGTCATGATACCATAAAAGTGCTAGAGGAGAACATAGGCAGGAAAATCTCAGATATTCCATGCAACAATATTTTCACTGATATGTCCCCTAGAGCAAGGGACATAAAGGAAAGAATAAACAAATGGGATCTCATCAAAATAAAAAGCTTCTGCACAGCTAAAGAAAACAGCATTAAAATGAAAAGAGAACCAACCGTTTGGGAAAACATATTTGCCAAAACAAAACTAATCTTATTTACAAGAGTCAATAATGAACCTTCTTTATACTCAAACATAAAAAGTTAACAGAAAAAAAGAACTTTGTTTATGCCCTTTTGATCATATGCAGTGGCTGAAAGTGATTTAGAATCATCTTACCTCTCATGTACAAATGTCCGTATAGACTCAAAGTATAAAAATAACACAGATGTCATGGTAGTTAAGAGAACTTGCAGAGAAAGGATGGTGTAGACTTTTCTTAGAAAGGCTAAAAAAAAAATTTACACATGATTATTTTCTTAAGCATTTAGCATAAAACAGCAAGATCAAATTTCTTTTCATAAATATTAAATTTTTATATGTATTCTTTCTTAAATCTTAATCCAAATAATGTAATCTGTAACTAAAACTTAAAGAGAATGCTTCCAAAGAAAGACAATTCTAATGGTAACTATCCTCTAAGAAGTATGAACTTAACAAAATTTATGGGCCAGAACGTAAGCGTTTTCATCAAAATAAAAAGATAGTACTAAACGCATATTTGTAAACAGCACCATACAACGAAACAAAAGATTAAAAACACAGTATTTTTAAAGAATTCTATATTGAAACTGATATGCAGGAGTAGAAAGCATATAGTTACATATAAATTTACAAAGTAATTTTAATTTCCAAGCAGTACAAATGTTTCCCTAAAACAAAACTTCTCCTTAAAAGGCAAACAATATATAAACTTACTTTCACACACCTATTTTTATTTCTCATTTATAGTACCTCTGCCTCTAATTTCTATACAATAAGAAATTCTTACTTTCAGAATATTTTATCAATATCCATGAATGACTCCAAGGCCTAATAATTTAAAAATACTTTAATTAAAGTCTTCTGCTATACAGGTAATATAAATAATACACTGAACACCCAACTTACCACCAGCTTCAGAAATAAAATATTAACAGTTCCGACCTCCTCTATGTAAGTATACTGATAATAACATATTTCTTCCCCTCATTCTCTTAGCTACCTGCTAATCACCTTCCAAGATTCAACCTGACATATTCCCCCAGTCTAAATTAAATGTTCTTCCTCATGTTCCCAAGGGACCCTAAACATACTTCTAATCATTTTACTTTATAATTGATAAATCCTACTTGTCTTTCACTCCCATTAGACTATTAAGACTACAGTCTCCCTAATAATATGGAGAATGTCTTATTCATATTCATGCCATTAGCACTCAGCCAAATAAATTTATATGGAATTAATGAATGGCGAATATTGACAGGGGATAGAAAAGGAAGAATACAGACCAGGGTGTTAATAATAGTTTTCTTTGGGTAGTATGACTAAGGATGATTTTCATGTTCAGTTCTTTGCTAAGCTGTGTTTTTTATATATCACTAACAAATGTGTATTACTTTTGTAATTAAAAAACATTTTGCAGAAACCTGTGCTTAGCCAAAATAATCCTTATGCAGATATTCCAGATCACAGCTTTTTCTATACTCTTTAAAAATGGGATCTTGCCTTGGCTGCTGTGGCTTAGTAGGTTGGAGCATCATCCTATAAACTGAAAGGTCAGAGGTTCGATTCCTGGTCAGGCAGGGCACATACCTAGGTTGTGAATTCACTCCCCAGGAGGGGCACATAGGGGAAGCAACCTACAGATGTTTATCTTTCTCTCTCTCTCTCTCTCTCCTCTTCTCTCCTTTCCTTCCTCTCTCTCTGGAATCAATAGGTATATCCTGAGGTGAGGATTAAAAAAAAGTGGGTGGGGGAGACCTTAAATGCCAGGAAAAAGCAACATTTGATACCCATTTTGAATAACTAATATAAAAAGTGGCAAAGGATATGCACACACAGATCACAGAGAAAAATAAGATTCAGTATGAAAAGACAAGCCCAACAGCAATATCTTCTATTTCTATTTTGAGTCCTGATTTCTCTCCTTCTAATATCTCAAACTTAACACAGCCAAAGCAATAACTTCATTTCTACTTAATTCTGTCCTTCTCTCAGTCTTCTCTTCAGTAACCAGTACCAACATCCATGAAGATGAAAATGTAGGAGTCATCTGATTCCCCTCCCTCTTCCCAACCCATTAACAACTACTACTGCTTCCAACTGCAATGTAGAACATGTCCACTTCTTGGTTTCTACTGCTACCTCTCTAGTCAAAGTCTGTATAATCTTGGACCTAGACTAATGGAGTAGCCTACTTGGTCTCCATGCTTTCACTCTAGCCCCACCTAATTTGTGCTCCACACAGCTGTAAGAGTGATTGTTTTTGTAAAATAAACCAGATCCTGTGATTCTCTGCTTTGATACTTGTAATGGTTTCCCTTACACTTACAACAAAATTTAGAAGCTTTTATGGGCCCTATAAGGCCAGGAGTGGTATATTGAACCTATCCAACCTCATCTCATACCACTCTTCCTTTTCCTCATATGTGTTACCCACATTAGCCACCTTTCTATTCCCCAAACATGCCAAAGTCTTCCTTCTTCTGGGCCTTTGTCCTTGCTGTTCCTTCTGCGTAGAATGCCCTTATCTTCTTTATATGGAATAGTAGTTTAAAATACGTCCACAATTTTTGACATTTGCTTTAAGTGACTCACTTCTAACAAAAAGAATCAGGCAGAAGTAGCCGTTTATGTTTTATCTAATGGAATGAATCTTAATAAGAAGCACAGGATACCTTCGAAGTTTACTGAATAATTTTATTGGCAAAAAACCACCAAATTATGCCTGTCATAACTGTGGATCCTGGGTATATGGGTACAAATATTGTCTCCTTAATGCCAAACTATTCGAGAGGGCCTTGGCTCGCATGTGGAAGAAAAATAAATAATTTGTGGCCAAAGGAAAAACTGTGGTGGTTTAAAGTATGCCTAAAAATTGTTTGACACTACGTTCAAAAGATGAAGCCTAAGTCCCCTCCCATTGAGTGTTGACTGAACTTAGTGACCTGCTTCTGATAAATAAAATAATGGAGATGTGACAGTGTGCATAATTACCATGACAAGGTCATAAAAAGCTCTACAGCTTCCTCATTACTCTTAAGGATCACCTTCTCCTGGGGGAAGCCAGCCACCATGTTGAGGACACTCAAGCAGCCCATGGAGTGGGTCAGGTGGCAAGGAAATGAGCTCTTCGGTCAACAGCCACATTAGATTTCCTGATAGCTGATCCTCCAGCTCAGACAAGCCTTTAGCCAATTGCAGCCCCAGCCTACATCTTGACCAGAATCTCATGAGAGACCCTGAGCCAGACAGACTAGCCAAATCTGTCACAGATTCCCGATTCTCAGAAGCTGTGTGAGATAGTAACTATTTGTTGTTTTAAGGTTCTACATTTTGAGGTAATAGTCTATAAAGCAAGAGATAGCTAATACACCTGGCTAGCTCCTTCTCACACAACTGTCACCTCCTTTCCCTGAACATTCTTTAAAAGAGCTGCCACTATAAACCCTGAGGGTCTATTCCATCACTATTTACTTTCTTCAGAGAACTTATCATAGCTAACGTTCTGTTTAATTGCTTACCTATCCCCAATCAAATAATACTGCTGAAGACTGAAATATTATCTGATCACTACTATATCCCTAATATCAGTACAGAGTCCAATGAAGTTTTATAAAGGAAGGAAAATGTTCACCTTCACTCACATGGCTAAATAAATGCTAATTAAAACAAGATAGTATTTTTCCAGCCGCAAGAGTCAGCAAACTATGGCCCACTGACCAAATCCAGCCCACCATCTGATTTTGTGAGTAGTTTTATTGGCTACCACCACACTCACTCATTCACGTTTCCCCCTACAGCTGCTTTTGCACTATAATCACAGAGCTGACTAGTTGCAATAGACACCTTATGGCACCATCAAGCTGAAAATATTTACTATTTAGGCCTTTGTAGAAAGTGTTCATCAAATCCTGATCTACCAGATTGCCAAATATTAAAAAGTTTAGATGTAGTCAGTTTAGTTACCATCCTAATGATCAGAGCTCCTAAGTTAATAAAATGCTCTTGCAGAATTTAAATATTCATGAAAAAACAAATGTTTATTTCTGGTATTTAGTTCAGAATTGTTATAGTGATATGAGACATACAGAAGTAAATCAAGTATAAGACTAATTTTTTGTTTAAAAATAGTCTACATATGCAGACAAAATAGAAAAAGCATTCATCTAGGGCAGGGGTGTCAAACTCATTTTCACAAGGTGGGGGAGCATCAGCCTCACAGTTGCCTTCCAAGGGCTGAAGGTAATTTTAGGACAGCATAAATGTAACTACTCCTTAACTAGGGGCAAGGAGCTCTCCATGCAGCCCTTTGAAGGCAACCTCAAGGCTGATGTGGCCTCCGGTGAAAATGAGTTTGACAACCCTAATTTAGGGATTATGAAATCTGGTTTCTAGTCCCCCAGCTTCACTGCAAAGAATCATTGTTATTTTAGAGAAGTGTTCTGAAGCTTAGTTTTCTGTAAAGTCCAGGTATACATTATTTCAGGGATTGTAATTCTAGGGCAAATGACAATACTTTTACTAGAAAATTTTTGAGCATTCATATCTAAACCCCGCCTTCCAATGGGATTCCACTTCCTTCTTGAAGGTTTCCTAAATATTCCAGTTCACAAGCTTTTTTAATTTTTATTTATTTATATATTTTTTTGCTTAAGTTACTAGGTTACAACCTTTATGTTAGTTGGGTGAGTCTTCTCTGGGCTGGTTCTACTGGGGCTGGATAGTCAAGGATGGCCTCACTGTCTGGAATTTCAGCTCAATGGCTGAAATAGCTCCCCATATTGTCTTTCCTTTCTAGAGTGTTAGCCTGAGATTACTCTCAGTGGGCAGAAAGTTTCCCATAATAGGAGATGGTGAACTCCAAAGTTCAAATACCTCTTAAGAAGTTCCTTATGTCACATTTTTTAAAAGATTTTATTCACCCATTCTTAGAGGGGAAGGGAGGGAGAAGGAGAGGGAGAGAAACATTAGTGTGTGGTTGCCTCTCGTGCACCCCTACTGGGGACCCAGCCCACAACCCAGGCATGTGCCCTGACTGGGAATCGAACCAGCAACCCCTTGGTTCTCAGGCTGATGCTCAATCTACTGAGCCACACCAGCCAGGGCTTATGTCACATTGGTCAATGACTCATTGACCAAAGCAAGTTACATGGCTAAGCCCATATTCCAAGGATGGGGAAAATAGATTTCACTTCCCAATGGAAGAACAAGGTTGCACTTTGAAATGGAATATATATAAGAATAAAAGGGATTATTGCCCTAATTTTGTGAATAATCTACATATACAATCAAAGTAATGCTAGCTTTGAGTGTTCAAATAACACTGTCAGTAATTTCTCTCCATATTTCAGTGCTCTTAGTTCCTTCCCTAAACTCCATCTGGACTTGGCACTTCAGAATTTAATTAAGTTGCTATCACAGATTAGTTTTGCTACTGTCCTACCTAATACCTTTAGGACAGCAACTGTGACTTCCAAACCTTTTATTTCCTTACTGCCTTTACATGTAGTAAAAAAAAAGGCTGCTTATTAAAAATGTAGTTTACTTATTAAATGTATACTGATAGTACCTTGACTCAACAAGATCATTCTAGTGAATGCCTTCTATTCACACACGGATTCCACCTCTACAGAAATTTAATTTCCTGAGATGGCTTCCATTTTTTTATTCCTGTCCTTCTTTGAAGGGACTCATTCTCTTTCTTTATCACTTCTGGAATTAGGAGAAACTTTCATTCTGCCGCTGGCATCCATGAGATAGCCAGGAGTTCTTATCCACTCCTAGTACTTCCATACTAGTTCGTAATTACTCTAATGTGTCACACTGTCAATGTCAACTTTATGGTGGGTTAGAATCTGAGGATTTCATATTGGTTTAAAAAACATAAACTAAAAAACTGAGTTTTAACACCAATCCTCCTACAACTCTTCCAAAAAACTGAAGAGGAGGGAACATTTCTGAATTCATTCTGAGACAGCATTACCCCAATACAAAAGCCAAAGACAGTACAGGAAAACTATAGACCAATGTTCTTGATGAATATTGATGAAAAATTCTCATGAAAATACTAGCAAGCAAAATTCACAGCAGATTAAAAGGATTACACACCATGGCCCAGTAGGATTTAATCCTGGAATGCAAGGATGGTTCAACATACAGAAACTAATTAACATAATATATCAAATTAACATAATGGTGGGGTGAAAACATATGATCATCTCAATCAATGCAAAACATATTCAATAAACTGAGAATAGAAGGAAACTACCTAAACATAATAAAGGACATACTCAACAGTAAAAAATTGAAAGCTTTTCCTCTAAAATCAGGAACAAGACAAGGATGCCTGCATTTGCCACTTCTATTCAACACAGTACTGTAAATCCTCAAAAGAGCAACTGGGCAAGAAAAAGAAATACAAGGATCTAAACTGGAAAGAAGCCAATCTGAAAAGATTACACATACTGCATGATTCCAACTACATGGCATTCTGAAAAAGGCAAAACTATGGAGACAGTAAAAAGATGAGTTGGTTGCCAAGGGTTGGCAGGAAGGAGGGACAAATAGGGACAGCACAGAGGATTTTTAAGATAGTGGAATTATTTGTATGATACTGTAATGGTAGATATATGTTATCATATATTTGTCAAAACCCAGAGACTATTCAATACCAAGTATGAACCCGAGCTTAAACTCAGGACTTCATATGATAATGATGTGTCAGTGTAGGTTCATATAGTGTAACAAATATACTACTCTGGTGCAGGCTGTTGATAGTGGGGGAGTCTTTGAGTGTGTAGAGGCAGGGGTGTTACAGAGACCCCCTGTGGGTTCCATTACTCTGGGTTCTTTTTGCCTGCTGCCAGTGTGACCAACTCCCAATGCCAGAGTCTTATGAAAAAGAACTATTTATTCAAAAGTTATACAGGTTTGAGTAATGGCAGAATGTTGCCATTAAATCCCAAAGTCCCTTTAAAACACACACACACACACACACACACACACACGAGTCCTGCCTCCTCTTGCCAAACTAGGCCAGTCAGGGTACCATATCTCAGGAAAAGAAATAGAAGTCTGGAGCTTGGCTAGGCTCCCGTTCTTAATCCAAAACTGTATCCTCATGGTGGGCCGGGGAATCCTTCTGCATTCTTTCAAACGGCAGGGCCAAGACCTGGCACTGCTGCTACAAGATCAAGAGGCTTCCTTCACCTTCCCCAACCTTCACCTTCTCACTCACCTTCCCCAGCGAGTGAGAAAGAGCCTCTCATGGTTCTCCTACTCTCCTTCCCCCATGGTCCAGTGCTCAAGCATGGCTGCAAGAGAGGGTGCATAGCTAAAAGAGAGAGCTCCTTCTTGGCTCCCAAACCGCATGGTTAAGCCCCAGCATGCTACCACGCCTGGGTTTAAATCCCTGGCTTCGATCTCCCTCAGCGACCCCTTGTCTAACTCCCCCCACACTGGTTTACACTTGCCAGCACTCTGGTTTCTTCAGCCTTTCTTCTGCCTTTCTCCATCTGGGCAAGCATGGCTAGATTCACAGGCACAGGAAGCCCCTCCGGCTATATGCATGCATCTTGGGTTAGAGTCATGCCCATCTCCCCTGCTCCAAGCAGGCATTGCTTTTAATATTACTAAAACACTGGCCAAGTTCTCCAGATACGCGAAGTAGCTCTCAAAGGCCCTACTCCACCACTTCCCGATACCCCAAGTGATAGCTGTGGGGATTTAGGGATTTGGGGGGATCTCTAGCTCAGCACCCCATTACAGGGGTATATAGGAACTCTCTGTACTTTCCACACTTAATTTTGCTGTGAACCTAAAACCACTTTAAAAAATAAAGTCTATTAAAAACAAAATAAGCAAAGGAATTGAAAAACATTTCTTCAAAGATATACAAATGGCCCATACACATATATGAGGCCCATACAAGATGTTCAACATCACTAATTATTAGGGAAATGCAAATCAAATCCACAATGAGATATTTCACACCCATTTGGATGGCTACTTGGAAAAAAAAGTATTGGTGAGGATGTGGAGAAATTGGACTCTTGCACAATGTTGGTGAAAATATAAAATGGTGCAGCCTCTGTAAAACAGTGTAGTTGTTTCTTAAAAAATTAAAAATAGAATTACCATATTATTAAAAAATAGAAAATATATCTCGGTGTCTGTCTCTGGTTCCTGACACAGAGCTCCTGAAACTCCTATAATTTCCTAAGTGATAAAAGCACTAGGTGCATCTTTTGTTCTAATATTTGGTTTTTCACCCCTATTCCTAAAACGGCTGGTCCCTTGTAATGTCTTGGGTGATAGGAGTGTCTTTGTTCTATTGAGTGGCTCTTGGGTTGGCTTCTGGATGGCTCCTGGACAAGGGCCAGTCACCAAACAACAAGCCATGATTAGAAGTTGGAATTTTCAGCCCAATCCCTCCCCCACCTTTTTTTTTTTTTAGAAAAAAAGGATGAAAATGCACTTAAGGTCAATCATGGCTCCATAAAGAAGCCTACATAAAGTCCCAATACTTTAGGGTTAAGAGAGCTTCTTGGTTGGTGAACACATCCAGCACACGGCAGGATGACACATCCCAACTCTATGGGGAGAGAATCTGCTGCTCTTGGGACCACCCCAAGAGACCTTGACCTATGTATTCTTCATCTGGCTGTTCATCTCTATCCTTGGATAAACTTGAAAATAAAAGGGTTTTCCTGAGTTCTGTGAGCCACTCTAGCAAATTATCAAATCTGACGATGGGGTCATGGGAATCTCCAATATGTGGCCAAGTCAGACAAAAGCAGTGGGTAACCTGGGGACCTACTACTTGTGACTGGCATCTGAAGTGGAGTGGAAGCAGCCTTATGGAACTGAGCCCTTAACCTGTGGGATTTGATACTGTCTCCTGGTAAGTAGTGTCAGAATTGAGTTAAATTGTAGGACACCTAGATAGTGTCACAAAGAATTGCTTGGTATGGGGAGGAAAAAAAAACCCAAACCTCCACACATTTAGTGACCAGAAATGTCCAAAGTGTTCTGTGTGAAAAGTCAAGGAGAGATACAGGAAGAACTGGGATTTTCTGATGGAAAAATAGAATTTTTTACCAAAACATATTTGATTTAGCAACTCCACTTTTGGGTATATATCCAAAACAATTGAAAGCAGGGTCCCAAAAAGATATTTTTATACTTATTTTATAGCAGTATTATTCACAATGAGGTGGAAGAAACCCAAATGTCCACCAACAAATGAATTTGTTGTATACATAAAAGAGAATATTGTTTAGCCTTAAAAAGAAAGGAAATTCTGCAACAGGGATGCACCATGAAAACATGCCAATTTAAACAAGACAGTCACAAGAAGACAAACACTGTATGATTCCACTTATGTGAGGTCTCTAGAATGGTCAAATTCAGAGAAACAAAAGGTAGAAAGGTAGTTCAAGGGCTGGGAAGAGGGGGTAAGTGGGCAATTCTTTATGAGTGTACAGTTTTGCAAGATGAAAACGTTCTGGAGGTTGGTTGCATAACAATGTGAATATACTTAACACTGTTGAACCTTAGTACCTTAAAAATGGTTAAGACAGTTAACTTTTAATATTATGTATATTTTACCACAATTTTAAAAATGTTTAATTTTTTAAAAAACTGAGCTCACTTGCCAAAATAATTCCAAAATTCAATTTCAAAAACACAGATACTAGAAATCAAGATTCTTAGTGCATCAGAGCTTCATAATTAGCTTTCCAGAACAAACCCCAACTGCTCCAACACGATGCAAATCTGGGACAGCTCCTGCAATCAACTGGCTGAACTACAGCGGACAATGAATTCCACTTAAGTGAGACTGAGCATTTTAAATTCAGAATAATTTCTGCCCATTGGATATTGCATATTAACTTAAAACTAGTATTGTATGTTGACTGACTTAGAAAGCATCCATTTCGAACAACTGCCCCAGTAATACTCAACCGTATGTTGAGTTCTAGGTCCTGCAGAGAGAAAATAGTGAACAAGAATAGATAAGATCCCTCACAGATCTTACGATCCAGCAAAGGAGACAGACAAATAAAAAATTAAAATGCGTTCTAACGCACGCCCTAACGCACAAACATGCCAGCAGATAACTCGGTGCTGGTGTGCTTCAAAATGATCACACAATAAACTTATTTTCACCGCAAAAATAACCATAGTTTTAATAACCATCTTTTAATTTAAAGATGCCAAGGTAAGGCCACTGAGGATTTCCATCTGCCCCTTTCTACACCGAAGACGACGGGATTCAAGTAGCATGGACTCCAGTTTCGATCCCTGTGCACGAGGCTAGAAAGCCTCTCTAAGGCCGGCCGTGCCTCTGAGCACCGACAGCGGGGAGGCGCTCTTTCCCGGAGCCGGGAGGGGAGGAGGCAGAGGAAGGAAGGGCTTCCCTTCTGAAGCCCAGGAGACCCGCGCTCTCCCTCCGAGACCGGCCGGGGAGGGCGCTGTCCCTTCTGAAACCGGAAACCCGCCTCCCGAGACTGACTGCGCAGCACCACCGACCAGGGGAGACGAGGGTGGAAGGACAGAAGGAGGAGGCTACGTACCCATTCGGATGTGTACGCTGGCAGAGGCCACGCAGCTGCCATAGTTGAAGTCATCCTCTATCGAGGAGCAGGGATAGCGGGGGTCAGAGCTGGCCATGTCGGCAGCAGAAGCCCCAACTACCTCTCGGAGCGAGGAAGGCGACACAGACCTCAACGGCCGTCGGCCACTTCCGGATGAAGAAACCCAGCCCGAACGAGCCAAACGGCTTCTGCGGAGAGAAGCCTTAGCCAATCCACGCTCTCTTGCCTCAGAAACTGGTTAGACGGACGAAACGGTGGCTCAGGTTGGGGTTGGAGAGAAGACACGTCACATTTTCAGCGTCTTCTGAAGTGAAACCTCTCTTAGATTGCCCTCGACGAGCTTTTTTTATAATCCTCTGGCGTTCAGAGTTGCTAAACGCATTTGAAGCGAAGTCCTAGCAGTCCCTCCGTTAGACATACGTGTACTCCTTCAATAATCACACTGAGCGTGCATTTTTTAAAAAATTTTTCAGATGAAAATTTTACTTGTTTTTTTCTAATTTTATTTTTTTATTTACAGTTTACATTTATTATCATTTTATATGTTTCAGGTGTACAGTCTAGTGGTTAGGCAATCATCTACTTTATAAAGTGGACCCACTTTACATTTCTAGGACCCACTTGGCACCATACATAGTAATTACAGTATTATTGACTATACTCCCTATGTTGTATTTTACATCCACGTGACTATTTTGTAACTACCAATCTGAACTTCTTAATTCCTTACACCTTTTCCACCCAGTTCCCCAACTCTCCTCCCTTCTGGAATCATGTCTGTTCTCTGTGTCTATGAGTCTGCTTTATTTTGTTTGTTATTTTGTTCATTAGAGTCCACATATAAGTGGAATCGTATTGTATTTGTTGTTCTCTGACTGACTCATTTCACCTACCTTAATACCCTCTAGGTCCATCCATGCTGTTGTAAATATACATAAGTTTCATTTTTTTTTTTAAGATTTTATTTATTTATTTTTTTAGAGAGGGAAGGGAGGGAGAAAGAGAGAGAAACATCAATGTGTGGTTGCTGGGGGGCGGTGGCCTGCAACCCAAGCATGTGCCCTGACTGGGAATCGAAACTGCGCTGCTTTGGTTCGCAGCCTGGGCTCAATCCACTGAGCTACACCAGCCAGGGCAAGGTTTCATTTTTTTTTTTTTATGGCTAACATTCCACTGCATATGTAACACCACTTTATCATCTCACCTATTGATGGGCACTTGGGCTGCCTCCATATCTTGTCCATTGTAAATAATGCTGTAATGAACATAAGGGTGCATATAGTCTTTATAATTAGTGTTTTGGGTTTCTTTGGATATATAACCAGAAGCAGAATCACTGGGTCATACAGCAGTTCCATTTTTTAATTTTTTGAGAAATATCCACACTGTCTTCCATAGTGGCCACACAAATTTGCGTTCCTAAAAACAGTGCATAAGGGTTCCTTTTTCTCAACATCCTCACCAACACTTGTTTATTGATTTAGTGATAATAGCCACTTTGATAGTCGTTAGGTGATATCACATTGTGATTTTAATTTGCATTTCTCTGATGGCAATGAGTATATTTCATGTCTATTGGCAATCTATACATCCTCTTTGGAGAAATATCTTATTCACGGGAATGCATTTTTAATTATATTACTTTAACAATAATATTAATCCCTAAATTTAATGAGCATTTCCTATAAATCAGGCTTTTTGAATGAGATAATGCTTAATCCTGGAAGACAATTAGGTAGATTCTCAAGGGACTAACATCTGCAAAAGAGGAAGAGGGGCAAAGCCCAGTGGCAGTACAATACAGAAAGCAAAGAATAGGCTGGATAAACAAAGGCCAGATTGCTGTATGCTATACCAAATGTAGAACACATTGGAGAGTGTCCAGACCAAAACCAGGAGAGAGAGTATATTGTATTAATTTAAAACAAATGATAGTAACAAATTCAATGAGTCAATGAATATTTGTGATTTGTTATCATTCCAGTACAAAGATGAGGTGTAGACATACCCAGAATAATGTCACCCCAGGATCCCTGGGAGATTTTTTGGATGAGTTTACCTTTTTAAAAAGATTTTATTTATTTTACTTTTAGAGAGAGGGGAACGGAAGGAGAAAGAGAGGGAGAGAAACATCAGTGTATGGTTGCCTCTCATGCGCCCTTTACTGGGGACCTGGCCCACAACCTGGGCATGTGCCCTGACTGGGAATTGAACCAGTGACCCTTTGGCTCAAGGCCAGCACTCAATCCACTGAGCCACACCAGCCAGGGCTGATGAGTGTACCTTTGCCCAGTCTCTACTCTAACCTTCATACTCAAAAAACTTAGTAAGTGGAACTCAGAATAGCTGTGGAACTGTTTATTCTGGAACTAAATTCTTAAACTGTATGTTATTGGAAGCTTTTGTCAAAAGAAATAACCTCATTTCCATAAAAATAAGCCAAAAAAACACCTTATATTTTATGAATTTACAGTTTATAAGCATATTACTCATTTTAATATAAAATCATAACAATAGGATGTATTGTATAAAACAAATTGGAGTTGAACTGGCAACTGATCTTTTTACTGACTAAAAAATGCATTGCATTAGCAAAGTTTGATCCCGTACCTCTTACCAATTACAAAAAATAAATTCCGAATAGATGCTGGATTTAAATGTAAAAGACAAAACAATAAAACTTTGAGACAATGGTATAGTACCTTGCACGATGATTAGCATAAAGAAGGCCATGACTCCCCCCCTACACCCCAACCCTCACAAAGCCCCCAGGGAAATAACAACAAAGAGTACTGAGTATTATGGAACCAAGAAAGAAATTATTAATTTGGGGGATACTATATATGGCTCCACAAACTATTTTAGTTTGCTGGGGCTGCCATAACAAATTACTACAAACTGAATGGCCTAAAACAACAGAAATGTCTTCTCTCACAGTTCTGGAGGTCTAAAATCAAGGTATCGACAGGACTAGCTTCTTCTAGAGGCTAGGATAATCTGTTGCATGCCTCTTTTGTAGCTTCTAGAGTTGCCAGCAATTCTTGAATTTCCTTAATTTGTGGCTGCATCACTCTAATTTCTGCCTTTATCATCACTAGGCCTTCTTCCTTTTGCATCTCTGTGTCCAAATTTTCCCTCTTTTTATATGGACACTAGTCATAGGATTAGGACCCACTGTAATCCATTGTGACTTCATCTTAACTTGATTGCAAACCCTTAATATCCAATTTAGGTCATAGAGATTAGGACTTAAACATGTATTTGGGGGGTACAGAAGTCTACTCATAACACCAGTAATGATTTTTCACTTTTGTCTTAAATGATAAGTATAGGTTCACTAGACAGAAGATATTCAAAAAATCCAAACATAAGATAACTAGAACAGATAAATCAGAAAAGACCCAGACACATATTCTAAACATTACAGAAAAGTAAGATTTGGTGACTAGCATAATGTCTACCACATTAGGTGCTCAGTAAAGTCTTCTGGATATATCAACCAATCAGTCAAAATTACTAAGAGTCCCCTTAATTTATGTGACCAGGAACAAGGAATTTGATTTTATAGGCAGTGATCAGTTGGGGGAATACTGATTTGAGATGCAAACAGGAAATAGAAATAAAATTATTCAATAAATCCTGAGCTACGAGTTAAGAAGAGAATGTATAGGGCAGGTTAAGGTTGAGGACACAAATAAGAAAGTGGTCCATGTAGAGATAATAGATGAAGAGTGACATCATTTGAGATCTCCAAGATCTGGAATAAAAAGATAAAAGAATTCAGCTTGTGGGTACATAGTTCAAGTCAGAAGAAGAGTCTGGTAAGAAAACACAATAATCAAGAATGTAGAAAGAACATACTAAATATCATCACAGAGGACAAATAAGTAAAATTTCAAGGAAGACTGAGTGATGAGGGACTAATGCCATGGGACTGTCAAGATAATCCCTGAGGAAAGGCTATTTTATCTGAAAAATTACTAATATTTTTAGACTCAAATATGCTGAATATTTTCACATGTAAACTTGTTGAATTTACCAAGATTAAAATCTAGGCTGTAATTTTTCTTTCAAGAGTTCAGAACAATGAAATAAATTCAGTACAAGGAGAATTAGAGGAACCATGACTACTATGAAAGGCCAGAAAACATGGATAATTAATTACCAAGTGTTTTTAGGATGTCCACCCTGAAACCAGGAGGTATGACATCATTTCTTGAACTTAGGTACAGAGGGTTTCTTAAGGTCTGAATGCTTGTGCCCCTCCCCAAATTTGCATGTTGAATCTCTAATCTCAGTTTGGCTGTTTTTGGAGAAGGGGCTTCTGAGGAAGGAGTTAAGGTTAAATGAGGTCACAAGGGTAGGGCCCTGATCAGATAGGATTAGTGCCCTTGTAAGAAGAGACACAGGAGTACATTCTCTTTCCTCTTTCTTTCTCTCTCCCTCTCCCTTCCTCTGTTGTGTACCAACCAAGGAAAGGCCATAAGGTGGAGAGCTCTCACTAGAAACTGAACCCTGCTGACACTTTGATTTTGGACTTATAACCTCCCAAACTGTGAAAAAATACATTTCTGTTATTGAAGCCACACAGTCTGTGGTGTTTTATGTCAGCCTGAACCAATTAAAAACGGATTTTGGGGAGGGGGGGAGATTTAATTAATAGCAAGGAAAAGAAAGTCAAATCATTGAGAAGGAATATACAAAATTTGTGCTTACAATATGACATGACAATGAGATTTGCTTTTGTAAGCACTTTTTAAGTATTTTTTCAACAAACATTGCATCCAGAGTTCTTATATTAACAGTTTTGTCATCTGTAAAATGCAGGAATTTTACATTGGACTAAGTTCTCTGAGCCCTTTCCTCATCTCAAATTGCAAACAATCTCAGTAAATATTTTACTGCAAGAGAAAAAATGTTGCCATATTCTCAGATTCTTTCACATGTTTGGGGTTCTTCTAGGGGTAAATAAATGTTGGCTTCAAAAAATTAAAAGCTTAGATAATATTGAAATTAGCATGAAAGCCCTTGACTTAAAATTATTTGGTTATAAAAATCAGACTTTAAAAGTCAATGATGACTAGGGAAAAGTTATTATAGCAACACATCATGACATGCAAGGGCCATAAAATATTTTTTAACATTAAAAAATGCCATATTTCCTATTGTTGTTCAATTACAGTTGTCCCCATTTTCCTCCCATAACTCTCCCCACCCTACAGACCCCCACTCCCACATTCAATGCCCCCCACCATTGTCTTTGTCCATGGGTTCTTTATACATGTTCCTTGATGACCCTTCCTTTTCTTTCCCCCATTATCTCCTCCTCCCTCCCATCTGGTCACTGTCAGTTTGTTCTTTATTTCTATGTCTCTGGTTCTATTTTTCTCACTTGTTTTGTTAATTAGGTTCCACATATAAGTGAGATCATATGGTATCTCTCTTTCACCACCTAGCTTACTTTACTTAGCATAATACTCTCCAGTTCCATCTATGCTGTCACAAAGAGTAGGAGCTCCTTCTTTCTTCCTGCTGCATAGTATTCCATTGTGTAAATGTACCATAGCTTTTTGACCCATTCATTTACTGATGGACACTCAGGCTATTTCCAGCACTTAGCTATAATTGTAAATTGCACTGCTATGAACATTGAGGTACATCCATAAAAATGATTTAAAAAGATAATAATCAAATGGGCTCAACCATGAAAGTGTTGGAAGAAGCTAGTTTTTATACTTCAGAGTTTTCTAATCATAGAAACAATGAAATTTAACTTGAAAATTTTCAGAAAACACAAGGTAAGAAATAAACCACCAATAATCTTTTCCATTAACCCTAAAAGGATAATTATTAAAATTTTAGTATATATCAGGTTGTGAAATAATAGATTTTTAGAAAAATGTTTTGATGTCTTAAATGGGAAATAGTTGAGTTACAAGACAATGGAATTCTAATTAGTTGTAGATATAATTAAGGTTAAATGAGGTCTGGAGTATAAATGTATATATATAGAGAGAGAGAACTGGAGGAATAATTATTGCATGTTATTTTTATGAGGCCATTTTGAGGAAAGTCTAAGAACCATTCAGTTTTCACTTTTTAAAGTTACCAAGTAATGTGCACTACAGATGTTCTCACCCTATTACTGATCTTTACCCTATCCCTGAACCCCAAGGCACCTATGACCCACTATAGAAAGACTCAGGGATAGGCAAGGCTCAGAGATGGGATAGGATGGTGATCTCTGTTTTGAGAATTATGTCCAAAACCAGAAATTCTACATCTCATACATCTGGGTGTCCTTCATCCTTAGGGATGCTGGGTAAATAGCTGGCACCAAGATAGTTGTCTCATATATACTAAGACCTATTATCTGACTCACCTGTTTTCAGATTTCTGAGGTTTTGATGCCTGTGCTTGGCTGGGGCTTGGCCACTAGTAATACTGTATATCTGTGCCATTGTCACCGAGCCCTTTAGGGTTTCCTCAGCATCCCCATTTGTTAATATTTGCTGTTCATTACACTCTTCTCTCTGGCTGGGAACTCTTCTTCTAGTAGCCAACATTTGGTGGGGGGGGGGGGCGGGTATAGTTGGAGAGGATTCCACGGCAAAAGGTTAGGTTACATAGTAAAATAGTTTTGAGATTTAAGCACAGCCCTCTCTTTGCCAGAAAGCATGCATGTGGGAGGGTGGCACAGTGCAGGGTCTGGGTCTGTATGGATTCTAGTGCAGTCCCAGGTGAACCTAGAACTTCACACTGCTTCTGACCACACTGTGAGAATCATTCTCCACTGACATTATTCCCTTAGGGGTGCAGTTGCCTCTCACTGTAATCCAGTTTCCATGCCCATCTCACATCCCACATATGTAGTTGTATACATCTAGTTTTCAACTCTAGTTTGAACTCTAGTTTTCAACAGTTTCATTTCCTTTCCAGAGGTTTTACAGGCCCTCAACAAATCAGAGTATTTATTACCAAATGTCTGTTTAGTGTATCAGTTAGGATATAGCTGGCTGAATGTAACAGGATTCCTGGCTTAAAAACTGGCTTAATAAGGTAATTTATGTCATATAAGCCCACAAGCAGGACAGTCTCCAGACATAGAACGAATGAGCCACTTAATGATGTTATCACAAATCTGTTTTTTTCTCCCACTAGACCATCCCCAGAGCTCATTTCATGCTAACATTGATGATCTTTATATGGTTGCAAAACAGTTCCAGAGGTGGCCGTAACTGCCACATGCTCCTTTGCAGACCCAGAGAAAGACTAAGAGGTCTGAATGAGACTCCATCCCCCCAAAGCCATATATTATTTCCAGTTTCAGTCACACACCGGCCTGAAACTCAGTGCAGAGACTACTGTAATTTTAAAGTTGGAGGTCAGGGTAGACCTCTGTCATGTGGAAAGAGTATACCAGGCAACCTAATAGCATGCACAAAGGCTCTAATGTAGGACTTGACCTGTTGTATTCAAGGACCAGCAAGGAGACAGTGTGGCTAAAGCAAAATGAACAAAGAAACAATATCAGAGGGTAGCAGAGCAGAGGGAGGGGGGAAGAGAGAATTCAGACAGTATAAAGAGTTTGACTTTTATTGTGACTGAAATTAGAAGCCAGTGTTAGCTTTTGAACAGAGAAAAAACATAATCAAATTTGATTTAAAGGGATCTCTCTGAATGCAGTGTTGAGAAAAGCTTGTAGGAAGCAATAGTGAAAGCTGCTTTTAGTTAGGGGACAACTATAGTAATCAGACAAGATGTAATGATGACTCACACCTGAGGTGGCAGCACTGGAGGTGGGGAAAAGTGTCAGATTTTAGATAGAGTCTGAATAGAATCAGTAGGACTTGCTGGTGGGATTGAATGTGGGCTATGAAGGGTGACTATAGTTTTTGGTTTGAGCAACTGGAAGGATGGAGTAATGTAGAGGGGAAAATATGAGTAAAATTAGATTTGGGAAGCATGATTACGAGTTCAAGTTTGTTCATGAGTCTGAAGTTCAACACAGAGGTCTGGGTTAAGCATACACGGCAGTCCTCAGTAGATAAACATCATTTAAAGCCTCAACACTGGTTGAGATCACCAAGGGAGTGGGTACAAATAGAGAGGAGAACCATGGACTGCAGCACTACAACCTTAAGAGTTAAGGGAGAAGGGGAGGGACCACAAAGAAAGATGAAGAGTGACTAATGAAGTAAGTGAAAATATTTGAGAATGTGAAAGACAAATGAAGAAAGTGTCCAAGAAGGAGGTGATCATCAATTGTGTCAAAAATTACTGATAGGTCAAGTAAGATGAGGACTAAAAACTATTATATTTAGCAATGATGTGGACATCGATGACCCTGAAGAGAGCAATTTCAGTGGAGTAAGGTGGGTGGGAGTTCTAATTCAAGTGCGTTTAGTCTATAGCCAAAACCACCCTGAAAGCACTTGATGTCGTCTAATTAGAGTGGGTTTAAGAGAAGATAAAAGGAGAAAAATTGGAGATAGCAAGAATATTCAATACTTTACTACAAAAGGGAGCAGAGAAATGGGGTTATTGATAAAAGAAGAAAGTGGTTTCGAAGAAGCTTTTCTTTTTCTTTAAGTGAAAAGAAATAACATCATATTTGTATGCTGATGGGATTGATCAGTGAAGAGCAATTGACCATATGGCAGAGAGTGAGAACTGCTGTCCTTGATGTGTTGGAGCAGGACAGAAGAGATAGAACCTAGTGTGCAAGTGAAGGGATTAGACTTCAATAGGAGCCTAGTTAATTCAACTCTGGAAAAGCCAGGAGATTGTAGGTTGGTAAAAATGCTGCCAGGTAGGTAGATGTGGTAGTGAGATTCTGTGGAAGGTTTTTCGTGATGCATCAGTATTCTCAAGAAATATTCTCAAGACCATCAGCAGCAGAGCATGAAGATTAGGGAGATGATGGGAATTGAGAAGAAAAGAGAAAGCATAAAACAGTTTTTGAGGAGACCAGAAGAGTAAATGGACTAAAGGCACATACTGTAACTGCCTGGCATCATATTGACCCACTTAAGAGTCATGGCTTTGATTTTAAACTAAATCAAATTAACAAGGTTCCTCCTCCTTCCCCACCTTCCCCCAGCTACACTTAGGTGCATGGGTGCAAAGCCAAAACTTGGAAGAGTAGATTTAATCAGGATGGTAGATTTGCCAAGAGAGTTCAACAAAGTGACAGAGAAGCAAGAAAATGGAGAGCATATGCAAAGGAGGGATTATAATGATTGAGTGCAGAGTTAGGGATAAGGAGAAAAATGAGGACCTCAAGAGGATGGGACCAGAGTTTCGATTGATATTCTGGTGAAAAGGAAGGGTTGTTGAGTTCAGAGTACTAAAGGGAATGCACTGCAAGGCCAGGTGGTGTGGTCAGAAGGTGGATTCATACAATAGAAAGCATGGATGGGGTCAGTTATTGATATTGACAAGTTCTAGGGGATGGGTGTTCATACGGGTGGCTGAAATAGGGTGTAGGACAAGATCACAGGAGGAGGGGAGTCAAGGAACTCAGTGCAGGATATTGAAAAGGTCATAATCTATTCTACATATATTTTAAATAATCAAGAATTAAGGTAGAATTAATACTAAAGTGAATTACAATAACAAGGAGCTATATAGTCTAAAAATGAGGAGACAGAATTGAGGTGGGGGCACAGAAAATGACAGCAAGAGTATAGAATAGCGAGTGATATAATCTGATAATACAATTCAAAATTCAGAGGCAATTCTAGGGAATGGGGGGAGGGGAGCATGGTCTGATACTAACTATCCACAGTGAAAATACAAGAGATTTCACATAACCTATATAGATTTCACGTAAGACTAATCTTGCTTTCACCTAAAATTCTTTCTTTTTTGTAACTCAGAAAAATCTGGCAAAGTAGGCCTTACTGATTGCTTCTCTTACTCACAGTGATCTCCTGGCTCCTTTGTGTATCTGAGTGTGGCTCCTGTTCTAGCAATTCAAGAGCTACCACATACATAGTGGGATCCTGCCTCCATTGCTCACCTTATTCATGTAGTCCCTTTGAGAGATGCATAGAGTTTCTTAAGCATGTACAGATTGGCAACAAAATCTTAGCAATTTAAACAAAAGGATATAGAAACTCTTGCCCAAACAGTATCGCCTTTACTAATTTTCAAAAAATATGTTGTGTAATACTTGAGCTGAGAATAATAACTTGAAAAATTCAGGAAATACTAAATGATAATGTATCATCACCGTTGATTTCTAGGGGGCGCCCTTCCCAAACACTGCAAGTCTGAAAGGTTTCAAGTAGGTGTTGATTTTTTCAGTTAATGGCCCTTGTCCACTCTTACGGTCATTATGGCTGGGATTTTCTCATCACTTTCGAAGCATCTTCTCTTTTTGTCAGTAGCATTTGTATCATGCCTGCTGGGGGATGTTACAGCATAAGCAGATTTCAAAACAATAGTCAATTTTACTTAAACTCCATGTTGAAAACAAAAGGGAGATACTGTGAAGCCCTTTGAGGAAAGCCAAAATAGTCAATGTTTCATCAGGAAAACCCCGAGAGAAGAGAACAGAGAAAAACCAAATGCAGTACGGAGAAAGGGGCAGCCTCGTGAAGAAAATTACTACAATTTTATTCTACTTTGTTCCCTCTTGTTTTTCTGTTCTTGGCATTTATGTACATCTTTTCCAATAATCAGTTCATATGAACACACTGACCTGTTAAAATTCAGTGAAAGCTGGGAGGAAAATGTGCCAAAACGTTTAGAGTGGTTGTTGGTTGCCTTCAGCTGAGTAGGGCTACGAGTGAATATTTTCTTCTTTCCATTTTTTTCTGGGACTTCCAAGTGTTCCGCAATGTATCGGTTTTGTGACAGGATAAAAAGAAATACGCTTTTAAAATAAGTATTGACAGGTCTTAGATCCATCCACGCCAGGGGAGAGTCATGCCAGGGCAGTCGACTCTCCATTAGTTCTGCAGTTCTGGTCTTCCTCCAGCTTTCACTGTTTGCTTTGTCTCTTCGGCCACGTCCCAATTGCAAAGGAATGAAAAAAAAAAACCGAAAAAAAAAAACCTTCAAAACTTGACCCTACAATAAGGAATCAGCAGAGGTAGGGAGACCCCAACGCCCAGCCGGGTGTCCCTGGGGGCATCTGTAGGGAGCGGCACTTTGCGTCACGTGGGGCCCGCCCCTTCCAGGGACAGGGCTCAGCGTGTTCTGCTGTCTTGGGCGACGTCGTGGAAGCAAGATTTCCGCGGTTGTGTAACGGCATATCGCGGGCTTGTAGAGAGGCCTGAACTCCGCATCCCTTCTCCTCCTGGCCCCTAGAGTCCGGCAGCCCTGCCATGGCCTGGGCGATGGCGGCTGGGAGCCGTGGAGCCCGCGGCGCGCTCTCAGTGCACACGCTCCTGTTCGACCTGCCGCCCACGCTGCTGGGCGAGCTCTGCGCGGTCCTGGACAGCTGCGACGGCGCGCTCGGCTGGCGCGGCCTGGGTGAGTGCGGCCCGCGGGGCCAGACGCGGCTGGGGAGAGGCGTCCGGGCCTCCGTGCGCACGCTCCGTCCAACCCGCCCCCTGCAAAGTGCGCCCCCGGCTACTGCAGCCTACGTGTGGTTCTCACGGGGATGCTACCTTTTCTTCTTCTTGGATGGGGCACAAACTCCCCAGACGCTCCGAGAAGCTCCCCCTTCTCTTTAAAAGAAACTTTGGGTGCCGCTGTAAGATGAAATGAGTGGAGACTTGGGAAAAACAGCTACCAGCGCGAAACCATCTAATGTTAGCAACCATTCTTGCCTTAACTTGGTTCAGAATATTGTAAACTAGAATGTCTATGTGATGCCTTCTTGACATCATTGCTAAATTAACCTAGATTGAGGTTTTCAGTGCACTCTTAAGTGACCACCTGTGAAATGCTAAAGTAAAATGCTATATGTAATTCATGTGGCTCTCTATTTTCTTAATTATCTTATTTACCCAGTTTGATGGAATGAAGGTTTATGCTAGAGAATGGCTTTTTTTTTTTTGTTTAATCTAGAAAGTTGGCTTCAAAACTCCATTTTATGCAGTCATTGGAAAGTTGGGCAACTGCCTGTTGGAAGTGTTGAGTGTGATCGCCAGAAATGATTCAGACAAAGATCTTTGTTTGTTTTTTTTTTTTTTTTAGGCACAGGCATTTTTGGTTAGTTTTGATACTCCATGATGTCATATTTAATTTTAGTGGAAAATAAACACAATTAATTAACCTTGAGTCTCTGAAATAACTGTTTTTCTTACCAAGAATAGCAGAAGGCCTATGAGAGAAAAAAATTGTGTTCTTGTTGATGAATATGGTCACACTTTCTGGAATGTGGTATTGGGCTTCTGATTATATAAAAATTGTTTATATATTAAAAACCCTGTACTTTTAAATTGTGATTCTTAGTTCCTCAGAAAATGTTACTTGAGTATTTGGCTTCTAAAAAGCACAGACATTTCCAACATGCATTTGAGGGATGAGATCCCTTCCCCACCAGATCTTTTGAAAATGGATGATGGCATTGTCAGCTTTTGCACCCATTGCTTTCCTAGGGTTATGTACTTTGTGAGAGAAAAATGTTTTCACCCTAATTCACAGGTAAAATGAGGCCAGGTAGGTATTGTAAATGAGTGAAACTCATTGGTGGAGACTTTGGAAATGGAAGAGCATGTGTCTCATTTAAAAGGGGGCAGTTAATAATCAGCCTTGGGCCACTACTGCTTTTCAAGAAGTTCAGCCCAGTGTTTCTGGATCTCTCTCTCTCTCCATTGAAACCCAGAAATTCATATTTTACGTAGGTTGTCTCATATAATCCTTCCAATTGCCCTATGAGGCAGGTGCCAATATCAATCACCAATGTTTCAATAGGTGAGGAAACTGTGGTACAAATTAGTTAAGTAACTTGCCAAATTGATACAGCTAGGAAATGGTAGAGCCAGGACTTGAACCATGGTAGGGCCTGTGCCCTTACCCACAGCCACTCTATACTTCCCACTTCCCAACAGTGGCATCCTCGAAGTCACAGTACTACTATGCTCTTTCTGTTACATCGTACAGCCTCCCTAAGGTACAGGCATTCTGCCATGAAAGAACAAGTCAGTGAGCCATTTCAAACATGCAGCCCCATTTTTCTAGAGGTGGAAATAAATGCAGACCACCAAAATGAGAACAGCAAAGGCTGTTTATTCAAAGCATGGAAACCGGCCACCATCACTTCATTTGACAGAGACACCAAGGCAGGCAGAGTAGGAAAACTTTATAGTGGAAAAAAGAGAAGACTTCAGGTGTGCCCCGACTGGAGGCTGCTGGCATGAGGAAGCTATAGATGAGCTATCTAGCAGTGGGGTATCCTATATGACTATTTATGGGGTGCATGTTTGGCTTTCTCTATTTGGTCCTAAGTTGAAAGCAGGGGCAAAAATTAGGGAAGCTGTCAGTGATTGATCAAGTCCTAATCATTTGGGCCCAGTTGCTACAGGGGTTATTGTTTGGCTTCCTGGACTAGTGGCTACAGATACCAATTTGACTTCTCAGACTTGTTTCTGGACATGGTTAATTGACTTCCCAGGCTGGATGACACATGTCATGAGTCAAGCATCCATTTTTACATATAGTCTGACAATTGTTCCTTTGAATATTTGTTCTGTCATAGGGGAAGGTCTAAAATGTCTACCTTGGTTCTCCAGCTACAGTTCATTGTGCAAGGCAGTTATGCCTACTGACAGCATACACCACATAGCTCTGAAAAGAGACCTGGAGCAGACCAGCTGCTTTATGAATTGTTGGCTTAGTAAGAAGGGAAGACTGGCTCAGTTAGTGGTAGTTGAGTGCAACTGCCTGTGTTAAATACGATGAGTTTCTCTATTGGCCATTAAAAGAGAAAGAGGGGAAGAGGAGCAGGGAAAAAAAAAACTTGACCTTAGAAGGGGAAAAAGATATTGTTGGGGAACTGAATTAAGGAGACAGTTCATTTTATGCCCAAGGCAGCTGAGAGCCTGAAAATACAGTGTCCCAAAATTCTACAGAGAAAACAAGTAGAATAGTAACAGGTAAGACTATCTTGAGCTGATAATGACTCTTGATGGTGGTGAATATCAAGCTGTATTTACCAAGGCAGCTCTGACATTGGTAAATTGTATGGCAGCTTATATGATATGATTAGGGTATACACAATAATACAAATGCCTGAGCTCCAGCCCTAGAGCTGTTGATACAATAATAAGTCTGCATAGAGGGTCTGGCATCTTTCTGTTTATCTTGCCGAGACCTATAGGTGAGTCTAATGCTCAGCTTGGTTTGGGAGTCATTGCTTAGGCAAAATTCTCTTCTTTAATAGCATCCTAATGTAATAATTATTTTACCACACTCTTTTATTACTCCCCTCAATTCTTTTTATCTTTAAAAAAATTCTACATATTCATCTTCAAATCACTTATATCAAGTATTATTATTTAAAAGAGTATAATCACAAGGTAATATATTCTTTGGTTAGACATTGAAACAAAGAACAAACTGACAGTAACCAGAGGGGAATGAGGATGGGATAATGGGAGAAAGATGGGGGTCGTCAAGGAGCTTGTATCTTTATACATGGACCCATGGACAAAGCCAAGGGGGTAGGATCAAGGGTGGGAGATGGGGATGGGTGGGGAGGGGTGGAGTGGTGGGGAACAATGGAGACAACTATACTTGAACAACAATAAAAAAAAGAAAAATATATATTCTCTGGTTGATGTTGATGATTTTATGGCTATATAATGAAAGTAGAACTCTAATTGTAAAATGTTATTTATCTTATACTACTTTATAGATATGATGACATATATACAGAACCTCTGTTGACAACTCATTTCACTTCATTTGCAGCTGAGTGGTATTTGAATTAAATTGTTTGGAGCCCTTCAGTGATACACTGAGAAGGAAACCCTTTTTACAAATACTGGGTTCTATCCAATTTTCTTCCTCCCCAAAAGGAGAGAAAATTATCATAGAAATTATTAACACTTTAAAACAAATTAAGTGTAAAATCATATTAAACATGTATTTAACTATTCAATACAGATTTTAAATAGTAATAATAATAATAGCTGCCATCTACTCTTTACTATTTGCCATACATTGTGTGCTAAGCACTTTATATGGATTATCACACTTATTTATCACAGAAATTCTATGAAGTTGGTACTCTTCCTGTTTCCATTTTATAGACAGGGTAACTGACTGTCAGAAAATTTAAGGAATTCACCTCAAGCCATAGCCTGGTAAATCACAGATTAGGATTCTAACTAGATGGTCAGACTCCACAGCCTATGCTCTTTAAAAAAAAAAAAGTATATACTATGGTGTAAAACAGTTTTAAATTTACAGAAAAATTTAGAAGATAGGCTGGAGAATGGACTCTATATCCTTCCCATATACTTTTCACCCAGTTTCCCTTATTATTTGTAACTGATTATTATTCATAACATTTGTTACACTATTGATACATTATTATTAAAAGCCATACTTTATTCAGATTTCCTTCATTTTTACCAGACATCCCCTCTGTCTTCCAGCACCCCATGCAGGACTCCCCATTACATTTAGTTGTCATAATTTTCTCTCCTTTTGGGGAGGAAGAACATTGAATAGAACCCAATATTTGTAAAAAGGGTTTCCTTCTCAGTGTATCACTGAAGGGCTCCAAACGATTTAATTCAAATACCACTCCATGTCCCCTCCAGCTCTTCTTGCTGTGCTGGTTTCTCAGACTTTTCTAGTTTGGGGTAACTTGGACAGTTTTGAGGAGTACCGGTCAGTATTGATCTACTATAAAATGTCCATGGCTGAAATTTGTCTGATATTTTTTGATGATTAGAGTGAGGCTATGGACTTTGGGGAGGCAGACCACAGAAGTGAAGTACTGCTTTCATTACATCATATCAGAGGTACGCAGTATCTAGACTTCCCACTTGATGATAACCATGGCTGAGGTCACGTCCATCAGGTTTCTGCACTTTAAATTACTACTCCCCTCTTCCATATTAGACCCTCTGGAAGGAAGTCACTATGTGCAGCCCACACTTAAGGAAGAGAGAGTTATGCTTCCTTTCCCTGAGTGGAGTAGAACCTATGTTCCTTTGACCACCATGTTTTTTCTCCCATCCTAAATGTTCTGTTTAGATCTCATTTCTACTCTAAGTTATGGCCTGCTTTTCTGTTCCCCTTTACGGTAAAATTACTATAAAGGGCTAGTTACACTCTAGTTCCTCCATTCACCCCTGAATCTGATCTAGTCAGACTGCCAACCCCACTGCTCCATTGAAATTCCTCTCCTCCAAGGTCACTGTGGCTAAATCCAATGGTCAGTTCTTCATCTTATTTGACACAGTGGATCATTTCTTCCTCCTTGAGACACGTTCTTTACCTCTAGAACATTGCACTCTATTTTCTTCTCTTTTTTACAGGTTCCTCTTTACCTCTCCGATCTCTTAGAGTGCTCTGGCATCAGTCCAGGGGCCTCTTCTATTTATCTGCTATACCCACTGTCTTGTCAGTTCCCCTTTTGTGTTCATAACTGTCACATTCCTAGCTTGGGTCTCTCTCTTGAACATCAGACCATCCATCTACTTGCCAATTTAACAGACACCTCCAACTTAACAGTCCAGAAATGCTCCCCTCCCCTGACGTTTTTCTCCATACCAGTTAATAGGCAATTCCATTCTTAATTTGTTCAAGCCAAAAATATTAATCTTTTGTGACTTCTTGCTGTCTCTTACAAACCACATCCTGTCTCTCAGGAAATTCTGTTGGCTGTACTTTCAGGATCAAGCCAATAATCTGACCACTTCTTGCCACTGCCACCCCAGCCACCCTGGTCCAAACAACCATCAAATCCCACCTGGACAGTTTCAGCAGCCTCCTAACTGGGCTCCCTGCTACTGCCCTTGCCCTCCTCAGTCTATTTTCAACTCACAGGAGCCAGTGAGTAAAGTATATGTATAAAGTATCTTAGGTCATTATCCTATTCAGAACCTTTCAGCAACTTCCCATCTCTCAGTAAACACCAAAGTCCAACATCGCTTTTCTTACTTCCTTATCAACTCTAGCTACATTGGCCTCCTTGAACATGCAAGGAGTATTTTCCCTGTAGGTAACCTAATTGATGCTTACCTGCTCACTTCCTTCATGCTTGTGATTAACTATTGCCTACCCTGGCCACTCTTTTACAATTGCCACTGCCGCATACCCCATACCCCTTTCCTGTTTCATTTTTCCCCACGTCACTTGTCCTTCTCCACATACTTTATCTGTCTGTGTTTATGTGTTTATTATCTATTTAAAAATAAGCTTCATGAAGCCAAGGGATTTTTGTTTGCTTTGTTTTCTGCTTACTCCTCTAGCATCTAAAATTGTACCTGGTGCACAGTAGGCATTAGGTGAATGAATTAATGAACAGATGTTTGTTAAACATCAAAATCTTCTGGATATTTTTATTTTTATATATATAGTTTCTAAAAACATTGAAATTAAGAAAAAACCAATGGTAAGCAAAGAGGAGGTGGGAGGGGATAATTGGGGGGAAGGGGGAAGGGTTGTCAAGGAACATAAATAAAGGACACATGAACAAAACCAAAGGGGGGTAGGACCGAGAGTGGAAGGTGGGGATGGTTGGGGTTGAGGAGAGGGCTGGGGTGGGGGGGGGGAGGGGCGGGGATGGAGACAACTGTACTTGAAAAAAAAAAAGAATTGGCAAGATAAAAAATATATTTTAAAAATAAAATAAATTTTGTTTGTCATCTAAAAAAACCTTCTTGGGCAGAATCTGAGACAAAGCATTGTACCACATCATGGTCTCTGCTTCTGAGGCTTTTCCAACTTAATGAAGGCAACAGATTTACACAGATGCTATACAAAAGTTAACAAGGGAAGATAGTGAGGGTAAAAAATACTGATCATTACCTAGGTATGGATTCTGAGTTCCAGACATTGGTGTTGAGGGTGAACTATTCTTAAATTCTTTCCCAGAGGTAATGTTAGATCCTTACCTGGGTCTTGGATTGAGAGAACAGGAGAGATGGGGGATACCTGAAAAATCACTCACAGCACTTCCCAGTTACTAAGTTATGAGTCCTATTCAGGTATTGGGGAAACAAGTACACATAAGCTTAAGTATGGATTAGTATTAATTCTTATAAAATTTCTTAGCTAGTGGGTATTGATGCTATGGTCTGGAAAAAGGAGTTGAATTAACTTACAGTTTAAAATTTTTTACTCTTTTTGGAATTAAAAATATCTTCAATCTTAAATGTTCCTTTAAAAAAAAAAAACAGCCTAATTTTTTGTGTTTTGTAGGAAGAAGGGAGAGAGTCATCTTTTCTTTTTCCCATTATGTTATCTCAAAACAAACTTTGTGAGACTGCAGTCTTAATTTCCTAGGGGTTTTAGCACGTGGTAAAATGCAAATAAAAAAGACCTAAATAGGGGTGTGTTGCGTTATTCTAAAAAACCCCTTCAGACACATATTTGCATATGGGGAGTGATTTCTGCAGCTGAATTCCCCAGCGGTTAGCACTACCTAGATAGTCCTGCCCTCTCCAATTAGAGCCTTTGAGCACCTTAGAGCACTGGGTGATTATTAAGCAACCACTGAGTGATTATTAAGCAATGGGTATCTTCAGATAAACTAATCTCTGAACTTCTCCAGTCAACTTTTTGGCTTAGATTATGCCAAGATGCCTTTCAAACATAAGATTTGCCTTCCAAATGTGGTTTTAAACAATGTTTCACTACAGCATATTTTTTTAATTTATCTTTTCATTTACAATGCTGTTAATTTTAACAATACAACCATAAAGAAGTTTATTCCTTTTTTCCTATTAAAATTATTTATTTATTTTTATTGCTCAAATTTATTGTATTTTCCCATTACCATTTAGTCCCCTTATATTCTTTATTTGTTTAGTTTTGTGAATAAACAAAGTAGTACGTCCTGGGAGGGGACAAATACCAAAGGATAAGAGGAAAGTAGGAATATTGAGGAATATAATTAAGGTCAAGAGTTAGCATCCTTTTGCATCAAACTGAAGGTACTGTTTTATAGAATTCAACCTAAATGAATTATACATTTTATGGATGCTAATAATGCTTTATACAGTAGTGGTATTTATATTCAGAATGTATCATCATTGGACAAAACCTATTAAGGTTGCACGTAAATCAGTAGTTAGAGAAAGAGAAAATACATTTCATTTCTAGTCCTGGAAGTAACCCATGCATGCAGAATCCATCTTAACTGAAAAATAGTTCAGTTTCACACCATGAACTATTCTTATTAGAAAAATGCCTTTGCCTAATCTAGCTGTCCTTGGACTTAGTGCAAACTCAGAACTCCTTGCCCCTGGTCAGTGTTAGGGAACTAAAAACCCCAGCACTTTTGGCATCTGTTCATTTACTTACCAGCTAAATCTCAAAAATGTGCTTAAGGAAGAGCATTTTATATTAGCAGTTTTTCAGCCAAGTCACAGGATGGGAGAGCACACTCATGGCCTGTTGCACTTCTAAAGGGAAAAATCAGAACTTTTTTAAAAAAAAGGAAAAACAGGGGATGGAATAAGGTGGGAGATCTGACATCCTTGGGACTTCAAAAGTTAACTCAGTTCTTTACTTCTAGAATATTACACTCTATTTTCTTCTCTTTTTCCTTAATAGTTATAAATCATTTCTTTCCCCCTGTGAGAAAATGTTTACACCTTTTTATGTGCAAATCTTGTATATGAGCCTCCTGCTACTGTTGCTACCAGATGAATCTTCCAAAAAGTAAAGCTTCATCTTTGCATCAGAAATCTTAGATTGGCCCATCTACTTTCAGGATAAAGTTTAACTTGTGCTAACACTCAGAGACCCTCTCTGTCATTCAGCAAATATGTATTGAACATCTACTGTGTGCTGAGCACATTCTTACAAAGGTAACTTGGGGACTTCATGAAGTTTGCTCACCTTTTCTTTAACATAGATCCTCTGCTGTAAGCTGCACTGGTCTCTCCCCTGCCCTCTCATGACCTCTTCTTTGTTTCTGGAACAATTCCCCATTTGACAGGCCCTTTCCTTACTCAGCCTATTTAAACTTCACCCCAATCCACCCAGTGAAGCAGCTGAGGTCCCATCACCCTCATGTTCCCTCCCTGACTGGTAGCCCATGAGGCCATCTTCTTTCTTCACCCCCATCAAATGATGTGCATGTCTTATCCCAAAGATTCAAAGTGTAGAGGGAACTATTTTATCTAAAAAAGAGAGGAAAAGAATCCTGTTAGATACTATATAAATATTATTGATGTATATGATGCATTATGCCCAGTACTCTCTAAATATTAGCCAAATTCATTACCAATAGAAAAAGTAGAAACCTAAATTTTCCCTGTACTGAAATTTGATATTTAGCATTACTTCATTGGAATGTTAGTTTTGAGACTAGAAGCATTTTAAAGACTGGGGATGTTGGTTTTAACGTCAATGCTCATGTAATGAGGAAGCCAAGGAAGGGCAGACTAATTTACTGTATATTTTGGGAGGGATCACTTCAAAAGGCGTTTACTAACGAGAAGTTTGAGATTGCTCAGTGAGGCTGTGACTTGTCTGGAATTGCACAGCAGGTCAATGGCAGAGCCACCACTAAACCAACATGTCCCTACATATTTTCAGGAGGCCAGCAATGCTGTCTTGACTAGCAGCTTTTCTCCTTAGAAGACAGTATAGTTCATGAGGCTCAGAGTTCATTCTTTTGTCTTTTTTCAAACTTAAACTCCAGTGATTTTTTTCTTCCCAGGATGGTGTACCCTATCCAATAGTTCCTTTAAAAAATCGGCCTCTCTTTAGAAATACTCACAGTTTTAAACTTGGCTCAGGCTCTAGAACCCACTCCTCTAGGAAGCCTTCCATGATGCCCCCACCTTTAGTTAGGGACCCCTTTTCTTGCTCCACTCACACTTGGTGCATGCAATTACTACACTGATTTGCAGTATTTCCTCCAAGAAATTTTAGAAATAGGTAGTGTTTATGAAAAATGTGCTTTAACCAAATAGGTAGATTATGTTATCAAAAAGAAATACATTAGTTTCCATTTTTTGCTCTAAAGGCCCCCTTCTATTTTTTTAAAGATAAACTATTAAAATATATATTAGCATTTGGATAGTCCTTGCCTCTTCATGTGAGACATCAACTCCTAACAAAGATGAAGATCGAATATATTCTTGCTAGAAGTTAAAATATGAAATAAGGGCATACACATTCCAACTTAATGATTCATGCATTTTATTGTAGCTGTTTCTGCCTCTACAGCTTTAAGCACACTTTCAAATTGAATATCTCTACTTTATCTTCCCTTGTTTGATATCTACTCACAAAAGCTGCCACTCCCTTTCACTCTTTTCTGGTATAAGATGAGGCTGCAATAACAGAAAATTCAAGATAAAACTTATGTGTATTAGTCAGGATAAACTAAGTTATGCTGCAGTAACAAACCCCACAAAAATCTCAGTGGTTAACATGAAAGAGGTTTATCTTTTGTTCATGGGAAGAGCACTGAGAGTCCAGGAAAGCTGACCTCCATGTGGTGATCCAGCATGCCAGCCTGCTTCGGTCTGAACGCACCCCCTTATCAACATGTGCTTCTACCACTGCTATGGTGGGGATGGGAGTCTGGAGAATTGTACCTTGGCTCTTCAGTGTTCCTGGCTGGACTTCTTGGAAAAGTAATTAATAACAGGGCTGGGGCAGGAGAATACAAAATGGGCCTCCAGCATCTTGTAACCCAGAAAATAAGGAAATATTGCAAAAATGATAGGGCTTCTCAAAAGAACACAGGAGCCAACCTGAATAGATAAAGCTGAAACAATTTTAACAACAAAATAGATAATGATAGCATTGGATTCTAACCTACAGAATAAAAAATGTTTGTGAATCCATGTTGAAGTAAATAAATAAATTAGTTAAACAAGTGGGGGAGAAGAGACAGCACTTTCTTACAGGAGAATTCCAGTTAAGGAACATAGAAGGAAAAAGGAAAATGAAAAATCACAATTAAGCAAATACCAGAGTAATAATCATGGTAAACAAGATTCACTAATAGATGCAAACATTTATGGGCAAAATCTGAGGAGAAATAGGGTATTTCCATAGTCTTGAAGTATTTCTCCCAGCATGGTTATTAATTATAAATGGAAAGATAATTTTATAGTGCAGATTCCACTTTACCTGAGCAATCTAGATAAACATCACCAGTGGATAAGACATCAACATCATGAACCTCTTGATATTATGCACGAAAAAAGACCTACCAGAATTTTCCTGCCCTGAAAGTTGAGGAAAGCCCAAGAAGCACCAGAATGGAGGAGATTAAAAAGAAGTAACAACTATTTGCAATGTGGGAAATTGGATAGGATTTTAGAAGAGAAAAGGGTCAGTGGAAAAATTGGTGAAATTAGAATAAGGTCTGTAGTTTAGTCATCATTCGTTCTAATCATTGGACTGTGGTTATGTAAGATGTTAGTATTAAGGGAAACTGGACGAGGAATTAAACTTAGTTTAAAATAAAAAAAACTATAAAGAATTGAATAAAACACATAAGGCGCACCAAAACAAGTATTCTAATAACATGAACTATTCTTTGGTTCTTCCTATTGCAATTTCCTGCAGCGGAGCGACTTTCACGCAGCTGGCTGGATGTTCGTCACATTGAAAAATATGTAGACCAAGGTAAAAGTGGAACAAGAGAATTACTTTGGTCCTGGGCACAGAAAAACAAGACCATCGGTGACCTTTTACAGGTTCTTCAGGAGATGGGACATCATCGAGCTATCCATTTAATTGCAAATTATGGTAAACACTGAATTTTATTATATGGCTCTTGGTCCATTTTGTAGAATTGTACTTTGTAAATGTAAATATTGCATTTTATCCAAGACAATGATGGGTCATGGTATATGTCACTGATTTCTTACCAGTGGCGTTTATCTGAAGTGGACCTTACAGCTTCATAGCTTTTTTAGTGACACTTCCTTCTCTTACTACCTAATTTATGCAACACATTCATTTCTACCACTTTATAGTTCAGGGGTTTTTTAAAATTTTGTTTTACTTACAAACTACACTTTTTGAAATGTTTTATTCTTAGCAATGCAAATCGACTCTCTGCCCAAAACTCAAAAACTCTTTAAATCATAAATATAATCAGAAATGGAATATTAATACAATATAGATAATCCTGTAATTTGTTTCATCATATGATTAGAAGTTAAAAATATAATTGGGTTTCTACCCCCACATTTTAGTGCAATTGATATACCTCCAGAATAACTCTGGGATTTCTTTTATCTGCCCTGTTCTTTTTATGCCATGGCCTCTAACTCTGCTTTACCTTTTTACTGTCCACTTCACAGTGGCCTAATTTTTCTTTCTGTTTTATCTGTTTCTCATGCTGTGTCATGCTTTACTTTTAGAGTACCTGATAAGTAAAGCTCGTGAAGCTTTCTCTGTCAATAAAATAATCTCCTAATGTCACTTGCTCTGTTTACTCCACTTTAGATTTATTCATTTCAACGAGAATGGTCTTGAGTGATCTTGGGTCTTATAGACTCAGGGCTCTTAAGTTGGAAGCTTTTGAATCAGTGTCCTTATTATTTGCTTCTTTCATTCAGGAATGTTTTTATTTCTGTATATTTGCACACATACTCTTTGATAATATACTCCATGCACTTGAGTCTCTATCTTATTACTCAAAGAATTTTTGCGCGCACAAAGAGGAAATCCTGAGAGATTTGTACCAGAAAACTGTAGCTTTAGACTGACTTTTATTTTGTAGGTTTTCCATGTTGATGGGATATTACACAGGTCCCAATAGGCTTCCACCATGATATTATCTATGTAACTTGGTTAACCCCTTTTGTCTTTTGCACACCATTTCTTCACTTAGTTTCATAAAGCAGAGTGTTTCACTATGAAGCTGACAGATAAATTAAAATGCAGTGAGTCCCTGGGAACTGAAATTCAAAGCTGTATCATTATTTGAGCCTTTTCCAGCCAGTGAAACCACCCACACAACTTGCTGTTCACAGTATAAATTCACACTATTTTGATAGGACACATGGGTATGTTTTATATGTCAGTGATCTGAAATATATTCCATGGTATCTTTCATTGTCTATGTTGTTTATTTATGCAGCAGTGAATGATGTGGACTGTGAGTAGACAACAATTTCATATTCTTGGTTGACTCCTAGTCTGTTGCACATGAAGCATTGATTTTATTTTTTTAATGGGAGATTAGCTGATTGGTGGAAAGACAATTATTTACTACCCTAGTACCAGAAGATAGGTAAATCTGACATGAAGTATAGGATAGCACCTTGCCTGGAGTCCTTTACTGAGGAAAATAGCATTATTTAACTGCAATTTATTGAATAGATGCTTTGAATTATCTTTAATAACATTAATTATATAGCTTGTTAAAAGCAGCAGTGTGATGATTCACTGGAAACATTAAGTGTAGCCTGCTGAACAGATGTCTCCTATGATAGCTACTCACCGATTTAGGAATTAAGATAAAAGATTTGGTCTTTCTTTGTTGCTACCATGCACAAAGTTATCAGTTATGCAAATAAGTTATTATCCATCTACATTTCCATTTTTGCCTGCCTTTTCTTAAAATTGTTCAGTTTGGTGGAATGGTTTTCATTTTAAAGAAATTTCTTACCTTTTATTTGTCAACTTGCAGAGATCACTTTATAGACTTGGATTTTCTTATGAATCCTGCTGAGAAAGGCCTTGTATTTCTTGCTAGTCATCATTCCTGCAATTCAGCTGGCTCAAGGTGGTTTCATCCATAAAAAATTCCCTCAGATGTCAGGACATAACCAAGTCATTCAAGAAACTAAAATCTTTACTTGCTGCCATTATATTTCTAGCATGCATGTCTTTACAGATCACATTTCACATTTGTATTTCAATGATCAGCAAGTGTTTTTTAGTTTTGACATGAAATCCACAGCTTTCTGCTGGCTTCATTTCAAGTTTACCATTTTATACAACAATGAAGTATTTCCTCTCTTTTTATGAGAAACAAAAGAACAATGGCTTTAGTCCCCTTACAACCCTCAAACTTTAAATTTTTTTCCACATAACAAGACCTTATTTAGTATGTTTTTTTTCTTGCCTAATTGCACTGATTAGAATCTCTAGTATATTCCTGAATAGAAGCAGCAAGACCAGACATCCTTTACTTGTTGCTGATCTACAAGGGAAAATATTCAGTCTTTTACAGTTATGTGTGATGTTATCTGTAGGCTTTTCACAGATGTTCTTCATCAAATTAAAGAAATTCTCTTCTATTCCTATGGTTGTTATTATGATAGGTTATTGGATTTTATAGATTTTATTTTTCAATCTATTAATGTCGTATATTTCACTGCTTGGCTTTCACATATTAAGTCAATATTGGATTTCTGGGATGAATCCCACTTCGTTGTGGTATATAATCCTTCTTATGTGTTTCTAAATTTGGTTTGCTAATATTTTTTTGAGGATTTTTGCAATTATATATAAAGGATATTGGTCTGTAGTTTTCTTGTAATGTTTTGTCTGGCATTGGTATTAAGAAAATATTGGCCTCAGAATGATTTGGGAGTTGTTACCTCCTCTTCTATTTTGGAAGAATTTGTGAAGGACTGATGTTAAATCTTTTTAAATTATTGGTAGAATTCACTTGTGAATTCATCTGTACCTGGACTTTTCTTTGTGGGAAGTCTTAAAATATTAATTCAATCTTTCTTTGTTATGTGATTCTTATTTCTTCTTGAGTTAGTTTCAGTACTTTGTGTTTTCCTAAAAATCTGTTTCTATCATCTAATAATCTAATTTTTTACATACAGTTCTTTTTTTATTGAATTAATTGGAGTCATACTGGTTAACAAAATATACAGGTTTCGGGTGCACAATTCCACAACACATCATCTGTATACTCTATTGTGTGCTCACCACCCCAAGTCAAGCCTCCTTCCATCACCATTTATCCCCCCTAAGCCCTCCTCCATATTCCTCAGTCCTCCACCTCCTAGGAATCACCACACTGTTGTCCATGTCCATGAGTTTTTTTCTCTCTTTTTTTATTTTTGCTCAGTCTCCCACTCTCTTCCACCCAGGCCCCTACTCGTACCCCCCAACAGCTGTCAGTCTGCTCTCTATCTATGAGTCTGTCTCTTATTTTGCATGTTAGTTCATTTTATTCATTAGATTCCACATATGAGTGATTCCACATACGGTATTTGTCTTTCTCTGACTGGCTTATTCCACTTGGCATAATGCTCTCCAATTACCTACAGTTGTTCTTATATTCCATTATAATTGTTTTTATTTCTGTAAGGTTGGTAGTCAGGGTTCCTTTTTTGTTTTTGATTTTAGTGATTTTAGTCTTTTCTCTTTCTGGATGAATTAAATAAAGGGTTGCCAATTTTGTGATCTTTTCAAAGAAAATACTTTAGTTTCATTGATTTTTCTTTTTTCTATTCTTTATTTCATTAATTCCACTTTAATCTTAATTCTTTCCTTCTGCTTCCTTCAGTTTAATTTACTCTTCCTTTTCTAGCTTCTTAAAGTATAAGTTTTGGTTATTTCAGACATTTCTGCTTTTATTAATGTAGGAATGTACAGCTATAAATTTCACTTTAAGCATAGCTTTCACTATATTAAGTTTTGATATGTTATTATTTTCTTTTTTTAAAGATTTTATATGTTTATTTTTAGAGAGAGGGGAAGGGAGGGAGAAAGAGAAGGAGAGAAACATCCACTGGTTGCCTTGTGTAGGCATCCCCAATTGGGGACCAAACCTACAACTCAGGCATGTGCCCTGACCAGGAATCCAAGTAGCAACCTTTCATTTCTCAGAGCTATGCTCAGCCGACTATGTTTTCATTTTCATTCATTTTCAAAGTATCCTTTAATTTCCCTGTGATTTTTTTCTTATTTGTTATTTATGAGTTTGTTTACATATATTCATGAATTTGCTAAATTTCCTAAATGTTCTTTTATTACTGATTTCTACTTTAATTTCATTGTGGTCAGAGAATATGCTTTGTATGATGTCAACCCCTCCAAATTTATTGAGGCTCATTTTATTGCCTAACATATGGTCCATTCTGGAGAATATTCAATGTGCACTTGTGAAGTATGTGTATACTCTTTTGTTTGTAGATGCAATGTTCTATAGATATCTAGTAGGTCTATAATGTTTGGTTTACAGTGTTGTTCAAAGAGATTTGTTAACAATTTATTGTGTTTTATTGCTAGTCTTATAAGGAAATAATTTAAGAAACACTATAACACAATATAAAAAAATTTGAAGATGGAATTAAAATTTTCTAAACTCTGAATGAAAATGTGAGAAGTGACTATAAAATACTGTAGGGTTTTAATCTTTTGTAAGAAGCCACATAAATAGAGAACAGGCTGACAGTGCCCAGAGCGGGGAGGGGAGGGAATTTCAGGGGAAGGGGGGAAGGATTTGCAGGAACAAGTATAAAGGACATATGGACAAAAACAAGGTGGGGTGGAAACAGGAGGGAGGTGGAGAGAACTTGGGGGGTGGGCTGGGATGGGAATAAAAGGTAGAAAACTGTACTTGAACAATTAAAATAATAATAATAATAATTTTAAAAAGAAGCCACATAGACTACCTTAGTTCAGCAGAACTGTAATAGAGAGAAGTTATCGTCTAAAATTGGGGAATCGCAAGGAGAAACAAGGAGCTTCCCAGAGGGGAAAAAGCTAAAGGAGTTTAACATCAAACCAGCACCACAACAAATGTTAAAGGGCTTGCTTTAAGAAGAAGAAGAAAAAGAGGAAAATAAAACCGAGGAAAACAGTCTAACAATAAAATGGTACTATATATATGTCTATCAATAATCACCTCAAATGTAAATGGCTTAAGTGCTCCAACCAAAGACATAGGGTAGCCAAATGGGTAAGAAAACAAGACCTATATATATGCTGCCTCCAAAGAGACCCATCTCAGATCAAAAGATACACATAGACTAAAAGTAAAGGGATGGAAAAAGTCACTTCATGCAAATAGAAAAGAAAAAAAGCTGGGGTAGCAGTTCTTACATCTGACGAAATAGATTTTAAAACTAAGGCACAAAGAAGAACACTACATAATGATAAAGGGAACTATCCAAAAAGAGGCTATAACACTAGTAAACATGTACACACCCAACATAGGAGCATCTAAATATGTAAAGCAAATTATGATGGACATAACATGAAAGACTGACAAATACATTCCTAGTCAAGGGTTTTAACACACCATTGACTTCCATGGATAGATCTTCCAGGCAGAAAACCAACAAGGAGACAGCAGCCTTAAATGTCACAGTAGATCAAAAGGATTTCATTGATATCTTCAGAGGATTTCACCCCAAAACAGCAGAATATATATATGTTTCAAGTACACATGGACCATTTTCTAGGATAGACCACATGTTAAGACACAACACAAGTCTCAATAAATTTAAGAAGATTGGAATCATATCAAGCATCTTCTTGGACCACAATGCTATGAAACTAAAAATTGATCACAAGAATGCTGAAAAACACATAAAGACATAAAAGCTAAATAACATGTTATTAAACAATGAATGGGTCAACAATGAGATTAAAGAAGAAATCAAAAGATACATTGAAAGAAATGAAAATGAGGACACAACAATCCAAAATCTGTGGGACACAGCGAGAAAACCCTAAGAGGGAAATTCATAGCATTACAGGCCTATCTCAAAAAAAAAAAAAAGAAAGAAGGAAAAAGCTCAAATAAACAATATAATTTCAAACATCAAGGAACTTGAAAAAGAAAAACAAAGCCCAAAGTAAGTAGAAGGTAATTGCCCAAAGGCAATAATAAAAAGCAGAGTAGAAATGTATGAAATGGAGCCTAAATAAATAATACAAAAGATCAATAAATCTAAGAGCTGGCTCTTTGGAAAGCTAAACAAGATTGACAAACCTTTACCCAGACTCATCAAGAAAAAAACAGAAAAAATCCAAATAAGTAAAATCAGAAATGAAAGAGAAGAAATAACAACTGACACCAAAGAAATAAATAAGATTGTAAGAAAATATTATGAAGAACTATATACCAACAAACTGAAGATCCTGGATGAAATGGATAAATTCCTAGAAACATTCAGTCTTCCAAAACTAAATCAGGAAGAATCAGAGATTCTAAATAGACAGATTACACCTAGGGAAACTGAAGCAGTAATCAAAAAACGCCAAACAAATGAAAGCCCTGGACTGGATTACTTTACAGGAGAATTTTACCAAACATTCTGAGAAGTAACACCTCTGTTCCTCAAACTATTTCATAACATTCAAGAGGAGGGAGACTCCCAAGCTTATTTTGTGAGGGAGAGTTATCCTAATTGCAAAACCAGATAAAGACAACAAAGAAAGAAAATTATAAACAAATATCCCTGATGAGCAAAGATGCTAAAATCCTCAGCAAAGTATTAGCAAACCAAATACAGCAATACATCAAAAAGATCATGTGCCACAATCAAGTAGAATTTATTCCAGGGATCCAGGTTTGGTACAACATTTACAAATTAGTAAATGTGATTCATCACATAAAAAAATGAAGGCTAAAAACCACATCATCATATCAATAGATGCAGAAAAAGCATTTGATAAAATCCAGTATCCATTTATGATAAAAACTCAGCGAAGTGGGATTACAGGGAACATACCTAAATATAATAAAGGCCACATATGATGAATCCACTGCCAGCATCATGCTCAATGGATAAAAACTACAAGTTTTCCCCTTAAGATTGGGAACAAGACAGAGAGTTCCACTTTCACCTCTCTTATGCAACATAGTATTGGAAGTCCTAGCCACAGCAGTCAGACAAGAAGGAGAAATAAAAGGCATCCAAATTTGAAAGGAAGTAGTAAAACTGTCTTTATTTGCAGATGACATGATTCTGTACATTGAAAATGCCAAAGATTCCACTAAGAAATTCCTAGAACTGATCATCGAATTCATCAAATTAGCAGGATACAAAATTAATATCCAGAAGTCAGTTGCATTTTTGTATGCCAATAATGAACTAATAGAAATGGAAATCAAGAAAACAATCCCCTTCACAATAGCTTCAAGAAGAATAAAATTCCTAGGAATAAACTTAACTAAGAATGTATAAGGCCTGTACTCAGAAAGTTATAAGACACTGAAGAAAGAAATTGTAGAAGATACAAATAAGTGGAAGTACATACCGTGTTCATGGATAAGAAGAATTAACATCATTAAAATATGCATACTACCCAAAGCAATCTATAGATTCAATGTAATTCCTATGAAGATTCCAATGACATATTTCATAGAACTGGAACAAATATTTCAAAAATTCATATGGCCCACAAAGACCCTGCATAGCAACAGCAATCCTGAGAAAGAAGAACATAGTTGAAGGAATCATGCTATGTATTATCAAATTATACTATAAGGCCATAGTATTCAAAACAGTCTGATACTGGCATAAAAACAGACACATAGATCAATGGAACAGAATCAAGAGCCTGAAAATAAACCCACACCTTCATTGTCAATTAATATTTGACAGAGGCAGCAAGCACATGCAATGGGCTAAAGATATTTTATTTAATAAATGGTGTTGGGAAAATTGGGCAGATATGTACAGAAAAATGAAACTAGACTACCTTCTTACACCACACACAAGAATAAATTCAAAATGTATCAAATGTTACATTAAATGTTAGACCTGAAACCATAAAAATTCTAGAAGAAAACATAGGCAGCAAAATCTCAGACATTTTTAGTGGGCATGTCTCCCCACGCAAGGGAAAAAAAAAAAACAAATGGGACTACATCAAACTAAACAGTTTTGCACAGCAAAGGAAATTGTCAAAACAAAATGAAAAGACAACCCACAGAATGGGAGAAAGGAGTTAATATCCAAAATTTTCAAAGTACTTACAAAACTCAATAGGAAAAAAGCAAACAACCCAATTACAAAATTGGCAAAGCACCTGCATAGACAGTCCTTCAAAGAGGACATACAGATGGCCAATAGACACATGAAAAGATTCTCAACATCACTAATCATCAAAGAAATACAAGTTAAAGCCACAGTGAGATGCCATCTCATACTGGTCAGAATGGCTATCATTAATAAATCAACAAACAACAAGTGCTGGCGAGAAGGATGTGTAGAAAAGGGAACCTTAGTGCACTGTTGGTGGGAATGCAGACTGGTGCAGCCACCGTGGAAAGCAGTATGGAGATACCTCAAAAAATTGAAATGGAACTGCATTTGACCCAGCAAAACCACTTCTGGGAATATATCCAAAGGAACCTGAAACACTAATTCAAAAGAATATGAGCACCCCTATCTATGTTCATTGCAGCATTATTTACAATTGCCAAGAAATGGAAGCAGCCTAAGTGCCTATCAATACATGAGTGGATAAAACAACTATGGTACATTTACACAATAAAATACTACTTGGCTGTGAAGAAGAAGAAAATTTTACCCTTTGCAAGAGTATGGATGGATCTGGTGAACATTATGCTAAGTGAAATAAGCCAGTCAGAGAAAGACAAATACCATATAATTTCACTCATATGTGGAATCTAATGAACAGACTGAACTAATAATCGAAACAGACAGATTCATAGATGGAGAGCAGATGACAGCTAGTTGGGGGTGGGGAAGTTAGTGGGTGGAGGGATTGAGCAAAATGAAAGAGGACTCATGGAGATCGACAGCCATGTGGTTGATTGCTGGTAGGAGGGAGATGTAATGGACAAAATGTAATGTAAAAAATATATAATAAAGATTAAATTTAAAATAAAATAAAATTGGGGAGTGGCAGTAGATGTTTAGTGTTTAATTCACACACAAACATGCACACACATACATACCTCTAATACCTTATAACACAAGGTAGGATATAAAATAAACTAACCCGGGGAAATATAACCCCATTATTGAAAAAAATTAAAATATATATGCAAAAGATAATGTTCCTTTTTCCTTTCAATTTTTTACTTTATACTATAATATCTTTAATAATGTCTAACAATAGTGTAAGGTAGATATTCATGTTTTAAGTGAACTAAAGTATGTTTGCATAATATTTGATCATTAGAATGCTATTCAGATGCAAATTTGTAACTATTCAACGGGAATGAAACTGAGCTTTAGAAATGAATGTTGCTATCAAAGTGTTTATATTCACAGTCTAAATTCATATGGCCCAAAACCATATGGATCAAAACCAAGAAAGGATCAAAACCAAGAAAGGATCAAAACCAAGTTTATTAGGAACATAATTTCATTGTTTTATCTAGCTCCCCTTATTTCTTTCAGGAGCAGCTTTGAATCCCTCAGAACCGAGACATCAGGGAGATGAATTTCCAAACATGTTCTCCAAGGTAGAGTGTGTATGCACAGTTAATGGCCCTTGAACTCTGTTGCATATGTAATTGAGCATAGGAATGAAATTATCAAACATAAAATGCTGGACTTGTAGGTACTAATTTAAAAGCAGAAAAGCCTTAGCTCTCTTGCCATCTATTCTTTGCTTATTTGAGGATTCAGAAAATTAGAGATTCATAAATGTTTGAAGAGTTAAGAACTTTCTGCTTCCAGTGATCTGTTAGAGATGAGACTTAAAACTATTAAGGGTACTGTGAGTTATGCATTTGTCTTAACTCAACTTTTCATTTTCCTGTTCTAACTGGTGTTTTGCATATTGCTATTAGCTTTTATTAAAGCAAATTAGCAGTGATCATTTTTATAGCAATAGAAGTCATTTAAAATTGACTGTCACTGACTATGACGTTGACACTTGAGTTTTCACAGTTGGCCTGGAAGCCTTAAATATAGATAGGCAATGAATACTATTGAATAAAATAAAATAATTTTGCTTTCTACTCATTTTCCTCTAAGTTAGATTTCACTCTGTTGAACAGTGTAGTCCAGGGGGAGCTTTGGATTTTGCTGAGGTTCTGTTCTACCTACACTTATGAAACTGAATTTCTATAACATGTTTTTCTTCTCTTAGGAAACAGCCAATGTCACAGTGGATAATGTTCTTATTCCTGAAGATAATAAAAAAGGTAAAACAAAAAACCCCCCAAACACCCCAATTTCTTTCTTTTTCTTTTTAAAGATTTTATTTATTTATTTTTAGAGAGAGGGAAAGGAAGGAAAAAGGAGAGAAGCATCAATGTGTGGTTGCCTCTTATCCACCCCCCACCAGGGACCTGGCCTGCAACCTGAGCATGTGCCCTGACTGGGAATCAAACCTGCAACCCTTTGGTTCGCAGGTCAGTGTTTAATCCACTGGGCTACACCAGCCAGGGCCCCAATTTCTTTTAAATCATTCTTTCAATTAAGTCAATTGAAGGGGGAAATATCTAATAAATATGTTAACTGTTCATTAATACGTGGATTCAGAATAAAAATTTTTATAGATATCAAAATATTTGTAATTTTGACTGAGCCAGTTCTGATGGATGGTATATTATTGTGATATTTAAAATCTATTGGCCAATTGAGGTCTCAGGGGAATTTCTTATTTTCTGTTAGTGAAATTTGCTGTTTTCATGTGTTATAGGAAAGCATTTAAAAATTAAATTGGGTTCTATATAGTTTTAGAAATTTTCATAGCATTTTCAGAGATTTTTAGAGATGTTCATAGAGCAATTCAGAAAGTCACTATGAAAATCCAGTTATTTTGTACATCGACTTTCCTACTTTATTAGCAGAGAGAATAAATTTGTCTTAGCTAGCAATCATTCTGATAAAATTTAATGGCTATCTAAGGCTCCCTTGTCTAAACTTTGCTACTAGAGCTGATGCTTCTTTGGTTCAAAAGAGATTTAGAAAAATTTGGTCCTTTAAGATTTAGCAATAAGGTCTAAATCAAACACTAAATGTGGAAATAGTACCAAAATTGGGTTCTGAAGGATTTAGCCAAGCTTTTGCCTTTGAATTTGTATTTGATTATCTTTTCAATGTTTCCTCCCCATCTCTACTTTAGCGTCTTCCTAATTTACTCCAAGTAAATTAGGCATTTAGAATATTTGGCTTATGAAATATGTTTCCATCAGTCGTTCTTAGAAAATATTGTTTAGTCATACATATCAAGATTTCCACTAATAAAGGTGTGTGTGTATGTGTGTTTACTGGTTTTAGGTTTATAGTTCTAATGACAAAGAAACAGAATCTTGGAAAAGTTCCCCCAACTATGCTTTTTGGCTAATCTTTTAGGAAAGGTGATAGAATCACTGTGCTATTATGGAAATATCTAAAAGGCCATCTGCTCTGAAATGGGGGGGGGGGGCAGAGAGCACGTGGTAGGCCTCACCCGACTGACTCTGGTCTCTGATGTGTTTCTAATGTGGAAATCCTGATTCTTTATAATGGTGGCATTGACTCTTAAAAAAAGGAAAAGGTAACTTATCTTCTTCCTACTTTCCTTCCTAAGGAATGTTGCTTAAATCCTCTATCAGTTTTCAAAACATCATAGAAGGAACCAACAACTTCCACAAAGACTTCCTAATTGGAGAAGGGGAGATTTTTGAGGTATACAGAGTGGAGATCCAAAACCAAACCTATGCCATTAAGTTATTTAAACAGGTATGGAAAGAATTAATATCACAGGATATTAATTCTATTTATTTGCTAATACTGTATTTTTAGGACTATAATATACACTGGACCATAAGATGCACCTAGGTTTTAGAGGAGGAAAAAAAAATTTGAAGCAAAAAATGTGGTAAAATATTTAGTAACATAAACAACATAGGCTGCCGCCCCCCATACCCCCACACAGTGAGCCAGGTAAGCTACATTCGGACTACGAGACACACACCCCTTTTCCTCCCAAATTTTGGGGGGAGTGCATCTTATAGTCCAAAAAGTATGATATTTCATATTAGAATGTGTCATGTTTTCATCAAGATTGAGAAGATGTGTGTTTGAAAATAAAATTTCATAAATAAAATAAGATATGTGACCTCTGGTGACTGGGAAATGAATGCCTGTCTTGTAGGAATGTGGAAGTTAAATCCTTCCCATCCCCAGATATACTGCATGAGAAACTTTTCTGAAAAGTCTTGCAGGGCCTTTGGGACTTTGCTTCAGATGGTCAGATTGTGCCTGACGCTCCAGTGTTCATTCACGTTTGTTTTTTTAGGGTCGGAAGTATCCCTTCTGGGCAGCCTCACAGGCCAAGCCACAGACTGGCATCCTGTGTTACTTTATGAATTCTCTGCCGTCACAGTTCAGGAGTGCAGGAGTGCAAGCAAGAGCAGCAAGGCAATGGTCAGAGCAGGAGATTGGGAGACAGCTGAGTGATGGCAGCCAGTAAAGCAGAAAGGGTGTGGAGGAATCCAACTCAGGAGTCAGGAAGAGATAAGTACACAGCATACACCTGAGAGAGCTGCTCTTCATGTCCTTCACTGTCAGGCAACAATTAATAAACATTTTCTAAATTCCTGTATGGGTTGGGTACTGAGCATGCAGAGATGAATAAGCCATATCCTCAAGTTGCTCACAGCCTTACAGGCAGAAACAGCTGGCAAAAATTAATTGCAGTGTGAGAAGTTCTTTAGCAAAGATTTTTTTTCTTTAATTATTTTTTTTAATTTATTGATTATGCTATTACATTTGTCCCTTTTCCCCCCTTCCCTCCCCTCCACCCTGTACCCCCTCTCCCACCCACATTCCCCCCCCTTTAGTTCACTTCCATGTGCAATTCTTATGAGTTCTTTAGCTTCTACCTTTCCCGTACTATTCTTGCCCTCCCCCTATCTATTTTCAACCTACATTCTATGCTACTTATTCTCTATACCTTTCCCCCCCTCCCCCCCCACCCCCCCCCCTGTTGCTAGCCCTCCATGTGCCCTCCATTTCTGTGGTTCTGTTCCTGTTCTAGTTGTTTACTTAGTTTCTTTTGGTTTTGCTTTAGGTGTAATTGTTAATAATTGTGAGTTTGCTGTCCTTTTACTATACATGTCTTTTTCTTTATCTTCTTTTCTTAGATAAGTCCCTTTAGCATTTCATAAAATAAAGGCTTGGTGATGATGAACTCCTTTAATTTGACCTTATCTGAAAAGCACTTTATCTTCCCTTCCATTCTAAATGACAGCTTTGCTGGATAGAGCAATCTGGGATGTAGGTCCTTGTCTTTCATGACTTGGAATATTTCTTTCCAGCCCCTTCTTGCCTGTAAGGTCTCTTTGGAGAAATCAGCTGACAGTCTGATGGGAACTCCTTTGTAGGTTACTGTCCCCTTATCTCTTGCTGCTTCTAGGATTCTCTCCTTCGTTTTTACCTTGGCTAATGTAATTATGATGTGCCTTGGTGTGTTTCTTCTTGGGTCCAACTTCTTTGGGGCTCTCTGAGCTTCTTGGATTTCTTGGAAGACTGTTTCCTTTGCCAGAATGGGGAAGTTCTCCTTTATTATTTGTTCAAATAACTTTTCCACTTGTTGCTCCTCCCCTTCTGGTACCCCCTATAATTCGAATGTTGGAACGTTTAAAGGTGTCCTGGATGTTCCCAAGGCTCTCCTCGATTTTTTTTAATTCTTATTTCATCATGCTTTCCTGCTTGGTTGATTCTATCTTCCTTCTGGTCCACTGTATTGTTTTGAGACTCAGATTCCTTCCTTTCTCTATTGGCTCTCCTCCGCATATCTTCCTGCATCTCTTTTATGGTAACCTGCATCCTTTCATCTAAATTGCGCCCAAAATCAACCAATTCCGTGAGCTTTCTAATCACCAGCGTTTTGAACTGTGCATCTGATAAATTGGCTATTTCTTGGTCGCTCAAAAGGATGAGTCCTGGGGGACTGATCTGCTCTGTTGCACACATGTCTTATGTCTTTCCCTGTCTCTCTCCTTTCCGGACTGGTTGCTCTTGTTAAGGTGGGGGGTGGAGCCTTAGGTGTTCACCGGGGCTGGGCGCCCCAGTCGCTAGATTGTGACGTTATATGTGGGGGTGGGGGCGGGGGCGGGAGGGAATCAATGGCGGCAGTTCAATTCTCCTGGGCCCAGACCTTTCCCGGGGCTCCTGGGCTGCGAGCTCTGCCCTGGTCCACAATCGCTGCCCCACTGGGTCCGGCAGCCGCAGCTTGCGTACTCAGGGTCCACCGCTGCGTTCCTGCGCCCGATGGCTGTCGCGCCCGATTCCGCGCCAAATTTCCCCCGACCTCCGTGCGCTGCCGACCCGCGCCAGCCCCGCGCCCGCTCGGCTCGTTGTCTCCTACCAGTCTGGATGTACGGGTCTACTTCAACTTCTTGGCTGTCCGACTTCCATTCAGATGAATCCCCTGTCGGTTCTGGGTGTTATGCTGACTGTATTTTATTGTTGTTCTAATCTTGGTTGTGCGAGGAGGTACGGTGCGTCCACCTATTCCTCCATCTTGCCGGAAGTCCTTCTTTAGCAAAGATTTGTCCAAAAGATCCTGGGAACCCATAAAATAACTAGAGAGGGGTGCATCCAGCACCCAGAAGAGAGCCTGACACAGAGTAACCACTCAATAAACAGTTCTACAGTTAACAAATGGGAAAGTGGATGAAAGGAAGTGAACTTTCAGCTGGATTTTGAAGGGTGAGTAGGATTTTAGCAGGCAGTGAGGGAGGGGGAGCATTTTTGTGGTGAAATAAACAGCAGGTGCAAAGGCCTGGAGGTGCAGGCAGGAAAGCAGACGTCTTACTCATTAATAATAGATCCTTCAGTGGAGTAGAGGTTAGTGTGGGGGTGGAAGGGTAGTGGCAGAAGATGATACTGGAAAGACAGGTTAAGTTCATGGATGATTTTTAAGAGGGAGAGTGAAAAGACTGGATTTATGTTTTTAAAATAGAACTTGGGTTACAGGTTAGAGGAAGGGCTGGAAGTGGGCAGGAGCATTGGAGTAAAGTAAAGGGGGCAAGAGCTTAGACTGGAGCTGCAAAGACCTGGTAGAGGGATATTTCAGATGTGTAAGTTAAGAAATGGATAGACCTTAAACCAACTTTCTCAACCCTAATATTAGAATCACGCTGGGAGCTTTTAAAAAGGGAGCCCCTGAGTGTCTGGTTAGGTCAGAGAAGTGGCAGTGGTGGCAGGCATCAGTGTTTTTAAAGAGCTTCCCAGGTGGTTCATAGGTAGCCTGTGTTGAGAACCCCTGCTGTGAGGCAGGGCAGAGGCAGTGGGAGTGGTGAGGAGAAGGTATATCTGAGAGGTGATATGAAATGCACCCAAAATACTGATCTGGTAGATAGGGCTGGGGAAAGAAGGGAGAAGGAGGGAGGGCCTCAAGTGAATCCTACTTTGCAGCTGAGATTACAGGGAGTTTAAAAAAAAATGTTAGCCCAATTTCTCCATTTCCTCAAATTACATGTTGACCACTAATTCTAGACATCTCAAAATTTCTGATAAGATGAATCATCTAATAAAGAAATGAAACCATCTACTGGTAAAACCACTTAACAAAGAGAATGTGTTTACTCTGGCGGTGGCCTAACCAAAGCCTGTTTCTTGGGGCCATTGCATCTCTGGCCCCATTAGTACATTCTCTTACGGTTGTGCCCCAGCCACTTCCCCAAAGGCTCCATCCGTGACCTTCCTCTTCCCTCTGCAGCTACCACCAACTCACACTTCCCTTTGTGGGTTTTCTTTCCGGGACTCTGGCTTCAGGATGAGATGTCTTTGCTTCTAGAACTCCTTCCCTTCCTGACCCAGAGACAATTATTTCTCTGATTGCCTCTGCTCCCTCCAGCATGGTTTTGCTGACCCTCCTTATGTGCAGTCACAGCACCACAGCATTATATCATAGTGTTGATTTCCTCATCCTTGTCTCCCAATAGACTAGAAGATTTCCTTTAAAGGGTTCTTATTTAACTTTGTATCCAGTGCCTCATTACAGGGCCTAATCCATAGTAATTACTCAATAAATGTTTGTTGAACAATGAAATGAATGACAAATGACTTTTTAATGAATTTAGCTGCTGAGCTCTAGGAGTAAGCAGACAGGAGGTGATAAAGGTACCAAGAACTAGAGACTGTGCAGTCCTACACACACTCATACAAACACACCCACACACACATTTATCAGAAAGATGAGATAATCTAATGAAGCTTGAGCCACAGAGCATTTGAGCCTTTTTTTTAAAGGTGGTTCTGTAAAATTGGACATTAACTTTAATAGCCTTTTGTAGAGGGACTGAAGCAGGGAAATGTACTAGATGTGTTAAACAGGTGCCTCCAACACCTGGAGAGCTGACAATTCTGATTAGGCACATCTGGGCAGGGATCTGAAATCAAGCATTTCTCACCAAATCTGGGTGAAGCTGACATTCCTCGTGCACACACTACACTTTGAACAGCAAGAATACTAGCCTCACATGAACACAGAAACAAACCCTTTCATTTTTCAGATTAAGAAAATCATGACCCTGAGGTTAAGTGACAAAAAGTCACAAATAGTTTTAGAAGTAGGCCTGGGACCCAATCCACTTGGATCACACCACAATGTTTTTTTCATATAAATTCTCATAAAGGTGTCTTTGAGTATGATTTGTCAGCCTAGTTTATTGTTTCTGACTTCCTGAATTAACTTGGAAAATAGCTTCCAATGTTACTGGATTTCTCCCTCTTTATTCCTGAGGAGAGAGAGCTCTGAAAACTCTGCCCTGTCTAGCATTTATAAATGATAGAAACTTACAGCTAATGGGATGGAGGAGCACACTTAATTTAACTCTTTTATGTAAAAGTTAGGAACCTGAGATTCAGACATGCAATGACCTGGGGTGTATGAAGCCGCTGACAACAGTACCAGGTACAGAGCAAGTGCTCAGTACAATGTCATTGAACTCATTAATTTATTCAGTAAATATTTGCCAGGCACAAGGCTAGCTTCTGAAGCATCTTTGAAGAGTTATATTTTTATTTGCTTCATAAATCCATCTTTTCAAAATCAATACAGAGGTGAACTTGAACCATCATAATTCAAACGACCCAAGTCACAAATGCCAAACTAGTGAAATCAGTTTTAACCAGAATACAGCAATCACAAATCGGATTCTTTATGAGATCAAGGGGGGATTTCTAAGTGTCACGAGATTTTCTTTGAATACATATATTTTTTAATTTATGAAAAAGATGAAAGAATTTGAATATAAAATGTGGCAATGTGGTACATTGCATGAAAACTTTTCATTTAATAGCTTGGTTCTTAATCTGTTTGGGGTTAACAGATGTTTGAAAAGCTGATTAAATCTAAGGATCCTCTTCTCAGAAAAATGTGTCTTTGCATTTATACCAAAAAGTTCATCTAATTTTAGGAAGACTATAGGACCTAGGCTAAGAATCCTAGAGATAGACACCCTTTCCTTGATTTTTTTCTTGTTTTTCTGTATGATATTTAGGAGAAAAAAATGCAGTGCAAGAAACAATGGAAGAGGTTTTTATCTGAGCTCGAAGTTCTACTACTGTAAGTATATTTTGCCTGGAATTTTTTCCTTTGTGCCTGGTTTACATCTTTTTGTTCATCTTTGATTCTACAGCATGGAGCTTGGCATGGTTGGCATTTAATAAATGTGATATTAGAACTTTGGGTAAATATCTGACATTTGTTTTAAGTATATTTCTTAGAATGTACATTTTAAAATAGGCCATTTACATAATTCATTTGAACATTTTAACAAGAAGCTGTCATGAGGAAGTAGGTTAAATCGTGTGTGACTAACATGGCTGAGTATAAAATAATTCTTAGAACTTTAGAATTGTATATATTTTACCATTTCCTCCTTCCTTAGAGACATTCCAGTCAAGAAACTGTTTTGTCCATAAAACCGTCCTCAAAGAAGAGTTTTAGACAAAGAAATCAAGTGTTTTGATACACATATTATTTTCTGGGAATTTGTTTGTGAGCCTGAGAGTCCTTGGGGACAAACTAAAATTACTTCATTTTTATACATATTCATACATGCAGCTGTGCAGCCTACCTCATCGAAGGCCCCTAACCCTAAAGAGTTCACTCATCACCCTTCACAAATAGAAAATGTTCTTTTGCAATGTTTTCTAAACCAATATGTGACTGGGGGGAGGGGTATCAATCCTTCTGCTCTTATACCCAGGCCCAGAAATCAAAACATTAAAGGTTAATTCTAAAAACTTAATATATGTCATTTAATCAATGGAAAACTGAAGCCAAAATTACAATAAAGTTTTTATATTTAAGCTTTATTTATTTGCTTATGAATAAGTTGAAACATTTCAAAATTCCAAAAGTGCAAAAGGATGAACAAAAAAACAATTTCTTCCACTATTATCATCCAACCACACAGCTGATTTTCCCAAAGGCAATCACATTGTTGATGCCTCGTACACCTTTCTGGAGAGAGTTTCTATGTAACCATTCATGTCTTTAGTCTTCTATTTTCCCTCTTTTCCCACAAGAGGTTGCACACTTTGTTCATTTTGCTCTTTTTGGTATTCCATTGTGTGCTCTACTGTAATTTAATTAAACATTCCTTTACTGATGGGTTTTTATTTTATCTTTTATTGAAAAATAATGCTGCAACAAGAAAACCTTTACATATGTTATTTCATACCTGTTTGAATATATCTAAGATAAATTTATATAAATAAAATTATAGGGTCAATAATTTGGTGATATGTATGACGTATTACCAAATTGTCCTTCACTAGAAGTTACACCAAGTTATACTTATACCAGCCATATGTAAGAGCGCTTGGTTCCCCATTCTTGCCAACATAGCGTTTATTCTTTTTTTTAAGATTTTATGTATTTACTCTTAGAGAGAAGGGAAGGGAAGGAGAAAGAGAGGGAGAGGAACATCAATGTGTGGTTGTCTCTCGTGAGCCCCCAACTGGGGACCTGGCCCACAACCCAGGCGTGTGCCCTGACTGGGAATCGGACTGGCAACCCTTTGGTTCACAGGCCAGTGCTCAATCCACCGAGCCATACCAGCCAGGGCATAGCATTTATTCTTAACTTTTAATTTTTGCCAGTGTGCTAGGTAGAAATAGTTTCTCAGAGTAGTTTAAGTTCCTTTGTATATTATGAGTGAATCTTTTTATATATTAAGAGATATGAAATATAACATCTTTTTCCCCATTTTTATTGGACTGTTGTGTACTTTTCTTAATGGTTTATAAGATCATTTTATATATTAGAGAAAATTACTCCTGTTTTATGTTATGAGATACAAGTAATTTTTTATGCCATGTGTCTTTGCTTATTCTAGTTTTCACCATGTGGAAATGGTTTTCATGTAGTTGAATTTAATATTTTCAACTATATTTTCCTTTATAAAGTCTGGGTTTTATATCAAAGTTTGAAAGGCCTCCCCCACTGATAGTTTATAAAATAATATTGCCATTTTTTCCCAATACTTTTATGATTTTATTTTTTACATTCATATATCTGATTCATTTGGATTTATTCTGTTAAGGTATTTATGCATTAATTTAAAGAGAATTAACAACTGATGTTGAATATTCCTCATGTGTCATCATTATTATTTATATTGCTAATATTTATTTACCAAGAACTTTACATGTATTAATTCTTTAATCCTATCTGGTAATCACAGGATTACCTATGTGGTAATGAACTTACCTATTAGGTAAGTACTGCTATTATCCCTGTTTTACAGATGAAGAAATAAAGATAGGTCCCATTTTTTTTACAAGATCCAATTTATTTCCTAAATCATCTTCAGTCTCCCTGGTCTCAGAGATTTACTTATAAATAAGTCAGATGCAGCTTTCACCTTTCAGAACATAGTATCTGAGATGTTTGGAGTGGGATCAGGAGAGAAGTGCATAAGTAAATAGGCAATTTCGGTAAATTAAGTGATAAGATGAGGAAGTACAGAACACTGCAGAAACAGGAAATGGTACCTTGGAAGGGGGGTGGGGATGAGCCACAGAGTAAGCTTCTTGGAAAAAGTAACATCTAAGCTGAGACCTGAGGATGGATTTTTTGTTTTTTATTTTTTTAATATCAAGGGAACTGCTTAATTCTTGTGCTTTGAATAGAGTTGGAAACATCTTAGAATGTGGCTTCTGATTCTTTTTTTTTTCCTTCTTCTTCAAGAAAGGGGAAAGAACCTAATAATTTCTGAGGATCTGGGATTTGGCTAAAGGTTTAAACTTTAATTTTCATAAGAATCTCAGGAAGTAGGTTTTTTACCTACTTCCATAGACTGGCTGGCTTAAACAGCCAAAATTTATTTCTCACAGTTCTGGAGTCTGAGATGTCCAAGATCAAGGCAGATTTAATTCTTGTGAGGACTCTCTTCCTGGCTTGCAGATGACTGCCTTCTTGTTTTGTCCTCAAGTGGCGAAGAGAGGGAGCAAACTCTTTGGTGTTTCTCCTCATAAGGGCACTAATTCCATCATGAAGACTCCACCCTCATGACCTCATCTAACCCTAATTACCTCCCAAAGGCATCATTATGAAACATCATCACACTGGGGGTTCTGCTTTCAACATATAGATGGGGTGGGGCACAATTCAAATCGTAGAGACCAGATAGCTTGTTCACATTTACACAGCTGATGAAAGAAAACCAGAGACTAAAACCCAGGTTTGTTTGTTGTTCAAGTCTGTCTGCTCTTCCTCATCACTGTAGCTTGCATCATGTTTTATCTGCAGGGGCACTCAAAAATATTTACTGAATTTATTTCAAAAGGTACCTGACCTGCTGATCTTCAGAGCTATGTAATCCAAAATCCCACTGACTTAAAACTTTTTAGTGAAAAGATGGGTGAGATGGGTCCAGAGAATTCAAAACAGCAATCATTTCCTATAACATTTCCATGTTCCATGCTTTGATAACTTCTGAAGTAATCATTTTTCTGGTAGATTAGTAATAATTAAAAATAAGCAAATGTTCATTTCTGCTCTGTGAGGGAGAGAGCAGAGCCATGTCTGTGTCTATACAGGGTCTTCTATCAATTGCTTATCAAAAGATTTCTATTTCAGTAAATTATTTTAAACTGCCAGAGAATCAGCCAACTAGTGGCACAGATTGGCTATTTAAGCAACCAAATATACCAATGCAGGTCCTTTTCAGCCCATTGCTTTGCACTTTATAGATATGGTCTGAATCATAATAAGTGCAGTGATCTCATGTCACAGTTTTTCACATATCTAACAATAAAAGTTTCTTTATGTGTGTATGTGTGTGTGCTCACACACACACACACACACACACCTTTTCCTAAGGAAGGAGGAATAGGACTAGAAGGGAGATTAGATGATAGATAGATAGATAGATAGATATTTCCCTATAGATAGATATCTATATATGTGTGTGATTTATACCAAAGTTTTGCTATGGAAGAAACAAATAGTAGGTCTTTATAAATAGAACCATTTTTTTAAAAATAGCTTTATTTATTTGAATATCCCCAAGCATGCCTACAATATAGTACATATTCACCAATAATTGATGAATCGAGCTGATTTCACAGTATGTGTGAATTTCACATGTTTTGTGTTTCATAGCTGTTACCTGTGTTCCACTGGTTTTCACAGTGATGACACATGAATTCAAGAAATAAAGCCTGTAAAGAAAGGAGCCTGAGGCATGTATCATACACTGACACAGAATTCCATGATTCAAAAACCAGTGATATGATTTTATCCTCTTACTTTACTAGTCACATGGATTTTAGATACCAATGGAATTTTTGTGAAGACTTTGGATATCTCTTTTACCTGTGTGACTGATGCCTCGTACAGTACCTGCATACTAGCTCTCAACAAATGTGAATGAAAACAAGTCTTCCGTATTCTTCTATTTTGGTGACTGACATGTATCTACCTGAAGCAATGGAATGTATAGTTTCAGTTACATTATCTTTATTTATTTAATAAATAAGTTTTATTGGGTTTATGCTGATAAAAATAAGGTAATATGGAATATTGTCATCTATTTGTTGTAAAATTTCCAACACCCCAAATCTTAAGAACTCTTCACATTCTTAAATTTTCTCTCCTATAGTTGGATATTTTCTATGTATTTGCATGGTCACAATTAATCAAAGAGGGGCTGGCATTTGTTAGAACACTTTTGACCAATTTGGAAAGCAAATCTGTGTCATGTATCCAATGAAATCACTTCTCCCTTGGCCAAATTTACATTCTGCTTTAGATCTATTCCCCACCCCAAACCGGAGTCTTGTTCATTTCCTATTTGAATAAGCAATTGATGGATTTAAATATCTTTTGTTTCAAGATATCAACATCCAAACATACTGGAGTTGGCTGCATATTTTACAGAGAATGAGAAGTTCTGCCTGGTTTATCCATATATGAGAAATGGATCACTTTTTGACAGATTGCACTGTGTAGTAAGTCATTTCCATTACTCTGCTTGCTGCTTGGATTCCCTGAAGCCCCTGGGGAGCTGCTGAAACCTATGGCCAGAGCTGGGAGGTCAGAGTGTGTGTTCAGATGAGGGGACAGCCCACGATGGTTCTCCCAAGGAGGCAAAGGACTTCTCCACGAAGTAATTTCTTACTCTTAGAAGCCTGAATAAATACCCGGTTACTATGTGTTGTGCAATATGGTGGCCAAAGAACTTACTGGGTCCTTACTCCTTATTGATTCTGTATCTCAAATTAGTGTACATCAACTACCCTTATTTCTCAGATAATTTTTGTGTAACTACCAAGGCTCCACCCTTCAATACAAAGAATAGACATAAAAATGATACAGACTCCTTAAAGAGAAGGAGGCTGAACCAATGTCATGATTTTTCATATGATGTTTTTGAAATACAAGTTTAAAAATTGTTTCAAGCAGGTTAAGTTTCATTTAAGATGAGAATAAAACCAGATAATTCTCAATTCCCCATACTACTAGGCCACAAATATTTTATTTAATTAACTTTTAAACATAATTACCTTATCGCCCATATTTTGAGTAAGCTAAAATTAACATTATTAGGTATTTTCATTGGTTACAAAGGCCTAGAACCATCATTGGGAGTAGCGGAAATCCTGTCTTGAATTAAAAATACGTTCTGGTAACCACAGCCCACTTCACCCTCAGCTTCTATTTTGACATACTTCTGTGCAATGAATATGCACACAGTTTTTACTCAGAAAGTTCAACTAAACCAACCACTGTTGTCTTTTTAGGGTAACACAGCCCCACTCTCTTGGCACACTCGAATCAGTGTATTAATGGGAACAGCCAAAGCCGTTCAGTACCTGCACAACACTGACCCGTGCTCGGTTGTCTGTGGCAGCATATCAAGGTAAAGTGCCCCAGAGCTTCAGGTTTCACCTGAAAGCCCCTCTCATTCTATCGTGAGTCAGACTTCATGCTATTTTCTGTCTATAGTCCCTGGCATGTATGTGTGTATTAAAAATGCTCATCTAGGTATTTGAAATCTTACATTTTTATTAATGAAAACATATTTACCAAATAAAAAGCTACACTTATACTTCCAAAGGGAGAGTTTATATTATCTTTAAGAATTATTAATGAAAAATATAAGACAGTTTCATGTATTCTATTAATTATATGGGATAGCAAACTGTGAACTGAACCTGTATTAATCTCACTTTAAAAAATGAAGTTAAAGGAAGGGTTAAGTGACTTACTTATATGGGGATTCCTAGCAGAATGTAAATGACAACTAAAATTCTTTGTCCTTGAGTCTCCTGTGTCTTGCTGATTCCACTGAGCCGGCTGCCTCGTAGCTGTATGTATTATATGTGACAAGCTGGGCAGCAACTCCTGTCTTCATTTTTGAGACATGAGAAAATTAGAAGCAGTACTTTCCATCTTTCTCCTTCTTCAGTGGACATAGGAATCATTCAGAGAGTAGACAGCCTGAGCAAAACCTCCCTGGTGAATTTTTCCTTTGTGCCCTTCATCTTGAACTTGTCCAAAATAGCTAAATATGCCACTGCTGGACAGCAGGGAAAGCTCAATTTAAAAGGCTGCTCCTCTTCTGAACCATCTCCTAGTACCTTGAACAAAAACTTTTGGCATGCTTTTGAGTTCACAAAAGAAGGATGGATTGCTTACTTCTTTGTTTTGCTAGTGAAATGAACTCCATATGAAAAGACTAGATTTTCATTTAGTCCTGGAGGAGTCAGGGTTACCACCCATAGATGTCTGCTCTTGTAGCAATATGGTAATTCATCAATTGCTAGTGGCCCCATAAATCAGCATAAAGTTGGTGCATCCTCACGGCATCTGAGACATAGACAGACAGTGGAGGTCTCAGAGGTCGGTGGTGTCAACCATTGGGGTTGGTTCCAAAGGGCTGAAGTGGCCACCCCCAACCTAAAACCGCCCTCTTTCCACCCAACTCTCACCAGCTCTGCCCAGCAGGTGCTCAAATATATTTTAAATAAATAAATATAGATAGATGGATAGATAGATATAGATATAGATATAGATATAGAATTTTGCTGTATATATTCTTCCCTTGGTTTAAACTTAAAATGAACATGAGCTTATTTTCCATCTCATGCAGTAATACGTGAATTTAATTAACTTTCCTTAGCCTAATGTGGCTAAGTTGATCCAATTCTCTCCTGAAAGCACAGCTTGATAGGATAGACGGGTGAGAAGAAAGACAGTGTCGAGATTTTGGTATGTGATGGGAGGAGCAGACAGGGAAGGCCACCCTCTGGAGCAAAGGGAACTTCTGGGCGGAGGGATACACATCCATGCTTCTTCGGAGCCACGAGGTTTCCCAACACTGGCGCTGAGGAGGAGACTTGGACGTGCCCCCCCAGCATCTCACTGCTGGTTTAGGTAAGAGTGCAGACCGTGGACCCCAATTTCTGTTTTCCCACTAATGTTTGGTGCCTTCAGGCAGGTTCCCAGGAAATAGGCTCAGAGGCAGAGATTTGCCTGCAGGAGATTTTTAAGGGTGTGCTCTCAGCAGCAACAAGTGTCAAGGAGGAAAAGAGCAAGGCCGATTGTGATGTTGGAGAAGCTGGGCTGGGAGACTATCATAGAGGCCTTGGCCGATGCCATGGGGACTGCTTAGGTTAGGGTGACCCTTGAAAAATATCCTAAAGTGAAGCAAGGAGCTCAGGTTTTAGTACCCCTTCATCTGATTGGCCCTGACAGAGGCTGTAACTTGGCCAAGACTGCTCCCTCCTTCCAAAGACAGATGCCAGGTTGGGGCTTAGTTGTCAGCCACCAGCAGCCCCCATCCCCTGTTGGCGAGCAAGTGCCTCCCTGGATTTTGAAGGAGGGACCTGGGCCATCCCACTGCAGCCACCACAGTTATGCAGGAAGGTTTGACTAGACACTGCCCTGCAAAATGTGACCAAATGATTCTTTTTCATGCACTTTCCTTCCCACCTCTTTTCATCTTTCCTGATAGGTCAGTAGAAGATGGCTTTCTGCTTAAAGTGTGATTCTGAGCAAATTGCTTAACTTATCTAAGCCTCAGTTTTTTTCCTCTGCAAAATGCTAATAAAGATAATGGCTTCTATCTTAGGGTAAAATGACAAAGTATGAATGGTGCCTGGCAAAGAGTACACACTCATTGAATGGAAGCTCCTGTTATAATTGGTCAAGAAGTGGTAGGAACTGCAGTGGAAGAGGTTGAGATGTGATAGCTAATCAGCCCTTTTACTTCTCCCTTTTTTACTCACTGTCTTAACTCATTCAGGACTCTATAACCAAAATACTACAAAGTGGGTGGCTAACAAACAACACACATTTGTTTCTCACAGTTCTGAAAGCTGGGAGGTCCAAGATCATGATGCTGGCCTGCTCTTTGTCTGTGAGGTCCCACTTTCTGTTCATGGACAGCCAGCCATCTTTTCCCTGTGTCTTCACCTGCTGGAAGGAGCAAGGGATCTCTCTGCAGCCTCTTTATAAGGCACTAATCCCTCCCACGAGGGCTCTTCTCTCACAACCTAATCACTTCCCAAAGGCCTACCTCCTAATTCATACAGTGTCTATTTTACGAAAAATCACTTCTGTGCTGACATATTGAACACTTAAAAAAATTAGACATTTTATTTTCAATTTTATTTACTGATTTGAGAGAAAAAGAGAGACATTAATTTGTTGTTCTACTTATTTAGACATCCATTGGTTGATTCTTGTATGTGCCCTGGCCAGAGATCAAACCCATAACCTCGGCATATCAGGACAACACTCTAACCAACTGAGCTACCCAACCAGGGCATACATTTATTTCAGTTCACAAATATTTATGGAATATCTGTTGTGTGCAGACCATTGTATTAGATCGCAGAGGGGGGAGACAATGATCATAGTCTTGTCCTTGAAGGTTCAACCTGGTGATCAGAGAGATGACACAAACATGATATATAAAGTGCAGCACTAACTACACCCAATACATGGTTGGTCTAAGAAGGCTTTTCTTCTAATTAGATAGTTGCAAGCCAAGTCTTTGAGGAGCTAGGTCATGGCAGTGGATTAATTGAAAGAATGGAAGAGAATATTCCTGATAGAAGTAGTAATATGTTCAAGGGAACAGAGTGGAGAATTGCCAAGCATACAATGAAAGCAAGACATATTGATTGACTGGAACGGAAAGGGTAAGGCTGGAACAGGGAAAGATAAGATTAGAAAGAGGAGTAAGAAATGCAGTAGGGGATTGGGTAGAGGCTTGAATTCTAACTAGGCTGAGGACCTAGCTTTGATAAGCACAGCTCTCTCTCAAGGGACTCTGAGGCTTCTCTGGGGTGTAGGTGGCAACAGAAAGGTTCTGGAATCTCTTAGGTGATACCACAATTTTAAAGGAGGACATTTATTCCAGGCCAATATCCCAGGTATGTGTTTAGATGTGCTAAGCTACAAAATCATCTAAATAACTCTGCTAGATGTGTGCCCAATGGGTAATAGGGGTATTGAGTACCGAAAGACATCTGATCAAACGGGAAATTTCATGGAAGAGGCAGGGTTTAAACTGGAAATGCAGCTAGCAATGTGTTTTAATTTCCTAGTTGGTAAAGGATCTGCCAATTGTTGCCTTTCTGAGTTTTCCAAAGGGTTCAAAGACTCAACATAACCATCTACAGGCTGTGCCCACCCAGGCATGGGTCAGGGTATGGAGTTCTGGGGCTGTGGGCATTTATTGAGAATTGTGGCTTCACAAGTGCTCATCAGTGCGCTTCTCTCCGTTCCAGAGCACATCAGCCTCTTTCACAGCCGCTGAACTCTTGAACTTTTTGCTGAGCCTGCCGGCAAATATGTGAATTAGTGCCAACTATAGCAGTAGATTTCCACCTTCCTTGGGTGATGGACACACCTGTTCTCTAGAAACTGGAACAAGACCAACTCATTTCATTCAAGGCACTGAGCATCTGTCAGATGGTAATGGCCAAGGGTCTTGGCCAAACTCGAATTGGCTGACCTGGGTACTCTCCTGAATTAAATGAACCGCTCACTTTGCTCTAAATGTGGGCCTCCCTAATTCTCGGTTCCTCTACCCATATGTACAGCCTTGTGCTTTCAGGAAGGTCTGCAATCCCTACTCTTCTGCCTTTGTCATATTAATTTTTAATTCTTTTTAAGGAAAGGCAGCTTCTAGGAGATGTGTCATTTTATTGCACAGCACTGATAATTGACTAAAAATAAAAAAGGACATTTCAAAAAGTGTTAAATAGTGATCTTTGGATGAGCAAGTCAGGTCCCTGTATTTGTTGGAGTGAGAAATGGGAGCTACTGTTACCTTTATTGTCTTCTCTGCCTCTGGGCCTCAGACTGACGAGTCACAGAAGAGTTTATTGTACATCATTTGACATTATTAAATAATGTTTAAATAGTATGAAATAATATGGAACAATGTGCATAAAGTGAGATTAAGTGAAAAAAACAAGTTGAAGTAGTATAGAGTACTACAAATTTATGATTAAAAATAGATTAAAAGTAAAACAAGAACATAAATAAGGCTTTATTGAGACAGAGAGATACAGCTTTTCACTGAATGGTTTAGTTTTTTAAATTTTTATGTAAGGATGATGTGCTATTCTTATAATAAAAATATTATTTATTAGAAAAATATAATTTGGCATCAGGCCTTTCTATCTCAAACTGAAGAAGCAGAAGAAATATCAGTGGTGAGTCTCTAGTTACTAAATGATGTTCAAAAGTTTCATTTCATTCATTCTCCATAATTACTTCCATCTACAGAGAAGCTTGGTAATCTTACACCTTTGTGGTTTTTAAAATAGTTTAAGAAATGAAGATTGTAAGATCATTATTGAGCAGCCTGGAACCCGGAGCATGAGCAGCACCCGTGTTTGAGCGCAATGACACAGTGTCTGCACTTGTCACTGGAGGTGACGGGGAAAGAGCACAGGAAATCTGGGTTTAAGCCCAGTCCTGCCTCTCACTCTTGGGCCCCAGTTTGCTTCTCACATGTATGTTCAGAGCCGACTGGGATGATCTCAAATTGGATGTCTTCTTCCTTTCAAATTCTGTGACGCTGCACCTGCCTATTTTTGTACTGTGCTCTATTCCCAAATCTAAGGGTTGTGACAGGAGAAGGATGTGATTCTACATTTTTAAAACCCCAGTCAAGCTTTATCCTGATCAGCTTCAGAGTGAGGATGAGGAGTGCGGCTGTGTTGGGGAGGTGCCTCCAGAAACCTGCTCACCCTCGGGCAAGTTAGGTAAAGTCCTGACTTGCCTGTCTCCCAGAAACACCTTCCCAAGAGTCTTTTCTCTCTTTGTCCCCCTTTTCAACAACCAACCCAACAATGACAACTAGTGACGTCATTGCTGTCTCCGTCTCTGGCTAAGTGTACTGCCTTTGAGTCAGGAAGATCTCAACTCAAATCCTTGCTCTACTACATTCTAGCAGTGTGACTTTTGGTTTCCTCATCTGGAACTGAGTAGACTCCACTCCTCCCAGATGGTGGGAATGGAGCGAGATAATCTGTATAAAGCACCACCCAGAGGTTAGCAATAAGCTGCAATCTCTCCCACCTAATGGAGACTGCCTCTTTCACCTCTCAACTGACTCACCCAACCAGCCCTGGACCTAGGCATGGCACATTGTCAGAGCTCCATTCGGGTGCAGATTTGACAATTAGAGCTTTCTTTTTGTATTGAGCTAAAATCTGTGACTTGTTCAGTCACTGTTTGGCACTGAAATTAACTACGTGTACCTAAAAAAAGGGGGGGGGATAGTTCACTTAAATTCTGCTTTGTAATCAATAGTTACTTTTTCTATGAGTAGCTGAACTAAAAGATTTATTTTCAGTTAACTACAGTAAATCCAAAGAGCACTGAACACGGGAAAAGGAAGGCTAAGCCTTAGTCCTGGCTCTGCCATTAAAAAGCTGTTTTGCATAGAATAAGTTATTTCAACCAGGTGGGCCACATTCGCCTCATCTGAAAAAGAGCAACTACATATAGCAGCAATGACAAATCAATTTGATCTTACATGGATTGATTGGCAATGATTTTTCACGTGCAGTATTGAAAGAGAATTTGGGTTGTGTACATTTTGCACTCAATTAGCGATGTCTGCCGAAAATATGGGAGGATGTTTTGGCAACATTTGGGCCACGTATTTGCCATATAAAGAATGGTCTAACCTATTCATGGTTTTAAACTCACTTAATTGACAAACCGATTCTATGAACAAATGTTTCCTTGCCATCGCCTGTAGACTCAGCATTATGCTTATGTAAACAAGTGGGAACTTGGAGAAAGGAGGAGCAGCACTAGAATTCAGAGAAGTTGAGTGAAAACCTCACGGAGGAAGTGACTCTTAGGCTGCACAGAGGACTGGATAAAAGTGAGAAAGAAGGAGTACTATGCAGGTGAGGGGAACAGTATTAGGAAAGGGGATCCAGTGTATGATGGCAGATGGAAACTGCATTTCTGCTGGTGAGCATGCTACAGTGTATACAGGCATCAAATTATAATGTTGTACACCCGAAACTTATATAATGTTATTTACCATGTTACCTCAATAAAAAATTAAACTTTTAAAGAAAGAAGGACAGAAAGCCTTTAAACGTCAATGAGAGCAATCTGCCCTGACTGCGTTAGTAAGTGCTGATACCTCAGGGTAGCTCAAGGGCTGCAGACAGAGCGGCGAGCTCAGGGTAAGCCCGAGGACTTCAGATCTGGCCTAAACACCCACCAAATCATTTATCAATCTTGCCAACAACCCTGAGTTTAGGTGTCACTGGTCTTATCTCAGTTTGACAGAAGAGAAAGCCCAGACTTCCAGAAATCAGTACCCTGCTTCCGTCACACGCCTGCAGATGGGGAAAGGAGGTGGGGTTCCGTGTTTGTGTGGGGACTCCTGAGAGCACATTGGCTTCATTCAGCAGAGACAGGGAAATCGGGCAGGAAAGGAGAACATAATTAATATATGCAAATTTGGAAATGTTGACATTGGACTCCTTGTGGAATGGCAGTAGGCAGTGGACTGGGGTGGAGATTTGGCCTGGAGTCTGCATGCAGAATCTTCGCCCTGTTCAAGCGGCGAGCGCAAGTAGCCGTCTTAGGGGACTCTCTGTCAAGGACACAACTGCAGGACACAAAGGAAGACGCCAAGTCCACATTTCAAAGGTATTTTCGAGAAGTCTGGTGGTATAGTTAGCCCAACAATGTCTTAGTAATTTGAACTCTTCAAAGAGAATGTTACAAAAACAAAAATTTATTTCCAGATGGTGGAATTTGAGGAGGAAAGGATTTAAAGAAAACAATCTTAAAGAACTGAAGTCTCTGTTCGTGACAAAAAACCCTCACATTTTTATTTGGGAAACTAAGATGTTTTTGAATTACAGGATCACATAAAAGCATCTGAAAGCAGTAAACCTTCTTGCTATTTCCATCCTATCCCTTAGTGAGCTTAATTGTTTTCACATTTATGAATGATCTTAAATTCAAATGCATTTTATCCTGGGCATTTTTCACCCCACACATTCGTCCCTACTAGTTTCCAAAGCCAGGAGACAATCTTGTGAACATTTCTAGTGTCTCCTACAAGAGTACGTTCTTTCATCCCTTTGTATCGCCATTTGTCTCCTGCAGGTGAAAGAGCCTTTCATGTATGGGAAGGGCTCCAGGAAAGAGAGGAGGGACGAAGCCATTTGTTAAAAAATGAAGCTTTAAAAATGGACATTGGTCAGAGATGTATGGCTCTAGTAGGTACATAGAGAATTTCCTCTGTGAGGGGTTAGAAAGGCTGAGTGGTTGGGAGGAAGGACAGGAAGCCACAAATGGCCCCTTCCTACAGCAGGCTGCCCCTTGCCTGAGGACCCATGCCTCTTTACTCCCAGAGCTGACGCATGTGGTGAGACTAGGCTCCAACTCAGGGTTTAGTGAGAACGGCAAAGCCTGCGGGGAAATGCCGAATGTGTTTGTTCGACTGACAGTTTAATTAACCAGTTTCCTCCCTTTCCCTCTCCCCCCACGAAAATTTATGTTTGTTTTTCAGAAACATTTTAGATATAAACTTTTTTTCCTCAGACTGTCCTATTATTCCCTTAGTGCCTGCTCTCTTCTAAGATATCTAAATATGCTCATTTCCCCCCCTAAGAGATGCAAAAAGAATGACATATTACATAAGTTAAAATTTCCCCTATTCTATTTACCATCACTGACTCCAAATGCCAACATTCATTGATTAATACACCTGGATCCATATATGTATGCACACATATGTACAAACTAATAGCTATATATTTTTACTTTCCATGGTCTTAAAATGCCTGGAAATGTTAATTTAGTCAGGTTCTTTCAGAACTTTTCTGGAACTCTTTTGAAACACAGCCACTGCCTTGAAACTAGTTAACCCAAGGGCCCTCAGAGCTCCAGGGTCAACCCCCTTACCTTTGTTATTTCAAGTTGCTGTCCTTGAACTTCTAGTGATAGCCAGCCAAATTCCCTGGGACTCTGAGGTAAGGTGTTATGTGTGGAGTGAACAATGGCTGGCCTACATCCTTCAGAGCACATTTCTAGGCCTTCCCTGTATATCAGGCACTCCGCTTACGTTTTCTCACTTAATCTCTATAACAGCCTTGTGAGTTAAACTTTGCCAGATCTGTTTGTTGACATGGAAACTGAGGCTTAGGGAAGTTGTGCTAGTTTGGTTGAAGATGAAATTTCACCAAGTACAGGAGGAGTACCCTGTATTGACTGGGCCTTTACACAGAGAGCCGTAAGGTAGCCATTAAAGCAAAACAAGTTTTAGTCCTATCTCTGAGTCCTGCCTGGGTACAATAGGAGAGAGAAAGCTGCATCACCCAAGGAGGGAGTAAGGGCCTCAGGCTCATACCATTTTAGACCAGATGCCTGCATTCTGCAGTGCGGGAGTGGGTGCATGCCCTTTCCCAGTAATCTGCAGGTTCCCAGAGAAACTGGGCCTTGCCTCATCTGGTGAGGGGGATCTTGATGTTGCAACAGCAGTAACACAGACAGCAGGGTGTCCTGTTGCCTCAGGCTGTCAGTGAGAGGCCTCTACAGTCCTATTCATCTCTGGGGCCAGTTGGGTGGAGTCTGGACTTTTCCTGAGAGTTGCCAGGCACACAGGGACTGGGCTACTGGGCACCAAAAACTCCCCCTTAAACCCTATAAAAATAAACATATCTGCAAAAACCAATCATGCACTTCTATGTCAAACATGGTATGTGCACTTAAGTTTAAATCCTGCATCATAGTCTAGGTGTGTCATCTTGCTTTATATTTAAGGCCCACAGACTTCAACTAAATTTGGAGACAAATTGGCAAGCAAAGAAAGCAGTTCTTGTAGCCTTTGGGAGATTCAGTTCCCTCAAAAGAATTGTCTTAGGATCCTTACCAAGGGGGAGACTTAATACAATAATATTCCCAGGCAGGATAAGAGGATAAGATCACCACCTTGTACAGGATTTTCCCTGTCCAGTTAGTGATCCTACCACTGATCCTTCTGCTAGAAGAATTATCTAAAGAGGTTTCTCTGCTATAGTAAGTAGTCTTGTGGGAAAGACTAGAAGAAATAGGATGTATGCCCTGGTTGGTGTGGCTCAGCAGATTGAGCACCGACTTGCGAGCCAAAGGGTCACCAGTTCAATTCCCAGTCAGGGCACATGCCTGGGTTTTCAGGCCAGGTTCCTGGTGGTGGGTATGCAAGAGACAACCACACATTGGTGTTTCTTTCGCTTTCTCCCTCCCTTCCCCTGCCTGAGAATAAATAAAATCTTAAAAAAAAATAAAATTGGAAACATTAAAAAAAAAGAAATAGGATGTAGAAACACTAAATTAGGTGTGTGGGCCATTGGATCCTTCTCATCTGTGTCTTTGGTAACCACAATAGCTAGCTAGCAAACTGCCCTCTTATTGCATTATACTGTTGCATGACTTTAGCTATCTATGTTGTTTTCATTTTGGTAATCTGTTTTCAGCCCTATAGAATAAACGTATTCAGTTGACCTACATGGTAGCTGAAGGTACTTCATGTTAGAACATTCTATTTAAGGTTGAAACAGGGGGGAGAATTAGGGCAGAATTGATTGTTCATGGGCCTTTTGCAATTCCCACTGTCCTGAAACAGAACATCCTTCTTCCTTGGCTACCATTAACCTTTATTTCGAACAGAGTAAATCACTGGACTCAAAATTTATGTTATACACTAATGTCGGCTGGTAAACAACTTGTCTTTTCACCAAATGTCATTATTCAAAGTATGAAAGCAGTACCCTAGAACAATTTCACATTCTTATTGATGGCTTCTTGCAGACCTGAAGTCCTTTGTTGGGTTTTATTGTGTAACACCTTGTGGTCACAGCTCAACTCTTACAGAAATGTGATTCACCAACTGCTGGAAGCTTCCTGCCAGTTTTGCTGAGGGTCAAATAAATAGATTAGATTGTGGTTGTTGTTGTTGTTGTCATTTTTTTCTTTTCTGCTTAGAAAAGCCCTATACTTCAGGGAGTCTAAGTGTTCCACAGATTCAAATTTTTGTATTCTCCTGGTTCTTGCATTTTAAGTTGTGATTTTTGTACCTTCTTTAGAGCTGGGGTGGAGGAAGGAGAGGGCCAGATGTTTGACAACAAAAACCTGGCAGTCCCAGCTTCACTGTCCTCCTCCAGGCTGAAATGAAGTGGGGCAGGATGCAGAAGAGAGCCAGGCTCTGCGTGCGGCCGAGGCTGGAGGGGCAGAGGGTTGGTCCTGGGACCAACCAAATGAGAGTTAATGAACCTCTCTGCCACCTCACCTCCTGGCACACTTGGCAAACTCCTGCATTAAATACCCTGGCAGTCAGAAATGATCAGAGCATCTCCAGAAGCCCTATTCTTGATCTGAACTAGTGAAGTGTACACCTGTGGAAGAAGTAATTATGGACTAAATGTCTGTTCTCACCAAGAGCCAGAGAGAAGGTATGATCTGGCTCTAGTATATTCCTCATCTTCAGAAGCATGTCGGGGTAGGTAATGCTGTTTCCAAGTGAGGAAAACAAAGAATGGTTGAGGAGTGACATGGGTGTGTGGGACCTAGGCTGGTCTTAGAAGCTGCCGGGTTTGAAGTAATCTGGGGTGAAAAGACAAGACAAGGAGAAAAATGAGGACTGTGCTTATGATGCAAGTCTCATCCCTGATTTTCTCCTCATAAATGCAAGGATCACACAACAGGTCAAGGCTTTGGGGCTCATGCAGAAGGTGGGCTCTTTGGATTTTGCGATTCTGCGAGTTTAAGGCATGTCTTTCTGGTCCTGGAAACCCCATCATTTTGTCTGTTGTCAGCTCAGTCCTGGACAAAGTCTGCTTTAGAATTTTTGAGGCCTTAGTTTTACACCCTCTAAATAGAACCAGGACTCTGAGTATTCTGAATCATAATAATGCCTGTAGTTCAGGCCTGTGGAGCTAGGGTGCGCCTGTCAGTCTACTTACACAGGGACAGAAATGGCTCCTGGAACTTTCATAAGGTCTGATACTTGCTCAGGATTAAGAATTTCTTATTTTTACCCTGTACCTATTAGCACTTTTAATAAGAGTGTGTAGTACTCCAAATGTACTATATGGCGATTTGGGTGGGCAGGTCTTTTATTAGTAGCTTTGGCTGCAGGGGACAAAATCAAGCTCCAAAGAGCCCTAAACAAAGCTGAAAAGTAGGTAACTTTCTCTTATCCCACCCACCTCTTCTTATCTATATCCATCTTCTCTCTTGGGAGCAATAGCTGACCTTCATCTTAGCTACCATTTACTGAGCATTACCATATGCCAGACGGTAGGCTATTTATATGCCCCATATGCCTTCTGTGAGTTCTGTTGTTTTCCTTATTTCACTTGTGAGGAAAGACCATACTGAGGTTTACAGGGTGAAGTAACCCACCGGCAGTCCCAGAGCCAGGTGCGGGCCAAACGAAATGCGCCTCCCCCTTGGCTTATCTTTCCCATCCCCGCTGTGGCAGCCCCTCACCAGTCAGGTAAGCTAATGCTTACTCTCAGCCAAGATGTTAAGTAATTATTGGGGTTTTTATGCGACTGATGAACAGCTAAAAATGACTCCAAGCACTTTGCCTTTGCCTCTATAGATGGTTATATTTTAAAATAGGACTCAAAGACAAGGCCCTGGCCAGGTAGTACATTTGGTTAGAATGTCGTCCTGACATGCGAAGGTTGTGGGTTCAATCCCTGGTCAGGGCACATACAAGAAGCAACCAATGAATGCACAAATAAGTGGAACAGCAAATCAATGTTTCTCTTTCTCTCTTCTTTCCTCTTTCTCTAAAATTAATTTTAAAAAAGACTCAACATGAAAAAAGCCATGGATAATGAGACAATGGAGTAGGGTTATCCCTAAGGCAGGAGCTGCTAAAGATTCCTCACACCATCATGGGAGAGTGGCTCCAGGCAGAGCATTCCACAGCAGAGCTCCATGCACGTCACAGACCATCGTTATCTGGTTAAAACCCAGGTGACATTCTCATCAGTAAGCAGAGCACAAGGAAATCTGCTTTGGTTCACTTCAGTGTCTCCTGTTGACAAAGCATCAGCCTTATCCACCAGCTCCACATATGTAGCTGTAAATTCCTAATGCCCACTGTTCTAAGTGAGGATTTTGTTTTAGGTTTTATATAACACTTGGATTTCTACTTTAAGAAAATTGAGCACATGTCCTCGATTTCATAGAAAATTATGGATGGTTTTAATTTGTCCATGTTTGTAATTAACTAAAGGTGAGCTTGTCATGTTATGTTTCACCAAAATGTATTTTTAATGTCTTTGCCTTGTTTCTTGTTTGCCTTTGTCCTTGCTCATAATTTTAGTGCAAACATACTTTTAGATGATCAGTTTCAACCCAGACTGACGGGCTTTGCCAAGGCTCACTTCCGACCCCACCTGGAGCACCAGAGCTCTGTGACGAGCGTGACCAGCAGCAGTGGCAAACACCTGTGGTACCTGCCAGAGGAGTGTATCAGACAGGGCAAACTCTCCACTAAAACAGATATCTACAGCTTTGGAATCGTAAGTGCTGGGGAGACTCTAAATTGAGTCATACCCTTGAAATCCATGTGGTTTTATTAGCCAGTTGCCACCCTGATAAATTCAATTTTTAAAAAAGGCAATCACTTTCAGATTTATGATTTCCTGTTACTCATTGTCTTATACATTAATTTTGTGTAATCAATCAGCAATAAAATATAAATATATTAATTGGAATGAACAATACTCATTGCTAAGGTTAATAGTCGTGACTAATTATGTATATATATTTAACTTTCTGTACATCCTTTGTAGGTAATAATGGAAGTTCTGACAGGTTGTAAAATGGTGTTAGATGAACCAAAGCATATTCAGCTGGTAAGAATTGTCTTCCTCTTTGTACCTAGGTCTTTTTTCTAATAGAGTTCTAAATGAGGTTGTCTTCTTCTCTTCTCAGAGGGACCTCCTTATGGAACTGATGGAAAAGAGAGGACTCGATTCATGCCTCTCACTTCTAGATAAGAAAGTTTCCCCCTGTCCTCGAAATTTTTCTGCCAAGCTCTTCTCTCTGGCAACCCAGTGTGCTGCAACACGGGCAAAACTAAGACCATCAATGGATGAGGTACGTATACACACAGTTTTATTAAAAACTAAGGCCGTAGAGCCATGGAAAATCTAAATGGGAGAAATTGTGTATCTAAGTTAATCCTTTATCAATGAGACAAATCTAGCCCTGAAAGAGAATTCTAATTGAGTACATAGCTTTTCCAGGTCAAAGAGTAGTATCACTTGATACTGTGGTAGAGGTCGTTATTGGGTGGAACCAGGGACCTGCAAAAATTTTAATGAAGAGACATAGTGAGTACTTTGGAGAGAATATTTTATTTAAACTTTCTTAAGAGATCTGCCCAATAAAAATTTAGTATGTATTTTTCTTTTTGTTTTTTTTTATGTATTCATCTGCCCAATTGATTTAATCATCCACTCATTTAGTATTTGTGTTCAATAAACAATTTATTTAGTGCCTAATTTGCATGTGCCAGTCTTTGTGCTGGGTACTGGGGATCCAACAGTGATCAAGCTATGGTTTCTGCCCTCAAGCCCGCAGTCCATCAGTAAACATGGACATAATGGCGGGTGGGAGCACAGCTAGAATACAGTCTAGCAGAGGGAGTCAAGGAAGCTCCTTCCTGGAGCTGACAGCTGAGCTATGACCTGAAAAGCAGCGTGGGTTTAGGTAGCCTTCGGATGGAAGGACTTCCTTGGCAGAGAGAACATACACCTGTGGAGGCTCAGAGCGGATGGATTTCATGTTGCTGAGACCACAGGTAGTTCTGGGTGGTTCATGGAAATGGGATGGTGGTGAAGGTTTATTATAACCACTTCCAGGTGGTAGAGGGACATGAATTCCATTCTAGGAGTTTGAGTTTTATCCTGAGTCTATCGTAGCATAATGGAAGGGTTTTAAGCAAGGAGTGGACATCGTCAGAATATAAGAAGCCCTGAGCTGGGAGCCAGGAGAACTGTGTTCTAAGCCTGCCACTCCAGGAAGGGCCATGGGGCCTGGAGTCATGGGCCCAGGAGGAGCTGTGAGGTCTACAGTGGAGGGAACATGGGATTGGGAGCCAGAGACCTGGGGTCGAGCAGCAGCAGGTCTGCTCCTTACTGACTAGTGATACTGATCGATTCCCTTTTTTGAGACTCAGCGCTGTTATATCTATAAAGTGCAAATAATAGTGTTGTTTGTGCAGATTAAGTGGAGTGATGTGTACAAAACACTTTGTAAATTGTAAAGCTCTCTATCTGTATTCTTTTAAATTACATATGTGTGAGAAGGTTTGTTGTATGTTATTTTATATCAGGTCAGTGGTTCTGAATTTGGGCTGCACATCCAAATAAACTGAGAGGCATTAAAAATACAGATTCCTGGTCTCCCATCTCCTTATTTTTTGAATGGCAGCCTTTAGGGTGGGAGTAAGGGATCTGTATTTTAAGAATGCTCTTCTTTGTAAATCTGGCATTCGAGAACTATAGATTGGGTTCATTGTATCCCAAACCCTTCCAATTCTCCATATATTAAGGTTGAAGTAAAAAAATGATAAGAAATTCACCCAAGGTCACAAAGTAGTGGTGGCAAATCTAGGCCTTGGGTCAAGTCTCTTGATATTCAATTTAATGCAGTTTTTTTATGCTTTACTTCAAGTCACTTAATTTAGTTATTAAAATGAAGGATTTAGCTAATCTCTAATACCTTCTCATTCAAAATTCTATAGTAAAACTGATTTCATGAAAAGAAGATCATGTCCTTAATAGATAGACAGGAAAAAGGTAAAAAAGGAAAGGTTATTCAACTTAACTGGATGTTTGCTTCTTGGTTAATTAGGTTCTGACTACTCTTGAAAGTACTCAAGCCTGCTTATATTTTGCTGAAGATCCTCCCACATCACTCAAGTCCTTCAGGTGTCCTTCTCCTCTGTTCTTGGACAACGTACCAAGTATTCCAGTGGAAGATGATGAAAGACAGAGTAATCATTCACTGCTTCATGACAAACATTTGAGAGAAAAGAAAATGACTCAGAAAATTCCCTTTGAATGCAGCCAGTCTGAGGTTACATTTCTGGGCTTCGAGACAAAGGCGGGGAGTAGGAGAAATGAGGACACTTGTGATAGGCCCAGTTCTTCTTGTGAAGGATTTTGGCTTCCAAAGTATGCAGCTCCACCCCAGGACTCAGAGGCCTCTAGTATGAATGTGGACCCTTCTGCAGAAGCTCCAGGCCATTCTTACAGGAGCAGGCCTATGGAGATTAGCTGTTCCTCTGAATTCTTCTGGGACGAAGGTGAACAGCTCCAGAAGGAATCCATTTTACCAGAAGATAAAGAAGGAGGCAAGTATGACTGAGGCATGTGAGTACATGTACATCCTGGGAAGACATTGCCTTCCTGTCAGGCCAAGAGGATGACTGATGGTGACCTTGGTAATAATACAGACCAACAATCTGGACAGTCCCATTATTTACTTCCCAACTTGTAAAACAGAGTGGCTTAAAAATGTGCTTTATCAGGTATTTGCCTCATGAGTAAACTTAGGCTAAATTAGAGCCATTCAAGATTATTTGAGATCGTGGGCTCCAACTTCAGACCAACGAAACAACCAAAAGCTACCAAAGAGAGACTGGAATCCAATGTCTTCTTCATCGGTATGAGTCCTGAGGGCCTTCAGTCTGCTAGGTATGTTCAGTTCAGTTGGATTCCAGTGTTTAGTTTAGCTTGCGTACAAAGGTTGTAGTAAGTCCCTAATTTGTAAATATTAGTAGATGCCCTTTAAAGAGTTGCCTTTGCATTTACTTTTATTGGCCCTTTATTCTTTTTTGTGTTCATCCCTACCAAGCCTGCTGTCTGAAAATGAGCCAGGTTCACCCTTGGCTATGACATGTTCGATGCAGAGAGGGGTTCTTGCCCAAGATCTGTATTCTGTATTTAAATTCATCAGGTGGTTATTTACATATAATATAGTTATTTACTGTTATTATAGGTTCTTTTTGAAAATATATATATATATGTACTTAGAGACCTACTATATTCTGAGTAGAATGTGTGAAATTCTAATCAAGTAATTTTTATTTCTGAGAAAGTGGCTGGTCACAAAAACTGAGCAGATTTCTGTTATATTCTGTAGCTTCCAACTCCATGCCTTTACTCCTGCAGTTTCCTGGATCTCTCACAAGCTAAACTGAAATCTCACCCAATCCTTCAGGGCCCAGCAGAACCTCCATCCTTCCGGCAGCCTCCCTAATCTCTCCAGCCAGAAGTACTTTATCAGCATTTTCATAGCTATTATTTGTATTTCTATGTTATATCAGTCACTTCCTGAATTATATCAAAGTTGCTTCTGCCATCTTCTCTCTTTGACTAGACCTGTAAACTCCCTGTATCAGTTTTCTATGGTTGCTGAAACAAATCATCCCAAATTTAGTGGGTTAAAACAAATTAATTATTTTGTGGTTCTGGAAGTCAGAAGTCCTTGGCATTCCTTCTGGAGGCTTTAGGAGGAGATTCATTTTCTTACCTCTTCAAGCTTCTAGAGGCCACCTGCCTTCCTTGGCTCATGGCTTCTTCCTCCATCCTCAAAGCCAGCAATGTAGCATCTTTGAATCTAGATCCCCCTCTTTCTCTCTGACTTCTTTATCACCTCTTTCTCGTACCTTGGCCCTCCTGCCTCTCTCTTACCATGATCCTGGTGATTGCATTGGCCCACTCAGAAAACCCAAGAAAATCTCTGTATCCCAAGATCTTTAATTTAATCACATCTGCAAATGTCCCTTTTCTCTTGTAAAGTAATATAGTCACAGTTTTCCGGGAATAGGACATGAACATCTTTGGCAGAGGGGCATAACTCTGTCACATTTCCTGAGTGTGTTTGGGCCACCTCTTCAAGGCCTAGCATGTTATCCTGTACACAGCAAGTGTTTCCTTACAAGTTGAAGTGAAGTGCCTCCATGAACTCACGTAATCAAAAATTCAGCTACAGTAAACATTGCTGAGTAAATGAAGTGAGGATAATGATTGTGTGTATGATGGTGGGCTGAAATACTCCAAGAAAACCATTTCCAGAGGATTTACAGAATCTCCCTCTTCAGGGTATTCACAATACAAGGTAAGACCTCTAGCTGTCTGTGCATCAGAGGAATAGGTACATGCCACTGGGGAGGGGGCGGTCATCATAGTCCGATTGGAAGCTGCATTCAAGAACAACTAATCAGAGAAAGAAGTCATCAGGAATTAGGGTCTGGTTAGCAGACCAAGGTCAGAAACGTGGAACTATATACAATTCTGGGGGAAAACGACCTCATGACAGAAAGTGAGGTTCAAAACACAGTAAGCCTTAGTCTGACAGGCCCCCAAAAGCCCCAGGTAAGCAGTTAGGAGAGGCCACGCTCACAGGCAGGTCTGCAGGGGGCCTGGCTGTGGGGTGCTGTCTTCCCCACCTGAGCAGGATGTATGTCTTCACAGTGCTCCCAAATGGCCCGTGTGCTAAGACTAGTAGGGGAAGAGGTTTGGACTTGACTTCACAGGATTTTAATTCTTCTGACCTGTCCTAGTTGGCAACGCTTGATTATTCATGTTAATGAAAGGAAACAGTAAAAGCCTTTGGCAGTTGGCTTAATATATTACAAACCATTCTGAGGCTGATTTAGCTTGTTTTATAAGTGTTGTCTGGAAGTACCTTCAGTGAGAGGTCGGTAAGAAAGCTCTGATTAACACCGGGCCTGCACCATCACTCGGCACGTGTGTGATCTGTTGATTTGAATCTGCTTATTTGACTTAAAGCATTGTTCTTTAAACTTTAATGTGCATCAGAATGAAGTGGAAGGCTTGTTAAAAGCCCAGATTGCTGGGCCCACCCAGCTTCGGATGCAGTAGTTCCGGGGTTAGAAATTGGGCTTTGTAACAAGTTCCCAGGTAATGCTGGGGCCACTCTGCCAACCATTGCACTACAATGTTCTCAGAGTGTTCCAGGTCAGTAGATGCTACCTTTCCAACTAGGCTGCACGTTTTTTGAAAGAGGCATCATTTCTTTATATTCCTGCAATATGGTTAACCTCTGATCTTTTTTATTAGATCACCTTGCTGGGGGGTGAGGGTGAGTATTTTGGACATCTGAAGGACCAAATCAGATTAGCTGGCGATAAGCTGACTAATGATATGGTAAGCAGATGGACCCAAAATTTTCTACTGAGTGATCCAGTCCTCCTGACTCGATTTGCCTTCTAGTGGGTACATTAAAAAATGTTGATTATAGTAATTAAGTCTGGCATTCTGTGATGGGCAGTAAGAGATACCTCACAGCTTCATGATGTGTGGAATAAGAAACCAAGAATGAGCCTCCAAGTAAGTGTTCCCTCTGATCAGCAAACATGAATAGTCAAGAATCCACTCATCTTCATCCATATAACGCACCACAAGCAATCCTCCAGGCAGGCTCTGTTTAGTTGTTAGAGTTCTTGTAGCATTTCATGATGCCCCAAAATATTTCATTGTTTTTGAAAATAGGTATGCGATTTCTGACATAGTCAATTTTATTGACTTCTTGAGAATTGTTATAGTGATCCGTGACTCACTGCATAATAGTAGTTTTATACGGTAGTACATCAGCCTGTGTAAAACAACTTTTGTGACCTGACTATGGTGAGTACAGAGGTGAGGGTTATCCTGAATAGTATTTACTAAGCATCTACCAGAACCAAGGCAGTGTATCGATTACTAGGATACCAAGTAAGGAAGAAAAGGCATGGACTCCAGTAAATAGTTGGGTGACATCTGTTATTTGAACCCTCAACCAATGGGACTAAAAGTAAAGGTGAAAAGGAGGGGGGCAGCGATAACTATGCTCTTTTGAGTGGGGGAAGAACACCTCTTAGAGAAGCTTGCTGGAAGACAGACGGGAATATGAGAAATAGAAAAGAGTGACCAAAAAGTGCTCCAAGAAGGCTCTCCAGAGAATTGGGGGCCACAGTTCTACCAGAGCTGTGCACACCCCCACCTCTGGGGTTGGAAGAATGGGGTGAGGACAAGGGGAACTAGGTCCAGATTTTTGCATGTTTTTTCCTATTTGTCCATCACAACTACCAGAAGGTATGAACCCCATGTTATAAATGAGAAAAATGACTCAAGGAGGTTAAGGAATTTCCCTGAGGTCCTCCCAGATCTGGAAGAGCCAGGAATTGAACCCACATCTGCCTGACTTCAAAGCCCAATGTTCTTGTCCTGTGAGAAGGCATGAATGTGAAAAGTCCTTTGCTGATCCCACAAACTTTCAGTAAGCACACAAGCCTTGCCATATCTTCTGCCTTTATCACTGCCCTGCTTGTCTGATGCAGTGCCATGCCAATGCAGTCGTTTAATGTAAATAATGTGAATTCATCCATCCATTTGTTCATTGAGTAAATATTTACTAACAGCCTCCTTTGCATCAGGTACTGTTCTAGGACCTGAGGGGATGATGAAGACCAAACCCCACCAAACACCCTGCCTTCATGGATTGTGCACTTGACTGACTGACTGAAGGAATGAGTGGGTGAACAGAAACACTGGGAGGGTTGTCATCACAGTTCTAACATTAACTGGCAGCTCTCTACAAGCTGCCATCTCAGTGTCGTCTGGATACAGATCCTGGCTCCTCCACCAGCTCTCGTGTGGGGGTTCCGAGAGGTTCTCTCCTTGTTGTATGGGATAGCTGATATCCCCCTGGCAGCCATCACTTTGCTATTAGTGCACAAGCAGTCTATGGCATGCTCGGTGGCAAATATGACAGATCCTATTCTCCCGTTGACCAGTAATTTTTTTCAGGGCATTTATTTGCCAAGGTGGCATCTCAGCAGGCTTCATCTATGTCATCTGAAACACCTGCGCATACCTTACCTCACTATCGGTCCATAATGGAATTATGGTTGGCTTCTTCCCTCTCCTCCACAACATGGATGCTTCCCTGGGGACACAGGTTATATCCTGTTCATTTTGTGCCCCCAACAGCTAGTACAGTGCTTGGTGCATAATATGACCCCACAATATTTATGAAGTGAATGAATCAAATAGTCCTAGGAAGCATCTTCAAAATCATTGGTATCTAGTGTATCAATTCTAACATCTAATTGTACCCAAATTTGTCTTCCTGATACCTGTACTATCATCAATCATTTGCTTAAATAGCTCCAGTTCATCATTCTTGGATAGAAGTTACTAACTGCAAACATTAATATATGAGATATATTTTAAAAAAGGAATTAGGCATTGTGTACATTGCTTGCTGGTGTGCTTCATGGTAAGAAGTATTCCCACATTGTGTCTAAGCAATGATAAACCAACATTTGACAGGTAATAAACCAACATTTGTTGTATTTTGTTTCCATCTATCTGTCCCAAATTATAGATATTTGATGGTCTATTGGATTTGACATGCAAGTATTTTCTTGGGAGGCATTTTCATTTTAAAAGATCAACATTACCTCCCAAACCTTCACATGTGAGCCTTCTAATTGATGTCATCTGCCTCATTGCAAACTTCGTGGTCATCTATATAAACAACAATATTTCTATAAGTATTTTCATAGTTTTTCATTTGCTTCTTAATTTTAAAATTTTCTTGTAGATCAACATTGAGTGGAATGGGGGTAAGAAGGGAGAAATAGCTTACCTGCCACAGTGGGCAGGTGCACGTGCATATTTAAGCTATAAGTACCTGTCGAGCTGGTTGCTGTCACCATAGATCAAGGGAAATGATCTCAAAGAACTTGACTCTTATCCTGAGTCACACTGATGCTGGAATGGGTACCAAACTGAACACTTTTTATTCAATTGCAGGAAATATCTGCTCTGAAATTTTTAACTTAAAAATTTAAAGTATCTTCTATTTGAAAATTTAAAAAATGGCTGATAATATGTGTGTTCATTATTTTATTAGTGTTCATTTTACCCTCCCAGATTGGCAGATATTGAAGCAGTTGACAAGAACATAGGCAAATAGACATTCTTGTTCACCGTGGCTGGTGTGAAAATTGGCACTTTTCTAAGAGAGCGGCATGTATCAAATTTGGCAATATGTATCAAAAATTGAAATGATACACTTTTACCCAGCAATTTAAGTATTCATCCTAATAAATAAAATTACATACCTCTCTAAACAAGATGGCAAAGATGTACTTTATGATGTTTATAATATTAAAATATTGGAAACAGCCTAAATGTCTTTCAATAAAAGATGGGTTACATAAATTATAGTACAAATATAACATTGACTTGTATGCAACTGTCATGAAAGATTATTTAGATCTTTATTGGTATGGAAATTTGTCCCTGAAATATTATTGAATGAAAAGTCAGATTCCAGAATAGCATGTTTAATATGGGCTCATTCGTAACACTGGATACTTTATGATATTATGAGTTTCATAGAGAGAACTTTGCCAAAAGGTTAATGATTTTTTTTCTGGGCTGTGGTATTTGGGTGATCTTTACTTTCTTTAGAATTTTATGTATTTGAAATTATTATAATGAGCATGTATCATTTTTATTATCTGAACATAATAAAGATATTTTTATTTTGGAAAAAAATATTTTCTACATGTCTGTATTTGCCTGCCTCTCTGCGTAGTTGTGGCTTTGGTAAGAACCGGCAACAAGTAGTAACGCTTCTATCCCACCGCCCTTTGTTCTGTCTGTGCTCAAGCCAGGTGGCCAAGGCTCCCAGAGAGCTGTCTGGCATCCCCTGAGTAACAAGTTTTGAGAGAGCTTATACAACAGCCATCCAAAAGGCAAATCCAGAAAAACTGCAATGCAAGAATGGACAATGGATTACAGTACACAACTGAGACTACTTTGTAATTTTGGTAAAATCTTTTAAAATTGTCCTTAGTGGCTAAAGTTACAAATCAGTATTGCAGCAAGTAACTTACAGTTAAATGTAAAAACCTTTGGGGAGATAAAATTTTCATCATAAAATATTCATTCCCCAGACTGTGGCCTACCATCCTTTTTAGCCTACATAAAAATTATAACTTGCTGAATTTAGTAGACTCTGGGCGGTAGGTAGTTAGCAGTTGAAAATAAAACTTGCGATAGTGCAGAGAAATTGTGACTAAATGCAGTGGTTTTCTCTAGCAGGCAGAGATGGAGTCGACACAACAGCACTAAGGGGATTCGCAACGATGCATTAATTACACAGGGAAACAGCAAACCACACTCCAGGGCCAAATACCAATTCTAATTAATTCTGTCTGGAGGGACTGTTCTGTGGACATAACTAAGTTACAGAGGGTATAAATATGATAAAAAACACTTCCCTGACCAATCCAGCTAACAGGTAAATTAGTGTTGGCTTCTTAACAGCATAATACAGACACAAATTCTGTTCTTTTGGTACCAAATTAATGTGTTGGTGCCGTTTGTGTTTCTGGAAGGAAAATACCAGGTAATACCAACTGCACCGCCACTGCAAAGATTTCAGCAAATGAGAAATTAAGAAATCTAATAAATAAAAAGACTGTAAAATAGTTATTCTGACAGCAATTTAGGGTAAGGTATAAATAGGTTCTTAATCTTCTTAATTTCATTATTCACTAAGGATAGTTTCCTGTGGTTCTGAAAGTGTATATTGCTAATTATACCGCACTTACCGAACCATTAAACTTGGGCCTTGTGATATTTCTTTTTCTTTTGTGTTTGCAATACAGGGTTTTTTGAAAAGAGCTGCAATGACTTCAGCCAAGGGCAAACATTGTTTTTATTTTATATACCCTAGAGAGGAATGTAAGAGTCCAGTATGCTGACAAAGGCAAACATGCGTGATTATGCTAACTCACCGCCTGCAGCTCTAAGGCTATTGCCTGAGACGGGAGGCTGAGCAATCCCCGACATTTCCATCAAGCATTTGTCCGTGGTTAGAAAAGGGGGGGATCATTCATGTCATTACGAGTGCCCTGTCTTAACCATTAACATGCATTTCTCTAATAAAAATATTACCTTATGTGAGAAGACAGCCTGACATGTCCTCATCTTTCTCCCTGTCTCATATCCTGGCATCATCGTTCCTTATTTCAAGCCATTTGAATGAACCAGATGGCATCATCACATCCCAGTTAAAAGATCGCATCAATTCCAAAAGCTTTCACTTCACTACACTTGCACTTTACCTGAGCCACTGTTTCCAAGTCCATACTCTGGACCCTATCACCACCTGAAGTTGTTAACATCAGAAATCATAGCATGCTGTCCTGATGAGGGCCCTGGCCCATGAGGTCCATGTATTGTGGCTGCAGAAAACAAATTCACACGGACTACACAAGTTCTGTGGAGAAAAAGGGAAGGCATGGCTGCTCTCTGAGTGAGAGAGGGCTGCAACCCCTGCCTGGACAGGCTTTTATTGCTTTTCTGGGCACATTACATTATGGTCCTCATTTACTATGCACAGGTTCACTTCAGGTGGTTACCTTTTACAGAAAACAAAGGAGAGGATGCTGCTAATTACATCACAGAAGAAGGATATTTGCAAATGCAAAGGGAAAAGTGGTTGAACTTGTAACCAACACTCCTCCTTAGAAGGTTTAGCATAGATTTTAGGAAGTTACTTTAAAGATATGCAGTAAATATTTGCTACCTCAATTCAGGGTGAGGGAGTTTCAGCAAAAGCAAACCTCAAAGCAGCCCAGGTACAATGCAGGCCTGACTCTCCATAAGAGAACTTATCTGTGGGCATGGGTCCTGTGCACCTGACCTCACTCCCCACTGGCCTTTCTGAGTGGGGGCTGGGCTACATTTCCTATGCCATGAGGAACAGTTCCCTATACTGTCCCTGACATCTTGTTACATGATTTCTTCATTTTGTTTCTGGCCAACAATGATCATCTTCTTCCTTCTCCATCCATATTTCTTTTTCAAAGGCTGGGCCATGGGTTCTCTGCATCAGTGGTTGTCCTTATGGAGAAAGAGAACCCCACTAGGTATTTCAAACAGATGGAATTTAATACTGGAAACTGATTACCAAAGGATTGGAAAGGCTGGAAGAGAGGGAAAAAATGAAAATGTGTCCTGGGTGGTGTGGCTCAGTGGATTGAATGCCAGCCTGCAAACCGAAAGGTCACTGGTTCGATTCCCAGTCAGGGCACATGCCTGGGTTGCAGGCCAGGTCCTCAGTTGGGGGTGTGCAAGAGGCAGCCAATCAATGTATCTCTCACACATCGATGTTTCTCTCCCTCCTTTTCTCTCTCCCTTCCCCTCTCTCTAAAAATAAATAAATAAATAAATCTTTTTTAAAAATGAAAATTTAGAGATTAATAACTACAGGAAGCAATTCTCACTCTTATGGATGAAGGAGCCAAAAGAGGAAAAGTGTAACTGGGAGCCCATGACCACTGCCCTGCTGAGGCCGCTGAGAACCTGCACTGATGCTTCTGCACGGTGCTGCCAAGGAGGGCAGCAGCGATGTGGACTGCACCACCTCTGCAGCCGCATCTGTCACTGCTGAGGCCCAGTAGGAAGCAGAGAAAGATAGAGCTTCTCCAATGTTTCCATGCTCCATGGTGAGGAGGTGGCTTCCAGGAACATCTAGGAAATACAGTGTTCTCAGAACTACAGAGTAAGTTACAGGAGGGCAAGAAGGGAGCTCAGTATGAGCCACAGACAAAACCCACCCTTTGTCTATTCAGCATTTATTCTCACCCTTCAGTCTGCATTGAAACTTCCAGAGACAATAACAATACCACACAAATACCCTTTAAATATTGAAGATGCTTGTCACTCTCCCAAAAGAAAGGCACAAGTTTTCATCAATCATCATTTCCATCTCTAAGTGATCTTAATATTTCTTCCATCTGAATTTTCTATGAATAAAAGTAATCATCACTAGTATTTCTGACATAGGAGAGAAGAGAGGATAAAATAAATCATTGGTTAATAGACACAGATACAAACAAAGCAAAGGAACTATGTGCAGCTGCTATAGTCTTTGTTTCTGTATTTTCTCACAAGGCTGCAGTTTATACTCACACGGTGCCTCTTCTATTCTTTTTCTGTGTTCCCTCTGCCCTTGGCCAGCATATCGGTCACACAGGATTCCTTCCCTGATAGTGTGCACCAAATCTTCCCTCCCACAGTGTGCGAGTCCTCAGGGGTCCTGCCTTAGTTAGTGTGCTGCAAGTGCCCCGGTGAAACTGAAATAGCACCGCTCGGAACTCCCTGGATTGCAACCCAAGACCCTGCTACCTGCAACACGCTCCCAGATTTGATCTCCCCTTGATCATGGCAGTCAATACCCAGAGCTGCATAATAACCTGCTTCTTTCTTCTTGGTTCAGTGGTCTGAAGAGCCAAAAATGAGTCTTTCGACTTTCAGGTCAGTGAAACCATTGTTGTGTCTATGTGAGACCACCCCTCACCTGAGATCTAAGGCCTTTATATCAGCAGAGCTTGAAACTGAAGGGATGGGAAGCCAAAAAAAAAACAAGTGTCCTGATCATTGAATATACCATGTCGAATCAAATGTGCTATTCTAAATATGGTAATAAGAATATTAGTTTATTCTGTTATTTAATTTGGGTGTGTTTCTGTTAACTTAGTCTAAGGTTGTGCTAAGTGTAGAGACACACACACACATATGTGTGTGTATATCTGTGTGTACATAGGTGTGTGTGTGATATGTGTGTATATCTCAAAGTCATCACTTCACACCAGCTCTTACTGAGCTTATGGACCAAGCCCTTGAGGCCTTTTTTACATAAACTGCTGATAGCACATATCTCTCTCATCTTTTCCTGTGTCCACCCTGGTTAATGATAACAAGACTACAACAGCTGAGTCTTAGGAATTGTTGGTGGAAGAGGAAGAAATTCCACACTGGTCTTATTGCTCTAATCTGGTATGCTTTCTCATGTACTTTTCTATGTGGAAATACCTAGTAGTTATTCAAGTGGACTGGTTCTTAGCTTTTGCTACCTGATAATTTTTTTTTTCCAAAAGGCTTGAAAACATACATAACTTTGAAACATTACGAATGTTTCACTTTTATGAATCTATCCTATGGAAATAATCATGGAGGTGCAAAAAATTATAGCAAGAAAGATGTTCATTGATACGTTGTTTATAATAGTAAATGGCTGAAAAGAACCTAAATGTGCCACAATGGAAATCTGTGAAATAAATTATCACTTGGTGTAGTCATTAACATAATATTATACAAGAATGTTTGCCCTACCTTGTTAAGTGGTAAAAGACAGATTACTAAACACTATATAAAGTGGGATCCTATTTTTTTTTGCAAAAAGAAAGTATATAAATACACAATTATATAAAAAGGACTAGAAGCCAATAAAAATATCTAAAAGAAACTGGGTGTTATGATTATAGTGATATGCCACTTTTTGATTTATCTACATTTTCAAACTTTTTGTCAATGAGTATGTATTACTTTAATCTTTTAAATGATTGTCCTTATTAGAATAGTTACAAATTAATTTTTGTAATAATATGTGATGGAATATGAAAATTATATGCAGCAATACATCAGTATTTTCATTACATAGCTTTTTGTAATTTTGCAGCTTTCTGCTTTTGTCTCTCTACTTCACGTGTTATTAATTTCTTGTAGTGCTATTCCACTGTAGTAGCTCTTTAAACTTATTTACTGCCAGCATTTCTATTTGTATAAATGCAGACAGGGCTTTTGTTGTTGTTCTCGAGGAGAGGCTCTTATAAGATAGAACAGATAATAACCACCAAGCAAATATTCAAGGGACTAAGCTTAATTTGTCAGAGTACTGCAGTGGTGCGATAACAATTAACGGATTTGCTCCCACTGTGGGAGAGCAGGCGCCCACTGAACCGCAGAGTGTGCGCCCTCACAATGCGCCCTCTGCAGACGTCAAGCTGGTCATGCGGGAGCCCGCCAGAGGACACGGGTAGGTCAGCATGAAATTCCTCCCCTGGTCAATCAGGAATTCCACGTTTCTGCGGGAAGTGCAGCAGCAGTTGGATAAAGGAATGTTAATATTCAACCATAATTCAATTAAAATTTAATTTCTAAATCCAAGGAGTGGAAATCCAGCATAATTAGAAGTAATGACAGTCAAGTCGTCCGGTACGTGTTCTCTCTCACGTTCTCACCCTCACGCACTCTCTCCACTCCAGGGTTGGCTGCTCCCTGCCGACCTCCCTCCCAGGCGCTGCTGCTCGGCCTGATGAAATGTTCATTTGCTTGCAGAGAAACTTCTCTTCATTCTTAACCTGCTCAACGATGTCTTCACCCTTCCTGTTGTCTTAACGAAACCCAGTTCTCATCATGAACACCGCCCTTCTCCCTTTACAATTTTGTCCATTGAGTGGTGCTCATTCTAACACAAACCTGATCCCTCTAGGTCTGGGAAGAGGGGGTCTGATTCCTCCAATTCCACTCTGCTGTGCCTGCTCCACTGACCACCCAGGCCCAGCTTCGCGGGCAGGTGTCCAGAGCAGTCGCACCAGGCCCATGCATGGAAGTGCCCCAGGTTTGGGGTTTAATGCTCTCAAGTTAACCTTGAAACTCAACAACTGTTATAAGCTAAATTGTGCAACCCCATTTATCTGTTGAACTCCTAATCTGTATTTCAGAATTTGACCGTATTTAATATTTTCCATTATTTTATTTTAGAGAAAAAGGGAGGGAAAAAGAAACAGAGGGAGAGAAACATGGATGGCTGTCCTCTGCAAGCATCCCAACCTGCAACCCGGGCACATACTCTGACCAGGAATGGAGCCAACAACCTCTCGATTTGTGGGACACCGCCCAACCACCTGAGCCACGCCAGCCACAGCTGAATGTGTCTGTATGTAAAAATAGGGTCCTTTAAAGACCCTCTAACTAAGGTGAAATGGTATCATTTGGGTGGGTCCTAATCCAATAGGGTTGGTAAGAGGAGATTCCTAAAGTTATCTAATTGTTTATAGGAAAAGGAGGTTAGGACAGAGACGCAACAGAAAATCAGTGTAAGCACAGTGGGAGAGGACGGCTTTTTACAACTAAAGAGAAAGGCCACAAGACAAACCAAACCTGCAAAAATCTTCACCTCAGACTTCTCACCTTCAGAACTGTGAAGAAATAAATTTCTGTTGCTTAAGCCACTCAGGTTCTCTGTTATAGCAGCCCCAGCAAATTAACATAACAATTTCACCTAATTTGTGTTTTGAGCGAAATCTGATGGGACAGTGGTGCATACTCTGGGGGTTTGGAGCCTTGGTTCACAAGGAATCCCACCTTCTACCACCTCCCTACCTTTCCTGGTCAGATTCTTGGCCTCCTGCTAACCTTCCCATCCCCAAAACTCTGGATCCTGCCCAGCCCACCCCTGCCTGTCTCCTCCCAGGGCAGGGACTGGCTCACGTCAGAGTACCAAGCCCACCTGTGTCCCACCATTGCCCTCCAGCTCTGGGTCCGGGGGCCTGGGTGCAGGTGCAGGTAGTGTTGAGATGGGGGAACCATCACCTCTGGCATCTTCAGCAAGGGCACTGCAGCCCCATCTCTGCTCGAAGCTCACAGGGCCTCAGAGTCTGTTTGGGGGGCTCTGGGCTGGGATGAGTCTATCACCTGCTCTGATCCAGGCACCACATGTGTCCTGGGGGGTATCATTCCTTGGTAGCTGCCCTTCTGCTCTGGTTTGCTGCAGTGTGCTGTGAGAAGGGAAGATTGATTTCTTCACGCCCAACAGGGGTGCAGTATATCAGGGGAGCTAGAAATCGAACGCCCAGTGAGCCACACATGAACAAAGCCCCCCACTGGGCATCTGTCAGGGTCTGCACTCACTCTGCAAGTATCCCCATGTCTAAGGGACCGCAGCATGTAATAGTAAATAAAAACACGATGACAGGTTAAGAGAGAGTGGGTGCAGCAAAAAGGAAAGGAATGGCTTTTTCCTTAATATTTTAGTATCTTTAACAGCATTATATTTGAATAAAGGCCCCCACATTTTCTTTTTGCACTGGGCTCCACACATTATATAGCCAACAGTGCCCAGCCCCCATGTAAAATGTCACCACTTTTAGGGCTCCGCAACCTGTCTGCTCTTCTCTCTCTCCTCATACTCTTGCATACACACCATTTACTCCCTTGGCCAGTCTGTCTCTCTCACCGACCTTCAAACCCAGTCTCCGAGAACAGCTCACTCCTGCGGCCCACCCTCCACCATTATCCAACTGTTCCACCTCTTACCCTCAGCTCGGATTTAACGCACAAGCTTTGGGGCCAATCGACCAGCTGGGTGACACTGGCCAAGTGAGTTGCGGTATTGGTGTCCTCTCTGGTTGCAAGGTTAAGTAAAAATAATACATAAGATGTGTTTAGCACGGTGCCTGGAACATATGTTTCCCCTTGGATCACGACTTCCCATCCCTCTGGCTCTCACCTTCTTACTCCCATCGAGCTGGTTCCCAACACCAAGATCTCTGGACTCTAGATTTCCCTCTACTCTATCATGACAATCCTACTACTTCCACCCCTGGGCTTCACTTCCTTTCTTTTAAATTTCAGAAATATCCTCAGTATTTTTTCTACCATGTCTGACCTGCAAAATATCTGATCTGCAAAAAATTTCCTAGTTCTCTTCCCTGAAATCTGTTTTTTGTGAAGTCACAGGTACCGTGATGCCACTTTTATGCTGACTGTGGCCTGCACACTGTGGTCTCCTCTTCCATCCACTCACTGGGGCTGCTTAGCTGTCCTGCTGGTCTCGGGTCATCTGTCGCCTGCATACCCAACTGTAGTCACTAGGTTTCTCTTCAAGACTCCCTTCCCTTCCTACGCTCTGACTCTGAGCCCTTGTGTCTGATTTCTACTTCAGAGGAAAAAAAGCAGATGTTGAGCGTGACTCTTCACTCCCTCTCCTGCTTCTGGACAGACCCACCAATCACCTGTGCTTCCCTCCTGCCCGCTCTTCCTCCATCCGTCCTGTGGGCCTTTCCCCTCTCTGCTCTGGATCCTTTTCCCCTCCTTTACTCCGTCAGTCGTCCTCTCCACTTTGTCTTCAACCTCTCATTTCCCATGTCTGCTTCTCCTCGAGATAGAAACCGACTTTTAAAGATTTTATATTTATTTTTAGAGGGGAAGGGAGGGAGAGAAACATTAATGTGTTGTTGCCTCTCACGCGCCCCCTACTGGGGACCTGACCCACAACCCAGACATGTGCCCTGACTGGGAATCGAACCACTTGGCTCTTTGATTCCCAGGCTGGTGCTCTATCCACTGAGCCAGATCAGGCAGGGCCACAGCCAGGCTCTTTGGTAAAGCAGTTTGTACTGGTTCACACCCTTCTTTCACTTCCCATTTGCTCCTTGGCTCCTTAAATACAGGGTTTGCCCTCCATTCCACTAAAATTTCTCTCTCTCTGAGACAATCAGTGGCCTCCTAATAGCAAACCCTAGTGATCCACGTTCATACTTCACCACACTTGATTTCTCTGCAGCATCTGACATCGCTGAACTCTGCTTTCCATCATGCCCTTGTGCCCACAGCCTAGCACAGTGCCTGGCACGCCTCAGACCTTCAGCGTTGGACTAGGTAAATGAAAAACACTGCAGAAATAAATGCTGCACCGGATTTCCACTAGGGGGCACTTTCTCTACATTTAGGAAGAATTAGGGCAGGCACTTAGGAAATCAATTCTTTATGAAAAATTCAGCTTTGTGTTTAATTTTTAAAGTCATTTGTTGTTTATTTAATGGAAACTGAAATTCTGCCATGTTGTAAAAGCCTTGGAGCACTGTACGGCTGCCAACTCTTTCTGGTTCTCATGGATAATGTCAATATTCAAGTTTGTGTAAAAAACAAAATTGAACATGGCATTTAATTTTGCATGCTATGAATTCAGATCACTGAATTTATGTGAAAATTTCTGTAGTATTTTCCAGTTCATATCCTTAGATAAGGCTACTATTGAATTAGTTCATTACAAATAGGTTTATAGATTATCCCCAAGACCTGTTTTCTAAACCTTTCTTTACCACACTTTCATTTCATTTAACCTTAATTGCACAATTAATGCTGTAGTCCTACTGATCATCTTGATCTGCCTAATGCCACAGAGATTTTAATAGGGGGAATGAAAAGGGAGAAACTGATTTTACTAGCAATTAATAGCTACTTAAATGCAGTAGAAATATAACATGTCTCTATGCTACACGTTGCATAGAGACAATGCTTCACTATTTTGATACCTCCCTTCAGTACAATATTCTTGACTGCTACAAAGCAACCACGGTAACAAGATTCTGTTTTTAAGGGACAACGTTGTTCTTAGCAACACTGAAAGCATAATAGCACAGCTAATGGTCAAACACAGGATTATACTCACTGTCAACCTTCTAGGAAACAGAGACATCAAAAAATGATAAAATACAATCAGGTAAGTGCATTGACAGACCACACAATAAGAACCGAGGGAGCACAAGGGAGGAATTAAAGGATGATTGCTTGATGGAATGAGCTGCAAGAAATATGTTGTCAGCTTTGGGAAGTTCCATGCAATGTCTTCCCCTCTAATGACTCCACATGGATGCCAGTAATTTCTCCACAGTGTGTCAGGGAGATTCTGTGTATGTTAAATAAACTTGTGTGTGTGTGTGTGTGTGTGTGTGTGTGCACATGCTCGTGTGTGCAGATTGCTTAGAGCTTTTGATATTAGGGATATAACCACATCACTTTGGACGATCCTCAGCATTCACTGAACTGGAAGAAGGCCTTGCTACATCAACTTGGTTTTTGCCCACCCCTGAGCCAATTCTGGAGAGCATTTTGGAGTAATTTGGTCTGCACAATCTCTTCTCACCAGCTCGACTCTAAATCCTGAAGAAATGTGTTTATCACCAAACAGAAAGCGATTTCTGACCTCTGCCTGGAGCATTCTATCTGCCCACAGTGGAGTGAACCCTCCTCCAAACTCTTGGCATTAACAGAAGGGGACGCCAGGTTTGGCTCAGTCCTTTCCTCAGAGAAAACCTTCCCTGACCTCGTGGATTAGGTTGAATGCTCTTTAAAAGTTCTCTTTTAGCTGTAAATATTTCCCTTCTGGAGCACTTATCACTATTGTGATTTTGCATTGCTTTCCTGGCGTTAAAAGATAAACTGAAGCATATGTAAAATTTAAGAGTTTATTTGAGCAAAAATCGATAGGCATCATGCAGTGCCAAACTGGAAGTGGTTAGGAGAGCTTCACTTACTCAAGCTGGGGAGAGACTTTTATAGAGAAAAAGTGGAAGCAAAGTAAGGAAGTTATTAATTGGCTATAACTGAAAGGGTAGATAGCTGTTTGTGATTGGTTGTCCTTAGGTTTCAATTTATAACCTTGGGGAATTTATAGGCTTAGATTTGGGTTTGCTTATGGAGGCTGCCACAGCATTAGCATCACCTTACTCTAATGGTGTCCTGGTTTAATTACTTTAACACTGGTAATTATTTTATTAATTACTGACTCCCAGGCTTAGTTGAAAGTTCTGGGAGACCTCCCGGTATGTCATCGCTCACCATTACCTAGAGGAATATCTGTCACAAAATAAGCATGTAATAAGTGTTTGTTGAATACATGCATGCATGAATGTTCCAAAGGATGAGTAAATAATTTTGTTAAACTGTAACACTGATGGGTTCCTCTGGAAAAGAGAATGAATATACGCTAGTTTTTCTCATTGGGGAGACTTGTGGTGGGGAGATAAGCAAACATTGTTTGACTTAGAGTCGTTCTTAGAGAAAAACTCTATCTCTAAAGCTGCTATCAATTCTTTAAAGGCAGAACTCCTAGCTTAGAGTTGAGATCCTTTACTTCAGAAACTTTTCAAAATGTCACTAAGTTGCACGAACTGGTGAAGGAGGGCCAGGTATGATACACGTGGCAGGAAGTTTCTCCGGGATCCCAGCCGTCGACATGTTCACCCATTTCTTTGTGCTCATTCAGTTTGTCATTTTTCTCTTTCTGTGGGAACACATCGTAGAACCCTGGACTGCTAGGGCTGCACAGGATTGCACCCATTAGCAACAACCTCATTTTATGTGAGCCACAGAAGTCACATGATTCTCCGGCCTTCTGTGGTCCTCCTGTACAAGTACAATATCTCCAGTCCCTATGCTGTGTAACTGCAGGAACTACAGTCCCCCCAGCTCTCTGTGGGTGTTCCCAGGAGGATGTTCCCATGGCCTCTCGTCAGCTGCAACCACTCGTGCCCACCTGCTCCTACACTCCTGCCCGCCACCTCTTTGTCTCCCCTGACGTTCCAGCTCTTCCAGAACCACTCCATTTTCATCTGGCCACGCAGCCCCAGCCTTATGAGCACAACACAATTGTCTGTAACATGCTTTATAAAAGTCTGGAAGGAAACAGAGTGGAATTGCTGTGTGAAATAAGAAACTTTTGACTCAACGGGCAGACTTTACCTCACTCCTACTGGTCTTCCTTGGCCCGGTCAGGTGCCGTGTTGCCAGAAGTGCTCTCGTTTACAAAACGTTTCTTCTCCTCTCTCCCCTCTTCTCTGTTCTTTGCACCACAACGCTCTGTCCCCCTCCCCTACCCCTCGGCCCAATTCAGTTATCATCCAAAGAAGGCCTCCAAAGACAATGCCCTTTTCTCATTTTATCTACAATAGTTTCCTTTACTTAAGTTTCCTTCTTCTTCTTGTCAGACTCCGAGTCTTGGTTTTGCATAGCCAAGAGTTTCTCCAAAGCTGTTATCTCTCCGAGATGAACTCACCTGCTCTTTTTGAACAGTAATTTTCCTCACAGCAGTCCAAAAGTCCTAGTGAATTCAAGGGTGCACAGCTTGCCAGTGACAGATTTTAGGCCAGAACCTTTTTTTTTCTGAGGCTTCTCACATCCAATCCAGTGCACTTTCTGTATAAATCTCTTTAATCTTCTGGACTTGGCGCTCCTTGCAGGCATGGAGAAGTTACCTAGCTCAGCACAGTGCTTCACCCACATTCCCTCAACATTCTTGAAGACCCAAGCTCTCAAGCCTCTCCCTCGGGCGCCAGTGACCAACTGTGGCCAGTAGAGGGCAGCAGAGGAGCAAAAGCACTGGCCCAGTCCCCTGGAGGGGATGGGACTGAGTGTTCCTATCCAGTAAAAGCCAGAAACATGGAAAACAGAAATATCATAGAACGCAGCGTTGTCAAATGTAGCAGGTACAAATACAGGACACTCTGGAACATGCTTATATTAAAAGTTATTTGTTGTTTTTCTGAAATCCAAACTAACTAGGCATCCTGAATTTCACCTGGCAACTCAAACAAGTTCTGTCACACAGGAACCTGATGCTCAGGAAGTGGCCTTGCTCCTTGTCAGAAACCTGTTGGGAGGGATTGGACAGGAGGGTGCATGGTGCGCTTACAAAAATCGAATGGTAACAGTTGAAAGGGGACTGCGATTTCTCGATATGTGGGCAATTCATATCTCCATCAAGGGCCTTCGGCACAGTGGACAGGGCCAGTCCCACCGAGAAGGTGATGCTGAGCACAGACTCGAAGATGGTGAGGGAGTTAGTCACACAGATCCTTGGGCGGGACTACTCCCAACAGAGGGAACAGGCCATGCAAGGGAGTGAAAGGGGCCTGTGGCGGAGGCAGAATGAGCACAGGGGTGGGGGTGTTGGTGAGGCTGGGAGAAGAGCAGAGCAAGGAGGAACTTGTGAGCTTTTGCTTTCACCATAAATGTGATGTGGAGCCATTTCAGGGTTTTGAGCAAAGGAGTAAAACTGTAAGACCTGTTTTATTCTATATTTTAATTTTTAAATACATTTATTGATTTCAGAAGGAGAGGAAGGGAGAGCTAGAAAAGAGAGAGAGACAGAGACAGAGACAGAGACAGAGACAGAGACCCCAATGTGAGAAACATCAGTCAGTTGCCTCCCATATACGCCCCAGGTGGAGAACCTGCGACCTAAGTATGTGCTCTGACCCAGGATGGAACCTGCAACATTTTAGTGTATGGGACTACGCTCCAACCAACTGAACCATGCCAGCCAGGGCCTAAGAACCATTTTTAAAGGATCATTATGGCTGCTATGTTGAGGAAAGGCCATTGAGAACTAAACTGGAGACAGGAGACCCGATTATGGGGCTACTGCAGTAAGCTAGCACCAAGAGGAAGGCAGAGCTGAGACTGGGGTGGGAGCAGTGGAGATGGGCAGAGGAGAGGAACTCTGGGTATGTTTTGAAAGTGGAGTCAATAGGATTTGCTGATGGATTGGATGTGGGATCTAGGAGACAGAGAGCAGTCAGGGATGAGTCCAAAGAGTTTGGCAAGCAGGGAGAATCGCTGAAGCGGTATTCCTGAGTAGATGAGAGGGAACTGGATCTAGACTGTATCTACATGAAGACTACAACTAAGGGGTTCATATTTTATAAAACCAATGAGAAGGAACATGGTCCAAAGTAAGACAGTGCAATATTAATAATATGTTTGCATTGTGAGGACAATGGATACAAAAGGAGGAAAATGGACGAGGCCAACCAGGAAGAGGTTGTAGGAAGTTAGGCGAGGTGAGTACAGATTAAGGGTTGGGATGACTTTCAGACTTGAGTAATCAGGGGTCCTAACAAGGGCCCCAGGCATCAGGGGTCTCACTCTTTGAAGTGATTTCTTCAAATATGTGGCCCTCCCTGGTACCTGGGACCAGATGAGACTGGATTGCCTCCATCTGGATGGGGTACTCCAAGCTGGGACTGGGGCCCCGTGGGCTCAGTCCCCACTTCTCAGTGTTGGGCTGCTCTCCTACCTGCCACCTAAGGAGTGGAGTTGACCAGATGTCCCGACTTGCCCCATGATTCATGCTTATTCAGTCAGTCATCCTGGGCTGTGGCCAAGTGCTGATTCTAGAAGAGTAACATGGAAAGACAATCATGCCCCTGGGCAATGTAGTTTGTTTGTTTGTTTGTTTGTTTGTTTGTTTGTTTGTTTTTAATTTAAGAACCATGTGAGGTGGGGCTGCCAAAATGGCACCGGCATGCCGATTCCAGATGGCTTAAATAGTTTCCATAGAGAGGGAACCTGCAAAAAAACCCCATGTGCCCAAGGCCCTACACACCCTAAGAATGGCTCTGCATGTGATGGAGCAATGCAGGGGCAAAGAAATACTGTATTTTAAAGGAAAAGGAAGAACGCACATGACTTGGGGATTATTGGAGGTAATGATATCTGTGTGTCATCATCTTAGGTGAACTCCCCCACTATAGAAATGCCTGGCACCCTGTGCTCACCCACTTTGTCCGTAATGATATGATTGAGCAAAGATACCATGTGGAGCTTTTTGAAGAGCAGTGTGGGAGCTGTAAGGAAGTAGTTTTTTCTCAAAATATAAAGTCATGGTCAAATATTATGGGAAAGGTGTCAGCCAACAATAATCTCTCCAAAACAGAGCCAGCCAGGAAAGAGGTGAAGAGCACTCATCTCTCCCACACGCGCTATTAATCTTAGACCCCTTGAGTACAGAGTTCTTCCAGATCGATCCAGAGGCTACATGAAAAATAAGTAAACCCACGCAGTCTGAGTTACTTATCACTTATATATGACACCATATTCTGGGTATTTTTTAAAGCCACTCTAAGACCTCAAAGACGTCTATGTCTGTTTTACAAATCTCAAGCAAACAAGAGAGGCAATAACTCCAGGGGTTTATTCTGCTGCAGAACGAGTCCACACACATGCGGTGTGTCCTAGGTGTGTGCACAGGAACTGGGAGTGCCGGGCGGTGCCAGCCAGCGTAGCAGCAGACCCGCAGCAGGCGACTCCCTGGGCTCCAGCCCAGCTCGGCCATGTCCAGCCTCAAGTCGTTTCACCTCCCAGAGCAGTTCCCTCGTAAGTAAAATGAACATTTTAATGGTATCTGCTTCATGGGTCTGCTGTGAAAAGTCAATGAATTCATTCATAAAAAACACTTCATGGTTGACTCACCATAAACACTCCAAAGGAGCCATTATTATTGTTTATATCTAAGGGAAGGAGATAAAAATACACAAATGTTCTATGTCCTGAATGTGAAAATATCTTCTCTGCACTCTCCAAATTCTGTTTACCTCCATTAAAAAAAAAGGAATTTTCAAGATTTTCTATGCCTCGTGGAATCTGCCATTGGGTAATATGAATTGTTATGAGCATTTTTTTAAGGAAAACTTTTTTTTATTATTCATACCTGGGGACATGCCTATCGATTTTACAGAGAGTGGAAGGAAAGGAGGGGGAGAGGAGAGACATCAGTTGGTTGCTTCCCTCCGGCATATACAATACAGGCCCCAGCCTGGAATGGAACCTGTAACCTAGGCGTGTGCCTGACCAGGAACCAAAAAGGCATCCTTTCGGTGCATAGAATGCCACTCCAGCCAACTGAGCCACATGACCAGGGTGACTTTTCAGATTCCTTTCTCTGCTGTTGTGCATCTGCTCCCTCGCTCCTCAGTGGAATTTTCTGCATTCTGCTTCTCATCTGTCAGTCATCCCTTCTTTTTTTGCTCATTGTCAATTCAACCTCTTCTTTATATTTTCCTTTTGTCCAGTGCTTCATAAGCTAGGTGGCTTTTTCCCCCCTTGACCAGAAATAGATGTTGTATGTGGAATCTTGCCACAAGCAAAGGGACTTTTCCAACCATCTAGAACCAATCCAGGAAAACACACCTACTAATCTGAAGGCAGTTTAACTTCTGCTTCAGGATTCATCCTGTGGAACAGGCAAATATATTTCTATTCCACGAAGGTTGTCTTCGTCTATTGCTGATCGTGGATTCCACGTGCATCGCATTCTTTACTTGTTCTCCAAGCTGCACTCCTTCTGTTCAATAATTCGTCCCTCAGCCAACACAGCCTACCATCTTATCAACGTCAATTTAGTAATATTCCTGTCTGTTTCCTTCGATCACCATATCTGAAATAATAAATTTCCAATCCAGTCATTCTCTGTCCCCTTAGTTGCTTTTATTTTGGTTCTTAGTTCTTTCCGTCACTTGACATTTGTATTTACTTGCTCTTTGACTGTCTCCTCTCACTGGAAATTTCAGGGAGTTGGTTTGTTTTGTTCACTGTCCTCCAGTATCCAGAACAGTAACTGTCCTTAAATATATATTGACTAAAAATGAGTTATAATCTTTTGCTGTTTCTTACTAATATTTTTGTTTGCTAACAAAATGTTTGCTGCTATTTTTCCCTTATTGTATCAAATAAGATCAATAATTTTCATAAAATGCCTAAAAATTAAGACCAATGTGGCTGACCTGGAGTCGATCCCCAGCACCCTCTCCGAGGGTGACAGAGGTGATGTGTTTGGGGTTTGCTGTTGCCTTGGGCATGGCATGTTTGTTAGGAAAGTACCTTATAGAAAACATACTTAAGTAGGCAATAATTTTTTATCAACATATTCTCCTAGAACTTAAAAAGTCAAACATATATATAACAGAAATATAAAGACATAGATTTAGCCCCACAAATACTTTACCTTGAGGAAAATCTTAGGTGATAATGTGAGCTAGGTACATTGAATTGCAATCGAGGTGATTGGGGCCACTTCTCTGCAATATTTAGAGACAAAGGCTTAACATCAAGGTCAACAAATTACATTAACATTTTGACTGAAGCACCCCAATAGCAAAGAAGAGGGCATGAAGTCTTACCTTTTACCTTAAAAGTTCATGTCAAGTTTTTATTCTGTATAATCCTTATTTTTGAAATGTCAAAACAATGTATTAAATATGATGAGTCAACTTAACACTCCAAAGGCCTTTTATCTTGAGTCTGTTTCTCTCTTTCTGGTATTTCACCACTTGCAAGGAGATGTCAGCTCTCTGTGGGCAGGCGTTCCGCTTCCCCGAGTCTGTTGGCGCAGCACAAACCATCCCAGGGTTCTGCCATTCAGAGCTCCTCTGCACCAGGCCCCCAGTTGTCCAGCCCTTTGTCCCATTGACTCCCAGTCTCCATACTTTGATTAAATTATAGAAACATTTTTGGCAGGGGAAACTGTTGTTTCCTTACATCTCTCACAGAACCCACCAAATACAGCCATCTAGGACAAGATCAGCATTGTCAGGAAGGCTACCCTAGGCTCTGCTGACAAAAACACAACAACGATAAAACCCTCCACTCTACATTCCTAGTGGATTAACACAGCAAAGATTCATTCTGATTTATGCCAGGTCCACAAAGGTCTGCAGGGCATGTGTCTGTTACAGGGTGGCCATTGCTGCACCTCACACTCCCACAGTCACCACGGAATAGTCAGCGGTGGGGAGTTGAAAGGTGCACTTAAATGTGTCCCCCTAAGTGACATGTTGCTCTCATTTTATTGGCCACGGCAAGTCACATGGCCATAACTTCAAATGTATGGGGAAATACAGTCCTATCGTACACCTAGAAGAAGAGGGACCCCAGATAATTTGGACAATAGTACTACCTGTCACACTTATGCCTGTCTGTAGACTGAACGAAATTTAACATATTTTTATTATAATTTCTACTCCATGTATACTTGCCAATCTCTTTGGTAATTCTATTATTTAACTCATTTCCTGTTTTAATTCTACCATTCTCCTTTGGACCCTGTTTTAATAAACAAAAAAGAGAAAATGCTAATTTAAATATTCATCAGGATAAATTGATTTGAAGTGTGTTTCTCATAACTGCAAAACCATCATTATCATAACTGTACCTTAATTGGATCCTTTACCTCATCACATTCATTAAACAGGTCACTACACCTTATTCCCTTCCTACCCACCCAATAAAATGTAAAGATTTTACTAATGATAACTCCACAGTGTGTTACTCACTTTGATACCATCCAGGTGCTCTAAAGCAAATGTATTTTAAATATAACCAGAAAACGCATTAGAAGTAACCTAGGAAAAACTTCTGTGTGAGAAGCAGTACAAATAATGCTAAAATTTTGTTTCATAATTCAGATCAATTAATTTGTTTACTAAGCATTTCCTGGGAGAGATTGAAATGAGAGCTTAGTTTCTGCTGGATGAATAACGATGTTTTTAGAAGAAAATGGTTAAGCTTCTGTTTGCAGCCTTTGGTGGCTGCTCACTGACCATACTGTGGCTGCCCGAAGCGAGGAAGGTTGTGGCTCCAGCCTCTCTCTCTCCAGCCTCGTCCGGGCTCACTCCTTGTCCACTTGACTTCAGCTACTGGCCTCTCTGTCGGCTCCCAAATCCCTCTGGTTGGTCCCCACCTTTTCCCCCATGACATTGACGCTTTGGAAAATCCAGGTCAGCTGTCTTGTAGCACATCCATCTACTAGATTAGGTATGGGCAAATTATGGCCTGTTTTGTACAGCCCTGGAGGTAGGAATACTTTCACATTTTTAAAGGGTAGCAAAAAAGAAGAGAAAGAAGGAAGAGGATGAGAATTATGTGAAGACTATACGGACTGCAAAGCCCTAAAATATTTACTAACTGGTGCTTTATTTTAAAAAGTTTTCTGACCTTCTTTTCTAAATCATTATGTTTCTTCATGATATTATTTACTTTGTGCCCAAGTTCCTTAGATTTTGGGCAAATTAGCCATTGGATCTAGGGCTGTGCTCTCGTGCGGTAGTCAGAGCCACACGCAGCTGCTGGGCCCTCGAAAAGCGGCCAGTTGGCAATAAGGAGGGCTATGAGGGTAAATGCACAGTGGATTTCAAAGGCCCAGGGTGAAAAAAGTATAAACTATTTCATTAATGATTTTTACACTGATTACTATGTTGAAATACTATTTTGCATATATTGAATCAAATTCATCATTAAAATTACCCTGGCTGGCACAGCTCAGTGGATTGAGCTCGGGCTGCGCACCAAAGTGTCGCAGGTTCGATTCCCAGTCAGGATACATGCCTGGGTACATGCCAGGCCATGACCCCCAGCAACCACACATTGATGTTTTTTTTCTCTCTCTCTCTCTCTCTATCTCCCTTCCTTCCCTCTCTAAAAATAAATTAATAAAATAAAAATAAATTAATGTCACCTATTTCTTTTTTCAATATGGCTATATTATAAAGTTTTAAATTATATACATGGTTCACATTATATTTCCATTGGACAATGCTGATCTGAAGCCATGATTACAACCAGGTTAAATATTTCCAGCAAGAATGTTTCATAGTTAATCTTATGTACGTCCATCCATATTGCATCACAGCATGAGACACCTTAGTTTGTTCCATTTTTAATGATAACTTGTTTGTTATCACTAAACTAAGTTTGATAATTTGTTTAAAGGGTGACTGACAGGTGCATATTTCCATTGTAAATGCACATTTTCCTCTTCACAATTTGTAGCTCATTGTAGTCATGAGACTATCAGTTTCCCACTGATTTTTCATTTAATGCTTATCCTTTGGTGATCCTTGCTTGAATCAGTTACTTCACTGGAGATTTCGGAATGGTGTTTAATATTTAAAAAAATTTTTTTGTTGTTTTTTTGTATCACAATGGCCACACCAAATTTTTATTTACTTGGTACATTACAATCAAGTGCAATCATTATTCTTTTTGATACTCAAATCTCCCTAATCTTGCCTACTGGGAGGCTCACCGGAATCCTTTCATCACAGCCCCATCGGTTTCTGAGCGCTTCCTTGCCTCCCGGCACAAAAGTCCCCGCCCCCCCCCCGCCTTGTACTTTCCCTGTCCCAGAGTGGAATGATCAGTTTCCTTCTGTTTAGCCACGTCTTAGGAAACCTCCGTTCCCAAACCGGGACTGCGCTGGCAGACATGATCAGTTACTGGGCGGCACCGCCTTCAGCCCTGCCAGGAAACAGAGCTGGAAAATATATTTAAAATGTAAGAAATCACAAACTTGTATTTACATTTCTAATTCAAGTGTAATATTGTTGGCATTTTTCTTAACTTCTTCTATTTTAGGTTTATATTTTTTATGTACATTAAAAACCTTCACTTGGTAAAACATGCAGACATTTTCTTATTTGCCTTATCCTACAATATATAATTTCAAAATTACAATAACACTATTAATCAATTAACATTAACCACAGTGTGTGGTGAAATTTAACATTTCTTTGTAGACCTTTTGTCCTCAGAATATAATCTCCTGAGGATCTACAGTCATGTCACCGAACAGACCTGGGGTGGACGATACACTATTACCGAATGGAACCCCCCTTCTCCCGGGGTCCCCCTGTACTAGGTTTGCCTTGTCCACCACCAGGGAATTATACATCTCAATGTCAGAGACTGGTGGAAAGGAAAGGAACTATTTATTCAGAAAGTTATACAGACTTAAGAGTAATGACTTAATGTCTTCATTAAGATCCCAATGCCCCTTAAAACACCCATAAACAGACACAGTCCTTCCCTCCCCCCTTTGCCCAGTCAGGGGCACCATATCTCAGGGAAAGAAATAGAAGTCTGGGGCTCAGGCAGCCACCAGTTCTTCCTAGTAATCCGTGCTCAGCTGGCAAGCCTTCCTCGGTTCCCAGCACCATCAGCTGTGTCGCCAGGATCTCCAGTTCTTAATCCAAACCCGCATGGCACCCTCTCATGGCCCACCAGCGAGAGTCCTTTCACCCCTTTCCTTCCCACAGCGTCTCTCCTGCATTCTTCCAAACTGCTAAGAGAGAGCTCTGCACCACTGCTACATCTTGCTTCCCAGCTTCCTAAGCTGCATGACAATGGGGGCCCCAAGGCTGTGCAGTTCTCCCTCTCTTGCCAAAGCTGTGTGGTCCTTCTTCTTGCAAAAGCCATGTGGTACCCTGGCATGGCTGCCAGGCCTCGGTTTAAATCCCAGCACCAACCTTCCTCTGCAGCCCTAATTCCAATTCCTCCCACAACAGGCAATGCTTGCCAGCATTCCTGTATTTTCCCAGATTTCTGGGGTGCCCTAGTAAGTATGGGCAGGTGTGGCTCTGTGGCAGGAGTGAGTCATCTCCAAGCTCTCACGCAGGAGCTGTAACCAGGGGGCTTTGCCTCCCAGTTACATTCTTGGTGGAAGTCACTCCCCCCTCCCTGGCTCAAAGCCCGGCCACAGCTATTTAACATATCTATGAAACCAGTTAAAGGTTATAGATATGTTAAATGACCATTCTAGAGGTTATCTGCAAAACTATTACTATGCAAAATAACTCTCAATGGCCCTGCTCCCTGTGTCCCATCTCCCAGCCCAGACTTGTTGGGCGTGAGGACATCCTATATTTTCAATATTTCCCAGACACCCTGAGTTCTGGACCCCATTACAAATCCCTCTTTGCACCCCCCACCCCCCGCTGTACCCTATTACAGCCAGAATAACTTAAAACATTTATTCAAAGTATTCCACAGTAACTTGAGGCAATTATTTTCCCTGAGAGGTTATGTTATCCATTTGACAGACAGTTTCATTTATTTCTGTTTGTGTTCACTTTTAGGTTTTGCTTTCCGCTCATTTTTGAATGCATGAAACATTTACATGGCTCAGAAGTCAAAACCACTACAAAAAGTTTAACTCAGAGATCTTTTCCCACTCCTGTCTCTTTTCTCCTATTTCCACCCGATCTGTAAGTTAACTATTTTCATTAATTCCTGGTTTATCTTGCCTGTATTTCCATCCCCCAAAAACAAGCATAACATACACATAAATAAAACTATATACATTGTTTATATCTTTCTCTTTCTTATTTAATATCTCAGAAAACACTCCCTATCAAGTTCACAGAGATCTTCCTTATTCTTTCTTTTTTAAAGAAATTGCTGAAGACAACTACACTGTGTAGATACACTGTAGTTTATCAGCAGGTCTCATACTGATGCACATTTCTGCTGTTTCCAATCAGTCGCTGTGATAAAAATTGCACAATGAATAACCTTTCATCTACGTTGTTTTGTGCTTCCAGAAATGTAGCTTCAGAAAAGATCCAGGAATCTCAGTTTTAGAAACACCATGAATGATTTTGATGTTGCTTACTGTGTATGGCAAAAATGGTATCCGGGGACCTAGAACTGTTCACATTTTTTAAAAAATGATGGATTGGGGAAAAAATGAGGAAGCAACTGGTAGAGAAGCAAGGTTCTCATCCCCCTGAATCCCCACCTACACTATCTAGCAGAATGCCATTGGCTTATTACACTCCTTGTGAAACCGGAAAAGACTCCAGTGTGTGGGCTGCTGGTCACACCCCAAACCCAAAAAGCAGAGACAGGCTGCTTTATGGGTGCTTTATTCTGATGGCTGGCGATCTGAGGAGACAGTGTGCTCATACCCTAACAGACCATCTTACATTTTCTTTCCAAGACAGCATTTTTATAACACAGAACAAACTGTGGTGAGGGGTTTTGAAATTCAGGGAAAATTAGATTAAAAACTGCAGTATTCTCACCCTGGGCAGTTAGCTGTTCCCAAGGGTGGGTGGTCATCTGTCTCTCCCTGGGACACAAAGGCCCGGATGCCTCTGCTTGTCCCCAGGCAGTCATCTCTAGCAGTGCCCCAGGAGGTCAGCTGTTTTCCCAGGAGCCAGGGTGGGCCTTATCTGTAGGATCTGAAACAAAAGCTTTAACACATGCATTACTTATTGGGCTTATAACTATTTACCTTAACTAAAATTTTCCCACTCCTGAGTCCCCTATCATTCCCCACCATTGGTATTAAACTGTCCCATTTCTATGAGATCAGCTTCATATGGAAGTGTTCATTTTGTTGTTGGGCATGTAACTTAGCATTGCACTGTCTGGTGGGGGGTTTAGGAATGCACCTCATTGCAGACCCACATGAGGAGGCACATTGCATGCAACAACAAGCTATTATAACAGGGTGCAGCCAAGAGGGGGGCCCCAGGTGGGGATTTGTAATGGGGCCTAGTACTCAGGATGTCCAGGAAATATTAGAAAGACATATAAGATGTCCTTCCCCCTTCAGGTGTGGGTTGGGGGAAGGGACAAGTGGAGCAGAGCCATTGAGAGCTGTTTAGCATAGCAACAGCTTTGCAGATAACCTCTGGCATAGTCATTTAACATATCTATAACCATTAACTGGTTTCATAGACATGTTAAATAGCTGTGGCAAAGCTCAGAGCCAGTGGTGACTCCCTGGGCCCTGGGAGGGAGAACCATGCAGCTTTGCCAAGTGAGGACTCCCATGGCTTTTGTGCAGGGAGAACCACGCGATTTTGGCAGAGTGGAGACTCCCGCAGCCATTGTGCCAAGAGGACCATGCGGCTGTGGACATGTAAGAGAATCATGCGGCTTTGTTACAGTGGGGACCTCTGTACCTTTAGAAGGGGGAACCACCACCCAGCTTTAGCAGAGATCCTGGTGACACAGCTGATGGTGCCGGGAACTGAGGGAGGCCTACCAGCCGAGACAGATTACTGGGAAGAACTGGGAGCTGCCTGGGCCACGGACTTCTATTTCTTTTTCTAAGATACGGTACCCCAGACTGGGCAATGGGGGAAGGAAGGACTGTGTGTGTTTGTGGGTGTTTTAGGGGACTTTGGGATTTTGATGGAGATATTAGGTCACTACTTTAAGTCTGTATAGCATTAAATAAACATTTCCTTTCCTTTTCACGAATCTCTGGCATTGAGAGACGTCTTTCCCATAAGGCAGCAGACATAATGAACCTGGGGGGTTCCTTTCGGTAACAGTATATCACCCTTGTACCCCCATTTGTTGTTCTATAACACTATGATTCTGAAGAAAATGACAAGGATAAAAACAATAAATGCCTCTCAGAGACCAGAGATACTAGGCAGCCAGGAGGTTAATTTAGACAAATCAATGCCAAAGAATCCCTCTCTCTCTCTTTTATATTGGAAACCACATCATTTTCTTGCTTTACTTTATGCTCTATGAGCTGTAAACTATCAGTTAGGTTAAAACAGCAGAGTCCTTTAAATTCTTCATATCCATGGTTATGCCTTAAAAGAAGGTAGTCTATAACTATATGATTCTCCAGTACTGTTTCTCTGACTTGTCCTAGTTCTTGACTAATGGCACTGATGGCTTGTGAGGTGGCATTCAAAGCTTTTGCCATAACTCGGGCTAATCTGCTTATTTCTACAATCAAACAGGTTACCATGGCTGGCATTACAAATATGGGGAAAGACACATATCCAGCAAGGCTAAAAAGGCATAAATCACTGTTATAATTGGGTGTAAGGGAGAGATCCCATGGAGCCTGGGTCAGGTGGGGCTTCTGGAGCATGAACACTGTGAGTCTTCCCAGAGAGCATGGTCCCCCAGAACCATTTGCCGGAACATAGGAATGGACAGGCATCCCACATATCAGAAACCATCCTGTTGGCCATTTAACATGAGCATAAGTGTAAGATATGTCAGTGGTGGTGGTGCAATTTATCTTCACACCTGCTGAGAGCACAAGACAGTCTTCAGTGCAGTGGACAGAAGTTGCACACTGTTTAGCTGGGGCTACATTAGTGACTTTCAGTGAAAACATTTCCCTGTCCTTAATTCCCCTTACCATAAAGGACAGGGAAATTAAAAATATCAGAGTAGGTCCTTTTCTTCTTGATATGCTCAAACACAGTATAATTTCTAGGCTATCTATCCAAGGGATTACAAACACCTATAAGACATGAAGTGAAAGTTTGTTTGACATAAGTTTTTCCTACAAGAAAAAAGTCAGAAATATTCAGAACATTTCTTGCTAAATATACCCAAATATTTTCATCTTGTTTGAAAGGAACAAGCTGTCCATAACAGGGGGTCAAACAGGAGGTAATGAAGAGAGCATAAGTCATTGTCTTCGAAAGATGACTTTCAGGTCCTCTTGAGGCTCGGTGGTCCATTGTTCCGCTGGTGCTTTCTTTCTTTTGGTACAATGAGTCCAGGGTTTTACTCCTGCCAGCTTCACTGCAGTTGCGGTGGTGAGGAGTATGTCCCAAGGTCCACTCCACTTCTCTTCTAGTTGACTGTCCGGGGATCCTGTCCTCCAGGTCTTAAGCAGCACCTTATCTCCCGGTTCGAACGAATGCAGTGAACCTATGGGGAGAAGTCTCGAATACAGGCAAAGTCATTAGTTACAGCTCAAGTTTCACTTAAATGTTGTACATATTTCTTTACCTTCATTTCTTGATCTATATACATATCTTCCACTCCAATCATAGCTTGAAATGGCCACCTGTACACAATTTCATAGGGACTCAATTGAATCCCACTTCAAGGAGTCATCTTTATCCTGAGCAGGACAATAGGCAAAGCTTGATGCCCATGGAGATGAGTTTCTTGACACAGCTTGGCCGTATTTTTTTTCTTCAAGGTGTGATTCATTTTCTCTGCCTTCCCAGAAGCCTGAGATCTCCATGCCATGTGGAGTCTCCACTTGATTCCTAAAATTTACTAACCTCCTGTGTAATTTCTGAAACAAAAGCAGGTCTGTTATCACTCTGGATGTTGACAGGGAGGCCAAAGTGAGGGATTATTTCCTTCTGTAAAGCTTTCACTGCCTCTAAGAATTTCTCCATTCTAGTAGGATAAGCTTCTACTCATCCTGAAAAAGGTGTCAAAAAAGACTAATAAATACTTCCAGTCTCAGACCCTCAGCATCTGAATGAAGTCTCTTTGTCAGTCCTGAAGTGGACGCTGTCCTTGGTATTGCTTTCTTTCTCTCCTTTGATGGGGATCTGTCTTGGGGTTGTTCTTCTAGCACGCAACACATCTAGCAATTACTTTTCTTATGGCTGTAGAAATTCCAGGACCTGTGAACCACAGTTTGACATAGGTGCTTAATGAGTGTCTTCCATAGTGTGTGGCCTCATGCAAATGCTTCATGACTGGCTCTACTAAATGTTCAGGAAAATAGTATAGCTCCTTTCTTATTCTTTTTCCATCTGCTACCAGGACCTTCTTCATTAAAACCCCGAACCTTAGCTTTCTCTAAGTCTGAAGTTGAATACTCAGGGTCAGATTTTGACAAATCCAGAACAGGTACCAAAGGCATTATAAACATTTTTCTAAAGATTTTATTTATTTATTTTAGAGAGGTGGGAAAGGGAGGGAGAAAGAGAGGGAGTGAAACATCAATGTGTAGTTGTTTCTAGCATACCCCATACTGGGGATATGGCCTGCAACCCAGGCATGTGCCCTGACTGGGAATCAAACCGGTGATGTTTTGGTTCACAGGCCTGCGCTCAATCCACTGAGCTACACCAGCCAGGGACATTATAAACATTCTTTTAGTAGCCTCTTTTGCTGCACATTCAGCCAGAATGCTTCCTCTAGCTACTTCAGTGTCCTCTTTCTGATGCCCTGGGTAGTGCATAACTGCCACCTGTAAAGGTATATGAACAGTCTCTGATAATTTTAAAATTTCTGCTGCATGCTTAAACTCCTTTTTATTTGGAGGTTAACAGTTATATTTCTTCCTAAATGAAACCATGTGCATGCAAAATTAGGAAAGTTTACCTTGAGTCATACACACATTCACTCTCCTTTCACGCAACAAGTCCAGTACCCTCATCAATGCAATCGTTTCGGCTTTCTGAGCAGAGGTTCCTGGTGGCAGGGCCTTGGCATCCACTGCTCCTTCAAGAGTTACAACTGCATACCTAGTCTTTCTGCTTCCTTTGTCCACATAACTGCTTCCATCTGTATAGAGAGTCCAGTCTGCTTCTTCTAGAGTATGGTCCTGTAAATCAATTCTACTAGAACACACTTTATCAGTTATCTCAGCACAGTCATGTATTAGTGCAGCCAAGTCAGGCTCCAGGAGAAGAGAGGCGGGATTTAACTTACTGTTTTGAGGGAGACATTGGGATTGTCGAGGATGGCTTGGTACCTGCCCATTCTTCACCAGCAGTGAGCCACATTATTTCCCTTTTGCTCCAGCAGGCTCAACACTTGCTGGGACACATAACTGGTATAGACTGTCCCAAGGAAAACTTTTTCATCTTCCTGCATGAGCTCATAGGTGGCTTCCACTCTCAAGCAGGCTGGCCGCCCCTGGACAGAGTGATCCAATTTCCTTGACAATTATGCAATGGGCTGCAAATGTCCCTAAGCATGTGGGTGAGGAATCCCAGGGCAACACCCTATCTCTCACACACATATTATTGAAAGGGCTTCAGTAGGTTTGGAAGCCCCAAGGCCAGTGCTGAAGCCAGGTGTACCTTCAGGGACTCAAAAGTCTGAGTGCACTCCTTTGTCCACTCTAAAGGGCTATATTCTGGTCCCTTCAGAGCTGCATGCAGTGCTTTAGCAATGAGTCCAAAGTTAGGAATCCAAATGCAGCAGTCACTTGCCATCCCCAGGAATCTCCTTAACTATTTCCTGGTGTTGGGAGGGGTGCTCTGTGGACTTTTGTTTCACTGCCTGCACCATATACTCAGACTTTTCTGCGCAGGGACGCCTTTCCCCATTCCCTCAAAGAGGCATCTCTTATAATGCTCCAAGAGAGAAAGGCATCCCCATCAGGGTCCTAGCTGTGAAGCAGGAGACAGGATAAGAACTCTGAGACTGCAATGCTGTCACTGGCCAGCATTTATCACCCTGGTTGCCAGGAAACACCCTTTACCAATTAGGTAGAATGACTAGTAAACTGAGGCAGGGAGGAGGAAGGAGACAAGTCTCACATGCTAACTCAGCAGTCCTGAGCCTGGTGTGATAATCTTGCCAGGTGTTACAACATCATAGGAAACACTATATTAGCAAGAAAGCAGAAAAGTCCTTGAAATTCTATGTAACATTTCCACTATCTGGGAAAGAAAGCCTTGAAACTGTGCTTTCATCCCAAGGCCTGAACGTGGGAGAGGGTCCCCAGCGCCCAAAGAAAGAGCCCATAAATAACTTTGGAAATTGCCCCAATTTTAATTAACTGCCTCCTGTCACATATTTATTTTACAACAAGATGACCAAATGGAGTCTAGAGCAAGATAAGAATTCGGACTGACAGACCCCCTCATTCATCCCTAAATTTGGGTAATCTCATTTCCCCAGGAAAGCTGGTGCCACATTTACCCGTTAATCAATATGTAACTTTTTCCCCTCTTATCCCACCAATTACATAGGTCCTGAGAACAAAGGACTCGCTCTCTCTCTCAGGGGCTCAGGGGGCTCTTGGCTCTTGGGCCACAGGGCCTCTGACTGTTACAGAAACACAACAAGGGGGGCCTGGGACGATATACTATTATTGAAAGAAGACCCCGGGTCCGTTATGTCCGCCGTCCTAGGAAAGATGTCTCTCAATGCCAGAGATTCATGAAAAGGAAAGGAAATGTTTATTTAATGCTATACAAACTTCAAGTAGTGACCTAATGTCTTTATCAAAAATCCTAAAGTCCCTAAAAAACACCCACAAACACACAGTCCTTCCTTCCTTCCCCCTTTGCCCAGTCCAGAGTACCGTATCTCAGGAAAGGAAAATGAAGTCCATGGCTCAGGCAGTCCTCTGGTTCTTCCTCTCAGGGCTGTGGGAGTCTCCACTCTGTCAAGTCCGCGTGGTTCCCCCTCTCTCAGGGCTGCGGTTCTCTCTGCACTTCTACAGCTGCGTGGTTCTCCCTCTCTCAGGGCTGCGGGAAGGGAGAGTCCCCACTCTGTCCAGGCCGGGTGGTTCTCCCTCTCTCAGGGCTGTGGGAAGGGAGAGTCCCCACTCTGTCCAGGCCGCGTGGTTCTCCCTCTATGGCTGCCGTGTCTGGGTTTAAATCCCCTGCGCCAATCTTCTTCTGCAGCCCCATTTCTGACTCCTCCTACACTTGGGCACACTTGCCCTCAATCTGCTGTCTTCTCCAGCTTTTCTGGTCGCCATCATGGGTCTGGGCAGGTGTCACCCCATGTCATGGAGCCAATCTTCTCCCAGCTCCCATGCAGGCGCTGTAACTCAGGGGACCTGCCTCCCAGGTCCCATCTTGGGGGGAGGTCCCTTTCCATCCCCCTGGCCTTGAGCATGGCCATAGCTATTTAGCATATCTAAGTGACCAGCCAAAGGCTATAGGTATGTTAAATGACCACGCCATGGATTAGCTGCAAAGCTGCCCTGCATGTTCTTGCTCTGTGTGCCCCTTCCCCCATCTCACACCTGTGGGGGAAGGGGTGGGGACACCTTAAAATCTCCTGGACACCTTGAGTTCTGGACCCCATTTCAAATGCCTATTTGGGGTCCCCCCTCTTGGCTGCACCCTGTAACATGGCAACCCAGCCTCAGGCTGTCCAGGGGTTTGCCACCCTGGTCTCTAGCCACTCTTGCTTTTCTCACCCTGCTTTGCCCTGAAACTTTGCCTTTCACCCCCTACTCTACCCAGTCCTGTTCTCTTCCATGGAAGCAAGCCACTAATAAACTGATTACATACTACTAGATTTACTGATATGTAATTCTTTACATGCGTCAGCAAGAAGAACCAGGTCTCTCCCCTCAACAGTTGGACTTGGTTGGAGGTGTTGTCCTGGGAGGGCCCAGAACCCCATCTGGATTTTCTTGGTGTAACATCCAAGCCTCTTCATTTGCCTTATCCAACATCAGCTCTGCTCATCCCCTGTAAGCAAGATATTTAATAGGGCTTGTATGTCTGCCCAATTGGGATGATGGGTGGCAAAGACTGATGCAACCAAATCAGTCATTTTAGCAGGATAATCTCTATAAGAACAGTTTACGTTTTTCCAGTTTTAACAGATCTGATGTAGAAAACAGAATATGTGCCCAATAATACCCAGCAGGCTGGCCCTCTGGCCCTACTCCCACTGGAAGTCTCTGCAAAGGACATTGCCCTGCCCCAGTAGGGGCCCTTTCTCCACCAAATCTGGTTCCCTGACTGGTTCCAGACGGCAATGCCAGTTCAGGCCCACTTTCCCTGTTCCCACAGCCAAGTAGGGCCCCTGGGGCTGTGGGAACTCTGACCAGTTTGCAGTGGTCAGAATATCTAGATCTTCCTGGTCCCTCTTCTTTGAGCTTTTATCTTTCACATGCAAATTCCCCTTTTCAATGAGCCATTAGCTTTTTTTTTAATTTAAATTCTGCAGCTTTATCATGTAAACTCAAAAAAAAAACAACATCTAGGTAAGGTATTTTGTCCCACTTTCCTGATTTTTGACAAAAACAACTGTAGTTACAGTATAATACAGTAATTTAAAGACCCAGTCAGTGACCAGCGCTCTCCTGAGTCTAAATTGTACAACACACAAGCTGAACAGTATTACAATAACACCACATTCACTCTAGTTATACATTTATAAGTTGAAGAATTACCCTGAACTCGCCCCAATGGGCTGTTTCTCAGAATGGAGTGTTTTCCCCCCATTCTGCCAGACAGAGCTCCAAACAGTGGGTGAGCAAACGAAATAAAAAGACATCCTTTTCCAAACAGAGCTCCCTCAAACAAAGGGTACCCACACCAAATCAGACGTCATTTTTTCAAATCAAGCTCTGTAACCCAGAAAGTTACCTTTACCAGATGACCAAAGTCATGACCTGGGATTTTAACCTGAACCACAAAGCACAATGATTCAATCAAACGTGATAATCGATGAGAAGTACCGGGAGTGAGTGGGGAGAATCCCAAGTGAAATCACTTGGCAGCTGCTTGGGATTCTCCGGACCTAAATCCCCGGGGCCTCTCAGACCAGCCAGTCAATGGGACTCCCCACCACATACCCAGACTTACTGGAGAGTCTCAAAGTCTGTCCCAGAATGGAGTCGCCAAAATATGAAACCAGAAGACACTGGCATTTGGGGTGCCTGTCACTACCAAACCTAATACGCAGAGATAGAGATTCAATCTTTTATGGGTGCTTTATTCGGAGGGCCGACTATCTGAGAAGATGGTGGGTTCATACCCTAACAGACCATCTTACATTTTCTTTCCAAGCCAACGTTTTTATAACAGGAAATAAACAAGGTGCGGTAAGAAATTTTGAAATTCAGGGAAAATTAGGTAAAAGAGACTGTAGCATTCTTTGGGGGCGGTTAACTGGTCCCACGGGCGTGGTCATCTGTCTCTCCCTAGAACACAAAGACCTGGATGCCTCCACTTGTCCCCAGGCAGTAATCTCTAGCAGTGCCCCAGGAGGTCAGCTGTTTTCCCAGGAACCAGGATGGGCCTTATCTGTAGGATATGAAACAAAAGCTTTAACATATGCATTACTTATTGGGTTTATAACTATTTACCTTAACTAAAATTTTCCAACTCTTGAGTCCCCTATCACTCATATGAACAGAACCTTAACTTCTGGAGTGCTGTCCCCAAATCATCATGTTGGTAGCAAGGATATCCTATGCATACACACACAAGTGACCCAGATTTGGGCAGTGAACAGCTTCCAGTTTAGATGTAGCTAAGGGGCATCCAATAGTGGCATTTACTTGGTAGTTGTTTGCACAGGTTTGGAGAGCAGACTAGGAGTGTTAGCTGCAAATAAAACTAAGTATTCTCTCACCAAAAAGGATTTATTTGGGAGAAATTAAGGGATTGTTATCCACTGTGTGCATACATGGTGAGCCAGAAGCTGAAGAAGATGGAGAAGAAGCATTAAACCCCATTTTACACAAGGGAAGAGCAAGTTAGGGGGAGGGGCTGTTACGATCACAGAGGTCTGTTGTAAATACAGAGGTCTCCCCGTAGGGCTTTAGTGATTGACACACGTTGTGAGAGCTCCTACCACAGGCCTGCCTTGCCCCTCAGTAGCAGGTAGCTGACTGAATAGGTGAAAGATAATTGGAGGAAGGATTAGAGTGAGAAGGTGCTTAGGATGGAACCCTGGGAAATACCAGTACTTCAGAGGCTAGCGGGGGAGCCCCAGGAAAATATACATAGCCAAAGGCAGGAGGGAGACCTGAGAAGACAAATCATAAAAGCCCAGGGACCTGAGTGTTACAAGAAGAAAACTGTTATCAGTGTCAAATACTGTTGACAGAGGGGGTAAAACAATAGCTAAAAGGTATCCACTGGTTTTAGCAACAAAGACACCAGTAGTGTGACTTTTGACCCAGAAGATTCAATGTTGTAGTGGAAACAGTAGCCACTGTGAGTGTTAGGGAAGGGATTCGACCTCATATAGACGAGAAGATTCTTGGATACACTGGTAGTTTGTCAGCTGCAACAGAGCACTTTTCTTCTCAAAGCAACAAATGAGGACATTCCTACCCAAAGGACAAAAAAGAAAAAAAAAACAATTTTAGTAGTATTTTCTTATAGATTTTTCTTAAACCTTTGGTGCTGGCTGTTGTTTATATTAGAATCTATCATAAGATGCTTTTGGATTTAGCAAACAGTGTATGCTTAGTTATTTTAGGTGTATTATTCATAGAATAATTTCATAATAAATAGTATCAAAATAGTAATTGTAGTAATATATCTTAGGTGTTCTTCAAAGAGCATTTCAAAAAGTATTCTATCAAGTATGAGAATCATGGCATCAGAATAACTTTCTAAACCACTGTCCTTTCTTTTCTGCTTTGCATCCCCCATCCCCATCTGTCCTGTAGGTTAAGACTGGATGGATTCCCCGGCCTCCCCGCCCCACTGTAAGCAGATAGCAGCTTAAAGAAATTTGGGAGACCAAGGTGTACTCACTGAAAAAAAGATGAAAAGGACTTTGAATGTCACCCAATTCAGTGGCTTCCAAACCTGCTAAGCATCAAAATAAATAACATGGGAACCCTTAAAAGACAAACCCCTGGGTCCCTGCCCTAGATTCAGATACAATGGGTGGAATGGGGACTAGAGATCTGTAGTTTGAGTAAGTGCCTTTGGATTGATGATAGAAATTCAGCTCCTTATGGAAACGAAGGCCCACAAGCAGTCACGACTAGCCAGAAGGGTCTCAGGATTGGAGATTCGCTATTTGGTGCTTTGTCTGGTGGCCAGCCGGCCTGAAGGGCACCTGGCATTTTGTTTTGGGAGTTTGGGGGAGGGCTTAGTTTTCCGGGCTCTCTAGGCTCACTGGACGTGGCCTTTCTCCGCAATTCTCTCTCCTTACGAGACGTCGTGGGCTAGCAGTTCAGCAGGTGCGACACCTGCCGCTGCCCGGGGGCTGATTTCCTCCAGACTTCTGGTGGACACTCAAGTTTGGTTACCCGGCTTGGAAGAAGAGCGCCACCTTTCTCTGCCTCGCATACAGCCCGCCCCCGCGCTTGGGGGCGGAGCTTCGCTGCAGCTCCGCCCATGCACGCGCGCGCCGGCGAACGCGGAACTTGGCGGTCTTGCAGTCGCGGACCTGATTGGCTGATGGTGGCGCTGCGCCCCGCCCGGGTTTCCTGAAGTTTGGGTTGACTTTCAGAGAATTAATAGAGTTATGGCCACTTCGAGTCCGGGACTGCGGGAAATACGCGGACCCCTGCTCCCACCCAAGGCCCTGGTGGAGGAGAGCGATGAGTGTCTGATGGAAGACGTGGAGGACGAAGATCCGGCGTTTGTCGATGCCGAGGAGCTCTGCAGTGGGGGCCTAAAGGCTGGCAGCCTCCCTGGGTGCCTCCGAGGTGAGCAAGCGCCCGGCCCTGGGGGACGTAACGGGAGATAAACAGACTGCTTTCTAGTGTGGCCCGTCCTCAGTGGGGCGCCTCATCGCTGTTAACAGGCTTCCTCTGGGACGGCCTAGCTATTTTGTCCAACTTAGGATAAAATAATAATGTAATAGCAGTGACTTGAGCAAATACTGTTAGGCTTGTGCTGACGTGTGTTACTTCATTTAAGGTTCACAACCCTTTGAAGTAGCTTTATAATAGAGGATGTTTATAATAGTGGGTGTTGCGCCTGTGTTCACACCCGGAATCGGGGCCTGAAGTCAAATATGGGATTATTTTTCAGCTGCTTAGAAAACACACACACCCAAGAAACACCTTCAAGGCATTATTGATTCATTAACCTTGTGTTAGTAATATTGATATCCGTGTTTACCTTGTGTAATTTCCTGTGCTATAAATTATACTCATGACTGCTATTTAAGAATATTTTAATGTATAGACCAGTGCTGCCCTGTGGAATTTTCTTTATAATGGTCTTGTTTTATATTTATGCTGTCTAGTACAATAGCCAGTAGCTACATGTGGCTGTTGAGATCTTGAAGTGCAGCTAGTGCAACTGAGGACCTGAACTTTAAAGTCACATGTCAGTGGACAGCATAGGTTTAGACAGACAATTTTCAAGTATCTGTGGAGGGTTTAGTCATTTATCCTAAAAGTATTAGTGACTGGCTGCCACGTTTCAAGCAAGGTGTTTGCTGCTGGGATACCCTGGAGACATAAGATGATGAGGTTGCTGCCCTAAGGAGCGTACTGTCTAGTGAATGAAACAGGCATTCTTTAAATAATCACAGAAGTAACTATAATATTACTCAGTGCTTAGAAGAAATAGTAAGGGGTGCTATGAGAGGTTACATTCATGAGATTCAGGGAAGGCTTTCCTGAGGAAGTGACAAGCCAAGGTCTGTGGTAAACAGGATAAACAGTAAGGAGGAGGACATTTAAGGCAATGGACTGGCTTATGCAAAGGCCCTGTGGTGGGAGGCACCATGGCATTTTTCTTTAGAAACTGCAAGGTCAGTATTGGCTAAAGTCAGAGTTGCCGAGAAAGGAAGGACTGCTTTTAGAAGTGGAACAGCAGACTTGCCCTGCACCACTCTTACCTCTTGGAGGAGTACAAACACTAATGAAGCATGGTTGTTTTCTAGAGGGCTTACAGTAGTAGCGGGAGACGGATAAATAAGTGAGTGCAATATAGACACTCTAATAGATATTTGTACAGGGCGCTGTGCAGGAGTGTGTATGGGGGTGCGGAGTGTTAAAGGGAATAGTGGGTTTGATAAACACTGGGAGAGAGGTTTTAAAACATACTAAATTAACTTTTTTTTTTTAAGTTGTAATTGCTGATGAAAACACTCAAGAGCAGTGTGAAGTGTTTGGACGTTTTCCATTAACGGGTCCTTGGTGGCGAGTGAAGGTGCAAGTGAAGGCTGTGGGATCCCGGAAATATCACGTTCAAGGATTTCCGTCGTACTTTTTACAGTCTGATATGTCACCACCCAATCAAAAAAGTATCTGTTCCCTCTTTCTTAAAGACTGTGAGGTCTCCGGTGACACTAGAAATAAGTTTTTAGCATGGGTAAATAACACATTAGGCTATAAAAACCTCAACTTTGAAAATCTTAGGGAAACAATGAGAATGTTCAAAAAAGAACCTGGGAGGAATGGTCAAAAACAGTCTACACGGACTGAACAGGAAGAGTCCCAACCAGATCATGAGAGGCGCCTTGCTGTGGAAAACACAAGTAGGTGTGATTTTTATCATCGAGTTTTAGTGTAATTGAGATATTTAATGACTTAATGTGTTTTAAAATATTGCCTCTTTGTCATCTTGGCATAGTATTCTTTTTAAATTGGTTTGATGTAGATGTTTTTATATTGCTTTTGGAGTGTATCAATATACCTGGTTCTTCATCTTTACTGTGAAGAGATTGGATGAGGTGATATTTAAGCTCCTTTCCATTCCTTTTCAGCTCTAAAACTATGGTTCTCTCGCTCTAACTTTTGTGTACATAAAATTACCTTGAGGCGTTAAGAAAAAGTTAAGTTGTCAGTTATTCTATTTAAGAAGGCAGAAGAGAAAGGCAAGAATATTAGTAATCCATTTTGGAAAAGTTTCAGTCCAAAATGATTTAAAATAAGTTCTAATATAGTTTGTTATTTGGACATTCACATATATGGAATATTTCAGTTGTTAGTTATTTCAAATAAATCTGGCAGGACATCATCAGATGACTTTAATGATGAGAGGATTATGATTATAGTAAAATATTAAAAGATTAATATATACATTATTTTTCGTTTAATTTTGAATTTATCTTTATCATTGAATCAAGAATTTTATTGTTATTATTTGCAAGCAAAATGAAGCAAAAGGCTAAGAAGTGGTTACCTAAGCATTTAAAGAACATAAATTTTGGTGTTAAATACAATGAAAACCATTTCAGTACAAAAGAAATTGTTGCAATGTCAATTTCCTTGCTGGTTAAAGTAAATTTATTAATTTCTCTTTGATTTGGTTTTCTTGAACTGGTTGTACTAAATGAGAAAATCCATCAAACCAGTTTTCCTCTGAGCTCATTTGTATGTTTTCATTTGTTCTTCTCTGATACCTTGTAGTTCCATTTATAAGTGTAATGACAGCATTGCAGTTTCCGAAGATAATGGAATTCCTTCCAGTTCTTCTGCCTCGGCACTTTAAACAGCTCATAAGCTCAGATTCTAAAGATGTGTTGGGAAAGATAGAAGAGATTTTAGGTACGCATCCATGGAAACTTGGATTTAGTAAAGTAAGTAGAACATTTGCTTAGCATTTGGTAATCTTATATAAGGCAAGATTTCTCAAACCTGACAATTTTTGCATCTCTTTTAAAGGAAAAAATTTGTACACACCTCAGTGTTGATCTATTTTTCTTTGTGTGTTACAACTAAATATAAATTTTTATGCCTCTAGCTCTTATGCAATAAATTTATAAAGGAAAACAAAATAACTAAGTAACATTCAGATTATTGGTAACTTAGTTATATAATTTAATATGACAAAAAAATTTGGTAACTTAATTGCCATTTGCAACTCGAGCATAGATCTCATTGAAGACACACGTTCTTATGAGTTTGGCAAATTCATTCTGCTCTGCAACTCAGTCCCCCACCTTCCTTGGAACTTTTGAGAACTGTCCCTGTTCATATGGGATATCATGACATCATTTGATTTTTTCATTCGGTACAATAATATCATTTACAAATGACTCTACTTCTGTCATTGTAGACCAAGAGTAATCAAGTGACACTGTGAGCTTCCAGTGGCGTTGGAAACTAAGTGTGGCACTTAAACTTGTCATTAAATTTCATATGGCGGCTTTCCAAATGAAAATACAATTTAAAAATTCTAATGTAATTTTTATATCCCCAAAAATGTTTACAGACACTGCTCCCAACCTAGTTTGAGAAATACTAGAATAATAAATTTGTTCCCTACATCAAATGACTATGATTTCTATATGCCTTGAAAAAGAAAATTCTGGAACATTAGATTATTTACATATATAGTTCTTCAGTCGAGAAGAGAGACAGCAATGAGCATTCTGGGACACAAGTGGGAAAAGGGGGCTTGAAGTTCCACTGTTCACCATCCACAATAAAGGCTGTTACTGAGGTATTATATTAATTTGCTAGGACTACTGTAATTAATACAGACTGGGCAGCTTATATAACAGAAATTTATTTTCTCACAGTTCTGGAGGCTGCAAGTCCCAAATCAAGGCGTCAACAAGGTTGGGTTTTTCAGAGGCCTCTCTCCTTGGCTCGGAGCCTTCTTGCTGTGTTTTCACATGCTCATCTCTCTGTCTGTTGGCTGTGTTCTAATCTTCTCATAAGTCCTATTGGATCAGGGCCCACCCCAGTGACCTCATTTTAACTTAATTGCCCCTTTAAAGACCTTGTCTCCAAATATGGTCACATTGTGAGGTACTAGTGGTTAAGATTTCAACATACGAAACTGAGGGGGTGTGGGGGGGGCACACAGTTCAACCCATATACATATGTGTGGAGGACTCCAAGAAGGATGTCTCCATGGAAAAAAAAATGGAGCTGGTGGGTGACTGCTAGCATTTGGGCAGAATTATTGCTCACATAGAAAACTAAAGAAGCCAAGAAAATGAGGCAGTCACAACACACACAGAATTTAATGTAAAGTTAATATAATTATGGTACATTGTGTTGCTTATCTGAATCCTATTTATACTGATTTAGCCAAAATCAATGAACCCAATGTGTACTGTAACTTTTTCCAAAGATGGGAAGGGGAGAAGCACATGTGGAAGTGACGGTATAAAGGAGAGAAAGCTCTCCTATAGAGAAAGACTTCCCACAGCAGGGAGTTAATATGGAGGGGGGGGGTGGTAGTAAAAGGTAAAGGGGGGTGATAGGGAGACTTGACTTTGGGTGGTAAACACACAATACAATACACAGATATATTTTATAGAATTTAATTGAAATACAAGTACATGTCTTCTAGGGCTTAAAAATCATTAATAAATAACATTGTCTTTACTATAATTTTAATAATACTCATTAACATTTATGGTTTTTATAAAGCTGTTTGACCTTTATTTTCTTAAAGATAACCTACAGAGAACTGAAGCTTCTGCGATGTGAGGCGAGTTGGACAGCGTTTTGTCAGTGCACGTCTCTTCTCCAGTTGATGACTGATTTAGAGAGGAATGGATTGATAATATATTCTAAACTGAAGCAGATATGTAGAGAGCATGGGCACACGTATGTAGAAGAAGCTGACTTGACTTCCCAGTTGTCGAACTGTATGTCTTTTCATGATGTCTGGCAGTCTCTGCAGTTTTTGAAGGATATCGGTGTGGTGACAAATAAGAAGACCTGTATCTTTCCTTATGACCTTTACCGGGCTGAAAGAGACATTGCCTCTTTAATAGGGGACTTGATGATGAGGCCTCCGTGGCGTTTGCACGTCGATGTCAAAAAGGTGCTTGTGTCTCTTTATACCAAAAGACCTGAGGGTTCAAGAAGTGACGATACATTGAATGAAAGTAAACCTGATGAAACAAGATTAGAAACTTTGGAGGACATTCTGAACACACAGGGCAGTGGTGACCATCTCTTGGATAATGGTGAAAGTGAAGATAATGCAGAAATAAGTCAAGGTCAGCTGGACCAGGATCAGGTGGCTGCTCTGGAAATGATCTGCTCCAATGCTGTGACGGTCATAAGTGGGAAAGGTGGTTCTGGGAAGACCACAATTGTTAGCCGTCTCTTTAAGCATGTAGAGGTCTTGGAAGAAAGCGAAGTAAAAAAAGCTTGTGAGGACTTTGAACAAGACCAGGATGTGCCAGCAGAGTGGATTACCTTCAGCCAGCAAAGTCCACCAAAGTCAGACAAGGCTATCGAAGTTTTACTTACTGCACCTACGGGGAAAGCAGCTGGTTTGCTGAGAGAGAAGACTGGTTTTAGTGCTTACACACTGTGTCAGGTAAACCCTGTTACATTTTTTTCCTCAAGAGAAAACATTTGCTTTAAAGACAAATTTTACTTAACTACTTTATTTTTCATTTCTTCCTGACAGCAGTCAGTAGGTATTTATGGAAAGTCCTCTGGATCCCTGCCTTGTAGTAGCGAATCATTAATGATTTGGTGCCTCTCAAAACAACCCATCTGTAAACTGTTGCTGGTTGGCAGTAAGGTAGGAGCTAGTGCCAGGAAGTAAGGCAGTATACTCCTTCTTTCCTTGAGAAAGTTGTATGAAAAAATAGTCAGCTGAACTCGTGTATGCTCAAGGGTGTAGCCATTTTAAATGCCTGCACAGGCTCTGTTCTCATCTGGACTGGTTCCATGCGTGTTGAAGTCCACAGACTCTATTTTGAAAAACATTGGAGTTGGGAGGAAAAGGTTTATATTTGGCAGAGTTAAAGCTCCATGAAAGTGAGGACTTTGATCATCTGGTTTAGTTTTTCACCTTCACCTACAACAGTGTCTGGCAAATAGTAGTCACATAATACAATTTTCAAATGAATTAATATGCATGAAAAAATAGTTTGGGCTATAATTAAGAGTCCTGAAGTTTTAAACTTGTGCAGTGTGGTAGAGGTTCCTCTAACCCTGACCTCCCTTCTACGGATCAAGGAACTTCATCGTTGGAAGATGTCTGAAGGAAATAATACATAGAGGAAAGACCTTTCCAAAGGGGTATTGTGTTTAGAGGTTTTGAAGTGACTGGAATGAAGTCTATGTATTGCAAAATAATGGAAATTAAATTTGGTTTAGATAGGAAATTTGAGCTCTAAAGTTTGTAAAGTATTTTGACAACTCATTAAATCCTTGATAAACCAGTGAGGGGTAAATGATGCTACCTCTGTTTAACAAAACTGCCCGTTGCACTTGAGGGGTGTTACATAATTTGCCCAAGATCTTCACCAGGTGCAGAACTAGCACTTGAATTCAGGTTGCTGACCTCTCAGCTTGTTCTTTCCTTCTATGTTACAGACCTTGAAACTTCACAAAGAACCTTGATTGGTCTTGGTTTACAGGGGAGCCATTTAGGTTACTGAGCAAGGGAGTAAAATGAAAGCAGTTTTAAGGAAGATTACGTACAATTACAGTGCCACAAGCCACCTCAGAAATTACTTTGCCCATTACCTTAGTTTGTCATGTGAGTGAACACAGACCTGTAGCAGTTCAGTGCACATCATCGTGGAAGGGTCTTTTGATCAGTTCATGGTTTTTCTCTGTTACCCTTTCACGTCTGATTAGTGGGAAAGATTGAATTAGGAGAGGAAAGGCCAGAGAGGGATCATTACTAAATTTCATCTTATGTTCCAGCTCTGATCAACTAGTAGTGTCTAAACATCTGCTTGGGCTGCCGGGAGAACATTTCTGAAGTCACCTTTGGGCTCAGGAGAGAGTCAGGGCAGGGCTGGCACTTGTGCCATTGGACGTACCATCTTCAGGCTGGGGCCACCAGACTTAGCACATGAAAATACAAATAATCTTGAAGTATAAATAACTACCAAATATTGCATTGAACATACTTAACTGAAAGCTATGTGTTGTTTATCTGAAATTCAACTTTGGTTGGGTGCCCTATATTTTCTCTGGCAATCCCATCTTGTGTCGATGTGCAGGGGACACGGCTGTAAGGGAAATGGAGGAATCTCGTTGCTCATAGATGTGGCCTGTATTGGTGGCACTAGAGATACAAGGGAAACTGTCAACCAGTCATTTCGAACTAATACAACACATAAAATAAAAGGAAGGAAACACTTAGCAGTGATTCAGATATTCTGTTGTGAGACAGGGTTTTGTTTCCCCCCCCCCCCCCGCCCCAAGGGAATTGATAGATTTAGGTGGGAAATATGAATGCTTTTACTTAATAGACATGTTAAATCTAGTCACAGTAGAAAACTTAAATACATTGGTAGTCACAGGAATGTAGAATATAGCATAGGGAATGTAGGCAATAATACTGCGATAACTATATGTGGTGCCAGGTGGGTACTTGAAATATTGGGGGGAATCACTTTGTAAAGTATGCAATTGTCTAACCACTATGCTGTACACCTGAAACTAATACAAAATAATACTGAATTTAAACTATATTTGAAAAAAGATACGTTACCATTTAAAAAGTATACAGTATATGCATATTTACAATATAGAGATGTTTCTGAAATGATAGAGACCTAAATATTTAACATGATCTGGCTGTAATTTTACACATTTTAAAAAGATTTCATTTATTTATTTTTAGAGAGAGAGGAAAGGAAGGAGAATAAGAGGGAGAGAAACATCAATATGTGATTGCCTCTTGCATGCCCCCTACTGGGGACCTGGCCCCAGGCGTGTGCCCTGACTGGGATCAGACTGGCGACCCTTTGGTTTGCAGGCAGGCATAGCACTCAATCCACTGAGGCACACCAGCCAGGGCCCTCATCTACATTTTTAAAATAGGAAATATTATTACTTCTGTAATATGTTGTTTTTGAATTATTGATGTTGGTGGTGGGTTTTTTAATGTTGGGAAGTTAGGGAGTTTAGACTACTAGAAGAAAAAATAATATTCTCATAGTTAGCATGGGAAGGCAGCACTTTAGTTCCAGGGTGGAGCATTATAGTTGGGAGACGAGGAGGACTGAAGTGGTCGGGCTAGCTCAGAAGGCCAAGGTTTATTTGGGAATGGAAAAAACTAGGAACTTTCTCTGGTCAAAGCAGTAAGGGAAGGGTTGAAATTTTTCCTGTTAAATAGTGATATTTGCAAAGCTTATTAAACACACTAAGCAGTCATTAGGAAGCACTTTTTAATATTTGATTTTTTTTGTTTTTAGATGTTTTTATCTTTTCTGTATATTCCTCTCTAACATTTGTGTTCTCTTTCTTCAGCCCTTCCCCTATGTTACTCTACTTATACTCGCTTCCTCCAATTTAAGAGTTGTTTTAAAATAACATGTTGTCAATGGTTTGCTTGGTTTTTTTTGTAAATTTTATAACCTGAACTTAGAAATGCAATACTTTACTTGCAGGTCAATTATAGCTTCTATTCATGGAAGAAAAAAACGGACATGAGCAATCCATGGAAATTTTCTTCAGTTAGAGTTCTAGTTGTGGATGAAGGGAGTTTGGTGTCTGTGGGAGTCTTCAAATCTGTTTTAAATTTATTGCTTGAGCACTCCAAACTTTCTAAGCTTATTATTCTTGGTAAGTTAAAATATTGTTGGAATTCTAATTGTTTAGTTCAAAGCATTGTGGTTAAGTGACTGTTTATTCAATTTCACTACTTAATATCCACATTTTACAGGTGGAAAGTCATTTGTCAGAGCCCATGCTAGAACTACACTGAGTTCAGTTTGACCGCTCTCTTAGCCATTCGGGTGGTTCTTTGCTCTGGCCAGGACACTGGCAGGCTAGGATGTGAATGGAATAGAGTCGCGAGGGGTCACTGCTGACCACCTAAACGATGACTATGAAAATGGTAAAACTGTCACAGATTCAGAGTAAATCAAGATACAGATTAATTTGGAAATAATAAAATATCTGAATTATAAACCTCTTAAAAGTATTTTTATGATTTTTGAGCTAATAACTCAAATTAGACCTCACAGGTCTCTGAAGTCCTTTTCAATTCTGGTGAGATGCAGTTAGATTCTTTTGGGTATACTATTCTGTAGACTATCTGATTTAATGAAGAAAAATATAGAATTTCAGTGTGAATTTCAATGTCCTTAAACAGTTTGCCTGTGGCTATAGGTATGAAAGAAGTTTGATTCAAATTTTACCTTGTTGTGTTATTGCTAATTTTTATATCTTATATTATTTAATCTGAATAGTACTTTTTTTTCTAAAAATTTATTTATTTTTAGAAAGAAGGGAAGGGAGGAAGAAAGAAAGGGAGAGAAACTTCAATATGTGGTTGCCTCTCATACACCCCCTTACTGGGGACCTAGCCCACAACCCAAGCATGCGCCCTGGGCATTTGACTGGGAATCAAACTGGTTCTTTGCTTCACAGTCTGGCTTCTCAGACCATTGAGCCACACCAGCCAGGACTGAATGGTAGTTTTTGCTACATATTTTTAAAGACAATGTTCTCAAGTCATTTTAAACAAAGATTTTTGGGGCCTTTTTTTTCTCAGAGTAAGTAAGTTTTTATAATTACAGCATGTATCAGTAGGAAGAAATAAAAATAATTCCTAAATTTTAGGACCCCAGGTACCTAAAACCTACTGTATCTGTTTTTCCCTTTCTCAGGTGATATTAGACAGTTACCCAGCATTGAACCTGGTAACTTGCTGGAAGATCTTTTTGACACTCTTAAGTCAAGAAAGTGTGCTATTGAACTGAAGACAAACCACAGAGCAGAATCTGAGCTAATTGTGGACAATGCTACAAGGTAAAAATATAAAATTTTATATTTTCTCTCTGTTGGATTAGAAATAAAAGTTTAAAAATACATATTAGTTTTTGAATTAGGGTGATTCAGCGCAGAACATTGACTATGCCCTTTTAGCAAACCTATTCCTTCCTTCAGATGTATACACACACACACATTTTGCCCTACAATTAAAAAAACGAAGTTAGTATTTTTTATTACTGGTCCAGTAATGCATTTAAGAATAAATATGTTTTCCTGATTTAAAAAGTGTACATGTGAATTAAAGTTGCATCAGGCATAGAGACTAGAATAAGCCCAAGGGGAACAGAGACTTAAAAATGAGTTCAAAGGAGAATTGAGGAAGAAGATTACCTATAATTTTTGTAAGAGAGCCCAAAGCAAAATAAATGAGTATGACATTTTGCTTCTTGATGAATTTTGGTGGCATCCGTGACACATTAATCTCCTTTAAGTAGTAAAGAGCACTTCTTTTCCCTTGGCTTCTGCCCACGTCTTTAGAGCGGTCTTCTGTAGTAGATGCGATGGGACCTGAGAGCACTAAGAGACTGTTTTATTCATTGAACGAAATTTATCTTTGTTTTTGACTCTCTTTTACAAGATGTTTCTGTTGCCTGAACATTTCCTTGGTTGGATATTGGCAGAAACTAGAACATTAAAACCTGTTTTCTCTATGTCCTTGTCTACCCTGGATAGGGTGGGGTAGTAGAGAAATAATTGATAGGAATAGGGTAGATGATATAGGTTTATATTAAAACATTAAGAAAAATAATGCAGTCGGATGTATAATATTCTTTTCCTGTAATACTTCTGCTGATTTTGGAGATGTTGGTAGATGTTTGGTCATTTTCAAGTCTAAAAGTCTTAGGAGAATCTAAGGCACTCTTTAATCTAAAGAGTTCTTACAGCTCAGTTTTATCTGAAATTTAGGAATGCCTTTTAGTAACTTTTAGTAACCTTTTTGATACCATTTGGGCTGAGCTGTGCTTCCTTCATCATTTCTTCTTAATCACCATCACCAAATACTCAATGATGGAAGGACCCCAGTGATACCAGGGAAAAGTTCCTTGAGATAGAAATATGCTACATGTCCTGGGTCAGAAATAGGAAATTTGAGGTGATTTTCAATTCCCAAGAAATTAAATCTGGGATATTCCCAGCAGGGACAAACTTCTTCCCTCTCCTTTCCTTCCTTCCACCTCCACCAGGAAGAGTTACGGATGCATGGTAGGGTACCACTGCTTTTGATAGCCAGGCCGCTATTTGGTCTCCAGGGAGTCAGCCGTCTTCCAGATAACCAAGGGGAAACTCTATTATGTCAAGGCACTTTCCCCTTACTCTGTTTTCTGATATAATTTGCTAATCTTGGGAAATACAAGAACTAAAGAGGGATGCAGAAGAACTGGAAGCAACGAAAAGATGTGGATATTGGTTCAACTGGGAAAATGAGGTCATATATATGATATACACAGAAGAGAGGGGAAAAGAAAGAGTAAACATATGGATAAGGCTCCAAAGAGTCCAAACTAATTTAAATAGAAAAGGACCTGGTGCCACATGGGCCCAGATTGATGCCTAGTTCCCCTGTTTCCTACCTCTGTGCCCAAGGGGCAACCCACCACCGTTGACTGAGTCTCATGTTGCTCACCTGTGAAATGAGGATATTACCTACCTTGTATAGTTCTTTTACCATTTGGAGAAAAGTAGGTCAAGTTCTCACAATGGTGCTTAGTAAATTCCCTGACAGTTTTTTCTAATGCTTTTAATCTGTTAATTCTGTTTTAAAAGTCAGTTGCTATTTACATGTATATGGGTAGCCTATTTGACCTATTTATCTAATAACTGATATTAATTATTGTAATGACATTACCTCTGATCATATTATGAAGACACATTTTTGGATATTAAGGCTCTTGGTATATGATTTTATCTTTTTTAAGAATCTCAAACCGCCAATTTCCAAAATTTGATGCAGAGCTGAATATCTCTGATGATCCAACATTCCCTGTCTCAGTACAAGATAAAACATTTATTTTTGTGAGACTCCCAGAAGAGGATGCTAGTTCTCAGTTATCAGAAAATAATCATCAATCTTGTGAGTATAAACTTCTGTATTATATAGGGTTAAGTATTTCAGTTTTGTAATATAGTTATTAAATGACTAGTTATACTTTTATTTGATGATAAAGATATGTGTTGCTAGTAAAAATTAGGCACTGAAATAATTTATTAATCATCACAAGCATTACTCTAGAATTTTGAAAAAATAAGCTCTTGTCACATACATACTAAGGGCTCAATAAATATTCATTGAGTGAAAAAATTAATGCAGATGATTAGTTTAAAATAAAGCGAAGCTCCAGTAATCCAAGTTCATTCAGGGGAAAGCATGTTGTAATGAAGTTTTCCTTTCATAGAAGTTGGAAAAAGTAAATACATTTGTTATTCTGAGTATATTTGTGAAACAAAATTAATGGCTGTCAGCTGTTGCCCAGTTGAGCCCTAATATTTCTGCCCTATTTCTTATTAAATGGACAAGCATCATTTCTGACTAAGGGTGTTAGGGTGACACCATGGCAGGGTTGGGAAAGAGCATGGGATAGGAAGTCTTTGCGCTTATGTGTACAATGCAAGTCACATCACTCAGTCATTTGTAGAAGGGAACCACAGTGGCAGTGCCTCTGGAGCTGTTGTGAGGGTTAAGAGCATTCATCAATTTTGAGAAATTATATAAATGTTAGTTTTTGATAAATAATAATTAAATTATCTATTGCAAATGAACCTAAATAGATTGAACCTTTTGATCTTTATTATAAATGTACTTAGCAAGCTTTTAAAAATAGTGTAATGGTTTACTCAGAATGGAATTAGTGAAAATTTGAATGATTGTTATTGAGAATTCATTGCAGTTGCCACAGGTCTTTTTTCTATAATTTTTATTATTATGCGGGGGCTCCGCCCACACTGTCCCCAGCCACCACAGATGAGAATAAGTCTACCAAGACAAGACCTGCTTGGGGAGGAAAGGTGGCTGATCTCTCAAAGGAGAAGGGCCAAGAGCCTTTTCCTCAATGGGCTTTTATTAGGTTCATTTTGCACAGGAATACAGGTAAAGCTCTCATTAATCATCAGGCAGTAAGGATCAAACAATAGATAACATATAAAGAACTCTGAGGGCCTATCTTGAGTCAGGATCAGATAGCTAAAGAGCCATAAAACTTTGAGGAACAAACTCACTTCTTGCTTGGACCCTTATCATTTAATTGAGAGCTTTCTAAACAAAGCAGGTTTCACAGGATTTTACATATTCTTAGGCCTGATTGCCCACAGAAACTGCCCTTTCTAGCACAGGGCTGCACCCACCACCGGCATTGTTTCAGGCTTAAGGCATTGTTCCAGGCTTAAGTCAGGTAGGGGAAGTAAGGCAGCCAAGAGGTTAGGAGATTTCTTGCAGACAGAATGAGGACTCAGGCTATGTCAAAGCCAAGGGGCGGGGGTCCATCACCCCCTTTTGCTATAGCCCCCCAAGTACTTCCCTGGGGCCTCCCCGTGATTGTGCCTGTCTTAGGTCATTCCCCCCTTGGGGAATCTTACCCATCATTGGCTAACAGATTAAGCATTGGGTGCCAGGCAGGGTGAAGAAAAAGGAGCTGGAGCGGTGCCCTGCCAGGGAGATAAGCTTATCTCCTTAGCGGCTTCTGGCCTGAAGGTCGCCCACTCAGCCTTAACCATGGGGGGGGCAGGTTACAGCTTGTGAAACCAGGCAGGGTGGCTCCCAACATACTGTATCTTATTGATGATGCTGTTACAGTAGTCCCACTTTTTCCCCTTTACTCCCCTCCACCCAGCAAATCCCTCACACCCCCCCATCCCTCAGGCAATCCCCCTACCATTGTTCATGTCTACAAGTCACATGTATAAGTTCTTTGGCTACTCCATTTCCTATACTGTACTTTAATTTATATCCTCATGGCTATTCTGTAACTACCTATTTGTACTTCTTAATCACCTCACCTCCACCCATCCCATCTGGAAACCATCAAACACTCTCTGTACCCATGATTCTGTTTCTGTTATTGTTTGCTTAGTTTGTTTTTTAGAGTCATTTGTTGACAGGTGTGTATTTATTGCCATTTTATTGTTCATAGTTTTGATCTTTTTCTTAAATTTAAGTCCCTTTAACATTTCATATAATAATGGTTTGGTGATAATGAGCTCCAGTTTTTTTTGGTCTGGGAAGCTCTTTATCTGCCCTTTGATTCTAAATGATAGCTTTTGCTGGTTAGAGCAATCTTGACTGTAGGTCCCTGATTTTTATGACTTTGAATATTTCTTGCCAGTCCCTTCTAGCCTGCAAAGTTTCTTTTGAGAAATCAGCTGACAGTCTTATGGGAACTTCCCCATAGATAACTAATTGCTTTTTTCTTGCTGCTTTTAAGATTCTCTCTTTATCTTTAACCTTAGGCATTTTAATTATGATGTGTCTTGGACTGGGCCTCTTTGCATCCAGCTTGTGTGGGACTCTGTGTTTCCTGGACTTGCAAGTCTATTTCCTTCACCAAATTAGGGAAGTCGTTTTTCATTATTTTTTCAAATAGATTTCCAGTTTCTTGCTCCTTCTCTTCTCTTCTGTCACCCTTGTGATGAGAATGTTGCACCTCTTCCAGTTGTCCCAGAGGCTGTTCATACAATTCCCACTTTTTGGATTCTTTTTTCTTCTTGTTCTTCTGATTAGTTGTTTTTTGCTTCTTCGTGTTCCAAATCATTGATTTGATTCATAGCTTCATCCACTCTACTGTTGTTTCCCTGTGAATTATTCTCTATTTCAATTAGTGTATTCTTTGCTTCTGACTGAATCTTTTTTTATGCTCTTGAGGTCCTCACTAAATACCTTGAGCAACTTTTTAACCAGTGTTTTGAACTCTGCATCTGATAGATTGCTTATCTTCATTTTGTTTAGCTCTTTTTCTGGAGTTTTGATCTGTTTTATTTGGGCCACATTTCTTTGTCTCTTCGTTTGGCAGCCTCTTTATATTTGTATCTATGTATTAGGTAGAGCTTCTTTGACTCCCTGCCTTGATAGTGTGGCCTAATGTCTTAGCTGTCCTGTAGGGTCTGGTGGCATAGTCTCCCTTATCATCACCCAAGCTGGGTACTTGAGGTGTTCCCTTCACAGGGCCTGAGTAACCCTCCTCTTATAGTTGAGCCTTGGTTGCTGTTGGCATGTCAATGGGAAGGATTTTCCCAGTCCATTTAGGGGCAAGGATTGGCTGTGACCACTGACCACCAACTTCCACCCTCTGTGGAGGATTAACTGTGCAGGGGCAGGGTGGTGGTACTCTGACATGGTCTCTGGCTGTCCACTGGGTGCACAGGCCCTGGGGTTTCCCAGGTGATGCAGACCGAAGTTAGCTCCCAACTGTATTTTTCCCCTGGGCCACCCTGCCTGAGCTATAAAACAACCTGAGATGGCTGCTACTTGTGCTGGCCATGAAGATTCCCAGATAAAGCCAAGTTGTGAATCTAGGCTGGCTACTGAGAGTGCCAAGCATGGGGTCACTTAGCAAGAGGTATGGGGATTGGGGACTCACTGAGGCCAGTTGTTGCTTGTTTGAAAGGATTTAGGAAGTTGTCAAGCAAGAGCTAAGGCCATTCATTTTATGGAAAATCTGTTAACAGCTGTAAGCTGGGTGGGACATAGCCTCAGGGAATTACCAGGGCAGGGCAAATAGTGTTAGCCACATTGATGGAGTCTCAGATGTAACACCTGCTTGCCAGCATGGCTCTTCCTGCTTTTCTGCCTGGGAGGAAGCTGTCTCTCAGTTCTCGCCTTGATGCCAGAAACTTCATTTCCTGCCTGTATGCCACTGGTGCCCTCCAAGCTGTTACCCTGGTGCTGGAGCTTGGAGTGAATTTGAGTAAGTTCACGTGGAAGTTCTCTAATGCAGGGATATCAATCCCATTTTCACGAGGGCCACATCAGCCTTGCGGTTGCCTTCAAAGGGCCAAATGTAATTTTGGGACTGTATAAATGTAACTACCCTTCACAGTTAAGCGAGAGCTTGGTGCTGCTGCTGGGTATAAACAAGGTGCTGGGCCAGATAAAACAAGGTGGAGGGCCGGATTCAGCCTTCAGGCCTTGTGTTTGCCACCTGTGCTCTAATGGAAACGCTTGGGGCTCCTGGTGGTTGAGTTTTTTCCACCAACTCAATCTCCGCTGGGTTGTAGCCAGAAGTTGTAGGGACTTATCTTCCTGGCATTGGAACCCTGAGCACTGGATCCTGGTGTGGGGTGGGACTCTTTGCTCCAGAGATATCCCTCCTGAATTTTTGATCCACTACACATAGATATGGGACCAGCCTGTTCTGTGTCTCTCCCCCTCCTGCCAGTCTGATGGATGTGGTTTCTTTAATTCCGTAACTGCAGACTTCCATTCAACCCAATTTTTGTCAGTTCTGAATTATGGCTGTTTTTTGTTTTAGCTGTAATTTTGATATCGTTGTGCGAAGAGGCAAACCATGTCTGCCTATGCTGTCATCTTGACCGGAAGTCCTAGTTTCCACAGGTCTTAAAAGTGTATCGTTCCTACTTTGCTTTCACTCTGTGTGTGAAACTTAGTGACATAGAACTTTATCTTTAAGCCTTTCTTCTTTCTGTATGTCACTAATCTCAGTTCCCTTGGGTCAGCATTCATTCACATGTTTCAATATCCCTTTTTTTTTTAAACCTTGGTTTCAAACTTTATTCTCAGGCTTCTTTAGCTTAATTAGTTGCAAAGAATGATTGGTGTACAAGTGAAAACTGAAAAGAGCTACAGTGTCCAAGGGGATAGGGCTTAAAAATATTAGAGATCTATATTTTATCAGATCCACAAACAAAATTTGAAAAAGCAGTTATAATATAAAATAGCAGCTCCCAGTAACTTCTTCAAGTTTATCTTCTTCAGAAGTTGACTCAATTCAGTTTGCTTCATTCTTGGAAGCCTCATCAGAATTATCCACGAGATCTGGAACTTCATCATCATCATCCTCCCTGTAGCAAGTGGTGCTTTCCCATCCACAGGTCGTTTGGGCGGGGCTTCAGTGGGTCTCCTTAAACTAGTCAGACTGTCCGCAGCAAGCTGATTTAAGACGCTGGGGAGCATTTCTGTCAGCTGTGATGGTGAACGTGTTCACTGCCAGAGATGCCTGAACCTGAGGGTTGTGCAAGTGGGTCACTCTTGTTTTGTGAGTATATTTACCTGTTCAATGCCAGAGATATGTGTACCCCTAACTTCTTGAAGATCCGAAAGTTTTTATCGTCTGCTGTAGGTGTTCTGTGAACCACTTTCTTCTTTCTATGGGCAGTGCCTCTCCCACCACTGTGCACGTGTGCCTGCAGTCTGGCGAGTTCCTCCTGGCTCGTGGTAGTTTCTTTCATCTCATCGGAGACAGAGCGGGGCTGCGTGGGGGCCGAGGGTTGGCGCCTGGGGTCTTTGGCAGACCAGCTGAGAATAAGCACCCCTTTCTCTTTTTAATATGTCATCTTCTATAAATGCCTTCTGGTATTTTTGATTATCGAAATAATTTATATTCCATAAAAAAGTCAAATGATACAGAAGTGCTTGAAGTAAAAATTAATATTTCCCTGTAATCTTCCTTTTGCCTCTCCCTCAAGACAACCCTATAAAGGTCAGATACATACTAAGGGCTTGGTGTTTTCATCAATTGGATTATAGACTGTGTACTATTCTGTGATTTTTTTACTAAACACATTGTAAATAATGAATAGATATTTATTGTCACAGCTTAGTTAATAGTAGGTACTAGTATAAATGAAGAAAATGAGACTTAGATGGTTAAGTAACTTGGACTCTTTGCCACTGCATTTAGATTTACCTAAAATTTGGTTTGCTTATTTCTGATGCCATTCTTTACATTAATGAAAATGTACTTAAAAAATTGTCTCTTTCAGAATGGAGGCAGAGCTTAATTGATGCTGTTTTCCCTTCTTAATTACAAGTTTTACCTGGAAAATTAGTCTTTTCTTTAAGAAAATTGAATAAATTCATTAGAGAGGCATATAGTAGTTTTTCATTAATAATTAATTAAGTTGTTGAGTAAATTATTCTCAGTATTGTGGAGTACAAAGACCTAAGACAGGCTTCACTGCTGGGTTAGCATTTTAGAGACGTTAAAACGTGAGAAAACCGTGTACCTTAGAATTCATGAAACCCAGTGTCCACGTTGAGATGCCGTACCTGTCATCAGTGAGATGCAGAGAAGAGAGAGTGAAAAGAGCAAGGAGCAGAATAGCAGGGTCCCGTCCCTGTGGAAGGAAACACTCTTCTATAGAACCTCCGGGAATGCCTGTTCCTGCCTGGGGGTGAGCTGAGTGTTGGCCATTTTTTAGTGGTAACCCTCCCATCATCTGAAAAATGCAGCACCCAGCTGGCAGCCAGTTCAGCCTTCTCCAAACAGGGCATCACGAGGCCCGGGCTTCTTCATTCTCCTGTGATTTACCTGCTGTGAGGGACAGGCACACAAGTCTGGAATGTTCTCAATTTTTATATCTCCTCCCTTTCCTGAGACATGTTTTTTGTTTTGTAAGATTGCTGAGAAATGAGAGGAAGCTGCTTCTTCGTGCTCTGAGGAAGGGCAAGCTGTGAGTGGATGTCGGCAGTGTTAGGGATCTGAGCTGTGGAAGGGGAGTCCAGCCTCCCTACTCCATTTGGAAAGTTACTTTTGCTTCCAAAAGCCTCAGTGTCACATTCATAACAAGGATGTAGTGGTGGCAGTCAGACTATTTACTAGCTGGTAGGGTATAGTCACTGTGGGGGTGGATGCTCCTGCTGCGCCAGGGCTAACCCTTTAGCTGCTGAATCCTGGGCAGGCCCATGGGTTCTGGGGGAGGGACAGACAGGATTGGAGTGGGAGCGGGCCTTGTGGTGTTTGGGAGTGACTGTCTTCCAGTTATTATGTAAGTGTCTCAGTACTTATACTGGTGTGCATCCACTAAATAATTCATGCCTCATGTGAGTGTTGCGAAGATGAAATGAAATGAAATAACATAGGCAGGGCAGTTCTCAAATTATAACTCACTACCTCTAGTGTCACCAGAATTTAAAACAGAAAGAAATCTTGCATTAGTAATTCTGTTATGTATTTTATCCTCTCGTTCATAGTTTAAATTCTGCATTCACAAGCCCTCAGTGAATTTACAGCGACTGCGGTACAAATGAGCAGCTGTCCTGTCTGTGGCTGCACTCTGTTGCGGACGGGCTGTCTGGAACCCTTGTCTTTGTTTTCTCTTCTGTCGCTCTGGCTGATGTGGGGGCGCAGCTGATGTTCCCAGGGGGACCTTGTATGAGACGTTTTTCCGCGCCCGTCAGCAGGAATTCTGAACTTGTTTCTCCCCAGAAACAGTGTTGTAATTTGATGCTTTTCCATGTTAATTTTTTTTCTCTTGAATTGTCAGATTTATATTCTGCCGTGAGTACTTTACTCAAAGAAAATGACCTACAGCGTGCAGAGACATCACAATTTATTGCATTTAGAAGGTAAAGGATTTGCAATATTTTAATTTTTTTATCTAGTTTTTAAATCTCATTGCTTATTAATATAGATACTGTTTGAGTAAGAGTCTCTTCTAGTTCATCACCATTCATTTTCTCTCTTATTTTGAGGTATTTCTTTGTTAAACATGCAGAGGGCAGTTTCTAAACAGGGCTCTTTCTACAAAATAGTGTACACTATTTGGAAACTCACAGGAAATCGGAATGGAACAAATGTTTATGTTAAGATCAAATTTATGAAATACTTCTTCCTGGAGAAAGTCCTGGAGACCTTGTATAGAATCCAGTGTGTCATAGTTGTTGATAATAGAAATATGCACTGAACAGTCACCATTGCGTGACCCTTGCATTTTCCGTGTTTCAGGCAAGACTGCGACGTCATCAACGTCTGCTGCGGCAGGCACTACACGGGCCACCTGATCAAGTGAGCACGGGCAACCTGAAACTCTGGGGACGGTCCTTCCTGGGTTCACTGTTCTTTGTTTGTTTTGACATTTAGCACTGTAGCCACATATTTAAAAATCATTTTTTCTTATTGGTGAAGATGATCTAGTCAATTAAATATAATATATATTCTTAGGAATTGATTTTTGGTAAGAAAAATAAGGAATAAAGCTTTCCTTGTGGTGTCCAGGTTGGCAAACTCCAGCTTCTCTAAGATGAGCATGGGGCATTCAGGAGCATTTTTCAAATTACAATATCTGTGTAGTGTCTCCAAGAACCTTAACAACAAGATGCCTACAGAGAACACCGTAGTGAACATTCACTCAGAGAAATATGGGTATAGAAAAGCACTCTGTTTACACATAGGGAAAATTAACTTACATCTACAGCATTTATCAGCACCTACTATGTATTAAGTGCAGAGAACCCAGAGATATGTTAGTTAAGGAAAAATACACACACAAATGTTAGGTAGCCTAACACAGGGTTAAAAAGCACAAGGTTGGGGCCATGCAATCTGGGTCTCAGTGACTGTGAACTTAGGCAGGTAATTTCGCCTTTCCATGTATGTAAAAGAGGATACTTATACAGAATTTCCTCACAGAGCTGTAGTTAAGGATGAAATGAAATAATATGCCTATGCACTTATTGTAGCAACTGGTATATTGCTAGCATTTATTCAATTTGCTTCTATTTTAATATAATTATTATAATAGAAATATGTATAAGTGCTGAAAGACCTGAAATAGGGTAGTGATAGGAGTGATTGGAGGAGAGGATAAATTTAAAAGGTAGAATCAGTAGATGCTTGAAATCAGTAGATTTTTGGTAATTTTTAGAATGTAGAGGGAAAGAGAGACGTCAGCATATGTGCTAAGACTTCTGACAAACAATTGGGCTGGGCCATGGTTTTGAGTTAGAGGTGGCGCAGAGAGTGTAGGGTATTACACCCGTGGGAGCCTGATTTCTTGTGGAATTTTGGAGAACAAAAGTGGAGCAAAGAAAGTATAGAAATTATTTTGAGCATTGGATTTGGGTCTGAGTGGAACTTACTGCTTAAACAAAATGAAATTAAGGTTCTCTAGACTTAATGATTTATTATCATTTTCTAATCCAGAGACCATCAGAAGAGACTTATATTTGGAATTGGTGATAAAATTTGTTGTACCAAGAATGCGTATCTCTCGGATTTACTGCCTGAGAATACCTTCAACAGTCTGCAAAATAATGAACTAGGGGCCAGTGGTGAGGACTTTAATTGGACTCCTCATGATGTTGCTAAAAATAAACACGACTTTGAGAGTGGTATTCGACTCTGCAATGGAGAAGTATTTTTCATAACAAATGTGAGTGATAACAGAGAGTACCTTTTACCTATTAGAGATAGGTTTCCTTTTTTACAAATTGCCCCAGGCATGATTCAGAATCCAGACATATCAAAGCTGACATTCTTCTTCCATAATATTCGGTTCAGGATTCTTGCATCCACGTGTGGGAGGGGTATCAGTCTGCAGTTCTCCAGTAGTGTCTTGTCTGATTTTGGTGTCAGAGTGTTGCTGGCTTCATAAAATGAGTTTCTGGAAGACTTTGTGGGGAAAAAAAAAAACGTTTTTAATAAGTTTGAAGTGCTTGACTAACAAGAATAAGAAACAAGTGGCACATGATATTTTACAAAGCATCATTTCTGTGGTGGCTGCGTTCATACAGAAACTTTAGAAGTGGTCACCTTGAATTTGTTCTATTTGTGTAAACACCCTCTTAAATTTGTAAGCTTATTCTTTAAAAGTGGTGGGAAGTAGTTTCTGCAAAGAGTTATATGCAGACTTATGTTGTCAGTACAAGAAATAAAATGTATAGATTTCAAATAAGAAAGGCAACAACGGATTGTTTTCCAGAGAGTCAAATTTGGTTAAGTTTCAAGGACCAGAAACATCCATTTGTATTTATTAAAATGTTTGTGCCCATGTATGTTCAGTTGGTGCTTAAGCATAGATTTTCAGCCTTTTGAAATTCTTAACAATTATAGTGAATATGCAGGCTTATTTTGCACCGTAGTTTTTGGACCATAAGACACACTTAGGTTTTAGAGGAAAATAGGACAAAAAATTTTGAAGCAAAAAAATGTAAAATATTTAATAACATAAATAACATAATATTTCACCAATGTAAATGGAAACAGAACTCAACAGCAGCATTAACAACCATTATTCCTCCCAAATTTGGGGGAGGGGGTGTGTCTTATAGTCCAAAAAATATGGTATTTTACTTACGGGGTGCTCCCATTTTATGTTCAGTGCAACTATAGATATCTTCACAGTGTGCATATTTGAAAACGTACAGAATAGTCCTTTGTTGTGGTGACAGGATAAAACGGATATAACTGCTGGAAAGAAAAGATATTTGACCATTAATAATATGGCCGGCTTGGAAGTAACTGTGGATTTTGGGAAACTGATGAAACACTGTCGCATAAGACATGCATGGGCAAGAACTATTCACACATTTCAGGTAAGCCTGGAGATTCATGGAGCTATTCAAATAGCTAGCCCTGCCATAGAACACCTTGTATTATTTTGTTCCTAATTTTTATTGCTTTTATTTATTTTTTAATTAGGAAACAAAATGCACCAAAGTACAGAAAATCCTGTAGAGCCATGAACCTTTTACTCTTGTTGACTTTAGAACCCTCTTTATTCAGGAACTAAGCCACCATAGTTAAAGCCTCATCCCTCAGGCCCCACCCCCCACCCGGGAGAGAAGGGTCAGGACCTCAGGACTGAGTTTGTCTCTTACTTCCACCTCCTGGGTTGCCGGGCTTGGCACTGTTACTGAGCTTGTCTTTATTAAAAATTTTGCTATTTTGTTCATCATGGGTCTTTTTGGGTTTAAATTTTGACTTTTAGGACTATTTTATTCAAATATTATTTATCTTGATGGCTGAGTTTCTTGGCATCCTCTTAAATTTTGCATCCTAAGCAAGTGCCTCACTTATTCCGCCCTGGTCCAGTCCCTTCCCACCCTCCTCAGAAGTGGCTTCCACTCTGCATTTGTCCATCCATACAGAAACGGGATTACCAAGGTTTACACAAATGGTTATTGTGATGCCTGGAGGTTTTTGTGACTTGCTTATTTTTTAATTTAATCAACTATTATTGGGGTATAATTTGCATACATATTTTAATTATAAAGCTGGATGAGCTTTGAGAAATGTATCCCCTTTCTCCACCCTCGTGAGGCAACCACCTTTTATTTGGGAGTAATTTTAGATTGACAGAAGAGTTGGGAAGATAGCACAGAGAGTTCCATGTACCCCTCCCCCAGCTTTCCTTCGTGTTGATATCTAACACAATTCTGGCATGTGTCAAAAAAGAAGTTGCTCTGGGTACAGTGCTATTAAGTAAACTATATACTTTATCTGGATTTCAGTAGTTTTTTCACTGTGCCTTTTTGTTCTCGTTGTTTGAGGATCTAGTCCTGGACTACAGTGCACTTGGTGCAACTTAGCTTTAAGCTCTATTTTAATACTCTTGAATTCTCATAAGTTATTCGTGGCTCTGTTATGTATCTCACTGTTTTTGAGCTCCCCTCTCTGATGGTGGAATGTTGCTTTAATGATGAAGCTGCATCGACCTCCATTTTCACGCAGAAAAATTTTGTAGGTTAGCCTATGTCTTCTACTAGTAGGTGGACATTAATTAGTGTAGGTTTTTAAATTTTTAAGTGGATGGTGTTGTATTTAACTTACTCCATCTCAGTTCCAAAAAGCATTTGAAACAGCTATAAAATGTGCACAATTTAACATGACTTTTAAAAAGACAAAGATAAATGATATCAAGTGGAAAGTGAAGGTAAGGCTGGCAAAGGGTCCCTGCCGGGAGCGGGCCGGCTGCTGCCGCACGCGCCGGCCTGTGTGCCTGCTGGTGCAGTTAGGCTGCTGGTCAGGCTTCACCGTCCCAGAGTGAGAGAGAAGCAGTCGGTTGAGTGTGTATGTGTGGATAAAAATACAGCCAGGTGTGAAGATGTGCGAAATTTCTGGCTGTGAGATCCTAGAGAAATTTCCCTCATGGTTTCTATAATTCTGAAAACTTGTATCATTCAATTCTGGGAAATTGTCTTCAATAATTTTGTTAAGATTTATTTCTTGTCCCGAGTTTTCTCTGTTTTGTCTTTCTAGAACCTTTATTATTTTGGACCTCCAGAAGGGATTATCTCTATTTCTTATCCATCTCTTCTGTTTTCTATCATGTTATCATTTCGCTGTATTTTCTGAGAGATTTCCTCAAAATTATAATCTAGTCTTTCACTATAATCCAGGCAAATGAAGAGTGAAGGGGTCTTCGTGATTATGGGTTGAGGTTGGAGTAAATAAGTGTCCCTTTAGTGTTTACTAAACCTGGCTCTTATTTCATGGCTGAAATAGGACATTCATCATTATCTTACATCAGCATAGTTTGTTTCTTCCAATTTTGGTTCAGTTCAACAAGTATTTATTCAGTCAAACTCTGTTCTGGGTGCTTGGTATGGGTCAGGCCATGAAGCAAAGGTGCCTGCCGGTGTGAGGGTTATGTTTGGTGGGGAAGAGGACAGAGACACACACAGCTGTGAACAAATATGTAAACTACATGTGATGTTAGAAGGTGGTAAATGCTCTGGAAAAGAAGTGGGGGTAGGGTACAGTTGTAATTTTAAATAAGTGGTCAGCATAGACCTCACTGAGAAGGCGGCTTTTGGGCATGGGCTTGAAAGAGGTACAGAAGTTAACCATGTGGGTATCTGGGAGAAGAGCATTCTAGGTAGAGGGAAGAGCCAAAGTCAAGGTTCATAGGTGGGGGCCTGTTTGGCATATTTGAAGAACAGGAACAGCAAGGAGGCCGCTGTGGGAGTGACCGGCGATGAGGTCAAAGAAGTAATGTGGGGTAAGGGGGTAGGAGGGTAGGGGACCAGGTCACCTCCTGGGGTCTTGTAGGACTACCTATTATCCAGTACAGTAGTTAAATCTGGCTCACCACCTGTTTTGTAAAGGAATTTTATCGGTACGGTCACATTCATTTACGTACTGACCATGACTGCCTTGCACCACACGGAAGAAGGTGGGTAGTAGCTGTAGAGACCATCTGGCCTGCGAAGCCTAAGCATTTATTCTCTGACCCCTTATAGAAAAAGTTTTTGGACCCTTTCTAAAGCCCATACTGACTTTCAGATTCTAAATCTGTAAAATCATGAAGGGTAGTAATTGTTTGTGTCTATTCACCCAAGTTGTATTTTAGAACAGATTTAGAGTAGTTATGTATGTAATTGGCGGTAAATGTGTTGCCCCGACCAGGCGGCTCGGCTGGTGGAGTGCCGTCCTGTGCACCGAAAGGTTGCGGGTTTGGTCCCTGGCTGGGGTGCCTACGGGAGGCAACCAGTCAGTGTTTCTCTCTCACACTGATGCTTCTCTCGCTCTCCCTTCCTCTCACTCTACAATCAATGAACATATTTTTGGGTGAGGATATTAAAAAAGAAGTAAATATATAAAATGTGCCTCTTTAAGAAGTTTGATAGTATTAATGATTAAAGGAAGACTTAAAGAAATGGATATATGATTTATAGCAGGTCATTGAGGTGGAGTTAGGAGTCCATGTCCTGCTTCCTGCGCACACCTTTGGCATGATGTTTTACTTTTGATTGTCATTCATTCAGTGTGACACTGAATAAAGAGCAGTGGGCAAAGTAGATGTGGTCCTGCCTTCACAGAACTCACAGTCCATTGAGGAGTACAGTTAGGAAGTTACATTCTGGTCTGATAAAAATTCTGTCATAGAGGAAGTGTAGGCTGCTGGAAAATATGGGGGGTGGAGGGCAGGGGCCTAGCCCAGAGGCTGCGTGGGGGCTGTGGCCTGGGGAGCACTGGCAGGACCTTAGGGAGGTTCCCTGTGCTGGACGAGCCGGGCTCATCCGAAGGAAAGGGGAAAGAAGGAGGGAGGGGAGCTGGGCTGAGGCTGGCTCCTGGAGGGCGATGTGAGCCATATGAAGAAGATGGGACTGTGAGAGCCTGGGAGCCACGAAGGGGCTTTAAGCAGAGTTGGATGTGATTGAATTTACACTTTACAAATGTCACTGTAGTTTACCATGAGGACAGTGGATTGTAGCAAGTGTGAATGCAGGGAGACTGATTATGGGGTTATTGAATTTTTCTCAGTGTTACTTAATCGATAAGTAAGAATTCAGTTAGCTAAATTTAGGTAGATGTGTACCTGTTTTGGAATACACAGTGTAAATACACAGAGAAATGGCGCTGTGTATCTGTTAAATGTATTTAGCATTTCTGTAATCAAGTATCGTGTCAGTCAGTTTCTGCGACTCAGCAGTATTGGGAGGAAGTGTTCGTCAGACTTTTACCACCTGAAGAGTTGAATCAAATTCTTTGTGTTTAGGGAGATAGAAGTGCTTGCTGTGTATAAGGTTGTTCCTTGTTTTAACGGTGGATCTGTATTTCCTCAATGCCCGTCTTGTCATCTGTCCCCCCACAGTTCTCCCTGTGGCAGGTTAATGTGGAAACCTTCAGGGAGATAATGGTTCAAACCATTTCTTATTTATGTTGGTGCAGAAAATACAGCAACCAAGGATACCTAGCAAACTTGAAACTTTTCTCACAGTTACATGGTGACTTTGGGCATTTTTTTTTTTGTCTAGAAAATTCTTGATTTGCTAAATTTAAAAAGCAAAGGTCCATTGTTCTCCTGTGTTTATCTTGATAAAGTAATTGGTTCAATAATGGAAAAATACAGAAAAGTACAAGGGAAAAAATTATCCATAGGCCCTTCATTTTGGAGACAGTCTAGTTATAATTTTGATAGAATTGCCTCTATTTTGTGATTTATTTTGTTTTGTCACATATTGATATTTATTTGGTAGGTACTTTTTTGGATCAGAGTAATTTTACTTTGTGTTACATAGTTGTAATACATACATATACACCCAGTTTTTAAAATTTTGTTATTTTTAAAGCATCTTTGATGTTTGCAAAATAGTATATCAAATATCTATATGTAGATACTTGATATAAATATATGTAAATATATATTTATTCTATCATTGGATATTTAAAGTGTCTCTTTTTGTAATATAACACTGGGATCGTACCTTTACACACAAAGCTCATACAACCATTTTAAATTATCTTATTACTTGGCAGTGCACATAGACTTTAAAGTTTATCTTCAGGTTTTACAAGCCAGTTGTGGATCTGTATGGCCTGAGCTCAGCAGCATAATTAGGAAACATTAGAGCATGAGTTCTCGGATAACGATAAAAATGAACTCCATAAATAAGTACGAGCAGTCCGGCCAGTGAGTGGGTGTGTGGGCAGCCTTGCCTCTTGTCTGCCTCTGTGGATGAGGACGTGGACCTGTTACACAGTTTTAATTCTCCCTTTGCCTTCTTCCCTCCCAGGGGTCTGAGGAGCAGACCGTGGTCTATGTGGTCGGGAGGGCGGGCCGCCAGCACTGGCAGCACGTCTACACCGCGGTGACCAGGGGCCGCAGCAGAGTGTACGTCATCGCGGAAGAGTCTCATCTCCGGAACGCAATTTCGAGGAAGAGTGTCCGCAGAAGAACTCGTTTGAAACAGTTTTTGCAAAATGAGCTCTCCATGAGCTGTGCATCTCCAGCAGATTGTGCATCTCCGTCACAGAGCTCCAGAAACAGCAGGGGACCCAGCACACCGCCCTCAGCGTCACCACTCCCGATGGACCCAGCTGATGCTGGGACAAACGATTTCCCCAGAAGCCAGGCCTCTGCAGTGGGTGACCAGATGCCTGCCTTTGCTGGAAGATGGAAATTTTCTTTCCCTGATGAAGCAGATACAGATGAAGACCCATCCAAATCACGAGGGTTCAAAAGAAGCAGTGTTGTGAATGAAGATGAAAGCCCAAACAAAATTCTTATGGTAGGAGTGACGTTCTTATGGACTCGAGCTTTATTTAAATATTGCTAGCTTCAGTGTGCTTATCTGTACTAAAGTGCTATGTATTTCTATTAGTGTTGCTTTGTGCTGCAGGATGTAAAAACAAGTGTTCTCTCCTGTCTGTCAGGTTTGCTGTCTGCCATGCCCAGCTGGTCCTGGTTCTGTCCCTCACCCTGCCCAGGCCGGCATTCTCGGCAGCCTCAATCAGTGGGCTTGTCAGGGGGCACTTCCTGGTCATCTGGAACCTTCTGTCTGCATGCCTTCCTTATCAGCCTCCCCCCACCCCATTCTGTAGGCCATAATCTCACTTTTATACCAGAACCCCACTGAAGCCGCTGGTTCCAGTCATCTTGTCAACCCGAGAGGCCTTTCCTTAGGTCTTGTTCTTGACATTTCCCCCGACATTCCTAGCAGTTTTAAATGTGACCATTTCAATGTTTCCTTCCTTGATTGCACTGGTACCTTATCTCCCTCCCTCCCACCTCTGTCTCATTTCCCCTCATTTCTTCACTCCTCCTCCTCCCGTCCTCTGACTGGAGACGTCGCCCCTAGGACTGATTCCTCTTTCCTTTGAGGACTGTTTCCTTGTCTGAGTTTCAGCTGTCACCTTTGCACAAAGGTGATGCTTTGTTCAACTAACAGTTTTCTGCTGCCTGCTCCATTCAAGGCACTGGGAATTCAGCAGCCAGTGACCATTCCCACTCTTGCTCTGACGGTCCTCCGTGGAGGGGCCAGAAGGGGTGTGTAGGTAACTTGCTGCTTCACTAAGTGTTCTGGGCAGTAGAGAGGAGGTAACGAACCAGCTTCCCAATCTGTGTCTCTGATCCTGGAGATGGACTTTCTGGAACCACGGCCCAATACCTCTTTTTTCTTTTCTTTTTTTCTGATTTCTCCATTTCAGGCAACATTCACCCACTTATAGAAGCTTAAAATTTTGGAGTCACCTTAGACTCTCTTCACTTTCACCCTCTACCTCTACTTGCTAGATGTGTTGCAAAATGTATCTCTCAGGAATTGCTTTTGTTCCTTTAGTCTGGGCAGCTTTAGGTCCTTATCTTCTTGGATGTGACTGCTCACCCTGCTCCGTTCCCCTCCTGCTCCCTTCTCCCCTAGTACTGCCCTGCACATCCTTACCAAATTAGCCCGCCTGACGGGCTCCACTTGTTCCTGTGATTAAGAGCCTTCAGTGGCTCTCATGTGCCTACGACATAAATCTAGACTATCTAGCTCGGCATTTGAGACCTTTCATAGTTTGATTCCACCTTTCCCAGCATCGTTTTATTTCCCCCTCTTCTCTTTCTGCTTCAGTCAAACTAGTCTCTTCATTCACTAAAATGAGCCAAACTTACTATCACTTTTTCCCTTTGGCTTTTATTGTGCAACTTGGTTTGGATTCCTCATTCTTTCTGCCTCCCCTCATTTAGCATTTTAAAAAATTTAGATCCTCTTCTCGTCACTGGTCTAAATGCTGGAGGCATTTAGAGAAAAACAGACCAGTCTCTGGCTTTCTTGACATTACAATCTACCAATGGGTCGTAGGCAGTAAATACAAGAAAAATAAAATGTTCAGGTCAAGAAAGATTCTATGACGAAAATAAAGGTAGTGAGGTGGGGAATCGTGGGGAGGGGGCAGGAGATGCTACGTGCTGGTCAGGTAAGGCCTCCCCGAGGAGATGACCTGTGAGCTGAACAATGAGGAGCCAGATGAGGCTCAGAGGAAGTGCCTCCTAGGCTGAGGAGCTAGCGACGGCCTGGAAGGGACTGACCTTATTGGAAGGGGAAGGCAGGCCAGTGTGGCCAGAGAATGAGGAGGAGAGGGTGTGTAGGTGACGGTGGTGGAGAGAGAGCAGGACTATGGGGCAGGGATTTCATGCTATTTGCAGTGGGAATGCTTTGGAGAGCTGTGAGCAGAGGGGTGGTATCATCTAAAGTGCACGTAAAAACAGCCTCTGGCTGCTGTGCCGAGTGAACTGGCGAAAGTAGGCTGGAAGCAGGGAGCCCAACCGGAGGTTGTCCTAGGGAAGGCCCAGTGAAAGAGCTGGGAGGGTGATGAGCAGGGGTCTGATTCTTGATGCGTTTTGGAGGTAGCGTGTCTATGACTTGCTGATTAGAAGTGAGGGGGTAAAACAAAAAGTAATCCAGGAGGAGTTCTGGATTTCTGGCCGAAATACCTTGTGGATGGTAGTGCCACCTCCTGAGATGGCAAGACCTTGAGAAGAACTAGGTGAAGTGGACTTGCTGAGAAAGTCAGTGGTTGGTAGAAGAGTTTAGGACCTCAGGGTGGATTGGGGTGGATAATGTCCATTTAGGAGGCATTAGCATAAAGTGGTAATTAAAGGACTAGGTGAGTTAATTTCAGGAGAGACCACAGATAGAGGAGAGGGCCTTACAGGAGACCTCCCAACTTACAGAGATCCTGCAGAGGAGGAGGATCCAGGGCAGCGGGAGGGACGAAAGCCTGGTGAGAGTGTGCCGGCGAGAGTGTCAGAGCCCAGAGCGGGGAGGAAGGCGTGGGGGCAGGGTGTTTGAAGAGGGTTCCTGTGGAAAGAGGCAGAGAGATGGGGTTGTATCTGGATGGAAGGCTTGTGGTCAAGGAAGGAATTCTTTATTTTGGATGGGTACCCTGAAGCATCCTAGAGTGTTTATAGAGTGGTCCAATGGAGAATGAGAAACTCATGATTCAGAGGGTACTTGCAGGAGTGGTGTCCTGAAGTGGGTGAGATGGGAAAAACCAGGAGTGTGAGTAGAGGTGCTGCCTTTAGATACACGTGGGGGCAGGGGCTCGGCTTCCACTGCAGCCGGATGGGAGTGGGTGCAGTGTGTCGCTGGGTTCAGGGAAGGAAGGTGAAGCTGTTCCCAGTCGATTACCTCCTCCCATCTCATCTGTCTTCACAGTAGAATCCAGCTGAGTTTCTGTTTTGTTCACAAAACCCTCCCTGTGTCTGAACGAACACATCTCTCCTCTGTGCAGCACTTGTGCCCAGTTTGTTTGACTCCGTAAATAAAGCTTCTTGAGGACAGCATGCTGATCACGTAGTACCTCAAATACACTTAGTGATGAGATTATGCGTTGTGAATACGTGGCATTCCATCCTTTAAAAAAGAAATTGGACCTTCAGAGTATTGTTCTTTCATGTTGTGTTCAAAGTCACTCAAGTCATACTTATTTTGTAGTTAGTGTCCTTCTTGCTTTGCGAATTCCTTTGAAAATCACTTTTAGAAGCAATATGAATTTTATAAGGGAAGCAAATGTCTACTGAGACCTATTTTGGTTTTCAGAAATACTGTGAAGTCATTTGTTTCAGTTTTATGAATTGGATTTTCCAATTTGGGTAATATCATTTTGTGATTTAAAAAAATTTTATCTACTTTTATTTTTAAATTATATTTTATTGATAATGCTATTATAGCTGTCATGATTTTTCCCCCTTTGCCCCCCCCCCCAATCTAGCACCCCCCGAATCCCTCAGGCAACCCCTACACCAATGTTCATGTCCATGGGCCATGCATATAAGTTCTTTGGCTACTCCATTTCCTATACTGTATTTTACATCCCCATGGCTTTTCTGTAACTACCTGTTTGTACTTCTTAATCTCCTCACCCATTTCTCCACACCCCCCTCCCGTTTGGAAACCATCAAAATGCTTTCTGTATCGATAATTTTGTCTCTGTCCTTCTTGCTTGATTAGTTTGTTTTTCAGACTCAGTTGTTGACAGGTATGTATTTATTGCCAGTTTATTCATCATTTCGATCTTTTAAAATAAGCCCCTGAAACGTTTCATATAATAATGGTTTGGTGATGGTGAGCTGCTTTAGTTTTTTTCTTGTCTGGGAAGCTTTTTATCTGCCCTTCAATTCTAAATGATAGCTTTGCTGGGTAGAGTAACCTTGGCTGTAGGTACCTGCTTTTCATGACTTGGAATATTTCTTGCCAGTCCCTTCCAGCCTGCATAGTTTCTTTTGAGAATGCAGTTGACAATCTTATGGGAACTTCCTTGTAGGTAACTAACTACTTTTCTCTTTATCTTTAACCTTTGGCATTTTAATTATGATGTGTCTCGGAGTGGGCCTTTTTGCATCCATCTTGTTTGGGACTCTCAGTACTTCCTGCACTTGCATGTCTATTTCCTTCACCAAATTAGGGAAGTTTTCTTTCATTCTTTTTTCAAATAGATTTCCAATGTCTTGCTCTTTCTCTTCTCCTTCTGGCTCCCCTATGATGTGAATGTTGGACATCTTGAAGCTGTCTCAGAGGCTGCTTACACTATCCTCATTTTTTTTGGATTCTATTTTCTTTCTGTTCTGATTAGTTGGTTTTTACTTCCTTATGTTCCAAATCATTGATTTGACTCTAGGCTTCATCCACTCCACTGTTGTTTCCCTGTAAATTGTTTATTTTAATTAGTGTATCCTTTGTTTGTTTCTGACTGGATCTTTTTTATGCTGTTGAGGTCCTTACTAAGTTCCTTGAGCATTGTGATTTTTGAAAAAACAGGTTGGATTATAAATTATTTCCAAAGGTCCCCCAGAAGCTTAAGAGTCGCTTTATATGCCGACAGCACCCTTGTTGCGGGGAGCCTCGGCTTCCCAGACTATGTAGGAAAGATTAGATGGTGCAGGTCACTGGGGCCTGCTGGAGAACGTGCTCACAAAACCTGTCTGTCCCGGGGGTAAGTCCTCAAGGGAGAAGCGTGTATATTCTGACCCCAAGTGAATGTGAGACGATTAGAAAGGTCTCTGAGAATGTGCCGACAGTGTGTGAAGTACTAGCACATTAGTGAGCTACAAGCAGAGAATAGTGTGGCTGGAGCACAGCATGCCAGCAGGGGGCTGGGCTGAGAACACCAGCGGATTCAGGAAGGAGACAGCGGCTCTCCCAGAGACACTGTGCATTCTTTACAGCTGTGGAGAGCACTAGAAACATTTAGAGAGCTCTGTGGATTTCAATTTATGAAGGTGGCGTTGACAGGACTTTAGTAGATTATGGTTAGGCAGGCACGAGGGGATGAGTTCCCAAAACAAAAAGATTATTTCCATAGCTTATTCAAAATGATTACGCTCTGAACTCAGGTAGCAGCAGTCAGGGTGGGGAAGAGAGGCTAAGGGGTATAGTTGGTGGCACTTAGTCATCACTCACTTATACAGGTGGGGTCGGACATGAAGGTGATTCCTAGGCTTCTGGCTTGGGCATCCAGGGGGATCCAGGCACCAATTAATCAGGTTTTGGGAAAAGAGGCCGGGGGACAGGTTTTGTGGGGAAAGTGCTCAAACTGGACGTAGTGGGGAAGAAGTTTTCTCTTCCTGGAAGTGCTAGGACCACTGCCGCTTCGTCCCTACTCCGTCTCAGCTCTTGGGTAGTGAATTTCTGTCTCAGCAAAGCAATTTCTTTTTCTGAAATTAAATGTATTAACTCTTACAAAGACCATGGGATAAATAAGGCTGTGACTGGGCAGAAAAGTAAGGACTTCCATAGAAGAGTCTTTCTAAAAGTTTCTGGCTTTGCATTTCTCACTACTAACGTGGGGTTGGGGTGAGGTACGCTGTGGTGTCCAGGGAAAGCAGCAGCAGCAGCAGCCTCCGTCTTCAGGTCTGTGCTTGCCACAGCTGGCGTGCTCTGGCTGAGGCCGATGCTGCCCATCTGTGAGCACAGTGACCGTGGGGGCGTCTGGTGCTGACTGATGTCACGGCGTCACAGCAGCAGCGTGAGCCAGGTTCTCTAACTGAAGGGATACGTTTTCTCACCAGGTGTGCCGGAAGTATGTGGCATTTACAAGAATCCTTAGCAATGAGGCCTGGAATTCAAAGCTTCAGGGCTGATCCATTAGGAACTCCTGTGCCTTCATGACTCTAGACTTTCTGGTGCCTTGAGATGTGTCATTTCTAAAAGATTAAATTCAGTGACAAGGGCTGCCCACATTCCTTTTTCTTTTATATTCACACCGCCTCACGAGAGCCTTTTAAATTCTACAGACACTAATGCTGGTCTCGTCCGAAATGGCAGCTTCTGATTCTCTGTGGGTTAATAGCTTTGGCTTTGGAACGTATTCCAGAAGTAAATGTTAGCCTGTTTTTTTCTTTCCATACCCTGCCCCCACCAAGAAAAGAGGGAAAACAAAAATCTCCCTTTAAATAAAAACATGTGTGTAAACATTCTAAAATGTATCACATAAAGCAGCAATTTCCAGAACTTTTTAAGGAAAATGACATTTTAACATTAAAAAAATTAGGAAAGACATAACCACATAATCCCTGAAAAAAGAGAGCCCTTCTATTAGTCAGGGTTCTCGAGAGAGAGAGAGAACCAATAGGATATGTCTGTCTGTCTGCCCGCCTGTCTGCATCTGTCTGTCTCTCTGGGTTTATTTGAGGGAATTGGCTCTTGTCCTCGTGGAGGCTGGAAGTCTCAAATCGACAGGTGGATCGGTGGACCTGGGGGAGACTTCCTCCTTCGTGGGCGGAGGTCAGTTGTTTTTTAAGGTCTTCGGTCGATGGGAGACCCACCTTATGGAGAGTAACCTGCTTTACTGTGCTAGTCTACTGATCTATATTAGAGGTTAATCTCATTTAAAGAGTACCTTCCCAGAAACATCTAGAACTGGAGTTGACAAAATAAATATCTGAGCACCATGGCTTAGCCAAGTGGACACAAAATGAACCATCACAGTCACCTAAATGGAACAGACTTCGCACTGTGAAAGACGGGAGTTGTGCCTGCTTTTCTCCTTTCCCTGTGGTGGTAAAACTTCCCCATGACCTCACCGGTCCATTGACTTTTGCGTGGGAATCGCTGCCAATGCCAAGAAGATGCTTGTGCCCAGCTGCGCTTTGCCTGACCACGGCTGGGCCCACACTCGCTGTGCTGCTCTGCAGGAACCATCTTGAGATTCTTAATTTCTGAACACAGGGCCTTCATTTTAATTTTGTACTGGGTCACCAAATTATATAGTGGACTCTGTCCACACGTTTGGAAATTCGATTTATATACCCATTCAGCAAATAGTCATGTCCACACGCCAGTCCCACAGCTGGGTGCTGGGGATGCCACAGGGGGCAGGAGCCGACAGCCAGTCGCTCTGCTCCAGCCTTCCAGGGGCGGGGGAATGTACTAGGTCTTCTGTGGAAGCAGTTGGGGGAAAAAGTGCATGGGGTGGCCTGACTACATTTTTACAAAGTTAACTGTATTTTTATTGTTTTCCTAACAGATGGAGGAATCGTCTCCACAAGTGTCTTCCAAACTTCAGAACTTGAAACTAAACAGTTTGACCCCCAGGCAACTTTTCAAACCCACAAGTAATCAAGAAACTTAATTTTCCTTCTGATTATTCAAAATAATTGTCTATTTTTTCCATTCAACGCAAAGTGGACATCATAACTTCAGGATAAAGAGGATAAAAGAGTATCAGGATAAAAGAGGATGCCTGTAATGGGAGTTTTATTTTAAGGTGTTTGTATTACAGATGTTTTAAACTCATTCGATCAAAGAAAACCTTGATGATGTCAATGTCTGTCATGAGAACAGGCAGCAATGGGCATAAATGAGAGAAAACGGTGTCATATCTGTACTTTATGAAGAGTTTTATTTTTAGGGTAATGCCTTATTAACTTCCGTGATCACTGTGTGACCTTCGCCAAGGGGTGACGTGTGGCAATGAGGAACTGCAACTGCGTCTCTCACTGACACCAGTGTCAGGTGTCACGTCTTCTGTGAAGGGATCACCTCCCAAGGCTGCCGTTTGTCCCTCACTACTGTCAGGCTCTACCTCACCTGGGGCTGTTCCCGGGAACTCCGGAACTTGAGAAGTAACTGATGTGTAACATTGTCTGAGTTGAAGGTGTATGAAACTCACCTCTTGCATTATGACGACCACTGTAACATTACCTAACACCTCCATCGTGTCACGTGATTGTCACTGCGGGGGGTGCGGGGGCACGTTGCTCTGAAGATACTCTATTTTGGAAAAGTTTTTTCTCAGAGTGATTTCTATTTTTTTAATGTTTTATTTATTGTTAAATGGTAGAAGAAATAGTTAAGAGGGAAGATTTACCTGATACTCTGATGTTTTAAAAATTGCATTATGGAGATATAATTCATATACAATTCACCCATTTGCACAGCTGAGTAGCTTTTAGTATATTCACAGTTGTAATACCAATACCACAATCAATTTTAGAATATTTTTATATGATCACCTAAAGAACTCTTGCCCCTTTCAGCTCTAATACCTTCCTACCCGCTAGCCCTGGGCAACTGGTAATCTACTTTGTCTCTGCCCTTTATTATGATGTCTTTGATTTAGCATGATATTTTCAGATTTCATCCATGTCGTAGCATGTATCTACCAGTGCATCTTTCTTTTTTAAAAAAAATAAAAGATTAAAAACAATCATGTACAAAGAGCTAGCATTGTTTCTTTTATTGGGTAGATGTCTTGGATGATCCATTCAAGGAAGATCACTCAGTCCATCTTGACGAAGCTGGTGCCCTTCGGGTACTGATGGGAAAACTGGCCGCACAGACTGAGGTCGTATTTCCACATCAGACTGTGTGGGTTTGAGCTGATGTGACAAGATCAGGGACCTGGCTGCATTTTTGCAGGTGGCCCCCGTAGAGCTGCAGGTGGCCCACCTTGCTTTCAGTGGTTCCTCGAAGCAAAGGGCCTTCATCTATTTTTATTTCCAAATAATGTGCTGTTGTAAGGATATGGCACATGGAATTTATCCATTCGTCAGCTAATGGACATTTGGGTTATTTCCACTTTTTGGCTATTACAGCTAATGCTGCTTTGAGCATCTGTGCGTAAGTTTTTGTGTGAACATGTATTTCCATTTCTTTAAGGTATAGATAGACCTAGGAGTGGAAATGCTGGGGCACATTATAACTCTGTTTAAAGCTTTGAGGACCGGACAGGCTGTTTTCCAAGCAGCTGTACTGTTTTATATTTACGCCAGCAGTGTGTGTGGGTTCCAGTGCCTCATATTTTCTCCAGCACCTGTTGTCATCCGACTCTTTGATTACAGCCACACCGTGGGCGTAAAGCGATATTTCGTTGTGGCTTCCATTTGCATTTGCCTACAGTAATGATGTTGGCCATCTTTTCATGTGCTTATTGCCATTTGTTCTTTCTCTTAGGAGAAATGTCTATTCAGGTCTTTTGCCAATTTATAAATTGGGTTATTTTTTCTTATTGAGATAGGAGTTCTTCATATATTCTACAAAGAAGTCTTTTATTAGAAACACTATTTGCATTTTTTTTTTTTTTTGCATTTTGTGGATTTGTTTTCACTTTCACAGATTTTTCTGTCATCTGCAAATAGAGAACATTTTACTCCTTTCATATCTGGGTGCTTTTTATTTCATTTTATTGTCTTACTGCTCTGGCTAGAACTTCTAGTAAACTGTTACATGGATGTGGTGAGAATGGACATTCTAGTGTTGTTCCTGTGAGTTTTCAGGATCTGCAAGGCAATCTGCAAACGAGTGTTGGGGTCGAACGTGCAGTCTGTTCGCAGTTTGTGCAAACTTGTTTCCTAGAACACGTGGTGTTCCCTGAGGGCAGATGTGCCACCTAAAATAAATGTGCCATTAGTCTTGAGTGTGTTCCTGTCTGCAGGCTGTTTTAGCACTTGCACGGGTTTCACATCTTGTCCTCACAACAGACTCCGAGAGCAGATGGGACTTTCAGTATTGGGGGCGGGGAAACTGACTCCTGGTAAATTTCATACCACCAGTGAGCTGGAATTCAAACCCAGATCTGCTTTCAAACCCTATGCTCCTCCTGCTCTTCCATGCTGCTTTTCAAATTTACGGCAAAACCTCCCCCCGTTTAGAAATTATGTAGCAATTAACATTGTGTAGGGCTCAGCCTCTAGAACATGAAAATTCATTCAAAGCTCTGAGAAAGTGAATGTCCTATTTTTTGGCTTTTTAAAATCACTGTTTATTCCATTTGGTAGAGGATTTTTTTCCCATACAAATATTTGCAACAATTTTGAATCCCCCAAAACCATACATAGACGATAAATACCATGCTATTAAAGTATTAAATTTGTACAAAAATACTTTACAGTTTAATACTTGTTTGTTACAAATAAAAATACATATTTAAGTGACTCATGATCTTTTTTTCTTAACATGTTCTGCTTTATACTTTCTTGCCCTGGCAGTCCTGAAATGTGATTGAAATAATATATTTCTTTGCACACAAAGAAAGGTGAAGGTTTTCCTTAAACAAAGGACACAGTGTTCAAGTGCTTCATCTAAGCGGTTGTTTGAGTTATTGATTGAAATGGAAATGTTTGGAAAATAACTTTCAATATGGAGATTCTATAATTGATATACATATCTATTTTTTTATATTCACCAAATAACAGTTATTAGTGTAACTATTCAAAATATCCGGACAGATGAAAACAGTTGCTGACAGACATTAACTGCAACTGTCACAATTTATTGCTTTGAGGGATGGTGATAATTGGCAACGCATTCTGTGGAAAATGTATTTACAATTTCGGTGAGTGGCATGGCTCAGAACTAAACGCAGTCCGGTGTCATTTTTAAGTACATGTGCTGTACACCCCTCAGTGGAACCAGTTTTTAAAACATGTTGAGCAAGATGAGTTTGATTCGCCTATCATTAAGATAAACCTTTTAATAGACTTAATTCTTAAATTCTTAGTCCTGAATTTTAAAAATAAGATAACTAACTCTCAGTGTTACTAAACACTCTAATTCATTATCAGAGATTTTCAGTTATTAAAAATGTGTCCCTAAAAAAAAAAAAGCAACAGGTCACAAGACATATCCTGTTTGATAATTTGTTGCATAGGGAATAGCATACATCTTAGTTAAAATCATTCCTATACTTGGGCAAAACAGTTACCACCACCTATTAGGATCTCCTGCGTGCATCGTTGCTGAAACATTTTAAGATAATTGTGTCCCTGTACCCCTCCCCTAGCAGCAGCCAGTCCCAGCAGTTACCCAACTAGTTCCTCTAGCAGAGCCAGCTTTATGAAAAGCCTTGTTGGTCAAGTTCTTACATTAATGACTTCATAGTAAGAAACTGATTTCAAAGTGAATTAAGGAAATTATCATAGAGAATATTTTTAAACAGACATTTTTTCAAAAAGTGATAGGAAGATGAACTTGTAAAAAAGTTCCTCCCATGTTCCTCGTGGAGGGGTGGCCTACTTATTTTTCCTTTTCTCTACCATGGGGCTTGGCAGCAAATCATCTGCCAGATACCGTAGTGGTCGCCAAAAAAACTAACCTCTTCTACTTGGAAAGGGAAGTGAACATGAGCCGTGAGAGATTTAAAAGACCCCTGTGCTTGCACTTAATGCCACGTGATCATCTGTGCTTCAAATGTCACAGAAATCTCAAAGGGATTTTTTTTTTTTTAGCACCATGTAGATACTGTCTTTTGTCCTGCTTTATAAAAAGCATTGCTATAAGGTGTTGGTGGGTTCTCGGATCTCCAGATTACTACCGTGGCTGGGCTGTTGGAAAAAAGCACTGTTCTGTTCACTCCATTCTCCTGGTAGAGTCTGTTCTATAGACTTCTGTGAAGCCAGCGGGTTTCTGCTAATAACCAGGTCCAGCTTATTACCAGATTCTGCGATGAGGGGCACGACGAGGCAGCAGTCAAAGTCTCTCGTTCGGACGTGATTAACCTAAAAGGGCGGGAAGAGCCACTTTGAATTATTGTTCTCGTCATAAAACAATCCCGCAGACCCAGGGTATACAGGTCAGGCATAACACGTGGCCTTGCAGGGATTTAGGCCAGCACCTCTACAGAGAGGTCCAGCCCTGCGCTGACCATGCCATAACGAGCTCACCGGCTTCACAGTCTCTGCTACGAAGTTTTAATGCCCCTGAGTGCAGGGGCCACCCATGGCGAACGGCCTGCCTCGCTCACAGCAGGTGCTCCAAGAGCTGAACGTCAGCTCCAGTTTACAGGTGAGGAACACGAGGTGCAGAGCAGCTGCCAGATTTGCCTTGAAGGAGCAGTTGGTGAGTGGTCAAGCCAAGATGTGCTCCCAGGCAGTCTGGTGGATTCCAAAGCCTGTGCTCTTGACCATGATGCTGAACTACCCCCGTCCGTGGCCCACCCCCTCCTCAGCGTATACATGCACTCATCGGCTGTCGTTTCTCCTCACCACAATCAGAAGTTTTCACAGTCTACATGCTGCTCTCATTCCGTGACTTTCCACTCTCTCCCCGTCGGACCTGACGCTCACACTGCACAAGTGACCGCACCGTCCAATACAGGGCTCGGGTCTTGGGCTATCGTTCTCTTTGGCCTCCAGCATCGGCCGCTCTTAACACCTATCCCTCCTTAAAACTCTCTCTCTTGGCTCCTAGGACACTACTTTGCATTGATCCTGTTACCATTTTAACAGCTTGCTTTCAGTCCTTTCCTGCCTTTACTTCTCCCAGTCCTTTAAATGTTGTTTTCCTTAGACTTTTATCCTTGGTTCTCCTCTCTTTATGACTGTGAGTCCACCATGGGCATGTGACCCAAACCCATGCCTTCAGCACCCCAAATCTTTAGCGCTAGCTCTAACCTCTCTCCTGAGCAAAATAAACAGGCCACCTCTCCCAGGGCTCTGCCAGGATGCACTGAAGGCGCTGAAGACTCATGTGACCCGGTGCCTTGTCCATTCCTGACCCGGCTCCTCCCCATAACCTCCCTTCTCCACCTGCCCCAGGGCCTCACAGCACCACTGTGTTCTTTCCAAATGATACATGATGTCACTCTGCTTAAGAAATGAATATGCCTCCAGAATAAAGTCCAAGAGCTTTATCATGACATTTAAAGTTCTTCACGTCTGAATCCCCTCTGCTTTTAAGGTCTCAATTTGCATCTAAGTAGGTATAGCTCTGATATATGGATTAGGAAGACACTCTCAGAGAGTTAGTAACTTGTCCATAGTTATTCTTCAACTGTAAAAGCACCCAAGGAAAATAAAAGTGTCCCATACACCCAGGACAAGACTAACCGTTCTACTGCCACGGCAAAAATAACCACCAGGACTGGGTTTAAAACTATCTAGTGGACGAACAAGCACTCGCTGCAGTGAGCACACCTCAGAGCAACCTCGCTCTGAAGGTCAGCTGTCTGGTGACAGACTTGGTCCAGTGGAACACACGTTTAAGACGGTGCCAAAGCTTTCCTCTTCCTGCAAAATGTTCTCTTCCTAAGAACTGCACGAGAACTTGCTTTGCTCAGTGAAACTACACCGGACCAAGACAGGACTCCATTCAACAAACAGAGTTCAACTGTGGTTTCAGACATGGTGTCAGTTACTGAGATACCGAGCATTGTACAATGGCGAAAGGGAGGATAAGGTACTGGCCCCATCCTCAAGAAGTGTACGATCTGCTGGGGAATATATACAGGGAAACAGGCAATTTCAATGACTGGTAAATTCTACCAAAGGAAAGCTTCTAATCTAGGTTTGAGACAAAGGAGGATGGATGGGCATGGGTCAAGGAAGACTTACAAGAGTTAAATTAATTGAATTGCACCTGCAGTCTTACCTGTAAGAGCCTGTCATAGGGCTTTAAGCCACCAAGATCGCCTGGCCCGGCGGGGCGAATGCTTTTGACATACACGCCTTTCTCCAGCAGGCCGTCTGCGACGCTGAACCCGAAGTCCTCCATGTCCGAGCTTTTGTACAAGGTCACCTGGAAGGTGAGAAGGGGACATTTAGCTAGGTTGGAGACTCTGGCCTGTGAGTCTTCTTGACAATCTTCTCAATCCCATTTCAATAACATAATGGATTTGTAATATATGAGGCAGCTCCCCCAGCCCTGCAGCCCCACCCCCCAGCCCAAGAATATCCTTGGAATTTATAAACTGCCACCCAGAGCAGACAAGTAGGAGAAGGAGAAAAGCTGGAGAGTTTTGGTGGTTTTTTGTTGTTGTTGTTGCTTTTACACTAGCAGTTCTCAGGCATGTGAAAGTGAGGCTTTCACTAGGGCAAGCTGACTTCTCTGTCTCCCTGGGTATCTCCCCAGTGTCGGGAGCAGCTGGGGCAGCCCCTCATCCTGATGGGCACCGGAACCAAGGACCCTTTCTTCCTGCCCACCCCTGCCTGGGGCTGTGCTGGGTGCAGAACTCAGCATTTCCTCTCCCTTTGAAGTCTATGAAGCGCCTCATTTTATTTGCTGTGGTACCCCAATCGGGACTTCAGTGGCCTTGGTTGGAAAGAACCCAAAGGTGCTCTCGTAACAAACACCTTGCCCTGGGGCCTGGCTCCAACAGCGCCCTCCATGTGTGTCCAGGGTCGAGCCCAGCAGCTTGCGGCATTCGACCCTCTCAGCTCTGGGCCACAGCTGGTTTTCTCTGCACCGAAGACCAGCTGCCACCAGTGACAGCTCCCCCCGTGCTCGCTCCTCCACCTGAGCATCTGCACGAGTCAGTCTGAGGTCCACTCATCAAATCATTCATGCTTTCAGCCAGTGTGGGCCGGCTCCCCACCACGTTCCATGCACAGTTCTGGGTGTGGGGAAGCAGCAGTGAGTGAGAGAGGGGAGCCTGCCTTCCAGAGGCAAACACAGTAATAATGTGTTATGTTCACCGAGCCCACTCTGGACACGGCCAGGTGGCATGCTTGGCACTTTGCACTCAGTTTTTAATCCTTACCTGAGGATGTGCTTTTTAATTTTAGAGAGAGGGAAAGGGAGGGAGAAAGAGAGGGAGAAAAACATCGATGTGAGAGAGAAACATTGATCAGTTGCTTCTTGTATGTGCCCTGACTGGGGATGGAGCCCACAACCTAGGCACATGCCTGGACCAGGAATCAAACCCACGAACTTTCAGTTTACAGATGGCACTCCAGCCAAAAGAACCACACTGGCCAGGGCACGCCATGCTCACTTAGCACTTTAGGGTACCCTCTGCTTTTTCTGAGGTTTGTCAAATGCCCTTCACAAAACCTTACGCATGCTTCAAACAGCAATTGGGGCTTATTTCTTACTCTCTGGGTTTAGAAGTATACAGTTTATTCTATTTCTACAAAAATAATACACAGACACATTACTGTAAAAGAGTAAAAAGTGTAGAGCTATACAAAGTGCAGAGCAAAATGTGAAGATGAAAACTTTTGGAGCAGGTTTATTCTTTCATACCCAGTTATTTCACTTCAGGGAAGTATGGAATGTGGAAGGAAATGAAAGCTGGTCAGCTTGTGGATTTTTTATTTCACTGGACAGACAGACAGACAGGTACATCCCAAGGCTGGCTGGGTCAGCACTGGTCACCCCTGAGGCAGCCCTTGTGGCTGCTGCCATGCTGGAGGTGGGAAAATGCAGTGTCAGGGGGTTGATAACTTGCCCAAGATCAGAAAGGTACAACTGGTACGGCTGTGTTTATCTGACCGCCTGTAACCATTACCGCATGTGTCTCAACATGCATGTGTCACAGATGCTAAGGTACTCTCCATGTTTTGTATTTCAAAATCTCCAAAATCAGACTATGTTTTATAATCAATGGCATCTCAGAGCCCATGAGATCAGGTGCCAACACATAGCACCCGGCCTGCAAAGCATGGCTCTGACCCGAAGCACTGACAGCGCTCTGTGCAAGGCAGAATCTCAGGCCCTGCCCCAGGCCGACCGAACTGGCACCTGCAGATTGCTAGTGGTGTGTGTGAACACTGAGGTTTTCTCTGCGCAAAACTTCACAGCCCAGTGCTGCTATGTGTTTTGGAAAAGGAAGCAAGGAAACTAATGTTTAATGAGACGACATTCTTTGCAGGCTCATTCCATGACTGTGTGTGACCATGTGCACACGCACGTATGCTCGTGCACACACTCACACTGGCCCCTACCATGTGCTGGCACTGGTTTAAGGACTGAAGATAATAGCAGTGAAAAAAATAAAAAGACAGCAGTGAACAAAATATAGCCTTTATAAGCTTATAGTCCAGTGAAGATACCTAGTTTAATCCTCCTAACCATCCTGCCAGATGAGTAAGAGCCTCAACTTTAAATCAGGTAGTAGATATAAAGTTTTAACCTGAAGTGACCAGATTTCTGTGGGAGATCAATTTTATGGCACTCAGTTAAACAGAATAGTAAGCCCCATTTACCATAGAAGGCAGGAGTGTGCCTATGCTCAGGTGCAGTGTAGAAGGTGCAGGCATCCGAGGGTGCTGCTCAGGTGTAGCGCCCCATCTGGCATGCACCCTCGGATGCCCGAGAGCAGTGGGTCAAACTGTGTAAATGAGACAGTCTTCTTCCCGCCTCCCCCCGCCCCCCCCTGCAGGAGTGGAGGAGACGCCTTTCTTGGTAACTTGGGCTCAGGTAAAGCAGGGGCGTATGTGGAAGATGCCCCTTTCTAAATGCCTAATCCAGTGCCTGCCACATAGTAGGGTTATTACTTTTGAGTAAATGAAAAGGTTGGTTCTGACATGGGTGAGTTTGGAAGCAGTTAGAACTGGCCACCAGATGCTGTGAATGTGAATAAGACTGATTTAATTTTGAGGTTCAAGCCATCTGCCCACCCCTTTCAATCCTTCCTAGGAAGAGCTGGAAATGAGCACGGTGCATCCACACCTTGAGTGGGATGGATGGGGCTACTTCCCATGAAGGTCCAATGGCGACACCTTGTGGTCATAAGAGGTGTGGCACTTCTGACAATGGAGTCAGGCCTGCCCCACTGAAGAGGGGAAGCAGCCCCATTTTCCCATGGACACGGGGAGAGGTGAGATGGAAGGTCTTCCAGCTCAAAATGCTGGACTTCTTGCTAACAAGGTCTGTGGGACTTGAGGGAGCAGATTAAAAAGCAAACAGAATGCTGCTGTCTCTACCAAGTTTGTGAAGCAGATCACACAGACAGGGGAATGAAAGCTCAGGGAGGGTTAGAAAGTTGCCCAAGCTGAACAGATCGCAAGACACAGAGGTGCTTCTGACTGAGATGTCCAGATCTTCCCATGGCACACTGCGTTAATAAGTACTCATTTCAAAGGAGAATTCCCAGGTCCCTTTATAGTTATGATTTTGCAACAGGCCACAGGACAGGAGGGTTCTGTCCCTCTTTCCCAGCGTGGGCCTGGAACAACAGGGAGGTTCGTCATTGCTCACTGGCCAACGGATCTCGGGCACCTGCTCCACAGCCAGAGCCCAGGAAAGGCAGAGAGATGCGTGGCACCACGTGATGCCAACACTGGTCAGTGGTGACACATCAGCCAAAACATTACTTGTGGGCGGTAAGCAGAGCAGGTTAGCAGATGAAGGCCACAGCTGTTGACCAAGAGGCTTCGTTCTCCTGGGCCTTAGACTTGATGTGCGTCTACGGTAAACTCTTCAGAATAAGAGGCTCATAAGTGATTTAAATTTGAAAGTAATCTGTTTCTCTAGAAGATTTCCTGAGGTTAGAAGAGATTGAATTTTAATAGCCAAGTGTATTGTTCTCCTGGAAACAGCTTAGAAACAGCACATAAGAAAAATGAAATTATTTTTAAATGACACAAAGATAAGATTCCAGAAATCAATAATTCATAAAACTGGGCAGCACGGCTGGCTGCTCTCAGAGCAGCGATAATAAATTGTGCCATGTAGCTGCCGCCCTCTTGTTCCACTGGAGATTGGTAGCAGTTACTTCTGATTTATTTTCTGTCCAAAAATAATTCTAAGGATTCTGAGGTTTAGATCATATTTTTTAAAAAATACTTCTTCTGCACAGAGGCATCCCTTACCCAGGCACTCTCCTACACAAGACTGCTTTTGGTCTCCCAGGCGCTCTGTGCAATGGAATCACTCCCTTCCTGCCACAGGGGATGCTGACTCTCGAAGTGGATGGACAGACTTGTCCAGGTAGAATGTGTAAACTCTAGAATTCACTACTAAAATTCTAGACCTCATTAGCCATATTTGTCAAGTCATGATTTTTTTTTTCTGGACACATATCTCCTAGTTGGTCAGGCAGCCTTGACCCATTTCCAACTGCCCAGCCAACTAAAGATGAAAACTGTTTCATGACGGCTGCATTTCCTCTCCAAGAGCCCTTCACAGCTTTCCGTGGACAGCCACCGGCACGCCCGCTCACGGTTCCCACAGCTCTGCGGGGTCCACCCCAGCCCATCCCAATCAAGACGTATCTTGTAGGGTTTCTATTCTCTGCAGAGCAAAGGATGCTTCCAGGGAACCTGGACTAGATTGTTCTGTTCTAAAAGGCCAATGAACATAACACTTGGAATGTAACACTCCAGGCAAGGATACAGCGTTACAAAGCTCAGTCCACTTTAACTCTTTGTCAGCATTGGCAGGAGGAAGAAGGGTTCACCGCGATTCAAGCTGAGCCTTGTTTTATACTTCTGTGCCCGTGTCTGAACAATGTCCTTAAGGTAAAGATCAGAAACTTAATGCTTGCATTTTCATCTTTGACATGTGTGGAATGCTTTCGAAGCAGAGCCAATTTCCTCACCTGGGTGTTAAGGGCAGTTGTGCCTGCTACCTTCAGCAAGTCACTTTGAGTGACAGCCATCGCCAGAAGCAGTCCCTACGGTGCAGGCAGCCTCCCTATGGCTCAGCCTCTTGTCCAATGACCTTAAGGACCAACTGACACCTACTTCTCAGAGATGGCACTGGTTTTCCCATAAGCCACCAGGCACGTGGGTTTATTCTTGCAGACGCTGCTGGGGTAGCCTTCTTCCTTTAACCCTGACAATGCAGTGATGTCAGTTTTGAGAACAATCCTACGCTACCTGTGGGGCTGAAAGGAAAAACAAAGTATGGCCTCCCCAGTTGTGTTCTTCTAGCCAAGGAGAAGCCACGTCCATTTACGCCACTCCAACTCACGACCTGCAAGACGAGCTGGGCCAGAGAGGGCAGCTGCTGCCCTCCAGACTGGGGAGTCTCCTTGGCAGGGGAGAAGAAGAGACAGCTGCTTCACACGCTGCCCCCTGCGGCTCCCTGGCAAGGCCGTGGCACAGGAGCTGGACGCATGGGGCCCGAGTGAGAATCAGCATGAGTATGAGCACGTCAGGGGCTGACAGGGCCCTTGGAGAACGCGTCCCAGCCGAGGGAGCTTCAGGGTTTCTCCATTCATCCAGAGCACCTTCACGGCTATCAGTCCACGTCATATGAAGAGGAAGGAATCTGATCATTCTCCCAGGTCTTCAGGCAATCAAACCAAGCCACAGGCAGCTGACGGACACGTGGCTATTGTCAGCTCGGTCCCTGGCCCCTCCCATTTGTCCTGGCCACCATCAAGTCAGCCACCGCGGTAGCCTCTGCTCCGGCAGCTTTGCTCAGGACTGCCTGCCAGTTACTTGCAGCACCTGCCCCTTGGCTTTTGCCTGAGCTCTCCGCCGCCAGGTCTGCCCTGGGCTGGCTCTCCTCCAGCTGCTGGCCCTTCTCGATTCCCTCTGCAAGTTGCTGACCTCCATTCCCTGCAGGTATGTGGGTAACAATGTCCTGATCACCATCCCAACGTGTGTGTAGGGGCAGGAGACACTTTCCACCACCACCAGCTGGGTGTCCTACAATTCGGCTTGATTCGGGCCTAATCGACCTGAAGATAGTATCAGATCCCACGGTCCAGGGCTCAGTCTAACAAGACTGCCCCCAACCCCTTTGGAGGACAACTGCAGGTCTAGGTTATCACCTAGGCTTCTGACCAACTGGCTTAGGTCAGAGGTTCCAGCAACCCGCTCCTTGCCAGAGCGGCTCACACAGCTCAGGAAAACACTTTACTTAGAAAAATGCCAGTGTAAAACAAAAGGATGTAACTCAGGAACAGCCAGGGGAACAGATGCGGAGGGCAAGGTCTGGGAAAGGGCCTGGAGCTTCACGCCCCCGAGAGGGCACCTCTCCCCGCACGTCTCCACGTGTCCACCAACCGGGAGTTCTCCAGACTCTCCTGTCAGGCTCTGTGGACCCCGGAGGCTGCACTGCTTGGGCTGACTGGGCGAATCCTTGGCCATTTGCGATTGGGCTCAACCTCTAAGCCCTCTCCCCTCTCCCTCAGGCTTAGGGGCTGTCCAAAGGTCAGTCCCCTTAACAGCATGACAAAAGACACCATTCTGCTCTCAACACTGAGGAAATTCCAACGGTTTTAGGAGCTCTGTGCCAGCAAGGACGAAGACCAAATAGGTATTTCTTATTATAAGTCACAACATCACCGTGGGCTTCTGTGCTTTAGGGGCCACCTGCACCTCTGGGTGGGAGACCTGCCCTCTGTCCACCCTCCGGGCCGGTGGGGATTCAGGAAGGACGGCAAGTTACAACTGACCACACACTGACTGCACAGAGCACGAACAGCCTGATTTCATTTCCTCGTTCCAGGGACGGCCTCGGCCCGGCACTGCAAAGATTCTCGAACCAGGGGAGAGCTCTGCACCCCACCCTGGGAAAGAAGGAGACACGCACTGGCCAGACGTGATCGATGTCCCACCACAGCTCTGCAGGACCAGCGATAGGGCAGAACGACGTGGGGGGAATACGTCCAGCAGGCTTCTCTCCAGGGACCCCACAGTCGGGAGACAGGGCGACCCTCAGGGAGCTTGTACGTGAACATATTTGATCACAACAGAGACACACGAAGACATCAGAGATGGGCGATAGACCCCTGGGCCAGAGTGAGACTTCAGGGACCTCAGGAACCTTTCTGAGGAGGAGGGTGGTGGACCCGTGACAAAGAGACGAGACACGTGATCAGGAAGCGAGACAGGGGTCCCCCGGAATGCCGTCTAACGAGCCTGCCTAGGGGTTGTCTGTGTCTAGGGACAGCAACTCTGACTTACCTGTCCTATGGCTCAGAGCGGAGCTCAGACTCAAAGTGATAAGATGCAAATTGACTTCTGGCTGGTCAAAATGCAAATGATTTCTTTCCATTGGAAAAGATAACCTCAAAGGCTTTGATTTTATTTCCCTACTGTCATCAAGAAGCTTTATCATAACTGGGAAATCTTACTGTCATTCTTTCCTTCTTTACCCATGGACTGAAAATATATATATACGTGTGCATATATAAAAAAACCCAAACTCATTTGCATACAAATTACATTTTTTACATTTTGTAACATTGTTTCAGCAGCATCATAGATAAGGGGAACTGATGGAAATAATACATATTGAAGACTGCCAGGGCTGGATACCATTAGTCGTATGAAACATACAACCGAATTCCGACCCTTGTTCTACTATCCCGTGGTCCCTCACCACGTTCAGATATTCGGCCACCCTGTTTCATGGGGAGAGAACATGCTGGTCCGACTGATGCGGTGATCAGTAACTAGACACACACGAGACTGCCTTTGTAAATAGGTCCTCACTCTGGTTGACGCCTCCGTATCTGCAGACTCTGAGGCAGCTGGCCGAGCCTCCTTTTAGTCTGGGATCCTGAGGAGACCTCATGTTCTGGGTTTGTGACAACACACGGCTTTGGCAAGACTCTGACTGACGGTGACTTCCCCAGGGAAAATGGCGTTTGTGAAGTCTCTTCTCCTGATACTGGTCCTGACCCCTCTTCACTAAGGGAGCAAACGGAGGTTCTGGGAAGTGACAGGGCTAACGACCGTCACGCTGGGACCGTGCCTCGGTCTGCCGGGCAGTGAAGCCTGTGCTCTCTCTCCCTCGTCACTCGTCGCCTGAGAAAGAGAAGCTGGATCTACATTGGTAGGCCGGAGAGTCGGTGTGCCCCTGGAGCTCCTGGAGCCCGTCGCAGGAGCCGTTCGGAGGAGGCCGGGTGTGCGGCCGCATTTGATCTGGAGTAGCAACTCCAGATATCTATCTGGTGAAGAAAGAGGCGTGTGCCTGGGTAAGATGTGTATTCCCATTTTATATTTCCTCCTAGGGCTGAGCCTGTTCCTGACTCAGGGACAGTATGGGGAAAGAAGCTGCCATTAAACACCCCAAATGGCACCCCTTCCACGGAGTAAACCCCTCACACCATGGAGAGGAGCAAAGGCCCCTCTCCAGTTACTCAAACAGACGGCCGACGCAGAGCGGCCCTGGCTGCGTCGGGAATGCCAATGGCAGCAAACGCAGCCCCGGGAAATAAACGGGGTTCCGGGCGACTCAAATGCCACCTGAGTCGTAAATGAAAGTAGATGCTGGAAAATTATTTTAAAAACATTTCTGTAAAAAGATAAATAAAAATAGCTGCACATGAATAAGGCATACAATTTAACTGAAAAACACGCATAACAGAGCCCAGGAAATGTCAGTATGGTTTTTTAAAAAAGCCCAAATGCTCTGAATGTGCGGAACTTTCTGCTCTACGGAATTTATTTCTTTTTTCCGTAAACTCTGCAAAGAAGTGAAATTAGACTTCATCTCAGAGATAGATGAAGTGGACCCCACAGGACATTTAAGCTTCAGCAGGGAAAGAAGGGCTATCAGTAAACTGTAGCTAAGATCACAGACTATTTGCAAAGAGAAAGAATTTGTGATAAGCTATAGTACAAACCAGAATTCATTTTAAAGATAAAACTCAGAAGTTCCAGGGCCAAAGATGCTAACTCACTTTTTTAACCTTGTCACCAGGTGTTGCCTACGAAATAGAATAATCACCTCTAGTTAGCAAAACCTGAGGGAATGAGACTCGGTCTTTAGGGTGCAAAGGAATCCATTGAAGAGGCTGCTAAAATGCAGGTGGTCAGCCCGAAGTGTCAGAAAATGCTGGCCAGGTTAGTCTGGGTGGGGTTTAGGAACCTGCATTTTAACCAGCACTCCATGTAATCACGGTCAAGGTCATCAGAGGTTCACATGCCAAACTACCCTCTAAAACTGCAGGCCCCCAGCTTTCGGTTGAGACCCATTAAAAACCCTTGAAATCAGCTTACTGCGATCACATGTCGAAAAGAAACAAACAGAAAATAGGAAATCTCAGTGTACAATGTTTGGGTTCATTCATTCATATATTAGTGTGGGTGTACTGACATGTGAGATGTATGTACATGCATGTACTGACATGTGAGATGAGACGTATTTCATACTCGGACTCAGCCAGGAAAGTCTGACAAGCAGTGTTCTAAGGGGACATGGGCACCACTCCCCTGTGACCTCCTCCTGCCCCGGCCCTCCAACTAGGCACTAAACCCTCAGTCAGCTCCAACTTCCTCCCCCATCCACGTGGCCAAAATGGGGAGGGACGCTTCATTTGTTTGTTCTCAAGGGTCAGGAAGGACAGCCAGCTTTTTGGGTTGAGGAATGAATACGGACCCTGGAACCACGTGAAGGAAGGCCTGCCAGGACCTGGTAGAGCCTGAGTAACAACAGATGATGCAAAACAAACAGCAACCACTCAGACTCCGACCTGCACTCGGGATTCAGACGGCCTGAAGGAAGGGCAGGAATGGTGAGGAGGGCTGGGTGGAAAATGGGGGGCAAACAATGGAGAAGACGTTGAAACCCAAGAAACTGAAAGATAAGCCCACACTTTATTCCTTCTGGATAAAGATGTTAGTAATCCACCATCAGGAGATGGAGGGGTTGTTGCTTTTGTTTTTTTCTCTCCAGGAACGGAGATGGATGCTTGCAGGTTCTAGCAATAGTGAGAGTTCATAGGAGCTGGCCTGGCCCCGCACAGGTGCGTGGCTTGTTCTCATGGACACAGATTCCACCAAGTGGTCGAGGGCAGGCAGGAGGCAACACCAGAACAGCATGCTGCTCACTGCACCCAGCCTCTCCACTCTGGACCTGCCAGCCCCTTGGGAATTCACCCACCAGGTTCATTTAGAAAAGTCCACCCAAGGGGCCCAGGGAACCAAAAACAAGCCCTCATTCCATGTGTCACGCTGTGTCCACCGCCTTGGGGTGTTCTTCAGCTAGAGGAAGGGGTGTATCCTGATTCCCTGGCCCCTTCCCCACACCAGCACACAGAAGAGCACCTCTTCCTCATTCTCACAAAGATTTCATACAGGCGGGCAGTGCCCCGACGGAAGGGTCACTCAAGTCTACCCACAAGTCACTGTGCTTGTTCATGGTGTCAGGCCACTGTCCGGAGTTCAAAAGACACCTACAGGCAAAGGTCTTCGCTCTGAGCCGAGTGACTTCTCTGAGGAGTGTTCCTCAGCTCAAGCACTTTGGAATTAAAGAGAGTTTTTAGCAACACGCATGTGGATGGCCCATCAGAGTAACCGAATTCACTCACAAAGAAAAGGAACCTGAGATGTGGGCAATGACCACTCCCAGGGATTCCCTCTTGCCAGGCCACAACACCCAGCACCGCATGGACTTACGAGAGTCTTATTTTGCTTGGAATCGGTTCAGAAGGCGAGGCTACGTGGGAACGGCACTGAAGCAAAGGGAAAAAGCAGCATCCCACCGAGCAGGTCCCGTTGGCTCACCCGTGGCTGTGACCTGGAGGCCCCCAAAGCATACACACAGGCACACATTCCCAACCGGTCCGCCCTTGCCACTCACTGTGCTGCTGAGTGGATGATGCGTTTGGAACAGATTTTAATGGGATCTATTTTCATCCCCAGTACTTTTTAAACCTCAGCCATAATCATTCACACATCCAATTCACCATCATTATCTGTGCTAAATGCTTTCGGTGCAGGAGAGGAGGGGAGACGGTTTTTTTGCATTGCTGGGCTATCAGTAATCTTCCCTGGAAGAGACTGCTTTACTCCAGAAGGAAGAACGACTCTGTTTTAGACTTGCTATTTCCCTGTCCTGCAGACAGGGTTAGTAAGTGTCTGCTAAGGAGGGCTATCGTGAGCAGCATAAATCAATACATTATAGCACATAGTAGGCTCTCCATACATGTTGGTGACTTTCCCTTGGGTGCAGAAGGTGGGAGGGTTATTAAGCACGCTGCTCTTTGCCTGGGACAGTGGAATTTTGGAGAAGAGGATGAGACAGTGCTCCTAAATTCCTGAGGGATTAGGGAGGTGTAGCCCTTTTCCTGGTATGACAGGATTAGCACTGACTGTGCAGCTTCTGCAACTGAGGACCCAGGTGAGTCCTTTCAACCTCCTCATGGTGTCTGTCAGCTAGCCCGTTAGGTCCTGTGAGAGGGGGAAGGCTGGTGTCTGCTACACATTTCAATTCAGGGTAACTGGGTAAACAGTCTAATTTGTGGCATGGGGTAAATCTGGGTCACCACCCAAAAATGTCAGAAGTTCCTTTGTTTTTCTGTCAAGTTCTGTAATTCCTCATAATGCACAACACTCCAATTCAAGGCTCTGGTCTTGTTGGAATATTCTCATTCACTCAGCATACCACAGTCTTTGACGTCCCTTTGTACACGGCTCATTTTGTACTTGGCCTGCTTCCCCACTCCCCACCTTCCTGCAGAGCGAACACCTGCTTTTAGGAAGCCCTTTCTGAGCCTGCGCAGTGGGCAGGGTCCACCCTCTGTCCTCCAAGGCAGCCTCGTCTCGCCTCTATCGTTGTATGTTCTTCCCACTGCTTCCCACACTGGCCCTATCAGACCATGTGCTCTCTGGGGCTTGCCCCCACTCTTTTAGTGAAGGAATGCACAGTACGTGTGTTAAATGAATGAATGAGTGAATGAGTGGTGAAAGAATGAACCCAGAAACAGAATACCAAAAGTTCAGCACCCAACTTCCCACACCGTCCTTTCTTTCACCATGTCCTTTGTCAGCTATGAAATAAATTTTCAGTTTTCATAGGTGGCTGGGGAAAATGAAGTCTTTAGAGAAAAAAAGGAGTAGCTGGCATGTCACCTCCTTTCAATCTGACATTTATTTGTTCTTCTGGGTAAGACAAACAATTAATTGCTAGTGAATAAATTATTAACTACAGAGCGGTCTTGGCTCTCAAGAAAAATGAAGAGACTGTAAGTGTCCTTGTGTATTAACAAAAGTAAAGCGCTGGTTCTACAGAAGAATACCAGAGACGCCTCTCTGCTGCTGCTGTCCCTGGCCCAGGGTTCCACGAACACGGTCACACGTATATGCTCCGTTTAAACTCTGCCAGGAACTCAGGCTCATCCCCGCCTGCCATTGTGGGCTTTCCTCCGTGAAGTAAAGTAGGGCAACTATCGTGACAGAAATACAGCATCACCAGGGCTTACCTGGTCCTGACCCAAGACATCTAAACTGTCTTGAAGAGAGCTCCGTGTCCCCTGGCTAACATAACAACCTGCTGGCGCCTGTAATTAAGGATTAAGCCTCCCCGTGGTACACCTGAACCCTCTTTTCAGCGCAGCTATGAGTGTATACGTTTAGGAAAATCATTTCCTCCCTTCCAGTGAAGTTGGACTGATAGACTAATCGTCAGAGCTCTGTGTGACACTGGAGCCTCAAACTTTTACAAAAATATTTTGGCCACAAACACATTTTTTGGATTAATTCATTGCTTGAAATCCAGTTCTCTGTTTTACAGAATAATGTCCCAAAGGTCCCGTTGGGAGAACACTCGAAGTCTCTGCTATCTACCTTTAAGCTCTGGCTTCCTTCCTTGGCTGAGCCCAAGTCAATGTCACTGTCATGCTTGCGCGTCTGGCGCTCAGGCTACGCACAATGGCTGGTCAACGGGACCCTAAGGAAAGAAAAGAGAGCTTCCTGACCTTGTGCAGCTCCACAGGAGTTGGGGACACGATCTCCTTTATTTCTTGTTTCATTTTTCTCAGGGGGACGGACTTCCTGCCCACCTCGGAGGGCAGGGTATTGCTCCGTGCTGTTTGGCTATAGTGTGGCCGAGAGCTGCTCCGTTCCTGGAAGCTGGCCTGTCGCCCCAGCTGACTGCGAGGTGTTGGGGCCTCATGATTCAAACTCATCGTGCTCCCCGACATGATTGTTGCCTGTGGCATTGACAATTTTCAGAAACAATTAAGCCATGGACAAAGAAAAGGATTGGGTTGCTCAACATTAAGCACATTTCTGCTTCTGCTCAGTCAAAATACAGTCTCTTCAGGGCATAACCGAAGGCTGGAGAATGGATGTACTCATTGAAGTATGAAAGTCTGGAAAAATGCTTTGCAAGTGCCATTTATAATGCACATCTCAAATCCAATTTAAGTGCTTAAGCTGTTGAGTTTATTTAATCAAATACCACCCCTGGCCATTCAGAGGCAAATTGAAAAGCTCTGATGTTTTGCTTACTGTAAACTACAGTTTAAGCATTAACTTTCCACTGAGTCAGCTCTAAAGATGGGGTTCATGAGGCAACCTTCAATCTGCCTTATAGAAAGGAACTAAGAACTTCTCAGTAGAGACCAGGCTGCCTCTACTTGCAATGCTGCCTCCAGTCCCACCTGGAGAAAACGATGGGCTGACATGCAGCTGTTGTTACAAAGACAAGAGCTTCTACCCAAGCCTCTTGTCTTTGGTCTTTCCTTTGGCCTGTGGCCAGACCAGCCAGGTCTCTGCAGCATTTGACATAGGTCAGTGTTTCTTAGAAATGGCCTTTGTTTAGTAAGGTCCAGAGAGAGGTAAAAGAATCACCATTTACTATGCTACTTGGATTCAGCCCTTTGCACAAAAGCTGTGAGACCTGGGTTGGCTTTCACCAGTGAATTGGGAAGTTTGTTCAGTTTCAAGTATGTTCCTTACGTAATATGTAGGGGACATACATATTATGTTTGTACAAGGAACAAGATTACAAGATTAGATTTCCCAAAATGAGGGTCTTAGAAGGGAAGAAAAGAGCATTTGAAACCAGTGTCATGTTGGGGATACCCATTTCTCATGGTTAGAGGATGCTGAAATCCCGAAACTATGCCTGCATTCCTTCACATGATGGTCATGTGAAGGTGAACCACCACTGGTGAATCTGCCAGGAATCCTGGGAACAGAAAACGAGTTCCATGTGCTGTGCTACAGCGTGGAGTGATGGTTTACAGTGATACTGATGCTAAAGGTACCGGCAACAGAAGTGTAATCTGTTGAGTGCTTGGGATGTAGTCATCCATTTAAGACTCACAACAACTTTATGAAAGAAGCACTATTATTCCTCCCAATTTACAGGTGAGGAAACTGAGGCACAAAGAGGCTGACTTACCCAAGGTCACACAGGTAGTAAATGAGCCAAGGGTACTACCTAAAATTATAGATCAGGAGGAAACACTGCAAAGTGAGTAGAATTTTCATCTGTTATCTAAGGCTTTGTAATTCCAGCTTCACCTGGTGTACAGCTATAAATATACCACGAACAAGACCTTTGAATAACAGGCAAGTTTTAGTGCACTTGTACACATATCTGTATTTTTGTTGAAAAAAGAAATAAGACAAGTAAACTCATTAAGATCCTAACTAGATCAGTTTTTTAATGATAATTTTGAAAAAGTAAATTGTGAATAATATCTTACTATTCATTGAGCATTATCAACACATGCTAAGCACCATTTATATGTGCGTGTGTAGAATATCGCTTAACAATGTTGTGTGGGAGGTACTATAATGATTATATCTCCCCGTTTCAGTTAAGGCAAGGGATGCCCAAGAAAGCCAAACACTCACCCAAGAGTCTGGGGCGGCATCCTGAGCAATCTGGCTCCAGAACCCTCAGTGTTTATGGGCAGGCTGTATGCTTCTCAGTCAAGTGTTAGGTTGAGACATATAAAAATGATTTTTTAGCAGGTTCAAACCCTAATATTTAAACCAGTATGAATTATCCATATTTTGGTTTATGTCAGATACATTCCCTTTTACAAATGAAATCTTTGAATTACTAGGTGTGTTGGTATCGCAGGGCACCCTTTTATTTAACAGCGTTTAACGTGCACGTGTCATTTCTCTGCTTAGCCTGCGCCGAGGGACAGCACCCAGCGACTGCTCTCCTGCAGTGTGACCATCCGTCTACTGCTTTTTCCTGCTTAGACTAGTTATTTACTTTGTTAACATCTATTTTGTTTTGTATTCACTTTTTCTGGGACCGGCAGGAAACACACTGGAGGTAAAATACTCAATTGCTACAACCGGGAGACATCAGCTTGCTTTGATAAGGCTTAGCCCCTGCAGAAGGTTCAAAACAGCCCAGGCAGGGTGGTGAAGGAAGCAATGACATACTGTCTGAAGGCCTCCAGTGCCAGTGCGCAACGGGTGGCTGGCTGTCTGGTTTAAAATGAACTTCAATTGCATTAGTGACCTCTATGGAGGCCTATAAAAATTAAAACAGAAATATATAAACCACAGTAAAAAGTTAAAAGGTATTTTAAACTACCTAGGATTTGTTTATGGGCTCTCAGTTATCTATTTCCTGGTTTTATTTTACATGATTCATAATTTACAGTTATAATCTCTTTTTTCTAAATTATCAGGGAGATAATTGACATGTACAAACAACTTAGAAGAGATATGTTCAAGAGTTCTCTCTCTGACATTTAAGCCTTCTTCCTATACTAAACAAAAAATAGTTAATGCAGGGTTCACTAGTCAGATAAGTGGCAAAACATAGTAATTCATTTCTATTGAACATTTATTAAGTGCCATATAAACGTTAGCTCATTATAAAACCATTTTAAAGAAAGAGATATATCTGATAAGACATATTAAGTAATTTGTTCAAAGTCTTACTTAGCATGTTCCTCTTTTGTTAAAACTATACATTTTTCAGTGCTCAAGTTGAAATTATTGCTAACAATGGGGAAAATGACTAGTATAATTTTCATTTTCATTTCAATTGTAGTCATTTTTATCTTAGTTAATCTTCTACATTTGTTACAATTATAGTACACTTTAACTTTTAATACTGGGTATAATTTCATAGGCAAGAATCTAGCTCAAATATATATATATATATTTTTGCAAGGGATCAAAGTTCACTTAAACTAGTAAATGAATGTGTTTTGTGATAAAAGTATAAATAAGACCCTAATTTATGGTTTGCCAATCATTCTTTCTAGTTGAGGACTTTAATTTCTCTTTGGTTTATACATTCAACCCATTTCCTTTCTGGATTTCTAATTTCAAGGACCACACCTGCCTGAAGCTATGCTATAGATGATTTATATATAGGCTGTTGCAACATTTTCACTGGATAACTCAATTTCTGGATGAAAAACACAACCTTATATTATCTTTTACATCATCTGAATTTTTACCTGATATAAAAGTAGCTATTAGAAGAACAGATGCATACGTCTTCAAAAAAGCATCAAAATGCAAAATGAAAAAGGCATGTGAGCCAAAACACACTTTCAAAAGCAGGTATACATTCAAGGCTTGTGAACTGAGCTCATTACCCAGTTTGGGCCCCTTGGCTGATCATTCTACACACAGGAAGTGGTAAGAGTTTAAATAGGCCCACTGATGCTTAAGCATTCTACATTTTTTGGAAGTTGGGTTAAAAAGGAATCAATCGCTGCCATTTCAATGTGTTCAAGTTTTATAGGATTATCCATCTCCAGGTCCTTCACCCACGCTCTGAAGCTAAAATTCATGCCAGGTAATACCATGATGTTTATAAATTCAAATCAATATTTTTCTCTATAATTCTCTTTGCAGATTCACAAACGTCAGAGTCACACGAAATATTCACACATGCAATTTTGAAGCAAAATAATATAAAGATGAGTAATCATTTTAGAATTGCAGGAGTTCCACCCAGTTATGCCATTCACATTCCTTATGGTGACTTGGGGACCTCATATGACATCAAAATAAAAATGAAACTTTTGCCACTTTATTTTTTTACAGCTTAGAAAATTTAAAAGAACATAAAAGGAAATAGTCCAGGACTTCCCAGACCAAAGTGTGAATACCGTCAGCAAATTCATGGCTTTGATTAAAGAACTCAGTAGGAGTTCAGCTGTAACACTCTGTCTCACCCAGACTCCTCAAGTCCACACTAAGTTAATACGGAATCAGGATTTGCGATCAACAGCAAAGTACTGTGGAACACTTTGGCTGCTTAACCCACAGACTGGCCTTTTGCACCAGCTGCATTGTCATCTATTTCAAAGGGCAAAACAAAATAAAAGAACATTTCCTCTTATGTTCCTCTTCACGATCAAATTAATTTCTATACCAGGTACAAATGAAAACATGCCAAAGAAACCTTTCTAAAGCAACTAAGGGAATGAGATGCGCCACGGCTGGGAGACGTAGCTGGCTCCTTAGCGATTCAGTGGAAAACAGGTACAGTCAGGGTTAGCAGGGAGCGATGGCAGAAGCCACAAGTCAGTCAGCTCGGGGTGGGGGTGGGAGGGTATGTGAAAATGGGGAAAGAAATACTTTTAACTGCATTGTATCAAATCAAATTGCTGTCCGGAAGGCAAAGGGGCAGGGGAGGCAGCTGCACAAGCAAAAATATAAACATAAAGGGTAGCTACCAAGAGATTCATGTTTCTCAAAGACACACGCCTGTCAGCTTTCTCCTGTGGAAAGGGGTTAAAGCTTTTAAATGAACTGGTGTGATAAATGCAAACTCAAAAGGACCAAAAAAAATGAATGTAGAAACAATGAAAGCAAGGAGCGGGACTGAGGCTACCTCAAGCTCTCTCAGAATCCCTGACTGTCCACAGGTCTCCAGATCTTCCAGCGCCTGGGACCAGAAGTTTTCCTCTTGCTCGGCCTCGGCACTGTCAGGCGCCCCTGTGAAACTGTCACCAAAAAGCACAATTTTAGTTAAGAAGTTGCTAGACATCATGTTTTTTCCTGTGTTCAGAATCTCTTTCCTTCATCTCACACACAAAAGATAAGAGTCAGTTTGGATTTGCCTTTCTTCCAACAGTGGCCTCCAGCTAGGGCCAGCTAAGCATCCTTACACCTAAGGACACTTTGGGAAATGTGAAGTGTGTTGAAGAATGAAAGGAAGGACCGCGGTCTTACTGACTGCATTTCTGAGTGCTCATGGCTGCTGCTGCTGCATGAGCCGCATGAATGTGGAGTTTGTGTGGGGATATCCTTCAGCTACCACAGCTACAGGGAAAGAGAACTCAGACTTTTCTCTAGGAGAGAAAAATGTGTTTTCCCCACCCTATGGTAAACATCAGGATGGATCAATTCAGTGCAATCATTTTTTATGAATTTCCTTAATATACTTTGGTAAGGGGCAAAATGCTAAAATATGCCTCTGAGTTAAAAATATGGGAGCCTAGATGGACCTTTTTTTTAATGTTAGTTAATGTAAAACTACCTTTTAAATGAAAAACAAAAATGAGAGGGAACGAGTCATAGGTTGAGGACACAGTTTTCAGAAGTAGATCTTCCCCACCTGCTGCTGCTACAGTTTTCTCCAGGGGACACCCGGCTCTTGCCCCATTTTGCGGTGGGGCTCGGGCTCCCACCGTAGGCACAAGGTTCAGGCTCCTGCCACGCGAGAGGCCAGTGTGGATGCCTGCAGCAGCCTCAGGAAGCCAGAGCTAGAAATCTGTGCCACTGGACACAGAGAAGCTCACTTCTGGCCCAGAAGAGCTCGGAACAGCCTGGACAGGGCAACAGTTGATGGGAACCTTACCCGCTGACTGTGGACCGGTCCCAATCTTCATTACTCAGCCCCACATCTGGGTAAGTCTGGCTTCGAGGCTTAGTGACAGGGGACAAGCTACCTCTCGGCTTGGAACTCCTCCAGTCGTAGGTGTTGAAGTTGTATCCTGAGGCCTGAAAGCCAGTGCCTGAAACAATAAAACAGGCATTTTATTCTGTGTCTGAGAACCTCAAGAGAAGTCTGTTGACTAACTTGACTTTTTCTGTGGTTTCTGTTAGTTTGTTCAGGGATTGACTTGAATGGAATTTGGAATCACAAAGACCATGAAGATAACACTCAAGCCTTATATTCAAGACACATCTGCACATATTATCCCAATTGATTTTAACAACATCCCAGAGATAAGACCTTTAGGCCCCAGCAGGAGGGGCCACGGAGCTGGGCATGTGCTTTATAGGACTCCTGCCCTACCCTGTCTGTGCAAGAAACCTATTGGGCCAGAGGATGTGCCCAGTAGAGTTATATCCAACCTTTCTTACAGCAAGTTCCAGAAAGTCAGAATCCTGAATTTCCTACCCCAAAAGCCCTGTGTCCACTTCCGAGCAGTGTGAGGGTTTCTTAACCAGGTGGGACATTCTGACGATGGACTTTGCCACCAGATGTGGGTTCCGGGCCTAAGAAGTGGCCACGGGGCTGCTGGTTGCAGGGGTGTGGACAGAGCCTGGATACTACTGGGCTGCAGCCACAAGTGTTAGGGATGGGCCTGGGAATTACTTAATCCAATGAGAATGACATTGTTAGCAAGTAGAGGGTCAGATAACAACAGTAACAAAGACCATAGCAAACACAGAGTGGGCACTTACTCTGCACCCAGAACTTCATTAAATGCTTTCTTTGAATAGCTCTATGTATTCTTCGTGACTGTCCTTAAAAGTAGGGACTGTTACTACTTGCATTTTACAGGTGAGGATATTAAAGACACACAGCTGTGGATTAAGTACCTAGGGCTACTTGCATACTTTCTTGGGGGATCCGGTCATAAATTTAGGAGACTTAATTTTCAGATCCTCAAGTTCCACGTGCACGTTTCCCCAAAACAGCCCTGGTTGAGAAGCTGCCAGGACGTGAGGTCTGCCAGTTCTCCCCTTCACCTCCGCTTTTACAGCTGTTTTCTGCCTCTTTACAAATGAGTGACATTTCTCATCCAACAGAAGCCTTTGAAGAAGGTTGGCCCCGGGATATAAAGACTCCACGAAGACGCCAAGTCAAGGGATAAGTTGGGAAAGGCTTGCTCCCGAGGGAAGGTCTCGGAGGAGCAGTGCTGTATTTCTATCAGGTACAGACTCTTGGCCCGGCTTTGACCTTCTCTCCCCGATAGATCTCTCTGCACCTTGGAGTCAGAATTCAGAAGTACTGGGAGGTGGGCACCTTATGATGGTTATTTGAATTGCAAAACTGAAGACTGACCTCCTCTCTGACAGGGAGTTAAGTCTGATTAGCTTGATGCGTGAGACAGTGGGGGATGTTTTGGACAATTAGTTTATATAATGGACATTCTCTGTGAATCTGAGCTAAATCCTTGGCTCTGTATTTTGACAAAGATATATTTAAAGCATATTTACAACAAACTGGAAACTCTAGTCTTTGCAAGTATTTAAATTTCGGGAGAAACACTTTTAGAGGACAACTGTAAATGTGTGACAGGGTGTGCAGTTTTTCAAAATTCTTGTGGGGGCCCAGTGAGAGTGCCAGGGCTTGCTGCAGGCCCGGCTCTCCGGCTTGTGCTGCAGCCGCCGTCCCGGCTCCATCTGCCATGTCAGGTTGTGACCCACGGCGTGTGTGTGTTCACGTGTGTGTCCAGGTTGCAATATAACCTGTGTTTCTTCCTGTGTTTAAAAACACTTAGTGTAGCAAATAGGCCGAGGCCCCTGTTCTCACACACGATGAAATGACCGGATCATGGGTCTTTCTCATTCACATTCCCTCCACTCGTTAGATCCTACAATGCCATCCTCACTGTTGGTTACATACGGCCCAGAGAAACCAGGATGTCTGGAAGATAATGCTCTGATCAAAAGGACTTGCTCTCAAGCGTGCAGGAGGATGCCCACAGCCGCATCCATGCTCCATGAACCTTTTGTTTTAGGAGACCAAGGCTTCGAGGTCCTTGGTGCAGAGGAAATATGCACAGTTCAATCGATATCTCAGTTTCTTTCCCAGATAACCACAGGAGTGTGGCCAGCCAGTTGGGAAGAAATCTTGTGTGATGAATGCACAGTTTTCCATCAAAAGTGGCAAATGGAGGGAACACACAAGTCCCCTCCTGTAGGGGAGTGATGGGGTAACACCACGTCTCTCCTGGCTCCCCTGAAAGGGATCCATTTTCTCCTTCTGAACAGAAACAACCACCCTTAAAACACAAGAAGTCACACTTTTTGTGATGCAAAGAGTTAGGGGGAGCCTGCTCTTTGCTTTTCTAAACTGGCTTTATGCCTGCTGAGAGCCAAATGCTAATGGTGTCCTCCTGGGGGGTGACCTTTTCTGATAAGTATTAACCCACGTGACCATTCAGTTCCCTGGGGAAATTCCAACTTGTTTTAAACTGGGCAGATTAACTTTCCTATTGTCCCTCGAGCTGTTGTTGGTAAGTGGTTCTCGGTGACTGGGGCGGGAGAGCGGGACCAGCTAGAGCAGCTGCGCAGCGTCACCACTGGACAAATGCCACCCTTGACAGGCTCATCTATCTCTACCAAGACTGCTTTGTCTGAATCAGCATATTAAATGATTATCGCATTACAACAAAGCAGGACATGAAAAGAGAATAAAATTCAAATATCTTCAGGTCAGGCAGAGCCTCAGAAGACCTGGGCCTGGTTCATGCTATGCTGGCATGGAACTGAAGTAAGGAAAGTCCTGGGTTCAAATCCTAGCATTGCCACTTCTTCACCCTGAAGCCTCGACCAATTCCCCTCCATACAATGACACACACCTCATCAGGCTGGTATGGGAATTAAGGAGAAGAATGCATATAAACACTTATGAAAGTGTCTAGAACACAATGAGGTTTAATGAACATAGGTGTCCATTACTTTCACTATTTACTAAGCCATTCAGCTTCTCAAGATCTCCATTTCCTTGTTATAAAATAGGAAGGAGGGAAGCCTCAGTGTCATTCAACTACGTGCTCGATGGCTTCTTAAGTGGCTGGTACTGTATGAGCGGCTGAAATGCAGACAAACTTGGAACAGCATGGCTCAGTACATGTCTGGGCGTGAGAGAAGGAGAAACAGTCATGGCAAGAAAGAGTTCTAGTAGCACGGAAGCAGTACTATCCTTTTAGTCTGAACACATGGAAATGGAAGCACAGAGAGACCTGTTTGGCGTGGGAATGTGGGCCGGTGCCATGGGAAGGTGATGGATAAGCTTGGAGCTGGGGGGTAAGTTGGCCCTTACAGTGGAGGGATTGGGTCAGAGAGTACGCCTGGCGGGAGAGGCTGGGAAAGCCCGCTTCCCGCTCTCACGTTCTAGCAGTGTGCTTCCGCTTTGCTCCCAGGGAGGGAGCAGCATTCCAGGACTATTCCAAGGCTCCCCTTACTGCCTGTACTTACTCCTCCTCACAGGAGGAGCTGTGATTTACCTAACTGTCGAGTTTGGAAAAGAGCACTGGGCAGGTACACTTGGCCCCTTCTTGACTTTCTCTGGATCCATTCCCTGCATGGCTGCTGCTCTGTGAGATAAGCAAAACTGGGTCCCCTGCTTGGGTAATCCAAGCTCAAAGTGGGGTGGGATACCAGGACTGTGCAGTTAGCTGACTGTGGCTCATCAAAACAGCATTGTTTTCTTCATTCTCAGTACTGGGATACCAATGTTGGGGGTGGACATTACTGGTCAGGATAGGACTACTGCTCCTAGCCTTTCTTAAAGTTGTATTAACTACATAAAAAAATTCTGGCCAGTAATATCGAAATGGAACTTCTGGAAGCCTCTTGCAATGCTCTTTCCTGTTGCCTAGAATGTAGATACAATAGGTGGAGCCCTGGTAACTACCTTGGACCCTGCGATGGAAGACACAAGCTAAGCACAGTAGAGAATAAATATTTAAGAGCATGGGTCCCTAACAATGCTGGGTGTTATACCAGCTCTGAAACGCCTACTTCTTTATAACTTAAGATGCTAATATTAAGATTTTATGTTCTATTCAGCTGAACCAAATTCAACTGATGTGCTGGCTTACAGCTTGCTGTGTGGACCTGACACCCCTCATTTAAGTCTCAATGTCTAGGTGTGGCCTGGGGGTAGGGACATAACAGCCTTAACTCTGTACAGTCAATCCAGCTTTCCCAGCAGAAACAAACAACACACAGAAGTTGTTATTTTAATCCATAGCTGACCCCAATTTCAATTTTTCCATTGTCTTAGAATTGATAAAGGAAGAGGTGAATGAATATATCAGAACGCCTAGAGCTATCAAGGTACCCAAGCTGGCTGAGAGGACAGTGAGGAGCTCGGGGCGTGTGGAGTGGAAGTGTTACAGGGTGCAGCCAAGAGGGGGGACCCCAAATAGGCATTTGAAATGGGGTCCAGAACTTAAGGTGTCCAGGAGATTTTAAGGTGTCTTCACCCCTTCCCCCACAACTCACCAACAGGTGTGAGATGGGGGAAGGGGCACACAGAGCAAGAACATGCAGGGCAGCTTTGCAGCTAAACCATGGCATGGTCATTTAGGAAACCTATAGCCTTTGGCTGGTCACTTAGATATGCTAAATAGCTATGGCCATGCTCAAGGCCAGGGGAATGGAAAGGGATCTCCCCACCAAGATGTGACTGGGGGGCAGGTCCCCTGAGTTACAGCGCCTGCGTGGGAGCTGGGAGAAGATTGGCTCCATGACATGGGGTGACACCTGCCCAGACCCACGATGGCGACCAGAAAAGCTGGAGAAGACAGTAGATTGAGGGCAAGTGTGCCCAAGTGTAGGAGGAGTCAGAAATGGGGCTGCAGAAGAAGATTGGCGCGGGGGATTTAAACCCACACATGGCAGCCATTGAGGGGGAACCACGCGGCTTTGGACAGAGTGGGGACTCTCCCTTCCCGCAGCCCTGAGGAGGAGAACCACGCGGCCTTGACAGAGTGGAGACTCCCGTGGCCCTGGGAGAGAGGACCACGTGCCTGTGCCAGAGTGGGGACCCCCACAGCTTTAGAAGGGGGAACCACCACCTGGTTTTAGCAGAGATCCCGGCAACTCAGCTGAGGGTGCCGGGAACCCAGGGAGGTCTCCCAGTCGAGATGGAGGACTAACTAAGAACCAGAGGACTGCCTGAGCCATGGACTTCTATTTCCTTTCCTGAGATATGGTACTCTGGACTGGGCAAAGGGGGAAGGAAGGAAAGACTGTGTGTTTGTGGGTGTTTTTAGGGACTTTAGGATTTTTGATAAAGACATTAGGTCACTACTTTAAGTTAGTATAGCATTAAATAAACATTTCCTTTCCTTTTCACGAATCTCTGGCATTGAGAGATATCTTTCCTAGGACGGCGGACATAACGGACCCGGGGCCTTCTTTCAATAATAGTATATCGTCCCAGGCCCTCCTTGTCTGTTCTGTAACAGAAGCACTGTGGTGGTGGAGTGTCGGGAGATAAAGTTGGTAAGTAGTCGAAGAGCCCTGTGCTTTAAACTAAGGACCTTTGACTTTATCCTACAATAATAAAAAACCATCAGGAGAGTTTTTCTTAAAGGGAACGGCAAAATTAGACTTTGTGTTCTAAGGATCATCAAAGTAAGGAGATGAGTGAGGCAGTTAATGCTTCAGGGCTAATGGAAGTGTGTAAAAAAAAGGCAGTGGCGATGGGAAGACGTAACCGGCGTTAAGTAAGTAGGAAGTAGGGAGATGCCTGGTGCCGATGACCCCATGGGCCACCTGCCCCTCTAGGCTGTGACTGCAGTGGGAGAAAAGTAGCCCTGTGTCTCATGTGAACACCAATATTTGGGTTTTCTTTTACAGGTAGGTGAATTTGACCCCTAATTGAGGCAAGTGGATGATGCTATCATGATTTAAAATAGGTGGAAATTAAATTCTAGTACAGGCATGCTGGTTGCTGTAGGTGAGAAAAAGTTACCAGGCCCTGAGGAATCTCCCTTTACACCAGGAGTTCAACTCAAGAGCCGCAGAAGGAATGGAATAAATGAGGCAGCTCGGGTGTGAGGAAAGTCAGCTGCCAGAAATAGGATCTTTGTTTTTACTGAACTATGGTTTAAGTACATAAAATTCAAATACAAGTATGATATTGGAAACTAGGGTTTAACTTCAAAACTGATAAAGGCAACAAATTGAAAGATGTGGTTTCTAAATTTTTATTTTCTAAGTGATTATTCTTTGTATGTAAAACTAGAAACCTTTTTATTTTTTCTTTCTTTCCTTTCCTCTCCTTCCCTTGTTTCCCTTCTCTTTCCTCCCCTCCCCTCCCCTCTCCTCTCCTCTCCTTTCCTTTCTTTCTCCGCTAGATTTCTTGTCCTAACACATAATGTTAGGTGTGCTATGCACTAGTTGCATCCCCTCCAAAACTCACATGTTGAAGCGCCCCCCACCATTGTGACTATATTTGGAGACGAGGCCTTTAAAGAGGTCAGTAAGTTAGATGAGGATCTGACTGGTGTCCTTACGAGAACGGCAGACACACAGACCCCGCAGCACAGGGATGTAGACACACAGAGCAGAGGCCATGTGAGGACCCAATGAGAAGAGGCCACCTGCAACCCAAGGAGAGAGGCTTCAGGAGAAACTGAACCTACTGACATCTCTATCTTGAATGTTTAGCCTCTAGAATGGTGAAAAGAATTTCTGTTGTTTAAAGCCACACAGTCTGTGGTATCCTGGTATAGCGGCCCAAGCGCACTGATACCAGGTAGAAGATTCTGTCTAGATTCCTTTCACAGAGAGGAAGGTTACGTTTTATTCATTTGCACAATGGAAAATAGGCCTTCACCCGTGAAGACACTTCCGAAAGCTGATGGAAGCTTGATAACGATTTTTATTTTTGGGATAACCACTGCTCAGATATTTGTAAAAGTGTGATACTACAATACTATACTATTTGGTTTTCAGTAGCACAACATTATGCAGGTTAATACCTTTCATTTAGCTCTTAATTCACACTCAGCATTAACCTAGAAAAGTGAACTAAACAAAGGTTCATATTCATAAGGTTTTCAATCCAAGAATGGCTTTGGAATTCAACCTCAGCTCTACAAGTTTGGGACTTGCTTTCCTCTGTCATTGCTTCATCTTTGGGTGTCAATTTCAGGCTTGGAAAATGAGTCAGAAAATTCCCTGCAAAATTTGTTTCTTAAAGACCCAATTTTGTTAAAAGTGAGAAGGATCAAATCATATGTTTGTGTAACTATCTGTAATTGTTCTCAACGTGAAACCTGAAGGTGTTTTAATGAGGCTGGTTTGAAAATGGCAGAGTAGTTTTCCCTTCTCTCAGAAATCACCTCAAGTCAAAAAGGACGACAAATTATAAATAGAATGTGAACTCTATCTTTAGCAAAACTAGAATCTCAAATCGTACATACCAGAAAAGCTACCAAATTCTCTGAAAGTCAAACAGGGCTTGGGGGGTTGTGCTAAGAAGCCACGAGGAAATATCCACAGCTAAAGCTTTCAGAAAGGGCCCATCCTCCACCTCAGGAGCTGCAGGATGAGGCAAGACAACGGAGCTTTGTCTGCATCACTATGGAGCACACGGACTGGTGGGGGGAAGTGCCGTGAACCCAGTTCCGCACTAGGGTAAAGCCAGAGGTGGGCTGAAAGACGGCACCTGCAGATGTGCCATAGACTGCAGGAAGCACTCTGTTAGCAAGGCAGGCTGGCAGGCAGGGTTTCTGCGTTGTTGGCAGTCTGCAATTGCTGGTCTCTGCTGGCTAAGGGAGAAAGCACTCATCACAGATACTGGGAACAGGGTAAGTTTGGCTAGCCTGGAACACAGCTTGGGCTCGTCTATCTCAGAACCTCTTGCAAACTTCCAGATCAGGAGGAAGTCATCTCATGCAAAGATGAGCAACAATTTAAAAGAAACTGGTATACCAAGTTAATATCAGAGAGAGAGAGAGAGAGAGAGAAGGGGGGAGAGAGAGAGAAGAGGAGAGAGAGAGAGAGAGAGAGAAGAGAGGGAAGGGACAAAAAGGCTACCATGGAGCAAATGATAGATATAACCAAATATTGATACATTATCTCAAAACTTATAACATACACACTGAAACCATCATCTCTATAAGAGATCAAAGAGCTCAAGGAAAATCGGGCAAGGCAAGACAACAGAAGGTGATGAAACGTAAGTGTGAAGAGATCAGAAAAGCAAAGGAAAGGGGAATAAAGCCCCCGTGTGCGGGGAAAGTACTGCTGAGTGTCTCACTCTGTGCTGCTCCCCACGTGCCCACGCTGTGTTCCCTAGCCACAGTAAAGGGCGGCGGGGCTCTCTGGCTGTACTGCTGGTGTCTGTCATCAGTCATCACTGTCTTTATGAGAACTCTAAGGAAGCATGGAAACAAATGATGCATCCTGTTCAAATCATAAACAGAAACAAATCTAAGAACAAAATAAAGTTAATCAAAATAAAAGAAAAACTTTATTTTGAAAAGCCAGAGTGGAACTAATAAATAAATGCAAGAGTCAGTTCTTTGGGAAAAATACTAAATAAAAATAAACCATTACCAATATAATCACAGGAAAAAAATAAAAACACAAATTCAGCAAATACAGAACGATGTTGGGGATATAATTATAGAAACACAGAAAATAAAAATAGTAAAACAGGATATTACTTAATTGTAGGCAAATACATAAGAAAACCTGGATGAAACAATTTTTTTTCCTGAGAGAATACAAATGATAAAAAATGACCTGTAGCCCTGGCTGGTGTAGCTCAGTGGATTGAGCACCAGCCTGCAAACCAAAGGGTCACCGGTTCGATTCCCAGTCTAGGACACATGCCTGAGTTGTGGGCCAGGTCCCCCAGTGGGGGGCATGTGAGAGGCAACCACACATTGATGTTTCTCTCCCTCTTTCTCCTTCCCATCCCCTCTTTCTAAAAATAAATCTTTAAAAAAATGACCTCCAAAAGGATCCAGCAGTCCTACTTCTGAGTATAGATCCAAAATAAATAAAATTGGTATTTTGAAGAGATGTATTCACTCCTGTGTCATTGTAGCATTGTAGCATGTAACAATAGCTAAGATAGGGGAAAAACCTAAGTATCAGATGAATGGGTAAAAAGTGTAATATATATATGTGTATATATATAATATTATATGTGAAAATTATTTAGCCATAAATAAGAAGGACGTCCTGCTATTTGCAAGAACATGAATGAAACTAGAGGACATTATACTAAGTTCAATAAGCCAGAGAGAGAAAGACAAATAATGTATGAGCTCACTTATATGTAGGACATAGAAGAAGAGGGAGAAGAGGAAGGACAACAACAACAACAGCAGCAAGAACAAGAAAAAGAACAAGAAGAACAAGAGTGAGAAGGACGACTCATAGGAACAGAGAGGAGAATGTGGGTGCCGGGGGCTGGGGAGTGGGGGAGGCAGAGAGATGTTTGTCTAAGGAGGCAAACTTGCATTTATAAGACGAGTATGTTCTGGGAATCTAATGTACAGAAAGACAATTATGGTTAATAACACTGTTTTGTATACTTGAAATTTGCTAAGAAAGCAGAACTTGAGTGTTCTTACCACACACACGGTGATGGACATGTCAGCCAACTCGATGGTGCTGATCATTTCACATACATATATGTGTGTAGAATCATCACATTGTGCACTTCAAATCTATATAATTGTATTTGTCAATTATACATCAATAAAACTCAAAAAATAAGCTCAGAAGAGAGAAATGTCTAAAGATGATGGGATAAGAAGACAGAAATGTAAATACCTGAGTTGAGAGTCATGAATTGCAGACATCAAGAGACACTCACCGTCTATGAGAAGGACAGACTCCAAGTACCAACAATTTGTTAAATTTTTTCCTGTATTGATTAACCTTTGCTAAGTCCAAGGAAAGCATCAGAAGGCTTTCTCAGAGTTAGAAGGAGGAATAAATAAGACAAGGGAACCCAAAGCATTCGATTTTGATAAGGCAGAAGGACACGAATATAGAGAAAGGGGACCGAAAGAAGCTGACTCGGAGGCAGACCAGAAAGAGTCTGTATCCTAGAGCCACAGTCTAGAATTGAGTCATCCCATTGCGAGACTTCTTTGAATACCTTCCTTCTTTCTCTATCAGCTATGATTACCCCATCCTTTTCTCCTTTTCAATGAATGACGGAGGACTACTTTGCACCGGTGGTTAACAGGCCCTTCAGCTGGGTAACCTCTCATGAGAACAAGGACCACATCTCTTCTGTCCAACATCACATGCCCACAGTGTGCTAACCTTACACTGTGCTTGCCATTACTTGTTTGCTGAATGAATGAATGGGCAAGCTGGACATTTTGGACAAGAAGTAGAGAACAATAAGGAACGTGGCAGCAGAGACATCAGTTTCTGGCTCAAGGAGGAATGACAGAGGTGAAACATCCTCTTGAGAATGGGGCAACTGCTTTAGACCTAAAGATGCAGTGAGAATGCGCCGTCTTCCTGGGACACGGTCGAGTCTGCTGAGAGGCTGGAGGGCAGGCTGGAGAGACAATCTACATTTCACAACACGATCATTAACATGAAAACATAAAAAAAGTATGGTTCTATGTCTTGCTTCTAAAAAGTTGACTTCACAAGCAATCTGGGGAGATCTGGATTAACCCAATATCCGAAGTAAAAGAAAAAAAAAAAACAACAGACTTTAAGTTCTTGGTAAACAGTACGCTGAAGATGAGTGACAGATAAGATGTGACCATCAAAACTGAGAGAGGCTGCATTGGTAAGTTCTACAGTCTCCAGTGATGAAGATGACAGGCTTGAATTGCTCTGGGCTGTCAGACTATTATGTGACTTCCCTTTCTGAGTACCACACTTTAGTAAGTATAACATTAAATTTGAGCATAGTCAGAAAAGAAGCCTCCAGGATGATGAAGATACCGAAAAGCAGGTTATGTGAGGAACAGTTTGAGGAACCGTGGTCATTTTGCTTAGGGAAGGAACGGAAAAGAGGCATGACAGCTGGCTTTGGGAACCTGAAGGGCTGTCCAGGGGAAGAGGCTTTAGTCTCGTGCCAAATGGCCTGAGGGCAGAACTCACGCTGACAGAAGGAGCTACAGGCTGTCAGACAGGCTTCCGCCCAATGCCACTGAGGAGTCCAGACAGAGCTGCACTCTCGGAGGAGGGGAGCTGCCTCAGCAGCTGGGGAGCAACCAAAACGGTCACGGGGTGTCCAGCCCAGGCAGTGTGACTGCGTGACACGGCCCCAAGGGCTACACTGACTTTTAAATTCTCTCCCGACACTGAAACCCTGTGACCCACGGGCCTTTTGACTTCTGTGTTCATTGTGAGGATCATTTGAGATTGATTTTGTGAAAGTGCTTTGTAAACACTAAAGTGTTTTACAAATATAAGGTCTTGTTACTGTTTTCTCATCACCTTGGAAGACCTCTGTTCCGTCCAGATTGCTGTTTTCTCTACTTATCTCTAATTTCTCTTCAACTTCATACAGATTTCTGACTTACAAACACCAAATTTAATAGTATTATGACTACTATCCCCTGTCTAGGATTTCAAATGTCCACAATGCTTCATAAATAGTAAATGGTTCTTCACTTTTCCCTAATGAGGCAAAGACGCTCTATCTGGCATGCTGGTCGTGGTTCTGGTTGTCCTGTGGCAGAAAGGGACAGGGCAGTTACGTTGCCACACACGGCCTTAGGGGGCGGAACACATAAAGTCAATGGCATCCTCACAAAAATCTGTGTAACGGAAAGTATCCACATTAATAAACAGTAAACAAACACATGAATAGATTAACCTCAGAGTCTGTACTGATACAGTCTGATTTCTTTATCCAGAGTGACCTCTGGTGGCCCATCAACTCCCAGAACACGAGAGTATCTATTATTTGATGGCATAGCTTACTCGTTACCAAGTATCACAACCTAGAACAATTAAGTGCCAGATAAATAAAGTTCCAATTCTGTTTTCAGAGTGCTCAAAATATTTTCTCCATCAAACCCTAATATCATCTCTAACCAGTCATGACTTGACAGTTTTGAAATATTTCTTTTCATTTTTCTGCCCCCTTCAGGAGATTTAACAGAGAGTAAACTGGGGAGCTGGAAGACAGCAAACTGGGCGTCAACTATCCTAAAAAGCAGTTAACTACTAAGCTACAAAGCAACCCTAAATCCCACACATGTGTTCTCAAAACTGTTTATTTTATTCTCTGGCTGTTAAATCTGGTTCAGAAAGGGGATTTGGGGGCTGAAATTTCTACAAGGCAATAGACAAAGCAGATTAGGAGAAATACAAAGACTCTTTGGATACACTTCTGTCTTGATGCTATGTGTCATTAGGAAGGAGACAGATTTTCAAAAGAAACTTTTAGTTTTCCCTCTGTATTCCGTCTAACACATTATGTGTTTATTTCCTGTTAATGAGGTTTAACTTTTAATTCAGGCTATGTTGGTCCACATGAAGGTGATATCTGTGAAATCTATTAAATACTTTTATATATTGTGATTACAATTCTCTAATAGTGAGTATTCTGGGAAACCCCCACAGGGTTTTAAAAGTCAGGAGGAGGCAGGAATAAAGAAATCATTGACTAACCTCTTATGCTTACTGTCAGCATCCTCAATCCAGTTTTGCTGGAAAAGGTAAGACAACGGGCCTGTCTTCAGTGGGCCACCTCATTGCATGGTTACCCTCAGATTAACCTGCGCTGGAAGGACCAGCTCCAGAGTGAACACTTGACCCTTGGTAGGTCTAAAAGGGGCCTAGTGGTGTTTGATAGATGTTCATGATTTATCAGCACTAGGAAGGGGGAATGCAGAGCCACTACAGTAATGCGTTCTATATGTTACATCAACATGGACACAAGTAAAATATATGATATTCTTTTTGTGGAGCAGAGGGTGGATCTTTGAGGAACCTGGGCTTTGACAACGACAAATCCACTGTTCCTCAGGGTTAGGACACACCTTGATTCCCGTAGCTGGCATCGATCCCAGAGCCGTCCCACGAGTCCACAGCACTGTCCACACTGGGCACAGTGGAGGGGTACGTGTCGGGGAGTTTGCCCGGCTTCTGCGTGGGGGACGGGTCCTCCTCCACATCTCCCAGGTCACTCAAGTGGCTGGGAACGGGGAATTTCTTGGGACTTGATGCTGACTGAGCTTTAAAGACAGGAAAGCAGTTTGAGTATCAGAATAAATCCAAATAAAAAGATATCAAACACTTCCTAGCTAGAGTCATTTTCCTAGAAATACACACATAGACATTTGCACATGCTTTCTGGGACGGAAAGGCACAGGAAATTCTTAATTGGGGCTCTCGACCCACTCACCATCTGTCTGTTTCTTAATTTTCAAGGTGACAGTCTCTCCTGCCATCTGTAACAAATGGATGGCTTCGCTCAGAGGCTTCCCTTTCAGGCTGCTGCTGTTGATGGCTAGGATTCGGTCTCCGATGTGGATCGCGCCAGTTCTGAAACACCAAGCAGGAATAGGAACAGTAGGAATAATCCCTGTGAGATACTGAGTATCAATTCCCAGCCAGACTTTATATATTCATAATAGTAAAGACTTGGCAAGAGTCTCTAGAAGCCACTACTAGCTGTCTCTTGGGCAACGTTACAAGACAACTGCATCTGTTGTGAATTACTTTTTAGTTTCAAATAAAAGTAGAAAAATTGTTTTAATTAGTATTTAAAGTGGGCTTGTGTGCTTGTTACATTTCAAGAAAGCTGAGTCATTTGGTAACTCTCTTAAAAATCTCAAGGAAACTAACAAGGGTGGACGATAAATGTAGTGATGTTTAGCATGGGGCATTTCTTCTTTGTTCAGGCCCAAATGTTGAACAGAATCATTGTCCCAGCTCACCGGAAGTGAAGCTCAGAGAGTGGGGAGTACCCCAGACCCTGGTGTAGTAGGGCCCCCTGCTGGTGGTTCCAAGGATTGAAAAAGGCTGATCTCAGGAATCAATGACAGTCATACACTGCATAACAATGGAAGTATGTTTTGAGAAATGTGTCATTATGCAATTTCATTGTCTTGCGAACATCATAGACTGCACTTATACAAACTTAGATGGTATAGCCTACCTCACCTAGGCTGTATGGTATAAGAGGAACAAGAAGTGCTCCTAAGCTATGAGCCTGCACAGCATGTTACTGTCCAAAGCAACATGAAATCAAGTCAAGCACAAGAGAAGGTGATGCAGTCAAGAGACTCCAGGAACACGTGATGTATGAGGCTGCTGCCAGCATAACACAATGTAGTGTTTTACAGCAAACATTTTTATATAAGTAGAAAGAGTGCACTCTAAAATAACAATAAATAGTATAGTATACTAACTACATAAACCAGTAACATAGTCATCAATTATCAATTATTATGTACTGTGCATAACTGTATGTATGTGCTGTACTTTTACATGACTGGCAGCACAGTAGGTGTGTTTACACAGTATCACCACAAACACGTGAGTAATGCATTGTGACACCATGTTTGGACAGCTATGAGTCATCAGGTGATAGAAATTTTTTTATGGGACCACTGTGGTACAGGTGGTGGTCTTGTGTGGCGTATGACTGTAGTGATGGGTATGAATCCAACTCCACCACCTGCCAGCTGTGGGACCTGGCGACCTTATTTTAACCCCTCTGGATGTCAGTTTCTTTGTCACTACAATGGCAGGTAATCATCTTACAGGGCAGACCTGAAGATTAAATAGGAAAACATATGTAAAGGGCCTAGTAGGTTATTTGACACATGAAAAAAGAAAATTAATTTATTGATCAATGAACTAATAAACCTTTGGCCTTTTTCCTCCTCTTCCCATCCTCACCCAATTCTGAACTAGCAGACTGGAATTTATAATTCTGGTGTTTGGAAGCACTGAGTGTGGAAGGAGTAGACTCACAGCAGCTGACGCAGTGATGGTGAAACAGTCAGAGCTCTTTCTCTGAAGGCTGCAGAGTGGGAGTCCCGTGTGCCAGCCTCCTATGCACTGCTCACTAACTACACGAGATGATGGGGTTAGCCTAGTTCACAGGGCTGCTTGTGACTGGCTGCTGTGCTGGGCAGCAGAAGCAGCTCTGGATCATGCAGCTTACAAGTGGCTGCTTAACAAGTCCACTAATGCATCAACTCTCAAATAATTTTTTTCCCTGAAAAAAAAAATCACTTCATTCTCTCACAAAGAATCTCTGGTTTACGAAAGACCTACATTGGAAGTCATACAACACTTGACCAGGAGCTTGCCACATCAGATAAATATTAATCTTTTCTTGTTTTCTCCCTAACAGAGATCCCTAGGACAGGAAGATGCCTGAAGAATACCATATTGTAAGTGTCCCTGTTAATATCACAATATGAAATTCCTACAGGATGACCTTTTCAATTGACCTCAGGGCCCTCATCTGGCAGATGAAGATATTGGATGAGATGACTTCTAAGGTACCTTGCAGCTCCAAAGTTCTGCAGTGCTGCATCTTTATTTTAAACATGCTTGTTCTCAGATGTGAGCATGAATGACGTGAGTACATTGCTGAGCGAGGTTACTGAAGTACAGATCTGGCCGTGATGTGTGGGGTATCCTCCCACAACACGTGCCAGGGAGATGCAGTTTAATGGGAGGATGGGGTTGTATGCTAACGAAAACAATTTGCCAAAGGGATAGGCGGACATTCCAAACTGCAAGATATTACCAAGATATTACACTTTGTTTCCTGAAATCTTTGAAGATAAGGCTGTGTCATCCTCTCCTGAAAACGTGGCAGCTAAGGCCAGTGCGTCAGGGAACAGGCTCAGTAAATGTTTGCTGAATTGAAGTGGACAAGCCTGTTAACCTCCCTGAACTTCAGCCTCCTTCTTTCAAAGTGGACACAATATAAATCTACCTCCAGTCAATTGTGGTCAGTTTATACATTTCTAGAGACTAATATCAATGCTAAGCCCACAGCACCTTTCACCGCCAGTAACATGTCCCTCAGAGTCACGTTGGAGCGATGGCTGAGAGTTCTTAAGCTCTAAAGTCACTCTTTTGTGCAGATTTGAAGAAGTCAACAAATAACCGAGCAGGAGGGGAAAGCCCATCTTTATGTGGCTGTGAGTGAGGAAGGAAACCCATCTCAGACACAGGTCACTGTAACAGTTCCTTTGATATTTTACCTTTCAGCTAATCCCCCTTTAGTGAGGCTTGAGATGATGATGGGATCAAATGGCTCTTCCGTTCCTGAAATCGTGATGCCGAGGGGCCCCCCATAGCGCTTAAGCTCCACAGTGTAAATAATTGCTCCGGAACTTTCTTGTTCGTCTGCAATAAATGCCAAGGGTTTTTTTTTTGGAAAAAACAAAGCAATAAGACACATATATTCAGACATAAAATAAGAAATTCAGAACATCATCATCAGAGCATTATGTCTCAGGAAATAACTATTTTGGGAAGTAGCATTTCCTTAATAGGATATTACACGCTAACAGGGAGACAGTGGTCGGCTCACTGCCTAACGACTTAAAGTTTAAATCTGAGAGTGGTCTGTCCAGCTGGCCCTGCAGGCCCTTCGCACAGTGCCCACGCCCAGCACGGTGGGTGCCCAGCACTTGGTAAGTGTGCCACCAATACCCGTGGGACGAACAGGGGGCCGAGGGGGCGATGTGGGAGGAGAGGGTCGTGCAGTGACGGAGAGGTCAGGCCACACAACTCCTACTTTCAGGCTTCATGAGTAAGCTAACTTTCAGCACAGAAAAGTGGGTCTCACTCAGGGTTGGAGCACACTCTACCATACACGTGGTTAGGTGGAACAGAGGGAGGTTGGACTGGAAATCTGGAACCCCTTACATATCATTCCATTGATTGTGTCTTAGAATGTAAATCCTATTGATGAATTCATGGGTATTAAAACAGAGGTGTGAATGATTATCTCTTCTATTCCTGAGATTCAAAGCCATGTAACTTATGTTTCTATAGTACATACCAGGCTGACATACTATCATAACTTAATCTTCACTAATTTTTTTATTTATTTAACTTTATTTTTATTGTTGACACTATTACAGGTGTCCCCATTTCCCCCCTTTGCCCACTTGCACCCAGACCCCTTTCCCCCTCTCCTCTGGCCATCACCACACTGTTGTCTGTGTCTGTGGGTTCTTTGGCTAGTCTCTTCATTTTCTTTTTGCTATTTAACACCAGCATGAGGAAGTGTAAGTGTGGTCTGCGTAATGCATCGGTCTGAGAGATGTCATGAGATGCCTTCAATAAGGGTGGGTGTTTTCACTGTGTCCAGGTTGCAAATATGAAGTCTCAGGGTCTTATTTGCTAATGGCATGCTGAAGAATTTCAAGCATTTCTTGTTTTATTTCTTGGGCCTGGGAGCTGCAAATGGTTAAGGAGCTTTTTCATTTCTATACCTAAGGATGCAATGAAATGGTCCAGTAGCCACTTTAACGAAAGAGCCAGCGTTTACAGTCAGACTGTACCATGGTGAAGCGTGAACACAATCACATTTCTGCAAGGACCCCCCTGCTCATGTATGATATGAGACCCTAAAATAAGGATGGGAGAAAAAAGGCTTGAGTTAACAATTCAAGTATCTGTGTGTGCAGTGAAAAATCACAATGAAAATAAAATGAGAGGTTTATAGTGATGTTGGAAGCGATGTGTCCTCTCCCACCAGCACTCACGTCACCCCGGCCGTGGGTGGGGAGTTCTGAAATGCGCCCACCACCTGCACCTCCTCAGCGCTCTACTCACAACAGGCTCCGTACGCACAGAATTAAAGACCAACTGCCACCCACCGCAGTGTTTAGATCAACATCTAGTGTATAGACATCTTCCACATTTGACTCAATTTATACTGGCAGCAGACAATCCTCGACATCAGCAATTTCCAACCGGTGCGCTGCGGCACTCCGGTGTGCCGCAAGAATTTTTAAAACACACAATACCCGACTCTTCAGTCCGGGGCACTGACCTCTCTTCCCTTAGACTGTCAAATAAATAAGTGACAACAGCCAACACAACAATAGCTGTTTGGTGTGAATGAATCAAAATCATACCTATTTTTTGTCAGATCGGCAAAAGATACAACACTGATTGGTGTGCCACAGAACTTTAGTAATTAGTTTGTGTGTGCCACGAGATGAAAAAGGTTGAAAATGGCTGCTCTGTATCCAGCCCTCATTGGCTCTGCGTGCGGGTTCACAAGCTCCTCCCAGGTTTCTACCTCACCCTGGCTGGGGATGGTTTGCTAAGGAGCTACTGAGACAGATTGCAAGTTAACAACTGTTAATGCTAAGTGATGTATGATGCTTCATTGTACCATTTTCTCTGTTTTTAAGTATTTAAAGTTTTTATAATAACAATGAAAAATTTTAATAAAATATTATTTTATTAAATACTTCATTTAATAAATTTATAACAGTTCATTTAATAAATTTATAATATTATGACAATACATATTTCACTTAATAATATTTAATTTAATAACAACTTTGATTCTTTCAGAAAACTCTATCTGGATGCCTCAGGTAAACAGATATTTGATTAACGTGGTTTCCTCATTTTCCTAGATGGCGGTGCTGGCAGCTGCCTGCCTGGACACTGTCTCGCCCAGACCCTTTTTGTCCATTTGCACCCAGGCAAGGTGCCAGAGCATCCACTGCCACCTGCTGGAAAGGAGGCCCCTATCTCAGCTCCGCCCGGGTTTTCCGAACAACAGTTTCTTCCAAACCATTTTTCCTGGCAGGGATCCAGCCTTTGCCCCCCTCCTTCCCATTCATTTTCACCAGTGCTGCCAACGTGTAATTCCTTTTCTTTTCTCCCTAGGATATTTTAAAGGCATAAATCTGAATATGTTACTCTCTTACTTGGTGCTTTTCATTGGTTCCCCAATTCTTTAAGAATAAAATACAACCCTTTTCTTTGCATGAGCAGAGCTGGAGCCTCTATGGATTCCCGAGGGTCACGCCAACTTCCCATCCCCATCCAGTCTTCTAAATTCTTCCTCACTGCAGTTTCTTTAAGAGCACTTTTCTGACATCTTTAACCTTGCACATGTCACTCCTTGTGCACAAACATCTTTCTTGCCCCAGAGAATTCCTACTGTAACTTTAAAACTCGGCTCAGAGGACTTCTCTTTCAGGAAGGTTTCCTGGCTCCTTGACTAGAGCTAGAGGCCTTGGAGCTCCCAGAGCTCCTATGCATTCTTCCAATGTTTCTCACCTTTTTATTTCAATTCTTGCTCCTGCCCCCAACAAGGAGGAAAATTAAATTAAAATTCTTCCTGACAAGAGGAATATGAAGGAATAAGATTCAATCAGGTAAGGGTGAGCTTTGGAGGGCCACTAATCATTATAATGTAATATCTAAGATTCCTTACTCTCCAAGAACTGACTTTTGTTCCTATCAAGAAGGCATGTTCTAGCATGTTCTTTTCACTAGGTATTTAAATTATCTCTCTACTTGTCTCCTCCATTAGAATAAGATCACCTTGAAAACAAAGATTATCTTCACACCCCCAGTGCCTGGAACTACGCCTGGCACCAAGGACACTTCAGTAGATGCCTGAACAAATGAATGAAGGCGGGGGGATGGGCGGGGGATTGACTGTGGGGGGGGGGTCGGGGTAGGGGTAAGCAATGGGGAAAAAGGTGGGACAACTGTAACTAAACAACAATAAATTAAAAAAAATAAAACTAATACTGTCTCTCCCTTTGACTGTCTGCTAACATTCTCATGGATAGAAATAACTGGAATATTAACTTCCAGTGGATTCTCCATCCTATACTCTACCATGAAACTAAGCCTAAATAAAAGGTTTTACACACACACACACACACACACACACACACACACACACACAAAACAAACCCAAAAAGGATGCATGAATGTTAATGTTAGCATGCAGTCACTGGTTCTGAGACAGGAGAGTAAGGAACTAGGAAAATTCCTGGGCAACTGGAATGGGGAAACTGAGACAAGAAAATTAAACAAGGCCAAACAGTTTGAGCAACTTACAGCCAGCTGGTGAATCACCAGACCTTATCTCCCCTAACTAAGGACACTTGAGGGCAAACGGTTTATACCTCTCCTCCCTAACCAGAGAACGCAGAGCCTACGTGGCCATAAACAACGGGGAAGAGAGGAATGCTAATGCAAATGGAGGAGAGATAACCCCTGAAGAACAGTAGTGAGCTTGGGAGGAAGCTACACAGCTCCCCTTTAGGCTCCCTCTCCTCTTAGTCCCAAGGGAAAGGGCGAGTCTGAGCTCCCCTAGGACTTTCCCCGTCCCCAACTCCCACGTTTCTGCTATATAAACTTGCTTCTGAGGGCTCGAGGGGAAGGTGGATGTTGGGGTTTCTACCCGCCATCTTCTCAGACTGCTTGCCTCTGGTATTAATAAAAGTGCAATCGCAATCCAATCCCCGTTTCTGCTCTCCGGCTGAGTGTTGATAGGCAGCACAGCAGGAGCTGTGGACTCAACTCGGTGGCCCTCCAGTTTCAGGTCCGAGGGAAGAGCTCTCTGAGAGAGCTCTGTGGTCGTCCTCCCTGCTACGCCAGGGTCTAGTTTCCTTCTCCAAAGTGAGGCAAACCCAATCTGGCTCATTCAAAGTGTGAGAATGAGACCTGGGATGCCACTGTGGGCACCAGCACACAGAGAATATCCTCCTTTCCCAGGCCCAAGAGTGGCTGAGCCAGCTTCAGGCTGCACTTCCAGCTCCAGCTGCCTTCCAGGGCTTTAGCTCAACTGGCATGCTGAAAGCCTCTGCGGTTTATCAGCAGCGCAATAACTGCCCGTGCGGCTCAGGCGATTTTGGAGGTGGAAGCACTCCAAGACACCCTCTCCTTGGGGCTGCTCCAGCTTAGAAAGCAGCAGTTGGAGTGTTTAACCAGAACAGAAACTTTCTGAAAAGGAAAAATGCAGGATCACCAGTAAGATGCAAAGTGAGCCTAACCAGATGGTAATGATATTATAAACAGCTTTTATATTACAACAGAAGGTTTACAACTATTAGTGAAAGACATGAGAGGGGGCCAGCCTACTTGTTTGTTCTGCTTAGCTCTAGTTAAGAAAATGAATGGGACCACGGAACAGATGCAAAATGGCAGTGTTACTTATGGGCAACGTTATTTTCGGGCTTCTTGAGCGCCGCCTGTTTAACAGAATGAGCACTATCTGGCTGGAATCCATAACGGCAGCTGCTTCTGCGGCCGAATAGGAGGCTTGGATTTGCAAGAGAGCCTTCGGAATGCATAAATGTACAGGTCAATCAAAGTTCATTTCAGTGGAAAGAGTTGGGATGCATTTCAGAGTACAGCTACATTTCCTGGAGGGGGACAGGACTGTATCAACAAACCACTTGGAGCAGCTTCCTTACTGTTGTGTGATCTAAGCAGAATCTTAGAAGTTCCCAGTATCTGGGACAGATTTGGAAGCCTCCATTCTCTCTTCCTACAATTCCTCCAAATTCTCTACTGTTTTCACTTCAGGGTTCCTTTTCAGATCTCCAAACTCTCCCTTCTGCCTTTACATTGGACCCAGGTGCGATCAAGGCAAAACAATAGATGCTATTTCAAGAGGGTTATTTGATCTTTGGGGGTTTTGAGATTGGGGAATAGCCATTGTTTTGGAGCCTGGGATCCAGGCAGAAACGCTTTGGCTGTACTTAATTTAAGTTTCTGTGGTAATGAAAGATAGAAAATGCAAAGGCTCCTGGAGGCAGCATGGTCTCTGAATATAGGGAGAGGGAAATCCCTACAATCAAGTGTTCCAAAAGATCTGGCCACTGTGAAATATAGCTAAAATTAGCTTTGATAACACCATAATAATGACTGTTGATCATTAGCATTCACTGGGCCTTGTTAGGTGCCACACGTTATTGCTGAGTGCTTCAATTCATTACCTCCTTTGATCTGAAAACAGCCAGAGAAAGTAGGCATTAAATGGACATTTATACATGAGAAAGCTGATGCTTGGAGAAGTTAATTTTCCTGTTTCCCAGCGTGTCAGCTGTGAAGCCCATCTAGTGCTCTTACTCATTTTCTTCTCCTGCTTCCCCAGCCTGGACTGGAAACAGTTGATTCAGACACTCTCAAATGTCTCATTCAATGTTTTAGTAAATGGTTGTGACTGGTGTTCCCTGACCAGCTACTATGGCCTCACTCCCCTGCTGTAAGTCCTCCCCATTGACTTCTGGGATAAGTTCAAGTGTCTTAACATCATTTAGAAGGACCATAATAATCTGGCTTCAGCAGTTCTTTACTCTCCTGCTTTGAGTCCTTACACATAGTTGTTGCTCTAGCTACATCTGCTACTAGGACATGCCATACCCTCTGGCCTCATGCTTGGTTCATACCCTTCCTATAACTAATCCCAGCGATACCTCCCAGACAGTTTCAAGACTAAGGTTGTTAGAAGCATTCTTTGAGCTCCCCAGGCATCAATGGCTGCCTCTGCATTCTCTTAGCATTTTGTGCATACCCCTAGAACATCCATTGTGCTGTTAATTATTGATTTTCTTCTGTTTTCCTTATAAAGGTGGTGACTGATTCACAGGCAGGCAGGGACTGTGTCTCTTTTAATCTAAGAACAGGCAGTCCTTAGCACAGTCCCTTTCACCTCACAGACACTAAATGAACACTGACTGCATGAGGGAATGAAAAAACAAAGACTAAAGAACATCTAAAAACCATGCTTCCACTGCACTTTCTTTTGGGGATTTCTTTCAAAAGGGAGATAAAGCCTTCAGCACCACTCTGGGTTCAGTGCTAGGGAAGAGGCAAAGCCCTGTGGAGAGCCCCATTCTGCATGATTTACCAAGCTAAGTAGATCTCAGCTACCTTCCTCGCAGAGTGAAAAGGCCAAGACAGGGGTAAGGTGCAAGGCAGAGCAATGAAACCAATGACACTGAAAAGATACGCTTAGTACGAGTATTATGATTATCACTGCTAGGCACAGGGATCATAGGGGAAAGGTCTAAAGGGGAAAAAGTGAGCCGAAGGAAAGCAATAACTGAAAGTAGGATCTGTCTGGCTTTTCCCATGCTCAGGTGTTGCTGAAACTCCTTCCAGCACGTGTGCTCAGCCTGGCTTTGAAACTGCAGCATCGCCATCAGTGAGCTCCAAACATGTTCACCCCTGGCTTGGCTTTTTCACTCTGCAAGGAAGGCAGCTGAGATCTGTTTAGCCTGGCAAATAATGCAAAATGGGGCTCTCCACAGTGCTTTGCCTCTTCCCTAGCACAGAACCCACAGTGATCCTGGAGGCCTTATCCCACTTTTGAAAGAAACTTCCAAAAGAAAGTGCAATCAAAGCCTGCTTGTACGGAGAGGGATGCAAATGTTGGCAACATAAAGTCAGTTGCTTGGGAAATAACAATGAGTAGAAACCTGTGCATATTTTAAAATGTTGGTTATATGTTTGGACAGAATCATCCTTCCTGGCTGTACAGTTGCATGTAACTATCAATTTGTTTTGACTTTGATTAGGAATCGTGAACACATTGCCTGACATAACCATGAACTCTAGGTCTAGATGGAATCACAGGTGATTCTACAACATGGACAATAACTCATTATTGGTTTGGATGAAATTATAAACAGCAGAAGCTCTCTTAACCAAGCTCCAATTCACCAATTCACTGTATTAACTGTGGCTCTCCGTCCTCTGCGAATTACGTTGGGCAATGACAGCAAATGCGCTCGATTAATCGGTTTTTCTCCAGCACCCCTGTGAATGCCTGCTCTTGCTACCTCTTGAGTTGTAAGCTTAAAAATTTAGAGTTAATTACATTTATTCCCAAGCCTGTTTTGTCCCAGTTTTACTTGTTATTGTAACTATGTAATTTAATGAATCTTACATAACCTATGAAATATGAGTATAGTGTTTCTATGAAAATAAAATCAAATGCTTGGAAAGACTCAATAAGGGGGGTTTATTAAGCAAACATCTACTATTAATTATGCAGAGGAAAAACCCGACAGCATTGGGGAAAATAAAAATCTAGATGGGGTAAGCACTCTGATTGCACTGAATTTTTAAAATTCTCACTATTAAAACAAATAAACAAAATAACTCCGACAAGCAGAAATCGTAAACTGTGTATTGTGGCTATGGTTTAGGCAAGTAAGTAAAAAGACTTGTAACTATAATCAGCAGAATATTCTTATGAAAGGCCTTGGCTTCACCCATAAGACTGGCAACATTTTAAATTAAACATTTATATTATGGATATAAATATACTTCCTATAATTCCCCACATCAGCTGACTCTTTCAATCAATGCCTTTTTCTAACTAGCTCTGGTCTTACCATAATCAGATAAAAGGGCTTCTACTGCAGGGCCCCTCAGAGTGCGGTCCTTGGACCAGAGCAGCACCCATCCTGACAAAGTTTGTTAGAAATGCAGAATCTCACGCCCCATTTGGGGACAGTGCCCAAGAACTGTGTTTTTTTTTAAAAAAATAATGTTTAATTTTTAAATTACAGTTGACATACAATATTAGATTAGTTTCAGGTGCACAACATAGCGATCAGACATTGATATAACTTATGAAGCGATCACTCCTACAATTCTAGTGCCCGTCTGGCACCACACAGTTATCACAATATCACTGACGACATTCCCTGTGCCTACTTCACATCCCCAAGACTGTTTTGTAACTACCAATCTGTATTTCTTAATCCTTCCCCCCTTCCCCATCCCCGCACCCTCTTTCCCCTCTGCTAACCACCAAAATGTTCTCTGTATCTATGAGTTTGTTTCTGTTTTGTTTGTTCACTTTTTGTTTGTTTTTTAACAAGCTCTTCAGGACATTCTGAGGCCCACTAAAGCCGGAGAAGCACGGCTCCAGTGGATTCCCACATTGCCGGAGGCACTTAAAATGGACACAGCCCTTTTAGACAGAAACGTGCTACAAGACTCTGCATGGTGAGATTTCCAGTTCAATCTGATCCAGTAAACTTACTGCTAGGAATATTTACTAATGAAATACTTCAAAAGAGGAAAAGTTGAAGAAAGATATCTATGCATAAAGACATCCATGATTGTACTATCCATAAAAATAAATAGTTAAAAGTGATCTAAGTAAGAAGAGAAGAACGGTAAATTACAGTCAGTAAATAAAAATAACATATATTAAGGGTTATACAATTGTAATGTGTTTGTAAAATTAAGTAAAAATGTAACATGCACTATGATTATAATTACGTAATATAACTATCAACTTGAAAATGACTTGTCCTGTTGTATTAGGGTGGTACTGGGGGCTAAGCTCATTTCCATCTTTAAATATTATTTAAATACAGTTGTCATAATGGTTAGATAACAACACTGTCTTAATTATATCACTTAAAAGCACCATTACTTAACTACTACACTTTCAATGCACATTTTAAAGACCCTTTTAACTATGTAAAACTCTGCTGCAGTGTCTCTAGCCAGCTGTTGTTTGTAAAACATCAAGATCTAGTATCTTTTGTGACAGATGGGCAGTTAGAGAAATCAGTGTTAACTAAGGAGGCTATGAATACCTGAGTTATCCTCATCTTTGCGGATTTTGAGCTTCACCAGGTCTTCACACTGCTGGAGGATCTGAACTGCATCTTCCATGGAACAATTGTCCAGCCGAATGTTATCTATTGCAAGTAATTTATCCCCAAGTTCCAGGGTTCCGGTTCTGTTAATAAATGCAAAGCAATACATGAGTAGCGATGAGCACTTCACCAGGCCATTGAAGAGGCATTAAGCGTAATGTAGCATTATGGTAGTCTGTAGAGGAAAAGAGGTTCTTCAACTGTTTAAACTGAATTTTATTGACAACTCCCCCTTTTTTTCCAGTCTTATTTTGGATGGCTGCCATTATATTAAATTGCAGGGCATTAAAAACAGTTTTTTCTTGTGCTGTCTTCTATTAAAACAGGACAACACTGTAAGGTTCCTAGGAAGGAAGGTAATGTCTTGGGTCTATAGCCAGATCCCTTAAGCTTTTCCACATTGTTGTGCTACTCTTTTGATCCTTGGCAGTCTAGACACTAGGAGAGGGTTGAGGGAGTGAGGAAGGCCAAGGTGGGATGCACTTAGTGGAGGTCTGAGATGTGGTGCCTCTGCCGTTTCCACCTGCATGGGGAAACTCAGTGTGTCTGCAGTGGGAAGAAAACCTGTCTGGAGTGGGGTGTTTCCACTGAGAGTTTAATACTTGCGGTGGACCACTGCAGGTCTACTGAAGATTTTCCCATCATGAAATGAGAAAAAAAATGCATGCATATGTGTTTGTATGTGCATGTACTGTATGTCCACATGCTGTATGTGGATTGTTTCTGCTTTAATTTAGAAATGCCTTGGAATGCACCAGAAAACCCATTTTGCTTACCTGTGTGCCACACTGCCTTTTTTGATATCTGAGATGACTAGGGGGTCTCCTGGTTTTCTACTGGATGGTGCTATAAAAGTGAAGATAGAATAGTCACATCCTTATATCCATGATTCACCTACTACTATACATTTCTTGTTTTATAGCAATTGTTAATGCAAGCATAGTTTGTATGTAAAGCAGAGATGATCAACAAGTGAATTATAAATGTGCCCAATACGTCTTCTTGATGTAAAAATACCTTTACATTTTACATTAAATACCTTTTACAATAAGGTAAAAATATTTTAAAGTATTCATAAACTTAAAAACTAAAATCAAGTTATTTTAAATTTGTAATTGCAAAAAGCAACTGGAGAGCTGCCACCCATCAGATTTAAATCTGTTTTAGTCTGTGATTCTTGAGAGAGAGAGAGAGACAAAGGGTGGATGCTGTAATAAGAGAATATTAAAAGCCACTGGGGGCTCTTGTTAGGCTCCCTTCTCCCTGCCTTTCTCAGCTCCTTTCAAGTTGGAGGGACACCATCGTTCATGGACATGAGCTGCATCACTCAAGTGTCCTGGGGTGGATGGGTGCATTGATTTAAAGTTGTTTTTTGTTTTCTCCCAGATGGAAATCTTTTGCTAGATAAAGTATAAATCTTTAAACTTTGTTTACAAATTCATACCAAGAATGTTCTAAAATGTTTTGGAATATGACTATTTTATTTGATCGACAGTGGTAAATATTTGGTGTTACTTAATTATATTTTATGCATATTCATAAAATAATCACATACACATAACTTTTCTTCAGTTTACAGATAAAACTGTTATCTGGCACAGTGGTCAGTTTTGAGCTTCATACGTTTTCTTAGAAATATTTCCATTTGATGAGAATGAAAACGAATTAGTAAGGAGTCTACTTAGAACTAATCTTAAAAATGAACTATAGTCCAAGTAAGTACAAAAATATCACCTTAATTTAAGAACTTAGAAATATCAGCCCTGGCTGGCGTAGCTCAGTGGATTGAGCTGGGGCTGCGAACCAAAGTGTCGCAGGTTCGATTCCCAATCAGGGCACATGCCTGGGTTGCAGGCCTTGGCCTCCAGCAACTGCAGATTGATATTTCTCTCTCTCTTTTTCCCTCCCTTCCCTCTCTGAAAATAAATAAATAAAAAATCTTTTTAAAAAATTAAAAAAAAAGAACTTAAAAATATCATTTAATTTAGGCTGATACTGAAAATTAACCACACCAACATTTGTAAAAAACAATTTGCTTCCAGGAGGAGATGTTCTGCCAACCTAAGCCTGTAGTGATCATAAGGAGGCCCCTAAAGTAAGATTTTCTTATAAACACTCTGATCACCCCATAATAACCATAGAACCATATCGTAGCTCATAATCCCATCTGAATCCCAGGAAAATGTTTATACACAAGAACAGATGGTTTAATATCTCAACACAACATGGAAAGGAAAAGCAAACACATATACCAATACCTTACCCACTATCTAAATTAGTCCACAGGAAGTGTTAATGGGGCTTCATTCAATTATTATTCTTGGCTTCTAGCAAAGAATGTAAACATTCTATTCACTACAATTAATTCATAATTTATATCTCTACTCAATGATTTGAAATAATTCCTCCAGAGAAATATAAACATCTAGCATTTTACTCATGTCATATTTTAGCATAGCAAATTGTTCTGGGCATGGGCACAAAAATAAAAACTTTGTTATTATCAACAAGTATGACTTTTCTAGCATCTGCCAATGAATTTACACATTCATATTTACAAAAATGAATATTTTGCCAAATGGAAGTAACCATCACAGAACACTCAATATTTCCCTTGGTTTAAAAAAAAACCCTCCATGTTTCACTGAAATGGTCTGAAACAAAACAATAGTGGAGTCAAGAAAATACATTAAGCCCATCTGTGTCTTCTTTGCAACAGGAAAAGAGCATGGTGGCCTCTTGGACAAACTTGCACCAATTTGCAGAGAGGTTTGAAACTTCCTGTGGTCTATGGCACAAGTGTGGTGGCCATTCTCACGTTTGCTAGATCCTTCTCTTTCCCCTTTAACCAAATCCATACCTGAGGTTTGAAAGGTTCATCAGGGTGGATGCCCACTGGAGTGACAAAGTTGAACCCTTAAGTGGGTCCCAATCTCTGTGAGTTCCTGACAGTCACCACCGAGCCTACCAGGCACATTAAATGTGGCAATGCATGTCTGGGGACTTGGTCACGGTTTGTATACCCTGAGAAGTCACACACCAGCATGCTTTGCTTGGATTATGGACCTTAAAAAAATTAAATTAGTTGCCAGCAAATCAAAACTGCAGGCTTCATATCAATGTATACTTTCTTTAAAAAAAATTGAAGGGACGATACGGATGGTACACTGGTTACCAGGACTTGGCAGTTGGAATGCTTGGGTTTAAAACCCTGGTTCTGCCACTTATTAGCCATGCGTGCCTCAGCATGCAGTCTTTAGGTTGCTCAGTTTCCTTCTCTGCAAAACAGTGAGGAAGACAATAGTGGTGCTTTTCTCATGGAGTTTCTGCTGTAAGGTTGTTTTCACACGTAAAGTGACTGAACCAGCGCATGTAGAATGCACTATGTAAGTGTTACTGTTATGATTATCCAGCCACCCTGGACTCACTTTCCCACGCCCCTCTGGATGGATCCTTCTGTCTCCCTTTTGTTCTCTTTTTAAAATGTTTCTCAAATACAGTTTACATGCAGTATTATTTTGTATTAGTTTCAGGTGTACAGCATTAGTTTCAGGTGGTTAGACAATCATATTTTTTACGAACTGTTCCCTTCAATATTTCCAGTACCCACCAGGCACCATACACAGTTATTACAATATTATTGACTGTTTTTCCGATGCTGGATTTTACATTCCTGTGGCTACTTTGTAACTACCAATCTGTACTTCTCAATCTCTTCACCTTTTTCACCCGGCCCCCCAATGGCCCCCCTCCTCTGGAAACCATCAGTTTGTCACTGTTCTCATCAGAAGTATCTCACTCACGGACTTGTCTCACTTCTGAGGGCTCCTGAGTTTGTATTTGAGTGAGAATACGCTAGCACTCAGTGGTTTGACTTTGATCAGAGTTCTCCACAGAATTATTCCTTTAACACGTAGTTATTGAACACCAACTACGACCTAAGCACTTCTGCTTCGGGCACTGGCTATGAAACCCCAGAAAAGTTGGATAGCAAGGAGAGGCTGGGCTGGTTAGGGAAGAAATAGTTTTCTCTCTTGAGAAGTGATTCCCACTGGGAAAGCCGTACAGACATGCCATGTGGGGAGGAGGTTACACTAAATGCAGAAAGAGTGTGGCTTAGAAAAGAAGGGCAATAAAAGGTTGTTACGTTCTGAAAAAGAAATAAAAAACAATCATAACCTTTTGAAATCTTGATATAAGTTGGGTCAACATATAGAATTAAAAGGCTGACAAAAGAGCAAAATCCCATGTTACAAGATATATATAAAATTCAAAATACAGCCTTTTCCCCACTCATAGTTCATAACATAACTCTAATTCAAACTCTTCACTTTTATCACCAATGTCAGTTGTTTGTATCATTACTAGAGATGCATGTTTTAAGTCACCTATAAGCTTTTCCAAAGCTCATTGTCATGTCTTTGACAGCTTGTCTGGTATCCCAAATCACAACTACCCATTTGGGTAGCACTGTGTGTTTCTCATGCTGCCCATAAGCACACATTCTTGATCCTCACAAGGAAACTACTTACTATTTTTTAAAATTTACTTTTTATTTATATAAAAATTACACATGCATACAATTTAAAGAGTTAAAATTCTAAAAGAGCAGCCCTCAGTTTTGCTTATCCAGATGCAATCTTTATATAGTGATACATACCAGATGCTGCTTACATATTGCTAAATAGCATACAACTTCTTACTTCCAGTGTTATTTACCTTCTATTATGAAAAATGAGGAGTTAGTTTTCTTCTACCTCTATACCACCATCATATTCATGTATGTTTCTATTTTTATGAAATATCTTTTTTCCATCCCTTTACCTTCAGTCTGTGTATGTCTTTTGATACAAAATGAGTCTCTTGCAGTCAGCATATGTAAGGGTTTTGTTTTGTTATCTATTCAGGCTCCATTTGTCTATTGATTGAAGCATTTAAAAAATTGCTGATAGATATGAATTTATTGGCATTTTATTATGAATTATTTTTATCTTTTTTCTTCTTCTTAGAGAAGACCCTTTAACATTTCCTGTAATACTGGTTTAGTGGTGATGAACTCCTTTAGCTTTTTCTTGTCTGAGAGTTGTTCATCTGTCCTTAGATTCTAAATGATTGTTTTGCTGGATAGAGTAATCTTGGTTGTAGGTCCTTGCTTTTCATCACTTTGAGTATTGATTGCCAATCCCTTCTGGCCTGCAAAGTTTCTATTAAGAAATCAGCTGATAGACTTATGGGAGCTCCCTTGTAGATAATTAATTGTTTCTCTTGTTGTTTTTAAGGTTCCCTTTTTGTCTATAACCTTTGGCATTTTAATTATGATGAGTCTGGGCCTCTTTGGGTCCATCTTGTTTGGGATTCTCACCCCCATGATGGGAATGTTGGCATGACTGAAGTTGTCCCAGAGGCTCCTTATATTGAACACTATCCTCGTTTTTTAAATCCTTTTTTCTTTTAGCCATTCTGATTGGGTGATTTCTACTTCCTTATCTTCCAAATCTCTGATTTGATCCTCTGCTTCATCTACTCCATTGTTGACACCCTGTAATGTATTCTTCATTTTAGTTAGTGCATTCTCCATTGCTTTCTAAATTATGGAGTTGCTGTTGAGAAGTCTGATGCCATTCTGATTATTTGATTGTTATTTGTATTCTGATACATTGTATAAAAACTCCCTCCTTCCTTCTGCCACTGGAAGTCTATACATTTGCTTTTTTGTCTTAGTGTTTTTAAAACTCATGATGATGTGCCTTGGTGTAGGTCTATTTTCATCCATGGCTCAAAGCGCGCATCAATTTGGAAACTGATGTCCACCAATTCTAAGAAATTTTCTGAAATTATTTGGTGCTTTACTTTCTTCTTTCTTCCTATAATGGCTAGTATTTGGATATTGTGTTATTTGGAGTCATCCTGTATAATTCCTATCTATTCTAGATTCCTCATTTATTTTTGTTCTAGTTTTTTCCTCAAAACTTCTACAAATTTTTCTCAAATTTATTTTCTCATATTTTATTGAATTTTTCATTTCTGCCATATTATTAAGCTGCAAGAGCTCTTTGTTCTCCTCTGTATGTTATTTAGCAATAGTAATCATTTCTTCCTTCCCATGGATATAATATCTTATGTTGCTAATGATGTTAATGACAGTTTTTTTTCCTTTCTTCTTCCTGCATGTGCTGTTTTTATGGTCTTCTTCTCTATTTTTGGTGATAGTCTTGCATATTAGATTCTTTCTTCAAGTGTCTTTTTTTTTTTTCCTGAGCTCTCTGTTCGCATTAGAGTGTGGCCCTAAAAAGCCGAAACTTGGTGCATCTGAGTGGAGCTTATGGACTTTGGTCTTCATTGTCTAGTTCAAGCCAGGCTGTTTCTTTGGGTCAGATGGCCTTGATTCTTTCTCTTGCTTGGAGGGTATTAAGCCTGGCTCCCTGGATTCTTTGAGCAGTCTGAATATTCATCACATAAACTTTCACCTACTCTGCTTTCAGAGCAGCCCTGCTATACTCAGTGGTGCCCTCCTAGTCCAGGGACCTTCTATGTCATGCTTTCCAGAGAGTAAAGCTAGGCTCCTGTCATGAAGGAAAGGACTGCCTAGCTGTGCTAAGTGGGAGAAGGCATCTGAGGGACTAATTCATTCTTTTTTTTTAAAGATTTTATTTATTTATTTTTAGAGAGGGAAGGGAGGGAGGGAGAGAGAGAGAGAGAGAGAGAGAGAGAGAGAGAGAGAGAGAGAGAGAGAAACATCAATGTGCGGCTGCTGGGGTTTATGGCCTGCAACCCAGGCATGTACCCTGGCTGGGAATCGAACCTGGGACACTTTGGTTCCCAGCCCGCGCTCAATCCACTGAGCTACGCCAACCAGGACTAATTCATTCTTAACAGACTTCCAACCAGCCCTCTTGTCTCAGTTCTACCATGACTCTCACTTAGAAGTTCCTGATTTCACCAATTCCTGGGCCTGTTGGGAGTTTAGGATATAAGTCAGGTTCATTGTCAGTTTTCCCTTCTGCTTCTTTAAATTCCTCTTTTTCCATCTTCTTTGCCACTTGCAAATTTTGTTGCTGGGTCTATTTTCCCTTTCCTCATCTCTGTTTGTTTCTTTTCCCTTTGAAAAGTCTATACTGTAATTTTAAAATGGAGTGTGGGGTGGGCAGCAGAGCTAAATGCATGAGTTCAAGCTATCACCTTTGACTCCTGAAGTTTTAAAATTACTAGTTATCCTTTGCTATCAGAAACTTTTCTTAGGTGAAAATGGATTCTTTTCCTTTCATATAGTTGTTGGAAGAGGTAGAAAATGACAGTATCTATCCTTTATTTTAAAAAGTTTGCATTAGAAGACAGGTGAAATCTTCTGAATTTTGTAGTGAGTTAACTATGAATCAAAATTACTCCAGGAACATTCTATAACATCTAGCCACTCATAGAATATACTCTGCTGGTCAAAGTACTTTGCTCAAAGGGCCTGACAAGTGTCCAAATGTCATTGGAGTAAAACACACACACACACACACACACACACACATACACACACGATCATTCAGTTTTACTTTAATTTCAACCACATATATATTACTTGACAAGTAAGACAAGTTATTTGATTTGAAGTGGAACAGTGAGTAGAGACTTTATAGCAAAGTTGGCAAAAGACTTCAGGGGAAAACGACAGATTTGTTGTGCTTGTCATGAAGACTGCTTAATGATTTTATGTATTTATAAAAAGCAAGCCTTTGTTCTTGCAAATAATCCAGTCACAACTAAAAAGGAAAGCCAACAAATTAACTGCACTCACAAAATGCTGTCTTATGCTATTCTACCATAGTATCTGGGAAGGTTCATCAATCAGATACAGATGGGGATGAGTGGTAATGAGACAGCAAAGCCAATGTTAAGTCAGACAGATGGGTTTGAATCCCTGTTTAGCCTTTATAGCTCTGGGTTTTGGGGCTGGTTATCCACTTAGCCTTACTTTCCTCTCTGTAAATGGGCATACATGTCACAGAGCCACTTTGAAGATTAAATGGGAAGATACATAAATTGCTTAGAGCCATGCTTGGAACAAAGTAGATACAAATTAATTTGATAAAACCAAAAAAGAAAACATCAATATCAGAAGGACATTACTGACAACTGCACATGGCAACCAGGATTCTCCGGCTTGAAAGTCAGGTGGGCTGCGCTCTCTGACTTCTGGCTGGGTGAAGGGTCAGAACTTCATGATGCTATTTCCAGTCCCAAACCACATCCGTTTGCTAGGTTGGTCCACTTTATTAGTTATGATAAATTTCTCCATATTATAGCAAAAACATCAATGAAATTAATGCCTGATGCTAATGTGCTATGAATGTCTTATCAAGAACTTAAGAAAATTAGTCTAAAACTGTCACTACATCTTAATTCAGAGGAACTCATTTCTCAGTCAATTAGGTATAAAGAATGAGTCTTGAGCCAAATGTGAAAGGCTATGATGGTACATTCAGAGACAAAAGCCCGTTTCTTGCCACTCAGAATTTTCACAAGGTAAAGGAGACAAAAGAGGAGTTGGTATAAGGAAAATGAGAAACATCCATGAACCTTGGCCATACCTTGGTTTCACTAAGAGTACCTGTGTATGTTTGAGAAAAGGGTCCCTTGATTTTCTAATTTTAGCAAAGTTACAGTTGGCACTAAATTTGGTGGGGTAGAGCTTTGATTTAAATATTTTCCAGGGCTGTGTGTGTAAAGTAAGTAATAATTAGCATAATGACTATCATTTGTTAGGGTTATAGTTATACATAAATATATAGTTATATATTAATTGTATAAGGTATTTTAGGCACTTAACATATACAAACACTTTTAATATTCTCAACCATGCTACAAAGAAGCACACCGTTTTATAGACAAAGAAACCAATTACAGAGAGATTAAGAGAGCCAGGGAGTGGGGCAGTCGGGGTTCTGAGGCCCTGCTCTTATTCATTTTCCAAGGCAATGAATAAGATTTTTAAAATTTAATCTTTAATGTATTTTTCCATTACCATTTAGTCCCTTTATACATCCCTTCCTCTAGCAATAATCACACTGTTGTCCATGTCCATGAGTCCTTTCTCTTTTTTGCTCAATTCCTCCACCCCAACCATGCCCCTGCACTAGCTGTCATCCTGTTCTCCATCTCTGAGTCTGTTCCCATTTTCCTTGTTAGATCAGTTTGTCATTAGATTCCATATCTGAGTGAAGTCATATAGTATTTGTCTTTCAGGGTTATTTCACTTAGCATAATAATCTCCAGTTCCATTCATACTGTTTCAAAGGGTAAAACTTTCTTCTTTTTTATGGCTGAGTAGTATTCCATTGTGTAAATGTCCCATAGTTGTTTTATCCACTCATCTGCTGATGGACACTTGGATTGCTTCTATATCTTGGTGATTGTAAATAACACTGCAATGAACATGGGGGTGCTTATGTTCTTTCCAATTAGTGTTTTGGGTTCCTTTGAAGATATTCCCAGGAGTGAGATCACTGGGTCATAAGGCAGTTCCATTTCAATTTTTTGAGGTACCTCCATACCACTTTCCACAATGGCTGCACCAATCTGTATTCCCACCAACAGTGCAAAAGGGTTCCCCTTTCTCTACATCCTCACCAGCACTTGTTGTTTGTTGATTTATTGGTGATAGCCATTCTGACAGGTGTGAGATGGTATCTCATTGTGGTTTTAATTTATGCTTCTCTGATGATTAGTGATGTTGAGCATCTTTTCACGTCTATTGGCCATCTATCTGTATGTCCTCCTTAGAGAAGTGTTTCTTCAGGTCCTTTGTCCACTTTTAAATTGGGCTCTTGGTAGTTTTGGTGTTGAGTTTTGTAAGTACTTTATAAATTTTGGGTATTAACTCCTTATCAGATGTTATCAGTGAATATGTTATCCCATTCTCTGGGTTATCTTTTTATTTTGTTGATGATTTCCTTCCCTGTGCAAAAACTTTTTAACTTAATGTAGTTCCATTTGTTATTTTTTCTTTTGTTTCTCTTGCCTGGGAAGATATATCTTATAAAATAGTGCTATGAGCAATGTCCACAATTTTACTTCCTCTGTTTTCTTCTAGGATTTTTATGGTTTCAGGTCTAACATTTAAGTCTTTGATCTATTTTGAATTTATTCGTGTGTGTGGTGTAAGGTGGTCTAGTTTCATTTTTCTGCACATATTTGTTCAATTTTTCCAACACCATTCATTGACAAACTATATTAGCCCACTGTATATGCTTGCTTCTTCTGTCCAATAGTAATTGACAGTAACCAGAGGGGAGGTAGGAGGGGATAATGGAAGGGAGGGGTAAGGGTTTTCAGAACAACTATAAAGGACACATGGACAAAACTAAGGGGGGGTGTGGAAGCAAGGGAGGGAGGTGGGTTTGGCTGGGGTGGGGAGGGAGTGGTGGGGGTAAACACAGACAACTGCAGGGGCTAATTGAGCATAATTAAAAATATGTTAATTGACTATAAGGTGTGGGTTTACTTCTGGTCTCTCTATTCTGTTCCACTTATCTATGTGTCTATTGTTATGCCAGTACCTGGCTGTCTTGATTACTATGGCCTTACAGTATAGTTTCGCATTAGGTAGTGTGATTCCTCTAACTTTGTTCTTCTTTCTCAGGATCGCTGTTGCTATGCCAGACTTTTTGTGGTTCCACATAAACTTTTAGAACATTTGTCCTAGTTCTGTGAAATATGTCATTGGAATCTTGAGAGGAATTTTTTTGAATCTACAGACTGCTTTGGGTAGTATGCACATTTTAATGATGTTAATTCCTCCTATCCATGTGCACAGTATGTGCTTCCAATTATTTGTGTCTTCTTCAATTTCTTTCTTCAGTGTCTTATAATTTTCTGAGTACAGGTTTTTTCCATCCTTGGTTGGGTTTATTTCTAGGAATTTTATTTTTTTGAAGCTATTGTGAATGGGATTGTTTTCTTTATTTCCTTTTCTGTTAGTTCGTTATTGACACATAAAAATGCAACTGATTTCTGGATATTAATTTTGCATCCTGCTACTTTGCTGAATTCATCTATCAGTTCAAGTAGTTTCTTGGTGGAATCTTTGGCATTGTCTAAGTACGGTATCATGTCATCTGCAAATAAAGACACTTTTACTTCTTCCTTTCCAATTAGGACACCTGTTATTTCTTCTTTTTGCCTCATTGCTATGGCTAGGACTTCCAGTACTATGTTGAATAAGGTGAAAGCAGATATCCCTGTCTTGTTCCTGATCTTAAGGGGAATGCTTGTAGTTTTTGCCCATTGAGTATGATGCCGGCAGTGGGTTTGTCATATATGGCCTTTTTTATGTTTAAGTATGATCCCTCTATTCCCACTTTACTGAGAGTTTTTATCATAAACGGGTGCTGGATTTTATCAAATGTTTTTTTTCTGCATGTATTGATATGACCATGTGGCTTTTATCCTTCACTTTATGTGGTGAATCACATTTATTGATTTACAAATGCTGTACCAACCTTGCATTCATGGAATAAATCCCACTTGATCATGGTGTATGATCTTTTTGATGAATTGCTGTATTTGGTTTGCTAATGTTTTGTTGATGATTTTAGCATCTATGTTTATCAGGGACATTGGCCTGTAATTTTTGTCTGGTTTTTGGAATAAGGATAATGCTGGCCTTATAAAATGAGTTTGGGAGCCTTCCTTCCTCTTGAATTTTATGAAATAGTTTGAGAAGGAAAGGTGCCAGTTCTTCTTGGAATGTTTAGTAAAATTCACCTGTGAAGTGATTGGGTCCAGGACTTTTGTTTGTTGAGAGGTTTTTGATTACTGCTCTAATTTCACTAGGTATAATCTGTCTATTCAGATTCTCTGATTCCTCCTTATTTAGTTTTGGATGATTTTATGCTTCTAGGATGTTCTTCATTTCATCTAGGTTGTCCAGTTTGTTGGCATATAGTTGTTCATAGTATTTTCTTACAATTTTTGGATTTCTTTGGTGTCAGTTGTTATTTCTCCCCTTTCATTTCTGATTTTATTTATTTGAGTCCTTTCTCTTTTTTCTGATGAGTCTGTTTAAAGGTTTCTCAGTCTCGTGTATCTTTTCAAAGAACCAGCTCTTGGATTCATTGATCCTTTGTATTATTTCTTTAGACTGTATTTTGTTTATTTCTGCTCTGATCTTTATTATTTCCTTCCATCTACTCACTTTCAGCATTGTTGTTCTTTTTCAAGTACCTTGAAGTGTAGAGTTAGATTATTTATTTGAACTTTTCCTCATTTTTTTTTTTTTGAGATAGACCTGTAATGCTATGAATTTCCCTGTTAGGATTGCTTCCCTGTGCCCCCTGGATTTTGAGATGTTGTATCCTCATTTTCATGTGTTTCAAGGTCTATTCTGATTTCTTCCTTGATCTCGTTGTTGACCCATTCATTGTCTAACAACTTGTTACTTAGCTGTCATGTCTTTGTGTGTTTTTCAGTATCCTTCTTCTGATTGATTTCTAGTTTCATAGCATTGTGGTCAGTGGAAATGCTTGATACTGATTTCAAACTTCTTAAATTTATTGAGACTTGTTTTGTGTCCCAACATTTACTCTATCTTAGAAAACATTCCATGTGTACTTGAAAAGTGGGTATATTCTGCTGTTTTGTGGTGAAATGGTCTGAAGAATCAGTTGAATCCATTTGCTCTAGTGTGTCATTTAAGGCTGCTGTTTCCTTGTTGATTTTCTGTCTCGGAAGATCTATCCATTGAAGTCAATGGTTTGTTAAAATCTATAAATTAGATTTTAATCTACAACTATAAATGTATTTCTGTTGATCTCTCCCTTTATGTCTATCAAAATATGCTTTACATATTTGGTTGATCCTATGTTTGGGTGCATAAATGTTTACTAAGGTGATATCATTCTGTTGGATTGTTCCTTTTATCATCATGCAGTGTCCTTCTTTGTCTCTTACTATAGCCTTGGTTTTAAAGTCTATTTTGTCAGACGTAAGTACTGCTACCCCAGCTTTATTTTCATTTCTATTTGCATGAAATGTCTTTTTCTATCCCTTTATTTTAGTGTGTGTGTATCTTTTGATCTGAGATGGGTCTCTTGGAGGCAGCAATATATATGGGTCTTGTTTTCTTATCCATTCAGCTACCCTATATCTTTTGGTTGGAGCATTTAAGCCATTTACATTTAAGGTGACTGTAGATACTTATACAGTGCATTTTGTTGTTAGACTGTTTTTCTTCATTTTTCTTCTTTCTCTCCTCCTCCTCCTCCCCCTCTCTTTAAAGTAAGCCCTTTAACATTCATTTAAGTACTGGTTTGCTGTTAACAAACTCCTTTATCTTTGGTGTTAACAAACTCCTTCAGCTTTTTCTTCTCTGGGAAGCTGCTTATATATCCAATTTTAAATTAAAGCCTTGCTAGGTAATGTAGCCTTGGTTGTAGATCCCTGATTTCCATCACTTTGAATATTTAACGCCACTCTGTGGAGTAATCAAATGACAGTCTAATTGGTGCTCCATTGTAGGTAACTACCTGCTTTTCTCTTGCAGCTTTTAGGATTGTTTTTAAGCCTTGTCCTTTTAATTATGACAGTCAAGCCTCTTTGGGTCCAACTTGTTTAGTACTCACTGAGCCTCCTGGTTGTGTGTCTTTTTCCTTCACCAGATTAGGGAAGCTTTCAGTCATTATTTCTTCAGAGAGATTCTTGATCCCTTGCTCACTCTCTTCTCCTTCTGGTACTCCCATGATGCAGATGATGTTATGCTTCATGTTGTCCAAAATGTTTCTTAAGCTCTCCTCATTTTGTAATATTCTTTTTTCTTTTTGCTAATTGTTTTTTTTTCTATCTAGTCTTCCAAATCACTGATTTGATCCTTGGCTTCATCTAACCTACTGTTTATTTCTTCATCTATTATTTATTTCAGATATTACATTCTTTATATCTGACCCGTCTTTTTTTATGGTTTTCAGGTCTTTTTTTTCATGCTATTGAGTATCCTTATAATCATTACTCTAAAATCTATTCGATAAATTGTTTGCTTCATTTCATCTAGTTTTTCTTCTGGAGAATTCTCTTGTTCTTTCATTTTGGGAGTGTTCTATGTCTTCCCATTTTGGCTGCCTCTTTGTATTTCCTGCCTTATCAGTTGGTAAGATGGTCTCGGATGTCATTAAACCTATCAAGCTGTTATCAGCAGCCTGGTTTAAGCTCCACAGGGTGGAGCGGAGTAATTCTTGTGGGCGGGGCTATTGCGTCCCTTCAGGCAGCTGTCAGGTGGAAAGGAGTCTGTCTCAGAAGGATGGTTTCTGCAGGATGGGGAATGTCTCAGTACAGGGATCCTGGCTGCTGTTCCTTTATTCCTCCCCCCATAGCCACCAGACGCAGACTCTCCTCGAGCCTCTCTAGTCCACTCTGCCCTCCCTCTGCTGAAGCCCAGGATAAGTGGCTGCAAATGAAATTTTGTGCATTGGCCCTTTAAGAGGCTCTCTGCACCTCCAGCCATCTCTCCCTGGCAGAGAGAAACCCTATTGCTTTTCACAGCTGGATATTATCTGGGTTCCTTTCCAACTCTGATGCTGAGGGCTTGGGAGCCCCGCTTGGGGGTTAGGCTGCACACTTCTCAGGGAGATCCCCTCAGCTGCTGAAATATCCCAGCAGAACTTCAGCTGCTGCCTGAGGGAACCTAGGCATCCCTCTCATACCTCCTCTGCACTCCTTACCAGTCTTGTTATGGTGAAGTTGTTTCTTCGTCTGTCCTTAGTTTTAGGGTTTCTCTCCAGCTAGTGTTCAGTTGGTTGTTCAGGATGAGTTCTCTACGATTCAGTTGTAATTCCAGACTGGTCCTGGGAGGAGGTTAGTGCAACTTCCATGTACTCATCCACCATCTTGGATCATCCAATAAATACAAATTAAATGAGCACCTTGTATGTGACAGGAGCTGTGGTAGACCCCGGGAGTTCACTATTTCATAACAATGAAAATGGATTCTGGCTTTGTTTACTTTTAGCAAATTCTGCTTTCTCAACTGGCAAAATATGAGCATTTTCCACAAGGAGATACGAACTCTGTATGGTGATGATTAGTCATGTAAATGGCGCTATAGCTCTAGAAGGGCTGACAAACAGGTGGGACAAGCTTCTTTTCTCTTTCCTGGAAGAGCATTGCACCTGTCACTTCCACAAGTTACTTTAGCTTGTTGCAGGCTAAATTCAGGCCATTCTTGTGGTGGGTGCATTGGGTAGTTTCCGTTATTGGTATTAAAATCAGTTTTAAAAGTAATACTTAGCACATATATATCACTATTATATAATATGATTTTAGGTAGTTCTTTATGTGACTAAAATATTTTGTAGTACACATAACTATACCTTAAACAAACTGAACATATAAATATCAACTTAAGTAATAATATACAACAGGATTAGTTTTCAAATAAATATTTTCTTCTGTAGTTAAATTACATTTTAAATATATCAATTTTAAGAATAAAAACATAGAAAGACCCTTTCTCTAATTAAAATTTGAGAGCAAATAACTGTGGCAAAATGGGTAGCAACAGAAACTTCTGAAGAAGCGTCTCCAGTATGCACACTAGCAGTAAGCATTTCTTAGGCAGGCAGTGTGTTCTCCAGCACGTAGCCCAGGGCCTAGGCATGGTGGGCACTCACAATGTAGTTATTTAATGAAGACAAAAGGAAGAAAGAATGGAGTGGAAGGAAGGCAGGGCCTCTACATGCAGTCAGCAGGATATGCACTACGCAAGTCCAAGAGGTATCAGTATCACAGCCAATTCTGATGAAATAAATGAATAGAATGGAATAATAGAATAAATCACAGCAGCCTTAAAGTTATATGGAGGTTGCAGAATCTATCTTTAATTCCAAATATTTTTAAAACAGTAAGTTCTAATGAATTCTTTCTTAATTTCAGTAACCACAGCTGTTGAGAGAATAATGGCACACCGTCTTTGCTTCATAATGAACAAATTGAGAGGTTAAGTCAATCAACTAAAGGCACCAATAACTTTTGTAGCACCTAGAATAGGTCTGGTCCTATAGGTCGGGACCTAGAATAGGTCCAAAATCTCATTTCTTCTTTCTGCTACTGTATAGAGGCACATCAGACACTTCAGCCCTACTTTCTTCCTGGTAAGTCACCCTGGGGTTTGGGAGGGAGTAACGTACAGCCTCTCCCTCATACATATGGCTTCTTGTTCTTAACATTTATTTTGCATTGTAGTTTCACTGCTTTTAGTGTTGTACTAGTGTGTATGATTTATCAGTTATAAATAAAATTTCACTTTCAGTGTTAAATTTATATGGTCAGTGTTGAGTTGGACAGCCTCCATTTCATACTGCCCAATTGAGATCTCTTAATTTTTGCCATAACTGCTATGCAACAGAGTGTAGTGAGGCGCATTTATGGAGCCTCATCACTCTTTCTTGAAGGGACCACCCCTTGATTATACACATTGCTTCTGTGTCTCCTTTGGTCTTTAGGCATTAATCATTTGCTTCATTTTCTGGGGGGTATTTATGAGTAAACTTAGGTTATGGATATTAAAAGCACCAAAACCTCAATTTCCATTCTATACAACTCCACTGGGGCTGAAATTTTCAAAGCTGTTTTACTCAGAGCAGTTCTAAATCTAGAGTCCGAAGAAAGGAGGGAATTAAACGCATTTATATGTTCTGCTTTTCTTTTGCTTTGGTTACCCAGACATGTTGTACCACGGAGGAATTCAGGAAGTTGCTAAAGGAAGGACAGTGTTTTAGTCTTGCAAAACAGATTTTAGATGCATGGTGGCCAGATGGAAAAATGGTTTTAAATGTAAATAAATGTAATTTTTGTTAGTTAAATATATTATTGTGAAAACTTAATCCATAGTATATTGAAATGTAGAGAATCTGTCTGCATTTATATGCTCATCTAATTATTCACGGAGGGTGGCAAGAGACACATTTATTGATCACTTACTTATTACCTGCCAAGGAGTATGCTAGGTATGTAAATATGATATTTAATATAACCTTATCTTTTGTAGATATCGCTTCCATATTACAAATGAAGAAACATAAGATGAGAGAGCATTTAAGTAACTTACTGCATTCACACTGCTTGTAAGTGCTAGAGATGTGATTGGCTTCACATTTTTATATCATTACATAGAAATTTGTCAATGACACCGAAAATATTTGCCACACCTGTAAACCATTTGTCAATACAATTTTCTCATGTACCTTAAAATACTACATTTTAAAAGAAATCACTTCTACTTACAACTTATGGTTATTCCAAGTTCCACATTGTGCTTTTTAGGGAGCTTTACATGAAATGTTCCACTACTTGGGATGACAGACTCTGTAATTTCAAAACAAAAAAAGAATGTATTCATAGGAGATCAGGAAGAATGAAGCACCCATCAATGACAATGCATCATCTGTAGTTAAAGCTGTAGAACTGAAGTTAGGTGAATGAACACCTGTAAAATCCTGGTAAACTAAGCTCCTGGTGAAAAATACATGTCCTATCCACAGCAATTGTGCCTAATTCACGGCATCAGTGCAGTTCACCACTCCTGAAGTGCCATTAGGGACCATGTGCATCAGATTTACCTGGGATGTAAGTTAAAAATAAAAATATGGGTTCCTGAATCACCCCAGATCTACAGAATTGGAATCTCTGAAGATGAAGCCTTGAAGTCTGCCTTTTAAGCATATTCTTCAGGTGATTCTTAGGCATAATAAAATTTAGGAATCACAGGCCTGATTTCATTATTTTTCCCCCAGCTGTACTTTTTAAGAGTTTGCTTTTAGCAATTTTTTTAAATCCTTGTATGAAGGTACTAGGGGGAATAGATTTTAGAAAAGATTTCCATTTGGTGTAATGGTTGTTGATTTGGAAGGAGAGTGGAGGGAGGTGCCTTAATTTGTAATGTAAAGAGTGAAAAGTACATTTAAAGAGCAGAAATGGGAGTGATATTTGAAACATTTTGCAACAAGAATGGTACTGCCCATAACCAGCCAGATTGGATACTGACCACACTTGGGAATGTAGGGGGCCAGAAGGCCCCAAGTGTAACCCTTTAGTTTCTGGGTCATGGGGAGCTACAGAAGGTTCCAGAGGGGAGCAGAAGGAAAGGTGACACTGAAATAGGGGGAAGGTGGGCTTAGATATTGCCCAACTGGTACAGAAATTAGCTAACACTGTAGCAACACAGACAGAACCAGTATGCAGTGGCTGAATCACAACCTTGGATAGAACTAAGTTGATTTTACCAGGGCCTGACTAATATGAGAAAGGAAAGAATTGCTACATATTCTTTTTTTTTTTCTATTTCCCTTTCTGAGAACATACCCATTGCCTTTTCTCTTTTAAAATTATATTTTATTGATTATGCTGTTACAGTTGTCCAGATTTCTCCCCCTTTGCCCCCCTCCACTCAGCATCCCACACTCCCTCAGGCAATACCCCCACTGTTGCTCATGTCATGTCCATGGGTCATGTGTGTAAGTTCTTTGGCTACTCCATTTCCTATACAGTACTGCATATCCCCATGGCTGTTCTGTAACTATCTATTTGTACTTCTAAATCCCCTCACCTCTTCACTCATTCTCCTCCCCACCAATGTGGCAAACTTCAAAATGTTCTACATAGCCATGATTCTACCTCTGTTCTTCTTGCCTGCTTAGTTTGTTTTTTAGATTGAATTGTTGATAGATAAGTATTTATTTCATACAATAATGGTTTGGTGATGATGAACTCTTTTAGTTTTTTCTTGAATGGCAATCTCTTTATCTACCTTTCGATTCTAAATGATAGCTTTGCTGGGTAGAATAATCTTGGCTGTTACGCCCATGCTTTTCATGACTTGGAATATTTCTTGCCAGTGCCTTCTAGCCTGCAAAGTTTCTTTGAGAAATCAGCCTACAGTCTTATGGGAACTCCCCTGTAGGTAACTATCTTCTTTTCTCTTGCTGCTTTTAAGGTTCTTTCTTTATCTTTAATCTTGGCATTTTAATTATGATGTGTCTTGGAGTGGGCCTCTGTGTCCATCTTGTTTGGGACCCTCTGTGCTTCGTGGGCTTGCATGTCTATTCCCTTCACCAAATTAGGTAAGTTTTCTTTCCCTGTTTTTTTTCAAATAGATTTCCAATTTCTTGCCCTTTCTCTTCTCCTTCTAGTACCCCTATCATGCAAATGTTGGACCTCTTGAAGTTGTCCTAGAGGCTGCTTATACTATCCTCATTTTTTTAAATTCTTTTTTCTTCTTGTTCTGATTGTTTTTTGCTTCCTTATGTTTCAGGACATTTATTTGATCTTAGCTTCATCCATTCTACTGTTGTTTCCCTGTAAATTGTTCTTTATTTCAATTAGTGCATCCTTCATTTCTTACTGGATCTTTTTTATGCTGTGAATGTCCTCACCAAGTTCCTTGAGCATCCTTATAAGCAGCGTTTTGAACTCTACATCTGATAGACTGCTTATCTCCATTTTGTTTAGTGCTTATTCTGGAGTTTTGATCTGTTCTTTCATTTGGGCCATGTTTCTTTGTCTCCTCATTTTATCAGTTTCCCTGTGTTTGTTTCTATGCATTAGATAGAGCTGCTTTGATTCTGTGTCTTGGTAGTGTGGCCTAATGTAGTAGGCATCTTGTCAGGTCCAGTGGCACAGCCTCCCTTATCACCCAAGCTCAGTACTCAAGGTGCATCCTTCATGTGGGCTGAGTACCTCTTCTTCTTGAAGTTGAGTTGTGGCTGCTCTTGGCAGATCAATGAGAGGGCTTTACCCAGGCCAGTCAGCTGCAAGGATTGGCTGTGACCACTGACTACCAACCTCTGCCCTCTGTGGAAGATCAACTATGCAAGGGCAGGGTGTGGTGTTTCAACATGGGCTGTAGCTGTCCACTAGGTGTGCTGGCCCTGAGGTTTCCTGGGTGGTGCAGGCCAAGGTCAGCCCCCACCTGTGTCTGCCCAGGGCACCCTGCCTAAGCTATAAAGCAATCTGAAATGGCTGCTACTCATGCTGGGCTTCAAGATTCCCAGGCAAAGCCAAGCTGTGAAGCTAAGCTGGCTGCTGCTAGTGGCAGGCCTGTGTCTCACGGAGGGCAGCTGTTGCTCGTTTGATAGGATATAAGAAGTTGTAAAGCATGAGCCAAGACCAGCCATTCATATGGAAAAGCAGCTTGGATAGGCCCATAAGTTGGGTGGGGCAGAGTCTCTGGGAATCTTCAAGGCAGGTCAGTGTTAGCCAGGTTGATGGAGTCTCAGATATGGCACCAGCTTACCAGCTCTGTGGGGGGAGGGTTTAGCAAAGGGACAATGGCCTCTGCTCGCCTTGATGCCAGACTTCAGTTTCTCCCTGTGTGCCACTGGTGCCTTCCAAGCTACTACCCTGACGCTGGACCTCAGAGGGAATAAGTCTGAGCAGGTGAGTCTATATGTGGGTTCTTTAAGAGGGACTGCTTAGGGTTCCAGAAGTTTCTTCCACTGACTTAATCCCCACTGCTTCTTGAAGCCAGAAATTATGGTGACTTATCTTCCTGACACTGGAACCTTGGGCAAAGGGCCTGTTGTGGGGCTGGGTCACTCTGAGACATCCTTCCCAAATTTTTATCCACCACACATGGGTGTGGGACCAACCAGTTCCAAGTACGTGCTCCTACCACCAGTGTGGATGGATGTGGTTTTTCAAGTTCTGTAGTTGTCAGACTTCCATTCCACTAGATTTATGATGGTTGAGTCACAGTTGTTCTATATTTTAGTTGTAACTTTGCTGTGGTTGTGCAAAGAGGTGAGCCATATCTGCCTACACCACCATCTTGACCAGAAGTCCCCACTGTACATTCTTAACTATACTCACTCTTCTTAAGATTCCTTTAACAGTCTGCAAGACCTTCAGGGAGAGATAAGGTTGAAATGGAAATATCCTCTGAAGAGATAACATCTATTCACCCTAAATTGCTAATGACTATAATAATTTTTTGAAGCTTTTGGGAAGGGTCGGGAAGGAGCTGCAAGAAACAAGGGAAACGAGCATGAAGCGGGGTATGTAGGATAAGTGAGCTAAACTGACTTTTACTGCTTGATTTTTGCTCAAGGCCAGTCCCAAAATCTCCCCAAAGGAATTAACAACAGCAGCTGATGTGAGACCTATTAGGCTCAGTCCTCTGGTCCACTTGTTAATCACATATTTGTTACTTTGAGTCCCTGCAAAGCAGGGTGAAAGTTGGGATGGCCTCACAGAAACAGAGTTAGAATACTCTTTTCCTTGTTCTTCCTGGTCTTTTGTACTTTTCCATGAGAAATTTGGGCAGTAAACCTTTTACAAGACCTGAATCTGATCTTCCAACTCAGAAGATTCTCCATTGACTATTCAATTGGGGGACATGATAAAACTTTGATTTTGCTGGGCCCTCCACCCGTAACGTTATCTATAAAAGACTCCTACAGTCCCTAGGCTAGGCTCCACCTCCAGTTTTTACTCTGATGGAGTGAGGGCATCTGTTGCCTTCATCAACTTCCTCCCACTCTTCTGAATTCTCCAGTCCTGGCAGGTTTGGTCCAGTGAGGGTCATAGACAGTGAGATGACAACTTTGGCTTTGCTACTGTCCTCAGCTAACACTCTGATGTGCCAGGAAGGACATTTATTTCTTTGTTCAGTTGTTTATTTCTTTAGAATGTGTACCCTCCCCAATTCCCAATAGGATTTGTGCTAGATAAATTATTTATATCCCCCAGTAGATTTTAAAAAGGCTGGCTAATTTTGATGTATTGGAGTAGAAAGAGAAAAATGAGGCAAGTAAAAAACACAGAGGTATGCTTTTCTTCCTTATTTCGGATGCTGTGAGTATCATAAATATTTATTTCCAAAATAGTTCTCAATTCCATGCCTTCCCTCCATCTCTTTCCTGAGACCTCTCCATTCCTTATTCCAGTAATGGAAAGTTAACTGTCACCTTCTGCCCACTTCCAAAAGGACAGTTTAAGATTTTGCAATGAGCATGCAGACTTGGGGCAGAGAAGGCATCAGGAAGTGGCCCCCTTCTCCCCAATAGCCAGTGTGCACAGAGAGGGGAGAAAGAAAAAGTACAGATGAGGAGAGAGCAGAAGGTCCTCGAGAGAACCTGTATGCAGCTGGGCAGTCTTTAATCTCTGGTCCTAGCACTTCCTGGGGCTCCCTGCTAGAGGGCTGTGAAACACCTGTGTGTTTCTAGTAAAGGCCTTTTTTTTCTCCATCTAAACTACCTTGAGTGCATTACTTTTGCTTGAAATGGAAAGATCTCTGATGAACCATTAATCAAGTAAAGGAAACGGGATGGGGCTAAACTGAAAGGCACCACACAAGAGTTCATGGGTGTAGTAGGAATAAATTATTTGATTACTTGGATAAAGCATGCAAGTGTTCCTAAGTAAATGCATAAGAAACTACAGAGGAACCAACGGCTTTCCTACTTATGGAGCTCATTTCATATATGTGTTAGTTTTATCTATTTTAAGAAAACATTCTCTGTGAAAGGGGAGGGGAGCCCATTGTGGGCTGGTATATGTATCTATGTATCCATGTAAGTATATAACATCTTGCCCATAATACTAGCCCTTATACAAGTGAGGTCCTGAATCCTAAGGGCTAGGAAACACTGATATGGAATAGTTACTATAGCAACATTTTGCTTTTATAAATTTTTAATACAAGGAACCTTGACCAAGATTAACATTGTTAATGACACTGGAGGAGATATTATCACTTCCTGGGAAACAGTAGTGGATCACTTTTGACTATATAAGGTTTGAAATATTCATAATGATGAACAAATATCAACAAATAAATCTCTTTGATCAATCTGTGTGTTCATTTTAATCTTTAAATGCCAAAATGATTTATTTTGTATTTGGTATTTTTCCTCTACAATTACTTGGTGGTTAATGGCACATTTAATTCGGGGTTTTTTAAAGAAATACCTTTTTTTAAAAAAATATTTTATTGATTATGCTATTACAGTTGTCCTATTTCCCCATTCACTCCCCTCCACCCTGTATACCCTCTCCCACCCATAAGGAAATACCTTTTTTAAAGAGAAAAAATATCCAATATTTGGAGAAACAATAGGTTTAGAATAAATAAATAGAACATTTATTTTCTTAGACTCCCATGTGATTATTTTGCACTTCCCTGGTTTTGGTTTATTTTTGTTCATACTATAATTAAAAACACATTTGGGTAAACAAAGACTTCCTTCCTTCCAGCTGGTCTGCTTTTTCTGCTGGAGGCATTCATTGTTGGCATAGTAAAATAATCGTAATTCATCAACCTGGACACCCTTGTGGGATTTGAAAAAAAATAATGATTCTCAGGGGGATGAATGTAGATGCTCAGCTCCCACCCACTCAGAGGGATGCACTGGGGGCATCAGTCAGGACAGCAAACAGCATTCGACAGGATTTTCTCTGGGATGTCTTTGCAGAACAAAGCTATAGTGTTTCCAACAGAATAACTTCAGGTTAAAGTAGAAATGACAAGTATTCACGGATATTGTAGACTGGTATTTTAAAAGACAGTATTGAAAAAAGATAATATGTAAAGTGTGCATATGTTATGATTATAGCTTTATAAAATTATATATATGATGCAGGAAAATAAAGTAATATAAAAATTTCATTAATATTACTACAATGTTGTTTGTAGAGTAACACTCATTTGACGGGATAGACTTAAACAAGAGTGTACTCACAGTTAAGATTCTTAACCACTCCGTATGTCACCTAAAATGTTTGTAAAATAGAGATAGCTCATTTCTAAGACCCAATAGCTTGGGAATCAGTATCTGGGTATAAAATATTTCTGAAGAAGTATTTTGGAAACAGAGGGCTCACGTCCAGATGATTAGGAGTGAATACAAGAGGACAGGGCAATCTTGAAATAGCTCGTGTCCAGAGATTTCTTACCAATATTCCAAGTTCTCTAATGGCATCTTGGGGAGTTGAGAAAAATAATAAAGATTTAGAATAGTGAATGGGAAAACCAGTGGGAAAACCAACCAGACTCATGTAAAGGGGTTTTCAAGATGGGTGGTGGGCCAATGAGAGTCGGAAGCTCTACGCTCAAAGCAGGTCACCCTGTGTGGTCCAGAAGGTTTTTATCAAGAAACCTCAGCTGCCAAAGAATAAGAGCAGAGACAGCAGATGATTGAATTGAGCCAGAGATTAAGATTGAGATTTCCAGTAGTTTCTAACAGATTCAAGTATTGGTAATGACTAGAGTGTTATACTGAGAACTCTGACGCTGTGTCTGAACTCAGCGGGGGGATACTGGCATCGGTCAGTGACGGCTGCCGTGAGCAAGGGGAGGAGGCGATAGCATGGGAGCCTCCTATTCTTTTCTGGTCCTCTTCCATGTCCTTTCTGTCAATTAGAAATGGGTCACTTCTGGAATACTTGAGGGCAGGTAGAGATGACCTGAGGTGCATTTTTCCTGTCCCTTCGAACAATGTGGGCTTAATAAACATAATTTCTATTTTTTAGGAGCTTAAACCTAAGATATTAAAGCATTTAATCAACATATACATAAAATACGTATATATACATTAAGTATAGATTAAACAAAGAACAAATGTTAAAGATACACATAAAATAAACATGCCTGAATAGTACAAGTAAATACTTAGGTACCACTTATGAAGAAGGGCAAATTGTGCTGGCCTTTCCACTGCTGGAACATACTGAGTAAACGCTGCTCAGTGTCCTATACGCACAGGATAGCTACCTCCCATCAATAGACAATGTCAATAGGGCAAGATTCAGAAAGCTAGCTGTTTCATGCTGGAAACTCTAACGTCTCTGTGAAGAGGCAGTGGAATATGTTACGGAAAAGAGGGATGCAATTCAACAGACCTGGTACTTACTACTGACTTTGCTGTATGACCTTGAGCTCCCCCACCTGAATTCCAGTTCTCCCACTTACAAGTAAATGAAGGTGCTGGATTATGAGTCCTTTTGCCATTAATGTTCTGTGATTGTAGTGAGGACATTCTGAGGCCGGTGGGTAGCCTTCTTTGAAAACTATGGCTGCACTGCCATCTGGCTGATCCTTATAAGGTCCTTCTACTAGATTCTTGCTTGGCCACAGCTAACTAAAAGGCGAGGATACCAAATCTAAGTGGGACCAATTAGATTCTTTCTCTTGGGAATTAGAAATCAGACCTGGCTGCTGCTCTCTGGATACTTTAGCAAAAATGAAACAGTTATGTACCATTAAAATTCAGAGAAAGTTTGTACAGAGACAAATGGAGCAGAGGAGCAGAAATGAGCAGCACCAAAAGACCAGGAGTCCCAGAGAAACAGTGGGTATGCAATCAGTTCTTCATGCAAATTGAAATTCCTGATGTGAATCCTTCAGGAGTGCCAAGTGAACATCATTCATTTAGTCCTTTATTCATGCATGCATGCATGCGTGCATTCAACAACTACTGGCAGAGAGCCTCTTGTATTCCAAGTACTACTTTGAAGTACATTCATGAACAAAAGGCATAACATCCCTGACATCATACATTTTTCTACTGGAGAAGAGAAGACAATAAACAAATAAATGTACCATATAACATCAGAGCTTCAGAAGGGTTAAGAAGCATAAATCTGGGCAAGGGGATAGAAAGTGCTAGATGGTTAGGGAAGGCTTCTCTGAGCAGGCTACATTTGAGCAAATCCCTGAATGAGGTACTTTATGAGTACCTCATTTAGGTACTCATGAGCAAGGTAAAATGAGCAAGTCATTCGGACATATTGGGGAAGCACTGTCCAGGAAGAGGGAACCCCAACTGCAGACGTTCTTTGATGGGGTTGTGCTTGGCATAACAGGAGCAGCTAGTTCTTACCCCTCCTCACTCCAAGTCTTGACCTCCTGAGAGATTTCACTGTGTGGATGGTCTTTCCATCACACTGCAATCCCAATTCCCAGACCTCTGGTTGAATAAGATTTGCTTCAGCAACTCACTACCCTTGCTTGACCTTCTCTGAACTCCTAAACTCTAATACACTACTTTGACCTCAATACCAACTTGCTCTTGCTATACACATTTTTCTTCTTGAAGACTCCCAGTTACTTAAGTGCTCTCTTTCTTTCCAGTCTATCAGGCTGATCCTTTACTAATTTCCATCCTTCTCCAGCCTAGACTTTTGCAAACACAGGCACTGTGTGTAGTGGTGAGAGGGTGGTTTTGGAGCCAGACTGCCTGGGTTAAAATCCCAGCCCTACCTTTAACTACATGGGCCTCCTGTTTCTGGGGATGTAAGGATAGTAATCTTCTCCATTGTTATAGGACTAAGTGAGCTAATGACACATAGTACTTAGAAATGCCATAGAGTAAACTGTTAGTAAATATTATCAGGATCATTTTGATGCTATTACCATAATTATTCATCTGCTCTTCCTGCAACAGTTTGAACCTCTGTAACTTAAATTCTCCTGTTCAACTTTTCCTGGAAATCTCAATCTTTGTCTCAATCTAATCATCGATCATCTCTGCTCTTATTCCTCAGTAGCTGAGGTCTCCTGACAAAACAAACAAAACCCAACTTGACCATGCAGGATAGAGTTTCTGGACTCTGCCTGGCCTACCCTCCAGCTTGAAAATACCCTCCACACGAGTCTGGTTGCTTTTCTCCCTCATTTCCCCACTAGCTATGCTCAACCTTTGCCATTCTTTTCAACTTCCCAACATGCTGACCCTCTCACTCTTGCTTGATAGTTCTTATAGGGACTTCCTAATCGCAGCTACAAATATATCTATATTCTTGCATTTTTCTCTTCAAATTCATAGGAAGAGGTCTTCTACCTTTCTGTCTTCGACTAGTTATCTACCCATATTCTACATAACTTCCCCTCTCATCCCTTTGGGGACCCAATTTCACCAAATATCTTTTTTCCATTCATTTTAAGCCCAAACATGTTCAAATCTCTCTAAGCTTAACGAAGCAACAAAACAAATTAACAGTCCTCTGAACTCTGGATCCCCCTTCTATGTGTTGTCCCATTTTCTTTCATCTACAGCTAAATTTTTTGACTTTGCCAAATGTGCCATGTGACAAACCCGATTCTTGGTTGAGAACCACTGATAAAAAGACAAGGCAATATAAAATGGAGCATTGAGTATGTAACTGAATGCTGTAAAGCTCTAAAAAGAGGAGCCCACAGTGTCCTCCAGTCCCTTCTGTCTGCTCACTGCATTTTTCCTGCCAAACCCTCTTCTGAACACCAGTTCCTTGGCAGGCAGCATGCACAGCTTGTCTGTATTCCACCCTCCCCTCGCTCTTTCCTCAGCTCACTACAATCCGACTTCTATCCTCCAGTTCTCTGAAACTGCTCTGTAATGCCGGTCTTCCCAATTGCCAAACCCAGTAGACACTTCCTGCCTTATATTATTTGAATTCTTTATAGCACCTTTACACTATAGACCATGCCTTTGGCCTTGACACTCTTGTTTTGGCTTTCAAAATGCCACCTTTTTTTGGTTCTGCTTCCACTTTTTATATTAGGTCTTCGTTGTCTCCTTTGCCAGCATCCTTTCCCTTTAAATCTTAGTACTCCTTAGGCAGAATCCTTTCTGCCTGAGACTTTCCCTAGTGGTCTCCTTATTGCAATGACTTTAACAATCCCTGACTTGGTGGACCCTCCTTGGTCCTGCTCTTTAGCCCAGGCCTGATCCTGGTTCCAGGAGGTGCTACCTGCAGTCTCCTGGGCACTTCCTTTTGCTTTTCAGTGGTAACGCCCATTCAGTAAGTCTGTTCTTATCTTGCAGCAGTTCTTGCTCTTGTCAATTGACTATGGGGTCCTGGAAGATAATGATCCTTTTTATTTCCTCTTTCGATGATCCAAATATAGGACAGAGCCTAGCACTTAGTAACTTATGCTCAATAGTTGTCTTTTGAATTAAGGAATGAGTGTGCTTGTCCTTGTTTCCTAGCTTTGGTCGTGGACTTACTTGCTCATGTCTAAAATAGAATTTTTGCTATCTGCAAATTCCTACTCTTCAAGTCTTCCTCTCAGTTTGACATCAGTATTTACTCAGCTGCTGACACTTATGCCTCAGGAGTCCTCCGTAATCTTCCCTCCTCTCATCTCCTTTATCTAATTCACGAGCAGGTTCTGTTAGCCATGGTCTAATTTCCACTGTCTGTCACCATCTCTAGCACTAATTACCACCTTGTCCAGGCCACCATTATTCCTTACCTGTTCAACTGCCACCACTTCCTTACTTGGCTTTTCTACTTCTGCTACTCTCCCTTCTCATCTCAGAAGGCTATCTCTAAAACATGGATCAGGCTATCTCATTTCCCCTCCATAGAATGCTCCTTGACTTCATTGCACTTGGAATAGAATCTAAATTCTTTACCAAGGCCCTTCATTACTGAGACCCTTCCAACCTCTCCCACCCCACCTCTACATCCAAATCTGGTTCTCAGCCCCTACTCCCTTATATCCCCTAGCAAGAACTTTCTGCCATTTCTCAAACAAACCAAGCTCATTATTCTGGCTCACATCTTCTACTCTGGCTGTTCCCTCTACCTGGAATGCTCTCCTCCCAGGTTCTCACATGGATGGCAACTTCTCAAGCTTTAAATTTCTGCTCAAATGCCACTCCCTTAGAGAATCATCCTATGAAAATAGCTTCCACATAGTCATTCTCTAACCACCATTCTGCTTTACTTTCTATTATTGTCTTAATTTATATCTATTAATTTAAAAATTGACTTTCTGTACAGCTATAATATAATCTTCATTAAGACAGGGATTTTTTTTTCTCTACTGTCTACTGTTATACCTCCACTGAATGGAAAAGAAATTGGCCCACAGTAATTACTCAGCAAGTATTTGTAGGGAGAATGCACTCTCTGTGTCCAAAGGCATACCTGTACTGACTGGTAAAGGTTATTGGCTCTGTGAGGTACTGTTTCACTGTGTGAAGACAACTTTCTTAAATGGGAACTGGCACCAACCTTTAAAAGCCACACAAATGTTAGCCACCAATGAAGACTTCCATCATGACCAAATTCGGGCTCCTCTGGCCCTCTGCTTGACTAGGACTTGTCCCTGTCCGAGTCCGTAGCCTGCTGAGCCATTTTAGCAAGTCTTGCACTAACTCAATTTATCAAGAATACCTCTACCCACTAAAGTGTCCCAGGTTCGATTCCCAGCCAGGGTACATTCCTGGGTTGCAGGCCATAACCCCCAGTACCCGCACATTGATGTTTGTCTGTCTGTCTGTCTCTCCCTCCCTCCTTCCCTTCCCTCTCTAAAAATAAATAAATAAAATCTTTAAAAAAAAAAAAAGAATACCTCTACCCTTGAATTAAGTTCCTCATCCCTCCTCCGTTGTTATCGAGCTCCTTTTAGTAATTTCCATCCAATAGCTCCTTTGCCCTCACCTTGCCTTCTAGCTATAAATTCCTGGCTGTCTCTGCTGTTTTCAGAGTTAAATTCAATCTCTTTTTCCTATTGCAAGGCTTGATCTCTCTTGCAATAGTCTTGAATTAAGTCTTCCTTCCTTTTAACAAGTGTCCGGTATAATTTCTCTTTAGTACCAGAGACCAAATAGTTACCTACTGGGCTTGTATAAATCCATTTAATGAATTTTCATTGTTACCCTCCAAACCTTATGTTTCTTGCAGTGGGAAGGGTTAAAGAGAGACTTTTCTTATCTGTGTGACTGAAGAATATGGCTTCTCTAGCATATAGGAAAAAGTCAGGAAGAATAAAGGCTACATGATTTTTTATCAATTTATAGTGGCTATTATTTATTTTGTCACATTTATTTTTAACTGTTCTTGTGGTGACATTTTAATGAATAATACGACAACAATGCTCACTTCAAAATGACACCCCAAATGTCCTAAACAAAAGCATGTTAGTATATAAAGAATAGCTCCCTTTCTGCCACATAATCCATATAATTCACATGCAGTCCACTCCTGACTCTGCAGCTGCCTTGCAATTATATGATCATACCTGCAACATCAAACTCGATTTCCAGTGTGACCTTGCTCGTGATTGAAGAGTCTCGGAGGAGCTGATTGGCTTCCTCGAAGGTGCTGTCTTCAGTTGGAATTCCATTAATGGCCATCACTCTGTCTCCGATCTGTAGTACCCCACATCTGAATTTAGAACCACATGTTAGAGGCTATAGATAGGGCAAATAATTATCAGCTTGCCAAATCTGCTTTGTTTGATCCTTGCAAAATGCCATAACCATTGCGTCTTGTTTATTCAGTGATGTGGGAATCATGTTAGGTCAACTGCAATGCCTTACACTCTCGCATCTCATAGCTACGCATGTGAACAAGGGAATCTTGAACTATCACAGCAAAGTAATTAATAATTTATAGCATTGTTCTAATCTGATCTGAACCAATATACAGTAATGATGAATGTACATTCCCCCAAGGCAGAGAAATTATTAAAGTTTGAATGGAGAGATTTTTTAATAGATTTTTTCCTTTTAATTAATATGGCTTGTAATCCCCAATGGAAAAAAGTCTGCTAGATAAAGGCATCCATGCTCATTATTCTTCTCAAAACTGATCAAGAACATAAAATTTTATTGTCAGAACATAGAGTTCATTACATCTTACGTTTCCTGCATTGAGCACTGTCCCAAAATTCATTAGCTGTCCAAAGGCAGCCAGCTCAGAAATGCGGAGCAGGAAAAGGTGCTGCGGAAGGTGTCTCACCTCTCTGCTGGGCTGTCGGCTTCAATATAGGATATCAGAGGTGGAGAGGAGAGAGTCTCAGTGGCAAACACGCTGCCCTGCAGCTGGATCCCAAACCCTGTGACAGGGTCTGCTGTCAGCACCACCTCTGTGGTTTCTGTGTGAACCACCTGCCCAGCCAGGCCCACGGTGCTGGAGGCTAAAGACACTAGGGGAACAAACACAGAAAAGAATGACTTCAGGCTGGCGCAAGCACCAGGAACACCAGCATTTCTGAAACAGATCATGTCTCTGAAAAATGGTTCACTGGCAGGTTATATTTTGACCTTTGAGCATTGTAGCCAGAGCTGAACAAGATGCACGAATCTCCCAGTACTGGTTGCATTTCAGTCACAATACCAGTGTAGCCTCCTCCCCTTATAGACCTGTGTGTCAGGGACAGTTGTGGGAACTGTAGGAAGAGGACAGCCCCAGGGTCAGGGCCAGGGTACCTGGGTTTTGGTCCTGGCTCTGCCACTGAGCAACCAGTGGTAGATGAGTCATTTCTTTCTTATCTAGAAAAAGGGAGGTTAGGCTTACTGGTCTAATGCTTTTTTCCACTTTAGCCATCTGTGTCTAAAGCTTTAAGCTTTTTACAAACCATCTATCCTCCAGCTTTGAACACATGATCTAAGTCTGACTCCCAGAGTGGCGGGGAAGTGCTGGTCATCGACCTTAATCTAGCACTGGGCTGGCATGATGGAGTGGTTTAAATGTGACATTCCTCTTACTCTCAAATTTGGTCTCTTCAGTCCTTGTTTCTTCCCACTGGATCTCCAACCTACTTTGTAATCTCTTATTTCATTTGTCCCTCTGACACACTTCTAAGCCCCCAGGCACACGTCTCTGCCTTGTTCCCATCCCCAGCCCCTGTCATGAGCGGCAGCTCTGCTCCTGGACGCCTTCCTCTCAGTGCTGCCCACTGGGACCTCTGCCTCCTCTGTTCTCTGTGGGCAAGAGCTCTGTCTGCAGGGCTCTCTGCTGGACTGTCACTTCCTCCAGAAAGGGACTTCAGGCCCTTTAATTGAAACCTGGTGACACCATGTACCTCAAAACACTCTCCACCCACAAGTTGTTTTCCTTCACAATCCTTGCATGGTGCAGAGAGAGAGAAGGGTTTCCAATACTCCTTGCTTCCCACAGGCAGTGCTTTTTTAAAAACCTCGAACTACTCCTATTTAGCTCCATTTTCTGTACTCGTTTCTGCTTTGTCTCATCTTCAAACCTGTAGTTTTCTACATTAACAGAGTCACCCCTCCCCCATTACCTCACTGACTTCAGGACTTGGCTCTTCATCTCTCTTCTCTGATCTATAGCTTTTCCTTGTCCTGAGCATCTTTGACACCATGGTCATAATCTTCTAATGGGCTGTATTTATGGTTCTCCAGCTCTCCCAGTGCTGGCAGGTGCACCCTGCGCCAGCTCTCTGCCAGCAGAGCCTTGTGCTGTACCCCATCTCCCTTCAAAACGGGTAGAGCTCCAAGATCTCAATATCTGAATCTTTCTTGTTGATCACGTAACCTTATTAGCCATCTCTTCCAGTCCCTGTGATCTAATTTTCTGCTCTTTATTACTTCCAGTCCCATTTCCTCTCAACTGTCTCCAAGCAGTGGTTTTCAAACAGTATTTTTAGCAAGTTTCCCCCCCTTCAAATGAAAGCATATAAGGGATGCCTTTATAGTCCAGATACAAAACAGAGCTAGTGCGGTTGTAGGAATGAGGACCCCCAGGCTTCCTCCTCCCTCATGAGGGAATCTGGAGAATGCAGTTGAAGGCCGTTGTCTTTCACCATTGCCTTTTACCAGCATCATTTCCCTCCACACTCCGGCTGGACCCCTAGTGGCCACTTCAGTGATGCATCTGCTAGTATCAGAGATTCTGAAACCTCACGTGATTTTCTGTTCTCTGTCCCATTTGGTAATTAATGCCCAGGCAACTCCACTGCTGTTACCAAGTTGATTAAGGGTATTAGAGAAAGTCACGACAGTCTCATCACCATAGGAGGCCCAGGAACCTTTCACTTTGTGATGTTTTGGCACCTTATTAGGTTCCTTACAGGATGTCTCAAACATTTCTACCCTTCCCAGGATCAAACTTGACTCTACTTCATTTCCTACAAGACTAAAAAGATACAACCATTTGACAAGAGTTCCATAAACAACACTGTTTCCACTTTGATTTCTCTGTATCAGTGATTTTTACCCTTTTTCATTTCATGGCACACATAAAATCGTTACTAAAATTCTGTGGCACACCAAAAAGTATATTATGATGATTATTTTTTGCTAATCTGACAAAAAAATAGGTAATTTTGATTCATTCACACCAGGTGGCTATGGTTGTGTTGGCTGTTGTTATTTTTTATTTGACAATCTAAGGGAAAACAGGTCAGTGTCCCTGACTCTAGTCAGGTACTGCATATTTTAAAAGTCTTTGTGGGACACCAGTGTGCCACCACATGCCACTGGAGAAATGCTGCTCTGTATCATCAATTGTTCTTTTCCCTTCATTTCCCTGCTTCAGGAGGACGTATCATTCTCTCCATCTCCAGGCTCTTAAGTATTTTTGACACTATGCCTTTCCACTCCTGTGATTTTGTGCCATAAAATCTTTCTTGCCACTTTTTTCAACTTTCCTATTCACTACCCTCACTTTCTGACTTCTCCTTAGGATTTGTGCTGATGCTAAACGGCTTCAAGTTTGGCTTCTGCTTTCACCCTTTCCTGAAACTGCTCTCACGGATGGCTTCCTAATTGCTGAAATCAATGGCCTCATCTGCTCTAACCACTCTGCAGCAACTGGCTTTGGGAACTGTCATTTTCTTTCCAAAATTGCCCTCTTGGTTTTGATGAAGATTGGTTCTTTGTTTCTTTTTAGAATTTTTTGAATTTTATACATTTGTTTTTTATTTTTATTAAATCATTTTTATTGTTATTCTATGACAGTTGTCCCAATTTTCCCCCTTTGCCCTCCCCTGCCATTCACACCCCCACCAGTTCTTTCCTTTTCTCTTTTTTTATTGTTCAGGTATAGTGAAACAGCGTGGGTGGAACTGGAAAGCATTAACCTAAGGGAGATACGCCAGGCGGTGAGGGACAAATACCATAGGATCTCACCTATAAGTGGAACCCACCCCTTCTTTTTGCTTTCTCTGCACTCCCAACATAGCGTTGTCTGTGGTTCTGTCCTAAGCCTTTTGAACTCTCATTCTTTCCCTCATTCACTTGCAATAAAACATGACCTCTGCCTGTATCTTCTCAAACTTACCTCTCTAGTGATGAACTTCCTGACTTGATGGATGTCAACCACAATGAGGTCACGAGGGTTCCTCAAACTCAACATTTTTAGAATGAAGTTAATCACCTTCTCTTTTTCATTGCCACTGATATGTTTATAGTCCTTCAGGCTTGGAATCTGAGTAGTTTTTGACCCACAATTCCCCATTGTTTTCAAACTGAATCAATTTTGTTTACATCTCCTTTTTCCTTCTTACCGTCAATGCCTTAATCCAGGCTTCCATTACTTTTTACTTCAATTACCCTAATATACATGTTTCTGGGTTCTCTCATGCCCGATGCTGTCTGCATGTTACTGCCAGATTAACTTTCTCTTCATAACAAGGCCCCAGTTCACCCACTTCTCTGCAGGAGAGCCTCGTCAGTGCTCGTGTAGATGACTAGGCTTTCAACAAGTGCCCTTGCCCCTTGCTTTACACCAACAGCCAACAAATTGCTGCCAAAGTGGCTTTTCTATAAAGGCCATCCCCCAGTTTAGAATCTTTCAGCGTTTCCCTTTTTCTATAGAAAAGCATATTCAAATTATAGTAGAGCACACAGAATGCTTCTTGAGTTCATTTTTTTCTGCCCATCTTGCCTCATATTCTTCTAATCTCTTTCATGTGCCATTTGTCTTCAGCCCTGTTTTCATCCCTCTGCGTCATAATATATATACTGTGCCTTCTGCCCCCGGAGCCCTTACCCTGTGTTTTCAATGTCCCTTTCCCTGCCTTATCCAGGCAGAATTACGTATTTACTTTTCTACATTTCCAGATTCTAATACAGGGTCCTGTCTTAGCATTTATCAGGTTTATACTTCCCTGCCTATTTCTCAACTTGACCTTCAGTTCTTTAAAGATTGGGACCAGACCTTTTCATCTCTAAAGCCCAGTGTCTCTAACATTCAGTGAATGCTAAATAAATACATAAACAAACAAATAAGGATCACATTTTGTGATATCTGCATTTTCCATTTTGGAACCAACATTTCATGTAGATTCTGATGAGAAACTGTAAGTCATTCTTGGGGGCCCAAACTTTCCTATGATGTAGATCATTCCAGCACTGCAGCGGATGTGGCAGAGGATGGTGAGGTGGATCATTTGTCTACAGGGAGTAAGGAAAACTACTTCTAAAGAAGCACCATCGTTGTTCTGTCTCAGCAGGATGAACATCAATGAGATTTATGCAGCCTGCAGTGGGGAGTGAAGGTAGCCTCCAACCCTAAGCTTTTTCCAGGTGGTAGCCTACAATTTCCAATGCTAAATAAAGAAACAAGGAATGAATCACATTTTGTGATATCTGCATTTTCCATTGGACTATCATATATTTTAATTGAGTTTATTGGGGTGACATTGGCTAATAAAAGTATGTAGGGTTCAGGGGTACAATTCTATACTACATTGTGTGTACAGTGCACTGTGTGTTCACCACCCCACACCAAGTCTCCTTCCTGTCATCATTTATCCTCCCTTTACCCTCTTCTAGCTCCTCCCACCCCTTTCTCCCTGGTAATCACCACACTGCTGTGTGTCTCCATGAGTTTTGTGGATTTTTTTGCTCAAGCCCTTCACCTTTTTCACTAAGCCCCCCAGCCTCCCTCCCCTCTAACAGCTGTCAGTCTCTCCTCTGTATCTGTGAGACTGTTTCTGTTTGGTTTGTCAGTGTATTTTATTCATTAGACTATCTCATTTTCTAGGGTGCCTTTGTTGATGTCAACTGTACTTTGATTTCCCTCCAGATCACTCGTTGTTGTTTTTTTTTCTTTAATGGTGGCACAAAATCAATAGAGGATACCATTTCCTGTCAGTAAACATTGGAAAGTTGCATTTTTTCCAGTCAGTACTCATAGGAAGCAGGAATGTAATATCAGAACATCATCTAATTGGCAGATTACTTCCACTTCTAGGTGAAGCTTTTTTTTTTAGACTTCATCAAAAATACTTTCTGTGAATCTTTCTGTAGGTTCACATTAATATTTTTTCCATTTATGATCCCAATTTGGTGTAGATTTTTAGACTACTTAATTGAAGTTAAAAACTGTTTTTGAACTTTTAAGTCAGCTGATTATCACCTCCACTAAGAAAGAATAAAAAAGAAATGGTCAACTTAATAATAATGAAGGACATTAGGTTAGATGTAATGAGTACCTTTTCAAAGGAGAGACTTGCTATATTTTTTTGAATAGTTAGAGGAGATAAAAAATTTCGTTCTGTAGAAGGTTTGAATACAGAAATAAGTACTAATTCACTGTGGGTATCATTACATTAATAAGTACTATCTAGAGGCAAGTTGAGGTGATAGAAATCATTAGGAACTTTAATTTAGAATTAAAAATGTATTAAACATTGGTTTTATAATCATATGAGGTTATAATTTATTTAATAAATATAGGATTATATTAAATCTAGGAATTTACAATTAACTCTGAAAGCCCTCTGATGCATTGGAATCCATTCTTTGAAACAGTAAAGTTTCATTTGAAATTGTGTGTATTGATTATTCACAGGCATTAAAGTCTTAAAAATTATTACCAGATATGAAAAAGATAAATTGTAGATTTAAAGATGATGAGCCAGAGGGAAAAACAACCAATATTACTTGGAAGAGAAAAAGATGAGTTTGATTATGCTGCTTCATTTATGTGGTCAACCAGCAGAAGAAAATAAAAGCAACCTATGAATTATTATGCTATAATTTAAAAGTTTGTATAATGAATTCTCTCCCCATAGCAGATGCTCTTACACGGCACTGGCTTTGGCCTGAGATGTGCCCATTTCTGCTTGCAGGTGAAGATGGAAATAACTGCACTGCTGACACACCGGGTCTCAGTACCACCCACTGGGATGCCCAGAGTTCACATCTGCCCTGTCCCGCCCTGTCCTGCCTGGTTCACATTTGGAGGGTTCTGTTCATAACCTTTCAGGTTTGTGGCAAATGACTCGGTGTTTTGGTCAATTCTTGTCTTTCCTAGTGTAAGGAAGGGAGAAAAACCAAAGACAGCTTTTTAACTCCTAAAGTTTAAAAATCAGCCAACTGTCTTTTCAATTTAGAAACCTGTGTGGTTTACTGTCAGATATAAAAAGCATTTTAAAAGTACAGAGAGCAAAGGACCTCAAAGATTGATTAATAACACAGTGTTTGCCATTATCTGACCCTGTTATTTAAGATAGCTCACCTAGGTGTTCCACATTTAGGATGGTCTGTGTGGACACAACACGTTGCGTATCCCATGATCCAGTTTAGGAGCGTGGGGGTGGCCAGCAGCTCTCCCACTGTGTGGGGGCTGCTATCGGGGGCGGGTCTCAGGCTATCAACTGCCAGTCTGTGTACATGGTCACTTATAAAAGCTTACCGTTAGCTGCCTTTGTCTTCCATTTTTTTTTCAAGGGTCGGTGGAAGGGATAAAAGTGGTTAGGTTTTTTCATTCTCTTCCTTTCAGCTCTTTGCAATGCTGCCCTCCCTAGTAGTAAGCGACAGTGACAAAAGAGGCAAAGACCATTCTGGTCTTGTGTTCTAACTGTACTCTTCGCTGCAACCCAGGCTGACTAGGAACAGGCAGAGTCTCTGCATGGGTGGGAGGCAGAAAGCCAGGGAACTAGTCAGGGCCACCTCTCCGTCATGCCACCATCACAGAGGGGTGGTGGGGCTTCTGGAAGACCCTTGGCCTCCACAGTAGAGAAAGGGGCAGCCCAGGTTGCAGGGGAAAGGTCAGCACCATTCCAGCAGAGGTGACGAGAGGGTACCCTCTGTGACACGGCTCTGCAACCCTCCCAGGCTTTGTGACACTCCTCAAAGCCTAGTGCTGGGCTGACTCATCACTGCCCCTGTGAGGCGGACACAGAACTTTCCTGTTTTAATCCTTGGAACATGTTGTCACAAATTCCCTGTACTTCCTCCTCTGGTCAATGGTACAGAAGGTTTAATATTTATGTTAGAGATTTTACAATAGTCTGGCCATGTCCTTCCTTTGTCCAAGAGACATATGTGACAATTCTTTTTGTTTTCTAGGTTCTGGCCCCAACTCATCACCGATAGAGCAAAGGGACTTTTTATCCTTTTTGTGACTTTGCTATCGTTCACCATCTGTACAAATAGCATGGTTGCTATAGAAAGAAACGTAAGAATGAGAAAGGGGGTGGTAAAGGGTGGCACAGAATAAAGGATTAAATAAAGCAGTGGAAAAAACAATGGTACAGTGACAGTGGAAATAATACTTTTATTATCAGTTATTTGAAAAACCCTTACATCTGATGTGGTGATCATTCCAAGCTTAAGGGGGAAAAAAAGAATAGAACTTAATCCTCATTTTTGTGTGTGTGATTTTAGAATACTATCTTCTTTCTTTTTTTTAGGTGTTTTTAAAGTTGGAATAAAAATTCACAGCTTTTGCACCTTATTATTTGATTAGAATATAAAACATATGCTCACCTGAGCCATGTTTATAAACATTCTGGTAGGTATAATATGTGCTGTTGTAGTGGCTAATGTCTACAGCAAACACAAATAGCTAGAAATTTCTTCAACCAGCTTTGTGTTTATATATTGACATTGTTGGAGAATAATGTGTTGAATCAAGAGAGAATTTATGAGTGGGCTATGGACACCAGAGACAGTGTGGCCTCAGCTTTGTTTTCTACTACAGAATTCAAGATGTGTAAATACCAGCCTGAGAGAGCCAAACATATCACTCATTTGTAGTCTCTCACGTCCTTAGTCAACACAGTAAGTCTTAACTAACACAAATGTTTAGCCATTGAAGCAGAAGTGCAAACATTAATGAATTTGTTTTAGTTGCTCTTCCCTGCTGAGGGCTGTTAGCCTGTTTCTATCAGTGAGGAGCGCTGTATGTAAAGCTATTATATAGAAAAATATTCATATACAAATATTCACCACAAACCCTAAGGCACTGTATGGGAGATTCAAGACCTATGTATTTTGCTGTGTAACCATTCTGAAAAATGGTTATACAGCATCCATTTGAGAGGAATGTCAATAGAGTTTCACACATGGCAGCTCAGATTCAGGCAGAATAATGGCTAACATTTAAACTATTCAAAAATAGCTAACAATTAAGTAGTGCTTACCATTTACCAGGTGTTGTTCTAGCATATACATAATTATAGTACTAATTTCATAATCTCGACTGTAGAGTATATTTCTTGCCTTTCTGGTGGTGAGGATATATATACTCACATAATCTTCACAATTACCCAATGAAATAACTCCTATAATTATCCCCACTTGGTGGCTAAGAAAAATAAGTCTTGGAAAGCTTAAGCAACTTGCGCAGGACCCTAAGGCTAGAGACTAGGGAACACAGGCAGCCTGGTTCCCGGGCCCACGCTTGTGTCCACTTCCCCATACTGCTTTCAACTACGTAGTTTCTTCTGAGAGTAGATATTTTACTCAAGTGTCAAGTATGAAACATGAGATTCTATAAGCTCTTTCTTCTCATTTTGACTAAACTCAGTCTCCCTTCTGTTTTTCCTGATTTCAGATTTACTGTCATGGACATGTACTAGAGGTGACAAATCTCATGTATGAAAGGACATGCATGTCAAATCACGAGTCACCACAGTGGCCACCCTATCTTTTGCAATGGTTTTCTTTGCACTTCTGTAACATGAAGAGACCATTGCCCAGGTGGTTGGTGGTTAGTCCCCTACACTGATGGTGGCTCTGGTGGCACTGGCAGAAGACCCGCCTGCCCAGATCAATCAATCCCTGGCAGATAAGCTGAGGGGCCAAAGGTTCAAGCACCCTTCTTACAAAAACATTCTCTCCGCACTACCAGCTTTGAAGTATCTGGGTTTGGCTTTATTTTGGTAGCTTAAAGATGTTCCTCATTTTATCCTCAAGGTAAGCACAGTAAGAGAGCCCACCTTCTTTGAGCTCCTTTACAGGACCACAATCATGGCCACAAGAAGGCACATAAAAGGACAAAAAACACACTCTAGACTATGATTAGAACTTGTTGGAAAGATAGGTGTTTTCCTCTAAAACTTAATGTGATGATGAAGGGATTATGATCTTCCTTCACAACAACAAAAAAAATCAGGACTGACTTGTATTTCTTCCCTGTTCAATGCATTCATGTACCCTTTTTCTCTTTGTGTGTACAACCAGCTACCCCGAAACAAGTAGCCAACCACATCTTCCTAGTCTTGCTAGTCTATACGGTGCTTGCCTGTCCCAGAGGATTATATTTCCAAGGATTATATGTGAAATTCCTAGACTTTAAGTTACTCATTGTAAAGATAAGCATCCTTCTAATCTTCCTAAGGCTGTAGTGGACAACAGAAATGCATGTATATGTTAGAGAAGTTATTCTCAATGGGGTAGTTTGAAAAGGCAACTTATTACATGTTGGAGGGAGAAGGGTCATGAAATATAATTTAATATGAAACTTATAATAACATTAAAAATGCATGAGATTATTATATTTACCAAAAAGGGGACATAGCTTTAAAAAATTACTTTAGAGTGATAAGAACTAAGAACAAAGGTCATCTCCAAAGCTACCCAGAACATAAGGAAGGAGTTTTAAAGGAAAAATCACACCTTTGGTTATTGTATTAAATCAAAGGAACAAGAAAAAGTTTCAAATACAAAGTCAAAGGCAAAGGTAGCACAAACTAACTAATTCGGTCTGAAATTATATTCCCTATAGTCATTATCCTGGAGGTAATGCATATCATTTTACTGGTCTTTGGCACAGAACCGGGGCTCCTTGGCATCTATCTGCCTGACGGTGTAAGCTCTGTACACTCTTCCCATAGACTTCTGTGTATCAAAGCCTCAAACCTGCCCACATGTTTCCTACAGGCCAGATGACGCCGGCTGCCATTCCACTTACGTGAGCTTTTGAAGTCTTTCTTTTTCAGTCTCCTCCGCATCATGGTTCCACGTGGACTAGTGGAGTAGAGGCTGCGAGGTAAAGTCCCCATGTTCAGGGAGCTCAGGCTGTATGCACTCATGGAGGTAGGAGAGAAGGATGAAGACACCAAAGCTGCTGTAAGAGAGCGAAGACTTGGCACACGGCATTCTTGGGTGAGGGGAGGGTGAGCCTACCACACTTGCCAACCAGTAAGTAACAATCCAGAAAGACACAAATGATGCACAGCCATGGCATGCCAGTACCCCAACCAGACCGAGACCAGGTCTCAGGAGCCACAGAGGAAGTGCTTTAGAAGCTGAGTTACAAGAGCCCACAGATACCTGAGGAGCAGCGTGACCCTTGTAAACACAGTGGGACACAGAGCTCTGTGAGTGTTGCTTTAGACACATCCCCCCCCACCCAAACATTAAGACACACACACACCAACATTAAGACACACACACACAACCCCAAACATTAAAACAAGTTTCTCCACAAACAACACAATGCATCAGATACATAATCTCAGTTTCGTAGCTGCTTTCTGACATTAATTTCCAAGTAATTCCACATATACAAAGGAGACCTGCAGACATCGTACGCTATATCATATTCTGAGTTGTCTCCTGACCACATATAAAGCATTCTGAACATTTTTATTCTTTCCTAATGACAGATGCTTTCTGACAGAAAAGAAGAAGACTCAGGAGATGTCAGAAATGATTAAATTGCTATTAGGATAAAAAAAAAGGAAAGCATACAACACACATGAAGCCAAATACAATATGAATCAGATGAGCAAGGAGGGAGAAGAATACTCGTATAATTTAAATGCAAGACCAGGAGGAGAAAGCCTGGAACATTACGAGGGCTGTTTGGAGGAGGCGCTTTCGGGAGTGTCAGGGCAGGCACTCGGCAATGGTCGGGGTGGTGCGTGTTATGGTGATGGTAGGTGTGAAGGCTGCAGTGGTTGCTGGCCCAGGAATCCCAGGTGAGTTGCCTGTCGCTCCTCTGAATTTTCACTGCCCACATGAAGTGATGATGAGAAATAAGAAAAACAAACAAAGAACCAAAAAAGAGGAAAAGTAACTGAATTGCACAAATAAAAAGTGTAACAAAAATGAAAGCCTCTTGCTAAAGAAAAAAAATGAAACAAAATGGGTATCTACTGTCTACTGGCTTAGCCCTTTTCTTCGTGGTCAGCAAAACAGATGATTAACATCAGGATGGAAACTTTCATCTTCCCAAGAATAATGCATGTCTTTCCCAGCCCACTTTTTCCTCTTTTAAAGATGTCTCTTGAATCAATTTCTAATATCCCCCAGTGCTTCACAGCAGAGATTAAAAACATTTTTTAAACTTAAAAGTCAAGCCCATAATGATTTATGGCATATGATTAGTAGTTGAAGATTTGCAAATCTTGGCTAGTTAGCAGCACTTGTTTTGAGAGAGAAAAAAGAAGAAACAATAAATCAAATGGACTCATGATTCAAGTGGTTTACTGGTCACATCACAATCTATTGCTCTGACATTTTAATTTTACTATGATCCATCACTTGGACTTAATTTTTCTAGACAACAAACCATTCTAATCATCTTTCAATATCAGAATCACATCTATATCCTAATAAGAAGATAAAAGTCTCAACCTATTTAGTCTTTTTTAATTTTTGAAAGATGACTACATCTGAAAGCAATAATTAATTCTTAAAATAGTTTACATGTTCTTACATTTCCTGAAGATGCTATAAAATTTTAATAAAGTTTATTTTAAAATTGTGGCATCCTCTTTATTTTAAAAAATGTATATTGTATTTCCATTCTAATTTCAATATTGCTTAAATTTGATTTTCTATCCATTGTTCTAAAGTATGACCAACATTATGTTTGTTACTATATCTCATATGAATTTTTTCATTTAACAATCTTAAAGAATTAAAAATAACATATGAACCTGTATCTCCTTCTACTGTCATGATTCTAATGCTAGATGCCTTATGTGTGAATAATTTAACAGTAGTTAATCATGCAGAAAGGTCAAATACTCTGCAAGTATTTAAATGAGGGTCATTTAGATAAAAGCTTGTTTTACCATCTGAGATACCAGCCTCCCCCACCACTGGGAAGGCCTTGTAGAGTGACAGCCTATGGAACGAAAGCACTGCAGCCTGGACCGGTCACTGAGGGCTGAGACCGCCTGGGTCTCCACTCTGGGTCCAGCCCTTCCTCTTTTGTAACCTTGGCCAGTGACTCAGCCTCTCTCAGCCTCAGTTTCCTCATATGTCAAACAGGATCCTGAAGACATCTACCTCACAGAACAACTGTGAAAAATTATGTATATGGGTACTTAGCATGGTGCTGGTATACACAAAAACAATTGAGCTGTTAATAATATTGATTCTGCCTACTTTCTATTGACTTCCCCAAAAATGAAGTATCATTTAAAGGAAACAGATGTGTCTCTCACTCAACAAATTTCACACACTGAACACTTACGTTTAGAGAATACCCCAGAAATGTGCAGCAAGCATAATTTTGCAGCTCCAAACCTTCTGGCCCTCACCTTCTACCCCAATGTTCTTTCCAGTTCAGGGTCCATGTCCTTCACCACTATCCTCATTCCAAGCCAACATCTGCTTCACCTAGACCACTGCCCCACTTTCACACTTGACCCCGAGATTCATCTCCTACATACCTATCTTTGGGTAACTGCCACACAGCGTGATTTTCAACATTCACCGGTTAGATTATGTCACTCCCATTTAATCCACTTCGCTGGGTTACAATCACCACGAGATTCAAATGTGACCCCTACTTATCTCTCCAGCTTCATGCCCTATTACTCCCCCATCATTGACTATTTCAGCCACATAGGTCTTACGCTTGTTTCTAACACAAGCCAGCCTCCTTGCTGCCTCAGGGCATTTGCTGTCCTTTCTGTCTCTAATATTCTTGTCCCAGTGGTTTGCATGGCTGACTCCTTCTCATCATTGAGGTCTCAGCTCAGGTGCCAACCCTCAGAGAAGCTGTGGCTGACCTCTGCAGCCAAAGCAGCTGCCCTCTCCCACACTGTTCCATTACAGTTTTATAGTCTTCACAGCACTTACTACTGTCTGCAAAAGCTTCATTGATTTAATATATTTTCAGTGTTTGAAACTATAGGTCCACGGGAATAACAATCTACTTTGCTGTCTTGCTCACTAGATGTATCACAGCAACTTTAACGGTGCCTAGTACACAATGACTGACGAATGAATGGAGTAACTGAATGCATGATGAATAGGAATATCAGCAAGAGCGTCCACGTCTACACTGCAGCAATATCTTCCTTGTGATAAAAAGTGTTGCAAGGGAAGGCTCTAAGGGACTCTTTCCCCTTTCCTGCTCTACTCTGTGGTGTACACCAAGAGTTTGCATAGCAACGTACAGTCACTGTTGGGTGGGGCTGATCGACACCCACAGCCACTCTGTTTTCTCTTTACGGAGTACTGTCTGCATTTCAAGTGAAGCACAGTGAGTGGACTTCAGAATTCTAAACTTAATTTTTGATCCAGTCCTTCATGGAGTGCTTTGAAAATAACTGGGCATTTTTGGGTGTGGTCAGGCCCCATCATATTGACCACCTAAGGTGTGCCAAGCTCTGTGCTAGTTACTGCAGGCAGGTTAAATGCAGGCCATGCTCTTTACCTTCACTTTGAAATATCACTGGGGACTAATGCTTCATGCATATGAAATAACTGAGGCAGAAATGATATAAAATAATGTACAAAATTGCATGCCACATATAATGAATACAAAAAGTACTCAACCAATAATGCAGGCCGAAGAAGACAGCTACTGCCTATTTTGAATGTTCACAGAAAATTTATTTTGTTTTATGGTGTGTACTTGATAGTCATATATTAGGCAAGTATTTCAGGAGTTTAAAAATAAAATGTTATATTTTTGGCGCACTATTTCATTTTGCAAACAAGCATTCTTTCATTTAATGATCCTAATAATAACAGAAAACTTTACTGAGTACTTGCTATCCAAGGAGGGACCCCCCAAACTCCCAGAATTATCTTCTGGAGGGTGGGCCCCTTGTAGTACATGCTTCCCCCACTAGGTGAGTATTCTAGGAACTCGGCTGTGTCAGTGTACCAGTTGGTGCTGTGAGACGCTGCTTTTGGCTTCAGCAAGTGTTTTTGAAGACTCAAGACGTTTGCCCATTTCGTGGTGGGTCATTTACAAGAACACCTGCCCACAATGCACTGAGTGTTCGGCAGTTTTTGACCAAAAATGGCATAACCCACCTCCCCCTACCCCATACCCCACCCTCCTCCATATTCACCAGATTTTACCCGGAGTGAGTTTTTTTGTTTGTTTGTTTCTCCTGATGTAAAAAGTCCTCAAAGGGAAATAGTTTGGCAAAAAACAGCAGCAGCACTAAAAGGCACCAAAATCCACAAGTTCAAAAACTGTTTTGAGTAGTAGAAAAAAAGTCTTGATAAATATATTGCATCAAATGGCAAGTACTTTGAAGGTGCCTGAAGTTTAAACACGCAAGAATAAACTCAGGGTGTTTTGGGCCCCTCCTCGTATACCAGATACTGGGCTAAGTGCTTTCTCACAGATTATCTCATACTGTTCTCAATGTAACTACGAGGTAGGCATTATTATAACACCCATTTCACAAAGAGGAAACTGAGGCATAGAAAGGTTGGAAAACTAGCTTTAGGTCCCAAATGGTGGGGCCATAATTAAACCTTTGGAAGTCTGACTGCACAGTCCCTTCCCCCAGGCACCACATTGCACTTCTTCTTCCTATGGGTGTTCCTTAGTCCTTTGTTGCTGATTCATAAATAGTTAAAATACGATGCTCTTCCCATCATTCTATGTTGACATCATTACTGAAGTCTTAAGAGGTATCTGGCATGAAGTTATTTATTTGCTCCTCTAATGGTGCTGTCTTGCCCCGCTGGGACGTCTGAGGGTGCAGGCGCAGCCCCTGCAGCTCCCCAACGGACATTCCCTTGGTACGGAATGTGTTGAAGGTTGTGACTCTCTCTGCTCACGGTTTTCCCCCCGAAGTCTCACTTCCTTCAATTATGATTATGTCTCCCAAAAACCAGCACTGGGAACAATTTCTAACCTCACTGCCAGCAAAAGGCACAGTTAATCTCTGATTCTTAGTTGATGTGCCCCGTTTCTAAACTTCATTAGAGCACTGTGGGGAACGCTTTGTTGCCAAGCAAAATCTGGAACATGTGGTGTCCCTATCCATCTATGGAATGAGAGACCTGCGGCCCAGGCATCAGAGGTCTTGAAAAAGTAACTAGAGATTTCTTGGGGAAAAAGTCCACTACATATGAAAACAGAAGTTTGAAAATTATAAATGCCGTATTTTTTTTTGTATTTTTTTCTCTTCACAACTGTGATTTAATTATGTTTAAGAGACAATATTTATTTCCTTTAGGAAGTGCAAGTTTGATTTTAATGTAAAATGCAGGGAGCTGCTTATATGCTAGATAAGGAAGATGGTGAACAATTTTCAGCAGAAGTGCATGATGCGGTCAGAAATTAGAATTACTTAAATTACCAGTTCCCTGAGTAATTGTAAATGATATCACATTTTTCAAAGTGAAGAAAAAAAATTGTTCTTTGTCTGTATACATTTGACTGTATAAATTTGTTTTATAAAATTGTCTTGGCAGGTAAAAATATTTACTACTTCACAAATTGGAAACTATTTGAATTATTTATGATTTGCACACAGGACAAACAAAAAGGGGAAAAATCAGGCAATTGCTAAGGACAATGACATTTTTTAAAAGAGCCTGTTAAACATTTCTGATTCACTGACGCCTGAATCTACCAAGCAAAATCTCATGCCAAGAAAGCACTACATACTGTGCACTCTTCTACCTACTGTGCTTCAGATCCAATGACGACTGCAGATTAATGTAGAAGAAACTTACAGTTCTAGAGATCTCTCAGCCAGTGTGCAGGCCAGAAAGGCCGAGGGGGCCTCCTGACAGGACTGCCCTGCATTTCCCTGGGCTGCACCCCCTGGAGTGCCTTACAATTGCTATTCAGATGAGGCAGAATTTCTTTTCATAACCTGCCTATGCTGCATCATTTCTCTACTCCAATGTGTAAAATTAAAATCTGATAAAGGTAATGCTGTACTAGAGATTTTCATTAGCTCCAGGGCCATCTAAGCTCCATTTAATTAAAAACTGTTGCATCCAGCTGACTCATTCAGTATGAAAATTATCTGGTCCCTCCTTTTTTTTTTTCAAACTGTGGAAAGTGCAGTGTGTTCTAGAAGGTGGAAGACAGGTAATACAAATGACCTCATAGGCAAAATTCAGTTGCAGAGAAAATTGTTCTCTTTCTCTAAACATACAGAAATGAGTTCTTCACTTCTAGGGCACCTTGAAGACACTAGTGAGTCTTCAAGGAATTGATTTCAAAGACTAAAAAGAAGGGTACTTGGCTTAAGGAAAAGGATGGTGGAGGAGTTGGAACAAAGACCCCACTTGCTAGTCTTTCTTCATTTGATTTTGGGTTCAAAGTACTTTTTCTCACACCAGATTTTGTTAAAAGACACCTAGCTGGAGTGGGGCAAAGGTAGGTTTATAATTGTGAGTATATGAAACATAGAGTTTATTTTTTTACATTATTATTTGTTAATTATTATATTACTTTCCATAAGAACAACTGTAAACCTACTTTTGCCCCACCCTATAAATACTCATCAAATATATCTGTCATCTTCAGGATGGTAACAGTGTAGATTCCCTCAGCTGACACTTGCTATTGAATAAATGTAGTCAAATATTATGATTCTGCCCTGGCTAGTATGGTTCAGTTGACCGAGCACTGGCCTGTGAACCAAAGGGTCTTCAGTTAGATTCCCAGTCAGAGTACATCCCTGAGTTGTGGGCCAGGTCCCTAGCAAGGGGCATGCAAAAAGCAATCACACATTGATGTTTTTCTCCCTCTCTTTTTCCCTCCCTTCCCCTCTGTCTAAAAATAAACAAATAAAATCTTTTTAAAAACCCTAAAATACATGTATAAAGGACACATGGACAAAGCCAAAGTGGGGGAGGATTGAGGGTGGGAGGTAGGGATGGCTGGGGTAGGGGTGAGTGGTAGGGGAAAAATGGAGACAACTGTACTTGAACAACAACAAAAAAAAAGAGAGAAAAAAACCCCCAAACCTAAAATATATATAAAAAAAACCCCACTATGATCCTCTCAGGAAAGATGTTTGGTCAGAAAGGTTGTTCTCCATTCTAAGAAATACACTACTCTAGCAAACAGACAAAATATACAAAAAGTCAACTATTCATATAACTATTCTCTCCCCCAAATATCTGAAGAGTCTGCTATTAATACCCACTCTATAACTATTTTGAAAATGAGAGATTTACTGTTTGCCTTCATTATCCTTCAAACAGAGTGGAAATTCAATATAACAGGATGCCAAATTACTTCCCTTCTCTCCACACTCAATTTGCACCAAAGGCTTTTTTTAAAAATAGCAAATATTACTAGCTTGAAAATTCTTCAAAACATTCTTGAACAATGTTTCTTTCCTCAATTTGGGGTTTTTGAGTAAATGCCAAGCAGCGTGGCAAAAAAGATTTGGAGGAGAAAGACCAGTAAACAAAGATAATCTATTGTTTTGAAAAGAAATGAGAGACTCAGTATCTTTCTAACTCTGCTGGAGGAAGCAAGCAATAATCACACTGAGAAGATAAGGAGGTTAACCCAGACAGATCCTCTCACCGTGGTCAGGTCCCTTCAGAGCCAGGCGGGTCTGATGATGGGGAAGGATCTCCAGCTTGACCTGGTCAGTGGTGTTCGCCAGGAACTGGGTGGCTTCCGCCAGCGTGCAGTACTCCATGCTGGTTCCATCGATGGACAGGATGTGGTCTCCCACGTGCAGTGCGCCGCATCTAAGGAAGGGAGACATGCTCAGTGCTCTTCCTCTTGTAGTATGACTTTCATGTCCTTTGTAGTTAAATCTTCACAGTGTCCCTTTACTCAGAGAAAGGAAAGTTGGAGTGTTACAGGAAACACTACCTGTGAGGTGTTAAGTACCTATGAATGGGAATGTAAAACCCTGTAGAAAATACAGAAAAACTCAAGGCAATGTTTTTCTGTTGTCCTTTGAAAACAATTATTTTGGGGTAATGGTGCCAAAAGTTGAGGGGGAGTGAGCAAGAAGAGAAGGAAGGATAGAAAAAATGTTTCCCTTAACTTTTTCTGTGATTTTTTTCTTCCTAGGTTTTTCCATTTATAAATAGGAGTTGGTAAATATTCAGAATGTCAAGATGTGACTTGCAGAGTTGGAATAGGGTTGTTTACAAACTATATTATGTCTGAAGGGGAAATAATCTGGAGGGACTTCAGCTAAGGTTTTCTCAGAATCCTTTCACACAGCTGCCAGAGGACCAGGTCTTTATTATTGTTTTATTTTGTTATTCTAGAGTTACACTCTTATCAGTACCTAGGTTCTCGAAGACGATGGAAATTAATGCAGGAAGCAGTAAAAACAAGCCTGTGTGGTGAGAGAAGGGGAAAGCTGGGGGTGGGGAGGGCCTGGCTGCCGCTACATCTTGCTGAACTCAAGAGACTGGCTACTGGATGAGTCAAGAAAAGCAAACACAGCAGTGAACATCCCGACGTGCCAGTCAAGTTGACAGTTCCTTGCAGTGGTTACCACTGTGGAGTGGGAGAAAACAGAGGGAGAAAATTAAAGCACCCTGTACCACTGAGGGTCACCCCTGGGTCCATGGCTGTTAGGGTTAAAGGACTGTCAGGAATGTCGGGTAAGACCTCTGTGACGCTGCAGACTGACCACCACAGGGGCTGCTGCAGGTCATCGCTTCGCCGTCAGAGCTCCACCAGGCATGCCTGGGGCATATGGAGAAGGGGGCTGAAGGCACGCAGGGTAGACTGGGCATCTGAGGATATCTAAACATCGCCGCAGTGAGAATAGTCTACTTCTGAAGACAAAATTCAAGTCACCCTTTCCATCTAAAAGTAGAATTCCACCTGGATGTACTTGGAGTGCTTCAGCTGTGGGAGGGGCACTTTTTCTTACCAGGAGCTATGAAATAATTTATTAGGTGGTATAAAGTCATCCTTTTTATCCCTCTTCTAACATGTAAGTCTAAAATATTAATTAGGAAAATCAATTCAGGAAAAAGAACTTCCTATTTTTACTATCACAGGAATAAATGATGTTTTCAGGGACTCTTGAAGATTGTGAAACCTTAAGATTGACATACCGTACCAGTTGGTCCTTTCTTTAAAGATTGTATAATTAAAAAAATCATTTCATGTATTTAAGAAAAAAGGAATAAGATTTTATGGTGGCAGGATCTAACTGATAACAACAATTCAGGACAAGCCGTGGCTTTTCTGTGCAGAGCATAATTAAGTTCTGCTTAGCTCCCCTCCAGGACACAGTAGGAAAATTTGCTCAGTTGCTTGCCTTTTTTCTTTTCCATTTTTAAAGGCCATACCAAATATTTGGATGAGGTGACATTATATCATAGGGTGGCTGATAAGGTAGGCAAATTTTTAAGCCCTAGAACAGTAATTTGTATTTTAGTTGAAACTTGTGTAAGTTGGCAGGAGAGCTGTATTTTACTGTATGTGTATGTGTGTGTACCTGTGTGTATGTATATGTATTACATGTGTGTATATGTAAACCTATATATGCAAAAGGTTTACCATTGTCAACTGTAAACCTCTTTGCCCACCTCTGTTTATGTGTATGTGTTTTAACCCACATGCAGTTTTGAAAAGTTGGCACCTGCTACCACACTCACCTGTCTGCAATGCTTGCAGATTTAATTTTGTCTATGACAATGACCTGTTTGTTACAGCACATCGAGGTAGTAAGGGCAACCCCAAGGCTGGCACCAGGTGTTTTGGCAACTTCAACTAGTAATGGCCCGGATGCTGTTGCCACAGAATCTATGAAAGAACAAATTTCAGAAAACAAAATGGAACAAATAAGCAAACAGACACACACCAAAAAATGGAGAATGTTCAGTCTGATACTGGTCTGAAACTTACATTTGCCTCCAAATAACACCCCCACAGCTAGTGGTAACTTCTTAGGGCATCTCTTAGGATACTTGTTCTATCCAGCTTGTATTCAGTAATATTTACACAAGTTTATCTCTTCAATTAAATTTTAAGCTTCACGTCATCATTTGGGATAAGGTCTGTGTATCTTTATGCTCTCTGTTTCATTTGGTACATACAGTGCCTAGCATATACTATGTCACTCAGTAAATATTTTTCAGTTAATTAATTCAATAAACATCTTAACATGTACTATAAATGGGTGGATGGTTGAAAGAAAGGAAGGAAGGTAGGAAGGGAAAGAGAGAAGGAGGGAGGTGGAATGGATGGAATGGATGGAAGGATGGGTGGATAAATGGATGATGTCGCTAATTAGCCACTTTGTAGGAATGCATACACTAAACTGACTTTGTACATCTATTGGGTCTTTCCTTATGCTAGACCTGATATAGAGTCACTTCTCCCTCAATCACTTTCCACATGGTTTATTTTTGCTTTTTGGAACACTCTTCATTCCTTTAGTTCCTACTCACTCTTGGGGACTCAGTGTAAACATCAACTCCTCTGGGAAGCCTCTCCTGATCCATGGTTTTGGGAGACGCCCTTCTTTTGTGCGCCCACAGCCTGCTATACTCCTGCTGCTGTAGCACACACCTCACTGCCCCATAATAGCCAGTGTGGATTACATGCCTCTGTCCTTCAGCAGACTGTAGGGTTGCTGTAAAGGCAGAGACTATGTCTTGTCAATCATGGCATCCTCAGTTCCTGGGATAATGATGGGTACACAGGAGGCGTGTCATAAATAGTTGTTGAATGAATGTATGAACAAACGAGAAAACTCATGAAATTGTTTAAAGCTCAGAAGAAGCAGGGGTTCTATAGGAAAGAGCCTCAGACACAGAGTTAAAACATCTGCATTTAGTTCTTTTCAAAATATTTTGGTCATGATACTTTAGACAAGTTACCAAAGCCTTCTAAGTCCACTCACTTACCTATAAAATGATATTGGTTCCTCAGTGTTTATGACAATGAAATCAAAGTGTAGTTAAACATTTTGTAATTTGCAAACTGATATATGAGGATCTCAAGCCTTGAGTCATCTAATGTTTTAAGATTGTATATTACTCTGCAATATTTTTCTGATTTTTTACTGCTCTGGCATTTGAGGCTTCATTTACAGAACTTTGTTTTTTCTGCAAGCACATCTTTATCACCAGTGTGCTGCTCAGATCCAGCGAGCTAGGGAACCTGCACTCCGGTTGCTGAAGCCCAGGCGGTACGCACTGACTCGTGAAGCTGCCAGCTCCACGCGGAGAGCCATTTTCAGTTTGAGATGAAACAGCATTTCTTAAATGAGGTGAAGACAGCATATTCATGCCAGCAACACTCATATTCAGTGCTAAGGAATCTTGTATGTGCTATGTTTCTTAAATGATTGCTAATATTGAAATAATTTAGTCCTAAAAAATAATTTGGCCCTAAAAATGGCTGAGAGACGTTACATCAGGGCCTCTATCTTTTTCTGTCAAACTAGGGCAGTCTCACTACTAATGGCTGGGAGAAACCAAAGGTCTCGGTCTACTAGGAGGACTTTTTGATTCTGCAGTTTCACGGCTATAATTTTCCCATTATATCATTACTAGCTCCCAGAGTTTGTTCTCAAAATAACTCTATAGTGGCTTCTACTCTCTGGTCTTGCTCACCTTGCTGTGTTAATTTTCCTCACCTAGGAGTTTGTGCCAAGTGGTGTCTGTGGGTATATGCAACAGTGGTTTGCTCCTCATCTGCCTCAGTTGGCACTCCCTGGAAAGAATTCTGGTCAATCTCTTTAGCATCTGTTTTGGTTATCCTTCCATCATGCAAATGGGTAGTTGATTCTGCCTGCCTCTCAACTCTAATAGTCAAAGTTCTGCGACTAACCCAATGCACATGACCTGTTGTCTCTAGTTCCACCCCAGAGGCTTGCTGGCCTTCTCTTCCTGCTCAAGTCGAACCTCACAGGAGCTCTGGCCTATCAGGGTGTTTTCTACATTATCTTCTTAGAGCTTTAGAAAGACTAATTTCCCAAATGACTTCTCATGGACCTACTGAATTTTAATAGATAGGTTTGTGAGGTGACAATCACACATATTCTTTCACCTGGTTTTTTCATGTCTAAAGATAAACTTATGTAAACAGATGAAAGTAATAAAATTTCTGTTATTTATTAACTTACTCTCATACAAATGACAGAAACTGGTAGTTGTTCCCTGGTATCCTATCTTCCCTTCTTTCATCAGTAATGAGGTTCCTAAGTTTTAGCTAACAAATGGTTGCCCAGCTAAGAACAACATTTCCCAGACTCCTTCGTACTGAGGTGCAGCCATGTGACTAAGTTCCGGCCAATGGGAAGAGAATGGAAGTGAGATGTGAACCATTCTGGATGTACACTTAAAAAATGGCTGTGCCCTCCTCTGCCTTATTTCCCTCTCCTTGCTGTTACAATGTGTTCCCAGAACTGTGAGCCATCTTCAGCCACGCAGACAAGGGCATGGAGACACAACACAGAGGAAGCATATGCTCCAGAAACCATATCTCCAGAGATTGCTTAATCTCCCCCAAAATACACAAAGCTCTTGTACCTTAAAACCATGAAAAGACATGAATACTCTGGGTGCCTGGGGAAAGGCACTGTCTGGCCCTAGGAGAATCTGCCAGACTGGCTTAACTATAGAGGACAGTAAGCAAACCATGATGACTGACAGCTGAACAGAACCATGGAGTAGAAGGTGCTTACTTAAGTTTTAGCATGAAACAGATGGTACACTCAAATTAGAATAATTCGAGGGGAGTGCATTAAAGGGACTATTTAGAAAGGTTATAGGGAAACCACAAGGGATAATGCAATACTCTAGGGCCAGAAGCAACAGGGCACCATATCCCAGAAGACGCAAAAGGCATCATAGGCCAGAAGACGCAAAGTATAGAGCTGTTTGTGGAGCCAGGATTCAGAACCAGGACTGTGTAAACACGGCTACTTTACAGGAGCTGGGGCCTTCAGTCAAAGGATGTAGCCAGTCCCAGTGAATCCACAGGGAGGAAGCCAGGGAATAGCATCCTATGTCATGGCCCTCCCTCCTGTGATCTCCTGCCATGGTTCCCAATTAGCTAAACCCAGGAGCCAGAAGGCATGAGAGCCCATCATGTAGGCCAATCAGTCATGGCACAGGGTACATGAGAAGAGAAGTGAGTGGCCCCGGGGTTATAAAGAAAGATATCCTTATTTGTGTATGTCTCCACTCAACTTCTTTGCACAGAAGTCTGGAGGCTACTTGCTTTAAACAAAGTATGTAATATAAGGAAATAATAAGGAAGAAGAAAAAGTGACTACAACTGCCTTGCCCACAAGAGTTAATAGAGAATTACATAATGACTCTGAGCTATAGGTAAATCCACAGAGAAAATAGATTACAAACAGCCAGGGTTTGGGAACAGAGTGATTGCTTCAGTTTTGGAACTAGACAGAAGTGATGACTGTATAACATTGTGAATGTATGAAATGCTATGTTCATACACTTTACACTTTGAACTGGTTAATTATGTGTTACGTGCATTTTGCTTTAATAAAAATATGTTGACTCTGAACTTTTAGAAACCAGGACAATAAAGGAAACATGGTTAAATATGCAGTTACCACTGCTGGAAAGGAGGAAGTCTGTCCTTACAATGGAAATATTCTTTGAGCAGAGAGCACTAAAAGATATCTCTCCCCTGAGTTTTATATGAGTAAATTCTGCTACCTGGTAAATGAGTAATGTCTTTAACACATTTTTATAATAGGGTGCAGAGGTGGTTTCCAATGGCTATTCCTTCATCAAGGTTGACACATAAGATTAAAAAAAGCAAATCAGTGATGTTGTCTCTATAATGGGACAAGTTCATGCGATGGTCAACTTGATCTAAAGACAGATCCTGGGGTAGACAGACTGGATGTCTGTCTGGGGACCTTTCCTAGATATCAGTAGTTTTCCTCACTTAGGTTTCCAACAGAAGCTGCGTATTAGAAGCTGTGATGAGACCCTGGTATGCTGGCATTTTATATACATGACTGAGACCACATCCAAAAGCTCTGGATATCAGAAAAATCAGTGGCAGGATTAATGTACTATCAGGAGGCTGGAGAAGCCTAACTATATTGTTGCAAGATTAGAAGGTCACCCACCTCACACACCCACAGAGCAGGGATTTCTAAGCCTGCAGGCTAAGTCATCATTTATGCAACAACATGACTTTAAAATATGCCTTTATGGAGTGCTAACAACATACCAGGAATATCAGAAGGTGCCGGGGACTCGTAGATGAAAATGTATTATCCCTTCCTTCTAGTAACCCCTTGGGACTCCTCCTTGCAGAGAAGGTGGGGGAGCAGGTAGACTCCTGGATCTCCTGATAGAAATTTATTCTGTTGAACCTCATGAAATTTCTAGGTATTTTTTTTTAACTGCAGGACATCAAATGTTTTCAATTCCCCTCCCTCCCCTGCCCTGATAAAACCTTTAATCTACTGTGGTCAACATACTTATCAAACAATAGTGGGTTATCTAAGCGAATGTGATTTCCAGGTTTCTCAGAAAATTCCTCAAGCATGGCAAAAGATCCACAGAAGGTGGCTGAAGCTCCCTGTCCATAAGGGCTGCCTGTAGGATGGCAATTGCTATTACCAAATACCTACAGTGTGACAAGGGAATGGGAGTGGCAGTGAGACTTATGGGGATCTGAGTAGGCTGAGCACGGTGAACTGGGGTAGCTGGGATGAGTGTATTGGATGAGATAGGATTTGATCTGAAGGTCTCTCAGCTGCCTTTATGTTAATGGATTCTAGGAAAACAACAAAACTATTTTAATGAGTACTGCTTTCCAGCATTACCCATGTGGCAGTTACTTTCTGCATCACAGAAGGGGATCTAGAAATGTTAATGTTCAATAATCATTAGCCTTTTCTGGCAATTGCTTTCCATTATACATGTTTCCCCACAACAACATCAAGAAGCTCATACTGCCTTGTGGTATTAAGCCTATTTCCCTAGCTGCCACCCAATTTCATCCTCAGAGGGTCTCATGAAAAGTAGGGGTTCAAAAGCCCTGGCTTTATTCCAAGATGTCTAATAAGAGGCATATGAAAAGAAAAATCAAGCAGACAGGGTGGATGAACCGGGTACTCTTATTTAAGGCCGTGCAAGAGAAAAAAAATGGAGTGTGTCAAAATAAGAAAAAATAAACGGAAGAAAAATCAGGAAGAAATAATCAAGAGCCCATCCCCTGACAGATGATTAGTTTATCCTGCTGAAGTGAAGCATGGCTGAGAAAAATGAATCATGCAGATATAAATTATTCATGTTTAAAGATACCTTAGTCATTAAGATATTTGCACCACAGCTGAAGCCCTTGCATGCTGTGTTGATTTATAGGCTACATAATTATGTAAGATATGGTGATGATTGTTTGCATGGGAAGCACACTGGATTTTTTATTTTGTTAATCAGTTTTCCCACTCTGAGCGCTGCAGTTCAATCAGAGTACAAGGCTTGATTAGAATTTCCTGGGGGGTGGCAGAAAGACTGTGTGTGGTCATAGCAGCTTTGCCTGCCTTATATTCCTTCAAATAAAAAGTACCTTTGGGAGGCTTTTCGACTTACCCATTAGTTAAAAGGATTTTTATTAGTGATAGTCTATTCATACAATGCTACTAATAATGTCAACTCTTTTCAGATGAGCTAAACTTTAATAGAAATTTTTGTTAACTTAAAAAAACCTGCCAGTGTATTTTTATTTATTGAAATATACTACTTGGGCAATATTCTGATATAACAAAAAGTAGACTTTCCATGTTCAAGTGAACTTTATGTTAAATCCTAAGTTTTTCCTGGGGAGTTAAAGAAGACAACTCGAACAGTTACTGTATTATAAGAGGGGCCCAAAGCAAGTGAAACACAAGTAATGTCAACTCGGCTTTGGCTAAAGTGAAACTGGTGATTAACTTTCATTCTCTATAGTAGGCTCACCCTAGTCACTTGATTAACTTTGGAATATCTTCAATCCCTCCACCCCCTATTTTACATGACAGACGTTTTTTGGTAGCCTGCCTGGGTTATAGTGTGTTTGTAAAAATTTACTGAAGTAAAAGAAACATACAGAGAAATACACACATCATAAGTTTGCAGTTGTTAAATTTCCATAAACCGAACACGTCTGTGTAACCACACTCTGACCTAGAAATAAAACATTACCAGCATCAAAGAGTCCCCCCCACCGTATGCTCCTTTAAATCGTTCCCCTGTCCCTCAGGTAACCACTATCTTGACCTCTAACGGCACAAGTTAGTATCATTTCACTTTATGCTTTTTTGAAAGTAGATTTAGTTTATACTCTTCTGAATCTGGCTTCTTTTGCTCAATGTTATGCTTGTGAGATCGTGCATAATGTTGGGGCTGGTTTTAGATCATCCACTCTCAGTGCTATCTAATATTCCACTGGGACAATATGCCATAATTTATCCATTTTACCCTTTAGGTATTTTCTGGTTTCTGGCTAATACAAGTCTTGTTGCCGCGAACATTTTAGGTTGTCCTTTTGTGAACACAGATATGCACTGCTGTGTGAGTTGTGACCGGGAGTGACATTGTCGGGCTGTAGGGGATGAGTGTGTTCAGATTAAATACTGTCAAAGAGTTTCCCAAAGTATGAATTTACCTTCTCCCCAGCCGGAAATGAGAGTTTCAGTTGCTCTACATGTTTGCCACCTCTTTCGGTCTTTCCTGTTGCAGCATTCAGGAGAGTGTGTAGTGGTTTCCCACTGTGGTTCCAGTTTGCAATCTTTCATGGTGTAATGGTCATTTGGATATCTTCTATTAGGTTACTGGGCTTACTGATTTGTGGGAATTAAAAAACAATTCGATATGCATCCTTTATTGGGTATGTAGTTTGCAAATATATTTTCAAGCCCCTGTGTGCTTTACCATTTCAGATTCTTAATGGTATCTTTTGAAAAAGAGCTCTTAGTTATTATTTTTTTTTAATGGTTAGTAGTTTATGTGTTCTGTTTAAGAAATCTTGGCGTACTATAAAGCCATGATGATGTTCTCCTACGGTTTTTTTCAACAGGCTTTGTTATTTAATTTTCACATTTATATCAGTAGTCTACCTGAGTTGATTTCTATGTCTGGTATGGGGTAAGGTTACAATATATTTTATCGACATGGATATAACTGACCCATCATCATTTTTTGAAAAGAGCATTCTTTCCTCACTCCATTTTATTATCGCGGTCATAAACTGATGACCGTATGTGCCTGGTTCTGTTTCTGGACACTCTCTGTTCTGTTCCATTGGTCAGTCTGTCCATTGTTTTACAACAGCACTACACTATCCTAAGTACTTAGTGTACATTCTCTGGTTTTGTTCTTCTTCAAGACTGCCTTGGCTTTTCTTTGCCCTTTGCGGAGTAATGTTTTACTGTGTATGTAATTAAAAAAAAAAGTAGAACCCAGTAACTAAATAAGTGAAGGAGTTTAGGCTCCAGCTAAAGGAATAATGATACATGAAATAATTGTGTTAGGATTTACATGGCAGGTTTCAGTACTAAATTTGATAGATAGAAGTAACATTTATATATATTTAAACATGTCTTGTAGAATACTAATAAAAGTCTCCCAACTTAAATTTCTAGGGCTTTTATTTTGTCCCATGTAGATAAATGATAAAGAGTTTTTAAACTTTCAAAAGAGAAAATGAAAAAAAAGCCAGTTCACAAAGTTTCTTAAAGGAGTTTCTGAACTCAGACAGGGTGACTTGAGACACACTTTGTAGACAACCCCATATCCCTCATCACACAAGCTCTGAAAGTGTCACCTCCCATTGTCAGCTCTGTGTGAACATTTTTTTTAAAAGGGCACAATTCTACCACGAGAAAGCTTTCAGAAAGCTCAAACAATTTATGTCCTATTTGCTTTAGAAAGTGTAAACAACAAAATGAATCTGGCACTTAAGTGATATCAATTGGAAATTAGAAATGTTGGCCAGAAAGTGAAAAATCCTTTGCCCTGACTATTCAAAAGATTTGGCAGGCACACAGGGCTATGCGTAATCATCATATTCCATATTATCATCCTCCCGAAAGTCTGATTCCTCCTCCTGACTCTAAAAATAGTCCCTGTCAGGATTTTCTGAGCTGGATAAGGGATCCACACAGAAAACAGAACGAATCTCTACCAGGTTCTGCTGAGGCAGAGAGGCTTCTTAAGTAGGAGTAAGTGTCTGCCAGCCTGAAACAGAATTCTTACTGCTCAGGATTCTTCACCTCCCAAGACTGGGAGGAACAGGCAGGAAGAGTTAATGACTCAACAGCAAATGCAGACTCTCTCTGGAATCCTGTGCCAAATTTGGCTTTATGTTTACAGTTAAAAAAAAAAGTATCCTAGTTCTCTAGAACCAGCTCTGAAAGATGACAAATAACAACCACGTAGATATCCTAAAAACTACTTTACTTGTAAGTTGCCAAAAAATATACTTAGAAATTTGTAAGGCATCTACATTTCTGCCTGACTTTGGGTTTTCACACGAGCTAAACACAATATTAAAGAAATGAAACAAAATACTGGGCAAATGTAGACGTCTAAAGATATGGTTAGATTAAAAACGAAAAACTATTTGACCACTAAGTATTAAAACTGTCAATGTCTTGTCAACACAGAAGCAAAGGAAGTCTGACCAGAGCAAATACACTAAGATACTCTCCACCTCCCCCCTCCTGGGGCCAATATGACCGCTGACCATTGCATAGGAATAATAAGCACACAGCCCAGTGTCTTGAATCCTGTGGGTCCTGAATAAATACTCATAATATTAGTCATGAAATAAGTAAAATTTATAATTGGAAGTTTTGACATATAGGTGGAAGGGACAGAAAATAAATTGGATGATGGATGTCAAAATCAGGATCTAAAACAGTTTTGACAGGTTGAAATGATGGGAGAATATTTAGAAATCATTATTTCACAGGGTAAGTGATGATATGTTTTACATTTTTACTGTGAGTTACACAACAACCCTCTGGGATGGGCCTGGGCATCTGAATTGCTCTCCACATGATTCTAATGCGCAGTGAGGCTACGGGCTCCTGCTTTACGCTGTAGGCCTTGGGTGTCCAGAAATTGCCTACTATTAGAGGTGTTCAAACAGAGCTTGGTAAAGAATATCCTAGGGGAGTCCAACATTTTGGCATTTCTGGGCCACACTGGAAGAAAAAGAGTTGTCTTGGACCACACGTTAAATGCACTGTGACAAGTAATCACAACAAAAATGTCATAATGTTTCAAGTAAATTTATGATTTTGTGTTGGGTCACATCCACAGCCATCCTGAGCTGTATGCAGCCCATGGGCCACAGGTTGAAACCCCTGAATTTCACTCATGTGTAGTGAGAACAAACTGAACTAACATGCAAAATAGAGACAGACTCAGAGACGGAGAGCAGATGACAGCTAAGAGGGGGAGGGTGGGGATGGAGGGAGTGAACAAAAAAGAAAGAGGTCTCATGGATGTGGACAACAGTGTCATGATTGTGGGAGGGAAAGAGGGGTATAAGGGAATAAAGGGTAATGGGAAAATACAATAAAAATCACTAAAAATAAAATCAATAAACATTAAAAATTCAAAACAACTAATAAAAGTAAAATACTAGATGGAAAAACATTAAAAAGAATGTCCTCAAGGAATCCCAGCATTGGATAGTGACACAAGTAAATAATGATGAGACTCAATTACTGCGGTCTGTTTTACCAACTTTGGAGAACACCTGCCTTCAGAAGCGTGTTTTGAACACCCTATTTTCACCTGTTTGGTTAGATAGGTCTTCTATAGGCATTTATTTCTTGACCAGATTTTAGACAGGGAGGGTATTTGAGAGTGAAAAATAGCACTTTATACCATTAAAGATAAACTACCACCATTAGAAATGAAAACAGCTGAAATACTTCCAGAGACCAAAGCAGAAAATTTCCCTAAACTAGTGTACACAGCAGAAGAAGAGCCAACTAGATCTGTGGGGATCTTGAGAACCTGTGGTGTCCAAGTCCATTTTGCACATTTGTAGAATTAAGAAAGCCGAGCACTTTTGCCAAGGAAAAAAGTGAATGGACCATTCCATTTAGAACCCTTCATTTATAGAACTGTGATTTTGATGATGGTGCTACAGTACCACCCATGCACTCTGTACAGTGTTAAGAAGTGAACGCAGACCCTACTCTAGGGGTACAATTAGGGGTACACTTGTGGTCTTCTGAGCTGTCTAGTTCTCTCTTCTCTTTGGAGACAAGCTAGATTCTAACCCTTCTCATTTGTTACAGAAATCTGGGCTGCAAGTGCTGTGCCCAGGAAACCGTGACCATGTCTCTGGGTATGGAAAAAGAAAAAATAAAGGTAGAAGGATTCCTGGAAAATTATGCCTCACTCCCTTAATTTTACCATAATTTGAATCAATAAAAGTGCCTGAATGATTAAACACCAGTAGATAATTAATTCAGTGTCTTACTTTCTTCCTTTTTACTCAGAACTCACTTAGGGTGCTTAATGTTACATATTTGATGCTCTGGGATTTTTTTTTCCCTTGCTCAGTACTGCAGTTAGGCCTAATACAATTATATTTTAAATGATTAAATTTTACTTTTATTTTTAAATACTCCCTGTAAGACTTTTCTTTTTAAAAGAGTCTTCCATTTCAATTTCAGACTCTTAAGTATAGAATATACAAAGATATATTCCATTACCTTTTTTTCTTTCAAAACTTTCATCCACACTTTAAAATACTTATCGTATCATAGATTGGCTACAATTGCTCTCAATCTTCTGTGGGTATAGTACTGGATTTGTGAGGTCAATCTGGGTTTAATCCCAGGTTGAACACAGTGTGATGTGTGTGACACTGGGCAATTTATGTGACCTCTTCAGGACAGTCACTGCATCTAGGAAAAATAAGGATAATCATATATATGTCACAGGGTTGCTATTACAATTAGAGTTAATAAAATGCATAAAGTACTTTGCACAGTGCTTGGCAGAAATTAACCACACAAATTGTTAGTTCTCTTCTTCTCTACTGTTTTTTGGGTTGAACTCAGAGTATGTTGATGCTACTCAAATAATTTCCTAGTTAATGTGAAAAATTACTTGCTTTACTTGGCCAGAGAAAGTTGGAGGAGACTCAAGTCAAAAAAGTTAAATTATTAAGTTAATGTTTGCCTCTATGTAAGATTCAGTGATACTGTCCTTAAGAAAAAGTTATGAAGAGAGAAAGGAGGGCAGCAAGGGGGGAAGCCAGGCAGTGTTCTAGTGCATCATTAGTTAGATTTTCATGTGTCGTTTCACTTACTTAACTTTAAGTGTTGTAAATGATTTCGATATTACTCTCTCTGCAATTTCAAATTATCCACACTGCTATGGATTGAGTTTTATTATCTATACCTAGTGAATCCATATCTTGGGCAAAATACTCAAAACACGTCAATGCATGGAGCCTCTGAACTACACAAATTATGAAAATTAAATTATTTTTTTTCAGAGGTAGAATATTTAATATTCCTGCCAAATGATATCTTCGGCTTGACTGACCAAGCTAAATCCTATCTCAGGCCCCTTATATGCCCTCCCGAGGGTGAAAAATCCACTAGAAAGGCTGCCAAGCTTTTGCCATAATTCTGCTTAGATAGTAACATTCAAGGGAAGCAGATCCTGGAAGGTGAATGCATCACTCAGCACAAAATTGCCCTTCTAGGAACTCAACAGATATGTTCAGTGAAGAAAATCACCTCTCAGAAGAGGCTTCAGAGCACTCAAGGATGTCCCACAGGGTGAGACACCTCAGTAGAGTCTGTAACAAAACTTCAAAGGAGTCCTAAGAAGCAGGCAACCAACAGTGGTGAACCTAAGTGCATGAGGTGAAAAGACCAGTGGGGTTCTACATGAGTGCCGCTGAAATATTACTTCAGAGCTTCACTCAATTCTTGTAAGTTAATGATAATCATTCCTTCCTACTCTCTAAGGGAGAAAGTGTGTGTAGCTTAGTAGCTACAAACTTAAACATGCCAGCATGAAAAGTATCCAGTGGGCCTAGATATCTAGTGTCAATACTCTGCTTGTTCGAACACATGATGTTTATCTGAAACCACATCCAGGAGTAGCTAATCAAATCTTCCTTTTACCTGTGCCTACAAGGCTCAGGCCTCTGTGGAAGGTATGGAGTATGACAGTGTTTGGACAATGAGTATTGATGATGCAATACATTTACATTTCCTATTAGCTGCTATTGCTGAAACTAAAGAGAAGCTGGGGATCCTCAAGTGGACTGCAGAACATGAAGCTTTCAAACAGCCAAGCTATCACAGCAGGGCTCCTTTTAAAAGCCACATTACTATGGACTTATATCATGAAGACTCATACATGCTGCTTTGTTAAAACAAGGTTCTTCTAATGTAAGATGGCTGGATACAGGGTGACGTGGGCCACTTTACACTATGATCCCAGTACTTCCCAATCTTGAGAGGACTGGAGAGAAATAATTTATTGCTTGTATATCTTCTTCGGGGAGTCTAGTCTATTTTTTCAAAGTCTTGATCTCTAGACTAACATTTACTGTTAGAATTTGGAGCTACCGTGTTCCTAAATCACTGGAAATAGAAAATGAGCATTTGGGTAAGAAATGAATAGTGGGAGTGGACCAATGAGTCATGGAAAACCCATCCATGTAGTTCTTTAGGATTCAGGCACCAAGGTGCTTTTATTTATAACCTGGAGAAAATGCTTTTTGAAGGGAAGGGAGGGAAGAGAGGAGTGAAGAAAAGGAAAGGGAAAGAGAGGAGAGGGAAGGAAAGAAAGAATGAAAAAAAAATCTGAATATTAATACATAATTTATTATATCTTTTACTACTATTTTTGGAGTTCTTTTGAGAAGAGGAAATATTTAACCTCAATGTAGCAAAAACATAGTGGACACAATGCTTTTAAACTGTCTGCATTTCATTCACTCAACAAATACTCGATGTACACACAAATATTTTTCCCCTACATCAGACATATGAGGTCTGTCCAGAAGGTATCCGGCCATGTATTGTGAAAAATAGAGACATTTACTGAAGAAGATACAAGAAACATTGTACAGAGGATGATGACATCTCAGTCCCCTTCAAAGTAGGCATATTGGGACCTCACACAGGTCTCTAAATTGCCATTGGCTGCCCATTGAATTTTCCTGAATCTTATCGATGGCCTGAAATCTCTTCCCTTTCAAAGGTGATTTTAGTTTTGGGAAAAGCCAGAAGTCACTGGGCACCAAATCTGGGCTGTAGGGGCTAAGACACCTCAGTGATTTGATGTTTTGCCAAAAAACTCTGCATGAGACATGATGCATGAGTGGGTGCATTGTGATGATGCTTCCAATCAGCAGTTGCCCACAGCTGCAGCCTTCTGAATCATCCAAATAGTTTCTGTGGAGGAATGTTCAAGCTTAATGCAAAGTTCAATGCATTCATTTCTTTTGCTCAGTCATTTTTAATTTGATGGCCACATAGTACACATGCTTACTCAACAGCATCTACTACCCCCCACTGACTAGCACAGTGAAGTTGTCACTGTTCACACATGTGCATTCCAGTCCACTCTCCTTGGCTGCCAAGTTACATCTACATGGCTGCAAACCATTCTTGTTATGTTAACAATGGACTTTTTCCAGACATACCTCATATACTATGCACACAGCAGTGAAAATAAAAACACATAATATCTTTATCCTTATTGTGGATAAGGACATTATATGTTGGATTCTTAAAGGTGGATGCTTATGGTATCCTTATCCTTACAGTTTAATGAATACAATGAGAAGATTATTTCACCAACAAATTGGCATTATAATTGTGATAATTATTGTGAATGAAAAGTAAGGATTTCTAGGCAATTAAAACCAAAAGACCTAATTTAGATAGGGTGTCGGGAAGTTTGAGGAAGTGACATTTAGGCTGAGACATTAGAGGATATACACAAAATAGCTGGGTAAGAAGTATGTGTTTGTACATGTGCAGGGGTTGGAGAATCACTTCTGAGGAAGAGGGAAGGGAATTTGCAAAGTCCCTGAGGATAGGAGCCTAGTTTAGGGAATGTACTTAAACAAGAGTCTTGGGGCTCAAAGAGAAGTAAACAACAGAGAAGCTGAAAAGTTGAAGTTGGGGAGGCCACTCTAGAGACTGAGCATGTAGGGACTCATAAGCATGACACAGAGTTTAATTTTATTCAAAATTTAGTGAATGACATTAAATGAGAGAACACGGTTCACTGCGTGCTACATGAAAGTCTCTTGGCTTCTGTGTGAGCCTGGATGTGAATGGAAGTGGGCATAAGAGTGCAAAATAGACCGAGCTGGGAGGTGCCTGCAGTTCCTGGGGAGACGGGTGGTATCTGTGAGATGCAAGGACAAGTGTGTGGAAAGCTAAAATAGAGACAAGCAGGATGACTGGAGAGTGGAGAGTTGGGACCCTGTGTAAGAGGGGTTAGGAAAAATAAAGGATGGCCCAGACTTTTAATTTGAGAACTGCTTGGATGAAGGCACTACAGCCTGAGATGGAGAAGACAGGAAGGATCAGAGTAAGGAGAGAATTTTTGTTCATTTCTAAACATTTAGTTTGAAGAATTATCATGTAAGTGTTACACTAAGACTGCTCTGATGGTTAAACTGCTTTTAAGTAAAGGTTCTGGATTTGAACATAACAGTTTGAATTCTGGCTCTGTTATTCTTTACGTGTGCAAGTTATTTATTTTCTCTGATTCTTCAAATGGGAATACCCAACTCTCTCTTTCTCTTAAGGTAAGACTACAATAAGATAATGTTTATAAAAGGCCTTGAACACAAAAGGTACTTAATAAATGAAAGTTACTATTACTATAAGTTGCTAATAGCAGTATATTATTTTAGAGAAAAGACTGAGTTTGATAATGACATCTATAAAATATGTCATCCAAGCAAATCATTTAACTTGTTTTTTTAAATTTTTAAAACAGCCTGATATCTTTCCTTCCTATTCTACAAGGTATATAAAAACAATAGTTGATTTCACCATTTTTGATTTAGCCTTGGACCTAGAGGTCCCATTGATAGGTCTTGGAATGAAGATTCTTTTTTTGAGGCAATCCTTATGCAGATTTGTATAACCACTATAGGAAGCAGTATGGAGTATTCTCAAAAAGTTGAAAATGGAACTGCCTTGTGACCAAGCAATTCCACTTCTGGAGTGTTAAATGAAGAAACAGAAAATACTAATTTGAAAGAATACATGCACCCCTATGCTCACTGCAGCACTGTTTACAACAGCCAGGATGTGGAAGCAGCCTAAGTGCCCATCAACAGGTGAGTGGATAAAAAAATGATGGTACATGTATACAACAGAATATTACTCAATGATAAAAAAGAATAAAATCTTATCATTTGGGATAGCATGGATGGGCCTAGAGGGTATTATGCTGAGTGAAATATGTCAGGCAGAGGAAGACAAATAGTGTATGATTTCACTTATATGTGGAATCTAAAGAACAAAAAAACAAAATAGAAACAAGGGAACTAGGTGAAAAAGGTGAAGGGGTTAAGAAATACTAATTGGTACTTACAAAATAGTCATGGGGATGTAAAGTACAGCATAGAGAATATAGTCAATAATACTGTAATAACTATGCATGGTGCCAGGTGGACACTGAGAACATTGGAGGAATCACTTTGTAAAGTATATGATTGTCTAACCACTATGCTGTACACCTGAAACCAATACAAAATAATACTGAATGTAAGCTGTGATAAAAAATAAAGAAAATTCTAAAAAGGAAGATTCTTCTCTTTGTACCACACAAACGAGAAGATTAGGAACATCTATAGACTGTGACCCCAGGGGACCTGTGGAAACAACTCCGTGAGGAGAACAGTGCGTTGCAGGAAAGGTCTTTCTTGAGGTCAGTCTCACGTATGTTCACTGAGAAGGAACAAAAACCTCCCTGAAGTATTCAAATGTGAATTCCAAAGTTCTTAGGTAATATTCTAGAAATGTAACCTTCGACATTAAATGTTAAATGTACAATGACCATGAAGCCTGTAAAATCCTGTGTGTCTTTCAAGAACATATTTTATTTAGGAAACGGGATTTGGTCACTTTGTTCACTTAAGTTGCAAATGAATTCACTGAGCCTTGTGCGCAATGGCCTGTTGCAGAAATCATGTGCATTCTTGTATTTAGCAGGAAGTGCCAGAGTCCCATGGTCAGCATAATCCTTTCAGGCTTTCTCAAAAAAAAAAACAAACAAAAAAGGAAGTTTGATTTGACAGTATTTAAATACTTAAATAGATGGTCAAGAACTGATCTTATGATCAACAAAAGTGCTTGTCTGCTATTCCTTTAAAAAATATAAATGAAAGCAATTCTCATATATCTAAGACATGTACACGACCTCAGAGAAACTTACCATGCCAAGAGAGATTTCCCCTGACAAAGTGCAGTCAGCTTTTCATTTTTCTAAAATATACTAAGATTAAAAGGCTAATTTTCCCCTTAAGGGATATGTTTAATTTTAGAAGCATAATATTCAATCTGAGAAAATTTTAGCCATTTTATTAATTTATTAAATGTCTCAGAACGCCAAGATCCATGGCTTCACAGCAGAATGTTGGCCTAATGCTTATGACAGGAATGCTAGGAAATAATCCTTGGGACATTTATTGCTGTTAATGGGACTGCTGGGTTTCTTGTGATTAACAAGGGAAATGACCAACTTTCCTTTTTAGATAGTGGCTTTAGCTGTAACCATTTTAATTTAGGTTGAACTACAGTTAAATATTATATTTAAAATATTTTTATTTACAGTATTTTACTTGGAGTTATGTTAGTGGAAATAGAAGTGATAAAACTTAGGTCTTTTGTGAGGAGTTACTAAATTCAAAGAGTCACAGAGTATTAGAGCTAGAAGCTCCTTTGAGATGATGTCATCCAGTCCCCTTGTGTCACAAGTGAGGTATGGTGGTAAAAAAGATTTAAAGGATCCTTCTGATTCTATCACAGTGGATGCCACTTACAATATAGTCAAATGGGCCTTTAGGGAAAAGGTCAACATTAAATTACAAATACATGTTTCTCCTACTCTGAAACCATACTCATCACCTTAGCACCTAATATAATACTAAAATTCTAGAAGGAATGAGCCTCTGAGTGATACTCTACAGTATTTTTTTACTTTTATTTTTATATTTTATTTTTCTTTTATTCCCATAAAATATATATTATTCCCGGCTGATGTAGCTCAGTGGATTGACCCCGGGCCTCTGAATCAAAGGGTCCTGGTTCGATTCCCAGTCAGGGCACATGCCTGGGTTGTGGGCCAGGTCCCCAGTAGGGGGTGTGCAAGAGGCAACCACATGTTGATGTTTCTCTCCCTTTCTTTCTCTCTCCCTTCCCTTCTCTCTAAAAATAAATAAAATCTTTAAAAAACCTTAAAAATATTTATGTATTTTATTGATTATGCTATTATAGTTGTCCCATTTTTTTCTCCTCTTTATTCCCTTCTGCACTGCACCCCACACCCCACCTCTTAGTTCATGTCTATGGGTCATACATGCAAGCTCTTTGGCTTCTCCATTTCCCATACTATTCTTAACCTCCCTCTGTCTATTTTGTACCTACCAGTTATGCTTCTTATTCCCTGTGCCTTTTCCCCCATTCTCCCTCCTCCCTCTCCCCACTGATAACCCTCCATGTGATCTCCAGTTCTGTGATTCTGTTCCTGTTCTAGTTGTTTGCTTAGTTTGTTTTTTTGTTTTTAGGTTCAGTGGTTGATGGTTTGTGAGTTTGTTGTCATTTTACTGTTCATATCTTTGATCATTTTCTTTTTCTTAGATAAATCCCTTTAATATTTCATATAATAAGGACTTGGTGATGATGAACTCCTTTAACTTGACTTTATCTGGGAAACACTTGATCTGCCCTTCCATTCTAAATGATAGCTTTGCTGGACAGAATAATCTTGGATGTAGGTCCTTGCCTTTCACGACTTTGAATACTTCTTTCCAGCCCCTTCTTGCCTGTAAGGTTTCTTTTGAGAAATTAGCTGAGAGTCTAATGGGAACTCCTTTGTAGGTAACTTTCTCCTTTTCTCTTGCTGTTTCTAGGATTCTCTTTTTATCTTTAATCTTGGCTAATGTAATGATGTGCCTTGGTGTGTGCTTCCCTAGGTCAAACTTCTTTGGGATTCTCTGAGCTTCTTGAACTTCCTGGAAGTCTATTTCTTTTGTCATAATAGGGAAGTTCTTCTTCATTGTTTTTTCAAATAAGTTTTCAATTTCTTGCTCTTGCTCTTCTCCTTCTGGCACCCCTATGATTTGGAGGTCGGAACATTTACTGTTGTTCCAGAGGTTCCTAAGCCTCTCATTTTTCTGAATACTTGTTTCTTCATTCTGTTCTGGTTGAATGTTTATTTCTTCCTTCTGGTCTGAATTGTTGATTTGAGCCCTAGTTTCCTTCCCATCACTGTTGGTTCCCTGTACATTTTCCTTTATTTCATTTGCATAGCCTTCACTTTTTTCTCTATTTTGCAACTGTACTCAACCATTTCTGTGAGCATCCTGATAACCATTGTTTTAAATTCTGCATCTGATAGGTTGGCTACCTCTTCATCACTTAGTTCTATTTTTGGAGCTTTGGTCTGTTCTTTCATTTGGGCCATATTTCTTTGCCTTGGTTCACCTGTTACATTGTAAGAGGTGGAGCCTTAGAATAACACATGTTATGTTGTTCTGCTGTATGTGGGGAAGGGTTCAGACAGGGAACAAGGCCACTTGCTCAGCTCCTGGTCAGCTTTCAGACACTTCCCCCACTATCCACAAGCAAGTTGTGCCTTTCTGGTGCAGATTCCCAGGTGGGTGGGCTCAGGCACATTACATGACCCCATGGGCCTCTCCAATGAACTCTCCTGTCAGGCTGGGAATTTCTGCCACCAATGCAACCCCCAGTTTTATAGCTAGATGTTTTGAGGCTTTCTTTTCCTGTGTTGGAACCCTGGGTTACATGCTCTGTCTCGCTCCCCAGTTGTTCCTCTTGATTTATCAGCATGTGAATGTGGGATCGCCCAGTCTGCCAGCCGCTGCCTCATCTGGTCCTCCAGCTGCCACTCTGCCGTGTCCTCTCCACCCTGGCTGCCCATCTCCATCCCTCCTACCAGTCTGAATGAATATTCCTTCTTTAACTTCTTGGTTGTTGTACTTTCATACAGTTCAACTTTATGGCAGTTCTGGTTATTTTTTGTTTTTAAATTTGCTGTTGTCCTTTTGGTTGTGTGAAAAGGCAAAGTGTATCTATTTATGCCTCCATCTTGGCTGGAGGTTCTATAGTATTTTTTATATTGTTACCTTACTGTGTATTTAGGTATTTAAAAAAAATGTTAATATGTACCTTTTAAAAGGCAAAAGACTTACGTGATCTGAAAAGAAACCAGAGTATAATGGGTACCTCTTACATTGAAATCAGACTATCCAAATCACTTCAGAAACCTAGAAACAAATGGTTATTAGGGATGAACCTTCAAGTACATGTCTGTCCCCAAGCCCAAGGAGACAATCAGGGTGTACCAGGCAGGCGGAAGCTGGCCTGGAAGGGCTGAGAATGGGACCAACAGTGGATCACAAGAGAGGGACAGAGAAAGTGGGCTGCACCAGTGAATTAGGTTGAGTATCTCAGCTCTCAATTCTATTTGCCAAAAATTTTTACATTCCTTCCAGAAGCCCTCACATATCTATTTTGGGAAATGAGAGATTAGATAGAGAAGAATGTTGAATAAGGCAACAGGAACTTCCAGTAGGGCCTTTCTTTCTGAAAGACAATACAAATTACTGTCTTGGAGCTGAGCTGGCTGAAACAAAAAGGTCGTGGTCTTAGAGCAAGGATCACAACCCCAAATGCCTGCAGGATACATGCATGATATGGACTTGCTGTAAGGTGTTCGTGTCAGGGAAACAATTTGGACTACATGGAGTGAATATTCCAAAGAGGCAGCCAATGGCTTTGAGATTCAACTCAAAGCCAGTGGTTATATGCAGGAGGGCTGACCCAGTGTTATCAAATTGTTAAGTACAGCTAGATATTTAGATTTTTTTAAAAAATGAAAAGTCCTTGTTTTTAAATGTTAGAAACTAATTCCAACTTTTCAAAACCAATATGCAGATCAAAGAAATACATGTTCCATGCTATGCCCTCCAGTTTGTTGCCTCTCCTTCAAGGGAGTATTAAAAAGTATGGATTAATCATAAGCAAAATCCAGTTGTGATAATACCAATAAACCTATATTTTTTATTGCAAGGGAGTTAATCATCACTTATAAAGACTTACTATATTTTTTGGACTATAAGATGTGCTCCCCCCCTCCCCAAATTTGGGAGGAATAATGGTTGTTAATACTGTTGTTGAGTTCTGTTTACATTTATGTTGGTGAAATATTATATTATTTATATTATTAAATATTTTACCACATTTTTTGCTTAAAAATTTGTTTTCCTATTTTCCTAGGAAAATAGGAAACCTATTAAGCACAAACCTATGTGAAACCTGTTAAGCACATCTCTAAAACCTAGGTGCTTCTTATGGCCTGAAAAATATGGTATCACATTTAGATGCATCTCTGATAAAACAATTACTTAAACATTACTTATATATGTTTGCTTAGGATTAATTATAAATCAGGACTATCCATCCCTGTAGCTGGGCAAAGGTGGAATACATTTGGGTATTTCTAAGGAAAGGGTAACATTTTCTCAGTATCCTGGGCTTACATGCTGGCTTATTTCAGGTGAGTAAAAGGAAAGGTATGAAGCTGAGCAGAAAAAGTAATAGTTAAAAGTAGAGTCATGGACTTAGAGGAATTCAGAAAAACACTATAGATAGATTAAGAGGTTTTGTGATTTAAAGATTGAGAATGTCATTCAATGTAATATGGTATCATAAAGTAAATTCATTTAAAAATTTTAAATGGTATTTTTATTGTTTATGCTATTACAGTTGGTCCAATTTTCCTCTTTGCTCACCTCTACCCAGCACCCCATTCCTCAGGCGATTAATCCCCATACTGTTGTCCATGTCAATGGGTCATGCTTATATGTTCTTTGGCTAATCCCTTCACCTTTTAAATCTATAATATAAACATTGATGTTTTGCTGTATTCTAAACACACCCACTTGATGATGATTAGTCATAAGAACATCTAATCTCTGGGTGAATGCACTGTTCAATCCACAATTATCATCAACAGCCTCCTATGTGTATGTTTGAAGATTCTTGTGTGAGAGGTACAATAGAAATAAGAAAAAAAGATAATTCAATTAGTGTCCCAAGGAGTCTAAGGAAACGAGTGATACAACCAAAAGATGTATAGATAACCAAGGCAAGGCAAAACGTAAACACCCTCATAAGTTGCCAAGAAAGTGCTACAGGGGTTCAAAAGGGAGAGAAAATGAGAGATGGAGTGAGCCAAATAAGAGCAGGATCAGGAGGAGGTGGATTTGACTTGGATGTATATGTAGTATATTTTTGAAAGGAATATTAAATATTGGACACAATAGTGTGCAAATTCAGGACATTTGGGAGAAAGATTTTAGTTATCTTTCCATCTTTATTATCAACTACAATATTTTGTTGGTTACTTTTGACATCTACGAAAATGACTAAGATTACTGTTTCTTAGTAAGAAAGCTTATTTATATTACACTCCAGTGAGCCTTGTGTTATACAGCCAATAAGAAGTCCATATTAACTGACAGCTGTCCATAGATCTTCCCATGGAGGACAGGGGAAACTATAACATAAACAATGATTAGGGAATCTTGTAATTTTTAAAATCCAGAATAAACTATAAGTCAGTACAGATTGGGGACAATCTTCTATACATATTGACTGTTATATTGGCCTTAGAACTGATATTTGAAACACTATCCATGAGATTTAACAGTGTGCTCTTCTTTCCAGCTAAGAGTGAAGTATCTTTACTTTAATATACATTTTCAGAAACATATTTTAGAAATATTTTCAGCAAAAGTTTAAGTAAAATAAGTATTTTGATGAGTTTTAGAAAAAAAAGTGATCCAGAACACATCACTGACGAAATATTCTTTCTACCAAGGACTCAATGTTATCACAGATTAAAGGTCCACCTGCCTCTTAACCCAGGGTAATGGGAGAACTGAGGTTTGTTTTAGGGAGGTGAACCATAGAAATACTAGTTATGATAGGCACTTTCTATATAGTCTCTAGTCATTCACTTAATCTCCTTATTAATCCTTCAAAAAGGTACTATTATCATCCCTACTATAGAGATTGGGAAGCTAAACCTTAAGAGAGGCTAAATAACTTGTCCAAGGTCAACAGAGAGCCAAGATTCAAAACCAAGTTTGTCTGACTTCAATGACACTAAATTTTTCTGAAGTCATTGTTTCTAGAACTTTTGCCTTTTCAGGTGGATTTTATGTGACTTGATTTTCAACACAAGGGCTCTCATAACTAATTATTTGGTAATACATTTCACCAATAATGAAGGTTTTTAAAAAACCTATAAACATTTAAAATAATTAGTTATATTTATTGAATACATATTATGTATCAAACACTACATATACATTAACTCTTTTTCCCTTCACGGCAACTTGTGTGCACAGTAGTATGTTTATAACCATTTTTATAAAGAAAAGCTCTGGCCTCCATGACCCCACACTCTGCCTTGGTTCTCCATCTCCATCACTGAAAACCTCTTCTCAATTTATCGTCCAGGTTCCTCTTCACCTTCCTGACTTATCACTATTGGAGGGTCCCAGAGCTCAGCTCTTGGGTCTCTATCTTCTTTGTTCAAGCTTACTCTCCTAAGATGCCTCATTCCTTTAAGGGTCATCTCTGTGCTGATCATGCAAAAATATACATCCCGTGTCCCAACATCTTCTTAAATATCAAACTGTCTACTCCACACTTCCATTTAGGTGATGAATAGACATCTCAAACATAACATATCCAAAAGTGAATTCTTAATTTCCTCCCAAAACTATTTCTCCCACAGTCTTCTTTATCTCAATAAATGTTCCTTAAAATTTTAACACAGTCTAAATTCTACTTTAGTTAATAAAATTAATAGTTTCAACAGTGTTCCTAAATAGACTAACAAATTTGCTAAAATTTATGATCTGATATTTACAAGAAAATATATCTGTGTCTAGGATCAAGATATCAATATCTATGGTTGTACATGCATACACACAAAGAGATATGGTAGTTTGTGTACTTTTAATAGTATATAAATAAAATCAATATTTATATCTATGATTGCAGACATACACTTCCTAAGATATATTGTGTCATTAATTTAGTAGTGTGTAAATAAATGAAAGCATTAAAAGTAGAATCAATGCAAGAAGTATGTTCTCCTGCCAAATTAAAAGGTACTCCACATGGTTATTCATCCAGGAAACATATATTAAACTTACAAGAGGATACCACTACATGCCCATCAGTATGGTTAGCCTGAGACAGCAGACTGAAAAGAGCAAGTGCTGGTAAGGAGGTAAAGCAGGGGAAACTCCTATACACTGCTACTGGGAATATAATGTTTAACTTTTAATTGTGTTTTTCAATGGGCATAGTGAGAAAAGAAGAAGTTGAGAGAGAGAAAGAGAGTAAGCAAGTAATCACAAGAGTGGTGAAAAAAAGAAAAGAGAGAAAAAGGAACTTGAGAGAAATAAAAAATCCAAATCAGAGTTTGGTCATTTGCTTAATAAAGTTAACAAGGTTTAAAACAATATAATAAGAGAGACCCAAGATGGCAGAGAAGTAAGAGAAAGCTAAACTAACCTTCTCCAAGGACCAATCTGAATTACAACTAAATTGCAGAGAAATTATCTCGAATAACCAATTGAATACAACCTGGAAAGAAGCCTTACAACCACAAACAGGCAGAGGAAATCACATCACCATAACATGTCTGGTAGGGAGTGTGGAGGAGGTGTGAGAGGACTGGCTGGGCTCCCATGGGTGAGAGCTGAAGTTCTGGAGGAATATTTCATTGGTTGGGGGGTTCCCCCTGAGAAGTGTGTGGTTTATCCCCAACCTGGGCACCCCAGTCTACAGCACTAGAGCTGGGAAAGGAACCCAGATAATATCCAACTGTGAGATGCAGTAGGGTTTGTCTGTCAGGGAGAGACAGCTAGAGACAGCTAGAGACACAGAGAGCCTCTTTAATGGCCAATGCACAAAATTTCATTTGCAGCCACTTACTCTGGGCTCTGACAGAGGGAGGACAGAGTGGTTTAGAAATGAGTGAGGAGAGTCTGGGACTGGTGGCTCTGCAGAGAGAACGGAAAGAACAGCTACCATGTTTCCTGTGCTGAGTCATTTCCCATACCGCAGAAGCCATTTTTCTCAGGCAGAGACTCTTCTCTAAGTGGCATCAGCCTGAGGGGTAGCAATAGCCCTGCCTATAGGAATTAGTTTACTTGCCCTGTGGAGCTTAAGCCAGGCTGCTGAGTACAGCCTGAGACTCCATCATTGATTAAGTTGAACAACTAAGGTGGAATGTGGGAGCTCTGAGATGTTAGCGGACCCTGTCCCAGGTCTGGTGTTGTTAAAAGGCAGCTTTGGTGCCCACCCTGGCTCTTTCTGCATGCAAACAGGCCTAGCAAAGGGATCCATGTGCTATGGATAGCTGATAGCTCAAAAAAGGTTGCCCAGGGCTAGTCACAAACAGCATCTGACAAAGGACTGCAACAGAGGCTTTGCAGATCTACTTAATACACAGAAATAAATAAAAAGAAGCAGCCAAGATGGGAAGACAGAAGTAGACTCCAAATGAAAGAAGAAATCCAAAAGAAGAGCTGGGTGAAATGGTGGCAAGCAATTTATCAGATAGTTTAGAGTGATGATTATAAGGTTAGTCAACAGCATGAAAAAAGACATAGAAACCATAAAAAAGAACCAGTCATAAAGAATACAATATTTGAAAAAAAAAACACACTGGAAGGAATAAACAGTAGGTCAGATGAAGCAGAGGATTGAATCAGTGATTTGGAAGACAAGGTAGAGCAAAAAACCCAAGCAGAGCAGCAAAAAGAGAAAAGAATTTTAAAAAACGAGGAGAGCTTCAAAAACATTATAGACAACGTGAAGTATAACAACATCCACATCATGGGAATACCAGAAGGAGAAAAGAGCAAACAAGGGATCAATAACCTATTTGAAGAAATAATGACTGAAAACTTCCCTAATCTGGTAAAGGATAAAGACATACAAGTCCAGGGAGCGCAGAGAGTACCAAACAAGTTGGACACAAAGAGATCTACATTGAGACACATCATAAGTAAAATGGCAAGGCTTAAAGAAAAGGAGAAAATACTAAAAGCTGCAAGAGAAAAGCAGGTCATTACATACAGGGGAGCATCAATTAGACTGTCACCTGATTTCTCAACAGAAACACTTCAAGGCAGAAAGGAATGGTGTGAAATATTCAAAGTGATGAACAGCAAGGACCTACAACCAAATCTACTTTACCTAGCAAACCCGTCATTTAAAATTAAAGGATAAATAAGGAGTTTCCCAAACAAGAAAAAGCTAAAGAAATTTGTTATCACCAAGCCAGTACTACTGTAGTAACAAAAAATGTTAAAGGAGGGCTTGCTTTAAGAAGAAGAAAAAGAAAAAAGAAAACAGGAAAACAGTCTAACAATAAAATGACATTAAATATGTATCTGTCAATAATCACCTTAAGTATAAATGTCTTAAATGTTCCAACCAAAAGAAACAGGATAGCTGAATGGATAAGAAAACAAGACGTATATACATGCTGCCTCCAAGAGATACATCTAAGATGGAAAGATACACATACACTAAAAGAAAAGAAAAGGGATGGAAAAAGATATTTCATGCAAATGGAAAGGAAAAGATCCTGGGGCAGCAATTCTTATATTCAACAAGGCTATAGTAGGAGACAAAGAAGAATCCTACATAATGATAAAGGGAACAATCCAACAAGAGGATATAACTCTAGTAAACATTTATGCACCCAACATAGGACCACCTAAATATGTAAAGCAAATCTTGATGGGCAGAAAGGGACAGATCCACAGAAATACAGTCATCATCAGGGATTTTAACAACTCATTCACTTCAATTGATAAGTATTCCAAACAGAAAATCAATAAGGAATCAGCAGACTTAAACAACACACCAGATCAAATGGATTCAATTGATATCTTCAGAGCATTTCATTCCCAATCAGCAGAATATACATATGTTTCAAGTGAACATGGATCATTAACTAGGATAGACCAGGTATTAGGACACAAAAGAAGTCTCAGTAAATTTAGGAAGACTGAAATCATATCAAGCATCTTCTCTGACCACAATGCTATGAAACTAGAAAACAATCACAAGAAGAACACAGAAAAACACACAAAGACATGGAAGGTAAATAACATGTTACTAAATAATGAATGGGTCAACAATGAGATCTAGGATGAAATAAAAAATACCCTGAAGCAAATAAAAATGAGAACACCACAATCCAAAATCTGTGAAAAAAAGGAAGGATGGAAATTCAAATAACAAAAAAAGCTTAAATAAACAGTTTAACTTTACACTTAAAGGAACTTGAAAAAGAACAACAAAGCCCAAAGTGAATAGAAAGAAGGAGATAATAAAGATCACAGCAGAAATATATGACAGAGTCTAAAAAATGATACAAAAGATCAATGAATCTAAGAGCTGCTTCTTTGATAAGATAAACAAGATTGACAAACCTTTAATCAGACTCATTAAGATAAAAAGAGGGCCCAAATAAATAAAATCAGAAATGAAAGAGGAGAAATAACAACTGACACCAAAGAAATACAAAGGACTGTAAAAAAATATTTTGAAAAACTATATACCAACAAACTGGACAACCTGGACTAAAGGGATAACTTCCTAGAAACATACAATATTCCAAAACTAAATCAGGAAAAATCAGAGAATCTGAACAGACATGTTACACCTAGTGAAATTCAAGCAGTAATCAAAAAACACCCAAACAAAAGCCCTGGACCAGAAAGCTTCACAGGTGAATTAACCTAACATCCAGGAATAGCTAACACCTCTCTTTCTCAAACTATTTCAAAAAATCCAGAGAAGGGATGTTTGATGCCAAACTCATTTTATGAGGCCAGCATTATCCTAATTCCAAAACCAGATAAAGGACACTACAAAGAAAGAAAAGTGTAGGCCAGTATCCATGATGAACACAGATGTAATATCCTCAACAAAATATTAGCAAACCAAATACAGCAATGCATCAAAAAGATCACACACCATGATCGCACACCAAGTGGGATTTATTCCATGAATACAAGGTTGGTACAACATTTTCAAATCAATAAATGTGATTCACCACATAAACAAAGTGAAGGATAAAAACCACATGGTCATATCAATACATGCAGAAAAAACATTTGATAAAATCCAGCACCCGTTTATGATAAAACTCTCAGCAAAGTGAAAATAGAGGGATCATACCTCAACATAAAAAAGGCCATATATGACAAACTCATTGCCAGCATCATACTCAAAAAGCAAAAACCTTAAGCATTCCCCTTAAGATCAGGAACAAGACAGGCATATCTGCTTTTACCTCTTATTCAACATAGTACTGGAAGTCTTAGCCATAGCAATCAGACAAGGAGAAATAAAAGATACAAATTGGAAAGGATGAAGTAAAACTATCTTTATTTGTAGATGACATGATACTGTACATAGAAAACACCAAACATTCTACCAAGAAACTATTAGAACTGATAAATAAATTCAGCAATGTAGCAGGTACAAAATTGATATCCAGAAATTAGTTGCATTTTTATATGTCAATAATGAACTAACAGAAAGAGAAATTAAGAAACCAATCTGATTCACAACTGCTTCAAAAAGAATAAAATACCTAGAAATAAACCTAACCAAGATGTAAAAGATCTGTGCTCAGAAAGTTATGAGACACTGAAGAAAGAAATTGAAGAAGACACAAATAAGTGGAAGTGCATATTGAGTTCATAGATAGGAAGAATTAACATCATTAAAATGTCCATGCTACCCAAAGCAATCTTTAGATTTAATGCAATTCCTATCAAGATCCCAAAGATGTATTTCACAGACCTAGAACAAATATTTCAAAAACTTATATGGAACCACAGAAGGTCCCACATACCAACAGTGATCCTGAGAGAGAAGAACAAAGTTGGAGGAATCATGCCACTTAATATCAAATTATAATATAAAGCCATATTAATCAAAACAGCCTGGTACTGACATAAAAATGGACACATAGATCAATGGAACAGACAAGGAGGCCAGAAATAAACCTACATATTTATAGTCAATTAATATTCAACAGGGGAAGCAAGCACATATAATGGGCTAAAGATAGTTTATTCAATAAATGGTGTTGGAAAATTGAACAGCTACATGGAGAATGATGAAACTAGGTCACTTTCTTTACACTACACACAAGAATAAATTAAAAGCTGATTAAAGACTTAAATGTTAGACTCCAAACCATAAAAATCCTAGAAGAAGACATAGGCAGCAAAATCTTGGACACTGTTTGTACAAAATTTGTATGGGATATATCTCCCCAGGCAAGGGAAACAAAATAAAAAGTAAACAAAGGTGACTACATCAAACTAAAAAGTTTTGCACAGGAAAGGAAAATATCAGCAAAATAAAAAGACAGCCCGCAGAATGGGAGAATATATCCACCAGTACTTGTGTTAAGGGGTTAATATCCAAAATTTATAAAGAACTTACAAAACTCAACACTAAAAACCAAACAGCCCTATTAAAATTTGGGTAAAGGACCTAAACAGACATTTCTCCAAAGAGGACATACAGATGGTCAGTAGACATATAAAATGATGCTCAATGTCACTAATCATCAGAGAAATGGTAATTAAAACCACAAAGCTCTCATCTCACACCTGTCAGAAATGCTATCATCAATAAATCAACAAACAAGTGCTGGTGAGGATGTGGAGAAAGGGAACCCTGTTGCACCGTTGGTGGGAATGTGGACTGCTGCAGCCACTGTGGAGAGCAGTATGGAGATACCTCAAAAAGTTAAAAATAGTTCTGCCTTTTGACCCAGTGATCCCACTTCTGGGAATATAACTGACAGACCCCAAAACACTAATTCGAAAGAACATAAGCACCCCTATGTTCATTGCAGTGTTATTTATAATCGCCAAGACATGGTAGCAGCTCAAGTGTTCATCAGTAGATGAGTGGGTAAAACAACTATGGGACATTTAAACAATGGAATTCTACTTAGCCACAATAAAAGAAGAAAGTTTTATCCTTTGTGACAGTATGGATGGGTCTGGAGAACATTATGCAAAGTGAAATAAGCCAGTCAGAGAAAAACAAATACCATTTGATTTCACTCGTATGTGGAATCTAATGAACAAACTGAACTAACAAGCAAAATGGAGACAGAGCAGGCAGAATGACAGACAGCTCAGGGGTGGGAGGGAGGTTAGTAGGTAGAGGGACTGAGCAAAAAGGAACAAGGACTCATGGACATGGACAACGGTGTATTGATGGAGGAGGGGAACGGGGTATAAGGGGACAAAATAGTAATGGGAAAAAACAATTAAAAAATAAAAGTAAAACATAAAAAAGAATACTACAACAAAGGTAGTATGTAATAAATAGTTAAAAAAATAAATGTATGTCCTTCTGTGGCACTTGGTGCCCTTATGCTAAGACTTTAATTCAAAATTCCTGCCCTGAATGCTGCTGTGAAACTAGATGTGGAGATTAGAACAACTAACCCCAATCTAGTGTCTGGCATATTTAAAAACTTAGTGTATGATTTAAAAAGTCACAAATTAGTGGGTGTGTGATAGATCTTTTTTTTTTAACAGATCCAGGTATATTGGTAAGTATTTAGAAAAATATTATTTATATCCTAAGAAAAATCCTAGATCCAAAAATAAAAACCAAAAGCAAAAGGAAATAAACTTCAGTATAACAAAAAGAGCAAATAAACTACCAAGAAAAGTTTTTACAGAAAACTAATATCTTTAATATATAAATAGCTTATGCAAACCAATTTAAAAAAAGAACTAAGAGTACCTCTAATAGGTAAATGAAGAAAGGGCATAAGCAGAGAGCAGAAAACGAAAATGGTTAGTGTTCATGTGACACAGTATTCACTTGCACGAGAAATTTTTTTAAAGTAAATTAAAATATAAATGCAACTTTCCTTCAACATCAGAACAGTTAAAAACCCTAACAGTCAATGCTGCCGAGCTCTAGTGACAGAGGTGCACTTAAAACATTGCTGGGGCTGTAAACTACAGGACGACGCACAAGTCAGTTTGTGGTAGTGCGTACGCGAAACCCAGAAGTTTATCCTTGTATTACTATTTATTAATTTTTGTATTCTTTTCCATACAAACAACTGCAAATCTACTTTTGCCCCAGCCTGTAGTGTAACCTTTATGGGGGACAATTTGAAATTATGTTGTCAGATATTTTAAAAAGAAATATACTCTTTGACTTAATGAAATCAGAAATACAGACAAAGATTTGGGTAAAAGGATATTCATTCCAGTTATTTATAATACCAGTCCATTGGGAAATGGTTACATAAGTCCAGAATATATTTTGGGGTATGATGTGAAGTAAGACTTTAAGTGACTTTTTCTCATGTGGCTAACTAATGAACTCAACGTCGTTTACAGACTAGTTAGTTCAACTTTTGCCCGCTGATGTAAGACGACGCCTCTGTCTCTCTGCCTGCACTGGTCTGTTTCTAGCCATTCCATTCTCTTTTGTTGGTCTCCTCACCCCCCATTAATATTACACACACTTAGTAGCACAATTTTAGAAGTCTTGATGTTGCTCAGAACAAGTTTCTCTGCTTTCACATTGTTTTGAGAACATTTTGCTGTCTCCCCTCCTGCTTTTCCTACTCTACATACAGTTTAGAAACAGCTTATTAAGATCTCCCACTCTCAATATTTTTTTGAGATTTTGAATACAATTAATTTATGGATACATTTCAGAGAAGTGACATCTTTTGGATATCAAGACTTCCCATCTAAGAACGCGATAGAAGTCTTCATTTATTATCTGTATTCTTTGTGTGTGGGTATGTGTGTATATATATATATATATACAGACATATGTATATGTGTACATATGTATGTAAACACACACATCTTAATGGCTCATACAAGTTTTGTTATATTTATTTCTTACAGGAACCTCATATTTTATTTCTATTATAAATGGTATCTTAAAATTTTAACTTTCTGTTTTTGGCTGGTATAGACAAATTCTTTGTATAATTATCTCATTCTAGCAACTTAGAGGAACTGTTAATGTGTTCCCTTCCTGATGGCCTATTTTCCCCTATATTAGGGGGATATCTGACAACTCTGGAGTCTGACAACTCTGGAGTGTGACAACTGTCAGGCACCATTCCAAATTTGAGTGTGAGTTGGGGAGAAGGCAGACAAGTGGGTCACCTCACCCCCTCCTGACTGACAATAAGAAGACAGGGAGAAATCTCCTCTGAAGTGCTGCCCATCCCCCAGGGCAGCCCTTGTCTCTCTGAGGTAGACTATGGGCTTTAGAGATTACTATGTTGCTTTCAGTTTGGAAGCTGGTTCTCTCTAAACCTTTGGGTTTTAGCTTATCTGTCACCTCTTCAATGACTACCCTATTTTTGGCACCTGCCAACACTCACCTTGCCTGCCTTCATTCCCTATCACAGAATCCCACCCATGCCCTTCACAGTAGGCAGTGACCACACTTCATGACTGTTTGTTTGGTAAAGTCTGGTTTACCGCCTGTTCTCTGCATGAACTGCAAGCTTCATAATGCCAGGGATCAGGTTCGTTACTATGTATTACTGGTACTTGCCACTAATCTCAATAAATATTTTTAGACTGAATGAATGAGTTAAATATGTCAAACATCTGTTTCAATTTTTAATGTTAATAATACTTTGAATCAACATTTAAAATATATTTATTTGTGTGATTTTATTTTAGCCTTTATCGCTGTCTTTTAAAATAGGCATTACAAAAGCACCCATTTGACAAGTAAGGTAACTAAGACACAGGAAAATAATAACATGGTCCAAATGAATAGAAATCAGTAGAGTTGAAAACAGAAGCCAAATCATCTGAACATCTAAATCAAAAACATGTAACAAATGAAAAAGAGAAAGAAAAGAGGGATAGAGGGAAACCCAGACAAAGGAAGAATGAAGGGAGAAAAGTTCATTCATAAATAGGGAATATTGTCTTATTTATTCTGCTAAGAACTCTGTAAGTCTCATACTGTAAGCCCTTTAGGAAACTTTTCACCTCTCTAAGCCATCTCATGCTGACGGGCAGATTAAGAACACTTTCAAGCAACCCTGCTGTACCTGAAATCATATGGAGCAGGAAATAAAGGAATCTGTAGTTAGTACATCTCTTTTTCTGTGCTGCACTGCACAAGCATAAAACTTGTTGGTAAAGTCAGGTCACATAATCAAGTCTGGTAATTGTAAGGAGTACTTACAATATAGATTTAAGTTTCAATTTCAGGTTCCAATTCATTCTCCCATAAATTTTCTACCTTAGTCAACACGTCACAAATCTTTGGCCTCTCTTAACATTTAAAAGCCGCATGAGACTACTGTCCCAGTTTTATTACAGCTGTGAGAGTAGAAATAAAATTACCTTCTACTGGAATCATTATTGAAAGAAAGAATGATGCATCCAACTTCTGATTTTAATCAATGATATTACATGTCCATTTCCTTTCTTTGTCCCCAAGTCTGATGATAAAATGGTCATTTTCATCAATTCTGATTATCTGGTTTAATATTATCATGTTGCAAAAAGAAAAGGAATCCCCTACTGTTCCCAGCCTCTGTAGTTAAAGAACAAATATCCCTTATGTTAACAACACTATTTTTGTGCTTTGGAAGGTAGAGATACTTTCCTGACAAAGGGTGGTAATCCACTTATAACTGCTGATCGCTAGGTGAAACACTGACAGAATGAGACCTTCTTATAGAGTGTATTGACAAAAGAACTCTAAATTGCTGAAAAGGACCACTCACCTCTTCCTGAACCCAAACAGAGTAATGATATGGTATTGATGAAATTCTGTCTGCCGCAGGAGGACCTAACAGTTAATTCTCAATACAAAGTGGTTGGTCAGGGATGGAGGGTGGCACGTCCTAAAGCTTAGAGGTCACGAATGCAGGACGCGGACATACCCATCACTGAGACATCGTATTCTATCAGCAGCGTTGCTTCTTGTCCACACTGTTTAAGAATACTCATGGCTTCAGCATGCGTGGTCCCGAGAAGGCGAATTCCATCCACACTGAGCAACCTATCACCAGGTCTGATTGTGCCCTCTCTGAAGGGAGAACAAAGGAACAGTCTCGATTAATTTTGCATAATGGGGCTTAGCATTAACAGTCACTTAGCCAAAGTGGTTCTTTCACACACATTCTGCCATCCACATCATTTACATTTTCCTTTAAACATCAAATATGACGGTAAGAGAGTAAAGAGGTAACCCTGAACAGAAAATTGCTGCAATATGAAAGTCAGGAATAGGAAAATAACCACATATTAGCAAATATCTAAAGTCACTCACAATTAACTCTTGGGGTACAAAAGTAATAAAAGTACATTTCTCTCTTCTAGATTTTGGCCTACATGTCTGAAATTGATTTATTAGAGTCCAGGAAAAAGCATCCACCTATTTTCCTAAAGTCAGGTGAGCAGAAAAGCCTGCTGCTTCCATTCAATTTATTACCAGTGAACCCGAGCAGGATAGGGAACACTGGTGAAAAATCCCCTAGTCTGTAAAATTTCCTACTGATTTATAAGGCCATTTGGCGATCATTAAATTGATTCAGTCTCACACTCACTGGAAAAGTCAGGCAAATATGATTCTCCCTGCTGTGACCACAGACACTGAAGGGCCAGGCACTGGGAGAAGATCCCCTGGGGACCTTAATGACACCACCAGGGATTTCCTTCCAGATCGTAACCATCCTGCCTCAGGAAGGGACACAGAGCCGAAAAAATCAAATAGCAGGATTATAAATTTAGGACTTGGGAAGAATAAAAATGATCTCTTAAATACCTTTCAGCTAGATAACTATCTAAGTGTTTGACTTTAAATTTTTAATCTTAAATTCTTAGATTTCCTTCAGTCCTACATTAATATGGTACCACGGTTGCTCACAAATTAGTAGCCTGCTTCTGATTTTCTGTCAACTCCAACTCTAAATGTTAATAAGAAATGAAAAGACATGAGAAGAGAAAAAAAGGCAGTATTTCCCTGGAGAATTTGACTCTGTGTTATCCTCTGGAAAGGTAAATATGCTTTAGCACAAGTGAGAAAACAGTGTCTTCATATTCTCTTATTTTATATTAAATATTAATTTTTAAAAAATGTGAGTTCACAGTATGAGCTTTGAAGGAAAATAAACCTGAATTTCTACCCTAGTTCTCCGATGTACTAGTTGGCAGGTCAGTCAGCCGTAATGGGCCTCACTTTTGTCATCTGTAAATGTAGATAAAAATACTTCATTTCATGGGTGGTTGGGAGGATGAAGTAAGATAACGTCTGCTAAGCACTTTGCACAGTTTCTGGCACACAGTAAGTGCTCAATAAGTAGTATTTATTATTATTGCCATTTCTGTTGCCTAAGAAAGGTTTTAAACATATATCCTGGTCTGAAGCATAGTGTAGTCAGGGATGATCAGTGCATTTTTTTTTACCCTTCCGCAAGATCTAATGGTTCCCCCAGCCATGTTGTGTCCCCCCACCACTGTGTGGTCAACTTTTGTTGTGGAAATTAATATAAAGATAAGTACCTCCTGAGGTATTTAAGTTGTGAGTTTACTTGGGACATACCCACTGAGGTTTATAATATTCAAATTATCCAGGAAAAGACAGCTCTAGAGACCAACGACATTCCTTCCATTTTATTAAAAGTTACTTCCATTCAGACATACATCATCAAAAGGTAATCATAATACTGATAAGGATGTTGATCATAGTAAGAATCAGACCACCACCACTTGTCTTTCCAGGTTAGGAGACTAGCAAATGGAGCTGATGCATTTCAAGTGCCTGTCTTAAAAATGCCAGCTGCCTTTTATTATGTATCTACAGGATGATAAGTCCCCTGCAAGGTATCACATATTTCCAATCTTCAACAAAACTTGAAAGATAGCTATCATCCATATTTTACAGTAGTGGAAACGAAGCTCAGAACTCTTAAGTCACTTGCCAAAGACTAGAGTCAAGCCTTTCTTTTGATTCTGCAGCCCAAACTATTGCAGTTTTCACATTCTAACATATCTAGTTAACATCTATCTTATACTAGGAAATTTACAACTCATCGACTTCTATGCCATAGTCCTTAAGTCTATTTGGATAATGACACAGAAAGATGAATTTTACCTGTCAGCAGGCCCTCCAGGACGAACACATGTTATCACAACGGGACGAGATTTATTTCTATCGTCATGTGCTCCCCCTAGCAAAGAAAAGAAATACAGCTTCTTTCACTAAAAAAACTTTGCTCACAAAATGCCAGCTGAGAAACTGAAGTACATTTTGCTGATGTGTGGAGGAAAACACACCCATTTTTTTCTTCTGGCACATAATAGCCTCAAAAATCTTCTTCATTTTATATGGAATGTGTTTTTGAACTCATTTCACCTCTCGCTAAATATATGTCTGTAACCACAGGTGATATATAAAATACTGAACTACTAGCGTCACAAGAGCACCAACTCATAGTAACAGGTACGAGCCCATCTAGAACAGAGGCGAGCAATAAACTAAGTGCTGGTGGGGATATCTGGCACTAATTAACCTGAGCTGTAATCCAGGTGAGTAGGTCTACAGCCTGACATATAGGGAGAAGAAACGAAAGTAAAAGAAAAAATCCAAGTCACATAAAAAGAGGGGAAAAAAGAAAGACTGAAGTGGCTCAGGTGGTCTCCGTTAAATTGGTATGTTCAAAACCTGGGGCCAAACTTGGCAGATTATGTCAAGCCAATTAGAAGGCCTAGATGGGTATTTTAATTTGGTATAAAAAATTTCTCCTTAAAAATGTTTGAAACTGAGAAGCTTTTAGAAGGTAATTTACTACAGCTCCTCTTTTTTATCTAGGATCCCGTTGTGCCGCTTGTTTAATCTGGCCCCCCACCCCCAGTATCCACGAGAGGCACCCATTGTTCTGCTGATTAGCTTGGAGGCAGCCCACTGCACAACGGACGGACGCCCAGAAGGTTCTTCCTAACACTCGACTCACATCTATCTTTTTTCATCTTCCATCCACTCATCCTTGTTCTGTTATCCAGAGTCGTAAAATAAAAATGTATACTTTCTTCTACAAGGAATGTTTTCCAAGGGTTGAAAACATATTCCCTTTCCAAGGGTTGATTGTACACCTGTGAAGTCTCATCTTAGGGCTGAATATTTCCAGTGTCCTCACTGCTCTGCATGAGACCTGACTCCCTCACATGTCACCATCCCGGCTGCCCATGTCGGGGGTCTCCAGTTTGCCAGCATCTAACTAGCAGGACTGTTACTGTCATGAAGTTGTTCCTGAACCTTTGCCTGGTAGGCAAGACTGATATTTCCCAAACTTGGCACAGGTAGGGAGGTCAACTTAAAAAAACCAAGCCTAAGAGAAAAATACTATTGTGTAACTTCTCATTTGCAAGGTGACCATAAAAAGATAAATCTACTTTCCTCCAAGGGGGTATGGATTTAGAAAAGACAGCAAGAAACCTTTCCATAATTCTGACTTGGAGATCTAAATGTAAATATATAACAGTGAATGATACTGAAGTGTGAGAGAGATAGCTCTAAATTTCATGACATATGATATTTTTATCAACGTTTAAAATAATGAACCAAATTTCATGGTGTGCTTGGGTTGCAGAAGTTTGGTGATGCAACGCCAAGTGTAAAACCACTCAGAGTCCAGTGGTATTCTCAATCCTGACTGCACATTAGCATCAACTGCCTGGGATGTTTTTGTAAAAATATCAGTGCCAGGCAGGGCCACAGTGCAAACCATACCTGAATATCAGGCTCCATCTGTTAGATGAGTCCATCTACCTTCAACTTTATAGTTGAGAATAACTAGATACAGAATAAGTAGATAGTTTTCACTTGTGTCCAAAGTGAAAAGTAACTTACAGCAGAGTGAATTTTCTATTGGCCCAAACCAGCTCCCATAGTGTGGTGGTAAGGGAATTACCTGAAATTTAACTCTCCAAGATTTAGACCACAACATCATTTTTCATTCTATGGATGCAAGCAAGCTTCTATTGTTTGGTGAGTCAAGGTTTTAGAACCTGTGATGTATCATTGGAAATGTAATTCCATTCAATAGCTAAAGCCAATGTTATTGTTCTAAGACCCATTCTAATTGGTTAAGAAAAAAATTCTCCAGGACTAAATGAATATGCTTCACCTGCAAAATCTTCCCCTCCTCTCTGAATGTCCTGGTAGTCTCCATAGACCACAGTTTAGCTCAGTGTCTATGCTGCTGTAATGCATTATCTTCCATGATAACATGTATCCACACTACTTTTTTACTCTGCAATTCTTTTTGTGATTAGCCAATGATTTGTAAGAGATGGATGGTGGACACCTTTTGAGCCAGAGAGACCCTCCAGATAAATCTCAAACTGATCTAAAAATATGAGTTCTGTATTTGATTCTTATTGAAAAATTATGCAAAATTCCACAAACTTTAATGTTCAACCAGTGTACTGAGGGGTTATTAAAACCTACAAAAACGTGTTACTCATATACTAAAATTCATTAGTCCTGCAGTTTCAAAGTCAGTATAATACTAAGGAGTCTGATGTCCATGTAAATCAAGGCAACATTCAATTATTTATTCATTCACTTATTAAGTACTGAAAATGTGCCAGGTAGAACTCCAGGCTCATATTAAAAGACTCTTACATGCATGCACATACATAGGTATTTGAAAGTCCTGAGAACTGTGGGAAGAACATTTTGTTAACATTATATCATCAGTTGTCTTGAGGTGGTTGTGGATTTCAACTACCTTTTTTTAGTTCTTAATGTTAAATTACTGTTGGTTTAGCTTTTTCATTAACAATTTGATTGGTTATTGATTAACCATACAGCAACTAGTGACAAATATTTGAACCAGCAGTACTTTTACTGCAGCTTTCCAATAATTAGTCCTGTAGGCATGCAATTCAAGTGCCTCTCTTTCACACCTCTATTGCAAAAACAGATCTTTATACACCACTCTCAGGCTAAAATTACTTGTATACTGACTTTTCAGTATATCCATCTAGTTCTTTTACATGGAAATGTAGAAATGGTGAAGGTAAATTACTAGGGTACATTAGGACCTGGTCAGGAAAGTGTACTAACTTCTGGTCTAAACCACTCAGTGAGTTCCTTGTTGCCCATTTTCCTATCGCTCACTTGAGCACTTTATCAACTTATGTCTTAAATTCACTGGACTGTAATTTACTGTAGATAGGGGTCCTGTCTTATGACTCTAGAGTACTTGGCACTATGCTGACTGTTGACATATCCTTAATAAATGTTTGACTGATTGATTTGCTAAAGGACTGCTGCAGAATAAAACCTAGCGCTTAAAGCTCAGTCATTTAAGACAAATCTATATGAATGAATGCATCTCTTTTACTCCTTGATGTTTGTATATTTATTAAGATACTTAGTTAATTTTAATTAATGTTTTAATAATTTGGGTAGAATTTTGACTGTCGTGAAACACAATGTATAATAGACAAAAACAAAAAAATCAAGACATGTGAAATCCTAAAAAAATCCTTGTTGCCTTATAGTTCCCTATTGAACCTCACTTTCACACTAGAAATTATAAGTTGTCAATATCTGTGTAGTCTTTAAGGGATAAAACTGCTAATGAGAAAAAATAGAATATTAAAAGCCAAAATTACAGCTCAGAATTAATAGTTTTACAGAAAAGCTGGAGTCCCCTGAAATCTTTATTATTAATGTCATCTCATCTCCATATTAAGATGAATTGAGCTGATATATATAGGTCCCCAAGGGATTGAATTATCCTCAAACCATTTTTAGAAAACTGTAATACCAAAACAATTCAGGAGAATAAAAAGTTGCTTAATCCTAATGTACTAAATCAAATCAAGCCATACTCAACATTACTTTTCCAAAGCACACAATAATCTTTATTGAGATTATGAACTTGGGGATTTATGGCAATAATGACTTTTTAAAAATTTTTGGTTTTATCTTTTTAAAAAATTTAAAGTATAATATGTTAGCATACAATATTATATTAGTTTCAGGTGTACAACATAGTTATTCAACATTTATATACCTGACAAATTGATCACCATGATAGTGTCCAGTAATGGTCTGTTAACATACCAAGTTATTACAATATTATTGACTATATTCCCTATGCTGCACATTCTATCCCTGTGACTTACTGTTCTATAATTAGAAATTTGTCCTTATCCCACTTCTTTTTTGCTCATTCCCCCACTCCCTCCTCTCTGATAACCTTCACTGATCAATGTTTTTGACTCAGTGATACGGAAAAAGCATAGAGGGAAGGTAAAAGATGTGGAGAAGTGGCAAATAAGTAGGATGACTGTGGATAAACAAGGTCTACAGACAGTGACTTCTTGCTCTGCACTGACAGACTGAAAACAAAGCTAGGTCATTTGCATTCCACTTCTGATTCCCACTCATCACTCATTTTCTTCAAAAAAGAGCAGGTACAAATATTATAAGGTGATTTCATGTGCTGGAAACATCAGAGTCTTTGAGAATGGCTCTCTAGTTCACTTCCAATATTTCACTGATGAATTCTCCAAGAATAACTGATGGTTGATATTTTCTAACCATCACCTACCTCGTATTACAAAACCAAACGTATTGCCTTCTTTATGTAACGTGACCTCCACCGTTCGGAAAATAACACTCGATCCTTGGACAGCTGAATGCAGAAAAGAGAGAGGGAAACACAAGTCTTAAGTCACAATAACATTTCTAAATTTTTTATGTGGCATAAGATATAGAAGATTCCTTTTACAAATAATTCTTATTTTGAGTAATAAGACAGCAGTAATTTATTTTCAAAGAAAATATTAGAAAAAATAATTGGAATGACATACAAATACCATAAAAGTTATCTGCATAAGTGACTTATATAGGTTCAAGTGGAATCAAAATCACAGGCCTTTCCTTTTCGCTTGTGTAGCCAGGTTCTAGGTAGATGACAAAATTCTGTAGAACAAGAGAGACACTCTTCACATGATAAACAGAATTGTTTTTCCTTTGTGAAAAACAAAAACAATATGATTTTTGTAAAACTTATTGAACAATTAATGTGTTTATTTTTATTTTTGCAGCTAGCAAAGGAAGAAAAAGTATTCTCAAATTGTCATTAAGAGATGAGGCTGATACAGATTTTCTGCATGATGCAAAGCAATTAAACAAAGATATCAGCAATGCAAAGGAAACTTACAGGGCAAGAGAAATCCTAAGTACATTCAAAATATTACTACTGACTAATAAAATAAAGATATACTTAATTTTACTTGATATCATCATGCTTATGTTGTCTTTGCCTGCTTATTGCTCTCATTTCACAAAATAAAATTACACCGCCATGTTGCAACCTCTAATTACAGTACACACAGTATGAAGGTATAAGTTGTATAAGGGTATAGTCACTAAACTATTCTGTACAACTGTTTTCATGAAATTGGTGAATAATTCTGTATATAGTAAGCTTGCTGAATTAAAAACAAAAAATTTCCACAAATTAATGTTTTATCATTATGCATACAAATGGTTTTATTCATGAAGACAGAAAAATTTGCAAGCTGTAGAATTTGATGGTCTTAGATCTTTTATTGAATTTGTATAATGATATCAAATTATCTAACCCTATTTTCAGTAAATGCCAATGACACATTTTTACCTTGTTACTAGATCTTGAAGGCTATTTTATATAAAACTATCAACAAGAAATATATGGACATGATTGAAGGCATTTTAAAAAAGAACACTTCTTTCCATTTCAGTAATAGGAGGTAATTGTAATTAAGCATTAATTATAACCATTTTTATTAGAAATTCTGAATCCTCAAAGGAACAAACATGAGTATGAAAGTACACAGCTAAATACACAGGCCTGCACTCATCCAGCTGGGGCATAAAGTATAATAAGAACTTGGATCTGCTGAAAAACAGCATAAACCTACAGCTGACCAAATGTTTTGGTACACTGCTGATTTAATTAAATGTCATATTCTTGCTCTCAGGGGATTTCAGTTTATTCTAATCAGCCAGGAATAATATATACAATGAGCTGAAACTATTGAGAACAGTTTTAAATAAATAAAAAATTGAGTGTTAAGCCAAATGTTTTCTTATTTCTATGATCCGACAAGCCACTTAAAGAAATCAGTGAAGAACATGATCTTTTTGTTCTATTGGTAAGGCAGCAAAGGAAAAGACATGGGGAGAAATAATTAATGAGCATCTACTGTGTGCCAGGAACTCTGCAAAGTAGTTTACAAATATTTTATTTAATCATTAAGTCAACATTCAATTATATACAACCAAATCTAATTCTGGGCCACCTGGCCTTGTTGGCTGAGTGTCTGTCTGCTCTGGCAACGCAACGTACTGTAATCTTAATTTTTTTGAGCTAAATCTTGCTGACCACGAAATCTTACAATCAAATCTGAAGTCAGTATAAAGACTTTTAGGATTATCTACAGCTTTAGATTGTCCTCACTACTGATGTTCATTATCGACAAAGATAAATGTCAATGTTGACTATATTTTAATACACTTAATGAAACAGATTTGGTCTCCCTAATTTTTATTTGTATGACTGTCTCTTGGTGACTATGTTTTTATATTCAGAACTGAGATATCCTATATTGCCAAGTGAATTTTACTTACTACGTCATCTGTGTGTATGTGGGCATAAAGATCCAATGAAAGGTTTCCCCCAAAATCAAATCTGATACATGGAAGGGCTAGGTAGAACCAACTTCACCGTGAAGAAATACTGGTCCTTAGAGTGTTTAGTGTCCTGGTGTCCCTTGTTTCCATATGTGAATATGCATATGTATATGCATATTCTTATTATTTTACTATAGTAGATTAGATTTTCCTAAATGACATACTACTTCCCTGCCTCCTCAACTCCTACCTCAATAGGAGAATAGGAGTTGTGTTCTTTTCCACCGCATTTCGTTGGGCTTGCCCATGTGACTTGCTTTGGCCAAAGGGATGTTAAGAGATGTAAGCTGTGGTCGGAAGTGTTTTCCCTCGGCCACTGCCACAGGAAAAGCTTTCCCCAGGTAGCAGCTGCCCCTTCAGAGTGAATCCCAGAATGAACCAGGTGGAAGAGATCTGAGATAGTGTCGTCATCATCACCATCATCATGTCTATCTCTTCTTAGAATTAGAACTGAGAAGAAAGGCTGCCACAGAGGCATGCTTTAACACATTTACTTGGATTAAAGGAGGACTTCTGACAGAAAGCTAGTCTGATGTAGCTGATGGTCTAACAGTGTGGGCTGCCTCTGCCAATCCCCTGTGGCATTTTCCATAAAAAAACATATTCCATAAAATATATAGCTCCAAGGTTTGAAGAAAAACAGCATTCAAAGATGTATAAAGCAAACATCATGCCAGAAATTACACCCTTTCCAATTATTTAAGCTTATGTACCAAGAATTTTAGGTGTTAACTAAAAAAAAATGGATGAAAATTATGTAATATTTCAAAATTCTTTAGAGATTAATGTGAAGGCACTGCTTTAGACTTTAATGCATAAATGCCTCATACTGTTTGGTAATATTCTTTCTCAACAGTCTCAAACCATCACATAATTTTAAAGTTAAAAAGAACTAAAGCTCATATAGATCAACCACTTTGTTTTCATAAACAAAGTGAATCTTAAAAAGGTAAGTGGTTTGCCCAAGATCAACATTCCATTTTTCATCTACAGACCGCACACGCACATGCACACACATACACCCTTCCTCTACTTTCTTCTAGTCTGTGGGATTGGCTGAGTCTCAGATTGCTGTGATTCTCGAAAGAGTTACTAGTCTCAGCCTCAGGGGACCTGTCCTCAGCAGTCAGCTCTCCTCCCAGGCTCTGCTGGCGGCCTGCTCCTACTTGGGCTGCCTGAGCTCAGTGGAGGGGAGGCTTATTAATCCCTTCAACCTTCCTGGATACAAAGATCTTATTAATTTATCCAAACATAATAGAAAATGACAAAGATAATCCTTGGAGAATAGGCCTCCTCCATATGCTATCTACTCTAAAGTTCACACTTTTGTATTTAAAAATATTTTCCCCTTTTCCCATTAGATCTATTGCATGAAGAAGAAAAAGCTATATAATCACCAAGTCATGACAGGTTTTAACCTCTGAATACATCTGCTATCTACCCCCTCCCCTGTATCCCTACTAATGCTATGTTTATTCAGGCCATGACCTCTTTTTTGAAAATTGTAATAGCCTTTGGTTTATGGCTTCTGATCTATTTTCCATTTGGCTTCTTAAAATGGTATGTCTAAAAACTCACATCTGGTAATGTCTGTTCCTTGACTTTAAAGGGCTTTAAAGGCTCTTTATTGCCCACTTGACACCATCCAAGATCCACCCACATGGCTCAGCTTACCTGGCCCCCATTGTTTGGCTCCTGTGTATGTTGTTGGCCTCATCCCTGCTCAGGCCTCTGGGTTTTTGCCTGCAGGTTCCAGCAACTCCACCCTGTAGTTCAACCCGTGCACTGGGCTCCATTCTTACCTCCTTGCTGTAGTCTCTGCCTGGGAAGTTCCTCTTCCTACTGGATCTGCGTAACCTCTTTCAGATCTTCCCAGAAACCCCCAGCTCTCCTCTATTGTACTTGCCCCTGGAAAGCTATCCTAAGAGTTCCTTTGAGGAAGATACTGTGTTTTATTGCTATTCATATCCCTAGTGGAGTGAAAATGCAAATGAAGGAACATTACTAGCTCTAGATATCTGGCTTCTCTTAACTCCTGGGCAATAGTTTGAGGTAGTGATTTCAAAACAGACTCTTTTGAAGTTCAAGAAAACATGGCACTTTCAGTATAATAATAAAAATGGTGGTAATGGCTAACATACTATGGCTTACCAAGTATATGATAATGATCTAAACACTTTATATGATTATAGCCTTGAATTCTTACAAAAATTCCACATCTATTATATAGATGAGAAACCCAAGGTTCAGAGAATTTAAATAACATGTTTAAGGTCACGAATAGCAAGGGGTGAAACTAACATTTAACTAGTGACCCAGTAGAAGCACTCAACACTGGATTTTACTGCCTGCACTTGCTGAAAATGAAAAGTGGCGGAGCAAGGTTTTTGAACACAGATTTCAATTGATTTTGTTATAAAATCACATTAGATTCTCAGTAAGTATAAGAGCTCATGATTTATGTACATGCACTCCCCTAGTGCTGCCATCTTGTCCCAAAGCTTCCAACACCATCTACATTCTCATGACTCTCAGATTTACATTTCTAGTGCAGAGCTTTCTCCCAAACTGCAAACCAGATCTCCAGCTCCCGACATTTCTTCTTTGCATGCCAAACAGGCACCTCCACTGGAGCATTTCAAACAATGAACTTCGGCTCTCCCCCTCATAAATCAACTCTGCCCACATTCTTAGCCACCCCATTCATGACAACTCCATCCTTCCAGTGGCTCAGGCTCAACACCGAGAGTGGTCCTCAACTCCTCTATTTCTGCACATCCCACAGCACATCTGTCAGAAGGTCCTGTTGGCTCTGCCTTCAAAATAGATCAAGAATGTGATGTCTTTTTGCTGTCTCCACCACCACTTCTCACCGGAATCACTGCAAAGCGCCCCCAACTGGTCTCTCAGCATCTATCCTTGCCACAGCAGTCTATCCTCACACAGCAGCCAGAGGGAGCCTTTCAAAATATAAATCAGATCACATCACTCCTCAGCCCCTATAGCATTCAGAGCAAAATTTAAGGTCCCTCAAGTGGTCTACAAAAATACCTCCTCCTTTACATGTCTGACCTCCTTTCCTACTTCCCTTCATGCTCATTCTACTCCAGCCACACTGCCCTTCCTAATGTTTCTAGAACAACTCCAGATATATTCCTGCTTTTTTATCTTAGCCCTGGCTGTTCCATCTTCTGCAATTCTCTTCCTCCTGAAATCCACACAGCCAGCTTTCTCATGTCCTTCATGCCACTGGTTATGTCACTGTCCCAATGAAGCCATTCCTAACTACCCTATTTAAAATTGCAACCCCCAGCACAACCAACCCCTCTCCTTGCTCTTTCTTTTCCCCATGGCATTCGTGTGATATAATTAACTTATTTATTGTGGTTTTATTTTGCTTTCTGTCTTCCCCAGTTAGAATGTAAACTCTATTGAAGTACACATTGGGGATGAGAACCTAGTAAATGCTCAATAAATCATTGCTAAACAAATAGGCTGTTATTGATTATTAATATTCAATCTGAGCTCCCACCAGTACAGGAAAGAAAAAGCTTTCTCAGGACAGCATCCACGTTAATAGCTTAATAATCGGAGAGGTGGTTCTAGAAGAACACAGCTTAAATGTAGGACAGCAGTCTCATGTAGCACAAGGTGTGCCTCACAATGAAGAAGCACATGGACTTCGGAGTCAGGGAGCCTGAGTTCACATACCGACTTTGTTGCTAACTAATCTGGGGAAGATATTTAAGCCTCTGTAAAATGAGAATAATAATGATAATAACACCTATCTTGAGTATTGGTTGATTAGTGTCTTTATTATTTATCAAAAATATTTATAGGGGCAAACACTGTTCTAAGTGCTTTACAAATACTCATTTAATCCTCACAACAGATCTATGAGCAGGAACTAATATTATGCACATTTTCCAGGTGTAGAAACTGAGACTCAGAAAACTTAAGTAATTTTCTCAAAGGTACATAGGTGGTAAAAGATGGAGCTGAGGTTTGAACGTGGCTATTGACACCAAAGCTCCGCTCTGCTGCACTAACTGTCCTTGTGCTGAGGAATGAGTGTATCGATGCAAGTCAGGTTCAGTTTAATGTCAGACATTTAGAAAGGTCTCAAAATGTGTTGGCTGCTCTTGTTACATAATAATAATAATAATTATTATTATTACTTGACAATAACATGTTCCGAATCCATCTTCATGCTTCAGAAATTAACACAACTATAAAGAATCAATATAAAACACTTTAAACATGCTTTTCCTAAACCTAGTCACTAAGTACAAAGCCTGGATGGAACTTAAGCACAGAACTTACAAAGATGTTTACTGTTTATTAAAATAGCTTCACTGGCAAATACAGTGTTTGCAGATTACCTTAATGGAACATGAGTCCTATATAATGCCATTGTTCACTATGCCCTTTTCAATTCTTCCTGAGCAGGTTATATGTTTGTCAATTCAAATAAATTTTAAGTATTAAGCAACTATGCTTTGCCACTCCTACAATGAGACAATGATGGCAAAAGGGAAGAATGAAAAACAATTATTTTAGGCAAAAACGTGGTGCAGCCTTCTGCCTTGGGTTGTTATACTTACAGACTGGCGGCAGCTCATATTCAACTTCAAGAACCACTCTTTCCCCAACGTTCTTCAGCAAACTGATGATCTCGTCATGACGGAATTTGGCCAGGTTGATCCCATTCACGGCCTTGATGTAGTCACCTACATCCAGCTGATCACTCCTGCAAAATAGGGAATGTCATATCAATGGACCCCTCTTCTCCACGGGCCTGGCAGACCCGATTTTCCGAGTTCCCTTCATGACTGTGCATGCAAGGACCAGGTGGCAGAAGTCCCTGCCTCCTGGGCTCTGTCTGGCTCCTGATGGTGGGAATACCGCCCTGGTGGATGAGAGAGTCAACAGATCCCTTCTACGCATGCTACTGTTAGCCTTTAGAAGTTCTGTGCTGAGCCCTAAATCAAAAGGTCGGGGGTTCGATTCTTAGTCAGGGCACCCGCCTATGTCGTGGGTTTATCTCTGGTTGGGGAGCATATGAGAGGCAACCAATCGATGTTTCTCCCTTGCATCAATGTTTTTCTCCCTCTCTCCCTACCTTCCCCTCTCTATAAACCTGTCCTTGGGTGAGGAAGAAAAAAAAGTCCTGCTTTGGGTCTGCTGCTGCCAGATTTCCTCCCCTAATCCTTTGCCTCTTCTATTTTTAAAGGGCACCATGAAACAAAATACAGAGAATTGTTTTTCATTGCTCTGCCCATAAAGGCTTTGTTCTCTCGGAGGTAGATTATCCAGATCCTGGACCCAGCAGGACTTTTCTCTTTTTCCCCATTCTCTCTCACTTCTGCCACCTGTCTTTTGAACACATCACAGTTTTCAATATCTTCACTGGGAATTTGCTAAGAGCATCAGCTTATTTTGCTCTTTATTGTTTACAACATGAGTGGTAAAGAAGAGTATTGGTGAGGAAGAAGTTATAATAAAAATACTGGGTTTCAGTGGCATTCTTGTCTCTCTCTTCACCACCATAATAGAACCGTGGGTACTTCTGGGCCTTTAGTCTAACTCTACTTCTAAGCCAAGAGCGAGCAGTGAGACAAATGACAGTACTTAAAATCTGTGTCACTGATAAGGACCTTCAGTAATATTTTCTCCCCAAATAGAAATACCTAATTCATTTATTTTACATGAGTCCAGCTCCAATCATTCCTTTTTCACCAAGTCTTCCTAATCCGCCGCAGCCTGCAGTACCTCTTCTCACTGTTGCCTTGGGTTTACTGACGCTCGCTGGGCAACTTAACTGCCTTCCGCTCCACGACTACTCTCACGCTGTCACTTTTCACTATTCCACAACGCTATTATTACTCCCACACTTTTCATGCTTTTTTATTCCATATTTCCCCTTATAGGTTATAAGCCCCCATTGGGCAGAGATTTTATTTGTAATCACTTTGGTTTACTACCTATAAAATGTCAGCGCCTTAAACAATGAGTATTTGGTGATTGATAACACTCAATGTAATTGGCCCAGCACTACTTTTAATTACAGCATCAACACAACTGCAAATGGCAGTTCCTCCCTACTCCCACCTGCTTCACAGGCAGAGGCTCTGGAGACACATGGAGCCTAAGCATCACAGAGGGGCCATGACTGCTATAAAAGGAAGGAGGCTGTGGGTGTGGAAAGACGGCTCTTAGAATTGCCTGAAGAAAGGAAGTTAAGATGCTTGTGTTGACATCAGCTTGTTTTACAAGTACCTCGAATCATGGAGAAATCCTATGGATTAAGCTTATAAATCAATTGTACAAACTGGTTCACCATAGGTAGTAATCATCATTTCAAATGACACTTTATAAGGCAAGAACTCTAAAGCTTAACTTGTGACCACAGGGGCAAGAGCACTGGTGTCCAGGATTTAAGGTACATAACCTTACTTTTAATGAAACCTGACCCATGTGCCCCCACTTTCTAAGGTGAATTTTGAACCTGTCTGCTAAGCAGGCCCACCCTGCCCAGCAACCAAGACACATTGCCTATGGTGACAACACGCACAATTTGCAGCTCATTGGAACAGACACAAAATGAGATCTCTTCGTCTAAGCCTTCTGTCCTCTGGAAAATCACTACTTTGTCTTGATGAAAAGGAAAATCTCACAAGTAGGAGAGTGGAGAAGATGCCAGGAAAGCAAAACCGCTACTTAGGGGCTCGGCACTGGGCCCGGTCGGGCCCTCAATGACAGTTCCAGCCGTACAGGTTATATGGGTCATCTGTTCCACATGTGCGTGAGCAGTGTCTCTTCCCACTGCAGCCCTTCTGTGTTCAGTGGCACATTTGGGGGCTAGAGCCATATAGGTGTTTTTTTTAAAGCATTTTATTTATTTATTTATTTATTTATTTTTAGAGAGGGAAGGGAGAAAGAGAGAGAGAGAGAAAGAGAAACATCAATGTGCAGTTGCTGGGGGCTGTGGCCTGCAACCTAGGCATGTGCCCTGACTGGTTGAACCTGCAATGCCTGGTTTGCAGCCCTCGCTCAATCTACTGAGCTACGTGAGCCAGGGCACCATATAGGTGTTTTAAAATTAAAATCTTATGAGGGCCTGGCTGCTCCCGAGATGGATTCCCTGGTGACTTTGGCACAGGCCAGAAAAACCATATTTCTGAAACACACCCCAACGATGCTTCTGGCCAGCGGAGGGCAACTGTCCTTTATTTACCAGTGACCTCTTTTTTTTTGTTGTTTCTTTTTTTTATTTTAATCATTGTTCAAGTACAGTTTTCTCCCTTTCAGTCCAGCCCACCCACCCAACCCTCCCCACTTCCCTCCCATTACCACCCTCCCCCTAGTTTTTATCCACGTGTCCTTTAAATTTGTTCCTGTAAATCCTTCCCGTTCTCCCCTGAAATTCCCTCTTCTCTCCCCTCTGTTCACTGTCAGCCTGTCCTCTATTTCAGTGTCTTTGGTTATATTTTGCTTGTTTCTTTGTTTTGTTGTTTAGGGACCTCTTCTGATGGAGCTTTGATTTCTGGATTAATTGCACTCTGTGTCCCCTTTTCCAAACTTCCCCGAGATGTGGTTACCTAGCAGCAATTCCTCCTTGTCGCAGATTAGATACTCTTGGCTTGCCATCCTTGTCAACTCCTCCGGACACCGTCAGTCCGAGGGTGGTGCCTTCCTTCTTCATCAGCTCAACGACGGTGGAGCCCTTGAATTCCTCTGTTTAAAAAGAAGAAAAGCATTTGCCTCATGAAATGAGATTAGAAGCACAAGGTGTTGGGGAACTGATGCTTCCCCATGAACTCTTCCTTTTTCTTTTACTCGAAAAGATCTGTGACCTCTTTTCATTGCAATTTGCAGAGTATCTCATAAAGATTGCATGCAGATATTCCATTATAGGTTATTAAAATGGGTACCGGTGGGACAGTTCATTCTAATTTCACAATAGATAGTCTGACATGGCTTACATACAAATGATGATACTTGCCCTTTGTTTCCTGCCATTCTGAAGTGACTTTTTCTGGTTTCTCTCCTTGTAACTCCAAAGAGAACAAGGGAGAGCTGTAAAAGCAGGGGCCAGCACATTTAAAAATAATAGTACAGATGCATATAGTATAGCAGTAGGGTCCAAGTTCATGTTACATTTCAGCCGATGAAGAGAGCTTTGTATAGGTTTGAGAAAAATAGTACTGACTCTCGACTCCTCCTCCCAACCCGTCCTTCAGAAAACAAAGTACAATGGCTTCACGTAACGAGTAGCATGACTTCTTACAAAATTTGTCACAAAACAGGTTTGGTCCTCAGAAACCTGGTAATTGCTGCCAAGTCCTCATTCTCTGCACATGAAAAATTTTAAGTCTTACAGATCCTGTGGGGATAATGTCTACAAACTAAGAGAGAACCCAAATCCAATTGTTTGATTTCAGGCACAACCAAAGGTAAGAAGACTTTAAGAACATCCTTCCTTTCAGAAATAAAAATGAGTCACGTCAACATTCATGAGTCCAGAGGCTGGTTATGACAAAAACTGCCTCACAACTCTCTGTGATGTTATTCCCTGCTCTGCACACATACTTTCTGGGTAGGGCTGGGGAGAGTGGACACTGTTCCACCTCTTCCTAAATCGGGTTGTGATTTTCAGTGGTCATGCACTTCTAGAACATGAAAGACACTATTCGAACTTCAAGAACAGACTTTCTTTTTCAAAGAAAAAAAACCCCAAACAGATTGTTTGCACACCTCTGCTCCTTCCTTAATTACGTATAACATGGTTAATTATTTTAAAAATCTCTATGAATGCTTATCATAAAGGTTTTTAAGTTGTTGTTGCTGGTATACTATTCCATCTGCCAATGAAAAGAAATTGAATTATGCTGGGGAAGGAAATAATCTCTCATCTGATTGGGTAAGAAGGACAGAGTATCATGGATGGGAAAGGAGGCAAGTGGGGGGCAGGGACAGGTCACTGATTGCCTCAGTGACATACAGGATGTCATTCCAGGCAGGGCTTCTGAGATGGCCAGGTCCTGTGATCTCAGCACCCAGCACATGTCTTTTTCATGGTAGTTTTGTGACACTGCATATGTGAGCTGTCATTGCCCTTTAAAGTAGAAACCAAGGAAGAGTTTATGAGTGTGAATGTTGTCAGCTTCATTCACTACACTTTGTGCGAGAACACATAATGGATGAAATTCAAGAATCAAAATTCTTGTCAAGTATACAAAGCATAGAGACTTTTATATCCTTTACCAGAAGCATTTGTAACAAAGTCCATCGGGTGTGCATTTCACCTGTGTCCCCTTAGAACCAGCAAAATAACCCCCTATACGTCCCATAAAAACATACATAGGCCCAACTGATATTTGCAGAGATCAACTTAACAACTCCCCCTATAAATCCTTCTTGGCAGAAGACTAGGTATAAACCACTTAAGAAAATAAAGCTGATAATTAAAGTAATGAAAATACATAACAGATGATGACTATTCACAGTACAGAGACATAATGTGCCCCACAATTTTGCCCAACAAAGGAATTCTTTGCATTTTCTTTAAATATGTAGACTGATCCTGTATATTAAAACATATGATTATAGATCTTGGAGAGATCCAACTTGGAGTTGGAAGCATGGTTTTTAACAGCCCATCTTAGAGGTCAGTCAAAAATGTGCAAAAAGCAACTATGAAATAATAATATCCTTCAAGGGAGAAGTAAGTTTCAATTCATAAGAACTTCATTCCTATTCAGGCTTTCAAAAACACGCTTCTTGCATGGAATGAGAATCACTATATAAGTGCAGTCTTATGGGATGTGGGCAACAGAGTTTTCTTCAGAAGGAACTCAGGTCATTCTCAGGTTTCTGGCTGAACCCTAAAAATCTAGAAAAGCTCAATTTTGTTAGTTTAATTTGGTCTCTGTTAAAATATTAATCCAGCTGGGCTTTTTAAACTCGTAATAGTCAACTACTCTCCTATTTAAAAATATTTCAGATCTTTCCCTAAGAGCTAGTTTTAATAACATAAAAGATAGAAAATATTCATGCACCAGTTAATTGAGTTATTTGTGCATTCATTGATTTAAGCATTTATTGAGTGCTGACTGTGAGCAAGACAATCAAACCCAAAGATGAAAGAATTCTGAGATGCTTACAACCTATTCCCAGAGGCAAATGGTTCAGAAAGCAGCAGGCCACAGTGTGGGTTGTGGGGAAGGGCCCGGAGGAGGGGGTCCTGGCAACAATGTACACTGCAGGCTTACTGTTCCAAGTGCAACATTCCTGTCACAATTTTGTCTTCTGTTTAATCTGTCCGTACTTATCGATCAGGATTAGCAAAGCAAAACAGACCAAAGGAGAAATCTAAATCAGGCAAAACTCAAGAGTAAAGATAAAATATTATTGTAGGAAAATGCACTGAATCACATGAATGTTAACTGCCAATAAGCAGCTCTAGTCTCTGAAGGATTGACTAAATCTTTTACAGGGATTTCTGAAGGGAGCAGGAGAAAAGAAGCAGTTTGCAGAGGCAGGAACATGTTCTGGAGTTGGCTTTTAGTTAACCTGCACTCTCTACTAGATTAATCAGTCATTTTATATCTTTTGTGGTGTTTAATGTTTGCATAATGATTTAATGGCAAAGAGAAATGAAGACAGATGCATTCATTTGCATGAGTTCAATTTCATATCAAGGCCTACTAAACCAAGTTCTGCAGTGAAACAGTGGAATTTGGGCAAGTCAACACGTAGGGGAATTTCTTATTTGTGATTTAAATTGCAAATATTGCTTTCTGAATCAAGAGGACCATGCAGCAAAGATTGTGGACTCTCCAAATTAGCAAGCAACACAGAGATCAGCTGATGCTCAACTGGAAAGGAATAAGATGGTTCTGGATTTAACGGTTTCCTCAATCACCATATTTAGTTATCTCAGGAAAATTTTGCAGGCTTACATCTGTATGGATACTCACTCAGTATAATCAACAAGAAGCTCACTGACAGAAGGGGATATTGTTGTTTGCTGTTTTTCTTTGAGTGTATAATTCAATATTCTTAATTACTAAACTCCAGAAAGTTTTAGGAAAAATAACAATAATGCCTGTTGAAAGCAAGAGAATTCTGAAAAAAATCTTGCAAACAAATAAGAAATTTAATAACATATTAATAGATGGTTACAAAATTACATAGACTTTATATAAACAACAGCAAGTTAGAAGTTATAGAAGAAACATTTTTAATACCCCAAAAGTTAAATCTCTGAGAAAAAAAATTAATGAAAAATGTATAAGATTTATATGAAGAAAACTTTAAAATAAGCCTAAGGGATACATGATCAGAATAAGTGGAAAGGCACCCATTCCTTCATTCAGTGAAAACTGAGCACTTGCTACAGACACTGCTCTAGGCTTTGGAGACACAGCACTATACAAAACAGAGAAAAAGCCTTTCATCTAAAAACATTATTCCAGTGGGTAGCATAACCCAACACCAACAACAGGACAATTCACCTTAAATTAATCCATATAGTTCACAATATTGACAAAAATATTAATAGGATGTTTGGTGGGTACAAGATATATTTTATATTAGTACAAAAATGGAACATGAACCCTTGCAGACATTCTGCGAACTGTGTTCCCCAAGCCTGGCAGCTTGCTGCTCAATGTTGCTCTGAAAAGACAGGGACAGCCTACGCATGAAGCCTACCTGAATGAGGTAATGGAGTTATGACTAAACTACCAATTGTATCACCCTCAAGAGAGATTATAAAAAGACCCATACATCCCAGAAGTGGGGGCCTGGAGTGGGGAGGCAAAACCTCTGCCCTCAAACACTGGTTAGAGTCTAGAACTGTTTAGCCGTACAAAAAAAATAATCATAAAGAAAGAAAAACAGAAGTTTCATAGGCATAGTGCACTCAAAACCCATATTAGACCACTTTAGCGTTTTGTAATACTGTTTACACGGAATAAAGGTACGACATGATAATTGTAGTTTGTTCTGTGAAACTCTCAGTGTGTGGAGATTCTTACCTCATTGCTTATTTTAAAAATATAATTAGCCTTAGACCAGAAAATGGGAGTTACCTCTAACTTTGAAAGTTCCCTAGAATTCAGTGGCTAAATGAGCAAGGAATTACAAAGTGAACACTTGTAAAAACAGTTGCTGACAGAGGACAGACAAAAAATGATGATTATAATGGAGAGTGATAAGGGCTATGACAGAGTCAATAGATGGAGGCCTATCATGTTCCAACCTGGGAGGATCCCTCACAGGCAAGGCGAGTAGTGGGTTCTGGACAGTTCCCTGGAGGAGTCATCACAGAGAGAGGCCTTGAAGACAGCCTCGCTCAGCAAAAGTGGGGGTGGAGGGAGGTGTTAAAGGCCAAGGAGCAACACAGGCCATTTACTGCACAGGTTCTGCCTAGTGCAAGTCCATTCTTTTTTTAAAAAATTTTTTATTTATCCATTTTCCTTTAGAGAGAGAGGAAGGGAGGGAGAAAGAGAGGGAGAGAAACATCAATGTGTGGCTGCCTCTTGCATGCCCCCTGCTGGAGACCTGCCCACAACCCAGGTATGTGCCCTGACTGAGAATCAAACTGGTGACTCTTTTGTTCGCTGACCAGAGCTCAGTCCACTAAGTCACACCAGCCAGGGCTGCAAGTCCATTCTTGATATTAGGGGAAAAGCATTCAATGCTTCATCATTAAATAAGTTAGTGTTTGGGTTTTTGTAGATACTCTTTATCAAGTTGAGGAAGTTCTCCTCTATTTCTGTTTTTCTGAAAGTTTTTAAAATCATGAATGAGTTTGAATTTTCTCAAATATTTTTGGCATTGATTGATAAGATCATGTGACTTTTCTTCATTAGTCAGACAATGTAGTGGAGTACACCGATTTTCTAATATTAAACCAATCTTGCATTTCTCAAGTAATCTTCACTTGTTCATGATATATAATTCTTTTTATATATAGCTAAATTCTATTTGCTAATACTTTGTTAAGGATTTTTTTGTGTGTCTATATTCATGAGGGACATAACTTGCAGCTTTCTTTTTGTACTATCTTTGGTTTTGGTGTCAGGCTAATAATACTAGCTTCATAAAATGAAATGGGAAATACATTTCTTCCTCTTCTATTTCATGGACAAGAGTGTGTAGGATTGGTGTTTATTCTCTTCAAACATTTGGCGTAATTTTTCAATGCAGCCATCTGGGTTTGGACATTTCTTCCTTTTTTTAAATGTGCAATTGAGAACATTTCTTTAATAGTTCCAGAGCTATTTGATATCTAGTTCATGTTGGATAAGTTGTGGCAGTTTGTGCTCTTCAAGGAATTGGCCCATTTCAACTGGATGAAAATCCTTGCAGGTAAGAGACTGGGTATTGGTGTACCTTTAAAGCACCCATGTGACCCTAACACATGGTCAGGATTGAGAGACGCTGACTTAGGGTTTGTTGCAGAAGGAAAGACAGGTGGAGAAGAGTCTGGGAAGCAAACCGAGAAGTGCTCATATTTGAGTTTTAGAAAAGTTTAGCCTGTTATTAGTGTAGAGTAGTGGATTTGGTGATGATGACAAGAAGTTTTGGGGAGAAAGGCATTAGATTTGGGCCGAGGTGAACTTTTAAAAAGGCCACTGTTGTAATATAGTGTATTAACTAAGTTAGGCTAGATTGTGTCAACACATCTGAAAATGAACAATGGCTCAACCACAATGGAAATGGATTCTGCCCATGTGCAAGACCAAGGTGGTGTTCGTGAGCAGCAGCCAGTTCTCCTCTGCATTGGGATCCAGGGATCTACTCTCTTTTCCATGCATGACTCTTGTCGCCAGAATTCTGGTTTGCAAACTTGCCCTAAGGTGCCTCAGGGCTCCATAGTGACCTCACCACACCACCATGGACAATTTGAAATTTCTGAGGGAAATATGGCTGTACTCGGTACTTGGTAACTGTTGGACATAACACCACCAACTAGCTGGAAACAGTTTTTTTTTTCCAAACCCTATCTTTGCAAAGCTGGGTTTTTGGTGGTAGCTGTGATAAGACAAAAAAAAAATCCATGTCAAAAACAATGTGGAACAGAAAATGAAGTTGTAATATTTAATTTGATTTGAAGGTTTGAGAAGTTGTGTAATGCCCAACAAATACACACATACCGTTACTGCATGTTTTAATTCATGTGTATTTTTCAAACAGTTACTAAATGGGTAGGCTATAACTATGCACTATGCTGTTTGGACCTAACTACTAACTGAATGGAACTGCTGACATTTCACTTGGCCTAGAGGTACTGTGCAAAGATTCCTGACACATTAAGGGCTCCTGGAACTGCGAAAGTTTGGAGACTTCTGCCCAGCACGTCATTCTGTCTGTGTTCAGCTGGTGAGAGGAGAAAGAGAGCTTGCTTACACACCACCACTCATCTCCTTCTGCTCCCAGACCGGAGGCAGGAACCTGCTGCCTGTCCACACCTAACCGCAAGGGAGGCTAAGAACTGGGCAGTAGACAGATGCTGAAGCAATAGGCTAGAGAGGATTTCTGGGGGACAGGCAGACAACCCACGAGAGACTGAAATCTGCCAGTAGCTATGTGGATGGCATGGACTCTATAGTGCAGGGGTCCCCAATCTCCAGGCTGTGAACCTGTACCAGTCAGGGCCTGTTAGGATGCATAGCAGGAGGTGAGCTTAAATGTAATGTGCTTGAATCATTCGGAAACCATCTCCCCACTCCAGTCCATGGAGAAACTGTCTTCCGCGAAACTGGTCCCTGGTGCCAAAAAGGCAGGGAACCACTGCCATAGTATATAGGAAGCAAGGCCCTGAGTTACAGACCAATCAGTGTGTGTGTGTGGCAGGGGGCAGGGCAGGGGGCGGGGAATAGGGTGAGGAGCTATGCAAAACAAGAGGACCTGAAGATGTCTGGCTTGTTTGGGGTATGTTGACATCAGTCACTAAGAAAAGGAATCTGAAAAATGAGAGAAAGTTTGTGTTGCTCAGACTGATTGGAGGGGAGCAGTTACATTACATGTTGTCATATAGAGAGAAACTGAATGAGATTTAGTACCAGGGAAAAAACCTAGTCTTAGTACAGTTTCGTCACACCCCAAGCAAAGTGAGGGGTCTGTAAGATCCTCACCCCATAGCTATAACAAAAAAAGAGAAAACACATTTAAAATGTCACTACCATGGGCATGTTCAGCAAAATAGGCATTGGTGAAGCTCTTTACTTTTTTTTAATTCTCACCTGAGGATATGTTGATTTTAGACTGAGAGAAAGTAGAGAATGAGAGAGAGAGAGAGAGAGAGACATTGTTTGTTTGCCTCCCTCATGTGTCCTGACTGAGGATGAAACCTGCAACCTAGGTGAGTGCCCTGATTGGATATTGCACCCACAACATTTTGGTGAACAGGATGATGTTCCAACTAACTGATCCACCTGGCCAGGGAGAAGCTCTTGATTTATTGATGTTTCATTAACTACATAGACTCTTAAAAATCATAAACAGTGAAGTAGAAATATTATTGACAAAAACTTGACACAGTAAGCCACAAATGTCAAATGTGAGGGATGGGGATAGTGCTTTGGTCCCTCTGTACCTGCAGTGCCCAGAATGGTGCCCAGCAGAGTCGCAGGTGCTTCCTGGTAACTGCTGAGAAATGAGCCATCGGTCTCAACACAGGGAACTGTGACCGGGCAATGGGCATTGACTTGTAGCAAACACAGTTATTGCTGGATGGTGCAGAAGCAAAATGATAAAGCAGCAGAATTTGAACAGGGGCAGACCTATGTCCCTAAGCTTCTTTGGTTGATTATTTTTTACCATTGCCTTAGTAAGTGGGATTGAGGCTCGCATCAGAATACTTTAGCTATGTCTGGGTATTACTTCTGGAGAGAATATAATTGCTCACACTACAATTTAATCTGTATATTGCTGTTAGTTGGTGCCACTGGAAAGTTTATCCCCCTAAGGAAATGAACAGATGCTTTTTCCAATACTCATTTCAAATTCCTCCTAACATCCTCTGGTTCAGCAAAGCTGCAGGGAACAAGGCTGGGCTCTGGTGATGAATGGCTGTACCTGCAGTCTCCCACGCTAGCAGAGGAAGGTCTTCTGGCACTCTCCACCTTTACGTGGTGACATGAGAGACCTACCAGAGTTTCGCTCATCCCCGGGGAATCTGAGCATAAGTCAGACTAGTGGAAGGGATGTATAACATGTAAATATTACCTGGCACAAATGGCCACGTGAAACAAATTATGATCAGTATTTATCTCACACAGTGATAGGGAGGACTGGATTAATATCTGTATGTTTCTTAGAGCACCTTCAGATAAAGAGGATATACAAATATGGAGTACCAAATATAAAAATCTGAGAGCCTTGGGAGTATGTGATATATAGAGCAGGATTTTTATTTTTAAATATTTTATTTATGCATTTTTAGGGAGAGGGGAAGGGACAGAGAGAAGGAGAGAAACATCAATGTGTGGTTGCCTCTCATGCACCTCCTACTGGAGACCTGGCCTGCAACCCCGGCATGTGCCCTGACTGGGAATTGAACTGGCAACCCTTTGGTTAAAGGCCGTGCACTCAATCCACTAAGCCACAGCAGCGAGGCTTATAGAGCAGGATTTTAAAAAGTAGAACAAAGATACAGACTCTTGCTGTAACTGATTCAGTTTATCATAGGTCTCTCTCTTAAAGCATCAAGAATAAAAATCACTCCTTTTAAAATATGGTAATACTAGAATTCTTTCAGTTTTCTGCTTCTCAAAAAATGAATGATTTAATTGTCAAAATTATTAAGCTTCCAGTGTCACAATATAGTAACAAATTTTTTAAGTTTTTCTGGGACTTAATTTCCTTATCTCTAAAATAGGCATGTAACAGTACCTACCCTGAGAGTATGGCAAAGATTAACTGATAAAATTCTTACAAGGAACTTACTGTAGTACTCATCACATAGTGAATATTCAATGTTATACATTAGCCATGGTATTGTTGTTGTTGTTGTTGTTATTATTATTATTATTATTATTTGAATATTGGAAAATTCCAGGTATTCAGCTTGCCAATATTTTACTGTATTTTGATATGTATAGATGATAAAACAAGTAACAGTGGTGTTTAATGATTTTTAAAATCATAGACTCCTTTGAGAAACTAATGAATCCATGGGCCTTCTCCCCGGGAAAATTTTTACATAAAGCTTCAGGGGAATTGACGGATACCCTGAGGACCTGGAATCAGACTGGATTTGAGCAAACTGAAAATCACAGCACAGCCTCCGCCAGGCTGACATGTATGATGTGTGCACATGTTGGGTGGGGATCACGGGAGAGTGAACAGTGCCTAAGTCTACCAGTCACATGTTCCCACATAGTCACCTAAAGTTGAAGGTGACTAAACCATAGTCAGGAAACAGGAACCAACTCACCTCAGAGAAACTTCCCTTCCTGAGCAGGAAGGACAGTGGTGGGCATTTACATCTGAAACTCCATAAGGATCAGCAGTTACTGGGGATCCAGCTGCCATACTTGCTTCAAGAGCCCCAGGTGATTTTCCTTTGGGCAAACCCTCCACTTGTAATTTTTTACTTGTAGGTGGTTGTAATCACATTTTCAGTGTTGTTGATATGATTGAAAACTGTTGGGAACCGCCCTGCCTGGTATCAGAAGCTGTAACCCCCGCCTAGGCTAAGGCTAAGGGAACGCCCTTGGAACCATAAGCCAGCAAGGAGACAAAAGCTTATCTCCCTGGCAGGAATGCTGCTTCTGCTGCTTCATTCATAACTGAACCCCAAAGCTTGGTTGGTTAGCCAAAGACGGGTAAGATTCCCCACGGGGGGAATGACCTAAGACAGGCACGATCACGTGGGAGGCCCCCAAAAGAAGGACTTGGGGGGCTGCAGCAAAAGGGGGTGATGGACCCTCACTCCTCAGCTTTGACATAGCCTGAGTTCTCAGCGTCTGGGAGAAAATCTCCTTATCTCTTGGTTGCCTTAGTTCCCTTGCTCCACCTAAGCCTGAAACAATGACAGGGTGGTGCAGCTCGGTACTAAGAAGTGCGGATTCCCCAGGGTGATCAGGCCTAAGAAAGGACATGTAAATTACTGTGAAACCTTCTTTGTTTAGAATGCTCTCAGTTGAATGAGAGGGGTCCCAGGAGGAAGTTAGTTTGTTCCTCAAAGTCTTACAGTTCTTTGACCCTGACTCAAAATAGACCCGCAGAGTTCCTTGTTATCTATTGTTCCTTACTTCTGCCTAATGAGTACTGTACTTTACCTGAATTATTATGCAAAATGAGCCCAATAAAAGAGGGTTTGGACAGTAAATCGGCGTGCTCCCCACTAGAGGGGGTGGCCATTCTGTCCCTACTTCTCCACAGAAACTAGTCTTTCTCTGTGCATGTTTTTTCTCGCATTTCATCGAGCCATCCACAGCGTTCCGTGATCACTGCTGGCCGGTGACCCACGCATCAGAAAACTGGATTCTTCAAGTTAAACTTCAGCAATTGGCACAGCTAACTTTGAAATTACTCTGATTTTCAGTGTTCTCCTTGAGAAATTAACTGCATTCCTATAGCTACCTGTGAACCCTTTTGGTCCAAAAATGTTTTTTGAGCATGTTCAGACTCTGTGCTATAGTAAATTGCTGAGCAACTTAATGAAACATTGTTGGGGAGGATTTTTGGGGATGTCTATTTTGATATCGTTTTGGCCAATATCTTATGTTGACTAACTATTTACACACAAAAAACTAGAGTGGTGGTGCTAGGGTTAGAATGATCAGAGGGTCTGGTCTGGGAGTCTAGCTGAGAGAGGGATGAGAGAGAGGAATGTCTTGTCCAGTTGGTGGGTGAGAAGAAAGGAACATTCCAGAAGTGAAGGAAGACAGGCAGATAGTAGGTGGGATCGCTCTTGCAGCTAGTGAGAACTAGTCATGAATGGGTTAGGTGGCTTAGCTTGTGCCCAAGTTAAGGGAGCTAAATATCACTTAGGGACTGTTGCTTCTTCAAAGATAACTGAAAAGGCGAAGCCTGGGATCCCATTTGGCCTGTAGAGGAAAGTGATGGAGTGACACCAATAGGTAGTCTATCTGGACTGCAGCGAGCAGGCTGAAGGCAGGGAGGGAATAAGGGCCTCCCGGATGGAGGGAGCTAGGCCTTGAGAATGGAGCCTGGAAGCCACTTCTGTGCCATGCCGCACTCCTTGGGGCGGTGCAGCCAGACGATACCTTCACCAACCACCCAGGGCCATGAGAAGGACATGAGTTTTACTTCTAATTTTCCCAGGTAACCAAGCATGTACCTTGTGGACGCTCTGCCTGCCATGAGTAAGTCCTGCTCCTGGCTGCTGATGCCCCACCCCTCCCCCTGAGGGGTACTGCCTGAGAGGCCATGTGGGGTTTCTAGGGTCCCTTTACTTAGGTTTTTGGTTGAGTTGCTCTCTGCCAGTGGACCCAGAGAATGGGCAGCTCACTTCATCCAGGGACTAGGGCATGGGGGGCCATAGGGCTAATGGAGTACTATGGGAATCACCCCTGCCCCCCAACCACCCGGGACCCAAGACAGCAGCAGGAGGACTGTTCCATACCTGAAACTAATATCAACCCAGGGGAACCAAGAAACTTGGTCTCTCTGGATCCTTGCTCACTGCTTGAGACTTGTACTCGGATGGTGCACTGGCTTGCCTTCTCCATGGGCCACATGTCCTTAGCAGTCCCTACAAACTGCATGGCGAATGGCAGAACCAGCTCCACATGTAGCCTCCAGAAGGGAGCCTGAAGCCAGACAGCAGCTGGAACGAACTAAGCTACCTGGATGACCACTTAGTAGTGCCTTGGGCTCCAAAGGACAGTACTTTAATATGGGGCAGGAACTCTGGGCCCTGCCTTGTGTTCTGGTCTTGCTGAAGATGGCTGGGTTTTGTCTGGGTTTTGTGGAGGAGACAAGGTTTGAGACAGGGAGTCCCCCATTCTTCCAGATCGTTTAGCATCTGAACAAAAACATCTTTCCTTTCCCACCAGCATCTACCTCTAGAGCTTCTTTTGGCGGCAGTGGGCAGCTGAACCACATCTTTCTTTGCCCAGGAACAGGAGGATGAACTTGAGCAAGAACTAGACTTCTTAAATAATCAGGGCAAAATGGGATTTATGGCTGTACTTGCTCTGCCTCCTCCTTCCATGGATAGCTAAGTACCGAGGAGTCTGGCACCAGCTAGAGAACCTGGCTGAATAGGGAAATTAAAATAAAGAAGTCCCGGATACCTTTTAAGATTATGCAGCACTTTAAAAGCAGTTAATACTTTTAAAAATATTATCATATCCATTACTGAATTCAACCTTCAGGACAATCCTGTGAAGAAGATATTACTCCCATTTTGTAGATCAGGAAACTAAGATTGGAGACTTGCTAGGCAGAACTTTCTGTCTGTTTTAAGTACATGAAATTGCCTCCTCATATAACTGAATGTTATCAATTTTCAGAGCCATTATAGAGTAATCGCTCAACAATGGGCACCTAAATGTGTAGATGAAATACTACTGAGAAAAGGGCTGAAAAATGAGTCCAGCCTCAGGCAGACTCCAAGCCTCTAGGGCAACAGTAAATCAGTAAATCTGTCCTCCTCACTTGGTTACAGGTGTCAGGGGCACTTATTTGACTTTCTCTTATTTTATGAGACTTGATCCATTTCTAATAAAGCAACAGATGGAAAAGTAATAGTGCAGTCACTGCAGATAACCAGGAGGCAAGGCGTCAGGGGAGCCCTGTGGACTCTCTCCGGAGAAGCCAGGCAGCCTGCTGTTATGAGTTTGAGTCTTATTAGAGCCTCACGGAGGCCCTGCTGGCATTCAGAACCGGAGGGGGCTGTGCAGCCCATGCCAGAGACAGCTCCCACGCCCCACTCCCAGCTTCCTCCACCCTGACAAGGGGGTAACCTTCTCCTGTGGCCTCTCTCCTGGTCCAGCTCTTTTCTTCTGCTCCCCAGAAGAAACAAGTTTGTTCTCGTCCCCAGGGAAAGGCTCCCCACTAGGGTAAGCAGCAATGGAACTAGCAGGCAAACCAGTCATTATTATTTCTTCTCTGCTCAGTCCTTTGTTTCAGTATCTCAGTCACCATATATCACATCCCCTTACCCAATTATCTTGTAGCCTCACTCTCAGAATGAAATGCATTAATCCTTTCCATCCAGCCATCCACTCATCCATCCATCCCTTACGTAAAACAAAGCGTAAGGGATCTAGTCTGGGGCTAAGAAACAACTGCTTGAAAAGTATTTGTAACTGTTTCATTATGTCCTGGAAAAACCATCCATGTTGCCTTGGGCAAGTCACTAACCCCTCTCTGGGGCTGAACTAACTGGTTAAAAGTACTGTATTTCATTGACTTCAAGATACCATCGCTTATCACTAAGTTTAAAAAATGTTTTTCCTTATAAAATCACTCCAAGCGCATACATGGAAAGGAAAACCTAACTAATGGGTTAAGGAAACCACATCCTCTTCACATTCAGCTTCTGCACCATGTCACTGATGTCCACATTCCTCTGGGCGGGGAGCCCAGTGGCGAGACAGGCTTCTTAGGGAACACTCTGTTGCTGTCTCTTGGCCTTTCTTCCAAGCTGCTGAGACCTGTTTGGCAAGTTTTGATGCTTGTGCCTCTTTGATGTTATGTGAAAGTGTCAACAGAATGTTTTAGACAATAACGCATGCTCCTTTCTCAAGTGGTCCTTCAGTGGTTTATTGTCTGAAACTTCTAGGAGTTCCATTTATCCAATCACATCGCCAGGAATTACAACCAAGTAATGGCATGCACAGGCAGGAGAAGATGGCATCCCAGCCACTGCAGGTCCAAGAAAAAACGTATAATGAATCCTGTTTTCATGGCTGTTAAAATGTGTGGGGGGAAATGGGTCTTTGAATAAATGAAATACAGTGTGTCCCTCCAAACTCCACTTTCAGCTAAAGTTCTTAAGGCACACAAGGAAAGGGGAGGCCAAGCAGGAGGAGTAGCTCTAAGTCCCTTGTCCCACCTTCCACTATTCCTGTCTGTTCTCTTTTGTTCCTCTATGTAAGATTTTGTTTGCAAAGAGGTTTTTACTGTAAAAACAAACAAACAAACAAAAAAACAAGTGTGAATCCCATGAGATGGCAGACTTGGCCAGTCCCAGCTTTGGCATTTGGTAAGTTTGTAATGATAATGAACAGGAGAAACTACTGACTCTTAAATTTCCAGGAATTTCACTACTATTGGCTTCTTCCAAAGCCTGGAGAGGGATCCTAACAATGTGTTCACAGGGCCACGTGGTTTTTAAAATTTGAAAAATATATTTTTGTGGTCTTAAAGAGCCGCCTCCCCTCAAACTGTGTAAGCTTAAGGTGACACAAAACCTAGCTCTTCTTTTGATAACACCGCTTTCCCTCTGTGTAGCACTGAATGTGTTGCTGAGCAGCCACATACCTTTTCTCATTTGATTCCCACAGAAACCTAGGATCTTAAACATGAAAAGTCTGAAGCCTTTCCAGGTTAGATGACTTGCTTAAAGACACCACAGCAGCCAAGTCATTTTGCTAGAACTTGAAATCAGAAGCTCTAACTCTAAATTCAATCCTTCTACTGTATCATTCCAGTTAACTATGGGTTGCCTTGGCTTGAGAGTTGCTAAAGTGACTCTTATCAAAAAAATTTTCCAAATTCTAATAAAAAGTTTTAACACTATTTTCTTTGACTTCTTGAGTGTAAGTATGAAACATTACAACAGATCGTGGTTCAAGTGGATTGTGAAAGTCACTTCCATACAACGGGTAAAAGAATATTTACGGTTTGAATTGAGTTATCGACCTGCCAAACCCTCATTTGGGAGGCCACACCAGTTCCAGAAAGTAACAACTTTGTGTTGGAATTCATGAGAAAGATGCCCTGCTGAACATCTAAAGAAAAGGCTTACTCTTTTTTTTTGTTTGCTTAATTTTTGTTTAACCCAGTGATATATGGACCCACAGATATGTATTTTTATCATATCTGGAATATATATGTGTGTGTGTGTGTGTGTGTGTGTGTGTGTGTATTTCCTGAAAAAAAATATTACCTCTCTCTTTTCTTTCCATTGCATATTTTCCTTTAACAGATTCATCATGTGGTCTGAATACAATATCCACCCTTGTTGTCAAGCATGAACAGAGCAGCGGACAATTCCTTTTTAAAAGCACAATGCCCTACCAATGCCTTTAAAAAATCCATTACAGAATATCTCACCAAGCCCATGAGAGCATTACAATAATTGCTTCTCTTACCCAGGTGAGAAAAGAACATATCTGTCAACTAAAGAAGTGCAGAAGCAATTAACACCTCAACACTCTACTGGGAAATTGCTCCAATTAAAGAAATAACAGGGATGCTTCATGGTTATTGTATTGCTAATATTTAGTTACTAGCATGGCTGCAGATGCCTCAGTTACTCTCATCTACCCTCCCCAGTGCAGCAAGGCCAGGAGCTGGTCAGGGTGTATTTGTGTATTGGCATGTGTGGCACATGTAGTTCTTCGGTCACATTTTTCAGAAGCTGAATGTACACATAGGGTTAGTATGTGCCCCGATGAAATCAACATGGTAGGTAGGCCCTGGATGGTGTGGCTCAGTGGACTGAGTGCTAGCCTGTGAACCAACCGGTGGCTAGTTTGATTCCCAGTCAGGGCACATGCCTGGGTTGTGGACCAGGTCCCCAGTAGGGGGTGCACAAGAGGCAACCACACATTGACATTTCTCTCTCTCTCCTTCCCTTCTGTCTAAAAATAAATAAATAAAATCTGAAAAAAAAAAACATATGCATAGATGAATCAACATGCAAGGCTACATGTGCCTCCCATCAGTAACTACTCAGGTATTAAAAGCACAACTGGATTGTCTGCAACCACAATGAAACTGCCTTATCTGTCCTCTTCAAAGGCTGGGCTACTAAACAAAAAGTTTATATTTACCAAGCCTCTGTACAACCAGTGGAGGCACATGACTAAGCTGGGCAGTGAAACAGATAGATAAAACCCTCGTTCATCAGCAGCAAGATCAGATCTCTCTAGAAGTCCAATCCATCATCTTTCCCACTTCAGGGAGACACCCAGTAATGTTATATACAGACTTTATTGAGTGCAGGCTGGGTATACCAACCTGATTAGAGTTTTGAGAGACACAGAAGCTGAAAATAGGGCCTGGGCTCCTGACAATCTTAGTCGAGTTGAATGTATTTCTTTTCTTCCTCTACACTCCCACCCCCACCCTGCCACCAAAACTTGGTTATAAAAAGGACCAACGTCACTCCTAGAATTCCTGGAGGAAATCATGTAGGAAAGACTAGTGCCCAAGTTTGTACAGGTTAAGTCAGGTAAAAATGAAAAAGCGTGCATGAGGAAAAGCAGCCATGAACCTGAAAGATGCTGGAAAAGACTTTCAAGAAGGAAGGCAGGTGGTCCACCTGGGCTGGCATCTGAATTAAATCACAGGTGATCTTAAAGGCCACATGGCTCAAGACTTACCTCCATTTAGTTTTTATTATGTGCCTATAGTCATCATCCAGTGCTGTCTGAATACCCCAGTGTGCTCTCAGAAAGCTGCCTGTATCTTCTTCAGACAGTTTCAATGAACAGTAACTACATTCATTATACACTTTATGTGTGCTAGGCCTCACTTAGTATGCTGTGTGGGACAGGCTCTAGGTGGTTCATCCTTCTTTCTAACTCCTGATCATAAGCCCTTGTATTGTCCCCTTTTCTTGAGTATGGATGTGATCTACACTTGCATCTAATCACCAGAATATGGCAAAGATGTTGGGATGTGTGTGATCTTGTGAATGTCGTGACACACCTAAGACTGCAGTACCTATCTTGCTAGAGACTTCACCGTCTTCGTGGGCTTGGAGGGATCAGGCAGCCATGTTGGGGCTGGAGGTGGCCTCTGACTGACAGCCAGCAAAAGAGTGAAGCCCTGAACTGAATTCTGCCAGCCACCTGAGTGAGCAGGAAAGCAGAGCCTTCCTCAGCCAAGTGTCAGATGAGACTGCTGCCCCGGGTGACACACAGACTGCAGCTTTGTGAGACCCTAAAGGGAGGGCCAGATAGTCATGCCTAGGTTGTTGACCCACAGAAGCTGAGGTAATAAATGTGTGTTGCTTTTAAGCTGCTAAGTTTTGGTAATGTTGTTACACACTAATAGATAACTAATATCCAGTGGTCCATCCTTATCCACAGGGTAAGTTCCAAGATCACCCCAGCGAATGCCTGGACCCTCAGGTAGAACCGAACCCTATATATACTGGTTTTTCCTATACATACATACATACATACCTTCAATAAAGTTTAATTTATAAATTAGGCGCAGTAAAAGATTAATGATGAAGAATTAAATAAAACAATTATAACAATATCCTGTAATAAAAGTTACGTGAATGTAGTCTCTATAATATGTACGTCTGTCTCTCTCTCTATCTACCTACCCATGTAATGTCTTTCAAAATATCTCACTCATCTTTCCACTTAAAGGAAGCACCTTGTGGGTCCTTTTTGGCATGTCCGAATTACCAACATCACCACCCTTGCACTTGGGGGCCATTATTAAGTAAAATAAGTGTTACTTGAACACCAACACTGCAGTACCATGACAGCTGATCTGAGGTGAATGCTGAGCGACTAGTGGGCGGGTAGTGCGCACAGTGCGGATACGCTGGGCAAAGGGATGATGACTCACACGCCGGGCAGGCCTGAGCAGGACAGCATGAGACTGCATCACACTGCTCGGAATGGTGTCCAATTTAAAACGTATAAGTTGATTATTTCTGGAATTTTCCATTTGATGTTTTTGAACTATGGTTGACCACGAGTAACTGAAAATGCAAAAAGCCAAACCATGGATGGGCTGGGGGCTGCTATGGATGCTTTCTATGCACTAACTCATTTAGTCCTCATTACTCTCTCACTCCATACAATGGGAAAATTGATACATGAAGCATGAAATTAAGCATAAAATTAAGCAACAAGTCTAAGTCCACAGAGAAGTAGGTGGCAGGGCTGGAATTCAAACAGACAGGCTGACTCCAGAGCCTGTGTTCCTATCTGGTAAGGTTTGCTCCCATTCTCCATGTCTTAGACCTTCTTCCAGATCTCATTCCCTATAACTTAGCCTTACAGCATGGATCAAAAATCCAAGTGCAGGTGTTAATCAGATGCATTAAATAAATAAGAAAACTGTAACCTGAGCAGTAGGGTGTGGACATGAAATCGGGTGAAGAGGAACACATGCTGCCTAGAGGTATTTGCTGGCCCAGCAACACGTCTGCCTGCAGGCTGCCCTCCGCCCGTGGAATGACACCAGTTGGTGACTCTGACATAAGTTAGCTCTAGTTACACCTCTGAGGTCATGGAGAGCATGCTGACTCCTCTTCCATGCCACTCAAAATACTGAAATCCAGTTATCATGTTTGTTTCAAATCTTCTATTTTCTCCTATTTATATGAATGGTGAGATCCTCGCATTTTTGTTCTTTCTCGTGCAGATGGTCTTTTTGACACGTGTATAAATACTGAAGAGGTTTTGGCTCCATGTGCTAACAGCCATCAGAGATGTCTCCTTTTCTCCTTCTCTGTCTGTTGGGGTGGGTCTGGGAGGCCCACAAAGGTACAGTTCTGATGGTAGCTCTAACCCACTAATGGCCCTCTTGTCATTACAATATTTTTAAATAAATTACCAAGGTATTACACGAACATGTTTTAGTGCAAGATTCAAATGATACATAAGCATATGGCGCAAAGCCACACTCTCCCTCTATTCTCATCTCAGAGAAAACCACCACTGGTGTTAGTGTCCCACTTTTCATTCTCTGTCGAGACAGTAACATTTCATCTAAATTGAATTAAACAATGCAGCGGTACTTTCAGTCTAACGTGTCTAATGTGTCTAATGAGTCTAATGTGTCTTGGAAATCTTTTAATGACATGACCTATATGTCTACCTCATACTTTTTTCCAAAGAGTTTTATAATATTTCTTAGAATGGCTGCATCCTAATTTGTTTGAAGAATTCCTCCAATATTATCCTAGAAATACTAGGTTGTTCCCAATATTTTACTAGCAAGCAGTGCTTCAATGAACATCTCTGTATATACTGACTTGCTGGCACATTTTATTCTCAGTTCTGCCCATGGTCATGGTCAACCACACCCTTCCGCCCACTCATGACTGACTGAAGGGACCTCACATCCCACTCTTTAACAACAAGGAACCTGAGTTGGGAGAGGACTCTTTCTATTGCCATGGCCGCCCTCCTCCAGAGTCAATGACGTTTGCCTCAGAGACAGTGAGTGATGGTAAAAGTGGTCATCGGGGGCTACTTACATTTTTTTCAAATCATTTCTTTTTCAGATTGGGGTAATTCTTAAAAATCACATCTTATAAGGAGGCAAATATGGTTACAATTTTGTGCACAGATGTGAGGATTACTGTAGGATATATTCCCAGAAATGTTCAGAAAACTGCATATATTTTTAAACATCTTGACTGATGTTACCAAAGTGTCTTCCAAAAATAGATATTCCTACCAACAATATATGAATGTTACTATTTTTCTGTGTCCTTGATAGCACTTGACCATAATCATCATTGTAAATACTTGCCATTTCATTTTTTGCAAACTCCTAGTATTTTTTCTCTTTATTCCTGGTGCCTGGAGAATAAAAGAGGGGTTGTTGTCATAGTAATTACTACCACCTTCCTCCGTCATTCTAGAAAGAAGAGCTGCTGAAATACATTTTATTAGAATATGGACAACTTTATCATGTGAGAACTGCAGCCTAACAGGAGGTGTTAGGAGCAACTGAATGAATTTTTCCAAGTTCTCTAGGCCAGGACAAGGAGAACATGGGGAAGAAATCTGCTGTTAGAAGTGGTATAAAGTTACTTTTAGCATGGTGAGATGCTGAGCTATTTGATTCCCATGATGCATCTTCAGTGGCCCCCTAGGGGACAATATTAAACTAGAAAGGATAGAATTTAACATGAAAGTAAGAAGAAAATTATGCTCAAGGTAGATAAAGTGACATTAAAAGAGTACCTTAGCTGTTTAAAATGTATTTGAGTTTCTAGAGTCAGATAAATTACCTCCCAGAGAATTAAAAGAATGTGCAGATGTGATCACGAAACAAAGATAAAGATGAAAAATACGCCGGAAGGCTGGGAATGAGTGAGCATCTCAATTTCTACAGCGAGGGGCTCTGGAAATCCTAGCTCTCTGGGACTGATGGCATGTTCTGGCAAAACTTTAAAAAGAATTATTATATCACTGAAGAACAAGGTATGCAAACCAACATTATGTATAAAGATAACATAATGTGGATGTAATATTTCAGTATTTCAGTGGGCTTTCAGGGACATCTGTCATGATAACCTGTGGGCAGAACAGAAAGTCTTCAGGTTCATTAAGGATGCAAATTAGTGTTAATGAGGAAAGATCACAGTTTCTGGTGGGGATGCTGCAGAGCTCTGTCCTTGGTACTGCAATGCTCAAAACTCTTCACACTCTTAGATGCTTATCAAACTTATGGTCAACCTGTTGCTAAGAAATGTAGTAAATATATGTGGTGATCAGGAATTGAGACTATTTCCACCAAGTTGAAAGATGAGTTGAATCATTCCAGGGCTGGGTACGTAGCTGAAAGATTAAGGTAATTCTAAACTCAAAAACAGCTCTGTTGTTGGATAAACTTGGTCTTGTTACTTAAGCCTCTGCAAACCTTACCTTCTTCATCCATAAAACTGGGATAATTAACTATTTATTTTGAATAATAAGACCAATACATGACAGATGCCCAACAATTGTAAGTACCCTCCATCCCCTCTTCTCAAATTTTAATAGCTTAATATAATAGAAATAAATGTGCAGACAACTGAATGAAGGGCATGGAGATGGCCAGCATTTTACAAAGTGCTACCATTCAATGGAGAAAGCCTAACTCTTAAGAGAAATTCATAGGAACAAGACCTATAAGTTTTAATTGACTAGAAGTTCAATATTAGTAAACATCATTATTTTATGTAAAATATAATCTTAATCTGCATTAATTGAGTAGAGCATCCAGGTCAGGGAAGGTAATAGTTTTCTTGTACTCTATTACCTTTTGACCACAGCTGGTGAAAGGGTTCGGTTTTGGCTACCACTGACTAAGAAGCATGGAAAAACTGCAGAAAGACTATCGGGTTGAGGAAAACATGCCACAGAAAGCAAGGTGGAAGGAAGGAACATGCTTTACATGGTTAAACAACGGTGACTCAGAAAAGAGATAACAGATGCATTAAACTACCTGAAAAACTTACTTTGGGGAAGTTCAAAATAATCAGGAGAGCCAATGGGTGGAGGTACAAGGTGGAAAACTTCAGACCATCAGCATTTGGAATACTTTTAATAGGCAGACATATAAAAGATGGGGTTACCTTCTAAGATAGTGTTTCCTGTCTCTGAAAATATTTAAAAATATTTTTAAATTTATTTTTAGAGAGTGGGGAGGGAGAAAGAGAGGGAGAGAAACATCAATGTGTGGTTGCCTCTCACACATCCCCCCTACTGGAGACCTGGCCTGCAACACAGGCATGTGCCCTGACTGGGAATCAAATTGGTGACCCTTTGGTTGACAGGCTGGCAGTCAATCCACTGAGCCACACCAGCCAGGGCCTGTCTGAAAAAACTGAAGCAAAAGAAGTTAGTGGTGGTTTTTCTACCATATTCAAGGAGAAAAACAGAGAGAAAGATGTATGTGCATACATGGGAGTGTGTGGTAAGAATGATGAGTATTAACAAGCTATACTTCTTACTTCCTGGAAGTGTTGTGAAGAAGAAATGAAACAACATTTATGAAAATGCTTAGTCCAATACTAGGAACATAGCATGAAGTGAATGGCAACTAGTATTTCTGTAACTAACTCTAGCTTCTCTCACTCTTGTTTTGTCTATTCAATTACTCTGGTGATCATCACATTCTGGTGTTAAACCCTAGGCTTTGGGTTAATATTGTTCAATGGCTGTTTTCTCTTTTAATATTTCTTTTCATTTTATAGCAAATGCTCTGAATACTTTTCACCCCCACTCAAATGACCCATTTCTGAACTATAAAGCATCAACCGCTTATCAATATACTGACAAAGTATATAGCACAGGGATTCTCCAAGTCATTTCTTCTGAGAAGCATCTTATTCCAAGCCAGTGTTTGCAAAGTACAGTGCATATAAACATTGGTGCATGTATTTGATGGGGGCATATAAACCTTTAAACATTTTCAGAGTTAAAAAATGAAATTGATATTAGAAAAATATAATTAGCATATCAAATAACAGACAATAAAGGTTAGGATAAAACTAAGTAAAATAAAAGAGTGAACCAATTTAAATTTACCTAAAATCATATTAATTATAGTACAGGTGGAAGACAGACATATAGCAAACATTATGAAGATGACATGTGAGTGACTGGAATTTGGGAAGCTCTTCTAAGTCATGCAAGCCCAATGGATATGGCAGGAGTATTAATGGGCCCAACTGCTCTGTTCTACAGGAAACTGTGCAAGAGGGTTCTTCACTTTCCCCATGCCCATCAATGCAACTTGCACCCTGACTGATTTTGGAAGGTCACTTCATTAAAAAAAAAAAAAATTCTGGATTGAAGGTCTCCTTAACCTACAGAGTGGGAGAATTAATTTTTCTTTAGTACAAAGTAATAGAGGAAAAAGACTTTTTCCTGGTAGCTCTTGAGCACATATCCTTGTGTCTCTTGTAAAATGTTCTTCAGACACTGAGAGGCTGTGGTGGCCATTGTCAGTGTCACTCAGTCTGATTACCATGTGTACGCAGACCATGACATTGACCAAATGCCACCACTCCCGTAACACAGGGGCCCTGGAAATATCAAGGCACAGTACCAATTCACTACAAATAATTTTGCCCTAAGTTGCGTGTTGGGAAAATTATTGTTTAAAAATCATTTGCTGCACATGTACCAGTTTATTATATTTCACCCATGTTTACTAAGGTGTGAGAGAAGTTCAAACATAATAGACTGTCATTTCTCCAAACCACTAATGAAAGCTGCAGCACAGAACACACAAATCAAGCAGCTCACACTGCCCAAGGCTATGAAGAACTCACTATGTACAACCAGTCATATAGAAGGTGGACCAATTCTCTGGGGCAAATCCCTAATGTGTACCTGCCATAATAAGTAATAAGTTCTGCTTTGCATCACTTTATTTAAAGACTTCGGCTATTTTTGCAATTTTTAGCCCTTTTCCAAGCTGAACATTTGAATAAATAATTTTCATCCTGTCAATTTTATTGTTAAATTGTGCTCAAACTTTCTCCTAAAGTATGATAGGACTGCACAGACATTTTCCTGCTCAAACAGAAACAGATGAGGCTGGAGGGAAACTGCTGGCCTTTAAAATTCTCTATCTTCTAGCTGACCTATATTTCATTCATTAGTCCTGGGCAGCAGGCGATTTCCTTAGAAATGTCATATTTGATGCAGCCTCAAGGCCAACGTGCATGGCATAGGAGTCAGGAAACATAAAGTAACAGACTGCGTTGCACGTTTCTGTAGGAAAGTAGACTAGTCATAAGGTAACAGAGTCTTCACGAGAAAACCTGCCTGCTGACCTTTGCCTGCTCACTCATTCCACAACTAGTGGTTGAATACCTCCCATTTGATAAGCACTGTTCTATGCACTGGAGATACGAAAGTAAACAAGACATACAAAGTACCTGTCTTTGGGGAGCTTACATTTTAGTGAAGGAATAAGAAAACAATCTGTTTATTTCAGCTAATGATAAATACTATGGGAAACACAAATACATAAACAAAATGGGGTGTGGGAAGAATCTCACCCATATCTTCAGTGTTGCCAAGAGCTACAACTTTATGGTCTTAGAAAGGTCTCTCTAAGGAAAATAATATAGTATTGCCAATTTCTTTCCTTTTTTTTTAAGAATAAACACATAATCTTTATTATATTTTACCATTACTATTTAGGCCCCTTATACCCCATCCCCCAAGCAATCACCACCCTGTTGTCCATGTCCATGAGTCCTTTTTTATTTTTACTCAATCCCACCACCCCCTAACCTCTCTGTCGCCCTCGCTACCAACTAGCTGTCATCTGCTCTCCATCTATGAGTGTCTCTGTTTTGCTTGTCACCTTGTTTGTTCGTTAGATTCCACATATGACTGAAATCCAATGGTATTTGTCTTTCTCTGACTGGCTGATTTTACTTACCATAATGTTCTCCAGGTCCATCCATACTGTTGCAAAGGGTAAAACTTCCTTCTTTTTTATGGCCATCATGTAAATGTTGCATAGTTGTTTTATCTACTCATCTATTGATGGACACTTGGGCTGCGTCCATATCTTGGCAATTGTAAATAATGCTGCAATGAACACAGTGTTGCTTATGTTCTTTCGAATTACTGTTTTGGGTTCCTTTGGATATATGCCCAGAAGTGGAATTGCTGGGTGAAAAGCAGACCCACTTTAAAATTTGTTTGAGGTATCTCCATACTGCTTTCTATAGTGGCTGCACCTATCTGCATTTCCACCCACAATGCAAAAGGGTTCCCCTTTCTCCACATCCTCACCAGCACTTGTTTGTTGATTTATTGATGAGAGCCATCCTGACAGGTGTGAGATGGTATCTCATTGTGGTTTTTATTTGTATTTCTGATGATTAGTGATGCTGACAATCTTTTCATGTGTCTATTGGCCATCTGTCTATCTTCTTTGGCGAAGTGTCTATCCAGGTCCTTTTTCCATTTTTTAATTGGGTTGTCTGAGTTTTTAAGTACTTTATAAATTTTGAATATAAACCCCTATCAGATATATCAGCAAATATGTTCTCCCATTCTGTGGCGTGTATTCTATTTTATTGATGATCTCCTTTGCTATGCAAAACCATTTTAGTTTGATGAAGTTCCATTTGTTTATTTTTTCTTTTGTTTCCCTTGCTTGGGAAGATACATCTGATAAAAAATTGCTATGAGTGATGTCCAAGATTTTGCTGCCTATGTTTTCTTTTTTTTAAATTTTTTTTAAATTTATTTTTTAGAGAGGGAAGGGAGGAAGAAAGAGAGAGAGAAACATCAATGTGCGGTTGCTGGGGGCCGTGGCCTGCAACCCAAGCATGTGCCCTGACTGGGAATCGAACCTGTAACACTTTGGTTTGCAGCCCATGCTCAATCCACTGAGCTACACCAGCCAGGGCCATGCCTATGTTTTCTTCTATGATTTTTATGGGTCTTCAGGTCTAACATTTAAGTCTTTGATCCATTTTGAATTTATTCTTATGTATGGTGTAAGATGGTGGTCTAATTTCATTTTTCTGCATGTACCTGTCCAGTTTTCCTAACACCATTCATTGAATAAACTATCTTTAGCCTATTATATGTGCTTGCTTCCTCTAATGAATATTAATGGACCATAAAAGTGTGGGCTTACTTCTGGGCTCTCTATTCTGTTCCATAGATTTATGTGCCTGTTTTTATGCCAGTACTAGGCTGTTTTGATGCCTATAGCCTTATAGTATAGTTTCATATTAGCTAGCATGAGTCCTCCAGTTTTTTTGTTCTTTCTCAGGATCACTGTTGTTTTGTGGGACCTTTTGTGGTTCCATATAAATTTTTGAAATACTTGTTTTAGTTCTGTGAAATATGTCATTGGAGTCTTGATAGGAATTGTGTGAAGCTATAGATTGCTTTAGGTAGTATGAACTTTTAATGATGTTAATTCTTCCTATCCATGAACATGGTATGTGTTTCCGCTTATTTGCATCTTCTTCAATTTATTTCTTCAGAGATTTATACTTTTCTGAGGATAAGTCTTTTACATCCTTGGTTAGGTTTATTCCCAGGTATTTTATTCTTTTTAGAGCAATTGTGAATAGGATTGTTTTCTTCATTTCTCTTTCTGTTAGTTCGTTACTGGCATATAAAAATGCAACTTATTTCTGAATATGTTTTGTATCCTGCTACACTGCTGATTTCATTTATCACTTTTAGTAGTTTTCTTGGTGGAATCTTCTGGGTTCTCTATGTACACTATTATGTCATGTGCAAATACAGTTTTACTTCATATTTTCCACTTTGGATGCCCTTTATTTCTCCCTCTTGTCAGATTGGTCTAGCTGGGACTTCCAGTACTATGTTGAATTAGAGATGTGAAAGCAGATTTCCCTGTCTTGTTCCCGATCTTAAGTGGAATACTTGTAGTTTTTGCCCATTGAGTATGATGCTGGCAGTGCATTTGTCATATATGGACTTTTTTATGTTTAGGTATGTTCCCTCTATTCCCACCTTGCTGAGAGTTTTTTTTTTATCATAAATGTGATAGACATTTTTATGTGCTTATAAATACAAACATGTGATTGCATGTCACAATGTATTTAATGTGTGGCTCAAGAAAACTCTTCTTCTTTCAGTGTGGCCCAGAGAAGTCAAAAGATTAGACACCCCTGGTTTATTCCTTCTAGTTATTATTTATCACAGTTACTGCATTCTTTATTTCTGACTGAAACTTTTTTATAATTTCTATGTATTTTTTCATGCTGTCAAGTATCCTTAAAATCATTACTCTAAACTCTCTATCTGATAAGCTGCTTACTTACATTTCACCTAGTTCTCTGGAAAATTCATTCATTCTTTCATTTGGGGTCCATTTCTTTGTCTTTCCATTTCAGCTGCTTCTTTGTATTTTCCACCTTAAATGTTAAACTAATCAACCATCAATCTGATCAGGTGTTAATCTAATCTACCCATAATCAGCTGTCAGGCTTAAGTACCACAGTGTGGGGCAGAGTAATTCCTGCACTGCAGGGCTATTGCTTCCCCTCAGGCTGATGCCACTGAGAGAGGAGTGCTCTGCCTGAGAAAGATGACTCCTGCAGTGTGGGGGATGACTCAGCACAGGGATCCGCTGTTCTAATGGTGGTTGTTCTCTCAGTTCTTTCTCCAGAGCCACCAACCCCAGACTCTCCTCAAGTGTCTCCAGTTCACTCTGCCCTCCCTTTCCCAGCACCCAGAGTAAATGGCTCCAAACAAAATTTTGTGTGTTGTCCCTTTAACAGGCTCTCTGAATCTCTAGCCATCTCTCCCTGGCCAATAGAACCCCTGCTGCTTTTTACAACTGGATGTTATCTGGGTTCTGTCTGGCTCTGGTATTATAGGCTGGTGAGCCCAGCTTGGGGTTTAGATCCCACACTTCTCAGGGAAAACCCCTGGCCACTGGAGTATCCCTTCAGCATGTAAGCTGCCTCCCGTGGGAGCCCAGCCAGCTCTCTCATGCCTCCTCTGTACTCCCTAACAATCATGTTGTGCTGAAGTGTTTCTTTTGTCTGTCCATGGTTGTAAGGCTTCTCTCCAGCTAGTGTTCAGTTCATTATTCAAGATGATTTCTGTACAATTTAGTAGTAATTCAAGATTGGTCCTGGGAGGAGGCTAGTGTAGCTTTCAGTTACTCTTCTGCCATCTTGGATCTCTCCATCTTAAATATTCAGTAATTTTAACACATGTAAACATTAGTGTTTTGAGTTTTTAAAGCTGACTTTGAGGGCTCCTCTGGGGCACACCCTGGACCTTAGTCCCTGATGTACTTGCCCGGGCCCACTGGGAGCTTTTGAGGATGTAGGGGCAGCCTGAGTAGCAAAGATCCTTGTCCCTTGGTATTTTGCCACGTGGGTCATTCCCTCACTTATAGTAGAATTTGACTTGAGAACTTTGGGCACACCATGGTTTTTTAAAAGAATTTATTTTGAAATAATAGGAAAAACATGAGTTGCAGGAACACTGTAAAGCACTCCTTCATCCACACATACAGAGACACTTATTTTTTCTAAATCATTCGAGAATACATTGCAAATACAATGGCCCTTTACCACTTTTTTCCTAGCTTTATTAAGGTGTAACTGAAAAAAAAAAGGTAAGATAATTAAAGTGTACAAAATGATAATTTTCTATAATATGCACTGCACAGCACTACTCTTTGTATGACATTTCACACTTGCTTGACTCAACTGACTTTGGTTTCCTCTCCATGAAACTAACCCATTTTCTGGGAGGGGTTCAATGGTGGAACTAAACAGAGGAAGCAGAACCAGGCCTGAAAATCAGAGTAACTGACCTTCATACACCCAAACAGTGCTACAGCTATAAAATCTTACTGCAAATGCCACACTGTATACCTGCTCTAATAATGAAAATTTAGACCAATGAACCGTCAAATTGTGTGCTAACAAAGAGAGGCAAATGCTGAAAAGAGAGGGCGGAACCTTCAAAATTCCTGCCCTTTCTCCTGAAGTCAAGGTGGTCAGTTTCTCCATGGTGCCAAGGGTGCTGTATTGTTTTCCAGACTTTGATTTTTCAGCAGGTGTTGACGATCCTGGATGTATTCAAAACAGCTTGAGTGTATATATCTTGGGCTAGTAAACATTTCATACAATCAGCTTCATATTTTTACTCCCTTCAAATACCCAAATGTGATCAAAAAAGGCTTTATTCATATCAACTCTATTCTATAGGACCAAATTGATCTGTATTTTCCTATATATTCTGGAAGGAAAAAAAATCCCACACATAATTTATTGTTTCATTCTGGCTACACAGTTAAGATATTTTTTTCTGGGAAACCAAAGTTTGCAAATGCAATAGATATGATATCATCCTGCATTTGTAAATTGCCCAGAATTCTTTGTCAAGACTAGCCTAAGAAAGAAAGCTACCCTACCCGGAAAGAGAAAGCAAGTCAAATAATACACAAATTCTAGTCTTTGAGGTCTAGTGTAGCATCCTGTCTTCCCTTCACTAACACTAAATGGACATGATCAACTGCCTCATCTCCAATTGGGTAAAGCCACAAATTATTGCAAACTGTCAAACCAAGAGTCTATACAAATTTCGTCTAATAATTTGGACAAACCATTCAAGTGGTCAAACTTTAATACACCAGTAATCTGTCAAATAAAAAAGAATCAAATCAATAGATTCTTTTTAATAAACATAGATGTGTGTTAGTTAAAAATACCTTTACACTTGAAATTCACCTCTCTGGAAAAAAATGAGTATAAATGAGATTAAAAATATTCATCCTTAATATTTTTTTACCAAAATGTTATGTCTTTAAATTTAAACTCCAATATCATAGGAACACTCATCATTTTTTTACCATCATCATTATTAAAATTTTGTAAAACTATAACATTAAAAATCTTTTTTCTTATACATTTTATGCCATGAGAGACATGATTAAAATGGTGAGTTTCCAAATAACATGAATAATGCATTTACCCTTTAATCAAAGCAAATGTATTTTGTTCTTAAGAGATGTTTAATCCATTCTCTCTCTTTCTTTCTCTCTTTTTTGAGTGGAGCAAAGGAGGGCATTGAGGGATTACACTTAGAATTGTTATTTAATGTGGGCATATATTTGACTTGTGATTATAAAATAATTATTGTAGTAATTTTGAGTTTAGATGGAGTAGTAAATTTTGATATGAATGAAAAGCAAATTATATCTCTGTTAATATTCAAGGTTACCTTTTCGGGACATAATTATTAAAAGGTATTCTTCATTATGCTATGAGAAATGTGGAACCCATGTTAAGAAATTTTTTCCTACTTATATGTATATAAATATTTACTCCAGAAGTAACAGGTCTACATTTGTAGAACAAGTTTCAAAGAACAGCCTAAGCTTTCATAAAACGTGGATAGAGAAACTTAAAATCCTTTCACTACCCTACACTCCCCAGCCTCTTCCATCAGAAAAAGTTCTCAATGGTTGAATTTAATCACTATCTTAGGATCACTGAGAGTGGAAGAAAAGACAGCTCATTTAAGGTTTCCTTTATAGCTTCTTGGTGTTTGCTTACATCCTAGTCACTGGAGCAGCAATGGCCTGGGGCTGCCTATGCACTGAGTGGTGCCTTTGAACTGGGAGGATTCCAGGGCTGATAAATGACAGCAGCTCTCCTTTATGCCTTCTTCCACTTCCTCAGTGTACTTTCTTCTCTCTAGACACATCTTTCCTTGCTACCAGTGCAGTAATAATACCTTTCAGTAAAGTAAGGTTGGGAGGTGAACACAGGGGAAAGGCTCAAAGGCTGTGAACTTGTATTTTAATCTTAAAGCTCCATGTGGTCCATCTTAGTTTATCAGGAGAACACTTTGGGATTTTCCAGCAGAAGTGCCAGCAAATGATAAAGAGCGTGCTTTCCCCCCCGCTTTTCTTCTTTCCATTTTTCCCTTGTGGACTTAGTAGGGGTAAAGGTAGGCATGGTAGGTGACTGGTTATGTTCCCTTTTTAAGTGACTTCCTGGCTAACGATCAGGGAAGACTCCCTTTCTTTGGTCAGAACCAGAATTGGTACTTTTAAGACAACAATAAGGGTTTGGAACTCCAAGTGTCAGAAGTCATTTAGGAAGCATCCAAGAAGTTCTTTGATTTTTGTCCTTAAAGATAATAGTAAATATTGTAATGATCAGCTATTAACCACTTTGTTTTCTCAGCTCTCTGGCTGGTGAGGTCTTTTTTTCTTGGACTATTCTAAATAATGAAGAAGACTCTGAAGAAGTTTGACCCTTCTGGTGACTACCTTATGAGAGATGAACAAAAAACTCTGTCCATGTTCAAATTCCAGGGAGATAACCCATGAAGCCTACAGAAAAGGACTCATGATTCCATGACTTAAAATGTCATAAGGAGGAACAAAAGGGAACATTGTATAATGAAGAATCACTTAAGTATCATGAGCTAGGGATTATTATGAACAACCACTGTATACCTAACATGTAATTTTAAAAACAATTCAGTGCCTTTAAGGAAAAGTCAGGCCCTCAAACATGTGTTACAATTTAGTTTATGACATTGGAGAATGCATGAAAGGAAAACATGATGATCAGTGTACTTTTGTTTTGTATCATATAAAGTAGTAAGGACATGGGGAGTTCTCTTCACTCTTTCCTTCAGAAGAGTACTGAATATCAGCTAATGTAGAGAAGACAAGAAGGAATTGATGGATAACTAGCACTCTTGAACTTCAAACTTTGAATGCTTCCTTAATGCAGAGAAGGAGAAAGCTGAGAACACAGCCCATAGCTGACTTCAACTTTTTCTAAACATGACCATCACTAAGACTGATGTTTTATAGGATGGAATTGAAGAAATCTTAGGACTGGGTGATGCCACCTAATTATTAAGTTCAAATTACTTTAGAATCTTAAAAGCTCATTCACAATATGCCTCTTCCTAAGCTATGTACTTTCATAATGAATGTAAGCGTTCAGAATAGTAATAAAAATAACCACATGTAGTTCTTATACAAATAAATAATAATCATAAACAGGGCTGCTCAGAACTGAACTTGGCTTGCTCCTTATTCAAGTGGAAAATTTCCCTTTTCACTGACAGATTTGCCAAACCATTCAATTTAATGTTGAAAACACTGCTTTGTTTCTCCTGAATTGCTAAATCTACTGTAGTCTAAAACCCTTTGAGATTGCGCTGTACTCAATTTACTTGTATAAAATATATAAAGACATTATTTTTTATAAATTTCTAAATGCATTATTGCTTTTAACCCTTCTTTTAAGTATAGTTGCCTGCATTAGAAGTTTTCCATGCATTACCTAGTTCAGATAAAGTTTAAATAACATTTTTAATTTCATTCTCCTTTAATTTAAGAAGGTATTCATTCTCAAATTCAAAGCCTTAAAATATTGAAGTTTTGGGGAAAAGACCTTTAAAGATATTGCTCGAGAATGTTTTGTTGAAGAAAACAGGTATCACTTAAAGTACTACAAGAATCCTAATCACAGTTTCCTAAGGAAACAAAGTTCCAGAATTTTACAAGAGTTGTCCAGTGGAAGTAAATCCAGGTTCAAAGAGACAAGAAGAAAGGAGTAATTTTTATTCAGCACATGCATGATTTGCTATAGCAATTTTGAACCCCTTTGTTCTTTCAGTTGTGACTCAGAAAATAGATGCTTCTGTAAAACTCATCCCCTGAAAACAGAGATGAGAGCTAGTAAATGAGTGAGAGCTGATCGAAATTCAAGTCACTTCGTAAAGAATTTGCACACAAGATGAATTCTCACAAGTTTGCAAGCTTTTCCAAAGTCTAGCTTTCATGAATACTGTTTGAACAAGTTGTATGGAATGCAGTCTGTGCCCTATGGAATAGCATACTTTTTATTACCAAAGTGGGATTTTTTAGGATCACCAAATAACAGGGTGCAAAAGTAAAACAGCTGAAAAATCCAACAATCTGGTCTAACCTGGGATGCTCTGTCTCCTCACAGCCAATGCTCCATCAGGCGGCTTTGTCTGGCTGGCGGATTTAGTGTAGGGACTCTCATCTGCAAAGGTACAATGAAGGGTTTGGTTAATTTCCATCCAGTTTCTAATGCAGTGAAGATTTTTAGAGGATTCCAGTCCTTCTGCCAGAGAGAGGTGATATGGTATGGTACAGTAGAAAGAGATGGTAGACCTCAATACTGACCTCAGCTTAGCTGTGGGACAAGTTGTTGAAAATGCCCTGAACATTGATTTCTTCTATAAAAGAGGAATATTTTTTTCAACCTCTTAGGATTGTCAGGATCAAGCCATAGTGCACATAAATGCAAAAATGGTAAGAAGTATGCAAATATAAAATGCAAATTATTTGCCTGTGGGCTACTTTCATTGACAAATAAGTATCAGTGAATATCAGAAACAGGAAGGCAGAGAAGGAATAAAATGGCTCAGTGGGCACTAAGAATAATCAGGTAGAAGAACAAAGGAAATGAAAGGAAATGTTATATTTCAGATAAGCAGATGACAGGTTATTAGTATTGCAGGGAAATAAAGAAACAGAGTTAGTGGGTTCTAGAAAGTGTGAACTGGCATCCAGGGCCCAATGGAGGAAACAGGGACATTCAGAGTAAGACCAGAGGAGGGAGGTTAAGAGCAGGGAAGGAATGATGGTTTGGCAAAAGAAGAGGTACACTGCAGTGAGCCGATTTGCCTTTTAGAAAGAGATGAAAATAATCTGCAGAACCATAAAAAAAACAACTGAAAAGACAGAAGCTCAGTATATCTGTGAGAGGTAGGCATGAAGCAAAGTAGGTGACAAGATGTTAGAGATGATGGATTCATCAAATTTGAGTAAAATAATTTTGTTAAATATAGAAAAGAATTTACTGGCTTGGAACACAGGATTAATGATCTAGGATGGCGAATATTAAAGTTAAAGTAGAAAAGAAGAATTCTTCCTAGTCTGGATGCGGACATTTGTTTAAAAGAGATGTTTGAGTAAAGATGAGGATGTATGTAGTCTCAGTAAAAATAACATGAAATAATTATTTAGCACATCTAGTCAGGCTAGATGACCCAAATGTTACTTCTGGACACTATAAGGTTGCTTTGTTGTTGTTAAAATAGGAAATCATCAAATGATTGAAAAGAACCACATTGTGCTTGGCAAACTACTAAATGTCACAGGGATTTAATTCAGCAACAAGGCTTTGTCCTGTGAAAACATTAATTCTCCCAACTAAGTGGTTTGTGCTTTAAAATTGAGCAACTTGATTTCTCTCTAGGACATACTTCTGGTTGGAATGATTTATGATTTCTTCATAAAAACTAACAAGGTCTTTCTAAGCAATGACAAGAAGGAAAGATTAACACTGTTGTAAACTGCAATTAACTTTAAAAAATGGAAGTCACACTGTTTTATGTTTATAATCCATTTGTCACACAATTCTTTATATTTTTGTAACCATAAACTACCAACTCTCAGATACCAGTCCAATCAACAGCACCACTTTTGCTTATGCAGTGGTAACCTCGACCTTTGACTGTTTACTTTGCAAATGCAGTTTTGAGTATAATCACAAACCGCAAAACAAAAGTCTCCATTCGCCCCACCATTCTTACCTGAGCATTTGAGTGCTTTCCACAGTGCTGACTTAATAACCAGGTGATGTGCTTTACATATATACAGCATCTACTAAAACACATTTACTATGTGTTAAAATCTGGCTTCTTTATAAAGCCCATTAAAATATATTTTCTTTTATTATCCCCAAACTTTGGGACAGTATATATATGAGTACAGAGCACTGGGCTGGGGATACAGATCATAACAACCAGTTTTAGTGATAGCATCTTGGAAAGCTAAAGGTTTTCTTCAGTTTTCAACTTGTCAAGAGTCCAGCCAATTAAAATCTTGGTTTGAATACAGTGTTAGATTTCTTTAAAAGCAGTAAGAGATTTTCCCAGGAGATGCTGATTTTTTTTGTACTTGATACTCTATTTTAAGAAACCATTTTTTAAAAATTACACATTTTGTATGACAGAACTAGTCAACCCTGGTGAAATTCTTTTCTCATTTATGAGTATACTGCATTTGAAAATAGAGCTGAGATAGTCTAGTTATGCACATCCTCAGAGGCTGAAACTGAATTGTGGACGGCCACCTGGCCAGCTTCCACCCCCTGCGCCCGTCCTCATTCTCATCGCTCAGTGTCCTCACCAAGATAGGCAGAAGTAGACAATCATCTAGAAGCCAAAAGCTGTATTGGTCGAAGAACCAGACTGCAATAAGTTCTATATTATCTAAAAATAGCTTGCCAAAGTCCATCAGGGTGAAAGCAATAATTCCTAATGCGAGTGAGGCAGAATCTTGGCAACATTTATCAGGAGAGTAAAAGGACAGCACAGCAACAGAGCAGCAGGGCATCACTTCACATTTGTTGTAGAGGAACTTTTCCTAAGAACACCTCTTCATTTTAAGCCTGGAAGAGGTGTTATGAGCTTTTTATAAAATGCAACTTATCACACAATGAACACATTAACTCTCATCATGTGATTCACTCAGTGTCAACCCTTGATTCAAACTTTGTTTGAAAATAGAAGTGGAGGGAAGACACTGAATGATTCGGTGGCAGATGGTCCCATAATGGGATGCTAAAGGACAGAAATGCCTGGGGTATATTTTTAATCCCTGAGCATAAAGTCATGGAGAGCTATGGAACCCTCTGTCAGAGTTTCTCATGCGGCCTTTAATGGACATTTGTAGACATATCACTAGCATTTCATGATTGTAAGAGATGATCTAGATCACTCTTTCATTTTATAGTTAGAGCTTGAGGCCCAGAGAGATAAATTTATAGGACATACCTAGAGTACATATAGACTGCATTTGTTGTATTTTTATTCCCAAACTCTTTCCTCTTTATGAATTTCCTCTTGGATGGACAATGAGATTTGCTAGGTTAACAGGTGCACATTTCTATATCACACAGGCAAGCAAATGGACCCAACGTTCCAGCGGAGACCTTGCATAATGTGAGTTAATTCCTATGGAGAAGCCTGTGAAATGAGCGATCACAGCCGTGTGTATATATCACATGTGTATATAAAATCCATTCCCCTCTCCTCTGAATATTTGTTTGCCTAAAATGGACTACACTTAAATTGTACTACGGAACCAATTTATACTTGTTATTTCACTTTTTTTTGCAAACAAAATAATAAAGTGCTAATACAATTCACTGTTCCTTAGTAAGGGCCTCAAAATTTCATAGAATTATAAGATCTATGTTAACACTTTATCAGTAAGGCACTAACTAGACCTTCAAGTTCCATCCACTTACATGTGAATTAAAAACTGACCAAATAACAAGGAATCAGTCAGTAGATAATATTTCTAGAATAGTACCAGATACACAGTGTGCATTCAGTAAATGTTTGCTGATATATGAATGAATTGTATCCAAGTTTTCAAACTAAAGCATTTATTGTAAGTAAGCCACCTGAAGAAAGCTGAGCATTTGTTATGAGCTGTCCTCCCCTTACCTCTGACTTGTTCCTGAGGCGTGTAGCCTATGCCATTTGAAGTAATGACACCATCCAAGAGATACTGAGTATTAACTTACATCATGTTAAAAATCTGTGACTCTTTACAAAATGGGTATTAAATATTTCCTTTAATTTTCACTTAGACTATAGGAGGACTGATTGAACAATCTTTAAAATAATGCCTTCAAGCAAAAGAATTCTGACTTTCATACCAGGCTTCCAGCCATGACTTTAATGGTGGGTTGTATTAGCAAGGGATCTTTATGGGAATTCACTATAGGAGCAAAGCAGACGTTCAGCTGGTGAGCTAGTGCTCACTGAAGTCAATGTTGCAAGTCATCATTATGCCCATCTCGGTACAGAACTGTCAGTCTTTTCTAATGCCATCTTAGCAGAGAGATAATCACTGTCACACATGATCGCTACCCACTGTCAAAGGGGCTGCATAGTGGTCATAACCAGGAAGAGCATGGGAACCCTTTCCAGTGTTATCCCACGAGGCAAGAGAAAATCCCCTCCATTAAGTGAAAAATCAACACTGTAACAGAGGAACAGAAAAGGCTTAGTCCAGCATATATTTAAAACAGAGTGGAACGATGGGGTGAGGGGCGCAAACCATCTGTCCCCATCATTCCCTCCATTTTGGCCAATCTCCTCAAGTGCCAAACACAGGAGAGGCAAACACAGACTTTGTTTTGATTACATTCCAAGTGAAGCTGGTTTTATAAACTCACAAAGCAAGCAGCAGGCACCTAAGGAGCCATGCTTCATTCTGCATCACAACCAAAGCCCATGTTGGAGCTGAATCACATCTTGTGGGATGGACTCAGGTCCCCTCAGGTCATGATCTAGAGTGGTTGCCTGGCATCAAATAGCTCCCACGTGTAATCAGGCTGGTTCTTGTCTCCCCATCTCCTGCCTCTCCCACTCCCAGGGTCTGGGCTTCCCAGACGAACCGGATATGACTGTGGTTTCAAAAATCTCTAGCTGTGTTCAGGGCTTTGTTGAAGAAAAAAAATTTAATTTCCTTTGGCTGAGACTAATCAGCTTATGCTAAACAATTCCTAGCAACTAATTATGCACAATTGAGGCACCTGCTAAGCCAGCAGATCTCTTAACTTCTTGATGAGGAAAAAAATTTAAAAAAGGCACTTTGTGCAATTAAACATTATGACCATTTCCTAGCAGTGGGGAGACAGGCAGCTCACGCAACAGTGTTCATGCATGCCATTACGAACTTGGAAGAAAACTCTGTTTTCGTGAATGAACAAAATGAAATCCATTGTGAAGGCAATAATATGCCCCTTGAAGTCAATTACATTCTATAAATTTTAGTGCCTACTACGTGCAAATTAAGAATCAATTGCATAAAAGATAATAAAACTTTAAGTAGAATGGTGACTGAGGAATCCTTATTACTTCATAGGTTTGAGACAGAAACATGTGCTTCATTAGCGGAGGGGGAAATGACCATGGACTTGGGATGCTGGCAGAGGTGGGGAGTGGGAGGGGAAAGGGAGCATCACTGCAATGAATTTATCCTGAACTTTGCAACCAGAAAAACCAAGAAACAGGCCTTTTTAATTTTCAGCTAATGTGGAGGTTTTGTGTACTGTGGGACCATCATCTTTTCAATCCTCGGGGCCCGTGAACATTTCATCTCAGCTCAGCACAAACATCTTGCATGCTGGCTGTCTTGTGCAGACACTAGATCTCCAGTTTTGTTTGCCACCTTGGTGGTTTGATGGCACACTAAAATTTAAGCAAGATTTCCTGAAGGGCAGCTATCAAAGGGTTTTGATAATAGGATTTATACAAGTATGTCTTTCTGTTCTTGTTAAAATAATGTATAGCTCAAAACATAGTGTCTTGCATAATTTAAAGAAATGCAAACTCAACGATTTGGTCAAAGACTCCACTTCAACCTTAACTAGTTCTTAGTTCCAGGTTAAAATAACACTGTTTTTCTAGGGTCATACAAAAACGGCACCCCCAATCTTTCCTCGAGTCAGAGGTTTCTGGGTCCTGCATAGTCTCAGCTCTGTTGTGCTGGCACACCGAGGCTATGGCGGATAACTGCTTACAACTAATCTCATTGACAATGAATTTTCACCTCCTTCCTTAATGGGATGCAGTGGTCCACACAGCTCATCTCAAACCAGAAGTGAGAACGATCTGAGCTTGACGGCAGGAGGCAGAGGCAGCGTGCTGCTCCATTGTGGTCCCTTTCCTGTTAAGAGATGGATTCCTCCGCCCACCCAATGGTCCACTTTCCTTCCTGTGTTTTGTTATTTGTCTTGCCTTTGCATGGCATTGACATCTCTCCCTGACTCTGCATGGTTTCTTATAGTTTTATAATCTAGACCCAAATGTGCTTTATATTATTAAGGGGGATCAGGTCTTTAGCTTTTGAACATTAAAAAGAAAATCCAAACAGAACACAAATTCATTTTTAAAACACATGTCCAGTGGCTTCTTCACAATGATAGAATGCCCTCAAAATTACATTAAACACAATCAGGCAAGCATTTCAGGGATTAAATGCTACAGCTAAAACACTGCCTCTCATCTGTCTTTCTGTGGGAAGAACAGCCAGATCCCGTGCTCACCCATTGTTCTGACAGTCACAGCGATGCCATTTTACGGTTCAGGCAACTTTCAACTGTGGTTCCGTGGCTCAGTATTTTTCCTTCTTTTTCTTTATCTTTGTTCACAAAGTTTGTGTGAACTGAAACAAATGTCAACTGCTGGCAAGTTAATTTATACACATCAATGACCAGAGAGTTACTAGTGCTGATAAATTTCTAAATGGAAAAAAAAAGTGTTACCACCACCATTTGACTCAGTTTCCAATACACAAGCTGAAAGTCTGTTTCTACACCTTGCGTCCTGGCATTACAGAAAGGGAAAAGTGAACAGAGGAGCACTTTGTAACCTTGAGTAACATGTTGGAGCTAGGAGAACAGACGACTCCCTCAGGGCCATTGATGAGGCTCAGGCCCAAGGACCATGTGTGACTGCCTCTGTGCGCCAAGACCCACTGGGTGACTCCCGACACCCTCCTTCATGTTGACGGGTGTGGTGGCCTTGGAAACAATGCTCCAAAGGATGTTTCCAATATGATGAGGAAAAGTAAGCTTTTTCCAGTTGTCTGTTTTAACGAATAATCAAAACAGTAAAACTACAGGTGAGACTTTGTGATAATGAAGAAAATGGATTTAGCCAGAAGTTATCAGAGTGCAAGGCAGAGGGAAGGAAAAGCAAACCTCAGGTTGAAGCTCCTGGTTGTATGTGAGGGATGTAAATTATATGAAGAAATGTTAGGGCTTTATTCTAATCTTATAACATGTAGATGTTTCTTTCATTATATACCAGCGCCATTGGTTTCCTCTACAAGTAATTCAAATAATTTCTTATAGGCCCTTTATTTCCAAATTTGTGTATCATTCAATTAAGTAGTCAAACAGACTTGTGTCAACCAGAAGACTTTTTAAAACGTCACTGATACCAATAATGCTGTAACAATGATAGCCAACACTCATTGAGCACTCATTAAATGCCAGCATGAGTCTAAGTACTTTAGATGTATAACCTCATTTGTTCTCACAATAACTTAATAAAATTAAAATAACAGGGAAAGATAGGTTCACTTTACAAAAGGAGTCCTGGTTTTAAGGAACAACTTGCCTTGTTCATCCTAAATAGTAGATTCCAAGGGGACTTTTAAATGAAACTGCTATTATGCTACAATGAAGACTAGAGTGGATGTACTACATGCTCAGCACTGTGCTTAGCACCTCCTGTATAAATTGTCGATACTTACAACAATGTAACTGCACAGGTATAATTATACCACTTGAAATATGAGGATACAGAGGTTTATGAGATGAAATGATGTTCCTAAATGTTCAGAAGAAGAAAAGTGCAGAAATGAAGCTTTAACTTATGTGTCTTTATAGAGTCTGCTCTTTGCCACAAGGATATACTATTTATCAAAATTTGATTCACATATGTTTTGAAGTGTATGTGTGGGTGTTGTAGGTGTAGTGTGTCTGGGCCTATCCTGCGTGACTATATGTCACTGATGGCGGGGCCTGAGGCTGCACCTGAAGATATCCTGGAATTTCAGGTTAGAAAAGAAAATATTTCTCCCAGTTTATAGATCTCACTTTGTTGTCATGATTTCTTGGTTTAATTTATGATGTAACATTCGAGGTTTTTTCTGGCACATTAACAAATCATCTGAAAGAATGCCTTTTAGCCAATAAGCCCCAAGCATTTTAGGAGATGCAGTCCGGCTGGATTTATCTAATTCCTCCACTCTGTGCCAACCATTCTCTACTGATAGAACATTTATGAACTGGATCCTCCTACACGTGGTTTATCATCTTAAAATGAATAAGTAGTGGGGCACTCTCCTTTCTCTTTTAGTATTCCAGGTAACATGTTCATAGCCTGCTGCTTACAATATCTCAAACCTTTCATTAGTGTCATGCTGCTGGAGGGAGAAAATAAATCTCGGACCAGGGGACATCTAGAAATGCAGTGAAGAAAATGGTGGCATGACCTGTACAGCTGGCAAATGAGACCATCGAGTTTGTCTTTGCTCTGGCTCTGCCTCTCAAACCCATGTCTTCAAACAGCCAGGCTCTGGAGCAGGGGAGCTGCACCTTCAGTTCTCAGGCTCAGGAGCGCCTTCTCGGCAGCTGAGTCACTGGGCACACAGGTGTGGGCTTTTCCCTTGACTTGGGAATTTCACAGGGAGCCTTTGAGACCCAGGTGCTTAACAGACCCATTAGCCATTCCTCCCAAGACTGTCACCTCTTCCGGCCTTGGCTTTATATCAGGACCTATCTCAGAACTCATTTTTTTATAGTTTTGAAAATTCCTAGATTTAACCCAATTTCTAAGTGTAAGCCAGTCTCCTCACATACCATTTTAGGAGCCAAACCTTCTTGCCACGAGGGTGGGAGGAGAGGATCACATGTGGATCCCCTGGGAATAACGTATTTCATACATATGCCTTGGGTTGTCACATATTTTGCTTTATTAATTCATTGCTAGGTCAAGTGATAGCAGATGACTGATTATCAAACAGATGACATGTGTTTTTAGTGCACGATTAAAGTGGGATTTATCATGGCTGTCAGAATCCAGGGAGTCTGTGATTACTGTTATTTAAAGCTGTACACTGGATATTCTCTGGTTTTATGGTGAGAGGCAGTGATTACATGAACAAAACCTTATAAGGGTGTTAGACCAGAAGTGATTTTTTTTATGGCAAACACTAGACCCATTTTTAAAGCACTAAAACTTTACTTTATCTGGTGGGTGATGGAGCTGAGTGATAGATAAGAGCCAGCAGGGAGGCCACAGTGGCAACCACATGACTCCATGGTAGTGCTTCCTCTACCACCTTGTAACTATCAACCTGCTTATCTCCATGGTATTGAACTCCTTTGAGAGGAGATTTACTTTCATAGTCATAGATATTATTATCCCCATTTTCACAGGTGAGAAAACTGAATCCCAGGGAAGTTAAAAATCTAAGGCTAAGCAGCTAATAAGTGGCAGAGATGTGATGCTAACCCAGGACTCCAACACCAAAGGCCGTTCTTTTCCCAGCATTACTGCCCTGCTTCAGTGAGGAGTTTGCGCAATGAAACAGCCAAAGAACCCTCAGTGGGAGGATAGTCTGTTCTTTGCCCATTGTAAAGAAATCTGGGTGTTGCCTAAACCTGTGTCCCACTTTCTATTGTTATAAGGAGGTGGATACAGGACACATGTTTTTTTCAAGGCTATGGGCTACCATTTGCTGAGCTTTTAATTGGAAAAATTCACTGATATTAAATGGTCTATTATGAGTCAATTTGCCAGGGGCAAAAGAAAAATTAAAACCCAGGTACCTAGATTTAATAGTTCAAAGATTATCAAATTATCTTCATTTGCTTCTGAGACAAATTATTCAGACATACAACTTCCTTATGAATTACTTGCTTGTCTAACTCTCCTTGGGTTCTGTCTACTTCATCAGCTTTACTACGTTGCCCCATAAATCTTGCTTGAACAAAGATTCAGCTCTTATAGTTAATTAGGGTGAACAAGGAAAATGCAGTTCAACTCCACAAAATGTGAATGTTTAATTTTGAATGATTTTGCAGCATTATACTCAATAGGACTCTTCCAATTTTCCAATTAACAAGTTACTGACATTTACAAACACCTAGCATAATAGAAACCTTTTCCTTCTATCACTGTCTGTTAGTTTCATTACTGAATTTTGGGTTGGCTTTCAGAACACTTCAGTCATGAAAGTAATCATGAAACTATTGGATTCTATCAGCAATAATACCTTAGAGGAGTTTCATTTATAATAAATGAAACTTTCTCAGATTCATTCTCAACGGCCATGTAATTTGCCTTAAGGTATTTTAAAATCACATCATCAAAACTTTAGAAGGGTACTCCTACACATTTAACTCTGAGTTGCAGTATATTTTATAACAGATTTTTATGAAATATAATATTGACAGAACAACAGGCAACTCAGTATTTTTCAATGTAAATATGTTTAAAATTTCTAGGTAAGTCTATCAATGCCATATGAGACAATCAGAAAGGTATATATCCACAAATACATGCACACACACATACAATGTCTGACCTGAAAAAGTCAAGTCATTGTTAATATAATGAGAACAGTTTGAGTGACGTCTATGTAACCTGGCAGTCAGGGAGAATGGACTGGAATATGCATGCGTGAACAAAGACGACTTCACTGTACTAGACTGTGGGGTTGGTGGACACCTTTGAGTGAGCATGTGTTCTGTGTGGCCATTGCATTCAAAATGACTGAGTAAGTAGAGTAACAAATCTGCATCAAATTTTGTGTTAAGTTTGAACATTCCTCCATGGAAACTATTTGGATGATTCAGAAGGCTGCAGCTATGGGCAACTGGTGATTGCAGCTTCATCATGACAACATGTCCGTTCATGTATCACATCTCATGAAGACATCTCATGATGTTTTCTGGTGAAACACCAAATCACCCAGGTGACTCAGCCCCTCTACACCCCAGATTTGGTGCCAGGTGACTTCTGGCTTTTCCCAAAACTAAAATCACATTTAAAAGGGAAGAGATTTCAGACTGCTGATGAGATTCAGGAAAAGATGATGGGGCAGCTGATAGTGATTGGGAGAACTGTGTGAGGTCCCAAAATGCCCACTTTGAAGGGAACTGAGGTGTCACTGTCATATGTACAATGTTTTTTTGCATCTTCTATCTTCAATAAATGTCTCTATTTTTCATATTACATGGCTGGATACCTCTGGACAGACCTTGGATATTTCACAGATGTAGTCATCCATATATATGTGTCTATTTATGAGCACTTTTAGGAAGAAGTACACATATGAACAGAGGAACTCAAAGGACTCCTTACCCCTAAGATATCCCTTCTGTCCTTCAGGGCAAAATACAATGGGTAGAAGTTGGGGACCACCAGCTTTATGCTAGTGACTTCTTATTGAGCCCTGCAGTAGAATGACCAAGAGCTCAGGGCTGATGGCAAGACCTATGATGGTACAGAGCTTCTGTAACATTCCAGAAATTTCAACTTTTACAAACTATATGCAAATTCATGCACTATTTATATAGTTTATAGACATTGGAATTCTCCATTTAGGATTGCTACATTCTACCAAAAGATGCGGTAAGAGAAGTTGTAATTTAGCTTGGAGACAGCCTACAAATATGTAATGTAGGTAGAAAAACAGAATGGTTATGGGAGAAATTTGTTCATCTCAGTGGTCCAAAGTGAACAATTCAAGCACAGCATAGCAGACTGTTGAGGCAGGCATGACTACCATTTGACAAGTACTGTCTACATATCCACTGCATAAAAAAGTAGCTTAGAAATATTATGTGTGTGCATAGATGTACTGAACAATTTGGGTACTGATTTTAAGTGTGGCTTGTCATCACATTTCCCCACTGTAGTAAAACTGCAGCCTTTATTGACTTCTATTTTGTTTAAGGCAAGCTTAACAAAACACTTGATATTTATTGTGGTAGAAAGAGTAAACAACACATAATGGTTATTCTGGGTACAATAAAGCTCAGATATTTGCTTCTTTGACAATTAGGGATGTGTTGCTTGAGATAAGTAGAAGCATTTGTACATTATCTGAAAAATGTCACATTTATGTAAACAGAGACCATAAAACTGAAATATGCAAGTATCACTGGTCCTACTCCTGTCAGCATCTTCCCTCTGTGAAACAATTTCAAGAACTACTGTCTTTATTCCAATTATGAGAGGTTTTAGCTGAAAACCTATTAGGTCAAAAATTCTGTGTTAAATCAAGTGTAAAGCTTTGCCACCTTTGTTAAATATCTACAAGCTTAATTGAAAAAAAATGTTTCATTTGGTGAAGAAATACCAGAAAGCCCCAAGCAACTTGCATAATTAGACCATCTTTTTTCATTTCCTTTAATCCTCTTTTTCTTTAGACCCCAGAACTTCCTTTTTGCACTGCATATTTATGTGTAACTGAGATGTAGTATAATGTAAAGGCTAAACTCATTCTAAGAGCCCTCAGAAACATTTGAGGGCTAGCTGTTCAGTGAATGTCTGTCACACTTAAGGACTGGATATATATCCACTAAATTACCTCTTGTCATTTAAACTAAATCCTGTAGGCCTATCACAAATTTTAAAAATATAGAAGAGGCAGACATTGACCACATTTGATGTTTTCTGCAAAGACAAGCCAATTGGATATAAGTGAGAGAAGGCAATTCCTTATTTTTCCTCTTGAACTTCTCTCCTTAAGGTTTTATAGCAACAGAGTGCATGTGCGTACTATCCCTATAGCGTTACAGTCATGTAATGACTACCGTCACTCGGGTATATGACTGCAAACTGTTTGAACATAAGGATGTTGTAGAGTTAACGTGGTAATGTGGAAAGCACACAGGCTTTATATTCATAAAATGTTTGAACCCTGGTTTCTCTTTTTTCTTTGGGCAAGTAAAATAAATCCTTTAAGCCTTGATTTTCTCACCTCACAAAAGGGAATAACAATAGCTATTTTTCCCACTTGAGAGAATGAGTTGGGAAAATGCATGTAAAGACCCTGGTAGATACCACATGCTCAACAGTAGCAGCTTCTTCATGCGCTTCTGGCCCAGTATGATTTCATGGAACCCTTGGGCCTTGACACATGTTAACTGATCGTATGTAGTGGAAATAAAAATAATGCAAATGGTGACTTTTAAAAGGCTAGAATTTGTCTTATTAATTTGTTTTTATTATACTATGAGGGAAACACAGGTCCCAAACAACAGAACAAAACCTGCTGTTTCCACATAATGGAATCAATTAGAGATGAGTTCTGAGAGGGCTAAACATGACTCCTTAAAAATGTAGTTAATCCCAAAATTATACATGAAACCTATTAAGTATAAAACATAGCTTTAAAATGTAATAGAGCAGCCCTGGCTGGTATAGCTCAGTGGATTGAGCACCAGACTGCTAACCAAAGGGTCACCAGTTTGATTCCCAGTCAGGACACATGCCTGGGTTGCAGGCCAGGACCCCAGTAGGGGGCGCACAAGAGGCAACCACACATTGATGTTTCTCTTTCTCTCCCCCTGCTCCTCTCTCTAAAAGTAAATAAACAAAATCTTTAAAAAATATATAATAGAGCAAATCCTCCCAGAGATAGAACTTAATCCCCTATACTAGACACATAAGGTGGGCAAATGAATATTTTTTTATGGTACTAGGATACTGTTTATTAATTTGCCATTTTTCTAGTGCCCTGGTGGCCCTAGAACTACAGCTCCTTGTAAAGATTTAAACTAGAATGAAGGAGATGATCTGCTCATCTGATGCTTTATATATAACCATCACCAATCACATAAATCTGGCTTTTATTTGATCTGTTAAGTATCTCCAGTGATATCACTTTGTACACAACCCAACTCTGAGATGCATACTCTGTCTACACATAGCACATTTCCTAGACGTTACTGTTAGGTTCAGAATTTTAATGAAATAATGTGAGAAACAACTGATTAATAAGGCAGCCACCCCTTTTAAATAATTTGTATGCACTATTCTCCTTGTTTCACATGATAAATGACAACAAAGGAGAGGGTAGGATCATTCCCAAGGTTGGAAACAACTATGAAAAAAGAAGAACTTCTTAATTTCTTTCTATAAAATTTTATTTTCAGAGTGAAATATGGCAAAAGGCGAGTATTCTTTGGCATTATGAATCATCTTCCAGATAGGAAGAGCAATCTGTTGGAAGGCTGCCGGAGGCACACCAATTTGTTCTCTTTTCCTGAATCACTGTTAGGGTGCAATTATCCGTACTTCGCCATTTATAATGTGCACTTTATTGCCAAAATTTTTGAGGGGAAGATAAGGATGCACATTATACATGGGCAGTGCCTGAAATACCTTGTATCTGGTCTTGTGTTTTGTGACTATTTGTTACATAAAATTTCTTGTACCAAAATATGTTAAAAAATAAATGCTAAAATTCCCTTATAATATGAAAAACAAATATCTAAATATAAATAAATAAAAATTTAATTAAAAAATTAAAACAAAAGATTTTTTTCTCCAAGTTTGGGCCAAAAACATGGGTGTGGATTATACAAAGCAAAATACAGTACTTCTCATTGAATTTAGGTTTATTCTGTGAAAGCATTGAAAAATATTCTTCTGCATCCTAGAGTTTAAATCTATAAAAACAACACAAACTTAAAATGTAGTATAAGTAGTCTCCACTCTGGTCATAAGATTTTCTAAAAATATGTCTTAAGACACATAAACTTTAAAAAGCTTTCAATAAAATTCAGCACCTTTTTATATAAAAACTTTCAGCAAAGTGGGAATAGAGGGAACATATTTAAACATAATAAAGGCCTGATATGGCAAACCCACTGCCAGCATCAAAAACTATAAGCATTCCCCTTAAGATCAGGAACAAGACAGAGATGCCTGCTTTCACCTCTCTTATTCAACATAGTACTGGAAGTCCCAGCCACAAAATCAGGCAAGAAGGAGACATAAAAGGCATCAAAGAGGGAAATGAAAAAGTAAAACTGTCTTTATTTAGATGTGACATGATACTCTACATAGAGAACCTTAAAGAGTCCACCAAAAAATTACTAGAACTGATAAATGAAATCAACAATGAAGCAGGATACAAAATTAATAACCAGAAATCAGTTGCATTTTTATATGCCAATAATGAACTAACAGAAAGAGAAACTAAGAAAACAATCCCATTTACAAGTGCTTCAAAAAGAATAAAATACCTAGGAATAAACCTAACCAAGGATGTAAAAGACCTGTACTCAGAAAATTATAAATCTCTAAAAATAAACTGAAGAAGATGCAAATAAGTGGAAGCACATACCATGTTCATGGATAGAAAGAATTAACATTTTAACAATGTCCATACTATGGAAAGCAATCTACAGATTCAATGCAATTCCTATCAAGAGTCCAGACATATTTCACAGAAGTAGAACAAATATTTCAAAAATTTATATGGAACCACAAAAAGTCCAGCCTAGCAACAGTGATCCTGAGAAAGAAGAACAGAGTTGGAGGAATCATGCTAACTAATATCAAACTATACTACAAGGTCATCATAAGCCAAAGGGTTGGGTACTGGCATAAAAACATACACACAGATCAATGGAACAGAACAGAGAGCCCAGAAATAAACCCACACCTCTACTATCAACTAACATTTGACAATGGAAGCAAGCACATATAATGGGCTAAAGATAGACTATTGAATAAATGGTGCTGGGAAAACTGGGCAGATACACGCAGAAAAATGAAACTAGACCACCTTCTCATATCACACATAAGAATAAATTAAAAATGGATCAAAGGCTTAAATGTTAGACCCCAAACCATAAAAGTCCTAGAAGAAAACACAGGCAGCAAAATCTTAGATATTGCCTGCAGAAATTTTTTATCAGATATATCTCCCCAGGCAAAGCAAACAACAACAACAAAAATAAACAAATGGGACTTCATCAAACTAAAAATATTTTGCACAGTGAAGAAAAACATCAACAAAATAAAAAGACAACCCACAGAATGGGAGAATATATTCACCAGTACCTGTGATAAGAGGTTAATATTCAAAATTTACAAAGTATTTTAAAAATTGAACTAAAAAAAAACCAGAAAAAACAAAACCTAACAACTCAATTTTAAAAATGGGAAAAGGACTTGAATAGAAATTCCTCCAAACAGGACATACAGATGGCCAATAGACATATGAAAAGGTGCTCATTGTCACTAATCATCAGAGAAGTGCAAATAAATACTACAATGAGATACCATCTCACAACTGTCAGAATGGCTATCATCAGTAAATCAAGGAACAAGTGCTAGCGAGGATGTGGAACCCTTTTGTACTGTTGGTGGGAATGCAGACTGGTGCAGCCACTGTGGCAAGCAGTATGGAGATACCTCAAAAAATTAAACATGGATCTGCCTTTTGACCCAGCAATCTCACTTCTAGGAATGTAGCTGAAGGAACCCGAAACACTAATTTAAAATACATAAACACCCCTTAGTTGTCTGCAGTGTTAATCACAATTGCCAATATATGGAAGCAGCCCAAGTGTCCATCAATAGATGAGTGGATACAACAACTATGGGACATTTACACAATGGAATTCTACTCAGCTGTAAAAAAGAAGAAAGTTTTACCCTTTGCAACATTCTAGATGGACCTGGAGAACATTATGCTAAGTGAATAAGCCAGTCAGAGAAAGACAAATACCATTTAATTTCACTCATATGTGGAATCTAACAAACAAACTGAACTAATAACAAAACCGAGATACACTCATAGATGGAGAACAGATGACAGCTACTGCGGCCAGGGTGGAAGTTAGGGGGTGGCGGGATTGAGCAAAAAGGAAAAAGGACTCATGGACATGGACAACAGTGCAGTGATTGCTGCAGGGAGGGCAGTATAAGGGGACTAAATGGTAATGGAAAAAATACAAGAAAGATTAAATTAAAAAAAGACACATCAACTAATATTTTAAAAATTTTTCTTTATCTCCTTATTCTAGACATTTTAGCAGCATTGCCAGAGTCAATCTTTCAGCCCCCTTGGCTATGGATAATCAGATGGTCCTGCTTCCCACCTTACTCACCAACCTCACCTTCTCAGCCTCTGTTGGTGCCACTCTCCCAGCTTCCCCTCCCTCTTTCAGACCTGCAAATACTAACATGACCCTCCTGTTATCTATATCCCCCTCCTTACAGCATTCATTTCCATGCCTTTAAATGCTAATGACTCTCCATATTTATATCTGTAGCCATGACCTCTCCCTCAGCTCTAGACTCAGGGTGTCTATCAGGCATCTCTTCTTGAATATCTTCACATGTCCAAAATAGAATGATTGATTCCTCCATAACTTCAACATCATGGCATCCCCATTCAACCAGTTATTCAGGCCAAAACCTTTTGAGTTTTCTTGGATCCTCTCTTGCCCTTACATTCTACCTTGAATCAGTAAGCAAGCTCTGCTGGCTCACTCTTAGACTATCTCCAATTCATTTACTTCTCACCACCCTAATCTAAGCCACCATTGTCTTTCTGCACTACTGAAACAACTTCAGAACTTGCCTACCTACTGCCCACATGGCTTCCAAAGTTGTACTTTAAACACGCCCCCCCCCACCACATTACTCTTTGGCTTAAAGTACTCCAGAGGGTCCCAATTATACTTAGAGTAATACCCAGACAGCTGACCATGGTGTCAGGTGTAATTTGGCCACAACCCAGCTTTCTACCCTTGTCTTGTATCTTTCTCCTCTCTGTTCACTCCCCTCCAGCCACACTGGTCTTCCTTCTGTTCCTTCATCATGCTCTGGTCATGCTCACCTTAGAGCTTCTACTCTTACTATACCTTCTACCTGGAACATTGTTCCACAGGTCTTTCCACAACCAACCTCCTCTTATTATTCTAATCTTGAATACATCATCTCTTTATCTTTGAGAATCCTTTCCCAATTTGGCCCTCTCTTCCCCAGTCACTCTCTATCCATTAATTTACATTATTTCCTTCCCAATACGTAAAACTAGGTATCTGAAATATCTACACATTTACTTGCCTAGTATCTGTCTCTCCTACTAGAATATGAACTCCATAAGAACAGGGGCCAGGCATGTATTATCTATGTGTCTTAGCCCATACTAGGTATTCAATAAGTATTTGTTGCATGAATATCTTAAGTGCATTCCTGAGCAACACATATATGTGAAGATGTATAGACATACCATATAATAAAGGCAAACATAACAACTTAAATCTTTTATAATAACTTAAAATAATGAAGTCATGCTCCTGGTCATGGAGTTCAAGGACTGACAAGGTCCTTAGAAAGCACAGTGCAATTTCTCAGAGAGAGGCAGAGGGCCACTAATAGTTCATAAATTGAGAGAGGCAGAGTCTGGCTTTGTCAGATCCCCACTGCAGCATGAACTTGAGCTCCTCATTATACATTACACACAGGCGACTGTGTGGAACTCACTGACTACACAAAGAAATCTAAATTCAGCACTGACGTACATACCCACTACGCATAGCAAGTAAAAATAGGATCTTGCAGCACAAATCTGATTTATCTTCAGTGAATATGCTAGTGTTCATAATACATGGCAACCTTTTAATTAACAGTATGCTTGCATTAGAATTTAGAATGTTTTCAGGTACCATGAAATGACACATATCTTTTAAAGATATGACCAGAAAAGTTTTAACTGACACAGTTTTTCTCCACAGATGTTCATCAACATCACTTCCAAATATCTGCACAGTTGCATCTCATTATCTGGTTAAGAGACAATAATGATCTATGTAATGCAGCCCTCTTGAATACCCAGGGGTTTCTGGAGGTTGAGAGAGGCTTAGGCAACTTTAAATTTTTGAGACAATTGGTATTCTTTAAAATAAAGATATATTGAAATGTGATTATCAAAATTATGGAATACTTTAAATATTTACATTGAACAAATCAACTTAATTCCCCAAAGAATGCATATGGCTATAAGATTTTTTAAAAAAATTCATTCTTCATGCACAAGAGATTCTTTGACCTACTAGGAAAACACAGGTTGTAAAACTGTAAGAGGAGCACCTTCTCCTTGCAACGAGGGCTGTGAATCTCTGGGGCATGTACATGCAAACAATGATAAATGTCAAAGTTTGGGGCTCTCCATGAAGCTGAGATCTGACCCAAGTGGCCCTCCTAGCACCCAGACAAGCCTTGTGTATCTGATCTGCTTTGCTTTCAACCTTCTCCAACTGCAATTAAGTGATGTTGGGAGAGGATGGTGGGGGATGGGAGAGACATTAGCCTCATAAGGCAGTGGAAGCCAAGCATACAAAAAGTGAGTGAGCAAAGAGGAAAAAGGACTCATGGACATGGGCAACAATATGGTGATTGCTGGGGTCGGAGGGTATAAAGGGACTAAATGGTAATGGAAAGAATACAATGAAGATTAAATTTAAAACAAAAAACAAAAAATGAGGGAGGGAGAGAACCTTTCTAGTCCTAGAACTTGAAAACCAACAACCAAACAAATTAAAATAACTGATGTAACTCTCTTCAACTCTTACAACCCACTACCTCTTTGATTCTTGGGGTAAAATGAGTAGCTTTGGGATTTACAGTCACTGTGGCCAAATCCCCAGGGAGGACAATCTGCACTGGCCATGGCCAAATCCTGAATGCACATTCCAGGCACGGCTTGAAATGAAAGCAAAATACCCATTTACTAGAAGAAATCCCAAAGGCCTTACTGGAGTTGCAGGTGTGTGTTCTGAAAGGTCTACAGAGTCCGGAAAGGTAAGGTAACTCATAGGAGAAAGGAAACCAACCACACTTCCTCAAGAGCTAGGGAGCAATGTGAAGCAATAGATGGACATGCGTGTGCATGTGTGTGTGGCAGGGAGGTGGAGAGATGCACAGCCTGAGGTCCCTTTCAGCTTCAGAAAATCAACTTTCTAGTGGGAATGAGAAATAACTCAGCCTTAATTATCTAGAGACCCCATCTCAGGTATGCCTCTTTCCCCCACATAGCCAAAGGGGGGAAAAAAGAGAAAAGCTTGTAAATTATGCACTGGTGGTCCCATTCATGTTATTTTGTGACATTATTCATCTGGTAAGTTGTAGTTCTTCATTGTTTTACAAGAATGATGCTTAATCAAGGCTAATGATATCAGGCTACTTGAATCACCACAGGAATTAATTCAGCAATATGAATGCTTCATCACATTTTCTTTTTATTTCTGTCAATATTAATTAGATCACTTCCCCCAAATAATGGAAGTCACAGGGATCACTTGGATATCCCATTTTTCTACTCCAAGTGGGCATATCCCAAGAGCCTGACAGGCTACAGAAAGACTGGTTTTAAAGATCAGTTTCTAAGATTTGCTTGAATATGGGATATTTACATATATGTACTTGGTTTTAACATACCATAACCAAAACCCAGTAGAAAAAAATGGGTCTATGATATTAAAGGAAATTCACAAAAAGGAAATACAAAGTAAAAGTAAAAGTAAATTTACTTAAAAGTAAAAAAGATGCTGATAAACTTACTCATAGGAAACATAAATTAAAACTACAAGAAATCTCTTTTTTTTACTTCTCAGATTAGCAAAATCCTACAAGTTGGAAAACACACATATTGGAGAGGCTGTGGGGAAGCAGGTGCTGTCATGTGCCATCGGTTGGAATGTAACCTTCAAAAAGGGCAATTTGGCAACACTGGACAGAAACTGCAGGAAAAAGTACAGCACCACCTTCATCTACAGCAACAGACAAAAACTGGGATGTTCAGTAGCTATCACATATCATCTTGGCAAGATAAATAAAGGATCTGTTTATTTTATTTTTTACAGGCTTCTAATATTGGAAAGTTAAAGCTCTTACTACTCTAAAAATTGATGTTCAGGCAGATATGAACGTCATATTAAAACATTCAGATACAAATGTAAAGGGCATTTTCTCCCATTTCATTGTTGTTGCAGTTATTTGAGGTCTAATCTGGATAACTGAAAATAAAAAAGAACTCAAGGTATCAAGATCAAGATATAATACAGAATAAGATAAAGTAAAAGGTACATGTTAAATTCCAAGGACACAGTAAATAGAGAAATACTTTAGGAGTCATACATACAGCAAGTAGGACTATAATGTGAATTCCATTTCTGTTTTAACCAAAAACTTACACAAAGTATTACTAGATGGACATATGATGTTAGATCCCAGGGTCCAAGGGGCATTGTGGAGTAGAATAAGGTGGACATAAATAGAGAGAGCCATTATGGGTGGTTTGCCTTGGTCTCCCTAAATCAACAGTACACGTAGGGAATTTTTGCTTTATTCCTTGTAGCAGCTTTGACAAAAATGTGCTCTAGGTCCATTTCAAGAAAAACAAATCAGTAAGCTCTTAGCATTTGCCACGTATCAGGTAAAAGAAGGAAAAGCAACACATAAACCCTGACGGTGAAATCAATGAAGACTATAAAATGGCCAGAACATTAAAATTTTTCGTTTTTATATGCCTTGCACAAGAAAACCAAAAAGAGAAAGAAAAAAAAAGATTTAAGGGTAATTATAAAGTAACAACCTCAGAATGGTTGCAAAAAGCAGGTGAATAGACATTGTCCATCTAAGTTTATCCTCTCGTGAAAGAGCAAACACCTGAAGAGAATTCTGCATGTAGGGAGGGTAAAGAAGAATGAGATTTTAAAAATACTGGTTGACCATTACATGGTTTTGATTGTTAAAGGAGGAGTAAAAGTAATTGATTTTCGGGAGGTTGAAATTACTGCCTCTTACAAACCTCGAATAGAAACAACTCTTATTTAGAAAGCACTTTACAATTTCAGTACAACCTTACATCCATTCTTTCATTTGGAGAGCTGATATACCATCTCTGTAATACAGATAGAGACCAATGCTCAGATGCATTCAACTACCTGCTTAAGGTTGCACATGTAGAAAGGACTGAAGCAGAGATTCCAACCTAGTTCATGATTCTGAAGTTTCTGTGCTCCACAGATACTCAAGAACACATGTAAATAATTGTACCTAGCTATCTTTAAAAAATGAGGCATTCAGTTCTCCTTCAGAGAGTCAGGAACTAAAGGTATTGTGAGAGTATGTGCAATGGTGTGCTGAGGGAGCTCTCAAAAAGAGGTCCAGTGTTAGTTATAAAGACACGCTGATGCATTGTTACCATCCAGGACTTTCAATTCCCTGCACCCAAAGAGGCAATCAAATTTTGAGCCATCAATTGAGCAAGGAATTGATTTTCCCTCGATTCAAATTCCTGAGTACTCTACTCTAAAAACCCAGGAAAGCTTTGCTCTCACCTTCTGGACATCCCACTTCAATATGAGACAGATGTTAACAATTAGAGATGCTCAGAGAACAATAAACAATTAAGGAGCTGGCAGGATTGATCTTATACACCAGGTAATAGCTCTCTAAGGATATTGTGCCTTTCTTGAGAGTGAGAGTAAAAATAAGATCTTTATGAAGCTGCAGACCAGTGCTTTAAAAAAAATCTTGGTCTTCCCTTGATCTGCATCCACCCTCCCCCACTCCCTCCCACCACCCATCAAAAGCTTCTTTTGCTCAAATGGGAAGAGTAGTGTAAGGGGCTTATTCCTCATGAAAGATTAGGAGTTGGGTTGTAGGAATTCTTTTGAATCTGGAAGCTAGAGAATGAGAGTATTCACTCGGAACATCTCTTCCTGCCCAAGTCTCTCTGATTAGCTCAAATTCACACACCCACAAAATTAGAAAGGCAGAAGCAGATAACAAGTAAATTAAAATTTCAAGGAGACTTTTATATTTAGAAAAGTTTTTGCTTAATTTTAGGAAAGCATTTTATAAATTTCAGAGCATAGTGATTCTTCTGGTAACCTCTGTTCTACTTTCTGTCTGTGAATTTGCCTGTTCTAGGTACCTCAGATAAATGAAATCATACAATATTTGTCCCTTTGTGTCTGGCTTATTTCACTTAGCATAATGTCTTCAAGGTTCATCCATGTTGTAGCATAATATCAGAATTTCATTCCCTTTTGTGACTGAATAATATTTCATTATATGTATATACCACATTTTGTTTATCCATTTATCTGTCAATGGACAATTGGGTGGAGTCCATGTTCGGTGACTATGAAAAATGCTGCTATAAACATTGGAGTACAAGTGCTGCTATAAACATTGGGGTACAAGTATCATTCCAAGTCCCTATTTTCAGTTCTTTTTGTTATTTACCTAGAAGTAGGGTTGTTGGATCATATGGCAAGTCTATGATTAACTATATGAGGAATCCACAAACTTTTTTCCACTGTGACTGTACCATTTTATATTCCCACTAGTGATGCACAAAGTTTCCAATTTTTCCACATCCTTGACAATATTTGAAACTTGTTGCTTTCCACTGTTTTCTGTTTGTTTTTGTTTTTGAATGATAGTCATCCTAATGGGCAAAAGGTGATATTTCACTGTGGTTATAATTTCATTTCCCTAGTGATGTTGAGTATCTTTCCTTGTGCTTCATAGGCCATTTCTGTAACTTCTTTGGAGAAATGTCTATTCAAGCCCTTTGCTTATTTCTTAACTGGGTTGTTTTTTATTATTGTTGTTGTTGTTATGGTTGTTGAGTTGTAAGAACTCTTTATATTTTTTGGAATGTATTAATTCCTTGTCAAATATATAATTTGCAAATATTTTCTCTCATTTTGTGGGTTACCTTATTACTCAAGAGTGTCCTCTGATGCACAAAATTTTTGAATTTTTATAAAGTCCAAATTATCTATTTTTTTGATGCTTATACTTTTGATGTCCTATCCAAGACATCACTGTAGTGATTCCATTTGGAGTAACATCTGGTGCCATCGTTAAGCAACATTCTTGGGTTACTCTACAAATCACCTGGGCCCCAAATAATTCCCAAGTGAATATAATCTGATAGGCTAATGAGCAAAAGATGCACGGGTGACTTCATATTGGCCTCTCAATGCCCTTAAGTGCAAAAATATGCAACAAAATAACTTAAAACTTTAAGTCAAAGTGTAGAATAGGTAGCTCTAGTTATGAGTTAATACCTCTAAAGAGAGAAAAAGTTAGTAAAATTTTAAGGATGAGTATATTAAAAATTTACCATTGGGTAGATTACAAAACCTCTCTTGCATCTGGATAATATATAATTTATTGATTCTCTCTGAATGTATTAAAGAATTAAAGCATGTAAACTAATTTATGCTAAGGACCTACAGTAAAGAATCAAAATTATTCTCTGCCACAAGCACCAGGCTAACGGTTAATAGCACACACATTCATCTTCATACCTCTTTCCCTTCTTAATATATCTTAAAAAAAGACAGTGGTTATTATTCAGTATTGCCCATGTGAAATTTCTCATATAATGCAGTAAGTCTTAAAAAGTCATTTGAGAAGTTCATTTTGCTTTCAGGATTCTCATTCATAGTTAAGAATGCTTGTGGGTATATTTCATTTAGCCTGGACAACATTTCCAAATTAACTTGTTCCAGAGACTGTAACATTTGCAGCTAATTTCCAATATAACATTTAGAAATAGCTCAAAGTGAAAACTCACTATTGGCTCTTTTTTGCCATGTTTAAAAGCCAAATGCAAATGAAAACCAAGGCAAGACTATATTTTATTTTTAGATCATGTATTTCAGTTCTTTTTCCAGGAAAATGAGTTTGGCTTAGCTGGTAAGCTTGTAATGTCATTCTTTGAACACAGGGCAGGAAGATCTAGGAGAGGAGAGGACACACGTTAACATCTGCCATGACCCTATACTTAGAAATCTGCCGTTTGAATACAGGCCTCCATATGACCAGATGGGTGGGTGTGTTCTCTAAGTTGCCTATATTAGCTTCATTTTTTGTTAACCAATATAGCTCAAATCTTGTCTTTTAAGTTCTATAAGCTTTTCATTATGGATGGCTTCCACTATGCTTTTTCCAAACTAAACTGACTCCATGATTTGGCCCATGCATCTTACTTGCAAAAGGACCGATTTTCACATACATACTTTCCCATATGAATGGATGATCAGTAGGTCTTAGAACATTCTTTTCTGAGTGTTTATCATGTTACAAATTACTACATTAATTTTCAAGGGGACTCAATAAATAAAATATTTACAAGTTCAGACTGAAATATAGTCATTTATACTATTAAACAAGAAAAACCATAGTTGGTACTAGTGATTATTAATAAAATTACCCTCTGACAGTATCCATAAGATGAGGAAACTCAAAATGATTAAATTAACCTTGAAACTTGAGCTAATATAGTTTTTCAAGCATTATATTTTAATGGGAAATGTTACTGAGGTAGAAAATTTTTGCAAACATAAATTTTAAATGCAGTTTCCAAAAAGGAGTAATTGTAAGATCACCAGCCCCCATCCCACGATCACCACACTGTTGCCCATGTCCATGAGTCCTTTTTTGTTTTTGCTCAATCCCTCAGCCCCCTAGCATGCCCATCCCCTTAGCTGTTACTTTGCTCTCTGTCTATGAGTCTGTCTCTAGTTTGCTTGTTAGTTCAGTTTGTTCATTATATTCCACATATGAGTGAAATCATATTGTATTTGTCTTTCTCTGACTGGTTTATTCACTTAGCATAATGTTCTTCAGGTCCATCCATACTGTTGCAGAGAGTAGAAGTTTCTTCTTTTATATGGCTGAGTAGTATTCCATTGTGTAAACATCCCATAATTATTTTATCCATTTATGTACTGATGGACACTCGGGCTGCTTCCATATCTTGGCAATTGTAATTAACACTGCAATGAACATAGGGGTGCTTATGTTCTTTCCAATTAGTGTTTTGGGTAGCTTCAGATATATTCCCAGAAGTGGGGTAGATGGGCTGAAAGGCAGATCCATTTTTAATTTTTTGAGGTATTTCCACACTGCTTTCCACAGTAGCTGCACCAGTCTGCATTCCTACCAACAATGCAGGAGAGTTCCCCTTTCTCCACATCCTCGCCAGCACTTGTTGATTTTATGGTGATAGCTATTCTGACAGGTGTGAGATGGTATCTCATTGTGGTTTTTATTTGCATTTCTCTGATGATTAGTTACATTGAGCATCTTCTCATATGTCTAATTGAGCATCTTTTCATATGTCTATTGGCCATTTGTATGTCCTCTTTGGAGAAATATCTATTCAGGTCCTTTTCCCGTTTTTTTTTAATTGGGTTGTTTGCTTTCTTGGTGTTGAGTTTTGTAAGTTCTTTATAAGTTTTGGATATTAACCCTTTATCAGATGTATCAGCAAATATGTCCTCCCATCCTATGGGTTGTCTTTTTATTTTGTTGATATTTTCCTTTGCTGTGCAAAAACCTTTTAGTTTGACATAGTCACCTTTGTTTATTTTTTTATTATGTTTCCCTTGCTTGGGGAGATATATCTGATAAAATATTGCTATGGTGATGTCCGAGATTTTGCTGCCTCTGTTTTCTTGTATAATTTTTATGGTTTCAGGTCTAACATTTAATTCTTTGATCCACTTTGAATTTATTCTTGTGTGTGGTATAAGAAGGTGGTCTCGTTTCATTTTTCAGTAGGTATCTGTCCAACTTTCCCAACACCATTTATTTAATAAACTATCTTTAGCCCATTGTATGTGCTTGCTTCTACTGTCAAATATTAATTGACTATAAAGGTGTGAGCTATTTTGGGGCTCTCTATTCTTTTCCAGTGATCTTGAATGTTTTGAATATAAGCAGCAGAAGCTGGGAGTAGCTGGATAGCTTATATTCTGAAAACAACTGCTCACAGTTTGCCCTCATAAATCCGCATGGCCCTTATTTCTCCTGGCCTCACCTTCTGCCAGTGTGTCATATCCTGTCCCCATCTCCTGCCACGCTGCAGAAGGTGAGAAGGCCTTACTGTCTCAATTAAAAAGAGATATAGTCGCCAAATGTGCAGAGTATCCTGATGAGAGCAAGGCCTGCTTCCTTCTACAGAGGTGACTCTGCAGGTGGATAAAGGAACAGGCACTGAGATGGGACACCCTGGGACTTGGCACAGATGCCATTTTGCCAGGATTCGTGCTCTTCTGCTGTCTGACCACCTCTCCCTGGTCCAAGTAATTTATTTGCATGGTCGTTAAGTTCCAAATGTTAGTGCACACTGTGCCTTCCCATTTTCTAACCACAGGGCTTATAGATCAGGCTTTTGCTCAACCTGCCAGTGGCTGCTGAGCCATTAGCTGGTAGGACAGTGGCTCTGTCCTACAGAGCACCAGGATTGCTGCACTCTTTCCTTTGATGAAGAATACTCAGGTGCTCTTCCTTATCAGTCAAGACAGCTCGACACAGAAGACTCTCTTACTACTGGCTTTTCATCACATGGTTTCTTTGTGAAAGAGATCAGTGTTTGACCTTAGGATGCTATGTTTCTGTACTAGGAAGGAGACTGAAACTCTGAAATTCAACACAATGATTGAGTCTAGCAAATCTTTTTTATCAGAATACCAGACTCCCAACTGCTTTCTCTGACTATTTTTAATTATCAGAGTGCTATATGTTCAACAAAATGAAAATATCAGTTCATTTGCCATTTATTCAGTAACTCAACAGATAACCACAATATTTATTGAACATTGTCCACGTGTCGACCACATGCCCTACAAGTGTCACCGTGACTGCAGCAGGGCATACAGTACAGTCAGGGGGGCACTAATCACATAGGCACTGTGGTGGGCAAGTGATGTTTCTGACTAATTAGCAACCGTTTTCCCCTTTTTCTCAACAGTGCTTAGGTTTAGCTGTGGAAACATCTTTCCTTCATTTGAATATTATTTAGGTGGAGCTATTTGTATTGGTAGATTTGCAGAGGGGATGCCGAGACCTAGTGCTAGCCAATCATAGCACTGTGTCCTCTGGGGCACGGGGAAGTTCAGGGATCACTAGCGCTTAGGGTTGGAGCTGTTAGGAAGGAAGAGCTTCTGCTTCTGACGGTGGAGCTGAGAGGGTGTAAGGCTGCTGAGGGAAGAAGCCAGCCTGTCTGGGAATGAGAAGGGTAGAGGGAGTGAGGGAGGAAGGGAGGCTGAGGTGGAGCCTGAGAGTAGGCTGGAGGACAGAAGGAGGGACAGAGGGGCACACATATATATAGAGACATATGGACTAGATCGATATAGATATATACATATATTGATATATATCTATATAGGCACCATATTTTTCAGACTATAAGACACACTTCCCCCCAAATTTGGGAGAAAAGGGGGGGTGCGTCTTATATTCCAAATGTAGCTTATCTGCCTCGCTGTGGCTGGGGGGGCCAGTGGTGGAGTGGGGTCACAGGTTATTAAACATTTTACCACATTTTCTGCTTCAAAAACTTTTTCCCTATTTTCCACCTCTAAAACCTAGGTGCATCTTATGGTCTGGTGCATCTTATAGTCCTAAAAATATGGTATATACATATACTGATATATATAGATATATACCTATATAGATATATACATATATTCTATTATCTATCTATCTATCTATCTATCTATCTATCTATCTATCCTCTACCTATATGAGAAATGCTAGTTCCATCCTTTAAGTGTTTACATCTAGTTGTGTGCCAAAGCTCTCAGGGAGATAATGATAATGCTGATAAATCATGAAATGAGTACCATGAGGAGGAAGCCACCTACTCTGCTTGGAGCAGCTAGGTCCACCTGGCTCCTGCCTATCAAATGTTACCTTTTCAGGGAAAACTTTCTTTCATTTCCCCCCTCACCCCAACCTCAAAAGAATTACAAGCTTCCTATACTATATTCTCAATAGACTGAGAGCTCACAAGTACCAAAGAGCATGGCTTGGTCATATGTGTATCTCCCAGTGCTTAGCATTGTGCTTGTTAGATTGGATATATGTTATGCCTCTGATGAAAATCCCTGGAGTGCCTTTATGTACCCAGCCTTGCAGTGAATGCAAGGGGTTCAAACAGCAGCAGAACACTGGTCCTGCCCTTGAGGAATTCACCAGGATAACTAACATGTACAGAGAACCGGACTTAACCTTAAATAAGTTATTCTTTTTCTTATTTTTTCCCTTCTCTCCATGTCCTATTCCATTTCCTTGGGCCTTGTAGACTAATACTTAACCCCCATCAGAGCTTAGCACAAGTATTACCATTTTCACTTATCAGAGTCTTGCCAAGTTAGGTCCAGTTTTCCTGTTGCAGGTTCTCAAAATGGTTTGTATTTCTCCTTCACACAAATCAGTGCTTCTCCACCAGGGATGATGTTACTCCCCCTTCTTCAGGACATTTGATAAGATCTAAAGACATTTCTCATTGTCACAACTGGGAGGGGCTTTACAGTGGGTAAAGGACAGAGATGCTGCTAAATACTCAGCAACGTACAGGACAGCTCCACGCAACAGTCACCTGACCCAAAATGTCAGCAACGCTCAGGATGAGAAACTCTTGTACAAATCAGCACAGCTCAGAACTACTGATCGATTTTTGTCAATATTTGATTAATGTATTTTCCCTCACTAAACTCTAAGTTCCAAAAGGGAGAGGGCTAAGTTTGTTTTGCACCATTACATTCCCAAAGACTCACAAATAGCAGGGCCTCAACAATAATTTGTTGAACACTGTCTTTAAAGAAATGTTACATCTGCTCTCTGAAACAAACACAGTATTGAAGTCATTGCTCCTTCTTTCCCGCAAGTATTAGATTAGCAGGCAAAATTTAATTCTCTGTCCTCCTTTATCATTTCCAGGACACAAAAGTTGTTGTTTGCATGGTTGTGTTTTGGTTTAATTGAGGCAGCTTCATTCATTTTCATTTGAAAAGATAAGTTTTAACACATTAAGAAATTCTGGGCGAGTTGACAAGACCTGTAAACACGTAGCTCTGGCGCAGCAATCCCTCATGTAGAATTGCAAGCCTCAAGGACACAAATAACAGGAAACTTAACATGTGTGATGACTAGCGTGTCACAGAGTTATCACAGGGGCATCATAAAAACATCCCTGAAATAAATGATAGTAGAGGCTCCTATATTTCATATCTGCTACCTAATAACAATAAGCTTGGATTCTATTTAGTAGTGTCTTCAATGAGCAATAATTCTAAAGCCTCTAATTATAACCTTGAGTCATAATATTTGCTTTCAAGCTTTACCTCAAGTGTGATTCAAATGTGATGTTTCTGTAGAAGTCAATATCCAGAACAGCTGCAATGTAAAAACACTGGGAAAGGATGTGGTTAATTATTAAAGTGAATCTAAACCAATGTACTAAAATATACTACTTTATAAAAATAAAGTAATGAGTTTATAGAGGAGACCACCCTTAAAAACATGTTGCAAATGCACACTGGACCTATATTCACCAAGAGCTGTTTACCTTCTCCAGGAGGTAGTGAATTATTTAAATACACACAGAACCTTCATTTGAAAGCAAGCTAAAACTATTCATCTTTTACATTTCCCCATTGAAATTTTGCATGAAAAATGCCTCAAGATTCTAGTTTCAATTGATATAAGCTTGATTTCCACTAAAAAAAAAAAGATTTGCTTCTCTCCTCCCATTCCCCTCTACCCCTGGGAAAATCCTTAAGCCTCTGGCTCTCACTCGATCAAACACAGGTCAAGTCGTGGCGAACTTTAGGCACCTTTTGTGTGTATGTTTGCTAGGTACTTAATATTAAGTCCTAAAAGTCTGGAATCCTTGTCCTCAAATTCCAACTCATTGTCTCCCTGTATTTTTTTCTCAGCTTTCTGCCCTCAAGATGCTTAAACTCTGTGGGGCAGAAAAACGCAGACTATAGGGCTCAATTTGTGCAAAAAAATATTTTTGAGTGGAAAACATATCTCATTTGAAAGGTGAGAAAAGTAAGACTTAGAGAAGTTAGTTGAAAGCATCTTAAAACAGAAGATATCTTTCAGGGCTTTTAAAGGGCATATATTCAAGACAATTTTTCTACCATTATGAGATTGCCAAGTCCATAAGGGCAGGAGCAGAGAGTCTGAGAGTGGTCTATTACACCCTCACGAATCCCAGAGCAGTATTGCTTCTCCCTCTCATTGCACTTACAGTGCAGTAAAAGATGCTCTCTTGTAGATGAAAGTCACTATTGAAGGATAAACGTCAGTTCTTAGGATTTTATTAGGAATGCCTTATCTAGACAAAAAAAAAAGCCTGAAAAACATCCCTGCTAAGCCAAGTTTTCACATACATTGGCTGAATTTACTGTGATACTTTGGGAACAGTAGATGAGGAAGGTAAAGCTCCCTATTACAGTAATACTAGTAAGATAATTGGGAAAGCTAGTGTTTCCTTGGGCATAGCCTTCATGGGAAAAAAATCATTGGAGCTGAGACTAGTTGTGATTCATTTTTATTCCTTACACAGTAACTTGCACACTATAGGTGCTTAATAAGTATTTGTCCCTTGACTTTGTTTACTGCTCACTGTTTTGTCTACTAAAGCTGCTATTCAAACAGAACATGAAAATTTGTTACCAAGAAAAATAAACACTACCTATACCCAATCTTTTTTATCACCATAACAGCAATACTAAAGACATACATAGTATAGAGTTTTTGTTATTTCACTTCATTTTAGTAAGTATTAGAAAGAGGCAAGATTTTTTCCTCTGTCTTCATATAATGTCATTTACTGTGGCCATCTGACTTTTCATGTAACACAGGGAAAAGCACAAGTGATTCATATCCTTGTCCTTATTACAGGGGTTGGTGACAAACTGCAGTATGGTGCTTCCATGCTCATATCAACCATATGAGCTGACTGATGCAGACATTTCTGTCTAAGCAGAAGACTGTCACAAGATGAGTGTTTTTGAAGTAACAGAACTTGAGTAAAAATGGAATGAATATGTATTAACATGGAATATGTGACAAGGAAGAACCAGTAGTCTTCAGTAGTTTCAACACACATTTTTCTATTTAACTCTTTTTAAAAAATTCCTCACCTGAAGATATATTTTTTCCCATTGCTTTCAGAGAGAGAGCAGGGAGGGGAAGAAGAAAGGGAGAAAGAGAAACACTGATGTGAAAGAGAAACATCAACTGGTTGCTTTCTTGCACACACCCCAACTGGGAGTCAAACCTGCAACCTGGGTATGTGTCCTGACTGGGAATCAAACCTGAGACCCTTCTGTCGACAGGATGATGCTCCAACCAACTGAGCCACACCAGCCAGAGCACTCTATTTAATTCTTGTATAACCTTATGAGGTAGGATTCTTTCTGACAGAAGTTCAACATGGAAATGACTAGGGAGTACTGTGAAGAGGCAGTGAGGATAATGAGAGTATCTCTAAAAACACCAAGGGCATTCATCTCCTTGGTGAGTCTCATTCAGGCCCTTTGCCTGGTGGCACTCAAAACTCTTAGCATACCCAGAGTGGCCCCATTTCTTAGAGGTAAGAAATGTATTACCAAACTGAGGTGACTAATATACCTTGAGACTGGTATCTAGAAATGTGTTGTCCTACATACAAGAATACTCGCTAGAAGCAGAACTATGTGACAAACAAAATATAATCAGAAGGTTGTTGGGTGACTGGGGAATAAAAAGGAGCTATATCTGAAGGGATGGCAACGCCACTGTAATAGGAACTCTTTACAACAAAAACAACTCGACAACAACTCCTCTCTGTCTTTGTGTTAGAGGTGATGTAGATGTTGGGCTTGGGATCCTTCAAGACCATTAGCTAAGACTTCCACCTTTCCCTGGATGGTGTCGGTCAGTATTTACTTCTGTGGCCTTCTTTCACTATACTTCCAGTGAGGACCAAATCCTGTTCAGTGAGCACTTTCCTTATGGTCTCATATTAACACATCTGGTCAGGTTTTAGTTGTCTTGCTTTTTAAGAAGTTGTTTGGCCTCATTTTGAGGAAGTGGTTCTTAACCATTTTTGAATCACAAACTTCAAGTTTTGAAAGGTAAGGATCTCAAAAAGGCACATAAGCAAGTACCAAAACACAATATTTCCCAAATTCTAGAAATCAATACTAGAATCCAAGATTTAAGACCATTGCCATACACAAATATGCATATTCCTGCTATGATCTATTACATATTCATAAAGTATAATAGAGTCTGAGGGGGACCTAGGGTCCTTATGAACTGATGCCATTTCGATTTTATAACTAAGAAAAGTCAGGCTCAGGGAGAGCAAGTAACTTTCTCAAGGGCCAGTAAGGGGCAGAATAAGGAATCTATTAATCTCAATAGCAGATATAAAGAACATCTGTAATTTTTAAGATGCCTCCTTATAAATAAAAATTTCATCCCAAATTGAAAAAAATCAAAAAGAAAGGAGTGAAGAAAGAAGGAACTAGGTGTTTTATGACTTCTGAATATCTAAAGATAGCCACAACCTTTTTCTTTCAATCAGTAAAGATGTGGCTTAAGTTTCCTCTATCCTCATTTTACCAAAGGGTGGAAATTACCTGAGTTCTATAACTTGCTTGAGTTTTGTTAGCTATAAGGAACAGAACTAGAATTTGAACAACAAAGTTGTGTTCCAAAGGCTGTGCATTCACTTACTCTGCTGTGGGACATGTGGCCACAGCCTAAGCAATTTCTGGCTTCATCCATCTCTATTGGCAAAGTCTTCAACTGAAGTTGCCAATGGCAGTCAAATAATATACTTTAAGTACTCTTGAAAGAATTCTGGATCTTCAGACCCAAAGCAGTCAGATTCCAGGATAACCCTCAGGTAGATGGGAAGAATGAGATTCATATGCTTGAATTCAGTTTTTCAAAAAGATGCAAAAAAGAGATGGTTTATATTTAGGTTAAAAAATGGTCTGTCTTTGCATTTTCCTTTTGTGTTGTGTTACATTTCATTAAGCAACAAAGGCTTCTCTTCTTCCTCTCTTGGTAATAAATAGTGATTAATCACGATCACCTGTCATGGTTAATTTAGCATTCATTCCATGGAAAGGTTTTCCACCCACTCCAAGGTGAAATTTACATTTTAATGTCCATAGATAAAAAAGTATAGCAGTATGTATTACATTTTTTCCACTATGAACACCATTTTCAGGAATTTAGAATGTTAAATAATCATTCTTTTTATGAGACTAGCTCTAAAGATACATATAAATTTTGAAATCTATAGTATTACTTAGCAATTTTAGTGCTTTACTTTTTGCAGCCAATCATGGAAGAGTTGCTTTTATAGCTTTCTCTGCAGAGTCATCTTAATTATAGGAAAATCCCTTTACAAATGGCTCTCCATTTACAGTGCTTCAGCTGGAATATAACATTGGTTTTATTGGAAATGATAAAAAATTACTCTTCCCAGGATATAGTGTGATGAAACAGAATTGGAAGTGAACTACATTCTTGTAGCTTTAGTAAAATTCAAACTTACATATTATTTCCTTCTAAACAGTTTATCCCAAGGAGGTTTAATAAAGCAAAAAACACTTTAGAGTTTCAGAATCCTAGAAAATTTTTCAAGATGAAGGGACTCATACATGTTATCGGACTCAATCCACGCATTTAATCAACAAGTAAGATGGGTTTCACTCAATATACAGAAATAGTGATAGAGCTGGGACTGGAGGCTCTGTGGGCTGCCATCCCATAGACTGGGACTGGTCGTCCCTTCCAGTCACACTCTGCTCCGAAGGTGCTGTTCTTCTTGTGCTTTTCACAAAGCTCACATGGATGGAGGGCTCCCTGGCCCTAACAACAGGACTTTCTTCTAGTCTTTCTCACAGCACTTACAACAACTTGGCAACATGTATTATATTTATTTGCCTATTGCATTTCTCCTCAAAGAATGTTAAGTCTCATGAGGTGGCTTCTAACAGTGTCTGGCCCAAGACAGGCATCGTGGAGCAATGTTACCGCCTAAGCTGCTGATAGGACTACAGATGGGGGCGGTCTGGCCTGGTCTAGCAGAGCTGAAGCCGTGCACACTCGCAATCCAGCAGCTGCACTGCACAGCGGACACTCCTGAGAAACTCTATCATGTATGTCACATGAGATAAACACATGGAAGTTGAATGGGACAGCTTTTGTGGAAATAACCAAAATGTATGCTGAGAGGACAATAGAAACAATAAGCAAAAATAGGCAAATAATAAAAAACACAGGGTGATATTACATCTGGGGAGATAAAGAAAAATGCTTAAGGAGAGTACATGGGCTTCACATGATCATCAATATTCTGTATTTAAGCTGGGCAGTAGGCATATAGATGTCATATATAGGCATATAAATAATAATTTAAAATTATTATTTAAAACCTATATGTGCATTCTGTATATTCTTATTTCACATATGTAGACTATTTACTCACAATTAAATAAATAAAATAAATGACAATCTGCAATGTCCACAGCATGAATAAATAGAATATAAAACTTCAGGTTGCAGGGCATAACTGGGATAGATAACAAAGCAAGCACAATTCCGACATAATAAATTACTTGAACTGCTTCAAAGAGTTGGCTATATAAATCACAATTTTACCAGAAGTGCTGCAAAATCCATGCTGGCTAAAAAATGCACTATGAACAGTAAAAAATCTTTTATATGCTGTCAACAAAGACTCCACATCATGTACGTTAAGTCTGAAAGCCATTTAGATGTAGACGGTATCATCAAGAGCAACAGGTTTCCATTGGGACAAGAATGTGGTTGTCTATATGACAACATTTAGTACATTTTGTATGGCTGGAGGTAGGTGTGATGGTGAGATGTTAGAGTGAGAGCAAAGAGTTAATGAAAGGACGTTGAACCCACTAAGAAATGCCATATTTTACATTTTATTCCTCCAGGGTAGGCAAATTATTCTGGGGCACTGATGATGTGACACATAACTGTTAAAGGTGCATTCACATTTATCATTTTATTTAATCTCCAATACATCACTCTTGATAGGTATTACTTTTCTCATTTTATATAGGAAGAGGGAGACTGAGAGAGATCAAATAACCTGTGCAGTGTTACAGTGCAGGCGACTGTGGGCATTCAAACCTAGATCTCACTCAGAGCCCAGTACTGTGGCCATTACTCTGTTTCTTTATGACTGCCTTAAAAACAGTTTTTTCTTTTTTTTTTCTGTAAATGACAGAAAAATCATTAACAAGTGAAGACTTAATCATGTAGGCTCTTTGCTTCTTCCCCCAATTTAAGGGCTTTTCCTATATGTTTGACTGTATTCCTGCTCATTATTTATTTCTTAATAAGGTGAACCAAGGAAATAAAATATGGAATCAAGTCTGTCCATTTGGGTTTTTGAAAACTAAGATCACCATGTCTAAGATGTGTTTTAGGATTTATTTTTTTTCCACTTGTTCTTAGCCCCTATATCCTGTAACATACACAAAGTACATGTGCTATAGAGCTGGCCCACAGTGAGAGCTTTGGAGTGTCAATTCCTTCCTAAGAATCCAGAAGCAATACTCAGAGCTCTGCACCCTTGGGCATTTTACACAACCTCTCTGTGACTTAGTCTGTAAGATAGGATAATATCTCATAGTGTGGTTGTCAGGATTAAATGATATAGTGCATATAAAGCATTTAATAGTGCTTGCTACATAATAAGAGTCTAACAAGTATTGGGCACATCTATTAGTAGCAAATAAACATATGCATATTTCTTATATATAATAACAAATTGTAGGTATTACAATTACAATGAGGTATACTTGGGTAACACGTGGTGCGGTTGGGGAGGAGACAGAAGCACAAGGGTAAGGCATCTCAGCAGAAAAGGATTGAAATGACCTAGAAGAGGCTGATCTTGAGCTGGGTTTTGAAGGGTGAGGAGTTAGATGTATGAAGAAGGTGTGTGCATTTGGGTGGTGGGAGGGAAGGGGGGAGAAAGAAAACTTCAGGCAAGAGGAAATGGCATTAATGAAATCTCCCAGCATGAAATGGCATGATGTAAGAGCAGATTGGTAGGGCAGGTCATAAGCATCAAGGGACCAATTACTGTGCAGTAGTTGGTGTGAAGATCAAATTGAGGTGGGCCCATAAGGGACTGGGTAGCAAGTGGAAAATGACTTCTTCAGGGAGGCACACTTTGAGGAGATTGTCATTGTTCTGAGTTAGAAAGAACCAAAGAAAAGAATGATAAATGATCCAGCAAAATAATGTCCACTTGAACTGTGAACAAAGTCTTATTTGTTATACTTTTTAGTATGAAAGTCTAAAATTTCAGAGATAAAAGTTGTAGAAAACATCTGCATCAAATATCCTTATTGCCATTTTTCCATTATAAATCACCACACATGAAAATGAGCAAAATCTGTTTTCTTATGAGATTTTGAACATATATGAGATTATGAACATATATGAGGAACTGGATGAATTTAGTACAAGCATGGATATACCAGCAGAATTAAACTCGAAGTTAAGACAAACTCTAAGGAGATAGAATTCAATAGCATTACTCTTCTTCATATCCACCCTGAACTACCAATAACCTCTTGAATATATAATGAGCCTTTCCACATACCCACAGCTCACTCCTCTTTTTGGCTTTCAAAATTAAGTTGAAGGGTCATTTTCTTCGGGAACCTTCTCCAATCCTCCAACGTGCTTTAGGTACATGTTCTCTCACTCCCAGATCTCATACATGCTTCCATCTTAGCTCTAATCACATTGTAGCATAATTGTTGGTGTTACACTAATTTGGTTGACCAATAAACAAGGTCCTTTAGGCAGGGACCACGGTTACTCAGAATAGATACCATGTTTGACCATCTAACCCTAATTCTAAGCATATTACTTAGCACATATATGGCACTAATTAAATGCATGTAATTTGTTGGTTAAACATCAGACAAGTACAGATTGAAAAATAAATGTATCCTTAGAGTAACAAGATGACTTTAAAACAGATTCCTTATTTTTCTACCTCAAAACTACAAGTAGATTGTAAGGCAAAATGCCCCAGAGATACCCAAGGTAGGACAGATGTCAGACAAAGTCTCACCAAATTGTTGAGAGGAGTGGTATAAGAATTTTTTTTTCTTTCTTTGTTCACTGAAACTCTCATTTGGTTTCCAGTTCAGTCCACCTTCAAATCAATAGTTACAATTTCTCATTATTTTAAAAGAAGAACAACTCGCTCATCCACAAAATAGGCTGTTAGCGCATGCATTGCTGGATCATTTTCTCCATATATAAGTATAAAAACTAAAAGAGGAATATTTAGGGGATTAACGTTTCAAGAAAAACCCATGCACAGTTTGCCATAATTTTTCAAGAGAAACATCTCTCTGGTTCTTCCAAAGCCCATTTTCACACCAAGGAAAATCACTTGACTTTCAAGGCAAAAACAGACAAAATATTGCCTGGAAATAGTTTGTATACTCTTTTGGGGGCAAAAATTTCATTATAACAACAAGAACAGAAGAACATTACCATGAATCAGACAACAACAATGCAACATAAAGTATGTCAAATCCCCCCAGTTTCTGCATGACACCTAAGACACACTGGAGTTAGCTGAGTATAAATAGGCCTGGTAGATACAGGCACATTTTATTCACACTTTAGACAAACACAGTTTTATCTGACACATCGAGGTACCAATCCTTTAGGGTAACTTGTCAGTTTGTTTAGTTCACTTAACTATGCCAGACTCTGTAATAATCGAGACAGCATCGATGCCTCACTGAACTCACAGAAAAAGACATACACCGTTAGGCACAAAGATCTACACAGGTGCCACCACAGCTCTGGAGCAACAGCGAGCGGGGCTCTGAGAAAACTTCGTAATATATGAGGTGAGTCCTACATGCATAACATATGAGGTAAGTCTTATCCGTGTAATACCTGAGGTGAGTCCTACCTGTGTAATACCTAAAGTAAGTCTTACCTGTGTAATACTTGAGGTGCTAAGTCTTATCTGAGTAACAACTGAGGTGAGTCTTATAGGATGAGCCTAAATGAAGTGGTAAAGTAGGGGTGGGTGTAGCCCTCTCAGAAGTTGACCCCAAGACATTATCAATTGAGAGTTTCATAAAGAACTGAAAAGATTCCCAAGGGTGTTACATTACGGGTAGTCTTTCTCCCTCACTTTAGACTTATCAACCCCTGGCATTGTGCACATGGTGTTTGTACTGATCTCATGAGAAAGGGAAATAAATATCATCACTCTTTATTCTTAGTAAATAATAAATTATATTGACAATGAAAAAATGTGTGGAAGGGCAATAGTTTCTATACTAACTATATCATCAATAGAAAGAAAATAAGAAAAAAATAATGGTGTCATGGATATATACAAAATGGCCATAGCAGCAATGTTTTACTCATAACTTCACTCATCAACAAAAACTGTGCACCCTCAGTGTCAAATTGCAAGGTGGAATTTTTCTTTCTGTGTAATCTGTGTAATACCTGAGGTGAATCTTACCTGGGCTGCAACCCAAGCATGTGTCCTGACTGGGAATCGAACCTCTGACCCTTTACTTCACAGGCTACCCCTCAATCCACTGAGGCACACCAGCCAGGGCCTGAGGAATGCTTTTAAATTATAATGGTGAACAAGACACAGAGCTTAGATGGCCTTATCAATTTAGTGGGAGAGATAAGCCAGTGAATAGGTTCTTATAATATAATGCCATCCTAGGGAAATATTACAAGATGCTAAGGGAAGACACAATAGGAGCAACTAAACTGCACTTTGTAGGGAGAGGGAGAGTGACATCTAAATTGAGGCCAGAAAGAAGAGTTTACTGAAGAGGGGGAGGATGGGGAGGAGAGAGGAGTTAGAGGAAACATCTGCATCTCGTGGGCTGGGGCGGCTCAGGAAGACTGGGACACGGAGTGCAGTGAGTGTGGGTGGTGCGGGGCTGTGGACATTAGAAACTGAAGCTGCATTACTAAATAGTAGGAGTCAGATCAGCAATGGCCTTGAGATCAATTTAAGCAGTTTGAACCTATTTCTAGGATAGTGAGGAGCCACTGCTGTACCTGCAACACACAAATGACAAGCAGATCTGTTTTAGGAAGATCCCTTTAGGTCTAGAGTGGAGAACTGTCTGGAAGGGCTCAGGCAGGACCCAGGCAAACAGTTAAGAATCCAACGCAAGTAATCCAAAGGCTAGCATTTGGAAATTCTAAGGAATGCTTTTATTTTTTTTTACGAATTTAGTTATTTATTTTGAGAGAGAAGGGAAGGGAAGGAGAAAGAGAGGAAGAGAAACATCAATGTGCAGTTGCCTCTCACATGCTGCAACCCAGGCATATGCCCTGACTGGGAATCGAACCTCTGACCCTTTACTTCACAGGCCAGCACTCAATCCACTGAGCCACACCAGCCAGGGCCTGAGGAATGCTTTTAAAGTCCACTTGGAAGAAGGAATGAATGAGAGTAGACAGGAATCCTTCTAGGCCCTTCACCTTCTGTTCTAGTCAAGACATTAAATTGATTTTAAAACTAGGATAATTAAAAGACAGTAATAATGGTGCAGAAATGGTACTGGCAGATAAGTGGAAAAATAAATAAATAAGCTTAAGTATATATGGAGATTTAGGTGGTGATAAAGATGGCAAGTGGAATTATTTTGAAAAATAATTCGATTTTCACCATGCATAACAACAAAACTAACTCTAGATAAAGATTTCAATGTACAAAAGCAGGTAAAAACCATGACTAGTTAATTACAAAAGAAGAAAAACAAATGTTCAATAAACACAGATACCAATTTTTACCCAGAAGATTGGCAAGGATGAAAAAAAGTTCATAATATTCATGGTCACTGAGATTAGAGGGAAATAGGGATTGATCCTTCTCTATTGGTGGAAAAGTATAAAATTGGTATGTCCTTTCTGGAAGACAATTTAACTATATAAAACCGAACCCTTGAAAATGTGACCCAGAAACTCCATTCTCAGGAATTTATCCTAAGGATATACGAGGGGGGGACCCTGCAAAAAACAATTTATTTATTAAAAAACTGTGTACTTAGCCCTGGCTGGCGTAGCTCAGTGGATTGAGCGTGGGCTGTGACCAAAGTGTCGCAGGTTCAATTCCCAGTCAGGGTACATGCCTGGGTTGCAGGACATGACCCCCAGCAACCGCACATTGATGTTTCTCTCTCTCTCTCTCTGTCTCCCTCCCTTCCCTCTCTAAAAATAAATAAATAAATAATTAAAACAAAACAAAACAAAATTGTGTACTTGTTCTTACATGTTTAAACTTCAGTCACCTTCAAAGTACTCTCCATTTGATGTAATACACCTACTGAAATATTTCTTTTACTGCTCAAAACAATTTTTGAACTCGTTGATTTTGATGCTTCTTAGTGCTTCTGCCATCTTTTGTTTCACTTCACATGGTAAGTGAATCAATGAAGTTACTGAACTGTGGACAGTATAACTCTATTATATATTATGTATATATGTATATAAATATATATGAGGAAAAAAGGAGAAATTTATATAGAACTATTAACAGTCATGTTCTCTGATGTCTAGATTATGGTTGGTTTCTATTTTCTGAAATTTTCTTGCCACGAGTACATATTGCCCTTACAATCATAAGAAAGTAAAAACTCTTATCCCTTTACAAAGAAGAATCAGGAATAGTGGCAATGGTGGAGTTAATAACTCAAGAGATTGCCGGAAAGAGCAAGTGCCTGTATCACATTCTAAGTCGTTGACAAGTGCCAGCTATACACTCTCTTCTCTGTGCATTCAAGAAAAAAACTGACATGGAAACCTCTTTCTACCACCAACCCTAGAAAAAAAAAATGAAAACCCTTGTCAGAAGAACCAGCAGTACTACTGAATGAATTACAATACATTTTGCACTTCAGTGGCATAGATAATATAGACACAAGCCACACTTTCACACTCCATCCCCACATCATGCCTGCCCATTTATCAAAACGTGTCAAATTCTACAGTCAGTACAACTTAGTTTAAAGAAACACGGTTTTCTCTTGTGCATGACATGGCACATTTGCATGAATCCCCACGTCACTCTGGGCTCTTTCACTTATAAAACAATAAAAAGTTGTTGCCAGTATCTAACTGTGCATATCAAATACAACGTGCAATAATATGGTTAATGTTGTTTTCATAATAATCTAAATTCAATAACAATAAATGCCACCTTACTTTTATAAGGTATAGTTTTCTAATATTCTTTTGTATACACTAACATATAATCTTAAAAACACCATGTTTAGTGGAAGAGCAGGCATTATTATTATTATTATTATTCCTGCTTACATAGAGGAGAGAAGTCACTATCAGAGGAGTTCCATTTCCCCAAGGGTTTCATGGTCAATTGGCCACAAATTCAGATTCACATTTTTGCTTTCATGATGGTATTTTTTCAGCTTCTAACAATGACACTGTTTTAATGAGAAACTCTGGAGTTGACCAATTTTATTTTTCTGCCATCTGTATAATACAGAATTTAACATTACGAAGCTCATAAAGTTCCTTCTCCTTGCCTTCTTGAGAAAGAAACTAATGCCTACGGAAAGTAGGTGACTCTTTTCAACTGCCATCAGCAGAATGGGAGCCAGACCACGTCTGTTCTAGGGTTCACTGTGCAGCAGAGCACCTGAGGACTCTGCAGCCATAAGGATTCACAGAGCGTTTCACATACATTTTGTTCTCACCATAGCCCTGTGAGATATTATTATTTATTCTCATTTTATAAAAGGCTAATTGTTACTTGGAGAATTGAAGGGACTTGGTAACACTTTCAGTTACAGAGCCCAAGGCTTTTATCCCCGAGGCCAGAGCTCTCCCACCCTGAAATCAAGGCTGGGATGTGTTTTCTGTAAGTTCCTCTCAATTCAAAGGTACCCATTGCTGAAAAAGTTTTGGAAGCTTAATATTATATAACAATCTTATGAAAAAATTCACGAATTGCATGACACTTATTTTCCAAAAAATCTTTTAGATCATATCGCTTCTGAAAGCATTAGTAATCTACAGATAATTAGAAATTGAACTCAGAATAATGAAAGCTTACCACTGTTTAGTTTAGCAAGAAATGCAAGAGGGCTCTGATCCAGGTTAACCTTTGTATCATTAATATCAGGAAGCTCACAGCTTAAATGAAAATCATCAATGTAAGCATCTAGGGCTTCAGAGGCAGAGGAATATGGCTTTTCTTTATATTGGATGGAACCATCAGTGTTAAAGGCGATGCTGTTGAGGGCTGGAAGAGATGGTTCAGAAGTGCTAGAGCGATGCCGCTTATCTGACTTTGCCATGCCTTTCACAAAATGGGCTGCACACTCTAAACACACACAAAAAGGCATACAAGACTTCAGTTAGGTAGGAATAAATAAAAATACAGAATCCTTGCTAATCACTGCATTCTGGGTATTTACTTTTTACAAATAAAATTACTTTTTATCCCTCTTTATGAGCTATATATATTGAGCTCTCAAGCAAGGTGTTGACTGACAGTTTCACTGACATGGCCATCAGTGTAAAGTGTACATTAGGCACATATTAGGCAACTAACAACATAAGCCTTGACAGATAAGGCATAAAATAGAAGGGATGCTTTTTTTTTTTACTTAAGTTTTTCTCAGTTAAATGAGTAAAACTGGAATTTAGAGATATTTTTATTTGCTACATTAAAACAGGACAAGCCTCCGCAATCATGTCATAGTTTTTAATTCCTACACCTGTTTTTATCTCACTGATGGGACAGAGAAAGTAATATGTGAAAACAAGGCAGTAACGGGAACCCTGGCACAAAAGTGATGGCAAAGACAGTCTAGGTAGTAAGATGAGGTTAGTAATAAAAGGCATTAGAATTTAGTGGGGGATGTTGGGTCCTCTGATCTGCTGCTTTGACTTGGTGCAAGAAGAATTCAGCACCTTGCCCTGGCTGGTGTGGCTCAGTGGATTGAGTGCCAGCCTGCAAACCAAAGGGTCACCAGTTCAATTCCCAGTCAGGGCACATGCCTGGGTTGTGGGCCAGGCTCCCAGTAGGGGGAACTCCAGAGGCAATCCCAGATTGATATTTCTCTCTTCCTCTCTCTCTCCCCCTTCTTCTCTCTAAAAATAAAGAAATAAAATCTTAAAAAAAAAAAAAGAATTCAGCAACTGTAGACCTCACTGGTCCCATCTTGCATAGACCACTTACTCTCTACAGTAACTATAAAAGGTAGTTAGTACTCGTACTACCTCAGAATACCTCAAATTTTCAAGATGAGAATATGGTGGCTGTTAGAGATTAACTAATTTGTCAAAAACTACAGAACAGGGAAACAACAGCCAAGGTTGAGCCCCAGTGGTTGGATGCTGAGCTTAAACTTAATTGTTTCCACTAGACCACCACACCACTGCCTCATGCGCTGGAACCTCTGTTTGAACTGTGATCTCTAAATATTGGCCACAGCTAGTGTGCGAGCAATGTCTGCCAGGGTTGAGTGCCTAGGTTCTGCGGCCTCTCATTTCACTGAGAGTATTCATTGGTACGTACAGGAAAAATGCCACTTATTTGATCTGAATATATACTTAAGTGCCAAAGAAACAGTACTCACTTTTTCAGGCCTTCGAAATTCAAATGGATAAGTTTCAGTTTCAGAATGTTACATTATATGACATCATAATACCTAACATTTTTGTCTGTGGGATACTTTTTAGAGTCTTCTAGTGTAGTAGAGTTATGCAGAAAGGCCTTTGAGAACTGGAAGAAAATTATGGATCATCTTCCCACAAAAACGTACACCGACAGACACAAATACAATGGTTTCTAGGGTTCTGGAAGTTCATTCATGCCCACCTCCCTGCATCTGAACCCTAGGTTTAGAATTTTTGTGGGAAGAAAGGAAGGGAAAAAAGGCTAGCTAGGAAAAGAATGAAATGAAGATCCTCGCTAGAGATGGAACAAACCAACCTGATATCACAAATTCTTGGATCTATGATAATAAAATACCTTTTGACTTTCAAGGCCTAGATCAAAAAACTTTATCTGTACATCATGAGCATGATCTTCCTCCTCCTCCTCTTCCTTCTCTGGCTAGTCAATACAAATCTGTCATTATTGCAGACAATGGGCTTTAGAATGAGGGAGATGTGGGTTAGTCTCGGTTCTGTCTTTTACTAGCTGTGCGTCTCAATCCCTCCCTCACATGCGATTTACTCACTTCTAATTCTATTTAATAATACTGAGCTCATGGGGTGGATGTGTTTGATTTGCTGCTCCTTTGCACCAGGATGGCCATGCCAGGGCTAGGATACTGAAATACTTTCAAAACAGTTGGAACAAGCTGCTGCCCCTCATGTGCTTCCACCTCCCCCTGAAACACACCAGTGTCTTCTTGCTACCCTAGCCCTGACCCACTTCACCCAGAAGCCCTGAGACCTCCTCCCAATCCAACAACTTAATGGACTCTGTCTGGCTCTGTCAGGCTCTTTTCCAGGCCATGGTCAGCGCCCATTCTGTCTGGTCAGTGTCTGACTTTGCAGATTATTAAATATTTTGAGTATGATGCCTGAGAGGATATGGTATGCAGTAAGCATCAATATTTTTCCTTCCCTCATCCTTAGATGCTTTGACTCTCACTACTCATTTTTATTGTGGTTTGACTATGTGAAAGCCGGGTACATGTCTTTTTCCCCTCTATAAGTGCAAACAAAATAAGGAATGGATGGGTATCCCCCTGGTTTTCCAGCCCATTGTAATTGCTCAATAAATGTTTGTTGAACTGAATTTCAGCCAAAATGTTCCTTTCAATATAAAGCATTCCAGTATGACTACTGCAGTCATGCAAATGTTTTGAAAAATCAAATCCTGAGAAACTATGAAACAGGAGGATAGAACAATGTGTATTATTTCCAGGATTTAATGAGAGAAAGACTGAAGTCATAGAAAGCAAGAAGACGATGAGAGAAATCAGTGAGATTATCCTCCATGATGGAATATTTTTGAGGTTCACTTAAGGCAAATCTTTATCAGAAAACTGTTTAATGTGTAGCCATCGCTTAAAGTCTAGTTTTAAGTGGATATTTAGAGGCATCTTCTGTATCACCTAATTGTATGAATACCATTGCAAAGGAAACTTGATAATTAAATATTCCTAAAACAACACAGAGGGGAAAATCAATGTATATGATACGTCGATGATTCTAATAAAACAATCAATTTTATTTTGTACCTTTCGTTTTATCATATACATAGTAATGTGCAAATTCATTCTCTTGGTTTTCCACCATGTGGACTTATAGGGGCTAGGCAAAGACAGAAATGAACACTTGTGTCATTTAAAAAGCAAGGAGACCGTATGTGATAACTAAAAAAGAAAAAGAATCAATACATTTCCGAATTGTAAATTAAATACAATGCAGATTGTTTGGATATTCCCCTCCGGCAATTTCATGTTTGCAGTTGGTCTCTCTCAATTCTCTTTGACAGTATTTTAAAAAATGAATTCAATCCATAAGATCCTCAGAGTGGATCCATCTATCAGGAAGCAACTGATTCCTCAATAATATAGACAATTATAAGTAGGAGGACCGGAGAAAGTCATCAGCTCTGTCTTCCTCATTACCTTAGGTTAAACCAGACTCAGTCACAGAAGCTGAGTCCCTTAAGCCTGAGCAGAGAGAAAGGTTCTGAGAGTTGCACAAAGTTCAGTTTCCCTCCCTCATTCAATTCAATTAAACACACAAGTATTGACCACCAATGTGCAAGGAACCATGCTAAGCACTGAACAGTGATACAGTGATGGATAAGACATTAATTCTTTTCCAAGGAACTTGTAGTCCAGTAGGAAAAGTGAAAGCAGCATATAAATGAATATAACCCAAGGAAGGACATGTAAATACCATGGAGCAACCCAAGAGTGGCTGGAATGAAGGGAGGAGATAAAGTACTGTACTTCTGTTTGGTAGAACTGGGGAAAGTTTAACTTTAGACACAGTGTTTGAACTAAGGCTTACATAAGAGGGAGATTTTAGACACATGGAAATGGAGAAAAGGGGTATGCTAGGAAGAAGGGACAACATGATCAAAAACAGTGAAATAGAAAAACCACATGCATATACAGATAGAGGAATATATCTGATCTGCTTGGGTTATCAGGTAGAGAGAAAAGGCTGAAACACTGTATTCCATACTACATAGGCCAAAGTGGTGAGTTTGGGGGTTAGGTATTGCATTTATTTTACAGAAAAGGAATACTGAGCCTTGGAAAGCTTTTAGATTTGAGAATTAAGATTCAAAGCTCATATTCTCTTCCACCACACCCCATGGTCTACACTCTGCCATCTTCCCCCGACAGCTGAGTGAAGGAAGCTCAGGGTCTCCTGGCGACTCCTTCTGTATACAGAAGGTGGCTGGCCTCAAATCCAAGTAAGAGTATCCCACCCACTATGTCGCTCCTAGAACTCCAAACCCCAATTAAAATCATTGATAGAATAATGCTTTTAAAAGGCTACTTGGGTCATCTGGCCAATGGGATACCTTGCTGGCCAAAGTCCATCTATCCCAGCTATATGCATATATATCTCAGAATGCGTGAGGCAGATGAGGGAGCATCAGGGCAGATTTCTTCCTTAATCTTGAGGGCTTTGTCCAAGAAACGTAGTAAGCAAATAAAACACATTTTACTAGAGAAATAATATCTTATCTGTTGTCAGTATGACTCCGAGGAAATTTTGAGCTCTTAAATCGAGGTATGAACATGCTATGCTTTGGAGTTTGAATTTTAGTAGAATACAGTCAGCGAGATGCAACATGTGTTTTATCAGTAGCAAGGACCTAGCGGAAAACACTTCACACATTGCCTCAATCACCAGACACTAGGACAAGTAATACGTTCTTTGAAAGAGGCCTTACACATAGTGGTCACTATTAACTATTCAGTTTAGACCACAGGCTGATTTTAATTAACAAGAAAGAATTAGAGAAGAAACCAATATTTGAAACACACAGGATGCTACACATCAAAGAGAGTCTCTTCAGATTTGTGTGCTAGTAATTTGGTACATAGCATGCCATGGGCACAAACATACGTAGGTGCTACCCTTGTGTTTTGTAGTTTGGGGTCCATAAATATTTGAGATTAACAGATTGCAGCATTGTGTAGTGCTCATCTACAAATTCAACTGGCATTCCCTACATACTTGAGGATGGAACATGAAATACTTCCCTCAAACTACAACCCCTCATTTATTCAACAGTTATTTCTTGTAACTGTAGAAAGGTAATACAGGGCAGAGGTCAGGAGTCTGGCTCTGGTACTACACTGAACAGTTTCAAATCCAGCAGCAGGACGCTGGGCAAACGACTTAACTTCCCTGTCCCCAAACTTCCTCATCTCTAAAATAGGCATGGTAGTAAGACCCACCTCACAGCACTGGTATAAGGATTAAAGGGCATATTATAGGTGACACTTAGAAAATGCCTAATGTCCATGAAAAGTGCTCAGTAAATGTAGTGAGTAGTTGCTACTATTACTACCTAGTATATGTTATTATTACTTCCTTGTGTGTGTTAGTATTTGTTACCTACACATCCTCTTGTTAGAACATTCATTTTCCATTGGCATGTACACGCTTTATGGTATTAGGAGATTCTACAATGCTCAAACAGTGTGTAGCAACTCTGGAATATTAAGCATCCAAATAAGAAACCTAGAATTTCATTCATTGTATCTATTAATCTCCTTAATTTCACATTCCCTAGATGAAAGGATTATCCTAAAGCCAGATCGATACTTGATTCATTCCACATCCTAGAATCTTCTCTAGAGCCTAGGACAGCCTGAGGCTTGAGGAAAAGCATCAGCAAAATTTAAATTATTTCCGAAATCTTAAGCTTTAAGGGGTATTGTGCTCTGCTCTAGGGGATGCTTCCTCACTATGTCATTTAGATTTTTTCCCCCTCCACCATTTTCAATTTCTCTTTATTTCCAAATCAGAATACACACAATTATTGTTTTTTTTTTAATGTGGATGTAAGTGCTTCAGCAAAAATAGCTGCCAAAACACTTTAAAAATTTTTATTCACTTTAACACACCATGACTAATTGGGGGAAAAGAGCAAACAAGCATATTAAGATTATATCTGCAGGCTTGTAACCATTCACTGGCACGCTGGCAACATGTTAAGTAGAATTTGACAATATTGGATAATGAGGAAAAATATTCTTGTGCTTGGTAGAAATCTCTATGGACAGAATTTTAAGGGGCAGGGGAAGAGCGGAGCTTTTATGCATTCTTTCTAAACTAAATAACATCATCCATCACTTCTGAATCCATTGTTTTTATTAAGAAAAAGAAAAACCAAAAACTAGAATCAGAACATGGGACTGCCAGACCCATTTCCTACTCTAATGCATACCATATATAAGAGTTTTCTCAACAGAGGTTGTGGCATCTCAAAATTATTGTGAGAAAAATTAAAATATTAGGAAGCAAGAGGGGTTCAGGTAGTATGTTTAAATTCAGTGGAAGAGAAGTATTCCACCTTTTGGGAAAGGTGAAAATTTTTCCTAATGAAAAATCCAATAATGTGCAACAAATTCTTGTTCTGCTAGTCCTATTTGCAAATCTTGCAGTGGCAGCTATGGAGGAAAACTAGAAAATAGAGGAGATAGTGGTTTACCTTTGTGGAGAGAATGTGTGTTTGAAACTTGGCATTCGGGGCAGTTAGTGTTAGGGTGTCAAGGAGCAGAGTCAATAACAAGTAGAGCCTCTGCATAGAGGGTGCTGAGCTGATGGGCCACAGACTGCTCTTTCCATGGGCTTCTCCCTTCTGGGAACAAACCTGACTTGACTAATGAGCAGTCTAGCCTTTCCTCTTAGAATCTGATAAAAGATTTCCACTGCAGCCACTCTTGCTTGGGACGATTACTTTGGGGCCCATGTCTGCCTCAGAAATGGCAGAAAGGCAGAGATGAGGATTTTGAAACAGGCTTACAGCTTTTCATTTTTAGTGTGTCTGATCTAGAAAGGAGGAATGCCAGTTGCTTTACTTAAAAGATTCCAGAGGTAAAGAAGGCTATTTTTTAAAAATTTCCAACCCTAAAGTGTTTTAATTTGGTTGTTCTGGGGTAAATTCTATTGTGCTGACAATTACATCGGGGCAGAAAAGTTGCGGCTGGTGAGTGTGTGGGGGCTTTGCCACTCCTGGGGAGAGCTGCATCCTTGGATTCCTTAACACGGACTCCTAAATCACAGGCATTCAGTATCCATGTACAATTTTCACTGGGTTTCTAAATTTAAAAGGAATTAAAAAACCAAAGCTCTTTTCCACAAGTATTAATATGTAATCAATCTAATTATTACCTTACTATAACTTTAAAAACATCTGTTTTGGGGAAAAACACCAAGCAACTAAAAGCAGACAGTTTATAAACTTTAGAGGTCCCTATAAGCTGAACAGCTCACCGATTCCCAGAATATTTAGCAATTTTGTACTAGCCCACCTATCTCCTGAAAATATCACCTAGAGTGTCCTAGTTTGGGAAACAGAATCAGTAAACCACCGAACATCTCTGAATCAGCAGTTCCTCAGCTTATCAATCTGCTCTACTAAAATAGAAGCTTCACCCCAGTGTTGCCTCTTTTCTGCTTCTTACAAACCTCAATCTAACATGTCAGCATTTATGTCACTGAGAGGATATTGAACCCAGGAAATTGTTGATCCACATTAGACCTACAGAAAGAAACTATTTGCTGTACGACTTCAGCATAGAAAGTAAGAGCTGGCTGTTTAAAAAGAAAATAGGTCGACAAACCTTTATTAGACTCATCAGAAAAGAGAGAGAGAGAGACAGAGAGAGACAGAGAGAGAGACAGAGAGTGAGGACTCAAAATCAGAATAAGAGATACTACAACTGCGGCACAGAAATACACAGGGTCATAAGAGACTGCTATGAACAATTATATACCAACAAACAAATTGGACAGCCTAGAACAAATGGGTAAATTCCTAAAAAGATACAACCCACTGAGAATGAATCACGAGAAATAGAAAATCTGAACATGCCAATTACTAGTAAGGAGATGAAATCAATTATCAAAAATCACGTAGCAAACAGAAGTCCAGGACCAGATGCCTTCACTGGTGAATTCTACCAAATATTCAAAAAAAGAATACCAATCCTTCTCAAAATATTCACCAAAAAATGGAAGAGGAGGAAACTATTCCAAGGCCAGCATTACCCTGATACAAAATCTAGACGAGGACACATCCCCCCCCCAAAAAAAAAGAAAAAACAACAAAAGACAAGTGCAGGCCATGTCCCTGATGAATATAGATGCAAAAATCCTCAACAAAATACTAGCAAACCAAACACAACAATACATCAAAAGTAAAATACATATACCATGATCAAATGGGATTTATTACAGGATGCAAAGCTGGTTCAACATCCGCAAATTACACAACACAATACACCACATTAACAATATGAAAGTTAAAAACAATCAGATCATCTCACTAGATGCAGAAAAACCATTTGACAAAATTCTACATCCACGTATGATAGATACAAACTCCCAACAAAGTGAGTATGGAGGAAACATACCTCAACACAATAAAGGCCATATATGAAAAACCTATACTTACCATAACAACCAACAGCAAAAAGCTAAAAATGATTGTTCTAAGATCAAAAACAAGAGAAGGATGCCCAGTCTCACCCCTTTTGTACAACATACTGGAAGTCCTAGATGAGTAACTAGGCAAGAAAAAAAAAGGCATCCGAATTGGACAGGAAGAAGTAAAACTGTCACTATTTACAGATTACATTCTGTTATATATAGAAAACCCTAAAACTCACCAAACTACCACTAGAACTAACAAGTGAATGTAGTAATGTTATAAGATACAAAATCAATTTTCAAAAATTGTTTCTATACACTAACAGTGAGCTAACAGGGGGAGAAATATTTTTTAATTCCACTTACAATTATATCAAAAATTGTAAAATACCTAGGAATAAATTTAGCCAAGAAGGTGAAGTCCTGTATTCTAAAAACTGTAACACATTAAGGAAAGAAATTGAAAAAAAAAAGCCCACAAATAAATGGAAAGACATTCTGTGCTCATGTTTAGAAGTAGTATTTATTTATAATTAAAATGTCCAAACTACCCAAAGCAATATAGAGTCAACATGATCCTTAAAATTCCAATGACATTTTTCACAAAAATAGAGCAAACAATTCTAAGATTTGTATGAAACCACTAAAGACCCTGAACAGAAACAGCAACAGAACGAAGTCAGGGGAATCATGCTCACGGATTTCAAACTCTAATACAAAGCTATAGTAATTATAAACAATATGGCATTGGTGTAAAAACACATAAATCATTGTGTGGCTATGACAGACTAGAGACTTAGAAATAAACCTATGTATATGTGGTTAATTAATTTATGACAAAGAAGGCAAGAATATACAATGAGCCAAGAACAGCACTCTCTTCATTAACTGGTGTTAGAAAACCTGGAAAATCACATGCAAAAGAATGAAACTCAACCACTATCTTACACCAAACACAAAAATGAACTCAAAATGAATTAAGACTTGAATGTGGAAAATCAATTATAGATGGCAACATAGGCAGACATAGCTCTCTTCTTCACACAGCCACACCAAAATTACAACTAAATATAGAACAACCTTCACTGAAGAACATCAGAAATCAAGTTGAATGAAGTCTGACAACTACAGAATTAAAGAGACCACATCCATCCAGACTGGTGGGAGGGGTGCAGATTTGGAACAGGCTGGTCCCACACCCATGTGTGGTGAATAAAAATTCGGGAGGGATATCTTGGGACCAAGGAGTCCCAGACCCACACAAGGCACTGCAGCCCAGGATTCCAGTGCCAGGAAGATAAGTCCTCAAAACTTCAGCTGCAAAAATCAGTGGGGATTGAGTTAGTGGAAGAAACTGCTAGAGCATAGAGTAGTTCTTCTTGAAGAACCCACACATGGACTCAACTACTCAGACACACTCTCACTGAGCTCGAGCACCAGGGTAGCAGCTTAAAGGCATCAGTGGTGTATAGGGAGAAACTGAAGTGTATGCCATCAAGGTAAGCAGAGGCCATTATCCCTTTGCTAAATCCTCCTTGAATAGAGCTGGCAAGCTGATGCCATATCTGAGACTCCATCAACCTGGTTAACACTGTTTGACCTGCCTTGGACATCCCCAGAGAATCTGTCCCACCTAACATACAGGCCCACCCAAGCAGCTTTTCCATAAGAATGGCTGGTGTTGGCTCCTAAATCCTATCAAACAAGCAACATCTGAGTTCAGAGACCTTGCCAGATTAGATTCACATTTTGGCTTCACTTGGGAATCTCCAAGCCCAGCACAAGTAGTAGCCATCTCAGATTGCTTTCCAGTTCAGGCATGGTAGCCCCAGGCAAAACACAGTTGGGGGCTAACCTTGGCCTGCACAACCCAGGAAACTCCAGGGCCAGTCCACCTAGTGGACAGTTGTAGACCACATCGGAGCACTGTCTTCCTGCCCCTGCATAGCTGATCCTCCACAGATAGTGGAGGTTGGTGGTCAGTGGTCACAGCCAATCCTTGCAACTGACTGGCCTGGGAAAATCCCTCCCATTGACCTGCCAACAGCAACCAAGGTTCAACTACAAGAGGAGGCTGTACTGAGCCCACATGAAGGATGCACCTCAAATACCCAACTTGAGTGATAAGGGGAGGCTGTGCCACTGGACCCTACAGGACACCTACTACATTAGGGCACACTGCCAAGACACAGAGTCAAAGCAGCTCTACCTAACACACAGAAACAAACACAGAGTGGCTATCAAAATTAGCAGACAAAGAAACATGGCCCAAATGAAAGAACAGATCAAAACTCCAGAAAAAGAGCTAAATTAAATGGAGATAAGTAATCTATCAGAGGCAGAGTTCAAAACACTGGTTATAAGGATGCTCAAGGAACTTAGTGAAGACCGCAACAGCATAAAAAAGACCCAGTCAGAAACAAAGGATTCACTAATTGAAATAAAGAACAATTTACAGGGAAACAACAATAGAGTGGATGAAGCTGAGAATCAAATCAATGATTTTGAACGTAAAGAAGCAAAAACAACCAATCCAAACAACAAGAAGAAAAAAGAATCCAAAAACTTGAGGATAGTATAAGCAGCCTCTGGGACAACTTCAGGAGGTCCAACATTTGCATGATAGGGGTGCCAGAAGAAGAAGAGAAAGAGCAAGAAATTGGAAATCTATTTGAAAAAACAGTGAAAGAAAACTCGCCTAATTTGGTGAAGGAAACAGACATGCAAGTCCAGGAAGCACAGAGAGTCCCAATTATGATGAATGCAGAGGCCCATGCCAAGACACATCATAATTAAAAGGCCTAAGGTTAAAGACAAAGAGAGACTCTTAAAAGCAGCAAGAGAAAAGAAGTTAGTTAACAGATGGTTGCCAGATGGTGGGGCAGGGGACGTGGAGGTGGAGAATGGGTGAAGAAGTGAGATTAAGAAGACAAATAAGTAGTTACAGAGTAGCCATGGGGATATAAAATACAGGATAGGAAAGGGAGTAATCAAATAACTTACATGTATGACCCATGGACATGAACAATGGTGAGGGATGGCCTAAGGGAGTAGGAGGCACTGCATGGAGGGGGGCAAAGGGGAGAAAATTAGGAAAACTATAACAGCATAAGCAATAAAATATAATTAAAAGAAAAGACCTGAATGTAAGACCTCAGTCCATAAAACTTCTACAAGGAATCATAGATAGTAAGCTCTTTCATATAGGCCTTGGTGAGTTTTTAATCTGACACCAGAAGTAAAAGCAACAATAGCAAAAATAAACAAGGTGGATGACATCCAACTAAAAAGCTTCTGCTGACAAAGAAAAGCATCAACAAAATAAAAAGCCAACCTACTGAATGGGTGAAAATATTAGCAAATCATATATCCAATAAAGGGTTAATATAAAAAATACATAAAGTACTTATACATTGGATAGCAAAACCCAAAACATTCAGTTAAAAAGTCAACAGAAGATGTAAACAGATATTCTCCAAAGAAGACACAGAGATGGCCAACAAGCACATGAAGAGATGCTCAACATCACTCATTAATCATCAGGGAATGCAAATCAAAGCCACAGTGAGATACAACCTCACATCTCTCAGGACAGCTATCACCAAAAAGACAAGGAACAACCTGTTGGTGAGGATGTGGAGAAAAAGGAACCCTTGTGCACTGTTGATGGAAATGTAAATTGATGCAAATACTATGGAAAATATTATAAAGGTACCTCAAAAAATTAAAAGTATAACCACCAAGTGATATAGCATTTCCACTTTTGGGTATTTATCAAAAAGAAAGCAAGCAAGAAAGCACTAACTTGAAAAAATATGTGCACCCTTATGTTCATTGCAGCATTACTTACAATAGCCAAGATACGGAAACAACCTCCATCCTCCAAGTACACAAGTGGATAAATGGGTAAAGAAATTTATATATTGTGTGTATATATGCATATATACACACATATGTGTGTGTATGTGTATATATATAACACATACAGTATTCAACCATATAAATAAATGAAATACTGCCATTTGTGACAACATAGATGGACCTTGAGGGCATTATGTTAAGTGATATAAGTTAGAGAAAGACAAAAATGTATGACCTCTCTTATATGTGGAATCTAAACAAAAAAGAAACAAAAAACCAAGCTCATAGACACAGAGGAAAGATGGGTGGTTACCAGAGGCATGGGGAGGGAGAAATGGGTATAGAAGGTCAAAAGGCATAAGTAAATAAATACATACATGTGGTCAGCTCTACCATACATCTCATCTAAGATGACCACCTGCCTGAAATATCATTGTGGTGCAGTGCACCGTGGCACAGGCACACACAGACTTCCTCCTGCTCATGCCAAACCTACACCAATGAAAATTAAAAATAAAATGAAGGGAGCATAGACACACTTAAAAACAAGAGACTAATCTGTGGACTGTAGTAGACTGTTCTGTGTGGCATGGGCCCAGCTCCCACTGGCAGATGCACAGGACCCACGCCCACGGATAGGTTCTCCTGTGGGGAATCAGGCCTGCAATGTACCAAGGCTGCTATGAGTCTTGCTTTTTGCTAAAACTCCCTCACCCTGAATTGAGGACATTTACTGCAAAGCAACTTCCTAAAAACCATGCTAAACATTCCAAGGATGAGTGTAACTGGTTCAACTACTTTTGCCTTTTCATTTGAAAATATCCCTCTTCGGTGATGTGATTAGCAGCATTGGCTCCTTTGTTTCCTGTAAAAGGTAACCACCTAAAGTGAACCTGTGCATAGTAAATGAGAAACATCATGTAATGGGCGGAGCAACCTAATAAAGGCCTGTCAAGGTGGAGGCCGAGGCTTTTGCTCCCCTTGAGAGAAAAGCCATGCTGTCCCTTTTCCTTCACCAGACTTGGTAGTCCGTGTGAATGTCTCATTTCATCCATAATGACGCAGACACTGTGGGCCGGTGTCTGCATCAGTGGACCAAACTTTAAACTGAAAAGGTACACTGTTGGGTGCAGTTTGGAATGGCAGACCAGGCTCAGGACTGGACACAGACTCTAGTGATTTGAGGGACACAGGCTCAGAAAGAATGGGACTAAGAGCCCTACACATGCAGAAGTCCATGGATGGAAGGTCACTGCATAAAACAGGGAGCTAGAATGGGTATTCATGCCAGTGGGAAGCTGCTAAAAATGCTGTGATCACTGCCCAGGACTATGGTCCCTGCTTAATTGAGGTACCAGGATGAGTATTGCTACCAGGCACCAGACCTGGGGTTTTAGATTTAAACTACATAAGACAGAGTCATATGAAGGTCTGCTTGTCAACGGTTGATTCCCAGAGGACAGAAGGAGACAACCACAAAAATTCTGAAGAAGGAGAAGTGAGTGTTCTTAGGAAAAGAAAAAATAAATTAAAAAATCAAAACAGTTAAGAAAAGCAACAAAAAAAATAACGAAACCAAAACTTCCACCTAAGATAAACTTGCAAACAAAAAGCTTAGTATAGTACCAAAGTGAATACAACTGCCAAAAATATAATGAAAGCAAATATAAGTGAAGTCTTGTGAGGTGGTGGAACTTGAACCAGACTTGTAGGAAGAAGTTTTGGAAAAGTAAAAAAGGAGGGGCATTTTGTGAAAGAGAAACATCTTACACAAAATCCTGAGAGTTGAAAGTAGAGCAGTGCTTGGTTTTTTGAAGGTGCTGGAGGGGTGTGGAGAAGGTAAAGGACAGTGGGAGGGGGAGATATGCTTTATAAACTGGGGTGGGGCCAAACTGCGGTGATGACTGAGTGCCAGGAAGACAAGCTGAATTTGATTTTCGCACAATGCCCAGTAGGCCAGGACGAAGATGTAATGAGCGAGATGACAGCACTGCACAGGGCAGAGTGGATGGGAAGTGGAGGTCCTCAGACATTTTGAGACATAATGACAGTGAGTAAGATGTTAAAGGATGATGTCTGCACCATAATGATGTAATAAAAATAGAAAGAGCTGTTTTGAAGGTAGATTTCATAAGTAACAGATTAGGTTAGCCACTGGGGACAAGCAAGAGAGACAATGTAAATATCTCAAGTCTGGAAGGCTAGTGCCATTAACACAATGGTGAAAATGAGAGAAGGCATTCCCTTAGAAATAAAGAAAAAATCTAATTTAGTCATGCTGTTTTTCACATACTTATTTTGTTTTTATTATCTATTTTAAATATTGTACATAGGAAGAAGGAGAAAACATGGGCCGCCTCAGGACCTGTCGTCAAGATTTAACAAATGTTTACATTTTGTCAAAGTTACATCAGATATTTCTAAAGAAATAACGTGCTGCACATACAATTACAGACCAACATCTCTATCTCATTTCCCTCCCGCTTCCCCCAGAGGCAGCCACTGTCCTCAAGTGGGTATCATTGTCCTTGGGCTGTAAAAGCTTTTATACTCTTTCTACAGATGGATGTTCCTGCAATATGTAGTATTGCTTTATGTGCCTGGAAAGTTCACATGAAATCATTCTGCATATTTTTGCAAGTTTTTAATTATTTCCTCATTATTATGCCTTGAACATGTATTCATGTTGATACAGGCAGACCTATTTTATTGATATATCATATTTGAAGGAAATTAGATATACTGAAGGTCAAGTGAGGGGTCGGAACGGGACACTTTGACTAAAAGCCTGTAAACACACAGGAAATAACTGAACTGTGAGTGTGGATTTGTTTTGTAGACAAGGGTGAGGCACCCACTAGATTCAGTTTTTTTCATGCAGAGACTTTTATTGTTGCCCCATGGCACCAATTGTGATTGTGACTGATACTCAGTAAATGTTTGTTGAATGAATAAACAATAAATGGAGGAATACACACTTCCCCCAACCCAGCGTGGGGTATGTAAGGCACAGCTAGGAAGCTGGCAACCACAGGCAAACTTTGAACTAAAAGTGAATTTTGTTAGTCAACACAGTATTTTTAAAATAGAACCAACATTTTAAAATTGGAAGATTTCCCATTGAAAGGGTAGATTCCTGGCTTTTATTCTAAACTCCAATTATCCGACAAAACCTGGCCTGCACTGGCTGGTACGTCTGCCTAGCAACAATCATGTGGGTAGCTGCAACCACCTTTCAGCCCACACGTTTTCAGCGTGACCCCTCCACCTCCCATTGCCCTTCCCACACAAAGGCCAATTGTCAGCATGGGTTATTGCTTAACTGTTGTTTTTCCTATAGCAGGAAATATTTCATTGTGTCCTGGCCTCTAAGAAAGAAGGGACAAATGGACCTAGAGGGCCCAGTGTGCGATGCATAATTGGAGAGGACATACTCCTTTGCAGAAGTGAAAACTGTACCCGTAGGTGTTTAACACGCAAACTGTGTCCAGGTGAGACAGTCTAGGTCATGGGGAATGGCACTTATTTATTTATTAAATAAATATCAAATGTCTGGCTTCTGAACTATTTCTGTCTTTGGGAGTCACTTCAGTGCCCGATCCTCATACTAGGATGGAATGGAGCATCAGAAAAGGTGAGGGGGACAGGCAGGCCCAGTGTTTTTAAGTGGGGTGTCCTAGGGGCCAAAAATGATTCTCTGAGTTTTACTTTGATCTGGTGCTGCAATAAAATAGTCCTTTCAGTTCCTTTACATCAACAGGATATTTTTTATTAAGAAGAATGGTCTTTGATTACAAAGTCAACGTTTTCCAGCCTTAGAAGAGTGGGGGAGAAGCAGGATCTAGCAGCTGCGCCGTCCCTCGTCTTGTGTTTATAGGGGTTTGAGCGGGCTTGTTTCCAGCGACAGCAGGTTCCCTTCCACTGTGCTTGAAAGATGTCTCCCACATGTAGCATGTTCCAAACTGCCATAAAAATTAATAAAACCTCCATAAGCGGCTAAGAGAACAACAATACCCAAAGTGTCATAGCCATTTTTTCCTAAATAACAGGAGAGACTCTATTTTAGGTGAATTTATTTTATTTAAAAAAATTTGTTTATAGTGGCATTTTAGGTGATTTTAAAGTTAACCCTTAAATATTTGTCAAGGTCATTTGTTCTGAGGATTTAACTTCAATTTTGGTTTGTATAGAAACATGAAAGGCATTTAACATTTTAAGTGAAGAGTTTAGTCTTTTCTTACCATAGGAATGTAATTGCTTCCTGAAAAGCTCCAGGGAGGGCAAATTCTCAGGTTTAAAATATACTTACTAGTGAAATCAATGGTATGTAATTATCTCAATAGTTAACAAACAATATACATGATGAATAATGTTTATTCAATTGATATATTAATGCAAAACACCCCTCCCAGAGAAGTAAAGACAAAAGAAATCAATAATAACAATAGAAATATTGCACAAGATTATTGCTACTGTTAATTAGCTAATTACTTTGAGAACTTAAAGTGGCTGATGTTGGCTGTGGATCTGGCTGAGGACTCTGGGCAACCAGGAAAGGTCCTCGTGAATGTGAAGAAATGCCTCATAAATAAAGTACAGCACTAAATAACTTGTGGTCTTGGTTTCTTGTAACCCCTACCTTTATGGAGCATCGCTGGGGCATGAATGCAAATGGGTATGGTAAGTAATGAACTGAAAATCCCTCATTTACAAAGCAAGTCCTGAACTCTTCGCCTTGCTTACTCTGCTCCAACAATATTGTCCCCTTGGTCAGCCTTACCTGCCAAGCTCATTCCTACTTCAGCACCTTTGCACTTGCAGGTCCCTCCTGTGTAGACATTCTTCCCAAACCGCAGACACTCGATATGGTTTTTATGTCTTGGCTCAATGTCCTCTCATCAGAGAGGCCATCCTTGACTACCCCATCTCAACTACTGCCATCCTTCTCAGTCTCTGACACATCCTCCTGTAACTTGATGTGCAACACTGAGAGTGTGCATTTATTCATAGATTTGTGTATTGTCTGACTTGACCAGTAGTCATGCTCCACAGATGCAGAGACAACACTTGTTCTGTTCATACCCGTGTGAACCCTCACCACCCAGAGCTTCATCACACATTTAGTAGGTGCTCAGTAACAGTTATAAATGAATGAATGAATGAAGCTGTTATTGTACATTCCTTTTTGAAAATAACTTGGCTTTATTTCCTTCAAAATAGAATTATTTTTTCGGTCTGAGTGATTCTGCTATAGCATTTTTTTTTCAAAACATGCTTAAAAGCTCCATTTCTGCATGTACGTAGTACAGTACTACACAATCTTTGTGGATGTGAATGCTAATGTTCTATCCACTTTATAGGCTTCTAAAAAAGAACATAAGCACCAGTCTCTGCATGGGTTCTGACTTAACATACACTGTATAGGTACACTGAACTCAGCCTAATAGAACAATTCTTTTTCCTTTCAAATGGTTGCTCATTCTTACAGTGTATCCAGTATGTTCTCTAAACATGGACATTTAAAAGATATATTTCTTGAAGGACCCAGTTTTGCAGCACATACCCACTGGAGGCTCAATAACTGTTACCTCTTGGTGAAATGTTGCCATGCAATTCTCCTGTAAACTCTCTCTAGTGGAAAAGAAAAAGAAGTTCTACCTTGCTTTTGGACCAGAAAAATGGTCTTATGTAGTACAAATATATCTCAAGTTAACACAGTTTCTACAGGTAAAATAAACAAAGGATTGTTTTTCTATTAAAATAATTCTGTTGGCTGTACAAAGATGGCTATCAAAATAAATCAGTGTTCTTGCTTCTCTAGAGAGAAAAACTACAAACTATTGTTTTTATGATTGTCACGTTGGTGCCTAAACTGTGTCAGATTCACCAGACTCAGCCCCACTGTTCCATAGCAAGAGGTTGGCCATCTTTGAGGCTAAGGGATCAATATTGTGTCCTCATGAGAATTGCCTTCATTTATCTTCAAATCTTCATTTTGCTATTAAAATGATCTCTAGCATTCATACCCTAAAATAATAGCTAAATATTAAATATTAAAATCAATATGATAACACTTACTACAATGATGTGCCTACATACTCAAGTGAATGGCAGTATCTTAATATCAGAATATTCATCAAATTGTTCCTGTGTCAGAGCTAAACATTTAATTCTATTTGAGGCAAGAAGGAAAATGATTTAATTCATGAATTATCCTCATTAATATTTTAACTCAAGCATCTATTCCTCAGCTAATGACCTAGTATCAACTGATTATTATTAATCCAGGGTCTGTTACTGAAACTATACTTACACTGTACAATTACAACATTTCAAATGTTTATATTTTATGGGAGTATAATACAACCTGATATTTATATACAATTTTACAAAGAACTTTCACATCCATTTCTCATAAGCCATTTCAGTCTACTATTTCTTATAGTGACATATACTAGCACATTTCTAATTTTGGGGAAGATGTGTGAAGAGAAGTCTAAGCGATTAATTTCATTATCAATTCCATTTTATTTATTTTTATACTTATATATATACTGATTGCCCGATATGTTTTAGGCATTTTACTAGGTGCTGGGGATACTGAAAGGAGTAAGGTATGGGCGACCCATGCCCATTACATTAGTGGCTATTTAGGTATGGGAAAATAAATGTATTTCTGTGGAGCACCCAATAAATTTGTGTGTGTTTGACACATATATATGTGAATTATATACATATGTATTACATATATAGATATATACTGTAGATTACATATAGATATATTATCTGATCTAAGTTACTAGTTATTCTCTGAACACACAAATATTGAAGTTGGAATGGGTGTTATAACTTTTAAGAAAATAAAAATTTAATATGCAGATATATGGTGGCTTTCCTAGAAACATCAGAAATATGCTAAAGTTTTCAGATTTGATTCAAGATTCATGACATTACAGAGATTGAGTTATACTGGAGAGAAAAATGACTTCTATACAGTAATCTGAAAGCAGAATCGTCCTTACATGTAGGAAGCAACCTCTGCAGCTGATTTAACTCCCTGTGCTGAGTATCAGCTGTCCAGAGAGTTTAAAGTTCTACTTCTGGAGATTTGAGTCTCGAGCAGATTTTGCTCATCTGGAATTCCCAATAAAAAAGATCAACCAAAGTCCTAGAAGTTTATTTCTCAAAGAAGAGATTATTTTCTCCGAAACAAAAAACAAACAAAACAAAACCAGCTCTGAGAACAAGGTCTTGTGGAAATAAAACTCTGGTTGGATTCTAGAAAAACCAGGGAGATGAGAAAGGAACCAGAACAAACCATACCGATTGTTATTTTCAATTTGACCTGAGGGCAGCTTTGTCTACAAAATTTAATAGAATCTTTATTAAAATACATCAGAGGGAATTCACTTAAATATTAGACTCGATATAACATACATTTACACTCTGTATTGTCTAAAATTTGGCTGAAATGATGGGAAAGATGGGAAAATTTATTCTTTTTCCCAAATTAATATTTTTTCTGTGCCCTCATTTAGTTTTACTTTAAGCATTACTGAAGTACTTTCTCAAGTCTTTACAATGGCTGCAATCCTATTTATACAATTAACAACCTATTTTTCTTTCCACTTATACACATAAGATATTTTAAACAAAATGATTAATTCATCCTAGAATAATCTTTAGCACTTCATATTTCTCCATGTGTCTATGTCAAACAGTGAAACTTCATCCAGGCAAGATTTAGATAAAACAAGAATCTCTTCCCTCTCATAAATACTGCTTGCAACCTTTCTTATGCTGGGTTCAGTGAGAGAACTAAGCCCCAATATTCTAAGCTATCTATACTCCTATGCACATAGGATGACACTAACTGTGCATCATCCTTGGGAGAAGAAAGAAAATAGACACAAACATTTTCAGTGTTCTGTGTTTCAAATGAGGAACCAAAGTGAGAAAAATTCAGATTTACTCCACTCAGAATGACCTTCTGGGGAGGTTTTCCTTCTGCTCATGGTTAATACCTGTTCATCTTCATGGCCCCTTCGTTACTTCACAAGTTCACTGTCAGCTCTGGTCAAGAATCCTGCCTCCTCCCTCCTCAGCCTTCCCTCCAGATTCCCTATTTCCCCAGTTGGCCCTCCAACTAAAAGTCTGTCCAAGTTAAACATAGCATGGAGTAAATCGTGCATAAATGATTGAACTTCAAATCTTTTCAAAATAACACATTCCTTTGGGAGAGAGAGAGTTCTAAGGAATTTCTGAGCACAATTGCTGACAAGAGTTGAGATTCTTGTGCACTGTCACCTCAGGTATACTGTCTCCAAGAGGATGAGCAGAAGCACACGTTCCTTCAGGTGACTGGGGGAATTACTTCATGATGCTTTTCCAAGTTACTGGTTACAGACATGTCTCATCCTAGGACTTGGTTAAAACAAGACTTAAAAAAAAAATCACCTCTTTTAAGTACTTCTGTCACTTACCTAAATGTTGAAAAAAGAACTCAGGAAAAAAGCTCTTCCTTTCCCCAGAATTATTAAGATTCGGTCCCTTGTGACTGCCTCCTCTGCGGGGTCACTTAACTATAATGACTTTTGGGGGCATAATTCCTTCATGGTGGGCTCTCCTTTGAAACTGTGAAACCACCTTACATTGCAGAACTATGAGTCATTTTCCCCATAAAAACAAAAAATGGTTAAGCCCAGGTCCCTCAATCTATTATCTTGCATTAAGAAGCCAGTTTTCCACAGTTGATTCCTGTTCTATGGTTCTACCCTTGCTTTATCACACTAGGATGAGGTAAGACTTTCTGTGGTATTCGCTGATCCTTTTGCCCTTGATTCCATAAACAGAGACTATCTATGAGTCAAGCTGTAATCTTGGATTAAAGCCCAAGCTATTAGCTTTTTCAAAGGGTATGCCGTAATACTACTATCAGAATCAGTGTAGATAAGAATGTTTGTTTGACAGATCATATTCTACAGTGGTGTAGCATCACCTTTCTTGTTCATCTTTATCAAGATAACTTGATAATGCTCTGTTCAATTGGAATTATGCCCACAGGTTTTACCAAATTGAAATATATGCCACCATTTTCTTACTAGGGTATATTGATTATTGCTATAAAGAATTTAGCACAAGATACACTTATGATATATAATGTTTATATTTGACAGCTATTCTGACAAATATAATTGACAAATGACAAACCAAACCTCCCCCGAGAAGCCTACTTATTCAACTATCAGGAGGGAGGGATAGAAATCTTTATTGCCTGACTCCTCAGGACAGGGTTGCATAAAAAACTAGACCATGTTTGAGGGTCATCTGCCTCTTTTGTCATCTGGTTGGCCGACTGGTAATAGCTGCCTTTTAAATGTTCTGAATTCAAATCGTCTGGTTCATGTTTCATGGCACAGAACATGGTGGTTTCACTGAATTGAGCTGATTTGACAGATTAAAAATGCAGACATCTCAGCCCTTTGGAACTGTGTGGGATGGGGGAGGGTGTCTAATCTAGCTGCAGACAAGACAAGCCTGCAGTTTATTTTCTGTGTGAAAGTGGGAGGAGAATGTCTAAAAAAGAATTTGTCAGACTTGAGTTTTTGTAACAGGACGAAAACCCTCAACTCTAAAGCCTATGGGTCTAATTTTATAAACAATACCATAGAACACTGCACTTGAGAAAATTCTCAGAAGACTCAACTGCTAATTTTTCATCTTCCAGTACTTGTCAAGAGCGCCTTTAAAACAAGTAGTTATGAAAGCTGCTGTCAAAGAACCTACTAATGACTGGTGCTCTGACTGCTTGCTATGCTCCTATCTATGTATAACATTTCTTTAAATCTGTTTTCTGCAGTGCTACTGTTACTTTAAAAGAACTCCCATCATCAAATAAATTGAGAAATTACTGGATTATTTCAAACTAATCCACTTTAATTCCTATTGAACGACTAAAGGATTTAATATGCTAATACAGTTTTTGAATCTACAGAAAATAGATTACAGTTTGATGCATTTTTCTAAGATAATTTAACTTGAATTCATTTTCAATGGAGTAACTATTAATATATAGCATAATTAGTTTTCTAAAGAACGAAGGTTGGGAAACGCTCCAGATATCAATATGTCCAAACTCAACTATCTGAATTTCCTGAAGAAATTACTTCCCTGCATTATGATATAATATTTTAAAATTTAAGTATATTTTTTATTATGCTATTGCAGTTGTCATAATTTTTTTCCCATTGCCCTCTCTGCCCAGTACCCACCTTCACTCCAGTAATCCCTTGTCCCCCTTAGTTCATACCCATGGGTCGTGCCTATAAGTTTGTTAGCTTCTTCCTTTCCTATACTATTCTTAAACACACCCCTATCTATTTTGTTCCTACCAATTATGTCTCTTGATCTATGCAGCATTTCCCCCACTCTCCCCCTTCCCCCTCCCAGCTGATAACCTTCTAAATGAGTTCCATATTTATGATTTGGTTCCTGTTCTGGTTGTTCGCTTAGCTTGTTTTTGTTTCTATTTTTTAGATTCGATTGTTGACAATTGTGAGTTCCTTGTCATTTTAATGTTCATAGTTTTGATCTTCTTTTTCTTAAATAAGTCCCTTTAACATTTCATGCAATAATGGCTTGATGATGGCTTGGTGATGATGAATTCCTTTAGCTTTACCTTGTCTGGGAAGCTCTGCCCTTCCATTCTAAATGATAGCTCTGCTGGATAGAGTAATCTGGATTGTAGGTCCTTGCTTTTTATCACTTTGAACACTTTTTGCCAGCAAACTTTCTTTTAAGAAATTCAGCTGATAGTGTCATGGGAACTCTTTTGTAGGCAATATGCTGCTTTTCTCTTGCTGCATATGAGATTCTCTCTTTATCTTTAACTTTTGGCATGTTAATTATGAGGTGCCTTGGTGTGTTCCTCTTTGGGTCCAACTTGATTGGGACTCTGTGTGCTTCCTGGACTTGCATGTCTATTTCCATCTCCATATTAGGGAAGTTTTCTTTCATTATTTTTTCAAGTAGATTTCCAATTCCTTGCTCTTTCTCTTCTTCTTCTGGCACTCCTATCATGCAAATGCTAGACCTCTTGAAGTTGTCCCCAGGCTGCTTTTACTACCCTCAGATTTTTAGATTCTTTTTTCTTCTTGTTGATCTGATTGGTCATTTTTTTCTTCCTTAGGTTCAAAATCATTAATTTGATTCTCAGCTTCATCCACTCTATTGTTGTTTCCCTGTAAATTGTTCTTTATTTCAATTAGTGAATCCTTTGTTTCTGACTGGGTCTTTTTTATGCTGTTGCGGTCTTCACTAAGTTCCTTGAGCATCCTTATAACCAGTGTTTTGAACTCTGCCTCTGATAGATTGCTTTTCTCCATTTAATTTAGCTCTTTTTCTGAAGTTTTGATCTGTTCTTTCATTTGGGCTATGTTTGTCTGCTAATTTTGATAGCCACTCGGTGTTTGTTTCTATGCATTAGGTAGAGCTGCTTTGATTCTGTGTCTTGGTAGTGTGGCCTAATGCAGTAGGCATCTTGTCGGGTCCAGTGGCACAGCCTCCCCTTATCACTCAAGTTGGGTACTTGAGGTGCATCCTTCATGTGGGCTTAGTACAGTCTCCTCTTGTAGTTGAACCTTAGTGGTTGTTGGTAGGTCAATGGGAGGGATTTTCCCAGGCCAGTCAGTTGCAAGGATTGGCTGTGACCACTGACCACCAACCTCCACTATCTGTGGAGGATCAGCTGGGCAGAGGTAGGAAGACAGTGCTCCGATGTGGTCTACAACTGTCCACTAGGTGGACTGGCCCTGGAGTTTCCTGGGTTGTGCAGGCCAAGGTTAGCCCCCAACTGTGTTTTGCCTGGGGCTACCATGCCTGAACTGGAAAGCAATCTGAGATGGCTACTACTTGTGCTGGGCTTGGAGATTCCCCGAGTGAAGCCAAACTATGAAACTAATCTGGCTGCTGCTAGTGACTGGCCTGGAGATCATGGAGACCAGCAGCTAATTGTTTAATAGGATTTAGGAAGTTGTGAAATTGAGCCAAGACCAGCCATTCATATGGATAAGTGGTTTGGGTGGGCCAGTAGGTTTGGTGGGGCAGTCTCTGGGGATTTCCAAGATGGGTCAAACAGTTTAGCCAGGTTGATGGAGTCTCAAATACGGCACCAGACTACCGGTTCTGTGGCTGTATGAGGTGAGGGCTCAGAAAAGAGACAATGGCCTTAGCTCGCCCCAATACCAGATATCCTAGTCTCTCCCCTTATACCATTGGTGACCTTCAAGCCGCCACACCATCACTGGAGCTCAGAGGGAGTTAGTCTAAGTAGGAGAGTCCATGTGTGGGTTCTTTAAGAGGAACTGCTTAGGGATCCAGAAGTTTCTTCCAATGACTTAATTACTGCTGGTTTTTGCAGCCAGAAGTTGTGGGGACTTATCTACCTGGAACTGGAACCCTGGGCTGGGGGTCCTGATATAGGGCTGGGCCTGCTGGCTCCTGAGATAGCTTTCCAGATTTTTATCCATCAACATGGGTAAGAGGCCAGCCTATTCCACATCTGCAGCCCTTCTACCAACTGCGATGGGTAAGGTTTCTTTAATTCCATAGTTGTCAGACTTCCTTTCAGCTCAATTTCTGAGTGTTCTGAGTGATGGCTGTTGTACATTTCAGCTGTAATTTTGATGTGGTTGTGTGAAGACAGGAGCCATGTCTGCCTACGCCATCATCTTGACTGGAAGCCCCTATGATATAATATTATATCCTTGCCTTTTTATAGTGAGTAAGAGAGATATAAAATAACTTTTATTTTTACCATAACATAATTATAGCATCTAACACACATTAGATAAACATATCATACATTCCTTCTAGAATTTATTGCCAGTTACAGATTATCTCTCCAGGTTTTTATTTTTTTAAATGGGCATTGAGATTTATAAAGGCAGTAAGAGCTTCTTTTTTCCCTCTGACTGCTAGGGGACTCAATCTCAAATGTGCTTTTATATAACAACAAACATGTTCTGGGATGTGGAGAATTTTTCTTTATAAATAATGTTTTATGTTTTCTGTACTATAATTGGGCATCTTGATGTTTAGCTTTTATCATTACAACTGGGTTAATAAATTCTATGCCAATACATGTGGTAAAGTATACAAAGTGTGAAGATTTAATTCAGGTAAGCTATATAGACTATCTACTTCAGTGTCTCAGAAGTAGCAGCAGGTAATACTAATGTTAATATTACTTTTCTTTTTAATGTTAATAGTACAGAGTGTAAAACATAAAAAGTTTCCTTCCTCCATTGTTTCTTGATCTTCCATTCCTCAACAGGAAACTTTTTTTTTTTTTTTACCATTTCAGTGTTTCAGTTGCCAAACCTCTGGATATACCAAAATAAATGTAACCATTCCTTCATTTATCAATTTTAAAAAGTATTTGTCAACATTGTGAAAAAGAATTTCATGTCACTTACATGGTCCTCTCTTCTTCCTCTTCTCTATTTTGCCAGTTACCATTAGTTCTTCCATTAGTTATATTTATGAAATGTAAAATAATGTACTTAAAAGTTTCATTTAAAAAATCCTTTATTGAAATACAGCATCCACATAGAAAGTGCACAAATCAAAAGTGAACAGCTAGGTAAGTTTTCACAAAGCAAACACAGCTCAGATGAACATAGAGAACAGTACCACCATCCCTTAAGTCCTATGCCGTCTCCACTGTTTTGATTTCTATCCTCGTACATTGATTTTCAGTGTTTTTAAGCTTTGAAAATGATTTTATTTATTTATTCTTAGATGGAGGGGACAGAAGGGAGAATGAGATGGAGAGAAACACCCATGTGAGAGAGAAACATCGATCAGCTGCACCTCTACAGCCTCAATCGGGAGCAAGGCCCTCAGGCCAGATGTGCACCCTGAATAAGAACTGAACTGGTGGCCTGCAGAATGGCACTCAACCAACTGAGCCATGCTAGTCAGGGCATGTTTTTAGACTTTTTAATGAATGAATCATATACTTTTTACATTTACCTTCTCTCAGTCAACATTATGTTTGTGAGATTTGCCCATTTTATTGCACATAGCAGTAGTGCTTTCTTTTAAATTAATACAATGCGGCATTAAATACCATAGTACATTTATTCATTCTACTGTTAAGGAATATCTGAGTTGTTCCAAGTCTTATGCTAATATATACAGTGCTATGATTGTCAAATATTACAAATTTTTGTTGTGCATAAAACTAGGAGTGGAATTGCTAGGTCATATGTAGATACTACTAAACAGTTTTCCAAAAGTGGCTTACCAAATTATACTTCCAGCATTTGATAATGTAATCTTTTTAAGTGTAGTCTTCTTTTTTTACTATGTCAACTTCCCATAGTAGTGTGGATACATTCTACAGAAATTGAGAAGATTAGCAGCCCTCCACTTTCCTCCATAAACCCCCATGCTTATTGGCTATATAATTATCTTTATATTATAAAAGTTTATAACATTTATATATTTTCTCTAATTATAATTTAACTTTGTGCTTTCTCTGTACAGATAAGCTATAAAAATAAAACTCTAGGAGAGAGAGAAACGTTGATTTGTTGCCGGCCATTTGTGCCATGACCAGGATTGAACATGCAACCCAGAAAATAATTGCAGAAAAGCCAAGATGGCAGAGGAGTAAGTGAAAGCTACACTAACCTCCTCCCAGGAAGAATATGAATTACAACTAAATTGTAGAGAAATCATCCTAAATACCCAACTGAACACAAGCTGGAGAGAAGCCTTATAACCAAGGACAGAGAGAGGAAACCACTTCACCACAACATGACTGGTAGGGAGTGTAGAGGAGGTGCAAGAGGGCTAGCTGGGCTCCCATGGGCAGCAACTGAAGTTCTGGGATGATATTTCAGTGGCTGGGGGTCCCCCCAAGAAATACAGTCTAAACCCCAAGCTGGGCACCCCAGCCTAAAATACCAGGGCTTGGAAAGGAACCCAGAAAACATACAGCTGTGAAAAGCAGCAGGGTTTCCATCTATCAGGGACAGATGGGTGGAGATGAAGAGAGCCTCTAAAAGGGCCAATGCACAAAATTTAATTTGCAGCGACTTACTCCAGGCTCTGGCAAAAGGAGGGGAGAGTGGACTAGAGATGCTCGAGGAGAGTCTGGGGCTGGTAGCTTTAGGGAGAGAACTGAAGGAACAGCTACCTGGATCCCCATGCTGAGTCATTTCCCATACTGCAGAAACCATCTTTCTCAGGCAGAGCACTCCTCTCCAAATGGGATCAGCCTGAGGGGAAGCAACAGTCCTTCCAACAGGAATTACTCTGCCCCACTATCTGGAGCTTAAGCCATTCTGCTGATTACAGCTTGATTAGATTAACATCTGATCTTCCTAACAGTTGATTAGTTTAAAAGCTAAGGCGGGAAATACAAAGAAGCAGCCAAAATGGGAAGACAAATAAATGAACCCTAAATGAAAGAACAAGAGAATTCTGCAGAAGAACTAGATGAAATGGAGGGAAGCCATTTATCACATAACGAATTTAGAGTAATGACTATAAGGTATTCAACAGCATTAAAAAAGACATAGAAACCCTAAAAAGGGCTAGTCAGAAATAAAAAATGCAATCTGAAATAAATAATACACAGGAAGGAATAAATAGTAGGCTATATGAAGCAGAGGACAGAATCAGTGTTTTGGAAGACAAGGTAGAAAAAATACCACCCAGGCGGAGCAGCCAAAGAGAAAAGAATTTTTAAAAAATGTGGATGCTTGAGAAACATTTTGGACAAAATGAAGCATAACGACATTCATATCATGGGAATACCAGAAGAAGAAGAGAGCAAGCAAGGGATTGAAAACCTGTTTGAAGAAATAATGACCAAAAATTTCCCTAATGTGGTAAAGGAAAAAGTCACACAAGCCCAGAAATTTCAAAGAGTCCCAAACAAGTTGGACACAAAGAGGCCTACACTGAGACATATCATGATTTAAAAATGACAAGGCTTAAAGACAAGGAAGAGAATATTAAAAACTGCAAGAAAAAATCAGGTAGTTACTTACAAGGGAGCACCAATTAGACTGGCATCTGATTGCTCATCAGAAACATTTCAGGCCAGAAGAGAGTGGTATGAAGTATTGAAGATAATGAAAAGCAAGGACAACAACCAAGGCTATTTTACCCAGCAAGACTATCATTTAAAATCAAAGGAGAAAAAAGAAGCTTCTCAGACAAGAAAAACCTAAAGAAGATTGTTAACAACATACCAGTATTGCAACAAATGTTAAATGATTTTTTTAAGAGGAAGAAGAAAAAGAGAAAAAAATAACAGAGGAAAACAGTCTAACAAGAAAATGGCACTATATAAGTATCTACCAATAATCACCTTAAGAACCAACCTCATGGGAAAATATATTTGCCCAAGTGGAACCTAATGCATGAAACAAACAAGCAAGCAAAAAGGAATCAGAGACATGGAAATAAAGAACAAAGAGACAGTGACCAGAGGGATGGGGAGAGGGGGATGACAGGAGAAAGAAGGGGAAGGGTTGTCAAGGAACATGTATAAAGGACCCGTGGACAAAGACAATGTGAAGTGGGGTGAGGAAAATTGAATGTGGGAGGCAGACATAGGTTGGGCAGGGGAGAGTAATGGGGGTAAAGTAGGGACACCTGTAATTGAACAACAATAAAAAAATAATCACTTTAAATGTGAACAGCTTAAATGCTCTGACAAAAAGACATAGGGTAGATGAATGGATAAGAAAACAAGACCCATAATAATGCTGGTGCCAAGAAACCCATCTCAGGCCAAAAGATCTAGACAGACTAAAAGTAAAGGGATGGAAAAAGATATTTCAAGCAAATAGAAAAGAGAAATAGCTGGGGTAGCAGTACTATATCTGACAAAATAGACTTTAAAATCAAGGCTTTAGTAAGTGATCGAGAAGGACACAACACAATGACAATGGGAACAATCCAACAAGAGGATATAATCCTACTGCACATTTATGCATCCAACATAGGAGCAACTAAATATGTAAAGCAAGTTCTGATGGACATAAAGGGAGAGACCCACGGAAATACAGTTTTCTACTCTCTTCTGCCTGACTCCCAAACCAGCACAAAGTGGGAGCCCATCTGTAGCTCCATTGCCAGGAAGCGTCACGCCCTTCCACTCTCCCCGCACTCTCTCTGCACGGTAACGTCTGCTTTGGTTTGTCCCCTTCCCATCTTTCGGAAATTTCTGAAAATCTCTGTTGTCTCGAAATTCGCTCCTCCCATTTTTAGAACCGCCTTTTTTAAAAAAAATATTCATGATGCCATTTGGGTTGTAACCAAGGAAAAAGTTTTTGGATAGTGTGCCCCTAATCTTTATATAAATTTTAATATTTTGGGGGCACATATTTAAAACAAATAAATGTCATCTACTTTAAAATATCATCAGGAATTAATACCCTTGGAAACTGTCTTGATCTGAGAATTTATAAATGAATCTTCACAGCATATGTACCAAATTTACCAACAAACCATTTAGAAAACAAAGGCAAAAAAATAAAATTATTTTTGATACACAGTAGGTCACTTAGAATTGGAAAGACTGAAGCAATTTAATCAGAAACTCTGTGGAGTCCTAGGTTTTCCCTAGATTGAATTTAATTAGGAATTTTGTCATGCAGAATGTAACAAGTTTGTCCTTCAGCCTCCAAGCTCCCGGGCGCTGTGCCTGGCTGCCTGCCAGGGTCTTCCCCCAGACTGCTCTGAGCAGGCTTCCAGAGGAGGAGGGGAAGGAGGAGGGCATGGAACACCCCTCTTGTTAAATAGGAAATTGGGAAATTAGCAGGTGTTAGGGATGCTGAAGCTCCTTGAAAATGTCCTGGGGCTTCCTCATGTGATATGAAAACCTGAAAGAATATTTTCAAAAATCAAGAGCTCTGGTAAAAGGAAAGGAGTTGCCTGAAACATTCAAAATCCACAGAGAACATGTGAGATTGATTAATCCAGGAGATCTTTAGAAATTAACACTACCCATTCAACATGGCATTTTCTTTGCACCAAAGAAATTCTGTGTACTTGCTGGTGACATAATAATAAGTAAGGGATGCATACCAACTTCCAGGAATTCATGGTTTTGCAGTTGCATATAGATAGGCAGAGTACCACCATCTCATTTAGAAAGCATAATGAAAAACATCTGCACAGGTTTTATGACTGAACAGAGCAGAGATACCTGTGCAGTGGTATGTTTGTGAAAGATTAACAACTGATTTTCAGAGGCTTAGGGGGAAGCCCTGATTTACAGCATTTGCCAAGTCCCATAGTGTAAATACTCACAGCATAGCCAATTTCAAGCTATAACATGATGTCACTGAATGTGGAATTGCTAAGAGATGTGCAGTAGCACACCATTATACAGTATTTCTATAACACGGATACACCAGACCTCAGCAGTATAGATAATCAAGTGGAGTAAAGTAATAATTGATCATTAGGAAATAAGGAACTTTGAGTATTACCTTTGTTTTAATATAATTTATTTAATTGTAAGTTTACATACAATAGTGTTTAATAATATATGTGTTTAACAACTGGCTCACAAAACTCTTGAAAATTTAACTCTTGGCTCTTTTATGCCAATGCAAGCTGGCTTCAGCATGCAACTACCCCTAATTGGGAGCTGGGGTGGCAGACTTCCTATAGGATACAAAAGCACTTGGAATCTGTTACCTGAAGTCAGTCTATTCCAGTTAGAATTGGGATGGGAAAGGTAATAAAAGAAGGAAGGAGGGAGTAAGGAGAAGAGCTGATGATGCCCAGAGAAACTGTGCATACTATTCAGCCCAAGCAGCACAACTCTATAATCCTGCTTTTTAACTATGCTCTCCTTAATTATTTTTTAAATCCTCACCCAAGGACATTTTTTCCTTACTTTTTAGAGAAAGAGAAAGGGAGTGAGAGAAACATGGATGTGAGAGAGAAGCATCTGTTGGTTGCCTCCCATAGGGCCTGAACTGGGGACTGAATCACAACCTAGGTAGGTGCCCCAACCGGGAATTGAACCTACAGTCTTTTGGTTACCAGATGATGCTCCAACCAGCTAAGCCACACCAGCCAGAGTTAACCATGCTCTCTTTAAACAAGCACGTTCTGCTTAGGCAGGAGGGGATGGGAGGGGCCCTTAGCTCCTGGAATATTAAGGACAAAAAAATAAAATCACATGAAAATAAAACATTCCATCCCTGCCTCTATATTCCTTCTAGTTTATGCTGATGTGGATGGCCAAGAGGACCAGGGTGGAGAGCAGTAGTTGTTTAGTGGTCCACTAAACAAAATGATCCAACAGAAATTCTAAATTAGCAGTGTGTTCATAATATGGAGTTGGGGGACCAAGGTTAGCTGGGGCAGTCCTGGCGTTCATGCAACGTGAGTCGCCCACAAGTCCTAAGTGATTGAGTAAGTTGTCATTTTTAACTCTATCTTAAAAACTCATCAAAATGTGGAAACTCAAATGTGTTATAACCTGTTTCTGGCTTCTTTTGATTGCAACTAACAGAGAACTTGGCATTAATTAGTTTAGTTGTTGAGGGGAAATGACTAGCTACTCTAACTGAAGAAGTCTAGGGGTAGATCCCAGAACCCACTTAAGGCAACTCTTGTCCAGAGGCTCAAGTGGTGAAACCAGGACCTGGTGTCTCTTTCTTTTGGTTCCATTTTCATTTTCAGATGGGGTCTGCCTTCGAAGTCACAGGAAGACTAATCTGCTCAATTTCTCCCTCCCAGCAGTTGAAGAAAATTCCTGGGCTTGTCTCTGGTTGAAACAAGTGCTAAGGTCCAGTGTGGCATCTCTATGAAGCTCCCAAATACATCTGTACAGTAGAATCACTTGGGGAATTTTTCAAAATTCCAAAGCATAGATCACACCTCCAGTCAATTTAGTCATGAGCTCTGGGATTGACACAGGTATCGTTATTGTCTTAAACTCCCAAGATGATTCCAATACAGAGACAATTTAGAAGCCCATGGATTAGGAGCTCATATGAATGAGTTTTAGAATCTCCTCCTAGTTTACTAATGAAGTCAAATTGGGTTAATTTCCTTAATGTCTACCTCAAAATCTTTCTTCCTATGCTTCCCCGCCTGTGTGACAGAAGCCTTCCTCTTGCCGGCCCAGGCTGCATCCCTCTGCAGCCTCCATCCCTAGTGGGTCATCATCCCTGTGTCCCTCCCCTGCACCACTCTAGGAATCACCCTCTCCTCTGGCATGCACCTTCCAGTGACTTCTCTGCTGGCTCCTTTCTCAAGGCCTAAAAAATAATGCTCAGATCTCTCCTATCCCATAATACCCTTCCCTATTCCCTGTGGCCCACTCTCCACCCTGCCAGAGGCTATGACCCAGCTGTAGCCTTGCCTTCACTGTCCACCTTGGAAGAGTAGGCTACACTCATGGCCTCCAGGTATGCCTAAAACCCTTCTAATTTGGGTGTGGACATCACTACCCTGCTGGAACTGCTCTCTCAAAGGTCAGCAATGACCCACTTACAAAACCGAGTAGCTGTTTCTTTCTCACTCTGTGTCTTCCTCACTCTGTGTCTTACTGAAGGCTACCCTCTCTCCCCTGGTTGAAATACCATCTTTGCTTTCCTTTTTGGAATTAGGGACTCCAAAGCTGCTCACCTCATTACATTTCTTTCTGTCACCTTTGTTAGTTCAGGAAAGCCTTTGAGAACATGTGTGGGATGTGCATCCTAAACACAGCTCTCAGGAACTATGTATCAGGGCATATTATAAGGAAAACACAATAAGGCAACCATTTAAAACACAAAAACATTATTTAAGATATTCAAAACTTACACTTTATCAGAGCGAAAATTTGGAAACAAGCTAGGCGGATATGGTAACTATGGTAATCCATACAATGGGATACTAGAGAGACAGCACCATTTCCTTTGACAAATGTGTGTGACATGCACAAATGGGTATAATTTTAAGAAGATTTAAGGGCAAACACATGTATTGTATATGTAATCTAACTTCAACTCTAGTTAGACAGCACATATAGTAAGTTGTAAATCAACTTGTTTCCCCCGTCCTCCTCCATACGGTGCTTTCCATTAGGACTCTGGCAATATAGCTTTAGTGACATTAGGTTTTACCTTTTCTCCTAATTCATCTTTGTTTTAAAATTGCACAGAAACTTTTCTTAGTACAAATTTTAATTATTGTGCTTTGTCATATATTCATCTATTTAATAATGTAATATGAATTAGTAATAAGGGGCTTTTCCCCATTTTCTAATAGCCCAAGAAGTTCTGTCTGAATTTAGGTGGTTACCAATGACTAAGAAATATGAAACCATTTTCATTTTATTGCTTTTGTGAAGGCAGGGTCAGAGTTCCTCTTTGCATTTGAAAGCTGAAGTAACATCCTTCAAGAAGGGAAATGTAATAAATGTCTGAGGCAGTTTATGGATATATGTGGCATTGAAACTTTAATAATGCAATTAGAAAATAAATTTTGCCCAAAATATTTTCTTCTGTAGGTTTAATAAGGGAAAGATTATTAATTTTTAGTTTTAAATATAATTCACAGGTATATGGGCAAGATAATGCCAAGAGACTACATATAAAAGAGAAATAGAGAAAGAAGGACCTACACATTGACTATTCCCTTATACCCCTAGAAATGACCAGAATACCATATTTCACTGTCTCTTAAATAGCGAGAAAACTACCAAAAATATATTTCTGCCAGAATAAAGTGACTTTACTAAAATAAAAAATTCAAATCAAACACAGTAGGAAATTAAAATTAAACTACCTTCTTATAGCTAACATGAGCATAAAACCATATGTCTTCACAAATGATTTTTAAATTATAGATGAGGAACCTGAGATTCAGTGAGAGGTGCAGTTCCTTTTTTCTGCCACACAGGTAAACGCAGAAGAGCTGAGACAGGATCAGGCATCTCACTTCCAAGTCAGTTCTGTTTCCCCAAAACCATACAGAATGCCAAAGGATTAGTGGTGACTACGTTGTTTGACTTCTCTAATATTCTAGGTGGGCAGGTTTATGGTTCCCATCCCCCTCTCCTACTCTAGAAAAAGTGGTGGCAAAAAATGAAACATTGGGTCTCATTTTCCCAAAGTATACAGGTTAGTACATTAGAATGCCTGTCCTGGATTGGCCTCTCTTTTTTCAGTAATAAACCAGCTTTTCCTTCCTGATCAGCCACCATCATATCAGAAGCATATGACTTCTTGTTCATAGAAGGGTATATGAGGGATAGCCAAATATTCCATCAGAAAGATGGGTTATTCTTGGAAGGAGGTAAAGTATTTCTAACACACAATTTCAACCCAGAAGATGGGGGAGAAATAAACCTGCAACTATGATAAGTCTGGCCAGTTTTACAAAACAAAAACTTCAGACCATGAAGTTTTCATGAGTAACATGGTCCCAGCCACTGTTCAGTGTGTTACCCGCCTGAGAGCCTGGACTAGGAGCACAGCAAGAAATCCATCTCAGTGACCATCAGCACTTGTGGGAGAACACAAAGACCTACCTGCCTGGGATCCAGTTACAGAATCTGGCTATTCAAGTGGGGTCTCTCTATTTGTGAAACAAATATGCCCTGTGCCTTAGCAACAGATCAAACTCCAACAAAAGAAGACAATCTTATTCTGTGAAGCAACTTTTAAGTGCCTGGCATTTTTAAAAGCTTATAGGCTGGAATGATAAATAAACTAGCTTTGATGGGATGAAATTAAGAGGTAAAGGCAACAGAGAAAGGATATGTTTTCAGGTAAGATTTGAAGAGGGACAGAAAGTTAATGAGGTGGAGAGACAGTCAAGCTGTTCAGATGGCAGGATCTGACAGAGGAGGCCAACAGGGTAAGCAGAAGAAATGAGGATGGGGAGACGGGAGAAATCAGGTCCAGCTTAGAGAGAGCATTCTCAACCCAGACGATAATCAATTCTGAACCATATCGCAGAGTGGATGAGGAGCCATCAGAGCAGAATGCTGGAGGAGCTGTGCGACTAGACACAGACAGATGGCCAAATGCAGAGGGACCTGAGCAGAAAGTCTGAGGTTACCAGAAGAAGAGCAATCATGTTCAGAATCATTGAGTTCAATGCCTGACACAAAATTCTTTGGATTAGAAGAATGTTGCAGAAGGGAAGGGATAGGAAATACCTTTCCTCTTCCATTAAGACAAAAAAAATCAAATGTAATCTTGACGTTGATTGAGACTACACACAGAAAGTGAATTTCTGAATAGAAAAAAATTTTAAACATGAGATGAGCATCAAGGTGTAAAGGGATTCAGAGGACACTTGAACAATCTTTTGAAAGATTATCAGACACATTGTGAGGTTTTTCTTGTTGGAGAGAATTAAGATTAAGATTGCTGGCTGTCTAAGATGGTCGAGTTTTGGTTCTCTCTGGAGGCAAATACTAGATTAATGTCTGACCTTCCCTTTCAAGCATGCCAATTTCATGATCAGGGGAAGTGTAAGGAGCAAAGACTGTGAGGAAGAGCATGTGGGTGTGATCAGAACAAAGCCTTTTAAACCTGCTCAGTGCCAGTGGACAAGCAATGGCCCTCAACGTCCAGGCAGCAGAAAAGAAGGAAGGATGTAAAGGTTGGGAGGAGAGATCCAGGAGAAAGAGAGGCAAAGAGAAAGAAGGAACGCAGTAGAAAGCTATTGGATTCCTGCCACCAGGGCTTGCTCAGATACCCCACTGGGACGCAGGTCAACAGGGCTACCAGTAGGAAGCTGATGGAAGGGGACAGGGAGAGTTAATTCTATTCTAGGCCATATGTGTGTTTAGAAAGAGACAGGAAGAGAAGGCAAGTAGAAAATAAAATGATGGCTAGGCCAGTTATAATGAACAATTTTGAAATCCACACTAAGATGAAGACAGAAATTTTTGGACATGAGTTTTGAGCTGGTAGAGAGAAGACAGAAAGATAAAGTGAATGGAGACAAAACCCAAAAGGTTACCAGAGCGTGGTCCCTGTGGAATGTGAGTAAATATTTATTGGCTGATGTTGACTTTGGCAGACAGAATAAAGCTTGTGAAAGGAAAATGCCACTGCCAGTGGGGCATGAAAGTTCTGATCTTTGAACTAAAAACAGCGGCACCTGAGGAAAAAGTAAAGTAATACCTGTAATTGCTGCAGAAAATGATTCTTTGCATATGAAGCCAACCGATCTCAAGGAAAAAGAGATGACACCATTATGACAAGAGAAAGTGACCAAAGCCTATAAAAACTGAGGGAATATTTTCCCTTTTCGAAGAACACATTCACTCTCCAGAGGCTCTGGAGCCCCTCTCCCAGGTAAGCAGCTGTGAAGGTAGGTGCCAAGGAGCCTGGCTTTACTTGCTCAAGAAAAATTCCTTTGTCAGATATGGCTGGAAAGCTGAGAAAATGTTACTTTTACATTTGGCTCCAAGGATGGTGATCAGCAGACAACCTCGTTCTGCAGGAAGGGAGGCAGAGGACAGCACCTCTTCTCTAGACTTCCATTATCAGCAGTAAAAGAATATTTTTGGCAGTCCAGGTCAGTTGGTGGCCCAAAGTTCCTGTCCTAATGGCAGGGACAGGCCTTTTGGGTAAAGGTTATTTTCTGGTTCTTGTTTTACCTTGTTAGGGGGCTGATAAGGCAGACATATAGAAACAGTGGCTTGAAAACTTAATAAAAAAAAGAGTCACTTCCCAACTCTGAGAAGTTCACCTAAGATATGTCCTGCCATATTACTGGTGGTGATGTTTCCATGTGGGGCAATCAGAGGATTTGTCTATAAAGTATAAATTTTATAGATCTTTTATAATTACTTCCCAAATAATAATTTATTTATTTAAAATATACTGATTTTGAAATGCTGAATACCCCTGTAAAATGTCCCAGCCCAGGATTCTAGTACTCAGTAGGTATTTGTTAAATGGACAATGGATGAATAAAAAACCTAAAAAACAAGTAAAATACTAAGAATGTGTGTAGAAAACAGTTTCCCTTTAATTACATCCTTCTTCCTTAAGAGAATTAAAAGGATATTGTAATTGCCATACTGCTTTTTCTGATGGGTGACATCAGCCACAAATAGCAAGGTAGTCTCAGAATCACGAAGCAAATCTTTTCCCCACTTCTAAGACTTTGGAAAGTTTCTAGCCACAGGGGGTCTCAAAAAGAACTTAAAGCATTGACTAAGAGCTCACAGAAAATTCAAGTCCTATCACTTTCAACAATGCCAATCCAACTCATATCAATAGTTACTGAGCACCTACTATGTGCAGGGCACTGGGGCAAATGTCTGGAGGAGGTTTATTAGGTGCAGTCCTCACAAGTACAAAGAAGTATATGTGTCTGAGGGTGAGGGTGAGGGTGTGGGAAGTGTGTGGGTAAGGAGGATGGGACAGACCTAAGTGCATATCCACACTACCCTCTCCCCAACACCCCCCCAAAAGGGGGCATTTAAGATTGTGATTATTTCACATACATTTTTGGTTTCAGTATTACAGCCTAAGAAAAATAGCACCACAGGTAGGGGTGAGGTGCAGGAACTCATGAATCCATTTTAGAACTACAGGTAGCACTGGTGGGACTTGAGCTTTGTTGGACAGGGGATGGCAAGGTAAGGCGTTCCATTACTCAGGCACATTCCTGGCCCACATTTGAATATCCAGTCAAGCACACAGAGGAGCCAAATTACAGCAAATTGATTCCATATAGAGATTTTATTTTAGTCATCAACTGGCAGTCTTCAGCCAAATACCAAATAGGAAAGAGCAGATATAAAGATTATGAAAAAAATGAAATACCAACTACAAAGAAGGTATTGATACTTTCCTCATTGATCTATTATGTTTTTAACAGCTATCTTAGTAAACATTTAAATCTCCTTTCACTGCATGAGATCGATGGTTCCATAAGACTCAGAAAATTGGAAAAAGCTTTAAAATATTTTTAAGAACTAAAAATTGCTTGGGTTCATGCTCATTCTAATATGTAGGATTTATAAAAGAATTTCTAATATGCATGAACAGAAAATATAGATTGTTTCATGATTATAATGTAAGACAAGGATCAACTTCTCAACATCAAGAAAGTAAATGCTACAATCAGATAAGAACTTTTTAGAATAAGAGAGCTTTCAAAGTCTTAGCCAAAACCATCACATAGTCTTTCAATAGCGATTCATAAACAGAAATTATACATTTGTACCAACTGCAGAGGATAAAGTCAAAACAGTATTTACTACCCAATGCTAACAGCCTACATTTAAAATAGATTGTTTTTCCTACTTCCCCCCTACAAAATACCTTTTAAGGGACTTGCTCTGGTATCCAAACTACTTGCAAATGCATTCGGTAAGTTGGGCTATAGTATTTATTCTCTTTCCTGTTATTGACTCAAGATCTATTTCTCACTATTTGCTTTGTGTTCATTCTTCTGCCAAATAAAATATTAATTGCATTTTCAGCTGCACTGCTGGTGATCAGAGAACTCTGATATGTCAAGCTAAACTGATAGAAATAGCATCCATTAACATATTTATAGGTTCAGAGCTTCTAGCGCATAATTACACCCATTAATTACTTGACAGTGCTGTATATTACAGGCTAAAAAAAAGGCATTTTCAGCTACACACTTTTACCCAGAGTAAAGTGGGTTTTTTAATAATAAATTCTCTCTAAGGAAAATTCTATCTAAAGAAAATATGGCAAGAGGGCTCACATATCTATACGTACCTAAGGCAAGCTTTTTAAAACAACCGTTCACTAACTTTGAAATAGAATGCACACAGAGTAAATGAAATGACATAGAGAGAGAGAGTGATTTCCAAGAAAAAATACTTCAAACATTAGACAGATTTAATGAATATTTTAGAGTTCTAAGACAGGCAATTTCAAACAAGTAATTCTTGATGACAAGACACAGAATAATAATTTTTACTTTCAAATAAACTTCAAATATCACGTAGGACCAAAGCATTTCAAATCACCTACATTTTTGAATATGCTATTTTAACACATAAAAAAAAACTGAAGCCATCCTGGGAAGAAGCCCATGAGATGCTGGACATTAACAGAATAAATGAAATGCTGTGGGTCCCCAGCTGCACGGAGTGCGTGTATCATGAAAAGGACAGTGATATACTTGCCACCTCTTGACCAGTTAATCAGCGAGCAAAATGATGGTTTCCCGTAATAACTTCAGCACCGGACCCAAACACATTTCCTTTTCAGCAGTGAATTAAGTCATTAAGAAAAACAACAACAACAAAAAACAATAACATACAAGCCGGGTTCATGATTTCAGCATGAACACAACCAGGACGTGAGGATGGAAAGAAAGCAAAGCCGAGTCTACCTGTACATCTGTATCTATACATATTTCACTGAGTTCTTTGTTGCCTGATAGTAAATTGAGAAGAGAGTCATATTTGAAAGTAAAAACCATTAAACTGTGTTTATAGGCTACCGCAACAGACTCGGTGAGGGAATAAGAAGAAAAGCACGGTACCTTTAGTAAGTCGCCTCAGAATTTGACAACGGCATTTAAAAGAGACAGCTATCATTCTTGCTCACTGCTTTCTGTGGCAAAGTGTACTCAGGGCTCTGTTCTGGTGGCTGCAGCAGCAGCATATGAATTCCTTGCGCACATACCAGGAGAAAGGTAGTCCCAGTGGGGAGTGACAAAGCTTAATTCCTCTTGGCTGATGCAGAGGTCCGCCACATGTCATCTGGCAGAGCTGTGTCATTCACTACTACTACCACCCCTACCCGCCACCGCCTCCTCCCCCTGCACAATCACAATGGCTTAGAAAGTAAGGCTGTCTCGATAGCAACAAAGCACCAAATTGTAGAAAGCAGGGACAACGCTGGGAGAGGAGCCATTCCATAAATCTAAGACTAAGCACTGAGCGATGCATTCAGGTTTAGGCAAAGGGCTATGTATTCCAGCCACCCCCACCCCCTTCTTCTCAGCATCAAGTCCGTCTGTGTGCTTTATGAGCCTCATTTAACTGGAAATGCAAGTGAAATGCTTGCCCTCTTACTTTAGGAAGAAATGTGTGTATCATATACTGTGTTCTTTTAATAACAAAAAAGGAAGGCAAAGGAAGGAGGCAGTTTATTTTGGGGATTCAGTAGAGAATACTATTTTTACCTATATGAAGGGGAAGCCTTTATGATAGTGTCAGAGAGGCAGACATCTGTGGTACTTTACAAATCTAGGAGGGTCAAGGCAGTCTCGGTTTAGAGACGAAAGGGAAAGGGCTCAGGCAAGGCAGCTCATGGGGCAGAAGGAGTCCTGGCCCTTTAATCACCCTTTCCAAAAAAGGACTTAACTGGAAAGCAACATGGTCAAGACTGTTTCTGAAGATGCTGGGAATAACAGCAAACAAGGCCAAGTATTTCTATTTTTAATGTACCTCATTATTCTATTTCCCAAACAACCCTCACCCAAACCATTCTTCTCATTATGCAAATAAAAGTCTTGCAACACAGCAAATGTTTGTGAGTATCTGCTCCAGTGTAGAGCAAATTAAGAAACCCTTCACAGTCCATTCACAAACTGACAAGAAGGTGGAGCACATTTCTTCATCTGCCAGCACCTGCCTACTCACTATCCAGTCAATACTAACACGGGGTATGGGATTTTAATCAAAACCCAAGAATCTCTCACAAGAGTTTACACAAACATTCAGAAGACCAAGCAAAAAAAAATGCAATTGGTCGGGAACCTTAAAAATAATCAGTTAGTCAAAAAAGAAAAGCCATACCACTGTCCAAACTATGTGATAAATATTTCTAGGGCTATATGAATTATTCATACAGTCTTATCCTCTACCTTGAGGCTGTACAAAAACCTTTCAAGCTGGCTTCTAAAATAACTTCCGATATTACAAATTTAGTGATAGATCTTTCTCCTTTTCATTCATAAACTCCACATTAAGTCAAACAATTTCAATCCACTGGTATTGGAATGCATACGTGTTCTATTTGGGGGGCAATAGAAAAATAATTTCTGTGTGAAAAATAGCCAAGGGTCATGAGCATCCACTTTAAAGGTTTTTGAAAGGAACAGGATTCCCTTACCAAGGATGGTCTCGCTGAAGCAGTCAGCCATCACTAATCAATAGAAAAGTAAATTAAACGGATTGTATTGCAGAATCAAATTTTTATAATTGTCCCAATTAGCCTTAATCTGTGTTAAATGGCAATCCATCCCATTTCCATCCCTATGAGGTCATCGCTGGAATATTTCAGTCCTCTTGATACTTTATGCTCTAAGAGAAATGCACCTTACTGCTAGAGAAGTGGTTTGTTAGATAAAGTAAAATAAACATTTATAGTTTGCTCTTTAAAAGATCTTTTCCTCAATTTAACATCTTTCTTTAAATCCAGGCACTCAGAACATGCAGCTGTCAAATAGCGTTAGTAAAATCTTGCCCGTGAAACATCACCACTCCAGCCCATTATATTAATGTCTATTCAAATAAAACTCAAAATCATGCAGAAATCTCTCGCCCCTATGCTATTATGCCTACTCAGATCTAATTTGCTTCTTCCTTAAGGCTAAAATGATCAAATATTTCCCATTTGACTAGAGCACTCAATTTTTTAAGGATTGTCACCTGGTCCTAAGACAGATTTTCGGAGCTACTGAGACGTCCTATACTTCTAGCAGGAGAAGGAAAACTCAACCCAGAGCCCTTTGAAAGCTTCCCAGGGGCTCAAAGTAAGGGATTTTTTTTTTCTCTTTGGATATTGTGGCTGCCAATCCATACATATCCTACTAGCCAGTTCAGGCTCAGCTCCAGGAGTCTTATAGACATAGAGCCATCCCTGAAGTCACCCTTGTCCAGGAAGTGGGGGCATCTGCCATGTGTTCTCACTGTCCCCCATTTTTGGCCTCAGAGACTTCCCTGGGAGTGATTCTCGGCTCAGTTCTCGCCCTCAGCCCTTCCTCCTCCCTTCCCCTAATTCAACCCTAGCTTCAGATGCTGGCAAAATGCCTTCCAGAAGAGCAAGGCTTTCCATCTCAAAACTTACTAACCTGTAGGACAAAGGTCCCAAAGAGCCCAGGTAACTGGTAGAACTGGACCACAGTCCCTTAACATAAGCCGCCACTGGGCAGAGGGACCTTCATTTCCCAGCCACCAGATTGCTATAAGCAAGTGTCCTGGGCTCCTATAATCAACCATGTTAAGTATGGTGGCTCAGCTGCATGGGTAACTCAAACCTTACAACATGCTCTTTGAGAGTCACCAAGTGGAGACTACGGAGACATGAAGCAGTCAAGATGCTACAAAATATATATCTGATTAAGCTCCAAAGTGACTGATCTGGAGAAAAGCTAGTTCATGGGGTTTATTTTTCTTTTATTTATTTTTTAAACTCAATATATGCATACATGGACTTGCTAGATTCAGGGCTGATTATTCTCTTAAAATGGTAATTCACATTTTAGGACTTCTTTCAAATAATAGTTTTCTGAAGGTATAATACAAATATACTATGTTTATATAGAATTTAATGAATTACAAAGCACTTTGACACATAATGTATCATTGGGGACACTCTGCTACAGATTTTGTTCAGATAAGGACTCTGGTTCTAGAGAAAGCATTTTCCATCAAAGTTACTCAGCTACTGAAAGGTAAAGAACAGGAAAGAATCCAAGGCTTTTCACCCTCAATGAATATTCTTTCTACTCTTTGCTTTTTTTCACTGTGTCCCTTTTCCATCCATAGAAAACATCATCCAGATTACACACACACACACACAATTCGATTAACCATAAACTTCTAAGTGCAGGTACATGCCCTTCTGAAGCACAGCTAATGTGCCCAGAACCATGGTAACCATAAAGAACCAGAAACAGGAGGTATTTGAGACAGGTACTGCCAGATACCAGACTTTTATGCACCAAGTTTTTGTCACAGTAGTCCATTCTGAACGGACAGCTTGTCCATCCTGACCAGCTGGTGTCTCTCTCATGCTTGTTTTAAATACTTTCAATATCACTGTCAGTGACGATATGATACTAACTTCATCACAGGACAGGGGCTGGGAATGTAGATAAAAAAATCCCTTCAGAATGGATCAAGGATTCCAATATATTTGCAAAACTATTCCACAGCACCACTAGAAGGTGGGAACAGCCCTCTTTCAAACACACAGAAATTACCCTATTTTGCTAATTTTTCTCATGTCTTAACTTTCCTCCATCATATTCTCCTATGTAACATCTCCACCCCCCGAATAAACACTGCTGTTTGCAGATTCTTCTGGTTCTTCACTAGAAAGAATGATCATAAACCACAAGTTCCCTGCCATATACCTACACCTGGGGAATTGATTTTTAAAAAATTTTAAAAAGTACTGCATTAAATACTCCACGTGTTCCCACTGCCATGTGTTCCCACTGTCCCCCATTAGAACCAATCTGATTAAAGTACCTTCATCCTCATTTCACCTGGTGTAGTAAATCTGTTACGATATACACTTGACATGCCCCATTTGTTTGATTTTTTTTTAATTTAAATATTACCTTTCTTTTTCTTTGAAAACGATTGATTCTAAATGCTTAACATGTTTAGGTCATTATTTAAACAGCACAAGACATCCTGAATAGTATTAAATGTACCAATTTCCTCCTCATAGTTAATAACTGTTAGGCACATCTCAAGTTTCTACTGTATTTTAGAACACAACGTTCATGGAGATCTTAAAATGTGACCAGCACCCCTTTTTGACTCTTTATGGACAATTTCATTGACTTATCTATTCTTAGATTCAAATAATCAGCCAATTAGGTGTCCTTTTCAAAGATGCTGAAAACAGCTATGAGCCTCAAACATGTTATAATGCTTGTAGCCCTGACTCCCGCTTAATTCATGGAGTGTGTCAACATCAGGATCGGGCTCCCAACAGAACCTGGCACCACCAAGGTGCAGCTGAGAACTCCTCGGAGAAGCAGGAAATACAAGACCTAATCTACTAACAGAAGGTCTCAGGGTGTGGAGATTTGGTGTAATTGTCCAAAACAGGATTTATTAGGCATTTTCTACAAATATTTTATGAGAAAACATTTTTGTAGATGTAATGATGCCCTTTAGGGAGTGTCATTAGGACATACATTTGCAAATCTAGGGTGATTAAAAAGCACTTAGCGGCGCTGGGCCTCTGGGGCGCAGGGACTGGAAAGGGTGGGGATGATGCACACTCCATGTGCTACTGGCTTAGCTTACCCAGTAGAGGTCTAATGCCCTTCACGGTGCCCAGGGAAGAAGGTTGTCTTCACTTCACATCAGAAGGCCAGGAAAGCTCCCACAAAGGTAAGGACCTTAGGAATTTCTCAGCTAAGAGCATCTGGTGGGGAATGTTAAGGAATGGAATACCCAGAAAATGAGAAATGCAGTGCAAGAAGAAGCCTTCCAGAAAACATCCCCCTAAATTAAGCTCGGGTCAAATCCAACTATTTAATGAGGCATAATGTACAGAAAAGATGGTGTCACGGCCAAAAGCCCAGGCTTTACATTCAAATTGATTGACTATGAATCCTGTTTACCACTAAAAGGCTGTGTGACCTTGAGCAAGTGTGTTAACATCTCTGTTCATCATTTGCAAAATGGTGAAAATTATTTCCAGGCTTGTTTTAATGATTAAACTGAGTTATTTGTGTAAAATGCCTAAAACAGCAAATGTGCAGTCACTATGTATTTGGTAGGGAGCAAAATCATATAATCTGGCACTGGGAAACAGTGCCACCTCTTAAGGAGGGGGTTGGGATTCACAACTAGAATGATCGTGTTTCCATAAAGTCTCTCCTGACAGCAGTGGCAGGAGGTGATCACTTCCCCTCAACTCCTACATGTGTTCCTGCTCCCATGCCGCTCCTTTCTCCTGCTCTTAAATGATGGGACTCCCCCAGGTCCTGCCACAGCATCCTGGCCTCCTCTGACAGCATTTTGTCTGCTCGCAGGACTCTAGCAATCACCTCCCTGCTGAGACTCCCAAACCTCGATCTCCAACCCAATTTTGCTCTCATTCCAAACCACCTTCTCTGATCCTCCATTCCCATATTTTTGGGCACCCTTCATGACCATCTCAAATTAGCCTCGAACCAAATGTCTTTCAACTCCTCCTTTTATCCCCAACAGGATGCCTGTTGCTTCTCTGTGAACTCACTAACATCCTCACCCTCTTCCTCATGAGTTCCTTCCTTTCAAGCCCCCCTCTAATGCAAATTAAATACAATTTAAAACCACAATGAGATACCACTTCACACCTGACAGAATGGCTATCACCAATAAATCAACAAACAACAAGTGCTGGTGAGGGTGTGGGGGAATGCAGACTGGGGCAGCCACTGTGGAAAGCAGTATAGAGATGCCTCCATACTGCTTAAAAAATTAAAAATGGGCCCTGGCTGGAGTGGCTCAGTGGATTGAGTTCTGGCCTGTGAACCAAAGGGTAGCCAGTTTGATTCCCAGTCAGGGCACATGCCTGGGTTGTGGGCCAGGTTCCCAGTGAAGGGCTCACAAGAGACAACCACACATTGATGTTTCTCTCCTTCTCTTTTTCTCCCTCTCTTCTCTCTAAAAATAAATAAATGAAATCTTTTAAAAAATGTTTAAATGAACCTGCCTTTTGACCCAGTGATCCCACTTCTGGGAATATATCCAAAGGAACCCAAAACATTAATCTGAAAGAACAGAAGCACCCCTATGTTTATTACAGCATTATTTACAATTGTCAAGATATTGAAGCAGCCCAAGTGTCCATCAGTAGATGAGTGGATAAAACAACTACAGGCCATTTACACAATGGAATTCTACTTGGCAATAAAAACGAAAATTTTACCCTTTGCGAGAGCATGGATGGACCTGGAGAACATTACTCTAAGTGAAATAAGCCAGTCAGAGAAAGACAAATACCATGTGATTTCACTCATATAAGGAATCTAATGAACAAACTGCAGTAACAAAGACACAGAGACAAACTCATAGATGGAGTGCAGATGACAGCTGGGGGGCGGAGGTTGAGGGGTGGAGGGGTCAGTGAAAAGAAGAAAAGGATTCGTGGACATGGACAACAGAGTGGTGATTGCAGGGGGGAGAGGGCTATCAGGGGATAAATGATATGGAAAAATATATAAAATAATTAAAAATAAATATATGATACTTTTTTTAAAAAAACCTCTCGACACTCCCATTCTGACCACCAGCATCCTGGTCTGAACCCGCATGGCCACTGCGCAAAGGAGTTTTTTCTTACAAAGATTTCTTAGTTTATTTCAGGCACTGAGGCTCTGAGCTCCCTGCTGGGTACACCAGCTAACTCATTCCAGAATCAGTGGCCAATACTTTAAAAAAATTTTTTTATCAATATTTGAGTAGTTTCATGGGGGCAGCATTACACTTCAAATTTTAGTGAAGGTCAAAGTTTGTTCTTTTTAGGGCTAAATGAAAAGACACAATACTTTTATATAAATAATATGATGCATTACTAGTCTAACATGCAGCCCCCATTACATCAAATACTTGTGACCAACGATTTGCAGACAAGTATATTATCTGAGGAATTAAGAAAAGTGGGCAGTCCAATAGTAGAGATTCCACAGTTCCTAACATAAAAAAGACTACCTGTGGAAGCACAGACTAAAGGTGACTCGAAGGGATGTTAATTTTCTACAACCCAGGTTGCATCCCTGGGTCTATGTGCCACTGAGAAGGCAAGAAACACAACTCACTCAACAGCCCAGCCATAAGCAGCGGTGGCGTGCACACAGACACCAGGTTAGTCCCAGGGAAGCAATGAGACTTCTAAAGGACGGTTGGATGAAGTCGCTACTTCCAGTGTCCCGTCCATTCCCATCCCACTGCCTTTTTCTGCTTTATTTTTTTCCCTAGATCACTCAACACACTATTTTAGTTGTTTATTTTCTGCTCCCCTCACCCCCGGAACATTTTTTTAAGTGAGGACAAAATTGACAAGATTTTTTGTCTATTTTTTTCCACTGCCTAAAACTACACCTAGCACATGTTCATATTTTTTGTTGAATAAATGAATTTTGGGGGCTTTCCTTCCAGCGGACTACCTTTATAAGCAATACTGTTTCTAAAGCTCTTTTACAAAAATGAACCTAACAAATTACTATTTTTAAAAAAGAAGCTCTGCCACTTTAAGAGCAAATTCTTCCAAATAACATGTTTCTCCGCCTGTTTGCAGAGAGGGGAAAGGGAGAGAGAGATGTGACATGTGCCCTCCTTTCCAGAGCACACCTCAGATTTATTCCTGGTGCTTCTGACAAGATGATTCATAAGGACCCTGTTGTTCTCCAAATAATGTGAAGAAACACACAGCCCGGCTAGTTTTTCATTTTTCATTTTTCATGGAAGTCAAAGGCAGCAAGGGCAACAAAGGAAAAGACCAAGTAAAAGATGCAAAAATTAAAAGAAATTCTCTCTATGACTTTGCTCTGTGAATGGAAAACATAGCAAATACATATTCATCCTGATAATCCCATCCACTCATCCTGTTAGCTACATTCTGATCTAACACACATAATTACAACATAATCCTGACAAGGATATAATAATGTACGTATCTCTAAAGTACCAGCCGAATGTGTCTGTTTTTAAAAGTTTCTATATCCTGTAACCAACGGCTAAAAAATTGTGTAATCCCGTCTTCGATAGGGCTTTATACTGCAACAATTAACCTCCAACCTGACCTTGTTACTGCTTCAGCTGCTATTCTGACAGCCTTCGTTTTTGGATATAGGAGTTAAGCTTTCCATAGTAAGAACGCATGTGTTAAAAACACGCAAACTACAACAGCACAGCCTCCTCAACTCCAAGACACCTTACCTGTTTAAGTATAAGTGAATTGACAATATTTTAAGGTGTTCTATAGACACATAAAAATCTAAAGAATTTAAATAAAATGAGGGAAAAGTCTTGATATAATTGTCATGTCTTATACAGTGAAATGGGCAAACTCCGCTTCTTCAAGCAATGTGAAAAACACACACAATCGGGTGGCAAGTGCCGCCCGATTATATCACTAGATTATTTATATTATATATTATATATTAATATATATTATTTATATTATATATTATATACATATATAATATATACATATATATTATATATTTAATATATTATATATTATATACTATATACTATATACTATATATTAATATTACTAGAATATTTTGATCAAATGTCCCTGAAATGATGGTGGAAAGTACAAAAAATGGAAAACTACATGTGAGAAATAGGGCGGCAGAACTGAAAGATGTCCTAAGGAGATGGAAGCCTCGGGTGAAAACTCAGAGGCAGTTACAGACAGGCTGGCTGTTTGACCTTGGGTGAAAGATCCCGAGGACCTCCTTTACGCCTCTAACCACGACGGGCCCTGAAAGTGCAAGGTGAAGAAGATCCGATCTATTTGTAGGAAAAGTGTATTAGTGGGGGAAGTTCCAACTCAGAACTCTATACATGTAATCCAGAATTCCAACCAACAAACTATGGAGTTGCTCCACACAAAATGCTGTATAATTTCCTAAGCTGGTTATACCTATGCAACACCAAGGCCCCCCTCCCCATTAGTAAAAGACTAATAACACCTTGGTTTTGTTTTGAAGACTCACTCTCTGCCTGTGTGGTGTGGGTGCGGCTGGGGCTCCTTCCAGCTGTCCCTCCTGGGCAGGCATTTGGTCAGGCCAAGTGGGGAACTCCGTCCCTTTAGCCACATGTACTGGTCCAGAAAGAGGCAGTCACACAAGGTAGCAGGATGAGATGCAATACCAGGATTTTTGTCAGAACTTCTGCAAAGTAGAGACTGTTGTTCTACCAGCAATGGTAGGTTATGAGCCTGGACCTGTGACCGTATTACCACTTTGGGAGAAGCTGCCTTTAAATCATGCCAAGACTGAGGAAAAGAAAGTCAAGAGATGGAGAGTGACAGATCTCTGGACATGCTGTTGGAACACCTGGATCCATCCTTTCCTGAAGCCATAACACCCTGGACTTGTCAGTTATATTTGTCAGTATGGTCACCATTCCACTAGTCCATTTTGAATTGGGTTTCTGTCACTTGGAATCAGAAGAGTCTTTACTAACATTCTTTCTAAGCTTCATATTCTTGGTCTATAAAATAAGGAGGTTGTCTCTCTAAAATCCTTTATATTTCAGCCATTCTACTACAACACTGAATGCACCAATCTTACAGGGCTGCTGTGGTGAACAAGTGAGATAATGAACAGGGAAGCACTCTGTCAATGTTAAAGTGCCCTACGAAGATATTGGGGTTCATGAAAATGATGATGTTGAAATATATACATATGTGTATACACATACATATATACATGTATATAAGTATATATGTATATATACACATATATGTCCAAGTACATGTGTATGTGTGCACAAAAAAAATATTGGGAGGTCCAGAGTCAGCCCCATGAATAATACAGTTCTATAAGTACAGACTCAGAAAACAAGGAGGAGAAAGGTCTCACTCCTTCTGTATTCCTCTCATTTTATCAAATCTCATAGATTTCTACTAACCATATCCTGCTTTCTTAAGCTCATTACCACACCCCAGAAGGGCCCTTCTCTCTCACTTAAGAAAGAAGTGTCCATTGTTTTTAATTTTTTTCCTATAAAAGTGACATTAAAGGGCTCCTTGGGGATGTTTAGCAAGACAAACACTTTTAATCACTGGACTCTGAAAAATAAACTCAAGGTGTTCCTTTTATTTTCCTCTAACACAGGAAACAAAAATAATGCCTAAAGCGGGAAAGGGCTCTGAAGAGCGAAGGGAGTGCAGAGACAAGTGGAGAAAGAAAAGAACCCAGTGTAGAGGGACGTTCTAAACTGGGTTTCTCTCTCTCATCAGGCATTTTCTTAAGATCCAATGCATGAGCCCCCTGAGCTCTGGCAAGAAAAGTGTTGGGTTTGTGTTCTGGCTGTGCACTGGGCTGAGCATATCTACTAGAGGGCAGCAAAGGATTAGAAATGGGAGTGCAGGCCTTGGGCTGGTTGGCTGAACTGGCTAGGGCACGGAGGCCTGTGGCCTGGAGAAGACCTTGGTCCAGCTTTCCATAACAGGACAGGGAACGTGAATTTGCATGGGGCCCCTTAAAGTTCTTACATGGATTACGACAAAGCCTGTGTTGATAGCAACACAAGGTCTTTACCTGAGTATCCCATGGCAGGAGCACAGGGAGAGTCCCCAAAAAACCATGGTGTTGGGGATGGGGGAGCCAAAGTCAAGGAGAGGTGCAGAGGATGCTGGGAAAGCTGTGTTCTGGCGAGAATTCAGGGGACTCATTAGGTCAATTGACCATGATGGCTTTGTCATCTTTTCTATTATCACTGTCATTGTCATCATCAATAACACAGCTAGTACTTACATGGAGCTGGGTGCAGGTCTAGGCCTCATTGAATCCTCTCAAAAACCTAGGCGGGAGGAACTATCATCATCCCATTTTTTAGTTGAGGGAGTTCCTTCCCCTATTTGTGCACCACATGTTGGAGCAATGCGGGTCAGGCCCCAGGGGCCTGACAGCTTCTGGAGGACATAGGCAGTCTTTTCATTTTGGGGTCTCAGGGTCAAGAACTTGGAGAACACTAGGTTCTTAATAATTTTTTTCTTGAATGAACGAATGAATGGGGCATAAGACAAAAAGACTAGAAGAACCATGTGCTATTTCAAAGTGAATAGTCAGGATATAAGGGGCCAAAGACTAATCACAAAGAGCTGAAGCTCTCAGACTCGGGGGCCCAGGAGCAGCCCCAGGGGCTGAGGCCTGGCAGCTGCCTCTCACTGCAGCGGGTCTTCACTACTTCTGCACCTTTCCTGTTCTAGTCCCTTTCCTGTAATACTACAAAAGCCGAACAAAAAGACACTTTAGGAAGCATCAGGTTAACCAAGGGCTGGGAGTACTGCACAAAGCATTCTGGAATAGGCTGGGGCTTTCAAGTGTGAGGTCACCTGAATGGTCAGGATGCCTCAGGACCGTCTGGAGGACCTTGGCTATAAGAGCTCTAGTGAGCAGGGTCAAGTCCAGAGCCAGCCTCCCAGCTCTGGTCCTCTCTGTGCTCCCCGAGACTTCCTTTTGCCTTCTGCCCCTCCCCAAGCACACATCTTGGATGTCTGATCCCAATTTCTCAGAACTTTTCTTAGAAAATTTTAGAAACACCTTGGCTTCTGAAAATGCAGCAGAAGCACTTCAAGAGCCAACTGATTCCAAATATACCCAGCCAGTTCAGCCACAGAGAGCTCTTAAAAATATTCTGGGGGACAACCAGAAATAAGCTTCACATTCGAGGGAGATGGGTAAAAGATTTTCCTTCTATAAAGCAAGAAAAAAGTCAACACATTTAATTAAAAATGGGGAAAAGGTTACTTTCAACACTTTACAGGATACTACTAAAATGAACACACTTTCAAAAGGTAGCTGGAACCATCAACTTTTACCTTTCTGTTGTACAGATCTCTAAATGGTATTTAATGGTCAGCTATACATTATCAAGCCTGGAATTCAACAATGTCCTCAGAATGGCCTTGCTCGCTGATTCTTTCATATTTTTGGTCATGAGTCCCAGTAGTCAAGAGAAGATTGTCTTCACTAGCATTTTTTAAAATTCCAAAGCTACCTTCCTTTAAGCTTCATATCTAATGATTTATTTTCTGGACTGCCATTAAAAACGAGTCCCCAGGAAGAGAGGTCTTCCACAGATCCTCTGTCTGGACTTGTTTGGGGAGGGACAGTCGATCAAAAGGGAGTCACAAGAGGATGAACACTTTGGCAGAAGCCTAGGGTAACGGTTGTACACCAGCCACGAAGACACCCCCCCTTACAGAAAGCACACGAGCTGGGTGGGGAGCTGACGGAAATGCACAGCTGCAAAGTAACAGCCAAATCGACTTTTCTTCCCCCAGTAAGGAGCATCTACTAAGTAAGAAATTAGAGACCCATTTGATATGATTCATGGCATACAGCAGCTCTGGAGCAAATTCCTGCCCCGTCCATTCCTCCCTCCCTCTTTCAGTTTCCCATTATCAATCTCTCAGCAGGGGTTGGATTTCAGCATTGGCACCAAGAGACAGAACTGTAAGCAAGTGCCTTCCAGAAACCACGGTAGGCTCCCACGTTGCCATCCCACCCTCGTTCCTCAGACACAGATGCCACGTTGCTGCTGCAGGTTAAGTCAATTCTCAGTCATTACAACTGTAATTTCTCACTTATGTCAGGAGCTTATTTTGTGCAAACCTTTAGGAAGCCTCACTCATTTTGAGAAGGTTCAGATGAAACAGAAATTTGAGCAGAGCACTAAGCTGTCATTTTCCTTTTTGACACAGCTGTCTTATTCTAACGTATCATTTTTTTTTTTTTTTTGACTTTGACTGCCGTGATGACAGTCGGGGCCAAAGTTGTTGAGAGACAAAATAGAAGGCCATCGATCACCATTATTTGGAAACCTCATCTAGCAAAGGATTTATGATCTGCTCATTTCAGAGGAGAGCAAAAAAACCCAAAGATTCAATAAAGCATTTCTGGTGATGAATGGCGATGAGATGGATCTCACAGAAGACCTGCAGCTGACTGCAGCCCGTCAGAAGTGCCACAGCACGCCAGCATGTCTGGGGCCACTGAGAGGTGTTTGAAGAGTGGCCAGTGCTCAGGCAAAGGCAATCAGAACAGCACAGCGGTTAACAGTGCAGGCTCTGGAACCGCGAACTACGGTATGAGCTAGGGAAAGTTACTAAATACCTCGATGTCTCAGTTTTCCTAGCTACTCAGAGGATGGTTACAAGGATTAAAAGAGTTAAGATGTATGCCCAGAGCCTCTAGAACAGTACCTGAAATACAGTAAATGCTACACAGGTGTTTGCAAAACCAAGTTGTTGAGATGGGTAAGGAATTACTGTGACTAAAGTGTGTAGAATATAGTCCAGGGCACACAGTAGGTGCTGGAGCGTCAGCCATTATGACCACAAATGTTGTTATGATGACAATGAGAGTGGCCATGCTAGCACTCCCTCACAGGGTCTGTCTGCCACCCCGAGGGGGCGGGTCTCCAGCTCACTCATCCCGGGCTGACGTCTGAACTCAGGTCGTCACACTGGCAGTGTCTGGCTCACACGTGACTTGTTTTGCCTGAGCTATTCAGAAATGTTATGAATTAGTTGTACACATCAAAATTTTTCTCACTTAAAATTATGTATCTGTGGCTTCCCTTAAAAAAATCCACAGGTCACCCCACACTGGGCCAGCTCTCCTGCATGGCTGCTCTCGGGGGGGCAAGCAAAAACTGCCTCTTTTGATATTTGGGGTATACTGCAGCTCACCCTAGCCCCACCAGCTCTACCTCATTCACTCTGTTCTCTGCCTGGCCTTTGTAGGCACATGTTGACCACCCCAGCCTTTAAATTATTCTAGGCCTCTCTGGCTGATTTGCCTTCAGACAGAATGTGTTTTTTATAGCTCTGATCCCATCTGAGACCTGGGAATTCTCCCCAGTAAATGCACACAAATACCTACATTCACAGCATATGATAATTCCAGGGGCATCATGGACCCCTGAAAGCCCGCTCATGGAAGAACTCTCAGCATTAAGGGCTTATTCATGAACAAGTAAATTCCAGTAATCCTCAATCTTCCTTAGATTACTATTATATCCACATCGTTGCAAGGGGAGAGCATGATTAAAATAGGTTCTGCAGAGGCTGAACTGAAGGACTCTGCTTAGGAAGACTCGGAGCGCTGAACTGATGAGAAATTTTGTGGTTGATTTGGTTTCAGTCAAATTTGACATCTTTAAAATAAAAATATTATGTGGGCTTGCTGTCTCAGTTCACCTCCTAAACACTCCTCAACTCTGGCCCCTTTCCTCCGGGCCTCACAGACAGGCTCGCTCTGCGAGCCTAGACGGTGCGATGGTGAGCACTAGACACAGGCACCCCATAGACTCAGTGAACAACGGATGGTTGCCAGAGAGGAGGGTGAAAGAGGTGAAGGAATTGAAGAGTACAGATTGGCAGTTACAAAATAGCCATGGGGGTGTAAAGTACATAGTCAATAATATTGTAAGAACTATGTATGGTGCCAGGTGGGTACTTGAAATATTGGGTGGAGCACTTTGTAAAGCATATGATTGTCTAACCACTATTCTGTACACCTGAAACTAATACAAAATAACACCAAACATAAACTGTAATTGAAAAGTGAAATTTTAAGAGTTTTTTTTTTTCTTAAAAAAAGTAAAGGGAAAAGAAACAGGCCTCTCTTCCTCAAAATATTTTACTGCCATCTGCTGGATGAAAAGTGGCATACTCACCACATGTGTTAAGTCACCACATCTAAGATGAGAATGACGGCCCCTCCACATAGGGTCCGTGGGCAGTGCTGAGCTGCACAGGGATTCCCAGCCCGATGGAGCGGTCAGCACCCCTGACACAGACGCACCCTTATGACAGAAGCCTGTTATCCGCAGGAGGGAGCAGACGGCAGTGCTTACGAGCTTTGTTGTTTTGAGGGTTTTTTAAAAAGTAACTACTTACTTCCTTTTTATTTTTATTTATTTTATTTTAATCCTCACCTGAGGGTATTTTTTTCATTGCTTAGAGAGAGAAACAGAGAGAGGGAGAGAGAGAGAGAGACATCAACGTGACAGAGAAATATTTATTGGTTGTCTTCTTGTAGCAGGGGTCGAACCTGCAACCTAGGTATATGGCCTGACGGGAATTGAACCCACGACCTCTCAGTCTATAGGACAATGCTCCAACCAACTGAGTCACACTGGCCAGGGCTATTTTGAATTTGCAAACAACTTCCTGTTTGAACTACTTTTAGATTTAATGAGAAGCTGCGAAAAAAGAACAGAGTTTCCACATGTCCTTTACCCAGGCTCCTCCAAGAAGTTTTGATTTTGTAGTCACAAAAATCAGGGTTTAAATCAAGATTCTGACAAGGTCTTGGCAGATGGACACAGTGGCATCATACTGCAAACTATATGATATTATCATCATCCACTAACATCAATTTCCTTAACTGTAAATGAAGATAAAAATATCTACTATTAAGGATTATATTAAATTATGTAAAGTATTTATCACAGTGCTTGACATAGAGTAATTGTTTATATTGGTAGTGATAGTAACTCTTATTATTTCTGTGGTCTAATGTTCTGCAACTACAGTATGCTGTCATCCCAGTTTTCTAGGTATAAACTCCTAAGTAATCACTGCCAGTGAGATGCTTCCATATCCTAGGAGGTAGATACCAATTCCTGGATGACCACACTAGGCGTCCCAGTGGCCAGGAAATACTCAGAAGCTAAGGACGGAACCAGCCCCAAGTTGAGAGTATAACTAATAGGAAAACTACTTTGTCTCTCATCTGACACCTCTCTGGGCTGCTGCTGTTGCTTTAATTTCATAAAAAAAGCGCAACTTTTTAAAAAATAAGGAAAGACTCCCCTTCCAACTTCCAAATGATCTGTCCCTAGCAAGTCGTAAGGACCATCAGGCTCCCAGTGCAGGTGTGTTAGATTTCCAACAAGAGAAATGAGCTGCGTAAAGGACCATGGCTCCTGTAACAGACTCTGACTCCCCGGGGTTATGAAAGGGTCAGGCAATTTGCCAAGAGGAGACTTGCTCTTAGAAGGGCAGACACTTTGCTCAAAGCCCTCCTAGACTGCTGACACAGCATGCAACCCAAGCTTTTTCTTTACAGCATCTGTTTACACAAATTCTGACCAGTGGCACACCCCCTGCTCTCAGCAACAGTATGCAGGACAGAGAACACCTGTTCTAAAAACGGACTGATTAGCCCAAAGTTGGCACACAGCACGGGCTTGGGGCCACATGTAGGGAGGAGATCCTGCCTTCTGGTCCGAGGTTGGCTCTACTCCTCCTCTTGGCTCTAGTCCACGTCCGCTGCTAATGGATTGATCTGTGAGCATACATTTGAAAGACTCTGCTGGGGACGTGGGTTATTCTGCCTCCAAACTGCTACTATGTGCTGTAACCAGTTTAACAGCAAATGTTTCAAACTCTGCGTAGGGTGATAAAGGTACAAACTGAGCATGATGGTCCTTGCTTTAGGGAGCTTTCTGGGGAGGGGGTTACGAAAGACAGTAGAATGAGATGGAAACATCATTTACTGAATGCCTTTTCTGCAACATAATTTATATACACTGGATCACTTTAAACAAGTAACCGTAATTGAGTGGGACACATGTTATATTGGTACCATGAACAGAATGTTGTAGAAGCAAAAAGGATGAAGCAAATTAGCGAGGTGAATGGAAAAGTGAGGGAGTGAGAAACCATGGGCAAATTTCACGGGAGAGGTGGCTCTGGAGCTGGATCTTGAAGGGTAGGCAGGAGTTTGTCTGTGGCAGAGGGAAGCGGGAGGAGGGAGGAAGAACTAGGTGAAGAGCAAACCGAATTACAAGTTAGCTTAATGCATTTTGGGGAAGCTAATAAGCCAAGTTACTATTATTTCAAAACTTTGTTTTCTTATGAGGACAACATATCACAACACTTCCCGTCTATGGGGCTCTTTACAAATTTTGGATACTTTCATGTCTGAGGAATGGTCCCTTGACCCAGTGGACATAAAGAAATGCAAGTCCACTTAGCGCTCCAAATCTACAGAAAATGGTAACTTTGCATACTCCTTGCCATTTTAAAATTTCTTGTCTGATGAGGAAGATGCCAACCTAAACTAGAATAGTCATCTAAACATTACTATGGATGGAGTAACAAACAAGACATTCTACAAGTTCTTCATTCCATTAGTCATAAAGGTCAGAGGCCAGAAAGAATGTAAGTTAGAAAAAGGTAGAATAAACCCAAGATGGAAAAGAAAAATAAATAAATTTTATATTTCGATTACAGTTTACATTCAATATAATTTCATATTAGTTTCAGGTGTACAACATAGTGATTAGACAATAATACACTTCACAAAGTGACCCCCCCCCCCGATATTTCCAGTACCCACCTGGCACCATACATAGTTATCACAATATTACTGACTGTATTCCGTGTGCTGTACTATATGTCCCCATGACTGTTCTGTAACTACCAATCTGTGCTTCTCAGTTCCTTCCCCTCTTTCACCCAGTCCCCCAACACCCTCCCCTCTGGCAACCATCAGTCTGTTCTCTGAGTCTATAAGTCTTCAATATTATTTGTTCACTTATTTTACTCTTTGATTCCACATATAAGTGAAATCACATAGTATTTGTTTTTTTTCCAACTGACATATTTCACTCAGCATAATACCTTCTAGGTCCATCCATGCTGTTGCAAATGGTAAAAATTCATTCTTTTTTTACAGCAGAGTAATATCCCTTTCTAGCTATGTATGTTTTATCTGTTTGTCTACTGATGGGCACTTGGTTGCTTTCATGCCTTGGCTATTGTAAATGATGCTGTAGTGAACATAAGGGGTACACATATTCTTTAGCATTAGTGTTTTGAAATTTTTCAGAGATACTCCCAAAAGTGGAACTGCTGGGGCATAAAGCTGTTCCATTTTTAATTTTGTGAGGATGCTCCATGCTGTGGGAAAAAATTAAAGAAATAATTGTAGTTATACAAATTCAGATCTAGGTGGGCTGTTAGGCAACCTGTACCTACTAGGACATTGCAGATGCTCAAGAAAATGCTTGAATGGCTGACTGAATAGTGGTTCTACTCCAGTGGTTCGCAAACTGGCTGCTGGAGGGTCTCTGGGTTCCGACAGCCCCGATGTCGTTTCCGTACAGCAGTGAAGGTTTCAAGTGCTGTGCAGACGAGCTTAGCCTCGGCCTGGTGTGAACCGGTGCTTTATAAATACTGATAGTGGATAAATGAAGGAAAAAAGCAAGTGTATTAATAAATGGAAGATTGGAGTGGTCAGAACTTTATTTATCAAGAAATAAGAGATTAAATTAAAAAGAAGAAGATAAAGACTGAATTTCATTCTCTAGTCACATCTCAAATTTCACCTTTGCCATATCTTCCCTTCCTTGGATCAAGAGAAGCATAGAAATGACCTTTTCTTCATTTTGGATGGATGTGGGAAGGGTAAATATGTTAATATGTCCCTTGGAGAGAGCCACTGCAGGTGCTGATTTCATCATTATAAGCTTCTTATGAAAACACAGCTGTCACAATTTTAAGCAAACCACTTTTGAGGATATCTCAAGTATCTCTAACTAGAACAGGGAATTGGCTAGGTGGCAACAGGGAAAGCTGCCAACAAAACAACCCACCTGTCCTCAACCTGAGACTCGCATGGGGCTCAGTTTTGGGGCAGTCACAAACTTTAGGCTTGACTTTAGGTTGTGCAGCAAAGGCCTGGCAAGTGTGCACCGGCCTCACCGAGCTGCGTGGGGACAGGAAGAAACAAATTCATCTTCTTCTGTCCATTGAGAGCACTGATTTTGAACTAAATTCCAGGAGAAAGGGTATAAAGAAGATGAAAGGCAATGATTTGGAAGGCATTTTAAGTGGGTTATTCTCTTTGTAAGAAGTACTGACCTTATTCAAACTTCATTTCTCACGTCAACACTGCAGACAAATTGCTCTAATCAGCAAATGCAAATCAAGATCCCTTCAGTAAAAGGAAGTGGAGTAGGAATAAAAGCTTATCGATCTATTTATTATTGATCTGGACCATATGTCTAGATTTACCTGGATCCTAAAACTAGAATAAAAATCTTCAATGTATAGAATTAAATGGAGAAAATTACATCAAAAGCAATGGTTTCTACAATATTTACAAATACAGATGATTGAAATGCAAAAATGTGTAGTAAGTTAGTACTCATGAGCCTTGAGCTGTTCAGTTACTAACTATTGTTTTTCTCCTATCCAAGGTCAGAAATGACAGATGTGCAATGGAGTCAGGCAGGGAGAAAGGAGAAAAGCATCTCTTTGTAACTAGAACCTGATCTGGAGAACATGGCTTAGTGTGAGAATGCCAAGGGCTGACTAGGATGTCCTGAGTCGGGTGGACTTACACTGTCAGTGTCACTAGCAGTGCTGAACAACCACGCCCCCCCCCCCCCCCGGCCCCTCTGGGCAGGAGGCCTGTGTCTGCAGAATATAAGGCATGAAGGCCTCAAGGAGAGCTGGTGACCAAACAAAAGAGGGAGGGAGGAGCTGAGGAGAGAATGCTCAACTCTGTTTCCATACTAACTCATCCATCAGCCCACCTCCTGTGAGGGAGCAAGTCAGGGGGAGAGGCATGCAGCAGGGATCCTCCCTCCTCCTGCCCAAGAAATATTAGAGACATGCACAGAGTATTATAGTGGCAACAGAAATGAGGACATAAGCCAGCTGTGGTACGGTATGCAGAACACCAGAGAAAAACTCCTGGAGGGGTTTCAAAGGATAAGGCAAAGAAAGGAAGAGAGAGGAGGGAAAGATGTTCCAGGCAGAGGGAAGAGCATCAGTGAAGACATGGGTCTGAGGAATGGTGTGGTGTGTGCTGGGACAACAGAGAGTCTGACATTGCTGGAGTTTAAGTTTATTCTGAGAGCGGCAAGATACGAGGTTTTCTAGGTAGGTGGGAAAGGGCAAGCCTGGCACAGCTTTGTGTAGCATGGTAAGGGGGTGGGCTTCATCACTGCTTACGGCAGCCTTTGAAGGCTCTTCCTCAGGGTGTGCTATAACCAGACCTGTGTTTTAGATAGGCTGGGTGTTGAGGGTGGACTAGATGGGGGAACATCAAGTCTGTTAGGGGAATTCTCAAGTACTTCTAGAGACTTGAACTACGATAATGGTGTCAAGGAACAAAAGGAGAGGATGGACTTAAAAAATATTCTGTAGGGCATGCCTGGCAGAAATTAGGAAATGCTGTACTGCTGTCTGAGTCTTCTTGCCTCCAAGCTGTCCTTTTCCAACCCATTCTGAATGCTCTACAGGCTGCCTAAGATCCTTCCACGTGCCAGGCTCCATGCTACATGCTTGATCTTCATGTTCACCCTCAGATTAACCTCATGAGCACTAATAAGTCCAGCTTGGCAAAAGAGGAAATTGAGGTTCAGAGAGGTTAAGTCTAAGAAGAACAGAGAGTAGATGATGGAGTTGGAATTTATATCTCGGCAGTCTGACTCCCAAACCTCTGCAACTAACCAAAACAGACTCTCTCTCTCTTTCTGAGAGACACATTCACTACTCTTCTACTGTTATTCCTTGATGTCATCTAGGTACCCAAGTGGTCTCCCTGGTCTCCTCTGCCACACCCCACCCTTTCTCCATTTTCATAGCTGTCTCTTGGCCATTGCTTACTCTGATGCTTTTCCATTGAGTAGCTCCTTGAGCTACTCACTTTAATTATACAACACAAGTTCTTCTGGGAATATAAAATATCTGCACAAGGTAAGATATCCAAACAATCTAATTGGGAACACAGTAAAAAGAAGTTCTTCCACAAACCCTTTCTCCATAAGCAACTGTTGTTATCAATTAATAGAATGCTTCTGCAAAGATATACAAGACATAAATAAGCACAGATAGGTAACACCCTTCAGGCTGTCCATAGGAAGGTTTCTCCAACTGCTGTCTTCACTGCTCTCTTCCCGTTCTGGGTTTCTCTTATTACCCACAGAGCAGTGCCTCAGAACTGAGCACACAATTAATTTCAGGTTGTTTCATAAATATTAGCCTTGTCTCCTTGAGGGCAATGGCTGTTACAGACATATCAGAGTGTTAGACAGACAGTAGGTGTTCAATAAATACCTGCTGATTAATTAAACCTCCTTGAATTAACTTCACGCTCACTTAGATGCTGTATTTTACGCAAATCTTTTACAGAACTTATTCACATAGCATTTTTACATAGTTACTTTTGTAATAGCTATCTACTTAATTGGTCATCAATCTCTTTAGAACTATAACTGTACAAGCGGTTGAGAAAAACTATATAAATGCTGACATAGAGTGAATGTAGTCATTGAAAAACAGAAATCTCGAGACACGCAGGTATCATGGAACTGCTCAAGCAACACAAATTCCAACTCCATTTCGAAGAGTCTGGGTAGGAAATAATAACAAAAAGTAATACAGATCCTCCTGCAGTACCCTGGCAAGGGTATTGTTTCTGCCATTTCTACTTATTTACGCTAGGCTATACAGTTGGGCTCAACTTGAAATGTTTGCTCTATTATATTCATGATATTCCATTAAAAGGAGACTACCAGGCTCATTTAATTTACTCTTCAAGGGCATGAGTCTCAGACAATCTGGGAGAGAAAGACCAAATGCTTCATTTTACTGTGATTCAAGTAAATGTATTCTGTACATTTGGTGTACATTCTGTACAATGGTGTTCTCATTACAGAATGCTCTAGAATTATACTTTACTCTCCTACTTTGGAATCTCTTCTGCTAAATTCACTTTATTGATTCTCTTGACATTTTCAATCATGGTTTAAATACCTAGAGTTCTGCTTTTCCGGTAGTAATTTTTGATCCTTATTCTTATGACAGCAAAAGTACTATAGTAGGGCTCGTGTGTATGACTTGCTCTGTGTATTTTATAAGCCCAAAGAAAATTACATTTCAGAGAAAGTATATTCTAATTACTAAGAAAAGAGTTACAACAAAGTGGCCATAAGAGGCAGTTAATAAAGACAACCTGAATTAAAAGTCACCATAACAAAGAAAAAAAAGAGACAAAATGTAATGCACAGTAAAGCTTATTCAGAAGTTAAACACAGAGTGGGTAAAAGAAAAAAAGGAAGTTTCTTTCATGTACAAATTAATGACTCATTCCATTTTAGAAGAGGTTTATAGAAAAGGGTAAGTGTCTCTTCTGCAGTGGAGTTGATGGATGTTACACTCACCACCTCCCAAGACCAAACTGGAATTACAACTAAAATACAGAGCAATCAACATGAATAACCAATTGAAGATTAGTTAAAGAGAAACCTTATAACCAAGGATTTACAGAAGAAGCCACAGTGAGACTGGTAGGCAGGATGGAGATGCAGAAAGGGCTGGTGCTGCTTCTATGGGCAGCAGCTAAAGTTCCAGAGAGATATCTCAGCTGTGGGGTGGGAGGAGTTACTCCTGAGAAGAGTAGGATCTCAAGTGCACACGGAACACTTTCTAAGATAGACCATATGATTACATCAATAGATGCTTTTGACAAAATCCAGCACCCATTTATGGTAAAAACTCTCAGCACAGTGGGAACAGAGGGAACATACCTCAATATAATAAAGACCATCTATGACAAACCCACGGCCAACATCATACTCAATGGGCGAAAACAAAAAAGCAGTTCCCCTTAGATCAGGAACAACACAGGGATGTCTTCTTTCACCACTCTTATTCAACATAGTACCGGAAGTCCTAGCCACAGCAATCAGACGAGAAGGAGAAATAAAAAGTATCCACATTGGAAAGGGAGAAGTTGAACTATCATTATTTGCAAATGACATGATATTAATACTATATATATAGAACCTTAAAGATTCCACCAAAAAAACTACTAGAACTAATAAATGTATTTTATTCAAAAAGTAACAAGATACAAAATAAAGACCCAGAAATCAGTTGCATTTTTATACACTAATAATGAACTATCAGAAAGGGAAACTATGAAAACAATCTCATTTATAATCGCATCAAAATGAAATAAAATATCTAGGAATAAATTCAACCAAGGATGTAAAAGACCTCTATTTGGAAAATTACAAGACACTGACGAAAGAAATGGAAGAAGATACAAATCAGTGGAAGCATATAACATGTTCATGGATAGGAAAAATTAACATCATTAAAATGTCCATACTACCCAAAGCAATCTGTAGATTCAATGCAATTCCTACCAAGATATCAACGGTGTATTTCACAGATCTGGAACAAATATTCCAAAAATTTATACAAAACCACAAAAGACACAGAACAGCCACAGCAATCTTGAGAAAGAAGAACAAATTTGGAGGAATAATGCTATCTGATATAAAATAATACTGTAAGGCCACAGTAAACAAAACAGCATGGTACTGGCATAAAAACAGGCACATGGACCAATGGAACAGAACAGAGAGCCCAGAAACAAACCCACACTTTTTATAAATTGATTTTAGAGAGAGAGGAAGAAACATCAGTATTAAGAGGGAAACATGGATTGGTTGCCTCCCACATGCACCCCAACCAGGGATCAAACCTACAAGTTAGGTATGTGCCCTGACTGGGAATTGAACCTGTAACCTTTTGGGGTAGGGGATGATGCTCCCAACAACTGAGCCACTCAGCCAGGGCAAACACACTTCTTTATGGTCAATTAATATTTGACAAAGGAGGCAAAACCATACAATGGGGTAAAGATAGTCTATTCAATAAATGATGCTGGGAAAATTGGACATACACATGGAAAAAAATTAGAGTAGACTGACCACATTTTTACACTACACGCAAGAATAAACTCAAAATGGATTAAAAACTTAAATATTAAACCCAAAACCATAAAAATCCTAGAAGAAAACATAGGCAGTAAATTCTTGATATTTCTTCCTACCAGTATTTTTTTTTCTGATGTACCTCCTTGGGCAAGGGAACAAACAAAAGAAAAGAAACAAAAGAAAACAAAAGAAAAAAATGGGACTATATCAATCTAAAAAGTTGCACAGTAAAGGAAACCATCAACAAAATGAAAAGAAAACCCGCTGAATGGCAAAACATATTTGCCAATGATACACTTGACAAAGGGTTAATATCCAAAATTTATAAAGAACTTATACAACTCAGCACCAGAAAAACAAGTAGTCCAATTAAAAACGGGCAAAGGACCTAAATAGACACTTCTCTAAAGAGGACACACAGATGGCCAATAAATATAAAAAGATGCTCAATGTCACTAATTATGAGAGAACTGCAAATTAAAACCACAATGAGATATCATTTCACACCTGTCAGAATGGTTATCATCAATAAATCAACAAACAACAAGTGCTGGTGAGGATGTGGAGAAAGGGGAATCCTTCTGCACTGTTGGTAGCAATGCAGATTGGTGCAGCCACTGTAGAAAGCAGTATGGAGTTACTTCAAAAATTACAAATGGAAGTGCCTTATGACCCAGGGATTCCATTTCTGGGAACATAGTGGAAAGAAACTCAAAACATTAATTTGAAAGAATATACGCACCCCTATGTTTATTGCAGCACTAATTACAACAGCCACGATTTAAAAGCAGCCCAAGTTCCTATCAGTAGATGAATGGATACATCCCAATAAATTCAATAAAAAAACAGGAAGTAGCAGTAGGAATTGAAGGAAAACAAACTACTGACGTAGCCTTGTGCAAAATTACTTCAGACAATTTTTGTTAACTTCAATCAGTTTTAAATGAACACCATGAAATGAATGAAGTGCAAGTGAGCACGGGCATGCAGACCTCACTCTGGTTGTATATGTATTTATTGTGCTGTAAACTGTGCTGATGAAAGATGAAGGTCCTACCTGGAACCTCTGGGGACTAGACCTTCAATTACATGGAGCTGTGACTTGTAGGGTAGGGTAGAAGCTCAGTGGGAGACCTAACAGCCTGAGGTTGTGGTAGTAATGGAGAGGGAGGAGGAACAGAGAAAGAGAAGTGGGTGAGGAATTAGCAAAGACGTGGAGCCTTCCTGGAGTGTGAATGCAACTCAGTAAGGCTTCAGCTTCCTGACTCTGTGTGTGTGCACACAAGGAGGGGAAAGTGGAGTTGAGGGGAGGTGTGGATTCTAAGGCCCTGACAAAGAATCTGAACTTTATCCTGAAAGCCGTGATCTTCAGGAAGATTTAAAGCCAGAGTAGTGGCATGATCATATTTGTGTTAAGAAGACAACCAGGTGGCTCCAGCATGGAGGATGGATGGGAGAAGGCAAAGGGAGAGAAACCAGATCTGCTAAGCAATAATCCCTGTGGTGGGTGAGAAGGACCTGAGCAAGGGCAAGGCGGAGAGGAAGGAGAGATCCAAGGAATGTTAACAGGACAAGTAACTGAGGGACATGAGGAGAGAGGAACAAGGAAAACCAAGGTCATTCCAGGGCGTCAGGCCTGGGTGGCTGCTGGAGGGTAAAGCCACTCAGAGGATAGAGGATAAACCAGGAGAAGCATTTCAAACAACTCTACACATATGTAAAAGTATGAATATCAACTTAAAGAAAAGCCACAGGCTGGGTGATATTATGCCTATCAGACATTCAAATAAAACACAAGACTATAATAAAGTCACGTGGGGGAGAGGGAAAATGAGGAGTTGCTGGTAATAGTTACTTAGTTCCTGTGGGATGATAAAAAAGTTGTCAGTGAACAGTGGTAATGACTACATCACACTGTGAATGAATTTAATGCTGCTGAATTGTAGACTTTAAGAATGGTTAAAATGATACATTACAATAACAAGTAAAAATGGATAAAATGATGAATGAACAAAAGTTATTTGAGAAAGGCCTGGGAAGCACACATCTGAAGCACATGCAGTGTGAGGAACGCAGCGGGTGATGACGGACGTATCAATAGCAAAGAGACAGAGGGTAAAACTAACTCAGCCCTCCAAAAAAGGCAATTTAGATACGGTGCAAACACCAAAATAAACTCCAGTTCAGTGAAAAGAGCTTCCAAAGAATAAATGCAATGGAAGAACTTATAAAGAAAACGATCAACAAATTTTTGTGTTTAACCAATCTTAAATTAACCCTAAATTAACAGGTAAATCGGAATTGTAAAGAGCTTACACAAAATGAGAAAGGTTAATATTATTCATGAAGAACACACAGGGATCAATGAAAAGTTCACTAGGACCCACAGAGAAAAATGGACAAAAGATGTGAAGAAACAGTGCAGAAAAGGGCAAATACGGATATACAATAAATCTATGAAAAAATCTTCAGCATCACAAATAACCACACAACAGCAAAGCAAGACAATGAGATGCGACTTTCATATATTAAATTAAAAGTCCTCCAGTGCTCAAAAGCCCTCTGAGGACAATTGAGTACCATGTTCTCAGAGAACTCCCTGATGGCTTGTGTATAGTGAGAGCCTTAAAACTGTTCCCATCCTTTGATTCACTAATTGTACTGTAGAGATATACTCTAAGGAAATATTTAGAAGTACAGCCAAGATTCTTGAATATTATCATAGTCTTTTTTGTCTACTTTGACTTGCAAACCTCTTTGCCTGTAACATTTTTTTCCCTCATCATTTCTTTAGATAATTCCTTCTTTCCCATCAGGTCTCGGCCAGGTTCGAACACTGACCACATTGCTATCTGTGCCATGCACTGTCACAGCATCCTGCAGTCGCCTTTATGACGGTCACTTTGTCAATACTGGCTGCCCCCCTCTTGTCTACGTGTCTCATCTAGGTGGTAAGCTCCGTGAGGTCTCCTTTTTCTGTTATATGTCCAGCACCTAACAGAGCCCTTAATACAAATTACTTGTTGAATGAATGCATGCAGGAATGACTGATTGCTAAGAAACAAAACTACAACCATTTTTACTTTCTTCTTCCTTTTTTCCTAGGATCTTTATGGATAACCTTATGTGACTTTGCTATTCAGGATAAGTACAACAAAACCTATTAAAACAACATGCTTTCATACCATTCGCCTTCTACACTAAAAGTCAATACTCTATAAACTATGAAACACTTACTTTGTAGGATACAACACTAATAATAACATCCCTTTCAGATGTGTTTTCAATTTTTCTGTAGAAGAAAAATGAAAACAAAGTGAACCACCTTTCCACTTGTGGGCTGGCTCCCTGTACATAAAGCTGTGTAAATTATGTCCACTCTCGTAATTGCCCATCTGTCCCCAGTGCCCACATGTTCTTAGAGACGCCCAACATTAGAGCCTTTGAGTCATGGTTTCTGTGCTGTAGCTGTTGTTCTGAGATCTCCTTAGGTGTGACCCTTGGATGGTAAGGTATAAGGAATATGCATTACTATTGCAGATATCTGCACTTATGTTGTAAGCAACATGGAGAAAATCTTGCTTACTTGCACTCAGTCTCCTCAAGTCCAGTTAAAAAGAGTAAACACAATCTTCCTTCTCCGAGTAGCAGCAATAGGCCTTGTACTTTTGTTGCCTGAGCCAAACACGGTTTTAAAAGGAAAAAGAAAATGGTGTTAACACTTGGGCTGGCCCAGTGAGAGGCACTGGCCCTCTCTGTGTACCTCAAGTAATATTTCTTTTAAAAAGAGGTAGATTTTGTGTGTGTGAAAGTGGGAGAAAAGATGGTGGCGTCTTCCTCCTTCCTGCTTATTCCTCCCTTACAAACTTGGAACCTGGTGAAAGTCCCCGTAATGCAACCACCTCTAAATCTCCTTGCAGTGCCCTGTAACACCATGTACTGAAAATCCGTGAAGTTTTGCTAAAACAGTCCTTCATCAGTTTTCACAGGTTCCTAATTACTGCTTGACTACAACATAAAAAAATAAATTAGTACTTTAATTAAAAGTACATTTGAAATAGTATGCTATGCTAGGTTTAAAAAAATAAGACAGGTCTATTCTAATTATGTGTAATACTGAATGTTAACTGAGAGTCCATTTTGCCTGGGAGAGGTTATTAACAATTTTTAAAAAGAAACACAGAGAAGCAATGGGTATTTGTATAACAGCCCCCATTCTAAGAATGCTATTAACAACCTCAAAGTGTATAATTGCAGGATCCCTTGTTATTGCCTTGTGAATATTTAAGGTGACATGGTCCGTCAAATCTCTGAAGCCCCCAGCAGCACTGGGATGTGTGTTGGGACACAGAGCACACACAGCACATGCACCCAACAGGGAGAATGCCGTGACAGCATTCATGATGCTTTTTTACACCAATGCTGAGTAACAGCATTAAACAGAGCTCCCTGAAGAATCAAAAGTGGCAAATTAAAGATAATTTAAAAAAAAACAAGAAAGGAAAAATATAACCCCTGCCTAAAACTTTGTTTAAATTTTAGGTGTCTGTAATGAAAGAAGTGTCTTTTAACGTTATTTACTCAAGGCTATGCTGAAGATTTACACCAGCATATGCTGTGTTAGTTTTAAATTCTATCAGGAAGTTTAAAGTTGCAGTGCTTACTTTCTTAGCTCAGACTCAGGTAGACAACGTTAATCTAGTGCGATGATCAAATAAAGTACTTCTAGAATAGAATAAAACATAAAATCAACCCCTCAGTGATTCTCTCGGCAAACTTCTCAGTCTTCTTTTTCTTTTCAAAACTAACAATAGCAAGCACAATAGAAACAGCACAATGGGAAGAACAGTAGCCTGGGGTTAGGTGCACTGAAGAATACAAAGATGGCAACAGCAGGCGCTAGAACATAGTTTTTAGTAGGATTTCATTGTACAATCCTATGGAAGTAGACAGATTTTTGACATTGAATCAGGATGTCCCTACACCTTCCTGAGCACCAGATTCACTAATGAAACTGCTGCATCTGCTTCCCAGTCAATACAGCAAAGTAAGGCGAACTAACCCTCAGGAGCGCTGTGATATAATGATAAGGGATGGGTAGGGAGGAGGGGCCTTTCTCACTGATGAGGTGAGGGGGCAGGTGCTTCCTGGAGCAGCTGCTGGTTACCACACGTGAGCTACGATGGACCCACGACTGGTTTCTATAGAAACTGAAAATAGTATAATTTTGCACCTTAAGATATTTATAGCAGTTTTAAAAGTTCCTTTGATAATGATAAATCAAAGGTTCAAAGACATGATTTGAGAGTTATATTTTAGGGCTACGATCATTTTACTTCTTTAGAGTATTAAGAGAAATTAGTTTTTATGCAGCTCTCAAACATAAACATGTGTTTTATGTGTTCATGTAATATTCATATCCTTTTTATACTTCATATTAAAAGATAATTAAAACAGTATGTCAGGTAGAAGAACAGAAGAATATAACTCAATATTTATGAAAATGAAAAAATCAAATAAGCTTGGGGTCTGTCCGCAATGAAAATACATGAAGTTAGGTTATATTAAGTTTTGATTGAGTACATACTTAAAATTATATGCTTATATATTTTAAAATCGACAAATTCTTTTTCTTTGAATGTCTTAAAACTATATTTAGTTGTAGTTGACTCCCATCTACTGGCTAAAAATGATATTTTTTGTGAATCCATTTTTTGCCAAGATTTTGACACAAACACAATTTATAAAATCTGAAAAATTAATCACATTACTATGTAATGTGCTTTTCATAACCAACAGACATAAATTAATATAAAGGATAATATACCACTCTGAATTAGTCACATGAAAAATAAGAAAAAAGGTTCCCAGGGCACTGACTACACAGCAAAGAAAAAAATTCAAAACAATAAAAAGCATTTTGAAACAAATTTGAGGACTCATCCAAGTATCTGGTAATCATATTAAATGACAAATAACTTTTTTATTTTTTATTTTTTTTAAGATTGTATTTATTTATTTTTAGAGAGGGATGGGAGGGAGATAGAGAGTGAGAGAGAGAAATATCAATGTGTGGTTGCTGGGGGTTATGGCCTGCAACCCAGGCATGTACCCTGGCTGGAAATTGAACCTAGGACACTTTGGTTCCCAGCCTGCGCTCAATCCCTGAGCTACGCCAGCCAGGCGACAAATAACTTTTTTAAATGATTGAGAAACAAAAAGTCTCCGGATCCGTGAGATCTGTCAGATCTACAAGAAGAAAATGTTTCTGTTCAGTTTTTAAATCAGTGACTTGAAAGGTTTTCAAAGCCTATTTATAAACACCGTTGAAGACTCAGAAGGAGGAAGGACACCCATGTACTGTGTGTGAACCCACTTGGGACTCAACCTGATCTCAACAGGGTGGTTCCTGGGCTGACAGAAGTTAATCCCTTATCTGCAGTTCCCAAACAAAGAACACCCAAAACCAAAAGTTGTTTTTAACCCTTTTGGTGGCAAAACCTGACCTGAGCTAACAAGAGGTTAACTCCACTTCGTGTGAATGTCCAGACCTTTCACGGCAGCAGAATTAGTATGTTTGACAACGGGAGCTGTTCCTGGATAGTACAGGCAGGCAGCATACACAGCAGGTATCGTAAGGCTCACTGGGTTACCCTCTGAAGGCTGGTATTTTGAAGCGCCTCTGCCTTATGGACTCCTGATAAAGGACTATGAATATGTAACCAAAGTAAACTGAAAGGAGTAAATGTCCACACACACCCAGAACCAAACATTCAACGGCACAAACACAGAAGGAGAGAGACTGAGTTTAGCAGCAGCATATTTAGTAAAAGGAGATTGGTTAATTTACAGGGAGCTGCTATTTTTAGAACACCTTTTTGCCCAGACCTTTGCCAGTCGTTTCACATAAATTAGCTCCAATGCTGCAATAATTGTACAAAGTAAAAATAACACTCTCATTTTATAGATGAGAAAACTGAGGCTGTGTGTGGCCAAGCCATCCATGCAAAGGTCACACACAGCGACCACACGGCAGACCCAGGGTTTGAGGCCAGCGCTTTCTGACTTTTATTGGAGGACCTTGCCAACTACACCGCTTTCCGAAACAGGATAGGGGAGGGACTGGAATCCAAGTCATGTAGAGAATATCGGAAGGAACTGGGGAAGTGTTGCCAGAAAACTGTATTTGGGGGGACTGGAGTGGGGAATGGGGTAGGATCCAGAGGCACAACAGCTCTCCTCTGTGTCAGACTTTTATGTGGAAAATAATAAACATTTTGTTTCTAATGGAAACTATGGGGATTCAGATTTCAGCTCAAGATAAGGGGGCATTTGTAATTTTCAGAGACTGTGAGCTTCACAAGGGCAGGGGTGTTGGTCTGTTATTGGTCACTGATGTGCCTAAGTGATTAGAACACAGCCTCTCTAGTAGCAGTTATTCAATAAATTATTTGTGGGATGAACGAATGACAGGAAAAGAGCGATGCGAGTCTGTTATGAGTGGTGGTCCCTCCAAAGCTCTGGACAGCTACCTTTCTTATCTTCCAGACTACGCTGTGTATAACTGCTCACTTGGTGCCCCATCACCAGGTGAGCTCTGTTAAGCCAGGGGTCCTCTTAACCTTTTATCCTCAGCACCTAAGCCAATGCTAACACAGAGAAAATGTTCAATAAATGCCAGCTGAGTTTATGACTATGTAAATAAATAGTAGATAATGGTTACCCAGACTTGCTATATAACAGATTGCGAGACTGCATTTGAATAAAAAAAAAATCTTGGCCTAAAACGTGCACATAGCCCCATGTATCTGTGTATAACAGAAGGGCTAAAACCAGAGACCACACTATAGTTAGAACTGAGCCCTAAGGTTTTACCCCTTGGTCTAGAAATACTAACATGTATAATCTGGGGCTCAGAAATGAGAGCATCACCATTTAATGATGATGCTGGTCGTATTACAGTGGAGAACGAGTACGAATTCTCCACAGCTAGAGCTAGGCTCTCTAAAAAGGAGAGAAAAACCTAGTAAACCACATACAGATGTGATTCCTCTGGTTATGTAATGGTTATAATGTACATGATTGATGTACACAACTTTCTAGGGCTTTTGTATACAATTTTAGTTTAAGAATAGTTTTAGGTTTATAAAAAGTTAATGAAGATAGCACAAAGAGTTCCAATATACTCCACACCTAATTTTCCCTTTTAAAAATGGGGAAGTTAGTGCGGTACATTTGTCACAATTAATGAACAAATATTTATAACTATTATTAACTAAAGTATGTATTTTGTTCAGATTTCCTTAGTTTATACCTACTGTTAGTTAGCTTAGTTTCTTCTGTGTCAGGATCCCATCCAGGATCGCGCGCTGCATTGAGTTGTCATGGCACCTGAGGCTCCTCGTGGCTGATAGTTTCTCAGACTTTCCTTGGTTTTGATGAACTGGAGAGTTTTGAGGAGCACTGGTCAGATATTTTATGAAATGTCCCTTAACTGGGATTTGTCTGGTGTTTTTTCTCCCGATTAGGCTGGGGTTGTGTATTATTGGGAAGGAGAACAAAGAGGTAAAGTGCCCTTCTCAGCATATTGCAACATGACTTGTCCCTGCTGGCCGTCACCTGGCTGAGGGGTGGCTGGCAGGCTTCTCTGCTAGAAAGTTATTCTTTTTTCCACTTTCTATACTGTGATCTTCGGAAGGAAGTCACTATGTGCAGAGCATACTTAAAAAGGGGGGAGCTATGTTTCACCTCTCTAGAGTGCTTTGACAAGTAGAAGAGGGCAGAATTATGTCTTAGAGAGAAAAGAAATAGTTTGATAAGATAAAATTCACTCTACCCTTTGGGAGATTATACACTAGGTGTGGGAACACTTAGAATAATAGTCTCCAAGTATAATTGGTGCTTTACTCTCTACAACATTTCCAACTGAGAAGCACTCTATGGTTTTCCTTTTTATTGGAAACAAGCTATTCCTTCATTATGCTTTTCCCATCTTTTGTAAATCTGCTTTATTCCTGAAGGAAGTGGATATTTACTTGTTAAAACATATAAATGTGGTACATGGGTGTGATATTTCCAAACCTCATCAATTTGTTTCCAAATCTTTAAATGAACTTGCTCACATATAAACAAAATGTAGAGAAACGAAATGCAACTTGAGAATTTACTGTTGCTATAACCCCCGAGTTAATGACCCAAAATCCAAAGAAGAAACTCAGCCCGCTCTCCTGTCATACCCTTTGCAAGGCCTTATGATTAAAGAGGATCTTAACATAAATAATGCATGGTCAATAACACAGTACACCAAATTGCACTTAAAATATTCATGCAATTCTTTAAAAAAATAAAACTACCAAGTGCAATTCAGGCTGAGGCTTCAGAAGAGATACAATATATGAATGATTCTGAGTATCTCTGAAATGAATTTACTGAACAATCTTCTACAGGTTTCTGTTTTTCTGGATCCCTTTAGCATAGTTTCTGAAAATACTACATAATGTGCTGTGTTTGGCTCAGACACGGTAGATCTGTCTTCAAGCAGACTGTTGTGACTTTATAGAGGATATCTTTTCCTTCATTCTGCAAACACAGAGATATAACTTTCTAGACCGTATAGAAAGAGCTTTGGGCATGGATTTGGAGCTGAGATGAGTCAACTGTTTTTGAGCTTGTTAGGTCTGATTTCTGCTTTAAGGCAAAGTGTTTTCAAAATGTTTGGTTAAAAGTGTAGTTAGCAGGAAAATAACATGAACACAGGATTTTAATAAAGGGTATTCCTAAAAGTTCCCATTTAAAAATGAAAAGCAAACTCCCTTAAAATAGATTCAAAATTGATGCATCTCAGTTGTCATTAATAAATACATGTTCCTGAGAAAAAAATTTTGTAAATACTCATGCCAAAAAGTCTAGAGATTTAAAAAAATTTATGAGCATAATTAAATCAAGAAAGTTTTCTGAGTACTGTAAATCAAAAAATAAAGCACTGACCTTACCACAAATGAACAAAATGTTTTGACATCAAAAAAGTTAAATTTTGCTTAAACCTAGAAATAAATCGACAAAACAAAATTCACTGTGCTCTTAAATATCAAAAAGCCTAAACTATGAAAACTGTAACACATATTTATATTCATCATTGAGATTTTTTAGTACAACAATTGAGTTCACACTGATCTAAACCATAGTAAATTTTACGTCTTATAAAATAAGTAACTGTAAGTCCAAGGGCATGAATACACAACCAATAGATAACTAAAAATTCACATACCAAACATCTCTTTTGGACTCAGAATTGGCCTGTTTGGTCTGCCACAATCAGTTATACATGACAAAGCATGACTAATAACACTGCTAGTTAACAGCCTGAGTTTGAGGACACCCAAACAGTTGTTTGCCAAGTTGCACAGAACACTCTGTGTCACTGATCCTAAATGGGTAAATCAAATCCGGAGCATTAATTGGTATGAGCAGAGAGGATACCAAATGGTTCAGTCCTAGTATCATTTTTAAAAACAAGCATTCATGTAAGCTTATCACATCAGTGAAAATTTAACTGAATTCAACTACCCACAAACTCTAGTTTGCTTTTTATGTTAGAGACATTTTTTTTTAAGTAATAGGTATTTTTTAAATTAGGGTGCTTTCAAACCTTGAAGTTTAATACAATTCTTTACATCATTTGCTCAATATGCAATTCAATGTACTGTTTCCAAGCTATCTGATTTCTGACCAGTATTTATGTTTTCATATTTTTGTTAACCTTGGTATGTACCACTTGGAAAACTATTTTACATAATAAAATCAATATGGTACATTTCATTAAAGGAACTGGACACTATTTAAGGATTAAGCCTGCTAATAGTCTTAAGATTCAGTAAGAATTAGAAAAATGTCAGAACCTTAATTTTCATTGGGAAGCAAGTTAGGATTCTACACACAGGGTCACTGAAGGATTTGTTGAGGTCAGACACCATGTGGACATCATACAGGTGTTCTTGGGATAGCTTTCAATTATGAACATAAATTTTGAGGGAACTTAAGATGCCAGTGCATCTCACATATACAACTCAATCATATTTTATGACTATTTGGGCATGAACAAATAGAGGCAAATGTAAGTATAGTATACTGATGGATACATGCAATGAATAATAACAATGTGTTTTACAGACATTGAGTTCAAATTAGTGTTCACTCCTTGCTATAATGTGAGCTGGGGTGAATCACTTAACTCCCCAGACACAGTTTCATCATCTGTAAAATATATGTTTTACAGGTTCTTAGGATTAAATTACATGGTAACAAGTGGGAAAGGCTTGACCCAGTGTTTGGCACCTATTCTGCAGTCCTGGACTTACCACTGTGAGGCAATTACTTTTGCTTGTCTGTCTTCACCTGTAGGTGGGGTGCTCACTGAAGTCAGTCTCCTCTTCTCTATATTCCTAGGACTGTATCTGCAGGTTATTAAATCCTAAAATTGGTGGCTAAGGCATGATGAGTGAACTCTGCAAATTCAAAAAATTCAAAGTACTTTCTTAGACTACTTCTCTCCTGTCTTTAAGATTTTGAGGCAGAAAAGGCAGGAAATAAGCCAGCAGCCTTCCACTAAAATAACCTAATACCCTTCCATCAAAAATTTGCTTCCCTAATTTTTGTCTTTTGACAGTCAACTCCTCTACTTTCTTCAAGTAGAATGGGCAGTAATAAACTCATCTACTCACAGCCAAAGCAGAAAGTACCTAAGAAATCGAGCAGAAATGATCTCCTATGAGTCAACTGTCTAGCATGCGGTCTCGTTCCTCAAAATATGCTCATTGATCACCTACTGTGTGCCAGGCATTGCTACAGTGACAAGTAAAACAATCTCTATTCAGGAAATTTAAAATTTAAGAATGTATGCATTGAGCTAGACTGTAGTATGCCTAAAAGTTACCTAAGGAACTTGTTAAAAAACGTAGATTCTTGGGTTCCCCCTCAGAAGACTAGAACTGAAATTTCCACCTCTTGGTCCCAGGAGTTTGTCCAGCTTGTCTCCCAAAGCCCCCAATTTCAGTGCTGTTGTTTACACTGTACTGCTTGTCTGAAAAAATATCCTCCACTCGCCATTACCCTCCCCACTCACCCTTTGAGATTCTGCTGCAATGCTACCTCCTCTAGCAACTTTTTCTGATCGTCCCATGTGCCCCACAGAGTTTATTCCTTCTTTCTCTGATGCTCTGTTTACCTTGTATCCATTCCTGTTGATGACAAACTTACCCACTGTGTGATTTATTGGTTTACATATCAGCTTCCAGAAAATGGGCCCGTTCATCTCTGCAACCAGTTCCCTACCTGGTCAGGACACATTTAGGAAATTATAAATGGAAAAATTGTAAAGCTCCCTGATAAAGCTGGGGATGTCCTTAGTCAGAGACAGGCAAGAGTAAAAAAAATCCATTTAAATTCATCCAGTTGCCAGCACAGCGACCCAACACCGTCAAAAGCCCCAAACTGCAGGGTTTTGACAAACCATGGAAATGTATGATCATTTAAAAATTCCCTACAGATGTCTTCAGTTGCAATTTGTAAGTTTTAAAGCAATGTAAAAAAAAATCTTTACTCTCTAAATCTACCTATCAGATCTGTTCAGTGTGATTGAGATCTAATAAAGACATTTTTTGGAAACTAAAACTAGAATCCAATTTATAACTTAAGGATATGGGATCTCCAGGATACGATGCATATTTGAAGTAAACATTTTCTGCTCACACCATATTTCATTGAAAATAATAATTTAACTCCTTGAATGATGTGTGTAAGAGACGGTAAGAATTAAAGAAAAGACAGAAGCACAGAGGATCAGCAAAGAACGTGAACCGGCTCAAGTACCGCTCTACTGCCTGCCACGTGTGTGTGCCCTCTGTGCCTCCACTTCCTGTTCAGTTACTAGGAAAGTTTGTGCCGGTCTATATCTAAAATAAATATATCACATCATCTTAGTTTTTCTGTCATTGTACTAAATAACCTCTTTCAAGGATATCAGTCTAAAATGTTCACTTTTTTTAGAATTTTGAACTTAAAGATAATTATTAAATAATCACTGTATCTTTCATGCACAATTTACAATGAACGTTACCTTATTTAGTATGCTACAAAAAAAGCTTGCATGCCATTAAGTCTTATTTGATGAGCATTTGTTAGTGTGACTTCTTCAAAAGTGTTTCCCCTTCTATATGCCTGTGAATGTTGTGCCCAATCTTCCAGGTGGTCAAGCCAAAAAAATGGGGAGTCAGCCTAGCTTCTCCCCTCACCACCATCCTTCCATCCATTCATATGACCATCCATCCATCCAGTGTCTCATGTCTCCACCGCCTCTCTCCTCTCTCCGTGGCCCAGGTATGCTGCTCTGGATCGGAGCATCAAGTCTGCTTTTTCTGCTCCCTTCTCAGCTGGGGCCAATGATCCTTCTAACTTCCCATCTGAAAAGCCTTCCATTATTTTCTACTGTCAAGGGCATAAAAAGCTGTACTCTTCAGCAAGGTACACAGGATCTTTCATGAACTGCTTCCCTGGCCAAATAAAAATCTGGCTGTAACCCCTCGGACAATACTCGCTGCACTACCTGTACTTTCTGAAACTTGACACAGCTTCTCACTCCTCCTCAGACTCTTTCCAAACTACCCTTGTTCCTAGAACCTTCTCTTCCCTCATCGAACTGATATATCCCTATTTTATCCATTAGATCTGAGCATAAGCATAATTCCCCCACAGCAACCATCTGATCGTAGTTGAACTTCTGTTAGCTTGTTTCTGTGTCTGTCTTTCTTCCAGATGAAAGACACTGTGGGCAGGAGTACGTCCCTTTCTCTGCGTCGCTCCCATGTCAAGAGAAGAGCCTCACATGAGGAAGACAGACAGTAATGTGGGTTGAATAAATGAATAATTGTCTACTTAGCCCACGCCTAAGACTGGTCCTGCCCAGAGCTGTGCCAGAAACTCGAAAGACATTAAAGTGCATAGTAAGTGGGAACACATGCAGAGTTATAAGAGTCGTCTCTGTCCTTCTCTCCTGTCCTCGCTGCTTCTGCAGTGGGAGCTTTGATGACGACACATTAGATCTAGGAGTTTAAGAAGGGAAGAAACTGTGACTATTGGGAATAACCTAAGAGGGCTTGCCCACACAGGAACACTCAATCACGCTCTGTCGGTCCCCGGGGACCCCTTTGACCAAAAGCAGCATTGCTCACCTGGCATGAGTATTTCACTCATCCGTCTATGTTTCCTCTCACTAATGATGCTTTTGAATTTTATTTATACCCACCTGTGCTATGGAGTATTTGCCGTAGCTGATATATAAGGTCAGTTTCTTTATCTAAAAAATGATAATCACCTTTCTTTTTTCCCTGTTATAAAGTTCAAATGTGATCATGTGAAACTACTTTGAGAACTATAAAAACATGAAATAAATTGAATTAATTCTTACCAGATCATGTGAATTCATTTTCTACTTGTTTCTTAATTGAGCTTAGCTGATTTGATGAAGCTGGGTTTTCGATGACAAGAAAAGAGATTCAGATGTTTGGGTTATTGGTTCCCTGATCTGGTTGTTCACTAGATGCCCAGGCCCGCCTCTGATGTGGGAAGTCTGGGGCCCAGGAGAGAAGCCTGGGAATCTGCACTTCATAAAGCTCCCGGGGGGACTACAATAATCAGCTAGGTTGAAAATTGCTGTTTTAGGTTTACATCCTTTAAGAAGGTGTTCCTCAAAGTGGAAGTATGTGTTATAAACATACACATCTGGGCCATGGGCATATTGAACTAAAACCTAGACGTTAAACATGCCTCCACCACTCTTCTTGACTCTGTAATTATGGGAGCTTAACTGGGAGAGATGCCACAGTGAGGGGTGTTTAAAAAGAGGAAAAAGGGACAGCCTCATAAACTCCACAGCCCCACCTCTAGAGACAGGAACCTCAGGCTTGCCCTGAGTGTCACTGTAACTCAGCCATTCTAATGGTCTCCTCTCCTGACCTTCTTGCAGCCACACAGCCCAGGCAGGAAACTGACAAGTTGCTGAGAACCGGACCACTGTTTATATAACTCTGTTTTCATGACAGAATATATTCCAAGTTCCAAAAGCCCTCATCAAGAGTGATTTTTAGAAACACAATGAATTCTTTGATCAGGAACTGTCTGTTACCCTGGGCGGGGGGGGGGGGGGGAGTCCAGTAAGTTACAAAACACACAGAGGACAAAAATGTCTTTTTCCTGAATTTTGTAGACAGGGGGCAGCATGCACAAGCCGAAAGCCTAGGCACCAATTTTACAGAAAGTGCTCTTCTTAAGAAATCTTTGTGCAATGGCCCTGGGAAATGACAAAATACTGTTTAGTTATTTACAATGGGCTGGCATTGTGGTCACTGAAAAAAAACAAAAAACAAAACCTATAACATGACCCAGGAAACTGTCTCTTTCTTTGGTTCAGAAAACATACGCATGTGATGTTACCACAAGTGATGACACGAATCGTGCCAGAAAACTCAGTCGTTAAAAATGATAACTGAGACCTCGCCGGTGTGGCTCAGTGGGTTGGGCGTAATCCTGCAAACTGCGTCAGGGCATGCGCCTGGGTTGCAGGCAGGGTCCCCATTTCGGGATGTGTGAGAAGCAGCCCAAACATCAATGTTTCTGTCCCTCTCTTTCTCCCTCCCTTCCCCTCTTTCTAAAAATAAATAAATAAAGTCTTAAACAATAAAAATAAAAATGGTAACAGATCTTCTTGTGCTGTCATTATGCAAATCCAAGAAATGTACTGCCAAAGTGCTTTATGTTAGTGCAGTTGAAAGACAATTAAAAATTTAATCTTCAGCAGATCATTTAAAAACTGACCCTCTATGGCTGCCAATGCCTTATCATGGTGATGCATATTGAACAGTAATTGTGTTGGTCTCCTTTTATTAGAAAGATATTGCACTTAAATTCAGTGTACCCAATTGCCAAACAAAATTAAAATGGACTTTAAAAGATACTGGTTTTAAATCTTATTTGGTGCTCTAAAGAAGTCTCTTTCCCATTTTTGTGTCTGGGAAACACAGCTACTCTTGGACTAGAGGGTATCAAATGTGTAGTTCTCTCATGTAAGGGACAATGGCTAGATGGCACCCTGTTTCCAGGGAAGATGTGCTCCTAAAGATAGGAGCGCTGACCAAATCAGTGCTAGTGCGGTCATTACAACACAGTTTCCATGGTGATCTCATATCATACTTTGGTAACTGCTCTTCAAATCTCCCGATTGGTTTCCAGCTGTAGAGCCTTCCAGCTGCACTACCATCCACACTATAGCTGTTCTGCCCTCCAGGCTGCAGCGAGGGCCTTCATTAACACCCAAAGATTCCACCACCCTAATGTCCTGCTGATTCTAAACTACCATGAGTTTCCAACACTGGAAGAAGAAAATGAGGAAGGTTCTTCTAAGATGGTTGCCAGGGTTTTTTCCAACTTGTTGAGCCTAAGAGCCCACTCAAACTCCCTTATTTTACAGACAGAAAGTAGAAACCAGTGTGGTTAACATTTAGGGTGATTTTTCTAGCAATTTGGGAAAAAAATTAAAATAATTGGAATTAAAAGTCACCTAAGCTATTCTTATAAAAGAGAGAATGATAAACTGTTTTTTTTGGTGGGGGAGGGAGGGGTTGGGGGAACAACAAGTGTCTCCACAATTACATTTGAGAAACAAAAGGGTAAACAAAGAAAAGCAGAGTTCCTTCCTATAGAAATTTTCACTAATTTCTTTTGGAATCTGTGGAAAGGGTGATGGTAAATAAAAATGTTTCCTAAACAATTTTTTCTCTTTTCTCACAGAGCACTCTTGAGATCTAGAAATCCACAGAATAAATTTGGCAGACACTATTATAGACGCATGGAGTGACTATATAATTTATTACCCAATTAAGAAAATTTTGAGAGTGAAAGAAGATGCTATTAATATTTATGCTGAGAGAACAGGCATAAAGTGAGACTGACCTAGATGGGATATATGGTCACCACACAGGGGCATGAAACAACAACAGCAACAAAACATTTTGAAAGCTACAGATAACAGAAAGGTAGTCATAATTCTGATCCCCAACTTGAAGGTTATAATGTATAGGAATGACGAGCACTATTCTGTGTTGCTCTAGAAAGCAATAACAATAACAATAATAATGACAACAATAATAGGAGGAGGAGGAAGGGGAAATTACAGGAAGGAAGTTATTTATACAATGTACAAAGGAACTTTCTAGCAATTATATGCATCCAAAAAGGAAATGAATTCTGTTGGGAAGATGTAGCTCCTCCCTCCTTCCCAAGAGGTTGTCAAACAGAGGCTAGATGTTACCCTGTGAGAGATGCTCCATGAATTAGGAGTACATGATTTCTAAGAATTGACTGATATTTTTATGATGCTATGATTTCAGTAATAGGAAATTATTGTCAAGTCCTGAAACATTACTGCAATTCAGGGCAAATAAACATGCTTATTTTAAGGAAGGACTGAAAATGTCTTATAATCTAACATTTTGCAATCAACTATTTGCCCAAAAGCATATGATGAACGTACTACTGAACAAATGAAACATCATCAAACATGGCCTGGTAGCTTAGTTGGTTTAGAGCATCATCCTGATACACCAAGGTTGTGGGTTCAATCGCTGGTGAGGGCACAGACCAATGAATACATAAACAAGTGGAACAACAAATCAGTGTTTCTCTCTCTATTTACATAAAATCAGTAATTAAAAAAAATTAAACTACATCTCACACTTTGCCATGAGGCTTTGTTCTCAAAGAGGCCATTTCATCTATGTAAAAACTAATGCTCTCAAAATTCCCAGGGGCAGTGATGTTAAAATTAAAAATTGGGAGCCTCAGACTTAGGTACAATTTATAGATGAACCAAAAGTAAAGTGGAAGGAACTTTGTAGGTCATTCTAATTCAGTTTGTTTATATCCGTTTAAGGACACTGGCCTAGGGACATAAAGCATCTTGACTGGTATCACATGATAAAATCATAATTAGGTATGAATATGAATAGGACATGCACAAAATATTAAAATTATTTTACCTATTTTCACATAAGAAAATAGAACATATTAACAAATTAAGGTGTTATGCTATCTAATTTTGTCAAAATAGGTAGTGTACATGTGCTTTTTGGAGTAAGTCTCTAATCCTTCTAGTTCCTAGAAAAGAAAATTTAAAGTAAAGGTAAAATAACAGAAATAAGTAATTGTGTCAGCTTTAATGTTCTTCAGTAATGATATATAGTGACGTAGGATCAAAATCTCACATTGCACAGTTGAGAAGGTAAATGGTAGGATGAATGTCAAACAGCTAGAATGGGAAGAAGCAGAATTCTAACCCCAGTCATATCACTTGAGATAAGTATAGTAATATTTTCATTATGTTCACCTGTCCCCTACAATAATTTTTGTCTTGCCAAAGCTATTCTTGATTTTTTATTGTATTGAAGAAGCCCTTTGATCCAATCAATACAGAAAGCAGAACAGAAAACCCTGCATTTGTACAATCCATCTGCCCTCAGGCCTTCACATCGGGCCACTAGAGCCACAGGCTCAGAGCTGGGTCCTTGGGAAGCATTCACTAGGTATCTTTTGGAAAACAAATGAACAAAGGAAAGAACATAATCAGGTGAATTTCTACACATGGGAATCACCTATCAAGTACGCGTTTCTCATCTTCTTTTTGGCTTCAGCATGCAAACAAGGAGTTTGTACATACACCTGGCTTCACCATGGAGTTGTCTGTGCAATCTGAAGCAACTTCAGCCAAGAAAAGGCAGGTGAAAACAGAATTAGAAATTAGGTGAGACAGCTTCAACACAAAAAATTCAAGCAATTCACACACAGCTACCCATTTGGGGGTGATTTTGCAAACACATCTAATGAAGAAAACACAGTGGTTCAATGAAATGAACATTTCTTTCAGTATGTCAATGGGTTATAGATTAGGCAGTGAAGTTGCAGGGGAGAGATGGGTTAGGAAATAGAAACAAAGGAAAACACAGAAATGGTCCCTTGTAGAAATGGTGGGGCAGGAAAGCATCGAGCCCTCAATCCCTAACACCTTATCACGCCTCTAGTTCCAGATCAGTACATGATTACTTTTAGGAGACTGGGAGTTCATGCTTGAGCAGTAAGAGACAATGGTTGTACAAGGCTGTGCTAAACTGAAAATAGCTTTTTGGGGGATGACTGTTTTGCTCTCCACAGTGAGAAGTTCCTGACATATCTGAACAGGGTACACGCAGTCCCCCCTTTATACATATCAGCACTTTTTAGCTAACTGCCTCTGTGATACTTTTCCTGAGAGAAGAGCCAATGGGGTGCCAATGATTCCATAGAAACTGACCACTTGTGTGGCCTCTTTTCAGTCAGACCTGAGCAGAGGGGCTTGAGGTGCTGGGCTGCACTGAACACTCTGTGGCCTGTTTTGCATAACTGAGGCAGAGGAGACTTCGCTGCATCCAGCTTTGTATGTGCTAACTGTTCAACATCACACGTGTCATTTAAGCATAGAACACCATTTCAGTAAGAAGTCAACCAGTCTTCAGCTGTCTGACCTTAAAAACTGGCATCTTATGTCATTCAGAGGGGATCTGATGTCCGAAATGGACTCCAGAAATGATGCTTAACCTCAGGGAGGCGCACAGTCTTGGACAGATGTCCGACTGGTATTCTGTCCACTAGGGCCCTTCCTTTACAAGTCATTTCGCGTGTCGATGTCCATTTGTAATGGGCAGGTAAACAGAGCTACTGCCACCCTGGGTTTCCCACACCACCGTTTGCTGCGCCAAGAAAAAAATGGGAGATTTCAAAAAACCTTTACCTGCAGAAGTAGAAGGGACATTATTGAAGCAGAGTCCACCAAAGGGCCGACCCGTGTCGGACGTGGCGGCACGACAGTGACGGGCCCAAGCCTTTGCCTGCAGCAGACTCTTCCCCCTACTGTACGCCTTCCTTCTCTCCACCTTGTCACCCCACCAAGTTCCCTCCACTTTACTTTTGATTCACCTATAAATTGTACCTAACTCTGAACCCCCAATTTTTAATTTTAACACCACCGCTCTGGGAATGAAAAGCCCAGCAATCAGAGATTCCTTTTACAACAACAGAAGCTTTTTAAGGTACATTTTTAAAAAACAGGATACATGAATATTACATAATGTAAAGGCAAACTAGCAGAAAACATTTAAATCTCATTCAGAGCTAATTTTGGTATTACTTTTATAGTTGTTTCTACTGTATATATATAAATACACACATTTTGTACTATATATGCCATACAAAATATATATCTTATTGCTTTTAGGAAATGGAATGCTTTTCACTTAGTACATTATAAGATCTTTTAAAATCACTAAATCAAGTGTGTAAAAATTCACAGATTCACAGAATATTAGAGCTGGAAAAGTTGTAAAAGACCACCTATTCACACTTTGACCACACTTGTACTATACATTTTACATTGCAACTTAGTACATGCGTTCATGTTTGTCATACACATACACAAAACAGAGAAGTAAAAGTTTCATGTTACACTTACCCTCACTATGTAAAAAGCACTGTGATGATTTCTCTTTTAATTTTATATTTAAAAAGTGACACTGACAACACCAAATGCTTGCAAGAATGTGGAGCAACAGGAAGTCTCATTTATTGCTGATGGGAAAGCAAAATGGCACAGCCACTCGGGAAGATAGTTTGGTGGTTTCTTACAAAACTAAACATAGTCTTACCATGCGATCCAGCACTCCGGCTGGATCCAGCACTCCTTGGTGTTTACCCAAAGGAGCTGAGGACTTATGTCCATGTACTCAGATGTTTATAGCAGTTTTATTTGTAGTTGCCAAAATACAGACGCAACTAAGATGTCCTTCAGTAGGTGAGTGGATAAATAAACTGTGGTACATTCACACAGTAGAATATTAATTAGCACTAAAAAGAATTAAGCTATGAAACCATGAAGAGACATGGAGGAACCTTCAATGCATGTTACTAAGTGAAAGAAGCCAACGGGAAAAGGCTACATACTGTGTGAATCCAACTAGACGGTGTTCTGGAAGAGGCAAAGCTATGGAGACAGTAAAAGGACCAGTGGTTGCTGGGGGTGGGGCGGCGGGATGAAAAGGTGGAGTGCAGAGATTTTTAGGGTAGTGAAAATACTTTGTATGATACCATACTGATGGGTACATATCATTGCGTGTTTCTTCAGACCCACAGAATATACAGCAAGAGTGATGAGCCTTAATGAAAACTATGGATTTTGGATGATTAAGATGTGTTAATGTAGGTTCATCAATTTTAACAAGCGTCTGACTCCAGTGGGGGATGTTGATCATGAGGTGATCCTGTATGTGTGGGTGAGGGAAGTATTTGATAAATTTCTGCACCTTCCTGTTAATTTTGCTGTGAATCTAAAACTGCTCTAAAAATAAATTCTTTTAAAAAGGGCTGGTAGAGATTTTCTGTAGATTTATAACTCACTACAGGGTTGTGAGCCACAGTTTGGAAAAAAAATCATCTAATTCAACCCCTTCTTTTAAGAAGATGAAAACAGACTCAGAGAAATTATGATTAAGTGATTCCCTAAGATCACACAGGGACTGAATAGCACTGTCACAAACAGGACCAGACCTCCTTGTTCCTGCCCCATACCGTCTCTGAACCTCCTGGCCACTCTGAATCACTAGCCATGGAAGGTAGAGGGTGTGTGTGTGTGTGTGTGTGTGTATGTGTGTGTGTGTGTAATGACAAGGGAGCTCACTGTACCCAAAAATATATAGGAAAGTGCTCAACATTTTTCATGAGAAAAAAATTAGTATCTCACACTGTTTTATGATTTTCTTGGGCAGCTGGTCCAGTTAATTTTCACAACTGAACAAAGACCAAACCAGCATGTGTGCCAGGAGTTAGAATAACTTTAAGCTACAGCACTGTAGACTGTGTGAGATTACCACTCAGTGGTTTGGCAATACATCTTGACTTTTTGAAGTTCAGTTATTTTCTGTATCTGCAAAATGAAAGTGGCTGCCCTTCACATCTAAAAGAATGTAGGACATAACTAAAAAAAAAAAAAGCACCTATATTTCTTGTTGTACCCACCCTACAGCAGACTGAGTGACAATCCAGGGATGCTGTGCCCCATGTGGGAACCCCACAACCCCAGCTGCCTCAGTCCTGTGGCACCACCACCTCCACCATTTCCACCTGGTGTCCAGGTCAGCACAGCAGGAGAAGAAGAGCTGGAGGGTGGCTGGCTGGCTCTTAAATGCATTGGCCCAGCAGCATCCTAGTAATATCTACTCACAGCTCAAGATCTAGATATAGTAACTGGCCCTACCCAACTGCAGGAGAGCCAAAAAATGTAGGGGTACAGAAGCCACAAGAAATAAATCTCTCTCTCACCCCTCAGGGAATGATGCCAAAATTGTTAGAAACCCACTGTAACGAGCTACATCAGTGCATGCTGCTCAGCTTCGCCAGTCTAAAACTGTAGTACCCAACATACTGTCACGTTTAGCGTTTCTGTTTTTCAAACTATGATCTGAGGGCATGAACAGTACATTTTTAAAAGCGTAAGCACCTATTTATAATTACCTTGACCTCTAATAACCAATGAAGCGGTCTGTTGTGGAGCTATAATATTTTATGTCCACAGAGGCCCCAAAGTATATTGCAATCATGTGTAGAGAGACTCCACTCTGCTGAGCAGGATATTTTTAGCACAGTTCTCAAAGCACCACTGAGCTGAGAATTTTGGGCAGTCAAGTTAGCCTCTATATTTTGTCCATTAAGTAAAATCAGCTGGATTCTAAAATGAACTGACACCAATCTTTAGAGTCAAATGCAAATTTCTTCTAGAGACCCAATGTGACATTGACCCTTCAAGACACCAGCTGAGAGCTTTGACCATTAGAATTATTTAAACACATACTGTACATAGTTCAGTTCACTGGCCGACTCATTTATATTGTGATATTAGAAAATGTAAAACCTCTCTTTCTGAAGACTATAAAATAAAGAATTCTCTAATACACAGCTCAAACCTCCCAAATGGTATGGTAGAATGCAGTACGCCTCCACATTTTTCAGTTCCTATGGTAGGATGGTAGATCAGCACCCTTCACAGAACAGATGGAACAGATCTCCCCGCCTCACTGACTATGGCCCACGGATGTGGCGGAAGTGAAAGAACGATCGTTCCCAGGTGAGGCCTTAAGAAACTCAGTGCTCTTGGTCTTCTACTGTCTGCCAGTACTTTCTGAACCAGGTGGCTGCTAGTTGTGAACGAAGGACAAATGGAGCAGATCAGAGCCCAGTTTGCATCAGAAGCAAAGCTTCCCAGGCCCAACAGAGAAAAATATAAACTGAGGTTGTTGTAAGCACTGAAATTTTGGGTTTGTCTATTATGCTATGTTAATGGAGAAAAACCTAACTGATACAAATGAAGAAAACATAGAAACAGAACCATTTTCTTTCACTTATTTCCAAAACTACTTCTACAAATTCTCCATTCTTTAAATAGATAGCCTCTTAAAAGAAGGTAGACAAAGAAGAGAAATGGCATGGAAATTAAGGATATTGTTTTATGAGGAAAAATGTGGATGCTGAAATAGATAATATGGGCAGAGAAATATGCATATTCTTTCTGGGGAGCTGCTGATGTACTCAGAGAAGTCTGGACAAATTCTGTATAAAGAAAAGGGTTTTAGCTTGCCTAAGACCATAAACAAGAAAATCTCAATTTTTTTTTAGTAGTACTGTCCTTGATAATGTTAAATCTTGACCTGGGTTAAGTCCGCAAGTTCAGAAAGGCTAATTAATACTCACAGGTGTTACGACTTTATAGCAGAGACCAAGTGCATCAGAGAAAAACACCACAACACACACCCTGCCGAGACAAAGACCGGCCTTGAGGGCTGATGTGTTATGGAAGTGAAATGGAAGATAATTCAGATTTTAAAGTACTTTATATTCTACATTTTTATAACCTATAAAAATTTCCTTATGTTACTTTTAATTTTTAGGACTGGTTTGGCTATGAATGACAAATAATCCAAATAAATATTGGCTTAAACACAAAAGGATTTCTTCTTTCACAAAAAAAGTACAGGAACTTTCAGTTCAGGGCCACAGTGGCTCACTGCAATGCCACACAGGCCCAACGTCTGTTTGTTGCTCCACAGTTCTCGGGACAGAGCTCCCTATTTAAGCTCTGTGATTGTTTCCTGACCTCCGGCCATCACATCCATATTCACAAAGAAGAACAGAGGACAAAATAGAGACGATCAAGTCCTTTCACTTCACAGACATTCCATGTTACATTTTAGCTTATGTCATATTAGCCAGAACTTGGATTCACATGTGACTTTAAAGGAATGCACCCATGCCCTGGTCAGGCGGCTCAGTGGTTGGAGTGTTGTCCTGTACACCAAAAGGCTGCAGGTTTGATTCCCAGTCAGAGTGTATGAGGGAGGTGACCAATCAATGTTTTTCTCTCACATTGATTCTCTCTCTGTCATATATCCTTGGGTGAGGATTAAAAATATACTTTGTAAAAAAAAGTAAGTGCATGCACACAGGTTTTTAAAAAAGGGTTTCTATTATCAAAGAAGGATAGGATAGATTTGGGGGATAAGTAGCTTCTGCTACAATTTTTATTGTGTCAACAATGTAACATACAGATAAGAAACAAGCAGCCCTGCAAGAGCCTGCCCTAAACATTATGGCAACCCAAGACAAGAAATGTACAGAAATAAAACAACAGCACTGCATTTTGAAATCTAAACAAAACATTAACATTAACTCACAGAATCCCAGCATACATGAAACACAAACATAAAATCATACATTAAAAAAGATGACATCTGTAAACTTTCCTTCCTCCTATTTCTCAGTGCTGATTAAAATCTACAACCTGGTCTTCTTTAACATAATCCAAAACATCTTATCAGTGGGATCAAAAAGGGTTCGTGGATTAATTGGATTAAGAAAAAGCTTTCAACATGAGGATTAAATGTAAAACATAGTACCGTGGTTGATAACACTGTATTGTATAATTGAAATTTGCCAAGAGAGCAGAACTTAAATGTTTTCCCTAAAAAATTAAACAATTTTGCGAAGTGATGGGTTTTTAAATTAACTAGATGGGAAAAAGATACTTTCACAATGAATACATATATAAAATCACCTCAATGCACACTTTAAATACTGTACAATTTTATATGTTCATTATACCTCAATTAAGCTGGGGAAAAAGAAAGCTTTGTTTAGACAGAACAGGTTAATCTTGATCACTAATATGAATGGCCTAAATCTGATGAAAAAAGCACATATTATCTTTTGCCTTTTGATATTTAAGTATCCCTGAGGATTTTGTTTAATATGCAGATAAACCAGGTTGGCATTAATCTTTTCCTGCATACAGAATGTTTATTTTGAATGTGCACAATTATTTATGTACAGGGTGGAGCAAAAGTAGGCTTATAGTTGTCAGTATGCAAAACCAGGTTTATTTTTGTATTATTATTTATTAACTCTTGTATTATTTTCCATATGAACAACTATAAACCTACTTTTGCTCCACCCTGTATACTATATGTAGAGTTTTTCCCCAATAAATAGTATACAGCTTAACTGTAATGATACAATACTATAAGAGAAATAGTGAGCATGTAGGGAATACTTCCTGTGTGCCAGGCACCATGCTATGCACCTGACATTGCTATTTCATTTAATTCTCTGTTCAAAAGTAAACCTAAAAGGAGTGACTGTCTTCTAATTTATAGAATAGAAACTCAAAATGGGTAAGTAATCAGCTCATAGTCACATGTTATTACTTGATACAAACTAAAGTCTTCTCTGGCTATGAGACTCAGTCAAGCTTAACTAGTGTTTTATTATAGTACGTATCATAAGGAAAATGGCAAGCAGTTTGGAGAAAGCAAGATAATTAAATATTTACCCTTATCTTTATACTTCCTCTTTGTCTTATCATCATCTTCTAGTTAAATGAATATTCACAGAACTCTGTCCCTTATCCATCACGCATCCAATGACCAGTAGAGTGACTCATATATAATGGCCACTCAATAGTTGCAGAATGACTGACTGAAATGTGAAATCATTACACTTACTAGGAATTTTATTTTTAATTCTTTTCATATATATTTTATGATATACATTATATATTTCATGTTTTAATACACAATACTTATACCATACTAATAGTTTTTCTTTTATAATAACACTTGAAATTATAAACATTTCTCAACATATTATACAATTCCACCACTCTGAATTTCTATTATAAAATATCATCTATCATTAATGCCTACTAGTAATGTTTAAATTATTTAAAGAATTATGTCATAATTAAAGAAAAATACAATGGGGAGTTTCACAACAATGTGAACAGACTTAATACCACTGAACTGTATATTTTAAAATGGTTAAAATAACAGATTTTGTTATGTATATTTTAAACTGTTTAATAAATAGCTATAACTTTAAATATCTTAATACTTGAACTATGTGTATATAGTTTACTGAAACATTTTAGAAGCAGGAACAGTGACTGGAAAATGTATTATTTATTGCTTGCAATCATATTTACAATGTCTGTGAGTAACGTAAAGATCAACTGCATTCTCCTGATTGTACAACAGTTATAATTACCTGTCCAAAAAACAGCTCCAATATAAAATATATATGTAAATTGTGCACCTTTTTCCCAAAAATAGGTCACTCAAATAAGACACAAATCATCAACTTACAATATGCTTGTTCTTAACAAGGCCCAGGCCCTAATTGGATGCTGGTCCAAGAATAAGATGCCAGGAGGGTCTCCACATTGAAGAGATGGAACTCAGATGTGGCACTCCCACGCCCACTGTGCAAGGGGAAGGTGCAAGAGCACAGCACTGAGCTGGTGTGCAGAGAGAGCGGCTTCTTACATCATGTTATTAAAAAATTGTATATAACCTCTCTCTTCATGTACTATGAGTTGCCCTATCAAAACTTTAATATTCTCTACTTTTGGGAAGAATAGGCATTAAGGAAACATGGAAAGCATGATTACACCTGTTAAAATTAACGTCGTTTTGGTCCGTGTTGGTTAAATAACAAAGGGAGACGGTAAGCCCACTCTTCTAGCTCTGGACTCATCAAGTGCCCATGAGGTCTTCTCTCCACGTAACTATTTTTTCTTAGGGAGATCTTATTAGATCTTTTCTCTGTTAGTGGGTTTCATTATCTTAAAGAGAGCCACTGGATTACCAAAGAAGAGAAGAACAGATTATATAGATTAAATCAAAACAGAATGAAATAGAATGTAAAAAAGAAAGAGGCTGTTGTTATAATTGTCATTTAAAAAAGATTTAAAGTGGGAAATGTTGGACTCTTATTAAGCTAGTATTGTAACACATTGGACTTAGCAGAGATTTTAAATTATTCATGTCATAAAAATTATCTTAGCTATTTGGAGTTTTACATGCCTTAACTTTAGTTTTGGAGACTGTGGGGTAAAGGTGCTATAACTGCATGAAAGCACTTATGCACTGTGTCAGGTAAGGAAGGTCGCTGTTGAGTAGCACATTGTCCAGTTAGACCTGTTGGTGTCCATTTACAAAAAACATCTGCCTTATTTAGTCACTGGAAATCACCCCCTCCCCAAAAATGATGGGAACATGACTATTTGTCATCTAAAATATCATAAGTATGAGCAAACATTGATAAAATATTACTTTGTGCCAGAGCCTGGTAGACAAGAAAACAATTAGGTCACAATTAAAGAAAAATACAAAGGGGAGTTTCACAACAATGTGAACAGACTTTATGCCACTGAACTGCATATTTTAAAATGGTTAAAATGACAGATTTTGTTATGTGTATTTGAGCACAATTAAAAATTTCTTAGGAAATCCTACCTTTTGCGATAGCATGGATGGAACTGGAGGCTATTATGCTATAACAATAAGCCAGTTAGTGAAAGACAAATACCGCACAACCTCACTTATAACTGTAATCTAATGAACAAAATATACTAACGAGAAAAGTAGAACCAGAAACATGGAAACATGGAACAGACTGACAGCTGTAGAAGGGGAGGAGTGAGCGGAGAATGGTGGGAGGAAGGGGAAGGGACTAGTCAAAGAACATGTACGAATGACTCATGGACATGGACAATGGAGAGAGGATTGACCGTGGGCAAGAGGGGTGGGCTGGGTGGAGGAGACAAAAGGGGAAAAAAGAAATTGGGACAATTGTAATAGAATGAACAGTAAAAAATTAAAAATAAAAAAAATTTAAAAAGTAGACCACAACAGTAAAAAAAAAAATTCTTGAGAGAATTCCTCATGTCAGAGTGCATGGGCTAGTAACAGATATGCAGGGCCTATTCATATTAGTGAAAAAAATATATCAAGGACCTGACTTTAAGTTTGTTAAACATATAGGTACTGGACTTTTGGTTTGTAAGAAATCTGCTTTAATTCAAAAGATTGAGAAATGCAATGATGAGAATTAAACATTCTTTTTAGCTTGTCCTCAAAGTGTCACACCTCAATGGTCCACTATCAAATAATTGAAAACATTAAAGTAACAGGAAAATGGCATAGGAAAAAAAATATTCGATGATCCAGAAAAGTCAGTAAGAATTGTGCTGGGTCTAATTTGTGATGAAGAGTAATTCTGCTATCAACAGAAAAAATACAGCTTTTTGACTGTAAGTATCCTGAACATGTAAGTATTTACTGTGAAAAAACAATACAGGATGCAGAGAGGGCAACCTGCTCTTCATATTTGTTGATGTACAGTGGCAGCATGGCAATGACTGCTAATTGCCAAATCAATACCCCTTCTCTCCTTCCTTAACACTGATTTTTTGGAGAGATGGAGAGATGTCTGATATTCAGACAATGTACTCAATGATATATTTTCCACATGACTAAGTTCTAGTCAGTAAGAAGTGAGTAGAAAGTTTAAGATGGGACTTCTGGGGGAAACTCCTTTGAATAGAGGGATGGCTTACATGGGAGGTCACCCTTTCCCTTAACCTTCCTCCCTGGGACTTGGAAGAGATGGCTGAGACTCTGGCAGCTGTTTGGGGGCCCACAGGCAACAACCACAGGATAAGAATGTTCAAACAGGAAAAACAAAAGCTTCAGGGATCTCAGCAGAGGCTGTGGCATTGTCAAATGTGGGCTGCCATCCTCTAAAATTCTCATCACAGAGGAAAAAGAATCAACTAGTTTTTTAAAGCCACTATCTTTGGGTGTTTATAACTAGCAACTATATATCAGAAATCTCCCTAATTATCAGGTAAAATAGGAGTAAAATGGGTATGATATTGCACTGAAAGAAGACAGCCCTCTTCAGATTTTAACCAAAATGTCAGTAGGATTTTAACCTCACTGCACAATATGCAAACATTTTATTCCAGGGGAAATTGAAGGAGAAAGAGTAGTTCCTTTTATGACATTTCCGAGTTAAGTGTGCGGCACCATCCCTGCAGGGCACCATTCTGAACACACAGGTGATTGCTGTCGGCCGGGAGACAGGTGGTTTCCACATAGCCTGTAACCTGCAGAGGCACAACGCTAGCACGCAGCCCACACAGCACAGGCAGCAGGAATCAAAGTTGCTTGCTCTGTAAATCTGCAGATCTGAATGGTACATACACTGGGCCCTCAGAGGACTAGTATAATAAAATTCCTATTTTAATTACAGCAGCATACTTAAAGTGCTATCATTAAGGCTGTGTCAGCAATTACTTTTTTACAACCTTATTTTCCAGAGAATAATGAAAGTGTGTGGGACTGATACCTTGGCCGGAAAAGAAGCATTCAGTTCTCCATGCACATGCCTTTTCTTGGTTCTGACCAATTAGAAGCACAGCCGGAGCCATGCTTCGTGGATATTGTGAAAGAAAACATTCTAAACCAACAGGCTTCCAGATGACTTTGCCTTTGATTGTCTGAAATTCAGGTCTGTGAGCCATCAGGGGTGATCACTGTTATAACAGTTCAGGATGATGCCTGCAGTTTCTATGGGAACAAAGGCTCACGATGATTAGTGCTTACACAGTAAAATCACCTCTCTAGACTGTACCTTACAGAAGGAAACCAGAGTCATGATATAGAAGTGTTAACTGTCTTGATACTTAGATCTCTTGTGGAACGATTTATGTCGAACAAAATAGGCAAGAGACTCAAATCAGTGCAAGAAAAATACTACTTCAGAAATGGAACTCTCCAGAGACAGGTGGGATTAAACACCTAAGTTTTGTGAATGGTGGAAAGAGAGTTATAAAAACACAGCAAAGAGAAGCACTAGAAATTCATTATTAAAGTATCACTAGAACTGAGGCTTAAGAGCGAAACCTTTTTATAAGACTGCTGATATATCAAAGGCTAATAAATTAAGTCAAGAATCAATGATAATATTAAGCATAATTAATATAATAACTAACATTTGTTTAGCATTAATTGAGGACAGGCCTTTTGATAACATTTTACGTGTAGGAACTTGTTGGGAACCACCCTGCCTGGTTTCAGAAGCTGTAATGCCCCCACGGCTAAGGCTGAGTGAGTGACCTTCAGACATTAAGCCACTACGGAGACAAGGCTTATCTTCCTGGCAGGGGCGCCACTTCTGCTCCTTTTATTCCATCCATAACTGGCCCCCAATGCTTGATCAGTTAGTCAATGACAAGTTAAGATTTCCCAAGGGGGAAACAATCAAGACAGGCACAATCACGTGGAGGCCCTCAGGGAAGGACTTGGAGGGCTTATGGAGAAAAGGGGTGATGGACTCTTGCCCCTCAACTTTGACAAAGCCTGACTCCTCATTGGGTCTGCAAGAAGTCTCCTAATCTCTTGGCTGCCTTATTACCCCGCCTGACTTAAACCTGAGACAATGCCTTAAGCCTGAAACAATGACAGAAGGTGGTGCAGTCCTGTGCTGGAAAGGGCGGGTTCCCTAGGGCAATCAGACCTAAGAAAGACTATGTAAAATCCTGTGAAACCTGCTTTGTTTAGAATGCTCTCAATTAAATAAGGGTTCAAGCAAGAAGTGAGTTTGTTCCTCAAAGTTTTACAGCTCTTTAGCTATCTGACCCTGACTCAAAATAGGTCCTCAGAGTTCTTTGTTATCTATTGTTTGATCCTTACTGCCCGACAATGATTAATGAATGAGCTTTACCTGTATTCCTGTGCAAATGAACCCAATAAAAGCCCATTGAGGAAAAAGCTCTTAGCCCTTCTCCTTTGAGAGATTGGCCACCTTTCCTCCCCAAGCAGATCATGTCTTGGTAGACTTATTTTCTTCCGTGGTGGTGGTGTAGGGGGTGCCTGGGGGCAGAGTCCCCCACAGGAACTTATGTAGCACTAATGACAATCCTGCAAGGTAGGCGCTCTTATTCCTCCCATTTCACAGATGTGAACACTGAAGCAAAGGAGTACTTGTCCTCAGAGTGGTGATGGACAGTTAAAGGAGCCTCCTGTATTCTGTTCTTAATACTATTTAAAGGCACATGAATGCCCTAGATGGTGCACAAATCTATTGAAGAGTAAGCTTTACTACAACAGACTTCAATGGTTTTATGAAAGAAGGCCAAGCAGGTTTTAAGATACTCATGCAGAAATTAAGAGCCATATGTCTATAATGTTGATATGACCATAAGAATTTTCCAAGGCACAGAGAAAACATTAGGATTCTGGACCAAACTAAAGCTACAGAAACCAAGTTACTAAAAGAGACCACAGCGTCAACAATAAAAACTCTCAGGAGCCCAGTGACAGCGGTGACAGGGAGCCTGGCAGGATAACAAGCCAGCATCTGCACATAAATTTCTGACTCACTCCATATTGCCTGTAGCCATTGTAAGACTCCCTTATAACAGAAGGGAAACACTGATCAAACTTGATAGGAAGATAAGAAGTTTAAGTTGCGGCAATTGTGGGGGGCAGGGGTGGACATGGAGGTGACAAGAGAGGCGAAAACCTGAGAACAAAGGTGTCAAGAGGGGGAAAGTCAGGTGTCAGGGGGAAAACCATCCAGACTTGTCTGAGGAAATGAGCCAAATAAAGGAGGGCTGCCGGAAGAGAGAGGCAATTGATCCACTGATCGTAAGTGGCAGAGCTTTCTGATACCCAAGCTGCCATTACTAAGACAAATCTTTTCATAACCCCATTTCTTACAATTTCAGCATGAATCCACTCCTCTGGGAACATGTTTCAGCCTTAAACAATAACTATAGGCTCTCCCCTCCGCTCCCCACTTACCAGTAAGTTAAGTTAGCCCTTAGGATATGACACAGTTAAATAACAGGAGGAATCTGGAGACAGACATGCAATGCAGCACCCAGGGAAAGGACGGTGAAGGTGAATATAGAGTCTAAGTATTTGAACTGATACTTATCTGCTGCTAAAAGTCCTTGGGAGAGCAAAAGCTATATGAAAAATTTAAAGAGGTATTGGGAAAGAGGTTTGCTAGGTGGATGAACTGGTGTCATAAAGATGCATCAAAATTAGACAGCATTCATTATGGCACTTCTGGGAAAGAAGTCTTTGAATTGAATAGACACCAGTGCTTGACTTGGTATTCAGTGGCTTTGCAAGTCTTCCTGTCATTGTTGTTAAAACACTGACACGCAAACATTCACAGAGCTTTGCAGATTGACAATTATTCAACAAGAATTTCCAGGCACAGCTGGGAAGTGGCAAGGGAGGCTAATATTTGAGAAGCTGACCATGATCAGGTGTGCATCTGGGTCAGTGAAATACAGCACAGAGCTGAACAACGGCCAGCCTCCTTCCCTTTGGCACCAGAAGGTTACTAAGTCATTACCCCACGGCACAAGGTGCTTGTCTGCTTAGGCTGCAGTTCCTGGTGACGGACTGCCTGTTTCCCCCCAGTACGTTCTGCAAATTGTCCTCTATTTCACCTCTAGTGTTCCCAGGATACCCTCTGTCTCTTTTACACACTCGCACCTCATAAAATCACCTCATTACTCCTTATCTCTGTGGTCTTTCCAGCGTAACTCCTATCTCCCCCTTCCTTTCCCTTCAACCTAGTGGAGATTATTTTAAACCCTTTGAAGATTATTTTTAAAAGCTAACCATATTGCCACATCTCTGTGCTTCATCTTGGACCTATTTCTTTATCCCTTGTCCATCCTTTAAGTAATATTTAATCATCACCCCTCATGTGCCAGGTGCCATGTTAGGCATCCAAGGATAACATAAGAAACAAGGCAGACTGACTTCATGTCCTCATGATGTTCAAATTCTAGTTGAGAAGGCAGAAACTAAACAGGCAATTATTTCATAATGTTGTGATGATATGCCACAAAAAGGAAGGGCAAAGTGCAGAGATAGCATTTAACAATGGGAGCTGACCGGGTCAAAGCAATCAGGGACAGCATCACTAGGGGAGGGAGGAATAGAAACAGAAAAAGGAAAGGGTGGGAGAAAACCCATTCCTGGGGCCCAGAGCCCCTTGGCTAGAAGGTCTCAATACAGACAGAAGCCCAGAGGTTTGAGGGCTGGAGAGAAGTACAGAGACGGACTGAGAGGGAGTAGAGCAGAAGAGCTGGTGAGGCAGGTAGGGTGGGAATGTGAAAGCTTTGTTAGCTAAAGGTTTGATTTCTTTGTGATAAGAGCAAGGTGAAGCCACTGAAGGGCTTTAAGCAGGAAGGAGAGGATGCTTTCTAGGTTTTGGGAAAGATCATTCCTGAACATGCAAAAGAGGGATCTCAAGAAGATACAAGGAGGCCAGCTGGGAGGCCACGGTGGTAGTCCAGGGAAGAGGTAATAACTGCTAGCAGTGGAAATGAATGGAAATGGGTAGAAGGAAGGGAAATTAATTATGAAGAATAAATATGGCTACTAAATGCCCTCAGTATTTCTCTTATTTCAGTGACATGAAGGTGTTAAGCTGGATGGAAGTTTACTTTCTCATGTTGCTGCTTCCCTCCTGCCAGAAACCCATTCGCCCAATACCTCTGTTACACATGCAGTGTTCTCTTGTTCTCTATTTTGTTCAGAAGTCCCTCACAACTTCGATCCGTGACTAAGAGAGCCTAAGATATTTGTTTACAGACTGACATATTTAGTAAGTCTGTATTTTTTCCTAGGGACTACAAACACTGGGTTTACAATGTGCTTGGGTCATGATACATTTCTGAGCTCAAAGGGTCATGATATTGAAGTTGTCAAACCAGCACACTGTCTACTGTTAATACCTGCCAATAAGGAGCATTAAGATTAGGGAGCACATAATAATAATCATGATTAACATCTACAAAGTACTTAGCAATATGGCAGGTATTCTAGGTTGGTTATCTAAACCTCACAGAACTCCTACGAGGTGGGTCCTGTAATTTATCTCCATTTTACAGATGAACAGACTGAGGCTTAGAAAAGCAAGTTTCTTGCACAAAGGCACAGAGAGGGAATGATGGAGCCAGTAGTGTGACTCTGAAACTAACTGTACAAGGAGAGGCTTTGCCTTCTAAAGGAGGCTTTGGCTCCCAATCCCATATATGTAGGAAAGGTATTACTGAGATTCCACACATGATGATACCCATATTTGTCAAACTAACTATTTGGATGATTGTAACTCGACTACTTCTCTGTATGAGTTCTCTTCATGGGCAGAGAATCATTCAACAGTCCCCTACACAATCCACTGTTTCCACTCTGTAAACCCAGCCTCATGTTGGGTTCTGGAACTCAGGCAAGTGAAACTTAAGGAAAATATTGGATCTGGTTTACTCTTTAAAGAAAAATCAGCATCAATCTAATCTTCCTACAAGTCAATTGAAGCTCAGCCCTCAGAACTAGCCTCTACCTGTTACTGGGGTCCCCACATTCTTTATACATGAATTCTAGTAAACAGGTTCCTTCCTGCACCTCTACCCTGGTAGCAAGCCTTGTGTTCCCATCTTTTTTTACTCTCTTATACAAAAATGAGCCCTGGCATTTTTACCTAAGCTCTTCTAACAGATGCCCCAGATGTGAATTCAGTAGATCTTCAAATATAGCCAGTGTCAAGAAGTCTGGTGGCTGGGCATGGTCTGGTGGTCAGGTACTCTAATTAGGGCATGCGTACTGGACCCCTGATGATGACTATGGTCTATCTGCTGCCATAATCCCTGATTTGTGTTCTGCCCACCACTCCCATCCCCACCTTCACCCTACAGTGGGGCAGACCTACCCCAGGTCACGGTTCTCTCACTTTGCTCTAGCCATCTGAGTTTCAGTGGGTCACACGCAGCCCTGCCGGTGCCTGTGAGGCACACGTGCTACAAATGGAAGAGTCGGGATCAGCGGTGTAAGGTTCCTGACTTTGGTGAAGTCACGTTAGGACGAGAGTCACCCAGCTTCTCTCCCAGAATCTGAACTGTGGCCAGCAGTAATTTTTGGATTTTGGCCCAGGGCATAGAAGGGTTGAAGCTTGAGGTCTAATGTCAAGAGTGCTTTTAACTCATTAAAGGGGTTGGATAAATCACTTAGCCTTCCATTGATTCATCCCATTAGAAGAATAGACAGCCAAAATACGAGAAAGTAAATGAAGACTATGTTTTCACCATCAAGGCTATAAGACCAGTTAATATTTATTGAGTGTGCCAGACATTGTGCTAAATGCTTTGGATAATTATCTCATTTAATTCTCAGAACAATCCAATAAGTAGTTACATAATTATCTTGATGTTTCATTTGAGAAAATTAGGCTTAGAGTGATGAATAACTTGCCTACGATCAAAAGCTAAGACCCGGGAGTTAGGAGCCAGCCCAAAACATCCTTTGGTCTGGGGATGGAAGAGTTTATATTTCTTCTCAACAAAGCCACATGCACCAAAGACATGGATATGGACACATATGTTTAAAATGTATGCAAATTTAAATTTCAAAGTTAGAAATGTAATTAAAGGAAAACTTGTCCAATTTGACCAAGCTGCTGGAATCTATGTGAAAGAAGCTTGGGGGGATGAAGCATGACATCCAGAAAAACAGCTCCCCTCTCTCTAACAGCTGTTCACAGCTCTCTTTTTCAAAAAAGATGCGACATCTCTTCCTCCGGTAGGATTAAAGGAGAATTATTTGGAATCAGTTTATTCTCTTAGGTGTTTTGGGGGCAGTATATCTATCAATAATAAAAATTTGACAAGACTTTTTAACTTAAGAAGTACTTAAAAATCCTTTTATTTCAGAAGCCTGTCTCCAGAGCCTGTCCGTAAAGGTAATTCTCCAATTACATTGTTCATGCTCTTTACTCACATCTACCTTCTCTTTTAAAAATAAAATTTCCAGAACAGATAAAACAACTACATTTAAACATTTAACAAATTCACAGGGAAAATGTGAGGAGGAAGCAAAATCAGCCACACAAGAAAGTTAACTACGGTTAAAATGCCAACGATATAAGGTAGTTATACTAACGTGGTATATGGCTAGACTGGCACTGTCCACAAGAAATATAATATGAGCCACATATGGAATTTAAAATTTTCTGTAGTCATCTTTAAAATGCAAAAAAATGAGTAAATTTAATTTTAATAATCCAATACATTAAAAGTTATTTCAACATGTTCTCAATCTAGAAGATTTTCATATCTTAGTAAGACTTATTAAATTATACACATATACATATATATGCTGAAACTTGGAATCTTGGAATCTCATATGTATTTTTCACGTACAGTGCATATCAGTTTGGACTAACCATGTTTCAAGTACAAGTACTCTGTAGCCACCTGTGACGAGTGGCCACAGTACTGGACGGCCCAGAGCGAGGCTGTCACAAACCCGAACATTTGTCAAGTGTCTAGAACATCCTGGCCTCCCGTCTTCAGAGAGCAGCCAGCTCTTTTCTCATCCTCTTCTTTTCCAGCACTTTTCCCTGTCATTGTTCCCCATCCTCTCTACCAATTCTTCATTAAATTCTGATGAGAAAAAACAATTTTCTGTCAACAGATCACAACACAGAAGAAATTACACTCCACTGCACCTATCTTCCTTAGTTTTATAGGGTACCTAGGTTATTTCCCTGCCCTCATGACATTTTATTTTCATATAACTTGCCTCTGATTTGTAAGGGCTGCCACAAGATTACAACGGAAAACCCCATAAAGAGTTTCCTCTATGAGAGGCCTGATCTTTCTTTCTGACATTAACTGTCCTGTTCCATTTGCATTTTTACTGGAAGCTGCCTCAACACATCTTTTCTTTCAGTGAAGTTGGGACATTTGTTACCAATGAACTACTAATAAAATAGTCTCCTTATGAAAAACTGAAGCAGTGGGAGGCAGAGACGGAGAGGCAGAGACAGAGAGAGAGCGGAGCCCAAAGTAAAACACAGGCACCAGACAGCACTATTTGTTCACGGGAGTAACCGAGGAGCTGATAAGAAGTTGCGTAAAGGAGGTACGCTGCCCCAAGCGAAGTGAGCCCTGGCACGACCACCAACCCCCTCTGGAAGTAGAGTGTATAGTGACAGGAAGATAATTAGGAAGTCAAGAAAGATCACCATGACATTTCCAAGATTATCCCCAAGATAGGTGAACTGGAAATGAGGTGATAAACAGATGTATGTTGTTTGATCATGCCTGGTGTATCATAACACATGCATTTTACCCAGAAAAAATATCAAAAGCATTGCATTGTCAAGTTGCTTCAAGTGAGGGGTGGAATGGGGAATAGGAAACAATACCATTGGTGCAAACGGCTGCTTTTTCCCCAGGTGATAATATGAGGCTGCAAGCCGAAAAAAGAAAAGGGCAAGTGAAACAGGAGGAGGCAATAAAAAATAGAGAATGTCAGTCCAATTTACTCTATTCTGATAATTAACAATAATAGTTAATTCAAGGCAGCGAGTAACTAGCAAAAGCAGGAGGGAGAACAGTCATATTGAAAGAAGAGCAGTGCACGTGTTTCTGTGAACAGAACAGTTAATGTTCCGATGAACCTGTCAACATACCACAGTGCTGGTGCCTTTCTCGGTCAGGCTTTGCAAATAAGTAGGCCAGGAAGAAATGTCAACTCCTCAAGGCAAACCAGCAGCCCTGGAAACCCCACTGTAATGATGACAGCTCACGTGAGAAAGAGAACCGAAACGAGAACGGGTCTGAAGCTAGAATGCAGGCACTGCATTTTCTTCACCTAATGTTTGCCCCTGGGCTTAGAGTAATGCCTGGCACACAGCGGGCCTTCATTAAATATTTGTTGCAAATATTTTTGGTCAATGGCTATAGCTGCAGGTTGCTAGGAGGTATATTTCTATCCCCAAATAGGTTGTGGTATAAATAAAGTGTTGAGAATCATTGGGCTAGTGGCACTGTCCCTAAAAGTGGAAGGGCTAAGACTGAGTGGCAATAGGAGCCCTACTACTATCTGAGCTGGTGCAGTGCCCAAAAGGACATTAGTCATGAATTCTAACTGGAGTAGGGGTTTTGAGGAAGACCCCTATCATAAGCCAATGTATGGCTGATCCAACCAGACCCATGGATTAGGAGCTTGGGACATGGGAAAAGTCAACATATCAGTTGGTACAGAACAGTGGCCATGTCCTCTGTGGGACAAGTTGAATAAATAAGTAATTGCCATAATGTGTGTGGACGTTTTTTGTAACCAGGCACTTGACCTTTAACAGGACATAGAAGGAGCGTGTCCTGGAGTGTCCTGGATATCGTGCAAGTCCCCGAATAGCAAGGAAGGGAAAGTTAACATTCCGTAGTGAAACTGGACAAAGTTAATGGCAGTAAGATTAGTGTGCCAACAAATTTATTTATCTTCTATTCGAAATTATCATTTCCCAATGGATTACCACAGGGCCTCAGATATAGAAAGACTGAAATCTTTGTGGGGCCTCATTCTCCTGTTCATTACATATTTAAGTGGAAGGTGGAAAATCCTCACTAACAGTAGCTTTTTTACCTTTCAGTTAAAAATACAGAAACTATAGCTGCATAGACTTCCTTGTTCTTATCTATAATAATAATTATTTGTCCTTCAAAATTGATTTGAGAGAGAGAGAGAGAGAGAGATGGAACGGGAGAGAAGGAGAGAGGGAGGGAGGGAGAGAGACCAGATAGACAGGCATTGATTTTTTTGCTTCACACATTCATGCATTTATCTGTTGATTCCTGTATGTGGCCCAACTGGGGATCAAACCCACAATCCTGGTGCATCAGGTTGAAGCCCCACCTAACTGAGCTACTCAGCCAGGGCAACAGTTATTTCTTTCTCAGGTGCCTTTCCATTGCTTCCTGGGTCATAATAAAAATAATATCTTCATTCCATGAGCATGATCCCTAGAGATTCACCTAGCTCCTATTCTTCCAGGTGGTGGCAGTGGGAAGTTACCAAAGTAAGCAGCATAGTAAATTAATATATGAACAAAGAAATACATAAAATACTACAAAGGAAAGAAAGTAAACATTGCTTAATGTTATTCTTACTTCATGTCTCTCTTTCCCCTTCATTTCTTACCAATGCATTTGACAAGATGATCTTTTATTCCTAAAAAAAACAAAAAAGGTCCATCCCTGTAAGAACAGCCTCCCCCTTCTTCACTTCTCCAGTTATTCCATTCTTTCTACAATACACAGTCTACCCCTTTTGGGGGATTGTTGCCTGAGAGACAATAAAAAGCAGAGGTCCCATTGTTCCTATACAAATTATTTTTTCCTGAGCTTCTGGTTTCTCTTGCTCCTAGCCTGCTTAGGGGAATTCTTGCTGTCTTATCTGTCTTCCTGGATTTGGGTCCTACTGTGCATTTTGGCCTCTGAGATGTGTCAGAGTGGGGGTCCTGGTTGTGAAGCGGTCTGCTCTGGACTGTTAAACTCACTGTGGATCTTGAGGCCAACCGTCCACTCCCAGGCCCCCAGACACTGGTGTTTCAGTGTCGGCGCCTCACTCTGCATAGACAACCCAGGATCACCCAGGCTCTGACGTCACAGAAAGGTTATGTTCCCTCATCCTCTGAGTTTCCTACAAGAAATTCCACCAAATTATATTTAAAACAGGTCTATTAGTACCACCAACAACTGCTAAATTCCTAGCATTGTATGGCTATGTTCTATACCATCAGCTGAAGATTAACAAATTGGGCTTCCAGCTGTAACGAAGCCATTTGGTTCTATAAAAGGCAAAAGTAGAAAGCATTGCATTGCTGTGGCCACATGAATGTCAAGGACAAAGTATGTCATGCATTGCCTGACAGCTATAGCAGAAAGGACGGTTCCATCACATGAGGTCCATAGACAGTGAGGAACAGCAAAGGCTTCTATTGCTCCCAGGTGGCAAAGCTGCCAAATTACCTCACAGGATGTCTGACCACAACATATATAAAGTAGTCAGTAAAAAGGACCACAGTTTTACAGAATCAGCATTCAGGAATTGTCAGAAAAACCCAGCAGAAAATATACAAATGACTTGTAGTAATTTATACAGAGAACCAAAAAAGACCTCATTGATTTGGCCAAGATTATACATAAATCAAAGCTGAGGAAAGGCAATTTATGGGAGTAAATGATAAACTGAGAATCATACAGAGTAAATGATAAGGAAAAGCAGGCTGATCAATAAATATATTCATTCATTCAACATTTATTATGTACCTAGTAGGTCCCACATATTGCGATGGGAGTTATAGAAGTAAAGATGAACAAGATAATGTTTTTGTTCTTGAGAAGCAAAGAGAATGTACTCACATTCTAGTACAAAGACAAACACATAAATAAAACACTGTAATAGATGGTAAGGGCTATAGTAGAATTATGTAAAGCCCTTTACAGAGCAGAGAAAAGTGACTAACTGCATGGAGCAAGTGAAAATAACCTCTGAATCACCTTAACAGGGAGAAAGATTTCACATGCAGGGCGAGGTACAGAGAAGACTGAAAGTCTAAGAAAGGTTGGAAACACCAGAGGAAGAAGGTGAAGGGAATTCACTGACAAGGATTGGTTGGGAAGGAGCAAGGCACAGCCCAGAGGCATCCCAGAAGTCATGAGAGGACAGGGATGTTCAATGGTCACAGTGTAGGCAGTAGGATCAGAAGCAGTGAAGCTGGGCTGCTGAGATGCTGGCATCAGCCAACCACACCCAATCAGAGACATGTGGGACTTAGGCTGCTGTAGAACATATGAGGTCTGTCCAGAAGGTACCGAGCCATGTAATATGAAAAATAGAGACATTTATTGAAAAAGATACAAGAACAAGAAACATTGTACTTAGGACAATGACACCTCAGTCCCCTTCAAAGATGGCACCTTGGGTCCTCACACAGGTCTACCAATTGCTATCAATGGCCCCATCGTACTCTCCTGAATCTCACTGACAGTCTGACATGTCTTTCCTTTCAAATGTGATTTTAGATTTGGGAAAAGGCAAGAGTTGCAGGGCATCAAATCTGGGCTGTAGAGGGGCTGAGTCACCTGGATGATTTGGTGTTTCACCAAAAAACTGTACAAGGCGGGATGCATGAGTGGGTGCATTGTCGTGATGAAGCTGCCAATCATCAGCTGCCCACAGCTATGGCCTTCTGAATCAACCAAATACTATCTGCAGAGGAATGTTGAAGCTTAACACAAAATTGGATGCAGATGTGTCACTCTACTCACTCAGTCATTCTGAATGCAACAGTCATACAGTACACAAGCTCACTCAAAGATATCTACTACCCCCACTGACTAGTAGAGTGAAGCTGTCATTGTTCATGCATGTGCATCCAAGTCCACTCCCCTTGGCGGCCAGGTTACATCAATGTTGCCACAAACTATTCTTGATATATTAACAATGGCTGAACTTTTTCCACACAGACTTTGTATTGAGAACTTAAAATTCAAGAAGGGTAAATTTATTCACTTGAAGTTACATCTTAAAACTATGAGAATAGAATATTTCACAAAATTAGCATCATATGAAGGACCATCCAGCCATAAGACAAATTTTGTTCTTGCAGGATTTGCTGGTTGTCGTGTCTACTGAATTAAAGAAAGAGAGAGAAGGAAAAGAAACATCAGAAATTTTGTTGTTTCAAGGAGATAGCCAACCTATATGATGCAGAATTCAAAACACTGGTAATCAGTATGCCCACAGAATTGATTGAGCTTGGTCACAAAATGAAGAAAGAAATGAAGGGCACACAAAGGTAAATAAGGCAAAATATACAGAGAACCAACAGTGAAGGGAAGGAAACCAGGACTCAAATCAATGATTTGGAACAAAAGGAATAAATAAACATCCAACAGGACCAGAATGAAGAAATAAGAATTTAAAAAAATAAGGATAGGCTTAGGAACCTCTGGAACAATTTTAAGCACTCCAACATTCGATCATAGGGGTGCCAAAAGAAGAAGAGGAAGAGCAAGACATTGAAAACTTATTTGAAAAAGTAATGTAGGGAAACTTTCCCAATCTGGTTAAGGAAATAGACTTCCAGGAAGTCCAGGAAGCCCAGAGACTTCCAAAGAAATTGGACCCAAGGAGGAACACACCAAGGCACATCATAATTACATTAGAAAAGATGAAAGATAAGGAGAGAGTCTTAAAAGTAGCAAGAGAAAAGGAGACAGTTACCTACAAAGAAGTTCCCATAAGACTGTCAGCTGATTTCTCAAAAGAAACCTTACAGGCAAGAAGGGGCTGGAAAGAAGTATTCCAAGTCATGAAAGGCAAGGACCTACATCCAAGATTACTCTATCCAGTAAAGCTATCATTTAGAATGGGAGGGCAGATAAATTGCTTCTCAGATAAGGTCAAGTTCAAGGAGTTCATCATCACCAAGCCCTTATTTTATGAAATGTTAAAGAGATTTACCTAAGAAATAGAAGATCAAAAACTATGAACAAGAAAATGACAACAAACTCTTACCTATCAACTAAACCTAAAAAACAAACAAAAAATAAACAAACAAACAAAAAACAAACTAAGCAAACAACTAGAACAGGAACAGAATCACAGAACTGGAGATCACATGGAGGGTTATCAGTAGGGTGGGGGAGGGGGGAAAAGGTACAGGGAATAAGAAGCATGAGTGGTAGGCACAAAATAGACAGGGGAAGGTTAAGAATAGTATAGGAAATAGAGAAGCCAAAGAACTTATATATACAACTTAGTTCATGGACATGAACTAAGGCGGGTGGGGAATGCTGGAGGGTGGAGGGGTACATGGTACATGGCAGTGGGGGGAATAAAGGGGAGAAAGAAACTGGGATAACTGCAATAGCATAATCAATAAATTATATTTAAAAAACAAAAAAAGATACTTCAAAAATACAATATTGCTGCTGAGAGAACTTAGAAGAAAAAATGAATCTCTGTAAGAAGAGCTAGAAGAAAATTCAGAAATGGAAGAATATCCAAAAAAGTCATATGGAGGAACATCCATTCAATAACTTTTCATGGACACTGGATATTTGATAGTCTCACTACTCAAATTGTGGTTCTCAGGCCAGCAGCCTCAGCCTTGGCGGGGAGCCTGTCGGAGTGCAGCATCTTGGGCGCTGCAGCCCACGCTTGTTGAATCACAATGTGCAGTTTATTACGAGCTGTTTATATAAATCACATGCAGACCCAGGTTTGAGAAGCAGTTTTAGAGAACTGAGGAAATGGTTCACACTATAAGAGGGCATGGAAACTACTGCTAAGGCACTAAGAAGAAACATGCCTTTCCCACCTCTGGTCCTCAGCGCCCTCCTGTGGTTCTCAGCTGGAAATTCTGCAGCTCTCAGACACTTCCCTGGAATGTCCCAAAATACCTACATTAAATATATGCCTGCATCACTGTGACTGAGTTTAATTAGGTACCAAGAGAAAAAGAGTATGATTATCTCATTAAAGTAATAGCTCACACACTAAGGTGTGAAAGGCCGACTGGAATGACATTCTCAGCAATGATTGACATTTTAAGGGTATTTGTTAATGCAAATAAGTTTCTAACTGGTTGTCTATGGGAAAGAGTTATGTTTGAAATGGGAAGGCTTCCAAGTATATATTGTCCCTGCCTACTGAAGGCTACTGCTGGCAGAACAATAAATTATTAGAATCCACTTATGGGCCAAATAGTGTTATAATAAATTAAAACCATCTTCCTCTGAGTTATGGAAATAATGGTGATGACAGGCTAAGTGGACTTGCTAAGATTAAATTACGCACAATTTTGAAAAAGAGCATGGGTAGATAGAACAGTACATTGGATTTAGGATTAGAAAAACTGAAAGGACACATTTAGTTGGATGTTGAAAAGAAGTGAACTGAGAAGGAAATTAACAAATTATATGTTCTATACTACAAAAAACTTAAAGATGATCACTAGAAAGCATATAAGGGATAAAAATAAAGTCATACCCAGATTATTTGGCTGCATAAGCTATTTAAAAATCAAAACTAGAACAAAAAGAGGGGGGCGGTATAAAGGGAAGGCCCAGGGGCACCTGTGCACAGGAAGAGAATGTTTTTCAGTAAAAGCTTCTAAAATCAGGCAAGTTGTACGGTATCAGCAGGGGTCCAAAGGTTAAATTGTCTATGGTAAACATGAATCAAAAGATTTCTATGCTTTCTATGCTCAAGAAGAAAAATAAAATAGTTTTAAAAGGAATTTTCTATTTGAACAGCAGTGGATAGAGATTGTGTGGGGTAGTAAACACAGCAAGAAAAACTATACAGGTAAAAGTTTGTCTAGATGTAAGCAAAAGCTTTTATACACTGCAAGAGCCAAGTTAATGTTTTTAAGACTAGATCTCCCAGTCTGATAAGCTGGTTTAACTATAACTGCTTCGGTTTTTTTAGGGTTTTCTTAAGGACTTGGTGAAGTGTATTCTCACTCAATAACATTCAATAAATATTTGATCTGTTGTTTAATTTCAAAAAAAGGAAATAGGGGTTACAATAATATTTTTAATATAATAAAATGTAATTCATATTCAATAAAAGTTTTAAAATTATAAAAAAGAGGAGGAGCCCTGGCCTGGTAGCTCAGGTGGGTGGAGTGTCACACCAATACACCAAGGTTGCAGGTTCGATCCCCTGTACAGGGACATACAAGAATGAACCAGTGAGTGTATAAATAAGTAGAACAACAAAAATTGATGTTTCTCTCTCTCTCTCCCTCAAATTAATAAAAATGTTTTAAAAAGAGGAAGGATATATATGTAAATATATGTATGTATATATCCATTTCATATGTATATGTATATATATGTATGTAATTCCTACATTCTTATTCTACAACTTCACAGCTTTAAACCATCAATATTAACTATTTATGTAAGGGCTCTAGATCCAGATTGATGGGGTGAAAATCCTGGCATCACCATTTAAAACTGTACAATCTTCGAAGGCATATTTAGCTTTCCGTGGCTCAGTTTCCTCGTCTGTAAAATAAAGGTAACAGTAATCCCTGCATCTCACATATTTCTGTGGCATTTGTTCTTGTCTGTCTGCCTCTTTACTTGACTCTCTTTACTTACCTGGCAGCAGCACCTTCCTTCCCTCCCAGCTGTTCACGGCATATTTCCCAAAGTTCCATCAGTAATCAACCAAAAGTCATATTGACAACATTGCTTCATGCGTAGCAGCAGCCTTAGGATCCAGAGAGACCTCAGGTTCAGTTCCATCTGTGCTGTGCAGAAAATTAAAATCTCTTCGCTTCATGGTGCCCAGTGACCAGCCCGGAACCCACAAATGGTCTGCTGTGTCTCAGCTATGTGGACTTCCCTAGTGGTTTTCCCCATCCTGATGCTACTGGGTCTTTTGATATTCTTGTTCTGATTTGATTGCTACTATTATTTAAAAGTAATCTTTACAAAGTATATGGATAAGACCTGCATTGTAGGAAATATTTATATTGTACATAAGTGTATCCAATCCACTTTTATGTGTATAACTCCAGACTTTCCACTATGCATACATGGTGGTTAGATGACTAGAATGATGACTCGCCTCCATGGTAGGCTAGAGCAGACACTTAATACACATTTGTTGCATAAATTAATTACTATGCCAACTGTATCAGAGACTGCTAGTTGCCTACCAGTATCCATTCTTCTCATTCTCTCCTTCTTTTATAGAATCACCCAATTTTATCTGGGTATATCCATTACAATATTTTAATTACATGTTTGTCTCCTTCATTACAACACAAGCTACTCAAAAACAAACAAACAAAAAACATGTCTTCTTTAATCTCATTGTCTTAATTCCTAACACAGTATCTGGCACCTACTAGGTATGGAGTAAATGATGAACAGCACCATTTATTGGTCCACTTGTTTTTCAGCATTGTCTCATCAGTAGACTTTACAAAAGGAACTCAGTTCTCAATGGTTTTTACTTTACCATTCACCCCCAGATTACTTGCCTTTTCTCAGTCATATATTAGGCAATGGCTTATCTATGAGAAGACTGATGGGCTATTTCTGTCCCTGAGTTCTCTGTAAGCCATTTGTATATTTTCTGCTGTGCTTTACTGACTCTACCTAGATGCCAATTTTATAAAGTATAATCCTTTTCACTGACTACTATATAGCAGTCAGAGTTCCTGTGGAGGTAATTTGGCAATTTTGCCACCTGGGGTAAGTGGGGATGACTTATTTCCCAGCCTCCCCTGCAGCAAATCATGTGACAGATTCGATGTGTGCACCTTCTGGATGTCCCTTTGTCCTTCCTGCTGGCTGGAATACGGAGAATGTGGTGGTGGGACTTCCTGGGTGAAGACAATGCCCCAGGGATGAGAAAGCAGCAGGGCAGAAGGATCCTGGGTCCCTGTCAGCATGGCTGCTTGTGTCCAGATGGGTATATGAGAGAGAAATTTCTATCTTAGTTAATGTCTTAGCTAATATAAAAGCAAATTTTCTCATGGGTGTTACCTTTCTTATACTCCTCTCATTTTTCAGGCAGACAACCAAGCATTGGTACAGGTATCCTTTTTGGATTCCATCACCTCCACAAAGCATGCCCTAACACAGACAGTGCACTCAATTTGCATGTCTCTTATCCATACCCGCAGAGAACATGCATGCCTTTTTCCAATCCTGACAGACGATCATATCAGCTTACTTTCTTTTGCCCAGTATTGTCATTCCAGGTGAATTCCACCTGTCAAGCACAAGGATTTGGAGAAAATTCTACAACATTACATAGCACGAATGTAGGAATACACTTTATTTTCCATATAAAGGGGACCCTTGACACCTTTGTCATCCCACAGAAAAGCATCCTGGGGCAGGGTACTGCTCTTGCCGCAGTTTAAGACTGCACTCCAGTGGAGAAATGGTGCTCCCCTGCGTGCCTTCATTTTATAGGGCAAGCATGGGAAGCAGCCTCATCAGCTCTCGATGCCAGGCAGCTGCCAAGCAGCGTACCAGCTGTTGGCACAAACAATCAGGAAAGTCAAGTGTCTGGGCACTCAGTCCACCCATCAAGGGAGGAAGCCACAGGGCTTGTGGGGCACTGAGCTTGAGTGTAACCTCAGTGGGTACAACCCACTGGGAGGAGGAGTCAGCGCCTTGTCATACACTTGTCCCAGCTGGCTTATTGTCCTGTCAACCTACAGTCCACCCAGGACCGACATTCCCTTTACAGTTCTGGGGACATAAACTTGCTTTTGAATAACAACTTTAAACAAGTCTGCTAAATCAGATCACAGTGCCAAAATACCTAGAGATAGTCAAAGGAATGCAATCCTAAAATCAGTCTTGAATGATACAAACTAACAGCCATCGAGTTTTGAAGAATCAGCAGAAGACTGGTGAAAACGGGGTTAAGATAGCAGAAAAAATTTAAAATAAATTCTTTAGATGTGACCATTAAAAGAGCATTGGCAATGAACTATAAGTCATCTCCTAAAGTAATAGGGGGACTGATTTAAATCAATAAAGACTAAAATATCCTAAGTTTGCTGTAACTTTATTCTCTTTCATCTTCAGATATTTATTATAGTAGTCCGCTCTGGCGGGGGTAGCATTGATTTAAAAATGTTTTAAGTTAAAATAAAGATACTATGTACATGAGAAATGGAGAAAGAATTATAGGTGCAGCTTCAGGAATTCTCTGGCATTCTTGTTACTAGATTTTAATGCAGGGACCATTGGAGTGGTTGCCCCCAACTGTACTGTGTGTTCAGTGATGGAATAATTTTATCTCTATCAGCTCTAACTACAATGAAAAGGAGAACTGGAAAATAAAAGACCAAGAAAACCAAAGCACCTAGAGGAGTAAGGAGAGTAGGGAAACCAGGAGAGATGTGACTGTTTAGGGGTGCACAGAAGGACGGACAGAAGAACGAACCAGCATACCTGGGAAAACTATTCTTCTTCCCATATTCTGCATTCTGTACCCACCCAACCCCAACCTGGTCCATACACTTCAGAAATTAAAGGTAAAGCTGTATTGAGGATCTTTTCCTCCATAGGGCAGTGTGCAGCCCATGGAGCAACTACTGAGTGCTGGGTTTGGTTATTAACCAGGTTCAAAAGTTACCTCTTCTGTGATGTCCTCCATCCCTATAGGGCAAGAGCCTCAGGGGGAGGAAGTAACACTTCTTGATATTCTTGACTGGCTCTTAGGCAGCCACTCCACAGATGGAATAATGTCGGACTATAGGTTGAGACTGGTGCTTTCATTAACCCCAATGAAAAACAGTTCACAGTTTGTTTAGTTAAAATGAATAGATCTGAATTTTGCATCAAATGTACCTCACTTATAAACTTGACAAATTTGCTTCTGAGTTTTACATATAATTTGAAAGAGCTGACAACACGTGTCACCAGCTTAAGGTCTACATCATGATCCCATGGTGGGAAATCTGAAGTGACTTAAATAACCCTGCTGCAATTTCAAGTAGAGAGCCATAATGAGTAATGATCAGTAAGGTAAGCATGTCACAAATACAAGGGACCCATTGTCATAGGCATGGAGAGAACGCTAGATTGTCATTCTCAGAAGCAGGCCCTCTATTTTTCAACAAGTCACCAGTGAATATTCTTCTTGTACAGAGGAAGTATTTACCCACATTACAAACCATAACAAAGCCTGACATAACCATTTATTATGGTTAGAAGCTTCTATTTAAGAGACGAAGAGACGAAGAAACTAAGCTTCCGGACCACGGCAGGGGACCAACAAGGTGAACTGGCGGAAGTTCTGAGTGTTTCTACCAAGCAGCTGCCCGTCCTTCATCTGAGAGTTCCCTGCGTCTGCCATTTTCAGGGAGGTAAAACTCCCATGTCTATTTTAAATGCTTTCTAATTTGAAGCAAAATGACATTTTGTTTTAAATTAAACCAAACATGTTCTGATACAGGATGAAATAGAGTACTCTCAAAAACGTCATAAAGATTTTCAAGGACAGTTGCACTTTTTAAAAAAATATGACATCTTCTCGCAAACAATGGGAAGACAAAGAAACAATCCCCAAATGAAAGGAAAGGAGGAAGCCTCAGAAAGAATGCTAAATGAAAGAGAGGCAATTCAACTATCAGATATTGAGTTCAAAGCAATGATTGTCAGGAAGCTCAATGAGCTCACAATGAGCTACCAGAAACTACAGGGAAACTACAATGAACTCACTGAAAACTACATCAGCATAAAAAAGGAAATAGAAACTCTCAACAAGGGCCAAGAGGAAATGAAGAATACAATTTCTGAACTGAAGAACACAGTAGAAGGAATGAAAATCAGGATCGATGAAGCAGAAGATCGGATTAGCGAGCTAGAGGACAAAGTAGAAGAAAACACCCAGAAAGAGCAAGAAAAGGAAAAGAGGCTCAGAAAGAATGAAGAGGGATTAAGAGAAATGCAAGACAATATGAAACGTAATAATATCCATATAATAGGGATACCAGAAGGAGAAGAAGAGGAACAAGGGATAGAAAACCTATTTGAAAAAGTAATGATGGAAAACTTCCCTAATTTGATGAGAGAAAAAGTCACACAAATCCAGGAAACACAGAGAGGCCCAATCAAGAGGAACCCAAAGACACCCACCTCAAGACACATCATAATTAAAATGGAAAAATTTCAAGACAAAGAGAGAACCTTAAAGGCAGCAAGGCAGAAACAGGAAGTAACATACAAGGGAGCCCCAATAAGGCTAACAGCTGACTTCTCAATGGAAACACTCCAAGCCAGAAGAGAATGGCAAGAAATAATCCAAGTAATGAGAACCAGAGGCCTGCAACCACGACTACTTTACCCAGCAAGGCTCTCAATCAAGATAGAAGGCCAAATAAGAGGCTTCCCAGACAAAAGAAGACTAAAAGAATACACCTCCACTAAACCAGCTCTGCAAGAGATGCTAAAGGGACTGCTTTAAGGAAAGAAAGGAAAAGAGAGAGTGAGAGAGGAACACACGTACATAAAAGGCAATGAATAAGTACCTATCAACAATAACCTTAAATGTAAATGGATTAAATGCTCCAATCAAAAGACATAGATTAGCTGATTGGATAAGAAAACATGACCCACACATATGCTGCCTACAAGAGAGCCACCTCAGGACAAAAGATCTACACAGGCTGAAAGTGAAGGGCTGGAAACAAATTTTCCAAGCAAATGGACAGGGAAAAAAAAGCCGGGGTAGCAATACTCATATCTGACAAAATAGACTTCCAAAAAAGGGCCATAAAGAGAGACCCAGAAGGTCATTTCATAATACTCAAGGGAAGAATCCACCAAGAAGACATAAATATTGTAAATATATTTATATACCCAACATAGGAGCACCCAAATACATAAAGAAAATCTTAGAGGACTTCAAGAAAGATATTGACAGCAACACAATTATTGTGGGGGATTTTAACACCCCACTATCAAAAATGGACAGATCTTCCAAACAAAATATCAACAAAGATATTGTGGCATTGAACAATACCCTAGATGAAATGATATATTTCTGTGGCTTTACTGATATATACAGAACCCTCCATCCCAAAGAAGCTAAATACACATTTTTTTCAAACGTACATGGGACATTTTCAAAGATTGACCACATGATAGGACACAAAACAAGCCTCAACAATTTCAAAAAAACTGAAATCATACCAAGCATTTTCTCAGATCACAAGGGACTGAAACTAGAAACCAACCCCAAGGAAAAAAACCCAAAACACTCAAATTCATGGAGATTAAATAGCATGCTATTAAACAATGAATGGGTCAAGAATGATAATAGGGAAGAAATCAAAAGGTTTCTGGAAACAAATGAAAATGAACTCACAACAACCAAAAACTTATGGGACACAGCCAAGGCAGTCCTGAGAGGGAAGTTCATAGCGATACAGGCTCACCTAAAAAGGTTAGAAACATTCCAAACAAACAACCTAACCCTACGTCTACAAGAACTCAAGGAACAACAACAAAGACAGCCCAGAGCAAGCAGAAGGAAGGAAATAACCAAGATCAGAGCAGAATTAAATGACATAGAGACTAAAAGCACAATTCTAAGGATCAATGAATCCAAGAGCTGGCTCTTTGAAAAGATAAACAAAATCGACAAGCCTTTAAGCAGACTCATCAAGAAAAAAAGAGAGAAGACCCAAATAAACACAATCAGAAATGAAAGAGGAGAGATTAGAACAGATACCACAGAAATACAAAGGACTGTGAGAAATTACTATGAAGAACTGTATGCCAAGAAATTTGAAAACCTAGATGGACAAATTTCTAGAAAAATATAATCTTCCAAAACTCAATAAAAAAGAAGCAGAAAGCCTGAACAAACCAATAACAGCAAAAGAAATTGAAGCAGTAATCAAAAAACTCCCAACACACAAAAGCCCTGGACCAGGTGGTTTCACAGGAGAATTCTGACAAAGCATTTAAGGAAGAGCTAATCCCTATCCTTCACAGACTATTTCAAAAAATCCAAAAAGATGGAAGACTCCCAAACTCTTTTTATGAGGCCAATGTCATCCTAATTCCAAAACCAGATAAAGACACAACAAAGAAAGAAAACTTCAGGCCAATATCGCTGATGAACATTGATGCTAAAATCCTCAACAAAATACTGGCAAACCGCATCCAACAGTACATTAAGATCATACACCATGACCAAGTGGGATTCATTCCAGGGATGCAAGGATGGTACAATATTCACAAATCAGTAAATGCAATACATCACATAAACAAAAGCAAAGACAAAAACCACATGATCATATCAATAGATGCAGAAAAAAGCATTTGATAAGGTACAGCACCCATTTATGATAAAAACACTCAGCAAAGTGGGAATAGAGGGAGCATTCTTCAACATAATAAAGGCCATATATGAGAAACCTACAGCCAACATTATACTCAATGGGCAAAAATTAAAATCTTTTCCACTAAGAACAGGAATAAGACAAGGATGTCCACTTTCACCACTTCTATTCAATATAGTACTGGAAGTTTTAGCCACAGCAGTCAGACAAGAAAAAGAAATAAAAGGCATCCAAATCAAAAAGGAGGAAACAAAACTGTCACTGTTTGCAGATGACATGATAGTGTACATAGAAAATCCTATAGACTCCATCAAAAAACTGCTTGACCTAATAAATGAATTTGGCAAAACAGCGGGATACAAAGTCAATATCCAGAAATCAAAGGCATTTCTGTACACCAACAATGAAACAGCAGAAGCAGAAATCAAGAAAAAAAATCCCATTTGAAATAGCAAAAAGAAAAATAAAATACCTAGGAATAAACCTAACCAAAGAGGTAAAAGATCTGTATTCAGAAAACTACATAACACTGAGGAGAGAAATCAAGGAAGACACAAACAAATGGAAACATATACTGTGTTCATGGATTGGAAGAATTAATATCATCAAAATGTCCATACTACCCAAAGCAATTTACACATTCAATGCAATACCTATTAAAGTACCAATGGCTTATTTCATAGACATAGAACAAACACTTCAACAATTTATATGGAACCATAAACGACCCCTGAATAGCTGCTGCAATTTTGAGAAAGAAGAGTAAAGTAGGAGGGATCACAATACCTGACACTAAACTATACTACAAGGCCACTGTAATCAAAACAGCCTGGTACTGGCATAAAAACAGGCACATGGACCAATGAAACAGAACAGAGAGCCCAGAAATAAACCCAAGTCTCTATGGTCAATTAATATTTGACAAAGGAAGCAGCAACATAAAATGGAATAAAAATAGCCTCGTCAACAAATGGTGTTGGGAGAACTGGACAGCTACGTGCAAAAAAATGAAACTCGAGCACCAACTTACACCTTATACAAAAATAAATTCAAGGTGGATAAAAGACTTAAATATAAACCATGACACCATTAAAGTCCTAGAAGAGAATGCAGGCAGGAAAATCTCAGATATTTCACGCAGAAACTTTTTTACTGACATGTCTCCTAGAGCAAGGGACATAAAGGAAAGAATAAACAAATGGGACCTCATCAAAATAAAAAGCTTTTGCACAGCTAAAGAAAACAGTATCAAAATAAAAAGAGAACCAACTGTATGGGAAAACATATTGGCCAATGATACCTCAGACAAGGGTTTAATCTCCAAAATATATAAAGAACTTACACGACTCCACTCTAAGAAGACAAGCAACCCAATTAAAAAATGGGCAAAGGACTTAAACAGACACTTCTCCAAGGAGGATATACAGAAAATCCAAAGACACATGAAACGATGTTCAATATCGCTAGCTATCAGAGAGATGCAGATTAAAACCACAATGAGATACCACTTCACACCAGTCAGAATGGCCATCATAAACAAAGCAACAAACAACAAGTGTTGGAGAGGTTGTGGAGAAAAGGGGACCCTAGTGCACTGTTGGTGGGACTGCAGACTGGTACAACCACTATGGAAAGCAGTATGGAACTTCCTCAGAAAACTAAAAATGGATCTGCCTGTTGATCCAGCAATTCCACTGCTGGGACTATATCCTAAGAATACTAAAACACCAATCTAAAAGAACCTTTGCACCCCGATGTTCATAGCAGCACAATTTACAATAGCTAGGTGCTAGAAGCAACCTAGATGCCCATCAGTAAATGAATGGATCAAAAAACTATGGTACATTTACACAATGGAATTCTATGCAGCAGAAAGAAAGAAGGAGCTCCTACCCTTTGCAACAGCATGGATGGAGCTGGAAAGCATTATGCTAAGTGAAACAAGCCAGGCAGTGAAAGACAAATACCACATGATATCACCTTTAACAGGAACCTAAACAACAAAACAAAGAAACAAGCAAAATATAACCAAAGACACTGAAATAGGGGACAGACTGACAGTGACCAGAGGGGAGAGAAGAGGGAATTTCAGGGGGGAATGGGTAGGGTTTACAGGAACAAATTTGGTGGACACATGGACAAAAACTAGGGTTGGGAGGTAATGGGGGGGAAGAGGGGAGGGGTGGGTGGGTGGGCTGGAATGGGAGTAAGTGGGAGAAAACTGTACTTGAACAGTGATTAAAATAAAATAAAAAAAAATATGACATCTTAAATACCTACAAAACAAAGACTCTTTCTCACTGTTATTTCCCAACTCAAAGCCTTGTACACATAGGCAATTAACATATTTAATTTAATGATACAACACTGATGCCCCTTAGTTGCTAGTCAGTACGAACTCCCAAATTATCAAGATACAGTACCATGGGATAGTAATGCTACTTTCATATACCTCTTAATTAAAATCAATTTTTGTAAAGTTATTATTAAACTATCAGCTAATTAATGAAACACTAACCGAATACTTTTATAGCTCAATCATTTAGAGAAACTATAGGGAAATACATGAAGTATGAATGCAGCCCTTACCTTCAAGAAGATTATAATCTTATTGAAAAAACAAAGCTTAAATTTTTTAAAATTGCATAATCAAAATAATGCCTCAGGTGTGAATTAACACATATAATATCTATTTCAAAAATAAATTTCAGTCCAGCAAATCAATTATTATCTACTTATAATGTAAAAACAACAACAGAGAATTATAACTCTTTAAATTCTTCAGTTACTTCTGACCTTTTATAATTTGGCTGTATTATTTCTAGTATTACTTCTCACTGACCCATCCCTCCCCACCAGACTATGCACTTAGCCAAAACAGAATAAATACTCCCTCCTTCTCAAACTCATATCGCTTTGGGTGCTTCATGCCCTTCTTTACTGATTATGTAGCTACCCAACTTACCTCTTCTTTTTTTTATACTCCTCACCTGAGGATATGTTTGTATTAATTTTTTAGAGAGAGGGGAAGGAAGAGATAGAAACATTGATTGGTTGCCTGCTGTACAAACCCAGACTGGGGATTGAACCCCCAACCTATGTATATGCCCTGACGGGGGTCAAACCCACAAACTTTTGGTGTACTAGACAACACTCCAACCACCTGAGCCACCTGGCTAGGGCCCAATCTTACCTCTTCACTTAAAACAAACAAACAAACAAACACCTCACTGCACCAAGATTGCTAGTATTTACTAATATCTGTGTTTTTCCTCTTTTGCTCAGACATACACTAAAATACATTTCTGGCTCCCTTGCACTTGGATGTGGCCAAGTGTCTGTGTCTCACAAACAGCACGTGAATGCAAGGGCTGCACGCCACTTCTTAGTCTGGCCCATGACAACTTTCACCTGCAGACCTCTTACTCCAAGGATCTGGAAGAAGGTGAGGTAACAAGTGGGAGGGACCCAAGGACCCCAAATTACTCTGTGGAGCAGAGGGCCACCTTCCACCACTGTTGATCTGCTTTGGGCTGTTAACCTGACGAGAGTGAAAAAACAAAAGAAAACCAGACTTCCTCTTGTGTTAAGCCATTGCACTTTGGGAGTTTATCTGACACACTAGCTAGCACTATTTACCTTAATGATTATACCTACTTCTCTTTTAGTCATAGATCAAAGATTCCTCCACAAAGTCTTTTCCACCCCCTCAGGCAGAATTAATCACCCTTTCACTGTCTTCCCAGAGCATTTATTATGTATATTTATAATTTAATGCTGTCTGATTTATCAACTAGCTACTGAGATCCCTGAGGGTAGATACTGTTCATTCACGTAGGAATCCTTAACCTAGACCGAGGTAGGTACTCTGTGATGTTTACTGAAAGTTCTTGAGTGATCCATGGTTTATGAACTTCGTGTTAATTTACTAGAGTACTATAAATGAATTTGATTTAGAACACAAAAGGAAAAATTTTTTCCAGTGGGTGAGAAAATACTACTGGATCCAGGGATGTATTCAACTTACATTTGAATGCCATGCTTAAACAATAACATTTCTTTGGATAACATAGTTTATTTATTCTTTTATGATGCTTAACAATGTGAATCATCACATGCAAGTACAATAAATGCATTTCCTCTTCCTGACTCTGAATAGCCCCTGAGGGTTTCAGTGACAACCTGCTGGCAGGTAATTGTGATCTGTTGCAACTTTTGGGAATAGTTTTATTGTTCTTTTTGATAAAGGAAAACAGACTGTTGGAGGGATGCCTCTGGTGTACACTCAAGAATAATCTAGCCAGAAATAATTTAAAAGGGTCTGCAGAACAAGTGTTAACATAAAAGTGAAAATATGCAAAGGTTCAATTTATAGTCCATAATATCAGAAATTGAAACAAAACCAGTACATTGCTGGGTTCATAGGTATCACGTGTCTGCTTCTCTCCCCAGGCTGCACTACCACACTGCAGGGCCTCTTGGGCAGTAGAGCTGGGATGGAGAACCACACATGCGCACTCATACACATGTTCACATAGGATACAACTGGAGTAAGTCCCTGGTTGAATCAATGAACGAGACAAAGTATTATACCCCCTCACATCTTCTATTGGCCCTGAGACCTCTTAGCGAGGGCTGGTCCTACACTGTCCACTCCAGGTAGGGTCTCATCGACTCTAAGAGCACAATTCTTCCTAAGCCACAGTCATTTATTTATTTATCCTCACCCAAGGATATTTTTTATTGATTTCCAAAAGAAACGAAGAGAGAGAGAAACATCGTTGTGAGGGCAAAACATCAGTCGTTTGCACGTGCCCAACCAGGGATCAAGCCTGCAACCACCAGGTAATGCTGCGCCGGGCTGAGCCGCCTGACCAGGGCAACTTCTGCCCTTTAAAACTCAGGGCTCGGGCTACTATTCCAGAAGAAGTAAGACTAACATGGAGTTCTCTTGACTCTCAGACCAACACCAGTCTGAGGGAAGCAAGCCCCTTCTCTACACTGTGGAGATGAGGGATGGAGGTCAGGAAGCAGTGGAAGGTGGCAAGCACAGAGGCCCTGAGAAGAACCACATTCCCGCACATGGGGAAGCCCATCTCCCCGAGTCCCTCTGCTTCATTCCAACATCCTTTTATCAACTGGCTGTCATATGAGCTTGGTCTGAGGGCTATAATCAAAAATCCATTTCCCAACACACAGCTATCCTACCATTTACCAAGAAGTGAACAAGTATAATTTTCACATTTTCTAAATGCAACACTATTTACAACATGAAATATTTTCACATCTTCTCAAATGCCACTACATTTAATTTTTTTCTAGGATATACTAAGAATTCCCAAACATTGTGTTGATTCTAGTAAAACAAAAGAAAGTTGAGTCAAAATAAAACGTAAGCAGAAATGCATCAGGAAATTTTCCTACAGCAAAAAAAAAAAAAAAAAAAAGCCCAGAGTAGGAATTGAGAACACAATTGCTACAGTAATGCTTGCTGATACTTAGAGCAGTGAAAAATGAAGAACTTTAACATTTTTTAGAAATATGAAATATCTTGAAAAATGCTTTCATTGTGCTATGTGATAAGTAACTAGGACTCAAAGACAAAAAGGACAAAGAGTATGGGGAGCAATCTTAAAATCATTCAGCCAAGTAATAATGATGCACTGACTTCTGATATGAGACATACTGACTAACAGCGAGGCTTTTATGTGATTAAAAAAGAAGAAAGAAAAACAAAGGTAGAGTCCTGTAGCAATCACTTCATCACCACAAAAAGGGGCACCACTGCCATGGTCACATTCCCTTGGCCGTGGGTGCTCCTACATGGGTAGCTCAGTTTTCATCACCAGCACCTTGTCCTGGGAGTGTTGAATGTTCCCTTTTGGCTGCCACTAAGTGCTGGATTCACCAGTCACCCACCTGGAGTTTCTGGCTTCTCCTGCTCCTTACAGATGTGGGAGCTGGCATCCCATACAACAGCTGAAGAGGCTCAAAGCCACCTGGAAATGTGGGGGATTAACCTTCCCCAAGGGTCACACTCTGATTTGTGGGAGGTGGGAGGCACCTGGGTGGGGATGGGTCGATAACAGCCCTCACCTCCCTCCTATCCAGTGTTCTGAGCCCCGGGGCTTTCTCCCAGCAGGTCCAGGAAAGTCCCACATGCCAAGCTGATGGAGCTACCAAGTGACAGACTGTGTGTCCATTGGTGGCCTTGTGAAGGGGTAACCGGCCCTGGAACTTGCTGCTTTGCACTGCTTCACCTCATCCCTTGTCTCTGTCTCCTTCCCCCTCCCCCTTTTTTAAAATTGTAGGAAAAAACATGTGACATAAAATTTACCACCTTAACCACTTTTAGGTGTACAATCCAGCAATGTTAAGTATATCTACATTGTCATGCAATGGATCTCAGGAACTTTTTCATCCTGCAAAACTGAAACTCCACACCTATTTCCCTTCCCCCCAGCCCCTGGCAGTCACCACTCACACTGTTTCTCCGAGTGTGACTGCTTTAGATACCACACCTGTCTTTTTGTGACTCCTTCCCTTTTTCTTCACCTCGATGACCTGGATTTGTGTACTCTAAATAAAATATTAGCATTTCAATCCTTGCCTCAGGTAAGTCTCTGGAAAACTGAACTAACAAGGAAAATGGGGACAGACTCATAGAGAGCAGGATGACAGTTAGCTGGAGGGAGGGTAGGGGCGGAGGGATTGAGCAAAAAGGAAAAAGGACTCATGGACGTGGACACCAGTGTGTGGATTAGGGAGGTGGGGGATGGGAGCATGAGGGAACTAAATGGTAATGGGGAAAAATGCAATAAAAATAAATAAAAAGAAGAAAATTCTTTCTAGAACACAATATTCTGAATAACTGAGAGTGAACTTATTGCAGCAGTAAACCTGTCTCTTAAAAAAAGATACTTGATCTGGACATCAGAACTAGCCTAGAAATACCATTTCATTTCATAAGCACTCTTTTTTTAAGCACCTGATTTTTATCATAATTTTTTATTGTAGATATTAAACCAGCCATAAGAGCTCCGGTAATGGTGGTGATAGGGTGTCAGTGATGGCGACGGTGGTTGGTTTAGCAGTGTGACGGTAGAAGAGACGGTTAACCATTACTGAGCACTATGCCTGGTCCTACGTAATCCCACCTGCAATGAGGTAGGTCCCATCAACACCGTATGGCAGATGAAGAACGGAGATTACCAAAATGAACTGAGAGCTTGTATTCAGCAAGTGGCAGAACTGCGGTGGGAACCAAAGCCTTTCTGCCCCCAGAGCCGGGTCCTTCACCACGTGTGCTACAGATCTGCCTCTCTTTCAGTCCAGTCGTCCGAGTCCTTCTGTAGGCCGGAACTTTGCTAATGCTGCAGGCATCTTTTTGTTGTTGCTAAATCCCCAAATCAATTTTATAAAATCAAAAAAGCTCATTGGGGCATAAAACCCTCTCTACTATTTTTCCCCAAACAAATCTAGAACAAAATAAAACTTTCCTATATATTTTATTATAAAATAAAACAGAAAATTTATAGAAATTGTGAAAAATAGTACATACTTACAAAATATAGTTTAGAAAAATAAAAAGGAAGAAGTGTCTCTGAAAAGAGGAGCACTGTGAAATTAATCTGGGACAAGAATGTGCACACAATGAAGATTACGTACTACCAGAATTTTAAACATCCTTTACCAATTCTTCAGAGTCTGTCTCCAATGTTCCAGGGTCCAAAAAATATCAGCTTATGTCCTCTCCTCAACTAAATGGGACCCCTTCTTTTCTTCGATCACCACCACATGGGGCCTTTCCTGTGATCTGGAACTTCTTTCAATGTTAGTGCCTCATCCTTGTTAGCCAGCATTCTTTTTTTTTTGCTCCCCCAAAGTAGTCTGGGGTCCCTTTGTCTGGTAGCATGACTCCAGCAGGGTGCCTGAGAGGTATAGCACAATTTAGTGACAGCTTTGAGCGCTGTAGAACCCTCAAAATTTCCACCCAGGGTAGGATGCTCTGATAAAACGAGTACCACTTCAGCTGCTTCAGATAAGTCCACACCTTTCAGCTGACTTAGCAAAACGGTCCATTCCTTCTTGCCATTATACTTCATAATGCAATCCCATCATTTCATCCCATCTTTCCTTTTTAGTTGCCCCCCCAATCCCTTCCTGCTGGATACCATTGTGACAGACCCTGATTTCCAACCTGCCTTTCCTTCACCCTAAGCAGATAAATTTTTTCAAAGCACAAGTCATTTCCCTATCCAAAAATGTCCATGAATTCTTCTTTTTGTCTTCCAAATTTAGTACCAGTAGTTTTTCCTGTCACCCAAGACCACACCTGTCACAATCTCCAGCTAGAGCTAGGAGCATGCTCTTCCACTCCGCTTTCTGCTCTGCCTGTTTCTGCATCTCTGCTCACCTTCACACCTGAAATGAAGCCCCTGCAGCCTCACCCCCAAGCCTGTATCAGTCCTTTGGAGTCTGTCCCCAACGCTGCAGGCTCCACAACAGAGCCTTGTGTACCCTCCTCAACTAAATGGGAGCCCCTCTTTCCTCTGACCCCATCACAAGGCGCTTCTCCTATGACACCCAGTTGACTGCCTCATACTACCTCTCTAGTCAGTAGAAAGCCTAAGGACAGGGATGTCATATTTGTCCATTTCTCTTGGAGTCTAGCACACAGCAAGGCTTGGCAAACATGTTTTTTGATAGAAATAGGAGTTTGACCTCAGTCTCAAGGGCTTTTGGTGCTTATAGGCTGAATTTTGAAGGAATCCAAGAGCTAGAAGATTCAAACCCCAGCTTCTTCAAGTCTTTGTGTTTAATGAGACAATTAAACAAGGCAGGCAACACAGTTTAGCAGGGAAGAGCACAGTTTCTGCAGCCAGGCTGCCGGGGTTGAGTGCTGGCTCTACCACATACCGGCTATAATGTGACTTAAACAGGTTATTTTACTTCTCTCTGCCTCTGTTTCCTCATCTATAAAATAAAAATAATTACACTGCCTACCTTAGAGGGTTATTAAGAAAAATAAATAAGCTAGTATTTGTATAGCACTTAGCTCAGTGCCTGGCAAATAATAAATTACTACAATATTAAAACTGAGTCTCCATGTTTTTGCTCTTTCCCAGATAATCACCTTGTATTTTGAGATAATGGTTTCCTGAACTTGGAGAAACTTTCTGGCAATTTGTATTTACCTAGTATGAGCTTTATTTAACATTAAATGTCAGGGTGTTTTTGTCAACAAGGAGATACTAGAATGTAGGCAATTTTCCTGGCCTAGGAAACACCTCCTGCCACACACCTGTGTCAACAGTTTCATTTCCCCCGGTCAGAGGGTACCGAGGGGACTGTGAGGGTGAAGGCCAAGCTCTCGGTCAGAGCTGCTGACAGTGGCGGGTAGAGGCTGGGGCTGGGAGCAGGTTTGCAGTCTTCCTCTCCTAGGTTCATTTTCCCACCACCTGTTGTTAACACCCTTTCCTTTCCTTTATTTCCCAGTGTGTGCTGTACACCTTAGAATTTGTACCTAAAATCTGCTTCTTTCATCAAATAGATGCAATATTTGGTGCAATATTTGGTTTGCTTTATTCCCCCCCACCCCATGAGCCCCCCCACAGTGCTAGACGCTGTGCTGATTCTGGGAAATTGGAGGGAAATGAGACACGGTCCTGCCCTCTAGGCACTCCCATTCATCTGAAGGAGACAGACAGAAAAACACAACTGTAAGGTGGTATGTTGAATGACTTAATAGGAGAACAGACAATCTGTAGTGGTTACACGGATTGATTCTGCCCTGGGAATTGGCTTTATTAAAACATCTAACAAATTAATAAACAATGCTGTTCGATTTCATTTCATCATTCCCTGTGTTTAATGTGTTTTCGTCTAAGAGGCTGTTACCAGGGGCTATTGAGCTGAGGTACTGAAGACAGTCACTATCATGTTCTTGAACGTTCTGTTTATGGAAGCCATGCCCACAGAGTTTGTTCTGTTACTGTAAGATGCAAATAAAAGTGATACGTGATACTTAAGAAATTGTAGCTTTAAAATTGGATCATTAGCTCCCTACTGTTAAACTAATCCTTGCTGCCTTCCAAAGAGGCCCTGGTGCATCTGCTTCCCTTTGTACTTCCATCACCAGATTTCGATGTGGGCCTCCGAACTCCAGAGGCCACTGACTGCAACTGCGGCTCGGGATGGGCTCTCCAAGTCAGCCACCCTGGGGACCCACTCTTTCCCCCTCCTAAGCTTCCCTCAAATCAGCTATTCATTTGCAGGCTTGAATTCATGTCCCCTCTAGCCTACCTCTGTGCAAGCTATCTGGTCTTTAGAAATAAGCTTCACCTCAGAAATGTGTTCTGACATAAAATTACAAACAACTATTGGTCTCGCCACAGTCAATGATAATTCCCCAGGACTCAGCTTGACAAAGAAAAAAACGAAATGGAAAAAAACTAGACGCTTGCCAGCATGACTGTTAAATGTCAGCTATTTTGGAGTTTATCCCCACATGAGATACTTCTTTTGTACCATGAGGACAATCACTGAAAAAACATGACAACATAATAAAGCCACAGAAGACAAACCCGTCATTACTGCCGCAGGAAATAAAACACAGATTAATGTCACCACAGCACATGTCAGGAGGGATAATGATGATGTATACAAATGAAGCTCCTCATCCTGGACAAAGGGCTTAAGTATCACCTAAAAATGAGTAATAATTATATACAAATCACCAATGACAGTGCTATCTGCTCAGCATCTATTATGTTCTTACATTTTCAAAGAGTTTGTTTTATGTTTTTCTCTGAAAATTCTCTCAAAGTCTTCCCACTTGTATTCAAGTGACACAAATTACAAAGTGGTGCAGCAAGCACTTATACTGCTTAACACGGCAAACGCAGCCTGCCATGGACAGCCATGGGGCATCACGCTTCCCAGTGCTGCTTGCTCAGTGTGCCAAGAGGACTGCAGCTGTGGACGAAAAGGCACGAGTGATGTGGACCATGCAGAGAGGCCACTTGGCTGTCCAAACCAAAACTGCATATAAACAATCATTTGGAAAATAGGTTCCGTTTGTGTTCCTGGGCACAGAAAAATGGGGGCAGAGAGTAAAAAAATAAATGGGAAAGGATCGGAGGGCAAAAGCTGACTGATATAAGGAATGCAGTGTCTAGTTTGAGGATTAAAGATGAAAGGAGCTATAATTCCTTTACCTTGGCCCTTGGCTATAGTCATTTCACTAAAATTAGCAGTCTTAACGTGGTAGGTTAGAACATCACGGTACTCATACTAGCCTTTGCAACCTCAAGGTATGCCTTAGGAAAACAATAAATGAGAAAACAATTTTGCTAAGAGTTATTACTTCATTTATACTGCAATCCTTGGGCAAAATTTAATGGAAGCTCAACTTTTCAGGGTTGTGCTTTATTTCACACCAAGAAGTCCTCTTACACTTGTGAGCAAACAAAAACGTTATAATTACTGCAGCCCCATCTAATCTTAGGTAAGTTCTAGAAAGCTTACATTTATTATGTTTATTAAAGCCTATTAACATTTACAGTTATTTAAAAGGATGGGGGGGAGATGGTGTTTTCTTTATCTTTTCTTTGTATTTTTCCCTGTTGGGATAAAGTGTAGCCAGACACAAAGAATATCATTTGCCCTTGAGCAAATCCTGCATCCCTGGTCCAGAGAGCCATTGGTCTATAGAGCCACTACTGTGCTCCCTACCTATGAGAAGGAGACCAGCTTGAATAGACTGAAAAGTGTAACAATAACAATATTGTCAGTAACACTAATACTTACTCAGGGCTTCCTACATTTCAGACACTGTTCTAAGCAAGGCACATGAAGTAGCACATCTAATCCTTACAAAACCTTAGGAGGCGGGCTGTATTATACTGCTTATTTGAAAGATAAGGAATTGAAGTATATATATTTATATTTTTTTCTCGTAAAGAAGTTATCCTCTTACAACTTCAACAGAGTGCATGACTAGAAAGCAGATGAACTTCCTTATCTTCTTAAATGTACACCATTCACTGAAGGTTCATCTCGTCTTCCTTCCCGATGGAACAGGCCCTTGGTCACAGCCTGTTCATCTGATCTGGTAATGGTATTTCATGGATTTAAAACCCCTCCCTCCCTCCCTCCCTTCCTTCCTTATTAAAGTATAGTTGACATGCAATATTGTTTTACCTTCAAATGTACAACATAGCGATTTGAAATTTCTATGCCTTACAGTGTGATCATCCCAAGTTGAAAAAGACCTTGGAGTAATCTGTGGAGTTCTGCAATGTTCAACCCACTGCAGGAACCATCCTTTTTAAATAGATTTCCACCAATCGTCTGAACACCTCAAGCCTATCTTGTCAATGCAGAGCTCTGGGTGCTGAAGTTCTCATGCTGATTCACGCTCATGACAAGTCTTTGAAATGGCTCTTCGTTAGTCAACCAAGAACTTCCTCCTTGGCAGTGTTATTCTATGCAAATGAAACAGTCAGGAGTAATGCCATAGTTTATTTTCTTTTTAAAAAATAGAAATTGGGTAAAATCAGGAGTGTGATACTATAGATTTTAGTAGGTGGCTGTTCTCCATCCGTGGGCTGGGAGCTCTGATCCTCGTTCCCAGTGGTCATACCCCTTGCCTTATCTGGCTTCTCTGTTGCATGTGCGAACATTTCTTCACATTGCCTTAGTGAAAACACACTAGAAACGAGTAATATGTGGGTTTTATATTGAGCAGGAAGCTCCTGATAAGTGAAGCTGAGGCAGTTTTTACTTTAATTTTATAAATGGTATGAACACTCACCCACAGTCAATTTCAGAGAAAGAATTACACATTGGATTTGAGAGAAGAGACAGGCAGAGAAAAGGGGAGGCAGGGGGAAGTAGAGGAGAAAACTGAGCAAGGAGGAGAAGATGACGGCAGAGCTAGGACATCCCTAGGAGTGTATGGGCATCATCCCCTTCAGGACTCCGGACCACCCGAGAATGTTCTCACTGTACTACTGGCCATCTTCCTGAGCCCCTTCCCATTCCCCTCCAGGACTCACTATACCAAGGCTCTGGTTTTGCCCTTGAACTAGGAAAATGTACTCAGAAAAAACTCCTGAGGCTCACCCACACTGAGTGTAAATGACTGATGAAATATCCACACCATCAAAATTATATTTTAACCAAATTAAAACCTTGTACTCCAGGGCCAAAGCTCCACATCATGAATATAGTATCTCAACCAGCAAGCAGCAGAGACACTTTGGGGGTCAGTGGCAGTGGCCTTCTCCAAGACCAGACTCAGTTCCCTGGGACTCCCTTTGGACTTTGTATAAAAGTTCAACAAGGTTTTTCAGATCTCTGCACAGGCATCTCTTCTGAGAAGGTGGCCACACTCCAGGCAGAGTTGACTACTCACTTCTTTGAACTTTTACTAGCATACGGCACACACCCCTGCATTAAAGCATTTACTGTAATGAACTTTGACTCTGAGTTCACATGTTTGTCCCCTGCACCCAACTGTGAGCTCCTTGGGGGCAGATGCTGTATCCTGGCCACTTTTACATTCTTAGCGCTTGTATCACACCATCTACAAATCTAATCTTCTTGAACTCAGCTACCAATCTAATCATCTTCCAATTTCAGAGACCCATTGTATAGCTTTTGAATACAAATGCTTTAGTTTGATTTGCTTCAAAAATTCAGTTTAAAACACTTTTATTGTCACAAAGAGGCATCTTTCAATTCCAAATTGCGTCTACATTGAAAGTACTTCACATTAACAAGATATCTCTAAAAACGCTCCAATCAGAAGAGGCCAATCACCTCTGGGGGACAGAAGTGAGAAGGAATTCTCAGAAGCAGCATCTAAAGATAAGAGACTTAGGAAGAAAAAAAAAGCAGACAAAATTGCTTTTATTATTTATCTCTTCTATGCTCAGATGTTTAAAGAATTATGTCAACTGAAAGGTGTGCAATAGGATTAAAGGCATTAGAGTTATATATATATATATATATATATATATATATATATATATATATATATATATATATATGATTGTATATATATACATATATAAAATCTTTAAACAATATAACTGATCTTTGGCAGGATTAATAGGCTACCAGGCATGATTTCTCATGGTAGGCTGAAAAATTGCAACTAACATGAGTGAAAATTATTTAATCATTGAAGCAAAAGACAAGCAAATAAATTGATGCATGAGTCAACTGAGATGAGCAGCCCCGCCAGGATGTCGGCTTGCGTCTCCTCAGCTTCAGCCACCAGAGATGTAACACACACGTTCTGGTGCCATGGTGAGGTAATGTCTTATAACAGCCTTGAGTTTCTCTCCTTGGGAAACATGTTGAGGCCCGATGACACACTGGTGACGTCCCTGTTAAAACAACCACAGACTTTGTGGAAGGAGGGTTCAGAATCAACACAATTCCTGTCAGATGTTTGTATCTTGCAAGCTTATAAAAGGAAGAATCAATTTGCTTCAGCAATGAGTAATAACTTCTATGTCCTTGAAGAGGCACTTTGAGAAATGCTAGTGTCACAGAACTATACATCCAGTGACATTGATTAAATGCTCTATTTGCTATATATTTTATCAAAGGTGGAGGTGGGGCAGCACACTGATAGTGCCTACTCATTCTTGGAGGAGCCTCACTGAGAAAACTAGGAAAGGCTGTCTTCCATTAGGGAAAGCCATTTGCAAACTGCTGGCACTTCCTGATGAACTTCACTTAAATGAATAGTTGATATGACCTCAGTGTAGCAGGCACCCACTTCTCCAAATTACAGTTTTTATTATCACCAATCATTGAAGTCTACAAATGCACACTTGTATATAGCCACATGCAGCTGGGAACGCTGCAGACCTCATTGGTTGGGACCTGCAACCTTGCCAATTGCTTCCATGGTAATAAAGATGAGAATCTGCCAGCACAGGGGATAATGCACCTGAGGGAACTGAGAAAGTTAGTAATGTAGGACTTTGTGTGGCCCAGTGGACTCAGTTTGTGTGGCCCAGAGGACTCAGACCCAGAAGGCTGAGGGAATGAAGGCAGGTACAATATGTTCTCATCTCACTGTCGTCTCTGGTTTTCCCCATGGCTTGGAGGAAGTTATTTATCTTTCCCATGCTCAGGTTCTAGTGTAAGGGTATATTATGGAAAAATAAATATGTCAGCTAGATACTGCTGATACATACTCACACTTGGCCTTTTTTATATATTTTTTGACACAATGGTGTTTTATTATTGGTGACTGGGGACAAAGGCAATGCTTGCATTAAAGAGTCTTCACATTTAAGAGTGATAAAAAAATAAAAAATTCAGGTAACCAGAGTGAGAGGGCCATGGTTGTAAACTTTACTGCACATTATCACAGCCTATGTATCTCTGGACAAATCCCAGTACCCAGCCTACATCCCAGACCAATTTATTCCAATCTCTGGGCAACTCCAACGTGTGTCTGTGTCTGAGAACCAATGGTGTGCAACTCTGCAACAGCACCTGGCTTCCCTGAATCCAGAACTCTTGCCCTTGAGTGTGCCTGAGAACTCCCTAGAGCCCGTGTTAAAACACACATTGCTGGGCCCCACTCCCAGACTTTCTGGCTCACTGGGTCTGAGCTGGCATTGCTGAGAAGTCCCCAGGTGACAATGCTGTCCAGGGACCACACTGTGAGGATCACTGCCTCAATTAAATGTATTCAGCAGCATGAATGATTTGCTGACTAGACACATTCTTTTTCACCTTAACCTTTCCACTGCCATCAGAATCCCTGATGTGTCTACTGAAAATACAGATTCTTAGGCCCTACTCCAGATGTGCTAGACCAGACTTACACTGTAGATGAGGCCTCCTAAACTTCACTTTACTACCCCTCCCTTGTGATAACGTTCAATAAAGTATGAGAACCACTTCTTCACTTCCTCTTGCTGTGAAACAGTTCACCCCTAGTGGCCAAAGTGGCTGGGGAATGAAAGGCCACCAGGCCCCAACCTGGGAAGTGGGAACAAGTAAATTCCCTGTGGTGAGGCTTCCTCATTGCGTTTTTCTGTGGAGCAGAGGTCAAGGTCACAGGTGCCATTTTCAGGACACGCTATCTAAGAAATCAGCTCCGTCATGGAGAAAAGGCTTTAGTGTATTGAGCACACACTCTTCATTACCTTTCTTATTGCTGTAAATCCTTTGAATGTAAGATAAAAAGCTCTCTTTCTAGCAAGTTCACTATAACAACCAATGGTACTTTTTGTGTAATATCTCATTAAATCTTCCTGGCTGCATCCATTCCGATCTCTGCATCCACTCCTGAGGTCACAAAAAAATAGCAGAGTATTAGGAAAGGAGGATCCTTCCTTTCCCATCCCACCATGCAGAGACTCTTAGTTTTAATTAATGAGGAATACGGGTGCCGGATAATAGTTTCATTGTTTATAATGGAAAATGATTCCAGTAATTTAGTTGAAAGAGGGGTGTTGGAGCTATGATGGAACTGTATTCCAAATCTGCCACTCACAAGCTGGTGACCTTAGGGAAAATTATTTAACCCCCAATGCCTCCATTTCCTTGCCTATAAAATGGAAGTAATAATAATGGCTAATATGTGGGATTGCTGAAATGAACTAAAGCATATAAAGTACTTAGCACAGTGCCCAGCACACAGTAAGTGTTTGATAAATGTGAGCTTTGGTTTTTATTATGACCTAGTGCACACTCAGCAAATGCTGAGTAAAGAATGGAATACATGTATAAACAAATGACCAACCAAATAAACAATAGGAAAGGCAGTCCTTTAGGTCTGTCACACTTCAAATCCAGACTAAGTTACTGCTCAGGGCATCTAAAATTTAAGAGTGCATGGATGAAGAGTTTGATATGGTATGAAGTTCATTAACAGAAGTGCTATGAAATTTATTTTTTATAGCTGGGTCAGGTCCAAGTTTATTCTGTGAAAGTTATGTTTCCCAAAAAGAAAGGAGGGAGGGAGGGAGGGAGGGAGGGAAGAAGGGAGGGGACTTAGGCTTTGCATTCGATGGGGTAAACAGTGAACCGGACTAGAAAAGCAAATAGCCTGCGGGTGGCAAGGTCCTGAGGCTGAGCCCTGATCCCGCCCCTGCCCCCGGGGGAGCTGAGGCAAGGCATAGGAAGAGAGCCATCAGATGACCAGAGGAAAGAAGGGACTGAGGGCTCTGTGGGCCATAAAGCTCCAAAGATGAGCTGGATGGGTCAGGAATCTGCTTTAACTTTATTATGGATTTTCTCCCCTTTATATTTATATACATAACAAGCCATATTCCCTATCTCATGGTACCAGCAGCCCCAACTTAAACTTGGTCAGTTTAACCCCTGATAGAAACAGCAGCCGGCCTGTGTTCTATGGTTTATTACTCAGAGGCACGCCGAGGACTTGACACCACAGACCATTTCATTTGTTGGAATCCTAATCTTCCATTCAATTCAGAAAACACTTATTTAAAGAAAATTCATTTTTAATGATGATACTTTTATTCTCATTATGTCATTTTTCCGACCTGATACGCAAATGTAATACAATGCACCATTAAGTTTCAACTTATTTAAATGTATATGTTGGACCATGAGCACACAAGATCTTGCACACACAGACACAGCCAGTCCCACCCCAGCCATAGAGTACATTATAAAATAGGCCTGCTCGTCTGTCACTACAGATGTGTGGTGTATATGTTAAAGCTGAATTAAACTTGGGGTTCATTTTAATCTAGAGAGCTTTTGTACATGGCCAATCCCAGGTGAGACTGGCCCCAAAGAACAGGTTAATTCTAAGACTCATGCAAATTTGTTTTGAGGAACACACAACTGGCCTGGCATTTACAGGGGCTACTGTGCACAAAAGCCATCCCATGACCTGAGAATTGCCTTTTGGTTTGGGGGAAAAGTAAGTCTGGTAAGCCTGAAGCAAACAAGAAAAGTTACTTCACTAGCTCAGGAAAAGCCCAAGTGCTTAGGGTTTGGGCTGCACACAGCCAAGTCATGGAGCTACAACAGAGGCCAGTCCACGGAGGCACACTGCAAGTGCCACTGAAAGCAGGGTCTTCAGTTTATTAAAACAGGACCCACACATATAAGTGACACATAAAATGAATAGGAAATTAATACAGCATGGAAGAATTGGGATACAATCAAGAAAGAATACTAGAGGGTGATCCCCAAGTAGAGTGTAGGGAGCTAAATCCCCGAATAAGCCAAACCCTTTGGAACATGACTGAAAATGACACAAAGGACATTTTATTGATGGGGTTCAAGATCGAAAGCATAAATCCTGGTGGCTCCAAGCTTCCGTCACAGCTGTGTGGTCTGAAGGGCTAATGGGGTATGTCTTTAAGAGAGGAGTGAGAAACCACCAAGGGAGTAATACATTCTAAGAGAAAAGCCTGCTGCCACAAGAAGGATAATGGCGTCAGGTTGGAGCAGAGCCTGATTCTGAGTCATTAGTGTGTGTCACCTCTACCCTGCAGGCTTGTGACAGAGCTCTGGGGACCGGAGATAGAAAACGACTGGTTTTTAAAAGATCTTTCGGCTTTGGAGCATACAGACAAGGTCCATGTAACGAAGCACCATATTCTGCCATGTATAATGCATACCACATTTTTGGCCCAAACTTTTAGGAAAAAAAATCTTTCACTTTATTTTTTTAATCCAATTTTTTATTTATTTATATTTAGAACAAAACTGATTATTGTATTCCAGGATATTATTTTGCATATACATGCTGTTATTGCTTTGTAGAGTTACACTTTTAATGCATAAGTAAAAGAATTTAAAAGATTTATGTAGATATGGAATTAGTACTACCCATGCATAATGTGCATCCTTATATTTCCCTCAAAAATTTGGGCAAAAAGTGCATATTATACATGACAAAATGGGAGGGAAAGAGCTTTTCCCATTTTGGTGGCCTCTTGAAGCCCACTAGAGACTCAGGTGGGGTCAGCACACTGGCAGCCACGGCTCAGAGCATGAGGACTGGGAGGGGACCCAGAAAGCCACAGGGAGACGAGACTCCCCAACGCGTGCAGCTGGGAAAACAGAACTTTGAGACCAAGTGAACAAAGACTTCCAACAAGAGTTGGAGAACTGGTACATTGAGATTTAAGAGAAGGAATTCCTGCAATTCCCTTGAGAGAGATATATGTATATATGTGTGTGCATTAAAAAAAAACAGTATATTTAAGAATAAATTCAGTACAATATTGTCATGTAGTAGAAAAAGGACAAAACTAGATGCATAGAGTATAGTTCAAAGTCATTGTTTACTCACAACACTGTTGCTTCTATTTTGCCATCCATCGAAATGGAGATTATGATGATCATTAGCTCATCCCAAGTTTGAGGGATGCTCCACAGAGATTATGTTTTCTTATGAAAATACTGGGAAAACTGAAACTCTTGAAGCTGCCAGGCCCCACATATCTATGCACCGATTGTATAAAGGCATTGAAACTCAACTAAACCAATACAAAGTGACATGACTGAGTTAAAACTAAGGTAGTGAATAATGACTAAATGAAGATTCATAAAGCACTCTGCTTGCATGAACAATGAGACAAACTCAAATGAGATGGAATGTAGCAGGGATATACTTTCACCAAAACATAAAACATTTGAACTGCACAGGTATAAAAAGCAGGGAGCCACCGCCCTAACCTTAGAGCATCAGATGCAGAGAACACCTTGGAGGTTTCATTTTACTGCAAGCTGAACATTAGTCACCAGTAAGATCTGGATGCTATCAGGGAATGCAACCATATGCTGCATTATTGGAAATACCACCCCAGCAGAACAGAGCGGGACTGGTATTTCTCTTCCACTGGAAGTACATCTGTACCATTGCCATCTCCATGAATTAACTATTTGTAGCACAGTTTAGATGCACTCCGGGTTGATGGGCTTTAAAGGGATAATCTGGAATCATAATAACCATGAACAACATTTTTCAGTAGGAGGAAAAGGAGAGTGTTCAAAGTTCCAAAGAGTCAATTTACTAATATACTTTGGAACACAACTCATTCACAAAGCAGGGTGGAGGTGCTTGCTTTCTCTCAGAGATCTGAGAAGACAGAGGTAAATTAACATATTGATTTCCCAGCACTCTGAAGGCCAGAAGCAGCACACACTGGGTCATGTTTCAAATGATGGAACACAAAATTAAATTAAAGGATGCATCTGTGCTCAGCCCTAATTGCCAGCCTAGTGGATGTTTTTAAGGAGCACAGAGAGGGAAAAGAGAGAAACAAGAAGAGGAAGAAGCAAGGGGAGTGCATCAGAGAGCCTGAAAACACAAGCGTAACAGAAGCGGGGAGAGCCCTCCACTTCTATGCACCGGGTAAAGTTCTCAGTGCCTGTTCAGGAAAATCTCAATAACTGAAAATCCTAGCAAGAGCATCTTTGACAATACGAATAGAGGTTTAGGAGCATTCCTCTGACAACATTTCAGGCATCTGAAAATGTTATATTGGTAGGGGAAATTACTATCTAGTCTTACTTTTTAAAATCATTACTTTATACATCAATTTTCAGGCTTAAGCCTGTTTTAAAATTCCCAAGTTAGCTTTAATGTTTCTCATTAGTCCTAGGGTGTAGTCTATTAAAAAAAACAGATTCCTAGATTAAAAGATTTAATTCCTCTGTGGCCTCTTCCTGTGGTCAGCGGGCTATAAACCAGCCCATACCAGATACCAACTCTTCCTTTAAGAAATGCACGTTGGGAACTTCATATATACAGGGGTGGTCAAAACTGAGTTTACAGTTGTTCACATGGAAAAAGACATGTAGGGCCCTGGCTGGTGTGGCTCAGTGGATTGAGCACCAGCTTGCAAACCAAAGGGTCATCAGTTCAATTCCCAGTCAGGGCATGTGCCTGGGTTGTAGGCCAGGTCCCCATTAGGGGGCACATGAGAGGGAACCACACATTGATGTTTCTCTCCCTCTCTTTCTCCCTCCCTGCCCCTCTGTCTAAAAATAAATAAATAAAATCTTGAAGAAATACTTATTTTAACAAAAGAAAAAGACATGCAGGTTATGACCACTACAATAGCTTTCTTAACATTCTTAACTCAGTGTTTCATGCTCACTGCTGTAAAACTACATTTGCCCACCCCATATATAATATATATATGTGATAAGATATCACATATATATATGATACATATATATGATAATTATTTATACATGTTAGTAATTGCCTCTGCTAGTACAAAATAAAAACAGAGAAAAATAACTGATCTTGCTTTTCTCCAAATCTACTCTGTGGAAAACTGGTATCCTGTGCTATATTGATAGTTATTACTAGGAAAAAAATAGTTTTCTGTGGTCAGATGAATTTGGCAAACACTAAGATAAGGAGTTTTCTTTAGCCCAGGACTTCTCAGAACCTTTAATAAACTTATGTGCATGGAGGAGGGAGATTCAGTATAGCATTTCCAAAACGGAGCATTTGTTAATGTCTCCGGGGACCCAAGTGTACAGGGAAACCCAGCCCGGGAAATGCTGCTCATCTTCCTGACCCAACCCACACTCCTCTGTTCAAATCCATTTTCAGATCAGATTTTCAAGAGTCTCAAAACGAAGTGATTGCATAGCCATTGGCCTGATGACCTCAGCAGCCAGATGCCCAAGGCCACAGACCAGGAACTGCTGCTCAGCTTCAAGAGGATGAACCAGATGGAAGCAGACAGAGCTACAGGAATCTGGTTGAACTGCACTCACTGTCCCCTACATAGGTATCCAATTCAGTCCTACTCAGGTTTTGTATATTTAAAGAGATGCTTACTTTAGGGATGAGAAATAAGATAACAAATTGACTATTTCCATCCTGAACACTGCAGACAGAATACATACTTGTTCAAAAACATGTAATCCTATAAAGCAAACAGTTCCACTGACAGATATTGCTGTCATTTTAATTATTAAATCAATAACATAATTATGTAGCATAATTCAAACAGAATTGCATCATTCATGCGTTCATCATCAAAGGTACGGTGACTGCTCATTGTGCGTTTAGCAGAATTATAGTCCTTGGGGGAGGGCATCAAAAAATGAGAGTCAGCCGTGTTCTTGAGAAGAAACAATTAGAGTACGAAGCAGTATTTGTCACAGTGGATGTAAAGTGTGGAGCAGTTTGGCAGCCTGGGGAAGGCAAAAGAGTAGAACGAAATCTACTTTATTATTTGATTTAGAAATGAAGGGGGCATTTTAGAAAATTATGCCAATACAAGAACACTTTTACTTATAGAATTGGCAAGGAAAAAATTATTGATTAACTGTTCTAATAATAGGAAAACAAACACTCTCATGTATTGGGGATGGGAGTCTAAATTTGTACAACCTTTTGAGAGAACAATTTGGCAATATTTAGGAAATTAAAAATAAGCATCCTTACAATTACTCCACTGCTGGGAATTTATTCTCCATGTAAATTCACACACATAAACAAAAACATGTAGATTCAAGGATATATATTGTGTCATTTAGAATATAAAACAGGTCAGAACACCTTAAGTGTTTCTCTGAATAGGGGACTGGTAAATAAATTATGGTACATCCATATATTGGAATGCTTGGTGGCTGCTAATGAGAATGTGACAGAATTCCTTATGCTCAGAGCAAGAGTCCCAGTGGTCAGAGCGGCCAGCCCACAAAACTAACACGATCCACCGTCCTCTCCAATCTGACCTCACTCACTCCTATGCTTCCCTCTCGCTTCGCTCCAGACACACCGCCTCCTCATGGCTCCTCAGACATGCCAGGCATCTCTCACCTTGGGCTTCTGTGCTGCGCTCCTCCTGTTTAGAACACCCCACACCCAGACTTAGCCTCTGGCCTCCTTCAAGGCATCGAGCCTGTCTCACCATCTCAGTGAGGTCTACCCTGGGCACCCTATGTCAAATGGAAACTCCCATTCCCCTACACAATTTCTCCTTTTTCAAAACAGTATTTATTATCTTCTTTTTTTTTAAAAAATTTTATTTATTTATTTTTAGAGAGGGAAGGGAGGGAGAGAGAGAGAGAGAGAGAGAGAAACATCAATGTGCGGTTGCTGGGGGTTATGGCCTGCAATCCAGGCATGTACCCTGGCTGGGAATCAAACCTCGGACACTTTGGTTCCCAGCCCTCGCTCAATCCACTGAGCTACGCCAGCCAGGCTATTATCTTCTAACACACTATATAATATACGTACTTTGTTATTTGCTGTCTACCTCTCTCCTGTAAAATTTAAAATCCAAAGGTAGGGGCATCTTCTCAGTTTCATTCACTGATACAATGCAAGTACCTAGCAGTGAATGGCACTGACTAGGTTGTCGATAAATATTTATTGATCTAATTGAACACACGCATATACACATGTGACACACACATGCAAATGCACACACTTCCATTAAACTAAAGAATGACCTCCAAGATATAGTCTTAAGCATAGAAAAAAAGCACTAAAACACAAAAGGATTACAGTGTGCCACTATTTGCATTTTTAAATTAAGAAAAATATATCTGATGAATAAAATAACTCTTAAAAGTACATAAAAAACTGTGTTTGACCCTGAGGATAAAGACCGAGAAACTGAGGATTAGAGTGTAGGGAGTCTACTTCACACTGTACACCTTTCCTGTACATTATCACTTTCTTTTTCCCTTCCTCCCCTCTGTACAACAGAGGACAGAAGCCACCAGCCACTATTAGCTAATGAGGACATGAAATGTGGCTAGTCCACATCAAAACCTATTGTAAGTGTAAAATACATGCTGGATTTTGAAGAACTGTACAAAACATAGAATGTAAAATAGCTCACTAACAATTTTAATATTGACTGTATAGTGAAATGATACAATTTTAGATATACTGGTTTAATAAAATCTATCATTTGAGTTAGTTTCACCTATTTCTTTTGACTCTTAGAAATGTGGCAATAATAAATAAAAAATAAGATATGTGACTTTTGTTTGTGGCTCATTTTATATTTCTATTGGACAGTGCTGCACTCTGTCCAGAAAACTTGATAGATATCCATACACACATGCATTTATTACCAAGAACAGTAAAGAGACTGAATTAGACAGACAAACTTGGAGTAACAACTGACTTTGCTTTCCCCTAAGACTTCTCTGAGTCTTAGCTTCCTTTGCTGGTAAAGTGGGGATATGATCAGCTACTGGCAGGAAATCCAATGAGATAAAGGTGCTTGGTACACAAAGGTATAAAAAACAGAGTGCTGGAATTGTTTTCCAGAGAAAATAATTCATAAGCCTGCTGTGAAACCATGTGCCCTACTGCTGAGCTATGGAGCAGTATCATTTTTGTACATGCTTATGCAGATTGTATTACCTATGGAAAAGGAGAAGAAAGACACCCAATAAAGAAAGGCAAACATAAGTGAAAAACATAAGCCGAGGATAAAGGAAGGAATGAAGGGTTACATTTTAAGTGCAGGGTAGGGGCCATATTTCTACATGTAGTTTCATAGTATTCAGTAGGTGCCAAATTGCTCCACAGTGGAAATTTCAGTAGAGACAAGGGAAATAAGAAATGATGGAAGGCTGTGGACTGGTGTACCATTGCAGTCCAAGACATGAGGGCAGGGTCTGAACTGACCTCATGACTAGCGGGCATCGGTTTGGGAACATGAAACAGAGCTCTACTGAAAGTGATGTTGAGAGGAGAGCAGCTGACCACGTGGTTCTGCAGCCACATCTCCCAAAACAAAGGAATTCATAGAAGAGAAGAGGAAGAAACCAGAACATCTGTTCCATAAGGACAAAGTGGTATGCTTGAAGAAAATGCCTTTGTTATCATATAACGGGTTGGCCAAAAAGTCCATTTAGTTTTTCAGTAAAATAAAAGACACATTTTTCATTTTCAGCAATAAGTTTATTGATTTGGATATTCTGAGTATGACAGCTATTTCACACTATAGGCTTCTAGTGGGTAGAGGCCAGGGGTGCTGCTAAACATCTTCCAATGCCTGAGACAGCCCCACAGCAAAGGATTATTTGGCTAAAATGTCAATAGTATCAAGAAACTTCACAAACCACTTTTGACCATTCGATCAGTCACAGCACCTTCTCCATACACTGCACGAGTCTTTTTTTGTATTTCAGTTGCATTTTTACCTTTCTTGAAATCATAAAGCACAATAAGCCAAAAATGTAGTATATTTTCTTTCATCTTAAATATTAAAATGGCTGCAAAAAAATTCACCAATTTTGGTAAGATTTTTTTTGTAAATGCACACTGTTGTGACAGCTGTCACAATACAATCTAAAAAACTTGTTTCATATGAAGTTAAAGACAACTAACCACTATTAGAGCCATCTTACAGAAAAAAAAACTAAATGAACTTTTTGGCCAGCCCGATAATTTCAAGGAGAGCGTGTTATCAGATTTAAGGAGCCCAAGAACAGTTGTCTTTCTTACTCCAGGTCACTATGGCAGGTTTTCACATTAAACTGGACTTCACAATTTGACAAACCATAGGGCATCAAGGGGAATAATAACCTCTTGAAAATAAAAAGCTTGTGTAATGTACTGTAGCATTTATTTTAGTGGCTGAATTTATTTTAATGGCTTTAGAAATGATTTTAGTTCTGTAGTCAAAGAAACATTAAGAGGTCATTTGGATTTTTCAGTTACACTTTACTGCATTTTATGGAGGAAATTCTGTTAAGTATTTGTGAACTGGTGGAAACAAGAAGCACCCCCCTCTCAAGGCATATTTCTCATGGACCTCACAGGTCTACCTAATCAAAGACTATTAGAAATGAGGAGGCTTTTCAATAGACTGAGGGCCATAGAACAAAGCAGCTCAGACTTCAGAAAGACAGCATCATACAATGAGGAACCCTGGAGTGCATTCCCTTCCCTCCTTCTCCCCTTCTCTGCCTCCCTCCCTTCTTCCCTCCCTCCCTCCATCCTGCCCTTCCTTCCTTTCCTTCTTTCTTTGTTCTCTCTCTTTCTTTCTCCCTCCCTTCGCCTCCCCCTCGCTTTTTCAACCTACTAACATTTATTAAACATGTGCTGTGTGCCAGGCACTGGGAATGCAGTGTTTAGTAAGACTGACAGGATTTCTCACATTACCATGGTTGTCATGGGGGATGCCCAACAAACAAACAAAGAAATAATGTCACCGAATGGTAAGTGCTGTGGTGAAAATAATACAGAACAATGTGGTACAGAATGACTGGGAAACAACTACAAACTGGAAGGTCAAGTCTGTTTGAAGAATGACATTTAAACAGATATCTGTGTGGCAAGAAGCAGTGGACCATGTGACTACATTCAGAAAGCACATGCCAGGCCAGCTGGAAGGCCCTAGAGCAAACCAATCAAGGAACAGAAAGAAAAGTCGTTTGGCGGGAGCACAAGCAACAAGGAGGAGTGGCAGCTGGAGCAGAAAGGGGCATGAAATCCTGATGCGCTGACTGCACAAGGTAAGATGTTTGCATTGTATTCAGGATGTCATTGGAGAGTTTTAATCAGCAGTGGCATGGTCTGATTGACATTTTTAAAAGACCACTCTGAGTGAATTCTAGTAAATGGTGGTGGCAGTGGCAGCATATTTCTGTATCTTCCCAAATTTCCCCATAAAACAGAGTAACTAGATAGTCAAAACCTTAGGGACAACATTTACACTAAACTAGGAGACAACATAGCTCACAAACTCCAAACTCCAAGTTGGTGTATCAATGTCCATGGAGAAAAAAGCAGAGCAAAGCAAAGAGGTATGTGACAGGTCTGAGAGGAGGGGAACCCCAAACGCCCTCTCACTAGGGAGCAGCTGAAACCACCCAATGCAAAAGCTGGTGAGGGCAAGAGGCCGGTGCCCCTGTGTACTTTTCAGTGTGACCCAACCAGGGCTCCTTTCCACATTCAGGACCCCACACAGAGGAGAAATTACTGGAAGTGGAATAAAAACTGAGCAGGATGAATACAATAGTGGTGAAGGAAACAGAAGACCCAGGTGAAAGGGGAGGCACATTTCCCAAAGCTGGGCCCCACCACACCTCCATTCCACATGTTCTTATTACACTGAGACCTCAACACCCCTCCCATCCAGCGATTGGATTTACATTCCTGCCCCTTGAATCAGGGCAGACTTTAATCAATAGAGTGTAGCAAAACTGACTATGTGACTTTGGACGCTAGATCATAACAATGCCATGCACTTGACCCTGCCCTCTGGGGATGCTCCCTTTTGAAACCTAGCTGCCATACTGTGAGGAAGCCCAAACTAGCCCACAGGGAGTGGCCCCGTATAGTCTAGTTGACAGCTGAGTTGAGGTCTTGGCCAATGACAAGCTAAAAGCCCAGAAACTATGGAGTACGCAAGTTATCTCTGCTGTGCTCTATCTGAATCCTTGACCCACAGAATCCAAGAGCATGATGATACGGTCATGTTCACCACTGAAGTCTCAGGTGGTTTGTTACCTAGCAACAGTAACAGAGATACCATAGTTTTAATTAAAAATTTTAATCTCATGGCAACATTTATAAGGCATGCTTATTTTAAAAGTCTTCTTTATTTTCTTTGTTAATTTAAATATTGTATTGTTTATGCTCTAACAGTTGTCCCACTTTTTCTCTTTTTGCCCCCGTCCACCCAGCCTAACCCCCTCCACCAGTCAATCCCCATACCATTGTCCAAGCCCATAGGTCATTCATATATGTTCTTTGATTAGTCCCTTCACCTTCTTTCAACTAGTCCCCACCTCTTCCCTCCCCTCATACAGCTGTCAATCTGTTCCATGTTCCTATGCCTCTGGTTCTATTTTGCTCATTAGTTTATTTTGTTCATTAGATTCTATTATAGGTGAGATCATATGGTATTTGTCATTCAATGACTGGTTTATTTCACTTAGCATAATAGTTTCCAGTTCCATCCATATTGTTGCAAAAGGTAAGAATTCCTTTTCTTTACTGCTGTGTAGTATTCCATTGTGTAAATGTACCACAGTTTTTTTATCCACTCATCTACTGATGGGCACTTAGATTGTTTCTAAGTCTTGGTTATTGTAAACAGCACTGCTATGGACATTGGGTTGCATAGATTCTTTTGAATTGGTGTTTCAGGATTCTTAGGATATATTCCCAACAGTGGAATCACTGGATCAAAAGGCAGTTACATTTTTAAATTTCTGAGGAAGTTCCATACTGTTTTCCATAGTGGCTGCTCTAGCGTGCATTCCCACCAACAGTGCACTAGGGTTCCCTTTTCTTCACATCCTTGCCAGCACTTGTTTATTTATTAATGATGGCCATTTTGGTAGGTATGAGGTGATATCTCATTGTAGTTTTCATTTACACCTTTCTGATGGCTAGTGACATTGAGCATTTTTTTTCATATGTTTATGGGCCATCTGTTCTCCTTGAAGAAATGTTTATTCAACTCCTTTGCCCATTTTTTTATTGGATTGTTTGTCTTCCTGGTGTGGAGTCATGTAAGTTCTTTATATATTTTGGAAATTAAATCCTTGTCTGATGTATCATTGTTTTCAATAAATTATAAAATAAACTCAACATGTGTAGAAGGGATCCCCTTTGAAAAGAGTAGCTTAATGGATTGGTGTAGCATAATCAATTTTCCTTTGCTTTGGATAGTAACTCTTGCTAGCAAATACTTCAAATACCATGCCAGAGAGGTTTGTTATTTTTTCCAAATAAATCAGCCATACTCATTCAGATTTTTTTCTTTCTATCTTGTTTTGAAACTCATTTGGAAATGGTAGAAATGGGGTAAAGTAGGATGACCACATAATTTATCATCTAAGCTAAGATAATTTTCCAAAACAGTTTTATTGAGGTGTAATTCATATACCATAACATTTGCCTAGATGAAGCATATAATTCAATGTTTTAAAGAATTATAGTCAGAGTTCTGCAACCACCAGTATAATCTAACTCTAAAACAGTTCCATTCCCCCTAACCTAGGAAAATTTGAAAGTGAAATAAATATAAATAATAATTATGCAAAAACAACAAGTGTATGCTTGGTATATTCAAGGTCTGTCCATGGGAAACCAGACTGCATCATCACTTGAAGCAGGGGGTACAGGTAATGGGAAGAAATCTATAAAACCTAATTCAAAATAATAGCCTGCTTTTTAAATACTGACTTAAAATAGATAATCAAAAATGGGATTATTATTCTTGGCTGGGGCTGCGAGGAAGGATGCATAAACTGGTAGAACCGTTTTTGAAAATGGGTGCTATCAATGGAAGCTGAACATATGCATGCATGATGCCTAGAAATTTCACTCCAAGTCTAGTAAACGAAATGACTACTTGCTATATGATTTCATTCACATCGATTTCAAAAATGTGCAAAAGCAATCTGTCACTGTACAGATCAGGATAGTGGTTAACCTTAGACAGGAGGTGGTGACTAGAAAGGGGCCTGAGGGAGATTCAGGGGTGCTGGTCATGTTCTGTTCCTTGATCTCGGTGCTGGCTACATGGGTGTGTTCACATCATAAATATTCAGCAAGTTGTACATTTTTAATCTGTGTACTTTGATACATGAGTGTTAGACATCACTAAAAAGCTCACTATAAAATAGATAGGATTATGTTTGCTAGAGGAATATTAAGAATCTGGATGGAGACAGGATTTGCAAACCCATTAACAGAAGCTATCTTAAGGAGAGCAATTAAGAGCAGTTAGTGTTCACACAGTAACAACAAGGTGTTCATTTTCTCCTTAACACCTTTCTCTTAACTAGAGGCAATAAAATTCCTAGGGAAATAGAGGTGGTGAAAAACACACAGTCCTTCCCTCACATAAAGGAATGTGTAAGTAAAGACTGGAATAATTAACTACTACTTAGGAATGGTGGAAGCTTTTTAAGAGTTTTTAAATGCTTTTGCTAACAGGCTAGTGTTTAAGAGTCAGAAGTAATATTCAAGATCATCTGGTCAAATTTATTTCACTTCATAGTTAAGGAAACTGAGGTCCAGAGAACTGATAGGATTTGCCCCAAATTCACAGCTAGTTAGTGTAAAGGCTGAGTCCAGAATCCAGGACTCTTGACTCATTAGTTACTTTTCCTATTACCACCAGAAGTCACTCTGTGGCTTACCATGCAAAAACCTCTGTGATAAGAGCATTCCTATTGATCTAATTTAATCTCCACAAAAGACAACAGGTAAAACAATTATCTCCATTTACAGGGAGAAAACCAGCCATGCTTAGAAAAGTTTCTACACTTTGACAAGGCTAAAATCAATGAAGTAGAGGAGCTAGGATTCCAATTAGCTCTCACTCAAGAGTTTGCGATTTAACCAGAGAACAATACTGGGGGTTTTTTGTTGTTGTTGTTGTTGTTTTAATTAATAGTACATCACTACGTTTCGAAGGTGAAGAGTCAGTAAGTACACAGACATGTTATTTCTTTTTTTCTTTTTTTTTAAAAGATTTTATTTATTTACTTTTAGAGAGGGAAAGGAGGGAGAAAGAGAGAGAGAGAGAAACATCAATGTGGGGTTGCTGGGGGCTGTGCCCTGCAACCCAGGCATGTGCCCTGACTGGGAATCGAACCTGCGACATTTTGTTTCGCAGCCCGCGCTCAATCCACTGAGCTACGCCAGCCAGGGTGACATGTTATTTCTTGATCTTTGTGTCATGGGGTAAAAAAGTGAGTAATTTATTTCTATGTTATAATCCAGTTCTTCTCACTTAATCACATTTGAGGAAAATAGATCCATTGGGCCAAGGATAACTTCAGTAAGCACTAACATTTTCCCCTTGGCAGCCATCTGTAAGTGAAGTGGATGTGCTTAGCCTTCTAGGAGTTATTCAACACCCAGAGAGATGACCTTGCAATAGTTCCTCTTTTAATGACACACTTTATTTCCTTAAGCAACATTCTTGAGAACATACAGTAGGTAGTGCTAAAGTACTTAAGTATCCATGGGTATTTCAGATAAGGTCCTCCAGGTAGAGTCTAAGTAACTATTCATATCCTGAAGTGCTAAAATACCCTCTTTTGAGTTTAATACAAATATAAGAGAAGTATATTCGGATAAATATATTTGATCTGGCAAAAGAGAGCTTGCTGTAGGATTTGATTTCCCTCACGTTCTTTCTAAATACCTAATCTGTAGAACTAAGACATCTAAGACACACAGGCTCATTCATTATGTATTGCAGTGTATTTCCCTCCCATTCATTCATGTTGCGAGACTCACACGGTTAATAGAACAGAACCAAAAAAAATGTATTTTCCTTCATATGGTTGTCATAATTTTAAACTTATGATATACAAGTATAGATGGAGAAAAGAAAGGAAATATTCTTTGGAGAAGGATCATAATTTAAGCCAAGGCTCCCTCTAATTTATTTTTTACATTGTAAGTAAATAATGATGTAACATAAAAAATAAAGTGTAAGAACTGAGTATAAATGATTATTTTATCCGGTTATACTCCAAAGATCATAAATACATGGCCTACCTTCTTCCACTCCCATAGCAGACACCACCAGCTGATGAGGGCTGGGTACTCCACCTGGTGTGACCTCCCAATCTTTATTTTTCTGACCTCATAATCTTTGTCAATACTAACATTTATCAGTTATTATATGGAAGGCACTGTACTAACTGCTTTACATGAATTATCTCCTTTCAGAGCCTCACAATATCCCTAGTGAGATTGGTACTATTACTCCCCTTTTAGAGACGTAGACACTGAGAATCAGAGGTTAAGTTACCCATTTGGAAGGTGCTAAAGTAGCATTCATTGTCAAGTTCATTTCCCTCCAATTTGTATACTCAGAATGATTACACTGTTATGGCCAGCTTGCACCAACTGACTAGGTAGTACATAATGCATAGGATATTTGTCATCCCGGTTCTCTATGCATACATTCCTTCTACAGCACTGCTAATAGTAGTCACAGAAAAGATTCAGTTTTGTTTTCTGAAAAAATAAATAAATAAACTTTCCTGAAAGCTACTCAGTGTTTCAACCTTATTTTTAAAGGCCACACAAAGCAAAATCTTGGGTTGCACATGGTAGCACTACTATACCTCCAACCTCCTCTCTGCTTTTTTGCTGCCAGGGCTCCTCTTTACTAAGGTAAACATCTTCAGTTCTTTCGACCAGTCCGTATGTGTCTTTCATGTGTCTAGTCATTGCTCTCTGGCAGTGCTTCCGTGTGCCCACTCTCCCTGAAGCAAACAGGATGTTTCTAGTGAGGTCTGAGCAGCCCACAGCACAGTAGGGCATGTTCTGGCTCTCTTTATTACCACATCTGAAGACTGGTCTCCCAACCAATTTCATAGCTCTGTTGACTCATGCTGACTACTTAATATTCTACTAAGTCAGCACAGGCCTCAAACTCCAGAGAAGAAAAAGCTGGCTAGGAGAAAGGGAAAGTAGAAGAAAGTTAAGAACTGATGAAAGGAAGAAGGTTGAGGAAATGAAACCATTTCTGACAAGAGAGACTGCGAATTCCCCCATCAAGGTTTCCTGTTTAAACTGAATATGCTCAAAAACAAAATTTAGTAAAGCAATAAGCAATCCAGTCCAAAATGCTCCCTCTTCTACTTGGCCTAAAATCCCATTATTTAAAGATTTATTGGTGTTAATAAGCAAAAACAAACAACAAAACAAAACAAAACAATAACTTCATCTGTAATAACATGGGTTATACACCATGTTTGTTTTTAAAGAATAACTTGGTTTGGTGAACTAAGTTTTGGTCTCGAGATGGTAACTTTTTGACCGGGATAAAGTCTGGGGGAAAGTAAAGAAGGCTGGGAGTTTGGGGGTCGGGGGGAGGGCTAAAGAACCAAAATTCATTCTGGAGGATAGATATGATGACTATGTTTTGCAAAATAAAAATCAGTACTCATGGGTTAAGAGAAGACCAGGAATTTTGAACTGGCAGAGTGGCCACACACCTGAGACACAAGGAAGGCAAAAGTACTCCTGGTGGGCAGGCCTAGAAAGAACATCCTCACGTGAGCCACGCGCTAACGGCAGGAAGCAGGAGCACTGTGGACAGTTTCTGGAGACAAGCTGACCTTCGTGGCTGTTCACCCAAGGGCTAACTAAGCTGCGGCTTTCTTCTCCCCCGAAGCCCAAGCACAGATGTCACGTAACTCTCAGACACGTCTAGTTAGGAGCCCTCAAGGAAGTATTTTGCCAGAACAGTCCTCTGCACGAAATGTCTGGCCTGGCAGGGCTGTTGCTGGAAGGAGAGTGGGAAGAGCCTTGTTTGGCTGGCTCTCCAGGATGTGCTGACTCTCAGGGGTCCTCACTAGGCAGAGAAAGAGCCCACAGTTGCCTTCATGCCAAATAGGGCCCCGCTGACACAGAACCACGGGGTGGAAACTGCACCAAGGTCTGACAAACTCTGGTTTTCCTGTCATCCTCATACACTTTAAATTAATCACAGTGGCAGTCTAATAATTCTAAGAAAGAGCCACAGCTGATCCCTCAGTACTAATCTTTTAGATACCTGAAAGTAGGGAAGGAAAACCCAAAATGGAAATGATAGCTTGCTGTAAAACTGTGATTACCATTTATTAGGTTTAATTTTACACATCAGTGACCTTGGATACCTAGTATTTGACCTCTAAATGGCCCTGGCTGAGCCCAATTGCTATCTAGCAGTACACACACCCATATTTTCTGTAAGTCGACACATTAATAAGGCTTTGTGTTCAAGCTATGACTCCAGATAGATGAACTGGATTCAGTCCTGAGGATGTGGGTGATCTACTAATGATTAAAGTTTATGCAAAGAGGGTTAGGAAATGTTTTGCTTCTAAAGGATGCATTGGCACTGTGAAACTGTGGATTGCCTTTGCTGTTGACTTTAAACAATTATTGTAACATGAATTCTTTCATTCAGGAGACTACTTCTCATGCCTGCCTCCAAAACAACATATGTCATCCTAAACATCTTTAGGTCCACCAAAAACATAGTAAACTACATGAATTAGAGCAAATAGGGACCTAAGGGGGACAGATGGGTGCAGCCGGCAATAGTGACTCGCCTGCCCATTAGCCAGTACCTCTGACTGTGGTAACAGCACCTCATTTTTCTCTCCCTGCTCTAGGTTTGTATGACCTAGATTTCTGGTCCTGTCATTTTTCCCCTGGTTCCAGGTGTCGGTAGGTAACCCAGGACTGGTCAACTGGGGAGTCCCATTCCCCCTGGCCATTGGGATGGCACAAGACAGATCAACAGAATCCATCCAGAACTATTTAAGAAAAAAAAAGTTGAATGTTGAAGGGAGAAAACAACAGAATCAAGGCAACCCTGAGACTTTTTTTTTATTAAAAAATAAATTACTTCTTAAAGATAGTTTGAATTGAGTTTCGTAACTTTTTCCTTAAAAAGTCTGGACAAGGTAGAGAATTTCTCAAGGTAGAGAAATTCCAGCTGACTAATAAAATGAAATTCTGTTGGAATTTCATTTCTTCTGATTTACTGTATTTGAACAATAGCATTTAATTTGTATGTGCTACACAGACTTGAGATGGTCCCAACTATTCTGGTCTTTTAGTATTCACAATCTGATACGATCTCCTCCTCTTGAGTGTGGGTTAACCCAATGATTCTTTTAATGAACGGAAGGAAGAGTGATGGGTCTTCTGTTCTAAGATGAAGTTACAGAGAGACGGTGGCTTTTGCCTTGCATGCCTTTCTCTCTTTTTCTCTTACTTGCCCTGATGGAAACCAGCTGCCATGTTTGCACTGCCTAATGAAGAGACCTAGGTGGAAAAAAAAAAAAACGATGTCTCCACCAATAGCCAGCAAGGACCTGAGACTACAGTTACACTAGTAAGCTTAGAAGGGGATCCTTGCCCTGCGCAGCCCAGCCCAGCCTTGAGAGACTGCAGCCCCAGTCTATATATTGGTCAAAACATTATTAAGACACAGTAAGCTTAAGGACCCAGCTAAACTGCAACAAGATTTCCAACCCACAGAAATTATGGTATAATAAAATGTTTCAGGTTTTTTTAGGATGCCATATTTTGTGGTAATTTGTCATGCAGCGATAAACAACAAATAGAATGAAATTCACCCCAAATAGATAAATAACAAAATACTCATTCTGCCCTGGCTGGTGTAGCTCAGTGGATTGAGTGTGGGCTGCGAACCAAAGTGTTGCAGGTTCGATTCCCAGTCAGAGTACATGCCTGGCTTGCAGGCCATGACCCCCAGCAACTGCACACTGATGTTTCTCTCTCTCTCTTTCTCCCTTCCCTCTCTAAAAATAAATAAATAAAATCTTTAAAAAAAACTAATTCTTTGCCTCTTTGTTATGTTTTCCATGACAACTCTCAATTTATATAAAGCACATTGTTTACAGGACTTTACAAACACAGCTTCAATATTTTCAAGTGAATAGCATAATTCTATTATATTGATAAAATATCATATTTAAGTAGAAAGATTCTTTGAGAGACTGACAATTGACATTTCATTCTACTGTAGACTAGTCTATTCAACAAATATACTTTTGCATCTGCTATGTTCCAGGTACAGGAGAATAAATAGGACAGGTTAGAGAGCATGAAGACCATCCACGAAAGAAGAAAAGCCCATAGGATTGGGAAACAGAAGAATCAAAACTAGTGCCCCTACTCACCAGCTATGTGACCCTAGACAAGCCATTTAATTTTTCAGTGTTTTGACCCCTTATGCATAAAATGGGAAAGCAACAATAAATATAGCTGATTTATTAACTTATAAGATTACTGGAAAGACCACAGAGGGAAAATGTATATAAAAGCATTTTAAAATTCTAAAATGAAATGAAATAAAACTATAATAAGCCATGTGGTACATACATACAATGGGATAAGCTATACAGCTTATAAAAAAGAAGCTACACAGCTATAAAAAAGAAGGAACTTACCTTTTCATAATTCTTAATTAAGTTGTTATTTATTGGGACATGGTATTTCTTTTTCTATGAACTATTTAAACATGTCCTTACATTTGAAATTTCAAAATTGAAAATCCCAAAGTTTTCCAGTGTTGAACATTCCTTTGAAAACTATGCAACCTGAATTACTTCTCTCCTGAATTTAAACTTCTCATTTTCATTTTAATTTGGTTTCTGTGAGGAAAAAGTTATAATAATTGTTGAAAAAAACTGATTAAAATTTACAAACATAAAAATTCTAATAATTTTGGTCTATTAATAACTTTTGCAAAAATGTTTCTGTCTTACAAAAAAAGAAAAAAGTTTCTTGTTAAATTCAAACAATGTTAAGAGCTACCATTTAAAATGAATTAAACATTCTCATTATTTCTATTCTCTTTCTCCACTATGCTTCTTCTGATATACTTTATGATTTGATCAGATCAACACTTTGAGGTCACCTAAAATACACTTTCTTTCTCATATTTTAATTAGGCAATTATACTTAAATTCATTATTCTAATCTGAATAATGGTTCCATTAATAAAAATGCAAAGGCAAGAGTAATTGATTCCATTTTAGGGAAAAGAGATCAACAATAAACTGCTTTGGACTGAGCAATCAATGGTTATTGAATTTTAGACTCCAAGCTGATATTTTCCAGCTACACAGGTTTTTGAGATTCAAGTTGCCCATTTTGCTTTTAACAAACAAGGTCAAAATCATGAATTGAAATACTAGGACACTAATAGAAAAATTTTATCCCGAAGGCATCATAAACTACCAAGTATCTTTCTAGTAGGCCTAAATGTTAATATACACATTGAAGTTGAAGACAGATGTGTCCCTTAGAATCCACTATTCTAGTTGTCCACAGTTTGGTGTGAAATAAAATAAAAATAACCATTTATTAACCTCTAACTATGGGCTAGCCTAAGTGCAGAAGGAATATAAGGATGAAGTAAACAGTGGATGAAGTAGATAAAATACAACAGAAAAACCTTTGAGAAAGTGTGGTGAGAAGTGATTTGAGGTTCCCAGTTTGGACAAAGAGTTGGAGGACAAAGGCTTTAAGAGAGGGAAAGGAGGTGGGGTGAGCATGTTGGAACAGTGAGACAGGTACTGCGTTCAGTCTGGGGAGTGCTGGAATCTGAGGTGACTGGGCACCCAGACGACAGTCGGCAACATAGACCTGGAGCTCATTCGTGACATTCAAATTACAAAAGAGGAAGGGGAGGTTGCCCAGGAAGAGTTTCCAGACAACGCAGGCAAAAGGACTAAACTCTGGGGAATTCCAAAGTTAAAGGGGAGCAGAAGGAAGACGGGGTCAGAAAAGGGGAGAAGAACCAGGCAGAATATGGGCCACAAAACCAAGAGAGGAAAAACCCAAAAGACCAAAATGGGACCAATTGTCAAATGCTACAGAAAAACCAACCAAGTTAGGGAAGTTTTAAAAGCAGGGGAGCCACATTCAGGATGCCCCTGTGACCTTTGCTGGATCACTTCTGGGGGAGTCACAGGTGAGCAGTCCAGAGAGCTGTGAGGCATGACTCCATCAGTCCTGCACAGCGATTTTCAACCCGTGTGCCACACAAATTTTTAAAACATGTGATCCCTGACTGTTTAGTCAGGGACACTGGCCTCTTTTCCCTTATATTGTCAAGTTAAAAAATGACAACAGCCAACATAATAGCTATCTGGTGTGAATAAATCAAAATTATACCTATTTTTGTCAGATCTGCAAAAAATATTTCTGTGTGTGTACCATAGAATTTTAGTAATTTGAGTGTGCCATAAGCTGAATAAGGTTGAAAGTTGCTGGTCCAACATTAACTAGGCAACTTCTTTGTGCTTTGGAGATAGATTGTTTTATTTTGGTAAATAAAAGATAACTGGGGAAGAGGATGTGGGGAAGTAGAGTCAGAAGAACTTAGAAGTTGTCCATGTCTTCAGTTGGGAGTGAGTTTAGGTGGGAGGAGCAGGCTGGGATATCAAAGAGAGGCTCAATTTGGGAATAATTGCTGAGGGAAGGGAAAAGAGTACCTGGAGATAAGGACAAAGACAAATGACTAGTACTGAAAGCCCAGCTGAGGCTGGGACGCAAACATTTGTAAGGCAGCCAACCTCCATGGTTAGACAGTCTTTCATCCAGCCCTGTCACAGCCTGAGAGCAGGAGGAAAGGCCAGAGAGAGTCTGGGGGCACTAAGGCCAAGCACTGGCAGGCTTGTGAGGCTGGAGTCCAGGGAAGACAATTGAGGGCCTGGTGGCCAAGCAGGGAACTCGTGCCAAATAAAGGAGTGAGAAGCCAGTAACATTCTGACAGGTGGAAAGTACTGATAGGGACTCAAGGGCCTGGTGAGTTTAACATTCAGGTTTGAGGAGGAGGGAGAGATTTAAAATACGATTTTATAAGAGTTTTGAGGTGCCAAGGATATAAAAATGGGGAGAGAAAAATCTGCTAAAATTGAAAGTTACCAAATGTCTTAACAAAAGCAAGAGAAGGGATTCTACAGTTTTTAAAACGATACACTTTATTCTACCTCTTCTCTATATAACTTAAAATTTATACTTTGTTCTTAATATTACATAATTCCAAGTAATACCAGGGAATTTCTGAGGCTTGCAATTACATTTCAAACTAAGAGATTTCTGTAAGTTAATAAAGTATTGCAATTTTGATTATTTGGGAAACTTTGACATTTAAGAAGGAAAAACTTTAAAAAGTAAAAAAAAAGCATGCTTTCCAAATGAAAAGAATAAATAGGTAATTGCTTGAGACAATTGCAAAACCCCAAGGAAGACACTTTGACAAAGCCAAACTCAGGCTGGACAACGTGTGACATAATCTGACAGTAAGAGTGCCTTAACCACTGTTGGCAAGAGTAAGAGTAATATTCACTCTTCAACTTTATATCTCAAAGCAAACAATTTCACTCTATTTGAGAAATATTCCCATAACCAAAGTTGATATGTTAGCATTTAGTTTTGGGGGGTATGATTCATGTGTGATTTATAAATAGAGAATATAAATAAAGAAAACTAGTTCTGCTATCATTTTCCAATGCTTATAAATTCCAGGATTTATGCGGAGCCTTTAAGAGAACTGTTTATTTTTATGACAGCTTTATACCCATCTGACATTTTTGTTTCTACAAATGCATTTGTACTGTGTAACTTTTAATAATTTGTGTTTTAGGTATCAAAGACACAGTGTACATTCGTAGTCAGCGATGCAGATGGGCAGATGTGTTGCAGCCCTCCTGTTCTCCCTTCTATGCTGCGGAGGGGTTATGAGCAAGGCTTAGTCAAGGTCCCCAGTCTAGACTGGATCCGTTTGCTGTCTTGGTGACAGTAAGTTTTCCTCCAGTCCAAATGCACTGTGAATTATACACATCAGTTACGAATTTCAGATTCAGTGGGAAAACACACACACAAAGTTACACCAGAAACTAAGGCAAATGTCATGGTCAAGGCATAATTGCATTCAAAATAATTTCATAAAGAAGACTGAGAAGAAAATTTATCTCATTATAAAAATGGTTAGTCATAACAGCAATTGCCTTTGGGACCTCTTCTACCATTAGAGGCATGGAATTATAACCGAGATGACTAAGGAGTTTATCAACCTGTCAAGAAGCTTGAGGTTCCCATCATGACAGTATCCTTGGACAGCAACATGGGGGAGGATAACACACAGTACTGCAGTTGCAAGATGTGACACACTTGGCCCAGCTGGCACAGCACAGAGTAAGTGCTTAATAAATATTCAGTAATAAGTTTTAACAGCTCAGATAATTGTATGACATTCGGACAGTTAATTAAGCTCTTTCAGCCCAGTTTTATGGACAATAAGGATAATAGCTGTCTCAGGGAGTTGCAAGAACTAAATGAGATAATTCACATAAAGTGCTTAGCACAGGGCCGGCATGTACTCATCTCAGAAGACCAAGCATTAAGAACTGTGTACCAAGGATGTGTTGAAAAAGAGAAGACAAGTCTATTAAATATTATAAAACATAAACATTTCCTTTCTCCTTCCATTTTCTTTTCATTTAGAGTCTGTAAAAATCTGTTGAAAGGCTGTGTTTTTTTTATGTTACTGGAGTTGTAGGGAAGGAGCATGGTCAGAATTATGGATATTGCAAACTCAAATTGTTTTCTAAACATTTCAGATATTTGAGTGGGATTATAAAGTAATGAGAAAGGTTTCTTCAGGTTCTTGACAGGAATCAGGCTCCACAGATTTTCAAGAAAGAAACATCTATGGATGACCCAGAGTGGGCAAGGCAGTCGGGGCACTGTCCTGGGTGCTGAAATATAAAGCTGAGGAAGTGGCATTTACAGGAAAGACATTCCTACAGATAATCACAAAACAATGGAGTGAGTGAGGCGGCAGCATTCCTGCGCAGAGGCGCCTCAGATCTGATGTTTGGGGCTGAGGTAAGTGGGGAGCTTCCCAGGGAAGCAGTCTTTATAGCAAGGGGGAGGGTTGGGCGGGGGGGCAAGATGAAAAAATACATCAAGTTCAGCAATTAAATACTATGTCAGTTCCATTCTTAGCTGACTCTGCAATCCTGAGTTAGATATTTTCTCTCTCAAGCCTTAAAAACAATTACTGAGCAAATTACTATGTTGTTATAAAATCATATATAAACTCAGAGGGCTGGACTGGAAGATTCCAATAGTTTTTCTTAGCTTTAAGATCCCTTACATGACTGATCATCTTCCAAATGATCCTAAAAACACCATTACACAAAAGCTTTGGGATTTTTAAAAATGGAATTGATGCTTGTCCCTACAAATCTTGAGAACTTGGTAGTGGTAGATAAAACCAGCCATAAATAATACTTCTCTGGTGTTGGGAATTCCACGACTCTACTTCCATAATGAAAGACCACTGTAAATCCATAAGGTAGAAATTTATAACCGACTGCTGAGCACCTGTATTTTTCACCCTAAATTTTGATGGCTGCTCCCTTAAAAGTGATCATGATTCTAGTCAGGATGAAATGTACTGAGCAAAGTATTTTCAAAATGTAAGTTCCCATTCATTTCATCAAAATGCTTACAGGAATTAGTTTTTCCACATGCCAATCACAATTTACAAAAACACGTGTTAACCCCAACTGTAATCATTTCTACACTCTCCACTGTAGTGATTTGTTGACCTACATCTAATTTTTAGACTCAGCAAGATGCTGTTGTTGGCTTCACATTCTTTACTGGTTGCATTTGACATGTGCCTAGTTTTATCTAAAAATTGGGGCTTCACAAATCAAATGTTATTTTCTGCACCTGCAAATTCATGAATCACACATGACCAGCAGCAGAAAAACAACATGAAAACATAAGACCAGCTCAGTAGTAATTAGAAGCCCCTGTTTTCACAAAATGCAGTCCACTGTACTAAAATTAGGCATAATTTTTAAATATGCTTAATACTTAGGCAGCTAAACCTCCTGAAAAGAAATTTGGACAGTTATCAGAAAACAAATATTTTTTAAATCTTACGCTAGATTTTTTATAAATATAAAAGATTAATCCTCAGAATCATACCTAACAAACAGTAACTAGAAAACAACTTCACATTCCAACAAGCAATATAAAATTCCCTGGTTATCTATTGCTAGTAAAATAATAAGCATTTCTCCATAAAGCACAGCAATGCAGCAGTTGTAACCCGAGAGAACCTGTACAAATTTGCTCACTCTCTGGAAAAAATTTCTTTGACATACAATCTTTCTTATACAATGTACTAGCCGTTAAGAGTCTCTACATTACAGTAAAAGTGTAATATATTTGTGTCCTACAAAACAACAAACAAGAAACTATAAAACAATCATACATTTTAGGATCCTCTGATTACATGGCAAGCACACTTTTAACTAGCCATATTTAAGAACTGTGCTCAATTGAAGTTTCAGAATCCAAGTATAAAAAAGATCATGACACACTTATACTAATCTTAAGGTAGAATGAACTACTATTTCATTACCCCCAAACCATTGCCACTTTAAGCAACACTTAACCTGGCAGACGAAGACTACTATATATATGAAGGGCAACCAGAGCCCTCTCTTTTTCAGCGAAGTAAAGGTTTTCTGCAATAACTATTCCTCTTCTTGGCCACAGTCACACTTTACCGATTAGTGAAATTTTGCAAATGCATTTATGGTCAGACCGGGCTTGAAATCTACATTTTCTAGGAGAAATGCATTTGGAATTCCAAACGGCTGATTTTACAAATGGACTTTAAGGAAACAGCCCAGTCAGAAGAAGTCAACACAAATACTGTATTAAAATTAGTTAGAAATAACTACATTTCTAACTCCTGAGGGTTTAATGCCCTGGCCTCCTATGCAAATCTTCACACAGTGCCTGTCTCCTCAGTCAGGGTCAGCTCAAACATCTATCTTTCGAAGAAGAATCACCTTAGCCAAAACACCCCTTTCTCCACCTCTGACACTGTGTCCTATAACTTCGATCTGATTTTCTCCATTGCACTTACCACTACTTTTTTATTTTGTTTCCCTGATAGATCCTGGTTGCAGTGGGACAGAAAGCTTCTCCATCTTGTGTACCACTCTATCTCCCACACCTAGAATGATGCCTGACACATGATGGGTATTATGCTGAATGGATAAAAATGATGGGATGCTTACCGCAAATTGAGTCTTCCTATTCTTCACAGGGTAGGGAATTAAAGAAGAAAATGTGAGCTTTATACTCTATCATATATTTTAAATATTACTAATTATAAAGAATTGGTTTAGCCACACACTCATAATATTTGGAGTCAGTTCCGTTTCTAGAACAGAGATCTTAGTATATTAACTGAAGTTCAATTTAATTCCCACACATCCATAGACCTAACTGTTGTTTAGTTGCAAAGAACTCAGTTCTATATGGCTCAATGCTTCAGAAAAGCACTTTGGCTCTAAGTTTATGATACAATTGAGGAGAAATTGGGGTAGAATTCTAAGCCTTCAAATTTAAAAAAGCATAAAATCAATTCTACTATATATTCTAAAATACCACTGGGAGTATTTCCCTCTGGCATTGTGGTGAATCATTCTGTATTCCACACTTTATTAAGACTTCTTTTTTTCTGAGTTAGTACTTAATAAGTACTTCTTGACTGAGCAAATGCTTAGGGTATTCCACAGTGGAGACAAAAACCTGAGTGCCCACTTGGGAGCTGCTATACATACATACATACATACATACATACAACAAAAAACAGACAAAACTTTGCACATAGTCATTTGACTGCCTATCCCTCCACCTTAAAAAAAAACAATTTAATGATTTTTAAGGTCAGTTTACAGAGCTGTGGTAAAACTATCACCACAGTCAGGCTTTTAGAGCCTTTTCACCATCCCATAAAGAAACCTTGTGCTTACTTGCATCAATAGATGGCCTTTGAGTTTAGCTTTTTTCACTTAGCGTATTTTTGAGGTTGTTCCATATTGTAGCATGCACTAGTCCCTATTTTTCTAAACTCATTTAGAAGTAGCTTTGTCTCTAGGACACCACAACTGAATGTACAACATTAATAAAAACCCAACTTTTGAATCCTAACACCTATTTGAGTTGCATTTCCCTCTCCATAATCAACCTGCATTTAACCTGCTGTATCATCGTTATAAGAAATTAATCAAAGGAACAATCAATTCAGTACTCATTACAATTTCCCTTATTAAGATACTCCCAGAGTTGATTCCTTTATCTGTTGAAATTCTGTTACATCATGGGAATTGCATGTTGTATCCGTTTTCCTGGTTTAGCTCCAGCACTGGACTGAGTAGGAAGTGCCCCTCACCAAGTTCATCTAGTCCCATGATTCATCCCTCAAATCTGTACACATGTCTTGCAAGTCTCCTGAGTCCTATACCCTCACCATAATTCCAGCTTCTACCTTGAAAGCTGCCTCCTAACAATTCTCCTTGGACATCTTCTTGGAGACTCAAACTCAGTATGTTGAATATATTCCTTCTGTTCACACCTGTGTTTCCCCACAACTGCCATATCTGCCTTATTATTTATGTTTTCCCCTCTAATCCCTTTTATACACCAATCCCACCCTAATCTTTCTAAAGTACAGCTTTTTTTTTTCTGGTTATACCCCTACAAAAAAAAACTACAAGAGTGCTTTGGTGCCTCAACAAAGAATTTAAGCTCCCCCACTTGTCATTCATAACTATCCAACATGCTTACTCAATACCTTTATGAATAAGGCTTTCTTCTATCAACATTCGCTAAGGGCTCACTGTGTGTCAAGCACTAAGTGCTGTATTATGACATTTAGTTCACAAAACCCTGGTGAGGTGTTTAGTTACTGACCCAGTTTCACACATGAGGAAACTGAGGCACAGACAAACCCAGGTCACATGTCTATTAAAGGAGAGAGCCAGGATTCCAACTCAGGTAACCTCATCCAGGCCCCACTTCCATAACCAGCATGACACAGTGGCCGCTGGGAGAAATTAATGCCAATTTACAAGAAAGAATGGGTGCTGTTTTTTATCTCATAAATATCTATATAAATGCCGAGTGTGTGTGTGTGTGTGTGTGTGCATGCATCTGTGTGTGCATGTGCCCATGCTTGCCACACATATCCTTTGGGGGGTCTCACTGTCCTGTACATGTATTTCAAAGCACCTAGTTTTGGGGCACAAGCTGATTGGAAAGAATTGTCTTGTATGTCTCCAAATCCTCTTTCATGCAGCTGTAGATACTAGTGGCAGAACTCTGGGGAGATGTGGGAGAGGAGTTGCGAGGCCCCCTCTAAAACAAGATACAACTATGAAGGCAAAGGGAGAGCAAGAACGTTAAATACACAGCAGTTGTGCTAAGAGAAATCTGCTCAAATTTGCCCACTGGCTATCTCCCTCCCCCTGCTGCTTCTGGCTGTGCGCTGTCCTGAGAGACAGAGCTCTCTGGCTCAACCTATTATCGATTCCTCTCTCAGGGTCTTTATCATCCTGCACTAGAATATAGGGTCCTAATTTTATGAATAAGAAACTGAAGAAGCATAGAGTTCTAAGTGAGACATCTAAAGTCACATAGTTCCTTAGTCTCAGACAAGAGTGTGGGGATTGACTGGGAGTGGCAGGGGGCAGGCTGAGTCAGGGAGGGCAAAAGAGGGGGGAAATGGGACGACTGTAATAGAATAACAATAAAATATTTTTATCCAAAAAAAAGCAAATTACATTTTTGGAAGGTAGAAAAATATCTAGTTTCCATCTCTGGCACTTATTTCTTCTATCAAATGAAAATACCCAATAATCATATTTTCCAAATTAAAAAACAATTACCCATACTATCAAACTGGAAACTAGCCCACCTGAGTTTCAGTCCCAGTTCTGTTCTTTCCAGCCAGGTGAACTTCAGTGAACTTCAGTGTGGGTGGCCCTGGAGACCTCAAGGATTGGGGCTGTGACTACAAAACTGTGGGTGGTCTCCTATCTTCCCTTTCATCTCTCTCCTGTGCTGACTGGATTCTCTCCCATTCTAGACTTTCTTTTTCCCATTCGGTAGAGGGCAATGAATTGAATTTGCAAATTCTCAGAGGAGCACTCAACTGACCCATCTTGGTTTATGTGTCCATTGCCAGATCAACCACCATAAGCAAGGAAATGGTGTAATAGAATTGTGTTAAGTTTTGATCAATCAATCAGTAATGACCAAACTGGAGTGGATGCAGGGGTATTTTAAATATGAGATTGCCCTTCCCAAGGAAAAAATTAGAGTTTTGGGGCAGACATACAGATGTTTACCACATCACGTAAACAGAAAGCACTATGTATTTTTCGTTAAATAAATGGAGAGTTTGGTAACTTCTTAGAAATAAAAATTTTTCAAGGAAAAAAAGAAAAATTATCACATGGATGTGGGCCCAATACAGAGCTCTTCTGGGTTTGTGTAGTTAAAACAAAAATAGCTCGAAGGAATTACTCACCTCCACATACCATATGTTACACTGGTGAAAAAAATAATGTGAATAGAGCAGAAACATGACATCTTATTTCACACCAAATTTAATAGAGTCTATATTTATTTGGGTCTAGATAAAATTTTGAGAATATATTATATTTGTTGAAATAAGCAAACAAATGAATATATAAACACTTTTAAACACTTTTAAAGAGACGTAGGTTTGTTTAGTGGCTGGCCTTGTCTGGAAAGGAATTTGATCGTACTGGGAGACTTCAGTGCAAGCGGGATGCCCATTTCTCAGGGACGCTGCAGAAGAACTTCCTGTACTCAGCAGCAGGCCTTCCTGACTGAGCTGGAAGACTCTTCTTAATTCTAAGAATCTCTGATAGAACTATGCCATCCCAAGTCCCCTGAAGGGATAGGCATTGACTGAGTGGCTGTATCCGCAAATCCCAGGGCAAATGGGAAGTGACACAGAAAAGACTGGTAGCTGGTTTTTTGAGTCACTGGCAAGCACCATCATTACCATCATCAATAAATAAGACATCACATTCATTGGACTTAGAACATTATATTAGAAGTTAGCTTTTTCTTCAAGAGTTTAGTTTAAGATAAGATGACCTGCTGCTCTAAAGAATAAAGCCTCCTAGGAGAGAGATTAACAGTTATATTCATACGTAGGTGGATCTAGTCCTTGACTATCGGAAGAGCGATTAGACAACTAAAACTAAAAGGTGAGCGTGGAATAAGGATGGAGGTCCAGGCTCCAGCAGGAGGAGGTCTGCCTTCTGTGAGGATCAGTGGGGGCTTGCCTAAGTCACTAAACATGCTTGTATCTGAGTTTAATCACTAAAAATATTAGGTTGGATTCCAAGGTCACTTTCAACTTGAATGTTTCTTTAAATTATTCCAAGCAGAAGAAATACAGCTTGAGATAATAACACTGATGGCACAACATACCCCAGAAAAATGGAACATGTTAGCCAATCAATTTTCAACAAAACAGCTATACTACAGGGGGAAAGCAATTCTTAGGAAAGAAAAATAAGCAGTATAGTCATAAAACAAGCAAGTTTTTTCTGCTTCTACATAATTGATATGTCTTCTAATTCATTTGGGGATTCTTGAGTCAAACTAAGTACAGGTAAGGTATAAACCATCCAATGTCTCGCTCACATTTAAGACCTGTCAGTTCGATGACCACTGTTTTTAACATAGAAATAAATGGCTTTTTTGCTTGTAAGCATTGGAGGGTGAGGATAACCTATAAAATGTGCTGCCCCCTCTTCTTCCATTTCTCGCTTTCCTCTCCCACCCCTCTTCCTGTATCACCACTCCACCCCTGCAACTATGGGCTTAGGACGGCAACATCCCCTTCCACGGGGTGTGTTCAGCTTTTGCACACCTGGGAGCAGGGATCAGCTACCTTTCCAAAGTCCATGTAAAAGTTCTCACTCTATCCTTTTGGCATCCTTACCAAGAGAGAGGATCCTAATTAGATGTCAATTCAGGAAGGAAAAGGGATGTGATTATATGAAATGCAAAAAAAAAAAAATCTGTTAAATGGACTAGTGAGAAGAAATTACTTGAACTAGTTACCCACACCAATTCCAGAAAATTCTCACACTATACATACCTATTACCAAAAATGTGTTTTGTCCAAGAGGAACAATGCAGGGCATTTTTCAAAGAAGTGAAAGAAAGTAAGCAGCCCTCTTAAAATGCAGTTTGAACATCGCAGGCACTTTAGGTGCATGCATTGTTTAACAATGTAACTTAGCCAATGATGTTTTTTTTAAATTTATTTATTTTTAGAGAGGGAAGGGAGGGAGATAGAGAGAGAGAGAGCGAGAAACATCAATATGCGGTTGCTGGGGGTTATAGCCTGCAACCCAGGCATGTACCCTGGCTGGGAATCGAACCTGCGACACTTTGGTTCGCAGCCCGAGTTCAATCCACGGAGCTACGCCAGCCAGGGCTGCCAATGATGTTTTTATACAGCTGAACACCTACCTATTAGAACAGGCAAACAGCAAAGAAAAGCAACACATTAATTTGTAAGTACAAATGACCTTTATTCAAAGATCCAAACCATATTCCCTGAAAGGACGACAGGAGAAAAGGTGGGTGGGTCGCTAATGACTGACCCCAGCAGCTCTCCTGCACGGCTTTCTCTCACCCGGGCAAGGCCTGCAGAAAACTGAGAAGGGCGGTTACCATGGAGGAACTCCATGCTTTATTCAATGCCACCACACATGTGCCCAAGACGCCAGGGCCATGAGCAAAGCGGCTCACAGACTCTTATTCATTTGAGATAAATTCCTCCTTCTAAAGGAATTCCATAACCTGCCTTGCATGGACCACGGCAGGTCTGAATTCAATGTGAATATGAACAGTGCTAAGTGAGAGCTTATAAAATATATATTACCTGTTTTATAATTCAAATATTATTAAGTGTGGCTAAATAAATACATCTGGTGAGAGGGTTTGTTTTTTGTATCACAAATTAATCAAAACGTTATCTTCCGGAGCCATTAAAAAGCCATGCTCTAACACAGCATTTACTGAAAAACAAATAAAAGCACCAAACATAATAAAAGTAAATACTGAGATTGTTTTCTCGCTCTTCATTACATTCAAGTTTATGAATCAGTTTTGTAATCAGTACCAGTTTTTTTTTAACAAAAATATCAAACAAATCATCTATGTGGGAATTTCAGAGTAAATGCTGCTCCTTGACAGATAAGATTAAATAAAAGATGAGGTCTAGAATTTACCAACATCTTCAGAATTTTGTAGGCTTACAAATATTCTCTGAAACTCCTTAATATTCAATGATAGATTGTTATCTCAAAGGAACAGAAATCTTCCTACCCACAATTCCTGCCAGAAATACAATTCCCTCCAGACATCCAGGTGAATTTTTTGGTAGAAATACCAGTTAAAAATTCTTTAGCCAGTATGTTTATCTGAACTGTTTTAGAATAAAACAAAAACTATAAAGATTATGTAGTTCTAGAACTTGAAAAATCTTAAGCAATAATTCCATCTCCTGTCAGATTTTAGTAAATAAAAACACAGAAAAGTTTGGGGATTTGACCAAAACATTTTTCTAGAAGCTCTAATTCTGGAGTTATGAAGGGATAGATAAGTGATGAAAGCAGCTTTTTCAGAATCAAATATAGCCACCCCCTGAACAATGACATACATCATGTCACTATAAAAAAACAGGGAAGATTTAAAAATCAGTCTACTCTCCTCATCATCACCATCATCATCACTCAAACTCAATTTTGATGGAGTTACAGAAAAATCATCTATTTTCAAATTAACCTCTCTTTCAAAGGCTCAGGTTCTCCTGACATGTTAACCAGGCTTTTGCAGGTCATGAGATCATAAACTGCGTTGTCTTTAAGATGAAAAAAGGATGGTGAAATTCTAAGTCAGAACCCACCACAGAAGAGACATTGGTTAGGGATAAAGTTAGATATCAGTGAGCACTTGAGAATGTGCTAAAGGAGGAGCATACTTATTGGAGAATTTTCTGGGAGGGTCTTTCTGGCTTGATCTTTCATTGTTATATGCATAAGTTCTTGTGGTAAGCTGAGCCACTAGATAAACTGACAAGACAGAGCTGTAAGTTTCTCTCAACAAACAATATAGGAAGAGAAATAACAGCAACAACTCTTCTGGTTTATCAATGGTACCATTAACTAAGATGTGAATGTCATCAGTCAATTCCACCAAGTTTTAGCCTTAATGTAAAACAGTTTTCCTAAGCCATCTAGAGAAATGCAGGACATACACTTTCAAATTATACCAAAGACTAATTAAAAGAGATACACCACAGATGTAATTGAATTAAATCGTATTACTCATTTGAGAGGACTGGTTTCACAGATCAGTCTCACCCGTTAATACTTTTCTACAGCCGTAAAATATAAGTGGATATGTTCCCTACCCAGTTCAGAGATGCCCAGAAACTGAAACCAAAAGATACACTGAGAGGTCATTATGTCATGTGACATGTCTTCAGAAGCCCTGGCTACTTAACTTTTAATGAAATGTCAAATCCCAAGTGCCTGCATCCACTGTGACACATTCTGTTTACCACACAGCAGTTTGAAGTTGGCGACTCAACATGCATCTAACTGCACAAAGCTATATATTACATAATGGGTGCTTTCTAGTAAATCACAGGGGAGCCTGTCAGTTTTGTATCTAAAGCAAATAACCTTTGATGGTTAGCATCTTATTCTTAGCATGGCTGTGACTGATCAGATAAGTTAAGACACCATTCTGCTTGAGTGACTGCCTTCGATGGATAAAGACTGCTGTGGTAAAGAGAAGGCTGTGGCCTTTTCCCAACTCTGGTGGGAGGGTATTTTATAGCCACCTCCACAAATATCTCTCTCTTCTAAGAGGCACATTTGGTAAACTTATAAAGTATCTCTGTTGTTTGTAAATTCTTACCTAAACTAGCAGGATGCAGGCATTTGAAAGAGGTTTTTTTTTCTATTTGTACAAATACATCACAATACAAATTCAAGAAGGTATAAATTTGATTCATTATACAGCATCCAGCTGTATAATGCCGGATGCCCTCTTTTTTGTAATGTAAGTCTTTTATTACAAAATCATAAGCAGGTAATTCTGTAATATAACACAATCACACTCGAGCACACCATCTGACATTTTAGGTGAAATGTTCAAATTGCTGCCCATCTCATGGGAGACAGACATTCAGGTACCCTACCAACCACCCTCAAGCAAACCTTACTTCTGCCAGATCCTGCGTATATTGGTTGTAAGAAATTGGTACAATGCATACAATGTAATTAAAGGTTCCTGTTTCTTTTTTTATCTCCCAGTTTTCAGAATTATGCATGCCAGCTGAAAGCATTTCTTGATGTGACACAAATCTTAAATTCTTGAACATATTATGGAAACTAAATTTAGGAAACATAGACTGTCACTACATTAGAGCAGATTATTCATGGAAAAGCATTATAGAACAGAAACATCTCTAAAACTCAGAGATTACTCTGTTAAAAGCCACATAGCCATATTATCAAAACAAATGTCAAAGAATTATAATTTTGCATTATTGTGTTGTTGCCACCACATGAATTCTCAACTCTCAGCTGTCATCAATCACAACAGAATTTCTGGCAAGTAGACCAGATTCTCATGGATTTTTATACCACAGAAATGGATTCTAAATTATTTATTAGTCAACACTCAGAGGTTGTAGATGGGATATATTACAATAGACATCAAAAGGCCAGGGAGAATTAGACTTGAAATACAAGTTTATAAAAATCCTTCTTCAAGAAGATAAAAATAATTCTTAAGTTTCTAAGTGTAGGCCATATATAACTATCAGTTCTATCCACTTAGGGCACCTCATAAACTCAGTGATCTCTGCATGCAGCTGCTGCTTCTCTGCACCCTTGGTCATTTCTGGGTATTTTAAATCTATTGGGATAAGACTAAACCTCACCAGGAACTTAAAGGACTGCTAAGTACAAGAAAAACTCTAGTTCTCTGCTATTTATAAGATAATTTACAAAAGTCTTAGTACAGATATATTATTTGTTCAAGTCCCACTGCTTCTAGTAGACAACAAATAAGAGTTCCCTTAATTTAATAACAAAATTATAAACATGGGTCAAAGAAAAGCATGTGAATTTCCTTATACAAACACCTCAGATTCATCACAGAAAACTGATAGGAAGTCTGTATGGAGGGCATTAATCATCCCCATCAACTTGAACATGAACAATTATTTCTTCCAAATGATCTAGCCTTCCCTATTCTAAAGAAAACACAGTTATTTTTAAAGAACTCCAACAGAACGTAACTTAACCATCTACTACATTGGCTTGAAAGATAATTTTTGAATGGTTCACTAAAAATGATAACATAATCAATTTACTGCACCTAAAATATTAATCATGTGTATAGACCTGGGCTAGTTACATTGTCTGGATGCTATCTGATGGTTATTCTCACAACAAATCAAGCAATACGTAGCACTTTGGTACTTACAGACTGTTCACCTAGAATACTATCTGGGAAACCTTTTGCACCGAAGATTAAAGCACCACACAAGGTGTATTGTTACCCCGGGCATGCGAGAAGGAACAGGGGGGTGGAAGGAAGTGCTTACTTCGAAAATGCTCTGAAGCGTAATAATAGACATCCTCATAGCCCTCGTGGTAATCCTCTTCTGGCCGGTACTTTTTCCCCTTTCTTCTCCTAGATCTCCTTATTTGCTTGACGAAACCCAGGAAGCGGTCCATCTCTCTCTCTCACCGCGCAGCCGACTCAGCCAGCGGCGGAGTGGAGACAGCCCAGCTGCTCCGGGAGCTGGTGGAGCATGAATGCCCCGCACCGACCCTGCCGCGCTACCCTTCCATCTGCCTCTGTGCTACCATCGACGGTAGCACAAAACCTGAGGGTTTTAGCCACGGGAGGGAAAAATAACAGCGATAGGGGTTTGCCTTGACAAGATTTCTTACTTTGCCTGGTCAACTGTCAGATGTGCAATTTAAAAAAGAAAAAAAAGGAAAAGAGGGAGAAAGTAAAATGATAAAGACGATGAAAGAGAAAAAAATACAGTGAAGCTTTTGCCTTCAAAGAGCTTTAAAACAAAAGAGAACAAAGTTCAACACGAGATTCAGCTGAGGGGAGTCCCCGCACTAGAATTTCACTATCCGGTGTCTCCATCATCAGGGGCGGGGGTGGAGGAGAAGAGAGGGGCGGGGAAACAGGCCAGTAAATGGACCGAACCAAAGCTAGACACAAACCAACTTTCTCTCACCTGCTAATCCCACCCCCTAATCTAACACCCTTTCCAGCAAAGCTCGGGATTTGGGAAACTTCTTGGAAAGCTCCCTTTTGCGATGGGCAGATTGCTTAACCCTTTGTGCACTCTTGCATATCCTCCTAATGAGCAATAAAGTGGTTTCATCCATGTGCACTGCCTCTTGCTGACAAAAGTGTGCGGTATGTGTTAATTGGAGCAGCAGGGAGAAGGCTCAGCAGCTGCTTTCAAATGACACATGTACCCACTGGGCATTAACGTAGTCCAGTTGCTATTTGATCTAAATATTAAAATGTACTTCACAGAGAGGGTTCTCATAAGCATTGTAACAGCATACCATAATCAGCAATTTTTAAAAAAAAAACTGCATGGTTTGGGAGAAAAATACAAATAATCCAACTCTGCTTGCAAATTTAAATGAGTTACATTTTTTAAAAATATGAAAACAAATAGGCTAAAGAGCAAATAAAACTTAGTTTTTGCTGAAGATGGAGAGAGATTTTCGAAAAATGCTCACACCCTGTTCAGCCTTTGTCTCCAAAATCACAACTTCTTTTTTAAGCACTGCAATCAGAAACACTTCAGACCTGATGCGAGGGGTACTCAGAAGTCGAGACAGGTCAGTGTTCATCATGGATAATATTTTTCTCTCTAGCTTCTTTCTTCAGGTCTTTAAATGAATGGAAAACTTTAAAATCAGGAAAAATTCTGTTTGTTTACAACACAATTAATAAAACATGTCATCATATTACCTACTAAACAAATAATATACTGCAACTTGATGTTCCCAGAAATGTAATTTTTAAAAAAGTTTCTTAGTGTGTCAGAGTTGTTCAATGTCTATGTAATATCAAGTTGTTAGGACCATTCCACAAGGGAGTGAGTGCACTCAGCACTATCTGTTGTTGGATGCACAGGCAATTTGCCTCTCTTCGAGATGTAAACAGCTGAGATGTGTCAAGTTAGATTCAATGTATTCCCACTATCCTCACGAAGCCCCCTACCCTCTTCTTTTTATGCCTACAAGGAAGGTTGTGGAGAGAAACACAAACTTAATTATGGGAACAAATGGATACTATAAAACATTTTACAAACATCTTTAAACAAAAATTCACTTGTCCTTAGGTACCAAATCTTTTCTTTATTATTCTGAATCCCTCAACCGAATAAATCAAAACAGTTAAAAACAGTGAAATTTGAAGATCTGAATCTAGACCTTGAATAGGTCAATAAATGAATGATAATAATACATAACCTTTTAATCTGATTCTCTTAACAACCTTTATAATGAGATGATGCCTCTACAGATGAGGAAAAAAGGTTCAATGAAGTTTTAGTGGTTTGTCCAAGATCACAAAACTACCATTGCCGAAAACTACCTACTACAGGTATTTTTCCATACAAATTACAGATTGTCTTGTCTAAGAATTATTTGCATTCGGTGATTCATTGTTTTCCATGAGTTTGTTATGGAAATGGAGTTTGCAGATAATTGCTGGCTTTCATTTTTAATTGGGCTAACTAAAACTAAACACATGTCCTGATTTAAGTAATTAATGTGTCAAGTACACATACTCCCAGAGATTATGCAAGCAACAAAATGTACCCAACTACCTCTAAATTATTGTAACTCCTAAATCAGTGGAGTCCATGTAATCCATTTTGTAGTTTTAAGCTCTCAGTTTAATCTAAAAGGACTGACACTGTGGAAGATGACGCTTCACAAGAGAGAAGATCCTTTTTTGTATGGACCAACTTAAAACATTCCAGTTCAGTTTGCTGACTTTTAATTTCAGTATTCCAAGAGCCTGAGAGTTTCTCAAATAGGGTTAAGCAACCATTTTCAAAAAAAAATTAAAAAAAACAATGCAAAATAAAAATCATCTACATACCAAATTGTTTTCAGAAATAATGCTTTAAAGCACCTTTCTATTATTTTCCTAGTTTTGAAGACTTTTATTTGGGAAGTCAGAATTTCAATATCTGATTATAAGGAGAAAAAAATATACAAGAGGAAGTTAGATGATGTTAGGGAAGGGTTTAGAGTTCAGCCACGTTCCTGGAGGGTAGAGGAAGTAACAGCCCTTCTAAAACAATCAGCAGATGCTGGGGAAGCAGGAATAGGGAATCTGTCCTCTAGAGGAGGTTTACCTGAGTCACAAAGGTTAAAAGAATGTGTCAGTGTACCATGTGAGGGCGGGGTGGGAGGGAGCATGCATTACTGTGTCACAATCCAAAAGACAGGAGGCAAGGCACTTGCCACTCTGCCTCAAGGGTGGTGCAGGTGAACTGGCTCTTTTAATCCAACTTCCTGGGTCTGCACCTCTGAATTTTCCCCATCTTCTATCTTAAATCCTCCATGATCAACGGTGGAGGACCAATCTACACTAAAATCTAAAACAACTTGAGGTTATGCAACAGTTAGCTAACACCCCCATGATAATTGGCAAATGAGTAGAATGAAGTGCAGGTCCCATTCAGTAGGTCTACTACAATTTCTGAGAGAATCACCCTTTCTTTCCGTAGCACAAACACTGGTAAGTGGTGTTATTCATCAGTTATTGCACTCCACAGTCTAAACAAATGGGGTAGTTTAAAAGCTGCAAATGGCAGTTCACAGAACAAGTATCTCCCATAAATGTGCTTTGTTAGGCTCACTTAAGTGTTGCTTTGTTTGTTTCTTTTAAACTGGGCCAACATCTAACAGTCAGGAATTTCACAAATAAATCAGATATTTGATTTTTTCCTTGAAAAATCAAAAGATCTGGCAACTCTGAGCCTAATTCCAATGTGGCAACTATTAATTAAAGCTGGGTGCTGGCTGCCACCCATGAATAAATATGTGCTTTCCACTGGGCCACAGCCCCTTCCACTGGGCCCGATTCTATCATTCAGCTACCGCCTGGCCCCTGCAGGCATTTCTGCCTCTGCATCCTGGGCCTGGGTACTGTCCTGACCAGCCAGTTCCAAAACACTAATTTCTTCAAGAGAAATCTCAGCTCCCCTATGTTTTCATGTAAAGAAAGGAGATTATTATGACAAAATGGTTTTAGCTGAGCTAAATGTTCACCAAACTATAAAATTAAATTTCTTAGAAAAAAAATTGTTCACATGAAAAAATTTTAAAAATGTGCTTCAATAAAATTAGCAAATATATATTAGCAAATACATTTTTTAGAAAGCTAATTCTTTTCTTTCTGGGAAGTAGGCAATTACCTCAACAGCATTTACATGATTTCTGTACTCTTCTGAATTAGATTCTCCACCCCCCTTGGAGGAAAAAAGGAGTAGACCAGCTATTGAGATTAAATCTTCAACTGCCAACCTTCCCTAGATCACTCAGGAAATTACACTCTTTTATGTATATTTAGATCGAGTTAACAATTACAGTATTTTTTGAATAGCAGTATGAAACATACAGTTTATTACAAGAATCCTGAGACATTAATACAATTAGACCCTTTTTAGATACCATTGTGTTTGCACGTGATGCCAAGAACAGTGGCAGACTCCCTATGACCTCAGGGGACACAGTCTGACACACTGAGGATGGCAGAGCAGAAGGGAAAACGCTCTGGTCCCCAGCAATGACAGTGTTCGTCCCCCATTAGACCCAATACCACTTCACTGCAGCGAGTGATTTGTGCTACCCCACTTTACCAGACTACATAAAATCTGTACATCATGTGACCATGCATACATAATTTAAATATAAAATACCTTATAAATAATATATTTAAATATATGTTTAATAATATATATTTAAATTAGTAAATCTTAGGACACTACCACACTAGTAGATGTAGTTAGATCCCTGCACCTACTTCTGAGAATTTCAACTTTAAGACATGATCAGAAGTCATTCCATACAACATAGAGAAAATAAAATGGTATTGTTAACCTATAAACATTACAATAAACACAATAAAACACAACACAATAAAAATTAGTGTAATTACTTATATTAAAACTGTGAAGAATATCTCATGTCAAAAGAATGAAAAGAGAAGTCACTAACTAGGAAAAAATGTTTTCAAGAGAAACATCTGATAAATGACTGTTGTACAAAATATACGAAGAACAAAATATAGAAACTCAAAAGAAACTCTTAAAACTTACTAATAAGTAAAACTACCTGATTAAAAATGGATCAAAGGCTTTAATAGACACCTCACCAAAGAAAATAGACAGTTGGCAAATAAAAGATACTCCACGTCACACGTCATCAGGGAAATGCAAATTAAAGCAATAATGCGATACCAGCACACACCTCCTAGAATTGCCAAGTCCACAATGCTGACAACACCAAGTGCTGATGAAGATGCGGACAAACAGAGACTCTCCTTCACTGCTAGTGAGACCGCAAAATGGTACTGTAACTTTGGGTGATAGTTGGTTTCTTACAAAACTAAACATATTATTACCATACAATTCATCAATCACACTCCTTGGTATTTATCCAAAGGATCTGAGAACTTACGTGCTCACAAAAATCTGCATTTGGATGTTTATGGCATCTTTACTCCTAACTGCCAAAACTTGGGAGCAACCAAGATATCCTGCAGTAGGTGACTGGATAAACTGTGATGTTTTAGATAATGAGATATTATTCAATGCTAAAGGGCAATGAGCTATCCAGCCCTGAAAAGACGTGGAGTAAACTTAAATGCACATTACTGAGTGAAAGAAGGTAAAATGAAAAGGTCACATACAATATGATTCCAACTATGTGACATTCTGGAAAAAGCAAAACTATGCAAGCAGTAAACAGACGAGTGGTTGCCAGGAGTTGGGGAGAGGGAAGCATGATTAGGCAGAACACATACCGTTTTTAATGCAGTGAAAACACTCTTTACAATACTTTAATAGTGGACACATGTCATGATGCACTTGTCCAAACTCATGTGATGCACAACAGCAAGAATGAACTCTAAACTACAGTCTCAGGGTGGAAATGACGTGTCCATGTGGGCTCGTGGTTTGTAGCAAATGTACCACTCTCATGGAGATGTGGGTAATGAAGGAGCCCATGCATCTGTGAAGAGGGACTACATGAGACACCTCTGCCACTTTCCATTTTGCTATGAACATAATGCTTTAAAAAATAAAATCCATTTAAGAAAAAAATACCTTACACCTCTGTACTTAACAGTATTAGCTTCTAGGCTCAAATAATTATAAATAAGTTTTCACTTACTTCCTCATTTTAGTACTTCTAGCACCCCAGACACCCATCAGCAGAATGCTGATGTCCCTCCCCACTTTCACTCCCACCTTGCCCAGCATTGGGACAACCAAAATGCCCACACAAATTTGCAACAGGGGGGATGTTGGGTTGCTCTGGAGGACAATCACAAAACTAATTTAACCAATCAAATGCTGTCTTACCCCTGGGATTCTTCCTATACATTGTAATAATTCCCCACCCCTTTGTGCTGTTCCTGCTTAAGATACTTTGAATTGTGAGGACTAATTTTATTATTCAGCTATTTCAACAGTTGCTATAGAAAGACAGGTAATGGTCTAAGAAATCTGAATAGTGTAATTCTAATATTTTATGTTCTTGCCCTTCATGAATTTGTACAAAATTTAAGAGAAATTAAGTTTCAAAACAATTGCTTCAAATTAAAAATAAGCCCTGGCTGGTGTGGTTCAGAGGCCTTCGAACCAAAAAGTCGTCAGTTCAATTCCTAGTCTGGATTTTCTAGTAGGCTGGATTTTCTAGTAGGGGGCATGCATGAGGCAACCACATATTGATATTTCTCTCCTCTTTCTCCCTCCTTTCCCCTCTCTAAAAATAAATAAATAAAATCTTTTTTTAAAAGTGTTTCACACCAAGACCAAGACATTCAAATGATTATTCTTCCAGTAACTACACTTAGATTACAGGACAGAAAACACTGTTGGTATACTAAAATGAGGTCATTCTCAAAAAGTAGTCACCAGAATTGGACTGTTTGCACTCAACAAACAGTCCAATTCTTACATTTATTTAAGTAGTAGAAGCACTTGTTTTCATTGTTTACAAAAATACAGTAAAATAATTTTACTCATGGTAATAATCCAAACAGGGCTCATCACAGACTGAAATAAAACTTTTTTAAAAAGATTTTATTTATGTATTTGTTTTTATTTTTATTTTTGTTGTTCAAGTACAGTTTTCTGTCTTTTACTCCCATCCCAGCCCATCCTCCCAGCCCATCCTCCCAGCCCATCCCCCCAGCCCTCCCCATCTCCCTCCCATTTCCATCCCACCCCTAGTTTTTGTCCATGTGTCCTTTATGTGTGTTCCTCCAAACCTTTCCCCTTTTCCCCTGAGATTCTCTCCCCTCTCTCCTCTGGTCATTGTCAGCCTGTTCTCTATTATAATAATGCTTTTAATGTAAAAAAGTAATTTAATATGGCACACATATCTGTAGGTAAGTAAACACATCTACAAAAAGATAGGTAGTCACTGTTCCTGGCAGATAGTAGGTGCTCAATAAATCTTTTTGTTGCATTCATATGAGAACAATGTCAATGTACCTTAGTTAACAAAAGAGAAAAAAGTGTAATGACATAAAGATATTTTAAGAATTTTGGATTCACAAAATACTGAGTCAGGAAAGATTTCAGAGATCCTTCTCAGCCTCTCTAGTCCCCTCTTCCCACCAATATTCAAGCCCTGGATTCTCACCAGATCCACACTAGAAATTGTTCAAGGCCCAGTCCTAGAGCTGTCTGTCTCCTTTTGAGGCACCCCTGACTCTACTCTGGGGCGGCAGAGTGGGCTTTTCCTTTGCACTCCAATAGTACCTGGCTTCTGCCTCTTTTAAAGTAATAACTCTCCCCCCACCACCCTCCCAGTGCTCCTTGACTCAAAAATCTAATTAGTTAGTGTATAGCAGCAATTAGTACTAATTTGAGATATGGACAATGGTATGCACATTTTCATTTAATATGCTATCTTTCTTTTATTTCAGGGAAAATTACAAGTATGCATTTAATTTATTTAAGACTTTAACTCTGCTATTTTTTCTTATAAGGCTATTTTCAATAAATTAACCAACAATAATATAATTACAACAACAATATCAAATTTAAATATTTCTTGCTATCTAAGCAAGTATCTGAGCCAGTATCTAAGAGTTTCATGTAGTTATTTAATCCTTCCAACAATCTTATAATGTTGCTACAATAATTTATCCTCACTTGTAGACAAAGAAAAGAGATATAGGAAAGTTAAATAACTTGCTTGTAGCCACACCACTAAGGTAGCACATTTACTAGTCTTAAATAAAATTCATGGATTATGTAACCCTCACATACATAATTTTTAATTTAAAAAATGTTTCAATCATTGTTGACACACAATAATTATATTAGTTTCAGGTGTACAACTTAGTGATTAGACATCTACATAACTTACGAGGTGCTCACCCCACTAAATCTAGGGCCCATTTGATACCATACATAGTTATTACAATATATTCACATCTATTATTTAAAATATACCCTATAATAATAAATCAGGAAGTTTAGCATTTATGCCCTTAAATATCATATGTTGCCTTTCAAGAATTATTCTACTTTGACAGAATTTTTAAATGATTAAAACAAATTGCTGTGGTGTTTAGATGTCACTGAATACTAAAATGAGTGATCTAATGGTTTTATTTAAAGTTGACAATAAGATAGAAATGATTTCTTCTGCAAATATGTAAATGATGAAATAAGCCAGTTGATGAAAGATAAATACCAGATGATCTTACCTATAAGAGGGATCTAATCAATAAAATAATGAACAAAATAGAACCATGGGCAGGGAAACATGGAACAGACTGACAGCGACCAGAGGGGAGGTGGAAGGGGTGTAATGGTAGAAATAGGGGAAAGGACTAGTCAAAGAACATGTGTGAATGACCCATGGTCATGGACAACAAGGTGGGGATTGACTGTGGGAGTGGGGATGGGATGGGCAGAGGAGGGCATGGGGCGGGGGGGATCTGGGACAACTGTAATAGAATAACAATAAAAATGATTTTTAAAAAGGTAGGATGAAAAACTTTAGTTTTTATTTTCCAATTACAATTTATATTCAATATTATTTTAATTAGTTTCAGGCGTACAGCATAGTGGTTAGATGTTAGATAATCATGTACTTTACAAAGTGGTCCTCTATATTTCAAGTGCCCACCTGACACCAAACATAGCTATTAAAATATCATTGAGTATATTTCCTACACTGCACATTACATTATCAGGACTATTTTGTAACTGCCAATTTGTACCTCTTAATCCCTTCACCTTTTTAACCCAGTCCCCCAACCCTCCTCCCCTGCATCTATGAGTCTATTTCTATTTTGTTTGTTTATTTATTTTGTTTCTTAGATTCCATATTTAAGTGAAATCATGTAGTATTTGTCCTTATCTGTCTGACTTATTTCATTTAGCCTCCCCTGCATCTATGAGTCTATTTCTATTTTGTTTGTTCATTTATTTTGTTCTTTAGATTCCATATTTAAGTGAAATCATGTAGTATTTGTCCTTATCTGTCTGACTTATTTCATTTAGCATAATACCTTCTAGGTCCACCCATGTCATTGCAATGATTAAAACTTCATTCTTTTTATGGCCAAGCAATATTCCACTGTATACACGACCACACATTTTAGTCCACTCATCTTATTGGTGGGCACTGGGGCTGTTTCCATAGCTCGGCTATTGTAAATAACACTGCAATGATCATAGGGATGCATATATTCTTTCCAATTAGTATTTTGGGTTTCTTCAGATATATTACGCAGAAGTGGAATTGCTGGGTCATAAGGCAGTTCACCGTCCCCTTTTATGATGAAACATTTTAGATGTGAAGTTAAAAATCTATGAAGAGAATGTATTTGTTTTTCAAATTCCCTTAGTGCAAAGAAGTTTGAGATCACTGCGTAAGTATAGTGGTGGTTCCTTTTCACCTTTGTATCCTTAGCTGGGAGAGTACATTACTATATACACAATGTCCGATGAGCAGAAAGATGGAATGAAGAGTGAATAATGGATGAATAAATAATTGATAGAGCGATGACTGAAGAGACGAGATTTGCCTAAGATTGCTCCCTGAGAGTGGGGGAGCTTTCATACAGTGGAAGGTCACTGTGCCCTGTCACGCTGGGCTGGCAGGCCATGGAGAAGACAGGGTGAGGCCGCCCCCGATTCCCCCATTATAAAATAGCCCCCACACTTTCCATCATATCATCCTGTCACTTCCCACTGTCAGCAACTATGTTGAGTATGTGCTTTCTTGTATGTTATGTGTTTCTTCTCTTCTAAGACATGAACTCCATGAGAGGAGGAACATTCACCCTCATGGGCACTGCCATATCTTTAAGCTGTGAACAGTGCCTGGCAATATAGACAAACAATAAGCGTTTTGAATGAATGAGTGAATGAATGAACAAATTAATGAATCAGATTTGATGTGAGATAAGGCCATACTGTTCATGCTTCATGGAAACATACTATTTAAATTATACCAGGACCTTTAAAGTTTCCTTCCTGAAAAGTGTATTAAATACCAAAATCACCCAGCAAGGGTATGAAACAGAGCCAACCCTAAAGGTTGCTCAAAGCTGGCATGGATTAAGTACCCAGCATGTCACAGGTGTAAACACATTTGATATAGTCAGTAAATGAATCTTGAGCCCTGGCTGGTGTGGCTCGGTGGCTGAGTGCTGGCCTGCGAAGCAAAGGGTCGCCGGTTCGATTCTCAGTCAGGGCACATGCCTGGGCTGCGGGCTAGGTCCCCAGTGGGTGGCGCATGAGAGGCAACCACACACTGATGTTTCTCTCTCTCTTTTTCTCTCCTTCCCCTCTTTAAAAAATAAAATAAATCAAATGTTTTAAAAAATGAATCTTGAAAACTGCAGACATTCTAAAAGGCCTTTTGAGCTCAAACTCATACATAACTAATATACTCTAGACTTGTAACTAATATAATGCCAAGTAGAAAGATGGCTGAGAATTCTCCCCTTTTTCCTGTTACACACTCACTGCATATTAAATATGGATTGTGCAGTACATATGTAGGTAGGGTCTACATGAGTGAATAAATGCACAAACAAATGAACCAGCCAAAGGTTCAATAATAAAAGTTAAAAAGAGAGGCCTGAACACAAGTTAATCCAAACTGGATAAACAGCTTCGAAAAAATCAACAGCAGACCAGGCAAGTGCGCCTGTGCATGACAGCTACAACTGGGGTCTAAGAAAAAGCTCCAAGTGAAAAGGGTCAAGGAGGGAAGATGATTCATATGGCAAAGCACTTAGAGAAAGAAAAAGGAGAGAAATTTAAATTAGATTAGTCATCACAACTTGAAAGTGAGTCTGTAGGCAACTATTTTAAATACCAAGAAAATGTTCCTGTAACCAAATGAATCAATTAAAAAAAAATCTAAGCTGTTGGAAATGCAATGCTTTGGTAAAGTAAATCAACCAACCAAGGAAACATAAATAAACAAATAAATGTGTGCCATTTAAACATAGATCTTTCTTGTTCTCTAGTAGCCTGGAAGGACAAGTGAGGGAGAGAGAGAGCAATAAAGATAGAGGGAGGAAGGAAGTGTGAATGAATTCTCAGGCAATGGAAACCACTAGGTAATATATTGTTCAGAACCATCAATGTGGAGCTTAAATAGATCCTGTGAAGTCTCACAATTACCTAAAAGAACTTCATAATCAGCACTATTTTTTCCCATCACTTGAAAGCATCTATCTGCCTAAAAATAATGACATCTTGCAGCTATCAGAGACTTTTTAGACTAAATCTTTCTGTGTATGCTATATTCCATATTCAGAAAAAATGTCAATTCAGTACTTTGTACATTTTCAAATCCCTATAGTATTCAGATGGCACACTTAGCATTTCAAATTTGGGGATTATTTTTAAGTTTTAATTATCAATTTTCCTATGCTCATTCCACACTTTGTTATTGGTTGACTATCTTGATTAATTGTATATAGTGGAAAAAATCGAAGAAAATCTTCAAAGACTGAAAGCATAATCTCAGTTATTCAAGCCCTTTGAAGTCTAATACATTTGGAATCTCAGAGTGACTGCCTGACATTTCATTTTGCAAGAAGTCTAAACAACCACAATAAATTTACAAATGCAGACATGCCACAGTTAAATTTCATTTCACGCTTAGTAAGCAAACATTATCAAACTATAAGCACTGTCCTCCACTGTCTTTCTAACTCAAAATCTTGTAACCAATGGATGGTCGACCTTGAAATATTTCACAGATGGACGAATTGGCTTAGTTTATTCATTATTTTGCAGATTAGCAAACTTAGGCTGTATGTACTACATAGAGCAGGTGGCTTTATGCTTTATTTAATAAACAACACAAATAATTAGTGATTAGACAGAAGCAAATTAGAGACCCAATTAGGAATTGTTCAGGGGAAAATTCTTCTAAGAATAATGAGTCTTTCTTTCTGCATTCAAATTTCTTTAGAAACGTGCTTCCACTTGCATTTCTTAATGGCAAATTTCTTTAAATAGTTTGCATCAATCTCAATGAAAGCAGGAAAACCGTTTCATTGAAGAGATCATTGGATTATACAGGGCTTCGTTAAACTACATGAGGATTCGGTGCAGCAGAGCGCCAGGTAACCACTGGATTTATCAGGATCTACCTGCCTGTGTTAATATGTAAAGACGCAGCTTTCTTTACTTAAACATGTTTGGTTTTGTAATACTGCCAATTCATTATGTTGTTCTGCATGCATCAGCTACTTAGTAAATGTAATAAAGATACAATCTTAAAATACATGGGGAAAAATACTCATAGCATACTTTATATTCTTGATGCCAAAATCCCACTTAGCATGTGAGAGCCTTCTGTTCAACTTTTATTACTCAGTTTAAAAACTGTTACATGGCATCAACTTTCAAATACAAATGATTAAAAAGACAAATTATTGATGCCAATTTCATATCAGGGAAACTTTTTTGACTAATCAAACATTAAAATTGACAGGAACTAAAGACATGTCTTTAAGTTGCCAGACACACTACTGACCAATAGGGAAGTTTAATCATATAGAACCCAAGATGTGAATTTTAGTCATGATTTGCTTCTACTGCTGGAGGGCAATGCAAGTCAGTTATGTGTCCATGTTGACTTTTTCTGTTATATCATTGGGGCATCACTGAGTAAGTTTCCTTCCATAAGCTATACCCTACCGACTTTAAACTCTCAAGAAGTGATGTCATTCCCTCCGCCGTCTGGGAGCCTGTGGAAGCTGCGAACAGGACTTCTGTAACAATGAATATGTCTGGAAGGTGGTAGTCCAAAGCCACTTTTGCTGGCTGTAAGTGGGATCTCGGAACCAGAGGGAACACATGGTTCTTCTTAAAATTGAAGGTGTTTATGATCAAGATAAAACTGAATTGTATCTAGAAAAGAGATGTGCTTATGTGTACAAAGCAGAGAACAACATAGTGACTCCTGGTGGCAAGCCAAACACAACCAGAGTCATCTGGGGAGAGGTGACGTGTACTCATGGAAACAGTGGCATGGTCCGTGCTCAATTCCAGAGCAACCTCCCTGCTAAGGCCATTGGACACAGAATCCATGTAATGCCGTACCTCTCAAGGATTTAAACTTATTGAAAAGTAAATAAGTAGAATGAATTTGTTCTCTTGTGAAAAATAAAAAGAAGTGATGTCATTATTTTAGTGATGTAGTTAAAATTGAACTCCTATTCAAAACCCACCTGTGGACATATCTGAGGACTCTTTTCATAATGCATTATTACAGAAATAAAATTCAATTATTTTTATGCAGTAATGACTGCCAAAACTTAACTTGCAGAATATGTTCATTAACCCTATCATAGCTGCTTTTCACACCACCTTTGAATCACCAGCTTACTTAGCTGTGAGTTCCAGAGCAAAACTGTCCTTTTCATGGTTGTAGGCTGAATGTCGGAGCATACATGTTTCCCTGTATTCAACGGTTCTTTCAAAAAAGAATTTACTGAATGCTACTATGTGACCAGCTGCACTAAGCTGAGAATTAGTGACACCATACAAAAGCAGACAATGGCCATATCATTTTAAAAGATAATCAGCAAAACAAACAAATGAGCAAAAAAGAACCAGAAACAAGGAAATAAAGAACAAACTGACAGTGACCAGAGGGGAGGGGGGAAGGGGGTAATGGGGGAAAGAAGGGGAACAGGTTCAAAGGGCCCATTGACAAGGTCAATGGGGTGGGGATTGTCTTTGGGAGTGGGGGTTGGACAGGGCAGGGGAGAGCAATGGCAGGGCATGGGAAGAATGAGGACAACTGTAACTGAACAATAATAAAACAAAATAAAGTAAAAAAATTAAAAAATAATGATGAATATTTTTTGTTATTCCATTACAGTTGTCCCAGTTTTTCCCTCTTTGCCCTCCTCTGCCCATCCTACCTGCCCCCCCGCTCCCAGAGTCACTCCCACACCGTTGTCCATGTCCATGGGTCACTCACACATGTTCTTTGACTAGTCCCTTCCTTTCTTTCCACCATTATCCCCTCCCCCTTCCTCAGCACAGCGGATTGACAGTTTATAGAAAATATTTTTATTTTTTGAAAAAGGAAAAAATCCATAAGAAGGAGCTACCTTGGATATTTATATCCTTGATTTATATGTATGTAATAAGTGCTCCATATAAATTATTTTAAAGAGTGAAAGAACTACTAAATTCAATCTTCCACTGGAATCTTACTAACAAAGGAAAAATCAAATCTCATTATAAGACATCACATCGGTGATTCTCATAGAGAAGGGGCTCATAAGAGGGAAGTGTCAGAATCACATGAGGAGGAGTTTTTTCCAACTCAAAATGACCCTTCAAAACCCAGGTTGGGGATTCCCTCCTCTGGGAAGGCTTGTGTTATCCTCATCCTCTCCCGTCTCCTCCAGGGGGTATAGGCTTGGCAGTTACAGCATCCCGAGCCTACTCTGCAAGTTAGGACCCTGGGTCAGGTGCTTTAACAAGGAAGTTGGAAGAGAGCAGGTGGTACTGACATCCATAAAGTCACCCAAAGATCTGCGTTATACTTCTATCTGAAATGTCATACCCTGACATGCTGTCCTCATGCCCCTAAACGTGACTCACCACTGCCATGGCCAAGTGCCAGCCTGAAGGAAGAGGAAAATAGATTAAGTAAAGTTTCCTTTTAAGTACAGAACCAGTAAATTGCACATATTACTTCTCAAGGCTACTATATGGCCACACCTTACTGCAATCAAGGAAGAAGGGAATATGTGGTTTTTCTAGCTGGATGGCCAGGTGCCTAGCTAGAATGTGAGAGTTTCTATTAATAAAGAAAAAGTATTGGAGGGCAACCAATTTATTTCTCCTCCCTTACTTTATTATAGCATTATTATTCTCTGTTGCAATTGAGACCTATTTGGTCTTCCCTGGGGCTGATCTCAAAGTGTGTTCAGCACAGAGGCAGTGTTCTGTTTATCTGTTCTATTTATCCACATTTCCCTGGAACCTGGCACAGAGCTTGGCCTCTAGTGGGCACTCAATCCCTGTGTATTGACTGTACTCTGGGCTCTGTCGAAATTTCATTTTCTCTATATAACAACCTAGCGAGGTAGGTGCAGTAATCTCATTTACTGCATATGTGCTGATATTTATAGACTTAAGCTTTAAAGACAATAAATGATAGATTCGGTATTTGAAACCAATCTTGTATGACTCCTCAAATCCCTTGCTTTTACAACAAACTGTGCTGGTTATGTGAACGACAGAACTTGGGGCTGCTATTTTAAAATATAGCCTCAAAACCTTACATTAGAGATGTGTTTGAATTTTCAGGTAATTATAATAACATTAGCAGCCTTATTTTTATCCTACACCAATGCATATTTTCTGAATGACAAGAAATAAGAATTCTAATGGTAAAGACTGAACGTTTACAGAATCTTGAAAACACTTAGAATAAAACAAAAACTAGACTCTCAGCCACTTGGGCTCATTAAATACTTGCCCTCCTGATTAGGACTGTCAGCTTTTATAGACTGAACTTGAGAGCTGTGATATTTATAGTAACATCTCATTTTTATTTTACTGCGGTAAATACACTTAGCATGCAATCTACTCTCGACACACTTTTAAGTTTACAATACAATATTGTTAACTATAGGCACAATATTGTACAGCACATCCTCACAACTTATTTATCTTACATAACTGAAACTTGGTAGTGGGAATGCTAACTGCTGCTGGAAACTATTAGTTTCCTATGGAAACTAATATGGAGATTCCTCAAAAAGTAAAAAATAAACCCATCATATGATCCAGCAAGTCTGGGTCTTTATCCAAAAGGAGTGAAATCAGGATCTCAGAGATGCCCGTGTTGACTGCAGCACTAGTCACAATAGCCGAGGTGTGGGAACTTTTTAAATGTCCTTAAACATATGAATGGAAAAAGAAAGGTCATATGTACATACAATGAAATATTGTTCAGCCTTAAAAAGAAAGACAGTAGTTGAATTTCTTACTTTCTTGTTTGCAATGTGGAATCTGAAACTTCATCAAAACTTTTTTTGTACTCTCATTAAAATTGATTGGTCTAGCTTACATTTTAAATAAATTTTTACACATGATTTTGTACTACTGTGCACTGTCCTTTGGAAAATAATTGGTTCATGACTTACGCAGGTCTTCTAAACATTGATATGTTTCATTATTCCATACCTAAACATCATGTTCATCATTACCACTGATCTTCTAGGAAGAGTCAGTAAGGACTGGGGAGCTGTCAAGCGCGAGATGGTGAATACAAATGTCCCAAACTTCAAATTTTAACTTTAAAGCTCAAATTTCATCTTTGGCAGCAACTATGATCTGTTGTTATCTTTGAAGTGATAGGTTCACTTCATTTTCAAGAAAATGTCTGCCAAATGTCCAAGTTTGAGAAACCACAGTTTATTCCATGAGAAAAGTAGCCAGTTTTGTTTCCAATTCAGTCAAACTGCTTTCTCCTGAGATGGCACACCGCTTCGGTATGCAACAGGACCGCCATAAGAGTACTTTCCTACTTCATGACATAGATTATTAAAACTATGCTTAATGTCTCACTAACAACAGTCTTAAATGAAACCTGATTTTTGCTTTTAATTGCAAGTGTATGGTGGTGAAGAATATAATGGCTATGTGTATATATTTTTGCCATTGTCTTGGTGCTAAATCTCCAAAGGGTAACAGGGTAACAGCCAATAATATGGACCCCTGGGGCCCGTGAACTGAACTTTGGGAACCCTGTGATACGGAATCACTTCCGGGTAAAAAGACACGAGTACCTTGGTTTTCTGCTATTTGCTTCAAGTTCTTAAAAAAGGTTTCTCAAAAATCTTAGTGCAGTTTAAAGCTTTAATAATTTCAGATGTATGAATGCTATCAACTTACTGTCTTTTACATATATTTAGTTTAGAAAGAATGAATTTTTTATGTAAAATTTTTGTCTATGACTGTTTCTAAATGAATTGATAGAGGAAGGCCTTTGCTTGGCCACCCACCTAGTCGCCAGGCTTGCCTCCACTAGTTTCTTGTTGTTCTTTCGGTTTTTTGTAGGTAATCTCCAAATGGTTACACACGCATGAAAACCTTGTTCATTCGGTGATTTTAAAGCTAAGACCACAAGCGCAATCCTTTCAGTTAATAAACTCAGCTGGTGAAAATTTTTATGAAATTTAAAAATCAACTAAAACAATACATAACATAAAGTGGTAGTTATATTGAATTGTAGTAAGAAACATCAATATTTGAAAACATTAAGGAACCAGTTTTTCAAATCTTACTTTCTGTAATAATTATACCAGATTATTCTTAGCTTACTTGCCTCACAGAGACAATATGGTACAAAAATTTTGAATTAAACCATTCATACTCAACAGTTAATAAATATTTATTCAGTAACTATTTTACAACAGGAATTAGGCTGAGGGTTGCAACATAATTAGTAGAGGAAGCTTTTAAATAATAGGCATTGCTATATTGAATCTACTTTTTATAATGCCAGTACAAAGTAATTTCTGAGATATTTGTTAAAAATGTCAAGCTAAAGTGATAATTTTTAATATTCACTTAATTCAACATAATCCTATTTAGCATTTATAGTAAAATTATAAACTTGGTGGAGAAAAGTAGTTTAATGTGAACTTTTGTTTGACACTTTTTAAAATTTATCATAAGATAATGAGTACTATAAAAATGTTGTTAAAGATTTTGTATCTCAACAAAATGATAGAAAGTTATAAGGGAATAAAGGTCAATGATAACTTTTTTTCTTTATTGCCATGAGTACACAATTGAGAACCACTATGGCATAAATAATTGTGTTTCTTCCCCTACTTTCTGCTTTCTGACACAAGAAATAAAGAATATTTCTTTAGATTCTATTTGCTAATTTCTGACTTAAGTTGATAAAACATGAAACAAATGTCAGCCTACAAAAATAAAAACATTAACCTTGTGAATACAACTTAGTGTTATGATTTAGTTTTTAGTGGTGCTTACTAGTCTCCCTAGGCAAATTAAATCAATAGTAATTAGACATTTCTCTTAGTCTTCAGACTCGTTCTTCTGGGTTTTGGTAAAAAAAAAATAAACCACAGAGGTCATCGTCAACACACCTCTTGTGAAGCAGAGTCGTGCGTCCCTTTACAAGGGGCACACATTCTAAGAAATGTGTCGCTCGGTGATACTGCCGTTGTGTGAACATCATAGGATGCGCTCACACAGACCAGAGGACACGGCCTGCTGCACACAGCTCGATGGGACAGCCTATCAGTCCCACGCTGCAAACCTGCACAGCATGTCACTGCACTGAATACTGCAGGCAATTGTAACACAGTGGCAAGTATTTGTGTACCTAAACATAGGAAAGGTACAGTAGAAATATGGTATAAAAGGTTCTTTAAAATGGCACATCTTTTGTTAAGAAAGATTTTAAAGCCCTAGCTGGTGTGGCTTGGTGGATTCAGCACGAGCTGCAAATCAAAGGGTCGCCAGTTCAATTCCCAGAGCACATGCCTGGGTTGCAGGCCAGGTCCCCAGTGGGGACACTTGAGAGACAACCACACATTGATGTTTCTCTCCCTCTCTTTCTCCTTCCCTTCTCCTCTCTCTAAAAATGAATAAATAAAACCTTTTTAAAAAGATTTTAAAAATAGAGCACTATTTTAATATGAATGGAGCTGGCAGGACTGGAAGTTGCTGGGGCTGAGTCATTGAGTGAGTGTGTGGTGGGTGAGTGTGAAGGCCTAGGATATTACTATACGTTACTGTATATAAATACCATACACTTAGGCTACACTAAATTTATAAAAAATGTTTTCTTTCTTCAATGACAAATTAACCTTAGCTGACTGTAAATCTTTTACTTTATAAACTTTTTGTTTTTAACTTTTTGACCCTTTTCTAATAGTACTTAGCTTAAAATATGTACAGCTGTATAAAAATATTTTCTTTCTTTATACCTTTAGTCTATAAGCTGTTTTGTATTATAGATTATTTTTTACCTTTAAAAACTATTTTGTTAAAAACTAAGACACAAACACACTCCTCAGCCTAGGCCTGCACAGGGTCAGGGTCACCGATCTCGCTGTCTTCTCCCTGCGCATCTCCCACCATCTCCCACCGGAAGGCCTTTAGGGGCCACCATCCACAGGGAGCGGTCAACCCCCACGGCAACAATGCCTTCTGCCGGAACGCCTCCTGAAGGGCCTCCTGAGGCTCATTTTGAGGAGGCGACACACTTTTCAGAAACAGGCTCAAGGTGGTTTGCTTGGTTCATTTCCTTTTTTCATCACAGATTTGCTTGTAAACAGATAATGAACAGTCCTCGCCATTAATGAAAACCTTTTGGTTTTGGATTAATATTAATATATCATGTATTTTTTATTTTAATAGTTCTTTTGTATTATTGTTTCCATTACTATTTACACCCTTATGCCCTCTTCTACTGCCGCCCAACTCCCTCCCCACAATCACTGCACTGTCAGAGTCCATAACTGTGTATGCTAATGTACATCTGTGGGCTGGACACTCCTTTTCTATGGCAGGAAATATCCAGACTGCTTAGAACTGGCTACGTTTTAATAAGCCTCATGCTTTTCTATGATGCGCTACTGTTGTATGGAGTGCATGGAAGACAAAAGCCCAGTCTGATGTAAATAAAGTTAAGGTCTCTTCTTAAAAAGGAAAAAGAAAAAAAGAGAAAAGAAAAATGAAACGTTTAGAAGAGCTTGATGAAGTCTGCAAAAGTTCTGCTAACCCTTTCATCACTGTGAATTTTCTGAGGGTGTTTTTCTTCACCTGCTGTTTCCTTTTCTCTCGCCTCTCCTTGAACTAGGCCTTCCTGTTCCAGTCCCAACAGCTCCTCGTCAGTCAGTTTGTCAGGAACCTCGAGCTCCTCAGTGTCATCCTCATCCACACCCAGGTTAAAGCTGCTTGCAGTCTCAACCACAGCCTTGTTGATCTGCAGCCTCTTAGCAAATCCTTTGAAGTCGTGGGGAGCTTCTTGTGTGTTCTCTTCCGGATGCTATCCATACACTCCTTGGTGACAACACTCCAAGCTCAAGCCCATCTCTGGATGCAGTCACAGACGTTACGTGTGCTCCTTTCTGAATTGCATCAATGTCTTGCTCAGATGCAGTAAGTCTAGGCAGAGGTCCTCCTCAGGTAGTGGGCCTTAAAAGCTGCTGCAACTCCTTGATCCATTGGGTAAATCAAGGAGGTGGTGTTTGGAGGGGGAACACCACTTTGATATTGGAACAAAGATCATCCATGAAAGAAGGGCATCTGGGAGCATTATCAACAGTAAGCAAAATCTTAAAAAGTATGTTATTCTCTTAACATAGCAATTCAGGAGCGCATCTTAAGAGAGGAGCTGGGTCACTCATGACTTCTTATCACTCCTGATGTACACTGGCAAAGTGTGCTCGTTGATATGCTTGACGGCCCCGTGGTTCTCACTGTGCCAGGTCACAAGGGGTTTCAATTTGTAGCCTGCAACATGGCTCCCAATTAAGACTGTTTTCCTGCTTATAAGAGCCTTGAAACCTGGCATTAATTAGCCTCCTTGTGAATAAAAGCCCTTTCAGGTATCCACTTCCAGAATAGGGATGCTTTATCCATTACTTAATATTTGCTTTGGCAAGCAGTTTTCTTCCACAACCAGCTTATCTAGAGTTTCCAAAAATTCTTCTGCCTTCACATCAGCACTCAGAAACTTACTACTCCTGTGCACATTATGTAATGAATAACAATGCTTGAACCATTTCAACCACCTAGAGCTAGCAGTGAACTCAGCCTCATGGTCAGGCCCAGCCTTTTCTTCCAACATCGCACACAAACATTTTGCTTTGGTTGTAGGCATCCCGGTGCTGAGAGGGATGGGCTTCTGTGTCGGATCTGCAATCCGGGTCATCAGGAGTTTCTCCATGTCTGACAAAGGCCCTTCTCAAATTTTTGTTAGTCTTGTCCCCTTCCATAAAACAGACACTTTAACAGCATCCATCACTTTGTTCTTGTTCTTCAAGAAGGCAGCTACAATGGAATGGGACATGCCTAACTGGCGCAATAACCATCACTGATTTTCCAACTTCACAGTCCTTAGTCACTTTCAATTTCATTTCCAGGTCAGTCACTCGACGGGGCCTCTTACTGGCAGCATTAGGAGTGGAGCAAATAATCAAGAGATGCAGTAATACGAGATGTCTGAGGCTACTGCTGGTGTAACACAGCATAATGTTTTACACAAAACTTTTTATATATAAGTAGGTAGAGTACACCCTACAGTAAGTACATAAACCAATAGCATAGTCGTTTACTATCATTACCAAGTATTATCTGCTGCACCTAATCCTATGTGCTATACTTGCACAGGATTGTTTATTCCAGCATGACCACAGACACGGGAGTAGTGTGTGTGCGCGCGTGCACGCGCACAGCATCTAAATAAATGTGCCTCCTTTTGTTTTCAAATACTTGGTATTCGGAAAGCATCCTGCTGTTGAAACATGTAGGTGTGCTAGGAAGAAATTAATTAGACTGACTGTAAGTGACTTAACAAATCCCCAAACCCATACTGCAACATACACAGAAGCAGAATGCCTGGTAGAAGGTGGCTTCATCATTCTCTTTTCTTATTTTCACCTATAATTCTTCCTGGCTAACCAAACCATACAGTTTATCAGCATACCTGTGAAAGGCTCTAAAAGTCAGTACGCCGTGCCATTTATAAAGTCCAAGCTGGTGATGCAAATCTAGGTCTCTTGCCAAAAACAGACCTGGTTACTGGTTTCAGCAAAGCCTGCTAACTCACTGCATGACCATGGCCCAATGACTTCCCCTCTCTAGGATAGTTTCCTCATCTGTGAAATTGCACAAGATGATAGCTTATGTGTTTGGCACTTCTAAAACTTTACAACTAAGTGATTAAAAGTCCATGGACATAGAAACATCTTGAATATCAAAATTTCCTAGGAAATTAAGCTAGTGTGGCAAAGAATTTTTTTTTACAGTTATGTGTTATTTGGTGCATGCTGGTAATGTCTCTCAGGTTGTTGCCTTTGTATTTGTTTGGGGAGATTAAAATTCCTTGAGCATAGAGAGCTCAACATTTCTATATGGTTAATTATCCAATAATGTCTAGTCAAGTGCTTTGCACATTAACATTTTCATGATAAAAATGATTAGTGATCATTTAAACCTTCTATTGCTAAAGTATTGGTTTATAAAAAAATTATACCTCCATTAAGACTCTTTTTCCTTCATCAGTATTTACTACATACTATGGCACCTAACAACCACATGTATCTGTCTCTGCAAAGTATGATTTTGTACTTTAAAAAAACTAGAGAATTTAATAGAAGCAAGACTGGAAATGAAGCATTTCCTCATTAAACCGCACCTGTAATTCCAGGGAATCATGTCTCGGTACAAATGCCTTCCTAGACCTGAGAACAGTGGCACTAACTTAAAACACTCGTGAGGTACCGGCTCCAAGGAAATATTTCTGAAAGAATTTCGGGCAGACAGCACAAGCCTCCCTCCCTCCCCAGACTCAAACACTAATGCATATCCATGTGCTTTCACTGCCATGAGTGAACTATACTTCTTATTAGTTGGACAATGTTTAGAAAAGAAAATGCAATGCCAGGCACAACTCGGAAACAGGGAGTTGATGGTTCCCAAGCGTAACCAGTTCTAATTCTGCTAACAGCTCTGTCCCTTCCAGGGGAGTTGCATGGAAATGGGCTCCAGCTGCCATAGAACCTAATGTTTCACTCTTTGTGCAAGTCTGACAAATTTTCAGATGTTAATGACATTAGCAATGCTTTCCATAAGCAACCATGGCAGAGGTGCCCTGAGTATGCCAGGATTTTCTAAAAGGTGGGTGGAACAAAATCCCCAAACACTAAGCGATTCAAGCAATGGCATTTTAACCATCAGCCGAAAACTCTGAAACACACACACACACACACACACACACACACGGGGTGGGGGTGGTGAGTAAAGAAGCAAGAGTTACTGGTTGAAAGGCACTTTTGGAGAGGCTGTTTTAGGGTTGCTAAAGGTGATGCTAGACAAAGAAAAGAAAGATGAATGCAGACATAGCATGTGCTGTTTAAGTTCCAGCTCAGGTGAGGCCCCTGCACCGGGACTGCCTCCTGTGACTCGACATTCCTTGAATGGCGCTGGGCAGTTTTGCGTTCTGATTTGACACAGCTCAAAGGACTTCACAGGGCTTTGGCACTGCATGCAGCCTTGGAGGTCTTGACATTCAAACACCACCTTCCCCCCATCAGGCTAAATCCCTCTGCAAATCTGGATAAGAGGTTGTTCAGTTTCTCCCATTTGTCCAATGATGTCAGAGTGAAATAACTGGGCTCTGTCTACAGGAAGCACAGAGGGGCCCGTTATTCAAGGATAACTGGTACCCAGAAAAAGCGACGGAAGGGGAAACCACTTAAAACAGAAGTTAATTTCATAGTATAGAGCAGAAATAAGAAGGCTGGAAAAATGAACAAAAAAAATCAAGTATTAACTTTTATTAATTTTAGAGAGGGAATAATTTTTAAAATTACACTAGAAATTTATACAATAAAACAAAATTGTGTGGTAGCAAAATTTAACTTTATGCTGGACTCCATATTGGACTTTCATAGCCCAACCTAAAAAAAAGTTTTTGTTTTTGTAAACATTTTCAAAGGTTTTATTAATTTTCCCAAAGACCTTCCTTAATCTCTTGATACACAAATCACTCACTTTAGAAATGCCTGTATTACCACCAGTCTTATCTATTTTTCATCTTCAACTTTTAACTAGTCCAATTGTATCTTTATATTTGAGACATTTGTCCACATCTCCTTATCAATCTCATGAAACTCTTAATCTTTGGCAACATTTTAAATTTATACTATTCTTCATGGTCAGGAAGAGTAATCAGACATCTATATTTAGGGTATCTCTTAAAAAGGAAGAGAGACTGAAAAGAATTAAAGACAAAGGTAGATAACAAATACATGGAATGTAAGGACACATTTTAAAGAACACATATTTCTCAATTACTACAGCTGAGACAGGTAAGGCACTTCCCTTCTTTATGCCATAGTTTCTCATCTATAAAATGGGCATAATGATCATACTTACATCACCAGCTGCTTGTGAGGATTACTGCAAGTAACTGGCACACAGTAAATGTCAGCTGTTACCCTCCTGCCACTAACAATGTAATGAAATAGCCAGGATACCCTTTGGATGACTAATAACAAATCTCTTTCTCATCTTTCAAGGAAAAATTGTATTTAAAATTGTTAAAAAGCATCTTCTGTCTCTGGAATAAAAATTTTTGATTAAGATTAAGGAGCTAAATCATCGAATAATATTCAGAGTTTTTATTATCCCAAAGTACTTGTAGAGAATTAGGCAAATTGAACTAAAAAGTTAGCAAAATGTTATTTCATAATTGAATCTAAGTCCTCAGGTCTGTTATTACAAGTGCTACCAGAGTTACAGATTTAAATTATCATCTAGCAAAATCTCTGCCCTACAAATATCAGATGAAACTAAAGTCACTAAAAAGAAAAAAAATACAAGTTATTAAGTTCTATTCATTAAAAAAATAAAACAGAAAGAAGTGATTCACCTCCAAAGCTCAAAATTTTAAATAACATTAATCTGAATTAAAATTGGGGTGAGAGCCTCCAGTCAAGATGGCAGCATTGGTAAACACAGCTTGTCTCCTTGCACAACCACATCAACATTATAACTGCAATATAGAAACACCATCACTCAAAACCATCAGAAATTGAGTTTAAAGGAAGGATAAAAATTTGGGAGAGATATCGCAGGAGCGAGGAGTCCCCTAGCCCACACCAGACCCTCTAGCTCAGGGTTTCAGTGCCAGGAAGATAAGTCCCCAGAACTTCTGGCTGCAAAAACCAGTGGTGAAATAGTTGGTGGAAGAAACTTCTGGAATCCCAAGCATTTCCTCTTAAAGAACCCATATACAACTTAATCAGACTCATTCCCTTTGAGCTCCAGCACCAGGGTAGCAGCTTGAAAGGCACCAGTGCCATACAGGGAACAATTGAAGACTGTGCCTTCAGAGTAAGAGTTGGGGGGCAGCTTTCTTCCAGACAGAAAGGCAGACAGACAGAGGCCATTGTCCCTTTTCTGAACCCTCCTTCCATAGGACCAGCAGCTGGGTGCCATATCTGAGACTCCATCAACTGGTTAACACTGTTTGTGCCACCCTGGAGATCCCCTGAGGCTCCATTTCACCCAACTGAGGGGCTCACTCAAACTGTTAACAGTGGCTTTTCCATATAAATGGCTCATCCTGGCTCATGCTTAACAACTTCCTAAATGCCATCAAGCAAGCAACAGCCAGCCTCAGTGAGCCCCCAGACACCCATACCTCTTGCTAAGGGGACCCAGACCCAGCACTTACAATAACCAGCCTAGATTCACAGCTTAGCTTCCCCTGGGAATCCCCAAGCCCCACACAAGTAGCAGCCATCTCAGGTTGTTTTACAGATCACTCAGGGTGGCCCTGGGTAGAACATAGGTGGGGGCTGACCTTGGCTCACACCACCCAGGAAACCTCAGAGCCTGTGCACCCAGTAGACAGCTACAGACCACATCGGAGCAATACCACCCTGCCCCCGCACAGCTGATCCTCCACAGATGGTGGAGGTTGGTGGTCAGTGGTCATAGCCAGTTTTTGCAGCTGACTGGCCTGGGTAAATCACTCCCATTGATCTGCCAACTGCAACCAAGATTCAACTACAAGAGGAGGGTGTACCCAGCTCACACAAAGCACATCTCAAGTACCCAGCTTGCATGATAGGGGAGGCTGTGCCACTGGACCCTATAGGACACCTACTAAATTAGGCCACATTACCAAAATGTGAAGTCAAGGCAGCTATACCTAATACATAGAAACTAACATAGGGAAACTGTCAAAATGAGCAGGCAAATAAACATGGCCCAAATGAAAGAACAGATCAAAACCCCAGAGAAAGAACTAAACAAAAGGAAGGTAAGCAATTTATCAGAAGCAGAGTTCAAAACACTGGTTATAGGGATGCTCAAGGAACTTAGTAAGGACCTCAACAGCATAAAAAGGATCCAGTCAGAAACAAAGGCTACACCAATTGAACTAAAGAACAATTCACAGGGAAACAACAGTAGAGTGGATGAAGCTGAAAATTAAACCAGTGATTTGGAACACAAGGAAGCAAAAAATAATCATACAGAACAAGAAAAACAAAAAAGAATAAAAAAACAAGGATGGTATAAGCAGCCTCTGGGACAAGTTCAAGCATTCCAACATTTGCGTCACAGAGGTGCCAGAAAGAGAAGAGAAAGAGCAAGAAATTGAAAATCTATTTTAAAAAACAATGAAAGAAAACCTCCCTAATTTGGTGAAGAAAATACATATGCAAGTTCAGGAAGCATAGAGTCCCAAACAAGATGGATGTGCAAAGAGGCGCACTCCAAGACATATCATAATTAAAACCCCAAAGGTTAAAGATAAAGAGAGAATTTTAAATGCAGCAAGAGAAAAGCAGTCAGTTACCTATAGGGGAGTTCCCATAAGACTGTCAGCTGATTTCTCAAAAGGAACTTTGCAAGTAGGGATTGGCAAGAAGTATTCAAAGTCATGAAAAGCAGGGACCTACAGCCAAGATTGCCATACCCAGTAATTCTATTATTTAGAACTGAAAGGCAGATAAAGCATTTCCCCAGCAAGAAAAAACTAAAGGAGTTCATCATCACTAAACGTTAGTAAATGAAATGTTAAAAGGACTTATTTAAGAAAAAGAACATCAAAACTATGAACAATAAAATGGCAATACATACATATCTATCAGCAATTGAATCTAAAAAACATACTAAGCAAACAAGAGGAACAGAGACAGAATCATGGATATGGAGAGTATTAGGATGGTTGCCAGATGGGAGGGGGTGTGGGGAAATGAGCAAAGAGGTGAGGAGATTAAGAAGTACAAATAGGTAGTTACTGAATAGCCATGGGGATGTAAAGTATAGGAAATGGAGTAGCCAAAGAACTTATACATATGACCCCACCATGGACATGAACAATGGTGGGGGGATTGCCTCAGGGAGTGGGGGGTGCTGGGCAGAGGAGAGTAAAGGGGGAAAATTGGGACAATGGTAATAGCATAATTAATGAAATATAATAAAGCAATTAAAATTGGGGTGAAGTGGGAAGAATTCTCAAGTTCTGAATATATCATTAGCTTAACTCTTCATTTAAAAATATTCACTAGGTATATTATGTGTTTTTTTAATGCATAAAGGAGACTATGGGGATATAGGTAGAGGGAAATCAATATATAAACAATATACATCCTGAATATATTTTATATTTTCCAAAATGATCATGAGCTTGTTTAAAGCTATACTTATCTATTTCTCTTCCCTGAGGTAAGCTTTTGGATGTAGAGGGAAAAATCCAAATTCCTTTTATCACATAATAATATTACATTACATAATAATATTACCTAAACTTTGTAGCTCAAAACAACACCCACTTATTATCCCAGTTTCCGTGGGTTAGGAGTCTTGGCAGTCCTTAGGTGGGTCCTTTGCTCAGGGTCTCACAAGGCTGCTATCAACGTGCCTGAGTTCTCATCTGAAACTCAACTGGGGAAGGACGCGCTTTCAGACTTACTCAGGTGTTTGGAATTAAGTTTCTTGCAATTAATTGCTGGCTGCCAGCTGGAGACTGCCCTCAGTTTATAGAGGCTGCCTGTGGTCCCTCGGTACACAGTGCTCCTCAATGTGGCTTCTTGTCTTGTCTTGTCAAAACCAGCAATGAGGGAGGGAGAAAGAGGAAAGGGAGACAGGGAAGGGGAGGGTAGAGAGAGAGACCAGCATGACAGGCACTACAATCTTACATAACATAAACACATAATTACATACATGTAATCACTATAGCTCATCACTTTGCCATGTTCTGTTGGTTGGAAGCATGTCACAGGTCCTGTCCACACTCAGGTGGAAGGGATCACACAAGGGCATGAGGACCAGGAGGCAGGGGACATGCAGGTCACCTCAAGAATTTGTCTGCTACACTCCTCTATTTTAATAGTTGCCAGATTTCTTTTTAGTAAAAGAAAAGAATGACAACATTGACTTTTAAATCAAAAAAGTCTCCATTCCACTCCCCACCTCCAACCCATTCATTGACTACTGGTTCTTTTGATGTATTACTTTGAAATGATTGTGAGAACTAGATAAACGTTTGCCTATGATTCATACTTAAAAACAGATTCCTTTTCATAAAAATGTATTTTGCTAAATAAGCCTCATGCACAATAAGTGTGTCTGGTTCTGGGTTTCTCCGTGGTTGCTTACTGGCTGCTGCTGAGAAGAAAGTATGGAACTGTGTTTTCACGCGTCTTTCCCTGGGAAACACCTCAGCCGGTACCAGGAAGCAGGGACATCTGTCACACATTGTGCCTCAGGCTCCAAAATGGACCAAATACTAGTCCCAAGATGACATACTTTCCAGCACTGTGGTGAGACAATTATTTCATCTTAGCTTAACAACCATGCATCACCACTCCTTCTACAGGCTATAATAAATCGAAACCAGTCCCTGTGAATTTTAGATGACATAATCACAATTACGGATAATGCCGTATGTGGCAGTACAAGGTTAAAGACATTGCCAAAGGCTATACTAAAAAGAACTAATAGATAGAGCTGGTACTTGCAGTTTTGACATTGAGCTCACCCTTCAAAACGTAAGGTCATACCACCCATTTTCTAATGTACTGATGTGCAGTACTTAAATGATCTGATTTGGAGATTACTGGCATTATCAATAACCAATACTTCCCAGCCCCATAGCTTTTACATTTTTCAAAACACACTCCTCTTACCTCAGTTTGGATAAGTAAAAATGGAATCAAGCACGATTTACCCCTGCAGCTTTCAAGTCTGACTTTTATTATTGCAGTGAGTTTTATCTCTCTTTTGCAATGAAAATTATATTACGACCTTTTCTTCAAAGCTCCACTCCAACTATTCCTCAGGTGAGAAAGCCTTCTGAGAGAGCCTTCTGCACTGGGCTGGCACATCCACCCCCTCACACGCCCCCTGCAGGAGAGATCTCTGTTACTGTGTCTCATTGAGAAACTTTGGTTGTTTTCAGGTGTGTTTTCTACTTCATTTACTAGATGGAAACCCCATGAAGGGGAGGAATTTTGTATGTTTCTATTGGTCTTTGGGGATGCCCCTATAATGCCTCATAAAAGTGCTCTTGCTCACAGAAACATTCAGAATGGGTATCAATGGTCTGACATTCGGCTGCTGACTGAAGGATCTTCACCATTTCTGAGTGTTCCCCCTACTTTTCCTGCGCCCCTGTGGTAGGCTACAAAAAACAACTGCCTTCTTTTGCCACTGGTTACTAGCACTCATCTTGCAAAGCTATTTGAAGAACTTTACTCATTCTCTAAAGCAATGCAGCCCAGTGCATTTTCTGAAGCATGACTTTTAAACTTTAAAAAATTACAGAATTCATTTTTCAAAATCTTACATGGAATTCTCAACATATATAAGACATCAAAGCAAATTTGCTCTGATGGAAGTTGAGGGGGAGTGGCAGGTGGGAGTGGAAGCAGAACTAGCCTGCCTTCCCATCTGCCCTCCACTCCCTGCCCAGGACCCCCCTTCAGCAGCCTCAGGAACCAACGGAAACTCTCTCTTCAAGGCAGTAACTTCGGAATCCCATTCCCAACAACTACAGTCCTTGGGAGCTAGCCACGGAGCCAGGTTCAGACAGGCACAGGAAGCTGCTGTTTTTCCTCCCAAGGTGACACTTGGGTCTGTTTCTCTAGGAATAATAATTAGTTCATGTTGATTTATTCACATTAGCATTATGTTAATGATATCAATATTTTCCAGGGCTGTGAGATATCTTACATTAGCAGTTTCTCTCAAGAATGATGAGAGAAAGAATGAGTTGACTTGGCCACCCCAAGTTTAAAGGTAGGACTAGTCAAGCTCCCTTCAAATGTCACATGCTGACCCAACCAGGTTCCCTGGACACATTTCAAAATTATAGTGGCTAAGAACAATGCTGTGTGTGTGTCCTCACAAACACTTCAAAAGAAGTATTTCACCCTCCACTTACAGTTTTCAAAAACTGAGACTAGGAAATAGCCACACTGGCCTCTTGCACCCACGTCAGTCTATCTCCAAGACATGTGCTCTTTCCAGACGTCAGTCTGTGGAGACATGTGTTGCCTTTGGGAAGGAGCAGAGTTTCCTCTTTTCTTGACAAGTTACTTAACCTTTCGCAGCCTCAGTTCCCACCTATCATGTAGGCCACAGTGAAAACTAAATGAGTTAACACATGTATGGTGCTTGGCAAAGTCTCTGGAATACAGTAAGGTGCCCAGTACATACTTTCACCATTATTATGATTCATTAATAAATTTGAATTTTAAGTTAGACTTTCCTCAAAATTCTGCACTACTCCTCGGTTTACCCAGAATCATAAAAGGGGAAATTTTAGCTTCTGTCAAAGATCAGGATGACTTGTGAATTGAAAGAAGCTACCTCAGAGTCTCTCTTTGTGTACACTTAAGACCTGTACCTTCCTACTAAATTAGTTTCATGCTTAGAAAATATCAAGAGGTTGTTGAGTTCATCTTCAAGCGGTGGCCTGGTCCGCACTGAATTAATCTGCATTGGTTTGAAATACCTCCAGAGAAAGAGATTTTATAGCTTCCTGTGGTAATTGATTCAAATGTCACACTTGGATAGACCCAGGGCCCTTAGCTTGAAGGTTAGTGTTTCATTTAGGGCATAAGATCTGGAATACGTAAAACATAATCTACAATCTTCCTATAGAGACCCGGACTATTTTACAAAGGGGCTTTTTGAACTTTAGCTGACATCCTTCCTTTTACATCAACGTTTAATCCATTCATCCTCCCATTCTTCCTTGGAACTAATGAATATCTCAATTTAAAAACTGCATTGTTTATGGAAAAAAATCATTCTCCTTTAGAACTGCAGAACTTGGAAAGGAGTGATTTACTGCAAACTGAGCCCAGTTAGTGGAGCAAATTTGAGGCGAGGAAAGCCCAGGGAGTACTTAACTTGTTGTAGTGAAGTATTAAGAAAATCTCTCAACTGGAAATAAGGAGAAACAGATTTCACATCAGGCATCTTTGTTTACTCATTATCTGGCTTTAGGCAAACCCATACACAGGGTACAGTGACAACTACCCCGTTTATTGCACAGGCATGTTGTGACAATCAAGTGTGACCATGTTAAGTAAAGTGCATCAGACACGAAAACAGTGAGTAACAGGTGGTTCCCCGGGCGGAAGATCTCTGCTGCCACCAAAGTTAAAAGTCTGACCTATAAGCCTCACAGCATGACACAGGCACCCCAACTTCTGAGCTTTTTCTACCCCTGCAGGACGGGGACTGCTTTGAGATCTGTTCCTCCCGGTGGCTGAGTGAGTGCCTGGTGTGAACAGACATAGAGATGGAACCCACCCGCCCAAGTGAGGGGCAGACTCTGACTGTGGAATTCCCAATTTCATGAAGCCAGTTTTCTCCTTAAAACAGGTCCACTGCTGCGAGGTGCCACTCACTTTCCCCGCTGCTGCCACAACACTGGAATTAAGGGAGATGCTTGAGTCAGTCTAGAACTGGGCAAAAGCTGTCTATTTGACGGGGTTCCTGGCAACAGCTTCAAGGCAGGGTGTGCACCCCAAGGCAGTCCTTCTGGAATACTCAACTCTTATCACCTTTATTCTGGCACAAGAGTGTGAAGCTTCTTTTGCTTTCCTTTAGAAGCATCACCATATTTTAACCTGGGCCCCAAGTGAGACCCACAACATCCCCATTTTTTCCTGTAGGGATTCAAGGTGTCCCCACATCACTCAGAGATTCTGCCATCTGGTCCCCCTTTGTCCAGGGGAAATGGGACATTCCCTTAGGCCACTGGGACCTGGCTTCTCCCATCTCCTCTCTTCTCCTTCTCCTCCCCTCATCACCCTTCTCCCCTAGTTCATGTATAACCTGCAGACCTGAACCCACACCCCACCTCACAGCAGAGCTACTACCAGCTTTAAACTGTGAATTGTTATTATGATGCTTGTCATCATTGCTACTGCAATTTAAAAATCATCCTGAAATTGGGCACTGTTTCCAGCTGAGTAAAACAAGTTACAACATTATTTTTCTGTCTCCTATATTAAAAAAAAAGGGGGTAAGTTCAAGAATCAAGGGTAGAGAGAAAAGCCTTAGTAAATAATAGTGGACAACATTTTAAATGATACCTCATTTAATCCTCCATACAGACCAATGACTTGGGTGTCACTTATTAGCTCCATTTAACAAATGATTATACTGAGGCTTTGAGATGTTATATCACCCCATGTTACACAATTAATAAGCAGCAGAACCCGGGTGCAAACCCTTATACTGCACTACCTCTGTGAAATAATTAAGCAAGGGCTTTTTTCTCCTCACTGACAGTTTAGTATATGCATGAGAAAACAGTGACTCTGAATTTATACAGATACAAGATGAAGCAAGATAAGGGTTTAAAATCCCAAATCAAACATCTTCCTCAGGATCAAGGAAAAACTAAGGTTTAGTTAAATAGCAATTAGTAATAGTCAAATTAGCAGCCAGTATGTTAGCATTTCTTTCTAGTACCTTAAATACACATTAAAGTGTTAACCTTAAATATACATTAAAGTATTTGTAGTCTGTGGATGATTTATGTCATTTTAGTAGAAGCACACGATTGGCTGGACTGTGTGTATGGATAAAATGAGCCCTTTTACATAAGCTTGCTACTGTTATTGGTAAGGAATGAAGGCTCTAATGAAATGACAAGTATGATAGGATTATTTCACCATCCTGATGTATATGAGATCTCTGCACCCATCTAAGATATAATGAATGACAACACCATGCAAAACTCAACATTTCTAAACACTTGGAAAAGAGCCCAGGCTTGGAAGCCCCAGGACCCCATCTCCTCCCAGATGATGCCTGCCTCCCCCACACCTCCTCCAGCTTCCAGACTTGCTGGGTCTTTATCCACAGCCCTTTTACATAAGCCTGCTACCAGTTACTGAAAGCTTTCAGGCAGTGACATAGAGGCAATTACATCAGCATGCTCTTCAACCCAGCCTTTAAAATAGGTCATAGCTCTTGGAGTGGAAATGTTGTCGGAAGGATCCCCACAACCACCCTCCCCAAAATTGATTTCACTAAATTTAGAAAGAAAATACAGCAAGTATAAGTTTTTTCTGCCCATGAATCTCTATTTGTAAACACATATGTCTTTTAACTTGTAAACATGAACTAATGAGAACCCCTTCATTGGTAGAGTAAGAGACCGGCGTTGATAAAAATGCCTCCATTAATAACATGGATTAACAGTCAGCAGGAGGACTTGGGGTTCTCCTTCCCTTGTGTTCACATTTACAGACTTGAAATAAGCAATATCATTAATAGGCCACATTTGCAGGCTGGCAGCAGGTTGCCCACCAATAGTCTGAGTGACGATTGGTTCATTTGAAGAGGAGGATGTTTATTGATCACAGTTGGGAAACTTGAGCATCAAAGCAGCATACAAGCAGCACACAGCTCTTTCAAAGAAAGAGAGGGTACATTCATGTTGTTTTGCTCTTCAAAGCCCATCTTTCCAATGGGGGTTACAGAGGAGGAAATGCATGCTTTCATCCAAATGATAATTGCTGTCACACAATCGTGTAGGAAATCATTTCCACTCTGCCCTGAATCACCACTTCCACTTATTTCCCTAGACTTCCATCCCTCATGGATTTTCTCTTTCCAATGGTTAGTAATGCCTTTATTCTCTCATTCACATTAATTTAACACATATTTACTGAGTACCTACTACTGAGCATACCAGGCCAGCAGTAAGTAAAAGATTGTTCCAGTCTTCAAAATCTCACACTAGAATAAGGGAAAGTGAGATTTAGAGAGGAGTTGCATTAACAAAGTTGTGGAAAACATACAAAGAATAGAGAATCAAGCGATTGATCCTACTTGGATGGGTCAAGGAAGGCATCCCTCACACACAGGGAAAGAGATGTGTGAGCCAATCACTGATGTGCACTTGGTATACCTTCCGAGAAGAACAGCGTTCCTCCAGGAACAGGCACCAATGCCCAGAGACCTACTGTGATTAGTTCAGTGTGGTAAGTGCGCAGACAAAGTGAAACGAGGATGGAGATGTTGGCAAAAGCAAAGTAATGGAAGTGCATATTAAGGAGTTAATATTTGATGTTGCAAGCAAGGCACAACCAACCACAAACCAACTTTGGCTTTAGAAAAATCACTTATGTTGCAGTATGCAGAGTGCACTGAAGAAGGGTATTAAGGAGACAGTTAGAAACCTATTACAATAGTCCAGGCACAGGGGGCGAGGGTGTGAACCAAGACAGTCACGGAGGGATAAAGGAGAAAGGTCAAATGTTTAAGGCTTAGAGGCAGAATAAAGCAGCAAGCATCAGGGATAAGAATCCAGTCTTAAGCTTGGGTTCTTTGAGAAGGGGGATGGAGAATCCAGCAGGAAGACAATCTGAGGGAAGGGCGATGAGTTCATTCTTTCTAGAATAGCAACAGATGAGGAATAAGAAATATTCTTCATTCATTAATCTATTACGAGGTACCATTTATCCTTCCATGTTTTTTTAGTGTACTAATTCTAAAAACTTTTTAAAAAGCAATTCAAGTGTTTCACAGTAAGAAGGCTTAGTGGGCAGTGGGTAAAATCATTAACAGAGAAAGACAGATGAGGTTGGAACACCAGGGTTACACTAATAAGACGGGACTATGGGAGCCTAGAGCAAACAACCAGAGATGCAAAACTCTGACCAGGGAGGAATCCTGCCGGAAGCAGAGGTGCGACAAACTCATTCATGCATGGGGACAAATCAACGTAGACATAATAAAGCCAAAGGATTTGATTAGAACTGTTTGGGATCAGTGGCCGGGTTAAACTAACAGGAGAGGAAAGCACAAGGACAGAAAGTCCCCCAGAGAAGGCGGCATGTACTCTGGTTTGAATTGATAAAAATAGGTGAGTGAGTCAGATAACTCTTTCTGCTTTGGTAATGGCGGTGACTGGGCATGTGAGAAAATGGGAGAGGTTAAAAAAAGAAAAGCTCACTGAATGAGGAAGAAAGACAGAAGAGGCATAAGGATAACAGGACTGTCGGAGTAAAATACTGGGGTCATCGATAAGGGCAGCTTCCTATGGATACAGGCCAAGTGTAAACTTAGCAGTGAATAACACATCTTAAAGGCCAAGTCAGAGTGGGGACAAAATGATTAGCTGCGCGGTCACAGATACTACAAGAACTCTAGTGTAGACTTACACATTTTGTAGCAAACAGCAGTGAAGTCAAGACACCAGGTGCTGGCAGCACAATAATGAAACTACTGGTATGAAAGCAAGTTAGACTAACTTCAATTTAATTCCCAATCAACTCATACGTGTGGTCAAATATAAAATGGAACAGAGAAAAATGAAAAAACAATTACTGAACAGAAAGAACACTTCCATTCACTGTCGGTAAATAATGGGCAGGTAGAATGATTTAGTAGTCAAAATTGCTCAATCAGTGATTCTACAATCCCTAACGACCCTATTAGAGACCGTTGTGGGCAAGTAATAGACACAGGCCCAAGCTGCTCTTTCCTATGTTACCTGTTTATGAGGTCAAGCTAATAGACACAATTCTAGGGATGAGAATTTCAAAAGGATTTAATTCTGCAAGTCAATTACATGCAATATTCATATGTAAGTTTATTTTAAATATACATTTGCATATACATGCAAATCCTCAGTCTATGCATATATGTATGAGACTATATGAAGATTTACAGTCATATGAGAAATATCTGAAAAATTCAACTCAGTCAACTCAGTCTCAGCAGCTGTGCAGCATGAGAAACAACAGAGGGATATATCCGCATAGGGACAAGCTTGGGCTTCAAAGGCCAAAAAAGACCAAAAGAATTCATGGCACGGTAGACTCCCAAAACACCCTAAGTAGCAGTCTGCTAAATGACAGCTTTCTTCGAAGAGTGGGTATCCCACCTGGTCAGACTGAGAGGAGGACACAGCGTTCAGGTCAACAGTGTTCATTTCACACTTCCTCTGTGCAAGGCTCTCTGCCAAGCCTTGGCCCCAGTACCAACCTCCTCTCTTATCTCGGTATTATCACCACTTAACATTTGACGATGTGTTCAGTACTCTAAAATATATTTTCAGTAGCTCAAAAATATAATCCATAAGGCTGCAAATTCAATACAACTGAATTCAGGACCAAAATGGGAAATGAATGCAGATACTGGTATTTACTGGTTTTGGTCCCGCATTGCGGTGTTGTAGTTTGTGCGTACAATTTCTCTCCCACTCATGCCCACAAATGCCTCCAGCTGCAGCGACCCCAAGCACAAGGATAAAGCAGCCCCTTCGTGTGTAATTAAAAGAAAAAAATGGGAGTCTACTTGGGAGTTTAAAGTAATAATAGTAATAATAATAGGCTTCTGGTACAGGTTGCCAAATAAGGCAAACTTGAGGGGCTTTTAATCTCCATGGCTAAGCAGTGAAGCTTATTTTAATCAAGGACCAATAATGAGCTACACGTTTGAGGTGGTGGCTTTTTAACTGCTAATGAAAATGGTGAAAACTCAACATTTTCCTAATGTTAATCTGCTAGGGAAATGACTAGAAAACAATGTAAGAGGCAGCTGTAAAGGAAGAATATTTGTCCCAGACAAGAGCAGGGAAGGAACAAGATGATTAGACAATGACAGGAAGGGCCGCACTGTTAATGAGGCGTATGGGAAATTTTTCCTAGCTGATTGGCTGACATTTTTCTTGCCAGCGATGTTATTACTCACCTTGTAAAGTGAAGTCATTTTACAACATTAGGGCACAGTATTAACTCTGCAATACCCAAGCTTTTTCACACTACTGAAGAATCCATTGTTGAAACTGAAACCTACTGAATTCCTACTATGTGCCAGACTTGACAGACGGGAGTCCCCAGACCTATAACTGGTCGTCTGGGCTGCCTGAGAGGCATCAGAGGGTAGGAGCTGTATCAGCCTCTCCAGTGCTGGACCAACAGTACTACAGTCAAATGTGCGCACACAGGCCTGATGAGTCTGCTTCATTTTAACTGGCTGGGCTTTCAAATACTTTTCCCCAATGGGCTAAAATATTTTAAAATCCTTCCAAAAGTTAAAAGAGTTGCCAGGTGAAATACATGATGCCCATTTGAATTTGAACTCCATATATTGATATTTTTTAGTGTAAGTATATCCCAAACACCGCATGGGATATACTTCAATGAAAGATAAATTATTGCTGTTTTTCTGAAATTCAAGTTTAATGGAGCATCCTGGCAAAACCTGGCATAGCTGAGCTTTGCCAGAAAACCCTCAGGGTGGGGAGGGAGGCAGAAGGAACTGAGACAGAAGATCTGAGTAACTGGAGTACAGTGGATGCTTCCCCTGGGTTCATTCCTTCTTCCTTTCCTCTTTCCTTTTTTCTTGCCCCTTGCTAGGCTTTAAGAGAATACCAAGAAATTTATGTCCCTCCCCTCAGTGAGCATGCTCCTAATAAAACAAAAACAGCAGGATAATAAAATAAGACGTGCCAGTGACAAAGAGGAGGCTAGGAGCAATCTTCTACAGAAAGAGAGAGTAAAATATGGATCCTTATATAATAAGCAAACAGCCTTTAAAATACTTCTAAAACACAAAGACATGAGATGAAGCAGGTCATCATCACACGGGGCTTTTTCTCTCGTCACATTCCTCCACTCATAGGTTTAGGCTTACCCTTCAATTCTCTAAATTATTTTCTGTAGGTACCAGCTCAGTGTTATGCCTCTGTAAGTTTGGCTCAAATCTCAAGTCTCAACTGAGATTTTATAATGTATGCCCTTGAAGGTGACCATAGTTAAGGGATATAACAAAGATACCAGCCCGGAGAACCTGGGGAGCCACGCCAGCAGCCCAAAGGAGCCTTCACTGCTTCTGGGGCACATACTGGGGTAAACACCCCCTTTCCTAAGTGCCAAGCACAAGGCTTCTATTTCCCTATCTGCAAGTCACATTTACAAAGACGAAAGTAGGCAAAATCACTAGAAATACACACACATGTTCAAAATATAGATTTTATTTTTAAAGTATGTATAGAACAGAAGTTTTCTGTAATCTTCCTAGGCCTGATTATTTTTGCCACAATAAAATCAGCAAAGACTTTGCTTGCCCCTCTGCCACTCCCAGCGTGGAGATTCATTTCAAGTGCACTGATATTGTTCCCCTCATCAACAGTAAATTTAAACATTACTTTTTCTTAAAATAAAAGCACAAGCTTATTTTAGAAAAAAACATTTCAATGAACAAATGAATCACCCTCCCCCCAAACACCCCGAACATCTAGAATATTTGCTGATGGTGTACACCTACATATTTCCGATTAGTTTCATATACATGCATACGAAACTAATATATGTATGAAACTAATAGGAAACTACTTATATAATCTTACATATAAGATTATATATAAGCAGTTGAGATCTTATTATACATATATTTTTTGTATTAGATTTTGTACATGCATATGATTTCATATTAAACAGATGTCCCAGGATTCGATTCATCACTTGTCTATTCTTGCCAGAGATGTCCCTGGGGCAGGGCTGCCTGTGTTGGCTCCCAGCCCCCTTACTCACCATCGTGTGGCCATAGGCACTCACCATCTTGGTGTCCTCTGGATGTTGTTGAGTTGTCAATGAGTTAGTAATGAGTATATGGTGCCTGACACATTATGAATGCTCAGTGATGTTAGCTATTAGTATTTTTATAATTATGATAATTATTTTGTACATCTTTTGGGGGTAAAAGGCTAGAAAAATCAGAATAAGGCTGTAGGTAAAACTTCAGTAGGACTGATAGAAATTTCTCTGATACTATCAGAAATGAAATTTTGCATAGATTTCCAATATTTGGCACATAATGGATATTCAGTTGATGCTGTTGAATGAATTGATCAATAAATTATTAAATAATGGTTTTTAGCCTAGGGGCACAGGTCACATTTTTATTTCTTTCCTTGTGTAAGATGTACCTCTGGAAACTGAAAAAAAAAAATAAATATAATAGAAAGTCATCAACTTCTTAGGTCCTTGAGATGAAGGAAAATGTTCAGCCTATAGGACCACTTGATATAATAGGACGAAGGTTGTTAAAGTTGTCAAAATATCACATAAATGTGTATTTGGGAAGAGATTCGTGTATCTGATTGAAAAGAGCTTCAAACTAGAATTATCCAAAAAGATATCATGATAAAACCATTAGAAAACACCAAATAAAAATGAAGAGAAAGAAAACAGCAAAACAGCCTGGTTGGGGGACAAAACTTCACTTCCTAAACCTAAAATGTAAGAAACTACTTAATTAATGACAAAACATTTAAGGACAAAGAAGATTCCATTTACAATAGCATCAAAAAGAATAAAATACTTAGAAATAAACTTAAAGAGACAAAAGACTTGTATACACTAAAAGCTAAAAAGCATTGCTGAAACAAATTAAAGACCCACATAAGTAGAAAGATGCCTTCTTTCATGGATTAAAAGACTTAATACTGTTAAGATGTCTACCCAAAATGATCTTCAGATTTAATGTAATTCTTATCAAAATCCCAATAATGTTTTGTGCACAAATAGAAAAACCCATCCTAAAATTCATATGGAATCTCAAAAGACCCCAAATAGCCAAAACAATCTTGAAAAAAAAGAACAAAGTTAGAAGTTTCATGTTTTCTGATTTCATAACTTATTACAAAGCTATAGTAATCAAAACAATGTGATACTGTCATAAAGATGGGCAAAGAAACTAATGGAATAGAATAGAGAGCCCAGGGGGAAGAATCAGAATACAGAGACCAGAAAAACAAACAAACATGCTCGTGCATGTATGATCACACATATGATCTTTGAACAAGGGCACGAAGGCCATTCAATGGAGAAAGAACCATCTTTTCAACAAATGATGCTGGCAAACTTGGATATGCACATGAAAAAGAATGAAGGTGGACCCTTACCTGATACCGTATACAAAAATTAACTCAAGATGGATCAAAGACCTAAGTAAAATAAGGGCTAAAACTTTCTTAGAAAACATAGAGGAAAATGTTCATGGCAATGATTTTGAGAATGGTTTCTTGAATGTGCCACCCAAAGCACAGGTAACAAAAACAAAAATAAGTGACTTGGACTAATTCAGAATTTAAAATTTCTGTGCAGGAAAGGATACAATCAACAAAGTGAAGAGAATTTACAAAATGGGAGAAAATATTAGCAAAGCACATATCTGATAAAAGGATAGTATCCAGAAAATATATATATATATATAAACTATGACTCAACAACAAAAAACAATGTGTTTTAAAAAATGGGCAAAGGGCTTGAATACACATTTCACCAAAAAAAGATATACAAATGCCAATAAGCACTTGAAAAGATACCCAATATCACTAATTATTAGGAAAATGCTAATCAAAATCACAATAAAATACCACCTCATGCCCAGTAAGTTGACAACTATTTTGAAAAATGTGTTGCTGAGGATGTGAAGAAATTAGAACCCTCATGCACTCTTGGTGGAAGTGTAAAATGGTGCAGTCACTATGGAAAACAGTAGGATGGGTCCTCAAAAAATTAAAAATCGAATTACCACATGATCCAGCAATTCCACTTCTGGACATATGCCAAGAGATCTCTTGAAGAGAGATCTTTATGTTTATCTTCATAGCAGCATTATTCACAGTAGCCAAAAGAGAGAAGCAACCCAAGTGTCCATCGATAGAGCAATGGATAAACAAAATGTGGTATATGCATACAATGGAGTGTTATTCAGCCTTAAGGAAGAAAAAATCCTGACACGTGCTACAACCTGAATAAATGCTGAGGACTTTATGCTAAGTAAAATAAGCCAGTCTCAAAAAGATACTCATAAATTCTGTATAATTCTGCTTATATGAGGTACCTAGAGTAGTCAAATTCAGAGACAGAAAGCAGAAGGGTGGTGGCAGAAGCTAGGAAGGGAGAGGACCTTGGGGAGCTGTACTTTAATGTTTCGGTTTTGCAAAACAAAAGAGGTTCTGGAGATTGGCTGCACAACAGTGTGAATGTAATGAACGTGACTGAGATGTACGCTTAAGACAGGTTAAGATGGAAAAATTCATGTTATATATATTTTACCACAATTTAAAAGAAATACACAGTAAGAATGCTTAAGGGCAAATACAGAAATATGCCATGATGTATTCTTTGTTATTAATTTTTAGGTGCTGAATTTCTCTTTTTAAATCTCTGTGTAAGTATAAGTCTATCTCCCACACAAAACTGTAATTTCCATGGGATCGTGGGCTGGGTCCTAGGATTTGGGCACACGGCAGACTTATAATAAATCTTTGATAGTTGACAGAAATAACCATTAGCATGCTAATGTTTGGCGAATCTTCTCAAGCCTGAAACATTAATACTCTCTACACTAGCTGAGTTGAAGGAGAATCTCTATCCTGCAGGAACATCTATTCTAAAGACAGAAAAGCCCAAACAAGAAATGCTTGATTTAATTATCTTAACGAAGTGCCAGGGGACCGCTGGCACTCTATAACCTCCCTCTCTTCCTGGCCCGTGAGGGCAGGGTAATTTGATATCTGGGCAGTGCTTATACCTTCGCTCCTACAGCTGCCCACACAAACTGTCTGCTTCCATTAAGCTGGACTATTCCTTGTTGTCCAAGTTTGCAACACACATTTTGCTTCTGGACCTCTGTTCACATTATTTATGTCTCCTGCTTGGTAATCTCCTGCCTCAACCTTACAGCTCTCAGGACTGCCCTGCTGCCAGAGGTATCCCTCACAAAAAGCCTTTGGGGCCTGCCATTTTGGTGATTGCTACCATTCTGTATAATTCTCACTCACTGGGATTTTTTTAAGTCTATTATTCAAATGTCCGTCTTTCTCAACAGGTCGAGTCACCAGCCCCAAAGTGTACAGCTGACTGCCTCCTTGACATTTCCACTTGAATATCTCAGTCAAGTAAACACCGGCATGCTCCAAACTGAACTTGAGACTTCAGGCCACAAGACAGGCCCCTTCCAGTTTTCTCAGTCCTGATGAACGGCCCCCGCTAAACAAGCCAGAAATCTGGGTGTCATCTTCATCACCTATGTTTCCCTCACCCTCAGTACGGACCTCTCAGGGAATTCTGTTGGTGTTATCTCCTAAACACCTCTGCCCTCACCAGCTGCTTGCGGGCCGCCACCACGGGCTTAGTTCAGCATTGTCTGAATCGGGAGGTTACTGCCATTGAAAGGAGTTCACTCTACTCACAGGTCCTGAGAGACTGAGGACACCCCTCAGGGGCCACACAGGGACTCTCTGGGGCAATGGGAAAGGGAGGGACTGTAGGCAGGAGCCTTGATGGTGGTTCCCACAGGAAGGAGTGGGTGAGACCGAGTAAATGAGTTTAGGAGTGGCCAGTTTAATAATTTCCACGGGCTCTGGGGCCCAGGAGGTGATTAGAGCAGGAAAGTAGTGGCCCAGGGTATGAGAGCCCAATAAAGGAGGTTGCAGTGGTGGGGACTTAATCAGCTGCTTCAGAGGGAAATTGACCAGCTTCTAGCCAAAGCCTCTGACCAGGGTCAAGACAGCATTTAAACAGCTTTATTGCAGGCATATCACCCTGTTTACTTCAATAGCCTCCTTTTAAAGGTCTTCCATAAGTTGCCCTCTTCCATCTCTAACTCCTTCTCCATCCTCCTCTAGAACCCTTCAGGGGTTTTCTATTTCCTTAGAGTAAGGACAGAATCCTCTAACATGGTTTATGAACCCCGTACTTCCCTGGCACAGCTGCACCCTGCTTCCTCTAACTATATACACTTGGTTCTTCACCATCATATATATAACTGGTTATTTGCTCCACAGAAAGTTACTTCCTGCCGGGAAGTTGCAAGAACTCTGATGAACCTCTTAAATCAATTCCATCTGTATAATTTACTTTTATTTGACAAATTAAATAACTTTAATTTTAATTAATCAGATACTGCTGTTCATTATACATACTTATCTGCATCATTAATATGAGCACTGAAAGTAAAATGCCTGAATTTTCCCATATAAAGAATAGGTCTCAAACCAACATTGTAAATTTGATTATTGAATCTTGAGATAAATCATGTTCTGTTCAGAAAAATCCGTGTTTCTAGGAACTTTATGAGCTAATATAGCCACAAATACTGCTTTAGAATGTCCCCGACAATTCCGTCAGGCTCATAAACATCCTCAAGATCCGACGGCAGCCCGTGAAAAACTCATTTCATGATGAAATTTTTCCCACAGCATTTAAATTGCAGACATAAGATAGGAGAATGTGTTTTAATTTCCTTTATATTGATGTATTATCATCATTTTAAAGAAAACATTTATTTAACAGGTAGCAAGTGAGTTTATTCGATCCTTGGATGTCATAATTCCCCTACAAACTTGAAATTTCGTATTCATTTTTCTAGGAGGCAGAACCAGCCATGAACAATGTGATTTGCATCATCTACGACTTTCAGAGGCCATTACACCAACACCATATTAAATCAATATTAATGCGCTTTGTGGAAAGACACATTAAAAGCCTACTTGAAAACAAAATTCTTTTATAATAGCCCTAAATTAGTTATTTTATTTCTAAATCTTTAATCATTTCTCCTTCCTTCCTTCCTCTCTCCTTTCATCCATCCTTCTCTCAGTTTCTGTCTCTCCACTCACCTCCACCCTCCCCTCTCTCCTAATACGAATCTATTCTTTCAGTCCTCTGTCAAATGATGAAGCTTTCCTGCAAGACTAAGTAAAATATCACTCTATTGTATTTGCAGTTGGCAAAGTCTTAACATTATTTTTGGTTGTTCATTGTTGCCTTAATGCTTTGCAAGAATGGATTTCAAACTTTGTATCTTGGAATCACAGATCTTAATGCCACGGAAACAAATAAAACATTTTCTGTGAAATCATGGGGTATTCTTAGGACACACTACCCCTCTTGGATGCCTGGGGCTTCAGGAACACTCCTGCAAGAGTTACTGAATAGAATTAGCAGACAAAGTCAGAGCACATTTTCTTAAAATTACAGCTTTCTGATATAAAAAAGTAATATGTAGATATATTATTTTCAGATAGGGAGCAGCCAGACTGTGAGCATATCCGTTCATTCCGTTTCTACCTCCCCCTCTCTCTCTTTCTCCTTCTAAGTATTTTAATGCTCTTTTTAGTAATGAGGAAAGGAATATATGACCTCTCTCCTACTGATGTCTCTTTTTTGGGGCTTCTTGGCTAGTTAATTTCTCTCTCTGACTTACTGAACATCTCTGAGCCTTTATTAATTCAGCAATTAATAATACAGGTAAAGTATCAAGCATGGTATCTACGAGTGTTTATTGATTTATTTACACTGACCTCATTCCAAAAGCAATTTGAGGTAAATGAATAATAGGTGGTAAATAAATATTAGTTTTCTTTCCTTCCTTCCTCTATTTATTTATTTTTTAGTGCTTGCAAAGTTGGTGGCATTCCTTTTTTTATTGACACTCTTATAGATGTCCCCATTTCCCCCTTTGACTCCTCTGCCCAGCCCCAGCCCCGCTCCAGCCTTGGCCACATCGTTGTCTGTGTCCACAGGCTATGCATCTGTGCATGTATGTTCCTTGGCTAATCTCTTCCGGTCCCCTTCCTGCCTCCCCTCTTGAGATCTGTCAGTCTGTTCCATGTATCCATGCCTTTGGTTTTATTTTGTTCATTAGTTTATTTGCTCATTAGATTCCACATATGAGTGAGATCATAAGGTGTTTGTTTGTCTTTATCTGACTGGCTTATTTTGGTTGGCATACTATTCTCCAGGTCCATCCATACTGCCACAAAGGGTAAGAGTTCCTTCTTTTTCACAGTTGCATAGTATTCCATTATGTAAATGTACCAATCTTTTTTATCCAGTCATCTACTGATGGACACTTGGGCTGTTTCCGGATATTGGTGATAATGCTGCTATGAACAGAGAAGTTCATATATTCTTTCTAATTGATGTTTCAGGATTTTTAAGATATATTATCAGAAGTGGAGTCACTGGGCCATACAGCAGTTCCGTTTTTAGTTTTTTGAGGAAACTCCATACTGCCTTCCACAGTGGCTGCGCCAGTCTGCATTCCCACCAGCAGTGCACGAAGGTTCCCTTTTCTCCACATCCTGCCAGCACTTTTTGTTTGTTGACTTATTGATAATGCCATTCTGACAAATGTGAGAAGATACCTACCTCAAAGCTGGAAGGATTACAATGCTAAATATCAAACTATACTGCAAAGCCACTGTGATCAAAACAGCCTGGTACTGGCACAAGAACAGGCACACAGATCAATAGAACTGAACAGACAGCCCAGAAATCAACCTCCTTCCTCTATTTAAATTACCCTGAGTTTCTTAAAAAGGAACAATAAACTGAAAACCAAGAGGAATTTGAGAGTAGAGGCTATGGAGGTAAAATATTGGTAAGTGATATGGCTGATCCTTTTCAAAAGCTTCCCCATCTGAAAGAACAACACTCCTTCACAAGACTCCAGCCATCTGAGAGTGGAACAGGAGGCTGAACTCGAGAAACGGGAACATGGGCGAGTGCCTGGCAGGCAGGAGTGCACCTTCAAGGCTGGAGCTGCCCATGTGAGAGCTCAGCAGCCCAAAGCCAAAACACAGAGTTTTATTATAATTACATTTGAAGTCTACATAGCCTTTGTATGCTGCAAACAGCTAAGCAAATCTCCATCACACAGGCCTCACAGACGGTCAGTAAGATTATACCAGCTGGGCCATTCTAGAAGTGAATATGATGCAGTGAAATCATAACATGAGGCTGAAGTGCACCTACTTCCCCTCTCTGGACTTAGTTTCTCCATGTGTAAAATGGGCTAATTTAAGTTCCCTTTTAGCAATAAAATCCCACAATTCTACCTTTCTACACATAGAAACCAGGTAACTCCAGTCCCTGAATTTCAGTTTCTTTTTAAGATTTTTCTTTATATTAAACAAGCACAGTGTTAAAAGAGTAAGTATTCTTTTTTAACCCAAAGTCATTTGCAATTTTTAAGTTGGTTCTATCTTCACAGACATATATTTGTAACACTTTATCAAAAACCAACCTTTCCTAACAGTTCATAACATGAACAATTCAGACCTCATTACGACTGATATTTCTTTTCCTCTTCACATCATCAAGAGTTAGAGTTATAGCCTATACATAGAAGGGACAGAATTTCAAAATAAAAAACTCAGTTGCATTTTAGGGGTAAAGTCTTCCATGACCAGAGCCAGTACTTTAGTTGAGAAGGACTGAGTAAAGACTATGAGAAGAGCTGTCTATAAAAACACAAGTTCACCTTTCATATTTGAAAACCTTTTAAAAATCAGAACTCATGTCAGCTGTGCCAGGGTATTATTTTTAAGTAAAGTTGATGCCTTTCCAAAATTGCATGTGATTTGTCGTAAGACAGGAAAGAGGCCAAGATCTGCCCACTTGAAGTTAGCAGCTCTCCCAGTAGTTAAATTTAAAGTCAAATAAAAAGAAATGCAATTTATAATGAGACCACAGTAGGAAACAATCTCTTGCTACCTCATGAGTTAAAGCAGGATTTTCAATGACCCCAAACAATAAACAAAAAAATGCTGCCTTGGCTGGTGTGAATCAGTAGGCTGGGCATCATCCTGCGAAGTGAAAGGTCACCAGTTTGATTCCCGGTCAGGGCCCAAGCTTGGGTTGCCAGTCAGGTCCCCAGCTGAGGGCGTGTGAGAGGCAACCAATTGATGTTTCCCTCACACATTGACATTTCTCTCCCTCTCTCTCTCCTTCCCTTCCCCACTCTCTGAAAATAAATAAGAAAATCTTTTAAAAAATGTTTTTAATGCTTATATACAAGGATAAACATAACTTAGTATATATGTACTCATAAGACTGTCCTGTCCATTAAAATAAATTCGGATATTTTTTCAAATCAGTATAAATTTGTATAAACTTTATAAATATATTTTTTGAAAAATAAAATGTACTTTCCAAATACCAATCAAACATGGATATCAACTCTAATGATTTTGAAACACTTATTTGGCACATTATTAATGGGAAATCTGGGCTAATTCCCATGTATTTCAACTAATGCCAAAAGATGTAAAATGGTTCCATTTTTAATTCAAAGCTTGGAGTCACTGCAAGTAAAAGAGTTTTACTGTTAATATTGCAAATCATTAGTACTATCAGTCTATATGTCTTTGGAGAGTAGACACATTCTAACACAGACCAACCTCCATTTATTGCAAGAATAAAAGTGAGTAAAACATGCCAAGCTGGCGAAACGCACCTAACCCTCCCAAACAGCTACTCTCCTTATTCAAGTTCCGCCTAATAAACATGAAAAGCATCGACCAACAAGATGCTATTTAGCTTAGAATTCATGTCTACCTCATGGATCAAACAGAGAGGCTTTTTCTCCTAATGGGTGAATTTTCAAGCAACCATGAGAGATATCTATACATGAATAACAGGAAAAGAAGATTTTAAATCTCTCAGCTGCTGTGAAGCTCATGTACTTTAAGATACTCAAATACTTCTGTAAATATTCCCAAATCTTTCCTAAGTGAGGCAGGTTTTATTTTTTCTTTCTAAAGACTTTATTATTACCTGTCAGCAGAGAGTGACGCATTTGCTATTTGGCTTCATTCCTAGACCAAATGTAAAAGTCGTCCCCAAAATGAATTATAGAGTAACTGGCAGTGCAAACTGTTTGACAGAACTTCATTTTTGAAATTTATCTTTTCTTCCTCCTTACATAAGCAAAAGCTCAAGTATCTGAGGGAACCATTTTAACAATTCTGCTCTTAAGTAATAATTAAAGCCCCTGCTACACAGGAGTTTTATGTCTTTATAAATGTCAGCCCAGTTCTAATGAATCTGAGCTGCTTCTCAGCAGCTCTACCAACATACCCAGGAAGACATAAAATTTTGAAATGTCTTTTTGCTATTTATACATTTATAAATCATGGACCAAAGTTAACAGCTAAATCAAGTATATACCTTTTATTGATTCTTAAACCAACAATTAGGGCATGCATTCTAGTAACAGAACTCCTCCCAAATTACATGATGTTGAGGCTACAGAAAGATTTAAATATCTGAAGTTCAATTACCCTTAATTCTTTAAGGATATGAATTTTTTTGTTTTTGGAGTATCCTCATTTTATTATTTATTTTTTTATTATTGTTCAAGTAGAGCTGTCTCCATTTTCATAAATACAACTGGTTCCTGTTTATGGAGTCTTTTTTTTTACATACAGAAACCTACTTTATTTTTCTAAATAGATACTAAAATTAGTAGGTTATTTTTTTATACAAAAAATTACCAAAATATGTCTGGCTCTATTAGGATTAATAAGTAATGATGAACCTTTTCATTCTCTTTGGGTTGACAGGCATAAGGGAAAAATAAGGTGAGGGAGAATCCATGAAGCAAAGATTTATTGACCACTTGCTGTATGCCAGAGAGTGGACCCTGGGAATACAAATGTAAAAGGTACAGGTAGTGCCCTTAATGTGAAATCTTGTGAGGGAACAGATAAACAGATTGAACTAAAATGAAAAATGGTAATGAGATAGCACAGAAGAGAGACGCTCATGCTAGGTGGCAGGGCAGTGGGGAGACCTCCTCAGAGGGAAAGGAAGTGCCTGACAGGACGAGCAAAGGCCCAACGGTCACAGGGGAGCTGAGACGTTTAGGGTGACTGGTCCCAACAGGTGAAGAAGGGAAGGATGAGAGACAGGGCTAGAAATAAGGTAGCTCATGAAGGGCCTTTAATGACTCAATAAAGTTTTGGGTTGATCCTGAGAACACTGGGAGCCACTGAAGGATTTTTAAAAGAAGAATTCAGATAAATATTTTATATTAGTTACTCGAACAGGTGTTGTATGATAGAGGGCTTTATGGGACTAGCATTTATTAAACAGCTATTATAGCCCTGGCTGGTGTGCCTCAGTGGATTGAGTGCTGGCCTGTGAACCAAAGGGTCGCCAGTTCGATTCCCAGTCAGGGCACATGCCTGGGTTGCAGGCCAGGTTCCTGGTGGGGGGGTGCATAAGAGGCAACCACACATTGATGTTTCTCTCTCTCTTCTCCCTCCCTTCACCTCTGTCTAAAAATAAATAAATAAAATCTTTTAAAAAACAGCTATTACACATCAGTTTCTTATACTACCTTGCTGAATCCTCACAATAATCCTATATATTGTCTCCAGTTCACAGCTGAGAAAGGGGACTAGGAGAAAATTAAATGGGTGAGCAAGATCACACAGGTGGTAAGTGGTAAGGCTGGAATTAAAATACTGCCTGGTATATGCAATCCCTCATTTTTTCAACATGTTGCACAACACGCAAAATGCAACATGAACAGTGTATGTGCAACCTGTTTCATGACCATGGATGCTGCTCTGAATTAAAACCTAAGTCACAGTGTTGATGCAATAGGGGGGTCTGTGGAATGGGGCTGAGGACAGGAGCACTGCTGTCACGCTACCCAAGAAGGCAGATAATATGGAGAAACCCCAAATGCTTTCGATATGGACTTTATGTTCCATGGCCCTTTGTTAAAAGAAATTATTTATTCTCAAATTACAGAATTAATCTTTGTCAACATTATCACTATGTGAAGTAATGTTAACAGGCAATTCTCTCCCATCTGTTTTTTTTGGTGTGTGTGAGGGCAGGAGTGGGGAGGAAGGCTGAGGTCTGGGGAGAAACCACAATGGAAATCAAATGTCTTACTATGTTACTAAGTCATTAAGCTCAAGTTGGGCCCTAGACAGTGTGGCTCAGTGGATTGGAGCACAATCCCATACCAGGGGTGTCCAACCTGCAGCCCACGGGCCACATGTAACCCAGGATGGCTGTGAATGTGGTCCAACTCAAAATTACAGATTTGCTTAAAACATTATGAGATCTTTTTGTGATTGTGTCACAATGTATTTCATGTGTGGCTCAAGACAACTCTTCTTCTTCCAGTGAGGAGCAGAGACTCCAAAAGATCAGATACCCCTGCTGGGTGTACATTAAAATTTTGGGGGCTCCATCCCCAGTTATGGCACATACCTAGGTGGCAGGTTTGATCCCTGGTCAGGTGCATAAGGGAGGCAACTAATCAATGTTTCTCTCTCACATTAATGTCTCCATCTCTGTCTCTCCATCTCTCTGTCTCTCTCTCATCCCCACCTTCTTCTGTCCCTCCCTATCTTTCTCTCTAAAATCAATAAACATATTTTCTTTAAAAAAGAGAGATTAAGTTGGGCCCTGATCAGGTAGACTCAGTTGGTTAGAGCATGGTCCTAATAAGCCAAGATGGAGTGTTTGATCCCTGGTCAGGGCACATACAAGAATCAACCAATAAATGCATAAATAAGTGGAACAACAAACAGATCTCTCTTTCTCTCTCTCTCTCTCTTTCCTCCCTCCCCTCCCCCTTCTTCACTCTCTACAAAATCAATAACAAAAAATAAACAAATACATAGTAGGCTTTACCAGCTGCTGCTATGCACACAAGGCGTGTTATCAGATGCTGTCAGCTGCTTCCAAGCACACCTCCAGCTTCTGAAAATGAGGCTACTCTCTAAGCAAGTTGGTTTTAAAAAAATAACCTTAAGAGTGTTATATCTGGAATCAAGCAGAGCAAAAACATATCTTTGCATTGTTTGCTTCTTCCATCCCATGTTGCCACTTCAGGGATTCAACACCCCACTTTATAGGTCAGAAGACACAGGACCATGAAGAGAAATAACAAGAACACTCCCCAAGCTGGTGAACGTCAGACTCCAGGTCTTCGAATCTAAGCCTATTGACTCATGTCACTTAATGCTTTATCTTCAAGCTTCAGAAAGAAAAACTAATAATGTATTTTTGAAGGTCAAAGCATTTACAAGTCAACAAGAAGCTAGAAGAGGCCCTAATTTCCACATTTTCCTACAAGGATATTGTAGATTATGCCATTCTAAAATAGCAAAAGAACAGGTCCTGGCTCTCATTATCCCAACACTACCAACTACGTAAAAATACATGAGTCAAACAGCGAGCTGAAGACATGAACAGAACTATCTAGAATGTGCTAGAGCAGTGTTCCCCAAAGGGGGTTCTGAAGAACACTGGTCTCATAAAACACTCTGTTGTACCAATAAATCTGTGAAACACTAAATACTTTATTCCTATCATGCAGATTCCTAATGCCCTTTGGCATATAAAGGATTTGATAACATAAAGAAACCTGTTTGACTTTCATGCAGAGTGTTTCAAAATGATAAAAGCGGAGCAACAGAGGTGGTTGAATCTCAGTGACTGACATACCAGAACATTTTACAAGTATAACACTTCTAAATGGAACTCCATCAGAATACCTAAACCAAGAGTCAAACCAAACCGTGGATTTCATGTGATTTCCACTTAATATCAGTTGTTACATAAAAATAATAATGACTGCCTACTATGGGCCAGGTGTTCTGCTAGACCAGAGGTGGCAAGGAAGTTGAAACTAGTGTGCCAATCACAATGAATCACAAGTTCATCACGGGTGCTGAGGATGGAGCATCAAAGTCAGTGCTATGGGCTGAGGCAACACTGAAGCAGAGGGTGAGAGTGTGAAACAGCAGGTTCACAGGGCGCTCACTAACTGTCTCGGCTAGAATGCAGGCATTGTGGAGGGAACGCTTCCCACCTTTTTTTTTCATCCTATTTTCCAAGGCAATCCTCTCAACAAACATGTGTTTTTTGTCTGAAGTTTTTTAATTTACTTTTTTTCATATTCGGTATTGTGAAGTTATTCAGTGTTGTAGAGAGAGATGTTCTGTTTAATTAAATAATATGCTTAGTAAAGGATTAGTGTATATGCATGAGATCATTTTTAGTTTCATTTTCACAGTGATCCATATGCTCTTAACTAAAACAAAGCTCAACATATTTTACAGTGTGGCACTCTTCCCCCTCCTTTGTGATCATTTATTTCATGACCATGATGAGTTGCATGGCTCTGAGCTTTGCATGTTTAAAAAAGTACAATGAATATGCATCAACTTTATGACAGACTCCAGAACTACTCTTAAAAATATAAGTCACTCAAAATCACTCAAACTGACTAGTTTTTTCTTGGTATCCTTGTCCTTTTGCAGACTGTAGACTATAGCTTTCCTATGCATGGATGAAATAATAGCTAACAACTCGACTGTCTTCCTGGGAACCAGCTCATTTTCTTATGGAGAAAGGTGAGGGTGAAATGAAATGGCCAAAAGCACACTTTTAAAAGTGCATTCAGACAATAACCAGAGGCAGTTCACCACAGACTTCTTTCAGAGGAGCTGTCATCGCACCTCCATCCTCTTTACGTTTGGAACAACATCCTTTACACTCCAGCGGTTTTCAACCAGTGTGCCACAAGAATTTTTAAAGCATGCACTGCCTGACTATTTAGTCAGGACACTGACCGCTTTTCTCTTCGACTGTCAAAAAAATGAAAACTGACAACACAACAATGGCTGTCCAGACTGAACACCCTGTCTTCACCCATAAATATATGTCATATAACAGTTGCACCTTTACTGGTCATTTCACATAATAAGGTTCTGTCTGGTTAATTCTTAATACCAGAAATCCTTATCTACAAGTACAGACACTTAATTTTTTAAAAAGTCACTTTGGAGCAAAAAGAATAGGTCATTACTATTATTTTGTTGTATAAATCAATAAAAATTATGCCTACTTTTTGGTGTGCCACAGAATTTCAGTCACTAGTTTATGTGTGCCATGAGGTGAAAAGGTTGGAAACCACTGCTCTACTCCAAGTAGAAACAAACTGGAAGCAAAGATAAGAATGAAAAATGAGCTCGTGGTATAGAGGCGCACATGAGGAAAACGCTAATTGAAAATGGAGGATAACCTCAGCCCTGACAAGAAGATCTAGTACTTTAGAGTTAATTCACTGTCTTTATTGTTGATGTTGGCTATGGGGAAATTTGGTATATCAGGGCTATTCCTTTAAAGAGTAAGATAGTGCTGCCCTGGTTGGTGTGGCTCAGTGAATTGAGTGCCGGTCTGCAAATCAAAGGGTCGCCAGTTCTGTTCCCAGTCAGGGCACATGCATGAGTTGTACACCAGGTCCCCAGTGGGGGACGCTGAAGAGGCAACCACACATTAATGTTTCTCCACTTTCTCCCTTCCTTCTTCTCTCTAAAAATAAACAAATAAAATTTAAAAAAGAGTAAGATAGTGCTAATTGACAAATTAAACCACACCCTACAAGACTGACCATTTTGACCTAGTTTTCCTATCTATTACCCAGTCCCTGTGAATTTGTGCAGGTATTTCTCACTAACAATTTCTACTACCCCTTATACCTACCACTTTGTATATTTAGGAATGTGAGCCATATTTGGAATGTGTATTCACCACCGATATCAGGCAAACCAGAAGCAAAACCATTTTTGACTCTAGGATATTAAATGTAAGAAATTGCCTGGAAATAGCAAAAGGAAGCTTAAATATTCTATGCTGTTTCTGAAGAATACCGATATTAGCCGTCAAAGACCATGGACACTTAGTTCCTTTAACATCACTGTGTATAATCCACAGTGACAACCCAAGAAGCAGCAGTTTGATTTTTGCCAACTATGTATGCTTCTGCTGCTAAACCATTATTCAGATTTACTATTCAGTTGGGCTCTCAGGCATGCACAATACATAAATTAATATATACTAACACAAAAAGAAAAAAGACTGAATGAAATAATTTTCTTGAACTGCACAGCAATCTTCCTACATACAGTGACCAAAAAAATGCAACTTCCTTATCTTACTGGGATATCTAATTCCACTCCCTGTGGGAGACTCATCAAGGAACCTAGATAAAATGACCACTCTCATATAAGTGTAGGTAATTACAGCTATATTAACCCCTGAGAATGATTTTGAACGGATCAGTGTCAATCTGGGAAGTTCCTAAAAATAGTGGCTCTGTGGGTTACTCAACATCCTGGTGAATGCTGACTTTGCAAGGGGCACTTCATTGGATTTGGGACAGAATACTTGGATTCTTAGTTCTCCTGAGCTCATCATTAATAGAATCCTATTCTGTTACAAACCCCTGTTGCCACCCACCAGCAGTCAGTCCCCACCTCCTCAGGATGGCAGGTGTCCATTAGGTCCCTGTGCACCCTGATGTCGAAACTCAGAGGACACGGCCAGGTACAAGTGATCACTGCCCTTGTTTGGGAAGTCACTCTTTGCTGGGGACTGCCCTGCCTGGTCTCAAGAAGCTGTAACCCCCCGTGACTTAGGCTGAGTGAAAGACCTCCGGACCAGGAGCCACTAAGGAGACAAAACTTATTTCCCTGGCATGAACGCTGCCTGTTCTAATGCCTGGCTTCCCTTTTGCATGATCAGCAGTCAATGACGGGTAACAATTCTCTAAGAAAGAGAATGAATCTAAGACAGATGCAATCTCGTGGGAATGCCCTAAGGGAAGAGACTCGGGGCTGTGGATAAGAAGGGGTGATGGCATCAACCCCTGCCCCCTCAGCTTTGTCAAAGCCTGAGTCCTTGTGAGAAATCCAAGTCTCCTGGCTGCCTTTGTCTTCTCTGTTAACTCAAGCCTGCAGGAAATAGCAGGGCCAGTGCAGCCCAGACCAGGCCGACCCGGGGTAATCAGGCCTGGGACATAGAATATGCAAGATACTGTGAGATCTGTTTGCTGGAGGATGTTATTAGATTAGAATTTGAAGGCACAGACAGGAAACCAAAACTACTCTTTGAGCCCTGTTAGATAAAACCCCAATCTCTGCCCAGAATCACAGCAGGGATTCTGTCTGCACCTTTGTAAGTCATCTACTTCTTTTGATCTTTTCTTCCAGACTGTGAATCCACAAACTAAGTCTGTATTCTCAATAAAAATCTGCTTGGGAATAGAGACAGGGCACTCTCCCCACCAGAGAGAGTGACCATTCTGTTTTTACTTCTCCACAGAAACTGCTTGTCTCTGTTTATGTCTTTCTCGTGTTTCCGCAGGATTCCGCACTCACTGCCGGCCGGTGAGTACGCGTCAACTCTTAAGTGTTTAACTTACAAACTTTCCAACATTTTAATGTAAGGTACTCAAATCCTTGGTCTGGAAAGCAACCCCATCCTTTGTTACCTACAACAGGTTAGAAGGACAGGTAACTTGTTGTAACAGCTTGGGTTTCAGAGCCTGATCGAGCTGGTTTAGGCTTTAACCCATCTCTGACCAGCTGGTGAATGACTTCGCACAGTTTCCTCTTCTGGGACAGTATCTTCTATTTCTCAGAGTTAATACAAAATGAAATGTGAATCTCAGCCCTGTGCCTACCAAACACATGCTTGCACCTAGCACATCCCTGGCTTGGCACCCACACGCTGAATTGGTAACTTGGTTTTACACCCTTCCATCCCCTGACTATGGACTCCCTGATGGCCAGCACCCTGATGTGGCCATTTCTGCAACTCAAGGCCACAGCACAGTGTTTGACACATAGTAGGCTCTCAACATCTGCTTTACATTAAAGGAAGAGGAGGCACTTAATAGTGTTTCTCAAACTTTAATGTTTACATTAGTCATCTGAGAATCTTGTTAAAAAGCATATTTTGATTCATTTAGTCCAGGGGGGCCCAAGATACTATATTTCTGACAAGCACCCAGGTAGACCCATGCTTCCGAACTACACTTTGAATTACTGGGTACTAGTATCCCTTCTTCCCTCCCTCCCTCCCTCCCTTCCTGGCCACCACAGTAATCCACGAAGTGGCAACAGAGAGCTGTTTGTGGGCAGCTCTCTAAAGAACCACGTCCAATCCATGACACAAACACAGAGCAGGGGCACCCAGGATAATATTTGTGTGGAAGTTATATGCTGATATATCTCTACCCTAATAGAACAAGCTATTAAGTGAACTCCAATGCTAATCGTCAGAAAAATAAAAAGCTCTTTAAGGAATGAGAACAGGTTCACTATACTTCTAGAAGGCAAGACTACATAATAATGTGCCTGTATAAGACACAAATTTGTAAATAACTGACATTTAATACCTTCTATTTCACAAAAGTGTCATATCCTCTACCGTAATGTTAACAGAATGAGTATTTATAATACATGCCAGAAATGCACACAGCTACTCTTGGGAAAGGAAGCTGTCCTCTGGTTACCACACAGTGCCATCTGCTGGACAGCTACTGATGTGCAGCAGAAAAAAAATACAAGACACCCACTGGGGGAATGAAAGAAAATTTTCGGCAGCATCTCGAAGAGATTTATGCAAACTAAAGCAACTTTCTACAGATCTGCACTGTTTTATTTGGAGAGAATATTGCACAGCATCTATTCTCTTTTTCCTATAAAAGTAGAGCAGCTTTATAAAGATATGTATATTGGTGCAGGGCCAAAGGCTGAACATACATAAATCCCATATGGCCATAATGAAGAAAAAACTGTTCTTTCTATAAAAAAATAAAAATAAAACACTTTGATTTTCTGGGCACATCTGGAGTTACTGACTCTTAGTTAATAAAATATCAGTGCACACTTTGCAGCGCCCTTCACAAAGAATAGATATATAAGAAAGTACAAAATCTGAATCCCTGATCTTGTTCAGTTACGAGCACAGGTTCCTCCTGAACCCTAAGAGTGGTCAAATTCTTTAGCACAAATGGCAAGAAAAGAATAAGGAGGAAAGATGTAAGACTTACATAAGTTTTTCATTGACATCTTTCAAGGAAAATGCAACCTGCTCTGTCATACTATAACTTTGACATGATTTTAAATTTTCCTATGTGAATATGCTCTCCATCTAGTTGCAAGAGCTGATACATCCATCCTGATCTGTCCAAAACCCTTTAGCAGACTTCCACGTGGCACGAGGACACCGTCATCTCACCTCCTCCTAAGACCAGCCTTGTGTGTATTTCATGCGTGGGGTGTGTAAGGGAGGAGATGACTGCCGCTACTTGCATGACCTCTCTGGCAGTGCACACGGTGCAGTGTGCAAGTATGTTCATCAAGCTACTGTATTTACAGGGACTGCTGAAGATGTGGACACAGCAAACCACTGAAACAGGAAGAAGTGACTGCTACAGATTGAACTGCAAAATTATCCCTTGCTGTTTCCTCAAGTCTCTCATCAGTAGATGGACAGATGGTCGAAATGAATACAGGTGAGGCTGAGTCAAGACATTCAAACTTTGCAACTGTAGGAGCAGGTTCAGAGGACTGGGTGAACGCCATTGACTTTGTTCCTGGGCAGCCCCACCGTGGCCCTACTGCCCCCTCTTGCACTGGAGCACCCCTGCAGGGCTCAGTGAACAAAGAAGACTTGGAGAAGGAGCAGCTGGCAGTGGACGCAAAGCAGCAGCTTTGCCCCTAGGAGCAGTTGCAGAGTGCCGCTGTGGGGAGAACTGTGTGTATCTCCATGGAAGCTCCTGTGGTGTGCATAGTCTGAAGGTCTTCCACCCATGGACGCTGCCCAGAGATCACAACACATAAGATCTTGCACTGAGGCCCATGAGAAGGACAGGGAGCTCTCGTTTGCTGTCCAGTACAGGAAGGACAAGGTGTGTGGGATCTGCATGGAGGTGGTCTATGAGAAAGCCAGCCCCAGCAGGAACAGCTTCAGGATCCTCTCCAACTGCAATCACACCTATTGTCCCAAGTGCATTCACAAGTGGAGGAGGGCTCAGCAATTTGAGAGCAAGATCATAAAGTCCTGCCTTGAATGCCAGAGCACATCTAACTTTGTCATGCCAAGTGAGTACTGGGTGGAGGAGAAAACAAAGAAGCAGAAACTCATTCAGAAATACAAGGATGCAAGGAGTAACAATGCCTGTAGGTATTTTGATGAAGGACATGGGAGCTGCCCACTTGGAGGGAACTATTTTTACAAGTATGTGTGCCCTGATGGCCATAGAGAGGAGCCACGGAGTCAGAAGGTGGGAACATCAGGCATGTCCCGGGCCCAACAAAGGAACCACTTCTGCGAGCTCATTGAGGAAAGAGAACAGAAACCCCTTTGACCACAATGAAGAAGAGGTTGTCACCTCTGAGTTGGGCGAGAGGTTGACTTATGCTTTTGGCTGCAGGTGGGGACAATGACCTGACAGACTTTGAAGACTAGTGGGACTTGTTTCAGGAGGAGCTGGAAGACTTTCACAACTCGGACCTACAGCAGCAGCGCACGGCGTGTGGACGGGCCTGCCGAGCCTCAGACAGGGGCTGTCCCCAGCGGTGGGGCAGGGCCCACGGTTCTCTCCCCGGCAGGCCTGGCCCTTCCAGGCACTGTCTGAATGATTGTTCCTGTCTCCTTGATCCCTCACCTTTCTCTGGTTAAAAAAGTTACAAAAATAAATCAGTTTAAGTCAGGTTTTTCATAACACAAATTTAACTTCAGACAGTAAATACAGATTTATTGCGTCATTTGTTTTCAACCAGATTCACAGAGTTGAAGGTTACTGTTTATGGACTTGCCTGCACTCATTTGAGGACCTTGGGTTCAAAAGTCACACCATTGGCCCTGCTTTGGCATCCAAAAACAGGGGTGGCAGGCGAGGGATCTGGCCTGTGGTGAGTCGCCTCCTGCTACAGACTTGAGGTTTCTAGAGACATCTGCGCACATTTGTGTTTTTGTATCTGTTCCCGCCCTGCAGTCCCCACCCCACACTTGTTCTGTGGTCGGGTCTCTTAATGTTTAACTGCACACAAGTAATAAACTACTGGGTAACCATTAAAAAAGAAAAAGAGCTGATCACTTACATCTTAGGCCATCTTTGATTTTAAAGAATTAAGCAAATTCTTTAAAATTTGCTTAATTTGATAATGTCCATTTGATAATGGACATATCAAAAATAAGGATTAGTTCTATGAAATGCCTACTCTGGCATGTTAGAAAAAAATATATATCTAACCAGGTCCTTTTAGGCAATTTTCTATGGAGGACCTCAAAGGGCATTACTCAATGACCCTCAGAATGGCTTTATAGAGGTTTTACTAAGATTCAGAAGTGCAATGTATAAATAAAATTTGGATTAAGAAAGTATCTTATAGGTACTTTAGAGGAACATTAAGTGAATTGCCTGAGGTCACAAAACCCTAACAGTGAGGGAAAACAGAACCTGAAACACCCTGACCCGGGTTTAAAACACCTAAGGCACTTCCTCCCATGGAGAAAATGGTTTTCCTGCTACTCAGAAGTGGAACTGGTTTCCCCTTAGTGAGACCAGGAGCACTGAAAGGCCCCTGGAAGGTAACACCAGATATGCCAAGAGGGCTGGGAACACAGTGGGACACAGATTCCTCACCTGGCTGTCTGGTCTCATCCTGTGGAACAGCCTCAGTAGCCTGGGAAAGCTGACCTTTCTTCCAACTGCCAAGCCTCACCCCCACCCTCTCCAGGCCTTCAGGCTGTATGGGTAAGAAGCTGGCATCCAGACTGATCTCCATCAACGGTTAAGGTAGCACTGCTCTTCCCTTCCCACATCCGGAAGAATTTCCAATATGTTACATGTATAGAGCAACAGCAGAGCAGACTTTTCAAACACTTGGCAATCCAATATGGAGTCCCTGTCAGCCATGAGAGTCATGTCAAGTGCTGTGTCAAGACCGAGCTAATGAGGTATAACAGGAATGCTCTCAGGAGGGGCCATGAATGTCCAAAATCACGAGGCTGGACCCTCAGATAAGGAGTCCATCTGGACACCAGTATGTATGAGTGGGACCTCCACCCCTTGCAGGCTCAGAGAACTCAGAGCTTCCATTCCACCAGACTGTGCTGCCACTGCAGGCACCTGGCTTCATTTGAGACCAGCATCCACCTCTCCATCTGCGGACACCAGTGATCAGGGCTTCACACCTGATGCTTGCTCTGCTCGCTTCTATTGGCAGTAAACTCCTCTTGCGTTGAGACTCTGCTGGCTCTCTGGGGAGGTCCCCCCTAACGAACCTGGCATTGTGGGAAAACACCAACATGTGTGAGTGCCTCCTTTCGGGGATGCTCCCTTGCTCATGACACTGCACTTTCCATGAAGCTGAACCAGTTTTGTGAGCAAACTCTCAGGTGGCATGATAATGAAAATGAAAATATGAAACATGGTACTAAGACTGAAATATCAACACAAGACAAGCACATAAAAATTGGTTAGGAAAAGGATCCCTGACAGCGAGATGGCATCTAGTAAGGCTCAGAAAAAGGAGAATGTTCTTTTGTTATATGTTCTGAAGTCTAAAACCAAAACATGACTTTACCCACTCGAACTGAAACTAGAGCTAATTGCAACTTTATTTCTTTATTTTTAAATTACTTTATTGTTGTTCAATTATAGTTGTCTGCATTTTCTCCCCACCACTCCCCCCACAACCTCAGCCAAACCCACCTCCCCTCTCTGGCTTCCACCCTCCCCCTTGGTCTTGTCCATGTGTCCTTTATAGTAGTTCCTGAAAACCTTCTGCCCACTGTCCCCTCCCCCTCCCCTCTGGCTATTGTTAGATTGTTCTTAATTTCAATGTCTCTGGTTATATTTTGTTTGCTTTTTTCTTTTGCTGATTAGGTTCCAGTTAAAGGTGAGATCATACGGTATTTGTCCCTCACCGCCTGGCTTATTTCACTTAGCATAATGCTCTCCAGTTCCATCCATGCTGTTGCAAAGGTTATAAGCTCCTTCTTTCTCTCTGCTGTGTAGAATTCCATTGTGTAAATGTACCATAGTTTTTTGATCCACTCATTTCCTGCTGGGCCCTTAGGTTGCTTCCAGCACTTGGCTATTGTAAATTGTGCTGCTATGAACACTGGGGTGCATAGGTTCTTTTGGATTGGTGTTCAGGGCTCTTAGGGTATAATCCTAGCAGTGGAATTGCTGGGTCAAAAGGCAGTTCCATTTTCAGTTTTCTGAGGAAATTCCATACCGTTTTCCACAGTGACTCCACCAGTCTACATTCCCACCAACAGTGCACTAGGGTTCCCTTTTCTCTGCATCCTCTTGAACACTTGTGTGTTGATTTATTAGAAGCCTCAAAGAATATACTTCCTCCAAACCAGCTCTGCAAGAGATGCTAAAGGGTTTGCTTTAAGAACAGGAAAAAAAAAACAGTGTAAGAAAGAGGAACACAGGTACAAAAAAATGGCAATGAATAAGTACCTATCAATAATAACCTTAAATGTAAATGGATTAAATGCCCCAATCAAAAGACACAGAATAGAGGAATGGGTAAGAAAAAGCAACTTTATTTCTTTTATTACCTTTTCTAACCAAATTAAAGTCTCTACTGTTCCCTAAAGCACCTCTACATTTTCAAGGACCACTGTAATTGCTCCTGTCCTTCACCCACTCACCCATTCATGCATTGGACAAATATCTACTAAGCCAACTATGTCTCAAGCACTGTCCCAGGTGTCAAGAATATAGCGGCGTACAGAATAATCAAGTCCCTGTTCTGTGAAGTTGCCTTCTGAGGGGTGAGTCAGACAGTCAATAAATAAACCAATAAGTATACTGAGGATTAATAACTTACAGGAAGAAAGATAAAGCAAGGTAAGGAGACAGAGTGATGAGGGAACTGTATTTGAGTCATTTGAGATAGCATTTCTGATAAGGTGACAACCGAACCTTATCAGAACAACTGAAGAGGTTGGAGGAGGAGGAGAGAAAGTCTGGTTACAGGGAGGAAGCAGCATACTCGAAGCAGAGGGAAAAGCAAAGGTGAGGTGTCTGGCTGGCATGTTCAAGGCAGAGCTAGGAGGCCCACAGATGCACCAGTGAGAAGAGGCTGAGAAGGAAAGGAAAGGAGGCAGAAGATGCAGTGGGAAGATCACATAAGCAGCACTCCTCAAGTGCTCTGTGGTAAAGAACACTTAACTGTTTTTTCCAATCCATTGCAGATTAATTACTTTATAAAATACAGTTAAAATGCCATAGCAATATCTACTGCTATAGAAGTTTCTGCATCTATTTCCACAGACCCCTGGCAGTTCTCAGACCAGCAGTGATCCCGGGCCACGGAGGTGGAGTGGGGGAGGTCAAGGTCAGTGCTTTCAATTCTATTCTGAGGGACCTGCATCATCACCTCTAGAAGGTTTTGATCAGAGAGACCTCTGTTCCTTCAGACCAAATGCCCTTCCCCTACCAGCACCTGTCAAGGTCTCAATGACACAAACCGTGTCCACCATTCACAGAGAACAGGTTCAGCCAGGAGCATTTCATGTTCACGTATCCTGACCTGGCCTGGTGGTTTCTCCTCCACCCCCACCAAAGAAATTGTTTTCAATGAGAATTTTTCTTTTTTGGTACAGTCTTCATGGCATTCATCTACACTGTATTAAGATGTTTAGTATGTGCCACATCTCACCAAAAAGTCTGTAAATTCCTGGATATCAGAGATGGTTTTATAAATCTTGTACTTATTATGTTAACTTGACAGCCAATACATGCTCTTGAATTGAGTTGTAAACTAGATCTATAAAATTCAGTCATCAATAATATGATGTGACTACATAAAACAAACTTTAAAGGCCTGTTTTCAGTACTCTGGAAGAAGTGCTGACATTTTTCAGGCTCCCTGTTACTTTACAGATCAAATCCAGAAAATTATTACTGGTTCAAAACTTTTGTAGTTCTATTCTCCCATCTATGGCATATTTCTTGAAATACATGGCCCACTAGCTAGAACTTGTTACCATTTAGTGGTATATAGATCTCTTTGCTGGTGAAATGTGTTGTAATATGATTTGACCTGTAGAAATGCAGAATTTCAATGCTCCCTTAAAAAGGCAGTGACCAAGAAACAGCATTGTTTGTCTATGTCCCAGACCTATAGTTCATTTTCAAATTAGAAGTAATGGCCTGCTATGTTAAATGAGTGGGAGAAAATTAAACACCTGGATTAGGAGACTCTAAGAGCCCAGCACCAAGTTGAAAATGTAACTTTCAATATTTTAGCCCAAAGAAGCATGACAAGAAGTTTATTGCTCTAAAATCCAATATGGAAAAGTTCACAGTGATTCTAACTTTATTTTTACCAGCAGAAACAGAGTTGGCTGTGCAATCTTGAGTGTTTGTCTTTGAACCAAATCACTGTTTATTGTGATGACATTCCTAATTTTTTTCCTCAAAATTACAACTTTCTCCTTTACAAAAGAGGAAAATCTCTTTAGAGTGGGAAAGAAGGCAGTGAAGACTACCTAAATGGAGCCAATTTTTGCTATAACAAAATACTATAGACTGGGTGGCTTCTAAACAATAGAAATTTATTTCTTACAGTTCTGGAGGCTGGGAAGTCCAAGATCAAAGCACAGGCAGATTCGGTGTCTCGTAAGAGCCTACTTCTTCATTTATAGATGGCACCTTTTTGTTGTGTTTTCACATGGCGGAAGAGATGAGGGATCTCACTGGGATCTCATTTATAAAAGCACTAATTCCATTCATGAGGGTTCTACACTCATAACCTGATCACCTCCTAAAGGCCCCACCCTCCTCATACCATCCCCTTGGAGGTTAGGGTTTTAGCGCATGAACACTAAATCTATAGCAGTCAGCAACATGTTTTACTCATCACTACGTCATCCATTCATCCAGACACTCATCCACCCCCTCATCCCGTCACCCACATCATCCACATACCCCTCTCTCTCTCTCTCTCTCTTTAAATAAGAACATTATAAATGTTTTCTTTCTCAAAATCACAAGATTTAAAACAGAGCCCCGGGCATATCTTTACATTTATCTTCCTGTACTCCTAGATGATCACCTTTCTTCAGCAACTTTCCTTTTCTGCCTTTTCACCAACCCACTTTTCTTCTTTCCCTAAATTTAATCTTATTATTCTATACACAACTTTCCATTTCTTTTTGTCAACCACATAATATTTGCTCATGGGATCTGTGTAAAGCAAGAGAAGAACAAGGACTAAAGGCCTTCCCTTGCTGGCCCATCTCGCTGGTCCCCTTCCTGGAGCTGTGACTTTAACTGATACCCCAACAGATGTTTCACTTAGTGGCTTTTGTGCCAGCACTTTGCCCAGAGAAAACCTGTGGCAAACCTATGATCATATGAAAAAACCTATAAGACAAAGAGAAAGACCTGCTCCTAAATGATTTTTTAAAAGTTATTTCACATTGTACATTTTAAAACCCATGACCAAAATTCGACCTTCTAGATAATGGTGTCCCTTGACTGAAATGCTGTAGTACCAGACCAGCTTGAAACATTGAGTTAGCTTCATTGCTTTCATTACAAATTTAAAAATAGAAAGTGTAAGCATTTGGATGTTCTCTCTGGGCAGGGTTGGAGTAGGCAAAGGGTAGACGAGGATTGTCTTAGTCCATTCATGCCACTGTCACAAAATGACAAAGGTTAAGTGGCTTGTAAACAGCAGAAATCTACTTCTCACAGTTCTGAAGGCTGGAAGTCCAAGATCGGGATGCCAGCACAGGTGGGTCCTGGTGAAGACCCTCTTGTGAGCTGCTGACTGCTGACTTCTCTGTGTCCTCCCATGGTGGGAGGGTTCAGGGAGCACTGTGAGGCCCATTGTTTGAGGGCACTAATCTCATTCATGAGGGTTCCACCCTTCTTGACCTGAGCACCTCCCACAGGCCCTACTTCCTGACATCATCACCTTTGGGGGTGTCAGGATTTCAATGATTTGGGGGAAGGACACAGTCAGACCATAGCAATGGTAAACTATGGAATTAGTTAAAATTTACACGAAGCATACTTATCAGGACACAAGAAGAAAAACAGAATGAGCAGAGGGAGATGGGATGGGGGGGAATCTGTGCTAGTAAACAGCGAAGCGACAGAAGCCACTGCTCAGAGAGAGGAGAGAGGATTCCCTTTAGAAACATTAGCTAAGTGAGGAAGATAAACAGAGGGGCACAGAAATGCTGAGGCATTTTTGGCAAGTATTTTATGTCATCTCAACTAATCTCACAAGTATGATATGTAGATGTTATCCTTTCTGTACGGACAAGAAAGTAGTAGTTCCATGAAGTTAGAAAAGTTACCCAAAGTTATAGCAGGGATTTTAAATCCAGATATATTTGACTCCAAAGCCTATGATTTTTCTACTATGTTACCTTAAGGATAAAAATATCTACAAAATGAAGTTGGTGTTGAGAGAAAAGAGGGCAGTCATCTACTCAAAACATGGTAAAACTAAAGGCTAGAGAAGTTACTTTTTTTATTTGAGTTGCTACCGCTGCACTTATTAGGCAGATCTGAAAGCTGAAGTCATCTTTTGAAACAGAGGTCAAATTAATGTTAAGAATGCATGATGTTCTGGACCTAACTGACAGATTGGACATAAATAAATCACCAGGAGTGGTTGTAATACAATTTAAAAGTCTCCAGGAACTTCAGAATGGAACAGTATGACACTGGGCCAAAATGTACAATTTGTCATTTATAAAGTTATCCTGACTCAAGGAGTCTGGAAGGCTGCCGGCCTGATTCTGATGCAGAACATAGGTTCCAGAGGCCTGAATCAGGAACTTGAACTTGTGTGCATGACTGGCAGGCAAGTTCTACAACTATGACGTTTCAGGCATACCACGGAAACTCTGCACCTCTCATATATCTCTTTCCAGAGTATATTAGAGTTATTTATGTAGGTATCTCACCACCCCTAACTGGGTTTTAAGTTTAGCAAGGGCTATTTCCTACTCGTCCTGTGTTCCCTGAGAGCCTGCCACACTCATCTGTACCCAATACATGCTCAACATCTAGTTGAACCAACCCCTGACCACATCAGTGAGCCCAACTGCTGTGCGGAAAGCCAACTGTGGTTTCTGCTGGGGGAAACACTATCTCAATGATCACTAGAACTCTCTAAGAGACTGGCATCAGTTTGTGGCCAAGAGAAACCTGTGGACATACTTTTCCAACTGAATTGCATGGTGATTGGGAACATGTTTTTCAGAGGAAGAAAACTGGTTCAAAACTATAAACGAGAAGGAAGGATAAATGTATAATTTCTCTAACTGAAAGGAGTTAATATCAGAGTCTGTTGCAGCTGACCTTAATTAAAATTTTTTCAAATATAAATCATCTGGCTGATGAAACCATAAAGTGTTCCAGATTGCAGATAAGAAGTCAAGCTGATGAGCATGAATGACAAAAAAAAAAAAAAAAGGCAAACAGTTGAGTGGAATGAAATGTGACAGATGTGCTTCATTGAAGACAACAACAAACTAATGATTAAAATACTAAAGTATCATATAGGATGATGGACTCAGAATGACTAGTAACAATTTAGGAAAGCAATGAATGTCCTAAGTGCAAGCACATCTACTTTTCTTCCTAGTTAATATGTGACTTATGTATTCCCAGCATTCACTCAGACAAGGGGAAAAGCACAATCACCAAGACAGTTCATAAAATCCCTCCCAGTGCTTCGGAAAGCACATCTAGAATCAGACCAACTGGGTCAAAATGCCAACACTTCTGCTTATTAGCTACGGGGGTGCCTCAGTTTCCCCATCTCAGTTGGGTCAATAATACTAGCTACGTGGTAGGGTTGTTGTAAGGATTTAAAAGAATTAACCTATAAAGTGCTTTACATAGTGCCCAGCACACAGTAAACACTCAGTAAGTGCTAGCATCGTCATCGCCATCATCACTACCACCACCATCATCACCACCACGACCATTCATTTCTTCTCAAGGTCACATTATGCCAAGAGACAGGAACTGATGAGCATGGAGCCCCAGGCCGAGTGTAAAGACTGCAGAGTTAAGCTGACTTACTTTACCTCTTTTGATATTTCACTTCATCTCCATTTTATTCTGGGTAGGGTTTTGCTAAGAAAAATTGAAATTAAAATTAAATTGACCAATGTCTTGCTAAGGCAAGGGATTTTTCTTGACTTGTATACACTGATACGAAATCGAACACCCTGGCCTGCAGGCAGACCTGAGTATTTCATCAGCTAGCTGTCTCTACTGTTTGCTTTTGGACACTGCCAGAATAATCTCCGGAGCTGTGGCCAGCCAAAAATCTGTTTGTCTTTAATGTATCGCCTCTTGTGCATAATTGTCATGTTGGCAAGCTACCCAGCACCTTTCCAATACCCTATGTTTGGGAAATCTGCAGCCTTACGGATCTCGCTTTATTAGGGCAGCATCCAGAAAACTCAAGACCAAGACTCCTTTGCAACTGGGATACAGACAGCTGGACTAGACATTGCCCATCGGTCAAGTGCTCCTGAATCTTTGGTTTGTAAACAAGCAACCTGAGGAGACAAGCCTGGATCAAGTCCATGTCAGTGGCCCTGGTGGCAACAGAGGCATCCAACAACCAGGGGTAGCCAGCCCAGGAATTTCCGTGGTGTTCGCAGGCAACAGCCACAGTTTCAATTTCCTCATCAGGCCAGTTCAGATTCACGATTTGGGATGGTTCCTGTATGTTTAGACTCCTCCCCACAGTCCTGTGAGCTCTCCAATTTCCTTATAATAAAATCCTTTTCTAATTACTCAGCCATAGTGGGTTTATGTTGCTTCCAGCTAAAAATCTGGACTGAAAGAGCTACCTCTATTAGTAAAGGGGGTACAGGCACCAACCAGTGTTGGTAATACATATATAAAATACCTGGTGTTTAAAAATGGCAGTTCATATAATTAAGTCTACCCTAAATGTGCAAATTCTCCAAATTTCCCATCCATACTGCTTCCACAGAGAAGGAAAGACTTCGTTCAGGCCTTTGCAGTTGACAATATGCTTTGCCATTAAAATGTCAAGTTTGCCTTATCAATTTTTCTAGTTAACTGTACTATGAAATAATTTACCCCTTAAATAGTGACTTAAAACAACAAAGGTTTTATGATGCTCATACATACAGGGGTCAGGAATTTGGATAGGGCACAGAGAAGATGTCTTCTTTCTGTTCTAAGATCTGGGCCTCAGGCTTCTTGGCTTCCTCAAAATATGGTAGCCTTGGCATCATTGGACTTGGTACTGTCGGCTCAAACACCTCAATAAACAAGAGGGGAGGGGCACTGCCTTTCACACCCATATTGGAGCCCACGCAATGTTAGTTGCAGCACGCTCTATTGGCCAAACCAGCCAGGAGCCTGCCCTTATTCAAAACAAGAGTACTTAGACTCTACATCCTGATGGGGAAGTGACAAAGTCACATTGTTAAAGTGTATATAGGATGAGAGGTGTTATTGGATACATCTTTGCCACAGTGATAGGCACAATGGATTTAGAATCCAAATGTTAATTCTGAAGATGCCTAGGATTAACAGTCAGGTATTTAGACAGCTAGGGTACTTTGAGGCTTAACACAGGCATATCTCAGAGATACTGTGGTTGGTTCCAGATCACCAGTATAAAGCAACTTTGATAACACAGCAAGTTATACTCTCACTGATGGAGGGTCTAACCTTCAATTTGTTTTTAAAAAATACACCTTCTGTGAGGCACAATAAAGAGATGTATGTATGTACCATCATAATACTCTGCATCCAGTAGAGGTCCCAAAAGCATAAGCTAACTTTCTCAATTTTGCTTTCTATTTTTCATCCATCAATACATTATTTGACTATGGAATGCCCATCTAGACGAACAAGGTGACTACTTAAACTCCGAATACTAAAATCTCTCAGTAATAGCCCAAATTAATGTGTAATTTTTATCTTCTTCCAGCTTCTCATAAATCCCTGGTGCTATGATTCCCCTGCAAGAGAGTTAAAGATCTCTTGAAAAATCTTGTGTTTGCCTTCAGAGCGATGTCATGAATATAAAATCCTTTTGGAGATAAAAGGATTTTTTATGATGCCCATGTATTTCCTCTAGTTTTATAGATAGAAGATGGTGTTGATAAAGGCAGGATAATTTATATCATGCGCACTGAGCAGATCATTGCAGCTGAGTGTTTCATTGAAAAACGCAATTACATTTCTCTACATTTTAACACGACTGCTGAAAGATGCACTGAAATCTTTCCTGACTCCCTTCTAGGCAAAAGAGGTTCTGCTACTAAGAGTCTCTTAAGATTCTTGAAGGACATTTCTCCTCATCAGTATGTAATCTGCAGGAGATATACGCTGTTTCACGATACAGGCTCATCCGTTATTCTCTTGGTAAATTCAAGAGCTTTGACTATCTGATTGCAAAGGTAAAACCTGAGAGCTATTATTTTTAGGGGACCAATCCTTTCCAGAAGAATATATATCCAGCATCTTTTTTAATGGAATGTGCATTTGTTCCTCAAGGTCAAGGCTTGGGTCTGATCCACTGATGCCCAGTTCAGTACATTTACATAGGAGTTGTTCAAAAATGTCCACTGATGAGAATCTTATGATTACACATTACTTCCATGAATCTATAATTCATGTGCCACAATGCTGACTCCTTTATATGTGGCAAAGATTTTAGATTTGAAACTTCTAGTAGTTTACACTCCATTAGATGGTCATTATGTTTACATTCTAAGATGTATCACACTTCATGCATATACACCTTGTCTGTAGGCTACAAAACAAATCCCTTCAGAACTGGTAACAAGATGCATGAGGGTAAATCCATGTCTATCTTACATGTTTCCTACACTTAGCAGTATGTCATACAGAGTAGTTTTCAATAAACACTTATAAAATGATGCAGTCCTTGATTAGACAAATGAAAGAATGATGATACATTTGGGTCATCATTAAGTCGCCTTGTCTTGTTCATTATCTCATAAACGAGTCTCAACCTCAAAATAAAGTTGGTAATATCCACATTGTTACACAATGGGGCCTGAGCATTTTAGGAAATAACTGGCTCATGTTCTGTACTGTCATCACCAGAAAGGATTTCATTTCCACCAGCACCATATGCAAAGATTGACAGGCATGATTCTTGATTGGACTGAACAATGGGACGTCCTGCTCCCGTTAAGCGAAGAGGAAGTGACCAGGATGCAGTTTTCCAGCTGAAGAACTTCATTCTCATGCACGCTTCTCTGTGTTGTGAGGGCTTGCCATGCCTCAGGCTGATTTATAAACACTGCACATCCACCATAAAAATGAAACCCTGGCATCAGTGCTAGTTACTAATTAAATTCCATGCACATCCAGATTTTTGCTAGTATGTACATTTTAATAATGAGGTTGTCTTAAAGGCTATTGAAAGGCAGTGGAAGTCTTCACTGCTTAACCCAAGCCTGCCACTTATCCCTTCACTTTGCAGTTTTACTAGGGTAAACCATCCATCATACTGTGGTGTTTTAACCAGTTACAAATTAAACAGGAAACGTAATAAGAATAGAAAACCAATTTTCCTAGACTACCCTAATCTTGCCAAGCATAAAAATGTACTTAACTGAGAAAACTGCTGAGAGATTCATACAGAATTTGTGTGCTACTAAAGAAATCATTATAACAGCTAATTTCTGGGAATAGACTTTCTGCAAAAGTGGAAGGAGATATCTTTTCCAAAAACAGCATTGCAATAAAATGCAGATATTTATTCTCTACTAATTTAAAAAGGATTGTATTAGTATAACTTCATGTAAAGTCATATATGCAAATCTTCAGTGTGTCAGTGACAGAAAGATTTCAACTGTTAGGTAATTTAAAGTATTAGCTAAAAGGAAAAGTGTGAGCATTTAACTTAAAACAAGGAAATCTGTAAGAGTAATAGTAAGGATCAAACTGGAATTAAAATTAGGCTACCTAGGTGCTTAAAGAAAAAAATTCTAGTTAAGTTAGAAATAAAATCTAAACCAACTAACTTGAATTTTGTCTTAAACACAATTCTTTGTCACTGTCATTGTCATCATTATAATCATCATTGCCGTTGCTATCACTACCCTTTGCCAAATATGTAACACTGTAACAAGCATTTCATGCACATTTTCTAATTTAATCTTCAAAAAACAGCTCCATGACTTACGTTCTATTATTACTTATGGTTTACTGTTAAAGAAACTGAAGCTAAAACAAACAGGTTAAGTAGCACAAATTATTTGCCTAAACTTTTAAGTGGTAGGTTCAAATTCCAGGCAGTCTGATGCCACATTTCCTCATAATTATCCCTCGTCTAGAGGTGCTTCTGACAAGAGGTCCGAGGGACACAGGAGCTACAAACATAACAAAGCTGTTGAGCAGCTCATGAGCCCCATGAAGCGTGACTGGGTATGTGACTAAGTTTCAGGTCACTGAAATTTTCTGGTTCTCAAATTCCTAAAGGAGGTGGTAGCACTAGGCTGGGGATTCACAACTGGGTGGTGCCAACCACTAGGGAGCAATCTAAACATTTACGAGGACATTTATCAGGCCTTTCATGTATACAGTGTCTTAGACTGGATGTGCCACCACACCAAGGACTCACCTGCCCTGGCCATCATCTTCCACCATGCATGGCAAAATCAACTGAACCCTCCATCATTTACAAACACGCTCCCCATGTTATATATCTGAATATTATTCTTTGAAATGGGGATGGCCCTGCTATCACTGAGTAAGTAGTTTGATTATTGCCTTGTGCTTGCACTCAATATTCATTTATTCAACAAACTGTAATTGAGAACCTCACAGGGATGATTGTGGACCAGTCTTATGGGCATTTGGTGAGCAAGGATCGGTCACACAGGTTATAATGAATGGGATAATCCCACTATGTTCTATGTTCTTCATGATTTTCCAAAGGTTCCACCAGACATTCAGATACCAGAAAAACCCTCTCTATAATTATCTGAACCTACATATTAACCCTTTTTTCACATGTAAATACAAGCATGTTTTGTTTTGTGCAATTTTCATACACACTGATTTGTCCAGCCATGCAGCTACAATATGTGTGTATGTGTGGGTAATTGTGGGTGTGTGGGTGAAGCTGTTTCATTTCAAGCATTATCACTGACAGTTCACCACCTGGGAAAATCAAACCATTGACATAAGGCCATTTACAGTATTTGAGTTGCCAACAACACAACATACCTGTATCTGACAGAATGTGTGGCTGTTCCATTCATGATGATGCTACAAATGGGTAAAAGCATCTTACCACTTCATATGTCTCCAGAAGTCATGCTGGAGTGTTTACATGTAGATGGTGCTGCAGGGGCATGGGGGTATGTAATTTATACATATTGTAAATATAATTTTATGCATAAATTATGTATAGTTTTATCTATGTATACATGTATTCATCTCTATTAAACATCATTTTCTTTTTCTATTTCAGCCAGGGTGTTACATTAATTTTTTAAAATCCCTGGGTGTCAACTGTGTCATTCATGACATTTATTTGAAGCCACTAAGTTGCTGTTACTAAATATCTGTCAAAGAAAGATGCACTGATCCTGACAGAATAAAGACATTCTGGGCTAAATATTATCAGCTTTAAAATTCTACTCCATCCTATTAAATAAAGCCATAATTGGTGATTTTCTCTACAAAAGTGGCTCTAGCCAAAACCAAAAATAAATTACACACTCCCACTGATTTAGCATTACTGCTCACAGAACACACATTTCTGGAAATTCTCTAATTTGCACATTTTTTTTATTATGAGAAATGCCTTTCCTAGTCCATGAGGCAGAAAATAGCATTCTGTATACACCTACATATACTCATTCTTTCCTCTTGTCCTACACATAAAGCATACCTGGCAGAAAGTCAGTTGGATTAGAAAATGAAATGAGGCTATGCTTATAAATTAATTTTGAATGAAAAATTATTTTAAAATTGAGTGAAAGGAAGAACAACAGAAACAATGGATGGCAAGTGAGAGAAATGACATGGAATTAAAGTAATTTGATTACTCTGCATTATGGACCAACAGCATGGCAATATTCAGAGAATCGGAATGAAGTGCCATGATTTTAACAAAAGAAGAACTTAAAGTCTCCTCAGTGCTTTGCCATCTAAAGGGGTCCCTCAGTCAAACAATCATTAAGCAAGAGTTCAGAACTCTTGTTAAAGGGATTTGAATGACCTTTCTGAAGTGCCTCCTCACACTCAGATTCAATTAATTAGACAAAGATTTACTGAGCACCCACTGAACAGATGGGCAGAGCACTGTGCTTGGTGCTATGAATTCAATGGAAATTATGAGATTCCTACACTCTGTATTGCTGCAGGACACACACATATAAATAAATCTGAAATAAGAAAGACTATAAAGCAAGCTCTAAGAGAAGTACAAAGTGCTAAAACAACCTGAGAGAAGAAAAGATTCATTTCAACTGGAGAAATCTGAGGAGTTTCTTGGAGGAGGTAGGATTTGAACTAAACTTGAAAAAGAAGAAGAAAAGCTTTGATAAGCAGAAATGAATGGAAGAGGGAGGTAGCCCAGATACAGGAAACAGCTTGAGCCAAAGCCCAGAGGAGGATAAGATGTAGGGAAACTGCAGTGATTGTATCAGGGTGTGGAAGTAACACTGGACAGGGCCAAAATACACCTGAAATTCAGGTTGAGAAGTTGGGACTATGTACTATACATTCAACAATCATTAGATATTACAGAGCACCTACTATGTATCCAATTCTACTGTAGGTAGTAAGGCTATATCAGGAAACAAGGCAGACAAAAATCCATGGAGCTTGCTATTTAACTGGTGAAATATACAAAAAGATGAATAAGAAAGAATATATAGTGTGTCATAAAGTAAGAAGTATTGTGGAGAAAAATGAAGGGATGAGGAATAAAGGTGTTGCCACTTTAGAATGTCCAGGGAAGGCCTCGCTGAGAAGGTGGCATTCGAACAGCAGCTCACAGAAAGTGAGAATTTAGTGTGTAATGGATTAAAATGTAGAATGTGACCACTACATACCTATCAGAAGAGCCTAGAACTGGAAAACTGACAACACTCAATGCTAGTGAGGAAGTGGAGCAACAGGAACTCGCATACACTGCTGATGGGAATGCAAAATAGGACAGCCACTTCAGGATACAGTTTGGTGGTTCTCACAAAACTAAACGTATCTTACCACCCATTTCAGCAACTGTGCTCCTTGGTAAGTACCCAAAAGAGTCAAAAACTTATGTCCACATAAAAACCTGCACATGGATGTTTACATAAGTTTTATTCATAATTGCCAAAACTTTGAAGCAACCAAAATGCCCTTCACTAGGTGAGTAGAAAAATAAACTGTGATATACCAGATCATGGAATATTATCCTGAACTAAAAATGATCTATTAGGCTATGAAAAGACATGGAGCTACCTTAGATGTATATTGCTAAGGATAGAAGCCAATTATAAAAGGCTACATACTATATAATTCCAACTATATAACTTTTTGGAAAGGGCAAAACTATGAAGAAAATTAAAAAATCAGTGATTACTGGTGGTGGGTGGGGAGAACAGAGATGAATAAGCAGAGCACAGAGGAATTTTAGGACAGTGAAAATACTCTGTATGCTAATGAGTTCAATGTGGGTTTACCCTTGATAGGAAAGAAGGAAGGACAGAAGAGAGGTAGGGACAGGGGGAGGGAAGGGGAAAAGGGAGTAGAGCGGAGGGGAAAGAAAAAAAGTAAAAGAATATACATTCTGGTGAGTGATGTCGATAATGAGAGAGGACATGCATTTGCAGGAACAGCGGGTATATGGGAAATCTCTGCACTTTGTTCTCAGTTTTGCTGTAAACTAAAATTGCTATAAAACACAAAGTTTTTTTTTCTTAAAGAAGAAATTGTGCACAATTTACAGATCATATTTGTGTTTTTAGATGATAACTCTAGAAACAATATGGATTACTGATTTGAGGGGTGCATTGCAGGGGTAACCAAAAGTAGGCAGAATAAGAAGCAGCACAATGCACTGCATACCATATAGCATTCATGATTCCTAGCTACATAGTCAGTGTATAAAAAGATACACAGATAAATGAGAAATGCCAAATGTAGGTGAGTGGTTATCTTTGAGATGAAAAGAAGGTTAAGGGAAAAAAGAAGGGAAAGTGACATAGGAAAGGGTCCCCAGGTGGCTTTTTCTATCTTTGTTGCTGTCCTTCTTAAACTGCTAGTGGTCACACAGATGTTTGCTATATTAATCTCTATCTCTATTACTATTTGAATGTCTGAAATAGTACACAAAAATAAAAAAGAAAATTATAAAAGTGAAAGCTAGAAATAATTAAAATAGTTCATTTACTATATACTAGGCACCTAGTATTACTCTGGAACTACCTCAATTAATCCATTCAACAACCCTGTGAAAGGGGGTACTATTATCATTATCTTTCATTTATTTAAAAATATGAGACACAGAGGCTAGGTAATTTGGCAAGATCACACAGCTAGCAAACCAAGCCACACAGTTTCCAAACCAAGGCAGCAAAGCTCCAAAGACACTACTTGAAAATGAGGCAGGGAGACAGTTAGAATGAGGAAGTCCAAAAGGCATCTCAGCAAACACAAAATATGGTAAAGAAAGCTAAACCAGACATCCTCAGCCAGACAGCCTGAGCTCCTGAAATAGTTACTTCACTCTCCACAAATAGCTGGACTTGAGGTAGGAGACTTGGAGACAGTATATAAAATAACAAAGAGGAAGTCCTGGAGTGCAAAGGAGCTAAGGCTGACATTAAAGTAAGTAGCTGACATGACACTTACCAACATCTTGAATTCTGAAAATAGTCTTGTAATGGCACGGTAATACTTAAAACCACAGCCAGGCCTGCATACTTTGATCCTGAACCACCTATAATCCACCTTAGCATCATTATAATCTGATTGTAATAAATTAGCATTGTGGTTTCCACCCCCCTGAGTGGGCAGCCAGAGAGAACTATGGGTAACCTCATGTGCTGTACCAAGAAAAAGTATCTAACTCCTAACACAAGCACATTAGAAAGTAAACTAAGAATAGGGAGGTAAAAAGCCTTATAAAATTATAACCCCTCAGGCAATAGGGGGCCTTTCTCCATTCACAGATCAGCCAGCTCCCATATTCTGTGGAGTGTACTGTCCTTAATAAAGCTTGCTTGTTTCGCTTTATTCAGTTTGTGTGACTTGTCCAATTCTTTGTTTGCGATCACCAAGAACCTGGTTACCTGTGCTGACCTGTAACAAAACCACTGAAGAAACTGCCCTTCCAAAAATAAATAAATGTCTGAGTTGGAGAAAACTGAACAGTGAAAGAGAGTTGACAAAGATAGCAACAGAGTTAAGAGACACCGTCAAGGGAGACTGGATTGAATGGGGACTAGTTATACAACTCACCCATTATTTCATTTTTTGATTATTTAACTTCCAACACATTTTTTGAAGCTTATATAGCAGGCAATAGTCCAGATGCAGCAAAGTAAGAATGGCTAAGACGTTTTATGGAGAATCAGAATACAGTGTGATCAGTGTGACAATAAAGATATGCATGGAGGGTAAGGGAGTCTGTGGGTGACATACCTAAAACCCAGACTTTAAAGCCCTGTTCAACTGGCGAAGAGTAAAGTCAGTTCAGCAAAGGTGGAGGTGTTTGTTGACAGTGGGTGGAGGTGTTTGCAACAAAGCATGCTTGAAGAAATGAAAATGGTTAACATGGCAGGGGCAGTGGGTATTGGCAAAAAATGAAGATGCAGCAGTAAGCAAAGCCCAGCTCATAAATAACAGAGGTAGAATGGTCAGCCATGCAAAAGTGCAAAGGAGCTAAGGACAGATGTATGAAGAGCAACTTTAGTGTGCAAGGGAAGGAGAAGATGAGACCTGAAAACCTCACATTTTCTAGAACTGTAAGTGGTAAGATCTTCTGCTAAGAGAAAGGAAGGTGGGGGAGGAAGCTTTCGAATAGAGGAGATCAAAAATAGCCATGTTAATTAAACTGACAGGAAATTAACCGGGGATTGAAAATAAATGCTTCGTGACAAAACTAAGGATGTAGTGATGGTAAAGTGCCTTGACGCTGAGTTCATGGGTCAGTGCACACACATCAGTCAACATCGCAGCTGGGAGATCTCAGCCCATTCTCAACCATCTGGGAACAGGAGCAAAAAGAGTGCAGAAATACCCAGGAAATAAAGACAATCAGGGTGGGTGTGACACATTCTTGGACTAATTTTTAAATTATTTATAAGGTTTCAATGGCTAATAAAAAAACATAGACTACGTATATTGCTTCCAACCCAAAGAGTTTATAATATAATTGGCATAGAGCAAAAGCAACAGGAAGAAAATGCCAGCCAAGGGCAAAAAGTTGTGGGAAAACAACAGAATATGTATAACCAATTTGTAGGAGCCAAAGATTAGCCAAAAGAATTTCAAAAGAATGTAGAACTGATTAACTGACTGGCACCATTACATAGGAAAGCCCTTAAAAATTGGACTTTTGTTAATGTTTTTAAGGTTTCCTTCAATAAGTAATGAGGTGAATCGGAAAAACATCTGACCTGTGGCCCAACAACAGAATTTTTTAAGCAGAATTTTGGTTACTCTCCTATTGTTTCCCTTTCTTGCAAATAATTATGTATCCCAATTAAGTGAGACAAAGGGAGTTTTCACTTCTTTTCCCTTCATTTATTAATTCCTGCAGATAGATACTGCTCCAAATGGGCTATATGACGACTGGTACAGAGTTATTTCAAAGAAAAAGGCCCCCATGGGTAGAAAAAGAAGCAGCTTCTGGGTGTAGCAGGTAGCAGGGGAAGGGGTAGCAGTATAGAGAATTTCCTTTTTTCTAACACTAATCCCAGAGGTTAGTTTTAAGCATTAGTCTATGGCAGTGATTTTCAACTTCTTCCATCTTGTGACATGCACAAAATACTAAAATCTGTGGCACGCCACATTTTTTTGTGGATCTGACCAAAAAGTAGGTATAATTTTGATTCATTCACACTAGGTGGCTATTGTTATGTTGGTTGTTGTCATGTTTGTACTCAACAATCTAAGGGAAAAGAGGTCCATGCCCCTGACTTACTAGTCAGGTACTGCATGTTCTAAAAATTCTTGAAGCACACCAGCGTGCCGCAGCACACAGGTTGACAACCGCTGGTCTGTGGAAATGTGATCTGGGATCACAAGGGAAGTAGAGGGTAAAAGACTGAAGGCATCACTGAAGAAGCTGAAGCTGCTAATTGGCTCTAATGATCTGAATGTAAATTAATAAATCTCTGTGCTAAAAATTACATGAATATATAATTGAGACTTTTATAAGTTAAGAGCTCTCTTTAATCCATTATTCATATTTTTCCTTCGTGGGACCTGGTAGGGATGGAGAAGTTTTTTTTACTACCTTTCCTGCACCATCCATCCATCACATGCATCATTGAGCTTTACAGCTTTTGAAGGCCTTGTTAAAAAAAAATTCAAGGATGGCAGAAATGAAATCCACAGACAGTTTTACAAAGGAGGGGAAAAGGATCAAGCACAAAGCTGTGGAAGGCTGAGGGGCTTGAAAATTCCCAGCAAAGTTGTCTACTTAAGAACCCCTGAACCTAACAAGGAGAAAAACTTGAAATCGCAATGTGTGGCTGAGGGCTGTCAGAAATAATAGGCGTATAATGACTCAGCTATAACCGAATGGTCAGACTGCATTTTCTTCCACAAAGACTGGAGTCGTTGTCAGGATTAACTGCGGTAATTTATATGAAAAGGCCTAACAGAGCGCCTGGTACAGCAGGTACTCAAAAACGTCATCCTTTCATTCATTCATCCAGTCAGTCAGACAAACGACATTTAATTCCTATTATTTTACTTTTTCCTTGACTTCCTCTCTGTATTTTTCTCTTTGCCCTCTTTTCTTTCCCCCTTTTCTCCCTTCTTCCTCCTCTTATGCTTTCCATCACATGCATAGACACCATTTATCTCCTCTGGGGACACAGGGATTGGACCTCGTCGTTAAACACTCCCCAGAGACCTAAAACCTGGGGCCTTGTGGCCAGCACCCCCCTGTGTAAACATACTTCATCTGCCATCCTGTAAAAGCCCACTCTCATCAACACAGATGTGAAAGCACCTGAGCCAAGAGCGCGCTAAGAGTAAGTTGAAAAGGGACCACGCCTGGAATGGTGGCAGCTAGGCCAGTGGTTTACACAGGTGGAAACATTCAAGACCACCACAGAAAACCCAGATGCAAACAACTGGCTATTTTGTACTTGAGATCTATACAGTTATAGGGGATAAAATAAGAGGAGTCAGTCGACCTAAACCAAACCCCATTTTAGGCCACTACATAGCTGTGACCCTGAATAATCACACCTAACTTCTCTGTGCCTCATTTCTTTATCTATAAAATAGTTATTATGAAAATTAAATTATTCAATACACCTAAAGCATTGAGTGCAGTCTCAGAAATGTATTAAGGGCCAAATAAAATATTAACTCTATTACCACCACCCTCATCATCATCATCATCATTTTAAGATATGACCAGAATATTATAATCATTAACATTAAAGGTAATAATAGTATTCTGCTTGTTTTATACTTTGCCTTTTGGGTTTAAAAGCCCCTTCCTTACTCTCTCCTTCTGGACCCACAGCAGCACTGTGGGCCAGGAGGCTTATTTTCTGTCTTTCTCAGATAAGGAACGTGAGCTGCCTCACATTTGCTCTACCCTGCTATTCTCTGCAGGGCCACAGGCAGAGAGCACCTCCCCTGGATTCTGGTTCCAGAAATACAGGAGACACACACAGAAGCAAGGTGAGAAGCCAAAACTGGGAGGAAGGTCCTTCCCTCTCACCCCTTGCATGCCCTTAATCACCAAGTTATGTGTATTCTAGACCATCTCTCTTTTTTTCAGTATGTAGAGCTGCTTTTATTTGCACAATTTTGTTTTCAAACATTTTTTATTGTTGTTCAAGCACAGTTGTCTCCATTTCCCCCTCTCATTCATTTCCCTTCTTTTCTTCCCACTGTCAGGACAGTTTCCTCACTGTCCTAAACTTTATCATCTCTCACTTGAGTAACTGAAACCCCCACTTACTGTCCATCCCATCTGCCAGGGTCCTGGCCCTCACAGCCAGTCTCCACATAAAACTTGCTGTGGCACTCACTCCTTCGGGGGCTCCACACCTCCCTCCCCCAGACCGACTCCTCTTGGCATGGTCCCATTGTGTCTGTGTGTCCTCTCCTCCCCTTGAAAGCTCTGTTCACCTATTCAGCAATTATTGGCTCTTGTCTGCATACTAGATTATAAGTTCCTTGAAAGCACAGACCATATCTTCATTTTCCTAGCACCCATCAAAATACCCAACTCATGGTGAGTGCTCAAAAAAATATGTTGAGTAAACATGCGGAAACTCTACCGTACAAATAGAGAGGGATGGGGTACAATCCTGACCGTGTTTATACAGTATTGCATCAGTGGACACATTCCTGGAAAATTGCTTCCTTTAAGTAAAAATTTAATCTGATTAGAGACTAGGGACTTTCTAACCTTGAGGAGAGGATGTTAGAAAGAACCCCATAGTTTTCCTTCACTGTCTCCATGACTGTAAGCTCCATACCAAGAGGGACTACAGGCAAGGTAAACACATACCCTGGTCTGCATGGAAAAGCTCTGGTTTATAACTGGCATCCCAGTGTATGCAGTTATATTACATGGTGTCAAAATGGGCAGACTGCATTTGAGTTCTGTTACCTTTCAGCTCTGTGACCTTGGTCAACTTCTCTTAATTCCTGGTTCTCCATCTGCAAAATGGTATCTGCTTCACGGGTTATTAAGATTATTAGCTACAAAGTGGTCAGCACAGTGCCTGGCACATTGTCACAGCTACTACTGTCATTACTGAGTCAGAGACAGTGGCCACCCCAGTGCACCTGCATGTGCACACAGAAGAACTGCAATGGCTAGAAGTTAGCTCTCCAACACATTTTGGCAACAAATTGATCAGAGTTTTAACTCAAACCAGGTGTTAGTGCCTTTTCTGCAACCTTACAAAGGCACTTGTAAGAGCAGAGAAATGGGGAAAAGCAGGGCAAAAGGCTGCATGCCTGACCGATGTATTTTGTTAATAATTTAAGTGAGACCACTTAGTGCTTCTGCTTACAGCAGGGAGCAAAGATCCGCAGCTCCCACTGCTGCATCAGAACTCCTGTCAGCACAAGGGAGCAGCACGCTGTTTGAGAAATTGCCCCTCTCCAGCCTCTAATAATTATAGAAAGCATATCATTGAGGACCTATAACTGGCAGAGAAGGCTAAGACTACAAAATGTGATTATTGCTCTCTAGAATTGCCTTATGATAAATGATAGATTTCTGTTAGAGAAATGAGAATCAAAATATAGGAGTAAAGTTAATGCAGCTTAAAATATTACTATTCAGCAGAGTTGGTACGAGGAAGTTATACAAAACAAAAGCTTTGAGAGACAAAAATTGTAAATTGATTATGAAAAGAGAAGTTACAAATTTCACATAGATAAAATTAGTTCCGAACACAAGACCTGACCAGTGACTATCTAATGTACAAAGCAAAAAGTAACTGAATGCAAAACATAATATAAAAGAACAAAAAGTAAAATACTACTTGTGTAGGTACTAGAATAGTATTTTGAAGTATCATGTAAAATATGTATCACTCCTGGAAATTCCTTTTACCTTCAAGCCCCCCACTCTTTGAAGCTGAGGCATCATCCTTGGCTTAAAGCAGAAGTCAGGGCCAGGCAGTATAAAGAAGCCACTGCCCATCTCAGACTTTACAGTACACTTGTTCTAAAATGGTTCATGAACACTCACTTTTCCCTTGTAAGAGCTGGGCACTTAGAAAGAGGTTGTCTCTGGACTCCAAATACATGCTTTAAATATCAAGACTTGCTTGAAGAACTGGGTATAAAATCCTGTGATGAACCTGGTGGGTATTTCCCACTGAGATGAAAACCCCAGAAGGGTATACAGGAAGTCCTCAGGGAGACTTAGCAGAGGAAAGCAGAAGACACTCATGGTCCCTTTTCCCGTGAAGACTCTAAACCGTGCCAATGACACTTAAGAAGGCTGCAACAGAGTAGAAATGCCAATGGGCAGATTTTGACGGAGAGGACAAATCATTCCTACTTTCTTCCGTACCAATTCCCCTTGGACCTGGAAAATTCCCATGAGCCTTTCAGAGGGGCAAATGGGGCGGCTATGAGTGTCGGCCACTGTGCTATGCTATTGGGGCAGGTCTGAGACAATGAGAACCTATAGCAAAAGCTTTTGGTAGACCAAAGCCAGGATTTTATGTGGGTGTGGCTGAGTCTCAGAAAGAAAATAGCACCAGGAAAAAAAATCAAAGCGATAAGTCAGCAGAGAAAGACCTCCAGGTACTGACTGTGCTGAGATCAGGGACACTTCGGTAGCAGATGCAGTGAGGGCGGGGGCTGTGCCCAATGAGAGGAGGATGAGACAGCTCAGAGAAGGCGGGGAGAGCCAGAAGACAGCTGATGAGCCAGCCGCTGCCCCTCCTCCATGGTCTGGAGGGTGAATAGTCCACACCCCACTCTGCTACCCAGATGCCACCTGAGAGCAAAGGAGAAGAACTCCAAAAGACTGAGGCTTTACAAGAAAGACAAGCTAACCTAGAACTGACCTCGTAACCTTGAATGAACTAAATCATGAGGAAATGGAGAAATGAAGACAAATGCGACAGAGAAAAATAAAGTTATGGTACGTGGCTCTAAATTAAAAACCCTCCAATACATTATATGTCCAATCTGTGGAAAATTAACATGGTGGCATCTTTGGTACCAAAGTTAATACTGGAAATATCATTTGAGATCTAACACAAAGGAAAATCTAGTTTGTCCTGTCTCCCTAGGAAAACCCTCCATTTAGAGTAAGAAATTACAAGAAAGATCGCAGACAGAACACTGTGGATTGGGGGTGGGAGGCAGTGTAGCTAAAATGTACTGAAGACCTTCTACACCCACGGTAACCAGTACAATCTTCATTCAGTCCTCACCACAGACACGACATGGGCATGAGCACCCCTATTTTATGAGGGAGCCAAGGTGCACGAAGGTGAGTGGCCCTGTACAAAAAGTCACACAACTGGTAGGTGGCAAAATCAGGACTCAAACCCAGCTGTCCCTGACTCCTCAAAGTCCAGGACCTCTTTCTGTTGAAAGCAGAGTCAAACTTAATGATGTCAACACCTGAAAACTAAACTAAAGGGGAAAAGGCTGAGGAACAGAATTCTGGTGTATGCTCTGCAGTATGTGCTAAGAACGTATCTGCCACCAATTTATATCTCCTAATACCAAAAACTCAATGTTCCAAATCATAATGAAGCTTATACTAGAAATGAGATTATTTTTATTTGCAATGAGAGCTTGTTTGCTACCTTCTTAAAGTGTGTATAAGTACACCACAAGGTATTATTAATATTTTAGCATGGATTCATTCAAACTGAAGCAAAAATATCCACTTAAATTAATACGCTGAGAGTTAATTTTATAACTGAATATGGGAGTTGATATAGAATGATTTTTTAAAGAAAGGGGGTTATCCTTAAATTATATGCAATAGAGACTTTTAAGATAAAAATGCTCATAACAAATAGAATGAAATAAAATAAAAATGCTCATAACAAATAGTTTAAAACATTTAAAATTGCCCTGGTCTAATAAATTAACAATGATCTATATACTGGATGGCTTCAAGCTTTCAATTTCTGTTTATTTCTCATGTCCAGTTACAACCTTACCCCTGTATCTTCTCCCTCTTCAGTCAGCTGCTCTTTTTTGAAAACAAATCTAAGAGATTTTCCTGCAGAGCATACTTTTGTGGTCCCAAGTTTTAAAAAGCTTAACATCTCCCAATGATCTTACAAGAGCGGGTCCTTCAGTTTGGTCCCTGTCTCCAGCACTCATTCATTCCATCCTCCATCCACTCGAGAAAGGCAAAACCACTTTCAGTTTGTGGTAATAATAAGCACAACTAGTAAGGTAATAAAAGTAACAATAACAGTAACATCACGACACGAAGGAAAACAAGCATCTGTAGGTCATGGCATAGCCAGAAACATCTGATCGTGACAGCGTGTTGAAGCAGCTATGGTAGATGCTGTTGTTGCTGTTCATTGCTGCTGTTACCGCTGTTCCATCCGTGTCACAGCACAGAGCACACGTAGTCTCCACAGATGCAGGTCGTTCTGCAAGATCACACCCCTGTGTGAGAGCTGGAACCGTGAGTCTCCCTGTGCTCCTTGCCCTTCCCTCCCTATCTCCCCATATCACTCCTTAGATATTAAATGAATTTCAAATCTTAAATGTTGGAGAATTGAGAAAACAAAGCAATTAATATTGTGGTGTTTGAACCACTTGATCTTACCCACTGTTTTTCTGGCTTTAATTATGTCTGCATAGGAGGGTCAGCTGCTTTGAAGACTTTGCCTTCTGGCATTGCCTAAGGAGTAAAACATTTTTAATACAGGTTGGCATTCCAAATACTAGCGGTACTTGAAAGTAATCAAGACTACCAAGATATAAAAATTTTGGAGAAAGAAGGCTTAGAATGACAGTATTTAGATAATATTTACGGCCATCACCAGGTTTTCATGGGGGATTAGTTCCAGGACCCCCACAGATACCAAAATCCACGGATGCTCAAGTCCCTCCTAGAAAGTGGTGTCGTATTTGCATGTAACTTACTGTAAATAATCTCTAGATTACTTACAATACCTAATACAGTGCAATGCTATGTAAGCAGTTGCTATCCTGTACTGTTTAGGGAATAAGGACAAGAAAACATGTCTGTACAAGTTCTGTACAGACGCAACCATGGCTGGCCAAACTAGCAATACACAGCACACATCAGGAACAAGGTGAGGTTTTTTTTCCCGAATATTTTTCATCCATGTTTGGCTGAATCTGCAGATGCAAACCCTGAGGATAAGGTGTGCTGACTGTACATGTAAACTTGGTCCGTATCTCAACATCCTCATGGTTAAATGGGACAATATGGTACCTACTTCATGGATTTGGGTAAGCGTTACATGAGGCCGTGCACTAAAGTGCTCAGAATGTTGTCTGGCACACCAGGAGCCCATTAATGTTAGTGGAGCCGCCGTGGCCAATGACAAAATAATGAAGCATAGACACCTTCATCAGTCAGTGGTTTTTGCTTTCCTTTTCTGGTGACAAGGGTATTTACATTGGATATTTAGCTGCTATTTAACTAATTTGAAAATTCTATCTACATTGTTATAGACCAAATGTTTGTGTTTCCCCCAAATTCCTATGTTGAAATCCTCACCCCAAATATGATATGGAACTAGGAGATAGGACCTTTGGGAGGTGATTAGGTCAGGAAGCTGGGGCATTCATGAACGCGATTAGTGTCCTTGTAATAGAGCCTCCGGAGACAGGACACAGTGAGAAGACGGCCATCTATGAAAAATGGGCACTCACCAAGACACCAAATCGGCTGATTGACTTCCCGGCCTCCAGAACTGTTAATAAATAAATTCCTGCTGTTTTAAACCACTCAAACTATGGTATATTTATTATGGCAGTCCAAATGGACCAGGATATTTGTTTTGACAGTGTGTTTGGATGATCATGTTTTATGTATTGCTATTCTAAGCTGCAAATCTCTTCAGGAACTGACCATTAAAATACGATTATGATAATTTTAAACATTTTCTTTATAAACTTTAGAGTTCACTTTACTAAAAGAAACAGAGGGGTGGTTCCCATGTTAAAGTGCTCCTGACCCCCCCAAAAATTTTACCAATAAGAGTGTGTGATGATATTTATTCCCAGATGCCACCCTATGGGAAGAAAAAAAAGCTACTTTAATTAAATGTAAATTTAATTTAGATAAGGATTGGCCTACATCAGCAGCACTCTGTCCTCTGCGTGCACCAGAATCATTGGGATTCTGCAGGGCTCTCAACTTAGGCAGTGCCAGGTTCCTACCCCGGGGGACCCCAATTCAACGGGTCAGGGTGGGGTCCTGGCACTAAAAAATGCTAGTCTACTCACATCGTAGTATGTGCATTCAGGGATGAAAGCCACGGTCCCAAATTAGATTTCCTAGTTCCTATCTTGTTAATAGGATTTGTGAGTCTGTGATTTTTTTTTTACTGAACACAGTTGTTATTATCAGACTTCAGAAGCCACATTTAAAGAAATTAAGTGATGTTTTGATCTGAGGAGCAGTAGCCTAAAAAATGTGAAGACTACATTTAAATAAACAATCTGGTCTCATATAAGCACAATGGGATGTTAACAAAGAATTAATACGAGAAAGCACAGTTGGTCTATGGAAAAGCGAAGCTCTACGGAACGTGATTTGTCCAGGGGAATAGAGCCGGCAGCAAACTGCAGTACCGAACCTGTTACTTCTGCTCCTGTAAATCTAATTGGTTTTATCACACAAGAGTTCTTCTGTTTTTTAAAGATTTTATTTATTTACTTTTAGAGAGAGGGGATGGGAAGGGGGAAGAGAAGGAGAGAAACATCCATGTGAGAGAGAAACATCAATCAGCTGCTCGCTGCCCATGCCCGGACTGGGGACCAAACCTGTAACCTCGCCATGTGCCCTGACCTGGAATCAAACTGGTGAACTTTCACTTTGCAGAACAACACCCAACCAACCAACTGAGCCACACAGGTCAGGGCAAGAATTCTTTCCTTATTTTTTTTTTAAGTTTCAAAGATTTTGAAAAACTGACCCAATTATATACGTTGAATATTTTTAAATGTCTATAAAAGTCAGTTAGCTAAACAGACAGTGATATAAGCCCAAGTACATCCTTTGCTTCTGATCAGAATAGATACAGTTAATAAATATAAAAATTTTCTTTGGGTCAGGAGCACTTTAATAAAAATTAAATAATACTAATTTTCTTAAGTGTAATTTCACACCATTTATATAATATTTGAAAGCATAACGTGTGACATTTATTAGGTCTGAGCTGTGTTCCTGGGCAGGGAATGAATAAGTGCCACCATGTATTACAATGTGCTAACCTATTATGTTCCACATTGTTAAGCTGGGACTGTATTTGTAAAAAGCAACAACAATATAATTGTAGCAACAGTAACTGCCATTTATTGACTGCTTACTGTATACTAGGCATTGTAGTAAGTGTTACACACACTTTAATTTTTTTCATAGAAGTGTCACAGATAGGTAAACTGAGGCTCAGAGAACTTAAGGGGCATGCAAGCATAGCCATTTGGTGGTGGCAAAATAAGGATTTCAGTCCAGATCTGTTTTGTTTCAAACCTAATGCTCGAGCCACAAATTTATACTGCCTTAAAATAATCACTTCGACCATTCAAAGTTCAATTATGTAAAATATAAAATTAGATTAACATTTTTGGATGAAATTTAAGTATGATTTAGGTCAAAAACTGTTTGAGAAAATACTGATGATGCTGAGGGTTCACTCTGATAAAACCTGAATGGAAGACTGTGAAGATTCTCTGTTAGTCTGAGTGACAGAGAAAGATGACACAAGACTCAGCAGTGATGCACCTGTAAGTCCTATTCTCTGCTCTGTACCTGAGAACGAGCGCCTGGGAATATAAAATTACAAAAACAGGCATAAAGAACATTTTTTAAAATGCAAATAATTCAGTGATCGTGAACTAGAATACAAATGATTTTATTATACATGTTAATGGGTCAATCATTTTTACATCTAAAAAATAAATTATCTGACAAAAGAAACTTTGAGCAGAAGGGCAGAGAGTGTAAGAGAGTAGTAGATGCGCTATGTCCAGAAAGAATTACAGGAACTGAAACTCAGGCTGTGGATCTTTTCACTTTGCAGACTACATGTGCATGCTCAATGACATGATGATGTATTTCTTAGAGACTTAAATAACTTATGGATCATGGGGGTGGCGAGGGAGAACAAGTAAAGTGTTCCTATATTTTAATGTCAATCTTAAAATTATATGGTTGGGTTTCTAGTAGCACTTTCAGGATTGTTATAAGGTGTCTAGAAGTCACACATGCTTAGATTTTAAACAATTGTTTTAATGGAAGGAGCTCAGAATAATCTAAAGCTCTTACATTTCTGCTTAAAGGTTGAGTCTGTTTGGAAGGCAACTGGCAGAAGTCCCACCACTTTTGTGAAATAATACCAATGACGACTGAAAACTCATACAAGGCTTCTCGTAACCTTACTAAGAAATAGGCTGCACTTGTGACTCAGGGCTCCAGAACTGCTCAAAGACTTGATGTAAATTGTGTGTATCAAGGACCTGGCAGGGCTGCCAGCCCCAAAAAAAGTGTTCTTATCTGAGTGTCCACCTAGGTGGCAGCATGTGCTTCTGGGAGGATGGGAGGCGGAGGGCCTGGCTGCAGCCAGGAAGCCAAGAGGAAGGGTTTATCTCCCACCAGAAGGGTGTGGGCCAGTGTACCGATGCCTGGAGCACAAGCATGGCAGCCGCATCCTCCACATCACAGGGGAGGGATGCTGGGATGACTGAGCCTCTGCCTGGTACTTCCCCACAGATCACCAACCTCTGTCCTGCCGAGAGAGCATGAGGATACACACCATAACCCTGGGCCAGTAGGAAGGAAAATGCTTTGACACTGAGATTCTCCTTCCTTCTCTCGGGTAGGAATGTGACTTGAGAAAGTGTTGAGAGATAAGGAGACCCCACTGGAAAATAGGCCAAAGATGAAGTCTTCCTCTATGGATGTGGAAAAGGAGTTAGAGGCCTCCTGAGAGGATCCCACCATCTTTCCTGAGAAAGCAGGAGTGAGAAGAACAGAATATATGATATACCTCCAGTGGGAAGCTGTGAGCAACTCCAGTTCACACTGCATGGGGCAGGTGTTGGTCTCCTTTCTAGAACAGACAGAGGAAATACAGCTCAGACAGCCCAGGACCTGCGAAGGCTCAGGCAACCGTGGCACACAGAAGTGGGAATCCGTGCCATCGTGAGGGTGGTGGCACCCACACTGGCTGTGTGGCTCAAATGGCAGCACAGTGAGAGGCAGAATTTGGAGATGTGGCAGACATGGCAGAAGGGAGTGGCAGGCTGGGGGTCTGGCTCTTCTGAAAGTCGCTCCACTGCAGAGCCCAGAAGAGACGGGCAGGAGCCCCACCATCAAACCCACCCCAGTCGCAGGCTCTGTCCTCCCACCTAAAGCGGTCTCCTTGCTTCCCTGCTTCCCCTTCAGCCTTAACTCAACATAACTGCCAGGGAGACCCTTTTTAAACTCTTTTTTTTAGAAATAATTTAAACTCACAAGGAAGTGGCAAAAATAATAAAGACTCTGTGTACTTTCCACCCAGTTCCCCAATAATGACACATCATGTACCCATAGCATGCTATCAAACAAAGAAAATTGACACTGGCACATTACGATGAACTCAACTACAGGTCTTATTAGGATTTCACTACATTTTCCAGACACTTATTTTTTACTGTATAGTTCTAGGAAATGTTATCACATGTACAGACCTGTGCAACCAGCAGCACGAGGAGGATACAGAACTGCCCCCTCACCACAAAGGATCGCCCTGTGCTGTGCCTTTCCCATCACACGCTCCCCAACCCCACCCCTGGCAACCTTTGATCTGCCCTCCATCACTCTGATTTTGCCATTTCGAGTATGCTACATAAATGGAATTATGCAGTATACAACCTTTTGAGATTAGCTCTTTTTGGTCAGCATACTGTCCTTGAGATCTATCAAAGTTGTTACATGCATTTAATAGTTCTGTCTTTTTTATCCTTGAGTAGTAGTATTTCATTGTCTGGATGTACCAGAGTTTGTTCTTCCATTTGCTCTTGGAGCACAGAGGGACATTTGGGTTGTTTCCAGTCTTTGGCTTTCAAAAATACAGCTGCTATGTACAATAAGGTGCAGGATGTTGTGCAAACATAAGCTCCCATTTCTCTAGGTTAAGTACCCAGGAGTGTGATTGCAGGGTTCTATGGTAAGTGCATGTTGAATTTTATTGGGAACTGCCACACTATTTTCGGGATCATTTTAAAGCAAAGGGCATGTTATATCACTTCCTGTTCAAAACCCTCCAGTGGCCTCTCATCTTACTCCAATAAAAGCCAAAGTGCTCTCAGTCATTTTGACCTTACACAGTTTGTACACACACAGCCCCCACGACCTCTAACCCCATCTCTTATTACCCCATTCCTTGTTTATTCTGCTCCGGCCAGCCTCTCACCGACCAAACCACTGCTAACTCAGGGCCTGGCCACCCCTCAGAAGCACATGTGCCTTGCTTCCTTGTCTTCAATGCCCAGCCTTTAAAATTACAGTACCTCCCTTTCCTGCTTTATTTCATTCAAAGAGGGAATTTGCAAAAAAGTCTTTCTCCAATCTCTTCTGTGAGTACCCATTGGGGTTCATAGAGAAAAACCCCAAAGAGAAGGTGTACTGCCCCAATTTCTGCCACCCCTCAAAGCCTCCACATTCTCTCCTAGTCCACACAGACCCACCTCCGGCATCCCACTCAGCCTACTGCAGCTAAGCCAGTGTCTGCATCTTGTCTGTTTTTGCAGGTACCCGTCTCTCCTTAGATTTTGGGTCAGCTATTGTCCTGCAACCAAGTCTCCAATGAGTTTGAGAAAATACATAAACTTGCAGTTTGATGTGCTTTTTAACTTTTTCACTGTAAGGAGAATGATGATCTCTCCAGCTGTGTACACAACAGGAAGAAGAAAGCCAGGTTCTTCCACGCTCCATGGTGTGTGCTGACCATAGTGTTCTGTGATCACCAGCCTGGCCCCATTGCCCTGCCTTTGCCTCCCCAGTTCCTCATAGACCCAAGCTTGCCCTGGTTCCTGAGCTAATCAGGCAAATGGCAAGAGTTAGATCAGAAGAGAGACTGACACCCAGGCACAGACCTGGGAATTTAACTGTGCTCTCAATTACCACCATAGTAGATAAGCAGGACGCATCTGTAAGGCCTCCCCATGGCAATTTTTCCAGCCACTGTGGTAGACAATTTTTTCCACGAGCTTCTGGATATACTAACCAAAAACTTAGGCTTCCTACAGGACTGGACCCTACTGCTGGGCTTACATTATGTATCTTACTTACCCCTGCCTCGGGATCTTGTCATCCTCCAACCAATGGCTGTGATTCTGCTGTGAAGGAATGGGGTCTTCTGATGTGTCTCAGCTGTGCCTGACTTTACCCTCTGTGCTCCACCTGGAGCCCCCAGTGGACCCCATGGGCCTCTGGGACTGTGGGCTGCATAAGCGCACCCATCTTTTGGACACATCTTTGGGTTGCTTGGGCACTCTTTCAGCAGAGCCACTCCTCACAGCCACACATGGTCTGAATCTACGCTCTCCCCTTGTTTCTGCCTGAGCCCTGCGTGTCTCAAGTTCACTGCATACTCTCCTGAGCACCATTTATAAGCCAAAACAAGATATGACTACTGTTCGTTGCCTTATGCAAGGATTTGTCCTTAAAAGTCAAGGTGGCTCCAAACCTGCCATTATCTCCCGTGGTTAATGTGAGTGCACTACTGCTTTACTCTCATGTTAATGTTCGTCATCAGAAGGGAGCGAGGGTATACACGTCTTATTGTTCCCTGTGGTTCCTATTCTGTGTCTTAATTATAGTGTTAATATTCCTTTATTCCCAGGTTATCCTGAAAAATTAATATATTTAAAATTCAAACTGACTATCGCCATTTCTGCAATGTAGCAGGAAAGTCAATATTCTTACCATTGAGAAAAAATGTTTTCTGTTCTTTTCTGCATCAGAATGTGAGCAGAGGTAAGGAAGTGGGACAGATAGAGGTGACAAGATGGGAGATGGAAAAGACAAACAGGAAACTCCAAAGTCACTGGCAGTTCTGCTATATTGATAAAGACTAAATGGCCGTTATATAATATATATATCTATATCTATCTATATCACTTCTTCTTTATCCATTCATCTATCAATGGACACCTAGACTGCTTCCAAATCTTGGCTATTATAAATAGTGCTGCAATGAACATAGGGATGCACACATTTTTTTTAACTAGTGTTTTAGAGTCCTTCAGATAAATATTCATACATGGGATCACTAGGTCTTATGTTAGTTCTGTTTCTAATTTTTTGAGGACCCCCCATACTGGTTTCTCTAATGAAATATTACTTGGCCATAAAAAATGAAACCTTACCATTTTCAACAATATGGATGGACCTAGAGGGTATTATGCTGAGTAAAATAAGTCAGACAGAGAAAGACAAATACCATATGACTTCACTCATATGTGAAATCTAAAAAAACAAAGAAATAAACAAAACAGGAATAGATTTACAGACAGAAAGAGCAGACAGGTGGCTGCCGGCTAGGAGGGGTATCAGGGGCTGGGTGAAAAAAGGGGTATCAGGATTAAGAAGTGCAAATTGGTAGTTAAAAAATAGTCACTGGATGTAAAGGACAGTGAAGGGAAAATATAGTCAGTAATATTTTAGTAACTAACTATGCACGGTGTCAGATGGGTACTAGACTCATCAGGGGGAACACTTTGTAAAGTATGATGGTCTAATAACCACTATGCTGTACACCTGAAACTGATATAATGTGGAATGTCAACTGAAGTAGGAAAAAAAAATTGAAGAATGAATGACTATTTTGTTTAGCAAGGTATTAATGAATTAATTCTTAGACAAAAAAAGTCAGGCATGAAACCAAAGAGGGGGTTGTGGCTAGACAACTCTGCATAAAAAGTAAGAAAAACTGAATATGAAGTGTGGAGAGAACTGGAGGGGAGGGGAAATGAGCAAGAGCCCAGAGCCTACTATCAGGGTACCTCGTGAGAAAAATTCTCTGTGACAGAGAGCCATTTAGCAAAAGAAGTGTCTCTGCATTCAATCCTAGGCTTTTTGTGTTGTATTGATGTAACTGCTAACTGACCCTCTTACCCCAAACATTTATTAAAGTCTGTTATACCCCAATAGGCTTTGTATGAGTAATCTGCAGGGAAATCTAGGGGTGAAAAGCCAGGTATAGATCAGATTGGAGCAGAGGGAGGAAAGGAACAAGGAAGATCAAGACTCCAATGAGAACTAAAACTCAATTCCAGGAGTGATGGTGAGAATATTACATCTCAGGAGTTGGGATGGGGTCTTTGGTGGCCTGGGATTCCACTTGGGATGTAGAAGAGAGAGCTCAAGTCAGTGAATTCCTAAGCTGTCATCTGCAACATGCTTCTGCATGTGAATGCACACCTGTTCTCAAAGGGGTGGTTGTGGTAATGGATGAAGTCCCCATGACATGAAGAAAGACGGGAAGGGGTTAAAAGATGGTGCAAAGAAGTCTTTGGCAGAGGGAAAAATATATCTTCAAGCTGTTTTTAGAATAAGAGAGTTCCAAGCTAACCAGCCATAATAAATTCTGTATTTTAAGTGTCACGAAACAAGAATTAGGAAGATAGCTTGGCAGTTTCCTGGTTGCAGAATTTCAAAAACACTCCCATGATAAAAGGAACAAATAATTAGAATGTGTCAAGGCAGGTTCCAGCCACCCCCCGAAAGTCCTGCTTCAGCAGCAGTGGGAAGTTGCTCAGACAGAGAGGCAGCGGCAGGACGGGCGAGTGTGTGGGCCCAGGAGCTGGGCTGCACAAATCCAAATGCCGGCTCAGCCACTTGCCGCTGCGAGATTCTCAGCATGCCACTTACATTCTCTGTCTCCGTTTTCTTATCTATGAATGTGAACAACAGTAAATAGCGCCAAATATACAGTGCCACTAGGAAGGTGACATGAATTAATACATGTAAACCACTTAGATTGGCAGCAGGTACCCAGAAAGCACTTGATACGCATTTGCTTTCTTTACTGTATGAAGGAAACAGCTTACTACTAAAAGCGCTCCAAGCCTTAATCTGAGAGCCAGGAATCCCATTCTCCCAAGAGAATTGCATTCCCTTGGAGCCTTCCACGGAGGTGATGTTCAAGACAGAACAACTTTTAGAGTTTCCACCTCTTTATTAGCACCTGGCAATACAGAAAACTGACACTACTGAACATCTGCACATGCTTAAATGCCGTTTAGGTAAGAAGGATACACTCTGTGTTAATGATGAAGAGACCCTGAGACCATAGCCAAGGCAAGCAAACAGCAACTTTAGCACACTTGCCTCGAAGACCAACTTACAAATGAATGGGAAGGAGCCAATGATGGTGGCATCTGAGATCTAACAGAGCAGTATTTCCTCCATATGGAGCTTTTCACAAAGAGCTGGCAAAGGGGTGATGTGAACAGATCCAGTGATGGCAAAACAGGGGACATTAATACTGTGGTCGTGCCATATAGTGTTTAGACCAGGGATTTCTTTGTGTGACTTATAATATCTGAGTCTTCTTGACTTTGTTTTTGAAATGCCTTTCTTATATTGCTTCGTTCCTGGTGTAAGCTTGAATCCAAACACATACACACATCAGTTATGGTTTTATAAAGTCAAGTAATAATAATCCCCTGTCACAAAATGGATCTATTTTTCTACAAAAGCCAAATCCTTGAAAAACAAAGAAAAATAAGCAATACTGACAAGAATATATTGCCTAACTTTTGTGCTATAAAAATCTCAAACAAATAATAGTTCAGCCGTTAAGGGGAAAAATAATGTTAATTTATCACCTTTATTACCTAAATGCCTTCCAAATACTATGTCCCTAAATCCCCCAAATCCTACAAAGTGGAGGAACTTTAAAGACCATTTTACTGATGTTAGCTACAGCCAGAGCTGAGGCTCAAAGCCAGTTCTGAGCACAGAGCCAGGGCCTGGCCCACCGCACCAACATCCTGAGACACAGACTGCAGAACCTTTCTCGGTAACTGGTTGTAATTTGTGACACTGTTTTCCTTTGAAGATGCTCATTCTCAAGGAATGCTTCCTAACACTTAACCTACATCCCTCTCTTCTCCTCTACTTTAAACAATTCTTTTGTTTCATGTCTTCTGTGGGGACAGAGAACATTGGCAGTGACCTCCTTAATAGCAGTGATTTAACAATTATTCTATCACTGCTACTTCTAACTAAATGTATCCCACTCCTTTCATCTTTCATTAAAGGTCCAATTTTCCAACATACTGATAACTAACTGCATTTGCTCTTCTCTGGACTGCTACCAAACTCTTTATGTTACCCTCAAAATTCATATAGAGTGTGGGAAAAATTATTTGTATTACAGCTGTAATACAAATACTACAATGATTAATACACAATAATATACAAATAAACTGTTTTTGCATATCCCTAACTGTAAACCTACTTTGCCCACCCCTGCATATGGCATACATACATTGCTCTAAAAACGAAGAACCTGTGCCAACTAAATCTGGAATAATCCCTCCCATTCCTTCATCTGAGAGAGGGACGGGGGGAGAAAGAGGGAGGGGGTGGATTTACTCATTTGTAACTTTCATAAAAGCTTTACCTTGTTAGAATATCTACTGTCAACTTACAACCCATTATCTCACAGCTTTCTCTTTATGAGGCTCTTCCGTAGTGCAGCTCATGCCCAGGGTGGTGGGCATAAGCTGCTTATCAATGATTACAATCTGCCTTAAAATCACTCTCTGCCACAGGCCACATGCTGTGGTACCCGGAGGGGGAATAGCCAGTGCTGGTGGGGACTGGGTTGCTAAGGAGGAAAATTAATGTAAGGTATCAATGCGGACAGTGGCTGGGGGAGACAGCAGTGTGGTGTAGCACGCATGTGACAGCACCTCCCCTTCCAGCAGGGCCACAGTGCGCACAGAGGGATGGGGCTGCCTCGTTTTTCTCTGTCGTTCCCCCACACCTCTCTGGGAGCTTGTGCCCGAGTAACTCACTCCACCTTCCCAATTTAGGTGCCTATTGCTTATTCAAGCTTTTATGTTTTCGCTGGAACACTCCTTTAATGTGCCCCAGGCTAAATGTGATCTATCTTGTTTGACACGAGCAATCCCACAAGAAGTTGTAGGGAGGCATGCAGAAGACCCCAGATCAGTAAGGGCTTAACGGGAGCTCTCTCACTCAGTAGTCCATGGAACACTCACCCAGTGAGGTGCTGCTGGCGGCACAGAATCTACTTCCTAGTAGACATCATTGGAAAGAAACTATGTTCCTGCCCCACGTGAGACTCTAGCCCTGCCCAGTGCATCTTCTGCTACAGTGTGGATTCTAGACTTCAATGGCGAACAACTGCCCTGTCCTGCCTACCCCGCCCCACAGCTTCTGCAGTGAGGGCTGCGCTGAAAAGGCCCTGAGCCTCTTTGAAAAGCTCTGTGTTCTTAGAGAACAAAGGAACAACAGAAATAGCCGTGAATATATTCTTGGGCAAGACCAGTCTGCATATGTGATTTTCAAGCAGGCATTTCCTGTCTGAAAATGTCCTCTTGAGTGCTAGTAATAAATAGAAAAGGAAGGGATTAGAGTTGGGAGAAGCATGGAGACTGGTGAAGTAGAAATAGATGTTTCTGCATTGCAGTCATGAGAAAGCTACAGAAAACAGCATAAGGTATGATTAGGTTGGTCTGCATAGAGCAGAAATTGAGATACGTGACTTAAACAAGACAGGAGCTCATTTCCCATTCAGATAACGGAAGTATCGATGTAGAGAGTATACATGCTGCCACGTCAGCTCCAATATCATCAGGAACTCTGGATCCTATCTTTCTCCGTGTCTTTCAGTCCTGAGGCCCAAGGTGGCCGTGGAACACCAGACACAGCATTTCAGGCAGAAGGAGGAAGAAGGGAAGGGCCCAAAAGGTGTGCCTTTCAGCTGAGCCAGTCTGCTTTACAAGGCCTTCCTGAAAGCCCACCTAACACCTTCAGCTTCATCTCATTGAGATGCTCCACCCAAGGGGAGCTGGGCACACTGCCAGATCAGGTTTCCGGATGTGAAAGTATGGGTCCTGCGTATATATCTAGCAGTTTCTACACTAAAAGCTAAGACCAACGAAACACGTTTGCTCTTCATTCTTAAACCCTGCATGTTTTCTGAAAGCAAGGAGGACATGTGCCACCATTTCCCCAACATCTATACCCTCCCGGGGCGGTGGGAGGACACAGGGATGAGAACAGACCAGGATATTTCATTCAGTTGCATGGAAGTGTATCACTCACATCATTTAGATTATTTTTAACCTAAAAATGAAAAGAGATCTTGATTGTATATAAGTAGAATAACAGAACTTTATCATAACAGAGAGAGCTATTGAAACAGAAATGCAAAGCTTGGTTTTCAAAACAAAAAACAAACATCCATTGGAGGGGGAGTTAGTTCAACAAAAGAAAGAATGAAACCACTGCCTATCTGCAATTTCACATGACAAGGGAAAAAAGATATAAAGCTCAGTTATTTTAAGCAATAGACCAAAAAAAAAAAAAGCCAAAGCAGAATGGAGGCTAAGACTTGTCACTCAGAGACAAGGGATGGCTTCGCTCACCGTGAGTATATTTCTCTTCTTTGTCCTTGTGCTTCTTGAGACCCTGTAGTAAGCAAAACCTCTGAATGAAAAAATAGGGTTATGTGGTTTGATGGGATTTTTTCTCCTGTGCCAAGGTATGGAATAGCCTCACAGGTAAAATAGGGCTTTTTTTTTTTTAAGAGATTGCTTTTATGGCAAAGAATAAAGGCATTTGAATTCAGGGCTAGCTCAAAGAAGCTGGCCTGTATGCTGGATGTAATAAACCAGATTTGACCTTTACAATCAGAAACTGAGATTCTTTACCTGGAGTTTTCATCGCCCTGCAGACAACCCCAGGCCCACGCCTTATTGCTGACCTGAGGAAAGCCCGGTATCAGACAAGAGTCAGGGAGCAATAGGAGGGTGAAGACCTGCTCTTCTTATTTCCTTGCTACCTTATTACTTCAGTAACGGACCAAAGTTCCACATACTGTTCCACAACTGTATTGTAATATTTGGGGGAGCACAGCCATACACAAAGCCTTCCTGAAGTTGTGGTGCACTCAGTAGAAACAAAAGTAAGTATTTCTTCCTGAGATACCTTGCTGTGCATATGCATATGTAGAGAAAAATGCCCTTTGGAGCCAGACACCTTGTTGGCAATCCAAAGTCTGTGCTTCACAGGGCTAGGGGAGCACTGAGAAAGCAATGAACAACTTTCACATGTAAAAGCAGGAAACCAGTTCCTTGCTTCCTTACAATGATGCTGCAGTGATTCAATAATCCACATCAGGTACCTGACAGTAGGTACTCAACAAACATTAGAACTTCTACCTCTCTCCCACCACCCTATCCCATCCCATATTAAGCCCAATTTGATCATGTGAATGCATTCAGAGGTTAAATAAGGATGTCAATGCAATAGCATAGCCGTGGATAAACACTTCTGCTCCTTCACAGTGTGGCATTAGGCACAGATCTCCAAGAAATAGCTACCCTGGGCAATTATTTCAGTAAGCGCTGTAGGAAGGTACAGAGATATAAGAACACCAGCTTCAAAGCTCAGGTCACCGAGCAGGCTCCCAGATGTCATTTGGTGGTCTTCATCCCATGCCCAAAAGTCCTTGGCTTTACGTAACAGTTTGTGAAAACTGCCAGTTCTGTCTATCAGCTCGGAGCTGAAGTCACCAGGTAAGGCCATTTGGGAATGCTGCCTAAGAGACGCAGAGGGAGAGTGAGCGTGAACTGGAGCTTTCGGCACCAATGGCCTCATGCAGGGAGCAGTGGCAGTTTCCTGGGAAAATTCATTCAGAAATCATGTAATGTATTTGGATTCAGACACAGAAACAATGTGGTGATTCTAAGAGCTTAGATTTTAAAGTGAAAGATAATGGCCCTAAATGCATATTGTTTTTTGCTGCTTTTGGAATATTTAATAGTAAAGATAAATGTCCTGTCTGAATCACTCATTTCTTCAATGCTCAGAATCGAGCACTAGGGAAAGCTTCACGTCTATGTGAAAAATTAATTGCTGAACTTTATTTTTCAAACCAGTAGTTCTCACCCATTTACCCTCAAACACTTGTTATTTATACAAATGACTAAGATACTTTTTTAAAGCAAATGCAAATGAAGAGTATAGAATTAAATAACAGGCTAAAATCTGAAATGAGACCAAAATACCCCTTAAGTCTTTCTTGTTAATTCACATTTAATGACTGGGAACATCTTTGCCTAGTCCTGTGTACGGAAATCAATAAACAAGAAAGCACAAGAAACATTCAGAGCCCTGCGCCATGATCTGTAGTTATCACTTATTATGACTACTCTAGTTCTATTTTAATTATTTACTACAGTACTTTATGGCAGAGTATAAATGTGCTAAAGTACATTTTTTAAGTTAAAAAGCCTATGTACTACAAAGCTCAGGAGCACTTTTCCCCATTAATTGTTTTTTCATAGCCAGGAAATACACTGCTTTTCAGAAAACTTCCAAGGTTATTTAGTAACAGAGTAGAATAAATTATATTCCACTGTTTACCTACTTCTACAATCTGTAGATTGTAAAGATAAACAATGTTTTGCTTTTTAAAAAATCTCTGAAGAAAATATATATTGTGGGCCTGACTTAATAAAATTCTTGGGTTTAAGTTTTAGGTTTTCAAGCTTTCTTCTTGACAGGGAAGTGGGAAGAAAACCACAGATAACAAGTGATCAAAGAAAGGTTCTAGCAAAGACTAAACTTTCTCTTTAAAGTCTACTTATTGAACTTAAATCAACAGAGACAAGAAGTCTTAAACCTATTGATTGTTCTTCCCCCAAAATCATATGAAGGAAGAGAAGGTGTGGAACAGACGAGAATGAGTTAGGGAGTGATGATCATTAGAGGACACCTTGGACGCCTGCCGTTGCCACCCTCAAGGACAGAGTGAACGGACCGCTGCTTTCCCATGGGGCACAAGAGCACAGGCACGAAGGGGAGTTCTTCTCTACTTTTAGTCCATCGAGCAAACAGCTCCGCCGCTAGAGCCACTAGACACAGGAGCCCTATATTTCTGCACCTGTGGACACGTTGGGACACCGGGTATTTCTTCCCCAAGGAGGCACTGGCTGCTCACAAGTGAGGTGATGATGTCTGCTGTAAGAAAAAACACTTGAGTGGGCATTTAATAGCAGGTTAGTACCATTTAGATAGCAAATCTGTTCATCCTGCCTACAGCTGAAAGCTGGTTGCTCCGTAATGTGTGCCTCCAGCAGTGAACAGTGGAAAGGGGAAACATTTTTCCTCCTGCTATGCAGGCTAGAGGGCACTGTTGTATAATCTTAGTAGATATGTCTTCAACCTTTCAATAACCCAGACTTTTGCACACCAGTTACTGAACAAATACAGGGCAGGGCAAAAGTAGGTTTATAGTTGTGGGTAAGTGAAACAGGTTGTTCTTGTATTATTATTTATAGTGTTATTTTCCATATGAACAACTGTGAACTACTTTTGTCCCACCCTGCACTCGAAGGGAACCAGTCTGGGGTAAAGAGAAAGAGAAAGTAGAGGAGAGGCTAAAGAGAAAGGAAAGGAGCCAAAAGGTGTTTTGGAAGAAGGATATACTAAACCATGTTCACACCCACCCTGCATGGCCGTGGTAGCAGTGTTCACGAGTGATTACTTGGGTGGCCAGACAAATGCACTCAGTTGGCACTCAGTGAATCCTATTTGGGTTTAAGCAGGAAAGAAGAGTAGAATGTGGAGACACAACTGACTACTGACAACAAGACTGGGGATGACAAGAAGCCTTAAATTGACCGTGTGAGCTGACAATGAAACGTCCCCATTAAAATGTTCTGTAAACAGGCTTTAGATTACAACTGATTTTGCATATGGAACAATTTTCAAATTCCTTATCAGTACTGAACAGGTAAGTAACCTATTTGTCTGAACCATCCTGGGTTTCACATTCTCCACAGCTGTGTGCTCCACGTCATCTCTCTCTCAGCAGATGACCTTTTCCCGGACATGGCAGCAAATATTGAAAGGGTATAGTGGCTGGTGTTAGAGAAGCCAGTTAAGGTAGAGGTGAGGGAAGTGGCCAAAGCTCATGTCACTAGGGGTGAATGCATCACAACATATTAACAGGGCAAAGTAGTAAAACAAAGAAGAACAAGGACAGGAGAAAGGAATCAGTTAAAGAAGATTAAACACATAGATAAGAAGAAAACAAATTTAATGCCACTTTTTAAAAAGATTTTTATTTATTCACTTTTAGAGAGGGGAATGGAGGGAGAAAGAGAGGGAGAGAAACATCGATATGTGGTTGACTCTCACGTGCCCCCTACTGGGGACCTGGCCCGCAACCCAGGCATGTGACCTGGCTGACTAGGAATCGAACCAGCAACCCTTTGGCTCACAGGCCAGCACTCAATTCACTGACCCATACCAGCCAGGGCAAGAAAAAAAATTTTTAATGAGTCAGTGAACAGTATCAGCAAAACAATGAAAGACAAAAATAGCAAAAACAAAGAGGAATGTGCTAAAAAGGAAGGAAGATGTTTAGTGCTGGGCTAAGTTAGCACCTACAAGGTGTCTGAGGCAGTCATAGCTAGCATTGCCTGCTTCCCTTGGGTTGGCTTAAATCTGGGGTTTGATTTTTAGAAGAGAAGTCTGAGGTGGTCAGTGTAGAGGCAAACATCTTACTATATCCACTTCTCTTAGAACTGCAAGCAAGACATTTTCAGGACTGTAAATTGCTGTAGCTCTCTCCACTAGAGGACCCCTGCAGAGGTGCAGAGCTCTTTCCAAGAGACCTCTCCCACTCACTCTTCTGCAGTCCAGAAACATAATGCGCTCCATAAAAATACCTCCTCCGCCTTGTATTCAATGCATTCTTCTCTCCTTTGCCTCACCAACAACTCTCTGGAAGACAGTTTTCGGTACTAAGTACTGTTTCTTCAAATAACACTGTCTCCTCAACTTGTTTTAAAACAGCATTTACGCCATGACAAAAGTCCCAAGACAGACAGCTAACCTAAGCACCAGATTACAGGAATCATTTCAACGCTCCTCCTGCTCCACCTGAAATTCTCTCCTCTGATTCCTGTGACCAAGTTTTCCCCAGACTTTTCACTGTTCTCTGGCCAGGCTTGCTTCAGATCTTCAATGGCTTCTGGTGGGCCTATCAGTCTCTGATTGCCCCCCTGCCAGGCTGTGTTCCACTCTCTTATTCATCTCTTATCATGTGGCTGTTGATACAGAGTGTCATTAAAATCTACATTTTTAGCCAAGGCCAAGACACTTCCAAGCCATAAACCCTGAAATTATATTTACTACATGATGGAACTCAAAATAAAAACACTGCTGAGCCATTAAAATGTGAGTTTAAGGAAGTGAAAACAAAGTTCTTACCATTTCCAAGATTCTGATACCTTTTTGGGAAAACAATAAACCTCTTTATTTTTCAAAAATTGCATTCTTACTTTGACTACTGTAATTTTGCTGGTGCTCTAATCCTTGTCCCCTGAAGGGTAATCCATCATTCTGGTCCTGAGGCATCTCTTGATTCTTGGCATATGTTATTTTCACAGTCAATTTTGCATCACCATGACCTCTCCCCCTTCTCTTTGCTTGAGCCATCCCCTCTCCCCAAGTAACGCAGCAAATGAATGGAACTTGTCGTTACACAGTTGATGGAGAACCTCAGTCTGTTTCACTTTTCTACCCATGTTTTCAGGTATTTCTTTGTTCTTACTTCATGTTTTCATCTTCTGTGCAACTGGCAGTTCCTCCTTTCCAAGCTCATTTACTCTCTTCTTTACACAACTCCCCTCTATCAGGTTCCAGTGACGCGGCACTCGAATGAAGTTACACTATGACAAGTGCTCCTTGCACTCGCAGATGCTGTTCCTACCTTTTGGACCACTCTGGTCTTCTCTTCACCTGACTAAGCTGGGTTAGAGCTCAGCTTGCTGCCATTCTCTTCAGGGAATCTCCCCTCACACATTAGATGAAGTGAAGTCCATTTGCTGAATTGTTACCCAAGCTTCCTTACCTCCTCTTTGTAAGTCTCAGTGCATTTGTCATGACTTGTTTCATATCCCATAAAATGCATAAGAGCAAAGACCACTTTTGTCTTCTTCAAGGCTATGTTCGAAGTACCTAATGTCTTCCTCATCACTATAAATACATGTCGGATTGAACAGAAGAGACAGAAATAATAAAATGGCAACTCCCGTTTTATTTTTCCAGGCCCAGTTCAAGTGTCTTTTTACCCCCAGGCAAAAACATAGTTCCCTCACAGAATTTACACATTTCATTATCATTGTTCAAAAGTCAACTAGCCAAAATGTCAAGGCCATGAAAGACAAATGAGACTGACGGCCTGTCCCAGAATGGAGGAGATGAAAGACAGTGTGGGATCCTGCAGTGGACCCTGGAATGGGAGGGTGACATTAGTGGAAACAATGGTGAAACACGAAGTGTGTTAGGTTCATTAACAGTACTGTACCAAGGTCAGTTTCTTAGTTTTGATAATTGATAGGAAGATGATGTGAGATATTAATATTAGGTAAAAGGTATGTGGAAACCTTTCATACAATTTTTAAGACTTTTCTCAAAGTCTAAAATATTTAGATTCCTAGACCCTAACAGTGCCCAGTATAGTAGGTGCTCAATAAATACCAAAGGCTTTTACCCTTGCTTGCCCCCACTTTGGTTATTTGCAGTCTATGTTTTCATCCTGCCCTTCCTCCCTCACCTAGCAACAGCTTGGCACCCTCTGGGAGGACTGGTCCCAGAGTGCATGTACTTGAGAGGCCAGCATCCTGCCTTTTGGTGGCAATGGCACTACAGTACATTCAACACATCCTGCTTTCATCAGGACCGAAGACAATAAAGAAAAAAATGAAATATAAATAGGGAACCTGGTCTCTGTGTATCTTGATTATAAATTGTCTATATTTCTCTTTGAACCAGAGAAAAAATGAAATATAAATAGGGAACCTGGTCTCTGTATATCTTGATTATAAATTGTCTATATTTCTCTTTGAATTTGAAATTTATGTTATTATTTGAATGCCAAGATAGTCTACATTCCCCATTAAGCATCATTTTCTTTATAATTTTTATATTTTTATTTTATTTCATACATTGAGGACTGATCACCTTTCCACTAATAGCATCTCATGTCAAATTTTATGAAGAACATCTTTCTCTAAAATGCCTTAAATATATAAAAGGTTATCTTTATCCTAATGCATTGTGACAGAATTGCAAAACAGTATGGCTTTTAAGATAACTTGTAAAGGTTGAAAAATAAGTTTAAAACCTGAGAAATCCTTGTAAAAACATCCCTGAGCATTTCTAAGAGCATTCTAAATTTAGTTCATCACTTTAAATGACTATATAATAGCACATGTAATTAATAAGAGCTATAAGACATTCTAATTAGCTAAAAATTTAAGAAGGGTTTCCTAAAAGGTTGCATCCTTTATAGAAATTTAGGGTCAGTGTGTAGTCATTTTCCTCTTGCTCATAAAAACTTTGAATGTGATTATTTCTTATGGAAAACACATGATACTCTATTTCAACCATAACTCAACTGTCATTTGCTCTCATAAACCATGCTCAACTACCAAAGTTAAGGTTGTCTTAGCAAAGGAGAAGCCCCTCCTGTTTTTCAGTCTCCTCCACCAGGGCTTTCTGCTTTGCACAGCTACCTACCCGTGCACCTCGGTGGCATCCATCCTCTCTGTATCTAGGTGCTCACACCTTACAAACACAAATATCCACAGATGGTGGGTGTGAAGCTTGTGGCAGAGGCTTCCTACACCAACCATTTTACAGCACAGCAAGGAACAGGCCACACTCTTGTTCCTGTAGCATAAAATATGGATAACTACAGAGGGCTGGGCAATTTCAACTATATTTTTAAAATGAAGAAGGAAACATGGAGAGCCCCCCCAAGGAACACCCGGATGCTGCCCACCCTGTGAGGTCCCACAAACCCTGCAGGGTCAGTGTGTGTGGAGGCTCGGCGGCACCTGCCGAGTCTGAGGACCATGACGGTGAAATCACCTGCTGAGCGTCCTGCAGAGGTGGCCTAGCTTTCAAACTCTTGCTTTTCCATTAAAGAGATGAACAAAACCAATCTTACATTTTAACAAGCTTTCTATATTTAAGGGTAGGCCTTCCGTACACAAAGAACTAAATATATGATGAAATGCCTAATCAGATATGCACATATCTGAAATACCATCTGTGGTGAGCTGACCAAACACAATAAGATGGTTCCAAGTTATTTCCATAACAGTGTCCAATCTCCTAAAAATCAATCTAAGGCCTTCCATGAACTGACTGATAGCGTCCAAAGGAGCTCATCCCCACACCTTCAGTTTCTCACCTCATCTAAGCAATTCATAGTCAAGCACAGTATTCTGTCCTCTGGTCAGGGCATTTAATCAAAGTTTTCTTTAGTGGTCTCTTAAGGTTAACAAGCACTGGTCAGTCTGCTGACAGGCTTCGCCAATACCATTCGTTCACAGTTTTCACCCTCTCTGTGCCTAAGTGCAAATGAGGAAACAGGGCTGAGGGCCTCACCTATTTCCATCTTTCAGGTTGGGCCTCCCTTTTCCTTTCTCCTCCTGGGTTCTATAAGACGTAATTTCACATGTGGGTAATGACCATGGGCTTAACAAAGCTCCTACTTAATCCACAGTCAGAGCTAGGAGCCAGAACACAGAGGACCTGATGTTACCACCCAAAATGTGTTGAAACCAAAAGCCCATAGCAAAAATGTTCGAGTACTAAGGGGAATGTCACACAGCCTTTCTGGTTTACGAGCACATGAAATGGGGTCTAGGGAGGTACACTGGCATGGGCGTCTCCTACTCAGCATCTGCCTCCCATCTCAAAAAACATCTTGAGGAGAAAGAAAAGAAGGAGTGAGTTTGAAAATGCAGCACACACAAAAAAAACTTGAAATAAATATATTACAAATCAAAGAACTAGAGGTCAAAAACAAAACCAAAGAAGTCTTCTAAGTTCAACTTCATGGATCAGTGATTCTCAAGCAATGTCCCTAGAGGTTCTTCAGAGGTGTTCAAACCCTGAAATTCCACTTAATCAGAGAAGCTCCATTTGTATCTCTTTTACATACTAGGCCTCCATGTCAGACTTCAATTTGAAGAACAGATTCTGCAGCTTGAAAAAAAACAAGCTTAGAAAGCATTATTTCAAACTACAGACTTTCATGCATTCATCCCTTCAACAAACATTTATTAAACATCTGCTATGTACCGAGCACTGTGCTAAGGAATGGAGATACAAAAATAAGTAGTAATACATGGTTGCTGCCTACAGGGGCTCTTCCTGGAGATGAGAGAGACAAATGATGTGAAACTCAGGCTGATTAGGGGCTATGACCGGGGAAGAACAGGGAGCTGTGAGCTTCCATAAAACAGGTGCTTTAACATCTGGAAACTGGCTTTGAAATTCCACCTAAACATATCCAGTGGTGGGTAATTCTATAAGGAAGCCAATTCTATTTTTAACATTTGTAATTATGAGAAAATTTTCTCTTTAGAGTTGAAATCTATGTTCTTATGGCTTTAATACATCAGCTCTAGTTCTGTCTCTAAGTCTACACAGACATTAACCTTTACCACAAGATTCCCTTTTAAGACTAGATTCCGGTCATCATTTCTTCCTCTTGCCTTTCTACTCTCTAGGCATACAGCTTTTATTTAAATTAATTATTTTATGGTTTCCTGTAACCAAGACAAAAAGGGGGAAAATTCTAGGAGAACAGAGGCTTGAAAAAAAATGGCTCCTTCTATGAGAACTTGTTTTTGGAGGGACAATTCTAAGAGCAGTTTTGGTGCTCTCCTGGAATTAAGAAAATAATTATACATCATAAAATGTGACTACAGATCTTTAAAGCTCATTTTTCTTCATAACCGTCAGAATTAATGGAAATCTAGAGATGGCCAAAAGCATACAGGAACATATACATAAAAATGGTTCACTGATGTTACCTTACAATACACGCTATGTTCAATTGCTGCCCTTTATTAAAATGTGCATTTCAATGCACTGTTCAAAACTAAATGAACACCGTGTACTAACAATCTCCATCAACACCTGCACAGCCACCTCAGATATGCTGCCTGCGATGACTACTTCCCTAATGAGCATACTCTCAAAGTAATCAAGGAAGATCAATCTGTAAAATAAACAAATATTACCTATGTTTGTAGATTTCATGGTCAGTACCTATTTCTCATTAAATTTTAGTTTCACTTTTTAATTACTTTTAATTATTGAAAACTTTAGAAAATTATCATGATTAAGTAATATTCTAAAATGTTTTACATATGTAATTTTATAAGGCATTTCAGCATCTTTTAGCTACAATTTCTACACAAAGGAATTTCACTGTATCATGGATCAAGGAGCTTTGAAGGCCAGTGTGAAATCTAACACACATATAACTTTATTTCTGTGAAAATAAATCAGTTAAAATGTTTTTAAGATGAATTTTCTGAACACGGGCTTTGCATAAGAAGTATGTTTCACTAGTATAAAATGTAAATACCACCTGCTTCCAAGGGAATTTAAGTAATATATAAGCCTTTTTTTTAAAGTATGTGTAGATATTACTATGGTGAGTATTGAATTTAACTTTGATCTTCCTGGCAGCCTAGACAAAAAGGAAAACATGAAAGAACACTTAATTATACTTGATGCATCTGATAAGGTAAAATATTCAGGGGGGTGTTAGGAATAAAAACATTTTTACTTCTAAGTTTCAAACAAAATTTATCAAGAGGTACTAATCAAGGGAATTTAAACAAGGGGCGTTTAGTAATGGAATGTCTTCAACAAAAATAGGTTAGTGGAGACTGGAAAATAATCCCAAAAATGTTATGTATTATATAGGTCTTCTATAAAATTTGAGGGCACAGTTTTAATGCCATTTAATGAGAGTGTTTTTTTAGGATTATTTATTTTTTGAGAGAGGGGAAGGTGGGGAGAGAGAGAGGGAGAGAAACATCAATGTGTGGTTGCTTCTCATACCCCTACTGGAGACCTGGCCCACAGCCCAGGCATGTGCCGTTACTGGGAGTCAAACCAGCAACCCTTTGCTTTGCAAGCCAGCACTCAACCCACTGAGCCACACCAGCCAGAGCTAATGAGGGTGTTTTTATAAAGGATTATCCTGAAGAAAACAGCAAGTATAGCTACCATATTTTGCTGGGTATAATGCACACCCACATTTTAATGAGCATTATACACAGGATTATTATACCTGTTATTATACCCATGTATGTAATCATTATGTCAATGTACAACGTGCATCCTTATTTTTCCCTCAAAAATTTGGGCAAAAAAGTGTTCATTATACATGGCAAAATATGGTATCTCATGAACTGTGATCACTAATTCATGAGTATAACTGAATAGAAAAGAAATTACTGTTATTTTATTTCTCTTTCTCCACTGTTAGTGTTACAGAATATAGATGGTAGTTACCTCAAGTGTAAACTCTAAGGAAAAGGCCTATAGGGCAGATACCTGTGTTCATGCCCAAAAGAAGAACTTAGGGCGCCAAATATAAAAGTGCAAAGTTAATATTCTGTTACAGAAGCTGAAAAACTATAATTCTTGCCTGGGTAAGGGGTCACCTGACCTGCACACAAGTCACCACAGCAGCACCTGGGGCCAAAATTGGCCTCAAGCTTTGGACTCACTCAAGTTCCTGAAAAAGATGCTTGTTTGTAACTATAAAATATCATACCGAAGAATACTGTTTCTCCGAGTATTTCTTTACCCCAAGACGTCTCAGAGCTTTTAATGAGCTAGCATGCACTGTGGACCTCCCCAAGTGCAACAGAATAGGCGGTTAGCCTATCTGTCCACGATGTTCTCATTTGACAGAGCATCTTGCAAGACTAATGTCTTAATGGAACACAGTTTGGAAAATATCACCAGGTACGCCATAAGCCATACTTCAGAAAACAGATGTCACCACCTCAAAAACAAACAAACAAAAAAACAGGCAGTGTTGTTCCAGTAAAATGGTTTTCAAAGGTGTTCCATACAAAATCAACCTTGAATCACCCCCAAGCAACTGAATGAGCCAAGCAGGTCTCAGGAAGGCACTGCTTACCACTGTTGGAAAGTATCAACTTAGTAATGATAACTTCATTTACATAAAGCAGCTCCTTGTGACAATACTGTGACAAGAAGACCAGCTGCTTATGAGAGCTAGAGATGGAAGGACAATGTCTTTAGCCTAAAGAGGAATGTTTTCTATTCAAATATTCAATGTCTTTAGCCTAAAGAGGAATGTTTTTCTATTGAAATATGAACATTTTTCTATCCAATAAGAAATCTGAAACCTGTAATAGTAACAGAAACTGAAAGGATATTTAAATATATACTGTTTATACCATTTGATATTAAGTTTAGCCTTAAATGGGTAGATAATTCCTTTACATTCCTGTCATCAAAATAGTATTTAAATACTTGTTTTGAAGAATCATCACCAGCTCAAAAATGGCCTGGGCACACTGGGCTCAAAAAATGATAGCAGCCAATACTTGTTACGCTGGAAGCCATCAAATTCTCATGATCACTCTGTGAGGGATGGTGCGTGGACTACAGAAGGAGGCTATTCGAAACAAGGCGATCTTTTCTCACTGTGCAAATAGCGTATTCTAGGATCATAACTCCTCTACTTTAATCTATGATGTCTATCTCAAAGACTGTGGGAGGCAAAAATCAACAATGCTGACCCCAGTAACGATAAGGGACACTCTTCCAGGCTTGCTACCTAACCCTTTGGGGTTTTGTTTGCTTTTTTTTTCCTAAACAATATTGGTAAAGGTTATAAATGCTCTTGAACAGGCATTTTCCTTTTGATTTATTCAGGTTGTTGTCTCTTGAACTGTAATTTTTGACCTTTATTTTCTCCACAACACATTTGACAGATGAGATTTCCATATAAGTATTCGCAAACCCAACCTGTTTCTGAGAAAATCAAACCGTGGTGAAGCAGACTGAGAGTGAGAGAATTTGGGCTGTAAGACTTATCAACCTATTTCACCGGCCTATGGGTCAGGAAGCCACAGTTTAAAATATCTCAAAATGTAGTCAATTTATGTGTAAAAAATATAGTTATTTTTATCTTAAATGATTTTAATGTGAGTCTCTTTTCCCAAATGCTAGTCTATAGGTAAAGTTAATTAAGCAAAAGACATACCTTATTGAAGAATAAGCATATGAATACATTACTTTATTGTTTCAAATTATAGCACACAGAATTTACAGATTTTTACATTGTAATGAGTGTGATCATGTTATTGCAAATTTTACTTGCATCATCATCTTTTCTGCTGTTTTGCTAGTAGCTGTGATGTAGATAGTATAATTAGCAATTATCAAAATTTGTACTAGCACATCAGCAATTATCTCAGAAACTGGCAATTCCTGGTGTGTTCGTTTCAATTCTAACCCCTTCTCTTCCACCTAAGAAGAGATTTCATAAAGCAACGAGCAGTACTGTGGGGATAAACTAGAGTGTACTTTAGACTATGTAAAAAAGGAAATCATTACAAAATCTTGGAATTTGTTAGGGCATCCAGTACACCACAGAAATGATCAATTGATATATCATTTCATAGTATGTAAGAACTGCATATATTAGAAATTGCCCTTGGGAGATTTTTAATATATGTCCAAATTTTCCCTGATGAGAGGTTTGGCAGGTCACAGAGTGCACAGAGATCATGACCCCAAAACCTGGAAACCAAAGAATCTGCAAGAACCGTGGCAGGGGGAAAACAAGAAGACACTGCAGACAGGTTCATCAGAAAGCTGAATTAAAATCAGAGTAGAGCTGGGGGGGAAAAAAAAACAAGATTTCCTGTTTTATAAGATATAAAACAGGCCTCTGGATGACCCAGTTGTGTGTCTCCCAATTCATCTGATCCTGAGGAAATTCATTTCCTAAACTCCAGGCCCCCTGTGCCAGGCAAACGGCAAAGTTTCACAGGAACCTGATCAGACCAGAACCTTGCATGTGACGTGCCCATCCTCACATGTTCCAAGTGAAGAGTCTTAACCACTGAAAGGAATACACATCCCCAGCAACTCACAAAGTGAGAGAAATACTGTCATTTTCTCTTTGGCAAAGGCTTACTTATTTGGCAAATGCCTACTAACTAGAGTAACACCACGAGAGTTAGACTAGCTTCACTGCCAAGGCTTCCTGGGGGAGGAGTTCTTGGTAGTGAGAGAGTCTATGGGCTTCGCAGACAAGCCATCTGGAGATGGAAGAGGGGGTTGTCTAGACAAGGGGATGACTAGCTTTAGAAAAGAAGAGGAGTACACTGCGACAAAGGAGAGTGAGGCAGAAAGAGGGTGAGAAGCACTGGGAGTCTGTGTTCTCAGCAGGCACTAGACGTGGGTGGGCACTGGGCAGGATGACGGAACAGAAACTCCTATCCGTCTCCAGCTTCCCGCGCATCCACCAGGCAGGTTCCAGACAGGGCACCGATCTCCCAACGGTGAGGCTGCTCCTGCGGGGTTTCCCGTTAATGAGAAAGATACTAAAAGGGCTGAGTAAGGGAGGGGCCGATATCTTATATGCTGGGTTGGTTTTGAACATGCCAGGTTTCAACAAGCCTGGCTTTTCCTCAGGATTGTTTCCTGCTGCTCACTAAACAAGTCTAACAAGCCAGGAGCGTAGGCAAGACATGGGGTCAGGCACTGACTGGGGATGAGATGAAGAAAAAAACATAGTTCTACCTTCAGGTGGCTCTGCACTATCAACACTCAATCGAAACTGGAAGCAAAATGAGAGGAAGCCTTCAGAACACTCTTCTCACAGGAGCCCTTGGTGAGAAACTGATCAAGCCAGAAGGCACCTGACAAACTTTGTAGGGGGCCAGGGTGGGTGGGTTAGGGACCTCCTGAGCTTGGTCTGAACATGATGGTACCTCGGCATGTGCACGCACACCCAAAACAGTGCATAGCGGGGCACCCACGAGCCTTAGGCATGTCCACCTCTGCCCGACATACAAAATGATTTTATAAGAAAACCCATAAAAAGGAAAAGAGTAAATAAAATTATTTTTTAATTCAAAATTCAAAAACAAAGTGTCCAACATGATATTTTAGGTTGTGGCTCCTACAAATTATGAGATATCGGCTATCTCTGCCCTCTCAGCCTGGAGTCCACAGCAGGGGGTCCTACGGGGCTGAGCCATTCCCAGCTGGAGAATCCCAGAGCCAGAGAGAAGCAGCCTTGGGTTCCCGCTCCCCTCCGCCCACACACAGTTTACAACCATCAGGTTTAGGCAGGTAGAGCTCAGCTCCCCTGGGAAGTCTTGATTTTGTACAGACAACCATCTCAGCACTTCACCTTCCAGCAACCCCCTTCAGAAGCTGCCAGTGTACCAGAAAGTGCCTTTCATGTTTTTAAAAAAATAAACCTTCAAATAAAAAGTATTAGAAGCATTACATATTTTTAAAGAAGCAAAACACACATACTTCAAAATCTTACATTCCAGCAGGTTTCTTAGAGGATAAAAGAATACTTAAATCTTTATTTTTTTCTTTTTGCACAAATGTTAAGGGAACCACCACGAGGAAAAATGACCAAGAAAAATCTAGGAACTGAATATTTTGCTTGGAAAAACATATCTTAATGTGAAATAATTGTACTTTCTTATACTATGCCCTTGTGCCTAGGACCAAAAGATATTTACTTTTTCTGGAGGCCTGATATTCTAAAGAAATCACTTACTGGTATTGTGTTAAAATTAACTTTGTTCAATACAAGACAGATGCCATTTAGCACCAGAAATAATATATTTTTATAAAATAAATCAGATTGGACTTTTGTTTGTAAGAGTTCAAAACTGTGTATGTTCAGATAATACAATTAAAGTATGACATTAATTGAAAAACAAGAGGTAAAGACAATTTTCTTTTGTCACATGCCAAATGCAGCACTTCATCTGAATCATTATTTATCTAAGACCTAAAATATGCCAGAGGGGAAATTTACTGCGTTCATTTCAACCACTAGACATTTTAAAGAATGTCATGAACCAATTCTTAAACATTATTTCAATTTCCCTTGTTTTCTCAGCATCATTCTTTTTAAGTCAGATATTCTAGAAAACATTAAACTGGACCAATTAAGTCATTGTATATAATGTTCCCTCTGGTATTTATAATTTTCAAAATAATTACTCATGTCTCCTTTTATCTCTCTGAATCAAAGCTACTTAGTCAACTGCATTAGTCAGGGTTCGCCAGAGAATCAGAACCAATGGGTTATGGACAGATAAATAGAGAAGTAGACAGGCATCTCTACGTATAGAAAAAGATTTACTATAAGTAACTGGCACACACAATTTTGGAGGCAGACAAGTGTTGAGATCTGCCCCACAAGTCAACAAGCTGGAGACCAGGAGAGCTGATGGTGTGGTCTCAGGTGGAGCCCAAAAGCCTGAGAACCAGGGCAACCAATATAGGAAGCGCAAGTTTCCATTTACAACCAAGGGCAGGGAAAAACAACAACAACAACAACCACAACAAAAGCCAACGTTCCACATGAAGCGTAGTGAGGCCGGGGGAATTCTCTCTTACTTGGGGGAAAGGTCAGCCTTTCTGTCCCCTCAGGTCTTCAACGGGTTTGATGGGGCCCACACACATCTGGGAAGGCAATCTGCTCTACTCCACCAGCTTCGATGTTAATCTCACTCCTGGTGAACACCCTCACAGAACCATCTGCACTGATGTCTGGCCAAATATCTGGGCACCCTGTACCCCAGTCAACTCAACTGACACAGAAAATTAATCATCATACCAACCAATGATATTCCCAATGGTACTTTTTACATTTTGCAATTTCTCCTGAGTTCCCCAAATTTCAGAGTTTTAGAAGATTAACATGTTTCTAAAGAACAATTAGTCTGAATTAGTCAGAAAAACTTTATCAATAGCAATGTTTTCTTCTCAAGTAGAAAAATGGTTCTTCTCATATTTATAAGAGTTTGATATTGTCTATGTTAGCTCTCATAATAAAAGAGTGATATCATGAAGATAAACTCAAAGAAAATGTCAAGCCTAAACTCAAATACCAATCTTCATTTGGCAACTTCTCCCAAAACTCCCTGAATACCATTAATGCTACAAGGTAGAGACATTTTATAAAAATATACAATGAAAAGTAAGAATTCATGAATAAATTAATACAAATGTCACAGAATCTTATTAAAGTTTTCTTTAGAGCCTTGGAATAACCTTAAAATTCATGTGGAAAACTAATTCACAAATACCAAACTTCTATCACGAATGGTTCAGAAGTGGGTGAGGCCAGAGAATCTTCAGCTTCAGGCTCACAGCGAGCTACACCTTTGTCAACACCGTGATTCAGTGGCTAACTTTTTGGCAGTTCAGAAAGCAGTTCAGCCTGGTCCCCCCAGGCTGTAACAGGTCTCATGGAATGGATTCACAATAACCTATTGAAGAAGAAACCTATTTATACCCAAATCATCAACAATTTAAGGGTAAGATTTTGTTTGACCCAGGAACTACACTGGTAGGGAAAAGATGTTCTGTAGTCCTTCCTGGGGTCGGAGGACGAGAGGTGCTCACCAGAAAGCAAAGCTAGCAACAGGCAGCTGGCCTGGTGAGAACAGAAGAAAGCACTGATGCACTCCTGAGGTAACTGGAATGGTGTAACCTGATAAACTAACTACCCTCTCTACCTTACAGATACTTTTGTGTAAAGAGCAAGATGACTCATTGATAATCCAAACACCTGCCCTGTGGGTAGCACTGAGAAAAACTGAAAATTCTTTCTCTGCAACTCCCTTTTCTTTTCTAGACTACAGAAGAACTCATTTGCACTTATTATATCATTCTCCTTTATTTTAGTTTACATAATAGACTGTTGTCTGTTTCCTAATGATGTAATTAATGGGGGCACCACAATGACCCCAGTGAAATAAAGCAAGAATTTGGTATAGGACTCAATTTTGCCCCCAGACAATTACCTCAATTATCTAATTCCAATGAGAGGGATAGGGAAATGAAGTAAGCTCCCCCCAAAATGTGTCACAGTGTATAATGTTGACTCACCTGTCCACCAAAGGAGGATAGGGCAGACACTCGAATAAAGAAAAGGGCTGTAGATGTGATAAGAAAAAAAACTGTAGATTTCTTTTTTGTCTTACGAACGGAATCACCTTAAGTCAATTTTTACCTTGGTGAAGCCAAAGTATTTTTAGATGGGAATATTTATTGCTACATTGAGTATAATATATAGTTCACTTAAGAAATGCAGATTAATGAGAAACATTAGAAAAGCAAAGTTTTTCAATAATAGAAATCCAATGGAGATATTTTGTAGACATATCAAGAAAATTTATATAAATAGGTTGCTTGTTGATACATTTAATTTTGGGAATTATAAACCAACTTAAATCATAAAACCCATCAGGATCATCAGTAATTTGGATGAGGCAAGAAAAAAGTAAACTATTTAAATGTGCCAGATTTTTATGAGCTTATATTAAACATTAAAACCTCAGTCGTCCCCCAGTGCCAAGGAATGCTCTCTCCCACCTGCTCCAGTGCAGGGTGTCGGCGCTGCGCTCATCTCCTCCCTCAAGTCTTCACTAGCCCTCTGGCTTGGCGTCATGTTTCATGGCCCACCTCTGCCATCACTCCTCTGCCATCACTCCTCTGCATCCACCCCTGGTCTCTCTCCCTCAGGAGCATGATCACGTGATTATACCCAAACAGGTGCCTTCTCTCCATCTCCCCGAAGCAACAGAAATGTAGCTAGAGAAAACCCCACAACTGCAATGACGAGGCCCATGTTATCTTGAGAGTACTAGGCTAAGTGAAATAAGTCAGATGGAAAAGGGCAAGAACCATATGACTTCACTTTTATGTGGGATATAAAATAGAAAACAATGAATTAACAAGCAAACAAACCCACAGATACAGACAACAGAACAGTGGTTGGGCGTGAGGGGTGCAGGGGGAGGGCAAAGATGTGGTGAAAGGGCCAAATATGTGGTGATGGAAGGACCAGACTCCAGGTAGTGAGCACACAATGGAGTGTGCTCACTAGACGTCATATTATGGAATTGTACGCCTAAAGTTTATGTACTGTTATTAGCCAATATTACCTCAATAAATTGAATTTTAAAAGAAAAAAACAAGCTCAAAAGAGCACTTAGCACCACCCAGTGACTCTGCAAGTCACCAAGAAGAGTTGTCCAGAGTGAGAAGTAGCATCTGGGAAATGTTAGGAGAAACTCAAGGACTAACAAGATCTTTCACTGTCTGGTTCAGAATCACCTCCCTACCATTTATCACTCTCAGTCAATATTCTCAAGATTCCAGGAAAAAAATTACTTACTACTTCATACATACTTTGGTTACTGGTGGGCATGAACATCCCTAATCAGTCCCAGATCCCAAAAGGCTTTCCTTAAAATTTCATAACCTTGGGGAATCTCTGTTCACCTTCTTCCTCATCTTTATTTGAGCATTAACTTCTGGACATTCTGATCCTATCACCTGTTTTCACACCTGATCAGGACCCACTAAGACTGTATCTACTGCCCTGCTGAGTCTTTCTCTTGTTTTGAGTGTAACAGTCTCTACCTCCCCAGCACTCCTATCCAGCCCCCAAATAATGGGAATGCAACAGTGGGATCCATTCCCTTGGAGGGAGGCATAGAAGGGCCCTCCTGAATACCTTCTGGCAAACTGTAACATGAGGCAGGAGTGCTTCCTGTCACTCCCTGTCCTTTGGGACGGCACAACCCAGCCTCTGAACACAGACATCTAGATGGCAGGAAATTAAAGTCACACTGCTAGGAAATGAGATGCGCTGATGTGACCGTTCAAGGCAGGTGATATGTGAGCCTTTGTTACCAATCACAAGACATCACTTCCCACCCAGAGGGAAATAATAGATGAGTTCAGAAGCCTTTCGGCTCAAAGAACTGTTTACAACAGCAAAGAAAATGCTATGATACCCTCCAACCTGATATGTCATCCTGGGAGACAGATGAAATATCCAAGAAAACTGTTTTCCATAAATCCAAGATGTGTCAACCGCCTAAAGCTCTGTGCAAGATTCCACAGGAAATACTGAGGGAGGGGATTGTTCCTGAATACTGACATATCAATATACAAGAATAAAAACCCCATCTGGATCATTTGAAAGTGTCTGGGCTGCCTTCCAACCAGGCTCCTGAGCAATTCCTGTGCTTTGTTCTTTGTTTAATTCCCAGCTTAGCCTACCTTTCCACACCCCCCCTCCCCACCCCCCCACCCCCCCCACCCCGGTCCCGTGTGCACTGATTTCTCCTGGTGCTGCAAATGCCTGAGTCCAGCACACCTCCCGCCACACCACTGGCCACAGCCAGTCACTCGCTTGTGCCCTCAGGACAGGACATAATACTGAGTCAAACATCAATCAGCAAAGACCAGGACTGAAAACACAAATCGGAAGTAATAGTTTCATCTGCATCTGCTTGAAACCATCCAGAAAAATTGGCAGCTGCATCAGGAGGCACTTAAATGCCTGAAGAATCAGTTTTACAGATCTAAAGGTATTTTTTTTCTTGACTCTGAATGTTCCTCTTTTACAGATCCTTATGCCAGGCCATCTTTAATTTCTTCTCTTTGTCACTATAAAACAGCTACAGAAGCTGTTGTTAATTTCTCTACTTAGGGGCCATCTATCTGAAAGGAAAGAGGATTAGAAAAAAATAACCATTGCCCCCAAGAACAGAAACACAGAAAATTGTCAACATGAAACAAATTGTGTTTCTTTCAAAAGTGTTTGTTTTACCTTATATTTTTATAAACGATATAGCTGGTTTATATTGCACTTACAAACCAACTGTTTATAAGAAGAATCAACAACTGTGAAATTCTCTTTGAGAAAGAATGAAGAAAACCAATTAATAAATACACAGAACAATCAGCAGCAAACACTTGTTTAATATACCCAGCTCCCCTGGCTCTAGAACACATCAGTAACCCCTAAACAGTTTACATGGTCCGAGCCTGCCCTGGGGAGTTGGGGTGGGTGGGGGAGAGGCAACATCCTTCTCTGCCTCTTTTCTCCCCTCTGTGAGATCGTGGCTCCACTGTGTCATCTTAAAGGGGAAAGTAACAGCAGCTATCTACATTCTAAGCTTGTGAGAGAACTTCATAATGTATCTATCTGGTGTCTAATTTTCATCTGAGGTTTCCAAATATTGGGTACACAACAGAAGATTTGGGAACAGAAAAGTGTTGCAGAGACTGCTGCTGTTTTCATCCAGTTCTCTTTTTCTTTAAAAGCAGGTCCCTTTACTGTTGTAGATGGCAATGTGTCTGGGTTAAAAAATAAACAAACAAACCATAATTCTCAAACTCCCTTGTATTTAAGAATATCGACACACTTTGCAAAAGTCAATGATGGGTTTCTGGGAAAATGCTACAAAGGGAGCTGACTCAGGTGACAGCCTTTGCCCTTCCTCCTTTCCTCTGTCTTCCTATCTGGAATGTGGGCATGATGGTAGAACTCCAGCAGTGATTTTGTAAATATGAGGAAACCTTGAATATGGAAAGCCTGGCCTAAGAAGAACAGAGCAAAATGACAGAAACAGCTGAGCCACTGATGACTGCATAAATATCACAGAAGTCCTCAACTACCTACCTGGCTTAAGATTTCTTTTGCATGAGAGGAAAATGAACCTCTATCCTAAGTTACTAGTAACTGGAGTTTACTGGCTGCTGAAATTAATCTCAATAGATAGTTATTAAGTTGTTCAACTCCCATTTAAAAAACTCTGTTTTGAAACACTGTACTTTATCTGGCAGGCTGATACCACCACGAAGTCATGGTCCACTGCATCAGCTGATGCCCCAGAAGTGTCTGCACTCTCAGTCGCCATTATCATTTCATCCTAACTGAGCAAGAGTTCTCCCACGTCTCTCCACCTTTCAAACCTCTATCCTCTTTTTAATCCCACTCAACTCTCTGCAGATCTTCCACTTAGGAAAAAAAGAAAAAGGAAGGGTAGAAACCATTAGGTAAGAGCGACATAGCTTCTCTGACCCGATCCACAAATCTCCTGGTGTCTGTGAGCCAGTAGGAATTACAGGCCCAGACTCCAGATTCAGAAAGGCGAGGTGGTATCTCACCCACTTGCTGAAAAATCTCAGGAAGCTCCCTTACCCTCAATTTCAATTCCTCACCTATAAAGAGAAAATAAATGATGTAGCTGCACTTCATGAGCTATTGAAAGGAGCAAATGAGGTACATATTCAGCATACATGAATGCAGCACCTGAAACATGGGAAGCACTGAAACAATGCTCGTCCGTACTGTAATTAAGTCCACACTGTGTCTGTCACAATCACCCCCGTGCAAAGAGCTTGACACTGGAGGCACGTAACAAACATTTGCTGAGTGAAGTATATATTAAACAAATTCCACTTAAAACCTAGGGGAAATCCCTGAAAAAAAAAAAGATCGGCACCTATGATCAAGCCCACGTTGCAGGTAGAGAGATAGAGATGTGTCTGTATAACATCTAGAGTTGCACCATCAGCTGACAGACGATCACATTCTCTGAATTCTTTGTGTCATCTCTAAGAAAAAATAAAAAACTTGATACAGAAATCTGCTTGGCTAATTTTCACAGTGATCTCGTAGCAGACTGACTGAGAGAACATTGAGAGCTACCACAAAACAAGTGATGCCTAGCTCCTAAGAGAAGCCAGAGAAAAATTAATATAGCAAGATAAAAATTTTATTGAAAATATAAATGAATTGTATCATTAATGACAAATCATTTTAAACACTATGATGGGATTTACTTTTCTAACAGATTTTGGGCATGTGAGAAGATAAGATTCATAGGAAAAGGGTTAAGTGAATAAGTACATAAGACACTCTAAGATGAGTTTAAGAAACGATGCCAAAAACAATTTTTAAATCACCTTCTATACACAAAGTCAGAGATTTTTTTTTAACTAGGTAAAGATCTAAGCATACACATGACACAGGAGGTGAGACTACCAACAAATCACATTAGGGCCGGCTCCCAAGGAGCAGGAAAACCAGCCAAATCTTCCACGAGTTCACAGAAACAACACACTGGACAGTAATCAGTATTCTGAAAAAGGAAAAACACATTTGCAAGTACATATGGCCTATGAGAAGTGTAATATAATATCCCTCTTATATAGAAGAGTGAATGAATACACATTCAGTTTTTAGTCTGAGCCACACAGAGAAGATGCCTGAAGGATATCCTAAAAACCATATTTATTAGAATCAAACCTGTTTAAGAAAATTTCTGAACAGCCCTGGCCAGGTAGGTCAGTTGGTTGGAGTGTTATCCCATACACCAAAAGGCTGAAGGTTCAATCCTGGGTTAGAGCACCACATATAAGAGGCAACCGATAGATGTTTCTCTTGCACATCATTCCTCTCTCTCCCTGCCTCCACCACTTCCTCTCTCTCTAAAATCAATAAATATATCCTCAAGTGAGGACTGAAAAATAGAAAGAAAATTGCTGAATGGTAAAGAGAAGTATCATGAAAGTATGAATTATAACTTAATGAACTGACTGTATTAGACATTTTAATATAGAAATAATAATAACAGGTAATTCTAAGAGGTGGATCAATAGACACTCATCATGAGCAACCAAAGAGCCTTCTCAAAAGAAAGTTTCCTCCTCAATGTGAGCAAAGTCATTGTCCCACAATGTACTTCAGAAGGAGCCACCAAAGAGTTATTTTAAATTCTCAGTGTTCTACAGCAAATGTTACCAGTCTCTCTGACAAAACTTTCGTCTTTTACATGTAGTAACATTTTTCACCACCTAAGAGGATGGTTACTTTATTTTTTTTCCCTTACTCCAAATGGTCCATTAACGAAATGAAGGTCTGTGCAGGACTAGCAAGACCCCCATGGCTCAGAGCATAAAATCAAACTTTAATAAAAATAAGCTGCTGCTCTAATTATCCTTTATTTCCTCACCCGGTCAAAGTACTGCAGTTCACTGAGCAACGTGAGTGCGAGTTCTGCCCCTACCACTTACCAGCACTGGAGCAGCCGGCCATCACCTGCTTGTCTGATCTCGTTTCCATCTACAAAATGGGAGGGCAAGATGAGATGGACTTACAAGCCTTTCCAAATATGCCACCAAATTATTCTAAGTGATTTTTGACATTAATTGGCATATCTGGTTGGTGGGTCCTGAGGTTATTTGCTTTCAAAGACTAAGAAGGCAATTTTGTCAGGTGCAAAGTTTATGCCTGTGTGCTCCAAATAAGCAGCCTTCTTTTTGGACATGAAATACTGAATCAAAGCACATTTCACTAGGCTACATTTTTCCATTAGAAATACAGCTCTCCATTAAAATGGCAAAGCACTAATATTATCACAAATCACACCACTAAAAGGAAAGAAAAAAATAAATGCATGAAGGCACAGTTGGATATGAACTATTTAAGCTAATCATAATAGTCTCCCAAATCTAATTAGAAAGCTCACCATTCATCTGTTCATTCATTCATCATTTTTTATTGGACGGGTACTACGTGTTAGGTGCTGTGCTAAATATTCTTATCAAGTAAAAACGCTTCTAAGGCACAGATATCACCCCAACTTGTTACATTATGACAAGGTCTCAGAGCTTTTCCAACATCAGAAGTCCTTCATTACATGCTTCCATCTTCCAAGTGAGAAAGAATTAATCTCCTCAGACTTCATACCTTACAGAAGCTTCCAATTATGCAAGCCTGTCACTGAGCTTCCGTTGTACATGCCTCGATCATTCCATTAATCTTTTGGAAGTCACTGATTCTGCCTCCAATAAGCATTATCTCAATAAATGTGTGGGGCGTGCTCAGTACATGTCAGGCAGTGGGTTATGCACTAGAGATGCATGGTCAACAAAGCAGTAGAAAGTCCCTATCCCCACAGAGCTTATCATTGAGCACATATTGATTAACGGTGAATATGATCAGTAAGACTCGTCCAAATGCTCTTGGTCATTCCTGTCACTTGGTCATTTGTTTACATGACTACTCTGTGGGTTTCAGTTCTTGCAACACAGTAGAAACACAGCAAATATTTCCTAAATAAAAATTTTCAGTCCTTCTCTGTGTTCACAAGAAGGGAACTGCTGCTTCATAGAACTCGGCTGCCACCAGTAAAGAACAAATTAAAACAAATTAACACATCTTCAGTCATTTCTGTAGACTCCTGCCTTAAAGGAATGAATGTCACTTAATATTCCTCTTTCCCCTTCCTCCTTCCAAATGGAGCTATGATTTAGCTCGGGTTTTCCCCCTTTCACTGCAGCCCATAGTTCTTAGGGGAAGTAGAGCCTATTCTCAAAGGGTGACGCCAAGTACCCTGCTCTACCTTGATGTTAATGGTTCAGGGATGGGCACATGACCTAAGTTAGTCAATCAGACTGAAAGAAAGGAGAACAAGTCCTCTCTTCCACTACAATTAGGGACAACTGCTGCAAGTGGTGACAATTATCTTGTGAAAGTCAGTTTGAGAGGGATAAAAAAGTAACACACAGAAGAGATGGAAAAATGGAGCCTGACCTCTGGCTTCCAGTTTTATATAATAATACCTCTGCTTACTAGTTAGGCCAGTTTAAGTGGGGTTTTCTGTCACTTACAGTTACAACTAGCCTGGTATAATCCTCTGGAACTATTGCTTAATCTCCAAATTTAGACAGAAGAAAATGTGCTTTAGAATAGATACATATATTTTTAAATGTAAATTCTGACCAAAAGGATAGCATATCTCCTCTGAGACCCAGTTGGAGAGTGAAGCATTTGTTATTACAGTTTTGAAGTAAAAACAGTATTTACTACAAATAGTTCATAACGTTTCTTTCCCTCTCTAAACATAGTGTTCAATACCCTCCAGAATACTTACAGGTACTTTAGTTTTAAAGTTTTCTTTGAATTGGAAAGAAGTTCTTTTAAATTAAAAGCATAAACAATCTACACTGGATAATTCACTCGCTCATAGAGGAAAAAAGGTTAACAATAAATAACCCAAAATAAAGAACTTTTAAAAGAATTATGGATCACAGAATCACAGCTGGAAAAACAAGAGAGTACCTAGATTAATGGTTTTCAAACTTTTCCACTGAAACACATGAGAAAAGCTTTGATGTGTATGGAAATAGTGCCTAAAGTGTCCCACCAAACACAAGAAATATCTCTGACATTTGACTTTTTAATCTTAAAAATGCAAGGGAATTTTGTATCTGGAGCAGAATATTATTTACATAGGATTTTCCCCAAACTCTTAGTGGAACTGACAGCCCAGAAGTTGCACAGTGCATATACTGTGGCTTGAAATGATCTCACAGGCACACCACTGTGTATCCCCAGGGGCAGATGACATGTTTACCCAAGTTCAAGTGCACAGCCATAGACCATTACCCTCATGTCACAGATCACAGATGTGAGGCCAAGAGAAATTTTTTTAATGTGCCCAAAATTATGAAGAGAGTTATCAGCAGATCTGAGAAGAGAATCAAATTCATCCTAACTTCCAAGATCAGTATTCTCTCCAGATGCTTTTTTGATCATTATATGAAAAGAAGAACCCAAATTAAAAGGTCAGCTATAGCTCTAATCAAATTCATGAGTCTGTGGGTCATATCCTGAACATGCTCCACCTCAGTGCCTTTGCACTGGCTGTGTCTTTTCTCTAGATGGCTTCTCTGGCTCTCTGCACAGCTAGCTGGCTTCATCCCAGCAGTCCTGTCTCAGCTCAAATGTTATCACATTGCAGAGAAGCCTTCCCTGACCACCCTATGTAAAGTGGTCCATCCCAGGCCCCAGTTACATTCAGCCATATCAGTCTGACTTGATTACTTCCTAGGACATAGCATAATAAGAAATTACCTTATTTATGTATTTGTTCCCTTCTATATCATCTAGTTTCCTCCATCTTCAATATAAGCTCAACAAAGGAAAAGTCTTTTTCTGTCTCATTCATTGCTTGCCCCCAAATGGGGGTTCACACATAGAAGATGCTTGAAAAGTATTTTTAATAAGTAATTTTATTATTCCTACACTCTCCTACATTCTCCTATCTCTCTATCTTTTTCCAAGCTGTTAGTCTCCTAGAGCACCTTTCCTTCTTCACATTTGCTGCTCAAGTATTACCCATTCTAAGGACAAAGAGTCCTTACATTTTAGAGTAAGGACTCTAAGTCCTTTAGAGTTCTTTACATTTTACATCTTTTAGGAAGCCTCCCCTAGATCTACTTACCAACTTGCTTATGAGAACATTGAGGACACGAAACTTGCCTTCTTCATGTTTGTATTCCCAGATCCTAACCTAAGGCCGACCTTTGATCCCCGTCTTTCACTTCCATCACTTGCTCATTGCCTTCTCATGTCAGCGCACTCCTTCTCTGTGTTCTAACAGACCACTGTAAATGAGTGCATCAAAAAACTGTGGTACATTTACACGATGGAATACTACTCAACAGAAAGAAAGAACTCCTACCCTTCAGGACAGCATGGATGGAACTGGAGAGCATTATGCTAAGTGAAACAAGCCAGGTAGTAAAAGAAAAATACCATACAAGCTCACCTATAAGTGGAATCTAAACAACAAAACAAACAAACAAACTAGCAAAATATAACCAGAGACATGGAAATAAAGAACAAACTGACAGTGACCAGAGGGGAGGGGAGACTGGGATAATGGAGGAAAGAAGGGGAAGGGTCATCAAGAAACATGTATAAAGGGCCCATGAACAAAGACAATGGGGGTGGGGAGGGGGACTGAATGTGGGAGGTGGGGGGAGGTAGAGTGGGGGGAGTATAAGGGGGAGAAATGAGGACAACTGTTATTGAACAACAATAAAAAGTAAAGACCATTGTAAGGTTATCCTACTTGTGACTATATTTTCCATTATGCTAGTTCTGTTCCTTAAATACTCCAGTGCAAATTTTAATGCTGTCATTTCATTCCCTGCCTTACAATCTTTTTCTAATGTCTCTGTCTCTGTCTCTGTTCTCTCCCTTTCTCCGCCCCCCCCCACACACACAGACATACACACTATTTCAAAGCAATATTTCTTTTGGGCTTTATATCCTTTCATTGAGATTCTACCTCTTTGTACTTGATGTAGGATGCCTACATTATTTGAAATAACATACTATTTCCTATAACAACTTATACTCAGAAGTATTCTCTTCCTCTGATCTTCCATTTTTTGACTTCTTTCCCATAGCCTGCATTGTTCTTTTATGAGCCTCAAACTTAAGACATTCCTCTGTTTTCATCTTAGAAGGAAAGAGTTCTACCCAGACTCATATGTTGACCAAACAGGTGATTCAGAGAACTCTTAGTCCTATTCACTATCTGCCAGGGAGCAGGCCAAATCCCAGATGTAAAGCAAAGGGATGATTAATGTGCGAGTCAATCCTGCCTCCAGGAGTCTAGCCTAACTCAAAGCAGCTCTAACAGACCTACGTGGGATCTTCTCTAAACTCCGTGGAATGATGGAGTTCAGTAGTATAGGAAAAACCAGCATGCACAGGGTAAGACACAATGCATTCCCCTCTCAACCCCTCTATACTATGCTCTGTCCTATTGTTTCTCAATTTATTGCCTTCAAATGGACATTGAAAGTAAAAGGAAAAGAATTAAAGAATTTTCACAGAAAATAAAAGAAAAAAAAGCAAGGTCCAAAAACTGAACCATAAAAATTGCCACATTTAAGGAAGGGCTAGAGAAAGAACAAGAAAGAAAGAGCAGTCCAATGTTAAATAATAATCATGTCATGTCACCAAAATGACTTCGGGCAAAGGGAGGGTTGAAATACTGCAAAGTGATGATCATCAGTGCAATGATTTCATCAAGGACAAAGGGTGAATACTGCGTGATTAGGAGGCCCCTGACATCCTTAGAATTTTCAGAAGAATAAAAAAAGAGTATCGCTCTGGAAGGTGATTATGCAATGAGCAGAATGATGAAGAAAGGGAAACTGGGACATACATGTTGAGGAAGACTGACAGTGAAACACAAAGGAGAAATAGGTAGTAGTATTTTAGGAGAGATGTTAAAATCTGCAAATACTATTTAAATCTCAATATAAAAATAATAGGTATAATCTCCTTTCTTGTGTTTGGGAAGACTATCTCGGCTTTAAAAGATGATAAGAGTAACCACTACGTGAATCCTTTTTAAAACAAAAAGGCACAAGTGAGATTCGGAGAGAGGAATTAGACCCCAGAAATCTGAGAATATTAGATAAAATACTAACAAGGAAAGGCTCTGTGATTCTACTAACACTACATCCGAAATTTTTTTCCTTAACTCTGCTAAATCACCATGAAATTTCTGGACCTCCCTTTTTTATGTTCTGTTAAATTATTATATGGCCACAATATCAACTACAGGTTATATGCCAAATTCTGAAGACTTCTTACAACTAAATGAAACAGTGACTATGTATGGTTTGATGGCTATATATTATAACACTTACTGAATAAGAAGATGATAGCAGAGGAACAGTGAAATTCTTTTGAATGTTGTTAAAAATATGTATATGTTTATAGGTAAGGAAAAGTTATTAATTATTTTCTTTCATATCTTATATTCTGAGAGTATCAAAGATCTAACTATTCTTTTCAACTACAATCCAGCAATACAAAGTTATTACATAAAGGTTCCCAGCCTCAAGCAAACTCGGTAAAGGCAATGGAACGCAAGAATGAGAAGTGCTATGTACCTCAGTTTTAATCTACAGCCCCAAAGACAGCCTCACAAGGATTCCATCCATCCAGGAGCACACAACCACAGACTATCTAGTACTACTTAAGTGTTTTTACTTCATTAGTCGTTTAAGAAAGGTGACAAATTGGAAACTCTTCCACTCTAAGAACTAATTCCTTCCCTAGAAAATCAATCATCAGGACCATCCACCAACTGCTTAAATATTTCAAGTTTTATAAAGGGATTCACTCAAACAAGTATTTATTGAGGACTCCTATATAGCAGGCTCTGAGGTTTAAGCAAATAGGTCACTTGGACACCAACACTGAATTGAGACTCTTAGTCAAGTAAGCAGAAGGACAAAGACTATGAATACTATAGGAACAATATCCAAGGCATTAGGTTTAACAGGCTAACGTCAGAGGCAAAAGAGACTCACAGATTATCATCAGTGTACTTTGTTGGCAGAGACCTTAGTACAAGATGACATTATTCCTACAGTTAGCAAATTCATTTTATTTACAATCTTTCCTATGTGTGACATCTTTTATCCTTTAGTATAATTGTTCTTCTGGATACTGGACTTTCTGGCTAAGCATAAATTTCTAAAGCAAACAAGTTCTGATGATCTGACCTAAACTTTTTCCTGAGTACAGTCAGCACACATGGAGACTGGCACCACTTTTCCAAATCTTATGCCATCAGAAAGGCATGAGTGCAATTGTACCTCTTCCCCCAGTAGCTGCACCAGGGCTCGGGATCATCAACATGTTAACTCTCCAGAGAAATCTACAATAAAAGATGAGATCACTTGTGTGTAATTAAACTAAAAATAAATTCTGTCTTCTGTGGAAATGACTGCTGACATTTTCCCCAAACATAACTCTAGTCTTAGGAGAAAATCAGCTTAGCATTCTGTTGATTTTGAAACTCAATTAACATACCACATGCATAAATTTATTACTGAACTTCTTCTCCACAGTTCAAACAGGGTGTACATCTTAGTTTCTGCATATTCGTTTCACGCAACAAACATTCACTGAGGGCCTACTGTGTACCCGCCAGTGCTGTAGGCTCTGAGGACACCATAATGAAGTGAACTGAAATGAAGCGACGCCTCTGCCCCCATGGAACATTTCAGTGGGTACATGTGTACATGCGCCACATAAACACACAGTGAAGTAATATCCACTCATCAAGTGAAACAGGCTTCCTTTCTTAAACTTGGAAATACTTACGTAGTGTCAGGGACCTAAACAAGTCACTAGGCAACTTTTATTCTGCACAGTCTTAAATGATAGCCCAGGTTTAAATCTCAGCAGATTCACATAATGGCTTGTGGCCTGCCCCCCCTTCCCGACCCCCTGACAGCAGGTTGTTCTCCCTCGCATAAGTTGCCTTTAATACAGGTATTCTTTTTCCAGTCTTGACCCCACCAACCTCCCTGAGCAGCATTACTCATTCTCCCAAAGTGAACTGAAAATGTTCTCATGCAGTTCGCCTTCTCATATGAGAGCACCTTGTTTTGAATGGTACTTTCTTGCCCTTCATCTCACCTTTTAAAAGATTTCCAAGATCTACTTAATGCAGCAGGCAGTGTGATCACTTATCTTTTCAGGTCATTTCTTACAACTCACTTCTTAGTCCACAGAACCGATTTTGGTTCGCAGCCACCACAGGCTCCATCTACCCTGCAGGCCTTGGCTCACACTTCGCACCTCACCTAGAACAGGCCTTTCCCACCCTCTTGCCCAGGCAAAGTGCTGACTCATCCTTTAATCCTTAGTTTAGACATTATCTTCTCCAGGACACTTTCTCTTACCCTCTGCTCCCTGGGGGTACTTTAAGTTCTCCTTCTCTGTGCTTACACAATACATAAAAAAGAACAGCAGTAACTGGACTTACCACAGTATCTTGTAATCATCGAAGTGGCAGATCTGAAAGAGGAGAGGAATTCCCCATGTTTGTGGACCACTGTCTCGTTCAGTGCTCTCCACACAGCAGACACTAAAAAGCACGTTTGCTGAGTAACTAATTGAATGAATTTTAAAAACATACTTCAATAGATGTCTAACAGTAACTACAACTTGTGAAATTATCAAGGTCTCTAAACCAAAGACGATTTCTTTGACTGCTGGCATCCAATATCTTCCTTATTTTTCAATACAAGATATCTATTAATTTAGCTTTTTGTTTTAACTAGATAGTAAACACAAGTCAATGCTTGTTTAAACTTGAAAAATCCTACGGGGATCATGGAAGTTGATGGAGGAGACATAGTAAGCACCTAAACAAATATCTGTTTTGAGATCTACCCTCAGCCCTGGAGACACCAGAAAGAGCTTCATTAGCAAAAAGACCTTTCTTCACCTATGAGATAATGAAAGGGGAATTGCCAAATCCCTCAAGGCAAGGAGTGGGTGACATCAACTTTATCCAGAGCAATTTAAATCTGCAATGCCATATCCTGCAAATGAGGTCTAGATTTTTTTTAAAAAAGGAGTTCAGCATGTTTCCATTCACTGTTCTTTTCTACCCTTGGCAGCTACTCCTCTCACAAAGAGATGAACATGCATGCTGATTGTGACTATTCCCTTCACAGTCTGGAATTTTTTTTTTTTTGCCTCAGTTAGTTGATACTTTCTTATCTCTGAATCAGCTATCTTTTGTAGTAAAGTTCATAAGCTTTATAGTTTTGAATTTCTATTGTATAATAAAATATGTATCTGGCTTTTGTCCTGGATTCCTGGAAGGGAGCTTCTAAACTCAGAATTGCCTAAGTGGTAGGAGTGTGTTTGTTATCTACAGTAGGTCCTGGCACCTGAATTTATGCAAATGAAGCGACTTCTGACGGGTCCTTAGGTTGTTTCAGGAGGGGCGGGGCACTGGCTACGCTGGAGAGACCAACCACACGATTCAAGGGGTGGGACTTTGAATCACAGATCAGCTCAACCTCCAGGGAGGAAAGTGAGGCTAAGGATTGAGTTCAATCATATGGCCTATGATTCAGTAAATCATGTCTATACAACGAAACCCCAATAAAAACCCTGGGCACTGAGGCGCTGGTGAAGTTCCTAGTAGACGGACAAAAAAAAAATCTGGAAGGCAATGTGTCCTTATTCTAAGGAGAAAATACACAAAAGCTCTGAGTTCAAGGTCCTTCCAGACCTCGGCTTCATCTGACTGGCTCTGATTTTATACTTTATAATAAAAATGTAGCTATAAGCATAGTGCTTTCCTCAGTTCTGTGGGTTATTCTAGTGAATTATAAAACCTCAGGAGGATGGATAAACCCATGAATTTATAGCCAGTTGGATAGAAGTGCAGTACAAACTTGTAGCTGGTATCTATGTAAAGGTGGTCTTGTTGGGGAGTCTGCCCTTTAACCTCTCCCTTAACTGCAGGAGGTGGTTAGCATCAGAACGGTACTGCAGTATTACACTGTTCTACCATGGTAACCACACAATTACCATATTTATTCAGCACAAATAAAATGTTAGGCCTTGAGTCAGGGGACCTGAGTTCATGGTCAAACCTACCATTTAAGAGCTCTGTGATCTTGGGCAAACCACATAATTCTTCTGAGTTTTCTCATCAGTAAATGGGAGGAGAGGAAGGGGAACTGGACTCAGTGGCTACCATTTCCCATCTTTATATTGCTCCCACTGGGCCTTAATTTGGAGGGAAGCCAATGATGGCTTTTTCCTCTGGATGATTTTTTTTTATAGCAGGGGTGTCAAATTCATTTTTACCAGGGGCCACATCAGCCTCACAGTTGCCTTCAAAGGGCCCAATGTAATTTTAGGACTGTATAAATGTACTACTGTACTCCTTAACTAGGGGCAAGTAGCTCAGCAACTGCCGCCAGGTAGAAACAGGGTGCTGGGCCGGATAAAACAAGGCGGAGGGCTGGATTCGGCCCTCAGGCCTTGTGTTTGCCACCTGTGTATAGGCTTCTCTTATTAGCAATGAGTGGCAGATAGGGCTGAGGTTTTTGCACTTGCTGTTCCCTCTATCTGGAACACTACTCCCCCAGATATCTGCGTGGCTACTGCCCAACTTCCTCCAAGGTTTTTCTGCACAAATGCCACTGTTCTGCTAATCCTTGCTGGCCATATTACCTACAATATCAACCCCATACCCAACAATTCATCATCTCCTTCTCTGCTTTATTTTACTCCATGACATGTATCATTAACTAACATGCTATACATGACAATAGCCTGTTTCTCATCTATTTCCTCGGTAAGCTCTGTGAACACAAGGGTCTTTACTGTTTGCTGAATGACAAATAAATAGTATGTGCTTAGTAAGTATTTCACAAATGGATCAATGATTAGCTTTCCTGAGATCTGATAGACAGAGCAGCTTATCAGTTAGGAAATCCACATGTTCATATCTGAAATAACTGTAAAGATGATTCTGCCCACAATTCAAAAGACTAGAAGAAAAAGTATGACGCTAGATAATAAGACAATTCTAGTAATTGTAGTCAGAGTAAGAAATTTATGGAGGTTAAGAGATGTGGGGGTGATAAAAAGAATCAAAGAAGAGAGATGATGGTACTGAGGGGAATGGATGAGACAGCACATCGAGAGACAGTAAGACCACAGATCCCGGAATGTTCAAAGATGAAGAGAGGCAAAGCAGTAACGGAAAAACTGTATAGCTGTCAATGATGCTACAATTCTGAAAAGTGAAACATGACTTTATTAGTCACAGCAAAGATTTTGAAAAACAGGGGGCATGAGACCAAGACTCAGAAATATTGAGAACCTGCAGGGGAACACCAGCTTAGAGCTGCTGCCCGACGCAGCAGCTGCTGGACACAGAAACTATTAAGCTTTTGAAATGTGGCTGCTCTGAATTGAGATGTGTTGTAAAAGTATAAAATAAATGCCAGTTTCAAAGATTTAGTACAAATAAAAATGTAACACATATCATTTAAAATGTTTATATTAGTTACAAATTAAAATAATAATTATGGATATATTAGACTAGATAAAATATATAATCAATACTAATTTTATCTCTTTCTTTTTACTGTTTTGATGTGGCTAACTGAACATTTTAAATTATATATGGCTAGCACTATATTTCTATCAGAAATGCTAGCCTAGAAGGTGTATGAAGAATTCTCCAGGTTTAATATGAACCCCTATGAATCTGGAGAAATTAAAGGAGGCATGGTCTCCATCAGAGAAGTTTGCTATGCAAGCAGTGTCCTCAAGGAAAAGCAGAGTTTCAACATCAGGGAAGAAGTGAAATGGTTACTATATCTGGAAACAAAAGGTGTAGTTCAGGTGTCAGAGACAGGGTGGGAGACAAATCACAGGAGAGGCAGACACTCTGAAGTTTATCTGCTCCGTGCTGGTCCCAAAGCTGGCAGCATTTCCTTTACTCAAGAGAAACTTCTTTTTGGGAGATGAGTGGATGAATAAGTCACCCAATTATAACACTGTCAACCAACAATATTTATTAAGAATTTCATACAACCTAGGCTGTAGGGACCTAAAAAAGAATGAGTTCCTCCCCACGAATTGTTCTCAGGCTAGTAGAAGGGACAGGTATATAAAAATAGATAAATTCCAATATATGTCCTGGAAAATACAGTAATTATGTGCAAACTGGGCCCTAAGGTCAGAGCAGAAAGTGAGATCTAGACAATTTAAGGCCTGTGTGCTATTTCAATTGAGGCATGGGCTATAGAAACAGTCAACTTAGCACAATTTCAACTCTAGCTACAAAAGGGTCATATATCCTTTTACGTAAAAACATTAAAGCTTTTCTCTGGAAAAAAACCTATTTCCCATAAGACTTTTATAGATATAAAGAGAAAGAGCAACCGTTTACAAACGTACTCCACTCTCCCTCATTTAAACTATATTTCATTCAAAAACTTTAACAATACCAGCGTTTTATCTGCCATATTATTTTTAGATGTCTTTATATAAAACAAAATGTGTCCATTAAGTGCTACCTGCTTTTACTATTTTAAGATGCCAGATGGTTACAAAACAAAACACTATTTCTTTCATTTTCCTGATTTCTTTTAAAAATATAATACCATTTGGTATATTTACTTTCTAAAAGATGTAATTTGAAGCAGCAAAATCTCATTAGTAGAAACAAATCAGCCTGTGTCTGCCCTTTTGCTTCCTTTCTTCATTTCTTCAAAGGCCCCACAGTAAAGGAGAAGATGACTGCTGACATCAATGGGGGGCAGCGTGCGGGTGTGTTTGCGGTAAAAACCGAGTCTCTGGGGCTCAGCCTTGTTCGAACAGGCCCATGGCAGGATGAGAGGCATTGGACATCAGTATCAGAGAGACCTACATCCACATATCACCTTTATAGCTTATTAAATTTAGAACCTTCAGAATGTTCATCAATGTCTAAGAACTTCAATTTCATCACCCAGATAATGGAGCTCACGTGGTGCACACACCCTGCACTGTGAAAGTGAGATGATCATTCTGGCAAATGGCAGGTGCTCAGTGAGTGCTAGTTCTCCAACCCTTTTCCTTTCCTCCCAACCCCACTGCCCCTCCCAACCTGGTCATGGCCACATGCCCCAAACCCCAAATAACAAAATTACATTAATCAGCACAGCAGGTATTGTTCTGCTAAGGGCACCAGTGCATCAGCAAAGGCAGTCGACCATATCCTGTGTATTAAAATGAAAGAACATGATTTTAGAATTTAAATGTCATTAATTTCTATTAAAAATTAACTACTTGAGGATTTTCTAGCAAAATTAATCCAAGCTAATTGAATAGCCCTGAAGAGCAAGAAAACCATCAGGGCCATTGCAGACAATTGATTCAGTTCCTACAAAGTTAAAAAGCAAATTGTAGAGGGTTGTTATGACAATCTTCTCCTTATCAGCATGAATAAGAGCTCAGAAGCTTCATCCAAAATTCAATAGCAGAATAGTATCTTCACAACAGCCCTAAGAGGGTGTGTTTTCATCATAAAAATAACTTGCCTTAAATCCTCTGCAGAAAGAAATAAGATATAAATTTAATTTTTCATTCAGTAAAACTTCCCATTTTTGACATCAAAGTCTCCTCTTTTAATTGAACAAGAATAATTTCCATAGAAAAGTTCCCAAGAAAAACAACAGTGCATTTGATTAAAGTAAACCACAGTGCTGAGTACAGTCTCCAGTGAACCGAGCACTTAATAAAGGTGCAGGAAATGGCAAATGAGCAGTAAAAGCAAGTAGGCCTTAACAACATTTTACAACCACACATTAATTCAAGTGATTTTTTAGAAATCCATTCAAGACAGGTAGATATTTTTATGCCAATGGTGTGGGTGAGGAGGCTCAGAGAGGGTGACTTACCTAAGGCCACACTTCCTAATTGCACTGGAGCCCAAATCAGCTGATTCATTTGTGGGCCTTTAAAATCTTAGTGTTGGAATGCCCACCCCCATGGAGGTTGTTAAGTTTCCCGGCCACAACAGAATCCTATCAGTAACATTCCTGACATGTGGTTATTTGGTCCCTAACAATTCCCATGACTCACTCCTTTTATAAGGTCACTATTGCCATTTCTGAAATGTCTTCTTCACAATGAACCTAAATCTTCTCCCCAGTTATTTTTATCCTCCCATCCTGCCTACACAGCATAAATCCAATGCCCCTTCCATAGAAGAGCTGGTCCCAGAAGGCTCTTTGCACTTCAAAGCTAAAAACATTCCTTCCCCCAATACGGTTTCACCGTCAGTTGTTGCTATGGGTAACATGAAGGTACCATGTCCAAAAACCTTTGCTCATTTCCACCTTCCCACTTCTTCCCACCTTTTCATTTTTATGTCATATCACCCCTGAGATATTTAAAACAGAATCATAAATAGACTGATAAATAAAAGAATGTTCGGTTATATGACAACCAGTCACACAACCATGATCTTCCTGAAACACCTGGCACTGTGCAGGGGAGGGTGTTTATAATCTACACGTGTAAGAATCAACAGAGTTATCAGATCTCTTTATCTTTTACATTCAAATACAAAGTTAATCAATTGTGTGCACAACAAGCATTTATCTGAACACCAATGTCACGCCACATCCTATGCTAGGCTTTGTGTCAAGCACTACCCCATAGAGGGATCAGTAAGACCAAGTGTCTACTCTGAAAAGGAGTAATATTATTATTATCAAATACCTTTCATTGAGTATTTACAATGTGCATTTAAGTGCATCACATGCACTAATTCACTGAATCCTCACAATGACCATATGTAGATGTTACTGTAATTACTATTTTCGGATGAGAAAACTGAGTCCCAGAGAGGTTGGGAAATTCTTCAGCCTCTCTTTCTTTTCCCACCCTTCTTTTCATTTTTCTCTTTCAATTTTTGTGGTTCTTACTGGCTGCCCAATGTCCTTGCTAATGTTAAGTACTGTGAGGTTTTCTTCATTCACTAATTTACATTAGTATGTACGTGAGTACCAGGCTTCTGCCCTTCCTACTTTCTTGACCCACTTCCCCTCCAATGCATAAAAATGACCAAGGTCAGCAGTTGGGTGCCCCAACTCTGACTGGATGCTTGAACTGAACAATGAGATATAGTTTAAACAGTCTGGAGAGTATATAATATTTCAGAGCATCTGTTCCTCATCACGCCCAACACCGTTCATTTCATGCAACACCTGTAGTAGGTAAGAAGGGCAGATCAGAATAAGCAGTGCGTGCTATGACATGGAAGACTCCATTTGTAGATGGTGCTTTACTACATGTGCTTTGGGGAAGAGGGGCACAAGTGTAAAAACTCAAGGATTCCTTTGTTGGCAATTTTATCTTCCAATCTTATGCAGAATCTTTCCATCTTCCTTGTTGGCACATCCAACAGCAGCTCATCTCGGATTCCGCTACACAATGCCTAGTCTGAAGGACACACAGGGGTTAGCCTAGAGAGGGAGTGGGCAGAGTGCAGGGAGTTGGGGCCTTCATAGCAGGGGCTGAGCATGTGCCAAGGCCCCTAGATGAGGAGGCTTGGGGGATTCCAGGAACAAGTGCTGATTTGGAAGGGAGGGGGAGGGAGCACCGTCAAGGAAGAACTTTCTAATGAGAGTATTATTTGAGTGTCATGAGGAACCACAATACACGTAACAATATAACTGATACTCATACACTAATGTTCCCTATTTAAGTGTTATAAGCATTAAAGACATCTTTATTTAAAAGACAGCATTACAAAGAGTTTAATGTCATTTATATTTCTCTTTTCTGAAAAATGTCTTCAGTTCATAACAAATGCAAAAAGAAAGAAAGGCAGCATGTCTCTAATTAAATTTTTAAAAGGGAAGCAGCACTACAGCAAATGCATGTACAGATGATTCGCTTGTGAAATTTCATTTGACAGACATCACAATCCTCTTTCTAGTCTTTGGACCAAAGGCCATTTAGATTTTTGGTTTGTGTGTTTTGTTTTTTAAATTAAAATTGGACCTTAAAAACACAATGTAACTAAAAATCTACTAAAACTATAGGATAATTTAATTTGATATGTATATTCTTAGTTTTAAGTTCCCTTTGCATCCATTTGAAGCAGGCAGCTGGGCCTTATTTAGTAGTCTTACAGGTTAAGTATTTTTTGTAAAGGTTCACTTCGACCCAGGTAATCTGAAAGAAAAAACTAAGAAATCTACCATCTCCAATCCCTGTCTGACACTCTGAGATGATCAATAATTCCAACTCTCAGTCTTTGCAGGGGTTAATGTTATATTACCATGAATTCTTCCACGAAGAACTTCAGTGGGAGGGGTGATCTGCTATCTTTCTGTCGTTGTGGGCGGAAAGGACCTTGAGAGGCTGCTGTGCTGTGAAACAACATTCAGTCTTTAGCTGAGGCAACTCATTTACCCTTCAGGGTTTTGATCTGCCCATACAAGAGTTAAACTCCATAATCTCAAAGGCCCTCCCCCTCTCATAAGCTGTGAATTGTGGATGACTTGGTTTCCTCCTTTACAGAGTTGGAACGTAACAGATAGCCTGACCCTAAGGCTATTATAAGAAGTCTATCTTTCCACAGCAAAAGGCTATGCCCTTTTAAGTAAATTGACATACAGCTGGAAATTCATGTTGATAAAGTAGAGTACTGATTCATTTTAGTTAGAGCGCTCACATTTTTGATGGAGTCCTCTGTTGAAACACGGGCCAGTGTATCCATTCTAAGCAACGAAGAAAAAGAAGAGGTGCAACTCTGAGAATAAGTGGGCAGTTACAGAACTCCAAGATGTGTGAGAAAGTCCTGGGGCTTCATGAGCTGATGAGGGCAGGGATGGGGAATGGCAGAAGAGGAACGAACACAGAGAGTCAGAAGGGACAGGGAACTGATGTGTCCATTACTGCATGGCCCAGCATGTCACTCAGAAGGCCCACATTGAGCCATTTTTTAAAGATTTTACTTATTTCTTTTTAAGAGAAAGGGGGAGGGAGGATGAAAAACATCAATGGGTTCCCTCTCCTACACGCTTCATGCTGGGACTGGACTCACAACCCAGGCATGTGCCCTGACTGGGAATTGAAATGACCTTTTTCTTTGCAGGATGATGCCCCATCCACCTGAGCCACACCGGTCAGGCCACACTGAGCCACTTTGTATTCTTTCCTCATCAAGAGTTTTAAAGTTAAATTATGCAGGAGGTTTTGAATACGGGGTTTGTCCATTCTCTTTCACAAAATAACAAGATTCACCACAAAAACATGCACCAACTGTAATAAAAATGGAACACAAATGTCATCTCAACCACAATCCAAAAACATTTGGCTCAAATATCGGTCAGATTAATCCATCAAATCAGTGGATTAATTAATCTGTCAATAATCCATCACATTATTCCTGATTATTCTACGAAATAATCCCATGCCTTCCTCCATATTTTAGCCATCTCTGGAGACTTACATGCCCTGGCTCTCATTTTTCAATTTATGCTGAATTCTTATCCACTGCTTAGCACCCTCAACACCCTTGATCCCACCCTTCTTCCTGTTCTGCAGTTGTTCACAACTCTTGTAATTAGCAGAACAGTGAAAGGTGGTATGTCAGGGGTAGGGTTACCACTCAGCATTGCCCAGTCAACAACTCAACCTTTTCCTAAAAGACCTCTCTACTTCCTTCCCTCCGAGAATCCTCATGGGGTCATTCCACTTAGGTCGCTCACTATTTACTTGCTCCTCTGTCCCTCTCTACTCCCCACAATGCCCAAGAAAATTCCAGATAATCTATTATTTAGAGCAATTCAATTCTCTCTAGGCCTGTTTTAGAAACCAAAACCCCTTCCCAGTTTTGAATAATCTGAACCTTTTAAAGAGAGTGTGAGATTACAGTCTTTCCTTAAAAATGATTGGTAATTCTTAGGTAGTAGTTGTGTTTTCAAACAATGACATTTTCCATTTAAAATATATTCAAGTATGTACTAAATCAGTGATGGTCAACCTTTTTCTTCTCATGGCACACATAAACTAATTACGAAAATTCTTCAGCATACCAAAATATATATATATATATATATATATATATTGCCAATCTGACAAAAATAGGTAAAGTTTTGATTGATTTACAAAAAAAATAGTAATTACCTACCCTTTTTGCTCCAAAGTGACTTTTTAAAAAGTCAGGTACCTACATTTGTATATAAAGATTTCTGGTACCAAGAATTAACGAATCAAACACAACCTTATTATGCAATGTGACCAATAAGATGCAACTCTATTATATGACCTATATATTTTTATTCAAGACAGGGCATTCACACCAGAGGACTGCTGTTGTGTTGGCTGTTGTCATTTTCTATTTGGCAATCTAAGAGAAAAGAGGTCAGTGCTCCTGACTTAATAGGTATTGCATGTTTTAAAAATTCTTGCAACACACACGTTGAAAACCACTGCCCTAAAGGATGAGCATCAATCCTAAACAAGAGTTAGCCCAAATGTATTACATGGCTTCCAAAAGTGGCATCCAGAGTGTATTGTTCTTTATATTTTAATAGTTATTCTCAAACATTAGCATGTACCCAATCAACCAGAGGGCTTGGTAAAACACAGATTGCTGGGCCCATCTCTAGAGCTTTGGTTTCAGTAGACTTGGAAATTTGCACTTCAAACCCGTTCTGAGCACTGCTATTACTCTGCCCCTTGAAGGACCACTGCTTTAACAGAAGTCCTCATCCCTTCCACCTGAGAGGGCAGGAAGAGCAGCAGAGTACCTTGACTAACATAATGGCTGGAGCTTTCTGCTGAAGGTGTATGTAGCAAATACTTTCACTTGTCCCCTGTCAGCCCACACACAGTGATGAATCATTCTGTTCCCACAGATTCTATTCTATTTCCTTAAGTTCCACGGAGCAAGAGTTGGTGTGGTCTGCATATTAATCATTCCTCACAGACCCCATCATCATGGCACTTCTAAGGATACGCTCAGGTCTTACATTATAAATGTGAAATGGTTTAGAAAATGATGCTCATTTTCCATCCCTATCATTTCCCCTTAATCATCATGATTGTTGCTGATTACTCCCCCAGTGCTGGTGGGGAGAATGTGTAAAGAGTGAGAAGTTTGAAGGAGATAAAAGCAGTTGATATAGTACACGATCTTTCATATGTTTAGCATTGAGATGTGACAATAATTTTTGTACTCTCTGAGCAAGTGGCAGATGGGTGACTTCTGGCAGAGAAACAATTGATGCCGATTTGATGGCTGCCCCCACAGCATCATTAACAAGGCATTGTAAAGGAGAACCATAACCAAAATTTTAGCTACTGTTCAGCATCAACTGTTGAGCATCTTCTCACCAGCCAGATTTCTCCCAAGACAGGCTATTTCTGCAGGAATCCTTAAATTGAGCAACCTAATCAATAGCCAAGCATAAGACACAAAACCACACACTTAATGACAGGCTCTATAAGCAACATCTGCTGAAATTAAAGAACCACCTTCACAGTTCGGCATAGAAAGGGAAAATGCTCCTGTACTATCTTTTCCTGCCTCCTTTGCCAAATATTTGGTTATTTTCAGAGACATCTCTAAGGGTTCAGGACCTTAATGTTTATAAAAGAATGGCCAGTAATACCCCTTTAAAAAGTGGGTTCATCGTGGAGTGTCAGATCACATCAAGCTATGCAAGCCACTCCCACCATACCGGAGAATGCATGAGAATAAAACTTAGAAGATGTTTCCATTCCCAAGGCCAGGGTTTAAAGGTTTACATTAAAAGACTGACTTATGAAACTGATGCTTCCTGTGAACTGGAACTATTTTATTCTTTTAAGTTTCCATTATATATCCTTCTGGGGGCAAGTGGACTTTCAGGGTCTGTCTTTAGATAGTATTTAGTCAATTTCTCACACACTGGGCTTGTTGGGTATCTATTTGGCTCTTTAAGAAAATGATTTGAAGACATTACAATAAGCATCTTATACCATAATTTAAAATTATTATTGATAAGAAGGCTGTTAAAAAGTAGGTATATTAACTTGGTAGCAGCACCTGGTTCCTAGCAAAAAATTCTTGAGAGTTTTCTATAAGAGGAAAAAGAAAATTAAACAACCAAGCAGAAACAGTCTTTTGATTGAAGGAAAGAATCATAAAGCCACTTTCCTCCAGTTTTACTCTGAGCAACTAGATTGAAAAATCAAATGAGAGGTCTGCATACAATTAACCCTGATAGTCTACATGATGTGAATGCAAATTTATGGCTAAGAGGGGACTTCACAAACCTAATACACTAATGGTCACAGTGAGCTGATAAGGGATAAATTAAAGATGACTAGAAAACATATTTCTTTTAAAACCTTTTCTAAGAGAATGATGGCCTCATTAAAGTTACAATGTCTTAACTGTACAAGTTGAACTTATACATCTTATTCTAAAAAGATAACATGTATTCTAAAGATACATCCCTGAATGGCCATGGCAGACCACCATCCTGGTGTTCAAAGCCTTCCTCAAAAGTTGGCTCCACAAGTCCAAGGTCGTGAACTGATAACAGATGTATGACTTTCAACTTCCGTTACATCTTCCTTCTCTCGTGTTTGTCTCTATCCAAAACCTCATCAAAACATATCAAAACCTTTCTGACCCTTTTGCTTTATGGACTCAAAACCAATTTAATGTCTATATTGCACTCATGATTTTAGATACAAAAATAAAAGAAATTCCAAAACAGCCAATAGTTCTCCTAATTAATATTTTTAAATACTAGCTGAAACACAATTTATGCACCTAAAAACAATATTAACACACCTATTTTTAAATGAGATAGTAGTCTCTAGACCCTCAAAAACATTTTCCTTTCTTTAGTCAAAATAATTTTCTTGATTTGCTATGAAGTATATATCCAATCCTAATTAATTTATTACTAATCTTAATATATAAAGCTACAACTTTAAAAAAGATATTTCCAAGTATGAAATCAGTTCATTTTAACCAGTATAGAAAAAAAGAAATAAAATAGCATAGCATAAAGTAGAAGGGAACAGAATAAAAATTAATAAAACATACTGCATGTAGCAACTGAAATACTGATTACTGAAGTTTTAGAGTTTTATTTCAGTTGCCTGTGCATATGTGCGTCCATACTAGACCATGAGATAAACTGGGTCGTGGCCAAAATATTTGGAAAAATACTGTTCTAAAATATGCTGACACTTACTTTTATTACATTTACTTTAAAAAGTAATGGCCCTGACCAGTATGGCTCAGTTGGTTGGGCATATCATCCGGCGAAGAAGAGGGTCGCTGGTTCGATTCCTGGTCAGGGACACATGTTTGGGTTGAAGGTTGGGCCCCCAGTCAAGGGGCTACTGATTGATGTTTCTCACATCTATGTGTGTCTCTCTCTCTTCCTCCCTCCCTTCTCCTCTCTCTAAAATAAATAAATAAATAAAATCTATTCACAAAAGAAAAATGAATATGGATTAGTAGATGATCATTTGTTTCTACATCTTAGAAACTATGTACAATGTGTAGGCTGGCTGTCATGCTCATCCTGCCAGATGAAAGAATTTGCTTCTGAAGAAATTGCTTATAATATGTTGAAGCTAAAGATTGAGCAGCCCAACATCTGGTGCCTGGAATATCAATTTACGAGTATCTGAGTCACTTTGGCTTTCATTCAACCATGTGACCTGCATTTATCAAGACTAGTTTATACAGATACCATGTTAGGCACAGGAAGAGAAATGGTGAACAGAAAAGTCAATATCCCTATGATCCCTGCTGTCATGAAGCTTAGAGTCTAGTGGATATTAATCAGATGAATACACAAATACAGTATCATTATAGCTGTAACATGCTACAAAATATAATAAAGAAGATAACGAGGAATCCTCACCTGGTCAAGAAAATAATAATTATTAATATCATTAATAACCATATATAACATCTTATACCAATATAATTTTACTGATATGAACAATATTTAGGTGGTATTAACTTCCTTGAGGAAATGACATCTGAACTGAGATCTTAGGGATGAGATGTCGTTTACTGCATGAAGCAGTGTGCAGTGAGGGCTGGGGAATGAGAACATCCCAGGCAGAGGACACAGCAGATACAAAGCTCCTGTGGCAGGAGGCAGCCTGCACACTGCCAGGGACAGAAAGAATGACAGTTGTCTCAGCCTGCCCCAGAGATCATATGGGGAAAGCATCTTGTCACATGACCTTACAGGGGTTAGTGGGAGTCAGAACACGCAGGAACATGCAGCCTTGTTAAAGATTTTGATCTTAACAAGGGGGACAGCATATAACCAAATTTCTCTCTTGAAAAGATTACTCTGGCTGCAATGTGGATAAGGTTAAGGGAAGAACAAGAATGGATGTGAGAGAACTGGTCTGGAGATTATTCTAGCCTGTAACAGTAATCCCTAGTATAGTCCGTGTGAAAGGTTCTGCTGGCTTATGCTTGAGGGTTTGGCCAGGTGCACTCAAGATATAAAGAAGCTGTTAGGGGGTGAAATAAGCAGATGACTGACCAGACTTGAAAGAGTAAGTAAGAGAAGTACTTTCAGGATATTTCCTAGGCCTCGTGTTTACAGACCAGTGGTGATGTGGAAGAGGGTTTTCCATGACTGATCTTATCCTCTTGCCCTCAACTATGGTAAGGTAGAATATATATATATAGATAGATCTACTTTATATATATCTATATACTTATATATCTATATATTTATATATCTATATATCTATAGTATCCTTAGTATATCTATACTAAGATATAGATATCCTTAGTATCCTTAGTATATCTATACTAAGATATACTAAGGATACTATAGATATATAGATACTATAGATATATAGATACTATAGATATATAGATATAAAGTAAATCTGTCTATATATATATATATATATATGAATGGCAGATAAACACTTTTTCATTTTAATATAAAGCAATGGATATATCCCAAAAAGGGAAAATATTTGGATAAGCAGGTATGGTATTCAGAAAAAAGGTATGGGCTGAAGATTTTAATTTTAGAATTAACAGAAGATAGTAGGAAATTGACAATAGATGGGATTATTTAGGAAAAAAGATGAAGTGAGAGGAGATGAGGGAGAAGAGGAGGAGCAGAGACAGAAGGAGATGGCAGGGGAGGGAAAGAGAGGGGAGAGGAGGGAAAGGGGAGAAGGAAGCAGCATTGGGACTGACTGAGCCTGAGGAACTACTGGGTGCGTGGCTGGGTAGCTCAGAGGAGGAGCACACAGGGAGGTTGAAGAAAACCATGTGCCCAAGTCAAAGGAAGAGACAGTTTCAAGGAGGAAGAAGTGGCAGCTGAGAGATTAAACAAGATGAAGACTGGGAAGTATTATTTAGTTCTGGAACACTGAAGGCATCAAAGAGCCCAGTGGTCAAGAAAGATTATATTATTAAAAGCACTGACTGAGCTTCTATTACACAAGTGCTGAGAATTTTAAAGCTCAATTATGAGTAAAAATCACATACAGTATTATTATCAATGGCCTATTATTGGGACCCAATGAAAGGGTAAACAACATCTCCTTTTATAACAATAGTATAAACAACATTTTTTCATTTTTTCCATGATTGATCATATCTTCTTGCCCTTAACTATGGTAAAGTAGAATTACATATCCATATGAATAGCAGATAAGCATTTACTTTTTCATTTTAATATAAAACATAATGTTTCACCTCAATAGAGTTCAAGTTTCTCTGACTCAATACATTCAATATCCTTCACAATCACAATTCAATCTGAAAGCACATCTCATTAAAAACATTCTCTGTGTGCTGCTGGATGAATGATTTCATAAATTGCATACAAAATCCAGGCCCTGGAATACTGAACGGAAGAGGATTCTGATGAGTAAACATCTGCCATTTTTAGTTCATTTTTATTGTGCACACTTGCAAGCTTATTCAAGTTTCTGATCAGAGTTACATGCAGACTTTTATAAACATTCTGTAAAGCCTGACCACAGAAATGTAGTCAAGACATAGAAATTTAAATTTCAAAGTTGGCTGAGCATGGCTGCAACCCAAATCAGAAGAGGAAATGTTATACTCCAGTAGATTTTCAGAGCACAGAAATTGTACCACAATTTCAAAAGAAAGCATTAGGCCAGCAACAAATGGAAAGCTACATTTATAGAATGCTTTTAGACTTAAAAAAATTAAAACAATCATGTATTCATTGATTCATGTTCATATTTATTGTCAACCATTTGTTGAGCACTAAGCCGCAGGTCTGAATGGACAGCATATGTTCCACGTGACAGGGAAATGGCCATCATGCCAAGGCTGTGAAGGAAAAGACTCCAAAAGTAGGAGGGTGTATCTGGCTCAGTCGGGGGGCTGGAGGATGACCACTGTAATGCCAGCAGCTTCCATTCATTTGGCACTTACTACTGTGCCAGGCTCTGAGGGACCACCCCATGGACTGTATTAGTTGATCCTGGAAGCAATTCTCTGAACTGGGTAGTAATGTCATTATTCCCATTTTAAGATAAGAAAACTAAAATAAAAAAACATTTCTATTTTGTTGGTTTGTTTGTTTTTAGTATAAATCACAATGTTTAGAATGGTTATTCTTAAGACATCAAGAAAATCTAAAATCTGCTCAGCAAAATACTGATAATAGAGGAGGCAGGCTTTTAGAAATGTCATCACTAAGAAACGGTTGTGATCCGGTTATTGCGCTGGCGTTCGCAGGTATCAGTTGTTTCTTGGGAAGACTCTCCATTCACCCCAAGGATGACAGATTAAGGAGGCAATAGTGTACAGGATTGAAAAGAAATAAAAAATAAATAGCAAGGCAAGAATAAAAAGATACAAAACTGAATAACACTGGGTAGTGTTGTATCAGCCACTACATGGCAGACCAGAGAGTGAGAGACACGCACACACATGCATATGCCATCTACAACCGAGGACCTAGCCTCTCCCTACTCCTGTAGTAAACCTTCACACTCAAGATCAGGCCTCCTGCTCAGTAGATTACAGTACTTCTTTCTGACCCCTAAATCTGCTTTTAAAAATACTGTCAGCACTGGCTGGTATAGCTCAGTGGACTGAGCATGAGCCTGTGAACCAAAGAGTTGCTGGTTCAATTTCCAGGCAGGGCACATGCCTGGGTTTCAGGCCAGGTCCCCAGTAGGGGGCGCACAAGAGGTGACCACACATAAATGTTTGTCTCCCTCTCTTTCTCCCTCCCTTCCTCTCTCTAAAAATAAATAAATAAATAAATAAAAATTAAAAATAAAAATACTGTCAAACCCATCTCATTTGCAGCTGTAACACAACACTTCTCTGTCAAATTTCTCTGCTGATTCTCCTGCACAGAGTTCTCATTTCTCTTACTTAGTTCCAAGGCCTCCTCCTTACACAGAGGCTTTTGCCCATGTCTCCTCTCCTGCTTTATTTACCACCACCTCAGCCTCTGCCTGGCCCACCTAAATCCCCTGTCTCATCTCTTCCCTTCTCCTAATTCCTTCCTCATGGCAGCTCTACTCCGTTTCTTCTGCCCGAACAACTCTTAACTGACACTCTCACCAATAAAAAATTGTTACGGAGTTCAGCAACATTTGGGAAAATAAACTCACTCTAACTTAATGGCATAGAGAAGTGAGTTTCAAACTCTTTTAGCTACACAATCCTTTTGTCAGTGAAATTTCTCCCAGGATCCAGCCACTTAGGACTAGGGCCCGAAGGGATGGGTAGATGTCTGGGGCAGCCCAGTGGTCTGGGTGGGACCCCAAAGACCAGCAGCTCTCTGGGTAGCTTCAGGGTGTGGAGGCAGATCATCAACCAATGCCAAAAGCACAGCCTATTATGGAAGGTTTTTGGAAGTCAAATCAAACATTCAGAAAACCTAAAGTACTAGAAAAACACTTAGAAACTCACTTCTGTAAAATAATAATCAACCATGAAACAAATATTAAAGTGCCTACAATGTGCTGGACACTAATTTGAGCACTTAGGCTACATCAGTGAAAACCAAGGTCCCCTGCCCTCTAGTCAAAATCTAGCAGGAGGAGACAGACACCTAAGATGCACATAATACATATACAAATGATACAATTTATTAGAAGGTGATGGGTGTTGTTGGAGGTGGGGAGCAGAAAGGGAATGAAAAGGACACTGGGAGTTCCAGACAGTGGGACAAGAACAGGGAGGCATGTTGCAACCATAAAGAGGGCAATCAAAAAAGGCCTCCTGAGTAAAGTACCATTCAGCAAAGGCCTAAAAGAGGTGAGGAAGTTAGTCAGGAAAATGTTTGAGGGAAGAGGTAGTGGTATCTGGCTTTAATTGGTACTTTTTACTGAACCACTTACAGTGGGCCAGGCAAGTTGCTATTAAGTTAGAACAAGTTAATTCACAGAAGAGTTGTGAAGGCAGTGGAAAGAACTTCCATATAACGTTCAAGCAGCTTTCCTAATGATAAGGTCTTTAATAACATTTATCAAAACTGAGAACTTAACATTGGTGCAATACTATTCATTAACTAACTTCCTGACTTTATTCAGATTTCAGAATTTTTCCACTAATGTTCTTTCCCAGTCCAGGACAGAATACTGCATTTAGTCAGCATGCCTGTTTATTTTCCTCCAGTCTGTGACAGTTTCTCAGCCATTCCTCGTTTTCATGAAGTTGACACTTTAAAGCAAACTGATCAGGTATTTTATAGAATGTCCTTCAAGTTGAATCTTTTTTCCTGTGCTTTTTTTAATGAATAAATGGGGATTATAGATATGGAGGAAGAATGTAAAGTGCCCTTCTCATTTCATCCTATCATTGGTACATGATATTAACAGGACTTACCACTGGTGATGTTGAACTTGATCACTTAGTTAAGATGGTTGATGTATGCCAGGTTTCTTCATTGTAAAATTCCTATTTCTCTCTTCCATAATTCTTTAAAGATTTTATATATTTATTTTGAGAGAGATGGGGAAGGAGGGGAAAAGAGACAGAGAGAAACATCAATCTATTGTCTCTCCCGCCCAACTGGGGACCTGGCCTGCAACCTGGACATGTGCCCTACTCAGGAATTGAACCCACTGTGCCATACCAGGTAGGGCTCTCTTTCCATAATTTTAAAAGGTGAGTCACTATATCCACACTTAAAGAGAACTGAACTACACCTCTTGGAGGGGGTCATATAAAACAGTTTGTGTACTTACGTTAAAATCACCAGAGTAACTAATAAATCTTTGAGATGAGGAAGACAGTTTGAGGCTGTGCACATATCCTCTTTCTCCTTCTCCAAGCCTGGTCTTGTATATTTCCCACCCGAGTCTTAGAATCAGCCCTTTCTTCTTTTAACAGAGAACTGTATTCAGAAACTGTCTGGGACCTAGGGATGCTTGCTGCTACTGAAATGTCACTGCTTCTAGGACCTCTCGGCAATGTGCACACACATATCTCTATTTATTTCTGCATCTACATGTGTATATACTTAAATTAACACTGAAGGTGTGGGGATGCACATTCCACCTCCTTGAGAGTGGAGTGCTCCATGAATTATTTAGAATTTTTCTGCATAGGAGATTCGTCTCCTGTTCTCCATTTATTTATATTACTGTACACTCAGGAATCTTTATTTCACACTTAGGAATATAATCCAATACTTCATTTTGTTGCTCCATTTGGACCAGCCCTGGTACTAGCCCTGGCCATTGGGAGCTCTTTCAGTTGGTTCCTGACTCCCTTTGATATACCCTGTCGTTGTGGGTTTTTTCTTTAACACTCCCTCACTTTCTGGCACCAGGCTCATTTGGTACATTTCTTGACCCAGTCCTAGAATCAGCTATTTCTCCAAGGATTCCTGGTTTCCTTTATCCGACAATGGTATTAGGAACTCAAATCTGGGTGCTGGATGTGCCCTACATTTTTGAGCTAATAATTTATCATAAATATTTTCAATGTGAGTATACAAGTTAAATAACCACATTTTCAGTTATATAATATTCCACTGTGTAGATAAACCATAGCATCATCTACTGATGGATATTTTTACTGTCTCTAAATGTTTTGATATTATAAACAATGCTGGGATAAACTTTCTGTATTAAAATCATTACTCTCATGACTAACTATTTCCTTAGGATAAATTCCTAGAATTATAAATAGTGAGTTTAGGACTTTAAATGCATGTTATGACAAAGCCTTCCTGAGTCCCACCTACAGAAAATGACTGCCCATTGCTCCACACACTCTCCAACATTAGTTACATCATTATTTTTATCATTTCTCATTTAATGGATAAACCATTTTGTAGTTGTAATTGAGTACTAAGATGAACAATTTTTTAAATATATAATCCTTATTATATTTTTCCTATTACCATTTAGCCCCCTTAAGCCTCCCCTCAGCAATCACCACACTGTTGTCCATGTCCATGAGTCCTTTTTCATTTTTGCTCAGCCCCTCTATCCCCTAACCTCCCCCGACCCACTAACTGTCATCTGTTCCTCATCCATGAGTCTGTCTCTGTTTCGCTTGTTAGTTCAGTTTGTTCATTAGATTCCACATATGAGTGAAATCATATGGTATTTGTCTTTCCGTGACTGGCTTATTTCACTTAGCATAATGTTCTCCAGGTCCATCCAGACTGTTGCAAAGGATATAATTTTCTTCTTTTTTACAGCCAAGCAGAATTCCATTGTGTAAATGTCCCATAGTTGTTTTATCCACTCATCTACTGATGGACACCTAGGCTGCCTCCATATCTTGGAGACAGTAAATAATGCTGAAATGAACATAGGGGTGCTTATGTTCTTTTGAATTCGTGTCTTGGGTTCCTTCAGATATATTCCAGGAAGTGGGAATACTGGGTCAAAAGACAGATCCATTTCTAATTTTTTGAGGTATCTCCATACTGCTTTCCATAGTGGCTTCACCAGTCTGCATTCCCACCAACGGTGCAAAAGGTTTCCCCTTTCTCCACAACCTTGTCAGCATTTGTTTGTTGATTTATTGATGATAGCCATTCTGGCAGGTGTGAGATGATAACTCATTGTGGTTTTAATTTGCATTTCTCTGATGATTAGTGATGTTGAGCATCTTTTCATATGTCTATTGGACATCTGTATGTCTTCTTTGGAGAAGCATCTATTCAGGTCCTTTGACCATTTTTTAATTGGGTTGTTTTTTTGGTGTTGAGTTTGGTGGTGTTTTGGTGTAAGTATATTATAAACTTTGGATATTCACCCCTTAACAGATGTACCAGCAAATATGTTCTCCCATTCTGTGGGCTGTCTTTTTATTAAGATGAATAATGTTTTAAATATTTATTTGCCATTTAAACCCCCTTTAATTTTTTTTGTCTATTCAAGTACTCTGACCACTTTTCTATTGGTAGACGTTTTTTTAAAGATTTTATTTACTTATTTTTAGAGAGAGAGGAAGGAAGGAAAAAAAAGAGGGAGGGGAACATCGATGTGAGAGAGAAGCATCAATCGGTTGCCTCTCACAGGCCCAGATCAGGAGCTGAAGCAGCAACTCAGGCATGTGCCCTGACTGGGAATCAAACCAACGCTTTTTCGCTTTGCAGGACAACACCCAACCAACTGACCCACACCAGTCAGGGCAGTAAACTTTTTATTAATTGATATGTATAGTCCTTGTGCATTACAGAAATTAACTCTTTGACTGTTACACACATATTTTACCGCCTTCCACCAGTTTATCATTTGTCTTCTGATTTGGTCTATGGCCTAGACCATTTCTTTTTAAACAATAACTTTCCAAATACCAAATTCTATAAATTTAAACTAATTTATAGATTTTTTTTTTGCCTAAGCAACATTTACACTTTACAATTTTGCTCATGGACTAAAAATGTGTTTACTCTTACATTTTTGCATTATGTGGCAAATCTCAAAAAGAGCTGATGATGTATTATTGATTCTGACACAGTCATGAAAGCACAGATTATGCTACTATTAAAACTTATATTTTATGACAGGCTTGTCAGGTTTAATTTATGACTCATACACATTTCTGGCTCAGTAGCCACAAGTTATCTCCTTTTGAATCTTTATGATATAGTACATTTTCTTGCCAGATTATTTTTTCAAGCATCTTGACATATTCTAATAAAAAAAAATAAAATACACACCAAAAATTGATAAATAGGAAATATCATTTTAAAAGAAATTTCAAATATATATGTTCATATACATATACATCAATCTCCATTTATTTCTCATGCTAGTTTTGTACTTTATAAATATATTTTTTTAATTTTTAGAAAATTATATAACATGAAAATTATGTTGTCACATTTCTCTAATTTTCTTAAAATAAGAAACAAGCACAACACAAAATGGAACTGATGAAACCACCTTCTTTAGAGTAGCAGTGACATTTCAAATGAAGAGAAAAGTGTGTTTGTGTGTGTGTGTGTCCTAGGAATTGCCTAGGATGGTGGGGTTGAGGAAGAGCTGTCTGAGAACATTCTAGTCACGTGCAGACATGGTAGTGGGAAGACATATGGCACATTCAGTAAACAGAAGTAACGTAGGCAGGGCCAGACAACGTGGGCCATCGAGTCTTGTTAAGGATTTGAGTCCTTAGCCTAAAAGCAGATGGAAGCACATGTCAGTGACTTGTTCAAATTTATTGTTTTACAAGATGCCTGAGTAATATAGAGAATGAGTGAAAGGGAAGTAAAAATTCCTGAAGACCAGGATTGAGGCATGTCAGTGGTCTGGGCTACGATGATGGTGGCCTCACTCACTGGCAGGAGCGGGCTGGAAACATGGAGAGAAGGGAATGGGTCTGGCGTAGAGCTGGCATGCAAAATCCACAGCACTTAGCGATTTGGTTAAAAGCAGGGAATGAGGGCAATGGATGGACAGCAGTGCCTAATCACGAGATGGGAAAAAGTAAGAGAGAAGTGTGGTAGGAAGGTGAGCATGTTTTATTTTGAGCTTTGCAATCTCTTAGAAATAACCAAGAAAATATGATGTCACTGGAGCTTAAAAACAAAGTTTGAACTGAGGTTCTATAATGAGCATAACTATCACATAGATTCATAATTGAATCCAAGAGTGTAGTGGGGCTACTTAGGGAAAGAGTATAAAGCAGTGGTTCTCAACCAGGGGCAAGGCAGATATTCTGCCCTTGGGGGATTTTTGAAAATGTCTGAAAACATTTTTTGGCTGTCACAACTGAAAGCATCTAGGGAAGAGAGACCAGTATTCATATATTCCTATGGCTAAATATCCTACAATGCACAAGACAGACCCCTACAACGAAAACTACCTAGACCAAATGTCAGTAGTGCTAAGGCTGAGAAGACCGTGATGGTCCAGGAACAGAGATTAAGGAAGAACAACCGCAGAATTTGGAGGAATGCCAGGAGTGTCTGGTGCTGGGAACATCAAAAGAAGCAAGTTTTCAAAGAAGACATGGGCAACAAACACTGCCAGATGTTGCTACTGCAGAATGAAGTATTGCATATACTGATTCAGAGTCTAATTAATACAGAAATTGTTTTTTATCACTTCCCCTAAAATACTTCCAAACCTGTGTTATTTTTCAACAGGCCACAACACAGGTATGCATTTTTAGAAAAAAAAAAATGGAATTTTGCATCACTTCTTATAAATCCCAACTTTGGTCACCTTTCTAAATTTCTCCATTTCTCAGATGTTCACCCCACAGAGGACGGAGCTGATTTTGTGTAGAAGCTGTAAGAGTCAGGAGGGGAGAGAGAAGTAGGGAGTTTGCGCAGGAGAAAAAACGACAGCCTTTACATGGAAAAGAGCAAAGTCCACTTACAAATACAAAGGACTCCAAATGAACATTCAAAGTTTGTTATTTGGAATTCTGTGTGCATCTTCCCACAGAGACAATGCTGTAAGAAGTAACTAAACTTAAGAAAAAACTACTCAGCTGGCTTTACCCATAATATCTTTTGACACTGCTGGCAGCGCAAGCTGTAGAGGACCCTAGTTTCAGGAGGTTCAGGTGCATTTCAAACAAACAATTCAAGTGCCTTCCCCTCTTTTGGGAACACCCTTGATCCCAATTTTGTCAAAGCTCATCTGTTCCTCAAACACTTACGGAGTACCAGTATCACTGTTTGTGTAGTGCCTGCGTCCCCCACTAGGGGCTGAGCTCCATGGAGCCAGCACCATGCCCACTCTATTTACTACTAAACACTAAGAAACTACCATTACTGCCTGGCATTCAAAAAACAAAAATTGATTAATGAATGAATGAATGAATGAATGATGAGCAAATGAATTAATATATTTCTATGTTTTAAAATAATGCTTGCTGACCCTGATATATTTCAAAAGAGTGAATTATTATGCAGAATTGCCAAACAAACTTTTAAAAATAGGTTGGCAGTATGAAGAATGCTGTTTTGAGGCAGAAGGCCACCCATAATTAGGCCAGTCCTGCCTGAGAGCCACCTGGGGGTCAGCCTGCTTCAAATGGTATGTGCGTGTTTGTAGTTATATTTTTATTCCTCCCTTTCAGATATTAAAACATCTATTTCTGCCATGGCTGTGGTGGTGGTGATGCGAGTGTACTGCAAATTAACAAACAATTTTTAAATTTAGGGAGAAAACAGTCTGTTTGATAATAAAAGAAAATCTTCAGGAGAGGCAAGTTTTTGAAATGTATGGAAACCTACTAACAGGATTACTGTATTATCGTAAACAATTTTATGCAAAGAAACTTCCACATTGGACTTCAAAAGGGAATGGAATTAAGACAGAAAAAAGTGGGTCAGGTGGAAAAGACTTTTCTGATTAGGAAAAAATAGTCATCAGGGAGCATTTTACAGTGAACTCAAGCATGAGGCCCTTGGAAGGTGCTTTTCTCAGAACTAAACAGTGCCATTTAGACCAAGGCATAGTAGAGAATGAAAGCATCTTCTCAACAGCAAACAGGCAGGGAGTGGCAAGAACAGGGCAATCCGTAGGAAGCCAGGCCATCAAGCTGTCAATTAAAACCACAGCCAAAAAAAAATGCAGACGCACTTTTAATGAGCCAGTAAATGTGTAGGAGTCTAGGACTTTTAGATGTTAACTGCAAAAGTAGGTTTAGAGTTGTTCACGTGGAAAAACACTACAATAATTAATAAATAATAATACAAGAATAAACTCTGTTTCACGTACTTACAATTGTAAACCTACTTCTGCCCCACCCTGTAAAAAGGTCTATCTGAAAACAAACAAAAAAAGATAGGAAGACCCTGATTAAATAATACTGAATAAAGTTTAGTCGATAATTTTATTCTGGAGTGTATTTTATTAAAGGTTGCCTCAAGTTTAATATCCTTTGGTTTATAATGTGTAATTAGTAATTGGTAGGAATACCATGCATTTTAATAACTATCCCCACATACTCATCACAAACATAACATAAAGGAGTGCTCCCTCATACTCAGCAATCCACACCCAGAGTAACCTTCTGTGGTTAATACTTAGAAGCTATAAGCACTAATGTTCCAAACTATAAACATAGTGATATAATTTTAAATGATATTGATAAGAGCTAACAATTATTGTGTGCACATGAGGTGCTAGAGGCTTTACATATATTTCATCTACTCTTCACAACAAACCCAGGATAGTGGTATCAGAATTGGACCCATATTCTAAATGAAGAAGAATAAGGAATAAAGCAGTTAAGTAACTACCAAGATTCCAGCTCAGGGCTAGAATCTGAAGCACACATTCTTCTAAAAGCTCTATCAAGTAATGCCATACGTAACAACAAGGACATCTGGAAGGCCCACTTAATTTCTCCGTGCATGCTTTGAGTTCTTGTTTCCACTTCACTTTCAAAACTACTTGTTCTTCCATGTCTGTACACTCTTCTGGATTAACTGTATCCGCTACCATGGCTTCCACTTTATCTCGAAGTTGAAGATTCCCAGCTCTTGGTCCAACCCAAGCAGTGCTCCTCTACAGGCACTGTCATAGACATTTCGACTCGGATGGCATTCTGCTACTTAAAGCTAGACATGACAAAAACTGAACTCAGTGTCTCCAACCCATCCCCTCAATCTACTTTTCTTGCCTCTAGAAATATCTACATTTCTTTCAATATTTAAGCCAGGAATTTGGGAGTGAGCCTGGACTCCTCTCTTCTCCCTCAAATCCTACATCCAGACAAACCACAAGTTCTTTTGATTCCACCTCCTGATTAACTCTCCTATCAGTCTAGTCGTTCTGTCCATACGAACTTCCCCATGAACTTCAGCAGGACCACTATGACACCTCCTAAATGATATTCCTGCTTGGGACCACATTCCAAACATTTTCTGTAGTGCTACCAAAGTGTTTGGGTTTTTTTAAAGAACAAATCATGATTTTATTCATTCATTCACTCAGTTATAAATGTGTTAGCCAGGCACCATTCCAGCCAATGAAAATACAACATTGAATAAAAGGCACCATGGAGCTTCATTCTTGTGGAGAGACTGACATTACACAAGGGTGTGTGTGTGTGTGTGTGTGTGTGTGTGTGTGTGAGAGAGAGAGAGAGAGAGAGAGAGATAAAAGCTTAATACTCCCTTGTGTACACACACCCTGGACTTCATCCTTATTAAGCTACTTTCAGTTTCCCAAACACGCCATGCTCCCACATCCAGGCCTCTGCACATGTTTCTTCTTGTTAAAATTCTCTTCCCCCTGCCGTCTTCACCAGGCTAACCCCTACCTACTTTCAGCAGATCTTCCCTGATCCCTCCGGTTCTCATTCTGTTATCCATCATGGGGTTCCCAAAGCAACTTAACCTGACCCTTTATAGGCTCTAACTGTAAAAATTACTCACCTGTAGTCCTCTCTAATATAAAAATGCCCAGAGATCAAGAACATGTGCCCTGATGACATGATAAATATTTGTATTACTTTGGTGAGGCTACCTTAACAAAATACCAGAGACTAGGTGGCTTACACAACAGAAATTCATTTTTTCACAGTTCTGGAAGTTAGAAGTTCCAGACCAAGATGTTGGCTGATTTGGCTTCTTCTGAGGCCTCTGTGTTTGGCTTGGAAGTAGGTGTCTTCTTGCTATGATCTTGTACGGTCCTCCCTCTGTGCATGCACATCCCTGGTGCCCCTTAGCATGTTCAAATGACCTCTCCTTGTAAGAATACAAATCAGATTAATTTAGGGCCCATGCTAATGGCCTCATTTTAACTGAATCACTTCTTCAAAGGCCTTGCCTCCAAATACAGTGACATTGTGAGGTACTGGGGGTTAGGGCTTCACCATTTGGGGGGATTTAATTCAGCCCATCACAGTGGTCTGTAATCAACTCACAGCCCATCTTGTTTTGTCCACAGCCCCACCGCTCCCCTGCTCCCACAGCACTTCGAAGCAAATGGAAGATACGTCCTTTAGTCAGTAAATATTCTTTCAATGTCTTTGGATAAAAACAATATATTTTGCTCTCTAAAATAAAAGAGATAAGTCTTAGTTCTCTCATTATTTGCTAACATCTTTTCTGGTTTTTAGAAGCAATGATATTGTAACAAAAGGTTTCTTTTCTTTTGAAAATATTTCCCTTTATAACAATCATTTACAAAATAAAATTTTAAAATCTTCAGTATGGTAGCCCTTCAGTCTCCACTCTAAATACAGGAAAGGAGGTATGCATGGTTTTAGTTAAACCATCTGCTTACATGACTGACTGACCATGAACTGTGTGTTGGTGTACCTGTGTGTGTGTCTATAAAATATTATGCCGAAAATGAAGCTAACAGATTTCAAAGTGCATTCTGAGAACCCATGCATGTGATTCCATGCATCACCAGTAAGATCCAAGAAGCTAGGCTATTTTCTCTTTTCATTATGGATGCTCTTTACAACACCCCACTCTCCTAACAGCTGTCATGGCAACATTCTCCTCCGTCAGGATGAGAAAGCGGCAAGGCTCATCTTAATGCAGGAAAGAACCGGGGAGAGGGGAGACTTCCCAATTACAGGCCTCCCCAGAGTTTGGGTGACACCATTGCAAAATGCAGTTTCTGCCAGGCAGCCAGCCTGCTTTTAAAGATGCCACCTCCACTCTGGCTCTTCATACACGAATAAAATAAGGTGCAGATGAAACAGGCGGACTTTATTTTTCTCTTGAAACCCTACATATTTTGTCCTTAAACAGAAAATTGTAAAATAACAATGAATACCATAAGCACTGAAAAATATATGGAAGACATAGGATTTTAACAAATAAAAGATAATTTTGTCCTTGCAAATGTTTGTAAGAGAATATAAAAGAATAGTTGTATCCCAAAAATAAACTAAATATCATAAAATATGAAAAGTTTTATTCAGCAGAAATTCATGAAACTGGAACTAATGGCCTTGGGTAAGAGTTCTACAAATGAAAAATATAGGTATATTCATTGATTTTTTAAAGTAAAATGTATTTTTAGAACAGTTTTATATTTACCAAAAAATGGCAAAGATAGTAAGTTCCTACAACTCCGGAGAGGTTCCCATATTATTAACATCCCATATATGCATTTCTACAATTAATGAACAATATGCATGTATTATTATTAACTAAAGCCCCTACTTCATTCATGTCTTCTTCATGTTTCCCTAGTAGTGTTTTCTGTTCAGGATTCCATTGAAGATAACACATTCCATTCAGTTCTCATGTCCCCTCAGCCTTCTCTTGGTTCTGACAACTGTCCAGACTTCCCTAGTTTTTAGGGGTACTCATTTTTGTAGAATGTCCTTCAGTTGAGACTCATCTGATGATTGACTAGGGCTGTGGGTTTGGGGGAGGACAACCATGGAGGTCAAGTACCATTTCCATCACACTGTATCAAGAGCACATAATGTCAGCACCGCTTGTCACTGCAGCTGTCAATCCTGACCATCCAGCTGAGGTGTGTTTGTAACTACTGCAACCACTACAAAGTTACACTTCTTCCTCTTTTCTATACTGTGCTCTTTGGAACAAAATCACTTTGCACACCACTGTTAAGGACTCACTGTTGTGAGTTATGTTCTACCTCCTTGGAGGTGAAGTATCTACATAAATTATTTGCAATTCTGCAGAGGAGACGATCTCTTCCCCGCCACCCTACCATATATATATTTTTTGTACAACTGTGCCACAGTTTGTTTAGCCACTTACTGGCTGAAACAGATCTTTGTTGCTTCGTTGTTTCTTTTCTAATACATGCATTTAATGCCTTAAAATTTTCCCTCTAAGCACTGCTTTCTCTGCATCCCACAATTTTCGATAAACTGTGCTTTCAATTTCATTTTGTTCCAAGTATTGTGACATCTTTGATCCACAAGTTATTTAAAAGTGTTGTCTAATCTTCAACACTTTTTTTTGTTTGAGGATTTTCTGAGGATGTGTTTTATAGCCCAGAATGTGATTTATCTTGATGAATGTTCCACGCGAGCTTAAGAGGAATGCGCATTCTGCTGTTGTTGGTTGGATGGAATATTCTGTAAGTGACCATTAGATTAAGTTGATTGATAGTGCTATCCAGGTCAACTATATCCTCACTGGTTTTTGATCACTGCCTGTTTGATGTATCAAGTACTGAAAAGGGGGGGGGGGGTTGAAGTCTACAACTACAATAGTGGATTACCTATTTCTCTTTGCAGTTCTATCAGGTTTTGCCTCATGTATTTTGATGTTCTGGTATTAGGTGCATATGCGTTCAGGATTGTTATGTTTTCCTGGTGAAACTGACCTGTTTATCATTCTTGAATGTCTTTCTTTGCCCCTGATAATTTTCCCTGGACTAAAGTATTCTCTCTCTGAAATTAAGGTAGTGACTCCAGCTTTCTTTTGATTACTGTTAACACAGCATATCTTTCTCCATCCTTTTACTTTTAACCTGAGGCTTTATATTCAAAGGGGGTTTCTTGTAGGCAACATAGAGTGGGGTCTATTTTTAACCTACTCTGATAATGTTCCTCTCCATTGGTTAATTCGTATATTTAGACCATTCTGATTTTAAATGATTATTTATATAGTTGGATCAATATCTACCCAGTCTATAACTGTTTTCTATTATGTGATTTCCTCTTTGTTTCTTTCTCCCCTCTTATTCTGCCTTCTATTATGTTAATTGAGCATTTCATATGATACTATTTTATCTCTGTGCTGGGCATAACAATTATACTTCTTTAAAAAAATTTAGTGGTTGCCATAGAATTTACAATATGAATTTTAAACTAATCCAAGCCCACCTTCAAGTAATACTGTGCCACGTCATGTGTAGTGCCTGCACGTTATAAAAGTATATTAATTCCTTCCTCCCATCTCATAGGACACTGCTGTCATTCATTTCGCTTATGCTGTAATCATCTATAATACATTATTACCAATATTAGTCTAAGCAAATATTTTCTTTTAGGTCAATTAATAATAACAAAAAAATATTTTATTTTGCCTCACATATTCCTTCTGTGATATACTTCTTTTCACTAAGTAGACCCACGTTTCTGAACCTTTTAATTTTTCTGATGAAGAATTTCTTCTAACATTTCATGCAAAGCCGGTGTGCTGATAATGAATTCCCCCTATTTTGCTTGCCTGAGTAAGTCTTTATTTCTCTTTTACTTTTTAAGGATAATTTCTCTGGACATACAATTTAAGGTCACTGGGGATACTTTTCCTTTCATTATTTTAAATACTTCACTGCATTTTCATGGTTTCTGATGAGAGGTCCACTTTCATCCTATTCCTGTGCCTCTATTAAGGGTCCCCTCACCCCAACTGTGGCTTCTTTCAAAATCTTCCCTTTATCTTCGGCATTCTGCAGTTTGAATATCGTACGCCAGGTCTAGATTTTTTTTGGTTTCTATACTATTTGGTGATCTGTGAGCGTCCTGTATCTGGAGTCAGGTGTCTGAACTTAATTTTGGAAAATTATTAGTTGTTACTTTAAATGTCTTTTGTTTTATGTTCCTTTTTTTTCCTCCTGATACTTCAATCACACCCACCAGTATATAAGTATGTTTCACCTTCTGAAATTGTGCCACAGTTGTGGACTATTCTTTTTCTATTTTTCCATTCTCTTTTCCCTTTGCATTTCAGATTGGGAGGTTTGTCTCCACTTCTTGTCGAGTTCACTGAGACTAGCCTCAGCCATGTCTTGCCCACTGATGAGCCCATCAGAGATACTCTCCATTTCTATTGCTGTGCTTCTGATTTCTAGTATTTCCTTTTGATTCATATGTTTTCCAGCTCTTTGCTTACATTTCATGCTTGTTCTTGCATGATTGTCTATTTTTATTATTAGAGTCCTTAACATATGAATCACAGTTATTTTTAAGTATATTTTGTTATTAAAATTGTCCCAATTTTCCCCCTTTGCCCACCTCCACCCAATCCCCCCTCTTAGTTCATGTCCATGGGCCATGCATATAAGTTCTTTGGCTTCTCCATTTCCTACACTATTCTTAACTTCCCCATCTATTACGTAGCTACCAATTATGCCTTTTAATTCCTGTACCTTTCCCCCTTCTCCCCTTTCAAATGATCTCCATACATATTATTTTGTTCCTGTTCTGGTTGTTTGCTTAGTTTGTTTGTGTGTTTTTTAAAAATTCAGTTGTTGATAGCTGTGAATATGCTGCCTTTTACTTTTCATAGTTTTGATCTTCTTTTCCTTAAATAAGTCCCTTTAATATTTCATGTAATAATGGCTTGGAGATGATGAACTCCTTAGCTTTACCTTGTCTGGGAAGCACTTTATCAGTCCTTCAATTCTAAATGATATCTTTCCTGGATAGAGTGATCTAGGCTATAGGTCTTGCTTTTCATCACTTTGAATACTTCTTGCCTACAAAGTTTCTTTTGAGAAATCAGCTGATAGTCTTATGGGAACTCCTTTAAGGGTAACTCTCTGCTTTTCTTTTGCTGCTTTTAAGATTCTCTCTTTAACCTTTGGCATTTTGATTATGATGTGTTTTGGTGTGGTCCTCTTTTGATCCAACTTGTTTGGTACTCTCTGTGCTTCCTGGACATGTATGTCTATTTCTTTCACCAAATTAGGGTAGTTTTCTTTCATTACTTTTTAAATGAGTTTCCATTTCTTGCTCTTCTTTTTCTCCTTCCGGCATCCCTAAAGTAGAATGATGGCACATTTGGAGATGTCCCAGAATCCTCATACATTATCATCATTTTTGTTTTTTGTTTTTTAATTCTTGTTTCTTCTTTCTGTTCTGGTTGACTGTTTATTTCTCCCTTATGTTCAAAATTGTTAATTTGAATCTCAGCTTCCTTCCCTTCACAGTTGGTTCCCTGTAGCTTTTTCTTTATTTCACTTAGTGTAACCTTCATTTATTCCTTTATCTTGTTGCCATACTCAGTGGGTTCTCTGAGCATCCTGATCACTAGTGTTTGGAACTCTGCATCTGATAGGCAGGCTATCTCCACTGGGTTTAGTTCTTTTTTGGGAGTTTTGTTCTACTTTTTCATTTAAGCCATATTTCTTTTTCTCCTCAGTTGGGCAGTCTCCCTGTGTTTGTATCTGTGTATAGGTGGAGCTGCTTTGACTCCCCATAAAAAAAAAAGGCACCTACAAATTGAGTACCATAGAGCCTTAGGTAATTGCCAGAGTGCGGAAACCCACTTCACCACTTTGTAGCTCTGGGTGGGGTGAGAGCTCAGAGAGTGGACTGTGTCACTGCATGGATTCTGGGGATTTGTCTGGCACTTGCCTCATTTCCAGTTACTTCACCCATTTCATGTATGTGACGGTTGCCCCTCCAGCTGTTGGCCTGGTGTTGAATCCCACAGTAGGTGGGTTTGCATATGTTTTAAGACCATGTGGGCCCTTTAAGTGAAATTTCCTGAAAATCCTGCAGTTTCTTCTACTGTCCCAGCCCCCTCTGGTTTTCACAGCCAGAAGTTATGGGGATTTATCTTCCCAGTGCTGGAACCTTGGGCTGTGTGGTCTGGCTTGGGATCCCTCACTCCCAAAGTTCCCTCCCTATTTTCATCCACCACTCGTGAACATGGGACCACCCATTCTTCTTCCACTGCCTCTGCACACCACACCGTGTCTCCTCATTTCCTCCCCATCTTCTCACCTCCTACCCATCTAGATGAATATGGCTTCTTCAAATCCTTAGTTGTCAGACTTCCATACAGTTCAATTATCTGACAGTTCTGGATGCTATTTGTTTTGAGATTTAGTTGTAATTCTTTCTGTGCTTTCATGAGAAGGCAAAGTGTGTCTACCTACACCTCCATCTTGACCGGAAATAAATCACAGTTATTTTTAAATCCCCATCTCATCATTCCAAAATGCATGTGATACCTGAGTCTGGTTGTGATGCTTGCTTTGTGTCTTCATACTGTGTTTTTCCTTGCCTATGAGCACGTCTTGTAATTTTTTCTTGAAAGTCAATCAGGATCTATCGGATAATAGGAACTTAGTTAAATAGGACTTGAGTGTGAAGTTTTATGTTAACATGACTAGGAGCTTGGTTGTGTGAATGTTTGCTGTAGATGTAGGTGCCAGAGCTTCAAATTTCTCTTGTGTCCTTCTTCCATCTCCCCTGTTACCTTTGGGTATAGTCTGCATCCTGCAGCCTCTTCAGGTATACTCTAATGTTATTCCAGGGGAGTCTGATGGTGCGGTGATAAGGAAGGGGGAAATGGAAGCATTCTATAATCTTACGATTAAATCTCAAGTCTTTTGGTGGGCTTGTGTTGCTGTGCTGTGACCTTTACCTGTGTTTCTTATATATTTTTCCCTCCCCCTTAGATGATACAAAAAAGTTAGAGAGAGCTTGAATCAAAGAAATGTCCTTCCTTCAGGAAGTATAAGACTCTGCTAAAAATCAACTCCCCTGGAGAGTCAATCTTTATTATAGAGAATGCTCTGGGAGTGTTTCATAATGCTTTGAGAATTATTTTATAATTCCCTTCCCCTTACCAGAGCCACTGTGAGATCCTGGTGGGCTTCCTAGAGGCAAAAGCCCAGTAAGTTGAGGCCACTTGTAAAACTGTTGTGCTCAGGAATCTCTCGCTCTCCAGCTAGACCATATTCAGCCTCCAGCAATTCATCAAAATTTCTACTTAAGTGATCTCACCACTTTAGTCTCCAACTGCGTCAGCTGCAGGGAAGCACATCTTAGCTATGACTGGCTGGATTCACCTGTTTATCCAGATTTCAGGGTGGTGTTTGCCCTGGAACTGATGGTGGGTCCAAGAAAAGTCAATGAATTTCAGTTTCTTCAGCTTTTTGTGAGTGTAAGAACAACAGTGAGGACTTTAAGCTTTTTATATGGTAGAATACCATACATTGTTTTCTCATACTCAGATTTTTAATAATTATTTTCATAGAAAACAGAAATGTTTAGCTGCAAAATTTTTATTGAGAACATATGAGAAGCTTAGCTTAGTACCAGGTACTTTGGAAAATAAAAATTCATTCATTGGACAAATGTTTATTAAACACCTACTATAATGTTAGGCCATGTGCTGTACAGCAGGGGATGGTGATGTAGATGACAGTCATGGTCCCTGCCCTTGTAGAACTTACATTCTAGTGTGGGAGATGGAGAAAGAAAATCCACATGAAAATAGTAACTTCAGCCTTTAGGCAAGTCAGAGTGACCAAACAAAATGTAATAGTCATAGAAAGTATGTATGTTTGAATACATTGTAAATGGCAGTTCAGCAAAGAAAAGGACTGGTATGAGTTGAAGTATTCTGGGGCTTCAGCAGAAGTTAGAATTAAGGTTGTGCAGAAATGTCACTTTGATAAAGGGCACAGCAACGGCAAAGACCTGGAGGCGGTAATGAGATAATATGTTCCAGTACAGCCAGTACAATACAATAACTTGTTCCAACGCAGCTCAGCTGCAGTGCAGTTTTCAACGCAGTAACACAAAAAAGAACAGCAGAAAAGGTGGCTAAGGCCAGAATCAGCAATCTGTTCAGCAAGAACCATGAGGACCTTGTTATTAAAACATCAGACAGTGAGTGGAATGGGAAAAAACCTCGGTGCTAGGATTCATGAAGACAACTGGCCTCTGACACTAACCAGTCAGGGGCCCTCGGGGGAAAATCACTTGGCTCTCAGTCTGTGTCTTCACCTTTGGCAAATAAAACACTGAATCACTGAATCCTCTTTCCATTTAAATACTCTACGGCTCTGTGTGGGAATCTGTTGTACATCATTCTCAATAGGTAGATCTAGTCTTTGCGTGAGTCCATCTAATGACAGTGAGCTCACCCCTCTTTGAGGCGCCCCGTTCAAAAGAACAGGCGTGGACAGTTAAATTGACAGAATGCTTTTGTTCACAGCAAGCTGAAATCTGCCTTTCCATAATACACTCTGTTTAAAGTTTAAAACTCTAGAGTAGCTCTGTCCAATAGATCTTTCTGCAATGATAAAATATTCTTTCTACACCTATGCTGCTCAATTCAGTAACCAACAGCCACATGTGGCCACCAGGCGCTTGAGATGTGGCTACTCTGACTGGAAAACTGAGGAGTATTTTATTTTATTTTATTTTTTTTATTTTATTATTTTATTTTATCTTAAATGGCTGCACATGGCTAGTAGTTACAGTGTTGGAACGTCTGGCTCTAAACAACCCAGAATAAACTTATTGCTACCATGTGACAGCTCCTCACATATGTGTGATAGTTCATTACTGGCATGTCTCCCAAGCTTTTCTTTTTCTATCTCGGTAACCACACCAAGAGGCTCTAACCATTGTTCACATGACACACTTTGTAGCCCCACACTTTTACTGATACATGCTAATTGACTCACACTCAGTTGAGGTCCACAGATGGTTTCCAGACACTATGAAATACCGTTGAATTTACATGTAAATCTGTTGTGTATATATGTGCATATTTGATGGGACAGCTTCCATGGCTGCCTTCAGATTCTCAAAGGAACCTCTGACCCCAAAAGCGGGGCCAGGGTAACAGGGTAAGATAAAGGAAAATGGAACACAATAACTATTAATGTTAGCTTTGAAACATCACATAACTGTCCAGAGGCTGAGATGAAAGCAGACCTCAGGACCTTCTATAGAGCCCAGAATTACCTCTATTTCAATACCACCAATGTATTTTCACACAAAAGTTGCCTCAATGTCTTTCTAAAACACTGCCCCTCATTCTTTTGCTATAAACATGGTAACATGTAATTTTTATAAATCTATATGTCATATAAAACTGCTATTTTCAGGAGAACTATGGTTGAAAGTATTTTTTTAAAAGTATTCTTTAACACAAGAAAAGAAAAATACACTATGTAGCTCATTCAGAGTCCTTGGATACTTATTTTTAAATTTTTTTGACTGACATGACAACTTTTTAAAAAAGGAAAATGCACTTCAAAACCCTTTTTGCGGGCTGTTAAAGACATCTGCAATTCCCTTGGTTCAGATCCTGCTGCCTCCATACAGAAGGGTGTCTTCAGAAAAGGTTTTTGAATTCTGAATAGATCCATCACACTAAGTCAGAACCTACAGTCTGTCAAGTAATCTAACCTCGATCGGCCTAAATCAAAACATCACAGCTATGCCAGTGCTCATCCTATTTTTAAGGAACTCCAAGAAAGATCTTTCTGTTACCCCTTAAACAGCGATTCATTCCAATGCCATTCATTCAGTAAAAGACCTGGTGTAACATAACACTAAAATAATTCTGTAGATAGCACATTGCCTTTTTCCAGGTTATTTATCAAGTAAAAGTACATCATCTATTCGGACAGCTGTGGCTTCTCTTCCTATCATCCTAATTTAATGTAGGCATTAAAATTGCATAAGACCCTTTGGCATATTGAATATTCAAGTCTACAGTTTTCCTAGATTCCAGGGTTTGAAGGCATTATTTCTTTTTCTTCTCCATTTCTTTTTCTCTGTTTGTAAAATATTAAACAAGCAATTGCAGTGGCTGCAATATAAAAATTCTAAATAAACAAACCAAAACAGAATACCCCAACCTGGCATTACCCAATACCTGCAAGGTTACTGTTTAATAACAATTGACTACAAGGGACAATATGAAAAGTTTCAATCTATCTTTTTTGCAATTAGATCTTTATGCACATATTTTAGAACATCTACTTTTATATTTCCAGTTCTAAAGAAAGAAATCACAGATGTGAACAAAAGTCTCTCTAAATAAATCATCTTGAGTGGCAGAACCTAGACTCAGTCTGACCATAGCAGTCTGCAGTTTGCTCTTAGGAGCAAACTATGCTGTGAATGAATGCCTAAGAACTGCCCCTCCCCACCCCCACACACATGCAAACACACACTCAGATGTCTACTTGACTGTTAAAGACCAAACTCAGAATCAGTCACCACCTACAACACGGCCTCCCTGTTCCACATCCCCTCAACCCCCACATCAGACCACTAGAATTTCTGCCAACTCATCTCTTTATTCCATCTTTGACCTCTTCTATTCTCAACCCAGCAGACAGAAAGATACTTTAAAAAGTCAGTCAGGTCATGGTACGCCTCAACATGTCCCAAATGCTTCCCGTATCACTCAAAGAAAAAGCTAAAGTCCTTACATGCCCCACAGAACTGGTCCTCACTCAAGGAACGTCACCTGCTCCACGAAGCGATCCATTTAAATCTCAAATCCCACTCCCAACACACACCTATTTCTTACCTCCTTGTCTACTGCCTGCTTTTCCTCACTACTTAAGTCTAACGTATCACAGACTTCACTTTTTTATCTTATTTGGTGACTTATTTATCTAGTATCTCCCCCATCTAGAATGTAAGCTTCATGAAGGCAGGAACTGGAACATCTAGAACGCTGCCTAGCATTCAATAACAAAGTAGTTGCTGCATATATTCAACGAAAAGGTTACTATACAGGACAAGGTAAAAAGGTAAAGAAAAAATGACCATAATTTAAACACTGTTTAAATTCAACTCTTCATTTAAATACTGGTATTATTCTCTGAATTTTTTTTAAATAGAAATAAGTTTTTGTGTTATAAAGTAATCAAAACGTTCATTTAAAATACCAACGTTTTAGCAGGGTGTCTAGTACAGAGTAAACAGTCAACAAATGGTTGCTATTACTGATTTTTTATTGCACACTTTCCTTGGGATAAATTCTTGGAAGTGCAATTGCTGGTCACAGAGAGAGGCATATACATTAAGTGCTTAATAAAGTTTAATCAGGGCTCCTCATTTGCTGCAGCCTCTTCCAAGACATGTAAAGGGGCCTCAAAATATATTCACATGTCCATGTGCTTTTTGTAAAATAAGACATTTTAACTGCATCTGTTATGACTACTGTTGCCTTCCACTCCAATTTTCCTTCCACCAGGCTTACCCTCCAACTGAGTGGCTATGGAGCAGCCGTGGGCATTTCTGGAATCCAGGAAAGGTAAATCAAGCAGAGAATTATATTTTAGTTCAGTGTAATGGGATTTATAAATGGGCTTTGAGGTCAGTTCCAAAGATAGTTAGTGATAGCTATTCAAAACTGAAATGGCCAGGAATATCCCCATGGTCCATCATTTCAACTCACCCTCCAGAGACCAAAGGTCGTAACACAGTGAGAATGCCTCTCACCAAACCTGGCACCAGAAGCAAGTGGGTGGTGGGACAGAAACCAGATTTGGTATTTACAGAGCCAGGAGCTCATCTTTAGAAAATTATTCCAATCATCAGGTGTCTAAAATTGTAAACAAAAATTTCAATTCCATTTTCATTAGTGCCTAGACTAAATGGAAGCAATCTTCTATCAGGATTATATTCAGTAATGTAGTGTATTCAATTAGAAACACAACAACCTTGTAACAGTACAGCAACCAGCAAATGTGTGTGCATGTGTGCATGTTAAAAGTCAGTATCCTGACTTTTAACACCACAGAATAATTTTGCCTATAACTGAATTTTACATAAACGGGAATCATCCAACATACACCTTTTTCTATGTGGGTCTTTTCTCTCATAATTATGTCTTTTCAGGCAACAATATTAGCCTAAAGACTCAAGGGTGTTGTTTTAATACATCACTACAGAATGTTTTCCTTCAGTAACTATGATTAGTTCCAAAGTTGGGGATCTTCTTTTATACAGTTTTACATTTTATTCTTTTAATGCAAATATAGAAATTATCTCAACAGGAGTTAACACATAGATTCTACCCTAGAGGGTATTAATGATTTTTTTGATAGAATAAAGTACAAATTTACACATACAAAAATGGAACTACCTTTTTATTGAACCATAAAAGTAATAATGAAGCACCATGTGCTAAAATTTTTGCAAGTTTACCTTAAAAGTACTTCTACAGAAATAAATTTTTTTGAGTTGTAGATCAAATCAATGCATATATAGCAAAATCACATAATTCTGATTTACCCATTTTTGACTGTGTAATTTGAAATAGCCACTCTCTCCCTCCCCCATCAGCCTGTGCCTTCAGTAATTCCGTGAACAGCTCCAGTCTTCCTCAGGCTGGCCCTATGTCTCCCAAGGAGGCCACACCCACTGCTGTGTGAATGGTAGTGCCGCACTTTGGCACTCCATTCTTTCATCTGTCCCAACCAGCTGTCTTCTATTTTTTCCAAAGCATTAGATGTTACTAGATTAAAGCCCCAAAATATTTCTGTATTTGCCTCAAAAGCTAAGATAAAAAGTAAACAAAAATAACTAAGGAAAATCTTAAAAACTCTATTTTAAAAATACTGCATTTCCATCAGATTGTTCACGTTTCTCTTGTGCAATGACATTTTCATTTTCTTTTACTTGATCTGACTTCTAACCAAGTTCATTCTAAAATTACAGGCCACTAAGCCTCTGAAACTTTTATCTGCAGCATTCAGGTTCCATGGGGACAAATGGCAAAGCAGTAGACTGTGACAGGGCCACAGCTCGGGCCCACAGAAGCCGACCAAGCTCTCTGCCTCGGGCGGCGTGCCTCAACCCTCTGTGCTAGGTCAGTAACTTTACACCATCTGGGCTGCCGCCCCAGGATATATGATTTACTAAACCCACTGTGATCCCATGTGTGACTCTTCCCAAATAATTTAACAGAAAATACACTGCTTCCCTAAACATCAATAAATTCTACACATTTTGATCCCCATGACCCTACTTGAGGATTCACACAATACCCACAAAACTTCTATTTAAAAAACAACAACAACAACAACAAAAAAAACAAACAAACAAGCAAACACAGAACATGCTATGATCTTGCAGGCACCATTAGATAATTCTAGAATTACTTTTATATGAATTAACACATTTTGGGAAGAAATGTGTTAATTCATGTAAGGTAGAAGGTAGAAATAAACTCAGTGAGTGGACTCAAGAGTAAAAGAGACTGGTTAACCTAGGTTATATAACAACAGCCCATATTTAGCAACACTAAAAAGTTAGAGCTCTATAGCTCCTGTTTCCATGAACTCATCGAAACTTCTCCCAATGCCTCCTACAGCTCCAAATCTCAGTTTTGGATGTGGGCTAAATTTTAGTTAGGAAATGAATTATGTCTTCCAAAAAGATATGTACCTATACCTGTAAGAGTGAGTGTGTTCTTACTTGGAATGCAACCTTATTGGGAAATTGGCTCTCTGAAGATGCAATCAAATTAAGATGAAGTCATTACGGCAAACCCTAATCCCGTATGAATGGTGTCCTATAAGAAGATAATGCCATGTGATAATAGAGGCAAAGACTGGATTGATGCAGCTGCAAGCCAAGGAACACCAGGGATTGTCAGCCAACATAAGAAACTAGAAAAGGGCAAGAAAGGATTCTACGCAGAATCTCAGAGAGAGGGCGGTCCTGTTGTCACCTTGACTGAACTTTTGGCCCCCAGAACTGTTAGAGAATAAACTCAGTTTGTTTTATGCATCCCCCCCCATTTGTAGTGCCTTGTTGAGGCAGCCTTAGGAATGAATACACACCACAATGAGCACATGAAGCAGAAGGCCAGCAAGTCTTCTCTAGTTTTTCTTCCTGTACGGAGTCCCAGGCTGCCAAATCAGAACACTCACAATCCAACAGCATTCACTACATTTCCTCAATTCTCAGTTCTCTGTGATGAGATGAAACAGAAACACTTCATCAACTTGCTTCTGAGAAAGTATTTTGTACTTCTGTGTGAAAGTGAGTGAGTAGCATTCTAGAAATACACACTTTGAACAACAACGGCTAATATATACTGAGTGCTTACAATGGCCCGGGCACTCTTCTAAGAATTCATATGCATTAACTCATTTACTTAGTGCCACAACCCTAAGAAACTTAGGGTTTACCCTTATTATATTACCCTTATTATATGCAATAAATAAGAAAACTGAGACAAGAAATTTACTTGCCCAAGGTCACAGAGGTAGAAAGCAGCAGAACCATCCACCGTTTGATGCCCAGGCAGCCTGACTCAAGAGTGTCTGTCTGTTCACTAGCAGGCAATAGTGTCTCTACCGCTACATGAAGTTTTGACCATTCAGCTTATCCATGTTACTGTTTCTACTACTCAATGCCGTTCATCTTCCTCCATTCTTCCTGCCTTGTTCTCCATTACCCATTTTGGGCCTGAGCCAAATTACCACTAGACAATGTAAAAGACCCATGCAGAGCAGAGCTGAGTTCTTTGTGCAAATGTGACATTTCCTGCTTTTCCTAGGGCAGAGAGGTTAAGTATTTTGATTTAAAAGGCCTTCTATTTCCATTGAATTATAGTACACAAGGCTCCTATTTATGTCAACCAAGCATTTAAGCAGAAAGGGTGACAATGTCAGCAAGCCTTCCTTCCACATACTTAATGTGCATAATCTCTAATCAGGAGTTGGCTATGCACTGGAGTGGTTTTCCCAATGATCCACAAGTGGAAGTGGTCTCTTCCTCTGTCTAAATCCCCTTAACATTTAGTGCTTCTCATGACGCTTGTCAGAAACCATCTTCTATTCTAATTATTTGTCTTCACATGTTACTTCCCTTTTTGCATTGTAAATTCCAGATGTCAAAACTATGTTGTATGTCTGTTTCCCTGCATCAACTACCTTGGTGCTTGCATAAAGCAGGCCCTCAAAATACATTCAATATATTCAATAAATAACTGCATAAGTACATAATGATCATAATATTAAGCAAGTGCCTCTACTCTAATAATATGCTAAATTCTACACAGATTGGTTATTCAATCCACTGAAAGCAACATAAAGAAAACTCACCTAAAAAAATCAGTTCCTATCTGTTACCAAAGACTAAATTAAATTTAACATTGAAAAGTAGAAAAGAATAACCTTTACCTGTGCGGTAAGGTACTGAGCCACCTTTAACCAAAGATAGGTTAAGAAAATAAACAAAAGCCTGTAATTTTGCAAAGATGCAGGAAGCACATACTTTGCTGCAGGAATTTTAGCAGCATATTTGCAGAAAGGACTCGACTCTGCCGCACACAGGTCCTTCACATTTTCCTGGATGGTGAGGTGGCTTACGCAGAAAGGGGGCAATTTCTAAACAAGTGTAAAGCCTAGATTTTAGGCTTCCTAACATTCAGACTTAAAATTCATACATCTGGGCTGCATTTTGTTATTTTGGGGGAAACTGCTTTCTTTTACCTTTAGAACTGGATTCTAGTTCTAGCTCCTCTATACAGTAATAGAGAAGAGCTACCATTAAGAATTTACAAAGCACAGTTTTATACTGTACTATTTCATTATAGGTCATAACCCTGTGACTTTGCTGAGAAAATAGAGGGTCAAAGATTTAGTTCATTCATTTAATAGGTAGCAGTGCTAGGACTCAAACCCAGTTCTTTCTATCTCCAAACTCTGTGCTCTGTCTCTGTCCTTTGTGGTACTAATGGCTATCTGCCTACTTAATACCCATTCTCCTTTCTGATTTTGAGTGCGATGGTAATATCCCAATGAAAAAGTATTTCACCTCTAAGGTGGCCCTCAATGATTCCCACCTTGTTTCACTTATATAAACCTCTCCCACTGAGTGTGGGTTGGGTCTAGTGACACTTCTAACAAACAGAATAGAGCAAAAGTGATATGATATCACTTCCAAAATTAAGTTAAAAAAAGGCTGGAGCTTCCATCTTGGACCACCCTTTCCCACTCCCTGTTCACTCCGAGGGAAGCCACCTGCCATGCTGTGACCTGACCGGTGAAGAGATCCAGTGACGAGGAACAGAGAAACTCTGTTCACCTGCCAGGAAGGAACTGAGACAGACCATCTGTCCCACAACCCCTAGGGCCTGGTACCTGCCAACAATCACATGAGTGAGCTTAGAGGTGGTTTCTCTCCCAGTCAAGTCTTCACATGAAGCCACAGCCCCAGAGGACACCTTGATTGTAGCCTTGTGAGAGGCTCTGAGACAGAGGCACCCAGCTAAGCCTCTATCCTGACCCACAGAAACTGAGATAATCAATGTGGTTTCAACTTCTGCGGTAGGATAATTTGTTATGCAACACCAGATAACTAACAGCATTCCTCTGAAGGCAGGGGACACTACCTGACCTATGGGATGTAAGTAGAAGTCCAATGAATGGGCCGACGGAAAAGCTACTGCTTTCAAATAAAAGGGATAAATGCAGCTGCCATGAGCTTTCGGCACTTTTTTCTTCCCATTCTTCCTTCTGCAAATGCAGGTATGATGCCTGAGGTTGAGGCCATCACCTCATAACCATGACCACAAAATCTGCATGCCAAGAAAGGGGAAGAATCTGAGACAAAAAAGAGGGGAAGAATCTGAGTCCCTGATGGCACCGTGGAGCTGCCATCCCAACACTGGGCTGCCATCCCAACACTGGGCTGCCTTCCTCTTGACAGTTTGTTAAAACAGAAAAAGAAACCTTCTTTGAGTCTTGTTCGAGTTAGATGCAAATACTAACTAATTTACTCCTTTTCCAGCTTTGGCTGCATTTTCAGTTTTTTCTGTGAAACTGAAGGTTAATAACATCCTCTTTTTTCACCCAGAACAGGTGTGTTGAAGTGCTTTGTTCTCATATATAAATATAAGGCACTACTGCTATTTTATTTTAAGAACTCAAAATATTATTAACATTTAATGACAAGACCAGGCATATTACTGACAATGAATACATATACATAAATAATTTTAACTCTTAGCAACATTTTTTAAAAAACAATTTACTAATAACTTTTTGAAAACTAAAATAAATTATTTATAGGTAATTATCTTAATAATTACATAATAAAGTTTTACTTATATACCTCAACAATAAAACCAACATAGAATTTTAAATCTACCTTGTGTTATATATATGGATTTGATGAAGTTCTATGTTTTCAAAATAATTCACAAAAAATCTGAAACACAAGCCCAATAAACAGCAAATTAAACTCAACACCTGCACTTCATTAGCCAGTGTCATCAATGTAACTTACAGGGTACTAGGCAGGGAGTGACTGCACAGTGTGCCCTTGGCTGCTGCTATCACAGACATTTTGAAGGGTGTTACCAGGAAGTATCATGGTGGCTATGTTTTTGAACAATGGGGCAGGAAGCACATCTTCCATCAAGGGGGACTTGAAACCCACCTCCTATCTTTGCAGCACACAAAAGACATTGATTACAGCAAAGAAAACCCAGATGGGGATTGGTTAGGTTAGAGATATGTGACCACAGCCAGCAATTTGCAGAACAAACTCAAGAGAAGCAAAGTCACACTTAAAAATCCACAGATAAATCAAGCCTCTGGTCTATACTTAGGACTGTATTTCAAGAACATGAGTAAAGAGGAAGACAGCTACAATGAAAAGTAGACATCTCTGCAGATGCAAAAGCATAGAGAGGTTCTAGTCTGGACCAAAATTATTTCCATGTCCCTGCTGGTTAAAGACTCTTAACAGAGCTCTTTACTGAATAGCCCGTGACTAATATCAAAAACCATTATGGGACATAAACAATTTATCATATATAAGAACATGGAGAAAAGTATGGGACAGTCATAATCAGTTGTGGGTTTAAATGCTCTTAACAAATTCTTGAATTGTCTTCATAAAGCATCAGAATTATAATGATGCTAATAATATCTAACATCTATTGAATATTTACTATGTGCTAAGTTTTGTTTACGTGTACAAACTCTTTCAATCTCACAACAACTCTGAGTTAAGTGTATTAGTACCACCCCCAATTTATAGATCAAGAAACTAAGTAACTTGCCCATAAAGTAGGAGGTGATATAGCTGTGGAGATAGCCTTACTCTTAACTACTACAGTAAAAATACATCCAGATGTCATCTGTTGACTAGAACAAGGACTTGACCTGGCTATTACAGTCAGGCTATTATTCTCTAGTAAGCAGCCCCAGATATAGAAGTTTAATTAACAAGACATTTAAATCTGAGTATGTCAGCCATGTGTTCTGGTTATCTACTGCTGTGAAAAAAACTATTTCAAACTATCCCAAACTTAATGGTTTAAAACTACAACCATCATTTTATTTTGCCCATAAACTTGCAATCGGGTAGGATGTGTCTTTGCCTCACACAGTGTCAATCAGGGTGGCTGTAAGGCTTGCTGGGGCAAAGAGTGACTCCGTGCTTACAGACTATAACCATCTGAAAACTCAGTCACTCACATAGTTAGTAGCCGGCTGTCAGGTAGAGAGGGTCAGCTCGGGGGGTCAGCAAGCACACCGACCTGCACGTTTCCTCACAGCATGTTGAATGGATTCCGACAGTAAGCATCCCAAAACAGTAAGGCAGAAGTACATGGCATTTTTATGACTTAGCTTCGAAAGTCACATGGTATCACTATTGATTAAGGCAATCAAGCCAGCTAAAGTTTAAAGAAGACGCAGACCCCACCACTCCATGGAAAGAGTGCTGATGTGCTATGATAACACAGCTTGCAGCAGGAGATACATGGTGGCAAATCTAATGTGTCAGAACAAGGCAATTATAGCTTTGCAAAAGCTAAGTATAACGGACAGAAACAATAAAAAAAATTAAAGTGATGTCAACAACATCCTAATTAAAATTTTTAATTATGAGTTAATTTAAAAATAAAATTTTCAGTGCTTAAGTTTCCTTCTATTATAGAGCTCTAAGACATTTCAATTTACAACTTAATTGTATGTGATCCAATTTCCACTTCCTGGGGACCAAATCTGAGGTTAAATCACCCTTCCAGTGGGAATAGTTAGGGAAACAAGGACTGATACTGGGAAACATCAGGATTTTTCTATCATTGGTTTAACTGGAAAAATAAGAACTGTCATTCAGGCTTTCAAAGATAAAAGTGTCATTTTCAGTAACACCTACTACCTCTAAAACATTTCAACTTGCCTGAACAAAGCACTGGAAATCAGAATCTCAGTTTGCTGTACCCAAGAGGTCATGTCATTTGTAGATCCTTCACTGAGGACACTAGAAAACAACTCGGGCACTGTAATTCATGTGCCTCTGGTCAATGACCAGCACTAGTTACTGATTTCATCCTGATTGCAAGGGCTCGGTATTTTTTGTGGCTAAAATTCAGGGCAATAGTTTTAAATGTGCTGTGTACTTTTCTCTTCACCACTACTTTCACCCCTGAGAGATACAGTGCTGCAACCCAAAATCCCTTCCCCCAAATGGCCTAAATCTTATCCATTACTTAACTCAATCAGAGATCTTGTTTCTGTAGCCCCTCTAAGTACACATCTACAATCCATGCAAAGAGGTACACTTGTGTTAGCAAAATTCTTATCTGAAAATGATTTGGAGATGGAAATTCTAAAAAGCTCAGAGACACTGATAAATGGAAAGAGATAATACACAACTGTTCTCTCTATCTAGGGTCATTTTGGCAAATAAAGGGTTTGGCGAGAGTAGTTGAGCCTTCTGACTTAACAAAGGGTAAAAGCTTAAAAGGGGTCAGAAGAAGGTGAAATGAATTTCAGCAGAGCTGAGCTTCTGGATGTTTCTAGGAAAGAATAAGGATCTAGGAGGCAAGCTATAAAAGTGGGCAGGTGGGGGAGGGGAGAAATATTCTCCATTGTCTCTCCTACTAAGCTAGGTTCTGTGAAAACAAGGGTAGCTGTTGGCTCGTTCACTGTAATGCCTCCAGCACCTAGAACAGTACCCGACAGGTAGCAAATATGCAACCAGTGCCTGGTGAATAAACGAATGCTATTTATAGAGAGTAGTAATCCTCCAGATAAAATACAATGAGAAGTGGGAATCCGTGAGATTACTCTTTTGAGAGCAGACCATGTGGCTTTGGACCTTTGCCCTCTAAACAACCTACTCGTTCGCTCTCCCTCCTCACACGTCTCAGCCAGAGTAGGATGCTAACCTTCTCCCTGACCTGGAGACGTAGGGTGCAGAGTTGTGTCTCCCCATCACAGATGTAAAGGAATATGTGCCAAAATCTACCTACTGAGCACAACAGGTCATCTTTGCAGTCCAACTGCAAGCATCCCCACCTTCTGGAAAGGAACAGTACCAGGAACCTGGGCCTATTAATAGCATGCTAAGCTGACTTTTTACTTACAGGGTCAAAAGGCCACAGCGCAGTCACCAAAGAGTGGCACTTACACATCTTCCACTCTCACTGGAGTCCACTGAAAAAGGGGAAAGGAAGAGGTTTTTTTTTTTCACTTAAAGATTCCTTCTTAGAAAATGTCCTATTTCAGCTCCCCTTTTCTCTGCCCATCTTGACAACCACGGATGCTCTCAGGAATGCCCTGTCATTAGCCTGATGTGAGCACAAGGCTGTGAGATGGGCTGTATTTCTTCTTTATGTTCTCGGTGAATCTGCCTTATTTCCAAGCTTGCCTCAGTCACTAAGTCCAAGTTACTTAACCCCAGGGCTCAGCTCCTTCATTTATAAAACCAGAGATCAGGAGTAAATAAACTTAAGTCTCCTCTAGTCACAAATTCTTGAAATCAATAAGTAATGGAGAAAGGAGTCCAAACAATAATCTTTCTGACAGTGTAAAGAAACAATGGTGCTAGTTAATTCTTTTCTGTAATCCAATCATGCCACTTATTTCTTTGATCAATAATTAACCAGATGTTTCCTGTGTACTCGCTGTATACAGAGCATTGTGCTCCTTCTCTGGTGTTCCAGAACTTGTATTTAGGAATCGTATCTGCTTGAACGTTCACCCGTGTTTTGAGGATTTCAGGTTCTTATTCCAAATTGTGATAAATTATATGATTTGTTCATTTACCAGTTATTCAAGAGGCTTAAAAAGCTAAGGGCATGTGATTAACTCGCAATAAAGACAGATTGATTTGGCTACTTTATAGATGTTTAGTGTTCGATATTTGTTTAACTCTGTGAACTAGAGTAATAGATAGACAAGCTAACCAGTAATCAGAACTTTCATCTACAAATGTGTCCAGATACTGAAAGCCATCATAAGTACCATTTGCTGAGCACTGCCCATGGACCAGCGCTCTATATTCTACCTTCAAGACAGCCTTCTAAGAAAGGTATTTAGTCCCACAGAATGCACAACGAAAGAGGGACCAGGTTGTAAAAGACTGTAGAGTGACTCACAATTTCTTGACTCAAAAGCTGTGATTCCCAGAGGTCACAGGCAATTTTCTACCAACATTCTAATTTCCTAAATTTCTGTCCATCAGCTTCCTAATTAAAATGCAAACCTATTCAACCAACAGTCTGTTCTTGGTTTATACTCTAAGTAGCCGGTTGCTGCATAGTATGGGAAGTTTTTACTGAATGAATGTAGTTTTCGCCTTGTTGACAGTATCAGATTTGAGAGTTGTCACAGTGAAGATCAGTGTGTCCTTGGGAGAGAGCCATGGCCAGAGAAATCATCTTCCCCAAGCAATTAAAGGGGTGTCTGGTCTGTTCGCCTTCAGGGTTCGGACTGAGACCCATCTGTTCCGCCCTTATGCAAAGGGCCTGATAGCAAAATTATCTTCAGTTCCTCAAATGAATACATCTAAATAGGTTACTAATCATCATTAAACAGAAAATCTTTATCTCACACTTAGAAACCTTTTTTAAAGTCCTAATAAGGTCAGTTTATACTACAATGTTTCTAAAGTTAAGCTTCAAATTGGCTTTGGAACAAAGATAAACACTGTCACTAGACAAGAAAGAAAAATCCCGGAAGACGGTATTTGTTAGTGGGAGCTGGAATCCCTGGCTCCAACACAACCTGGCTGACGGCACCAAAACCTTTCATGGAATTTTAGTTACAACCAGAGAAATAAATACAATCAGCTCTATTGGTTATTGCAATGTGGGAGTCCGGGAAGTAAAGTACAAATGAGTAAAAAGGAGTTACAAATTCCAAGGGAAAATGATAAAACTGCAAATACATAGTTAGATGTTGTTTAGTGTAACTTCACAAAATGAAAATAAATGGAAACATTACTGCTGGTTCTAAGATCATTATATTGTGTCTATTCCAGATTAGCAATATATCAATCTAGAGGGTGAGGCAAAAGTATATCTACAGTTGTTCATATGCAAAATAACATAATAATTATTAAATAATAATACAAGCAGCCCCAGCTGGTGTGGTTCAGTGGACTGAGCGTGGGCCTGCAAGCTGAAAGGCTGCCAGTTTCGCCACTTCATTCCCACTCCGGGTACAAGACTGGGTTGCAGGCCAGGACCCCAGCTGGGGTGTGTGTGAGGGGCAAATGATTGATGTATCTCTCACACATCCATGTCTCTCTCCTTCTCCTTCTCTCTCCCACCCCTTCTCTCTAAAAATAAATAAATTAAACCTTTTAAATAAAGAAAGAATAGCTATGTGTTTTGCATACTCACAAATGTACACCTACTTTTGCACCACACTGTATTTCATTAAAAGGCATGGCCCATTTCAAGGATGAAATAAATACTGCCTCAAATTCTAAAAAGTTAGAAACCTAGGAAGACGGGATTTGTCTTGAATATCTGGGGAAAAATTGTTAAAGCTGTAAAAATAATGTATTTAACACTTACTAGGTTCCAGTCGGGGCCACATTTGAAAACAGAGGTAATCAATAAAACCTACTAGCATGAAGGAACTGATCTGCTGCTGGAAAGGGTGGGAAGAAAAAGGAAGCTAACAAGTGTTGAGTGTTCTGTATACCAAGCATTGTACTAGCAGCTCTGCAGTCAAGAGTTCATTTTACACAACAACCTGGATAATTATGCTCATGTTACATTATTTTCTCAGTATTTTTTTAATAAAGGAAAGCTTATTTAGAAAATCACAGAGGGAGAAGAAGTGAGTCATAAAAGAAACAGGCTCAGGTAACCAGTAGCAGAGGCCTAAGAAGGGTCCTTCGAGCACAGGAAAAAAAGAAAGGGAAAGGTAACACACCTGGGAGGCGGAGGAAGAGGGGGACAGAAAACGTGCAGGTATTTTCCCAGCATTACTCGCATTTTACACAGAGTTCACCAAAGCTCAGGAAAAAAAAAATGTGTATCTTGCCTAGGATCACATTGTAATGTGGCTAAATGGGGACTTGAAACCATTACCCCTGTTCTTTCTACTACTCAAATAAATGTCTAGAACAACACACAGCAGGCTGGAAGGCAAGCGTTGCTTAAAAGACAAACTACATTTCTGAATAATCAGCTTTTCACTTATGTGGGCTGTACAAGAAATCTGCCACAGAAAAAAACTGATGAGTAATCATTGGAGATATGGCTTCCATTTGAAATTAGGGAGAAAAAGACATCGTCACAACTGAAAGGGGAAGGAAAAAAATTCTTCCATAAAGTAAGTGAGGGAAAAAGAAATTATATAAAATAACATCAAGGGTCAAAGCAACACATGGAATTATTGGTCAAAATGCTTTATTGATTTCCGTAAGTAATTATTATTTCTGAATGAACAAGTAGAGAAAAGCATGAAGACAACTTGGGCACAACCACCTTTTTCAACAATGAGCAACACTCACAAATGAATACTGTGAGGGCCAGACAACTTATTAATAGCAATATTGACATGCAGCCAGTTAGATATTAATGGTAATATAAAAGCTGTGCAAAAAATTTTTAATTCAACCTAAAAATATGCTCAGTGATAATAAGTATACTTGAATCAATATTAATGACGTCAATGAGAACACTGGTGTTCATCAACCTGAATTATTTTTTAACTCTCTAGAAAGTATTCAGCCACCGCCCATCTCAATTTGATTCCAGATTAACGACACTAACGGGAACTCTCTGCCTCAATGGCAGCTGCTTCATGGAAGAGAAAGTGCTTTCGCAGAACCGGAATACATTCAAACACCTCTCAAAATATGACTTAAATAGACAGAAATTTTGTGGTGCTTTTAACCATCTTCAAATTTCCAAGAATGTTGTAGGTATGTTTTATTTCATAGGCATAAATTGCACTCAGTTGAATCTTGAATCCCACTCATGACTAAGCACTGTGGTTTGCTAATGCAGATATTCAGGGACAACTGCAAAAACTTAAAGCATCACTCATGTTGATCAAAATTTGCACATCTCTTCTAAAACTGCATTTATTCTCAGTGTGCTGCATGATTCTTAAAGAAGCAATAATTCTACTGATGGTAAGACAATTCAGCAATAGAACATGTATAAATAAGCAGGCTGCATTTGGCAACCACACTCCTCACTGGAAGCTTAATACCTGCACCCTGAACAATCATTTTAAGGTGTCTAAAAATAAAGCCTTGTTTCTGGTGAGCTTTTTGCTATAAGTTCAATTTCAGTCTGTCACTTTAGAGAGGAAGGCAACCAAGCAGGCAGTTGATTTGGAGACCTCTGAATACCAACATGTCCTGATTAAAATGACTTGGTAACTGTATTCAGCAAATGCTTAAGATAAGACATGTGCTATAAGTAACTGACTAGACCTGCCACGCATCTGTAGAACACTCCACCTAACCACAACAGAACACGCCTTCTTCTCTCGTGCCTGCAGAACACTGTCCCGGACAGACCATATGGTAGGCCATAAATAAAGCAAGCCTACAAATGTATTAAAAAGGACTGAAATCATGCAAAGTATGTTTTTCGGCCACAATAAAATAAAGCTAAAAATCAATAACAAAGACATTTAGAAAAATCACAAATATGCGGAAATTAAAAAAACACACTTCTAAATAACCAGTAGGTCAAAAACAAGGGAAACAAGAAAATACATTGAAATAAATTAAAATTAAAATACAACAGGCCCAAACTTACAAGATGCAGCAATATCAGTACTTAGAGGAACATGGATAGCCAACATCTACATAAAAAGAAACACCTCTAGTCAAGAACCTGACCTCCCACTATAAGACCCGGGAAAAAGAAAAGAAAACTATATCTATGGGAAACAGAAGGCAGGAAATAAAGATTAGAGCAAAAATTAATAAAATAAGTAGTAAAAGTAAAATAGAGAAAATCAACAAAAATCAAAAGTGGATGTTTAAAAGGATCAACAAAATTTACAAACTTTTGCTAGATTGACCAAGGGGGAAAAAACCCTCAGATTACTAAAAATCAGGAATGAAAGGGAGGGCATTACTTCCAACCTTATAAAAATAAAAGGGATTATAAAGAAATACTATAAAAAACTATATGCCAACAAGATAGATAGACAATATAGATGAAATTAATAGATTCTTAGAAATATACAAACTACCAAAACTGATTAACAAGAAATAAAGCCAGGTGGTGAAAGACGAATACCATATGATCTCACCTATAAATGGAACCTAATCAACCAAACAAACAAGCAGGCAAAATAGAACCAGAGACACTGAAATAAAGAACAAACTGACAGTAACCAGAGGGGAGGAGTGAAGAGGATAACGGGGGAAAGAAAGGGAAGGGTTGTCAAGGAACGTGTATAAAGGACCCATGGACAAGGCCAAAGGGGGGGGTGGGTAGGACTGAGGGTGGGAGATGGGGGAAAAGTGGTGGTGGAAAAATGGAGAAAACTGTGCTTGAACCAAAAAGAAAAATAATAACTTGAAAAAAAATCTGAATAGACCTAAAACAAGCACACAGATTGTATCAGTGATTTTAAAACCTCCCACAAAGAAAAACCCAGGCCCAAATGGCTTCACTAGTGAATTTTATCACACATTTAAAAAAGAGTTAATACCAATTCTTCACAAACTCTTGCCAAAAGTTGAAAAGGGGAGAAGACTTCCTAACACATTTAATCATCACTGTGACACCAAAGCCAGACAAGTTAAAAAATGAAAACTATGGTCCAATATCCCTTATGAATATACAATAGATGCAAAATCCTCAACAGAACATTAGCAAACAGGATCTAGGAACACATGAAAAAGGCCATATACCATGACTAAGTGAGATTTATCCCAGGAGTGCAAGTTGATACAATATCTAAAAACCAATTAATGTAATACACGATATAATAGAATAAAGGACAAACCCACATGATGAGCTCAATAGATGCAGAAAAGCATGTGATAAAATAAAATACCCTTCATGATAAAAACACTGAACAAACTAGGAACAGAGAGAAATTTCTCAACGTAATGAAGCACATCTACAAAAACCCCTAGCTAACGACAGACATAGTGGGAAAAGGCAGGATGCTTTCACCCCAGATCAGAAGCAAGACAAGAATCTCACACTCATGAATTCTGTTCAGGACTCTACTCGAGTTTCTGAGCAGGGCAATTAGGCAAGAAAATGAGATCGATGTCATCCAGACTGGAAAGGAAAAAGTAAACTCTCTCTATTTGTAGATAACATGGTTTCATACACAGAAAACCCTAAGAAATACACCTAAAAAACTATTAGAACTAATAAGTGAATTCAGCAAGGTGATAGCGTACAAGATAAAACACAAGTTCAACTGCATTTCTATGCACTTGCAATGAACGATTTGAAAATGAAATTAAGAAAACAACTCCATTTACAATAACATCAAAAAATAAACTACTGAGAAGTAAATTTAATAAAAATCATATAAAATTTATACTTCAAAACTAGAGAACACTGTTGAAAAAGTGAAAGAAATCTAAATAAATGGAAGTCTGTTCGTGAATCAGAAGATTTAATAGCGTTAAGAGGGCAATACTCTCAAAATTTATGTCTAATACGTCTAACCAATAATTACTATCAGCCCCCCAAGCATTCTTTAAGAACGCCACCCTTTGGAGAGACGTCAGTCAGTTACAGACAAGCATCTGAACTCTGTTCTCCCACAAATTCCACAACCGCTTTGCACACACACAGACTGCTCTGCCGCCTCACCTGCAGCAGTTCAGTAAAGGTTATTTTAAAATTTAGAAGAATGCTTCAGCATCAGACAATCAGTCCAAACACTGTTGAAAGAATTTGTTACAACTCTTCTGGCTTATAAATTTGGATATTCTGGCTGAGGCTTTGAGTGTTGCCTAGGCTGGTATATAGGGTTGGCAGACTTAGCAAATACAAACAGTACAAAACCAAGACGCCAGGCTCAATTTTAATTGCAGACAAATAACAAATAATGTGTTAATATTAGAATGTTCCGTGCAATATCTGAGGTATATTTATAATTTTTTAATAGTGCATGGGACATACTTACACTAACACGTCATTTGTAATGCGTCTGAAATTCAGACGTAACTGGATGTCCTGTAGGTTATCTGTCAACCTGGAGGTTAGAAATCAGACCTCCCACATCTCCATCTCCACTTAGCTCTGATGTCACATTGCCTAAACTGCATTTTTGTAGAAATGCTTCCTGGCTAATGCAATCTATCCCTCTCTTACTCTACTTGCTTATCCTAGCTCTGTTCCTGCTAGAGACTTTTGAAATGAGTTCTGATTACCTCTTCGGATTTTGCTCTAGCTCAGCTCTTTGCTTTAAAAGAGCCAAGTCTCCACCAGTGGTTCACAACATAAACTATTCTGAGGCCTCCTGCGCTATCTAAATTCTCTTCCACAGGCTCCAGGAGTGAAATAGAAGGGAAAAAAATGGTAATCAAAATACATCTGCAGTCATGGAATGAGAGAGACGCAGCAGATGCAAGGCAATAAATATTTTCTGTAAGACACTGGTGCTGGAGAACACAATTCAGTACATTCAATCTGTGTCTCCCAGAGGTCACAAGCTCCCAGACCCAGATGCGCTTTATTTGGCCACACAGTATAATCGTCTATAGTGTTGTTTCAGAATTTTCAATTCATTGAAACTTAATAATCGGGGTACTACCTTAAAATTCTGTCTGTGGTTTTCTTGAAAAATAAAACTCAGCAAGTCTGGGCCTGCATTCCTATCTGATAAGCAGAGATTGGAGCTGAAGGCCCCCCAGGACACCAAAGACCCTACCACTCACTATGGTCTCTCACCTGCATCCTGCTACATATACAGATGCCTTGGAGTCTGTGACTCTCTAGTATAAACCCTGCACTTTCACAAGTCCATTCCTTGGTTCCTACTCCCCATCTGCAGAAGCTTCGTGAGCTAATCAGGCATGTCACACCTAGCCTGAGCTAATCAGGCATGTCACACCTAGCCGATCCCTTCCTCCCACTGTCCCTACGAGTCATTTGTACAACATCCTATTTGGTCAGAAGATTCATTCACCCAGATGTAAAATAAAGCTGAATTCCACACAAGATTTGGAGTGTTGCCCATGAGATAAGGACAAAATACCCTGAGGAAAATGTGTACCAACTTATAAATCAAGAGGGAAATGTGAGGTTGAGAAACCTGTAAGTACTGCATACTAAATGAACAGTGTTACAATGCAAAGGCAATGGAACAAGCACAGTGCTTTCACTGTGATTAGAGCAATGATAAATGCAACCATTGCTCTGTAGTCAAAAGAACCGTAGCACAACTATTTTTTTCCTGCTCAAAATATAGTGTCTGTCAACTGTACATCTGTCAAAAATTGAAGACCACCAGAAGTAAAGCATTTAAATAAGCAAATCTTCATGTTGAAATTTCCTGACCTGAATATTACAGAGAATGTGAGACAGCACCTCCAACAATACCAATAGAATAATTAGTAAACACTGCATACCAGTAACAGAGCAGACTGGAACACGGACTCCGAGTGCACATGGTACGTTATCTCACATTTGCTTGGCAAACTCCCTAAACGTGCAACTTTGCAAAAGTACTGTTATCCCAGGAGCTTCATTGAAGGCGATACTGCCCTTTTTCACAAATCAATTCATATAACAAAGTAAATGAAATTCTCTAATTGGTTTAAATAAATAATTATTTGTTTAATTATGACAGCCATGTATGATTAACTGGGTTCGTGTTCCAGGACATTGTATGTGCATTCATTTTTTTTTTCTCATTTTTACAAAGGCACGTGATCATCTGTAAGAGAACCCAGACACACCCTTTTCCTGTAAGGTGGTACCAGAATCACGGTTTTCTACTTTTCTTTTCTTTAGTAATTTATTTTCCCTTTCCTTTTTTCCCTTCCTTTTCTTTCAAAAAGTCTCTGAATTTAACTTCAGAGACTTTTCTAAAGCAAAATGTCCTTTGTTCCTACCATGGTTAAATCAAAGTTACAGATGGCCTTTGCCACCACAGAAGGATATCTGAGGGAGAGGAGTCAGTCACCACCCGTGCCTCCACCCTGCCCGTCAGCACCTTGGCTTCTCCCCACCATTCGCTTTCTGCTCTTCCTGCCTGAGTCTGGTAGGCGTTTGGTCCCCCTGCTTGCTATGCCCTAGTGTGCATGCAGCCTTGGTCTACAAAGGCCACCCCTGATTCCTTTCCCCCTTAAGCAAAGCTGCTCAAATCCTCCATGTGCAACCTCAGGTAAAATTCTCGGTGGCAACACCATTTTCAGTAATGATGTATCATCTCACCCTGCTTCCTCCCTGCCCCAATCTCAACAGTAGCGATCTGCTTAACCCTGTTACATTCTATTCTAAGTGGCAGACCACTGCTAAAGAAAAAAATAAATATGCTGCGTTTAGTATATGTTTTATTTATAGTAGTGTTGTTTCAATTAGCTTCCTGAATATGTAATTTTCTACTACTAACTCTGTAAATAAAGACTGAAATCTCAAAAATAACAATTCATATCATTTTTCCCTCCTTTCCTCATCTATTTTAGAATGAAAATATCAAGAGAGAGAAAAGATGTTCATTAGTTTCCGGAAGCTGCTATAACAAATTACCACAAACTTGGCAGCCTAAAACAACAAAAATTTATTCTCTCACAGCCTGGAGCTCCAGAAGGTTGGAACCGGGCAGGGCCACATTCCTTCCCTCCAGGGGATCTAGGGGAGAGTCCTCTCTTGCTTCTTCCAGCTCTCAGGGGCCCTGGCATTGCTGGGCTTGGGGCTGCATCACTCTAGCAGCTGCCTTCATCTTCACATCACCTTTCTCTCTGTCTGTGTGGCTTCCCTTTGTGCTGTCTTACATGGACGGCAAACAGGGCTCACCTGGACAATCCAGGGTAGTCAGTCTCCCCATCTCAAGATCCTTAATTTCATTACATCAACAAAGGCCTTTTATCTGAATAGAGAGCAACATTTACAAATTACAGGAATTAGGACTTGGTATCTTTGGGTGGCCATTATTTATCCCACTATAAGATGAGTAAAGTACTACATGTAAAATGTCTGAAAAGCACTAGCCAGCCACAGGCTACCTTCCAATTAAAGAGCATAATGCAGATTCTACATTCTTACGAATATAAACAAGCACGAGTTATAACAGCCACCCTCAGCGTTTAGGAGCTGAAAAAGTTCCAGATACTTAAACTGCAAAATCACCTGGATGGCAAAGTATTGGATTAAATTACGAAAAAATTCAATGGGCAAAACTATACCTCTCAGAACTTGATGAGGACCCAGTCTGGAAGGCACTCCATGAATAGGATAAAGTTCTATTGTTACAAAACCAACAAGCCTGGTTTGGGAGAGGGGAATATAACATGCTGAAATATGATCCACCTATAACACTCCAGTTGGATGGAAATAAAAGAAAAAGAGAGGTAACAAAATATCCTTTTTGGGACACCACACGAAAACCCATGAGTTAAATGTTGAGTCCTGCATGACAGCAAAAACTACTACAAATATATTTTTAAGCTTGAAGGAAAGAAATAAGAGTGTTATGGAGTTGGGAATGGAATTCATTTTGGAGAAAATATAGGAATATATAGTATATGACTAATTTGGTTAAGCTTTATCTAAGATAGGGCAAAATCAAAACAATTTGAAATGTGTGCATTCCAGAAAGAGAGAGGAATTCAATAAATTATCAAAGGATTAACAGCAATGGAAAAAAGCTCTCTTCCAGCGAAACCTTGAGAGCATTTCTGAAAAGTCATAAACTAACTTTGTTGCATTAACTTTAAAAGAAGACAATAAAATATCGATTTCTTTTCATCACCGTGGACAGAAAATTTGAAAGTAAGAAGTTTTACTCTTTGTATCAAGGTCTGATCAAAGCAGTCCTATCATAGGTACGAGCTGCAGAGATATCCTTCAGCCCACCTGGAAAGTTTACCTAACAACTCGCTGCTCATTCCCCTTCATAAAATCAAATACTTCAGGAAACACACTCAAACGCTTCATTAAGCGTCCAGCCCTTCTTCTGGATCTGATCTGCATGTGCAGTCTTGAGAGGAGGCAGTCTGGTGATAACATCTTCCAGCTGTCATAGACACAATGTTGACAATTCAAAAATATGATTTGAAAAGTCCTGAAACAGAATGACAGTAAGAGAATTATCAGAAATTCGCTACAATGATAAGATTACCTGACATTGAATGCTTACTATCAGGCACTGTGCTAATAAGCACTTAGCTGATTTAAGTTCTCACAAAAATCTTAAGAGGAAGCTACTATTTTCATGGAAATTTTGCAGCAAAGGAAAATGAAGTGAAGATCCCAAGACTGGCAGTAGCTGAGCCAGGACGCAAGCACAGGGAGTCTAAATCCAGAGTGGGGCTCGTGCTTACTGTGTGCCAGGCACTGCCCAAAGGACCTTACACTTAAAGATACTCTTCCCAACCTCCCTGGGAAGAAGGTACTACTGTTAAACCCAGCTAAGAAAACTGCCACACAAGAAGATAATGTAACTTACCCATAGTCACACAGTTAGTACATGGTAGACCAGCATGCCAACACAGCAAAGAAAATTCTAAAGGCAGCATACCTGACAAGTATGCCAACAGTCAAGGCCAGTGACTTATGACATACTTAATAAGACTTCCTCTGAACAAGCACAGAAGGGGAACCCAGCCATCTAATCTGCCTGTTGAAGGATGACTACCTGAAACCTCCGTCTCCCTTGACTTCTAAGCACAATACCCCTATGCCAGTTCCCTAGCTTTTCAAAGGAGAGGATTAGGTAGCATCGTCACTTTTAATATATTTTTATGGGGAAAGCAGTGCCAGGTTTCCTTAATGGCCTGATGCTCTAAGGGTAAGTATACATAAGGAAAAAAACTAGATGGACACATCCCTTAACAAGTCAGAAATAATACAAGCACCAAAAGGAAGTCTAAAATAACTTTCCCACCGCTTCCTGTATTCAGTCAGGTAGGTACCAACAACAGTAACAACAACAACAACAACAACAACAACAACAACTAGAAAGAAAGGAAAGCCACTCTGCCATCCTTCATCTGAGGGGACTTTCAGGTGGTGCACCTAAGAGGCTGTTGGCTGGCACACAGCTAAAGACAGAAGAGAGCAGACTCCAAAGAGAAAAAAGAGGAAATAATTTGGTCCAAAGCAGAGACAACCACCAAGTAAACCAAAAAAGGCATGTGTGTGTTTGTGTGTGTGTGTTCTTCTCCGATTTACCCTGAGGAAGTTCATAAAGGCAATCTATTGTTTTGGTTTGTAGAGTCAAGTGTATCCACAAAGAATGTTTGCTCTGGTTCTTATGAATTCAAGCAGGATCAAGTTCGGACAACACTGCTCACGTTTTCTGGTTCCTTTTAGTTCTAGAATGGGAAACAGAACCCTGGTAGGGAGAGCCCAGTGGTTATGGGTGGGGAAGGGCAAGAAGTGCCTTAAATTATTAACTAGATGCTATTACAGTTTTCTTTCTGTTGTCACACACACACACACACACACGAATACACAAAAAGTACAAAGGGATACTCTGTACCAGTGTGCAATGCAATTATCTGCCAAATTACAGGGTAATGACATTCATATGGGAGAAGAAAAGGAATCTACTCAGCCTTTACTCAGAAAAGTAATATCCAAAATATGTGTGAGCAGCAGATACAACCCACCTCCCTGTTTTATAATTTTCAATAATCCATTGTATTTCTTATATGTGCAGAAAGCAATTTAAGGAGTTACCCTTCCCCCCCAAAAAATAGAAGAGTGAAGCAAATGAAAAAAAAAAAAAAAGAGTGAAGGGCAAATATGACATTGCTGTCGAGACTTAGAAATGCAATTGTTTTAATAAATACACAAGGTTTAAAACACAGGTAAGTTCACTCCACATCCCATGTTCCACTTGCTGATTTCACTAATCTCATCTTTCATTTCCAACGCCATCCCCACTGACATTCCTGCCACCACAGGAAAATTAGGGTCATGGTAGGAGAGCATTCTTGCCATTAAATCAAAGGTAGAGTTTTCTTGCCCCATCAATGTCTTTGATATCTATACTATAAACTCACGAGAACTTAACTACAGTCAACAATCATTAAGCTTTACAAACCATGGTGTTCTAGCCCTACAACGTGCATCAACATCTCAGAAACAACACTGCCTATATAAGGATGAATTTAACAAAAAAATATTCATGGTGTATTCAGCTGAGGAAAATGAGATAGAAACCCACAGAGTTTCTGCAAAAATATCAATTCATGAATAAAACATCTGCACAGCATATTGACTCAGAAGGAATCAATCATAATAAAGGTTTCTATGACATAAGATAATATGCATGTATTTAAACTTTTCTTTTTGACAAATGACAGATCATCATCAAAATCCTTCCACATTCATTGAAAAGATATTGCCAGTCTAAACGCTGACAATATCCACTGCCTCTTTTATGTGTGGTGGAGACACTGCCCCCCATTCATGCTCAGAGTACAGTTTTAAAACAAAACAAAACAAAACAAAATAAAATAGTTAAAGTAAATCTGCAGAAATAGGAAACTCTTTGGGGGCAAAAAATTGGAGTTTGTATAAGCATGTCTCAAGTCCATTCACCATATTGCATATAAAGATTTATCTTAGATTTCCAAAAATAAAGCTATGGAATCAAATTAACAGAAGGCCGCTCAATATATTATTTACATTCTGCTGACTTTCAAAAAAGAATTTGATTTCATATACAATAAAAGATACATCAAATCAGAGCTGATAAGAGAGCAGTTTTGTGCAGTGGTTATAAGCCCAGACTCTGGAGGTAGGATGGGTTCTGAACTCCATGTGCACTAGCTTTGTGAGCTTGAGCAAGTTATTTCACATCCCTAATCCTCAATTTCCTTGCCTATAAAACTAAAATGCTAATACATAGTTCTTAGAGGACTGTGTGAAACAACATATAAAACAAACATCAAGTGCCATGCTAGCATTGAAATAGTAAGAGCTCAGGAGATCCCAGATGTGTGGTGGAGTAGGTGGAAGGTACATTCAGCTCCTCTCAGGACCAAACTAGAACTATAACTTAATTATAGAAAAAACATCCTGAATAACCAACTGGACACTAGCTGGAGAGAAGCCTGATAAGTAAGGACATATGGAAGAAACCTCTTCACCACAACATGACTGGTAGGAAATGTGGATGCACAACAAGGCTGGCTGGACTCCCATGGGTGGCATCTGAAGTTTCAGAGGAATAGGATATATCAGTGGTGGGGGGGTTCCCCTGAGAAGTGTGGAGTCTAAACCCCAAGCTGGCCTCCCCAGGCTAGAGCACCAAAAGTGAAAAAGGTGCCCACATAAATCTGGCTGTGAAAAGCAGCAGGGTTCCTGACCACCAGGGAGAGACGACTAGAGACACAGAGAGCCTCATAAAGAACCAACGCACACAATTCCATTTGCACTCATTTACCCTGGGCTCTGATAGAGGGAGGTCAAAGCAGACTAGAGCTGCATAAGGAGAGTCTGGGGTTGGTGGCTCTGGGGAGAGAACTGAAGGAAAAGCCACCAGGATCTCTGTGGTGAGTCATTCCCCATACTGCCGGAGCCATCTTTCTCCAGCAGAGCTCTCTACTCCAGGAGGCATCAGCTGTGAGGAAGCAAGAGCCCCACCTGTAGGAATCTCTCTTGCTCCACCTTGTGGAGCTTAAGCCTTGTTGAGTACAGCCAGAGGCTCCTGCAGTAATTAAGCCTAACAGACAGCCTGCAGGCAGAAGTGGATCTCTTTGTTCTTTGAGACTTTAGCTGACCCTCCCTCAGGCAGGTGCTGGCAAAAGCCAGCCCTTGTGCACATCTTGGTCCTTTCCACATGCACGCAGGCCCAGCAGAGGGAGCCACATGCTATGGATCACTGATAGCTCCAAACAGGTTGCCCAGAGCCAGTCACAGGCAGCATCTGACGTAGGTTTGAACCAAAGTCTTTGCAGATTTACCCAATACACAGAAACAAACACAAAGAGGCAGCTGAAACAGGAAGACAAAGAGACAGACCCCAAATAAAAGAACAAGAGAATTTCCCAGAAGCAGAGGTAAATGAAATGGAGGCAAGCAACTTATCAAATATATAATTCAAAGTAGTGATTATAAGGATGTTCAATAGCATGAAAAAATACATGAAAACCATAAAAAGGGCCAGTCAGAAATAAAGAATGCAATATCTGAAATAAATAGTACACTGGATGGAATAAACCGTAGGTGAGATGAAGCAGAGGACTGAATCAGTGAGCTGAAATACAAATATGGGGTAAACGGAGGCAGTCTGGCTTCCTCACCCAGGTGTCTGAGCCACTAAGGGAAGCAGTTCCCCATAACCTTGAGACTGGGCCTGATACACTGTTCCCATAACATGAAGTGGGCTCACAGGCACAGTATGAAGCTCTGTTGGCAGCCTGCCAGCTTTGCCTGTGTTCTAGTATTTAAGGGGGTAGGGTGTCACGACAGGTGCCACACTAGAGGGCAAGGGCCATGCTGGGTGCCACGCAGAGGGGACAGGTGACATGCAGAGACATAGAGACATGGAGGGGGACACACAGCCTGTGGCATGCATGGCTCGCCCACCCTTGTATAAAGGCATGTCAGACATCCCAACGGCTCCATGAATTTTCTTCCATCTTCCCAAATACCAAACACCTGCCCGACCTTGAACAATCACAACCCAACAAGGACGAAAAAAACACCCAATCAGAGAGGCAAAAATATAAAAGAATTTTTAAAAATGAGGACAGTTTAAGGGACCTTTAGGGCAAATTGAAGTGTAACAACATCTGCATCACAGGGATACTAGAAGAAGAAGACAGAGAGCAAGGGATCAAGAACCTATTTGAAGAAATAATGACTGAAAATTTCCCTAACCTGGTGGAGGAAAAAGACACACAAGTCCAGGAAGCACAGAGTCCTGAACAAGATGGACCCAAAGAGGCCCACTCTAAGGCAGGTCATAATTAAAATGGCAAAGCTTAAAAACAAGGAGAGAATTTCAAAAGATGCAACAGGAAATTAGTTACCCACAAAGGAGCTCCCATAAGATAGTCATACAATTTCTCAACAGAAACATATCAGGCCAGAAGGGATTGGGATGAAATATTCAAAATGATGAAAAGCAAGGACCTACAAATAAGGCTATTTTACCCAGCAAGGCTATCATTTAATATTGAAGGAGAAATAGAGAGCTTCCCAGCCAAGAAAAAGCAAAAGAAGTTTGTTAACACCAAACCAGTATCACAAGAAATGTTGAAGAGCTTGCTTTAAAAAGAAAAGAAAAAAAACAGAGAAAATAGTTAAAAAATTAAATAGCAATAAATATGTACCTATCAATAATAACTTTAAATGTAAATGGTTTAAATGTTCCAACCAAAAGACATAGGGTAGCTGAATGCATAAGAAAACAAGACCCATAAATAGGCTGTCTTCAAGATAAAATAAACTATTTAAAAAAAAAGAAATAGTAAGAGCTCAAGGAACTACAAGGCTGTTATTTTGTAACTAATAGTAAAAAAATATCTATGACTCTCAAAATTGCCAGGTTGTCCTTATTAACCACTAACAAAGAAAAAAAATCCCTATGCTTTCACTAACAAATATGTGCATGACATACAGTTATAACATTGAAGAACCTCACCCCTTCTCTTCTGCAGAAAAAACTCATTTCACTTTGATACAAAAGTGGCCTCTAAGAGAACCTGCAAACATTGGAGAAAAAGTGGTTCAAGAATTAATTTTACATTTGTTTCAAGGACCTAAGCAATTGAGGCAGTAGAGTTTTGTATCATGAAATAAATAGCAATGACTTTGATTCGAAATATTTTAAGAGCAGGAACTACCAGCTGGCTACTTTAATCACGATTTCTATTTTTAAAAACTGCATCCTCTTGTGTCCTCAGACTGAATGAGCCATAAATTGTTTCCCCTGAGGATGAAGAAAAAAAAGTAATTTATTTGGTATTGTACATATAATTGCTGAAGATTTTGACAGAGGAGATTACTGAGCTTTCTTTTTGAGAGTAATTAGCCACTGCATTCACCTGCCTTGATTACAATATGGAGGAAGATGCTTATCTTTCAATTGACTTTGACAGAAGGGCATGTGTACAGCTCATCTAAAAGCTAAATAAACTTATTTGGTGCAGTTAAAAGTCAAGACACCTAGAAGACAGAACTGTTTGATATTTTTGAGGATTGGAATTTGATCTACAAAGAATATATTTTTACCCACTATCATCCTCAGAATGGCTTTATATGACATAAATTCTTCAGAAGCATTAACAGCTTGTGATTGATGCTGAATTACAGCTGCCCCTTAAATGGTTCTGCTTGTGGATTAGAGGCTGACCACAGATGGATTGTTCAACGCTGTGGAAGTCCTTCATCGCTCCTGAACATCTTACTGAAATAGACTACAGCTTGTCGATCCTCAAACAGGACAGATTATAGGATTCAGTGAAGGCTGCTGAGAAAGTCCTACATTTTGAACGCGCACCTAGCAAAACAGTAGATCTGTAATCAGAGAAAATCAAAGGCCATCCTTTTCAAAAACAGTTTGGTCTAAAGGTTGAGTCCACATGAAAGAAACTGTAGTTTAGGGACAAATATCAGTTTCATCCCTTGGAAAGGATTTTAACTGTTCTCATGATACCTCCAGGTAGTGCAATAGTCACTTCTTTTTTGACTTTCAAATAACATTTCCACTTTGGTTTTTCACTAACAGGACAAGTGTGACAAATACAAGAAGGTATTTCTAGGCAGATGAGCCACTCTTCACAGTACACTTCTTAATGGTCTGGTGTCAACCGAGATAAATTTCTGTGGGTATGCAACAGGACTGTTTCCAAACCCTTATTCTCCATAGTGTTCATCGTTGGTTCAGACAGACAGACAGAGAGAGAGAGAGAGTGTGTGTGTCAAACTTATGGGGTAGTGTGAAGTTAAGAGTACAGGTAATATAAAAGAAAAAATATTCAAACAGTGACAAACAGATTAGATGAATGAGCCAAAACACAGCAGACTAAGTTTAATTCCCCATTCCTAAGTTCAAAATACTGACTTCACAAGTATAGGATTTGACTTAATGGAAATTTGTGTCTAAAAAGAAAAGAAAAAGAAGATATAGGTGTTTTAGTTGCTGTATTTTTATATTTTATATTTTATATTATATTGCATATATTGCTATATATAATATATATAAAAATATATATAATATATATAAATATATATTGTATATATTATATAATATATATAGCAATATATATACCAATATATATTATAGCAATATATAGCAATATATAGCAATATATATATATTGCTATAATATATATATATTTTTATATTATATTTAATTGCTATATTAGTTGCTACATTCCAAGCTATAAATATGAGTCAAAAGTGTTATAACTGCCCCCCACCAAAAAAAAACTAAAAATCTGAAATGACATTAAAAGAGAAAAGTACCTAAAGCAAGAAAATGCAATAGTTCTTTTCTACAAACTGCTATGACCAGACCAGGAATTAATGAGTTTGGTGCTGGGTGCCACATTCCAGAAAGGCATTGAGAAGCTGGAATATATGTGGGGAAGGTGACAAGAATGTTAAGGAGTTTAAAAGGTAAGTATGAGAAAGGATGGAAGGAAATTAAGATTTTAGTTGGAAGGAAAATCTTTGGAAGAACAGGCCAGTGGTGGTGTGTTCACATCCCCACTGAGGCTGACCCAAGGAGCCACTAACAAGAGCTAAGGGCAGGAATGGGGCAGTCAGAACCACCCCCTCACACACACACACCACAACTCCTGAGCCTTTGGTCCAGGCCACAGGGGAATTATGCTATGTCCCAGGGCCCACCCACTTTTAGGGAAACATCAAAACTATATCCACCAGGATGCCTGACCCTCACTCCTTTCCTTGGCTACCTTCTAAGTACAGGCTTCTGTTCTCCAATGTCACTTAAGTTCTCTGTTGCTGCTAACAAACCACCCCAGAACTTAGGGACTAAAACTATCTTTCCTGTCTCACAATTGTGCAATCTGGGCTAAGCTTAGCTGGACAGTTCTTCTGTTGACCTTGGTGGTGGTCACTGATGGCCGCATTCAGCTGGCAGACTGGGGGCTGGGCTCAGCTAAGATGACCTGGGTGCTCTCTCTCTCTCTCTCTCTCTGTCTCCCTGTCTCTCTATGTAGTGTTAGGGGTTCTCCCTCTTCACATGGCCTCTCTATGCAGTCTCTCCAGCCAGGTAGCCAGAACTCTTTAATGGCTAATAAGGGCTTGTAAGAGACTAAAAGCTTAGTTCTAGAACTGCCACCCCTTCACTATTGGCATGTTCTATTGATTAAAGCAAGTCATAGATTCAGACCAAATTCAAGGGAAGAACACGACACAAAGAGACATGGTTCCCTGGGGTCACTCATGCTACAGGCTACCACAGCTATAGTCTCTCCAGCTGCTGAACTGATGTTTTCTGCTCCACCAGTAACCACTTATCCCCCCTCCTATGCCCTCAAATGTGGCCTTCAGAACCCCGGAGTTCACCAAATCCCCCATAGGTTCAGTCTCATTTCTGAACAGTGATTTTCACTGTCTAGCCTTCCTTCCTGTCCTTACCTTAACTGATACCTGGCTACCCAAGAGGATTCAGGTCTGCTACAGCTGTCTAGTCTCTGACACCTGTGTACTTCAGGGCCTGTACAGGGAGAGTCTGATCTCCCAAGGCTTCCTCCAGACCACTGTTCTGTTCTGCTAAGGTGCACACTCACTTTCCCCTCTCATTTTTGTATCAATTCTCCTTATTCACTAAAAATGTAAGGACTCTCTTCAGTCTTTTCTTACCACAGATTCTTCTATCATCCTATATGAGCCTATACACTGGTGTCACAATTCCTCGACCTCTTCACCTTTGGTAACCATCCCCTGAGCACAGTTACCCACTCTGCTGTCACATGTTGGCCCTATCATCACTAAAACCAAAGCCACTGATCCAAATATCTCATTCTCCGCCCACAGTCTACTCTTCCAGGTTGCTAGCTCATGCCACAGTGTGTGTATAATGTACGTTATATTGCGTGTGTGTGTGTGTGTGTGTTTCAGAGGCATTTTCAATCCACTGACTCCTTTATCCCTGTCTATAAGTCCACTCATGCAGTCGTTATCACCCTTAGCCAGTAACTCTCTTTGAGACACCATAAAATGTCTTGTCCTTTGCCCCTCCATCTCATCCTCTGCCTAACCCACACATTTGCTTTTAGGTCCATGAATTCAAGTATCTGAGCTCTCTTGAAAAAAATTACAAAACCAGAGATTAGTTTATAATAAAGTTATAATCATCACCCTCAACCCACTAGCAACCCCTTCTTTCTCTGATTAGCATGCTATCCTTCTCTCAGCAAACAACTATGTCATATATATTACTCCATTTTCTTATTTCCTTCCTGATATCTGCCACCTCCCACTTTTAGCAAGTGACCTTGTTTCGTATTTCACAGAAAAAACAGAAGGCACCCATGGCCACAGACCTTCCTCAAAATCTGGTGAGTATATGGGCAAACCTACCTGCAACTGCAATCACTTGTCTGCTCTCCTTCCAGTTACAGTGGAGGAAGTGTCCTTTCTCCTATGAAAGCTCAGGGCCCCCTCACTTAGTAATATCAGAGGCTTCGTCTATTATCCTTTAACTCTGCTGCCTCATCACTTCTCCCACCCTACTCTTTCCTTCCTGTGTCAACCCAAACATCTTAAAAACAAAGAAAACCTTTGTAGATCTCCTTTCCTTCTCTAGCTGCTACCTTCTATGTCCTATTCTTTGTAACCAGTATCTGGGGGGAAAGTCTCTATATCCTCACTTCCTGCTCATATACCTCCCAACCCACCCTAATCTGGCTCCTGCCCTCACCACTTGGCTGAATCTGTTCTTGCTGCAGTTACTATTGTGCTTCAAGTTCCCTACCCAACAGGCCTCAGTCTTCTCCTTCCATCAGCAGCAACGCAGGACATATGAAACCAGGCCACCTCCTTAAAACGTTCTCTCCGCTGAGCATAAGGAAACCAATTCTCCCATGTTCCTTCCTACTCCCGTGATCATTCTGCCGAGTCTCGTTTGGCAGCTCCCTCTTGTCCTCCACCCAAACTACAAATGTACCCATCTCCCAGGCAATCTCGCCCACCAGCATGGCTTCAAAGAACCATAAATGCCAACGACGTCCAAATTATAACTACCACCTATATCTTTCCTTTAAGCTCCACATTTGCACATCCAACTGTCTTCTTGACATTTCTACTTAGATATCTCACTGACATCTCATGCTAAACATCTCCAAAACTCAGATCATGATCATCTCTCACTACCTGTGCCTCTCCTTCAAGGTTCCCTATCTCCTAAAAGGCAACTTCATCCAGTTGCTTAAATAAGATAGCTGGGAGTCATCCCAGATTCCTTATTCACCTTTACTCACCCGTCAAAGCAACTGGTCTACCAAATACAGTTGAGCCTTGAACAACAGAAATTTGAATCAAGTGGGTCCATTTGTATGCAGATTTTTTCAATGACTACAATGAAAAGATTTTTTGAGATCTGTCAGAATTTGAAAACAACTCACCGATGAACAATATTTACAATTATGAATAAGTTTGGTTTGTCATGAATGCATAAAATATATGTAGATGCTAGTCTATTTTTTCATTTACTACCATAAAACATACACAAATTATAAAAAGTTGAAATTTATTAAGACTTACAAACACAGACCATACATGGTGCCATTTGCAGTCAAGAGAAATGTAAACACAGGTAAAGATATAGTCCTAAATCGTAACTACATAAAGTTAACTGTAGTAACACATACTGCACTGCCGTAATAATTTCACAGCCACTTCACAGCCACTCACTGCTACTGCAGTGAGCTCAAGTGTTGCAAGCATCCTCTTGAAATGCTACGTAATGCTAATCATCACGTGAGCAGTACATATCTGCAGTTCTCACATATTTTTTATTGTTTTGTGCAATACTGTAAATCCTGAATGACATCAGGGGACCCATGTCAAGTGCCACCAGTGATGCTGAAAGTGCTCCCAAGAAGCAGAGAAAAGTCATGACATTATAAGAAAAAGCTGAATTGCTTGATACGTCCTGTGAATTGAGAGCTGCAGCTCTGGTTGCCCACCATTTCAGAACAAATGAATCCAGCCCAAGGACCATGGTTAAAAAAAAGAAAACAAATTCACGAAGCCATCACTGCAGTTATGCCAACAGGCATGAAAAACTTGCACTTTTTGCAAAATACATTTTTTATCTCATATGGAAAATGCAGCTTTTATGTGGATGCAGGACTGCCATGAGAAAGGCATAGCAATAAACTCTAATATGATTCGAGAAGAAGTGAAGTCATTACATGGCAACTTAAAGCAAAATAAATGTGAAGGATCTAATGCTGAAAAATTAATGCCAGCAAAAGATGGTTTCATAATTTTAAAAAGAGGCTTAGCTTTTAAAAAATTTCCAGATAACAGGAGAAACAGTTCCTCCCAATCAATAGGCAGCAGATGAGTTCCCAAGCACGATTAAGAAAATCACAGAGAAGAAAAGATATCTGCCTGAATAAGTTTTTACTGCAGACAAAAATAACCTATTTTGGACAAAAAAAAAATGCCACATCAGACATACATAAGTAAGGCAGAGCAGTGAGCACCTCAATTCAAGGCAGGAAGGGACACACAAACTCCACTGCTTTGTGCAAATGCACTCGGATATATGATCAAAACTGCTCTTATAAAGGTGCCAACCCCCAAATCTTGAGAGAAACGTAAAACACCAGCTTCCAGTTTTTTGGCTGTACATCAAGGCCTGGACAAGGAAAACTCTTTTTCTAGATTGGTTCCATCAACACTTTGCCCCTGAAGTCAGGAATTACTGGGCTGCCCAGAAAGTTCTTTTGGTTTTTCTCCATAAGATGGCTCTACTAATGCTTAATTGTCTTTAACTTCATTAGAAACAATTTGGATAGATTGTATTGTGACAGCTGTCATATCAGCATGCATTAAAAAACACTTATCAAAATTGGTAAATTGTTATGTAGCCATTTTAATATTGAAGATGGAAGAAAATAAGCATCATTTCCACATATTATGCTTTATTATTTCAAGAAAAGTAAAAACACAACTGAAACACATAAAAAGAGATTTGTGCCGTGTATGCAGAAGATGCTGTAAATGATTATATGTGTCAAAAGTGGTTTGCTAAGCTTCGTGCTGGAGATTTCTCGCTGGAGGATGCTCCACAGTTGGGTAGACCAGTTAAGCTTGACAGTGATCAAATCGAGACATTAACTGAGAAGAATCAACGTTACAGCACGCAGGAGATAATCTGTCCAGACCAGATTAACTCAAAATATCCAAATCAATAAACTTATTGGTGGAAATGAAAAATGTGCCTTTTATTTTATGGAAAAAACCATATGGACTTTTTGGCCAACCCAGTACCTTGCCAGTAAAAGACTGCCTTTTAAAGTTCATGTGGACAGTGCCCCTGGTCAGCCAGAACCCCATGAGTTCAACAGCAAAGGCATCAAAAAGGTCTCCTTGACCCAAACAGAAAGTCCTCAATTCAGCCTCTAGTTCAGGGGTTATAAAGACATTTAAGGTTCATTAGACATGGTACTTACTCTATGAAAAGGATTATAAATGTTATGGAAGAGAACCCCAACAGAGAGAACACTGAAAGTCTGGGAGAATCACACCACTGAAGTTGCCAATGTCATTATAGATAAAGCCACAAAAGCCAAATTCCCACTGAAAAAAAACTATGACCAGATGTTGTGCATGACTTCAAAGGATTTACAACAGAGCCAATCAAGGCAATCATGAAAGAGAATATGAATATGGCATATGGGGAAGGGGGGAGGTGAAGGGTTTTAAGATATGGATCTTAAAGAAATTCAAGAGCTAACAGACACCACACCAGAGGGATTAACAGAAGACAACTTGTTGGAGACCAGTGCTTTCGACCCACGCCAGGCAATAATGAAGCAGGTCTAACAGGAACAGGGCCAGAAACAAACTGGCATCAGACAGCCTGGGAGAAGAGTTCCCAATATTCGAGATGGCTTTTGACTTCCTTTCAGACATGGACCCTTCTATGATACAGGCACTGAAACTACAGCAAACAAAGGAAGAAGGGTTGGTACTGTATAGAAATATTTTTACAAAAATAAAGAGGCAAGACAGTCACACAAATCATGATGTATTTCTGCAGTTACACCATGTTTCTGCTTCTTCTGCCCCCCTTCCACTTCCTCCACGTCTTCTGCCTCATTACCCTGAGACACCAAGACCAACCCTCCTGTACCTCCTCCTCCTCAGCCTACAGGAAGATGATGAGAGCAAAGCCTTCATCAGGATCCATTTCGACTTAATGAATAGCAAACAATCACCACACCATACAGTTAACAAACTTATCTGTTGTGTATGTGTGTGTCTTTGTGTGAAAATCTAGTAAGTGTATGGCAAAAACCCTGTGAGACTTTTTGTGCCATTAACATCATCACTGCCTAAGTGTTCATTGTGTAGAACATCACGTGCAAGGCTTGTATGGAAGAAGATCGCCTGTACTTCCACAAGCATAAGGTGAGTGATATTTAATGTAAAGTTGATAATGTGTTAGTTTTCTTTTTTATACTGTATTATACCTTTTCTTTCAGACAATTATATTACCGTACAGCATGCTTCTCTCTCTCTCTCGTAATTGGAGAAAGTGAGTATTAGCTGATCATCACAGGTAAGCAGTTTTTTTAAAAATGTAACAATGTTTCCAGTAGTATACTATGGATATGACTGTAATACTATATGCCATACAAATGTTATAATGACTCATTCATTAGTATATAGGTTAAGCTATTGTGAAGCAATCATATCTATTACACTAGGCTACCACAAAGCAATCCTAGTGCTGCTTTGTTATCAGTTCACATGGGCACCGACAGAAGGCTCGTCTTGTGAACAGATGAGGTGTATTCACAGTATGGACAAACACACTGAAGTACTGTAAATGTATTTCCTTTTCCTTATGACTTTCTTAAAAACATTTCCTTTTACTTTATTTTACAAATACAGTATATAGCCTTAGCGGGCATGGCTCAGTTGGTTAGGCATCACGCTGCAAAGTGAAAGGTTGCTGGCTCAATTCCCAGTCAGGGTGCCTGCCTGGGTTGGGGGTCAGTCCCCAGTCAGGGTACAAATAATTTTTTTAAATGCAGTATATAATAAATGTATAACAACATACAACATATGTGTAAATCAACTGTTTGTTATCCCTGAGTCTCCTGATCAACAGTAGGCTATTAGTAGTTAAGTTTTGAAGGAGTGAAAAATTATACATGGGTTTTCAACTGTACAAAATTATGCATGGGTTGGCACCCTAACTCATGTTATTCAAAGATCAACTGTAGCCAACTCAATTGCTTCTCTCTGTCTCCAAGTAATTGCTTAGATACACAAATCTACTGAAAACCATCAGTAATATCTCAGTTCCCTTACCGAAAGAACAGTATTTTAAAGGATGCCCTGCCAGATCCTGCCCCTGCCCACCTCTCTAGCTGAAGCTCAAACCACTTACCTTCCCTCCTCACTCAGCTCCAGCCACCCTGTCCATCTTCTAGTTCTTTAAATATGCCAAGTTCTTTTCCTTTTGTCCCTCTGCCTTATTTACTCCTCACACCTTCAGAATTCTCTCTCCCCGCCCCGCCCCCCGCCCTCCCTTTCCCTCTCTCATTCTTTAGGGCCCAGCTTACATGTCACTTTCTCAGGGAGACCTTATTTACCACTCAACCTAAATTTGGTTCTTCCTGTTATCTCGTTCATAGCACCTGGCACTACGGAAATTTGAAGTGACATATTCATTGATGTATTCAAGAATTGAATATCAACCTCATCCGCCAGGCCAGGGGTCGGCAAAATTTTTTCTGAAAAGTCAAAAAATAAATATTCTGGGCTTTACAGGCCATGGGGTCTCTGTTGCACCCATCATTTGCCATTGGTACACAAAAGCAGCCGAAGACAATATGCAAAAAAATGATGTGGCTGTGTTCTAATAAAACCTTATTCACAAAAACAGGCAGTGGGCTGGATTTGAACTAAAAGCCCTCATTTGCAGACCCCTGCTGTAGAGTGTCACTTCCAGGGAGGCAGGGACCAGACTGTTTCATGCTCACCACTGTGTCTCTGTTACCCAGTAAGTGCCTGGCGTACAGTAGTTGCACAGCAGGCATTGAGTGGACACAACCTGGAAGACTGTCACGATAAAATGTGCTCCATGTAGCTCTCAGGTCAATGAGCACAAGTTATAGGGAAGCAGATTTGAGTTCAATGTAAGGAAAAACTTCCTACATGTTCTGCCAACTTTACAGAATTACCATATAGTTTAGCTAAAGTAACAGATGTGAAAAAATGTTCTCTAAACTACAAACAAAATATACATTGTTATCAGTAGGAACTGATAGTTCTACAGCTGACCAAAAACATAGGTAGGTTACCCCCTGAGGCAGTGGGGTCCCTGAGCTACTTAAAGAGAGCCTGAAGACCGGTCCGCCAGTGCACCAAGACAGACTTTTGCATTGGTGGGTTAGAGGTTGGACGAGGAGACCTTCGAGATACCTTCCACCTTGAAGTTTCTCCATCACCTGGGACCTTTCCCATTATGAGCAATAATCTACTTACTAAGTCCTTACCTTATAAAAAGAACTTTATGTGCCATGACTTATTTAATTCTTAAATAAGAATTAAGAATTAATTCTTAAAACAACCCTTTAAGTTTAAATGACATTATGCTCATTATGCAGACAGGACACTGAGAGTCACAGATGCTAAGGTGAAGGGGTAGGTGCAGGGCCAGGAGCCTGACAGACTGTGACTGCGCTCTTCCCCCACATGCCACAACCTCCCCAGCCACACAGCCCCTTCCCAGCATCACACCCAGACCCCCAAATGTAGACATGCAATTCCTAACATGTCCCGATACTTAGGACTGAAAGATTAGCCTCTCAAAAAGCAGCGTGTACCACAATCATTATGGGGCTCTGATGGAATGATGAAGAAATGTGTGTCTTCCACAATCATTTTTTTAACACAATTTTCCATTGAAATATGATGAATAAATATAACAGCTTTGTATACAGAAAATAATGTATGTCTAAGAAACATTTTCGCCTTTGTGAGAAAACCTATTATTTTTCAATCTATATTTCCTAGGAGGGAAAATAGGTAGTTAAAGTATTAGGTAATATCATAAATTATTACATCACATAATTTGGGTAACATTTGTTGGGGAAAGAAAATACAGCACAGAATAAGTATTGTTTTTTCTGGTTTTCAAAGACAGAGTAGATTTTCCGCTTCCATATGCAAATGCTTATACAAAAATGGCAATTTTTAGTTCAGAAGGAGGTCAAAAGCTAATCTGATGTTTAAGTCAGAGCAATGGGATTATAAATGTTCTTAATGATCTTCAAATTGGTCATCTATCTTTTCTACATGTTTAATGATATGTATTACTTGTGTAATAAAATGGTCAAAACAGTCTGATTAGGGTATGTGTTTCTTAATATTTTCTCAGGAATTTATTGACCAAATCCTTTTTAATTACTCCATCTATCTACTGCTCAGTTATCTGGCCTCATCTACTAGAACACAACTGAAAATATGAAGGAAGCAAAAAACGCCTCTGAACAACCCAAACAGATTTGATAAATCTAATATTCGTGCACATTCATCACAGGAGGGCTTTCTGAGACCTTCTTTATTATTTCACAGCAAGTTCTAATAAACCTAGATAGTTGGTTGCCAAATCCTTACAGAGCTGGGAAACCAACCACAAAGGGATACGTAGTAGACAACACAATTATCCCCCCAGTGTGTCACAGCCACTCGTTCCGGGTGGGACTAAGTCCCACCCGGAGAATATCCCCCAGGGATATTCTCTGATAACCATGGTAACATCAGAAGCATCCCACATTCTCTGCATAGTCATTGCTGCATCACATCCAAACCAACAAGCACTTAGAATTCCTTGGGCATTGGTTCAGGAGTTTGTCCAGTCAGGGCAAAGCTCCGGATTTCTACTAAAAATATGGATAAAGATGCTCTTCTGATAGCAAACTATGCAAGATGGAAAACCTAAAATTCTTGCGATTATTTTTCACCATGACACAGAGCAGCCCAAGGATAAACCTTACATGTGGAGCCAAGTAAATTAAGTCAGTTCTTTGATCAAGCACCAAAGAAGCCAATTTAGCCTCAGATTTTCAGTTACTTGAGCCAATATAAAATCCTTGCATTGTTTAATTAAGTTAGTTTGTATTAGATTCTGTATTAGCCATAAAAATCTTGGTTTTCCCTGGATAGTCATAATTTACAGCTATTGTCCCAGTATAACAATTAACAGAGTTCGCTTTCACTTCCAAAAGTTATTTGGTTTGAATGGCCAAGTATATGGGCACCCAAATCATAACTCATGTGGGCGAAAAGGAGGGTACTGGGAAGTTAGAAAAGGCCAAGAGCACTCACAGTGACATGTGAAACCATATATGAAGGACCCATGGACAAAGACAAAGGGGGTGGGGGAGGACTGAATGCGGGAGGTGGGGGTCAGTAGGGTGGAGGAGAGTAATGGGGAGATAATGGGGACAACGGTAATTGAACAACAATAAAAAAAGAAGGAAGAAAAAAGAATGCACAGAAAATGTATTTTAAAAGCAGACATAAAATTCAGCAGCAGTCTGGGGTCCTGTGATGTATAAGCAAATCGTCCCATATATACTGATAGCCCTAGAGACTGTCACACTGAAGCAGCATTTTCACAAAACGCTCTAAAGGTTTTCTTTAAACTATAACTAATGCAACACAAAGGGGGGTTCTGGCTCACTGTATTTGAGAAAAGCTTCAGTCTATGACTCCCCTTGGAGACTTAAAATACACATGAACACAGTAAAGGCTCTGAGTGATCCTGAAGAAAAAATTAATTTTGTTTACCCAGTATTTACCCAATTTATTTTATCACAGAACATTGTTTTTCTATTAATATGCTGTGGATAACTCTTCTCCTGACACCAATTTGGGAAAAGCTGTAGTCAGTAATTAATGAGTCGGAGTGATAAAAAAAATCAAATTACATTTAGTGTTTTGATTTACAGTGTTGAGAAGTATTTACTATATTCTAGGAAAATTTTCTTACAAAATGCCTAACTTTTTTTTTATTTTTCAATTACAGTTGTCCCAATTCCACCCCCCCCACCCGTTGCTCTCCCTTGCCCCATCCACTCCACCCACCCCCTGCCTCCCATGGTCAGTCCCCAGCCAGTTGTCCTTGTCCTTGGGTCCTTTATGGTGTTTCTTGATCTGACCCTTCTTTCCCCCATTACGGCCATTCCCCCCTCCCCTCTGGTCACTGTCAATTTGCTCTTTATTTCAATGTCTTTGATTCTATTTGGCTTGTTTGTTTGTTTTGTTGATTAGCTTCCACTTATAGGTGAGATCATGTGGTATTTGTCTTTTGCCACCTGGTTTATTTCATGTAACATAATGCTCTCCAGTTCCATCCATGCTGTTGCGAAGGTTAGGAGCTCCTTCTTTCTTTCTGCTGCATAGAATTCCATTGTGTAAATGTACCATAGTTTTTTGAGCCACTCATTTACTAATGGGCACTGAGGCTGTTTCCAGCACTTGCCTATTGTAAATAATGCTGTTATGAACTTTGGGGTGCGTAGGTTCTTTTGAATTGGTGATTTGGGGTTCTTAGGGTATAATCCCAGCAGTGGAATCACTGGCTCAAAAAGCAGTTCCATTTTTAGTTTTTTGAGGAAATTCCATACTGTTTTCCACAGTGGCTGCACCAGTCTGCATTCCCACCAATGCACCACCAATAGTGCGCTGGGGCTCCCTTTTCTCCACAACCTCTCTAACATTTGTTTGTTGATTTTGTTTGTGATGGCCAATCTGACAGGTGTGCAGTGATATCTAGTTGTGGTTTCAATTTACATCTCTCTAATGGCTACTGATGTCAAAATGCTCAACATGTTTAAGTGTGAAATAATTAAATAAGTGAAAAAAATAAAACCTCGCCTCTCTTAGTGATTACTTAAGAATGGTGAATAACAGAATTTCAATTACATAACTAAAGTAGCACCCTCTAAGGTGGATGGCTTTTTGTAAGATACAGGTCCTTACTATCCAGAAGAGAGAAAAGGCTATGAAAAGAAGCACATATGCACATCAGTAATTAAGTCTAAGTAGAGTTCTACACTGACCAAGAAATGTGTAACCTGATATTCTTCAGCACTTTAAGATGCATATCATTCCAGAGATCAAATCAACCTTAATGACTTTAGAAGGGACTTGAGAAATGTTGATCTGCGCTAGATAAATTCTCAGCAAGCTTGGGGGGCTCTTTCATCCTGAAATATAAACACCTGCTCAGGAGAAATGTGCCAGGATATACTTCACTGTCCCTGAGAGGGGTTCTCTGACTCTGAGCAGAATAAAATAAAAAGCGTCAGAGATGCGCTAAAATAAATCCTGCCTACAGCACACAGACTGGCATCTTCATTACAACATATGCCTGTTGAATTCTTATAATTCAGGAAGTCCTCAGAGCTTTCAAGAACCACTTTAAAAAGACTTCTGACAGGAACCCCATGCTAGGCTTCTGAAATTGAGGGAGTGAGGAAGGAGAGAGAATGAAGGGCTTGACTAGAGCATCAAACACAAAAGTCTTTCAAGGAAAGAAACAAATAATCCTCCATGGATATTGAGTATAAAGAATCTGGCTTAAGGGCTGCAACCTTATTGTGATGGTGAGAGAACAATTTCCCTTCAATTCCCATAGAAGGAGGGGTACATGCTGCAGGGGGATTCTTAGCAGCTGACAAAGGAAGTTGGCATAAAATAACAAAATGTTGTTGGGGGCAGGTACTTAGAAACAACATCACCCCCACATGAGAGAGGCAACAACAAAGCAGCATTAGGTTAGAGTGTGAGGTGGAGAGGACCCTGATGGTAGAGAACAATGAGTCCTCGACACCCAGAATCCCAGTCTGTTCACTTCTGAGGACCTCTCAGGAGGCTCGAGTAAGGATTTAAGGGGGCAGTAACATCTCACTTAAACTTGGAATCATGTAACTCTGGGTTATGAGAGGGAGGAAAAGAGTCTAAGGTCCTTCCTACCTACATGAATCACAATTTTAATTACCTATATATTTGTTTAAGATGCACATGATATCTCTTGAAAGAGAAAACATCACTTTGCTTCATAGTTCATGTTTGTGCAAATGTAAGAAATTAGGTTAAAATGGTTCCTTTCTCTAAAGAAGACAGAACAAATTACAAACACTTGAAAAATTGAAGCACTAAACAATTCCAAATATATGATAACTCCAAATTCATATATACACACGCAAGGATAGGTATGTAGGTAGGTACGTAGAATGACAGACAGATAACCAAGCATAAGGCAGGAAGCCAAAGTACAGAGGGGTAATCTGAAATACTCACTAGTATCGTGACCCTTTGTACTTATTTCAGAAGGATTTTCACATGCATTTAATCTGAGCCTCACACTATCCCCGTGGACAGAATAGTGTTATTCCATTTTAACAAAACAGAAACAGACTCAATGAAGCTAAATGATTCGCTCGCATGCTTCACAATAGATGGGAATGGCCAGGCTAAGACTTGTATCTGATTATTCCTGACCAGTTGTCCCCTTCATCTTGTTTTAAACAGAGTTAAGAATTTGGGGGGAAGGAATTCATGTTTGAACTTCCACTGAAAAAGACAACTGTGGGCCACTCAACTGGAAACAAACAAAGAAATTGGTATAATAATATTGCCTTGTATCTGTGGAGACCCTTTCACATATAATAGTTCAAAGTGATTTGCTTACATCATTTCTTTTGCCTTTAGCACAGGAATACTTTCCCCCATTTTTGAGATGAAGAAATTTAGATACCTAGGTATTGAATCACTTGCTCAGGGTCATGGGAAAGGTTAGTGAAAGCGATAGAAGTACTAGAACTTAGACCCGATGGTGGTTACTCAATTCCATAGGATGATTTTACTGACCTAAGAACATCAGTGTTGGTATTTTTCTGTCTTCCACTCTCTCCTCTTCCATTCACAACGGAGGACTTACTGTATGCACAGCCCCACGCCCAGTGCTCTGGGAAGGCAAGTGAGTAAGACAGTGAATCTTCTTCCTAAGAATTTGTAGTTTAAGAGAGGACTGACAACTATTGGCACTCAAAATATCAGGAAGAATGAAATGTGTTCCGTTTTAAATACAAACAAATTCAACAGAAGGGGAAGACCATCCATGAATAGAAACATCAAGGAGAAGTTTGTAAATGAGCGTTACAGGCCCCAGTCTGCCAGGAACGCCCCCAGTTCATGACGATTGTGCTTGCAGCAGCCTCTCCCTCTCTCAAACTGTCCTGATCTGTATAATAAATTGCAGGATCAGGTTTTCAAGAAGAGAGTGAAGTTATGGTTGGGCTTTGATGACTGGGGTATATTTTAATGACTGAAGATTTGGAGAAAAAAATTAATAAAAAGGAGGAAACAAGTAGACCAACATTAAAATATTTCAATTTTAAAAATAGGGGGAACAAGAAAGCCAAAGACAGAGGAGGCAGGAGGAGAAAGCTCAGCTGCTCTGGTGTGACGGATAACCCACGGTGTCGGCAGCCATCGGTTTTCCCTCCGTGTCACAGCTGACCCCTGAATAACAAGGATTTGAACTTGAATGAAGCAGGTCTACTTACATATGGAGTTTTTCAATAAATACATACAATACTGTAAATGTATTTTCTCTTATGATTTTCTTCATATCATTTTATTTCCTCTAGTTCACTTTACTGTAAGGATATAGTACATAATACATATACAAAATATGAATGTGTTAATCAACTGTTTGTATTATCTGTAAGGCTTCTGGTCAACAGTAGGCTATCAGCAGCTAAGGTTTCAGAGAGTCAAAAGTTATGCTCGGGTGTACTTTGGTGTACTCCCGTACACCAAAAGGTTGTGGGTTCGATCCCATCAGGGCACATACTCAGGTTGTGGATTCAATTCCCAGTTGCAGCATGTACAGGAGGCAACCAATTAATCTCTCTCTCTCTCTCTCTCTCTCTCTCTCTCTCTCTCTCTCTCTCTCATCAATAAATAAAACCTCAGGTAAGGATTAAAAAGAGAGAGAGATGGAATCTCTTTCCTCTGGTCTAGGCTGGCCCCCTACCTGCCTTGACCAGAAAGCACTGAAAGTAATGCGGACCCAGCTCCAGTTTAGCCTTTAAGAGACTGAGCAGCTTCTGCATTTTGCTCTTGAAAAGAGCAACCAAGAAAGCTGAAGACAGAGGCAGGGACAAGAGCATGTCAAATCAGCCTGAGGCTGTTCCAGCCAACCCCACTGAGGTGCCAGTTTACAAATGGACAAGTGGTTAAGGCCATTCCAGCACCAGCAGACACCACACAGAGCAGAACTGCTCCACTTGCCTGAGTTGCAGAGTTTTGAGAGAGATAATAAAATGCCTATGTGTTAGGCCATTAAATTCTAAGGTGGCTTGCTATAACTGCAATAAATACCTGGAACACTATGTGAGTAGAACACGAGAATTTAAGCTTAGCAGATGTGTGTTTGGTAAGGTGGGTGTTCTCTGTGGTCCTATCCAGCCTGAATCTTAGGAAAGCCTTGCGTCCCTATGTCTCAGAGGTAGGCTTTCTCAGTGGTTCTGCCCCTCCTCCAGTCTGGGCCCAAGACCATTTCCTCCCCGCACCCACGCCTGCACCACTGGGGAGACTTTACCGGGTCAGCTGCCCAGCCATCAGTCTTCCTTAGGAGCCTCCAGGGAAGCCTGTGGAGAGAGCCTCCAACGGAGTGCACACTCCTCTCATATCTGCCACCCACATGGGTCCTGTTCCCTCCTGCTATCTCCCTTAGCCTTTAAGGATCCTTCAACAATTTTAGCTGAATTCAGATTATCTGCTTTTATGGCAGGCCTGCCTTCCTCCCTCCCAAGTTGCAACAAATAAGCCAAGGCCTGCATCCAGTCTCTCCTTGCAGGTGTCTGTCTGCCCTTGGATTTTAGGGCAGCCCTGTAACCTCAGGTCTGCAATGGGTTCAAGAAAAGTTTCAATTTGGACTATTACAATACTTCTGGGATCAGGTTTTTACGTACCAGGCAGAAGCCAGAAGTGCAGAGTTGCTTTTTCAACTGCCACCCAGGAACTCTGGGAGGCCCAGAGGGGCATCCGGGCAGCCCCAGGGTGGTGGTGGGGGGACGTGAATAAGTGGGCCTCCCAACTGTTCACTACTGTCTCAGTCAGTCAGCTGCATTTTTAAAAACCAAGTTTACCAGAGCTTCAGCAGAAAGGGATGTGACTGAAAACAGCTGGAAAACCACTGACCCACAGGATTTTGGAGGAACCCGGCAGTCAGTCCCTTCCCCAGGCCTCCTCCTCTCCACTGGCTCCCCGAAGCCCGAAGCCCTTACGTGTGGGGCAGCACACTCAAGAGGACAAGTCGGAAACTCAAATACCTCACGGGGAAGTTGACTTAAATTCACGTGAAATGGAGCTGAAGATAGAAAAAATATCCCCTAAAAACAGGTTTTCATAAGGAGAACAGAGCACAACAACCGAGTATGAAAAAGAAGTGAAAATGGGCTCTGGATTGAGGACAGAGAAATTATTTCAAAAACAAGGGTCCGGGCACAACAAGCAAACTTCGTACTTCACAATCTTCCTGCAGTTGGCACAGAGACACGCACGCGCGCGCGCACACACACACACACACACACACACGTGGGCACACGCACGCACATCTCCAGGAGAAGCGGGCGGCCCAGAAATCTGCCCCGCTGCAATCTTCCCAGTTGCACAGGGCAAGCAGCCTTTGTTGGCACCGCAGGGGGCCCTGGATGATGACAGGATGTAAACACACACACTTTCTCCTCCACCAGCTGGCCTGGGAGCCAGCGACAGACACACCACGGCAGCTCACGCCTCCTCTGGCCCTGATGATCCAGAGCTGTACCACTCAGGGATGACATAAGAAGGAAGGAAGGGAAATATGTTAAAGATGTGCACCATGAAAAATGGCCACTGGAAAGCCACTCAAAGTAAGGGCAGTAGAAAAGAAAAGTGCTTCTCCAGCAAGTGCCTTCAGTTTCTAAGCATCGCATGAATCATCTAGGGAAAAAAATCTTCACAGCTGGAGAGGTAATGTCTAGAAAAAATGCTAATATTACTGAATGTTACTGCTATCATTTCAAGGGAGGGTGACTAGGCCAGCAACAGCATTATCGATTTTCAAATTGGGCCTTGGGAAAAATGTGAAAAAGGAGAATAAATGTAGAATTAAATTCTCTTTTAATCACTGCATATAATTACTAAAATAAAGGCAGGTGCCTCATGATAAATCATATACAAATGAAAGATTAATGTAAAGGCCCCGAAACATTAGCAAGTGCCATTGTTTTCTGCAGAAGACATTTGGATCTTGAAATCGATACCTGAAAAAGATAAGTATTATGGGAAACAAATGTCAACCTCAACCTCGCTGATAGGCTTCCTTTGATGTTGCTTGAATATGTACATGAATCTCACCTTTGCAACTAAAACGTGAACCCTTTTAGTGGTCAGTTCTTTCTTGTGACTACTTTTCTTTCACATTATGTATGAAATGAACAAACAGTACTTGACCACAAAAATACCTGAGAAACTAACAAATGTGGAAGGCAGTTTCCAACCCGAGTACAAAGCATGATATTACACTGTGCTCTTCGTAATGGTGGGTGGGGAAAGTTTTGACTTAATAAATCATTAATCTTGCTTCATTTCACAGTATCACTCATGAAATGTTGGACCTTCAATAGCTGTGCTAGTGTAAGCCTGTACATAACATTTAATGTCTAAAAATATTTAAATATCACTAATGCTAAAGGAATGATCAACTTAAACTGTCAGGAAGTGTTAACCTAAGAGCAGATAGTTAATGCCTATTTAAACCACTTTAGTGAGTTAAACGTGAGAAAGTTTATTTTTCTTTCCCTTACAACTTTATTAAACTATAAGTGACATGCAATAAACTACATGTATTTAAAATATACAGTTCAGTTACGTGTTGACTTCTGTATACATCCAAGAAATCACTGCTACCATCACGATGATAAACAGATCCAGGACCTCCGAGACTTTCCCCCTGACCTTCTGTTAGCCCCTTCCTCCCACCACACCCTGTCTTCCACTCCTCCCCTGTCCTGTCCCTAGACAAACAGTGATCTCTCTGCATTTTTTCAAGTTTTCCATAAAGGAGATCTTACAGCATGCATTCTTTTGGGAGGGTCTGAGGTGTCGGGCTTCTTTTACTGAACACAATTGGTTTTAAGGTTCATCTATGCTGTAGCACATATCAATAGTGCATCCCCCCCCCCTTTTTTTTGTTTATGGGTATGCCACAGTTTATTTATCCATTACCTGGTGATAGACATTTGGGTTGCTTGCAGTCTTGATTTAACAAATAAAGCTGATGTGAACATTCACATACAAGTCTTCAAAAGTACACGTGTTTTTATCTCTCTTGCACAAACACCTGGGAGTGGAATGGCTTGATGGTTGGTAGGTAAAATTTTAACTTTTTAAGAAACTGCCAAACCATTTTCTTCAGTGGTTATACCATTTTACATCCCCATCAGCACTGGATGAGAGTTCTAATTCTTCCACCTCCTTTCCAACACTTGGTATAGTCAATCTTTTTAATTTTAACAATTCTAATAGGTGCATACAGATACTTCATTGTGGGTTTAATTTACATTTCTTCAGTGACTAGTTAGGTTGAGCAGCTTTTCATGCAATTAATTACCATCCATGTATCTTCGTTGCTTAAATGTCTCTTCAAATCTTTTGCCCATTAAAAAAAAAAGGTTCTCTGTTTACTCGTTATTGAGTGTTGAAAGTTCTTTATATATTCTGAATAGAAGATCAGATACAGGCCTTACAAATACTTCTGCCCAGTCTGTGGCTTGTTGCTTCATTTATTAACAATGTTTTTCCTAAAGCAGACATTTTTATTTTTTATAAAGTCTAATTGATCAGTTTGTTTTTGAATTGTGATCCTGGTAATATATCTAAGAAATTTTTACTTTGCCCGAGGTCACAAAGGGTCTCTCTTATGTTTTTGTTACAGAAGTATTATTTTAGATTTTACTTTTGGATCTATGACACACTTTGAGATTTTTCAAAAATATGGTATAAGGTGTGGATTGAAGTACATATTTTACATTGAATATTCAATTGTTCCAGCACCATTTTTTAAAGACTATCCTTTCTCCACTAAAATGCCTTTACGTCCTCATAGAAAAGAAGCTGTCTTTGTATGTGTGGATCTATTTCTGGATTTTTCATTCTGTTCCATTGATTTATTCATCTATCTTGGTACCAATACCACCACACTGCCTTGATTTCTATAGCTTTATAATTAATGCTTAAATCAGCTAACCACCCATCCAACTTCATTCTTTTTTTATTTTTTTCCAGTTGTTTTAGCTGGTATTCTAAGTCCTTCGCATTTCCATAGGAATTTTAGAATCAATCTGTCAATATTTCTACAAAATATGTCTACTGGAATTTTGATTGAGATTGTATGAAATCTACAGGTCAGCTGGGGAGACATAATCAAAGGCAGGAATCAGAACTTCCACTCTCGTCCCTTCCTCCCCACTGTTAGGCTCACACCAGTGGTGGACTAAGGACTAGAGGGTGGGTGTCTATGGGGACCCCAGGCTAGTTCCCTCTATCACCTTTCCTTTCCTTTATCTATGCTTTCCTTTCTGTGATATTTTCTCTCTTCTCCTTCCCTCCTTCTTTTCATGCATATTACAGACTAGTTCCCCTGCTTTCCGTTAACACCAACACCTCCCAGCCAGCGTTGGAAACCAAGGCTTAAGAGCCATTTCTCAACTCTCAGGTCCCTGACACAAGCAAAAAGCCCTCTTGGGAGAGAACACACATTTGGCCATCTTTGGGGCCTATCTGAGCAAGTCATCAAAAATAACAATGTTTTCCTCTCTGTCTATATTATCCACCCCTCTAGAGAAAGAGAAAACACAGACAAAGGATTAAAACCACGAGGGCCCAAAGGAATGTGGATTCCTGTGCATTTCCGAGGAGGATGCTGCCTCAAAGGAGTTCTGGCTGGGGCCACACAGGGGACAGCAAGGGGAAGGACAGACCTGCAGCCACAGAAAAGGGCCATAAAACCACTAGGAAGAAAGGAGAGGGTAGTGAGCAATGAAAGGGAAGTGAAGAAGAAAGGGGAGAACATCCTGGCCGAGGCAGCATATCTGAAATAGGACTTTCCACTACACTGTTCCTAAAGGCCCTTGGCTATTCATAGGACCTCGCTGTAAGTCCAGGGCTGCCTCTGTAATAAAATAACTATTAAAAAAATTGTCACCCTGGCTGGTGTGGCTTGGTGGGTTGAGTGCCAGCCTGCAAACCAAAGGGTCACAGGTTGGATTCCTAGACTAGGGCACATGCCTGGGCTGCGGGCAAGGTCCCCAGTAGGGGACTCATGAGAGGCAACCACACATTGATGTTTCTCTCCCTCTCTTTCTCCCTATCTTCCCCTTTGTCTAAAGATAAGTAAATAAAATATTTTTCAAAAATTACCGTCTTATTTATCTTGTGTTCCAAGTGCAGAGCTTAACTCATAAATTGTAGAGAGGAGAGGTGTTATGACCCAGACCACTACCTGAAATTTTTAAAGTCTCCGTATCTCTTAGAACTTACAAAGAATCAGAAATACAAATAGCTACTCTTCTATATTTAATTTTACTTAATTTCTGGTAAAATCAAAGGAAAATGATTGGTATATATGTGTTTTAATCAAAAGATCTTTACAATAATATGGTTGTCATAATTATCCCTAGTCAGTGCTTCTCCCACCCACAGTATCCATGAACTTATTCCAATTTGAAGAAATTATGACTCCCATTTTCTCTGATTTTGTCCCAGGGATACTCTCAAAAGATGTGCTCGAGAGCCTATGCCAATTTCTGAAAGAACTCATCTCTACTTGACTATTAGAAAACACAAAATCCCCTCTCTAAGAATAAGCAAAGGGAACAATCACACAGCCTGTGAAAAAAACTCTTCAAAACACAAAATGCTATTATTTGAAACTAAGAAAATAGGGAATTATAAATTTCATATCAACTGACTTATAATTATTTCCTCTTTTAAGCAAGCTTACATTTTAGCCTTCTCTTACCATATCAGGTACAAGAGATAAATGTACAGTAGAAAGACAATCCTAACACTTTCCAGTGGTCACTACCTTTAGTATCACCTCATAGACTTGAACTTCTAAGGCTAGACTATCATGGGTTTATTTCTCCCAGGGTTTTAACTTGTAATTTCTACACCTGCCACCAGGTGGTATCTTGAGTCACAATGATAAGCATCAGTCAGCTAGGTTTATACCTCCAGATGTGGATAAATGAAAGAATACATAATGCAGAATACATAAGTATGCACACTCTACTAAAATTGATGAATAAGTAAATAAATAATTTACATTGCAAGCATAAATTATTAAGTAGCTCTTAATTATCATGTATAACAAGTGCTTTCTCAGCACTCTAATCTGAATTTCTCAAAATAGCCATAACTAGCCAGTGCTGTTCTTTTCCCTTGTTGTTGTTGTTGCTTTTTTCTTTTTTCTTTCTTCAGCTGGAACAGTGTATAGTCACAGAGCTTCTTCAGCAGCATTAATCTCTCTGGTCTACTTTCCCAATTAGGAGGTTTACTTCCTCCTTGGGCTATTTCACACTTCTCTAAATCCCTAAACACCACCTCTAATGCAATTTCATTGTCATTGAATTACTTAAGATTATTTATTGAATACCTTAGATACTTTCTGCTAATGGTGCTTTTTGTTAAAAGGACAGTGTCTTTTTTAAAGTTCCTGTTTAAAAATATTAAAAAGTACAAAGAAGAAAATAAAAACCATCCCTAACCTCACCACCCAAAGATATCGCCATCAAAAGGCGCCACAGGTTTTTTTCCCTGTGGTTCTCTTTATTATCCTTTTCCCCGTTTGATTTTTTTCCGTCAGATTTCTTTTCTACTTCACTACTTGTGTGATATTTCTCAGGGCTCCATTCCTGTTGACTCCTCTACAAAGGTTTCCTGCATGGGGTTAATAACTATGTCCCTCAAAGGCTTGTTATGAAGATTAAATGAGATAAAATATGTAAGCCTTTAGGCCTGGCTGGTGTGGCTCAGTGGACTGAACGCTGGTCTGTGAACTAAAGATTTGCTAGTTTGATTCCCAGTAAGGGCATGTGCCTGGGTTGCGGGCCAGGTCCCCAGTGCAGGGCGCCTGAGAAGCAACCACACATTGATATTTCTCTCCCACTCTGTCTCACTCCCTTCCCCTCTCTCTGAAAATAAATAAATAAAGTCTTTTTTTTAAATGTAGGCCTTTAGACCAATGCCTGGCCCCAGTAAGTGCTCACTACATGCCAGCTCTTGTCATTATTTCTATACAGGTTGGATTTCATATTTTTCAACTCTGTGTAATTTTTCCTCTTCTTCCTTTTTCTGATGATCTTCCTAGCTGGCTATAGTTTCACACATGCAACATTCCCTCAAGTGTTGTTGAAAGCAGTGAAACACATTTTCTAAGATCATCTCACATCTCATGATCAATCCGTTACAGAAAACAATTCCTCTGAACCCTTAGGAAAATGCTGATCCCTTTCTTTGGAATAACAGAATCTCTGAATAGAACCCACGAGGGAGTCTTATTTTCCAATAAAATAATCTTTTGAGTTGAACTGCTTTCTGGCAGAATTTGTTGTGGATTCCAAATCTTTCTTAGACATGCATCCCTATCTGGACTGAAGAGAAAATGGTCTAGCATAATGGAAGAGAAGGAGGAGGACAGTGGTTTATCAGTAATGACAGCCAGCAGCCCATGGGGACAGTTAAGGAAACAGAATGAGCATCTCTGGACCTCCCATGTGGATCCCGTTCCTTGGAAAATGACCCATTTTCCAAAACCTCTGTCTGATGTGGCAGCCACACCAAGAGCAATCTGAAGAGCTTTCCCATCACCAAGCCTGGTGCTTTGCTTGTGGTAGTCAACTTTGTAGGAAGCAAAGGTCAAGGGTACCCCTAGGTAGCTGTTGAATTACAAATGCTAGAACTACCAATGCATCTATCCCTTCAGTCCACAAATAGTTATTGAGTAATATGTGCCAACTACTGTGCTGAATGCTAGGGATACAATGTGGTACAGCACCAGATACCATCTGCCCTCCGGTGTTCCAAGTCTAATACAAGAGATAAATACCAAGTAAGTAATCATTAAAATAGCTGTGCAATTAGAATCACAGACTGCCGTAACAGCATAGCTCTCCAATGATCCTTCAGGAATTAAGAAGCTGCTCAGGCAGTGGAGCTAGTTCAAGGCCAGTGCAAAGCCCCAAGGCCAATGGTGCCCATGAGGTCTGTATGGCTGCAACAGAGAAGCCATCAAGGACACAGGGCTAGAAGGCAAGAGAGGTTCGTGTTCTGGATGTCTGCCTTGATATAAAAACAGTCAAAACCCCTCAAACAGCCCTAGCTGGTGTAGCTTAGTGGATTGAGCACAGCCTGCAAACCAAAGGGTCGCTGGTTCGATTCCCAGTCAGGGCACATGCCTGGGTTGCAGGCCAGGTCCCCAGTAGGGGGCACACAAGAGGCAACCACACATTGATGTTTCTCTCTCCCTCTCTTTCTCCTTCCCTTCCCCTCTGTCTAAAAATAAATTAATTAATTTAAAAAAAATTCAAACATTTAGCCAGAGATCACATGGCAGACCTGCCCCTTAAAGGGACCATGGAAGTCTAATGAGGAGAAGGAATCAGAAGAGGGCAAGACGGATGCAGGAAGACAGAGCAACTTAAATCTCAATATTCCATGATCACATGTTCACCAGCCACCCTTCAATCTGCCCTGACTTTCTAACACTGCATCACTCAGGTCACTAGGTCACTGTCTGGCCCGGAGGGAAAGGGCATCTAGGACATCCTTCAATCTGGATCATCTGAGGAAGTACCAACAAAAACCCCTATCACCTTCTGCCACAGGGACTGTATTCTTCGCTGTTAATGCTGATATCCCCTATTTCTGTATCCCACCAGCCATTCCACTAGGAATTTGGGGAGCACTGGGGGCTCTGCTTCCACCAACCTCCAAACCCAGTGGTTTCAAATATTGCCTTCTGAAAACTGAACATTCAAATCAAAGAACCACATCTGAACAGAACCACATTTAAACAGGTGTATTTTTAGTAACCTCTTCACAAGCATATTATGGATAGTTGTAATTATATCAGCAATTTTCAGCATCCATGTAAGTAGAAATTGTTGTGAAAAGATTGCTAAAAAAGGAAACATCTCCCATACCCCTATTATCTACTATAATGCAGAATACAGCTTAGTGTGGCAAACAGGCAATTATGAGTAATTTTAAGAACTTTTTGGTCAATAGTTTCCACTGCTTCGATATTTTTTACTAACAAGATGAAATGTTCTAGCTCCTTCCCTCTCCCTTTTCTCCACACCATGATTTCAGTGTGAGGAGTAATATGTCCCCCAGCAGACAGCAAGGAGCGCTCTGAAGAATCCCCCAGGACCGCAATTGCGGTAAACACACGATTTCACTTTATAGGACCAGTGCTTTACCAGTTAACTTTTAAATTAGTCAATAATACCACTTGTGGAAAACACTGGTTAGAGAATTTCTCAATATTTTTACCACTGTCATTTATTGGAGGATCTATGATATAGCCTTAATCACTAGGAAACATAATGAGATTCATTGGTATTCTCATTTTATTAACATGGAATCTTGGGTTCGCATGTTTACCAGGTTTACATAAAATGTAATCAAGGTCAAAAAATAAACCTTTGGCAAACCTGAAAGCAAAACTGATATATTTTGATTACCACGTCAAAATTCTGGCAACCACGTAACATTGCTTTGACTTTTTCCATCTATTTTTAGAACAAAAGTCCCTTTAAAGCAGTAGCTGACACATGCCAGTCATGCCTATTGAAACTTTGACTATATTGCTGGCACTTTTCTGGCAACCGTGTTTTTATTTTTCTGTTTTTCTGTACTTTTGTATTTTAAAACATTCCAGTTCTTCCAACGTGAATTGCTTGCATGCTTTTCTTGTTTCCAAAAGCAATAATATAGAAAAAAATCAAAATCAGTCTAGAATCTGACTACAAACTCTCCTTGAGACACCAGAAACTAACATTGTTGTAGGGAAGTAAAAGCTGTCGTGAATAACAACACGCACAAGGACGCAAACCGCAAGGCAACCTACAACCTCCCTCCCCCACCGCCCAGCACACACAGAGAAACACCCATCTCTTCATGGGACCCTAACTCGGGCAATGTGGTACCTACAGAAAAAAACAAAACTAGCCATTTATCATATTTTTTAGACTCAAATGGCAAAAAGTTTCCAATTTGTATTTTAAAGTATATTTTTCTCTCTTGGATTCATAAATATCTGTTCAGCTATTTCCCATCTCCCCTCAGTAATAAGTAACAAAATGGAGACAGTTAGGTCTCCATTTTCACCAAACCTTCTGAAAGCAGCAGATAAAATTAAAAATTAAAATTACTCCTAACTATAAAAAAGTGATTGGTGAGTTTATTTATTTAATTTTTAACACTCCCCCATCAATAATTTCTATTCATTTTTTTTAACCAGAAGTAGTCTTTCTTCTTAGCCCAAGATGCTTAAGGGTAAGAATGGTTAGACACAGTTCCTTGTTCAGAACGTCAACTCTAAAAACTTTCAGAGCTTTCATAGAAAAGAAATATGGACAACTACAAAAGTTCTAGGATTTAGGAATCTAATTACTAAAAAGTTTCCTTCTGCTCTTTTTTTCCCGTCAATGGCCTTGCTAGCTCTGTTTTCTGCAGTCCACAGGTGGAGGTGACAGAGATAATATCTTAGTTTCTTTATATGCCTCTAATTTCCCATCCCACACTAGGTAAAATAATTAATAAATACTTGCCTAATAAAGATCTGTGGAGGGAATGAGTGACCCGAGAGAAAAAATGCCACAACACGAGCATGTGCCTATTTCCCCCACAGAGGCCCTGGGGCCAGCTGTGACCCCAGATACGGTTGGCCCTCTCCTCTTTGTTCCCCACCATCCGCCTTCCACCCCTCACTAGAAGGCTGCCCACAGTCTTCCCAGGGGAAACCTGTGTCCTAAACGTTGTTGCAGCTTCACCCTCCACTCTGTCAGCACTGCTCCACAGTGGACGTTCCCATTGGAAACCTCTCAACTTTCATGAGGCTCAATTACAGAAAATCTTCTGCTACATCTTTTCTTTCCTTTCCTGACTTCTTTATGTCTTCACCCAAACACAGTCACACCGTGAGGGCATGGCTAGCCTTCTCACTGGACCTCCAGTAAGCTTATTCATTCTCAAAACTTCCACGATAATTTCGTGAAGATGATTCCAAAATCTCTAGTTCTAGTCCTCATTACTCTCAAGGCCTCCACATCTGATTCCCAGGGGCTTCCTTGACCTCTCCACCATCTAGATAATTTACTATCACCTCACATTCAACAAGGCAATCCTGAACTCATGGTCCTGCCATTCTCGCTGAACCAATCCATCGTCCTACCCTCCATTCTAATTAATGGTCCCAGGCACCCACGCTTAAAGCCCCAGGAACATCTCTGATCCCTTCCTCTCCTTCACCTAGTCAAGTGTCTAGTCTTTCACATTTTGCTTCTATTTGCCTCCTTCATCTCTCCTTTTTTTCACCTAACCAATCTACTGTAAATGACCTCTGTTTTCTTTATTTTTGTTTACTAGTCCTTTGTGTGGGGCTTTCATATTTTAGTCTCATTTTCAACTGCTTCCCACTGGGATTCTAAGCCCACTTGACTATTAACTATTCCTCAAACACACCCCATATTTTCCTGCCTCATCGCCTTGGGCCATGCTATTCCCTCTGCTGCGTATGCCCTTCTGTCACCTCCATGGGTTGTTATCCTGCCCAATGATGGCACATTTTAAGTTGAGTCCTCTCATGAAGCTGTACCTGATTTTCCCAACCAAACATGGTTTATTTCCCCCTTGAAATCCATATTTTGTTGTTGTTGTTTTTCCCACCATCTCTCTTCCGACATCATAGGCTCCCTTACAAGGACAAACTACTTCTCACACCAGCCCCTACCAGCTAGTAGGCTTTTTGAAGGCATGAGTCATATTTTATACCTTTATTTTCCATGCAGAAGCCTTGCATGCAAACCAAACTCAATCTTTGTATTTGTTTGTATGTATGTATTTATTCTTCCCTCAGTAAATATTTGTTGAAATAACAAAACCAGTTGCTTTTACATTTATACCCCTAACCACCTACAATTCCTTATTTTTTCCTACAATAATAGTCCTCCTTTAATGTTGCTAAATACTCATGCATTCTAATATTTCAAATAAAATTAATCTAAAAGCAGTTTTAGTGCCCAATGTTTTTTCTTTACTTCTCCTTTCTGAAACTTCTATACCAGGAATTCTTAACCTCAGCACTATTGATACTTTGGACCAGATCATTCTTTCCTGGAGAGTGGGAGAAGGGTCTATCCTATCTCAACCAGGACTATCAGATAGAAATATAATTAAAGTTACAAATGCAAGCTACAAGTGTAATTTTAAATATCTTAGAAGCTACATTTAAAAGTAAAAAGAAACTGATTAAATTATCAGTAACATTTTCTTTAACCCAACATATTCAAAATATTATCATTTCAATAAGTAATCATATAAGAAAATTATTAATGAAATATGTACTGTTCTTTTTCTTATTAACAGTCTTTGAAATACAGTGTGTATTTTATATTTATAGCACAAAGTCATTCAGACTATTCACATCCCGTTTACTTCACAGCCATATGTGGCTGTGACTACTGTGTCAGACGGTTCAGGTACAGTTTTCCCTAGGGTGAGAAATCACTTTTCAAGAAGAATAAAGGAATCTTTTCTTTTCTCCCCCCCCTAGTCATTCATAGCTATAAGCAGATATAGCATGGTTCAAATCAGTCACAAACTAAGTAAATTTCAAAGGAGATTCATGATAGGAGATCTAGGATTTTTTAAAAAGTAGGTATAAAAAAAGATGGAAAAACCAAGAAATGGCTGTATGATTCCATTTCACTAGCTTGGTGCAACTGATCATTAGGTCATATAGAGATGTCCTCCACACTCAAAATCCCCAGCCCAGAAATAATACCTACATTAACAACATAACATATATCTCTATACCTGAATACACAAGGTGTTCTCACAGTTTGCACAAAAACCTTAAATACTTGAAATCTCTTTCAAGTTTCCAGTGAGTCATATGTTACAGAGCTGGGAGAGAAACACTGCAGATCTTCTCATTCCAACCCCTTCACTCTACAAATAAAGAAACTAGAGTCAGGAAACTAGAAACAGGACTAGAAATTGGCCTGACATCTTGGAGCTCATGAATGGAAGTCTAAGCCAGAATTCAAGTTCAGAGTTCTGGTTCCAAGCACTCTTCCCACCCCTTCCTCACTGCGTAATGTTCAGTGAGTAACATCACCTCTTGTACCATTGGTGTCTTCATATCTACAACAGAAACAGTGATATATACTTTGCACATTCTTTGTGAGAATTACTCCCAATAAATTAATATGTATGAAAATACAAAGCACAGTGCTCCTGTGATCCTAAATGTTTGCTGAATCTGAAAAGGATAGACATAATAGAATCAAAAGGTAAGGAGTAACTTGGAGATTTATTTTAATCCATTCTTACCTCTCAGGAGTATTATGCCTAATCAATTAAGGCTGGTGGAAATTTAAATTGCTATTTAAAAGCTTTAAGGAAATACAGGGTCTGACACAAATAATGCCCCCTTTTAATTACAAAATCTTTTATTACAAAATCTTATGCATGTCACTCTGTAATATAACAATATCACACTCAAGAATACTATATGACATTTTAGGTGAAATATTCAAATTAAAACTATACATTATTACACTCATATTATGACCTTACCAGCCACACTCAAGCAGGGGTTACTTCTGCCGGACCCTGTATTATAAGGCCTTTCTCAGTGATACATTGCAATAAGGAACAATTCTTATAATCGGTAAGTTTTCCTACATGTCTACATTTTTCAGTCAATGTTTCAAGAACCAGAAAAAAAAAAAAAAGAGTTTAATCATTAGCTTCAACCCACCTGGGCAAACAAAACCTGCCAGAGGACACTGGGCCAGAGGAAGAAGTCCCCACTACTTAAGTGGATTAGGATCACAGCCTGCTCCTGGCACTAAACCTTACCCTGAAGGAAGGACCAGCTTCCATTTCCTAAATATTCCATTTTTCCTGGTTTGGCTAATAGGAAGGCTTACTGTGCCAGTAAGATAAAACCAATTTTACCACATTTCTTCTCTCAATAGAAGCACAAACTCAATCACTCATGGAAAATAGAGCTTACCATTGTTTCCATGAGATAACAGCACGACTCCTTTAGACATCTGAGAAACACTATTATCCCTTACAGCTTCTTTACTCAGAAAAATTTTTCAAGATTTTATTTATTTTTTGAGAGAGGGGAAGGGAAGGAGAAAGAGAGGAAGAGAAATGTCGATGTGTAAGCCCTGGTTGGTGTGGCTCAATGGACTGAGCGCTGTACTACGAAGCAAAGAGTCGCTAGTTCGATTCTGTCAGGGCACATGCCTGGTTGCAGGCCCGGTCCCCAGTAGGGGGCACATGAGAGGCAACCATACATAGATGTTTCTCTCTTTCTCTTTCTCCCTCCCTTCCTCTCTCTCTAAAAATAAATAAATAAAATATTTTAAAAGAAAAAAAAAGAGTGATTGACTCTCACACACCCTCCACAGGGGATCTAGCTGAACCCCAGGCATGTGCCCTGACCAGGAATGGAACCAGCCACCCTTTGGTTTGCAGGCCTGCGCTCAATCCACTGAGCCACACCAGCCAAGGCTCTTGCCTCAGAAATTTTAATATTAACTTCCTGGGTTCTATAGAAATGTGTGCACTTTAATAACACCTTGTACCAATATTCTGTTGTATTTTGGTCCAATTTGAATGTAGTTGCAATCGTCCTCTGGGTAATATAAAAGAAAAGTGCTTTTTCTCCCCCTTGTAGTTCTATAAAGCTCTGGTTTCATGCAGGCTCTTTTATCTAAGGACATCCCTTTGAATAGATACTTCCTGCCTAAGCCTTCCCTCAGTAGGGTGTTCATGGAGGAGGGTTTGCACTTTAGAATTCAGGCCCTCGAGTTAGAGAACAAAGTCTGAATCCGCCTGTCCTCCAGGATACAATGAAACAGCCAGCTGTTTGCTTAGACATTTGTCTGAGTAGTGTTTTATTAAGCTATTATTAGTTTTAATGTTGTAATTAGATGTGCAAATGTACCCGGAGGTATGTTTGGATAGGAACATCATACAAATCAGAATCGACAATGATGAACACAGCTGCATTTCTGCCCATGATTAGGCATTTAAATAAGTGCTGGTGGTGTGTTTGCTGGAAAACCGTGATCCCGTGGGTGGAGGGAGAGGTTAGCGTTGACAAGAGGCTGACAACGGGACATCAAAAATATCATAAAAACAGAGGAGAGCAAATGCACTGGCTTCCGCTTAGAGACTGGAAGCAATCTCCCTAACCGCCCTATCTAAAATAGCGCACTGCTCTCACCCTGACACCTCAAATGTACGCAGGTTTTTGAACTCGTGCCTGTTGTGCCTCCCTTCCCAACAGAAGTTCTAAGAGAGCAGGGATAATGTTACATCCTCAACACTAGAAGAGTACTCAGTCTCTCCACATGCTAGATTCTCAAAAAAATGTTCCTGAATAAATAAATGGATAAAAGTGAATTGCAACATACACTGAGGAGACTTGGTGTAAACGACTTCTCTTCATCTACAATTCTCATAAAATCATTTACTATTTACAGCTGAGTGGTATCGAGTTCAGCCTCATCTTTTCACCACTGGATCTGGGTTGGCTCACTGACTTGTCCAAAGGCTTATAATTAATCAGCCTGGACTCAGACAAAACACTTGGTAGCCAAGTTTGCACTTCATTATCCTCTTTTCGTCTGTGACCATAACCATCAGCGGAATATATTAGTGTTCTTTCCTACTCATCTCACATTCCACTAAATGAGTACAATCATAACAGAGAATAAAGACGTCAGCACTTCTGTCCCTTCACAGCACTCTCAGTTGTGCATCGTAATTAAATCTCTTTCATAAACTGCTGGCTTCTAGAATCCTCCCTCGTGTAGCTCCAAATTACTAACCCTTCCAACCCAGGGCTTTCCAAGACTTTGTGTACTTATCACTTCAAGTTCCCAAGCTTTGACTTCTTGACAAGGTTTCCAAGAGGTCTACCCACCCACTCCTGTCCCTATACTTCTTCCAAACCTTACAAAAATATGAATCCAAAGATACAAGCACAAGCAATAGGCATTATATTTCTGGAAACATGAAAACCCTGCAGAATCTTTAACAAGTGTGTAAGCCAGTGTGGCTTGAGGGATATGAGTGTATTGTTAAATAATGTACCAATGCTGTAAGAATAAGAACAAAATACTCTAATACTGATGCTATACCAACATAATGTAATCTTTTTTGGAAATTCAGAAGCCAATTCTTAGAGTGCCTGCAGGACATTATTACAAATATTGATTCTCTCGATGTATTGCTACAGAAATAAAATATAATTACTTAAGTCCTTGGATTCTTAATTAATGGAACTTTACAGCATTTTGACAAAGAGGGCTTATAATATTCTTCTATGAAGCAAAAGCAGACAAAGAAAATTAGTTACATTTCAAACAAAAACAGCTAAATTTAATATCATTTTTTTACCTGTAAAAGACTACATCTAGTTCCTAACTCATTAAAGTATAATTGGATTTTTCATGGGTCGTGACCAGAAAAGTTTACTCAACCTTTTGTTCTCAAGCAAAATGTTAAAGTTATGAATTTTCTCTTACATTATATTATATATTTTCTCTTATATTATATTTCAGTCTATCACTAGATATTAACCTAGACTGTAGCATATTTGATCTAGATTGCTAAATATTAGGTCTTCTACAGCTTCACATGTTTTTTCTTTAAATAACTTTTCAACAGAGGAAGATTCAGTATGACTGAAGCTACTTTAAATTATGCACCATCCTGAAATATACTGAAATTGGCAAAAGCTGTTTATCAACTTTAAATATTCAAGCTGATGACAAATATAAACTCATCAATACAATTCCCATTGGCCATCTTGTGTCTACAACCATTGTCTGACTAATCAATGACTTTTAAAAGCTTCCTGTATTGGTCTTCAAAGCAGAAGGGCTTCCAAGGAGAAACTGAGCAGAGGCACCGAGAGAAGCAGAAGTGAGGACCTGGGGGGAGGACCCCGAAAGTTTCCTCAAACCTTCCTTGTGACCTAGCTCCATTCCCACCTTCACACTCCATGAGATGTCTCTGAATCCTTGTACTACATCATCTCTCTCTCAAACGTAGTTCCAATTGGTGTCTGTGGCTTGGACTAAACATCCTTAACTATTAAACTAAAACAAAATTGTCTCCTTAGAGTTTCACAACACACACATTAATATAAAAAGCTTCAGAGAACTCCCGCAGTATTTTTGAAACAACAAACCAGTAGAACATCTTTCTTTCATAACATCTACCCAAAAGACCTTTTTGAAAAACGATGATAGATACATTCATATAAACTTATACAATGTGTTTTCTCAACCAAGGCATCTGAAAATATGGTTGTAAAAGGGAAGGTTTGAGGAAGAAACTCACACAGGTATCAGCCTGTTCTATCTTAGCAAAGGCAGAAATTCTGTATAAATCAAAAGGTCATTTTCCTCCTCAGAATTAATTCAGTTGCCGCAAATACACATTTTGCCTCAGATGATCCACTATGGACATTTTAAAATATGATCAATCAATACTTGAATGCACTCACTATAAATCAACACTACACACATTCTGAAGTCCCAGGCAAGGCCTTAAAACGCACCACAGCCACAGGACCAAACGCACGCCCCAACTGCAGTAAACATGGAACAAGAAAAAGCCACAAACCATGTGCACACACATAAGCTCTTAGCACTCATTCCTGAAACAACTTTGAATGAAAAAGAGAGGTCCTGAAAACTTACAGTTATAAACAACCTTACTGAAAATCACAAGTTAGACAAGACTTACATTTGGGTCGGGTGGAATATTGTATTTTTAACTCTCTGGAAAATTCCCCAAAAGCATAACTGGTAAATGCACCACTAGCATTCAGTGGCTGCTTCAACACCAGGCTTATTCTCAGACATCTGAACAACATGTTTACATAAAAGCAAACAGCCCCTGTATCTTTTTTACATGCCATGTTCTACCAGACGTGGGCAATAAATAAGTTCTAAATAGTGACTCTTCTGTTATAAGCATATAAAATGAAAATAAATTTGTTTCAGACAGGATAAAAAGCCATCGGGTTAGCTGCAGAGTCAGAAGGAATTTGAGCTTTAACGCTGGAAGTGATTCTGCACAGCTGGGCTCTCTAAATCTATTTAAACTACAGTCAACATGCGTGCTAGTCCAAAGTCAATTAAGGCTGACAGCTCCATTTCCAAAAAACACGGCAACACTGATTCTGTACCCGTAGGAGGAATGTGGAAGAGTGTCACAGTACTGATCATTGTTTCCTAAAGATACCTGTATGGAGAACCTTAGGAGCATGAAACACTTTGGAGAGAGTCACTTCTCGATGACCGAAGGCTTATTACTTTAAGCACTAAAAACATCTTACCAATTTTCCAAGGATCCTTCTAGAATATACTACATCCCTCTAGGCCTTCTAAACTAGAATGCTCAAAACTTGATTCTCAGTGAGCCCTGAGGATAATTATGATGAACATTACTGTATAGTGTTCAATGACCTTTGGTATGAAAGGATGTTTTCATATATGCTACATGGACCCTGGCTGTGGTATATTTTAAGCTTCTGTTTGTTTTATTAAGCTTTTCTCTTCTCTCAGTTTAGCCGACCAGCTATTATTTCTTACTATTTTCAAGCTGTTTGCCCATTGAGAAGCCTCTCTCCCCTCGCCCTTCCAGTCGACAACTTCTCACACTGCTCTAACCTTAGAAATCAATGCTTCAGGTGAGAGCAAACAAGATAAGTCAAGGCCTAGGTCACAGTCCACGACTTCTGTGGCATCAGTGGGCCTTTTTTCACATCTCTGGTTTTCAGGCACATTCCAGGTAACTGCAGGTTAATTAGCACCCATGAGATTCTACCCCGCACACCGCCCCTCCCCAGAAAGTTGTGCTGAGCTCCAGCAGTGTATGGTCAGTCCCTATTCAGCAAGTTGAAATAATCTTTGACTCAATACAACCTCAGACACAAAATATATCCTTTTAAATGTGTATTACATACTCTGCCAATGATGTTTTCAAATGATCTTTCTGAGCCTTGTCCTGAAATCCTTCCCACAAAGACATAAATCCTATTGTGATCCTATCATGGAAAAGGGTCACAATCTCAGTAAATTAATAAATAATGTACTCACAGAGAGTTCTCCGGAGCTCAACTCAGATGTCCCTTCATGGGACCCCAGGGAGTTCACAGTGCATCTGTCGTTTTCATGTCTAAATAGAAAGGTAGAAAGAGGAACTCGGGCACAACCACTTCCTTCCTCTGTGACCTGCAGCAGGTAACTTACCCACTCCATCCCTGGATTTGCTCACTGGTGACAACTGAGCAAAGAAGATGCCCAGTTGACAGAGTTAAAAAGAGAAGTAAATGAGATATTTGAAAAGAACTTAACATAGGCCCTGGTGCTCAGAATATGCTCAAAAAAGTTTAGTTACTGTGATAGTTCATTTTATGTGTCCATTTGTCTGGGCCACAGCGCCCAGATATTTGGTCAAACATTATTCCAGATGTTTCTATGAACCTGTTTTCTGGCTAAGAAAACATTTAAGTAAACTCTGAGTAAAGCAGATTACCCTGTATAATGCGAGTGGGCCTCATCCAATCAGTTGAAGGCCCGAACAGAACAAAGACTGACTTCCCCCGAGCAAGAGGAAATTCTGCCAACAGACTGCCTTTGGATAGAATTGCAGCTCTTCCCTCAGTTTTAGCCTGCTGGCCTACACCATCAAATTTTAGACTCACCAAGCCTCCATAGTCATGTGGAGGTCTCTCTCTCTCTCTCTCTCTCTCTCCCTGCCCCACCCCCCGCGCGTGCGCGTGCTCACGAGGTCTTGCTCTCACTCTCACTCTCCATCTCCCTCCCTCACTACCCTTCTTCTCTCCCCTTCTCTCTCCATATATACAGCGAACCCTGACCAATACAGTTACTATTATAATCACCATAATTACACCATTAAAACAAATCTACTGGTCATCCTCTAATTTCAAGTGCCAGAGAGACAGGTTAACAACCATAATTTCCTCAAACTTCTTCAAATAAAAAGAGGACTGGATGATTCTCAGCAAAACCAGACATCTCTGTAAATGTCCCAAGGTTACTTACCTAGCATACAACAATACCTCGGTATCAAAATGTCATCCCTAGGTATTTCAAATAAATTTAATAATTTTAATAATTCTGTCTTTTTTATAAGAAACTTTAAGGAAGAAAAGATACAGCAAAAGAAGACCTGCAATTAGTAAATTAATTGTTTTATGTGTTTTCACTGCTGTATTTGTTACACTATCAGCTCTTCAACGACAAATACAATGCATCTTTCAAGCAAACCTGCAGTAATGTTAACAATGTGATTACACATTTATTGCCTACTGAGTTAGTAGGCATATGCTTCGAAGACCTCGGTTTTGCTCATAAAACTATCATAAAATGAAACCCCTTTTTCTATGAAAGGTAATAAATCGGCTTCATGTCTTTGAAGTATGGAATTTTTCACAATCTCTTTTCATATTTTTCTTTAGCAGAGGGTCAAAAGATATCCCAAAACCTCGTAATTTTATTCTATTACAACTCACAGGATATAAATATCTTTATTTCTCTGCCAAGCATTTTATTTCTTTCCTTGTTCATGTCTCATGGCTGGTGCATCCTAAATTTCCAGTCTCTTACCTAGTGTTTGGCTTTAAATACCTTCCTTAATCATTAGAAACACAAACTCGGTGAGAGGGCCAGGATGCACGTGGCCAGGAGGCCAGGCCTGAGGCCAGGTTACGGGTGAGACCGATTAGGATGGCTCGAGGACTGAAGAGACAGTTCTGATGGGCAGTGGTGTACAATGCCTATGAGCTGTGAGTTAGACTGAAGTCAGGGGCTGCTGGGATAGAGGAAAACAGAAAGGGTCAGACTCTAAGCATGAGTGAGAAGGAAAGGGTCAGTGCCCAGGGGACCTATCTGGACAGGAACAGAATACATCTCTGGGGCAAGTTGCAAGGAAACAGGTAGAGAGAAGAGCCTCACATAGAACAAATGGACTTGTCCACAATGACAGCACAGTTTGGAATGACAAAGAATTCTGGGGCAGCGGCATCTGCCTGCTGTCTTGGCTTTAAATGGCTTGGCTAGAGTGGGTAGATAAAGGCTAGCAGGTGTGAGCTGCTCACTGACAGACAGAGGCCAAGGCTGGCTCTGCAGGGGCCAATGACTGCAGCAGAGAGGGAGGCCAAGGGAGCCCTTGTGTCCTATCGCGCCGTTGAAACTGACATGGCGTACACTCTTGCTTTGCTTTTCACCCTCTTAAGGGCCATGAATTAAAGTATTCACCTTTATCACACAGACTTATCTTCTGGAGCCTGTTAATAGGAGGAATGATTAAACTCTGGAAAAAGCCTAAAGTCTGCCTTGAGAACTTGGGGAGAATCCAAAAATATTCCCACTTTCACTAAAACTAAAACTGTTCAGTCCCCAAAATCTTCTTTTTTTTCAGAGAACAGGAAAGTGATCCCAAGCTCTTAATCAAAAGCAAACTATATCAGCCCCTATTAAAGATACAACTGAAAGTATTGAGGCATAAGTGAGAGGGTTTTTATGCTGTTGATTTCTCAAAGATCAAAAAAGAAGGCTTAACTAAGAGCAAGAGAGAAAAGCAGACACCCAGCTTTTCTTTTATGTACCCCCCATTTTCACAGTTGGGCGACACCTTCTCACATTCCCACTCCTTCTCCCAACAACCAAAAATCATGATGTTTTTTCAGTACTCAGTACTATTTAAGGCCAGACAGAAACCCCAAAATCCAGAAAACAGTTTATTAACTCATTAACATGTTACTGTAAGGCTGAGCAAGTTATTACTTAGTTATGCCTGTGTTGTTTGCATTTACAGAAGATAGGAAACTTGAAGTTTAAAAAAAAAGGAGAATTTGTAATGTGCAATCTCAAACAGTAGGTAGATAAAGAAGCTATTTGAAGGGGACTCAAAGCCATTTCTCAACTTCCGAATTGAAACAACTTATCTTGGGGCCCACTCCACTCACAGGTTAACACTGACCCGGAGAGAACATTCTATAATAGAGGGATGAGTTTTAATCTTAAGATATTTGCCTATGAATTCTGAATATTCAACTCTAAAAGAACTGGAAAAACACACTAATGCTTAGAGAAAGCTAATGGTGCTTCCAATTTCCCCTAAAAGCTACATCCATCAGTCTCTTCCTGGGGGGACAGGAGGGGTGTGGTACTGGGGCATTTCTTCCACTAGTTAAATAATATCTTTGCAGAAAGCAACCTAGTTACATTCTGTTAAGGAATTTAATCCAAAGAATGTTTTTCCCTCAGATTACACATGCAAAATTGCTCCGGTTTTGAGAGAACAAGGATTTGTAAATACTAAAGAAATAAATAAGAAATTAAGCTGCTTGGATTTACCAGTTATCAACATGGTATTATTTTCCAGGGAAACCACTCACCCACTTTCTTGCTCACACTCACCTCCTATAGGATATTAAAGTGATTAATTTTTTATACAGATTTTTGGAAGTGGCTGTACATTTCCCTTGAAAAAATCTTCGAAATGAAAAAGCTACTGTGAAGATCCAGCACAATTGTTGTCACAACCATAATCACTGTAAAACTCCCGCCGACTCCCAGGGTGTGTTATGTATCACAGTCGCTCTTCACCTCCTTCTGCTGTGTTTGCACAGACACCAGCTATTTCTAATTCTCCAGTGACTGTCACAATGTTTCTGTTTCAGAATTGAAACGGGTTCTAATCCAGAGTTTTACTGTTCTATGAAAAAAGATCAGAAACTTCTACAACAAAATCTGTGCTCTGAAGACATTTTTTAAAAGCTTTTTTGTGTCGTACTCATTCTGAAGGAAACACTGAGTTGACCAGGAGCAGAATAATTCTGAGTACTTACTGTGCACTAAATTGTATGTATGTTAGTCCATTTAATCCTCATAATAACCAGTTGAGGAAGATGCAGCGATTATCTCTCCATTTTAACCACTGGCAAATTGAGGCACGGACACATTAGTAAGACTTGCCGAAGGTCATACGGCTACTAAACTGCAGTCAGGATTGGAATGCAAGCAGTCAGCTCTGCCGATGAAGAACATGAACACAGCAGAGGTGGGATTTAAAATCATGTCATTTATGGGGAAAAAATCAAGATACGTCTAACTACACTGGGAAGAGTGGGCCATTTCATTCTCAGAATTTTTTTTTCCCCCTGAAACTAATCAGCAAGCAAAATGCTGGTAATTTCGTGTCAGAGAGCAAGACAGGGACAGAGGCAAAAAGAATGGGGAGAGACAGAGACAACAGAGCAACAGAAAGAGATCCTATACATCAACTTTTGCGTGGTTTTAAGGAAGCAGAAAAATCCTCATCACTCTACTGCTTAGAGCCCACATAAATTAAAAGGAAATGCTATACTACTTTTCTGCTGTGTTGCCCTTCCAACCCCAAAGCATGTCTGTTACAGGATACAGCTTTCCTGGAAGGGCCATTATGGACACAGTGTCCTTTTATTTTAACTCCCTGAAGGGAAAGGGAGTCACCTGCACACTGTCTGGGTCTAGGAGGGCAGACACTACCCTGGAGTAAAATCTGAGTACGCCAATGTGGGATCTAATGGAATTCTGGCACACTAAGGAATTCGTCTCCAGTTTCAGCTCCCAGCTGCAGCTAGAGCTACGTTAAGAAAAACAGCAAAATGACGCCTGTAGTGGCAGTGGGGCAGTCCAGACCACTCTGTTTGGAGGCTGGGCTTGCACAAACTAAACTCTCAATGGCTGTCCAGGATCACCCAATGCAAATGCTGGTGATGGCATTGGGGCTGTGGGCACTTCGGCCACAGCCAAGGCAGCAAGCAGACCCACATCCATTACAGGGAGAGGCTGTACTGACCCTGGCCCGGTCTGAATAGATGGACTCCTAGAAGGGGAACAACCACTGAGGTGTCTTCAGTTGACTTCCACTTCCCAACTGAGTTCAGTCAGTCTCAAAGTCAAAGATGAAAACTTCCCCTCCAGAAAGGCCCAGAAATGAATGTGCTGTGTAGTGCAAAGAACAGTAGCTTCGGAGACAGGAGCTCCATCCTCAGCTCTCTCCTCCCCCTACCACCTGACCTTAAGAAAATCAGAGGATTTCTGTGATAGAGGCTCCTGTGAAACAGCAAGTCTGACAGTACCCAATTTTCAAGAGTTCTACCCAACCTTCTTGACACTGTTTTCTGTGCTCTAGCTAGGCTTTTTGCTTACTATTAATTCTAACATGGCTGAATTGCATGCTAACTTTTAAAATTTTGAGCCCTAAATTTAAAATCCTATGGAACATTTTATATAGGATATAGTAAATTCTGATACTACCAAAATACAGAATTATCTGACCTATGTTGAACATTTTAAGCTGCTACGGAACACTTTTGTAATTTTAAATTAAATCTTAAATACCTTTATTTTTAATTAAAACCAATTTCCAAACACAAAGTATAAAAACAATTCCAGAACATAAGGGAATCTATCTAAAATGTTTCAAAACACAAACTGATTACACAAAATAAATTTCTATTAAGTATGGAACATAATTAAAATTTACTTAGAATTACAGAAGTGGGATCCTTCGCTATAGGAAATAATGCTTGAGTGGAAATTTAAATTCCCTCATCCTACTGTAAAAGGGGAAAAGAAAAAAAATACACCATTATCCCAAATAGCCATTTTCAGAATTTTAATTATATTATTATACTCCTTATGGCATGTAAAATAAGAAGACTAAAGAATTACTAGGCTGTTAAATCTGCATTTACCTAATCAAAATGACATACTGTTAGACTTTTTGATCTGTTAAATATAAGTTTTTATTTGTTCAATACAAAATTACCATTTACTACATAAGTGTTTTAATGAAAGTAGCATCCTAAAAGCTTTTAAACATATCAGTAAAAACTAAAGATGTTTTAGGAGCTCTATAAAATCACAAATTCTGGTAGTTTTATCCATTAAATTCCCATCATTACTTGAATATAAGTTCCTATTTTCCCATTTAAAGAGAATGCTACACACTTGTAATAGATAATGACAACTGAGTTTTATGTTTATTTTTCTAACTTAAAAAAGCAATATATTTTATTGTAAAAAATTGGAACATAGCAGAAAATATAAAGAAAAAATTCATTTATAATCCAACTGTAAGATAACTGTTAATATTTTCTCATGCATTTCCTTTCCAGCTTTTTTCTGTTTATTTTTCACACGGCGGAGGTCAACATACACATCATTTAATATTCTTTTTATACCTAACATTTTTAAAATCAACATTTCCCATGTTATGCAAATCCTCTTTTAAAAATTCATTTGAGGAAGAGATTTTGTTCACTGCTATTTCCTTGGCTCTGAAGCAATGCCTGGTTCAGTGCAGGCAATCAGTGGATATTTGTTGAATAAATTAGTGAATAAATTATTTATCCTGTCATTTATTACCCCATGACCGTAGTGCTGCATATTTAGGTTGTTTTTAATTTTTCACTGTTATTGGTAATGCCACATATCATGGTATACAACAATTTTTCAGTATTTAGGATTATTTATTTAGTAACACATTCCAGAAGTTGAACTACTGGATCAAGGTTTGTATAAACAATTTTAACCCTTCTAATACCTACCATTGACTTGCTTTCTCCCAAACAGTAGCTTTGCAGTACCTACTTCAGCAATCTTTCTGAAAAAGCCTTTCTGATTTCATAGGTGAGTTATCTCATGATGATTTTACCTGTAAGGCTTCAATTACCAACATTGACTATTTCTCCAAATAGGCACTACACATCCGTATTTCCTATTCTCTGAGTTGTCTAGTCAGAGCATTCACAGACTTCCTCATCCACTCCTATTCCCTGCAGCAGCGGCACATGCCCTGTGGCTTGGGTCATGCTTCCTCTGTATTCTTCTTTTGGGGAAAAGAGTTGGTCCTGTTGTCTCTTTCATATAATGTTCAAATATTTTGTCATTTTCACAAACACACAGATACACATGTATTTATAAGATTTTGAAACATTTTTGCTTATAACAATATATATCACAGAAAAATTGAAAGCACAGAGAAGCAGAAAATAAAAGTCATGGATAAGCATTATTAATATTTTTGTATGTATCTTTCCAAATTTTGCTCAATGTTACACTATTTCAAAAGAATTTATGTGGGATCATATGTGCATACTATCTCGCAATTTTGTTTTATGTAATTCTATTTCGTAAACAACTTGCCATATCAGCAAATACTCTTCATGATACAGTGTTAACAGAACACCAGGGTAGATAACAGTGTAGAATTTAGAGGCATACACGTATGAGTTCAAATCTCACCTATGAAATCCTAACTATAACAGCTTCTCTAACCCTTTGCTCATTGATAAAATGAGGATAACAACATTTATTTTAGATGGATTACTGTTTAAATTAAATGAATATAATTTTTAAGGCAATTTAACAGTGTGGTGATAATAGGTGCTTACTAAGCATTTATCAAACTAATGAAGGACAGATGAAAAAGTTTTTTTGTTTTAATTTGCCTTTCTTTGCTTTCTTTTTGTATATTTGGATTTGTACACCTGTGTGTGTGAGTGGCTTGGGCTATACCAACTCTTCAGATCTTCTTTCTTTTTCTACTGGGATAATTTTAACCCTTACTGCTTTAAATTCACTCATTCATTCATTCAACAATGACTTATAAAAAGCAACTATGAAGAGGTCGCTGAGAGATGAAGATGGAAGCCTGGAGATACTTGAGAGAGCCTGCCTGTGAATGAAGCCAACACAGGAAATAAGTGGACCAGAGATGGATCATGCCTGGATCCAGCCATGCCTGAACATTTCGTGTGTGGCAGCATCGTGAGTCATACAAGTTCTAGCAAGTACAATGAGTGCCGAGCAAGCACCAAGTGCTGAAACATTTTTTTCTCATCAAAATGCGACAAGTACAGGGTTTGATGAGGTCTGAAGCTGATGAGTACCAAGGTATGACTGCATTTCATTATCTACTGATCAAGAATTCTTTATATGCATCAGGGACATGCCCTCCCTGGAACACAATGGCTCAGAAACCATCTCAATTGCCTGCAGGTCCCCTGGGGCACAAAGGTTGAGTTGCTTGTCTACCTCCTGGAGTCACATGGTCATGTATTCTAGTTTCCAAAACAATGGATTTCCACACGCATTAATCACTTAAGCCTATCAACTATAACTAAAGCTAAAATCTTTAACTCTTGTGTTTCCCTATCACAGGCTGAAGGCACAAAAGATAAAAGATGAAAGAGGTCCAAGTAAATTGCTAGCTGGTGCACCCATGGAAGCCACAGGAGCAGAAATAAGGGAAGCCAGAGGCCAGGGGCGCTGGTACAAACTGTTGGTCTGCATACCCGTCTGGAACTTTTAATGGATTCAGAATATTCATCGCCATTGTATCACCACGACCCCCTTTGAGGGACTCACCTTGCTTGTGCAAAAACCATCCCTGTTGGTCCTTTGCTCTGGACCTGTGACATTCTGGCCTGTTCTGTTCCAAGTGGTGGCTGAATGTAACATGTGCAAGAAGTCATCTCTTTTGCTATCTCAGCTATGGGGGAAAAAAAGACTCATTCTCTTTTCTACAGGAAGGAAGGGAGGGAGGGAGGGAGAAAGAGAGAGAGAGAGAGAGAGAGGGGAAGAAAGAAAGAAAGAAAGAAAGAAAGAAAGAAAGAAAGAAAGAAAGAAAGAAAGCGACTATGTGCTCATTTCCTTATAGATAGTAAACTTTTGTCTTTTAAGTTACAAATGTTCTTCCTAGTTTACTACATGCCTTTTAATTTTGTTTGTGGTAGTTTAAGGTATAAAAATATTAAATATTCATAGTTTATTCTATTTTCAGTTTTTTGTAACATGCTCAGAAATTCTTTCTCTGCTCTAAGGGGATTCTTTATGATTTGGAGTGGAAAGAGAATAAAACCCTGTTTAAAAAATAAAATAAAAAACAGTCACCCTGGCCAGGTGGCTCAGTTGCTTGGAGTGTTGTCATGCACACCAAAAAGCTGCAGTTAGATCCCCAATCAGGGCACATACCTAGGTTGTGGGTTCAATCCCCAGTTAGGGTGTCTATCAAAGCAGCCAATTAATATTTCTCTCTCATATCAATGTCTCTCTTTCTCCCCTCCCTCCTTCCTCTCTCTCTAAAATCAATTAACATATCTTCAGGTGAGGATTAAAAAACAAAAGTCTTAGGCCAGAAATGGAGGAAAAATAACTGGCTTGATATAGAACCAGCTTTATAAAATGTTCACTTTACACCGTAACTCACTTTTCAAGGGCAGGCTAGCTTATTCACATTTGTGTTTCTGGCACCTAGCACAGCATGTGACATGTAGTAGGTTCCCAATAAATGCTAAATTTGCTGAACAGAGAAAAAAAGAGCAATCAGGAAGGGCAAAGTCAGTAACCAAATATCAGAATTGAGAGGAAAGACTTTTTTTTAAATCCTTGCCCCAGGATACATTTGTTGGTTTTAGAGAGAGAGAAAGAAACATCAATGTGAGAGAGAAACATTGCTTGGTTGCCTCCTGTACACACCCCAACCAGGGACGGAACTGCAACCTAGGCATGTGCCCTGACTAAGAATCAAACCCACAACCTTTCAGTGCATGGGAGGGCCCTCCAACCAACTGAGCCACACCAGCCAGTGTGAGATTTTAATTAGAGTGACATTAGTACAGAGAAAACTTGAGAAAGTTAAAAATCATACACTGTCTACAGCACTGATGCTCTTCAGTGTTTGAAGGGATAACACCTGCGTTAACATTTTTCCAAGCCCCGATATCTCAACTACTCTATTTGGCAGCATTTCTCCAGGTAAGTTCTGAACTATATTATCTACCAAGATGCTCCAACAGCAAGTCCAATGAGATCTGTCTGGAAAAGGTCAGCCATAGTTAACAGAACAAGAATAGTTTGTGAGACATTGATATAACCTTGCAGTCAAGGAGAGTAGACTATAATGTGCAAATATAAACAATGACAATTTCACTGTGCTAGTGAGTGGGGGTGGACGCCATAGAGTGAGTATGTGTACTGTGTAACCATCACATTCAAAATGACTTAGTATAGCAATGACTCTGCATCAAATTTTGCATTAACCTAGAACATTCCTCCACAGAAACTATTAGGATGATTCAGAAGGCTGCAGCTATGGGCAACTAGTGACTGGCAGCTTTATCACAACAATGTGCCCACTCATGCATCACGTCTCATGCAGAGTTTTTTGGCAAAACATCCAATCACCCAGGTGACTCAGCCCCCCTATAGCCCAGATTTGGCAGCCTGAGACTCCTGGCCTTTCCGAAAACTAAAATCACCTTTGAAAGGGAAGAGATTTCAGACCATTGATGAGGTTCAGGAAAATACGACAGGGCAACTGATGGTGATTGGGAGAACTGTGTGAGGTCCCAAGGTGCCTACTTTGAAGGGGACTGAGGCGTCAGTGTCTTATGTATAGTGTTTCTTGTATCTTGTGTCTTCTTCAATAAATGTCTCTATTTGTCATAGTACATGGCTGGATACCTTCTGGACAACCTCATATGATCAAATAAATGCAACCACTGTGTATTGCTTTACCCCTTCTCTTCAACTCACCCAAACACCAGAGGCACAATGAACTTTCATATACATAAACACTCTGAGAAATTCTTCAAGTTTCAGTTTTCAAAGGAGACAGAGAAAGAAGCTAAGGTTAGCATTTGTCTGGGGTACCCAGACAGAAAGGAGGGAACCAGGGAAACGCTGGATCCTTATAAAAAGTAAAATCAGTGTTCTGAGATTTGGGAAGACACTAGAAAAAGCACACACTTGGGACACAGGAAGGGACAAATGACTGGAGAAGTCACAGGCCAGGCAGAAGGCATTCAAGGGTGTTGGCAGGACTTAGGCTATGTGGTGGTATGACTAAGAAATAAACACCAGCATCCTGGAACCAAGAACCAAGAATAGGAGCAGGGACCCCAGCAGACCCTAAAGATAGAGTGGAGGGACTTGGCAATAATGTCTACCCCAAGCACCAAGAGCTGTGCTGGACCACAACAGGTAGTGGGATCCCTGCAGACACCAATCATTTGTTTCCCAGACAGGCCAGTTTTTCAATGTGCATTAACCGGGGGCAAGACCAATGCACTCTGCAGAGGGATTATTTTAAATTTCGCTTGACAGTCTATCCACCATGGTAGGAGGGTTATGGGTGAAGGCTTGAATTAACTAACACCATGTTCCTGAGCTATTTCAGTGATATGCAGCATCTATTTAGACTGGTACCTGACAGCAGAACCCTTAATTCCACTGTGATTGGGACTGAGTACTAAGGGAAAGGGACCACCAATGCCGACTTCAGTAACAAATGAGGTGCTCCCAGGCAGAGGTTTCCCTGGGAGACTCTGAACTGGGCCACACAATGAGCACAGGGGGCCCAGGAAGTACATCTCACAGTCAGTAGAGTGGGACGCCAGGCAGCTCTAACTGGCTGTAAATATTGCAAAGTCCAGTGGCAGAAGGGGTCTGGGCTGGCAATGAAATCCCCTAAGATCCCAGGTTAGGTTTTCCACAACTTCAAGTTACAGACATGCTGCTGTTTTTGCTTTGTTTGGTTTTGTTTTGTATTTTTCTGTAATTGAAGTATTGATGTAATCTAAATCATCACATCTTTGCAGGTTCTGTATCCTGAAAGATAATAAATTGTTTGATGTGTGATTATTTGTCTTGGTTTAACATATATTAAAAGCCTCACACTGAACAAAAGTACTCTTCAAATGAAGTCACTGACAGAAGAAGTGGGAAACTCTGATTCAAGAGCTTGATGTCAGGCTGAACCACACACCAGCAATGAAACAAACAGTCGTGGTTTTATAATCAATCCTTTTACCCAGGTAAACATAGTTCCACAATGAGTTTAGAGTCTTTACATATGACACATCAGCTTCAATATCTAGGTTATGTGCATAATTTTTTTTCAACCATTTTACCCAGTTGCTACAGTGCTACCAAATAATTAGTTCAGCATGAAAAATTTGTGAACATCACTCTTACTTCTCATGAAATACAGGGATCTTAAAAACATCCTGGAATCTAGCTTCTAAAGCAATCCTCAGGTAATTGCACCACTCACAAGAACATGAAAACCTAGACTTCCTCTTGTATATGATCTTGCAATTAGCACACTCATTTAGATTTCGCAGTTCTATACACAGCTATCATTACTGAGGGCCTACCACTAACAGTGACTTTTATGGACACTCTTAAAATTGATTACAACCCTGCAGAGTAGGTGCCGTTATGGTCCATTTACAAAGGAAGAAACTGAGAAGTCAAATAGTTTGTCCAAAGCCATAGGGCCACTTAGTGCAGGAGTTAGTGCTCAAATCCAACTCTGACTCCAAAAGCTCAAATCTCTAACTAGCCTGCAGTAAAGTCAAGTTTCCTAAATTGTTTTCCCGTGATAACTGAAAGTAAAACTCTAACCACTAACAATTTTTTCCTCATCTGTTGCACACTGACATGACAAAGAGTCCATGAGGGCCTTCGGTTCACTCAGGAGTCTTCCTTGGGTTAAACAGGCCACAGGAGGGGTCAGGGCTCACATCAATCAATCAATCAACTAGCATCTGTTGAATGCCTGAGATTTTGGGCCAGGCATTACAAAAAATTACAGTGAAGTAGTAGACCTGATTGTGAGTCTGACATTCTAATGTTGGGGGGGGGGGGGGTAAGGGGAGAAACCAAGAAAATACTTTGGAAATTTAGAAAGAAATAGAACAGAGATCCTTTAAGATTAAAGAAACACTGAATCACAAGAAATGACAGTTTAGATGCAACAGGAGTCTGGGAAAATCAGTTGTTAAAGAGGTGCTTTGGGGGCAAAAACTATTGCATTAAACCAACTGCCTTAATCTAAGTATGATTCATGATTATGCTGAAATTTGAGATTATTCACCATGCAATCAACTGTATCTTAAAAATATGATGCAGTTAAGAGTCCGTGTATATATCAGTGCAGCCTTAGAACAAAGAATGATGCTATATAATAACATTACAAATGTTTCCCTAAAAAATATATGAGCATTCCCTAATAGGCTTGCCATATACTATGAAGTCCTTTGGTTTCAGTAATAAGCAAAGAAGTTGATTAAGTACTACTTCCTGTGTTTGATATTAAGAAAAAACAAATGGCATAATAAATTATTCAATTAAAGACCATTTTTTATTTCACTCCATTAGAGTACAATGAATTGGCTTAGAAAAATTAGGGCAAACTATACTAATCTTCATTTTACTGGCATGTTATTACACACTGGTAAAACCTATTAGGTTTATATAGAGACAAAAGAAGGCTATTAGAAAGATATTGCCTTCAGTTCTTTTCTAAAAATCACAAATTTAAAATATATATAGAGAGAGAGATAATAAAATATGTATTCAGATTTGTTTGTTTTTAAAAAAACACCTTGTACTTAGAAAACCTTTTTCAAATGCCACATATAATAAAAATAAAAATTAGTTTTCACTTAAAACAACTGCATGATATATATAATTCAGTGATATGTCCTGGTACTGGGTGGTAATATACTACTGACTTTTACATAGCTTTTGAATTTAAATAGAGGGCAAAAGATTAGCCTAACCTTTTCCTAGCATAATTTTTCATAGTACTAACTCATTTTGTCTCAGGTATTCATCCATTTAAGAAATATTAAATATCTACATCAAGCCTTGCATCGTGGCTGGCAGGGTGGACACAGAAAAGAAAACTACAACACAGCTACCAATTGACAGAGCAATCATGTCTTAGAATATCAAGAAAAAGATTTTCACTGTAAAACACCCCTTTATCATTTTTATGCTTTAAGACATCAACTATATCATCAACAGAGGGTAATTCTAGCAGAAAACATTTAGAGCTTTAGACATGAAAGAACATCTTCAAGAGCCAGTCCATAGATCGCCATTGGTAGAAGAGAATGTCCCTGCTCCACTGCCATCTTCTTCTCTTGGAGTAAGAATAGTCTATTTAGGTCCCCGATTCTTTTTCAACCCCAAAGGACAGACCAAAAATAATATGGTACTAAAATTTTTCCTGGTTCTTATTCCCCTTGCATCAAGATGCTCAAAACTCAAACATAAACTTTGAAGGTAATGGAAAACCTAAATGTGAACATAATGACTCCATCATCTGAAAATCCCTTCTCTGACTCTCTAAGTAACACTGCCTTAGAGCCTCACATCATTAGATGTTTCCTGAGCAGCTACCATGAACGGAATCCTCCTCTGTGTGCTGGCAATAGAGCAATAACAAAGCAGATGAAAATCCCTGCCCTCACAGAGCTTGCACTAACAATAGCCACACAAAGTGTACAAATAAATAAGTAAATAGTATACAAATAAGTAAATAAAATAAACGTGGAAAAAATAAAGCAAGAAAGAGGAGAAATGTTAGGGAGGTCACCATTTCAATTAAGATAGGCAGGGAAGGCCTCACTAGGAAAGCTACATTCCTGCAGACCTGAAGAAGGTCAGAGAGGGAGTCGTACCGGCACAAGTACAGAGGAAGACCCTGAGACGTGAGCAAACGTGGTGTTCCTACGGCCAGTGTGACGGAAGCAGAGTAAGTGGGGGTTGAGTACAAGGCAATAAGGACAAGTGGGTAACAAGCCTGGTAATGTAGGGCATTATACTTTGGCTTTCACTCTGAGGGAGACAGGAAGCCATGAAACAGTTTGGAGCAGACCTGAGATATTTCTAAAGGAGTACTGTGGCTTTTCTGCAGAAAATAGTTGTGAGAATAGAAGACAAGGGGACAAATGGAAAAACCAGTTAGGAGGGGAATGCAATAATCTAGGTGCAAATAGATGATAGTGGATCAAACTGAGTTGAACGTGGTAGAGGCAGGTGACAATGAGCAGATCCTAGATATATTTTGAAGGTGGATCAATGGGATTTCCTGAAATTTTGGATGTAGAGTGTGAGAGACATAAAGGAGCCCAGACAGATACCAAGGGCTTTGACATGACCATGGGGTAAAATGGACTTGTCATTTACCAAGATGGGGTACACAAGAAAGGAGCAAGTTTGAGGGACAGAATCAGTAGTGTGATTACAGATATGTGAGGTGAGATGCTTGTCTGTTAGACATGCAAATGGAGAGGTTGAAAAGTGAGTTGGGAAGCCTGGAGTTCAGGAGAAGAGCTAGGCTGGACATTCAAATTTGGGAAGGTCAGCATATTGATGAGTCCGGATATGAGCATGGAAGAAGAGGAAGCACAAAGACCAAACCCTGGCATACAGATATTTAGACAGCAGGGACCTGAGGGGAAATCCACCAAATGAGATGAAGAATCAGGAGAATACACTATGATGGCTTAGAAGCCAAGTGAATAAAGTTCAACCACAGTAACAAGAATGAAGGCAGGATTACATGAGCACAAATTCAAGTGGAAGTTCTCTTCTAATTGCTTCTATTTTGTAAGTAAAATAAGAAGCAGAGGCTTTAGCTGAGGGAGAGAATGGAAGAGGAGGTGTTCGAGATTTGAGGAAGGGCCCTGACAGGTGTGGCTCAGTGGGTTGGGTGACAACTTCCAAACCAAAAGGTCGCCAGTTTGGTTTCTGATCAGGTCACATGCCTGGGTTGCAGGTCAGGTCCCTGGTTGAGGGCATGTGAGAGGCAATGATTCCCTTGCACATCGACATTTCCCTCCCTCCATTTCTCCTTCCCTTCCTTTCCCCTCTCTCTAAAAATAAGTAAAATCTTTTTTAAAAAAGATTTGAGGGAAGAGGAGAGAGTGGGAAGTATTCATCATCTAAGGGAGAAGTCATGAATGAAATGACCAAGGAAACAGCTGGAAGACCCGGCAGCACTGAAGGCCCATCTGAGATTACTGATCATGAAATTAAAGTGAAACCAGTCAGCTTGACTGAGTGTTTTTCTCCAACCACATAAAAGTACACAGGCACAAACTACAGTGGCAGTGTTGGATTTAACCGGGTGTTCCAAATGAATCCTACAAAATGAGAGAGGGAAGAGGACATTAAGAGTACAACCGCTAGACTGATGATAAAATACATGAAGGAATTTAAGTTGTGAAGAAGGGAAATGAAGAAGAGGATGTGAGAGGGGTGTAGAATAGCACAAAAGGGAGCAGAGTCTGTGGATTTCAGGTCCTAGTGGGCCTGAAGGATTGCTGGAGTCAGGAGGACAGAGACTGAGTTAGAGAGAGAGAGAGAGTGATTGGACAGCAGGGTGCTTAAAGATGAAACAAGGTGGGCTGCTGTCTCTGTAACAGCAAAGTTCAGCACAGCAGTTCTCAAACATGCTGGTCTCCAGTGGCTTTACAACATCCTTAAAAATTAGCAAGGACTCCAAAAAACATTTGGTTATGTGGGTTATATTCAGTAATCTTTATCATATTAAAACTAAGAGAAGAAAAATTTAAATACAAGAATATTCAAGTACACATTCCATTAGCTGCCAGAGTGAAGATGTTCATCACACATCACACAGTCCCTGGAAAACTACATTGTGCACTCTCAAGTAAATGAGTGTTCAGAAGGCAAGTGATGTATTATTATTATTATTATTGCTATTATTGTTATTATTGAAATGGTTTTTGATCTAAGAGAATCTCTGAAAAGTTCCTTAGGGACCCACAGAGGCCATTGGACCTCACTGAGAACTGCTGGTCTGAGTGTGGCCGTGGAAATGAGTAGCTGAGGTACAGTGGTGGATATAACAGTTAAAAGAAAGGAGGAGAGAGGACTGAGAAACCGAGAAACTGGGGAGACAATTTATGTGAATAATGAAGTCACTTAGAATTATGACAGAAGTAGTATGGGAACAAGTGGTAGTGAGCCAGGAGTTACAATGGGCATAGACTGAAGTGACTCAGACAAGGAGGGAGGAACAGTGGTTTGTGCAGTGTGATGTCGTAAGATTCAGAATTAGAGATTTTTGGAAAGGAGGGAAGAACAGTGTGGAAGTAGCAAAGGAGAACAAAAGGACCTTCTACCCGCCTCCAGGGGTACGTGAAAGAAAACTGCCACCACCTGAGAGGGCACAGAGGAAGCAATCCCCTAAGGGTGAGTCAAGTTTCTTTTTTTTTTTTTAATTTTATTTTGATCATTGTTCAAGTACAGTTTTCTCCCTTTTACTCTCATTCCAGCCCACCCACCCACCCCTCCCCACTTCCCTCCCATTACCACCCTCCCCCTAGTTTTTGTCCATGTATCCTTTATATTTGTTCCTGTAAACCCTTCCCATTCTCCCCTGAAATTCCCTCTTCTCTCCCCTCTGGTCACTGTCAGTCTGTCCCCTATTTCAGTGTCTTTGGTTATATTTTGCTTGTTTCTTTGTTTTGTTGTTTAGGTTCCTGTTAAAGGTGAGATCATATGGTATTTGTCTTTCACTGCCTGGCTTGTTTCACTTAGCATAATGCTTTCCAGCTCCATCCACGCTGTTGCAAAGGGTAGGAGCTCCTTCTTTCTTTCTGCTGCATAGAATTCCATTGTGTAAATGTACCATAGTTTTTTGATCCATTCATTTACTGATGGGCATCTAGGTTGCTTCCAGCACCTAGCTATCGTAAATTGTGCTGCTATGAACATCAGGGTGCAAAGGTTCTTTTGAATTGGTGTTTTAGTGTTCTTAGGATATAGTCCCAGCAGTGGAATTGCTGGGTCAAAAGGCAGATCCATTTTTAATTTTCTGAGGAAGTTCCATACTGCTTTCCATAGTGGTTGTACCAGTCTGCAGTCCCACCAACAGTGCACTAGGGTCCCCCTTTTCTCCACAACCTCTCCAACACTTGTTGTTTGTTGCTTTGTTTATGATGGCCATTCTGACTGGTGTGAAGTGGTATCTCACTATGGTTTTAATTTGCATCTCTCTGATAGCTAGCGATATTGAACATTGTTTCATGTGTCTTTGGATCTTCTGTATGTCCTCCTTGGAGAAGTGTCCGTTCAAGTCCTTTGCCCATTTTTTAATTGGGTTGCTTGTCTTCTTAGAGTGGAGTCGTGTAAGTTCTTTATATATTTTGGAGATTAAACCCTTGTCTGAGATATCATTGGCAAATATGTTTTCCCATACAGTTGGTTCTCTTTTTATTTTGATACTGTTTTCTTTAGCTGTGCAAAAGTTTTTTATTTTGATGAGGTCCCATTTGTTTATTCTTTCCTTTATGTCCCTTGCTCTAGGAGACATGTCAGTAAAAAAGTTTCTGCATGAAATATCTGAGATTTTCCTACCTACATTCTCTTCTAGGACTTTAATGGTGTCATTGTTTATATTTAAGCCTTTTATGCACCTTGAATTTATTTTCAATTACAGCAAGGAGAAGGGGAAGTTAATGCAGGAGACTGAAGACAGGGTGCCCAAACCAAAACCCAAGATGGCTACAAATGCAGCCCAACACAAACTCGTAAATTTACTTAAACCTTTTTTTTTTGCTCATTAGTTTTCATTAGTGTTTGTGTATTTAATGTGTGCCCCAGAGAAGCCAAATGATTAGACACCAACAATGAGTGCCAGGGAATGCAACAGAATGACAGAGAAGGAACTGCTGTGAAACAAATTATCCCAAAACCTAGCTGCCTTTTAAAAACCATTTAATTATGTTAATGGATTCTGTGGCTCAGGAATTCGGACAGGACACAATAAGAATGGCTTGTATCTATCTATTCTCTGTTATCTAGGGACTCAGCTGTGAAAACTCAATAGTTTTGTGGATAACTCTGATAACTGAGGGCTGAAATCATCTAAAGACTCATTTACTCACATGTCTCGTGTCTGGGCTGGGAAGACTGAAGACAAAGCTGGCCAACCAGAGCACTATACCTGGCCTCTCCAGGTGAATTAGCTTCCTCACATGGTGGCCTCAGGGTAGTCGGAAGCAGGGCAGCCATTTAATTTAGTGGCTCAGGAATCTCAACACAACTGTTCCAGCTAATAAGGGGGAAGCTGCATGTCTTTTGTATCCCATGCACAAAATTCACAGAGTATCACTTCCAGCATGCCCAATTGGTTAAAGTCTAGATTCAAATGCAGGCGACACAGATACTCAATGGGAAAACTGTCAAAAAAATTTTTGGATCCATAATGATAAAAGCAGCGCATCACCTTTTGCCGAGAAGGAGCAGTTTCCAGACATTTAAAGATGAAATTTATAGGAACATTATAGAAGCCATTGATTAATCTTCTGTTCCTGTCTGTAATGGACCGAATATTGTATCCCCCCAAAATTCATACATTGAAACCCTCAGAGTGTGGCTGTATTTGGAGATGAGGCCTCCAAAAAGCAGGTAAGGTTAAATGAGGTCATAAAGGTGGGGCCCTGATCCCACAGGATTAGAGTCCTTATAAGAAGAGAGAGGAAAGAGCTTTCTCCATCCCCCTACCTCACAAACACTCCATGGAAAGGCCATGTGAGCTCACACTGTGCAAAGGCAGCTCCTGGCAACCTGAAATGAGACCTCTCACCAGAAGCTGACCACGGTGATCTCTTGACCCAAGATTTCTGGCCTCCAGAACTGTGAAAGATAAATTTCTTTTGTTTAAGCCACTCAGTCTGTGGTATTTTGTTATGCAAACCTGAGCTGAGCTGACAAATACCTCGTCCTCCCTCCTTTATCAGTAGTATAATCAGTAGAGGCTGAGAGGACAGAGTTTTGAGTAAATGCAGTCGTTGAATGCAGAGTCCAGATCATACTCTGTATTTTTATGCAATTAATGGTTTAAAAAAAAGAAAGAAAAAACCAGGGATACACCTCAGTGATAGGGATTTTTTATATATACACACAAATTAGCATTTAAGATCACTAACAAAGCCAGATGAGGTGCTATCTCAGCAGATGGAGCACTACAGGTGTCTATTCTAGCCTGGCAAATTTTCATTCTACTAACTAAAATTATAGGAGGAATAAAGTGAAATAGTAACAAAGAAACTAAATTTATATTGCCTTGTTCAAGGTTTTCATTTAATGAAAATGTGCTCTGCATTTACTAGAAAACTATACATTTAAAAAGAAACACTTGAATTCATCTGAAAAATCTAATTTTAAATGCCACCATCTTTTAGTGGAGAATCCTGACACTTCTAAAGAGGGCAACATAGAAATCCTGTGACCGAGTTTGACTTCATGAAGATATTAGCACACTTCTCCCAGTCTTTTTCAATGGAATTTCTGAATATCAGTATCAGGAGATATAAATACTTGATGTTAAAAGATATCAAAGAGGAAAGCTATTCACAGATTATATGTCAGAAAAATAGGCAAATAAATACTACATTATCATCTGAATGTTTACCTATGTTATTTTCTACTGTTTTGTTGTTATTTTTAACGTACTAGCAGGTGAAAACTATATTAACTTTTTCTCAAATGATGAACTGTTGCCTTAAAAAGACATAAACTCTAGTAATTTATGCTGTCAAACTCTGTGTCAAATTGTCATTATGTCTGCTATATTTAACAGTCATGAAACTAGAATAAATGAACACTTCACCAGTAAAAAAACAAATTATTAATTTTTTAAGGATTTTATTTATTTATTTTTAGAAAGAGGGGAAACGAGGAAGAAAGAGAGGGAGAGAAACATTAATGTGTGGTTGCCTCTCGCACATCCCCTTACTGATGACCTGGTCCACACCCCAGGCATGTGCCTTGATTGGGAATCAAACCAGTGATCCTTTGGTTCACAGGCTGGCACTCAATTCACTGAGCCACACCAGCCAGGGCCAAATTACTCACTGTAATATCAACTCATACACAAAGTCTTTAGTATATCTAGTGTCTAAACGTCTTTATTCAAAATACAAAGTAAACCTTTAAAATACATCAATATCTAATAGATAATACACACTATAGTTATAGTTATTCTCAGGATTGAACCTGAGAATATGTCAGTTCTCATGTTCACACACCCACTGATAAAATATAAAGGGCATATTTAAAATAAACTATTAAGGGAGAAAGGTTTGTATACAAGGTAGAGTTGTGGAAGGTATTGGCTGAAATTACTTGTCAGCTTCAAGCTACATCATCTCGGAGCTATTTGACAGTTCTTCTCTATTTCTTTCTTCCCTGATGTTCAGATCTTAAGGAGAGGTGCCCACCTAACGATGAAAACAGGACTCATCCCTGTATCATTTATTTACCCTTCTGACCCCTGTCCCTTCCAGTTTAAAGGTTTTAAGTCACATAAGCCACTCCAGATATCTGGTACAACAGAGAATGGGAAAAGGGAAGGAGAGGGGAAGGAGACAAAAGATCAGATGTAAGTGCCCAAAACCCTAGAAGAATTCAGAGCTCCTTGACAAGTGCAAAAGGATGGAAAAAGTAACACCTGTGTAGCTTTAAGAGCATTAGCGAGTATTTTGACCAATAACACTCATCATCTAGCATGACAGTCCCTTCGTTACACAGGCAGCATTCAACACAGCACTGGAGCAATAGAGTGGCGATATCTGCAGAAGGTGCCATCAGACACAATGGTGAGGTCCAGCTACCAAGGTGACAAGACCAAACGGGAACAGTCTCACTTCACTGGAACCAGGGCTCAATGCCCAGTCACAACGTGTGCCAAGTCCAGAGCAGTGAACTCAGCGAGGGTCACACAGTGAATAAAATGCCCTTCACCCAGTGCCATGAGAATAATGAGCTTTCCCCTTCACCCAAATGCCATCTTATGAATGAGAGAAGAATAAATCCTTGAAAAGTAAGAGAATCAACCAAAGAGTTTTCAAACCAGAGACTAATGTGCTGTGTTTTTTTGCCTTCTTCTTTTTTATTGAATTTTTTGGGATGACACTGGTTAAATAAAGTTATATAGCTTTCAGGTACACAATTCTATTACATCATCCGTATATCGTACTGTGTGTTCACCACCCCATGTCAAGTCTCCTTCCATCACCATCTATCCCCCCTTCACCCTCCTCTACTTCCCCCAGCCCTCTTTTCCTCTGGAAATCATCTTACTGTTGACCCTGTCTCTGAGGTTTTGTTTGTTTTGTTTTGTTTTTTGCTTAATCTCTTCAGCTTTTTCACTCAGCTCCCAACCCCCTCTGCTCTGACAGCTGTCAGTCTGTTCTCTATGAGTCTGTTCCTATTTTGTCTGTTGGTTTATTTTGTTCATTAGAGCCCACGTATGAGTGAAATCATATGATACTTGTCTTTCTCTGACAGACATTTCACTCAGCATAACACCTTCCAGATCCATCATGAGATGTTTTCCATCTTCAGTGGGAATGAGATCTTGAAGGTGAGATGAAAGCAGCTATAGAAAATAAATTATGTACATCTTAAAAGTACTATACATATTTATACAAACATACTCCTATCCTTCTAAACTCTTTTTCCCAATCCCAGCTACGTGAACATATTCTAACCCAGTACTGTTCGACGTGTGACCTGGATAAATTCCGGATGTCCATTCAACATGTCGGCATCACTAAACGCAGACTGCCTTCTCACACAACCACATCAAAATTATAACTAAAATATAGAACAACCATCACTCAGACCTGTCAGAAATCTAGTTGAATAGAAGTGTAACAACTAAAGAATTAAAGAAACCACATCCATCCAGACTGGTAGGAGGGACAGAGATGCAAAATGAGCTGGTCCCACATCCAGACCATGTGGTAAATAAAAATTCAGGAGGGATATCTCAGGAGCCAGGAGCCCCAGCCCCACACCAGACCTCCAAGCCCAGGGTCCCAGTGCCAGGAAGATAAGCCCCCATAATTTCCGGCTGCAAAAACCAGTGGGGATTGAACTGTGGGAAGAAACTTCTGGAGTCCCAAGCAGTTCCTCTTAAAGAACTCACACACAGACTTAATCAGACTTGCTCGCTCCCTCTGAGCTCCAGTACCGGGGTAGCAGCTCAAAAGGCATCAGTGGCATATACGGAGAAACTGAAGTGTCTGGCATCAAGGCTAGAGCTGGGAAACAGCCTTCTTCAAGATAGAGAGGTGAGCCAATGTCCCATTTCTGAACCCTCCCTCCACAAAGCCACAGGGCTGACAGGCTGGTCCCATAACTGGGACTCCATCAACCTGGATAACACTGTTTACCCCACCCTGGAGATCCCCACAGTCTCATTCCCACCCAACTTACAGGTCCACCCAAGCTGGTTTTCCATATTAATGGCTGGTCTTGGTTCATGCTCCACAACTTACTAAAGCCTATCAAACAAGCAACAGCCAGCTGAGTGAGCCCCCAGATTCCCATACCTCTTGCTAAGGGGCCCCAGACCTGGCACTAGCAAGAACCAGCCTAGATTCACAGCTTGGCTTCCCTTGGGAACCTCCAAGCCCAGCACAAGTAGCGGACATCTGAGATTACATTACAGCTCCAGAAGGTGACCCTGGGTGAAACACAGGTGGGGGCTCACCCTGCCCTGTCCCACCTGGAAAACTTCAGAACCTACACTCCCAGTGGACAACTACAGACCACACTGGAGCACCACCATGCCCCTGCACAGCTGATCCTCCATGGAGGGCAAATGTTGGTGGTCAGTAGTCATAGCTAGTTCTTGCAGCTGACTGGCCTGGGTAAATCCCTCCCACTGACCTGCCAACAGCAACCAAGGCTCAACTACAAGAGGAGGGAGTACTCAGCCCACATAAAGGGCTTACCTCAAGTACCCAGCTTGGGTGATAGGGGAGGCTGTGCCACTGGACCCTATAGGATACCTACTACATTAGGCCACACTGCCAAGCTCAGGAGATGTAGCAGCTCTACCAAATACATAGAAACAAACCCAGGGAGGCTGCCAAAATGAGGAGACAAAGAAATATGACTCAAATGAAAGAAAAGATCAAAACTCCAGAAAAAGAACTAAACAAAATGGAGATAAGCAATCTGTCAGATGCATAGCTCAAAACACTAGTTATAAGGATGCTCAAGGAACTTAGTAAGGACCTCAACAGCATAAAAAAGATCCAGTCAAAGCCCTGGCTGGCGTAGCTCAGTGGATTGAGTGTGGGCTGCAAACCAAAGCATCACAGGTTCGATTCCCAGTTAGGGCACATGCCTAGGTTGCAGGCCAGGTCCCTAGTGGGGGCCATGTGAGAGGCAACCACACATTGATTCTCTCTCTCTCTCTTTCTCCCTCCCTTCCCCTCTCTAAAAATAAATAAATAAAATCTTTAAAAAAAAGATCCAATCAGGATCAAAAGAAACAAAAGATACACTAATTAAAAAAATAAAGAACAATTTGCAGGGAAACAACAGTAGAATTGATGAAGCTGAGAATCAAATCAATGACTTGGAACATAATGAAGCAAAAAAACAAACAAATAAACAAAAATAAAAAACAATCAATCAGAACAATAAGAAGAAAAAAGAATTTAAAAAATGAGGATACTGTAAGCAGCCTCTGGGACAACTTCAAGTGATTCAACATTCGTATCATAGGTATGCCAGAAGGAGAAGAGAAAGAGCAAGAAATTGGAGATCTATTTGAAAAAATAATAAAGAAAACTTCCCTAATTTGGTAAAGGAAATAGACATGCAAGTCCAGGAAGCACAGAGAGTCCCATACAAAATGGATGCAAAGAGGCCCACTCCAAGACACATCATAATTAAAATGTTAAAGTTAAAAATAAAGAGAAAATCTTAAAAGCAGCAAGAGAAATGCAGTTAGTTACCTACAGGGGATGTCCCATAAAACTGTCAAGCTGATTTCTCAAAAGAAACTTTGCAGGCTACAAGGGAATGGCAAGAAATATTCAATGTCATGAAAAGCAGGGACCTACAGCCAAGATTGCTCTACCCAGCAAAGATATCATTTAGAATCGAAGGGCTTTTCAGACAAGAAAATACTAAAGGAGTTCATTATCACCAAGCCATTATTATATGAAATGTTAAAGGGACTTATTTAAGAAAAAGAAGATCAAAGCTGTGAACAATAAAATGGGAACAAATACATATCTATCAACAATTGAATCTAAAAATCAAACTAAGCAAACAAGAAGAACAGAGACAGAATCATGGGTACAGAGAGCGTTTTGATGGTTGCCAGATGAGAGGGGCATGTGGGGGAATGGGTGAAGAGGTGAGGGGATTAAGAAGTACAAATAGGTAGTTACAGAATAGCCATGGGGATATAAAGTACAGTATAGGAAATGGAGTAGCCAAAGAACCTATGCATGACCCACGGACATGAATGATGGTGGGGGGACTGCCTGGGAGAGTGGGGGGTGCTGAGTGAAGGGGGGCAAAAGGAGAAAAATCAGGACAACTATAATAGCAAAATCAATAAAATATCACTAGAAAAAATACAGAAAAGACTAAACTGATCAGGTAAACCATTAAAAAATAGAGGAAATAAATTATCATTTTTTAAAAAATTAAAATAAAATACAATTTTTTAAAAAGAAATGTGATCTGTGGACAACTCCAGGCAGAACTGTGTTTATGGCCTGTCCGTGGCTGGATGAGTCCTGGAAATGAGGGCAGGTGACTAGAAATCCTAGAGCACTTTGACATTGCCCATCATCTAAGCCTCTGAGGAATGAGCTCATCTCACTGAACCGGACATGTACAAGCACAGGGCTGGCCAGACACACGTGGGAGTTGCACATGGCACACTCAGTGTGCTTCAGCACTGTATACCAGACTGAGATTTTAAAAAAAAAAGACTCCTCCCCTACCACAAATAGTTCAAAAGTACTAATGTGGATCAGCATGCTTCCTAATACTGCCACCAACTGCAGTGTCATGCTGGGTTTTGTACTTAGTATCACAATGTTACAAAACAGACCAATGAGAATAGAGGACTTTGCATGTAAATGAGGTGCCCATGCCCAAAGAGATAACAGGCTGTTAAAACCAAAGTTCCATAGGAGTTCAACGAAAAAGAAAAAAAAAGACAATATTCCTTTCCATAGGAGCAAGTACCATATTCACACTGCAAGAGGGAATTCAGTTTCCAGCAAACAATATCAAGTTACACGAAATAAATGTTAACTAAAGTTATTGATTTTTTGGTACTTTTGTTTGTATTTCATTTGTAAATTCTGTTTTGGTTTTGTGGTTGGGTGAGAACTATAACCACTAGGAGTTTAGTACTAGTTTTATGTTAGTAAATATTTAAATAGAGTAATAAACTTTAAAGGTCGGCAGTGGGGACCTCCCTTAGAATGATTCCATCCATGATTTCGATCAGAGAAGTAAGGCTATCTTGGGTATTGGGTTGGAGTCAGAAGCCTGGACTGGGGAGAAGCAGGAATGGAGGACAGAGGGTGAAGGCAAGGTCCACTAAGCATCTGAGCTGAATTTTTCCAAGCACAGCCAAGAAAGAGGCTGCCTTCAGGAACTGTGAGGCTATGTATTGTAATTAGCATCATTTGAGTTATTTTATTATAAACAGAAGCCTACGGAGGAAACGTAACATATTTGAACTTCATTTTGGAAGACTAAGAATTAAGATTTTTTAATGAAAATTTCCAGTTTATGAAATAAGTTATGCAGATAATGCTTCCATCCAGAAAGCACCAACCAACTCATAGACAAAAGTACTTTAAGAATCTGTCTTTCAACAACTTTTTCCCTTTGCAATGTAACCATGTAACAATGATAGCTTTCACCAGCAACATAACCCCAGGCTGTTAGTATACCAAGAATCCTCCTTACTTGACAGATGAGAAAAGGGCGGTTCAGACAAGCAGTTTGTGCCTAGACCAAATAATCAGGAACCCGGCTAAGAGAAAACTTTAGTTCTGGTTTTCTTGAGTCCAGTATAAAAAGTATTTTAAATTTTACTAATAATTTTTAAATACACCAAGTTCTATTACTAGGGAAGACATTTCTATAAAATAATTACTACTTTTCTCTCTTCCAGTTTAAAAAAAATCACTTAAAATTCCAAAGTAGTTTTAGGAGATTAAATGCACAGAATAATAATTATTTTTCCTTTAGGATTACAGACCATATAGATTTCATATAATTGAAACAAAAAAACTAATGTATATTAAGCTAGCATCATGGTCCAGGCTGGTATCCAACCACTTTGGTGGTCCTCTATTTTTACATTTTTCTACCAGATCATGTTTGTATTTTCCCCCTACATAGATTTGGGAGGACAGGGAAAGGAAAGGCAATATGTGGTGGATAGAATACCAGGCTTTGTAACAAGGCACTGGGTCTCCAGATACAACTCTGATTCTAATCACTACCTAAACCAAAGACCTACACCTCCACATTTCCTACATTCACCTGCTCACCAAGTCGCCTCCTGAGTATCTCTGCAAGGCCTGAAACAGGGCGGCAGCCCCTTACCTAATCCCCACCCTACCTCCTTCCCTCCCTTTTCCCCTTGCTGCCAAGGTGACCTAAGATGCAAATCTGATCTCTTCACTTCTTCCTTGGAAGTCCTTCCTTTAATTCCTCATCACTTGCTGGATACAATCAGAACTCTTCAATCTGGCCTATAAGGTCCTTCCAAAGCTGGCTGGAGAGTTTCATCTTCTTTCTCCCACTTTCCCCATTTCATGGGGAAATGCATATTCATATTCAACAGTCAATATGTATGTGCATATTCTATATTTCACCCCCTTAAGGAACAAGTAGTGGCTCCTGGAATATTTGTTTCCACAGAACTTAGGAGCATGCCATGCCCCTTGTCTGAAGTATCTGTCCTCACATCCCAGCTAAACTCCTCCCCTTCCTTCAAATCTTTTAGCACTTCTTCTGTCCCACCTGCTCCCCACCTCCTCCGAGAACTGTCCTTAAAATCTTCCTTCTTCCCACCTGCCCTCGGCACAGTCCACCCCTCTTCTCTGTTCCCTCAGCATTCATCTGCTGTACCTGATCATCTGTCTTATCAAGGACTCTCCTCGAAAATGACAGCCACGATTTCTTCATCTCTAGTATCATCATGGCAGTTAGCGGCCAATAAATGTTTCCTTAATGCACAAAATGTTGCCTTGGATACATTTCTCTCTACACTGGAGTTTCTTCTTTTTCATGAGAATCACACTAGAATATATCAGAGACCTTGGCCTTTTAAAGTTCTGTGTTTCAGTGTAGCTTTTAATAAAACACTGGCCTTTTTTTTCTACTAAATGAAGTCTTTAAAGAATAAAAATTATCAGAGGGTTGGGTGGGTGGGCTGGAATGGGAGTAAAAGGGAGAAAACTGTACTTGAACAATGATTAAAATAAAATTTTAAAAAAAGAAAATTATCATTTCATCATCAGGACACCTTGAGGTGTTGAGTTTACAGATCTATGTCAAGATATAAAATTAATGGGCAATTCCCTGCACTATGCAAGTTACAGCCATAAATTCCCCCACACTTGTTAATTTCATTTATTCCTCCCATGAGGAAGATGGTACTTGTCCTCATCTTAAAGAAGAGAGTACAATGGCTCTGCATAGTAAAAAAGAGCTAGAAGTGCTGAAGTGGATTTAAACACACTGCTATTCAACTTCCCATATCCTGTGGTCCACCTCTCTGGTGGGTGTGGCTAAGGAATCTATGTAGGATAGGAGCCACATCATCACATGCTATTCAACACCTGATTTGGTGCTTAAAGTTTAATCACTGTTGAAATGAAAGGCAGTAAGAAAATCAATTGAGTGCATTTTAATTGATAGACATATTTAAAGAATGTTAACTTTCCCATAAAACTGATAGTACCGTTTGGCCACTGACATGCCTAAACTTGCAGTTTTCTTGAATAAGGAAGTGTATTGACACATTTTTATACTAGAAAACCTTTGAATTTAAGAAGAAATCCACTTCAATAAATGATAAAACAAGACATTGACAACCAGGTTCTGCTTAAGCGTTTGAATAGCATTCTCTGTTAGATGTGTTACTTTGTATCACTATTACTGCTGCACTTTGTATTACTAAACTACTATTATAATTTAACTGAAAATAAATTGATCAAATCCTAAATGCCTTCTACCATCAGCCATCACCAGCATTTAATATAACGACGCTAGAAGTCATGATATTCAATTTTCAATATCCTTTACCAATTACCATAGACACCACTCTTTCGATCAGGCTGCCGTAGAAGGAAGCAGCATCTCAAGTCCCTTTGGCCACTGGGCCTTCTGAGAGACGGTCAGGCTGAGAGTTCAGATGGATGGCTTTAATTAAATAAGATGTTGGAAAAAGAGCAAATGCACAATATAGTAGTTTCCCAGTTTGTTGCACTAAGGAAGAATACCTAATTCTTGTTAATTCTTGCCTTCAAGACAAATACTTTTTGAAAAGAAAGAAAACTGTGTAATTATGTCAAATCTTTGATGGCAAAACCACTCACTTACATGAGTTAAGTTTAGTCAAATAATTCTACTTAAAAATATGTTAGTGTTTCAGTGCTTATGGTTAGAGTTAATAAAACTATGTAGCAAAGTCAGTTTGTCAAAAGCCCAAAATATACTCTGGAAGCCTCTTCCAAATATATGTAATTTAAAAACTCTTCTAATGAAAAATTTGGTGCAGTTTATTAAAATTTTGTTCAAAAAAACTCATAAGATGTTACATTGAGATATAATTAAAAACATCTTAGGAAATTTAACTTTTTTGAATTATCTCTTCAGAAACTGGAGCCCTAACTCTCAGCTTTGCAACTTTAGTTAAATATTATTCCTTCTCTGATGCTCAGCTTCTTCATCTGTCAGGGTAAATAATAATAAGACCCCCCTTACAGGCAAGGCTGCACCAAACGATGCATGAGAAATATGGAGCACAGTGCCTGACACACAGCAGACTCTCCACGTGCTTGATTTCCGCTCTTTTCCCCACGTCACTCCCAGGTCAAAACTCAACTTTCAAATTGGACTTTTCATTAAGCAGGTTGTGTGTGGCAGAGTCACTAGATCGTCTCATGATGTGGAAAATGAAACAGACCAATGCAATAATAAAGGCACACTGCTTAAGCCCCCTGGATTTTCTCATAGATATTTTATAAAAGCTAATTCTTTATAGCTAAGAGATCCAAATATTCTCACTCAACAAAACAGAAGCAAAATCTCAAACACAGTAATTCCTAAAGAAGCCTAAAGAGAATTTCCTGAGTTCACTTGTAATCCTCCAAAACTTATGAGAAGAGCAGAAAGGCTAGAGGAAGAGGAGCTACACAAAATGCCTACACTTTCCCCTGGCGAATATATAGGGTCTGGTACAAGTAACGCCTGCTTGAGTGAGGTTGGCAGGGCAACAATATGGGTATAATAATTTATAGTTTTAATTTGAACATTTCACCTAAATGTGATATGGTGTGCTTCAGTGTGATATTGTTATGTTACATACTTATGATTTTGTAATAAAAGATTTTGTAATAAAAAAGGGGGCGTTATTTGTGCCGGACTCTGTATACATGTTTGTATGCATACAAGGCAGAAGGAAGGCATTATTAATTACTAAGGAATCTATCCCTTTACACTGAGATATTCCTTAACAACTATATTCCTATTATGTATGATCAGCTAATAAGAAGATTAAACAATAAATTACTTAATTTAATTTGATTGCAAGAGATATGAAACAGAACAGTTTTCAGAATCATTTTACTTCTCCCAAAACATTCACCCAAAAGTGTATTAGGTGGTTTTAAATGAATCAGGTTTATCAGCTCAGGCAGAAAACTGAGGGGAGGACAGAGAAACGTGTCCTGAATTTTACTAGTATGTCGCTGTACATGAGTGAATCTTAACATGTCATTTTTGAAGCGACCACATTTGCTGCAACCACCACGCACCGCAGTCTCCCTGCCCCGCACGGCACGCAGTAGCCACAGTTGCTCAGGACCATCTTCACAGAGGCCTTCGTGTCACACCCAAGTTACAAACTCTGTGTAGGTAAGACATGAGTTTATACGGACTGGCCAAACCTCTCTTTGTCTGTGCCAGTATCAGGAAAGTGAGTTTCTGAATCTTTGAGTTGAGATTGGTACTCAATTTCTCAGTATTGATAATACTGAGAAATACTTGTTCAAATATGTGGTCCTTAAAGAAGCTAGCAGCCTGTATTAATTTGCATTAAGTTTCAAAGAGAGATTTAGCTCAATAAAATCTGCATTAAAAAACGTCATGTTAAGAGCAGTCTCCATAATGGGTTTCAAAATATTTCAAAGTACACTGAGTGTACAGAATTCGGAAAGAGCAATGGTTATACGAGTACAATGAACCTTAGAATTTAATGGTAACATATTAGAAATTGACTTTTTGGTCAATGTTTCGCTCAGACAAAATTTAAAATATGTTTGTCCCCCAGCCTGACAGTTTAATCTTTATGTTTATATTTAACAAGAACTTGACTCAATACTATCTGAATCAATTAGATTTGTAAATTCCAAAGAAAAAAATTAAATACAATCTGATTTCAAATACAAATAGAAAACATTGTTCATTACTTTACAATAAAATTCTTTCAAAAGATAAGCCAGTCTCAAGCAGTGTGCTCTGACACATGCATTAAAAATCAGTTAATTTAAATATCTTTATATATGTATACACACAATTGAAACACAAAGTAGGAGATTTTAAGAAACAAAACACACATATTTATGCATTCCCACTGAAGCAGAACCTCCAAAAGAAGCATCATAAACAAAAGCAATACCAATTAGAAAAGCACCACATAATACAAGCAAAAAGTAAGAAAGCTTTAAAGTGAAAAAAGACATGGACTAACAAAGGTCCCCTTTTCTCTCCCGTGGGAGAAGACATGGCAGAACACACAGCTTCTGACTCAGATTTTCACGTTCTGGAGAAAATTCAGTCTCACCTCCACCAAACAGATGAGCTGATTGCCTTTCAAAGTTACCATATATTTCTAAAAGGTACATTTTGTCCCAATCCAAAAATCTACTCATTTCAGCACTCCCATTAAACGTGTTGGCAGCACTGCGGTGTTTTCTTTAGCAGACAGATACGTGTAACACCAAGTGCACTGTGACGTTCACTCCATGCTTGACAGAACGCTTGCGTTTAGTGCTCTTACCTTGTTATAAATTGGCACCACTATATGCAAATTTCAAGATACAGTTAACTAAAGGGAAAAGCATTTCTAAGCCTGGGATGCATTTTGAGTAGCTAAACATAAAGTCGCTCACCAGAAAATGTGCTGGAAATGTACACACATTTCTATTAAGGAAGTGGTTTAATAAGGATGAATTCCCTGAGTCATTAAACAAGATATAAGCCAGACAGGTTGTGCCACCTAGAGAAAAACTGGAAACCATGCATTGGCCCTTCAGTAGTAAGCATTATTTCAAAAGCCCGAAACTTCTGGCATGCTCAATAACCGAGCCGCCCTCCATACCAAATCATGAAGCTGCTGGAGTAAGCTTCCCTGACAACTATGCCTTCAAACACCAGACTGGCCTCCTGCTTTCTTCACCCACCTACCCTGGCAGGACCCTTTAACCTCAGCGCCCACTGTAGCCATCGCCCAGGAGAAGCCAGCGTCCTGAAACCCATCCAAGTCTAAAGCGTTTTCCTGGAAGCCAGGGCAGGCAGGCCGGGGTGGGAGGAGCAGGGAACAACCCTGGTGGACCTTGCCAGCCAGGGTCCCTCCGGATGCTAGTAGCGCCACGGCGCACACCTCGCCAGCCCCTTGGGGCCTGTATTGGAAATTCTGGTGCACTCAGCATGTCATATCCAGGTTACCGAGCTGAACTCCCTGGCCAACCTCGGCACAAACCAAACACCATGAAACGACCTCAACAGCACTAAGCCTTTAAGGTGCAAAAGGCCTTCAACTTTCCTCTCCTTAAGTCACTTAAAAGCAATGGGCCCAGCACTCTGGTCAAGCACAAAAGATCTACAAGTAACCTGGCACGGAGAGCCGCTTTTTCAAAGAAAATAGACAGTAACTGTGAAAAGCCCGCAGTCCTGCGGTATTAACTTGACAGCCGGGACTACGCTCGGGCATAACTCATCTTCCAGGAGTCACTCCCAGTCCCAGACCCTCAGCCTAGCGTCAGCCTTCCACCTCCCCCTACTCCCTCCGGAGACCTGCGGCAGCGCCCACTTCCCGCCCCCGCGCTCTTCCTCCAACTCCTCCTCCTCCTCCAACCAGAGTCTCCAGCAACTTTGGGCTTGGCAGCACCATCGAAGCTCACCCAGCGGCGAGAACACCGCAAAGGCGGCCGCAGGAGGATGAGGAAAGTTTGAAAAGTCACTTAAAGCACTGCAGCCCCCGCCCCCCGCCCCTCAACCCTTACCTCCAGCACCCACCTCGCACACAGCCGCTCCAGGCTCCACGTGTGAGCGAGCCCTGGAGAAGCTGAAGTTCCCCTTCTGTTTTCCCCAGAAATATCTTTCTCTAAGCGAGAAGTTGGCTGCTGCACCACCATCCCTTTCCCCCCCTCTGCCCCACCGCGCCCCCCCCCCAAAAAGAAATCTGAGTTCGCACGCCGCTGCCTGGCTTCGCCCGCCACACCAGTGGGCGCGGCGCCCCTCCCCCGTCGGTCGGCGAACACTTCGGGAGGGAACTGGGGAGAGGGAGGCACCGGGGGCGGCCCCGGCCCGGACCCCAGTCCCCGCCGCCTCCGCGCTGCGCCTCACTCACCTCTCTCCTGCTCTTCCGCCTGCAAGCAGATGGGGATATTCTTCTTCCACCCCGGCATGGTGCCTGCTCTCTGCGCTCGCTCTCAGGCTCGCTCTTTCTCGCTCGCTTGCTCGATTCCTCTCTCCGCGGCTCGCCCGCCTCGCTCACGCCCTCTCCCTCCGGCCACTGCGCTCTCGGGGCTCTTCAGCGGGGCTGGGGCGCCGAGGCGGCTCCCGGGCACATCGAGGCGGCGCCGCGCGCCCCGCGCTCGCCTTAAACTCGCCGGCGGCCCCGGGTGGCGGCGGCCGGGCCGGGCCGGCCGGGCCGGGCTAAGGGGGCTGCAGCGGCGGCTGCCGCGGTGAGGACGGGAGGCCGGGCCCGGGACCGGGGGCGGGGGGCGCGTGCAGGCCGAGAGCCGGGACTGCGGAGCCCCCGGGAGGTGGGCGCCGGTGGGAGGAGTGGGCTCGCGCCACCGCCTCTTTCCCCTCCTCCTTCTGCTTCTTCCCCTTCCTTGTCTCTCTGCCGCCAGCAGGTGGGACTCGGAGCCGCTGCACAAAGCTCCGCCGGCGGATGGACTGAGGCTGCGGGTTCCCCGACCGCCTCTCGGCGGAGCCTCTCCCGAGACGCGCGCGAAGCGGATCGGGCACGGAGGGGGCGCGCGCGCTCACACCCTCCGCGCCCCGGGCGGCAGGCCTGCGAAGCGCCCGCCAGGTACAGAGCCTGGCACCCAGCCGCGGGTGCGGAACCCACGCTGCGCCCCCACAGCTACCACTCCTCCCTCGCCAAACCCAACTGGCCGCTCCGCCGGCTTAGGCGACGACCTCGAAGGAGTGGAGGGCAGTGTCCTTCCCTCTAGTCCCTCCTCCTCGCAGCTCTCCCCCGCCCTGCCTGTCGCCCCCTCCCCCAAGTCCAGACTTTGCAGCTATGGATTCTCTGAGTTCGCCCCTCAACTAAGGGAAATAGCAACTTTCGGAATGACCAGCAATAGTTCCAGGAATACATTTTTCTGGTGGGGTGGGAAAGGTGTGAGTAGAGAACCTCTTTTGTTTTAAATGAAGCAAGGAGACCTTGACTGAGTGAATATTTCATTGCGTCTTAAAGAATAAGAAGGGTTTTATGATCAGGTTTTATGATTAGTTGCTTCCCGTTGTCATAGGCTCATAGAATATCGGTGGAAGAATGGATGGGGCGTGGAGGGCGGGGGGGTGCGGGGGGGAAACAGCCTAACAGTAGAGCCTGAAAGATTCTGCCCAGACTTGAGGGTACTTGCTTGTGATTTCAAAAGACGACTAGGAGGGGCTCCTGACAGTCTTCCAAATGACACTTGGCAACTGCACGTCCTGCAGACTTATGACAGCCATCGTCCTCAAGGCAGGGGTCCTGGCTAGATAATGCCAATGTGTTCACCTCCTGAGTGTCTGATGTGGACTGAGGAATTTCGGACCCTGAGGCTACAACTACTGGTGTGTAAGTTGTTGGAGACCAACCACTGCACAGTTGTAACTCTCTCTGACCTGCAGTTTATTGTGGCCTCTGAAGGAACTGCAGTTTGCTCTCCCAAAGAGAGGACATTGACTCTTGCCAGACTTCTTGATCTCTTCTCTTGGAGACATAATAATACAGCCAGAGAATTTAATAGCTACAAGAGACAAAATAGAATTTTTTCCTCTGACATTGCATAAGCAATCTTATCAGGCTGGGATGTTTGCTCCTGCTGCTGCCTCTTGACTGGGTGGCTGACCTTCATTACAGAAATGCCCAGATGCCAAAGACAAGGAGCCATCTCTCCTAAGCAATAGAAAGGCCCAGGTCCAGAAGCTTCGAAAGTGAGAGAAATGAAGGGCTAAATGAAGGGCAGAGTCAAACCATCCCAGGGCGTTATCAGTAGAAATCTGGTGTGCACTGCTCAAATCTTTCCAGATTCTTTGAGAAGTAAAATCCAGAAAATCAATATGAACATCACACCTGTGACCCTTAAATGATCCACCCTCTGTCCTGAAATAGTCTTGGCCTAATCTCGTTTAAAGATCTAGTCCTGCTATCCTTCATGTGGAGAAAGTCATTTGTCATTGATTCCCCTAAAAGGACAGAGCAAACCCAGCCGTAACCTGCTGGTATACGTATGCTGCAAAGACCCAGGTTTTTAGCATTGCTCACGTTTGTTTTTGTTTTAATAGTATCTTATATAGCATTTTATATGTGTGTGGTTGTTCTAACAAGCATAATTCTAGAAAACCTACACACTAAGGTATGGATTGAACCATACTCTTCTGGTTACATTCAGGGGTGCACTTGTCCTGCCAAGATGAGTGACAAATACCAGTTGATAGGGAATTCCAGCTGACAATTGTTAAAATACATTTTTTGAGAGAGAAAGAGAGAGAAACATCAGTTCGCTGCCTCATATTCGTGCCCTGACTGGGGATTAAACCTACAACCTAAGAATGTGCCCTGACTGGAAATTGAACCGCAATCTTTGGTGCTCCAAACCAAAGTAAGCCACACCGCAAGGGCACAACTATTAAAATAATAGTATTTTAACTCAGATAGACAAAATTCCTACTATGTGTTAGACTCTGAGCTAAAAACCTGGGATCTGAATTACAATTAAATAGTCAAAGATCAAATTAATGCATTCTGTTACGTGTTAGGGTCAGATATGATTTTACAGATTATGCAACTGAGACTGGTAAAGAAACTCTGAAGAATAGATTCCTATCTTCCCCAACCTCAGAGTACTCATTATCCAAACTCTCCTTCAATATCCAACCTTACATCATCTTTGTATGTACATCTAAGTCATTGATGAGGCCCTGAGTTCGCTCAGGTGGGAATATGGCTCTTTGCATCCTTGGAGCCAGGGACAGCATGCATTCAGTGATAGCTGATGATGATAGGATTTAACCTCACTTGGGCTACCTCTAGAATATCACCTCAGGGAAATCGACCCTTAATGAACTCTTTTCTCCACACTGCTATCTATCACTTGATAATATCAAACCAGAAACAAAAGACGTAACTAAATCATTGAAAACTTAGTCATATATTTGTCTATTGTTGAAGTCATCTCATATTCAAAGCATCATATATGAAAATGTATTCCAAGGAAATTGTAATGCTAGGGACCTTTATGAGGAAGATACCCACCTGCCAGTAGGATAAAAATAAGGTAATATTATTTTTTTCCTTTACTAAATTTGAAATTCAGTCTCCTTTAAAGGCTTTAACTGCAATTACAGCTGCAGTGTCTGTTTCTAGACATCAGCTCACTTATACAATATTAAGAATTTGTGCTCCTTTTTTTAAAAGATTTTATTTGTTTATTTTTAGAGAGAGGGGAAGGGAGGGAGAAAAAGAAGGAGAGAGACATCGATGTGAGAGAGAAACATCAATCAGTTGCCTCTTGCAGCCAACCAAGGCCTTGGTCTGCAACTCAGACGTGTTCCCTGACCTGGAATTGAACCGGTGACCTTTTGCTTTGCAGGACGACACTCAACCAACTGAGCCACGCTGGTCAGAGCTTGTGCTCCTTTTTTGAACATAAATTTTTCTAAGTTATTTGTACTATTTGAATAGCCTTATACTAAGGGTTTACAAAACTGAAAGTTTAACTTAAATTAATTATTTTACCTTAACCAGCATACACAGTTAGTTGCATAGGCCATAGGACATAATCCTAAGTGTGGCCTTGCTTGATTTCCTTTTCTACTTAAAATTTTTAAAATAAAGTGAAGAAGAAACCTGTTCCCTTCCTGCTAGTGCCTCTGTCATCTGGTAGAAAAATTTTAAGAACAAACAACAAACAAAAACAAACCTTTAAAAACTTTACATAATCATTTGATCTACTTTTCAAAGTTATGCGGATGCACCCACTTAGAAAATTGAAAGTGTATCTGATAGAAAGAGCAGCCTCCCTTTCAACTCCTTTGTATTCTGACAACTGAGCTTCCAGTCTCCTGCTCACAGGCTTTCATTCTAACAGAGTGTGATGATCACTTCCTGGGACTGAATTTCATGAGTCTGAGGAGTCCCCTAGGAGACATAAAATCCCAGCTGTTATTTTGGATTGGCTCCAGGGCCTAAAAACATCCACAATATTTTTTTTAATCGTGCATTGACTTTTCTGAATACATGTGCTGCATACTTAGCAGCCACCTGAAAGTTTCAATACAGCTACCAAAACATGCCCTTTTTTCCTGTGGCATGCAATGAACTTGAAAACTCTTTTAACACTTGACATGCACTCCTAGTGGGTACCCACAGATTCCTTTAGATGCCGTTAACTCACTTTTGATGCAGAACCCTGAAGCTTCCTTGGATAGTTTGTCTTCTTGGAGGGGAGGAGGGAAGAGAACAGAAAGCAAACAAAATGAATGAAAATGGTGTTCACTTTAAAATCTTCAGTGAGGAGAATAAACTGGGGAAAGGGGGAACATGAAAGAGAAGAACTCTAACAAGATTCATTCAAGTAAGGCATGTGTGAAAGCAAACTGAAAGTTCATCTAAGAAAAACAGTCAAGTGTACTTTAAAACAGCAGCACAGGGCACAGCAGTTGGAGTCGGGGAGACTGTGGTGGTTCATTTCATGTGTCACCTTGATTGGGAGCAGTGGGAGCTATTTGAGGTGCCCAGATTTTGGTCATACATTATTCAGGAGGGTGTTTTGGATGAGATTAACATTTAAATCAGTGGGCCCTGGCTGGCGCAGCTGAGTGGATTGAGCACGGGCTGCGAACCAAAGTGTTGCAGGTTCGATTCCCAGTCAGGGTACATGCCTGGGTTGCAGGCCATGACCCCCAGCAACCGCACATTGATGTTTCTCTCTTTTTCCCTCCCTTCCCTCTCTAAAAAAATAAATAAATAAAATCTTTTAAAAAAATCAGTGGACTGAATAAAGCAGATTGCCCTCCCTCATAATGTAGGTGGGCCTATTTCAATCAGCTGAAGGCCAGAATAGAACAAAAGATCTGACCTTCCCCCAAGAAAGAAAGAATTCCTTCTGCCTGATTGCCTTTGAAGAGGGATGTTGGCCTCTTTGGCTGGCTTTGAACTGAAACACCACCTTTCCTTAGGTGTTGAGCCTGCTGGCCTAACTACAACTCTGGGCAATTTCTTTAACCTAACTCTGAGTTCCCCTATGTTTCAAATGTAATACCTATATGACAATGTCATGGTGAGCACTAAATGAGCTATTATAGGCGAGACAATTAGCACACTACTGACATGTCGTTAATTATAGTTGGGAATAGATATTAATGCATTGGTTAAAAAAGAAGTTATGCAGGACAGTCTTTGGGGATTCATTGGCTAGGCTTCAAACACTCCTTAAAATGGTATGCAAATTTCTGTATGTATGTTTATTATTCCCCTCTACACACACTATACATGCTTTTGGATACAAGAAAGTCTCTAATTTTCATCAAGTTCTCAAAGGGATGCCTAATCCAAAAAAAGGATAAAGGTCCCTGAGAAGAATGAGAAGATTCCATAATATATAATTAACGTCAATTTTACTAAAGAACAGAAAGTGTTAATCCAAAAAGAGATTTACCTTCCTAAATTAACATTAGGATTACTGACATTCAAACTCTCCCTTTGCAGTCAAACTTTTCAAAAAAGTAATCTATTCTGCTGACAACCAAGTTTTCAACACTGATTCACTCCTAAACTAACTGCAATTTCTCTCTGCAAAAGGCATTATCATCATTTCGGGCCCCTGGGGTGAAAATTGGAGGAATATTTGATTCAGTCCCAAATCCCCAACTGGTTCCCAAGTTCTTTCAAATCTACTCTTGAAATAATTCTCGTGTCTCTCTCCTTTTTTCCCATGAACATTGCCTTGTTGTTGTTTCCCTTTTAATAAAACCACAAGTTATCTCTCTGCTCTTGCAAGTCTTCCAATAATTCATCATATCTATTTCAACTTGTCTTTAGCCACAACTGCTCCTCACATATGACTCCCCGCTCCCTCCTTCCTTCTTTCCTTGAAATGCCCCAATACCCCCTGGAAACCACTCTACCTTGTATTACTTCTATTCCCTAAACATATAATATGCTTCTCAACTTATATATCTTTGCTCATTAGAATTTAAATAGGTTGAGTGCCTGAGGCTAAAAGAAGTCCCCTTACAACTGCTCAAGTCAGAATTTGAGCCCAGGGGTGTTGGGCTTTCGAATTAATCTCTCCACCCCACATTAAACTATCCACTTTCATTTATACCTAGTGTCATCTCTACCCCACACAAAATTGTTTCTATCTTTCAAGGCCAATTCATATTCTACCTCTTCTTTAGATCTTACCTTCTCTTGTTTTCCCACCCCCCTGGACTACCATATCTTCATGTACATGGTATTTTATTACAGCTTATATATAAGTCTGATCTATCCTATTGTACTATGTTTTTATAGGGAAGTATGTGTCAAGCAGGTTCTGAAGTAAAATAGTCTAACTTCAAATTCCTATGTATAATCCTAGGCAATTACTTACTTTTCTCTGCCTTTGTTTCCTTATCTATAAAATAAAGATGATAACAGTAAGGCCAATCTCAAATCTTTGTTGGGTGGATTCAATGAGTAAGCGTGTGTCAAGCACTCAGACCTGTGCCTGGCACGCAGGGAGAATCCATTAGGTTTCACTTGTTACTATTATTATCATAGGGTCAGGAATGTACCTTATGCTTCTTGGCATTGCCACGGGCATCAAGCATTGCATCTCATAGTGTGTGCACCATGGAAGCTTGCTGAAAGGATGAATGTTAAAAATAGTTGTTGTTTCCTAAGTAAATCTCCAATGATCATGAAGACTTGGCCCATAAACATTCCAATGATGGGAATTTTGCTTATTTCAATACCACGTGACAATATTTCAAAAGAAACCTTTTAGGTCATAATGGAGAACAATGATTTTTTTTAATTATGATGATAAACAAGAGCAAAATGACTAATGGAATGGAGGACTAGACATAAATAAGCATTTCATCAGGAAAATTAAATAGATGGTTCCTACATTCATGACAAAAAGCTTCTAATAATGAATTCAGGTTTTGCCCCTGGAGTATCTAAAAAAATTAGAGCAATGAAGTGATTAAGAAAACTGACTTCAGAGGGAAAATTGAGGTAGCTAGCTACATCTAGTATAGATTGGTGAAGCTATCACTAAGAGCTTTCTTAGTTGAAATTCATAGGATCAGTGGAAAAGTAAATGCCAGAAAAGGGAAGGAATTCTTTATCATGCTGACAGGTGATAAATAAAAATAAATTAAAGGAAAGGGTAGGTTGGTCAAGAGGAAAGATCTAATTGGTACATACTGTTGGTAATACTGAAAAACACTGGTTAAAAGACAGTGTGCCCACTTATTCTACTAGTTAGGGTACAGACTCATACAGTCATTTTGGAAAGCAATGTGGCAATATGTAAGAAATGCAAACTGCATATCATTTCACATATTGTGCTATTTTTAGAACTGTCTCTTAAGAAAATTATCAAAGATTTATGCTCAAAGATGTTTATCACATCTTTATTTATAAAGGCAAAAAATGGAAAGGTCCTAAATGTTCAATAATAGGGAATTATTTACAAAAATTGTATTAACTATAATAAAACGCTTAAATGTCATAAACTTAAAAGATAGTAAATTTGCCCTGGCTTGTGTGGCTCAGTGGATTGAGTGCCAGCCTGAGAACTGAAAGGTAGCTGGTTTGATTCCCAGTCAGGGTACATGCCTGGGTTGTGGGCCAGGTCCCCAGTAGGGGGCACTCAAGAGACAACCACACATTGATGTTTCTCTACTTCTCTTTCTCCCTCCCTTCCCCTCTCTCTAAAAATAAAATAAAATAAAAGATAGTAAATCTAGCCCTGACTGGTGTGGCTCAGTTTGTTGGGCATCATCTTGCAAAGTGAAAGGTCACCAGTTGGATTCCTGGTCAGGGCACGTGCCTGGGTTGCAGGTTCTTTCCCCAGTCAGGGCACATAGGAGAGGCAACCAATCAACCAATCAATGTCTCTCTCCCTCTCTTCCTCCTAATCTTCCCCCCTCTCTAAAAATAAATAAATAAAATCTTTTTTAAAAAGATAGTAAATTCTCATGATATAAAGTTCAGCGAAAAATAGAAAACAGAGAGTTATACATATACTATATTTTATGGGTTCTAAGATACATAGTTTTTCATATTTTTACATACTTAAAATTATAATACTTCTTATAGTTTCAGTGCCTGTGCACATGTATTAAAACTTGCAGATGGGGGACATCAGCTAAAGTCAAATTCTGGAGACAATAGCAGAATATTTTCAAGGAATACTATATCACCAGTACCTTGGTTGAGAGAGAAGATAATTGTGCAGAAAAACACAAACATCAAAAAGTGAATAACAGAGTGAATCATAAGAGTTGAAGTTGAATATAATAAAAATTTAGGAATGCTTAACCAGTAATGCTTAATTTCACTTATTTTTATTTGTATAAGCTCAAAATATTTGATAAAAACTGTATCTAAAGGATTTCTTTCCACAAGTCTAAGTATTGTAACCTAGCATTTGCAGTTTTTTTCTCTTGATTCTTAATAGTACATAAAATTATAGTAGATGCTAATATAGATAATCTATGTCTATAGATTAATGAAAAACTATGTACTCATATATATTATGAATCCAATTTTTTTTAGTGGGGGAAGAGATACATCAAAACATGTTTTCTCTGGGTGTTAGCATTATCTGTGAATTTTAACCTGTTTTCATATATTTTTATATGTTTCAATTTTTCTAAAAAGCAGTATTACATTTTAATAGAGAAATATTAGTAAATATTGTTTTTAAAAACAATAGTGAAAGCAAGTGGTTGAAGACTTGTGATTTTTTCCAATTACTGTGAAGTTAGCCTATCTATGAGGAATTCTGAAGTAAATAGGCTAAGAAATTGAATTTGAGAAGTTTGAGTTTTATTCTTGCATCTGCTAGACTAGTCATTTATAAATAATTTGAGTTTTCTAGAGTGTTTCTATTCCCATATGTAGGAAATATTCAATAATGTTCACTCACCTTCTTCAAAGTAACAGTCAGTGAACATCTGGAATGAAACAAAGTAGATTATATCATAATTGCAGGGAGTCCCAGCAAAGAGCATGAATAAAGCATTTTGTAAAGTCAAAGCTACCTCCCATTTAACTTAACACTAAGTAGCGTTTATTTCCACACTAGCTCTGGGGCCTAAACCCTCCAATCCATCGAAATCCCCAGGAATATTAACTCAGAGCAGTTTCTGTATAATATACCAAAAGGTTCAAAAAAAAAAAAAGGTCCCTTAGGGATTTGTAAGCTTATTTGTTTTTACAACCTGAAAACTTCAGTCTCAGCATTGACAGTGAAGTGCCTAACACATACGTATTATGCATGTATGAGCATTTCTTTATATTCTCTTTGACTTTTAAAAATCTGCTCAATGAGCCTTTTTATTCCATACTTATTATATGTGATGTTTCATTAAGATCCATGGATAGAGTTACTCCTAATTTATATTTACATTATTTAAGCACTACCAGTGATATTTGCTGCTGATTATGTAAATGGAAAGTAACACAAGATTTATGGCATGATTTTCCTTCTTGCACTTGGTGACTAGGTTGCCTCCTCATTTGTATTTATGCCTTGAATAATAATCAAGTCTCTTCCATTTGCCCACCCTTTTGCCTAAGCTTTAAGAAGCTATGTGGCTGGATGTGAAGGTGGAGGGAGAAATAACCGCTCTTGGTTCAGAACGATAATAGTAAGCGCCTCCTAGAAACCATGAAGCAGGTCAGCTCCCAAGAAGAATTGCCAACCCACTTACTGTAAGTGAAGAGGCAGGAGCTTCAGGGCTTGACTCGGAAGTTCTCCCAGCACTACACTTTACAGTCAGCCCCAGGGAGACCAGAAAGGACCTATATTAGGGAAATGCCTATAGAAGATTAACAGGTAGGTAGAGAAATGCCTTCAAAATTTTAATGAACAAGAATAGACCAGATGAACACCAAGAAGTGTGACCATTTATAGCCACCCTCAAAGGCTAGACTGCAAATTGGCCTGTTTCATGGTTGTCTGTGAAAGAAAATGCCTCTCTTTGTGAAGGAACTGTGACAAATCCAGTCTTGTGAAAAGAGAAAATCATAAACAAGTTAAAGATGCTTCAAAACAACTTTCCTAAATTCACTAATTTATTAAATGAGTTTTACATTATAACCCCAGTGAAACAAACAAACAAACCAGAAAAAAAAACCCCTAGCAGACCCAAACGAAGTGCCATGGCGGCACCGTCTCAGGATCACAGCGCGTTTTCCAGTGCTCACAACAAATTGAATTTCATCAAGCAAGCAACATCACTGAACTTCTGCAAAGTATACTGCGTATTCTGCTAATGAAATGGACTAGGAGTGCCTATCTGCCTGTAATTTATTTCTATTTTTAACTCATTTCACGATTCCAATTATTATTGTAGTGTTTTATTCTTCTTAGCCGTATTCAGAGCAGCCTGGAAGGAATTTTACTTTGAGGCTGCCCTCAGCCTTTTCAAATTCTGACCCTTCTCAGCAATCTCTTTTCCATCACTACTGTTTGTTCTTTCTCCCTGGAGCCTTCCTTTTGCCACTTCAAGATGCAGACCTTCTCACCTCCTCTCCACTCTCTCCAAAATGCACCTTCCCCATGGCAATCTTCGCTTTCTATGTGACAGTTATCTAGTCTGATAAACTAATCTGTTAATTTACCATGGCCCACTATTGTGCACGGGAGAGCATGTTCAGTTCCCCAGCCTCTTTTCCCTTCCAGGAAGTTTTACTGCTGGCCTTTGAAAACTGTCTTACTTGTAAGAGGTGCTATTAGCTGTGGGAATTTTATTTTATTTTTTCATGTTCAATTTAAATATTTTCTTGTTTATGCTATTACAGATGTCCCAATTTTTCTCCTTTGCCCTCCTCTACCCACCCCGCCCTCCAATCCCACAGTTAATCTCCACACCGTTGTCCATGTCCCTGGGTCATTCATACATGTTCTTTGACTAGTCCCTTCCCCTTCTTTTAACCAGTGGCCACCTCTGCCCTCCCCTCTTACTGCTGTCAGTCTATTCCATGTTTCTATGTCTCTGGTTCTGTTTTGCTTGGTAGTATATTTTGTTCATTAGATTCCACTTATAAGTGAAGTCATATATTACTTGTTTTTCATCAACTGGCTTATTTCACTTAGTATAATAGTCTCCAGTTCCATCCATGCTGTTACAAAAGGTAAGAATCCTTCTTACTCTTCTGGTGCATAGTATTCCATTGTGTAAATGTACCATAGTATTTTTATCCACTCATCTACTTATGGGCACTTAAGCTGTTTCCAGCACTTGGCTATTATAAAGTGTACTGCTAAGGACATAGGGGTGCATAGGTTCTTTTGAAGTGGTGTTTCAGGATTCTTAGGATATATTCCCAACAGTGGAATCGCTGAGTCAGAAGGAATAAGATGGGCCCTACAGGGGAAAATGGGACAGCCCTTTTTGTTATCCTTCAAATCACAACACAGAGGAATAGTGTCATGTGGGTAGTAGTTGATGCACTTCACTGTTGTGGATGGTTCTACGCCAGTTCCATTCAAAGCTGCCGTGAACTCAGCATTCAGTTAAACCCTAGAAGAATGTCATGTAAAGCAACTTGCATTTTCATGCCTATAACAAAGTTTAAAACATTTGAACTCTCTATTTAATTGGTATATATTTAAACTTTTCTTGCAATGGTAAAAGAAAGGCTTTTGGCATTAAACTGCTGCTGAGTAGATCCTAAATGTCTGAAAATTCATTAAAATAGCACTTTAATTTTGACAGAGTTGAACTACTGGGAAAATTAATTGATTGTTTCTCACTTGAGCTTTGGAGAAATCATTAAGGTTTTCATGGTTTATGGAAAATTGAGAACTGAAGTACACTGAAATCAATATGTTATCTGATGTACAGAGAAAATGGCACTTCAGATGAAAGAAAGCATAAACAGCTCTTCAGAGCTTTTTCTTTCTTTCTCTTGATTCAACAAGCATATTTATATAGAGCTTCTATATTTACTTGTATTCAAAATCCTTAGTCAGTCATTTCATTGTGATGCGCATTGTGAGGACAGAATAATGAGGTCTGAAAGATGAACCACTGCATTTTAGAATCTATTTTTTCTGTTAATTTCAAAAATATAAGGGACATGATACAAAATACCAGGATGACAAATCTGGCAGTTAAGTTTTGCATATTTATTGCTGCTTCCAAGTACCTTCAATCTCATACTGACCCTTTACCTCTTTGGGTAGCTAAAATCACTTCCAATTCATCCTCCTATACAGTGACATCCACAGCAGCCCATGGAGGGATCAAATATGGTAGCAATATAGTATGTGCTAGCATGAGCCTTATCTCAGAAGCACTGAGTAAAGTAAGCCTATAGCTAGCAGATTGGTTATCTTGGCTGTCATTGGAGACTTGAAAACCGGAATGGTTGTCTAGTAAGAATTTACCTTAGACCAGGTACTCCAAGATATCTAGCAGGTGCATAACCAAACCAGAAAGCCATCGTTAAGTTAGTGTTTGGTACTTGACATGTTCAGTATTCACTTTTCTTTAGTTTCAAACTTTATCCAACTGAGTTAACCCTGGTTTTCTCTGTTGGGAAATTAACAATCTGTAAGGAATACACCATAAATAAACTCTTTGAGTCTTTTTTTAAAATTGTACTTTGTACTTCCTTATTTTGTAGTTTTATTAACAAAGTCTGTGGAAATCTCAAGAAATAAGTGCCTAACCAAAGCAAGGTTGAATACCAGTTCATCCCATTGGTTGGCAGCCTGGCGCACAGCCCTCCACTGGTCTTCATGCTGCCAGCCTGCGAGTGACTAATCTCAGCCTTCGTCTCCCACTGTCAATTCACCCTGTTATATATTCCCATGATAGGCATCTCTGGACATGTTCTAACAGCTTGTTCAGAGGAAGGCTTTCAGGTGAAATGGAAGACTAGAAATTTTTACTGCTTCAATAGTTCCTCATAAGAATATAATTTATTTAGCTATATCTACAAAACCACAAGCAAGAATTTCTTGTTCATGATTATGAGACACCAAAACGAAAAAAAAAACCCTCAAAAGATTTACTATAGCATGCATTCTTTTTTAAATTTTTTTTTATTTTCACCTGAGGACATTTTTGCATTGCTTTTCTTTTTTTCTTTTAGAGAGAGAGGAAGTGAGAGAGAGAAACATCAGTGTGAGAGAGAGACATAGATGGGTTGCCTCCTTTATGTGCCTAGACCAGGGATCAAACCCACAACCCAGACATGTGCCCTGACCAGAATTCAAAACCACAACCTTTCAGTTATGGGATGATGCTCCAACCAACTGAGCCACACCAGCCGGGCTAGCATGCATTCTTTAAAGGAGGTAAACTGGTAACCAAAGCACAGGCTGGGGTCAGGCGATTTGAGTGTTATTACTGTTTTTCTTTTTTTATCTGATCTGTTCAGTGATCCTAATCACTGGACATAAGCACTAAACCATGTTCTTTTTTGAGCAATGATTCTTTTTTTTTCTACTTCTAGGTTTAATCCTACAGGCCTTGAGACAGCTGTGGAATTATTCTTTCTTCTACTACTGAGATTACTTGTTCCACTCCTACAAAGAGAATCTTTGGGTGAAAGCACGGTGTCTGTGAAATCCACATTAAAATATACTGGGTTATGTAACACATTAACTTATTCATGTCCATCATGACATAATCAGAGGTGGATTTATTGCAATGTTAACCAAGCAGGAGCCATTTTGGTAGGAAAAAATGACAGCAGACTAGACAGACAGCAGAAATCAGACATGAAGTTTTTCTTCAGAAGATAGACTTACAATGAGAGGAGAGAAAAGGTCCCTAGGCCAGCAACAGGAAGACACTGCCCTGCTAGAGAATGGGGAATTAGCTAACATTGAAGGGAGCCTCCAGAGACTAACCCCACCGCTCACAATTCTTTTGTGGTTATTGTTTTCCAACCAGTCCTTTAAACAAAATATCCAAAACCTGTAGCAAAAAGAACAAAATATTACCAGTTACAATATTACATTTCCAAGTTTTTATTTTTCAGCTCTATTTTCAACTTTGGAATTGCATTTAATTCTGATAGCAGTAGCAGTAGACTGTCTGACTTCTAGTCTGATAAAATGATTTGTATTTACTGAGACCCATATCATTCTTTTTTTAAATTGGAAAAACTTAAAGTTGAAAAGTAGAAATTTAAGTACAGAAGGCTCACATCAAATGTGTAAATATGGGAGAAAGAATAATGCAGTGGTTATCAGCACAGTATACAACAGAACTGCATTGGAGTCCCAGTTCCATCGCTTACTATCTATGAAAACTTGAGCAACCTGGTAAGCCTCATTTTTCCCGCCTGTAAAATAGGAATAATAACAGTACTTATTTCATGAAATATAAGTACCCCGTAAGTTAGCTATTATTATTTTTTAAGTTAAATATTATTCAACTAGAATTTACTTCTGTGATTTAAAGGTTTTATACTATAGAGGGAGCTACCATTGAATATTTTAGACAATCAGTAATCAAGGAACCATATTATCTACAAGTTAGTCTAGTGCTGACACATGTGCTTTATGAATATGGAAGAAATATAAACCCAAACTTTTCCTTTAAGTTACATATGTCATACTTAGAGAGACAAGACTAATTTATGCATATGTAATCCTCAGTAAACCTATGCAGTATTAGCAAATAAAACTGTGGTATTTATTTAAAAGTTGTTTTGGTACAGATGTTATAAAGTCACCTGTAAAATAGTCATGCAACATAGTCCTTAGTCTTGCAAAACCTCAAAATGATTATTGTATATATAATAATAAAATAGAGTAATCAATGGAAATAAAGTCAAAAGTTTCAGTGAAGGATCAGCCCATTCATTTTTGCATTTCCTCATTTTACTTTACTGATTGCATGGGCTGATCATGTGCCACTTTCACTTCTGCAGTGGGTAACATGCAGGCCTGTCTCTCTGATGCAGCAAATCTAGACGGAAAGAAATGGACTCATTTCCACACCTTGTTTATTACCTAAATCTTCATTGCTGGACAGAGACCCAGTAAGCATAGCCCGGTTTGGAGGTGATTCTCCTGGTCAATCAGGATCCAAATGTGCAACTGAACCAAACCTCATGCTCCACCCCTACACGGCAGGCTGCAGAAACACAAGCCCTTGGTCCCTTTTTCTTACACTTCCCTCAAACTGAACATTGGTACATGATGATTCTCAGTATCTATTTAGAAGTGATTATTGCTACATGGAAACAACTGCAACCAGCATTGGGAAAAAGTTCTAGACTTTACTGGCCTCTCAGAACTCCCCTGGATACCATGCTACTCCTGAGGTGAAGAGAGGAAGGAGGTTATAGAACTGAGGTGCCAAAACAGGCTTGCTTTGATGGAAACATTTTCTTCTTTTCCAAAGTGAAGACTAGAGTTGCCTGACTCTGGGAAGTATCGCCTAGGAGTTATTTTTTTTCATGGTTCAAAAAGTTTGTTTACTGAGTTTTTGTTCTGATAATGATCTGAAAGTCAGTTTTACTTTGGAATGAAGGGCAAGTCTAACTTGAATTTTTTTATTTGAGCTGTGCTACAAGAGGTCAAAAATGACCATAACACTGATCCATGGAGAAACCCAGAGTTATTTCCTGTAAAGTAGCTAACCATTCTCTGGTTTAAAGTAAACTTTCAGGATTTCACATGCATGTGCACCTCTTATTCTGTCCACACATTTTCCCTCACCTCACAACAGAGGGCTCAGCAGTTTGAAACAATCCATAATTCTTCCCCTTCATTTTGCCACACCTTTTTTACTTCGACAAAAAAATGTACCAATCATTCCCAAAAGTAAACTGTTTCTAATGAAAGCTCCCTCCTTTGGGTCCCACAGTGCTGGGAGGTGTAGAGTGGTTACAGTGTCACTCATGTCTTCAGAAGAACTGTGACTACAATAATAAGACACATTTTCAAGGTTGGCTGATGAAATTCATCTATTTTGTTGTCACATTTTTAATAGGTGTGTCATATCTTATTTATGACATTTCATATCTAAATAAATAATATTATTTAAGATATTGCATATCTGTCACAAAGGGTTCACAACAGCATAGGAGGAACTGGAGAGTATTATGCTAAGTGAAATAAGCCAGATGGTGAAAGACAAATACCATATGATCTCACCTATAAGTGGAACCTAATCAACCAAATGAGCAAAAAAGAACCAGAGACATAGAAATAAAGAACAAACTGGCAGTGACCAAAGGGGTGCAGGAGGGGGATAATGGAGTAAAGAAGAGGAAGGGTCAAGTCAAGGACTATGTACAAAGGACCCATGGTCAAGGACAATGGGGTGGGGATTGCCTTTGGAAGCAGGTGTTGGATGGGCAGGGATGCTCAAGGGCAGGAAAGTGAGGACAACTGTAACTCATTTCATAAAATTCATCGTGAACAACAATAAAACAATTCATCCTGATAAAAATAATTTCAACAAAATTAAAATGAAAATAAAGCTTGGAAATATTTTTTTCAATGGTATTGGTCCTGGTTGATGTGGCTCAATGGATTGAGTGCAGGCCTGTGAACCAAAGGGTCACCAGTTCAACTCCCAGTCAGGGCACATGCCTGGGTTGCAGGCCAGGTCCCCAGTATGGGGACACATGAGAGGCAACCACACATTGATGTTTCTTTCCCTCTCTTTCTTCCTCCCTCTCCTCTCTCTAAAAATAAATAAATAAAGTCTTTCAAAAATAAATTAAAAAAAGGTATTGTACATCTGAATAAGTCATATTTTATTTAGATAGAAAAACTACTTCAAAATTATTGGCTACTAAGGTTTAATATTCCCAAGAAATAATTAAAATATATTATGATTTCTGTTAAAAATAAGAACAATGAGGCATTCAGAATTTGTCTCATTACTGTTTAAATAAAACATTCAATATTGTGGCTTAGTCTTGTGACACAATGCAAAGACAGCATTTTGTACATATAAGCTCATGTGTCTGTATAACATAGGTAAAATTATATTTTAAAGCTGTCATGGGGAACCCTGGTTAGTGTGGCTCAGTGGATTGAGCACGGGCCTTTGAAACAAGGGGTCGCAGGTTCAATTCCCAGTCAGGGCACATGCCTGGGTTTCGGGCCAGGTCCCCAGTAGGGGGCATGTGAAAGGCAGCCACCACTGATGTTTCCCTCTCTCTTTTCTCTTTCCCCTCTCTCTGAAAATATATAGATAAAATCTTTATTTAAAAATACTGTCATAGGAGAGGAAAGGGCAACTCTAAATTTTGTGGAGGCTGATTACAGAATTCTTCATTTACATTTTCAAAAGAATACCCTGTAATACTTTAGTGGTTATTCTGGCATCATCCAGGAACGCGCGCGCACACACACACACACACACACACACACACAATTTGAAGAGGTAACAGTGCACTCGAAGGTATCCATCAAAATGATTGTACCAAATACATTCTTTTGAATAATATATATTATGTTTAAATGCTTATTTTCAGATTTATGTATGTTTCTATTGATGTTATCTAGCCTTTCTTTAAAGAACAATAGATTGCATATCTAGGGAGAAATATTGATCAAGAGTGAGCTCTAACTTCACATGGGAACTTGTCCTAAAATACTAGATGTGAATAATGCAGATTTACCTTGTTGAGAAAGTGAAAATACTTTCAAGAGTAAAGTTACACTGTCCACTATTAAATGTGACTTTTTTGGAGGCAATTTTGGGAAAAGTTGATTAGCAGCTAAAAAAAATAGGAAAATCAGGCTGAAATTAAGACTATGACCTTTCTATCATGATACTGTCATGACAGCCAGTATCATTTTATGGGAAAATATGCTGTGTCTGGTCAGCTTTCTGTTTCTCAATAGCTTGAATATTATATTTTAAATAAAAGGAAGAATAGAAAAAGGCCAAAAATAAGCATCTTTAAAAAAATAAAATTCATCTGGTTAAGGTCTGAAATTGCAGCTATGTTTATTGAAAAGTAAAATAGGAAGAAAATATAATCTTATCCGATCCACATGTTTGATTTTCTATTTCAGTTCAAAATACTTCTGTCTTTATGCTAACTCCTGGTCTCAGTGTTGATCTTTTGCAGGTTGGCCTGACACTACTAATTCTAGAAGGGAAATCAAGAAGACAATCTATAATTTCACAGACTATGATAATACTTCTTGCAAGAAAAATTTACAATAGGCCCTGGCTGGCATAGCTCAGTGGATTGAGCACGGGCTGGGAACCAAAGTGTCCCAGGTTCGATTCCCAGCCAGGGTACGTTCCTGGGTTGCAGGCCAGAACCCCCAGCAACCGCACATTGATGTTTCTCTCTCTCTCTCTCTCTCTCTCTCTCTCTCTCTCTCTCTCTCTCTCTCTCTCCCTTCCCTCTCTAAAAATAAATAAATAAAATCTTTAAAAAAAAATTTACAATGGTTGGGAGTTTTGTTTGTTTTTCTTGTTACTTTTCATTATTAACACTCTTTCATAAAGCTGTTACTTCTTCTGTGCCTAGGAGGCAAAAGGGCTGGGCCCTTTGTTGACTTAGTTCATCTAAATGTCAACTACTTTTCTAATGGAATAAGAATTGTGTCCTACTGTTTTCGTTTAGGACTGCAATAACATGGCCTTTAAGATTCTTTCCTACACTATGATCTCTGATGATTTTATTATACCTTTCCTTAAAATTAATAGTAAAGAGCATTGTCATAATTGTTAGGTAGCATTCACTGTTCTGTTCGCTTACAGCAGAATACGAAAGTATTTAGGTGCGCTATGGGTTTCTGTTGGGACAGTACAGATCCTAGGCAACCTCCAAAGAATTTTCTTAGTGCCTGAGACAGAGGAAGCATTGAAAGATTTCTCCTCCAAAGATGATTATTATTTTTCAACCGAAGGCTTTTCTTTCCTCCTGTGCCCTCTTTGTGTCGCCCCCTGTCAATAAACCTAAAGTGCGATATTGACATATGCCCGCTAGAACCGCACCAACAACAGAATTGAGCACAACTTAGCTGCTATGTGACATGCAGTTAGCCAATGTGCAGACATAAACCAGGGTGTCGTAATTTAACTTCTTACTCTGATGCAAACGCTCTCTCTCAGGGTTCCCTGGTAGGTTTGCTGGCCTCCTTCCTCCCTGTGATCTCTGGCTTGCTCAAGCCTGCCTCACTGGCTCCCTGCTCCAGCTCTTTTGTTCCAGGTGAGAAGTGCTCTGACTGCAGTGGCCCCAGTGCTGACGCAGGGGCTCTGCCTTCCCTCCAGTCTGCCCTTCCCTCCCCTTCCCTCCTCAGACTTCCGCTGCCTCCTGAGCCGGGGCCCTGGCTTCCAGGGCTTGCAGCCTTGTCCAGTTCTATACAGACCGTTCTGTCCCGCTTCCGCTCATTTAGGGGGTATTGTTGTTGTTAACCACTTTACAAAAACTGCTCATATCTGCCAGCTGATCTTTTTATACTTTCAGAATGTCCTGATTTGGATTAGCATATTGCCCTTGCCTTTCTATTGTCTATAATTGCATATCCATACCGGTAGTCTAAAGAATGTTATCTACATAGAATTATTAACATTCAGTGTAATGAAATACATTAAACATGTTCAGAAGTACATGAATTTACATTGATACTTAAAAAAACTAATCATTAGTCATGTTTGGGAACTGGTAATAAAAGCAGGGGCAGAGACAGAATCAAGCATTTATCACGCTTTTCCCATAAGAACCATATCTCACAGTAACCAAAGACTTGATGAGGGCAATTTTGGTTTGTTTGTTTTAATGAACTGCAGCTAATAAATGGAGAAGGGATAATAGATTTTAAATGTCACCATTTTGCAATCCTAATGAAATAAAGAATCTGAACAATGACCATCAATTGCTTCTAACTTAATAAAGAATGCGTCAAGCTGACAATACCAAACTCACCAATCAAGTTTAGCATCACAAAAAGGGAAATAACCACACACTCAGTGCCTCCTTGTACTATGCAAAAGAAAATATACAACACATTTTGAAATATTCTTTTTTTAAGATTTTATTTATTTACTTTTAGAGAAAGGGGAAGGGAGAGAGGAAGAGATGGAGAGAAACAGCAATGTGCAGTACAAGGATCGGTTGCCTTTCACACGCTCCCAACTGGGGACCTGCCCCGCAACCCAGGCATCCACCCTGACCAGGAATCAAACCGGGGACCTTTCAGTTCATAGGCTCGTACTCAATCCACTGAGCCACACCAGCCAGGGCAAACTATTCTTGAAGATAATTGAATGGGATTCTAATCAAGCCCTCTATATCTGCCAATTTCATAGGAAATACAGGAGATAAAGGGTATCACAGGAAAGCAATTAGTAAAATCCCAAATGTGGGAAATTCTACAGGGCTAATTATCCTCTGTCTTCAACAAATTACATAAGAAAGGAAAAGATACATATTATATTTCAGCAAACTATAGGGACATATTAATATGCACCAATCATATTAATATGATTTAAACCAAGCAGTTGTAAACAAACAATCTCTTAGGAAACACTTAGAGAAATCTGAAGACTGGGTATTTGATAGTATTAGGGATTTTTAACTTTCAGGTATGATAATGGTATTGTGGTTATTTTTTAGAAAAAATCCCTAACTTTAAAAGACATAAAATATTCATACATAAACTGATATAAACTTAGATTTGTATAAAAGTAACCCAGGAGATGGAAGATGTAGATGGGATATAAATGAAAGAAGACTGGCCATGAATTGACAATTATGGAAGCTGGTGATAGCTACACGGTAGTTCCTTGTACTACTTTGTACACTTTTGCATATGTTTAAAATTTTTCATAATAAAAAAGTTTTAAAAGATTCAGTAGCTAATGCATTTCTCTGCAGTTGTAATAGGAACTCAAATGTCAAGAGAAAAGCTTATTCTAGGAATTATAGCCTACCAATAGAATCTATTCTGTGGGAGTGTAATGATTTTCTCAACCCACTTTCTTTTCTCCTTTTCTTCCAAAAAAGTTTCGGAAAATATGATACTGTCTGTTACAATGTGGACAGTAAATGACGGGGGGTGGAGAGAAAGGTGTTCGCTAGGAAAGTAGCGGGTTTATCTGTGAGCTTGGGGTAACCCCTGCTTTGTTCTCACCACTGTGGAGAGGAATGTGGTGATTCAAACTGGAGGTATAAATCTCAGGTGAGCCCCCCTAAATGTCCAGCACTGCCCGCCAAGTGTCCCAGGGCCACCTGTGAAATGATCTGGGGAGCCACAGCCGTGTAGCTTGCTGGCAGTTTGTTGCTGGGCCCAGGGTGGGTGTGAGTGGGTAAGCTGCTGTTCAAGGAGAAGGGTTAGAGGAAACTGAGAACAAAGGGCCTGGGAGATTCCTAGGGAAGAATCTCCAGTCCACATCAGGGAGTTCAGGCCATGGCAAGTCCAATTATAATCCTGACTAAAAATTAAAGGATGAACATAAAGGGTTAAGATGCCACCCCAATGACTTGTCAGTCCTGGCAGGACTGGGGCAGAGGGATCAGAGCCCATCTAGGGGCAGAGGGATCAGAGCCCATCTAGTGTGAAGAGGCTCAGCCTTAAGACTGATTAGAGTGGAGACCAAGAGTCAAGAACACACACTTTCAAGGGCTGGAGAGATGCAGTGGATTTAGTTGAAAGGCACTGTGGCCCATTGATTACAAGATCTACCAGTCTGATGTCACATGTAACCACACTAACTCCAGTCGGTGGACACTATTCAGCTATGGTGGAGGGGAAATTTGAACCCTGGTCTGAGTTCAAAATCTGTGGTTTTCCCCTTGTACATGCTGCCTCCTAGGTCACTGAACTGACCAGGCATGTGGCAGAGTCTTCTCACAAGCACCTCTGTTCTGTGCACTTGGTATTGTTCCTTTCTGGCATTCCTCCCAATCCCTTGTTAAGTGCCAGTCCTTTGCTTAGGCAACAGCAGACGAGAGCCAATGCTGGCACAAAAGGAAGAAGAAGGAAGACTCAGTGGGAAAGTGTAGGAGGCAAACTCACCTGGGTTGAATGCTGGTCCAGCTCTCCCCAGCTCACTAGCTTCTGGCAAGTTTCTTGTCCTTTATGGGTGTTTTATCATTTGTAAAATGAGCGGATTATTATCTATCCTGAAGGATTGCTATAAAAATGAAATTTAAATAGAACATAAAAATAAGTTAAAATAACCAGGAACCCTCCTGCCCCTTTTAAAACTGTTTCTGGCCATTTGGGGTCCTGAGATAAATGCAAACAGACTGAGGGATAGCAGAATTCTGCAAAGTTTTATTCTCACGTGGCTTCCCCACACCAAAAAGTCAAGTACTCAACCTGTTTGAACTTGACCACAAAAGAGTTGTTTTTGTAAAAAATTTATGAGTCAAAATATTGCAATACCTTGCCTGGTCTCTTCCCAGGAGTAGCCCATCCCATCACCACAGAAGTCAGGGAGCTGGAAGGGAGTTTCCTGCTGATCCGAGCTTACCCAAAGGACATTTTTATTGGTCTGTTCCATGGTTCTCAACACCCCCAATAGATCAGGCATCAGACTTGCAAACGCAAGTAGCCTAAGTAATATATATCAAAAAGGTTGATTCCTTTGGGCTGGGGCAAAGATGTTATTCTAAAGCAATTAGCTGGAGCACTGTGTCAGGCAAAGTCTAAAATGCTTTTTCAAAGAGATTAAAAAATACAGAGGATTAAAGAATAATGTGATGTAAGAGGAGTTTGTTTCCCTCCCACATTATAATCCTTAGGCAAGCAGTCCAGGCTGAGGGGTGGCCCCACTCTGCATGGGCTATGGTGTGTGGAAAGAGCAGCAGGTAATGGGGAAAGACAACAGTGGTAAAATCTTGCTTATCTATCAAGGTCTTCATGTTTTTTAATATTATTTCTACATATACATAGCTATCACTTGCTAAATATTATCACCTTTTTTCTTTTCCTATCATTCTATATCAAGTATATTGGGGAAGGTCAACTTATTTGCCAATAATTCTATGAAATATATAAAAAAATAAATTTATAAGTAATGCTTCACTTCACCACTGTTTAAAAAGTAGCCTTGGCCTGGCCGGTGCGGCTCAGTTGGTTGGGCATGGTGCCATAAACTGAAAGGTTGAGGCCTCGATTCCTGGTCAGGGCCCAAACCTGAGGTGTGGGTTTGGTCCCCAGTCCTGGCGTGTACAAGAGGCAACAGATCAATTTTTCTCTCTCACATCGATGTTTATCTCCCTCTCTTGCTCCCTCCCTTCCCCTCTCTCTAAAATCAGTGAGCATGTCCTTGGGTGAGGAGTTAAAAGAATAGTCTTACTTTTCACTAGAACAATCTCTCAGATTGTTATTGACTTTGAGTCATGGGTTTTTATGTTTGTCTTTTTAAAGGATCGCCTGGCCAATGTTCAATAGCAAGGAACTTTATTATTGAATTTAATTTTAAATGTCTTACTAGGTTAGCAGCTGACAACTCTAAATTTTGGCTGATTATTTTTTTCTTTAAAAATCACTAAGAATAAGAATGCAGAATTTAAGGAAGAGAGAAAATAGGTGTTCAGCCTAGTTCCCCCTTTATCACTTTCTCAGGACTGTCTTTGATCAATAACCATCCTATCAAGAACAAGTCTCGAGATGAATGCTGTAATTTTGTTCATTTCAAGCTAAGTTGCTGAAGACATTTCTACCGTATTTGTCATCTCCACTTTATAAATACTTTGGGTTACCAAAAGATCATTATGGAACTTGCCTAACATTAATCTTTTAAAGCCGATCTCTGACATGAATAATGGAAATTTTTCTTTGTCGAGACTCATTGGACTTACTTTAGATTGACTAAACAACTTTTATTATGATTATTTTGCATGGGTTTATACTGTTTTTCTTTAATAGGTGATACATCCTTATGGAACATATTTTTCCACTGTTTATGTGACCCCCAAATATCCAGATGAATAAAGAAATTTATCAATTATTTGAGCCTTTTGTTTTCTCAGCCCAAAACATTAGGTAGAGACCATCATCAGGAACACTAATTTTGCCCTCATCTGTTACATAGTAGTTTGTGCTTGTAGACACAGCTTTAGTCAAAAGGTGGAATGAAAAGCCAGACTGGATGGATCACGCTAGTTTTCTTGAGTTCTGGGCAATATCCCAAAATTGAAATGAATTGTTCTCAGAACTGTGGGGAGTGGATATCTGAAATTACTCCTTTATAAGCTGTAGGAAGTGTGGGAGTATGAACCAGTACAATGTCAACTTGAAGAAAATTAAAGGTTTCAAATCCATGAGCTTGACCTTAGAGAAAAGGTTGGTCCCTGAGAAGCCACAGTGGAGGAACCAGCATTACAGTGGACCTATGCAGGGAAGATTTTCTAAAGCACAAAGCCTTAGAGGTCCCCAAACCAGCAGGACTCTGAAATAAAAAAGAAGCAGGACGAATAGATTTTTGTTCCAATGCTACTTGTTATTGGCCACTTACATTCTCTAAAACCCACTGAGCCAATATAGTGGAGTGGCTTAGCATGTGAGACTTGGAGCCAGACTGTAAGGCCACAGGGCTATTCAGTTACTTACCATTTGTGAACTTGGGGACCTTGAACTCCTTAAGCCTCATCTGTAAAATGGGACCAATAATAGAACTTAACTCTCAGGATTGTGTGAAGAGTCAGTGAGGGAGTGTATGCACACTGGGCACACAGTGAATGTTTAGTCATGGAGCTCCTATTATTATTACCCCCGTGAGCTGCTATGGGAAACATCTGAGGCAAGAGATATGAAATTTTGTGATGACTACACATGGCCATGCAAATTCAAGGAATTGTTAGTTTATTTAGTTCTCAATTGGACCTACTTTAGCAGCTCATCAGAGGTCTAGATGAAATCTCAAAGCCTAATGGGAATGAACACTTTTCCTGTATTCTGATAGGTCCCCACAACTTGTGTTTTCAGGAATTTGGAAGACATATTTCTTCTTTGCATGGACCTGGTCAAGTAGAGTCCTGATGCTGCTGGCAGCCATGCACCTTACCTGAATGATTGCCTGTTATCTCAATAAAGCAAAGGCTCCTCCTTGCCCTTGGAACTGAGAAATGCTGAGAGATATGGGAATAAAAAAGTCAGATTCCTTCATTCTTTTTTATCCTACCTTAGCCTCCACTCTTGTTACATCTTCTGGGCAGTAGATTAGCTATACTTGGAGTTGGTCCATAGGATCACAGCCTCCCTTCTTACATAAGACTGCCTTAGTCAGGAGTTACAAAGAACAGCTTTCTGCCTGTACAGAGACTGAATTTAGTGTATGGGGAATTGGGACATTCACAGGAGTAAGTTAACTTGAAATGATGTGGTTTCTGCTACTTGAGAAATATTTTTGAAAGAAAAAAATACTGAATGTTGCTATTTAGGTGTTGCTGTGGGAGATAGAACAGAATGAGAGAAGGGGCTTAAAATTTGTGAAGCTGCTTTGAATTCCTTAATCAGGATTCTGTTATCAGAATCCAAAAACTTTTGCTACTTGATAGTAGTCCTATCAGAAATCTAACTTTTCCCTAAGGTCTGGTGGTATTATCGACTTAGAGCTCACAAAGAGCACTAGAAATAAGTTTTGTGGATGAAATGGCACCTGAAGTTACATATGGTTAGGAAAATACACAGTTTTTTGAAAAATATTCCTGAAACCAAGCTCCAGCTTCAGAGGAAAGGAAGTCAATAAGCAATAAGATTCTGTGATGGAAATTCTGAAAATTTCCCTTTTCTCTTAAAATGGATGACCTTGCATGTTTATGCTATGATTGACATCTTTAACAGTTATTGAGTGACTATTCAGACAACAAAATAAAGTTTACTCTCCATATCCTTGCAAAACACCCACCCTCTTGCAGCCCTTGGGGTCATCTCAGCAAAGGGGCATTTTGACCAGCCTAATCCTCAAAAGAAAATCTGAAGCCACCTTCATGGCCTTTCTGGCCACAAGTAAAACACGTCTGGCAGTACATACCCCTCTTAGCTCATTGACTAAATCACAGCAAAAACTCCTCTTCCTCCAATCTTCCATCTTGTGTAGGACAGCCCTGCATTCTGCTTCTTTGTTATCCCCACACCCCAAGCACCACGTCATAGGTGAGGATGGGTAGGTGGATAAAAACTACTGAGTAAAACATATTTGTACCTGTTTACAAAGCACTAAGAAAAGTGCATTTGATTATGAATTGCAATTATTCGTAGCAACTAATGAACAATAATTAGTTAATGTTACTGCTCATCCAGGCAGCGGTCAACATTGCCTCATGAATGAGTGACTCAGCATTACCAAAGTGCAAGGTGTTTCCTCTGCAGTCAAATTTGGCCCTCTCTGCAGTAATCAAAACAAAGTGCTCATCAGGAAAGCAAGGCTGGAGAATCATTTGGCAGTGTATCATAATGATTATTATTACTTTGTAATATTTGCTGTGGAAACTACTCATTGTTGACAAAAATCCACTCTCCCATGCTTCTGGGTATATCTTCATCCCACAACGAGACTGCATTTTCCTGTCTCCTTTGAGAGAAACTGTGGCCATAGGAACTACATTGTCTCTCTCTCTCTAAAATCAATAAATAAAATTTAAAAAAATAAAATGAGTGGAAGTGATGAGTATGTGACATCCTGCATCATTTGCTTAAAATGGAATTGGTGCTCTGGACCTGTTCTCTCTTACACTTGCTAATGAGCCCAGAACCTGTCTCTGACCAGGCACAGGAGCAGCCAGCTCCCTCTGGGGTGTTGCCCAAGTAACCAAGTGGGAGAAACATGAGCACCTGAATGACGGTGTAGAGCAAAGCCACCCTGCGCTGCTCACTTCAGGACTGCAGTGTGTGAGGAAACAAGCTCCTTTGTTCTCTACTCCTCTGTATTTTTGGATCTTTTGAAAAAGCATCTTAGACTTTATCCTGGCTCAATAAATTATGCAATATATCCTTTCATGAAAGAAAATACAATAATAGTATATATATAGTTGACCCTTGAACAACATGGTGGGTAGGGGTGCCAGCTTCCTCATGCAGTTGAAAATCCACAGGAAACTTTGGACTCCTCCGAAACTTAATAACTACTGTTGACCAGAAGCCTAAATAATAGCATTAATAGTTAGTCAACACTTATTTTGTATATGTGTTATACACTGTGTTCTTTTAGTAAAGTAAGAGAAAAGAAAATGTTTTTAAGAAAAATATAAGGAAAATAAAATACATTTACAGTACTGTACATATTTATTGAAAACAATCTGCGTACAAGTGGACCTGTGTGCTTGAACCACGTTGTTCAAGAGTCACTGCAATTACATTCATTTTCTGTATCTTCATAACAAATCATCATAAACTTAGTGGCTTAAAGCAAGGGAAATTTTTTATCTCACAGTTCCATAGGTCACACTCGGGTGGGTTCTCTGCTCAGGGTCTCTCCAGGCTGAGATCAAGGCGTTGGCTGTGGCTGCCATTTCGTCTAAGTTCAGGGTCTGCTTCCCAGCTCATGTGCTGTTGGCAGAATGGTTTCCTTACCATTGTAGACTGAGGACCCTGTTTGCTTGCCGGCTGTAGGTGGGTGACAGCTGCCACCGGTTCCTCGAGGCTGTCTGCAGATCCTTGTCCCGTGGCCCCCATCAGTAGTTCACAGCAAGATTGTTGTTTCTCATTTCAGACCATCAGAAGCATCTCTCTGACTTCTTTCTCAAATGCTTACAATCTGGAGAAAACTCTGCTTTTAAAGGGCTTGCCGAACTAGGTCAGATCTACCCTGATAATCTTCCTTTTTTCATATTAAAAATATAATCACAGGAGCAATATACTATCAAAATCATAAGTTCTGTCCATGCTCAGCGGAGGGATTTATATAGTGCTGGTACATCAGGGAGTGGGAATCTTGGGTGGAATTTAAAAATTCTGCTTACCACAATCACCTCTAATACATACATGTAATACAACATACATGTGATATATATGCTCAATATAATAATTATTAATGATAATAATTATTATGCTTCTATGTGCCAGGGACTTATAAGCTATCTTTTATGCATTTTATCATTTAATCCTCACAACAAGCCTATGAGAGATTATGTTATATTCTTCATTTCATAGATTAAAGAAATAACTGGGCTTATAGAGGTTAAGTAATTTGCCCAAAATTATACAGCCAGTAAGTGGCAGAATCAGGATTACACCCAGCTCTATTCCCAGACATCATAGACTTTGGAATTGGACAGACCCATTACACATGTTCCTGGTACCCTGAAATTCACCTTCACAGCCTTTGTCACAATGCCAAGCAAACAATTTCTATGAAATAAATTAATAATGTCTGTCTCCCCAGATAGACCAGTAACTTCATCAAGTCAGTTCTATCCATTGGAGTGTATTCAGCCACAAGTTGCAGAAAACCTGACTAACAGTGAGTTAAATTAATAGGGACTTACTTTCTTCATCTAAAGAAAGAGAAGTATGGAGTTAGAGGCTGCTGGGAATGTTTCAGAGGCTCCACAGTATCAGATTGCCTTTTTGACTCTTTTGGTCTTTACTTCATTGTTCAAGATGGCTTTTGCAGCTCCAGCCCTCATGTCCAAATCAAGACTGGAAGAAAGAAAGTGATGAAAGTGGTTGCATCTGTCTCATTTCAGTGACAAAGCAAACTTTCCATTCTTGAGCTTGCACATACTAGATTGCTTACAACTCCAAGTGGAAATGGGGGTCTGGGAGAGTGAGATTTTACACTGTTTTCTAAATTGAGGAATAAAGGTATGGTAAATGTTTGGTAAGTAAAATTAGTGTCTGCCATAGGCAGGGACTGTATCTGTCTCATTCATCATTTATTTCCTGCACCCAGTTCAATGATTTGTGCATAAGAAGCCCTTAATAATTGTCGAATGAATGTTCACTAAATAATGCATGCAAAATGCTTAGCACAGTGCTTGGCATACACCAGGTAGTTGATGAACTGAAATCACTGTTGCTAACTACCGTGTTTAGAGCCCCCACATGTGCATGTGTGTGCCTCTGTGTATCTGACTGATGCTTTCCAATGCTACAGGCAATGCTATCGCAGAAATACTTCGGTTCCAGACCACCATAATAAAGCATGTATCACAATAAAGTAAGTAGTAATCTTTTTGTTGGTGTAGGGTCTTGTCTTCTGTTTGTAAAAAAAAAAAAAAAACACCTGTGAAGTGCAATAAAGTGAAGAGCAATAAACTGAGGTATGCCTGTACTTGGGTTGATTCAAGATAAGCACCGACAGCTGATGGGTCTGCTGGGCACATTAGCCACAAAAGGACCCCAAATGGAGTCTGCTCTGGGGTGGGACAGTGGGAAGTGATCAATCTCCTTTTGGCTCCCCCCCACCCCCCGCCATGTCCTTGCAGGCTGGTGACGGGTGGACAGTCTGTAGCGGTTGTTCCCCTGCTGCTGGTGAAGCTCAGTTTACACAGCTAGTGAAAGGATGAATGCTGACAACTCTTTCTTTTGGTAAAGAGGAAAAAAAGAAAAACCTGTCTGGAGATGGCAGGACTTTGCCTGCAGCTGAGGTGGAAGAACCTTCCCGGCCTCTGTGCCACCACCTTCTTCCTGGCAACATTGCAACAAGCTCGCTGGTCTTCGACTCTTCTCCCCGACCCATGGCCAGGCAGCCAGGTAGGTCTAGATTGCCAAGTGAAAGAGACGGGGGTCTGAGAGGCACAGGTCCACTTGCGCATGGGTTTTTTGAGTAATTAATACTGTAAATGTATTTTCTCTTTCTTATGATTTTCTTAGTAACATGTTCTTTTCTCTAGAATGTTATAAGAATACAGTATATAAGACATGTAACATACAAAATTTGTGTTAATCAACTCTATGTTATCAGTAAGGCTCCTGGTCAACAGTAGGCTATTAGTAATTCAGTTTGGGAGGAGTCAAATGTTATATGTGGATATTTGACTGTGTGGGGGGTCAGTGTCCCTAACCCCCTCATTGTTAGACTGCTGACTGAGCAACAATGCTGGGAATTGCCTATACGCTGTTTCCCTTTCCCCTAAGTCAACACTGCATGACTTCAGTGATTATATTAGTTCCCTAGGGTTGTTGTAACAAAAGACCACACACTGGTGGCTTAAACAACAGAATTTAGAATCTCATGATTTTGGAGGCTGAAGATCCAGCAGGGTTGGTTCCTTCTGAGGGCCGTGGGCAGAGGATCTATTCCAGGTCTCTCCCCAGCTCCTGGCATTTTGCTGGCAATATTTGGTGCTCTTCGGCTTGTCTTCCCTCCTTGGCTTAGAGAAGCATCACCCCAATCTCTGCCTTTGTCTTCACATGGTGTTCGCCCTGTGTGCCTGTCTCTGAGTTCAAATTTCCCCCTTTTATAAGGACACAGTCATATTGAATTAGACCTCTTCTAATGACCTCACCTTAACTTGATTGTCTGCAGTCTTTATTTCCAAATAAGATCACATTCAGAGGTACAGGGGTTTAGGACCCCAGAATCTTGGGGGGAAACACAATTCAACCCATAACTATGAGGAACTGGTACATGTATATTTCCCTTTTTCTTTTTTTAATTAAAGATTTTATTTATTTATTTTCACAGAGAGAGGAAGGGAAGGAGAAAGAGAGGGAGAGAAACCTTGATGTGTGAGAGAAATATCCATTGGTTGCCTCTTGCAGGTCCCCAACTTGGGACCTGGCCCACAACCCAGGTGTGTACCCTGACTGGGAATCAAATCAGTGACCTTTTGGTTCACAGACTGGTGCTCAATACACTGAGCCACACCAGCCAGGGCTGTTCCTTTTTCTTAAACAAAGGCCAATATTGATACCTCGACTTCCTCAAATGTTAAAATTGCTTCCAGGATCTTTGGCAAGAATCAGAACCTATAAAGACAGTGATTCTATGGCCTGGATTTTTTTTAAAGATTTTATTCTCTTATTTTTAGAGAGAGGGGAAGGGTGGGAGAAAGACAGGGAAACAAATATCAATGTATGGTTGCCTCTCACATGCCCCCTACTGTGGACCTGGCCTGAAACCCAGGCATGTGCCCTAACTGGGAATCTAACCAGCAATGCTTTGGTTCACAGGCCAGTGCCCAGTCCACTGAGCCAACCAGCCAGGGCCTGACCTGTATTTTTAGGACAACACTGATTTCATGTAATATTTTTAAATAAAGGTGATTTATTGATCATAATTATGAGATTTATGTTTTATGCCTTTATAAAATTTCTCAGGTTAGTAAATGGTCAAGTCAGGAAAATTAATGATTATGATTACAGTTACCATTTATGGCATATAATTTCTACCTGCCAGACACTGTATTGGGAGTTTAACCATAATAATACTACAAAGTGGATGTTAATAGGCTCATGTCATGGTTGAAGAAACTGTGTCTCAGGATAGTCAGAGGATATCCCTAAAGTCAGGCCCTGCCTGGGAGGGCTGAATCCAGAATACTAATCAATATACAAGTGTGGGCAAAAGTAGGTTTACAGTTCTTTGTATGGAAAAATATACAAGAATGAATAATAAAATAATAAACTGTGTTTTGTATACTCACAAGTATAATCCTACTACTGCAAACCCCTGTTATGTTTGATTCCCAAAACTGTTACAGGCACGCTATCTGTTTTTGTCTTAGAAAATATGGTCGTCATGCATTTGTGGTTCAAATCAGCTGTACAAATTACAATAGCTGAACAGGAAAAAAAAGTCTCTGAACAAATTAAACTTTTGAACAAAAAGAGAAAAATGTGAGTCAGAGTGCTGATATGAACCTTCGTTGACTTACTAATATTAATTCCATCAGATATATGAGGTCTGTCCAGAAAATATCCAGCCATGCAATATGAAAAATAGAGACATTTACTGAAGAAGATACAAGATACAAGAAACACTGAACATAGGACAATGATGCTTTAGTCCCCTTCAAAGTAGGTACCTTGGGACCTCACGCGGTTCTCCCAATCACCATCAGTTGCCCTGTCATATTTTCCTGAATCTCATCAACAGTCTGAAACCTCTTCCCTTTCAAAGATGATTTTAGCTTTGGGAAAAGTCAAGTCACAGGGCACCAAATCTGGGCTGTAGGGGGGCTGAGTCACCTGGGTGAAATGATGTTTTCCCCAAAAATCCAGCATGAGACATGATGCATGAGTGGGTACATTGTCGTGATGAAGCTGCCAGTCACCAGTTGCCTATAACTGTAGCCTTCTGAATCATCCTAATAGTTTCCATTGAGGAATGTTCCAGCTTAACACAAAATTTGATGCAGATTCATTGCCCTGCTCACTCAGTCATTTTGACTGTGATGGCCACACAGTGCACGTGCTCACTCAGTGGTGTCTACCACCCTCTCTGACTACTACAGTGAAGTCGTCATTGTTCATGCATATGCATTCCAGTCCACTCTCCTTGGCTGACAGGTTACAGTGATGTCTCACAATCAGCTCTTGTTATATTAACAATGGTTGGAGTTTTTCCGGACAGACCAAAGTACAATTACACCAAAAGAGCAGGCAGTGGTATGTTTCAAATGTTGTTTAAAAATTTGTGGACTGGTTGTTTTAAATAACTTTTCAAACCGTTAAAATATTATTTTTACCCTTTGGGAGTACCTGCAGGTGAAAATTAAGGGGGCAAAAATTCAAGTCTTGCCTACATCACTAACAACATTTCAGGAAGAGACAAGCATTACTCAGAATTTGATAACAGAGTTTTTAAAAGTCATTTGTTTCAAATTACTTTTGTGGTCTAGAAAGTATAAATTCCTCATCAAACTATTTAATTGAAGTCTTAATACCCAGGTTAAGTTGCATTAAAGAGTAGATGAAGAATCTTTTTAAATCACTTTGCTGTGATAGGATTTTGTGGATAAGAACCTAATTTAAAACAAATGAGCCACCGGCTAGATTTAGGCATTTCTGTCATGTAAATTTTGTCTCTGAATCTATTTGCGGTAATGGATTTTGCTCTATTGTGGAAATGGTGAATTGTTTTGGACATTGTACCTTTCTCATGTGTAGGTGGTAACTGATGAGGCACTTTTGGAAATTTTGCTAATTACCAATGTCCTGTGTTTATGATGATAAAGTAAAAGAATTTAGCACAGATGTAAGACCGACTTTATGCCTGTAACTACCCATTTAAAATATTTTTGCCTGAGGAAGTTAGATGCAGAAACATCCCATACTCATTCAGTATATTCATTAAACATCTACTGTGGGCCAGGCACTGTTCTAGGTCAATGAGATGTATCAGTGAACACACATAAAGATTCCTGTCTCATGGAGTTTACTTCTATTAGGGGGAGACAGGCAACAAACAATAAAATAAGAAAAACAGTCAGAAGTATCAGAATAAAAGAATAAGAAGGTGATTGTATCATGAGAAAAAGAAAAAAGACAGCAAGAGGCATTGGGAATGTTGACAAATTATGTCATCATTTTAAATAGCTGGGTCAGGGCAAGCTCATTGAGAAGGTGACACCAAAGTCTCAAACTGGGGAAGCTGGAATCAGGGTTTCCACTAGATGAAGTGGAGCAGGACCCAAAATAGATTGTGCATGTGTATTGGAAATAATGGCCCAGGTCTGGATGCTGTTGCAGAACAAATGCCTGGCAGAGGAGAGTTCTGGAGACAAACTACATTTCTCTCCTCCATCCCTGCCTTACTCCCTCCAACTTAACCTTATACGGTGGTACCTTGGTACTAGTCACTAATTCATTCCAGAACTTGCGACAAGAGATGAAACCAATGAATACCAAGCAAGCGATGAGTGATGAAGCATTTTCTCTTGCAGTGTGGTGTCGTGACTCACAGAATTCTAGCAAGTGTGACACATCCCGAACAAGTACCTAGTGCTGAAACATTCTTTTCTCATCGAAATGCATTGAGTACTGGATTTGACAAGTCCTGAAGCCACGGAGTGCCGAGGTATGACCGAATTTTAAAGCAAATTTGTGTCAAACATAAATCACTGGCTTTTTCTTAAAGGTGATGGGGACAGGGATGGAGGTAAATGGTAGTGAGATGATTGTATGTTAGAACAGAAAATTACTCAGAGGTGGCATTCTAGTCAGCTCAAGACTAAATGGAGACATTAAAATTTACCTTGAAAATTCCTCTGGAAAGTGTCCATTGCAAACTAGCAGACATCTCTTATGAACTCAGGATGGCCAGGGCTTGATTTTGGTTTTTTTGGAATTGTAATTGATTTCTGTTTCTTGGGTTGAGTAACGGATGAAATAATTGATTTGCATTGTAGGATCACATTGAATGTTTGAATACAAGGTTGGGTAAAAAGTAGGTTTACAGTTGTGAGTATGTGAAACACAGAGTTTGCTCTTGTATTATTATTTACTAATTATTGTATGATTTTCCATATGAACAACTGTAAACCTACTTTTGTCCCACCCTGTATGGTAAGAGGTTCACAGGGCTCTGAGATAGACTTAGGTCACAGGAGCAGATTCATGTCTCCTGTCTCTGGGGAAGAAGATCTTTAAGGGGGATGGCAGGGAAATGCTGTTTTAACCTCTCTCTTCCTCTCCCAGGCAAGCATAGTTGAATTTGCATAAATTATTTAAAATAATCATTTAATGACCCTGTACCTAGCAGGCCTCTAGTCTTGTGTCAATCAGCTGCTTCCATCTCTCTTTCTGCCTCTCTGAGATACTGTCTGGCCCCCACTTGCCTGATTTCTGCTGCTGTACAAAGCCACCAAAGTTTGGGTTCCTGTGCCATCTGCCCTTTTTCACTGTTCAGTAGAGTTATCTCTCCAAAGCTATAGAAACACCTGTATATTTTTTCTCTTGCTCTCATTCATTTAGTTCAATAACAATGAGTGAAATAAGTTAAAGAAAAAAGCTTATACAAAATATCACAATCGGCTTCTATACATACTTCGCATACTTCATCCGTCTCCAAATTAGGAGAACTGCTGAGGACAGTAAGAGAATTTAAGACAAGTTCATAATATCATGAAACTTGAAGACCCTTAGTTTAACTTTTAGTAGGGATTATTCTGATTACATATGCATAAACTTCTCCCTGGGAATAAGAAATAAGAAGATTAAGTTGTCTTTTTCTAAGCAACACATTACAAGCTTAACTAAGATTAGCCACATTATGATATACAACTAAGATTATACATTTAAGATTCCAGTTACTTAACTTAAATGTTTCAAAAATTGAAGCAAGCTCCTCAAAATGACCAGACTAAAAGAAAAGGAAAGTGGGGTGGAGGTGGAGGTTTGTGTGTATGTGATAGTTTCGTGTATTGTGATTGTACTTACTCAATTAAGTACAATATTAAATGTTTCTCTCTCTCTCTCTCCATCCCTCTCTCCCTCTCCCTCTCTTTCTCCCTTCCTCCCCCACCCTCTCTCTGGTGGGGAGAGATATAAAAGTTATAGGATGCTTCTATATCTTGGTGGTTGTAAATAATGCTGCAATGAACATAGCGGTGCTTATGTTCTTTTGAATTAGTGTTTTGGGTTCCTTTGGATATATTCCCAGAAACGAGATCACTGGGCCAAAAGGCAGGTCCATTTTTAATTTTTTGAGATATCTCCATACTGCTTTCCACAGTGGCTGCTCCAGTCTGCATTCCCACCAACAGTGCAAAAGGGTTCCCCTTTCTCCACATCCTCACCATCACTTGTTTGTTGATTTATCAATGACAGCCATTCTGACAGATGCAAGATGGTATCTCACTATGATTTTAATTTACATTTCTCTGATAATTAGTGATGTTGAACATCTTTTTATATGTCTGTTGGCCATCTGTATGTCTTCTTTGGAGAAGTCTATTTAAGTCCTTTGCCCATGTTTTAATTGGTTTGTTGGTTTTTTTTTGGTGTTAAGTTGTATAAGTTCTTTATAAATGTTGGATACTAACCCCTTATCAGATCTATCGGCAAATAAGGTCTCCCATTCTGTGGGTTGTCTTTTTATTTTGTTAATGTTTTCCTTTGCTGTGAAAAAAACAGTAGATGAGTGGATAAAACAACTATGGGACATTTACACTATGGAATACTACTCAGTCGTAATAAAGAAGAAAATTTTACCCTTTGCAACAGTATGGATGGACCTGGATAATATTATGCTAAGTGAAATAAGCCAGTCAGAAAAAGACAAATACCAAATGATTTCACTCATATGTGGAATCTAATGAACAAACTGAATTAACAAGCAAGAAACAGACTTATAGATGGAGAGCAGGATGACAGCTAAGGTAGGGAGAGGTAGGAGGGGTTAGTGAATGGAGGAACTGAGCAAAAAGGAAAAAGGACTCATGGACATCGACAACAGTGTGGTGATTTTGGGGGGTAAGGAGGTTATAAGGGGACCAAATGATAGTGGAAGCAGTACAATAATTTTTTTAAAAGGTTATAGGGGAAGCAATTAAAAATTTAGTTTTTCTCCTGGTAGAGTTTTTGAAGTGAAGAAATTTTCAAAATTCTCAAAGATAATTGTGACTCCTAGGTTTTTATTTTGGCTTCAATGAGAAAGTTTCCTTAGGTAGTATTTCTAAGAAATCAGTGTAGTTTAGAAATGTATAACATGGCTTTAAAAAAAAATAAAAAAAATAAAAGACTTAAAATGTACTGCTTCATCCTGGCTGACTGCCAAGTTTCCGGTTTTCAACAACTTTTTTTTTTTTAAGATTTTATTTATACATTTTTAGAGAGAGGGAAGGGAGTGAGGAAGAGAGGGAGAGAAACATCAATGTGTGGTTGCCTCTCCCATACTCCCTACTAGGGGACCTGGCCCACAACTGAGGCATGTGCCCCGACTGAACCGGTGACCCTTTGGTTCTCAGGCAGGTGCTCAATCCACTGAGCCATGCCAGCAGTTCTCAACAACTTTTTAATAGATGGAATAACTCTTACTAATACCTAATTTTACATGTATTTAGGATAAAATAGTTAAGCCAGTCCAATGGATTTAATATCAAGGATTAGTTGCTTAAGTAATTTAAGGACTACCTTTTAAAATAAAAATTTAGGAATGAAATCACTTTCTAGAGAAGTCCTCTCACTTCATAGAGAAGTCCTATGATGATATAACCTATGAAAATTCCAAACACACTTGCAATGTGGGTGAGAGAGTGGGGCATGACTTTTGAAAGAGAAGCATTCCTGGCTACCCAAATTCTTTAGAATTCACTGTTCAAAATGACCAAAGGGATCCGCTGTCCAGGAGAGTTCTAGAGTGAGACCTAGAGTCTGGGAAGTCACTGCAAGTCTGATACCCCACAGACATGTCTGGAGCATCAGAAGGACAGTTTGCCTGCCAGGGAGTTACTTGCAAAAGGAACCACAGAGCTGGTGGGAAGGAATTCAACCAAAAAAAGATTGAGGTGTGTGGAGAGCAGGACCAATAAAATGACACTTGGCTGATCAAGATACCATAAAGTGTATAAAACAAAGTGGAGTCACTCATGTCAACCAAGATGGCTGCCAGTCAGGCATGACACTTTGGTTCAAGAGGGAAACTACCTAAGTCAGAGTAAACACATCTGGCAAGAAGACATACCCAAGGTATCTGTACATGTGATCAGAACAGCCGTGTCTGCAGAGAGGGACCACCCACAGGTAGGCTCCTGGGCAAATTCCCCACTTGGCATCAGAGGTGCCAAAACATTTATGAAAAAGACCCAGAAGAGTGGAGTACATCACTTCTGAGGTATAACTGAGACAGGTTCCAGACCACGGTTGAGACAGCCAAGCTCCACACACCAGAGTGCTGCTTGCTCCACACCATGCTGATCTCCCTTGGCATCTGCTGCTGGAGGCTCTGCCCTGCTGGACTGAGGACTTCGTCCACCCTGCTGCCCACCTGGCTCTGGAGATCCTCCCTTGCAAGATGCTGATGACTCCCCTGCACACTGCACTGTCACCCGGACCTGCAGACTGAGACTCTGGGACTCAGGTTCGTTATCCCCCATTGATTCCTATGTGGGTGTGTTTTATTTCTTTTAGATTGTTAAGAGTGTGAGTAGGGTATTAATGGATGTTGATATTGTACTTTGAGTGAACCTGCATTCAATAAAAGCTGAGCAACTAGCATAGTTACTGTGTGTGACTCTTGTCTATTCCTTGGTGCTGAGCTGCTCAGCAGGCAACTAGCTGAGCAGTTGCCCGGCTGACTTACAGGAAAAACTATATCACGAACATATGCTCATGACAAGGTGTGCCAGCTTGGCCCAAGGACAATGGGTCATTATCTGAGGGGAGGGACACTCTGAGGTCAGGAAGGTTCATGTTGCTCAGATTTCTCTTGGGCCCTTGTATGGAGAGGCCAGTCCCCAAATCCGGGAGGAAGAGTATGCAATAAGAAGCCGATCAGCAGCATCATTTTAACACATGGGCTGGGCAGCGTGACTCTGTGACCAGTAACAGAATACAACCCAAGAGGAGGGTAGGGTAAATTCCTCAGTTCAGTCCCAAGGCAGTTGGAATGCCTTGCAGCAGTTACAAGCTGGAAATACCATTCAGATCAGCCATCTGGGATCCCTTGGCCGTGTTATACGGGAGAAAGAGCAAGGGCCATAGCCACCTGGTTGCTGGCTATCACTATAACCTGACACCCAACTCAGGGCTACTGGAGCAAAGTGGCAAAGGATCCCTTGTTGTAGCCAGGAGGGTTAAATCCAGGAACCCATGTAGCAGCACACCCTCTGAGGATTTCCTTAGCTACTGCAGGAGGCCCGAGACCAGGATGGAGCTTCCCAAGATTCATCTGGTTTGACCAAACCAGACAGACGGTCTTTTGTTTAAAATCTCTTGACCCTGTTGCCTCACCACCCTCCCCAAAGCTGTGTGACCTGGGGAAATACAGGTTAGGTTTGTAAGTGCCCTTTATTCAAAAAGCCCACTTCTCTTACTGCTTACTCCTCTTCCTCCCCCACCCTGCTCCCAATATGTGCACAGTGCCTTAAAAGTGATAACACTGAGCATCTATAGCATTCAGTGAAGGTTCTATAAAACTGAGAAACATGGCTTTTACTTTGCAGTTGTTTAACCTACTTTGGGAGTCATCATAGATTTAAAAAATGAAGCAGAATGAAAGAAGCAGAACAAATGAAGATAAACATTCTGTATAGCTATTGTTAGGATGAAGAACCTGGTGGGTTCATTCAGGAGAGGAATAGTGCTGTTTCGATTTGTGATTGTAAAATCCCAGTTTCTTCTGTGCAATGTTAGTTCAAGCAGTAACACACACACAAGCACACACTCAGAGGGAGTTATCTGAAGTAAAGCAAGGTCGTTGAACAGCACTTCCAGCAATTCCCTGTGGTACAATTTACAGTTCTATTGCCCTCCTCAAGAGATGACAAAGTAAGTAATAGCCATGAAAACTTTAAGTGCCCATATTTGAATCTCTTGGGCACTGTGAGGAGGGAAGCAGGCCCAGAATTCATTCAAAATTCATGCCATAAAAGCCAAGCACCTCCAAAGCAGGAGCTGGAAGCAACCTGACTGTGTGAGTTAGACACCCAGGTAGAAATCCAAGTTCTCTCCTGTGTGACCATGAGAAAGGTACTTATTTATCTCCTTTCTGAACTTGGGCTCCTCATCTGTAAAATGGGAATAACACACCTTCCGGAGTTGTAAGGATGGAATATATGTATATAAAATCTAGTAAGGCGTCTGGCATACGGAAAGCATTAGGATTGCGATTCTGCTCATGGTAGCAGATGTCTCCTCAACCACAAAACTGGGGAAAGACAGTGTCGTGTGATGACAGGAAGTGTGAGAATTCAGTGAAACTAGTAGTTCCTGACTGTGTCTAGAAGAATCATTCTGGACTGTGGCTACTTTTCTGTGCCACAACCCTAGACCCTCTGTTGCCTTCTGAATCAAGGGGTAGGTCATTGGCTTCACCTGCAGCTACCCAGCACCAATGTCAAGGTCATGCTCGCTGCACTAAGTGCCTAGAGCTGGGAATCTGAAGAATGCTGCCGGGTCTTCAGAATCTTCACTTCTTGGGTGTTGTGACACTGATGTATCTCTGGGGCTGGGAGTAGTTGTCACTGCTTCTTTCTCTTTAATGCCACTGTCAACCAGAGTCATCGTCAAGTGCTAACCACTACTGCTAGCTCTGGGCCTGGGGCCTGATGCTGGGAAGGGTTTGGAAGGAACAGGGAGGTGTTTCTCCCCAGTGTTGGGCTGGCCTCTCTTGGTGCTCAGCTGGGGTCTAGCATTGGGACCATGTTTCTCTGATGCTGCTCAGTAGCCCCAGCCCTTTTATTTCTTTGAATGGGAAAAGGTGTGTTTCAAGTTAAAATAGAGAGAAATCTGGCATGTCATCATGCCCTAACCCTACCTTCCCTGATCTAACCATTTAATGATGCAGTGAAAATTATATTGTTTAATCCAAGCAACAACACTAGAACATGGGTAGGATTCCCCCCAATTTATACATGACAAAACTGCAGACCTGACAGGTAAACCTTTCCATAGGTAGTTGGAGGCAGAGCCAGAAAACAAACCCAACTTTTCTGGCTCCAAAGCCCCTCAGGTTTCCATAACTCTTAGTGGACAAAGATCTAGTCCTATGAGTTATATCCCCAATATCTCAATAGTAATCCCCATGAGATTCTCAATTATAGTTTGTTAAATAAACGAATGCATAAATGAATATTGAGTGTAAACATGGGGCAATAATCAAACTACTCTGTGATAATAGGGCTATCTCCATTTCAAAGAACAATATTCAGGTATATAACATGGGCAGCGTGTTATTTTATAAATGATGGAGGGTTCAATTAATTTGCAATGCACACTGGAAGACGATGGACAAGTAAGTCATTAGTGTGGTGACACATCCAGTCTAAGACACTATATACGTCAAAGACCTGAGCAAAGACAGGTATGGTTTGTGCAAGTCTGCTTGGACATGAACCAATGAGAACAAACGGGAATAGCAATAGCAGGCAGGCCTGACAAGTGACTTTTTGCAGCTAAGCACATTGATATTAAACAGTGCAAGAGAGTTAATATGTAGAGAAAGAAAATGTTGGGGAGGAAATGAAATAGAATGTGGAGGAAGGGGAAAGGCAGGAAAAGAAGATCACTGTGAATGGGGCAAAAGATAACCTACTGCTGTATAGATCAGGAGATGGAAAGAGATCCTTTCCAGCAGCTTCTGTTCCTCTGTCTACATTACAAAGAAATGAGAAGTTCCCCTGAGCATTGTGGACACAGCATTCTCTTTTTTTTCCCCCTTAATAAATTACTTGTTTGTAAAAGATACCTTAACAACAGGTTTAGAAAATAAAAGTGTTTTTCCCCCAACAGAAGACCTGCCATATGAGTTGGATTACCCACCCGAAAAGCTCAGGAAAAGACACAGAAATCTGAGTAACAAGATAAAAAAGAAAACACCATACTATCTGTGGTTATTGGCAACTGTATGTCTTAAAATTTCACCCTATTGTGTGACACTACAACTCATTTATAGATTCATTGGCCACCCAGTATTTACTAAATCTTTCTGAGTAACAGGGATAAGGCTGGAGACTGGGGACAATGCCACACTGTCCTGTCTTCAAAGAGCTCACATAATTAGGAGATATATTTATGTATCTTCTTACCAATGAGACATATAAACAAGCTTCTGAAAACACTCTGCCTGGGAGATGGGTAGGAGATGGGTAGGAAATGTTTCACAGAGAAGGCTGCCTGTGCATTACACTGTGAAAGATAAGTAACTAAAGAGGGCAGCCACCAGTTCAGGCACCAGGAACTGCATGAGTGCCGGCTCCGGAGCCCATTCAAACTCTGTAAAGTCTGTAAGGGGCAAGTCCAGACTGTGCAGGGCCTGGAGAGTATACTTGTGGGGATCCTCCTTCATAAAAATAATAAAGATCATGAATATAAAAATGAAACATTAGAGTGAAGATTTATTTAGAATGAGAAAATAGATGACAACTTATAAATGTAAAAGCTTACAAATATTACTATTTTTACAAAATCCAGAAAAATAAAATAATATGGAATTAATTAGCTGCCTAACATATAACTCCACCATACTTTTCTCCGACATTTGTGGAGCTCACACTCCCTGAGGGCCTCTTCGTATGGCAACAGTTTTACCACATAGCATGTATGGGATGAAAGGAAGACAATTTCTTAATTTTTCTTTTTTTTAATATATTTAATTGATTATGCTATTACAGTTCTCCCATTTTCCCCCTTCACTCCCCTCCACCCTGTACTTCCTCTCCCACCCACATTCCCCCCCTTTAGTTCATGTCCATGTGTCATACTTATGAGTTCTATAGCTTCTACATTTCCCATACTATTCTTGCCCTCCCCCTATCTATTTTCAACCTACATTCTATGCTACTTATTCTCTATACCTTTTCCCCCTCTCTCCTCCTCCCATCCCCCTGTTGCTAACCTTCCATGTGACCTCCATTTCTGTGGTTCTGTCCCTGTTCTAGTTGTTTGCTTAGTTTCTTTTGGTTTTGCTTTAGGTGTGGTTGTTAGTAATTGTGAGTTTGCTGTCCTTTTACTATACATGTTTTTTCTTTATCTTCTTTTCTTAAACAAGTCCCTTTAGCATTTCATAAAATAAGGGCTTGGTGATGATGAACTCCTTTAACTTGACCTTATCTGAGAAGCACTTTATCTGCCCTTCCATTCTAAATGAGAGCTTTGCTGGATAGAGCAATTTGGGATGTAGGTCCTTGTCTTTCATGACTTGGAATATTTCTTTCCAGTCCCTTCTTGCCTGTAAGGTCTCTTTTGAGAAATCAGCTGACAGTCTGATGGGAACTCCTTTGTAGATTACTGTCCCCTTGTCTCTTGCTGCTTCTAGGATTCTCTCCTTCATTTTTACCTTGGCTAATGTAATTATGATGTGCCTTGGTGTGTTTCTTCTTGGGTTCAACTTCTTTGGGGCTCTCTGAGCTTCCTGGATTTCTTGGAAGACTATTTCTTTTGCCAGATTGGGGAAGTTCTCCTTTATTATTTGTTCAAATACGTGCTCAATTTGTTGCTTTTCCCCTTCCCCTTCTGGTACCCCTATAATTCAGATGTTGGAACGTTTAAAGATGTCCTGGACGCTCTTAAGCTTCTCCTCATTTTTTTGAATTCTTATTTCATCATGCTTTCCTACTTGGTTGATTCTATCTTCCCTCTGGTCCACTGTATTGTTTTGAGACCCAGTTTCCTTCCCTTCACTATTGTCTCTCCTCCATGTATCTTCCTGCATCTCTTTTATGGTAACCTGCATCTTTTCATCTAGTTTGTGCCCCAAATCAACCAATTCCGTGAGCTTTCTGATCACCAGTGTTTTGAACTGTGCATCTGATAGGTTAGCTATTTTTTGGTCGCTCAAAAGGATGAGTTCTGGGGCACTGATTTGTTCTTCTATTTGAGCCATCGCTCTCTCTCTTTTTTTTTTTTTTGGTCTGGTCGCTCTTGTTACTGTGAGGGGTGGAGCCTTAGGTGTTCACAGGGGCTGGACACCCCAGTCGCTAGATTGTGACATTATATGTGGGGGCGGGGGCGGGGGCGGGGGAGAACAATGGTGGTAGTTCCGTTCTCCTGGGATCTCAGTCCCTTCTCTGGGATCCTGGGCTGCGAGCCCTGCCCTGGTCCACAATCGCCGCCTCACTGGGTCTGCCAGCTGCAGCTTGCATACTCAGGGACCACCGCTGCGTTCTTGCACACCGGATGGCTTTCGAGCCGATTTCACGCCAAGTTTTCCCCGACCTCCACGCGCTGCCAACCCGCGCCCGCCCGGCTCGTCCTCTCCTACCAGTCTGGATGTACGGGTCTACTTCAACTTCTTGGCTGTCTGACTTCCATTCAGATAAATCCTCTATCAGTTCTGAGTGTTATTCTAGCTGTAAATTGTTGTTGTTCTAATCTTGGTTGTGCGAGGAGGTATGGTGCGTCCACCTATTCCTCCATCTTGCCGGAAGTCCTCCAGTTTCTTAATTTTTCTAGGATGACCGATAACATTGAATTTTATTATTACCAGTCTAGAAAAAATATATTTCAATTTTACAATTCTTTGTTGTTCATATCATGTTAAATTATTAAAAGTATTATCAAATTTAGGGAAATGTAGTCATTTCTTTTATACATGAGCTCAAAGACTTCAGGGTGCTTCAGTTTATTTTTTTGGTAGTGATTAATCCTCAATTCTCTTTGAATTAATGATATTACCACCTTGTTATCGTTAATGTTTTTTCATTCTGGTGGCATAGCATAATTTTTGTTTTAGCTTTTCTGATGTCAGTTATTTTGTGCCAAATAAGAAAGAACAATATTTTCCAACCATATTTACATGCTTCACTTCATTAATTGAATTATTAAACAATATCCATGAGCCCTTTTGTTACTTTTATTCTAAATTATCTCTTCCTGTGAATGACTTTTCAGTAGCATAAAAATATCTATAGATTTTATTATTCATCTTTATCACATTTCACATTCAATTGATTTCATCTGAGGTTTTTTTACTTTTCTTTAATAAACTTAAATATAATAAAAGGAAGAACCCTTCATATCCATCCAAATCAGGATTCTGTCATTTTTTTGCTTGTTCTATGGAAATGTTTATGAAATGACTTCAAAATTACAGTTGAATGGTATTTTTTGAGTTTATAAACTTAAATAACCTTTTGCATCTTGACTTGTGCCCACATTGCAAGTCTGAAACAGCTTTATAATGGGCAGATCAAAGGTGACATCTAGACTGAAAAATGAAATCCAAATTGTTTGTGGATTTAAATATTCTGTCTAGGAGATAAGCCAGAAAACACATAGTTTTTACCAAATACTAAAGTAATCAACATGCTCAGGAGCTACGGGGCCAGATTTCTCCACAGCAGGATGGAGGAATGAGCTGCACACAGCACACACTCTGCAAATGTAATGAAGATCAGCGATGAGATCTTTGTTCTTACTTTTTGTAACACCTGTGCTGTCTCAGTGTTTTATTGTGAATGTTACTTAGTGGCGGGAAACCAAATGGATCCGTTTCACTTTGTTATTGGGGTGGCCCAAAAGTTTGTTTGTTTGTTTTCCATATGATGGTTCTAGTAGCACTTAATTGCCTTTAACTCATTTGAAACAATTTTGTTAGATTGTACTGTGACAGCTGTCATGTCAGCATGCATTAAAAAAAACTTATCAAAATTGATGAATTTTTGTGTAGTCATTTTAATATTGAAGATGGAAGAAAATATGCAGCATTTTTGGCATATTATGCTTTATTATTTCAAGAAAGGTTAAAACACAACTGACACACACACAAAAAAATTGTACAGTGTGTGGAGAAGGTGCTGTGACTGATTGAATGTGTCAAAAGTGGTTTGTGAAATTTCATGCTGGCAATTCTTTCTGGATGATGCTCCACAGTTGGGTAGACCAGTTGAAGTTAATAGTGATCAAACTGAGACATTAATTGGGAAGAATCAATGATATACCATGTAGGAGATAGCTTACGTACTCAAATATCTAAATCAATAAAGTTATTGGTAAAAATGAAAAATATGTCTTTTATTTTATGGAAAAAACCATATGGACTTTTTGGCCAACTCAATGAATAGAGTTAACAGATAAATGCTTTTCAGGTGGCAAAATAAAGTTAAATATACATATATGATATTTACCTGACATAAATATATTCCACTATAGTCAAACTAAATATAATTCCCAAGTCTACTTCTCCTCAGCTGGATGCCTACAATGCCTTTGTCCCCTCCAGTGCCACTCAACGCTAGGGGGCATGTGATGGAAGGAAAGCTACGATAAAAAGAGTGTTTTTAACTGATAGTGGTTCAAAATATCTTATTTTTCCTAATTTATGAAAACATAAATATCCTTTTTAATAAAAATCCTTTCTCCTCCCACCCTTCTTTTCTAGACAATTTAGTTCAGGAGTGCTAGTGGTGCTGGTAGTGGCAGCATGAGGTATCAAAGCCCAAATGGGGTGGAGGAAGAGGGCCTCTGTGTGAGGGAGGCCAGGAAATAGGCAGATGTGGGCTGTCAGAGCCCAAGAGGAATGAAGAGGTTGTCCCTGAGGCCCAATGCAAGACACTGGAGTCCAACAGCACCAAGTAGAAAATCTGAGCTTGGGGTGGGGTGAGATTGAGTGGTGGCAGGAGCAGCCCAGAGAGGGGTATCAGAGCCTGAATCGGGGGAGGAAAAAGCCATTGCATAGCTGGTGTTTGGTACGGGATAGTGGGGGACATCCATGTGGCAGGGATGAGGGAGAAGATTGGTTACATAAAAGGGGAATTGATCCAATAGGTAAATAAATTGAGGGTTTTGTAGTCAGGTCTCTCACTGTGAGAGCATGGAGTTACAAATATGCTATGGAGACAACACAATGAACCTTGTGGTGTTGAGTTACCAAAGGAGGTATCAGGAGAACTCATATACAGAAAGGTATGCAAATATAGATGTGAACATATATATGTGTGTGTTCCTCAACTTCTGCACTTAGAAGGCTTGGAAACAGCAACAGCCCTGAAGCAGTGAGCACCCTAGTGCCCACATCTTGTTTTGTCAATACCATTCCAGGTTTGGAGTAGGGAAATTACAGTATAAACTTGGAAATATTATTTTAGAAAACAAGAGGTGCTCAAAGAATGATGGGGACATGTCAAAATTTACAAAAGCCAGCTTGAAGGAACTCACACTGGCCACATCTGGGCCAATTTGAGATCAAAACAAAGTATGATAATAACAGATTATTGCTCATTGAATAAAATAATAAAATGAATTCATACTAATATACATATATAAATTAATAATAAATGGGGAGAAGAAAAAGCTTTTACTAATGGTAGAATACCAATTAATAAATGTAGAAAGAATGAGGGAATTAGAAAATCATCTTTTGGCAACCATTACAGTAACAATTCAAGTCATTAGGGAACACTAAGAGGAATGGGTGAAGGAAGAGGAAGTGTACAATGTTACAGTATCTCCTACAACACACTAATTACAAAGCAGAAAAGAGTAACATTAGACTAGAAACCCAGCCGACACCAACTCAATCATGATCGAAGTTAACATCACCAACTCGAAGGACAAATGGAAACCGTGTACTATTTGAGAAGATGCACGAGAAGATGCAACAAGAAGAACACAGCACTACTTCCGTGATGCTCCTGCCAAAGACGTATAAGCTGGTTCTAGTCATGAGGAAACATCAGATAAACCTGAACAGAGAGGTATTTTACAAAATATCTAGTCTATAATTTTCAAAAGCACCAAAGTTATAAAAGTCAAGAAAAGACTAAGAAACTGTTCCAGACTGAAAGAGACCTAAAAATAAATGCAATACATAACCCTAAATTGAGTCATTTTGCTCCCAAAAGCACACTATTGAGACAATTGACAAAACACAAAGTGAGTCTCTGGATAGTAATAATGTTACCTATTTTTGCAATTTTCCTGTCACTTTTAAATTATTAAAAAGTACCTACACATCCACCTGGACATATAGCTATGGTCCTGTCATAAACCCTGGAAAGGGTCCTTAAGCTTTATTAGTTTCATGGTAAGTCTGCTTTTGCCTGCAAGTACTTGAAAATGGGATGCATTCCTAGAAATAAAAGCACTAATGAAATCAATAAATATGGGTAGTTATAACATACATTTGGGAAAGTATTTTTCCAGTATTATCCCCTGGCTATTTCTCTTTATTTGTCTTCAAATACCTGGAGTCATGACATGTCTCCAACCCAAGCATCTCCCAACTCAAATAATGGATGGTTAATCCTTCTGGTCTGCAGTAGTATTTTTGTCTTTTGTAGTAATGTTTATAGTGCTTCTCTAATGTCAAAAGCTTTTCACCAATTCCTAATTATCTGATGATTGCTATTCCCCTTTTCCATTATTTATCCCTTGAAGGTTCCTTGAGCATCCTTGGAACCTGCATTTCATACTGAAGAACTTCACTTATATGTGGCATCTTAAGCAACTGAACTCATAGAAACAGAGAGGAGAATGATGGCTGCTAGGGGCCAGAGGGTGGAGAAAGGAGCTGTTGGGTGAAGGGCAAAGACTTCCCGTTGTGAGAGGTATTGGATCTGAGGACTTAATGCACAGCATGGTGACTGCAGTGAACAACACTGTGTTGTGTGTTTGGGAGTTGCTGAGAGAGTAGGTCTAAAATGTTCTCACTTTAACAGCAACAAAAATATACAGTCAACCCTTAAATGATGGGTTTGAACTGCGTGGGTTCACTGACACATGGATTTTTTTCAATAAATCCTACAAATGTATTTTTACTTCCTTAATAACATTTCTTAATAACATTTTCTTAATAATATTTTCTTTTTGCTAGATTACTTTAATATAAGAATGCAGTATACATATAATACATGTAACATACAAAGTGTGGGTTGATTGACTGTTTATGTTACCAGTAAGGCTTCTAATCAAAAGTAGGCTATCAGCAGTTAAGTTTTGAGGACCATCCAAAAGTTTACATGGGTTTTGGCTGTTTAGGGGGTTCAGTGCCCCTAACCTTTGCATTGCTCAAGGGTCAACTCTAGTAGTTATGTCAAGTTACGAATGTGTTAACTAACCTTACTGTGGTAATCATTTCACAATATACCACATTGTACACCTTTAAAAATACTGTATTGGATACTTGAAATTTCAAAAAAAAGTAGATTTTAAGTGTTTCATCACACACAAAAATTGTAACTATGTAAGGTGAGAGATAATGTTAATTAGCTTGAGTGTGGTAATCATTTCTCAGTGATTAAAACATCATGTTGTACACCTTAAATTATGTAATTTTCATTTGTCAAGTATACCTCAATAAAGATGGAAAACAACAACAACAAAGATAACCTACATTTTAAGTCCAGGTTGTTGTTTTTCCTTTACTCCATCATGATTAGTTCAAAATATAACCTGTACACTTTTAGTTAGTCATCATTGATCCAAACTGTTTGCCAGATCAGAAAAATAAATGACAGAGAGGCCATGGAAGAATAAACCACAAAAACTGCTGAATTAAATATAACTTGGGGAGGCCCATTAGGATCTCATTGGCTGAAAGTATTTGGCAGCCTTTGAAGCAAGAGGAAAAGTATGTATTAACAGCATAATGCAATATATTGGCAAACAAAAATAGCTAGATGAATCAGTGTTACCTGTGTGGCTGTAAAAAGGTGTGTTCTGGTGTGACTAGTGGGAGGTTTGTTGGGGTCACAGAATTGAGAGGTGTTTCTTTTTTAATTTAAATTATGTTTTTCAATTATAGTTTATTAAAAAAATTGTTTATCTTCACCTGAGGACATTTTTTTATTGCTTTTGGTGGGGGTAGGGGCGGAGAGAGAGGAACATTGATGTGAGAGAGAAGCATCGATTGGTTGCCTCCCATACACACCTGGACCAGGAATCACACATACCTGGACTAGGGATCAAACCCGCAACCTTTCAGTTGCAGGATGACACTCCAACCAAGTGACCCTCACCAGCCAGGGCTCAGTTACAGTGTATATTCGATATTATTTTGTATGAGTTTCAGGCGTACAGTACAATTGTCAATCATATACCCTACAAAGTGCTCCCCCATTTCCAGTACTGACCTGGCACCATACTTAGTTATTACAGTACTATTGACTCCTACTTGGCAACCATCACTCTGTTCCACAGTATTGAGTTTTTATTGGCATACTAAGCTATTTAATTTTGTTCAATAAACAATAGAGTGGTATTGTAGTTATTTCAGTAAATCAGAATTGTGTTTAAGAAAGAATCTGAAGGAAATTTGGGTAATAGACTGAACATAAGAAGCGTGGATACAGAGAGGACTGGAAGGAAGCTATTAAAAGAGCCCAGACATCATAAAATTCTGATCTAAGGCAGTGGCAGTGGGAATAGAGATAGAAAGGTTTGTTAAATCTGCTGCAGACAATCATTGGACTCAGTGTCCTACAGCATATGCAAAGTGATAAAAAACAATTAAGGAAGATGCTTGGTTGCTAGCCTGGATGGCTTGGGGGAATGGATAGTGGGAGTAGCAGACACCACTGGTGGCATGGCTATATGACCATCCACCACATAGCAGGGATGCTGGTTGCCTCCCAATAGACTTTCTTCCTTAGTAACAAAGCCCTGGACAATGTATCAAGCTGAGAGTGACATTTACCAGCCTTCTTTTCAATATGGGAAGAAATCTTGCCTAGGTTATTCAGGAAGTCTCTTTAAAAGAAGGAGATTGAACCCTTCCCTCTCATTTCCAGAACTCTACTGCCTAGAATGGGGATACTGGGTGGACTGTGGAATGGATACAAAAGAGCTAAAAGCTTGGAGGAAGTCTGGATCCCTCATTACTTCATGGAGATCATGAACTGCCCAGGATTTTCTGTTTCTGGATTGCTTTATACATTTAAGCCAACATTGAGTTGGGTCTTTGTTAATATCAGTCAAACCTAATCCTAACTGATTCGACTACCTGATAGTTCTGATAGAATGCTGATTCTGTTCAGATACCCACACCCTAAATCAAAACATATGGGACAAGAGAGGTGGTCCTTCCACACTGGCCCACCTTTCTGATTTACAGTAGATAACTTTAAAAGTGCATATGACACAGTTTTGGCCAATGGGATGAGAGGAAAAGTCTTCAAGGGGGGTGTGGTTTGGGAAAGATTTTCTTTGCTGTTATGAAGACAAACAGGAAAAGAGCCATCCCTATTTTCCTCCAATGGACTGCTCTGCCTTGACGATTGATGCCTGGAACTACAGCAGCCGTCTCAGGAGAGGCCAGCCTGGATATAGTAAGCCCATGGGCTCGATGTCATTTAGCCCCTGAGTTAACCAGTCAAAGGACTGACCTATCCTGAAAAGTTTCACTATGTGAAATAATATCATCATTGTGTGGAATAATTTTCTTCATTGTTCCAACCAACTGAGTCTAGGTTTTCTGTTCAAGTTGAAAGCATCCTCGCTGATAGCTTATGAACTCAAAAATGGAGAAACAGATTGGAGGGATCCATAGAGAGGATTCTACTTTTTAAATGTTGACTTTAATGATTCATTATGACCATAGGAAGCTTGAAGTAGAGGTGGAGCAGAACACAGGTACTGGGGATCCTAGGTATACAGGGGGTGGTTGGAGTTATGATTAACAAGAACTCCTCAGAGAGCCTGTGTAGACTGAGGAAACAGTCATGGATGAATGCCTGGAAATTTCATTTAAAGCATGAGCAAAGGAAGAGTCATAGAAAGAGAAGACAAAAGTAAGGAGGGAAATCACCAAAAGGTAGTGGTTTCAGAAAACAAAGAAGGGTAAGTGCTGCAGAGAAGAGACTGTGGGATTTAGTGGTGGGGTGTTCACTGATGCCCTTTGAGATACAACTTGAGTAAAGAAGTGGGGCAAGAGCTAGCTTACAGGGGATGCAGGAGCCTGGAAGACTGGCTGCTTTAGTGGTTCTCAAGTCTTAGAGCAGCTTTGTTTTGATAGAAGAAAAATGATTACCACACAGCTTTTGACTCTGTTCTGAAGTTGGAGCCCAGGAAGCTGCATTTTAAACAAGGACTTGGAAGACTGGTGTGAGTTGTCCATGAACAACAATTTAAGGAGCACTGGGCTATTCTCCCCATGAATTATTCATGACAGAAAGGAGAATGGTAGCAATTTGAGACCAGGCAGAGTTGATGCAAGGCATTTATGTTGGGGAAGTCTCAAGCATTATTGACAGGATACAGGAGAAACAGAGAAATGGAAGATAGAGAGGTGATATCTGGTAGCACGAGGTCCCAAGAAGGATGTGGCTGGTGAAGGATGGATTCTCCAAGACAGAAAAGAAACACATGAGGAGGAATAAAGCTCTCTACCCCAAACCACTTGCAGGTAGTTTTTCTGTGCTTTTCCACATCTCTTTCTGCTTTCTCTGTCCACCTGGACGTGTTCACTCTGTCCTCTCTTTTTTTGGAAATCCTTAGAATTACCCTTAATGACTGTCTGGTTGTCCACTCTTTAATAAACAAATAGATTAATGAAATGCCATGATTAGGCACTTTCTGTTAGAGGGTTTTGATTCATAAAAATTATTTTAATCAATGAGATCATTTAAAATGAAATGAGCTACCTCCAGAAGAACTGGATTTCTCATTTTGGGAGATCACCAGCAGAGGTGGGAAACTGTCTTGACAAATGTTGTAGGCAGAATCGATGCCCAGGATTGATGGCCCAGACAAGCTCACATGCTTATCCAGCTCTGAGATTCTAGGACTCTTGGCACAGAAGAACCTCCATGGGGATGAAAAAAGAGCCAATAGGGAAAACTGGCAAGAAATTGGAAACTAGGGGCAGCATGTGAATACTGGAATATTTTTATTCCTAAAAATAAAAGGTAGGTGGGCAGAATTCAAAGTAGGTTTCACCTTCCTTATGATTTTTGTGTTAAGTTGGCTTAATATTTCCCTAACCTCCAGCTAAGTGCTGGTGCCAATGTTTGATGTAAATTTCAAGTCAAAACTTGAAACTGCCTTAGGCTATGTCTATGCCTCAGTCTTCACATTGAAGAGAATTTTTAGGCCATCAGCGAGTCCAATCCTAATGTTTTAAGGTGAGTGAATTTTTGCATTAGGCATGAAAAAAGACAATCAAATGCTGCTGGCTTTTAGACTCTCAGCTTTTTATGAGCAGAAATGGGAAGAACTATTATCAACAGCCACTGTGTTTGGGGTGTGGTAGTATTTTTTCCTAAAAAATAAATTTATTTAATGACTGTTAATAATGCATGTGTTGATTTTTCCATGAGTGAGGTACATTAAGTCAATTACTGCTAAGTAAGAAGCTAAATGCAAATAAGAAAAAAAACACAAAAAGGGGTGCTGTGCTCATTGTGAAAGACAAAGTTGAGTACTACTAATTATATTAATTAATTGGCTTGAATAATGTCTCAAGAAGAGAGGTTGATTAATATCAGTAGTGATGAACTTAAATTATATAACAATCTCTTCAAAGCATCCCATGAATTTCACAGATGTTCTTTTAGACAGGTGCCTCCCTCAAGCCTTCAATTCCTAGTTTATCACAGAAAAGCAGGTGTGAGTGGGCAGGTGTCTTGTGATAGTTATGCAGAAAATGGTAAGCAGAACTCAAGATAAGAATCGAGCTCAACCACTGTTCTTTCTAATCCTTCAAATGCAATTTGTGTTTTAAACTCCTTTTGGAAAGGTTCATACTAGTGAAAGAATATCAAACATGTGGCTGCAATAGGAGTGATGGAAATACTAGAAATGACTTCACAGTGCCTGACTGACTGGAGGAAGTGATTTCCTGGTGGTATGGTTTGTTGAAGTAGTCCTGAAAACAGGTGGTTTAATTTCTCACCCTTCATTAATGGTGTGAAGCCCAAGCATATAATGAGCACAGTTGGACTCAATCTGTTTTACTCACCCATGCCTGACATTACAACAAGGGATTTAGATGCTATTACCAGAACATGTTTCAAAGTCTCCAACATACTTCTCTATCTGAATGGATTTCAAACATCCCCAGAATCCTTGCAGGGCCATTGATGAACTTGCCTGGAGCAAATCATCATACCCTAAAACATGTCCAATAAGTTACTTTGTAGATTATAGACTGCTGTGCTGTGGTACCTGAACAACAGGGTCTGAAATGGATTTAAAGGAGGCACACTGGTTATGAAATCAGTCCAGAAAAATATGGCACTAAAACTTTGTTGTTAGGCTAGAATGAAAAGCTTCTGGTGTCTGAAATATTGCTTAAAAATACCTATGGCTCAGCAATGGGAAGGAGAGAATGATTCCAAAATATGTATCTTTCTAACCTAGAAGAAGACAGTGGTTGTATCACAGTGTAGAATGTATTCAGCACAGAATGGATAATCAATTCTGGTTGGAGAGTGAGACCTGCAGGGGGTAGTAATACACATACAGTAAAAAAATGCAGGTGGGATTTACCCACATAGCAACATTTTTGCCAATATATCTCCTAGGGCAAAAGAAATAAGGGAAAAATAAACAAATGAGTCTATATCAAATTAAAAAGCTTCAACATGGCTAAAGAAACCATTGTCAAGGTGAAAAAGGAACTTACTGTATGGAGAACATATTTGCCAATGATACATCAGACAAGGGTTTTATCTCCAAAATCTATAAAGAACTCACGGGACTCAACAACAGGAAGACAAACAATCCAATTGTAAAATGGGCAAAGGATCTGAATAGACATTTCTCCAAGGACGACATACAGATGGCCCATGGACATACAAAAAGAAAATACTCAACGTCACTAGCCACGAGAGACATGCAAATTAAAACCAAAATGAGACATCACCTCACACCTGCCAAAATGACTATCATTAATAAATCAATAAACAAGTGCTGGCGAGGAAGTGGAGAAAATTAAACCCTAATACACTGTTGGTGGAAATGCAGGCTGGTGCAGCCACTATGGAAAACAGTATGGAATTTCCAAAAAAAAACTAAAAATGGAACTGCCTTTTGACTCAGCAATTCCACTGCTGGAGATGTTCCCTAAGAATCCTGAAACACCAATTCAAAAGAACCTATGCACCCCAAAGTTCATAGCAGCACTATTTATAATAGCCAAGTGCTAGAAACAGCCTCAGTGCCCATCAGCACATGAGTGGATCAGAAAACTGTGGTACATTTACACGATGGAATACTATACCACAGAAAGAAACCTCCTGCCTTTTGTGACAGCATGGATAGAACTGGAGAGCATTATATTAAGTGAAATAAGCCAGTTTCTGAAGGACAAATGCCATATGATCTCACCTATAAGAGGAATAATAAACTAATAAGTAACATAGAACCGAGGCATGGAAACACAGAGCGGACTGACGGGCCAGAGGGGTGAGGGGAGGGGGATAAGGAGGGGAAAAAAGGAAGGGATTAGTCAAAGAACATGTATGAATGACCCATGGACATGGACAATGGTGTGGGGAATGACTATGGGAGTGGAGGTGAGGATAAAGGGGGGAAAATTGGGACAACTGTAATAGAATAAATAAGCATAAATTTTAAAAAGCAAAAAAAAAATTTTCAGAGGAAAATATTAAAATCAGTTGTAATTGTTATACCCATGTTTACTTTTTGGTGTATTTTCATTTAGTCACTTTTATATGGAGATACAGGGACCAGTAGTTGTCACTTTGACTAAAAGTAAGTGACTGTGACACTTCTGGCCAAAATGACCAAGTATAGGTAAAAATGCTTAGCTTCCTTGCACCAAAAGAAGGACAACCAATTTAAAACATAAAACAACCAGAACTGCAAGAAAAATCAAAGTGTATGGAAGTCCAACAATTATTGAAGAAGAAATATTCACCTGGACTGGTAGGAGGGGCAGAGAGGACATAAGACAAGGCAGCAACAGGCAACAGCAGGCATGGTGGTGGCAGGAGGACTGAGCAGTCCCATATTTGCGTGCAGAACAAGTGGGGAGGGTGACAGACTGCACAACCCAGGGTTCCAGCATGGGGAAGTAAAGCCTCAGAAACTCTGGCTGTAAAAACCTGTGGGGGTTGCAGCAGCAGGAGAAACTTCCAGTCTCACAGGAGTGTTCATTGGAGAGACCCACAGGGTCCTAGCGCATGCACAAAACCACCCACCTGGGAATCAGCACCAGAAGTGCCCAATTTTCTTGTGGGTAGTGGGGGAAGTGACTAAAAGAGAGACAAGAGCTGAGAAAGTGGCATTATTCCCTCTCTGACCCCTCCCCAGCATAGAGTGAAGTGGGTTGCCCCACTATGGTGAATACCTAAGACTCTTCCCCTTACAACATATCAGGTGTGCCAAGACAAAGAAACATGGCCCAAATGAAAGAACAGATCAAAGCTCCAGAAAAAGAACTAAGCAACAAGGAGATAGCTAACCTATTATATGCATAGGTCAAAACACTGGTAATCAGGATACTCACAGAAATGATTGAGTATGGTCACAAAATAGAGGAAGAAGTGAAGGCTATGCAAAGTGAAATAAAGGAAAATAAAGGAAAAAGGGAACCAATAGTGAAGGGAAGGAAACTTGGGCTCATATCAATGATTTGGAGCAGAAGGAAGAAATAAACATTTAACCAGAACAGAATAAAGAAACAAGAATATTTAAACAATGAGGAGAGGCTTAGGGACCTCTGGGACAACTTTAAATGTTCCAACATCTGAATCATAGGGGTGCCAGAAGGACAAGAGGAAGAATGAGAAATTGAAAACTTATTTGAAAAAATAATGAGGGAAATTTCCCCAATCTGGGGAAGGAAATATACTTCCAGGAAGCCCAGGAAGCTCAGAGAGTCACAAAGAAACTGGACTCAAGGAAGCATACACCAAGGCACATCATCATTACATTATCCAAGATTAAAGATAAGGGGAGAATCTTAAAAGCAGCAAGAGAAGAGGAGACAGTTACCTACAAAGGAGTTCCCATAAGACTATCAACTGATTTCTCAAAAGAAACCTTGCAGGCAAGAAGGGGTTCAAAAGAAGTTTTCAAAGTCATGAAAGGCAAGGACCTACATTCAAGATTACTCTGTGCAGCAAAGCTTTCATTTAGAATGGAAGGGCAGAGAAAGTGCTTCCCAGATAAGGTAAAGTTGAAGGAGTTCATCATCACCAAGCCCTTATTATATGAAATGTTAAAGGGATTTATCTTAGAAAAAGAAGATAAAAAATATAAACAGTAAAATGAAAACAAACTCACAAATATCAACAACTGAATGTAAAACAAAAACTAAAACTAAAACAAACTAAGCAAACAACTAGAACGCGAACAGAATCACAGAAATGGAGATCCCATGGAGGGTTATCAGCAGGGAGTGACAGAGGGGAGAATGGGGGAAAATGTTCAGAGAATAAGTAGCATAACTGGTAGTTACAAAATAGACAGGGCAGGGGGGGGTGTTAAGAATAGTATAGGAAATGGTATAGCCAAAGAACTTACATGCATGACCCATGGACATGCACTAAGGAGGGGGGTGATGCTAGTGGGTGGGGGAGTACAGTGAGGAGGAGGATAAAGGTGAGAAAAAATGGGACAACTGTAATAGCATAATCAATAAAATATAGTTAAAAAAGAGTGTGTGACTATAAAAATGACTGTGCGCATTGAAACCACACAGTCATTTTACTAGTCAATGGGGAAAATCCAATTGTTCTGTGACCTTTTAAGTTTTTGTTGGAACATTAAAAAGTCTCTTACTGTTGGTTATAAATATGTAGGGAAACAGGAAATAGTAAAAGTAATATTTAGCACAAAGTGTTTCATTTCTTTGTAAAATATTTAAAGTATTTTGAAAAAATGAAGGTAGGATTTGAACACAGAAAGTTTGGAAGAAAAGAAGTTTGGACTTCATTTCTTCTGGTAGTTTTTCTCTGATATTTCCAGACTAAGTGTGTCTATTAAGTGCTCACATAATATCTTTTATCAAACACATATTACATTTCTTTGCTATTGCTTCTTAAATTGTGTGACTTTCTCATTACATTCAAAGGCTGAGAGGACACCTTCCTCTCCCTAAACACCCAGCAAAGACTCTGGCACATGTAAGTGCTTGATACATATTTGCTCAGTAAATGAGTGGATGAGCATGGGGAAGCCACTGATGGCCTCAGTTGGGAGGGCATGTGATTTAGAAGAGTCAGAGGGTGGTGAAATGTAACACACCTGGACAATATGGTTGGGGAGTCTCCTACCCCCTGACCAGCCCCTGGGCTCACCTGGATTCAACCCACTGCTAATTGTGTTGTCACCTAGGAGAGTGGGATCTGAGGGAGCAGGAGAAAGCTACAAGACATGCTACTTCCATCCCTTCCACTGCTGGGGACCTTTGTCATTTTCCTACCATTGCTCACTCTTTGAATCAGAGGAGAAAACTGAGTCAGAGGAGTTCGCGGGATTTTTGTGAGGTCACACACAGGAACAGAGCTGAGACTAGTTCTCAAGTTCCTAAAATCCTATCCAAGAGCTCTTCCTGTTATGCTTTCCTACAGCTCTTCAGAAAGATTCGTCTTCTGGCCTTATTTAGAATGGATCTAAGGAGATACTGTAAGCAAGGAGGGGTTATCTTCAGATATGATACGCTGGGGGGTCCATGTAAAGGTAATTGTAGTGTGAATGAAAAGAAAGACAGCTCTGAGAGATTTTACAAAGAAAGAGTTTATTGTTTTGACATTAGGTTAGATCTAGTAGAGAGGTGTCAGGAATGAAATGATTGAAAATACTAATTCCTGAGCATGGTCATAAATATGAGTCAAGAAGACAGTGCTTTCACCCAATAGTCTTACATAACAATAAAAAATATAGAGGACTCTGTTAACACAGGGCTTAGGGTGGAGACTGCACTAGAAAGGAAAGGAGGACAGGAGAGAAAGGGGAGGTCATGGGGTGAAGAGCAAGAGGTCAGTGAGGGTGGTAGAGAATACTATTTGTTGTTGTATAATTAACTCTCCCTTTTTTAGCAATGGCATTCTGAGTTTTAGCTGAGCTACACAACTAAAAATTACATTTCCAGGCTCCCTTATAGAATATGTGGACATGTTTTGAATAATGAGATTTGTGATAGGCAGCTAGTCAAATGGTCCCCAAAGATTTTCCATCTTGCATCACTTCCTCTTGAGTATGAGCTGGACCTTCCAATGAATGGAATATAACAAGACTAAGGGGATGTCACTTTCCAGACTAGGTTACAAAGAGATGTTGGGCTGTCCTCCCTGAGTCTTTCACTGTGAGGGAAGCCAGTTGCAATGTTGTGATCCACTCTATGGAGAGACTTGTATGGCAAGAAGCTGATGCTTCCAGATCCAGCCAGAAAGAACCTGAGGCCAGCCAAGGGCTCTGTGAGTGATTTCAGAAACCTACTGCCTGCAGGTGAGCCTTCTGATGACTCTGACCCAGCCAACACTTTGATTTGAAAAAACTTATTACAAATTAATGATAGTCAAAATTTATCATAAATGTTTCATTTTTTAGAGTAAAATTTGACCTTAAAATTCTATTTATAATGTTTTCTCCTGTATAAGATTTTAAATTTTAGGTGATATCTCAATATTTCCCCCAATTGTTTTTTCATTTGTTGTTACATTCAGAAAGAGTGTGCTCTCTGAGTTCAGACAAGTGTTTCATTCTATTTTTGAACAAATGTAAAACACTTTCTTTTAAGAATTGGATTTATATTTTAGCTATATGAGTCTCACATATATTTAAGTATGTAACCTGGAAATTAACTCATGCACAATAGCCTAAATGAGAACAATATTGCATTAATTTGTTATGACCTCATAGTACCTTTGACTTTGTATTAGTAGGGTTAGTAAAACATAGTCAGGGTTATTTTGTTTAGAGAGTAGTCGTGTTCACATCTTACATTTGTCTCTGAGAGACAATATGGCACATCCCTGGGAGGATTGCCTGTAAAGCAGCGCTAACTTTGTGTGGTTTAGAGTGATGACAGTGAGTGACAGGCCATTCTCTTAAGCAAACTCTCTTGCTTTATCTATTGGGACTGCTGTGAAAGGAAGTACATAATTTCTGCTCCTCACAAGGATTATGATATTTCTGTTGTCAGGATCTTTTTATTCTTTCAGCTATCATCCTACATGTTCATATATGATATATTTAGCATCATTACAAACCACAAGGCACCTACTTCTCCCGGGTGGAGTTCTGATCAGCATTGCTGACACGGTAGATGCCAGCAAGTGGGGTGTGCTGGGAGCTGGGCCGTGTTGGTGTGATTGGGGAAAACTGATATGATAAGCAATCAACTTTCTGAAATTTAATATTTTAATATATATAAAATTTATTTTGGTGTATGTTACAAAATGAAAATCTAATCTTGTGCTAATAATCTTAACAAGTAATTATTTATTTCCTCCATTTTTTGAAATGCTACTTCTTTCATGCATAAATTTATATATTTATGTGAGCACACATATATCTACATATACATATATACACACACACATATGTGGAACCTCAGTTCTTAAACTGAATTCATTCAGGAAGGCTGTTTGAGAAGCGATTTTTTGAAAGCCGAATCACACCTCAGAGATACATGACTGATCAGACAGGCGTTGGCATGAAAGGACTGTCGAGTTGAGAACCAAAGTTTTGTTTGACAACCTAGACATTTTTTCCGTAAACAACTTGGTCAAGAACTGAATTGTTTGAGATTGGAAGATGATTGAGAACTGAGGTTTGATTGTATGTCTATTTCTCAAATTTTCATTCCCTTTTCTTCTATTGGTCAGTTTCTTTAGTCTTGTGCCACTCTCATATTGTTTTCAGTATTCTGGTTCTAAAGTAGATTTTAATATTAAATACTGGTAATGCAAATCACCTTCTCTGCCAGTAATCAAGTTATTGCTTCTCAGCTCCAAATTCATCCTTCGTTGAATGCTCTGAGATAATGGAGCTGGGTCCCTTAAATATTTCCCTTTTCCAGTTGGCATGATAATCTCTGTCAGGAGAGGGCACTAAAGGGACAGTGCAAGAGGAAGGGAGCTTACCTTCTCAGTTTGAAAGAGCTTGCTCAGCAATCTCTGCAGCAGACATGGCCTCTCTAGCAACTAGTCCTGCAGTGCGCATTCATCTGATGTACCCAATAGCCAACAGATTCCCCCTTTGGGCAATTTTGTAAAATGTTTTTAGTGAGACACCTGCCTGTGAACAGCTTTCCTCAGCACTCCAGAATGCAAATTTCCAGCAAGTTCCACTGGTGCAGAACCACAGTTATTTTTGTCATTCAGTAAGCTACAGCTGTGCCTTCAACAAGGTCTAGATCTCAGTTGTTGAGAGAGGCTCTTCCTTAGCTCTGGAATTCATGACTGCTTAGTATATTATCACCATGTTCTTTAGCTCTCTTTACTTCCTACTACCTAACCCCTCATTATTCATTCTAATCCCCTTTTATAGTTAATAAGTTTTAATATTGAACATTCTCTGAACTAGTGTTTTGTTTCTATCTCCTAATTTTTCTAGATGAGCTTTTAGAATATGTAAAATTCAAGAAGAATCCTTTTAGATTTTCCATTGGAATTAGTTACATTAAGTGCATATAATATAGTTATATGGAATTACATTAATCTTATACATTAATTGTGAATATTACTGTATTTTTCAATATTGAATGTTTCCTTCTAGAAAAAACAGTTCTCCTTTATGTTCTTTAGAAAAATAATTTTTTTTTATTTTTGGCGTACAAACTTCTTGTTAATTTCTAGATATTTTGTTGGCTGTCATTGTGAATGTGATCTTTTCTCACTGTATTTTCTACCTGGCTCAGAGGTAATGGTTAACTAACTGACCTCCAGCAATTTGGCTCCCAGAAAATTGGCCTTCTGCAGAACTCCATGGAGCTTGGATAAAGCCAGATGTTGAAACAATCAATTCTGGCATAATAGTGAGGTGGTGGATTAAGACATTGGTCATATAAGCTGCAAACACAATGAGTTCTTATCTCTGCTTTAGTTACTATGATTGCATAACATATTATCCCAACCTTTAGAGACATAAAACAATCATTTATTACACTCACTGATCAGGAATTTGAACAGGATTCAGTGTGTGCAGATTCTCTCTGCTCCTTGATGGCTGGGGCTTAGCTGGAAGATGAGAAGACTGGAAACTGAAACCACCTGACAGCTTGTTAACTCACCTGTCTGGCAGTTGATGTTTGCCATTGGTTGGGGGGCCTCAGCTCCTCTCCACCTTGACCTCTCCATGTGGTCCCTCTATGAAGGCTAGTGTGTGTTTCCTCACAGCATAGTGGCTGGTTTCCTCAGCCTGAGCCTCCCCCAGAGAAAGCACCAGTTGGAAACTGGGTCCTATTGTTGAACTAGCTTTGAAAGTCACATAAAATCACTTCCTCTGTATTCTATTGGTCAGAGAAGTCATAGGTGCACTTGAGATGCAGGAGAGACTAAATGGACCCTATTGTTGATGGAACATTTATTTTCTATTTTCCAAAATTATTTAGGAGAGGTTTTTTAAAAAAAATAGTATTGCCCTGGCTGCTGTGACTCAGTGGATTGAGCCTGTGAACCAAAATGTTGCTGGTTTGATTCCCAGTAAGGGCACGTGCCTGGGTTGTGGGCCAGGTCCCCAGTTGGGGATGTGAGAGAGGCAACCAGTTGATGTTTCTCTCACACATCAATGTTTCTTTCCTTCTCTTTCTCCCTCCCTCTCCTCTCTCTAAAAATAAATAAACAAAATCTTTAAAAAATTAGTATTGCTATTTCCAAGTAGTCAAGATTTGTTTGAAATTCTGTTATTACAACTTAGTTGTTAAGGAAAAGTATGTTTGTAGACACATGTACTATTTTAATATGTTAGTCAGATTATTTTATGTTTACTGAATTAACAAATTAACTGCCAGATCTCGGTGGTTTTACGCAACAAATGTTTATTCTTTTTTATAATTTTATTTTTATTTATTTTTTAAAATTTATTTTTAGAGAGAGGTGAAGGAAAGGAGAAAGAGAGGAAGAGAAACATCATGTGTGGTTGCCTCTCACATGGCCCCCACTAGGGACCTGGCCTGCAACCCAGGCATGTGCCCTGACTGGGAATCGAACTGGCAATCCTTTGGTTCCCAGCCCATGCTCAATCCACTGAGCTACACCAGCCAGGCAAATGTGTATTCTTGGTTTATACATGCTGAATGGCAGGTTGGTAGGGAGCCAAGCTCTACAATCGCCCCAGACTGCTGCTTTGGGAGCATTTTCAGACTGCAGTTCGAGGTTGAAGAACCTCAGAAAGGTTTGAGTTGAGGGACAGAGGTAAGGATTTAAGAGACTTCCAGTGGCTAAGAGCTCATAAGACAGAGTGACAGAGAGGAGACATCTGCATGGAGATTGACCCCTGAAGTCTTCAGACGGTCCTCCCCTAGTATTCAGCAGAGCACCGATCAGCACACACATCTGGGGCAACTCTGTCAGGCTGAGGAAAAAACCACTCAGAAGGATTGGAGGTAATGGTGCCCCACACCAACACAAGTCTGGGAACAGGCACCAGCCAGACTGGAAAACCTTGTCATTCATGGGACATCAGTAGAGTACTCAGAATCATTTGCCTCCATAGTGAGAAATAATTAGGCCTAGACAAAACACTGCTCTGGTGTTGTCTAAGAAATCTTAAAAATAAGATCTAAAGCATTAAACTCTTTTCAAGTAATTTAACTGCATCCCAGAACAAAGATAGTGATACAAAAATATCCAGCTCTCAACAAGGTAAAATTCACAATGTCTGGCAACTGATAAATAACTAATGGCCATGAAAATGCAGAACATGTTTTCCATGATGAGGCGAAAATCAATGAATTGAAACTGACCCAGAACTGATGCAGATGTTAGAATTAGCAGACAAGAACATTTAAAAAGTTATTTTAACTGCATTTGATGAGTTCAAAAAGTGGAGAAGTTATTTTTTAAAAGACCCAAATAAAACTTTTAGAAATAAAAGCTATAAAGGCTGAGATGAAAAAATATACTGGATGGCACTAATGGTAGATAAGACATGAATAGGAGAGTTCCTGGATATCTGGAAATGTAAATGCTACCCTGACTTGCACAAAAGGAAGAAAAGGTAAAATCTGCATGATATCCTTGTGATAAAGGAGGTGGGCAGAGTCCCGTGTGATTACAAGGGTGGCCCCAACTGCTGGTCTCTGCTGTGGTGTGACAGGACTCCGTCTTCCATTTATCCTGTTCAGAGTATGGATTACAAGCTAACATAATGAAATTTCATGAGAACATATATGCTAATGGAAATAGGTCATCTAAATTTTGTAAATAACTTATGCACAAGATTAGGGATAAACATGTAAACTACAGTATGCTTTAGAAAAATTTGTTTCTTATTCAATTTTGTTTAAGCCTGATATGGTTTAAGTAAAGACATTACGTAAAGAGCAAGAAATATTATTTTAAAATCTATCCTAGAGCTACAAATAAACAATTTCACTTTAGAATGGGAAAGGGACTTCAAGATTATTTTGTCTAAGCCTTCATTTTGCAGTTGTCATACGGACGTCGAGAGCTAAAGTACCTTTTCCAGCCTGCCAGTGAGTCAGCTGTATAATTTAATCCTGCGTCATCTGTCACTCGTGTTCTCTCTCTCTCGATTATAGTTGCTCATGATCCACTCTTCGGGGAAGGGCTGACGTTTCCTCTGCTGAACATAATGGGTCTTTTCAGAGGAAAAGTTCTGTGAATGTCTTAGACTGAAGCATGAATATTCAACTCTGGATTTCGATTTAGATTTAGGATTTCTGTAAGAGACCAAAGTCAACGATTGGCCCAGCCAATCTGATAGCTGGTGTCCCTCAGTCCCACACTTGTGATACACTCGGCTCTTCCCAAGTAGAAAGAACTCTGTCCTATGAGCACCATTCCCACCTCGCGCAGAAAAGGTGTTCTCCTGTCCAGGCAGGCTTTTCCAGCTGCCCGCCTCACCTCTCTGGCCTCAGGTTCAATTACTCTGCCATCACTCATCCCGCTGCAATGACTCTGGCACTCGTTCTCTTTCTCCAACACACAGAGCCATCTGGGAAAAACTTTCTTTCCACTTGCTGCTCCCTGTTCTGAAAGCTCTGCCACCAGATCTTGATATGACTGGCCAGAAGGCTCAGTTTAGCTGTGACCTCCCCAGAGAAGCCTTCTTCATGATTCGTTCTGAAGTACCTGCTAACATTCTTGGCTGCTTTTCATCCCTTTTTTTCTCTTTTATTTTTTTCATAGCATTTATAACCATTTGAAATTTAATTTTTTCTTCAATATCTTAATGTGCTTATCGTTTGCCTCTCCACGCATTCCACTAATATGGAAGCTTCACCAGAGCAGGGTCCTTGAACAGTCTCATTTGCTGCTGGATACACAGTGCCTAGAACGGTAGCTGGCTAATGGAAGGATCTCAGTAAATATTTGATAAATGAATGAATGAGGCCCCCACTTAGACCCCCAGTCCCACTTCTAAATTGGGAATCATCTTCACTTGGGTCTCATATTTCTGTGCATACAGGCATAATCAGAGTCAGGCAGAGTGGAGGGATTCCTCTTATTAAATGAGTTACTGTTAAACTAGTATTACCTTTGTATTTGAAATAAAAGCCAGAATTTCAGAGCTTAAAGAACTTCAAGGGTGATGATAGGTAGGTAGGTAGGTAGGTAGGTAGGTAGGTAGGTAGATGACTGAAACTCACATAAGTAAAGTGACACGAATATTTCCAGGTAATGTGGAGACATAGTCCAGGTTTCCTGACTCCTAATTGCATGTTTTTTCTATTGATTTATATTCCCTCTATAAACTCTAAGACTACATATGAAATAAAAAGGGAGAAGGAGTGTGTTTGGAAAGGATGATGGATAGTAAGAGAAAGTTAAGAACAAAACGATTAATTAGGAATGTGTGTCACAGCTACGGAATCAGGAAGTGGTGATACACACCGCTGCTGTTCTAAAGGGGTTCAGGGGTGGGGAAGCATATCCAGTGGCTCATGATGTCTTAAACCAGGAAACCCTAACAGAACAACAACTATTTCGATCATAAAGGGTATGAGTTGCATGCTTTCTTCCCCAGAGGAGAGCCATAAACCTCCAGTAAGCAAAGCTACTCTGCATAAAGAGCTCTGAGAGGTTTTATGATTGCCCCATTATTTAGGTAAATCAAATCAATTTTCTCTGCTCATGGAAGATCTCCTCTTAGGAGAAATGCAATGCAAATGTAAGAAGCCATGATTTCTCACAACTGTCACATAAAATTCTATCTTTTGTATATATGTCAGAGCTATAAAACTAGAGATAAATGTGGATATAGAACTGCATTCACTCGACATGACTTGTGTAGGGAGAATGATATTAGATACGATAGACATATGTACTCCCTATAATATCACTATGTTATTAACATTGTTTGCAAACATGTAAGACTATGCTCAAGAAGAAATATTCTCATAGCTTGCATTTTTGGTAGGGCTTTCTTAACTTCATAAATGATTAAACATGGAATCTTTCTGATAAAAGTTTGTAAAGATGCAGGCTGCCTGCATTTCCACTTGTGCTATATTTTTATTAACTCTAGAATACTTTGGCTGTATTCAAAATAGTGCATTTCAATGTATTGTTTCATTGACACATTATTTTGGACAGAAACCAAGGAGAAGAAACTATTATTCGATACAAACTTAGAAATAAAACAGTCTTTTCTCTCATATACCACATGCGTAGGTGTGGGTTAAGGAGAGAATTCAACGGGCAAATAGATGTGAAGGGAACTCTTGACTTACCTCTATATTACCTATACTGAGATAAGTGTCTAACCAAGTTCAAGGACCAAAGCACTTTCCTATGTGGAAAGTCAGGAGCAACGTAAACAATGGTAGACTTGGGATTTTAGGTCCCTATTAGCAATGTGACCCTGAAATAGTGACTTAACGGTTAAGAGTTTTAGTTTCCTCGTCTATAAGTTAATGATAATGATATTACCCTGCCTTTTTGAGAGGGTTCTTATGAGGATCAAAGGAGATAATGTCCAGGAAAGTGCCTCATAAACTACAAAGTATTATATAATTACATTTATGTATGGTGGGAAGACCTGACTGGGTATACAAGGGGCAAGGTTAGAAATTCAGAAATAGAGAGGCAGTAGAACTAACAGGAAGCCCTGTTTGTCTAGTTAATTATATTCTCACCTCCAGGTATGTAAGAAACATATATACTGATATATATGGATATGTGTGTGTGTATACATACATATCTCCAAATGTGTGTGTGTGTGTGTGTGTGTGTGTGTGTGTGTGTGTGTTCATCTCTGTCCTTCCAATGTGCTAGAAGTAAGGCACCCCAACAACAATGACCACATCCAGGATGATCCAAATTTTGGTTTCTAGTGTCATTTTCCACTAAAATCAACCAGGGTACTTTGAAGAAATGCTGATTTCAGAATGAGGGCAGGGGAAAACCTGTGAGCCTAGTGTTTCTTATGTGAGAAGGTAAGGAAGTACTAAAAAATTATGGGTCACAGCAAAGTGACACAGAGACAGCTTGAAGAGACTTTCACTGGCTAGTTCTGGGGAAATTTAGCATCAAAATAATAGGTGATAACAATGCATAATTAATCATTGAAAAATCATGAGTTTATACTGATAATAAATAAACTTGGAAGAAGGAAGGAAGTGCTTATAAAGCTCATTATTAAGAAAATTAATAAACTTAGAATATGGACTGTAGACTAAGTAAAATTATTGTGTTCATGTTAAATTTCTAGAATTTGATAATATACTGTGGTTTATATAAGAATATGTTTTCTTAGAGAAACACACTGGAGTATTGAGGGATAAGAGGGCATGTTGTATATAATATATTCTAATAGTTTATAAGTATAGGTATAAAATTATATATATATATATATGTAAATACATATACATGTATATATATGGGCCTGAATGAAGTTTTTTATTAGATAAACATGGAACAGGAATTTGCTTCCTTGTTTTATCCTATATTAGCTGTCTTAATGTTTTATCTTTCTCTTTCTTTAGCACTCAAAGTACAGAGGGACAGATGAAATGGAAGAATAAGAGGTATAAAGGGACTATATAGAGGAAATATTTGGTAAACCTTTTATTTAGAGTAAATGCACTGTCCTCTGTGGAAGGCATTCATAGAGAAAAGCACACCTGTAATAAGTGTACAGCTTGATGAATTACCATAGAGTGAACATGGTGTATCACAGCATCCAAAGCAGGAAATAGACCATTAGGTTGCTAGTCCCAGCACCCCTCTCATGTTCCCTTGTAGTTGCTCCCTCCATCAGAATAATCACTGGACTGACTTCTAAGAGCATAGTTTAGTGCTGTCTGTTATTGAATTTTGTATAAACCACCAGATTCTTACTCACCACATTATGTTTGCAAATTTCATGTTGTGTGTATTGTAGTTCATTTATTTTGATTGCTATGTAGCATTTTAATTATGAATAAACCACAAGTTATTCTTTCCTTTTCCAAGATGGATGTCCAAGAGGATGGATATTTGGGTTGTTTCCAGGTTGGGACTATTGTAAAGAGTGTGACTAAGGACATTCCAAGAGATGTGTTTTGGTAAATATGTACATATTTGTTTTAGTCATGAAATTTTTATTTTTTAGGAGTGAAATCACTGGATCATAGCATATACATATACATATATACATATTTATATACATTTATTTGTGTGTACATACATATATTCAGTTTTTCAGTTTTTAATTTTTAATAAATGCTGCCAAACAGCTTTCTAAACTGGGCAAACCAATTTACACTCTCCAGTAGTGTATGAAAATTCCAGTTGTTTTATGGCTTTGCCAACACTTGGTATTCCCTGTGTTCATGTAAAAAAAAAAAGTCCTTACCAAGGATATTTCTATTGATTTTTAGAAAGAGAGGAAGAGGAAGAGAAGGAGAGAGAAACATTATGTGAGATAGAAACATCTATTGGTTGCCTCCGGTACACACCCTAACTGGGGATTGAACCTGCAGTCTTTTGGTATACAGGCCGATGCTCCAACCAACTGGGCCACAAGACCAGACCTTGTGTTCATTTTTGCCATTTTAATGGACATATTGGTCTTCTATATCTGCATAACGAGTTGTCACAAACTTAGCAGCTTAAGACAATGCAAATTTATTATATCATAGTTTCTGTGCATTGGGAGTACAGTTTAATTGTGTCCTCTGCTCAGAGTCTTGCAGGTTGCAATCAAGATGTTGGTGTGCTACACTCTCATCTAGCGGCTTGACTGGGACAGAATCCACTTCCAAGCTCCTTCAGGTTGTTGGCAGAATTCATGTTCTCCCCACTGTATGACTGAGAGTCCAGATTTTGTACTGGCTGTTGGCTGGAGGCTGTTCCAGGTCCTGGAGGTTGTCCACAGTTCTTAGCTACCACCTTCAGTTTCTTGCTACATAGATTTCTCTACGTTGGCAGTTTACTTTATCAAGCTCACAACATTATCTCCAGTATGCTTATACAGACTCTGATGTACTATGATGTAATAACAGGAGTGATATCCCACCATCTTTGCCACATTCCATCAGAAAGACATCACCATCTCTTGCCTGTAGTAAAAGGGAAGGGGTAACACAAAGTCATAAACTTCAGGATGTAGGAGGTGGAGATCATTGGGGTTTCATTGTACAGGCTCCCACAGTAGGTATGCACTGTAACCCCAGTTTATGTTGGGAGACTATTGTTTTCAGAACTAATAGAATAACAAAATAATGTTTACTTAAGAAATTTGTTCAGAAATATTCCCAATTATTATTATTTTTCTCCATCTTATGAATTAAATTCTCCATCTTTCTTTGCCTATCTAGATACAAGCTCAAAGTATATAGACTTCAGCTTTTGTGTCCTAGATAAAGCCTCGTGTACATGTGGGTTTGCCATTCTACCAGCTCAAGGATCCATGCTATTCCAACAGTAGCATGCTATTGGACACAAAGGACAGAGACCCGAGTCTTAGCTCCAGAGATTTTAGATACATTGCTGTAATGCAAGAAATTCTTAGTCAGTTGCCTGGAAACATGACTTGGCCTCTTCTTTCCTGCTTACTTCCTCTCAGAAGCACGAAAGATTACTCTGCACTATTAAGTAGTAGCAATTTCCCCAGAGGAGAGTCGGCATTTCAAGAGTGGATGTTGTGATCTCTGAGTTTTGTTCATCACTTCTCTTAACTTCATAGAGTGGTTGGAACCTTACCCAGGAGGAAGATACTGAGTAACTATCAAAACATCATTCTGGTTAATATGTTTGCTGAATCACATGTTCTATTGGAATCAATAACACTGACCACAAACAAAAAAGTAATCATTACTCTTTCAAAATTAAGAAGTCATAAAGTGATCCAGCTAGATAAGAACTGCATTTTAAAATGTTTCATTCACTTTAGAGAACACTGTCACATATAAAATAATGTAACCAACTGCAATAATATACAACAGAGTAAGAGATTTTGAATGAAATTGTACCAAGGATTGCGTGAGTGAGCTAAAGGACTCAGTACTTTCCTAAATCCAGAAAATACAAAAGCTCATCTAACTTAGAGATTTCTTTTACCCCTAATGATCTTTTAATCTTTTGGAAACTTATTAACAGAAATGTATAGAAGGAAATTAACATCATTGGAAATACACCCCCAAAATAGTGATTGCATCTAACACAGAAAATGTTACAGTGATGACTCCACCTGGAGCTGTCTTTGAATCACCTTTGCAATAAGACTAAAGAGCAATCCATGCAGATTTGAATTCCCTGGCAAGGAAGTGGAAAATGCATTCCAAACTATTCAGAACTGTGAAAGAAACACCTGAAAATTATTTATAATGAATAAAGTTCAACTGTCATAAGGAGTGAACTTGAATTTCTATTGAGTAGGCAAATGTTTAGCTCTTAAATCTGATTTTATAAGTAAAAGTCACAGTAACTATTTATCCATGAAACAAACTGTAGGGATGGCATGAGTCATGATCGAGTTCTATTATATTTATTATAAAATTTAAGTAGCTGATCCATCCTAGATTACACATATTTCTCATTTTACATTTTTTTTGCTTTTTGAGAAAATTTCCTTGAAAATAATTTTTCAAATGCATTTATTCCATTTTGTTGGATATGCCAACAGCTAAAAATTTCTTTTGAAATAACACTCTTAAGCAAGAATGTAGTTGGAGAGCAAACAATTTTGAATTAACTAGAAGAAAGCCGTATCTTTGGGGAATAAGATGAATACCAAATAACCAAATTTAAATCTCTCTTTTCAAATAATGACAACAATGGGGCAAAGAGGGGAAGGATCGTCAAGGAACATGTAGGAAGGACCCACAGACAAAGCCAACCGGGTGGGGAGGACCGAATGTGGGAGGTGGGGGTGGGTGGGGAGGGGGAGAATAATGGGGGAAAATGGAGACAACTGTAATTGAACAAGAATAAAGTAAATACATAAATACATTTTGTGCTAAAAATAATAAAATAATGACAATTCTTACTGACCCTGGTATTCTATACTACGAGCTCTGCAGCCATGCTACAGCGTCGGAAAGTGGGGTCTGGGAATTTAAGTCCTCTTGCTTTCTAGTTGAAAGCAAATTAATGTTGCAGACAACTCCATCTGCCAGGATTATATATCTTCAATATATTTTTACATATGTTTATATACATATTTATACATACATGTATTATATATTATAATATTACTATATACGGGGTGACATAAGTAGGTTTATGGTTGTTCATATGGAAAATAATACTATAATGAATAAACAACACAAGAATAAACTGTTTCACATACATCTGTTTCACAAACTGTAAACCTATTTATGCCCACCCCTGTATTATGTTATTATTTGCTTATGTATTATATATAAATAATATATGTATTTTTATATATTTATAGTTATATATATTCTCATCTAATCCTCTCAAGTATTTTGCAAAATAAATAGTATCTCTATTTGCTGGATGGAGAAACCAGAGCTTGCAAAGTGCCACAGGCACATGACCAGTTGGTGACAAAGCTGTGTGTGGTTCTAAAGCACATTGCGTTCTGCCGCTCAGGAAGCCCTATTTTTGTTGTGTGTACCAGGTGAGGTTTCTTTGGAGGTAATCTTCCCTCTGACTCTGTGGCCCATTATCTTATTACTAGAAGCCTCCATGATTGACTTAAATGGTTGAGGTAAATTCCAACATGGTTACCAAACTGAATTTAGGGTAAGCCCATGTTCTCAAGGCCCTTGAGGCTGGACTATGCAGAAGACGTTTGCTAACCCGGCTTTGAGAGCGCTATTCCACTCGGCTCCCATTTCTCTTACCCCTGTTTAAACACGGTGGACACAAGGTAAGGGGTAATAGAAACCATATACATTGACTTTGGCCCCCAGCTCCTGGCACAGAACTCCCGAAACCTGTGTTATTTCCTAAGTAATAGGAGCACTAGGAGCATCTTTTGCCAATATTCGGTTTGATCCTGGCTCCTGACACAATTGCTCGGAAAGCCTTCTAATTTCCTGGGTAACAGAAGTGTCTCTTGTTCTAACGAGGCCACTCTGTGTGGGCTCCTGGAGGAGGGCTGGTCACCGGAAACAAGCCATGATTAGAAGCTTGGCATTTTCAGCCTTGTCCCACTCTCCCCAGAAGAAAGAAAAGCTGAAAATGACATTAATGATTGATTAGGCTTTTTTGAGGAAGCTTCCACGAAATTCCCAAAGCATGGGGTTTGGCGAGCTTTCTGGTGGGCAAATACATGCATACCAGGAGGGTGACAAACCCCAAATCCATGGGGACAGAAGCTCCTGAGCTTGTGTTTCTCCAGAACCTTGCTGTAGGTATCTCTTCATTTGGCTGCTCATCTGAATTTTTTAAAAATTATATCCTTTAATATCTGGTAAATGTGTTTCCCTGAGTTCTGGGAGCTGCTCTAGAAAATGAATTGAACCTGAGGTGGGGATCACTAGAATTTCCGATTTATACCCAGAAGCACAGGCGATAATCTGAGCTGCAATGGGCTCCTGAAGTGAGGATTAAGAGGCAGTCTGGTGGGACGGAGCCCTGAGTTTGTGGGATCTGATGCGGTCTCCAGACAGACAGTGTCGGAATTCAGTTAAGTTTCAGGACACCCAGTTCATGTGGGAGACTTGCTTTTTTGTTGTGAGGGAAAAAAACCATCCATTTGGTGACAGGAGGTGTCTGCAGTGAAGTGTTCTGTGTGAAAACTAAAAGACACACAGGATAAAAACAGAAGACTTCGTTTTTCTCTAAATAGGCGGTGGAAAAGTAGGTTTTCCCTTTACACCATATCTGCCACTGACCGACCCTAAGAAGAATGTTATCACTTGGTTCAGCTTCTCCCAACACTTTCTCTTTTCCCTTCCACACTTGAACCAATGTGCAAATTCCAGGTAAGAGAGATTCCTATATTTTAAATTATTTTTTGTCTCTTTGCTTTTACCAGTTTGATTATGATGCACCAACATGTATTTTTGTGGCTTTGGATTCACAGATTCTTGAGTCTGTGGATCAATATATTTTTACCAGTTTCAGAGAGTGCACAGTTATTTCTTCAGATACTGCTACTGCCCCATTCTCTCTCTCCCCTCCTTGTGGGACTCCAAACACATGAATGTGAGGTCTGCTGGCCTAGCTTCACATATCTCCTACACTTTCCTTGTCACCTATTTCTTAAAAATGCTCTTTGTGCTTTATTTTGGATATGTTCTATTGATCTGCCTTTTTGAGTTTACTAACTTTGTCTGTTGTTGTATAAAATATGCTTTAAAAAGAACCCCAAACAGCTTATTGAGATATAATTTACATACCATAAATTCACTCATTTAAACTGAGTTCAGGGATGTAAAGTCCATCACAGGGAACATAGTCAACAATATTGTGATAGCTATGCACGGTGCCAGGCGGGTGCTGGGAATATCAGGGAAACACTTTGTAAAGTATATGATTGTCTAACCACTATTCTGTACACCTGAAACTAATACAAAATAATCTTGAATGTAAACTGTAACTGAAAAGTAAAAAAGAATAAAGAGACACAAGGTAGGGAGAAAATGTACAGGCATACCTCATTTGATTGTGCACCTCTCTTTATTGTGCTCACAGGTGTTGTGTTTTTTTGCAAACTGAAGACAAGACCCTCCACCGGCACAAAGATTACAGCTGGCTCTGTTGCCACACTTGCTCCATCACGGTGATCTGGAACCGAACCTGCAACATCTCTGAGGTATGCCTGTATTTTGAGAAGAGGGTGGGGGGCCAAGCCATGTTCACAAGCATAACTGGAAAGGCTGGGGTGAGTCATGCCCAGTGGCCCATCCCTGCTCCCATGTGCAGAGCCCACATGTTTCTTCTGCCTCTTTAGTCCCTTTACCTTTCGGATCCACCAGGCATACTTCTTTCCAGGCAATGCTTGCTGTGCACTCTAAATCTATTCCTACTTCTGCCTGTCACATCCCCAAAAGATACTTCTTTCTAGCTCCCTCTCTGCTGAGGAGCTTAAAAGGCTAGTAAAACTGATGATTTATTCACATTAATGTATAATATGTTACCCAGCTCTATGGTGTTTAGAACTCAGTAGGAGATCTCTAGAGATAAAAGAACACAATCTACATTTCCTCAAAGAGAGATTCATGGACTATCTTCATTAGGAGTGCATGTAAAAATGCAATGTCTGGCCCTCATTCTGGACCTACTGAATCAGAACCTTCACTTTCATAAGCTCTCCCAGCTGTTTCTTATGGGCTCTAGAGTTTGAAAATAAACCTTTTAATCCAGCAGTATAAATCTCAAATTTCTATTAGTGGGACTTCAAGCCAAGGATGCAAGGCAATTGCAGAGATCTCCGAGGGTCTCAGCTGAGCCTTTCCAACTACACTATAGTGATTTCAGCTTCAAGTAAAACTAACCTAGTTTTACATAAATAAATATTTATATAGTATGCCCACAAAATCCAACTTTATATGAACTCCTGGGTGAGAGATGTGAAAGCAAATGAAGATAGTCACTTTTATTTGAGTGGCAGAAAGAATCTGCAATGCCAGACTTCTATTTTGGGCCAAAATGGATATGGAAAGAAGGTTGGAAATGATTAATTTAAAATGACACAACCTATTTCAAGCCTCAGCGGAGAGCACTGAGGCATTGGCTAGAGGACATCGCGCTGACCAGGAGCAGGGCTGGAGCAAGGCTGTTGGCAGCACTGGGCTTCCAAAGATTTGTTTGTGCTGCTCCTCCATGCTGTTCTTAACCTTTTCAGCCTAGAATTCCCTTAGGGGAAATTAAAATGAATCTTAGCATGACAGAAGCACTATCTCCAGGATTGCTGACCAACTTCTAGTTCGTCAGATAGATATATCTAAAACCTGTGTGAGGTGTGTTTGCATGTGATTGGAAGAGCTTTAAAAAGGTAAGATAATGTGTTTAGTAGATTCTTTAGTAAAGACCCTAAACAACTACACTCTCACCAGCTTTTATTATCAGTCCTTCCTGATAGTCAGCCTCTTTGCTTCCTGTGTCTGAGCAAAAGGGCTCTGTAGTTTCTGAACAGACAATTCTGCTGTGCTTGGTGTTGGTAGGCTAGCAGCTGAGAAGTAATAAAAAGTTCCTATTGCTATAACCTTTTTCATAATTTATTTTTTCAAAATCATGGCCTATGTAGCATAAATACTGGAGTGTAAAAAAAGAATGCTTTCAACCTCTTAGGAAAAAAATAGGATGATATATTTATGACCTCAGAATAGGAAAGAGTTTCAATGCGGCACAAAAAGCCTAACTGATAAAAGAAAAGCCTAATAAATTGGAAGCATCAAAATTTAAAACTTCAGCATAAAAGACACTATAAACAAAGTTAAAGGCAAGTGACAGGCTGAGAGAAGATATTTGCAATACATAAGCAAAGGTTTAGTATCCAGAATATATAAAGACAGCCTATAATTTAATAAGAAAAAAAAAGAGCCCAACAGAAAATGCACAAGGGCTACTAATGTGCAATTCACAGAAGATAAAATTCAAATGACCAAAGAACATAAAAAAATACTAAGATTCACTATCACTGAGAAAAATGCAATAAAATCTGTGAGATACCATTGCTTTCTTTTTTAAAATTATTTTTTATTTATCATACTATTACAGTTGTCCCAATTTTCCCCTTTTTGCCCCTCTCCACCCAGCATGCCCCATTCTCTAAGGCCAGCCCTACACCATTGTTTGTGTCCATGGGTCATGTATGTAAGTTCTTGGGCTACTCCATTTCCTATACTATACTTTACATCTCATGGCTATTCTTTCTTTTTTAAAGATTATTTATTTATTTATTTTTAGAGAGAGGGGAAGGGAAGGAGTAAGAGAGGGAGAGCTGCAACCCAGGCATGTGCCCTGACTATGAATCAAACTGGCAACCCTTTGGTTCTCAGGCCTGCACTCAATCCATTGAGCTGTACCAGCCAGGGCTCATGGCTGTTCTGTAACTACCTATTTGTATTGCTTAATGTCCTCAGCTCTTCTTCCATTCCCCCAAACTCCACCCATTTGGCAAACATCAAAACACTCTTTGTATCCATGATTCTGTCTCTGTTCTTCTTGTTTGCTTAGTTTGTTTTTGTAGATTCAGTTGTTGACAAGTATGTATTTTTTGCCATTTTTTGGTTCATAGATTTCATTTTCTTTCTCTTAAATAAGTCCCTTTAACATTTCATTTAATAATGGTTTGGTGATGATGAACTCCTATAGTTCTTTATTGTCTGGAAAGCTACCATCTGCCCTTCAATTCTAAATGATAGTTTTGCTGGGTAGAACAATCTTGGTTGTAGGTCCCTGCTTTTCATGACTTTGAATATTTCTTGCCAATCCCTTTTTACCTGCAAAGTTTCTTTTGAGAAATCAGCTGACCATCTTATGGGGATGCCTTTGTAGGTAACTAATTGCTTTTCTCTTGCTGCATTTAAGATTCTCTCTTTATCTCTAACCTTTGGCATTTTAATTATGATGTATCCTGGAGTGGGCCTCTTTGCATCCATCTTGATGAGGACTCTGTGCTTCCTGGACTTGCATGTCTATTTCCCTCACCAAATTAGGGAAGTTTTCTTCATTATTTTTTCAAATAGATTTCCAATTTCTTGCTCTTTCTCTTCTCCTTCTGGTACCCCTATGATGTGAATGTTGGATCCCTTGAAGTTGTCCCAGAGGCTGCTTATACTATCCTCATTTTTGTTTATTGTTTTTTCTTCTTGTTGTTCTGATTAGTTGGTTTTTGCTTCTTTATGTTCCAAATCATTGATTTGATTCTCAGGTCCATCCACTCTACTGTTGTTCCCCTGTAAATAGTTCCTTATTTCAGTTAGTGTATCCTTCATTTCTGATTGAATCTTTTTTATGCTGTTGAGGTCCTCACTAAGCTCCTTGGGCATCCTTATAACCAGTGTTTTGAGCTATGCATCTGATATGCATTGCCTTATCTTCATTTTATTTAGCTCCTTTTCTGGAGTTTTGATCTGTTCTTCCATTTAGGCCATGTTTCTTTGTGTGCTCATTTTGACAGCCTCCCTGTGTTTGTTTCTATGTATTAGGAAAGGCTGCTATGACTCCCTGCCTTGGTAGCATGGTCTAATGCAGTAAGTGTCCTGTAGAGTCTAGTGGCACAGCTTCCCCTATCATGCAAGTTGGGGATTTGAGGTACACACTCTGCATTGACTGAGTACAACCCCCTCTTGTAGTTGAGCCTTGGTTGCTGTTGGCAGGTCAATGGGAGGGATCTACCCAGGGCCAATCAGCTGCCAGGATTGGCTGTGACCACTGACCACCAACCTCCTCCCTCTGAAGAGGATTAGTTGTCCAGAGGCAAGGTGATGGTGCTCTGACATGGTCTGTAGCTGCCCACTGGGTGTGCAGGCTCTGGGATTTCCCAGGTTGAAGAAGGCCAAGGTCAGCTCCCACCTATGTTCTACCTGGGGCTACCCTGCATGAACTAAAGTAGTCTGAGATATCTACTGATTGTTCTGGGCTTAGAGATTCCAAGGTGCAGCTAAACTATGAATCTAGGCTGACGGTTTCTAGTGCCATGCCTGGAGACACCTAGCAAGAGGTACTGGGGCTGGGCTCTCAGTGAGGCTGGCTGTTGTTAGTTTGATAGGATTTAGTAAGTTGTAAAGCCTGAGCCAAGACCAGTGATTCATATGGAAAAGTCACGGTTAACAGTTTGGGTGGGTCCATACATTGGGTGGGTTGGAGTCTCAGGGGATCTGAGACTCCCCTGTGTGTTAGTTGATGGAGTCTCAGATATGACACCTTCCTGCTGGTTCTGTGGCTCTGTGAGGGAAGAGCTCATAAGGGACAATGGCCTCTATCCATCTTTCTGTCTGTGAGAAAGCTGTCCCTCAGCTCTCACTTTGATGCCAGACAGTTCAGTTCCTCCCTGTATGCCACTGGTGCCTTTCAAGCTTTTACCCCAGTGCTGGAGCTCAGAGAAAGTGATTCTGATTAAGTCTCATTAAAGTCAGTTCTTTAAAGGCACTACTTGGGACTCCAGAAGATTCTTCCATGGACTCAATCTCCACTGGTTTTTGTAGCCAGAAGTTGTTGGGGCTTATCTTATGGGCACTGGAATCCTGGGCTGGTGGGCCTGGTCTGGGGTAGGGACTCCTCATTCCCTAGACACCCCTCCTGAATTTTTATCCACCACCTGTGGGATGTGGGACCAGCTCATTCTGTGTCTTCACCCCTCCTACCAGTCTGGATGGATGTGGTTTCTTTAATTCTGTAGTTGTCAGACTTCCATTCAACTCAATTTTTGTTGGTTCTGATTGATGGTTGTTCTATATTTTAGTTGTGATTTTGATGTGGTTATATGAGGAAGCAAACTGTGTTTCACTAATACAATATCTCATCCATCAAATTAGACAAAAACATCTGAATAGATCAGACGTGGTTCTATAATTGCGAACTACGGAAACCAACCACAAGTAGTTTAAGAAGGAAAAGAATGTATTAAATTATACTAGCTAACATTTACTGATTGCTCACCATGCTCCCAGCACAGTTTTAAATGGTTTGTATGTATTTGTTCATTTAATCCTCACAACAACCCTATAAAATAGGTGAAATTATTTCTTATGTTATAGAAGAGGAAGTGTAGACTGAGAGGTTAGTCTGCTATTGGTTACATAGCTAGTTTGTCAAGAAACAATGGCTCTTAACATAAGCAGCCTCTTTCCAGCATTCACCCTTTTTAGAGCTGCATTCTATTGTCTGTTAGAAAACCCACGGAGTCTGTGGGAGGACCAGGAGTCATGCCCCAAATCATATTATTTCAGTGCACCAAAACTCCATGACCCTGCAGAAATCCTAAGTACTGACCAGTTTGTGTCACCAGTACCAGCCCAGAATGTTGCTTCTTGAACCTCTGTTTCTGAGGCCTCTGGAAAAGGAGTGTAGCTGCTGGTAACAGTAGTGGATTCCAAGGAACCCCTGTTTCCTGTGAGGTCACTGGCTTCCCATTCTTGATCCAGTGTGGGTGAGTCTGATTGGCAGTCTCAGGACGGGGGAAAGAGACTACTGATGTTTATAGAGGGAGGTAGAGACTCATAATGGGAGATTCTGTAAATATGGGAAGGATGTTCAGGGTTCTGGGTAGGCCAAAAGAATGACAGATGTTCAGTACACTGACAATACCACATACTGAAGATGGACAGCATCAGGAACTTTGGAGTGAAGCTGTAATTGGTACAAGTGACTGTATTTTGGTGTTTGCACCTACCTAGCAATGTATATTTCTGGAGAAATTCCCACACATGTGCAAAGGAAGTCATGTAAAAGATGTTAAGTGCAACAGTGTCAAGTAGTAAACTAATATAAACAAACTAACTTTCTATTAGTAAATAAGTAAGTTGTGTTATGAAATGAATACTATCACCAATTAAAGAATAGCCTAGATCTATGCTAACCAGCATGTATGGGTCTCAATAACAGGATGTAGAAAAAGTTTTAGAAATGATAAATACCATGTGAGTGCATTTATGTAAGTTGAAAACAAATAAAAAGAGCACAGAAATGTAATGGTATAAAGAAAGACATGGACTAAAGAATATATATCACATTCATAATCAGTGACTAGGAACTGCCTCTGGGAAGGAAAAGAAAAGATTAGAACTGGCATGGGAGGGGCTGGGGGAGATACAGGAAATTTGAATATCACTTGAATATTTTATTTCCTTTATTAAATTTTGAAGAGCAAAGCAAAAATGTGTTAATATGTTAACAGCATTTATTAATTTGGGGGGATGAGTACCTAAAAGTTGGTTAATTTTTTTCTGTATTTTAATGATTTTGCAAAAAGGTGGGAAATCATGGTTATTTAACTGTATTATTTGAGTTTTGTGTCCCTACTACGTTAAAACATTTGTTCCAAATTTTAAAAGTCTGTTTAGTAATCTGTTTGGATAAATAAAGGGCACAACTTTATTACTAATATGGCAGCTATATAATTCATTTGATTGGCATTCTATTTTGATAACTATAGAAATTTGTACTTTTTTAAGCCTTCTTAATATTAAAGGTTCAGATACAATTTGTAAGGGTATAAACCATATTTAACTCCTTTTTCTTTGTATAATCTGCCAAAAGTGATTTGTCTATTGTTTTCTGGCTAATGAAGATAGAATCCATTTGATAACAGAGATTCAAACCATTTTTTTTAACATGAAAAAAATACTTTTAGTTAGTTTTATTTCAATGGCAACAACATCTAGATCAAATGTCACTTCATCGAAGAGTATTTTAAACATCAGAAAGTTAAGTATATTTTCTTCTAAAATATATATTCAGAATATCTTTGAAGCCACAGTGTTAACGACAGATCTTTAGCTTCTTATCACCTCCCTGTGTATTGTAATTTGTTGATCAAATGTTTTGGAGAATTTGAGATTTCAGTAGAACCAACCATCCCTAAATAAAGGGAAATTTAGTCAAGTCCTACTAGTTTTGGAACAGACTCTGTGTTATATGTGCTCAGGAAAGCTCACATAGATATCAGCTAGATTCAGCTTAAAGATTAAACTATTAATAGACTTCCAGGACTACAGAGATATGGGGAAAGATTTAATCTTCCCAAGAGAGGCTCAGACTACCAAACTACTATTACCTCTGATAAAAGGAAGTGATTACAGTTTTCCTGGCTTAAACTTCCTAAAAAGAAAACACAAAATGGTCATATTTAGTACCTACCCAGATTGATGAAGAAATACTTGCATAGAAGATTTAAAATATGTCTTCAAATAATATGAAAGGCTTACAGCAGAAGATGGGGACCAAGTGTTCTTCATTTCTGCTATTCTGAGCTCTAGATTTAATTGCCTCAACTGATAATTGTAAGAATTTAAGGTAAACATTTTTTTAATCACCAGGAAGATTAGTAATAAGCTAAAACACAGATTAGAAGCTGCTACTTATACTAACCTTTCTAGAAGTTTTATGAAAACAAGATTGCACTCTGACCTGTGTGGCTCAGTTGGTAAGACATCATTCCGCAAATCGAGAGGCTGCTGGTTTGATTCTCGGTTAGGACTCAAGCCTGGGTTGCAGGTTTGGTCCCTTGTTGGGGCACATATGAGAGGCAGCCAATTGATGCTCCCCTTTCACATCACTGTTTCCCTTTCACATCACTGTTTCTCTCCTTCTATCTCCCTTCCCCTCTCTCTAAAATAAATAAATAAAATCTTTAAAAACATAAAACCAAGATTGATAGTTATCAGTTTGAGATGGCATGGACAGCATATGGGATAATTAAAAATAATCTCAACTTATGGCCAAGGTGGAGGCATAGGTAGATACATTTTGCCTCCTCGCAAAACCAAAAGAAGGACAACCAAAAATTTAAAAACAAAAAATAACCATAACTGCCAGAAAATTGAACTGTATGGAAGTCTGACAACCAAGGAATTAAAGAAGAAAGATTCATCCAGACTAGTAGGAGGGGTGGAGATAGGCAGCCAGGGTGGAGAGGACATGTGGCAAGGTGGTGTCTGAAGGACCAGATGGGTGAGGCAGTGGCTGGTGGATCAGGTGGTTGCGCATTCATGAGCAGATAAACCAGGAGGAACAACTGGAGGGCAAGACAGACCATACAACCCAGCATGGGGCAAATAAAGACTCAAAACCTCTGGTTGTAAAAACTTGTGGGAGAAACTACCAGCCTTGCAGGAGAGTGCATTGGAGAGACCCACAGGGTCCACACAAACCTACCCACCTTGGAATCAGCACCAGAAGGGCCCAGTTCACTTGTGGGTAGTAGGGGAAGTGACTGAAAGCCAGTGGAGAGCCAAGTAAGCAGCATTGTTCCCTCTCAAACCCCTCTACCACATATAGCACCACAATGCATCCACACGGGTTGCCCGCCCTGGCAAATACCTAAAGCTCTGCCCCTTACAAGGTAACACCTACACTGAGACAAAAAAGTATGGCCCTAATGAAAGAACAGATGAAAGCTCCACAAATAGAACTAAGCAATGAGGAGATAGCCAACCTATCTGATGCAGAGTTCAAAACACTGGTAATTAGGATGCTCATAAAAATGGTTGAGTATGGTTGCAAAATGGAGGAAAAAGTGATGTCTGTGCAAAGTGAAATGAAGAGAAATGTATGGGGAACCAACAGCGAAGGGAAGGAAACTGGAACTCAAATCAACAATTTGGAGCAGAAGGAAGAACTAAGCATTCAACCATAACAGAATGAAGAAATAAGAATTCAAAAAAATGAGGAGGGGCTTAGGAATCCCTGGGACAGCTTTAAATGTTCCAACATCTGAATCATAGGGGTGCCAAAAGGAAAAGAGGAAGAGCAAGAAATTGAAAACTTGTGTGAGAAAGTAATGAAGGAGAACATCCACAATGTGGCAAAGGAAATAGACTTCCTGGAAGTCCAGGAAGCTCAGAGAGTCCCAAAGAAGTTGGACCCAAAGAAATATATACCAAGGCACATCATAATTACATTACCCAAGATTAAAATGAAGGAGAGAATCCTAGAAGCAGCAAGAGGAAAGGAGACACTTACCTACAAAGGAGTGCCCAGTAGACTATCAGCTAATTTCTCAAAAGAAACCCTGCAGGCAAGAAGGGGCTGGAAAGCAGTATTCAAAGTCATGAAAGGCAAGAACCTACATCCAAGATTATTCTATCCAGCAAAGCTATCATTCAGAATAGAAGGGCAGAGAAAGTACTTCCCACATAAGGTCAAGTCAAAGGAATTCATCATCACCAAGCCCTTATTATATGAAATGTTAAAAGGACTTATCTAAGAAAAAGAAGAGATCAAAACTATGAACAGTAAAATGACAACAAACTCACAACTATCAACAACTGAACCTAAGAAAAAACAAAAACAAAGTAAGCAAACAACCAGAACAGGAATAGAATCACAGAAATGGAGATCACATGGGGAGTTATCAATGGGGAAGAGGAGGAGAGAGAATGGGGGAAAAGTTACAGGGAATAGAAAGTATAAATGATAGGTACAAAATAGACAGGGGGAAGTTAAGAATAGTATAGGAAATGGAGAAGCCAAAGAACTTGTATATATGACCCATGGACATGAACTAAAGAGGGGGAATGCTGGTGAGAGCAGGGTGCAGGGTGGAGGGGAATAAAGGGGGGGAAATGGGACAAGTGTAACAGCATAGTCACTAAAATGTATTTTAAAAATAATCTTTAGTGGCATAAAAATACACTGGAATGGTAAACAGTGAATATCATTTTGTGATAATGGTGATATCCTCTGGAGGAGAAGAGAAGGCTGAATGGGAGGTTATATAAGAGGCTTCACCTATTTGATAATATTTTGATTAATTTTGGTGATAGGTACATCGTTGTCCTAATAATCTTTCTGAATTTGTTTGCTGGAATATTTTACAATTGTGTTTAAATGAAAGAAGTGTTTTGAAGTCCTAGATCATGCACTATTCTGGATGCCATACTTCAGAAAATATTTGAACAAATTAGAAACTATTTAGAAGATAATGACCTAAATAGTAATGAGACTGGAGACCCTGATATAAGGTAGAATGGACTGGGGAGGATTAGCTAGATACAGAGAGGGATGGGAGGAGGTCATTTGGCACAGCAAGGTACATGACAGATTATGAAAATATTTGAGCAATAGTACTCTGCAAAAGGGAATAGATTTGTTGTGTATGACCACAAGGGAGAGATTTAGTAAGAGCTATCCAGAGATAAAATGGCCCATATATCTATACTGGTTCTTCCAAGTTTATCTTGAAGGACTGCTTAACATGATTGTCATCCAAGGAATATAAGCAAATTTGAATAACTCTGGAGTTTTCCAATACAATTAGTGGGTTTAAAAAATGTGGTAAGTTGTATAACACTTTCACCTGGTCAGCACCTTCCCTTGTATGGAGCTTGTTGAAGGTGTTCTCCAGGCTAGTCATTCCCTAGTACTGAGGGTCTAGAAATGTGACTTACCCATTGGCATAATGCTAAGTGCCTGAGGACAAATGCCAAGATCTGAAGGAAAATGCTGGTCTAGCATTTTAGATCACAGTAGATCATTAAGAGGGGTTGTCAGATGTTATAGAATCAAACAGAGTCTAGAAAACAAAATTAGTCAAGTTGTTGATTTTAATGGATAGCATAAGACCAAGTCTAATATAGCTAAGTCTATTATGGCTAAGTCCAGCCACATAAGACAATGGGCTCTCCTTGCCAGTCTAATGCTTAGTTACACAGCTAATTTGAGCTTGTGTGAAGGGCTCATAGTTAGCAATAATTAGTGTTATGTTGAGTGGGGGAAGTAATACAGAAAAGGAAATGTGTCATTTTTGCCCAGAGCATGCCTCGCCTAAAAGATAGAGCTATAGTATGGAAAAATACTGAGGTTGGAAATGAAGGGAGATGATGTTGCAGGAGCATTTGAGTTTGTGAGCTAGTGCAGTGGTCCCATGACTCATGACAGAGATGGCAGAGAGGAATGTGCTGGGGGTTTCAAATCAAATAAGAGACCAGCAAAATTCCTGATGGACTGCTTTATAAAGTTTAAATAGTTCTATGCATTAGATATATTTGGTCTGGTTGTAGTGGTTCACCAACACCCCATGGCTGAAGGAGCATCCCAGTATAGAACTGGCTTTCTGCCAGGCACTGCTGCCCAAACACATTATCTTTACTAACTGCTATTGTCAAAGGAATTCCTATGATTGGGTCTTTTATTCTGTCCCCTGACATTCTGGCTTGCAGAGTAAAGTCAGACATGTTTGCCCAGCATGGAATGCACATATTAGCATGAAGTGGTCCATTTCAAATGTCATGAACTGAGTGCATCCATGGTTGTCTAGGTGTATCATGCACATCCTTTAGGAGAAGGTCCAAATGTTTCAAACGTGACTGTGATCCCACTTGTTTCTGCACAGAATTGGCCTAGGCTGGGATTAACTTCTAGAAGAATCATGGATCAGAGACATGAAAACTTAGATTTGCTTCTGAAAGTGGTTTTCCCTAATGATGTTTGAGGTTATCATCCAAGTTAATGAAGAACCAAGCTGGGTTTGAGTTGGTAAGTTTCTGAGCTGAGATGAATCAGGTTTTCAGTGACTGTGAGGCCACAGTCACATGTAACTAGCAATAAAACCCTTTTCTCCACCTAAAGAATTCCCAAAGTCAAGTCAGGTTAGATCAGTCTATGGCTCTCGAACTTGAGTATGCATCAGATTCATCTGGAGGGCTTGTTAAACATGGATTGCCCACAAGAGCTTCTGATTAAATACACCTGAAGTGGAGCATGAGCATGTGAATTTCTAACAGGTTTTTAGATGATGATGCTATAGTGTGGAGGATACACTTTGGAAATCACTGAGATAGGGAAATAAGAAAAAAAAATCTGACCAGAAAACCATAGATATCACTGGTAGCCAGGGAAAACCTTAGAATAACCTGGAGTTCTTGATTTTGTTGGGCATTCTTATATTAAAATCACAGTCAGTTTCTCTGACATCATGGGTCATCTAATTTGGACAAAACATGTTGACCCAGCTATAATACTGTACCAAGAGTTCATTGAAAAGTCATATGTGTAAAAAAATCTTTCCATCCAGAAATTCAGGGAGTATACCCTTGAAGACTCATTGGAAGGTGGGATGTTGGGCCAGGTGAACAGTATCACCAAATACATAGACTGGTTGAGATGTTTCTACAAAGATGTTATCACTTATTCTTTGTTCTGTTTTCCCAAAGCTGTAGATTCTATGAAAGTGTTATTTAGTCAAGCCCAGTGTTTTATAGAATTGGTCAGTAGTAGGAATTAGTAAATATTTTTAGCCACTAGTAATCCTAAAACACCTCAGTGAGCTTGGGAGAGTTGGCTTAAGGTACTGCCACCTTAATTAGTGCCTTTGCACTTGCAGAAAACCTTGGTTTTGAGCAATGAGAGTGACTATGTCTGCTTTGCTGGAGCTCAGATACTAGATCTAATGTTCAGTTGCACACTTGCACTAATTACACAGAAGCAAGTCTCCCACCTCTTAGTTTTTTTGCAAACTTAGATAACTTTTAGATAATGAGGAGGAGGTGAAATGGAGACTTAATGAAGTTATAATTAGTGCTGGTGGTAGAATTTCAAGGTATAGAAAAGGACATAGGGGCATGGGTCTTAAGTCACTTACTAATTAATGCCTTATTTCAGTCACTTATGTATGTGCTAAGTTCTTTTCTAAGAACAGAGAACACAGCAGCAAACAAGCCAAAAGCCCTGTCCTCAAGTGGCTAACATCTTTAAGCAGAAGCAGATGAAGATATGGGGGAGTTTTGGTAATGGATAAAGGAACCCATTCATTTCTTTCTTTCTTTCTTTCTTTCTTTCTTTCTTTCTTTCTTTCTTTCTTTCTTTCTTTCTTTCTTTCTTTCTTTCTTTCTTTCTTCCTTTCTTCCTTTCTTCCTTTCTTCCTTTCTTCCTTTCTTTCTTTTGTATCATGACAGGCTTTTCAACATGCAGCTCAATGGATATGGGACTATGGGGTAAGAATTATTCATTTTCACAAGTGATTTCAGTCAAGTGTGCTTCTTAGTTTCCTGGATAGGAGCATGATCCATGAAGCTACATAATGTCTTTAAATTACTCTGTCTTCAACTAAATGTAAGAGAGGACCACTTTTAAATCCATGAGCACAAAGCCTCCTTTTTTAGAAGGCTTCAGTATGGACATGGGGATTGGGCTGGATTATTGGACAAAGCCAGAAAGTGTATGGGAACAGAGGGCAAATCTCATCACCGTCCGGTAGGTATAATGCATAGCTAGTATGAAAGATCAGGAGTTGACATAAAAATCAAGAGTGGGGAATAAAGTACTCAATGGAAATTGTAAAGTGGGAGAAAATGACTATAAAGATTTATGGCCAAGAATGAATACAATAGGATATATTCTGGATGAATTCCAGAGACAAAAGTAGATATTTGAGGCTAGCTTTTATAAGCTTTTAGTGCATTCTTATTTGGGCAGGGAAGATCCTTTTAAGGAAGCCAGAATGAAGCAAATATTCCCTGCTGCATATACTAGGAATAAAAGCAAGCAGAAGTGGAGTAGCAGAAAAGAAAATAGGACTTAATTGATGCACTGAGAAATAGAATGGATGTATATTTACTGAACGATTAATACATGTGCATTAGGGTTCTCCAGAGAAACAGAACCAACAAATTATATATATATATATATATATATAGAGAGAGAGAGAGAGAGAGAGAGAGAGAGAGAGATTTATTATAAGGAATTCTTTCACATTCCAATGACCAAAGTCTGATATCCATCAGGGAGTATATTCCTACCTCACAAAGGCATTGCAAGTTCTAAAGCAGTGAGCAGAGCTGTATAACATTTTTTAGGAGGGAACAATGAGACCATCTATCAGGTCCTCCAGAAACAGGGTATGCTTCAATGTTTCCTTTAGCCCTGGACCAGAAATGCCACACAGAACTTGAACTTACATTGTGCCCTCATATGGCCTCATCTAGATGTAGGTGGGGCTGAGAAAGGCAGTCTGTGGCTGGGCAGCCACTTTAGCACTTGTCAATGACTCTATGTTATGCAAAGGGGAATAAGTTTTGGTAGACAGCTGGCCATCTCTGGCATAAAAGTCATCTCTTATCCTTAATCTTATGAATTAAAAAACAATTAAGCTGCTAAAAGTTAGTAACTTGACTAGTAATGATTTTAAATCTGTCTGGAGGGATATATCAAAATCATTAAAAATTCAGTCTCTAGAATCATAGAGACTGCATTTGGAGGCTAAATGTTCAGTAAATAATATATTCTTGCCTCCACAATGTAGTAGAACTCTTGCTAGACAAGTAAAAATTTACCTCATCATCTGTAGCTTGAAAGTTCCAAAATGCTGGTATATAGGTTCTTTAAGTTTCCTTTCAATGCACAAATTTTTATTCATTCCATTTATTTTACTTGAGCTCTACTGTGTATCTGAAACTGTGTGAGGTAGTGGGGGGACAGAGATGAAAGAGCAATGGTCCAGCTCTTGAGGAGCTGAAGTCTAAACAAGAAAACAGAGATGATGTCAGTATCTATTCTTGATGCCTAGGAGTAGAAACACTGAACTAGAAATGCCCACAGGGCTGAGAGGCTTAATGATTCCTCCCTGTGGGACAGCGCTCATGCGGAACTCCTAAGCACTTAGACCCTGCTGGGCTGACTTGTTAAATTCCCCATAAGTTGGGTCTTTCCCTTGGAATACATTCTTGGTCATAGCTCTTGACTTCCTCTTTGTTTCTAGCCTGCCCTAGGAAGCTGTCTTTCCCCCTGTTTCTTTTTCATACCTATACCATCTCAAAAATTTTTTTTAATTTAAAAATAATTGATAAATGGTGCTTTATTCTAGAAAGTTTGTGGCTTCCTTTTTTATTTCATTGGTCTTCTTCCCTTCACCATGCCTTAGCCCAGAGTTTTGAAAACTAGTCTTTGGAACTTTGGGAGGGTTTGGTATGTTCTGTGGAATCTCAGTTTTTGGCAAGAGCTTTTTTTGCTTGATGTCTTTAATTCACTGCTAAATTTTAAAATTAATATGGTTTATCAAAACAACTACCTTCTAACTGATGAATGTCTTTCAATCCTAGTGCCTGAGCTTGTGTTTGTATTTATGATTGTATTTCCCTCAAAGGGCATTATGGAATGCTCCCTGACCAAAGGTTTCGAAGTTATAAAGGTATAAGAATGGAGAAAAGCAGTGGGAGAATTGGCTCATTGCACAGACCATGATGTTGTAAATACGAAGAATTAAAAAAGAAGAAAACAACCTATAGCGTAGCACTGGTGTTATGCTTATTATACAAGTACAGGTATGTCATTCACATATTAACTAGAAAAAACTCATTAAGAATCAATATGCTATAAAGAATTTGCTATTTTAGTAACTGGATTAAATACTAACACAGAGATTTTTTCTAATTTAATTTTATTTTAATTGTTGTTCAAGTACAGTTTTCTGTCTTTTACTCCCATCCCAGCCCACCAGCCCCGGCCCCGGGCCGAGCCTAACACAGAGATTTTTTTGAATGCCACAATGTTAAATTTATCTTAAAGAATTTATAGAACTGGCACTTCATGGATATTGTTCCAGGGCCATTAGTCGCTGGAAAAATTTTGATTCCACAGAAGACTGTTAAACTAGGAAACAAATTCATACAGAGAAGAATTATGTATTTTTTCCTGCATTGGTATTGTTGAAGTCAGAATATAAAAATGGATTATGTATAGAACCTGACTTGAGGTTACATCCTTGCATATTAAAGTCTACATCAGCAATATAGTTCCAGGAAAACAACATCATGTATTATTTTAAATTTATGCTATTAATTTGAGTTATAATGATTTTTAGTATTGTGTACATTTACTTTTGTTTTTTAGTTGAATATGAGTTGTGAGCACATATTTCTTTTACATTCATGTAAAATATGTGCATTTAAAAAATAAAATAATGTAAGACAACAAGGAGAGGAGTCTCTGTGAACATAGCTTAATGAGAATATATCTTATTCAAGCTATGGAAACACTGCATTAAGCAACCAAATTTCTCAGGAGTTCAGAACTTTCAATCTTTAAATCAGCACAGACTGAGAATGAAGGTCTGATGACACTGAGGCAAAATAAGGACAATGTGTTAAGATTTGAATCATACTTAGAAATACTACATTTAAAGGAATGTCCATTAGGTGATGGTCCTACTTTTTCGGAGGATTAAAATGGTCCTGTAAAATGCTGGTGATAATACATGTTGGGCTTACTTAGTGCTTTTACGTGACAAAATGTTGCTAGTTAATCACGTCCCAAAGCTGTGAACCCCAGCTTGTCTTGGTTCTCTGCAGCCCACTGGAATCTCTGATCTTCTGTCTCCGGTGCTCTGGCACTTGTTCCACTCAATTCAGAACTTTTGACTTTAGGCAGCTGCCTCAGCCATACAAGAGACTGCAAACCAATCAGCACAAGATGGTAGAGTCCTTCACTGTAATTGGGACCAGCAGTTGGTCAGGTAACAGAAACAAAACAGATGAAAACAAGAGTACTTAAGGTATGATACTCCTGTACCATAATTATTCTTTCTCACTTAATACGAATAAATATATGTTAATTAACCAGTATTTTGATGTGGAGCCACAGAATTATGGGTGTATTGCTGCATATATAAGTCACATCCAATTTCAAATTCTTTAAAGTGAAGCAGGAATTTAAAGGCAGTTGCCACCCTGGCTGGTGTGGCTCCATGGATTGAGTGACGGCCTGCAAACTGAAAGGTTGCCAGTTCAATTCCTGGTCAGGGCACATACCTGGGTTGTGGGCTGGGTCCCAGGTTGAGGGCATGTGAGAGGCTTACACATCAATGTTTCTCTCCCTCTCTTTCTACCTCCCTTCCCCTCTCTCTAAAAATAAATAAATAAAATCTTTAAAAAAGACAAAATTAAACAAACAAACAAACAAAGGCACTTGCTGTCAGCCTGAGTACAGATTCATGTCTAATCCCTTTACACACTTTTTTATAGTTGTGTCACTTAAATCTATTTCAACAGGATTTTTGGGGGGCTTAGCTTTATTTAAGTTTCTAAATCATTTATTCTATTTCATAGAAATAGCTCCTTTTATATCTATACTTTATTAGTATATTCAATATTTTAAATGCATAATTGCAAAAAATAACAAACCATAATTGTGGCCCTAGCCAGGTGGCTCAGTTGGTTGGAGCATCATCCCATACGGCTGCAGGTCCGACCCCCTGTCAGGATGAGTACTGGGAGTACCGCAGGCAACCGATTGATGTTTCTCACATCACTGTCTCTGTCTCTCTCTTTCTCTCTCTCTCTCTCTCTCTCTCTCTCCCTCTGCCCCTTCCTCTCTTTCTAAAATCAATGAACATATCCTTGGGTGAGGAATTTTTACAAACCCATAATTGCTGTAACTAGTACAGTTGGATGAAAGGGCTTCGGGAACCGGCCCAATTGACCCTTGTAAACAAACAAATCAATTGGTGAGCAGGATGAGGGCATAGTGAAGAGTAGAATCATTAAGCATAAGTGTTGTGAGCATCAGTCAGCATGTTTTGCAGAGAAGAGCATCATCTACTTTGGCAACCTGATTAAATGGAAGTCAGTCAAAAAATTCTTCTCAATATAATTTGTGTAGAAAAAGATTTAAGTACCAAATGGAAGTCCAAAGGAGAGAGAAACTGACTGCCTATGATTCTAGACCTCTTTAACCCTTGATTAAACAACAAAGGAAACAAAAAATAACTTAAAATTTTTATTTCCACATCTTCACTAATTAAAATATTAGTGAATTATTCCAATACAGATGAGATTAGGTGCATTCAGGATGGTATGGCCATAGCCTAATTATTCCAATACAAAAGGTTGATCTGGATTTATACTTTTCCTTTAAATTTAGAGGAAAATATATACCATATTTGCTCTTATTTTTTTGCGTTATTAGTAATTCGGATGTCAGATGTTGTTTTTAATTATGTGATGTCCTGTTTGTGTAGAGTTAGCACTTTCAGCAAAAGATTTTTCATTCCTGCAGAAAGGGCAACTTCTGTGCTCTAACTACACAGGTTTCACTGTGAATGTTGTCTCCTGCTGAGAATGTTTTCTCCAATTACCTCTTTTCCTTTACCCATCCTTGGCATCAATCAAGTCTCTTCACCTTATTGTTCCCTCCTGGCTCCAATCATTGCTGGTCTCCCTCCTTATCAGAACTCTTGAGCACTGTGACATTTAAGGATACCCTATCTTGGATCATTCACTGCCCATTTTATGTGTTTATGTCCTGTGTCTCAAAAGCCTACAGCAAGCCTCTTGGCAGAGGACCAAATCTCTCAAGTCTCTTTTCTGTCCACAGCATCTTTACATCACAGGTACAAATAATTGCTTATTCAGCTGAACTAAAACAACTAACAGGCTACCAGAAAAAACAAGTAGAAGTATATTTAATAAAGTGACCAGATTCTTCTGAGCAATTATTAAATATTTATTCTATAGTAAGTATTTTGAAGGATGGATGGTATAAACCTTCAGTCTTAGTCACAACGAAGTAAACCATATCCTCAACAGGAGCGTAGAGGAGTTAGTCTGTTTTAGGGCAGAGTTACTGAAATAGAAATTTAGATGGTTCATTTATCTTCCTAGGTTAAGTGCTGAAAAAATTTGCATACTACTACTGCATAAACAAATGTAAGGAAGGCTGTGGCATGCTTCCTTTTATTTGGTTAGAGTAATGCCTGACACATAAAACAAGTTTATTATCATCGTCCTCTTCATCCCCACCACGACCAAAATGAGAGCATTAGAACATGAGTTGATTGCTTCACTCAGCAGTGAGAATGGTTGAGCTTAGATTTGGGATTCCCAACAATAAAAGCCTAAATAAATTTTTTTGTAATGAAAAATGTTCTTTACAAGTTCTTCTTCCATCTGTTTCACTTATTTGCTCAAATTAAAAGGATTTTCCTCTAAAACTTTCCTCTGCTTCCTCTTCTTTCAGAGCAATTTTCTCCTAATAGGAACAGAGTGTAATGTAGCCTAATATATCTTCAATGCAAACTCCAGGACTCGATTGAAACTTCCAATAGAAAAACCTCATTTCTTCTCTCTCTGTGACTCTGTAAAGACTCCCTATTTCTTGAGTCATTTTTAAGATTACTCTCTTTTTAATATTTAGGTATTCTGGCTCAAGGTCACACGGCATGCTAATACACAAGTAAGCCATTTTACGTGCTGTTTTCCTTGGTCCATGTGGCAGTAGTAAAACCAGAATGAGAATTTCATTTCCTATTTCAGGTCAAAGCTATGTGTTTTGTTCCTCTGGGTAGGAGGAGTACTTCAGGGGAAAACACTAGTGTTAGCCTTTGGAGCAAGTGCGCCATTGATCTTGTGATAAGGTGACTTGAGGAGACTGATATGTTAATATAGAAGACGTGGATTTCCCTTCCTTTGAGTCCCTCTCATGCTACCACTGTTGAGAACCCTTGTCTGGTGGGGAGAATTTATTAATGACTTGAGCAATTGGAAGGGGGTACCTACAGGTGAGCACGGAGGATGCTCCCCACTGTAACCAAAAATATAACAAACAAGGCTCCCACACACAAGGGAGAAGAGAGTATCATTTGAAGATTAAAGGAGCGGTTTAAAGGCTCAAAACTTCTTCTCCAGACCTCATGGTGCAAACTCACAGGTGCTCAAGCATCTACAGAAGTTGACTTCTGAAATACTGCGATTTATAAGAAAAATAAATACTTTGGTCATTCAGATAACCAAAATGTATTTTCAGGCATATTTGGTCTTTGGAACACATTTCCTAAAACTCTTGGAATTTCCTGTGATAAAAGTGATTGTTTCTTTTGTCATGTTAATGGGTGACTTTTGGAAAGGCCTTAGCGGGGATAGGAGCTGAAGATTTGAAGATTGAGTTCAACTGCCAATGGCCAGTAATTTAATCAGTCATGCCTATGTAATGAAGCCTCCATAAACCCCCTGAAGGACAGGTTTCAGAGCTTCCTGGTTGGTAACCACATGGTAAATGAAGGGGAGTGATGCACCTGGACAGGGCATGGAAATGCCTCACTCGTGGCCCATACCTTGTCCCGTATACCTCTTCCACCTGGCTGTTCCTAAGTTACATCGTTTTATGATAAATTTGTAACCTAGTAGCAAAAAATATTTCTCTGAGTTCTGTGAGGTGCTTTAGCAAATTAATCAAACCCAAGGAGGGATCCTGGGAACCTCTGATTTTACAGCTAGTTGGTGAGAAATATAGGTCACAATAGGGACCTGGGACTGGCAGCTGAAGTCCAAAGAGGAGGTTGTGGGACCTTCTAACCTATAGCTGGTTAGTCAGAAGCACAGGTAACAACCTGGGCTTTCAATTAGTGTCTGAACTTGGGGTTAGGGCAGGGACAGTAGGACTGAACCCTTAACCTGTGAAATCTGATGCTATCTCTGGGTAGTGTGGACAAAGAAGGGGCCACAAAGGAAACCTGGGACAAGCTCAGGGGAGGCCTGCACAGCAGTGGCAGCCGTACACACTCAAAGACTGGAAGTAACCACACAGGATGATATGAAATTAAAACTTTCTAACTAAAAGTGAGCCATGGCAGGTAGTCCTGGCCTAGTGTAATCTAGCAAACCAGGGCCTGTCCACCTGTCACCTTGATGTATGACCCAACAATTAGTGTTGAAGGCAACAGTTTTCTATTTACAGGATTGCAACCTTGGGGCAGGGGCGGGGGACTGGGAGCACTTCTGCTTGGAGTCCTGTTCTTTCATGAGACCCAGTACTTTTCTTGCTCTCCACCAGGCTATAAGCCAAAACATGCCCAAAAGTTCCCCATATTTTTACTGTTTCTTAAGCTAGCTATGCAAACAGTTCTTTGTTCCCTTTGAAATCTACACTTGTGGATTTCAGAGTTGTTATTTTTTCACAGCAGCTTTCTTCTTCAGGGTTTGGGATATGTTGTCCTTAGACTTCTTGTAGTAGTTCAGGGAAACATGTGCCGTATTACCCTGGATCATGGTGGAGTCCAGGAAGGCTCACGTCCCATGAGAGTGGCCTCTTCATATGTCCTCAGATAAGCAGAAGTCAGCATTCCCCAGTCATAGTTCAGCATTCCAGGCATTTCTCACGAACCTGTTCTTGGTTTGGCAGGTTCCTGCACAGCTCCATTAGCTCTTCCAGATCCCCACACAGTTTTATTAGTTTTCATTTTTACACCCTTTTCTTAATCAGCACGGCTGCTTCCCTTACTACCCCAGGCCACATGGCGGAATCCTAACTTCCAGCCAGCATGGCTTCTCCTTTCACACCAGCCCTCATTGTGGAGCACTTCACCACCGACTGCATAGCTGCTTGCTGCTTCTTCTTTAGACCTGATGGCTGAGATTCCCCTTCTGCTTTACTACAGACCACATGGCTGCTGCTCCTTTCAGCCCACCCTTATTTTAAATGCTGACCCAGAGCTTCCTATGTGACCTTATATCTGGCCCTTCCTACAATGTGCTATTTTTGCCAGTTCCCCCATATTTTTTTACCTTCTTTTGGCTGCCATTTTTAGTCAGGGCAAGAGTACCCTGTGACACAGGAGACTCTGCCTCCCTGCCTCTTGTTCAGGTGCTATATAACCTTCCCTGGATATGTCACAAGTCACTATCATTCTGAAAGTCATGTAGACATTTTACCTGGGGCAGCTATTAATTTGCATTTTGTTTTGCAAAGTATTTTAAACACCATATTATTTACTTCCCCCATACCCCTACCATGGGCTGTGGGGAATTTCTCCTGTATTTGGGGGACCCTCACTTTGCACCCTGTTTCACTAGGCTGGTATCTTCCTTAACAAAGGTCAATCTTTATCTTAACTGAGCCTGTCTATTGTCTTTTTGCATCTACAGTAAAAGGTCTTTGGAATGTCAGAGTAATCCCCTTTTTTCCAGACCCCTCAGGGCACAATGTCTCACTAGAGCACAAGAACACGGAGCTCCTCATTGTTATCCTACTGCCCAAATATTATGTGCTGTAAATGTTCATTCTTAACTATCCTATACCCAGCAATGCAAAAGAAGTATCTGGATCTTCGTTTTACTCTTTAGCCAGTCTCAGAGATTTCCTGCTTTGCTTTCTCCAGCGTCCCTAATCTACCACCAATAGATGTCATGTAACCTTCCTTATGCCTTCTCCTTTGATTGTAATGTGTAAAATAAACTGCAAAACTGCCATTCTCCAGAGCATTTTCTCAATCCATTGAGATTTTCCTTCCTGACAATTGTCAGTTTGACTCAAACTTATAAAAATTCTCTACAGGCTTGGATGTTTCTTGTAGACAGTAGATAGTGTCAGACTTAAGTTGATTTCTTCAACACCCTGCTGGTGTCTCAGAATTGCTTGGTGTTGTGTAGGAAGCCTTGCCACACACGCATGCACACACACATGCATGCATGCACACATGCACACACGCACACTGGAATTGGTACCAGAGCCTATTTAACTTGGATTAGATACCAAAACTGAGTTAGTGTGCAGAATGTTTTTTAGCTGTGACTTTTTGGGATGCATACTTGTGGCAAGGAGGAAAGGAGGTGGGATTTGGGCAGAAAGAGAAGTTAAGCTGAGATGCAGCCTGAGGACAGCCTTGGCTGATGCCCTGAAGAGCTTGAGATCTGAAAAAGCTGGCCGTAGTGGTCTTGTGCTAGACAAAAATGGGCCAGTCTTTTATACTCCCACCATTATCAGCCATTGGATGTAGGACATCTCACAAAGGTAGGTGAGGCAATTCTCTGCAGCTGGGCAATCCCTGAAGCTTCTCTGCCAACAGCACTCTCAGCTGTTGGGGCAACAAGTCCATACCTGGGGGTGCAGCCCATGCCCACCCCAATGATTAGGAGTTAAATGCTATGTTTTATTCTCCTTAGGACTTCTCTTTTGATTCTCAAATACCTTTTCTTGAAAGTTAAAAAGAAAAATTAAACATTTGTAATTTTCGTTTTTATACTCATGCCACAACAAAATTTTTTCAAGGCAGTATAAATGTCTCTTAAAAAACAGAAAAAAAGGTCTATATAAGGATGTACTTAAAAAGGCAAAAATTGATCAAAGATCAGTATTCTAGATAGAATAGAGAAACGTGCTTTTTTATAGTCAAAATGATTTGACTTAATTTGACTCCAAGTTTTTTTTTCATTTTGTCTACTTGCTGCCTTTCTGTTCCCAAGGCCCTGAGTTGACTTAATTTTCATTCTAAACTATAAAAGAGTCCAGGTCTATATCAGTTTGCCCTGAAATTTATGACAGAGCTGAGAGCAATGGTAAAATTATCCTCATCCTAGATAAAAATCTAATCTTTCCAAACAAGAACTTCAGATCTTCAGTTTAAAAAGTGTTGCCTAACCCCAGTGCCAGACCTGACCTGGTTCGTGAGCAGACTCATTGCAGATTTCAATCCCAGATGTCCTTTTTTGGTAGCAAAAGGAAGAGATCAGCCAGTTGAATTACATTTAATATTTTCTATTCATACTGAATACTTGGGGTCTAATAGCAGATCATAAAAGCCCAACTCAGCTGAAATATGAACCACCATTTGTTATTATCAGTGCTGTGTGTCTTCATTACCAGCCTCATATTTCAAGAGGACAGCTGGTACTTGCAAGGTCAATGACAGTTTTATATAAAAACCCCAAAGGAAAGGACCACAGAAATCAAAGATTTGGGACAATCATATAAAGACTGCCATATGCTAACTCATCCATTCCAAAAACTGGGTGTTAATTTTTGGCACCTACAATGGAGAAGTCAGAAGAAATTGAAGAGGATAACTTAGTAAAAGCTATCAACATAAGACAGGACTCCCCAATGTAAGTCAAACACTCCATAAGAAAAGTTGCTAAGGAGAACTACATCCAGATAATTGTCACTGCTGAATGCCCACTCCCTGTTGGTGAATTCATTTCGAGAAAGCTTGATGCTACAGAATGATTTGATTATACAGCAGGATAGTAACGATCTCACAGACTAATGAAAACAAATCAAGATCAGCTCAGAGGTACCAAGGAATAGATGTGAACATGCTGTGTGCTAGGCTTTCAATGACCTTGCTGTTTTTACAGTAATGGAAGAGGGATATTTTCACAGCTTTTTGATTTTCAGAACTGAACAGAAGCAGATTTATGAAATCTATGACTGGTGTGTGTCACCTTTTCTCCAGAGGAATAGTGGAGCTATTATGAGAAATTATCCAAACCCAGGGCAATTCAACCCAGATGATGGCAGCATCTGCCTCAAAGTTCTTGATCCTGCCCAGGGATGAAACAAAATGATGCAGACACCTGATGTTCCCAATTATTTCAGCTTTCCATGCTGCCCATCCTGCATATTGACCTTCATTGTGAAGTCATGAGTTAAAGCTGTTTGGAGAATACTATGGGAGGGTAAGAGTGACTTAGGCTAGGAAAATGGGGACTATTGCCGGGACCTAGGAAAAACACATAGTGAACAAAGCTGTAAGCCCTCAAACTTTCCAGAATATTTTCTTGCCTCTATACTACTTGGTCTCTCCTTTCAGGCTTCATGAGCATTTTCGTTCATTCTTTGGACCCACGTCCTTTTTCATTTTCAAACCATATGCTCTAGTTTGCTGGAAAATTGGAGGCACACACACACACAGCAAAACAAAGTTCTGTTTTGCTGATGAAAGCAATAGTTTACTCAAAACATTGAATAAGAGGATTGAAAATTGATTATTCTTCACTCATGTCAGAGAGTCAGCAGTCCCAAACCTACCTGAGCATACTCTGGGATGTGGCTACTTTATTACCGAGGTGATGAGTACCATGGTCCCACATCATCACACCTAGGATATGGGAGTTTATGGTGGAAAGTAAGCCAGTTCTCCCAGGTGCAGCAGCAGGCAGAATGCCTCCATTACTGTAAGCTCCTCCCACCTCAGCAAAGTCATCCCCAGAGCTCCATATTTTACAGCCTCATTTCAAATTACTTTACAGTGAACTTGGATGCCCTGCGTCAGCATCTAATGGAATCCCAGCCCCAGCAGGTACACCACACGTCTACAGCAATGGGATAGACACTTATTTGCCAAGTCTCTAAATACTGTAAGTTAAGTTGAATAATCCTTTGTTTTCTTTTTTTTTAACTTTTTTTAATCCTTTGTTTTATACAGCCCCCTCTATACATTGCCCTCCACTGCTGACGACAACACCAGAAGTCAGTTCTTACTTGTCTCCTTCCATATAGTCTCAGGGAAAAAATCTAAGATGGGTAATTGGAAATTAAATGTAAATTCAATACAATGTTACCTCTCTAAAATATCCTTGCATTTTAGAAGTAAAAGCTTTGTTTCTTTTTAAGGAGTTACACATAACCACAAGCAGGAGAGTCAAGTGTGTGTCCATATGCACAGGAGAGTGTGTGGAGGGGAAGAAGGAGCAGATGGAATACCTTCTGTTCAGTGTGGCTGTGAACAAACCAACTCCACCTTTGTGCCCCGAATTTCATTTCATCTTTAAGTTTCATTTTGTGACCCTTGACCAGCCTCACTGTCCTAGCAAGCATATCAAAGCTTCCTAGTTGATGATTATCTGTATTCCTTAAAATTTAGCCATAAATATTTTTGTGAGCACCAGCCAGAATGGCATGACAACTGAGATAAATATCAGACTGGTGATAGTATTGATTATACTGCATTCTTTGTTCCTTTGTCTTCTCAATCAGCAGTACCTGCCTGAGTTACAATATTAAAAAAGTACTGTAACAGGGGCCTGCTGACAGAAAATAGTTTATACAAAACTACTGTCTGCTCCAAAATGTCCCAATCTTCCTGTAAGTAAATTATCCCATAATAAATTCTGTCATATCCTATGGAGCTACCTGCTTTGTGCTTCAGTTTGTAGATATCTTCCCATTACAGTGGTCATTACACCTTTGCCCCACCATCAACACCTTCTCCAAAACTATGTAAATCTTAGGGATGGTCCAATTGATCTTAGACTCACCACATCATCTGTGACTGAATGACAATGTATGTGTATGTTTACTGATCACAAATATATGTTCCTCTGTTGTTTCTCTCCTCGGTGTTGATCACTGTTTAACACACTGTATTATTCCACAAGGTATCCAGCCATGTACTATGAAAAACAGAGACATTTATTGAAGAAGAAACAGGATACAAGAAACATTGTACATAGGACAATGATGCCTGAGTCCCCTTCAAAGTAGGCACTTTGGGACCTCACGCAGTTCTCCCAATTGCCATCGGCTGCCCTTTTGTATTTTCCTGAATCTCACTGATGGTCTGAAATCTCTTTCCTTTCAAAAGTGATTTTAATTTTGGGAAAAGCCAGGAGTCACAGGGCACCAAATTTAGGCTGTAATGGGGTTGAGTCACCTGGGTGATTTGATGTGTTGCCAAAATCCTCTGCATGAGACATGATGTGTGAGTGGGTGCAATGTCATAAGGAAGCTGCCAATCACCAGTTGCCCATAACTGCAGCCTTCTGAATCATCCTTATATTTTTCATGGAGGAATGTTCAAGCTTAATGCAAAATTTGATGCAGATTCCTTGCTGTACTTGCTCAGACATTTTGAATGTAACGGTCACGCAGCACACATGCTCACTCAGTGGTGTCTACCGCCCCCACTGGCTAGTACAGTGAGATTGTTGTTGTTCATGCTTGTGTGTTCTAGTCTCCTCTCCTTGGCTGTGAGGTTACATGGATGTCTTGCACACTGTTCTTGTTATGTTAACAATGGCTGGACTTTTTCCAGACAGATCTTGTATATTTTATCTATTTATCTATATTATCTATGCTCCTAATAGAATATATTCCAATAGGCCAGTAGTAGTACATAGTAGAATGAATTATTTATATGATTACTACACTTTTATATATGCTTTTGTTGGTTACATATACATATTTAGTTATATTTTCCTATGCTGTGCTCAACTTTTCATTGTTTCTATGGTAAGCTTGGTGAACAGAACTTCTTAATTTTAATATAGTTGCATTTAATTATTTTGTTTTATGATTATTGCTACTTATATATAGTTAAATAATCTCTTTCCTCTTCCAAAGCTATGAAGATACTTTTCTCTGTTATTCTTTAGTATCATTGTTGCTATTTTTTCCAAATATAGGTCTTTAATTTTGTGTATGATATATATGTTATATGTACAACAACCCTGTAAACTCTAGGATTATTTCTAATAATTTATAAGTAAATAGTTTGGTGTATCCTTTGTATACAGCATACCTATGAAAAATTAACATTTTGTATTTTATTTCCTGATCTCTTCACCATTTATATAATTTTCTTCTTTACTGATATTGAAGATCTTCATGACAGTATTGGACAGAAGTAATGATAGTGAGCATCTCTGATGATTTATCCCTACTATAAAGCAGAGCTTTTAATATGTTGCTATTAATTATGATGTGTACAATGTGTATTTTTATAGATACTCTCAGTAGATCACCAGAGCACTCTTGTCAATTGCTAAGAACTTATCATAAAATGATACCTTTTTTTATTTATTAAAACTGTTTCTTCTTCATGGTATGATGGATTATATTTTTATATATTGCTGGACTGGTGTGCATATATTTCCCTGAATGATATTGGTTGATAATTTTTTCTTATATTATCCTTTTAGATTCTGGTATCATGGTTTTCCTGATATCATAAAATGAGTTGAGAACTGTTTTCTCTCTTTGTATGTTATGTAAGAGTTTACAGAAGATTGGACTACTTCTTTCTGGAACATTTGTGACAACTCACCAATGACGCCATTTGGTCCTGACATTTTCTTTGTGGAAAATGTTGGCTATGAATTTCATTTATTTAATATGACTACTTAGGATGTCTATGTCTTTTTCTCTTCAGCTTTATTAAGATATATAATTGAAATGTAACATTGTATAAGTTTAAAATGTACAATGTGGTGGTTTGATAAATGTATATTGCAAAATGATTACCCCAATGAGGTCAATTAACACATCCATCACCACACATAATTACTATAGTTTTGAGTGTGTAATGAGAACATTTAAGATCTACTTTCTTAGCAGTTTGGAAGTGTATATTACAGTATTGTCAACTGCAGTCACATACATTATATTCTCAGAACTTAATCATCTTATAACTAGAAGTTTATACCCTTTGACCAACATCCCCCCCATTCCCACACCTCCAACCCCCTAGAAACCACTGTTCTATTTTGTTTCTGTACATTTGACTTGTTTAGATCCCACATATATGTAAGATTATTGCATATTTTTATTTCTCTGACTTATTTCACTTGGCATAATACCTTCAAATTCCATTCACATTGTTATGAATGTGAAATTTTCTTTTTTATATGGCTGAATAATATTCCTGTGGGGGAGGTAATATTTTCTCTATCTATCTATCCATTGATGGACACAAGTTTATTTCCATGTGGTGGCTACTGTGAATAATAGTGCAATGAATGTGGGGATGCAGATATCTCTTCAATGTCCTGTTTTCATTTCCTTTGTGTTTATACTCAGAAGAAGGATTTCTAGATCATACAATAGTTTTATACTTAATTTTTTGAAGAACCTTCATGCTCTTTTTCATAGTGACTGTATGATATGTATTCCCACCAACAGTGTATCAGTGCAAGGGTCCCTATTCTCCACATCTTTGTCAATACTTACCTCTTGTCATTTTTATAATAGCTATTCTAACAGGTGTGAGATGGTATCTTATTGTAGTTTTGATTTGTGTTTTCCTGATGATTAGGGATGTTGAGCACCTTTTCATGTATCTGTTGGCCATCTATCTGTTCGCATGTCTTCTTTGGAAAATTCCCTGTTCAGGTTCTCTGCCCATTTTTAAAAACTGTATTATTTGTTTTCTTGCTATTGAGTTATATGAGTTTTTGTATCTTTTGGATATTAGCTCCTTATCAAATATATGATTCGCAAATACTTTCTCCCATTCAGCAGGTTGCCTTTTCACTCTGTTGATGGTTTCCTTTGTTGTACAAAAAAAAAGCTTCTACTCTTTAGTTTGATTTTGTCCCACTTGTTTATTCTTGCTTTTGTTGCTTGTGCTTTTGGCATCATATCAAAAACACATTGCTGATACCAATGTTAAGGAGCTTTTCCCTCTTTCTTCTATGAGTTTTACGACTTTGGATCTTATGTTTAAATCTTTAGTCCATGTTGAGTTAGTTTTTGTATGTGGTGTAAGATAGGAGTCCAATTTCATTCTTTTGCATGTGAAAATCCAGTTTTCTCAATAACATTTATTGATGACTTTCCCCATTGAATAATCTTGACTCTCTTGTGAAATGTTAATTGACCATAAGTGTGTGGGTTTATTTCTAGGCTCTTTGACTGTTCCATTGGTCTGTATATCCCTTTTTATGTGCATACCATGTTATTTTATTACTATAGACTTATAATATACTTTGAAATCAAAAAATATAAAGTCTCCAGCTTTTTTCTTCTTTCTTAAGGTTTTTTGGTTACTGGAGTCTTTTTGTGGTTCTGTAAGAATTTAAGATTGTTTGTTCTATTTATGTGAAAAATGCTATTGGACTTTTGATAAGGATTGCATTAAATATATAGATGGCTTTGAAGAGCTTGAACATTTCCACAATATTAATTCTTCCAAACCATGAATAGAAGATATCTATTTATTTGTGTGTTCTTTAATTTGTTTCATCACTGTCTTATAATTTTCAGTATACAGAGCTTTTGCCTCCTTGGCTATATTTATTCCTAAGTATTTCATTGGTTGTGTTGCTATTATAAACAGGATTATTTTCTTCTTTTCAGATAGGTCATTGTTAATGTATACAAACACAACTGATTATCTCAGCCTTCTTGGGTAATTTGTATGATATGTTTGTCTTCTTGGTCTGTTTTGGTGATTTTAATTTTTACCTGGTAATTTATCAATTTTGTCATAAATGTATTTACTAAATCAAATTTATTGTATTTCAAGTGTCTGAGACATCTGTAGTCATGCTTGCCTTTTCACTTTTGATATTTAGTGGCACTTTCTCTTTTAATTTCTTGACCATGGTTTGTAATATAATAATTATTTTGTAAAAATCAATTTTGGCTTTGTTGATTCTCTCTTTTGTATGTTGCAATCTTTTAAATTTATGCTCTTCATTTTATTCTTGCTTTATCCTTTCTTTGGGTTTATTTTGTGTTTTTTTTTAGCTTCATATGTATGCTTAGTTCATTATCAGCATATATTACTTTCTAATATTTTCACGTAAGACTGAATTTCCCTCATATACTGCTTAGACTACATCTCACAATTTTAAATATATACTATTTCATTATTTAGTTAGAAATATTTTATAATTTCCATTAGGATTTTCTTTCAAATATGGTTGTTTTAGAAACACGTTTTTTGTTTCCAAACATGTGGAGGTGCCCTCTTCTTTGTTTCTAGCTGAACTACAACATGGTTAAAGAATATACACTGTATACCTTCAATCATTTGAAACTAGATGGGTCAGTAATCAATTTCATTATTTTTCTGTGCCCTAAGAAGGATATATATGCAGCAGATGTTGATGCTGTTTGTGTGTGCCCGTGAGGTCAAGTGGGTTAAAAAAATTATGCTGTTTAAATTATCTATTTCTGTGCTAAACTCTGTCTCTTTGTGAATAAATAACTAAAAGAAGTGCACTTGAAAGTTCCTACTATGATCATTTATGTTTTTATTACAGATATATCAATTTTTGACTTATGAATTTAGGCATATCACTTTTTTATTTTTGAATTTTGACATATACTTTTCATACAAATTTGAGAAAGCAATATTTCTTGTATATTATTATCTTAATCTCTAACAATATTTTGTCTTGAAATCCATTTTTTGTAATATTAACTTGTTAGTCCAGCTTTTTTTTTTTTTGGTGAAGGTAGGAGTGGTAGTATTTATATGGTATATATTTTTTCAATTCTTTTGCTTTTAATCTTTCTTGGTCCTTGTAGTTCACACATATACCTAGTATACTCTTTAGAGTATACAACTGGAATGTTTTCATGCTATCTTATGCTTTGTTTAGAGCATTTATTGATAAATTTAGTTTTTATTTTATTATATACATAATACTTAAGGGATCAGTCTGACAAAAGGATATAACCCTAGTAAACATATATGCACCCAATATAGGAACAGCTAAATATATAAAGAAAATCTAGGAGGACTTTTAAAAAGATCAATAACAATACAGTCATTACAGGAATTTTAACACTCCACTGTTAATAATGGACAGACCTTCCAGACAAAAAATTAACAAGCATATAGCAGCATTAAATGACACACTAGATTAAATGGATTTAATTGATATTTACAGAACATTTCACCCCAAAGAAGCGGAATATACAGTCTTTTCAAATGCACACTGAACATTCTCAAAAATAGACCACATGGTTGGAAACAAAATATGCCTTAACCAATTCAAGAAAATTGAAGTCATATTAAGCATTTTCTCAGATCACAATGGTTTGAAACTTAAAATCAACCTCAAGAAAAAAAACTCAAAAATATTCAAATACATGGAGGCTAAGTAACGTTATTAAATAATGAATGGGTTAACAATAAGATCAAGGGAAAAATAAAAAAGCACCTGAAAAAAAATGAAAACACACAACAACCTCAAACCTATAGGACATAGCAAAAGCAGTTCTAAGAGAGAAGTTCACAGCATTACAAGCCTACCTAAAGAAGATTAAAAAATCTCAAAAAACAAACAAAAAACAATCTAAACTTACCCCTAAAAGAACTAGAAAAAAAATAACAAACGAAGCCTAGAGTGAGTAGAAAGAAGGAAATGATCAAGATCAGAGCAGAAATAAATGACACAGAGACTGAAAAAACAATTCAAAAGATCAATGAATCTAAGAGCTGGTTCTTTGAAAAGATAAACAAAATTGACAAACTTTTAACCAGACTCAACAAGAGAAAAGAGAGAGGACCCAAATAAATAAAATTAAAAATGGAAGAGAAGTAATACTGGATACCACAGAAATACAAAGAATTGTAAGAAATTACTATGAACAACTATATGCCAAGAAATTGAACAACCTGGGAGAAATGGATAAATTTCTACAAATATACAATCTTCCAAAACAGGAAGAAGCAGAAAACCTGAATAGATTGATATCAACTAGTGAAATCAAAGCAGTAATCAAAAACTCCCAACATACAATGGCCCTGGACCAGGTGGCTTCACAGGCAAATTTTACCAATCATTCAAAGAAGAATTAACACCTATTATTCTTAAACAATTCCAAAAAATTCAAGAAAAGGGAAGATTTCCAAATTCTCTCTATGAAGCTAATAATATCCTAATTCTAAAACCAGGTAAAAACACAACAAAGAAAGAAAATTGCAGGATGAACATAGATGCTAAATCTCTTGCTTTCTCTGGTCTGAATTTTGGAAAATTCCTTCTGACCTATTTTCTAGTTCACTAACTCTCTCTTCAGCTTTATCTGATCCACTGTTAAAGGCAACTACTATTTTTTTAAATCTCCTAAATAACTTTTTATGATTATCTGTTTCTTTGTCAATATTTTCAAGTTTATTTTTCATTTCTGTAAATGTAGGAGGCATGGTTGTTTGTTAATCTTTTGTGATTTATATTTATATTATGGGTAGCAGTTTGGGATCCAAGTTTTATAGGGATCTGGTTAGTTTCTAGGTGCCCATCCACTTTTTTCTGTGCTATCCAGGCAGTGAAAGCTACAGTTAATTTTCTCCTGCTTCAGCAAATGTCCTCAAGACTAAATGGGACTTTCTCCTTGATTTACCATTATAAGTTATTTCTTATACTTAAATTTTCACCTGATAATTATTTATATCTTTTCCATGAATTTTAGTTGGTGTTTTTGACAAAAGAGCTGGCATGAATAACCTAGTTCTACATATTACCAGAATACATACACCTACAAAACAGGCTTATTGAGGACTTGCAACTTACGGAAAACTAAATGTATGTGTGGGTGCTCCTTCAGTGAAGTCTTGGCTATGTTCCATAACTTTTCAAACACTTTAAGTTTCTAGGAAAATATTATCTATGTATTTAAGATGTAGTCTTTAATTCTCCATTGAAAGCTTGACCTCTCCCCTTTTCCCTTGGTGTCTTAGAGAGGGGAGAGCAGTGTACGGTAGTATATGGTTAGATCGTAAAACATCTCCTTCCCTTTCCTCTTTCAGGCACTAGCTCCTCCAGTGTTGATGATACAGAAGAAAGATTGGGCAGAGCCTCCTCACCTAAATGTTAACTAGATCCTGTCTTTACTCTGGCTCCACTGGGTTTGATGTGATATAGGGACCCTATTGATGTGAAAAGCTCCTCACCAATAGTGAGCGTGATTTTGGGGAGTGTTTTATTGTCTTTAGCTGTATACATTCCATTGATCAAGAGTCTTCTCCAGCATGCAGGTGTGTTTCCTATTGGCCCCTTCTGTATGTATTCCCAGTGCTCTCTCAAAGTTGAATACCTCATTACTTGACCCTTGAAATACACATTTGGGAAGACTCAAAGCTCTTGACTCATTTGCCTGTGCGCATCTATGTGGAACCAGAAAAATTACCAGCATCTTTTGAAAAGCACCTAAAAGATAGGAAGTGGTAGAAGTTGGACTACTCTTCTTTACAAGTACACTACACCCAAGCAATGCTGATATGGAGTTTCAAAGCCTCCATTTTCAGAACTCTCCAAAACCAAGTGCACCTCCAAACCTCAACAAACATATAGCAAGCAAACTCTTTTCTTCACAGATGGAAAGAATTGCTAAAATCACACTACTATATTCCTAGATTCTCAGTGTCCTAAATGCCTTCCCAAGAACTCCCTTACCATGTTCCACTCCTATATATAGGATGCATGTATATGAGTCTGTCTGGAGCCAGCATCCAGCTGGAGAATAATATGCCAGTGCCCCACCTTACAGGCACCTCTAATATTTAAGGAATTCCCCTTGCTGGGCTTCAGGGAGGAAAAAACAACCTCAAACCTCCTCATCCTCCTGTGAAAGAGGAAGAAGGATCCTCTTGTCTTTCCTCTTTATCTTACGTGAACTGTGGGTGGGGAGGGAGTGACATTGGGCTTGGTGCTGTGCTAGTACTCACTGGCAAGGCTGAGGGCAGAAGGCTGGCCCCAGAGGCTGGTGGTTAGAGTGTTAAGTAACAATTGCCTTTCATCCTCAAATGGCCTTAGCCTCTGTTGTGGGAGAACAGGGAGAATCTGACTCATTCTCTTAACTGTATACATATGTAAAATGTGCATACTCCCAGATGTAAACAGTTGTTCTTCTATTCTAGAGTGGTGGGCTCTTAAATGACATAAGAAGATTTCTTCACTTTTTTCTTTTTCTTCATCTATATTTTCCAATTTTTCCCCAATGAGCACACATTCATTTTATGGCAAGAACAAGAAATGTTTTCTGCATGCTCTACCTTTATTAATAGATCACTGCAAGACCCCTTTAAAAATATTCATTGAATTATTACCAGTTACATTTTAGTTTACTGGCAACTTGCTTTAGTTCTCAGATGTGGAAATAAATTCCTTGCGTTCTAACTCTTTTTTTAAAAGCACACTTGAACTTCAAACTATGCCACCACATTTTGTTTTGACTCTCAACTCATATTTTAATAAAAGTAATTTTTGTTTCAAAGCTGTAAGGGAAATGAAAAACTGAAAATTCAATTAAATGTTATATTTAATCTCTGACTTAGCATAAAAATACCTCCTTCAAATGAGAGAATGGTGGAAATAATTGTTCTGACAGGAAAAATTAGACATTCTAAGAGAAAATTGAAAATATGCATGTATAAACTTCTGCGATGGCAAGCTCAGCCTTTGCCTCCACCAGGTGGAAAGAAATTCACTGGCATTCAACTAAAGTACCTCTTGATTGGATTCAATAAGTTCTTTGCTCAGCCTGAAGGAAACAGAGAACTTGGAAAAGGTTCTTGACTGGCCTGGTATTTTTCCATTGTTTCTGGCTAGCAATGTACTCTTTTCAATTGTACTTGTTTGCCCCGATGATACATGAAGTTCATTGGGCCAGCACTTTGAGTTTCCAGTTCACCTTGGATATCATTTGAATGTTTTTCATTCTGGCATCATGACCTAAACAAAGGCAAAGCTTTCAGTTTCATTAAACATATATTTATTAATCATCTTCTCTGTGCCAAGTGCTGTGCTAGACACTATGAGAGACTGGGAGACGAGAGAGGCAGCCCTGAGTTGGACAGCAACAAGAAGATATCCTTGTGTGCCTCACATTCATTGCTGTCATTTGGACATTCCTTAGAGAATGTCACTTCTTTTATTGAAGAAGTAACAGTTTAGTGCAAAGGATAAGAATTCCACATACTAAGCAACTAAAAGCAATATACAAAGGAAATTATTCAATACTGAATAGTTTGATGTAGTTCATTAATAGAGGAGCTCAAGGATGGAAGAATCTGTGAGCAGCACTGATGGAGGGTGATTGCTGTGAACTCAGGAAATCAGATGAGCTTGAAGAATGAGTGGGCACTGAGTAGGCAGAATCAGGCAAGGACTTCCTGTGTATGGAAAATTACATGAAAAAATATAGAGTCAGGAAATAGTGAGTTCACAGTCTGATCAGAACAGAGGGGCAGATGAGAGGTAGAAGAGGACAGTTTTCAATCATTCATGATAGATATATGTCATGACGTAAAAATATTTAAAAATATTTTTGTAGGCAATCCACCCCCCTACTTTTGAATCAAAATTGGCCCTGGCTGGTGTGGCTCAGTGGATTGAGTACCGGCCTGTGAACCAAAGGGTTGCCAGTTTGATTCCCAATCAGGGCACATGCCTGGGTTGTGGGCCAGGTCCCCAGTGGGGGGCACTCAAGAGACAACCACACATTGATGTACCTCTCCCTTTCTTTCTCCTTCCCTTCCCCTCTCTCTAAAAATAAATAAAATCTTTTAAAAAATCGATGTGCCAAATGTTAATTATTTACACCACAATTAAGTCTTTTAGGAATAGTACAAAGAAGTGATAATGGCACAGTTTTGGATTCTTTATATGTAGTCTCATTTAATTTATGTGACAATTCTGTGAAGAGAAATTGCATTTGTTTACTGGTACAGAAAAAAAGACAGGAAAAACAGCAATTAAAGCAAGAAAACTGTTTATTTTCTCTTACATTAAAAAACTCCAAAGATAGCCCTGGCTGGTGTGGCTCAGTAGATTGAGTACCAGCCTGTGAACCAAAGGGTCACCAGTTTGATTCCCAGTCAGAGCACATGCCTGGGTTGCAGGCCAGGACCCCATTAGGGGGCATGTGAGAGGCAACCACACATTGATGTTTCTCTCCCTCTCTTTCTCCCTCCTTTCTCCTCAATCTAAAAATAAATAAATAAAACATTTGAAAAAAAATTAAAACCTTTAAAAATCTCCAAAGATAGTTCTGGTCTAGCACCATGACCATCACAGACCCAGGATTCTTTCACCTCTCTTCATCAGACTTAGTGAATGGCTTCTAGTCTCATGATGGCCTCATGGTTACAAAATGGCCACTATAGTTCCAATCATCACATCCATGTTTCAGATGGGAGGAATAAGAAAGGAAGCTGAAATGCAGAACAGCACAGCTCCTAGTTGAGTTAGTTTGCTTTAAAGAGATTATCAAAAAGCCTCATTCAGTGATTTCTGAACTGTAATCTCATCCCTATCTGTGAGAAATTATTAGAAATATGCTATTAACTGGTCATATTCTGCCCCTAATAATACAGAATTTCTACTAGTAAAGAAGAGGTGAATAGTGTATATTAGCTAGGCTAGTAGCAGTCTCTGTCAAAGTAATCTTACTGCCATTTGACAGATGAGGAACCCAAACCTCTAAAGTGTTAAATAAACTACCTCAGTCACACAGCCATGTCCTAAGCCCCTCTCTTTCTAGCCACCATGAGGTGTTTGTGCCTGAAATTCTAGGCTCAGTTTCCCTAGTGCTTGTCTCAGACTTTCTTATGTGCATATTAAACAATTGTTCTCCTCTCAGGATTTATCACTTTCTAGCTACAAGGAGATGTTTCAGTATCGTTAAGAGGATAGGGAACTTAGACAAACAATTTGTTACATGTATATATTGGGATCACTTCCTACAGGTGAGGTTTGGCAGGTGCAGTCTGTGGAAGTCTTGGGAATAAAGCTGCTGTACAGATACCATGCCTGCTGCCAAATGTGTTTCATGTTAGCTCTGCAGATCTGGTCTCTCCCCGCATCTCTCCCATTTAACATTTATCTATGTGTCATTTTTATTCAGACATCCACATTTCTGCCTTTTTCAGAACTGACACCCAGTTACTAACTTCATTCTCAAGAAAAATTGTGAGCAAAAACATGTATATAGAAGCATTTGACTCAGCCTCCATCTTCAATCTATGAGTTATTTTTGAACATTGACTCTACAAATCCAGATGCCAGTTCCTACAGGGTTTATTATGAAACATAAGGTACAATCATGCTTGTCCTCAAGCAGTGAACAATCTAGTTGGAGAAATGAAATGCATACACATAAAATGACAGCTAATAGTGCAAGGCAGTCTATAAGTGCAGGGCAAAGAGGGGGGAGATGTTCTAAGCATTGAAAAGAAGGAAAAATCCCTTTTGGCTCAGGAGAGAAAATTGATTTGGTCCCTATGGAATTTACAGAAGTAGAAAGATGAAGGGCATTTAAGAGGCATCTTTAGGTGAGGAAAGGGCAAGATCGAAGAAAGTCACAGCAATGGAGACAGTGGATGTGTTCAAGAGACAGGAGTGCCTGTGTTTGGCTAAAATAGTTGATTAATATGAGAAAGGTTGGAGAAGTGGACCTAGAGAACTAGTTTGTGGTCATAATATGAACAGTCTCAAGTTCCAGGCTAAAGGATATAGATTGGAAATGCATTTGTATTTTATCTAAATTGCATATGGGATTTAGAGTAGTATTCAATGAGAGTCCTGATTTAAAAGGACTAATTCCAAGTCTATACAAACTGTGTTCTATACAAACAACTTTTCCCACCCTAGGGTTCCTTTACTGATCTGAATTTAACTGGGGCAGATGCCATGGCCCCTCTTCCTTGTTCTGCAGCCTGCATTTCATTTGTGTTGCTCCTTTCACCAGCTCTTTTAAAAGAATGAGAGAAAGTGGAACTGATACCAGCTCATTTTATAAATTAGGTTTTACCAGTCTTACTAAAAGTTTTAGGGAAAAAGTCTGAGGGCAGCCTTTTGAATACAGTCTTAGATTTCTAAATGATTTTGCCTAGAGAGACAAAGAAGCAGTGACTATAGGAGCAATGTAGGTAGAGGTTGTCTACGCTTTGGAACTCAGGGAGATGCTGTGGCTCTTCTGTGCCTGACTTCCTGTTATTGGTGTTTGCAAATGAGGTAGCATGCAAAATAGTAATGGTAGTTTTCTGTTCTATCAAATCCCAAGAGGAGAATTAGGTGAGAAAATTTGTAGCAGTTTCTCTTCCAAATAGGCAAAATCCTTTAAGCAATGTAATAACATTATCTTATTTGGAGTTATTGAGGATATTCTGGGGTCACAAATAACAGACAACCTAATCCAAATAAGTTTAGGCAGGAAAGGAACTTATTAGTTCACAAAAAGGAAAGGAACTTGTAGTGTACAGGAATTCCAGTGGACAAAATACTTGGGTCCCCCCCCACCCCCATTCCCTCCCCATCCCACCCCAGATTTACAGGTTGAAATCCTAGCCTCCAATGTGATAGCATTAGGAGGCAGGGCCTTTAGGAGGTGATTAGGTCAGGAGGGTGGAGCCCTTATGAATGGGATTAGGGCCCTTACAAAAGAGACCTCAGAGAGCTGTTTTTCACTAAAGTGAAGATACAATGAGCAACCTGCAACACAGAAGAGGATCCTTACCAGGATCTGAGTGTGCTGCCCCTTTGATCTCAGACTTCCAGACTGGCAAATGGGATAAATACATTTCTGTTGTGTTTAAGCTACTCAGTCCATGGTACTTTGTTGCAGCGGCCTGAAGTAAAACAGGGGCACACACGGCTTCAGTGCGGCTGAATCCAGGGACCAAAGTGATGCCATCAGGACACTGTTTGTCCATCTTTCCACTCTGTTTTCAACAACATTCTGTTATTTTTTTATACTCCCTTGCTAGGTAAATGGCCATCAGCAGCTTCAAGTTTCAAGGTTCGAGTTCAGTGGAAAAGAACGCAGACTTCCTTTCAACACTTGCAAAGCAAAACCTTCTGGATCCTTTCCCATCAAATCTGATGGGATATTTAATTTTCCAAACCTAAGTCTCGTGCACCTTACTGTGGAGTTAGGTGTTCAGTTGACTACATTCAAAGTGCATAGACAGAGAATGGGAAATAGTTACTCTATCACAGGAAAAAGGCAAATGGATAGTGTGGGTGGAACAGAAACTGTCTACAACTACTTTGTTCTAAAACGTGTATCTTTCATCGATACATTGCACAATCCCCTCATCCTTTTCAACTTTCTAGTACCATTGCCTTATGACATTTGTAAGAGAATACCTGAATATATATAGCCTAAAATATCCAGTGTGAGAGCCTAGGCTATATATTTATTTTAGACCAATTTTTGAGAGTATGGAGATCTAGTTTTTATGGAGCGAATGTTCCATGTCAAAAAATTTACTTTCAGTATAATAGTTTATCTTCACAATAGCATTTGGAAACAGGAGTATTCTGACTTTTTAGATAAAGAATCTTCAGTGCAAAGAGGCTAAGCAACTCTCCCAGCGTCATGTAGCTAACAGAGACCTAGCATTGGTACTAGCAATCAGGTCTTTCTTGCTCAAAAGCCAAAAAGCTTCCACTGTCTTATGCTGCCCCTAACTCTAATTTCATTCCTAGAGACCACTCTCTTTCCACGGTCAAAAAATTATGCTGTGAGTGATCAGGTTTTTTTTTTTTTTCTCATTACATTCCAACCCCCTGCCTGCTTGTGAAGATAAAGAGTTTGAGATGTGCTCTGGCTGGTGTGGCTCAGTGGATTCAGTGTCAGTCTGAGAACCAAAAGGTCGCTGGTTTGATTCCCTATCAGGGCACATGCCTGGGTTGTGGGCCAAGTCCCCAGTAGGGGGAGCACAAGAGGCAACCACACATTGATGTTTCTTTCTCTCTCTGTCTCCCTCCCTTCCCCTCTCTCTAAAAAATAAATAAATGAAATCTTTTTAAAAAAAGAATCTGAGATGTGAGAGCTGAAAGGGACTTTAGATATTATTCTAGTTCAAAACTAAAAATTCTGCCTCAACAGATGAGGAGAATGAGGCACAGAGGACCATAGGTTGTTTAAGGTCATACCAGCAGACAGCAGCCCTAATTCAGGCATCTGATTTCAGGTTCAAACCCTGGCTCCTCCACTTTCTTTTCTTGCCTGAATATAACGTAAGGAAAGTTATCTTAACCTCTCTGGCTTTAGTTTGGTCCTCTGCAAAATAAGGATCAGAGCATTATGAACTTCACTGATTCCCAAGGACACTTTATTTCACATTGTAAAACCTAACTGTGACTTAAATGAAAAGCAAATCATAGTTTAATTGTATTTACTTTCTTAACAGTACATATATAAAGTAATGGCATGTTTCACAGTCAGTGATGTTGTTGCTTCTATGAAATATGGAAGTACAACCTTTATGGGGTTGTTGCAAAAATGCAATAAAATAATAAAGAGATATCATTTACAATAGTGCCTGGCACATAGTAAATGCTAAGTGAATGTTAGCTGGTGTGGTGTTGGTGGTGATGGTTATACTGTGTATAAATAAGACCATGTATATGACTTGGCCCACTCACATATCTTTTTAGGAGATAAAATTATCCCTGGGATTTGTCTTCATTTACAGCTTTGTCTCTTTGGCTTGTGGGAAACATAGTGAATTTCCTTTCTTACTCTTCATTACTGAGCATTGTAGCCTGAAGCTGAATGACAGCTCCCAAATCCATTTGAACTAATTATCCAGATTTGTTTTTTCCTCTGTTCAAATCATGTGGCAAAGTGACAAATTGTCCCTCATATTTGTGTTATATAGATACAAAGTAGAGCTTGTACTCTTCTCTCTGTTTTTTACAGTAAATTGAGAAAGGTGGTTTTTATGAATAGTTTCACCCAAAATTCTCAGCCTCATCATTTTAGGACACAAAAATGCATCACAGCAGGTAAATTGGCATGAGATATTTTGGAGGTAGAGATTTATCTTTGCTTAGACTAGTAACCATGGTTTTCTCTATTAAGAAGGAAGACTGATAGAATTCAGATTTAAATTATCACAATAACAAACTGAGTCAAGTTTTACTGATTTCTGAGACAAGTTTCTGTGTGTTTTTTTAAAAATTGTATTTCACTGCACAACTTTCAAAGGCACAATATTTTTTAAAATATAGGGCATTAATGAAAAGACATTGTGTTTCTTTTCTCTAGTTTCCAAAATTTCACTGCTTATAGATTGGAGATCAAAATAGGCGAAATCTTAACTGTTCTCGTTATTCAGAATTCACAGTTCTTTGTATTATTCTCCTATTCATCATTTCCTCACTTTCAGACTGTCTATAAAATGATGGGTTATTATTTCCACTACTTCAGTTAGTGTTTATGCCAGCAGGGGGAACATTATTTTATTATTTTTTGAGAATAAGAGCTATTTCTTGAACCAAGAAATTGAACTTGCTATTTTAGAGAAATAAATCAAAGATATCCTTCTTATCAGTCTCTACTGATTTCCTCTAGGGAGCCTTCCCCGTTCCCTAAAATAGCCCCTACACGAGTGAGAAAGCCTCCCACATCATATACTGTGCAAATCTCTACTTATTGCTATGTGACATGATAGTATGTGTTTCTGACTTCTCTCTAGACAGGGTGCTCCTCAGGGACAGCGACCATGGCCATTTCATTGCTGGGTGCACTTAGCCTAGAGCACTACATAAAAAAGTATGTTAAGTGAAGAAAAGTCTAGCTTGAAATCACTCTGAGAGCTCTGAGAGTATCTGTGTATTTAGTTTTAAAACTGATGTTTTCCATTGGGTGGTAAAGTTCATCACCAAAGTAGATGCTGTTTTCTCAGAGCTGCACCTGCAAAGTTGCCTGCACCACTTTAGGTAATAATCTGCTAGAGACACTTATAGACACATATTTACTTAATATTAAGCTGGGCCAGAAAAGAAACCAATTTCAAATTGCTTCCTCAGCTGGAAGCTCTATGCTAACAATAAAGTTTAATTTCAGCAGCTGTAGTTCTCAAATCAATAGACTGCAAAGAGGGTGGCAGAATTTCAGTTTTTGGTTTTGAATACTAAGCAGGTCAGAAGTTGCATTATTTAAGGATAAATTTACTGGGTTTTAAAAGCAGCTTTTGGAAAATTAGCCATGGGGATTGATATTATTTTCAATAAGAATTTAAATCTCCAGAGTAAAAAAAATACAGTGTCCAACCAGAAACTGTCACATTCTTTACATAAATGTGAGGGTTTTTTAAGTGACTTCAAGAGAAAGATTTGTGGATACATTGAGATATTAAATCACATTAAACCACTGAATATTCTTATGTGACCATGAGTTTAAGGACATTTTCTTAGGTCTCTCAAGTACTTTATTTTAAACACAAAAAAATATTGTAGTAACACCTTCTGGACACTAGGCTGTGCTGTGCTAATATCTGACCATTTTCCTCTTATAGTAATGTTAGTATTTGCACTAGAGAACATGTGTTGATAACTGGTGACCTTGGCTATATTGGCCTTTAAACATTGACCTTGTTTCCATGAGTGTGCTGTTTCACTTCATCTTTTAATAACTAATTATGCTGGTAGTCACTGGGGAACAAGAGTATCACATCACGGATATTTTTATAACCAAGCAGTCCTACTTGGAAAATAAATTTTAAAATATAAATAAATTAATTTGTCCTTAGGAAATAAAATGAATGGCCTTAAATCTCATGAGGTTCATCAGACAATGAACTTGTACCAAACAGAGGGTTCCAGGTCCCTATCCTGGATGTTTAGAGGTTGAGGATGAGAGAAAGCCACATCTACTAAGATGTTCTAAGGTCAGGTTGTACAGGAAGGTATTGAAGTGTTCTGAAGTAGTTGGAAAGAGCTGTCAGCATTTCTGAAGGGATGTTAAAGGTCAAGCTGATTAGTATTTAAAACATAGAGATAGGTCCCTGGCTGGTGTGGCTCAGTGGATTGAGCGCCAGTCTGCGAACTGAATGGTCGCCAGTTAGATTCCAGTCAGGGCACATGCCTGGGTTGAGGGCAAGCAAAAGGCAACTGATTCTCTCTCACACAACAATGTTGCTGTCCCTCTGTGTCTCCTTCTCTTCCTCTCTCTCTAAAAACCAATAAATAAAATCTTTAAAAAAAAATGAAACATAGAGATAGGGATGGAGACGAGGGCCAGAGATGGTGCTGAGTGGGGTCTGGAAACTGGACAGATTGGCTAATCTTGATCTGCTGGACTTTTCTTCCTGTCAGCTCTTGGAAACATGGATCCATCTCAACCATAGGCTTTGATTCTGACTGACCTGGGGAATTTTAATATCGTGGCCTAGATATTTATGTTGTTTTATTGAAGGGGGAATAAAAAGTGAACTATACCTACCTTTCCTGTCCACTGTGAGTTTCTGGCCTGAATGAGGCTTCAGCAACATGGAGGCTAACTGTGGAGGTGAGGCTGTAGGCTACTGCATACACTATCATATTTTCCCACCAGGCATTTTTTCTCCTCAAAGGCAGAGATTGATATGAGTAGAGCCCAAGACTCTAAAAGAAAAGATCTTCCCAACTCAGTTTGTGGAAGACACTGAAGGTGCCCAGTTAAGTACTTATTTTTCTGTCTCATTGAAAGGAACAAAACCACAAGTTTTTCCTTCAATAATTGTGTTTAATTAAACTTCAGGCTCTTAAATATAATGCATACTGACAAATTCTCCATAGAATCTTTGAGAAGAAAAGTACAGCTGTTCAATTCATGAATTTATTTTGCAGTACCTTAATAGAACATTTTCCTCAAAAAGAATCTTATTCTTTAGATGGCCCAAATGACTATTTGTATTTTATCTTCTCACCTCTGTTATTTTTGTCCTGATTCTGGACTGAAATTACTTGTTAGCTGCAGTAAGTTTTGTTTCTTGGGTCAGATCAGTTATTCCTGTGAGCTGCAGGCTCATATTGAAAATTCACTATTTTTATTTCATCCTCCTCTGTGCCAAAGACTGTACTTGCTGAAGGAGGCTTTAAATTCAGTGAGGTTAACGGAATTTTTATTAAGCATGTAATGTCTGATTAATCATCTTAACTTAGATGCTTTACAGGTTAAGTTATAATATTGGTTCATGAACTATTCAACAAGATGTTTTCTGATTTAAAATATAGCTAAAGACTTCCAGTCAAGACAGTGACATAGGCAGGCATGGCTCACCTCTTTGCACAACCACATCAAAATTATAACTAAAATACAGAACAATCATCACTCAGACCCATCGGAAATCTAGTTGAATGGAAGTCTGACAAGTATAGAATTAAAGACACCACATCCATCAGACTGATAGGAGGGGTGCAGATGTAGAATGAGCTGGTCCTTCATCCACGTGTGGTAGATAAAAACCCAATTTACAGGTCCACCAAAGCTGCTTTTCCACATGAATGACTGATCTTGGCTCATACCTCACAACTTCCTAAATCACATCAAACAATCAAGAGATGGCCTCAGTGAGCCCCAGGCCCAGCACTAGCAGGAGCCACCTTAGATTCACAGCTTGGCTTTTCCTGGGATCTCCAAGCCCAGCAAAAATAGCAGCCATCTTGGATTGCTTTATAGCTCAGGCAGGGTGCCCAGAGCAAACATAGGTGGGGACTGACCTTGGCCTGCAACACTGGGGAAACCCTGGAGCCAGTGCACCCAGGGGACAACTACAGACCATGTTAGAGCACCACCACCCTGCCCCTGCACAGCTAGTCCTCCTCAGAGGGAAAAAGTCAGTGGTCATAGCCTGTTCTTACAGTTGACTGGCCAGGGTAAATCCCTCCCATTGATCTGCCAACAGCAACCAAAGCTCAACTACAAGAGGAGGGTGTACTCAGTCCACATGAAGGACACAACTCAAGTACCCTATGTATGACAGGGGAGGCTGTGCCAATGGACCCTGCAGAACACCTACTACATTAAGCCACACTACCAAGACATGGAGTCAAAGTAGCTCTACCTAATACATAGAAACAAACACAAGGAGGCTGCCAAAACAAGGAGACAAAGAAATATGGACCAAATGAAAGAACAGATCAAAACTCCAGAAAAAGAGCTAAATTAAATGGAAATAAGCAATCTATCAGATGCAGTGTTCAAAACACTAGTTATAAGGATGCTTAAGGAACTTGGGGAGGACCTTCATAGCATAGAAAAGATCCAATCAGAAATGAAGGATACACCACTTGATATAAAGAATAACTTATTGGACAACAACAGTAGAGTGGATGAAACTGAGAATCAAATCAATGATATGGAACACAAGGAAGAAAAACAACCATCAGAACAACAAGAAGAAAAAACAATCCAAAAAATGAGGATAGTATAAGCAGCTTCTGGAACCACTTTAAGAGTTCCAACATTCACATCATAAGGCCGAGAGAAGAAGAAGAGAAAGACAAAAAATTGGAAATCTACTTGAAAAAATAATGAAAGAAAACTTCCCTAATTTGGTGAGGGAAATAGATATGCAAGCTCAGGAAGCACAGAGAGGCCCAAACAAAATAGATGTGTAAAAAGGCTCACTCCAAGCCACGTTGTAATTAAAACCTCAAAGGTTAAAGATAAAGAGAGAATCTCAAATGGAGCAAGAGAAAAGAAGTTAGTAACCCACAGGGAACTTCCCATAAGAATGTCAGCTGATTTCTCAAAAGAAACTTTGCAGGCTAGAAAAGATTAGCAGTAAATATTCAAAGTCATGATAAGCTGGGATCTAATGATATGCTCTACCCAACAAAGAACCAAAGGGTAGACAAAAAGCTTTCCATTCAAGAAAAAACTATAGGAGTTCACCATCACTAAACCACTATTGTATGAAATATTAAAGGGACTTATTTAAGAAAAAGGAGATTATTCATTCCTCCCCTCCTTGTTGTCATTGTCCACAGGTCCTTTATACATATTCTTTGATGACCCTCCCCCTTCTTTGCCCTGTAATGTGGGAGGTGGGGGTGGGTAGGTCTGGGGAGAGTAATAGTCAGAAAATGGGGACAACTATAATTGAACAATGGTAAAAAATTAAAGAAAATTTAATGCACATAATTTCATACAACTGTTTTTGAAATTCATACTTTTTTCAATTCTTTAGATTCCTTTAAAATTCATTTCTAAATGCCAAAATAATACTTTTATCATTTTAATAAACATGCATTGTAGGCTTGAAAAAAGAAAAAGATCAAAACTATGAATAATAAAATGGCAAAAAAATACAAATCTATCAACAGTCAAATCTAAAAACAAATTAAGCAAACAAGAACAGAGACAGATTCATAGATACAAAGAGCATTTTGATGGTAGCCTGATGGGAGGGGGGTGTGGGGAAATGAGAGAAGAGGTGAGGGGACTAAGAAGTACAAACAGGTAGTTACAGAACAGCCATGAGGATGTAAAGTACACTATAGGAATTGGAGTAGCTGAAGAACTTATATGTATGACCCATGGATATGAACAATGGTGTGGGGTTGCCTGAGGGGGTAGGGGGTGCAGCGTAGAGGAGGGGTCAAAGAGGGAAAAACCAGGACCACTATAGTAGCATAATAAATAAAATATAATTAAAAATAAAAATATAGCTAAAGACAGAGGGAAAAATCAGGTAATACGTTTAATATGAATCTACATGGAGAAATTTTCCCACACTCATTCAATATTTGACTAACATAAACTAGGTCATATTGACAATTAAAAAAGAGATTCTTCAAGAATGTACCAAACAGTTCTGGCCAAGATGGAGGCATAGGTAGAAACCCTTCCCTTCCTCACACAACTAAAAAGAGGATAACAACCAATCTAAAAGCAATAAACAACCAGAAGTGCCAGAAAATCAAAGTGCATGAAACTCTGACAACCAAGGAATTAAAGAAACAGTCAACCACACTGGTAGGAGGGAGATGGGCAGATGGGTGGATGGAGAGAACCTGGGGCAAGGTGGCAGACCACATGGATGGGGCTGGCTGAATGGGAAACTGAGACTCAGAGCTGACTGTGGACTATGGCAGGGTTTGTCAGGTGGGTGAAACTCCCAATCTCACAAGAAAGTTTGTTGGAAAGTGGGGCTAGAGCCCAGCAAGCGAGCTGCATTGTTCCTTCTCTGACCCCTCCCCTACAGACTGTGCTGCAACAAAGCAAAGAGAGTTGCCCTGCCCTGAGGAATACCTAAGGCCCTGCCCCCTTACAACTTCACCGGTGCTCTGAGACAAAGCAATATGGCCCAAATGAAAGAGCAAAACTCCAGAGAAAGAGCTGAGCAATGAGGAGATAGCCAACCTATCTGATGTGGAATTCAACACATTGGTAATCAAGATGCTCACAGAACTGATTGAGTTTGGCTGAAAAATGAAAGAATAAATGAAGGATATCCAAGTGAAACAAAGCAAAATATTCAGGGAACCAACAGTGACAGGAAGGAAACCAGGACTCAAAGCAACAAGTTGGAACAAAAGGAAGAAATAAACATTCAACTGGAATAGAATGAATAAATTTAAAAAATGAAGAGAAGCTTTGGAACCTCTGGAACAACTTGAAAAATCACAATATCTGAATTATAGGGGTGCTAGAAGGAGAAAAACAAGAGGAAGAAATTGAAAACTTATTTGAACAAATAATGAAGGAAAACTTTCCTAATGTAGTGAAGGAAATAGACTTCCAGGAAGTCCAGGAAGGCCAGAGAGTTCCAAAGAAGTTGGATCCAAAGAGGAACACACCAAGGCACATCATCATGAAGTTACCCAAGATTAAAGATAAAGAGAAAATCTTAAAAGCAGCAAGAGAAAAGGAGACAGTTACCTACAAAGGAGTGCCTGTAAGACTATCAACTTATTTCTCAAAAGAAGCCTTACAAGCAAGAAGGGGCTAGAAAGAAGTATTTGAAGTCATGAAAGGCAAAGGCCTACATCCAAGAGTACTCTATCCAGCAAAGCTATTTAGAATGGAAGGGGAGATAAAGTGCTTCCCAGATAAGGTCAAGTTAAAGGAGTTCATCATCACCAAGCCCTTATATAATAAGGCTTTAACTTATATAATAAGGCTTTAACTTAAGCCCTTATATGATAAGTCCCCTTAACATTTCATATATGAAATGTTAAGGGGACTTATCTGAGAAAAGGAAGATCAAAAATATGAGCAGTAAAATGACAACAAACTCACAACTATCAACAAGGATAGTTGTTGAACCTAAAAAAATAAAAGAAAAAAAACACAAACAAAAATGAAGCAAACAACTAGAACAGGAACAGAATCAGAGAAATGGAGATCCCATGGAGGGTTTTCAGTGGGGAGGGGAAGGGGAAGAATGGTGGGAAAGGTACAGGGAATAAGAAGCATAATTGGTAGGTACAAAATAGATGGGGAGAGGTTAAAAATAGTATAGGAAACAGAGAAGTCAAAGAACTTATATGTACAACCCATGAACATGAACTAAGAGGGGGAGTGCTGGAGCATTGGGGGGTGCAGGGTGGAGGAGGGATAAAGGGGGAAAATTGGGAAAACTGTAATAGCATAATCAATAAAATATACTTTAAAAAAAAGAATGACTGGACAACATTGGATTGAGCTGAATTCCCCGAGGTTTTGAAGTCTTTCTTTCATTTCTCACTTAACCTTCAACTGTTCACTCATCTCATTCTCCATCAAGAGTTCATCCTGACCACTTTCTATGCCAATCCCCTGTACACCTTGAAAAGGGACATAGGAAAGAAAAAGTGAGAAGAGTGAAAGGATGGAGGAAAATGGAAATGAAAGAGGGAAACTACACTGAAACAGGGTTACTATGTGGTCTTGATTATATTCTATGTAATTTCCCTTAGCAGCTCTGTTTGGATTATCACCAAAAAAAATGTGCCTGGGAAAATATGGAGCCTCAAAAAAAAAATCCCTAACAAGATAGCATCTTGCTTTACCAAATTTTTTCTTAGAAAATAAATTTTGTTATTGTTGTTCAGTTGTCCCCATATTCCACCATTACTCTCTTCTGCCCTACCCACCTCCCACCTTTCATATTCATTCCTGCCCCTGCCACATTGTCTTTGTTCATGGGTCTTTTATATATGTTCCTTGACTTGATCCTTCCCCTTATTTTCCCCATTACCCCCTCTTCCCTCCCCTCTGGTCACTGTCAGTTTGTTCTTTATTTCAATGTCTCTGGTTATATTTTCCTCACTTCTTGTTTTGTTGATTAGGTTCCATTTATAGGTGAGATCATATGGTACATCTCTTTCACTGCCTGGCTTATTTCACTTAGCATGATGCTCTCCAGTTCCATCCATGTTGTTGTGAAGGGTAGGAGCTCCTTCTTTCTTTCTGCTACATAGTATTCCAATCTGTAAATATACCATAGTTTTTGATCCACTCATTTACTAATGGGCACTTAGGCTGAATCCAGCACTTGGCTACTGTAAATAACACTGCTATGAACATTGGGGTACATAGGTTCTTTTGAATTGGTGTTTCAGGATTCTTAGGGTATAATCCCAGCAGTGGAATTGCCAGGACAAAAGGCAGTTCCCTTTTTAGTCTTTTGAGGAAATTCCATACTGTCTTCCACAGTGGCTGCAGCAGTCTGCATTCCCACCTACAGTGCACTAGGGTTCCCTTTTCTCCACATCCTCACCAGTACTTGTTGTTTGTTGATTTGTTTATGATGGCCATTCTAACTGGTGTGAAGTGGTATCTCATTGTTGTTTTAATTTCCATCTCTCTGATAGCTAATGATGCTGAGCATCCTTTCATCTGTCTCTGGACCCTCTGTATGTCCTGCTTGGAGAAGTGTCTGTTCAGGTCCTTTGCCCAATTTTTAGTTGGTTTGTTTGTTTTCCTGGAGTGGAGTGATGTGAGTTCTTTATATATTTTGGAGATCAAACCCTTGTCCAAGGTATCATTGGCAAATATATTTTCCTATACAGTTGGTTCCCTTTTATCTCTCCCTTCCTATGGCTGATTAATCCTAGTAGTTTGTGTTCAGCTGATGAAGACAAATGGAGAGAGCTCCAGCACTTTTTCAGAAGTCTAAGAATGTGCTATCAAGATTCCTTTGCCTTAAAAGAAAAACCCAAAACCATAAAGCCATGTTTTGCTAAGTTCTGATGAAAAAATTGTTCCTTGCCATATTCAGATTACTGTCATTCAGGGATATTTCAAATGGAACTATTTGTATTAATCACTAGGAAAGGGAATGTCCAAAGGATAAATAAAAGTATTCACTATTCAAAAAATAAAGCACAAAAAGTAGGCATCAAAGATTCTAGAAATAGATCTTTAAATAGAAAATGTTTATACTTTTGTCAGTGTAAGAGATTAATTTTATTTTTAATCCTACATCACTGACTTAGAAGCAACTTGAGGTCACAACAGCGATTGACTCAACCATCTGAGCTTTTTCCTGACCTCTTCACTCTTTTGTTTGATCCTCCTTCCTTAACTTTCTTTTTTTAACTTTTTAAAATATACTTTATTGATTATGCTATGACAGTTGTCCCATTTGCCCCCCTTCCCTCCCCTCCACCCTGCACACCCTCTCCCACCCATATTCCCCCCTTTAGTTCATGTCCATGTGTCATACTTATAAGTTTTTTAGCTTCTACATTTCCCATACTATTCTTACCCTCCCCCTGTCTATTTTCTACCTACCATCTATGCTAGTTATTCTCCATACCTTTTCCTTCTCTTTTCTCCTCCCACTTCCCTGTTGCTAACCCTCCATGTGATCTCCATTTCTGTGGTTCTGTTCCTGTTCTAGTTATTTGTTTTTGTTTTAGGTGTGGTTGTTAATAATTGTGAGTTTTCTGTCATTTTACTGTACATGTTTTTTTATTTTCTTTTACTTAGATAAATCTCTTTAACATTTCATATAATAAGGGCTTGGTGATAATGAACTCCTTGAACTTGACCTTATCTGGGAAGAATTTTATCTGCTCTTCCATTCTAAAATGAAAGCTTTGCTGGATAGAGCAACCTTGGATGGAGGTCGTTGCCTTTCATGACTTGGAATACTTCTTTCCAGCCCCTTCTTGCCTGCAAGGTCTCTTTTGAGAAATCAGCTGAAAGTCTGATGGGAACTCCTTTGTAGGTAACTGTCTCCTTATCTCTTGCTGCTTCTAGGATTCTCTCCTTCATTTTTATCTTGGCTAATGTAATTATGCTGTGCCTTGGTGTGTTCCTCCTTGGGTCCAACTTATTTGGAACTCTCTGGCCTTCCTGGCCTCCCTGGCCTTCCTGGAAGTCTATTTCCTTTGCCAGATTGGGAAAGTTCTCCTTTATTATTTGTTCAGATAAGTTTTCCACTTGTTGCTCCTCCTCTTCTTCTTTTGGTACCCTTATAATTAGGAGGTTGGAACATTTAAAGATGTCCTGGAGGTTGCTTAGCCTCTCCTCATTTTTTCTGAATTCTTGTTTCTTCCTTCTTTTCTGTTTGGTTGTTTCTTTCTTCCTTCTGGTCCACTCCATTGATTTGAGTCCCTGTTTCCTTCCCATCACTATTGGTTCCCTGTACATTTTCCTTTATTTCACTTAGTGTAGTCTTCATTTTTTCATCTAACTTGTGACCAAATTTAACCAATTCTGTGAGCATCCTGATCACCAGTGCTTTGAACTGTGCACCTGATAAGTTGGCTATCTGTCACTTGTATTATTTTGGGAGCTTTGATCTGTTTTTTCATTTGGGCCATTTTTTTTGTCTTGATGTTCCTGTTATGTAGTGAGGGGTGGAGCCTTAGGTGTTTACCTGGGTGGGGCAACCCATTTGCTGGGTTGTGACGCTATATGTGGGGGAGGGGTCTGAGAGGGAACAAAGACACTTGCTCCGCTCTCTGCCAGATTTCAGTCACCTCTGCTGCTTCCCCCAAGCAAACTGGGCCCTTCTGGTGCTGGTTCCCAGGTGGGTGGGTTTATGTACATTCTAGGACCCTGTGAGTCTCTCCAACAAACTCTCCTGTGAGGGTGGGAGTCTCTCTAAGTACCTCAACCCCCACAGGTGTTTTCAATCTGTGTTTGAGGCTTTATTTCCCTGAGCTGGGACCCTGGGTTTCTCTGTCTGTCTTGCTCCCAGTTTCACCTGGTTTATCTGCTCTCAAATGTGGGACCACCCGGTCTGCCAGCTGCCTTGTGCACCATGCCCCTCCACAGTCTGCTGCCTTGCTGGGTCCACTTGCCCACTGTCACCTTGAGCGCCCAGGGTCCGCCAGTCACTGCCTGTGCACCTGGGGTCTGCCAGCTGCTGCCTTGTGTGCCCAGGGTCCCCCAGCCACCGCTTTTTCTTTTTTTGCCACGGTGCCTCTCCACCCAGCCATCGGACTCCACCCCTCCTATTGGTCTGGATGAATACTTCTACTTTAACTCCTTGGTTGTAGGACTTCCATGCAGTTCAATTTTTTTGTCAGTACTGGTTGTTTTTTTGTTTCTAAATTTTTATTGTCCTTATTTTGTTTGTGCGAGGAGGCACAGTGAGTCTACCTACACCTCAATCTTGGCTGGAAGTCTTTTCCTTAACGTTTGATTGCCTTATTTGCAGGAGCCTAAAAGGGTAGCATTACATTTCCAACCTTTGAAGTATTTGTGGGAGGCAATCAAAGGATAAATACTCCAAACTTTCACCTAACAAATCCAATGGAATTTATTATATTCTGGCAGACATATACTAATAGCAATAATTACTAATAGCAGTAATCTGCTATGATAAGCAAGGCTTTTAGATCTTGGCTTCAAAGCATTTATAATTAAAAACTATCAGTAAAGCTGCACATGCTGAAGCACATGTCAACAAACAAGGAACAGAATAATATATCTAGAGGTAGAAACCAGAAATAAGCTTCTAAAGAAAGCAATATCTATAGGTCAGAATTTTTAAAAAAAATTACCTTTACTTCAATTTATTAAATGTGGGGAGAATAAATTATGGATATATAAACATTCTAAGGAATGCTTTTAAGCAAAGACATAAAGTTGCAAATTTTGTTCATCCCAGCTTCTCATTTACTCCCCATTTTGTAGCATCCCTTAACTCTTGACACTTCGGTCATAAAGTGACTTCTGCTCTCTACCTATTTTCCACCATCCAGATCTAATTTAAATAGCAATTTTCATCCTGTAGTTCATTGTAGTCCTCAAGTTTCCCTTTTCCAAAAGGTATGTGTCCTTAAGTCTCATCTCTTTTGTGAAATGAGACTTTACTCCCTGTTAATAGAACTCTAAACATTTTTAAAATTTTAAGCATCAGCCAATGTACATGTTTATGGGAGTGGTATTTGAGAAATAAACATGCCTTCTTGAACCCCTGAGATTATAGAAGTTTTTCTTGAGTAAGAAAGGTAGACTAAGGTCATCCTTTTACATTTTTAAGTCACCTAGTAAGATCTTTCCTTTTTATTTTACTGGTGTCAGAATAAACTGACAGTGTGATAGTAACAATGATGAAGGTGGAGGTAACAATAATAATTATCCTAACTGCTTTGAGTATCATCAGTTGTATAACTCTGAAGTTCATTTTCTTTCAGAAAAGTATTCACATAAAAATATTTTTTATCTAGGCATAGAGGACAATACTTAAAGGGAGAAAGATTATTGGAAATCTATTAGGAAGAGCGGATGGGATCTTGCCAATATATTATTGACAATTTTTCAAATAGGAAAGATGACAAAGGGAAGAAGCAACATAGTAACATATGAATATGATAGGCAGACTTAGGCTTCATTGTGACCATAGGCTAGTCACTTAACCTCTCTAAGGCTCAACGTCCTGACCTGTAAATAGAAATAATAAATCCTATCCTACAAAAGTGTGGTGGAACTAAGGCCTTGAGCTCGGTAAGTTTTATTTCCCTATTCTTCCCCTGGGAAGAAAAAAAAAAAACCCCAAACCTTAAGCCTGAATACAATATACAAAATGAAATCCACAGCGACCATAGGGGGAAAACTGCTGCATGTTATATGTTAATGAGTCCAAAGTCTCACAAATAGGATATATTGCTATTACAAAGTAGTCACAGCTTTGAAACTTATGATGACACACATGAAATACAAGATGAGAACTCACAGCAATCCCACAAAACTCTTTAGAAATGGAAGCACTTTCTATCTCTCCATTTCACCTGTGGGAGGATATTCTACCAAGCCAAATTTTTCCCTCTTATAAAGTCTTGGTTGAATCCTATATTTAAGCCTTTCTCTAATAATTATACAGAATGTGACTCAGACCATTTTAATTCTTCTGTGTATGCATTCTTATGTAAATTATGCTCACATTATAATTTGTACATTCTCATGCTTTGATCATGTTTTTCCATGTATTTGTTATGTCAGTTCCCTGCCAATCCCATGTAAATTTTAAGAAACTTGAGAGCCAGGTCATGGCTGTATTAGTTGTTAAATACAATGTGCTTCTTTCAAACCTTATTTACTTGACCAATCAGAAATGTCTCTCTGATGACTTCCTGTTTGAAACACTATTCTTGATTTCTGAGATACTATACAGCTAGATCTGTGTACAGCTAGATCTCTTATCTCAAGTTTTATTTATTTTATTTTAGAGAGAGGGGAAGCGAGGGAAAAAGAGAGGGAGAGAGACATCAATGTGTGGTTGCCTCTCATGCACCCCATACTGGGGACCTGACCCATAACCCAGGCATGTGCCCTGAGTAGGAATCAAACCAGCAACCCTTTGGTTCTCAGGCCAGCACTCGGTCCACTGAACCAAACCAGCCAGGGCTCCTATCTCAAGTTTTACTATCTCAAATTCCTTCATGTATTCCTTTTTGTGACATTTTAGAATTTGATGTTTCTTCTGGATCTTTCCTTTTAATTTCTTCTCTTTTCATCTATAGATGCTTCCTATATGATTTCACCTGCTTTAGGGACTCCAAATGGCATTCATACATAGTGATAACTCTCATACCTGGAGCTCTAGTGCATTCTCTCTTGAGACTTCCAGGTACCTATTTTCTAGTTTACTAGACAACTACACTTAGATGTCCCACAGGCACTGCAAACTCAGAGTCTCCAAAATATATTATCTTTGTCTCCCCACCCCCACGAATTTTTCCTCCCTTCCTATATTCTCCATCTACATCACTGCCCAAGACAGACACCAAGGAGTCCTTCTTAATTCAGTCTCTCTGTTGTCCCACAATCAAACTGCTACCCATTCAAGCTTCATATGCTTGATGCTTTGAAAATCAATATTCAGTACGTCTGAGTTTAAAGTAAGGAAGGTTTATTGATTGAAAAGGCTCTAGCTCTAGAAGATGGAGACCTTAGAGGATTCTCAGATACATCTTAAGAGAGCCCAGAATTCAGGGCTCTTTTATGTCAAGGGAAGAAAGGAGGAGTGGGGCAAGAGGTGGTTGGGGAGCACAGCCAGCTAGGTGCAGACAGGCATCCAAGGAAGAGTTTAAAATCTATAAATCTTTCCCTGGCCAGTGTAGCTCAGTTGGTTGGAGTGTGGTCCCACAGCCCAAAAAGTCACAGGTTTGATTTCTGATCAGGGCACATACCCATGTTGTGGATTCAGTCTCAGGTCAGTCAGGCAACCAATAGATGTCTCTGTCTTTCTCTGTCTCCCTTCCTCTCTTTAAAGCAATGAAACAAATGTCATCAGGTGAGGGTTTTTTAAAAAATATGAATCTCTTCTTTCTCTGGTGGGTCTTTTGACTACAGCTGACTTGAGTCTGGTCTGGAGACTCTGGTATATCTTTGATAAAGTCATTATTTTGTTTATATTTCCTTACCTCTTCTGGAAAGGGTCCTTCTGACAAGGGGCTGTTCTAGCAAAAACTCAAGCCCCAAGCAGAATTCCTCTAATTAACTAGCATATCTATAGCAGGAGCTACTATTCTGTGGGCCAGGGGAGAACACAGGCTAAAATTAAACTAAAGTCAGAGAGAGCAAGCATTTCACTGTTACAAAATTGGATGACATTTCCTCTGAGTTTCACCTCCTAAGTAGCTCTTGATATTCTTCACTTCTTTGTGTCATCACTGCTACTTGGTCAATCTCTACCAAATTTTTGCTGAATTACTGATATAATTTTCTATTCTTTCCTGGTCTCTTTACTGTGATGCTGGCTTGTTCAGGACTACCCATTCTCCATATTAGAGTGAAAGTGGTGTTTCCAAATTAAAGATTTAATTCAAGACACTCACCTGCTTAAAACCCATAAATGGTCTTCATAATCCTCAAGATAAAATTCCATTTTCCACCCTGGCTGGTGTGACTCAGTGGATTGAGTGCCAGCCTGTGAACCAAAGAGTCGCCGGTTCAATTCCCAGTCAGGGCACATGCCTGGGTTGTAGGCCAGGTCACTGGTTGGGGGTGTGTGAGAGGCAACCAGTCAACGTATCTCTCACATATCAGTGTTTCTCTCCTTCTCTTTCTCCCTCTCATCCCATCTCTCTAAAAATAAATTAATTAATTAAAAATTCCATTTTCCTTAGCAAGGCAACAAGCTCTTCATGACTGCCCCTGTTCCAGTCCATCCTCATTTTGCCAACTTACTTGCTCACCATCCCCATTTGAACTAGTTGAAATTTTCAAACTGTGACATTTGCTCCTGTCTCTGGCCTCTGTGATTTTGTTTCCTTTGCTTAAAGAAACTTTCCTGTCCCCACCCTTAACTAAGTTGCATAGAGTATCATTTAGAATGATGCAGTTGCACTCAACTTCTCCCATTCCAAAGTTGTGCAGTTACCTTGGAAAAGGTGAGTTTTGATAGACAAGGGTCAATAAATTGTTTCCTTGTCCTCTAACCATGTTGACTTTGGTAAAAATTATAGAAGGCTATGAACACAAATACCATGTTTTTCCCCCCAGCTTTATTGAGGTCATATGATGATTCGATATACCTAAACTTGGGAAAGGAATGCCCATGCTGAGTTAATTAACACACATACAACTGGCACAGGTAGATCTGTATCAAACATGGCCAGGCCGTGGGTCAGAGGTGGGGCTGAGCGAGGGAGGGGTCAAAGGAAACACCAGAGGTGATAGGAGTGAAGCCCTGCTGTTAGTGTAGCACATGGGGACAGATTTCCCCACCCTCAAGCAGGGACTTGGTAGAGGGGGCCCTGCATAGAGTCTGCTTGTGGCTGGCAAGGGTGATTGACAGAGGAAAAGGACCTCCTACTCCCTTCTGGAGCATGATGGCAGGGGAGATGCAGACCTGCCAGGCCAGCATGGGAAAAGGACAAGATTGGCTGGGGAGCAGGCCCTTCCGGAGTGTATGGAATTTGGGACCGAGAGATTTAACCGGAGGGAAAGGGGAAACGCAAACCTTCTCCTTCCCCTTGTTGGCACTGTCAGGGTCTGGAGCGCTCCTGGACTGGCAAGCTCTGGCCCCCATGCACAGAGCTTCTGCACAGTTGATTGTAGCAGTGGGCACTGGCCACGCCCCACCGCCCAGGAAGCAACTGTAGGGTGGTGATGGCAGCACCAGACCTGTGCATGCACACTTCATGGAGGGAGCCTGAAGCTGGATTGCAGTCCACCTAGCAGCCTCCGGCTCTGAATGACAGGTAAAGATGGAGTGGGATTTCTGGGTATGGTTTTGGGTTTCAGCCTTTTGGGGTTTTCAGTGATTTGTGGAAGAGAGGATCCTGGACACAGGGAGTCCTATGTTCCCCTAAATAGTGAAATATTTTAATAAAGACTTTTTTACTTCCTTATCAACCTTTGTCTTATGCCTGTGTTTGGTGGCAGGCACCTGAACACCACTTTTGCTAAGTAACACCACTTCACATATTTACCCTTTTTTTTTCTTTTGGTGAGAACATTTAACTTCTACTCCCTTAGTTAAGTTCTACTCTCTTGGTTAAGTTGTACACTAAATGCTATCAACTACAGTCACCAGGTTATAAATTAAGTGCTCAGACCCATTCCCTTTACAACTGAGTTTATACCTTTTACCAATCTCTTCCTTCCTCTCCTCCCATCCCCCAGCCCACTTTCTTCTTTGTTTGTATGAATTTGACTTAAAAAAAAATTTCATATATGAGGAGGGATGCCAAAACAACAGAATTTATAAAAAATTGTGTATTTATTCCTACATATTTAAACTTCAGTCACCTTCAAAGTACTCTCCATTTCATGTAATACACCTGTTGAGATATTTTTTCCACTGCTCAAAACAGTTTTTGAACTCAATGATTTTGATGTGTTTTAGTGCTTCTGCCATTTTTTGTTTCACTCTTCCACATCAGCAAAACATTTCTCTTTGAGGACTTCTTTCATCCGAGAAAACAAACAAACAAAAAGTTGGTTGAAGTGAGATCTGGTGAATATGGAGGGTAGAGCATGGGGGTCATGCTGCTTTTGGTCAAAAACTGCTGAACTCAGTGTGGTGTGGGCAGTTGTACTCGTAAATCGCCCATCGTAAAACAGGTAAATGCATTAAAAGAGTCTTTAAAAAAAATTGGCTGAAGCCGAACACAGTCTGTCACAACAATGTCAGCTGGTACACTGATACAGATGGGTTCCTAGAATACTCACACAGTGGGGGAAGCTTGAACTACAAGGGGCCCGCACCCTCCGGAAGATAATCCCGTTTTTTTAAGTCCCCCCTCATATAAGTGGAAACATGTAGTATCTGTCTGTCTTTCTTCTCTCTGGTTTATTTCACTTAGTATAATGCCCTCCAGGTTAATCCATGTTTCCCTGGTCTCCAGGAAGGATTCAGGTAGCCCAAATAGATGCTAAATTAGAAGCCTGTCCCTCAGGCAGCAGCTTTCAAAATATGCAGATGAACCCCTCTCAGGGAAAAACTGGGAGATGAGTGATTGTGCCTGCTGCTTCTGAGCCGAACCCTGGAAAGATAACTACAGCAAGTGCTGGCACCAATTAACAGCTACTTCTTTGTTTGTTGCAGTCTGCAGGAATTTTCTTTGCTGCTACTGGCTGGGACCAAGCCTGCTTGTTCTTCTAAATCTGCTCAAAAAAAGATGGTTGTATAACACTGAATTACTTTCCTAATTAACTTTCCTCTGAGTCACCTTAACTTGTCCTCAGTTTTCTTCCTGGATGACCCGGGTCATAAGAAGCGGACAGTGGGCACACCTGAAGCAAGTGACTCTCAACCGTTGTGGCATATTTTATCCTTTCTCCCAACCTGAAGTGGACATGTTCGGGTCTAGAAATAAGTACTCGAATGTACCATCTTTCAATAGAACCAGTGTACTGATTTGGACAAACATTTGGACATAAATTATTTTACGTGACACATAGAATTCCTCACACATATTGAAATAGGTTCTGTATCTGCGATTATCTCTTTGATATTCCCATTTGGTTTCCAACATAATAAACAAATGAATATTACTTATTTTGCATCCATGATATCTGAAGTCATATCTGAAGGCCTAAGCAGGACACTAAAAATTGACTTCATTTCCATCAGAATTTTACTTAATGTTTCTTGAAGAAATTTGATTATGAGGCAGTTGTCCACCTGCAGTTTGCAATTGGATTTTCATAGACTCATTCTTTATCACTAAATTCTTCTTCATATGTTATTTAATATTTTTTCCATGAATATTTAGTGCATCTAGTTTTTGGTAGGTGGGTTAAGGACTCGAGGACACATTATGCAAATTACATGTGACATGAAAGTGACCAAGAACATGAACCAGAAACATTAATTACATGAAAATCTGGCTGCCAGAACTGTATGTGACGATCCAGATATATGATTATTGCAATGTGGAATGAAATCTTTGCCACACTGATCTCGGACACCATGCTCCTCCTAATGCTGGAGAATTGCACAACACTGTGCCTTTGGCTCATACCAAACTCTCAGTCAACAAGATCTAACAGCCTTTCTTCACGACCAGTTGTTAAATTACTTCTCCCACATTCTGCACTTTTACCATTGATTTTTTAAAACCTACACTTTATAGTTTTTCCCCAATACATTTTGTCTTATCAGTTTTAAGCACTTTTTCAGGCCCATTTGTCTTTGATGGCTTCACTAAGAAAACGAATCATCACGCATTGATTCAACCCTCCTTCAGAATATTTCACCATAGGACATTACGATCAGGCTAAATTAGGACATTCGGAACTGATGTTGTACTAAATGCCTTTAAATGCTTTGCAATCAATTCCTAGGAATGGAGTGGTGATGGGGACAAGGGAAGAGTTGGAGGGTATGAGATAAGAATAAGGTTTTGGAAGATAAGTGGATTCTTTTGCCATTGGAATCAAGAAATTCATGATAAAGATGAAAAACACAGCTGTAACTGGCGTAGAGAGTGATTCAGACTTCCGTCCTGGCAGTCTTTTAACTTTGGCAGCAAGAATTGGGCCTGAAAGATTTCCACTGCTTTGAGTTCTGATGTTCCTTTAGTCTTACCAGCAAGAAAAATCATCCTGGAGCAACGAGCATGCTGATTTTGTTAATTCCCTCAAATATGGCCCTGTTTAAATCGCTGCTGATTAAACATTCTTGACATCTTTCCTTTCTCGATGTGCCATGACCCATCAGGTGATCACAGTGGAAAGTAAGAGCTAAATCTGTTTCTTTAAAATGTTTACTGGAGGTGAGCAGTGGAAAAACAATAGGAGCTCAAATGATGAATGGCTTTGATAGGCCAAGTATCTGTGACCTGTTGATAATCTTCAAGAAGTGATATATTAGCTGTAAAGAAACATCCCCAGGATCTTAATCAGCCCAAAGATTCGAACTCCTGCAAGCCTGAGCTCCTGCTGTCAAAGAAGCATCTCCCAAGTGGGGTTGACTTCTCTGCTGCTACTGAAGGTCATTTAGAGATAGTAATATTAGGTTTGATCATGGATTTTCTCTTTGCCTTATCAGAAGTGGCATTCAAATTCACTCATTATTTGATACTCTAGTTCCTAGCAATCTGAACTTTAAGATTATAAAATTACATGCCATAAAGAAAATACGTATTGTCGAATGTTAAGTGAAAGTTTGTTTATACTATGCTACTTTCACATAAAAAAAGTCAGACATTGTGTTCCACTTATGGCAATAACTGGAAGAAGATGGCTGCTACAGCAAATTACTCACTCCAACCTACCTAACAATCCATCAGACTCTGTCAGTTGTGTTAAGGGAGGAACTCATCATATTCAGTGCAATATAATAGAAGGAGTACTGCTCTGGAAGTTAGGAGATCAGGTTTTCTATTCTTGGTTCTGCCCACAAATTGTATGACCTTGGATACGTCATTTAAACTCTCTATTATATTAAGCTCTTTAATTTTTCATCTGTGTAGACATTAGACTAGAGTAATGTCTTGGGTTTTACATTTCATTCCATGACTTCTGTATCCTAACAAGAATTATCTTTCTGGAATTTTATTATGTGTACCTTACAGTAGTCAGGGACATTAGTTTAATTACCATTGGAAAATAATCTGAAGAAAAGATCAGAAAAAAATAATCATAAATTTTTCTTTTTTAAAAAAGATCCTATTTGGGGGGATTAGCTTTATGGACTTCGGGGGTCATTTTAAAAAATGTATTTAGGTAGAATGAATGATACATTGGTCTTATGTGCAGGACGGCTGTCTCAGGGTTGGGAGATGGGAAGGGTTTAAGTGCTATGAGCTTCATTCTAAGGTCTGTCACCGACCCCTGTCTGGGATTCAGCCAGTCATACTTCTCTGTCTACTCAGACTACTCTGTTTCTGAATAGCTTATTTCTATCTGGGAGTTATTCAGTTATTTAAGCTGGCCTCAAGACATTGAGGCAAACACAAGTAACAATTTGGGAGCAAAGTGTCCATGAGAGAATGTCAGAAGAATGTTTAAATTTTAAAAGTAAATGAAAACACTATAAATTGCTTCCTTTAGGCTCTGTTGTTGATAATGTAAGTGCCTCATAATTTGGAGAACTCTAGTAGAATCTGTAGGTTGTCAAGACAATAGCTACTGCTACCACCAGCCTATCTGGTAGGATCTGAACATAAGGTAATAACAACTCAAAAGTCTTTCTCCTGGCTATGACATGTGAAATGGCAAGTATTTTCCTCCTCTGGTCTATGTGCTTTTCCTGTTTCTCACTTTTTGCTGCACCAAATACCATTTTTTGCTGTGTTTCTCTTCTGCAGAGCTACACCATTTGACTGGCCAGTTGTCTGGGGTGATGCTCTTTTTCTTCCTCAGCAGATACAGGAAGGGGTATGAACTGCAGGGGAAATAGAGTTTTATTATGGAAACTTCTTGCTTGGGGGGAATTGGATGAATTCCCATCTAATGCTCTTTTTCTTGTTAAAGGGAACTTATTTAACTAAAAGGAGATCATAACTATAAATAATAAAATGGCAAAAAATACATATCTATCAACAATTGAATCTAAAAAACAAACTAAGCAAACAAGAATAGAGAGAGAATCATGGATATAGAGAACATTTGATGGTTGCCAGATGGTAGGGGGTATGGGGGAAGGGGTGAAGAGGTGAGGGGGTTAAGTACAAATAGGTAGTTACAGTATAGCTGTGGGGCTGTGAAGTACAGTACAGGAAATGGAGTAGCCAAAGAACCTATGCACGACCCATGGACATGAACAATGGTGTGGAATTGTCTGAGGGAATGGGGGGTGCTGTGTGGAGGGGGGCAAAGGAGGAAACAATGGGACAACTGTAATAGTATAATCAATAAAATATAAGTTTAAAGAAAGAGTAGATAGAAGTGACCTATGGGATTAGTCTCACGTAACTCAATAATAACTGTTAGAGTAACTTATCTAAAATTTAGTCTTTTTATTTTGTGGCAGAGAAAGAAATGTTGATTGTGTGGTTACATAAGTTTAGCATACTTCTATTATCAAGTATCCATTGTTTTATATTCTCTTTTTAATAAGTCCTGTTGGCTTTCAGGTCAGGATGGCAAATGGAACCAATGCTAAAACTCCCATCTTCAGCTAAAATATACACTGAAATTACAGGTAAATATATTTTATAAATTTAAAAGTGCAAGGCAACACTCAAAAACATGAAGGGGAAATATGTGGTCTAGAAATGAAGATACTACCATAAAAATGGCAAAACAAACAAGGCCAGAAAAATGCAGTTGCCAGTGGCTGAAGCTGTGGGATTGGCAGATCTGAAAGGAGCTCCCAAAGAGGCACAGAGGACACAGGTGCAGTAGCTAATGCCTGGGATTTCTCAGAACCAAAGAAAGACAAAGTCCTCAGACTAATAGAGTCCACCCCATGTCAAATGGGATAAATATACTTTAATAAATCATCCCTAAATATATTATAGTATTTTAGAATATTAAGATAAAGAGAAAAATCCCACATAATAAGAATCAGATGAACTGTATACTATTCTCAGTAAAAATAGATGCTTAAGAAAGTAGATTAATATCCATAGGCTTTTCCAAGGAAAAATAACTGTGCTGTAATTCTAAAGCTAGTCAAGTTATAATTTATGAGGATATTTTAGAGCTACTTACAGTCCTAAAATAAAATCCACTGTTAGAATAATTTTGAAAGTCTATTTCAACTAAATAAATTTACACAATTAGAGGAAGTGGTGATGTGTAAAAATCAAAAGTGAACAAAAATCAGGAAACCATAATGGAAATAAAAATGAATGTTGTTTATAAACAAAAACATGATTTTTTTTGTTTGGTAACAAGACATGTCTAAAATTTTACGCAAAAATAACATGGAAATTGGGAAAATGTTTAAAGAAAACTAAAGTGTGGTAAGGTTATTCTTTTCTTCAGAAGGAGGAGAAAAATACTAATTAACTTGGGACTTTGTAAAAAAAAGATATGTATTAGTGTTAAAAATTGCAAGGGTCAACAATAAAAATAAAGAAATAAAAGAAAGAAATAGCATACATAATTTCTAAATCAGTAGAGGAGAAAGGGAAAACAAATCCTTGATCAGTTGAGAAAAAAACAGGAAAAGAAAACAAGGAAAAATAAGCAAAGTATAATGGACAAAAACACAAAAGAAATATGGCAGATATAAGAACAAATATATTAGTAATCATAAAATATATGAAGCATCAAACTTATCTTCTAAAAGACACTTTCATACTTCATAAAAATAAATCCTTCTATGTGTTTTTCCCAGAATCACTGCAGAAAAAGAAAAAATGGATAAAATGCTTAAGAGAATATATATTATGATAAATATCAACATAAATAAACTGATATAGCAATATGCAAATCATATTTAGCATGGTGAACAACATGAAAGGGTAAAAGAAAAAAATACTTAATACTAATAAAAGGAACAATTCCCCTCTAAAAACAAAAATGTGTTCCAGAATGTATTCTCCCACCTATCCACACTATGATCCCAAACTTAATTATGTTATTTAATTTGTTTGATCTTTGGTATTTATGTTTTCATTATATTTTATTGATTATGCTATTATAGTTGCCCCAGTTTTTCCCTGTTTGCCCCCCTCTCCCTGGTAACCCACTTACCCCCAGCAACTCCCCCTTAGTTCATGTCTGTGGGTTATGGGTGTAAGTTTTCTGGCTTCTCCATTTCCTATGCTATTCTTAACTTCCCCCTCTCTGTTTTGTTCCTACCATTTATGCTTCTTAATCTCCGCACCATTTCCTCATTCTCCCCCTTCCCCCTTCCAGCTGATAACCCTCAAAATGATCTCTATATCTATGGTTCTGATCCTGTCCTAGTTGTTTGCTTAGTTTTTTGTTTGTTTGTTTTCACATTCAGTTGTTGATAGTTGTGAACTCATTTCTATCTATCTATCTATCTATCTATCTATCTATCTATCTATCATTTATTTAGAGAGGGTAAGGTAGAGAGAAACAGAGCGAGAGAAACACTGATGTGAAAGAAATGTCAATGGGTTGCCTCTCGCACACCCCTACCCAGGGACCTGGTCCGCACCTCAGCCCAGGTGGGAATTGAACTGGTGATCTTTCAGTTTGCAGGCTGGCATGCAGTCCACTGAGCAACACCAGCCAGGGTGAATTTGTTGCATTTTTAATGTTCATACTGTTGATCTCTTCTTTTTCTTAAGTAAGACCCTTTAACATATCTTGTAATAATCGCTTGATGTTGATGAACTCCTTTGGCTTCACCTTGTCTGGGAAGCACTTTATCTGCCCTTCCATCCTAAATGATAGCTTTGCTGGATAGACTAATCTAGGTTGTAGGTCCTTTCTTCTCATGACTTTGAATACTTCTTGCAAGCCCCTTCTTGCCTGCAAAGTTTCTTTTAAAAAATCTACTGATAGTCTTATGGGAACTCCTTTGTAAGTAACTCTCTGCTTTTCCCTTGCTGCTTTTACAATTCTCTCTTTATCGTTAGCCTTTGGTGTTTTAATTATGATATATCTTGGAATGGTCCTCTTTGGGTCCAGATTGTTTGGGACTCTTTGTGCTTCTTGGACTTGTGTGTCTATTTCCTTTGACAAATTAGGGAAGTTTTCTATCATTATTTTTTCAAATAAGTTTTCCATTTCTTGCTGTTCCTCTTTTCCTTCTGGCATCACCATGATTTGGATGTTGGCATATTTGGAGATGTCCCAGAGGCTCCTTAAGCTTATCCTCATTATTTTGAATTCTTGTTTCTTCCTTTTTTTCTGGTTAAATATTTAATTCTTCCTTGTGTTCCAACTCATTGGTTTGAAAACCAGCTTCCTTCCCTTCTTTGTTGGTTTCCTGTGGATTATTCTTTATTTTACTTAGTGTAACTTTCATTTCTTCTCTTATTATTATTATATTTTTGCCATGCTTAAGGAATTCTCTGACCATCCTTATGACCAGTGTTTTAAACTGCATCTGGTAGGTTGGCTATCTTCATTTCGCTTAGTTATTTTTCTGGGGTTTTGTTCTATTCTTTAATTTGGACCATATTTCTTTGACTCCTCAGTTTAGTAGCTGCCCCGTGTTTGTTTCTGTGTAGAGCTGCTTTTACTCTCTGTCTTAGTAGCATGGCCTATGTTGAATAGACATATGTAAATTGTGTGGCGTGGAGCCATAGGTAATTGCCAGGGCAGCACACCTGCTTCACTGCTTTGTGACTGTGTGTGTGTGTGTGGTGGCGGGGGGGCGGGGCTTGGAGAGGGGAAAATGCCACTGCCTGGGTTCTGGCAGTTCCCTTGGCACTTGCCCAATTTCCAGTCACTTCACCTCCTTCCTGTGTGTGACTGACACCCTTCCAGCTGTGGCCCCAGTGGTGAATCTAGGAATAAATGGGTTTGGGTATGTTCTAAGACTGTGCTGGCCCTTTAAGTGGTGAAAATCCAGAAGTTTCTTTCACTACCTCAACCCCCACTGGTTTTAACAGCCAGAGGTAACAGGGATCTATCTTCCCAGTGCTAGAACCTTGGGCTGTGTGGTCTGGCCTGGGGCTGGGATTGCTCACTTTGAAGCTATCCCTCCCACCCATTCTGCTACCTTTCCACGCCACACCACCTTTTCACCCGTCTCCGTGACTCTGCCCCTCCTACTCATCTGGATGTTGTGTCTTCTTTTAATCCTTGGTTGTCAGACTTCCAGATAGCTCAATTTTCTGATAGTTCTGAGTGTTACTCGTTTTGAAATCTGGTTGTAATTCTTTCTATGGTTGCACGAGGAGGCAAAGCATGTCTACCTTTGACTCCATCTTGACTGGAAGTTCTGGCATTTAATTTTTAAATTGCATTTTGAGAATAATAATGTTTAGTTTTAACAATGACAATAAAAAATATATATCTCATTTTTCAATTGGCAATAATCATGCCTCATATAAACAACATTGGCTATGATACTGCCACTGCACAAAGCTATATATCTCATTTTTAATACAATGTCCATAGTTTTTAAGGAAATTGAACAGAAAAAGCATTACTTGAGAGACCCTTCACATTTGAAAAACTTTGATCACATTGTCTTCAGAATTTACATTCCTGATTCTTTGTTATCCCATTGAGTTATGTATGTTTTAAATAAATGTTGGGAATGTTTTTCTTGCTTGCATAATTCTGAAATATAAGTATTTAAATAGTATGTCAGTGTGTTTGTCCACAAGTGGCTCTATTTTTATATGTAGACATCTCCTGCCCTTAATTTTGTTTGTCTCTTACCCCCATAGGAAGACATTCGAGTCTTCTTAATGATGAAATATTAAATTTTGTTTATTAATACCTATATATAATTAACAAATTACTTCTAGATATAATTATTTTCTAATTATATTTAAAAGTATCAGTAACATTCCAGATCATTCTTCCAGAGCTTATCTTTTCCTCTATAATTAGAATACAGGGAAAAATCAAGGTGATACATAATAAGAAATAGCAAAAAACTCAAAATTTAAGACAAATTAAATTATGTACATTATTGAATAATTTTAAAAGCACACCAGATGTAAGACTAATTATTAATTGAAATGTCCTGTTAACTAATTTTTTTTTGTTATTTGTCTTCTTTGATTGTGATTATATAGGAACCATAGCTGGGACTAAAAAGAAAACAATGAAATATCCCCTGTGGAACACATGTATGATAAGAGCTTAGTGGTTGTTTGGAGTCAGTATATGGTTTTGGATTAAATATTGTTTTACTACTATTATGGCTCTAGGTAAGTTAGTGGATCAGGAGAATAAATTTTTCTTGATTGTACGTCCACCTCTATTAATCAATGCATCCAATTGCCTAAGATTAATTTTGTACAGCAAAAATTTACTTTATAGCTTAACACAAAGCAGAAGAATGCCATTGATTTTCATTCTTCTTGTTATTCCCTAAAAATATTGTTATTCCCTTAACTCCTGGCATAAGAATCCACTCCTTTTCACAACAAATATGCTTCCCCAATGCCTGTTTCTTGTCAACAGACACATTTTAATCTTTGAGAGGCAGATGCACACATCTTTTAGCTGAAAACACGGAGAGTGGTTTTACACCAAACACATCAAGAGGGAAATTGGGAACAGTTGCAACACTATTGCTCAGCATTGGAAACCATTTCATAGCACTGGACAAACACTGGCCTTATTCCAGCACCCAAAATTCCTCCTTTGGAGTGTAGTCTCTTAAGAGATGTTTCATTATTGTCCTTTCTGCTAAGATCAACAATAGGCAGATTGAGTGACAATGGCCCTTCTAATCCATTTTTAATCTTTTAAACAAGCAAATTAGTTGTGAATTATTTATCAAGAATATCCTGGTGGGCACTAATATAATCAAATCAACTTTCTGCATTCTTATAACTTAGAGTTGTTAAGCCTTGGAAATACTGCTGTACCTACTGTTTTTTTTCTTTTACCAATTTTCAGTTTGCTTTTTAAAAAATTTTTATTTATTTATTTTTAGAGAGGGAAGGGAGAGAGAGAGAGAGAGAGAGAGAGAGAGAGAGAGAGAGAGAGAGAGAAACATCAATGTGTGGTTGCTGGGGGCCATGGCCTGCAACCCAAGCATGTGCCCTGACTGGGAATCGAACCTGCGATGCTTTGGTTCGAAGCCCACGCTCAATCCACTGAGCTATGCCAGCCAGGGCCAGTTTGCTTTTTAAAAATAATTTGATATGCTATCAGAGTACTGAAAAGTATTTGCTTCTTTATCCAAGTGACATAGTCAAATCACTGGGAAAAATCAAATAGTACCTGGACAAACAAATGTTTAGGATTTATAAAGAAATGCAAAGAGGCAATTGGGTAAGAAAAAGTTAAAGTAAGAAAGAAACTTTTTAAAAGGAAAAGTCTGTCTGTAAAAGTCCAGTCATTGTTAATATAACAAGAATGGTTTGCATGACATTGATGTGACCCAGCAGCCAAAGAGAGTGGACTGGAATGTGCATGTGTGAACAATGATTACTTCACTGTACTAGTCAGTGGGGGCGGTAGATGCCATTGAGTGAGCATGCGTGCTGTGTGGCCATCTCATTCAAAATGATTTAGTGAGTAGAGCAATGAATCTGCATCAAATTTGCATTAAGCTTGAACATTCCTCCACAGAAACTATTCGAATGATTCAGGGACGATGCAATGAGTGGAGCACAAATAAAAATGTGGCACAAATGCTTCAAAGATGGTTGAGAACCTGTTGAAAGTGATCCACGTTCTGGAAGGCCTGCAACAAGCAGAACACCTGAAATGTTGAAAATGTACGAGCTGTAATCAACAAAGAGCAGTGACAGTGTGAGAACTAGAAGCTGATCTAGGGATTCCAAAAACTACTGTGTCTGAGATTTTGACTCAAGATCTTGGCACCATATGCGTTGTGGCCAAATGCATTCCATGGCTTCTGCTACCAGAGCAGAAGGAACATTGTGCTGCAGTTGCTAGTAACTTGATTCAAATTGCTACCAATGAATCAGATTTCCTCAAAGAGGTTATAATGGGAGACAAATCATCAGTATATGGCTATGATCCTGAAATGAAGGCCCAGTCATTCCAAAGGAAGTCATCTGGTCTCCATACCTGAATAAGGTGTGACAATGTTGCAGCAAGATAAAGACTATGTTAACTGTGTTTTTTGGTTGGGAAGATGTTGCCCTTCATGACTACTACACCCCTCCAGGCCAAACAGTTAATAAGGAGTACTAAATTAATGTTCTTCGGTTGAGAGATACAATATGACAAAAACAGCTGTAGCTATGGGCAACTGGTGATTGGCAGCTTTATCACGACAACAGGCCCACTCATGGATCATATCTCCTGTAGAGTTTTTTGTGAAACAAATTACCCAGGTGACTCAGCCCCCGTACAGCCCAGATTTGTCACCCTACCACTTCTGGCTTTTCCAAAAAATAAAATCACTTTTGAAAGGAAAGAGATTTCAGACCTTGATGAGATTCAGGAAAATATGACGGGACAGCTGATGGTGACTGGAAGAACGGTGTGAGGTCCCAAGGTGCCTACTTTGAAGAGGACTGAGACATCATTGTCCTATGTACAATGTTTCTTGTATCTTCTACCTTCTTCAATGAATGTCTCTATTTTACATATTACATGGCTTGAAACTTTCTGGACAGACCTCAATACTTTTGTGGGGCTAGGTAAGAGGAATGTAGAGTGTATTGTACCAATCTTACCACACAAGTGAATTTGTTATAAGGAAAAACAAGCCAACTACAGTTCCTTGATTTGCAACTTTATAAAGTCAACATGAATTCTCTCTTTTCATTGCTGACCTAAATCTTTAGTCAACCCAAGTACCATCAGCTTTTTTTATGTTACACAGGCTTATAGACAATATGAAGCCTTGTATTTCTCTTATTTCTAATATACAGGCAAATCTGGCTGCTTCATAACCAGAAGGTTATAAAATGCAGGACAAAATTATAGAATAAACTCAAGCAAAACTGAGGCATGCTTGGAAAAAGACAAGCAGAGAATATTAACAATGAGAGTAATATAATTTGTGTAGTTACTAATATTATGATGCTGTTAACAAATAAGACAATAGACAGACAACAGTATGATGATTACCAGAGAGAAGGGGGGGTTTGAGGAGGTAGAAGAGGGTAAAAGGAGTATTAATGGTGATAGAAGGAAACTTGACTTGTAAATACAAAATACAATATACAGATTATGTATTTTAGAATTGTACCTCTGAAATCTATATAATTTATAATCAATGTCACCCCAATAAATTCAATTTTTAAAAAAGATTGCCCTCACTGAGTAGCTCAGTTGGTTTGAGCATCGACCAAATATGCCAAGGTTGGGGGTTTGATCCCCAGTTGGAGCACACATAAGAGTCAACCAATAAATGCATAAATAAGTGGAACAAATAAATCAATGTTCCTCTCCCTCTCTCTCTCAAAAAAATCAATTGATAAAAAAATTTTAAGAGGTGGACATAAATTTAAAGTTTTTGTGAGTTTTATGAGTTTTAAAAAGTTGCAAAAAGTAAACTCTTATTTAATGCTTATTGTAAACCACATTAATTCTCATTAAAATCTAAAGGGTTAAGAGTTAGTAATGTCCTATTAATTGATGAAGAAACTGAAATATAGAAAGACTGAATAGCTTGTTCAGAATTCCATAGTTAACAAGTAGGGCTGGGGTAGAATTTAAACACAAACTCTGCTTTCAGAACCCATCATTTTAATTACTTGGCATATGGCCTCTTTTCCATTCACTATACCTAATATCACTAAAACTATTATTGTTAAACCTTGGAGTTACCCTTTATCAAAATAACAAAAATGTTTTTACAGTGTCTTGCACAAAATTTACATAAAACACTAAACTATTTGCAACTTTGATGGACATAAATCTGATGACTATGGTCTTTTTAGAGTATCCATTTTTGCCACGTGTGCTGTCTGCTCAAGCTGGTGTTAACTAATATTACTTTGGGGTGAGGAATATGCCAAAAGTAGAAGATGGAGCATAAATCAATGGGGAATAAGGGAGAATTGTGTGCATTTTGAGTCTAGCAAAGAAAAACAACATTAAACTTAAAATAGTTTAAAAAAGTAAAAAAAAAAAACTTTAGCACCAATGATGTGCTGCATACTTTCTTACATAAAATTCATTAAAAGCTCCTAATTCCTCTGTGATATAAGTATTATTACCTATTTAAATGAGCAACCTGAAGTAAACCAGTGCAGAGACAAAATTCAAACCTAAGTCTTCTCTTGAGAAACCCTTGCTCTACTATTGCTCTGCTACTCTACAATGATGAAATGCAATGGTAAGAGCCAATTCTAAAGTCAGTCCAAATCCTTGCTTTCCACATAATAATGACTATGAGACACTTCTACAAATTAAAATGACAATGCGATGCTGATAATTAAAAGAGTGACTATATCAAGTGTTGGCAAAGATGTAGAATTCTCACATATTCATGGTGGGGATAAAAAATGGTACACCCCTACTTATTAGCTGTGTAATCATGAGCAAATTAGTTAACCTCTCTGTAGCTTGATTTATTTGCAAAATGGGAATGATAATGACACGTAAAGAGCTGTTGTGGGGACTAATGAGCTGATACATACAGAGTACATAGAAGAATGTCTGCTGGAATATTTTTAAGGCTAAGTAAATTGTGAAAAAATAATTGTTGTTCTTTTTTATTATTAGAAGCCATTTCTACAGCTGTGTCCTTGAAACAAGGCAACTATGTCCAATTTCACTACTTCTATTCAATATTGTGTTGGAGGTCTTAGCCAGTGCTGTAAAGCAAGATAAAGAAATATCATTCAGATTGGAGACAAAGAAGTATAATTATTTTTTAATTATATTTTATTGATTATGGTATTACAGTTGTCCCCATTTCTCCCCTTAGCACCTCTCCCCCTAGTGCCCCTCACAACCTCAGGCAGTCTCCCCACCATTGTTCATGTCTGTGGGTCATACATATAAGTTGTTTGGCTACTCCATTTCCTATACTGTATTTTACACCCCCATGGCTATTCTGTAACCACTTATTTGTACTTCTTAATCCCCTTACCTCTTCACCCATTCCCCTACACCCCCCTCCCATCTGTCAAACAAACAAAAAAAAAGCACCTTGGCCTGCGCCACTCAGGAAACCCCAGAACCTGTGAAACCAGTGGACAGCTACAGACCACATCAGAGCACCACCACCCTGCCCCTGCACAGCTGATTTTCCACAGAGGGAAGAGGTTGGTGGTCAGTGGTCTCAGCCAATCCTTGCAGCTGACTGGTCTGGGTAAATCCCTCTAATTGATCTGCCAACAGCAATCTGAGTCTCAAATATAAGAGGAGGGACATCTCAGCTCACACAAGGGTGCAACTCAAATACACAACTTGCATGATACAGGAGGCTGTGCCAATGGGCCTTATAGGATACCTACTACTTTAGACCACACTACCCAGACAAGCAGTCATAGCAGCTCTACGTAATACATGGAAACAAACACAGGAGGCTACCAAAATGAGGAGACAAATAAACATGCCCAAATGAAAGAACAGTACAAAACACAGACAAAGAACTAAACAAAATGAAGATAAGCTATCAGATGCAGAGTTCAAAGTACTGATTATAAGGATGTTCAAGGAACTTAATGAGGACCTCAGCAGCATAAAAATCCAGTCAGAAATGAAGAATACACAAATTAAAATACAGAACAATTTACAGGGAAACAACAGTAAAGTGGATGAAACTTAGAACCAAGTCAATGATTTGGAACATAAGGAAACAAACAAACAAATAAAAATCAGAACCACAAGAAGAAAAAAGAATCCAAAAAAAACCAAGGATAATCCCTGGCTGGCATGACTCAGTGGATTGAACACCAGACTGTGAACCAAAAGGATCACTGGTTTGATTCCCAGTCAGGGCACATGACTGGGTTGTGGGCCAGGTCCCCAGTTGGAGGCACTTGAGAGGAAATCACACATTGATATTTCTCTCCCTCTCTTTCTCCCTCCCTTCCCTTCTCTAAAAATAAATTAAAAAAAAAAACAAGGGTAGTGTAAGCAGCCTTTGGGACAACTTTGGGCATTCCAACATTCCCATCATAGGGGTGTGAGAAGAAGAAAAGAGCAAGAAAGTGGGAATCTGTTTGAAAAAATAATGAAGGAAAATTTTCCTAATTTGGTGAAGGAAATAGATGTGCAAGTCCAGGAAGCTCAGAGGGTGTCAAACAAGATGGATGCAAAGAGGCCTATTCTAAGATGCATCATAATTAAAATTCCAAGGGTCAAAGATAAAGAGAAAATTTTAAAAGCAGCAAGACAAAAGAAGTTAGTTATCTACAGGGGAGTTCCCATAAGACTGTCAACTGATTTTTCAAAAGAAATTTTGCAGACTAGAAGGGACTGACAAGAAATATTCAAAGTCATGAAGAGAAGGGACCAACAGCCAAGATTGCTCTACCCAGCAAAGCTATCATTTAGAATTGAAGGTCTGATTAAGATCTTCCCAGACGGGAAAACACTGTAGGCGTTATCACCAAACCATTTTTATATGAAATATTAGAGATAACTTGCTGAAGAAAAAGAAGATCAAAACTATGAACAATAAAATGGCAATAAATACATATCTACCCATAATTGAATCTAAAAAAAAACAACTAAACAAACAAGAAGATTAGAGTCAGAATCATGGATATGGAGAGCATTTTGATGGTTGCCAGATGAGAGGAAGATGTGGGAGAATGGGTGAAGAGATGATGGGATTAAATAGTACAAATAAGTAGTTACAGAACAACCTTGAGGATGTAAGTACAGTATAGGAAATGGAGTAGCCAAAGAACTTATATATATGACCCATGAATATGAACAATGGTAGGGAGATTGTCTGAGGGAGTGGGCATTGCTGGGTGGAGAGGGGCAAAGGGGGAAAATGGGGTCAACTATAATAGCATAATCAATAAAATATAATTTAAAAAATAAATAAAGCATTTAGAAAAGTTAAAACAAAATCATCCCTGGGGAAAAAAATTTCATGAACACTTGGCCAGCTTATTAAAAGAATATTAAGGTTTAGCCTAATCTTAAGCTATATAACAAAATAAATTCCAGGAGTAGCAGAGTGAAATGTGTATATAATACAACTTTTTTAAAACAGAAGCAAATATAAATATTTATCTAACCCTCTAGATATAGAGGATTTTTAAGTTTGAAATCAATGGAAAAATCGTAAGAATGAAACAGTTAAATATTTTCAAATTGACTATTGTTTCTTAAAAATACTATAAACCATATTTAATATTAAGTAAAATTTTAAAAACCTGCAATATATGGCCAAAAGTTTGACATTTAACATAGGAAGTACTCTTAGAAATAGCTAAGGAAGCCCTGGCTGGCGTAGCTCAGTGGATTGAGTGCGGGCTGGAAACCAAAGTGTCCCAGGTTCGATTCCCAGCCAGGGTACATGCCTGGGTTGCAGGCCATAACCCCCAGCAACCGCACATTGATGTTTCTCTCTCTCTCTCTGTCTCCCTCCCTTCCCTATCTAAAAATAAATAAATAAAATCTTAAAAAAAAAAATAGCTAAGGAAAACACAAGATCCCTTTGCATAAATGTATAAAGGATAGTAATAACTAATGCAAATAAATTTTTTAAATGTGAATTTGTACAAAAGCAAGACACTTTTTGTCCTCCAAATTAGCAAACATTTTAAAAGATTATAGTAATATTAGGGAGATTAGCAAACATTTAAAATATTGTAGTTATATTAGTGAGGTTAAAGTAAATTCTGCAATTTTATGTGCCACAGGTGGTAGAGTAAGTTGTTATATACTTTGGAAGAATTAAAAACATTGAAATATCTAATGTTAAGGGAATAGTTATATTGATTATGATATAATCACACCATGGAATATTATATAGTTAAATAAATACTATATTTATATATAATACATTACAGAGTTGTAATCATTGCACTAATTTCCATGAGGTTTTTTTTTTTTAATTACAGAAGAGTGATGTTGGTCCAAATTATATCACACAATATTGAATATATGTGATCTTATCTATGGAAATGGAAAAATACAGAGTTAAATTCGTTGAAAAAAACATGTTCAATATGTTAAAGTAATGATTACCCTGAGTGGTAGTAATCAGGTAAGATTATGGAATTTTTTTCTTTGCTTATATGCCTTTCAAATTCTTCATTATGGGCAGATAAACAAGAAAATTAATTTAAACTTCTTTAAACCTTACCATATGGATTGAGTTAGATCAGTGATTATCAGCCTAGCACAATACTGTTCCCAGGAACATTTGGCACTGTCTAGAGGAATTTGTAGTTGTCACAACTCAGGGAAAAGGTGCTACAACAGGCATCTTGGTGTAGAAACCATGGATGCTGCCAAACATCCTACAATACACAGGATTGGCCCTTGTAACAAAGACTTACGTGGCTCAAAACATCAGTGGGGCTGAGGTTTAGAAACCCTGAGTTAAATGATCCATCTTTATGCTCTCAAAACATCCTACACACACCCCTGTAAAATTCATTATATTGTTGATATTTACTGTTTACAAGTCTGTCTTACCTACAAGACTTTGCATAAATTCAGGGCTTTTAGCTAGGTGATACCTGGCACATAGTTAGGACCTCGATCTATGTTCACTCATACAACTTATCCAACTACATTTTACCGAGACTATGCCGGATACCAGCCTCTTTGCTAGCTTTAGATTACAGAGATGAACAAGATTATTTAAAAATCCCTATCCTTGTAATGTTCAATTTTAGGGGGGATAGATATTAAATAAGTAGAAATGTAAACAAACAATATCTTAACAGACTGTGATGAATTTTTAATGGAAATAAAACAGGTAAGGAGATAAACAGTAACGGGATAAAGAGCTACTATAGATAGGTTAGCAAGGGAAGTTCTCTCTAAGTAGGTGGGCTTCAAGCTCATAACTGAAGGATGAGAATGAACTAGCTATGCAAAGACCTCGAAGAAGAGTATTCTGGGAAGAAAAAAAGAGCAAGTGCACTTAACAAATGAGTGTTTCATAGATGAATTAATAGTGTATGTTAACAATATTTTGACGACAATTTACTTTGCAATCTACATTACAATTTTTTGATAGCTCCCTTTCCCATGTTGTTTCCCACTTAGCAAGTGAGAACATAAAATTTGAAGTGCATTTTCCTTCTTTAAGAAATCGTGTTATGTATGTCATTTGTACACATAAATTCAGGCAAGCATTCCTTGGCAGTCCTACTAAATTGTATACATGAGTTATGAATGAGTTTGTTTACAAGATCCAAGAATTACACATATCCCCACAGCTAAGAACTTCTCAGGGAGTCTCTGCCAATTCCACAAAATTACAGTCTTATATAAATCCCACAAGGAGGAGAAAGAAATAATCTTTTCATCCCTGTACTTTTTTTCCCAGCATATAGTAAACAATTGCTGTTAGAGCAGAGAAAAGAAATTTGATAAAAATAATATTCATACTTTATAGATCTTTTTTCCTGCTCATAAGCTCAGAGAACCATATTCAAAATAAAAATGTAGAGATGATATTGAGAAATTGGATAAATAAAAGAATTCAGAGGCCTGTAAAAGAAAGACATACTAGGTAACACCTGTTTCTCTACCTGCTGTGATTGGTTACATGAACATTGTTCAACTGGATGTGAATGTCTGGTGAACTAAGTCTATTCCCTGCAACATACCAGCTTCCCAGAGCAGACTAGAGAGAAGGAGAAACTCTGATCATGATATATGCCCAAATTGTACAGTTTTGGAGAAGAGTTTGAATGAAAATGAAAAGTAATGTAAGTAAGTAACGGGCTTTCCCCCAGATGTTACTCTTTAGTTCTGAATTCAAGATGGAGGCATGTTGATGAGCCATATATTTGCATATTGCCTGTCTAAAGCATGTGTAAAAAATCTGCTCATTAGCTGAACCTATCTATCAATCTTTTTCACTTGAGTGCAGGCTCCTATACAGATAAAATTTCAAGAGCCACCCCCATATCTCAAAAGAAAAATCCTGGTAATTTTTTAAAATGTCTCTTTACTTACTGAACAAAACATTATTAGAACTTGACTTCTTTAGATGAAAGCACTGATCTCTCTTTGCATGAAAATAACCCTAATAAATGAATTTTGGCTTTTTCCTTGAAAGCAGGTTTTTATAATGGAGAGATCTACAGTATAAAAACACTGAGCATACAAGAATGGTAGGAAGGTAGAGAAAAGACACCAAATGGTGAGCCTGAATCACCACAGGTAAATTTCCCCTACCTCAAAATTGTCTTTTTAGAAGTTGTTGCCCTGGCCGGCGTAACTCAGTGAGTTGAGTGCAGGCTGCAAACCAAAGTGTCGCAGGTTTGATTCCCAGTCAGGGTACATGCCTGGGTTGCAGGCCATGATGCCCAGCAACTGCACATTGATGTTTCTCTCTCTCTCTCTATCTCCCTCCCTTCCCTCTCTAAAAATAAATAAATAAAATCTTAAAAAAAGAAGTTGTCTCTAGGTGTTAGTTTAGGTTCCTAGGTATTTGACAAAGTAGATGTATGAAACAGAATAACTCAGTTTGGAAACAGCAAACTTCTAAATGACAGCTGCTTTAAAAGCAATAAAGTTAGCTCTGGCTGGTGTGGCTCAGTGGATTGAGTGCCAGCCTGCAACCGAAAAGGTCAAAGTCACTGGTTTGACTCCTGGTTAAGGCCCATGCCCTCATTGTGGGGGCAGGTCCCTGGTTGTGGATGTGAGAGAGGCAACTGAATGATGTTTCTTTCGCACATCAATGGTTTTCTCCCTTTCTCCCTCCCTTCCCCTCTCTCTAAAAATAAATAAATTATTTTAAAAAACAATGAAGTTAACTGACTTTTATAAAATAAGAATATCATACTCAGGTTGCTGTGATGGCTCTTCAGAAACATTGAGAACCAGGCTGTTTACAGTTTTCTAATCAGTCATTAAAGAAATACAAATACCAAAATGGCCACAAGTACTCCAGTCATTCCATTTGCATTCTAAGCAGCCAGATGGGGGAAAGCGATAAGCCAAGGAACATCTCAGAGGTTCAGCACATTACTGTCTACAACTTTATGAGCAGCACTAGTCAAATGTACTACCTAGGTATCACCAGAGAATGAGAACTGTGTCTTTTAGCCATGTGTGTCTTCAGTGTTCCATTACTGAGTAGGAAAGGGAATTTGGGTGTTGGGGAAGGCAACTAGCAGATGCTGCCACTTCAGAGGATATGAAAATCCTTATGCTATAAAATATTCCTAAATTTCAGATAATATACAATAAATGTACCTTAAAATTCATTTCCAAGACTTCCATTTCCTGCCAAGATGGAGTAACAGGAACCAGATTTACCCTTCCACCCAAAACAACTCCCCCACAAAAACAAAACAAAACAAAAAAAAACCCAGGAAAATATATGAACCAATAATTTTGTGGCCATTAAGCAATGAAAGACAGCAAAGCCTGAGAGACGATAGAAATGAGGTAAGCCCTGTGTTTGCCCCATCTTATTGCCTAGTTTACATTCATAGCACCAGGTGGGAAACCTGTGGCAAATCCTAGTGCACATGTTGGGTTGAGGGGCTGAACTGAGAGTCTGAATAGATCAAGACAGCTGGAGATTGCAGACAAGAGAGCTTCACAGAGAGAGAATGCTGACATCTGCAGAATCTCCCTCAAGTATTTAGCCCAGTAGTCACTGGCTCATCGATATGAAGAAACCATCCAAGTTTAGGCATAAAAAACAAATGCATTAGAGAGTAGTGCCGGGCATGCACAAAGTGACTTTTCCCATCAGGCAGAATGGAAAAAAACTTAATTCACAGGGTAATACATAATAACCTCAGGAAGTTGCCTCAGTAATTAACAATTCCATTGAGCACTACTCTGAACCTGTAAAACAAATCATAAAAGGATCAAATTGTTTGTATTTTTCCATCTAAATTCATTGGGTCCCAGGACAAATCTCAAAAATATTTATAGGAATACAAAAAAAATACATCTGACAAGGTAAAATTTCAATATCTGGCATCCAGTCAGCTAGGTGAGTTTCCTAAGTTTGCAGAGTATAAAATAATATCTGAAAATAAGTTATATATTTTATTCAAACATTTTATTTATTTATTTTTAGAGAGGGAAGGGAGGGAGAAAGAGAGAGAGAGAGAAACAATGTGCAGTTGCTGGGGGTCATGGCCTACGACCCAGGCATGTACCCTGACTGGGAATCGAACCTGTGACACTTTGGTTCACAGCCTGTGCTCAATCCACTGAGCTACGCCAGTCAGGGCTTGAAAATAAGTTATATTTTTAAAAGGATTTTTTTAGAGAGAGAAGGGCAAAAGAGGGAGAGAAGTGAAGCAATGATGTGTGAGAGAAGATCTGATGCCTGGCCCGCAACTCAGGGATGTACCCTGACTGGAAACTGAACCAGCGACGTTTTGGTTCACAGGCCAGAGCTCAAACCACTGAGCAACACCAGACAGCACTGAAAATAAATTCTATTTCCATATATCGGTAATGTATAACCAGAAATTGAGATAAAAATGCCACTTCAACATAAAAATATAGAGCATGCAGGCATGAATCTGTAAAAAAGGCATGAAAGACTTGTGTACTGAAAACTGTAAACAACTGGTTCACGTGGCGTGAGCTGCACGAATGCCTTGCATCCTCTCCTGGACCTATTGCAGAGTCTCTTGCACTAGATCTCTTAGAAAATGGAAGCCTTCCAAGTCATCCAATAAGTGGGTCAAAGCAATATACTATATTACAGTCTATTCTCCAAACCTCAGAGGCCCATCAAGCAGTGTTTTTTTCTTGTGGTAAGAAGTATGAGGTGTAACAATATATTCTTCATCTTAGAAAGGGATATCCCAGTATTTCCTAGTCCAGATAACTTTACTAAATGGCAAACTCCTGAATCTCAATGGGGCTTGTTTTTCACTTTCTAGTACTAGGAAATCATTTAGGGTTCTTGCTACTTCTTACTCACAAGATTCAGTTAGCATGTTGTCATCAATCTGGTGGATCAGTGATGTCCATGAAATATCAAGATGACTAGAAGTATTTGGACACATTATGACAGAGAGCAAGAAAGCTGACCAGATCTGGGTCAAGACAGTAAGTTTGTCCTTGCCATGTAAAAGCAAACTGCTTTTTCCTTTCTACCAATTGAGATTGAGCAAACACAGTTGTAGAATCAATAGTTGGCCCACAAGCTGAAAGGCTGATGGTTCAATTCCCAGGCAGGGTACATGCCTGGGTTGCAAGTCAGGTTCCTGATGCAAGAGCAACCTAGTAGATATTTGTCTCACTTATCGATGTTTCTCTCCCTCCCTCCCCCTCTTTTTAAGATTTTAAAAATCAATAGTCGGATACTGAATACCATCTGTTCCAATAAAACTACCATATTTGGCATGTCAGCTGCAATTGGGACTACCACCTGCTCATATTTAAGGTATTCCAATGTTATCTTCCATTATCCTATGCCTTTTACAGAACCAAGAATTAAACCTTGACCTGATGGGGACCACCATCCTTGCATCCTTTCAGTCTGTTACAGTGGCACTAATCTCTGAAGTTCCTCTTGGATGGTATTGCTTCTGATTTCTCTTTGCCAAGGGAGAGTGGCAGTTTCAGGGACTTGCACTTGTCTCTTACTAGCATTACAGTTCTTGCTTCACAAGTCTGTGGTCAAATGTCAAAGTTTGGTTTGTGCCAAGAATATTTTTTTCCAATTACACATTCAGGACCAGGAAAATGACCACAAGATGGATCTGTGGTCTCACTGGGTCCACAGTAAGAGTGATTTGGGTCAGGATTCCATTTATCAATTAGCCTGAATAAACTATACTTTATCACTGGCATTCAAAAAGTCTGAATATTCTCCTTTCTCCAGTGTAAAGTTAGCCTGGAAAAAAAATCACAGGACTCTCTGGGGAAGGCTTGGAAAAATACGTACTTGTGATGACATTGCAGAGTACGTCATCAAGGGCGAACATCCTCTCCTTCAATCGGTTGGCTATGGGTCTGGGCACTGGCTTAGGTCTGGAAAATCAATGCGAACTTGTAATTTCCTCTTATAACAACTGACATCAGCCCGCTACTCACCACCTCTCATTTTTACAAATTGCATTTGTTGTTTTTCTACCCATCAGGTTACACCCTAGCCCACTGTCTATTTTGACCCTAGAAACATGGTCTAACAGCCATCAGCCTACATCCCCACCGATTAAGGCATCCTGATTGTCATTCCACTATTTCTGCCCATTACTAGGGTGACCAAAGATTTATTGTCAAAACCAGGGCACTTTCACGAGTGAAATCTGGCACTATTCATAATTATACTGGGATAACAGGCAACAACGGTCCTGGGCAAACTGTCTTACGCTGTTGACCTTGCTCAATAATTACCATTATTATGGTAATTAGATCCATCTTGCCACTGACGAGCCAGTGCTGCCACCTGGCTTCTGCCATTTTTAATTCCTCATCTCAGTTCCGAGGATCACACTTCAATGCTGCACCTCACGCCATCAGCTCCAGCCTATGCGAGACAGCAACCATGAAACTTCTCAAAGATATTGGTGATTCCTTCACAGGTACAATCTGTTGAAGGGAGGCACGGGCTGTTAGGTGGTGGGTCCCCAGGTGTTACACAGTAAACTCACCCTAACACTCACATATCCTTGAGCCTTCTGAACCCTTTCCCAATCTCATGTCAAGGAAATTCTGGCATCTCTGTTTAACTTAACATAGACTATTGCTATATCCAAACTTCAAAAATCATGCCAGCTAACTGAGACGGCTGGGTTCAGGTGTCTTTCCCAAAACATTGAGTTCCAAGTCATAGAAAAAAGCCTCCATATCCCTAAGTTACCCCTTATATAGCCCTGTATTCCACACTCTTCCCCAGTCCCATGTTCTAAAGATCTGGTCCCCCACATGTTGCTCAGGCTCAGGCCTGTATAAATGATTCACATTATTCAACCCCCTTGACATGCAAGCTATTTCTTTCTGGGAGCTATTTCTTCATTCAACCTGTGCTGATATCTGATCCTAGTTTTCAGCCAGATGGCAATTTTTAAACAGGTAGCGGGGTGGTGGTGTGTATGCTAATAGCTGGCACCATTTTATGAGATACCTGCTATAGGTGAGACCATTACACAGTCTCCAGGTACCAAAGCAAGTGGAAGGATCTGCTTTTGCCAAGTAGAGAGACTAGAAGAATTTGGGTGTTAGGGGACTCTCACGCTCACCTATCTAAATGCCTCAATTCCAGATCTCAGGACCCCGTTCCTTTCTCATCAAGGTCCTGTATTTCACGTAGGAAATCTGTCAAGTTTGCCGTCAGCCTCCTCTGCAGCACTGCCACCCTTAAAATGAGATTAGGGCCTGATTTTCATCACAATCTACCCTGTGGCTGCAGGAGTTGAGCATTTTCTTATAAACTGCTCTAGAAGCTTATCAGTCAAGGTCAGAGTATTTCCTTTCTCTTAGGGCAAGGGTGTCAGACTCACTTTCACCGGGGGCCACATCAGCCTCGTGGTTGCCTTCAAAGGGCCGAATGTAATTTTGGGACTGTATAAATGTAACTACTCCTTAACTAGGGGCAAGGAACTCAGTGCTGCTGCTGGTAGAAACAAGGTGCCAGCTGGATAAAACAAGGTGGAAGGCTGGATTCAGCCCTCGGGTCTTGTGTTTGCCACCTGGGCCTTAGGGCACAGTCATAATGGTAAATGGCTGCCATGTATCTGAGGAAAACTTAGAGGGAAATTTCCAGTATATACTGTAGGGCATATAGGGCCCTATATGCTCTGTAAAGGGCCTTGTAGGGCCCTTTCTCAAGCGACCACCCTCCTCTTCAGTCTAAGGGCTTTGTGTTTGTGGACTGACTGAGGTCTGCAGCTGCAGGAGAGGCCTTGACTCGCCACTGTGGTGACTCGGGTCAGTATTTTGGATATGGGACAAGATTTTTTTTCATGTTGTAAAGATCAAGTAACATTTTATTAGAATGTCTATACCATTTATGCGGCTGGTGGCCAAACATTTTGATTATCTCGTCACCTGTGATGCTTATGTGTCCCCATTGTCTGTAGGTGGTAACTGCTGCCACTGAGCTCTGCTTTGTTGGGATCCCAGCATCCCCATGGAAATGGGGGGTGACGCATGGGGACCCATGACAATGGCAGCACTGCACAGCACCCTGCCTGACTTGCAGAGCATAAGGACAACTGAGCTTCTCTATGATAGTGATGGTTGTCTCAACAATGTGTTGCTTCATGTCCTGGTGACAAAAGCGTCCTCTGAGGCATCCAGAGTGAGGCAATGAGAGTGGGTCGGGGGTTAATGTACAGGTGTCTTATGATAAATCCACTCCAATATCCCATGCTCTGAAACCTCTAAATTCCTTCCTATGCATCATGCGGGGGAAGTTCTACATCTCCTTCTCAATGAGTGCATGTCACCATTGAACCCAAGTTGTATCAAACAATTAAGTTAACTATTAGAGCTGCTTCCAGATGTGCAAGAGAACACATTAAATTCCTAATCTCTGGAAAGAATGACGCTTTCCACTTATTTGACTCAATCCAGTTGTAAAACAGAGACAGTGTATTGTTAAGAATTAAACAAATACTAAAAGACTGAAAAGGCAAAATGATAATATTGAGATAACACAGAAATAATAGCATAGATAGAAGCTGCCATTCCAAGAGCTGGGCAACAAGAAAGAGGTTGGGTGTATTAAAACTTAGAAGCTTGAAGAGCCTCGGTGTAGCAGGAATGCAGGCCTCTGAGAACAGGTGCAGGCAGATGGTATTTCTGAATGGGGTGATGGTGACAGGCACTTAACACAAAACAGGAAGGTGCTGGCTGGCTACTTCTCCTCTCCAGGCTTTCAGTCTCCCTCTAGTGTTCTTTTTGGGAAAGAACCTAACAGGGAACCAGCTGCTAGGCCAGCTGTTCATCGAATATCACAAAGCAAAGTATAGAAAATGGGGTTGAAGCAGAAAAATAACAGTTTAGAATCAGGAAGGTGCCCCCCAGACTATCTGGGTTGTCCGAGGCCATGAACAAGACCCAGTCTCCTCCATAATCCTTATGCTTGTCATTGTTCTCACATCCCATGGAACATGCAAAGCGCTATAGCCACACCACAGGCCAGAGCCTCAGTTGCCCCCCTACTTCATCCCAGGTACCCCTAGATGAAAGCCTCAGTGATCCTGTTGCTAATACCATCAAGAGTTACTGCCTCCTTCACTTGCCACCAGCAGCAGGGTCCCTATTGGCATCAGATTGGAGAGAAGCTCAACTCCAAATCCTGTCCTGAGGCTTCTGCTTTCAAGGGCTATTTCTGGTCCCAGCAGTCTTAGCCTGGCTTCTCTAGAGCATAGAGTCTGAGGCGAATGCTTATATGTTGCTGCTTTACCTGAGAATGCAAGCCTAGGAGTGAAGAAAAGAGGAAAGAAGTTGGTTCGGGGAAGTAGGGTGAACCAACACAAGGCACATCACTGAGTAGACTACCACCTGGTTTCCAGCAAACTCGCTGCTGATCTTGCCGGATCCTAAGAGTCTGTGCACTACTGTGTTTCAGAACAGTCCGAGGGATGGAGGAAAGAATGAAGGGTGGATCATTTTTCCGCTGGCTCCCATTTCCCTTTATTCTAAGCCTTACTCTCTGTGATTTTCTTCAAGATTCCCTTTCCTGCAATTCTGGCGTGAATGCATGGGCGCTAAGCCTGTCCCAGGACATCTGTGCAGAATGTGTATATTCTGCAGCTGTTAAAAAATTAGACAGAATTTTATGTATTGTTATGGAAAACCTATAAACTATATTGTTAAATAAAAAGGAAAGTTACAGGTGAGCATTTATAATCTGCAACTTTTATCATCTGTCTCCCCACTCATTAAAAAGTAGGGAAATGAGAATCTATGCTTATATCCTTAGCTAGTATATGCATAAAGAAACTCTGGAATGACACCTGTGAAACTAAGAATGGTACAACAGAACCACGGTAAGAATTGAACACATAGGGACAAGTATGAGAGGTCAGGTTTCCACTATACAGTGTTTTATACTTTTGGGCTTTGGGGCCATGAGAATATATTGCTAAGATTCAATATAAAAGGTTGGGCTGTGGGGAGCATTAGAGAACATGTAGAAAACAAAAAGTAAGGAAATATTACTTATATTTTCATATATATAAAACTCTGAGGTAGATAAAGATAACAATGATAATAAAAATTAGTGAAGATTAAAAAAAACCCAGACCTTGTTATTCAAAATGCCTTGTTAAGACATTCACAGAAGATAAATAAATAAAGAATATAAAAATAAATAAAATACAGAATAAAAAGGGGATAAAAATGTAGACACAATAACACAAACAGCTGGGTGGAGGTGGGCAAAGGGTGGGGAAATGGGGACATCTGTATAGTGTCAACATTAAAAATGAAGTAAAAAAATTCATGTAACAATAATAATATAAACAAGTATATGCTAACAAACTTGAAAACTTAGATGAAGTGGAATTATTCAAAGAAAATAGATACTAAAATTAAGAAGTGAGAATTTGAAGAAAATACTAAGAATTTTAAAAATCAATATCCCACTTCCAAATTATCCCAGGCCTGAATGGCTTTATAGTGAGTTCCACCAAATTTTCATAGAAAGGTTAGTTCCTATTTGATACAAGTTGTTCGAAAAGTGGAAGAAAAGCTGCCCAGGTCATTTTATGAGGCTAATGAATCTTGATTCCGAAAACAGAAGGACAAGTCAAGAAAAGAAAATTAGAACCATTTCTCTTCTAACAAAATACAAGCAAATTCTGACCACTTATTACCTCCTCAACAAAGTGAGCTGCCATCATCTCTCATCTGGACATTTTACAACAGAGTAGCTCATCGCCATCTATTCTCCATGGTGGCGAGTGTGTGTGTGTGTGTGTGTGTGTGTGTGTGTGTGTGTGTGCGCGCGCACGCACGCACACGCTCGCGTGTGTTTTAATGTTCAACATTACTCTGTCCTGTCTTGTAGATATCTGCTCAAATATCTCTTGACAAAAGAGGACTTCATCTTTTTCCACATTCCCATCACTCTTTATTCCTCATCATGTTTTATTTTGTTCTACTTTTTACTACCAGGTATATTATATATTGCTTTGTTTATACTTTATTGTCTGTCTCTCCACTCCAGAATTAAATTTTACGAGAGCAGGGACTTTATTATGTTACTACTGTTTTCCCTGCACTTAAAAGAATGGTTGGCACAGATACTCAAATATTTGCTGAGGAATAGTATTTACATAAGTATGACTGTGTGAAAAATAATACTGTATAGAGTTATATATATGTAAACTGTTTATATATATAACCTTAAAGACATGCATGCATACAAATGATAGCCACCAAATGCAGGAAAATGTGGTCAGTACATGGAGCACTGTTTTATTTCTTATGATGGGTAATAGTTACATGGGTATTTATTATATATTTTTTTACCCTTTTAAGGTACCCAAATAGTCAATATATTAATAATCAAGAATGTAGACTCAAGAGTTGCTTAAAACTGGGTTTGAATTTTGTATCTGCCATTCTGAAGCTTTATGGCTTGACCAGTTGCACTTAATGCCTCTGGGATTCAGTGTCTTTCTCTGTCATGTGATGATGATAATGCCCATTTTATCATTGAATGTATGTAAATGTATTGGCACACAGTCAGTACTAAGTAAGATACTTCCTGTTTCCTCCTATTGAGTTCAAATCCAACAGAGAATTCTATTTTAAGCAACAAAATAACAGATCCCTTGGCATGATCCGAGCTTGTATCTTAATGAGCACAGAACAGAAGAAAGAGATATGTTTATGTTTAAATTTTGACTATTCCACTTACTAGTCATGCAACCTTCAGCAAGTTATTTTTTCTTTTGTGATCCTGTTATTGATACTTCTCCTGAAAAAAAAAACTGGAATAATTATATACTATTTTATCAACAAATATTGCCAAAACATCTACTATATTCACACACGAGACCATGTCTAACATATAAGCTAGCAATTATTGTTGTTGCCCAGAACAGTGCTAAGCACTGAGGAGTAGACGTAATGAATACATAGACCCTAATCTTAAGGAACTATTATCCTAGCAGTGGAGATAGTCTGACACCTAGGTAAATTATAATGCAATGTGAGAAGTTCAATCCTAGAAACAGCATAGATAAGAGAGTGGTTAAAATATGAGAGAGTTTAGTGAGGTACTCCAAAAACAAAACTCACTGGGCAGCCTCCCTCTCAGTGCCAGAAAGAGCTGTCCAAGGAGGTATGCTAAATGCTTTGTCTTCTCCACCCTTCTTCTTTGTCTCCAGTGGCCTCCCCAGTGAAGCTTAACATCATACCAGCTGTCAAGGAAGAAATGTTCCAATATCACAAGCACGAGAGTATAGAGTGAATTTGGAGCAGAGAGGCAATAGATTGAAAATGGTATAAACTAATGAAACCACAATTATATTACATGCAAGTAAATTAAATTATCCAATTAAAAGGCCAAGATTTTCAAACAATTACAACTAGGTACTGTTTACATGAAACACATTTAAGAAATCAGGACATGGAGGTTATAAAAACAAAAGTTTATGTTTCTATTACTAGAAATTAAGCAGGTTGTTTCATTATGGTAAAAAGTTGAATTCACAAGAAATTAAATTAAAAATTGTATGCATGTAATAACTTAGCCTCAAAATATATAAAGCAAAAATTGATAGTTGCAAAATAAAATGGACAAATTTACAATCACTGAGAAATTGCAGACAGCATGGATGGAACTGGAGAGCATTCTGCTAAGTGAAATAAGCCAGGTGGTGAAAGAGAAATACTATGTGATCTCACCTATAAGTGGAACCTAATCAACAAAGCAAACAAGCAGGCAAAATACAACCAGAGATATTGAAATAAAGAATAAACTGAGAAATTGCAACATACATTTTTTAGTAACTGATTAAATAAGTAGAAAAAAATTAGTAAAGATATAGGAAATCTGTAGGATTATTGCAGTAGATCAACAGAACCATAAACAGAGCCTACAAAGAGACCTACACATAGATGGACTCTCAATTTATCACAAAGGTAGTACAGTGAGTGCTGCAGTGAGTAGCAGGAGTGCAGTGAGGGACAGATCCTTTCAGAAAACATTGTTGGGACAAAGAAAAGCACATAAAATAAAGAAAAAGATCAATATAGTGGACTAATATTAAAACTATGAACTTCTGTTTATCAAAAGGCATCAATAATAGATAAAAAGACAAGGTACAGACTGGGAGAAGTCATTTGCATAACATTTATATTATATGTACTAACCAAGAGATCTTATCCAGAGCATTAGGAAAAGGCAGACAATGCAATGAAAAATAAGCAGGGGGGATGTCAAAATTTTAAATAGACATGTTACATAAGAGAAAAATCCAAATAGCCAATAGAGTTTCTGAATCTTACTAGTAATCAGTGAACTAGTAACTAGTGAAGTTTAAGCTAAAATGACATTTACATACTCAATGATATAGTTAACATTAAAAGTCTGACAATACCAAGAGTTGGTAAGTAGTGGTGCAATAGCAACCCACTGCTGATTAGAGTGTAAACTGATAAACAGACAATACCTATCAGGAATGAGGATACATATGTCCTATGACCCAGCAATTCTTCTTCTAAGTATATAGAATATAGTGTACAAGTAAGCAGAGATGCAGACTCAGACGTACCAAAAGACATGGACAAAAATTTTCATCATAGCCTTTTGTATGATAGCCACATAGTGGAAACAAACCAAATGTTCACCAGTGATAAAGTGAATTAAAAATGAAAATGTGCCCCTCGTCAGTGTGGCTCAGTTGGTTGGAATATCACTCAGTAGCTAAAGGGTTGCAGGTTGGATTCAGGACACATACCTGGATTGTGGGTTTGATTCCCAGTCTGGGTGAGCATGGGAGGTAGCCAATAGGTGCTTCTCTCTCACATCGATGTTCCTCTTTCTCTTCTTCTCTCCATTCATCTCTCTCTAAAAAGCAATGAAAAAGTGTCCTCAGGCGAGGATAAAAAAATTTGTTAATGAAAGTGTGGTATATTCATTCAACTGAATATTATACAGAAACAAATTGACTGCAACTGACATTTACAATGGAGGTAATTTACAAATAATGTGATATGTAGCAGAGGCCAGCTAGAATAGGTTGTACATAGACTGCAAAATCAGGCTAAATCAACTGTAATGTTTAAGGTGCAGACTTATGTAGTGGGAAAAAAAAAGCCTTGCATATAAAGAAAACTAAAACAGTATTAACCATGAAAGTCAAGCCGGTGGCTACCTTTAGAGGGAGGGTGTGGCTCTGACTGGGTGAAGCAAGTAGCAATTTCTGGGGTAACAGGTACATGCATTCTGTTTCTACATCTGGGTGATAGTTACATGAGTGCTTGCTTTTCAGGAATTCATTTAGCTGCACATATATGTTTTTGCACTTTTCTAAATGTGTGTTATGTTTCACAATAAATGGCTTCAAATATAGAAAAGAAACAAACAAATAATCCTAACATGGGTGAAACATTGTGCTGGATATTTGCTCTTTGTTCTGTCTTATATTTTTAATCCTTACCAGAGGATATGTTTATTGGTTTTAAAGAGAGGAAGGGAGGAGAGAGAGAAAGAGAGACATCTGTGTGAGAGAGAAACATGGATGGGTTGCCTCCCATACGTACCTGACCCAAACCGCAACCTAGGCATGTGCCCTGGCTGGATGTGGACCCCGCAACCTTTGGTGTACATTCCAACCGAGTCACCTGGCCAAGGCTTGTTCTGTCTTTCAATTCTCCGAGAACAGTATTAGAGTATTATCATGTTCATTTTAAGGGTATGCATTATATTTTAGTATCTTCGTCTTTTAAAATCTACTACCATACCTGGCATATGATACACACTCTGTATGTTCAGTAACCTAGAACTCAGAGAAGTGAAATGATTTTTTTTCCAAGGCAGCATAATTATCAAAGAGTGGAACCTGCAAACCCCAGTTTTCTGAGTCCAAGCTTCGTCAGACTGCCACATCTGCCTCTCTACATTTCTGCTGTGGCAGACAGAAGCTCTTCCAATTCTGGTCTCTAACTGCACACACAGCTATGTAAAAAAACCTATTTCCAACCATGGGCTGCAAATAGATTGCAAGATTAAAGGCATCTAGAAAATGGGAGAAGAAAAAGTCTTGTCTGTCCATGATAGGATGAAATGGGAATTACATACCTTCAATTGCTATGTGAAATTGGCATCAGACAAGTCCTTAGCAACCCTTTCTCCAGGCAAGAGGCTCTGTCCTATTACCCTAAGCAAAATATTTGCAAGTATCATTCTGGCAGCAGCAGAGATAATGTCACATTTTTTATTTTAAAGTACTTGTAATTTTCCCTTCCCTCCCATAACTCACAGTATGTTTAATGAGTTCATCAGAATATAGTCAAGAAGCATTAATTTAAAAAATTATTTGAATACAGATATGTAGACTTGAGGCCTAAGTGTCTGGACACATTTACTATTGCAAAGGTAACAAAAACCTGTTTCCTACTGGTTTCTGACAGAAAGTATATAAATGTTTAGGAGAACAAAAAGGTTTCTCCCTGTGTACTAACAGTGACAAGCTCAGTAGATTCTCAGCAAGAGAAGCAAGTCCTAGGGACTCTCCTGAGACAAGGAGTTTTTAAACTTCAGGTCACAATTCGATAGTGGTTCCCAACCATTTAGGGAAAAAATGAAATAATCAGAAAACATTGGAGTGCATTGTCTACAGTAAAACTAAGTACAGTTTCAGGAAACTTTTGTTTCACATTATCTGGGTGTGTGGGAATCCATGGTCTTTTTGAGTTCCTGGGCTCAATTCCAACGTGTGTGGGGTGGGGGTGGGAGAAGGGAAGGTGGGGGCTGGGGCTTCCTCACACCACCAAGTGATTCTTGGCAAACCAGCTGGATGTCCTACAATTTAACTCAGTTCTGACACTGCTACCAGAGAGTGTTAGATCTCACAGGAAAGTCCTACAATCCCCACCCCCTACCACCCAAACCCAACTCTTCAGACACCGTTGTAAGTCCAGGTTATACCACCCTTGCTTCTGCCCAACTGGCTATAGATCAGAGCTTCCCATAGCCATCCATAGGTTTGATTAATTTGCTAGAGTGGTTCATAGACCTCAAAGACACATTTTAGTTAAGGAATCACAGGTTTATTATAAATGGATATACTCAGGAAGAGCCAGATGGAAGATGTGCACAGGGCAAGGTATGGGGAAAGGACAAGAAAGTTCCATGCCCTCTCCAGGTGTGCCACTCTTCCCAGATCTCCATTAGTTCACCCTTTCCTTTGGGATTTGCTGTGGTGTCATTACGCAAGCATGAATGATGAACTCACAGGCTGTTGGTGATGGATTCAACCTCCAGCCCCCTCCCTTCTTTGGTTGGCAATCAGCTCTCATCCATAGTTGCTTTCCAATAGTCACCTCATTAACATGACAAATGATTCCTTTATTGCTCTCATTACTTGGGGAAACCCCAAGAGTTTAAGGAGCTCTATACCAGAAATGGGGATGAAGACCATATACAGATTTCTTATTATAAATCACAATATAACATATGCATGTGTGTGGGTATATACCTACAAATTTGCATGTACTGAGTTGTGATATAAAATGTTTTTCTTAATGCATACCATGGTAAAAATATGGCTGAAAACCCATCCTTTAGATGATAATTTTCTTCTATACTCTATAAGATCATGTTAAAGGCCTATAATTTTTAGTATGTGTTCATTTTTATGATTGATTAAAAAATTCAAATTGAAAAAAAGAATACTGGCACGAATGGTATGTCATAGCCTATGACTTAATTCATCTGAATGGGTAACTTAATGGTGGGAGAGAAGCCAATGAACTGGAAGACTCTGTAATGTTGAGCTCAAGCAAAGTGAAATTCTGCAGTTATTTGAATCTGGTTGAAAGGCAACATAGAGAAGCACAGCTGAGTGCGCGATCTGTGCCACAGCACACCAGAGACTGATCTGCTAGCTACTACCAGACTCTAGAACTAGTCAAGTTGCAGATGTTGACTGAAAAGTCAAGTGAGAAAGCAGAAACTTCCTCATTTCTTCTACATAAATAAACTTCATCATTTTTCCTTATTTACAACAAGTCTTCTTGTTTTAGTGGTTTCTGGTTATCTTTGTCCCTCATAAGGCAGGAGTGCATTGCTTTTCATATATGGAAGGGATTGTAAGTACCTCAACACAGGCTATTTCTCTTTTTGGCATAATGTTCTTATTTGTATATTGAATTGTTTGGGGTATGTGAAAAAAGAAACCCTTTAATATTATTAAAACAAATAAACATACAGATCCAGGAGTACCTAGAGGTAAATCTTCCCTAACAGATTATATGGGGGAAAAAATGGCAAATTGGATTATTTTCCCATCGCTTCATTACTCAAGAGCCCCTGACATTTTAGCCTCAGGCTTCTCTGCCAGCCCTTTGTTTTCTTTAAGAAGCTAATGATAAAGGAATTCTGCTATGAATAACCACTCTGCAAGCTGTCTATTTTGTACATTTAAGTTTTTTTATTGTGATTGCTGAAAATAATGATGAAACTATATTCAATTATCACATCTGTGGTAAGAACTTCTTGTTTATTGGCTCAAAGCTATAATACAAGTACAAAAGATTATACATAAGAAGATTTGTGAAATGATTTGTTAGAAATTAGTAGGAATGAAGACATTCTGTTTGGAAACATAAATGGGCTATGGATCTTTGTAATTCCTTAGGAGTCGTGCCAGAACAAGCAATGGCCTGACTGAATCCTGGACAGGTGAAAAAGAGACAGACATAGATTAAAGAGCAGTGAATGCTGAATTTTTTATCTGATTCTAACATAATCAATTACCCTTGATCAGTACAACTTCTTTTCCTCACAAGTCTCCATAGGAATGACATTAATAAAATGTTTTAACTTCTGAGAATAGCTTCTTCCCTTTCTGAACTATGGGGCTGAAAACTGCTAATGAGAAGAGAATAAACCTTTGGAAGTGAGATTATGTTTTTCCAAAATACAAACACTATACTGCTGAAACTGGGTGCACAGCAAGGGGTCCCCAAAGTCAACACAGCCCATGGTTGGGAAATAAGGGAAGGGAGACAGGACCATACAATGTTTAAGGTACTTTGCATTACAATGGCAAGTGGATAGTCCTGTCTTTCCTGAAGGGAAGCTAGTGCTAACACCCCAGGCAAAAGGTGACTCTATGAGCATTCAGTGACTCTTGACATAGCCAGGGGAGGTGAAAGCCCTCCCCGGAAGCCCCTGTATCACAGGAACCCTTGCCTTGATTAAAGATGGCAGCTGCGAGAAGGTAGAAGATACCGGAAACTGGCAAATGTAGCTTATTGTAGGAGAGGTCAGAGATGAGGTCATACGGGAAGCTCCAGGTCATAATTTAAAGTAAGGTTGGGCAGAGAGAGAGGAGGGCTGGTCCACCATGAGGGCTGAGAGAGGAAGGGGCAGCCGTGTCACTCTGTAGTGAAGTGGGCAGTCATGTGAGAAAGATTCAGCCATTCTGCCTATAGTGAGGGAGGAGCTATGTCTGCTTCTCTGAACAGATAGCCATGAGGAAGGAGCCATGAGGTATTTGGCCATGAGGTTAGAGAGAGAAAGCAGCAAGTAGCTATGCAGTTTGTAGTCAGGTTTCCACCATGCAGTCTGGTGTAGTAAGGAAAGAGCTGGAGTAAGAAAGAGGAGACCTGTTGGGAAACCTGCCTGGAGAACATGGTGGCACAGCTGATGGTGCTGTGAATTGCAAGGACCTGCCCAACCAAACACACATTCATAGAAGAGGCCTGGAATGCTGTGGCTGGAAATGCTGAGACTGTAGACTTTTGCTTCTCTGAAGGGTGCATAGAGAAGCCACTCTCTTAGGATGTATGCCTTCCTGGACTTCACCATGATCCAGTGTAACAAGCCACATGTTTTCCTGAACCAGTACATGCAGGCTGACAACAGCACACCCCAGATCCAGAAGGGGTAAGCTGCTGTGAGAGGATGGAAACTCTGAAACCCACAAGTGTACTTTCCAGAGGGGGTGGAGATCTGTTTGTTCAGCCGGCTTAAGAACAGATAGGATATGGGGAACTATTGGGCTTATTTTTGGCTTATAGCCTGATGAGGAACAAAGACAGTGCTGGCTGTCATGGGAGAGCAGGGCTCTGTGCTGAAGTGGTTCCAGCTCCTGCCAAGGTTGGAATTTTGTAAATAAAAACCTGTTTCCCTTAACACTAGTTGTTAGGTCATGCGCCAAGGCTCCAAGTGCACGGGCCCTGCTTTGCTCGGTTATAGTCCCCCTTATCCATGGTTTCACTGCCTGTGGTTTCAGTTACCTGTGATCAACTCTGGTCTGAAAATATTAAATGGAAAATTTCAGAAATAAACAATTCATAAGCTGCTCTGAGTAGTGTGATTAAATCTCTCACCTTTCTGCTGTATCCCTCCTGAGACGTGAATCATCCCTATGTCCAGTGCATCCATGTTGTAGCTAGCCCCTGCCCAGTAGTCACTTAGTTACCTCCTCAGTTATCAGATGGAATGTTGTGATATCTTGGTGTTTGTGTTCAAGTAACTCTATTCCACTTTAATAATGGCCCCAAAGCCATTATTAAATGGGGCCATTATTAATGGCCCCAAAGACTAGAAATGCTGGGGATTCAGGTATGCCAAAGAAAAGCCATAAAATGCTTCCTCTAAGTGAAAAGGTGTCTATGTATAGGAAAAAGCATAGTATACACATAAGGTTTGGATCTGTCCTTGGTTTCAGGCATCCACTGGGGGTCTTGGAAAGTATTCCCTGAGAATAAGGGTGCCGTATTGCTCATTTCTCCAGGAATCACACTCTCCAGGAAGAGTGTAGAGTCCTGTTTGAAGAACTCAGATTAGCACAGCATCACTGTTAAGAGCCTTCTCCAATAGAAGGTTTACTTATGTGCCAGATGCTGGGGAAAATTTTGAATCTGCATATTTCCATTTTGTCTTCATGTAACCGGAAAAGACACCAGTGTTCGGGCTGCCTGTCACTACCAAATCCAATAAGCAATGACAGCGATTAAATCTTTTATGGGAGCTTTATTCAGATGGCCGGTGATCCAAGAAGATGGTGGGTTCATACCATAACAAACCATCTTCCCCTTTCTTTCCTGGCCAGATCTTTTTGTAAGGGGGGTGGGGAAGGACAAACAATGTGGGGCTTTGAGATTCAGCTGCTGCTGCAACATTCCTGTTCTGGGCAGTTAGCTATCTCCAAGGGGGAGGGGTAGTTGCCTGCTTCTTCCTGGTACAGATGTCTCCAGGTGGTAATGTTGGGAACTGCCCTGCCTGGTATCAGAAGCTGTAACCCCTGCCAAGGCTAAGGCTGAGGGAGTGGCCTTGGACCGTAAGCCAGCAAGGAGACAAAAACTTATCTCCCTGGCAGGAGCACTGCTTCTGCTGCTTCATTCAAAACTGAACCCCAAAGCTTGGTCGGTTAGCCAATGATGGGTAAGATTCCCCAAGGGGGGAACGATTTAAGACAGGCACAATCATGTAGGAGGCCCCCAAGAAAGGACTTTGGGGGCTACAGCAAAAGGGGGTGATGGACCCTCGCACCTCGGCTGTGATATAGCCTGAGTCCTCATCATCTGGGAGAAAATCTCCTTATCTCTTGGTTGCCTTAGTTCCCTTGCCCCACCTAAGCCTGAAACAATGACAGGGTGGTGCAGCTCTGTACTGAAAAGGGCGGGTTCCCCGGGTGATCAGGCCTAAGAAAGAATATGTAAAGTCCTGCGAAACCTGCTTTGTTTAGAATGCTCTCAGTTGAATGATAAGGGTCCAAGGAAGAAGTAAGTTTGTTCCTCAAAGTTTTACAGCTCTTTGACCCTGACTCAAAATAGACCCTCAGACTTCCTTGTTATCTATTGTTTGATCCTTACTTCCTAGCAATGAGTAATGAGCTTTTAACTGAATTCTTATTCAGACGAAACCAATAAAAAGCCTCTCCAGAGGGGGAACGAGGCGCTCCCCACGTGAGGAGTGGCCATGGTGCCCTCCAGGAAAGAGGGTGGCCAAGGCTCTCCCCACATGAGGAGTGGCCCTTAAGTTCCTATTCCCCCACAGGACCTGGTAGTCTCTGTGTATGTTTTTTAGCATATTTTGACGAGCATCCACAGCCGAGATGGATACTGCTGGCTGGTATCTTCCACATGGTAATCTCTAGCCAATGCCCCAGCAGGTCAGCTGCTTTTTCCAGGCGCCAGGATGGGCCTTATCTGTAGTTTCTGAAACAAAAGCTTAACATACACATTACCTGCTAGATTTATGGCTGTTTACCTTAAGCTAAAATTTTCCAAGTCTTGAGTTCCCTATCATTCACACACAAAAACCCCCTGTGAACTGGAGGTTATTACTTGTTAAACAATACTACTTAAACTCTGAATGCTGTTTTCTAACTCATGCATTTCTACCCAACTCCAGAGCCTTGTCACTGCCACGAGCTGCAGTGTGACAGCATTTTACTTCTATCTCTTCAGATGCTCTCTGCTACCAACAAACAATTAAGAAACTTCAAGTAACATAACATAATATTTATATCCCAAAACAATGAAATGCCTACACTTAATGATGCATTTGTTGGATGGCCATCTTGTACACTATTATTTAGAAGCTATATAAATCAATTCAGTATCTTATATTATTACTCAAAAATTTTATTAAGAACCCCATCTTCTAAAAATTTGTCATACTGGTGCCCACTCTTGAAAAAAATATTATCAGGTGATTTTTTTCTATGCTTAAATTTTGCTTATTCATCAAGAAGTAATTTTAGGAGAGACTAGTGTTTGACAACACCCCAATAATGCCATAACCTATATAACAATAACGTCACTTGAGTTCACCTTTTAAGGTAGAGATGCTTCTTTCTGAAAAGACTGAAAGCAGTGTCATGACTCACCACCACTGAGGACCCAACACAAGCAGCACTGTGCCTTTATGTCTTCTAGGCTGAATGATAAAAGCCCTTTATCTCTGAGATTGCTTGTACTCAGGCAGTGGACTCACTGTGTGAAACAAACTTGATAGAATGTGTTGGGAGAAATTGGAAACCAATAAGAAAATTAGTTTTTTTTAATACCTAGGATTTCAAAATGTTTGTGGATGTAAGATGTTTCTCTATGTTATTATACTAAAGAATTGCTACCCTTTCTGATGAAAAGATTATGAGAAAGAGTCTCAAAGATCTCAGTGCTAAATTTTCACACACACACACAAACAACAACAGAAAACACCATTAGAAAGAGCATTAAATGTTTTATTAGGATAAATGTTTGATTCTCCCAAGATTTTTTTTAAAGGCTGGCCACTCAGAGAAATGTTTAAAGTACTATTAGACATAATAGGATGGTAAGGCATGCTCCTCCCCACCACCCTGCATGCACACACACAATTGACCAGAGTCCTCAATTTAATCAAAATAGTCTGACAGTAACATATTTTCAGAGAATGGGGTAGAGGATAAGAACAGGAGGTCAACTTCAGTATTTTGTGAAAAAAATCCCCAAATGTCAGGAGTTTTATTAAAGATAGTACATAATATTCTCCTATTGCTATGCTTCTAGAGGTTGAAAGTTAGTATAAAGAATGGTGATCATGAGTCCTTACAAAATAATTTATCAGAAAAAAGAGAGATCTAATATCTTTACTATAATGAAATACACTATAACATCCTAAAGTCATTTTTCATACAAGCATTGTTTGAAAGCATTTTTTTTAGATTAACCAAAATTTACTCGGGAAAAAAGCATTTTTCCATTCCCCTAATTGTGAGGATATCTGTTTAACAGGCTATATTTTTTGCAGGGGGCACAGCAGGAATGGTAAGGGAGGTTGGTGGTGTTGGTTCAGCACCCCCCTCATGTGTTTTTAATTGCATTCCTCTAACATTTAAAAATAATTGCTCCCAACATATGTATATGTATTTATTTACTAATTGTATAGAGACATTATTATTCTAATAAAGTATGCATATAAAGTGTATATAAATAGACTTAAAAAATAAAATGTGGAAAAAACGGTTCTCAGACTTTTGGGCTTTATCCCAGCAGGTTGTTTTGCGTGATTGCTGGCGTGCCCACACGCCCCCTTCCCCCACTGAGTGCACTGCTGGTGTAAGCAGAACAAGCACAGGCCGGCCTGTCCTTGTGTTCTGACCCACCAGTCCCCTGATTAGCAACTCTCTTATTGAATATGATTTTTAGGAACAAGGTTGAGAAACACTTGAAAAAATATTGCCACATTTATTCAGAAACGCCATTTCTACAGAGATTGTGAGCAATGGTAAAAAAGAACTTCCCTGGTGTCTAAGCTATTTGTCCTATCGTGATGCATTCTGCTTGGAACAGAGTTAAACCCCGTGTGAGAGAAGCCAGTAAGATGGATTTAAGGCTGTACAAGACTTTAATACAAGTTTAGTAGAAAGAATTTACTGGATAAAAGTAGGATAATGTGTAGAATCCCTCAATTATTTACTTTAAAAGTCATTTTAGTTAGTTATATATAATAGTGCATTTAAAATGTATATACTTTGGGTTATATAAGATCATAACATTTTCACAACATATTCATTTAGATATTTCATAAAATATAAACAACAAAATGGCACATTTACATATAATCATAAAAACATTTATATTAGCTAAATGTTTAAGCAAAATGGTAAGACATAAATACTTTTAAACTTTGGTTATTGTATTTATAAACCAAGAAATAGATTTTTTTCTCCTGATCCTGGCCCAGTTCCACCTTGGTCAGCCCTACCCTTGTTTCAAAATTCCTAATTCCATTTCTTCGTCAAATATTTCGAAACCCAGTCTCACTACAGTCCTAGCTAGTCCCTTCCTTCCAATCCACATGCTGCACGTTGGTGTCACTTTTCATCATCAGTGTGTAAATGGCAGATCTAACAAGAGCTCGGTTCTATCTGAATTCAAGTCCATGCCCCTCTGCCATTCTGCATCTTGTGTGTTGTGATAACTAGACTGGAGTCCCCAAAGGGCTGGCAAGGTATTGCAGCATGTAGTACAAAATGGGAAATCACAAATGTTCTGTGATTTGAATTGATAAATGCAAAACAACTACTTTGAATATGTGTATTCAAATCATATATTAACATATAATTTAATAAGTAATTTCAAAGTCTCTTAAAATTCTTATTGCCCTTTAAATATATTTTTAAGGAAAAGAATATGGAAAGGAATATGGGGAGAAAACCAGTGGACTACAATAATGTACTATTCTAAAGAAAAATACCAGAAAACAAGACAGTAAAATTTAGGTAGAAATATACTGAAAAGGAAATAAATTCATTACTCGAGGTTGATTTTACAATCTACATCTAAAATTTTTGTTCTTCTTCGACTGTTTCTTATTCACAGTAGATGGTTAATGATGTACATTAAAAATATAGAAGGATTCCACAAAGGAAATTCACTGACACATTGTAGTATCTGCATGCCTTTCTCAAGAATTCTAGGATGTCAGAATAGCCATTGGAAATCTTGTTTGATGTTTCCCAGGAAAAAACAGTGAAGATTCCTTTCTCCAGATCCTGAGAATGCTAGTGGAGGGGATTGCAGGATACTAGCAGATGCCTGAGAGAGTCAGGAGATCCCTCCTGAGATAGAAGAAAGTCATCATGGAAGATGAGTCTGGCCTTGGGAGTCTATCTAGTCTGGTTAGAAAAGAACCCTCATGAGAGTGACTGGGTGGGCAGGGGGATGGGGGCAGTTTCCCAATGTCTTCCAGGGAAGCCCTTGGGAAATTGTTCTAAATTTCCTGTGGAGAAGCTTTTAAATCTGAAAAAGTAGGGCTATTCTTTGGGGCCCAAAATAGCTATATTCATCATTCAAAATCAATTCAAGTTTTTCTAAGAAAAATTAAAAAACCAATTCTTTAACAATTTCTTAAAAGCTACAGAGCTCCACAGTTTAGGGAATAAAATCAAAAAAGGAAGTTCTGTCAATAAAATAATGAATAAATTTATAGAAGACTACTCTCGAAATATCCCCTGGCATATTTTCTTACCTCAACAATTTACCTGTACCCTCTGTAGTCCTTCTGCCAAGAGGAGCTGGTCACATTAGGAGGCACATGGTCTCTGGGAAAAGAAGACAATGAGAGCCTTGAAAGAAAAGGTCATTGCTCTGCCCTGAGTCCCAGATTTGGCTTTTAAGAATTCATAAGAAGACAAGAGTCTGGAAAGACAGCTTTAATGAGAGAATAAAGGATTTCTCTCATCATCATTGAAGTTTGGACTTCATTTTGGAACCAAAGCTTGAAGAGTTTATCTTAAAAAGTGAACATACAGCAGAAACAATGAGAATGCGGTACAGAAAATTCCTGCAACACTGAGGGCTGAAAGCAAGAGAGCGTGGCTTTCTCCACCCCATACCTAGAAGTGAGTTTCACTACCTAGATGTGAGTTTCTGAGGAGGAGGAGGACACATAAACAGAAACACCCAGATATGTCTAGGAGAATGCCAGGTCAGAAGGTCCTCAGATACAGGCTGGAAACATTTCTAATGCCTCTCAGAGAAAAACGCCATGGTTAATATAGCACGTGGACTTTAGGCTAGAGGAGCAGTAGAGTCACAGTCACTGAGGGAGGGGCCTAGATTGGTGGGCCTGAGGGCAGTCTCTCAGGGTCCTGCACAGTCCAGCTTAGTACAGAGAAAGTAATTGAGAGACCCTGGGCCCACATGAGAGGATAGTATGGATAAAGAAGGGACAGTGATAACAAAATAGGCCTCATTTTTGGAATAGGGACTTCGGAATAGGAGTCAGGAGAAAGCTCATGGTTATCAGCAATGGGTGCCAGCATGATGACCCAAAGCTGCAGGTAAGACCAACTGAACCTCAGGCAACACTAGCAAAGACACCCAGAAATGAGAAGACTAAACTGTACCATAGTGAATGCAATGAGGTTGAACACCAGGGCCCAGAGATCAAGTGGGTTAAGAAATTTCAGTTGATGACAACCATAGACTGTAGAAGACCAGACACTCCTTCCTAATGACATATAGGAAAGTTTCCTGCATGGCCAGAGGCCATTTTGGGAAGCTGGAGAAGACAGAAGAGAGAAAATCCCCGAGAGAATAAACAATTATCCAGAAGATACCATTATAAACCTTGAAAAGACTGAGATGACATCATTTGCAAGGTAAATTGTTTTCTGTCTCTGCATTAGTTTCCTAGGGATGCTGTAACAAAGCACAATAAATCAAGTGGCTCAAAACAACATTTTCCCACGGTTCTGGAGGCTACAAGTCCGACACTGAGGCGTCGGTAGTACCATGTTCTCTCTGAAGGCTCTGCAGGAAAATCTGTTCTATGCCTTGCTCTTAGCTTCTGGGGTTACCAGTTATCCTTGGAATTCCTTGAGAAGAGTATGCAAATACTGTGTGGCAATGAATTTCCTCTATAGGATTCTTCTGCTTCATTAACCTACTTCTGCTTCATTAATCTACTGTGAATTGGAGAAAGTCAAAGAAGAGCAAAAATTTTAGATGTAGAACATAAAATAATCTTATTTTTGTCAAGTAATAAATTTATTTTCTTTTCAGTATTTTCCACTGAAATTGTATTCTATTGTTTTTTGATATTTTTCTTTAGAATGGGACATTATTGTTGTCCACTGGTTTTCTCCCCTTATTCTTTCCCATAAAGAAACAACAAAAATATATTTAAAGAACAATATAAATTTAATGGTTAATGAAATGACATTAAATTCTATGGGTATATATAATTTGAATACAAATATTCAAAGTAACTGTTTTTCATTTGTCAATTCAAATTAGCAATCTTTTTAAGATTTTTTATTTATTTATCTTTAGAGGGGAAGGGAAGGAGAGAGGGAGAGAAATACCAATGTATGGTTGTCTCATGTGTGTCCCCCACTGGGAACTGGCCCGCAACCCAGGCATGTGCCCTAACTGAGAATCAAACCACGATCCTTTGGTTCGCAGCCCGCACTCAAGCCACTGAGCTACACCAGCCAGGGCCAAATTAGCAATCTTTTTGATTCCATATTTTGTGCAAGGTGCTAAGCTAGATGTGACAATGCTATGCCAGTCCTTTGGGGACCCCAGTTTACCATTACATTTCATAAGTACCAGACAGTAGTGCTCAATATTTTTTGAGGGGACATAATTCAACCCACAACAGTTCCCAATGAAGACATGGGTTTAAGAGCTAGTTCAGTTCATTTACATGATAATTTTTATCACCATCATTTTTCCCTACCGATTATAGTGTGTACTGTACATTCTGACCTCTCTCTGGCAGGGCTGACAAACCGCAGACTACATGTGAATCAAATCCAACCACATTTTTGGTATTGCCAAGACACATGCATCAGCTATAAATGATTTTTTTTTTTACATTTTTAAATGGCCTTGGACCAGTCAAAGAAGAATAATATTTTATAACACATTACAAAATATGTTAACCCCCCAAACAGGTATCCACATATATAGTTCTATCAGAATACAGTCACAATCATTTGTGTGTGTGTTTCTATGGCTGCTTCTGTGCTACGGTGGCAGAGTTGAGTAAATACAGTGGAGACTGCAGGCCTACAAAGCCTGAAATTTTTACCATCTGTCTCTTTACAGGATCAGTTTGCCAATCTCTGATCTATGGTGACGAGGGCAAAAGGGGGAGAACTATAAAATGATGAATATGAATGAATGGATAAATCTTCAGAGAGTTCACCTTAAAAAGACTTGAAAAAATGAGGACAGAAATATGAGGGGAAATCTCATGAAGCAGAAGGAGGAGAAAGAGGAGGAGAAGAAGAAGAAGAAGAAGAAGAAGAAGAAGAAGAAGAAATATTTGGCAAGTAGCAAGGGTTATATAGAAATGATGTCAGCAAGGCTAAAAGCTCAGAAGATTCTGAGGCTTGGGGAAAATTACTAATAAAAAGAAGAATGACTTATTTGTGAGTAAGGAGACATGAACAGTAATATGAGGCCATCATTTGGGATGAATGGCACAATGCTGCTGAATAGAAAACATTAATTTGAAATACTTAACTTTCTTTAACATTACTAACTCTTTAACTATATTTCCTTCCATCTTTTCTGTGAAGATTTATCATTATTTGGAATGAACAAAATGAATAGTAATAATAAGAAAGGAAGATCAAGAGAGTAAAATAGTAAAAACATATGTATCTGCCCAGTTGATTTCCAGGCCTGGGCGAACAATAGTATCTCAGGTTACCAAAAGGATACCATCACCTCAATCTGTCAAAAAGCTGTTGACTGTTAATTACTAAATGGCTGCTGATACTCTTCAGAAGTTTGGAGGGAACTGAAAAGGTGCTCAAAATATAGAGTTAGTAAAATAAAGCTTCAAATAAAGAAAGAAAAAGATACTGCAAACCACAGAACTGAGAGCTCGTTGTGACTACAAGTAAGGCTCTGGAATGAACTGTTGCATCTTTAAGAACTGGGACAGGAAACTTGTGATCAGGTTTACTAAAAAATTCATGCCAGGTAAACCTCATAATATTTTGATAGGATTATAACATATCTTGATTTTAGAAACTCCTTTGACAGGTTCTCTCATAATAGTCTTTATAGAAAATTTAGAAGAAACGATGTTTGCAGATTAAGAAGTATAATCAGTGCAGTTATGTGGATTTGTAATTGGAGCACTTGATTAATGATACTCTCCAAAGGGCTAATTAATGAATTAAAACCAAGTCATGAAGAATTTTCTAGGGGTATATTACTGTCTTATTCCCTCTCTTTTTTTTATACAAATGATTTAGTTAAGAATATTGCTGACACGATGCCTAAATTTGCAGAAACTCAGTAACAGTAAGGAGTAGCTAGCATGTCTCATGGTAAAATCAAGATTCAAAAATACCTTCAGACACTGAAGCAAAATTCTGCAAATAGATGCCCCCTTGAAAAGAAAAGCAAAACATGACCAACAAAACAAAAACCAACAATGACAACAAAAAGATGAAAACAGAACAAAACAAAATGTGGTTTTCAATGCTAGTTGCACAGCTGAATTACCTGGGGAGATTTTTATTTAATTGTTCTGGGTGCAGCCTAAGCATCAATACTTTTTAGAGGCATCCCAGTGGATTCTAAACTCAGCTGGAGCTGAAAATCACTTGCAGTTCACTAACAATGAACTTAAAGGAGGGGATGGTAAGTGGAATAGCCAAGCCCAGTGTATAAATGGAAATGTTTAGAAGATTCTGTGGACCAAAAGATCAATGAAGCAACAGTGAGATGTGACAGCTGAAAAAGTTAAAATGATCTTAAATTGTGAATATTGAACAGATAATTAGGAAATGGTAAAAGTAAGCCCCATTTGTCAGGCAATTACTCTTGTATCAGGCATAGTAAAAAGGATTTTTCATGCATTATACAGTTTAATCCTCACATTAAGTCTATGAGATAGATATTATTATCCCAAAATTGTGGTGGAGAACACCAAGACTTAGTAAGGTCAACTAATTTCCCTAAATGGCTTAGCTAGGATATAGTGGGGCTAGAGTTTACTGAATTACTCTATGAGTAATGAATTGAAGAGGGCCTAGAGAGACTAATTGTATTGGGACTGTATTAGAAAGGAAAAATGTAAGTGATGTTTTAATAAAGAATTGTGTTGAAGTGAATATAGATAATGAAGGAAATGCAAAATTCAAGTGTTTTCCCAAGATTTCCATTCTAGGAGACTGGAATATTTGTGGGACCTATGAAAAGAAATGCAATAGGGAAGAGGATTAAGTTTTTGGAGAAAAATAATTTTGGTGTATAATAATTACTATCTCTTTCTAGTTACTATCTCTTCCTTTCCAATAGTGAGAATTCTGAGTTATTCTTTTTATGCTTTAAATCAAGTCCTCTCTTTTGGGGAAAATCCATGAAAGAAAACTAAAAGTTACTTTGTTTTAAGCCTTGGTTGTACTGGTAAAAGTCATAGTTTGCCCCAATCAGTAAATATTTTCTGCTAATCCAATTCTAGATTATGTCACATCTTAATTGTTAATAACTGCATCTATTATAATAAAGTGCTCACAATTGTTAGGAATTAATGCAAAATTTTTATTGTATAAACCATAAAATACAAAGAAAGTTTACTTATTTTTTTTACTTAGATTACATAGAAATGTTTGTATTATTTAAGGTTATATAATACAGTATAAACATTTTTATATAATGAGCAATTTTTTTAGAATGTTTTTACTGCTTCACCTATTAGTATAAGTAAAAACGATGGACTGATTTCATGGCATGAATATCCATTGCTGAAAGAGTCTCAGCGCCATTTTATCAAATTTATTTTCACTAAAATTACTATCTTTCCTGCCTTATTTTACTGTAATTTAAGAAAAATCACTGATCTGGAAAAAAAAATCCCTGATTCTATGGGCTCAAGTCTTTAATTACTCTTCCACGCCTTTTCTCACAAATGAAAACTTGCACCTGGTAGCAAGCAGATACCCTTTTCAGCGATGGGACAAGATATCATCAGGACAGCATCTGTATTTCAAGCAAAATGCAGCATTTGCTGAATGCTGGTACTTTCTTCCTCATCCTTCTGCCAAAACTGATAACCAGCTTTTATACTTATTCAAGTTGTATTTTTAGTCACCTGAAAATCCTAGATAGTGATCTTATAAATTTATATCAGAAAATTTTATGATTTTTAAATGCCAGGTGATAGTTAATATTTGATATTTAAAAATATTAAATGCCAAATATTTGTCATTTGTCAAAAGCAAGAATGAAATGGTAGATATTCTAAAGGCAATATCTTGTGACATAAATTTTGTAATTTTCTCTAATATGCTGCAAATGTGTTTCAACTCTAAAAGAAAAATCCCTTCATAGAATAACAATAAAGTTTGATTTAGAGTGCCACTAAAAATTAACAAGGAGCTTCTAGCAGTTGTTTAGAAGAGAGTAGATCATAGGAAAAACTCTAGCTGCTGCATTGTTTCCAATCAATTGGAAATAAATCTTAAAATTAGTCACATGTAGCATTTACTTCCTTTTGCATCCAAGTTGAATTCAGTATTGACAAATGATCTGTAACAGGAAGCATTCTGTGTCTGTTTATTTGCATGAAAAGCTGTCTACTGAGACACAAATCACAACTGCCCTTTTCCTCGTCTATTAACATATCAGCTTTGACATTCAACAAAGAATTATATTTCAGAAATTAATGACTACTTGAATAAATACAGTTCTATTTTCTTTATTTTCTTTAACTCGATTTACAACACATGCATGAATTAAGCACAGTCCACATTTACCTGGCAGAAGGCTGTTTTAAAATAAATGTCAAATAAACTTATTTTCTATCAAGTCTACTTCTTCCCTAGAGGGCTAAGGAGCACTCAGACACACTAGGTCATGGAAGTGTGCAGAGGAAAGGCCTCTGAAGGACACCTTAAATAAGTCACAACCTTGACCCTCACATGAGAATATGTGGGTGTCTGCTAGATACCACCTACAGTCAAGAGAGAAGTATAACAGTAACAACTGAATAAAGAAAACTTGCTTTCAAACTCCGGTTTCTCTTCACATCATATAAATCTTTTATCTTTTAAGAAGGAAAATTTGCTTCTTTCCCCTTAGCTTCTCTTTTGCCATCCTCCTTAACTGTATGAGATCTAGTACCAGTAGTGGGTATCAGGATGGACACTGGACTAAACTGGATTGGATTTTTAAATCTTCAAAGGGAAAGCTGTGGGGTCTGTCCAACCTGTCATTAAGAGTCATGGAAGGTATCTGAAAAAGTATCTTTGAAAAACAAAACAAAGTAACATTTTATGCTGGTACCCCAACAACTTTGTATGATTCAATAAATCAGTGATGTAATGTTTCATTGTTCCCCCTTGATTGATATTTATCTCTAAATATCAAACACTTAATTCATCTCAGCTTTACCATATTTAAACATTTTAAAGACAGTGTCAGGATTGGTTTCTCATTACAAAGATAGAGTATAAATATAAATTTATTTTAATTCTATATTTATGGTAAGCAATTTTCTCCATTTTGCCTAAAATACAAAAAATTAATATAAAATTTAAGATTTGGTCAATATGAATGTTCCTCAAGATTGAGGAACATATCTTGCTTATATTTGCATCCCCAGTATGTAGTACCTGGCACAGTATAGACACGAAGTAAATATTTGTGAATTAAGCTAAAGTATTGGTTGATATTTAAAGAACCGTTCAACAGCTTGAAGGGCTATATTTTTTTCTTTGTCTCTCAAATTCCTTGTCTTAGTTTTCCATTATGACCATTGACTAGAAAGAAACCTTTTAGAGGATAGTCTTTTCTAGGCTTATTTCCTTTAGCACTTAAGATTAATTTAGCATTTACAGATCCTAAAAGGAAAGCATTTTCCCACTGTTTAGTAACAAGTTAAATTCAGTGATACACAAATCAAATCTCTAAGTGGTCAAGAAGACAAAATAAAATTAAGTATTATTGAGTGCCTCTTATGAATTTGGACTGGGCAATTTGAAAGAAGCATAAGTGGTTAAAAGTTTGTGACATATGCTCTTAAGGAATTTATACTTACTGGAGGCTAGCTTATAAATACTATGATTGGTTCAAGATTCTTGAAAGGGAGGTGGGGGATGAGAAAGGCATCCCAGGCAGAGAGAAGCATTCCAGTAGAGGTTTGGATATAAGTACCAAAGCCACTTGCTTAACCTCTCTGTGCTTCTCATACTTAAAATATGGGTTAAAAAATGAGTTAATGTAGCTCCTGATCTTTAAATAAGTGATTATAATGATGATGATGATGAACAGAAACTTGGAGTTAGGTTTTTGAGGGACTCAACAATGAAATTGATGGGAGCAATTCCTGTATTAGAATAGTGAAGAAAAGGTCAGAAAGAAAGGGATAGTGACAGATGGAGCCCACTGATGTCCAAAACATTTGGATTTTGTTTGGTAATAGTCACTGAACTTTTAAAATTGGTGAGTAATACTATAAAAATAATGTTTTGGAAAACTGGCTATGTAGAATTGTTTGGAATAGGGGCAAGTAAAAGACTGAGGGAATATAATAAAAACAGTCAAATTCTATTAGATGCTTACCAAGACCTTTGTAAGTGTGCAAGTAACATTAGCTATAAACATTATTATGTTCCAGACAATATGCTAAGTCCTGTATCTTGCTGTGTATAATGCACACTTTGCCCAAGTTTTTGAGCGAAAAATAAGGATGTTCGTTATATATGGGTAGTACCTGAAAAACCTTGTATTTATGTGTTCATGTGTTTTGTAATTATATGTTACATAAAATTTCTTGTGCCATAATATGTTTAACAATAAATGCTAAAATCCCTTTACAATACAAAAACAAGTATCTAAATATAAATAAATAAAAATTGAATTTAAAAATTAAAACAAAAATTTTTTTCTGGAAGTTTGCGCCAAAAATGTGGGTGCGCGTTATACATCGCAGAATACGGTATTTTATACGCAATGTCTGTTGAAAACAGAATTTTGTTCCCCCCAAATTCATAAGTTGAAGCCCTAACTTCCAATGGGAAAGTATTTGAAGATAGGGCCTTTAAAGTGGTAGTTAAGGTTAAATGAGATTAAAGCGGTGGGGCGGGGCGGGGGGGGGGAGGGCTAATCCAATAGGACTGGTTTCCTTATATGAAGCGAAAGGGATACCAGAGGTTAGAGCACACAGAATAAGGGCCGTGTGAGGACACAATGAGCGGGCTGTCACCTGCAAGCCAAGGCCTTAGGAGAAATCAACTTTGCAGGCATAGTGATCTTGGACTTCCAGCATCCAGAACTGTGAGAAAAATACATGCTGTTGTTGAAGCCACTCCATCAGTGGTATTTTGTTATGGTGGCCCAGGCAGACCAAGCTCATTTGACTCTTTTATTTTTTAGAAATAGAGGAAAGCAGGGAGGGAGGGAGATAGAGGAAGAGAAACAATGATGTGAGAGGGAAACACTGATTGGTTGCCTCTGAGTCGTATGCACTCCTACCAGGATCAAATCTGCCACCTTTTGGTGGACAGGATGGCGCTCCACACCATTGAGCAACTTGGCTAGGGCAGCTCATTTGACTCTTAAAACAGCCTCATGGGGTGATATTCTGATGGTCATCTGTTTTCCACGAAGAAACTCAGGCTCGGGGAGCTAAACATGAATTGCCTAAGACAGCTAGTAAGAGGCAGTAAACAAGATTTATACTTAAGCTGTCTGACTACAAATATTATACAAATATTTGTACTTGGAAATGTACTTGTACTTTGGAACATTTCCAAATGTTCACTTGGAAACCGATAGGTGAAAGGATTTACAAAGTTTGGATTCAGGCTAAAAGAAAGGGTTATCACCAGATGGCAGACTTTAAGCCTTGGGGTCCACACAATATAAATGACTGGATTATTTGTATGTGATGTGTATAGTTTATATTAACTATTGGGGAAAGGCTCAGAGCAGAAAGGAATTTATAGTGACTGAAGGTCTCAGAAAACCTCATGATGGATGATAGGTAAAACGAGGGCAGAGATGTAGTACTACTAGGGAGAAAAATAGTGTTAAAGGAAAAGGATATATGGGGGTACACAAGAATAATGAGGGAGATTTTGGGTATGGATTAAGAGGTCAGATCCCGGTCATCTGTTTTAACTGGTATTGCCTATAACGACGCCTTGCTTTTAGAAGACATTGAACAACATTTGATGGCTAAAGGAAAGAAGAATAAAGTCAAATTTAATACCTGGAAGAAAGTAGTTAAAGATTTTTTTTTTTTATAGTAGGAGCAGTAATAGATTGAGATTGAATTTTCCTCTTGTCTTGACTGGGATTTCTTTTTTGTTTCAGAAATGCCCGAAGCTAGCTCTAACTAAGCAGATAAAAAAAACGTGGATACTAAACAAAGTAATTTAATATCTAATATCTAATCGATGATTGCTGTATGTGTATGTCTCTGGACACAATAAAACACACAGTCATAGGATTATCAAGTCCACAAAAACTGACGACAAAGGCTACTTTAGCTATTCTGAATAAAACGAGCAGGCCCTGAATATAATCATCAGTAGTTGGCCCATTAATCTTATCATGGTTCCTTTTTTTTGAGGAACTGGCTCTTCAACGTGAGGAGGGAGTGTGCCCAGCAGAGGAACAGCTGCCTTTAGAGCGAACTCGACCATCACTATCAAGGATCACTGTTAGAAAGTCGCCACTAGGCCTTTCCCAAGGACACCAACTGATCCGCAATGCGCCTGCCCAAAACGCAGCAGCCTAGCTCCGCGGACATCCGATAGAAGCAAAGGCCGAGAAAATCCCTATGCGCTGCAGAAACCCAGTGCGCGGTGAATCTAAAGCTTCTTTCCACCATAGCTGCCTTGCCAGACTGCAAATCCCAGCATTCCTGACATCCAAGGGAGCCAATAAAAGGTAGTTCCTTCGGCCAATCACACCCTAATCCACTGTAACCACCCCCCAACTGAATTCTGGGATTTGTGGTTTTCACGTGGCAACATTATACCATCGTGGTTAAGGCAATGTAGGCCACGCATCTCCTTCGGAACGAAAGATCCTTTTCGTAAGTCTTCTGTTGGTCACCAGGCTAGCCCCTTAACTAGCAACACTCCCAGTCCTTATACTCCTTAAAAATTGTAAACGATTTCTCTGTCAGACAGAAAAAAAAAACCCCAAATTATTTCTAGGTTAGGTACACTCGCTCCACTTGCTCCCCCATGCTTTAACCGTCGCTTTTAAATCTCGCGAGAATTTTTTTCGGTCGTGTCTCGCCTCCTGAAAGGCGGTACACGTGAAGACTGACACAATCCTCAGCCAACAAGATTACCCTTTAAGTAGCGTCTCTACAGCGTGCTCCGGAGACCTCCGTGAACTCTGACCTCAGCTTTCCGCGGCGTCCCGCGTACACCGCCGCCTCCCCCGGAGCGAAGGAGGCGGGCTTTGGCCTCTAGCCCTAGGGAGAGAGTGCGGAGGGAGTGGGAGCGAGACGAGCTAGATCGGAAGTGTCTGGCTCCCGGGAGAGGCCCTGCTATACTCCTTGCTTCCTATGAGCTCGTCCTCCGGCGAGCAGCGCCGTCGTTAGGCCGGCCTCGTAGCCTCTGCTTTCCCCGAGCCAGGCCCACGCTTCGCCGGGGAGGGGGCAACCCGTCGAGGCGCCTCCGTAGTCGGCGTCTGCGTCGTGCTGCGACCCTGGAAGCGGCACCGCCGCGAGTGAGAGGAACAGCAGCGGCGGCGGCAGCGGGCAGCAGCATCGGCAGCGCCGGCGGGCGGAATCGAGGCCGTCAACATGGCGAGCGCCTCGTACCACATTTCCAATCTGCTGGAAAAAATGACATCCAGTGACAAGGACTTCAGGTAAGGCCGAAACCCGACCCTAAACCCACCTCGGGTCCCTAATCCGCGGCCCGGGCTCTTACACAGGCCTTGCCCCACCCCTTTGGCCGTAGCCGGTTCCTCCGCTTCCCGAAGTCCCCAGCCCACCACTGTGATTCCAGATCCCGGCAGTCCCCTTTCCTCTCCCACCTCGTAACCCCTTCCCCCGTTCCTTTCTTTAGGTTGTTGCCCGCCGGAGGTCCTAGGCTCCTTCTGCGTCTCCACTGCATTCTCTGCTACCTTTCCTCTCACTCCCCGACACAATTTTCGAGTCCCGGGTAGGGAAAACGGGCGAAATCACCCACCGAAGTGGGAAAGGAGTTGCTGTAGTCTTGGAGATCGCGAGGCCAGGCCTACCCGCCGGCCCGCCGGGGGCGCTAGGCCGCCCTGCGCTGGGGCCGAGTGGCTGCCCACTCGGGGACCTAGCTTTCTCCTCCTTTCCCGTAGTTGTGAGGGGGCCTAGGTGCATTCATCATGAACGATTTGCTTTTCTGGAGCTCTTCTCGGATTAGATTATAAACTTTTTCTTAGGGTTATTTTACTCGTGTAACTGGAAAGAAGGGGGAGGGCACCCAGGATGGAGGAAACTTGACTCGCACGGTTTTCCCGCCAGCATCTCTGTCCTTTTCCCTTGTCAGGTGAAAACCCAAGTAGGAACTCGGGGTTTCGGTTTTATATTTTTATATCCAAAATTTACTGTCAGAGAGGTGAATTGCTGAACCTTGAACAGAAGAAAAAACCAAGCAAATGGATCTTATCGGAAGGAGTTTCTTTCTAGTATGGGGATGGTAAATATGAACACTTTTATTCTAGGAGACTTGTATTGTCGGTTCCAAACCCTGGTAACATGCGTATTGAAGAATTGTTTTATTTTCACGGATTATCTTGGTTTCTCTCTCTTTTTTGCACTACGGTTACTTACATTTTTTTTCTTCTCGCCTGCTGTCCTTGAACTTAGTGGTTGTATTTTTATGTGCGTTTTAAAAGAAAGAACATACAGTCTTCTAGTAAGATTGTGGCTGAAAAGCTTTTTATTTATTTATTTTATGAGCAGTACGATTTAACACCTGAGAACTTGTGCACACTTTCTCTACCAGGAAGAAATTTCCTGATTTGTGAAGCAAGAACCATGAAAAATGTAGAGATCATGTTCCTACTTAAAGTGATGTGTTGGCATATTAAAATGGCCAATGAAATAGTCTTAGTTCTGTGACTTCAAAGACAAGTGATTTTTACCAAGTTTGGTATCTGGGAAATTTTTTTAGTATTGCATTTGAAACTGATGGTACTAGGGGTTTTAGTGTTGTTACTTTCTGGAGGGGACATGTCTGTTTTGGGTATTTTGGTATTTTAGATTTGTGTAGTGCTAGGGCCAAAATTATTGGGGAAAATAAAAGATTTTGAAGGTTTTTTGAAAGGATTAGAATGTTATTATATTTGGAGCTTTGCTTGCTCCCAACACAAGCCTTTGAAGTTTAAATAAACATTTGAACAGAATATACATATGACTAACTCTAACTAGTAGAGTGTATGGTGTGATTTTCCCCTCATCCATTTCTGTCAGTTTGGCTCATGCTGTAAAAGTACTGAATTTCATTTTGATTGTGATCAATTTCAGTCTAAAGATACCGTATAATAGTACAATTCTGTTCACTTAGACTTGTGCATGGGTAATATGTTTAGAATAAAGAAATCAAATCTTGTGATATATGATTATTTACTGAAGCTTGGCAAAAATATACACGTGTTTGTGTTTTTTGTTTTTTTAAACTATATGAGTATGCAAGAAATAGGGCTCTGATGTTAAGTTGTAGTCAGTGTTGGACTTATCTGTCAGTTGGGACTGGAATAAATCAAAGCATTGCTTGGAAGATTCTAAAAGTATAATATTGAAATATTTCTAATAGTTGGTGGGTATTACAGAAGATACTTTTGGGTAGAAGATATGTTTAGGAACAATAGGTGACTTCCCAGTAAGTTGGCATCATTAAGAATTTTTATTTACTCTATTTTAAAGACTTGTGATATGCTCAAGCCATTCAGTTAACAGACAAGTCTTTGGAACTAAAGCACTGTGTGTATTAAATTACTGACATTTAGAGATTAATTAAAATAGTGAGCATTTGAAGTCAAGTATTTTGAAGATTTTTCTGTATATTTTTAGTGCAGGTATTTACTTGAATACATGTTTTCTATTTTAAAGTGATGCTTTCTAATTTCTCATTAGAAATGTATTTACTTGCTTATATATTTTGATGTAAATACCATTGTTTTTTCTGCTACATGTTTTAAAATACCTAGTGCCAGGAGGATGCTGAGGACAAAGCTAATTAACATATAGTGTCGAACATGCAAACCACTCTACCTTATGCTAAGGGAAAAAAAATACATTTAAAAGTAAGAAAAAAAATGTATTCTCATGGTAGACGCCAAACAGGAAATCGACTAGTTTCAAGATACGGGTTCTAGTCATGTAGAATTTTTTTGTTGTAAAATATCTGTGAGATCTTGGGCAGGCTGCTTAATTTGGGGTTAAATTTTCACTGAAGAGACTTAAACATGGATGATCACAAAAGGTCCCTTACTGGCCCAAAATTTCAGGTCTCTGGATAACTCCATTGTCCATTAATGCAAAGAAGGTAAAGAAATGGGTGGGTGTTTCAAAGTTTTGAAAAGTCAGCATTTTAAAAAAATTGTTTTATAGGATTTGAACCTTAAAACTCAATTTATTGGAGGGGCGAACGAATGCTTTTTCTTTTGTGTTTAATATTCTATATTCTTTGAAGGTGGGATATATATTCAATATATTAAATTTAGTGCCAGCAGGTAGGTGATTGACTAGGTACCCAGATGAAAACTTCAGTGTGTGTGAATCATGTGAATGCTCCACTTGTGCATAATAACATTGAAGACTCGGTGGGTTGTGGTAACAAAGTTCTGCTTTTACTTTTCATACCTCATCACCAACTGAAGTATTCCAAGGAATCAAGAGCTAAAGAGAAAAAAATTACCATTCTTTTATTTCCCTGTACATAATAGTTAATGGTTAGTGTGAACTTTAAACATTTGATCCTATTTATCTTTAAGTGGTTACTACCAATCTCCAGTACAGCTGAGGAAACTGAAATGGTGATGTTAAGTATTGAATACTTGCCTAAAGTCAGTCTGATGGGAGATCTGGGCTTTCCAGATCGCCTCAGAGCATGAACTCTTAACTACCATACTATGCTACTTCTCCAGGGTTTTGACTAGGGGACATTAAGAGTAAGAACTTAATTTCAGTTCCTTCGACTTATGACTTACGGAATATTTTGTGCTGGAAGATGCATTTAATTCCCTAAGAGGGACTACAAAAAGTTGCTAGTGCTTGCCCTCAGCAATGTCTACATGCTTGTTGAATGGTTAAAACACTATTGTAAAAAGATAAGCAACCCATGGCAATACATAGTTGTCTGGTTGAAGTGGCAGAGAAGATGAAAACGAGGAGATTTGTGTCTGTGGAGTATCTGAGCTAGATTCTTTAAATTCTAAGTAGAGAAGCAATGTGAAAACACACTATACAAAATTTCATTGGGGGAGGGGGAGTAGATAATCTTGATTGTAGCTGGACGTGAGTATTCTGGAAACTCTTTGAGTGTAGGAACCTTGTCTTACTGAACTGAATCCTTCACTCTGTTTAGTGCCTTGAACATATGGGATCTCAATGGATGCTTGTTTTAGTTGAATTGGATTTTAGTTCCAGAGTTAAGAAAAAAGCGTCTAAGGATTTGGGAAGTTTCTTCCATAAGCCAGTGTAAAATCTGCCGACCTATTTTTTAAAATACCATTTGATACAAACTAAAATAGTTCACTGCATTATAGAATTTCCTCGTTTGATACTGGTTTGTGTTACCCAACTTAGGTATTTAGGGAGTCATTTTCTCTTGAAAGCTGCTTAAAATGTTAATAAAAATCTCAGTCCTGTTAAATGGAATAATGGGTTTTCAGAGCTGGAAGGGACATTAGAGGTCCTATAACATTGCTGAAAGCACTGTGGGGGCATTTACCATAATGTAACAGTAAGTACTAAGTGAAGTTATCTGGTTTGCTTGTGCTTGGAAAAAAACTAGGTTTAATCAAAAGAAGTAGATTTGTAAAGATTAAGAAGGTGACTTTTGGACATTTTAAAGTACTTTCCAGGTTAATGAAAGTAAGTTACTTAGTTTCATTTAAGTGATTTCTCTTGAACTGATGACACTTGATTATCATCAATGATTACAGTTCACCACTGAAAAAGAGGAGAAAGGGACCTCATTGAGGAAACTGGAAAGAAGAAAGATAACTAAAAATTACTTTTGTACACATGAACAATATAGTAAGACTGTCCCAAGTTAATTTCATAACTAGAATAAATGAGAAAAAGTGAGATAGCCATGTTTTGTACACAAGATCTTTAAAAGATAATTCATTCACTGGGTGATGTAATTGGCCCATATAATTTAGAAACAAGGGTAAAATTGTGTTTATATATGAGGAGATGGGTGGTGAGAGTTACTCATTGTGCAGGATAGTATATTTATTTCTACCATTACTTATGCTTCTCTACATTGGATTTACTAAAGGTGAATAAGTTTTCCCCTTAAGGAAATTTCAGTCCTGTAGAATAAGCCAGGTATGTAAGTTATACACTATGACTGTCTTGTTCATAACTGTGTTTGCAGAGTCTGGCACAGTTCCTAATAGTACCCCAAAATATTTGTTCAACTAATGAATGAGTGGCACTGCCTCTAAGTTATATCCACGTGGGACTCCTATAGGATTCTGAGAGTTAACATCTTATGTTCCCCTCTTCTACCATAAATTAAGCCTTTTTAAATCTTATTTTATCTTGTTACATTACCATCCACTAGATGTCCCAGTTGGAACACCTTGATGTCACCCTTTTACTTACTTTTCTTCTCTTCTTTGGTCCCATAAGTATTTCTCAAATTAGTCTCACCATCTTAGACTTCTTTTTAATCCAATCTGTTGGTAACTCTTCCATTAGAATTTTCTTCCTCAGAGTCACCGTTGATCCCTGCCTTCCCCACTAATTCTCATTGACTACATGAGAAACTCGAAACTTCTTAGCTGTTGCCCTCCTAAACTCACTGAAATTACTCTCCCCCGGATCCCTAACAATCTTCATGTAACTGATTTAGTGGGTCTTTGTCTATTTGATATATAAGCAGCTTTACCACTTTTTCCTTCTTGAAATTCTCCTATAAGGTATTCCTGACCCAGCTTGAGTTTATTACTATTATAGTGAGAGAGAACACATGATGTGAGATGTCTCAGCAAGGACCTTTTTATGTGGGTAATTTTGGGAAAAGTCTAAGTGGTTATTTGGTTGTTGTCTGAAACTGGGGGAAATTCTATAATTTGACATCTTAATGTTACAGATAGGGTAGACTACAGCAGAGGAAGAGCTGAAAGTGGTAAAGGAAGTAACAGTCACTCAGAGAGGGAGGAAGTTTGGTATTTTATGTTGTTAAGTGAACTTGGCTGATACGGTTGTGCTATGTGGTTGTTTATATCTAGGAAACAATATGCTTTTGTTGTAAACATCAGATCAGTTTGGAATAACATTGTGGTTTAGCTATGGGCCTCAAATCAGTTTCTGGACTTAAGGGACTGCTGTTTTTTTCTTTCTCAGTATTCACTTTTGGCCAAAGGCAGATGAATTTGGGCCGCAGGACATTAATTCATGATGTTCAGATCTTTACTACTGCTGGTATTTTGTTGTTTAAGGTCAAAGGAGTAGCCATTCAATGTACTTTGTAGTTGAACATAGCTTATTAACCTTTTCTCCTTTTGTAAGATAAGTGGTTGGACTATCTGATGTCAGAATGGTTGTTCAATAACATTAAGACTGGACAGGATACATATTCATCTCTAACATCTGAGTCCTGTGGTTTTCCTCCTTCGTTGTCCATTTCCTAACCGATCTCTTACCATTGCCATATCTAATCCATTTCAAAGACCTATTAACTTTACCTTGTAAATCTCCGAGTTGGCTCTCAAAAGTTGCCAAGAATATTCAGTTAGTGATGCTGAACCATTAGGGTTAGGTTCCTATGGGCAAGTTACAGAGTTTTCATCAGTTACTCACTTTGTAGATTTGTTTTATGTGTTTTTCTGTATCAAACCGCCCATCTAATATATGTTTATTCATTAACTTTGAACTGAACCGCCAATAGCACTGTAACTCATGCCTGAAAAAATATTACCTGACACATGTATTTTTTTTTGGAAGACACATCACAGTTTTCTTGTACTTAGGAACACTAGACAGCTCATTTGCACTACGCTTAGGGGTCATTTTAAATGGCAAAATTACTACAAAATTGCACACATATAAAATGTGGCACTAAGTAGACTGAGGAGAGGATACAGTGGTGCCTCTTTATCCGTGGTTTCGCTTTCTGCTCTTTCACTTACCTATAGTCAACTATGGTCCAAAAATGTTTAATGGAAAATTTCAGAAATAAGTAGTTACTAAGTTTTAAATTGAGCACTGTGTTGAACTCTCTCGCCATCCCATTCTGTCCCACCTGGGACATGAATCATCTCTGTTCAGTATACCCACGCTCCCCTCTTGGTTATGAGGACTTGCCACTGAACTGCTCCTTAGTCTTTTACTCTGAGGTACTATAACCCTTACCAACACCACCCACACAAAAATAAACAATTAAAAATTCCAAACCAGGTTTCCCAATTCAAACCCTTGTTAATCCCTTGAGACCCAAGCTAAGCATCAGTTCTTTGGTGTGATCATTGCCAGATACCCTTGAGTATTGTTTTTACAAATTTGTAAGATTGAAGTTTGTCCATTTACCTGTCTGTCTGCCATATAGATGAAAAAGTTAAAAAAAGGGACTGAGTCTGTGTTTATCATCTCAGCCATTACACACCATACCTAAAGAGTAAATGCTCAGGAGATAGTTTGCCAGTTTTTTAAATCTGCCATGGACAGCTTTCAGAATTGTCAATGTCCTTATAAAAAGATTTATAGTGCAATTTTTTTTTTATATCAGATTAACAGAAGGAGGAAATTCTCAGACTTTTCTGGTGTTTAGAATCATTTAAAAGTAACATTTAATTTAATTTTTTAATGTGCATTGGAATTTTTATATTACTATTTAATCCCCTTAAACCCCTCTCCCCTCATACTATATCAGCCTAGTTTTTCTGGATTGCTAATCTTGCTGGTGCTCATTTTAATTAAAAAAAAATTTTAACCATTAATTGATTTTTTAAAAGATTTTATTTATTTATTTTTAGAGAGGGAAGGGGGGAGGGAGGGAGAGAGGGAGAGAGAAAGAGAAACAATGTGTGGTTGCTGGGGGTGGGGGTCATGGCCTGCAACCCAGGCATGTGCCCTGACTGGGAATCGAACCTGCGACACTTTGGTTTGCAGCCCTTGCTCAATCCACTGAGCTACGCCGGCCAGGGCTCATTAATTGATTTTTGAAAATCAGTAGACTTATTAGAAAATAAGTTCTCTGAGGTCAGGAACCAAAGTTTATCTTTTATGTATTCTTTGCCTGTAGGCATATGATCATAATAGGCAGTGAGTGAATGAATGAATCTGTGTGCTAGTACTATAGAATCACGTCAGAACCATAAAACAACAATTTTTTACATTGGGATTATCTGCTTTTTTATTGCAATCCATGTTTTTCTTTACAAGATGATTAGCATTTCAGGGATTCTTAGAGACACTAACTACTGTGGTTATTGAATTTTTCTAAGTAAAATTGTTTAATGTTTTAAGTGTAGAAGTGCCTACATTCATGTGCTAACTTAGTTTTATTTTACTTTCCAGAATATTGTGTGGTTTTAATTTACTTTTGTCACGTAAAGTGGGGAGGCCTTCTGATTAGGAGAACTATGTCATTTTTAAAAAGTACATGCTTAATTTACCTTGTATTATCCCAATTTGAACATAAATTTTTCTTTATAAGCAGTTTTACAAAATTTGGTAAGAATTTTGCTTGCATGTAGTTTAAAACTTCTGTGAATTTGGTATTAAATGAACATACTAAACACTGGAATTCTTAAAATATGCTTATAAGTAATGAGTTGCTAATTAATAAGTTATTTGCCAAATCCTTGCCACATAGTTTATGGCCTGCATTGCCAGGCTATCTGTATAGCTGTTTATCATTTCAGCCCTAATAGTTATATTTTAATTGATTTAAAACATGGATGCTGACATTACTGCATGTAACAACTGAATTTTTGCTCAAACTGGACCTGGTTTAAATAAAAAAGAAAAAGGCATTATTGTTACTTTGCTGTGTATAATGCGCACCCATGTTTTGGGCTCAAACTTTCAGGGAAAAAAATCTTTCATTTTAATTTTTAATTCAGTTTTCTATTTACTTATATTTAGAAGCAAACTGATTTGTCATATTCCAGGGTATTGTTTTGCATACAGGTATCATTATTGCTTTTTATATTTTAGAGTTACACTTTTAACATATAAGCATAAATAAAAGAAAAACATTTATGTAGATACAGAATTAGTACTGCCCATGTATAATACACATCCTTACTTTTTCCTCAAAAATTTAGGCAAAAAAATGCACATAATACGGTGTAAAATATGCTAAGTAGTTATTTCAGTTATGTTATTTTGATAGGTAGAGGGTAGCCAGAAATGATGGGAAAATTTTATTTGTCCTTTAAATAGATTTAGGGTTTTATTTCAGTGTGACTATCTAATATTCTGAGAAATTACTTAAAACAACAAATTGTCTGGTGAGGTATAAAGAAAAAGTCTGCAAGTCTGTTTACCTTATTTTTATCTTCTATTCAAGCTTTTATTTAAAATCAAGGCTAGAGAGTTAATCACTTGGGTTTTTTGTCAGGCTGTTTTAGTATTAAACCTTCCTTTGGCAGTGGTTATTAAGGGGAAGGGTTTGGATGTCACGTGGAACAACTTTCTAGAATCACCTCATTGTCATTTTGAAAAAACATCTGATACCTAGTGGTGGGAATTTGGATGGAGGTGAGAATCTGTATTTTGGAAATTTCCTAGTAAGTTATGATATGTGACCTCAATCCAACACAGTATTACTTAAGAACATATTCATAATGTTTATAGTTAAGGGCTTCTTACGTAAAATTCAAAGAAGAAGTTAAGAGGAGCTTTTCGTCCCCTAAGTGCAGTGATGAAATTAATTAGAGTGAAAGATCAGACACGTGTAGGTCCTGTTACTAAATATGAAATCAAGACAAATCTGGGGAAGGTAATTTTGGGTAATTATACCTTATTTAAATTAACAAATTTTAATTTTTGATAGGTTTATGGCTACAAATGATTTGATGACAGAACTACAGAAAGACTCCATCAAGTTGGATGATGATAGTGAAAGGAAAGTAGTGAAAATGATTTTGAAATTACTGGAAGATAAAAATGGAGAGGTACAGAATTTAGCTGTCAAATGGTAAGTTATGGTTTTGTTTTTTTTGTTGTTGTTTTTACTTTTTTTAGTATGCCCTCCACCACATTTTTAAAATACTGTAATAATCGGTAAGTTATCTTAGTCTTGTACTGTGTCTTTCTGGAGTAGGTGACTAGTGAAAGTTTAGTGTTTTTACTTGGTACATATATTTCTTTATAGTTGCTATATTGTCTAAATGTAGCCTTTTATGTATTTTACTTAAGAAGTACATATAGGAAACTCCAGAAAGAGTGGTTCTCTCACTTGTTTGACCTAATTGCATCTATTTAATTTATACTGACCAAATATTGGAAATGCTTAACAATTTATGCAGTAAGTTATTAGTAAGTATAATGTTTAGTTTCATATAAAAATTAAATGATGGAATTTTATGTCAATTTGTATGTCATTTGATACAATTTAATTAAATAAAGCATTGCCTCATTACTCCTTTATTGGATTTTCTTATAAAGGTTTTACATTTGTTTTGAGCTAAGCCTTCACATACTTGCTGTAAGAGCAGACAAAAATGTGAGAAATCATTGTTCAGTAAAGAATTTCTAGACATGCAGTATAACTTTATATTGATACATGTTTAACTTGGGACATTTGCAAGCTTAAAATAAACTGGGTCTTTAAAAATGATGAGTTGCAGGATAATACAAATGAGCTTGTAATTTTACTTTGTTATTTTTCATCTTTTAATTATTTTGCCATGTGCTTAATAAACTTTTGTTCAAAATATATGCTGAACATTTACTTTTCAGCCTTTAAGTACAATGAGAAAAAGTAGTCTTTGTTCCATAGAGTTGAGAGGCGTGTAGGTCTTAATCACATGAGTATGAATCTTAACTCATAGGAACCTGAGCTTTTGATCTTTTGATCTTTCATACTTAAAATTAATGGGTTGGGGGAAATGACATATTCAAGAAAATAAATGCATTTAGATATAAACAAAAGTAATAAATTAGGAGATGAAACTCGAGAGAAAAATCCCAGTAGAGAGTTAAAAAGTAGCCTTATCAAGAAATTGGGAAAATTGTCAAAGAACTGATCATCCAAAAGAAACTCAGGCCCAGAAATTTTTCACATGCTCTTTGAAACTTCAATATATAATTCCAGTACACATAGTTCTCCTAGTACTATTCCAGAATGTGAAGTATGAAATCCTTCCAGTCTTTTATTTAAACTAAGTACTGATAACAAATCCCTACTAAAGATAACACTGTAAAAGAAAATTACAGACCAGTTTCATTTAAAGTTCAAAATAAAATTAAACAATATGTTAAGTGTAACATGCCATGATCAAGTGGCGTTCATCCCAAGAATATAGGGCAGTTCAATATTATGTGCTGTATTAGTACATTTATTTCATCATGTTAATAGGTCAGAGGGAGGAAAAAAATGTCTGGTTAGTTGATGAGGCACTGTAAGATTCCATCTTGATTTTGATTAAACCAAAAACCACCCCAACACTTAAGGCTACTTTGGATAATTAGAGGAATGAAGGAAGCACCTTCCAAAGACCAGAATCATATATAACGTGTCACGACGGGAAAGAACAGGTCAGGGATGCTTTATCTCACTACAGAGAATTTATCGCTGGTTTGAAATAAAACATTTAATAATGTGGAATGGATAGTACCTTTTTAACATTAAAGTTCATAACCACAACTCAAATATCAATAAATTACCAGATACTTTCATACAGAAGTCAGGAACAAGGCAAAGATGTGTCTCTGTCCCTGCTACATTTAAGACAAAGGAGGAAAATTAGACATGAAAGAATTGGTAAAGGTACATGGGAAAAATTAATCAGGAAAAAATTTAAACGATAAGAATTCAGTGAGATGACAGGATGTAAAATTTATGAAGAAAAAACAGTAGCTTTCATACAAGCAAATAATAACCAGTTGGGAGATGTAAAAAATGTCCATTTTTTACAGCAATGAGAAGACAAAATGCCTGGGGATAAGTTTAACAAAATATTAACAGTGGTGACCTTGAGTGAGGGTATTGTAATGATACAAGAGAAACTTATAATTTCAGCTTTTTCAAAACTTATGTGAAAAAAAAACTTAAAAGTACTCCTAAGGGATAACAAAAATGTACTTAGAACAAATGGAAGGATATCCCATGGTCTTGGATTAGGATATAACTCAGTTTTTCCAGGTTAATTTAATGCTGACCTAATTACACAATTCAGTGATTTTTTTCTGCAAGCTTAAGTAATTTTGGTGGGAAGGAGAAGGGGGTAGTAGGGTGTTTCAAAGTATAACAGTTTGCCCTTTCCTATGCACTTTAAAGGTTGATGCAGTGCCTTAAGAGAAGGCACTGTGCAGTGCCTTAGCACAGAAGGGAAGAGTAAGTCTCCATAAAACCCAGAGAAGAGATAGTAAAATCCCTTCTTTGGATGCTGTCTGGAGTCATAGCTGAAAAAAAAGGTATAGCAATTGCTGCAGTTGGGGTGAGAGTAGGGGTGTTGATTAGCCTTACTAGATAGGAAAACATACTCTTTGTGTCTGTAATCAAAACAGTGAGATAGGGAGGCATTAATAGACCAGTGAAGTAGAATAGAATGGAAAGTACATGATGAAGGTGGCATCACTGGTGAAAAGTTGCACCTTTTTTCCAAAGACTGGATAACCATTTTAAAAAAGATAAATTCGTATTCTTACCTCACATACAGTATCCCTACTTGAGGTCACCATTGTTTTTGTTTATCTTAAATTAGTTTTGCTTGTTACAGAACTTCATTTAAATGGAGTCATATAGTATGTGCACATTTGTTTCTGGCTTTTTTCACTCATAACGTCTGTGAGATTTATCTGTGTTGGGTATATTAGGGTATCATAAGTCTAGTACTCATTAATAGTTCATTGATAACACAGTCTGTTACATACTTGGTTTCTTGCTAGGGTTTGGCTATTGTTAATGAAGATAAAATGAACATTATTGTATGAGTCCTTTTTAATTAGTACGTTTGTCTCTATTTCTTATGGATAAATACTAAGAATGAAATTGCTGTTGTTCATTTAGATTTATTAAGAGACTGACACATTGTTTCCCAAAATATTTATACCATTTTACGTGAAAGTACCAGTTGCTCCACATTTTCGTCAACACTTGGTTGTGTGTCACTCTTTAATTTTAGCCATTCTAGTAGGTGTGCAGTTGTAGTTTTAATTTATATTTGCCTGATAATTAATGATGTCCAGTGTTGTTTTGTGTTACTGGCCATTTGTTTATTTTTTGTGGACTCTTCCCAGTTTTTAAACATGAGGTTGTCTTTATTATCAAATTGTAAGTATTTTTCACCGTGGCTGGTGTGGCTCTGGATTGAGTGCCAGCCTGTGAAGTAGAGTTGCTGGGTCAATTCCTAGTTAGGGCACATGCCTGGGCTGCAGGCCAGGTCTCCAGTTGGGGGTTCAAAAGAGGCAACCACAGATTGATGTTTCTTTCCCTCTCTTTCTCCCTTCCCTTCTGTCTAAAAATAAATAAAATAACATCTTTTTAAAAATTGTATTTTTCATATATTCTGGGTATAAGTCCTTTGACACTTTTATTTTTTGTAAATATTTTCTCCCAGTTTGACGAACTTAAGGTTTTAATATTAGTTTTAAATTTATTTTACGATTAATTTCAACTTTTTTTTTTTTTAAAGATTTTGTTTTTAGAGAGGTGAAGGGAGGCAGAAAGGGAGAGAAACATTAATGTGTGGTTGCCTCTTGCTTACCCCCTACTGGGGACTTGGCCCGTAGCTCAGGCATGTGCCCTAGACTGGGAATTGAACCAACAACCCTTTGGTTCACAAGCCACACTCAATCCACTGAGCTACACCAGCCAGGGCCATTTTTTCCTTTCTTAATACACCGAACTGTTGTGTAACTTCTTCCATCGTCAATATTAAAATGGCTGCACAAAAAATATTCAGTTTTGTTGAGTTTTTTTAATGCACACTGATATGACAGCTGTCATAGTACAGTCTTAGCAAGATTGTTTCAAATGATGTTAAAGACAACTAAGCACTATAGAGCCATCATATAAAAAAACTAAATGTACTTTTTGGCTAACCCAGTATTTCTAGGCTCTATTCTGTTCCATTCATCTATTTGTCTATTCTAATGCCAGTATAACACTGTTTTATTGGTGTAGCTGAGGCTTTTTCAGCCTTGGCCTATTGACTTTTGGGCCAGATAATACTTTGTTGTTAGGAATTATCTTGTGCATTCTGTATATTTTAGGATGTTTAGCAGCAATTTGGCCTATAACCCACTATTTGCCATCAGCATTCCTTCTTCCCTCAATAGTGATGACAGCCAAAATTGTCCCTAGTCCTGGCTGGTGTGGCTCTGTCGGTTAGAGCGTCATCCTGTAAACCAAAAGGTCACTGGTTTGATTCCCAGTCAGGGTACATGCCTGGGTTGCAGATTCATTTCCTGGTTGGGGTGTGTACAGGAGGCAATTTATCATTGTTTCTCTCAACTCCCTTCTTCTGTCTTTCTAATAAAAAATAATAATAATAAATGTCTCTAGACATTACCAGATATTTACTGGAGGGTAAAAATGCTCTTGATTGAGAAAGGCTGGAGTAGATCTATAGAAGTAAGGTAGTACACGTTTCCTAGCTTCATTCTTTCTTTCCCAAGTATATTTTGATTTTTTAGGTTGTGTTTCCATGTAAATTGTAGAACCGATTTGTCAATTTCTATTTTTTTTATAAATAAGCTTGCTCAAATTTTGATTGAGACAGTGTTGAAGCTATGGAAATACTTGAAGATAATCACCATCTTAACAAGAATGAGCCTTTTAATGCAGTATCTCATACTTTTTGTTCAGTTTTCGGGATTGTGTACCTAAGTAATTACCATCAGTGAATATTCCCCTCTTTTAATCCTGATTTTGGTAATTGGTGTTTTCTCTTTTTCCCCTTTAATTCTGCTAATTAGGGATTTACTAACTTTATTACTCTTATCAAAGAACTGATTTAATGGTTTGTTAATGTTCTCTATTATTTGTTGCTTATTTTGTTGATTTCTCCTTACTATTACTTTCCTTCTACTCACCTTTTCTAAATCTCAACTTTAAAGGCATATTTTTTTCTCTAATTCTTGAGGAATTTTCATTATCATTCAATTTGAAATGTTTTTATCTTCATTATGATTTTTCTTTGATCCGTGGATTATTTAGAAGCAATTTTTAATGTTTGAGGTTATCTAGGCGTTTACTTTGATTTTTACTGGTTCCTAGTTTAATTCCATTATGGACAGAGAACAGTACTCTTTCATATTTCAGGGTGGTTTTGTTTGTTGGGTATTGGCTTGTTTGTTTTGTCTGCTTACTGAGATTTGTTTTATGGTTCACCATATGGTAGGTCTTTGTCAATGTTCTGTGTACACTGGGAAAAAAGTGTACTCTGCAGTAGTTGAGTACAATGTTTTAGAAATGTCAGCTACCCGTATTTTTTTAGAACATAAGACGCACTGAGGTTTCAGAGGAAAATAGGAAAATTTTGAAGCAAAAAATGTGGTAAAATATTTAATAACATAAATAACATAATATTTCACCAATGTAAATTTAAATAGAACTCAGCAGCAGCATTAACAACCATTATTCCTCAAATTGGCAGGGGGAAGTGGTGGGGAGGTGTCTTACAGTCTGTCAGTATGTCAGACAAAAGACAGTATGTCAAGGTATTTGATAGTGTTCTTCAGATTTATATCCTTAGTGATTTTTTCTCTTGTTGATATTAAACACCAAAAGGAGTGTTAACATTTCTAGCTATAATTTTCAGTTTATCTATTTTTCCCTTTAATGTCGATTTTGTTCATGTACTTTAAAGTTGAATAACTGGGTATATACACCTTTATAATTATCTTTCTTTTTGTAAAGATTTTATTTATTTATTTTTAGAGAGAGGGGAAGGGAGGGAGAAAGAGGGAGAGAAACATCGATCAGTTGCCAGTTCGATGCCCCCAGCTCCAACTGAGGACCTGGCCCTCAACCCCGGCAACTGGGAATCGAGCTGTGACCTTTTGGTTTGCAGGACAATGCCCAATCCACTGAGCCACACCAGTCAGGGCTGTAATTATGTCTTTCTGATGTTTGACCTTTTTTGTGAGTATAAAATATTGTGAGTAAAAACTATTTGTGAGTATCTTTAAATACACCATAGCTTGAAATATATTTTTGCTTATGTTAATACAGCCTCTCCAACATTTTTAAGATTAATGTTTGTATAGTATATCTCTTTATATCACTTTAATTTTTTTAAAGATTTTATTTATTTATTTATTTTAGAGAGGGAAGGGAGGGAGGGGGAGAGAGAGAGAGAGAGACATCAATGTGCGGTTGCTGGGGGTTATAGCCTGCAACCCAGGCATGTACCCTGGCTGGGAATCGAACCTGCGACACTTTGGTTCGCAGCCTGCGCTCAATCCACCGAGCTACGCCAACCAGGGCTCACTTTAATTTTTAATCTGCTTTTATTTTAAATATTTTATTTTTATTTTATTTATTTATTTTTAGAGATGGGGGAGTGAGGGAGAAAGACAAGGGGGGAAAACATCGATGTGAGAGAGAAACAACTATCAGTTGTCTCTCATACTTGCCCTGACCTAGAACCAAATCTGCAGCATAGGCATGTGCCCAGACCTGGTGTGGAACTGTAACCTTTCAATTTGCAGGGTGACACCCAACTAACTGAGCCTCACTGGTTAGGGTTATATGTTACTTTGTTTTGTTTTGTTTTTTAAGTTTTTATATTTTTATATTTATTTTTATTTTTATTTACTTTAATTGATTTTAGAGAGAAAGAGGAAGAGAGGGAGAAACATTGATTTGTTTTTCCACTTATACATTCATTGGTGGTTCTTGTAGTGCCCTGGCAGGGAAACCAACACGCAACCTTGGCATATCACGACGACACTAACCAACTGAGCTACCTGGCCAGGGCTGTTTTTATTTTTAAATTATGTATCTTATAGGCAGCAGATAGTTTAGTCCTTTGACATTTATTGTAAATATTGATATAGTTGGATTAAGTGTGCCATTTTGCTTCTCGTTTTCTTTTTGTAATTGTTGTTCCTAAGGTTTTTTGGTTCTTGGTTCCTTTCCTCTGCTTTCTTTGGGTTAATCAAATATATTATAGCAGGAATTCTGAAACTTTGATTTGGGGATGCCTAGGATATCACATGATCCTGAAAGTGTCAAAACTATTATATGAATAATACTAAGGTTTTGTTTTTCCTTTGACTCTCCTTTTCTCCTAAGTACACAGTATAATTTTCCAGAGGCCACGTGATATGTGTTACAATAGATTGAATTCTGTTGTTTTCTTTTAAACCCAAAAGTTAATTTACAAAAATGTTAAATATTATTTTTAGAGAATATAGTTATTTTTCTTAAAAACAATACTTATTTTAACATGTAATGGGTTTGTTATTGTTACTTTTATTTTTTAATATGGTAAATATTGACAGATAACAGCCCACATAAAGAAAGTTCTTCAGGGTCTTCATTGATTTTGGAAGTTTTCTTTATTTTTTATTGTTGTGCAAGTACAGTTGTCTCCATTTTTCCCCCACCGCTTCCCCCTACCCCAGATCCCACCCACCTTGGTTTTGTCTGTGTGTCCTTATAGATGTTCCTGAAAACCCTTCTCCCTTTTCCCCTCACTATCCCCTCCCACCTCCCCTCTGGTCACTGTCAGTTTGTTCCTAATTTCAATGTCTGTGGTTATATTTTGTTTGCTTGTTTGTTTTGTTGATTACATTTGATTTTGGAAGTTTTAAAAGGGTTTTTGAAACCCAAAATGTTGGGAATCACTATTACAATATTTAATTTTTATTTCCTCTGTTGACTTTTTAGATATATTTGATTATATTATTTTTCAAGTCATTCTAGGCTAGGGGTTATAAATTGCATCTTATATTTGCACAGTCTATTAGAATTTAATGTACCATGTGACATAAATTATATAAACCTTGTAGTAACATATTTTCATTTTCTTTTTCCTTTGTGCTATTGTTTTTTACAATATATATGGGGATGTGTTTATGTTCATAAATGCAAAATACATAATTTTTAAAATGCAGCCTTTTATATATGTGTGTACACACACACACACACACACACACACACACAGATATCTACTGTTTCTGGTGATTTATCTTACTTTCTGTAAATTCAAATTACTATCTGGTTTAATTTTCCTTTAGCCCAGAAAACTTTGGCAATTCTCGTTGTATAGATCTGGTGGTAATATATTCCCAGCTTTTAACTGAAATTGGCTTAATTTATCTTTATTTTTAAAAGGTAATTTTACTGGATATGAAATTTAGGTAGTTTTCCTCTGGTTTTAGTTTCATCATTATCTGGCATTTAAATTGTTGCTTTCTAAAATAATAGTTTTAGAGGTCTTACAGTTGTTATTTGTAGGAGGGTTAGTCCAACAAAGCTATTTTGTCATTAATGGAAGCTAGAACTCTTTAAATTTATTTTTGAATTTCTTTTATTTTCAATCCCAATTTTCATTGTTTCACATTAGGTCTCACTACATATATGCCATGTTTTTGTTGTCACTGCCATTATTTTGGATTGGACTATTCTTGGGTTTCTTTAACCTTTTTGTTTTTCTTCCTTTCTCTTCTTATTTCCTCAGATTTCTCTCCCTACTACTTCTCTAGTCACTCAGCAGCATTTATTTATTGAGAATATATATGTGAAACATTGATCTAAGCATTTACCAAATTAAACTGTTTTTATTGTCACTTACGCTTGAAAAAACGCATTGGCTTCAAATTTTACCACATCACATTTAAATTTATTGGTCTAACTTTAAAGGTTCTCCATACTGTCCCAGGGGCCTTAGTTTCCTATTATGTTTCTTATCTGCCTTTTGTATCAGTTTTCTCTCCTCATTTCTTTCAATATGCATTCCACTCATTCTAGTCTCTGATCTTTTTATATGACGTGCCTTTCTTTTTTAACTATCCCATCAAAACCCAGTACCTAAAAATCTCTTAGGTAAAATCCCCTGTAAATATTAAGAGTGAATTTAAAATTTCTTTAACACAAAAATTGTGCAGAATAGTGAATGTCTTTAATTCATTCGTAAAGTAGTTAGGTGAATTCCTTACCTCACCAACCAGATGGTAAATTTTTTGTGAAAAGGGCTTTCTTTGGTTATTCAGTACAGTCCTGAATATAATGGCTTCTCCTCAGTGAGTATTCATGCACTTAGCATTACCTACGGAGTGTTAAATTTTATGGGAAGGACACAAAGGAATGACTTTTCTCTTTCCTCAACCAGAGGGCCTACATGCAGACCTTTAGCTGTATAAAATCCTCATATGAAAAGCATGTTAATACAAGACGCTTTGAGAACACAGACTAGTACTATCTTAAGTTTCTTTATACTATAATGGAAATCAGTGGGGAAGTGATTGGAAACCAACTTTAAGAAGCTTATGAATCAAGAATTTCTTTTACACCCTTATTTGAACACTATTTATGATACAGGCATAGTATGTTTACTTGGTGTTGACAGGTGCTAGGCAGGAACATTAATATTCCTATTTGTTTATTTTTCTGTTTTTGTATTTATCTAGGTGTAAAATTTTGTTTTTCTTCTTTATGGTTACAGCCTTGGCCCTTTAGTGAGTAAAGTGAAAGAATACCAAGTAGAGACCATTGTAGATACCCTCTGCACAAACATGCTTTCTGATAAAGAACAACTTCGAGATATTTCAAGTATTGGCCTTAAAACAGTAATTGGAGAACTTCCTCCAGCTTCCAGTGGTAAGTAGGAAAGATAACACTTTTCTTCCTATTTCCCTTTGGAGGGATTTGTCCTCTACTCTTCTTTTTTTCTTTCCCTCACTTCTGGCCAAAGAAGGAGAGAGGCATTTATCCTAAAAGATCTTTGGTAAGCATCCCTTTGAATAACTAAGAAAAAAAAGTCTGGAGTCTTATTTTTGCTTAAAAATGAATTCAATTTTAAGTGAGTATTTTGATTGAATTTAAGTATCTCATAGGAATACCAATTCTGAAGAATTCTTATGTTGGAGCAAAGTTTAACATTATTGTATGTACTGTGACTATAGAATGGAGTTAACGCCATTCTGTACAGTGAGGGAAAAGATAACCAAAATTATGAATTATTTCTCTTAGCACTTTATTCTCAGTATTAATTTTGCTTTGCCTTAGATTAGTGATATAAAACTTTCAACACTGTTAAGACAGCTGTGAAATAGTTCTGTTTCCTAGTATCTTTAAGGTTGAGTGTGTTATAGCTACTTGGCAATTTTTTAAAAAATTAAAAACAATTTGTCAATTAATTTAGCTTTTGACCTCTGACAGAAATGTTTAGATAATGTTTTAAAATTGGTCTTTAACTGCTGTCCTACTGTTTAAAGTTAGCAGGCTAAAAGTTTTTGTCTCATCTGCAAATGGAGTGCAATTATCTCCTTATTTGGTGGAAAGATGTAGATTAGTAGTAATGTAATCTGGGTGTGTAGTTTTTACTCATCTACTTAAAAAATATTTATTAGCCATTCATTATGCTAGCTATCATGTTGGATGGTGCATGTATATTATTTCACTTAGTCTAAATATCAACCATATGGAAGGCCTTAATATTCCTAGTTTGTGGATGAAGGAACTGAAATTCAGGGAGATTATGTTAATTCTTCCAAAGTTTTTTATTACCTAGTTGGGTGAAGATTCAAATCCATTATCTTTTAATCCAGAACTGATGCTTTTTCTGAAATATCATACCAATGTTACTTTAATCTTAATTTCAATAAAATATTTCACTAACTCTAAGTTATGTTATTTGTAATTATATTAGCTATATTGATATTTTCCTCATTTTTTTCTCTCATTGAAACATGTGTTTTTAGCTGGTTTCTGGTTGTTAACCATTCATATTCTTCCTTTAAAAAATTTTTTTTGCTCACTTTTTATTAACACAAATCTTCTTTAAATAGTAACCTTCATTTATGAGTTTTCTGGAGTAACATTTTTATTTGGTAATGAAGTTATAGAAATCTTTGGACTGGATTGGTTTTTATTAGAAGTTATAGTTATGTTTTTTCTTTTTTAAAGGGACCATTTAAATTGTTGGTTTTTAAGTCACTGAAATTTAAAAGCCTAGGTACTGGTAAAGGGAAGGACTCCCTTGCTTCTTTATAAGAACTTCACAGCTCCTACTGAGGAGCTGTTCATAGTTGGCATTCATGCTATGCAAGGAAATAGTCGTCCACTAGAGCCTATCTGAATCAATACTGTTTTCCCTAGGTCATGTACACTCCTTATGCAGTTATGTCTAATTTTTGTCTAATAAGTTATTTTATTGAGAAACAACCCATTTTGAAATACATGTTTTTATGACATGTATCTCTTGAGTCTGTCATAATCAAGTTTACAGTTGTTGAATTACTTGGCATCTTCCATGAATATAAGTGGAATTCAGTATACTTGCCTTGAAATTATTATTGGTTTTTATTCATGCAGGCTCCGCATTAGCTGCTAATGTATGTAAAAAGATTACTGGACGTCTTACCAGTGCAATAGCAAAGCAGGAAGATGTCTCTGTTCAACTAGAAGCCTTGGATATTATGGCTGATATGTTGAGCAGGTAAACATGCCTATAATTTGTAGTACTTGTAATATAAATATTATGTATGTTTGCTAAAACCCCCTTTTGATAAATATTATAAAACTTGGTCTAAAATTATTCATGTTTAAATTGTGGCTCTTTATAAGTGTGTAGTTAGGAGCGAGGGGAGAAATAAGCTAATTATATTTATCGTGTAATACTGCATAGCAAGCATATAAAACCATATAAAAAACCAGTTTTATATGGTTTTGAGAAATAATAAAATTTGTGATTTAAATATTTTAGCAAAGTTTTTTTTACTTTAGTCTTTCATATTCTTGAATACAATGATCTACTTAGATAAAATGTGCCTGTAGGCATGGCAAATGTTCCAGTTAATATAATGCTGTTTGTAAACTTCAGCAACCATGTTTATAGTGCATGTTTTTGAAGAGGAAGGAACTTGTCTTTTTACATCTGTTACTTTTCTATTTTCCTCTGGAAGTCAGAATTGGAAAGATACAAAGATTTAAACAACTCCTAAAGGAAAACACCTCAGACACCTGTGAATTTCAGCTTGTCCTTGATTTTCATAATTATTGTACATTACCATTATTTGTGGCTAATGCACCTCAACTTAAAAATAAATAATCAAGTGTCTTCATATGGTACATAATGGACAGTATATACTTTACTTACTGTAGGACTACAGATTAGAGCACAAATGGCCATAAGACAAAAGGAGAATAAATACTAATGGCGAATATGTGTTTTAGGGTTTAAAATGGAAGAATCCAAGAAAATTTGTATGGAAAAAAGAGTAGCATTTGAATTTAGTTTTGAAGAATGGATATAGCACAGGTGTATATGTCCACGTATAGAATATATCAACAATTGTAATGGAGTTAGGGAAAATTGTATTCTAGTTTTCCAGAATATAGAATGAATAGTAGGAAGTCTTTTTTGATAGATTGCAGTCATGTTGAGAAGGGTGAGGGATTTACACATAATTTGGTAAGTATTGAGAAGTCAGTGAGACTTTTTGCACTCTGTGCCTTAATCATTAGCATTGTTTTGGCACATAGCTATTTGGTTGCTGTTGACTCATTGAATTACACATGTCAAATGAGTTGGAAGAGAGGGTTAGACCAACAGGTTAAATGAAATTTAGTACATAAATGTGTAGAGGAATGACAATAGGGAGAGGGGGTAGTCAAGAGATGCTAATATTTTAAGTTGTGAACCGTGAAAGAACTGTAATGGAGGAAAAGCTATCTAATAGAGAAAATTTAAAGATCTAGGAAGGGGAAAATGACAAGATCATTGTTGTTCTTTTTAATGTGCTCCCAAGAGTGCTGGTTGGATATCCTATAAATGAGAATATAGGTCAAGATTCTGGAAGGTAATTTAGGGCTACAAATGTCAAAACTGCATTCACTTAGCACACGTTTTCAGCTGAGTTGGTATGGATAGTAAGAATTTAGTTTTTCTTTCATTCTGATTTTGGATATGTCATACAGATTTTTACTCTTCAAATACAATGAGTTCAGAGTCCAGACATTTTAATAATGCTCAAACATCCTGAATTTATTTGTCATTTCTTTTTTTATTTTATTTTAAGGCAAGGAGGACTTCTTGTTAATTTCCATCCTTCAATTCTGACCTGTCTACTCCCCCAGTTGACCAGCCCTAGACTTGCAGTAAGGAAAAGAACCATTATTGCTCTTGGCCATCTGGTTATGAGCTGTGGAAATATAGTTTTTGTAGATCTTATTGAACACCTTTTGTCAGAGTTGTCCAAAAATGATTCCATGTCAACAACAAGAACCTACATACAATGTATTGCTGCTATTAGTAGGCAAGCTGGTCATAGAATAGGTAAGAAATGTTTAAATATTTTCAAGTTTTCTTTAATTAAAAAAAGTATTAATGAATGTTTTTAAGAACCAATATGCTCTTCTTAGGTGAATACCTTGAGAAGATAATTCCTTTGGTGGTAAAATTTTGTAATGTAGATGATGATGAGTTAAGAGAGTACTGCATTCAAGCCTTTGAATCATTTGTGAGAAGGTAAGTTTTTACGATATCTATTTTTAAATATTTTTCTTTTTTAAAGATTTTATTTAATTTTATTTTTAAATACATGTTATTGATTATGCTATTAGTTGTCCCCCTTTTCCCCCTTTATTCTCTTCTGCCCTGCGCCACCCTTCACCCACATCCCCCAGCCCCACCCCTTAGTTCATATCTGTAGGTTGTACATATAAGTTCTTTGGCTTCTTTAGCCTCCCTCAGTCTATTTTGTACCTACCATTTATACTTATTATTCCCTGTACTTTCCACCGCCCTATTTTCCCCTTTCCCCTCCTGGCTGGTAATTTTCTATGTGATCTCTATTTCTGTGATTCTGTTCTTGTTCTAGTTGTTCGCTTAGTTCGTTTTTGTTTTTGATTTTGTTTAGGTTCAGTTGTTGATAGTTGTGAGTTTGTTGTCATTTCACTGTTCATATTTTTGATCATCTTCTTTTTCTTAGATAAATCCCTTTAACATTTCATATATTAAGGACTTGGTGATGATGAACTCCTTTAATTTGACCTTACTGGGAAGCACTTTATCTGCCCTTCCATTCTGAATGATAGCTTTGCTGGACAGAGTAATCTTGGATGTAGGTTCTTGCCTTTCATGACTTGGAATACTTCTTTCCAGCCCCTTCTTGTCTGCAAGGTCTCTTTTGAGAAATCAGCTGAGAGTCATATGGGAACTCCTTTGTAGGTAACCGTCTCCTTTTCTCTTTCTGCTTTTAGGGTTCTCTCCTTATCTTTAATTTTGGGTAATGTAATTATATTGTGCCTTTGTGTGTGCTTCCTTGGGTCCAACCTCTTTGGAACTCTCTGAGCTTCCTGGACTTCCTGGAAGTTCAGTTTCTTTCCCAGATTGGAGAAGTTCTCTTTCATTATTTTTTGAAATAAGATTTCAATTTCTTGGCCTGCCTCTTGTCCTTCTGGCACCTTTATGATTCTGCTATTGGAACGTTTAAAGTTTCCCCAGAGGTTTTTCAGCCTCTCATTTTTTTGAATTCTTATTTCTTCATTCTGTTTTGGTTGAATGTTTATTTCTTACATTTGCTCCAAATCATAGATATGAGTCCCGGTTTCGTTCTCTGTATTTTTTTCTTTATTTCACTTTACATAGCCTTCACTTTTTCCTCTATTTTGCAACCATACTCAACCATTTCTGTGAGCATCTGGATTACTGGTATTTGAATTCTGCGTCTGATAGGTTGGCTGTCTCTTTATTGTTTAGTTCTATTTTTGGAGCTTTTATCTGTTCTTTCATTTGGGCCATATTTCTTTGTCTCAGTGGAGCCTTAGGTATTCACCAGGGCAGTGCAACCCACATCACTGCATTGCGGCACTGTCTGTGGAGGAGGGGTCAGAGAAGGAACAAATGCTGCCAGCTTTCAGTCATTTCCCCCACTACTCATAAGCAAATTGGGCCCTTCTGGTGCTGATTCCCCAGTGGGTGGGTTTGCATAAGTTCTAGGACCCCGTGGGTCTGTCCAATGAACTCTCCTGGGAGGCTGGGAGTTTCTCCCACCACCCACAGGTATTTACAGACAGTGAGGCTGTGAAGCTTTATTTCCCCAGGTTGGAACCCTGGTGTGTGCAGTCTGTCTCGCTCCCCAGTTTTTCCCTCAGGGTTTCTCTGCATGCAAATATGGGACTGCCTGATCCTTTGCTGCTGCATTGCTGCATATCCTTTCCACCCTGGCTGCTTGTTTCAGCCCCTCCTACCAGTCTGAATGAATGTTTCTTTTAACTCCTTGGTTGTCAGACTTCCATACAGTTTGATTTTGTGGCATTTGTGATTTTTATTTGTTTTTAAATTTGTTCTTATTTTGGTTGTTCAAGGATGCAAAGTGTATCTACTTATGTCTTCATCTTGGTCAGAAGTCCCCTATTTACTTATTTTTAGAAAGAAGAAGGGAGGGAGAAAGAAAGGGAGACAAATAGCAATCTGTGGTTGCCTCTTGCGTGCCCCCTACTGGGCACCCGGCCTGCAGGCTGGCACTCAGCCCACCTAGTCACACAAGCCAGGGCAAACAATTTTATTAAAAATAGAATAACAATTAAGATCCAGATTAGGTGGGTGGTGAGAAACAAGTTATTTTACTGACAGCCAGGAATCTGGCCAGAAATGTGTAAATGTATAGCAAATTTTGTAACTTGTCAACAATTTTTTTTGAGGTCTGTCATGTCCATTTTGCTAGAGCAGTGGTTCTTAATCTAATAATAAAATTGGCAAATGTACTATGAGGGGCTTTGTAACAGATTCCCCCTCCCCCCCTTGAGCTAGTGTAGTAGTACAGTACAGAGTCTTGAGGCTTCACAGGTGGTTATTTACAGAATCCCTTGCCACTCATGGTTTGAACTAGCTTTATAGTTGAATTGTAAAAATCAGAAATTGTGGGATTCATTTCTTCTTTAATCAAGAAACACGTTATTCCTTTATTTGGGGGGGTGTATATATATGTTTATATATCTATACATTTATACACACACACACACACACATACATATATATCTTCTTAACATATAGCTAGAAGGCCAAGCCTAAATGAATGTGCACTGGCATTTGCATGATAATTCTAATTCCTAAAGATCAAGTTCATACTTTAGTCTTCCAGTCATAAATTGGAAAGATAACAGTATATAATAGTCTCCTTTATCCATGGTTTCTCTTTCTGAAATTTCAGTTGCCCACTGTCAGCTACTCCAGAATATTATAAATGGAAAATTCCAGAAATAAGCAGTTCATAAGTTTTATTTTTTATTGTATTTTTTCCATTACCATTTAGTTCCCTTATATCCCCCTCCCCCTTTCAATCATTACTGTTGTCGATGAGTCCTTTTCCTTTTTTGCTCAGTCCCTCCACCCCTGACCTCCCAGCATCCCTTAGCTGTCACCTGTTCTCCACCTATGAGTCTGTCTCTGTTTTGCTTGTAGTTCAGTTCATTAGATTCCACATACGAGTGAAATCATATGGTATTTGTCTTTCTATGACTGGCTTATTTCACTTAGCATAATGTTCTCTGAATCTATCCATACTGTTGCAAAGGGTAAATTGTACCATTTTGCGTAGCCTAATGAAATCTCACACCATCCTGTGAGAATGTGAAACATCGCTTTGACCAGCGTGTCCCTGCTATATATGCTTCAGACCTTTAGCTGTCTCTGTTATCAGATCCACTGCTGCATGTTACAGTATGTCTTTTACTTAATACAGTCATGTGCTGCTTCATGACAGGGGTATATTAAGATATATTTCTTATTAGGTGATTTTCTTCTTGTGCAAACATAGAGTGCACTTAAACACTCTATGCATTCTTAGCCTACTGCATTCTTAGGCCCTGTGTTATACAGCCTGTTGTCCTATAAGGGAGCAAAAGTCATTTTTTCTCTACCTTTCTGGGTTCTTGGTTGAGACCCCTTGTGTTAAGACAGATTAGCAAGAAAAAAACAAGTTTAATAACATGTATACTTCATGTCTACATGGGAGATGCTCATGAAAACTAACTCGCTCAAATGACTAAAGCCACCGCTTAAAAACCATCTTTAGTTGAAGAGAAAAGATGGGCGGTGGGGAGTCGGTTGTGGGAATTTACAATAAACAAGGGTAAAGTTGTTACACAGATTTGAATCCTCACCTTCATTGATACAAATTTTTAGAGATAAGATCATCCCTCTCTTTCTAGTACAGCCAAGGAGAAACCATTAGAAATAGAGGTTTTTCCTTATAAAATGTAAATTGTCTTTTACACAGGGTAACTTATACTTGGTCTTCTAAAATTTTCTCATGCCTGCTGTTATATTAACCAGCCTAATGTAATCCTTATGCCAAAGAGACATATTTTGAGGTGACAAATTCTGTTCCCTTACAAGCTCCTAGGCTACAGATCTATTCAGCATGTTACTGTACTGAATACTGTAAGCAACTGTATGACTGTAATGACCCCCAAATGTAAGAATAGTAAAGCTATTCCGATATGCCAAAGAGAAGCTATAAAAGTGTATTAAATAAGTAATTTGATGGGAGAGAAAGATGTAGGGGCATTGGTGTTGAAAAGGCTGTTGAAAGAACCACTTTCCTATGCTGTATTAAAGGGGAGGAAAAAAATCTGGTAACAAAGCAAAATGTGGCAGGGACTGAGTAAAGGAGAAAAATACAGTTACTCAAGACAGCTTTTGTTTTCTTCCTTCAGATGTCCTAAGGAAGTATATCCTCATGTTTCTACCATTATAAATATTTGTCTTAAATATCTCACCTATGACCCGAATTACAATTATGATGATGAAGATGAAGATGAAAATGCCATGGATGCTGATGGTGGTGATGATGATGACCAAGGTATTTCAAATTAAATAGAAGAAATTTGTTAAATTTTCGTGAAAAGACCACTGTTATATAGATGGGAGTTAATTCTTACCCCAAATTGTACTAATGATTTATTTATTTATAATAGTGAAAATGGAAACAACCTCAATATTCAACAATAGCAAATTGATTAAATTATGGGGATCCATGTATTGAACTGATATGCAGTATTTTCTAAACATGTTTTAGAAAAAGATTTATTAAAGCAGTTAATAAGCTGAGGTAACAGAAATTACTGTGTCCCAGTTTCCTGTCTTTAAAAAACAAAATTCAGCCCATTTTATTTGAAGATCTAATTGGCTTTAATTAAAGGATTTCTGAATCAGACAGTATCCCACCTAGCAATGAGAAGGTCTCTCTGAGAGTTGTACAAAATGTAGGATTTTTTATAGGAAGGAGGGTAGGGCAAGAGTATTATTAGAGAATATAACTACCTGTAGATAAACATATTCAGAGCAGTGTGGTTGGTTTATGTGTAGTTACTTTCATAAAAAATTCTAAATATTGTTTGAGGCTCCATTGAGCTTTAGATGATTCATAAAGAAGCTAAACATTTCTGAGGCTCTTAAGATTGATGTCATGCTATGATTTGTCATATTTACTCTGGAAAGGAGTAGCACTTAAAGGACATAGGGGTTGCCCATATTTTGTTGTTTGCTACTATCAAAAGAATCACAATGGAGATGTCTAAGTGGGTAACTACTAGATATACAAGTTAGTGGATTTCCTCATATTTTTTTATCACATTTTTTAGTTTGATTCTTTGAATGAATTTATATAATGACTTTCCTTTAAAGTCTATAATTTTATTAATCTCTTAAAAACAAAAGAACAACTTAAAAAAACTCCTAAAGCCATGTTATGCTCTAGCCACTACTGCCTAGTTTGTTTCCTTTGCAAAGAATGCTTTCCAGTTCCTTTCTTTCTTGTCTCTCTTGGATCTAGTTTTGCAGTGATGAACAGGATTGTCAGTGACCTCAAATGATTCTTCCTGTTACTCTGTCTCAGCAGCATTTCTTTATTTAACATTCATGATACCCCACTCCTGGTTTGTTGTGATTACTCCTTCTCAGTCTCCATACTGGTTCCTCTTCATCACCCTGGCCCTTAAACTTTGGAGAATTCCAGGGCTCAGTCCTTGGACTTTTCTTTTATATTCTTATGTTCTTGTTGATTTCATCTAGTCTTCTAGCTTTAATGTCTGTGCTGAAAATCCAAATTTTATCCCAGCTCTTTCCTGTGAATTCCAGGTTTATATATATAGCTATTTAATTGATTTATTACTGCATAGATGCCTAAAATATCTTCTCCTTACCCTCCTATCCTGTTTCACCCTTGCCCAACCTGTTTCTCTAGCCTTTTCTGTCTCAGAATGGCACCTCCATTCTTTTTTTAGTTTCTCAGGCCAAAAAGTTTGGTGTTATACTTGATTACTTTTTCTCACTTTTCTTACCTCGCCCACCTCCCCCACCCTCAGTCTCGGGGCTTCTCCCTTATTTTATATTCTTATCTCTCTTTTCAGCATTTTTATTTTCTTCATTACACTTTCTGGCATTTAGTAGTTATTTTCTACCTAGCAGGATATAAGCTTCATGCAGGCAGAAATATTTAGTCTTTTTATTGACTGCTATATCTCAGTGCCTGGGATAGTGCTTGACACACAGTAGTCAATAAATATGTTGTATTAATGAAGGGAAATCTTAGCTTCTAATATGAATATCCTTTGGAAAAAGCTGTAGCAATATATTTTCCAGGTTTTGATTGTTGGCTTTTAGTGTACTTACGATGAAAAATCAACTTCAGCTGCTGTATCAGTTACATATTAGTGTCAGTGATTAGGATGTTTGAATTTTTATAACCGTTTTTAAATAAAGTATATTTCTGCAAAGTTATTCCCATAGCTGAATTGCCATGAGAAAAACTTTATTTGCTTTTAAATAGTCTATTTTGATAGTACCTTGTAATTTTTATTCAAATAGGTATCGGTAAATAAATCAAATGCCTTGGGTTTAGCAGTATTTGGTTGGGTTTTCCTATAATGTGCTAAGAGGAAATGAAGTAATGAGATTGGACAACTTTATTATATATCCTTGGGTTTCCCTAAGGCATAGCTGACTACCTTTGACTAGCTAATTGGGATATAAGTCAGTGAAGAGATGTTATTTTTTTCCCCCACTGAGGAATCATTTCAGGGCTTAATCCTGTTCTAAGAATAACAAAACTGTTGTTAGATGGTTTTGGACTGCCCTGAGAACTGCTAATATTTTTTGCCATCCTTCTGACTTCTGATTACTCTCAACTGATTCATCCTGATGCTGTTAGAAGGAAATTTCAGAGATTTCACAAACACATAAGTTATCAAGTATACATAAATGGGATGGAATTGTTAATGTTTATGGTTACAATATTGTTTTAAAGCTTAAGAGTTTGGAGAAGATGGTGCTCTGTTACATGGGCAGAATTTTCTTTGTTATAATTGAGACTGTAGTTTCTCTAAACTCTACATTAAGATAGTATCTTGAAAGGTTACAAATATGCATATTTGTTCCTAAGAGCCCCCTCCCCTTTATTAATAAGTTTAGTGAAGTCTTATAGTCACAAAGAAAGTTGATATCAGAATTCTTTCTATCCCCAGAAAATTATTTCTACTGAATATCCTGAGATTGATAGCTGTTCTTTTTATCACATCATCTATCGCCACAAACCTGTTTTATGGGTTATCCTGTAAAACTCCCAATTGTTTGATTTTTCAATAGTGTCAAGTGATTTCTTTGAAATGAACTTTTATTCATATTGTTTAAAAGGCTGGGGGCATTTATGATTTTGTAAGTATTTATGTTCTAAAGAAATTTACTGTGTTAATGATTTTGAAGGGTTAATAAGCAGCTCATTACACTATAAATGATAAAATGTTTAACAATTTAAAAACACAATTATGATTTTTCTTCAGAGAGGTTATTGTGTAAATTTATTAAAGTTAACTTCTCTGTTCTAGTTCTTCATAAACTTATCTACTGCTATATGTTATTGAAAAGTTAGAAAACTATCTTATTAATAATTTACCTACTGTATTAAAAATAAGCTTTTTCTATGATTAATAGCCCAACATTAAAACTTCTGTTTAGGGAGTGATGATGAATACAGTGATGATGATGACATGAGCTGGAAAGTGAGACGTGCAGCTGCTAAGTGCTTGGATGCTGTGGTTAGCACAAGGCATGAAATGCTTCCAGAATTCTATAAGACTGTCTCCCCTGCACTGATATCCAGATTTAAAGAGCGCGAAGAGAATGTAAAGGCAGATGTTTTTCACGCGTATCTTTCCCTTCTGAAGCAAACTCGTCCTGTGCAAAGTTGGCTGTGTGACCCTGATGCAATGGAACAGGGAGAAACACCTTTGACAATGCTTCAGAGTCAGGTTGGTTTAAAGTATGGTTTTGAAAGTCATGCTAGTAAATATGATCCTTTAAAATGGTATTTTTAATGTGGAAATGTGAATTTCAGAACATCTTTAGAGACACAAAGTTCTGAGATATGTTTGTATAGTAGTTTATGTATGTTCATATACTGTACTTGTAAATAGTTTATTTTTATTGAAGTTTTCTTAATTGTACTAAACAATATTAAAATAATTTTATGATTCAGTAAAGTAATTTTTATCTGTGATACTAATGGGGGTCTTGGAACTGTGGAGTCAGACTACTTGCGTTTGTAGCTGGCTTCATTTCTAATTTAGTTGTGTGAGCTTAGAGAGATTATTCGTTTATTAAACCTTTTTTCATTTGTAATAAGAGTATACTTAGAACTGTCTGCCCTAAGTAATGGTAGAAGAGATAGATGATCTGTGTAACATTAAATGTAGTGTCTTTTACATAGTAAGTACTTATAAATGGCATCTCTTATTGTTAATAAAATGCATGTTTTCACTTACAGGACATCTTTTCTAAGATTGTAAACATTATATCTATATAGCTCCCATTTGGTACATGCTTGGCATTTTCCTATTGTGTATATAATCCCTATGGCAGCCCAGTGGAATGCATATTTGTTGTTTTTTATTTTTTAAAAGAGATTTTATTTATTTTTAGAGAGAGGGGAAGGGAGGAAGAAAAAGGGGGAAACATCAATGTGTGGTTGCCTCTCACACGCCCTCTATTGGGAACCTGGCCCACAACCCAGGCATGTGCCCTAACTGGTAATAGAACTGGGATCCTTTGGTTGGGTTTGCAGGCCTGCACTCAATACACTTGAGCCGCACTAGCCAGGGCCATATTTGTTGTTTTTTTAAATCCTCACTCAAGGACATGCTCATTGATTTTGGAGGGATTTAGGGGAAAGAAACATCAATTGGTTGGTTGCCTCTTGTACAATCCCTGAATGGAATTGGACCTGCATCCTAGGCATGTGTCCTGACAGGGAATCAAACCTGTGACCTTTCAGTTTATGGGATGATGCTCCAACCAACTGAACCACACTACCTATGGCTTTTATTTATTTTTTTAATCCCACTTGTCCATTTTTATAGATTACAAAACATGTGAGTCAGATTAAACAACTAAACCAAGGGAGAGATGTACATACTATATCTTGTTTTCAAGTAGGACAATTTTTAAAAAATTTGGTAAACTTAAAGGTGAACATTGAAGATTAATGATAGAAAGAAATAAGGTAAAGTATATGGGTATATAAGCAGTTGAAAAGGTGTACAGAAGTTAGGAAAAATCACAGGAAATTCTGAGATACTGTGATGAATTAGGTGTTTTTTCTGTAGTTCTCAGATCATTGATTGAGATCATTGATTGATATATGTGGCTTTATCTTGGCATTCATAAGATTTATTAGTAATAAATTTTTACTGTAGGTTTTACTAACAGAACATTAGACTAGAAAGTAAAGCATACATTTTTTAATCATATCCCTGCTGCTTGTAGCTACATTTGAAGTGAGATTATTATAATGGCAAACTAAAAGCAAAAAAGAAGGCTCATTTAGTGGTTTCTTTTTTATAATTTGCCTTTTTTCCCCCCTTTGAATACTTGTCTGTGCTGTGTTCAAAAAACCATTTATAAATTATGCTCGGAAAATTTTAGTTGAAAACTCTTATTCAGTTAGATTTCTATTTAATCTTGTGCATTCATAATTAAAAATTAATCAAGGAGACTAATTTGTTGCTTTGCAGAAAGCTAACAGTTTTTCTCTGTTGAGTATTAAACAAATACAGTTAGAAGAGAACGGAATTGATGCAACAAAGTTTGTATCTAACAATGTTGTTAGCCATTAGAGGAATTAGAAATTTAACCAAAAAAAAAGATAAATTCTTCCCTTTCTTTTTCATCCCCAGTAATTTGTGTTAAGTGTACTGAAGAAATACCAATAGCTGAAACAGCTAATGAGTGTGTGGTAATTACAGGTTCCCAACATTGTTAAAGCTCTGCACAAACAGATGAAAGAAAAAAGTGTGAAGACCCGACAGTGTTGTTTTAACATGTTAACTGAACTGGTAAATGTATTACCTGGGGCCCTAACGCAGCACATTCCTGTTCTTGTACCAGGTATGAAAGAAATAGCAAATCACTTTTGGAACTTAATATAGCCTTTATTATAAAGACTAGATAAGCTTAAATGTTCCTTCAAGAGGATAATTTGTGACAACTTAATTTGTACGTAGAACTAACTTTGTTGTAGAACAAACTTAAAGTTAGAAATTTGAAAGTAAAAAGTTAAATCTTACATAAATATTGGGCTTTCATATAGATTGTGGAATTTCTTCTACTTTAGCGATAATGTGATGAAGTAGAAACTAGTAATATTTTAGGGATTAGTTTTTAATTTTTCCTTTCATAAAACTATGCATAAAATTATTGGATTTTTTATTGGCTTTTTAGGAATCATTTTCTCATTGAATGATAAATCAAGCTCATCAAATTTGAAGATCGATGCTTTGTCGTGTCTGTATGTAATCCTCTGTAACCACTCTCCTCAAGTCTTCCATCCTCATGTTCAGGCTCTGGTCCCTCCAGTGGTGGCTTGTGTTGGAGACCCATTTTACAAGATTACATCTGAAGCACTGCTTGTTACTCAACAGCTTGTCAAAGTAATTCGTCCCTTAGATCAGCCTTCCTCGTTTGATGCAACTCCTTACATCAAAGATTTATTTACCTGTACCATTAAGAGGTTAAAAGCAGCTGATATTGATCAGGAAGTCAAGGAAAGGGCTATTTCCTGTATGGGACAAATTATTTGCAACCTTGGAGACAATTTGGGTTCTGACTTGCCTAATACACTTCAGATTTTTTTGGAGAGACTGAAGAATGAAATTACACGGTTGACTACAGTGAAAGCGTTGACACTGATTGCTGGGTCACCTTTGAAGATAGATTTGAGGCCTGTCCTGGGAGAAGGGGTTCCCATCCTTGCTTCATTTCTCAGGAAAAACCAGAGAGCTTTGAAACTGGGTACTCTTTCTGCTCTAGATATTCTTATTAAAAACTATAGCGACAGCTTGACAGCTGCCATGATTGATGCAGTTCTAGATGAGCTCCCACCTCTTATCAGTGAAAGTGATATGCATGTTTCACAGATGGCTATCAGCTTTCTTACCACACTGGCAAAAGTGTATCCTTCCTCCCTTTCAAAGATAAGTGGATCCATTCTCAATGAACTTATTGGACTTGTGAGATCACCGTTATTGCAGGGGGGTGCTCTTAGCGCCATGCTAGACTTTTTCCAGGCTCTGGTTGTCACTGGAACAAATAATCTAGGGTACATGGATTTGTTACGCATGCTGACCGGTCCAGTTTATTCTCAGAGCACAGCTCTTACTCACAAGCAGTCTTATTATTCCATTGCCAAATGTGTAGCTGCCCTTACTCGAGCGTGCCCTAAAGAAGGACCAGCTGTAGTAGGTCAGTTTATTCAAGATGTCAAGAACTCAAGGTCTACAGATTCTATTCGTCTGTTAGCTCTGCTTTCTCTTGGAGAAGTTGGGCATCATATTGACTTAAGTGGGCAGCTGGAACTAAAATCTGTAATATTAGAAGCCTTCTCGTCTCCTAGTGAAGAAGTCAAATCAGCTGCATCTTATGCATTAGGCAGTATTAGTGTGGGCAACCTTCCTGAATATCTACCATTTGTCTTACAAGAAATAACCAGTCAACCCAAAAGGCAGTATCTTCTGCTTCATTCCTTGAAGGAAATTATTAGCTCTGCATCAGTGGTGGGCCTTAAACCATATGTTGAAAACATCTGGGCTTTACTGCTAAAGCACTGTGAGTGTGCGGAAGAAGGAACCAGAAATGTTGTTGCTGAATGTCTAGGCAAACTCACTCTAATTGATCCAGAAACTCTCCTTCCACGGCTTAAGGGGTACTTGATATCAGGTAAGTACCTGGTTTTCTTGTTTTAAAAAATTTTAATTATTAGCAGTTGGTTGCATTAAAAGATGCCTTATGTGGAATTTAAAACATTTCTTTATCTTGTTACATATAGGACCCATTGCCTTATGTTATAATACGGAGCTATATTTGAATGACATTTTGTATAAAAGTAAAGAGAGCATAATTAGATAATGGTTAAATGAATCTATTCTAGTGTTCATTATGTTCTAATGTTACTCTGTTGTCTTACAATATGGTAAAGACAGTTATCTCTTGAATTACTATATCCTTAGGAGCTTGTTTGTAAAAATTATAATACTAAAATTAATGCATTTAACTAGTTCAAATTAAAGATTCTAGAAGAGTTTTTAGATTAACAAGTGTGAATCCCTTTAGATCAAGTAGAAGGTAATAATAGCAACTTATTCTTAGAGTTTACTTTCTTTTTCTGATTAAAAACTAGAAGACACTCTAACAATTTATGGATATTAATAATTCCCTTGTGTGAGGGCTAGATCCTCCACTGCTACTCTGTCAGGCCTCCTCCTTCCCAGAAGAAAGTACATCTTTTGAAATACAGGGTCCAGCACAAATAACGCCCCTTTATTATTACAAAATCATAAGCATGTAATTCTATAACATAACAGTATCACACTCAACCACATTATATGACATTTTAGGTGTTCAAATTAAAACCATATGTTTAAATTAAAACTATAAGCTATTCACCCATATTATTACCCTACGAACTAGACTCAAGCAGGCCTTGAGTACTTCTGCTGGATGCAGTGTGGTGAGATTATGTTCATGAGTAAACTTTGCCTGCTCTGTTAACACTCTGATAGCAATACCCCTCGTGGCCAAAGAGGATTTTTACAAATTGAAGACTCTAGTGTTATGTGGAGTGGTTTGAAAAATGATAAAGATGTCCATGGATTTTAGTGGACTTACATACCAAAGACTGAAATTTATTTTTAATTAGGCTCATCATATGCCCGAAGCTCAGTGGTTACAGCTGTAAAGTTTACTATTTCTGATCATCCGCAACCTATTGATCCACTACTAAAGAACTGCATAGGTAAGTTCTTTACAAAGATAAACATGCTGGTTATTTGGTGTTAATTGTCACAAAATGAATTATTTCAATAACTAAAAATATTACCGGGGAACTCAAATACTTTTAACAGTCTGGTAATGGTTTCATTAGAAAGATAATGCGCAATCTTACATTCTGTCATCCCTTGGTTTTATACTGTTACTAGATAATTTTGGAAATAGCCGAAATTAGTAAATATATTAGGTGTCTTTAGAGTCAACTACACATTTGATAATCATATTTTGGGGATGGCCTAAAGTAATTAATGAATAAAGGGAAAAAATATTTGATATATCTAAATAGTCCTGAAGTTTCCACTTAGATAAATGAATCTTAACTTGAGATTTTCTCAAGGGCCCCGATTTTCTGTTACTACTTGTAACCCTTCAGTTCCTGAGGGGATCTGTTGAGACTTCCATATGTAAGGCGGGAGCAGCCTGAAATAAAAAAGATGATTACCAGAGAAACTAAGAGGGCATACCCTAGAAATGGTAGGGCTCTCTCTGTTGCTGTGAGGATAAGAATTAGCATTTAGGATTGTTTCTCCATAACATCTTTGTGTTGTTTTCACTATCCGTTTTCCTGGAGCTGGGAGTAGTAGCTAAGAGTCCTCAGAATATGGTTTAGTTCAGTATTATTTGTGATTATAAGAACATCTTAGAACCACTTAGGTAGCTTTTTTAAACACTGGAATTCCTAGACCAAGGACTTGGGCACCACTGATCCTAGTCCATGTCACTGTTTGTTCATAATACTTTCTCCACGTTTGTTGGAAAACTAGACTTGTATCTGTTTTCAAGTGCCTAGGTGCTTGCTTTAGCTTTTTGTCCTATGTCAGGTTTCATTTTCCTCCTTTTGCATTCTTACCCTCTTACCAGTTCATTAAAGATAATAATAAATAGTAGGGCTTTTGGAGCACATTTCTCTTTGTCATCTGATAAATTGTGTACTTGTTAACAGTATTCCATCTTTATCAAGCAGTGGATCTGTCTTTACCTTGTTTATCTTCTTTTGATCTAGGACAGTCATTCAAATTATTAGTTCTTGTGCCTGCTGGCTCTCTCCCTTCTCTTTGCAACCCACCTTCTTACAAAATATCTGTGAAAGTATTTAGGGTACTTTTTGGACTCTCACTATGTACCCTGTGCATTATAGGTGCTTGAGAGTTAGTTATCAATTAAATACACTCACATTGAGACATGATAGTTTACCTGCTGCTGAAAGAAACTATATATTTCACTTAGTACTCTATCATGTTCTTCTCTGACCCACACTGAAGACATAGCAATAATACCAACAACAAACTATCAATTTAGAAATAATATAATGTATGTTTTATTGTAAGCTTACCATAATTGTATGTTGCTTCGCTTATAATTTTTTAGGTGATTTCCTAAAAACATTGGAAGACCCAGATTTGAATGTAAGAAGAGTAGCCTTGGTTACATTCAATTCAGCAGCACATAATAAGCCATCTTTAATAAGGGATCTTCTAGATACTGTTCTTCCACATCTTTACAATGAAACAAAAGTTAGAAAGGAGCTTATAAGAGAGGTAAGCTACTTAAATTACACCTCTTAAGATTATCTTTTACTTTTAAGTATATGCACACGTTCTTTTGTGTTTCAACAGGTAGAGATGGGACCATTTAAGCATACAGTTGATGACGGCTTGGATATTCGAAAGGCAGCTTTTGAGTGTATGTACACACTTCTAGACAGTTGTCTTGATAGACTAGATATCTTTGAATTCCTAAATCATGTTGAAGATGGTTTGAAGGACCATTATGATATTAAGGTAAGATGTTTTGTCCTTGTTTATAGAATGTTTTAGAAAATTTAGTAGCTACAGTGACTTTTATCTTGGTAATTTACTTTTGTTTATTGAGAAAAAATTGGTTTGCTAGTCATGAACTATAATATGCAAAAGTAATAGTGGTACAATTGTAACATCAGTTACCATACACAGAAAAAATCCAGAAACCATTTTCTTGGAGGAGGTAGTCAAGTCTGAGTGAATGGAAAATTCTAAGAAATTCTGTGTCAGCTTGCTTAGTGTGGAGTCCCTAGATACTTTCCCTCCAAAGAAGAGTGCAGACTGGTTTTCCCATTCAAAGTATAATCTGTGATCTCTTTGGCTTTTCTTAAAAGTGTATTGCAGTTGCTACCCACGGAGGATTTTCTTAGTTTCCCATCACTGCCTTGGCTAATTCTCTTTGGCTGTCTTTGGGATCATTCTACATGATAACCATGTTACTTACCTAAATGAGGGATTTTTGTTTTCTAGTCTGTATACTGGGTTTAATATCAAGTGTTTTGTTAAAGGATGACATGGAAGAACTGTTTTCAGTTACCTAAAGCAATCTGTGTAGAAGCAGGTAGGAAAGAAACCATACCACTCTCTAGGTATAGAGCATGAACATTGCTTATAAATGCTCTTGGTTTTCTGATTTGCCCATGTCCATTTTAAATGTGAACTATTAAATGGTAAATTGAAAAATAATAAGTGCATTTCTTTTTTTCTTTTCCATCCATGGCCTTTGATCAAACAGGCAAAAGTGGTAGTTGAGCAGTTAGTTATTCAGCCAGACTCAGGCTCCACCTTGCTTGTTTCCATGTGTGGTAGTAACTTGGCCCCTCTCAGAATACATTAAGAAGAGCCCCCAGGGGAGTGATAGCATCTTCCTGTTTAATTCTACAGTTTATAGTCCAAGAGGAAAAAGATCATGGATTACCAGGCTTTATATAGATAATCTGAATAACCCGTTTTTTCTTTTTAAAGGAAAATTTGCTGAGAAATTTAAAAAAGCTTTTCTCCTGGTTCAGTTATTTTCTTATTTAATGGTTTTCCATTTTGGTGTACATGACCTTTTTATTTTTATTTTTTTCTTGTTTAAAGTTATAGATAGGACGGGGGAGAGAGGGAGCAAGAGTGGGAGAGAAACATCAGTTGCCTCTTATACGTACCCCGACCAGGAACTGAACCCACAACCTAGGCATGTGCCCTGAACGGGAATCCAACCAATGGCTTTTTGCTTTGCAGAAATGATGTCCAACCAACTAAGCTACCTTGCAGGACGTACATGAGCTTTTTAAATTCTAACTCTATGGCCCTCTCCTAACAGGTTACGTAAAAATCTCTGGGAACAGTAAAGTTCCTCAATTCTAATGTGTGGTTGAGATTGAGAACCGATTTTCTAGTTCTGTACTACATTAGGACCCCATTATAGGTGAGGTCTCTGTAGTACTTGTAACTGAAATTCCTCAGATAAGGTTTGTGACAATTCTTTGAAATAGATTACATTAAAATGAAACTTTGTGGTGCACGCTAGTTGTTTGTTAGAATTTGGAGTTCTCCTTAGAAAATAATGCAATGCCTAAGTTGTCTTTTTTAATTTGTAATAGATGCTAACATTTTTAATGTTGGTGAGACTCTCGACGCTTTGTCCAAGCGCCGTACTGCAGAGGTTGGACCGGCTTGTTGAGCCATTACGTGCCACGTGTACAACTAAGGTAATCATTGATAGACATCAAGTTAGGCCAGACTTGGTGTATTCAGGGTTCCTAGTTGATTTTAACACTATTTAATGCTATTCTTTAAAGTTTTTATGTATACAAATAACAATATGATATAAATTTTGAAGTACTGATATAGGATAAAGGGAGAAGGGTCCACAAAAAAGGAAATGTGATTTTGGAGAGGAGGAGGTGGGATGTGGTGGTAATAGAAGACTTTATATGAAAGTGGTGACATTTGAAATGGATGTTAAAAAGTCAGAAATACTTTTAAATTCAGAAGGTGAAACAGGACTTTTCATATAAAAATAATTATATGAATTAAGGCACAGAGATGTCAGTATGTGGTGTGTTTGAAGAAGAATGAATGCACAGAGGAGCAGTTTCTTGGTGGAAGCTGAAGTAGGACTTGCTAAGCAGGTAAAGCTGAGGTTCTCACTCTTTCAACCATGATGGCTCTGGGTTTTCTGTTTTCCTAATGGGCTTTGAATAAGATATCCCTTAAAGGGAAAGGAGACAAACTGCTGTTAAAAAGAAGTTCAAAAACAACTGTGCTTCAAATATAGTGTGACTTTGGGACCTATGAAAGAGCAGCTTTATTTACCAGAAATTTCTAGGTGCTTAAGTTTTGTTCATATAAAAGCTTGTCTTTTATAGCATATAATACAAATTTACTCAATGTTACAGGTAAAGGCAAACTCAGTAAAGCAGGAGTTTGAAAAGCAAGATGAACTAAAGCGATCTGCCATGAGAGCAGTAGCAGCACTACTAACCATTCCAGAAGCAGAGAAGAGTCCACTGATGAGTGAATTCCAGTCACAGATCAGTTCTAACCCTGAGCTGGCAGCGATCTTTGAAAGTATCCAAAAAGATTCATCATCCACTAACTTGGAGTCAATGGACACTAGTTAGATGTTTGTTCAACACGGGGACCATGACATTGACCATATGATGCACTGAATCGACAGGTTATTACTCATAAGACGTGGAAAGGGAAGTGTCTAAAAGCTTCAAAATGTTCCACTTTGGTTTTCCTTCATGAAGACAGTTTGGCTTTCTTCCACTTTTGTTTTTGTAACATTTGTTTCAGAAATATGTATTTCCATAATCCAGAGGTTGTAAAACCACTAATGTTTTAGTGGTTAGGACAACATTTAAAATGGAAACTAAAAGTTAGGATTTATGGAATATGGAGATAGGGTCCAGGATCATTTGCCCTGTAATGTTTAGGATTAAAATGTTAAAATTTTGTGACCATGAATTTCTTTCTTTTATAAAATTTCTCATTTAAAAATCAAAAATTCTGCAAGACAAAACCATGTTTCTTTCTCTTGTATAACTTTGTTTCAGCAACATACATAGATTTTTAGCTGGCACATAAGATCTGTGTAAGATTTGTTCCATTTCAGAGGATTTAGCAATTTAAAAAAGACAATAAGATATCATTTTTTTAAAGTGCAGGGATCAACATATCCCTGTTGCACACACTAATTTTGCATGAGCAAGTTTACAAATAATGTATTGTCTGTAAAGCAGCATGTGCAGATTATTCATTATACAAAAGTTAAAATAAGTATTGTATTAGTGCAATTTGCAGATATTTTATTTTTGCACAGAAAACATATTTGGAGTGAGGAGTAAATTTTTGAAACTTTGGTTTTCTTAATACCAGTGTGAATTTGCAGATGTTTTCAGCAAATCAAGTCACAATAACAATTTGCCACTTTTTTTCTATTATAAATTTTCGTACACATTTAAAATTTGAATATTTAAGTACACAGTTTTTCTCAGTTACCCATTTGTGTGTGTGTTGCCACTTAGAAATTATATTCTGAAGGCCAGTTTTTTCTTCATTCCCTTTGGATCTCTACATCCCTTATTGAAGGATACAAATACTGTGTATGCTTTTCAAATTTAGTTTTAGGAAAATTCTGAAGCCGGCTATCATGGGTTTGTTAGCTCATAAATAGTCTTTTCTTTTAGTCAGATTTTTCCCCTTCTCTTGTAGAGCTAATTTACATATTGTACTTGGTAAACAGTGACTACTTTTCCTGATTAAGGGGGTCTCTGCTGGGGGAAAGAAGGCTTTGCAGTACCATATCATATTTAAAATTTTAAATATGTCCTTCAGTGAACTCATTGCACACTGTAGCCTCTTCCTTCAAATTTGTGGTGCTTCTGTAACAGTAAGAACTAACTCTGAAATAAAGACATCTCCTGATGCTGTGCAAACATAGTTTACATGTATTGAAGGAGGCAGTTGTTAAATTTAGTGACCAATTTTAAGCAATCAAACATTTGAAAACTGCACCCTTTATTTTTGAAACTGTGAATTAGAAATACCTTTTCTGCTGTATTACCTGCTTTAACGTCCAAATATGGAGTGATTTGAATTGGTAATATACTGTGGTTATTAGATTAACAGCTTAAATTTGAATATTCAGATGATAATGCATAGAACATCATTACCATAAGGACTTTGAGTAGTACACTGATGTGGAACATTATATGAAGTTGGTGCCATTTCAGAATGTGGCAGGTGGTAGTCTTGTACCATAATTTGCATAAAATTGTAATAGAAATTTATTTTGAGATGTTAGTATATTATGTACTATACATTACCGTGGTATACATGTTGTGGATATATTTAAATATTCGGTTACATGGTTTCACAATAAATTACAATACCACAGGCTCTAGGACCAAATAGGAGACTGACATGCATATGTTGTATGAATATCTTAATTATCTAAAGTTAAATGCAAATACTTTTCATGTATTGGATTTTTTTTTAACCTTCCAAGATACACTTTTTTTTTAAAGTTTGCAAGATGGCTAATTTTTTTAATATAGCTGAAATTCTGTCTTTTAATACAAAAATAGATTCTGTTCTTTCTAGTAGTAGATACGGTTTACTACCATGTATAAAATTAGTAACAGAATAATACTCAGATTTGAATGCCAAGTCATACTGGTTAACTCCATACTTCTAGTGCTGATGTCCTAATACTGGTACAGCGGGTGCAGGGTGTGAGGCGCAGTCATTGTCCGCCTCTCACACTGCTTCCTGGTCTTTTAAGATTTATTAACAGGTTGTGCTTAGCATCTCTACATGCATAGTTTCTTCAGGAGATCTGAAAGTTAAGGAAATGGCTGTTGGCTGCTTTTCTTGAAGATGTTTAAATTCTTTAGATCTACCTGATTTCTTTTTAAAGAAAGCTCAATATGGGGTTGCGTTTTAAAGTTAGATTATTTTATGAAACTAAGACAGAAAGGAAATTTGGTATGACAAGACCTAAGCTAAACATTTATAAAATCAATAGCACTGAATAAGTTTTAAAATAATGGTCATAAATTCATTAATGATATCTAAAACTTCTTAACCATTGGGAATTAGAATTCTTAAAAGGTTGGAGTACGATGACTAAATCAAATGTTGAATATTTATATAATAATTTTTATGTAACCAATTAAAAAATTCAGTTAACTGATTAGGAGGCCTTATCGGCTGTAATTAACCACATGACCAAGTATACAGTAATATCTCACGGTTTAAGCAGTTGAACATTTCTGCCCACTTTAAATTTTACGCAAAATTTAAATCATTAAAATTAACTGCCAATTTCTAGATACAATATGCTTAATAACTGTGTTGATATTAAAGAGCTTTAAAATTCAGCAAATTTTGGGAGCTAGCTCTATCTCAAATTGAATTCTAACTTTTAAACAACTGCCACCCCAGATTCCTATATTTTTGAAATCTTACTCCTGTGTGGAATGGAAAATGGACAATACAGCATTCATTTTACTGTTTAGAAAAAGGATATTATGGATTTAACTGACTTTTCCAGTTAAATAAAACTCCTTCGTTATCTTTAGTTGCAGAAGTATTTGGTGGCAAGCTGCCATTATCACCATATAAGACCACTAAGGAATATGTATACTGAAATTACGTATTTTCCTTTTGCAATACAGTAACTTGCTTTATTTTCCTATCAGTACTAGAAAAATATGGTTTGTGAACACTTATATTGTAATTTAGGACAAGATCTATCAGCATGATTTTGCTCTTTGTAACTTCAAAAGTTAGCTTTAAATTCAAAGTGGGATTTGTTTTTTATGATATCATAAAAACCAACTTGCCCTGGCCAGTTGGTTTGGTTCAGTTGGTTCGTTTGAATTGGTTGGAGCATCGTCCCGTACACCAAAAGGTTGTGGGTTTGATTCCTGGTCAGGGCACATGCCTAGGGAGCAGGTTCAGTCCCCAGTCAGTGTGCATATGGGAAGTAACTGACCGATGTTTCTCTCCTGTCCTCTCTCTAAAAATCAACAAAACATCCCCTCGTGGAGATTAAAATAAAACAAAACAAAACTTCAATGAAGACTAAGGGGAGAGTATCACAGATAATTTTACTTTGTTAGATCCCATCAAGTGTGTGTCCGGTTTCAGAACAAGTTTTTGTAGAGGGACTCGTATTACCCTGACGTCTTCACACCTTTTTATTCTGATCCTAAATGATTATCAGTGGTGATTCTGGCAAATTGTTTCTTTTAGGTTTTAGAAAGAAAAGGTTTTATTTTGTGAACTGAAATTCTTTCTGGATTAGGGAGTATTGGAATTGGTGTATTCAGCCATTATCAATAATTAATGGTCTGCACATTGAATGATTTTATTCTAGAATGCTCTTTTCACACATGAGTTTAAAGAATTATACTCTGGAACTGGTAATGTACGATACTATGATATCCTCATGTTTTAATAGCCTGTAATAATCCTATTCCTCTGCAGAGCTGTTTCACTTGTTTCACATACATTTCACTTTTAATACAAATTCACTGCTTCCTTAGGTAAGGGCAACTTAAATATGTGTGGTAGTAGCTTACTGTACTACTGGCATTTTTAAGACACAAATGTTTATCTTGCTTGAAATCGTTAACCATCCATGAACTAAGGCCTTCTAAAAGATCTGGAAATAAACTCTCGGTTTCTTATTATAGAAGTAAAAATCCATGCTTTCCTCCAGAATATATACTTCAATAGAAAAGCGCATGTTCTTTTTAGGTCAGGATTTCTCAACTTTGGAACTGTTGACATTTTGGACTGCATAATTCTGCATCATGGGGTCCTGCCCTATGCAATGTAGGTATTAGCTTCCCTGGCCCCTACCCACTTAGATAGCACTTATACCATCTCCCCCACTTCAATATTGCCCACTCAGGACAATAAAAATTGTCTCCAGCTATTGCCAAATATCTCCAGAGGAGGGTGGGGTGGAGCCAGAATGGTCTCAGTTGAGAAGCACTGTTTTATAGAAAGCTTTTTCTTGCAGCTACAGCCAGCTGAGATTGTATGCATGTAGAAGTTTTCAGACAGTTTTGAGTGTCAGTTCTTCAGCTTTCTAACCAACCTCTTTTCCACTATTTATTTAAAACTATCGTAATTTAGTGAAAATAGGTTTCTACTCTGTATACTATTACTTCCTCTTATTTAAATGGATGGTCCTTATAAAATCCTTTAACATGCTGTTTTTTATGGGTGTAAAATGCTTTCTGCATACTCGAGAAATACAAATATAAAGGGGCTCCTACTGTGGAGGGGAGTATGAAGCATTCAGAGTGCATTCGAATCAAAACACTACATAAAAAGTTTAGGATCAGTAGCCATAAGCAACTAGTGTTACTTTACTTGAATTCTTACAAAGAGTAAATGGTTTTCAAAATTACTCATTTACATTCTCTTCGGAAAAGTTTGTCCAATAATTTCTTGAACTAGTACGGGTAATTTCTTATTTAGCTATAAAGGCATGCCAAAGAGTGATATTTTGTGTAGTTCCTAAACATATATTTGAACTCTTAAGTCATAAACAACTATTAAAATTAAGCTGACTGTAGCAAATTTTTGCTATTTTCCTAGGGTTGGTTGATGTTTGGAGACAATAAAATGCTCCTTTATGACTCTTGATACCCACACATGGGATTTTAAAGACTGATGGTGAGAGCATGTGGCAGCAAAGCTACCACAAATTGCCTATCTGAAACAGGACCACTGAGTGAATGAGTAGTCCTTAAAGCATCTGAACCATTTCAGTCCCATTTGAGAAAATCAGCATAAGCAAAAAGGTTATTTTCCTTTTACATGGTATTACTGGAATATTAACGGTGCTGATCAGTCAGCAGTTTAAGTTCAGAATGCTGAGCTTGGAAACCTTGAAAATCAGTCTTTAAAATCTACTTTTAAAAGATTTAGAAGTTTGTGTTAGCATCAACTGTACTCTTGAGTGCAATCAGCTATTATCAGGTGGCCGTGTGTGGCTGCTCAAGTGAGGCCCGCTGCGTTCACAGTGCTCTACGTGTCTGCGTTGATGCAAAGTTTATTGTCATGCCTCAGTTCCTGTAAATGGATCATCAAAGGCAAAGCTAATTACCTTCCTCCCCTTCGCTTGGTGCCTCCTATTCTGTAGCACTATGTGCTTGACATCAGGGACAGTGTCTGGGAAAAACACTAGTTAACTACTATTAAATAGTGCTGCGACGGGGAAATACATGATTCTGTGTTGTTTGTGGCACAGGTTCCTGGTCTGGGAATAAAGACAAGCTGGAGCCAAGGAGAAGTCATGGACCCTGGAGTGGGAACAGAACTGGCAAAAGCTTAGAGATGAGGTCATGGTGTATTCAGAAGCTGAGTATGGGCTGTAGTTTGGAATATAAAGAGTAGTGAGAGGCTAGGAAGGGTCGATGATAGGGGACCTTGTAAATAGTTCAGATTTAATTTCAGGGATGATGGCAAGCCATAGAAAGACTTAAGAGCCAGGCAGTTGTGTGATCAGATTTGTATTTTTGAAAGAGTATCTACAGTTTAGGTGGGAAGGAAGGGAGGTAAGACATTTGCTGATGAGTTAGGACATTATTGGGGTAACAGGTAAGAGGGAATGTTACACTGAACAAGTATATTTTTAGAGTGAAGCTTGGGATATTTCAGATAAAATCGACAGGACAGCAATTGATTGATTATGGGAATTATGTACTATTCTGGAATACAAACAGTCCCCCAGATCAGTAATATAGAATAACTGCTACATTGTGTGAAGTGAGGAGATCTGCTTCCTATCTCTTGGACCAAACTACCACTGGGAACATTGTCAGCTGCTGTGAGAGGGAAGGGAGTAGGGAATCAGCTGTCTGCCTGTGCTTTGTCCTGACACCGACCTTCACCACTTTTTTTTGGTGGGCAACAAAGTCATAGCATCAACACCTAATGGGTGAACACCATTCACAAGGCACTGGTGAGAATGGTAAGCTCAGATGAGCTGTGGAGTGATCAGAGTGACCTTTTTTAGTGGTAGGAGAGCAGAGGAGTTGACGTCACATTGCACACTTCACCGTAAACAATTTGAAATTAGATGTTGCTACCCATCATACAATTGCTTCCAGTCACCCTGCCACTTTTTTCTTAAGCTCTTCCTATAGTCAGTGCCAGTGTGTGACTCCTGTCCCTCCTCTGTGGCCACCCTCACCCCTTCCAGAGTCACAGATTGTGTTAACTGCTTGTTAAGCTGTGACATCCAGAGCCATGGGCCATCTACCTCAAGCATTTTTTCCCCCTTTTCATATTTCAGGTGTATTTTCCAAACAAAAGTGGCACTCTCAAAGAGTGCCAATAGTTTAAATGTTTTCTGACATGTACTTAGTAGATACTCTATTTAATATCCCAGCCCTGTGATTCTTTTATCAAACTTCATGTCTACCATTTCAACCAGTCGCTTGGAAGGCTACAGCTTGGACATTTTCATCCAGAGCTGTTAGAACTCAAACCCTAATATCCTACTCAAGTTCCATCCTCAATGTAAAGATCTCAGTCCTGTAGTCTGTATTTCCCACCATTTTCTCACAGTCCCTCCTAGCCTTCGTCTTTACCCAATTGTGATCTGATTGATTTTATGAGTGGCTTATTCATAAAATTATTTGTTCTTTTATTGCATTTAGGGATGCTCCCTCTCATCCCCCAAATCTTCCTTTAAGTGTAACACTTAACCCTTGCCTACATACCCAGCAGACTCATTTCATCAATACGGTTAAAGCCATTATTCCTGTCCTTCCCTCATACCCGTTCCCACCCTTGTATACCATCCCAGAGACTTGAGTTATCCTTTAGCCCAAGACCAACCTGTCACCCATGCTTCTGTTGAGTTGGTCCTCCATCTCTTCCCTGTTCTATCTTCCACTGCTTCCATCTACTAAGACTGTCAAAATATGCTGAGGTCTCATCTAAAACATTTAAAAATTTCTTTGAATCTTCCACAAGTTGCCATCTATGTGCAGAAAATTAAATTGGCTTTCCCAATTTCTTGCTTTTCACTTCTTAACCTATTCCAGTTTGGCTTTCACCCCTCTATTGGTGATCATATCACAACAATTTCAGTAAAGTCTTAGGTGGCCAAATGACATTCCATCTTTTTTTCTTGAACTCGTTAACACTAATACTGTTCACTGCTCCCTTCATGAGACTAGCTGTTGTCTTAACTTACCAGATATCACTGTCTGCTGGGGGTTTCCTTATACTTGGAAGGCCACTGCATCTTAGTTTCCTTTAAATATTGCTCACTAGGGCCTTTACTCCACGTCTTCTCACTATACGAGTATATAATCCTCCCAGGGTCACCTCACCCATTCTCATAGTTTACATGTTGTTGCTCTCTAAGTCTGTACACGTAGCCCATTCTATGACCCTGTGTTTCAGACTATTACATCAAACCACTTGCCAGATACCCCGTAAAGGGATCTCTAACAGCATGTCCAATGCTGAACTCAGCATCTTCCCCTGGTTTTTCCTTTCTTTACGTCTGCTGATGGCACCCTCTTTACCCAACCACTGAAGCTGGAAAGCCCAGCACAAGTTTGGGGGGCAGAATGACATAAATAAGGACGCTGCTGCCAGACCTCCACCTGTGTTTGAATCTTGCCTGAATATTCACTGCTTGACTTGGGTAAATTACTGAACTCTGTCCTCCTCTACAATATGGGAATGAAAATAGTAACTACCTCAGAAGGTTATCGTGTGGATTAAATAGGAATACTTGTGAAACACTTAAAACTGCCTGGTATGCGCTAAGTGCCATATAACCGTTAGCTCTTACCAGCCTTCTGCCCACTTTGTTTCCTAAATATCACTTAGGTTCCTTTCCACTTCTCTTGGTTAAAGATCTCATTTCCTCCTTACCTATGACTGGACTACTGCATATGCCTCCTAATTGGTATTTTGTTTGTTCATTGAGCAAGTTCATTAAGCATTTTGCTAGGTCCTGCAAAGCTGCAAAGGCAGGTGGGAATACCTGCTGTACAGAAGCATGCTGGTTCCCATGAGAAGACTGACATAAAGAAGTACTAAAAAATTCTATATGAGAAATATATACAAGGGACAGGGGTGAAAATAGAGGTTATGATCCATTCTACGTGGATGGGGCAGGAGAGGTTTATAGACAAGATGAGATGTCTTGAGATAAGAGGTATTCCTCAAAAGAATAGTTTTCAAATGAATGTGCATCATAGTCATGCAGATGGCATGTTAAAACAGTTTCCTGGTCCACCTCCAGAGGTTCTGATTCAGTAGGTTGGAGTGGGGCCAAATAATTTGCATTCCTCATAAATTCTCCAGTCTTGACATTGCCTCTTCAGACCATGCTTTGGGGATTGCAGCACTAGGATACCCAGAGTATCCATTGCCAATTGTCTACACAACTTCCAAAACAATGGTGTTAGTTATTTCACATCCTTACACTACATCCTTCCATGGCTCCCTTTGCCTGTAGGGAAAGTACAACCTCAAGGTGTGGCTACTCTCTGCACCTCTAGCTTCAGCAACTGTCACACCTAGGACTGACCTTTATCCTCTGAGGGAACAAATTTCCCTCAGGCACCATGCTCTTCCTTGCCTTCATGACTTTGCTCAAGTAAAGTTGTGCCTTTGCCCAGAATATCTTGCCTTCTCTTCTCTGTGTGTAGTCCAAGTCAAGGACTCCAGGAAGTTTTCCCTGCTGCCAAGTGAAAGAGGGCATCATCTAGAAGCCAATTCCCATGTTTGGAGCCTGATCTCATAGCCACACATATAACATAGTCCAATTTCATTAAAAAGCACCCCACTGGTAACATTGTATTACCATTCCCCATGCCATTGTCAACAGTGAGTCGGGGAGGGTAATGGAAAAAGCCAACTGGACCAACTGTTCTCAGCCCTTTATGTAAAAGTGAACACTGCCAGCTACCCAGTCTCACTCTGCATCGAATGTCTCACAGCTTAGAGTCCCTTAGGGGTTTGGCTGGACTAAACCCTCAGAAGGGTTTGCAACTTCCTCTACTCTGATGCCCCCTGCTTTCTGTCTTCTAGTAATTGTCAGAATTTCTGAAATACTTGGGTCTTTTCGTCTACTCTATATTGTTTTGGATTTATTCTCTTTTACAAATGTTTACGTCATTTAAGTAGAATTTTGAGGCTGAATAAATAGCACATGAGATTTGTCTGCCATCTTGAAACTTCTTTTATTTCTTGGCCTTCTCTAATGCTTTCATGAGAAACAGTATTACGTAGTTGTTTAGAATTGAGCTCAAATCTGATTCTACCACTAATTAGCTGTGGGATTTTGGGAAAATTACTAATATCTTTAGGTCTGTTTCCTCCTCATTAGTAAAAGTGAGTTATGTGTAGCACCCTCAAAAGAATTGTTAAGGTTAACACATGCATATATACACATACGAAAATAGTGTGTGGTATGTAGTAAGCACTCAATAAATATATTTGAAACATATATTTATTCATACATGATTGTCTATAGGAGCTTCACAGTCAACTCATTGGGTTTTTCAAAAAGGAGCAATAGGCAAATTGTGAAAGGTACTTTGAGAAAAAATTTTACCCCATATTTTGAGAATGCTAGGATAGCTCAATACTAGAACTATTATCAGCATAATTATATCAGTAAAGTAAAACTATAAAGACTAGTTATCAGAATTCAACAACAAATAATATCCTTAATGGTAAAACATGAAAATAATTTGATTTAAAGTTAGGTGCTAGGCTACTAGCATTATTATACAGCATTATCTTGGGGGTTTTCAGAAAAATGAAACTGAACAAGAAAAGATAATAAATGATATAAATTAGAAAAGAGGAAGACAGCCCAAGATAACTGAGGATCCTGAACTCACCTCCTTCCATGGACACGTGGAACAATTTTCTCTTAAAAAGACCTAAAAACTAGCTGAGCAATATTTCGTAGCAGCAAACAAGAAAAAGGCCACATCAAAGTGGGTCAGAGAGGCTGAGATGTGGTCTCACCATAAACCCCACCCCAGGTGCAGTAACCCACAATCAGCAAGAAATTCTCCCTGATTCAAATTTAAACCACAATGAGATACCACCTCACACTGGTCAGAATGGCCATCATAAACAAAGCAACAAACAACAAGTGTTGGAGATGTTGTGGAGAAAAGGGAACCCTAGTGCACTGTTGGTGGGATTGCAGACTGGTGCAACCACTATGGAAAACAGTATGGAATTTCCTCAGAAAAATAAAAATGGAACTGCCTTTTGACCCGGCAATTCCACTGCTATGATTATATCCTAAGAATCCTGAAACACCAATCCAAGAGAACATGCACCCCAATGTTCACTGCAGCACAATTTACAATAGCCAAGTGCTGGAAGCAACCTAAGTGCCCATCAGTAAATGAATGGATCAAAAAACTATGGTACATTTACACAATGGAATACTACACAGTAGAAAGAAAGGAGCTCCTACCCTTTGCAACAGCATGGATGGAACTAAAAAAGCATTATGCTAAGCAAAATAAGCCAGGCAGTGAAAGACAAATACCATATGATCTCACCTTTAACAGGAACCTAAACAACAAAACAAAGAAACAAGCAAAATATAACCAAAGACACTGAAATAGAGGACAGGCTGACAGTGACCAGAGGGGAGAGGGGAGGAAATTTCAGGGGAAAAGGGTGGAGGGTTTGCAGGAACAATTATAAAGGACACATGGACAATAACAAAGAGGGGCTGGTGGAAACGGGAGGGAGGTGGGGAGGGCTGGGGGACTGGGGTGAGGGGGAAAGGCAGAAAACTGTACTTGAACAAAAATTAAAGAAAGAATGCATTGGAGGGGAAAAAAGTTCTCTCTGAGGAGTGAAGCATTGGTACCCCACATCAGGCACCCCAACTTTTAAGACCTGCACCTGAGAGATCAGCCATCAAAACATCTGGCTTTGGAAACCAACAGAACTCATGTCCATGAGACCCATAGGACTATAGCAAATTGAGAGATGTCTCTTAAAGTGCTCAAGCACCATCACCAGCCCCAGGGTCCAGTGCAGAAGGACCCTTTGAAAAGCACCCAGACTTCACGTGAGATCATTTGCTAATCTGAAAGCATTGACTGGAGGCATGCGGCCTGTTGGGGTACTCTCAGGATGGATGCACTGGTGGATGCTCCTTGTACATTCTTTGTCTACTTTGTTAAAACTGGTGGGTGGCATTTTTTCTTTCTTTTTCCTCAGTAGATACCATCTTTGCACTCTGCATCTGCCATGGTCCACGGTACCACTATTTCTTGAAGGGGAACGTTTATACCTCTTTGGTGCCCTGGTTTTTGCAGGTTCACCCCAAAGGATGCCTCATTATCTCTGGGCTCTGAAGGCCAGGGGTGCTTGTATTCCTAGGCCCTATGGGATGATAACAAGGTGAGAGACAGTTCTTGGGAGACTACCACCCCCAGGGCACTGCATAGACAGCAGAGTGAAACATACCCCCAGTCCTGAGAAAGGGGCCTATTTGCTTGTCCCTGAGCTGTGGCTTGCAGGGCAGACTTCTGGTCTGGCACACATCTGGAGGTCCACGGAGGTGCACTCAGAGAACAGAAGTCAGTGGACACAATCTTTGCAGTCCCCCAGTTGCCTTGCTATACCTCCCTGCTATCTCCCAGAAAGGAGCGTATATCTTTGTGCAGGACCCTGGTTTTACAGTTGCTGCCAGGGGACCTCTGGTGGCTCATTGGGCTTATGCTTGTGGGTCCATAAAAACTAATCAACGGAGAGTTCTTAAACAACTACCACCCTTAGGATATAGTAGGAGGAAACAGACCTAGGAGCTCAGACTTTCTGGGAAGAAAGATTATAAGATTATTTTCAAATCTGCAGCCTGAGGGTCAGGCTTCCTAGTAAACACACATATTAAGGCTGATTGCAAATCTTTCCGGAGACCTCAGAGGTCAAGTCCTATCTTTGCACTTTCCCCCTGTTGCATATCAGAGCACAAATATCTCTTGGAGGGGAGCTCTTCTGTGTGTCTAGTGTCCCAGTTTTTATGTCTGGTACCCTGATTTTTGTGGCTGCTTCCCAAGGGACACTCCGTGAACACCTATTTCTGGTGGCATGGGGGCTTGCCTTCCTGGGTCCCAATGGACTGTAACAATTGGAGAGACAGTTCTAGGCAGGCTACCACATTCATGATACTGCATAAACAGTAGATTGAAATACACCCTCAGTGTTTATTTCTCTGGGAGATGCCTACTTTCTTGTGTTGAAGTGTTAGCCTCAGTAGCAGGCTTCAAGTTGACACACAACTAGAGGCCTACCCCTGTCCTCAGGGAACGTAGGAAGATCTCCATCTTTGCTCTATCCCTCTGCCTCATTACAACATGCTGGTATCTCCCAGAAAGGAGCTTATCCACACCCAGAACCCTGATTTGTGCAACTGTCACCCAGGAGACACCTCCATGTGTCTGACCTTGTGGCCAGGAGGGCTTGTGTTTGTTGACCGGCAGGATGGTGTATATTTGTCTACTGTAAAAGCTTCTGCCTGAAAGTCTTGCTTCCTATCAGCCTGAATCTAGGTGCTGACTGAGAATCTGCCTCCCATTGGCACACACAGGTCTTGCCACACTCTCCAAAATGGGGAGTGATTAAAATAGACTGCTTGGAAAATCACAAAGGTTGGAAAGACAGCCAAGAGCTAGGGCAAGGATGAATGACATCCAGATCCAGGAAGCTCAGATAGTTCCAAATAAGATAAACTCAAGAAACCTACAGTAAGACACATTATACATAAATGACAAAAGTTAAGCACAAGGAGATAATCTTAAAAGTAGCAAAAGAAAAACAACTTGTTATATATAAAGGAACCCCCATAAAACTGGTTTTTTAGAAGAAACTTTGTAGGCTAAAATGGAGCGAAGCGATATATTGAAAATACTAAAAGAAAAAAAAATTCCAACCAAGAATACTATGCCCAGCAAAGTTATCACTCAGAGAGATAAGAGCTTTCTACATAAGCAAATAGCAAGAGTTCATCACAACTATACTGGCCTTACAAGAATATTAAAGGGATTTCTTTCAGCTGAAAATAAAGGGTGCTGATTAGTAACAACACATGTGAAAGTACTCACTGGTAAAGGTAAATGTGTAGTAAAGGTAGTGGATTTTTCACTTAGAAAGCTAGTCTGAAGATTAAAAAACAAATGTAGTAAAAGTAACTATACAATTATCAGATATACACAAGATAAAAAATAAAATAACATTAAAACCATAAAAAAATTGGGGAGGAACAAACTTACCAACTTAAAATTGGCTATTATAAATATAGGTGTTTATACTTAAGCTTCAAGGTAACCATAAAGCAAAAACCTATAGTAAATATGCAAAAGCTAAAGGCAAAGTTCTATAAATACACCACTAAGGAAAATCATTAAACCACAAAGGAAGAAAGAGGATCACAAACAGCTAGAACACACTTAAATCGGCCATAAGTATATACCAATAATTACTTTCATGTAAGAGTCATCTGAGTTCTGGCCAGGATGGAGGCATAGGTAGAAATGCTTTGCTTCCTTGCACAACCAAAAGAAGGATAACAACCAATTTAAAAACAAAAAACAACCAACCAGAACTGCCAGAAAGTCAAACTGCATGGAAATCCAACAACCAAGGAGATAAAGCAACATTAATCCAGACTGGTAGGAGGGGCATCCAGGGCAGAGAGGATGCACAGCAAGGTGGCAGACTGCCTGGATGAGGCAGGGGCTGGTACACCAAAATATCCCACATTCGTGCGTGAATAAACAGGGAGGAACAACTGGGAAGCGAGACAGATTGCACAACCCTGGGTTCCAGCGTGGAGATACTAAAGACTCAAAACCTCAGACTATAAGAACCTGTGGGGACTGTGGTGGTGGGAGAAACTCCCAGTCTCACAGGAGAGTCTGTTGGAGAGGCCCACAGGGTCCTAGAACATACACAAACCCACCCACCTGGAAATCAGCACCTGAAAGGGCATAAACCATTTATGGGAAGCAAGGAAAAGTGGGGTAAGAATCAGGCAAGAGGCAATGTTCCCTTTCTGACCCCTCCCACACAGATAGAGCCATAGCACAGCAAAGAGGGTTGCCCTGCTCTTGAATACCTAAGGCTCCACCCCTTACAATGTAAGAGGTGCTCTGAGACAAACAAATATGGCCCAAATGAAAGAATAGATCAAAATTCCTGAAAAAGAGCTAAACAAAGAGAAGATGGACAACCTATCAGATGGAGAGTTCAAAACACTGGTAATCCGGATGCTCACAGAAATGACTGAGATCAGTTGCAAAATAAATGAAGAAATGAAGGCTATATAATGTGAAATAAAGGAAAATATACAGAGAACAAAAAGTGAATGGAAGGAACCTGGAACTCAAATCAACAATTTGGACTGAAAGGGAGAAATAAATATCCAACAGGAGCAGAATGAAGAAACAAGAATTCAAAAAAATGAGAGGCTGAGGAACCTCTGGGACAACTTTAAATGCTCCAACATCTGAATCATAGGGGTGCCAGAAGGTGAAAAGGAAGAGCAAGAAATTGAAATCTTATTTGAAAAAATAATGAAGAAAATTTTCCCCAATGTGGTGAAGGATATAGACTTCCAGGAAGTCCAGGAAGCTCAGAGAGTCCCAAAGAAACTGGACCCAAGGAGGAACACACCAAGATACATCATAATTAAGTTACCTAAGATTAAAGATAAAAAGATAAGGAGAGAATCTTAAAAGCAGCAAGAGAAAAGGAGACAGGTACCTACAAAGGAGTTCCCATAAGACTAGCAGCTGATTTCTCAAAAGAAACCCTGCAGGCAAGAGGGAGCTAGAGAGAAGAATTCAAAGTCATGAAAGGGAAGGACCTACATCCAAGATTATTCTAACCAGCAAAGCTATCATTCAGAATGAAAGGGATGATAAAGTGCTTCCCAGATAAGGTCAAGTTAAAGGAGTTCATCATCACCAAGCCCTTATTATATGGAATGGTAAAGGGACTTATCTAAGAAAAAGAAGAAGATCAAAACTATGAACAGTAAAATGACAACAAACTCACAACTATCAACAACTGAACCTAAAAAACAAAAACAAAAACTCAACAAACAACTAGAACAAGAATAGAATCACAGAAATGGAGGTCACTTGGAGGGTTGTCAGTTGGCACAGATGGGGGAGATTGGTGGGGGAAAGGTACAGAAATAAGAAATAAGCATAAGTGGTAGGCACAAGATAGACAGGGGGAGGTTAAGAATAGTATACAAAATAGAACTTATATGAACTTATATGTATGACCCACGGGCATGAAATAAGGTGGGGGAATGCTGGTGGGGGGATACAGGGCAGAGGGGTATAAAGGGGAGAAAAATTTGGGACAACTGTAATAGCATAATCAATAAAATATACTTTTAAAATGAAAAATATAATTACTTTCATATAAATGGACTAAATTCTCCAATAAAGAAATAGAATGAATAGATTTTTAAAAACCCAAGATACTTGGCTGGTGTAGCTCAGTGGATTGAGTGCAGGCTGTGAACCAAAGTGTTGCAGGTTCGATGCCCAGTCAGGGCACATGCCTGGGTTGCAGGACACGGCCCCCAGCAACCGCACATTGATGTTTCTCTCTCTCTCTCTCTCCCTCCCTCCCTCCCTCCCTCCCCCTCTCCCTCTCTCTCTCTCTCTCTCCCCCCCTTCCTTCCCTCTCTAAAAATAAATAAATAAAATCTAAAAAAACCCAAGATACATATATATGCTGCCTATAAGAGACTCACTTTAGATGTAAGAACACACACTGGCTGAAAATGAAGAGATGGAAAAAGATGTTCTATGCAAAGGAAAACCAAAAGAAACATGTACTAGCTATATATATATATATATCAGAAAAATAGACTTTAAAACAAAGACTGTAATAAGAAACAAAGAAAGGCATTATAAAATGATCAAGGGGAGTCAATCCAACAAGAGAATATAATATACGTATATATTTATTCATACAAACTAGGACCACCTAAGTATATAAAACAAATATTAATGGTTCTAAGGGAAAAAGTAGATAGCATTACAATAATAGTAAGAGACTTTAATACATGACTTACATTAATGGATAGACCCAGATAGAAAATTAATAAGAAAACATTTGACTTAAATGACACGTTAGACCAGATGAAATTAACAGATACCTACAGAACATTTCATCCAAAAGGAAGACAATGCTCATTCTTCTCAAATGCATGTGGAACTTCCAAATAGAGATCATGTGAGGCCACAAAAAAGTCTTAATAAATTTAAGAAGATTAGAAGATAGTATCAAAATTTTTTCATACAAAAATGATATTAAAATAGAAATTAATTACATGAAGAAAATGGGGAAATTCACAAATATATAAAGATTAAAGAAGATGTTACTGAACAACCAATGGGTCAACAACAAAGAGTCAAAATAAAAAATATATAAAATACCAATATTTATGGGATGTATCAAAAACAATTCTAAGAGGAAAGTTCATAGCAATAAACAGGTACTTGAAGAAAGAAGAATAGACAATTTTAATAATGCATTAAAAAATTATACATAGTCAAGTGGCATTTTTACCAGGTTTGCAAGGGTGGTTCAATATTCACAAAACAATTATGATTCATTACATCAACAAAACCAAGGATAAAAAGTATATGATCATCTCAATAGATACAGAAAAGGCATTTGACAAAATTCAACACCCGTTTATATGAAAACTCTTAACAAAGGCCATATATAACAAGCCTACAGCTAATATTATACTCAATGGTAAAAAGATGAAACCTTTTCCTCCAAGATCAGGAACAAGGCAAAAATGTGTACTCTTACCACTATTATTCAATATAGTATTGGAAGTCCTAGGCACAGCAATTCGACAAGAAAAAGAAATAAAAGGCACTCAAATTAGAAAGGAAGAAGTAAAATTGTCACTATTTGCAGGTAACATGATACTATATATAGAAAACCATGAAGAATCCATGAAAAAACCAATACAATTAATAGAAGAATTCAATAGAGTTGCAGGATATAAAATCAATACACAAAAATCTGTTGTGTTTCAATACACTAATAACAAATGAACAGAAGGAGAAATTAAGAAGACAATCTCATTTACAATTACATAAAAAAGAATAAAATACCTAGGAATAACTTTAACCAAGGCGGTGAAATAAATGTAGTCTGAAAACTATAAAACACTGGAAAAATAAATTGAATGTACAAATAAATGGGAGGATATATGGTACTCATGGATTGGAAGAATTAATGTTAAAATGACAATACTATCCAAAGTAATCTACATATTCAGTGCAATCCCTATCAAAATACTATTGGCATTCTTCTAAAAATTAAAACAAATAACTCTGATTTATATGGACTCATAAAACACCTCAAATACTAAGTCAATCTTGAGAAGAAAAAAAATGTTGGAGGCATCACACTCCCTAGAGGGTATTATGCTAAGTGTAATAAGTCAGACAGAGAAAGACAAATATCATACAATTTAACTTATATGTGTAATCCAAAAAAACAAAACAAAACAATAGATTCATAGAAACATAGATCAAACTGATGTTTACCAGAAGGGATGGAGTAGGGTGATGGGTGAAAAAGGTGAAGGGGAATATAGTCAATAATATTGTGATAAATTTGCAGTGACATAATCACATCATGAGGTATATAAATATTGAGTCACTATATTTTTACATCTGAAACTAATATAATATTGGATACCACCTCTACTTAAAAGAAATAAAAATTAAGTTGCACACCTGAAATTTATATAATGTTGTAAACCAAGTTACCTCAGTAAAAGGTGAATTGAAAAACAAAAAGAAAACAGAAAGGTCTCAAATAAACAACGTAACTTTACATATCAAGGAAATAGAAAAAGAAGACCAAATGAAACACAGAGTTAGTAGAAGGAAAGAAATAATAAAGATCGAAGCAGAAAAACATCAATTTGAGACTTAAAAGACAATGTAAAAGATCAGTGAAACTAAGGCCTGGTTCTTTGAAAAAACAAAATTGACAAACTCTTAGTAAGACTGACCAAGAAGAAAAGTGGGAGCATTCAAATAAATAAAACCAGAAAGAAAGGAGATGTTATCATTGATAACACAGAAATTAAAAAAGAAATAGAGACTGCTATGAACAATTATATGGCAACAAACTGGACAACCAAGAATAAATGGAAAAATTCCTTGAAACACAACTTAGAAATACAACCTACCAAGACTGAATCATGATGAAAGAGAAAATCTGAAAAGACTGATTACTAGTTAGGAGATAGAACCAGTAATCAAAAACCCTCCAACAATCAAATGTCTGGGACCAGATGGCTTCACTGGTAAATTTCACCATGCAATTAGAGAAGAATTAATGTCAATCCCTCTTACACTTTTCCAAAAAATGGAAGAGAAGGAAACTCTTACAAACTTACTTTATGAGGCCGGAATTACCTTAATACCAAAACTGACAGCAATTCCACAAGAAAAGAAAATCACAGGCCAATATCTCTAATGAATGAACACAGATGCAAAAATGTTCAACAAAATATTAATAAATGAAATGCAGCAATACATTAATGATCAGGTGGGATTTATTCCAGGGAGGTACAAATGGTTCAACACTGACAAGTCAGTCAATGTGATACACCACATTAACGAAATGAAGAATAAAAAATCATAGGAGTCTCTCAATAGAAGCAGAAAAGAATCTGACAAAACTCAACATCCATTTATGATAAAAAAAAAAAAACCCTCACAAAGTTAGGATAGAGGGAACGTACTTCAGCAGCTAACACCACATTCAACAGTAAAAAGCTGCAAGCTTTTTCTCTAAAATCAGAAATAAGGCAAGGATGCCCACTCTCACCACTTTTATTCAACATAGTACTGGAAATCATAGCTAGAGCAATTAGGCAAGAAATAAAAGGTATCCAAATTATGAAGAAGAAAGTAAAACTGTCACTATTTGCAAATGACATGCTATTATATAGAGAGTACCCTAAAGACTCTATCAAGAAGAGTTATAACTAAACAAATTCAGGTAATTGCAGGATACAAAATCAATACACAAAATTTCCTGTATTTTTATATACTAATGACCTATCAGAAAGAGAAATTGAGAATACAGTCCCATTTACATTTCTCCTTCCTTCTCCCCATTTACAGCATCAAAAAGAATTAAATATCTAGGAATAAATTTAACCAAGGAGGAGAAAGCCCTGTATATTGAAAACTATAAGATATCAATAAAAGAAATTGAAGAAGATACAAATAAATGGAAAGGTATTTTGTGTTTATGGATTGAAAGAATATTGTTAAAATGTCACACTACTCACAGCAATTGACAGATTCAATGCAATCCCTATCAAAATTCAAATGGCATTTTCTACAGAAACAAAACAAATGATTGTAATAATTGTATGGAACCAGAAAAACCCTGAATAACCAAGAAAATCTTGAGAAAGAAAAACAAAGCTGGAGGGGTTATGCTCCTTGATTTCAAACTCTATTACAAACTATAGTAATCAAAACAGTATGGTATTGGCATAAGAAAAGACATAGATCAATGGAACAGGACAGAGTGCCCAGAAACAAACTCACAAATATATGTCAATTAATTTATGACAATGGATACAATAATATACAATGGTGATAGGACAATCTTTTCAATAAATGGTACTGGGAAAATTAGACAGCCATATCGAAAAGAATAAATATGGACTACTATTTTACACTATACAGAAAAAGTAACTCAAAATAGATTAAAGACTTGAATGTATGACCCAAAACCATAAAACTCCTCATATAAAATATAGGTATTAAGCTCCGTGACATGTGTCTTGATGAACTTTTGAACCAGACAATCCCAACCCCAAATCAAACATATACAAATGGGACTACATCAAACTAAAAAGTTTGTGTACAGTGAATAACTATCAACAAGTGAAGAGGCAACCTACCGAATGGCAGAAGATATTTGTAAATGATATGTCTGATATGTCTTAATACTTAAAATAAAAAATTCATAAATTGAAACCAAACCCTCCCAAACCAAACAATCCAACTGAAAAAAATGGGCAGAGGATCTGAATGGACATTTCTCCAAAATGAACATACACATGGCCAACAGACATATGAAAAGATGCTCAACATCACTAATCATCGTGGAAATGCAAATCAGAACCACAGTAAGATATTCACAATAAGATATTGAAATGTCCTCATTATAAGTAGTAGCTAGTCAGTCTTACTGCATCATCAGCTACCATCCCTGGGGTGTGAATCAGGACCAGTGTGGGTGAGAAGGTCTCTGCAGCTTTCCTGCTACCAGTGAAACTCCTTCCTACCCATGCTTCCTCTGCCTCCCACTGCTCAAACTGTCCGCCCCAACTCACAGGGAACCATCCTGCAGGCAAGCTGTATAACCAGGTGACTGCACTGTCAGCCACTATTCTAGTCAAACTGTCTTAGCATTTTCCTTATCTTGAATTCTTTGTGCAGATTACCTTTTTTCTCTTATAAAATTATTAATGTGCATTTTTACTAATAAGTCACTGCTTAATGAAACATTCTATTTTCAATCGGATAATCCTGAGGATGGACTCTAGATCTTAGGAGTCATGATTATAATACCATTAACTTTCCTATACCCTAAGGGTGAGATGTTGGGGCTGGATATCTGGAATACAGTATGTTCCTTAATTCTCAAGTTGTAATGGCACAGGCGATCCTTAATCAGATTTCTAACAGATATTGTGTTTCTCTAAGGTAGAAACCTATTTTATATTTAAGATTAAAATCTTCTTAGCCCTGGCAGGATAGCTCATTTGGTTAGAGCATCATCCCAATAGGCCAGGGTTGAAGGTTCAATCCCTGGTCAGCACTTTCGAGAATCATCCAATGAATGCATAAGTAACTAGAACAACAAATAGATCTTTCTTTTTCTCTTGCTCTTGCTTTCTCACTCTCTTTTCCTCTCTCTCTAAAATAAATGAATGAAGTCAAAATAAAATATTTTCTAGACAAAGGAATTCGAGAACATGATAATTATATGATATTGGTATAATGTTTCAAAACCTAGAAAATTATAAAGGCTATTTCAAAATGCTTAGAAGCTTCTTAAAGTTATTTTATAGATCCTATACAGTTTTTGCTTATTAAGGTTAATTTTTTCTTCAAGGAAAGAATAGTGAAAGTTCATATTTAATACTAGGCTTTTATAGACTTATAGGAAGTGATTTATCATGGTGTTTATATTTATAATTCTATAGTTCCAAGAAATATAGTTTTAAAAAGCTCCACTGAAATGAAACTTTGTAAAAGAGGATAATATCCTATGTTACTTGTTTCATTTAAAACTTTAATGTCAATTAAAAATTATTTCTTATTATTAAGTTTTGATTGGAAGTTGCCCTAAAATTCCATTGTTTTCATTTGATAACACTATCAAATTAAATATTAAAATACAATAAAACATCATTATCACAGTGTTTGGAAGCATCTTCTAATGGGGCAAACATACAAAATGATGTCTAAAATAATCTTTTTATTCTAAATATAGTGATGTCATTAAAATTAAAAAATGCAAATAAGAAGAAAAATAATAATTTGATACCTAAAATAAACTTACTGTTTCTTTCCAGAATTTTCTGTGCATAGCTTTTCTTACACACTTGTGAACAAGTAATGTATGCAATTTTAAATTATGCTTTTTGTGACCTGGCTGGTGTGGCTCAGTGGATTAAGCACTGGATGGTGAACCAAAGGGTCACTGGTTTGATTCCTGGTCAGGGCACATGCCTGGGTTGCAGGCCAGGTCTCCACTTGGGGGTGTGTAAGAGGCAACCACACATTGATGTATCTCTCACACATCAATGTTTCTCTCCCTCTCTTTCTTTCCCCTTCTCATCTCTCTAAAAATAAATAAATGAAGCCCTGGCTGGCGTAGCTCAGTGGATTGAGCACAGGCTGCGAACCAAAGTGTCGCAGGCTCGATTCCCAGTCAGGGCACATGCCTGGGTTGCAGGCCACAGCCCCTACCAACCTTACATTGATGTTTCTCTCTCTCTGTCTTTCTCTCTCCCTTCCCTCTCTAAGAAATAAATAAGTGAAATCTTAAAAAAATAAAAATAAGTAAATAAATAAACTATTAAGAAAATAAACAAATATTTAAAAGTAAACCATGTTTTGCATTTACCATTATATACTAGTCATTTTTCCATTCATCAAAAACCATAATTTAATTTTCATATTTTCTGAAATGTATGTACTTATTGATTCTCTTATATTTTTGGTTAATCGTATAGTTTTAGTTTCCTTTTGTTTAAATAAAATATCTATCATCTATTTATAGTTCAATGTATGTTTTGGGGTTTGCTGTTAGGATAAACTTCTAGGAATAAAATTACTGGATCAAATGGTTTAATAGTTTATACTACCAACAACATAAGATGATACCAATTATAGGTCAAAAATGCTAAATTTGGCTTTCAGAGAGTGCAACTCACAAGTAAAGATTAAATCTTCAGTTTTACGATACATATATCAAATTCTAATACATGTTCCTCTCAGTGCAAAGACTGAAGATTTTATTACCACCCTACAAAAAAACAAACCAACCTGGTACTTGTTTTCCATTATTGCTTTCTTATGTATATGCGTATGTAAGGTTTCCATATTTTATCATTAAATCACTTTCACTGTTTCTCGAAATTTTTATGCTTCCTTTCTACATCTTGAAAGTTTCTCAAGATGCCCAGAACTAACCCTGCAGTAGAGACCAAACAACATGGTCCTCGTTCCTCAGTGTGGACTTGGCGTTGCCCAGCCCTGGTACATTTTCAGGCCTCTCTGCGACCAGGTGTGGCCCTGGATTAGTTCCTGCCAGGAGAAGGTGAACAGGAGGGAGCTATGTCCCTTTGTACCTTTTTGGATTTACAAGAAGCAGTGATGCCTTCTCTTCATATCTTTCTCCATCCTCTGAGAAATCTGAGGAGCTGCAGCTGGGTGGCCCCCTAACCCCCAGGGGGGCCAGGTCACCCCTCAACCTCTCTGCTACATGTCCCTTCCTCCTGGCAGGAAGACCCTGGGCAGGCCCACGGAAGCTTTTTTCACCTCTTCTGGAGCCTCACATCTTCTGGAGCCGACACAGATATTCTTACATCAGTCCTTTTACATTTTTCTTTTCCTTTTTTTTTTTTTTTGAAGATTTTATATATTTTTAGCGAGGGGGGAAGGGAGGGAGAAAAGAGGGTGAGAAACAGTGATGTGAGAGAGAAACAGGGATCGGCTGCCTCTTATACTCACCCCGACCAGGGACTGAACCCACAACCCAAGCACCTCGTGCAGTGACCTTTTGCTTTGTGAGTAGATACCCAACCACCTGAGCCACACCAGTCGGGGCTCTCACATTAGTCCTTAAATATCTCCTGGGACACTCGCATGATGAGTCCCTTCACTTGGGAGGAGAGTCTTGTCCCTCTTGTGACTAGTATCATACTGCTGTCCTCCCTTTGCTTTTGTGGGCAGAACTCACCCCAATGGAAACACTGAGGACTTCCAAAATTCCTACGGGAAGATGAGCACAGGTCAGCCCTATTCTTAAATCCCTAAATGTAAAAAAGGGGGTTCACCTGCAAGATTCGGCCCACAGGGAGGGCCAGTAGGCAGTCCAGTCCACTTTCCAGTTTCACTGGAAGCCTCTCTCCCCGCTCTCAGCGTGAGAGCTTTTCTCGAACAAGCAGGAAAAAACTGGCTTGACCACCTCACATGTATTTTCAAATCTTCATTTTCTCATCCCTAAACTTTTTGTTCTTAAACCTAGGAGAAAAGAATTTTCTCTTTTAGTTTCTTTCTTGGTCTATTTTTTAAAACTCCTCCTAGTGTACTGGAGACTCTGTATTTCAAAGAATGAGTGGGAGACAGAGCGTTCTTCACCCCTACCCTGTAACTCATTAATACTTCCAGTTTTCCACTTTTTTCTTTCAAAAAAAAAAATAGCACTAGCCTATAGCTGCTGTTCTGTACTGTGTTTTATCTCTTAAAATGGCAAGAATTTCTTATCATATAATACATATACATCTGTATTTTCACTTTAATATCTTTACTGAAATTCACTGAGTGAAGTCCACTATATTGAAAATACCCTAGCTATCCAACAAGGACATTTAGGTTACTTCCAGTATTTCTTTATGATAAAGAATACCCAGATCATACTGTAGCAAATCTTTGCACATTTGCACACTTGTAGTCCCTGAGAATGGAATTGCTGGAGAAAAGCTTATGCATACAAGGGCTTCTTTATGCATATGGTCAAAATGGCCAGAAAGGATCTACAAATTTACAACTGAATCTGCAGTCTGGTGAGCATCCATTTCCTGCCATTCCCTCTAACACTGGGTATTATGAATAACTCCTGAATAATATGGTGTTATTAGGTATAAATTTGTTAAGAAGGCAATCCTGCTGCTAGGAGAACATTTAACAGTATTATACCAGGAACATGATTACCCTCTGCATATACAGAAGATTGGTTTTCACTGACTCCAAAGAGGAAGTTAATCTTTCTACTCAAAGTACTTTAAAATCCCTCCAATCAATACAGCACCCAGAGTACCCTGTCAGATGAGAATCCTGAAACGCAACACTCTACTACTAATAATAAAAAGCAGTCATTATACTTTGAGAAACCGACAATTCAGGAAAAAATGGAAAAATTCTTAGAAACATACAACTTACCAAGACTGATTCAGGGGGAAATAGAAAATCTAAACAGACCATTACTATTAAGGAAATTGAACTAGAAATCAAAGTCTCCCAGTGAGGAAAAGCCCAGGACCAGAGGCTTCATCTGTGAATTTCACCAGACATTTAAAGAATTAACACCATTGGTACCCAAACTTTTCTAAAACATTTGAAGGAGAGGGAATACTCAGATTAACTTTACAAGGCCAGCATTATCCTGATAATGTTGGGTAAGGACACTACTAGCAAAGAAAACTACAGGCTTACATTCCTGATAAATACAGATGCAAAAATTCTCAACAAAATACTAGCAAATCAAAATCAGCAGCACATTAAAAAGATAATTCACCACGATCAAGTGGGACTAATCCCTGGGAATGCAAGGATGGGGTAACATCTGCACATCAGTCAATGCGCCATATCACATTAATAGAATTAAAGAAAAGAATCATCTTTTTCATCCTCTCAATAGATACAGAAGAAAACTGACAAAATTCAACACCTGTTCATGTAAAAACACTTAACAAATTAGGCATAGAAAAAGCATATCTCAACATAATAAAAGCCTATATGACAAATCCACAACTAACATTATTCCTAGTGAAGGGTTGAAAGCTTTTCCTCTAACATAAAAAGCCAGGGTTATCCGCTCTCACTGCTCCCATTCAACACAGTACTGGAAGTCCTAGCTAGAGCAATCAAGCAAGAAGAAGAGACAAAAGACACCAGAATTGAAAAGAAGTAGGAACATTGTTTCTGTTTGCAGATTACATGATCTTGCATATAGAAATTCCTAAAGACTCATCCAAAAAATTATTAATACTAATAAATAAATTCAGTAAAGTTGCAAAATACAAAATTAACATATATAATCAGTAGCACTTCTAGACACTAACAGATTTTCTAAGAAATACATTAACCCTATTTACAATAGCATCAAAACAATAAAATACTTAGGAGTAAATTTACCCAAGGAAATAAAAGATCTCTACTCTGAAAACTACAAGTCATTGATGAAAGAAACTGAAATAGACACAGATAAATAGAACAGTATCCAATATTAATGGATTATAAGAATATTGTTACATATCAATAATGTCAAAGATATTTGCACCCACATGTATCAAAAGCCACCTATATAGTTAATGCCACCCCTATTAAGATTCCAATGGCATTTTTTTTTTTTAGAGAGAGAGAAGGGAGGGAGATGAGAGAGAGAGAGAGAGAGAGAGAAAGACATCAATGTGTGGTTGCTGGGGGTCAAGGCCTGCAACCCAGGTATGTGGCCTGACTGGGAATCGAACCTGTGACACTTTGGTTCGCAGCCCACGCTCAATCCACTGAGCTACACCAGCCAGGGCCCAATGGCATTTTTTACAGAAATAGAAATAATATTCCTAAAACTTATATGGCAGCACAAAAGAGCCCATGTAAACAAAGAAATCCTGAGAAAGGAGAACAAGGCAGAAGAAATCAAACTTCCTAATTCAAATTATACTATGAAGCTTTAGTAACCAAAACATTATGGTAGTGGCATAAAAACAGACAAGAAAACCTAAAAGAACAAAATAAAGAGCTCAGAAATAAACCCATGCTTACATGATTAATATGTGGCAAAAGAAGCAAGAATATACAATAGGGAAAAGACAGTTTCTTGAACAAATGGTGTTGGGAAAACTAGACAGATGCAAAAAAAAAAAAGAAAAAAGAAAAAAAGAAAAGAAAGTAGACAACTTTCTTATGCCATGTAAAAAATAATCTCAAAGTGGATTAAAGACTTAAATGTGAGACCGTAATATTCCTAAAAGAAGACTAGGAGTTTTCAGCCTTTACTGCCAAGAGAGGCAGTAAACTCTTTGGCATGACTCTTAGCAGTATTTTTTGGAGCTGTCTCCTAGGGCAAAGGTAATAAAAGCAAAAATAAACAGATGAGACTACATCAAATTAAAAAAAAAGCTTTTGCACAGTAAAAAAAAATATCAACAAAAAAAAAGAAATAAAAAGCAACCTACAGAAGGGGAGAGGATATTTGTTAATGCTATATCTGATAAGAGGTTAATATCCAAATACATAACAAACTCATACAACTCACTGTCAAAACGTCCAATAAAAAATGGGTAGAGGACCTAAATACACATTTCTCCAGAAAGGACATATAGATGGCCAACATCACTAATCATCAGAGGAATGCAAATCAAAACCAAATGAGCTATTACTGCACACCTGACAGGATGGCTATCATTAATAAATCAACCAACAAGTGTTGGTGAGGATGTGGAGAAAAAGGAATTCTTGTGCACAGTTGGTGAGACTGTAAATTGGTGCAGCTGCTATGAAAAACAGTATGGAAATGCCTCAAAATAATTTAAAAGTAGAACTATCAGCAATTCACTTCTGGGTTTTTATCTGAAGACATCCAAAGCATTAATTTGAACAACTATAAATATGCCTATGCTCGTTGCAGCATTATTTACAACAGGCAAGATATGGAAGGTGCCCATTAATGGATGAACGAATAAAGAAGATGTGGTTTATGTGTACAAGGAATATTACTCATCCATGAAACAGAATAAAATTTTGCCATTTGTGACAACATGGATGGACCTAGAGAGAATGATGTCAAGTGAAATAAGTCAGGTAGAAAGACAGATACCTTATGATTTCACTTATATATGAAATCTAAAAAACAAAACAAAACAGAAACAAACTCATAGATATAGAAAATAAACTGATGGTTGCCAGAGGGAAGGAGGGTGGAGGGATGGGCAGAAAAGGAAAAGGGGATTGGGAAGTGCAGACTTTCAGTTATAAAAATAAGTCACGAGTGTGTAATGTACAGCATGAGAAGTATAGTCAATACTATCATTATCATTGTCAATTGTGACAGATGGTTACTAGACTTATTGTGGTGATCACTTTGAAAGCTATGTAAATGTTGAATCACTCTGTTGTACACCTGAAACTAATAAAATATTGTATGTCAACTACAATTAAAAATAAATTAAAAAATGATGGAATCATGAAATTAAAGATTAAATCATATCACATCAATAAACTATCTAGTACCTTCTTCATTGCTCCAGCTGGTCTTATGACTACTTTTCTCACACTCCCTGCTTCCCATCATGCTCTCCTGGGGAAAATTATAACTCTACACAGGTGAATTTATGCCAGAACCCCTCTTTACAGGCTTCTAAAAACATCACCCTATTTCATCCTTAGAGCCTTGGCAACATAGTTACTGATTTAGCAGATCTTGTCTGACTGTGTTCCACATAGTAGGAGGTAAATGTTTTGGTTTTTGAATTGAAAAAGCAAAGCCCAGCACAGAATAGCAGGACGTTGGAGGAAGAAGAGACCTATTGCAGAATGCCTCCATTTTTCCTCTGTTCCGTATCTCTGTTCCTGGTGCTGCTGTCTACTGGGTCAGACAATCTGATAATGTCCTGTGCTCTCTCCTGCCTCCACCTCTGAATGCCTGTGAGCACTATCTGGTCTTAATTTTACCTCCTAAAAATACCTCTTGATTTCCCTCACATTCTCTGGTCTGATTAGGTAACACTATTCTAATTGGTTTCTTTCTTTCTTTTTAATGCATTCTTTTCAATTACAGTTTACGTTCAATATTACAGTTTCCATTTCCAGTGTATAGCCTAGTGGTTAGACAATCACATACTTTACAAAGAGGTTCCCCCTGAAATTTCAAGGTGGGTGCTTGAAGTATTGAGGGGGTCCTAACTGGTTTCTTGACTCTCCCAGCAGAGGGAGAGGATAGTTTGGCAGAAGAAATCAACGTGGTCTTGCTAAAGTAAAATACTCCGTTATATTAATCCGTCATTTAAAATCTAGTAGTGGTTCTCCATTGCCTAGTGAAAACACAAATCTTTAAGTTTTCCTTGTTTTTTGTCTTTTACAAATTTCTCCCAATCTCCCCGTCCTGCCACGTTATCTCCTGCTCTTCCTAATCTAGATAATTTAGGTTTAAGCATTCCCTGCTGGCCTAAGCATTTTCTTAAACTGTCACTTCTTTTGGATGGCCTTCTTGCTATTTCCGTCACTCCTGGTGCACCCACGATCCCGGCCAGACTTGTCTGAAGTGCCGCCACCTCTCCAGAACGTCTCCCAACTTCCCTAGCAGTTAGTTGCTGCTTCTGTTGGTCTCCCGTAGGCAGGTTTTTCATTCAATACATACTTCCCGAGTGCTTAATATGTTTAAGGTATTAAGGTACCAAGATAGGAAAGATATAGTCCCTGCCCTCAAAGACCTCAGTCTAGTGGGGGCACTTAAGCTGAGCCTTAAAACAATTAATATGGTGAATCATTGTGTTTTAGTCTTTTAAGGAGCAATTTACTGTATTTTTAGGACTATAAGACACACTTCCCCCACCCCTCAAATTTGGGAGGAATAAAGGTTGTTAATGATGCTGTTGAGTTCTGTTTACATTTACATTGGTGAAATACTATGTTATTTATGTTATTAAATATTTTATCACATTTTTTGCTTCAAAATTTCACCCCCCATTTTCCTCCTCTAAAACCTAGGTGCGTCTTATGGTCTGAAAAAACACGGTACCCTACTTAGGGTAACAGTCCCTGATTTTCTTCAGGGGATCTATCTCTCTGCCATTCTTAGTTTTGTGGTCTGCTAGAACAATGGGTTAGGCTAATGGACCACAGGTAGTGTGTAACCCAGATCTAAGCCAATAAATGTTTTTCATTTCTCTGGGCACAGTGAGTGGGTCAGAGGTGGCCGTATGACTTAAGTCAATCAGAGATGCTTAGAAACCTAGAAAGAGATACAGCCATGCCTCATTTAATTGCACTACACAGATGTTGCATTTTTTATACAAATTAAAGGCAAGACTCTCCACCAGCAAAAAGACTCATGACTCTACTGTGATACTCGCTGTATTGTGGTGATCTGGAACTGAACCCACTGAACATATCTCCGAAGTGTGCCTGTAGTCTGTCATCCTAGCTGGACGTGAACCTCGAGAATATAAGTGGGAACTGGCATAGCCACTGGCCACTGCAGTGACACTGTGAATTAAATCAGCGCATGTCAAACATCAGGGATAAGCAGAGAGATGGAGAAAAACAGTCCCAATGACAAATTTGGATCCATGAATCCAGTTAGTCCTGAAGCCAGCTTAGCTTGGAAATTCAGCCCCACGAGTCAATTGATTTCCTTTATACACTTAAGCCAACGTGAGTTGTCTTTTCTCCCATTTGTAACCACTAGACTCTTAACTCATACAATACGATTTTGTCAGGTGGGAAATGGGAGTAATGGAAAATGAAAATAGCATATACAGGGGCATGGAGGAACAAAAAAAAAAGCTAAATTGCAGAATGTGGACAGGTAGATAGGAAAGAGACGATATGGGAGAAAGGGAAACCAGTCAGGATGAGTTTTAGTAGGCTAGATGAAAACTAACAAGGGCCTGAAATAAAAAGCTAAATACTCTGAAGAACTAACTGCTCTTTTGGGAACTGGAAGAGAGGGCAGAGCACAGGCAAACCCCTCTCCTAAGACAGCGGAGGCCGGAGTCACCACTTACCGGACTGGTGTCCAGAGGAAACGGCGCGGGAACCAGCGCAGGGCTGGGGAACCTGAGCTCTCACTGATGGGCTGTTGGAGGCTCCTCGGTGTGAACCGCCCTGAGAGTTAAAAAGTTCAGGAGGACCCAGGCATAAAGAGGGACCTTCCAATTTTTTGTGTTTTACCTCCAGGAGCCTGAACATGTTCTCACAGTAAATGTGGGAAAAGAATCTCATGGTGCTTTTGGCAGGGTGAAGAGGCGCGAGCTGTTTTGAAATACGCCAGAGCTCTGGGTTCTCTTAATAAGGCCTGCCCTCAGGGGGAACTAATCAACCAGGGCTCGCCTGTTGGGCATTATCGGAGCCAAACTGACCTGGGAAAAAGGAAACATTGAACTTCAGCCCAACCTAGCCATCTTGTCCTACCCCAGCGGGAGGAAAAAACTAAAAAATATGTGTGAAGTTCATAGTCCAGAGGCACAGGCCCCCTAAAAGTCTGAGACCTCATCCCAGGGTTATTATAGAGCACCCACTCCCCTTCACAGCTACATTATTAAAGGTCTGTTCACGGCCATTCAATTCACCCCACCCGTTATGTACAGCTAGTAAGAAAAAATTACAAGGCATACCAAAAGGCAAACAAAACAAAATAACCCGTATACAATGTGAAAAGACAGAGCAAGCATCAGAACCAGACAAGGCAGGGATGTTGGAATGGACAGAGCTGGTATTTAAAACAACTATGAGTATGAGCTCTAATGGATAAAGCAGACAGCGTGCAAGAAGAGATGGGCAATGGAAGCAGATATAAAAATCCTAAGAAAGAATTTTAAAAAATGCTAGAGATCAAAAACACAGTAACAGAAAGGAAGAATGTCTCTGATGGGCTTATTGGTAGCCTGGACACAGCTGAGGAAAGAATCTCTAAGCTTGAGAATATCTCACTGGACACCTCCGAATCGGAAAAGCCCAGAGGGCAAAGACAGACAAGAACAGAGTAGAACATCCATGGTCTGTGAGATAAAAACAAAAGGTGCAACATATGCACAACCACAAAAAGGTGCAACAGAAGAAATATTTGAACAATAATGACTGAGAATTTCCCCCAAATTAATGTCAGACCCCAAACCATAGCTCCTGGAAGTCCAAGAACACTAAGCAGGGTAAATGCCAAAACAAAAACTAAAACAGCAGCAAAAAAAACCTATACCTAGGCATATCATTTTCAAACTAAATAGGCATGTCGTTTTCAAATTAAATAAAATAAAAAAAACAAAGGAAAACTTCTAAAGAAAACTGAAGGAAAAAACACTTTACCTGTAGAGAAATAAAGGTAAGAATAATATCTCAATTCTACTCAGAAACCATGCAAGTGAGAAGAAAGTGGAATAAAATATTTAAAGTGTTTAGAGAAAAAAACCATTATCCTACAACTCTGTATCTTGGGAAAGTAAACAACTTAATTTAAAAAATTGGCCAAATGGGTGTTTGCAACCACCGCAGCTCTCTAACGCCAGCCCCTCCTCTAGCTCCCTGAGCTCCAGGAGCTGCAGCCAAAGGAGAAGGGGGTAGGTGAAGAGGTCTCTCTACCATGGCTGCTACAAAGTAGACTGCCTGCAAATCGACTGGTGATAAAGCACCGGGGAAGAAATTTGCTCCCAAAGCCACTCGCAAAGAGTGAGCCCTCATCCTGACAGGCCTGGTACTGTGGCACTGCATGAAATTAGACATTATCAGAATTCTACTGAACTTCGGATTCTCAAACTTCCCTTCCAGTGTTTGATGGGAGGAATTGCTCAGGACTTCAAACCTGGTTTGCTGTTCCAGAGTGTAGCTACAGGAATCTGCAGGAGGCTAGTGAGGCCGATCTGTTTGGCCTCTTTGAGGATACCAATCTGTGTGCTCTCCATGCCAAATGTGTAACAATTATGCCAAAAGACATCCAGCCAGCACGCCGCATGAGTGGATAATGTGCTTAAGAATCTATGATGACAAGCAACATGTCATTCTTTAAAAAAATTAGCCCCGGCTGGCGTAGCTCAGTGGTTTGAGTGCAGGCTGCGAACCAAAGCATTGCAGGTTCAATTCCCCCCAGTCAGGGCACATGCCTGGGTTGCAGGCCATGACCCCCAGCAACCGCACATTGATGTTTCTCTCTCTCTCTTTCTCCCTCCCTTCCCTCTCTAAAAATAAATAAATAAAATCTTTAAAAAATTATCTTCTTCCTGTTATTGGTAGTTCTGAACATTACGTTTCTTTTTTCATGGGGTCAAAAGGTACCTAAGTATGTGAGTGTAAGTGTAAAATAGGGGAAAGAAATCAGGTATTGGCTGTTTTTCCATTTTCATTTGTGTGAGAATTTTTAAAAATATAAGTGTGGGGACATAGAGCATTAATGTAAGTCAAAATGTTTCAGTGAACAAGTTTCAGCAGTTCAACTTTATAACAATATAAATAAACCTGTTAAACTTTTCTGGACAATGGCAGCATTTGGATTTTTTTTTTTTAAAAAAGCAACTAAAATTCTTACTGCTGGAAAAAAGAAAAAGAAAGAAAGCCTAAGACCACGATAGGCATCTCGCCAAAGAAGATGTGCAGACAGAAAATAAGCATGTGGAAAGATCCTCCACATTGAATGTCATCAGGGTGATGCAAATGAAAACGACAGTGAGATACCACTGTACAACTGTTTGGCAAAAATCCGGAACACTGACATCACCGAAGGCTGGTGAGGACGTGGACAACAGAAACTCACATGCACTGCTGTTGGGAATGTCAAATGATACAGATGCTCGGAAAGATAGTTGGGTGGTTTGTTACAAAAGGAACAAGGCTTAATGTCAGATCTAGCAGTCATGCTCCTTGGTATTTACCCAAAAGAGCTGAAAATTTGTGACCACACAAAAACCTTATATGTGGATATTTATTGCAGCTTTATTCATAGATGCCAAAACTTGGCAGCAACCAAGATGTCCTTCAGGATGTGAGTGGATGAATAAACTGTGGTACATCCAGGCAATGGAATATATTATTCATTGCTAAAAGTAAGTAAGCTATCAATCATAAAAAGACAAAGAGGAACCTTAAATGTATATCACTAAGTGAAAGCAGACAATCTGAAAAGTGTATTTACTCTATGGTTCCAACTCTATGATACTCTGGAGAAGGCACAATTATTCAGACAGGAAGAATATCAGTGTTTGCCAGGGTGGTGTGGCATGAGAAGTGATGAGCAAGCAGAATACAGAGGATTTTCAGGGCAATGAAGATACTCTTTACAATACCATGTTGATGAAGAAGTGTTGTTATATATTTTTCTAACCCTCTAGAAAGCTAGAAAGTACAACACCGAGTGAACCCCAATGTAAACTATGTGTCAGTGTAGGTTCAAAGAAAAATGTACCGCTTTAGTGAGGGCTATTGATAAGGAGGAAGGCTATGCCTTTGTGGGGGTGGGACATGTATAAGGCAATGTCTGCACCCTGCTCTTGCTTTGCTGTGAACCTAACACTGCTTAAAAAAAAATAGTCTTACAAAATGACAAGAGCCTGAACTAGAATCACTGTAGTTTTCAGACCATAAGACACACCTAGGTTTTAGAGGAGGAAAATAGGGGAAAAAATTTTGAAGCAAAAAATGTGGTAAAATATTTAATAACATAAATAAAATAATATTTCACCAATGTAAATGTAAGTAGAACTCAATAGCAGCATTAACAACCATTATTCCTCCCAAATTTGGTGGGGGGAATGTGTCTTATAGTCTGAAAAATACAATATATTCAGTAGGGCTGGAGATGGGAGGACAAATGTGAAAACTGTTTAGTTTTATAGATGGGAGGACAAATGTGAAAACTATTATTTTAGTGGCCTTTATGGGACCTAGTGTCCTATAGGAAAATGAGTGAGAATCATTTTAGAGCAGGGGTGTCAAACACATTGTCACCGGGGGGCCACATCAGTCTTCAAAGGGCCGAATGTAATTTTAGGGCTGTATAAATGTAACTACTCCTTAACTAGGGGCGAGCTACTCATGCCGCCACCACCACTGGGTAGAAACAAGGTGCCTGGATGGATGAAACAGGTTTAAGGCCTGATTCAGCCTGCAGGCCTTGTGTTTGCCACTGGTGTTTTAGAGCTTGAATCTCAGGTTTCAAGCATGAATAAATAGATGAATGGTGGTGTCTTGGAGAAGAATGCAGGGGAAGAAACAGGTTTTGCAAGTAAGTGCACATTGCACATGATGTTGTTTGTGGGACATAATGTCAGTAGGAACGTAGGGACTAGAAGAGAAAACATTAGAGGTCACTGGAGTTATCATCTGGGGTTGTTGAGATACAGTGGAGACATCTGAGGAAGGTATAACGTGAGTGTGGGAATGAGGCCTCCGAGAACCCCAGCGTTTCATGAGTTGGTAGAAGAAGATTTTGTGGCCAGAGATTTCAAAGGCAAACTTCTGGAAAGAGTGGTCATCGAAGCTTACAAGGGAAATGAGTTTCAAGAATAAATAGACTGTTCAACTTTGTCAAATGGTAGTGGAGCTGTCAATGAAAAAGAAAAAAGAGGTCCAAAAAGAGGGAAAAAATTGGCAATATGGTGAATAGTTTTATTTCTGGATATAAAAGCTAAATGTAATAAGAGTAAAAATAGAAATAGGAAATGTACACTACCCTAAAAAACTGGTTAAAATTAGGCTTAAAAAGGGAGGAGAGATTAGATGCCAGAGAGTGGTCAGCAAGAATATCTTAGGAATTTTAAATATATGTGAGTATGTAAAATGTTATGCCTATCCTACTAAACCACAATTTTTTTGTTTCTATTTTCTCCATTTATTTTCTTGCCTGGCACATGGCAGGTAAGTACAGAATAACATGTCTATTACGTTGGTAATAAAGAGACCCTAACTTGCTCTGTTATATTCTTCGAGAGGCTCAAATATAATACAATGCAAGAGGTGGTTATCTTCATATATTTTTACCTGAGTTGGTGCTCTCATATTTTCTTTGTTTAATGCTTTCTTTTTTTTGTCTCAGATATTTTAAAATTATTTTTATTAAGGTGATATATGTCAATAGTTTTACAAAGGCGAAGAGTACTTAGAACTTCAAGTAAAATTGTCAGCTCTTGGCCACAACTGTGTCACCCCCGAGTCTCCAGAGGCAATAATTTTCACCATGCTCACCTCTCTCTTCTAATATTTTCTTCCCGATTTCTCATTTGTGTGATTAAACTGCAATCTGGTTATCCGATTTTAGCCATTCTTGATCAACTACTTATTAGTGAAGATGTGGATTTAGCCTTTTTAGGCCACCCTTTTCTCTACTTTTCTTTCCATTGTGTCTTCCACCAAAACGTTACATCACAACTTCAAGTTACATTAATATTCTGTGTTTACTTTATTAGGATATGTAAATATTGTTCTCCTCCGAACCCCTCAGTGCTCTGTGATTACACTTGTTTCTGGACCAACTTTGGTTTTCCTTGGATTTAATAATCTCTCAGTCCCTTTGTTTAGATTTCTTTGTGTCTCTCATGGTCAGAACTGTAGGGCCACTTTCATCACAGCTGAAAGCATCAGGTCTTCTCCTTGTCCTGTCCACACCCCCACCCACCACCCATCTCTCTCTCTCTTTCTCTCTCTGTCTGAACTTCTGTGTCTTCCTGAACTACCTCAGAGCTGGACAGTTGTCATCCTGGGACTTCCCTTAATGTCATTTTAGAAAAATTGCTTGACCTCTTTCCTCTGTTTGATTTCCTACTTTATGGGCTGTGTTCATTCCCCCTAGATGGCTTACACCTTCATTTTTGGTGGATCCTATTCTTTTTTTTTTTTTTTAAGACTTTGCTTGCTATGAAATGCCTTTATTCTACCTGTTATGGGCTGAATTGTGTCAGCCAAAATTCCTGTGTTGAAGTCTCAGCTGCCAGTACCATGTGTTGGTATTTGGAGAGAGTGTCTGCAAAGGGGTAATTAAGCTAAAATGAGTCTGGTTGGATGGCCCTAATCCAATCGACTGGTGTCCTTATAAGAGAAGGAAATCTGGACACACAAAGAGACTTCAGGCACACACACAGAGGTAAGGCTCTGTGAGGACACAGTGAAAAAGTGGCCATCTGAAGGCCAATGAGAGAGACTCAGAAGAAACCAGAGTTGGTGACACCTTGAGCATAGACTTCTAGATGCCAAAGAGTAAGAAAATAATTTTTTTTGTTTAAGCCTCCCAATCTGTCATATTTTGTTATGGCATCCCTAGAAAAGTAATACACTACCCTTATAGCTGATAGTTTAAGTAAAAATGTAAGGATAAAATGTTTTTCTCTTAGAATTTTGGAAATATTGAAGTAGATGGTTGAGGTGAGACATCTCAATTAAAACAAGGTGTAAGCCCTGGCTGGCGTAGCTCAGTGGATTGAGTGCGGGCTGGGAACCAAAGTGTCCCAGGTTCGATTCCCAGCTAGGGTACATTACTGGGTTGCAGGCCATAACCCCCAGCAACCGCACATTGATGTCTCTCTCTCCCCCCCCACACTCCCTTCCCTCCCTAAAAATAAATAAATAAATAAAAATCTTAAAACAAAAACAAAAACAAAAACAAGGTGTAAATGTGCATTTAATTTCCCTGCTGTCCCTCAGTCCAGAATCTCTTTGGTGGTTCATTTTGTCCAGAGAATCAATACAAACTCCTGCTGGCATTGTAAAGGTTGTCCTGCTATGTGTGGCGGATGAGCAGATCCAGGACTGTAACTGTTCCACGTACAGACTGGCAGCCACTTCTTCATTCCTCAACCTGCCCCCTACTTCATGGACCCTGTAATCCTGGGCCTTTCTGGGGTTCTGCTCTTTGCTGGTCTCTGCCTCTGTAAGCACTTGGGTTGAGCCTTCTCTCTTCTACCAGGCCATTCACCATGTCTTTATCTATTTCCCATCTTCTAAATGTTTGTCAGCACCTCCTGTCCATGCTCTCCTATTCTCCTTGTCCTGGAAGGTTTACGATGTTTTATTCTTTCACTGTTATTCGAGTGCATTTTGGGGAGACAGAAGAGGTAAATGAATGTGTTCAACCCACTGTTTATCCCAAAGTCTATTATCTCTCAGTTTCTATCTTCGTTTAAAAATAATGTAATTTTAAGACCATTATAGAATAAGTAAATCTGTGAACTCTGTTCTATAGTTGTAATATCTGATTTCAGAGTGTGGTTTGCAGAATTCTAAGACGGCCCCAGGATTCCCGTCCCCTGTGTACTCAGCCCATGTAGTCCCCTCTCCTTGACTGTGGGCTGGAGCTGTGAGTGTGATGGATGTTACAGTTGTCTGTGATTAGGTTACATTACATGACCAAGGTGAGGGGACTTTTGCAGATGTAATTAAAGTTCCTAATCAGTTGACTTTGAGTTCATCAAAAGAGACGTAATCCTGGCTAGGCCTGACCTAATCAGATGAGCCCTTTAAAAGAGGCTTTAGAGGTCAGAGGGATGCCCGGCAGCAGAGAGGCTCTCCTGCTGGATTTGCAGAAGCAGACATTCAGGTAAACTGTTTCTGGAGGGGGCTGCATGGCAGTGACCCTTAGTGGCCACTGGGAACTGGGAATAAGTCATATACTGAAAAAAACAGTGGACACTGTCGTTCTTGCATTTCACACCCACAGTTTTGACTGCTCACAAGCAGCCTGCAGGCTCATGTAGTTTCATGCCTTAAATTGGGGAAAGTGGGTTCATGGGTGAGGGAGCCCAGCTGATGGTCAGGTGGTTCTCAGCCAATGGTGTTGTGTGTTCTGATGCCCATTAAGAAACCCAAGGGATCATTTCAGAGTTTATATGTTTTCTTTTACAGTGTAGGGAAATTGTATGGTATAGTGAAATTAATGGCAGAGTTTTAACAGTATTGGGCAAGAGGGACTCAGAAAGCCTGTGGGAGGTAGACTGAAGGACCAGCAGCAGATGGAAAACAAAGGGGTCACACAGTTGGGGGGAGAGGAGACTTAGGCAGTACCCCATGGCATACTTAGAGCTCTTGGCTTACATCAGAAGCTTAAATGGGACTTCTTGGCTCATCTTCAGGCCTATATCCAAAGTGTGGAATCTTTTACCACCTCTGTTTGGCCTCCTGGTAGAGAAACATTTATTGTGACTAACAGGTCCAGGCATGTGATGGGAGAGAGTGAGTGAGACTGCTGGGCCCTAGGGGCAGGCCTGACTCAGAGACTGTCCTGGTGTAGAGAATGGACAGGAGCTAAAGATTCCTACAGGGCAAATGGCTACTGAAAACATATTAGTAAGCATGTCCACTTGACCAGATTAGCTCCTCCTTCTTCCTTGAGAGTGTCTGGGACGGGAAACACATTCTTCCTTTTACAATGGCAATTACAGATTAGGGGATGTGAGGAGTCTAGAAGCATCTTCCAACATGAAGGTGAATCTGTTCTGTACTATTGATTGGACCGATACAGGTCCAGCAGTGAAAAGTAGCTGAAGGCACTTTGTTTAAGCTTATGCAAGAACTGACACATCCATCCCTTCCTTTGCTTATATTTGGCTTTATAATTCCTAAGTCTGTAGGCATGGTGATGCAAATAAACAAAGGATAATGATTTTATGGTTCAAACAAAGATAAAAACAAAAGCTTTTATAATCTCACCCATATTCAAATGTGGAACATGATCTCACTTCTAAAATGAAGGGAAAAAATCATAAGCACATGGAATTGAGAAGTAGTTTTATTTCAGGCTGCATTCTCCAGCCTGTCCCTGTCTACTGACATTGTAACTTTTATAGGGAGGGTACTTTTTTTTTTTTCACAGTCTCATCCTATTAGTTAAAACTTAAAGTTGGAAACAGGAGAGCTTTTTGCAAACTATAATTAACTTTGAATTCCTTAAAAACAACTAAAGCCTATCTCCTTTCATTACTGCATGAAAAATATTTTAGTGCATGAAAAATATTTTACTATCTTATTTCAGACCTAGACTTAATTGCCCAGCTAGGCTTTTGAGGTTAATTATAAGTCCAGAACTGCCATTATGTCTTGACTGGTTTTTCTGGTCAGGAGAGGCCTGCCTTGTTGTGATCTTGACTATCTGGTTTGAAAGGTTTGGAAATTCTGTGAGAAATCTGTACTGCTGCCTCCCTGGCAAGCTCATCTCTTTCCAGTTTATTTTGATGAGGGTCACGTGAAGTGCGTGTGCTGGATTTATGGCCCCAGAGCCTATGGTTTCATTGTTTCTGTGCTCAAAGACAAAGATAGTGAAATCGTTTAAGTGGAAAGCAGTTTGGAGGCAGAATATAGCAGCAGTTTTTAATTCATTCAGTCCACAGAGATGTATTGAGTGCTTCCTGTGTGTCTGACACTGTTGTGGGCCATTAGGACACAGGAATGAACCAAACAACTTCCAGCTCTCAAGGTGCTTATGTTCTAATAGGGGCAAGGGGAGATGCTGACCACAAATTACCAAGTGTATGTAACCTGTCAAATGGTGGTATGCACCAAAGAAATACAGTAGAAAAAGGAGATACACTATTATATATACAATGTTGAGGGAACTCTGATTAGGGGACATATGCATAGACTGGGGACCCGAAGGAAGTTAGGGAGCATGTGGGGAGAAAGAGCACTTCAGTCAGAGGAAGCAACAAATGCAAAGGCCCTGGGATGGATGAGTAAGGGTGTTCACAGAGCAGCAAGGGGGCCAGTGGGGCTGAGACCCAGGGAACAACAGGAAGAGTAAGATCAAGTGAGAGACCAAGTGTTTGGCTGGAAGATCGTGAGCTATGGTGAGAAGTTCAGAATTGAGGGTTTCAGACGGGAGTCTTTGGAGACTATGTGAGTTTCCATTTGCTGCTGTCACATGCTGCCACATTCTCAGTGGCTTAGAGCAATGCAAGTCTTACAGCTCTGGAGGTCAGACATTCCAAATGGGTCTTAAATATACTAGTCTGCTAGGATTGATTGCCATAACACAGTACCCTAACTGGGGAGCTTGAACAACTGAAATTTATTGTCTCACATGTCTGGAGGCTAACAGTCTGGGATCAAGGTGTTGGCAGGCTTGGTTCCTCCCGAGGTCTGGGAGGAAGAATGTATTCCATGCCTCTCCTCTCGTTCCTCGTGGTTGGCTGGCAGTCTCTGGCATTCCTTGGTTTATTGAGGCATCACCCTGATCTCTGCCTTCATCTCAGTTGTACTCTATCTCCAGTTAAGGTCATATTCTGAAGTGCTGGGGGTTAGGACTCCCACATATTTTGGGGGAATAGACCCAATTTAATCTGTAACATGGGGCTAAAATCAAAGTGGCGGCAGGGCTGCTTCCCTTCTGAGGACTTGAGGGGGAATCTGCTCTCAGACCTCCCAGCCTTCTGGAGGCTCCCTGCATTCTTTGGCCCTTTGACCCTTTCCAGCAATGGCACCAGCCCACCCCGTCCTGCCATTGTCCTGTCCCTTCTGACTTTGACTCTCCTGAACCCCTGTTCTAAGGACCCTTGTGATTACATCTTGAAAGTAAAGGTAATCTCCTCTTGGATAAATCAAGGATAATCTCCCCAAGGATAATCTCAAGATCCTTCATTTAATTACACCTGCAAAGTCTTTTTTGACTTGAAAGGGAACTTATTCATAGGTGCTAGGGTTGAGGACATCTTTGAGGGGTTAATATTCTGCTTATCTTAGAGAGATTTAAGCAGAGGACTGGTATGATCTGCACTGCATTTTAAAAGAACCACTGTCCGCTGTGTGGAGAGGAGGGAATGTGAAGCAGGATGCCCATTGAAGGACTGTGGCAATGGTCCTGGTGTGAGATGATGGTCCCCTGGCTCAGGACGGAGGTACTGGGAAGTGATCAGATTCGGCACTTCCTGTGAAGAGTGACTTGCCGATGAAACCTATGAGAGGTGTGAAATAACAACAAAGAACTCCTGTCTCTTTTTCAGGATAATATATTTTTTCAAATAAGCTGTTCAATATAATTAACATTTGTTTGCCAATTTAAAAATTTCAACGTGACTTTTCATTAATTTTCTCACTAGAACTCACTACAACCTTGTTCTATATCATTATTTTTATACTTATTTTATATAAGAAAGAGTTGAGGATTAGAGAGGTGACAGAATGATTCGATTTTTAGCTCATTGGAGTTGTTTTCTGAAGTGGCTATTTCAATGTTTTGATGGATTTTTTAAAAAAGATTTTATTTATTTATCTTTAGAGAGAAGGGAAGGGAAAAGGAAAGAAAGGGAGAGAAAGATCAATGTATAGTTGCCTCTCATGCACCCCCTACTGGGAATGTGGCCGGCAACCCAGGCATGTTCCCTGATTGGGAATCGAACCAGCAACCCTTTGGTTCACAGGCCTGAACTCAATCCACTGAGCTACATCAGCCAGGGCCAATGTTTTGGTGGATTTTAAGCACAGAAATAATTAGTTAAACTTACACTGGTGATAAATGAAAACATGTTCTTTGTTTGATGCCACTAGTGTTTTATAAATAAATTCACTAATCCCAAAGCCAGGGAGAGTTCCATATTTAGTTTTGGTGAGGATTAATGAGTATATATATATATATATATATATATATATATATATGGCAGGCAGGCTTGGTTCTATATATATATACATCTACACACACAAAAAAAGTCTAGACTACTGTCTGGCACATGTAAGCCCTATGTAATGTTAGCAATCATTATATGATTATGATTGAGATTCAGTACTTCCAAAAGATATTCAAAATGAAAATTTAGAAAAAAGACAAAACAATAAAAAAGAAACAAAGTAGAAGAAAATTTTGTATTGCAAGTAGCTAGAAAAAATTAGTTGCTACAGACAAATATTTAATTTAGTTCTGAGCATCTAAGGTGCTACACCATAAAAAGGAACACATTATGTAAAGGAGTTCGTGTTGATTTGTAATTGAAATTGAATTAGGTTGTCCAAAGACACAGAACTTTTCATGGAATTTTAATCATAATTCCCTGTGCAGATATTCACATGCGGGGCTTTGAAACATGATTTTTTTTTTTTTTTTTTTTGTCTTTTGTAAAGGCCAAGGGTTTGGCCTTAAACCTAAGTACTGAGAAGTGCTCTATGCACGTGCTAACCCAGGGCTTACTTTTCCCAGTGCCTGTCTGTCCTCCCTCGTTGCCAAAGTCACTTTTAAAAATGTTACTCCCCTGCTTGAAATTCATCCCTGACACTGCCCACAGCAGTGTTCTCAAGCTTATTTTTAGTAGAGAACCATTTCTTCAAACCAGAGCTTACATGGAAATCCAATGGGCAAACAGCTAGAAGCTAAGCTGCTCCGGACAAGTGGGGATGGGGCCCGAGACCCTGACTGTCTGGCTTCACCTATGCTCTCCGCTTGTGCCCCGTCGCATCCTTGGACGGTTAGGGCACAGTCAGAACTCCTTTCCACCTTCACATGTTGCCATGCAATCCACACTGTGGCTGAGCTTAAATACAAACTGAATTTATCAACCAAATTATTTTTGAAAATATGGAGATTTGTGAAAAAGAATTAAAATCATCTGATTTTAAAAAATATTATATTTACTTATTGATCAACAAACTGGTTTTGTGGTATTCTTGGACATATAAAATGATCCCATTAAAATTGTTTTCAAAAGTTTCTTTATAGGATGGCCCCACATCCATGTGTGGTAGACAAAAATCGGGAGGGATACCTTGGCAGTCAGTGATCCCAGCCCCAGGCCAGACTGCACAGCCCAGGGTTCCAGTGCCAGGAAGATAAATCCCACTCAGTTCTGGCTGTAAAAACCAGTGGGGGTGGGGCAGTGGAAGAAACTGCCAAACTTTCAGAAGAGTCTGCTTAAAGAGGCCTCACAGACTTAGAATGTTACACAAACCCACACCCTCTGGGATTCAGCACCAGGGCAACAGCTAGAAGGGTTCCAGTCACATACAGAGAGTAAGTGAAGTGACTGGAATCAGGATGAATTCCAGGGAACCCTCCAGAAGCCAGGCAGCAACATTGTCCCCTCTCCAAGCCCTTGCTCCACACAGCCACAAAGCGGTGAAGTGGGTTGCCCCACCCTGGTGATTACCTAAGGCTCCACCCCACACAGGTTACAGGTGCATTTTCCACAATAGGCCATGCTACTAAAACAGGGAGTCAAAGCTTCTCTACCTAATACACAGAAACAAACACAGGGAGGCTGCCAAATTGAGGGGACAAAGAAGCATGACCCAAATGAAAGAACAGAACAAAATACCAGAAAAACAACTACACAAAATGGAAATAACCTGCCTAACAGTTGTAGAGTTCAAAACACTGGTGATCAGGATGTTCAAAGAACTCATAGAGTATGGCAATAACATAAAGGAAGAAATGAAAATCACACTAAGTGAAATAAAGAAAAATCTACAGGGAACCATCAGTGGAGGGTAGGAAACCTGGATTCAAATCAACAATTTGGAACATAAGGAAGAAATAAGCATTCAACCAGAACAGCAAGAAGAAAAAAAAGAATGAAAAAAAATGAATATAGTACAAGGACCCTCTGGAACATCTCCAAGTATACCAACATCTGGATCATAGGGATGCCAGAAGGAGAAGATAAAGAGCAAAGAATCTGAAAACTTATTTGAAAAAATAATGAAAGAAAACTTTCCTAATTTGGTGAAAGAAATATATATACAAGTCTAGAAAGCACAGAGTCCCAAACAAGTTGGACCTAAGGAGGACCACACCAAGACACATCATAACTAAAATGTCAAAGATTAAAGATAAAGAGAGAATCTTAAAAGCAGCAAGAGAAAAGCAGAATTACCTACAAAGGAGTTCCCATAACACTATCAGCTGATTTCTCAAAAGAAACTTTGCAGGCAAGAAGGGACTGGCAAGAAATATTCCAAGTGATGAAAAGCAAGGACCCCCCTGGCTGGTGTGGCTCAGTGGACTGAGTGCTGGCCTGCAAACCCAAGGGTTGCCAGTTCTATTCCCCATCAGGGCACGTGCCTGGGTTGTGGGGCCAGGTCTCCAGTAGAGGGTGCACAAGAGGCAATCACACACTGATGTTTCCTAGACCTGTTTGCTGAGACCCTGGGACTCAGGTTCGTTACCCCACATTCATTGCTGTGTGTGTGTTATATTGTTCTTAAGTTGTTATAGTATGAGTAGGGTATTAATGTTTGTTGATGTTCTACTTTGAGTGAACCTGCATTCAATAAAAGCTGAGTGAATAACATAGTTACCTTGGGTGACTCTTGTCTATTCCTTGGTGTTGGGTTGCTCTGTGGGCAGCTAGCCGAGCAGTTGTCTGGCTGACTTACAGGAAAGACTGTATTGTGAATCACATGCTCACAACAGGGACCTTCCGGTTCACATATGCTGGTCACAGCCTCTCTGATTCTCCCTTTTTTACTTTCCGGTTAAGCTCTTATTTTATTTGAGGACTAATGTAGCAACTCATATCATCACACTGAAGAGTTTATTGTATCAAGTCTGTGCTCCAGGTCCACCAGGATTTGGCTTAAGATGCTTAAGATTTTATTTTCAGAAATAAAAAATAAAATAAGACAAAAAATCAACTTCTCTCCTAAAAAAACAAACAAAGAGCCATTCTTTCTCAATTTCTTGGCTTTTGTAATTGAAAGCCATGCCTTTTGCAACTAAGGGCAGTACATACAGAAAACTTGTTACTGCTTGAGTGGCGGTACATGGGAGCAGTCGTGGTAAAGAAAGGAAATGGAAAGTGCGTAGTTCGATAATAAAGTATTACTCTATTATTATAATATGGCAAAAGTATCAGGCTAAGGTCATAGAAAGTAAAATAATTACTGGGAGACTTAAAAAGAAGGATTTCCTGAACAAAGAGATATTTAAACAAAGTGTTAATGATGAATGGACAGAAACGGCTCTTTATATATTTCAAGTCTCTGCAGATCATCAAAAGTGGTAAAAAGAGTAAGCTAGTACTTCATAATCTAGAATACTGAGATCATAGGTAATATTGGAAACTATGTATTTCATCCTTATTCTAGCCAGCCTGGTGTTATCCCTGCCATTGAACCAGAGCACGTTATTTGGAAGATGGAGCTTCCCTGTGTTATATAGTCTTTAGGAGGTAAGGGACCTGCCTGAGTATCATTTGTGATAGTTCTGTGATGGAGGTATGTCTAGGCTCTGTGTGAGCACAGAGGTGAGAGACTGCAGACAGCCTAGGCATGACAAGAGAAGGCAACTCCTGGGCTGAAGCTTAAAGGACAGGTAGGTCAAAGGGAAGGCAACTGAAGTAGAAGCAACAGCTTTTATGAAGCACGGAGACCGGAGAGAGCTTTGGCACATTTAGGAAAACTTGCAAGTAGTGCTGGAAGTTGAGTTTGTGGTAGGAGAGTGGGAGATGAGAAATTGCCTAAAACCAACTTATTAGAGACTGGAGAAATCTATAGGAAAAACGTAAGTGCCAATTTAGATATATTTTTTGAAACTTTTGAAATGAATTATGTGAAGGTAGCCAGCCCCTCAGTTTACTTTGGTGCAGTCTTGCTGTCAGGTTAGAGCACAGCTCTCTGATTTTGATGGGAGTATGCAGGGCGTTGGAAGGTAATTGCTGAAGGGTAGTCTCAAAACCTTGTATATCTCAGTCAAGGGTCAAGTTATATGGATTTATCATTAAACATAAACAATGCAAGTGTTCAGCAGAAAATAGCTGGAATATAAACAGGAGCATATCCAAAACTGCTCAAACATCAAAGCAACCAAGATTCCATGGTGAGGGAAGAAGAAGAATAAAGGGGAGGAACGGATGGACATAAAAGTTCCCAAGAATTTGGTTGTGGGCCAGTGAAACACTTCAGTTTTGTGGATATTTATGAAAACTGAACTTCTGACCCCAAATGTGGGTTCAATGGGAGGTTGGGATGCTGCAACTCTGTTGTTGATGTTGTTGTGTGGGCAGAGTTCCTGCCTCAAGAAATTTGGCAGTAACAAATGTTATTTCTCTTCTTGGCCATAACCTTGGGAAAGAGTTCCCATGTGATCCTTGAGCTAGTAAGCCTACTAAGTATCATGTTGCATGAACTACTTCCTCCATGGGCAGAGCACAGGGAAAAATGAGGCTTCATTGTATCATTTTTTCCCTTGGGCCACCATGCTTTTCCTTTCCGTTTATGGATAGTTGGGAAGGCCATATTCAGACACCAGAATCAATTGTTTGGGAATAAGTTATCTTTTAAAAAACGATTGTAGTTTCTCATACTGCTGTTTATAGGGTAGGCCCTCCAGAAAACCTGAATTTGAGAGAGAGAGAGAGAGAGAGAGAGAGAGAGAGAGAGAGAGAGGGAAATATGAATAAATAAATAAGAAAGGAAAGAAAGAAAATGAAGCCTGACATGTTCAATGCTGTGCTCAAACCTGGCATCTTCCAAAATAGGTCACCAGGTATCACCAGCAAGTCACTTTATCAGTTATAAAAGAAAGGTTGCATCCAGCTCTAAAATCCTAAACCCGTGTGCCATGCTAGGTGTTTTATGAATAAGCATAGTGGGTATTCAGAGAGGAAACAGCCACCCTGGCTACTTCAGAACGTTGGTGAGTGGTAGAAGCTGGGAAGCTGCCCAAGAGCCTGGGGCACAATGGGGCCAAATGATGGGACCTAAGGTTTAGGGAGAACAGATGGTTAAACTGTCCCTGGTGGTGGCTGGTGGAAGTTGACCTTGGAGTTCACCTCCCCAGCCTCCACCGCCCCAGTGGAAACATAGTTTGTGATTTGGGACTGTGAAGCAGTTGTACTAAAATACTTTCTAAAGTTTAATGACTTTTTTCATTCCTTGCTTGAGGATATTGATAGAAAAGATGTAATGATCAAAATTAAAGTGTGTTTTAAAGTCATATTTTAAGGTGAAACCAGACCTTGAGAAATGAAGACTGATGGGACCTTGTGTAGAGAATGTCGAACATTTTAATTAATTCGGCTGTGTTTGTGCTGTATGTGTGAATAACCCCAACACAAGAGAGCCTGGAAATAAGAGTTACTCTCGAAAACATCTTAGTCCTGTTAATAATGTTTTAAAATCCTTAGAGCTCTTTTGTCAAGTTCTGAGACTAAAAAATAAGCAAAGATAAGGATGACTAGTTCAAAGCTGAGTGTGGAAAAGATTCTTTCAGTGTCTCTGTGCTGCTGCCGTATTACTTACTGACTCTTGCAAAATGAGATCTCATCTCTCTTTACTAATGAGAACTCAGACCTCCTCTGGGGACTGGCAACTAGAGAGGTTCATTACTCATAGATTTGATGTTATCTCTTGCTCTCAAATAACTGACGCTGGAGCTCTAAACATTTGCCTTTTAGCTTTCTTGGTTGCCCAACATTATGTTAATTCATCTGGAATGTGATACAAGTATGTATCTTCAGTGACTGCAGTCTTTACCTTTCCTGAGAATTGAAGACAATGATCTTCACTGAAGTCTAAAACTCTAGCACCTTTTTTGTGTGTTCTTGGTCTTGTCTTCCAGGAGATGGCGATAGAACATCATAAATATCAAATTACACTCAGCCAGAGTTTTTGCCCCTGGAGGCCTCCCCTTTCAGAACCTATGACCAGTGTGGGATTTGAGCCACATGTGAGCTATACCATTGCAAAATTGAACTTTAATGTCATATGTAAAGAAAGGACAGAATTGCATTCAGCTCTGCTGCTGACTTCTTTTTCCCACATCTTCTCCTTTTCTGAGTCTGTGTCTTTAAGTGAGGATACAAATTGGATGGCTTCCAGGTAAAATGTGCCGGGTTTTAATAGCTCTGTTGCCAGGGGGACTTTTGAACCTAGACTGAGTGCTTTGGCTGCAAACCAATCTGGCATCAGTGCTGTTTTCTAGAAATATAAAGGTACCTCAGACTCTATTAGAAACAAATTTTTAAAAACACTCCCAGTATCCTTCACTCTTTATGTTCAGCATTTTGATTGGCACTCTTTAAGTGGGTATTTGGCAGTCCACCCTTGCCTGCTTAGGATAAGGGCAAGTAAAAGGAACAAAAAGGTATTTGCCAAAGAATGATTTCAGACAATCTGGGTTGGAGAGGGGGAATTTCTTACCCAGCCTGGCCATCTACCAGGTGACTTCTGGTTTCCTTAGTAAGAGAGAGAAGCAGTTATCCCCAGGCCTATCATCAATAGCTGCCTAAATAAAATTAGCTACCTTTCAGAGTGATCTAATTTGAAAGTATCCATTCTGTGATTACTTTGGAGGTTTTACTAAGATAGAAAGTTCATGATTTAGCAAAAACAGTTTGAAGCAAAACTGGAACAGGTATGCAAAAGGGAACTCGATGAGACTTGAGTGTGAGAAGCTAGAAGAGAGGGAATGGGTACTTAGAGAAGGGCAGCTTGGCAACCAAGGGTGGGAACTTCCCACAGGGTGGCCTTGAATGCTTTTTCACTCACAAAAATAACACTCTGTTGCACTACTCCACAACTGACAAGTGGAAAAGAGAAATGTTTGATTCCGGGTCAGTACTTCACGTTTCACACCAAAGGTGGCTTTAACATTCATCAATTTCTTTTAGAGTACGTATAGCTGATTGACAAGTGCTTATTTAATTCACTCCTAATACAAACATTTTTTAGCTTCTACTATATACTGGGTCCTGTGTTTGGTGGTAGGAATGTGAATCTAGCTAAGTTTGGGTATGCAAATACCAAGGAGGCATAGTCCTGCTGTCTCAAGATGTTTGCTGTCTCACAGAGGGAGATAAGCAGCAAATAAATGACAGTAAGCGATGCTCTATAAAACACAGGAGTTTTTCAGCTTTGCAGTGATCACATGAAAGTCCTCAGGGCCGGCTGTATGTAAGACTAGGAGGTGGGGAAAGTATCATAGCAACAAATCCCTGGCTTTGAAATCTGGCTTCTCACTCACTGTGTGACCTTGGGCAAACTGTTTAAACTCCTGAAACTTCAGCTTTCTTGTTGAAGATGGGACTGCTTTCACCAGCTGGCGAGTTCTCTGTTGTGGGGACCTTGGCGAAACAACGAAAGTCAAGCATTCGCCTGACCCGCAGTCCAGATCCCGAAAATGGCAGCTCCTGGGATGGTTTCTGTTGGTCTCCCTCTGGTGGGCCCCCCTCCCACTGCCCAGGACTCAGTGCCCTTGGGTTACTCGCTGCTGCCATCCTAGAGGAATGTCCTCCCCGGACTCCAAAATTGCACATTCATGGTGATGCTTCCTCTAAGCTTTGGTCTCCAGGGGCAGAGGGCTCCATTTCTGTAACTTCTGTCGGCCTCCCCTTGAGATTGCATCCAGCTGATCTGGTAGCCTGGCCTGCACCAGAGGCCACGGCAAAGGTCGCCTTTCCCTTGATTACGGAGGGCTGCAGAGGGAACCTGTTAGCACGTGTCCTCGCACACTCTGACCTGCCGAGGGGCGGTGTGTGTGGCCAACAGTGGCACTTCTGGCTCCAACGGTGGGACAGTCCATGAATTCATTAAAACTCTCCATTTCTGGATGTTGTGTGGCCAAAACAGACACCAGTGTCTCGCTGAACTTGGAGAAAAGTCGGATGCAGACAGGCAAGAGAAAATTACAAATTTAATAAATATTACCATAGAAGTGCTGTGAGAAAGAACTGGGAATCCAACTTAGCCTGAGGGAGTGTACTCATTTTTTAGGGCTGCTGTAACCAAACACCACAGACTGACTGGGAGCAGTCTCGCAGTTTGAGACCCAGCTGTGGGCAGGCTCGGCTCCAGCTCCTTCGGAAGCCCCTGAGGAAGAATCCGCCGCAGGCCTCCCTTGCGGCTCCTGCTGGTTGGCTGGCAGTCTGTGGGGCTCCTCGGCCCGTAGCTGCCTCACCCCGGTCTCCGCTTTCATCTTCGCATGGTGTTCTCCCTGTGTGCGCGTCCGTGTCCAAATGTCCCCTTTTGACCAGGGCACCAGTCATTCTGGATGAAGGGCCCACCTTGCTGCAGGATCATTTTATCTCGACTCATTATATCCGCAACACTCCTCTTTCCAAATCAGGCCCCATTCGGAGGTACTGGAGGTTGGAACCTCCACACATTTGACGGAGTGGAGGGGTGGGGGAACGACACGGAATTCAAACAGGTCAGGGAGCCATCAGGGAAGAGCTCTCTGAGGAGGGAGAGAATGGAGACATTTTGGGAGGAGAAGCTGCTCCCGGACTTTTCCGGTCCTGCCTCCTGCCGTGGGAACGGCTGCGGCCCAGCCCCGGGGGAGCTGCGCCTGTCACTCCCCGAAGCTCGAGCTGGGAGTCGAGTCAGGAAAACCCACGCGGGCTGTGCTCGCGTGTCTCCTCACTCATCTGATACCACGTTTAAAAGCGGAAATTAAATCTCCCACACCAGGGATAAGGCCCTTTTATTGTTTGGGCTTTGACATTAATGTAACACTTCCTGTAGCTTCGTCTTCCCAATAACAGGGCAGAGAATGGAAGTCTGGTTAGTGTGACAGATTTATGTGATCATCTGTCATGTCAGAGCTACATGGTAATTTTAGAAGCTGAAGAAATTATCATCTTTGTTTTCATTCATTTGTTTAACCAGTGCTGTCTGCCTGCACTGTGCTGGGCGATGGCCACACAATCAGGTGATATGAAAAATATTTAACCACCTGTGATGGCAGGGCGCTGACCCAAACCGACAACATCTTTGAACAGCTGGCGCAGCCGCCCTGGTACAAACGCGCTGGATACCAGCCAGGAGTGCGATAGTCGGCAACAGCCTGAGACCTCATGAAGCTGGCAGCCGGTGAAAAGGAATACGGTGCGTGCCCACGTGTAATTTAAAATTTCCTAATGGCCACATTCAAAAGTCAGAAGAAAGTGCTGACGTGAATTTTAATAGAATATTTTATTTCCCGTAATGCATCCAAACTATTATTTCAACATATAAGCAATATAAACATTACTAATGCAATATGTCACATTATTTTTAAATACTCAGCTCTCAAAATCTGGTAAAAGTGATTTAGTACACTTACAGCACATCTTAATTCGGACAAGCCAGACCTCAGGGGCTCGTAGCCACACGTGGTGGTGGCTGCCGGTCGGAGCCGCCCAGGCCTGGAGGGTGGGTGGAGAACAGAGGTCTGCCTTCTTGGAAGGAGACCAGATAAAAATAAGAGTCCTCTGAGGGGCACAAAGATGTGCTTGAGGGAGCATGTAATGGGAGCGATGTGTTAAAATCTGAAATGATTATTTTTTCACTCCCCTTTCCCCCAACTTTATATTATGTTTTCCTGCAGCCTTTCTGTCAGTGTGACTCCAAGGAAAGTTGTGAGAATAAATACTAGCTTGGGGAGAAGGAAACAATCTGGGGTGAGTCCTTGTCAAAAAGGACAAGGAAGTGAGGGGAAGATTCTGATTTGAGGAAGAGACGAACAGACAGGAGAGAGGGAGGGAGGGAGGGGAGAATGAGATGCAGCGCCCTTGCCTTGTCCTCCTCTCTTAGGGTTGAACCATGAGGAGGGGTGAGCTCTGGAAACATCCGTGGAAACACGAAGAACCATCGTGAAATCAGTGGTCCCCTTCTATGAGCGTAGCCTAGGGAAGGCTGAAAGCTTTCAGACAGCCTGTATTTAAATTGGCACCGTATCCAAAAAGGAGAAGGGGCAATAAAGTGGAATGGGTGCAGTGGGTGCAAAGATGAAGGAGATTTAGAGCTGCTGTGAACCCTGGTAAAGAGGCTTGGGAGATGCTCCGAGGCCAGAGAACCAGCAGAAGCCTGAGATCAGGAAAAAAAAAAAAGTATAGAATTTGAAGACCTGTCAATTGGAGGCAAAGGTTGGAATCACAGACAGTCCAGGTGTCAGCTCAATGCCCCCTAAGGCCAGAGGGATGTGAGGGCATTGTGGAGGGCATTATGGAGGGCCAGACAAGACTACACAGTCTTCAAACATCAGCAAGAACCTGGAGAACATGCAAATAACCATTATTGAAGTGCCCTCGCATTGGTCAAGGTTCAGTCAAGGAAAGAGAATCCGTGACAGGGAGCAGAGGGTATTTATTATAGACAATGGTTAGAAAAGTGTTGGGAGAGTTCCAAAAAGGGGGGAGTTGGGGTAACCCTGAAATTACAAAGGCTTCGCTTGGCATCCAACTGAACCACTCAGTATTTCTCTAAGCACCGGGGGTCATGTAGTAAGGAAAAGAGAATGGAGGTATGTGAGGAATAAAGGAGCTTGAGAAAAAGAAGAGAGAGCAAGGTTTGACCTAATTGTGAAGTCAGGTGAGGTCACCATAGCCAGTGGGAGCACTGAGAACAGCTGACAAGCAGGTGTGGTCTTGGAGTTGCCTCAGCTTGCCTAGTCCTGGGGTGGTCCTGGCTGCCTGACATGCTGCTCCCCCCCCCAGGGAGCTGGGGCCTCAGGCTCTAGCTCTCCCTTATCTCCAGTGTGAAGGAGAACCAGTGTGTTTATTCACATTTCTAGGAGATCGAGCTTCCCTGGAGGCCATTCTTGCCATTCAAACAACTAGGCCGTCTGGCACCTGAGTTTCTGGAGGTGCTGTTGATGCTGCCAGTTCTCATTCCTCCAAAACACCTCCTGCCAGAGGGTGTCAGTGAGGCCCTAATGGAAGCAGGGTGTGAAGAGGCTTTGAGGAAAAGTTCTCACTGTGCTTCAGAGGAGTTAATACTTATTTTCCAGGAGTGACATTTCAAGAAGGCACGGTTCTAGCTTCCCCTGGTATCTCTCACCTGACTTCATCTAAAGGGAAAATGAGTCTGAGTGAAGTCTTCTGGTACTTTTTGGAGAAACTTTCCATCATTTAATTTTCTGCTTTGAGCTTTGAGAATGAAAAGAGAAAGATTACTAACAAGAGAAGTAAACGGAAGCAGCAGTTTTATAAGTGGTAATGTCACTGGGCCTGAGACGGGCCTGCCTTGGCATGGTCTGGAATGTGCAGGCTCTTGACTTCATGCAGGAAAGACTTCACAGCAGGAGTCCAGGGGATTTTGATATCCTTAGGTAGAAGAAACAAGGCCATAGCAACAGGAGGGAGCCTAGGCAAGGCTGCCTTGGCCCTTTAGAAAGAAAGTCGCAGAGGCAGAGGAGTAAGCCAGCTGGGCTGCATGGACTCAGGAAACAAGTTGTGGTACAGAGGCGAAAGGGGGGCCCTTGGAGACAGGTTCAGGGGGTTAGCCCGAGATGCACTGCCACTGCTAACTGCTTCCCTGGTTCCAAGTCTCCGGGAACCTAGAGCTCAGGAGGGAGAAAGCAAAGACACATGCCCTGGGAAAGAAGTGGGGGAAGGTGCGGGCATGCTCCAGGGGCAGTGTGCACTGGCTCCTTTGTCTTAAGGGTTTTTACCTGTTTCCTGAAGGCAGGAATTTTAGTGGGGGGTTCTCAGGGGAGGATCTCAAGAGAATACTCTGCAGCTTTCTAGGCGTGGCCTTTAATATGCCGATTCTTCAACATGAGCATGTAGGGTCAAAGTCACTCTTTGGTCAGTTTCGCCTTCAAAGAATGTCACCTAAGAGGGACCAGGACTGTGTTGGGTCTGTCCCAGCATGGTCTGGAATGTGTAACCCATTTGCTCCTAAGTGTCCTTGGTTAGGCGTGATGAGATCTTGTGATTAATTATCTGGCTGTAAATTGCTCAGCTGTTTAATTATCTGTCTCAGTTTCCCTATTCCACTTGCCAAGGAATTTTCCTAGCTTCTTATTATGCTGCCTCAGTAATAGGTATTTCTACAGAATCGATGTGAAAATACCATCTCCTGTACTATAAGAGCTAAGGTCAAGGATTTTATTTTAGGGAAAATTTGTAAATAATTACTTATTCAGAAATCATTCAGTGAGTAGATTATCTAGGCCTTTTCATTCCCTCCTTTCTCTGTTTGTGCTTTCCCTCTCCTCATTACCATCTCTGCCAATGTTAGAGCCATAATAATGACCTTGGGGACAGGAAGGGGGAACATGTATCATGTTCTAGCATCTTGGATAAAATATGTGGGGTAAGACAGCTGGAAAATATGGCAAAAAATGCAGTCCAGGGATTATTTGTGGATTTCACCATTCTGGGCCAAATCTCCATCTTCTACAGGCATCTATGATCATAATGCAAACATTTCTCAGTTCCTATAAGCTAAATGACTGTTGCAGGTTATAATCAATCATGTCTTTCCTAAAGAAAAATACTCTTTTATCACAGAAAAAGCTATCGAAGTTATTTCACTTTTTCTGTGAGCTAAAATAAAACTCTAACTTTGGTTCTTCTGACTGACATTTCTGAGTGTCAGAGTGATGGTGAAGGGGGAGTAAAAAGTGTAGCCCACGGGCATCCCAAAGAAAAGTCCCCTAGAGTGTAACAATCTTCTTCCCACAAAGGAAGCCACATGGCAGCGTGACCTCTGTGCCTATTGCGCCAGTAGGGCTACCTGAGCAGCATACTTGTAATTTAAGGGGTGTGGGTCCTAAGTCTCTCATGGACCCCAGATGCCTCTCCCACACAAGAGATTTTTTTTCTGTTCGACTTGCTGCCTGAAATTCTGCCAATTTTTTCATCTTTTGAATTGTACCCTGGGCTTCCTTTTAAAATGCAAATATCTCTGGGTGTGTTAGACAGTCATTGCTAAATAGGAATTAATTTAACCAGACTGCTCTCCAGAGTGTCTAAGGCTTCTTGGAGGTTAGAATGTGTATCAGTGAAGGGCAGTATTTTGGAGCCTCTGTGGAGTGGGGGAAAGAGGGCCAAGTTATATGAAAGCAGCACGGAATAGCAAGGGGGGCTCTTGGCTCACTGGAAATTTTGTCCAGGACTTAGCTTGTTTTCAATTCACCCTTTACTTCTAAAAAGGATATATCCCTGATTTGTAGAAGCAATAAAAAAACTTCTTTGAGACTCCCATTTTATATTAATTAAATCACCATCATGGGCTGAATATTGAGCAAGGTAATGCTGGCATTTAATGAGCACCCATTATGTGAGTTTTGCATACATTATTTTACTTGATCTCTTTATTAACTCGTTTTACAGAGGATGAAGCCTGAACCCAAGGAAGTTAAGCCATAGAATGGCAGAGCTGGAATTCAAAACTGGTTGTACATGTCTTCAGTGAGCCTTGAACTTTTAGATACCATGATTCTAAAGTTTTATTTGAACTGTGTGTCTAGAAGAGAATTAACATGGTGGCATAATGGTTCTTTTGCGGGAGGGTGGGCTTGTTCCTAGGACGCCATATGTGTGTCTGTTTTTGTTAAATTTACTATTAAATAGCTTTTCATAGTCCTTAAATCAATTTTCACTCTCACAAGAAATCTATGAGTGTTCCAATTGCTCCACATACTTGCAAATATGTGGTATTGTCAGTCTTTTCATTTCTGTGGAGATATAATTGACATATAGCATTATATTTGCTTCAGGTGTACAACATAATGATTCAATGTTTGTATATATTACAAAATGATCACCATACTATCTAGTTAACATCCATCACTATACATAGTTATAATTTTTCCTGGTATCATCTTTCCAGAGAATTCATAGAGCTTTAAAAAAACTGAATAATTTACAGATGGGGAAATATGACAAGAAGTTTGATGCCAGTTCTCATGTGCCTTCCTAGAGTAAAATTACTTTCTGTAATAAGGTCAGGAGAACTTTTTAGATGCAAATAACATGAACGTGGGACATGAGAAATTGCAGAAACAGCTGATGCATGTACATGCTGTGATTTAAAAACACTGAGGGACATTTTGTTAAAATATTGAAGAACATATTTTCACAAGCAAATGTATTTAATGAAGCTGTCATTTCATTAAGTGGAATATAAAGAACCAATATTTCAGAGGAAACTTGACAGAAGACTAACACATCCATGTAATTGAAGTAATTTTTTACTTTTTTCCATGAGACTTTTAGTATGCCAGTACACACAACAGGAATAACTGCATTCCCTGCTAATGGGAGTGTGTGATTCTGAAAGATGCATAGATCATCTAGATTAAAAATAAGGTCTATGATGCTGAGACAATGGCCTTGGTTTAATAATTTGGAATAAGATCATTTAGAATGGGAGACAGAAACCTGGCCCTGGCTGGCTTCTGGCTCAGTCTGTTAGGCCACAGAGTTAATTCACCTTCGAAGAGCAAGGCACCTCTGCAGGCAGGCGGGTGAGAGCTTGGGCCAGCCCAAGGCAAGGCTGGAAGGGAGGAGGTAGTGGTCATGCTGCTGAGTCCTCTCCTTTCCCTGATAAAGCCATGCTCCCACCTCTTGGTGTTCTCTCTCACTTGTTTCCCAAGTGGCCCAAATTCTCAAGGAATCCGTGAGTTGGCCCATCACTGCCCTTGGAGCACCCCAAGGAGAAAAAAGCCTACTACTACGCCCCCAGCTCTTCCACTTCACTCAGATCATCTCACTCAAGAGTGCCGCTTCCATGCAGTTAGGAGGAAAAGATTGGACTACAGCTAGAACCACAGAGTAAGGGTAAGGAGTTTGTTGGCTGACTCAAAGCACCCAGCCTGGGGAAGTGCGGTGTGAGTGGGCAGAGATCCAGCTGGGCTTCACCCATCATGCCCTGTCCTTTTTTAAAAATTAAATTTATTGGGGTGACATTGATTAAAAAAATTACATAAGGGGTCAATTATACAATTCTGTGATGTATCATCTGTATACTGCACTGTGTGTGCACCACCCAAACTTAAGTCTTCTTTTGTTGCTGTGTGTTTGGTCCCCTCTACCCTTTGCTAACCTCCCCGCCCCTCACTGCCCTTTTCATTGCTTAGAGGCACCATTGCTTCCACTGTGTGCACTGTGGGGACTGTGCCAGCTCAGAGGGGACCTTATGTGATTCATCCTCCCAGAGGAATCTGCCCTTCCTGTTCTGCCCAAAGGCACTGTGTAGCTGGTGGTGGCTCTACCTAAATTAATTATTACTGCAGTGATGTAGACCTTTAAAGCTTTATTTTAAAGTTCCCTTATACAAATTGTCTCACCTGAACATTACAAAAGCTCATTGACTTCAAATGGTCCAGGAACGACTTATCTGTCTGGTGCAGATGCGAAGGTGAAGTTCAGATGGAGTGACTTTCCTGAGGTGCTAGATCTTGATCTTGAACCCTGTGCTTGTAACTTGATATCCATTGTTCTTTCCACTACTTCTTTGTTTGAACTGTGAATGACCATATTTTAAAGCCTTTTTATTATGAAACTGCTCACACATGCATGAAAGTACAGAGGATAAATAATGAATGTTCATGTATCTATTATCCACATTCAAAAATTAATAGATTTGGCCTCATCTATAAGCAAATTTCAGATGTCACATCTTTTTACCTTTTGTATTTCAGTTTTTATATCTTAAAAGAAGTGGACATATTGTATAGCCACAATGCCATTACCGCCCCTAACAAAATTAATACTGATTCCTTGATATCATGTAATAGCCAGTTCATATTCAAATCAGTCCATTTGCCTAAAACAAATTCTTTATAGGGATGTATCCAAATCAGGACCAAAACACCCTTTATTCTATCTTTTATCACTTCTCTCTCTTAATTTTCATCTTCTTTACTTTTGCCTTCTCCATCATTTGGAAACCTACTGAAATATTCACTACTGTTACACACACACACACGCACACAAATGCATGTCCTTATTTTTAGTCACTGCCCTGTGGCCCTCTTTATCTTCTCGGCCAAACAAAAAACAAAAACAATAGCCTGTACTTGCTTATTTACTAATTTATTCATCAAAAACATTGATTAACTACTATGTCCTAAGTCTGAAAAAGTTTGAGAAAATAGAACCAAAAGTTAATCTTGATTATCCCCCAAAGTTTTCTGTTGTTCTTGTAATTTCTACAACTTTCCTCTTCTGTACCCCTCCCTGGACAACCAATGATCTGCTCTCTATCACTATAAGTACATTTGCATTTAAAAATTTTTTCTTTTGGATTTAATCTTTATTGAATTTTTTCCATTATCATTTAGTCCTCTTATATCCTCTTCTCCCAGCAATCCCCACACTGCTGTTCATGTCCATGAGTCTTTTTTCCTTTTTGCTCAATCCCTCCACCCTCTAACAAACTAGCTGTCATCCTGCATTTTAAATTTTTATATAAATGCAGTTACACAGTATGTGCCCTTTTTTGATCTGGCTTCTCTTACTCGGTATTACAATTTTGAGATTTATTCATGTTGTGCTGAGTATATTGCATTATATAGTGATACCACAATCTATTTATTATTTTTTTAATGGACATTTGGGTTGTTTTCAGTTTTCAGGTATTACAAATAAAACCACAATAAACATTTGTGAACAAGTCTTTGTATGAACATAAGTTTTCCTTTATTTTGGATTAGTACCTACGGATGGAATGGCTGGGTCATGGTATATATGTTTAATTTAAATTTATTAAACTGTTTTCCAAAGTGATTGCACCATTTTGTATTCCCACTGGCAGTGTATCCAGTTGCCCCATTTCCTGTCAACACTTAGTATGATCAGTTTAAAAAGTTTTAACCATTGTAGTGGTTATGTACTGCTAGCTCATTGTGGTTTTAATTTGCATTTCCCTGATGATTAATGATGTTGAATATTTTTTCCATTTGTTAATTTACTACCTGTATATCTTCTTTAGTGAATTGTTTGTTCAAATCCTTTAGCCCATTTTAAAAATTGGGTTATTTTGTTATTATTCAGGTGTCAGAGTTCTTTATATATTATAGATATAAGTCCTTTGTTAGATGTATGTTTTTATACATATTTTTCTCAGTCTATGGCTTGCCTTTTTGAGAAGATGTTTTGAGGCTGAAAAATAATACACTATGTGTTACACCTAGTAGAATGCCTGACATCATGATTATTATTGTTAGAAATGTTCTTTGAAATAAATTTATTTGAAGATAATATTCACTTTTTTTGGTACTACCAATGATAATAGCTGAAAACAGTGCTGAGTCCAGACTCTTGAGACTCTCAAATCACTATCATGTTCATGTTGCTTGTGCTGTACTTGCTGTCAGAGAATAGGAGATAGCATCATGCATGGCCCTTGTCCTCAAAGAATCTGATAAGACATATTTATGGGAAGCAGCAGTGAGACAGTCCTAAGGCAGCTCTGCAAGGTTAGGCAAATGTTATTTATGCAGAAAATAGTTTTGCTTTTTTTTAAAGAGAAGCAGTGAGTACATTCATGGGGTAGTGGGGGAAGGAATGGTGGGAACCCCAACAGGTAGTATAAGCCTGAAAGATTTTTTTAAAGATTTTGTTTATTTATTTTTAGAGAGATGTGAAGGGAAGGAGAAAGAGACAGAAAGAAGCTGTGTGAGAGAAACATTGGTTGCCTCTCACATGTCCCTAACTGGAAACCTGGCTTGCAACCCAGGCATGTGCCCTGACTGGGAATTGAACCGGTGACCTTTGGGTTCACTGGCCGGTGCTCAGTCCACTCAGCCATACCAGCCAGGGCAGAAAATAGTTTTTGAGAACCTGATATATATCAGATGCTGTACTGTATGCTTCAGATAAAAGGGGGAACTACGTTTAAAAGGGGCCGGAAGTGGGGATTGAGAACAGGTATTAAAAGAAACAGCCATAAAAGCCTTTATTGCATGTTACCTTGTAACCGCTTATATATGTTCCACCATTCAGTGTTGACTTTTTTTTGGTAGTGTATCTCTAAAATGAAGTGTCAATTCTTATTGTATTCTGAAACCGTGTGTATTGTAGATAGTTCTAGCTTTTTGAATGAGGTACTTTTTAAAAAACAACTGAGGTGCTTATTGCATGCAACATCGTTGATTCCTTTCACTAACATTACCTTTCATTTTTTAATTATATTTATTTCCTTGGGAGGATACAAGTTGGGCTTAGGCCTGTGATATTGAACATGAGGCACAGCTGTTGAAGATAAGATTCAGAATTCCAATTGTTTCCCTGAATGATTTTATAATAGCAGTGGCAGAATATTAGTTTTGGTTGCTGTATTAGGTCATGCTAACCACTATAATAAAAATACTCCCAAATGCACAGGCTCTTTATATAGAGCCTCAGTTTCCTTATCACATATTAAACATGTATATGATAATAACAATGAAACATTATTGTATCTTTGTCCGAGGATTCCTGTTTGAACACACTTGACCAACTAAAGTGCTGAACGGCTGTGAAGATCCACAGCAGGTGCAGGGGTGGCAGCAGCAGCAGCAGCAGCAGCAGAGACAGGTATTATGACTCTTGTCAAAATGACAATGAATTACCCACCTTAATCTCTGAGCCCAGGATGTTGTCCGAACACAGAGGTGAGAAAGGAAATAGGATGATCTCATTCCTGTTCTTGATTCGGCAGTGGTTCACCTCTTAAAGGTGTCTGCGGTTGGTAAGATTAATGGTTTGGTTCAGGAAAGCCTGGGGTAGCGAAAGCCATTCTCTTTGCGGACCTCACTTTGTTTATGGTGGAGGTGCCCTTGGGAACACTTCATTGGGTGCTCAGAAATTTATCATCTTCCCTTGTATTCATTTCTGGATATGACTTATGCTTATGGTTGCTTATTTTTCTTCAGGGGCCTCTGAATAGATTTGTGTTTTTATAATCTGTGCCACTTAATAGTTGCAACCACAAGCAATTTGTAAAAGAGTCTGTTGAGTGTTCATCTATGCTCTACAGCAATGGCTATCAAACTTGGGAGCATAGGAACCACTGGGAAACACAATAAGATAAGAATTTCAGATTCTAGGGCCAATCGTTATAGACTCTGGTTCACTAAGTCTGGGATGGGCTATTAATCAGGTATATTTATTAAGCTTTTCTGCTTGGTTAGCCTTTTTTTTAAAAAAAATCCTCACCTGAAGATATGCTTTTATTGATTTTAGACACAGAGGAAGGGGGAAGTGGGGAGAAAGAGAGAGAGAGAGAGAGAGAGAGAGAGAGAGAGAGAGAGAGAGAGAGAGAGAGAGATCAATGTGAGAGAAAAATCAATCAATTGCCTGCAGTACATACCCTGACTAGAGACCTAGGGATGTGCCCTGATGGGGAATCGAAGCCACCATCCTTTGGTGTATGGGACGATGATGCTCCAACCAACTGAGCCACTTGGCCAGGGCTGCTCGATTAGCCTTTTAATGATATATTCTTGTATTCATTTTTAGTTGCTACTCTAGAGATTTCAGTATGCATTTCTGACTAATTATAAAACACCTTCCTTAAGTTTTACCCAAACAGTGAAAAAGCTTACAGTAGCTAATTTTACTTGTTACCTCCTGACCTTTGCAAGACACTATTATTGTTTTTTTTCAAGCAGTAAATGTGATTTTATATTTACTTTTTACTGCTCCCCATTTCTCTCTGCAGCACTACCTTCCACTTGAGGTTGTTTCCTTACACCCTGAAGAATTTCCTTTAGAAGGTCTTATAGTGTCAGGCTGCTTGTGACAAATTCTTTGAGCTTTTACTTGTCTAGAAAATCTTTATTTCACTTGAAACTTTTGAAGATATATTCACTGAGTACAGTATTTTAGGTGGATAGTTTTTCTTTTATCTACCGCACCCCTCATCCCAACTCCAGCACATTAAAGATGTTATTGCATTGCCCTCTGGCTTCCAATTTCCTTTGAAAATTCAGCTTTCAGCTGTCAATATAATTGTTGCTTGCTTCCTTGGCTGCTTTTTAAGATTTTCTTCCCCTTGTTTTTATTTGGACTTCTACACTTTAATCAAGATTTTTTTCTTTCTTGCCTGGTGTTTATTCAACTACCTGAATCTGCAGTTTAATCTGCTTTTGATCAGTTTTATCTCACCAAGTATTTCTTCTGCCCAAATATATCTCTCTTCCTCCCAGAACTCTGAATACACACATGGAGCATTTGACTGTTTTTTACTCTCTGTTCTGTTTTTGTCATTCTTCCTTTTCTCTCAGTGCTTCTGTCTGGATACACCATACTGACTTCTCTTTAAACCCACTAATTTTGTATTCTATTGTGTCCAGGCCTCTGTTAAGCTCATCCAATTTGTTTTTAATTTTAGGTGTTACATATCCTTACTCTAAAACATCTACTTCATTTTTGTATAGAATCTTTTTCTCTGTTGAATGTTTCCCTGTTCTCACCCATTCTGCCCACACTTTCCCATATTTTATTTAACATTTAAAACTTAGTTATACTGTCATCTTTGTCTACTAATTCCAACATCTGCATCATTGGTGAACACATAATTTATTGTTTGCTTTTCTTTTGTTTATCAGCCACATTGTCCCACTTTTTTACATGTCTATGTATATATTTGATTGTCTCTGGTCACGTGTTTAAGAATGCAGTGAAGGCTCTGCATGATGTCTTCCCCCAGAGTGCTTCTCTTCCCCTACTGGGTGGACAGAGTCATCCTGTGGTATATTTTCTGAGGACTTTTGCTTAAAACCCCAAATTTAAAAGAATTGTGTAGATGTGCTACCCTGGTCTGTATTCACATTAAGAATCAAATTAAGTTTTGCCCTTTTTCTGTGTGAGTGTGCTTTTGCCCCCAGGAACTGAGTTGATCAGGGTTTAATAAAAATCACGTCACTTCTGTATCTTGTTTAATAAAAATCACGTTACTTCTGTATCTTGTTATTTCTTACCCATGCCTTATCCAGGCTTGTGATTCAGTTTTGGTGTCTCAGGCTCTTTAGTCTGAGAGTTTTGCTCTTTGAAGGCTTTCAGGCTTTAGCTCTTGAACTCCCTCCACCATACAAATTCAAAACCTAGGAACTGTCTTTAGGGGGAGTCTAGTTGTGTTGTTGCAGGCTCCTTCTTTCCAGCGTGATTTTCTCTCCCAGGCATCAAGTCTGGGGAGATGTCACTGGATGTTTCTTGCCCAATATCCCCAGGCCCCCAGCTTTCCATGCTACCCCAGAACACTGCAAATGATTAATGGTAAACATGAACCTTGCATTTGGATTTGCTCAAGTTTTCAATTTACCCAATCTGTGTGACTACCAAAAGTGCTGATAGTTTAATTTTCCTTGGGCCAGGCTTAACTGTTGACCTTTTACCAGTGGTATTTACCTCTTGGCAAGTGCTCCAAAGGAAGAAAACAGGTGGCTATGGTCAATTCTTTTAGGAAGTGTTTTTCTCACTCTGGATTTGGAAGTTCATCTAAATTTCACTGCCTGCAGAAAACTCTAATATCTTAACATAATTTTTTTGTAATTTGTCTTTCTTTTGATTATTACAGTGGAAATATTGGGCCCCTGTAACCTGCTGCATCCACCTTAGATGTCATAGTGCTGAAGCTGTTGATTGAAGGCACACAATTTCAATCTCACCATAGTTTGTATCAGAGTAATATACTGGCTTACAATATATAAATTTTGTTATTAAACTACAACTGAAGATTTGGGATTTAAATATGTTACCAGGTAATGTACAAGAAGAAGAAGAAGGAATGTTGCCAAATTCATCCTACGAAGCCAGCATTACCCTGATAACAAAATAATAAAAACACATTATAGTTACAATATCTTTGATGTACCAGATGCCATATATACATGGAACTCATCAAGAATAACACCAAAAAACTAAACAATCCAATTAAAATACAGGTAGAGGACCTGAACAGACATTTCTCCAAAGAGGACAGACCTACAGATGGCCAACAGACACCCAAGAAGATAACTCAGCATCACTAGTCATTAGAGAAATGCAAATCAAAACCTCAGTTATGTACCACCTCACATCTGTCAGGATGGCTATTATGAAAAAGACATCAAATACAAGCATTGGTGAGAATGTGGAGAAAAGGGAACCCTTGTGCACTATAAATTGGTACAGCCACTATGGAAAACAATATGGAGATTTCTTAAAAAAATAAAAAAGACAGCTTCCATATGACCCAGCAGTTTCACTAATTTGAAAACATATAAGTATCCCTATATTTATTGCAGCATTATTTACAATAGGCAAGATATGGAGGCAACCTAGGCACCCATTAATGGATGAATGGATAAAGAAGCATTGTAAATATACAGAGTGGGTTGAAAGTAGGTTTACAGTCATATGTGATACACAGAATTTACTCTTATATTATTATTTATCAATTATTGTAATTTTTAATACAAACAACTGTAAATCTTTTGCCCCACCCTGTATATACACAGAATAGAATATTACTCAGCCATAAAAAAGAATGAAATCTTGCTATGTGGAACAACATGAATTGACCTGGAGGGTACTATACTGAGTGAAATAAATCAGACAGAGAAAGACAAATACATGATTTCAGGTATATGTGGAATCTTAAAAAATAAAACAAGTGAATAAACAAAACAAGACATAAACAGACTCCCAGGTACAGAACAGGGTGGGGGAGGATGAGTGGAAAGGAAAAAAAAAGCAAAAAGAAAACGACATCACCGCCAGCTGCTGAGAGTAAAAACTGTTGTTGTAAATTCAGTATACCTTTGGCCATAAATGTGTTTCATAGTTAAAGCGAATTGTATCTAGTTCCAAAGGTATGAGTGTTTTTATTTAAAACATAATTTTGAGAAATTACTCTCTAGTAACTCCCTATTAGATTTCAAATTCAATTAAAAAAAAAGAAAGAAGAAAAAGATCAGTCTGAAAATTGTATTGATTTAATTTCTTAATTAAAACCTTTTTTATCTATCATTTAAAAATATACTTTATTGAGGTATAACTTACATTTACAAAATTATACCCATTTTATGTTTCTATTTCAATGAGCTTTGATACATGTATACATCTCTGTAACCATCCTCCTCCCAGTGAGGAGATGGAACAATTCCTCAAATATTCCCACCTTTTGTTATTATTTTTATGTAGACCTTCTACAGCAACTATTACTTAATTTCCTCCCTCCCTCAGCCAAGTTGCTGGTTCCCGACTCAAGAACTTATACAAATCACCATTACTGCTTCTGAAATACTCTGTTTTAGTTTTACTTTACCCTCAAAGACTTCCCTGATTGAGTCCTCTGATCTCTGTTCCCTTCTTTTTACCAGGGGTCCTATAAATTCTTATGAGTGCAGATGAAGCTGTTTTAACTTAGGCGTGTTGACATGTTTGCTCTGCGATGCTGTTTACTTGATTCATATTGCTGGGCCCTGGCTGCCCTTCTCAGAGTCAGAGTTACTCTATTTCTTTTAAAACCCCCATGAGTGCCCTTTACTATATTTTGTTCAATAAGTGCTATTAATAGACACAATTTGCAGAATGTAAATGAACTTCATTTTCAAAGTCCTAGACTTACCCCAGGCAACCTTGGTGGGTCTTATTTTGTGCTGAGTTCTGAGGATACTCTCCCAGGATGCAGAGCCATTAGCTCACTCAACCCTTCAACATAATTTCATACCTGACTAGTATGAGATTGTCTTTTGCAAAAGCAATGACCCGTAGCGGTGGCAGCATCTGTCTATTAGTATGTTGAGCACTGAATTGGAATTTTAATGCTAATAATGAACTAGAATAATATCTCACTTGGACAGAAGCCATTTAATTCTCTCCTGTGAACTGAAATATTATTTGAGTAGCTATCAAGGCCATGGCAATAAATGAAAAATTTTGTTATTATAATGTTTTAAGAAAGGTAAAAGAAGGAATTCAGGTTTTATAAAAATGTTTCTTAAAAATAATGATCATTCTGAAATAGAGTTGAGGTAAAATGATCTTGCTATTGAAACACTACCCCAACTTTTTGCTGTTTTTCAGTCAAGTGAGTCCTGAAGGAATAATATTGAGTTTTATATCTATGCTGCTACTACAGACATGGGTGTGCTTTGAATAGGGTTCAAGGAAAATCTAGAGGAGTGAAATTCATAAGTTTTATTTAAGCCCAGGACTAGTAACATTCTTTTATAATATTCTTTTTTATTTTTTTAATTTTACTTTAGAGAGAGGAAGAAAGAGACACCAATGTGAGAGAGAAATATCAACTGGTTGCCTTCCTGCAAGTGCTCCGACCAGGGACAGAGCACAGAGCCTGCAATCCTGGCATGCGCCCTGACGGGGAATGGAACCAACAACCTTTCAGCTTGCAGGATGGTGCCCAACCAACTGAGCCCTGCCAGCCAGGGCTCTCTTATAATATTCTTCAGGAATGCTTGATATGTCTCCTCTTTGATTTTCCTTTCTGGTCTGGAATAACCTTAAATAAAGAGCTTGGCAACTATGAAAATGCTGAAAACAAAGAGAGAGTAAAGATCTGTGTAATTCTTGACAAATATAATCAACTGATGAGTAACCAAGAGTTGGTAGAGGTCAAGGTGGGACATGAAGTAGGACAATGAAGATTTATTAAGAACATACTACTAATGGGGAATAAGTGGTAACAGAAGGGACTTGACTTTGGGTCATGAACACACAATATAATATACAGGTGATGTGTTATAGAATTGTACCCCTGAAACCTATATAATTTTATTAACCAATGTCATCTCAGTAACTTCAATGAACATGTAAAAACAAAGAGTATGCTGAAAATACCGAAACCACTGAAACCAAGGACTTTCCCATTGACATCTCACTTAATTTCTTACATCTATCTATCTAATCTCATTATTTTGGAGATAAGAAAATCGGACTTAAAGCAGTTTAATTGACTATATCAAGGTCACAAAGAACCAGAGTCAAAACACACAGTTTCTGACTCAAAGGTTCATGTAGCTATAGTCCATACTTTTGTCACAGAATTGGGCAAAGAAGCAAATGTTGCTTTTTCTTTGTAGTGCTTTGCTTTTTGCCCACACCGTATGTGTCAGGCTATACCTACCAACTAAGACACGGTAACCTTCCTTTTCTGATATTTCCACTTGTTTGACAAGTTTAATTATGTGAAATGCTTCTTGACTGATTTGAACAGAATGCCTTAGTCCTCTGAGAATAGGTGCCAGTTCTCCATTCACTCGCAGAGGCAGGGGCTGTCACGGTGCAGTGACACCTCACGGCCTTCTCCACGGTGGCTACTGTTAGCTTCTAGGAAGCTTGCTCCCAGGGTAAGCATGGAGACTACAGGGCTCAGCCCTGGCTCCAGATTGGCAGCAGTGGATTTTGTAGGTGACAGAAACCCAATTAATAAACTGGACATACAGAAACGGTCTCTAAGCTCTGGGAATGGGGTCAGGTGGCCATGACAAAGACAAATGTACTTTGCCTTTCGTGTGTAAGCTTTGTCCTGTACTAACAGCTTTCTTCTCACATTGCCACTGTTTCTCTTTTATATTTCAAGCAGAGTTATTTGAATTCACACAGTGAGAGGAAGTTTTACAGGTTTGGGCATGTCAGGAACACGAAGTTGTAGAGGTGGAATGTTTGTGGCCCATGAGATTTACTTTTTTAAAACCGATTATGTAAAAAAATTTATTTGGTAATCACTTGGTTCTGATGATGTGAACCTGTAGATAAATGTAGAATAAGGAAGCTCTGATAAAGATATGTTGCCCATGTCATGTGAAGGCATGTGCCAGTCCTATTTTAATACAATTGACCCTGGAACAACATGGGTTTGAGCTGTGCAGGGAGCCATTTATCATGGATGTTTTTCAATAAACACTGCAAATGTATTTTCTCTTTCTTATGATTTCCTTGATAATACTTTCTTTTCTTCAGCTAATTTTATTGTAAGAATAGGGTAAATTATATATATATAAAATATGTGTTAATCTACTGTTTATGTTATTAGTAAAACTTCTGGTCATCAGTAAGCTATTAGCAGCTAAAATTTGCAGGCTGTGCTCAGGTCCAAAATTTTGGAAGTCAAAAGTTGTACGTGGATGTTTGACTGCATGGGGGTCATTGTCCCTAACTCCCGCTCCTAGGTTGTTCAAGGACTACAGTTGACTATTATAATAATAATAACAGGGAAAATTTGTGAGTGCTCACCATATGTAAGGCACTCTCCTAAACTTATTATATTATTTTATTGTTATGCCATCTTTATGAGGTAGATATTATTACATTCATTTAAAGGTAGAGAAACTGAAATTTGGAGTAGTTAAGTAATGCAAAGACACAGAGCCACAAAGTGGCAGAGCTGTGACTGAAAGCTAAGTCTGTCCAACTTGGAATCCATGCCCTCAGGCACCACGTTATCTGTAGGCGCTTTAGTGGTAGGAGGGCTGGCGATCCTGCAACTTGTTCACTTTCACATTCCAGGGCATTGGCAGAACAAGAAACGGAATCCAGATTCTAGAGTTCATTGGCTGATTTTCTTCTTCAAAATATCTTTTGTTTTTCATTGTTTCAGAGTACAATTTGAAGTGTTACATATACCATTAGAAATTATTTTTTTAAACTGCACATAAATTGTAAACTGTGCATTTGGTTACTTGATAGTCTACTCTGGTGCCCAGAAATGCAGAATGTCACCACCTAGGGCCATGACCCCTGCAGAACCATTTTTGCCAGGTGTCAACACCATGTCAACAGACAGAGGGTAGCTCAGAGCCAAGAAGTCTACCAAAGGTCATTGGTTTCAGCACAGAGAGCAGTCTCAGTGGGAAGTCAGGCTGTGCTCAGGTCCAGAGCAGACCCGTGTGTCTTCCTGGTCTTGCCTTGCCTCTCTCACTGCCACTGTGTGCCTGCTGCTGCTTGCAAAGGCACCGATGGTAGCATGGGTTTCAATAAACCAAATCCTGTTAATTGCACTGAGAAACCGTGGTTGAGAGACATTAAACACTATTTTGTTGGGTCTTTACATTTGTTATAAATGGTTGGTTGCCAGGCTCTAAATAAAATAGCTGAAGAAAATAAACCATGGCTTCCTTAAGGTTTATCATAACTGTTCGTTGACATTTCTGCCAGAATTGCCTTAATTTCTACAGCAAGGTTTTATAAAAAATTATATCGTATCCATTCCTGGGACTTTTATAAGGTATTTGAAACTTTCCAATACTGAGACAGCTAAAGGTCACTTCTAAAATTGGGGTTCTTTCCTATAAAAGCTAGGCTTAATTTGGATTCAGGTACATTTGACAGAATTTTAAAACTTTTCTTTGGCCTCCCCAAATTGACTGGCTTTATGCTGAATGAGTACCCTTTTCTGTGACACAGCGACTTTCCTGAGCTCTACTAGGGTACGACCGGCAGAAAAACTTCACACAGCTGGGTGTTTGATCTGACCCTTATTTTATAATGAATATGGATTTCAATTTTAGAGTAAATATGGAGTTTCTGGGTCCATCGCTACACCCAAGTGAATAAGCATGAGAAGGTGAGAAACTGAACCAAAGAAAATTCTGGTCAGAAAACCAACAGGGCAGAAGATTTTAAAAACAGGAATTCCACGTTGGAAATTAGTGCATTGTTTTCCTATTGCTGCTGTAGCAAATTTCCACTAGTATAGTAGCTTAAAACAGCATTCATTTATTTTCTCCCAGTTTTGCAGGTGAGCAATCTGGTAAGCTCATTTTAGGATCACATAGGCTGAAAGTGAGGTGTCAGTAGGGGTACATTTTTTACTGGCAGCTCTTAGGGGTGAATTCTCCCCAACTGCCACCCCCAGGTTCATTCATGTTGTTGGCTAAATTCAATTTTTACTGTTGAAGAGTTGAGGTCCTCATTTCTTGCTGGCTGCCTACAGGACATTGTTCTCAGCTCCTAAAAGGTATTTACATTCCCTGGCTCAAGGCTCCCTTCTTTCCTCCATCCTCAAAGCCAACATAGGGGGGGACACATCTTACCATCCCTCACATCTCTCAGACCTCCCCTCTGTCCTGCCTCATCTTCTCTTTGCTTCCCTCTGACTGCAGCCAGAGAAAAGGCTCTGCTTTAGAGTGATTAGATTGGGTTCATCCAGATAATCCAGGATAATCGCCCTATTTTAAGATCTGTAACCCTAATTACAACTGCAAACCTCCTTCACAGCTGTGTCTAGATTTGTGCTTTATTATGTAATCCTTGGGGGACATCTTTAGAATTCTGTCTGCCATAGAAATGCATACAGCAGAGGCCCCCCACGAGGGACGCCTAGGCCAGACATGGGTGGGAGTTGAGGTGTGATTCAGGATTCCACATCATTGCTGTCTCTAATATTTTTAATTTGTGAGAAGAAGACCATCGTGAACAGTAAATTCTCACTTGACATTGTCAATAGGTTCTTGGAAACTGACTTTAAGTGAAATGACCTATATCAAAACCATTTTCACCATAGGCTAACTGATATAAATAAGGGTTAAGTTCCTACAGCATATTTCTGGGCAGAAAAACACCACCAAACTTCCAAATAAAGACCCAAATACTTCTTAATATTAAAAATTGAAATACATGTGAGCTATACAGACATTTAAGAAAGATTAATAAAAACAAGTGAAATAATTCTTTTTCAACCTGCTTATTCCAGGGTCATGGGTGGCCAGAGCCTCTCCCTGGCTCAGGGTGGGATCCTGGACAGGACACCCTTCCGTCACAGGGCACACTCACACCTGTATGCACACTCACTCAGAGTGGGACCATGTAGACATGCCAGTTCACCCCACGTGCACATCTTTGGGTTGAGGGAAGAAACCAGAGTCCCTGCAGAAAACCCACACAGACAGGGGGAGAATGTACAAATTCCACATAGTCAGCCAGGAAAGAATTCTTTCTTTTTTCTCTCACCAACATTGTAATGAAATGATATTTTTTGAGGACCAGCTTTAATCAATATGCTATGCGGCCAGCACATAGCTTAATCTTGTAACCAAATGAAATTGACATATTTACTGAAATGAGGAGTCACTTTCGGGTTTGCACAGTTATTCAATATATGTTGAAGGAGGTCATGAGAGAGTGTGACCACTGTTGATGGAACTGAACCTAGGCAATTGGAGGCTCCTCACCTCTTTCCCTCTCCTTGGGGTTTGTCTTCTGTGCACCGTTTGCACAGTGGGAGCCATTTTCCATGATGCAGCCTTGAGAGCGCAGTGTGTTGCTGAGGCCACCTGCATGCCATATGTGACTGAACCCTGTTAAGGCCTCCATATAAACTCTTAAGATTTTGGCAGGTGGGTGAGGACATCTACTCATCTTGCAGCAAGCAGCCTGAGACAGCCTCCCTTGCTTATTAAACCTGCCACCAACCTGTCTAGAGTTCTCTTAACCTGCCTCTTTTTCAATCAATCACTACTTGTACCCAGTATGGGGGCCAGTTTCAGATTTCACTCTGGAAGATCCTGAGATTTCAAAACACTACAGTTGACCCCTGAACAATGCAGGGAGGACAACGACCTCCTGCACATTTGAAAATCCGAGTATAACCACTGTCAGCCCTCTGTAAGCAGGGATTCCCAACCATGGAGATGACTCTCAAACAACATGGGTTTGTACTGCATGGGTCAGTTGAGAAAGGTTTGCATATAAGTGGATCTGCACAGTTAAAACACATGCTGTCCAAGGATCATCTGCTTATGACATAAGGGAGAACCCAGAGATAATCTTTCCCTGTCTAGCAATGCTGTTGGACATACCAGGACCCCAGAGGTATAAGTAGACAGTTGGCATTGCCTTAGCTCTCAGAGCACAGATTCCCTAATCTGGCACAACCCAGGGACGTACAGTCAGACCCGGAGATGGCTTTGCTAAGGACCTCCCCTGGGGAGGGAGACTTCAGAGAGTGGTGACTCAGATCTAAGGTTTCTTGGCAAGTTGAAGATCAACCCCAAGGAAGGTGGAAGAATAGGGTAGTGAGGGTGTTTTGACCGCTAGAGCATGGATGCAATTGCCAAGAAGGAAAAGGGGACAGCCCCCTGGACTGGGGCTGACTTGTTAGATGCCGAGAGTTTACTGAATTCTACAGTGTGTCTGACTCTACTGCCTCATTCAGTCCTTGCAATAACTCTAGGAAGTAGAGATGCTATTATAATCCATCTCTAGATTGCAGATGAGGAAACAAAGGTTAAATAGTTTTTATCATCATAGTCACATACTAGTAAATGGTGGAGCTGGCATTCAAATCCTGGTCCCAGGACACACCGTGAGCATTAGATCACCAAGGTATGCCGCCTCTGACAGAGGCCTGGACCCACCAGTGCTGCCCAGGAGTCCTTTCTGAAGGCACTGAGGAAGCTGGGAAGGGACCTCCCACAAGGGTCCCCTGGCTATTCTGACCCAGATGACAAGTTCACCTGGAGGCTCATGGAGCAGGGTTATTCAGGTCTCTAACTATTCTTTGTAACAGCACCCCTCATTCACTTAAGAAGAGTAGTCAGAGAAGTTCAAGACAAATATAATAGCAGGCACCGAATATTGGCTGTGTATGAGGCAGTATGATCAGAACTCTACATATATTTAATCTCTATAATGACCCACAAAGTAGGTATTATTATTCCTTTACTACAGATGAGCAAAGAGATGCAGAGAGGTTAAGTAATTTGTCCAAGGCACAGCGTAAGTTGTAGGAATGAGAAATGCCAAGTAGCTCCCAGATATTAATAGAAGACAATGGGAATGAGGTGATCATCAAAGATCTGACCAGGGAACTAGCAGTTGCTGGCAAACAAGAGTCACTTCCGTACCTCCAAACCGTGTGCATTCCGCCAGGGGACTTTGGGAAACGGAGGGTTCTTCCCATGGAGAGGTGTGGGGAGGGAGAACTTATGGAAACCTAGCCACAGAGGACCTAGTAATAGGTGCTCCATTAAAAAGAATTAACTGACAGCTGCATGACAAGATGGTTATAATAAAAATATGCTCATATTTATGGAATTCTTCTCTTTCACATTTGATGAAATATTCATAACCTTTTCTCAGAAAGGCATGAGAAAGAAACACCTAGAGAGAAAAGAAAAACATGAATTTTTTAGGTTAGTTTGCAACTTGTCACCACAGCTATTTTTTATTTTACCACAGATTTAAAAAAAAATCCATTTTAAAGCTTGCCAGTTGACAGAGGAAATTATGATGAAAGATGAGAGTGAGGCTGATGAGCGCAGATGTAAGAGCGGCTAACCAGCACGGCGCAGCCGGCCGCCCACACCTTCTCTCCGGGTGTGCAGTCACGATTGAAACTTTGGTTAAAACCACTTTTAAACCCCCCTCCGCCCCCCCCCAACACACAGAACAGACTATGTTGATGCTAAATTTAAATTTTCACTACAGAAAATATATTAATGATCAAGTGTTAAGTCAATTTAAAAAACCCTCTAAAAATAATGATTGATACAAAGGGGGAGTTGATTAGCGAACAGCCTTTGACCTATAGTTCCCTTTTGAGACTGCAGTGGCATCAGGAGAACACAGATGTGTATGGAGGTAGATATTCTGTAGATGGCTCTTCAATTCGTAGCTCTTCTCCTTGGTGGTAAGGTGGCAGGGCCCCTGTGTTGGCACCGGGGCAGGTAGAGAGGTCTCCCACATGTTTCAGTGTTTGCCCCCTGCCGGCCCCCCCCTGCCCCCCCCACCCCGTGCGCCTCTACAAGTTTCTCCAGAATGATGTGTTGACTGCTCGCCCAAGTGGCACAGAGCCACAGCAAGTGTGAGGCAAGTTCAGGGCAGACTTTTCAACCAGAAACTTGTGGTGCAATCAGAAAAAGAAAGTCTTCGATAGAATAATAATAACAGCAGCTACAATTTGTTAAGGATTTAGTATGTACCAGGCAGTGTGTAAGGTCCTTTAATATATTATTCCATTTCCTTCTCATTTGATAGGTGAGAAACCTGAAGTTCAGAGAGTTTAAAGGATGTGTCCAAGTTCATGACACTGGTTGGGGCTGGGATCAGAAGCTGGGCCTGATTTTTTATAAGATCTGAGAACCCAGGCTCAGGGATCAGGTGACTTGGGTTTACCACTTTTGCTTATGTAATTTGGGACCAGTTAAATGATCTCTTCAAGCATCTATAATATTTCCTCATCTGTAAAAAAGGGGGTAAAAACAATAGCTCTGTTGGTTATTCAAGAAGTATCGACTATAATCAATATTCCAAAGCCCATGTTTTTGGCCAGTTCACCATACTCCAAACTCTGAAGCAAGAGTCTGTGCTGAGAGTGCAGATGGAGATTGCATTCAAAATTCCAACTCTAGTCTTGTAGGGTGCCATTCTGCCTCTTGAACTCAAGGGTCTTTTTGTTTTAATGTATACTTACACCTGACCTTTCAGAACATCGAGAGTTATATGATGAGGTTCTAATCAGCAAAGAATATGATGGACAAGTTAACAATGGATTTTACTCCATTGTTAACAAAAAAAAATTGTTAAGTTTTGGGGTTTAATTACATTCTGGTTTAAAAAAATTAACAAACCAGCACAAAATTTTCTCATAAGTAATTGTGTTTTAAATGTACATAGTGATGTATTAATACAGCCTATTGTGAAAACAGCAAACAAAACTATGAAGCAGAAATGTGTACAATAAAAAGCTGAAGCCCCACTTCAACCCATTCCACCCCACCTCCTCCCTGTTCCAGAGACAACCACTGATAGTCATTGCTGTGTACCATTCCAGACTGTTTTCTGGGTATTTTTATATGTAGGCAAATATGCACCTGTGTCTATTTTTCAACCATAAATGGAACAATATTGTTATAATTTAATATTTTTATTTTAATGGCTGCTCTACTAAATGAAATGCAAACTCATCACTGTAGCAATGAAGACCCTTTATTATCTGCTTGTCCTGTCTTCCCACAGCAGCACCTGACAGGGGTCCTCTCTTCCCACAGCAACACCTGTCAGGTGTCCTCTCTTCAGAAAAATTATGCTGTTGTATACTGAATGAGGTCTGGTCACCACTATTTTTATAGATTTGCTGTTACAGGTTACTACTAGCCTGGAATATCCTTTCCTAGTTTTCCTACCTTTCCAACATTACTCCCTTCTCTTAAAACTTCTGGAAGAAAACATAGGCAACAAACTCTGATATTGGTCTTAGCAATATCTTTTGGGGCATGTCTCTTTGGGCAAGGGAAACAAAGGAAAAAATAAACAAATGGGATCATGTCAAATTAAAGTGTTTCTGCACAGTGAAGGAAACCATCAACAAAATGAAAAGATAGCCTACTGAATGGGAGAATATATTCACAAATGATATATCCAAAAAGAGTTAATATCCAAAATGCATAAGGAACTCATGAAGCTTAAAAACAAACAAAAAAAGAAAATCCAATTAAAATATGGGCAGAGACATAAATAAACATTTCTCCAAAACAAGTGGCCAACAGACATATAAAAAGATGCTCAAAATCACTGATCATCAGGGAAATGCAAATCAAAACCCAGTGAGATACCACCTCACATATGTCAAAAGGACTATTATGAAAAAAATCAACAAATAACAAATGTTGGTGAGGATGTGGAGGAGAGGGAACCCTCATGAATTGTTGGTGGGATTGTATATTGGTGCAGCCACTGTGGAAAACAATATGGAGAATCCTCGAAAAACTAAAATAGAACTACCTTGTGACCCAGCAATTCAACATCCTTGAATTTATTTAAAGAAAATGAATACACTAATTCAAAAAGATATAAGCACCCCTATTTCATTGTGGGATTGTTTACAATAATTAAGATATGGAAACAATCTAGGTATCCATTGATTTATGAATGGATGAAGAAGATGTGTTATATATTTGTAATAGAATATTACTCAGCAATAAAAAAGAATGAGAGCTTGCTATTTGCAACCACATGCATGAGCCTAGGAAATATTATGCTAACTGAAATAAGTGAGACAGATAAAGACAAATACCATATGATTTAATTTGTATATGGAAACTGAAAAAAAAATAAACAAAACAGAACAAAAACAGACTCATAGAAACAGAGATTAAATTGGTGATTGCTGGAGAAGGAGGGTTGGGGGGGATGGGTGAAAAGGTGAAGGAGAATGTAGTCAATATTATTGTGACAGGTTTGTACAGTGACAGGTGGTTACTAGACTTACTGTGGTGATCACAGCATAAGGGATATAAATATCAAATCATTCTATTGTACACCTGAAACTAATACAACATTGTATATCAACTCTACTTAAATAAATTTTTAAAAACTGAGTAAGGTGATTATAGCAAAGAAATCGTGTGGTCAGACATAGGATCACTGTTTGTGATTGTGGAGAAAAATGTTCATACCTCTCAGGCATCTCGTAAATACAAACCAGGTCGTACAACATCAGACCCAGTGAAAATCAGTGGAGCTAAAGCTGGAGCAATGATGGAAAACAGGTGAATTACTTAAAAGTACTTATAATCTTTGTTTATATTAAAGTATGTTTAGTTTTTGAATTCCAGGCTAATTTACCAATTATGGCAAATTGCTGATAATGAAAACTCAAATTTATTGGGAGTATAAAGGAGTATAAATGTTAGACTTAAGTGACTATGTTTCACTTAAAATAGATTTACTAAGGAAAACCTTCAAGCAAGTGTGCTGTAGTCAGTCACTTTTACATAACAGCCATAGATTAGAAATCCTTTAAATCTTATCATGGTAGCCTTGCTGGGGCGGTGCCAATTCTTTGGACGGGACTTAAGGTTGTTAATACCTGGATGAGAAACTGATTTTTGGAGCTCTTTTCTTTATGGTAAAGTTTTGAACCTTGTGATTTCTAAATCTTTTTTCTCCCTAAAATAACTAAAACTTTTTCCTTTTTACATTACTTTTTGAAGATTCAGTACTATATAATTTTTTCAGTAACTACTTATATTTTTCCCTATTTTATTCAATAATTAGAGATTCATACATTAATTCCTCACATTTATTATGTGAATCATTTCATAAACTGGTATTCCATTATAGAAATAAATTAGTTATTGATGAATAGAACTTTCATAAGCAGAATGCTGTAGAAACACATCATAAATTTTTTCTCCTTAGCACATTTAAAAAGCATTAAAATAAATGACAAAGAACTCACTAAATGTTTATGACTTTGGTTTATGCATGTGGGTAAATGGTTTGAAAGGCTCATCCGTCACTTGGTTCTCACTGCATTTAATTAGCCTGGACCACTTTATTCTATACTGGAAACACCTTATCTCCTTTTCTCTTTTATTCCTAGGACAAAGTACAATGAACAGTAACAGGCAATAACTAACTTAAAACTCGGGTTGATGTGAATGGAAAGAAAAGTAAGCTTATTGTAGGAAGTGAACAAAGAGCATCTATAGCCAGCAGCCACTCTGGAAACAGGCCATTTCAATTTTGGACCACGTTTGCTCCCTTGTGAAAGAGCTCACCACTTTGTTCTGTCTGTGCCATTGCATCAATGACGTACCAAGTTGGACAACTGTCACAGAGAGAGCTGTCTCACGTTTCAGCAGCAAGATTCATGTTTCTATATATAGGAAGTAACTTCATGTTCTTAAGTCTAAATTATGCAGCATTTTGTATTTTTAAAATGCTTTGCAATCATTATTAGTTGTTCATGTTACAAATTTGACCACCAAAATGTTGTATGAGGTGGAGTTACATGGCTATCTATTATGTGGACTAGCAGGTTCTTTTAATTGTAAAATTTCAGCTTTATTGAGGTATAGTTGACATATAAAATTGTAAGATATTTAAAGTATACATTGTGGTGATTTGATGTATGTGTACATTGTGAAAGGATTTTGCCCATCTAGTTAATTAACATATTTGTTACCTCACACATTTATCTTCTTTTTTTTTTTAGTCAGAGCATTGAAGTTCCACTCTCTCAGCAAATTTCACTTATACAGTACATGTTACCAACTATAGTCACCATGTTTTACATCAGATCATCAGACCTGATGCATTTTGCAGCTGAAAGTCTGTACACTTGTACCAGCATCTCCCCATCCCCCAGTCCACCCCCTGCCCCCGGTGCCTGGCAACCACTTTCTACTCTCTGTTTGTACGAGTTTGACTCATTCTCTCTCTTTTTTAAGATTCCACATATAGGTGATACCACGCAGTATGTGTCTTTCACTTAGTAAAATATCCTCAAGTTCGGTCCATGTGGTCACAAATGGCAGGATTTCCCTCTTTCTCATGACTGAATAACATTCTATTATGTATGCATATATATACACACACACATACACACACGCACAGGATGGGCAAAAGTAGGCTTGCAGTAGTTCACAATAAATAATAAATAATATAAGAATAAAGTCTCTTTTATATATGTACATGTATACATATATATATACACACACATATATATAAAATCACATCTTCTTTAACCATTCATCTGTTGATGGACACTTAGGTTGCTTCCATATTTTGGCTATTGTGAATAATGGGGTATTTCTGTATTTAACAGGGGAACCCCCCTAATTGTGTTGTTTGGTAAAAATTGTATATTCATTAACTGCTATGTCAAATTCTGTATTGAAAAGTTGTTTCTATCTTGAGCTACAGAGGCTGCAGCAGACTCTAGAAGGTTTATTGTAAACGTTTCCACTGAGTTTTATACACCAAAGAAAGCATCAACTCTACCCCACTTTCCTTTAATACAGACATGCAGTAAATAAAAATTTTCTTCTCTCCAAGAACAATAGAGTCTATCCTTTATACATTTTGTTTATGGTGTAAGAGTATAAGACCCTCTGGAGCTCACCCCACCCCCCCTTAATCCAGGCTGCGTGCCTGGGAGGTCTTTACACACCAAGGGAATGTTAATAATCAAGATTTGTGCAAGATCAGCTGTAGAAAAATTGACTAAGGAAGCCCAAGACCACAGGAAGAGAATAATGGTATGTGTGGCTATTTATCTCCATGAAGATTTACTGTCTCACCTGAAGAGACATACTGCTGTGTGACAAGAATTTATTTACCATTCAAGCTTGACCTTTTTCCACATTGAGGGAGATTGCATTAGTGGGTGGCTAGGGGATTTATTGTCCCTGTTTAAGAGCAATGGCATTTTCTGACTATTGGCTGCAGAGGCCCTTCTAAGCTCAAGCACAGAATACCCTGCCTTTGAGATTCCTCCTCTGCCCAGGGGCAGGTTTCTTGGGGAAAAGTATTAATAGGTTTAAAGGGCAAGGTTTACTGGAAGAGAGTGAGAGCACAAGAGACTGCACAACAACAAAAACACACAGGCTGCCTTGTCACCTCCTGCAGAAGTCATGGCAGGCAAGTTCAAGTGGACTTGGGGCCCCAGGAGCCCTGCAGTGTGAAAAGGCAGGTGGCAGATGCAGGGATGTGAAACCACAGGCTAGTGACCCAGGACTGCTCCCTCCTCCTCCCCCACCTCCTCCGCATCCCTCTGCTCCGTATGTAGGTCACAGCACTCCAGATTTCTCATCTGGAGAAGTGATTCTCAGATGGTCTTCTGCAAGCCTGCTTGATTTCCAGTGATCTCTATACTTGCACTGAGTAAACTGTCAAGCAACTCTGTGGACATAGGTATATTTTAAATTTCCATTTGCTAAATCTTCACCTTTACCCTCACCATTTCTATAAACTTTGTTTTTAAAACAATTGTCTTAAAATATCTCCAAGGAAATTCAAACTGTTAAAAATGTCTCAGGCTAAGGAAACCCTATGTATAAGCAGTTGTAACAAAACCAAGTGTCCCCAATTAGATGGTGAAATTGATTTAAGAGAGGGACATTTTTGACTGAGAGAACTGTTCATATGCTTCAAGTTCAATATGAGTCCCATCAAGTATACCCTATTTGGCTTCATTAGATTCACAGAGATAAATATCTCATGCAGCAATTAGCCCAGAGAATGTTGATTTCACCGCTAAGTTGCAGCTCCTCATCTGCAGTGTGCACCACTAATTGTGGTCCCATATAAAACTCCAGGACACAGATGAGAAGTACTATGTTCCTCTAAAGGCTTTTATTCTTTAAATTATACTGGTATGCATTTATCATTCTTGTTGTAAGTTATTTATATTACCTCAAATCATAGAATTAAAAGAGTGGAAAGAGTCCTAGTTATCATCTTAGAGTTTTCCCAACCCTTTTTTTGAAGCACAGAAATTTATTTTGCCCTCAAAGAAACCCACACAAATAAATAAGAGTGGAGTTTCTCTTGCTGAGATCCTGGAGAACCATTTCCCTGGGGCCTCCTCCTCTCCTTGCTCTTGCCTGGCCCCCAGCTCAGGAGCTCCTGGGGACCAGTGTCGGTTGTGGAAGAACTGAATCTTTGCTCAGGACAGTCTGAAAGCCACTAATCTGGGAAGAACCTCTCATTTTATACTAGAGAAAAAGAAACCCAGAAGTAGTTAAATTACTTTCTTAAACTGACATCACCAGCTAGTTGTTAACCTGGAGCTAAAACACAGATGTGTGTGAAATCAAGCTGTCTCTTTCAGAGCAGAAAATGCCGTAAAGCAAGTCTTTTACATCTGGGCTCCAGAAGGTCTTATACTCTTACACCATAAACAAGAATGTATAAAGTATAGACTCTATTGCTCTTGAAAGGAAGAAAATTTCTATTTACAGCTTGTCCATAGTAAAAGAAGATGGGATGTACTTGATGCTTTCTTTAGTATATAAAATTCAGTGGGAATGTTTATAAGAAACCTTTTAGAATGCTATACATGGAAAAATCTCCAACACATTACAACATATAACATTTATTTTTTTTATCTTAATAGTCCACAGGTCAAACACCTGAAGTCTCAATTCTGATTCTTTACCTAGTCAGTCAACATGTGTGAAGCTCCCATGCTATAAAGATACAAAGATGAATGAAGAACTCACAGCCTGGCTGTAGGGGAAAAGGCCCATAAGCACATTAATATATAGTACTCTAAGTGCTGTAAGCAAAGTTTCCCCAAAGCACAGGAGGAACACAGAGGAGGGAGCTACTCTGTAGGAAATTTGGGAAGGTTTCCCTAAGGAAGTGCTGTCTGGTCACATTCTTGGAGAATGAGTAGTTAGTTGTCCTCCAGGTAGAAAACGAAGGGGAAGAACATGCAGATAGGAGAGGCTGTGTACAAATACTCAGAGACATGAAAGAGCATGACATTTTTGAGTAATGTGAAGATTTCAATATGATGAGAGCATAAGGCATATGTTGGGAAAAGGTACAGATGTAGCTTGAAAGGTTGTCATGGTTCAGTTCAAGGCTAAAGACATGTACACCAAAGACAAAATACAGTTCATCTAGCAGATTTCTTCTTGTCTCTGACAGCCAAGTGCAAGGCAAGACTAGGCCTCTCCCTTTGCCAATGACACACCCTCATCTTTGCAAAATAAAGTCTTGTCTTAGACAGCCAGATGAGCTGTAGTCCTGTTATTCATTAAAGTTTTCTGGCTTTGAACTCTAATCATGAATGATTGCTCAAATGGCTGTACATTTGCAAGGAAGCCCTTGTTTTTAACCTTCCCCACTTTTGTCACTTGACAGAAGTTAAGAATGACAGTTTTTAGAATATAGGGCCAGGCCCTTTGGATGATCCAAGAGCTACTGGAAGAAAGGAAATCGTTAGGCAGACTATTCAAACTTCTTTTTGTTTCATATTTTGGCAATGTTATTTTGTGTTTTTTTGAGCAATTGATTTTCAAAATCTAACTGAAAAATATTTTTACTGCTCACATTAGGCATTTGTCTTACAACTCTCATAAATAAATGCAAAGAGGAAAATGTCACTAGGGAGTGAGCACTCTGAGATGTGTTGAGAGAGCACTGCCATGCCATAATCTGAGTTCTCACCACCAGCAGCAAGCGAGTTCATTCCTAGTCCCTGTGTTTCACACCAGAACCTGAGTTCAGATCAGTGATGAAGTCTGCTGTTTGGACTAAAACACTTGCAGTGTCTCAGGAGAACTGCCAACATTAGCACTGAAGGGACACATGGACAAAGAACAGCAGCCTTTTCTTTTATTTTTCAAAAAAGAAATTCTGTTCTATATCAAATGGATTTCCAATTGGATGGAAAATACTGGGATGGATTTCTAAGAATCACTTTCTTTCCTCCTTGGATACTTTCATCTGAATGCAGAAATGCATTCATTTATTGTATCAACAGGTAGTGTGTATAGATCTTTAACTATAAAAGAAGCTGTCATGTGTCCCCTGAACTGTTACAGTTGGAAAATGAATGACTTTAATCACCACTGGGGGCCATGGAACCTGTCTTGTCTCAATATGCCATTATTAAGTGTAAGTCGGCACATTAGGTAGATCACTTGGTGTAAGTTGCATCGTGAACTGGGTTAAAATTAACAACAGTAATAACAAGGAAGAGAGGCAATTAAGGAACCCAAGGGCTGGAATGCAGCTAGGCCTTGGAAAAGTTGCATTAGGTTTGCAGAAACCTCTTGGTGTCCTGCTTGGCTTCTTTCTGTGCATCTGCTGCATCCTTTCTGGGGGAACAGCTTTTCCTGCTCCTCAACTTGGAACATTCCAATTTCACCAAACTGAGACAGGGTATTGGGTTGTATTGTATGAAAATGTCTGCTGGGTGTCCTCCCTATTAGATTGTGAGATTCTTAGAGAAGGAGGAATTGTTATAAGCTGGGCTGATATATATCAAAGTTATGACATTAGCTTTGATCAAAAACAGATTATTTTTATATGTCTATTTTTATTCATCTTTAAAGATTTTATTTATTTATTTTTATAGTGAGGGGAAGGCAGGGAGAAACAGAGGGAGAAAATAATCAATGTGTGGTTGCCTCTTGCCTGCCCCCTACTGGGGACCTGGCCTGCAACCCAGGCATGAACCCTGACTGGGTATTGAACCAGCAACCCTTTGGTTCACAGTCCCATGCTCAGTCCACTGAGTCACACAAGCCAGGGCCCAAAAACAGAGATTATTAAATAATACAGTTCAATACAGCAAGAGAGAAACCTCTAACTACTGATCAATTTCAAAGAACAGCAGCTTAATCTTAGCTCTGGAAGGAACCATAGGGTTCCTCTACAATGGCTTCCAAACCTGGCCAATCACCAGAAAGATGGTTTTAAAAATAGATTTCTTGGCTCTCTCTCATGAGATTCTGATTCACTGAGTTTAGGATCTGCATTAAAATGTTTTCTGTTTTATTCTGATAATCCAGCAGACTTGGAGATCACTAATCTACTGTATACTCTAGGATCTGGATAGCAAAGAAAACTTATTTAATGGTGTTTCAGGGAAAGACACTCATAATGTGAATTTTTTATCTCATTTTTTGAGACTGAAAGACTATTTGAGTCAGAAACTTTTTCTCTATAACCAAATAAAATTTTCTCTCTACAACTGAAAAATACAAAGCATATTTTACCTTTGTTTGTATTCTATACTTATTCTTTCCTAGTTTCTATCCAAATCTTTCTGGACATTTATACATTTATAATTCTGAAACAACAATCAATGGAGTTCCATTATAGATACCTTATTCAACTTTAACTCTATGTACCTGGACAAAAACATTTTCTTTTAAAATGTGCTGGAAATCCTGCCAGACTACTGTACAATTCTCCTCGTCAGGGATGGGGATCATCCCAGCATTAACCCCAATATTGCCGGCTAGTTCCAGCCGGGGTTTTGTCTGGAGGATTTGCTAGGCTGTGCTAGGATTCTCTCTGGGGCAGCTAAAAGAAACTGTAGTTTGAGGGGTGAATGTAGTTTCAGGGAACCAAGTGTAGTATGGGAGAAGCCATAATATCAGGCATTGGATAGAGCAGGGAGGTTAGAGGTAGCAGCTGGGAAGAGAGGATGAGAGCTACCATCATCAAAACAGGCTGGGGTGTGGCCAGGCAGGATGGTCCAGCACTGGGCAGGGATGAAGCAGATTTCTTGGGGATCCCCCTCCCTGAGGCTGTGTGAAGTGTTGGGTGGGCTGGCCCCCTTAAAGTTAAGGACGTAGCCGCAGGACAGATGTTGGGTGTTAGAAACTTACCATTTGATTCCTCACTTTACATACATGCTTGCTTGATTTTCTATATCTCTTACTGATTTCTGAACCAGTTTTCTATTCTATAATGTATTCACTTCCTTTGGACTCTTCAAGTTTATTTCAGTATCTTTATTGTGGCATGTGAATCAATCCTGTTGTGCACCAGGCAATGGTATATGAGTCTTTATGGAGAGGCTCAATTATACTAATTGACTTGATTATTAAATGCTTTCTTTCTTTTCCAGGAAGTACAGAGTCACAAATAAATAATGGGGTGGGGAATTGGGCTATAAATAAAAACTGTTTCAACAGTATCTCATTGGAGTACTACTGCATTGAATTTTTGAGCACCATGCTTTATGGGTAGTGGTAAGTTGGAATAGACTTTGGAGGAAAATGATGGAAGAATTCAAAGAATTGAAGAGATAGGGCCTATGTCTAGTGGACTAAGAAATGGAAAATGGTTGACTTAAAAGTTGGGAAGCCCAAGGGGCAAGGTCATATGGCAGCATACTCTGCTGAAATACAGTGGTGAGGGTGGTCTTTGCAATGACGTGAAACATTTTCTTGAAGCATCAATTTAATCAAGCATGGGGGAGGCAGATTATTTTCATGTGAGTCAGTTATAGCAACATCAGGAAGCAGAGTGCAAAATTCTCACAAATTGCTACTAGAAAACATAAGGTTACAAGATTTTTATACTTTTTTCTGAGATGATATGGTGTATTTTCTATCTCTGGACAGAAGTGTTTACTTTCTTCAGCCATCAGAAAGCATTCCAGGTCCCAATTGCAACATGGAGGATGGTGACCAACTTTCTATCAACCTGACAGAACTAGAAGTATGGGCTGCATAGAGGGTTTTAACCTAAAAGCAAAGGACTTTCATTGCAGAGGGCGGGAGGCATGATTGAAAATACATCAGATTATCAAAATGAATTTAGAAACAGTGGGCGTATGTATACCTTACAGAAAAAATTAACATGGAGAGGAACTGATACGTTGCCCAATAAAACCTTCAGGTGGGCTTCCCTCTGAGATAGAGTCTGGGTGGGTGTGCTCTTCTTTCTTGATGAGCCTTCTTTAATGAAGTGGAGTCATGATTAACAGACCTTTTAATGAGGATCTCAGAGAACACGACTAAGGCAGATTTGTCCACGATGTTGTCATATTTAGACCTACCTGGAAGCACGGACTCCTTGAGTTTTTTCATAGCAAATTCTGATTCCAGTGACAAAAGAAATACTATAGATTTAAGTGAAAAGTAAATGTCACATTCCTGAGTCTTACCATCCAAAAATAACTACTGTTTTCTTATATATCCTTCCATAAATTTTGTATGCATGAATAAGAAGATACACACACATGCATGCACACAGAGGCATGCGATCATATAATTTACATTTTTTTAGCTTGCTTTTTTCATTTAAAATGTCTAGGACATTTACCATACAATTTCCCACTTCCTTCTTCCTAATAGCTACAGACAGCTGTGGAGTGTTCCATCCTGGGGCTGTACCATTCATTACTTAAATAATTCCATATTACAGGATATTTAAGTTGTATGGCAGATGCCACAAGCTGCTTATGAATATCTGTTCCCACTTCTTTCTGATGAAAAGAACTCTGATTTTGTTCAAGATAGCAATATCTTCAAGTAAAACTAGTGTCCCCAAAACCCCCTTTTGGTAGGCAGGCATGCATCACAGTTTTGACTAAATGGAATTATAGTAACCCACTGTAGGGTCCTCATAATTTATCCAGCCAGTCAGAGGAAGCCAGTGGAGTTTGGACTTAGAGGTTGTTTTCAAATTACTGCAATTATAAATAAAGCTTCAATCACTGTCCATTTGCTTGATTATTTTCTTAGACAAAAGAACTGACTTTGTAGGGTTAAGAAGTCTAAGCAGTAGCTGGTAGGTAGAGGATGCACTTTGGGTGGGGAGCAGCCACCCTTCTGGTCTGTGTACTCCTCAGGCCCTGATTTAGTTGCTAGGGCAAGTTGACTCAGAGGTGTATTGTGTGTTGCTAATGTAATTCTTACAGTTTATCATATCTGCACTTTCTCTATGACATCTCACTGCCTCCCTCCCTGCTTGTCTCTGTCTGGCATCATGGGGCCAGAGGTCAGCTTCCTGTTGGTATCTTTGATAGTCCGGATGTTATAGCTACTTGCATTCTGCTGCGCCCTGCTCTGATTATTTTGGCGTGACTTGGTAAGAGAAGAGGAGCGAGTAGAGTCAGCCTCTCTCGTGGGAAGCCAGTCCATCAAGGCTGCTGGCAAATTTATTTTTGTTGCATCTTGATAATCTGAGGTGGAAATAATTGAGGTCAGGCACCACAGGCAAAAAAGAACAGAATTCTGAAATATGTCTAAGTACTTTCACTTTATTGAAAATATATTGAAGCATAGGTGTAGCCAGGGATGATAATCAACATCCTTAACCATCAGAAGATGTGAGTGTCACTTATCAAAACTGACACTAGCATAAACAGCTGGCACACCGCACTGGTGCATACCAAATGAGCATCAGCTGGGGGACAGGCAAATGCAATTCTTTTTATGCCCAGAAGCTAAACTATTTGCCAGCTGGACTTCCTTTTAGTAGGTTCTTATCTTTTCCAACCAGTCTGTGAGAACAAATCTTCCTAAAATCCCTCTTAAAACATATTTCTTTGATGGTATTTGTTTTAAAGGTCCCAAAATTTCAACTTGGATGTAAGAGTGAGAACTCTGGGTTGCAAGTGACAGAGCCCAGTTCAGACTTTATTCAGCATAAAGGGAAGTATGGAGTTTACATTACTAGGACATCTAGGATGAAGGACTTCAGGCATGTTTGGATTCAGGCTCAGTGGTATTGTTGACTAATAATTATCTCTGTTCCTCTTTGCATGCTGGCGTCATCCTCTTCTTTGGCAGATGGTCTTCTTCTGAAGTGGCAGAGAGGGCCAGCCTCATGGATATGCAACCTCAGTACTCACAAAGGTTCCTGAGCGTAGACAGTGAGCAAGTCCAGCCCAGACTGAGCTGAGTCAGACCTCAATCAGCAGAACCTCCCAGTGGGCTTACGAACAATAATAAATGCTTATCACGTTTGAGTTTGGAAATGATTTGTTATGTAGCATTGTTATGGCAATAGATAACAAATGCAGGTGACTATCATTACTCTCCCAATGCTCTACCATTTACATTGTGAGCTTTTTAAAAGCATACATCATACAGTATTTATCTTTCTATTCCCCAATAATACCTGGCATAGTGCCTTGCATTTATCACTTGTCTAATAAACATTTGTTGGGGAAAAAAATTACCGTCTAGTACTTCCTTATTACTCTGCTTCTTGTCATAGTGAAGTGTCCTAAGTGACTTTCCTACAGTGATGGACTTCATCTCCACGTCACTGAGCTTCTGACCCCGCCTCTCCACGGAGGCTGCTCTTTAATCCTCACCAGTGCCTCTGTGCTGCTGATGATAATGGTCACACATCTTCCCTTCCTTTTCCTGGCATCTCCACAGCCTTAGGTACAGTTGTCGCCTCCTTTCTCCACAGAACACTTCTTCTGGCTTTTGTGGCACTACATCTGCCTGGGTTTTCTCCTACTTTGCCAGCTGCTCCTTTGTAGGCTTCTTTGATGGATCTTTCTTTTTCTTATTCTAAACGACAGACTATCCCAAGGTGTTTGATCTTGGACCTCTTTTTTACCTTTCCTCTGTTCTCTTGCTTTTTGATCTTCTCTATACTCCTGGCCTCAAATACCATTTTATATTGATAACTGCCAAGTGTTGTGCTTATTTTCTGGCATGGACTTCTCCAAATCTGTCTGCCCACCTGACATCTCCATTTGGGTGCCCAAATGATACCTCAAGTCTAACATGACTACACAACTTTTATTCTTTGCTGACCTTCCTGCTCTGCTCCTGTCCCATAGACCCCATTTCAGTGAGTGGCACGACCACACTGCCTTGTACTCAAGACAAAAGTCTCAGTATTATTTTTGTTCCCTCTATTTTCCTTACATTTATATCAGTCTCTCAGCAAAGCCCACCAACTGTACTTCAAAATCTATCCTGAATTCTTCCACTTTTCTTCCTCTTCTCTACCACCCTAATCCAAGATACTTCAGTTCTTTTTCTTGAGGACTATAACTCTTTCTATATTGATTTTTCATTCTTGTCCCCTTACAATCCATTTTTCCTATAGCAGCCAGAATGCAGTATTAGGAATGTAGATCAGATTATGGTTATGTTATTCTCCTGACTTTAAATACCTTCTTGTCTGACTTCCTGTAACACTTAGAATAAAATCAAACTTCTTATGCCTTCTTAAGAAGCCCTCATCATACGACATTTATTTCCTTCTCTGGGTTCATCTCTTAGCATCTTCACATCACCCACAGGGCTTTAGCCACACTGAGCCTCTTTCTGCTCCCTGAAATTTGTACTGTTGGCCCTTTGCAGTCATGTTTTTCTCTATCTGAAATGTGTTTGTTCTTCCTTGATCTTTGCACGGCTGTTTTTCATCATCCGTATCAAGGTTAATTCATTTTCTTGAGAGCCTTTCCTAGACCAGCCAGTCTAAATCCGCTACTGAGTCACTCTCTTACATCATCATCTTTGCCTGACTTTTTATTGCCTTTTGATGCTGTTTTTTTCCTTGTCTATTTTCCCTGTTACATCTCAGTATCTAGGACATTTTCTCAAATGTGGTGGACCCTCCCTAAGTATTTGTTAAATAAAAATGAGAAAAGAAATGTTGAATGAATAGTGTGAGAGTTGGAATACTTTTTCTTTCATTAAAAATGGTATTAATGACCCAAACCTGAAAATAGCACTCCAACAAATCTTTCACATAATTCACCCTTTGAAGACAAAATCCAGCTTTGTTTAAGTGTCCTTTATTCTTAGTGACAATGAGTTGCTGGAAAAGGAAGGAAAAAAAGAGTGTATATCCTAAAGTCACTTCTAACTTTGGATAAAGAATTGGTATTGCAAAAACATAAAATTCTCAAAAATAAAATAATCACTGGGGTTGGTGCCAATTAACTTTCATATAATCATCAACCTCTTCTCTCTTTTTCTTTAGGGTAGTTGTGATAGACTTTCAAAAGAAGAAAAGTTATCCAATTAAATATGGTGTATGTTACACTATACTAAGAACTGTATAAATGACTGTAGGTTACAGATGCATAATCATCCTCCCCAGTAGCAGCTATCAGGCTAAGAAGAAACTCCGTTGTGATGAAGCATAAAGCAGTTTATCACTACAAAAGAACTCCCTAATAAATGCCATAATTAAGTAGAATTACAATGGTGCCCCTTATCTGCAGTGCAAGTGTTCCAGGATCCCTAGTGCACACCTGAAACCATGGATGGTACCGAACCCAAACATACGTTTTCCCTATGCACGCACACCTTTCACTTAAAGGGAGCACTCTATGGCTTTTCTCTGGCATGTCTGAATTGCCAGCATCAGTGCTCTTGCACTTTGGGGCCCCTACTAAGTAAAATAAGGGTTATTTAAACACAAGCACTGTGATATCTTGACAGTAGATCTGGTAACCCAGACAATTACTAAGTGACAAATGGCGGGAAGTGTACACAGCATGTACGTGCTGGACAAAGAGGTGAGTCCTGTCCTGGGCGTGATGGACTGGGAAGGCATGGTATGCAATGATGTTACTGAAGAGCATGCAATTTCAAACTTATAAATTATATCTAGAATTTTCCATTCAGTATTTTCAGACCTCCGTTAACTTTGGGTGACTGTTAAAAAACCGTGGAAATTGAAACTGAATCAGAGGGAACTACTGTACCCCATCATCAAGCAAAAGCGAGCCTGTGTGATAGGCACTGGAAAGAGTGAAGTCCTGGGAAAGCCATTTTGGAGACTGTGGGTGAAGTGTGAGTTAGATCACCCAGTGTTGTACGACTCACAGAACAGAGCCACTAAGGTCGGTACACAGTGATGTTGTTTGTTTAAAAAACTTTTAGCATAGAAAATGGAAAACAAAATAAAACTTTCTTTGATTTCTTTAGCAGAAGCCAGATAGATTCTCATACTGCTTGCTGTTCTGGCCTTAAAACTGGGAGTGAAGTTTCCTGCTCAAGAGGTCCCCACTGATCCCTGCAAATGTTGGACAGGCCCCATGCAGCATAGAGTTAGAGGAACTTCTGGCTATTGGCTTTTGGCAGGCTATGGTTCAAGAACCACTAATGAATTGATCAGCACCCACTACAATTAGGCATTTGCTTGAATCACAGGCCACAAATAGACTTTCCAGTGGTGTCACATCTCATTTTTCTCCCATGTGACAGGAACCCTGCAGAAGGCAGGAGGACCCTTAGAAACGTGCCCCTGCTGGAGAACTAAGTGCATCTCACCGGATGTGTGCACGTTACTCACAGGAAGACATAAATTAGACATGATATTTACTGAAGGCAAAAAACCCCTACGTATCTTCTATAATCATATATCTGCTATGGACAGTTGGAGCAACTGGATATAACGATAACATCAATGCTGCAGAGTTGCCTTCTTGCTGAAGAGTGTGTGAAAAGGGACTGGGATGGGTGACATCACCACTTGGTTTTCCTTTACAGCGGGGGGTCTTCAGCTAAAGGAAGGAAATGCTGGGCTCTGTAATGGTGTATGCCACTGGTGGTGTTTTGGAAAAGCAAGTGTGATTTAATTAACATATCATTTAAATTTTTTCCTCGTTGGCCCCATGACTTTTCTACTGACTCATAGGTAATAAACATCTATCAATTGTCATTTTAAGCTGGATATATAGTCTCAGTGCAGAAATGAAGTGTGTTCAGCTCAAGATTTCTGTATTGGACTTCAAGTCAAATATTCTTATTTTCTCCAGTTTTGTCTTCCTCAGGCTGCAAGCTTGCTGGGAGAAAAAAGGGGTTGTTGCTGTTTCTTTATTTCTTCTCCTCTGACTTTCCTCTCTTCCATCCAGCTTGCTGGCCAGTGTCTAACTTTTCCAGGGCAGGAGTGGAGGAAAGAGGAGAACTGAGCAGTGAGGAAGGTTCTCAAGAAAAGCGATAGTTGTAGGAGCTGGCATTGCACGCGACAGGCTGGGCAAGATGTGAAAGTGGGCCGCATCCAGCACCGCTACCTGTTTTTGTTAACAATGTTTTAGTGGAACACAGCCACGGCCATTTGTTTATGGCTTGTTTGTGGCTGCTTTCACACTACACCTGTGAGTTGAGTAGTTGCAACACAGAGCCTGCAGCTTCTGAAGGCTGAAATATTTACTCTGTAGCCCTTTCTAGAAAAAGTTTTTTGACTGCCTTGTATAGAATTCATGTAGTCATTTTTGACTCCCGCTGGGACCGGTAGACATCCAACTTTTCCCTTCAACTTCTTGTTGCTAGGTTCCTTCCAGTCCTCTAGAAAGTCCTATGGCTGACCCTCCGCTGGCTTTCTCCCATGGCTTCCTCCATCTAAGCGGAGTGTTCATGCATCCTTTGTCTCCTGCGGAAGGACACGTGACCTGCGCCCAGACTCCCAGCGCGACGGTCGTGTTCTACAAGCAAATCTCTTCATAAATCCCTCGTCTTTGTATTTCTTTAACCTGAATGAGCATATAAATATCATGGATGGGTTTCAGATATTTCCTTTACAAATTTTGTACACTTACGGTGTCAACGCCCAAAACTATGATATGACATCTTGAACCTATAATGTGGGTACCTCAGCTGAAACTTTGGCTAAGATGCTACAAAAAGTATAATGATCTACATCCATTGGAAAGTAGATATTTACCTGTGTAGTTAGATTAAAATAATTTGATAAAATGGTTAAACTGCCCACAAATATTTGTCTATTATGGGTTGGACAATCCATCATTTGGGAATCATTTCTTTGGAGCTTTATTTCAATGTAAAAAAAACTTTTAAAGAGCATATGCTCCATGTTATACAGGGTGGGGCAAAAGCAGGTATACAAGTGTTTATATGGAAAATAATACAATAAGTAATAAATAACAATATAAGAATACACTGTCTTGTGTAAATCTATTTTTGCCCCACTCTGTATAAACTTACATGAAAGCAAATTTAACAAAATGTTTCTAAGTTCCAAACCATTTTCATATTGATTCATAATCTTAAGAACTTCCTTTAAAAATATCTGTGTTGCATATGATAAAAAAGTCATTTTCTGAAAAATTTATTTTAAATATTTTGAACTTAATTTTAAATGTCATAATGTTCAACTATTTAAAAATACATTTTGTTTTAATTCTAACATATTTAATCAGTGGTAAGTTACAGGGTCATTTAATTTCCTTTCAATTATATAAAATATGTTAAAATATATTTTAAAGTCAATTACATTTTGCTTGAGAAATAAACATTTTTAAAAATGTAGACTAAAATTTAAATTACAACATGAAAATGGACATTTTTTTCCCTAAAATTTGATGCTCAGACTCAACATTTGAGCTATAAATATTAACTGGTTAATTTTAAAACGAGCTTTTTCCCCTACCTTAATTTATCTGATAAGGCAGAAAGTCTTAGGCTATTATTTATAAGCACACCTCTGCAATTAAATAACACATTTTACATATGTAAGGTTTTTATTCCCATTAAATTAAAAGCCAAATTGGGTATAAAAGTTGCTTTAAATTTTAGTATTAAATTTTTAAAAAGCACTAGATACATCTTGACGTAGTATATAACATTTTGATCAGATGCATATAACCTATACATTTGATAAAAAAAATCTTGTGATGAATTTGCTGAATTAATATAGCATAATACAAAGTCACAGCTCCACAATGATTTTAATTTCAATGCTCTTTATCTTTAACCAGTGATTCATTATAGGTAAAAGATAAACAATATGTGACAAAGAATAAGTACACTGACAGCATGGAGAGGGCAAGTCCAACTTGGTGACTAGAGGATTCACCTTCCTGCTGACGAAGTGGCTTGAGTGGTAGAGCCTTAAGCTCACTTACCTGATCTGAAAAATAAACAAGAATTTAACACATTTGGAGGCTTTTGATTGTTTTTTTCTAGGTAAAAAAATCAATGAATTATTCTATTGATTAATTTTTCTTTATAATAGAAATTTACATAGAGGCCATAACTGCCTTTGCCAGTTTGATCTTGGGAAAAATGTCATGAGCCTCAATGTGAGGATTCCCCTTGTGACAGGGGTGGTAGTCATCAGCGATCTGGGGTTGGGGGTGGCTTGGAGGTGCTGATGGAGGGGATGGGAATACTGATGTCACTGGCGGGACAAGTGTATGTGTCCCCAGGGGTGTGGTCCGGGGCCTGGAGTGTGGGAAGACATAACAATATAGCTAATATTTCTGAAACACCTTTTTTATCTGAAGGAAAAAATATTTTTACTAAGAAATGCAAATATATTGTAAAATAGCAACGTTTCTATGAAATTTCAAGGTAGAAATGTGCCATCCCAGGTAGGCTACAGGTGCCTGGCCGATTCAGAGCACTTTAATGGAAAAGGGAGACTCTCTGAGAAAGGGATTTGGGAGGAGGAACAGACACAGGTCCAAAATACATCCGCTTCACTGCACTAGCCAAACTGCCTGGCTCACCTAGACCTGAGATTCTGCACTTGGAAATGGGGACTGGCTCATTTTCCTCTAGGAAATGCTCCCCACTCCATTCCCACCCATTTTTAGGTTTCAGAGCTGGTGTTTGTAAGGCTGGGGATGAGATAGGAAGTTTTTCACGTGACTACAGGATGACAACAGTGTCAGAGACTGAGCTGAGCTGAGAATGGAGAAAATATTGTTCAGGAGTATAAAAACGGGGAAGAGAGAAATTCACCTAAATGGAGACTTCCAGAGGCCGGCACACTGACCTGAATGCTTAGAACCAGAAATAAGTAAATGTGCAAAGCTAGAGCACAGACTGGATGTGTGAGGGGGTGGGCACTGCTGCCTAGAACCAGCCCCCCTATATCTGTTGTTCTAGGCCTCTGGGAAGCAGTAGGTGCTTGGGTGGGCTGTGTGAAAAGCAGATGATGAGAAATAGCAGACCAGAGACCAAATCCAGCCTGCATATATGTTTTTTTGGCCCACAGAGTTTTTTTTTAACTGACTCATTTGTCTTCATTTGAAAATTTTATGTACTGCCATGAAAATCAGATTTTGTCATAGTCTCCGCTACTCTCTTTTGTCTGCCTCCTACTGAGGAGTCACCAGTTTTAGTTGTGTTTCTACTGTTTCATCTGGCTCACTTCACTTACTTATCTTAACTGGCTAGTCCTAAAGACATTAATTTTTTTCCTAGATTAATTTTTTCTCTTTTATTGATTCTAGAGAGAAGGGAAAGGAGAGAGAAACATCGATGGGAGTGGGAGAGAGAGACAAAGCAGCTTGAGCGGTGGAGACTTAACATCGATTGGTTGCCTCTGGTACATGCCCTGACTGGGGACTGAACCTGCACCCACCCAGGCATGTGTCCTGACTGGAGTGGAGCAAGAAACATTTCGGTCTGCAGGATGATGCCCAACCAACTGAGCCACGCCAGCTAGGGTGGCATTTAATTTTTTACCCTTGGTTTAAAAGGACAGGAAAAGAATGGACACAAAAATCTCTTATGTTTGCTGTAAGCTTGCCTAGGATAGTATACAAAATGCCTGGGCAGAGCTTGGTAAGTGTCAAAATGTTCAGTAAACCTAGGGTCCCCTCCTCTCTCCCTCTAGTAGCCGCATTGCCTCGGGTGTATTTCAGGCTGTCAGAAAGCCTTAGGCTTGCATGGGGAAAAAGAGAGGTTTCTGTCTTTAAGCATATACCACTTGGCATTTACAGGAGAGGCAGTCAGTGTCCTTGTGTCTGGCTGTCAAAATGAACTGCTGGAGTCGTAATGATTAAATACTTGCTGATGGTGAGCCAGAATTCTAGTGGCCTGGGATATGATACCCAGTGGAGTGTGTTCATGCCAGGTAAGCTGTTCAAATACAACCATACCGAGTCCAGCAGTCAGTCCAGCGTCACCTTCAGAGGGAACCGAAGGACAAATGTTAGGTGGAAAGGCAAACTTTCCAGTCTCACTATCCAGTCTGGTTCTGTCATTGGATTTTGTACTTTGTTTGAGCCAGAGGAATAAAGGAAAGATCACCCTGAGCTCTGTGCTTGCTATCACACATGGAATCATAACTGTAATTCGATCTGTCAGAGGAATCCCTTTTAAGGAAGAAATAATGCACCACATCACCCCCACCTAGGCACCCTGGGGACCAAGGAGCCCAGCTAGAATCTCATCAGGTGTGGGGTATGTTTCCTTGCAATCCGAAATGTGCTGGTGAAGAGGAGTTTGTAAAATCAAGAAGAAAAAGTGATGGTTGTCTCTGAGTTTTTTTTCCTCCTGAATTTTTAACAGCCCATCATAAAGCCATAGCTGTCATTAAGGTCTCCTCATGTTGCAGTTTACAAAGTTTGTAAATGCAAAAACTTCCTCATTGTGATGTGAATCTCTTACTTGATTATTTCTATTCCTAGATAATTCCTACTGAATTTTAACCTCATTTTCTTATAATATCTAAAAGCCATGGGAAAACTAGTGATTGAAATTTTGGCATAGTTTTAACACATAAGGCCTTCTGATAACATCACATACTTGCATTACCAGTGGTTCTCAAACTGTACTGTACATAATTACCAGAAGCAGAGCTTTACAGATCAATGTCTAATAACCAGTGATCTGGGGGAGATAAAAGAAAAAGTCCTGGAAAAAGCATTTGCTATTTTTCATGGTGTAAGTTCTTCCACCATGGCAAAATTCAGTTTACCAATATGAAGTCAAGTGGCTCACAAATTGCCAAAATTCCTGGAATTTTAACACTCTGGTCTTGGAAGTCGCTACTCACCAGCTCTGGTACACAAGGAGCTGTGAGAACGATTTCTGGGCTCTCCCTCCAAAGATGCTGATGCAGGAAGTCTGGGGCAGGGCTGAAGAATTGGCCTTTTTAAGAAACAACCTGCATCTACCAGGTGGATGATGCTCAGAGCAGCATTTCCCACATGTGTTTGGTGGAGCTCTTGTTTAGTAAATGTTAATAAATGTTTCAGAGGAAAAAAAAAGACTTCAGTGGTTAAATGTTGAGAGAGGCTAGAGCACAGGTGGCAAACATAAGGCCCGTGGGCAGAATCAGGCCCTCTGCCTTGTTTTATTTGGCTGGCTCCTTGTTTCTACTCAGCGACAGCACTGAGCTCCTCTCCCCTAGTTAAGGAGTAGTTACATTTATACAGTCCTAACTTACATTTGACCCTTTGAAGGCAACCTCGAGGCTGATGTGGCCCCTGGTGAAAATGAGTTTGACACCCCTAAGCTAGAGCAAGCACAGGTCAGTGGGTTTTCCTCAGTGCAGGACCTGTTAGGCTCTGATGTATCCTCTGCAAAGCGATAGATTGATCGATGAGAGGGGATCATACAGGAGTTCAGAAATTGATTTGGCCCTGGACCATTGTGTCTGGGCACACTGTATTGGGGAATAACATGAGTGCTATATACATGTTCCACTAATGAAAGTAGAGGTCTAACTAACTCTACTTGGGATTTTGTAAACAAATTCATTTGTACAATACTAGGTATAGGGTAGATGATTTATTGTAGACTTTTCAGAAGAAAGCTTACACTCAGTGAGTAGCAAACGGTGAAGTCCTTTATCTAAATTTAACTTTTGCAGCCTCTCTCAGTACCAAAGGGAAGCTAGAGAGCAGATACAGAGTTCCTTAGCATTCTTGAAGCTTACATCCTAGAGGAATTCGAATCAGGCCCCAAATTTGAGAGCTAAAAGAGGCTTCCAAAATTCCAGTCAGAGAATTTTAGAGCTAGAAGGCATGGCAGAAGTGATCTGGTTAATCCTCTTTTTTAACAAATGAGGAACTTGAAGCCAGGAGCCAGGAGGTCCTTTCACATGGCTGGGTTAAGACTCGGATGCCATCCATTGCGCTTTTCACTATATGAAAACTTCTTTGCTGTCCTGGAAAAAGTTCAAGATTCCAGCTGCCTCTGGGTCCTGTTTGTGCTAATAGTTAGGGGCCCAGGAGTCCAAATGTCCTACTCAGAGCTGTTTCAGAATAATCTCTTTAAATTAAACTGGGTATCTGCATCCCGTGACGTTCTGATTAGTCAGGGCTGTTTGACTGTGATAACCCACCCACCAGGGGGGAAATTACACTCTGAGGTCCCTCAGCTGCCGGAAGTCACAGCCAGAAGCCAAGCTGTCAGGGCCACACCAGCACACCAGCCCTCTTTCTGTCCTTTCTATCAGCAAAACAGCTGGGAGCAAAGGCGGGAAGGGGAGAGCTACGTGAGGAAATACAGCACTGCAGAAAATGGTCATGTACCCAGCTCTGTTCCTTTAAGGGCAATAATATTTTCTGATGTTGCTTAATTAGAGTAAAATATAAATATCTCACAGAACACCCATGAGGTGTGACAGTAGAAGATTACAGTCCTGAGTTACCAAAGACAAAATTTTCCTTTGTACTCTTTCAAACAACAATGGCCACTTTTCATTTTACATCCATAATGCCACTGAAATGAGACTGAAAGGGTCTGGTTGAGTTCATGAAATGGAATAATTTTTCTCTTATCCCCCTGTCACCTTCACCTGACATTTTCCCTCATATGTCAGCTACAGGGGGCCCAATAAGTACTAAGAGTAATATTGCAGTGACACAGTTAAAATCGGCAGGGCTCACTCTTTCCACTTATTAACTAGGCACATTGAGGGAGTGTCACCTAGATGCCAGGTGCTGTGCTTGGCTAGGAGGACACAACAGTGAGCAGCAACAAGCTGGCTGGCTCTCACGAAGCTAGGAGTCTGTGTGTGAGAGAGAGGTGATAAGAAAAAATAAATCGCAAACATATATGTAAAATTACCAGTTGTGGTAAATGCTTTGAAAGGAAGGGGCCTGGTGCTGTGAGAACGCGCAGCAGCGCTGAAGGACCAGTTTTCTCCTCCCGTCTGCCATGCGCTGTATGCAGTTGGTGCCACGTGTGACTGACAGTGTGAGTTTGACAACGCCTGGCCTGGTCTTTACTCTGTTCAGCAGGATTAGTCTACTGATCAAGTGCTTGAATATCATGGTGATATTAAAATACTATACATTTTCTAAATGCTTCTAAATTTCTGCACTTATCTCCTTGAGAACAGCTTGTGGATTGGCACTAGACCCTGGATTGTACTTTGAGTAGCTCTGACCTAGACTGTCAAATCAAGGAAGCCTTCCTGGAGGAAATGATTTTTGCATAATGATCTGGAGGATAAATAGACAAAATGGAGCCGGGAAGCAGATTTCCAGGTAGAGAGAATACAGAAGACCAGAATGGCTGGAGCGTGAGAATGAGTAGATCAGTAAAGACGAGCTGGCCGGGAAAGGCCAGGCCAGTTTTCTTCCTGGCAAGGGGCATCTCCTGGAAGGTTTTAAACAGTGTGGACAATAGGTTAGGGGGACAAGAGTGGAAGCAGAGAGACCCATCAATAGACTACTGCAGTAGTCCAGGTAACTTGAGCCAGGGTGGAGGCAGTGGGCGTGTAAGAAGTGGGATATCGAGGAAGTGAAGTAGGACTTGGTGGTGGGATGGACATGGGGTTGGCGGGATGGAAGGGTCACACACAACTCTTCTGGGAGCTTTCTAATCATCCCAAGTCCTTAGGAGGCCCTGCCAGTATTTTTAGATGTGTATTAAAACTGCCATTTTTCTCCTTTTAACTTTCTATTTATGGAACTGAGTTCTTCCTTGGTATATAAATTCTCCACCATAGTGTTTCCTCATTTTTTCCTTAAAACATTTGTTCTAGAAAATATTAAGTATTGGATGAAAAAGGAGTCCATAAATATATTTGGGGAACTCTGCTAGACCAGAGTCAGACTGTTTTTTCCCCTTCAATGCAGGACTTCTCAGAGTACTTACATGCTAATGTGATCTTCAGTTTCCAAGAGGAGAAACAGAAAATGCAGTGTTCCCCCTACTCATTTAGTTACAGAATCCTTTTTTGCCAGGAACATCTATGAAGCTATGTTCTTTGGAACATTCTGTGGGAAAGGATGCTTCGTGGTGAGCAGAAGCCTTGTCCTCAGCACTGGAAGTTCAGTTCCACTTCACATATTCTGAGGCAAGGAGAGGTTTTTTGTACGAGACTAAGCTTGCAGTTCCAGCTCTGGCGAAAATTGCTATGCCGTTTCAAGTGTCTAGACACATCCAGGGTGTGCCTGTCTGGGGGCGACACGCCTCACCCAGGCAACAAGTCTAGGAGGGAGAACATCAAGTACTTCCCTGATGGACTAAAGTGACTTTTGGTAAAAGCAGTAAATTTTCCATCTGAGAGGAATGGACAGCAGCAGTAGTTATAAATGACAGGCATGTCTGCTGAAGCTGCCCTTCTATCCATCCTTTCTTCACCCTGACCTTTGAAGGCAACTGAGGAGAACAGGAAAAAAAAGCTGTTGTCTTTATTGATAAATGAGTTTCATTCACCCATAATGTCTGCATCTGTAAACAGGTGACATATAGGTCAGGGCCTCTCAAACCTTAAGGGGCACAGGAATCAGCTGGGGATGGTATTAAGCTTGCAGGTTCAGATGCAGTCAGATCTTGTGGGACCTGAGATTCTGTATTTCTAACAAGTCCCCGGGTGAGGCCAGAGCTGTGGTCAACAGCATATACTTTGAGTAGCAGTGATATATAAAGTTCATTGCTTCTCAAATTTTGTGTGCCTGACGATCCCCTGTACTGTTCCCTACAAATGCCTCTCTCTGGGCTTTACTTCTGGAGATTATGATTATATAGATCTGGATTTTTATCTTTACCCTTAACCCTCATATACTTCATCATGTATATTTTAATTGAATTTATTGGGATGACATTGGTTAATAAAATTACATGGGTTTCAGGTCTACCGTTCTATAACACACTATCTGTATACTGTACTGTGAGTTCACCACCCAAAGTCAGGTCTTCTTCCATCACCATTTATCTCCCTGTATCCTCTTCTACCTCCTCCCCACCTCCATTTCCCTCTGGTAATCACCCTACTGTTGTCTGTGTCTCTGAGGTGTCTTGTTTTGTTTTTTTTTGCTTAATCTCTTTACCTTTTTCACCCAATCCTCCAACCCCCTCCTCTCTGACAGCTGTCAGTCTTATCTCTGTATCTATGAGTCTGTTTTTATTTCTTTTATTTTGTTCAGTCGATTCCACATATGAGTGAACTCATATGTAGTGAACTCACATATGAGTGAACTCATATGTATTATCAGATGTATTGGTGGAGATGTTCTCCCATTCAGTGGGTTGTCTTTTTATTTTGTTGATGGTTTCTTTTGCTGTGCAAAAACTTTTTAGTTTGCTGTAGTCTCATTTGTTTATTTTTCTTTTGTTTCCTTTGTCTGAGGAGATGTATCAGAAAAAGTATTGCTACAAGAAATGCTTGAGATTTTACTGCCTATGTTTTCTTCTAGGCTTTTTATGATTGATTTTGAGTCTAACTCAAATCTTTAGTCTTTAATCCATTTTGAGTTTATTCTTGTGTGTGGTGTAAGAAAGTGGTCTAGTTTCATTTTCTTTGCACATATCTGTCCAATTTCTCAACACCATTTATTGAATAGATTATCTTTACCCCATTGTATACTCTTGCCATCTTTGTCAAATATTAATTGACCATATGGCCCGGGTTTATTTCTGGGCTCTCTGTTCTGTTACACTGATCTATATGTCTTTTATTTTTATGTCAGTACCATGCTGTTTTGATTACTATGGCCTTGCTGGTGTGTATTTCTTAAAAATAAGATTACCCCCTTCAAAAATCACAGTATAATGATCAAAGTCAGCAGACTAACCTTGTTATAATAGTGTAATTTACAAATTATATTCAGATTTTTCTATTTACCGCCAAAATTCCTTCATAACGCACAACAAACATTAGCTTCTTCCTTCAACCACCAAAAAAAAAAAAAAAAAAAAGAAAGAAAGAAAGAAAAAAAGTTCCGGCTCAGGCCAAAAGGGCCAGGTGTTTAACATGCTCAGAACCTGAGGTGCAGGACAACAGAAAATACTGGGTTGCGGTGGGAATAGCAGCGACCTTGGGTGAGTGCTGTGCCTGAAGGCATGGTAATTAAAATACCTTAAAATGTTAAAGGACCTTTTTTAAGAAGAAGGAGGAATAAAAGATAAAAAATCTGAACACCAAAGAGGCAATAAATACATATGTATCAACAACTGAATCTAAAAAACAAAATGAATAAGCAGAGCAGAATAGACTCAGATACAGAGAATGTTTTGAGGTTGCAAATGGGAGGAGGTTGCGGGGCTGGGTGGAAGAAAGTGGAGGGATTGAGAAGTGCACATTGGCAGTTACAGAACAGTCATGGGGATTTAAAGTACAACCTAGGGAATACAGTCAAGAATATTGTCGTAACTATGTGTGGTGTCGGATGAGTGTGAGATTTATCAGGGTGGTCACTTAGTAAGTTAGGTAATGACTAATCACTGGGCTGTACACCTGAAACTAATATAATAATGTGTGTCAACTGTAATTGAAAAATTAAAAAAATTAATAAAACTGCAGTGCCCACCTAAGTTGTAGTCACTCCCACTCTCATCTCACCCTGCTTCTCACTGCCTCATCCAGACCGATTACTACGTCCTTGATGCGTTCAGCCTCCCCAGCATGCATGCAATTTCCCTGTCCACGGCTCCCTCACTTCCCCCAAACAGGAAGCATAACCACAGCCAGTTATTATGCTCACAAAGTAATCCATAATCCATTCAGACAAACAGATAAACGCTGGGTACAAAATGCCAGGTGAGCTTGTGAGCGTTTAAGCTCCTTAAACATAAGAGAAAATATTGCCTTTTTAACTGCCTGGTACAATGTTGACTTGTGTCCGGGGTCATCATGCCCAGAGAGGTGGGGTGGTTTCTGTAGCTGTCGGGAATCTGGTATCATCCTGGTATTCAATGTTCCCCAGGAAAGCAGCAGCCAGTGTCAACTCAGTATAGTTTTTGATTTGATGTGACTGAAAGAAACTGCCTTTCTTCAGAAAGGCATTTTCTCTTGTGCTTTGAGGAAGTTGTCTGGCCAGAAGTCAAATGCCTGACTTTTATAGTAAGCCGGAATCTGGGCCGTCAACGCCACAGTCAGTTTAAATGAGGGCCTTTGCCAATCCCGGCACATGAGCAATGCACAGGACCTGCCTCTCAGAGCTGCCAGGCTGCAGGCCCATGTGTTCTCATTCGAAACCCTGGTAGCCAGACTTTTAGGATCTTAGCAAAGAAATACAGACCATGCACTGTGTGTATGCAGCACCCCAGCAGAATCTGAGGCCATACATACCTCATAACGAAAGGCATTGGTATTTCTGCAGCAAACCCATAAGTATTCACAAGCAAGAGGGATAAATAAAGACTAAATTGACTTTTGCAGGAGTTCCAGTGAGGATTTATAGCCAGGGATTTAGGTCAGCTCAGGTTCTACTTTTTAAAAAGCTGTGAAAAAACTTTTAAATTTGTAAGTTGTCTGTGTTTTGAAATTGTAGCTAAGGCATTATGAACCTGCTCAAATATCTGTTACTGTAGATTTTGGTTTATAGTCCTTTATAACAGTATTTTAAAGAAAGAGTTGCAATTATGAAAACTAAGAAAGCCAAATGAAAGTTGGAGAGTATGATAAAACATGTATACTGGCTTATTCTGTCCATTCTAATAGACAACGGTAGGTGGAATGCTTTGTCCAGAATCACGCTAGGTACTTTTCACCATTTATATTGTTTATCATACTTAAGAGCTCTATGAGGATGGTATTATTATGACCCCTTTTTATACAGATGATGGAACTGAGGGCCAGAGAGGTTAAGTTTCCCAGGGTCACCAAACTGATAAATAAGAGAGCCGAGTGTAGAACCCGTGTCTGTCGGACTCCAGTGAGCATGGGGTCCCTAGGCATGATGCCAAGGTGGCAGGCAATGCTTTTTATTGATTGTGCTTGTGTATGTAGTTAATCTAGGGAATCAGCTCATGCCTGGAAATGTAATCAGCCATCCTGAAGTATAATCAGACGGCTTCTGTGTTCTTTAATTTTCAACATGTTGGTCAATTCATTGATCCAAAGTCTGCTATCTGCATTACATTTTGTTACCACATTCAGATAACGTGTTGAACTTATGGAAGTGATTTATTGTGTTATTTATACTTTTATTCTCAAAAGTAGTTGTGTATTAAATTTTTTAAAATGTGATTTATTGAGGGTTCCGCTCCTAATGAAGTGAACAGCAATTGCCCAAATATACAATAATCGAGCTCAAGTGAGAAGGCAATTATTGAGTTCCTAAGATTAATGCATTTCATTAATGAGCTTTTAGCTTGTGCTAGAGTTACAAAAATGAGTGAGGTCCTTGCTCTAAAGGCATTCATAATAGGGGAAAAAGCAGACAAGTGAACAAGCAATTATATGACAGTGTGGAAAGAGCCACACCAGGGATATGAAGCAAGGAGCTGAGAGGGGAGGAGCCACAGGGAAGAAGAGATTGTCACCACAGAGGCATGACTTACACCTCTATGTAGACATTACTTCAGTGGGCTGTTCATAATCTTAATTGTTGCACTAAAAGTAGTAACAAAAGACTTTCTATGTGTGTGTGTGTGTGTGTGGTGAAACCCAGGCTTGATTGTGCAGTGAGAAAAATCATTATCATGCTCTTTACTTCAGGTTATGTTTACATTTCCACAATGCCTGGCTCGATCAAATTCCCACTTTCTATCTCACACCTGTGACTTTGCCTTCTCCCTCTTCCCCACTGCAGTCCAGCCACACTGGACTCTCTAGAAGATGCTTTCACCCCACAGCTTTTGAACTTGCTGTTCCCTTTACTGGAATGGGCTTTTCCCAGATAACCACATGGCTCTAACCCAACTGCACCTTCTCAGTGCAGCATAATCTGACCACACCCATCACCCGCATTTCTGGTGCTCCTTTCCCACATTGTTTTCTTCTTTCCACTCATCTAGATGGGACACGTTCTGTACTTCAGTTACATGTTTGCTTATTAGCTATGTGTACATAACCATAACTAATAGTTCCCTGAGGGCAGAGTTTTGGTCTCTCTAATTCTAATTAATTGCTTAGTCCGTGAAGTCTGGGACAGCATCTGGCTGTAGCAAGTGCTCACTCAATACCTGCTGAAAGAATGAATACATTTTTGAGTGAGGGGGTAAATGAATGAATGAATGGTCATTTTGGCCTTTGTTATTTAACTGCTGGTGTTAGCCAAGAGGTTATGAGAGTTATCCTCTGTTCATAAGAAAGAAGGCCCAAAGAATACAAGTAATATATAATCCTTGAGTATTTTTCTCCAGCAAAGCTTTTCATTCACCGTGGTCACGGAGGGCCTACTCTCAACAATGCACAAGTTTTACTTACACTGAAAAACAATAAGCTTTGACAACAAAACAAAGTTCAGACTCTATGTAGATTGGAAACCAAAATATGGAAGCTATGTATATACAGGAGATATTTCCAGGAGCTAGCTCTCAGCCTCTGGAAATTCTTATAGATAGAATTGGTTTGATGACTGCACCTCAACCCAGGATATGACCCTCAACCAGATGGGGTGAGAACCTCAAACTTGTCAGTGCTCTGGACCTAGAGTTCATGAGTTTGGGGGAAGCTAACTCACACTATCAAATTCAGAGGAGATTGAAGAAAGGGCCAGAATGTGAGACTGAAGTTCAGAATGAGAAGCGGACCTGTTACAGGGACTAGAACTCTTCAGTGGGGGTTGGGCAGCATTTTCTCTCTCTCTCGGCAGTTGGATGCAGGATTCTAAATGACATCCTGAAATCTTGTTGATGAGGATGGCATGTGATGATGTGACTGCTCAGGCACTTCAGATGTGTTAATGAGATGGTCCTGCCCCTCACCGGGATGTACCTGCCACAGATCCAGGGCCTGGGAACCCTTTGCTCTGCTGTACAAACCATGCATGCCTCTGTTACCCTCCAGCTTTCCCTGGATGGCCCGCTGGCAAAAGTAACTTTGCTTTTCTTTTGACAAGTCAATTCCTTCTAACATCACAAATCCAAGTCTTGCTCTGACCTTTGAGCTGCTCTATCTCCTTAAGGTGACTGTACATTTCCTAACACCTCCAGTGATTTGGTGGTTGAACACAGAGAGCAACCTGATTTTTAATCTCTTAGGGAGTGCCTCCACTGTGGCTTCCAGGTATCCTCTATGGTTCCTAATTAATCATTGTCACCTTTGCCTCCCCCACATGCTCACATACCCGGCAATGGTCCTGGAAAACAAAAGGTTTCTTCCATTAGGGTTGTGCACGTGTCAGCAGGAGGGAGCTCTGGGACATGTGCACATGCAGGCAAATTGTGTGGTCATCTCATCCCAGGCCCTTTTAGTGCAGTGATTCCCAGGCACCGAGTCGATGCCAGGGCCCTCATAGTTTGGGACTTTATTGAAGAGACATCTAGCGGGGCTGAGGCAGAAAACTGTCAGTCTGGATTCTGCATCAGGAGAGCTGAAGTTTCAGTGCCAAGAGGGACCTCTAGTGTTCTGCGAAGATTCGATCTCATTAATGCTGGAGAATGTTTAGATGCCATCTCCTATTTTCTATTCACAGTTTACTATTCTAGCTATATAGTCAAGAGGCATAGCCTATTCAGGGTTTCCATCTAGATATTTCTAAGTTGATGAATTTAAATAACTTTTTTGTGCAGGAGATGTTTTCTATGGAGCTTCAGGACACACTGTGTGCCTCAGCCTATAATGATACCAGATCTCATTTACTGAGCACTTACTACACCCCCACCCCACCTGCACTGGCACTGGTGCAGTACTATGAGAGCACTGCATTTTATTTTATTTTACTTTATTTTATGCTGTTTTAGTTTAATTGAATTTTTAGCATCTTTTAAAAACATTTTTACTGATGTTCAGTTACAGTTGTCCTGTCATTTTCCCCATTGCTTTCCCCTCCCTGTCCCCACCCACCACTGTCAGTCCCCCCATTGTCCATACCTATGAGTCCTCTATTCATGTTCCTGGCTGTCTCCTTCCTCTTCTTTCCCCCATTATCCCCTCCCCTCTCCCCTCTGGTCATGTCAGTTTGTTAAAATCATTAACAGTGCTATTATTTTGCTCTTTGTTTTTCAGATGAAGAATCTCAGACTTAGAAAGGCAAGTGACTATTGAGTAGCAGAGCCTGACCTTGAGCTTATAATTTTGATTCTAAAGCCCGATTCTTTTAAAAAAATCTAAATCATCTTTAAAATAGCTTTATTGAGATATAACTCACATGCTATATAATTCCTCCATTTAAAGTATACAATTCAATGACTTTTATTATATTTACAGTTATGCAACCATCAGTAAAATCACTTTGGGAACATTTTCATTATGTCCCCAAATCCCTCGCTCCTTAGCTATCACCTTTTAAGGCAAGCAGTTTTTTAAACCACTTTATTGAGGTATCACTGCTATGTAGACAACTCTACATATTTAACTTGTACAACCTGATGAGTTTGAGGGTAAATACAGATGCATAAAACCATCCTCACCATCAAGGCTGTAAACATCCATCACCTTCCAAACTTTCCTCTTGACCCTTTACGTGTAACATAAGATTTACCCCCTTAGCATTTTTTAAGTATACAGTGCAGTATTGGTGGCTATAGGCACTACGCTGTGTAGTAGACATTCAAAGTTTATTCATCATGCAGAACTAAAACTTTGTACCCTTTGCCCATCACCTCCCTACACCCCCGTCCCCCCTCCCCCCAGCCCCTAGCAACCACCACTGTGCTCTCTGCTTCTGTGAATATTTATATTCCACATATAACAGTTTTGTCTTTCTGCGTCTGGTCAAAGTCTATATTCTTAACCATTAACTTTTCAGCATAACTGTGACATAGTCTGAAAGGTCACTTTTCTCTCAGCCTCTCTGTTTCTCCCTCCCTTCATTCATGCTTCCTGTCCTCCTGCCCTCCCTCCTCTCCCCTCTCACTTCCTCCCTCCTCCCCTTTTCCCCCTCCTTCCAGTCCTCTCTTTATTCTTCCAAACGTGTCCATTTTCAATGAGAAGTTGGTGACATTTGTGGTGGGAGCGAATTTGTCTTTTTCATGGTTGTGCTTATAATGGCGTTTTTTAACAAACCATGGGAATTGGCAGGTTTTGTCTCGACGCCACTAAATAGTCTCCCACGCGAAATCAAGGCAGACCTTTCACATGTCACTGCCGGGTAATGGCTTTTCTTGGGCAGTGTCCAACCCAGAAAACTGATGCCATTTTTTGAGTCTCCTGATGAAAATTGTTACTTGGCTTCTTCCAGCTCTTAAATTATCCTGTCATAGACTTTCCACCTCGGCTGCAGAGGTCAATCTGTTTTAAAGAACATGTACGTTTTGCTGAAACCGAGGCATCAAGTTTGAGCGAGTCATTTGTTACAAGTTGAGCATTTGAAACCTTTTATCTTATTACATGCCTGGGGACTCATGGCTTATCCAACCATGAGGAGTTTTTGTCTTTGAAGCCTTTTCATTTCCTTTTGTTATGTTTTTGAATTAGACCTAGAAGGAAATTTTTCAGGAAAAAAAATGAAATACTATAGTTGGGAAGGTTGCAGTCAGGGTAGTTGAGGAGACAACCCCGCTCAGGTTTGGCTCTTAGTATGTCCGCAGCTCTTCTGTCTGCCCAGCATCTTTCTGTTGGGAAATTCCTCTCCATGTCTGGTGGTCTGTCATTCACATAATGATTTTCCCTGAGAACTGGGAATTTCAGCTGGCTTGCACAATCACATGCCATTCTCCTTGGCATAGCAATGTATCCTGTGGTGGGCATCTAACTCAAGCCAAGCTATTCGGCCTTTTTGGAATCACTGATGTGGGCCTAGCAGGAAGAGGGTCTCTACTCCTGATGACTGTAAGAATAAAGAGCCATTTTGGTCTGAAGATGATAACCTATGCTACCAAGTGGAGAAAACTTACATAAGAAAGGGGGAAGCTGTACCTAAAAATGAAGATGGAGCAATTGCATTTTAATGGCATAATCTGATGTCCTTGATCCAGCCATGCCTGAACTCAAAATCTACTCCTTCTTGACTTTTCAGTTATAAGAACCAATTAATTCTCATTTGGCTCAAGTTAACTTGAATTGGATATTTATCACTTGAAACTGAAAGTATCCCCACTAATTCAACAACATATGCAGAAATTTCTGGTCAAACAGACAGGAAGTGAAGAAATGGGATTCATTTACTCATCGTGTTGGTACTACTTCAGGGAGGCTCTTGTGAGGGCCAGTAAGTGGTCTCCTGGTGTCAACTATGAATGAGTCAAGACTCCTCTTTGTTCTTGATTTTCTGACAACACCAAATCCATATGGAGCAACTGAAAGTTACTTAGTCAGTCTTCCGATTCTTTTCCATCCACCTGGTGTAAGCCAAGTCTATGTAGCCAAGGAAATAGTTATTCTGACCACAATTTTTATAAAAGTAAATATTAGTGATATTTAATTCTTCAAAATTGAGTCGCACTTCACTGGCATTCAAACTACTTAGCACCAAGAACACTTTTATTTCTTTCTATGTGAATGATATTCTCACTAAAATACATACTAAATAATTATGGGTCTGTTTTTACTATATGAAATAAATCAATACATGAAAAGCAATCAGAACAGTACTGAAATGATACAATTCCTGCTATGAACAGCAATCTTGAGTATAATCTTATAGTTTCTGTTCAGATTTTTGCAATATTGTATATATTATAAATATATAATACATATCACACATCAAAAATATCCAGACATGTAATATAAAAAACAGAGACATTTATTGAAGAAGATTGAAGAAGCATTGTACATAGGACAATGACGCTTCAGTCCTCTTCAAAGTAGGCACCGTGGGACTTCACACAGTTCTCCTAGTATTTTTTCCACTGTTCAAAACACTCGGCAAAATCCTTTGTTGGAACCACCATCAGCCTGCCCCATTGTATTTTTCTGAATCTTATCGATGGTCTGAAATCTATTGCCTTTCAAAGGTGATTTTACTTTTGGGAAAAGCCAGAGTCACAGGGGGCGAAATCTGGGGTGTAAGGGGTCTGAGTCACCTGGATTATTTGATGTTTCACCAAAACACTCTGTATAAGATGTGATGCATGAGTGGGTACATTGTCGTGATGAAGCTGCTAATCACCAATTGCCCATAGCTGTGGCCATTTTTGTTGTATTGCATTTCTCAACCAATGAAGAACATGTTTGGCCTGGAGGGACATACTTGTCATGGACAACACCTTCCCAGTCAAAAAACACAGTTAACATGGTCTTCATCTTGCTGTGAATTTGCCATAACTTCTTCAAGCCTGGAGAACCAGGCAACTTCCACTGCGACAATTGGACCTTTGTTTCTGGATCACAGGCATAGGAGTAAACCCCTTATTCATCTCTGGTTATGACCTTCTTGAGGAAATTTGGTTTATTGGCAGCATTTTGAATCAAGTCATTAGCAACTGCAGCACGATGTTCTTTCTGCTCTGGTAGCAGAAGCCACGGAACAAATTTTGCCATGACACAGTTCATGCCAAAGTCCTGCATCAAAATCTCAGACACAGTAGTTTTTGGAATTCCTCAGATCAGCTTCTAGGTCTTGCTGTCAGTTGCTGATCTTTGTTGATTGCAGCCCATACAGGTTCAACATTCTCAGGTGTTCTACTTGTGGCAGGTCTTCCTGAATGTGAATCATTTTCAACAGATTCTCAACCATCTTTGAAGTGTTTGTGTCACGCTATTATTTATGCCTCACTCATCGCATCATCCCTGAAAGCCTTCTGAATCATCCAAATAGTTTCCATGGAAGAATGTTCAAGCTTATCGCAATTTTGGTGCAGACTCGTTGCTCTACTTGCTCAGTCATTTTGAAGGCGATGGCAACAAAGCGCATCACTCAGCAGCATCTACTGCCCCTACTGGCTAGTACATTGAAGTCATCATTGTTCACACATGTCCATTCCAGCCAGAAACGCACCTCCCATTATCTTCCAGGTTACATCGAAGTTGCAAACCGTTCTTGTTATGTTAACAATAGTTGGACTTTTTCCAGACAGACCTGGTATACCCTTACCTTTGTAGACTCCTAGTTGGGGACAGCTGGCCTACTAAATTTGGGCACTATGTAAAGAGCTAGGAAGATGCCAAAACATGGGCCCTGTCCTCATGCAATTCATTGTTCAGTTTCATTCATTTCTTTGCCAAAATTTTATTGACTGCTTATCAAGCAGAATTCCTTGGGTTGCAAAGATAAAGGAGACATGACCTTTGCTCTCAAGGAATTTGCAGCTTGATTGATGAGAAATGCAGCTCTCAGGCCACTGTGACTAAATGCTGTAATAGATAATAGTGCATCTTACTTACAGATTGGTTAGGGCCCCATGGGATCACTGCCATGGCCCCTGGCCAGCCCACTGCTGTCAGTCCCTCCTAGCACCTGGGACTGTGGAGGTAAAACGATGCTATGACCAACACAGTGATCACCGTTACATAGTGGCAATGCCACAGGCATACAGGGTGGACCTATGGAGAATCTAGCAAAGTGGGGCAGCTGTGTCATGAGACCCAGGATTTACAAGCAGGAGACATGGTTTATTATAGGCTGCTTCTCAAGCTAGACAAATGAATGATGCAGGATTTGAAAGTGATGTGGTTGGGTTATATGAAGCTTGGCAGGGCCCCACTGGAGACTCAACATAACCTTGTGGGATTTCACAGTGGGCAGGAAACATCAATGCCACCAATCTGAGTGAGTCTCCCACGAGTTTTGGGGACAGTAAACCCCGAAGGGGTTTGTCCACCAAATCCTCCCTGTTTTATTTCCAGCTGGGCTCTGCTCAGAACACACCCATGGAGGTTACCACATGCAACTGTAATTTCTGTGAGATGTATGTGTGAGAGGCGCATTTCACCAAGCCGCCTATCCAGTCACTGGCAGGATTATTTCATGCACAAGGAGGGACCCCCATTTCACACTGTGGAGGTTAGGGATACCTTCTGGGAAAAACAAGGGTTGCTCTGACTTTAGAAATGTGGAGGAAGAAGAATGGATAAGCCTGGCAGGGGAAGTGTCAGGCTCGGGGGTGCGAAACAGCAATGGGCTTTTGGGCAAGGGGATAGCAAAAAATAAATGAATGAATAAATTTAACCATGAATACATGGCTAAATAAATAAATTAATTAATAAAATTTGCAGAATTAGAAATAAGATTATATCTTGGAGTATATCAAGAGATGCTGAAGGATTTACATGAAGGGAATAAGGTCAGTGCTGTGTCTGAAAGGTTACTATGACACTATGTGTAGGAAGATGTGTGTGTGTAAAACCATTAGAAGGCCAGATAACAGTGGCCCCATGGTCAGAGAAGAGGCAACAGCATCTGATCTCAGAGACTGATGATGAAGAGGAATGAGAGATTTAGAGGGAAAACTAGAGAGAGTGGACCTGGGGTTCTGAGTTCTGAGAGGTCTGAGAAGGAGAGCGAAGGCTGCTTTTCCGGAAGTGTGCTGTGGAGTCAGCCTCTCTGGATGGCGGTCAAGGAAAATGATTCAGACACTTGTTAAAGGCTGAAAGGAAGACCTCATTCAAGAGAAACTACTGCGATGAGGCACCTGCAGTAGAGGGGAGAGACAAAGCTCTACTCCAAATACAATGAGGAAAAGTAGAAATATACAGTTGAAGAGCAGGGTGGAGGTCAGTGGATGGAAAATTACTAAGGAGAAGCAGCAAGGCAAGGGGGAGCCTGGCTAAAGCCATGACGGGATTCTTGCTGAAGGCAGGCCACTGAGGGTGAGGTATGAGGAATTTGATCAGATCGATACTGAGGGTGGGAGATTTTTGCTCAATTGATGCAGCAGGGTTCTTGCTAAAAAGAAAAAGGCCTAATCAGAGAGACAACTCAAGTTTGGTCAAAGGAAAGGGTCTTTGTCCATGGCAACAAGTGAAACTGATGACGATCGATCCATGGAGCCCTCATAGTTCCCAGGACTCCAGTGCCTCACCTGCTGTTGGGTTCAGCCAGGTGTCAGTGTCTCCCTCACCTGCTCACCTGTAATCTCACAGAGGCCATACAAGGAGGCCAGGTAGGATGGGGCATGAAGAGAGGTCATCCAGTCCTCACTTAGCTGGTCCCCATTGGCCTTTGCATGAGTAGTTCAGGAGAGGGTAGGAAGTATAAGCGGATTACAAGGAAAGACTCTGGCAGGAACTGAGGAGGAGGGCGGCTAAGTGGATATTACAAAGCATTTCTGTACAACTGCCTGCAAGAAACTGGTTGAGCAATCTGATACACAGTTACTGTCAGAACTTTCTGTAGTAATTCTGCCATTACACGTGCAAAATTCCTCAGGAGTGAATACCCTCTCTCAGCAATCTAAGCTCTGCAGCCAGGTACCTCAAGTAGCACTTCTCCAATCTTTAAAATCCACTTACTTCAAAGGGCATCACTTCAGAGTAGAAAGGTGAACATGAGGCAAACTTGGCTCCCCCACTGAAAATCATGTCTTTGTCAAAATCGTTCAGACTTCAGGCCTGCAGATTCGGTCCTCTTTCCACTGCCACCCCAAAAGCTTGTGGGAAAATTTTCTCTGTACAGAAAGAAAGAAATCATGCTCTGGCAGCTGTATCCTGAGTAATCACTTTTGAGATAGAACTGTTTTTCCAGCTGTAGAAGCTATATTTGAATTTCACCAGCTGCTTTTCTAATGATAATTAGAATAGTGTGGTAATGGCATTTGCTGCAGAAAAGGTAGTGATGCTACCTAATCTTTCTTTAATAAGGGAGATTTTTTGCACAAGGGGAGATGACACGTATTTAATGTAATCCAGACATCTTCTCGTTGGGTGTTCCCCAGTTCTGCCAGTCTTATTGATCATCACCCCAACCATTAGAAATCCAATAAAACAGCATGAGACCCTATCACACACACGGAAAGGGAAACTCAACATATCTTTCTATCCATTTATGGGTGAGGTAACTCTTCTATTAAGTTCTCAATTTCACTTCTGTCTAGCTTCATGCGGTTTCTTTTCTCAAACTTGAACTCAGTTGCTTTTTCCTTTGATGTCACAGAAAGCATTTGTATATAGCTCATTTTTACAAAAGGTTTGAGAAAACAGGGGCATTGCATCGATGCAGAGCATAGCAAATTCTTCAAAACTAAATATGAATGTGTCCATCAGTTTCTAAGTTCAGAAATCCTCCTGCTCCTTCCACCAGTGTGAGGACTTCTTTCTCCTCAGCTTTTTTTCCCTGGGCCTACAGATTCCATTTTCCTGGCCCCCCGCCCCCCAGCCTTCTGTATTTACCTACATATTCCTTCTACCAGCTTATCCTGTCCCTGCTGTCTTAGCCTGCCTTTGGAAACTTACTGTTTTTCTTGTATTAATATGTAGAGATATATACTTTGCTTTAACTTACTGGTCTTCCTTCTGAGTACTATCTTAGAGCCTACTTTTTCACAACCAAATGGCTCTTCAAGGCATTTTGCTAAGCCAAAGACACTTCTTTCTTAAGAGAAATTTCATTAACAGCTTTTAAAATAAAATGTTATTTCCTTGCTATATTAAAGTCTACATGATATGCAGATTCAGTAACTTGCTTATCAGCATTACTTTTATAGTATTGCCAAAATAAGGCTGTATTTTGAAAATCACTAAGTAAGGAGACATAAGACTCAATATGGCCAGATTTTAACTTCATGTTTTTTCCATCTTCGTTGGCAATTTCTGTATGTTGCCTTTTGAGGAAGAGATCTTTTCCCACAAGCAGCCTCACCATTCTCTTCTTTACATTTTTTTTTGTAAGGTAAGTCTTTATTTCCAGGACACCATGATTCAGCTGGCAATGCATATTAAATTAAAAATAATAAACCTGAGGTTACATCTGATACACGCGATAAAATAGGGAGCTTGGGAAGAGGTGAAATTCTTGCTTACTTGCTTATCATTTTTTGTCACAGCCAGAAATTCACACCTAGAAACAAACTCCCAGAACACAGGCCAAGATGAAGTTGTCTCCGACTCTGCAGCACACTGGTTCATCCTGGCGCCCTTGTTCTATCCTCAAATGACAAAGCTCCTCCTCTGGATCCGACTTAGGAAGTGAGTTGATCAATCTCCACGGCTTTCATGCTGACAGCAATTCCATAAATTATTGAAAAGTAGTTTCAAGTAGTTTCCATTTTCTACCTGATCATTTAATCCTGCCTCAAATCACATGTCTGAGAGAATGTCTTTTTCTTGTTTGCAAAGTTTGCTGAGAGGTACCCCAATTTCTGTGTAGTTTCTGTGTAGGGATCTATTTTCATGGAAGCCTCCAACTAGGTATATGTCTAGCCTTCCAAAGTGGGATGATCCAGAAAAGGATTTTATGGAGGTGTACACAGGTATGTCAGCTCCATCACAATGCATCCGCTGGCCTGTCAGCCTCAGGATCACCACATGGCTTCATGTAGTATGTCATCAGATGGGAGGGGCCCCTCCAGGGGTGCACGGACTTGGACCAGGTAACTGGTGAATTGCTCTAGCCTGATTCTCTAGCCCTTTACCGTGGGGCCATACATCTGCTTAACATTACATTTCTTACCCAGATATCAGCTGGTTTTATCAGTTATGGACATAAAATATTATGGGGTCATGTAAATGTGGCAAGATTTTCATGTCTCTGTGATGCCTTCATCTGCATAAATAGGAACTCAACATCCTTGAAATTGTTCCTAGTCATCTGTGTGAGTTTCCCATGAGGGTTTTATAACTATAGAGAAGTTGTTGATGCCTCCCATACTCCTCCCCTCTCTTATTTCACCTCCCACTTTATTCATCACCTAAATGTCAACTGTTCTATCATAATAAAGATAGTAAACATAGAAGGATCCCTGGAAATTATGCCATAGGCCATATACATATTAGGTCATTTAATCTTTTGTTTTAAAGATTTTATTTATTTATTTTTAGAGAGAGATGGAAAGGGAGAGAGAAAGGAAGGGAGAGAAACATCAGTGTGTGAGAGATACATAGACTGGTTGCTTTTCATATACCCCCAACCAGGGACCTGGTCGGCAACACAGGCCCGTGCCCTGACTGGGAATTGAACCAGCAACCCCTTGGTTCAAAGCCGATGCTCAATCCACTGAGCCACACCAGCCAGGGCTCATTTAATCTTTATAGCCATGCTATCAGGTACTTCCTGTTATGGTCCCCATTTTCCAGATGAGGAAACTGAAGTCCAGAGAAGGGCCAGCAAGGAACTGGTGGAACTATAGTCTTTGCCTTTCACTGCTTTGCTATTTGCATGCAGTAGTCACGTTAGAGTTGAGTTTAAACTCTATAGGTGAGAACACAGGCCTTGACGTGAGTCAGAACTGGGTTCGAGTCCCAGCATAGCCATCACTGTGTGACTTTGACAAGTGACTTAACTTCTTTGACTCCTCCATATCCTCATCTGAAATAAAGCTAAGATTGATACTTTCTCCATTAGATTATTGTAGGTATTAAATAAAACAGTATACATAACAACACGGAGTCCTTGACCTGTTGTAAGCATGCAATGAATGTTAGCTCTGAATACAATAGCAGTGATCCCTTTTTATTCAAATGTCCTTTTTATTGGTTAGCAAACTGAGGCTTGGAGAAACAAAAAGCTTGCCCAAGTTTAAACAATGTTAAAGAGGCAGAGGCTATGCTTGAAACACAGCACTGGGATGTCGAAGTCTGAGCTCTTTCCAGCCGCACCATATTCAGCTACAGTGTGTTGCTGACGGTGAACTCCAACGATGCTGAAGACCACATGGGAGGTGCTATGTGGAATGTGGTTTTGATCAAGAAAAAGTCTCTGCCCTGATCTTGTATGCAATCACCTGTGATAAGAGCCACGTGTGAGAAGTTCCAAATGAGTGGAATAAATGACGAGTGACTGAATTACTGAGCAGAGCGAGGCCCCATGACTGTGAGCACAAATCATTCCTGCGTAGTCTCAAACTGCTGGCTGAGCGCCTACATCTTCATTTCACCTCTTGCTGTGGAACTCTTGTTTTTCTTTAAACCCACGAGTCCAACTCCATGAGTAACATAATATCATGTAAATGAGGGTAATCTTGGAAGGCAGGCTGCTTGTCATACTGTAGTTGCTTTGTTGCTGTAATAAAAACCACATGCTTCCTGGTATTTTTAGACTAGTTAATATTAGCAGGTCAGCAGCATTTTTATTTAGATATTGCAATTCCAGCTGTGCTTCCTTTAGTTACTTTGAGACAAATCAGAATTTCTACCAAACCATAAGCTTTCAGGAGAGTAGAAAATCAAAAGAAAACAACTAGCACTTCCCCTCAGCTTTTCTGGTTCCCACATGGAATTTGTGCTTGCTTCTTTGAGTCTTTGTGGAAGAAAGACATGTGGACCCAAGGGCTTGCTTTCAAAGAATGGTGGGGCAAATGACAAGGTGGGATAAATGGTGAGAAATGACTTGAGTTCATCCTGGCGGCAAGAGAAGAGAGTAGAGGAGAGGAGAGGAGAGGAAAGAGGGAGGAAAAGGGGATACTCAACTGCTTTGCTGAGTTCCTGAAATTTACTGGCATGGTATGCGTTTTTATTGCTGTTTTCATTGTTTTGAGAAAGGCAACATCATTCCATTCCATTCTTGAGTCTTTGTTGGAGTCATTTAAAATCTCTATATTTGCTTCTTTCGAGGAAATTTTTTTTAAATTTTATTTTAATCATTGTTCAAATACAGTTTTCTCCCTTTTACTCCCAATCCAGGCCCCCCCAACCTTCCCCACCTCCCTCCCATTACCACCCTCTCCCTAGTTTTTATCCATGTGTCCTTTAAGTTTATTCCCGTGAACCCTTCCCAATGTCCCCCGAAATTCCCTCTTCTCTCCCCTGTGGTCACTGTCAGGCTGTCCTCTATTTCAGTGTCTTTGGTTATATTTTGCTTGTTTCTTTGTTTTGTTGTTTAGGTTCCTGTTAAAGGCGAGATCATATGGTATTTGTCTTTCACTGCCTGGCTTGTTTCGCTTTGCATAATGTTTTCCAGCTCCATCCAAGCTGTTGGGAAGGGTAGGAGCTCCTTCTTTCTTTCTGCTGCATAGAATTCCATTGTGTAAATGTACCATAGTTTTTTGATCCATCCATTTACTGATGGGCATCTTGGTTGCTTCCAGCATCTAGCTATTGTAAATTGTGCTGCTATGAACATTGGGATGCATAGGTTCTTTTGGATTGGTGTTTTAGTAGTCTTCGAGGAAAGTTTTTATAAAAGTCTTTAAATTACTTTCCTACCCAAGTGTGTCACTTCTTCCCCACCCAGCATTGAATACCCAATGTCTCTGTGGCTAGCAGAATAAGAGTGCCACCTTTCTCTACCTAGAAAGAAATTGTGACAGGACTTTGACTGAGTGTAATGATGTCAGGAGCCGTGATCTCAATCCTTAGGGTAGGTCTTTATGGACCTAAGGAATGATTGATCGATACACTCTCCTCTGTCCAGCATACTAGAGGGAAAGGGGTAAAAGGTAGGAAAGAACAGTGTCCTTCACAACAATCTTAAGGACAAAGACCTTTCTGTGAAGGATCAGTCAGTCTGTGCCAGGCCCATGCAAGGAACAGCCGAAGCCCTCAGTGTGTAGAGGGCCGGGCCGATGAGACTGTGCTTTGGTGTGTTTCCTTTTTGTAACCAACGTCTCGTGATTATAGTATTGAGTCCCACAGCTATGCACAGGAAACGGTGGAATTTTCCTCACCATGACCACCTCAAAAATACATTCTCTCAAGTCCCTTACTCTGTCCCCTTCTGTAGTCTGGTCATTTTCAGGTAAAAAAATTAAAGAATATTTTATTTGATAATTTGGCTTATTAAGTATTAAAAGACCCAATAGAGTCTAAACTGAAACTAATCTTAGATCTAATTCAGAAGTTTTTCCTCTTCCCATAGCTTAGGCCTGGCCCTTGGCTGGGGGTTCCTAAATGGGGAAGGAGGGTCTTGCTCATCATTCTTGCCAACTCACTCCCTCTCCTCAATTTACTTTGCTACCTTTAGTTTCTCCAGGGATGGGGATCTGGATTGGGGGCCAAAGTGGAAGAGAGGCAAATAGTCTTTTCATGTAGTTGTCATTCTTTGTGATTCTCTCTTGGCTGGTAAGGCCAAGGTATTGGGCCTTTTGTTACATTTTTTTCATGATGTGCATTTATATGTGGGTCTTCTGCACTGGGACTTTTGTGTTGTATGGGTTCCTGATATGAGTGATATGCTCTTCAGCTGACTCCTTGTGACCCACTTACTTTTTTCCTCCTTCCACTGAACTCTTGTCCCAGTGGTTGTGTCTGAAGCCTCTTACTGTTGAGGTCCTATTGCTCTGGCAGGCCCCCGGGAGGGTGGGGTCCTTTAAAGACTCCCTGGTGGCCAGTAGGCTCACGAGGACTCATTCACGCCCCACCCACCACGCTCCAGGGGCAGCTGCAGGCACGCTTCTGCTTCCAGAAAGTGTCTGTGCAGGAGACAGGCTGTGTCTCTGTCCAGCGGTGTCCTCAAGACTGCAAGAACACATGACAGGCTCTCCCGTGGCAAAATGAGAATAGCCAAGTGATCTCTATTCCTATGAATTCCCTACAACAAGCTCCCTTTGGGAATTTCAAGTCTCGAGCACCCAGATCAAGAACCCCCAAAGCACCCCCCTTGTTCCTTCCTAGTCACTGTGGACATCCAGCAGCATGACATAGTCTCCTTTTATGTAGCCTGGAGGCGAGAGACCAGTTTGGCACCTTTCAGTGAGTTTCGAGCAGGCCCCTGTAGGGTTGAGAGGGGAGGTGCTCACCATTTATTGTTTTTATCTCAGCAGATCCCTGGCTGAAATGCAGACAACAGGAAAAGTTCCACTTGCACCCAATGGAAATCTGTTAAGTTAAAAGTTCATGAGGAGTGAACTCTCTGTGCTGATTTTACTTTGAGACTCCCTCATGAGTCATTTAGGAAAATATTTCCAGATTGTCCTATCTCTGGGAATTAGTATTTGTTCTCAGAATGTCTGTGAATATGGGCATGCCTGCTTCAACAGTTACTTGCTAGATATACAGAAAAAGTAATACACAGGTCTGCATTGATGGGAAAGGATGTATAGCCATAGCTAAAATTTATTTTGCCCTTTTTTTCTACTAAGCTTTGTTTTATATATGTTTTAACTCTTATATATTCACTATTTGTAAAATTTCACTGTTATTACCACCATATCAGAAATAAGGGGGCTGAGGTTCAGAGAGGTTAAGAAATATTACCAAGCTCACACACAGCTGGGAAAATCAGAGCCACATTCAAGCCCTGGTCACCTGGCTTCAGAGGTCCTGTTCGTCAACCACAGCACTCTTCTTCTCCAGGGCCAGATTTCACAGAGGAAATCAGGGTGTCTCCCACTGGTGGCTTCCCCATGAAGGTCCTCTCACTTTCCCCTCTGTGGAATCACTCAGATTTAGGGAAATTTGCCACTGGGAAGGTGATGGCTTTCAGGTCAAGACCATATCTTTTAGGTCGTGAGTTAGATTTTCAAAGCTTGATGTCACCACTCTGCTGCATGGGAAGAATAAGAGTTTTGGAGAAGAGAGAGCCTCTTTGGGAATCGTTCTGTGCCCATGATGGGAACTCCACGGAAAAAGTCTACCTTTTTGATATTTCTTCCTTAGGCCATGGGGAGCATCATAAGCAGGGTCCAGATTTAAGTTTTGGAAGGGGAGAAGGTATTGTTGTTTCCTTGAATTACCCCAGTTGTTAAGACAAGCACACTCTACTCCTTTGTGGTGACACAACGTAAAATGAAACGTCCGGACACTTGACTGAAGTGTGATCAGCCCCCCATCAAGAAGGGTGATGTGCTCACTGAAGGGGGTTGTCTGGGAGTTCCCACTGGTAATCTAGGGTGAGGATGAGGGACCCATGGCAGAGTGGGAGGGAGAACAAGATGCTCAGAAGCAAGTTCTCAGTAAAGAAGTGACATGAAATAAATCTTCGCTTCTAACATGTTCTTAGAAAATCTGAAGGGAGGAAGAGGAAAAGAAGATACTCAGGTAAGAGCTTTCTTCAGTAAAGGCGAATAAGAATTGGTCACATGCTTTCAAAGGCAGCAAGTCAGAGTGAGTCTTGTGTATCACACTGAATGGGACTGGGCAAGAATGGGATTGAAGGGCCTGCAGGATCAGCAAGGGCAGGAGGAGGGCTGGCAGCAAGCTTTGTTTGGCTCCTGTCTGGAGTGCTGCAGGTGAGTGGCAGATGGGGCTCAGAAGGGAAGCCAGCAGTCTCAGCTTCAAGGAAAAGGTGGCGTCCAGGCAACAAGGAGGTGGTGTGGCCATGAGGACAGTGGCGAGTGTAGGCACAGCAACTTGGAAAAATGTCCTGGAGAATGTTCTAATATATTTGACTTCTCATACAGTAAGCTTTGCCTGAAGAGCATGCAAATAACAGAAGGACATTTACTAGTCTCCATTCACTTTACAAATACAGGGTGGGGCAAAAGTAGGCTTACAGTTGTTAGGACACAAACACAGGGTTTATTCTTGTATCATTGTTTATTAATTATTGTATTATTTTTCATACAAACAACTATAAACCTATTTTTGCCCCGCCCTGTATATATTCGATGCTTCTTATGTGTCTGACCTTGCACTGAGCCCTGGCGATGCCGTGCTGCAGGCTGGGGTGGGCAGGGGGACCTGGTGAATGAACACAGTGGCATGATGAGTGCTTTGATGGGGTGGGCACAGGGGTTCTAGGCTCATGGGAGGGCCAGCAGCCCAGGCTTTAACTGGGGGAGTTGGTGTCAGAGAAGACACCCTGAAGAAAGTGGCATCTATAGGGAGGCCTGTGGAATGAGTCAATGCCAGCCTGGAAAACAGGGATGGGATGGGGAGACTGTTTCAGGCAGATGAACCTCAACCTAAGTAAGAGCCAGAGGCAAAGGGAGACCAGAATGGCTTGATGTGAGTAAAGAAGACTGTGCCAAAAGGAAGTGGCTGCAACTGAAGCAGAAGTGGGGACAGACGATGAGCGGTTTTACAGCTGCCCTATGCGGTAGCCCTATCATCACTGCTGCTGGGGCCAGTGAGCCCAGGGGGCTACGTGACTTGCCCCTAATCCCACAGTGCAGGCAGCAGCCCTGACACTGGATCTAGTATCTGCTTCATCCCAAACACAGAGCTTTTTCTTTGTTATTCCTGAATCTCTTTTTTATTTTGGGAAAGTTTAATTAAAATTTGTACACAAATAAATAATGTGTCCATCTCCAATAGACTCCCCTGCTCCATTTTGACCCAGAAGTCGTTGCGTCCTCTCAGGATTAAACAAACTGAAGTGCATTAAAACATATTCTTCCCCGATCCTGATGGAGGCAGCAAATCACCAAGAACAGGGCTAGTTGCTCAGGCGAAAAGTCCCTGTGAAAAAAAGCTTGGAAAGAGCCAGGGGGCATTTGTATTCCAAGTGAGAGAGTCCAGAGAAAAAAAATGCACAGCAGCTTCTTTCATAAAATTTTTAAAAGGACTAGTTTGTCTCTGACCTTGGTTGATTAGGGTCAGGAACTTGACATGATAATGCTGAATACATCAGCAAAATCTATGCTTGCTGACTGGTCCATGCTTCTGACTTGGTTTTTCCAGCTCTAACCTCTCTGTATTTAGTCCTTGCGAAATGCAAGCTTGTTTAAGTTTTGGTTTTATTTTATATTCTCTCTGTTTCCAGTCTGAGACAAAATCTGGCATAATTGTGGTATTTAACCACTGATAAATGAAAAATAGTGTTTATGAAAAACCACGACTCTTGTCATACCTCATAAGAACTTACGGTACCTACATCTGGATGGCTGTCTGCTTGGTAAGCATTTGAGGACGGTCTTTCCATTTCATCACAGGCCTTTGGACTTCAGTCACTCTATGTCTCCCTCCCTGGGGCATGGCTGGCCCTGGCTTGTCTTGGACAAAATTGAGAAATAAGGAAAGAATGTTTTGGGGCTGTCAATCCTCCTTTTCTTCCTCTCTCCGTAAGGCTTCCCTGTACTGGCTTCACACCCAGTGCCTTAGGTGCCCGGCACTACATTGTTTCTCTCTTCTCTTCCAATAAGATGATGACTGAAAATCTCAAGCTTAATCATTGGAAGAGAGAAAGGAGTAATGATGGTTGAGGATTATAAGAGCTTACACATAAATGTATATACTATATGCAAGATGTATGGTACTCAGAGTTTTATATACTTTGACTCAATGAGTTATCACATTAAGTCTAGGCATTAACAAATACCATTATTTCTCTATGTTACAGAGACATCAGTTTACATACCCAAGGTCATACCATTAGAACATGGCAGAGCAGGATTCAAACCCAGAACCTCTGGTTTTGTCCATGTGCTTAGACATTATACCAAGAGAGTGGGAATGATTCACTGACCAAGCTGTTGTAGGTACTGTGCTAGATTCTGTAACCCATTTTATTTAATGCTCCTAACTAGCTTTTGATATAAAATTTTATAACCCCAATTTATAGTAAGGAAGACATAAAGCAAATGACTTGCCAATATTTCATAGCTAGTAGGTGGTGGGACAGGGATTGGAGCCATTGTCTGAATGATTGCCAGTTCCATGTTCTGCCCACTACAGCGTACCAGGGTCCAGATGGTCAGTTACTGAGTAAACGTGTCTCTTCATATTTTTTACTTTAAATAGTATCAGAGTATTAAGTTAAGTTACTGAAGCTATGATCATTTGGGGCTGGAACTTTGGGCAGCAAGTAGGAGGCAGGAGAAACATTTTATTTGGGGTTGGGGGCAGTGGACACTGAGACTTTCTTAGATGCAGGCTGGTGACCACTTGGCCATCCTAGGATGCTAGACTCACCTAGAAGCTTTTTCTCTTCATTTTATCTAACTTACTTGACTGTCTTCACCCCAGTAATTCATAGCCTCCCCGAAGTGGCCATGCCTGAAACTAAACTCACCTTCCTTTATTCCCATCCAGGGTGAACAGTATCACCTAACCTAGAAACACCCTTCCTCCTTCACCTGTCACATTTAATTGGCCTTGTGTTCTATAGATTCTTCCTTTTACAGACACTTCTGGTTTATTCTCTTAACCCTCATCACTCATCCTGTCTTTGTTAGGTCATTCATCATCATTCACCTAAATTACCACAGTTGTCTGCCAAGTGACCTTCTCAATCCTAGTTTCTCCCTTCTCTGATGTCCCATCATTGCTGCCCCTGGTGTAATTGCTCCAAGGTGGAAATCTGATCATGTCACTTCCTTGCTCAAAATCTGTCAGCAGTAGACCCCGAACACTTATGTAATATTTCCTCAAACTTCAAGCTGTGGTCTTCAATACTGTACTCTTGTGTTTGATGGAGATCTCTTGGACATTAAAAAATCCCTTCTCTAATTTCCAGGACAGTTTAACATTTAAATAGATGCATTTTACAGGTCATTGATGACCACTTCTAACTTGAAGCCAAGTAGCCCTGTTTTTATTGTTGCAGGCTGTGGAGCAAAGAATAGAGATAAACTTGATAGGTAGACAAGGTGAGTGACAGCCATGTGACATCACCACAGTGTCTTTCAGTTGCAGCTTCATGTGGTTGGACTGGGACGAAGGGATGGGACAGTTGAGTCATTATTTAGCACATGGCCATGCAAGCAAGCTGAATTAAAAATGAGGCACACACCTTCGGTGACTGCCACATCCACATGCCACCAGCCATTTTGTTCCAGTTAAACAACATCCATTGCTTTAAGTGAATTTTGTTGGTTTGCACTGTATTGGGTTTTATTTTGTGGTTTTGTTTTGGTTGCATTATTGTACAAGTGTTATAAACATTGGGCAGTTACACCTGGTTTATGTTTGTATATATTTAAATAATGTTATACTAAAAGTAAGTTGTCAATACTTATTTAGTAAGTTTTTTCTTTTAATATTGATCCATACAGTTTTCCACACCCAGGCTCAGGAAATACTGGCTTCCAGGATTTAGTGCAAGCTCCGCAGAGCAGCACCTGAGAGTCTTGGAGTCTGGGCTCTACCACTCTGCCGCCTCATTCCTGTGCCTTCCCTCTATGCTGGCTCCTTCTTACTGGACTAGATAGAGCTCCTTGGCAGTAGGGATGATTTCTTATTCATAGCTGTGCCTATATGCCTGACAATGAATGGATGTTTGTAGAACAAACAAATGAAGGAATGAACGCATGACGGAAGGCAAGAGAAAGAGGAAGGAGGTTGTTCCATAGACCTAATGGCCAATCCCTGGCATTACTATAAATAATAAGGTTCCTTGTTTGACTCCGGGCTGGGATACCTTCTAGCCTCTTCTATCTCCTTAGCCACAATCTTACTAAGTCATTATAGGCAGGGAGAGAGGGAGGAAGGGAGGGAGGGAGAGGAGCAGGAAAGGAGGGAAGAAAGGAAGGAAGGAGAGAGAGATTCAAAAGCAACACACACAGGGGAAGGGCAGACACAGCTTGTACCCCATGGGAGACTGTCATCTTCCCATAGTCTTTTCAACTTGGACTTTCTCAGAGGATCAAAGAGAGGCTACGTCCCATAGCATGTCAACTACTCCCCTCCTTTTTTTAGGTTCAAAAAGAATAATTCATTTAAACAGACTTTTATGTGTACTTTATGTTTAGTCCAGGAAGTATTTGCTTTAAATATTTGTGTTCGGGAATGTGAGTTGAGATCAGCTGATGCTCAGGGTCTGACAACTGGCTGCAGCGCGGCAAGTGGCTTGGCGAACAAAGCTGTGCAGCTCCCCATGCTCTCCAAGGTCACTGTTCGCTTCAGGGTTCTGTGTTCCTGTTTGCTAAGGACAGCTACTGTAGAGGGTCTTGCTTGCTATAATGCCATTCTCATAAGGAAGATTGGGCAGCCAATCTCATCCACTAAAACAGAAAAATTTTCTTTTCTTTTCCCTTCCTCCCTCCTGCCCTCCCTCCCATTCAATAATTGCTTGCTGTGTCAGGCACTCTGCTAAGTCTGTCTAGCCATCCACCCAGACACAACAAAATTATATAACAGGTTCTTGTTATATCCATAAAGACTTTACATAGAGAGAATTTGGCTGTGACGAAAGGGGGTGTCAGCCTTGGTTCTTTCCCTAGAGATTTGCCTTTAGCTACTGAATTTTCAGACAAGGAGGCCTGAGTCCTCCCAGCTCTGCATTTGGAGCAAGTCATTCACCTCTTTGACCTTAGGTTTCCCCTCTACAAAATAATGATGATGAAATAGTATCTGCTCTTTTCTTCCATGAGGTACAGTGATGAGGATTAAAATTAAAATGAGATAATCTATGTAAAAGAGCTTCGTTAGCTGTTTAAAGTGCTAAACAAATGTATGGAGGGTTATTGTTCTTAGCATGGCTCCTCTCACCCTTCTCCAGAACACTGCATCTTCTGTAAGTGAAAGTCATTCGCTTCATACCGTTCAAAAACCATGGTGGACACCTTCGACCACTCTCCTGGACAAAGGTACTCAGGACCAGGCTCAAGCATGGATGTCTCGGGACAGAGGCAGGCCCCCGCTGCCTGCAGGAGGACAGGGCTGAAGGGCATGCTCTGTAAATGGAGGGGACCATGATGTGGAAGCCCCATTTTTGTCTGGGATTGTGAGCCACATGGCTAAATGGAAAACAACCAAATGTGAGCTAAGATTGCTGGTGTCCTCTCCTTGAGCACTTCCCCATGGACAGCAGTTTTTCAAAAGAATTGAATAAGTTTCTAGAGGTTTTCGGTTGATTATATTTTCTCACTGCACCCAAGTGATAAAACAAAACCATCCTCTGCCTTCTGGAAGATGTATGTAAACACCCTTCTTTATTTAAATCACAGTGACAACTTGGTTAGTTTATTAGTTATGCACTGCCTACCTCCCCACCTTCAGCTTCACAGCTGCTCTCTGGTGTGTCTACCCACATGCAGAAATGCATTATTGGGGAGGAAAGTTACTGCTTCCTATGACATAAATATCTACTTTGCTCCCTGCTTCCCTGTCTTTAGGAAATGCACATTTCTTCTCCAAGGGAAGAAACCTACACTATTAGTAATGGGTAGCACTTTCCCCACTGCCATTTTAGACCTCACATTCAGGCTATTCATTCATTTATTCATGAACTCATCACAAAGTAATTGAGGGCCTTAGAAGTGCCAGAAACTTCTAAGTGCTTATAATAGAGCAGTGAACAAAAGAGACAAGGGTCCTGCTTTTATGGAGCTTATATATGGAGAAGATATAGTCAATAAAACAAATACATGTACCAGACAGCTTCAGAGAGTGAACAAAATAGAATGACATAATAGAGAATGACCAGAAAGGGGGGTATCTGGGAAGGCATCCCCGAGGAAGCGCATTGGAGCTGACTGACCCCAGAGGACAGGGATCTGCCCTCAGTGGATCTGAAACAGAGTGTTCCATGTTAAGGGAACATCCAGTGTGAGGGTGAGAAAAGGCTCATCTCCCTTGCTGAGAAGCCAGTGTTTGCTTTGCTGATGTTGAGAACAGGTGGGTGTCTAGATTCCCAGGCCAGTTTTTTACTCTCTAACTTGTCACCAGTGAGTGCCCACAAGTTTGAGAACATGAGCTATCTGCTTCTCTGCTGAGTCCCCTCTCTTGCAGGGCTCTCCAGCAAAAAGAATAACAGATTGTACAGCTGGTTTCAAGTCACCGCCTTTCCTCAACCACCGTTTCAAGCTAAGCCTGTAAAACCTTTGCTGAGATCTATGTCTACAACGCTTACTGAAGCCAATGTTAGCACACAACTATTCTTCTTAGCTGCTACTAATAATAGAAATCATGACCTTTACTCTTCAGACACAGACTCATCCTGGGAAGTTAAAATGAGACTAATGGAATGTTCGTTTAAGAAAGGATACCTGCCTATGTGTGAACAGACCAGCTTTCTTGTTTGTACTGATGGACTTAACCAAGAAGAGTGGCAGAAAGTCCCTTTGCAAATCAGTGATATGGGAGTAAGTTTCAGGTGGGAAAATTATTTACTAGGTGGTAGGAGCAATCCTTCTCACAGTATAACACCCCCTGAGTGCATTTTGTACAACTTCTCCCAGATGCCTAAACAAAAGTGCCCAGTGACACGGCCCCTCTCTATCCTTTCCCCCTTTATGTGCCCATCTATCCTGGGAGCACTTGAAATACACAGCAATCACTTTTTCCCACATAATTAAATTAAAAGGTATAAGGAATAGAAGAAAATATACAACTCATATTAAACAAAGTGGGTGCTGCAAGTACACAGGATTTCTCAGTCTACTGAACTCCAGAGGCTTGTTCAGCTCATTGGCAGGCCATGCCATGGTTCTTGCTGCCTCCTTGTCCAAAATCACTCAGTGAGCTGACTTAGCTTTTCTGTAAGTTCTGTGCTATGCCCATTCCTACTACAATTTGTTGCTCATTTCTTCTTCAGGGCTAATCTGACATCATTCATTTACTCATACTTATGACATATTTATTAAGCATCAACTACAAGCCTGTGCTGTGCTAGGTTTGGGTAATACTAGTCAATTCACCCTGTGGACAAGCAAAATATAGCTCTGGCCCATGAGAAGCTGTGGGACACAGCTAAGGAAATTTGCTAAGGGACACAGACAAACAGGCACGAGTGACACAGCGTGACAGGTACTTTGACAAAAGTAAAACAGGACGTATGGGAGCAGAGGCAGGAAAGGAGGAATGGTACTATTTTGAAGAGGGGTAGAAAAATCTCTCTACTTCTGCTGGTCTCATCTTCTAGGTGTTTCCACTGCCTTTTCTTTTTCCTGCCTCTGGAGAGCCACAGGCCACAAATTGTTGGTGCCCATCTGGTCAACTCTCAGCCACATGGCCAGTTGGAAGTCATCATCTTCTTACCTTTCCTGTCTGGCTAGTCCCTGCTCTGCATCATTTTGGCCACATCAAGCTTCACTCCTAGCCTCTTCTGGCCACGCCCACAAGATACCACCAGCAGTTTCCTGTTTATAGGAACACAGGGCTTCTGTCTCAGTGGCACAAGGATTTAGGTTCATTCTCCCGGGAGTTATGGTGCCTCATGCTCCTTGTGATGTATCTAGGTTAAGGGCTTAGGAGAAGAGTTTTGTGGCTGTGGGTGAAATTCTCTCTCTGCAGCTAACAAGCATAGGCATGGGAATACAATCGGCTCCTGAGGCTTCATTAGACCTGAGCTCCAACTAGATGATAAAGGGTAGAACATATTAAATCAGCTATTCAAATGAGGAGATTGGCATGCATTTCTAAGCCCACAACCTGTTATACTTGCTAGAATTTTAATAATATAAACTGTGATCTTTAGCACTCTTATTATAAGTTGACTTACTACCCTGAGCATGAAAAATGCATTCATATAATCTATCTGATATTTCTGTGATAGGGTTAAGATTTTTTCAAGATGAATAGTGTGTATTTCTGTGCCAGCCACCACAGCTCTTCTCTTATTCTTTGCAATTCTTATCCAGCCTGTGTCAAAGGCAATGAACTAGGAGTTCACACTGCTATTGTACTCTAGGGACACTCTTTCTTTTACAGAACCATTATGTTGCTGAGTCACCCAGTGGTCAACCATTGGCTTCAGGGTGAAAATTTATCAGGTTTTACTGTTATTTCTTCTTCCACACAGATTCCAGAGGCAAACTCCCTCTCCCTCTTTGACTCAGGCCTCAATCTGATAACTGAACACAATAGAACTAGCTGAACAACAATCTCAGACCAGGGCCTGAGTCATCTTAGATAAGGGCCCCAGAGGGCTGAGGACTTGGCCCAGGTGCCTCTTCCTCCAAGCAGCCAAGAGTGTCCTCAAGAATCCCTGGCTTCAAAATTCTCCCACAGTCTTCTCCAGAGCTTGGAATTGTTTATTTTATATAGAATTATCATCGGATATTTTTCATGTTACCCAAAAAATATGTTCCTTGTAGAGCAGTAGATAATAAACATAAACCAAAAGTATAAGATTAAAATAATCCATAATTCCAACCTTCTTAGGCCGTGAACGTGATGTTGATACACGTTCTCCTGGACTCTTCGGGACGCCAGCTACACGCACTGTGTGCTGTGCGCATGGATTCAAATGTCTGTCCATTATACATATTGCCTGATGATTTACTTTTCTCTGTTAATTCCTCATTATGAACTCTTATGTTATTACATGCTCTATATTATTTTAATGGACGTGATTCATTATGTATGGAGATTTCATTAAAACTTTCTATGTGAGATATTTAGAATTTCCAGTTTTCACAAGTCAATGATAAACATTTCTCACAGAAAAATCTTTGCAAAGACTCTCTAAATGTTTATCTTTAGGAACATTTCTCTGGGTCAAGGCCAATTTGGATATCTTAGTCCATTTGGGCTGCTATAAGAAACACTATAGACTGGGTGGCTTATAAACAACAGAAATGTATTTCTCACAGTTCTGGAGGCCAAAAATTTGATATCAGGGTGCCAGCAGGGCTGGGTTCTGCTGAGAGCCTTTTTCTGTGTTGCAGTCTGCCAACTTCTCACTGTACTTTACATCGAGGAGAGCAGAGAGCAGTAACCTTTCTCGTGACCCTATAAAGCACTTATCCCATTCATGACATTATCTAATCCTAAAACCTCCCAAAGGCTCCTTAATATTATCACATTGCAGGGTAGAGTTTTGACATGAATTTTGGGAGGACACAAACATTCAGTCCATTAACATGGGGTAACCTACAATGAGACAGATTCATAGAATCATAGGGTCTCTTCAAGAGGAAGCAGTGATCCTCTGCTGAAATATGAATTAATAATAATAAAATCTAATCCAACTTTTCCTTCATCTCTTGACTACTCCTGTCAAGCTATTAATGTTTAAATAGCTCCAGAGATATACATACAGCTCTGTTCATACAGCTACTTATAACCCACAAATGGTTTCACATATTTTATTTTAGGCCAAGAATAACCTACAAAGTAGATCTGATATTGGCTTTTTTTTTTTTTCCATATGAGATGGTGTTGAATCCCAGTCACTCATTTTACATCACTTCTAACTCTCTTGTTCCAATTCTTTGCTTGTGTATAGATGCAGCAAATCTATTCTTTAGTTCACCAGCTAGTCCTCCCTGAATGCCTTTGAGGGGGTGAGATAGATGAGTTTTGAATTGGGGAAAGGGGGGTATGAATGGAGGTCGTGAGATCCAGAGCAAGAAGGGCCTCCCGAAACACACCTGGTATGCCAGGTGTCATTGTCTGGCTGGTGGCATGCCTTCTCTGACTCTGAGCTAGACACAGATCATTGTGATAAATGTACTTTTATATCATCTTACTGTATTCTTATTATGAAAGTATCAAGAAAATGAACATGCAAAGATCACTATGGAGAGAGTTAATTTGGTTATATTTATTTCTCTTTTGTTTTCTATGTTTTGCTTGATTTCCCCTCATTTGAAATCGCTTCTCTGATGTCAGAGAGATAACATTTGCCTGATGACCTCCACCAGAGAGCTGTCACAGAAGCAGCATTCCGCAGACACTGAGTGCTTATGAGCACCTGGTAGAGGGCAAAGCAAAGGGCAGCCAACTGTCTGGGAAACACGCTTTGGTTGAAGGAACAGTCGGCAGGGTGCCCTCTTGTGGAACTCTGCTCATTGTCTAATCTGCCTGGCAACCACAGGCTTTTGTAGATCTTTAAACCAATGGCTATTTTTATTCCTGGTAAATTTGTGTTTGCGGGTATTCCTAGAAGATTTCAAGTGCAATTCCTGGATGCTTTTAATATGCACCAAGAATTTATAAGCTCAAATCAGTGTGCAATTCAAAAGGTTTATTTACTTATTTAATTTATTCTCAGGAGCCAGATTAACTGTGATTGCCTCCCAAACTGGTATGTTAGGTAATTATTTTTATATTTTGGTAAAAAGCCTTATAAAATATGGTTTTGCAATTAGATTAAAAAAAAAAACCCCAAACCAAAAATCTACCTCTCCCACCTGGGTAGAGTTTCAGCAAAGCCCAGGCAGTAGGGGCTATTTTTAGTCCTGATTAATGATTATGCCAAGATAATACCAAGTTCAGCAGCTTACTTGGAGGAGACGTGACAGCTGGGCTCTCAGGGCAGCCTCCGGTCAAAGTCGACATCTTTACAACAAAATGTGCTCTCCCCAGCCTGGGGAGAGTGCAGGGGTGGCACTTTCTATGACATTGGTGTCAGTTTTGGCAGCCCAGAGCTAGTGAGTGGAGGACAAACTGCTGATTCAGGGGCCCGCAGACATGGTTGATCTCACTGCAGTGAAAATAGGTCACTAATGACTCGTGGCAACAAGCCAAAAAACTGTGGCCAGGACTCTGAACCTTCCGCTGGTGGCACGCTGGCAAGATCCATTTTATTAGAACCTCAGAAAGCAAGCAATCTGCTTAAATTTGTTTACAACCACCACAGGTTTGCAGAACTCACATGCTCAGATTCTGATCTCTCTCCTGCTTGACTTTATTTTTTTAACCATTCAAGTTGTTTATTGTTTCAGTTTATCCTGTTTCCATTCCCACGCACTGAAATAACTCTGCAGCCCCTGCCTCTATTTGAACAGCTGAGCAGATAGGATTCTTCTTCCTCTGACTGCCACCTGCCCCGCCCACCCCCCACTCCTCTCTCCCATGCCCCAAGTGGCAGGGAACAGAATGGAGACCAGGCAAGGATGATATTACCCTCTCTGATTATATGTTGACACTGAACCAGTCCTGTCCAGTCTAGTCCATACCACAGTGACCTTCATGAAGTCACCCATCTCCGTGATTCTAGAAAGTATCTGGTGTTACCAGTATGCAATAAAATAGTATTTTAGTTCATTTTGGATAATGTTGCTTTAGATCAGTGTTTCCAACCACTCTCAGTAGTTCTCTAAGAAGAAAAGCGGAATTGTGGAGATGAAGACTGGGAATTGCTTATGGGTCCTCCGTACAGGCTTGGGGTAACTCAGTGTAGAGCTTAGACCAGAGATTCCCAAATGAAAATGAGCTGCATTCAGCACTTCCTGCAGGGCCTGTTAAAAAGCAGATTGCTGGGCTCCACCTCCAGAGTTCCGATTCAGTAGATCTGGAAGAGGGGTTTGGGATTTTGCATTTCTAAGCAGTTCCCAGGTAACCATTCACTAAATGGTTGCTGAATTAATTAATTAGTGACTGAATCCTATCAGTGATGTTAAAACAGAAGCAGGTTTTCTGAAGGCCTGGGATTACCTCAAATGGGATGTTGATTGAATTAAATGTGAATGATTAAGTCACTGAAATTATGATTAAAAACACAATGGGATAGGGAGGAATTGGACAATAGAGCCTTCTCAGGCCTGCCCAGGCTGAACACATGGAGCTGGGTTTTAGGAAAAGGCTGGGCAGAGGAAAGATGGGTCCGTCACATTTGACAAGGTATTTTACCCGCAGTTTGTAGAAAGAGACAGAAACCTTCCACGACTATCAAGCAGGGAACTGACAGCTGCTCTCTGGAGCTCCACTCTCCCTGCTATGCACTGAATCTCGCAGGGTAGGGTAGCAAATGGCTCTTACATCAGAGAAGGGTTTTCAGTGTGGTTTGTGTTTTAGGGACTGTTGCACATGCTGGGAACAAATGGGAAACCCTTGGAGATCAGCTCCTAGAACTCCTCAGATCTGTGTGTTCATTCGTTTAGATGGAAATGAAGGGGGCAAGAGTTTTGAGTCTGGTTTGGTTAGACCTGAGCTCCACCCCCCTGCCACTGTCCCACAACTTTATTCTAGCTGCCCCAGGAGGTCCTCTCCTCATACCCCGCCTCATGTTTCAAGCTCTATCAATACCACTGTGCAGCATGTTTTCTAGCATAGACCTTGCTGCCCTTTGCTTCTCGATTCCAACCAGCCCAAGTCTGGATAACTCAAATTTAGCATTTATGACCTTAGCTAGCAGCCACCTCTTACAGAAAGTCTCTTTAAGCACCTTTCCTATGAGTTCTCATAATACCCTGTGAATACCTCTACCATTCATTTTATTTATTCATTCAACAATTACCTACTGAGTTCCCGCTATGTGCTAGTCACTAGATGACTATATAAAGATGGGGGCAAAAGCCCCTCTGTTGTCCTTAAGCAGCTTATTGTCTATGAGGGGATATGGATATGTAAATAGTCACTGTAATGCGAAGAGCAGAGTCCTAATGCAAAGATAATGGTGAGCATTGGGTGAGGTGGAAAGTACACAAAAAGGGCACTTAACCCTGACCTGAATTGTCAAGGAGGGTTTTGTAAATGAAATAACATCTTAGTAAATATCTAAAGGGTTGAATAGAATTCAGCCAAAGACATGGGAGAAGAACATACCAGGAGAGAAAAAACATTTGCAAATCATGCAGACATCTGATTATATAATTGGCTGTAGACCATGGATTTGGGTGCTAGGATTATATTTTATTTGTTAGTCTAGCCCTGACTCATATAGCCAGTACCTGGCACACAGTAGACATCCAAGGAAATGTTTATTGATTGAATGAATGAATGAATTAACCTCTGCCCAGATGGCTGGCAAGGGTAGTAATTAATAACCACAGAAGGTGATGATTCTTAGAAAGTGAATATTTGTGGCTCAGTGGCTCTTTATTCTAGTTTTCATTCACTCTTTCCTGTGTGCTGACCAGTGGGTCAGCAGACATGAAAATTCCATGGGCTCAATCGTACCATTTGCTGTAGCATAGATGGACCAGACGGTATTATGCTAAGTGAAATAAGACAGAGAAAGACAAATATCATATGATTGCACTTATATGTGGAGTCTAAAGGATAAAATAGGCAAACAAACAAAGCAGAAACAGGCTCACAGATGCAGAGGACAGACTGATGGTGGCCAGCAGGGAGCGGGGTTGAGGACTGGGTGAAAAAGGTGAAGGGATTGAGACGTACAAATTGGTAGTTATGAAATAGTCACAGGGAGGTAAAGTACAGCATAGGAATATACTCAATAATATTGTAATAACGAAGTAAAAAAAACTGCACGGGTTCTCTGTGTAGGTGTGTTTCATGCCCTGAGTATGATTGTTGATATGGTTTCCATTTAGCAGCTAAATGATCTAACTTAAGGCTTTAAAAACAAATGTGCAATTTCTGAAAAGAAGATTGATGCAAACAAGGTTAGCACTGATAGTGCATTTTAACACTGCTTGAAATCTAGAGAAACCAAAATGTGTTCTCAGAGACAGGCCTCTTTATTTTTTCATGACTAGACAAATACTGATTTTTGTTGTTGCTGCTGCTGTTGTCAGTTGCCTCCCAGGGTGTGTTCTGCCATTAATGGGACAGTTAGGTACGTGTCTACAGACCCACACACCTGCCCACTCGTCAGCGAGCTCTGAATTTCTGATTCACCTTGGGAAAATGGGAAATGATTAACTCAAAGAAATGAGGTGATTTACATTTTCTGAATGAATGATAATGATTGCAGTGCTAATGCTTAAGAAATTTGTAGAGGAGTTCATGAAAGAAGTAAAAAGCGTTCCTGTGTTCTCAGAAATCGTTTTAGTGCCAGGAGCCCTGGTTTAAAGAGTTGGGAAGGCAAAGGAGGCAAGAAGCAGTGAGGGTGAGATTTTGAACAACTTGGTTGGAAAGTCGTTGTGCTATGCCTCAATGGTGTGATTTTGTGGCCTGATGCCTGGCTGCAAATAGATGCTCAGCAAGGGCTCATGGTTTACCATGCATGGCTCACCATGGTTCTACGTAACTGTGGGTGCATGTTAGAATCACCTGCAGAGCTTTGAAATATAGCTTCACCCCAGGAGTTTGATTTAATTGGTGAGAGATAGAACCCAGGCACTGGTAATTTTTTAAGTCCACCAAAGGTGATTCTATCTGAAAGCCAGGATTTTGACTAATTGATCTGCTAGATTAGGGGAGCCTCATGCCAGCTGGGGAGTGACTCCTTGTCTCCCTCCATGGTCTCTCTCCAGGGACAAGAACATGGAATGGAGAGGAAGCAAAGAGGAGTAATTAAGGGTTTAGTACGATCCTTTAAAAACCCCTGGTTGGAGAGGTTTTAGGAAACATAGGTCATATGCATTGTGTTTAGTATTATTATCCTTGGAATCAAAAGGAGAACACGGGAAAGGAAGAGTTGTTATGATGATGGGGCAATGGTATTCAGGCAAGATACTTCTAGGAGCTTTTGAAACATGTTTGGCAAGAAACTCACTGATCACTTAAGGGGCCTATACAGTGAAATTTGATGGGAATGGAAGGGAAGTACTGGGCAATGGGGGAGGAAGGGGTGGGAGCTGGGAAACTAGATACCAGCAAATTAACTGTTATAATTATTTACCTGCAAAATACAGAGGCTTCTCAGTGACTCCCCGGAGAAAACAAGGAAGCATTCCAGAGCTAATGCTCATGGGTATGGGTGGTAACATAAGTTTCAATATCATCATTTAGAGAACTAAATAAACGATTTAAATTTTCATTACTTTAAGTATCACCAAAACAGGGTGAGACTTGTAAGTGGAACACTCCACCAGAGTTCTGCCCACCCCCACCCCACCCCCTAAGTTGGAGATTCCCAGAAGGTATAAGTTTCTGACATTCACATATTTTGTGCAAAGCTTCTTAAGGCTCTCAGAATTATACTACAGTGCTCTTGGGGAAAAAGTGTCTTTGTAGAAAGCATTCCAGTAACCATTTTAATAATGTGCCATTCAGTAGTTCTAATTTGTGCCAGTCTCAATGCCCAGCTCACATTCACTTAGGGAAACTTGGGTCTAGTCCAACAGGAGGCCCTGAGTTTCTTTGCTTGACCACCATCTACCCTGAGCTTCCCTTTGGCTCCTCCCATTTGGAGCAGTTACATTTACTAAGCCATGGAGGTGAGAACCATGATGGGCTCCATCCTGGAAAGCCCCAAGCTCTCTGGGATACAGGAATCCGTATGCCTATAGACTGTGGGATCCTGGAACTCAGACCCCTTCAAGGGACGTGGCATCCTGTGAGTGAAGCTGCAAGACAGAACATCACTCCTGCCAACAGAATCATCCAAGATCACCACTTGCTACTGCCCTGTCACATTGTGCATGATGTGACATTAGTGACCCCAGACGGGAAAGGGTTTTTACTGATCTCCCCTGTACCTTATATCCACATCTCCTAGAACTTGTATCTCACTGACTAATTGGAGCCCAAAGTTCTGATTTTTAAACAGAATGTTGGAGCTCACACAGTTCAAGTCCTCCAGCAGAATTTTCCTCTGTGCCTGGCATCTTCCTGATGGAGTCCAGCTCTGGAGCCCTCCACACAGGAGTCAGTGTGTATAAATTAAAGAAACTAAGCTGGCTGTGGTAGGTTGATCCTAGTGCAAGAATCTGCCTGGAAGAGGTCACTACGGCCCTGAGCCCCTGCTTACAGGACTTCCCTTACTGGTTTTCAAAGGGCTCAAAAGAGTGAGGGGCCATGGCTTATCTTTTGTTCATGGAATGCCTTTTCTGGCTTTTTTTTTTTGTTAGTAGTTCTGGTCCACTGTCCCTGGGTCATGTAAGAGAAGGGGTTTGCCCAAATGGCATGTTTATCCTCCAATCTTCTGTAATATCCACTAAGCTCTTGGTCTTTGACTAAGATTTGTGAGAAATGGTTAATGGATACTAGGAAAGGTCTATTCAGGATCTTCCCTTAACCCATAATGGTGCTATCCATCCAGCAGAACTGGTGTTTGAAAATGAACAGTTAACCCTTGTTCTCCCAGGTAGTTCTGAATTTCTAGGATCAAGGTTCATGTGCCTCTGAGGTCTTATAAAATCTTATTTTCTAAAAACACTAATACCTCCAGATATTTCATATCAGCGATTATATTTCTGGATCTGGAAATCTGGATACATTTTCTGGCAGCTGGATCTGGTACTATTGACTCCTGAAAACTGGCAATGGAAACCATTGTCTCTGATAAGCAGTGTTTGGCATTCTGAAACTAGGTTGTGGGTTCAGGTCTCCTTTGTGTCTATTGAGAAAGAAATAGTCCATCTAAATATAAATTTTATCTCAGTTGTTATTCTTTACAGTATACATACTATGAGATTCAGAGATAGTAAACATGCCCTCTCAATTTATCATTCTCAAAAAGAACTAGACTGTTCCTAAGTGGTCAGGAGTTTTTCATCTCTATTCTAGAACGTTCTCAGGCCACAAAGAGTGCACTTTGCACACACTTGTTTTCTGGCTTGGAATGTCCTTCCTAGTCTTATCTGTATCTCTTCAGGTAGAAAATGAAGCTTTCTGTCCTCTGTGGGACCTGTCTGGGACACTCTGAAGAGAGGAAATGGGAAAAGCCAGTGCTTGAGTATTTTCTCTTTCTGTTTCTGTGGCTTTCTGCACACAGTGCATGCATTAGAAGGATAGCATCTTAACTGGCCAAGAGTGTTGCCTACACACCTGGACACATGTAGTAAGAATGCTAGAGCGGGCCCTATGCATCCAGCCATCTCCTCCAAAACTCCTGGGTTTGCTGTGTTCTCTCCTCCGACTCCCACCACCTGCTCCCACTTCTTCCCTGACTCTCACAGGTATGGGAGGCTTCTGCATTGCCGGGAACGTGCCCTGACGGGAACTTGTACCCACGACCTTGCGGTTTCATGGGACAATGCTCCAACTGAGCCACACTGTCCAGGGCTCCTGGTGGCTTCTTCTGCTGGGCCTTTTCAGATCCTGAGGGGTGAGAGCTGAAGTTTTTCTTTAGCATGAGCCTGTTCCTGGGAGCCTGGAGATGTTGCAAGTCCATCCCTATCCAAGTGGCTTCTACCCATGGAGTGCTGAAGGTTTTTTTATCTACAGGTTTTTGTCTGTTCCCTTCTTTCTGTAGCAATAGAATGATATGGGATGGCCTTCTTTTTCTTCTTTTTGTTGCCATCCCCACCCCACCCCACCCCACCCCACCCCACCCCACCCCACAAGCCCCAGTGTTAGCAGTTCGATCCTTAAAGACATGCTGGAGCCATCTGCACTGGGCTGCAAGGCCTGCAGGCCTGCTGTGGGGTGAATCCTCCTCTGCACTGGCCATGGGCACCTCGTGGGACCTTGCAGTTCCTGTATGTTCTCTTCCTCCTCTTCCTGTTGTTTCACTGATTGGCAGAAATTAGGGGGCTACTCTGGCATGTCAGCCAGCATTCCTGCTGCAGCTTGCTCCTCAGAAATTATTTAAGACCTGCCTTATATATAATTTTTCTCCTCACTGTCTTTTTTTCCCTACTCCTTCCTATAACAAAGTTCCCCAATTCAGTTTCTAAGCAGAGGTCACTCTCCTTCCCTCTGTTAGCTAGGCAGCAATTTGACCTGCACAGTCCTGTGGCTGCTGGAACTCTGGAGGGCTGGCTGGAGAGGCTTCGCCATTCCACTCCAACAGCAGGCTGTGTTTGCCTTGAGGCCAAAAGTGACTTCAGACACCAGGTGCCCCAGGCCTTCTGGAGGCCTTCTGCCAGCCTCTTCCCTCCACATCTGGCCCCTGCCATTTTTCATTCTTGCAGCCTCTCAGAGGTGTACTCTGGCCTGATGGAAAGTACCCACCCACCACACACACACACCCCAGGTGCTGGAGCTTCCTGGAATAGTTTCAGCTGGCAGTAACAAGTAGCTTTAGCAATGAGTGACTTGCATCTCCCATTGGTGGGTCTAATGCATGAGTCTAGTTTTCAAAAGTTTTACATATAGAAAAGTTGACATATGAATTTTCAAAAGGTCAATATTCCTGTGAGCCTAGCACCCAGATCAAAAAGCATAATATCCTCAGAAGTACAAAGCACCGCTCATGTTTCTTTCTAGACACTCTGAACTTCCAGCAGCATCGGTTAGTTTCACCTGATTATTAACTTACATAAGTGGAAGCAGGCACTGCAACTCTGTTGTGTCCGACTTTTTACTCAACATTGTAGTTGTGCAATTCATCCATATCATCGTGTGGGGTTGCAGGACCCACATTTCATATACTGTGTAGTATTTCAAAATTCCATTGTATTATTTTGCTTTTTTTTGCTCCAGATTTTGGCCATTATAAACAGCAGAGCTGTGAGCATGGTGTGACCAGTCTTCTGGGTGGACATATGCAGGCATTTCTGTTGTGTCTATGTAGGTATGGACATGCTGGGTCATAGGGTATGTGTTTGTCATATGTTCCTTCCTCCCCAACCTTACTGCACTCAGCATTTTCTATATTCTCACTTTAGCCATTCTGGTGGGTGTGTGGTAGTATGCCACTGTGGTTTTAACTTACAGTTCATTTTGCCTGGGTATGAAATTAGGGCATCTAATGACAGAAGTCACCGTAGACATATGCTTGCTGTCACTTCCAAAAGAGATAGCCTTTTTACCTCACTTTAGAAACAATGTATTTACAGAGCCTAGCTTGAAAATCCAGAGTTCTTTAGGGAGCTACACTCTGAGGAAAGATTTTCATTAACAGTCCTAGTCTCATCCCAAAGGATTGCAAGTGACATTGTCTACTGGCACGTTCATTTGTTTGTTCATGTACAAACAACTGTGGAGCCCTATCTATGCCAGGCACTGTTCCCAGTGTTGAGAATATATCAGAGAACCAACAGAATATAGACTCTCAGGCAGTTCATATTCTAGGGTGGGAAGACAGGCAATAAACTAAAAGTAGATAAAATGGCTATCAGACAGTGAACAGTACTATGAGAACAGCAAAGCAGGGAAGATGTAAGGAGCGCTGCCGCAGCTTTAAATAGAAAGGTCAGGGACGGCATGGCCTCACCAACAGTGACCAAGAACAAGCAGTGTAGGTGTCAGGGAAGGAACATTCCCGGGAGATCAGCATGTGCAAATGCCCTGAGGTGGGGCACATTTGAGGAATAGCAAAGAGGCTGTTGGGAACAGGATGAACAAGACACAATGGGGTGCAAAGGAGAATGCTGTATTGGGTCTTACATGCAATTCTGAGTACCCTAACTTGCCCTGAGCTCTGAGTGAAATGTTTGCAAAGCTGCTGTGGATCCACCTCTCTGACACCTCTCGGTATCACATCTCCCTTTCTTCCGTGACCACTTGGTTCGCCTCCCACAGCCTGGCATGGATCAGGTTAGTGTCCTTCCCTTCACAGCTCTTCTAGTTATTTAGAGGTCATTTGTGTGATGTAACAGAAAGGAGGGGAAGTGGACAGAGTTTAAGGATATTCATGTTTCTGTGATGCAGTGAATAATGCTAGAGTTCAAATATTCCTTAAGAAATCCCCAGGAGATAAACCCTACTGGACCTCACAGCATGTGATAACCAACAGGCATGGTACATCAAAACCAAACAAAATCAAGAGTTGTGGGATCTCTATTTTCCATCTGCATTGTAGAAAACCAAGCCTAATGTTCAAGGTCCCTAACCCTGACCAAGTGTCCCTTGGAAAAACTAAGAGGCAATCCAACATGTGCTTTTGATTCAGGCAAACATATCTGTGACTTTTCTGAAAGGGACTAGGGAAGAAGGGGCCTTATTATTAGAATATCCTGAGCAGATGAGGAAAAATCCAGAAAAGGAAAGTAATAGTATATGAGAAAGGGAATATTAATCAATAAATGAATGGTATTGAAAAAAATTGGGTCAACCAATGAAGGAAAAAGTAGAATCTTTATAGCCAAAACCAAAATTAATTTCCACAAAAATACTAGAAGACAATGTGAGTGATTTTTTTTATAATATAGACTGGGGAAAGTCTTCCTGTATCATCCAGAAAGTAGCCTGACATCATCATCATTGGACACTCTGTGTCAACCGCAATCCCAGTGCTTTATCTATACTGCTATTTATTTAACTCTTATAACAATTTTATAAGTTTTAATATTATAAATTTCCCCATCTTCTAGAGGATGAAATTGAGGCACAGGGAAGTCAAGTAATTTTCCCAACAAGCGTTAGTGCCAGGATTCAAATCAAACAAGTATAACTTCATGGTCCATATTTCTAAACTATTAAACTGCAAAGGGAAATACTGAGAGATTTGAATACATGAATGTAAAACTGTATGGGAAAAACTCATGTAACAGATGATAATGGGGAAAAATCATGCTACATATGTAACAGATAAAACATTAATAGCTTTTACAAAACAATTTCTCAAGTGTTATTGCCCAGAACACCAGTGTCCTGAATGCTAATGGGTATTCTGGAAAAAAAAAAGTTTTGATGGTCAATTAAGTTTAGGAAATGATGTGCTAAATCTGACCTTGGAAGGCTTTTTCCTTCCCTCAGCACATCTACTAAAATCTCAAAAAGCAATAAAGTTCTCTGAAATACAGTCCAAAAATATGTCCTCTTTGTATGTTATGAGCTCTTACAAATCTGGAAGGAGAACATAAATACCCCAATATAAAAATGGGCACACAAGAAAACAGACAATTCAAAAGAGAAAAAAAATAGTTATTAGCATATGAAAACAAATTCAAGCTTGTTAGTAGTCAAAGAAAAATAAAACAATATGTAGGTACCAATTTTTATCTCTTAAATGGACAAAATATTAAAGAGGTTTACATTCACCATTTGTGAGAGTTTGAGGGAAAAAGTGCATTCTTAGGAAATTCCTGAGGTTGTTGATGAGTACAAGCTTTCTGTATTGTGGGACAATTTGACAATGGGTATCAAAGGCCTTAAAAATATACTTGACTTGATCTAGGAAAGTATGTTCATAGAAATTTATCATAAGGATATAATTGGGCAAGTAGACAAGTATAGGGAGTTCACTGCAGCATCATTTATTTTAGCAAAATTGTTTGTTAATATGTTAAAGCACATTTGTATATTGCAGTACTATGTACATCTTTAAAAATGTCATGTTGATTTTATTCCCATGGAACAATATCCAACATATATATAAGAAAAAATTAGACCACTAAAATAATTTGTAATTACTGTTTGTAAAAAAGAAGAAAAGAAAAAGACTAAAATCATACACATTAAAACGTTAATGGTGGTTTATTTTCTCTAGTAGTGCAATTTGGGATAATTTTTTCACCTTTTTCCTTATTCCCCTTTAATGTTGATTACTTGCTACTTTGAAAATAAAAATGGTTATTACCATTTTGAAACATGACATTTTTATTACTCTGAAATAATGAGTCATGCATTTGAAAAATAAGAGGATTTAATTCAACAAATATTAAGTTCTTTGTTATGCTAGCAAACTCAGCCTAATAAGCTAAACTCAAAGGGAGGTTAAGTAGGACTCATGAGGCAGAAGAAAAAGAAGCTTAAAAACCCTGCAGTCTGCAGAAGTAATAGATATTTATAAAGGCGATAGAGATAAAAGGGGGAATTAAACTTCACTTGGTTACTTGCTGCATTGAATCATTGGTTTTTCAGAGGAAAAACCTGGACAGCCAAAGGTTCTTCTTGTATCGGGTAGAAAATCAAGGGGCCATCAAACAGAGCATGGCAAATGGACTTGCGGAGCCACCCTCTGGCCATTTCTGAAGGGAATCTCAACAACTTGTCCCTGAATTTGTGGAACAGGATCTGGGCCAACTCTTCCCTTTTGGACTGACCGAAAATGAACTCCTTATGCAGTACATGGACCAGTTCCAACACACCCAGTGCTCAAGGTTGTCAGCCAGCTGTTGGAAGCTCACACTGACTAATTTTCTTTTCTCTTAAATGGAGCAAATATATGTTGCCTTACATACAAAGGGAAAAATGAATTGAAGGACCTAATTTGCATATGTCCTCAACTTTCTAAAATTAGCCTTAAGACTTGGTCAATCTATTCACCCATTCATTCTGCTGTAATAAATTGTGTTGAGATGGGGAGGGGTCACAGGGAGAACTGCCCTCCTCAATTATGATATGTAATGGGAATTCCCCAGTCAATTCTCATGGAAAGGATAGGACCTGAATACTAATGAAGAACCTACCTCCTTTTGGACTCTCTTGCCATTGGCAAAGCTCTCCAAAAGCTTACTGCCCCTCTGGGATCCTGAAGTGGGTGCCTGTGGAAGGGAGAAGGGGCTAGCTCCCTATGGGGGACAAACTGGCAGCAGAAAGGGAAAGGGAAATGCTCTTAATGGAAGGTTAAGACCCAAGGCTGTTTGTCTTTGACTAGTTCCTTGAAGTGCTATGTATTTTTTATTGTTGTTCTATTACAGTTGTCCCAATTTCCCCTGGTTGCTTTCCCTTGCCCTGCCCCATCCCACTTCAACAGTCAATCCCCACCCTGTTGTCCCTGTCCATGGGTCCTTTACACATGTTCTTTAACTAGGCCCTTTCCCCTCTTTCCTCCCTTATCACCTTCCCCTCTGGTCCCCGTTAGTCTGTTCCTTGTTTCCATGCTTCTGGTTCTATTTTGCTCATTTTTTTTTGTTCATTAGGTTCCTGTTATAGGTGAGATCATGCGGTATGCGTCTATCACCGCCTGGCTTGTTTCACTTAGCATAATGCCCTCCAGTTCCATCCATGCTGTCATGAAGGGTAGGAGCTCCTTCTTCCTTTCTGCTGCATAGTATTTCATTGTGTAAATGTACCACCATTTTTTGATCCACTCATTTACTGATGGGCACTTAGGCTGTTTCCAACACTTGGCTATAGTAAATAACGCTGCTAACGTGTTATTTTTTATTCTTAATATTTCATTTGAGTGACCAAAGAGATACTTCCTTATATAAATTTGTATTAAATTAGCATATTAGCTGACTTAGGAGCTGGGTCTTAATAGGTTGATTTTTATGTTACTTAGTGGAGGAACTTCCAAGTTCCAATGGAAAATGTAGCTTTCTATATTTATTTAAAATAGAATCCATCATGAAAAATACATATATTTTAGGAAGCAGAATATTTGGAAAAATGTATTTTCCTCATTCTCTATTATCCAGTCTTGTTAAGAGGTAATATTTTCTAATGGTTAAGATCAGAAGTACTGGAGTCTCTGTCTCTCCATCTGTAAAATGATATGTACTCCACTGGGTTGTTGTAAAGATGAAATGAAATATTGTTTTAGAAGTACACAGAGCTAGCTTGGCACAGACCAACTAATGGAGGCCAGCAATAACACCGCCAGCATCCCTGGGGTACAGTCCACTTAGCAAGCATCTAAGATACCATTCTGTGGTATCTCTAAATACCATGGAATCCTTAGGTATTTACAAAGGCTGGCATCAGAAACTTTTTATAAACTGTTTCAAAATATTCTATTCTAGAAATGCTACTGCTTTCTTGCTGTGTTACGAGGTAAATTCCCCCATATCAACTGCCAGTCCATTCAGGGACTACACTGTGTCTTCCCCATCACCATCACCACCTTCTGAGGGTCAAGTGTCCAGCTTTACAAGGGTTGTTGGACTATTGCCAAAGGAACTGTCCACAGGGTGGCAGTTCAGATGGACTCGGCAATTTCTCATATCATGGGGGATCATCTGAGGTGCTGTGTGGGAACTTGTCATGGGAGGCCCTGCTCAGCCCCTAATGGAGGAAAACAAGAGAGAGGAGTAGGCAGGTGTGCTCTTGACCTGAGCCACCAGGTCTCCAACAGCCTTTCATCAGTCCTCCTGCTACTGTCCAGCTGCAAATCTTTGAGCATAAACTCTCTGATCTTCCTTGAGATGAAATAATTCTGAAAAATAACCTTTCCTGTCTCTCAGGCTTCCAGTCATAACAAAGTCTAATTTTCCTGCAGGCAAAGTAGACATTTCTGCCCACTAGGGGAAAGGTCAGGAAGCGCTGGAAAGCAAGGAAACATGATGAATATTTCAAGATCATATCTTCCACACTTGCAATGAAAGCCTTTTCTTACTTGGGTGTAATTGTTGGAAATGCAAAGAAAATAGAGATAATTGGGGAGTGTGGTACCTTCTTAGGAATTTCTGTGGCTGGAGGATATTAAATTAGGAGGGTGAAAAGCTTCTGTGAGGTCCCGGAGGTGGGGGTGGGGGTGGGATAGAAGTGATCACAGCAGCACCTTTGCTCTCTCCATGTATTCAGTGTCCTCAGCATGTGAGGCCTGTCCAGAAAGTATCCAGCCAACATAACATGAAAAATATTGACATTTATTGAAGAACATACAAGATACATTGAACACAGGACAATGATACCTCAGTCCCCTTCAGAGAAGGCACCTTGGGACCTCACACAGTTCTCCAATGTTTGTTGAATGCAGCCCATACATGTTCAACATTCTCAGGTGTGCTGCTTGTTGCAGGCCTTCCAGAATGTAGATCACTTTCAACAGATTCTCGACCGTCCTTGAAGTGTTTGTGCCACACTTTTATTTGCACTGCATTCATTACATTGTCCCTGAAGGCCTTCTGATTCATCTGAATAGTTCCTGTGAAGGAATATCCAAGCTTAACACAAAATTTGATGCAGACTCATTGCTCTACTCACTCAGTCATTTTGAATGCCATGGCCACACAGTACATATGCTCACTCAATGGAGTCTACTGTCCCCACTGACTAGTATAGTGAAATCATCCTTGTTCACACATACTCATTCCAGTCCACCATCTTTGGCTGCCAGGTTACATCTATGTCTCACAGACTGTTCTCATTATATTAACAATGGCTGGACTTTTCCTAGACAGGCCTTATAATTTCATACTCTGTTCATTTGCCTCCTTTCTTCTCCTTGAAGGCCCCTCCCCCAACACCTGCACCCTTTCTCCACCCAAGTCCCAGGAGAACTGTTTTAAACAAGACTAAGTTTGTTAGCTGACTCCATGGCTATTTCCTTTTACAATAGGTGCATGGTGAGCTAACTCAAGAGCAGGTAGGAACTTCAAGTAGAATTTCTCAGGAAGGCTTAATCTGTCAGGAATCCCTCTGTTGGGTCTACAAGTTTTGTTTATGCAGCAGGAAAATCTCACCTTGTTGACCATTTGCAGGCAGTCTCTGCCCACTTCACCAACCATCAGACCTAAATTAATGAGAGTAATAGCATCCACAGCAGAAATGGCCCCCAATTGCAACATGGTTTTCACACTGTGACAAGTCACAGGCTTATTGATAAAGTGTATATGGGGACTTGAGTTTTCTATTTTAATTAGGTGGTAATATTATTTTTATAAAAGGAATTTTGAAGTATGATTTTTCTGAGCAAGTCATTTAACCTCCTGTTTTAATTTAAATTTTATTTTTCAATTACAATTTACATAAAATGTTATTTTGTATTAGTTTCAGGTGTACAGAATAGTGGTTAGACAATCATATACATTATGAAATGTTTCCCCTGAATTTCCAGTACTTACCTGCCACTGTACGTAATTATTACAATATTATTGACTGTATTTCCTATGCAATACTTTACATCCCCATGACTATTTTATAGCTGCCAATGTGTATTTCTCATTTCCTTTACCTCTCTCACCCAGTCTCCCAATCCCCTCCCCTCTGGCAACCATCAGTCTGTTTTCTGTGCCTATATGTCTGTTTCTGTTTTGTTTGTTGCTTTATTTTGTTCAGATTCCACATATTAGTGAAACCATATGGTATTTGTCTTTCTCTGTCTGACTTATTTTACTTAGCATAATACCCCCTAGGTCCACCCATGCTGTCATAAATGGTAAGATTTTTTTTTATGACCAAGTAATATGCCATCGTGTGTGTGTGTGTGTACATATGCACACATACCACAACTTCTTTATCAATAGATGGTCACTTCAATTACTTCCTTAACTTGGCTGTTGTAAATAATACTGAAGAACATAGGGGTGCATATGAGTTTTTGAACTGGTGTTTTATGTTTCTTTGGACATACACTCACAAGTGGAACCATTGGGTCATAAGGCAGTTTCATTTTTAATTTTTTGAGGAACCTCCATACTCTTTATGCCTCAGTTTCCCCATCTAAGAAATGAAGGATTGCACAATTTTTATATACTTTTTGCACTGGCACTATTCTTTTAAGAAGTATTCTAAAGTGATTTAAACCTTTATTTTGGGTGTTATAGGCCAAATTTTTCCAGCTGACAGAATTTTAGTTGTCATGGTATTTCTTGTTCAGTTTCTAGGTAATGATGAGTGTATTTGTTCAAGGTTAGACCTACTTGAACAGCTTTTTGTGCGTCTGACATTTACAAGTAAATTTGAGGCAGGTTAGTCTCCAAAATGCTGCCACAGTGGCAAAATACTAAGAGAGACTTGAAGACCAGACCCTAGTAATGATGACTGGAGTAAGTATAGGATAATATCTCTTCATTACTTAGGAAGAGAATGCAAGGTCTTAAAGGGGAAGTGTGGAGGCAGTTACAAAATACACAAGATATATGAGAACCTTTGGATAATGAAGACTTTTCAAACTATGGGGAGTAAGTTAGCATGAACCTGAGATGGCAGGCATCATATTCATTTCCCAACCACTCCTACAGGGTTATTTCAGTGGACAGGCAATCACTGTGGTTGGAGTAGAAATGGAAGTCTTTGAAGTAAATACTTGGAAAAAAAAAAAGAGGTTTCTGAAAGGGCAGTCATTACTTATTTCACTTGGCTTCTTATTCAGCAAAAATTGCCAAGAGAATCTACTACCTATTTTCTTCAGGTCACTCAGATTCAAAGGCCGAATTGGAGATAAAAAATGAAGATCTGAGTTTGCAGAGGTTTGTGAGCCTCCTGTCTGCTCCACTACCAGTAGAGCAGTGGGCCTAATTGAACACACCAGTGAGAGGGAAGACTGCATTCAGAAAGTGCATGTAGTGACATCAGTAGACCCTGGAAGCAAAATATGCTCATAGATCCCATGGTGTTGAAGTTGATGGGGCCCTCTTGTTCCAATTAATATTTCTGAGGCTTTTGGATTCTAGGGAGTCTGTTGTTAGCTTTCTTCCTTTTGCACTTGTATACAGATATTTCTTTCCTTATCCTGGAGCAACTTGATGCCCATTCTCACCTCAGACCTACCTTTACTTCGGACAGAAAAAAGTAGTTTTTTATTCCATCTTAGGGTTAAACCTGTAGTTGAACTTCATTGAAAAATTTCACACATGTGTTCTTCACACCAGTCCATCAATCTTTTGCCTTTTGCTATAATGGGCCTGTAGGAATCACTTCATATTATACCCATGAAATATTTTTCTGTTTTTATTAGTAAAACCAGGGTCTGTCCCACTATGGCTTTGATGATTTCTCTACTAGTATTTGTTGAAATAAAAAAAGCTAAATCTTTAGGAAATTTATTAATTTAATTTTTAAAAAAGATTTTATTTATTTATTTTTAGAGAGAGGGGAAGGGAAGGAGAAAGAGAGGGAGAGAAACATCAATGTGTGGTTGCTTCTTACACGTTCCCGACTGGGGATGTGGCCTGCAACTCAGGCATGTGCCCTGACAGAGAATCGAACTGGCGACCCCTTAGTTCACAGTCTGACACTCAGTCCACTGAGGCACAACAGCCAGGGCAGTCTTTAGGGAATTTAATACAACATCATGACAACTCTTTTAAAGATTTTTTTTTCTGTTTTATTTTTTCAATCAATTATTTTTTAAAATTTTATTTTATTTTAATTGTTGTTCAAGTACAGTTTTCTGCCTTTTGCCCCCATCCCAGCCCACCTTTGCAGCCCTCCTCACCTCCCTCCTATTTCCACCCCCCCCCTTGTTTTTATCCATGTGTCCTTTATACTTGTTCCTGAAAACCTTTCCCCTTTTCCCCTGAAATTCCCTCCCCTCTCCTCTCTGGTTTGATAGGAGTAATTGGTAGACTATTGAAGATATCCCAGTCATCACCATTATCATCATCAAAAACAACAAACACCTCTAGATTGTACAATGTGAATTATATTTTGCTTGCAGGACATTTTCAATCTAGTATACAACTGTTGACAACTATATTTAGCTAAGCTAAATAAATAAACTAGTACCAAACAATCATTAGAATTAAATGCTCTCACTGAGGCCCCGTGTATAGGAATAATGGGATGGAATTCTATCTCTGCACATGTGGATGTCAATTGCAGAGTTTCTTAGATTAAAATTACCAAGCAGTAACAATGTGTTCAAACTTAAGCAACCCTCATCTTAAGAGAGACTTCTATAAACATAGCTTGTTATATATGAATGTTATGGTAACCACAAACCAAAAACCTATAATCAATACACAAAAAATACAGAAAATGGAACCCAAGCAAAGCACCAAAGAAAGTCATCAATGTAGACAAGAAGAGAGCAAGAGAAGAGAGGAATGGAGAACTAAAAAAAAACAACCAGAAAACAATAAAATGGCAACAAGTACAAACCTACCCATAATTACTTTACATGTAAATGGCCCAAATATTCCAATGAAAACTTAAAGAACAAAAAACATTACCTGTGCTTCCTATAAGAGACCCACTTCAGATCGAAAGACACACATAGAGTAAAAGTGAAGGAATGAAAAAAGATGTTCCTTGCAAATGAAAATGAAAAGAAAGCTGTAGTAGCAAAATTATATCAGATGAAATAGACTTAAAACAAAGACTATGAGGCAAAGGGCATTGCATAATGATAAAGGGATCAATCAAATAAGAGAATATAACACTTGTAAACATCTACATACCCAATGTTGCAGCATCTAAATACATAAAGTAAATACTGGCAGAAATGATGGTAGAAATCAATAGTGATACAACAATAGTAGGGTACTGTAACACCCAACTGATTTCAATGAATACATAATCCAGACAGAAAAACAACAGGGAAATGGTGATCTTAAATTACACATTAAATCAGATGAATTTAACAGATAATCACAAAACATTCCGGCCCAAATCAGCAGAATACACATTCCTTTCAAGTGCACGGGGAACATTTTGCAAGACAGACCACATGTTAGGCCACAACACAAGTCTAAGTAAATTTACAAAGACTGAAATCACACCAAGTATCACCTCTGATCACAACAGTGTGAAACTAGAAATTAATTACAGGAAGAAAACTGGAAAAATATGAACACATGAAGGCAAACGATATGCTACTAAATAATCAGTGGGTTAACAAAGAAATCAAGAAGGAAATAAAAACATATCTTGAGATAAATGAAAATGGAAACACAGTGATCCAAAATCTTTGGGACACTTCAAAAGCAGTTCTAAAAGGGAAATTTATAGTAATACAGGCCTACCTCAAGGAATAAGAAAAATCTCTGATAGACTTTCTAAACTTACACCTAAATAACTAGAAAAATAAGAACTAACAAGGCCTAAAGTAAGTAGAAGGAAGAAAATATTAATAATCAGAGCAGAGATAAATAAAAGAGACTAAAACAAATTAAAGAAGCTAAGAGTTGTATTTTTCAAAGATAAACAAGAGATAAACCTCTACCCAGACTCATGAAGAAAGAGAGAGAGGGCCCAAATAAATAAAATCAGAAATGAAAGAAGAGAAGTAACAACCAACATCACAGAAATACAAAAGATTATAAGATAATACTACGAACAATTATATGCCAACAAATTGGACAACCTAGAAGAAATAGAAACATTCTTAGAAACGGATAATCTTCCAAGGCTTAGTCAGAAAGAAACAGAAAATCTGAACAGATTACTAGAAACAAAACTGAATCAGTAATCAAAAAACTCCCAACAAACAAAAGTCCAGATGACTTCACAGGTAAATTCTATGAAGCATTCAAATAGGAATTAATACCTATCCTTAAATTATTCAAAAAAAATGAAGAGAAGGGAAACTTTAAAGCTTATTCTTTGAGGCCAATATTACCTTAATACCAGAACTGGATGAAAACATTACAAAAAGAAAAGTTACAGGCCAGTATCCCTGATGAACGCAGATACAAAGATTCTCAACAAAATATTAGCAAACAAAATTCAGCAATACATTAAAAAATCATACACCATGACCAATTGGGATTCATTTCAGCAATTCAAGCATCTTCAATACCCACAAATCAATCAACATGATACCCCACAAAAACAATAATTAAGGACCATTTAAATATATTCAGAGAATATATTCAAGGATTTGAAAATTCAACATCCATTTAATAAAAACTCTCAACAAAGATATAGATGGAACATACTTCAACATAATAAAGGCCATATGACAAACCCACAGCTGACATTGTATACAATGGTGATAAGCTGAAAGCTTTTATTGCAGATCAGGAAGAGGAGAAGGAAACCCACTCTTATTTACCATAGTATTGGAAGTTCTATCCACAGCAATCAAAAAGAAATAATAGGTATTCACATTAGAAAGGAAGAAATAAAATTGCTACTATTTGCAGATGATATGATACTATATATAGAAAACTCTAAAAGTTCCACCAAAAACTATTAGAATTAATAAATTAAGCAAAGTGGCAAAATACAAAATTAATATTCATAAATCATTTATATTTCTATACATGAAAAACAAGCTTTCAGAAAGATAATCCCATTTATAATCACATCAAAGGAATAAAATCCCTGGGAATAAATTTAACCAAGTAGCTAAAAGACTTGTATTCTGAAAACTATAAGACACTGAAGAAAGAAATTGAAGACACAAATGAATGGAAGGATATACCATGCTCATGGATTAGGATAATTAATATTGTTAAAATGTTCATACTATGCAAAGAGATCTACAGATTTAATGCAACCCCTACTAAAAAACCAATGGCATTTTTCACAGAACTAGAACAAATATTTCTAAAATTTATATGGAGCCACAAAGTATCTTCAATAGCCAAAGCAATCTTGAGAAAAAAGAACAAGGTTGAAAGTTTCAAACTATACTACAGACTATAGTAATTAAAACAGTATGGTATAAGCACAAAAACAGATACATAGATCAATGGAATAGAAGAGGGAGCCCAGAAATAAACCCACACTTACATGGTCAATTAATCTACAACAAAGGAAGCAAGAATATACAGTGGGGAAAAGACAGTCTCTTCAATAAATGGTGTGGGGAAAACTGGAAAGATACATGCAAAAAAATAAAACTAGACCATTTTCTTATGTCACCTATTAAAATATACCCAAAATGAATTAAAGGCTTAAATGTAAAACATGAAACCATAGAACTCCAGAAGAAAACATAGGCAGTAAACTCTCTGACTTTGGTTTTAGCAATATTATTTTTTTGGTTGTGTCTCCTTGGGACAGGACAACAAAAAGCAAAAATAAACAAATGAGGCCATTTCAAACTAAAAAGCTTTTGTTCAGAGAAGGAAACCATCAGTAAGAAGAAAAGGCAACCTGCTGAATGGGAGAAGATATTTGCAAACGATATATCTGATAAAGTGTTAATATCCAAAATAAATACATACAACTTAACATAATAAAAAATAAACAATCCAATTACAAATTGGGCAGAGGACCTGAATAGACATTTCTCCAAAAAGGACATATAGATGGCCAACAGATACCTGAAAAAGATGTTCAGCTTCACTAACCATCAGAGAGATGCAAATCAAAACCACAATGAGATACCACCTCACACCTGTCAGAATGGCTATTATTAAAAAGACAATGAATAACAAATTATTGGCAAGGATGTGGGGAAAGGAAACCCTTCTGCACTGTTTAGTGCACTGTTTATAAATGAGTGCAGTCAGTGTGAAAACAGTATGAAGTTTTCTAAAAAATAAAAATTAAAAACAGAACTACAGTACAACACAACAATTCTATTTCTGGATATGTAGTCCCCTTCAAAACAAAAAAACAATAATTAAAAAAGATATATGCACCCCTGTGTTCATTGTAGAATTGTTTACAATAGTCAAAATACAGAAGCCACTTAGGTGTCCACTGATAATGGGTGAAGAAGATGTGGTACATACAAGTAATGGAATTTTACTCGACCATAAAATGAATGGAATCCTGTGATTTGTGACCTAGAGAGTATTGTGTTAAGTGAAACAAGTAGGAGAGAGAAAGACAAATACCATAAGATTTCACTTATATGTGGAATCTAAAAAACAAAACAAATGAATAAACAAAACAGAAACAAACTCATGGATACAGTGAACAAACTAATGGTTACCAGAGGGGAGGGGGCTTGGGGGGAGTGGGTGAAACAGGTGAAGGGATTAAGAAATACAAAGTTTCAGTTACAAAATAATGTTCAGCATAGGGAATAAGTAGTACTGTAATAAACTATTACAATGACAGATGGTTACTAGGCTTTATAACCATCACTTTGTGATGATCACTTTGTAAGGTATATAAATGTTAAGTCATGTTGTACATCTGAAACTAATACTGTAAGTCAATTATAATTAAAAATAAGTTAATAACCCCCCAAACTTAAAGATTATCAAATGGAAGCTGTAAAAATTTAGTTTGTAAAAAGAAAAATAATGTTCATTACCAATATAGAGAGATGACATAACCCCTTTTTATTAAAATTCAAGTTTCATGAAAAGTATCGACTCTGCTCTAATAGTTTTGTCTCTTAGGGACCCCATTTTGCCCTTAAAATCAGATTGAAGTCCATTAAAACCAGGTTACACTGAGCTGATATTTTCATTTAATTCCTTCCCATAGGGAGAATGTGTCCACTCAGCCATCTGCATAATTTAAGGCAGGTTATCTTTCCAGCAAGCCCACATCCATCTCCTCCAGAAGACAAGAGCTAAATAAACCCCTCTCTTAAAGATATGGTGAGCATTATGTATTTATCTGCGACTTGAATAAAGTGTGTGATTTAAGTACAACAAAGCATGCTGTAAATGGACTTAAACAGGCCAGTTGTCAGAGTAGAATTTTCTCAGGTTACCAATTTATGTTTGCTGCTCACTGGTGCTTGGATTTATTGATTGGCTTTTGGGGTCACATACAGGCATTTATCCCAGGGCTCCTGCTCACTTTAACAAACTACACACAGTTCCGTATTCTTTCTCTACCTGCGGAGTTTCATCACTTGGCATGGAAATCATGTAAAAGAGAAACTCCAATTCATAGATCAAAAAAGCATAGCAAGGTTATTTATTTATTTATTTATTTTTTAATATCAGGAAGGAGAGAGGAAATTCCTGAATCTGAGTGTCAGAATCTAAAAGAGTGAATTTTCTGAGGTCTCTTTATAGTGGTTTAATCCAATCATGGGAACTTGAGACTATGTACTTGTCATAAGTGGCTGAAAAATGAAAGAAAGCAAAATATTATTATTATTATTTTTCCCATATGGAAGACTGGAAGGTAAATCTATTTAATGTAAGAAACATATCTGATTTTCTCCCTGAATCAGATTAATTGTCCATCTCTCTTTCATTCTGACAGTGGTTTATCAATCTAAATTGTATTTGAGAGTGCAGGAGTTACCTCACATGATATCTGCCAAATAGAAGTGTGTTCATTGTATTCTTAATTTTTACTTGACAATCTATTTTGCATTCATGAATTTCCACATGTGTTTGGTTGCAGTGAGGGGACTATCAGATAGTTGCTCTCATTCTTTATAAATATAATAGGATATCCAGAAAGAATCTGGTGGAGGGTACCCAAGTAGCTAGACCTATATAAAGGGACAGGTAAATGTCACAAAACAATTGTATTTTCAATTCTCTTGCTTCCACCTAACAAGCTCCATCTGCTTTCTCCCTGTTACGATGAAGAGTTGCTGTCTCCTCTGGTTCTCCTGTGTGCATGGGCCGGTGTTGGAGTTGGCACCTGAGACCAAACAGAGGCGGAGCTGATGGAAAGCGAGCACACTTTGGGCACAAGGGGAGGCATGTTCAGCATCTTCCCAATCCCTGTTCGGTCCCCTCTTTGCCTCCCTGCACTGTGGGTGCCCTAAAATGAGATTGACACCATTGCCTGTTTTCTACCTAAAGGGAGATAAGAGTATAAAAAGGACTTGAAGGCTCAAAGGGAATTTTTTTTTTCTACAGAGGCAGCAGTAATCTTCATTAAGAAGGGGAAGTTTTTGAAATGGGTCAGTTTGCTAAGGACTGCTATTGGCAGTTTGCCTAGAGACCAGTCTTTCCTGCTCCACACCACAGGAAGCAGAACGGAAACCATGAGATGCAGGGGGATATGGATGGCCAGGATGGCTGCTGTAGTTACTGGAGCTGGGGGATGTTGCTCTGTAGTCAGTGAGGTCACTGACTTGACAGTCATTTGAGCAAGTTTGTGGCCTTAAAGGACATGAAGACCTTAGACTTATTTTAAGGGAGCAGCTGTCAAACAACAATTACTACCTTGAGAAATGGATGCAAAAGGATCAGAGTTAGTTGGAAGCACAGATTAGTGCTGCACAGAAAAAAATAGAACCAAGTGAACCTAAATGAAAGATATTAAGCACCAAGTGTGTGAGATTTAAAAAAAAAAACTTACTGGATTTCCTAACTAGCCAGGCTTTTCTCTAACCTAGCAGTATAATTCAGGCAGGATTATGCAAATAAAAGGACTCAAAGAGATGGGAAATTATAGCAGCAGCAACAACAGCCAAACCAGGTAGCACAGAAACTCAAACTATTGTAAGAAACTAGTGTGAGAAAATTCTACAGGCAAAGTCATTCAGGAGTCAGGGCGAGTATGCGTCCCAAGTAGCAACTGAGACTCTAAGACCAGCATGCTGTAGATGACGCATCTTTGACGACCGCAACTCTGGTGTTAAACATTTGTAATTGTTTAGTACATGCCTATTTAACACAACTGTAGCTCAAAGATGGTAGGGACATTATCTGTCTCACTGCCCCCACTTTCAGAGCCCTCTGTGAGCACCCCTAGATCACACCGCTTTCATGTCAGCCAATGGTCTGAGCCATTCAGAGTGATCGGGGCTGGCATGGGAGGGGAGATCTATTTGCAGCCTCTGCAGTGTTTTGGCTAAGAGTGTTTTTTTTCACAGAGTGACAAATAAAAAAGCTCTATTCAGGGTTGTTAAAATAGAAACTCCTGAACTGGGTGTCAGGTCACTAGGTTCCTGGACAAAGCTGGCAGTACCCCACCCCTAGATAAAGTTACAGTTGATGACCAACTGACCAACAAGTTTTGTCCCTGTGTTGCCATGTTACCAGGCTTACAGAAATGTCATCCAAATAGGACTATTCTGGCAAGAGTGAGTGGATATCACCTTTTAGTGTGTGAGAGAGAAAGAAAGAGATAAGGAGAGGGGGAGGGGGAGAGGGAGGGATACTGACTATAGGGAATGGGTGAGATATACAGAAGTTTTTTCAGTCTACTGCAACTCTAATTTCTGCCTCCTTGGTTTCTGCTATTTCACCTCAAAACTAACTCCTCTTTTCTCCAGAGGATAGAATTGAATCCAGTGGGATCCCAGCCCCAGCCATGGCTGATTCTGGATCCAGGACTCTAGAGCTTCTTTTGGGCTCTCAGTGACAGCAGGCATGTGTGTAACTCTAATCTGAGGAACTGTGTAGTTGTGAATATTTTGTCTTGGGTTACTCCTGTGACTAGAGTGACAACAAGAGATACCCTTGTGCAAGCTTGTGGTTGCAAATGGACAACATGGCTGTATTTCTCAAGGCTTTCAGATGGGATTTTTATCTTATGTAAGACTATTCTTACTTGTTTATTTTTTATTTGTCCACTTGTTTTTAATGTTTCTTTCCTTTTTCTTTTTGTTTTCTTAATAGATTATACTATGGCTCTGAAAGCTGTCTTATTTATCAAAAGGTGTTAGAGTTATTTTTTCCTTTGTAAATTTAAAAGTTGAAAAGGTTTATATTTTGGTAGGCCTAGTATGCAATTTTTTTTTCATGCTTCTCTGGGTCCATAAAGACCCCAACCTCTGATTAAATTGAGAGCAAATTTACCAAACTGTGTACTAGGAAGGTTAATTAGTTGTTTCAGTTTGGTTTGTTTGTCTGTTTTTTAAGTTCTTGGTATCTTTGCTTTTTTAGTCTAGCAAGTTGAAATACTAATCCTCACACGAATTCAAGCAATGTGTTCAAAGTGCAGTCCATGAATTATTTACACACCTCACATATCAATCTCATTAACCACACCCTTGCAAGCTCATAATAATAACTGTGATCAGAATTCAATTGCTGAGCAAGGAAGAGCACTTTAGAAATGTAAGGAAGAAAGAGGTGTTTCATTTTTACGAAGGTCTCCCAGGTGAACACAACAGCCATAATGCCATTTCAAAAGCATCCACTCTATGTCAGACATCCTGGTCAGTGTAAGAGTGTGTATTTTTAATTCTTGCAACAGCTCCATAAAAAAAGTTATAGTTATTTTCCCTAACTTTATAGGTGAGAAAATTAAGGTTCTAAGAAGTTAGTTAACTTGCTAAAGACCACACAGCTAGAAAATGACTAAGAATGCATGCTCCCAGAATTCCCTTATTACTGATGGATGGGCATGAATAAATTTGGTTGTTGATCAGTGGATCTTATTAATGACTTACTTTTTCCTTCCCAGTTTATAAAGCACTGTTGCATATGCGGTTTCTTCTCATTCGAGCCTCATCACAGTTCTGTGAGTAGATCATTGTTGATCACAGATGAATAAACTGAGGGCCAAATTAGTGAAGATATGAAAGCAAGTCAATCCTAGGGCCATTTATGAATAGTCTCTAGCTAAAGGCCAATATACTATTTCAGAAGAAGAAGTTAATTGAGCAGTCACCCCCCAGAGAGTTTTGATTTATCAGATACAAACAAAATCAAAATGAGCTTAATAATCTCCTCAACCTCTGGACCCAGTGAGATGCAAGGAGGACAGCAAGGACTGCTGTTTTTACCAACGTGAATCAGTACACAGAGAAGGCTGGTGTGTGTGTCATGGATGCGTGTTCATATGTGCATGTGGATGTTATCCTGGCAGCCTGTGGGTGCCTGAGAAGTGCTGAGATCCTCCTTATCCTGGGCAAGGAAAGGCAATTTACTCAGTGGGATATAGTCAGCACTAGAGTGTGGGTCTTGTTGTTTAGACTGTACCCTGCAGAGAGGCCCAAAGGGATCCTCCTCTTAAGGGGTCAGATTGGACCATACCACAAAAAATGCAAGGCACAAACAATCCAATTAAAAAAATAGGAAAAGGGCCTAAATAGACACTTCTCCAAAGGGGACATACAGAGGGCCCATAGACACATGAAAAGATGCTCAATGTCACTAATCATCAGAGAAATGCAAGTTAAAACCACAATGAGATACTATCTCACACCTGTCAGAAATGCTAGCATCAATAAGTCAACAAACAAGTGCTGGTGAGGATGTGGAGAAAGGGGAACCCTTTTGCACTGTTGGTGGAAATGCAGACTGGTGCAGCCACTGAAAACAGTATGGTGTGTCCTAAAAAAAAAATGGAACTGCCCTTTTGACTCAGTGATTCTACTTCTTGGAATATGAGGTCTGTCCAGGAGGTATTCAGCCATGTAATGTAAAATATAGAGACATTCATTGAAGAAGATATGAGATACAAGAACCATTGTACATAGGACAATGACACCTTAGTCTCCTTCAAAGTAGGCACCTTGGGACCTCATACAGTTCTCCCAGTCACCACCAGCTGCCCCATTATATTTTCCAGAATCTCATTGATGATCTGAAATCTCTTCCCTTTTTTTTTCAGTTTTATTTTTTAAAGATTTTATTTATTTATTTTTAGAGAGAGGGGAAGATAAGGCAAAAGAGTGGGAGAGAAACATCAATGTGTGGTTGCTTCTTGAGTGTCCGCTACTGGGGACCTCCTCCACAACCTAGGCATGTGCCCTGACTGGGAATCGAACTGTGACCCTACAGGCCCATGCTCAGTCCACTAAGATACATCAGCCAGAGCTGAAATCTCTTCCCTTTCAAAGATGATTTTAGTTTTGGGAAAAGCCAGAAGTCACAGGGTGCCAAATCTGGGCTGTAGTGGGGTTGAGTCACCTGGGTGATTTAATGTTTTGCCAAAAAACTTTACACAAGACATGATGCATGAGCAGATACATTGTCATGATGCAACTATCAATCACCAGTTGCCCATAGCTGCAGCCTTCTGAATCATCCTTATATTTCCCATGGAGGAATGCTCAAGCTTAATGCAAAATTTGATGTAGATTCAATGCTGTACTTGCTCAGTCATTTTGAATGCAACGGCCACACAGTATGCATGCTCACTCAATGGTGTCTACTACACCCACTGACTGGTATAGTGAAGTCATCATTGTTCACACATGTGCATGCTGGTCCACTGTCCCTGGCTGCCAGGTTACATCAATGTCATTCAAACCCTTCTTGTTATATTAATAATGGTTGGACTTTTTTCCAGACAAATCTTATATATGCAAAGAAACCCAAAACACTAATTTGAAAGAATATATGCATTCCTATGTTCATTGCAGCATTATTTACAACAGCCAAGATCTAGAAGCAGCCCAAGTGCCCATCGGTAGGTAAGTGGATAAAAAAAGCTGTGGTACATTTACACAATGGAATACTACTTGGCTATAAAAACAAAGGAAATCTTAACCTTTGTGGCAGTATGTATGGTCCTGGAGAATATTACGTTAAGTGAAATAAGCCAGTCAGAGAAAGAAAATTATCATATAATTTCACTTATATGTGGAATCTAATGAACAAAATAAATTAACAAACAAAATAGAAGCAGGCTCATAGGTACAGAGAACAGACTGACAGTCATCAGAGAGGAAGGTGCTTAGGGGGTTAGAGGAACAAGGTAAAGAGATTAAGGAAAAAAAAAGAACTCATAGGCACAAACAGTATGGTGATTATCAGAGGGACAGTGGAGTGTGGGGAGGTGGAAGAAGGTAAAGTGTGGACAAACAGTGATGGAAGGAGACTTGACTTGGGGAGGTAAACACACAATATGATATTTATATATTGTAGTATAGAACTGTATACCTGAAATCTATAATATTATTAACCAGTGTCACCCCAATAAATTCATTTAAAAAGATATAGTCTTCATTACCTAGCTTATGCATATTACTCACCAAACCTTTTCAAATGTATCCCCCAAAGCCTTCAAACTCTTTCAAATCAAACATGATTCCTGCTTACATTTGACTCTGCATCGAGACAAAGTCAATGCATCTACTTTTTAATTTAGGACCTGCAGGTTACAGCTACTTTAGAGAACTGCCTGATGGCCATAGAGAGAAACATTTGTGGTAAAAGGGCTTTTGCCAGAGCCTTTTCTCTGGGGACCATTATGAATAAAGCTGAAGAGGCCACACCTCAACTAGCCCATGGCACGAGTGTCTACTGAGCACCTTACTTTGGAGTAGCACTGTTCTAGGGGATCTCTTCGAGTCACTGGGCCACGCTGTTCCTCTCTATAATATCACAAGAACTCACTGACGTAATAGAAAATATCCACAAATGTGCATTTATGTCAAGGGCCATAAAAGGTAAGTAATGTTGCTTTTGGCAGTGCTGAAATGAAATAATTATCTACATTTACTATTTCTTTCCTGGCGCCTGTCCCTTCCCTGTTGCACTGCACAGTTGTTTAGGAAATTGGCTTCTTGCAATGACTCTTGAAGCCAGAGCTGTTGTCTGTGCTGCCTCTTCAAATTATTTTTCTACTTGACACTGCCTGGGGATAGAAGAGGAACAGGCCAGGGTGCGTCTGTTCATGTGTTATTGTTAGTACAGTCTGTGTCAGCACAGGCTGCGAGTCAGCTTGCTTGTCACACATCACTGAATCTTGCTGGGGCAACCACTGGGATAATAGCCACCTAACCCAGCTGCGGAGAAAGCTGGAACCCTCTAGAAGCTGAGTGCCTCTATTCTCTATCAGGAGCCTCCAACTGGAACTAGGCATTTATATCCCAAGTCAGCTTTTACCTAAATACACTCTATTTAAAAAGAAGAAAGGCATCCTTGAAGGGTTAACACCTGTGAACAGTTGGAAACACGTTAAGAGATTTTTTTTTTCTTCCTAACACATCTTAGAGTTCAGGAAAACCTAGAAATGAAATGCCTATAAAAAGCTAGTTTCTATATTTCAAAATCATTTTGTATCTTTAAAAAATACGTGTGTGCAATCTTCAGGGGAGGAAGCAGAAGAATATATGTGTGGTTGCTGACTCTCTGTTTCTAAATATAGTACCTTAATACCTGCAAGTCAAATTCACTCTTTTGAAATTATATAGCAAAGACATCGAGTTTTAAAATAATGCAATTCTGAGCCCCATCTGAATCCCTTTTGATCTTTCCTAAAGTGTGGGATCTCTGGAATCCTGGCCAGGGACTTAGTATTTTCTGGAGGTAGGATTCAAGTTACTTTTACCCTATCTGTGTGTAGCAAGTAGCATTTGTTTAACCAAGAGAGAGAAGAGACTCATTTTCAGAATGATTGCAACATTGACTTTAGAAAGGACTTTCATCACATTTTAAAGTCTTTCAACAGTTTTGTTTGAAAGCAAACAATTAGTGGACAAATTACAAAGCAGTAGTTCAGATATGACAGTTTTCATGGATTACTTGAAAGCACCAAAACTTCTTTTAAAATTTTGTAATTTCTCTCTAATTCACAGTAGGCTTCCTTTATTTCAATTGGGTAAGATTTACTGACCGAGGAAATGGGATACTCCTGGGAGGATTTCCTGTTGGGGCACAGTCTTAGCAGACTCTGTGGGTCAGTCAGAGGGCAGAGCAGACACTGAACCTGCACTGAAGTTCAAATTCATTTAGAAATGTAAATATTTTTAGCAACTTTAGGCACTGTGTTACATGCTGAAGATAATAAACACAAAATATACACATGGCTGGGCTTGGCCTCATAGAACTTATAGTCAAATGGGGAATAGAGAAGTTATCCAATAAATGCTTTGATGGATGTTATGAAGTGAATTGTGTCCCCCAAATTTTGTGCTGAAGCCATAACCCTCAGTTGACTGTGTTTGAGATAGGGCCTTTAAGGAGACTTTAACTGAAGTTAAAAGAGATGATAAGGGTGGGGTCCTAATCTAATAGGACCGGTGTCCTTACAAGTAGAGACACCAGAATGTTCTAGGTACGTGTACAGCAAAAAGGCCATGTGAGGACACAGCAAGAAGGCAGCTCTCTCTATAAGCCAAGGAGAGAGGTCTCTATGATGGTACTTTGATCTTGGACTTCTAGCCTCCAGAACTGTGAGAAAAATAGACTCTGTTGTTTAAGCCTCCCAGTCTGTAGTATCCTATTATGGCAGCACAAGCACACTGGTATAATGGGGAAGTGCAGGGTTCTTCGGAGGCACATGGAAGGGTCTCCTCAGCCAGGTCTGGAGGAACAGCGGTTGGAGAGGGGTGAGGGAAGGAGAGGGTTTTTGGTGGAGGTTGAAGTGTATGTGAAGCCGCAGAGGCTAGGGGAGCATGGCCTGGAGATGCGAGAGGGAGGAAAAGTTAGTTCAATAACTTGGAGCACAGAGGGCAAAGGGCTGCTTCTGGAACATGTGGAGGTCTGCAAGGCCAAAAGGTGTTAGAGCACGACTTCTCAGAACTATCAACACAATCCAACCATTCTTCTCTCTGAAATCCCTTCCTTCCTCTTTGGGCTTCTATAACACCATGTTTTCTTGTTCTCCTCCTACTTAATTGGTTACTCTGAGTTCCCCTTGGTCTCTTCTTTCTCCTGCTCAATGTCTGACTATTAGAATTCCCCAAGACTCAATCCTTGGGCCTCTTCTTGACTCTTTTTACATCCCTTCCAAAGTGATTTTATCCAGTCATATGACTTTAAATAGAATTTATATGTCTGTGGCCTCCAAATCACTGTCTTCTGACCCGACTTCTTCCCCAAGATGCAGATTCACGCGTCCATTTCTTTCCTTGATATATCTCTCCTTAGTTGTTCGATAGGTAAATCAAAAATAATACTCATTTAGGCAGGATGCTATGGGCTGGTAAAACATGCTTATACGTTGAAGGTTGCTTTCTCTACTCTGTTCAACCCCTGCAATTACTTTAGGAATGACCCCAGGCTAGCCTGCTAGAGAATGAGGGTCCACATGGACACTATGCCCAGTTAAAATCAGTTATGTCAAACCCAGATCATCAGAACTGCTCAGCCAATCTGTAGACTCATAATGAATAACAAATACTAGTTATTTTAAGTCACTAGTGACCAAGACGGTTTGTTAAATAACAATAGCTAACTCATATGTGTAGAAAAGTCCTGACCTTTTTGAATGTAGAAGATGATAGGCCACCTGAGGAGAGGAGCTTGTATGAAGTTGGGGTCCCCAAACTACATCTCCCAGGTCTGACAATTTTCAGTCCTGGATTTCTCAAGATGGGTAAATTCTAAACTGAGCATGCTTCCCATAAAGCATGCTGCTATGGCTCTCACTGAGTAAGATGGTCCCTCTGGTTTAGCTCTGCTAATAGATCCTCCTTTGACATGAAAAATTGTAGGACTGTAAACTTTTCATCTCTATGTATGGAAGGCAATGGTAGGGCAATGCTGGAAGGAGGCTGGTTACTGGACTGAGAAATGTGGATGCTATTAAAGGAGGCAGCACAAGCCTGTTCCATTTGCAGAGGAGATGGAAACCTTAAATGGGAGCAATCATGGCAGTACATGGAATGGTCCCTGTGACAATGAATTTCCAGCAATTTATTTGGCAATAGCTCTTCCCTTCTCTTCAAATCCTCTAAGGTCATGGCCAGCCTCTGGCCAGAATCTCACACAATGGCTGAACTCCTCCCAGGCCACAGTGATATCCTTCACTTGCCAAAGGATTTCCACTAACCCCTAACTGCCTGCAAATCTTTACCCTCTGTTTCTTCTACTATGCTCCTGAATAGCTTATCAAAGTTGCATTTTAACATCCTGCTTGGTGCCCATTGTTGTTTCTTTGTAGATGGTCTGGTGCCATCATGGAGATATCTTTTGACACACATAGATATCAGACAGAGAGGCCCCAAGGCATAAAACACATGACACATGCATTACCACACGCTCCATTCAGCTGTCCTTGGTCGAGAGGGGCTTCAGCCCTCACTCACAGAAGGGTCTGCCAGGCTGGCTCTCAGGTGTAAAAGGACACGGTGGATATCAAAGCATGGGGAAAAGTATATTTTAACAATGTACAATATTTTAACAATGCAGTCATGCACTGCTTAATGAGGAGGGTATGTTGTTCTGAGAAATGTACCATTAGGCGATTTCACTGTTATGTGATCATGGAGTGCACTTACACAAGTCAGATGGTATGGAGTACTACACACCCAAACTGTATGGTATAGCCTATTACTCCTAGGCTACAAGCCTGTATAGCTGTTATTGTACAAAACAACATGAGATATGAGACCACTGCTGGTGTAACAAGGCATACTGTTTGACAGCAAACTTTTTTTATAACTAGAAAGAGTATACTCTACAATGATGATGAAAAGCATAGTATAGTAAATACATAAATCAGTAACATAGTCGTTTATTACCACTATCAAGTGTTATATACTAGACGTGACTATAAACTGGCATAGCAGTAGGTTTGTTTATACCAGTGTCACCACAGACATGTGAGCCGTGTGATGAACTGTGATGTTATGGCACTGCTATAAAGATACTAGCCAAATGGAACTTTTCAGCTTCATTATAATCTTATAGATGGAATCAACATTGTGTATGCAGTCTGTTGTTGACACAAATGTCATTATACCACACGTGACTGTATCCCATGAAGTAATTATTTCAAAGTGCAGTAGTGCTATAACAAATTTAGCTTCCCGGTTAAGTGCATAGACTTTGGAATCAGACAGACCTGCACACAAATTAAGATTTGTAATTCACTAGTGCTGATGTTGTAGGCCAATTACTTAACCCTCTACACCACTGTGCAATGATGACAACACTTACCTCCTAGAAATATTGCAAGGATTAGTGAGATATAACATGGAAATTTCCCATCACAGTACTCAATGTCTACAAGCACGCAATAAGTATAAGCAATGATAATAACGACAAATTAAGATAATGTTCCTCAAATGTATTCTATCTAATAATAAAGTACTTGAAAATGTTAATAGGTATACTGTGAAAAAGTTTTGGAGTCACAGAGAACATCAATGCACTAAAGGCTCTGTGGGGCTGTAAAGTAAAGAAATCAGTTGAATTTTGTTTAACCTAGCTTTTCTCAAATTTATTTGAGGACAATGGACAATCCTTTTTTTTCTTTTTTTTTTACTGTTGTAATACTACTAACATCTGTGGATCGCTAGTGTCCCTAGAACACTAGTTGGACAATGCTGGATTATGAAATAATTTTCAGTTATGTGACTAGTTAAAAATCTTTCACCAGAAAGCAAAACAAGAGTTAAATATAAAGATGCTTAAGTGTAAAATCTGGCCCCAGTGAACATTGGACCGATGCTGCAGCTGGCTCTCGGCCACGCTGGGAGCAGTGCGGGCCATCTTCCCGGCCATCTGCTGTGACAGGCAGTGGGCAGTGTGGCAGATCAGGCTTTTCAACCCTGAATCCCAACTTACTGTTCTGATTGCTGGCCTCACTCTTCAACGGAAGCCACCCAGAGCTCTCTGCTGTCCTCGTTAAGAACACCCAGGCCAAACCCGGACTTTCTTTCTCAGCCAGGAGTGGCCACACATATTTTATACTTTTGTGTATTTGAGTTTGTTTTGTAGGAAACCAGATGAAGTATAAGCCATGTTGGCCTTTGCTGGTTTCAGTGTAGGAGAAACTCCACACAATGATGCATTCGAAACAGAAAATTATAGCTTGTCAAAGAATATGTGATTGATTCCTAAAGCAGAATGACTCATAAGGATGCCTGGGATCTAATGGCTACCCCTCTTGAATAACAGCAGGCTATTCATTCTAGGGACACTTTTTTAAAAGGGGGAAGTTCACAGAGTGTTACAGAAAGTAGGTAGAAGGTCCCAAAGACAGAGTGAAAACAAGTCTTTTTTGCTGGGTAAGGAAAAAATGTATTTTTTAAAATATACTATTGCATTGATGTGTAGCATAATATTGAGTTAATCTAATGTTAATATTGAGTCAATGGAAGGGAATTTACAAGAGACACACGAAATTATGGTACTTTTGTGATAGATAGTCTGTACCTTTTGCCATTAAGAACACAATTTAGTCTCATGCTTTATGCTCTATTACATGGCACAGAGAAGCAAGGAATACTTACCATTCACTTTACGAAGCGAGCAAAACTAAAACTACAATACTAAGTTTTAACAAAGACCACAAAAACAGACCCTTCCCCAAGACAATGAAAACCAAAACTCTTCAGACACAATCAAAATTGACTTAGGGATACAAGTTTAAAGGGAACTGCAATACTGAAAAATTAAATCCAGCAGCAGATGAAAGGAACTACAATCTGACCAAGTAAGGTTTACCCTAGGAATGCAAGAAATGGTTTATTAATAGGAAATCTATAAATAAAATATTTCAGTAAGTCGAAAGAGAAAAATTATATAATCATCTTAGCAGATGGTAACCATCAATGATTTAAAATATACTAAAGTGGGAATAGAGAATAGCTTCTTAGTAGTATTGGGTAGAGATTCTTAAAGAAAACTCAGTAGAGTTTTTCCATTAGAACTAGAAATAGGATAAAGATGTCCAGTATCATTTTTATTATTTTCCTGAAAGTTTTAGACATTGAAATAAAATAGGAAACAAACAAGTAATAGTGTGAGAGTTAATTTTGTATGTCGACTTGGCTAGGCTGGTGCTGAGATGTTTGGTCAAACACCAGTTTTGATGTTGCTGTGAAGATATTTTTTAGATCTGAATGACATTTAAACTATTAATATATATTAAAAAGTAAGCAGAGTACTCTCTATACTCATCTAATCAGTGGAAGGCCTGAGGAGAAAAAGACTATGGTCCCTGAAGGAGAAAAAATCCTGCCTCTAGACTGCCTTTGAACTTGAGACTACAACATCAAATTTTCCCTGGGTCTCCAGCCTGCTGGCCTGCCCTGCAGATTTCAGATTTTCCAGACCTCACAATGTGTCAGCCAGTTCCTTAAAATAAATCTCTGTTTACAACATGCATACAGATTCTATCCATTCTGTTTCTCTGGAGAACCCCAATGCAAATAACAACAGTGAACTACTGAAGGGTTTCTAGGTGCCAGGCAATATTTGAAGGGCCACACATGTATGAAGTCATTTCATCCTCAATAGTTTTAAAAGGCAGTGTGGGTTTTTTCCTCCCTATTAGAAAACAATCAGTATGAAATTCTCTAAGGACTCATAGGAATGTTCTGGGCTAATTAAAGGATAAGAACCAAAAGCCTAAATTTTCTGCCTTTTTACTTTTTAGGCAAATGACTCCTGCCAGCTCTGTCTCAGTAACATCAGTGTTCTGAGACCATGCATTGATGGTGGAATCAATATTACTATCCTGGCAGTAGCCAATTAAGTAGTACACAGGCTGGGGAGCAACAGTACTTAGGAGGCATTTCACTTGTACTTGACTTGCACTCTCACAATCCTGTATTAGTTTCCTATGGCTGCTGTAACACGTTACCACAAACTCAGTGGTTTAAACAATACAAATTTATAATCTTACAGTTCTAGAGGCCAGAAGTCCTGAAGTCAAGGTGTCAGCAGGACAGTATTTTTTTAGGAAACTCGAAAGGAGAATCTATTTTCTCGACTTTTCCAGCTCCTAGAGGACACCTGCAATTTTCAGTTCATGGCTCTTTCCTTCATCTTGAAAGTTAGTAGCATAGCATTTTCACACTTCTCTCTTTCTTTCTGACTTCTGCTTACATTGTTCATGGCCTTCTCTCTCTAATTTTGGGCCTTTTGTCTCTCTTTTATAAGGACTTTTGGATTACTTTGGGCCCACTTAATAATCTCCCTATCTGAAGATCTTTAGTTTAATCACATCTACAAAGTACCTTTTGCCATGGAAGGTGACATATTCACAAGTTTCAGGGATTAGAATGTGGGCATCTTTGGGGGGAATTATTCTGTCTACCATACTTATGGAATTAAGTGAAAGACCTCATCATATCCTTCCTATGCAGAAGTGTCGGTGCTTATAAAACAAACAGAAGCTGGCTTCTCAACACATATGACTACCACAAAAGATGTCAACCTTCAATGTTTTCCTGTCCTTGTTCCCTGGTGAGAAGCCTGCTGCACAGCTCAGTTTTAGGAAAACTGTACCTCTGGAGAGGGGAATTTCTTTGCAACACTGCCTTCTAACCTTCCCATATACATGTAATATAAGAAGAAGCTTCTATAAAACAAGAAAGAAACATGCATTCCTATTTTTCTCATCTTGTTGTTTGGCAAGGCTATTCCAAATGCAAAAACAAACACCAAATTCACAGTGAACAATATTAATAGCTGTGACTTACTTAAAACTCAAAACCCACTTAGGTTTTTCAAAAAACAGAAACAGAGACTTTCAGTTTCTGGTTCCACATGTAAGAAGTCACCACTCTGTCCAAACAAGTACCAACCTGAACAAACTGCAAAAGCAAAAATTTGTCTTGTATCCTTAACAGAGGGGAGGACATAGGGAAGACTGCTGCTCCCAAGATTGGACAAGCAGGCTAATACAGGGAATCAGGACTTACCAGAACAGAGAGAGACTCAGGGGCCAATACACTGTGGGGACAAGTGTCAGGCCAGGAACGCCTAAAATGTAACCAATGAATTTCTGAGCGCTCAGTCAGTGTGGACAACTCTGAGAGTTAAAAACTTCAGGACGACCCAGTTATCAAGGGGGACTCCACAGTTTTGTGAGTTTTGCCTCCAGGAGCCCAAGCAGGAGCAAGGAGAGGAGAAAGGAGCCATTTTGAAGTAGCAGAGCAAGGGGTTCTCTTAAGTAGGTCTGCCCTCAGGGGAAACTAATCAACCAGGGCTCACCCCTTGGGTATTAGTGGAGCCTAACTGGCCTGGGGGAAGGGGAAACACTAAACTTCAGCCCAATCTTGCCATCTTGTCCTACCTGAGTGGGAGAAAAACCTAAGAAACACTTGTAAGTTCACAGTTTAGAGACACAAGCTCCCCAAATGTCTGAGACCTAATCCAAGGACAATGAAGCACTCCCTCCCCCTCACAGGTACATTACTAAAGGGCTATTTACAGAAATTCAATTCACCTGATCCATCATGTTCAACTAGTAAGAAAAATTCAAAGACATACAAAAAGGCAAAAAATAAAACTTGAAGAGACAGAGCAAGCCTCAGAAGCAGACAGGCAAGTGATGTTGGAATTATCAGAGCTGAAATTTAAAACAACTGTGATTAATATGTCAGGAGCTCAAATGGATAAAGCAGACAGCGTTTAAGAGGAGATGGGCAATGTAAGCAGTGATGGAAATCCTAAGAAATAACCAGTAAGAAATATTATAGATGAAAAACACGGTAACAGTCCCAAATTACTGTGTTAATACTCATTAATAGACAAGTGGCTAAAACAACTATGGAATGTTTACACAATGGAATACTATTGGCTATAAAAAATAAGAAAATTTTACCCTTTGCAACAATATGGATAGACCTGGAGAACATTATGCTAAGTGAAATAAGCCAGTGAGAGAAAGACAAATACCATATGATTTCACTCATATGTGGAATCTAAAGAACAAACTGAACTAATCAGGAAAATGGGGACAGTCTCATAGAGAGCAGATGACAGCTAAGGGTGGTAGGGAAGGTTAGAGGGTAGAGGGATTGAGCAAAAGGTAAAAAGGATTCATGGCCATGGGCAACAGTGTGATGACTGTAGGGGCTGGGTGAAAGGGGACTAAATGGTAATGCAAAAAATACAATAAACATTTTTTAAAAAGAAAAAAGCACAATAACACAAATGAAGAATATATTTCATGGGCTGATTAGTAGACTGGACATAGCTGAGAAAAGAATTTCTGAGTTTGGGAATATCTCAATAGAAACCTCCAAAACTGAAAGAGCCAAAAGAGTTAAGAGAGCAAGACTGTGGGACAACTACAAAAGGTGTAAAATGCGTAATGGGAATATCAGAAAGAAAAGAAAGAGAAAAGAACAGAAGAAATATTTAAAACAATGACTGACAATTGTCCCAAATTAAAATCAGAAACCAAAACACAGATTCAAGAAGCCCAGAGAACACCAAACAATATAGATGAAACAAAACAAAACAAAACACCCAAAATTGACATGTAAGCATATCATTTTCAAATTACAGAAGATCAAAGATAAAGAAAAAAATCTTGAAAAAAGCCAGAGGAAAAAAACACCTTAGCTATAACAAAGATAAGAATGAAATCCAACTTTTCCTCAGAAACCAGGCAAGCAAGAACAGAGTAGAGTGAAATAAAATGTTAAGAGAAAAAAACTTCACACTAACTTAGAATTCTGTACCATGTGAAATTATCCTTCAAAAGTGAAGGAGAAATAAAGACTTTCTCAGACAGACAAAAACTGAGGGAATTTATTACCAGGAAACCTGCCCTGCAATAAATGCTACAAGAAGTTGTGTAGAGAGAAGGAAAATAACTTAGTCAGAAATTTAGATGAAAGGAGGAGCAACAAAAAAGGAATAGGTATAGTTAAAATAAAACATTTATTTTTTCTTATTCTTCACTTCTCTAACAAATAACAATTTGTTCAAAATAATAAAACATGTATTCAAGTATTCATGCATATATATTTTATGTATCTACACTTATGCAGACTTATATATAAGTTAAATGAATGACAGCAAAGATACAAAGAATGGAAAGAAGGAATTAGGATTATTTTATTATAAATTCTCATATTACTGGTGAAGTGGTACAGTGTTATCTGAAAATGAGCTTGGATTAGTTGTAAGTTATATTTCAAATTCTATGCCAACCATTAAAAAAGGCAAAAATATAAATTTAACTGATATCCTAAGGAGAGAACACGGAATAATGTAAAATGCTCAATTAAAACCACAAAAGTAGAGAAAGAGTGAAAGACAAAAATAGAAAACAGGACAAGGGAACAAGTAGAAAACAGTAACAAATATGGTAGATCCAACTATATCAATAATCACTCTGAACATCAAAGTCTAAAAGCACCAAATAAAAGGCAAAGATTGTCAGAATAGATCAGAAAACAAGTCCACTATATGTTTCTATAAGAAACCCACTTTAAATATAAAGACACATATATATTGAAAGTAAGTGGATGGAGGAAAACTATACCAGGATAACACTAATCAAAAGAAAATGAGAGTAGCTATTTTAATTTCAGAGAATGTATTTCAATGCAAAGAAAGTTATCAGTGATAAAGAAGGGCATTACATAATGAAACAAGATCAATTGTCTAAAAAGACAATATTCTTAACATGTACGTGCCTAACAAAAAAGTGTCAAACTATGTGAGGCCAAACCTGATGGACCTGCAAAGAGAGATAGATGAATCCATTCTCATAGTTGAAGACTCCAGCACCCCTGTACCAGAAGTGGATGGATTCAGCAGGCAGAAAATCAGTAAGGACTTAGCTGTATTCAACAGTACCATCAATCAACTGAATTTAATGGACATCTACAGACTACTTCATGGAACAACAGCAGAATACACATATTTTTCAAGCTCACACAGAACATTCACCAAGATAGATGACATTATGGGCCATTGAACACATCTTAACAAATTTAAAAGAATATAAACTATGCAATGCCTAATTTCAAATCAAAATGGAAGTAAAGTAGAAATCAATAACAGAAAGATAACTGTAAAATCTTCAAATACATGGATATTAAACAACATAACATATGGGCTGAAAAAAGAAAACAAAATTAAAAGACAAACAATAAACTAGAAAAATATTTGCAAAATGTATAGCAAGGGGCTAATATAGTGTCAATATGTAAAGAGCAGTTACAAATTAATAAGAGGAAAAGACAAATACCACAGATGCAAAATGGGCAACTGAAATAGACACTTCACAAAAAAAGATATCAGATGATTTATACACATGCAAAAATGCTTAGCCTCATTGGTGTAAAGGTAATTTAGACTAAAGTAACTTGACAAATGCAAAAATAAATAACTAATTCTGGAAAAGATGTGGGCACAGTCTTGATTGCTGGTAGGAGTGTGTATGGTACAAAATTGCCAAAGTTACACTGGCAATATGTATTGAAGCTTAAAAATTGTACATCAATGACCCAGAAATTTCACTTAAAGGAATTTATCTAAAGGAAATCAGAAGTACATGCAAAAGTTGAACTTCGAAAATTTTCCACTTGATAGTATGTATATACTTATATTCATACAATCTAAATATAAAAGGAAGTAATCTAAATATTGGAAGAAAAGGTTGGTTAACTTTGGTTAACTACATTATAAACTGCTATAAAATAGAATATAATGCAGTCATTTAAAATGAAAATTTTATCAATTCAGTTTTATTTATTATCTAGTATGTTTATTGTTTTCCCTCACTAAAGAATGTTTTCTTAACTGCTGTACACTTGGTGACTAGAAGAGTGAATGACACTCTCATAAATGTTTGATGATTGACTTGTTATTATAAAATGAGTTTTAAAATAATATAGCAACATGTAAAACACACAATTAAAAAACAAATCAAGCCCTGACTGGTGTGGGCTGGACACTGGCCTACAAACCGAAAAGTTGCTGGTTTGATTCCTAGTCAGAGCACATGCCTGGGTTGCAGGCCGGGTCCCAGTTGGGGAGGCAACTGATCGATATTTCTCTCTCACACTGATGTTTCTCTCCCTCTCTTTCTCCCTCTCTTCCCCTCTTTCTAAAAATAAATAAATAAAGTCTTTAAAACAAAACAAAACAAATCAAGATAAAAAACTTATAGAGAGTGTGAGACGAAAACAAGTAAACAAAAAAGATTAGAACAACGGGTGGAGGGATCAAGCAAAAATGAAAAAGAACTCATGGACATGGACAACAGTGTGGTGATTGTGGGGTGGGGCGGGGGTGGGTGAAGATGAGAGAGAATGTAAAGAGGATAAAGGGTAATAAAAATACAATAAAAAATAAACTATTAATAAAATGTAGGAGGGACTTCTGGTCAAGATGATAGCATAGGCAAACACACTTGCCTCCTCACACAACCAAATCAAAATTACAACTAAAATATAGAACAACTATCACTTAGAACAATCAGAAATCAAATTGAATAGAAGTCTGACAACTATGGAATTAAAAAAAAATCAGTCCAGACTGGTAGGAGGGGCAGATGTATGGAGTGGCAGGTCCCACATCCACATGTGGTGGATAAAAATTTGGGAGGGATATTTCAGGAGTGAGGAGTTCCAGCCTCACACCAGGCCCCCCCAGCCAAAGGTTCCAGTGCCAGGAAGATAAGTCTGCATAACTACTGGCTGTGAAAACCAGCAGGGATTGAGTCAGTGAAAGAAACCTCTGGAGTCCTCAAGCAGTTCCCTGTAAAGAATCTACACATGGACTTACTCAGGTTCACTCCCTCTTTCAGCACCAGGTTAGCAACTTGAAAGGCACCAGTGGGGCCCTGGCTGGTGTGGATTAAACTTCGGCCTGCCAAACGAAATGTTACTGCTTTGATTCCCAGTCAAGGCACATGCCTGCGTTGCAGGCTAGGTCCCCTTGGGGGCATGCAAGAGGCAACTAGTAGATGTTTCTTTCACACATCGATGTTTCTCTCCCTCTTTTCCTCCCTCCCTCCCCTCTCTCAAAAAATAAATAAATAAAATATTTAAAAAAGAAAAAAGAAAGGCACCAGAGGCATACAGGGAGGAACCGAAGTGTCTGACATCAAGGTGAGAGCTGGAGGACAGTTTTCTCCCAGACAGAAACAGGGCAGAGAGTATTGTCTCTCTTCTGAGCCCTCCCCCCCACAGAGCCACAGAGCTGGCAGGTGGGTGCCATATCTGAAACTCTATCAACCTGGCTAATACTGTTTGCCCTCCTTGGAGATCTCCTGAGGCTTCATCCTGCCCAATTTACAGACCCACTCAGACTGTTTACTGTGACTTTAAATGAATGACTGATCTTGGCTCCTGCTTCACAACTTCCTAAATTCCATCAAACAAGCAATAGCCAGCCTCAGTGATTCCCCAGCCCCATACCTCTTGCTGAATGGCCCCAGGCTTGGCACTAGCAGCAGCTACGCTGATTCACAGCTTGGCTTCCTTAGGAATCTCCAAGCCCAGCATGAATAGCAGCCATCTCAGATTGCTTTATAGCTCATGCAGGGTGGCCCCAGGAAGAACACTGGTGGGGCTGACTTTGGCCAGCACCACCCAGGAAACCTCAGAACCTGTGCACACAGTGGACAGCTACAGACCACGTTGGAGCACCTCCACCTTGCCCCTGCACTGCTGATCCTCCATAGAGAGCAGAAGTTAATGGTTATTGGTCACAGCCAGTTCTTACAGTTGACTGGCTTGGGTAAATCCCTTCCATTAATCTACCAACAGAAGTCAAGGCTCAACTAGAAGAGGAGGGTGTGCTCATCCTACACAAAGGGGTCACTTCAAGTACCCGGCTTGGGTGATAGGGGAGGCTGTACTACTGGACCCTATAGGACACCTATTACATTAAGCCACACTGTCAAGACATAGAGTCAAAGCAGCTCTACCTAATACATACTAACAAGCACTGCCAAAATGGGGAGACAAGGAAATATGGACCAAGTTAAAGAACAGATCAAAGAATTCCAGAAAAAGAACTAAACAGAATGGAGATATCTATCAGATGCAGAGTTCAAAACACTGGTTATAAGAATGTTCAAGGAACTTAGTAAGGATCTCAACAGCATAAAAATGATCCAGTCAGAAATGAAGGGTACACTAATTGAAATAGAGAACAATTTACAGGGAAACAACAGTAGAGTGGATGAAGCTGAGAATCAAATCAATGATTTGGAACATAAAGAAGCAAAAAAAAAAAACTAATCGGAACGTCAAAAAGAAAAAAGAATAAAAAAAACAAACAAGGATAGTGTAAGCAGCTTCTGAGACAACTTCAAGCATTCCAACATTTGCATCACAGGGGTACCAGAAGGAGGAGAGAAAAGCAAGAAGTTGGAAATCTATTTGAAAAAAATAGTGAAAGAAAACTTCCCGAATTTGGTGAAGGAAATAGACATGCAAGTCCAGGAAGCACAGAGAGTCCCAAACAAGATGGATACAAAGAGGCCCACCTCAAGACATATCATAATTAAAATGCCAACGGTTAAAGATAAAGAGAGATTCTTAAATGCAGCAAGAAAAAAGTAGTTAGTTATCTACCCAGGAGTTCCCATAAGATTGTCAGCTGATTTCTCAAAAGAAACTTTATAGGTTAGAAGGGATTGGCAAGAAATATTCAAAGTCATGAAAAGCAGGGACCTACAGCCAAGATTGCTCTACCCAGCAAAGCTGTCATTTAAAATCAAAGGGCAGATAACAAAAAACTTCCCAGAAAGAAAAAAAACTAAAGGAGTTCATCAGCAGCAAACCATTATTATATGAAATGTTAGAGGGACTTATTTAAGAAAGAGATCAAAACTATGAACAATAAAAAGGCAAAAAGTACATATCTATCAATCAAATCTAAAAAACAAACTAAGCAAACACAAGTACATAGACAACATATGGGAGGGATTTGGAGGAATAGGTGAAGAGGTGAGGTGATTAAGAATTACAAAGATATAGTTACAGAATAGCCCTGGGGATGCAAAGTACAGTATATTAAATGAAGTAGCCAAAGAACTTATAAGCATGACCCATGGACACAAACAATGGTGTGGGGTTTGGCTGAGGGAGTTGGGGGGCTGTTGGGTGAGGGACTGCAAAGGGGGAAATTGGGACAACTGTAACAGCATAATCAATAAAATACAATTAAAAATTAAAAAGGATTAGAAAGAAACACATGAAATGTTTACACTGGTTATCTCTGGATGGTAAGATTAAAAGTGATTTAATTTTTTTCCTTGTACATTTTAGAGTTTCCAAACTATGATGACCATGTATTAATTCCATAATTAGAAAGTTTTCAATAAATAGTAAAAACATAAAAGGAAGAGTAATAATGTATTTTGTCAAAGTCACAACTATTCTTCCTGGTCTCTTTCAGAAGTGGCTACTCAAAGTGAGGTCTGTGGACCAACAAAATCTGGAAACTGATTTCAGATACAGAATGTCTGCTTTATCCCACTGCTATATCAGAATATGAATTTTATCAAGATACTCACATTCTTGGTATATACATTAACATATTATTAACTAATCATTTCATTACTGCATAGGGTTGGCTAACTACTATCAAGATGTAGTATTTGTCATTCTGTACAAAGAGGTTAATAGCATTTTAAATACCTTTCCGGCATGGAAAAAACTTCAGCATATTTTTAGTAGTTTGGGTGTCAATGATTCAGAAATGCCTTTGGGAAATTTGCCTTAGGACTAGTCAGTGTCCTGGGCCTTGCTGCTGGCTGGTTTACTCTCTGATTCAGCCACTGCTCCAGGCCCTCACTGCCTTCTCTTACTCACCTCATTGCTTCCATTCACTCATCCCTGAATGAGCTACCTAATTCAGCTTTTGCTGGCCTGCTGAGCCATGCTCTTCTGTATGCTCCTGTTCCAAACAGTAAAATATGCTGTCACTTCTGAGATTGCCCAAACAGAGATTTATGGGGTTAGGTAGACAACAGTTGCTTTGGTAGAAATTGATTTATTTCAATCATTGAACATTTACCAGGTAATTGATGAACAGGACACTCCACGACCTTGAAACCCTTTTAATGAAATGGCAGGGATGGCAGGGGTGGAGAAGCAGCCTGTAGAAAGACCATGCAGTGAGCTGATGGGATATGTGCCTTTGAGAAGACATGAGAGTGGAGCAAAAATGGTGCCTGGGGAAAGTCAGGAAGGATTTGGGGAGGAGGTAGCATCCTTCTATGATCCCCAACCCCCCAAATGAGGTTATTCCCAAGGCAGATACATGTCTGGGTATGCATAGATTCCTCTTTCAATTGTCATCTTACCAGGTAGACTGATAATCCAATGAGGGCACACTATGCGGGTGCTTAAGTCTTATTTGTTGAAAGAAAGGATATGATCTGAGTCTTAGGGAGGGTTGAACTTGGCCCTGATGATGGGTGGTTTCTCCGGGGCAGAGGAAGTAGACGGCAAGAGGAATAGTGTAGTACAGTATGCTGTAAGGATTGTTGGCATACCTTGTCCAAAATGGATATCAAGTGGATCAAGGAAACATTTCCATTTTGAAGCAGACTTTTGTAGATCTACCATAAATGGAGGTTAGGGAGAAGAAAACCTTTTGGCCAGTGAGCTGTGACAGATTTAAAGTTAAACTGCCAGCCACAAGTACAACTGAGATATTCTGAAATATGGTTTCCTCATTCAAAGTAAGGACTGCAACCGTGCTGAAGCCTGTGCTGAAGCCTGGCCAGGATTCCCCACCCTGTGCTTTGTTTATGGCTGTTCCCTTCAAAGCAGCGTGCACATGTGCTCTGAGTGAGTAGGCAGCACAGCTTGGAAGCTGGGCACCTCGACTTTTCAGAAAAGGAAGCAGAGCTGGAGCACTGCCAAGACAGTAAGTGTCTGCAGCATGACCAGGAAAAGGAAAAGCTAGGCTTCTGTCTCCAGCGCCTCCTCACCAATTCCCCAATATCCTTTGGCGTTTGGACAGGATGCTGTTGCTTTGGGGGAGGGTGACATGCACAGTGACATTTGTATTAATGTTTTTCCAATAAGTGCCTTGTGTTTACCAAGCCATAACAGAAAGGTGGCATTATTCCAGAAAACTTAAAGTTTATGTGTGCTGAGGGCGAAGAACTCAGCAGGGTCACATGGGAGATGTGTCCTGTGGCTTCTTGAAAACAGCCTATCACACAGCCCTCTGTGCCACCACCTATTTGCCTGATGGTTGGGCCACTGGGCAGGTTTGTTATGAGAAGTTCTTTCTGTCAGCGAGCACTGTGTCATCAGGAACGGCCAGCTGATGGTGAGCAGGCCAAAGGGAAGTCTGCAGGATCCTGAATTGCTGGTTTCAGGAACTGCTCCCTGGTGAAGGCAGCCACTCCCCAGGGCTGTACCACACTGCCTAAAGGCTCATGGGGCTTTGACAGACACAAACTCCAGGTCACCCCCCAAAAATCATACCTTCTGATTCTGTAGGGGTCATTGCCTCTAATTCCAGTAGCAGGATGTGAAAAGAACAATTGAAGTATAGGCATCTGTGCTGAGCCCAAGGACATTGCATAGGTGTTTGCTTCAGTCCCAAACCAGTGTCATTGAAACTTGTGGTGAGAGTGATTCCTTCTATGTATGTGTCAAGGTAAAGTTCCCAGCAAAGTATGATGGGCCCAGGACATATAGAAACCAAGGTAGGGAGGGAGAACTTTCACTTATTCTTCACCCAGAGCATAAACTACCTTTTCTTGTTTCTCTTCAGTACACTGAAGAGGTCACAATGTTCAAATATTTTTGGAGCATGGCCCCCAAACTCAGTTCTTGATCACGGGGAGCTAAGAACTGTTTTATAGAAAACAGCTCTGTTTCATTGAAAATGTTTTATGCACTCTTAAATATTTTTATGTATTTTCAGTCTCCTTGGAAAGACACAATCCACCCATGAGGTGCCTGGGCTCTATAATGTGTTCCTTCCATGCATGTGGAAATGAAGGGAGCTAGGGAGAGCCTTATCTGTGATAGACCCAGGACTCCAGATTCTGGTGCCTCCCACAGCACCATGAAGACTTGTCTTCACCCTGCATCAGAACCCTAGAATAGTGCTGCCTCTGGAGAAGGCGAAGACAGCATGGTTTGGCAAATTCACTTTCTCTACATCTGTGACTCACACCTCAAGCTTTTGGTGGGATCTTAGGTGCTATGTCTTTCTTGGTTTGGTTTAAAAATAATCTTCAGTAGGCAGAAGAGAAATGCTTAGAAAGTATACAAATTGCTGATGTTAGGGTGGAAAAGATTTAATTTCTGTTATCCCATATAATTCAGCTTTTATTCCATTACTCATATTTGTTTATTCAGCTGCCATTGTTCTAATTCTCATCTGCATACTGCCTAAAATAATTAATCTTTGGGTCTTATAGTAACTACCTCCTTTGGCAACCCTGCCAACATATTCTTGGAAGAATCTTATTTCACCAGCCTCCAGGGAAGGATGGTAAGGCTCTGAAAAGAGCTCAGTACAAAAGAAAATGACTGCATTCTAGGAAGGGCATTCTTCAATGAGGGCTGCTTTTCCTAATTTACACAAAAGCCCCCAGTGGGCCAATGGTGTCCCTGGAAGAAAGAGAACTCTGGCCTGTGATTCATATACATAATTCCTTGTCTGTGAGTACGGTGCTTGTGAAAGGGAGAGCCATGCCTTTTCCCAACATCCAGCACCTTTTAATTGTTAAAATACTATAACAAACATGCTAAATTGTCTTGAAAAAAGAAAGAAAATTAATAATGCCACAGTTACTCACACATATTCTGTTGTTCCTATCCATATGTAATTTGCAGATTATATCATAATGTATTCACAATTTCTGTGCTCCTTTTTTTTGATTTAACATTATACCACATTTCTATGGGACTGTGTTTTTCATAATTATAATTCTAGTAGTACATAATTTCCACTGAATAAAAGAATGACAACAAACTTAGCTACTGCTGTATTTATACTTTGACATTACTTGTGCTGTTTTATCTTCATAGAAAACACACTTTCATAAGCATCAGTGGATCTATAGCTTATTCTTCTTTTGTATTTGAATAAATTCCTAGGAGTGGGTTAAAGTATTAACAATTTCATGGTCTTTGATATATGTTGCCATATTGATTTCTTAAAGAACTATGAAAATTTGCATCCCATGGATTTTTTGTGGTTCAGTAATGCACAAGCCAAGGCAGGGATGGTACTCAACATATTTCAACTAGTTGCAGCATTGGTACTTCCTGATCCACACTGAGGCCAGCTGGTCAACCTGCCCGGGCACACTGCCTGAATAGGGGCCCTGCAAGGACAGCAAACTGAGTTGCCTTCAGGGCACCCTTTCCCTCTATTTTTTTCTGTCAACCTGAGTTTTCTTCTCTGTTTCTTATCCTCTAGTTATTGTCTGTTCTAGTTCATGATTTATTGAGTGTTTTTTTCTGCCTTTACAAGAGTAAATTTCATGTATTAGCCAATTAAGCCTTGGAACAAGCCTATTAGGTGGTTTAGTTCCATTTTATAGACATAAACACAGAGGCTTGGAAGGTTAAACTACTTTCCCAGGCACATCCTGAAGGAACATGACAGAGCTGAGATTCCAAACCAGTCTGGCTGTCTCCATAGCTCTTAGCCCAGCAGCTGCACAGCCTGCAGGGTGTTGGGCTGTTGGCTGGATGTGAAGGCAAAAGAGGGAGAGAAGTTGAAATCCTGAAGGGACTGAAATGTTTTTTTTTTCAGTTTTCTTTTTTGCTGTTTTACTTCCTGCATTATTAAATTTTTTGATTAGCTTCTCCTGGTGTCATATTTATTTGCAGCTGTTAAACATTAGAAGACTTTCGGGGGGGATTTATTTAAAGCATAGTTATTAAAATGTCTATTTTGATTTAAGGTTTTCTTCTGCTTTATATTACTTACTTGTCTCATACTGCTTTAATCTATAGTCATTTCTAATAAAGAACTTTCAGAACCTACCAGCCAAAGCACTTTAAGTGATTCTTGCCAAGTCTCATTTAAGCATATTATTTCTCAGCCGAATTATTACTCAGCCATACCCTATCCTTTTATCATTTATATATACTTGGCCATGTGTCCATTCAAGTCCTTTACAAAGTCATTTATGCACTTTGAGACTATGTCTTTATAGTATCCCATAATCTTATGACTAGAAGAGGTTCCCGATTATTTTTTCCTATAACATGCAATTGTTTTCAGTTGAATTTTCATAAGCTGGCTATAGATGTCAACCTTTGAAGTGGGGACGGATGATGGATGTTTTGGAGGAATTGAGAAAAAGCTCTGTTTTTGGTTGTAAACCTCAGAGAAAATTGGAAGAAAATTAGAAACGGGTATATGAGGATTGTATATTCTGGGTGTTTCCCTCAAGAGCTTTGGGCATGCAGAGAGAGCCATGGCTGCTGAGGGGCAGACCTTGGTGGCAAGTGAGGAATAGGTAGAGTGGTCAAATTTCATACCATTGTTTGAGTTCTTCCAAAGCACAGACAGAAGCAAGGAACTGAATGATGCAGTTTATTTGGGAGGTAATCCCAAAAGTCAGGAGTGAGAGAGTGAGGAGAGCAAGGGAAGGAGGACAGGTTAATATGAGAGGGTGTGTTCAAGGTGGTTGATGGAGGTTGGACTTCTGAGAAGTACATGGTATGCCTTCTAGAATCTTCCCCTTGAAAAACAGAAGGCTGGTGCCTTTATGTGGCTCCAGTGCCCTGGTGGTTGAGGGTTGCCCCAGTGTAATAATGTTCCCAGCATGCCCTCCCCATTGGCACTTGAGAAGTATCACAGGTGAGGATGGGTTCCTGGGAACTGTCCTTCACAGACACAGCTGACATCAGAGGTGAGCCAAAGGCACATGACTTAGTCACCAGAGGAGTTCACTACACAGCCACAAAATGAGATTTAATTTCAAAATATATCTCGAACTTGACTACTTCTCTTCACCTCCACCATGACCGCCCTGGTCCCAGCCACCTTTTTCTCTCATCTGGATCCCTATGAAGCCTCCCAACTAGTCTTCCTCCTCTTGCTCTTGCCTCCTTGTATTCTTTTTGCCTCAGCATCCCTTAAAACACATCATATAAATCTTCAGTACAATATCCTCCAATGCCTTCCTTTCACCCCAAGGGTACAATACAAAATTTGCACCTGGCCCATGTCTCCTCTGACTTCATTGCCAACAACCCTTCTGCATGCTCACTGCTCAGAGTCTCTCATCCTCCAGAATGATTCTCCTGTTTTCCTTCCCTCCTGCCCAGTATAAACTTTCCTCCAACCTTCACTTGACCCATTGTCTCAATTCAGTGCCTCCTCCTCAGTGTGGACTTACCTGAAAACATTTCTTAAATTAAAATCTTGTACTAAATACCCAAATTCTGGATTTCTTTTTCTTCATAGCATATTTTTTTTACCACCTGCCGCTGGCTTGTATATTATTGCTATGTTTGTTGTTTTTTTTCCTCACAAAAATAAAATTCCACAAAGAGAGCAGATGACCACTCTGTTGCCAGCATCAAGAATGGTCCTGATGTATTACATGGTGTGAATAAATGAATGACTCCAGAAAGAATGGTGCTGCCTCCTTTAAGTTATCCCTTCAGAATGTTCCTGTTAATGTGACCTTCCCAATGACTCAGGAGGGCATTACTTCGGTATATAATTAATCCTTTATATTAGTGCTGTAAGAACCCCCATGGGAACTGGTAGCCTGGGGTGGGAAGGAAGTGGGTAGTACTTCATGCAGGAGAAGAAGGGCAGGCAGGAAGGCACAGGCATGGGTCCAAACTTTAACCACTTGCCACCCCATGGTCGGTTTGGGCCCAGCCCAGCTGGGTGGGTGGTGTGAGAGCCAGGGCTGGGACTGGCAAATTCTAAGTTTCTTACCTCTTCTCTAACTCTCTCCTGTCTCCCACCCCCTCAGAAAATGTCAGAGAAGGATAAGCGAGACCATCTGGGGCTGTGGGAAGGTCTGGCGGAGAAGTTACTTGACAATGATAGTACTTGGGAGGCCTGATTTTATCTTCTTGTATCCAAGCACACAGACAAGGGCCATTTATGGAAGTGAGAATAGAATTGCAAGAATGTGCTTTTAGGAATTTTGACAGAAATCTGCATTTTGAAGGAGATACAGGGTTTATGTTAGGAAGCAAAGCCTCTTTCTGTGCCCTTTCTTTCCTCATCTGCACACCAGATGCCAACACCAAGGAAATGTGGCATTTCCCCCAGTGGTGCCCCAACATCCTAATTCCTCTATAGTTTTCTCTTTAAAACTTACCTGTTTCCCTTAAGGCTCTGTTGTTATTTTAATGGAAAAAGGCCATTACCCTATTCTTCTACTCAAGTAAAAATGTAACAGGAGCATTCTAGAAACAACACCTCCAACTTCTTTTTCTAGGTCAAGAAATCATTCTAAATATGGACACCCAGGCTTGTGGCAGAAGAGGATGGAGCATTTGGAGCTTGCAAGATGTCATGGTGTAGGCATAGCTCTGGGCAGGCTCTTGAGCCTGATTTCCAAGGTCCAGATCCCGGTTTTGCCATTTGGTTAGTTGTGGAACATTAGGGAACTGTTAATCTCCTCATGTCTCAATTTTATTTTCTGTCAAATGGGGGTGATAGCTGGACCTTTCTCATAGAATTGGTGTGAGCATTACATGGTAATAACTGGACCTTTCTCGTGAGGTTTGCATGAGTGTCAAATGACTTAATGTGTGTGTGCAAGTGTTTATAAAAATGCTAGTGCACACAGAGCTTCAGAAGTGATGTCAATGATTCCATGGAACTTTGAAAGGGAACTCACAGAGAGCCAACCGTTCTTATACTGGCTTTGCTTTGTTACTTACTCCAAATACAACACTGCCTTCATGCAGTTTTTGGTATGGAACTTCAAAATCCATTGCTTTCCTTAAAAAGCTACATCCCATGACTTTTTGTTGACTGGAGCATAAAGTCTCATGATGGGGCAGTCAAGGCCCTCTCCACTCTGACCTCAGCTATACATTGTGATTCTTGTGGTTACATTTGACAGAAAACAATTTAAATGGGCAAAACAACTGGGGGATGTGTTATCTACTGTATCTGAAAAGTTAAGGGGCAAATTGTTCTAGACATGGTGAGATCCAGATGTACAAATGTGTTGGCCTTTCTCTATAGCAGGTATTCTTCTCAGAGAGACTCTTGGTAACTCCAGATTTTTAACATCCTTATAGCTACCAATCTCATGGAAGAGAATGTCTCTTAAAATTCCAACAGAATTCCTGGGATTTAGTTTGGGGGCATTAGATAACTAGAGTCTTGTACCCAACTCTGAAACAATTACTAGATGCAGGGAGATGGAAGGTAGTGATTGGCCGAGTGATGATCACAGGCCCTTCCCTGACTCCAGGAGAAGGTTAACTCCACTCTTCAGATACTAAGAGTAGAAGAGTTTCCCCAAAGAAAATAGTCACTAACACAAAGAGAAGAGAAAATGGATATGGGGTAGGCAAAAGTAACAGGCACCCACCACAACTTAGTCTTCCTGCACTACCTATCATTCTCGGAACACATGCTGCAATTTTTCATTTCCTGCCCTTATATGGGATGTCTTCTTTGCTTGAAATGCCTGACTCACACCTCCACCTATCAAAAGTTCAAAGTACAACTTAAAATTATACTTCCTTTACATTGCCTACTCCTTGACAACCATAATTTATTACCTTTATCGTAGCACTCATCATCATCCAACTTGTATTTTATTACATTGTGTACATGTCTTTCTTTTGTTACTGGATTGTAAGCTCCCTAAGGGAGATAAAATCATGCTTCATACCCTATCACACACGTGCACATTGTTTGTAGATCAGTGGGCCTCTTTTGCCACGTGAAAAGTTTTGTGTCAACAGTGAAGTACCATAGTAAATGTTACTTGTTGTCATCATCATTATTTTCTAGTACAGGGTCTTCTATATTGCAATCTTCTAATAAATATTTGGTTGATGTACTAGAATATCTAATTGTAATCAGAAGCAATTTTCAGCAGTCCCAAAATTCTTCATATTCAGTCTAGCTCTTTCTAAACCCGAGATTACCATTTTTTCAGGTGCAGAAGTGTGCCTTTCCCAACATGCTCCAGGCATCTAGGCCAAGTAAACAGTTTTAATTTTATTTTGTGTCTGCATTTAGATTGAATTCTTTGGCATTGCTTTGGTTTTATTTCTTAGCAGAATTTTACACTTTAATACTCTATCCTTTGTATCTCATGGACTTTAATCAAATGCAAATCTGGGTTTTTAAAGAGCTTTCCTAGACCCAGGGAGCACATCTTTCCTTGGCCTGGACATTCTGACAGTCTGTGATGAGCATGCCTGGCACTGGCCCTTTGCTACCCAGGCCTGTGAGCTTCATTTGACCCTACTGGCTTTGACTTTCCTCTGAGCCTGCAGCCTACTCACCAACCTAGAAATGAGTGTTGAGTGTCACTAGGCACAGGAAGGCTGATCCCTGGCAAACCTGAAGTGGGCTACCCTTCCTTCTCTGTCTTCTCTGCCCCTCATTTTGTGTATTCCCTTCTTTCCTGAGACAGCCCACAGTCTACCATCCTTTTGCTGCTCAGGCCACATTTTGAGAATGTCAACTAGCTCTTGGTTTTGTCCTCTGTACTTTCCCCTTTTTTATTCATAAAAATTCTACTTGATGACCCTTTCTTTGGGGCCAGTAACCTTTTATTATAATATAGTTCTTGGTCATAAGCAGTAAATTATGGTCATGTGTGACTTGATATGTCAATCCTTCCAGATCACACTGAATTCATACTTTTAGGGGGGTGTGCTAGAAATAACACTCAACTCAAAGAAAAGATAAAAATGAGTGGATCATAGGCAGCAAAGCAGCTGTAAAAAAAGGCCTATATATGGACTGGAGCTGGAGAGCAGGACAGGGTGGGGTATGCCTTTAGCAGCTCATTATGTCAAATGATCATCCCCAATAAGACTGAGCAAGCAGTAGTGAGAAACCAGAGCAGAATACACCCATCATTACTAGTCTGAGAAAATCACTGAAAATATGGGTCACTCTGTCCTCCTGGGAAGCTTGTTGTACTGCTCCCAACTATATTTGAAGAGGTAAGAACTTTGGGCTCCGTTGACAAGATACAGTGTGGACAGTACTTTTGACCAGTTTGACTTTTTAGCATTTCTTTTTGGTAGTTTTAATAGCTGCTAATTTAAATCATGTGCTTGTTGGTTATTTTGCATCTATTAACCTATTTAAACCATATCTGAACCGTCCAAGGAAGTTGATGGCTGAAATGATCCCATTTTTGGGGGGGTGAGGAGGCTGAGACTCAGAGAGGTTAGGTTATGTTTCCCAGCATTTCTCAAGTAGCATATTATAGACTTAATATTCAAATCAAGGTCAACCTTACTCCAAAGTCTTTGCTATAACCACTTGTTTCTCATACTCAGATCTGTCCATAAATGACTTATTCATCTACAATGTGCCATCACTGTTTTGGGGGCATTTTTGAGCATGTTGCAATCAATGTTAGTTGTTGAGAATCCCACGATATGTAGCAAGTGCCCTGGGAACAATGGTAAGGATGGAGCAGTGAGTTACACCTGGGGGTTAGTGCATTTGAGCTTAGTGTTGAAGGAGGAGTAGGAGTTTACAAGCACAGAACAAGAGGAAGGATGCTTAGGAAAGAATTATGCTGTTTCCCTTTGAGATTCTCAGAACATGCCCAGCCTAAGAAAGGGAGCATTGGGTATGTTAAATGGCCCTAGCCATGGGGCTTCCCAACTTCTTGTCCCTGGAAGAGATTTATGAGGTCTCTGAAGGGAGGGGGAAGGGTGAGTGGATCTGGGGTGACATGACACAGCAAGGAACAGTGTGGGGAGCCTGAAATCTGTAGAGGGAGAATAAGAAACAGTAATGGGGATTTGGCTTTTGGAGAATTTGGAGAACAGAGAAGTCAGGGAACAGATTATGAGGAAGGTAATTTAGGTCAAAACAATGTGAAGGAGGGTTCAACTAAAGTGAAGACCCTTAAGTAGAGGTTTAAGGGAGCTTATCCCAGTTAATTTATCTTACCAGGAAAAAATTAATTGGTTTGCAAAAAGTGCTATTAGTCAGTGGCATCTACAATTCCCAATATCTAAACATAGGAGAATTGTTGGGTAAAATTTGGTTCATCATTTCAATTGGATTTTACACAGCTATTTAGAACAACTGGGTAGGGATGCCAAAACCACTTACATTAAAATAGCACAATACAATATTATATTCTCACTCTGTCTTAGGACCTAGAAGTTAATATACAGAAATGGAAGTGGCTGTGTTGGTCGGTATCATTATTTTTACTTTTCACAGTGTAAAAGGGAAAGATGATCTCAAAGTGATTTTTCTGAGTCTCTGTCATTACTCTGAGAGTAACAGTCACCACCATGTATTGAACGCAGCCTGTGTGTCAGACACTGTTCTGTGTTATGGATCATCTCATTCAGTTCTTACAGAAGCCCTAGAAGGTGAGTGTGGTTTTCTAGGGAAGGCCACTGAAGTCTCTGGCCCAGGATCTCACAGGACATAAACCCAGGTGGTTGGACTTCAGAATTTATGCTTTGTCCACCAGGCTATGCTGTCTCATCTTAACAAGAAGGTCATTTTGACATGAACAGACTTGTCGGGTCAAGGTGGCCTAGTGCCATTCTGAATTCCTCTCTAGGGAAAGTGGTTTTGTGGAAGTAGACCTTTAAGAAAGCCCATGCCTTTGGGACCAGTGGGTGGAGCACCAGTCTGCACATAAGAGAAGATGGATTCCCTGTTCTCTTTAACCATAGAATGGCCCAGATAATTTAGTAAATTTCATCAGGTCCTTGCCCCCAAAGCAATTAGTTAATCTCTCTGCATTCTGCTCTAGCTCCATTTACACACAAACCAATGTAGCTACTAATTCAACAGAATGGATTTTTCTCCGTTAGTGGAGGTGAAGCAATCAATTACTAGGGATAGATTTAGAACTAAACAGAGCATCCACTTTAAAGAGTCCCTAGACAAGCTCTGTTAACATCATTTCCTGGCCATCTAGCCATGTTTGGCCACGTTCTGCCTGGGTGCTGCCACGACGTGGTTATTAGGGGCTTTAAGATGTGCTAATTTGGGACAAACACAGACACTTAGGTTCCATACTCCTTACAAAAATGTAACAACACTTCCATGGATATTATTTTAATTGATCTCTGTTAGCAGTTGAATTGTGTCCCCTGAAAATTCATATGTTGAATTCCAACCCCAGTATGTCAGAATGGGACCTCATTTGAAAAAAAGGTAGTTTCAAATGTAATCAGTTAAGATGGAGTCATACTGGTGGAAGTTGGACCCCTAATCCAGTACGACTGGTGTCTGTACAAAAAGGGGAATTGGGGGATAGACAGGCACACGTGGAGAGCACCATGTGGAGATGAAGGCAGAGATTGGGGTGGTGCAGCTGAAGCCAAGGAAGACGAGCCTCGGAACACCAGCTACTGCCAGCAACTGCCAGAAGCACGGAGGGAGGCTGGGAACAGATTCTCCCTTACAGCCCCCAGGAGCGATCGACCCTGCCAACATATTGATTGATCTTGGACTTCTCCCTAAAGAAAGGTGAGACAATAACTTTCTCTTGTTTAAGCCTCTCAGTGTGTGTTACTTCATTACAGCAGCTGGAGGAAACTAACATAGTTTCCAAAAGTAGTCTCTTAAGACAAGTAACTATTATTTTCAGCCATTATGTAAATATAATCGTGCACCACTTAACTCTGGGATTATGTTCTGGAAAATGTGTTATTAGGCAGTTTTGTTGTTGTAAAAACATCGCTGAGTGTACTTTAAGTAACTCTAGGTCATATAGCCTACTATGCTCTTAAGCTATATGGTAAACTTAGTGCTACAGACCTGTGTACCATGTTATTGTGCTGAGCACTGTACAAAATTTTAACACAATGGTGAATATTTTTGTATCTAAAGGTATTTAATAATAGAAAAGATACAGTAAAAATAGGCTAGAAAAGATAAAAAATGACACACCTGTATAGGGCACTTAACATAAATGGGACTCATAGGACTAGAGGTCGCTCTGGGTGAGTCAGTGACTGATGAGTGGCCGTGAAGGCCGAGGACATTGCTGTGCACCACAGTGAACTTATAAATACCGTGCACTGGGCTGCTCTACATTTGTAAAAACAACACGGGGTTAAATCCAGCACAGGGGAAAATGACACAATCAGGAGACGATGTAAACACCAGATGCATGAGGCTGCCGTGGGTATAACACAGCATAACGTTTCACAGCAAACGTTTTTATAGGAAGAAAGAGTATACTCTAAAATAATGATGAAAAGTATAGTACAGTAATAATACCTATAAACTAGTAATATAGTCATTTATTAGCATTACTAGGTATTATGGACTGTACATGATTGTATGTGCTACATTTGTGTATGACTGGGAGCACAGTAGGTGTCTTTACTCCGGCATCACTGTAAACATGCTGGCAATGTGTGGTGCTATGGTGTTCCCGTGGCTGTGGTGTTAATGTGGCTGCGACGTCAGCTCAGCTCTGCTATAATCTTACGGGCTCACCACTGTAAAGGTGTTCCATTCCAGACTGGAACGTCCTTAGGTGGCACATGACTGCACTCACCGCCCTCCTATGAGGTGAGGGAATTAATTCTTCCATTTTGTACATAGAAACCAAAGCACAGAGAGGTGCCCCTCAGATACAAAGTACTAGGGCCAAGATTTCAAATTGAGTGTTTTTTTTTTTCTACTGATGCTACATTGTCTCCATGATAGGAAGACAAGGACATGTGTGAGCCGTGTGGAGAGGTGGAAATAAAATGACGATGAGTCGGGTATTGATAAGGAAGTGGAATTTGTGGGCAGAGTGAGACGTGAGTATAGAGGCAGAGGACGGGAAAATAAAATGTTAGGGGCACGTTTCGCAAAACATATATCACAGAAACTAATGAAGAAACGGCCCAGGGCCACTCGCGTGGGACAAACGCTGCTCACTCCAGTTCCTGCACAGAGATGCACAATACCTGTAGCATTTCAGATGCTCTGACAGGTTTTGCAGAAAAGAACTTTACACACTGATTTTGTCTAGCCCACCATTTCAGTTATTTAGGCACGGAGTCTTTTTACTACGGTTGGTGTCTAACAGCACGGAGCTGGTTCTCTGGGCCAGCCGCGCGAGGCAAGCGGCCCCACAGGGGAGTGTCATAGGGGTCAGCGTCTCAGTGTGTTTTTCCTTCCAGCGCCACCACCTCTTTTTCTCTCTCATAGCGAGACTCTTAAATATCCACTTATTCTTCAAACTAAACACAGACACGTAAATAAGGTATGGAGATAACAGAAATCATGTTGACAAAACACCATTTGAAAAATGTTTCGGATGCAGTTGAAAGCTCCTGTGTACCTTCCCCAGAGACATTCTCTTCCTCGCTACCTCGCCTGCTCTTCAGAGGTAACTGCCAGCACTGCCCTGGATGTCTGATGTGCCGTTTGTATGCGTAGCTTCATGCTTTTACTACCCAGGTATGTATTCCTAAACAACATGGTGTGATTTAACATGTTTTTAAACTTTATATAACAGCCATCGCAATGTGCACACCTCCTGTGACTTGCTTTTTGTTCGGCATTATGTTTTTGAGATTTTTCCATGTTGATATATGACCTTTAGTTCATCCATTTTGACTGGCTGTAGTGTAGTATTCCATTGTATGAATATGCCAATATATATTATGCATGCTCTTATTTATAGGCACTTAGGATGGTCCCAATGTTGCCGCTACAAATCATCCTGCAGTGAATAGTCTCATGAATGAACTGAGAAAAATGATATTGCCGAACTGCTCTCCGAAGTGGCTGTGCGGATGGAGCTCATGCCTATCCCACTGTGTCTGAGGGATCTCGTGGCTCCACCTTAACCCTTGAGATTGTCATCCCACATTATCCTTGCCCAGTTAATGGGTGTGAAATAATGTTTCATTGTGAGTTTAATTTGCATTTTTCCACTTACTAATGAGATTGATAGTTTTATTACGTGCTTATTGGCCATTCAGATTTCTTTTTCTGTGAATTGCCTCTTCCTTTGCACACTTATTTCCATTTATTTTTCTCTATCAATTAAAAACTTTTTTTTCATTGGTTTTAGAGAGTTCTTTGTTGGTTCTCAATACTAATCTACTTTGGTTGTTTGCTTTATAAATAGTTTCCTGAAGACTGGGGCTTTTCTTATCACTTTTTACAGGCTTTTTTGCATAGAAGTTATAAATTATAATAGAATTTGTCTACAATTTTATTATGGTTTGTAGTTTTTGTGTCTTATTTAAGATTTTTTTCAACACTAAATCTGTAAAAATACTCTCCTATATTTTCTTCTAAAAGTTCTAAAGTTTTGTTTTTTACGTTTAAGTCTTGAATAACTTTGGAATTGATTTTTGTGTATAATGTGAGGTAAGAACCCCCTTTTCTGCATTGAATAGCATATTGTCATAGCATCATCTATTGAATGCTCTATTGTTTTCCACGTACATAATCTTCAGTGCCACCTCTGTCATGATATTTTATTATACAAATCTCTCTTGGATCATAATACTACATCATTTTGTTTATTTCTGCACCAGTATCATACTGAATTAGTAACTATAGTGCTATAGTAAGCTGATTTCTGGTATGGTAGGTCAGTTGCATTGGTAGGTATAATTAATAGCTTCCTTGTATCTGTGTCCTTAGCAATATAACTTTGAAGCTCATCGCATCAAGAAGTTGAGTCTATTTCTCCATCCTTAGAATCAGAACTGGATTTGCTACATGCTTTGGCCAGTAAAACATGGTGGAAATGACAGTGTGCAGTTCCAAACCTAGGCCTCAAGAGATCCTGCATGCTTCCACTCCCTCTTCTGGAACACTGCCCTCACTGTGGGAATAAGCTCGGGCTAGTGTGCTAAAGGATGAGAGGACAGGTGATGCACGGAATGGTCAGTCTGAGGTAAGACCATTCTAGCCCAGCAAGTGCCCAGCTAACCTACCAGCTGCCTGTTTGAGTGAACCCAGCCAACATTGCCACTCTGGGCTTAAAAGCAACATATATGCTTATTGTGTTATTTCGAAATAAAGGCTTATTTTGTTATGCCACTGAGGTTTTGTAGTTGTGAGTTCCATACCATAATTGTACTAAAAGATTACTGACATGTAGGGCAAGTCTCATGTCTTGTTCTGTTATTTAAAACCATCTTAGATGATCATAGGCTTGTGTGCTTCCCTATACAGATTTTAAAATTGGTGAGTCAAATTTCCATGACTTGGTTACCCTTGTGTATAGAACTCGGGTTCTAGGACAGCATCCTCTGAAGCACAGAGCCCCTTTTGAGGTTTCAGTTAGATTATCCGTAAAGGTGAGGCCAACTGGACCAGTTGTTGCTCCATTTCCCATCAGTTGTTCATTTATTTGTGTTTGCTTTATCTTATTATAACACCATTATTGTAAAATGGGGGTTCTGTTGCCAGGGCAACCAAATGCAATACAAGAGCTTTCAGCTTTAACTAAAACCTTCACTCTCTCTGGCTACATTCCATGTGCTTTCTTGGCTCCCTCCATTTCTGACACTGGAAGAATGGAAGATGTCCTACAATTCTGCCAGCATCTTGTTTTATATGTTATCACCTCTATGCTCATTGACATGTATGATGTTCTCTAAATTTATTAATTTAAGTAATTTCATTCCTGCTATGAGCCCTTGATAGCTCCTCTCTTTCAGAATAATACTGCCCAATATTCATTCAACATGCACTGAATGGTCCCCTAGCATATGCCTGGCCCTGGGGTTACAAAAGTAAATGAGGCAGATGTGGCCTGTACCTTTCTAGAGTTTACCAGTTTAGGCAGCCAGGGACATGACAGATAGAGACACAGACACTTTACCAGTATGATAAGTACTGTGAGAAGTAAGTGCAGGCCAGCAGGTAGGGGCCTGATCTAATTTGTATCAGTGAGGGTTTCTGTAAGGAATAAACCACTAAGGTCAGAGACAGCTCCAAAATACATCCATTTTTTACCCCTATTTCAATTCCATGTCCCTGTTCTTACCACCGGAAAATTATTTCAACTTCATGCACACCTGCTCTGCCAAGTCCCCCTTCTACCTTGGCTTCCTTATCATTTTAAATGCGGTGGGTTCAAGAAACAGAATTTGTATCAGTTGCTTTCCCAGAAGAATTGAACTGCCAGGGACAATGGTACCATCATAATTTGGTTAGGATTCCTTGAAGGAAATGGTGCTGAGATATCATAGGCACAGAGGGAAATCCAGCTGGCATCAGTGAGAGCTGTGTTTGAATAAGGACTTAGAACCAGGGTAAAGCAAAGATCCTCATTTTCGACGGAACTCACACTGGCCGTAAGTGGGAAGCGGTTGTGGCACAGCAGCGTTCGCCCAGCATCACTGTACGTCCACAGCACCTGAGCTTCAGGGGCCTTCAGAAAGAGAACGTGATGGCAGCAGTCATCTGGGTTCCCTCACCACCTCCCCTGACTCTAAGATTCATCACCAATTGTTTAAAAAAGTCTGTTTCACAATTCATCAAAATGTTGTCCTTCATATAAATTTGTCATTCAAAAATCTACCGAGTACCAAGCCAGTGCCAGGCACCCTATTGGATATCATCAGATGATAGTGATGGAAGAATATGCAGTCTGGTCCAATGAGCAAAAACTTACCCAAGGAGTAATTTTTAAACTTATATTATTAATAATGAACACAGTTATCATTTGCTGGATAACTGGTACATTCTCTGGACTATGCAAGGTGTTGACGTATGTGAGAATCCTCCTGGCAAGCTCAGCATACTGAGAGTGGAAAACCATGCATCGTTCTGTGCACACCTTTGAAGTTATCTGATTCTGATCCGATGGTGTGTGTGGGGGGGAGGTGTAGTCTGAGTCTTTCATTGGCTTTAAGCTATTTTACAACTCTGTGGGTTATAGATAACTGATGGCAGTGCAAATGATTCTTGTGTGTAGATACACAAATATGCAGGGTCTGGCACAAATAACACACTTTTTATTACAAAAATTTTTATTGCAAAATAATAAGCATGTAATTCTGTAATATAACAATATCACACTCAAGCACATCACATAACATTTTAGATGAAATGTTCAAATTAGAACTATAAATTATTCCACCCATATGATTACTCTACCAACCATACTCAAGTAGGCATTACTTCTGCCAGGTCCTATATACCAGCTGGATGGGATTAAATTGGCTTCTCCACCCACTCATTTTCCCCACCATTGGATTAAACCAGTTTCTGTCTATTTGTAAACTTATTTCAACATTCCTTTATACCAAATAAATTTGTTACTTTTTTTCGCTTTTGAACCAATCTAACATTTATCTGCTAAAATATTTAGCATGTGTTCGTTTTATATCTCTAAGAGTCATGATTTTATTGTTTTTAAAAATACCATTTAACACTATAGAACTCTATTTTACAGTTGAAAATATTGTGGCTCAGAGTGAAATGACTCTTTTAAGACCACTAATGTTCAAGTGACTTAAGGGGAAAGCCCTGTACTTTCTATAGCACATCTATGTGCTTTCTTCGAATTATGTTCCTGCTCTGTTCCAGGCATGTGCTAGAACTGTGGGTACATTCTTTTAAGTCATTCAGCCATTAATAGCCTCTTCTATGCTGGCACTATGGGGCTATGAAATATTCATGATAGAATCTCTACTTGCCAGATGATAATCGAGGTACACAAAAAGGAAGAAAAATATGTAACAGGAGAGAGGAGAGTAAGCAAGTAGTAAGTGTACAATGGAATTAATCTTGAAAGCTTTTAGGAAGTGATAGCTTCTCAATCTGCATTGCCTAAGTGGGAAGGGTATTAGGAAGCCGCCTGCAAATGAAAACCAACAGTGTGTAAACTTATGTCCTGGAGCCTCAAGTACTGTCACTTAAGGAGCAAGCAAGGAAATAAGATTATATCACCGATTGTACATTTCTTACCTAACAATGTAAAAAAAATGTGGCAAATGAAACAAAGCACCTATTCTAACATCTTAATCATTTGCTTATACAAGTACTTTGCATGAAATTTCCATTGGCCCAAATTTGACAGGTTGTGCTTAAAACTGGTTATTAGCTTTTCTGTGTTTGTAGCCTAAACTCTTCTATGGCATACAACTTTGATGTGGCCTTTACTTATTTTTCATCTCTTCTGGTATCCAACAGCATTTCTCCACCGGCCCCCCCCCACACACACCCCTCACAATCTAGGTTCCTGACTCCCTGAAGTGCTTGCAGCTCCCCACGCCACCATGCTTTGCTGCACCTCAGCCTCTGTGAGGTTTTGTCTGTAACACCAGCCTTCCCACCCCACCCCACCTTGGCCAGCACTCGCTCAGCACTCAATGCTCAGTTTCACAGTCACCTTCTTTATGAGACACCAGTTATCCTGATTTGCAAAAATTGACTTCCCCCTAAACAAATGCATGTATTTGTAAAACCCTTGCTTGTGCCTGTGTTTGCACACTTGCTCCCTGGGACATGTCTGGCCTGCTTTGGTCTCCCTTCTCTCCCCAGTTTCCCACATCATCCAGTGTGTAGGGTATGCTCAGTAATTGATTGCATTCAGCATCCCTGAATCATCAACATAACTAGCAAGGAGATGGGGTACTGGAAGGGATCATAGAGACGAGTGCATTCAGGACCTTCCCTCCACAGCCAAGGAGACTGAGGAACACAGAGGTGAAGTCTGCCAGCTTACGCAGAGAGGAAAGTTGGAAGTATTAAGAGAACACAGGACTTCTGCCCGTGGGTTTAGGACTGATTTCAATATGCCACACTGCTTTCTGGGGTGCTGGAGGGTGGGGAAGGAAAATCTCCCTTGGAGAGCAGGACGGTTTGTGCCTTGTTTGGTTTTTGTGGTGCTTTATAATTTTGATAAAGATATTTTTAAGCCAGAGCATGGGGTGATTCAGTTTTCATGAACCACTTGGCATTTTCCTCTTGTACACAGTGCAGCTCCGAGCCCGTATCATAGCCCTGTAACCACATCCCCTGCTGGGCCTAATGCTAAATCAACACTGTCAGTTGAAAACAAACACTAACAGGTGTGCAGCACGTTGAGCGAGGGAAGGTTAGTGAGCTGGAGCAGGGCATAAACCCCGTCCGGATATGGCTGCACCCCCCAGTCCCCACAAGCCAGGGGCACCGGGAGGGTTGCCAAAGGCTGCTGTGGGCTGCCATGGCTTCTCAAAAATCAGGTCTGCTTGTAATAAGGCTGTAGAAATGAGTTTTTGTGATTACACGAAAAGCTTCCACCAGCCGCTTCTTAAAGCTCTGTGGGGCTCATAAGGAGAGGTCCAGACAAGCGTGGCTGACCTACATGACTCCCGGGTATCCTTAGCCCCAGCACAGGGTGGGGCCTGGCGACCAGCAAAGGTCACATTCAGGACGGGCACTTTCAAAAGATCTTGTTTCAGAGGAAAAAGAGGACCTTGCAAACTATCTATAGCCTGCCATCCTACACAGCAGATCCAACTCTGCCCAGAGACAAAAACTTCTGCTCCTTTTTTCCTAGGGCTGCCACCCCGGGTCCCCTGAGCTAGGCATATAGGGTGATGAGGAATAATAACTATCAATCAGAAGAACCAGTGTGAATGGAGCACTTACTGTATGCTATGCTGCTCTAAGTACTATGTAGGTGTATTGGTATTTAATCCTCATCAACCCTGTGAGGAAGATAACACTATCAGCATCCTCTCCACTTTACAAATAAGGAAGTGGAGGGACAAAGGGGTATGTTCAATTGCCCAGGGTTATGCAGATAACAGGTTTGCGGGGAAGCCATCATTCAGTTTCAGGCGGTTAGTTTCCAAGCCTTCACGACTTCACCTTAGCTTTGTGGGGCTGATCTGACGACTCCCAGTCTGGGCTGTATGTGACAGTCACCTGCGTAGCTTGGAAAGCTACCAGAGCTGGGGCCCACTTCCAAAGGCACTGATTTATGTGCTTTGGGGTAGCCCTAGTATTAAATACACATGTTTTGTAAATACACAGGTTACACATGTTTTGTAACCTGGTATAACATACATATAAAGAGTTACATGTATAGGCACATACTTTAAAAAGATATATATGTTAAAGATGTATATAACATGTTACTTTAAGTATATGTGTGGTCACCTGATTATCCTTAGGTACTTCAAGAGTGCAGCTGGCACGGGTAGTAGTTCCCAGCATGTTATCCAAGGAAAGTACGAGGAGGAATGGGCAGACAACATTAGAAGCCCAGCCAAGGAAAGTCTGGCAAAGGCGTGGTGCAGTGACTAAGGCTTGGGGAAGACCGCCAGAAAGAAAGCAGAGATGGCCAAAAGGGGTGAGAGAGTGACAAGAAAACCAGCAGAGGCCTATTTCCTTCTTTGCTCGTGGGGGAGACCATGGAGAAGCCCACGGGTGGAGAGTGTGGGGGGTGACCACCTTCACTGCTGATGGTTCCTGGAACTCTCCAGGACTCCAGAGAATTAGAGTTCCCAGAAAGGTGTTTAAGGAGAGAAACCTGCCCTGTAAATCACATCTGTTGGAGCTATGAGTGGGGTAGTTAGGGATCTGAAGCGCACAGTGCAAGAATGCATTGCAGCCAGGGATGGGGGCTTGGGATGTAAGTGCCGGGAAGGGAGGATTCCCGAGACCTTCAGTGGCGGGTCTGGAATGAGCCTGTGTTAGCTGCAAGTTACATTCTCACCCTGTTGTAGGGGCAGCTCACATTTTAGACTTATATTTTAAAATTATGGAATTTATGTCCTTTAAAGACAAATTAAAATATTGTAAAAAAGAAAAAATAATCACAATTTTATCACCTAAAAATAACAATTATTAATTAGAATATTTCTTTATGTTGTCATTTTTCCTGAACCTAATTTTAACGCAATGTTAAGTATAATATATATGCAATATTATAGCCTGCCTTTTCACATAAAGTTATAGAAGGCTGTTTATTTCTTGTATCAATTGCTTTATTTCCTTTGTAATAATTATACTCACAGCAAGCAGTTATTACTAGATTACTGAAAGTTGAATAATCTATGAACTCATATGGGGAAAAAGTTTGCATGAACGTCCACTGTTGAAAAGAATTGTTTTTATTTTTACTCAGATATATAAAACCTAAAACCAGTTATAAACCTCTTTGCTGTCTGGGAACAACCATGAAGTCAAAATGATTTTATATGTTAGAAACAAAATTACAAAGCCAATAAATTTCAAAATAATGGTATTAATGAAATGTGACAAGCGTGCTTTGAGTGTGGTGCTCACTGCTATGGGGCAGGTGTGCGGCCTGCCTAGCGCCAACCGCATAAATGCTGTGAGATCCCTCGGCTCTCCCTCCACTCTTCTCTGCTCTGGGCTCTCAGCACTTTCATGCACACCACCCGCAAGCACCACGGGCCTTCACTTGGCATAGGGGCTTCCTTCTTGTCAACTGTTTTTCTTCTCATCTCCGTAGCACACCACAATTCAAGTAGTGCCAATGTAATTGGAAACCCTGACTCCAAACTGAGATGTAAAATCTAACCCAAATGGGTCCGCTGATCTAGAATATGGCTCTATTGATTTTTAGATTGTGATTGAAAGGTAAACCTAAAGGTAAAAATGTTTTATAAGGAACTTCCAGTTCTAGAGAATGCCTTGTTAGACCCCTGCCTTTTTGAGAAATATTGGTTTATTGCATGCTTCTCTTGTGCCAGGTGCTGTCTTTGCAGGTGCCTTATCTACAACCACGCATTCACCGTAACAACATCTAATTGCCCTTTCACGGATGAGGTAATTGAAGTTTGCAGAGGTTAAGAAACTTGCTGACGGATGCAAAGCTGTCAGGTGGAGGAGCCATAATTCTAACCTCTGTCTGTATCATTCCCTGGTCCGTTCCCTGGACCATGATGTCATGTAGCCTCCAATAATCTTGCACAAGGTGTCCTTTCCCCATCTGGGGCTGAGTATGTTTACACTGACAGGGAACAGGGTTAGAGATAAAAGATTGTTTTTTTTTCCTCTAGAGAAAATGTAGCATCTGTCATTTGCGTTTTATTAATTTAGTTATATAACTAACCTGACAAGGATGGACCCCTTAAGATATTTCAGTACATTTGGCAGTAGCTTAGGTGGTTGGCAGTAGCTTGCCAGCTATTAAATGGCTCTGAATATATAAAGACTTGTAATTTCCTTCTTCAAAGGGCTTTGCCAAAGAGGCTAAGCCATGTGGCATAATCTCTGAACACACATTGGCACAGGCAGGAGTTCGGTTTGTGCAAGTGGATTGTTGGAACCAATCAGGCTAACTTGGTATTTCCTCTTTTGGCCCAACACCATAAACTGGCACAAATAACATTAGCCCTGCTGTGCACCAAAGTTCAGACTAATAAATCAGCCACCCTGTAATTATATTGGGGGAGCCAGCTTTATTCTCTCAGTGAGCAGACTGATGTATCTGTTTCGACTGGATGCCTTAAGGCTCCCTGGGAACCTGGGCTGACTTCCTAGTGCCCAGGCAGGCACCGCCCCAGATCCCAGCGCGCATCGGGTTGAGTTCCCACTGTGCAGGTCTGCTGGGACCAAACTGGTTTCCAAACCTGTTTGGCTTCTCCTCAAGGTCCAGAGCTGTCAGAAAGTGAAACACAACAAAAGCCTGGGGATGACAGTAGAGCACAATCTCATTCATCACGCTGTGTAAGCAGGAAGGCTCAGGAGGCCAGGGTGGATAGCCTGCCCTTGCTGCATGATCCTAGGTGGCTATTAACTTAGCATTTGAGGACAGTCTCAGACAGAAGGGGTTGGACCAGGTAATCTTTTTGTCTGAATTCATGCCATTTCTTCAGCAGTTGGCAGAAAGGCTTTGGAGCAGAAGATTTATGTGGGCAAAATAAGACATAGAGGAAGGCCATTTCATAGAAGGGAAAAATGTTACTTGTCCTTTTTCCTGCCTTGGTTTAAAGCACATAAAAAAGATCATATTAACATATTAAGGAGGGGATGGGTGGGTTGGAAGGGGGAAGGTATACTTCTTAGTCCTGTTGTTAAAATTTGCAGGCCAGTCACATTGGAATTTAAATGTATCCTTACACGGCAGCCTCAAGCTCAATCAGTCAGTCCTTCGCCGATACCTTCTAAGGCTTTCTCCCGCAGGTCTGTTCCAGGACTAACTCCTGCATGGCTTAATTTGGCCCTGCATGTCTGACTCATAGGCCTTCCCCACATTAAATTAGGTGATTTCTTTTCTGAGATCAAGTTGGCTATGTTGTCTTCATGGTTGAATCGCTTTGCTTTTGGGGTTTTCTCTGCTGGGAGTCTTCACACTCCAGCTCCTCACCTGCCCGGCACCTTTCCAGTATTCAGGCTTCTGTTCAAATTTCCCCTTCTCAGGGGAAAGTGTTTCCTTACCGCCACTCCTAGCCACTCTCTGTCACAGGTCGTAGGTCTTTGCTTAATACTCAAGACATTCTATGATTATCCCATTTCTCTGTTTCCTTGCTTATTTTCTGGCCCCCCACAACCCAAGCACGGATCTTGTCTCATTTTCATTGCATCCCCTGTGCTTAGCAGAGCACTGAGTGCACAGCGGCCACACAGGCAATAGTTTGAATTATGGAATATGTCCTCATGTAGCAGTGACCATGGGCCAGACTCTGAGTCTTATAAATATTAGCTCATTGAATCCTGACAACAAGCCTGTGAAGTAGGTAGATCCTATGCTTATCTCTGTTTTATAGATGGGAAAACTATAAGCAACTTGCCCAGTTAGGATTTGAACCGGGGCAGTTTGACTCCAGAGCCTGTGCTCTCAACAACTGCTACGTGCTGCCTCTCTAGCGTTTTTGCTGGTAAGTGAAGGAGCATCTGTAATCATCATTACCTGAAGGCTCATAGCTTCCTTCTAAGCTCTAAGTTTGACAAACACAAATATCAGGATCTTAAAAATAAGTCTTCAATGTATGAAAGATGGCATACAAGGTTAAGAGTCACTAGGTTTAGGATGTCACTGTCTTAATGGGTAATGGGTACACAGTCTCATTCTTTGTTGTTCCTAGCTCACCGGAGATAGCTCTGGAACCTCTGGTAGAGGAACAGGAAATTATAAATCCTGGAGTGAAGCCAATACCATAAAAGGCAAATGTTTTTCTCTTTAAGTTGCCATAGCCACAGACAGATCGGTCAAATGCTAGAAGATGCAGGGAGACGCAAAGATGTTGAAGAATTTCAGTGGATTTTTAAAATTTGTTGAGTATTTTAAAATGTGTTATTATTCCCAGAGCTCTACCACATATATTTTGGTTGAGTGATTTGTTTAAATTCATTCATTTTAAATCAATATAGCAAATGTTTGTACATTTATTTAAAAAATCAATATACTTAGTTTGCATGCACAATTGGGAAGTTCTTGAGAATCTTGGATTTCACACTTACCCTCTCATTTTATTTCAAAACACCACTGAAGTAGGCGTGCTGAAATAGTCTTATTTTCTCCAGCCTGGTGGACGCCCAGATCACTGGTCTGGACTCTCGTTTTCTCCTTGCCTCTGTGGCTGCTGCCTCGAATCCCCTTTGCTGGGAATTCACCATCCAACCCTGAAATGCTGGTGTGACCCAGGACTCAACCTCCAGGCATCTTTCCTCCACACTCATCTCCCTGGTGGTCTTATTCATTCTGTTGACTTTAAATACCGTGTTTATGCTAATGATGCTCAAATGTATATTTGCAGCTCTGCTCTACCTCATTAGCTCAGGACCGTTAGTCTCTTTGACCTCCGACATCTCCATTTGGTCATCTAGTGGGTATTTGAAACTTAAATACTCCAAACTGGGTTTCCAAAGTTGCTCCTCTCAGCTTCCCCCACCTCAGTAACTGCCCATGAGCCTAGTTCCAGGCTGAGGACATGGGCCCATTTCTGACCATCCTCTCTCTGACACTCTCCATCTGATCTGTCACAAATTCTGTTGTTTTCACTTTAACATACACTGCATCCAGAAACTGCCCCCCCTTAAAAAATTTTTCATTGTTGCCACTCTGGGCCAGACCACAACTGCCTTTTGCCTGATTGATTGCAAGAGTCTCTTAACTCATCTCTTCACTTCTTCTTTGCTGCCCTTTGGTCTGTTTTCAACACAGCAGCCAGAGTGATTCTATTGCTGCCAGATCATGACCCTCCTGTGCTCAAAATGCTCCCAGGACTTCCCCTGTCACTTAGGGTAAAATCTGCAGTCCTTCAATAACCTGCAGGACCCCCGTGCTCTGGCCCCTCCAGCTCTGGTGGATCTGAAACTGCCACTACTCCCTGGCTCACCTCCCTCCCTCCAGGCACACTGCCGCCTCCTCTGCCTCCTCCACTGTCCCTTCAAGAGTTCCCACCCCAAGCCCTTTGCATATGCCCTTCTCTCTGACTGGAGGGCGCTCCCTCCAGAGATTTATTTGCTTTCTGCTCACTTCCTTCTGGTCTTGTTTTAGAACAGCGATCTGAGTCAAACTGAACTCAGTGAAGGTTCTAAAAACTGGAATGGGTTTCCCCCAAAGAGAAAGCTGTTGCAAAGGAGCATGACCTTTAAAGTGTACTCAGTAATAATGCCTTCTGAAGCATTTATGCAATTAGGTGTGTTTCATTAATTGTGTTTTCTGAGCAGAGCAATGTGAAAGAACATGTTCCCTTCTGTCTAACTGTCATGTTCTCATCAGTCCTTTCACAAATTAATCTGAATAAAAGCAACTTCCTCTCAGCGGGGAGTTAAAATAAGCTACTATTCACATGATTATTACTTCATTGTGCTCCTAAGCACATTCCTTGGTGCTTTTTAATTATATATAATTACTAGGAAAAAAGGAAGTAAAATCTGTTTAATCTGAAGTGAAACATGCTAAATGATGTTTCCAGTCCCTGGGGTTTTTGTTTGTTTGTTTGTTTTGTTATGACTAACTTAAGGAGGCCAAATTGAAAAGCATAGATCTTGCAGAAAGGGCAGCAGCCTACATGATTAAACATTATTTATTTTATCTGCATGCTATTACTTTTAAAAGATTGTGATGTAACTTGGTGACTCTAGTAGTGACATCTGGGGTACAATGATTTCAAATGCCAATTTTTTTCTTCTTATAAAATCATGGCAATGAACTGCAAACAAGAGTTAAACTTGATGGTAGCATATGGTGACTTGGATACAATGATATGTTTTTACTGCAGTTTTCTATGTGTATTTTTTTATGATGAGAAATGTTATTAAAGCTTGTTACAGTGATCATATTAAAATGTATGACACGAGTCAAGAGGCAGCATAGCTCAGTGGCTAAATCTCAGGCCCTGGAGACACACTTCCTCAACCAGCATCTATTTCCACCATTGACATCAGTTACGCTATCTTAGGCAATTTATGTAACCTCTCTGTGCCTCTGCATCTCCATCAGTGCCATGAGGATACAATACTAGCCCTCTCAATGGGGTGTTGTTAGAATTAAATGAATATATCAATAATGCTTAGAATAGAGCACTCATTGACAATTAATTATTGTTATCAGTCAGAAAAGTCAAGGTCATGCTGCAATGACAAATAACTGTAAAATCTCAGGGGCTTGAAATAACAAAGATTTACTTCTTGCTCAAGCTATATGTCCCTCATGGAGGGGTCATTGTCTCAAATGTTGCCAATTGCTGGGGTAGAAAGCAAGATAATTCTGAAGAGTCTTGCACTAGCAATCAAATGCTCTGTGCTGGAGGTGTCATTGTCACTTCTGCTCCTACCTCATTGGCCAGAATTAGTTTCATGGACACCCTTGACCACTGGGAGGCCAGGGAGTGCCATTCTGCCATGTGCCTGGAAAGCAGAGGTCAAGCATTTCTGGCAAGCAGAACTTACGACATCCACAGTTTCTGTTGTTGTTATGCTTCTGCAGTGAAAGCATTCGGTGCTCTCAGTCTGAGTGGCCTTAACCTTTTTGGCTGCTGGCTGTCACTGTTGCTTAAGGAGAACTACAGACTTCTGGGAAAGGCTTCAAAAGGATGGAGCGTGGGAGTGTCTTGGAGTACAGGAGGCTGAGCAGAAGGCTCTATTTAGCTACCCCATGTCAGTCTGAGTGACTGAACCGTCTGGAATAGAAATGACTTATAAATGTTCTCCACTAAAAATTTTAAAAAATAATTCTAACACTTTAAACTGTCAGCTCAAAGACAACGTTGGAAATACTGTCCACACCCCTCATTGATGTTCACATCCTCTACTCAAAGCTCTGCACAGTTTCTCAAGGCTTAGTAGCTCTTGGATGTGGTTTTATTTAGACATCCCCAGGGCTACATTTGTTTATTTGTCTTGAATTCCTCTAGGGTCATCCAAACACCAAAAACAAATGACTTACAGTTAGCTTTTGATTATCCATGCAAATGGATGGTAATTTTGAATAATGTGTGTTTGCCTTTGATTGGGCATCTTCTCCTTCTGTTCTGTGGCCAAGATCCCTGTACCTCATCCTTCAAATCCTCCTGAGGCTCCTTATACACAAGATTTTATTGTCCTCTGGTCATAATTCAATCCTCTCTCAGATGGGCATTTGCTTGGGGGTGGGAATGATGGTGCGTGAGGGCTGCTTTTCCTTTTCATCTCTAAATACCTTGATAATTTATTCTGGGCTTTCCATTGCGGTAGCATTGATGGAGAAAAGAGCAATGCAGTTCAGATTTCAGAAGTCAGGAATGATTTAAAGAAGGGAGAGCAAGTTGGACTCTCTTTCTGTAAGAATGTTACTGGAAAGAAAAATCTCACAGCTATCATCACTCCCAGCTCCCACCTGCCATGATAATACATACCTCCATGCCTTTCCTTACACCAGCCCACCCTGGCTTTGAAGGCAGAAATATCTGCATTCACATTATAAGCCTACCATTCATTATAGCTGTGTGACTCAGGGAAAATTACCCGATTGCTCTGAATTTCAATTTCTTTATCTGAAAAGTAAGGTTTAATAACACATATGAAGGGGGACCCCCCAAAACCAGAATTTATTTATTAAAAATTGTGTATTTATTCTTACATGTTTAAACTTCAGTTACCTTCAAAGTACTCTCCATTTGATGCAATACACCTATTGAGACATTTTTTTCCATTGTTCAAAACAGTTTTTGAACTCATTGGTTTTCATGCGTTTTAGTACTTCTGCCATTTTTTGTTTCAACTCTTCCATATTGGCAAAATGTTTCCCTTTGAGGGCTTTTTTCATCTGGGGAAACAAAAAAAATTGTTTAGGGTGAAATCAGGCAAATAAGGAGGGTGGAACATGGGGGTCATGCCATTTTTGGTCAAAAACTGCTGAACACTCAGTGCTGTGTGGGCAAGTGCGTTCATAAATCACCAATCATGAAATGGGCAAACACATTGAAAGAGTTCTAAAAAATTCACTAAAGCTGAATTCAGCCTCTCACAACAGTGCCAGCTAGTATAATGATAGAGATGGGTTCCTAGAACACTCACCTAATGGGGGAAGACTGTGCTACAAGAGGCCTGCCCTCCAGAGATAATTCTGTTTTTTTTGGGGGGGGTCCCCCTTCGTATTAGCCTACATGTAGTGTGTAGAGGTTTATTTCAGTCCAGGAAAGATGTTTTAGGTTGTGGGTAGAGGGTATGGGGAGGGGGGTGTCTCTGCTGTGTACAATCATTTAGAAACTCAAGATGGTGTTGCTCTGCTATCCTCAATATGTAGCCTCTAATGTCACTCCAGTTATTTATTGTCTTTGTCATTGCATGCCAAGGCAATGGGAGATATATGGAGGAACACATGTGGGGTGTTGTATGACCCAGGCACCCAACCCTGTCACTGTCCACTGGGGAGAAGTTAATCACAGGGCCACAGAGTGCTATAAGGGGTGCTGGGAGATGGACTGCAGCCGGGCTTCCATGTGCCCCACTGCCACGAGGTGATCAGCTCTCCTCTCTGACCCCTTTAGATATGTTAGGTATGTTAGAAACATCTTTTCAACTAAACTAGCAGCTCCTTGAGTTAGAGACCTTGTTTTAACTTTAAACTACAAAGTCATGTTCAATGATGAACATGCAGCAGTCATCCTAAAAATGCCTTTCACATTGCTAATACTCCTGAATGAATGGAGCTATTCTTTGGCTAATGATCTCATACTTGATCTCTATTGAGTCTGAATACAACTTACTTTTGAGCAAAGTGAAATTGAAATCAAGTTTTAACAGGTTGGTTAGGGATTAGATGTCTTTGACAATTCATTCTTTGTACAATAATAATTTAAACAAAGGTAAAAGCAACAGAAACATTGAGAATTTCCCAGGGATATGTGGATTCCATTAGCAATTCCCATTACTGAAGTTATTATTATAATCATTTACCGATGCATAATAGAATCCATTAGGTTCTCAGTGTTACCTTTTAATCATCTTTTACAATTATGGATTCATATGTATTAAGATATGTATTTTCTTGAAGATAAATAGCATTCATGAAAATAAGTATAGTGGATAAATCGTAATTTTGTAGGATGTCTGGGTGAAAAATCTGGTGTTAGGCTTTAAAAAAAAACCTCTGATTTTCATCTAAAAGCCTAATAAAAACATGTTTGGATTTATAATATGAAATATGCAAATAGGAGCCAAGAAAACTATAGGAAATGGATTACTAATTTTCAATACTTAATTTACAATTTTTTAATGTTATCTTTTCCTCTGTTAATATAACTGGCATAGTTTTTGTCTCCTGACTGGGTCCCAATTGATATAATACTTGGAAGTTCCTTCAACAAAGATCACCAGAATGCTATATATTTGAATCACATCATCTTAACTGTTTGTAGATGTGGATCACATGCCTTTTAGTAAAAGTTAAACTTAAAAAACAGCTAGATGTACCCTGGATAGTGTGGCTCAGTTGGCTGGGCATCATTCTGCAAAGTGAAAGGTCATCTGTGCAGTTCCAGGTCCGGGTACATGCCTGGGTTGTGGGTTCAGTTCCTGGTCAGGGTGCCTATGAGCGTCACCTCTCTCACATTGATGTTTCTCTCCCTCTCTTCCTCTCTCCCTTCCTCTATCTCTAAAAGTAAATAAATAAAATTGTAAAAAACAGCTAAATGCATTTGGTTTTGGATGCCACCTTGAAAATGAACAGATATTTAAAATAAACTTTGACACTAATTCTATTATCTTGGATCCAAAGTTTCTCTGTGCCTCATTTTCCCCTAGCTGTACTAAGGGAAAATAGGGCTTGCAAGGGTAGACTTGTCTGTGTGCCCAGGCAGACTGCATGGCCTTGAAGGCAGAGTAGAATCTTACCCACCAGAACGTGTGTACTCAGTGTCTAGTGGGTGCCTAGCTCACGGTGCGATTTGAGTGTCTGTACTGAACAACTGTTGTCTCTGGGAAGAGATGCACATGTTAAATGGTTACACTTAGCTCTCTATTATAAAACAAAAGAGGTTTCCTTTAATAGTATTTTGGATTTAAGGAAAACTTTCCACCTAAGTTGGGTTAATCCTTGCAAAACCCAAAGAAAGAAAGCTGTCTGTGACTCTTTTCTTCATGTTGCAGGCCTGGCATGATTCTGATATTAGTGAAAAAATAAAAAACAAAAAACATTATGTCTTTTCTGGATGCCAAGAATAACTGATGGAAATGAGGCAAGTGCAAATGAAAAGAGATTTACTTACAAGAAGGAAAAAGGAAATCAATGCAAACCACAGTCTTACTTGAGGTTTAGAGAACCTGCTGGAATAATAGAAGATGTTTCTTTTTTTTTTTTAACTACAGGCATACCTCGTTTTACTGCACCTCACTTTATTGTGCTTTGCAGATATGCATCTTTTACAAATTGAAAGCCAGACCCTCCACTAGCCAAAAAAATTACAACTTGCTGAAGGCTCAGAAAATAGTTAGTATCTGTAGAAATAAACTATTTAAAAATTAAGGTATATATGTATATATATTTTAGACATAAAGCTATTACACACAATAGACTACAGAATAGTGTGAACATACTATATTTTTTGGACCATAAGATGCACCTGGGTTTTAAAGGAGAAAAATAGAAAAAAAATTTGAAGCAAAAAATATGGTAAAATATTTAATAACATAACATAATACTTCACCAATGTAAATGTAAACAGAACTCAACAGCAGCATTAACAACCATTATTCCTCCCAAATTTGTGGGTTGGGGTGCATCTAATAGTCCAAAAAATATGGTTATTTTTATATGCACTGTAAAACCAAAACACTCAGTATCTGAAGTTATTGCAATGTTCACTTTATTGCTGTGGTCTGGAACCAAACACACGGTATCTCTGAAGTATGTCTGTATTCTGATTTGTCTCTCATTCCCAAGAATTTCCATGGAAGAGAATTAGAACATACTTTATGAAACCAAACTGAACAAAGTTAATCTTTTCTTTATAATTCTGAAGATAATTTAGGATATTGTGCACCAGAGTAACTATTATTGTGGATATTATATAGTTTTGTAAAAACTATTCTGATTATTTGGACATACTGGATGTTCATATTTTAGATAAATAAGAGTTTATTATGTTCAGATTTTGCTCCAAATTTTAGGATAATAAGAAATTATAAAATAGCCACTTACAAACATGACATAGACCTGGAAGGAGATTTAGAGATAATGTAATGTTGAGAGCCTTAATTTTCTAGGCTCCCACAGGAGAAGGAGCTTGTCCAGGTCTGACTTCTGACCCGAGCCTCAGGGCTCTGTGCTCAGTGCTCTTTCTCTGCTATAAATATGCCTGACTTAAATAGTGAGGCTCTGATCTGCTGGGGTCTGATGTTGGTTATTCTAAATGAAATTGTTTACTCATCTGCAATGATAACTTGGAGGAGTCCAAACCTAACTCTATTTCTTCAACCCTTCTATCTTTCCCCCAAATATCAACCTGAAGAAAATGAAAAAGAAGGTTGGTGTCAGACATAAGTGCACTTATGTTCAAATCAGGAATTGCAAAGTCATTTGCATTTTGGTTTGCCCATATGCTATGGTAAAAATGTGAAGGTTTTAGAGCTTATTTTACATCTGTACAGAAACACTAAATCTAAATGCAATTTTCCTCCACTGAACTAAGTAAGTAATATTTTTAGGTAAAGTTAATTTAATGTCTCTGAACAGAAAACCAATTAAGAGCACCTTTAACCATGCTGAAGTAGACCCTTGACGTTCATAAAATATTCCCTTGGTTCCTCATGCTTGGTACCACCCATGGTGAGAAGACCTCTGTGTGAAGTCCTTCAGGTGTTTGTACAAGTCATTCCCCTTCACTGGTATCCAGGCCACTTCTGCTTTTCCCACAATCCTGCAGGGAGGTCAATAAAGCTACAGAAGGCTCCGAGGTACTACAAGTACTGCCTCATGGCTCTATTTCTTATTTTCTAATTTATAGTCACTGCACTCAGTCTTATCAAATGGAAGAGCAAAGAACAGCTAAAATTCTGTCCTTGTCTCCTTTAGTTCAAGCAAAGGCAGGGATTAAAGTTTAAATTGATGCTGTCTCTTCTTTATTTATAATTCCATTTGCCATATTAGAGCTTATAATACTCTTCTGACTGTTATTTTCCTTACCAGCCTGCTGATCTGGTATTATGTGAAATGCAAACTCTACTCAAAGGGCAGTTGATGTAAGGATACTGACCTGACCTACCCTGCAATATGAGTCAACTAGCTGGTTCTGGTGGGCCTGAGACAGATTTTTAGTACCTTCTCAGTATTTAAAGCAACTGAGGCAATTTGACAGGGAGCTTATTAATTTAACAGTGACTTCACAATTCCATTGGCCTTTTGCTGGTCCATTAATCTCTCTTAGGTAACTAAGTGGGGTTTTACTCTCCAGCCTCTAAATTTTTTCATGGTCATCTGAGATGGTCAATAGTTGGTGAGCCCAAGGAAAATGTGGCTGAGATGAAATGTACCCCAACTTCGCCATTGTTAGAGAAATGCAGAGAAAAATGATCAATGAAGAGAGAAGTCCATTTGGATAAAAGCAAGAGGTGTTATGTGAAAAGACAAGTGTAAAACCTAGAAAGGGACAGGCTGGGAAAATAGCATTGTATTAGTAATGGTTCTTCAGTTGCAAATAACAGAATGTGATTAGTTAGGCAAAACTTTAAAAAATTAAGTTATATTTGGTAAACATTTGATGGATATTGAAATATCTCACTAGCATATGAGAATAATTACTTGAAAGAGTTGCTCTGACCAGAATCTAGTTCCAAAGTCTCCTTCTCTCTAAATTTCTCATGGGTGTGTGTGTGTGTGTGTGTGTGTGTGTGTGTGTGTGTGTGTGTTATGTTTTGAATGGTCTGCATTGGATCTGGCATCCACTGGATCTATCAACCAGGACACAGTGCAGTATGGCTCCTGAGGGTCCACTTCTGGGCTCAAGGTAGATCCCAAAGAAGCTGGGAAGCTGCTCTCAAAAATGTCTAAGACATACCTTTCCTTGTTGACTTGACCATTGAGTATTCATAGCAATTTGTTTTCTAGAAGAGTTTGCCAGTTACAGCTGGGGCTGGAGGAAAGGGTCCAAGAGTCAGTTTCAATGATAAAGCATAGTCATTTGCCAACTTTGTGATCTTGGCTTTACCGCACCTCAGCTTCCTTATCTGTAAAATACCTACTTTGCTTGCTTTACAAAGGCATTGTGAGGATGAAAGGAGATGGTAGATGTGAAGTGTAACTTGTAGCACACCCAGACAGCACTTAGCCTTGTCATGATGCAATTTTGTAAGGCGTGCTGGTTATCTTGGGCTGTGCAATCTGGGCAGTGAAATGCTGACCTCACTTGGCAGTGGGATCTATCTAGGCCTATCAGATACCTATCTCAAAAAAGCCTGAATGGATTGTTTACTTTGGAAGTTTATTTAAAAAACATTTTTATTAATTCAGAGTAATTACACAGAAGCTATGAACTACAAATCATGTCGCATTTACTAAATAGCATCTTTAGTATGACAATGATGATAACCAATAATGTGAAATATATTCCTTTTGATTCTTTCTCATTAAGGAGGAGATGAGAGTATCTTTGATTTGGTCCAGGTTTTACCCTTTTTTTGCTTTTTATTATCTAATTCACTGTACCCAATGCAGTTTTTGAATGTCCTTTCCTCATGAAAGAACTTCCTGTAACATTCACAAAGAATTCTGTTTCTTCACCTCTCTGTTTAAAGCTGTCTTACTTTGTTTGGGCTGCTGTAATAAAAATACCACACACTGAATGGCTTACAAACAACAGACATTTACTTCTCACAGTTCTGAAGGGTGGAAGCCCAAGATCTAGGTGTCTGCAGATTCGGTGTCTGGGGAAAGACCACTTTCTGGTCCACAGACAGCTGCTCTTTGCTGGGTCTTCATGTGGTGGACGAGGTGAGGGGTCTCTGGGGTATCTCTTGTAAGGGCAGTAGTGCCAGTCATGAAGACACCTCCCAAAGTCCCTCCTTCCAAATACCATCACATTAAGGATGGGCTTCAACACATGAATTTGGGGGTGAGGGATTCAAATATTCAGTCTACACCAGAAATGTTGCCTTGTGTTAGAAATTCTTACCAATCTTTTTCTGTTTTTCCAGCTGCTTCTGTTTGGAATTGCAGTGAACTTGGGAGGTTCTTATTTCTGTGATGTGCTGTTTGGAATGTATGTTGCTGGTAACTAATTATTGTGGGTATGACTTCTCTGTCTGGGTGGTGTCCAGTTCTCCATCCTCCTGAAAAGTGAGCTGACTCTAATTTATGTCTGTGAATCTCTGCTGAGCTGTGGAGGTGGTGGTGAAGGGGAGTTGGAGCAGAAATACTACAAATGTATTAGAAACAGTACAATTTGTCTTGTTTTGAAGCTTGAAAGAGAGTCAAATTTTGGCTGCTGTTCAATGTCAGAGTTTGGGCAGAGGAACAGAATTAGGTCTTCTCATACCCAAATGTGATTTTAACTAGAGTCCATCAATTCTCATTACTGACTAAACCTGCGCCTATGAGGATGGTTTCTAAGTTGGGAAGATGCAAACCTGAACGTTCCCCGGGGCCTCAATGACATCTCCCAGATGCTGGCGCAAGGATTCACACACACTCCACCCTTTTGGAGATCGAGGAGTCCCTTCCAGATGTAGGCAGAGCATTAAAAACAGAAATTTCTTCCCCTGAAAATCCCTTCCAGCTTTTGCATCTAATCACCCCAGACCCAGCAGTATTTACATCGCAATGCCGCCTTGAGAGAGCACAGTGCCTTACAGAGTCACTGGCACAGCAGCCTCTCCAGACATGAGGCATAAACAGCATTCCTAGGCTGCACTAAATGGGATTTGGGTAAGTTTTTACTGGCTTCCCACTGCACTAACCTTTCAGCATTTCCCTAGGTCAAAGCCATTCTGCACTCTCCCACGTCACTTTCTGGCAGCCCAGCGCTGCCACTTGACATGGAGCTAACTGACTGAGAGAGATGTCATGGATGAAATACTGAAGCAGCTGTCCCCACGAGAACCCATTCTGTGGCCAGGACTCCTCTGTTAGTGGAGAAAAGATCACACTAAAACCCTAAAACAGAGTGTTTTCAAAACAATTTTCACACAACTCTTTTGCATTTCCTCAAGGACAGAGTGAGGAAAAAGTAGGTTTACAGTTGTGAGTACGTGAAACACAAGTTTATTCTTGTATTATTATTTATTAATTATTGTATGACCATATGACCATATTGTATTTACCATATGAACAACTGTAAACCTACTTTGGCCCCACTCTGTATTCATCCTTTCTTTTCAATCCCCACAGCTTGTCCCTTTTCATTCTGGGATATGGAAGGTAGAAAAAAAATTGTAAATGTGAATCTTTGAGGGAATGGTTTGGTTATTTTTTTTCTTCTCTGTTTCCCAGACTTTCAGATGAGAGACTATGCTTAACTTTTAGTCTTAGTTGGGTGAGGTCTAGCTAATTAAAAATTAAGATCGTTTTTCCACTAAAAGAGTAGGTCTGTCTAAAAGAGAGGCCACCAATACATCAGGATAGACTGAGTAGTACTGTGGTAACAAAGCCCCTCAAGTCCCAGTATTTACTACAACACAGGCCTGTTTTTTGCCCGCACTATAGATCCATCATGGGTAGACTGAACTTTCTTCCATGTTACTTTCATCCTGAGACCCGGGCTGATGGAGCAGTATCTTTCTAGAGACATTAATGGTATTGTTACAGAAAAAAAAAAGCATAGGGAGCCACTCATTGGCTCTTAAAGCTCCTATTCATAAGTAATACATGTCATTTCTGCTTATACTTCATTGTCTAACACAGGTTATATGGCTACACCTGAGTTCAGTAGGATATGTTTTATCCTCCTGCCAGAGGGGAATCACAGACAGGGGCTCTAGAGCATTGGGCAAGATTGTGGTGACACCATCTGCCACATCCACATATATAAAATAAAGATTCATGTTTCATTATTGAAGAAATGGACAAAACAGTAAATGGAGCTGGAATAATCAGTTAATTATGTGAAAAAGTAAAATAAAATTAGATTTTCTCTTGTCATACACAATAGTAGAATAAATTAGTGCTAAAGAATTAGAAGAAATACACATCAATGATTTATCATATTGGATGTTGGAGGCTTCTTTTTGTTTAATACCAAAGGTTTTGGAAACTACCAAGTCTAAGACTGGTAGAGCAGACTATGTGAAACAAAAATCCCGTAGTAAGTAAAACAATCAGAAATAGAACTAAAAGGTAACATCAAACAGGATAAAAGTATTTGCACCTTAAACAGCAAAGAATCACTATTATTACTGATAGAAGAGTTTTATTTGTCGGCAGTTGGTTGTTCTAGATGGCAGATACCAGGAGGGGACACCCTACCCAGGACTTCCCTCCCTTTGCTATCATCTCACACTCTCGGGTCTTTCCAAAATGTCAGAGAACTACCGCCCCCCCCCAACCAACGCCCATGAGATGGAGAAAGGGACCCCTGAGGCCTCCAATTCTCCTTTCCATAAAATATTTAATGCAGCCCTCTGGAAGCATTGTCTCCACCTCTGTAATATGACCCAGATGAGGAATTCTAAGTCAGAAGGAAGGGTGGGACCTTTACCAGAACCTTCCTTGTTTTCCTCTCCTCCCTGTCCAAATGGCTCTTACCATAGAAGACTCTGGGAGAGTGGGGTGGATGAAGCAGAAGGGTAATCAGGGCTCTGGAGTTCTCAGATTCTCAGCTTTCCTCCTTCTGCCAAAGAAGATTTGTCTTTCTTCCAATACAAAGATTATTGCTAAATAATCCCTAAACAACTCTTGTCCACTCTCTCATGAAGAGTTTTTAACAGCAGTTGTATTTCAGACTGGGAGCTTCCCAAGGACATGCTTTCCTCCATTTCATATGCTATTAGATTTGCTCTCCATCTATCCTGGGCAGAATAGAAGTCATAAGCAAAATAGTGTCTTGTATTAACATTAGCATCATCCCAAGGATTGCAAATGCTTTCAGCCTCAAAGGAGGACAATGGCCTCAGGCAAAAATACAGCCAGATGTTACTCTTTTCAGTGAAATGTCTGGAATCCGTAGCAGTACTCCAAATTCCTCCATAGTAGCCTCAATAATTTTCTCCTTTCTTCTCCTAAATCCTTCTAGAAGTGATTGCTCAACCCACACAGAGTCTAGATTTTCATTTCTGTTTAGCTAACACACTTTCTTGCACGTTCTGCAATTTTCTGGTTAACTATTTACACACAAATTTTGTGTTGTTGTTCTCTTGTAACGAACCATCTGTATCCCTACTAACCTGTAAGGATCTTGAAGGCAGGATATGTGGCCTTGTTCCCTGCCTCCTTCAGTGCCCAGTGCAGTGCCTAGCATGTAGTAGGTCAATAAATAGTTTCTGAGTGAATTTGTTGCTAAGTGTTTCCTCATCATGAAGGTAAGCAGTACCTTGTTTAGAGCTGTGTTGTGACATCAGGGGACCAGCAATTTCTGATTGTTGAGGCCTGAGCACCTTCTCCTGAGGTCTTTTGTTGGCCCTTTCTGCCAGCCAGTATATCAGCAGTGGCCATAGTGGGAAAGGTCATGTCCATGAGGATGGCACCAGCACTGTGGCTGTACATCTTAGAAGGATTCACTCAAAATGGCCAGGTGCTCTTCCATGCAGGACAGCCTTGGGTTGCCGGGTGAGGGTTCAATGCCTTCAGAGTCATGGGAGCCCACTCAAACTTAGCAGAAGAGAGCCTTCAAAGTAAGAATAACCAGGTTTAGTAAGTTAGCCTCCCTGTGCCTCAGTTACCTCGTTTATACAATGGGTATTATAATCTTACAACTAGACTGGTTATGAGATTTAAAAGAGACAATAGAAGTAAAGCATTTAGTGCTTGCTACATGGGAGGCCCTGTGTAATTGTTAACCACTATTGGTATCACACAGCTCACCAGTGTGTCCTGTGGTGTCTCCAGGGCTGTGCTGTTGTACAGTCCATTACCATAAAAGATATAATCTTACCCATGGTGGGTCCTGAACATACCCAAAGTCCAAAAAATGAAGTTTAGTAGGTTTTTGATTTTTGAATCAGATTTCCCTTTAACCATGCACAATCAAGGAGAGACCATTGTTTTGGCCTTCTCTTTTTGTGGTTAAGATCCTCTGCCCCTTCCCCAGGTTCAGGCTGCATCTTACCCCCAAAGTAACAACCATGTGGTCAGGGTCAAAAGACCACTGTTTCAGCCTCCATTCTGCATAGATGAGATTGGATTTCCATAGCTTTCTGTAGAAGCAGGTCAAAGGTGGTATTAGAATCTAATCACATCTCACTTTCTTCTCCATTGCCTCCATTATCTTTCCTCTGGACCTTTGCAATCTCTGCCAAGTAGCCTCTCTACTTCTATTCTTGCCTCCCACAATGCATTCTTCCCACAGCACTAAATCAATTCCCAGCACTACTCTGCCTAACACTCTCCACAGTTATCAAGTTGCACCTAGAATTAAATCCAGTCTTTTGCCTTGGTTTACAAAGTCTTGTGTGAGCTGACCCCTGTCTAACTCTTTGACCCCTGATACTCTCTGTGTACTCTCTGGGCTTCAGCCACCCAGACCTTCATTCTATTGCTTCAAATGCAAGACATGTGCTCTTGCCTCAGGGAGCTGGCCTTCCTCTCCAGAGTTCCCTCTGCCTTGGATGCTCTCTTGCTCCTCACTTGTCTGGCTCCCTTCATGCCTTTCCGTGCTCAGAAGCCTTCCTCAACCAAGCTGTTTATGCACCACTGCCTTCCCCCATCCTTCTTGAGTCCCTTGGATATTTTATGTTTTTCATAGCAGTTGTTGCTATTCAATATTGCTTGTTTGTGGTTTCTTGTCTTTCTTCTCTACTAGAGGGAAAACGTCTTGATTGTATAGCCTTATCTTCTCCCATGTTCCACACTGCATTTCCAGTTCCTGGGACACAGTAAGTACTCAATCAATATTTGTACAATAGATGAATTCCTCAGAGGATGACATCTATTTAGCAAACCTCCATTTTCTATCCATAACTTTGATAGCTTTTTGTGCTACAAAACTTTCTCCTTAGGAGGGGAAAAAGGGTAGAGGGGTATGCAGCAGAAAAGGGTACCCTTGCCACAGCTAGAAGCTGATGTTTCTGGCCATGGTTTTTATGGCATTAGCCTCTAGAAAGATGTTTTATAGGCCAGGATTCTGTGTCTCCAACAAGAATGCAAGTCCTAGTTCAGAGATGCCTGTAATACAAAGATGGCTGGTTACTTTTCAAGGGTGTCATGTTTTCTTCTGGCTCCAGCTCGTACCCAGAAACCTGGATAGAATTCTACACTGGACAACCTGGTAGTTGGCAAAACTTCCTAACTTGTAAGTGAGCTGACTGCAGCACATCAAAAGAAAACCTTTCTTTTAAAAAAAAATTAAACCTTTAAGGGACAAATTCAAATAGCCTACAATTCCACAGTCCATGTCATTTCAAACAAGAAATTTGCTTGTTACAGTGAGAAAAAAGTATGGACTTCACAAGCAAGCAAAACTCAAACAGAGGTATTGAAATAAAGAACAAACTGACAGTAACCAGAGGGGAGGGGAGGGGGGTGATGGGGGAAAAAGGGAAAGGGTTGTCAAGGAACATGTATAAAGGACATGGACGAAGCCAAAGGGGGTAGGATCAAGGGTGGGAGGTGGGCATGGCTGGGGTAGGGGGGAGTGGTGAGGAGAAAATGGAGACAACTGTACTTGAACAATAAAAAAAAATTAAAAATTTTTAAAAATCCTGAATTTCAGTTATAGTTTCACCACCAAACATAATGGGTGAATAAGAAAATTCATTTTAATTCTCTAATGCCTTGGTGTGGCAACTGTGGGAGCTTACTCAGGTCTTCTGCAGCAGGGGCATAATCGACAGATCTGTCCCCTCTCCCCACTCCCCACAGGGGCTGCCCTTCTGTATCTACCCCAGCCAGACTTCCACGGGCTCTTCTGAGACAATGATCCAGCACAGTAGGGACCCATTCTGAATGCACTTGAGATTTCTTCAGTGGGCAACTTTGGCTTGAGAAAACCCCCTTCCCCAAGCCTGGCTTTGCCTGTCTTGAAACTGCACTGTAGTCCTGGACTCTTCCTACTTGACCCCCAATCTTTCCCCCTCCTCCTCACAGGGGTCAGACGTGCATCAGTTCTGATGGTTCCCCCGCCCACTGCTTTTCTTTCCCTCAGTAAATCACTGGCATGTCTAACCTGTCTTGGATTCTGCTACTTGGTGGACTCAACCAGCTCATTTGTTTTTCTCATTTGTGAGACATGATCCACGGTCTAGGATGGTGTTGCCAAACTCTTTGATTTATTCTCCTTTGGAGGGAATGGGTAGAATTTATCCCTAAGTCACCATAAAACTGTAGAAAATGAGGTACATAAAATTGCTGAGGGTGGCATCTGGCATATAGCTGGCACTCAGTAAGGGATAGATGAATCTGAATAAGCATCTTCTATTTTCAGGCAAGTTCCTATATGAGGAAAGCCTCCTTTGCCTTGAACCTCCATGCTGCTCCAATGACAGGCCAAACGTGTGTGCATTTACGATGCTAGCAAGTCAGAGGCACTGTTATTTTTTTTTCTTTTCAAATTATTTGATGTCCTAGGGAAATATATCAGAATTTCTTGGATTCTTATACTTATTTTATGGCTTAGCACTTTTTATTGAATAATTAACTTTATGTGGAACAGAGCACTGTATTCTTCTCAATGCCTTGGGCCTCTATAGGTCTTAATTGGTCCCTCTATCTTTGCCTCCCAGAATGGGCCCCTTGGCTGCCGTGGTCAGCTGTACCCTGTCTTCTGCAGGGCAGCAACCTGTCCCCTGGTGCCCACTTAGTGGGGGTTTGACCACATTTCGGTTTGGGGGAGTTCACTCTGGCTACACTATGGAGAATAAGCCTCTGAGTGCAGGAGTAAACGTAGGGAGATGGTCAGGAGGCCCCCTGTTGGAGTATTCAGGTGATAACTTGGACTAGGAGATTTGATGTATTTAGCAGGTACCACCCACAGGTAAGGTGAGGACGAGGAAGTGTCAGGGATGACTTCTGGGTGTCTGAACTGGATAACTGACTAGGCAGTGGCTGCACAGCCTGTTTGCCTTTACACTCTCTTTTTAGGTATGTTCTGTCCCATTCTGTTTTAATGCCTGAAGAGTTTTCCTTCAGCATCCCAAGAGACCCCATACCTGTCACTCATCAGGCCTGGCTGCTCTGCGCACGGTTCCCAGTGCCACACCCTGTCTGTGGCAACAGGGAGGAGGGGATGAGGCAACAGTGGGCACGCTCTGATTGGCTTCCCTTAGATTTTGAACAAACATATTTTTGGGGGTAATAAATTATTTTGTTTAATCCCAAATGTCGTGCCAACATGTAATTGACATAAAAACATTAATGCCACTTTATTTTTTCACAGTGCAGCATATCTGAGCCTCTAGCCCACACATGTCTGGAGCTCAGTTGGCCAGTGCCGCTCCAAGAAACATTCACCCCTAAACCTACGTTCTTCCCGGCTTGATTGTTCTTTGTACGCTGTGGGGCATGGGCCAATGTTTTTTTTTAAAAATGTGGACATCCCACTGACCCAGCATGACTAATACAAAGACTGGCTATTCATACCTTCTCTTTATTCTTTCACGTTATTTCTATTTTTAAAGAATCGACCTCCAGCCTTGATGAGTCTGGAGGACTGACTTTGTTTCATTGGCTCTGCTCACGTCTTCGCTTCCCTCCTCCCCCTCCAGGTGAGCTGGCCCTAAGGCAGGGACTAGAGGCTCTGCTCTCAGGTCTGTGTGCATCCCACCAGATACTCTTTTTGTTATCTTTCAGCTAAAAATCTCTAATCTCCATTACAAATCCTTCTTTGTCCTTTGGGTTACTCAGAAGTGTATCTCCCAATTCCTAAATATAGGGATTTAGCTTATCTCTGTTGTTGATTTCTTGTTTGATTCCCTCTGGCCAAGAACATACTCAGACTGTTTTGGTTTCCTGAAATCTGTTGAGGTTTCGGTCAGTAAATACTCCATGAGAGCTTAGAGAACATGTGTAGTCTGCTGTTGTTTGGTAAACTATACTGTATATTAGGTTCAATGTGTGAATTGTAGTTTTCAAATCTCTCTGCTAGCTGGCATGTATGGTTAGGGGACAGCTTAGCTGAGCTTCTGTGACAATGAGTCCCCTCCCCCTGCATGAGGGCAGGGCTGGTAGGTGGGTTCAGCCTCCTAGCACCTTCCTGGGGCCCTCGAGCAGCTCCACATCCTCCCAGAGGGCTTCCTAGGGACCCCAGAAAAGTAGGAACAAAAGAAGGGAACATTTTTTTCTCCCTGACAGTTTGTATTGATGTATGCTACATCATTCACCTATTTAAAGTATACATATAATGGTTTTTAGTATATTCACAGATACAGCCATGAACATAGTCAATTTTTGAACATTTCTATGTCCTCAAAAATAAACCTAATATCCTGTAGTGATCATCCTCTCTTCCCCTCTAGCCTTGCCCTCTGCCCTGGGCAAAACCATTAATCTAATTTTGTCTCATAGATTTCCCTGTTCAGGGCATTTCATCTGAACAGAATCATATGTGGTTGTATGATTGGATTTTTTCATTTAGTGTAATGTCTACAAGATTCAGCCATATTGTAGCATATATCAGTACTTTGTTTCTTTTTATAGCCAAATAACATTCCATTGTCCGGATGTATCCACATTTTGTTATCCATTCTTCAGTTGATGGATATTTGGCTTGCTTCCACCTTCTGGTCATTATAAATAATGCTACTATAAACATCCATGTACAAGTCTTTGTGTGGACATGTCCGTCAGCATTTTTATAACCTGTCTAAATGCTCTGATCACATCCAGGGCCAAATAAGCAGCAGGATGTTGTATGGGGTGAGGTAACCCCACATTTGCTGTCAAGGGAAGGGGCTCAGTTTTATGTATAAGAACCACAGTACCTTGTTTGTTTTGCTATAAAGAGTTTCTTTGTTTTGTTCCCTCTAGCTCTGTGTCCACTCACCATTTTCTCCCACCTGGTGAGAGAAAGAAGGAAGACAGGACAAAATTTAAGAACCTGTATATATAACCATTCCTGGTTTTAAGCTTAAACTGTTCTCTGTCCACTAACCTTTCACTCATTTCCATTGAGGCCCTGCATGTCATATAAATGCCCCCATCCCTCCTGGATGCTTATGAGTATGTCAGATAACTGTGCCTGTAATCACCAGCCTTCCCTATTTCTCATCCCCTGGTGGGGACCTGGCCTCCTGACAATCACAGCAGAGTGCCTCAGTTCCTTCAGCACACATTCGAGGGGTCCCCTGTGTGTGCAGCTTCAGGCATAATTCTGTGGTCAGAGCAAGAAGAGCAGAGCTGCTTCCCAGCTTTCCAGGCCATCAGGACGGGGGTCAAAGCTTCGAACCTGACATTCCACCCAAACTGTAGCTCAGCCTGATTGAATATCTGGGCCTTATCAAATCTTCACTGCAACATCTGTCTAAACCAGCTCCTTCAGGGCTGGGGTCACAAACTGTGTGATCTGTCAGGGTACTCGAAGAGGTGGCCAGCCTCCTGCAAAAAGCTGTCCAGGGCCTCCAGAAGTTAGCTCCAATGACCTGGTGGTCACAGTGCCCTAGCTACCGGTTCTTGTCTCCGTGGCTTCTACTTTGTGAAAAAATGCCCACACAGGCAGTGGAGAGCTGGGATCCATTTATACCATTTCCTGAGAGCTGATTGCTGCATCTCTTGCCAACTCTGCATTTAGTTATATTATGGCGAAAACTTGAAATCAGCTGGGTGAGTATTTACACTACAGAAATTGGCACGTACTATGAAGCAGGGGTCTTGTTTTCCTCCCAGAGAGCAGGTTGTTAAACATTTACCAGCATATAACTGCACACAGGTCCCTGCCGCTCTGGTGTGAGAAAAGGGCTGTCTCCCTGGTTTTGATGGGCACGTTGGGACCTTTGGTTACTAAAATGAGAGCTGGATCAAGGTATGAGGCAAGAATGATCAAATACAAATTTTACAAATTATCCCCAAAGATCTCCTTCCCCTTCCCTTCCCTGCTTCCTTTTCTTTCCCCACTTCTCTCCCTTCTCTCTCTCTCTCCTCCCTCACCCCACCTTTAGATGCTTTATTACTAACTACCAGGCTGTTTGCCTATAAACCAACTGAGCTGACAAATGCAGGACAGACTCCCTCCCTCTCTTTCTCTTTCCCTGCTTCTGCCCCTCCTTTCCTCCCTTTCCCTCTTCCTCTCTCTTTTCTTCCTTCTTCCCTTTTTTCCTTTCCACTGTGTGCCAGGAGTTGCACTGAGTTCTGGGATACAAAGATGCATATGTTTAACTTCTGATCATATCATTTCTTATAGTTCTCTTGCTCCTATGTCCTTGCTCACAAAGGTCCTCCCACCTACCTGGCTAATGACAACTGCACCTCTGAGATGATTTTCAGACATTCACTCTTGGCACCCTTTCCTGAGCCACACAGCAGCGTGACTCAGGCCATCGCATGCATCCCTGTAACACTGCCTCACCACAGCAGGTTCTCCTTGATTCTCTCTCACTGTGTTGTCATCCTGCAGTCACGGACTGTGTCTGACTCATCCTTGTAGCCTCAACACTATGGCTGGGATACTGTAGACAACATATTTTACTGAACTGAACCGGATACTCAAGGTTCTTACAAAAGGGAGAAGAGAAAGTACACTTACAGAGCACCTTACTGTGCACCAGTCACTGCAGTAAGCACTTTGTTTTATTAAACCTGGTCCTTAGCAAACAGTAATCACTATCCCCTTGCAGGCTGTTGTTGAGCATGAGGTGCTGTGGAGGGGCACATAAACCAGTCTCTGTCAGAGAGCGTCCCAAGGAGACAATAACTCACCTGAGTTTGGAGTAAGTTAGGCCACAGAAAAAAGGAGGGACAGTGGAGCAGGCAGAATGACATGGGTTAAGTGTCAGCAATGTGAGATGGCTTGGTGAGTTCTGAAAACTGGAAGCAGCTGAAAGAAGTTGGTGCACTGAGTGAAGAGTGTGAGGGCTGAGCCAGTAGGTCTGGAGACTTAGATGGGGCCAGATCACAGTCTCTGTAAGCGAAGAAGTCGAATTCCATGCTGATGAACTGCTTGGCTCTGTGTCGCAAATTCGAAAGGGATACCCTTGAGCTTTTCTCAGTGGGAAACTCACAGAACATGGTTAGTTTGCTGTGGCTGGCTGATATATTCCATCAATTCTAAGACACACAGTTGTTTTTTCCCTCCGTGTTCTGAGTCTGTGAGATCAGAGTTCATCTTCCAGTTGATATCGGTATAACCACCGACCACCCACACTGAAGGTGGGGTCTTCCAGGGTGGATTTGCCTTTGCCTTGGACAGTCATGAGGGCACCACCAACCCCAAACAACAGCATTTTCTGCCTCAAGATTTGGGGGCTACAGTGAAAGCCCCCCAAAATAAAGCCCCCATAACTAAAGACAACATTGCCCCAGGAGCATCTTGTAGTTCACATTCCCCAGGGAGCTCCCCCCAACCCACTAGCAATGTCCAGACATGTAGGTTTTCTTGCTGTCTCTTGAGATCTGTTCATTTCTCATGTATACTTTCACTAGAGATACAGCTGGTTGGTGTCCCAGCTTTGTGGAGAGATTTCCTATTAAGCTGTATTGTTTGGGATATTATATTTTCTTAATGGTACCTGTATGTTTTATAATCAATAGCATCTTAGATTCAATGCAGTACAGCTCTTGGCTCATCAGTGGATGCCCTTCTTAACATCCACTGATTTTTTAAAGGAAAGTAAATGATTCATGATGTTCAATGTGCAATAACCTATTCTTCTTTACCTATGGTAATTATTACAGGGTTCTGTACAAAAAACAGAGGCCTCTTTATGTATTCTATGCATCAGGGTAGTTTCTCAAAAGTTTTCCACAAGCTGCAGCAGTTGAGGCATTGTAGAGAAGCTCCTTCAACCACTTCAATCTGCTGCAGCAAAGCTCGTGGTTTTTGGGAGCTCCATGGAAGGAACCAAGAAGCTTCCCACTGCCCCCATATCTACCTGCAGCCACCTCTGGAGAATAGTAATATCTTCTGCTTCGCTTCCATGTTCCCAACATCCATGAGCACCTCTCATTGGCAAACTCTAACCCAGTGATCTGTGCCCAGCCATGGAACTGTGGGGTGTGCCGCATGTGCTGTGTGGAGAGGTGCTGGAATACCTGAGGGAGGCTGGCACATCAGGGCTGGGGAGATGCTGGGAAGGGCTCAATAGCCAGAGCCCAGTACAAGCCAGCAAGTTTCTTCTGCTCCAAATAGAAAAGGCTGTGATAATTAGATGGTTAATGGAAATGTTGTAACCATCCCCCCCAATATTCCGCAGATTTCTCAAATTTGAACAAAGAAGGAGGGTAGGAGAATATGCCTGACCAGAAACCCCTCTTAATAAGCCAGTTGCTATGGCCCCTGCCATGGTGGGGCATCAGTATGTCCTTCATTGTTCTAAGACTGCAGAGGTAATCTATACCCTGAGCTCCACTCATTATTTCTATTTGGTCTTTATTTTAGCTTCATTGGGCTTTTTAATCATTACATATAACTTGGATATTCATCCAAGGGGGGTCAAAGAAAAAAAAGTGTGACTTTCCTACCTGTTTTCCTAAGCAGAAATAAATAACCAGAGATTTTATAGCAGGAGTCCACAAGCTCTCTCCTGTGAGCTAAATCTGGCCTGCTTCCTGCTTTTATAAATAAAGTTTTATTGGAATAAACCATGCTTATTTGTTTACATACTCCTTCCATACTGAGTTGTGTAGTCATCAAAGAGTGTTTTACAGCCAACAAAGCCTAGAATATTTACTGCCTGGTGTTTTATTTTTTAAAAAATTGCCAAACCCTGCTCTTTAGGGATATAATTTATTAGTACAATAACTCAAGTCCAGTTAAAAACAAATCTTCCTGTTTAAAGTTTACCTCATAAACCCTCATTTTTTTTTTGGCAAAAAGCATCTTTTGACATTGATTTTAACCAGACTTAGGTTCTAATCACCAGGTTTGATAAGACATCTGACAACAGCTGAACAGAATTAAAAAATAAAATATTATTTGCAGAACCCACAGCATGACTTTCTTCAGTGTGTGCCAACTATTAAGAGTTAAACATGTTGTGTTTTTAACAGGAACCGGTAAGGAGGGAAATCAGAGTAATTCTAAACCAAAATCATGGCAGCAATATCACGAGTGAGTCTCATACGCATAACCTAGTCAGGGTGGGAGAATTCCTTTCATGGTAGGGAGTGTGGCTCCAAGTCCAGTTAAAACCAATTGACCATTTCAGCTGTTGGTCTATTCTGCTTGATAAAAATAATAATGGGAGGGATTATCTAGTAGATGTGTAAGTTAATACACGTCTTCTAGCCTTTCATTTCCTAAGGGCCAAGTGTATCTTTCTGGTTGAATAGAGCATGGCTAGGTGATTTCAGCCTTTAGCCAGATTGTTAGGTGTCTCAGAACATGGGAGCATGTCTTTCTATCTGAAAGTCAGCTCAGGACTGTCTCAGAGGCACATGTATTAAGAGGTGGATTTTTTGCGAGCATAATAGGTAGACATCGTTTTAATTCCTACTAAATGTCTGACCTCACTTCCTGCCACTCTGACCCTGGTTCTCTGTAGCCACACTGCTTCTCAAGTTTGCCCGGTGTGCTCATGGCTTTGCACTTGTAATTTTCATGCTTATAACCCCCTTCTTAAATATCTGCTTGGCTCTCTAAAGTCCCTCAGGTATCTGCTAAATACCCACTTAACAGAGAAGCCTTCCCTGAACAACCATTAAAACAGAGTACCCTGCCTTCTCTCTGTCCCTCACTATCCACCTTTATTGTTTTTATTTTTTATTTTCCCATAGCATTTATTACCATCTGGCATGCTATGTGTTATTTCTTTTGTACTGCCTGTTTCCTCCTAGAGGTCATATGCTGATACTTTGATTTATTCACCATTAGATTACTAACATCTAGAACTTATACTTGGCATGTAGTAGGGTCTCAGTAAATGGATGAATGTGTGTTTGAGTGTGTAGTGAAGCTTGCTTTTTATTTAGAAGGAAAAAAACACAGGAAGCATCTTGCATTATGCTTACTAAGCCTTCCAAACGTACCTTATATCTCCACCTCATGGACAGCAGTGCAACGAAGCTGTTGGGAACACATTTAGTTCACATACAGACTTGGTTCAGGTCTTTACTCTGCAATTTAAAGACTATGTCTTTAATGTAACCTCTCCAACTCTCAATTTTTTCATCTGTAAAATGAATGTAACAGTAGCACTTATTTTATAGATTTGTTAGAATTAAATGAGATAATAAATGCAAAGCATTTACCTTGACATATAATATGCATTTCACAAATGTTTTAATAATGCACATGTTTCAGTTCAAGGTGACCATCACCAGAGTCCTGAATCAGGGTCAATATCGTATCTAACTGCTGAACTAGAAATTCTACTACGATTTCAAAAAAAATGATTAGTGTGATTAAATGGTAGATTAAATGTGATATTATTATAAGGCTAGGAGAAAACTGGAAATCAGTTCCATTGAGGAGTCATGTGTTTGTATTTTTCACTCTACAGAAAATTTTAAAAATGCACTTAGTCAAATAAATCAGTCTTTTTCTTCATGATTTTAGTTTTTATGCTGCTCTTGGAAAGTCTCTCCCCACTCTGAGATTATAAGTACATTAATATATCATTTTCTTATGAGACTTTTATAATTATTTTTTGCATTTGTATCTTAGACTTTTCTAGAATTTATTTTGATATGTCAAGTTATTTTTTAAATAGCTATCATTGTATCTTCAATTAAATAATCCAGTTTGCAGTGTTGATAATTTGGGACATAGTAACCCCTTTAATGTTTAGCAGGGCGGGTCTCCTTCTTTTGTTTCTAATTCCAGATGGGAACAAGTCTTTTGATTGTTTAATCACTATCATGTTGATTTTATAGAAAAACTATTACAACATCAAATCTTTCCACTAATGGACAAGATATCTATTGTTTTTATTTGGCTATTTTTATGCCCTTTAGTCTGATTTAAAAATTTTTTAAATGTAAGTTTTAGTTAGTGTTTTGTGGCAGCAAGCTAGAGATGATCTCAGGCTAACTTAATCATGCATTCAAAGGGTATTGGGGAGTTTACACAGTGAGACAAAAGACTGGAGAATCAGTCTGGGAAATAAGAACCAGAATAACAATGATGTGATTGAATGTTTAGCCATTTCTTTTGTCTTTATATCATTCTGTTCGGTAGACCAAGTCCTAAGAGAAAGTCTGATTGGCTGAGTTTAGGACACATGCCAGCCACTTGGCATCCAGGAGAAGATCCTGGCAGAACAATTTTTGGGGACCTCTTCAATAGGGCAGAGTATATGTGGGATCTAAAGAACAAAACAAACAAACACAGAAACAAACAAACAAAACAGAAAAAGACTCATAGATACCGAGAACAAATTGATGGTTGCCAGATGGGAGGGGGATTGGGGGAGCTGGGTGCAAACGATGAAAGGATTGAGAAGTACAAATTGGCAGTTACAAAATAGTCATGAGAATATAAAGTACACATAGGGAATATAGTCAATAATATGGTAGTAACTACATATTGGTGCCAGGTGGGTACTAGAATTATCAGGGGATCACTTCATAAATAACAGAATTGCCTAATCACAATGTTGTGCACCTGAAACTAATATAAAATAATATTGACTGTCAGCTGCAGTTGAAAAAACTTTACAAAAGAAAAAAGAAGAGGGCAGAGCACACCTGGATTAATCATGAAACTGAGACTGAACTTAATTTTAAAGAGAAAATTTTCACAGAAGAAACAAGATATTTATAGAGAATGAAAATTGCGCATTCTCAGAACACCATTGATAGTTATTGAGATGCTACTCTGAGCTGGTGAAATATAGTTTTGTTTAATCCTCAAATTGTTTTCCTTTGAAGATGTTTGTATCCCCAGAGAGGTTAAGATCATCAAAGAGATTCAGCGATTTGCTCAATTTCACCCAAACAGGAAGTGGCTGCTTTAGGATTAAAACGCAGCTCTGCTTCAAACCTTGTCCCATGTATTTTTTCTTGAAGCGGCAAGTAACCACCAAAAGCTCTACAGTGAAAATAAGAACCCAGTGAAGAAACAGCAAGCAGTAAGAAGTTCGAGAGCAGGTAGTGAGATCCATTCAGCTAACAAACTGAAGTTCAGTGTTGGTGTCCACTGATAGGGTGTGTGGACAGTAAGTATTAATTTATTAATATAGTCATTTGCTTAACAAATGCCCACTGATTCTTACTGTGTGACACAATGATGTTGGAAGGAGTGGTCTAGTGGTAAAGATAGATATTTGTTTACTTTTCAATGTATTTAATAAACACTTATTGAATGACTACAAGGTCCTACATAATGATCTCAGTTTGGTATGAAAAACCTATGGAAGCTCTGCTGTACTCTTGGAATTTCCCAATCTTCTCTTTGGATAGTGCTATGGACCAAGTTATGTCCCTCCTCTCCACCCTCTAACACCAAAAAAATTCGTATGTTGAACCTTAAGCCCAAAAGAGACAGTATTTGGAAATGGGTTTTGGAGATAATGGGTTTAGATAAGGTCATGAGGTTGCAATCCTCAGGACTGCATTAGTGCCTTTAAAAGAAGATATGGTACATTTACACAATGGAATTCTACGCAGTAGAGAGAAAGAAGGAGCTCCTACCCTTTGCGACAGCATGGATGGAACCGGAAAGCATTATGCTAAGTGAAATAAGCCAGGTGGAAAGGGACAAATACCATATGATCTCACCTTTAACTGGAACATAATCAACAAAAGAAAAATGGAAACAAAATATAACCAGAGACATTGAAATTAAGAACAATCTACCAATAGCCAGAGGGGAGAGGGGAAGGGACAAAGGGGAGAAGGGTTTTCAGGAACTACTATAAAGGACACATAGACAAAACCAAGGGAGAGGGTGGAAGCAAGGGAGGGAGGTGGGTTTGGCTGGGGTTGTGGGGAGTGGTGGGGGGAAAATACAGACAACTGTAATTGAACAACATAAAGTAATTTCAAAAAGAGAAGACATACCAGAGAGCTCTCTCTCCTTTTCCCACTCTCCCTCTCTCTGTCATGTGAGAACACAGGGAAATTGACAGCCATCTGCCAATCAGTAATAAAACTCTCACCAGAAACTGACCATGCTGGCAGTCTGATCTTAGATTTCCAGTCTTCATAATTGAGAGAAAATAAATTTCTTCCATTTAAGCTGTCCAGTCCATGGTGTTCTGTATGTTAGCCTGAGCTGACTAATACAGGTTTGTTGCCTGAGGAAGGCACATATCTGGAAGTGGATGTTCTGCTCTTAAAGCTTAATCTGAAATATTCAAAACTTTGGTGATAGAAATCTCAGAGAAGTTTCATTAAGAAACTACTTTTATCCTGAATTGTCAGGGAGTTGGTCTGACAGATCTTTTGATAACTAATTTCTCTAGCTTCAAATTTGTTGAAAAAGAAAATAAACACACTGATATTAAATATAAGGTAATGGAATTCAGTAGTAAATTGAGACTAGAGCAGATTAGGACTAGTAGGAAGACTGGTTATTAAGTGGCAGAAATGAACATAGTTGCATGAAAACTTAGAGGCATAGAAAATATTGAGGCTATGTATTAAAAAATGGTATATAATATATAACAGCAGGAGAAGTGAGAATGCAAAAAGACTTCTGGAAAGAAATTATAATATGAGACTAGAGAGAAGAGTTAGTTTCATTATTGGGTGGCTAGAGGTGCAGAATACATGAAGTACGTGAGGTTATCTACAAAGTAACAGCTGATTAAATGACACAGAACAAGAAGAATTGACTGTTGGAGGGACAATTTGGTCCATCGTCAGAAACTCACACCCTGTAGGCTGTACCCCTTCCTCAAAAGTCATGCCCTCTTGGGACTTAAACTTTAACTCTGCACAATGGAACAACCAAAGTCATACCTTTTTTGCAGCTGGTTTCATACCTTTGCAGGTGCTCTAAGAGCATTGTAGCTATCATGCTAACATTTGGATGATGGGAATGATGACCCTATATTCACCATTTTAACCAATTCTGGTCTTGTTACAGAACAGAGCAGTGGGGGGGGCTGAATGATACAAAAGACCCCCCCTTTTTTCTCCAGGGGTTCCTCCCCACCTACTGGGTTCGTTTTGCCTGCTGCCTGAGGAAAGATGCCTCTTAATACCAGAGATCAGTGAAAAGAAATGGAATTTATTATTTATTTGAAATAACACAAACTAAAGTTCCCCACATATGCACACAGTCCTCCCAGGACCCTCCTTGTGGCAAAAGAGAACACTTCCAAAGCCTCGTGGTTCTGACTCTCACCCAAGCCGCAAGGTCCCAACCAAGACACCAAAGCTGTGTGGTCCTAAACAAACTCGTGGTCCCCAAAAAAGAGAGACCCCCAATGGCCATCATGCCCCCGTTTAAGTCCCAGAGCCAATCTTCCTCTGCAGCCCCATTTCCGGCTCCTCTAACAATTGGCCACAGCTGCCTGCATTCTGGGCAGGTGTGGCCCTGTGGTGTGGAGCCAATTATCTCCAAGCTCTTCTGGACCCTATTACAAATTCCTATTTGGGGCTCCCCTCTCGGCTGCACCCTGTTTCAGTCTCTCTTCATATGTAATGTAATTCTAATAATATAAAGAAATTTTCTAGTTCCTCCATTAGTAAATTTATTAGAACTACTCCACAATTTCTGTGAATAACTTTATTAAATTATGCACATGGAACCAGATCCTAGTGACTATCCCCTCTCTTTAACAAACCTGACATGCAAGGCAGAATAATGCCCCCCCAAAGATGTCTACATCCTAGTCCCTGGAACCTGTAAATATGTCATATTACACAGCACAGGGGAATTAAATTTGCAAATAGAATTAAATTTGCCAATCAGCTAACCTTAAAATAGGGAGATTATGCTGGATTCCTTGGATGGACCTAGTGTGATCACATTTTTTAAATGTGAAGGTTGGAGGCCAAAATGTTAGTATTCAAATGATATGGGTGAGGACTTGACCCTCCATTGCTGGCTTTGAATATTGAAGGGAGCCATGAGCCAAAGAATGCAGGCAGCCTTTAGAAGCTGGAAAAGGCAAGGAAACAGATTTATTCCTAGATCCTCCAAAAAGGAGAACAGCCCTGCCAACACCTTTGTGTTAGCCCATTTAGACTCATGTTGGACTTAGGATTTCCACAAATGTAAGATATTAACATTTTGCTGTTGTAAGCCACTAAAATGGTGGCAATTTGTTACAGCCACCATAGGAAACTAATACACTTGGTTTACACATTTTGTCTAATACTGCAAAAGCAGAACAGGTAAGTGGTTAGAGCAATCAGGAAATTCAAGGATGTGGTCATACACCTGCTGGGATTCCAGTCAAATACATTCAGGAATACAGCACAAGAATTTGGGTTTCTCCAAATACCAAGATTTAGATCACAATTTTGATAATTCATGTAATGATTGAAATAAAAATTACAAAGGCTGGTGAGAGAAGTATCTTTTTCTTTAGAAATAACAGCTTAATGGAAGGTTGAAAATCAATTCTAAATTTTAGTTTCTTTGTAAAGAATGGAGCCTTTGAATCATTTTGTCTTTTACCAGATTGGAGGACATATTGAATGAAATGTGAGAAAAATTCTACATGGGAATATAGATATTTTGAAAATGTACTAGTAATTGTTCTGAACTTCAAGTTCTTATGCAAAATTCCAGTACACATACTTAAATTACAAGTCCTGCTTATTGGGAATAATTGGAATAATAACAAAGCATAACTGCTCATTCTTTCTTATGTCTTTAGATGGACCATTTCCACATACTAGTTTACCTGGAATGTGCAAAACTGGTGCAGGAGTTAATGCCTATCTCGAACTTTTCTGCTCTGACCTGTTACTGTTCTTCCTTCTTTCCTCCCTCTTCAGCTACTTACTGGGCTCAACACCCTTGTTCCCCACCAACAACCCCATGAGATTGATTGATCTACCTGAGACACACTTCCCTGGTTTTCCTTTAGCACTTCAGGGTGCCATTTTGGTATCATTCCCTGATCTCATGCAACGTGGTTGGAGGTAAAACAACCAGCCTGCCTTCCACCCCATCTGCACCTCCCATGGCCAAGCCTGTGGTAAGTGCTGACCCTCCTCCTGTTCAGCAATATTTTTGTCCCTACCTGTGACAAATCCCCTTTGTAGAGAGAGGCCAGATACTCTAACATACATCATAAATTTCAAATTTTATCATCTCCTTGATTCTGTCTTTATGGAGAATGCTGCCTTTATTATTTCATTGAAATTGATAACAATGTATCTGTAAGAACCTTTTAAGGTTTGCAATGAACCCTAGGTTTACTAGTGCTGTTTTTTTCTTTTTTCTTTTTGTACTATCTTTTAGTGCTCAACTATGAATTCTTTTACCTTGGGGATTTTCAGAAACCAAATTTCCACAGTTGGTGAGAAACTGCTGTATTGAAAATATGAATTGATTATAGCATGTGATATTTGATATTTTAGTTAGGTGTTACCTCCTAAAACACCACATTAATATTCATTGCCTTTTTAATGAAAATTATTTTTTAAAAAGAACCATGGAGAAGATTTCAAGGGAACTGCTCCCAAGCAGCATAGCACAGATTAGACACAATTTATCATTTTGTTAAAATAGAGCACAATTGTGTTTTAGATCCAGTTGGGAAACAGATGTATCACCGAAGTGTGAGCTGAGATACACATACAAGACTGTCAATACAGAAATCTCTACACTGGAAGCACTTTTTCTCCCTATACAATTGTATCTATAGTGGGCTATGAAGGATCTGGAGATTTCTGACCTGCACCTAAAGAAGTTTGTGGATGGCAAAAATAAAAGTCTCTGAGTAACTCGGGAGGCATACTGATGACGGTGATGTTGTTTCCTTGACTGCTGAGGGTGCCCCAGTTGCTTCTTCCTCTTAAATGTGGCTGTGCTATGGTTAGTGTCAGGAAATCCAGCAGCATTCTTGGGAGCATAAAGAGGATTGCAGATAAGTGAGAACGATTTGGGATAGGCATGGCCTAGAATCTGTCATTCTTTGGTGAGGTGCCACAATGGACAATCAGGTCCTTCTGCAGTATAATTAGCTCCTTTCAGTGGGGTGACCAGATATGCAAAGAGATAGCTATAATAAAATAACATTTATATAACAATTTATAATTTACAAAGAGATTTCACCAAGACTTTTACTTAAAAGTCTTTATTTGAAACCACAAAGTAGATAGGGCAGGAAGAATTACCCTCTTTTTATACAGGGTCCGACACAAGTAATGTCCCCTTTTTATTACAGAATCACAAGCATGTAATTCTGTAATATAACAACATCACACTCAAGCACACCATATGATATTTTAGGTGAAATGTTCAATTTGCTGTCCATCTTGTATGAGACATTCATGTACCCTACCAACCACACTCAAATGGTGTTACTTCTGCTGGACCCTGTAGATGTAGAAGTAGAGATGGGTTGACTTGCCTCTAATGACACAGCTGTTCTGTGGGATGACTAGGTCTCCTGCAGGCATTCTTGCCACCATACCTCACTGTACTGGTGTAGAGAGAATAGCTATCCAGCTCTTCAGACTCACAGCAAAAGAGGTTGCGAAATCCACAGCAAGGGGGCGGGGCAGTATTTGTTCTTATGCTACTTACAGAGATCATTACAATAAAAAATGCTTTTTTTTTTTTTTACAAGAGATGGCAAGGAGAGAAAGTAAGAGTGAGGACTGCGGGTAGGGATGGGGCCTGAGGAGACAGAATGAGCAAAAAGGTGAACCATGGACTAAAACTGACAAAAATGAACCAAAATGTTTGGAGGAAACCATAGTTAAAGGAAGAGAACCCAGAGATATGAGATCACTCATGATCCCAGCCCTAATGTAGCATAACAAAACACTGACACTAAAAAGTAACACCCAAAAATAAGTACACTGAAGGAACTCACAGGTGTCCTTATTTGAAAGACTCATTCATCTCAAAGAAAGAATGACATTCTGTAGAGCATGCGGGAGACTGCTCTGGGGGGCAGTAGTGTTTTCCAGGATGGGCAACTCCTGGAGTCAAGTACAATACAAAGGACAGAGCCAGTGGACCACCAGCTACAAGAGGCTGGGATGCGGCTTTCCGCCTCTCATCATCACGGAGACTCCCTAGCCTTGCTGTCTCCCAAGTGTTTAGCACAACATAATGGGGTGAGGAGGAAACTTGAATGTGTTCTCTGGTCCTTTTGTCACTGTGACTCAGCCACTTCATTACAACCCTTTGTCATTGGGCTTTGCTTAAGGTCACTTTCCCCGGTCGGTCGGTCGCAGAGACTATGTAAATCATCTCAAGAGGTATCCTCTGAACTCTGAGAGTGGGGAAAGGAAGAGCCTCATGTGAGTGGAGTGCCAATGAACCCATAAAGAAGGTATCCTGTTTTTATTCCCCCTGGATGTACTTATTCATCCAGTGAATAGAGTCCAAACAGCACCTTAGAACTGGGAAGGAGGGAAAATATTAGCCATGCTCCTCACACATGTTCAACATCACTTGTCAATCACTCTCTTCCCACTAAGCATGGACATGGCCAAGCCACTGTCATCAATCAACCAATCTGAATTGATGTGACAAATGACACCTGTTTGCCAACCCTCTCCTAGATACTTGGGTAACTTTGCATCCCTGTAATCCCTTTGTGATAGAAAAAAGGATGGGGTTGGGGGTAGTGGGAGGTGGCATGCAACATTATGGGAAACTGGAGCAAGCTCAAGTCCCCCAGCTGAATACTTGCCCCCATATTTCCATGGGCCCAGTGTCATTAAAAACTTTAGTCCCTTGACAGATGAAGAGGCAAGAATAGGGAAGGTAAGGAGAAGGATCACTCAGGTACAGAAGCCCCGGAATGACACAGGTGCTCTTGGAAGCATACCTGGTGATTGTGAACAAAACAAATTGACCAGCATCAACCACTCTGAGGATAAGTTATCATAACAATTTAAAAAACTCAAAACCAAACAAACAAGCCTTAAAGACAATGGTCAAAGTAAAACAAGGAGAGGATCACTGGCTGCTTGGAATTCATAAAGAAAAGGAGGTAGCAGACACTATTTTTACATGTCTGGCTTATTTCTAAAGCCAACATAGGTTGACAATGATTTACTGGCTTCAGAACATAATTTGTAGCTGCTTTGTATCTCAGACTGAGTGTCAACTTAGCAGTGAATTGAACTTAACTATGGTAAAATGGTAAAATGCAAACTTCAATTTATTGTTAGGCTAGAGCCTGGAGTCAAAACAACCACTTGTTTCTTAGTTCAATCAAATAATTGGTTGATTTGGGGAAGAAGAAAAAAATTGTTTGAGTGAGTTGGTTGAAAAGATTGTGGCAGAATCCCAGCTCAGTCCCAGCCACGGAGCCCGTGGCCACATCATCACGCTTTTACTCCCCCTGCCCCACAGACTGTGCTCTCTGAATGGCACCAATGTTTTGTGATTATCTGATGAGACCATTAGAAACTCTGAATGGCTGAGTTGTCTTTCCTGCCAGTCTCTTTTGCTCATAACTAAGCCTTATTATGTGTGAGAGAAAAAAAATACATTAAGTGGAAAGTGATAGAATTGAAAAGACAATGAACAGCTGAATTTAAATATATCTTTTCAATTTAGTGCTTTATTTAAGGGGTTCAACTCAGAGCTTAAAGACATTATGCTTTCTCCAGCCCTCCAGGAAATCATGTCCGTTTCAAGAAGGTTGTCTCACTCGAGCCACTTATTTGCATAACCATTTAATGGAGAAGATAAAAGGCTGCATTAGGCTGCATCACTACTTTGTCCTTAGTGGGACTCCATCCATTCTCTTCAGTTATCCACACTCTTTATTCCAAAGACCCATTGACTTCAGAGAGAGCTATTATTCCAAATGCAATCCTGTTAGATGTACAAAAGAAAAACACTTAAATATCAGAAACCACTATCTAAGATAATTGCCCTTTGAGCACAAAGTAATAAAGCTGAGAATCTATATAGCAAAATTAGAAATGCTTCCAATGTGTTTAGCCTCAGGTTAAGGTCAAATTATTATTGCTACCCATAAATAAACTTTTTCCTCTTTGTTTCACTGTTTAAAATTATAAGGCACATTGACTAATTATGTAAATATTCTGAATATATAATATTCTGATACAATAGTGTGGGGTTTGGGCAGATATAAAAGGGCCCAAACGCTACCTCCAAGAATTATATTCCCCCAGTACGTTCACCTACATTTCCTTTTATATTTGTTAGTACTTCCCACATTACCTTGGGGTAATTACCCTTTGGACTTCTGACAGTGTGGATCCTCTTGGGGCAGCCTTTGGGTAATTAGCCTTTGGACTTCTGAGAATGTGGATCCTCTTGGGGCAGCTGACCAGCACTAAGGTGAAAACTAACAAATGTTCACAAGTTTGTTACACTGTCTACGCTGAAGTGTTTTAAAGTACATTGCATTTAACATACAAATCTCTTGAGAAGTCAAAATTAAGAAATAAGGTAAAAGTCAGAGGGACTTCAGGAAATCTTATTGATCCCATCATCTCTCTTTAGTTTCTTTCTTTTTAGCCTCTTCCACTATCCTTCAACATTCTAATTGATAATGAACAATCTTAAACATAACTTATTTCTCTAGAAACATGTGGAATATTTTCCCCATTTTTCTTATGTTAGATTCGTCATAACTTACTGCATTTAGTGGAGAACCTACCAACAAACTGAGGACATGGACCAAACAGAACCACTGGGAAGATGGTGTAAGGAGAGGATGTCTCTGTGTCTCTGGAGGCAGGGCTGATCATTGTGAAGCAGGTGATGTTCAGAGTAAGTGGAAACCGGTAGAGATGGTGGGGTCATTTTAGGACTGCCCAGTAAGAAGGATGAAAATGACACTTACAGTGATTCACTTTGTTTTTTAACCTACCATGTTGGCAAAAGAAAAAAGTTATAACATAAAGATACATGGGAGTAGGCACTCATAACCTTTGGGCAATCATGTAAATTGATATTTTGTACAGAGTTCACTTTACCGATATCTAGAATTATCATTGTGCATACACTTTGATACAGAAATCCCAACCCAAGAATTCTTTGTACAGATTCAGGTGTGTGCCAAGATATATGTACGAAGATACTCCTTGCAGCATTGTTTATAGTAACAACTGAGATAAACAGTAGTAGGGCGATGGTAAAATAAATGAAATAAGGCATGCACAGTGTAATGCTGCCTGTAATCATTTCATAAAATGCGGCAGCTCTATATTTACTGATATGGGACAATTCTTGCTTCAGTTATCTATTGCTACATAATATCAAGTAACACATCATTTCACTGTCAGTTGCTTAACATGATAAGCATGTATCTCACCCACGAGTCTCTGCTTTGGTGACACAGGCTGGACATTTCTGGTCTTAGCTGGTTGTTGACCAAGGCAATCAAAGGGAATTTCCTCCCATTCCACTACCAAATGTACCATCATACCTGCATCAGTGCCCATCCATCCTGCCTTCCTTTGGGTCATAGGGGGTGCACTGTGCTGGCTCCTGTCTGAGGCTCACCTCTCAGGGAGGTTACCTATTCAATGAATTTGACCCTGCAATTGTCCCCTTTCTCAAATCATCTATTTCCCCTTTATGCTATACCATTAAAGAAAACACATGCTGCATTGATTTTCTTGTAAAACAAAATACTTTCTATAGACCCATGGACACAAGTCCCTTTTTTCCTTTTCAGCAAAAATCCTGAGCTGCACATACTCACCATCTCCATTTCCACACATTCCATTCTATCTTGAACCTTCTTCAGTCAAGCTGTTGTTGCCCCCAACCCATGGATATTGCTTTTGTCAGTGCCTCCAGCAATTTCCATATTGTCTCATCAAATGCTCCCTTCTTTGTCCTCACCTTACCTAGCCTCTTGGCAGCATTTGGCACAGTTGACGGATCACTCCACCCTCCTTGAAACTCTTTCTTCTCTTGGCTGTTGGTCAACGACTCTCCTCATTCTCCATTTACCTCCCTGGTCACTGCTCCTTTTCTTTGGCTGGACCCTCTTCATCTTCCTGACCCCTTCCTATCACAGGATTCCAGGACTCAGTTCTCAAATCTTTTCTCTTTTTTTCTTCATTCATTTCCTAGGCAATTTTATCTAGTCTCATGGTTTTAAATACTGATCATATGTTGATGGTGCTCAAATTTATTCAGCCTTTCATTTTATGAGAGGTATTCCCTTTCTTTTCACTTTTTCTACTGTGGAAAAAAATGCAATAAATATCTCTATGCATATATCCTGCATTAATATTGATTTTACTTCTTAGAAGAAGCAGACAGTTGGGTGAAAGAGCATATGTATTTTTAAATTTACTACCTATTATTAAATTGCTTTTTAGAAGATAGCAGTATGTCATAGTTTCACCAGAAATCTATGAGTATATAATTTTTTTGCAAGTCTGCCATTATTAGGCATTATATTTTGTGTGTCTGATAGATGTAAGGAGATATCAACTTTTGGTAACTAGGTGGCAACAGTGTCTCTAGTGTAACTGACTGAATAAAAGAGTGAAAGACAGTGGAGGGTTATAACTGAAATGGCAAATCTGTATTGTATACTGCAAAAGAGGAGGAGGTGATAAAATGGATGTTCTCTAAAGGCCTCAGTGGAACAGCTGATCAAACTTTCTAATGGGAAGAAGATAATGGCTCAGGGACTTTTGCAAATATAATAAATGTCCACCTTAGGCAATTGTATTGGCTAATGCCAGGTTCAGCTGAAAGTAACAGAGACCCATAACAACAATGAAAAAAAAAGTATCTCATATAGTTCTGGGAGTAGCAGTTCAGGGCTGGTCAGGCCCCACCAGTGTCAGCTTTTTCTATCTGTGGCTACAACACATGTGGCTTCAATCCCAGGGTCTCCTCCCAATCAAATACAGCTGCTGGAACTCGAGCAGTTACACTCTCATGAAGCAGCAGAAACAAGGAATAGAAGAAGGGCACGTGTCCTCTTTTGAAGAACATTTCAGAAAATGGTGCACACTAATTCTACATAGCTCATTGGCCAGATCAGGAAATGTCTTATTCTGGATGCCCACCTAAAAATCAGGGATTATTTTTCCAGGGTGAATGAGAAGAAAAAAAAAGCAAAGGTTAGGAATGTCTACCATAGCTGTCACTGGGTCTCAAGTGGAAATTGTTGAAGAAAAGACTTAATTAAAATAATGATGACAAGTCCCTGGGTTTGTACTATTGCACAGAGCCTTAGATAGGAACTGTCTTGAAAAAAAAAATAGACATGCTTGTGTTAATTTATACCACACATACTCAACTAGTGGTTTTTAATGGGATGATTTTGTCCCCAAAGACACATTTAGTAATTTGAGACATTTTGACTCATCCCAACTGGGAGGGAGGAACAGGGGCAGATGCTACTGGAATTGTACATAGAGGCTAACATCCTGCAATATACCAGGCACCTCCCACAACAAAGAGTTGTTCAGTCCAGCCCAAAATGTCAGTAGTACTGAGGTTGAGAAATGCTGCCCTAAAAATTCACAAAATCTTTGGTCAAATTTCAGCATCTGAGCAAACATCTATGTGCATCATCAATTTTGAGTGATTAAAATAATTAAATCTCATATTTCTTTGGCCTCACTTGTGTTTTGAAATCTTCATTTGACCCATTAGGTCAGAAGTTAAGTAATTTCTCAGAAGCACAGCGACCTCCTTTTAAACGGATTTTTTCTGCAGCTATGTGACAATCCAGTCAATGTATTTTTTATAACATTGGTATGTCCATTTCAGTATCAATTTTAACCCTTTTGACCACCCTACCTCCCTAGGCTGTCCTGAAATGAGTAAAGGTTTCTTCCTTCTCATTCCCTCTCTCTGAACGTAGTTTGTGTATAATGTAGTGATCACATGTTGAAGTGTCTGAATCTCCCCATAGATCACAACCTCCTTTAAATGAAGGGCAATGTTTTATTTATTTTTGTATTTCTAGTGCCCAGTGCAGAATATGCAACTTGTCAGTGCTCAAAAGTATTTATAGAATGGAACTGTTCTCCTGTTTTTCATTGGGCCTTTCTTCATGCCATCTCTAGGTGAGTCTCTTGTCTTAACACCTACAGCAAAGATCATATTGCTACTTATGTTATCCACAGTGCTCCTCATTCTGGTATTTTATGTAAAATCCATGGAATAAGAAAACTCAGAGAATACAGGCTGAGGTATACATAGTTCAGTTCCCCTATGCCTTTTCTGGCTAAGTGGCCTCCCTATGATCACACTGTCTCCCTATTATTGCCAGCTTTCAAATATAAGTATGGACTAGACACTCATCAAAATGGTTTTTGTTGCTTCCCCTCAAAACTGTGTATGTTCCATTTTGAAATTTTCTTGAGAAAAAAAATGATGTAACTTGTCACAGAGCTGGCAGGTTGGGCGCAAGGAGGATGAGGTAAGAAGATGGAGGAGGCAGGAAGACATTGAAATAAAAATGTTGGCAAGTGTGGGAGCAGGGCAAAGAGAATGCTGCAAACTGGGATATGGTATTAATTCTAAATTTTGGTTAGTGAAAAAGTTAACAATCAGGGGGTCCATTATTCATACATTCTTTAGTAGGTTCCTATTGAAGTTTCTTCTTATGTAAGATGATTTCTCTTTCACTAAGAGTGTACTGTACCCAACAGAACTCAGCCCATTCCACTTTGAGGTTTTCTTGAGAACAATTTAAAATATCTCACTTCCAATATGTAGAGAAGGATCTTCTCATAGCACTATGAATAGAGCCAGTTCTTTCTGAACACTCATCCACCTGCATGGTTCTGAGGGATATGGGGTGAGGCTCTATTTAATGAGGTATATAGCTAGTAAATATTTTACTTTTAAAGGTCAGCAATACACTATCTTCTGTATTGCTGCCAAGGCTCACCGAATGACCATGGAGGCAGTCTTAACTGATCAAGCCCATTCATTCATTCATTCATTCATTCATTTATTCAACATGCATGTATGCATATGTACATTTATTTAGTATTTATTGAGCTCCTACTAGGATCTAGATGTTCACAAGGATTGTAAGATATTTGAACATGGTTCTGCCATAATGCAGGTGAGAAGATAAAGCATAAAAGGTGATACCATCATAAGGCCAACCATGACTAAAAGCTTAGGGAAGTGGTATGAAATTAGTGTTGGTGAGTTCAGAAGAGCAAGTGCTCTTCAGCATGGATTCCAGAGGTCAGAAAAATTTTATGAGAAGTGGCACATTGAGCTGCAACTTTCAGGATGGGTTGGATTTGGTCATGCCTGAGGGTGCCACATAGGCAGTTCTTTCTTCATGGAACGTTCTATTGCTTAGCTAAATCCTCTTAGTTTCTTACATTTCAGATTAAAAATTATTCCCTCAGGGAAGCTTTACTTGACCCATCAAATGAGGTAATGTGATTCTATTACATCATCACAATGCCTTGTACTTCTGCATAGTACTTAACCAAAGCTGGAGTTCAAAGCTCCTGAAATAGGGACTGTCCTGAAGACTGTGATCACAAGCAGAATACCATCCTGCTGCAGAAACATCTAACTTTTTCTATTATTCATTCTTTTTTTCTTGCTCATCTCTGGATCCCCAAAACCTGTTAAAGTTTCTGGAAGTGAGCAGATGCACCATATTTGCCCAATCAATCAATCAATCAATCAATAATAGGCAGAGAGAGCAGGTGGGTTTTCATGAGGTTAATAACAGTATAAGCAAGATGTGAAGATGACAGTGTGCATGACATGCTGTGAAGTTCCTGAGTAGCTCTCATAGCATGCTTGTGTGGTGGAGCAGTGGGTGGGCTGGTTGAAATGGTAGGTTGACTCCCCTTTTCTTTTGGCCATGGGAAGCCATTGAAATTTTGGGCTGTGGAAATGACACACTGAAATTGGCATTTTAGGAAAATTAATCTCATATTGCATAAATTTGATGAGGAAGAGGGTTTGTGGAAATTTAGGACCTTAATAATTAATAGAAATGGGTCTGCCTTCTAAGATCCTGGAGTAGGAGTTAGTTTATTGAAGAGTGACTTAAAGTTTCCAGACTTTAGAGATAGCAACAAGGGTTTCATTCCTACCTCATATATACATAGTGATAACTATATATGAAAAGGAGTAGCCCACTGGTCAGTTAATTCTGTTAGGATGCTCAATGTACTGATCAGACAGCTCTCTCATCTGGTAAATTGCACAATGAAGCTAATTTCAGATTCAGAAGAACAAAGTTTAGTTCCTTTCATGGGTTCTACTGACCTGGAATGTCCTTAAGAACTTCTCAGATTGTAATGTCTTCCCCATCCCCCATCCTCACCCCTACCTCTCCCTGCCTTAATTCCCTTCCACTCCAGCTCCCTCACTTCTGGCTCACATGTGGGAAATGGATGTGGTTCTAAAACCTGCCAAGTGTTTACTCATAAAAGAATGTTCTAGAGGCAGAATGGAGCCAGGTCATCCTGAACACCAGGATCATGATCAGAACATCACTCCTGGCTCCTTCTGGGGTGGCCCTTCAACTGCCCCATTAGCTCTTTGAGGACAGACTTCAAATGCCATCCTTGCATCTCCATACTCTAGTCAGCAATTCATGCAGAATTCCTCCTCAGTCATTTATCAAGTGACTTAAGAATCTTGGGTCAGACATTTGGATGCAGTTTCCCAGCTGTCACCTAGGAATGAAAGAAAGCCTCATAAGGACCCTAAAGAACCAGGACATTTTTATAATCAGAGTGGACTCAGCCTACTGATTGTGGTGCAAATGACCCGCACCTGTAATGACCTTCAAATTGTTCCTCTGCTTAGTAGCGGGAGAGTTTCTTTGTTTATAACCTTACCCTCTTCCTCTTGTGCTGCTGACAGTCAAATGGAGAGAGGCTTCTGGGTTCTGATCTCACTTTAGGCAGATTTGGCTCCCTGCACTTTTAGTGGTTTGACCAAATTCATAACATCAAGTCAGTCTCCTTACTTGGGATGATAGTGATCCCAAGTTGCAGTAGGGTTGACAGAAATAAGGGATTAAAACATCTTATTCTGTGATCTGAAAATAGTCTTATAGCTTTATTAAGATTTCTGAAAATGACTCTCCTATTATGCTACATGTGGAATTGCTCGCCTTATGTGTATTATACACACACATAACAAGCACACATGAATGCCATGTTTATTGTTCATCACACCAGCCTGCCTTGCAAATACAATTCTGGTCATTGTCAGAGGTGGGAGAGCAGTGGAAAGAGCATGAAAATTAGCTTCTAACTTCCCAATAATTTAATAGGCTTTACTCTTCTCATCTGTAAAATGAGAAGTTGGATTAGAGCAACTCTTAAGAGCACTTCTCACACTCAATTGTCATTATTCATCAGTCTGCCAGAAAATACATCATCACCTGCCAAATATGGACTCAGCACCCACGTGTTACACAAGCTCCCCCAGGTACTCTTTAGGACTTCAGCCTCGCACTTCCCAGGCCTCCTCAAAGCATTCTCACCCACTATTGCCAACTCATTTCTAAAAAAATGACTTTCTCTTGTCAACTTCTTTTATCAGCCCTTTCCTCTCTGCTTCCTTTTACTGCATTTAAGTCATGTTGATGTCTAATATCTTCCTTCTGTCTGACATCCACTAAGAATGCATATTTATTAAATTTGTTTTAGTCATTCCTCAAATATATATTAAACACCAAATGTTTTCCATATCTTGTGCTAGGTTGCAAGTTTACAAAGAAAAAAAAATTGTGATTCTCATAAAGCACAATGAACTCACGACCTAATGGAGATGGGGTCAGCAGAATGACTTGCATGGGTCCTCATCACTTTTGCCTTCATGGGCCTCTTCCTCCTCTAAGCAATATTAAAAGTGGCATTTTATTACAGTTGGTATAAAGACAAAATTTTTGTATTTCAACATTATATATTAAAACATTTTCTTCAATCTAAAAGGTTTCTATGTTTCATGTTATGTGTGCATGTATGTGTCTACAATGCCTAGGGGATAATACATCAGCCCTGGAGAAGATAAAATAAATGATCACAGTGCAGTGTGGTAATTATGCATATGCCCTGTGAACAAGGCCTACTAGAACAATTCCACTAGACCTATACCCATGAAAAATTCTGTTTTTTCTTCTGTGGAGAGAGAGGGACAGACCAGAAACAAGCCTGGAAAGCTAGAAATGATAGATTAGAGCTCATGGAAATCCCTCTTTACTGGGTTGGTCTTCTATGACCTTGAAGGTCCTCCTGTTCATTCACTCACTGAATATCCTCTATGTTCCAGGCACTGTTCTAGGTGCTTGGGTTACATCTGTAAGTAGAACAAAGTTTATTATCCTAGCCTATCTGTCACATAAATCTGTGTCTAAAAATACAGGTTTGTAAAGTACATTTTTTCCTATGTTGTACATTGGAAGCAAGGGACAGATGCATTTTCCAATGGATTGAGGATAAATAGATACCAGTACCCAGAGCTGTCTGGCAATGCTCAGTAGGGAATGCTCCAGCCTGCTGAGAAGGTGGCACCTGAGGGGCAGTTCATATCGTTACTTAAAGATCACCTTCCTGAACCCTCATTGCTGTTCTGAAGCATGCTTGGCAGGGAGAGGGGCTCCTTGCAGGTACTTTATTTCTCTAGGAGTTGCAGGTTAAATATACCTGTTTTGTATTGATGTAACTATCGCAACATTTTTTTTTGCCTTAAAATAACAGTCCTGGTTCTGTTTAGGTTTTATTGAGAAAATGGATGACCTAATTTTATTTTTAAGGTAACAGGTGGAAGCTTCCAATTTTCTATGTGGGAGAAAGTAAAAGAACACCAAATGTTCTTGTTTGCAGAGGAAACTCAAAGCATAGCTAATTCAAGTAATACCATTTATGAACTTATCACAAGTGGGAGATACAAAGAGGACTTTGAAATTTAAGACAAATAATCTCACAATAGGTCTAGTCCCTTGCGTTAGCCATTCATTTAGATGATTTTTTGTTTTTGTTCCTTTAAACTGGTGGCTATTCAGAAGACTTTAGTGTTACATTCCTATTAGTTTAGACGCTGGGCTGGCTGTCCTCATTGTTTCTAAAGTTCTAGAGAAAATCGTGGGCTCCCTATGGGAGAGAAAGGAGGACAGTAGATGGTACACCAATGAAGGACCTGCATCTTCTTCCCAGGCTGACACATAGAGATCAATCCCATGGAGGGCGATCAGATGAGACGCTGGCATGGATGGAGGCACTGCCAATCTCCATTTCAGGTCTTCCCTATCTCAAAGTGCTCTTATGGTCTGCACACACACACCATTCCTTCTGGGTTTACTTCACAGTACTGAGTATATGATCAAATTTAAAGAATAAAGAGTCATCTTTTATTGGGTGCTGATGGCACCAACTGTTACAGAACAGTCATTTTTTGACCAAAAAAACTACTTAAGGAAGTCTAAATATCTCTTATAGTAACATTGTTATAATCAATAAGCAGACTTTTAAAGCAGAAACCTCCCACTGAGGTTTTAACTTGAGCTGCAATGTGGATGGTTTGGGGCTTATACCTTGAAATGATAAAGTATAATTATTCTTAATTAGTACATTCCATTTCTCTATGATTTCTTATTCTATAATGTGATTAATTATAGATTGACAGTGAAAAGAGATACAGGCTTATATGACCAAGGCTTAAAGAAATCAGTTATTACATTTAATAGCCTAAAAATGTGGGTTGTGCTTCCATTCGGGTTTTTTGTTTTGGGGTTAGAGTTAGCTGGGGGAAACTTGGCAAGGTTTCCCTGTGTCTTCTTAGTCCACTGAACTTAAGAGCATAAAAGAAAGCAAAATTGGTAAAAATGCATAAGGGAATGGCAGTTTTGGCTGTTTACCTTTTAGTTGCTAACATTCCTCCAGTTGAGGGCCCCGGCAGGGCCCCCGCTGTGGCCCACAGGTCATACGAGTGCTGTAAGGCCAGGGGATCAGGCTAAGCAGCCTTCACAAGACACACCAGTGAGGCAGAGGCAACAGGGAATGTTAAGTGCATTTGCCGTTGGGTAGGTGGTGTGAAGAACATTTTAAAGAAGGTTTTAAAGGAGCTGGAAGAAATGATTATCACAGCTCTTCACACATCCCCCCTCTGAGGAGATACCATGAAAGAGACAAGGAGACTCATTTGCAGTAATTAGAGATACAGTGTTGTCTGCACATAAATATTTTAGATTTCAGTGCATGTAATGGGTTTGTCATGAATATCAAAATGGAAGGAATGGAAATGAATGTCTGCACTGATTCCTGACACAAGGGGATCTCAAAAGTCAGAACAGACAGTTCTGACAAGAACACTGATTTTGAGACCTTTGAAAAGCATGTGCAATGAAGAAAAATAAAACCCTACCCGACGTATCAAGTTTTACAAACTATCACGGGTGATTAGAGAGAGAAATTGCATGATATGTGGCAAAATAAGATAGATGTAAACGTGGACATAAAGTCCAATTTAGGTGCATGTTATACGTGGTTTCATTAGACAGAAAATGTCTAAAATGACTTCTCTTTCCCCAAGGCTTTCCCTGTGGAAAGCAAAATCTAAGAATTATGAGAAACGAGTGGTGCTTCTTTCACTTATTACTGATTTACAACTGAATTTGATTCAAGATGCTGAATCTTATTTCAAAACCTCTGAATAAATTAGATCTAAGCTATCTAGTGAAGAATAATAATGACATCACCAACGTTTTAGATATTGTAAACTAATTTCGTACAGCTTTCCAGGCCGAGAAAATAATTATTTAGACAGAAAATGACAGTGCTTGCCCATAGTTAAGTGTGCTCACAATAACCACACCTTCTAGGCTTACAATCAAATGTATCATTATTGTCACCATCATCATCATCATCATTTCTTTATAGCCCCCATGGCAGTTTGTAAACCAGTGTCCTTGACTTTACCTCCATGGAGACATTAAACTAAACTTTTTTGGCCAGAAGCCCTGAAGAAAACTTATAGGTCATTGCCCTGTAGTTCAGTATCAATCAAGGAAATACATCTTCTTCATTATCATGTCAGGCAACTCCAACGTTCCAATGTACCTTTATGAAAAGCTATTTTAAATTGTGGTAATCACAATTTGGATGTCTGAATAAAAGTCTAAAATATGTAAATAGAACATATGAATCTTGCATAGATCACACGTTGTTTGAATGCATTATCTATTTCCACATTAGGGACTGATAAATTCTCTAAGTGTGTTAAGTAGTACTAGCTGGTCATAAATCCTCCAGAATCCTAAGTCAATATTTGGAAAACATGGGATAAATTTTGCTTTTGACCTAACATTATAATAAATTGTGGACATATCTTTATATTTATAAATGTTTACAAACATAGCAACAATCCATTCATTAACCATAATTCCAAGATATTAAAATTTCTGAAAACTAATTAACTTGGTGTCAAAACACAAACTAACCTAAACTTGTTTGGGAGCACAAGCTGGCCTGAACTAAGCCTACTTATTGTTCTTTAACTCACTTAATGTAAATATTAATATTGCTATAGGAATATCAATGTGTCTAATTATAGGGTACTGTGTTAGAGCTTCCATGGATTCTAAAGAACACATACCATAATAAGTTTCTAAAATCCAAAAAGTTCTGAATCCCAAAATATATCTGGCCACAGTTTTGTTAAGGGATTTTTTTTTAAAGATTTTATTTATTTATTTATTTTTTAGAGAGGGGAGAGAGGGAGAGAGGGAGGGAGAGAGAGAGAGAGAAACATCAATGTGTGGTTGCCGGGGGTCATGGCCTGCAACCCAGGCATGTGCCCCGACCGGGAATCGAACCTGCAATGCCTGGTTCGCAGCCCGCGCTCAATCCACTGAGCCATGCCAGCCAAGGCTGGATTTTTTTATTGTTGTTGATTCCTTTAATCTGTTCATAAGATATGAATTTCTGTGCCCAGGCTATGGTATGCAGAAAAACATTACTTTTTGTTTCCTTTAAAACAACTTAAAATTGAATCTGACTCCCAAATCAGTCAGTTATGGTTGGAATACCTTCTCTCTCCACAGGTAACACCCAGAGACAGAAGACATACATGGTGCCCACAAAGCATGGGGAGATCTTCCGATCTCTTTTCCATTATGGTGGTCATTTAGTTCCCTCTCAGGTAACCAACTCATCCTTATTTGCCCAGGACTTTGCTGGATTTAGCACTGAAAGTGCCACGTGCCAGGGACAGCGCTAGGCAAACTCAGACGGCTGATCACTCCAGCCTTTACTCAAGCCTGCAGTGGACCCACAAAGTTTGCTGACTACTGTTGTTGTTGTTGTTGTTGTTAGAATCTTGCTCTATTGACATACATCACACAGGTTATAGTTCTGTCCCTTCCTTGGGACACAGCAAAGGAGTGGTTCTAAATCTCAGGTGTTCATGGGAGCCACAGGTCTCTTCCCCCTCCCCACTACTTCCCCCTTTCCTTGTCTTCAAAAGCGCTCACCTTCTTCCATCCTTCACCAGGACTCTTCCCATTATCTTTTGAGTGAACTTACGCTTTTACCAATGACAGGAAGAACACTAAATTTGGGTAGCCTCTGCTTTTTTTCCAGTAAAAACTATCTGTGGCACAGGAGCCCCAAAATTGTACTTAAAACAAGAAAGAAAGAAAACAAGGGAAAAGGACTTGTGGTCATGGATGACACTGTGGTGATTGCTGGGGAGAGCGGGGTGTAGGGGGACGGACATCTCTTCAGTTGTTTTATACTTCACAGTACTCTTTCACATACACTGTTTTATAGCAGGACAGGTATTATTCTCCTTACATTTAGTCTTCATCCTTACATGAAGACTTGGGGGAGTTTAAATGACAGCAACACTTGTACCCCTCAGGTAGTATTTTTAGGTAGTTTTTTAAATTTTAAGAGTAAAATATTGCCATCCAAATTGTTGCTTTAGATCCCTAAATTGAGAACTTTTTTCTTTTTAAAAATACTTTTAAAGATTTTCTAAGACTTGATATCTCCAAATATATGTGTTTGGCACTATATAGTGAATGCAAATGCAAATAATCTCTTTAAAAGCATACTGTTTTTCTACTTTTGTCAGACAACAACAGAACCTTAAATACAACTAACCACAAACACTTCCAACACACAACTTATAGGAATGTCACCTAGATACAGTAACTGGAATCCCAGACAAGAATGGATTCTTTGATCTGGTGGGAGGTGTACAGGTGCTCGGATGACAGCCCAACATCCATTTCTACTTTTTCCTTCCTAACAGTATCCTAGATTTGTTCAGGCATCTACTCTCTTCCATGAACCTCAGGAAAAACTGAGCTCCAGGAGTGAATCTAAGTGGTCTAAAGTCAGTATTACCCCTCATCCAAAGAATTAGATCTGACATGGCATGGGATCCAATTCTGGCTACTAAGACATAGGAAAGATTTGCTGGAAGCTTCTGGAAAGCTCTTTTACACACTTAAGAAAGACACAGGAAGCCAGTTTCTCACTTCCACCAGATGGGAATAAAAAAAGAGGATGCCCAACAGTATGTGCAGCCATCCCACAATCCTACAGGAGCCTGCCTGAGATGATGTGCATGGCAGACTAGAGAGCCAGAAGTACCTGGGACCTTTATAAAATCACAAATCATTGGATCAACCAATGTTGAAGCTTATTCTACCTCTGGACTTTCCTCTATATAAACTAATATTTGTTCTTATTCTTCAAGTCCACTGGAATTGGGTTTTCTAGTTGCAGTGAAAAGCATCCCAACTGATCGAGAGACCAATTCCTCTTCCAGTCTGTCTGCCTTTTACAGGTGAAGAAATAAAGGTTAAGAGAAGCCACATAATGTACCAAGGTCACACAACCAGGATTACATGTCAGTTTATAAACTTGAGACTAATTGTAAAGAATATTGTAGCGATGACTTTCAACAGAGGTTGAGAAGTTGATTTACTACACAGTCTCATTAACACTTAGTAGAAAGCTTTAAAGTAGAGTTTACTCAATAGGGAACCTCAGATAACTTCAAGGGGCCTCCTACATTATGTCTGCAGCTCATGTACCTGGGATGTTCCAGACAACAACATATTCCATTTAACCACCTTTCTCATAAACCAAGGGCCAGTCCTAAGAAAACATCTTGTTTTCTGTCTTCAGTGCTTTCTCTTTCTTAGTTCAAGTATTAAAATCAAGGAGCCCACAAAGCAGATCAAATTGGAGAAAGTTTGGACCCCAAAGACCCTAGAACCTCCATGGGCCCAAGGATTTATTCAGTAATATTTGTCTTCAAACCATAAAGTCCCCAGAAAGCTCAAAACATGTTGCAGATGGAAGCCATACCCACCTCCAGTGTTAGAATGTCTCAGAACCCTCAAGTTTATGCTCTCTCCTCTCTTTTTCCCCTAGTCTCATCTCTCCATCTTCATCTCCCTCACCCCTCAACCCCTGATCCAGCCTTATAGTAGCTGCCAGTATGGCTTAAGGAGGGGAAGGAGAAAAATGAGTGATGGGGTGATGTGCCATCGCCTGCCCCAAATCTCAGTCCCAAGGAACCAATCCATCCCTGAGCCCTATGTGTCTGCTGTGGTTCCTGACTCTGCAGTCTCCATGTCTCCCTTCTTGATGGTTCTGGATGACACCAAGGTTCTTTCTGAGAAAAATGGAAAAATGGAGCCAGCAACCTCACAACCATCAACCACAATCACTTTGTGTCAATGCAATCAATCTGAAGTCAGTCTTCATGTAGGTGGCACATGGTGCTGTTTGCCATCTGCCTTTGGAAGAGAGGCAGGCCTCCTTCAGGATTTCTCTGCTGTCCCTTATCATCTGAATCTTTAAAAATTTAATGTTAATAGATGGGATTTGAATTAAAAATAACTTTCTGTATTATTTCACAACCCATTTCTTTGTTTTAGCTGGTGGCAATACATGAAGAGAATAATATGTAGTAGGTATGGAGAGGAGTATATTCCTTTTAAGGCAGTTATAGAAATTCTTTGTTCTGCAGACCAGCACCAAAGCAGGAAGTAGTAATTATTTTTCATTGATTGTGATTTGAGACTTTTCTCACAAGGCTTAAAGGGAGACAGTTCTACGAGGGACCCTGGCAGAATCAGAGGCGTGTGCTGTGCTCAGTGGACTGTGCTGAGAGCTCCTTTTTATCCAGCACACGTAAAATGATGCCACTGCTACTTATTGCTTTCCTGACTCTATCTTCCCTGTCCTTAGGCCTTAAAAGTGAAAATGATGGAGAACAAGAGAGAAGGAGGTGTGCCCTGGCAACCATTGCCAGGAAACAGGTTTCACTGAAACTGTAAATTAGAAAGACAACCCACTTACCAGAGTGGGGTTCATACACAATGCTGAAAAATCTGCCAGTGTGCAGAACATCCCTCACTACCTTTAGTTTCGGTTTTAAAAGTATTATGCATGTTTGTTAATTACTGAGAAATATAAATAAGAAAAGAAGGATCATAATGCTAACATATAATTTCTGCTAATGTTTTTCTCATATAAATGTTTTCTTATATAAAACTAGTAAATGTACATGGTAAAGCAAAAATTAAACAGAAAAACAGAAAACAGAAAGTAAAAGTTCACTTATCTAGGCTTCTGAAAACTTTCAATATATGTGCATGCATATGTACCTTTTTTATTTACATAAGATAGATAATGCTACTCACAGTTTTTTTCTTGCATCTAGGGTTTTCACTCTTTGGAACTCTACTTCAATATTTTCATTCTACTCTATGGTTATATCATATTTTACTGAACCAATCTCCTTGGCAAATGTATTGATGGACATTGTTTTCAATGAATGATTAAGGGATTTTTAACACTTTAGAATCAAAATAGGGATCAAAAATGACATCACCTCAATGATTACTTACTAATTTATTCATCTATTCAACAAGCATTTGTTGAACATCTAGCATAGAATGAGGTATTTTGTTAGGCGCCCCGAATCAAGCAGGATAACTGTCTCTGTATCGAATGGGTCATAGCCTAAGGAAGGATACAGCTCACTACCAGTAATTACTGTCACTTCTGAGATCCAGATAAGCAAAGGGAGCTGCAGCTGCAGAGATTAGATGCCCAGAGTGTATCTAACATGAGGGGGTTAGTGAGGAGGAATGCCCCGAGAAAGCCAGAGGTGGGAAGGCTTAGACACATAAAGCAGCTCAGTGTACTGAGGTTACTGCAAGAATTCGAGAGTAGTCAGAGCGCAAGTTTCATGAGGGGGGACTGAAGAGACCTTAAACTAGGACGGAGGCTGAGGTCAAATCTGTGTCACAAACACCCTGGAGTTTGAACTTTCTCCGAAAGGCATGGAGAGCTGACTGATGTTCCAAGTATTTAGGTGAGAAGGAACTTGCTGAGTAACATGATCATTTTTAGAGACTCTAAGGAAAAAAGAACAAAGGTAAAAGATAAAAACATGGAAATTTTCTGGCCACAAACTAGTTCTCAGCATAGAAAAAGGGAGTAAGAGCTAAATGAGAAAGAGAAACAGACTTCAGATTTAAAAAATGAACATGGTTGGGACTGAGATTACGAATAAGGTACCAATTTGCAAAAGGGCAGTTAAGAAAGGTAAGTGACATTTTTGTTAGAATATTATAACTAGAATCACTTTGATGACTATTAACTCTTAATTAATATATTTTTATAACACGAATCAGGTAAGACCAACCATGGCAAAGGAAAACTGGGATTGCTCTCAGTGTTAAACTGGGGCCAGCTAATTTGGGGGAGTATTTACAACACGGAAATGAGCAAACACTACAAATCAAGTTTTGGTTTTGGCCCTCCCCACTCCCCTCCCCTCAGAATGCCTGTTAAACATTTGTCAGCCTGTCACTGATCCCTCCTCTCCAGTGAAGGATCAGTGAAAGTATCCACAAATTTATTTCTGTCGGAGACTCCATATTATTCCCATGCCCCCTCCCAAGTCCTAAAATCCATTTCACAACATTTCAAAAAATGTACTGTAAAACACATCATTATATTTTTAAAGGAATAAAAAAATGAAAAAGCATAAAGACTCATGCCCAGCCCTGGTGAAGACCAGGTAACTGCTCTATGGTGACTGTGGCAAGTCTCCACTTTCAGAACCATTTTCCCACAGGTGAGCGGAAACGGGCACATGGGCCTCGGCCCATCGGAGGCCTGAGGTAATCCTGATGACTCACGGGAAAGCAGTCCGGCCAGTTTGGCCAGTTTGGGGACTGTTTTTCTGACAGCAGGTTTGGAGCTACTAAAGTCTCCTCTGATCACCCAAAGTTTCATTTCTTCCGTGAAATTCAAAGAGAGGTTTTGATTCTACTGTTACCATTTTGGGTATAATTTTATATCTTCTCTTTCCATAAGCTGCTATGAGAGAGCCAAAGTAATGGAACTGGATGTCCTTTGTTTAAAAGTGTCCATGATCTTGCTAACAGAGATACCCCTGGCCTGAGAGTTCCAGAGCCAAACGAAAACAACAGGCTTTTGATTAGCCTGTATCTCCAGCAGTGCACGAGGTCACCGAAGCAGCAGTGGGAGGGGCCAGGTCGCATCCCCGCTCTTCCTTCTCCTGAGGTGGGCAGGAGCATGGGAGTTAGAATTGAGCCGCTGAGTCAGCTAGCCCAAGGCTGGTTGGGAGTCTGCAGTTTAGGCTGAAATAATTACTTTATTGGCTCTGGTTCAAAAGACAAAAAAAATAGTGACCATTTTACATCATCTCAGCCAGACTGAAAATTTCACCTGATTGTGAAAGTGTGTGAAATGCTAGACAGAGCCTTGGATGTGAGTGGGAAGAGACAGGAGGGGGCAGGGAGAGCAAAGCTTCTGGTAACTGGTTCTGGGCTCAGCTAGATTTCCTTTCTCGTCAACGTGGAACACGAGGACCTGCTGAGGGACACAGAAAAGTGAGTCAGGTCTGGCTTTAAGGATGGTGTCCACCACCACCACTCATTTCCTTATTAATATCACCAAATATCAGTTATAATGACTGTTATTTGGTGATATGTCCCCTTCTCAGTGGTAACCATCCAGCTTTACCCCTTCTCAGAAAACTTCTTTGCTTTAGGAAGTTTAGATTAACACAGCCCAGACTTAGGAGAATACCTTGCTGGCCTCTTTCCTGTGGAAGGGATGTTGAAAGGAGATGTTACCATCAGTCAGCTTTCTTCTCAAGTAACTTCTGTATTAGGCGAAAACACACCCTGATTTGTCTGGGTCTTAAACCTTTCTGGAATGTAAGACTTTCATAGTTAAAATCAGGAAAGTTTCTGGCAAACTGGGATGAGTTGGTCCCTCTAATTACAGTAGTATCTGCCGAGGTGCTAAATGAGTAAGAGAGACAATAAAGACTGTGGGAGATTGGAATCAGTCACATCACAGCAGCTTGGAGATTTGTAGAGTGCTTTGTGTTTTACAGTGCACTTCGCACACAAGATCTTATTTTAGTTTTATAATAAATTAAGGAAGGCAGAAGAGATATTATTATTATTGCTTGAAGTTGCTGAAAAATTAAGCCACAAAGATTAAGCAACTTGCCCAATGACATGAGCACCACTGTTTGGTAACAAAAGACTTGGGTATCATCTCTGCCTCTCTGGGGTGAGGTGGGTGTGAATAAATGACCAAAAGTCTGATGTTTTTCCTATAACGCTGTGTTGTCTCTCTAGTTTTGTGCAGAATGGTATTACTTGTTTTCCCCTTACTTACCTTGCAATAAAGAATTAAATGGGAATGCATGGCCACCGTTCCCCCATCCACTATGCAACAGAAAGCACAGACACTGGAATGATAGCTGTGATCTGCACCTGAAGGCAACGGAAAATGCCATTGCCAAAGATTACATTCAAATGACCTTTGAGGGTTTCAGGAGGAGGGAAGGATGGAAGGCAGTGTCAGTCCAGCAGAGAATGCTGAGGGGAGAATCCCAGGAGACTGAGAGAGCTGAGCTCCTTGAGGTAAGCAGGAGGACAGACCCAAGGCCTAGAAATGTGGAGAATCACCCAGGACTCGAGGTTGAGAAACATGACTCAGCACTTTCTTTTTTTTTTTTTCATAAAATATAGCAGAGTGTTAAGGTTGCATTTGAAATTTGACTCTAAGACCATTGACAGTATCTAAATTATGGTCACAACATGTATAACTTGATATCAGGTAGAAGGGAAACACACATATTAAAATTAGGGAGGGCACTGGAAATATTGAAGGGAATACTATGTAAAGGGTGTGTGGTCTAACCACTATGGTGATATGAAATAATATTGAATCTAAACTATAATTGAAAAATAAAATACAAAATTAGAATGTATTTAGGGAAGGTACAACCAAACCAAAACTTATCAATTCTATGTATTTTTTTCAATGATAGTCACAGAAGTATAACTGTCATTGGGAGAAAATCATAATCCATGGTTTCTCCAGTCAGTTCCACACACATTTTCATACCTTTAAGCAGTGTTTGTTTATGATAATGGCTCAGATTTTCACATTTAAATTCAAGTTGGTGTACTTTCTTTTAAAGCAGAAGAGCCTGTTTGATATGTAAGAATAATGTAAGCACAATCTATAATGCAAATTAAGTGGCTTTATGGTAGTAAAAAAAGTCTCTGAGATGTAGTACAAGCAATATAGTAAATTTGTGTATATGGCATGGAGAAAAGAACTGGGGTTTTCACAATCAGACAGGTTCAAGTTCAAACCCCAGTTGTGCTGGGTAGGTGACCTTGGGTGTCAAGTTCCAATATTTTCATCTGTAAAATGAGGATAGTTATACATACACCTCACAGATTTTTTTTTGTATTCTTTAAATGGGATAATGTTTATGAAGTGCCCAGCATAGAGCCCAGTGTGCAGTAGGCATTCATTCATCCAATATCATTTTGTCTCTCCTTTGTCTCTTGCAATAGCTGTTGCTCCATCTGTTACCCTTGGTGTTGCCCTTCCCTAAATCTAGATGTGGAAATGTAGTCTGCTCAGTTCCCTCTACATTGCTGTACCTCACAACTGCACACACAACATGGAATACAAGAAAGTTCAAAGGATTTTAAATCTTATGATGTTTTTGTAAGTCATGGTTCCATGACCAGAGTCCCTGACACACCCAAGATGACACAGGGTAAGCTCCTTTCACTAAGTAGCACCACCTCTCCTAGGCTAGGATTAATCCATCAAACTTATTTCACAAATTGTCAAACTTAAACTTTTGGAGCAAGTGGAATGCTTAGAGTATAAAAAAATATCTCCAGCCCCCCTTAGAATAAGATGCTTGGATCTTTTCTTCCTTTATAAAAAACTAAGGGCTCATCTGGGCACCCTGAGAGCAACGTGAAATAGGTTGGCAAGTCAGATCTCCTGGCCCTGCACACTGCGCAACACCCATTTTAATGCTCAGGCTGAAGCATCTCCTCACTTACAGAAAGGCTGTGAGATTAAATGGCTTAATGGCTATAAAAGCTCTGAAAAAGGACCTAGCTTAAAAAATGCAGTCTTCTTCCTTCCAGCTTTTTTTTCCTGGGTTCTGAAGTTATTGAGATATTTGACACTTGGCATCATACTTATTTTTCTTGCCAATGTATATGCCAGAATGAATTCTGATGGATATATATATGTTTTTAGAAAGGGAGACTAAGGAAATAGTTTTGATTGAGGTTATATAGAAATCTAATTGCATAAGGTGATATCATTATTTTTCGGTTGTTAAGAAACTGCATACAGATAAGATAAAAAGTGAATTACGCTTTTTCTAGTCATCTATCAGCCTTCATGCAGTAGTGGTTTAATATCATTAGTTTAATAGTAATATTTTCTGCTGTAGTCATTTATGAATTTTTTAACATATTAGAAATGGTCATGTTGTTGTCCTCTATAAAGTGTACAAAATAGAAGTTATATACAAATGAAATTGCTGGTGCCTTTAGTCATGTTAAAGGAAATCTCATAATTCTTAGATATAAAAATGTTGAAACTTACTTGATTATAAAATTGGCTGCAAACTTCAGAATATTTTTCTATTTTTCTGTATATTCTGTTTCTAACTACACTGAGATAAACAATATATGTATGTATGTATGTATTTTTTTAATATTTATTTATTTATTTTTAGAGAGTGAAGGGAGGGAGAAAGAGAGAGAGAGAGAAACATCAATGTGCAGTTGCTGGGGGCCGTGACCTGCAACCCAGGCATGTGCCCTGACTGGGAATCAAACCTGCGACACTTTGGTTCGCAGCCCGCGCTCAATCCACTGAGCTACGCCAGCCAGGGCTGTATGTATGTATTTTTTTATATTTTTTCCATGTTGGGATATTTTCTGATCTTTCTCTAAAAAACCATGTTGGAAAAAACGTAAGCTGAAGTTGAGTTAATTTGGGTAAAATTATGAATTGTGTTCAAATTTTCAAAATAATGATGATCTGATACAAAACAAATTTTATTGTTTGTCAGTTTCAATATGGTTGAAAGGATGCATCTCAGGAATAAAATAAATCTTAAACAAGGGACGTGTGACTATGAGACAGGAAAAAAATGACAATGAGGCTTATCTACATGTTAAGGACTAAACATTTGTGTCCTATAAGATTTATATGTTGGAGTCCTAACCCCCAGTGTGATAGTATTGGGAGGGGAGGCCTTTGGGAATTAATTAGAGTTAGATGAGGTCATAAGGGTAGAGCCCAGCCCAGAGGGATTAGTGCCCCTGTAGGAAGAGACGCCAGAGCACATTTTCTAATGTTTAGTGGCCCTTCAGAAGTGTCCATTCAAGTCTGTTCACTGTTTTTTTTAATTGTTTTTCCTGTCTTTTTCTTACTGATTTACAGATATTCTGAATAATAATATTTTTTTCATATCTATATCAGCCTCTGTGTCTTATCTTTCAATCTCATATGGTCATGTTAGATAGATAGAATTTGATATTTAATGTAATCAAAGGTATCACTTTCATGTCTCTTTTGGCTTCTAACTTTTACTGTATTTTAAGGCAATCCCTGCCTAACTTGAGATCAAATATATTCTCATGTGATTTTCCAAGAGTATTATAGCTTTGTGTTTCATAATTAGGTCTTTAATCTATTGGTGATTTATTTTGGTCTATGGCCCAATTTTATTCTCTCTCCAAGTAAATAAACTATTGTTCCAGCACTCCTTACTGAGAGAGTCAACCTTTCCCTACTGATCTGAGATGCCAGGCATGGGCTTCATCCTGGGTAATATATATATATTTCTTTTCTTGTGCCAGTACCACAGAAGTCCTAATGTCAGTACTTTATAATAATGTCTGATACCCGATAGAGCAAATCCTCCCACAGATATGACAGCTACATTTTTCCAAAATTGAAGAAAGATATATGACCACACTCCAAGCAATTATATTGTAGTGAAACCACAGAACATAAGAGAGAATAATAAAATCTACCACAGAAGAAACACAGATTATCTTCAACAGAATGAGCCAGAAAATTCTTACCAATCTCAAAAGAACCAAGGAATCATTGGGATATATATTCAAAGTACTAATTAAAATAATTGTAAAATTAATATTCCATATTGAGAGAGAGAGAAAAAAAGAAGAAGAGGACCAGAGCTTTCTGCCTCTCTCTTCCATGTGAGGAAAATCAAACTGGGAACTTGGGAACTCAAGTGAGGGGTTTCCTTGACCAAACTTTGTCCTGAGGAAGGGACTTAGCTTTGTTTAAAGATCCAGAACAGTAGAGCCAGCTTCCTCAAAGGTATGACTCCTGCTCCTATCCACTCCGAGAGACCAGGGTCAGAAATAGTCCTTCTTGGCTTTTGGACTTTATGGGAAAACTTCTTGTGTTGACAAGAAGTGACATCATGTGTTGATAAGAATTGTGACAGTAAATGGCTGAGCTCTGCTTGGATAGGGAGGTCAGACTGAATTTCTCCATTAGACTATATATGCCCTTAGAGATCTTAGATAATGAAAAAGAAGGAGTAGTCTCAAGAATAAGAGACTGAGCTTCCTGCTTATTTGGCAGGTGGATACTCAAGTTTATTTTTAAATTAATTTAGAATATAACGTAAAAATGTATATCCTTGCAGTGGACAAGATTGGTTACCTATCATGCATGCCTGTGATAATGTGTGCATAGGAGTTGCAACAAGAAGCTTTGGGGGAAACTGAGGGCAGGTGGGTGGTGATTTAGAAAGGGATCATGGCCTGTGTGTTACTTTTCAAAGGAACTGATGAAGAATTTATTTCCAAAATGGTTAATATACTGCTGAATATAAAACTAAATTAATATACTGCTGAATATTAAAACAGAAAATTACAAACTCACCTTTGTATTTGATTTTTTTGGTAACGTTCTAATTCCTCTGGAAAGCTACCTTCTCAGGTAAAATAAATGGGAGAAATGCTTAAGAACTAACTTTGTAAAAGAGTAGAGTTATAATTTTATTCTTTGTGAATCTCTGAAAATGAAATTGCTAATGAGAGCCACTGTAGTCAGGCAGGTATAAAATCTAGGTATTAATGACCCATATTTATGTGCCTAATGAAGTTTTAAAAAATGAAAATCAATTGTGGTTTTTTGGCCTTAAATGACTAGAACTAGAACTGAATTTCTTTTCTTACCTTCATGGACATAGTAACACTTTTGAATTCAAATGAAAAAGATAACTGGGTTTTTAATTTCAACTTCTATTAAGCTCTTTATCTTGGCATATCTTCACCTTCTTTCATTCCTCATGTAAATCTCACCCCACTTCTCACTATTTAGTATTTAAAAAGTTTTCCTGTTGAACTCAGTAGCATGCTAGTAATGTTTTGAAGATCTAGTTAAAAAGAGTATACTGATTTGAATTATTATTACATTGTGAAGAATCGTATAAAGCCAAAAATCACTCATTTCTTATGCTTTAAAAATTAATTTTCTTCCTCTAGGTTTTACACTTATCCATGTATTATGTAAAACAAAATCAAATAAAACTAACCCTAAAATTAATATATGATGGTGAGTACTCATTTGACTTTTTGTTATGCTTTTGATTTTCCACACTTTGAATAGCCAAAGACATGTAAGAAAAATAATCTTATACAGTACTTGTAACTCAAATATTTGGTACAATCCATCATGTTTCACAAACATGAAGGCTATGTATAGTTTTTCTTGCCATGACAAAATATAAAACAATGTGTCAAGACTTGTCATGAACTTGACTAGTCAGAGACATTTAAGGCTTCTGCAGATCAGCAGGTAAATATCTAATCTTCCATTTCTATTCAAAAACAAACTCTAGCTATTATCTACGATTTATTAAATTGGTCATTTTGTCCTTTCTTATGAAGTGGTTCACATTTACACATTGAAGTCTCAGTTCATATCTCTGTTTGGCAAAGCAAATGGCAATATTGAGCTTTGCTATGAAAAGGTAGAGGCCAATTACAATAAGGAATAGGCAAAGAAATGCAAGAGATTAACTTCCTGCTCTTTCTGAAGTCCTTATGTTTCCTAATATGATTCAGCCTTGTTTTTGTGGCTGATTTTTGAAGTTCTAGATTTGCATTCAATTACTGTATTTTAGCTCAAAAAGGCCAACTATATGTAGTTAATTGTTGGATTTTTTATATTAGTCTCATTTATAACTGGAAAATGTTTTCCAACAAAGACAATTTTTTAATGTGGAACATTTAAAATAAAACATTTTCCAATGTATCAGTTGTTTTATATTTTATGCCAAAATTTGCTCTGTACATCACCATTAATATATTTATAAAATATATATATTTATTTTTCTTTATTCATCTTAAATACTGAAATTTTCTGGTGGCCTTTGATATATATATTAGGATGGCAGGTACTGCACTTTGCAAACATTTTGCATAGAACTCATCACTGATCAGCCACATTACTACTGACTGTTTCCTTTTCTGTCCCTCCCACTGGGTCCTGAGCTCGTAGCGATGAGGAACCATGGCTTTATCCTATACAGTTCTGCCTAAAACAATCCCCTCATTGTAGGCATAGTTTGTTTTTCTTTAAATGTTCATTGGATACTGCTAGGTGTGAGGCATGGTGTCGCAGTTATTATTTTAGTTACTTCATACCCTCAGAATGATTTAATAGCATAGGGATATTATAGTCCTTATTTTGCATGTAAGGAAACGAAGTCATAGTGAAGACAGACCATGACAGAGTAAGTGGCAGAGCCAGGCATCTAACTGAGGCAGTCTGATTTCAGAAGCTCTCTCTTATTTTCTCAGAAGTGATCTGGGGTGAAGGTAGATGAGAGAGAATGGTAGAGAAGAGGACCCTAAAAAGACAGAGTTAGGTGGACAATAGAATACAAATTCTCAAATCTGTGAGTCAGGTCTTTGACAGCTCTTGATTGCACAGCTCCAGTCTTCATTCTCTCAACCACTGTCCTCTGTTGCCTGTGATTTATTGGAAAACCTCTGTATTCACAGTTAAGTTAGATCTGAAGCTGCTCTAATCAGAAACAGTTAGTTAAAATTGGAAGGGTCGTAATGATAAGTCTATACTCCAATTGCAAATACTTCAAATATTACCATCTGAATATGTTCCCAGAGGATTGATTATGTAGCTTAAAGGATATTAGAATTTTTCTTAATTGCTGAAATACATGTTTATGATAGATGGTTACAGGGAATGATTTGAACAGAAAACTTTTTCTGTTGCTTAAATAGCATCTGGGAATCCAGGTAGAAGACTACAGGTGTAGAGGCAAGTAATTGAGAGCAGAGACTTTAGAGCAATGAGAGTTTTCCAGGTTAGAACCTTCTCCTAGAGGAAAAAAAGGATGTAGACATAAAATTTAGTATCAATGTGCTTTCAAGAATGTGCCACAGTTGCTGTGTGTGTTTGACTGACAAGGAAACAAAAGCTAGGAAACAGGATTCATAGCCCTGTGTTCCAACTGTGCTGTAATTTTTGTATAAAAAGGGATAACTCTTTATATCTGAATTTCCAATATTGTAAATATTAGATACATGTCCATTTAATTTTAAGTTTAAACAAATTATAAATGCAGTTCCTCTATCACACTATTCACATTTCAAGTGCTCAATAGCCGCATGGAGCTTGTGACTTCCATGTTGGAGAGCACAGTACATTTTGATGACCACAGTATACTTTCATTTTCTGTTTCATTTTCATGAATACAGAGAGAAATCTGTTGGACAATGCTGCTTTATATCAATCACTGCCCAGATTTCTTGATTTGAAGCATAACATAGCTCTGACTTCCTCATTGCTCATTTGTACGTATGAGTCTTGTAAATGAGTGATTGGGATTAACATTTCCTTGTGTGTTGGGGTCTGGACGTTGTCTGGGGAAAGGTAAGCAAGCAGAACATCTCTGGAAACACCAATGCTGTCATTATTTTCCGCATGCCATAGTTATTGAGAAGACAATTTTATGTCACAAAGCCCTAATAATTATCTGCAAATCCTCAGCCAAGAGAGACCCTTGGTCCCAAGTCCACTCACTCTGTGTTAGTGTGGCTGACAGGTCCAGACTGATGGTCACTGAAGGCACTACTCTTGATGCTGCTCCCAGCATTGCTCACCACCTGTTTCTACAGCCCCAGATATTGCATGAATTACTAATGATTCCTCTTTGATGTCAGACATATGGAAATAATTCAGTTACTGGAACTACTGGAAGAATGAATATTAAAGATGCCCATGAACCTGAATAGCTGGAATATATTCTGAGGACTATTTATGGCATCTTTTCTTCTAATCAAAATTTGTCCCTTTGTTTCAGTTCCCTGGTAACCCTGCACAGCATCTTAGCAATACTGCTCCTGATTTGGCTATCAAACATATCTATAGTTCCTTAGCAACATCTGTACGTATTCACACCAAGTACAATAGCTAATGATGACAAGTAACCTCCGGTCCATTCAGATCAGGCTTTCCATCAAATGTGTCAAGATCGGGTCAGGTTTTATCACCAAATTATCATTTTAAAGCCTTAATTTTAAGAGTTTGTTGGATTTTGGAGTTACAGAGAAGGGATTGTTGATCAGTATTGCTTATTCTTATTTCTACTAAAATGTCTCCTCCTCTAAGAAGCCTTCTTTGGATTACATTTAAAAAGTCAGCCTACACTTTTATATTTATAGCTTATCACAGTGCAAGTTCTTGGAAGGCAGGAAATCTGTCTCTTTTGTTTTCTGTTCTGCCCTAGTACCAAGTTCATTGCTGGAAAATAGTAAGCACTCAGTAAAATAAAACACTTGATGAGCGGGTGAGGGAATGAGTGGGTGAGAGATGATTCCTGTTCAGGCTCCTAGAAGTGATCCCTTTCCTCCAGTATTTTTTTACTCTTCCTTGCCTGCCGTAAGGATTGCTATATGCTTATTGGTATCTGTTTATTCCAGCTCACTGACACATAGCTAGCCTTCATTTCCCAGCCTCTCTTGCAGTTACGTTTGGCCATGTGCCTGAATTCTTGCGAATGAAATGCACATAGAAGCCATACCTACCCCTTCCATGCCTGCCCATGGAATTCCTATGTGACCCTCCACACACTCTACTCCTTTTTCCACAGGCAAACACCAAGGCTCCAATAAAGAACAGTGAGGCTCTAGAGGAATGTAGAGCCTCAGGATGGAAAAACGATCCCAGGGGACTGCATGTTAGTTTGCTAGGGCTGCTGTAACCAAGTACCACAAACTGAGCGCTTAAACAACAGAAATTAACCGTCTCAGCTCTAGAGGCCAGAGCCTGTGATCAAGGTGTTGACAAGAATAATATCTTTTGAAGGCTGTGAGGGAAGGATCTGTTCTATGATTTTCTTTTGGCTTATAGATGGTTGCCTTCATGTTCCCCCGATACCCTCCCTGCATGTGTGGCGTCTTTTATAAAGACACCAGTCCTGTTAGATTAGAGGCCCACCCTGGTCATTTTATCTAATTATATTTGCAACAGCCCTATTCCCAAAGTTATGTTCTGAGATACTGGAGCTTAGGACTTCAACACATGATTTTTCCCCCAACCCATTACAGGTTGCATAGAATGCCACCTGCCAAAGAGGAACACCAGCTTTAGACTTTATGTAAAAGACTTTCATGTTATGCCACCAAGATTTAGGGTTTGCTCTCATAGCAGCTAGTGTCTCTTACCGTAACTGAGACACCATCTCATAACACTAACCTTGGCTTTGAAAGTAACAAAGATAATAATCAACCTATAAATTTTGCTTTTTAGAAATGTTTTTAAAAATGTTTCAAATGATCTCTTAGCCTCCAGGCTTGCAATTCTGTCTAGACTTCCAATATTTGATTGCTCCATTGGACATTCATTGTTGGGGAGGGTTACTCTCAGTCATGTTGTAACAGAAGGACAGGCCTTAATGTCAGAAGACCCAGTTTTCATGTCTGGCTCTGTCTAAAAAAAAAAACAAAACACAGCAGGACCTGAAAAGGAGAATCATGTTTTTCTTTAAGCCTTGTTTACTCATTTGCAGAAAGAAGACAGTACTTCCCTTCTGGGGTTGCTGGGAGGATTAATCTAATTAAACTAATGTTCACAATTAGCACAGTCTGCCATGGAGTAAGTGTGCAATATGGTTTAAAAAGAAGTGAAGAGGCAAATTCCTTATCTGGAACTGTGATCTCACCTTCTCCATTGGCATGTAATGTCAGAGGGACACAGGATTTAGCACCTGCACCAGTCAGATCAAGCTAGGGTTAGATATTGGAGGGGATGGCCTGCAGAAGACAAGTTATACTCTGAGGGGCATGTAAGGATTTTAACTCAATAAGGAGAATTTTCTATCACTCAGACCTACTCAGAGCTAGGCTACATTTAAAAATGTATTTTATTGATTATGTGATTATAGTTGCCCCAATGATTCCCCTTTGCTCCCCTCCACTGAGCACCCTCCATTCCCTCCAGCAATCCCCCACTTAGTTCATGACCATGGGTCATGCATATATGTTCTTTGGCTACTCCATTTCCTACACTGTTCTTAACATCCACCTGTCTATTCTGTACCTACCAATTTGTACTTCTTAATTCCTGAACCCCTTCCCCCCATCCTCCCCCTACCTGCTCCCAGCTGATAACCCTCCAATCATTTCTATGCTTCTGTTTCTGTTCTGCTTGTTTGCTTAGTTTGACATTCAATTGTTGATAGTTGTGAATTTATTGCTATTTTAATGTTCGTCATTTTGATCTTTTTCTTTAATAAGTCCCTTTAACATTTCGTATAATAATGGCTTGGTGATGATGAAACTCCTTTAGCTTTACTTTGTCTGAGAAACACTTTATCTGCCCTTCCATTCTAAATGATAGCTCTGATGGATAAAGTGATCTATGTTGTAGGTCCTTACTTTTCATCATGTTGAATACTTTTTGCCAATCCCTTCTAGCCTGCAAAGTTTCTTTTGAGAAATCAGCTGCCAGTCTTATTCTGTGCTTTCATTTGGGCCATATTTCTTTGTCTCCTCATTTTGGCCGACTCCCTGTGTTTGTTTCTGTGTATTAGGTAGAGCTACTTTGACTCTCTGTCTTAGTATCATGGTCTACTGTTGAAAAGCACTCCGGTAAGCTGGATGGGGTGGAGCCTTCAGTAATCGCCAGGGTGGGGCAACCCCTGTGAACCAGGTTGATGGAATCTCAGATATGGTGTCACTGCTCTGTGACTCTGTGTGGGGAGAGCTCAGAAAGGGACAATGGCTGCTGCCTAGCCTCTGGAGATTTGTTTGGGAGGAAGCTGCCCCCTGGCACTTGCTCTGATACCAGACACTTCAGTGTCTCCCCGTATACTACTGGTGCCCTTCCACCTGCTGTCCCAATGCTGGAGCCCAGAGGGAGTGAGTCTGTGGAAATCCTAAGTCTGTTACAAGCTCTTTAAGAGTAGATGCCTGAGAATCCCACAGTTTCCTCCTCTGTCCCAACCTCTACTGGTTTTTACAGCCAGAAGTTATACGGCCTTATCTTCCTGGCACTAGAACCCTGGGCTGGGTGGTCAGATGTGGGGCTGGGATCCCTTGCTTCTGAGGAATCCCACCCAGTTTTTATTTATCACACATGGGTGTGAGACTACCTGTTTAGCCACTCTGAGTCTCTACCCCTCCTACCTATGTGGATGAATGTGACTTTTTCAATTTCTTGTTTGCCAAACTTCCATATAGCTTGATTTTCTGACAATTCTTTGGGATAGTTGTTTTGTATTTTAGTTGTAATTGTTGCTGTGGTTGTGCAAGGAGGTGAGCTGTTTTTATTTACACCTCCATCTTAACCAGAAGTCCTAGGCTACACTTTAAGGTAGTAAGTTTTCTGTCCCTAAATGTATTCAAACATAGATGTCATAACCATTTGGTGGAGGTATTATGTGGGCATTCAATCATAGGATGAGAAGTTTGAGGAGATTTATAACATGTATATTTCGTGATTATAGAAATAGGGTCTATTAGTATGAGATTAGACATAAAATGGATGCATTCTTATGGAAAACAGGGAGACAAAATGCTTGCACACCCAGCTTAGAAACTCTAGTGGTGGGCCATGGGAGCATGGATGGTGGAGTCATGCAAGGGAGTAGAGAGGAAGCCACCAAAGTGGAAGAAAGAGCATAGTTCAGAAACTCAAGGGTATACTTCTCCTATGATGCAATTTTTCCAAGAACTGGCCCTACACTGCAGCCAGAGAAGGCTGAATTCTTCTCAAAAGCTATTTTTACTATCATTGTCCTGCTCATAAACCCTTATGTTCTTTCCTAGTGATCACCCCATCAAAACCAAGTCCACAGCCCAGTACTCAAGTGGATGTCCTACCTGTGCATCAACCAGGCTGTGCTCAGTACCCATAAACCAGGCCACCACCCAGAAGGACTTGGTAGAACTGCCTTGTGTGCCTCAGGCCAGGCTGCTGGGCATCAGACTGGAGTGTGGTGCTGAGCAACTAGAGATCAGATGGTTGACTGCAGATTTTCCAGATATGGACTGGAGATTGCCAATTCCAACACTTACTGAGAGCTTAAAAGGGGGATCCTTCTGAAAATGTTGTGGTCAGTTAAGCCCATCAAACCTTGCATTCTTCTCACTCTTAATTAACTACTAGCTGAGACAGAAACCTCTCTGGCTTCTGTACTCATCCTCACCTTGCTTTTTCTTTCCTCTTCCCTGTATAACCTTCCATTGCTCCTTTTTCCCTCATCCATTTTTCCTCTGTACCATACAGAACCTCTACACCATGGCAAATATACTTCCTAACTCCAGCTTCAGAGCCTGATTGAAACTCAGCTCTTCCTGGACTCGACACATCTCTTGTAGTTGTTCACTCCCACACACAACACACACCCAGGGGAGGTGGGTCAGGACACCAAGTATTCCCCCAGGGCCACTTCCAGATCATCGCTCCTCTGCCATAGTGGAAGAAACCTGGCTCCTGGGAAGGCTTCTGCCATCTGGATCTGCTTTCAATTGCATCCTTAATTGCTCCACAAATGGTAGAAAAGACTAATTTTAGCATTTCTCTCATTTACCAAGTCATAAATTTTGCAGCATGAGTTAATCTCACTTAGTCTGGATTGGAATTCTTGCTTTGTCACTTACTAGCTATTTGAACTTTGGAAAGTAATTTAACCTTTCAGAGCTTCAATATCTTTATTTAGAAAATGGGGATAAAAATGCCTACTTCAGAGTGTTGCTGTGAATTGAGTAACACAATATGTGTGAAATCATCATAATAGGCATAAAATATGAATTTGAATAGAAATATCTTGAAGTAATTAGGAGTAATTAGGAGTTAGTTACTACTATTTACCCTGAAGTAATTAGGAGTTAGTTACTACTATTTTCTTAATATTAAAAACTATTTGGTAAAACTATTCTCTATGGTATGGTAATGGTAGATACATATACAGTATATTTGTTAATGCCACAGATTGTATATTTAGGTTCCTGGACCTGACTTTCAATATGTGGAAGGTGGTTTCCCCACAATGCTCCAGACACCAGCTCAGTGTCTTACAGTTCAACTCAGCCCTGACACTGTCTACCCAGAGATGGCATCAGGTTCCACAGGTTAAGGGTTCAGTCCTATAAGACTGCCTCTCTTCTTCAGACACCACTTGCAAGCCCTGGTTTTTACTTGTGTTCTGACTGATGGGCTATAGCTGGGAGGCTGCCATTAAATCCTCCTCTGATTTGATTAGTTTGCTAGAGTGGCACACAGAACTTGGAGAAATGTTTTTCTCATTAGTCACTCACTGGTTCCTTACAAAAGAAAATAACTCAGAAACAGTCAGATGGAAGAGATGCATAAGGTGAAGTATGGGGCAAGAGTGTGAGGCTTCCATGCCCTTTCCAGGAATGCCACTCTTCACACTTTCATGGGTTTACCAACTTGGAAGCTGCCTGAACCCTGCCCTTTTGGAGTTTTCTAGAAGCTTCATTATATAGGCATATATGATTGACTCATTGGCCATTGGCCATTGATTCAACCTTCAGCCCCTTTCCCCTCTTTAGGGGTCAGGGGTGAGGCTGAAAGTTTCAAACCTCTAATCACAGGTTCATTTCCTTGGTAACCATCTCCCAGCCTTGGGTGCTTCCCAAAAGTCACTCCATTCGTATAACAAAAGACAATGAAATCATTCTCAACACTTTGGAAATTCCATGGGATTTGAGACCTTTGTGTCAGCAATAGTGGACAAAGACCAAATACTGTACAGTATGTATATCTTATTATAAATCACAATATTACAATATACAAAGAGTGGACCCTAAAATGAGCTATGGACTTTAGTTAATAATAATGTAAGGATATTGGCCAATCAATTGTAATAAATGTACCACATTAATGCAAGACATTAATAATAATAGGGAAAACTGGAGGGAGAAACAAAGAAGTATACGGAAGTTGTGCTTTCCACTTAACTAGCCTGTAAACCCAAAACTGCTTTGAAAAGTAACCTATTAATTACAGAAATACTCTGCTCGTATGAAGCAAGTGCATCCATGAGTTGATAATTGTTGAAGCTGATGATGGGTACGTGTGGTTCATTACACACATTTTCTCTAAATTTTCCACAATAACAAAGTTTTTAAAAAACATCTGTTTAAACTGAGTCTCTTAGTTAAAGGGAGATATATGATAATATCTACAAATATCAGGTATTAATTTTAGTTAATTTAATATTTGTTGATGAGTTATTAATTATCAAACTCAGTGTTAGACATAGCAGGGGTTCAAGAACACGTTAAGACACCATGAGTTTTTCCTTCAAAAAGTTTAAATCTTATTGCAGAGGCAAGAGGACTACTTGTGAAATGAGTGACAACAGAAAACAAAATGGTACAGAACTTAATTTCATGGCACAGAATGTAAGTTCTATGATAAGTTAGGAGGAAACAAAATAGAAGTTCTATCAACAAATCTGAAAGTTTTTAAGTATTTGAATATCAGGAATTCTACCAGACAAAGTATACGGACTTTGGCTGACTTTGAGGCATAGGTTGTGACTTCTGTTCAACCTGGATTTTTTTTTAATCCCAAAGTTAAGGGCCGATGATGCCAAAACCGTTTAATAAGATCTCATTTTGAGCTGAAAGTAAGGGAAGAGACGAAACAATGTGTAAGAATGCTTTAAGGGTTTACCTGTGTCCAATGTTGGGCTGCCTTCTGAGCAGATAGTAGAGCCGAGCGTGATCATTCAGGTGGTTGCTGGCCTTAGAATGTGAGTGTGGGTTCTGTGAAGAGTTCAGATAAGGGGAACAATTTTGTTCTAGGCCAGTTTAAAATGAAAAAAAAAATGTGTCTTTGTGCATACATATTTTATAGACATTTTGGTTTTTGGCAAATTTATTGAGATCTGCTAGGGTATTTACTGTAAATTCTGCCTTATTGGAGACTTAAGTGATGGTTATACATAGGATTCTAATGCTGACTTCCACGGAATTTATATATTATGTGATTTATCAAAAAAAGAGAAAAATTGTATGTTAGGATTTTCGCCGAGGAGCTCTGAAATTATAAGTCCTTGGGAGCTAGGAACATTTGGGACTCTGTGTAGGACTGTTATTCTAAAATTAGTTCTCAAAATCAAATTTCCTAAAACACAGAGTCAAGGGGGCTGTAAATTTCGAAGTTTAGCAGCTTGTGCAGCACACAGGTATCTCATGATGACTTTTAATTTAGATCTTAGAAAAGGAGAGCAGGGATTTGGATCTAGTTAATCTTCCTCTTTTTTAACTTGTGCAGTATTTTGAATAGTAAATAAAATCTTGAGGATGCACAAGAAGAATATCTCTACTGTGGAGTTGCTTGCCCTGACTTCCCAGAGGAGATGCTAAATCATTCTCCATGTTCCAAACTGCTGCCAATTCCTAAACATTTTCCTGGTTTTAAGATACAAACCCAAGAAATCATTCCTTTATCTGGAGAAGAAAAGGAAAGGTATCTATGCTGAGTGCACTTAAAACAAAGATGTAGTAGAAGTCATGTATAGAACACATTGTGCTAGTGTTGGTGCTTTACTGCAACCAAGGGGTTACCTCTGTTTTCAGAACGAATCCTGAAGGTCAGTTTGTGACGTTTCATAGGACACACAGCTAGCCTGTGGCTAAGGATCTGAATCTAGATTTGTCTGACTCCCAAAACCTTGGCTTCTCATTATGATGCTTTCGTAGTTTTAGTTTGTTGACTCTGATCAACCATTCAAACAGAGGAGAAAAGATGAGGTTCTTACTCATTCCCTGAAACCATTCAAATGATTATGAAAAACATCATTTGTACACAAAGCAAAAAAGTTAGCCCTTCTGAGGGTAATTTGAGGGAAACCTTCCTCTTTTCTAAAATACTCTCCTTTCCCCCAATCTACTGTACAAAAGTGTTATTCATGTATGTTATTGGAAATTCCACCATGAGATATTCAATCCTTTGCTTTAAGTATTTCTTTTTCTTGGTTGCAAAAAAGATTGTATTTATTTGAAAAAAAGATTAAAAAAAAGATTGTATTTATTTTTAGAGAGAGGGGAAGGAAGAGAAAAAGAGGGAGAGAAACAATGATGTGAGAGAGAAACATCAATCAGTTGCCTCTTGTACACGCCCCAACCGGGGACCAAACCCTCAACTCAAGTATGTGCCCTGACTAGGAATTGAGTTGGCAAACTTTTGCTTTGCAGGATGACACCCAATCCACTGAGCCACACTGGTCAGGCTTGGTTGTTCTTTTTAAAAGGAAAATATATCCAAGGAAAAGATGGCATATTAATCATTAAGACTGTAGTCTTAATAGTCAGCTAATTATATACTTTTTCTTTTCTCAAAAGAGACTAGAGTATTCCAACTTAACAGAAAAGGATAGATATGCTGTTAGAGTTCACAACTTTGGGTTATGGATTGCTTAAGGTACAAGGATAATGCAGCCAGGTGATTAGTGACAGAGAAGATGTGAGTAAACTAGTTCTGGTATTAAAACACAAATTGTAGCCCTGGCTGGCGTAGCTCTGTGGATTGAGCACGGGCTGCGAACCAAAGTGTCGCAGGTTCGATTCCCAGTCAGGGTACATGCCTGGGTTGCAGGTCATGACCCCCAGCAACCGCACATTGATGTTTCTCTCTCTCTCTATCTTCCTCCCTTCCCTCTCTAAAAATAAATAAATAAAATCTTTAAACACACACACACACACACAAATTGTACATTCACTAGCAAAGATTTTCACATTTTTAAAAAACTCCTTAGTTTTTGCTTAGCGTTACACTAAAATAAAAGTGTGATAACATTTTGTCCTGAAATCCCAGTGAGAGACCTCTGAGTCCCAGCTCCCCCAGCTAGCACCCGAGGGAAAAGACAGTGTGTGCAGCGTCCCTTGCCACCCAGACACCCTGCTGAGTGCTTCGTGGGTCTCATCACATTCTAGCTTCACAGCAACCCTGTAAAGCAGGTCGTTAGGCTCTCATACAATTAGTAGGAGCCATAAACATATTCAGTTTTAAAAAAGATGCAAAAGTCAATTATTCATTATGTACAGGTCATTTATAGACAAAAAAATAAAATCATGTTAGTTCAGGCATTACTTGCATATGAAAAAGTACTGAATTTTAAACAAACAAACAAAAAAAAACCCAAAACCATGTTTTCAAGCTCTGCGTTTGCCACAAACATGTTGTATGACTCTAAGCTAGACACCTTACTTTAAGTCTCAGTTTGCTTATCTATAAGAGGGAGGGATATTAGTAACTTATCTTACCTAAATCCCAGAGCTTTCAGATGAATTTGCTAGTCCAGTGAACCTGGTGTAATGATCCGTCACGGGCACCCAGAGAAGAGGAGGAGAAGGGGAAGGCAGGTTGTTCACCCTCAGAAGAGACCTTTGGCTTATCTCAGAGTTTTGCCGAAGGCCAGCTCTTTCCCCCAGATATCTTCTTTATCTCGTACACACCATTATGGTTCCTTATGCAACTTTTATCAGATTCCTACAAAATGGCCATAAAGATTTGTAAAAATACCCTTACACTCTTGGTATTGCTGACCCTGAGAAGTGGTATACCTGCCAAACAGGACTCCTTGTGGTTAACTGAGCCCAAAGTCATAATCAGAGTCCAGCGGCCATTGTTTGCAGACGCCTCTCACACACTCTATTTCCTGGAAAAGCCACAGAATGACCCATCAGGCCTCTTGCACTATGTTCCTGCCACCTGAGCCAAACTTTATAATAGAGTTCTGGAATCATATTTCGACCATAGTGCGAATTATGGTCTCAGTGGGCTGAGACCTATCTCATCCATTCACAGCTATGCAGCTATATCCTCCTTTACATCTTTATCAACAAATCACAGCGGCTCCATATTTACTAATCAGGACATGTGATTCCAACAAATCGTGACAGTGCCATTTGGACCAAAATGTGGAAATGTGTACTCCTCATTTGCATAGAAATGGATCTATCAGGGGCCAGTGCAAGCACTTCCTCTGTGTGAGCTTCCCCTTTGTCTCAGGGTAGTGCACTTCTGGTTTCCCGTGGGGGCTGTGTTTCCCTGGTTTACAAACTGTTCACCTGAATAAGGTTTCTTTTTTCCCATTCCACACCCCAGATTGGGGATTTCTGCTGACATTAGAGTGGTAGCAGTGAGCTTTTGTTGACACTATTAAGATATCTGAAGTGTCTGTGGCACATATACAAAGAATCTGAAAATAACGGTATCTCTGGAATAGCTGGAAGGAACATCAAGTGAACACAATCAGAACACCTGTGAATAGAAAGCAAAACCATTCATTTCGGTAAACTGAGTAACTCAATCATTCTGTATACCTTGATTCACCACCAAATAAAAAATAGACAAAAACAAAGGACGACATAATCAAGAGACATTGCAAGATGATCTGAACTGTAAACATTCCAGGCACAGAACACTGAACATTTGATGAGATTTAGAAGTGATGTTGAAGTTATCTGGTCTTGAACATTTAAGGTTTAAAGCTAAAGTCTCCCCTGCATCTTCCCTGTGGCTAAATGGACAGGTAAGTTTTACTGGAATATTTCCATATTGGTTTCCCAAGGCAAGCTGCTCTCTGTAGGAGGTCAAGGTAGCCACGGTGACATGAAGTTGTCCCCTTGAATCTAGACCTGGCAATTCTAAAAAACAATGTAGTATATAAGTGTGTAACTAACCAGTAATCTTGGCGTCATATAAGGCTGCAGTCATCTGAGGCTTAACTAGGGCTAAATGATTCACCCCCAAGCTCCCTCCCAGGGAAGCTGGCTCATATTTCAGCAAGTTCAGTATGAACTGACTTAAAAGAAATGTAGAAAGGTAAGTGAGAAATTTAATTTAACAGAAAAATGGTGCCCCCACACCACCACTTTTGAGTATTATACTTGGGATAGCATTATGTCTCTTTTTTTTTTAATGACTTAGGAGTTCTCCAAAATGCAAAATGTCTTGCTGGAGTGTGCATGGGATTCGTACTTTGTCCTTCCTTGCTTGAAGGAAGAAGCCTAAATGTGTGTGTGACCAACTGCTTGGAGAGGTGGGTTTCAACAAAATACTTAAAAGCATCAAAGCATGTGTGGTGCAGGGCGAGAATTTCTTCAGGAAGGAACTGCTCACCTGAATGAACTAGGACAGCACTTCTAGGAAATTACCTTTCCAGAGAGCAAAGCAGAAGTCCTGGAAATATTCATGTGGCTTTATTTAAGGAGATTGCTTAGAATCTCCACCATTATACTAATCACCAGGTTTTGAATCTGTAGGGGAAAATACACTCTGAACAGCAATTTGAATGCCCATGTACTTAGCTTGCTTTTGAAGTAGCCTTGGGACAGTTTGGGCCACCAAGGTGGCAGTGGTGTCCAATCTGTGGCCAATGGACTGCATGTGGCCCAGGGTGGCTATGAATGTAGCCCAACACAAAATCATAAATTTATTTAAAACATTATGAGATTTTTTTTGTGATTGCATGTTGTAATGTATTTAATGTGTGGCCCAAGACAATGCTTCTTTTTCCAGTGTGGCCCAGAGACACCAAAAGGTTGGACACCTGGATAATCCTGCTGGTGGATGAGAGCTCCCAGGAGAAGAAAGACCTCTTGGGGATACTTTGAACTCATTGAAGACAGCTGCCTCATAATGAAGTGCAGCTCTGAAAAGGTTGATTTTCCAAAGGTCCTGAGCAAAGACTTAACTGGGGAGAAAAAGAAAAAGCATGTGTTCTTTAAAGAATCAATACCTGTTTTTACTAGTAACAAAATTAAATGGCTTGCCTTTAAAAGGCTAAAAGCCTCCCAGAAAAAGAGAAGCTGTTACTTCTTTATTTGTTTCAAGCCTGTCAATAAGGCAGCATATCTTTGAACAAAATCACCAGAAGAGTGGAATACCAGACTGGAGAACAGTGATGTTTTCCTCAGCAATGCCAATGTGGAGGATTTTGAACAGGTTCATCAAGAGTTGTAAATTAGCATCATTTCTCTTCCACGCATCCTAGTTAAGGACACTTGTAGGTATTTAAGGTTTAGATTCTCTTACAAACATTCCTTTTCCTTATTGATTTTTACATGAAACATCTGTCCTGTGTATCTGTGCCTTAATGACAAGCACTTTTTTCATTTTTAAGTTTTTTATTGTTGTTCAGTTACAGTTGTCCCGCCTTTTCCCCATTGCTCTCCCCTTCTCGTTCCTCCCTTGACCCCACAGTCAACCCCCCATTGTCTATGCCCAAGAGCCCTCTATTAGCATTTCTTGGGGGGTTCTTCCCCCCCTTTCCCCATCCCCCATCCCCACTCCCCTCCTCTCTGGTCACTGTCAGTTTGTTCTTTGTTTCCAAGTCTCTGGTTCTATTTCGTTCATTTGTTTGTTTTGTTAATTAGGTTCAATAGCATGGAATTGCCTCAGAAAACTGAAGTTGGAACTGCCTTTCAATCCAGCAGTCGCACTAAGGACAGCGCTTTTCAGGCTTGGACCATCTTCGGGAACTCTGTAAATCCATTTCATGAATAATTTGGTCAATGTTAAAACACCCTACAGTTAGCACCAAATAGACTGTTACTAACTCATTTTACTCAAATTGATAGAGACCTAATGGCAGTGGTTTGGCACCTAGAAAATTCATAATTGTCTTCAATTAACATGTTCTGATCTGTACGATTTTCCCGTATTCACTTTATGCTGTTGACTAGATCAAAATATTTCACTTTTTTTACTGTTTAGCTATTTCCTGAATATATTTTTATTTTATTTAAATATAATCTTATGTTTACATAGAGAAATTTTAACTAGATTTACATATTAAAACACAAAGTTTATATTAAATAGAAAAGCATTAGAAATACACAGGCTTATTTATTATAAACACGGTGTACAAAAATATAAGAGAAAATAAAACTCCCTATGATATCACCATTCAAAGATAACTACTGTTAACAATTTAGTGGATTTCAACCCAGTTTTTATTTCCATCATATATTTGTATGTGCTGAGACCATGTGTCTGAACCACATTTCATTCTACATCAAACTTATTGCTATACGTATTTTCCCATTTCATTCATTTTTTTATAAAATATTTAAAGTTGTACAACATTTCTCAGTATGGACTTAAAATATTTTATTTAACCCTCCCTTTATTGGAAGATGTATAATTTCTCTCTCGAATAATGATGTAATTAAAAAACTGTTTTTAGTATCATTTCCTAAACAAACTTTCCCAGGAGTAAAAGTACAAGCCTCAAGGATGTGATCTTTTTTCAGACTCATAACCCACAGTATCACATTGCTTCCTGTTCATGAGCGGTGTGAGAATACCGTTGTTCTCACTCCCAAGCAATATGAGAGTGTTTCACTAAATTCTTGTATTCTCACCCAAATATTTGAATATTGTCTCTCTTTTATGTTTTCCTTTTTTTTTCTTCTTAAAATTCATTTTCAGTACCTCATGATTCCTTTGCATTTCTTTGGTTACTGAGGCAGTTAAACATTTTTTGGGCAGGTTTATTAGCAATTTTTAGTCTTCTTATGTAAAATATTTTCAAAAATAGTTTATTTTTGAAATAGACTTTTTGCAACTTTTCCTTTTGGCTGATGTCAAAATGTCTCCAGGACCAGTTTGGGTAAATGTATACATTCTCTTTAGATATAGTAAAAATTGACAAGAGTTAAAAGTGATGATTTCTCTAACATTACCCCTGTTCTAAAGGTCCACACAGAGCATTTAATTCAACAAGACTGTAGTATTCAGCAGGACAATTGCATAGCTGCTGCAATTTTAAATTCATACACTGCATCATTCATCTTGTGTCCCTTGTTATAAGAATTCTTACCACTACTTGTTTTGAAATAATATTTTAAAATCAAAATTAAAATTGCATTTTTCTATATTACATCTTAAGATAGTGTCTTAAACATCCACTTGACCATGAACATTGGGAAAAACCTAGCCACAGGTCATAATGTTCCTGTGAGCCAAGATAACTTGGCTTAGAAATCCTGGATGAGGTTCAGACACATAGGATGCGACTTTTCCCTTGGCACAGAATTGGCTGTACAAGAAACTGGTCAAAGAAAGGCCATTTTCTTGTTTACTAAAACAGTGCTTGTTCCCCACATGGAGCTTATATATTAAAAATGTAAGCCAAATCATGGTGTTCCTCTCCCAGGCTCTCTACTTTACTTGGAGTAGAACGTAGGCGCTGCACCTCTTGGCCCACCATGTTGACAGCAGACATCTCCTTTCTGTCTCCACCTTTCCCTCTGTCCCTTCATTCACTCTGCTCCAACCACTCTGGCCCCTGAGCTGTTCCTGGAACAAGCTAAGCAAACTCTTACCTACGATCTGGCCTTTGTATTACTTGTTCTCTGGCTGGACATTCTGCCCCTAGACATCTATGGGAGGAGCACTTGATTACCTTTGTAAATCCTTGTTCAGATGTTTCCCTTTCAGTGAGGCCCACCAAACATCCTTATTTAAAATTGCAACCTGGACCCTGTCCTCCCACATTTCTGATCCCTCTTCCTCGACTCCACTTTTTCTCCTCATAATAATGGTCGCTTAACACCATAGGTAATTATTTATTTATTATGTTTATTGTCAGTCTCCTTCTTAGAATATACACTCCAATAGGGCAGCAATCTTTGTCACTTTCAAGGATCCCAAAGACCTAGAAGAGTACCTGACAAAATAGTAAACATTCAAAAAATATTTGTGGGATGAATTAAAAGTATCTCAAAAGAAAAATACAGATGAAGAGTGTGCCTTGGATGGCATTTGACTAGTCTGTAGAAGAAATATATGATCTAATTTCATCTTGTGTGAATTTTTGATAATGTAGATCACTATTTACTCCTTGATTGGGCAAACACTTATCAGCCATAGACTATGTATCAACACTGTGCTAGACACTGAGATATGAGAGCAAAATTATAGTCTCTATCTGCAATGAATGTGTAAACTAGCAGCATGTAGGAGGGCAATGAACCAGGTCTTCCTTACCGGTCAGGAAAGACTGAGAGTGACAAACACAGACCCAAAGCAGGCAGAGGCCAGAGGAAGGGCGTGGGGAGACTGCGGGAGGCATTCCAGCATGTTCAAAATTCTGCAGGCTGTGGCTCCTGCTTACCCTAAACACTATGCCAAGGAATTTGGACTTTATCCTAAATCAGTAGGGAGTCGTGGAAACACTGAAAGTATAACACAGAGAGATTTACATCCTAGAAAGATTACTATTGTCCTCTGATTCTCAAGGTGTGTTAAACAAGCATTTAATGAGTGCACACTAAAAATGTTTTTCTTTTGTGCTTTGAGGAAAAGTAGAATGGTATGTCTGGGAAAAAAGTAATTAACTGTGTTGGTAAATTATGTTTTAAGCATAAGAATAAGAAGTATTAAAAGTGTTTTTCCAAAGTCAACTGCCATGTTTACATTGAAAAAGATATGGAAATCTTTTTAAATTTAATGATTTATTGTTCTTTTTAAAATTATTTTTTCTAAATCATTAAATTGAATAATTTAAAGAAATTCAATTTATTTAGTTCCTAAAATTAAAAACTAAAAAATGTTCAAAAAGCTGGCTGGGAAGGTAAGGGAATACATTTACAGTTCTCAATGTTGGGACACTGTTGTTGTGTCAGAAACGTGCAGCAGAAGCAAGTTGGTGTAGGTTCTGAAAGCATGTTCCATACGTGTGACTAATGTACAAAGAGGCAACTATGTTTTTTACAAACTCCTGGCTTTCTCTCCCTGGGAAGGATAACCAACTGTCACTGGGTCGTTGGTGTCCTACACTGTCCTGGGGGTAGCTGGGGATGAATGCCTACCACAGGCTGTACTTTCCATGTGTCTAACCAAGGGTGCCATGAGAGTCCAGGTAGCAGCCTCAATAAAAAAATCTCTGGGGCAGAATATTCTGGTAGGCACTTTTACCACCTTTCTGATGTTGTGTGGTATTTAGTCACTTCTGGGATTTCATATCAGAGAGTTAGAGATTGTGAGGAGATGAAAGGCATTTCCATAAGAGGTTTTGTTCCTTGAAGTTAGATTTTTATATTCCTGATTGAATCTATCTGTTCAAAGGCTGTCAAATTCAAAACAGTGCTTTTGATTCTGCAAGAGATTGATTTTATTGTGTATCTCCAGCAAGACTAAATAACTTAATTATTTGAGGTCTTTTTTATATTTCTGGGGTGCTTTCCAACACCACCAAGAAATTCTCTAATTCTCTGCAGATACTTACTGGGTATCGTACAAATTTAACTCATTTCTGACACTATGACATTACCTGGAGGTTGTGTCAGATCCCAGAGGTGATGAGCTTAATTTCCAGAAGGTCTTTCCCCTTTCTGATCACTCTAAACCACCTCATTAGCATAAGCTCAGGTGTGCTCCAAAGGGGCTCCTTAGGAATAACAAGGCACTCCTATCTCACAAGAAATTCCAAGGATTTTAGGAGCTCTCCCAGAAACCAGACACAAAGACCAACATATTTCTTATTACACCACACAATTATTCTCTTTTTAAAAAATATAGTAATGGCTGAGGGCATAGACTTTAGAGCCAGACTACCTAGGTCCAAACCAGGTGTGGCAACTAACCAGACCTATGACCTTACATCAGTTACTTTACCTCATTTTACCTCAGTTTCCTTTTCTGTAAAATGGAGATAAAACAGTAATGGGGTTCAAGACACCGCACCCCAAAATATGGCATCTTAGTATATTAAATATCTTAAGCTGAAAGAATTTTAAAAGATGGCAGAAGCAAAAAGGTCACTCTGACTTCACCCTTCTCATCCATCTTCCCTGAAACAGGTCCTAAAACTCCCATGTGAAAGATTCCCTCCCTGTACCAGGAGGAAAGGACACATTCTTAATCACCAGAGATGGGAGATTTGGGGCCGAGAAACCTGTACAAGCAAACCTTGTTAAACTAACCCTTATTTTCCAAGTTACATCTTCACCATATACTACCCATAGTGAAAACCCATTTGTCTTGTCAATTCTTCACAAATTTATTGTTTCTTTGTCTAAAAGGTATAAAAGCTTCCTGTTTTGGTCACTTCTTCAGGTCTTCATTTTCTTGAGAAGTCTCCCATGAACATGTAAAATGTTAATATAATTTGTATGTTTTTCTCTTGTGAATGTCTTTGTAAGTGAAATTTCCAACCCAGCCAGGGGCCCTAAATGGGTAGAGAAACACTTTTTCTTCATGTAGAACAGTCTCCACCTCATAGCATTATAGTTAGTTAATATATGTAAATCCCTTGGAACTGTGCCTGTACAGGGTGAGAGCTTTGTAAATATTAGCTATTATTATTGGGTGTCCTACAAATTTAATGTAATTCTCACAGTATATATACCAGGAGATAGTGCCAGATTCCACAGACTAAGAGCTTAATCACTAGCCCCTGGTTTTACTTGTCTCATAGTGCTCTGAAGAAAAATAAGCATTAAAAATTCTCTGAAATAATGAACACCAACTCCAGAATTAATAATTGCATTGGACAAGTGATCAAATTCCATATCAATTTTTTGATGGCATATATGATGAATGATGATCACACTCATATCTAAATTAACCCTAACAAATCAACAGTTAACAGATAACTGTTAACAGATAACTTTAAAATGGTCCAAATAGTATCCATTTGGTATTGTTTTGTAATTGTTTCTACTATAGTAGCAGCTTTGGGGGCTTGGGGTTTTTTGGTTGTTTTTTTTTGTCTTTTTTCCTGCTGTTATATTTTTTTCAAGTTCAGAACAATTACACTACATTTAAATAATACAGGTCTAAGTGTTGTAGCATCTTAATCCATATTAAGGTGTTAGAATGGTTAAAAGATAAACTGAGGCATAAAGGAAAGTTGAATCAGGCAGGGCCAAAATGGAAATGGTTGGAAATGCTTCACTTGAGACAGGAGAGTTAGAAGCTAGAAAAATTTCCTAGCAAGTGGAAGAGGAAAACTGAGACAGACAGCTGAACACAAATGACCAAGCAATTTTCAGCCAGGTGCAGGTGGTCACCAGGGTGGAAGTCCTGACAGAAGCAAAACTGGGGAAACAGGGACCTTGCCCCCAGGGGAACCTCTCCTCCTCTGGACCTTCCTCCCTGGAGAAAACATCTGGGCCTCAGTTATATTTCAGCTGCAGGCCCAGAAAAGCAGCAAAACCAGGTGGGCGACACCAGAACCAACTGCAGTGACCAAAGACCCCTGCCCTGCCACTGACCAATCAGTGGAGACCATGACCCTGAAAGGGCACCTGGAGAACTGACAGTTATTCTGCTGAGACCCTCCCCTGAGACCTCCCCTAAGGTTCCCGCCTGCAAGAGAGAGAGAAAAGCCTCAAGACAAAGGACCCAGCCTGTGCTCTCCCTGTGGGGAGCAGCTCTCTTTCCCCTCTTCTTCCCTTGCCGGCACCATCTCCTAAACTTGAAGGCAATGGGCAGTTGGCAGCTTGTCCCAGGCTAATCCCCTGAGCCTGTCCCCAGAGCCACGTTTACTCTGACCTCCCAGTGAGCTATGGCAGCCCAGCCTAGGCTCTTCCTCTGTGCTAAGCCCTTCCTTGTCTCATTGTCCCCAGGTTTAATAAATGTACCCTCATATTCACCTGGACTCATGTTGTGAAATCTTTCCTACGTGAAGTCAAGAACCCACACACTACAGCCGGCCTTAGGCAGAGCCACGCAGGGCCAGACCCCAGTCCAGTAACACACCCACACTGACGGGAGCTCGGGAAAGACTTTTAGTAAAAAAATACAGAAGAAAAGCAAGGAAATTATCTGACTGGCTATAACTTAAGTATTTACTTCATTTGGGAAAGCCTATTTGGCTATTTGTGGTTAGGTGTCCTTAGGTTCAATTTCTTAACCTGGATGGATTTACAGGGTAGGTTTTTGGCTTGTTTATATATGCAGGCTACTGAGGTATTTGGGACACCTCCGTCTAATGGCCTCCTTGTTTAAGTAATTTAACAAAGCAAATGCAGAAGTCAATGGTGTCGCTAAATGAACAGTGGAACTCAGATCCAGAAACAGGCCTCTAAACAGGCCTCCCCAAAGGCCTTACTTAAGATGCATTGGAGTACTCCCTGCAGTTGACAAGAGCAAGCAACCATATTTAGTCTTAGTGGGGCTTAACTTGAAATGGTAACTTTTTCCCATTAATCATACAGATATGATTAAGGTTCACATGTTTGGAATTCAGTGGTAAGGATTTGCTTTGATAAACCAGGAGTTGCTTGTCATGTCTAGATGCAAGAAAATGCAAGAAAACTTTTATTTTGGCTTCTGTCCTTTTAAAGATCATATGCATATGCTCATGATTGGAAGCGTGCATTCTTCTTTGCAGACTCTAATGCTAGAAAGAGAAAAGTTTAGACTGATGCCATTTCTACCTGCTTCGTTCATCAAATATTTACTGAGGAACTATTATGTCTCAAGTGCTGCTCTAGGTACTGCAAAACAGCAATGGAAAAAAGAATGACAAAAGTCCCTGCCCTCATAAAGCACACGTTGTGGAGCATACACACTGCAGAGGGAACTAAGAGATAACAGCTGAATAGAATACATAATATGGCAAAGAGAAAACTCTGTAAATAGGATAGTCAGGGCAGACCTCACTAAGCAGGTTTAGTAAAGACCCCAAGGAGATTAGGACTTTCTACAGGAAGAGCATTTTAGGCAGAGGATCCAAGAGATGCAAAAGCTCTGAGGGGCATGCGTGATATAATTGAGGAACAGCAATAGTGCCAGTGCGGCTGGAGTCAAGTGAGCAAGGCAGGTGAGGCCGGACATTAGTTTAGAGACGTTAAGGACATGACGGGAAGCATGCAAATCATATGGAAGCTCTTCACTATTCCAAGGATTTCAGCTTTTACTCTGCCTAGTGGGGAACTTGGGGGAGTTTTGAGGAGTGACATGATCTTACTTACCTTTGAAAGAGAATAGTATCACTATTATGTCGACTAAAAGGGGCAAGGGAGACCAGGTAAGAGGCTATGTCTGTAATTCAGGTGAGAGATCATGATGCCTTTGATTATGTTGATATTAGTGGTAGTAGTGAGAACTGGATAGATTCTGGCCTTTTTTAAATGTATAACCAACAGAATTTGCAGATAGATGGAATGTGAGGTGTAAGGGCAAGATAGAAATGAAGAATGACTCCAAGGTTTTAGCCTGAGCAATTGAAAGGCTGGAGTTGCCATTTGCTGAGACAGGGGACATGATGAGATTTAAAGAAATAAAGGTTTGGAGAGGTAGAGCTCACACCTGCAATATTAGACATGCTAAGTTCGAGATACCTGTTTTTTAGATATCTAAGCAGTAATGTTGAATAAGCAGTTTGCTTTATGATTCTTCTGTGTCCTGAATACATTCCTGACAGCTAAGTGCTTTTTATAGTAATGACACATTTGAATTGCTACTTAGTGTAAAACATGTTTATGAACTTCTATAGGAAGTCCAGAACCTTAGCACTGCTTCTAGAGAAAGCACACTAATAAAAGTAAAAATAGAATTTGTGTGCTTATAGAAAGAGTCCTAAAATAGAGCTGACTGTGTCTATAGCAGCTGCACAGGTCATCAAAGAGCAAAACTGTGCAAGTTTGACTGCAGTTAGGTCTCAAATAGCAGTGGTTTTTAGGGGCTTCACACTCTTTGGTAATAAGTGAAAACTGGTTTCATTTTCAAGCACAAGGGAAAACAATGTTTCTTGCTCCAGATACATATGTTTGAACAAAACTAGCTTGAAAGACCTCAGCATGAATGCCAACATTGCAACTGACATTGGCACGCATGGCAGTGGCACCAAGAAGTGGAGCATGAAAATGAAAAGGAAGAAGTGTAGGGATAAATTTGGAGCAACAGGAATGGCATGAGGAAATTTCAGGAAATACAAAACTCAAAGTCGAGGATAAAAATCCAAATGCCTGCTGGAGAAGGGCAGGTAAATGTTCATGAGCAAAGCCAGCCTCTCTCACACAGGCACAATAACAGGAAGTGGTGGGGACTGCGGTGATCGGTGATCAGCAGGGCATAGGTTTCCTCCCAAAGGGAGTCGGGGTCCTTCCTTGTCAGGCATGACGAGGAGCACCGTACAGCCAGATCTTGCCTTGTTTCCAGAAAAACTAAAAATCTAGATAGTTACCTGAAATCTGATTTTTAAATATTGGTATTTAGCTCTCATTTTCAAAAAGCACTATGTAAGCCAAACAAAACATATCTGGAACATAAGCTTTTGGTATGTAGGAACCCACTTCTGAACTTCCAACTTTGCCATTTACATACAAATAGTTTTAATTATTGACTAAACTGAACCATTAAATGCCTGCCTAGTTACGACAATTATTTATCCTACACAGTAGAAACCACTCTTTTGTGTACATGACTTGAATTTTCTGTTTCAATATGAAGTCCTAATATTCAAATATAAAAGAGTGAAGACAGAATAATAACAATAAAAAGAATGGCTTATCTTTTCAGGATTTAAAACAAAAGTTACTGACTTTTGTTACTATTTTTCATAAATCTCAAATTAAAGTTAAATCTACATTAAACTAGCTGTGATGCAGAATAAGGCAGTCAGGCTTTGCTGCTTCCAAAATAGATTGACATTTTGCAAGATTCTTCTGGAATTTTTTAAAGGATGTTCAGCTTCAGAAAATATACAAGCTGGTGGGGAAGGACTAGTTCTGATGAGAACAAACAAGTGGAAGGACAGATTTTCATTATGATTAAGGCTAGTCTTCATAGTCTTTTCTGTAAGTCATTTTCTCTGTCATCCTATAAAGAAATCTTCATTGAAAGGCAAGGGTCCTGGATGATTGGATAGGTCTGGGGAAATGCTTAAACTCAATTTATTAGGCTCTTGTGATAACCTCTAAGAAAGGCTGCTCTGATTTGAGAGGAGTCAGGGAAGAGTTCTATCTTCCAAGGAAATTTTCTAAGAGACTCTTGCCCTATGATGGCTTCATTTCTACTTACACAGATAGATCTGGGAGAGAGGGGAAGGTCTTCATAATTTTGATTTTTTTATTGTTGTTAATTACAGTTGTCCCAATTTCCCCCCATTCCTCTCCCCTGCCCTACCAACCCCTACCTCTTATATTCAACCTCCCCCACTCCCTGTTGTCTTTGTCCATGGTCCTTTATGTATGTTCCTTGATTGACCCTTCCCTTCTTTCCCTGTTTTCTTCCTCCCCCCTCCTTTCTGGTCACTATCACTTTGTTCTTAATATCCATGTCTCTGGTTCTATTTTGCTCACTTGTTTGTTTTGTTGATTAGGTTCCACTTACAGGTGAGATCATGGTATTTGCCTTTCACTGCCTGGCTTATTTCACTTTGCATAATACTCTCTAGTTCCATCCATGCTGTTGAGAAGGGTAGGAGTTGCTTCTTTCTGCTGCATAGTATTCCATTGTGTAAATGTACCACAGTTTTTTGATCCATTTCTTTACTGATGAGCACTTAGGCTGTTTCCAGCACTTGGCCATTGTAAATAATGCTGTTAGGAACATTGGAGTGCATAGGTTCTTTTGAATTGGTGTTCCAGAATTTTTAGGGTATAATCCTAGCAGTGGAATCACTGGATCAAAAGACAGTTCCATTCTTAGTTTTTTGAGGGAATTCCATACTGTTTTCCACAGTGGCTGTACCAGTCTGCATTCCCACCAACAGTGTACTGGAGTTCCCATTTCTCCACAACCTTGTTAGTACTTGTTTGTTGATTTGTTTATGACGATCATTCTGATTGGTATGAGATGGTATCTCTTTGTGGTTTTAATTTGCATCTCTCTGATGGCTAGTGATGCTGAGCATCCTTTCATATGTCTCTGGGCCCTCTGTATGTCCTCCTTGGAGAAGTTCAAGTCTGTTCAGGTCCTTCACTCATTTTTTTCATTGGATTATTTGTCTTCCTGGTATGGAGTCATGTGAGTTCTTTATATATTTTGGAGATCAAACACTTGTTTGAGGTATCATTGGTGAATACCTGTTCCCATATGATTTGTTCCCTATTCATTTTGCTGGTGTTTTCTTTAGCCATGCAGAAGCTTTTTAATACGGTGTAGTCCCATTTGTTTATTCTTCGCTCTAGGGGACATAGCAATGAAAATATTGCTGCATGGAGTATATGAAATTTTCCTTCCTATATTTTCCTCTAGGACTTTTATGGTATCATGACTTCTATTTAAGTCTTTTATACATCTTGAGTTTATTTTTGTGTATGGTGTAAGTTGGTGATCGAGTTTCATTTTTTTTTGTATGTAGCTGTCCAGATCTTCCAACACTATTTGTTGAAGAGGTCATTTTTACTCCATTTTGTCCTCCTGCTCCCTTTGTCAAATATTAATTGACCATATAGACATGGGTTTATTTCTGGGCTCTCTATTTTGTTCCATTGATATGTGTGTCTGTTCTTATGCCAGTACCAAACAAACTCTTTTGATTACAGTGGCCTTGTAATAGTTTGATATTACAAGTACCTGATATCTGATAGTTTGATATCAGGTACTATGATCCCTCCTACTTTGTTTTTCTTTCTCAATATTGGTGAAGCTCTTTGGGGTCATTTAAGTTTCCATATAAATTTTTGAAGTGTTTGTTCTATATCTGTGAAATATGTCTTAAGTATTTTAATAGGGATTGTGTTGAATCTGTAAATTGCTTTGGGTAGTATGGACATTTTGATGATGTTGATTCTTCCATTCTATGAACATGCTACATGCTTCCATTTGTTTGTGTCTTCCTTAATTTCTTTCTTCAGTGTTATGTAGTTTTCTGAGTACAGGTCTTTTACCTCTTTGGTTAGGTTTATTTCTAGTTACTTTATTTTTTGTTGCTATATCGAATGGGATTTTTTCCCCTAACTTCTGTTTCTGATATTTCATTGTTGGTGTACAAACAATTTTGGTGCACAAAAATACCTTTGATGTCTGAATATTGACTTTGTATCCCACTGTTTTGCCAAATTTACTTACTAAGTCAAGTGGATTTTTGGTGAAGTCTACAGAGTTTTCTATGTACACTATCATGTCATCTGCAAACAATGAGAGTTTTGCGCCCTCCTTTCCAATTTGGATGCCTTTTATTCCTTTTTCTTGTCTGATCATTGTAGCTAGAACTTCCAGTACTATGTTGAGTAGAAGTGATGGAAGTGGACACCCTTGCCTTGTTCCTGATCTTAGTGGGAAAGCTCTTAGTTTTTGCCCATTGAGTATAATGTTGGCTGTAGGTTTCTCATACACAGCCTTTACTATGTTGAGGTATGCGCCCTCTACTCCCACTTTGGTAAATGTTTTTTGTCATAAATGGGTGTTGTACCTTATCAAATGCTTTTTCTGCATCTATTGATATCATCATATGATTTTTCTCTTTCCTTGAGTTTATATGATGTATTACTTTTATTGATTTGCAAATATTGTACCATACTTGGATCCCTGAGACAAATCGCACTTGATTATTGTGTATGATCTTACTAATGTATTGCTGCATTCAGTTTGACAATATTTTGTTGAGCATTTTATTGTCTATGTTCATCAGTGATATTGCTCTGTAGATGTCTTTGTTTGTTGTGCCTTTAATTTTGTTGGGATTAGGATGATGCTGGTGTCATTAAGAGTTTGAGAGTCTTCCTTCTTCTTGGATTTTTTGGAACAGTTTGAGAAGGATAGGGGTTAGATCTTCTTTAAATGTGTTATAAAATTCTCCTGTGAAACTGTCCAGTCCAGGGCTTTTGTGTGCTGAAATTTTTTTGATTGCTGCTTCAATTTCACTAGCTTTTATTGGTCTGTTCAGGCTTTCTGCTTCTTTTTATTCAGTTTTGAAGATTATATGTTTCTAGAAAGTTGTCCATTTCACCCAGGTTTTCAAATTTCTTGGTATATAGTTGTTTGTAGTAATTTCTTACAATCCTTTGTATTTCTGTGGTATCCATTTTAATTTTTCTTCTTTCATTTCTAATTGTATTCATTGCCAGTTTCCCCCTTTGTACCTGTGTTCCTCTCTCTCTCATTCTTTTTCTTTATCTTCTTAAACCAGTCCCTTTAGCATGTCTTGCAATGCTGGTTTGGTGGAGGTGTATTCTTTTAGCCTTCTTTTGTCTGGGAAAAGACTTATTTCACTTCCCATTTTAAATGATTACTACCCTTGCCGGGTAGTAATCTTGATTGCAGATCGTTGGTTTTCATTATTTGGAATATTTCTTGCCATTCCCTTCTGTCTTGGAGCATTTCCATTGAGAAATCAGCTGCTAGCCTTATCAGAAATCCCTTGTATGTTAATACTTCTTGTTTCTCTCTTGCTGCCTTTAAGATTCTTTCTTTGTCTTTGAATTTTGCTGTTTTAATTATGATGTGTCTTGGAGTGGGCCTCTTTGGGTTCATCTTGATTGGGACCCTCTATGCTTCCTGGACTCGTGTGACTTTTTCTCTCATCAAATTGGGGAAGTTTTCATCATTGCTTTTTCAAACAGGTTTTCTATCCTTTGCTCTTCTTCTTCTCCTTCTGGTATCCCTATTATATGGATATTATTATGTTTCATGTTGTCTTGCAGTTCCCTTAACTCCTCTTTGTTCTTTCTGAGTCTATTTTCCTTTTCTTGCCCTTTCTGGAAATTTTTTTCTACCTTGTTCTCCAGCTCACTGATTCAATTATTTGCTTCATCTAGCCTGCTTTTAATTCCTTCTACTGCATTCTCCAATTCAGAAATTGTATTCTTCATTTCCTCCTGGCTCCTATTGATAGTTTCTATGTCCTTTTTGATGCTGATGTAGTTCTCAGTAAGTTCCTTGTAGCTTCCTGTATTTTTTGTAGTTCTCACTGAGCTCATTGAGCTTCCTTATAACCATTGTTTTGAACTCAATATCTGATAGTTTACTTCCCTATACTTCATTTAGCACTCTTTCTGGGGATTCCTCCTTTCCTTTTGATTGAGGGTTGTTTGTTTCCCCATTTTAGGGGAGATTCTTCTTGTTTATTTCTGCTTCTTAAATTGATCTTCTTCGACTCCCTGTCTTTGTGGTGTGAACTTCTATGGTAGGAGATCTATATGATTCAGTGATACAGTCTCCTTGAGCTCCTGAACTTGATGGTCTTGGGATGCCCTTTATGCTTTTTGTGATGGCTCTCTGAATGTAATTGGGTTTTGATTATTGTTGGGTGATTCTTTGGTGGGTCCTTCCCTCCAGTTGGTTGACTGAAGGTCACTCCACCCACCACGTCTTGTACACTGTTGTTCAGGTGCTACCAGAACAAAACGACAAAGCCCAGAAAGCAAGCCCACACCTGCAAAAATAACTCTACCCCAGCAACCCCACTATCAGCAGCAAATGAACCTGTATTAATAAGGGTGTAAGGAGATTAAGACTATTGTAAGAAAAGAGAGTGAATATGAGATGACCTACTGAAATAAAAATGATTTTGAGAGGGTAGAGGTAGAAGCACTAATAAGAGTAGGGCATCAGAGAAATGAGAAGAGAGAAAATAAAATTTACATCATAAATAAAAAAGGGAATGAAGAAAGTGGAATGAAGTAAGAGAAGGTAAACATATAGTATTAGGCTTAAACAGAATTTTTTTAAAGATTTTATTTATTTATTTTTAGAGAGTGAAGGGAGGAAGATAGAGAGAGAGAGAAACATCAATGTGCAGTTGCTGGGGGTTATAGCCTGCAACCCAGGCATGTACCCTGGCTGGGAATCGAACCTGTGACATTTTGGGTCGCGGCCCGCGCTCAATCCACTGAGCTATGCCAGCCAGGGCTAGAAATTTAAAAAATAAAATAAAGTGAGATAGAGAAAAAAGGGGAAAAAGTAAATAAATAATAAAAAGATAGGAGTCAAATTGGAGAAAAAGATCCACCACAGCAACAACAAATGAGCTAAAATTTATATAGGTGGGATGGGAATAAGAGGGAAAAAAGAAAGAAAGAAAGAAAGAAAGATAGAAAGAAAGAAAGAAAGAAAGAAAGAAAGAAAGAAAGAAAGAAAGAAAGAAAGAAAAGAAAGAAAGAGCTTAAGAGATGTCTATAGGAAAGGGGAGTGATTTTGAGATGATAGCAGGAATGGAATACTAAGAGTGAGGAACAAAAACCAGCTGAGACAGGGAAAAGTTAAAATTTGAGATAAAAAAAGAGTAGGAGAGTGGAATGGTAAAATTTGAGATTTGAAATACAAAATTAGTGAAGACCTAGAGATAAAATTGAAACGATGCAACAATAACTACCCTATCCACAACCAATGAGCAAAGATTGCTAATGGTGGAGAGACAATGTGGGTATTTTAAGAGCAGGAAAAAGAATGTGAGATGATCATTGACCAGAAAATTGGTTGTGAGAGGCTGGATGGGGGAGAAATAGTAAGAGTGTGGAATGGAAGCAAGTTGTATCAAGAGAGAAAACAAAGATAATATGAGGGAAGAAGGTAAAATGGAATAAGAGAAGACAGGAGCAAAGTATATGAATTGAAATAAACTACAAAATCTAGTGTCTTAATATGCACAAACTTGAAGGACAAAAAATAAGTGTTAACAAGCTATGCAGAAAAGAAAATATTGCAAATTATGGACAAGACCACAGTGGATTTCATCTCAGTAGCCTGTAGTATTTAGCACTGTTTTTTTCTTTCTGGAGCCATCTCTGGTGATGTCAGGAGATATCCCAGTCTGGCCTTAGGCAGCCTGTTGGAGAATTCCAGAGATCTACCACCTGTAGCTAACTCCTTCAGTTGTTAATCTAGTCACTCTGCACTCAGCAGTCAAGCTTAAGCAACACAGGGTGGGGCAGAGTCCTTCCTGGGGGTGGGGCTATTGCTTCTCCTCAGGCTGCTGTCACTTGGAGGGGAGGGGAGTGGTCTGCCTAAGCAAGATGGCTGTTGCAGTATGGGGGATAACTCAGCAGTGGGATCCTGGGGGCTACTCTCTTAGTTCTCTCCCCAAAGCCTCCATCCCCAGTCTCTCCTCAAGTGTCTTTAGTCCACTCTGTCCCTCCCCCTTTTGCCGGAGTCCAGGGTAAGTGGCTGCAAATGAAAATGTGTGTGTTGGCCCTTTAAATGGCCCTTTGTGTCTCCAGTCCTCACAAAGGACTGGCAAAGAGAAACCCTTCCCCTTTTCTGCAGCTGAATGTTATCTGTGTACTTTACAGGCTCTGGTGCTCTAGGCTGGAGATCCCAGCTCAGGGTTTAGATCCCACACTTCTCAGGGGGTCCAACCTGCTGCTTAAATATCCCTGTGGCATTTCAGCTGCCTCCTGTGGGTACCCAGCCATCCCTCTCATGTCTCCACAACACTCCTGTCCAGTCAGGTTATGCTGAAGCTGTTTCTTCTGTCTGTCCGTGGTTATAAGTCTTCTCTCTCACTATTGTTTAGTTGTTTGCTCTGGATGATTTCTCCATGATTTAGTTGTAATTCCAGATTGGTCCTGGGAGGAGGTTAGTGTAACTTCCACTCATTCCTCTACCATCTTGGATGTCCCCATAATTTTGTTTTCTAAAATAATTGAGACAACAGATATTCCTAGAGTGGGGCAATATCTTAAAACTCTTATTAATTAGCACCGTGGGTGGAAGAGTGACTTTTTTTTCCTAACAAGAGCAGGGAATTGAAACAGCAAGACCATAAAGCAATGGCAGGAGCTTCAGAAATCTGAAAAAGGGATGACCTAGAGGGGTGAGAGTGTCACTCAGTTCTGCCTAGGGCTACCTCCATTTCCCAGGTCAGTGAGAGTTGCAGATAAAGTCTTGAAATGGCTTTTCATATGGTCCCACCAGTGACAAATTAAAAAGTCCTCAGGGTTTTTTTTTTCCTCCTAGGGAATTTCAAAAATCATCTATTACTTGAGATGAAAATAGAAAATGACTGAATTTATAGAGGAAGTACCATTTTAGTTAACTGTACCCACACCCCCATTTTATAGATAATTCCAAATCCTTTCAGGAAAACATTTAATGACTTAGGGGAAAGATGTGTCAAAAGGTTTGGAGGGAAAAGTGAGGTGGGATGAGCTTGGCTCAAGGGGAAGCTGACAAATGTTTTTTGGTCACTTATCCATAAATTCTGCAGGTCTTACTTTGCAAAATTCTGGGAGATTTGCTGACATAGGACTAGAAGGGATAAGCCTGAGGTTGAAAGCTGCTGGTGAAAATTTGGCTCTCCACACAAATAGGGAAGTTCTTACTCTGCTGTGGTGTAGGTGCCAGCTAGCCCTGTGGCTTCTCAGTGATTTACTTGGCACTTAGTAAAACTATGTTCTATTTCAGGATATTGTTTCTCTCTGGCTTACTCTTCATGTACAGTCCCTTCAGACACTTTCCCATAAGTTAGCTCCATTTGAAATTCCTTTAATTATTTTTTTAAGTAGGAGAGAGTTGCCTTTTTCTTGTTAATTGCCTTATCAGGTTATAAAATATTTCTTTGAGAGGGTCACTGTATTTTTTTTCTTGCTTAATGCTGTGGGTTTTGAATATTTAGTCACCTAATGGGATCTGTGTTCTCAACTCACAACAGTTCTAGGTAAAGGAGTGCTTTCATTAAAATATTATGTTCATTTTTTATAGCTTAGGAAGGAAAGACTCACCAAATCCCATGTTGTACATATTTTGTTTGTTTCAAAGATCTGAAATAGACAATAATTCTTGGTGTTGGATAATCTTTCTCTATCAAGTTAGATTATCAGCCAACATTCCCATTTACAAACATGATGTGAAGCACACCAGAAATGTGTAGTTCTCTACCAGTTCATGTACTTGATAGAGCATTTCTTTGCATAAATACCCTGGGTCTTGCTTCTCCCCACCCCCAAGATGTTGTCTTAATAGCTCAGTAGTTAGAGGAAGCAATTCTGTTCAACAAAGATAGGCACATATGAGGGAAGGCAAAATAAGGGCCCAGCTGGAAAGTAGAACCATGGAAACAGACATAGAGCAAAAGAAGAAGAGATCCTTGACTTGGTTCAAATTGAGCCTGCTGATGGCAGGACTTCCATGGAAGGGATCCCTCTTCCTTTCCACTGCCCAGTCAATGAGGGGAATGCAGATGTACCACCACAGAAACTGAAGGTGCTACTGCTAGGTAGATGGCACTATTTGGGCATTCCCCATGCCCACAGCAATGCACAATCTGTTCTGGATGGGTAAGAGTGAGCTTTGATGCCAGATTTCCTTGTCACTGCCCATAACCAACAAGTCATTTAACCATTCAGAGGCACCGTTTCCTTGTCTCTAAAATCAGGATGATAACATACCTGTCTCATTGGCTCGTATGAGGATTCAAGGAAGTGTATCAAACAAAACAGTTAGCACAGAGCTTGAAACATAGGTCAAGGATAAAACAATCAAGAAGTTCTTTTTCCTGAAGTGTGTATTATAGAAATGTTTGGCAGGTTCCTCACTGACTGTGGATTAGGCAAAGAAGAAAGGATAGTAGAACACTGGTAAGAGAGGAGAGAGAAGGGAAAACTGACTGGAATGGATCATCCTAGTGGGAGTGAGAACACAAAGAGATCTACATGGAAAGAGGCAAAGAAGAAGAAAGAAGCCTTAGGTAAGGTAAGTGCCAGGCAAAATCATGAGTATCGTAAGAACATTCCACTCTAGCATTCTAGTCCTACATCTGTGTTTTGTTTTCTCACCTTTATCCCGTGTTTAGTGCCACCCTTCCTCTTCATCATGTCCCTCTCCTTCCTTATAAACATGCCTATGTGGTTTCTTCCTCTCCTCCTCCTTTATTCTCACTCTCTCTCCACCCCCATTTTCTTCCTCTTCATTCTTACCTGCACTATGATTGGCTTCTCTTTTGCTATTCTTTTAAAGCATTGTTCTCTCTAGACTGCTAAATACTTTATTTTTGTCCCGTCAGATCGTAAGAAGACTATTTTTTCCTTCTTCAAAATCAACCCTCTTTTTACTAACCACATAACAAATTATAAGTCTCTTCTTTACATCTGTTACTATCTGCCCACTGGTAGTTAATTTCTTTGGCTAATTTTTATTATTTGTGCCAGTTGGAGATGCCAATCAGGAGATCACCTGCATATGAGCTAAATATCAGTGTGAGCTTACAGGCCTTTAGAGTTTTTGTGTTTGAAAACCTTTACTAGAGAACATTGCTGTGTGAATAGTGGGCCTGTCCAGTATCATCTTATGTGAGATAACTAATACAATGATATTTAAAACAGCCTTTCCTCATTCAGATATTTTGGAATACAAAGGTGTTAAAAATTGTTCAGGACTATTTAACAACAATATCCAAAATTATTCAATTACCAAAAATGATTTCTGTTGCTTTTGCCAAGCCAATTGAAGACAACAGGAGGTTTCACGCTTAGATTTTCTACTGGTGATTTACACTATCTGAATGATAGTCAACCCAGCTCATTGTCAACCTGGACTGCAAGCTAAGAGTGTAGTTATGCATAAATGCAAGATTTAATGGAAATCAGTTCCTCAAGGATCTAGGGCGGTCAAGGTACCACCATGGGTTGGCCACGTTGGTTGAGAGGACCTACTTCTACTGCCATAGGCTCCTCCTCTTTTCCATTTGCTTGAGGCAGAGTGGCTGCTTTACTAGAATCGGATTGTCAACTGATGATCATTGGTGCCAACTGGAAAACCAAAAGGAATCCCCAATTGGGATGCAGTGAAGGAAACTTTATTTAGTGCAGTTTGACGGTAGTACAGCATGGCTGTGAAAAGAGCACTGCTGTGGAACAGCTCTGTCAAGCTACAGAGCTGCTGCTGCTGCTGTTGTGAAAACAGCAGGGCTGTGAAGTTTCCCAGGTACCACGTCCCTCTTCAACTTGACAGCTCCACTGGTGATGGTCCGCTCTGCCCCGCCCTGCCCCGCCCTGCCCCACCCTGGCCCGCTGGTCTGCACTAGTCTGCTCCATTCTGCTCCTGTGAGATTTCTTAGGTGTTTCAGCTCCAGCTGGGAAAACGTGGGCTCCGGCATTAGGTGGAAAGGGAGCTATCCCAGCCAGCGGGGAGCTGGCTTATATAGAGAGCAAGTCCTGTCCCTGGTCCCTGATTGGTCAGAACAGAGCAACAGTGATTGGTCAGAGCTGCACAGCTCCCATTGGATGAGAAAAGGCTCAGTCCTATCTGCTGTATAAGGGAACTTCAGGAAGTCCTTTATAAAGGCTGGCCCAGATGACAGTGCAGAAAGGCAGTTTAGCAGTAGAGAAGCAGGTGGTCTTAGGGTGACTCTTCCGAGTAGCTGCCAGGAACCCTTCTTAGTCCTAAGGGCTCACAGGATAGAGGAGAAATAATTTGTGTTTGTACTTTTTAAAATCTTCATAAGTTCAATTCTGGTCTTTAGTGAAGACCAGTCAAATCACCTTGGAAAGCCACAGTAAGAACTATCCCCTAAGTCCCAACATGTCAAAACTTCCCCATTATGTGGCATGTGCTTTTAGAAATACCTATTCTTTCATCTCTGAAATGGAGGAAATTTTATAATAATTTGATCTGGGAGGGGGAAACAGAAAATTTGTCAGCAGTTGAAAAATCTGGATTCTGAGCTCTGGCCATGGTAGCATTTAGCCCTTAAAAATATATATATATGTATATATATTTTAGACAGAGGGGAAGGGAGGGAGAAAGGGGGAGAAACATCAGTGTGTGATTGCCTCTTGTGCACCCCCTACTGGGGACCTGGTCTGCAACCCAGGCATGTGTCCTGACTGGGAATTGAACCAGTGACCATTTGGTTTGCAGACTGGCACTCAATCCACTGAGCCATACCAGTCAGGGCTACTTAGCCCTTTTTATCTCATGAACTAAGTTTTCCCTGGTATTAGGTTACTGAGGATAACCAGGGAGCTGAGCAATCTTATAAACATGAAAGGCTTTTCTGAAAATTCATTTTGTGACATGAAACATTATTGATGGTAATAATGAGATTGAGATGATCTTGGTAGTGACGTGGTGGAATCTCTTACCTAGTGCTGAAAGCAGCCTCTGCTTAGACTCGAGAGCCAGAGTACTTGGTGTGGCGTGTCTCGGTGGTGTGACCTTCCACAGGTTAGTTAACCTCTTTATGCTTCAGTTTCCTCATCTCTAAAATGGGACTAATAGTCCCAGGAAGACTGTGAAAATTGCATTAGTTTACATGGACAAAGTTCTCAGACTACTACCTAGATATATAAGTGCCTTATATAAGAAGTAGCTTTTTTTGAGGTTACTCAGACAGCTAAGGTGTTACCAAGGCCATCATTACTTTTTGGGAGTGTTCCTTAGCCTTTCACCCCTGCTGCATTCTTTCCATCTAAGCCGGGGCTCTGAAGCCCTCAGAACCAGAGTCAGTTTAGCATCTTAGGGTTTCCCTGCTGAGCAGAGCTATATTGCACCAGACTCTTCTGAACTTTCCTTATATCAAACCCGTATCTGTGCAAGACCAAACGTTGCATGTGTGAACTTGGCCTAGGGAGCCAGTACTTGGCCTGGACTTGGTGCCAGAGAGCACAAAGATACAGGACTGGCTCATACCTCCAAGTTGTTTGGGACCTCAGTGCCCAGGGCTGCCCAGGGAACTGAAGCATGGATCATTTCAGATCCTGTTGATGTGCCTCAGTGTGCCTCTCCTTCACTGCTTTACAATACCTCTTTAAAAGCAAAATAATGAGCCCTGACAATGTGGCTCAATAGGTTGGGTGTTGTCCCACAAGTGACAGGTCACTGGTTCGATTCCTGGTTAGGGCACATGCCTGGGCTGCAGGTTTGGTTCCCAGCTGGGATGCATATGAAAGACAGCCAATAGATGTTTCTCTCATACACCGATGTTTCTCTCCCTCTTCTCCCCTCTCTCTAAAAATAAATAAATAAAATCTAAAATAAACAAATAAAAGTAAGATAATAAAGGGAGGGCATCTTCAGATATTTGCATTTTCATTTAATGTCCCAGACCCTTTAGTTTAAATTTAAAACATTCTGTACACAACAGCAGTCAGAAGCCAGTGCACCAGTCCTCTCCATAGATGAAACCTCAGTTAATGAAACTGGGCTCCAGTGTGCACTACTTAATTCATTTTTAATACCTAATTTTCTCCCTGCGTGACTGATAAATCCTGTCTACAGACCACTGGGGAAAGACCTGATAGGGGAACTTTTTGGATTCCAAGTTTTCATGACCTGTCGTTATCTTTAAATTATGTCTCATTTTAGCTGATTATTTTAATGAGCTTTATTGCAAAATGCCTAGATAAGCAGCTTTAAGAATTGTGTATACTTCTGAAACCCAAAGGTAGCAAGAAATACATCTGGCCCTTCCATTATTTCTGGCCTCTCCTTACTTCAGAGGTCCCTCTCTTTGTCTCTAGAGAGAACATCAAGATAAGCAGTTTGTACCCCTGCCTCCCTGTGGTGCCACCCTCTGCTGCTTCTGGAAACCACCTCCAAACCAGTCTTTTCTGCCCCTGCTCCTTCCCACTCCACTCTCTCTAACACTCTGCAGCTAAATTGATCTACATTCCTTCTTAGCACTTTCCTCAGTTCAACTCAGTGCTCAGAAATCTCCACTGGTCACTGTTTCCATCCACACAGAGTAGAAACTCCTCTCTCTGGCTTTCATTGCACTGCATGACCTAGCAACCCACTCCACTCCCCACCACCCTGTTTTCTAGTCCTCCTGAGGTCCCATCGCTAGTCTAGGGGCTGCTGCTGCTTATTCCCACTTCTCTGCCTTTACACATATCGTTCCCTCAGCCCGAGTGCCTTTCTTTGGCTTAAAAGAAGTCTGTTCATTTTTTGAGGCCCAGATTAAATTCTACCTTTTCCAGGAACCCCATTCTGATCCTTCCAACACACACAGATTCTCTTAGCCCTCTAGAGTTATATAGTATTTAAATTCCATAACCTACACTTATATATAAATATATGTTCCTCTGTATCAGTCAGTATCTGGCAACAAAAACATGGCACAGAGTTTTACTCAAGGACTGTGTACAAGAGTATGGGTACAGTAATGAGAAATCAGCAAGGAAAATGAAGCACCATAGAACTAGCAACAGCAAGAAACCCTTACCACCTCTAGGCCTGAAGGAACAAGGGAACTGAATGGTGTCCAGGACTCCAAGAGAGTAGCCGTAGCTGCAGGACAGGCCTCCCTGACAGGAGCTGAGGTCTTCAGTGAAAGGACATAGACAATCTGTGGCAAGCTGGCATGGGGGTGGGGGGAGCCACAGATATAAATAGCCTGATCTTACTGTCTTTGAGCCCTTAAGTCTCTTGCCAGGACCTTTTGTTGGCTAAATCCAGCTAGCAGCTAGTGGGTAGGGGAGCCCACTGATGTCGTCTGTAAAGCCTCTGTGGCACAGAGCGGGATTTCCAGTGTGATCTGAGGGAGCAACAGGAAGACAGGCTACACATGCTCTTTACTGTGCGGTGGAAATGTTTCCCGGGGTATGAGCTTTCTCCCAAGCTGGACTGAAAGCTCCTTTGAGAATTGAGACCATGGCTTGTGCTTGCTTCTTATTTTCCACAGTGCTTAGTATAATATGAGTTAGAAAATGTCTAAAAATGCTTATATGATGGGGAACCCCCAAAACTTGGAATTTATTTATAAAAAATTGTGTATTTATTCTTACATGTTTAAGCTACAGGTATATTTAAAAAAGGCTTGGAATAAATTGCACGTCCTACAAAAAAAAAACAAACAAAAAACCCAGTCATCCTCAAAGTAGTCTCCATTTAATGCAATACACCTATGGAGACATTTTTTTCTACTGCTCAAAACAGTTTTGAACTCATCAATTTTGATGCCTTTTAGTGCCTCTGTTATTTTTTGTTTCACCTTTTCCACATTGGCAAATCTCCTCCGGATTTTCCATCCAGAGGGGAAAAAGTCATTCAGGGCAAGATTGGGTGAATAGGGAGGGTGGGACACGAGGGTCATACTGTTTTTTGGTCAAAAACTTCTGAACACTCAGTGCAGTGTGGGCAGGTGCATTTGTAAATCACCCATCATAAAATGTGTAAACACATTGAGTCTTCAAAAAAAATTCACTGAAGCTGAATACAGCCTCTCACAACAACACCAGCTGATACACAGATACAGATGGGATCCCAGAACACTCACCTAGTAGAGAAAGCCTGTACTGCAAGGGGCTTGCCCTCCAGAAGATAATCCCTTTTGCGGGGCCGGGGGGGGGGGGGGGTGGCGGGGGGAGGTGAGCCTTCATACATTAAAGATTTTTTTTTTTAAAGAATTAGTTGTAACTTCCCACTCTTGGTTTGGTATCTTCAAACTTCTAAGCTGTGGTTTCCCAACTCAAAGTAAAATCCAAAGTCTTTAACATGGCCTGGATCCTAGCTATCTCTCTAATCTCATCTCCAGCCCATTCCCTCTTGCCTACTTACTGCTCCAACCACCTGTTTTTCTTGCCCCAAATATGTTTTCATTTCAAGGCCTTTGCATTTTTTGGGCCCTCTGCCTGAAGATTTCCACATGTTTTTCACTTCTTTCAAGTCTGCTAAAATGTTACTTCATTAGGGAAGCCTTCACTAATGACCCAAAGTAATATATTTAATATTGTCTTCTATCTTTCCCTATCCTCCAACATCACTTCGTTTTCCCTATAGTACTTCCACCGCATGTGATAACATTATTTGTTATTCTTCTCATGCTAGAATACAAACATCCATGGAACAAGGACTCCATCTGCTTTGTTCCAAATATCTAGGTCAGTGTCTGACACATAGAAGGAACTTGATAATTGATTATACGTCTATATTTATATGGAAAGAAATAAAATGTGTTCTATGTAAAATAATATAGAATTGAAATCTATAACATAAAATTTATAAAGTGAAGTTGAGTCCCTTTTCATTGTTTATGGGAAGTCCTGACAGTTTGATGTGGATGTTTGCCCTTAGCCCATTTTTGGCTAAAATAAATTCAGTTCCATGCAGCAAGTTTTTATTGCATCTGTGCTAAGGCACACCAGCAGCAGTGCCCCGTGCAGCCCTCAGTGCTCACACCTTCTCCTTCCCACTTGCCCCTTCTTAGCTACTAGATAGCATTAGTATTGGTTAGAGTGGCATCAGAATTCTTCAGACCTGTCACGGTCCCTTCCCCCCTACTCTTCTCTGTGTGCACAATTGCACCACAGTTTCCATTAATAGCAAACTTCCTAGTAGAAAGTTGCTCTCAGGGTTTGTTATCACTTTTATGTGTTCATTCCTCACCAGGTGTGGGATCCAGGATGATTTCAGGTGCCTGGGAATCAGCCTATTCCTGGCTACTTGCTCCTGTTGCAGCCTCGTGAGCCTATTTCCTGGAGGCTGACACCACTGGCAACTGTTCTATGAGTTGTGCCAATGGTGTGTCCACTACCATGGGATTGCCGGTCTGGGGGTCAGCCCCTGGGGACCTCACCTAGTCATGACACTCCTGTTCCTCTGAAGCTCCTGGACACACCGGGCACCATGCTCATATTTGTCCTGGAAGTATCAAAGGTAGTATTTGAGTCCCAGTCCCAGCTGGGCTCTTTATCACAGCACTCACCACCTCCAGGATTTAGCTTTCTCTTTTCTGTACTTACTGGTTTTCAACATTAACTCTGTCCTTAGGACGCAGCTGGAAAAACTGGATGAACTGTCCCCAAGAAATGCTGGACAATATCCCTAATCTTTCCAGTTACCTCACTTATCTTAGGGGACAAATGCACTCTCCCTCACCTAGGATTAAGGAAATTGGCTTGGTAAGTACCTTGACCAAAACATGACCAACAGGTCCAGACACTTCTGGTCACCAACTTTCTAGTGCTATGGAAATCTTTCTTGATTTCCATACCAGCAGTGGCCACAGAGGCAGATGCAATACCTAGTGGCCATTTGGTTATGACATCCATGCCCCCTACATCTGAGGAGGTTATATTCACGGACTTCATGCCATTGGGTTCATGGTCTTCTCCAGGTGGTTTTGGACCTTGGTGATGGACACATGGAATATACCATCAGTAAATAATATTCTCCTAAGGGAAGTTAGGCACAACTTACCTATTAGTCTATGTTATCCAAAATGAGTCAGTTTCTTAGTAATTTTCCTAGTTGCTTTAAGAGAACTTTTGCCTTATTTTTACATTTCCACAGCTGGTAAGGTTTCGAATAATTCTTAAGCTATCATCCATAACCCTAACCTTGTAAAAATAGTAGTACCACACCTCTCCCTCCCACTTCAGGTTTCCTCTCTTCTGAGTTTCTTATACTTCTCCCAGAATACAATGTGCTTTCTTGTACCATGGTGCTTCTGCTCATCCTCTTCTGCCTAGAATGTCCTAGCCTGGCTTGTCTGACTGGCAAACAGTCAGGCATTTTTAAAACCACAGTACCTTTGATGTCAGGCACCACTTAAGTAGGGTTCACTAGTCCCTCCTGTTCCTTGATTTCAGCCCCATCGCACCATTAAATGTCTTGTCTCTTTTCCTGGATTGTCAAATTCTAATAACAATGACCAGAGTCAGGAATTATTTATTTAACTGTGTAGCCCCAGTACTAATAATGTCAAAAATATGTTAAGTGCTTACTATTTATTGCTTAATTGAGGAATGAGGTGCTAATAGATTGGCAGACTGAAGCCTAGCCCACTACATCAGATGATTCATCATATCCCCTAGGCCTAGTGCATACTAAATTCTGTGTAAATGTGTCTGGGATAAAGAAATTAAATGACTGAGTGTGTTTTGAGACCAGCAATTTTCTTGTTTATTTCCAGTTCTTTTTTTATGTGATCAGTAGTTTTCCCAGTGAAAAATCAACTTCCATAAGCCCCCATTCTGAGTTCCTCAAAGTTTCTTTATCTCCAATTCTGCCACACCCTGCCTAACCACTTGTTATCTGAATCTGGATTTTATAAATATGTACAACAGATGGAGTTTTTACAACAGGCGAGAACTGAAGAGCAGACTCTTACTAACCGAATGGAGCACACTGAGGAGGTTACTATTTTACCTCAATACAGTTTTGGTCCAGTTATGTGTTGAAAAGATTATACATGATGCTGTTGGTGAAAGGGTTTATAAAGAGGTAAATGTACAGTATGAATGAATAATAATGCATTAGAATAATAAAGTTTGAGTGTAATAGTTCTTAGAGTTTACCCAGTTCATCCTCTTTGGAAGGTCAGGGAGCACAGTTGTATATCTTTTTATTTGACATTAATTTAGGATGAGGTCATCAATATTTTTTAGAGTGAGAGAAATCCAAATAATTGCAAATACTAATACTTGTCAGTAAGAATATCATCTTGAGAGGTATACCATTTATAATTAAAATAGTTCAAAATTAGACTAATTGAAAATTTTCCTTAAGGTCAGAAACTATATATATATCTATGTAGATAGATATATAGATATATGTAGGTATAGATATATATACATAAACTATATATATATTTTTAAGATTCTTCTTTTTTTTAAAGATTTTATTTATTTATTTTTAGAGAGGGAAGGGAAGGAGAAAGAGAGAGAAAGAGAGAAACATCAATGTGCGGTTGCTAGGGGCTGTGGCCTGCAACCTAGGCATGTGCCCTGACTGGGAATCGAACCTGTGATGCCTAGTTCACAGCCAGAGCTCAATCCACTGAGCTACGCCAGCCAGGGCATAAACTATATATATGTAGAAATTGTACTTATCATGTCTTAAAATAAATATAGTAGGAAAAGTTCCTTAACCATGTGTTCTTTTTCTTTGATTAAAGTTAGTAATTTTTGTGTCCCTTTGTAAAACAAAAATGTGTGTTCCTTGTCCTCATGTGTAATGTACAGATTAAGACAACTAATTTGGATTTCACAAACTATGATTTCCAGTAGTTAGCAGTTTTCTTATTCACGAAAAAAGCAGTAGCATATTTAGCTTCTGTTGAAGCATTGTAAGACTAATTTAAGTGAGAAGAGGCATCAGTTATATTGCAATTAAATTTTTACTTCAGTTTTTTTATTTGAACATCATTTGTATGAAGTACTCATTTAAAAAAAATGAAAATAGTATGAACATAATTGTTTTGAATAGGAAAGTAGAAAAAATGGTGTGAGGTCTTTAAAATCCAAGGCAGTGTATTAGAAAGCATAGTGAAATTACACTGGGAGTCAGGAAATGGGTTCTAACTTCATATTTGCTACTGAGCAGCACATTTTTATTTAGTTAATTCTGAACACTAAATATGTTTCCCCAAGTGGATTTGCATGGGATAGTCCCTGATGAATATTCTTTCTGGGGCTGAATCAGATCATCGTTCTTCTCAAGACATATTATTGGATTGATTATTTCAGTGTGGTTCTATGTTATCAGAAACCACCAAGAGGATTTTTGGGAGGTACGTATTACTAGACAAAATTGTATTCTTTGCCACCTGCTCCTTTTGCCAATACCCCTATCCTTAATGTCCCTGTAGGAGCCCTGGAGACCTGGAAGGGTCACACTTTACCTTTGAAATACTCTGTTTTGGGTTTGTGTACAAAGCTGAGGGTGATCACTCTGGGAGGTTGCTATGACAATTTGCAAACAGCGGGGACGTTTGGACCCCGCAAGAGGTGGCCTTCTTCTGATTTGAATCTGCACTAGTTCAGGCCTGCAAACTTGGTTCCTCCGCGGGCTGGGAGACACCCGAGGCAGAGTGTAATGGACAAAGGCCCCCAGGAGAACTTCAGAAACTTGGCGCGCCTCGGGAAGGAAGTGCACCACACTGTTTTTAGCTTAAGTCATCAGGAATCGCCCAGCTTCGCCTCTGTGACCTTTGGACAGAGGCATATGCTCCAGACTAGACTGGTCGCAGGTTGTGAGGTGGGCAGACAGATTTTCAGTCTGCAAGGAAGCGCGAGGTTGTAGGTAGCAAGTTCAAGGGGCAGGGGGATTCTCTATGTGTCTTGGAAGAGAAGGGGAGACTAGTGTCTGGGGATCAGAGGAATTGAAGGTGTCACATCCTCAAGGCAGCAAGCTTAAATGAAGGTGTGTCTCTCTCCCAGTGGCCGCGCTGGGGAAAGGCTCCAAGTTGTAAGGAAATGCGAGGTGTGTCTGATGTTTATTTTTGCCTAGCAACCCACAGCCGACTGCTTCCCCGGCAGCCGTCCACACGCGCCTTTCTGCCTCCCCTTGTCCTAGCGACTGGAGAGCGGTCATCTGGCGTCAGTAAATCGGGAGGGCGCGTGTGGTGGAGGTGGGAGGGCAGCCCCCTCCTTTGCTCATGCTCGAGGGTCCACCAGGCTAATCTGCGGCCCTCCGCAGGGCTAGACTTACAGAGGTGACCCTCGCACAACTAAGTTATTTACATGAAAAATTGGGGAGAGGGAGTGTTTAAGCCAAAGGGACAAGGGAGGGGGACAGTATTGTGTGTGAGCAGCCATTTGATTCGAAAGCTGAAAATGCGTTTGTATTTGGGGGCGCGCATGGCAGGGAAGGGGTCTCTGCAGCGATTTAGGTGGGAGGGATGCAGCGGTAGGTTGCGCTGTAGGGAAGGAGAGGGTGCTGCATGGGCTGGAGAGGACAGGGTGGGGAAAAGGTCGTCAGTAGGGGAGGTGAGGGGAACGGTGCAGATGGCCGAAGGGGGAGGTGGAGGGCAAGCAGAGGCCGCAGAGTTTTCCGGGGAGTGGAGGGGTGGCCATGCAGATGACTGAGTTAGGGGAGGGACTCCTGTGGGTGGCAGTGTGGGGGTGGGGTGTGCGTGAGTGTGTGTGGCTGGGCTAGGGGGAGTCCGGGGCGGGGCCTGCACCCACGGCAACGGGGAGCAGGGGCGGGGCTGCCCTCCCCAGCCTAACCGCGAGCGGGCGCCTGGGCGAGTGTCCGCGGGAGCGCGCGCACGAGCTGGGCAGCAGACTCCAGAGCTAGTCGGTCCTCGCGGCTCAGCCCGCTCCCCGCGCCCTATGTGAGGGACCCGGGGAGGCCAGCGGCGCAGGGGAGGGCGAGGCATGTGCACGGGCAAGGGGGTGCTGCAGCCGCCCGAGGGAGGGGAGGACGGCGGCGGTGAGGAGAGCGGGGGACTCGGGGCGGTGGGCCCGGGCCGCCGAGGGGATGCAGCGGACTGTGTGTGTCTGGCAGTAGCTGACACGAGACGGCGAAAAAGCGCCGGAGATCTGCGAGAAGGGCGACCAGGAGGAGGCGGCGGCGGTGGCCGCCAGAAGTAGCAGCAGGACGGGAGGCGGCGGTGGAGACGGCAGCCCTGAAATGCATTTTCCTCTCCAGCGGCCATGTTAACCAGGAAACCTTCGGCCGCCGCTCCCGCCGCCTACCCTACCGGTAAGGAGGGCCGCGCCACCCTGCCGGCCCCTCACGGTCTTGGCCAGCCCTCGTGGCGCGGGCGCCCGCTGCCTGCGGTACCTCGAACAAAGTCTGCGCGGCGGCGGGGATCCCGGGCTGACGGTGTGCCCTGGCCTCAGCTCTGCTCATTGTTGCACGCGGGCCGGTGGCTGCTCTGAGTGGAGCCCTCCGACCCTGCCAGGCAGGGCTTGTCCTGGGTCTTCCCCAGCCCCAGACTTGGTGAGGCGGTGGCGCCCTGGCCAACAGTCCAACCCCACTCTGGGCCTGTGGCCGCCAGCAAAGCGGGCCGCCCAGTCTTGGCCCAACGCGTCAACCTGCGGGGTCGAGAACTCGGGCACCCGGGGGCCGACTTAACTTTGCAGCTGCCTTAGCCCCTGCCTTGGTGCGCACCGGGGGGATCCGTGTCCTGGACGCCTGTTTTGAAGGTCCCCGTGTCTCCCCCAAGGAGAACAGGGTTCGCTGCCCTGAGGGGTGGGGTGGGGCCATCGGGTCTGGGTGACTTTCTCCCCCCCTGACCCTCTTTTGTCTCCTCCTGCGCGTGGTTCCCAGGCCGAGGAGGGGACAGCGCTCTTCGTCAGCTTCAGGCTTCCCCTGGGCTTGGAGTGGGGCCCCCCCGGAGCGGAGTGGGGACCGGCCCGCCCTCCCCCATCGCCTTGCCGCCCCTGCGGGCCAGCAACGCTGCCGCCGCAGCCCACACGGTGAGACCTAGTTTGAGGGCGTCCGGGGGTAAGGGGTGTGGGAGGGGGCAGGGCACAAACCCGGACTTGAGGGTTCTGGCGCTCGGAAAAGAGAGGTCGAAGTGTGTGACGCCCCTGTCCAGTGGCTTCTGCTAGACGCCACCCTCTGTAACTTGGGCGAGCCCAAAGCTGCAGCCACAAAGGAAGATTCGTGGCACGGGCCCCTCACTTCCCCTCCGGAGCCCGCCCACCCCTGCACTCCTATTCCTTAGAACTTCCCTCCTTGCTCTTTCCTTCTCTTTCCTCCTTTTTTCTTTCTTGCTTCCCAGTGCTCCTTTCCCAGACCGGGTAAACATCCCCCCCTCCCCCACGTTGGATAGTGGGTATTTATAGATGTATGTTAGGGGACAGCCAGGCCGTCCTGTCCGGAAAATCGATCCCTCAAAGAGCCTCCCAGGCCTGGCTCCAGCCAGCAGGGAACACCACCAATTGTCCTCAGCGTGTGGAAGCATGTTTTATGAGTGCTACAGGTTTGAACACAGCAGAAATTGTAATTAACATTAACAAAACTAAGAGCCACGGCGGCTGTCAGAACAACAAGCCACCCTGTAGGATTCTGCAGTTGGATATCATTCAAAAGCAAAGGGCTAGCTTTGCTTTGGAGGTGGAAGGGAAGGGCACCTGATAGATGCCAAGGTCCCTCTGAGGGTGGAGAGCAGGGGGGAGTCCAGCAGGATTGGTGGCTGCAGAGATTGACCAGCTGGATTTGACTTCAGTGTGTACGTTTTCTTAGCTCCCAGGGATGGCCCTTCGGTGGTGACTGCCAGCCTCAAAGAGGTGTACACTTGGAGGAGGCGAAGGTTTCCGAGGTCTTATATCCAATTGGATTTTCCAGAGGAACTGCCTAAGATGGTTCTGTGTGAGGCATGCTTGCTAAGGATTTAGCTTCATTAAGTGAAAGTTGAGTTTTGTAGGAAAGGGCACTTCTAGGTTACCAGAGGAGCAGCTCTGAGGGTAATGTGTTACCGGGAAACTTGTTTATTAGGGGAGAATTTGTGAGAGGATGGCTAGAGTGTAGAGTGGAGTATATCCTCTGAGACCTGAACAGATGCGTGCAAGTTTCATAGGAAAACATTTGGTTGTTGTTTCACTCTTTCTTCTCTCTCCCACTATCTTTTCTGACACAGCTAGACCCAGGGGCTAAGAATTCACTCCACAGAAGTTTATCCAATCTGTGTTGTACTGTTGATGGTAGAAGAGAATCTGTCAGTTGGCCAGGTGATTTCTCATGGTTGAATGGTCTTGTCACAGTGACATTTTAATTGAGGACTTGCCATTGTTTTAAAGGGTTTGGGTTTATTTGTCTGTTCGGAATCACCTGACAATTTGGAAAATATAGCATCCATTTTTCCCCATGAGTGAATGTAATCACATGACTTGGTGTGACCCGGGGGGAAAAATAATTGGGTTTGCATCTGGATTCCAGTTTCATAAGGGTCAGCTTTGCTTGATCAGAGCCTTTTTGCAATTGAAATATGTAATAGGATTAGAGAAAACAAAAGGCACCCACTAGAAGAATAGCCTGTGGTGGACCGAAAATGAAAAAATGTGAGGGTGGTCCTTAGGACGCCTAATGAGGGATGCTTGCATTTTGCTGTGATACTGATTTACCTGTTTTTGACTGATCTGTAAAGTTCAGTATGCTGTTTATCATTGGAGGCTTGGTTTTGAAAAAGTGTGATTTTGGGTTTTGTTGTTTAGTTTTTGTTTTATTTGCACAGCACTGCAGATTCCGTAGAATAGGGAAGTATAAAAGGACCACAGCATTTATCAGGTTCCAGTCCTTCATTTTACAGGTGAGAAGACTGGCGAGTCAGCTGGTTTGGTCAAGATTCCCTAGTCAATTCTTATCAAGGCTGCAGCTAAAGCCTAGGCCCTCCTGAGTCTGGCTGTAGCATACTGGTTGGCACTGCTGATTCTAGAAAATTGTATTAATTTCATTATAAATGCAAGAACCTTTGCAGATCCATATTCCCATATGGCTTTCCAGTTTTTGTAAGTTTTTAATTCCACAGCAGTTGCACCTGAGAAGAGCGATTTTAAATTGAGTGTGTGTGTGCATGGGGAGGAGGGCATTAATAAGAGGAAAAGGATCTTATCATGGGAGCCTGCCCATATTTTCCCTTGTAAATGATATAGCAGGTAGACAAATATAAGACTATAAAGATTATGAATTGCTCTTTTTTCTCTATCTCCATGGATATACTATTGAACACTTAGTCATTTGGTTTATGTCTGTCATAAAAGTGTATCCAATAACTACCTTGTTTCCTACTAGTTTTTTTTCTTTCAATGTAGTGTGTAGGTTATATCAATATACTTATTTTTTTAATTCCCAAGTATTAGTATGGTGTCACTTTTATAAGTGTTTTAATGTTTACAGCACTTTCCAGTTACCAGTTTTACCTTAATGAAGTAATTGGAATTAAGAAGAATGAATATTCCTATTAAAAACAATATTTTGAAGAAGAAAAGGAAGTAGACATTTGACTCAGGGCCACATAGACCATCAGTTGCTTGAGGAGGAGCTAAAATTCCAGTCCTTTTGGGCTCATTTTATTCCCATAACACTGTACAACATTTCTAGGATGACATCATAGGAGTTTTAAAATGCCCAGAAGTGTTAGCACAGTGAAATATCTGCTGTTTTTCATTTTATCATTGGAAGAGATTAAAACTACTAAACTGGTTAGACTATTCTTCTTACATAATTTTTAATACTAAATTATTTCGTGGTCAGAAAAGGCTATTGTCGCTCTCCATTTTAACTCATGCCTTGTAGGTATCCCACAGTTGCATTCCTTCAGTGTATAAAGAGGTGGACAAAAGTTGGTTTACATAATGCAAATAAGTAATACAAAAATAAACTCTCTGTTTCATGTCCTCACCACTGGAAGCCTACTTTTGCCCACCCCTGTATTTTTAAGTGGGACAGGCACTGTGCTGGGAAAGGATTGGCAAACAGGAATAAGCCACAGTCTCAAGCTTCAAGAGGCTGAGGGAGAGTGAGAGGTTTCTGGTATCCTTCAGGCGGTGATGTGAGCTTATGTATCCGGAAATGTTTTGACTTTTCTAGGGTCCCCCTGCCGTTTGTAGAACAGTTAATTGTGCTTCCAAGTTTGGTTTTGATTTTTAGAGTTTTACCATGTTTGTGACTCCAAGTCCTCCTTTACTAGAACCTCTCACATGAATCTCCTTAAGACCTGGAAAGTTTTTAAGGTGCCATACGTCGCTTTTAGGTGTTTAGCTGATGTATCTGCTACAGGTACGTTTCAGCTGCTGCCATTTGCCTCCAACTCCCCGCTGACGCTTTGCCTAACATCTTATGACTTGGCTCACCAGGGACAATTCCTCATTCCCTAGGTGCTCACTTCATGTTTTCTTATGAAGGTACAAAGGTACTTCTCAGGGATAACTCAGACATGAGAGTTAACAAGCTTTTATTGACATTTTTCCATTGAACAGATGTTTATCAGTGCTTACTGTATGTTTGGGTTTATATTAATAGGAACTTAAAAAAGATAAGAGATGCCCTGCCCAGACATTGCTCATAGCCAGATGGCTACATCGTACTTTAAAACAATTACAGTCAAATAAAATGTGTTATAATATTACCCGTGAAGTAGAAGGGAAGGGGCGTTCCACAAAGGAGGTTGAGAATTGAACTGGACACTGAAGGTTGATTAGAAATTTACTGCTTAGATGTGGTTAAGAAGGAAAGGATGATAATAACAGTTCTTTACTCAGTACTATATGAAGCACTTTATACATTTTGCCTCATTTACCGTATTTTGCTGTGTATAATGTGAACTTTTTGCCCAAATTTTTGAGGGAAAAATAGGGATGCATGTTATACATGGGTAGTACTAATTCCATATCTATATAAATGTTTTTAATTCTTTAATTTATGCTTATACATTAAAAGTGTAACTCTAGAAAGCAATAACGATATCCATATGCAAAGTAATACTCTGGAATACAATAATTGGTTTTGTTTCTAAATATAAGTAAATAAAAAATTGAATTAAAAATTAAAATGAAAGATTTTTTTTCCTGAAAGTTTGGACCAAAAATGTGGGGGTGTGTTATACAATGCAAAAATACGGTAATTCTCCTAAGAACCCTAATGAGGTATCTTTGTTACCTTCTTTTTGGTTTAAGGACGATGTGGTTCAGAGAGATTAAGTACCTTACCCAAGCAGTTAATCAGTGGTGGAGCTGGGATTCATTTCCCAGGCGTCTAACCGAAAATCCCAGACTCCTAACCATTATGAAAATGGCCTCACCAGAAGCAGAGGAGCATAAAAATAATGGTGTTTCTATAGGTCTTGGGGAATCCAGCCTTTTCACCCTTGGAGAGAATAGTGAGAATTGTAGATAACATTGGAAGGACTAGGGTCATTTAGGCGCTACATTTTAGAATCTTGTGTCCTTGCCTGTGAGTTCTTGCCATTATCTGTGAAAATGGGTGCAGTCGTGGGCCTTGAGCAAAAGCGAGGGCAGTGTCAGCATGATGCTTTTGAATAACAACTCTAGAAATGCTATGGAGAGAAGAAATTTGAGGAATTCTAGACTTAGAGGCAAGGGGTCGTGTGAGGAGGCTGCTTTAGTTGTCCCAATGAAAGACAACGGGAGTGTGAGGTGAGGCAGTGTGGGTGGGGTAGATATAAATAATGAGGCTTAATGATGACTTGGGAAGGTGAGGGAGACTTGGAGGAGGATCTCCAGGTATAAAGCATGAGTGACTATGTGGAGGTGAACCCTTTTGTTTATCAGAAGTTAAGGGTTAAAGAAGGAGGAATTGGTTTCTGTAGAAAAGTCTGAGTGGAGTTTGATTTGCCTGTGGGCAGTTGATTTGTAGTTGAATGCGTGGATCTTCAGCTCAGGAGGCAGAGCTTGGCCAGGTCTGAGCTAGAGGTGTAGATTGTGGTCACCATCAACCAGGGAAAGTTACAGGAGTGAAAAGTCACAAGAGTTGAGGCTTGAACCCTGTGGAATCCATGAACCGACCTATGGGCAGGTGAATAATAGTTAATATTGTGGAGGAGACCAAGAGAAGACTCTTGGAAAGATGGGAAGTGATCGAGTTAATTGGCAAGCTGTCTTTAGTGCTAGTCGCTAAACTTTTGTGATTGCATTTTATATTATGCAGAACATTGAAATTGCTTTTATAAAAACGGAAGTCAGTTTTAAATGCTCAAAAAGTTTTACTTTGCTATCTTTTAGGAGTTTCTGAAGCCCCAAGGTTGATTTTGTTCCTAATGAAACTTCATGCTTTTTGTAGTATGTACTAGACTGGTAATGTAGATTCTTCTCATGAAATCTCTCTGTGCTGTCTGAAGGGGAGTAGTTCTCTGGGAGAGGCATATTTCTAATTTCAGGTCATTTTATTTCCTGGTTCTTGAAAGACCACAGTGGGGAGGAGGGGTGCAGAGAGTGAGGCTTGGGAACGAAAGCAATGAGCAAACCTGCACTACCTTTGTATATACTCAAGATTTTCCCAGTTCATTTTTATGGCATAGAACAAGGATAAAGTAACTTGTCCAGCTACCCTTAGAGAACATAAGTTCACTTTGCTTGGGATATCATCTCTGTGTTTAATAAAAGGGTTCAACTAGAAGTCTTCCAGAAATCTGTCTGAGAAATAAAATCCCTCAGTCTATGAAATCACACTTCAGACATGCCCAAATACTATACTATATTCTACTTCGTTTTACAAGAATGCAGAGAGAGAAATCTCACTCCTCAGACCGCCACTGTGATGCCATGTGTCAGCTAAGGAAAATGTGAAGGTCTTGGTTCTTTACTAAGAAGAGCTTGGAATTTCATTTTATAATCTAGGTGGTCCCAAACCATTGCCTGAATTATTATATTACATGTGCAGAGCACTTCTGTGCTTACAGTGGTATATAAAGCCCAAAAGGTAGGACTTAGGAGGAGATAACAGAAAAAAATACTGATGGTAAAGGGCTTCAGCTAGTTGCTTGTGAACTGCTAGAAGGCAGGGACTCTGCTGCTCGTGTGGCTAAACCTCAGCTAACGGTGGTGGAATGAATGAGATGGAATGTGAGTGACAAATGGATCTTTAAGATTTCATATGAAAATTTACCAGGATGCTCTAAGACTTTTGGCTGGTTGTCTAAGATGGCAAGAATTCCTAACTGGGAGGGGGTATCCTGGCTGTCAGTCCTGTCCCACCCCTCACCTCTTTGCAATAATAATGCAAAAAGAAAGAAATCTCACATAGATTCTCAGTAGAGGGGGGAGGGGCGTTGGCTTAGACCATTAGTTTTGTTTAGACAGGAATGTTCAGGGATGGCATGTGTGCCTGAAAATAGAAATCGCTACTTTGTATTCCTTGTTGGAAAGCTGAGTATCCCAGCAGCCCAGAGAAATACATGTCTTAAGGGAGCTGAGCCATTGACCAAAGGAAGGCCCAAAAGAGAGGGTGGATTGTTGGGCTGAATAGCCTTAAATGGTCATCCCAGTCAGTGAAGCCCGGAAACTTTTAAAAATAGGTTGGGGGTTTACAAGATGCTGCAGTGCATATCTACACTGGAATCTGTCGAGCCTAAAAGTGCAGTTTTCTTTGCTAGTGGATAATGCATTTTCTTAGGTGTAAGCAGCTGGATTTCCAGGTAGTGGAGACTGATGTTTTGAGAATAGAGCGAGCTAAACATTGGAGAAAGAGAAGTGAATGGGACAGACATGGCTCCTGCCTTATGGTAGCAAGGGAGCTATTAGCTGGGGGAGCGGGAGCCAGCAGAGAGTCGATGTGCTTGTGCTTTTTCTGTATCCTATTTCATTTTGCTATCAAGTATGGATCAAGAGGAATACCTATGATGTGCCAGGCCCTGTGCTCAGCATTAGGTATAGAATGAGTAACAGAAATGATATCGTCTGTCTCCATAGGGAACTTACTCTAAGGACCCTTAACATGCACAGCAAACTGCTCATCTGTAAGCTGTAACATTTTTGGGGTCCTTTTTTCAGGATCCTCAGTTTTGTAGTCTCATGAAGCCAACTAACCTCTTTTTCCTTTTTTTTTTTTAATGCACTGTGGTATTTCTCTTTTTTTTTAAGATTTTATTTATTTATTTTTAGAGAGGGAAGGGAGGGAGAAAGAGAGAGAGAAAGAGACATCAATGTGCGGTTGCTGGGGGCCGTGGCCTGCAACCCAAGCATGTGCCCTGACTGGGAATCGAACCTGCGATGCTTTGGTTCGCAGCCCAGGCTCAATCCACTGAGCTACGCCAGCCAGGTTCTTTTTCCTTTATTTTATCGGAGGCTGTCAGCATCATATCCACTCTCCCTGTCTGAGTGTTCATGTGGTGGTCCCTCTTAGGCACACAGCTTTCTGTTTAGTAAACCCCATGCTGACTGTGAATTCAAACCAAATTGGATTTGGTAATGGGGGAGGGGGCGGGGCGGAAGCGGACTTAGAACATCCCACTGGAATAGACAGACCTCTTCCATTGTATTCATGTCCCCTTTCTGCATTCCAGATTAGTGGCAGTAAGCACACCATGAATGACCACCTCCATGTCGGCAGCCACAGCCATGGACAGATCCAGGTGCAGCAGCTGTTTGAGGATAACAGTAACAAGCGGACAGTGCTCACTACACAACCAAATGGGCTTACAACAGTGGGCAAAACGGGATTGCCGGTGGTACCGGAGCGGCAGCTGGAGAGCATCCATCGGCGGCAGGGGAGCTCCACCTCTCTGAAGTCGGTGGAAGGCATGGGGAAGGTGAAAGCCGCCCCCATGACACCGGAACAAGCGATGAAGCAATACATGCAAAAACTAACCACCTTTGAACACCATGAGATTTTCAGCTACCCTGAAATATACTTCTTGGGTCCAAATGCAAAGAAGCGCCAGGGCATGACAGGTGGGCCCAACAATGGTGGCTATGACGATGACCAGGGATCATACGTGCAGGTGCCCCACGATCATGTGGCTTACAGGTACGAGGTCCTCAAGGTCATTGGGAAGGGAAGCTTCGGACAGGTGGTCAAGGCCTATGACCACAAAGTCCACCAGCACGTGGCCCTGAAGATGGTGCGGAATGAGAAGCGCTTTCACCGGCAGGCTGCGGAGGAGATTCGAATCCTGGAACACCTGCGGAAGCAGGACAAGGACAACACCATGAACGTCATCCACATGCTGGAGAATTTCACCTTCCGCAACCATATCTGCATGACGTTCGAGCTGCTGAGCATGAACCTCTATGAGCTCATCAAGAAGAATAAATTTCAGGGCTTCAGCCTGCCTTTGGTTCGCAAGTTTGCCCACTCCATTCTGCAGTGCTTGGATGCTTTGCACAAAAACAGAATAATTCACTGTGACCTTAAGCCCGAGAACATTTTATTAAAGCAGCAGGGTAGGAGTGGTATTAAAGTGATCGATTTCGGCTCCAGTTGTTACGAGCATCAGCGTGTCTACACGTACATTCAGTCCCGTTTTTACCGGGCTCCGGAAGTGATCCTTGGCGCCAGGTACGGCATGCCCATCGATATGTGGAGCCTGGGCTGTATTTTAGCGGAGCTCCTGACCGGGTACCCCCTCTTACCTGGGGAAGATGAAGGAGACCAGCTGGCCTGTATGATCGAACTGTTGGGCATGCCCTCCCAGAAACTGCTGGACGCATCTAAACGAGCCAAAAATTTCGTGAGCTCCAAGGGTTATCCCCGTTACTGCACTGTCACGACTCTCTCAGACGGCTCTGTGGTTCTCAATGGAGGCCGTTCCCGGAGGGGAAAACTGAGGGGCCCGCCGGAGAGCAGAGAGTGGGGGAATGCTCTGAAGGGCTGCGATGATCCCCTTTTCCTTGACTTCTTGAAACAGTGTTTAGAATGGGATCCTGTGGTCCGCATGACCCCCGGCCAGGCTTTACGGCATCCCTGGCTGAGGAGGCGGTTGCCAAAGCCTCCAGCGGCGGAGAAGACGGCAGTGAAAAGGATAACCGAGAGCACTGGTGCTATCACTTCCATTTCCAAGTTACCTCCACCTTCCAGCTCTGCTTCCAAACTGAGGACTAATTTGGCACAGATGACAGATGCCAATGGGAATATTCAGCAGAGGACAGTCTTGCCAAAACTTGTTAGCTGAGCTGAGTCCCCCGATGCTGGTAATCTGAAAGATACAATACAATGTTGCTGAGCCTTACTGGGTTGGAAAGGAGTAGCTCAGACCTGTTTTTATTTGCTCAATAACTCAACTCATTTGTATCTCTCCAGCACTTATTTTAATGTAAGAAAGTTGTTTGCTTTGTTTTTATAAAATACATGGGGACAATGCTTTAAGTTTTTATACTTTCTGAAACTGGTTTTGTGTTCTAAACGTACGATGAGCCTTACTGTACTTAGTGTGGCAGAGTAATAAACATCAGTGGCAGGCCATTGATACTTCATGACTGCCACGCATTTACAGACTGGTGTCAGAGACATTCACTATGTTCGTATGGTTCCTAGTTTATTCTCCCCAAGGTGATTGATTGCCCCCAAAGGCCCCCCTTCTCTCTCCATGCTCCGGGTCCAGGTGCAGGTGTAGCCTGTCCTGCCTCTGTTGTCCGTAGGTTATCTGGGTAGTCGTTATTGGTGGGAGGGGAGTGGTCAGGACAAAAATGATATTTCAAGAAAAACTGCACCTTAGAGATTTTTTTTCTGAAGTCATGCTCAAACAAAATAAAATCCTCATGGTGGAAATGATCAGTTAGCATTCTGACATTCTCAGAGCTGGCCAGCCAGACCTGGTGGGTAAATAGAGAAGTGTGTGTTCCTCCAAACCTTCTAATATGATCGGCTAGCTGTTTTCTAAAGAGGCCTCATGTTACAGAATTGGTCTTGCACCTAAATTTAGAAATGTATTCCATGATATGTTCCTCCCTTCTCTTTGCTTTTCTTCTTCGTTACTCTTTTACCACACATCCGTTGCTTGCATTAAGATTTGTTTTTTTCCTTCAAACAGATATCCTAGACTGTTAATACAGAAAAGAGACATTTCAGCTGTGATTATGACCACCGTTTCATATCCAATTTAAAAAAGAACAGCAGCCTAGCTACTGAAGGTGGGGATTTCCACAGTTCCAAAGAAGGGTTAATAGATTAGCATGAGTTCCCACTTTCTAGGTACCACTGTAAGGTTCTCTTAGCCTGGGAAAGTATCAACTGTTTCTTTAAAAAAAATAAGAAGAAGAGGGTTTAAAATCCTCTTGATGAGCAGAAGTCATTGTAGCTGTTCTATAAGGCCAATTTTAACAGCAAATTTAAAGGAGGAAAAGTTCAACCTCAAGTTAAATGGTTTGATTTATTCTTTGTATCATTAGAAGAACCACAGAAATTGCATTCCTCTATTTCACTTTCTTTTGGATTGCACTGACTGTTTTTGTGAGAATGACACTTTACCTGGAAAAGTAACTGAGAGTTAAAAGTAAATGACTATTTTCTTCTCTGAATGATAATTATTTTCACAGTGGAAATTTCAGTATTTTATCACTAATGTATGAGCAGTGGTATATATCAATTGCAAGGCACGTGAAAAAAAATTTTAGTATGTGCAATTTAATATAGAAAGATTTCTGCCTGTTTGGAAATAGGTTTGGGTAGTGTAAGTTAAGATAAATACTCTTTTATATGCACAGATATTATTGTATTGCCTGTAAATTGATTTACAAGTACTTAAAGCATGGTCCCCAGTGAGGCCAAGAAAGTTTCCGGTTTAAGTCTTTTTTTTTTTAATATTAATCCTACAGTTTTTCTTACTTTTTTAAAAAAGCTAGTTTTGAACAAAACACTTATCTTGAGGCTTTGTCAGTTAATGGTGGAGAAAAATGCTCAGGAAATATTACAGAGATTTGCCAAAAAACAGTAATAAGATTAGCTTATTAATAAGATAGTGATGTTGATGTTTGCTTTCTATTTAAGGGTGTTACTGATAAATTAATTTGTACTTCTGTATTTAAAAATTATAGCTTCTCCTTAGGCAAATTCTTTATCATATTGTACACATTTCTGTGTAATCTGTGGAAGCGCAATGTGTTAGTAAATTGCTTTTTAAATGATGCTTATGTGATGATACCCCCAATCACTGGCTTACAGAATTTAAGGATTATGTATTTATTATTAAATTTTGGCTTAAAGGCATAAGAAATGTTAAGACTTGGTGTGATGGCTTTGTAAAACCACAAGCCTCTTAATGATGGTTAGCTTTTTTAGGTCATCATAATAAACAAAAACATAAAGGCTCTTTTCCCCTTGCAATGCTCCTCTTCCATATTCAGTCTCATTTTCACATTTAGGTTGAACTATATGAACCTGAGCCTGCCATTAATATGAATTTCCCTCTGAAACAATTATACATGTGAAAATTTATAAATGGACTAGTACTGTTTGACTTTCCCCCACCACTAAAAACTGGTTCTGAAGATGCCAACAAAACATTTGTGACTATGTCTACTCACAAATGTAACCGGAAACTTTTAAGCCAAACTATAATATGCAGCGCTATGGGGCTCCCCCCGCCCCAATACATTGGAATTTACTCACAAGAGCCACCCCATTCAGTGTTTAGTGATAGAGCTGCTTATCAAAAATTCTAGCTTAATTATAATGTCAAAAAGAACAATGTTGCATCTTTGTGATTTTAAAACGTAAATAAATGAAGGGCTCTGATAGGCTACTAGGAGTTGGCTTGGAAACAGTCCTTGGTCTCACAGGTTACCATTGTCTAGGGATGTCTGAGCTGTTTTCAGATTTAGGAATAGCACAGTGTCGTCTTGTCTTTGGTTGCAGTCTCAACTGGCTCTGTTTCTTGCACCACCAGAGTGTGCATTAGCACACGTAAGTGTATTGCTACAGCAGTGGAACAACAGTGATGCAAGACAGTATAGATTAACAGTAGAAGAGAAATTGTGCCCTTAGTGTTAACAATGTGCCTTTTGTTCTGAATGCCATGTTGTAGGGCATGCATTTTTTGGCCTCTTTAACTCTTTGAATACTGGGCAGTAAGGATGGAACACACCTCTGCAAAGATACATCTGTCTTAAATATCCAGTTACTTATAGGCCTTAATAGAAACCATAAGGCGTGAATCATCACCAGGCACTGAAAACAGTAACCATTGCTTAGTTACACAGGGAATTCCTATGTGTAAGGGTTTAAAGATGGTCTTTGTTGTATCTTAACATCAGACTGATTTTTAAATGATATTTTCTTTTGTTATGCTAACACTAGACAAAAATCAACTGTATTTGTAAAAATTTACCTCAAACCATTTAATTTTATAGTGTGATTAATCCCAGGGCATTTGGTATGAACCAAAGTGCATTCCTTTTCTATGTGCCTGGCTCTAGTAAGGATGGCCAGGGATTTTTACAATTTGGGTGCAAGGCACTTAAGCCACTTTTAAACTTACTGGATGGTTTGGAGTCATGTTAAAGGACTCCGTCAGAATGTTAGGAACACTTTAGGCATCAGTAGCATTGGGCCATATTGGAATCTTAACAGTGTGAATTCTTTTAAAGAGGACATTCATTTTTGTAATTTTTTTCATCAAGAATATTTCTGGTAAGCAAAAGACTTTTTAAAAAAAAACTGATTTGGTTGGTAAAGGTTTTAATATTGCCCAACATAATGCTGTGGTAGCATTTTAAAAACAGTATTTGTGAACTCTGTTTCTTAGGGGCTTGTACATCTCTCTGCTATGGACATATATAAAATGAATTGTAATTATACTCAGCTCAACTGCTACAGTTATGTCTAGGCAGTGGCTTGAGTTTTTATCGAGCAACAACTTAGACACGTGACTGTAATATGCTGCAACTGTGTGTACTGAAGATATGTGAAAATGGTTGAATGTGGACTGTGTATATATGTATGTAAAAATTTCTGTGAGATGCTGCTGTCGCCACTTAACATGAAATATGTTCTAGTGGATGTTAATCCTAGTGGCCAGTTCTATGATACTGTATGTATTGTACAGCTGATGGCAGGAGTAAGACTGTTCAGTGAATATTTGTTAAATTTTATTGTCGTGGCCAGAGATAATTTCAGAATAAAATTTTAATGTCCTACCTTACTTTTTCTCCCCTTTTCTAACTATAATTTTACTCCTGATCTATTTCTGGTATTCTCGGGCTAGTAGCCTAGACAGAGTTTAAAATGCAAATATTTTCAGCAGTACTTGATTTCTTATTCCATAAAAATGTGCAAATTCCAAGTAGGAAAGACTGAAGTTTTCATAGGCAACTCTTACTTTTCTCAGGATATTCTGTTCCTTTATTCCTAATGTTACTATGTAAATTTTCCTTCATATAGTCTCTGCTATGTTCTCTGTGTTGCTAGAACTTCAAATCTTGTTGTTTTGTTACTGTTGTTGTTGTTTTTTGCCTTCAAAGTGACAGTTAAGCTGTGGGAGCAGAGTCTATAAATTAATCCCCACCAGTCTTCATTCTTTTCTATACACAGTTCTGGTTAAGTTACATGCTTTTGCCAGCTGCCCCATATGCGTTTTCATGCTTATGCTTCTGCAGTTCTTATACTTTTGGTGGTCTCTATGGTTCCCATTTTGGGGGGTTTTAGTGCCTCTGTCTGTCGTGGCTGGACCAGAAAAATAAGGCCTGTGAACTGCATCTAGCTCATGATTTGTCAAGTTCAGTTAATGCCAAGCTAAGAGTTTACTTAACAAATAGACAGCAAGCAGATGCTCTAGTAATTTGTCAGACATTGCAAGGATATTATGTAGACAAATATTTCCTTCTTGTGGAAAGAACTACCTCACATTTTTATTTATACCCCTCCCGCCAGCAATGGCTGAAGAATGACTTAGTGTGGCTTCCTGCAGCAGAAGTGGGATTTGCTAAAACGAGAGCATGCTGTAGGAATTTCCAAACCCACAGGCGGTCTCATCAAAGTCTATGTGATAGACTTCCATTACTGCTGCTCTTGCTACTCAGAGTTCTTATCCAGTAAAAAAAACACCAACCAGGAAACCCTATATACTTAGAAATATATTTTTAAGAAATGCACATTAGGTATAACATTGAAAGTTGATGTTAAAACAGCAAATTAGATTGTCCAGCTCTGACTTCCTTCAGATCAGATAATAGTTCCCACTCGTCTCTTTTTTGCAAAGCTCTCTTAAGAAAGTTGATTAATACTACATTCTGTTTGAATGTCTGTAATCTTTTCCCTTTTGGAATCAACAACATACAAATGAATATTCTTGGAACTTAAAGATTGCCTTTAAACTAGCACTTGAGAATGTTTCTAGCTGGCATCAGTGTTGGTCTTTTAGAAAAAGGGAGGTTAGCTTGACTGTGTGTTCTGTTTTGGACACAGAACATGAAGAGACATTTGAAGAAGGGGTATTTGTGGCTTTGTTTCATTGTTTTTAAAAAGTGAATTGCCCTGCATTTCCTTGGGGCAATTAGACAAATAAACACTTGTCATTAGTGATACTTAACACTGCCCAAAATGGAAAATGACTGCTAGTGTGTTGCACCCACATAAGGAAATTGCATATTGCTGCAGATTCTTTGGTTTATTTGGTTTGACTTACTGTTTCACTGTGGTCACATCCTTTATATCTGTGCTACATTTTATATGAGGGCAGGGGGGCCTAACTACCATTCCTTTACATCTCAAGGAAGTTTAATGAGCAAACGAATGAATTAGTATTTACTCCACTAAAGAAAGCTGACACTTGAGGGGTATTAACTAGTCATCTATAATAAGGAGCAGCAGGATGCATTATAACTATCCCCTGTTCCAGAGCGCTGCTCCTTAAGAGAGCCACGCAGATCCCATGGTGTTGTATGAATGTGAGCTCAGTCTCATACATCCCTATGAACTATAATTATCCTCAGTTGATATGGGAGGAAACTAAAGTGAATCGCTCCGAAGTGACTTTGCAAAAACTGGACTTCGGATGGCAATCAGATAGAGAATATGGGTCTTGGACAGTGAAGGAAAATTTCTCTACATTACACATTTAGAAAGGGAGTAAATTTGAGCTAGCAGTGGGCATTACTTTTATTTGAATGAATTGTGTATCCATTTACAGGAATATTTTTTAAAAGAGGAGAAACTACAGAAAAACAGGACTAGACCATTTTAGTCTCTTTAGGTATACCCCAAAACTAAAACGCAAGTGCACACACCCCTCAGTTAATTTGTGAAAGAGGGACTTCTCATATTGCCATATGGGGGGGGGGGAGGGCAATTACAGTAGCTTTCTTTCTTTTCTTAAAATACACTTTTTACATTTGAATGTGAGAATATTTTTACTACTAATTCTCAGGGATTAAAAGTTAAATTTTACTGACTGTAGCAGCAGGTAATTAAATTCAAACTTACTCAGGTGTCCTACCCTTTGCCTTCATATTTAAGAAAACAGAATGACTGCCAAGGAAATATATCAAACTTAAAATTCCAAATATAATTTTAAAATACCAAATTGTAAATAAACCAATTTTACAAACTAAAATATTGTGTCTTTCCTTCCTTTTTATCCCAAATTACTTCCCCTCCTGTGTTTGAGGAGTTTTAAATATCTAGACTATTTCTTCACTTGTAAAAATGAAATAAATTCATTTGTTTTGTGTTATTTACAAAACAAAAATCCATGAGCAGGCCCAGATCCTTTGAGCAAAAGCTTATTGAATTGCTCTCAGTTGTTTGGGGGGAAATGTGATTAGTGTGCAAGCAATTTATGTAGACTTACAGGAAATAAGTGCATGGGTAACTTTGGGCTGATTTATCATTCTTTTATTTGAAGAGGAATATCCAATCTAATTTCCTCTTTCCCTCAAATTTAATTCATTGAAATATTGGCTTGGATAGACTTAGATTAAAAAGAAAAAAAAGACATCCATCTTATTAATATCTATTGCAGATGGCACTCATTTGTCAGATAGTTATTAAATATCTGCTACATGCCAAGTACTATTTAGGCACTAAGGGAACAAAGGTGAACATAGTTTCAATCCTTACAGTTTTTAGACTGGTTTGGGAGGGCAAGGTGTTAAATGAACAAATTCATAATAGCAACTGTAGTAAGTACTGTGAAGGAAAAGCAAGTGGTGCTGAGTGTGTGTGTATATAATGGAGGGGGGAGGTTGTGTTGTCTTGTATGGCTCAGGAATGGCTTCCCTAGGAAATAAGTAGCTTTGGGGCTAAGGAAGGGAGCATGAACAGAAGCCCTGGAGCTAGAGGAAGCAAGGTATGTGTGAGCAATGAAAGGAAGGTCCTGTGGCCAGAGCCCATAGGAACCACAAGAAAGAGAGGTTGGGGTGAAATGCAACATGGTTGGCCCCAGACAGTGCCAAGCTTCTTCATTAATGTGCAAGGGCAGCAGCCAAGGGATTTTAAGGAGGAAAATGCCATGAGTAGCTCAGACCCTGGCTGTCTTTAGTAGAATGTGCTAAGAAGGGTAAGAGTAGATTAAGGAAGACCAACAAACTGGGAGTGTTTGCAAGAGACAGCAGATTAGACCAGAAAGCAGGGGTGGAGATTGAAAGAAGAGGATAGATTTGAAGGTTCTTTAAGATCCAGAAATACTAAGATAGAAACGACAGTGTTTGTTTGTGTATGAAAAGTAGCTGGCGTGATTTCAGTGTCTGATTTGCTACATCACACCTAAGGGAGTCAGAGTATCTGATCCATTGGAGAAAAGAAAGTGGTGAGAATTAGTGCCTTTGTGTACTCTTCTGAAGTCCTAGTAAACTATTTATTTATCTTTTGCTGAAATGTGAAGCCTTGGAGTAAAATCTTATTAATTCGATTAAATCGTTTCCAGGACATTTTAGATTTAAAAGAGATTATTTTTTAAAAAGGATGGAGGAGTGGGATTGTAGAGGTCAGTGAAACCAAGTTCTCCCCTAAGTGAGCTATCTTCTTAGATAGATTTCCTCCCCTTTTCATAGAAATTAAATACCTACTCTACAGGATATTTGGAGTACCAAAACTAAATAAGCGAAAGGAAGAGAAAGGGAAGGAGGAGTCCTGCTTTCGAGGACTAGAAGTTTAATTGGAAAGATAAGATGAGACAGAAAACAAACAGTCTGAGAACAGTCAAAGGGAAAATTCCGTGTCAGTAAAGGTCGTTTGTGCTGCCGTCGGATAAGAAAAGCTTCAGGGAAGTGGGTCTCTAAGCAGCTCTCGCTGGAGGTTAGGCGGGCAAGGAAGGCATCCCAAGGAGAAGAGAGTTGCTGTCACGGAGGAGTGCTGTATGTCGTTCATTCATCTGGTCGACCGACATGAACTGGGCTCCTAGGTACACGATTTTTGGCACAATGCCAGGGGTGGCAGAGAGGCTGGGCTTTCGGCGGCGTGGAGGACACGTCCTTCGGAAAGGTGCAGCCTTGTTGTTGGCTTGCGGCCTCCCCAGAGGCGCCGGCTTCTCAACTCACAGGCAGTCTCTGCGCACGTGCGCCGTCGACCCCCAGTCTCTGTCACGTCCTGGGGGACTCGGCTCAGACCGGACGCCGCGTCCTAGACCAAGCATCTCCTTCACCTCAAGTCGGCCGAAAGCGGACACTGGCACCTTTCTGTTGGGGTCTGGGAGGAATCGCTGCCAGCCAGAAGCTGAGTGGAACTGAGTTGAAGAAAGCGGTGGAGCCCTTTCCCCCGCTTCCCTCCGTCCGTCTTCCTCCCTGGGCTTGGGCTGCAAACAAAATGGGTGTGGTGTCTGGAGATGACCTTTCACTGGGGAGGGAGATCTTCCACAGATAATCACAAAAATGTTAGCTGTGAGTTCTGAGAAGTGCCACGAGGGAGAAGCAGCCAGTTCTTCAGAGAAAGAGTACTGGACTGGGCGGTGAGCGCAGCGCCCCCCCACCCCCACCCCGGGGTGGCGGCACGCCTGTGGCGCCTGGGGGCAGAGCGCGGCACCGCCGCAGCCCCGGGAGCAGCGCTCGGAGCCGGGCTCCAGGACGCGACCTCGGAAGGCCGCTGGCTGGGGTGTGGTGGGCCGGGAGCGGGGGGGGCGGGGGGGCCGAGGGCCCGAGGGCGCCGGAGGAGCGGAGCGGAGCGGAGGGGAGGGCAGGGGAGCGGGAAGCCAGGCGGCCGGAGAAGTGGAGGAGCTGGGAATTTGTTCTGATTACACCAGGAAGCCCTTGAGGCGTTTAGAGAAGATTTTTTAAAAAGTCATTCTGGTTTCCTGTGGAGAAGCACTGGCGGGGAGCCGAGCAGCACTGGTGAGACCCCGAGGCGGAGGAGGCCTGACCGCCCGAGGGAAGCTAGGCGGCGATAACTGTGTGGGAGGAGTAACAGTGGTCTCCCGCCCGGGGTTCCCTCTGGGGAGAGAGGTGCGGTGGGGCTGAGACCTCGCAGGGCTCCGGATACCGTTTGTGTGGCGACTTTTGTAACTAAAGTGGCACCGGTGGAAAAAATGTGTGTGTGTTTTTTAAATGTGACTATATAAAAATGACAAACAAGCCTTCAATGTTTTTAACTGACAAGTTTGAGAGGACTATTGGTGTCCAACATCTCAAGATCCACAGGATCAATGAACCTATTAAGGACTTTTAAGTCAGTAAGAAAAACATTAATAAAGCAGTGGAATAAAGGAACAAATGGCATGTTTAAAATTTGTATGAGAAACATAAATGGACCCCCCAAAACCGTTTAAAATTGTGAATCAAAGTAATGCAAATTCAATAATGAGTTTATCTTAGCTCATACATGGACAATGAATAAAAGCTTTCTGCTACAGCAGGGGTGTGAGGTGGCACAAAACACTCGTCAGCTGCTGCTGGGGTGTAATGAGCAGAAACCCTTTCTGAAGGGCAACCTGGCAGTCTGGCTAAGGGCTTTAGAAATGCTCATTTTATTTTATTATCTGACAATTCTTCTTCCAGGAATCTCTCCCAGAACACCCATGATGTGAACAAAGATTTATGGATGAGGATAATAACCATATTGAGTAGCACAAACTTAGAAAAAAACTTGTAGCCACCTATAGAAGATTGCTTAATACATTGTGATAAATTTATGTTTTGATGAACAAAATGTGCACAGTAAATGTTAAGCAAAAAGAGTGCCCCTCCCCCAACAAAATAGACAACAAAACTGAATGCCCTCCCTCCAAAGGAGGCCAAGGCAGAGAGGTAGCATAGAAAAAACTATCGGAAGAAAACAGACCAGTGTGTTAACAGGGAGCTGATTTTGATTTTAATTCTCTGTCTATTTTTCATCAACTTTCACACTGAGCATTCACATTTTAATAACTTTTTTTAGTACCCAATACATTATTAAGAAGAAAAGTATTTGGAAGGGAAGAAGAAAAAACGAAAAGAAGACCCCTGGGGACCAAATGAGTAGAGCACTTTCATACTGGGGAGGAAATCTACTCCTTGTCTCACTGACCCATTGCCGAACCATGTTTGCTCCTGCAGCTCGCTGTGCTCTTTCTCGCTTCCAGTTTCCACCATCTAGCCTGTGGTTTTCTTCCTCTTCTTGTCCTGGCTAATTCCCACTGTCCTAGGTCTCAGGGAGTCAGTGCTTATTCACCCTTCCTCTCTGCCACCTCACTCAGCCTTCCTCAGACTCGCTGAAGTCCTCCAGGGGAGGTTTCCTGTGTGATTATTAGTCTTTGTGTTCCACGTGGGCAGTAAAGAGTGCTTGGCATACAGTAGGTACTCCACAAATATTTGTGGTTGACAGTACAGCCTATCTGTGTTTGAAGGAGGTGAGGAAGAAGCTGGTAGAGAGGGAGAAATGTTATATGTCAGGAAGACAAATAGGCATCATTTCTACTGCCAGCCCTGAAAGCTTTAGAGGGGCTACCTGGAGCCCTGTCTCAGGGCTACCTGAGCCCTCTGGTTCAATAGGAAATAATGCTGTGACTGATCAGCAGTGCTCGCCATGGGCATAAGAAGGGGTGGTTAAGTGGTTGCACAGACTTTTTTCTGTATTCCAGTGTGCATTGCTTCAACTCTTGTCTTGACACAAGGATGTTGTGTCCAGGACGTGACTGAGACTAGGTATGAGTTAACATACAGGTGATTTTTTTTTGTCTTTAGGAACTATCATCATATGGAAAGCATAAATGATCTTCATATCAGCATGGGTTACTAATGTGTTCTTTATCACGTGTGTATGTGAGTACGTATGTTCAATGGGATGGGAGAAGGTCAAGAAAGTTATTTCCTTGTCATCTTAACCTTCTTTCTCTTATACTTTCATTGCTTGATCTTTTGGGTGTTATCAGAATGGTAGCTAATTCTGGGTAAAAAATTCATTAACAAGCTTCTGGCCAGCAGTACGAGGTGGTGAGTAGAGATAATGAGGTAGGGGGAAGCTACAGTTGTTTTCCTTCTGCAGATACTTGCTGTCTCCTTTTAGGGGTGGAATCTGCAAATCTCCTACTCCCTGGACTAATTATTTCCTCTTGAGAACAGTAAGACCTTTTATCAAGATGGTCACATCCCTGTGTATCCTGACACACAAATGATGAATAATGGGGCTGATTAACCCAGTGACCTTCATGAATGATAAAAGGAGAATATAAAGATGTGAGCTTTTGCCTGCTCTGGGAATCAGATTCTCTCTGCACTTTTCAGAGGCATACTTTATAACATCTAGTGCTGTGCTTATTTCTTGTCTCTCTAATGCATTATGCTATCTTAAAATGTGGATTTTAAAACCCAGTCTATGGGTCCTTTGCCAGGATCTGCTCAGTGCACACCATTTAACAGTGTTCAGATTAACCTCTGGGCACCTGTGAGTCACCACAGTGTGCAGCTGCTACAGCCCCGAGGTTTGGAGAGCCCGACACCACTGACACTTCCACCTTTTACTCTGAGTAAGTACTCACATTGATCTTCCCCTGAATCAGTGCCAGCGAGGCAGGAAGGCTGGTTCTCTGTTTGGAAGTGGTCCAAGCATCAATTACAACCACTTTGGGGAAAAAAAAAATGCCAGAGAGTCACTGTCCTAGGCAGTCTTTCCAACCCCAGGCCTGATGTGTGATCAGTCAGGCTCACGTTGTTCCCTCATTTGACCTCATGAGCATGCATATACTGTGGTGAGTCTGCAGTACAAAGTAAAGCACCGTGGCAGGCAAAAGAATGGCTCTACCAAAGATGTCCATGTCCTAATTCCCAGAGCCTGAGACTGATAGGTCACACGATGTGTGGGCTGAATTGTGTTCCCCCTATAATTCAAATGTTGAAGCTTGTGGCCTTATGATATAATAAGAAATATATGCTTGGTACTTGTCCCTGGTTCCTGGCACAGAGCTCCTAAAGCTGCTGTAATTTCCTGAGTGATAGGGGTGACAGTAACATCTGTTGTTGTAATATTTGGTCTTAGTCCCCAGTTCCTGACACAAGAGCTTCTAAGACCTGTGGAATCCCCATAGTGATAAAAATGTCTTTTATCACTATGTCTTTTATACAAATGTCTTGTATGCTGATGAAGTGGATGGTGACTGAGGGCCCCTGACTGAGTGTCATGATAGAGGCTGGTCCATGGGAAGACCAAGACATGAACTTTCAGGTTTTATCCCTTTGACCTCAGGGGAGGAGAGAGGGGCTGGAGATTAAGTTAGCAATCAATCATGCCTACATGATGAAGCCTCCATTAAAATCCCTAAACTACAGGGTTCAGAGTGCTTCTGGGGCAGTATGTACATCCACGTATAGGATGCTTGGAGTGCCTTTACTCTATAGGAACAGAAGCTTCTGTGCTCAGGACCCTTCTGGACCTTACCCTCTGGATCTCTTCACCTGGTGTCCATTTGTGTTCTTTACCATATTCTTTATAATAAACTGATAAATTTAAGTAAAGAGTTTCCCTGAGTTCCGTAAGCCTTTATAACTAATTATTGAATTGGAGGAGGGGCACTGTGGGAACATTTGATTTATAGCTGGTTAGTCACAAGTACAGATGACAACCTGGGACTTATGACAGGTGTCAGAAATGGGAGCAGTCTTGTGGGACTCAGCCCTTAACCTATGTGATCAGAATTAAATTAAATTGTAGGACAGCTAGTTGGTATCTGGAAAGTGCAAGGATTGATTGCTGGTGAGGAAAACCCCCAACTTTTGGTGTGAGAAGTGTTGTAAGTGCAGAAACACTTTCCTCTAGTAAACCCTAATGTGACTGAATTTGGAGACAGGCATTGAAGGAAGTAATGAAGATTAAATGAGGTCATAAGGAGGAGTCCTAATCCCATAAGGCTGTTGTCCTTACAAGAAAAGGAAGTGATACCAGAGTTGTCTCTCTCTGCTCACTGGGAGGGAAGGCCACGTGAGGACCCAGCGGGAAGACAGCTGTTTGCAAACCAAGGAGAGAGGTATCACCAGACACTAACCCGGCTGGTAACTTGAGCTTGGACTTCCAGCCTTGAACGTCCAGAACTGTGAGAAAATGAATTTCTGTTGTTTAAGCCACCCAGACTGTAGTAGTTTGTTATGGCAGCTCTAGCAAACTAATACCCATGACAAAAGAGGATTAAATTTGCAGTTGGAATGAAGCCTGTTAACTGATTTTGAGATGGAGAGATTATTGTGGATTATCCAGACACTCTGCGTGTAACCTCAGGGGTCCTCAAACACCAGAGAGGGAGGCAAAAATAGAGAGTCGGAGTGAGATACTATAATCATTGTGCATTGGTTTAGAGAGATACAAGGGTGGCTGGCTTTGAAGTCGGAGGAAGGGATCCAGGAGCCAAGCAATGCAGGCAGCCTCTAGAAACTGGAAAAGGCAGAGAAATGCATTCTCTTCTAGAACCTCCAACAAGTAACACAGCCCTGCCAGCACTTTGACTTTAGCCCCAGTGAGGCCTGTGTCAAATGTTCAACCTACCGAACTATAAGATAATAAATTCCTGTTGTTTTAAGCCATGGAGTTCATGGTAATTTGTTATAATACCAAGAAAAGATCAATATAAGCATGTTAAGGCATAATATCTGTGTACTTTTAAAATTATATTTTGGATATACACATATATTTGGAATTCATTATCTCCTAAAAGAAAAACTGTAGAGCAGCATAAGATGACAAAACGTGTTCCGTCTATACCCCCAATAAGCGGCTGCTAGGAGAACACTAGGTAAATGAAACCAAAGAGTATCTAACTTCCACTTTATTTTGTTTGCTTGGCCCAAACTAAGACTCATAATAGGTCAAAATATTTAAGGACTCTGTATTTAAATGTAATTCACTATTTAAATGGAGCAAAATTTTAGGAGACATAATGCCTGCCTGAAAAGGAGTTTTTAAATAATAATTAATTCTCTCCTTTATCAATCATTACTTTTCAGTGTGCGTGTGTGTGAGAGAGAGATTTTTGGGGATTATTTGTGGTTTCAGGATGCCCAGCAATGAAGGTGGCTTCCCATTACTGTATTTTGAAGAATGGCTTCACCATTCTTTCTGGTTTTCTATTCTCTTTTGTCATTTTTATCAGTTGTCAAAGAAACCGACCCTTATATCTACGCTGATTCCCAAAAAGGCCAACTTTCTCAGTACTCACAGTTCCTATTGTTTGATCATCTCTTGGAAAATAAGAAAAGAAAGTACTTAGTCATGTAAACCCACATGCCCCTCTCAGTGGGAAGGTGGTAATTTTCTTCCCCCTGCCCCCCTGGTTTTGGCCCTCTGTTCCATTTTGATTTGTGTCAACTGCTTGCATTCACTCCTTCAGCACCTTCATTAATAGCTCAATCTCCCCTGCAGCTTTAGATCATGCTTCTTAGATTCCCCTTTTCACAGGACATACATTTTGAAGAATTTTGAAAGAAAATATCAGTATTTAAAATTGAGACTTAAAATGACTATGTGCTTGTAGGCAGATGTAAATATTGTAGTTCTGCTCTGTTGAACATTTTAAGCAGCACTAGAAATTTCAGCAGTGGTTAGAACTGGTTCACGCTGCAAACAGATTTAATAATGATATCCTGAAATGCCTCCACTCAGTACTCATATATAAAGGATAGCATAAAACAAAGATCCAATTGAGAATATGCCATCTCCTAATTTTTACATCTCACATTTCAATATTGAGACCAACTTTGGCTCAAGTAATTAAGATTTTCTTATGGTTTTGACTTGTTTAAATGGTGGTACATATATTTCCAAACATGACCTCATTGGAGAGTCAGTGTTTTGGCTAGCAATTAAACAAGGTTTATAGGCTTATTTAAAAATATTCATATTATAGCCAACTTAAAAAAGAAACACTTGTGCACAGAGCTGCAGGCTTATTCTCATTTGCCTGTCTTTTGTGACATCAGGTGTATAATTTCATTTCTATTTCATGAGCTATTTCTGCTCTTGGGCAAATGAGCATGTTGCTGAGACTTAATCATGCGAATGTTTAAGTTTTTATTTTCTGACATCAGCCATTCATGGAAACCACCTGGGTATCTGAAATTATATTTATAGCTTCACTCTATTATGGTTTTGCATATTCATCCACTAAATATTTATTGAGTGCCCTGTTCACCACTGTGTCTCAGTGTCCAGCATAGGAATAAAAGTTAACACTAACAGTTACCAATAATGAGGAACAATAATTATGCGTGAGGCACTGCTCCCTATAGCAACTCTATGGTCACTACTCATTGTCCCCATTTTACAGATGGGGAAGTTAAAGCACAGACAGAGGAAATGACTCACCCAAGGCCTCAGAGCTAGTAAGTGGCAGAGCTGGAATTTGTACCCAGGTTTCACACTCCAGATTCTATGCTTTTAACCACAATGTTTACAAATAGTTGATTGAGTAAGGCATGAGCAGTTCCAAAATTTCTCAAAACAGTGAAAACTAGACCAAAATATGAAACTTTCTGGACTGTTTATGAGTACCTCATATTTCTCATCTACTTCCTCCTATCAGAAACACAGCCAGCGTCACGGTACTACACTGATGTTGAAGGACTTCTGCACACAGTCCTGGAAACTGGGACAACTGAGTCATCCTAGCACCACCAACCTGCCACAGAGGGTGTCAGGAGGGGTTAATGAATGTTTGTAGTATGTTTAAGGCATGGGTGAAAAACTTGAAAGAAATATAAGTTCTTAAATAAAATAATTATTGTTCTCATAATGTTGTTTTTTTTGGAAACCTTTGTTATCGATGTCCTGTGTTCTTGGTCTAGCTCTGAGTTTGTGAGATAGGTTCAAGAGTGGATGTGATTGCTAAGAATATAGCATTGACCTCTATTTAAAATTTATACATGTGTAACACACAGTGCTGAGGCTTTTGATCAGGATCTTTGAAAGTATGACATGCATGCACTTCAAGTAAAAGATCATTCTAATTATTATATAATCATTCATCATACAAAGGACCTTTGTAAGTAACCAGAAAAATCCGTAATAAGCTTTGATTTATAATACTAATTTTAAGTTGACACATGATATTATTGAGATCCCATTGATTTTCAAAATAAGGACCATGCTTAATGTAAGCATGAGATTTTAAGTTTATGCCATTCCAAGGTGTGACTAGAGAGGAGGGGACAGAAAGCAGTATTTATTAAATGCTGTTTGTGTGCCAAGTTCTCTGTTTAGGGACTGTTCCTTCACTGCTGTATTTAATCCTCAAAACAGCCCTGGAAGGCAAGCATCTGTATTTTTAAATGGGAAAAACTTAAGGTTCAGAAAGTTTACATAACTCCACATCTGGTGAAAGCTAGAACTGAGATCCATTTCCTGGTCTGTCTTTTCTCACAGTTGTTGCTACAACTCCACTGAGCTAACTAACCATTCTGGAGGGCCGTGGAGACTTCCCAGAGGAAGCAGTGTTTGAGCTGAGCCTTGAAATCTAAGTAGGAGGACTCCAGGTGAATGAGGAGAGCAAGGACATTTCAGGCAATGAAAGGAGGTGTGAAAGAGCATGGTGTGCATAGAGAACTAAAAATAGCTGTTCTCCTGGTAAGAGTACAGCACCTGTTCCATGAGGCTGATAGGAGATCCAGTTGTAAAGGCAGAAGATCCCAAAGGCCAGTGTGGCAGGTGCTGGCACACACCTGTACAAACTGAAATGCCTTCTCTCTAAATTCCCACAGAGCTGAGGGAGGACGGCTAGGCTAACAAATTAATTTTTTCTGAGATGGTTTAACTTCCAGCCAACTTTTTAGCCCTGGTTCCTCATAGTCAACATTCCACAAATGTTACTGACATAGTCCACTCGGCCCAGAGGAGGGAAAGATGCCAGGCTGCTTGCTTCCTAGAGGCTGGCGGTGTCATTTCATGTGCATCTGAATCTATTTCCTTTAACCAAAGTTAGAGAAACAATGTGCTTTAACAGATTTGAATGTTTTTCACTCAAGCTCCATGAAAATAGAGACTGGAGATCTTTCTAGTGTATTATTGAATTGCTAGTGCCTCACACATAGCAGTTTCTTAAATAATTATTTTTAAGAAACAGACAAAGAGATAGGTTGATTTTGAAAACTTCTATAAAATTCCTGTAAAATGTTTTGGTCTTTTAATATATCTGCTTTATAAATTTTTCCCTATATACTAATATACTCAGAAATGCTTTCTCTTTTATAATTTTTAAATATGCTCTTCAAGGAACTGGGGCTAGGGGATATTCCAAGGAAGGTGCATATATCAGAAAAATCTTTCTGTTAGCTGAGAACTATCCCATGTAATTTTCAGACATGAACTTTTATTTAAATTTTAAAACTTTGTCTGCTATAAAGGGATGTCACCATGGCTGTAATGTTTTAGATTGGTATGATGCTTGCCTTTGTTTTCCTTCTATTTATTTTTAAGTGTTATACATATTTTACTTAGCAGTGATTTTATAGAAGTTTTTGCTAATGAGAAATGTAAAATGTGTTGGAGTTTTAAAGTTCCGTTTCAAATACTTGGGAAAAACATACTTGGAAATCCTTGTGTGTGTATGTTTAATTGCATGATTCAATGAATTTAGGAATAATTTAGCATATAGTACCACTTTTTATAAAATTACTAAAATTGAGAGCTTTAAAATGACCTTTATTGAAGTGATAAAGCTGTGCTAGAGAGCCTGGAAATTCTTGGATGGTAATTCTTCTTGCTATCTCTCCATAATTTTATGGCTTTTAAATATATCACCATTATACAGAGTCTTCCCAGCAGCGGGAATGACATTCATTTTATGTGTCTAGGGCAGGGAAGTAAGAATAACTGGATGATGTGGATGTGTGATGTGGTATGGAAGACTATATTACTATGAAATAGCTCCTAGCGTTTGTACCTAAGCATGGTATTGAATTCCTTTAGAGCGATGGAGGAATTTCAGAAGAAAATGATCAGAATAATAGGAAGACTACACATTTAATGAGACATAGTTAAAAGAACTAGAAATGTTTGATCTGGAGAGGCTAGGAGGATATAAAACTAGTTTCAAATATTTGGAGATCTGGTAAGTAGAAGAGATGTTAAGCTTTGTTTGTGTGGCCCACTGGGCCCTAAGTGGAAGCTACAAGGAGTCTTTTGCCTCAAAATAAAAACAGCAACAAAACCCAAGAAGATATCCGAAGACACAATAGGAATTCTTGTTCAAGATGGCAGTCAGCACATATATACATCTCCTTTCTGTTCCAAATTCCATAGAAATATCAAAAAAGAGAAACAGAAAATAATAAATTAATAACAGTACTGTGTGCAAGGGAAGGGGGTCAGGGAACTAAAGATACAGACAAATTTCTCGAGAGTAAAAAATACTTGGAATTGTATTAACAGATTAAATCCCATTCACAGGAGAAGGCTGCAGTAGGGCTGGAGCTATTTTTCCTGGCAGCAGACCCACAGAGAGGCTCAGAACTTGGAGTGTGAGAGGGAAGTTGGAAAGCAACCATCTGTGGAATAACTGTGAGTCATAACCCACATTCCCCTTCCCTGTGTCACATGCTCAGGCTGAAACCAGAGGACTGATCTTTACAATAATTGAGAATAGTCTGCATGAGAAGGAAGCCCATGTAGGAGTGATGCCTACTCTTAATAAAAATTTTCCTTATTTTGGCTGGGAAGTGGTAGAAGTGGGAGTGGGACATCCTACTTCTTCCTCTTTCCCTCAAAGTCTAAAGCAAAGCCTGCCAGTCAGAAGGCCCACCCAGGTGGACAGAAGGTGAGATCTAAGCAAAGTGAACTATCTGTATTAAGCAAGCTGGTCTGCTTCAGCTACAAATATGAATTGGTTGCCAAGGATTATAAAAATCTGAGAAAAAAATAAGAACAAAAATGTGGGTGGAAATATATAAACTGGCCCTGCAGGATAGATAATTCAGGGAATTTAATATAAATTTTAAAGTTTTCTATGTTGTTTCCTCATCAAAGAAAATGTCAAGAAAAAGCATTTATAAAGCAAAAATAGGTTGCTAAGGAAAGAACAATTAACACTGAAATGTGCTCTTAACTTGAAAAAATAATCACCAAGTTAAAAATGGAGGAAGTCTCTTTGATCATAGAGCAAAAAGCTAAAGGGGTAGAAAATAGGGATGGGGGATGCAATTAAAAGATTAGGCAACAGTCTGAAAGTCCTAACATCTAAAATGATATTTAGAATGAGAAAACAGGCAAAACAGATAAGAAGCGAAGAGAATTTCTGAATGTGAAGAAATAGGCCTTCAGATTCTAAGGGCTTAGAGGATGTAGAAGAGGATGAATAAACAAACTTACCCAAGACTTGTGTTATGTTGTGATATTTTAGACACTGCAAATAGAGGGAAGATTCTAAAACCTGTAAGAATAACAGGTCACTCAAAAAGAACTGAGAATCCATGTCATTAGATACATCATCAGCAACTCTAGATACTAGAACACAACAACAACAACAATGATGACACACATTCAGAAGCATGCTTGCAAAATGTTGAAGGAAAGGTGTTTTTGAACCTAACATTCTCTACCTAGCCAAGCTATCATTAATCAAGAGTGAGGCATTTTCAAATGTGTAAGAACTCAGACCATTTACCACCCACAGACCATTTTTGAAAGAATTACTCAAGCAAAACAAAAAAGAATCCAAGTCAGAGGAAGTCATAGCCTCCAAAGAACATTGGATCTAACCCAGGACTGTAGTAAAAAGTAATTCCAGGATGAGAACTTTGAGGCAGGCCTAGAAAGCCATCAGTCCAAATGAGAACTGGAAATCAAAGGCCCTGTGAAGAATCTCTTTTGGGAGAACATGGATTTCTTCTAACAAAAAGAATGATTAAGAAGCTGGAAGATCTTGTGACAAGGCAAAGTTTCTTAAGTCATTATGACATGGTGCTGTCCTAACTTTACAATTTTTTGCTACTTCCAATAGCAAAAGTTTATTGACGAGTTACATCTCCCTTATTGGCTCAGTGGTACTACTTGCCTCTGCTGTGAATAATATTTTGATATGAATATTATTGTGAATACTGTATTTTAGCTTGTAGTTTAAAAATAAACTTACAGACAGTATATCAAAAAGTAATTGTAGTTACAGAATAAATGTAAAAACAATAGCATGCTGGAATGGGGAATTGTAGAGAGAGGAAGAGAGGTGAAGGCAACCACCGTTCTGGTTTCTGTGAGAATGATTTAGTTTGAAGTATTTAAAATTTTATATAGATTAAATGATAGAGTATGTACCCTCTTGTCTGACTTCTTTCATAAGCATAAATATATTGAGATTCATCAATATTTATACTGTGCATCAATATTCCATTCCTTGTGTTAATAAACCACAATGAAGAAACTCACCTGTTGATGGAAATGAGTTGGTTTTCCCCCTAATTTTTGACAATTGTAGATAGAGTTATGTAAACATTTCTGTACAAGCCTTTGTATGGACATAGGGTTTCATTTCTCTTGGATAAGTATGTAGAAGTAGAATGGTTGAACCATATGACAGGCACATGTTTAAATTTTTAAGAAACTGACAAACTGTTTTTTCAAGGTATTCTACATTCCCACCAGTAGGGTATGAGAGTCCCAGCTCCTCCGCATCCTTGTCTTAGCATTCAGTCTTTTAAAAGACATTCTAATAGATGTGCCATGATTATTGGGGTTTTAATTTGCATTTCCCTGGTGACTATTGATATTGAGCGTCTTTTCACTTTTTATTTGTTGTCTGTAAATATTCATTGGAAAAGTGTTCAAATGTTTTGGATCTTTTAAAAATTGGTTATTTCCTTATTATTGAAATTTGAGAATTCTTTATATATGTATTTTGGCTACAAAGTCTTTCTCAAATATATGATTTGCAAGTATTTTCTCCTAGTCTGTGCTGTTCTTTGTATTCTCTTATAGTGTCTTCTGAAAAACAGGCATTTTGAATTTTGATGAAGCTCAATTTTTATCTTTTTTCCCTATATTATTCTTTCAGTGTTATGTTTACATATTTTTGCATAACCTATAGTTATTAAGACTGCTGTGTTTTGTAGTTTAGGTTTTACACTTAGGTCTATGATCAATTTTTAGTTAGTCCTTATGAATATGATAAGATGTATGGAAATAAATTAATTTTTTTGCATATGTGTATAATTGTTTCTGCACAATTAATTGAAAAGGCCATCTTTACTTCACTAAATTACCTGTCTGCTTTTATCAAATGTCAGTCATCCAAATATGTGGGGATCTTTTGAGGGACTCTTTTCTGTTCTATTGATCTATTTATCTTTGTTCTTGTGGGACACTATCTTAATTAGTCTTATAAAAAGTTTTGATGTATTAGTCTATTTGGGCTGCCATTACAAAATGCTATAGACTGGCTGGCTTGGATGACAGAAATTTGTTTTCTTACAGATCTGAAGACTGAAAGTTTGAGATCAAGGTGCCAGCACATTCAAGTTCTGGTGAAAGGTTTCTTCCTGGTTTGTACCCTCAGGATATCATCTAAATGTATTACCTCCCAAAGTCCTAACTCCAAATACCATTACATTGGAGGCTAAAGTTTCAACATAGGGATTTTTTGAGGGATACAATTCATGCCATCACTTGAAAACAGTAGTATTAGTCATTCAACTTTGTTTTCCTTTTTCAAATTTGCCTTTGCTATTATAGGTCTTTTGCATTTTCATGTAAATTTAGAACCAGTTTGTCAATTTCTACATAAACTCTCCCTGGAATTTTGGTTGGCATTGCCTTGAATCAGTAGATCAGTTCTGAAAGAAGTGACATCTTAAAAATATGGAGTCACTTCCGGTCAAGATGGCAGCACAGGTAAACACAGTTCACATCCTCGCACAACCACATCAAAATCACAACTAAAATATAGAACAAGTATCACTCAGAACTGTCAGAAATTGAGTTGAATGGAGGTCTGACAACTATGGAATTTAAAAAAACACATCCATCAGGCTAAGCCACAGAGCTGGCAGGCTATTGCCATACCTGAGACTCCATCAACCTGGCTAAAATTGTTTGCCTCACCCTGGAGATCCTCAGAGACTTCCTCCCATCCAACTTATGGGACCACCCAAATTGTTAACCATAGCTTTTCCATATGAATGGCTGGTCTTGGCTCATACTTCACAACCTCTCAAATCCTTTCAAACAAGCAACAGCCAGCCTCAGTGAGCCCCTAGCCCTTGTATGTCTTGCTAAGTAGCCACAGGCCTGGCACTAGCCACAGCCAACCTACATTCAACTTGGCTTTTCCTGGGAATTTCCAAGCCTAGCACAAGTAGTAGCCATCTGCAGATTGCTTTTTAGCTCAGATAGGGTGGCCCAGGTTAAAAAAACAAGTGGGGACTGACCTTGGTTGGCACCACTCGGAAAACCCCAGACTCCGACACTCAGTGAGCACCTATAGACCATGTCAGAGCACCACCATGCTGCCCCAAACAGCCAATCTTCCACAGAGGGTGGAAGTTGGTGGTCAGTGGTCACAGTCATTCACTGAAGCTGAATGGCCTGGGTAAATCCCTCCCATTGACCTGCCAACAGCCATCAAGTCTCAAGTACAAGAGGAGGGTGTACTCAGCCCATACAAAGGATGCACCTCAAGTACCCAACTTGGGTAGTAGTGGAGGCTGTGCCACTGGACCCTACAGGATACCTATTGCATTTGGCCATGCTACCAAGAGAGGGAGTCATAGCAGCTCTATCTAATACATGGAAACAAATGCAGGGAGGCTACCAAAATGAGGAGACAAAGAAACAGGGCCCAAAGGAAAGAATAGATCAAAACTCCAGTAAAAGAACTAAACAAAAGGGAGATAATCAACCTATCAGATGCAGAGTACAAAATACTGGTTATAAGATTGCTCAAGAAACTTTTATGCTCAACAGCATAAAAAGATCCAGTCAGAAACAAAGGATGCACTAATTAAAATAAAGAACAATTTACAGGGAAACAACAGTAGAGTAGATAAAGCCGAGAATCACATCAATGATTTGGAACATAAGGAACCAAAAAACAACTAATCAGAACAACAAGAAGGAAAAAGAATACAAAAAATAAGAATAGTGTAAGTAGCCTCTGGGTCAGTTTCAAGCATTTCAATATTTATATCATAGGAGTACTGGAAGAAGAGAAAGAGCAGGAAATTCAAAATCTATTTGAAGAAATAATGAAGGAAAACTTCCCTAATTTGTGAAGGAAATAGACATACAAGCCCAGGAAGCACAGAGAATTCCAAACAAGGTGGATGCAAAGAGGCCCACTTGAAGACACATCATAATTAAAATGCCAAAGATTAAAGACAAAAGAGAATGTTAAATGCAGCCAAAGAAAAGCAGTCAGCTACCTGCAGGGGAGTTCCCATAAGACTGTTAACTGATTTCTCAAAAGAAACTTTGCAGGCTAGAAGGGATTGGCAAGAAATAGTCAAAGTCATGAAAAGCAGGGGTCTATAGTCAAGATTGTTCTACCCAGCACAGCCATCATTTAGAACTGAAGGTCAGATAAAGAGGTTCCCAGACAAGAAAAAACTAAAGGTGTTCATCATCACCAAACCATTATTATATGAACCACTAAAGGGACTTATTTAAGAAAAAGAAGAAGAAAGATCAAAACTATGAACAATAAAATGGTAATAAATACATACATGTCAACAATTGAATCTAAAAAACAAACTAAACAAACAAGAAGAACAGAGACAAAATCATGGATACAGAGAGTGTTTGATGGTTTCCAGATGGGAGGAGGTGTAGGGGAATGGGCAAAGAGGTAAGGTGTTAAGAAGTACAAATAAGTAGTTACAGAATAGCCAGGGGGATGTAAAGTACAGCATAGGAAATGGAGTAGCCAAAGAACCTACAATATGACCTATGGACATGAACAATGGTGTGGGTATTGCCTGAGGGACTGGGGGGTGCTAGGTGGCAGGGTGCAAAGGGGGAAAAATTGGTACAACTATAATAGAATAATCAATAAAGTATAATTAGAAAAAGAAAGAAATATAAAAAGAGAAAAAAAAGTTAATCTAGGGAAAGAAATGGAAGAGCAAATTGTCAAGTATGGCCGAGATACTCCTGAAGAAACAGATGTAGAGACTTGTCCTAATGAACATTAAGACTTATTATAAAGCAATGATGTTAAAGACTGTGGCATTAACCCAGAGACAGAACAGACCAGATAATCCAGAAATAGACTTACATGTGGAGATCTGATAGATAATAGAACTGGCATTGCAACGAGTTATTGAAGCATACATATCATGTGATTGAATTTATACAAAAGTTGAAACTGGGTAAAATCAAGCAATACATTATTTGGAGATACATATACACCTGGTAAAAAAGCATAAGTGAAATTCAAACTTTGGTAACTCCTTCACTTGGCAGTGGAGAGTTGTACATAGGTGCCATCAAAAATATTGGTAATGTTCTATTTCTTAAGCTAAGTGGAAAGGACACAAGTGTTCAATTTATTATTAATCTTTCAACTATACAAATATGATATATATGCTCTTTTGTTTTAAGATCTTCACATTTTATTGTCCTGACCAGCATGGTTCAGTTGGTTGAGGCACATGCTTGGGTTGTGGGCCAGATCCCTGGCTGGGGCACATATGAGAGGCAACAGATCCATGTTTTTCTTACACATCAATGCTTCTCTTTCTTTTCCTTGACTTCCCTTCTCTCTAAAAATAAATAAATAAAATGTTAAAAAAATATGGAGTCTTCTGACTCATTGACAAAGTATATCTCTCCTATTTATTTAGGTCTTCTTTAATTTTTCTCAACAGTATTATAATTTTCAGTCAATAAGGCTTGAATATATTTTTTAGAGTTATCCCTAAGTATTTCATAATTTTGATCCTTATTACATGGTTTTATTTACAAATATTTGCAGATAGTATGTAAGAAATAAAGTTGATTTGAGAATATTGCTCATGTATTCTGTAACCTTACTAAACTCATTTATTAGTTCTAGCTTTTTTGTAGGTGCTATCAGTTCTTCTAAATAAACAGTCATGTTGTTGGCACATAAATTATGAAATAAACTGTCTCTTGTGCTGTTCATTGCTCTGATATCTACTTTGAGATTAAAATAGCCACTTTAGCTTCCTTGTGATTAATTCTGGCATCTTATTATTATTATTTTTTTTTTTGCAAGTTAAGAAAATGTACCAGCACAGTTGTGACTGGTGAGACTTTTCTCCCTGGCTTACAGATGGCCGTCTTCTTGTTGTGTCTTCACAGGGTCCTTCCTCTGTGTGCTTGCAGAGAGATTTCTGGTATCTTTTTCTCTTCTCAGTGGACAGCAGTCCTTTGGCATCAGGGCTCCACCCTTATTGACCTCATTTAACCTCAGTTACCTCCTTAAAGGCCCAATCTCCAAAAGCCTCTTTTGGAATTAAAGAGTCAATGTAGGAGTATTAGGGAGATACACTTCAGTCCACAACAGCATGGCAGATCTTTTGTCCTCTAATATTTAACTTATTTGTTTCTTTTATATGTACAGTGCATTCTTACAAGAAGAAATTGGATTGTACTTTTTTGCCCAATCTTGACAATTTCAATGAGGGTGTCTAAATAATATTTAATATGATTATTGATATGTTAAGGTTTAAATTTATCATCTTGCTATCTACTTTCTATTTACTCTATTATCTGTTCCTTTTTCCTTTTTTCTGCCTTTTTTTAATTAATTGAATTATTTTTATGATTTCATTTTTCTCCTTTTGTTGATTTATTAACTATGACACATATATGTGTTGCTTTGGGATTTATAATATATATCTTTAACGTATCACAGTCTAACTTCAAGAGATATTATTTTGCTTTCCATAGAATATTTTATATATTTCATTTTGGATAGTTTCTATTGCTATTTTCAGGTTCACTAATCTTTTCTTCTACAATATTTAATGTGGTGTTAATCCCAGTCAGTATTTTTCACTTCAAACATATTTTTCATTTCTAGAAGTTTGATTTGTATTTATATCTTCCATGTCTTTACTTAACGTTTTAAACATAAAATATACAGCTATAATAGCTGTTTTAGTATCCTTGTCTATAAACTCTAACATCTGCCTCAGTTCTGGTTTGGTTTTCAATGATGAATTTTTTTTCTCGTCATGGCTATATTTTGTTTGCTTCTTTGCTTTCCTGACAATTATTTTTTATTTTTCCATATTGAGTGTTGGATTATTTTATTCCCATAAGTATTATTGAGCTCTGTTTTGGAATGCAGCCAGGTTACTTAGAAGCAGTTTGATTCTTTTAGATCATACCTTTAAGATTTGTTAGGCAGGACCAGGGCAGTATTTAAGGTTAATTTTGCCCCAGTACTGAGGCCTGAGCCTTCTGAGCACTCTTTCCAGTGATCCATGAATTGAAATTTTCCAGTCTGGCTGGTGGGAATAGGGATATGTGAGCACGTGATACTGTTCTCTCTAGTTGTAGGGTGGTTCTCTCCAGGCTCTAGGAGTGTTCCCTCACAAGCAGGTGTTTATCAGAGTCTGATCAGTATTTGAGATAAACCCTTTGCAGATCTCCTCACCCTGTCTCTGTAGGTACTTGAAGAATATATTTTCAATTAGCTGATTAAAAGCCTTTTTCTTGCTTGGAAACTGGCATCTAGTTTATCACCTTTCTCATGTATGGACCGTCACTACCAAGTTTCAGGACAGGGTGGGGATGGGTTGGCAATTCCTGCAAAAACCTTTGGATAACTAATTAGAAAAGTCACTGGCCCTTCCTCTCTCAGAAATATCACTACTTAGGGTAGTGACTTTTCTCATATTTAATTTGGTTATCTGCCTTTTCTAATTTTTCTAGAATGAATTTAACTTATATATTAAGAATATTTTTTAAGTAGAACAAAATTATATCTGCCCATGCACCCAAATCATCGTTTAAATTACTTATTCCATTTTTCTGGTTGCCTGCTTCTGGTCATTGGAAGGCTTGGCCAGAGCTGTCATCAGCAGGACTTCCAAAGCCTTGTGCTTTCGCGGGCAGTGAGGCCTCGGGAGCCTGCTCACCCTTTTCCCTCTCAGCACGATTGTACTCCTGTCTTCCTGAGCTGGCACTGCACCATGGGTCTCCTTCCTCTCCAGATTGATAGGAGGAGTTCAACTCCAGTCTTTGGGAACAAGGCATTCTGATGTTGTCTTGTTCTTCTCAAAATCTCACAGACTTACCCCTTCAGAGTTCTTTTTTTCCTTCTTGTTATTCGTACTGCCTGTTCCTACTTTACACTGTGCTCCACTCCTATTTGTATCGTTTTAATTAGTCCCGTAAGACTTCGTTTGAACACCCCCTTCCTTTTCACGATGACTGTGCCGACTGCCTCGTCTGCTGGTCTCGGGCCCTGTTCCTTTCCCCTCCAGCCGGCCTTCCTTTGTGTTTGGAGTCTATTATAACCGCATGTGTTATTCTCATTTCTTTTTTTTTTACTTTTGTGGTTTTCTTGTCCTTCTGTAGATGTCTTAAGATGGTCCTGCTCCTTATTTCCTGTGCTTCCTCACATCAGGCAGAACTAAGGAATCTAAGACAAGACAACCTGGTCTGTCCTCTACCAAAGCAATCTTCTGCTGCCTCTCTCCTCCACTTCCAATTACTTTATTTACTCTCTTTTTGTCTCTTTCACATTCAAACTATAATCGATATTTTTCTTTCTTCATCTATATCTTAGAACTGCTAGGACCGAGGCTTATATGTAGTAGATATTTATTAAATGTTTGTTGGATAAAAGAATAAATAAATGAATGGATAAATATTTGGTTATTACCGCCTCAGCTGTTGATTCTTTGCTTTTGTTTTTGTTCCTGGTAGTTGGTCCTGTTGGTTCATTGTTGTTTACTATGAATATTTTTATATAGTTGCCTTACTTCAGGCCCCATACAAGCCACACATTTCTCATTTTCTACAGAAAGTACTGTTGCATCCTGGGCTTTTGCATTTATAATAATTATCCTTACAATGCATGATGATGTACTTTTCAATGTTTGGAAAGTAAGGGCTTAAATGCAAGAAAGGAAATATGTAATGCACTGGGAAATACAATGCAGAGGGTCCAGCAGAAGTAAGGCCTGCTTGAGTCTGGTTGCTAGGTAATAATATGGGTGTAACAATTTATAGTTTTCATTTGAACATTTCACCTAAAATGTCATATGGTATGCTTGAGTGTGCTATTGTTATGTTACAGAATTACACACTATGATTTTGTAATAAAAGATTTTGTAATAAAAAGGGGGTATTATTTGTGCTGGACCCTGTATTTGAGTATTAAAATAATACTTAATTAACAAACTACAAATTTGAAACAATAATTGTCTTAGGCCTTCATGTTTACTTTGTAATTTTTTTAAAGATTTTTTTAAAGATTTTTATTTACTTTATTTTTAGAGAGGGAAGGGAGGGAGAAAGAGAGAGAGAGAGAGAAACATCAATGTGCGGTTGCTGGGGGCTGTGGCCTGCAACCCAGGCATGTGCCCTGGGAATCGAACCTGCAATGCTTTGGTTCGCAGCCCGTGCTCAATCCACTGAGCTACACCAGCCAGGTCACTTTGCCATTTTGATTTTCATTGTAAATAAAGTAATTTTTATTAAAAGTAACACCGCTTTTCATTTATTTGATTAACTTAAATAAGTGAATTATTTAAATTAAGTGAATTAGCAGATTGAAATCTTCTCTACAATTAGTCATATTAATAAGCCACAAATTAAATTCCCCAAAATGTTTAAAAACATTTATAATTTCATACATCAAGCAATTCAGATGCCTGACAAGGCTGACTTAAACCTTAACCAGCAAAATAAAAATAAATCTTATTTATTTTACTTATAAATCTAAGAATTCTAATCTTACTTATAAATCTAATCTTACTTATAAATCTAAGAATTCACCCTTAAAAACATACAAAATTAAAACATTCAAAGATGGTTTATAAACATTATGAAAGTACCAGAACTTTGCAACTTAAGATAATAAGAATAAAATGAAGTATAAATTTCAAATTAAAATCACAAAGCTAAATTTCTTAGATTCTGTTATACTATGTCAGCTTTTCTTAAACATATCTAACAGTTCAAACACACAAACTATAACTTCTCTTTCTAACCCTATAACTAAATAGCATGAATACTATGGGCCCAATTTACTTCATGATTATGGTCAGCTGTGCTGAGGTCACTGGGTTGATAGACTTGGGGCTGTGATATAGTTACTGCCACAAACTTCTAGAAGGATTCTACCCATGCCACACACAGACATGCTGAGCATAGTTCCATCTGCCATATTCAAGGGGGGCCATGCTCCTGTCCTTTGTTGGGATTGACTTGGCAGACTGTGTCCCCTAGACATTTTAACCCCAAATTACACCCCTACCCGAATCCGTGTAACATCTTAAAATATTTCTTATCTTTTTTGGGGTAGAGTAAGTTAGGGACTTCCATTCAGTTTACCAAAAATAGCTATTATTACTTGATTAGATTCTTCATTTATTTTAAACTCTTCTTAATTGACTCTTTTGATTGTAAAGGGAAATAATTGCAAGTCACACTGAAATCAGCAAAAAAAGTAACCAATTGGCTCACGAAACTGAAAAGTCCTAAGAAGTGGCAGGTTCGGACATGGCTGAACCAAGCAGTGCAAGCAATCAAATAATGTCAGCAGGAGCATCTCTCTCTGTCTCTGTGTTTCTGTCCCTCTCTCCTTCCTGCCCGTCTTCTCTTTGGATTCTTCCAGTCTAGATTTTGGGTTAATTCTTAGTTTTGTTCTAGGTGGCAACAAGAAGACTCCAAGTGAGCTTATATTGGACTGACAGCCAGCCATCTCAAAAGGAGAAACTAACTTTCAACATCCCCATCAATCCTTCCAGAAACCCCTGATTGGCCATGCTTGGGTCATGTGTCTTCCTCTGGATCAGTCACTATGGCCCAGAAAATGGGGTATTCTGATTGAACATCCTGGATCACAAGTCCACCCCTGTGGTGTGGAACATAGGGCACCTTGATTAATAGATTCAAGAGAATCACCTGGAACTGGGGAGGGGTAGTTCTCTGCAGTAAATAATGTCAAACAAAAAAAAGTTGCAGGTGCCTACTACAGTCCAGAACATATTCTGATAATTTTATGAGATTCATGTACATCAAGTTTTGGGCTGTTCTGGCTGCCTGCTATAAACCTTGTTTGTCCCAAGTGGAAAAGTACTTGGCAGCTGATTTACTCAATCCCTTCTTCCTTGGCATAGCACTATTTCATTTTTTGTATCGCTCAGCTACAAATATTTTTTCTGCTTTTCCTGGAACTGTTAATATATTACAATCTTTATCCAAGTCACATAAGGTCTCCTATATATATTTTTAATGTAGAATCATCATCAAGTTTTTCCAGAATTCTATCTTCTCTCCTATAAATGTATATTCTCTAGGATAAATCCTGTTTCACAGATAAACCAAATTCCTAGGGATCTAAATTACTGAAAAAATATCTCTTTAGACTCATCTCAACTCATGTAATAAATTCATTCCCAGTGTATAATCACACCATCAGCTGCTTTTAAAATGAGTCCTTATGATGGGTTTCCCTTCAAGAAGTCTTTCCTGCTTTTGTCTTCTCCTATTAGAGGATGCAGAGCTGCTACTGTCCTATCCTCCTGTGATGATGATGATGATGATGACAATTATCGTCGTAAAGTGGCAAATATTTATTGAGCAAATCAGTGCCAGCATTGTGCTAGGTATGTATGTGCAGTATCTCTTCCAGTCCCAACAACAGGCTATGAGGCAAATATCAAATCTCCATTTCACATAGAAACAGTCTCAAAGTGGTGACTCACCCAAGGTCACTGAGAGGAAGTGGAATGTCTAAGATTTGAAATGAGGTCAGCCCAACCCCAAAGCTCACCTTATCCATGGTTTCACCTTTCTCAGTGTCAGTTAGCCACAGTCAACCACAATCAACCACCACTGTCCAAAAATACTAAATGGAAAATTACGGAAGTAAATAGTTTATAAGTTTTAAATTGTGTATTGTTCTAAGTAGTGTGATGAGCTTTCTCACCATCCTGCTCTGCCCTGCCTGGAACGTGAATCATCCCTTTGTTCAGCATATCCATGTTGTACTCACTGCCCACCTGTTGGTCACTTTATAGTTGTTTCTGTTATCAGGTTAACTGTCACAGTATCATAGTACTTGTGTTCAGGTAACCCTCATTTTACTTAATAATGGCCCCAAAGTGCAAGAGTAGTGATGCTGGCAATTAAGAGATGTCAAAGAGAAGCCATAAAGTGTTTGTATACATAGGCAAAAACATAGTACATGTAAGACTTGGAAGTATTTGTGGTTTCAGGCATCCACTGGGGGTCTTGGAATATATCTCTTGAGGATAAGGAGGGACTTCCGCAATGTTTTGTTAAAACACAACTATATCCATTCATTTACATACTGACTACTGTCTATGGCTGCTCTTCCTGGAACAGCAGAGTTGAGTAGTGGTGATAGAGATAGTCAAGCCTGCAAAACTTTAAGACGTTAGCTATCCAGCCTTTTATAAAAAAGGTTTTTGGACTCCTAATCTAGTAGATGCAAATTTCTTATATAAAGTCTGTATAGTTGACCCTTGAACAACACTGATTTGAACTATGTGGGTCTGCTTCTGTGCAGACTTTTTCAATAAATACTGTAAATGTATTTTCCTTATGATTTTCTTTTTAAAAATTGTTTTAAAAAGATTTTATCTGTTTATTTTTAGAGACAGAGGAAGGGAAGGAGAAAGAGAGGGAGAGGGAGAGGGAGAGAAACATCAATGTGTGATTGCCTCTTGTGCACCCCCTACTGGGGACCTGGCCTGCAACCCAGGACTGTGCTCTGACTGGGAATCCAACCAGTGACTCTTTGGTTCAAAGACCCGCACTCAATGCACTGAGCCAGACCAGCCAGGGCCTCATTGTGATTTTCTTGATAACATTTTCTTTCCTGTGGCTTACTTTATTGTAAGAATACAGTATAATACATATAACATATAAAATATGTGTTAATCAATTGTTATGTTACTGGTAAGACTTCCAGTCAATAGCAGGCTATTTATTATTAGTGAAGTTTTGAGGGGTCAAAAGTTACACGTGGATTTTCAACTGCGCAGGTTGGCACCCCTAATTCCTGAGTCATTCAGGGTCAACTGTAGTTAAGTTTCCTCTTAAACCAGCCCATTCTTCTGGTGTAATAGTGTACCTAATAAATTGTTCAAACATGGCAATGTGGTTTTGTGATAGTATATACTGACTGTTACCATTTTCCCAGTTATGTTAACTGTCTTTGGATTAAAATGTTACTTTATAAAATAGAATTATGAAATAGTTTAGACAGCACAGTGTGAGAGCCAGTGGCAAGACACTGCCCAGAGTGAAATCAGTAAACGTGAGGAAGCTAATGACATTGGGAGGAGGTTAGAACTGCCTGGATCTCCTCAGGCACATGTATTTCACAGCTGTGGTGCTAAGAGACAGATTTCTTGGAATGCCATGGGTAGGCTAAGCCAGACAGAATGAGAGCATGAGGAAATTTTTCTAGTGAAAAAAATATTTTTCCTTACAAATTGGAAATATTTTCCCTTTTATGTTATATTCATTTCTTTCCCTTTTGAAATAAGGTTTTCATCCCCAGTGGAGTGTGTTTTTCCCCTTTTGATTTCTGCAATAAATGAAAATTAATTCTTTCACCTGCTTCACATGGACAGTTCGACAGGCTTAGAGTGCATACTAAAAATGTTGAAATGAATTAGTTTTTTTTTTCAGTAGATGAAAATGGTAAAATTGCCAAACTGAAATTTTAAAAAATTACTTTTTTTGGTATTTTTCTTGCATTTGAAGTTAAGGGCACCAATGAGCAAAGCAGTCTTAAGGCCACACTAAAGATCTCAGTCTGCAGACTGTGTTTTGATTCTTCTCCCCATCCTGGGGCGTGAGATCCATGCTCGTCTGTTTAGTAGTTCTGAGGTTCTGGGACCTGAGACCGGGGACAAGTCACTTCGACTTTGGGAGGTGGACTCAGTCCCTATGAATGTCAAACAGGAGGAGTAATTGCTGTGGACAGGGCTTTTGAGAGGACTGAAGGGGACTGAACAGAAAGGTTTTGTAAACTGCTGGAAAGCTTGTGTAAGTGGAAGGTGTAGTTATTGTTTCTGTGTCAGGAAAACCTCTTGAGAACCTCTACCAGAGGCTGGAGTTGGGGAACGAAGGATGTGAAAGCAAAAGCAAGCGTTGTGTTGCTATTTAAAAGCCACCCTAGTAACAAGCCTTGCAGGCTAAAGAGTTGAAACTAAATGAGCCTTTCAGTTTTCTGTGGGTTTCAGTGATTCGAATTAGCCGGAGGGCTCCCCTTTTGTCTCCCCCTGTGTAGCGGTGGTTGCACCCGGGGTTGGCAGGAGATGAAACGCGGCTGCACACAGAAACCGCTTGTGCATTCTCCAGGGTCTCTCCAAAGTCAAAGCGCCCGAGTTACTTCCATTTTTTGTTTTTTAATATTCCTGGCATGTTCTGAAGTGAAATGCTGAAACAGAGTTACAAACATTGTGGTGCGTTTTTTAACATTTATGCAAAACTAGTAATTTTAACACATGCATTTACATAAGTGTGATATAGCTATCTTGCTTTTCAAAGATTACAACATTTATAAGCAGTGTTTACATGGGATGCACTATAGAACAAGGGACCCAAATTTAAGGTTGTGTGATAAATGACCCCTTCCAGTCTGACCAGTGAATGCACTGGGTGTATAGGTTCATTCAGGTTAGGAATGATGTCAAAAGTCTTCATTTGAGACCCTTTCTAAACTGGAAGGCTGAGTGGAAAGGCTCTCCTGCCCTTTGTCCCCCAGCTCCTCCACCTCCAACCTCACTGAGACCCATCTATAAGTATGTAATTACGAATGTGAAGCAGAGAGGAGAAAAATAAGGGATGAAAGAGGGGTCCATATGGATTCCTCCCAGAAATATTTTTCTAGGGTTACTATGTTCCCAGGTAATGAATGACACAGTGCTGCGATTAAGCTCACATTCAGGGTTTGAATCCTGGCAGTTTTATTCCCTCCTTGTGTCAATGACCCTCTCTACGCCTGTTTTCTATCAGTTACGTCATGTGTGAGGTACCTCATTGGTGGTTGTGAGGGTTCAATGACTTACACAGGTAAAGTTAACAGAACAGTGCCTGGGACAGTGAGCGAGCAACACAGAAGTTCTGGCCCTCAGGGAACTTAAAATTCCTTTCCCTCATTGCATTGCATTTCACTCTGCATTTTCTCTTCTGCAAGCTTGTCTACCTGGAATACCTGCCTTGCAATATCTAGTGATATTGGTACCACAGGTAACTGTTATTCCACTGATGAGGAGATATAAAAAGAAAAAAGCATCCGTTGTGCTAAGGAAACTCTTCACATTTCATTAATTAGCCACCCAACAAGCACCAATGCGTTAGGCTCTGTGCAGGGGCTGCTGATATCATCGTGAGGGAACTGGGGGTGGTTCCTCGCTCCCGGGGAGGAAAGGAGTCAGGTGCACAGTGGGAGATTTTGTTGAGCATAAAGAGCATACAGATAGTGCACAAGTGATCAAGTGTCCAACTCGATGAATTTTCACAAGATGACACACATGTATAACTTGCACCCAGATCAAGAATCAGAATCTTGCTAGCCCCCCAGGTGCCCCCTGGTGCCCCTGCAACTCCCAACCACCCACCGCCAGGGTAGACAGTTATCTGACTTCTGAACCACTGGCTACTTTTGCCCAGTTTTAAACTTTACAAAAAAAGAATCATGGCATGTCCTCTTTTGTGACTGGCTTTTTATGTTTATTTATTTTTCCGTTAAGTTTTCATTTTTATCTTTTTAACATTTTTAAAATTATTGTTCAAGTACAGTTGTCTCCATTTTCCCACCACCACTTCCCCTCGCCCCACCCACCCCCACCTCCCACCCTCAATCCTTCCCCCCTTTGTCTTTGTCCACGGGTCCTTTATACATTTTCTTTGACGACCCTTTCCCTTCTTTCCATTATTTCCTTCCCCCTGCCCCACTGGTTACTGTCAGTTTGTTCTTAATTTCACTGGCCTTTTAAGTGCATATTATGTTTATGCCAAGAGTCGTCCACTTTTTTCTGTATAATTATAGTTTATTCATTCTCATTCCTGCATATTACTCCAGTGTATGACTATCTGTGATTTTTGTGTCCACTCTATTGTTGCTGTACATTTGGGTTGTTTCCTTGGGAATATTACGAATACTACTGAAGCTGACATTGTAATACCTGCCAGTTGTTGGATATGTGTGTGCACTTCTGTTGCGTTTACACGTAGGGGTGGAGTGGCTGTGTATAAGACATGGACATGTTGAGTTTTAGTAGATACTGTCAACCAGATTTCCACAGTTGTTGTCACAGTTGATACACTGGTCAGCAGAGGATGAGTTCTGGTTACTCTAAATTGTCTTTTCCATTGTAGTCATGTTGGAGTATATCTTTTTCGATCTGCTTTATGAGAGCAATCTGCATTTTCCAAATACTGATGAAGTTGAATGCCTTTTCACACGTGTTTTTTCTGCTTGGATATCTTTTGTTGTGAAGTGTCTCTTCTCACGTTCACTCATTTTTCTTTGAGTTCTCTTTCTTTTTCTTACTGATATGTAGGAGCATTTTGTATATTACAGATAAGAGTCCTTTCTTGGATATATGTGTTGAAACTCTCTTCTCTCACTCTGTGGCTTATCTTTTTACTCTCTTAATGCTTTTTTAAAAATATATTTTATTGACTATGCTATTACAGTTGTTCTATCTCCCCCTTCACTTTCCTCTGCCCTGCACACCCCCTCCCACCCACATTTCCCCCTTTAGTTCATGTCCATGTGTCATAAGTTCTTTAGCTTCTACATTTCCCATACTATTCTTACCCTCCCCCTGTCTATTTTCTATTTACCATCTATGCTACTTATTCTCTGTACCTTTTCCCCCCTCTCTCCTCCTCCCACTCCCTTGTTGCTTACCCTCCATGTGATCTCCATTTCTGTGGTTCTGTTCCTGTTCTAGTTGTTTGCTTAGTTTGCTTTCGTTCATTTTTGTTTTAGGTGTGATTGTTAATAATTGTGAGTTTGCTGTCATTTTACTGTTCATATTCTTTATCTTCTTTTTCCTGCATAAGTCCCTTTAACATTTCATATAATAAGGGCTTGGTGATAATAAACTCCTTTAACTTGATCTTATCTGAGAAGCACTTTATCTGCCTTTCCATTCTAAATGAAAGCTTTGCTGGATAAGTAATCTTGGATGTAGGTCCTTGCCTTTCATAACTTGGAATACTTCTTTCCAGCCCCTTCTTGCCTGCAAGTTCTCTTTTGAGAAATCAGCTGACAGTCTGATGGGAACTCCTTTGTAGGTAACTGTCTCCTTTTCTCTTGCTGCTTCTAGGATTCTCTCCTTAATTTTAATCTTGGCTAATGTAATTATGATGTGCCTTGGTGTGTTCCTCCTTGGGTTCAATTTCTTTGAGACTCTCTGAGCTTCCTGGACTTCCTGGAAGTCTATTTCCTTTGCCAAATTGGGGGAGTTCTCCTTCATTATTTGTTAAAATAAGTTTTCAATTTCTTGCTCTTCCTCTTCTCCTTCTGGAACCCCTATAATTCAATGCTGGAATGTGTAAAAATGTCCTGGAGATTCCTAAGCCTCTCTTCATTTTTTTTGAACTCTTGTATTTTCATTCTGTTCTGGTTGGGTGTTTCTTCTTGCTTCTGGTCCACACTGTTGATTTGAGTCCCAGTTTCCTTCCCATCACTTCCCATGTACATTTTCCTTTATTTCACTTAGCATAGCCTTCATTTTTTCACCTAATTTGCGATCAAGTTCAACCAATTCTGTAGCATCCTGATTACCAGTGTTTTGAACTGTGCATCTGATAGGTTGGTTATCTCTTCATTGCTTAGTTGTGTTTTTTTCTGGAGCTTTGATCTGTTTTTTTGTTTGGGCCATTCTTTTTTTTGTGTTGATGTGCCTGTCACATATGAGGGGCAGAGCCTTAGGTGTCCACCAGGGCAGGGAAACCCACGTCGCTGGGTTGTGATGCTGTATGTGGGGGAGGGGTCTGAGAGAGAACAATGGTGCTTGCTCTGCTCTCTGCCAGATTTCAGTCACTTCCCCCGCTACTCACAAGCAAAGTGGGCCCTTCTGGTGCTGATTCCCATGTAGGTGGGCTTGTGTACGTTGTAGGACCTTGTGGGTCTCTCCAACGAACTCTCCTGTGAAGCTGGGAGTTTTTCCTACTGCCTCAGCCCCCACGGGTGCTTTCAATAGGTGGTTTGAAGCTTTGTTTCCCCTTGCTGGAGCACTGGGTTGTGCAGTCTGTTTTGCTCCCTAGTTGTTTCTCCCAGTTTATCTGCATGTGAATATGGGACCACCCAGACTGCCAGCTGCCGCCTTGCCCGCCCCAGTCCTCCTGCCACCACCTTGCCACAAGTCCTCTTGGCCCAGCTGCCCGATTCCACCCCTCCTACCAGTCTGGATGAGTGTGTCTATTTTAACTCCTTGGTTGTCAGACTTCCATATAGTTTGATTTTCTGTTAGTTCTGCTTGTTTTTTGTTTTTAATTGTTGTTGTCCTTCTTTTGGTTGTGCGAGGAGGCACAGTGTGTCTACCTACACCTCCATCTTGGCCAGAAGTCCCTCTTAATCATGTTTGAAGTACTAAAGTTCTTAATTTTAATGTAGTTCAATTGATCAATATTTTTCCCCCTATATGGTTATTGCTTTTTGTGTCTTAAGAAATCTTTGCTTGAGGCAGTTCCTGTGGAGGCAGCTATGCTAGACTGGTCAAATGTTATGCCCTCTGCTGCCTAGACTAGCAAACAATTCAGTCAGAAAAGCTATAGGTAACCCCAAGAATCTAAAAGGTGAGATGCCCAATATGATAGGTGTGGGTTCAATCCCCAGGCAGGGCACATACAGGAAGCAACCACTGAATGCCCCAGTAAGTGAAGCAACAAATCAATGTTTCTCTCTCTTCATCACTCCCTCCCTCCCTCCTCTTGTCTCCCCACTGTGTCTCTCCCCACTCCTTTTCCTCTCTTTCTTCCTCTCTCTCTAAAATCAATCAATACATTTTTCTGTAAAAAATAAAAATCAAAAATAAAAGGTGAGATGCTTGCTCCTACCTTCTTTGTGAAGACATGCTGAGAGGGACATACAGAGAAAAATTCAGAGACCACTGTGAGCTCTGTGTTTTCCAAGTGCTGCAGGAGGTGGAATACAATGTGTGGGAAAGAGAAATACAAAAAAGAGAAATGTGCACTGTGATCACAAATAAAGGATTGGAGACAAGCTCAGGGAGGCCAGAAGAAAAATCACAATATTCCTGATGCCCTCATACACCATCTGGCTTCTTCTTCCTCTACTAGACCTCTGCCAAAGAGCAAATCCACAAAGCTAGGCATTTGCATTGGAGATGTGGCCAAAGAGCTGGTGACATGTTACGGTGCACAGAATTTCCAACAAGCCCCCACAGAGATATTTCATCCTAATCCCTGGAATCTATAAATGTGATGAGACATCACTCACTCATGTGAATGTGTGGTATTCAATGCGGAGCTGGACTTAAGTGATTATCCAGGTACTTACAATTTAATCAACAAAGCCTTTCTAAGCAGAGAGCTTTTTCCAGCTGGTGGTGGAAGAGGAAGCCAGAGATTTGAAGAATGAAGGGGATTTGACTTGAAGGTGTAGAAGGTCATGTGAGAAGGAATTGATGGAACCTTAAAGAACTGAGAGAGGGCCCTGGCCAAGAGCTGTCAAGGAAATAGGGTCTTCAGTGCTATATCCACAAGGAGCTGATCCTGCCAACAACCTGAATGAGTGTGGAAGAGATGTCTACTTGGAATGTGGCTAATAACTCGATTTCAGCCTTGTGAGTCCCTGAGAGAGAACTCTGTATCACACTGTGCTGACTGACAGAACTGTGCGCTAATAAATGGATGCCGATTTAAGTTGCTAAGCTTGTAATAATTGGCTACACAGTGATAGAAAAATAAAACACAAGGCATAAATTGAGTGATAGTAAAAAGCCACCTCATGATAAGGCAACAAAGTTGAAAGACATGAATGAGAAGGATGTTTCTAAGTACAATTGATAGAAAAATGATGCTATAAAGTACCATCTAACGTTTTCAAGAAAAAAGGTGGAGGAGAAAGATGAAGAATATGAGAAACGGATAAGGAGGATGAGGAAGAGAATAAATAATAAAATTTTTCATCTGCCTCCACGTGAGCACAGGTAGGACAGACGCCGTCACTGACCCACGTCCCATGTGAGAAGGTGTCTTTTGCTCTCACTGAGTTTAATTCCTCAGCCGGAGAATGATTTCCTTTGTAGTTTTTGAAATGCTCTGGAAATTGCAGGCAGTTTTCACGATGTGTTTATGGGTGTTACAAGCACCCAGAAATTCATTCAAAGTTGTTCATATTTCTAAATACTTTTAAAATAAAAAGACACTTCTTGTCTTTACTCCATGACCTTCATGGGCTCCTCTCATATATTCATGTGAGAGGATAGTGGAAAATGTTCCTGGAGTAAAAATATGTATTTGTAATTTATTTGTAAGGTAGTGTTATCGGTGAGAAAGGCCAAGTTCCTGACTGCATATATCTCCAGTTTGTGACAAGAACAAAGCAAGCCAGGCAAGCTCTGGTGGTCCATGACTGGTGTCGTGATGCTGTGGGGGTGGCACTTTTGGAAGGGCCCCGGGAGAAGTGAACCTTGTTGACACTGCCTCACATTGTCTTGTTTTTCTGTACAGTGACATGACATTCTGCTGACATTCTTAGCTGTGGGAAAGGGACATCGGCCGGTGTGAGAAGTGTTCTGATTATTTTCAGTTAAATCTGGTTGTTTTACAACAAACTGTAAAACTCTTCATTGTCAAAAAAGAAAAAAACCTAATAGCTACTGCTTTGAGGTCCTTACACAGGTCAGCCACAACTTTAGAAGTGAAAACCTTTTCACTGAAGCATAACACAACGAGTGCATGTGTCACTGGTGTGAAGCTCAATGAGCTTTCACATACTGAACACACCTGGGTGCAGCAACCCAGAAGCAGAAGCCCCATGTTCACCCCCCACTCCCAGTTAAATCTTCCCTTTCTCCCCCCCAATAACCTCCATCCTTCCTTCAGAATGCTGAAATGCTTTTTGAAGCAAAATAGATTGTATTTCTTTAACTGGGAAAAAAAGAAGAAATTTACCTTCAGGCCATGAAGGTCTTCTCCTCTTTTCTTGTAGGAGCGTTATGGTTTTGCCTTTTGTGTGTAGGTCTTGTTCCATCTCAATTCAATTTCCAGGGTGATGTGGGGCTGGGTGACTCCCCTCAGCAGGTCCTAAACTTTGGTTTTCCTCTTGTGAAACTGCTGAGAACTCTGAGAGGATGTTCAGAGGCTTTCTGGGTCTGTTTTTCAGTCTCCACTCCTCACGCACTCCCAACTCAGGAAATGACGTGAAGGGGAATCCGGCCACGTGTTTGAGGCCCCTGTGTCTCTTTTAGAAATTCTCTGGTTTCTCTGTCTCCAGATTCTGAGCTTCTGCCAGGACCAGAACGGGGGAATGCCCTGAATGGAGTGGCTGCACGAGTCAGCTCCCTGCTCTGAGGGTCTGCACACTCTAGTCTCAGCCCCTCTAGTCCTCGCTGCCTCAACAGTTCGGCACTGCCGGCAAACAGATGATGTCAGCATTTAACTGGACCTTTCTTGCTTTGCTGGACAGAAGTGCTGGTGTGCTGAAAATTACTCCATATCATCTGCAAAAACATACATTTTTAATTGCAACTGTGACAATGTATGAAGGAAAAAAAACCCACAGAGGGTGCTATTATAAGGGGATACTAGGAGTCTTTGGTTTAAAAGCCACTGTCTTCTGCAGAAGCCACTGTCATTCATCCCTAGTGGGCCTGAGCCTTGGGCACACGGACAGGGCATCGGTGAAAGCACCAGCAGCTCAGCAACTAACCCCACTTTCCCATCAGTCCTCCTTATGCGACAAGTAACTTAGCCCCTCTAGGTCCCAGTTTCCGTGATCCTGGCATTTCTTTTCCATCTTTGAACAGGATCCTATCTTTTAAGTGCTTTAAACCCTTAGAACAAAAGGCAGCTATTTTTAAAAAGATCCCATGAAAAATTTTCTGAGCCCATGTAAAATGGTGTGTGTATGCTTGAAAATCAAGACGGTGGGTTTAGTTTACATTAGTTTAGTTTACTTTAGTTTTGTTTTAAGGAGGAAGCAGAAGAAATTCCATCAGGCCACATACTACCAAAAGCTACTGAGACATAATCCCTCCAGGAGGATATCTGAGGAAAGTGTTACTTTATCTCCACACAGTTTCTTCTAGGATTGCTTCCAGGCCCGCTCCCGCAGCTTGGGTATGAACACGGGTTTACAGAAGAAGTCATTGGCAGGAAATGAAATTAAAAGCCATCAGGTAACATCACCATGTTGGCTGAGCTTATCTTCATAATGTTGAGTGTCCTGGGGTGGAATGGAGCTATTTTCGCCCTTAGGCTTGTGCTAACTGATGAGGCCTAGTGATCCAGGAAGGAGTTAGGAAAGCAGCCAGGGATGGGCGAGGGCAGAGGCCGGCGGGTGGTGGCCCGGAGGAGCCAGGCGTCGCTAGGTAAAGACTGGGGTGCTTGAGTGCTCCCTGGCAGCTGACTTCCACCTGATGAAACTCTGTCACAGTGGAAGACAGGCAGAGACATTAGCAAATCTGAGTGATCACCCCTTTGGGAGAAAAAAAAATGTATAAATAATTAATTGAAATTCTCTCTTAAAGCAGGGTCAGAAGAAAGCGAGTGTTGTCTAGAGGGAAGCCAACACCCAGAGATAACCTCAGCTAATTGAGGATGTGATGGCTCAGAAGGTAAACAAAATGAAGTGTAGTAGAAGCACAAGTAAAACAAATGAAGGGAAATAGGGAGGAAATAAAACACAGGGTGAATCGGGAGGCAGCAACCAATTGGGGACAAGCCAGGGAAAATATTTTTTTAAAAAAGATTAGAGTTTATCATTCTGATGTGGGTTGCTGATAATGGGGGAGGTGTATGGGAAGTCTCTGTACTTTCTTCTCAATTTTGCTGTGGACCTAGAATGGCTCTAAAAATTAAGTTAAGAAAATTGCCTAGAGAAAGTCAAGTAAACTCAGAACATTGAGAGACTGCTAGGGTCGGGGGAGGAGTGCCATCATTCCTTAGAAAAGCACCTCATTCAAAGGCTTGGACCTTGACCTCTCCTTCTTTTGTCTCTAGGGAACATCCCTCTCAGGATTGTGGCTCAAGTAGGGGAGGGGGAAGAAGAGAAAGAAGCAGCCACACAGAATGGACAAGAACCCCAAACAGGAGTAAACAAATTTCTGCAGGAAGTCTCCCAAAAGGATTCTTCTTCTTCTCTCTCCATCCTGAGCTCTCAGCCCATCCCTTCCCATCTTTTCCTTCATTTTTTGCTGTAGTTTTCCATCCTTTCGTGAAACTTTCACACTGGTCACTTACAATATTTCACAACCGTCATCCAAGTGCTGCAAGAAATTAATACAGGAAATAGGGTAAGAGTAATAAAACAAGGTTGATAATAACACAAATTATTATATACAATATACATTATTACAATAATCTTTTAGCATAAGCTGTGAATGGATTTTGGATTTGAGTTTCATCTTGGCACTTGAAGGTTTACATTGTTTTTAAAGACTTTCTAACTCTTTCTGGATCTCAGAATACCTATTCCTGAAACTGTACAATTTCTGTTGCCATTATTTTGAAATAGGTATTTGCTATATTGCAGCACAATGAAATTGTCAAGCAAGTTGTAATGATACATATAATGATACTTTGTCCTTTTAAAGTGTTGCACTCCTACAGCCAAAATTTCCCAAGCTTCCTTGTAAGCCAGGCAAGCTTACAAGAAAAGCCTGTGTACTCAGGATTTTAGAGCTGAGCAAACCAGAACATAGAGGAAGTAAGAATATGAGCCAGTGCCTTACAGGGAGTCAGGAATAAAGCTGGAATTGAAGGAAAATATGTTATACTCAACATTGGACTTCCTGTACTGTGAAACATGAAATAAGGAGAAAAAATGATAAATCAGGGTTGCAGAAGTACTTTAATCAAATTTATATATTTACCAATTAAAATCTAATAATTCATAAGCAGTGTTATTTGAAGAGTGGTACTAACAAAGAACAATATAGTTTTTGTTTCAGTATTTGCTTCTTGATTTCTCATAATTAAAATTTGTCATGAAAACACAAATTTTCATGGTTTTAGTGTAAGAGCAGAGACAAAACATGAATTTAAGAATGATTATTAAATTTATTTTATTCAAGTGAAAAGTCATGCTTGCAAATTCCATACTAGCTACCATCTACCCCTCTGGAAAAGATAACAGATCAGTAAAGATATTATTTGTACTTTTTAAAATAGATTGCTTTAAAAACATTTTTTTTTCATTTGAGAAAGAGGGAGAGAGGGGGGGCGGGGAGAGAGAGAGTGAGAAGCATCAGTTTATTGCTCCACTCACTGATACATTCATTAGTTGTTTCCTGTATGTGCCCTGACCAGGCATTGGACACAAAGCCCTAGTGTGTCAGGACAGTGCTCTAACCAACTGAGCTACCCAGCAGGGTGATGTCTGTAATTTTTAAGAGTCCTTTAAACTACTATTAAAGGTAAAACTACATGCCTTTGATTAAAAAAGACTTTGTGTAGCAAACATTTGCTTCAGATTCCTGGATATTATACCAAGGCAAACCTGAGCAGGAGTTGGCTGGGCTGGCTGGCGTTTTACGTGTTCCTTTCAGATACCGGTGGGAACTGAGATCTGAAGCTATTGTGGGCGGGTGTCGGGGAGGGGTGGTGAGCAGAGATTAGAAATACAGAGTCTGGCCTGCTGTTGGCTCTCAAGTATCAAAACCACAGACGTAAAAACAAACAACCACTGCATGCCGTCTGCCACCTGTCACCTTCCAGCTTTCACTAGTGAACTGCAGAGCTGCACACGTAAAATTCTGCACCTCTTTGTAACACGACTCCCAGCACCAGGCTGTTGGTTTTGTGGGGGGGAAAATGGATTTGAGGTCAAATGACCAGCACCTGAGTCCTGCATGAGATGAGCAGCTTTTGACGTCAGTTGACTTCTTTGGACCCCAGTTTGCTTTCTATACAAGAGAGAGCACGCATTAATTTCTCATGGAATCATTGCTTTGCTTCAGCAAGATATTGGGACTGGCAGAAGCGCTTTGTGAACTGTAAAGGACAATAGAAATAGCTGTTACTGTTCAGTCAATCAATGATTTGTGTGTCACTCATAACCCGTGCCCTATTGCCTTCCAGTCCTGCCTAGTTTTGGCTTTTGGTACTTAACTCCTGAGAGAGCTCTTTACAAGCTACAGAAGGTGTCCCGTCATGAGCCCAGCTTCTTGGGTGTGCGACCCACGCTATTTCATTGGCCCCCTGCTCAGAAAGGCCCTGCACTCAGTCTATGGTCTGCCGTCGTCCTGACATTCTTAATAATTTTCAGTCAAGGGACTTTCGGTTTCATTTTACACAGAACCCTACAAATCATGTAGCCAGGACTGCCTGTTATGTTTTTCTAACTTAAAAAATAAAGCCTGACTTTGTAAAGTTCCTTGGAATTTGCCTCATTTCTAAGCATTTGCTCCAAGGATCTTGATGTAGCAAGTAGTTACAAATTAATATTTTTTGTTAAAATAGTTTATATTTGATATATCATGTGATAAAGCAGAATGCAAAATTGTGACCTAATGGCCGATTCTGGACTATGTAGACTCTGGATTCTGGAGGAAATGTGTTCCGTACTCCTGTCCTCCTGTCCGAGTGCCTGGCTCACGGGGGACAGTCAACGGAAGTGGAATGTGCTCGTGCCGCGTATGCTGCATCCGTATACTGTGAGAAACACTCCCTTTGAATGACAAAAGTATCCTGACAGAGCGGTTTATGGTTTTATTTTCTGTATTGTGGTTAAGGGTATATGACTTTCAAAACACCAGTTGCAGCTTTCTTCAAGTTCTTTGAATGAATTCCATTAAAACCTTTGGTTCTCTAAAGAAAAATGTGAACATACTTTATGTTTTGCTTTCAATCATAATATAGTCAAGCCTGGTATTCTTGTTAAAGAAAGGTTATTTGACTTTGTTGGGTGTGTCATTTGGTAATAAAATGATAGTCAAATGATTTTAAAGTACATATAATTTGTTTTCTTTTTTACATTTTTATTGTATTTTTCCATTACTGTTTAGTCCCCTCACACGCACCCCTACCCATATGATTTGTTTTCTATTGTAAAAAGTTAGGTTACCTCAGATGGGTTTCAGGAATATATTTGGGAGTGGTGGGCACTTCTACAGGAGAAAGAGGTTATGTTAGTTATATAGGAATAGAGAGTTTGTATTAGTTATCTAATGTTGCACAAAAATTTGCTCTGTAGCATGTCAGTATAAGACAACATTTGCTTTTCACATGGTTTCTGAGCATCAGGAACCTGGCTCAGGGTCTCCTCTGAAGCTGCAGTCAGGATGCTGGCTGGGGCTGCAGTCCCTCGAAGACATCTCTGGGATCAGGGGACCTGCTTCCCAGAGGTCGTCGTCTCCTGGCTATTGGCTAGAGGCCTCAGTTTCTCTCTACGTGGGCCTCTCCAGTGGCCTGCTTGAGTGTCCTCAAGACATGGCCCCTGGCTTCCCCCAGAACAAGTTATCTAAGAGAGAGCAAGAGAGAAGCCAGGATGACTTTCATAATCTTGCCTCCAGAGAAATATCCTATCACTCCTCTTAATTTTCTATTGCTTGTACAAACTGTCTTAGTCCATTGGGCTGCTATAAAAAAACAAAGCCACAGACTAGGTGGCTTATAAACAATATAAATTTTCTTCTCACAGTGCTGGATGGAGGCTGGGAAGCCCAAGATCAAGGTGTTGGCAAAACCACATTCTGGTGAAGAATCTTTTCTGGGTTTATAAATGGCACCTCCAGTACCCTCATGTGGTGAAGGAGGGGAGAAATCTCTGTGAGCTCTCTTTTATTAGAACACCAATTCTGTTTACGAGGGCTCCAACTTCCTAACCTAAGCACCTCCCAAAGGCCCTACCCCCTAATGCCATCACCTTGGGGGCTAGGTTTCAACATATGAATTTGGGGTGGGGGAGGACACAGACATTCAGACCATAGCACAGACCAACCCTGATGCAATGTGGGAGGGGACTATAGAGGGATGTGGGTATCAGGGGGTTGGGATCATTCAGGACCATCTTGGAGGCTTGCTACCACCACGTCTTTTCCCTAAATTCTGCTGCAGTTCCTAATGTTTGGCTTCCAGAAGTCCTACACAGCAGACTGGAGGCATGGAAATCAGACTCGGGTTAATTTTCAAGTCCAGTCCATACATTTTTATCAGATACTGAGTCAGGACTGTTGTGTTGTACAACTGTGGAAGACTCATCAATGTGAATGAGGCCATGTGAAGTGTCTCCATGCACTACATTCTTAGTGTTGTGTTAAGTCCCACCAGGTTGGGGGCACAGGTGGTCTTGAAGAGAGGGAAACAAAAAGGATATGCTGGCAGGTATAATCAAGCAGTGGAAAGTGCAACTCAGACTAAATGCTGTAAGGGTTTAGGGCTCCCTGCTAGTTTGTAAGAATACAAACTTTCCTGAAGATGTAAGTGTGTTGAGGACTGCATAGAGACGATGTGGAGAGGTGAATGGGCCTGAGGATGGGAGGGGGCTCTGAGCAGTGACAGGAAGGGGCAGGAGGCTGATTCAGAAGCCTCACAGGCTTGAGTGAGAGTGACTTTTACCCTCAGAGGTCTCAGAGGGTCCCACTCTCTGCTTACACCAGGAAGATGGAGGGAAGCAGAATCATCAATAGAGGGGACCCAAAACCACGGACATTTGTCAGACACCAGCCATATGCAATGTACTCTCCCTGTTATTTTACTTAATCTCCAAATGACTGGGAGAGGCGAGGGTAGCATCTTCCTCTTTACAGAAGTGGGTGTTGAATCAAGAGTTGTTTGCGTCCAAAGTACACACTATTTTCACAAGACACTTGCCATCTCTATAGGGATGGATCAGCTGGAACCTGTGAAAAACAAACAAGACTCCTTGCGGGGAGGGAGGATGCTGAATAATTGGCATATAGCCACTGCGTAAACTTCCTCCTTTCTGTCCACAGTCCTGTAGGGCAGACACTGACTCTTCTTGAGCAGCGATCTTCAACCTTTTTCATCTCTTGGCACTCATAAACTAATTACTATAATTCTACTGTACACCCAAAAATATATTTTTTGCCAATCTGACAAAAATAGCTATAATTTTGATTCATTCACTCTGGATGGTTATTGTTGTGTTGACTATCATCATTTTTTAAAATTAAGAAACATCTGTTTATTGCATTTTTCCCATTACCATTTATCCCCCTTATAGCCCCTCTCCCCTGCAATCGCTCCTGTTGTCCATGTCCATGAGTCCTTTTTCCTTTTTGCTTGATCCCTCCATCCTCTACCCTCCCCCTGTTCTTAGCTGTCATCTTACTCAATATCTATGAGTCTGTCTTTATTTTGCTTGTTAGTTCAGTTTGTTCATTAGATTCCACACATGAGTGAAATCATATGGTATTTTTCTTTCTCTGGCTTGTTTCACTTAGCATAACATTCTCTAGTTCCCTCTATGCTGTCACATGGTAAAATTTTCTATCTTTCCCCCCCTTTTAATGGCTACATATTATTCTATTGTATAAATGTCCCATAGTTGTTTTACCTATTCATCTACTGATGTGTTGTCATTTTTTTATTTGACAGTCTAAGGGAATAGAGCTCAGTACGCCTGACTAAATAATCATATATTACATGTTTTAAAAATTCTTGCAATGCACCAGTGGCTGAAAATCACGGTTTTAGAGATTTCATAAAGACACAGCTGACCACAATTTCTACTCTGTCTCCCGTGGTCAGACACACCTAGCAACAATAGACGCAGGCGTGTCCTGCAGAGGCCTCATCTCACTCTCGTTTCAAAACAGAGCCATTTGCTTGTAGCCACTTTCCATTTAAACAAAATCTATTTCTCAGATGGAGATGAGAGTGATTACTTAAAAAGAAGAAAGAACAATTATGTTATCAAATCATAGCATAGAAAATAAAACAGAAGAGGCATTTAAGTGCTCAGTTTGGGATAGAGGCGTCAGGGGAGCCAAGTTTGAATTCTGGCTGCACATCTGGGCGACTTAAAGCAAAGCATGGAAGCTCAAGCTCTCACCTGAAAATGTGGGTGGTGATTCCTACCTCATTAGAATATTGTTTTAGAGGAAGTAATATTAAATACTGCTTTGAGTAGCTCATAGTAGGTGCTATATAAATTCTAGTTAATTCTATTATGACTTTAATTTTCCCCCCAAAGATTTACTGTTCAAACTATGGTCCGTTTTGGCTAAAATGTAACCTATCTGCATTCTTAGGCCAATGCCTATTAATGCTGGGTGTTTACCTGAGGATGCAGACTGTGCACTCACAGTTACACTGCTCATTGTGGTGGGCGGGGAGTGGGGGGAGCTGTAGAGCAGGCAGTTGTCACCGGTGTTGCTCGGAGTTATAGAAACATTCAGGGAGAACCAAGAGTGGTTAAAAATACTATTACCTTCTTCTTTGAGTGATGGCAAAGTGAAGGAAATGGGGACGATGATGGTATGTTGGGAGTGGTGTGGACGTGGGACAAACCAAAGCTAAGGCAGGAAATTAAATGTACTGATGGATTTGAAAGTAGTTTGCAAAGAATATGTGCCACATACATTATCATCAGGGGCCCACCTCAGGTTATCAGTGTTCGTGGCAGAAGAAGGGGAAATGGAACCCAGGTTGCTGAAACCCAGACAAATGATTTCTCCTGCACCACGCCCTCTTGGGAATACGGATGTTACACCTCTCTCCTCATATTCGTGTGCTACCATCTAGAGCATGTCTAGTGCCTGGTGGGAGAAAGTGAATTAATTAAGGTCTTCCCATGCTGTTATCCATCTGCTTCTCTACAATTTTCATTGTAAGGCCAAGTTATCAAAGAGATGCCACGACTTACCTTAGTGGAGTGCAACAAGGAGGAAAGAGAGAGACTCACACCTTAGGAGGAGAGTTCAAGAGCTTAGACCTTTGGGCGGCAAGTACAACTCAGCCTGAGGGCTTTGATAACTGTGCCTCTGAAAGGCAGGGAGTGTGTGTGTGTGTGAGAGAGAGAGAGAGAGAGAAAAGGAGAGAGAGAGAGAGAGAGAGAGAGAGAGAGTGTTGGGCGTGTTCAGTCAACCACAAAGAATCCTGAATACTTTGGCTGTATATGTGGAAAAGCTTGCTGCATGTGTGGAATGAAATGGCCTTTTTTTCCTCCTTTTATTTTTTAGTCAGATAATAGATAAATAGATAGTAAAGATGATGAAGAGAGTTACAAAGTTCTTGAGGAAGAAATATTGGAAATTAGTCTCAAAACTACTTTGCAATTATATCTGTATACTTTAGATATTCTAGCTTAAGCTAAAGGTAGTAATATATAGTTTATGCTATAATGGAGGCTTAGTTTTTAATAAATAAAAATTTGTGTGCTATTTTACAGAAGGTGGATTCAGTTATTGACTATTTATTTATTAGACATAAAAACATGACCTGAAGGAACATCAGTACATATAATTAAGATGAGGCACCTGAATCAATGACTACTAGCAGTTACTGTTTTAGTGTCAGCTTACGGAGGTTGGAATAGATAATTTCCTCCAAAATTCTCCCAATCTAGAACTCACCATTTTGCATATGTTTTAGAGGCAAGCCTAGCGAAAATGAAGCTCATTGCTCACCTAGTGTAGCTGTGCACCCGATCTCTAGTCTACATCATTTGTAGGTGGCACTCTCTGGGACTAGAAATTGCTTAAATTAAAAAATAGGAATGAAAGGCGGAGAATTGTTTACTCACTGTAAACAAACCATCAGATAATTCAAATCACAATTTGTCTCACTGGCAGTTTCATTTATCTGAGTAAATGAAATCTTTTCACCTCTTCACCTTACCTTACCAGAGCAATATGAATTTAATGCTGTCCAAATGTCTTGGTTGTATTTGCTTGCTTACTGTGCCTTACAGTCAGAGTAAAGATGAGACCTGAGAATTTTTTTAAAACCCCAAATTGATTATCATAAATAAATAAATAAATAAATGAATAAAAAGAGTAGACCGTAAAAGCTCTCATCACAAGAAAAAGAACTGTCACAATGTGTGAGTGATGTTAATTAGAGTTAGCATGGTGATCATTTCACAACATATGCAAATACCAAATTGTTATGTTGTACATCTGAGACTAATATAATACTGTATGTCAATTATATCTCAATAAAAAAATAAGGAAGAAAAATATGTTGTATCCCTTAAGTGCAGAACACTTCTAAAATGTATGGTACAACATGAATGCAAGTTATATTTAGATGAAGAAGGAGACCCCAGGAGAATTTTGAAACATTTTAGAGATTGGGAAAGTGGGGAAAAGAATGTATATTTATTCAAAGGACTTATATAACTTACCTATAAAAAGTTCAAATATTTTGCCCCAAAACAAGAACATATGCCTACGGTCCATCACAGTTTATAAATGAGAGGTTTGAGGGGCAGGAAGTCACAAGGGTCAGGCTCTTCCTGGGGTTCACAGGAAGAAGATGTTAAACACAGGAGTCCCCTGGGGCTTTGACTTTTGCAAATTCCATTTCCAGTGGCAGTGGTAACTTCTCCTTGTAGCCGATCACACCTTGTGCATGCAGGGTTTCTCCCCGGTCTGACTGAAGTACTTCCCTGAAGAAGAGAAGTTGGAGCAGCCCCAGAGCATGGACCCAGCCTGGTGGAACTCTTGGCTTTTGGGAATGGCAGGTAGGGATTGTCATCCCCCAAGAAGACGTTTTCCATAGCTTCAGGGAGATGAGCGTTCCCAGCCTCTCTGTGGCACAGTATGATTTGGTGACTAAATTCTAACAAATGAGATGTCAGCCAAAAACACCTTCCCTGAGATATAACTACTGTGCACTCTTGAGTTCTCTGCTCCTTTGTCCCTTCCTCTGTTTGGGGACTGGAAGATGGGCACAGGAGGAGGACTGTCCCTCTGGTGATGGTGACAGAGAGGGAAACTGGAGGAGTCTGGACTCTGAGGACTTTGTGGACCTGCCGTGACAGCCCCGCACCTGTTACATCTTCTGATTTCACCAAGGAGGGAAGAGAATTTATTTCTGTCTTGTTCAAACACTGTTATTTTGAGTTTTCTGTCACAGCTAAACTGGGTAAAAGGCAGAATTTAGTTCTTGAGTGTTCATTTGTTTCTTTGTTTTTGACAACATTTTCCATTCACCAGTGACAATACAGAGAAATTGGTACCTGATAGCCACGTGGGACAGTACAGAGTTGTGTTGCAGGCCAGATCCTGGGATTCTGAAGGACTCCTGCTCTGTGTCAGCGGTGGACTCGGGGTTACTCATGAATCTCCAGGGCCACACTCCTCCTGTTGGCTGCTAACAATTCATAATAAAGAGTAGCATGCCAGCAGCCCCTTAAATATATATTTTTAAAACCAATTAACGAGGTCTTGGTAGAACTCATAATGGGGTCTGCCCTTTGGGATAGTTTTATCTTAGGGGAGAAGTGATGAGCTAAGAATTAAACAGATATTCCAAATAATTACCCCTCAAATGGTGTCAGGGAATGCAGGCCAGAGCCCAAGATTCTCTTATGATTAAGGAACTATTATACAAACTTTTAAAGAGGGGGAACAGGAAGGGGATAGAGCTAATTCAGAGAAAATAAACTCAACAAAGATTGTAGCAATTACGGCAAAACCCCAGCTGCTTGCAATTTTTTGCTGCTTCTTGCCCTAGGACATTTCTGTGCTCACGACTGTATGGCATTTCAGTAGGAATTGTTCTATCTCAGCTCTTCCACTGAGGTGTCTACTTGCCATTGGAACTCTTAGCCACAGCTGACATGTCCTTCTTCATTAGGGCCCTCCCTTATCCTTTGCTTCATCTAGCAAAGTACCAGTGGTCATCAAACCATGGCTCATAGGCCCAGTCCATGGGCTAACAATGCTCTCTTGGAGGAGAGAGGCAAGATAAGGAAAGGACTTGAGCTAGAGAAGGGGGAATGAGGGTCATGTAAAGCCTAGAATTCAATGCTACAGTCGCATTCCCACCATGGGTTTGAGGTGGCTGTTGAGGGCTCTTGAAGCTGGCATGATGCCAAATACAGTGCAATGCTTTGGCACCGTTGCATTTGGCTGACTTTTTAAAAGAAGTGTTTTGTGGATCTATTTTGGTGGCTTAGGTATGTGCTGATACACACCAAGATCAGGTGGAGCTAGCATTTTAGGGAACCAGTAAAAAGACAGACAAGGACCAAAAATAACTAGAGCCATGGGGAGAATTCCAAGGGTCATCTCAGTGACAACTTGTTTGATTACAATAATCTTCACTGTGGGCGTGAGCTGCTTTAAAGAACGCAAATCGACACCACCTATATGAAAGGGTGATTATCCACCTTGAAAAGGCATAGTGCATTTACAGAAGCCTTCACCATCAGTCCCTTTAATGCCAATGAAATGTAATGAAAAGCAATTCAATATATATAATAGTGTGTTTTTTGAGAGTACACCCATTGGATAAAGGGCCATTCACATACATATGTTCTGAAGAAATACATTTCAGAGAACTTCAGCAAGATCAGTTTTCAACTTTCTTTTTGTATCTATACATTCAAGAACTGTCCATTAAGGTACTACACTTTGATACTTTGCCTCATAGGTCTGGAAGGCCCAGATTTTGCATTCCCGACAAGTTCCCAGAGCACACTTCAAGCAGCCAGAGCTTCCAGAGAACCAGGCTGGGGAACCAGGCAGAAACAGGAAAGATGTGAGGCATGGAGACTTCCAGCCCAGTAGTGCAGTGGCCTAAGTCTGGGAGGATGCTTGCTTTTGCCAGCTGGGGCAAGGTTGGGGATGGGTGGTGTAACACCACTGCCACCAGTACAAGCCATCTTCCTTTGCTGCTGCTAGACAGTAGGTGCTGTAGTTCCTGCATTTGAAATGAATTCCTAAAATGAATTCCTATTTGCATTGACTGCTCCAGTCTCTCGACATGAGTGGGAGCACATGGTTGGCCAAGCCAGGGTAGAACATCTGTACTCTGGCTTTTGGAGGGTGGCAAGGCTGATATCTGCTCTGTTCTGCTTCTGCAGAGGAAGACAGGCCTTGCTTTTTGCCATTTTTCATGGGATAAGAACTTCCCCAAATTAGGAACAAGGTTCAAATGCTGGGCAGTGCCCGCCTCCCTATTGCAAACTAACCCTAACCCTAACCCTAACCCCCCCCAAAGATATATGTCCATAAATGTCCATTACTTGAGTTCATACATTACAAAAGCCTGGTTTGGTTATGTAGCTCACTTTTACCTGATCCATGGCACAGAGACAAAATTCTCGGGATCCTGCTCCACCCAAGGTTTCAGCCTTGGGCTCAGTACTCTGCCGCAGATGGAAGAGACGGCCTTCTGTGTTGCGTGCTGTGCTCACAGGGCCCCTTTCTTCCTGGGAGCACAAAACACCATCCAGTCCACTGTCATTTGCTTTATTTCATCTCACACTTAACTGCACATTTTTCTTGTGTCAGGAAGTTTTTTCTGGATTTAGTTTGTGAGGGTCGGTGAACTCCCAAGGTGTTTAGTTCATCTTCCTGATGGGATTTATGGGGTAATTTCTGCAATATTAAAAAACAAAGATAAATCTTGTGCAGTGGCTGAGAAGAATGAGAAATGTCAAAGTGCATGCCTATCTGTTCCACTCGTAGGATCACTACGCCCATCCACACTGCAAGGTGGTTTTCATTAAAATGTGACATTTATCTTCCCAAAGTGAATTTGTGTTACTATCATAAGGATAAAAAAGTCACAATTTACTGCAAAAAGTAAATACAGATAAAGATAAATGATATTTTTAAACAAAAACCATAATTTTAAAATAATGCCGTTCTTAAATATACAACGCTAAAGCCCCCCAAATTGGCATGAGGATTCAAATGAAATAAATTCTAATGTTTGATGAGGAGAATATATTGGACAAAGATGCTTGTTGTCCAAACACCGAAATAGAGACTTTTATTGCCACATACGCTCTCCCACTCCTAGTCCCTGAAAGGCAGGAATCATAGACATTTCTTGCCTTGAAAGTGAAGATCTTAAGTTTAGACTTTGTTGGGTGAGAAGGGGACGAGGGTACTGGGACGATCAGCCACTTGATTGAATTTTGCCACTTTTTAATCGGCTATGGACAAGCCATCAATGAAAGCGTCCAGCTGCTGGAGTGGATATAACTCCTTGAGGCTGGACAGACAGCCCCAGACCAGACCTCACAGTCCATAGGAGAGATAGAGATGTTCTTTGCTCTGTTCTTTTCTTCACTAGAGAAACAACATATACAGAGATCACCTAATTTAAGAACTAACTATGGGTAACTTAAACATCTAGTTCACAGATATAGCAAACTGGAAAATTTGCTGGAGGTTCCAGGACCTGATTTTAATTCTGGTTCTCATACTCTTCCTTCATCTGAGGAATGAGAGAGTGGGAGTAAATGATTTAAAGGGTTCTTCCTCCTTCAAGATCGCACAATTCTAAAGACGAAAAGCATTTATCTCTACAACGTACTCTGCTGGAAGGAGAGGGGCAAGATTAGGAAAGGATTTTACTTGAAGATGGGGGAATGAAAACTGAAAAAGCCAGAAACACATGGAGAATGAGGGACATGGAGAAGTCTGTGGTAGGGAGATAACAAGAGGACTCCACTGCTCATGCTTCTCCCATTCCCTGTGGAAAGCGGGAGACGCTTGGACACCATCATTAGTTGATTCGTCATTGTTTCCAGCAGTTTTAATATCTGTTCCTGAATGACAAAGTCACAGTAAACCTGACCACTAGGTGAAGTGACTTTCTGATTATCGGTAAAGACAAGATAAAACCAAGTCTCAGATTTCAGTTCCTCTTCCACTGATCTATAAGACCCTCCCTGTGATTAAAGTCCAGCAATTACTCTCTGTAGACCTTGACACAGGATTCAGAGCCAGGGGAGAGCTGAGAATCAGGAACCGAACATCAGCCACTGCCAAGCAGACACCTAAGTGAAGGTGTCTGGCTTATGTTTCTCCCCATATTATTTCTCAATATGTTAGGAAAAGAAAAAGAGGAGCCTGGCTTTTTAGGAAAAAGTTAACTTTTAAGTCTCTGGTAGTTAAAGCTTACACAGATCTCAATGGATTTACTTACTGCTTTTGGTTTTTCTTTTTCTGGCAAGACGCATGAAGGGGAAAAGTAGAAAGGATTTTCTTTTTCTGCTTTGACACCAAATACGACAGTCCATGTAATACTTTTTAAAGGTCTACGGTGTGCCAGTCTTTCATACGTGGTATTTAGCATTCCTCAGTACTCTGAGATTGATGTGGATGTCAATATGACAACTCTGAGGTGTTTGAGATTCCTCAAGGTTATGCAGGGTTACCCTCTGTTCTCAGTTCAAGTCAGATGTGTTTAGAGCTGCTCCTCAGCTTCTGGGCTCATCTGGAAGGCAGCTTGGCTGTGAAAGGAGAATAAACTTTGCTCAAAGACACCAGCCAAGGCCTGAAAATGTGAACTTGCCCAGCCCCGAGCCATCAGCGTGTACTGGGACCATGAGTCAAACCTCACAGTGCCTACAGGATGACGGAACGCCGTCACAGCCTACTGGCTGAACAAACGGGTGTGTGATCGACTGTGCCTGCAGAGTATTTTCCAAAAGAAGACATCTTCCTAAACACAGAGAGTTGAAATGCTAATATTTCAAATTGGTCTCTTTGTCTTTCATTCTGGAACTATATTTTGATCTACTTGGTCAGGTTGGTCCTATAGCTTAGGTAAACTTCTTAACATGTTCATAAGTGTTGACTTTTGAAAACTAATATAGTGGCGCATGGCCAAGTGCACTGACTTGTGGAAAAGAGACTTTCTATGGGGATAAGACTGCATGCTCCTGGCTAATTTGTTAGACTTACCGAAACAAAAACTGGCACACAGACCAGCAATTTTCCATTAGCAAGTAAATCTTAAATGGCTTGCTAAATAGGGAGATCAGTTAAGAATAATTCTTCATATTCTAATAAAGATTTTTTATATAGGTAGCTTTACTCATTATTAAGAAACTGCAGACTCACTATACAGCGTGTGGCAAAAGTAGATTTACAGTTGTGAGTACGTGAAACAGAGTTTATTCTTGTATTAGTATTTATTAATGATTGTATTATTTCCACATGAACAACTGTAAGCCCACCTTTGCCCCACCCTGTATACATATCTCAAAGGCATCAAGCAAACATTCAGAATTAACCAGTACCAACATGGTCAGAATTTGTTTTCTCAACTTTAAGGTAAGTCAGACCACAAACAAGAGTCAGGCTTAGGATAAAGTGGTATCACAAATAGGTTTAAAAAAATTATGACACACCAGCATGGTGGCTGCTACATATGTCACTATGAACTATGATGATGGCGATCAGTGTCTTGCATCCCTTTCACTGGTTTCCACATCATTCCACTTACCCATTATATTCTTCTCCAGAAGGGGAAGGAGGACGTAATGAAAGTCACGGATGTGAACTATTTTTATTGATGTGGAAAAATGTCTAAACATTGCTCACTGGAAAAGCCAGGTTCTAGGAAATTATGTAGAATTATGTCTGCATGTACATATTCATAGAAATATCTCTATGGGTATTCAGCAAAATGTAAGTGGTGTTATCTTTAAAGAGTGAGGTTTCAGGTGACTTCTGCTATCTTATTTGTGCTTTTCTGCACCGTTTAAATTCCTATAATGAGCATATACCATATGTATGCTCAGAGGAAAGAAGTAAAGCAGAAAAGCATTTTTTTTAAGATTTTATTTATTTATTTATTTTTAGAGAGAGAAGGGAGGGAGATAGAGAGAGACAGAGAAACATCAATGTGTGGTTGCTGGGGGTCATGGCCTGCAACCCAGGGATGTACCCTGACTGGGAATCGATCAGAAAAGCATTTTTAAAAAAAGAATAATAATTATAAGCAGTAGTAATCAGCACTGGCTTAAAAAACTTGAAAAAATTTTTTCTCAGTGGAGAGTGACTGTTCAACAGAATATAACATTTTTTAAAGGCACCACAATTTGGTGATCTTTTGTGTGTAATGTTTTTCTTCCATTTGAGTGTTATGTGTAAATACATGCTCTAAACAGAATCCACCAAGGTATTCAAATAAGAAGCAAGAGCTGTTAGTTTGAATAATATTAAATAGCTGTTTTCTATTATTTGAAAAAGTGTGTTAAGTCATGAAGTTTTCATTTGTCATGCAGACACTGTTAGAATTGCTGAGATGCAGCCCAGAGAGAAGGGGAGGAGGAGAGAAGGGCACTGTGCTTTACATCTACCTTTTAGAAGACATTTGTATGCGAGAGAAATAACAGTGTCTGTAGCATCTCAAATTCAATGGACATCTAAAAGTACAGGGCACATCAGATGTGTGTTTCAGACATAGCAACATATTTCAAATATCATGCCATTGTTAGAAGATTGTGCAATGTTCAAATACTCCTTGAGCAGTAAGATTTTTAAATGATTATCTTTCACTTTATGTATTCAGAAATATGGTATGTGAGAGTGCAGTGTTATAAAGCTCAGCAGACAACTGAAATAAAAGAAACTTGATCTTGGACTGAGCAGAAATGACTCTCCTCCCTGAAGATTTATAATTTTCGGCAGTAAATGAGTGTTGGCATTAGAAAGCTAAACCACACAGCACGTAGAGAATATTAGCATTCAGTAAACAATCAAGATTGCAGCCAGCTAGTGCCCGACGTCTGGCATGAGTGTTCCCAGCTTCCTTTAAAAGTAGTGCAGCTGTTCCACTGATGGCTGAGAATCCAGGGTGATATCAAGGAACAGAAACTGTTGAGTTTCCTTAGCTCTAGTGGGTGTCAACCTCAAAATGTGATTAATGTGATAATACCAGAGCATTTCTGAGGGAAGAAAGAAAATAAGTATAATGTTATGTAAATAGATACATATTATTTTCCTCTCTTTTGACATAAACCATTCTAGAAAAAGAAATGACAGCAAGGAGGTGAGAAATGAATGAAGCAGCCTCTGCTGTCTCTAGATAATTGCAAAGCAGGCTGACAGCTCTGGGCCAGAGGGCCAGGAGCGGGCCCAACCAGGCTGGCTTCCCCACAGTTATTGTAATAGTAGCTCACGTTCATGGGCTGTTTAATATGTTCCAGACCCTTTGCTGGCTGCTTCACATGAATTAGATGATTTAATCTTCACTGCCACCCTGCAGCATAAGGACTGTTATCACTGTCATTTTACATATATAAAAATTGAAACTTGGAAAGGTTAGGTAGCTTCTCAAGGTCACCCAGTGAGGGGTGGAGCTGGTATTTGGACCCAGCAAGGGTGCTGGCTACCTATGCCATGACATTCAACTGCTTCCCTGTGCCTGCAAGCTGAGGAGTAGGCTTTTGTGTATATGAGCTGTCGGTGACCTCAGCCTCCAGTCCCAAATCTCTCTTTGGGATACTGGAAATCTTTTTCTTTATTTTATGCCAGGAAAATACTTTCCATCAAGCCAAGTCAAAACCATTTTTATGCTGTTGTCTTTGAAATGCCCTCTCTCCACCTGCCTCCACCCACCTCTGCCCTGGGTTCCTGATAGTTCTTAAAGCGGACGGACCTACAGAAGAGTTAAATACATACCTAATTGGAAAGCAAGAGGAAAAGGATGAGCCTAGAAATGCTTAGAACTAAAATTTGAATTTTGAGTCCTCTGGCAGTATTTTTCCTTATTTTGTTTAGTGACCTGAAAATGGCCAGCAGACACTAAATATTCCTGGAAATTTGAATCACCATTAGAGCTCAAGTTCTCCTTGGTTCAAATTCTCTTCTAAAATGAGACCAAAGCTTACTCAAGGCAGCAGGTGAATGGCAATGCTATTCCAGCACTCCAGCCGGCTTCATCGTCTCACCCAACCCAGAGAAGGTTGCTGGGAGTGTGTGTATCCAATTCTCCTGCTGCCCTTTATTTATCCCTTGGAGGGGAAATAAGGCAATTTCATCAAGAGGTTTTTACTCTGAACTCTTTCTACTTTTTAATAAAGGATTTAAGTATTTACCTCCATTCTTTGAAACATGAATTCTCCTTGAAACACAATATTGACCACTTTTAGTGTTTTGAGTTATGTATCTAGGCCAAGATATTACATGATTTATTAATAGTAACAGTAATAACCATCAAAAATACTGGAATTCATTTATAGAGAAAATCTCAGATGGCCTCAAGACATCTTCAAAGTGGCACAATCCTCTTAATCAATTAATAATGAAAAATCTATGTAGATCATTGAGATAGTAGATAAAAATCATTAAAAAAAATTCTACTACTGAATGTAGTGTAGCCATTTTAAAAGCTAATACAATTGGAAGTTTATACCTATTATTCCCCTTCATTTTTTCATCCACTCCCAGCTGGCCTCCCCTATGCAACCATCAAGAAGCAAAAGGGAGTAAAAAGTACAAACTCCCATGTACAAAATAAATAAGCCACGTGGAGTACAGTCGGTAATATCATAATAAGTTTTCAGGGTGACAGATGGTTACTAGACTTACTGTGGTGATCACATCATAAGGTACATAAATGTCAGATCACTATGTTGTACACGTGAAACTAATACAAAATTGTATGCCAACTGTACTTTAACAAAAGTCTTTTTGAAAAAGGCAGTACAAATCTAATTATACAGTTGATCCTTGAATAACATGAGTTTGAACTACCCAGGTTCACTTACACATGAATTTTTTTTCAGTAAATACCTGTACTATTTTTGATCCATGGCTAGGAGGATTTTGGTATTTGTGTGTGTGTGTGTGTAGTGGTGGTGGTGGTGGTGGGGGTCCAATTCCCTGTGGATATCCAGGGACAACTTAAGTTTTTAGGGAGTTAGAATCTGTACTTGGATTTCCACTGCTCAGGGGTCTGTTCCCTAATCCTCGAGTTGCTCAAGAATCAACTGTATAGCATTGAACAGTGAAACTTTTATAACTTTCACGTGTGACTTCTAGATTAGATCTGGGATATTAGCAGCTAAAAAAATCAGTAGTTTGAATGGATAAGCACAATTGTGATTAACATTATTAAAATGAAAAAAGTGACTAAGACATTTTTGTGCAATTGAAGAGTTTTTCTTCCTTTACATTATCCAGCTTCTACTGTGCAACTAGTATTCCATTTTAGGTTTTGTATGTTGTCTAGATTCTTACTCAAAATATTAACCATCATGTATTACCAGTTTTTCTCATTATTTAACTAGGTTTAAAAATTTAATGCTTTTATTAAGTACAGATGAATCCAAAGGCTGAGAATCACCAGTATGTCTGTGAGAAAGACTACTGGGAGGTGGTAAACAGAGATTTCTATTAGAATAAGGAAGAATTGAATGTGAGCTGGATCTCTATTTCTACTGTTAAATTTAAAGGTTGGGTGTTTTTTTCTAGAACAGATGTTTATTGGGCATAAAATATTCTAAGCAAGGCAATATAGTAGTTATGTTACAATACACAGAGAAGGGTAACATATACTCTGATTTTAAGGATTTAGATCAAGAGATTAGAAATATTTATGTAAAATATTATTAAAATATAAGGTAAGTGTAAACTGTTAGTAGGAGCAACAATGCTAAAGAAATGCAGAAAAGTTTGCTTCTGAAGGAGGCAGGATCTAATCTGAGCTTGGAAGGATGTGTGGTGGACAGCGCTGTTTGCCTCTCCAGCCTCCATTCACCCGTCTTTCCATGTTTTTCGGAAACTCTTACCACATACATCTCAGGGAACGCACACTCCATCTTAAGCTCCAAGGGAGAATCCTGACTAGTCCCATGCTAAATCCATCATGGTTATCCTATCCTCTCATCCCTTCCCTCCCCCATGATTTGTTCAGGGAACCAGGCTTAAGTCAGTCAGAGGACGGCATTTCCCCAGCCACTGACACTGCTTTGGAGGTAAGCACTTGACCCAAATCAATCCAACCAGCCTAAAAGGAAGGGCCTTTGATTCATAATTGGGAATGAGAGTTTCATTCTCTCCTGACACTGAAAGGATGTTGTTGCTTTTGGCAGCCATATTGAGGTCATGAGGGATGCTGGCATGAAGATGAGACTGGCCCGTGGAGAGGCTGGAGAACAGGGGAGAGGCCGAGCTGTAGGCCTGTTTGTTCTGAGCCTAGAGCTCAATCTGCCTCTGGATTTTCATCATTCGAGACAATACGCTTCTTCAAAGTTTAGGCTGGTTGGAGCCAGGTTTTCTGTAAGTACCAACCAGCATCATCTAAACTGCTATCAGTAGAGTTGGTTGTTTTCCTAGCATGTATTTCCCTCTTTTTCTGATAATAGTAGCCTGTTTCTCTTGGGTGGGATCTCCTTTCCACCATTTTGCCTTATAGTTTAAACAAGAGAGACTTTCTCTTAGCTCCAGGTGGGGCTGGATGCAATGATTGAGTCAGACGTGGGCATAGGAAATGTGCGAAAAAGTTGCCGAGGCTTCTGAAAAGCAGCTTCTCTTTCCCATGGGAAGTACCAGATATATTGTCCTTTATACCCCTGCATAACAAGTGAGCATAGGGGGCCTGTGTTAGTTTCCTAGGGCTGCTATAACAAATCATCACACACTGGGTGGCTTAAAACAGTGGGAATTTATTCTCTCACAGTTCTGGAGGCCAGAAGTCCAAAGTCAAGGCATTGACAGGGCACTGCCCTTCTGAAGTCTTTAGGAAAGAATTCTCCCTTGCATCTTCTTAGCTTCTGGTGGTTACCAGCAATCTTTGAAATTTCTTGGTTTGTTGCTGCATCACTCATCTCGGCTGCTGTTTTCACATGGCCTTCTACCTGTGTCTCTGTGCCTAAATTTATTTCTTCTTATAAAAACTCCAGTCTTTGGATTAGGGCCTATTCTAAACCCCATATGACCTCATCTTGACCTGACTGTATCTATGAAGACCCTATTTCCAAATAAAGTCACATTCACAGGTTGCAAGTAGGCATGACTTTTGAGGGAACACTATTCAACACAGTACTGTTTCTGCCATCCTGGAAAAAAGCCAGCCCAAGAATGAAGCCAACACATGGGCCGTACAGGGTCACGATAATCTCAAAGTAAATGACATACTTGACCTCTAGATAAAACTCAACTTCAAGTTTGTTTTCCTTTCAACATTTAATTTACTGAAGCCAGGAACTTTCTCTTTTTATTTAAGCTACTTAGCGTTGGATTTTCTCTCACTAGTTACAGAGAGATTTCTAACTGATAGAACTTGAAATAAATTTGTTCAGAGGAGGGAAAAGCTCAAGCTGGATATTGGGGAATAGGAGGCTTTCCAAAATCAAGAAGATAAAAGCAGTGTTGGAGAAAAGGTCTGGCTAGAGGAGAGTATTAGAGGAGCCGAGAGACGTTAAGCTGTATCGATCTGTTGGTGTCTGTGAATGTCAGGCTAAATCATTTGAACTTTGCTGTATAGGCAGATGGAATATAAGATGGTTTTTGAACATGAAAGTTGGACCAATTAACATAATATTTTAGGTTAATTAATGGTGAAGTGCAGATTATGTTAGAAGGGGATGGATTAGAAAAACAACTAATTAGAAGGGGCCAGAAGTCAGATCAAAATATACTGCCTCAGTGTTTGCTAATTCAGTCACGAGTAGTACAGTTCTGTGACTGGGACTTCTGCAGTGGGGATGATCCCATGCTGCTCTGAACTCATTCCATCCCAGGTTCCTAAGCTCGCCTTCTTCCTCTTCCGTAACAGACCACGCTCATTCTACTTTAGGGCTTTTGCATTGGCGGTTCCATCTGCACCAAATGCTTTTTTCCCCTTGATCTTGCATGGCTGGCTTCTTCATGTCATTCAGTTCTCAGCTCAACCGTTGCCTCTTCAGAGAGGCCTTCTCCAACCAGTCAGTCTAGAACAGCCACCTGTCTTTCTCTAGCTACTGCCCTATTTTGATTGTCAGTAACTTCAGTACCATCTGCTATTTTTCTTGTTCATTATTGTAACCCTTCCCCTCCGTAACTACAAAGTAAACTTCATGAGAGTGAAGAGCGTTCAATCTTCTCATCGCTGTATCCCCAGACCCTGGAAGAAGCTCAATAAATACGTGTGGAATCAAAGATTAAATAAATAAATTGGGCAATAGCATTTTAAAATTGCTGAAATATTGAATCAATAATTTAAGTAACTTTTAGATTAGTGAAATTAAATAATTTAGCTAATCAGGAGATAAGTAAAATACATATCTCCAAAATAAATTGTGCTTGGAAAGCAAGCGAAGGTGGAAGGACTAAAATATGTTAAGATTTTTCTCAATGTTCCTAAAAGAAAAAGGTAATTTTCAAACCAACACTATCTCTTAAGGTTGTTCCCACTAGACATGCCTTGGGCATAAGGAAAAACACTGGGAAACTTAAGGGAATATACTTAAGCTTTTCTGTTTCTATTTTCCCTGGTGGCAGTTTCACTGTAAGACCAGCATTCCACAGCTAGCCTTATGTTTCTAGAGTAATTTACATCTTTGAAGTGATACAATAGGAGGAGCATCTTTTGTTTTTGTAACAAGAATTGAGCCTCTTGATTTGTTCTCTAGTAAGTAGAAATCTCTGTGTTATTGGCCTTTGACTTCAGCATGAAGCTCTCCCACTGTTAATAATTGTCTTCTATTTCTTGAAATATGCCCCAGTGCCTTTCCCGGTCCATCATGAGAAACCTTTGTCACAGAGAATGAACACCAAACAAGCCTCGGCAGAGCAATGAAGGAGCACATGCTATGATGCAAATAACTTTCTAAGCCAGCCCTTCCCTATTACTCTCCCAGGGCGCTATTATTTATTTATTTATTTAATAATTATTACTATTTATTCAATATATTTTTTAATTTTTATTGTAGTTTTTCCATTATCATTTTGTCCCATAATACTCCCTCCCCCCTTAAAGATCACCCCACTGTTGTCCATGTCCATGAGTCCTTTTTCCTTTTGACTGGATCCCTCCACCCCCTAACCTCCCCCACCCCAGCGCTGTCAGCGTGTTCTCTGTCTATGAGTCTGTCTCTATTCTTCTTGTTAGTTCAGTTTGTTCATTGGATTACAGATATGAGTGAAGTCCTATGGTATTTGTCTTTCTCTGACTGGGTTATTGCACTTAGCATAATATTCTCCAGGTCCATCCATATTGTCACAAAGGGTATAATTTACTTCTTTTTATAGCTGAGCAGCATTCCATTGTGTAAATGTCCCATAGTTTTTTTATCCACTCATCTACTGATAGACATTTGGGCTGTTTCCTTATCTCGGTAAATGTAAATAAGGCTGCAATGAACATAGGGGTGCATATGTTCTTTCAAATTAACATTTGGGGTTCCTTCAGATGTATTCCCAGAAATGGGACTGCTGGATCAGAAAGCAGTTCCATTTTTAATATTTTGAGGTATCTCTATACTGCTTTCCGCAGTGGCTGCACCAGTCTGCATTCCCAACAACAGTGCAAAAGGGTTCCCCCTTCTCCACATCCTCACCAGCACTTGTTGTTTGTTGATTTATTGATGATAGCCATTCTGGCAGGTGTGAGATGATATCTCATTATAGTTTTAATTTGCATTTCTCTGATGATTAGTGATGTTGCACATCTTTCCATGTCTCTATTGGCCATCTATATGTCCTCTTTTGAGAAGTGACTATTCAGGTCCTTTGCCCATTTTTAATTGGGTTATTATTTTTTTTTTTAGTGTTGAGTTTTGTGAGGTCTTTATAAATTTTGGGTATTTACCCCTTATCAGGTGTATCAATGAAAATGTTCTCCCATCCTGTGGGTCGTCTTTTTATTTTGTTGATGTTTTCCTTTGGATTCCACCAAGAAACTACTAGAACTGATCAATGAATTCAGCAAAGTAGCAGGATGCAAAATTAATATCCAGAAATCAGTTGCATTTTTATGTGCCAATAATGAACTAACAGAAAGGGAAATCAAGAAAACAATCCCATGAACAACTGTTTCAAAAAGAATAAAATACCTGGGAATAAATCTAACCAAGGATGTAAAAGACCTGTACTTAGAAAATTATAAGACACTGAAGAAAGGAATTGAAGAAGATACAAATAAGTGGAAGCACATACCATGTTCATGGATAGGACGAATTAACATCATTAAAATATCCATACTACCCAAAGTAATGTATAGATTCAATGAAGTTACCAAGATTCCAATGACATATTTCACAGAACTAAAACAAATATTTCAAAAATTTACATGTAAGCACAAAAGGTCTCTCATAGCAAAGCGATCCTGAGAAAGAAGAGCAAAGTTGGAGGAATCACAGTACCTAATATGAACCTATACAATAAAAGCATAGTAATCAAAACAGCCTGGTACTGGCATAGAAACAGATACATAGATCAATGGACAGAATAGAGAGCCCAGAAATAAACCTACACCTTTACAGTCAATTAACATTGGATAGAGGAAGCAAGTACATACAATTAGCTAAAGATAGTTTATTCAATAAATGGTGTTGGGAAAATTGGCCAGGTACATATGGAAAAATGAAACTAGATCATCTTCCTACACGACACACAAGAATAAATTAAAAATGGGTTAAACACTTAACTGTTAGACCCAATACAATCAAATCATAGAAGAAAACAAAGGCAGCAAAATCTCAGACAATGCTCATAGCAATATTTTTACTGATGTATCTCCCCGGGCAAGGGAAACAAAAGAAAATATAAAAAAAATGGTACTACATTAAATTAAAAGTTTTTTCACAGCAAAGGAAAACATCAACAAAATAAAAAGACAGGGTGCTATTATTTATGATACACGCTTGTGGCTTTTTCTAAGATTACAGTACATGAGGTAGTGTTCATTACCCCCCTGCTTCTTTTGACTGAATTAGCTAGTAAATTATTTGAAGTTGTCTGTTGAGGCCCTGTGGAAAAATATCAGTGTTAACTTGAAGCAATTGGTTAGTCTGAGTGAATTGGCCACTAAATTCAAACTCCAAATATAATCGCTCAAAAGAAATACACATCTTAATTTACCATCAATCAAGGTTGAGAAAAAAATCTAAGGGTCTGATACATTTTAATTTAGTAGGATTATTGCAATGAATACTATTTGGAATTACTATTTATTGGCTAAAATTTGGAAATGGTTGTCACCCAGAAGTTTTTGTTTTCCCTCCTTTCTTCTCCCCTTCCTTCCTTTCCTTCCCATCCCTACTGCTTAATAGTTTTATGACTTCTTATGGCATTTCATCAGGAATAACTTTTGAATACCCTTTTAAGGAAGTACCCTTTTAAGGAAGGCTTCTTTTTAAAGTAAGATACTCAAGGGAATTAATGATTAATAGAGTTATAGAAGTAAAGTAATTTTTATAATTATTTGCTTAGTTTAAAATGTTTGCCCAGTACCATGCATTTCCACATTAGGTAATTTTTTTTTTGCTAGAGAATACACAACCTCTCATAAATAATTTTTAAAAGTTGTACTGAAACATTTTTCAATTAACAAAGATGCATATTAGAAAATTTAATGCACTGCAAACTAAATATGTATAAGTTGTGCTTGAATTTAAGATTATCTTAACAAAACTTATGCATTTAACTGAGTGGTCACATTGGGAAACCATTTATTTCAGCAATGTTGCCTCTTCTAAAATATTTTTGGACTGTCTTTTTGGAATTAAGAACACATAGCACATTTTTTGGAATATTTTTAGTAGTGGCAGATTTTCTTCTATTAAAGACTCATTTGAATTTTGGAAGTAATCAAAAGTCATGTTTTTAAATCCATTTTATATGGTACATGATTAATTTATGTTATAATGTCTATTATGAAACAAAGCAATGCAAGAAGATAGGATTCTAAAGCAATTTGATTAATTTTCTTGCATGGTTCAAAGTGTATTTAAAATCATATTTTTCAATACAATAAATATTTTGTTTCCTATTTGGCTACTGTTTAATTTACTTTTTCTCTTTAGAGGAAAATGTTCTAGATTTCTCGTAGTCATTTGACTTAACAGCTCTCTTGGAACTTTGGGACCCCTCCACCTCCAACGGACAGAGAGGAAAGCATTGGAAGGCGTTCCAGGGCAGATTTTTAAATCATCTTGTCTCCTTTCTCCACATCACCGAGGTTTGGGTGACAGCAAGTACAGTGAAGAACACAAAGCAAGATAGAAATATGACTTGAATCCCATGTGCCTGAGGTGAAAATTTATCTTTTAAACATGCATCTCTGAGTACTTTACAAGGAACACAGATGAATTTATAAAATGCAATACTTTTCAGAAGTTTGACCAAAAAGCTTCTCTCCCATTTCTCTCAACCCAGAATTTCTCAAAGGGGCACACTTTGCAAAATGCTCCCGACCAGTTGAAAAACATTCAGAGAAGGGTAACTGTCACTTAGAATATAGCTTCTGCTGGACCAGATTTGTCCCCTGCAAATAGAAAGGACTGAGATTTGATACAGAAGTTTCAGAGGAGAATTAATGTTTATTGAGGATGATTTCCATTGCAGACACCATGCTAGGGACTTTGATAATATTAACAATAAAAATAATAACAAAAATTTACCTTAACATTTTAATCTAATTTAATACATATTCCTCCATTAATGAGAGAAATAGTATTCTCCTCATTTTATAGATGGTTAAACTGGTTGAGTCAGTTGACTTGGCTGTGGCCAACTAGTTAGTAAGAATTCCAGCCCACATACTTGTTAAATCAATGTCAGAACATTTTCCCTTACACGGGCTACTTGAGCAAATGAGGCAATCATCAGCCAATCTATCTCATAAGTGATAGTAAAAATAGGCAAAAACACTGTTATGAAAATAGTCTTCAACAAACTAGTACATCAGGTGGTGGAGAACCGGGTAGAGAACCACTGGGCATGGCTGTTCAGGTTGCACGTTGCCCCGCCCAGGAAGCCGAGTGAACGGTGCTCCCTGACGACGTAGTGCAGGGTTCAACAGAGCTGTGTCTGCCCCCGCTCTGGAACCGGTGGACATTGGGAAAGGTACCGCGTACCACAGGACTTTGAATTTTCAGAGGCAAATATCACTTTTGAGTAAGAACTCAGGAAAAAATGATAACTAGTTTTAGGAAAACTATGTCATTCATAAAAAGGCACTGGAAACAGATGTCAGAAATGCGGGTATAGCGTAGCATTGGCCAGAGAGAGATGACACTTCCAGATAAACCAAAAATCTGGCAGAGAGTCAATTTGTAACTTTTGTAACGGTCTTGTTCCTGATATCTGCAGATTCTCCCTACCCCACCCCCCTTTTTTTCCAGCTTCTTTCTTTTCTGTTTCCACTTGAGCTACTACACTCTGCACTGAGCCAGCCCTGTCTGGGGCAGGAAAAGTTATCTGTAGCCTCACACACACCAGTGTCTGAAAGTGATGCTTTGGCCTTCCACCCAGTGTCCAGTGTGCCAGGGATCAGCCTGTGAATCGCAGTGTCTGCCTCCTCCTGCCACATTGGCTTTCACATACAAGGGCTCTCCCTGCCCAGCGTATAAGCTCCTTCTGTGACTGGCATTCTGCTGTTAAAACAGATTACTTACCAGGCTTTATCCTCAGTGGGCTCTTGCCTCACTTCTGCAGGGAACTGGATTATGGTTGTGTGCCTTGTATTGCTGGCCCAGATTTCCACTGTGCACCTTGGAAACCACACAAGCTTTGATGTCAGATCCTCCTAGGTGCAAATTCAAGTCTTGTCATTTACTAGGTAAATGTAACCTAGGACGAGTTACTTAACTCTTCTCATCTATAAAGAGGGCTCATCATATGGCCTCCTTCCCATTAGTGAGATCGTCCATAAGGGCTCTGATTGCTCTTTCCTTTCTTCTCTGAGGAGAACTCATGGGGTGACTATTGGTTAGGATGTTTGCAGTTGCAGAGAATGGTTACTCAACTCAAAGTTATTTAAAAAGTGAGGACACTTATTGGCTCACATAAAATGAAGTCCAGAGGCAGGGCAGCCTCTAGGTTTGTTGATCCTTCTGTTTAATTATGTCATCAACAAGCCAGGTTCCTTCGATCTCTCCATACTGCCATCGACAAAGAAGACTTCACCCCAAGGTGAATTCTTTACTTGATTGTATGGTGGCTTCTCGTAACATTCAGTGTCATAGTCTTCTATTTACTTCTGGGGAAAAGGGGGGAGGGAGGGAGGAAGGGACAGAGGGAGAGAGAGAGAGAGAGAGAATATTTCTCCCTGATCTGTGGAACCCCAGTCCTTCCCAATCAGTTGCTTAGACCAATTTCAGAACATGCTGCACTTACGTTAATAATTATTAATTAGGAGCTGATTGGTCCGTCTCAAAGCTTCTGAACCACCAGTGGCCAATGAATTACTATAATGACTAAGGTCAATATAGGCCATCCCTACTGCACTAGAGGTGTAGGTATCCAGTGAGGAAGAGGTGGGGTGAATATTGAGGAATCAGACTCTACACGGTGAAAAACCCTGGGTTTTGCCTGTATCCCCACTCTGGCAATTACCAGTGCAGTTACCATTTCTGCACTTCAGTTTTTCCATCTAAAAATGAGAGATAAAAATAGTACCTGTCTCATTGGCTGGTTGTAGGGATTCAGTGAAATAAAATTTATGAAGCTCTTAGCACAGAGCCTGGCAGTTGTGTTATTATTATTAACAGTAACAGCTACAAATTCTAGACGGCTTTATTCCTCTACGTGCTTAGAAACAGGGTGCCACTCCCTGCAACATCCAATTGTTACCAGAGTCCTGCATTCCCACCGTGGACCCCTCTGCACTAGGGTGGCTGAATCTGTCTGATTGCTTCATACCCTCTCTGCATCGTGCATCTGACTGTTCAGCTACTCTTGATGGGTTGGCTAGATTAGTCCCTCTCTCCCATCACCTCACCATCCAATCTAGACCTCCCTGGTGACTTAGGGTATTGAGATCACAGTGTGTTTTCTGCTAGAGCACCCTCATGTTCTGATAATTTTCTTAGTCACCAAGAAATGATGAATGACAAGCCTGGGCAACTGGCAGGGCAACCAGGGGCTTTTACCTTATACCATCACTGAATACAAATGCCTTCAGTGATTCTGACTGCTAATGTGCCAACTAGTCAGAACTGAGTATTTCTGTTTGACACCTGTTTTTCAGCTAGGCTTTTTAGCTTGTTTTACGAATATCCCAACCAACATCATTACTGCATTTCTAAGCCTCTCATTTCTTTTTAGAGATAGTGTTGTTAAATATTACACATCCCTGGAAGTTTTAAAATGTCCACATGTTTTATCCCTTCTTACATAGAGTTCTTTCTGTTCTGGTAGGTCATTGTTTTCCAGAAGTATTTTAAGAATCCTACTTTATTTTTCTATTTGCTGTCTTTGATAGCATAAACAATTTTTCCTCCAGTCTACCCAGTTATATTATGAAAGGTGCAATGAATTTTGTAGGTTTACAGAGTTCTCATACTCTAATTAATTAATTAATTAGAAAGAGGGGAAAGGAGGCAGAGAAAGGGGAAGAGAAGCATTGATGTGTGAGAGAAATATTGGTAGGCTGCCTCCTGTATGTGCCCTGACGGGAAACCAAACCTGCAGCCTAAGCATGTGCCCTGCCTGGGAATTGAACCGGCAACCTTTTGCTTTGAGGGACAATGCCCAATGTCAGGGCCAGATTTCTCACATTTTAATTTCTGATCCTTTCTTTCTTTTTCTTGGTCCCCACCATGGAAGCCTGGAAGTGGCATTCAATGTGCAGCCCTTTAAAAAATGGACTATGCCTGGAATCAAAAGATTCCAAGAGGAAGCTGATAACTAGTCTGTTGTGAAAGTCCAGGAAGACCCAAAGGCTACAGTGGCAGTTTCAAGCTGGCATATGGATAGGAGTAGAGGGTGCAAACAGATGGTAACTGGAGTTGGAAGCAAATGTTTTCATTTTCTGAACAGCCAACCCAGCATTGGGCTCCTAGTAGTGACGTATCACGTTACAGTGGGAGAAACTGGAGCGTGGTGGCAGGCTGTGACATCTCCTGAGGAGAGGACCCATGGGCCCCACTCAGGAAGCATTTGGGAAGGTGGCCCTGCCTTCCGTGGGCCACGAGCACAGATGTGCATGCACTGCGGGCCCAGACCCATGTCTGGGAGGGAAACCACACCCAAAGGCTGGGCTCTGCCCTTGGCCATAGATTACATCCAGAAGTGCCAGACCAGTGTTGGAAAGAAAGATGTCTTAAAGGGTGACACACCCTACTTGTGTACATGAAGGAGGAAGAACAAAATTTGGGTGACAGGTACTGCTAAATTACTACAGGACCAGAGAAAGAGGGGATTTTACACATTTTAACATATTGGTAACATAACCTTCCTCAATTTCTACTGTCTTGTGTGGAACTGCCCCCAGGAGTGGGGATGGTGACCTTGAGTCCAGTACTTTCTAGGAGAATCACAGCTGTGTGCTTTGATAAAGAAGAGCCACAGGGCACTGAGTACAGTCAGGGTGGTTGTGTGTGCTTGTGTATGGACGCTGTGTATGGGCACGTGCATGTGTGCAAGCATGCTGATCAGAAGGGGACAGCGTACACGCTGCAGCCCTCTGAGGAGGGAAGCAATACGTCCTCTTCACTGGGCTGTCTTTTAGGCTGTGATGTTTGAGTGCTTCTCTCTTCTTGCAGATTGCATTCTACAGACATTCCAGGACCTTGGTCCCTAGCGATTCTGCCCCGGTATTTGCTTAAACGATTTTGCTGCTTATCTTGCTCGATGGGGATTGTGCTCAGCCCTCCTCTGCTCACATGTGCACCAGGGCTGCGCTTCTGTGACTCTGCCCTCTGGCCACTGCAGAACTTATAAGCCCTCAGGAAAGACTGAAAAAGATGAAAGGATGTGTCTCTGAAGCTGTGAGACTCTGGGGCTTATGGTAGCCAAGCTTGATTTACATTAGAGCTCTGCTGGAATCATTTCCCACTGGCATACTTGGGATGCTGTGGGAGGCTTCCACCACTTTCTTCATTCCCAGTGTAGCTATTTCAGAAAGTTAATTAAGCTGACCACGATATTCTCGTCCTTTAGAACTCAAGGTAGACTTGGAGTTTGCCTTTCAGGAATGACCCACATCCTGGGAACTAGGGAAGGTAAAGCCTCATCTATTTTCATTTTGGTAGGCTCACTTTTTCTTCAGCTTACTTGATAATTAGTAACTTACCTATCCTCTTTTAGATTTATTAATGCACTTATTTTTAAATTGCCTGTTTGTGCACATGACCATGCTAGGCACTTTGAAGAACACTAAGAATTAGAAAGTCCAGTTTTTACCTCAGGGAGTTTGCAGTCTTAGTGGAATTATAAAACAAGAAATAAAAATTGAGGCAACATTTTAGACTCTGTTCAGTTCCAAATGACTGAGAATTTCAGAAGCTTGTGTTCCCTTCCTGGAGTGAGACAGCGTGGTTCGGCACACTGCATTCCGCAACACTGACTGCCTGACCTTGGACGAGACCTCGCCCCTCCTAAGCCTCAATTTTTTTTCTTGCCAAAAGGAGGAAAGTAATATTATAAATCTCTCAGGAGTTGAGAGGATTAAATAATTTCATGTGTAAAAAGCACTTAGCACCATGTCTGGCACATGATGAGTGCTCAGTGACAGCTGTCACGAGCCGACTTTATTTGCTGCTCACCACTGTGAGCGGGTCTGCGAGTGGCCGCGCACAGGCAGGCTGCACGGCCAATGTGACCTGTGGTTTTCAGGCTTTTCAAGGCTGCCTGGGGCGGTGGGTCTGAGACAATGCTTAAACTCCAAGTATCCCTTACCTCGCACCCCCTCCACTCTTTAATCCTTAGAATAAATGCAGCGTTAAGAATCAGAAGTACCATTGACCCAAAGCTTTACCTAATGAAGTTCCCCAGACCCTGGTGAGCACAGCATTGTGGGGGAGGGGCTAGGGTCACAACTAAGGAAGGATGTCCCTTGAAATCAGCACCAACCGCTGCTCACAAGAAGGAGGTGATCAAGAGAAGGACTTCACAAGGGTTCCTGTGTTTTCTTCACCACCTGCTGCCATGTGAAATTTCCTTGTCTGAATGTGGTAGGGAGCTCCTGACTGCAGCTTCAGTTAGCCTCAAGGGGAAGGCCTATGAGGGCAGAGATTTCAAATGCTGACATATGTGATACATGATATATAAATGTAAAATATATGATATCTGTGGTATGTATGTAAGAACACTTTCTATTCCTGTGCTTTAAGACTTTCCTAAAACTCACCACCAGCATCTTGTTCAGAGTTGGGCTTGGTGACTAACAGCCTCACAGGAAGATTGGATTTTTCCGTTAACAAGTTTCCTCCCACTGGGGTTGGGAGGCAGTTTATCACAGGCCAGTGGTTCCCTCCCTTTGCTGCAGGATGCCCCAGCAGCAGGTGGGAAGCTAGACACCTTCGGGAGGCTGATCCTGTTTGAGCCTTTCCTATTGCTCCCCTGAAAGCTGCTGTGGAAAAGAGCCTGATGCCAAGGCTCTCACAGCCTTGCAGGCAGTTTCAGAAATGTCTCTGCCTGTGAAATTGTTTCCAGGTTGCATGGTTTTCCCCAGCTCCTCCCAGGCTGTGAGCACCAATGCCAGGTGGGAGGAGGACACAGCTCTTTCTGCAGGGCCCTTGCCCTCAATTCTAGGGACATTGTGGGGGCTCAGGACCACATTTCCTTCGGATCTGTGCTAATTTTTGAGGGCTGCTTTATTAGCATTCACCCCCAGGCCTCTCATCCCAAGGCCAGAAGGGCATTTAGTATTGTAGAAGACCAGAATACGCCACCACAAATATGCCTTTTGGCATAGGATTATTTTGAGCTGTTTATTATGTGAAATAGCCTACATAAGAGAGGTTCTGAAAACACAATGAAAGTTACCCCTTTGTGCCCTGGCTGGCATAGCTCAGTGGGTTGAGCGCAGGCTGTGAACCAAGCATCGCAGGTTTGATTCCCAGTCAGAGCACATACCTGGGTTGCAGGCCATGACCCCCAGCAACCGCACATTGATGTTTCTCTCTCTCTTTCACCCTCCCTTCCCTCTCTAAAAATAAATAAATAAAATCTTTTAAAAAAAGTTACCCCTTTGTAAAAGATATTTATATTTTTAAAGGAAATCTTCATGTGTGAGGATGTCTCCCTTTGTATACCAGGGACAGAGGAATAACTATTATAATTTCACAAGAGGCTAATTGACAGAGAAGGCACCAATGTATAATTTATTTCTTAGAGAGAGGGGAAGGAAAAGAGAAAGAGAGGGAGAGAAACATTAATGTGTGGTTGCCTCTCATGAGCCCCACATTAGGGCCTGGCCTGTAACCCAGGCATGTGCCCTGACTGGGAATCAAACCTGCAACCTTTTGGTTTGCAGGCTGGCACTCAATCCACTGAACCACACCAGCCAGGGCTAATGGTACATTCTAAACCACCTCCCTGAGTTACTCATTTCCCTGGCTTAGGTACCTCCCATGTACAAATGAGATACACATGTTAGTAAACTGTTTGTTTTCTTCTCATTAATCTGTCTTTTGTTATAGGACCCCCAGCCAAGGGTTTAGAAGGATAGACAGAAAATTATTGTTTCCTCCCCTATGATACCAACATCATGAGGAATCTTCCATTTAGATGTTCAACATGATTTTCAAATGAACTTCTAGGCTGAGATAAGGAGATCTAAGGGTGAGATTGAAACTCAGCCCATATACGGTATATTTGTGTGTGTGTTCGGGTGTGTACCAAACTATTAATTTCTCGTGAGTAGCACAGTTACATTACATTGTGTGGGGGAGGTCAAAGTGTTCAATTGTTCAATGCCAAGAAATCATACCACAACTTTTGCAACCCTGCCTGGGCTTTTTTCCAATATAGTATTTTAAATAGAGTCAGGAGGGCCCAGGACCTCTTTTAAGTTCGAGAGGCCTGGGTGTGCACCAAAAGTTGTAGTGAGCACTAACTATGCTGACTATAAACTAAAAATACGTGGCACCCAGTATTATAAGTACAAGGGTACTTATGACATCAAGAAGACAAATTAATAAAAATTGAAACTGTTTTTGGAAAATCTAGGAGGAACGTTATTGTAAGTATAGATGTTTGGAAATTTCTTCTGGAAAGTGCAGCTCACTCAAGGGTACCCAGGGAGAGTTCTAGTTGTTCCTTGGCATGGACAGACCATTTTAATCTCTTAAAAATCATGTGATTTTTACATTTGTCCATTTCTCACAATTATGTCAGGTGCAATGGATATAAAAGCAATTTGTGCATTGTTTGGTTCTATTAAATGTTAATTACTTTAGTAGCAGACTATACCCAGTGACATAACTGGTACAGAGTGTTAACCTTTGTGCATAGCCAAAAATCTCAGGGACTAGACTTAGAAGTAACTGGAAATCGATGAAGTGTTATCTTCTTATGTCATCCACACTAATGGGGAGGGCCATTTCAGAACAGCTCCCCAAGATGAGAACCTGAGTGTTTGCCCCTTAAGTGCATGGAGCTGAGCATTTGGCTCTGAGAGGTGTTTCGGAAATATTTGAATTGGCCTGAAGTCCCATGTCTGAGGCAGAGCCGAGAGCCCTCGATGTGGACTGTTTGTTGTGGTTGCAGTTGCCAACGCGGCTCTCAAACTTGAAAAGACACGTCAGTAGATGATGATACTATTCTCATCTTCCCTGTGTGCTCAAGCTAAAGGACACCCCGGCCGCCAGCGGGCAGGCTGGCAGCAGATGTGTGTGTCCAGAGTGGGAGGAGAAGGAAAGCAGGGCGCGACACTACCACGGGCGGAAAGCCCCTTGGTGCTTTCCAGAGAGGAGATAAAAAGCCCCTTGAGAAAGCATTGGATCAACCTCACTGGTTAGCTCTGTCAGAGATGCCTTTCACTGAAGGAGGAACTTCTCTTTGTTCAGGAAAACAAGATGTTGAAGTCTCTGGCTCCAGTTGCTGCCTAAGTCAGTCAGTCCCTAAGTATGACCTATTGTGAGCAGACTCCTGTGGGTCTTCTGAAGTGGTCAGTGAGCTGGAACCAAACTTTCAGGAAGATGAGAGACCTAAAGTACAGCCTTATTGAGTGGACTGTAAGATTACATGTTCTGGGAAAAGATATATTGAGCCCATGGATGAGAAAGAATCATTATATAACTGAAGAACCAAAAGAAGTGAATGGAATTGGTTGATGCATCCCATTACAGACATAGTGCCTTCTGGCTGATGTAACTTGTCTTTTCTCTCTTTTTTGGTCTGTCCTGCCCACTGCAGGGTTAGAGTGAAATGTGAGTGGCATGCACTGCGGCATCATGAAAATTAGGACAGAAAACACCTCCTCTCTGAAGGGCTTCTCAGAAGATACAAGTTGCTACAGTTTTGAGATGATGCCAGTTTCACACTTTCTCCCTCCTACTCTCTAACCTTCAACTTGCTAGAGCAACATTCTCTTGACAGTGATCACATAGTAATAATAATAATGAAGATGATAAAAGCAAAGAAACAAGCAAATAATAACAACTTGGGGTTAAAGAAGCCTTGGAACTGAAACAAAAATGTATTAACCTGCAGAATAACTTCAGCTTTGACTCCTTATGAGACACTGTCTTGTAGCAGGACTTTCTCTTTTTTTTTTTTTTTCCCACAGTGTGGAGTTACTAATTATGTAACTTGAGAATTAGACAGTGGGACATGTATCCAGTCTCTGTTACTATCCTACAGTGAAACAGAACACTGAAGTCTAGTACTGAATGTGTCATTTAACTGCTGCATCAGCTTTTTCAAAGGGAAGCATAATTTCTAGGCCTGAATAAGAAGCCACTGAAATCAGAGTTTTCAAAGAACTGTGTGATCACTGCCTAGGTTAAAATGGGTCCTTCTCCTGGTTTTGTTGGTGGTGCTGTTTTCCTTTCCTTTTCATGATGGTGGCTCACGGGCTGTGTGTGCACACGTGTGTGCATGTGTGTGCATTCATTCAGTCACTTGCACTTCTTTGTGGCTTGCTTGTCTAGTCATGGCCTCCTCAGGGTCGCTGTCTACAGCTGCACAGAGAGTGCCCTGCACAAGCCCACCGGATGGGACAGTGGTGCGGTGAAGGAAAGCTGGGTCGTTGCTGTGGTGGAAAGGGGCTCTGCGGGAAGCAGCCTCACAGGCTGCTCTGATCATCCATTCCTCACTGGGCAGGTCATGGTGGGTAGTCATGCCCTACGTATGTAACTTCTTCGATAAAAAGTTCCTCCTGGCTTAAGCAGACCCTGTCCATTGTTTCTGTGCCTCTAGATTAACATACCTTTGAAATGCCTCTTTCAGGCCCCTCGGAAGAAAAACTGCCGTCAAGAGAACCCATAATCTTCACCATGCTGTAATCCAACCCCACCTTACTTTCTCCCACCTTCATGTGATCTTCTTCAATTCACTCCTGATTCCAAAGGCATAAAACAAACTGCAGCACTTTCATTCTCTGGAGCATTTCAGATATCACTTCCCTCCAACTGTCATTAATTTGGCTCATACACAAGCCTATAAAGTTTGTTACAGGTTTGGACGTTTTTTAGGTCAACATTATCAAGTCTACTATGGCCCCTTAACATAGTGATATTGCTTATGGTGACTTATATAATGCTTATGTTGACTTGTGGTGGGGTTACATCCTGATAAACCCTTATAAACTGTGAATATTGAAAATTGAAAATGCATTTAATACACCTAACTCACTGAACAGCATAGCCTACCTTAAATGTGCTCAGGACACTTACATTAGCCTACAGTTGAGCAATTATCTTGAGTTTCTTCTCAAGGATAATTGCCTTCTTCTTCTCCCCAGAAGCAGGAGATAGAAATGAGTGTTTTGTAGACACAATGCGATGAGAAAACACAAAGCATGACGTTCAACAAGTGCTGGCAGCCCAGTGAACGGTGGAGTGTGGGTTGTTTACCCCCATCCCCCATCACCACGAGCGAGCATCACGCAGTCCAGGGGAAAAAACAAAATCCCAAATCCCAAGGACAGTTACTACTGAATATGTGTTGCTTTCACACCATTGTAAATTTGAAAAATCTTAAATTGGATCATCTGGAGTTGGAAATGACTGTATCAGAAAAAAAAAAGCTACCTACCCTCCTTTCTCCTGTGATCATGGGAAGTAGGTTAAGCAGGGACAGAATTGTAGATAAAGTCGAAGGGATTGGTATGGGGAGGGAGGAATCCTTTTATCATTGGTGGTGGCCTTGACCCTGACAAAGAATCAGTGGCAGTGGCTTGGGGACTTAGGTAAGCCGGACAGTCTCTCTGCCCTGGCTGACTGTGCAGGGGTGTCCCAGGCAGCAATGAAATTGGGACGGAGCTCTGGGGCTGCCCTCCCACTCCTGTGTCATCCTAGCTCTGCCTTCTTCTCTGGCCATGAACCCTTGGTTTAGGCAATGCCACGTCCACCCTCTGAGAGGGAGAGGGTGGTGAGGGGGACTGAAGACACTCACTCTCTGCATTAACTTTGAATTTTCTGCACTTAAGGTTTTCCCAAACTTTTTATAACCTTACACATTCTGCTAGAATTTGGGGTGGCAACAGAGATTCTAATCTGATCCTATTTTAATTGTTCTGGAGGGTTGCCCAGGCACCAGTACTTTTAAAAAGCTCTCAGTTGATAGTAACCTGTCTCGAGTGCTGAGAAAGTCCATGGTGGAGGTGGAGAGTGATCTGGAGTGGGGATCCTGGTGGCCCATCCGGGGCTCTTCACTTCCTGTGTTCATCCCACACCTTCCCCAAGCTTCACGGGGCATCTTTCATCGGGGCCACTTTTGAGGCTGGAGACCTCCCTTAGCAACCAGAAAAATATGTGTGGGAGAAGGCAGCCTGCTTGGCTGTGTGGCTATCTTTACATGACCGAGGGCTTCTTCTTACAGAACATACAAGCCAGTCTCTTCTTCCATTTTAGTCGGTGGCATCTGGTGTGTCCCTGCCTTTAAGGATCTTGTGTGGTCTGTGTCCGGACCTTAGAGGATTCAACTGTTGTCTGGATTGCAATCTCAATGGTAGCACCCGCTCTTTGCAGAATGCTAGATTCAGGCTATCCATGAAAGCCGCAGGGGAGTAGAACTTACAGAGAGAACCACTAGAGAACAGAGTTTTGCTAATGCAAGGAGCAACAGTAGAAGTTACATTACTGAAACAAATGAAAATTTGGGGATCTATGGGTGTCCATCTTCCGACTAGAATGCTGGGGATTGATGATTGAGAAGTCGACGCCAGGTTACACACTGAGCGTCTGAGGGATCTGTGCGAGATGCCAGCAGACGAGGACATCTGGATTCAGTATCCGCGGCTCCAGAGGCCTGCGCATCACCCAGCGCCGCGGAGGGCAGCCTCCTTGGCCCTCTGGGGCTCTGCTCCATCTGTGTGCTCTGTCAGAGATAATGAAATCAGACAGGCCCTCAGAGACTTCTTTTCTCTCCTCACCAATTTTTAATAAAACTCTTTGAACAACAGAGCTGGGCATCTCTGAAGCCTGAAATTAAAGCGATAAGATGGAAGATTACTCACTTGTCAGTCTGCACCAAACTGCATCACCCATACGAATTCCAGGGGAGTTTTTCTAAATCCGCCGACAATGTGGGGCTCTCCATCTGGAGTCCTTTCTCTCTTATTTTCATAGGAAGAAAATAAGCACCAAGGACGAGAAAAGAGACACTTCATTCTCTGCCACGAACATTCTCTGCCGTGAATCAAGCCCTCAATTGGGTTTTCTCAGAGAGGAATTTTTGGAGATTGGTTTTTGAATTAGAAAGTGTCCTCAATTCAGACTTTCTGAGACAAAATGTAATCACAGCTGTTCATTCGGTCACTGCCACTCATTCCTCTGGCCGCTGCAGGCTGCTGGATGCCCACATGTATCTTGTCCCTTTGGTCTCCATGCCCACCCTCTGTTGCGTCCTGCTGACTGAACAACAGCACCCCTGACCTCGTGGAACACACAGGCCAGACGGCACGGCCAGCAACAGACAGACACCTAAGTCCTGTCATGGAGTGTGACAGGTAGTGTTCCATACCAAGAGAAAAAATAGAACACACCGTGGGGCAGGGGATTAGGGAGGACCAGGGGTGTTTTAGAGAGGGGGCCTGGGAGAGGCCTCTGAGCCCCAGGCTGTAAATTCAGTGTCTGTGTAAGCTGGCCTCCCTCTCAAGACAAAAATCTTGGCAGTAATTCTGCAAGTAATATCATTCAGTTTTCAATAAAAGAGACTTTATTTAGCCATGGCGAAAATTGAAGAAAGAATTAGCGGCTCTCTCTTTTTCCCTCCCCTTCCCCTTCTTTCCCATTTTTTCCCTTCCCTCCACCCGCCCTCTCCCCACCTGCTTTCTTCTCCTCTTTCTCTCTGCTGTCTTTTTTCTCATCTTGGCCACCTACTCACACCCAGGAAGAAAATCAAATATTTCGATTCCTTTATAAATTGGAGGCTATTCTTAGAGCCATAAGCTCTCCCGACACCAATAGGGAAGCTTGCTGCAGCTAACCACTGCTACCCTGCCCCTTCCTGCTGGGTCCCCAGTAATGTGGATCTTCCAGCTGCTGTCTTGGGGCACTGGCCCAGACTCCTGTGACATGTATTTAAAAACCATGAGCCTCCAGCTGAAAATGCCTAGAGACAAAAATGTACTGTGAATCTGGGTTCTGTACTAATGTCATATTGTTTTTCACGTGAAGGCATTGACACCAGATGAGGTACCAATGGTGTAACACAACCATTTGCTTTAGAATAGAGTTGCAGTCTTTTCATGGACATGTATTCAGGACGGTGTGGGCCAGTGTCCTGGCAGGAAATCCAGTTCCACTCAAGTGGTTTAAGTGAAGAGAAAGCAGTGAACCAGCTATTGGGAGCAGTGTGGGTGAGGGAAGGGAATGAACAGCACAGTGAAGCATCATCCAGAGATTAGCAGGAGCAAAGAGTCATTATCACTCCCAGGGCTGAAAGGCAAGGGGAAGGTGATTTGTTTTCAGAGCCCACTGAGATATGGAGTCCTGGAGGCAGTGACCAGGCAGGATGCTGCCTGTTGGCGATAAGGAGAGGTGAAGGGACAGAGCAGAGAAATTCCTAAGCGAGCAGGCTTGGGTCTCTAACCCAAGCAGGAGGCAGCTAGCTGTCCACAAGCACAGACAGCTTGCCCCTGGGTACAGAACAGGGAAGAGAGAGGAACCTGAGGAAGGCAAATGCAGTGTCTTGGGCACAATGACCATGCCTAACATTCCGCCGCTCATCAGGTGCTTTGTCTGGATCTGAGTCCACAGTGGCTACTACAGCAATGCATTCTTCCTTCCTTCCTTCAGCTGTAACAGCCACATATTGAACAATGTCACATGTGGTCAATGGTCTCCCTGATCAAAGTGCTAAGGTGACCTAATTCAATCCCAGCTTTTAATCTATCCCATTTTTATCAGTCGGCCTGTAGAGACTTGGTCTGACCACTTGTGTCCTAGCTCTGGTCTCTTCCTTCTCCAAGTCCCCTTTTTTGTGCTTTAAGATAAAAGATCATTTTGAAAGAATTTAATTATTTCCTTTCTAAGTAAACTGAGAAGAATTTCCTCTTCTATTCAATTTTTAGGGCTGTCTATAATTTTCTCATTCCTTTCTAATAAATCATAGAGAAATTTAGGGCTTAAAAGTCATCCGATGGTATTTTCCTGCAGTAGGAGCCGTGGAGATGAAAACACAGCTATCTGGGGGGCCCCTTGTCACAGGCTGGTGCTGGCCGAAGCCTTTGCAATGATTGCATTTGCTGGCTCTGGCTACAATTATTTCATGGGTTACATTACAGGCCGTAGCCATTTCTTTATTGACTGAAATAGTTTCCTTGCCCTTGGCTGAGAGGAATTTTTTTGCCATAAAAAAGACAACCCTTGAGAACTTCGCCAAAGGCACACATTCACACAATCCTACCCAATAAATCTGTGTTTAAAAAATGTAATGGATCAGCTGATGTTTCCTGTGAAAATGGTTGTTGCCTACACCTTCACCCACTTTGAAGAAACACATCTTTCTGGTGCTTCCTAGACAAAACTTCTCCTTTTGTTGTGTTGCATATGTGAACAGAGAGAAACCACCTTTAAACTGTTATCGATCCATGGGCTTTACCAATGCAAAGCCCTGCAAAGGGCATGTCAGCTCATCTTAAGCTGAACAGCATTACTAATTAGACCTGGGATTTAGGCTCCTACTCATTGGACAGCCCTTCATAAGTCTCTCCAACTAACCCTCTTTGGAGCCAGAGACTAAGGAAGGCATGCATGAAAAATAAAAAAAAAAAACCCTCATCAATATTAAGTGATATTTTATTGAGGTCCTTGAGGCCCTACTATGGCATGGGAATCATGTCATCTCTATTTGTAAGTCTGAAAAGTTTGGGTGGTCAGCCTTGAAGAGAGGGTCTCCACTACAAAAATATTTCTTCAGCCCATTCCATATTAAATATAATTGACCTCCTTTTTTTTTACCTCCATCCCCACCCAAAGTGATCAGGTAAGAATCCAGGGTGGATATTTTCATTTATGTGCTAAGGATGCCAGAATCTAAAAAACCTACTGGCATGGTAGCCAAAAGCAGAAGGAAGAGAATCCATCCAAAGCACAGCTGCTGAAATCGTGTTCCTTGTGGGCTGTTTTACTAGCAACAGTCTGTTTCCGGGCCTGAGGTCTGACACGGAACCTCAGACTTGTCTTCCCCTGCCTGGCTCTCTCTGTGCGAGCCTAGAGTGGGGAATGCGGCATCAGGGCCAGGGTCCCAGTCCTCTGTAACTCGGTGGGTAGCTCATCATCTAGGTTGGTGGCAGGAGGTAGTTACTTTCTTGGGTATAAACAGAGAGGAAGATCCTGCTGGTCCCTGACCCAGAGATGAAAGAAAAGAGCATTCCTACCTGGCATATTCTGGGATGTGGATCAACCCAGGTCCCTGGTGATGCAGACATTTTCGAACTTCAAGAGGCTGATGCTGTGAGAGCCTCCTGAGTTGCTAAGATGATGTGCAGACACCCAGCAGGTATCTGGAGATCAGCATCGGCATCTCTTGGAAGATAAAGCCGCAGTTATTGTTAGAGCTCTGTTTAGAAATTGCTGACATTTCACCTGGAAATCAGATCACATTCTTTCCCTGCTAACATCCCTTGCATGCTTTCCTACTGAAATTAGAATAAAAATCTCACCTTCTCTGTGGCTTATCGTGATCCCTCCTTGCTGACCAATCTCAGTTCCCTCTCCCCGTGTTTTACCAGGTTCAAGCCGTGCTTGGGGTTGTTTCCGTGCCTCCAACATCTGAAACCAGTTCTTCTGTTGGAGCTTTTGCAAGACTCAGCCTCTCTTCACTCAAAATGTCCTCTTCTCAGAGAGGTCTTTCTCCTCAGGCCACACTTACTAAAGTAGCGCCCCTCACACAAGTTCTCTTACCCACCATCTCACCCTATTCCTTTCCTTCATGGCTTTGATGATGATCAGTTTTGTTCTGTTTTTGTTTTGGTCTGTTTGCTCCACTCAAAGCTCCAAAGGGTGGGAACTGGTCTTGGTCACCACAGTATCTTCTTCAGCAAGAACAGAGAAGGGCATGTTGCAGAATTCAAAACGTAATTGTCGAATGAAGTGAATCCTATTGGTTAATATTAACTTCCAATGTAACTCATTTGTGAATATGAGCATGTGAGGGTCATGGTCCACTTTCTCTTAGGACCTAACACTACTGAGACGCAAAGCATCAAAGCAGAACTAACTTTTGCTGTAAAGTATCTCCCCCCACTGGGGTGGGGTGGGGCAGGTGGGCTGGAGTTACGTTGTAGCTTTTGTTCGTGAATTAGTAAAGTTAACTGTGACCACTGAAGTAAGAACTCAAGGGAATTCTCTACCTTCCTCCATTTCTTCTCATTTAGGTTGCAAATATGGGCAGTAATATGAATTCTAATAGAGAACTTTTCATCTCTATTTTATTTAAAATGAAGTAATGCTTTCTAAATTTTCTCCTAGTGTTTCTTTTCTGTACCTTGGACATCATTTATTCCCTTTGTAATAGAGTGTATAGATATGTCAGTTGGTACAAGATGAGATCTTATATGTTATTTTTTATCCTTTTTTTCTACATTTTCTGACACTTTTTGTAGTAGCTAGAGGAGCCATGTTGGTGAAGGAGAATTAGGATTATTGCATTTAAAAATCACAAGGGAAAGAAAGAGTTAATTGTAGGTTTATTGGTTTCTGCCCCTCAAACACCTAAATTGGTTTTTGTATCTGGAAACATTTATTAAGACAGTTTTGTCTGAATCAAAACCAAAGGTTCTAAGGGGCACTGAGCAGATCACTTGTGAGTTTATGCAACAAGAAAGCTTAAAAAGCAAACCAGGGTTGGGGTCTGAGGGCAGTGAAGACAGCAGAAGGTCTTGCTCACCCACCCCTTCCAAGAGGGCACAGAGGGGGTTAGAAGATGTGGCTTGAAAGGGCCAGACTTGGGGCTCAAGGGGAGGGGAGCAGGTACAGAGGTGGCAGAGCACAGCCAGTGGCTTGAGAACCCAAAAGACACCAAGCTGAAGCAGTAGGTGACTTTTCTCTTCACTCATTACCTAGGCAAAAAGTCAGTACAGAGGGTCTCGCCTGTGTCAGAAAAGGTCTCACCTGTGTCAGAAAAGGTCTCACCTGTGTCAGGAGTGGGACTTTCCTCCACAGCTGCCTGGAGTGTGGCCCAAAGCAGAAGACCACCTGTCTGCAGCCTGAGACTTTGCAGGGCCCCCATCAAACTATCCTATTTGAAAGCCACCCTGAGCACATAGGGTGGGGTTCTTGGCCCCGCTCAGAGAGGCTAGTGATAGTTGGAACAGACACACATCTGGGTGGGGCTGGTGAGTCGGAAAATTCATTTCATGCACACAACCTTTCTATCACTGGGAGGGAGATGGTAGCCAGCAGAGTTTTGTCCATGCCTTTTGTCAGAAAAGCCCAACCAATATCTAACTTACATATCACCTACAATGCGCTTCTTGGAGGACTCTGGCCTTGACAAAATAAAATGAGAAAAGCAGTTTCTATGATGCAGCGTTCCAAAAGGCAAATCCACACACGCTCTTGGCCACCTGCTGCCACTGTCATCACCGCAAAACAGGGAGGAGCAGAGCCAGACTAGATCCAAGGCTTCCCACATTCAATCCCTAAGGAATAAATACTTTATGCTGTTCAAAAGCATCCTTTACCCTCTCTAGCCTGCTGTAGACTTCTAACCCACCTACCAAATTCTGGCAGCCAATGGCACACCGAGAAGCCTAGCAACAGGTAGCATGATGAAGACTGCTAAAAACTTGACTTTGTGTTATGATACATCACCTCCTCTCCAAAAGGAACCTGCCAGTCCCACCAGCCCTGTTAGTGGGAAGCTGCTACAATGAGTGGTTTTTCTTTTTTCCCCAAGGAAAAAGAGGAAGATACTTTTAATATCTCAGTCTCCTCTCTAGCATTATTAGGGGCTTCCCTATAATTTATCGTCCAGTCCTGGCTGGCTCTTCCTTACTCTTCCTGCAAGAGCCACAGACCTTGGGCTCTTGGGAAACACTCTGCAACACCAAATGGCCAGTCCTTGGGGTGGTGGGCTCTCAGGCAGGCCGGGAAGAATATCGAGTGGCCTCAGGAGCCATTCCCTGCTCACTGCTTGGTTCTGCTGTAAAAAGCCAACATGGACACCTGTTGTCCTTTTTGCTGGGGCAGCAGCTGCCGTGACAGAGCTGACAAGGCAGGCAGTGGGAGGGGGTGGCACACAATTGTTAGTCCTCCTGATGTCCTGTTTTCTACTGACTTTCCCACCCTCCTGAGAATGCTTTTCCTTTTATTATTTTTTTCCTGTTTCATTTCAGTGACCCACGGGGTGTAGGCAGTTTGTTTTGCCCTGCATCCTTGATCTAGTGCTTATTGTCCACAAACAGTGCTATTTGGAATGGGCACTGGATCCTGGCTTTCAGATCACGTTGACTTGACTTGTCATTGTAGTAACCAGAGAATCTGCAGTGACCAGCGGTCAGTCTAGCTTCCATCCTGCCTTCCACAAAAGGGTTAACCTTAGGGCCTGTGTTGCACAGTGCCGGCTCCCTCCAGGCTCACAGGCTGATAGGCTGCAGGGCTTACCATATTAGGAGTGTGTGAAGCAGATTTAGCTCCAGGGACACAGCAGGAGCTCTCCTGTCAGTCTGAAAAGCAGGCACTATATTTAGTAACAGGCACTTGGGATTCCCAAGCTTCATGTGGGAGTGGGTTGCTGGAATACAGATGTGCAGTGAGTCTCCACTCCAGTCCCCACAGGCTTTAAACTGAAGCCCTAGGAGAGCTGGGCTCTTCCTCCCTCTGGAGGATTGCCTGCCTGGAAGCCTTTGCCAGTTGGAGAAGAATAATTCAGTCCCATTTCACCTCTGCTGCTTTTATAATGCAGAGGAAAGGGGGAAAGGGATTGTCATTGTTGAATGAACCATCACTCAAAATGTTGTAAACAGATTTTTCTCCCTCCAGCCCTTGCCTCTTCTCCCACATCAGATTAACTAACCACTAATTTGGAATGGAGTAGTTTATTGTCTCATGACTTCTCTGATTAGAAAATAAATAGAAGGCATCACCTGCTGTTGGTTTTGCAGGAGATGTATCTTCGGTACTCAAAAGATTGTATTTCACATTACAAAAGCCCTTGGGTCTAGAACTATGTCTTTCTTTCTGAAATATAATTGTATAAGTAGACCATAATCATTATATATGAAATGATTTCTTATACATCCAGACAAACTTACACAATATAGTAAAACTCTATGAGAGTAAAAATGAATGAAAAATAGTCTTGCAGGTAAAGTTTTTCATCCATTTGATGATATGGAAGTAAGTGCCTTGTTTAATTGACTTATGGTAGCTCTATTTTAAGGCTAATTTGTTTAGCCAGGAATGATCAGTCCCAGGGGCTGCTCACTTGCTCTCTCTCTCTCTCTCTCTCTCTCTCTCTCTCTCTCTCTCTCACTTTTGCTCTCTCGCTGTCACTCTCTCGCTCTTGCTCTCTTCTCTGCTAAATTTGTTGTTTCAATTGACCAAGACCTTAGGTTAAACAGAGTGGTTATTTCTCAATATGTGGTTTGGGAAACAATTTAGAATATGGGATTCTCCTTATTTCCACATATTTGCATCTGTTACAAACCCACTAATTTCCTCAAATTATTTTGTAGCTGGGTGGAGAATTGCATAGGGATGAAGTTTCTGGTTGGGAAATTCATTTGACTAAAAAGCCAAAGCCATAGCATATGTAATGACCATCCACTAGAGGTGGAATGCTTTCTCTCCAGAGTTCTGGCTGGGGTGAAATGATTGGCCATTTAGATAGCTTTGGTTGAAACTAACAAATTGTAGTGTAATTTAATATGTGTGATTTGGTTAGAACTGTCAGCCATCTGGTAAATCAAAGACCTTTCAGATACTGAAGGAGAATGTCTGGGATCCTTGTAGAAAAAGAATTTAACTGGGTCAGCACACTCTTGTGTGCAGTCATAAGACTGATCAGTGCTGTTCGGCAAAATTGTGCACACAAATGTAAAATGTATGTTATGGCCAGACCTGGGAAAGGAAGTTGATTGTGACACTTCCGTGAACAGACAGAGGGACCTGGAAAAGCTGGGGTGGGGCAGGTATTGGTGATATTGGCACATATTGGCAGTCAATGGAGGAGAAAAGGAAGGCTGAGACTCGTGCACTGACAGTGAGGGACAGAAGCCCAGAAGAGGCTGGAATCGGGGTGGGGGGGCACCTCCAGAGATGAAGGTGACTGCAGAGGCACACAGGTGGAATGTGTAATGGGGAACCTCAAGGAGGCAGTGGTTAGAGCTCAGTTAGCCATGTGCCAGGGGCCTGCCCCTAGAAGACCAAACATCTTGGGGTGGAGCAGTTGTTTGGAAGGCATAGGGGAAGGGGGATATAAGGCAGAGATGCATTTAATAAGAAAATAAAATACTTAAGATTTCAAGACAAGTGTTTAGGAATAGGCAAATCAGCAAGAATAGAGCTTTCAGATCATTTCAGTTCATGATAGTGATTATGATAACTAATGTTTATTACCCATGTGTGCCATATGATAACTAATGTTTATTACCCATGTGTGCCAAGCACTGAAAACATTGAGCTAACCACATTGCATGCACTGCCTCATCTAATTTTTATAGTATCACTATGAAGGTGATTCTCTTATTTTTGTCATTAAACATATGAGGAAACTGAGGCACAAAGAGGTACTCAATTAATAAGTGATGAAATTGAGATTCAAATTCAGGTTTCTCTGACCAGAACTCCAAACTAAGCTACTTCATGATTCTGACCTCCCAAGTGCTACAGATCTTGAAACAAGTGTAGGGTTTGATTCTAGAGAAGACATAGGAGCTCTGTTCCTAGAACCGTTATTTCCCCCCTACAAGTTGGATCCGATGTTGTTTATTAAACAAAGTACTTATCATGTGTAAGGCATTGAGCTAAGTGGTGGGCCTACAGAGATAAACTTGACACAGTTTCTCAAAGAATATTGTGACAGACAAATACATAAATGATAGCATAATGAGGTAAGGCTTATAGAGCCAGATATTAAGTGCTGATGGGGAAGCTAAGGATGAAGGGAACTAGAGACAGCTTTAAGAGGTAATGTTTGAGGAACCTGGAAGGAACAATAGAGGCTTCCCAGGTGGACAAGACAATGAAGGGCATTTGAGGTAGAGATGTGCTTGGAAGTATGAGTCACCAGGGGTCTACAGCAGCCTGGTATAGGCAGAGTGGTAGGAAATGAACCATATTACTGGCCATATATAGAAGGCCAAACATGCCTGAGTAAGGAGGTTAGAGTCCATCGGATCTGGAACTAGAGCTCTTAAATATCCTTGTACTATGATCAGGACTGACCTCAGGGATGATTCTGCAGGCCAGTGCTAGAAATGAGAGCTTGGGATGAAGGAGAGATCCTGAGATAAGCAACCAGAATAACCTAATAAGACCCAGTAAACAGGGTCCAAGCCAAAGAATTTGTCCTGCAAGGTCATAAACTGTCCTTTGAAATAGATAAGCCATTCATCCTCCTTTGCCCTGTGACGCCTTTAGACCATTAGTTTAAGTTTCTAATGAGAACTGTCTCCCTTCTCATGAAGATTTCCAATTTCCTTTTACTCTGTAAGAAGCTGATTAAATCAAGCACTATTGACATCAGGCTCTTAAAATAGAAACTCATTTAAAGGGATCAGCAGCCAGAGTAACACATACAGTGTCACCTTTCTGCCACCCTACCTTGGCTCTAGAGATAGGATATTTTTCATGGATGAAGCTCTGCAGACTTGAATGTTTCCCTGGTGAACCCAACTCTACACCGTTGTGTAGCTGTTTGTGGAAGAAAATCATAGGGCTAGACTGACTCCTTTAACTTTAATTTTACATTGACTGCTTTAACTGTAAATTCTAGATAACAACCTTAAATGGGCACTCGGCAAAGGCAACGGATCCCACTGTGCTGCCATAGGAAATGCACTTACACATATTTAAGATTATTTTATGTGTGCAACTCTATAATACATCATTTGTGTATAGAATTGTACACTTGAAATTATACTAATACTCAAATTAGTCCATTTCACTCCAATAAATCCAATAAAAATTTTTTAAAAGATTATTTCATACCTTTTCTTCTTACCTCCAACTTCCTATACCTGCCCTCCTCTCAGCAAATGACCTTATCTTATTATCACTAAGTAAATAGAAGCCCTCAAGAGCAGAACATCTAATCTTCCTGCCGATCTTCCCTACCAACCTGCTCATACCTGCAGGTTGGTCAGTTCCTGCCCTGTGGTCTGTGTTCTATATTCTTCTCACCTCCTGAAGGACTTCACCTCTTCCACGAGCTCCTCTCTCTTCTACATGGTCAATTCCTTCTCTCCCTGGCAAGTCCATTAATCTACAGACATGCTCTAGTGTTTCCTGCCTTTAAAGAAAGATCTTGCATTTCTCAGTCCCACATTCCCCTCCAAATACTGCATCATTTCTAAGCCATGTTTTACACTGAAACTTCTGGAACAAATTGTCTAAATCTGAGATTTCCACTTCCTTGCCTCCTATTTCCTCTCCAGGTTGTCACAGTTTGGCTCTTTTCCCATCACCCCACTAAAACTGCTCTTCAGTCTATTCTGTACCCAGTACTGGTGAAGCTAAAAGGGTTTGGAGAAAAAGGCAGAGCCATACTGACTGACTTCACTTTAAATCTGTGGTCACTAACAGTGGTGGGTCCCTAATGCTGCCCCAAAGTTTTATTACATTCCTCTAGTGAAGGGGTGTCAAACTCATTTTCACCGGGGGCCACATTGGCTTCTTAGTTACCTTCAAAGGGCCAAATGTAACTTTAGGACTATATAAACGTAACTACTCCTTAACAGTTAAGTGAGAGCTCAGCGCAGCTGCCAGGTAGGAACAAAGTGCCAGCCGGATAAAACAAGGTGGAGGGCTGTATTCGGCCCGTGGGCCTTGTGTTTGCCACCCGTGCTCTTGTGTATCTACTACCAGTCTCAAGTATTTTATCCTTTGTCTTCTCTTCTCCGACCTCCCACACCATCTCTTTCTCATTCTAATAGATGACCCCACTTCCTACTTTACTTTCCAGTTTTGCAGAAAACTGTCCATCTGAAGACAGCTTCCACGAGTACACTCAGCTGAATCGACCCATCACTCAGACCTGTGTCCAACCTCCATCCATTAACCCCGGGGCCCATGACAGTGAGGTCAGCCCCTCCATGTATGCTCTAGCTCCCACCTTCTTCCACCTTCTTGCTGCCTCAGCAACTCTGCCCTGCCCTCTTGCAATGTTAGTGTTTCCCCCCACTAGATCATCCCCAGCAGCCTACAAATATGCATCATTTTTTTTCTGTGGCAAACAACAACAACACAGCCACAACTCAAACTTCTCTTGGCCTCACTTCTCTACTTACGACTTCATTTCTCTTCTTCCTTTTATAGCAAATTTCCCTGAAAGAGCAGGCTGTACTTGGTGTCTCCTATGGTACTCGTCCCATTCTCTCTTGGATCTGTTCCAGTTAGGCTTTTATTCCAGGCTCCTAGAAAACTCTTCTTAATGAGATCAACCAATGTCTCTATGTTGTTAAATCAAAAGGTCAGTGCTCTTGTTTGACCTCTCAGTAGCTCTGCTGGAACCCTTCCCTCACCCGGCAGGCATGGCTTCACACTCCGCTGGTTCTCCACCTACTTCTCTGGGAGCTGCTGCCAGGCTCCTTTTGTGGCTCTTGGTTCTTGCCCTAAGCTTAGACCTTGGAGAGGATCAGGGGTCAGCTGTGAAATTTTTCCTTTTCTTGCCACTTTTGCTCTCTTGGTGCTATCATCCAGTCTCATGGTCTTAAATTTTATACATGTGGTCTGATTACTTCCAATTTAATGTCCTACCCTGGTGTTCTTCCTTGAACTCCAGGTGTATTTGTGCACAAGGCTTTCTAGGAGCTTGTCCCACTTTCCCATGAGGATACTTCAAACTTAATATACCCAAAACTCAATTCATCACTTTCACCCTCCCAAACTTGCTTCTCCTGCAGTCTTTCTCATCTCAATTAACTGCAACTTCATTCTCCAAGTTTTTCAGACCTTAAACCTTAAAGTCATCTTTGACTTCTTTTTACCTTTCACATCTCACATGCAATTCTTCAGCTAATCCTGTTGGTTCTCCCTTTGTATTACCATCGTCCAAGCATTTTTACCTTTGCTGTTAATAATCTGGCCAAGCTATCATTGTTATTGCCTGGATTTTACAATAGCTTCCTAAATGGTCTCTACTTGTTTGTTTGTTTGTTTGTTTGTTTGTTTGTTTTTGCTCCACGTCTGTTCTTGCTTTCCTATACATGGTCAACTGTTAACACAGCAGCCAGAGTGATCTACTTAACACCCGAGCCAGGTCATGTAAATTCTCTGCTTACAACATTCTAACATCTTTCCAGCTCATTCAGAATAAAAGTCAAAGCTCACTCTGTAACTATCAGACCCTACCTATGTGACCCTATTCTTTTCTGCCCTCTTCTTTGGAACATCCTGGCCTCCTTGCTCTTTATTCACTCACATGCCAGGCACATTCTTGCCTTAGGGCTTTTAAAATGATCTTTACCTCCGCCTGGAAAACTTTTCCTCAGATATCTGCATGGCTCAACCCTCACTGAAAGGTCTTATTGAAATGTTATCTTTATGTTTAGGTCTTCCCTGACTACCCTGCCTAAAATTGCCTCCCCACTGCCCCCCATTACCCAATACTTTTTTCTCCTGTCCTAGCTTTATTTGTCTTCACTTTAGCATTTACTACTATTTTATGTACTATATATTTTATTTATTTATTTTATAATCTCTATTTCTTCCATTAGAAGGTAAACTCCAGAGTTCATGGACTTTTAAATATTGCATTCTCCACCACATCTCCAGTGCCTCAGACAGTGCCTGGCTCCGGGCAGATATTTGCTCCACACTTGTCAGGTTGAGTAAGATAGGAACAGAGATGATCTAAAACCTTTTGGCTGTGGGAGGGCAGGCACTGAAAAGGCCGACAGTTGGATTTAATTAGGGTTTGGATGAACCCAGCAACCACTTCCTTCTCCCAGCTTCCCACTGAATTCTCTGTGAAACTTTGAAAAAATTAATATCTTTGTATCTCAATTTTTCTAACTACAAATATGAAATCAAAAAGCTCCTACCCTCTATTATTAAGACTAAAGGTTAATACGTATGAAGTACTTAGAACAATGCCAAAGACAATAGTGCTCAATACAGGCTGTCAGTCATTACTCTCGCTTTACTAATTACGATTATCGCTGAAGCAATCTCCATTGGCTTCCATGGTAACACACATTTCTGGTTTCCTCTTACTTTGCTGGCTATTCCTTTGCTTTGTCTTTCACTGGCTCCTCCACCTTTACTTGGGCACTGAAGGTTAGAGTGGCCCCCAAAGCTCCATGCTGGACCTTCTTTCCTCTGCTACACTTTCTCCCTAAATGATTTCATTCAGTTACCCAGTCTATAATACCGCTTGTGTAGGTTACTTTCAAATTTATGTCTTCCCCACTTATACTGATGACTTGCACATTTGTATCTCTAGCCCAGGCCTCTTTCCTTTCACTTTAAACTAGCATTTCCCACTGCTTACTTTGTCTTACCACTTAGGCATCTCACAAGGATGTATTTAAATGAGCACATCTGTGCTGTTTTTTTTTTTTAAAGGGCACAAGTTCTTTGATAGTCCTCCTTTCCCTCCCATTGAGTGTGGGCTGGGATCAGTGTCCTCACTTCTAACAAGCAGGATATGCTGGAAGTGACGGTGTGTGGCTCCTGAGACTGAATGGAAAAGGCATTGAGGCTTCCTCTGTCCTTTAGATTCTTTGCTCGGGAAGACAAACTGCGTGTCCTGAAGGCACTGAAGAGGCCCTATGAAAAAGCTCACGTGGGAGAAGCTCAAGCCTCTTGCTTATAGCCAGTGTGGAATGGAGCCGTGAGAGTGCAAGTGGATTCCCCCACCCCCGTCAAGCCTACAGATGATTGTAGTCCCAGTTGACATCTTGGCGGCAACCTCATGAGAGCCCCCGAGCTAGAGCCACCCAGCTGAATTGCTTCAGAATACTGCCTTAGAGATGCTGAGATACAAAACATGCTTGCTGGTTTAAGTTGCTAAGTTTTATGGTAATTTACATGTTATAATTTCCAACTAGGATTTTGGATTTGTCTATTTTTTCTTTTAGTTTTGTCGATTTGTTTGCTTCATGTATCTAGAAGTCTTCCCTTTATCTCTTTCCTCTTAAATAGCTTAGAAAGCATGCGTAGGTGTAGCTGCCTTAGGGCTTCCACACCTGTCGGCCCGAGGTCAAAAGGTTCTAGTTCTGGCTCTGCATGTGTCTGGCTTGTTCTTCTTCATCAGGATCAGTTCAACTGTCTTCTTCCCAGAGACACCTTTCCCAGCTGTTAAAGAACCTAAAGGAGACACCCTTCCCTCCACTATCATTCTGCAGCTCATTACTTTGCCTCTGTTCTTCACGGAAAATACCACACTCTGTAACTGTATTGCTGGCTCAGTTACTTGCTTGTCTTATTGTCTGGTTCTCTCACTAACCTGCAAGCTTCAGAAGATTAGGGGACCTGTTTATTTTACTTACTGGTACCTTCGCATCTCCAGACTCTGGTAAAGTCCTGCCACAGAAAAGAAGCTTCATATATACCTTTGTTGATGAGAGAAGGACACAGAAAAACTGTGGATGGGCTGGAATTCTCTCTTCTTGGACCAAATCTTGGAGACAGGTATGGCTGCACTGGATGGCTCAGCATTGGAGTATTTGCTCTCTGAAAATACTTTAAATATATAGCATTTAAAATAATTCTGTGAAAATATTCTAAGTGCAGTGCATTTCCTAAAATGGATAACCCCTCTTCACTAAACTATAGAACAAGGCCCTGCAGGGGCATTGCCATAACTGTAATTTCAACTCATAGGGTTAGAAAGAGGAAAGAATTTCCACTTAGAGGAAAATCCACTAATTTTGTATAACCAGTTTTAATTGAGCAACATCTGAAATTCTTGCCTAGGAAACCAGATATCAAACATGTGGCTTGTTTCCTGCTCCCTCATGCAGGTGGGGAGTGCTGGCACACTGCAGGTTGCCAAAACGCACTTATTTGGTTTTCCAGTGGCATCAAAATGTCAGCTTGACCCAAGGTCCCAGGACTTACTCTGCAGGAAAAACAGAGACTGGCCTTTGGTAAATTTCTTCGCTCAGACATAGATTAATGATGTCTGGGGAAAGGAGTCATACTTTTTGAAAAAAAGTATTAACCAATTGCCCTTTGCTAAAATATATTGATCTCATGATAAAGAAATAGTAATGGATCAGGATCCCAAATATGCTGGGCATGACAACCATGAAAATGAAAAATCAATTTTTGTAAGTAAAAAGAAAGATAAAAATTAAACATTAACAAAAATTGAAAAATAGAAATCTACTAAACAAGTGTCATTTGGGGATATTTCTTTGTAGTCTTTGGTTTGACAAAATATTATAGCTCCCCTCCTCAGAGGTAAAAAAAAGTTTTCAGCTTCCTGTCTGTATTTGACAAAGGATGTCCCAGATCCCCAATCTTCCCCAGAGCATGACCCACCCGTGTCTCCAGGGAAAGACCTTTTGTCTTAGATTCCAAGCCTTCCCTCTGCAGTTTCCCTCTGGCTTCACCTTGAGACAACTTCTTCCTCTCTCTCAGGCCTTCTGTGTGCTCTTCCTTCCTCTCCCTTCCCAGATCCTTCTGTCCAGTCAAACCTGCCCTAAACATATGCATCCTGAAGTCTTATTGACTAATTATACTTACTGTGGTATTTAGATAGTTTGCATTTTATCAGATAATAAGTCAAATTTGTGATTAAAGTCATTGCAATGAAATTCGGCTTGTGAAATTTTATCCACCAACCTTCTCACGGGCAAATGCTTTTCTGAGTGGGGAGTCTCCTCCCAGAGAGTGTGGCATGTAGGAAGAACATCAACTTTGGAGCAAGCAGGCTGGGGTGCTGCTCTCCATTCTGCCAGCTCAGTGGCCCCGTGGAGATGACTGAACTTCACTGAGTCCCAGCTTCTTCCTCTGTGAAATGAAAATTGAAATGTCTGTTTCACTAGGATACTGAGAAGATTAGGCCAAATACTATAGGGAGACCTTCTAGAACAGATCCTGACACTCAGTATTCTGCAGATGACAGTCTCTCTCTCCCACTTTTCCTTATACCTTCGGACTTGGATCCATGGCATTTCTTTGTTTTTAATTTAGTTTAAATTTTTTTTTTAATTTTAGGGAGAGGGAAAAGGAGGGAGAAGGAGAGGGAGAGAAACTTCAACTGGTTGCCTGCCACGCATTCCCCAACCGAGGACCAAATCCTCAACCCAGGCATCTGCCCTGACTGGAAATTGAACCCATGACCTTTCAGTTTGCAGGATGACACCCAACCAATGGAGCCACACCATCTGGGGTGATCCATGACATTTCTTAAGAACCCGCCAAATCTTCCATAATCACTTAGAGCTCACTAGGGAGAATCTGAAATGAAACTAGACTGACTGATAAGAGAGTAGGTAAGAGTCTGAGTAAACTGCTGGAGTGGTGGGTGCTTATTTGGAGAGCAAAGGTGGTGATCCTATTAGCAACTATCAGCACTTGAGAATAAAAGACAGAATGTGGGAAGATCTCACTTGGGTGCCTACAACATAGTAATGAGTAACTAGATAGAAAGCCAGGTATCTTATCAAAAATATTCACTGAAAATCATATGTGTGCTAGGTACTACACAAACAAAGAAGAATAAACCATCCCCTTCAAGAAGTCAATCATCATAACACTGGAAAGTATGGTAACTGACAAACTATGGAAGATACAGAAAGTATGGGGGAGCAACACAATTTTCTTTATCCTCAAGGTTCTTCTGTGTGGTCTAATAATCAAATAGACATAAGACAGATTAGCAAGAGCAAATTTAGCTCAAAGATTAGCAATAACCAAATTTAATTCACACATATGTATGGGAACCCCACATACACAAGTGAGTCAGGGACCACACAGACGGGAGAGGTTCAGAGACAGAAGGGGAACAAGGGTATATAAGACTTCCTGAGCTAGGGATGAGGTAAGGTGCCCTGGGAGCTTCAAAAGGTCACTGCAAGAAGATGAGAAGAGCAGATGTATAGTAAAGTTTGCACTGCCATGTAGGTAGGTCAAAAAAAGATTATTGCTGACTTTCTCTAATTATGAGCAAGGCTCCTGTTTCAGCTTCTTCTAGGTAGTTAAAAAGAAGGGGAGAAGTATCTCTTGAGCCCAGAGCTAAAATTGCCCTTAGTTCAAAACAAGATGAATACTATAAAAGCGTACCTTGGGGTGACTAGCTCTGACCCCTAATGTTGCATCTTAGAATTGAATACTCCCAGTAAGTAAATGATATTACAATAGGGTGTTTCATTATTTATCGCTGTGTAACAAACCACCCCAAACTTAGTGATGTAAACCAACAATCATATGATTTTGCTCATTGATCGGTGGGTCAGGAATTCAGAGAAGGCACAGTCAGGAAGATTTTCCTCTGCCTGATAATATGTGGAGCTTCAGCTGGGGTGGTGGGGTGGCTTAGAAAGCTGGGGCCAGAATCATCTGAAGCCTCCTTCATTATGTTTGGCACCTGGGCTCGCAGCACCTACTACATGTAATCTCTTTGTGGGACATGAGCCTTTTACAATATGGGTTTCAAGGGGGAGCAAACTGAGAGTTAGCTTTCCAAAAGAACCAGGCAAAAGCTGCATGGTGTTTTATGATCAGCACAAAAGGATAATAGGGTGAGGGTCATTATGAAAAAGACAAGCCGTTCAGTGTGGCCAGCCTTCCATATATTGCTGGTAAAGCAATATATTCCTCATATATTCCTCAGCAAGGGCCTGGGGAATGCAGTCAGGCTAGACCAAGAGTGACTTTACATGCCTTACTGAGGAGTTTGTATATTTTATTATAGATAATAGAGTCTTTGGAGAATTTTGTACTTAAGAGTACTTAGAATTACTGTGAAGGTAGCATGAAGGAAGATTATTTGAAGGAGGGAGGACTGGATGGAGAAAAACTATTTAAGATACTATTATAATAGTTAAAGAAAGAAAGGAAGGCCTTAACTAAAGCATGGGGTGTGAGAATTAATGGGTAGGGACAGCTTCAGAAATTACTAGGAGGTAAAACTAATAGGGTATAATGACTCCTGAAATGTGTGCCAAGGAGTGGAGGGAACTAGAATTGTTCCCCTAGCTTTCTTTTTTAGGTGCTAGGGTGGACAGTAATGCTATTTGAAGAAAGTGAGAATATCAGAAATGGAACAGTTTTGTGGAAAAGATGAGTTCAGTTGGAGATGCTTTGATGCACTTACTGGAAAATGTCCAATAGACAGATTTATGAAGCCAGAGCTCAATAAAAACCTAGAAAAATGAAGTTGAGAGTGATCAGCTTACTGGTACTGGTTGATACCATGGGATCCAATTAAATTGCCTAAAAGAATAGAGAAGAGGAGGAATTAGATCCTCCAAGTTGGTAGCAAAGATGAGGATGGTTCAGAGACAGGTGAGAGCATATTTTCAAACATATGCTCAAGGCTGAGGGTAAGTGAAAAGCCAAAGTGAACTGATACCAAGCTCAGAATTGCCTTAATCTCTTCTGTCCGGAGAGCTAGATCAGGGACAACCTGCAGGCGAGAAGCAAGTGAAAAGCTTTTGGAGAGTCATCTTTTCTAATTAAACTATTTCTTTGTATCTTGGATTATTCAGAGCAATTTGGATTCAAAGTACCATAAACCCATCTCAAAGTAGTTAAGCAAAAAGTGAAAAAGTATTAGAAGAATGTTGGTATCACTCATAAATAAAAAATTTGAATAACCAAATCACAGGAACCACTGGCATGCAGCAGAGAGAACTGAAACTAGGGAGTCAAGCATGGCTGGGGTTCTTTCTCGATTGCTCCTCTGTGTTGACTTCACTCTGTTCCCACAGACCACTTCCTCATCGGCGGCTCTCAAGTTTTCTATCTTGTACTTCTCATTGCTACAGAGGGCCATTTCTAAAAATACCCAACTTCTGATTAGGTCTACTGCCCACCTAGCAATGAATCAAGAGTGACTAAGAATCACATTTTTGACATGGACATTGTAGGGAGAAGCACTTCCAGGAGTGGAGGAGGAGCTGGGTCAACAAACCAGTAGATGGCCAGTCAACATAGTCAACTGCAGAGAGGATTTATCGGTCTCAGAAGGCCTGAGTTTTCCGCTGCTCTCGAGGCTTATTAATAGCATGACCAGATGCCCTAGTTTGTCTGGACAGTTTCTTTTTACACCTGTTGCCTTGATGCAATCAATTATTAATAGCACCCCTTTTACTTTCAAAACCTCCTCATTTGGAAGATAGATTATATGGTCATTTTATATATTGGTGGACTTGCCAAAGCACTGGAGGAAACAGGCTTTAAAGCATGGTTAAAATTATATATTATGACCTCCTTTAGGGTAGGTTATGCCTTATGGAAGACCTCAGTACCCAGCACGTAACTGGCACTCAGTAAATGTCAAATCAAAGATCAAGTGGTATAGAAAGCTTTTCTCCAAAGTATTTATAGAGTCACATATGACACACATTTTCCCAGATCTTTGTGATATTATGTATAACAGAGCATATTAGATAAATAGTATCATAGAATTTCAGGGCAAAAGTGAATTTTATTTTATTTTTTTATTTTTAATTTTTTATTATTGTTCAAGTAGAGTTGTCTCCATTCCCCACCCCACCCCAACTCCCCTTGCCCCACCTGCCCCGACCTTCTACCTTCGATCTGACCCCACTTTGGCTTTGTCCATGGGTCCTTTATACATGCTCCTTGACGACCATTCCCCTTTTCCCCCATTACCTCCCTTCCCCCTCCCTTCTGGTTACTGTCAGTTTGTTCTTTATTTCAATGTCTCTGGTAACATTTTGCTTGCTTGTTTGTTTTGTTGATTATGGTCCACTTATAGGTGAGATCATATGGTATTTGTCTTTCACTGCCTGACTTATTTCACTTAGTATAATGCTCTCCAGCTCCATCCATGCTGTCACAAGGGGTGGGAGCTCCTTCCTTCTTTCTGCTGTGTGGTATTCCATTGTGTAAATGTACCATAATTTTTTGATCCACTCATTCACTGATGGGAACTTATGTTGCTTCCAGTACTTGGCTATTGTAAATTGTGCTGCTATAAACATTGGGGTACATAGGTTCTTTTGAATTGGTGTTGCACAATTTTTAGGATATAAACCCAGCAGTGGAATCACTGGGTCAAAAGGCAGTTCCATTCTTAGTTTTCTGAGAAAATTCCATACTGTTTTCCATAGTGGCTACACCAGTCTGCATTCCCACCAACAGTGTAGCAGGGTCCTCTTTTCTCCACAACCTCGCCAGCACTTGTTTGTTGATTTGCTCATAATGACCATTCTCACCAGTGTGAAGTGTCCAACCTCTTTCCATTTAGATGATAAACGCTGTGAGTACAGCACTTGTATGGACACTCAGGAGCTAGTAGGCATTCAATAAACCTTTGTTTCTATGTTTTGAATGCTTGCTTTCCTTAAACCACATTTCCATCATAAATATATCTTATAGTGCTTGAGCAGTGCTGATCTGGGGAGACTCCTTGAGCTTGGTAAAACAGCCCTCTGGTCCCTGAGCAGCTTCTGTGTTAGAAGTCCTTTCTTGCTGCAAGCTGAAATTCGTCTCCCTGAGGTTTCATCTGTATCCCCAGGTTCACTGCTCCTGAGGCCAACTCCTTCCACAACAGTTTCCAGTCTCCCTTCTCCAGGTCCAACCACGGCAGTTCCCTTTTCGCATTTGAAATGGTTTCTAGATCCTTTGCCACCCTGGCTGCTCTCTTCTGGACAAATTCAGTTTGTCCAAAGACCCCTGAGGCAGAGTTCAAGAATGTGCTTTGACCATGACTTTTTAAAAAAAGTGATAATTTCACTTCCCTCCTTTAAGAAAATGATGTTTCTACTAATATAAAGCTAAAATTGTTCAGACTTTTGGGGCATATCACAATACTTACTCACATGTAGCATCTCATGAATTATTTTTATTTGGATGCAGCCTCAGTATTTGAAGCCTGAATGAAAGGAGAAGCAGGGTTTATTTTTTTTTGTTTTTGTTTTTGTAAACACCTATTTCTGTTGAGTCTCCTCTATCATTTCTTAAGCAATTGGCTTATTGAATTGTGTTACAGCTCTGCATATATCCCTGTTAGAAACAACATGTCTTATAAGACTTTGAAATGTTTGGGGATGATAACTTTGGTATCCAGGATTTTCTTTGACTCTCTCACCTTGTTCCTGTCCTCATGTCTAATGCATGGAGAATACTTGAAAGAAAGTGGCAGTTGCTGGAGCTGAGCCTGGGTCTCTTAAAGAACACTTTCACCAATCCAGTAGTCTGGGAAGTCACCAAGGAGTTACAAGAATACACATCGTACCAGAAAGAAAGAGTTTTGAGAAAACAGAGACTCCCACAGTGAATGAGCTGCCTTCCAAGGTATTTCCTGGTTGCTGGTGGGTTTAGATAGACAGGATAGCCATCTGTCCAGGATGTTTTACTGGGAATTTTTGCATTGGGTGGGACTTTAGACTAGACTATCTCTAAAGATAGTTCTAGAAAATAGATTCCATGGACAGTACACACTTACTATTAATAACTTGCTTTGGATTTTTTTTCTTACCCCATAGCTGAAGGTCATTATATTTTCATTCACTAAAGATAGAACAATAAAAAATATGGACTAGTTATAATAATAAAATAATCCATGCTATAGTATTTGGAGGGTATATTTCTGGATAATTTAAACCACTCTATCTTTCACATATTTTTTTAAAGTAGGGATTAAATTTTATCAAATAAGAGAAAGTGAAGGCTACGTTTTTATTTGTTGCTGAATACACATTATTAATGACTGCTATCACTGCTATATACACTGTGAGTTTATGGGTGTTCATGGATAGTAAGAACACAAAATATCAAGCTTCTCATAGGATTTATTCATCTATCTCCATCCCTATCCCTCAATTCATCTGTCTAGTCATCCTGGTAAATACAAAGTAGGACAGTGCTATATACTGAGCTGAATAACATAACCTTCTCAGATAGTTAGTAATCATATGACCAGCCTAAATAATTGCAATTCCAAACCTAGGTCAGCATCCTGAAGTCTAAGAATCTGTGTTGAGGCTTAGAGAAAAAGGGGAATCACAGTGCCAAAGCCCCACTAAGGAAAGTGCTGAATTCTAGCTTGTTATTTGTTACATACTCCAATGCAGAACTCAGAACGTTTTCAGATGAGGTTGCAGTTGATTAAATATAACTTTAGAGCCCCCTAGTAGATTATTTGGGTGGTCTAGCTATCTTTGAAACATATTAATGGATTCCTAAGTTATAACTTAGAGAAAGGCATGCAGGCAATTTCTGACAGGTGATAAGTGAAGCAAGAACAATACTTGACTTGAGTGCAAGTAAAAATGGCTCTTCTCAAAATTTATTACTGAGAGTGATATAATAATAGAATTTAGAGATTTATATATTTTTTCTCATTTAAAAAATTAAGTATACATATTTTCTGTCCAAAGAAAGCTAATTAGCTAAATATGAAAGATGACAGATTATTTTGGATTAAATAAATCTCCATGTTGCAATTCTTGTTTTCTAATTGTAGAGTTCCCTTTCACACAAACAATTGCAAGCATCTCTAATCCAGCTCTGAACCATGGTTTATGCTGTTTTCCATTTTCCCTGATGCTATCTTACTAGCTCCCCACCCTTGGACATAGAGCAATGGAGTCGGTTCATAGGCACACTTCTGTTTTTGCAGGAACTTTTGATGACTTTCAGAGTGCTTCTTCTTGGGAGGTGTGACAGGAGGGAATCTCAGTAGAACTCTAGGACTTCTCTGTGGAAATGTTTTATTTATTTAATATTTGTGTTACGATGACAAGTAAGGATTTAACAGTTCACTTTTCTTAAGAAATATATTCTTTTCATAGTAGACCATGAGAATTTAAGGATTCATCTGAAATCATTTGTACTTTGCTCTCCATCTGTTAACACTTTTGCTTACTTGAAGCCATAGAAAAATTAGTAGCCTCAAGCTCTCGGAAGAGGAATTTCTTTTCCTTACTAGCAGCCAAAAGAATTTCATAGTCTTAAAAAAAGAAACAACTTTTCCTTGGTGATCTGCATTCTAATTGTGCTTATGAGGTTTGTAGGTTGTGGGTGGAGTCAAAGGACAATGGAGAGTATACGTTTGATACATCAACTGCCATGCAAACCAGCAGTCACAAGTGACACTGCTTTCTTCCTGTGTCCTAACACCCAATAGTGGATCAGCACAACGTAATTACTCCAACGGTGATGTTGTACCAGACAATGGCATCTGAACTATATGCTCGCTCTCTGTTTCCAGGGTTCATTTCTAGCACCACTTCTCATATTCCATGGTAAATAAATAAAATAAAATAAAGGTATTTAGCAGTGTTTGCTGTGGGTTGGTATGCAATATTTTGCAAACTGATTTTCATTCATATACACATCAGGGCTATACCAGGTCTGGGGGGACTTGACATTCCACTGCAGAATACCTAAATTGAGTATGAGAAATGAGGATAAATGTGTCTACAGTCTTTGCTCTGGAAAAGATAAGTTGGTAGATAGCAGGGCTGATATAACCTTGGCAGTGTCTTCTGCTCAGAGCATGGCTAATTTGGAAGTAACAGGCTAGAGGATTTCAGCCTTATGTGTTTTTTTAAAGGAAGTCTTTGTTCTGAAATAGAAAATATTAACTTTTGGATATAATCTTCCAAAGGGTATGAACCATGAATGTTTAACTTGCTATAAAGGTGAGACTTTTATACCTAGTTTAGAATCAGCAAACTTGCAAAAAAACAGGTAATTTTGGCCTTTTTGTAGACCAGCTCTTCTCTAGCTAAAATTTTTGCAGGATTTTTGAATGAGACATCACTCCTCTGCAGAAGAGAATTTGCCTTTGCACAGCTTTCTTTAGCCCCCCACTGCTCATTTATAACCCCTATTTGCTCTTACGAAATTAGGCTACCTCCCAAATCTGCCCCTCTCCAGTTTATCACCCGCCACTCTCCTTCTCTTTGTCCTCACCTCTGCTCTGGTACCATGTGGACATTGTCCAGCCTCAGGGGTTTGGATTCCCAGAGAGTTTGTCCATACTTACAGTGTAACAGGTACAACACTACAGTGTTCCACTAGATTTTAAACTTGCACTATTGTCAGCAAATATTTTTGAGCACTCATCTCTAATTTACATAATTATATAAGTGATGTAAACACACTGCTAAATAGTAGTATTTTTTTGTACATATAAAACATATGCAAACTAAAAATATAATATTAAGAATAAATGTAATTAGAAAATTTGGTATTTTTTTTCTGTACCTGAACAGATCATTTTGCACATTCCAGAATCTGCAGGGTTTCTACCCCACATTCGAGGTCTTACATTATAGTACTGGTATTTGTAATTGTGCCCTTGAACTAGACTGTGCCCTCTATAAGATTATAGTGTGCGATGAACTCAGTTTTGTATCCATGGAAATTAGCAGAGCACCTTGGACATAAAAACGACTGTAATGATTCCTTATTTTAAATGCATCAACACATTTCCACTGCTTCATCTTTTCTTTCATCGGTGTTCCTCTCAAAAATGTTTTTCCTTCCCTTTATTTTTACACAGCCAGTCTACCGGTCATTCAATGCCAGGTCCAAGTCCCTTGTCCCCCATGAATCCTTTCCTATCACTCTATAGGTCACAATATCTTTCTTCTCACCTATAGAAATTATTAAGTAACTCATTCTTGCTGTATTTACATAAAAGTCATTCCATAAGCATTTAGTGAGCAGCTGATAAAGTTGTCAACTCACACAGCTACACTTTTGACTCAAATTATCAAAGGTGTGTTCGGCATTTTGTTTTCTTCTAGACATTTTAAAACAGCTATTTCTCCTCCAGAACTTTCCAAATGGCTCATATTCTCACGGGGACCAAATTTGCAAAACCCGTTGTCCAAAAATTCAGAAAAAAAATTGAAATGTGCAACATGTCTCTTAAGCATGCACACAAAATCATAGTGTGTAGTTACAGGATTAGTGGGCATTAGGCTCCTCAGACAAAATCATGCATATTTTAGACAATCCTGATGGATCAAATCAACACTTTGGAGCCTGACCAAGAGTCAATGTACCTGGTTTGTTTTAAAACAATTGCTCATGCCTTTCAACATTGTTATGTTCTGTTTAAGATCTAAATTCTTAAGTTCTGAGAACTCCCTTCATTCAGAAGATTCTGATGTTTTCTTTGGGCAGTTTCTTGGATTTGAGCTTCCAACATATGTGATCTATAGATTAGGAATTCAAGAGCTTTAGATATTGGCAGCCAAACCAAAGGAGGCAGAGTTCATATAAATAAGACTTCAGCAAAATCTTCAACAAAAATGATCACTGTCTGATTACATGGCTGTGATAATGAGTTCTGGATTTAACTCAGCCACACGCTCTGCAACCCTGGTTCATACCCATATAGAGAAATAAGGAAAGTATTTTCCAGCTTAACAAAAATATTTCTTGTTGCCTAGAGCCCAGAAATGATTACCTTCACATTATGCAATTGCATGATTTCTTTGTATCAAAAACTTAGTAGCACTTTTTGTTCTATATGGAGAATGCTTAGCAAATGCTTATTGGATGACTCAGAATAGAAAATAAATGTGTTTATTGATGAAGAAGTGAGATTCATGTTCTACTAAATATTCCATTTCCCCCTCAGTATATATCTTGGCAGAACTTATTAATATATCCCATCTGTTTCTAAAAACACTTAAAGATTGATTCTTTTATTTTACCCTCATCATAACCCACAAAGGTAGTTGGGGCAGGTCTAATTCTCTAGTAAACAGATGACAATAATGGGCCCAAATAGGTTTACAGATTTTAAGTCTTTACCTTGGAGACTCTTTCTCTAAAAACTATGTACGTTTGTGTTCAGCCAGTAAAAAAGGAGAAGAAAGAATATGTGCTGTGCTGATAGCTTTTAGAGGTATGTATTTCACAAAACCCGGGTTTCTCAATCTTGGCATTATTGACATTTTGGGCTTAATAACTCTCTGTTACAGGAGTCTGACCTCTGCCTTTAAGATGTTTAGCATCATCCCTGGTCTCTTCCCACTCGAGGCAGTAACATCTTCCCTCCCCCAAGTCATGTCATTTTAAAAAGTCTCCACACAAGCCCCATATGGAGCAAAATGGGCCCCTTATTGAGAACTTCTGAGCTAAAGGGAGACAAAAATGGCTTAGAATTGTTTAGGAGACATAAAAGAAGCCAGAGTCTGTTCTCATACTTTGGTTATTCATTTTGTTCAGTAATATTTATTTAGCTCTTATTGTGTGGGTAAGTTATCATAAAGCAGTAAGGGAGGTGCCAGGATTAGCAGGACATAACCCATCCCACAGGAAATTTACAGTCTGGTGGGAAAGGAAAAGGTTACATGGACAAGTGAGATGGGTTTATTGAATGTCTACTACATGGGAGGCTCAGGGCTGCTGATGTTCCATATTTTGGTGGGACCCAAACGGAGATAAGACCCACAGAAAGATACAACTATAAGCACATCTCCAGTGCACAAAGGTTTTTCAAACTGGTTGAAGAATAAGGATGAAAAGGGAAAGAACTAGAAAAGAAAGATTAACAGTGAGTACAAAATTAAATGTGACCACTTTTAAAAAGGTATAATAACATGTTTAATGTGATTTTGAAAATGAGCGCAAAAGGGATTTCCAAAAGCAAGGTCAGACAAATAAGAGAAAGCTTCGTGCATGTGAGAGCAGGAAAGGGCTGTGGGGAAGACACTCGAGACCAGGGAAACTAACCCAGGGGTCACCCAGATTCAGTTCATTGAATTTCTTCAAATTCACTACATACTTCTTTCCATAACCTTTTATTCTATTTTATTTGCATTTTGAATGACCGTAAATCATCTGTTGTTCAGCATCATGATTTTCCTTCTCTTCTGTCCATGACATGTATTTTTGTATCTTTCACTTAATTTTTTCTGTGTTACAAAATCACATAGAAGTTAGAAATTACAGCTAATCAAATGAAAATTGAAAAATACACACAACCCTACCATCTCAAGACAACCCCTCTTTAGGGTTTACCCTCATCATTCCCCTCATCATTAAACTGTTTTGTAACCTGTTATTTTTCAGTTAGCAACATATTATGAACATTTTTTCCTTTCAATAAATTCCCATCTGCAGCCTCTGTTCATGATGGCTTAGTATTTGTGCTATATGGGAATAATTTATTAACAAATCTCCTGTTACTGGTCTTTCACATTGCTTATTTCTCTTATCACAGGCAGGGCTGGGATAAATTTTTCTGTGTGAATACGTTTTTCTTAATTACTTCTTTAGAATAATTTTCTCAGTAGTTTCCAATGTTTTCAGCCTCAAGGGCTGCTTTTGTTATGATCCCCTCCTGGGTCTCATATATGGAAACATACAATCTACCAAACAACATTTGGTGTGAAAAAAATTATTTTATTGCCTTTTACTAATTAAAGCGTTAGATAAGTGCTAATCAAAATTCTGGACCAGCCTGCTGTTCTGAAGAGACTATTTACTGCATTGTGATCATATGAACTCCTCACCTTATGCTTCACGCACCAGTCAGCATCTGCAGTCTCGTCCTGCTAAATGTGCGCGTTCTGTGAGCTCCTCTGAAATCTTGGAATTCACCTACAGACACTCTTCTCTTACGTTTGCTGCTGCCTAATGACACACTTGAAAGGGACAAATATTGGCAGTCAGTGAGTTGCCTTAGGCTAACAAGGCAGAACTACAAGCGTGATTGTTTATTTTTTTTTTAAATTTTATTTTAATCATTGTTCAAATACAGTTTTCTCCTTTTTACTCCCAATCCAGTCCCCTCCTACCCCTCCCCACTTCCCTCCCATTACCACCCTCCCCTTAGTTTATGACCTTGTGTCCTTTAAGTTTGTTCCCGTGAACCCTTCTCACTGTCCCCTTAAATTCCCTCTACTCTCTTCTGTGGGCACTGTCAGCCTGACCTCTATTTCAGTGTCTTTGGTTATATTTTGCTTATTTCTTTGTTTTGTTATTTAGGTTCCTGTTAAAGGTGAGATCATATGGTATTTGTCTTTCACTGCCTGGCTTGTTTCGCTTAGCATAATGTTTTCCAGCTCCATCCACGCTGTTGCAAAGGGTAGGAGCTCCTTCTTTCTTTCTGCTGCATAGAATTCGTGATTGTTTAAATGCGTCAAATGTTTACTCTGTTTTCTGTGGCCTGATGGTAGATTTCCCGTTATTGCTTTTACTTCGAAATACCTTGTGCTGGGAACAAGTTGCTGGAAAATAAGACTTTCCTCTGATGTGGTTAAAAGAAAAAGTGGCCCAAGTAGACCATTTCTGATGGTCTGTGACCAGGAGTAGCCAAACATGGGGAGTCCTGAAGTCATCCCAAAGACGTGTGTTGATTGCTACAGCCTGGCGCTGTTGCTTGCCAGCGAGTGACAGCTGCAGGACTAATTTGTGGAGAAGCGAGAGCCTCACTCATTTCCCAAACTGCATTCACTTTGGCCATTGCTCCTTGTCAGTTACATTGCTTTGTTAATGGTGTGGTGTCCACAATACCTCTTTGGGCCCTAGCAGAAAGAACTTCAGTGTTTACTTGGATGGTCTAAATTTAGTTCATTTTCTGACCTGTTTGCTGCCAATGGGTAAAATGGTTTGGCTCCCAGACTGAGGTTTGGGTTACGGAATTCTTAGGTGGGTTCTTCCTTGCAGTGTTCTGAATTCAAATAAGGCTTCACAGAAGCTGTGCACATGCATGATAGTGGTGGTGGAATGGTCCCCAGGACTCTTCCAGCAATGATTTCAGGCCAGATTTTTCCACCTGAGTCTTCTACGTGGTGGTGAGTCAGGCTGTGCTGTGGCAGAGTCCGTGTGGAGCAGTCCGAACCTGAGCTATGACTGAAGTCTCGCCATGATGTTTGATGACACAGGCTATCCCCACACTGGGGCATCTTACATCTAGGATATAGATATTAATTCGATAAAGTTTATGGAAACATTAGACATTGCACTATAATTTTGCTGTTTCTTACAGAGTAGAACTCAGTCCAGAGAGGATGACCCCTGTTGAAGGGGTCTCAATCCTTGAAGCACCCACAGAATGTCACTTAGGCAGCACAGTCACCATAAAGCCGGATGCTTCATGGAATCTCTGAATGGCATCAGAATGAGGCTTCTTGTTATAGAATCGTTAAGGGACAAAACAAGGGCAGTAGGATCAAATTGGAGATGGCTTACACACTAGCATCCAGGTTTCCTCCAGTGCTTTGTGGGGCCCCTTGGAGCTGTAGCTGCCTAATGCAGTGAGTTCTGTACCACGAGTTCTGGGCTCTTCAAGAGAAAAGACGAGTTCTTTAGAAAAGACAATAATGCTTGGAAAAAATAAAAGGCAGCAGGAAAAGAGGAAGACCAAATGTGAGATGGATTGACTCCATAAAAGAAGGCCTTTGTTGCTGGTGGAAACAGGATTCTTCCACAGAGTCATGAGAAAAGCATTTTGGAGACTCACATATAGGAGGACGTGAGCAACAGTGGTAAGACTTACTGGAGCAAAAACAAAGGACTGCCCCAGGTGCATAATATTTCATCCATGACCAGGTGGCTCAGCTCTATCCTGCTGCAAAAGAAGTCCAGTCTCTGGGGCCTCAGACTCACACCTGTGCCTGTCAGGCCCAGGATGGCCTAGACCCAGAGATGCAGAACTTCTCTATGTCTCATTTACCCACCTGTACTTCCGCTCCCCAGGCCCAGTGGTGCCTGGATGCAATCGGCTGAGGCACCCAGGCCTGTGCCTCTGCTACCCAGAGAGAGTGATAATGAATGAGCTCTAGACCTTCGTTAAGTTTTGATTATATCTCCTTGGGTTTGGGAAGGGGTAAGCTTTCTTTCAAACTTACCAATCTTTCTAATTCTTTGGGAACTTGTGTTATGCTTCCCCCATCCAATCCCTTCCGGGATCTCCTGAGTTTTGTGCCCTTATCCTATCAGGTCTTTACCCCAGATTTTCTCAGGTTAGACTCCTCCCATTTATGGTCACCACTCTGGCTCCTACTGCGCATGCCTCATAGTTCTGCTGTGTCATCTGGTTTCTGCAGCACATGTGCTTACTTCCTCCTGCAACATCTTGGCTTCTACTATGCATTGGCCCAGTAAAGGAATTTCCCTTACTGTTTTATCCTTCCCCACCCCATCCCCCATAATCCTGGTAACAGCTGGTTACTGGAGGTGGGAATGGATTGGAGAGCCAGTTCTTGCTTGCTCGGGATTAGTGTCCATTTGGGGGAGGATGTAGCTGTCCCTTGTAGAGTCTGTGAAGCTGCCGTGTCCTAATTAATCCAGCTTAATGAAATGTCAAGCTCCCTTCTCTTTTGTTAATATCTAACTCGATGCCTGCTGTAACACCTCCACATGGGCTGAGCAGGGCTGTTGAGGACAGGCCATTGTGGACATCACTCACTTATAGAGTCACCAGGAGTCAGAGCCAACTCAAAAGCAGTAATATACCTAGAGAGAAAGAAACCAAGACCTGTGAAGTGTTAAAAATGCACACATAAATTCAAAGACCATGAATTCAAGGGCCATAATTAGACCTATCACTCAGACTCTACCTAATTCTTGTCAACATCTCTTTTTACCATTTTATCCCCACCCTCTCCCTCTTTCCTTTCCTTCTCCTGTACCCCCTCCCTTCATTACCTCCTGCCACTCCTCTCCTTCTTCCTCCCCATCACCCTTCTCTTCTTCATCCTTTTTTTCATGTGGAGGCTAAAAAGAAATTAATATTCTTCTTTCTACTTTCTAAGTTCTTCTTGCTAGGCTAATAATCAAATTAACAGAGACAGATTAATAGGAGAAAATCAAAGTGTTAATACATGCTCATAGGTAATTTACATATTCATGAAAATCCCAAAGACAGTGAGGCATCATTGGGTAGATAAGACATTTTTGGATAAAGGCAAAAAGGCAGAGATGGGGTATTAGATTTCAGAATTGTGAATGGGCAATTTACAGGTAGTTGAAGAACAGGGAAACATACAGGACAGGGAAATTCTTGCTAGGCAACCCAGAAACAGTGAGACACAGTGGGTGTCTAGCTAACAGGCCCCTGTGGGAAGCCCTCTATTTGCCCTACTTAATTCACATTAGGCTAAGGTGACATTTTAAGGTCTTCTTCTTGAAGCAGGTTTCTCTGAATCTCTTGGGCAGGAAAGGGAATGGATCAAAGGTTCTATGAGTCTTGTTTTTAAATAAACAGCTTAAAATTCATACCCTGTAAAGGCAGCTTCAGGGGCAAAACTTTGGTTCCCTTCACTCAGCACCTCTCTGCTTCCCCTCCTCCTCTTCCAGGTCCTCCTTTTCATCCCTCTCCCTCTCCTACAGCTCCAGTACCTTCTCCTTCTTCAGCTATTATATATATATTTTTTATTTTTGGTGAAGGTAGAAACAGTTAGCTAAATTGTTGTGTGATATTTATATAGACAAAGATTTGGTCATTGTCCCATCTTACTCCCAGTTCATCTTAGTGTTGGCCAGGATTTGAATAGATACTTTGAATTCAAGAATTGTCATGTCAGCTTTCAGATTGCCTCATTGTAGGTAGGGTGACTGACTTGAAGATTTTCTTAGAATAAAACTGACTGATTTCCAGGACCTGTTACTTGTCCACACACACTGACACACATCGTTTCCTGCTGTTGTTAGAGTCGTTGGGTTGTTAGTTCAGAGTCAACACCTCCCCCATATTGTAATCTCATCTAGAGGACATTATCTAGAGATTTTTACAAACAAGATCTGAAGAAACAGTGCCCTTGCTAATGATGAGTGGCCAAGATAAACTGACAAGGTGGTGAGGGGTTGTTTCAGGGTATACTGAACACTCAATTCATTCTAAGGCAAGCAGAGCCATTAAGAAATAGTGTTTGAAGCATTTCTAGCCTGACCAGCACCAGTTATTATAAGGAATGGAAAAATGCCTCTTCTCATGAAACAGCCTACTTAGTTCGTTATCTGAAGCTGTGATTCTCAAACAGAGGGCAGCCAGGGCGTTTCCAGCACAGCTTCTACAACAGTGTCAACTGCAGCTCTGCCTTCTCTGCACCGTGTGTTCTGGTGGATGAAGGCTTCCCTCACGTGACTTCTTTTCAACCCCCTTCTCCTCCCTTTTCCACAATGGAAAACAATCTCATTCTCTGGTTGTGTATTTATTTTTCAGTTTTCCCTGATAGTTCCTATACACTTTTCTACCAATGACTACTATTATGGACTGAATTGTGTTTCTCTAAATTTTATACATGGAAATCCTAACCCTCCATGTGAGTGTATTTGGAGATGGGGCCTTTGAGGAGGTGACTGGGGTTAAAAGAGGTCATAAGGATGAAGCCCTGATCCCACAGGACTGGTGTCTTTATGAGAAGAGAAGTACACTCCAGACATCTCTCCCTCCTGCCCCTTCTCTCTCTGTCATTCTCTTTGCAAGCATGTAGAGGAGAGGCTGTGAGAGGACATAACAGGTGGCCATCTACAAGTCAGAGAGTGACGTATCACCAGAAACAGAATTTGTTGGCATTTTGAATTTGGATTTCTAGCCGTTGTAACTGTAGAAAATAAACTTCTGTTATTTAAGCCCCCTAGTCTGTGGTGTTCTGTTATGGCAGCTCAAGGCAACTCAGAACTATCTCACAAAAGTTTCATTAGAATCTTCTGAAGACATTAGGATGTCATGAAAACACCATTTGTGTCTCTCTAGCTCCAGAGCAATAAATAAAGAGCTGTTAAAAATTTTTTATGCCACATGCCTCTGTGTGTATGTTTGTCCAGAAACAGTCACATATACAAACTCAAACGCACTTGTTTTTACAATATCTAACATTAACTGAGCATTTACCACACCGCACAAACTCTGCAAAGTACTTCACATGCTTCATCTCATAATCCTTACCATAGCTCTCTGCCAAAGATCTTCTTCTTCTTCTTCTTCTTTTTTTTTTTGTTTAAATTATGAGGAAACCAACATGTAAAAATGTTCCCTGTTTCAGGTTATCACAACCTCAGGCCGCCTGATCCCAGAGCTCATGTTCTTAACCACTTCATTGCTGTGCTCACTTTTTATACCCTTTTTTCCTTTATATCCTGCAATTTAAGAAGCAAAATACATCTGAGGTGGTTTTCAAAGATACATAGTAGATAGTACATAGATAAAGATGAAGAGAAAATAAAGATGAGACTGGAACTTGGATCTAGAAATGAAGAGTACACTGTGCTTAGCTTGGTGATTTCTGGTAGCTGATATGAAAATGGAAATCTTGTCATCCTCACAATGTTCTGGGCCTTTAAGTTAAACACACATCAATTGCTCAGCAGAAGCATAATCACTCCTCTTGGCATTAAACTCAGGCAAGGATTTCTCCTAAATGTGTGTGCCTGTTATAACAAACAAAATCGTCAACCTTCCGAGAGCAAACAAAAGAATGAGTTACCCGGGACTGGGATGAAGACACGTGTCTGTTACACATGAACATGTAACTGCATCCTCGTGTAGCCACTTAACTCACCAGTCTTTTTTCTTCCTTCTTTCACATAGTAACTCTGGGTCAGAAATTAACAAAACTCAAGGACAACACTTAGGTCATTATGCAAGTCCAAAGTTAACTTAATAGCAAAACAGAGAACCATGAAGTTGTCTGGAGGAACCAGGAAGCAACCAGGAACCAGAAACCATGGGAACTTGGAAGTTGGAACCCAAGAGTGGATCATGGATGGAATCAAGCTGGTGGACCTCAAGCATTTTAAAAACCTAAGCGGGATAGAATAGAAAATTTTAGAGTGGCCTGAGAGTGGCAAAAGTAAGCATTGGTTTATGAGGTGTTTCAGTACATGTACATGTATAACTAAAACAAAACTTCTTGTGCCAAAAAGTAGCCCTGTTTGGTTACATCTATGAGACTAGATATTTTTGTTTTACATGTTTAGATTTAGGCATTTTAATTATAAAATTGATAAAGGTGGGATCCTAGAGCATACTCATATCCAGCAAACATTCTTAGAGGATATAGGAATACAAATCAAGCAAAGTTTGTCTGGCAATTGCTGAAGAAAGGACCCTGGAGCAAAAAGCAGTTATTTTTTTACTTGAACATGGGTCAGATGGATAGGGACCTAGGCCATATTGCTAAGACAGCAATGGAACAGCATAATAATGAGAGTGAGCCTCTGCAGTTAGTTACCATGACAACTTCACTTAAATGTGTGCAATATAAAGTCTTAGCACTTTAGGGTGAAAAAAATATTTTTGAGAACATATATATCTTTTTGTTCACTTAGCATGCATTCTCTTATAAGGCATTAAAAAATTTTGCACCAGACTTGGGTAATGAAAAATGATGTAATATGTACTTAATAAAAGAGAGTTCTTTTTATTATCTTAAATTTTTAATGTTTGTATTAATGTTTGCATCTGATCTGAGCAATGAAAAAAAACCTTCTGGCAGGTTCACTTCATATAGTTGTTCATTTCTCTTTATTTTTTAGGTCTTACAGAGTCTCCATAAGGGTTTTATCTGGGACAGTGAAAACACTTCTCATTCCCAGGGGTCATAACTCATGGGCTTAATTAACACCTGTATAGACACAGCTCTCAAATGCAAATCTCAAGTCTAGACCTTTACCCTGAGTTATTAGACTTGTGCATTTATGATGTCTAGTTAGATATCTTAAAGACAACTCAAAATAAGTATGCCCTAAATCAAAATTATGAGCATTATCCTAGAAATCTGGTCCTCCAATGCTGCATTTCTTGTCCAATGCTGCATGATCAAAACCCAAAAAGCAATTAATTACTTTTGGCATCTTGGCCTCTCACCTCCCTCTTGTCCCTCCCATATTGATTCCATCGCTGGGTTCTGCTGACTTCATGTTCAAGCATCTGAATCCTCCATCCTCACCTTTACCAACACCTTCAGCTCTCCCCTGGACCACTACAACAATCCCCTAACTGGTCCAGCCAGAGGTGAGTCATCTTTTTCCAATCTATTTCCCAAACCACAGCCCGAATTCTATTGTTGAAATTCAAATCTAATGATGATTTCACTCCCACACTCCTCCCCCAACACTTAAAACATTTCACTGGTTTCCTGATACACCGAAGGTAAAAATGAAACTCATATAGTGTATCAGTTACAAAGCACACTCAAAGTGTGTAACTGAAAACAATTATTGAAGAAACTATAGCCTAGGTGGGGGAAGATTTAAGGGACTCAACAAGGGCAGCCAATGACAATCCACTGTGGGATTCCACCACCATCCCCAGGCCAGAAGAGAGAAGGGGAAGGGAACTAGAAATGTGGAAAGGCCTGTCGTCATAGCAGCCTATGGCCACTGCCAGAGTCACAGCAGAGCAGGGAGGCCCAGGAAGAAGTGCCCAGAGGGCTTTCCTCTTCTACCTTTTGACTTCCTGCCCATGCCACTCACTGGCTAGAGGAAATGGGAAGTCAGAGGGCAGAGAAGCCCCGGTGGCCCAGCACAAGGGTGAGCCTTCAGAACACAGAACAGGGGAAGAGAGAGCAGGAAAGTGATCTGGGTACAATTACAGGACAAAATTGTTTCCTGGCAGACACTAGGAAAATAAAATTAGTCTAAGTCATTTGAAATGGATTTAAAAATTTTTAAAAGACTGGCGAGAAATCCCTGTCCCTGACCTAGTTCTTTAGACAACGAATGATTATGTTGCTTTGGAGGACCTAGAAATGATTGGTCTTTTTGTGTTGTCCTTAGACAGAACCCTCGAGAATGGGCATTGCTAAAAGAAGCAGGAGACGGGGATAATTGTTTTGCATGGGAATACATAGCTTTCAGGCTGGTGTCACAGTGAGAAGCTAATTAATCTGTTGACTGGCAAGATTGTTGAGCAATCTCTACCCTCCTCCATGTGTCCCTTCTCCCTTACTTGGTCCTACTGGCTCCACACTGGACTAACAGGGTTGGAGGCACTGACCTTCTCAGTGTTTCCGCTGTTGATGGGAAGCCAGGGCTGGTGCTCGTTGTAACACAACCTTGCAAGACACTGGTTGACATCCTTGCATTAGGCACTTCTCAGAATCTTTTAATCTGTCACATTTTACAGAAATTCATTCATCACACATTTTAGAGCATTTACTATGTTCCATTCCCTCTAACAGAATGACCCAGATGCTTTGACTATCATTTTTATATGAACTTTGAAATAAATGTTCACATTTTTCATGATTTGATTGGAAAGGCTCACATGTTTATTTTTTGCTTGCTTCCTTAGGCTGTTTCCCCCCCTTTTTTTTTCTGCTGCAGTAAAACCATCCTGTCTGTGGACGGACTCTGTGGAAAGTAACAACACCAGCAGCTGGCATGACTGTGACAAGTTTCCAGGGCAAACTTGTGGTTTGGAAGGTGTCTGTGTCTTCTGTGGGCTGGAGATGGGCTGTTTATTTGCCCGTCTCTGGAGGCAGGCTGTGGCAACAATGGAAATTATTGACTCTAGGAATCTTGACTATTCATTTAGTCACTTTCGGACTATTGAATTCATTTAGTCAGGGTGAATAGTCCTGGCCAGACCATCCCAGTTGGGCTGCATCTTTGATATCCTTTATGCTTTCCCACAAAAGGAAGTAAAACAGGTTTCACAAAATTGAATCACAATAAATACTTCTTTATACATTCCTCATAGTCTTTTAACCCATTCTCACATCTGATAACACAGAAGTAAGTTTCAATGTTTTGATCCCTGACCAGAAGAGTGGGACTACCCAAGTGAAAGGAAGTGTGCACATTATTAGTGCGTACACTGACCTGGAGCATTCTGGACCGGGGGAGAATGGTCAGGAAGGTACTGAAAAACCTGGGACTAAGTCCACTGAAATGGTGAGGGAGACAGTTGCCTCATGGATCCATAACTTACTTACTTACTTACTTTATTTATTTATTTATTTATTTATTTATTTTTGTTATAGGGAGAAGTTACTCACCTTTAGTTAGAGAAGGCAGAGCTGAAATACAAACAATGACCAGAGCAAGGCACTAAAAACAAAACCTTGTAATTTTGGAATTCTGAGCAGAACTGTTCCCATTTCACAAAGAGCTGGAGACATTTTCCTCTGGGGCAGACCAGCCCTATGGGTTAGATATGCAAATGGAGAGAAAAGACTCTTTCTGGAATGAGGTTTGAACTCCAATGTACGGTGTAATGTTAACAAGGGACGAAGGTGCATCTTTGCAGGTTATACTTACTTTAACTAGGAGGTTGAGTGGAGATGTGCCGTAGCAGCAAAGGGGCCCCAGCTTTTTCACAGTGCCCAGACTCAAGTCTTATCCCGACTTCTTCCTGTGTGAAGACTTCTTCCTCTATTATTAAATGTTGTGACTTTAACAATTTTTTAACCTTCTCTGTGCCTCAGTTTGTTCACCTATAAGTTTGTGTTAAGGAAAGTATACGACTCAGAGTTGTGGGAAGAACTAAATAAGTTAAGTCTCGTAGAACATGGTTCATAAGAAGCACTCTGAATGTTGTCTCGTTGTTACTGTGGATGCATGTACCTCTTCTCCATTTGGATTTAGGCTCCTTTTAAGTGGATTATAAATTGTTGCTTTCCCCTGGAAATATTTTTGTTTTTGTTCAGGCAGTTGCTAATAGACTGTCAGGGGGAGAGACCATGGAGTGCATTGGGCAGGCAGAGATGAGCTGCTAAGTGAGCTCTGTACCCGTTAAGGGAAGAGAAATCAGTCTCCCAGAGTTAGTCAGGGTCGACATTCTAGCCACAAGGCCATCTCACTTGCTCCAGATCCTGTGTGGAGAAAATATGTCACTGGGTCTCTGAGGGAAAGGTATGCTTTGGTCTCTGCACAGAGTATGTAGGAAAGAATGTTCCACAGCATGGTTGCCATCTTCCTTCTGCTTCCAAAAAGATTAAGACAGAACTCAGGCCAGAAATAAAATTGTGCTCTTTAATTCTGTCATTGGAGATTAAGCAGATGATGACTAATCATCTGTCTTCCTTTCTGTTTCCAAACCAAATGAAAAGCTTTTGAAATTACCCAGGAGAGCTCTGAGGCTCTGTACTCCTGTAATGATGTGTATATCTAGACATTGCCCCTCAGACCAGAAATGATGAGCGTGCCTGGCGTGTGAAAATATATGTGTGCACTCCTGAGGGAATGCTTGAGGCCAAATAGATTCTCAGCTTATCACTTAATTCTGATTGAAAATCTAGACCACATAATTATATTTGACAAAGTTGCCATGTCTCTGAGTATATATTATGCTTATAACTTTATTCACTTTTTCTCCATTGTTTGACTAAAAAGAAGGGGAAAATTTTTTCTGGGGCCTTTAAAAACAATTCTTAAAAGTTCTGCCATCTGTTTCTGAATCACTCAGAAAACCAAGTGAAAAAATGCAAACTTTTCTCATAAAACTGAACACAGACCATCAGCTCTACTTGCAGAGATGGTGTGGCTCGTTTCATCACGTGGCTGCCTCGAACAGTTTGTAGAAATCTGGGCTTCCAGTCTCAGCTCTGACTGATCAACAATGAATACCTGGTAAAAATTTAGTGCCATTTTGTCACTTGCACTTTGACGAGTTCGGTCCTCACATGTGTGCCTCAGGGGCATGTAGAAACATGCTCCCATTGTCAGAGAGCTATGGGTTGGTGCGGTGTTTTAAAGAAAGTAATCTGTCAGGCATCTTCTGTTTTTGCAACATTTTGTGTCTTCCCGTAGTATTTTTCCCGTTACCTAATCCTTTTATATTTTATTAGTCAGTCAACATTTGAAGGTATTTAAGCTCCAAGAAGAAAATAATATGTTGCTTGAGGTAATCTAGATGTCTGGCCTTTCTCACTAGGATAAGATGCCCGCTTTGCAGTTTCCGAGCACCCTTCTCTTTATGTGTGAGATTTTGCAAATGATGCTTGATAAATCCTTTCTCATAACTTCAAACTATTAAAATGTCCTTTCAGTGAGTCATGTTTGTGCTGCTTTTAAACTTTACATTGGGAGTTTTAAATTTATGTTCAATGCCCTGGAAAAAAATAAAGATTTTCACAATTTAAAAATAAAGCTTACTTCATGCAGAAAGGAAAAGTCAATACCACAGAGATGCCATCAGAGGCCTGATGCATATATGGGTCTGGAAAGGACCTGAGAAACTTGGCAGCATCATAAAGAACGTACCAAAAATCCGGTCTGTGCCTCACCATAGTCACTCACGTTTGTCTAGTTGCAGGTAACAGCAATAGATTTTGACTAGCTTAGGCAAAAGGAAAAAGAAGGAATGAAGTGGAAGGAAACTGGGGAATCACAAAAATATGAAGGAACAGTTACAAACAAAAACATGGGAGAAGAAGGTATGAAGGCAACTTTGGGATCTCGGTTTTTGAGCTTGTGGACTTTTTCTCCTAGGAGCTCTTGAATATGCCCGAGCTCCATGGGCCTTCAGTCTTTATATCTCTGTCCTCTAAACCCCAAGTTCTTGGGACTGAGTACCACATGGCTCCACTCTGGCCAGTTGTTTAGTCCTATAGTGATCATGGCAGGATCCTAGAACACAGAGTTAGTGCTGGCAATGCCATCTATAGATGTGATTTGCATTATTTTGGGCCTTTTAAGAAGCAAACATAAAGACAGCATGAGATACATGTCCCCATTTACTAGGGAACCAGTCATAAAGGATAAAGGGGGTACACAGAGGACACTGCAATGCAGGGGTAATCCATGTGAAGGAGAGAAGGAAGGAAGCAAGGCTGGATTAGCAGACTGTAACATGGCAGCATTAAAGTTTTGGCTAAGCCAATGGAAATCCTTGAGCCAGAGTCAAGAATCAGAAAATTCTTGCAACCTGGCGAGGAGTAGCCTGCCTTAGTTCCTGCACCTTACTCAGTAACTGGTGAAAGCAGCTCTTGGGAAGGATGGCCTTGGGTATGAATGTTGTGGTGGACTCAGAGTTTGGCATCAGTTGCAGTCGTTATAGCAGAAGCTCTGGGAAGTTCATTTTCATGGCTGCCACATAGTTGTTTTTCGTAAGAGAGCATCACAGAAATCTGGCGGGTCACCCCAAGAGATGTCCTTTGCATTGACTCTGGAGAAAAATTTTTGAAGATTGAGTGCTATCTCTGTTTCAGGCTTTATTGGTACCAAGCTATATGTCTGATCACACCCTGTAAGTCCTAAGTTCTTACAATATCCATTCATCTGCAGTATCTTGTTTTGACACCTTCTATTTTAAGATCCTACACAGGTGAAATAGAGTTGAATCAACAATCCTCTAGAGTATCATAGGAAAGTCATCCATTGGGTAATGAACAGCCTTAGGTTGTTTGACCTATATAAGCACACCCACTCCCTGTTTTTTCCCCACTTTCTTGCTTACCAGAAACTACATCTCTAGAGTTGCACTTTGGTTGCCACTTAAACAGGCAGAGCATGACTTTCATGGCTGAAAACACCATCAATCGCATGGAGGAAAACAAGTGTTGGGAGTAGGAAGGATCATGAAAGCGGCCTGTCAATGGGAGGAAAGGCCCCTGTTTGGGCAGTATTCTGGGAGAATCCCCCTCCCCTGCCACACATAATTAGTCCTTCCTTTGCCACCAGCAAAAGCCTCAGGATTCATTTAAATTACAGTCGTAACTTTGTTTTCTCCTGCACTGTTCACTAAAAGAGCCAAGAAAACTGCATTTCTGTGAACCCAGAGCTCCATGGGTCCAAAGGGTAAGGTAAAGAGGCTGAAACCACTCTGCTGATGTGCCTCTGACCCCACTCATCTGCAGGGGCCCTTGGGAATGCACCCTGTCTGCTCTGTTCTGAGATGTTTTCCCTTACAACTTCCAGTTTCTCTTTTATGAACCTGTTACAGGGAGAAGATTTAATAAGTGCTACTTAATTGAATGATTCTCCCTTAGGGCCTTAAAAGCTTCATTTTCAGATGTCTGTGGAATCTTGTATAAGAACAATATATGGATGCAAATGGAATTTTTATTTGACTATATTAGTCATGGTAAATGACACAAGCTTCTATAATAAATAACCCCCAAATCTCAGCAATTTAGCATCCTATGTGGATGTTTCTAACTGGGCATGTCTGCACCAGCCCTTTCCTAAGCAGTGACTCAGTCACTCAGGCCACTTCCATTTTGGGGCTCCCACCATGCTGTGGTTTCAAAGTCACCCTAGCATCATACAATAGCAGATAGAAGAAAGATAATAAGAATGAACGATTACACATGCCAGATTTTTTTTTCATCCAAGTTTTTTGAAAAGTAGCTTACATCGTTTCCACAATTACATCACTTCCTCAAATATGCATTCACCCTAACTCATCATATGACCAATGAAACTGCAAGAAAGACCGGTAAACATAATTTTGTGAATACTACAGTCTCTACAAGATTGACTAATAGTAACTTGGAGACAAACTATTGCATCTCCTAGTAAAACAGTCCTTCTGTCTGTCCAAACAAAACACAATAGTTGATATTTTCCTTATCTTCTTTACACAGATATGTCATTTAGGAACAGAACTGAAGTTCATTAATTCCAAAAGTAATTATTAAGCTCCTACTATGTTTCAGACAGTGTGCTGGGTGATGTAGTTATAAAATGTGGTCCATGTCTTCAAAGAGCTGATGGGCAGGTAGGAGAGAGGGAAAATGAAATCAACCATTACAATGAAAAAAATGCTCTGATGAATACAGGGTTCTATGCTTAGAAGAACAAAGAACTTGTACTTGGCTCAGGTGGTGTGGAGAAGGGTTGCCAGAAGAAGTGAGGCTTTAAATTAGTGTTAGGATAAGGCAGAGTAAAGGGCAGAAAGAATACTGTACACAAAGAGAGGAGATATGAAACTGAATGATATGTGAATGCTTTAAGGACCTTGGTATGATTGTGGTGAAGCCAGTCAGATGAGTGAATGCAGAGACAGGGCTAAAGGTACAGGCATGGATCAGATCACGAAGAACTTTTAGGACTGAGCTATGGACTTTAATACATATGACACTGAGGAATTTTAAGCATGGAGTAATATATTTAAAAATTTAATTGATGCCTATTTTGCCATAGAAATTCTAGATTGTCATATGGATTTTAATATTTTTGTCCTGTATGTACTGCCAATGATGTTCTTGCCAATCACTGGAAGACATGTACACATGGCCACAACTGTTTCTGCACTAAAGACATACAAATACTTTTGATTGATTGATTGATTGATTTTAGAGAGAAACATTGATTTGTTGTTCCACTTATTTATGCATTCATTGGTTGATTCTCAACATGTAAATACTTTATTTTCAAACATGGCCCTTTTTAAAGATTCTGTCATTGTGATTCAGACTTTCCCTCAGCTTCACAGTGTCTAAAAAAATAAACTCCCTATTTTAGGCTGCTGTGTGCCAAATTGGCATGTCTCTTGCTCATTAAGTCTGTAAAAATGTTTACTAAAAATGTATTTTGTGCCAGGCACTTGCCGGAAACTGAGTGGTGCTATGAAGAGAAACAGCGTGGTATGGTGGGGAAAGTTCAGGCTTTGAAGCCCAATTCCATCATTTGCAATGGATGAGTGGGACTCTGAGAAACTTAGCAACCTCTCAGAAACTCAGTTTTTTTTCATCTGCACAGCGGAGAAAAACATATCTACCTCAGAGTGTTGTGAGGGTTCAATGAGATAAGATCTGTACCACACTTAGTGCTTAGAAAATCAGGGAGGGGTATGTGAGCATCTTCTGGCCAATGGCAGACATCACTAATTGGTCATGGCACAGTTCCCTGCTGCACTCAAATGCAGCTTGGAGCCACACTTATGTGAAAGCAATTTTATTATAAGACAATTTCAGAGTCATGAATGATCAAAAATAGCAAGGATTTCAGAGATGATAAACTACTCTGCTTGCAGTAATTAGAAAAGAAAGACCATGCAGGGGGAAGGGCTTGAGTGAGTGTATGAGATGTTCGTAGGGTCTATTTGAATTCCATATTTAGATCACATTTCCAAAGCTTGGGTTCAACACAGAGTGTTTTTTCCATCTTCCTTGCACTTGTTTTGTTCTCCACTAGCTTGTCATATAGAAGGTGCAAGACATTCTCCATCTTGAGATAGCCTAATGGGATGATTTAGTACTACCGCAAGCATCCACCGAACTATGATTCTAAGCCCCTCCTCCCTGCCCCTACTCTTCATACTTGTTACAGAGATTCACTTATTTCTGAGAGTAGTGTTAGCAAATAAATTTCTCGTAAGTCACAATTCAGCAATCGGCACTGGCTGCCTGGAATGTTGTGTTGACAAGGAGTCTGGGATTCAGGGCTCCTCAGGAGTTTGGTCATGACCAATTAGTAATGTCTGACATGAGCAAGAAGTAGAGTAGAAGAGCACGTGAGGTGGTTAGTTATTTGTTTATAAGAACATGAGAGGGCCTCTAAACAAGCACCTCATTTTTTTTTAAATAAAGAGACAGGTCCAGCGAAATTGCCTCTTGATAGACAAAATTTCTAGAAACAGAGTTGGAGTACAATCCCAAAGGTCTGGTTCCAATGATCCAAGTCCTGTTTTCTTTCTCACATCTTATCATCCAGGCATACGCTACAGACATATTTCATGAGTAGGTCTGGAAGTTGATCCCGTACTTTCTATTTGTTTTTACTTTATTCCCCTGATTTATTGAAGCATCATTTACTTTTATGTAAATTCACCCATTTAAAGTATACAGTTTAATGAGTTTTGCAGTTGTATGTGGTCTTATAACTACATTCACAGTCAAGACATGGAACATCTCCATTACCTGAGAACGAATCTGCATTAATCTTTGCAGTTGATTCCTTTCCTTGAGCCCCATCACCAAGGCAACCACCGATCTGCTCTCTGTCACTATAGTTTTGCCTTTTATAAAATTCATATAAATGGAATTGTATAGTATGTAGTCTCTTGTACTAAAAATTCTTTCATATAGCAAAAGGCTCTTAAGATTTCAAATCATTGTGTTACCTGTCAGTATTTTATTCTTTTTACTGTCAAGTAGTATTTTATATATATATAACCATTTGTTTACTCATTGAGCAGTCGATGGAAATTTGGGTTGTTTTCAGCTTTTGGTTATTATGAGTATGACAGCTATCAACAGTTATGCATGAGTTACTGTGTGGACATATACTTTCATTTTTCTTGGGTAAATACTTAGGAATAGGGTTATTCAGTCAGGTATATGTTTAACCTTATAAAAAATGGCCAGACTTTCCAAAGTGGCTGTACCATTTTTCGTTTCCACCAGCGATGTATGACAGTCCTGATTCATCCACATAATTGTTAAAGTTTGGTATTGTCAAGTCTTTGAAATTTAAGCCATTCTGTTAGATGTGTAGTAATTTTTCATAGGGTTTTAATTTGTATTTCTCTGATGGCTCATGATGTTCATCTTTTCACTTGCTTTTGTATACACACACACACACATATTTTATATAGTGCTTATTCATATGTTTTGCCCATTTTTATTTTGGTTGTGAGTTCCTTATACACTGGATACAAGCCCAAAGATTTGCAAATCTTTTCTCCAAATCTGTGATTTGCTTTCTACTTACTTCAAGTGTATTTTTCAATAGAAAACTTTTAAAAACAAAGTCCATTTCAACTAATTTCCTTCTATTTCACCTAATTTTTTCTGTTTTCATGCTTTTATGTTGCTGCTTAAGCTATCATTGCCTAATTGAATTTTAAAAAAAAATTATGTTTTTTAGAAGTTTTAGAACTTTAAGCATTTCCATTATGTCTGTGACTCCTTTTCAGTTAATTTTGTGTTTGTTGTGATGTAAGGCTTAAGGTTCTGTTTTTTGCACACAGACATCCATTTGTTTCAGCACTGTTAGTTGAAACAACCATCTTTTTTTCCCATTAAATTACTTAACATTTTGGTAATAAATCAACTGACCTTAGACGTATAGATGTATTTCTGTCTATGCTATTCTAATGATGCTACACATCTACCCTATGCCAATATCACACTGTATAGATGACTGCAGTTTTATAGTAAGTCTTGACTTGAAGTCAGATATATAAGTCCTTCAACCATTGTAATTCCTTAAAATTGTTTTAGGTATTCTAGGTCCATTGCTTCTCCATGTGAAATCTAAAAGCACCTTATCAGTGTATTATAATAATTATGTATGGTGCCCGGTGGATACTTGAAATATCGGGGGAACCACTTTGTAAAGTATGTGATTATCTAACCACTATGCTGTACCACTGAAACTAAGACAATAGTATATTGAGTGTAAACTGTAACTGAAACATAAAATTGAAAAATAATGCATGCAAAAAAAATAGTCTGGTAGGATTTTCAAAAGGATTGCATTGAATTTATAGAAAATTTGGGGAGAATTAAAATCTTGACAATATTAAATCTTCTAATTCTTAAATATTGAATAGCTTTTCATTCACTTAGATTTTCTTTAATTTCTTTCAAAATGTTTTGTAATTTCTAGTGTGTAGGTCTTATACATTTTGTTGAACTTACTCCCAAGTATTTTAATTTTCAATGCTTTTGAAAATAGGTTTTTATTTCTCTTTACTGTATTTTCTTGGGTTATTTGATTTTTTAAGAACTTTATTTCAATGTTCATATTGGCTTTTAACCATAGTTTTGTTTTGTTTTTGTTTTTGATTTTTGCATTTTGAGCTGTTTGAAAGGTTATTATCTATACTTTTCCACAGACCAACTTACAATTAACATTATACCACTTCATATAAAATAGAGAGCCCTTCCAGGAGGTATAATATGTCCTACTTGTCCTTTATGTTACATCTATACCCATTGTCATAAATACAGAAAATGGCATAATTTTGGCAGTAAAGAATTAATCTTGCTTAAAGAGAGGCCTAGCTTTGTCCTTGGCCCCTGTAAGGTGATCTCTAAGCCCCTTGGAATGTCCTGGCTGATATGAGTGTCTGTTTACCCAGGGACTTGGAGCCACACCAAACAGTGACAATATGATTTATGGTGGGACTTTGAGTTTTAGGGTTATCAGCTCAACCCCTGGAAAAGCTGGAAGCTCAGGTTAAGCATACAGGTGGTTGGTTGGTCTACCATATCCCTTCAACAGAGCCATAATAACATCTTTGACAGCGAGGCTCAGGTGAGTTTCCCTAGTTGGCAATGCCCCGTGTGTATTGTCACACAGTATTTCTGGGGTGAATTAGCACTTTCCATCACTCTGCTGGACTCTGCCATGTGTCTCCTTCTGTGACTGGCTTTAATCTGTATTCTTTCACTGAAATAAACCCTAACCATGAGCATAATAGCTTTTGGTGAATTCTGCGAGTCCTTCTTATGAGTTATGAAATCTGAGGGTGGTCTTGGGGGCCCTATAATTTCAGTAAGTGTCAGAGTGAGGTCTTATGGACTGTCCTCTACACCCTTAAACACTCATATATGTTGCAAAGAAATTAAGAGGAGGAAAAGTAAAAAATATAGTCTTTGTATTTGCCCAGATATTTTCATTTCTCATACTCTTTTTTTGGAGGATTTGTATTTCCACTTGGAATCGTTTCCCCCGGTCATGAATAGTTTTCTTTAGAATTCTTTTTGGTAATGCAGGTCTATCAGCAATGCATTCTTTTAGTTTTCCTTTACATAATGATATATTTATTTCACCTTCATTCTTGAAGAATTTGTTCCACCAGATGTAGAACTCTATGTTGACAGTGGTAATTTTAAATTACATATTTCAGCAATTTAAAGATGGCTTTTGGACTCTTTTATGGTCTCCATTGTTTCTGATGGCAAGCATCTTATTACTCAAATGATTGTTATCTTGTATGTATTCTATCACTTCCCTCTTGTAATTTTCAAGGTTTGCTTTTTATTATTTTTTTATTTTTAAGTTATTTTATTATTGTTCAAGTACAGTTGTCTGCATTTCCCCCCCACCCCAGCCATTCGCACATCCCTCGCCTGATTCCACCCCCTCTTGGTTTTGTCCATGTGTCCTTTATAGCTGTTCCTGAAACCCCTTCTCCCCATAGTCCCCACCCACCTACCTTCTGGTTACTGTCAGATTGTTCTTAATTCCAGTGTCTGTGGTTATATTTTGCTTGCTTCTTTATTTTGTTGATTAGGTTCCACTTAAAAGTGAGATCATATGATATTTGTCTTCCACTGCCTGGCTTATTTCACTTAGCATAATGCTTTTTATTGTTGTTCAATTACAGCTGTCCCATATTTTTCCCTGTTGCTCTCTCCAGCCCCACTCCTGCCCACTCCCACAGTTAATCCCCATCCTGTTGTCCATGTCCATGAGTCCTTTATACATATTCCTTGACTTGCCCCTTCCTCTACTTTCCCCTGTTACTGCCCTCCTCCCTCCCCTCTGGTCACCGTCAGTTTGTTTTTTATTTCCATGTCTCTGGTTCTATTTTGCTCGCTTGTTTGTTTTGTTGATTAGCTTCCTCTTACAGGTGAGATCATATGTTACTTATCGTTCACCAAATGGCTTATTTCACTTAGCATAATACTTTCCAGTTCCATCCATGCTATCACAAAGGGTAGGAGTTTCGTCTTTCTGTCTGCGGCATAGTATTCCATTGTGTAAGTGTATCACAGCTTTTTGATCCACTAATTTACTGATGAGCACTTAGGTTGTTTCCAGCACTTGGCTATTATAAATTGTGCTGTTATCATTGGGGTGCATAGGTTCTTTTGAATTGATTCTTAGGGTATAATCTCAGCAGTGGAATCACTGGGTCAAAAGGCAGTCCAGTTTTAGTTTTTTGAGGAAATTCCATACTGTTTTCCACAGTGGCTGCACCAGTCTGCATTCCCACCAATTGCCAATGATACTTCAGACAAGGATTTAATCTCCAAAATATATAAAAAAACTCACACAACTCAACACTAGAAAGACAAACAATCCAATTAAAAAACGGGCAAAGGACCTGAACAGACACTTCTCCAAGGAGGACATGCAGAGGGCCCAGAGACCCATGAAAAAATGCTCAAGTTTTGCTTTTTTATTCAGGTTCAATAGTTTAATTATGATGTTCCAATTCAAAGCCTTCTTATGCTTTTTCTGCTTGGTGTTTCTTGAGCGTATTGAATTCTAAATATGTTTTTTTTTCAAATTCACAGCAATTTGGCCATTATTTTTCCAATTTTTTCTCGCTCAGTTCTTTCTCTTCCTTCCTTATGAGATTCCAATGACAAGTTTATTAGACCATTTGATATAACATACCAGTCCTTTGAAGAAGTATTAATTTTTTAAATCTTTTTTCTCACTAAGATTCACTTTGGATAATCTTCCTTCAGATTCATTTACCCTTTTCTTTGTCATTGCCACTCTGCTCTAAAGTCTATCTGAATTTTATTTCAGATTTTATATATTTTAGTTTTAGAATTTGCATTTGGTTACTTTTTCTTAATTCAATTTCTCTGCTGAAATTTCCTATTCTTTCAATCATTATAAATTTTTTTCAAATTCATTATAATTGTAATAGCTGCTTTAAAATCTTTCTCTGCTAAGTTCAACATTTGTATTATTTTAAGAATATGTTCTCTTAAGAGTATGATACTATTTTTTTAGTTTAAATAAGTTGAACATAATTTCTTTTACTAATTTACCACTGACACTACATTTGAACAAACAAAAATATAAAGTCTTGCTCTTAAAAAAAGTATGCTCCATTTCCTGGTTCTTCATCTGTCTGGTAATGTTGATTATATCCATTACGTTTTGAATGCCAAGGTGTGAAGACTAGATTCTGATACCTTCCTCCAATAAAAGCTGTTGACTTTGTTTTGACCAACACTTTTCTTGGTTTATACTAAAACTGAAAACCCAAACTCAGTTCATATTTTTTGTCTTAGCAGAGCTGTTTTGAGTCTGTTTTGCATATGAGTAACTTAAGAATTGTTGAGAGTAAGAGCGGATAGAATATGTAGAACCCGTATGTGACCATGCTTCTTCCAAGGATGCCCCTCTTTCCGAGGTGACTGGTTTCCTCAGATTTGGTCGTTTGGGTCCCCAGGACAAAAAGCCTGCAGTTTTTCCACCAGTGCCCTCACTGTCACTGAGTCCCTACTGAGTACACCTGCCCCAGGCTGAAAGGACGACAGTGGGAGCCCACTCTGTACAGCTCCTTTCCTATGATCACAAAGTCCTCGTTAGAATCTATTTGCAGCACTCACTCTCTAGTGACCTCAGCTAGTGACTTTTTACATTATGCCCAGAATTTGTCACTATTCTCTGCAGGAAGATCTGTATCTTACTCAGCAATCACCCCCATATTTTATTTATTACAAGCTTTTAACTAGCAAATTGGTATTTTGCCTCTGTAGGTGGCATCCCATGGTTGCCCGCAGGGATCTCAGCTTCACAGGTACTGATTACTCTTAACTAAGTGACAATGAGGATTTCCATTTAAATTCTTATTAAATTCAGTGCAAATTGATGCAAAATACATTCCCACATGTAAGATAATGGGATACTAGCTATGACTTACATTTAGACTATAACTAAAATTAATTTATACCTTCTGAAATGAAATAAATTGAGCTTAAGGAATAATTCCTCTAGGTATTTATATCTGTTTAATTTCTAAGAGAATAATATTTATATATAAACAGTACCTGAGAATTACTTCGCTTTCATGAGATTCCAAAAGAGTAAAATTATCATTAGGTACATCAGTGCCTTGAGCCTATCTCACCCAGTTTTTTTTCCACTTTTCTCATCTTAATACATTAAATTGTAGGATGATATGTTACAAATTAATAGATACCTGAAATACTTACTTTCCATCAGATTCTCCGGCACTGACCATAGAAAGGGCTTGGAAGTCACTTCTCACTGATTTCCCTCCTCTCAGCTGGTCTTCCAGGTCTGTTTCTCCTTTCACGGCACAGGCTCAGCCAGAGTGTTTTCTGTCACTTTCTTCCAGCCAAGGGGCACAGTGTAGTAATGTGGCTTTCCATCTATTCCCTTTACCATTTACTAAATAACTATAATTTTTAATGTATAATATTAAAATTAAAACCCCAAGATACTAAGATTTTCAAGGTCTTTCAATTCTCAAGGTATTATTTTGAGATTCAAAACATTTGATTCTTTCTTATATTTTTACTGCTATATCAATCTTTTTTAAAAACCTGGTTTTATTGAGAAATAAATGACACACATCACTGTCCAATTTTAGCCTGCTGGTTTGATTTACAAATATTGTGGCCTTATTATTTTTAACAAGAGCAGGGATGGGAACTTCATGATGATTATCTGTTGCAGTTATTAGCTAGACCATTTAGAAGGATTCTAATGTTACAGAAAATCTGGTAATGCAGACATTCCAAAACATAGCTGTATGTTTAATCATTTAGAAATAAATCTCATCTGACCTAGGCTAAGTTACCCAAGAGAAATTCTTTTCCTTGGTTTCCTCACCTATGATAGGTAGACTTATGGAGGTGTGGTAAAAATAAATAAAATAAAGGATGTAAAGCAGTTGACATAGTGCTGGGCACATAATATCAATTTGCAAATATCTATGGTAATAAAAATTTGGCGGTTTTGTAATGTGTCAACAATTGGAGGCTGAAATACAGTTCCCAGAATTTTCTCCCCTGTACACTTCCATTTGGGATGGCCACAAAAGAGAGTTTAGTGGGATATTTGGAGAGCAAAGTGAAGCAACAAACATTTTGCAGTTTACACGTATTCTTGTCTATTGACTGGCTCACCTTATTGGTGTGAGGCAACAAATGGGCCTACAGCTGCCCACCTTCTCTTGGAGACTCCTGCAGCTTCTTTGACTCCTGAGCCATTTGCAGGTATTTAGATCCTTAGTTAGGGGGTCTCTCTATCTGCAAGGCAGCCATTCTGTCAAGGTCAGAAGTAACAAGAACTGGTGTCTCAGTCCATTCCTGTGGGCTTCAGCTCGTATTAGCGGGCTCCAGTCTGTCCTTGCTCTCTCTGACTGTACATCCATCTTCCCTTCCTCATGGCCTGCCCTGGACAACAACAGACTTACAGAGACTACTGAGCCAGATCCCATAGAGCAGAAAGTCAAATCTCCATGACAAATCTCAATCTCTCTCTCTCTCTCTCTGCTACGCACACACACACACACACACACACACACACAAACACACACACACTATATATGTATATATATGTTTTTCTGATTGAATGCTGCCTGATTAAAAAAATAGTTGACAGTAATTCACCTTGTAATATTCTAATCAACTTTTAAAATCCTCATTAATGGTTCGTGACCATGACTGACTACTGTATAGTGCCTTGGTTCTCTTGAAAATACCATAGAATTATGTTGCTAAAAGCATTTGAAGAGCACCAGCCCTTCTAATAATAATAAAAATAAGATTATTGAATGTTTCTTGAGTATATTGTATGTGTCAGATACTATTTTAAATATTTCATAAGAAGCCTATGAATTAGGCTTTATGACCTCCATTTTACAGATGAGGAAACTGAGGACACAGGTTAGTAATTTCCTGAAGGCATATATTATGCAAACGGTACTGTTTCCAGAGCCTGTGCTCTAACAAACAACTATACACAACTTTCCAGTGCCGATGTACTGTGAAATTGTACAGTGAGTGAAACCAGCTAGCAACATCACTGAAAGGGAACTGGGTAATTGCTCAGTTAAGAAAGATGAGGACATGGGTGGGTAGCAGTTCCTTGAGATTAAGACCAGGACGTGTTGATGACTTTCCAGCCTTCTCTCTTAAAAGATTATGTTCTTTGTTCCATGGTTTTGGAGTGTGTCCTCCCTCCTATTATTATTCTTTCTGCTTTTCCACTGTTGCCCTCCACTCACAGCTTTCTTCTTTTTTGATTTTTTTTTTTTGCCAGTGCTGCAGACTGAAAATATTTTAGGAGCACCTTGCTACATGGTATTTCACTAAAAATAATATAAGTCAAATTATTGGCGCTGGAGGAACAGCAATTGGTGCAGAGCCTGGAAAGTGGAATGGGAGCTCCGCCCTGGTTTTTCAAGCAGCATCCATCTCTAAGACTCTTTTTTTGGCAGTGAGGGTGTCCAGACTAGTGGAGATGAGTGTAGTCTGACTTCCCTGTGGGCTCTGCTGCCTTCAAGGGTGAGGCCTTGCTGGACACACATGTTGGGGCAAATGGGTCTTAATGGATTTGTAAAAGTAATTTGTCTCCTTTGCCAATTCATTCTCTTCTTTGGACCTTTAACAGCCTGACTTCCTCAGGACTCTGTTCTCTCCTCCCACTAGTCTATAGTCTCACCCACAGCCGTTCTATTCCTGTGCCCTGTCCGGCAGCCCAGGGGTAAAGATTGTGAGTCCTAGAGCCCGAAGGCCTGGGTTTTAATTCGGGCCCTGTATGTTCTAACTGGATAAATTTAATAATTCTGGGGCTCGGTTTTCTCTCAGGTAAAATGAGATTAACAGCTGTACTTGTATCAGAGGGTTGTTAGGAAGATTAAACAATTTAGTATTTATAAAGTACTTAGATACTGACCAGTAACTAGCAAGCATTTGCAAAGATATCTAGTTTAGATTTTTCTGCTGTATTCCAAGCCTAAATAACTAACCGTTGGTTCCTTATCTCCACCCGGATAGGACACAAACAACGTGTCTAGAACTGAACTATATCTCTCCTAAAACATCCTCTGCTTTGGGAGGCCCCGGCATCAGGTATTGCCCTCCCTGACTCCATCCAGTCCAGGAACATGGGAGTCAATTGCACTCACTTAACCCATTATATTATTGATTCTATCTTTCAAATCCCTTTATTTCTATCAACTTAGACACCACTGGTGGGCAAAGGCATCATCAACTGTTTTCTGGACCATAACAATAAATACAAATGGCCTCCCTATTTCTGTGCATATACTTCAATTAATTCCCCAAACTGGGGAAGGAGATCTTTCAAAATAAAATAAATAAATAACAATGACATGCACTTAAGAAAAAAACATCTCCCACGAATTTCCATTGCTATTGGTTTGTAAAGCTTCAGATCCTCATGCCTTCAAGACCCTTGTGCATTCTGCTCTGCTTACCTCCCCAGTGGCAGCCCTCACTCTCACCCTGCCTTCTTCCTGTGGGTCTTCTTGTAGCCCATGGAACAAGTCAAGTTATTTTCCATCTCGACCTTCAGAGATGTAGTTCCCTCTGCTTGAAACATTACCACTCTTCCTTGTTGCTGATAGCTCTGTCTCCTCACACCTCCACCTATCTAGCAGCATTGGTGGCCAAAGTCATCATCATCTGCTTTCTGGACCATAACAATAAACACAAATGGTCTCCCTATTTCTTCCTTCAAGATGCAACCCAGATGACACTCCTTTTGTCTCAAACCACTCTGGTACCCTGGTTGGACACACACCTTTGCTTATCCTTTGATATCACTTACTACATTCATATTTTAGTATTTTTATTTAATTTCAGTCATCCCACTATACTTCCCACCAGGCAAATACTTATCTTGTTCCATGATGTATCCTGCCACATAGAATGACTCAATAAATAGCTGTTCAATGAGTGAACAAATATGTATATGGCTTTACTCATGTTGTCACACATTTGATTCTATCAATGGATATAGGTAAGGAATAAATTGAACAACTGCCCCAGTCTGACCCCAAAGCCATTTAAATAGTATCCTGGGTCTATAGATCCCTGACGTCTAGTAATGTAATGCCCTTATGTTTTTAAATTTTTATTTCAAATTATCTTGGCATAATTTGGAACCATGCTTGATACTCATAAAGGCATTTATTTTCTGTAAATTCGCATTACCTATGTTTTTTACATAACTTACCAAAAAAGTTTGTTTCTACACAGTTCCTTTCCTAAGGTATGCCTTTATTCCTGTCTCTGGCAGAACTCAAAGAACAATCAAATCTCATTGTGACCTTTCATTTTAACTTTGTCCCTCAGTGCCCGTAATAAGCCACAAATCATTGAAATAGATAATTCCTTTCATCATTCCTCAGTGGCTAAATCACCAGGGAAGTACAATAATACCCCAGGTAAAGGAAGGAAAAGGGATGGAAGCCTGCTCAAAGGACACATTTACATCTTAAAGATTTCTAGCTTTTTTGATGAAACAAGGTACAGCAAATGAATCAGAAACTTTATCAGACCTTCATTTCAGGAGAGCAAGATGAAAAAGAGCAAAAGTGTCCTTGCTTACCGAATAGTCAGTTATCAACTCTGAGGCTATGAATAATAATATATTTTTATATTACCTAATATATTGTATAATTATATAATTAATTAATATACAGGGGTGGGCCAAAGTAGGTTTACAGTTGTTCGTATAGAACAAGGCATGCAGGTTGTGATTATTACAATAGTTTTATTAACTCTTTCACGTACTCATAAGTGTAAACCTACTTTGGCCCACTCCTGTATTTATATTAATGTGTAATAATGAGAAAAAAATTTAAAAGTAGAACACAAAATTTGTATATAAATGTTTAACTTGGTTTTGGTCCCAAGCAAAATTTCCTCAAATTTTAACACCTGTTTTTTTTTTTCTCTCTCTCTCTGTTCACTTATGCAAAATTGCAAGCTGCCCTTTCTTCTCTCTGTTAGATGTGGAAACGAAGCAAGAGAAAACATTTTCTTTTTCTTTATTGTATGGTTACATCTTTCTGCTTTGCTTAATCTCTAGGCTTTTCAGGGATTTAAAACTGCATGGAAAACCATTTCCATCATGCCTGTTGAGTGGATAGATGATGTAGGGCATGGAGAATGCATGGATTTCTCCAGAGGGTCATTTGGCTCCCTTTTCAAAGGGGGTCATGGAGTTTGGGGTGTTTTATCCCTTCATTTTATCTCTACATTACTAATTTATGCTTTTACCCCAAATCTTTTAAATATTTTCCAGAAGTACAGCCTCTAGGTGATAAAGAATCTCACAAAAATATTGCCTTCTATATATGAAGAGCACTTCTCCCTACTAAAATAACTTTCAAAATTCCAAAGATGGTATTCTTACTGTAGTAGTTAAGGACTTGATGTTCATTCATATAAAATGTTTATAGCTTGAAAGATTTCCTTTAGGTAGCTTCCCAGCCTCCATCTTTCCTGATTAAAGAGTCCTAGTCTTGTTGTGCATCCCACGGCTCATCAGCCTTCCCTAGAGGAGTCAACTTTTGCTAGTTTTTGGCCAATTAGAATCCAGTCTGCCCTAAATGTTAACTTGAGATCCATCACTCACCACTCTTTTATGGTCTTGATGATGCTGCCTTCAACTTTGGCCTAGGCAGCCAATCTTGGCCACATGAAGCCTCATAAATCTCCTGTCCATATTGACTGGTTTAGAGATAGATATGTGAGCATACCGATGCCACTGAGATGTTGTTGAAATAATTCTTAAAACTTTTGGAAAATATACTGGTGTACTTTCTTGGTTGTTCTTAAACACGAGGAAAATGTATGTTCAGAGGCTGTTGCAGCCATTCTTCTGTCACAAAGGGTGAACCTTTCTGAGGATGGAACCATTGGAGTTCAACTACCGTTGGACAACCTTGAGATACAGTGGAGCCTGGGACCTTAAAATGCCATTAATGTCCTATATTAATGAGTTTTCAGTCTCTGGGGGGTAATGTAAATTATTTTTATAAAATGTCTAAGATCATCAAAGATGAAATATATGATTGGAAAAACCTCAAAAACTCTTGAAGGCCATGGAGCCAAACCTCATCATTGGTCATACAGACAAGTTCCAGTTGTAGGAAGAAAAGTAGATGCATGTTTTAGTGCAGGATGCATGTGGCTACTTGATACACTGCTTCTTATAGCAATTAATTATATTAATTTTTCCCACATGATTGACAAAATCAATACATGGTTATGATGTATATGCTAAAGAACCTCAGCCAAGAAGAACATGATAGGATTTTCATAGACTGAGGAATTCACTGGTGAACTACAGAAAAATATTTCAATTTCTCAAGCTGATTTAGACTCAGGCTTTGTCGGTCAGGTCCTTGACTTTATTTCTGTTGAGCTGTAACAGCGCGGTATAGTAGAGAAAGAGTGAAACCTAGCCTGAGCCTACTCCTCTGTGTGACTCCAGGCAAGTCATTATTTCAATTCCCTCATCTTCAAAATGAATGTGGTAAATAAACATCCTCTAAAACCCTTTCTATTTTTTGTTTTTGTCTATTTTACCACTTAAAATAAATTTTGAATAATTTATACTTAGCTAAATTTTTTTAAGACTTTGACTATTAATTTTATAAATAAGTGAGTAGTCTTCAAAATGGTAGGGAGGGCATAACCAAAGGTGGATAGATTTCAAATTCTCATGCTTACTTCTACCACCTCTTCAGGATGTACAAGGTATTAGGGAAAAAACATATATATTCTGAGAAAGCTCAAACTGATCACTAATATATATGCCCTATCTCCATTAATAATTACTATACTACATTAATTATTTATTTCAGTTCAAGGTTTGAGAGTCATTTGATTCTCACATTGAATCATTAAACACATTGTTAACGAACAAAAATTGTTGTTCATATTACTGTACTACCTGAAATATTAAGAGGTAGGTAGAATATTGGGGAGTGTTTTACTGAGTGTTTTTATGTCTAATTTATTTATCATTTCCCTCCAAAGAAAAGTAGAGACAAAATTAATTGTTATTATTACTTATGAAGATGGCAATGATAATAGTAGACATTTAACATTAAATATATATCAAACAACCTACATTTTGCTAAATTCTTTAGCAAAATTATTTTACTCAACCTTCTCAAAAATGCTTTGAGATAGGCACCACAAGTGTCCAGGTTTTGTAAATGGAAAAGCTATAGCTTAGAGAGATTTTAAAAATTTGCCCCAAATTACATAATTGTAAAGTGGTTGAACTGCGATTTGAATTCAGGCCTGCCTGATACACAAATCTGTTCTCTTTGCCACTATTGCTCCTATAACTACTTACAATATTAATTTTGCACCTACTATCTTCTATGTCCCAGTCATGTGTTGAGGGGCTTCTATATATTATCTCACTTACTCTGTACCAAAACCACATAAGGTAGTTATTAGCATTCTTATTGAATTGCAAGACAGGGGACTTTGACATAGTTGGATTATTTTATGCCTTAAATAATTTTCCTTCATACATTTATGAAATGTGTCCATTGCTGCACAAATGAATGAATTTCAGCCAGCAAAGAAAATGGCAGCTCCTGAGTAAATGCCTGAGAATGGCCCAATCTACTCAGGGCAAAAGCATATGGGAATGAATCTATTCCACACAGACAAATCCACTTTTAAAAAAATCTTGAGGATTTTTAGTTCAAGACAAGGAAGAGATTGTGGTTTATCATTCAGAACTAATGGCCTTTGAAATATTTTTTCAATAGTTAAAAAACAATAAAGTGATATTTTTTGCTTTAAAGGAGCAGCATTCTTCAAGTAAACTACCTTAAAAATAATAATTATAATATTATTAGTTCTTAACTTTTATTTTCTCTGGTTTTCTATTGGAAAGTACTCTTGTATAGTCTTACAGTTTTTATGAGGTGACAAAGTTATTTTAGTTTGGCTTAACAGAGATTTCTGGCTAGTATTGGGTGCCAGACATGACTCTGGTCCCTGAGATTCACAAAGGATTAAGACTCAGTTCACTGGTCTAGAAAATTTTACTCTTTTAAACACTTCCCATTAGAGGTAAAGATGCCAGTTGGCTGCATAACAGCTGTTTTAAACTTAGAAGTCTTTAGAGCAAGTTTAACCTTCATTTAGTAGAAAGAGATAATATATGTTTTCTTTTCCTCTGGCTTTGATATCTATCTTCTGTAGCTAGATTGCCAATTAATGTTTTAGGTCCTGGTTTGCCAAGTGAAAACAAGGTCCTGTCTACAAGCATGTTAAGACCCTGTGATACACGAAAGGTTTGAAAGAGTTCTTCCAAAACCCCTGACAAATGAGACAGAGTAGGGGTTGGGTTTTACAACAGGCACACAGAGACTTGACAATGATCTTTAAGTTATGAAGGTTATTGTACAAATGGGGAGTTGGCAGCAGGGACACATTTTTGAACGTATATCCAACCAACAGCGAGTAGAACATTTTTTAAAAAATGAATAAAGCCTGCAATTACAAAATTTATATAATTAAGAGACAAGGGATTTGCAAGATGCCGATATGTTAAGGAAAATTGAGGCATACCTTTAAAAATAATTACGCGCACTTATAAAAGAGGAAACAGAGGCTCAAGGCTATGAAATCACCCAAGGTCATGCAGCCTGTGAGAAGCAGAACAGAAGTTCACATCCAGCTCTGCTCGACTCCGAAGCCTGCACTCTTTCCATGATATCACCCTACAGCCATTTATGGGGTGATTCAGTTGCCAACTGGGGATAAAATAAATGGCCTTTTGAAATTCTTTCCATTGCCTTGATTCTGTCCTCCCTTGCTTGATCTCAGTATTGGCCATACCACTGTTTAGCAATTTGTACATACAAAGAGGATAAGATAGGAAACGATGTGACTTGATGAATTTGATGTAGTTTTTCAAATTTAAGTTTTTTCACTCTTACTGGGTCATAAAATTTCAATAAAAAAGGGAACTTAGGGTTCATTTAGTACAAGCCAATGCCAGTGTTTAATTCAATCACCCCTCCCCTCCCCCTTTCAGCAAATATTTATTCAGTACCACTTTTGGTTAGGTAGTAGAGTTAGAGCAAGACCCTGCAATCATGAAACTTTTTCCTTATTTGCATTTTGTAGCTGCTCTATCCTGCATAGGCACTGGGTAATGAAGGGAAGAGGAAAGGCCAACGCATTTCAAAGACTCTCTGCCTTCCATATCTCATTAAGAACCCCCTGGTGCACAGTTGACATCTGAGGTGGTAATTGGGTACATAAAAGCCGAACTTAGTGTTTTGCCCTTAGTCTGTGGTCTTATTAACTAGTTTAAATGCATTTCCCTTGTGTGCCTTAAAGACTGTTGAAGACCTAGAAATACTTTTGGACTCTTTTGAGCAGACAAGACAAATGGACTTAAAGAGTACTGGTTGGCAAGAATGCATTGCTAGTAGCTTGATCTGAAGGTGGTTTTAAGAGGGAGCTTAGTAATTTCAGTGGGTGTCTGAGGAGGGATTTGGACAGGGAGAAAGAAGAGACTATAGAGAGAGCCCAGGAAGAATGAAATAACTGAAGAAATAGACTGAGGAAACCAGGAGGAATAATGTGAAATCACACCTGCCCCAAACATCTACTTAAACAGGATTGATAGAGAAGACGGGCAAAGCCCCTATGCAAGAATAACAGTTGGTGTCTAAAGCTTATCTATCCATCTCTCACTGTGAAGGTGAAACTTTAAGAGCAGCAAATCATGGTTTAGTCATCTTTAAAACCCCCAGGATCTTGCGCTGCGCCTCTCTTGCAGAGTGGGTGTTTCAAATAGGATTGGTGATCCTGGAGCACTTGCTCATTTGGTAAAGGACCTGTATTTGTCAATAGTTTTTGAATAATGATGAAGGCTAGGGGAGGAAGTGGCAGAAGTTGTCCTGTTCCTAAACAAGCTCAACGTGATCATCTAGCATATCATCTGCCAGGAGCCACTTTCCTCCTCCATTAATCAGCAGCTCAGAGGTTGCCAAGAAGCCAACGAGAGGCATCAGCCACCCACATTCAGAGTGCTTACATGGCTGCTGCAGTCTAGCATGAGTGACTTCTCAGCCTGCAGTTTCTACTCCATGTTCCAGTGAACCCCAATTTGTCTTGGTGAGAGATGGTACTGCAATGTGGTTGATTATCAGATTTTCTTATCAAACAGATTTGAGGTAATTCTGCATCAACCACTTTTTAGCTGCATGTCCACAGGCAAAATATGTATTCCCCCTAAGCCTCAGTTTCCTTCTCTGTAAAATGCAGAAAAAAATGACCATATCATAGGGCCACTATGATGATTATAATAATGTATGTTAAGTATTTAGTAATTAGAAAGAGTTCAATAATAAATGCTAATTATTATTATTTTATATATAGTTTATTGATTATGCTACTACAGTTGTCCCATTTTCCTCCTTCACTCCCGTCTACCCTGCACACCCCCTCCCACCCACATTCCCCCCTTTAGTTCATGTCCATGTGTCATACTTACAAATTCCTTAGCTTCTACATTTCCCATACTATTCTTACCCTCCTCCTGTCTATTTTCTACCTACAATCTATGCTACTTATTCTATGTATCTTTTTCCCCTCTCTCCTCCTTCCCCTCCCCTGTTGATAACCCTCCATGTGATCTCCATTTTTGTGGCTCTGTTCCTGTTCTAGTTGTTTGCTTAGTTTGTTTTTGTTTTTGTTTTAGGTGTGGTTGTTAATAATTGTGAGTTTGCTGTCATTTTACTGTACATGTTTCTTACCTTCTTTTTCTTTAAATATTAATTATTATTATTACCATCTGTTACCCTAGATTACCCAAAATGCTTCTTTGTGCTCTCAACATCTAAAAATATTTTGGATAAATGAGCTCTTAAGGGTTTTTTTTTTATTGTCCCCACTCTGAAGGGGACTTGAATGGGGGAATAAATGATCTGAATGATCAAGTTTTGCCCAAATAACCTCTTCTGAACCTGTCCCACTGTTTTGAAACAAAAATATTCCCCTCAACTCTCCTGTTTTATAATGAGCTATTTCCTGGGGAGACTTTCCATACTTCATGCAAATAGAGTTCACAGAGGTCCACCACAATGAACCTGCAGGCAGGGTCAGGCACATCTGCATCCCTGTAGGAACCTAACACATAAGGAAGGATTTGGCAATGGCTACATGTGAGCTGAGAGTGTAAAGGAAACAATGTGAAAAGAGCAAAGAAGAAAGAGAGAAGTCAAGTCCCCAAGAAATGAAGAATGCTGAGTAGTCAACAAAAGAATACTTTCTGGAAGTCAAAGGTTATATTTTGATTCACATTTTTCCTGCAGAAAATTAGTAAATATGAGCTAAAAACATGTTTTCATTGCATTCTCAGTAATAGTCTTTGAAAAAGACGAAGTGTTTGGAAAACACTGGCAGAAAATCTGGGACCTGTTATATGCCTTGCTTGGGAATGTGCATCATGATTCAACAGGCACAATTCAATTGAAATTACCCCCTTTTTATGCTATTCAATGGAAGAATAAATTAATCAGTAATGAATGCATAGTTCATTACAGTTATTGTGCTCTTTTTGAAAAAAAAAATAGCATGACAGCTTTATTCACTCCATGTGGCCAACCAAATTGCTTCAAGTGAAGTGCAAATAAGACAAACACTAACATTGACTTTTTCCTTTCTCTTGCACCCAGAGGCATATGCTGCGGGTGCATAAGTTAAAGTGGCAATAATAATACGGCAGTGGAAAACCAAATGAAAATATTAAACTTGGCAAGACAACCGATTCCAAAGGGCAGCAATTTTCGTGCCTCATCCACTTGAAAAAAAATTCCTGTTAATCAGGCCTATACAGGAGTGTGGATATTGGGTTCCATTCTCTGTTAAAGACATAAAAGTTTCTGAACAACAATGTGTCACTTATCTGCTCAATCTGGTTGGTTTGTTGATTTTTAATTTCCAAAGATCCCCCACTCTAGGAAGTTTGCTTACTGAAGCTCCACGGAAAATTGGCCAAATGAATGTTGACTACTAGATGCAATAGCAAGCACCAATGGAGAGATAAATCAGCACTGAATATTCAAATTAGAAATTTTGACTTTGTAAGTTAGATGTCAGCTGGGGCCTAGCCCTTGCCACTCTGCAGGAGAGGCCTGGTGAATACATTCATGAAAGATTGAAATAAAATCAAGTTTCAGTAATTTGCTTTGTCTCCTTTCCCAAAAGATTCTGTACATGTTCAGAGAATAGGAAATTCTCATGGGATTTTCTTTTCCTGGGTCTTGTAAACAGTTCTACTAAGATCAGTTCTATCTTATTACCTTTATGTTACAAGGCTTAATGCGACACGTGACTTAGAATAATATGCAATGTATTGGAAAGTAAAAAGAGTGCAGAAGCCAAGGTTCTCTTTAGTTTTCACCCTTATTGTTATTGTTACATAGTGGTGGAGAGCGTGTGCTCTGAATGTAGAGGGACATACCATGGTTTAGAGTCCAGCTCTGCCATTTGGTTGCTCTGTGACCTTGGACAAGGCACTTAATCTCTCTAAAACTTGGTGATCTGTTCTGTAAAATGGGTACCAGAATTCCTTTTTCACAAGACTGTAAAGATTAAACCAACCTTAGCACAGTATGTGGCTCATTATAAGTAGTTTACAAATAGCAGTTTTTGACATTATTATGTCACCTTAATTATGTCACCTTAAGATTATGTGTCCTGTTCCTTCAGGGAAAATTGATTGATTTTAGCTTGGATATAATCCAATAGATATAAGTTTAAATAGGGCAATCATTGTTTATTAAGTACAAAAAACCCTTTACTGGGAATAAATCTTTCAGTACCTTTTGTGACATGTACATACTCAGGCAATGGGACTGACCCTAGGACAAGGGACTTCAAGGAGAGGGTTTCACACAGAGCGACTGAAATAGGGTTATGTCACCACTGGTTAGAAGGCACCAACGATGTCATCACAAACTTAGATGACAGAATGAGCCAAATAAATATCTGCTTTCTGCCTCCTATATGCTAAGCATTTCACCTATTTAATAACCCTACCATGTAATTATTATTGCCATTTTAGAGGTGAAACCATGAGGACTACATGACAATAAAAAACTTGATTGAAGTCTCACAGCTGTAATGGTGGAGTGGTGGTTTAGGCTGGACTTGCATCTTCTGTTAGACTATGTTTTGCTTTTCTGAAAAGGCTTCACAGACTACCCTGGGGAAGAAGTCTAGGGTACTGGCAACTTGCCATCTGGAAGGGATTCACGCAATGAGAAACTCCAATTAGAGCAAGAAAGAGGAGCAGAGGGACACTGGCTTCAAGGACTGTGAGTGTGCCTGGGGAGCGAGTCTGATACACCTGCTGCTCCAACTGTCCTCTGTGCAGATCCGCAGGCTCACGCCCTGTGCTGCGGTGAGACTGAGGGAAAACCGCAGCTGCTGTTTGGTTCACAATCCAGAGAGGTAGGTGGTGAGTCGGGGAGGGGGGGGACCTGGACTCTGGAACCACACCGCCTGAGCTGGAACCACACTGCCCGAGCTGGAATGCCACGTCTCCCGTGGACATCGTCACTGATGCTGAACAAGTTCATTGAACTTGCCCAAGCCTTCATTTTTTTTTTTTATCTGGAAAGTGGGAATAAAGTCCTACCTGCCTTCTAGGTTGTTACGATGATTAAATGAGTTAATATATGCAAAGTGCTTAGAAGAATACCTGGTGTCTGTTAAGTTCTCAATTGATGTTTCCTCATGTTACTCTATGAGTTAGCAAGGCTGTGGCAGATAATTTGACTTTTCTAAATATTTTGGGTGTCTTTGCATGTCCTTGCCATCATCTGCATCATCATTGGCACCTTTCTCTCCCCCTTCATGGATGTCATAGCTGAGAAGCAAAAGGCCCTTGAGGGCCTCCAGCAAAGACAGCACCTACTGTATTAATATCAAGGCTTTTTCTTTCTCTTTTATCTCTAAAGCAAGACAATGTTCTGAGTAGGATAAGAAGAAGAACTGGTAGGAAGCAATGAAGGCAGATGCTGGTTGTCACACAAAAAGGGACTATCTCTTTCTTAACTCTCAGGCAGGATCCCCAAAGGAAAGAAAGTGGGCAGACCAATCCAGGTGAGTCCCGAGGGCTGCGGCAAGGGTGTCTGTGCCTGTTCTCAGAGCTTGAGAAACAAGCAGGAGTTGAGAGATCTGCCTAGGTGGCAGGGCCTCTGCGGAATGAGTTCCCCTGCACTGAGTTGGGGCCAGTAATGGTTAAGGACCAGAGCCAGTCCCAGAAGATTCTCTGAGGCTCTAGAGTGGCATTCAGGTAGCTGTCAGAGGGCTAGGTCTGATTGGCCATTAGGTTGGCCTTTAAGTCAAGATGTGGCATGTTAACTTTGTTGATAATGAGGACACTAAAGGAACCAAAGTACATGGGATGAGGGGACCGAGTACTAAGGGTTGCCTCCTCCCACCCCTAGACAACACAGAGGCGATGTGCAATCCTCCGGAACCATATGTGCCACCTGAGAAGCAGGACTCAGATAGGTGCTTAAAGTAGAGCATGAGTGGAGTCATAAATCAAGAGAATTACAGTAACAGCTCACCTGAGGGAAATGTTACCCAAGGCAGCAGCAGCAGCTTCGTTCTGGGTGGGAGAGGGTCCTGTGCGCAGGCAGAAGCATTTTGGGTGTGTGCACCAGCGGGTCTCAGTGGCATGACACCTGAGAGCTTGTTTGGGTTTTGCTAATACACTGAAACTTTATCAAGTGCTAACCGTGTGCTAGGCACTGTGTTAAGTTCTCAAATGGGATTATCTCACTTCATCATCCAAAAGCACAGTGGAATAAATCCTGTTATTATTTCCAATTTACAGACTTTAAATTTGAGGCCTAGAGAGGTCAAGGTTGTCCTTTTAGTATGTAATGAGACTGAATTCAAGCCAGGCAGCTGTCAATATACTCGAAGCCTGTGCAGTTAAGAGCCCTGACGACCGGCCTCACTCAGACAGACAGTCACAGCGGCAGACCCTCTGGCAGACCGTGGTATTGGCAGGAACGAGAGACCCCACCAGAGGGGTCTGCAGGACAGGTGGAGTGTGTGGGCACCTCTCGGGAACAAGATGACTACTGATTCACACTTAGGATATCTTAGGGAAATCCTAAGATATTATTCTGGAAGCATTTGAAGGGTAGCTGGCGTTCTTGCTGAAGAGGGCCAAACCACTGCTGTGAGGGTCTTATTTCTGCGTCTGGGCAGGTGGGGGTGGCTGAGAAAACAAGGGCTGGACAATCAGCACCTCCACCTGTTACAAAGAAGGTGGATGATGGTACCCCGAAAGCATCACTGCATTTTCTTTTAGCACCTCGTGCTGATTCCAATCTGGGTCTCATTACTTTGTTGTTAACATAGTTATTCTCACTGGGTGTTTAGGGGCCTTCTCTTAGGCCCCAGTATCCTGAAATATCCTGCTGGCATGAGCACCATGGACTTCCTCCCACTGTGTGGCGTTCACAGAGTGTTTCGATCTGAATCACTAAATCCTTGCCCAGCCGTGTACATGTCTTCCAGTCGGAGCCTTGGTAACACAGGTACCATGCACTGGCTTTCTTCTTTTTTTTAGAACTCATTAGTTTCACATGGAACCCTTACAAATTAGCCCTCTAAGGCTGAACACTGAGTAGTTGGGATGTGTTTACTTTATTCTCATATTAATAGGTCTCTTTCCCGATGCAGGCCCCCTTTCCTTGAGTGGGAAGCCCTGAGGAGTGTGGAGGGGAAGTCTCTAACAGGATTGTTTCAGGCTAAGTGGGCACAGAGCCAGCAGCTGGGACTAGTCCTCCAAACTCCAGATACAGGAGGGCTTTACTTTCAGACTCCAGTTCCAGACAATAACCCACAGATGTTCTCCTGTGGTTTATTCAAGAGGGTTGATTTGGAGGTGATGATGATGATGATGATGGTGATGATGATGATAAAGATAATAGCTAGTATTCATATAGCATTATGTGCTAGGCATGGTCTTTAGAACATCACATATATAAATTCACTTACTACTCACAACAACCCTTTGAATTCGGCACTATTACTATCCCCCTTTCACACACAAGGAAATGAGGCACAGAGAGGTTAAATAACTTGCCCAGAGTCACATGGCTCAGTCGGTGGCAGATGCAGGCTTTGAACCAAGGCAACCTTGCTCATAGCCCCGTATTTTAATCTCTAGGTTATATATATTCCTAGACCGATTGCCCTCTGTGAGTAGAGGTTTGGATTGAAGGGTGATTAGAACAGTTTTTCCTCTACAGATATTAGTTTTCACATACAGACCCAGAGAAATGTTACAGCCACATGTTTTCCTCATCCCTATAAACTCCGAGCTTGGGTTGTCCCAGTGTTGCTACTGGTAGAAAAGCTCCCACCTCATTCACTGCAAACCTTCTTGTAGGGAATTCTATGATGGTTCATCTGCTTAGAGGTTCTGTCTGCTTCCTGTCATCCAGAAGTGTGTTGCAAGTTCTCATTCAATAATGACCACTGTTCTGCGCACCCTCATCTAAAGTACTTTGCTGTTATTGTTTAGGCTTTTGTTGTGTTTCTATGTTTCTATTTCAGTGGACCATCAGAGGCCTGGCTTGTAAATCTGTGCTCAGGCTGGCATTTTGAAATGACTTCAAAAGTAAGTATGTTGCTATGGATATTTAGGCCATTTTGCTGTATTTTTATATTGGCACTGTGCAAAGAAGTGTAGATTCAAGTTGTGCGATTAATTTCCACTCATTTATTTTACATTTATATATAACTAACAAAGATATACATTATCACCTGGACATAGAATTTAATAAGTATGGATTCTAAACAGATTATTTATTCTGCATAATTTTCACTAGGATTCCAAGTAAATATTTCTTAGGCTGGAGAGAGGGCTCATTCGAGCTAAGATCAGTTTGAATGTTCCAGGTGCTTCAGTGGAGCAGTTCTTCAGAGGGACGTGAAGGATGGTGGTTTCCACTGATACTTCAGTCTAAGCGAGTTCCTGGAAAATCATCCAGAGTGGTTTATGAGATGTTTATTCTCTGTTTGCAAAATATCCAGTATTGAAGAAAAAGAGTTTTTCCCTCCTCACAAAATATTCAATACTTTTCTCCTATGGTTATTGTAAGGGTTACAATATATGTAGTATATGTAAGAGCACAAAGACTGGTGCATTGTAAATACTTGATAAATATTAGTTTCCTCTCAAGTTGTGGAATCTCACACCAAACTGAAGCATTCATGTTAGAAACTGAAAATTTGATTCAATATGCTAAAGAGAAGGCAGCATCGAGCTATATGTAAGCTCACAGACCAAGAAGTCATACAAAGAGAGGTTCAAGCCATATATAGTTCCACCTCTTAATTGCCTGTCATTTTATGACTCAGTTTCCTCATCTATAAAATGGAGATCATAATAATTATATCTATTTTCCGCAGTTATTAGGAAGATTAAATGGGGTAATGTGTGTAAAGTACTTCATGTGTTATGAAATACTAGCATATCATGTGGCCCATAGTACATGCTCAATAAATGTTATTGACTGTTATGATTACTGTAAATCCCATGTTTTAGGGATGTACTCTACACTGATATTTTTGAAAACCACAGAATGCAATGCAAAGGCACATGGAGTATAAAGATGGTGACCTGGGCACAAATTTACAACCCAGGTGAAGTCATAAAGACCCTAGAGGGTAACACAATAATCACAGCAAATGACACTTGCAAGGGTGTCCAGCCTTTTGGCGTCTCTGAGCCACACTGGAAGAACAGTCATCTTGGGCCACACATTAAATACACAAACACTAATGAAAACAAAAACATCTCATAATGTTTTAAGTAAATTTACAATTTTGTGTTGGACCACATTCATAGCCATCCTGGGCTGCATGTGGCCCGTGGGCCGTGGGTTGAACACTCCCACAGGAAAGTTTAAAGAATCATTTTCCCAAACCATGTTTGGTAGAATTTGAGTCACTGGAGGTGTTTTGAGACAAAAAGTCTTGTGTTCAAATAAGTCATGGAAACAAAATATAGTTAATCCCATTTTGCATACTAAAGGTCTACCAAATTTTGTCGTAAGCAAACTTCATTAACTTTGTTTGACCTAACATATCCTCCAAACTCCTTGCTGACATAAATAGCATTTGTGAGTTGTAGCACCAATATTCTATGGAAATTCTTTAAGAAACTCTGATTTACGTCTTTAAGTTTGGTAAGGTATAGTTGTACATTGCGAAGGTTGGCACTCTTAGTGACTGTTAGTTAAGCTTTAATTTCCAACCTCTAATTGTCTAAATATCTAAAATAGTGAAACTTAGTGTTTAAATAGAAAAGTATACACAGATTTAATTATTTCAGAAAAGGAAGTATGTAATGACTCCAATGTAATACTGATGGATACTTTGGAGAAGTTTCAACTGAAAAACAGGTCAGGTTAAACCAATTATCCTTGACAGAGGAAAATGTTTGTTATTAAACAGACATTAAACTTTTCAAGAGAGTTGTGTGTGTTGGAGGACCTCTTCAAGGATGCTTTCAGATGCACCACACCTTCTAGCAGCATTCATTCACTTCTGTATGAGCTGGCCGGTCTACTGTTTCAAACAACAGAACATGGAAGTTCTGCACCCAAGTTTGAAGAAGGCTTGGTGGTTTCTGCTTTCATGCTTTTGGGAGCCCTGAGTCTCAATGGAAGTTCTGTTGGAGAAGCCAGGTGGAGAATAGAAGAGAGCATGAAACTAAGTAGAGAGAGAGAGAGAGAGAGAGAGAGGTGCCCAGCTGTCTGAGTGTTCCAGTTCAAATATATAAAAAATAGATAGAAGGCATCAGCTTTTGAAACATGCTTGTCAAGGCACCAGACATATGAGTGAGGCAACTTGGACTTTGCAAACCAGTTGAGTCCTCATATCATTGTAGCCTCAGCCAAAATTATGTGAAGCAGAAGAACCATCCAGCAGAGCCCAGTCAACCCACAAAGCCATAGGAGATAATAAAATGGTTATTTTAAGCCAGTAAATTTTGCATTATATCCTTACAGAGTAATATCAATACATGAGTGAAGCACATGGATAGAAAGTATAGAAGAGTGCACAGAAAAGTATCCTGATGGAGTGCTCTTCATTTCATTTTGTTTTCTTAAGCACCAGTGAGTGAAGTGTTTAACATTTGTTCACAGATTCCCTCTGACAGTTCTATGCTGATTGAATTCACAAGAGCTCAAAAGGGCAAAATATCACAAAATTAGCTTGTCAGAATACCACAGAAAAGTATCTTTAGCCACTCATACTTTGTGTCAGAGCTTTTCTTCTTTAGAGAAAATTACTAATAAGATTTAAAAATAGATTTCCCTTCCAATTTTGCTCTTAAGTTTTAAAAGTAATAAACAGAGTAGCAAATGTAAAGAAGCTGTCTGTTTAACAAGAGAAAATGATTACTATATCATTAGCATAGACTTATTTCTGTGTCAGGTCCTGAACTGTCTTTTTTTCTCTCCAGGTTGATAATTCTCATTTCAAAAATGGCCCAAATGAGAAATAAAACTACACCTCACAGGTGGCTTTGCACAGTGAGAAACTAGGGGAGCAGAGGAGGTGTCACAAGTTGGGAGTGTGGTACCCAAGAGCTAAGTAGGAGAAAAAATTGGAAAAAGAGTAGGAGAAATTTTATTTTTATTTGCTTATTTGCTTTTTTGTAATTGCTCTGGGTATAAAACTTTGATGAGAAGGAATAATCAAAATAAGGCCTAAAGGAAATTTTTGGACAGAGACTGCATGATACCGTCCTTTACCAGAAGTGAGGATATTACTTTTATCTCGAGCTTTATGGAGGCTCACTTGTGTTTCCTCTCACTGTGACTCTGGAAGGAGATTGTCACATCCTTTGGGATTTACTAGAATTATACATGAAAGGTCATTGTCAATTCAGTTAAATAAAAATATATAAAACCCTATTTTAGGTAGCATGTGCAGAAAGAGAGAGTATAAAGTTGACAAGTTCTTAAGTTATTGGTAATCTAGTAGGAAAGCTAAGAAATATATTTAAGGATGTTAACAGAATATCATAGCAGAATGTCACAGCTAAATCAAGACTAGCATCGACAGCTCAGCTATTTGTGAAACTGGTGGGTTTATGGCTTCTCTGACAATCAGTTTGCATAAATGAGTGTGCACCAGTTTGCACATTCTATGAAAAGAATAAGAAAAATATTTGTTTGTTTGATTTTCCTTGTTAGTCTGCTTGAAAAGCTCCCAAAAGAGTAGAAAGAGATGAGGCCAGTGAATGGTGGAATGTTTTTCTCTTCTTCCTTGGCTATCAGACTGTTTTAAATCTCTGCTTAGTGAGTTCTAAGTTAAAATTAAAGAAACTGGTTTCACAGAGACCTTTCCAAAATACTCATCCCAAGCAGTGCCTCTTGGGGGGGCCCAAGTGCTAATGTATGCCACAGAACTGGTGAGGGTGTCATAGTGCCCACACAGTGTCTGGAGAACAGGAGACATTCAGTAAATATCTGATGAACCAACAAACCCTGGGACATTTGAGTTGTTGGCTTTGGGAGCTGCAGGAACTCGTGCTCTTGGCCTGAATGCTCCTGGTCATGGTGGGCACCTTTAACATTAACAAAAACAAAAAAGAGGGGAGTTCTTAAGTGGCTGTATGGGAAAAGAACAAGAAGGATCTAAAAAGAAGAAAAAGAAAAGCCATGTCACATAGGGACTAGAGGTGCCGTCTTGTTCACAGCATATAGGAGAAGCTTGGGAACTCAAACAGTCCAAGGTGAGGGGCGAGAGGGAGAATAGTGGACTGAGGAGTTGGTTTGGATGCTCCAGCAGGTGTGGACAAGAGAAGGAAATATATTTCATGATTATTAAAATTGTTTCATTTGTATATACTTTTTGGTGGAGCCTCAGGACTTCTAGGTTATGTAAGGTACAATGTCGTAAGAAGAAATCTAAATGTTTTCTGTGCTATGGGAGCAAAGAACAAAGGTAGACTAATCTAGACAGGACAAATGTTCCCCACCTGGGTGCAGAACGGTGATGCTTTATAATGTTGTATGGGCTGGGATGTGCAAAAGGGAATGATAAAGGGAATGGGCCAGTTTCATGCTACTGATGTTTAGTTTCAATAGGTGGCCTCTTTTCCCAGTGAGCATCACGTGTTTGGAAAAAGGGTCTCTCGGGTACGGCAAGAGAGCCTGTCTTCGCTGTGCTGAATTGCCCCTCTAGTAATGCAATTTATGATTTATTTTCTAGCCTTAAACACTTATCAGTGCACCTTATGAAAATCTAGGCCAGTTTAGTTTGAGGTAGAGCCCAGAAAAGTTCTTGCACAATATACACTAAGAGGGTTTCTTTGAGCAAAAATAGTTACACGGTGAGTTCTGTTCTCAAAGACATACTTTTTTCCAAGGTTCTGTGGTAGTGGCTCTACAGTATTCTACAGTCTGGAATAAAACCTGAATTGGTATAGACACCCAAGCAAAGAAGTCAAATCACCTTTTTAGGGAACTTAGATGCACAAAATATTCCTAGAGCATCACATAAAAAGAAACTACATTCTCAGATGTGAGAAATATCTAAACCAAAGTTCTTGTGGCAATGTAAACTTATTTCTATGTGTCTTGTCATATTAAAAAGTATACAATAAAATGTACTAAAATAGACACAAAATAAAGCCATGTGGTATACTAATGACGCTTCAGGTGTTTTTACATGGGGATGTGTGCATGAGAACCTTATTTGGCTTGTTTCTCTTTTCACAAATCTGTCTGTTTCCTTTACATTTCACATTCTTCATTTCACTTCATTTTCCTTCTCCACTCTTCCCTGGATGACTCTGAGTTACCTAACGTGATGGTCTGTCTATTAAAATTATTTCATTTGTGTATACTTTTTGGTGGAGCCTCACAGTGGCTTTACTGAGCCACACACTGAAAAGCCACTGTAGATGCCTTCATGTTCAGACACCCAGGTAACATCCTCAGCTGTCGGTGCCTCAGCACATCCTACTCCTCAGAGACTTCCCTTCCCCCTGCTGTCCTCCCCTCCAACCATCATCCTCTTCTGAGGGAGCTCAGAAGCTGCCTTTATTTTTCCATTTTGGTTGTGAGTGTTCCCAGTCTGATAGAGAAAACTTCCCTTTTAGAATTCTCAGAATTTAGTGTGGTTTACTTGTAATTGCAATCTAGATGATAGACAGTCCTTATTTTTTTAATTGAATTTACTGGAATTATACTGGTTAATTAGACAGTCTTTTCTGGATCCTTATGCTCGGCAAGTGTTTAAGTGGCAGTCTTGAAAAAGGGTTAGATGAAAAAAAGAACTGAAATATAACTTAATGTGTTACATCTGGGCCTTTGTGTGCATGAATTTTATCCTAGGTTACATTTTTGTTTCCTATTACATGCTCCTGGCTGAGACTGAAAGAATAATATCATGGATTGAACTGCCATTTCTGAACATTTATTTCTGACTGGCATTTAACTAGCCAAGAGAAGGCATCTTAAAAGATTGTTAATGAGAGATGTACATCATACTTATGATGCCAGTAACCCAGCAATTGGTCTGCATTATTTAACAATTAGCATGTTAGTGGATTATGTGGATTAATTGTTTAGAAGGAGACTTCCTAAATCCTAATGAACTTTAAATATCATATACAATGAGAGTTTTATTTTAATGGTGACCCTACTATCTTAGTAGGCAGGAAAAGACCCTAAGCCTACATCTAATGAACGAGGGTAGGCAGCAGGGGGGAAGGCAGTGTAATAAAGGGGTTAGCCATGGGCTCTGTGGTTAGAGTGATCTGGTTTAAAACCTCAGCTGTGTGCCCTGGCTAGTGTGGCTCAGTGGATTGAGCTCAGGCTGTGAACCAAAGGGTCACCTGTTTGAGTCCCAGTCAGGGCACTGCATGGGTTGCAGGCCAGGCCCCCAGTAGGGGGAGCGCAAGAGGCAACCACACATTGATCCTTCCCTTCCCTGTATCTATCTATCTATGTTGGGAACCACCCTGCCTGGTATCAGAAGGTGTAACCCCCACCTAGGCTAAGGCTAAGGGACCGCCCTTGGAACCGTAAGCCAGCAAGGGGACAAAAGCTTATCTCCCTGGCAGAAGTGCTGCTTCTGCTGCTTCATTCATAACTGAACCCCAAAGCTTGGTCGGTTAGCCAAAGACGGGTAAGATTCCCCAAGGGGGGAACGATCTAAGACAGGCATGATCACGTGGGAGGCCCCCAAAAGAAGGACTTTGGGGGCTACAGCAAAAGGGGGTGATGGATCCTCGCTCCTCGACTTTGACATAGCCTGAGTCCTCATCATCTGGGAGAAAATCTCCTTATCTCTTGGCTACCTTAGTTCCCTTGCTCCACCTAAGCCTGAAACAATGACAGGGTGGTGCAGCTCTGTGCTGAAAAGGGTGGGTTCCCTGGGTGATCAGGCCTAAGAAAGAATATGTAAAATCCTGTGAAACCTGTTTTGTTTAGAATGCTCTCAGTTGAATGAGGAGGGTCCAAAGAGGAAGTAAGTTTGTTCTTTAAAGTTTTATAACTCTTTGACCCTGACTCAAAATAGACCCTCAGACTTCCTTGTTATCTATTGTTTGATCCTTACTTCTTTTACCTGAATTCTTATGCAAACAAAACCAATAAAAAGCCTCTCCAGAGGGGGAATGGCAAGCTCTCCCCACCAGGGAGGGTGGCCAAGCGGTGCCCTCCAGGAGAGAGGGTGGCCAAGGCGCTCCCCACATGAGGAGTGGCCCTGCTGTTTCTATTCCCCCACAGGACCTGGTTGTCTCTGTGTATGTTTTTCTCACATTTGGATGAGCCATCCACAGCGTTCTGTGATCACTGTTGGCTGGTGACCCACACAACATATCTAAAAATAAATAAAGAAATAAAATCTTTTAAAAAACGCTTAGCTGTGAAATGTGTGGCCTGTGGAGCCATGGGAAAGTTATTTAACCCCTCTAAGTCTCAGTTTCCTCATCTGTAAAAATGGAATAAATTCGTTATGAAAATTATGTGAAACACATCTAAAGTACAAAGCCCAATGCTTGGTGCAGAGTCCACTTTCAATAAATGGCAGTGAAGCAGGTATTTGCTATTATTTTTGTCTGTCCATTAGCTTCGATACATTGCTATGTTTATCAGATCCTTCCTTTCCCAGCCTCCCTTGTGACCAAGTTGGCCACGGGATGCAGATTTAGCTCCAAGTCAGTAGTTAGAGTCACGGAGGGGCAGGGTGGGAGGATGTGTCCTGATGATGGCAGTGGTAGCTGTAATAGCTCATGCAGTCCTTGAAGAAACAGGGACAGCAGTGCTGTGGAGGTTTCCAGAGTTTTTTCTCTGGCGGGAGCACTGGACCTGCTCTGCTGGGTCCTACCCATTCTAAATCTGGTTGTCCAGCCTTCCCAGTACTTCTCTGAGCTACTTAAAGTCACTTCAATAAATCCCTTTTCTCTTTCAGGGAGAATTGTTTTCCACTGCTTAGCTTTAAAAACGCTAACTAATAAAGGGGCTATTATTATGTCCATTTTTAAGCTGCATACTTTTAGTGACATCATCTGGAAACATGTCCTGGAAGGACTATGATTCGTCTTTGTTAATAAACATCATTAGGGCAGGAAGTGTGTCTGCCTCGTTCAGCTTACATTCTGAATGCCTAGGAAATTATCTGGTGATATAGTGAATGTTTAATACACATTGACTGAATAAATGGTGAATTATGGGTACAGAAAGAGCAATCATAATGACATGCTAATCTCTCCACCTAAGGTGTAATGAAGTACACATAAAGCAATCACAGGTGGCATCTCTGCTACAAGAGAAGATAAAAGGCGAGAGAATACGCTGCTTGACACTTCCTCATTCATAACAATGAATATTTTCTAGAGAAGGGAAGAATATCTCAGGCAGGAATTTAGATACTTAAAATTTTGGCAATGCCAAATTAGGAGAATCAGAACACCCTTCTGACCATACAACTGGTTGAGTGCTGTGTCTGTGTCTGTGTCTGCATCTGCACCTTCCTCTGCCTGTGCGGGTGTGTCCATGTCTCCATCTGTGCCTATGTCTGCATCTAGCAAGGAGAGCTATTTTCAGAGAAACAGAAACTCAGGGAATGCGCCACAAACCGATCTAAACAAAGGGACATTTGGAAGGTTTGGGGGAACAGAGAAGATGATCCCAGGTGGAAGATCAATGGTGCAGGAAGGAATAAAGGGCAAGGAACATGGCGAACACGTGGGCAAATCTCAATGAGTATTGACCATGTAAAGCAAAGACAATGTTCTGTGGAGATGATAAAACAATATGGAGGAAGGGAATAGTACAATTGCAAGTGAATGAACTAAGTTCAAGAGTTCTGAGGTGTTGGCATTGTTGAAAGCAGGGGAAATGAACCTGAAACTTTGACATTAAATTTTGGCAGGTCAGGGAAGCATGCTGCAATTTCTATAATAATTACTAAAACAACAAGAGAGTGTGTGACTCCCAACTCATACAGTGAAAAAATAGAATCGTAATAACTAATTACTCAAAAAAAAAAAAAACCCCAGCAGGGGAGAAAAAAGAACATAAAACAGTTGACAAAATTTAAAATATAGATTTTAAAATCCAATAATTGCATTACATGTAAATAGACTAAATACTCCAGTCAAAAGAAAAATATTTTCAGAATGAATTATAATTAACATAATAGTCAAATACAGGCAGCATATGAGAAACACATGTAAAACACGAGGCTATTGAAGAGCTCAAAGTAACAGAGAGAAAAGGTCTACCATGCAAACATCAACCCAAAGAAAGCTGCTGTAGCCATATTAATAGAGGACAGACCACTAGTGAGAACGTAGTCACTTTACAATGATTAAAAGTTCAATTCATCAGAAAGAGGAGAATTCCTATTTGTATGCATTTATGAACATGCCTAAAAAGAATACAAGTATCAGGAAAAAATGGATACATTTACAATCATAGCGAGAGTTTTTTTATAAAATGTTTTCTCTGTAATACATATAATAAGCAGACAAAAATTAGTGAAACATAGAAAATTCTAAAACATGATTAGCAGACTTTACCTCCGGGTATTTTACCTCACATAAGTGAGCCATAATCCCAAGAGCCTGGAATCCCCCAGTTATCCCACACGGTATGAGAATTCTTCCTGTTTGACTCTCCTGAGGGTGGCTGTTGGCTGCCGGCTGCCGGAGAGACAGGTCTGGGGATCAAGCATATTCCTCTCCAGCTTCGACTCTCACTCTGACTCACACACCGTAATGCATACCCTGCCTCTTTGTCCCAGAAGAAACAACTTCACAACTTCTTTTTTAAAGATTTTATTTATTTATTTCTAGAGAGAGGGGAAAGGAAGGAGAAAGAAGGGAAGAGAAATTCCAATGTGTGGTGGTTTCTCGCATGCCCCCTACTGGGGATCTGACTGGTAACCCAGGCATGTGCCCTGACTGGGAATCTAACCCACAACTCTGGGGTTCCCAGCCCACGCTCAATCCACTGAGCTACACCAGCCAGGGCAAGAGACAACTTCTTACTTTGCCTGCAGCATTTCCCACCCCAGACTTCTTAGGTCTATGTTAACTCCTACTCAGCTCATAGATTATCCCCACCAGGAAGCCCTGGCTGACCAGCCTGCCCCTCCCCTGGCCCAGGCAGGCCGATTCCACAGGTCACACTCTTAGCCTCTAGTTTTAGTTCTACTGTCTCAGAAAAGCTGTGCCTCCACTTCAGGGTTTGGATACATCTTGCCAAAGGGCCCTCTAGAAAAGTAAAACGAACATACACTTTCTCCAAGAGTTTGCAAGACGGCCCAGTTTCCCAAACCGCTGACAACACTGACTATTATAAAAACAATAACCACACAGTGATTTGAAGAGAATGATTAATAAGTTGTTTTGGTGTTTTAATCTCCAGATCTTAGACAACTAATGACATATAACCTACTTTTCTCTCAAATTTTTATTAAAAGCAGTTTTTCTGGGATGCTTAGTTTTTCCTTTCTGACTCTTATACAGCTCCTGAAAGAGTAAAATTATTAAAATAATATTCAGAGTATATATTGCCAATGCTTTTTCCCAGCTTGACACATTATCTGTGTGATGGTATCTGGTGTATTTATTGGTTTGCTTGTTTTTTCTGTCTTCTGGTAGAATGTAAGTTGCATGACAGTGAAAACCTTCATTTATCTTGGTCATTGCTACATCTCTAGCACCTACTACAAGGCATGACACATGCTGCCTTGGGGAATATACGCATACCGTGGGGAATCGACAAGTACTTGTCGAACGAATGCAATGCGTGAACACCTACTGTGGGCCAGGGCTGGTGCTGGTGCTAGTGCTGGTGCTAGTGCTGGTGCTGGTGCTGGTGCTGGTGCTGCCGAGGTAGAGGTGAAACAGTCACAACACTAACAATCCGGGCTGACACTAAACACACTCTGAGCGCCACAAAACAATCCTGGGTTGGCCTATTTTCACTGGTAACTTCATTGATTTGGATATTTTGAGCGTGCCAGCTATCTTCCACATGGTATAACATTGATTGTTCTCAAATAACATCTCGATTTCATCTCTATCAGCTTCAATTTGTCTACCTGACCATGGAGCAGCATCCAGCGAGAAATCCCCAGCACAAAACTTCACAATTTTTGACATGTTCGATCAGTCACAGCACCTTCTGCATATACTGCACAAATCTTTTTTTGCGGTTCAGTTGCATTGTTACATTTCTTCAAATAATACAGCATGATATACTGAAAATGTTGTGTATTTTCTTCCAGCTTCAGTATGAAAATGGCTACACAAAAATTCACCAGTTTTGGTCAGTTTATTTTTAAATGCACACTGATATGATAGCTGTCACCATACAATCAACAAAATTGTTTTGAATGAAGTTCAAGACAACCAAGCACTACTAGAGCCATCTTGCAGAAATAAAAAAGGGAAATTTTGTCCAAACCAGTAGGTTTCCAGCACTGGTAGGATTCATACACAAAGGGGTTTGAGACAGAGGGAAGCAACTTCTAGGATGCCCCCTCCCCCATGACCCTGCCCCTTGCAACACAGGCTTTAGTGGTAGTCCCTGCCCTTGAGTGTAAGCTTGTCCTAGTGACTGGTTTAACAATAGAATACAACAAAAACAGTGGGATGCTACTTCCAAGTTTAGATTACAGAATGATTGTGACTCCTATCTTGCCTGCTTTCTTATTCTCTGTCTTGCTCCCAGCATTTGCTCTGGGGGGAAGCAAGCTGCCACAGTGTGAAGGCCATGAGGGAGGAACTGAGGGAACAAAATCAGTGAAGAACTCAGACCCGTGGTCCAACGGGCCACAGTAACCTGACTGGAACCTCCCCAAAAGTCTTGAACTTGAGGCACTCAGTTAGTCCTCGCCCTGAATCTTGAGCCACTGAGACTGTGGGATAATAAGCATTTGTTGTTTTAAGCCACTAAGTGTGGGGGTAATTTTGATAATTAGCCATAGGTAACCAATGCAGGGATCTAGAGAGTTTATGCATAATTTTACCAACTTCATACCTACAGTAATGCAATGGTGAGCTATATCTATAATTCACATGTCTTACTTCCATGATTCCCTATGCAATTGTCTCCTCCTCTGAAGGCAATGGAAAAAGAAGCAAAGTAGTCTAAGTAGGAAAGGCACTTGGGAATGGATGCACATCGATGAGAGAGCATCAGCCCTGCCAACTACTGGTGCTGTCTTGCTAGGACTTCAAAATAGAGAACTAACTACTTCAACACGGAAAAATAAGTGCTTCAAAACAGAGAAATCACTGTGATACCTCCTGAGAGTTTCAGCAGTGATTGAAGAAGGAAGCACTAATTTTTCCCACTGCTATCCCCTTTTCTCATCGTGCACCTCTGACATTTTCCCTAAGGCATTCCCCCTGCAGAGACAGCCACAGAACCAGAAGTGGAGGGTCAGAAATAAGAGGCAAAATGAGAACAGAAGGATGATGGCGTAGAAGTGCTGTCTTGTCTTTCTTCTCGCTCTTTCTCTTTTTCTTTCCCTCAACATATTCTTAGCACAGGACCAACTAGCTCGGCACCTTAAAATGATTGCAAGTTATTTGGGCTGACAGATGCACACAGCAGGGCTCTCCCGGAATCTACTTTTAGAATTACCAGGGAAACAAAATGAAAATTGCATCTCTGTAAGTTCTGGTCCTCACCTTTACAGAAACTCACATTGCTAGAAGGAACTTAGTCAATGGCACACCAAAAATACCATATAAGCGAGTGAGAAAATCTCATAAGGACCAGGTAAGAAGATACTACAGAGGCACTGAACAAACTCTCAGGTGTCTCACAGGTATAGTAAACACCTGAGAGTTGGCATGACTATTAAAGAAAGGCCTGCAAAGTCACAATCTTCCTTCAGACCAGAATGGGACTTTGTCCCACATACCATTATTTTTTGGTGGCAGCAATGTCCCAGCTTAAAAAACAAACAAACACTTGATTGTATTTCTTCTTCTTCTTTTTTAGGTTACTTTCTAGACAGAGGTGGCTATCTGACAAAGTACTGACCAATGGGGTAAAAGATGAAATCTATGCTACAGCAGAAAAATACGGATTTTCTGATAAAAAGTAAAAGGAATAAACTTAAGTGGCACATGCCTTTAACTTCATCCTTTGCTCTTTTCCCTTTTGCTTGCCTGGAATGCAGTTACAATGTCTGCAGACACCACAGCCATCTTATGACCATAGGAAAAATCTATTTGCCAAAGGTAGTGGAATTGGACAAGAGAAGAAATCAGGTTCCTTCCTGGAATCCTTATGCCTCTACACTGGCACTGGCTGCTATCTCCAGACATTTTCTTTTGTGAGCAAAAATAATCATTTTACTTAACTAATCCATGATTATAGAGGGTTTCTGCTACTCACAGCTGAATGCAATTATAGCTAATTTGTCTACTTCTATAAAATGCATAACAAACTATGTGTAAAATTAATAATAATACAAAGTCTGTATCAAGTTGCAGGTGCCTAGTGGTTCACAAGGGTCACCCACTTGTTAAGTAACCTGCTCATACCCAGCCAAATGGTAAATTTCTACACTGTTGATCTTTGTGATCATTTTTGAATGTTAAATCTTCTAATGCTAAGAGTCCAGATTTTACTGAGTAGAGGTAATATATTCTACAACTCAGAAAACAGGAGAAATTTTAATTCCACGATCAGAATTTCTCTAAATGGTTTATAAATAATTTTCCAATGACTGCAACACTAAGCTCTAGAATACAGGTAGTTTACAAAATAAGTTATCTAATTCAGGACATATGGCATCTTTTTACAGACTTAGTTGACTATCCCATTCATTATATTCATAAAGAAAAAAATAAGCAAAACATCATTTGAAAAGAGTGGTGACCAAGGGCTGCTTGAGTATCTTTCTGAACAAGGGGGATACCTCACACAGCTCTTAGTCTGTATTATAGCTGTGGCACCCTTGAAAACTGAAATCTTAATATGTTATAGCTTTATGGGGAAGAGATTTCAGTTTCTCAAAGTTTTTTCTGTAATATACTAGAACTGTAATATATCAAAATATACCTTTTGAACAAAAGGCTGCAGTTCAGAAATACTTCCTTGACTATCCTTTAAATATCCACAGTAAATGTTAGCTTATTAAAAGCACTGAGAAGTCTCATAGTAAAAACACCTGTTAATATATTTTTAGTTCATCACAGCTCATAGATCCATTTTCTTGTACAATGCATATTTCCATAGACCACTTTTGAAATGCTGGCACAGAATACTATTGGAATCTAGAATAACATGGTTTTAAAAGTTCAAAATTTCTTAATTTTTTTTCAGATTTTTTTAGGGTTAAGTTGTTTTGCTTACTTGTTCTATTAGAACTTATAGACAACATTAGGCAGAGAAGTACTTACCTGCTTTGCAAATTGTCATATCAGATAACTCTATCCACTCTTCCTCAACTGTCATTTTTCACTGAGAATCACCAGGACTCCTATTGCAGGAAATCCTATGGCTCTGTTCTGTTTTGAACAGAGGGGTTTTGTGTGCTTAAAACCACCTTGAGTGCTATCTTCCAATTAGTAGGACAAATATTATACCCTGTTGCCTACTTCTGCCCCAAAGTGGGCATACATTGGGGTAATAGATCACCTCTCCATTTCTGCAGAAGTACTCAACTCTCCGTATTTCCAGAGCTGATGGCAGCTACAATGAACACATGTGAGTTCTTTATTAGCACCATCTGTGGGACTTTGGAAAATGTTTGGGGACCTGCAGCAAACTGAAGGACAGAGGTCAGTTTATTCTCAACATCCATTGCAAATAGACCAAGCAGAAAAGGACTCGACTCCTGCATAATAGTACCACTGAGGGCCAGCCCACAGAGACAGTTGTTAACAGGGCAACTCAAATTTAGTACATCTTTCTCTTAATGCTTTTGAAATTGCAATATCTGTTTCATAATGTGGGCAAGGTATATAGTGAAACCTTTTAAACTACATTTTTTAAGTTTGTTTTTCACTTAAACCACATTTTAATTTTTTAAATGATTTTATTTATTTATTTTTAGAGGGGAAGGGAGGGAGAAGCAGAGGGAGAGAAGCATCAATATGTGGTTGCTCTTTGCACACCCCTACTGGGGGCCTGGCCTACAGTGCCGATCAGGCAGCGCCCTGACAGGGAATCGAACCAGCGACCCCTTGGTTCACAGGCCAGCACTCAATACTCTGAGCCACACCAGCCAGGGCAAAAGCACATTTTTAGAAAGAATGCTTTTATTTTTATTAATTTCACAAACCTCTACTGAGCATCCACCTTTTGCAAAGTACCATGTCAAAAATTCTAATGGTGTGAGAAATTGTGTTTTCCAAGCCTACCACAAAATGAAGTCCCATCTCTAACACTCCTATTGGAAAGTGAGGTCTATATTCCTGCCTCCTTGAAACTGGGTGGGTTCTTATGACTCTTGTGACCAACAGGGAATGGCAAGAGTGACACAATCAAACTTCCAAGGCAAGGCCATAACAGGTCAGACAGCTTCTGCCTTGCCCACTGGAACCCTCTCTCTCTCAGCTGTCACGTGAGCAGCTGCTTTACTGCCTTGAGGCGGCCACGCTGGGAGGAAGCCCAGATGCCTTGGGAGAGACCACCAGCAGAAGCCCTGAGACTATAAGCTTAATAGATGCCCGGCCAGTCCCCTGCTGCCCCAGTCCCCACTCCCACTGTCACAGTTCCTGCTAGCACATGCCCGAAGCTCCAGGCTTGGCTCTAACCCAGAGCTGCCCGCCTAGCTCTCCCCAAATTCCTGACTCACAGAGACCGTAAAACTTAATGAAATGATTGTTGTCTTAAGTCCCTAAATGTGGGAATAAAATTGTTACACAGCAATAGATAAAGAATGGAAGGGTAAAAAGATGCAAGACCTCGTGGTCTTTGGGCTTAAAAGAGCTTGAAATCCAGGTGGGAAAACCAGATGTGCAGGTGAGAAGAATGAAACAGTGAATGAAGGGAAGTGGCAGACCAAAATGGCTAGCAGTGGGCTAAGTATGATGAGAATAGGCTGACTCAGGTTTTTAAACTGGTGTGGAGAAGCTGCTTTTAAATCTCAGAGCTTTTGCATGTTGTTGCCGAGAGGGCTTGAAGGCCAGGGAGTTGTCAAGGAATTAGGAATTTTTAAGTCCAGTTTCTTATTTGCAGTTGGTGGTAGAAATTTCTGCAAGTTTGAAACAACATAAATTCATATTAATGTTTTCATGGGAATAGTAATAATAAGTATTTTCATATGTTATCTTATTTTGTTAGCCCCAATAAGTTCTTGACTGGTGCAGCTTTACATTCTACTGGGTTATTTATTTTTAAAGATTAAGAAATGTCCATCTAGAATTAAACAATTAAACACACGCATGCTTATTTGAGGAGAGAAGCAATATAGTAAACATAAGGCAGAGAAAGATCATAGGACATAATCAATGTCCTGAACTAGTTTAAAACCTTGTTGGGTCTTTGTGACATAGTATCACACACACACACACACACACACACACACACACACACAGAGTTAACAACAGAAAAGCAGAAATGTTAAATGCATAATGTTAGATACAAATGAAATAGAGAGTTTAATACATTTGTCTGTCTCAGAATAGCCTTTTGCTTTAGGCTACCCTTGCCCTAAACACCATTTATGCTTCTGACCCAGTCCCGATCATGCAAATCCAAGTTCAAATAGGTTGGATTTCTCTGTGCCTCGACCTTTGCCCTAAAGACACTAACAATGAAGCATTTACTGGACCACATATTCTAGAGTTCTTCAGATCTCTAGAACAGCATTTCTCAAAATGCACTTCATGAAACATTGTTCATATAACATGTCTTGACAAAAAATATTTTAGCATGAAATACATTCATTTACTATATTCTTTCAATGCACATTAATATATGAAAGGTTCTGAGAAGCCCTACAGTTAAGAAGCCTACATAATTGTGATTAATCAAGGGGTTTCCAACTTTTTAAAATATAGAAATTTCCTTGCCTTCCTTCTGCATTCTTTCCTTGTCTCTTCCTCCTTCCTTCCTTTCATTTTGTTGTGGTTGTTGCTGATTCATGTGATACTTATTAAAACATTTTAGGTACTGCTGCTTTACCGTCAAAGAGTGATGACGTGGAGTGAATTTTAATCCTTCATCTGTGTCTTCTTAACTGAGAGGCCTTCAGTAACTTACCTAACTTTTCTGAGTTGTTCATTTGTAAGAGGAATAACTATAAATAATTCTACATCATTGAGTTGTTGTAAGCATATAGATAAATATGGCTTTTGTTTCTCGTTTCTTCAAGAATTAATTTTCCCATTCAAAGTGGGATGAGAACAAACCCCTCAGCCTTGCTACGATGAAGATCTTTGACTCTAATATTGGACCAGTCACAAAATGTGCTTCTCAAAGGGATGCTAGACCCAAAGGAAGTCAAACTTGGCTAAAATTTTCTGCTTGCTAAAGCCCTCTGGCGTAGACCCTGGTAATCAAGACTAGGTTGGAAAAGCAGAAGCAAATAGTGATTAAGCCCTTAGCATTTAGATCCACATTGTCTGGGTTCCAATTCTATTTCTACCATTGATTAGCTGCATGGTTTGGGGCAGTGACTCTGCTCTCTGTGTCCTAGTGTCTCTATCTGTTGAGTGGGGACAATAATAGTGGCTAAATCCTAGAATTGTTAATCAGTATTCAATAATTAATACTTTGAACAGTGTCTATAATATGACAAGTTTGATATTATTATTACAGGTTTTTAAATAAAGAAGTGGGCAGAAAATTGAATATGTAGCCCTACTTTAGATCTAAAATAGTCCAATAGTTGAGGCAAAATTATTTTGGCATTGTAGTGTGCTTTGTTTTAAGAATTTCTACTTTGCTAGCTTGAACATGGCCTTAGAAATGACAGTGTTGCTTTAACATTCTTCTGGAATCCTTGTGACTTCCTTGTCATGCTCTTTCAGGCTCTCAAGCCATGGGAGGTAAAAAAAAAAAAGGGATACTTTTTTCTATATTACTCTCACAGACTCTGTTAACTCTAATAGAATAAGGTGATGTCCTCTTGATGCATAATGATTGGGTTTAATAAGAGGAAGTCTGGCTGAGAGTGGTTATCACTATGGATATGCATAAAATGTTCAGTAGGGTTCAAAACAGACACCACGAAATTTTCACAAGGTTGAAACCAGGGCAAAGCTCAGCATGTGGGGTGAACTGGAAGAGTGCTCTTAGCACAGTGGTTATTAATATCTGCTGAAGAACTTGACCTTTGTTGCTGTAAACAAGACCAGATAATTGCATGTCCATTCCAAGAGCAACTTTGAGATGAAAATCGAGGCATTTGTCAAAGAGAACAGAAAAGTAATTTGAACTAAAATGAATATGGAGCTTTAGTTTTAATATGACAGCCTTGGCCCTTGTCATGAAAGAATTGTTACTTTAATAATTATAATTAGCTTTCCCACTCATGAAGACTCTGATTCTCTCATTTTCTAGGGGAGGAAGCTGAAAGAAATGTGATACGTACAAACGGTCTTTGGGGAGGGCATATCCCACCCCTTATTTTGATGGGTTTGCTGCTCTCCTTACCTAGATTCTGTATCCACCATGAGAGAAATTTTGGTGCCATAGAATCAAGTCAAATAAGGTGACCACCCTCCAGGCCTGAAGCCACTTTTTCCACTGCTGACTCACACACAGGTGAACAAACAAACCAACCTTAAGGGAAGCCCAGTTTGTTTATGGTTACAGACACCACGTGGTGCCCTGTCGTCTGTCTGCTCCCGAAGGTAAGACTTTTTTCAGGGAGACAGCCTAAGAATTGCAGTTTCAAGGAATTCTTTTTGACACAATGTTGGATTCCCTCCCTACCCCAGTCCTTTTAGTTGTAGGCACAAGAATATATATACAGAGTCCAGCACAAATAATACCCCTTTTTAATTATAAAAACTTTTATTACAAAATCATAAACCTGTAATTCTGTAACATAACAATATCAGACTCAAGGGCACCATGTGACATTTTAGGTGAAATATGCAGATTAAAACTATAAATTATTACACCCATATGATTGCCTACCAACCACACTCAAGCAGGCCTTACTTCTGCTGGACCCTTGTATATAGCGTGATGTGAGAACGACACGATGTGAATAAATGAGACACACCAAAGGACCACGTATTTCCAAGTCAAATTTTATTTTCATTGTTCAGGGTGATACCCTGTCTTCCTCTTTTCTTTCCATTCTCAGCCTTTCAGGTTAATGAAAGTTAATACCAAATCAATGAAACAACTGTGACTTTCATCTAGGTCAAACAGTCAGCAGGGGGTTGTCTCCACTAACAGGTTGACATTATTACAGAAACACACTGTGGTGGCTTGAGCAATGACACAGTGCTGTTAGGGAGACCGTGCCCGAGATCTTCAGTGCCTGCTGCCTGCCGGGCAGTACACTTTGTGCAGCATAGGTGATGTGGAGGGCTATAGGAGGAGATTCCTCTACAATGGGGATCAAATACAAAAGTTTTAAATAGTATTTTGAGGCCCTGAAGTAGATGTGCCTCTAGGTCACAGACATTAATTGGCAAAGGAGCTATGCTGACAATAATTACTATTAAAGTGGAAGGTGAAAGTAAGAACTTGAGCCTGAATTTTCCAGATGACTTAGGAAGTGAAATCTGAGCTGGCTTCAGCAGGAAGGCAAGCAGCAGCTTTAAGGACAGTTGGAAGCTGGCAACATCTGGGCCGTGGGCAAACACTGCATGTTTCACGAAGTGCAACTGTCCCATCACAGCAGAGAGTTAGCAAAAAGGGGGCCGGAGACAAGACAGAAGAGTGGGCTGGGGGGCAGACTGCGGAGGTCTTTTCAGTTCCAGCACACGGATTTGGATGTCTAATTCTGGGTGATGGTGAGCCACTGAAGGCTTATTAATATTTAACAGTGAGGGCAAGATTTTTACAATCAAACCTAGTGTAAGAGGATTGTCAATTATTCAGTTTAACTACGGGTAGGAATTTGATTACTCCCAGACACGGACGCTCCAGGCACATTTGTCAGGGAAGCAGCAGCTGCAGGGCCGTGGACAGTCTGTAATTTGGGTGCCCACAGACTTGGCTTCAAGTTACTTCTCAGCTACTTGGTGCTTGTTGTTTGACTTTGGGCTTTTTCTTAAATCCTCTGGGCCTTGGTTTTTTCATCTGTAAACTTGAGATGCAATATCTACCTCATTGTGCTGTTAGCAGTAATTAGAAATGATATGTGAGTTCCTGGATCATGATTTGTACTCAATGAACAGTAACTGCTTTTATTTTTATTGTGATTTTTTTGCATCTAAATGATCATTTTAGCTGCTTCTCATGGAAACATTTTGTGTGTTTATGTATTCAGTTCTCTTGGTTTTCACTTGTTTACAGCTTTGACATCATCTTTATTTTTTAAAATATTTTTTATTGTTGTTCAGTTACAGTTGTCCCCATTTCCCCGCCATGGCTCTCCCCTGCCCTGCCCACCTCCCATGTTCAGTCCTTCCCCCCTGTTGTCCTGTATCCTTGTCCATGAGTCCTTTACACATGTTCCTTGGCTTGACCTTTCCCCTTCTTTCCCATGTTATCCCCTCCCCCTGGCCCCTCTGGTCACTGTCACTTTGTTCTACACCATCATCAATCATCTCATATACAAATTTAAAAGTTGTGGCTGGATCAGTTCCGATTAATTAACCATGCTTTTGCCCCAAAATGCTTGTTAAAAAATGTCTGATTGGCAGCAAGCAGCAAAGCCATCATCACGTCTCAGTGTCAGCACCCGCTAGTGCACCCCAGTGCAGACACGGGCTCTGACTGGAATTGCTTTGCCTTCTCGGAGGACAGCGGCAGCCGGGAGCCCAGTGATCCCACTGATCTCCTTCCTGGCTTCTAGCTTCCTCCCTGGGACACAGTGGTGTTGATTCCATCTCCCTCTCTGAGACTCTGTGGAGAGGAAAGCAGGGGTGAGGCACTCCAGGATCTAATGTGCCCTCACTCTCACCTCTGTGGAAGCAGCATGGAATGCTGGGAAACAGCGAAGTTAACAAACTTTGTGTCAAATTCTGGCTCTGCAATGTAAGAGCTCAGTGTCCCAGTATAAGTTGCTTAGACTGTCTGAGTCCCATGAGATCCATCTCTAAGATAAACCCTTTGCAGGGGTGTTGTGGAATTAGATGAGCTAAAGTATATGGAGATCCTGATTTTAAGTAGGCCCTTGATATGTAGTAGCAAGGACTAATCTCTTTTTTCTCCCATTTCTTCTTCCTTCTATTCTTCTTTCACCTCCTTAGTCGTTCTTTCAGGAAAGACCATGATCCAATGTAGCCCACAAGAGCTGGAAAGGAAGGGAGAATTCTAGCTGCATTCTTATCCCCTCTAAAACTCCAGTGTAATCTGCTGACTAAAACAGCTTCTACCCTTCTATCAAAAAGAGGCAGTCACACCAGGCATGGTGCTGGTCACCCTGGATAAATTCCTTAGGCTATAACCCAAATGATACAAAACTTGGCAGAGTGAAGTACTTGATAATGAGGTGAGTCTGCCTTGGAACCTGAAGAAAGGTAAGGAGAAATGAGTGTGTTAGTGAGAAAATAAGAGAAGAAAAATTCTCAAAACTGGGAGGAGAAAGTAAAAAAATTGTAGATAATGTTTTCAATAAGTATTTATTCATTTATTAACAAGGTAAGGGGATTTTAAAAAGCCAAATGCTCTTAGAAAGTTATCGTATTATCAGTAATAGACAGCAATACTCCTTACTTGGGCGCCACCCTGAAAGGGGACATTTGACAGCCATCTATTCTGGGACCTTGTGAGAAAAACTTATTTTGTCACTCAGGGTCAGCTGCTGAACAAAAAACAAAAAAACAAATGCACAAAAATCCCAACGCCCTAGCAGCACCTTTCCCTGCCCTTGTTAGTCAAAGACAGCCCAGCTCTCTCGCTGACTAAGGACTCAGTTGTAAGCAGACAGTGAGCACAGGCTAATGCCTTAATTGGTTATTAATATATGGTCGCTGCTATTTTTAGAGGTTACTGGTGTTTGGATAACTACCTCAGAGGTAGAGTTCGGGTTTCATGGCTGTGATCTATCACTCACAAAACTGGGGACTGTTGATGGTTAATAAATTGGGCCATAATGCCATTTCTGGAAAGCCCAGTTACGTTTGTTTTTGCATTAAAAAGACATGCTGGAAAGTTTACTGGTAACTTGATTCATGTTGAATATTAATAATTAATTCATCAGGAACTGTCTTGACTATAACTCAGTGTCAACATTGAACACCTTTTTGATCCTGTGATCCACAAAATAATGGTGGTGGAGTTGGAAATAAATTAGTTAAATTTGGTTAGAGCATGAATCTGATAATATGTTTATTGAATTTGGGAAGATTTTAGGTGTTGCTGATAGAAAGTATATAGTTTTAAGGAATTGAAATGGGCATTCCTTTGTTAATTCTATATAAGATTTATTAATGATAAACTCTGATGAAATCTCAGACTAATAGTTCACTAAGCACATAATTAATGGAAGTATTTATTATTGATAAACTAAGGCTACTTGGGAGCTATCCAGTTCCATTTATAGAAGGATAAATTAATCATCAGGCTTGAAATCAATAAAAAACGAGTTTTGAGTGTTAAGTTTACAACCTGAGGACCAAGTACCTCTCCATCATCAGTCTCCCATCCTGAACTATGAGTAAACTCTTTCAGGCTTGTTTGGTGCCCAAGTGGAAAAAAAATTAAGTTGTGGAAAAAATTTGTCCCTGTGACATTCCCCTAGTGGTACCCAATTGGGCTTCTTCCCCTACGTGGATGCCTTGGGATGTCACAGATATAATCAGTACCAAAGACCATGGAAGATTTGAGAGTTAAAAGCAAACACCTTGGTTTGAATCTAGCCACTCTCTCCCAAATGTGGCTGCATCTGAAATAGCAGCTGAAAGTGCTTCCTCCTTAATTTGGCCCCAACCCTGCCCAGAGGGAGGACTCCTTTGTTTCCACTAGAATGAGTCAGGAACAAAAACCCCACCCATCGGAAAATGCTTGGAATAATTTCAGTGTTGGGAAAGACAACAAGAAAAAAAAAACCTTATGGTTTTACTTGTAAGGATTTAGGTATGAGGGTGGGAAATGGCATCCACCAGAGAGACCGCCACCTCTCTGTGTCACTCAGGGCACCAAATACTTGCTTAGAAACAATCCACGCCCCACCCTGCACCCTCAGATGCCACCTGTGGTTAGAGTGTCTCCCCCAGGGGAGAACTGCTCCACTGAGCTACAGAAAAACCAGTGGGGCCCAATTCTGATGATGATGGCAAAAGAGTTTTAAATGATATAATTGGTCACATTTGCATTATTATTTAGAAAATGAACCCTAATTTATCTATTTTTTTGACATAAATGTCATGGAATTTAGTAATTAGTTTGAGGATATAAAGTAACCAGTGCTAATTATTCTATTTTATTAAGACGTTATGTTCGGGATGTGTGATATATTAGTTCATTTCTCCAGAAGTGATCTCAATGGTGTGGAGTAGAGCCAAGGAAATATGCAGAAGCCATCTAAGTGACGAGCGAACAACTGAGAGAGATATCACCAGTCACGTGCTCTCCCATGCTCTGAATTCCCCAGAGAGGGCCTCAGGACATCCTTCTGTATCCATTTGCTTTTATTTTAGATACAATTCTAATAGCAAACTAGAAGCAGGTGATTGCAGGGAGAGAAAAATGATGTTGTTAGAGTTGTCAGTTGCCAGACAACTGAAAGCCACAAGAAGTGACAGGTAAATCAAAATGGCAGGAAAAATAAGTCATCAACACTTTATCAGGCTGAGACCATTCTGTGTAAGGCAAAATAAAAATACTTAAGGAAAACAATTTGGTGTTTACATTAATAACCCTTTGATACCAGGAAATATGACAAGTGATGTATTTTAGAAATAGTTCCAACAGAAAGGGCCAAGTTATTCAATATTTCAAATTCAGTCATCTTGAAAACCCACTTATATGCACAACTGAATTATGAGCTTGGTCTCCCTAGATAACAAAGAATCAGTGAAGTATCGCAATTAAGAATGGATACTGTTGCCAGAGTGCCTGGATTCAAATCCACACAACGCCACCTGCTCTCTGTGTATCTTTGGGAGACTCCCTTTACCTCTCTGAATCTCTGTGTCTCCTCTTTAAAACGGGTGGCAGTAAGGTGTAATTAGTTAATATGTGTAAAGGCACCCAGTAAGCTCTAGGTAAGCATTCTCTGGAAAAATTTCATATTGACCAAATACTTACTGTGTGCCAGGGATTGGGTGGAAGCTGTCATCTTTAACATTTTATTCTATAAACTGTTACTCTGAGAACTGAAGCACAGAAATCTAGCCTTACACATTCCTGAAGGCCAAAGTAATTGGCAATGGATTACTAACTCTGGGAGAAGTCACTGTGGTCTATTACAGCTTGCATTTATTTAACTTGATTTCTAATATAGTATCAAACTTAATGTTGTATATCTATTTATCATGTTTTCTGCAATAATTTCAGCTCAGTTACTATTTTAGACTTCAAGGACCCAATTATCTGGGAGCAGGAGGATCGGTATTACATTCATGTAAGGTTAGGCATCACAGCTATTTGCAAGGTAAAAATAATGTTGGAAAAAGTTCTGGGTCCCTCATAATGTCAAGAAGAAATGTACAATCATTTCTAGGCAACCACACAGGAAATCTGCCCTTTGACATAAGTCTACAAAATTACACAGGTATGGATTAAAAGTGCTAAAAGCAAAAAAGTGACATTTTGGGGTATTAAAAAAGTTAGTTTTAACATGTACAAAATGCCTGACCAGTACTCTTTATGACCATCAAGGTAATGAAAACCCAAAAGACCGAAAAAGGATCACAGACTGGAGGAGACAAAGGAAACTCAATGACTGAATGTGATGTCATGTCCAGGATCGGACCCTGGAGCAGATCAAGATCATTGATAAAAAACAGGTGCAATTTGAAGAAGGACTAGAGTTTTGTTAATAATAACATATAAATGTTAACTTCTTAGTTTTGATAATTACATTATTGTGAGGTAAGCTTTTAGCATTGGAAAAAAATGGAAGAGTGTACAGGAACTCTGTCCTATCTTTGCAACTTCTCCATAAATTAAAAATCATTCCAAAATAAAAAGTTTATTTAAAAATATTTTCAGACTCCTGAGAGGCTGGTCAGTGGGAATAGCTTGGGACTTAATATAAGAATCTTGCTCCCACTGCCATCCAGCAGGGTGACTTGGTTAAATATTTTGAGTCTCAGTATATACACTCAGAAAATAAAGATAAAAATTCCTACCTCACACAGTATTATCAAAAGCGCAGATGAAAACATGAACCCATACAGAACATAAAAACAGGGACAAACATTTCATAGAGCCTCTCTGAATTGCAGCTTTAGTCCAATCTTAAAACTATTCAATGCTTCAACACAGGCATTTTAAAAAAAATTTTACTTTCAAAAATGATCAATAAATGAAGTGTGATACCCTTAACAGAGGCCATTTTAAAAAAAATTTTACTTTCAAAAATGATCAATAAATGTAGTGTGATACCCTTAACAGAGGAAAATTAAGAGTCAGGTATTGGTCTCAGGGAGTTTGTATTGTCACCATTGTTTCTCTTTCCAAAGGGGCATGGAGTCTGTTGGGTTTGACAAACTAGCGTTTGCAGGAGGTGCTCCCTGGTTCTGGCACGAGTAACCGGGGGTGTGTATAGAAACTTAGACAAGACAGAACTCCAACAAAATTGGTGAATTTGTTGTGTTATTTTGCGGTCGTCTCATTCCAACTGATGGCGAACCAAAATAAAGCTCAGGCAAAGCACTGCTGCGGAAGCTTTGGGAAGTCTGTGGACCAGACAGCGGCAGGGAGCACAGCGCTGGTGGGCGTCCTTTCAACCTCGGAGGCACGGTAGCCCTTTACAACCTGGGTTTTTGATTCAGACTCCATGGACGAGGTCAAGCTCTGATTCCTATGTTTAGAGCTAAGAGAGGTGGCTTTACCTCTACGTGTGTTTGGAGAGAATAAGGACATGATTCTATTTGTGTTTTAGGAAACTCTTCTGGAGGCTGGAAAGCATCAGTTAGGGCACACTGGGATGTCCAGCGAGAGTGGCACTTGGGAAACAGGTAGGCCAGCAGGGAGAGGTCATGAGGGCCCGGTGTCCGGTGCCCGGGGCCCTGGGAGTGGGGAGGAGGAGTCTGACTTGGCAAACCTGAGGGAGATAGACTGCAGGGGAGTGGAACCCGGAGGAGGAGGGCGGATCAGGGAAAGGAATCCAGATGGACTCAGGTTTCTGGAGAGAAGGATCTGGTCTATTAACCAAGGCAGGGGATCACGAAGAGTGGGGAAAAGTAATACTTACCGTTTGGGACATATGATATGTTTGCATTTTGAGACATTCACAAGGAAATGCCCACGTGGTACAGGAGCTTGGGCTTTATCTTATATGCACTCTGAGTAAACAGGAATTTAGAGACAGAAAGTACAAGATTGTGCTAAAGGATGCAGTTTCCACCACTCACCAGCTGTGTGACTAAAGAGGCAAATTGTTTAACCTCTGTGCTCTCATTTTCTCATTTATAAGGTAGTGATGATGATGATGATGATGATGAAGTAACAACTACTTCACAGAGGTGCTGTAAGAATTAAACAAGATAATGCATATAGAGAACTAGTCCTGCCCCTGCCTGACTCATTGTTAATCCTCAGTCTGTTGGCTACTTGTAACTTTAATCACTTATTTCAGTAATGATTTGTAGCTAAACTAATAATAGGTAACTTTACTCAAGCTATGTAGCCAGAGAAGTCTGAGGTGGTATTTGAACTCAGACCTGCCTCTGTGCATTTAGCACATGGATTTGGAGGGAGAACTGTATGCACACCGATCCCAGTGGGCTGCGGTTTCGAGGGCCACACAAAGCTGAAGAGAGAGACGACCGTCTACCTCCCATTCCCATCCTTTCCACTTGGGAATTTCAAGGTTAATGATGACCTTTGCCAGAGGGTCTCGAGAAGGTGGCATACCAGTAGAGAGTTTGAAAAGTGTGTGAGAGTTGAGGAAGTCTAAATAGCAAGTGTAGAACTTCATTTTTTTTTCATTAAAGGGAAAGAGTTACCCAAGTGGACACAGATGAGGGGTGGAAATTTAAGACAGGGAAGAGTAGGACACATTTATAGACTGAGCAGAGGGAGGCAGCAGAAGTATGCCTAAATAGAGGACAGAAGATAAATGAAAGCCAGTCCTGGGATGTGACAAGAGCAGAGAAGGGTCACTCTTCCGCTGAGGGCTGGGAAGGGAGTGAGGACTGGGGCTCAGGCACCTGTGTTGCCTGGAGCAGGGCGTTGAAGGGAAGAAAGGCCTAAAACCCTCTATTCCTCAGTCAAGTTGGAGGTGAGGGTTAAACAGGGCAGTGGAGAGGAGGAGAGGCAGTGGGGAAAGTTAGAGTGCATTGCTAGAAGTCGGGAACACCCACTGGGAGGCTGCAGAGAGGAAGTTGAGCCAGAACTTGCACAGGATGCAAAAGCTGAGATTCAAAGAGCAAGGGTGGAAAAGCCTCAGTCTGCGCCGTTACAGGACTTCCTCCAGCGTGGCTGGGCACCTGTCTGAGAAATACCTAGAGAAGGTCAAGTCCTCATTTTATTATGTGATGTTTCTAAAATACATGCACGGTTTAAAACACTTTAGGATCCTGAAACGCCACCCACCCATTCTGCAGGATGGTTCGTGGTGCAGTTCAGAGTCGTTTTCTGATGAAAGGGCAGCATGGTGCTGATGCTTCAGTTCACATGAGCAAAGTGAGGCAATTCTCCTTCATGTACATTTGGGATCTAACAATCATCCTTCCTTTTCCAAATTAAAATGCAGCTGAATTAGAATTATATTCCTGCCAAAACATGAATCGCTTTAGTAAAAGAATTAATTGAATCATGTCAGAAGGGATATTGATAACGTTAAGATTTGACCAATGAAAACTTCTTGCCAGAACTTGTTTAAAGTGAGGTTCAGAACTCCGTCCCTACCCCTCACGAGGAAGCCCTATGAAACCGAGAAGGAGAAACAGTGAGTTCAGCACGAGGGGCAAGACGCCAGGGTGAAAGATTAGTGATTGGCAGCTGCCTACAGAGAAAGTGGAAACCGTGCAGGACTCACAGTATTGGGTGGGTTAGGGGGGAAAACAAATCTGTGAGAAAACTGTGAAAGATAGTCTGTGCCGCTGAATGAGGTGTTAAAACAGATGACTGACTAAAACCCCTCAGGCCTGGGGGATACGTGCACGTTTGTAGTTTCCACTTGCACTCTGTGTCCCTAAGTGGCTCCCTGCACGGATCCTGCCACTAGTCCCCAGCATGTAGACTCTCTCTTTGCTTCCCCATTCGTGCCAGTTTTGTTTTTTTTTCATCTTCACCGCATTTTAGCCAGAATATACAAAATCGCTAGGCAGGCTCATTAATCCACACAGCACTGTAAAGGCAGGAAGCATCTTTGAGGTGTTTGCATTTAAATGGGCAGTGCACAGGCAGGGCTTCCCCGCTTCTGATCCCCGGGGACTGAAGGAAGAGGAGCTGGGTCATATTTTCCTCTTCTTTTTTAATTTAGCAAACCTGCTTGGCTGCCGGCAAGAAGCTGACAGATTGCATACTGTCATCATTTAATCTTAAGTCTAAAATTCAATTTTCCTTTCTCGGGATCAGAATTGGGAACAGGGGGGAATAAAACACCCCAAAGACACAAGGTGACCTGTCCCAGTGGGGTGACCTAGTGCACACGCCAGCTAATGATGCCCGTCTGTCAGCTGGGCCCCGAGAGCCAGGGCCCGAGGGAGAGGAGACCGGCCTGACAGATGGCGGCGGGTGTGCTGATTATAGAGCTCAGCTGGACCCAGACTCTATTTCATTCCCCGCATCAAGGTCCCTTCTGAAAATGGCCTGTTTACTTAAAACATATTCATTCCTGTTTCTGTTCATCACATTCACGGGATAAAAATGAACGTGGGCAGCTGTTGGATTTTTGCAACTAACTATTCAGTTCTGCTTTGTGTTAAGGAAACTCATAATCCATTTTACCCTGTAATTATTCTTTATAAGTAAGCAGTCAAATCGGAAGTGGCAACAGAGAGTGGACACTAGGGAAAGAGATTCAAACAGGCATCGCCTTTGGTTAGTGCTGTTTCGCCGCGTGGGAAATTCAGACGTTTGTGTTATCCCGCTAAAAAAGGAAACAGCAACCAAATTTAGCAAGCTGGTGTTTTCAAGCAAAAGAATGTCAGCCCAGGAGCTGCATTCTTGCTTTGCCTTCTGCTTGAGAAATCTCAGCTCCCTTCTAGGAGTAATGAAAACGGAGCTTTGGGATGTTATGGCCCAAAGTCACTGAACTTCACACCCAGCCACATAAAAACAGTGAAGGCCGGAGGGAGCAAATGCCCCGTGATGCGTGGACCGAAGGTCAGAACCATGAAAAGCAGCACTTGAGAATGATCGCAACCCGCTGCCACCCGAAACCTCAGGGAGGAAAAATGTTACTCCAGGCGACAGCTGTGAATTACAACATGCCCAAGAACTTCCTCAGGCCCCTTCAGGCCAGGTCTCATGCTGTTTGGATAAGTGACAGGGGTTATATTTTTACATCCAGCTGTTGCTTTATGACTTAGTAGGCAAGAAGTTGTGGAGGTTTCTTTAGCTACCCAACACCGACTTATTTAGAACTCCCGTGGAAAGGAGATCAGAGTTGTGTGCTGTGGCTGATGGCGCGAGAGTCGTGTAGCAGGTGCTCTCGGCAGACACAGACTCTGGAACGAGTTGTGTGAGGTATGGCATGAGACTCGGTCTCATTATCCAAGGCGAGGCTGTGTAATCCTGTCGGCCAGCTGTCTTGGGAGCCTCACAAGGCTGTTCCTTTTTGGCATGGTCTTAGAAAAACAGCTTCTCCGTTTTTAATGATTGCAGGAGGAAAGGCACGAATGGAGGAAGGAAGAAACTGCCTTCCAACTTCCTTTCCTAATCAACGTCTAGGATAGTCTTGGCAGATTACAAATGCTCAATTAAATAGCATGGTTTACAGAAGAGAGCACTGTACAGGGAATCTGTAAGTCATATTTTATTCTGGGCACTGCCTTTAACTGGTGACTTTGGAGGTGTTACTTTGTCTCTTTGGACTACAATTTCTACAATGACAAAATAAAAGAATTGCAATAGATAATGTCTACTGTGCCCTGAGGTCATTTCATTTTTTATGAGTCTTTGATTTATCAATAACTGGGGTCCCCAACTAGCAGACTAGGAGTTAATAGTCCACCTCTAAGCACAATGGATTCATTCAAGAATTAATGGGTCAGAAATCTCTAACTCTGATAATCTGACCAGATTGGGAAACAATGAAGTAGATGTCCACTAAAATGAGCTGGTTCCGTATCTCCTGGGACCTCGGAATATATCCTTCCCCAATGCAGCTTCAGAGAGAAGGACTATATAGCAAAAATTCTTCTTTTCTCTCAGTAAAACAAGAACTCAGCGCTGTCCAGTAGAACATTCTTCAGTGATTGAAATGTTCAATGTCTTCACTGTCCCATGCTGGAGCCACTTTCCATATATCTTTGCTGATCACGTTAATGGAAGCTGATGTGACTAAGAAACTGAATTTTTAATTTTGTTTCATTGTAATTAAATTTAAAGAGCCGCAGTTGTGACTAGCAGCTACCACAATGAGCAGCACAAATCCTGCCATAGTCTCCTGCAAGAAGCTAACAAGTGGTGTGCTGTGATGAAATCAAAAAGGTAAAAAAAAAAAAGGCTTTTTTTCCTACTCCCATTTCTGTATTTCTGGGTAGTAGTGGGCAGGGGCAAGACTCTGTGACTCAGTTTCTTTTTCTCTCAAATTGTAATGATAGTATGTACTTCACAACACTGCTTAGAAGAATCGGTTAAATTAGATACATGAAACACCTTTGAGAGCCATAAAATGCTGTGTAAATGCAAGGTATTATCAGGAGTAATTCACTGTTTGAATATGATCTTGTTTTAGTAGAAAACACAATGATGTCTAAGAACATATAACTAAAAGGGAGGAAAGGATGGTAATACTGATGGGGGACTCAAATGCTGGAAAAATTTTAGTTTCAGGCAATAACTAATAAACTTAGTAAGTAACGTACATAAAAAGCAGTTATTCCAGGAACTGGAGGTATGACCCACCCTGACCCCAGGTGACTGACTGTAAGCAGTTCCACCTTTGTGCCTCAGGACGACTGCAAGCAATTCAAGATGGTATCTGAGCCACTGTACTGCAGGGTGAGACTTCTACAGCCCAGGGCACAGAGAAAGGCCACACAGCCCGGGGTATAGCTGAAGGAATACTGCAGCTTTTTATCTGATTAACTTGTTCCCTGAATTCCAAACCCTTTGCCTACACTTTTCTTCTCCTTCTACACAGGGTCAGCTTAAAATGGAATTTAAGATTGTTTGTTAGGGTACAAAACTGACACCTTCTCAGATCACCAGCCATCTGAATAAATTGCCCATAAAGATTTAATCACTGTCTCTGCCTATTGGTCCTGGTAGGTGACAGGCAGCCTGAACATCAGCTTTTCCTGTTTCAATACTAGATATGAGAGGTTGAACATGAAGAGGGAAAACTAAAAGGTTAATGCCAGGAAAGGCAGGGTGGAAAGGAAGGAAAGGAAATGCAGGGGATGAGAAAGTCAAGACGCATGGTGTAAGGACATAGTGCAGGGGTGGTGGGGGCTTGTCTTTTGGGGAGACAGTTCAGGGTTGAGATTTACTCATAATGACAGGAGCACAGAGACATGTCATTTGCGAGTGGCAGAAACAGGAACATCATTAAATTGAATTAGAACACTTTTTCCCAACTTATTTGACTGCCTCAGAGGAAGGTTCCTGGAGTGTTAGGTAGCCGAGGTGGCTAAGAAAAAACTGGGAGCCAAAAAGCTCCAATTAGGGGCTTTTACTTGAGGCAGAACACTGATCAGGTGGGCTGAGTCCAAGCAGACCACAGCAGCAGGGAAAGGGTAGAAGGGTTTTAAGGGTGTGTAGCAGGCCCGGGGAGGGTGGGTCACCCTGCTGATCTACCCCAGGTGTCCTGAGTACAGGTGTTTGCAAGACAATGTCCTCTGATCAGGGATGGCTGATTCAGCAACTGAAAGTCCAGGAAATTTATTTATGGGCCTTGCCTCTGGGAAAAGCTCGAGGGAGAGGAAAAAAGGGCATTGAGGATGCAACTGGTTTCCAGTAGGATGCCTGCAGCTGTGTCTCAGTTGCTTCTGATAACTCTGATAACAGGGAATCTCCAGGTCAGGTATTTAGCCAGTGACACATACCTTCCTTGTTCCAGCACAGGTGGTGGCTTAGGTCCTCCGTGTCCCAGTGCATTCTAACATCCCAGGCTCTTTTCTGTTTCATTTGGGAAAGGGATTGCCAAATTTCTTCTGTAACTACTTCAATGCTGACAAGGGTCGTAGAGCCATCTTTAGATCGTATCTAGGAGTTGAGCCTGAGCCTGTGCAGGATTCTGATTCTTCAAGTAAAGGATGGTCCCAACCTGTTTTTTGAGCTGGTCTAGTCTGGAAGATAAAAACTTTATAAGCAGTTTAGATAAGCATGAGCCAAACAGGAGAAGAAGTATCATGAATATGGGGCCTAAGAAGGGCAATAACCAGGTCATACTGGGAAGCCATGGGGTGGAGACTGTCTCAAAATCCTTTAGGTGATACTGTCCAAGTAAGTTGTTGGGAGATGTGGGTGTCAGGGTCAGTTCAAGTGAATGCGGAAAGATTCTGAGAGTCAGCGTGTAAAGGAATGGTAGAAAATGTGTCTTTGAGGTCGAGGACAGAGTATTAGGGAGTGTTTGGAGAAATAAGAGAGAGAAGAGTGTATGGGTTAGGGACTACTGGGTGGTGGGGAATAACAGACTAATTGATGATTCGTAAATCCTGAACTCAACAATAAATGCCATTTGGCTTTTTGACTGGGAGAATGGGGGTGTCGTGTGGGGAGCTTGTAGGTCGCAGTAGTCCTTCATGAAAGAGGTGGCTTAAGGTGGGTGTTATTCCTTGTAGGGCCTCTCATGCTAAGGGGGACTGAGGCTGTCCTGGGAGATGGGAAGGATCTTGGAGGGAGATCTGAACTGGGGGTTGGTGTGTAGCTATACTGGGGATATCAGTGTTCCAAACTATAGCCGGACTTCTGTGGCTGGAGGGGTAGCAACTTGTGAGGTTTGAAGCTAGAGAGAGCAAAAGAGCTCTTGAGGATTGGGAGGAGAAGGAATGAGTATTTGAGCTTTAAATTTGGCTAGGAGGTCTCTTCCTAGAATTGGTGTCGGGCAGCAAGGGAGTATTAAAAACAAGTGAGTGAAGGAATGTCTGTCTAAGGCACACATCAGAGGGGGAGTAGCCAGAGGCTGAGAAATTGTACCACTGATGCCAACAATAGAAACTGAGAAACAAACAGGACTTCCAGAATATTCAGGAAGAGCAGAATAAGTGGCTCCGGTGTCCATTAGAAAGGATAGTAGCTTACCTGATATGAACAGAGTTACCCGTGGCTCCACTGTGGAGATGGTCGTGGGGCCTATGGTGGCTTCCAGGCACCCTCAGTCCTCCACAGCCCATCTTAGGAGATCCAGGAGCCCAGAGCTAGGCGTCTGTTCTGAATGGGTAACCAATATCCCCTTGCCTTGAGAGGCCTGAGGACAGTCGGACTGCCAATGGCCCTCTAGTTTACAGAGGGGACAAGGCCCTGGTAGAGGCCATGGCTGTGGGCAGCAGCTAGACCAGTGCCCTGGCCTGCTACCGTTAAAGCAAGTTCCAGAGGGAGGTTTTCCTTTCCCTTTGCCTTTTGTCAGGCAGCCCCTGGGTGTCCTTCAGGGTCAAGGCTAAGAGCTGGTAAGCCTGATGATGGGACTTGGCGTTTGGTTCTTCTCTTTCCCTCTCTTGTTTTGCTTTTTCCCCGTCTCTATTGTTAAAGACCTTAAAGGCCAGGTCCATTGTCAGTTTGTCCTGTCTGGGGGCCAGCATCAAGTTTTTGAAGCTTTCTCCTTATGTCTGGGGCTAACCGTGGGAAAAAATGCATATGGAGAAGTAGGCTGCCTTCTGGAGAGTCTGGGTTTAAGTTAGTGAACCATTGGAGGGTACCCTGGAGATGGGACAGAAAGGCTGTAGGGGTTTTGCCCCATCCTTGTGTAATTTCCTTAAGTTTGTCATAATTGATGGCCTTATGTGCTGAAGACTTAAAGCCCACAATTAGGCAGGTGATTGATTGATTATATGACTACAAACCCACCTGCCTGGTCTCCCCTCCTGACAATCCCAGTCAGATTCTTCCTGTGGGATGGCAGTAGCACCCACTGGACCATTATTAGGGTCTTGTCTGTTTAAAGCATCTGCATGGGCCTGAGCCGGTAACCAAACTTGTCCCTTCTCCTCCAGGTACAGGCAAGTGGAAAGAATGATGTAGAGATCCCTCCAAGTAAGGTCATAAGAGACAGTAAAGTATCCAAATCCCTTAATAAAGCACATAGGGTCAGAGGAGTAGGATCCTAATTTTTGTTTTACCTGAGAGAGATCAGAGAGGGACAAGGGGACATGGACTCGAATTGGGTGCTGGGGCCCGGCAACTTTCCCAAGGGGGCACAAGGAGCGCATACCCCGGGGTGGAGGGTCACCCCAGGACCATGTTCTGTGGGGTGAAGAAGGCATGGGTAGTGGGACTGGGGTGAGTAAAGGAATCCATGGGAGGTGGGAAAGGGTCAGATTTAGGGGTCTGGGGGGCACTGTGTGAAGGGGGCATATCAGGAGCAGAGGGAAGAGCGATCGGCGGGATCAAAAGGAGGGCCAGTAGAGTCAGAGTGTGAGGACTGGGTAGAGGGGGTTGGAGAAGCAGGACTTGGTAAGTGGAGCAGGAGTGACAAAGGGAGGGCACCTGAGCCGGTCGGAAAACGCCTGAATGTGGGGTGTTCCATCCACTTGCCCATGCGGTGACAGAAGTTGTCGAGATCAGTAAGAATTTGAAGATCGAAGGACCCATTTTCAGGCCACATGGACCTGTTGTTAATTTATATTGAGGCCAGACATTATTACAATAGAAAATTAGCCTCTTCAGTCAGATTTTGGACTTTAGGTTTAATTTCTTAAGGTTATGATGGAGACATCTCAGCAGAGTGTCTCATGGAGGGCAACACTGAGAAGCCCCCATACTGGAGATAAAGGTAAGGTAGATAAGTGTTCCTTGGACCAAAGACCACTGAGGGGGTGTCCCCTCCTCAGAGTGTCCTGGTCCATGCAGCTAAGTGGAGGAGGCTGAGAAAAGGGCGTCGCCTGGACTCGGTCTCCTCGCGGGGACGGGACTTGCGGGCAGCTCCCTACTCGGTGCCGAGATTTTCTGGAATGTTGTCCTGGACCACAGCACAGAAAAGGGAAAGCTGGGAAGGAACAGAGCTTTATTTCCTTACTGTGAGAGATTTGCCAGTGTGTATGTGATGGCTGGACAAGTGGGTTGCCCCGAGTTCTTGATCTGGCTCCTGGGTCTCCAAACCTCACTAAGATGGGGTGAGGGAGTTAGCCTGGGCTAAGCTTCCACTGCCCACCTCTCACCTTGTCTCTAGTCTCAGGAAGCTGGAGGAGATGTCCCAGGTTTCAACACCAAAATATTAGGTAGCCGAGGTGGCTAAGAAAGGACTGGGAGCCAAAAAGCTCTAATTAGGGGCTTTTGTTCAAGACGGAACACTGATCAGGTGGGCTGAGTCCAAGCAGACCACAGCAGCAAGGGAAAGGGTAGAAGGGTTTTAAGGGTGTGTAGCAGGCCCCAGGGAGGGTGGGTCATCCTGCTGATCTGCCCCAGGTGTCCTGAGTACAGGTGTTTGCAAGACAATGTCCTCATATCAGGGATGGCTGATTCAGCAACTGAAAGTCCGGGAAATTTATTTATGGGCCTTGCCTCTGGGAAACGCTGGAGGGAAAGGGGAAGGGTAATGATGATTCAACTGGTTTCTAGCAGGATGCCTATAGCTGTGTCTCAGTTGCTTCTGATAACAGGAATCTCCTGGTCTGGTGTTTAGCCAGTGACACATACCTTCTTTGTTCTAGCGCAGGTGGTGGCTTAGGTCTTCCGTGTCCCAGTACATTCTAACATGGAGGAATTTGAGCAGCAGCCAAATAGGCCAAAAGAATTTATGCCATAGAGTATGTTCAACAGTAATGTAGATGGTTCCATGTGGGAAGCAGTTGACAATACTGGATTATTTGGGTTGAGCCTATAATCCTCTTTACGTTTAAAGTGAATCTGGAATGATAGCATATGCTCTTATAGACCAAGAAAGAATTGTGTGACGCAGAGGTGCTGCAATCCTATCAAAATCGTAAAACGTAACCCAGGGCTGTGAAGCAGTTCAGTTGGAAAAGGGCGATCTTGGGCTCAGCTGGGCAGAGTGGCCCATGCTCTGGGTAGAAGGAAAGAAGAAGGATGCAAGGGAGACATTATGGGTTTAAAAATACCTGGGGTCCCTTGACACTTACAAAATATAGCAGTTTGGCATCCATCTCATTAACTTCTTTTCTGTCCTTTAGTCTCAGTCCTTAATAAGAATTAGTGCTGGAGCATGCCTGGGTTCCAATCCAAGCACTATCACATAATAGCTGTGACACTGAGCTAGAAACAAACTCTCCAAGCTACTCTTTTCTCATCATGAGATTATAATGGTAGCTGCCTCTGAGGAGTTTAGGGAATAATTTATGTGCAAACTAGCAGAGTCTCTGGGCACTCAGAAAACACTCAAATATGTAAATAATTTTTAAAGACATTATATTCCTGTTTCAAACTGCTAAGCATATAATTTAAAAAGAACTAGAAGCTTTTCACTGGATGAAATCAGCCATAAAATTAGAACCACTGATTTCCATAGATCAATACTTTTTATTTTATTTTAGGAAGTATAATCAATTCAAGTTAAGTGTTGCTTTAATTCAATCATTTGATCAATTCATTTTTTCCTCAATTTTTAAATCAAATTCATTTTTTAACAGCTTCATTGAGGTACAATTTATGTACTACCAATTTACCCATTGTAAGTAACAACATATTCATTTTAACTAATACTACTGAGTGCTGACAAACCTAAGCCCTATCCTAGGCACTGGGGTGCTGTGGTAAATAAGGTGGATAAGGTCTCTGATTTCATAGTTTCCATTCTAATAGGAGAGACAAATAGTGGACAAAATATACAACCTAACAGTGAGGAAGAGATAATAGAGTAAGGTAAGATAAGAATGACAGGCTGTCCCATTTAGATAGGGTGACTTCGTCTCTCTGAAGAAATACTATTTGAATAAAGTGAACCATACTCATGGGGAGAGTATTACAGGCAGGAAATGGGAAGTGCAAAGGCCCTGGGGCAGAAGCATGCTCCTTCAGCTTGATAAACACCTGCAGGACAACACCACTGAAGTAGAATGAGAGGGCAGGGAAATTAGAGAGGAAGGAATCAGGAGGAAGAACAACCAGAAGCCAGGTCAGACAAGTCCTGGCTTCCAAAGTAAGGCTCATGAATTTTGTTGTGGGAGCAACAGGGAGCCATTGGGTGGACTAGATCAGGGAAAGGACAAAATTAGGTTATCATTTTAAAAGAGGCTCTCAAGCAGTTGTTTGGAGAACAAACTCTGAGAGGTAAAGAGTAGGAACAGGGAGCCCATTGGGTGGTCAGTGCAGTGGCCCAGGTGAGACAGCAGAGACTCAGACCAGCAGTGGAGCTGGGAGGAGAGATGAGACCACAAGTACACTGTGATGATGAAATTTCCTGATAACTGAATATGTGGTTTGAAAGAAAGAAGGATCAAGGATGACTCTGAGGATATTGGCCTGAGCAACCCTTCACTGGGGCCTGTGCTAAGGTGGAGGATGCCGAAGCAGCAGGCTTGGTGGGGGTGGGGAGAGCATGAGGCCGAGCTCTGTTTCTGACCTTCTTATTTTAGACGCTCATTAAACATTCCAGTGGAAATTACGAGAGTGGGCCATTTATGCTCTATATTGGCAAATAAAGGCTTTGCACTGGAGGATTTAAAGAAGAGCAACAAAATTTCCTAGAAGTCTGAATCATCAGAGCTGAGAGCTGTACTTCAGGTGTGCCCCATAGAACAAAACAGCTGAAAACCTCTAAGCCTATTTGCCCAAAAACAAGCTATACAGTGAGTAAGGCAGAAAATATACATGGTAAAAATTAATTTGTCCTATCTCTTTCATGTGAAAATTTGGGAGGGTGTGTTAGAAAAAGTTCTCATGATCTGACTGACTGAAGAGAAAATAAACCGAGCAACAGATATCTCGAAGGCAATAGTGGAGAGAGTTCTGTTTAAATGAATAGCCTCTCACTGTTTGATTATTGCAAGAAAATGTACTAGACGACTCCTAGCATGCAGGCTACAGGATTATTTTTCATTTAGCACCAGGGAGCTTGAATTTGTCTTGCTACAAGATCCAAAGATGATTGGTAAAACTGAGTGCTTATTGAAAAGGATGAAATATATTTCAGCATTTGTTCACATCTCAACTCAGTGGTTCAGTGTTGGAGATAGATCTGTAATTTAAAGTATAACTTCCGTGGTTTTCAACTACTGGGAGTTTATTTATCTGGAATGTCAGAACTACAAGTTTTCTTATTCCTTATCTTTTCAAAGATCAGCTTCCAGTAACTTTAATGAGGACATCTGACAAATGTCTCTTCTGAGTGGATGAGTACAGTAGTGGGAACTATACAATATACAAATATTCAACAGGACTTCAGAAGCTCTCAACCATGTTTATCACCATATGAAGCAGTCCACGTTATACAAGTAAAGGAACTCCATAGGATGCAGAATTCCTTTGATGCATATCCTGGAGGGGTGGAGTGGGTTCAAGCTTCTTCCCTTTCGTAACTATGTAGCTGGGGGAATGATCCTTGAATCTTAACTCTGTAAGTTAACCTAAAGATTGTTCCTATTAGTCCACAAATATGTTCTGACTATGCGCATTGGGTGAAGCATAAATTGACATTCTTTTGAAAGCAGAAGAGAATCTGTATAACCGCTCTCTATGTCTGTGACCCATCTAAACAGCTTCTGTGTGCTTGTGTGATCGCATCTTTACATGGAAACTGGTGTTCTACTTGAACATTAGAATAATGCACAGGGTGGGGCAGAAGTAGGTTTATCGTGGTTTGTATGCAAGAAAATACAGTAATTAGTAAATAATAGTAATACAAGAATAAACTCTGTTTCGAGTACTCACCACTGTAAACCTACTTTTGCCCCACTCTGCATATCCTGCTGTGGTAGAAACAGCCTGGGATCAGTTTTGTCAAAGCAATCAGAGGCTCTTACAGGAATGTGATTAAATGAGTGGCCTTTCTTGTTTCTTTGCCTCCCACCCCCATATTTATATTTCCAAAATATTTAGCCAGAAAGTAATGGAAAATGTTAATGGAGTTTAGTCTTCATGCCTCATTTAATTCTTAGCCCTTAATATCTTGATCTTTAATTTCCAGAGATTCTTCTGAGATAGGTAAGATTCACTCTTCTCATCACTTTGCACAGGAAATGTAACAACATGAAATATGTCACATTAGTGTAATAGTTAAAGCACAAAGTCATCTTCTGCCACATAAACTTGAAAACCCTGATCAGTCCACTCCCCAGGGGAGAGAAAACATTGTGGTCTATTTTATATACACATATATATTACATATATTAAACATATAATATATATTAAAACATATGCCCTTGCTTTATATGCATATATGTGGATATATCTGTGGCTGTAGATGTGTGTGTGTATATATGGTATATACATATAGATAATATAGACATAATCAGTAGAGTTATTTTTAATTTTTTATTTGCTTTTAGAGAGAAAGGAAGAAAGAGCAGGAGAGAAATGTCAACATGAGAGTGAAACATTGATTGGTTGCCTCTCATACATGTCCCTACGAGGGACCAAACCTGCAACTCAGGTATGTGCCCTGACTGGGAATCGAACCAGCAACCTTTTCCTTTGCAGGACAATGCCCAACCAACTCTGCCACATTGGTCAGGGCAATCAGTAGAGTTTTTCATAGAATGATATCTTTAAATTGATTAATATTAATAGTATAACATTGGACATTTTATATAACTTGTGTTTTATTCTCAAAAACACGACTCTAAGAGCCTTTAATGTGCTTACATATGAGCGCCCTTCATTCTTTCACATATTGCATGACACTTCATATTTGGATACGCCATAATTTGTTCCCTGATTCTAACAATAATGCACATTATTTCTGATATTTCACTATTAAAATGATCATGAAATGAATCTCCCTGTAAAAGTCTCCCTGTGCACATGTATAAATAATTTTCATAGTAAATGTGTGTAGCTCAAGTGTACATGGACACATATGCACATGCACACGTGGTTCTTTAATCCATCAAGAGTGCATTTTTGTGAATAATCAGTTGTCCCAACACCATTGCTGTGCTGTTCATTCATCCCCAGAGCTGAGACTATCATTCTTATACTAAAATCGTATATGTGTAGCTGTATGTTTGTGTATCCATCTGGACTTTCTTGTCTTTTCCATGGTTTTATTTATTATTTTATGCTCAAAGCATATTGTTTTCATTATAATACTTTGTTATAATAGCATATTTTAACAACTATTTTGACAATTTTTGTATTTATGCTCTCCTACGAGAAATGCTATGGGAATTTTGATTGGGAATGCATTGTGTTTGAAAGTGAATTTGAGAAATTTCATTTGCATAATATGGAGTCCTTACATTCATAATACTTTCTCCATTTATCCAAACTCTCTTTTACTTCCTTCAGTATACCTTTATAGTTTTCTCCATGAGGTTTGTGCACATTTATTAAGTTTACGCTCTAGTACTTTTTAGTTGTTACTACTGTGAATTGAAACTCTTTCTTAAAAATTACATTTCTAATGGTTATGGCTGATGGATAGAAGCACTAACACTCCTATGCTCATTATAGCACTATTTATAATAGCCAAGATGTGGGAACATCTCTAAAATGGGAATAATAATAGTTACATGATACATTCTCTATAAGGATTTAAAAAGACAACATTTTAACATGAATTTCAATGGCTAGATGTAGTAGATAATCATTAAGGGTTAGTTTCCTTAATTCACCCTTTTCTACTAAGACTAATAGAAGACAAAAGGGAATAGAGAATAGTGCCCAGGAAAATGCTGTGTACAATTAAGGACATACTCTGGCACAGAAGAGCTGTACATAATGAGGCACAGCATTCTGGTGTGGTTACACATCTCTAGATATTTGTTTGAAACGTTTCTTTGGGAGGGTAGAGGAGGAAGCACATTTGTATATTGAACTCCAGTGATACAGTGGCAGTATTCAATATCTGAATTCTTGATTTTTTTAAACCAAAATTTATGCTTCTGAAGACGCTCTTTCTTTTTAAGGTGTTTGTTAAGATAAAGACTACTCTATGAGCATTTTAAAAGTCTCACTTTAAAACTGAGTTGTAAAGAGAATGGAGTTCTGAAATAATTTCTTGGATAATCTCAAAATTTTGAACTTTAACATACATATCAGAACAATAAGATGATTTATGATTATGATTGACAGCACAAGTTGCTCATATAAATGCATCCATTCAGAAGCCAAGGGTATCTCTCCAGCTTTTGAAGAATCAACTTCAAAGTCATCTTGAGGGTCAGAGCATCCCCAGGTTGCCCAGATAGCAATGTTTTGATCTTGGTTTCTGTTTTCCTCGTTGCCACCCACCTGCTGAGCTCAAGGCTCCATTTACATATATAGCGCTAACCTGCACCTGGTGGGCAACATACCCTATAATTATAGCAAATTACCTAAAAGTCACTAAGAGCCTAGAGTCTTTGAGTTAAAAATGTAGCTCCATGAAGGGACACTTCCACCACAGCCTTTAGGATTTGGCACTGGATGCCACTGACACCTTTGTCTTGATATTCTGCGAAGTATGGTTTTTAGTTGACCACACAGACAACAGAACATTTTTAGGTGTGTGCATACTTGTGTCCGGCACAGCTATGCCTTATGTGATTGTAGTAAATAATCACTGTCAGCTTTCACTAAAATGTACAAAAAACAGTAATATTATGGGATTGTATCAGACTGAATAACAAGCTGAATAAGTGATTATACTAAGCTACTTACATAAATCATATTTTAAAAGCATAAATTGTACATTCTCCCTGTTTAAAAGAGATGAACCTGGTATTAAGGCCCTAAATGGCCCTGAATGGATTCCTCTTTAAATAGAAAATTCACCAGTTAATGTAGGTCAAGAAGCCAGTTTGCTCAGGCAATGAAACATTTATAGCATTTCTCTCCTGTACAAATTATTGCACGTCAAAAAAGATGACAATTCTAACTGAAGGCTTTCTCACATTCATTACTTTTATAAGGTTTCTTTCCAGTATGAATCTGAATTACATCATGGGAAAGTTAGTTTTATGACTCCTTTGGAACAGTTGTGGTCTTGAATAGGGAAAGTCAATTAATTTATAGCATAAAGCATAAATTATATGTGAAAGTTATTTGTGAACATTACAGTGCTATACAAATGTACAGTATGTCATACAGGATGATACCTTAGACTGTGAACAAGTTCAAGTAAAGAACCATGTCTTCTTCTTATTAAGAATTTTTGGTATCACCTTCAGCACCTGGCACAACATAGAAATCTTCAATGTTTTTAAGTGACCAAGTAAACATTAGAAGTAGCTATAAGTGGTAGCTAAAGCTAAGAGAATGTTTAGTAATAACAGTGAAAACAAAGGAAGTATTTGTACTCAAGATCCTACAAACTTGAGCATTGAAACTGAGGCTTGGTAAAAGGGGGAATGGGTCAGACAGAGCCTGGGAGCCCTGCGGGATTGGGAGGGAGTCAGTGGAGCCCTAAGGACTAGACCACAGACCAAGGTCCTTAAGAGACCCTGCAGGAGGTGGTGGGACTTCAGTCAGACAATCTGAGTTTGGGAGATGTTTTCCGATCTCTAACGTGACTAGAAGGGCAAAACTGAACCCCATCCAAAAAGAACTCACTAAGAGCCAGCAAAACAGCACAGGGACCCAAGTGCAGAGGCACCAGATATGAACCAGTTGTTGTAAAGTAACACCATAATGGGGCTGATTTAATATAAACCTGTTAAATGAGTTATGGAGAAGAGGGTTATTGTGCATGTGTCTCTGACCCAGAAGAGCCAGAAATAATGGAACCAGGAAGAGTTCATTCACAGCGGAAAAGCCAGGAGAACGTTGGCTGGAAGCCTGGGGCCTGTGGTAGGGAAGCAGAGACAACTTGTTTGGTCTTTGGTTTTCCAAACTATGGATCTCATGTGAATCACCAGAGTCATTCGGATAATGGGAAACAGAAAGTGTGAATCTCCAACTGTATATGTAAAGAACTGGTAGTTTCATGTATTACTCAACATGTCTGATTTTTTGGGGATCCCAAATTTCTCAGCAATCACATTCTAATGCCACATCTTTTATGGTAACACCACATGTAAAGTGGTTATTGTTGTTTCCTTTTTTAAAATTGAAACCAACACTTGGCCTCCAGAGACAAATGAACTTATTCATTACTGTGCAGAGACTATTTTTAAAATAACTTTCCCATGTCATCTGATTTCTAACACATAAAAAAGAAAGCAGTTCCCTGAGCCAATTGGATAGGGATTACGTATGGCATATGTAGCAACTGCTCCTCCCTGCCTGTTTTGTACATGCACCCAATGGAAGAAGAGCAGCTGCAACGTTTCTCATCTGGTATTAATAAGAAAGGGCTTTGTCTGGGAACGACGGCACAGAATAGACATTTCCCACTTTGGAAATGAATTTTTCACATTGGCTTTGATGAGTGTGTGTGTGTGTGTGTGTGTAAACAATTTTGGATAGCCCCAGGATTTCCCAGCTGATGGGAGACCTTGCTTGTTGTCAACATTCAGTATCATTGACAGCATCCCCCAATGCCAGTGCATTTGTGTGCTTCGTGACTGTCACGGAGACTGAAAATGCTGGCCAGGTGGATGTGCGGCAGGTCACACTTGTAATGCCAGTGCACCGTTAAGCTCTGCAGAACTTTGCTTTATGTCCATTCTTAACTATTCATCAGAATTCAATTACCAGTGGGTGCTTCATCCTGAAAGTTGCCACCACCAGCTAATTTTAAGAATATAAAAAGCCCCATCCTCATTCTAGAAGGCCACTTTACCCAAGCACCCAAAATAGCTGCAGTGTTCTCACGTGAGTATTCATAGTGAGAGAGCTCACAGTGGCCAAGTTGGAAGGGGGATTGTGAAGCCAGCCTCCAGCTGTTGGCAAATAACACAAAGGCAGTGGTCTTCTTCGTGATGGCCTCATGGCAGTGAATGAACAACTCTGTCTCTCCCTTTAGAAAATGTTCAGTTCCATATTTAGAGAACTCTTTTCAGGCTCCAAGTCATAAATTCTGATGGGAAAAGTGAAGAAATCTATTCCAACTACCTTGGAAAGTGCCCAAGGCACACAAGATAGGCTATTTTTTAGCCTATTTCTTATCTCTGGCTGGATTACCCATGTATGCCCTCCTGGATATACTTTATACTCACTCTCTCATTTCCAAACATTTTCTTCCTTTGATTTCTGTCAAATTAAATGCCTTCCCTGCTCTACCCCACAACCCCAACTTCCTAAATCATACTGGTTCCTTGGTTTGAGTCTTCATTGTCCCTAGCTCCCTCTGAGTACTAGGACCTAGAGTATCCTCTTCCTTTTGTGAATAACTCAGGTTCATATCATCTGGTACCTCCCATGTGGTGACGTAAGCGGCCATTCATTCACATGAACAGCGAGTTGCTGAGAAGCTTGCCTGGGGAAGGGAAAATTTACTGGGCTAAGAATCAAGTAGCCTGAGCTTGTGTTTCTGCTTGGCCTCATATGTGACTTTAGATAATTCATTTAATGTCACCGTGCTTTAGGTAGCTCATGTTGAATGAGATGTGGAACAAGATAATTCTTTTTTCCCTTCTAACTTTAGTGCACCATGAACTAGGCTTAGTAATGGCAATGCATTCAGTCATCTTTATATTGTTGTTGCTCTAACACATAATATTTAGTATTAGTCATTTACATAGAAAATATTTAAAACATGCACCTACTATGTGCCAGGCACTATTCCCATTCAGTTATACCTTGCAATATTTCCAAATCCTCTTCCTCAGTATTATGCAAGTGTTAATGTATTAAAGAGGTAAAGTAGAATTGTGCTAACATAGAAAAAGATTCCACAGAAGGTGAGTTTTGAAATAAACCTTAAGGGAGTAAGACATAACTTGCCAGAGAGGAGTGGGGACATACAGGATATACACAGAAAGCAATGAGCCAATCACATGCTGCAGGAGACAACGTGCAGATGGACTGACAGACGTGAGTAATGACGGTGCAGCCTGAAGACGTGGACAAAATTTTGGAATGTATGGTATTCAGGTGGGCCAGGCAGCCCAGGGCCTCTCGAACAAGGAAGGCAATGGAATAAACCATATATCTTTTTTCCAGTGTTGTTGAGATATCGTTGGCATATCACATATGTAGGAAAGCGGATGACATAATGATTTGATATAGGTATATATTGTGAAATGTTCATCACAAAAATTTTATCAACTTCCCACAGTTACCCTTTTTGTAGTAATAACATTTAAGATCTACTCTCTTAACAACTTTCAAGTATATACAAGGTGGAACAAAAGTAGATTTACAATTGTTCCTATATTAAATAATACAGTGATTCATAAACAATAATACAAGAATACAACTGTATTTGAAACAACTGTAAACTTTCTTTTGCCACACCCTGAAATCCAGTATTGTTAACTACAGTCACCAGGCTGTACATCAGATCCCCAGAACATATTCATCGTCTAGCTGGAGATTTGTACCCTTTCATCAGCACCTCCCTGTTCCCTGACCCCGTATTCCCTGCTAACCACCAGTCTACTCTCTGTCTCCATCAGTTATGATTATACTAAGTCTTAAGAATAAGACACACCTGTGGCATGACAGAATATCAATTGGAGTGGCCGAGACTAAGGAGAGGAGACAAGATTGTAGAAACCCTGCGTGACATAATGGAGGGAAGGAGGACAATGGAAAAGAGGCTGAAGGCACAGACCTCAGGACACATCTCTCTGTGATGCTCGCTGCTCTGGAGATGTTCAGAGATGTTCTATAACATAAACACTGCCACCAACAAAAACAACCCAAAAGTTCTGGGGTGAATTCTGTGGTAGAATAAGTTTGGGAAACAGTAGTCCCAACAATTAAAATACACTTCTTTCCTGTAGGACTTCCCAGAGCCTGATGTGGGTTGTGATTCTCCAAGAAGTAGACAGTTGACCTAAGACTCCCCCTCCTTTTTTTCCCAAAGCATCTCTTAGAACTAGTGTTCTGCAGCCCATGAATTTGAAAACAAATTTATCAGAAAAAGGGAGAATGTAAGCCTATTATGGAAATGAAAGAAAACTTCAAAGCCCAGGGTAACTGAAAATATGTATACTCTAGCCAGACAGATAAATGGATATATAAATCAAAAGTTGGATAAGAGACAAGTGAAAAAAAGACAAAATGTGAATAAAAAAGATAGGATGTTAATGTGGAGTGTCTCCATTTTGAACTTAAGAAAATGACCTTGTCAGTTTGCAGGGTTTTCGGTGGTAGGACACCACCTGGAGGATTCGTGTCCCTGCTTTTGAAAACACGTTAGTGAACTTCATACACTGCACTCAGGGTTATAAGGCCCCTCATGACCTGCCCCCTCCCACTTTCAGCCCCATCTCAGGCCATCTTCCCTCTTTTCCCTCTTGGTTCCAGTCACCTCTGGATATATTCAGTTTTTGAATAACTGTTATTTCAGTGCCATTTGAATAACACACTTCAGTGTGTTCCTGTTCCCCTGTGTAGAACACACCTCCCATCTTCTTTTGCTGGATAAGGCCCAGTCATCATGCAAGTTTCAACTTAGAAGCCTCTTTCCCCAAAATCTTCCCTCTGCCAGCAAATCATGAACACCTGTCAAACCCCTCCTCAGTGCTCACATTGTCCCTGAATCCCCATCACATGGGATTGCTGCTCTGCCCTTCCATGTCCTCCACTGGAGGGTAAGCTCTGTGAGGGCTGAGTGCTTAGCGTGGCGGGGAGGGGGTATACGAAGCTAACCTTACTCAGACCATCATCCCAAATCTCATTGCAGTGCCTGGCTTATAGAAGACACCTGATAACCTTTCACTAGTCACCCATGCAACCCCTTTGACAAGTTGTTTTAATAAGATAGGGTGATGCAATGAGAGCCTAGCACTTTCCCCTGCAACAAGGAGTTTAGTTCTGACAAGCTTATGATAGTTCCTGTCAAAGGGCTCAGGACTTTTCCCTCTTTATTATGCCCCTTAAGCATCAAGGTCCTTCAACTACTTACTATTCAGAAGATGTTCTGTTAAAATGAGGAGAGTGTTGTGATACAGTCTACATACAGATTGACAGGTTGACAGACTAATTGATTCATTAATCTACTAATGTGTAAGCTCCAATAAACCAAGGATTTGTGTTCCTTTTGTTCACTGCGGCATTAGCAGAAGCTACATTCATTCTTGGCTCACAGCAGATGTTTAACTGTAGAGGGTGCTGTGGTGCGCAGCCCAGGTTCACCCTCCCCACTCAAGACCAAGTGTCAGTAGGTAACTGTTCACAACTGCCTCATCCCAAAAATTGTCCTGACTGAAGAGAGCCGAGTAGCCCAAGGTCTCATGCCCTTTCCAAAGGTATAAAGACCCAGCCCTCTTGCCTCAAGGTGGGACAACTCTAAAGGGCCCTCCAAGCTCCACAGTTTCCTGTGGGATTGACTACAGCTTTGTTATGACCACATTACAGTTCAACTCCTCCCTCCGTCCAATCCTACATCTTTCTCTGCCCACAGGTTTTGATCCCAAAGGATCCTATCAGTACATGACCTATCTCAAAGTCTGTTTCATGGGGACTCAGATCTAATACATTAATGTTGAGTAATGAATGGATTAACAAATTTTTATTGAGGACCTTCTGTATGCTTGGCACTGTCCTGGGTGCTAAGAATAGAGACATGAACAAGACAAACCACCTCTCTAATCTCACGTAGCTTTCATTCTAAAGAGGAGGGCATGAGCAAATATAATTTCAGATAGTGACACGGGCAATGGAAAAAACAAGGTGATGTGATGGAGGTAAAATGAAGGTACAAGGGCTTCTTCAGAGGAGCTGGTCTGAAAAAGCCTTACTGATTGCTATTTGAGTTGAAACTTGAATTATAACAAAGAGACATGAAGATATGATGAGAGTGTTTCAGGTAGAAGGCACAGCTATTGCAAAGGCCCTGAGAAAAGAATGAGGTCGGCATAGTTGAGGAATGTAAAGGTCAGTATGTCTGCAGCAATGAATGAGCAGGAGAGTGGCGAGAAAAAGCTGGAAATGCAGTTTGGAAATTGATCACACAGAGCCTTATAGACCTGCAAGGATTTTGTAAAAAGTATCAGGATACAACTTTATCATAGAACTGGGCTTTTAATGGTAAGGTTTTATAATTTTCACTTTGTAAATCTTCCTTGTTTCTATTACCAGTCCAGAGACACAATTTTTTTTCTTTTAGGGTTTTTGTTCATTTTAGAAGAAAAAAATATTGGACTATTTTTTCCTTCCCTTGAATTAAGGCTAGAATGTATTCAGACATCTCTTAACATGTTATATCTCTTTTTAGTCTGTCTTCTGATGCCCCAAACATGTCAGAAAAATAAATGCACAGCTGGCCCCAAATGTTGTAGCCAGTGGGTTGGGCATCATCCTGAAGACAGGTCGCCAGCTCAATTCCCATTCAGGGCACATGCCTGGGCTGCAGGCCAGGACTCTGGTTGGTGATGTGCGAGAGGCTACCGATCAATGTGTCTCTCACATGTCGATGTTTCTCTCCCTCTCTTTCTCCCTCCCTTTCCCATTCTTTAAAAAAATAAATAAAGAAAATCTTTTTTAAAATACACAGCTGGACCCCAAATTAGAACAAAGTGAAAGCTTTTCCTGGGATCACATGTGGCTGGATTGGGGGTAGCAGGTGGAATGGATGTTTCTTGTGCCAGGAGAACTGAGCAACAGCCCCAGCCCACTGACAGCCTGCACTATAATTATGTAACTAAGGTGTTTCAGATAAAGATAAGAGAATGAGAAGGAGCTAGAGAAAAATAGTTTTATCAAGAAGCAGAAATTAAACCATTACCACAATTAAGTACTAAATTAATTCTGAGCCTGTGATTACCCAAGGCACAAGAGCAGTGTCATGAGACCCCCTTGTCTAGTGGAAGGAAAGATAACATGTTTTTAAGGACAGAACACCTTGTTTTCCCCCACAAATGCTAAAATCAAGGACAAATGATTCATATGGATCCCAATCATAGAGACTTTGAGAAATCTAATGGACAATCTGTGTTTGCAAAAATCATTATTTGCATATATTTCCCATGGCCATTTCTTATACCAGCTCTTGACAAAAAGTAGTTATAGGTCGAGGTCTATAGCTGTGGTTAAGTGAGGACGTTTGGATGAGGCATTGCATTTACATGATCCAAATGTACTACACTTGTTGACCAGAATGTTATCAGATGGGTGGTTAGTATTCTCTTTGGCAGTTTGCAAATATAATTCATGTTTATCAAGGTTTTATCAGCAGCTCAAGATTAGAATTTCTATACAGTACTTTGAGTGCAGATCATCTATCTCTTCCGAAAAGAGACCTGTAGGATTTTTCGATACCAAATGATTAAGTTACATCTGAAAATAAAATACTGCACTGCTCCACATCACAGTAATCTTAACAACAGTACCTCCCTTCTGGACATGTATGCAGAGGTTCATGTCAGTTCATATATGTGGTAGTCTCTGCTCCCATGGCTCACTACCCTCCATTCAGTTTCTAGATCCTTTGAAGGGTAGAGTCAACAGTTACCTCCTGATTGCTTTACTTAACAATCAGCTTTGCCTCTTTGAGTACACAGATGTAACACAATTTAGTCGACCTTGTTCTTCTTTGTAGAAGAACAGGAAAGAACTCTGGAGGGGCTGGAGCCTACAGGGTGTCAGGTTGGAAGCAGGCACCTGCAAGCAGGGAGAGGAGTAATTCCATGAGAGGTGACAAGGACACCTCAACTGAGCAGTGCCTGGGGTTCTCAGACTGAACATAACACATAACTTTTAACATGCTGCTATTTTTAATTGTGGAAGAAGTTGTACATGACTCAGAAATTAAAAAAAAAAAAACAAAGGAAAAGAAATTGTCCATGATTCAACAAATGATATGTATTTCCAGCCAGTAGGTTGTTGCATTTCCTTTCGTGTAGTTTTTTAGCCATGCATGCTCCCTGCCACTTACTGTCCCAAGTCTCCCAAGTCTCCCAATTCTGAGGTGGGACAAAATGTTATGTCTGCTTTTTATGTCTAACTTGTTGTGATGTGAGCCCCTGCCCCCATCCCCACAGGCTTAATTCCCAGGAACTATCTGCCTAGAGGGGTTTCCTGGCAAATCTCCTGCCGGATCAGAACATACCACCCCCAGTTTCTCTACATTGGCTGTCACCTTACCACTTCATTGTGCCTCTAAGCCCACCAATCTTCACGACTGGTCCCCTGCCCTTTGGGACACCAGTCTGAGGCAAGTACATCCTCATTCTAGCCCAGCTGAGGGACTGCTGCAGATTCCATCTTTCAGCAGCTACTAGATGTAGGTATTCAGAATCTAGAGAGCCCACATCACAGCCAGCTGCCTTCCTCCCTGTGGTCAGGGGTAACTCACCTCCCACCTGTGATAATTCTCCAGGCATTTCCATACCTTAGAGCCTAGGCCCAACTTAACCTTCAAGTGAAAGCTTCTCAAATCCAGAATTAGCCTTTTCCAGGAAGGCTGATAGTAGGAACACATGTTTCTTCGTGGAAACATTACTTGAATACAAGGGTGTGGTCTACCCTGTGACCCTAACAAGACAATCACAGTAGTCCAACAGTTTACTTCTCAAGGCCTGGGTTCATGTCTTTTCTTTTTCTCTTATTTTTTCCCTTCCTTCCCTCCTTCCTTCCTTCCTTCCTTCCTTCCTTCCTTCCTTCCTTCCTTCTCCCTCTATCTATCTTCATTCTTCTTCTCCTCTCTATCCTGCCTTCTGGTCTTTTCTCCTTTCTTTTTCATTCTTATAATTTTGCTTATCTAAAGTATATCTTATACTTTTGCTTATCTAAGTATAATATATTCCCATTATATAAAATAAGAAAATTCAAATGAATAAAGAAAACAAAACAAAAGACTTATAAATTTAACACTTCAGAATTAACCACTTTGCTAATCTAGCATATTGATATAGCTTAAGAGAATCTTAAATTTAAGGTAACCTCAGGTATTAGAGCCCTATGCTAACCAGGAAAGGAGCGTGCTCCTCCATTTGATTAAAACTAGACTAAGAGGGGTGAAATTCTAATAAAAATCTAGAGGAAAGTTGAGGCCTAAATTAAGTTTTGATTGATAACAAATTAATATTTTCCACTAAGTCCCAAAGTGTAGCTAGGCATTTATTTATGTAAAAGTTTGTTAAAAGAATTTAGTTTGCTATTTTAATAAAGGAATTCTATATTTTAAAAAGTTATGTATCACTATATTAGATTATCAAAACTACAACCAGAAAATTACTTAAAAATAGAGAAAGAATTTGAACTTGAACCCTTAAGCATTAGTACCAGTAGCATCATATCCACACTGAGGATGTGGGTCTCTGCTGGGACCCTCAGCCATCACATTTTGGTGTCTTCTTTGTCTTATTCCCTTCATTTATGAACCATTAAAATAATACAAATGGGGAATCACAAAACCTAGATTCTAACACTATCCTTTTTATTACTTGATGACTGTTTTCTTGATAAATGGGGATGAGAAAATCTCACTTAAATGATTTTGTGAAAACAAAATGAGATGCTTGCTGTTCAATAACTTTGGAATGCTAAATCAGTTGTATGAAATATGGTAATGTTATTTATTTAAAAATTGCTTTTCCAGGTCTTTTTTAAACCATGGTTGTTACAGTCATTAATTTTTTTTTTTTTGGTGAAAAATGACACCAAAAGAAGGAATCACTTTGCATTGCTCAACACCTGTATTTTTAAATGGTGTGATCTAGGTGCTTTATATTGAAGATATGTGGGTGATAAGCTCTGTCCTTCCTGAGGAGTCTTTGATTCCAACCTTCTAATTTGAAATTCACACCATTTGCTTAGTTTTAACTATCATGTTTTTTTTTAATGTATCAAACTCTGTTTTTGTAAATAATGTAGAGGGAATGCCCACTCACACCTCCATCACTGCTACTAAATTATCTTAGAGACATTCTTCTGCTCTTCACTTATAAAATCTCATGTAAAACCAGCAAATAAAAAAATTGCTTCGCACATCTGAAATGAAACAGATTTTATAAGCTTCTTTGGGAACTTGATTAAAGAGCTGATGGCTTCCTCACAGAAAGCAGTGGTGTACGAAAACTTTAGGTGAACATACATGACAACATTTTTGTAACTCTACTAAATTTTAGAGAACAAGTTAATTCTCTCATATGATGTACAGTGCATGCATGCTACTGACTAGCAAAGGACTACGTGTTCAGCAAAATTAGAAACACCCTTTCTCCTACCGCCCAACTCCAGGGCCACAGCATTAGCAGTTTTGTGGCTAGAGGCACTGGTGTAAGCATGGACATGGGGACTTCAGACTGCCAACCACTGTGAGCATCTCCAGCCATTTTTTTACTCCCTCACTGTATTCACTACTTGGAGCTCTATACTTGGAGGTTAAAATCACATCCACCTATTGCCTTCCCATGACAGATTTCAAAGTTAGGTGGCATCATGGATGGATATGGTCTAATTTAAAGGATGCCAAAAGTCCCTTGTCTTTCTCTGTCACACACACACACACACACACACACTCTGTATAGAGCAAGAGTAGAGTGGACTTTTTGAACACTTTTGACGATCCATATTGGAGTCACTGTTAGCCATGAGAGTTATGTCAAGTGCTATGGCAAGATTAGGGTAATGGGGTTATAGTGGGAACACCCTTAGGAAGGGTCTGGAATGCCCAAACCATGAGGCTAGACACTTAGATAAGGACTCCATCTGGACACCAATATGAGTGGAACCTCCTCCGCTTGTGGGTTATAAAAGCTCAGAGCTCCTACTACCCAGCACTTGAGCTTGGCTATAGTGTGCACGGGTCCCGCTCAGAGCCCTGCTGGACCTCCACTTCACTGGACATGTGCCACCATGCAGCTGCCTGGCTTGAGACTGACACCAGCCCTGTCCCCCTGAGGATGCCACCAAGGACTGGGACTTCCCACCAGATGCTCGCTTTGCCTGCTTCTATCCCATAAGCTCCCCATCTCTGTGTGTGACCCTATTGGCTTCTTGCAGAGGTCACCCCTAACAAACCTGGCATTGTGAGAAAACATCAACATGTGTCAATGTCTCTTTTGGGGATGCTCCCTTACTCACCACACACACACACACACACACACACACACACACTCACAATTTGTCCAAATAGAATATATCTTGGAGTTAACTAAGTACATATTTGATCTACATACATATTAGAGGTGAAAAGGAAGTCCTTAAACCATTATTAGTCATCAAAACCAGATTTTGAATGAGTTTACCAGTCTACCTATCCAGTTATCCTGAAGGAGATGGAACTACACTCAAGAATGTGGAATTGGGAGGAAAAAGAAGAGAAAATGAGCCTGCAGTATAGGGCGCTCCTCAAGATAAAGTCTTGGGGGATGCCACGTGGCCACACCGTGCTGTGGGGTATGAGGTGATTCTGGGACACCGGGCATCTTTGATGTGGGAGAAGGACAGAGGAAGCACGTTTAAATGCAAGCATTTAACAACCAGCAACAGACAAACCAGGAGTTCAAGCAGCCTCATTGTAAAGGGCACATCAGAAGGTGAGTTAGATTTTACTCACCTTGCATTTTCATGATGGAAGAAACTTTTGTGCACTGTGTTGAGGTTGTAAGAAAACAGTCAAGGCCTTGTTAATTCAGTACTTTAAATGGGAGTCTCAGTGAGGAGAAGGAGACATGGAACCTAAGTCAAAGAGGAAATTGTGAAATTCATTTCCACAGAGCAGCCCTGAACAGTGGGAGATGAGTAGAAAGAGAATAAGGAGAGGAGGGAGATGGGTACATAGATCATATTATATATCTCCCTTCTTTTCTCCTGGACCATTAATCCAAGTGATAGAAGGTAATAAGCTAAACCAGAGGCTAAAATCAGCAATAAAAAAGAAGAAAGTCACCAAGTCGAACATGCAGTCTGGGACACTGTGGCTGAGGGTCATGCTTCCGTTACTGTGACTTCATATGTGATGTTTGCGGGTTGACTGGAGCTATCTAGATCCTAGATCTTTTTTTTAGAATCAGGTGACAGTTCCTCTTCCTTTCTCCACCCATAGTTGTTAACTCACCACCCTGTACCTCACCCATGTCTAATACTCTCCTCAACCATCCACATCCACACACACACAAATGTGCACACATCTGAGCACATGCACACACCTGCACACATACACACAGTTACAGAGGCATAACACAGAACCCAGGGTGCTTGCTTCAGTTTGCTGCTCCATTCCTGGAAAACAAGTCACTCACAGTAGGAATACAAACTAAACAGGGCCTTTTTGCCTTCCATGGGGACAATCATGGGGCTCAAAATAAGAGTGGGTTCCCAGGGCCTAGAGCAACAAGAGTAATGAGCTATCTTCAAAAACACTTCAGCAGAGTTTCCAGATAACAAGATAATTTATAAGCATTTTACATTGTTGAAACAAAATAAAATGCAAGTAATGAACTTTAAGTAATAGCAGGACAAACCAGACAGAAAAACACTGCTCACCTCCTTTCCTCCCCGACACAGGTCTTGCTTTTGGAGTAAAGTTCTATTACCATGGGGACTGTGCTAAGAATATGTGAAAGAAAGCAAAAAAGGACTGTCGCTGGGGGCTAAATTATCTAACAGATCTGCATGGATATGTTGCTTATGAAAGTGTGGTAAAAGGTTGCACCCGGCTAGACAGTGTGCAATGAAGATTTTTGAGGTTTTCACTTCATCCATGAGCTGCACATCTGAATTCATATGAAAGTAATTTGCTCTATAAACTCCTGTTTCCAGATTAATTTCAGCTGAGAAAATTCAGCAGACGCAAGATGTGAAAACTTGCTGAGATACTGGAAAAATCTCTTGTAAGTTTTCCTTGTCGCCATGACTATTCCATTGCCTGGCGTCCAGTCACTCTCAGACATTGATCTGGTGCTTGCTGTGTGTCTAAGAAGTTGTGACACATACTTTGGGGACATGAATCAGATGCATCTCTTTGATCACGGAGTTCACAGTCCAGGGGGGAACTGAGTAAGTACACAAATATGTATGATATGAAGCAGAAAGCCATAGGATCCCTAGGAAGGACTGAGAAATGGGGCAATGGGAATTCACGGGAGAGAGGGTATTCTAAGTCGAGCTATCAGGAAAGGCCTCCTGAGGAGGTAGGCCAAGCCCTGAGGGAGAGAGATAAGGTCCTGCATTCCTTTCAGAGGGAAGAGAATGAGCAGAGCACACCCCATGGGACACGTGTCCATGGAAATGCAGCTCCAGCTGGCGAGAGCTAATGGGTGTCAAGCTCTTAATGAACAAGAACATGTGGATGTGATTTAGGGTCAGATTGGGTGGACCTTGAGATATACCTGAGGATGTTTGGACTTTATTCTGAGAGAAATGAAGACCAATGAGAGTCCAGAAGCCCAAGGTAAAGGATGGGCCTTATGAGTTCAAGTTAACAAAGATATTGACACTGAGAAGAAGAGACCATTGTGAGGTTATTGGAGGAACCCAGGAGAGAAGGGCGAGGGCCTATTCCAGAAGAAGTGGGGATAGAGGATGAGAGAAGAGAGAAGGAAAAACAGCATTAATCAAGATATTTCTTTGGCCTGATGCACCATGACTCAGAGGCCCACAGCTGAAGGAGCCAGCTCAGAGGGTTTTCTTCCTGCATCCTGGTCTTGTCCAGCAATGGAAGACCAGCCGTCATGGGTAACTGGGCATGACTGATAATTCCTGGGAACTTTTCCTTTGTTCCAAATAGGCTATTTGTCAATGTGCTTGGGGTGGTTGAAGATGAGCAAAGCAAAAGGGTGGTTCCATTGTCACTTCAAGAAAAGATTTGGATTAATAGAAAATAAAGTTGTTTTGAAAGAAATATATATGGTGTATGTGCATGTAGGTGTGTGTATGCCCATTACCATATCTCGCAAATGTTTGGACAATGGGCATATTTCAGAACATCTGTGTCTTTCAGAAACATTGCTTAAATGGATTTCAGCAGAGGGAATAAGGTAGTGCCAGGCCTTATAGGCTGGGGGAGTTAAAAAAAAAAACCCAAGCCTGGACCTAGAGAACTGAGTTGGTTTAACACTATGCCACGCTGCAGATGTTCCTTTTAAGCATCATTTGAGTGTGCTCTGACTGTAGGGCATCACCAGTGAGAAACCTCCACCACAAAATTTGGCAAACCACTTTTGACACGTTTGATCAGTCACAGAACCTTCTGCATACTGCACAAATCTTTTTTTGCCTTTCAATTTGCATTTTTATCTTTCTTGAAGTAATGAAGCACAATATGCCAAAAATGTTACTTATTTTTTCCATCTTCAATATTAAAATGGCTACACAAAAATTCACCAATGTTAATGTTTTTTTAATGCATGTTGATATGACAACTATCACAATACAATCTAACAAAACTCTTTCAAATGAAGTTAAGGACAACTAAGTGCTACTAGAGTCATCTTATGGAGAAAACCAGATTAACTTTTTGGCCAACCCAGTAGTTCTCACCTGCATCCAAGAAAAAAACAAAAAACAGTCACTCTGTTTCATGAAGATCTTGGAATCTGTTTGGTGGTAGGAATGATCAAAGAAGAAGGGACCTACTTCTTGGACACTCTGTCCCTTAGATGCACAGAGCCAGGAAGGTTTTTGTTTGATCTCCTGGGCAGATCAGTCACCACGTTAAATTCAAACCAAACTCTCTGGACAGATTCATGAGTGTCAATAGGATGTTTAATTTCCACAAACAGTACAAAAGGGGAATATTTTGAAATCTTGTTTCAAAGCCATAATCCACACATTTTATACTTGTATATTTCGTTAGGTTTTTGGTCATTTGAAACAAATATGGAACGGTAGCAAAGCAAAAGCAGCCTCCCAAGGTGTTAGCTTTTAAGTGATACTGTATATTTAGAAAGTAAATTGGTGACAGTCTAGAACCCCTTCGGCACTGTGTCACATGACATCGAGTCAGCTTTGGCTCTGATATAATCAGACAAAATAAACATATTGGCCAGGAATAGAACCCAGGTCTTCCACATGACAGGCAAGAATTCTATCCCACTCTGGGCTCTCATCACGCGTGTGTGCATAATCACATTTAATCGTTCTGGCAACCTCATGGGGAAGTAGTATTATCCCTATCTTGCAAATGAGATTTAGAGAAGTGAAGTATCTAAGACAGAGCTGGGATTTGGGGCATTGACTCCCTGTCATTAAGGAGCAAACAGCTTTGCTCTGCACCCCCTCCTCCTGATCTCCTCTGTCACTGCATTCTCTTCCTATTTTCCTGGTGAATCCTTCTTTTGTTCTTTCTCTTTAGCTTGTTCTTTAAATGCGGGTTGTTAGAGGCTGAATTGTGTTCCACCTCCACCAAATTCATATGTTAAATTCCTAACCCCTAGAACCTTAGAATGTGACCTTATTTAAAGAGAGGGTATTTATAGAGATAATGAAGTTAAAATGAGGTTAGTAGTGTAAGCCTTAAATCAATATTAATGGCATTCTCACAAAAAGTGGAAATTGAGACAAACGTACATACAGAGAATATGAGATGAAGATGAAAGCAGAGATCAGAGTGATGCTGCTACAAGCCAAGGAAGCCCAAAGGGTGCCAGCCAACCAGCAGAGTTGAGGATAGAGACATGGAACAGATTCTTCCTCACAGCCCTTAAGAAGAACCAATCCTGCCAATACCTTGATCTTGGACCTCTGGCCTCCAGAGCTGTAAGGCAAGAAATTTCTGTTTAAGCCACCTAGATTGTGGCATTTTGTTACAACAACCTCTCCTTCACCCACAAAATATTTAACTTGTTATAGTTTCCTAGACACTGTTGTAGCTCAGTTATCTCCTTCTACAGGAAGCCCTCTTCCATTTCCTTTTATGCCCATTGACTAAAAAGAGTTCATTGTGCCTTCCTCTGTACCTGCTCCTGTAGTTGTTCCTATCACACCACATTGTAACCTGTGTGTATGTGCTTACCTGCCTGTGTCTTCTACTGGGCTGTCAGCCCAGGAAGGACAAGTACCCTCCTCATTCCATGCCAGTTGTTGCTCCTCCTTAGAAAGGTTTCTTCAACTGCTCCCTACCCCAACCACAATCTATGAGACTGTAAAATGAACACACAGTGAGAATGTTAATGGTGAATGGCACTAAATGTTACTGGCAAAGTTAAACCTTGGTCCTTGAGCTTGGCTGGAAAGAATTTAGAGTCAAGAACTCAGATACAAGTGAAAGTTTATTTAGAAAGTCACAGATAGAAAAAGTGAGCCATAGGAGAAGTGAGCTAGCTGGGCTACATGGACTCAGAAAACAAGCTACTGAGGTAAAAGAAGGCTCCTAGAAGAAAGAAAGCAAAGGTGCATGCCTTGAAGAAAGAAATGGGGAGCAAATGTGCAGGCATGCTCTGGAGAGGGAGAGTGTGCACTGGGTCTTTCTCCTTAAGGGTTTTACCTGGAGGTCTCAGAGGAGGATCTCAATGGAATATTCATTAGCTTTCCAGGTGTGTTTTTCAGGGTTGTAATCTGTACTAATTGTTCAGCGCTAGGGCAAAGGGTCATTAGTCAATGCATCTGGTCTTGATGTCAGCCACAGCATGCTTTGTCTGGTTTTGCTGCTTAGATGTTATCTCTACTTTGACTAAAACTTTTTCTCTGTGGTCAATGACCTGAGGCTTTGTTTTTAAGATTATTTGATGTAGACCAGAAACTAATTGTCCTGAGGGCTTAATGCTTAAGGGAGTGGTTGTGCAAGGGCTTGCCTGGAAGTCATTTGAGGCTATTCTCCAGCCCCCTTGTCCCTCCTCTAAGGGAATCTACCACGTGACTAGTGACATGCCAGGGGAAGAAAGGTCAGGGTAGGGTCCAAACCACACAACCAGGGATATGCCAGGGGAGGAAAGGTCACCAGGGAAGGAGGTCCACCCTACAGTGCTTGTGTTCCTATTTTTTTTCCCATTGCGAGACACCTGGGGCTTTCTGCCTTGGTGACCTTCTGTACCTAGCCTATTGTCCCTACTCTGCTCATGTCTGTCGAACTGCCTACTCTATCAGTGGGAGACAGAATGTACCCTGACTAAATGTATGAACACAACTGGTGAGAGGATATGTCCTTTCAATGGGAATAAAAATGAAAAGAGCCACCTATAAAAAAAAAGCATAAAAAGAAAATCAGAGCAACAGAACCTATCCGAAAACTGTCTGATGGGGACTCTTAGTTACAGATTTCAAATCTCCTCATTCTCACCAGGAAATTGATCACAAGAGATGGATGCCTCAGAGTCTCTTAGTTCTTTTCCATTAAACTCTTGCTTCATCTAATGGCACTTGTGCTTCCATGCTTAGTAAACATTGTTCTCATTCCTCTCTGAATCTCCATTCAGACCAAGAATATGTATTGTATGAACTCCGTGTGTTTCCAGTCCTCGAGCAGTGATCACTCATGGCAGGAAGATTAAGTAATTTTGGTTGATGTTTGGCCCCCATTCAGTCTGATGACAGGGAGAAAAGGCTTGGATCGTGCCATCATGAGAATTCTTCGTCTGTATAGCACATACTCTTGTCAATTTGAATGAATACACTGGCATTCTGGTAGCTACCCCATCTCCCATGGGTTTTGGTTAGTGTGAGCTAGGGAGTCAAATTAATTTCTGTTTGTATTTCTTATGTAAGTAACAACATCAGCTGCTGAAACAGAAATACTCTAACTGTCCGTGGCTCAACCATGAAAGTGTCTCTCTCACTCATGACCTCACATCCATTGCCGTCTGGAGTGGGTGAGGACTCTACCCCACATAGTAATTCCATCCTAGCTCCTCAGTGTGTCTTCTTTATTATGCTGGCAGCTGTGGAAAGACAGCAATTTTGCTTTTATGCAGGAGATAAAAGGGGTATGAGAGACGCATACAGATCTGGATGGGAATTGACCCACATTGCAAACACTCTCCTGCTACCAGCCAAAATTAATTTGCATGGCTGATCCAGCGTAAGGAGGACTGGGAAATGTGGTTCAGCCAGAGGTTTAGGAAGACAACTGGGCAATTGCCCAGCCTAAGTAGTCTCTGGCACATAGGGCACAACAAAGTGAGATTCTAAATCTTTGGGTAATACCACAACCACTCCTAGATTCATCCTCTTTACACTGATTGTTACACCTGCACCACGAAGGGGTTGGTATGCATTCATTCAATAAATAAATGAATGTAACCTGGACTCTTTCCTCTCCTATTGTCTTGGTAGTCCTGTGGTTTAGTTATCACCTCTAAGTGGAAAGGCTCCCAATATCTTCATCTCTCTTCTCTCTCCTGAGCTGCAGCCTTACATTTCCAACTTTACCTGGTTACCATCATATGAGGTTCAGCCACCCCTTCACTTCAACACTCCTGACCTCAGTCATCTTTTCTCTCCCGGACCCTCCTTTCCCTTTACCCAAGACTAAGACAGGACCTTTGTCTGACTCACCTACTTATCCCTACAAACATTTAGCACAACCCCTTACACACTGTTGACTATCAAGAAACATCTTTATTTATTTTAATGAATTTTTCTATTGCAGAGATATGTATTCAAACAACACTGCACTAAGATGTGAAAAAATATGTAGTTTCTCTACAGTTTATTTGATCTTCCTCACAAACATTTACCCCTTTGAAAAGCCGATCTAGTTGTGAACTCAGTGCATAAAATAATTGAAACTCTTTTAAGTAGCTAATTCTAGCATTTTCGAGCACATGTTCAGCCTTCCTCTGCTCCTTGCAAGAGGAGTCTCTGTCAATGGCTGTGACCCACTGAACTATGGCTCTGGTGGTCTGACCCGCAGCCCTCAGCCATAGTGTCTGCAATTATTCCCACCACAGCACCATCCCCAGTGACTTATCCACCAGAGCTGTTAGCTGACTTCTGCATGTGCCTCCACAGGACCCCAGGATCCAGGGAATCTCAACAGAAGCTGAGAAAGAACTAGGTGTAGGCCTCCCTTGGCCTAACTAGCCCCAGCTTCAAAGTTTTCACTCATGCAGCCCATCAGTGCCGATGTGGGGGAGGTGGAGGTGGGGTATTCACGACGCTGAATTCTCCCACAGCCCACAACTGGAAATGAGGAAAAATCTATACTCTGCTTTCTGCTTTGCCTTTAACCTGCCACCCCTCCCTGCTTTCAGGAATTTTCCTATTGGAGGAGGGGCAGCTCCTGCTGCTTTATGCCTTGTGGCTAATGTGTCCCCTGCACCCTTCCTACTGCTTTCCCCAGGGGACATTAGTTGCCAGTGTTTCCAGGGGTGCACAGTGGAATAACTTCTCAGTATCATGATGTGCAAAGCAAAAAATAAAGAAGCACATTTCGGCCCTGACTGGTGTGGCTCAATGGATTCAGTTGCAGCCTGTGAACCAAAGGGTCACCACTTCGATTCCCAGTCAGGACACATGCCTGGGTTGTGAGTCAGGTCTCCTGTAGGGGGTGCACAAGAGGCAAACACACACTGATGTTTCTCTCTTCTTTCTCCCTCTTTTCCCCTCTCTAAAAATAAAATAATAAAAATCTTTTTTTAAAAAAGCACATTTCAAAAATATTGTTAAATATAATAAACAATAAACATTTATTAAGTTTCAGGTACTATTCTAAGAGTCTTTCTAATATGAAATCATTTAATCAATCCTATGACCACCTGAGGTGGATATTATTCTCATTTGCACTTTACTGACGAGGAAGCTGACTCATAGAACAGAGACACAACTTGGGCCAAGAGCACCAACCTCAGGCTCAGACTCAGGCTGGCTCTAAAATCCACATTCTTAACCACTAGTCTAAGCTTCCTGTCACATTCATTTTATATATTTAAAATAGTGCTCCTAGTTGAGCTTATAACTAGAAAGATATTTAATTGGCTATCCCATTTTCTCAGCTGCAGTAAATTCAAGATGCCTAGTGAAAACTGCTCCAGAGCACAGGGCAAAAATCCACAAGACCAAATCCTAGTGTCTGTGGCCCATGATGCTTTGAAAAACAAAACAAAAAAAAACAAACAAACAAACATAAAATATGATGTAGGAAGCTTCAAAAGGTTTGCAGTCTCTGAGATTCTCACTAGCCTTGAAGGCCTCGGTAAGTGTGGTTTATTTCTCTTTCTCTGGATTCTCCTCAACCCTCCAACCTGGTGCTTTTGCACATGTGGGTGAACTGGAGCATGCACTCCTACACACACAGGCGTGCACACTCAGTGACAGCAAAATCCCTTTGGTATCTATTTCAGATCTACTTCAGATTCCCGTGGGCCACCAATGATCACCAAGAGGGCCTTTTTGGAGTATGATGCTCAGTGGTAAGGTGTCATTCAAAGAGTAAAGTGCCATCCTTTGGAATTACTATTTCACATTTTAGAGATGATTGTGAGTTCTGTCTGTAAAATCACCCTTGCCCACTTGTATTGTATTTCTGAAATAGGAGAGAAGGGAGAATTTCAACCAGTGAGGTGGGAACTGAACAAATCCTATACCCCTACTCTGCCACAGCCCACACTGAGCAACCTTTACTGCTCCACATTCTTAATGGTCCCAAGGATTAAATTCCTTCTCTACTAAAACATTCTTAGGCATTTGGTCAGACAGCCAGGTTACTGAGCTTTTCTTGAAAACTTCTAGTTTTTGGCAGGTGTGTGTTCTTTAGATATAGAAGCTAATGATTATTTGACTCCTTTAGACTTTTCCAAAAATCGATGTTTTATGGAACTATCTAAGCTCACAAGAAATTTTCTGGCATGGGAAAAAAGTCAGGAAGCTCCGTGTATTTTATGTTTCCCTTGAAGTTTTACAATGTGTATTATCTTTTTAAAAAAATATTTTATTTATTTTTTTTAGAGAAAGAAGAAGGGAAGGAGCAAGAGAGGGAGAGAACATCGACATGCAAGAGAAACATCAACTGGTTGCCTCTCATGTGCCCTCCACCAGGGACCTGGCCCACAACCCAGTCATGTGCCCTGACCGGGAATCAAACCAGAGATCTTTCAGTTTGTGGGATGATGCCCAAGCCACTGAGCTACACCGGTCAGGGTACAGTATGCATTGTCTTATTAAAGCATCCAGACACTCTACAAAAAAGAAATCTGATTAATTTTACATAAACTGGTGTTTTCCACAGTAAGAGTTAATCAAGAAACCCTTAAGTTTTCCATTATATATATCATCATGCCACAAAACTAGTGTCCCATTGAGTTTTGGGAAATCTTGCTGTTAGTTTCTTAAGAGACTCTCTTTTACCTTGCGAATTTCTCCATGGTCCTTGAAAAGAAGTCACTGTCTCATTGTATAAACCTAGAGACACAGTTTGTACTTGTTTTTTGGTTGCTGTTAGCAGGAAATGACACAGCCTAAAGAGGAGAATGAGGAAACTGCACGCAGACTGAACATCTTCTGTGACCAACATGGACAAAAAAAAAGTGAAAGCTCCTCCCTACCTGTCCAGCATTCAAAACTCCCACAGTCGGAGCATCCAAGTCCAGTTGGAGGAATTAATATAGAAGATCCACATAAAGACCCTAGCTTACACTGTTTACCATTTATTCTGCACGTCTTTCCTACAAGGTAATTTGTTATTGCTGTTAACTAATGAAAACATTACAAAGGGTAAAGAGCTTGGCCTCCACATCTCACCACAGAGCTGAGCCGCATCAAATAGCATGCATGCTTCTAAAACTGACAGCTGGAGAAAATCTTGTCACCACAGTCACCGTGTCAAGTGTGGCGTGACACCTCCGTGTGTGTTTCTTTCACACCTAAGAACCACTTTGCCAATATGGACCAAATAATAAAAGAAAACTGGCTCTTGCCAGCACAGAGGATTAAGAAAACTGGCAGGGTATAAGGCCTGGGATGGTGATTTAAAAATTTTTTCCCCAAGGATTCTGCACAAAGAATTTTTCTACAAAGGGTTTAAATAGAGTTACTTTTCTTCGTACTGGTCATGGAGAGAATTAGGATGTTACTGTTGATCCAATTTATGCTGCAATTTGATCCCATAAGTGCTCTACAGGACTCTGTTGCTCATGGAAAATAGCTCTTGCCAGATCAAACACTCTTGGGCCAAAGTCACAGGATTCTGACTTAATATGTTCTGTTCTGCCGCCATTCATTTTGCCTCTTAGACGGTCATGAACCCCCTGAGCAAGGAGGCCATCCACCGTGCAACCTAATCTTGTATGTGAGAATCAGTAGTCACACTGAGTAAGTTCCCATGAGGCCTTTCCTCATGCAGATCTCACCAAGCGGAAACAAGGTAGTGACTTGCATATTTTTACAACCTTGTCCTACCATCCACACTTGAAGCAAAATTGAAAGCTTGACTCTGTATAGAGAAAAATTTAGACCAATGGTATTTGGTATATTTACAACTTTTGGCTCTGGTTTGTGAAAAGGGATGTGCATGCATGTGCACACATCTGTTTAGTCCTTGCACCCGACAAACACCCTTCTCTGTGCAATGCATTGTGAACTATTGTTACTTGGATATTACCTCAGTTCAAGCATTTCTACAGGGCTGGGTAGGTGCCTTTAAATCTAATAGGCACTGGATCACATTTCCCTGACTGTGTTCCCTAAAACATTAGTGGCCATGAATACTAGGAGTTTTATGAAAAAGGGGCCCATTTTCAAGTAAGTTTGAGAAACACTTTATTGTTAGCCCTCTCTTTTAAGAGTCATAAAATTCTTAAGTGCTGAAAACACCTGTCATATCTATCATAAAGAATCATGTTTCACTGTAACTCAGTGAGTCTCTAACTTACTTGGTTATGAAGTTCAAATTTTTTAAAGAATCCATAGACCAGGTAAAGACTTGCCAACATTCAAAATCTTTGGAAAAAAACCCACATAATCGGGTAGTGAGGTGGTCCCCCTTGTTCTAATGTTCTTGTCTCTATTCTCTCCTCTCTGCTGCCACCAACATGATCACTCTGATGTACTAATTAGGATATAAGTTCCTTGCTCCTATAGTAATACCAAAAAGCAGTAGCTCAAACAAAACAGAAATTTATTTTCCCCTCACATAACTCTCTGTACCTTAGCAGTCCAGGATTTGCATGGTTTCTCCAAAAAAGTAAAGACCCAGACTCCTTGCATCTTATTCCTCTACCATATGCAGCTCTCACCAACCACATGGCCCAAGAAGTCTCAGATCTGTCTATATTCCAGCAAATAGGAAAGAGGAAAGAGCAGGGGAGGGAATTCTCTTTTCTTTCAAGAACATCACCCGAAAGTTACATGCAGAACTTCTGCTCACCTACCATTGACAAGAACTATTATTCCTTGACGACATGTAGCTGTAAAGAAGGCCCAGATATTAATTTTTCTTAATCTGGTAGCCATAGGCACACCGCAAAGTTTCTGAGTTACAATAAGCAGAAAGAACAGGTGTTGGGGCACAGCTAACAGTCTCTACCACTCACGACATGTGATCCTTACAGGGGTTTTTTGAGGTGAGGATTTTTATCCTAAGTATACAAATAATGGCTCAGAAAGCTTAAATAGTTCATATTTTGCCAGTATATCAAGAGCTATTAAGGGTCTGGAATTTTATTTATTTCCAACCTAATAAGGCAGCTTGCCACAGTTGCATGGATCTCTGTGGAAGACACTGGACTCCTGAGGCAGAGGCCGAGGCTTTATGACCCGTGGCACAGCAGGCCACATAAGCATCATGTCCCATTGGTTCTCTTTGCCCTCCCCACCCTGTCTGGTGGTAGCAAGTGGGCCAGGGAGAGGATGCACACAGTGGGTTTGCAGCACAGTGGAGGAAACGCCAATTTAGGAAAAGCCAATCTTTACAGAGGCTGCAAGGAAACCTGCCCCTTGGATGAAAACATTTTTTTGTTATTTTAGGAGAAAACAAAGAAACAAACAAAGAACAAAGAAAAAAAAACTTATCTCTCTACCCTGGAGGTAGAAACTATCTCTAACCTCCATGGTGTTTGCTCACTACACAGCATTCTTACAAGGTACTTTAACAGTGGTCACTCTCCCTGTTGACAGGCATGTAGGAACTGAGAGACCCACCGAGAATTTTCTCCCAATACAGAGACAGACTTGCCATTTTATTACAATGAAGGCACTTTTTCAATGTGTCTCCCACAGCACCCGGGCCACGCCTGCCCTGGAGGCCGTGGCTCTCACTGTCATGTATCCCTGGCATTGAACATGCTGCTTGGAATACAGAGCATGTTCAATAACTATTTTTTAATTTGTACTTACTCATTTATTTTTAATCTTCCTCCAAGGATGTGTTCTTTGATTTTAGAGAAAGTGGAAAAGAGAGAGAGAGAGAAACATTGCCGTGAGAGAGAAACATCGACTGGTGGCTTTCCATACACTTCCCGACCAGGGACGGAACCTGCAGCCTAGGCAAGTGCCCTGACCAGGGATCAAACCCACAACCTTTTGGTGAATGGAGCAATGCTCCAACCAACTGAGCCACTCGGACAGGGCTCGATAACTATTTTGAAAGATGTCTTTTGAGTACAGTACATGAGAATGAAGTTTACTTAAGTAATAGAAAATCAGTAAACATCAGGTTATTGAATCAACTTAAGGTTCCCTTTGCATGGGTGTCAGGACAGATGGCTAATTTTTATGATTGAGGACTCTAAGACCACTCCCCAGACCACTCTATCAAAAATATCACTCCAAATAAGCCTTATCAATATCTTATCAATATCTGACATTATCCTGCTTGTTTCTTTACCTGTTTATTTTCTGGCTCTCCCTCCTGGAATACAAATGCTATTAATGCAGGGAATCACCTATCTAGGTCATTGCTATATTTCTACAACCTAAAGTAGCATTCAGCCTATAATAGGAGTTTCATAAATATTTCTGAATGAATAAATTCATAAAACATTTACTAAATTCATATCATTTTCTAGAAACAAAAGGGTTTATGGTGTCTTAGTGGCTCCCAAGGAATACTGCTGCTTTAGGTCACTAAAATAATTTCCTACCAGAGCTCAGCTGAACGGCAGCACTGCTTCTGCTGAGGCAAGGAGCTTCGCATGCTCACTACAGGTATCCCACTGCCAGCCAGGGCCAAGCCATGCACACTCCCCTGCCTCCTGTGGTCATACTGCCTTGAGGGTCCTGCACCAGCGTCTGGCTTGGTGCCTCGTGCCCCCAGGCACTCTTCTGGCCCTTACAACAGCCCTCTCTTAATGGGCGCTCTCAACACGGGTCAAGTAACATCAGAGACCTCCCTGTTCAGTTATGTGGGCCCCACAGACCCAAGGACACTGTGCTCTTCCCATGAGGATTAGCCCCTGGTTCAGGGCTCATTTCCCCTGGGGCACTTTGTGATTATCAGACCCTTGCCTTGGCCCTTCTTCTGTCGCTTGCTGATCTCTTGCAACAATCTCACCCATAAAATCTTTCTAGGATTCCCAGCACTGTTCTCCGAAGCAAAGTTGTCCACTTATTTCATAAGAATGTATCAATATTCATTTTGTTCATTATTCACCCACTTCCAAAAATGATGTGAAACAGAAAAACATCAATATGGAACAACAAAAATAGTAAAATCCCTTGGCAGGGAAAGACCATTATAATTTGTTTAAACACTGACATATATTGATATCAAGGGTGAATGCAAAGAGGGGGCAGGAGGGCAATGACCAGAGGGAAATTACTGGTATATTTAATTTTTCAAGCCATCATTGATTGTAAATGAATTATGATAGTAGAGCTTCATATAAAAAATTAAACACCTTATAGTAACAGTCAATATTAATCATTTTCTGACTTTTACAGACAAAGAGATTACTTCAGAGAAATCAAATAATTTAGCCAGAGTCACAAAATAAGCAAATGATAGAGCTTGGATGCAGGTTTTTCATTTCAGCTCCATTGAATTTGTCTGCCTCAGAGATCACTGAAGTGTTGACATGCAAACTGGAAGACTTATAAACAGAAAGTATGAAGCAGCGTGCAAGATTGGAGGCACAGGAAGAGTGTCGACCCTGGCTGGTGGGGTGTTTTTTGTGTATTTTTATAATAAATACAACAAGGTTGTATTCCAGGTTGAACAGACTCCAAATGCCTCAATCATTGATACATATGTCATTTAAAGTTTTCAAATGGAAACAATTCATATCCATCCTATTTTAAAAGTGTGCCAGTTATAGGAATCATCCAAATATCAGCCACATACAGGTCATGTCAGAAGATGAGCGTCAGAAAAAATGTCCCGTGGAAGACCCTCGCCTCTCTGAAACACGGGTCCCCCACACGCTTCTGTGAGCCAGAGTTCGACGGGGACATTTTAAAAAGAAAAATATATATAATAAACCTGAGTAAAACCCAGAGTTAAATGACTTTTTAACAAAATTCAGTGCATCATTTTGAATTCATGTTTGCCTAGGTAATGAACAGAGTGTTTTTTATGTTGACATCTAGGAGAACAGCGGTTTGGCTTTGGTACAGTGTGTTAATGAAAACGAATTTGCCATTATTTCCTATAGCTATTTTTTAGTCTTTTCTCGAAGATTTTCAAACACGCACAACAGACACATTTCCCTTCCAGAGAAGAAAGGCAGAAAATGTTTTACCCTTCATCATATCCTATCACTTAGAAGAAAACCGACTTTTAGTTGTGCAGGCAGAAAGGATCAAAAGATGAGAAGGAAAAGCAGGCCTAACTTGTCATGCCATGTAAAACTTATGGCCAAGGGGCCTGCAAAAAGATACTGTTTACATTGGCCAGATATTTAATCCCTCTCTTTTATTCTTAAAAGAATTGGGGGTTAGCATAGTTAAAAAAAAAAAGCATTTGTGGCCCTGAGTTTTTCATTGTGGTATTCTAAACTACAAGGAAATATGTGACTCAGTATCAAAATAGAAATACTAATTTAAACAGAGCCTTAAAAATAGAGGCTCCTTTATTTCCACTCCTTATGGAATGTTAAGATTTGCATTCTCTCTTCAGATTTAATAAAAAATAAAGAGTCCATTCTAGCAATGTTGCCATCTATTCTGACAATGTGCCTTACAAACCGCAAAAGCATAGAATGTGTGGTGGGAGAATATTTTGTTTCAGTGAGAGCCATCTTTCACCTGGCGTGATATGACAATACCAGATTCTATTTCACAGGCAAGAAAAAATATGATTGTTGTGCTGTGTGTACAAAGTTAGTCTTGATTATTCTTATCCACTGATCCAAGAAATGACCCCAAATTTAAATTGACCCCAATGGGCAGGACCCTGCTTAAATCATGAAGAAAATAGTTACAAGTGCATTTTTTTAGTCATCAGAAAGTATCTGAGAAGAACTGACTCCAGAGACATAAATGGCCTAATGGAATAATTAAAATCGTAATTAAATTAAACCAAGTGATCCCCAGCCTGCTTTGTTCTATAAATCCCTCCAGAATTATTCTGGCCTTTGAGGGAGGGGGATGGGGAAACCACTTTTCAGGTTCTTCCAAGTAAGAGAGGAGTCCAGACTTTCAGAGCCTGAGCAAAGGCCAAGGACAAATAGAACCCAAGGCCGATAAAGCTGACAATACACCCCTCCCTAGTCAGTTCTACCTTACCATCCTTGTGGTCAAGGAAATTGACATTATGCTCTTCATCTTCAATTTCCTCACCTCCCTAGTTTCTGGGACAATAACAACATGCATTGTGGAGTTGTTATAAAGCCGAGTGATACCCTGTATAAGTGTGATGGGTGTATTTGGTATTTACCATCACTATTTATGTGAGTAATGCATCAAATTGGGGAAGTAAAGAGTATTCGAGAATAGCTGAAGATAATGATAATAAGTACATTAAGCTGGGTGTTAGTGGGATAGGAGTTTTTGTGTAGATTTGGAAGTTAAAATTAGAAAAGCCTCCCCGGAAACTTAGAACAGGACTCTGGGAATGAAGGGAGGAGGTGCGGCTTCTCTCTCCTAAGTGCAGACTCCAAAAACCCTGCTGCCTGCAGGTAAAGAGCAGGATAATGAAAATGAGGGAAGTCCAGTGTGAAAAGGGATTTCTGTTCTATGTGCCACATAACCCACTCTCCCAGCTTTGAAAGTGATCCAAAATCTTTGTATCTTTTATAATTGTCTAAAAATCAACAGCTACCACACTGACCAAGATGGCTAGAATCACAGTGATAGACAATAACGAGTGTTAGCAAGGATGTAGAAAAACCGGGACCCTCATACTCTAACTTGGGAATGTAAAATAGTGCACATGCACCTTCTGTGTGACATAGTTAGAAAAAGTTAAATATAGAATTGCCATATGACACAAAAATTCCACTTCTAGGTATATAACCAGAGCACCGAAAACTATGTACACACAAAAACTTTTACTTGACTGTTCATGGAAGCATTATTCACAATTGGAAAGAGTAGAAACAACATACATGTCCATCTAATGAGTGGATAAACAGACTATGATATATCCATATAATAACATATTATTCAGCCTTAAAAAGGAAAGCACTCACCTCAAAAACATTCAGATGAGTGAAAGACACAGACACAGAAGGTCACATGTTGTATGATTCAATTTACATGAAATGTTCAGAATAGGCAACTCCATAGAGACACAAAGTACATTAGTGGGTTGCCAGGGGCCAGGGAGGTGAGGAGTGTGGGGACTGGCTGCTAATGTGTATGGGATTTCTCTTTGAAGCAACAAAAATATTCTGAAATTAGATAGTGGTTATGGTTGTGCAACTTTGTGAATGTACTGAAAGCCTCTAAATTATATACTTTAAAATGGTAAATTTATAGTATGTGAATTAGATATCAATTAAAAAGTCATATGAAAAAAATCAATTGCTGATCTAACACATTATACTAAATTAATTTGAAGGCAAACAGGAGCTTAAATTTCACAAAGGCTTTAGTGAAACTGTACGGATCACGTAATTCCTTTCTGTTCTTTCATTTTCCTCATCTGGAAGAAGAAACAACACCTGACAACCCACATTTGTGATAAGATCTGACTGTATTTCTGACAAGCTTGTGTTTTCCACCAGAAGGTGCAAAATACAAACATAAGGCAACAAATACAGGCAACATTGAACACTAGGTACTTTAAATAGAGTCACAATGTGGCAGCTGAATCTCAAGCATGTGGGCAGGTATTCATTCTCACCCTGTGGAGTAGTTCATGTGATGCACTGGGCTCGAAATGGATCACCCACGGGCACAAAGCCTGGGGCATACGTGCGTGCATGCATGTGCTTATACCCACACAAGCTTGCACACATATACCACTTTGAGATTCAACCTCTACGTTATTACTTCAGTCATCATGGTGTCTTAAATGTTAAATTCTGTTTTCAAAATGGATAATCATGATAAAACTGTCAAGCCTGACAACTTTTTTAGAGAATAACACAGAACATTCTTCATCCTATAGGGAAGAAAAATGGTGCTGATGGAGTGCTGTTCAAATCATTTTCAGTGTAATCAGAAGGATCTCAATCTTCTTCCCTTGGAGTTCTTTAAGACCAGAGAGAGGAAGAATAAGAGGTTGAAAAAGGAAAAGGTACCTTACGCCATCATTTAGATAGTAAGTGTTGTTAGTTTAACCTTTTACAGAAGAGAGAGCAGTCTAGGAAAGGCAGTGCCTTGAATCTTAAGTTCCAGACAGTCATGGCAAATAGTGACTGCCTACCCTTAATTCACTGTAAAATGAACACATTTATAACAAAGGAATCTTCCTGCTCCTTATTCTTGACTTTTACAGATGGGTCTAGGATGTGCACAGCGTAAAATCTAAAGTGGGGACACAGAGCCACAGTCCACTCTGCCCACATGGCTTCTCGAGATTCCCCTGCCCCTCACTGCTCCTCAGATGCACGTGGGAGAGTTTCTTGGCATGTTCATGGGGCAGAGAAACAGAAGATGGCTTCCCACGTCTCCTAGCTTATCCTCAGAGCCACCAGTTAAAGGAGAGGTAAAGTTGAGTTGCATTTTGTGCTGAAAGGTCTTGGATCTAGTAACCCACCTCTTCATGCCAATCCTTCCCTTCTTTTAAAACTGAAAGAGTAAAACATGGCAGACTAAGACTTATGTGGAAATTTAAACATACGTGAAGTTGAGTGTTTGTCTCTCATCCCACACACACACATACACACACAAAAGGAATTTCTACTAACCTGCCCGTTCAGAAACACCATGAAGGGAACACTCATTTCTTTCTTTAGCTTTTTACACATTCCTCCTTGTGGAAGAGGAAGTGATGAATAATCGGATTGGTTAAACTGCCTCAAATCAAGAGAGAGGATCCTGCTGCCATCTCGGATAACTAAAAGCAAATGGGGTCTAGGTTTTACAGATACTGGATACGTGTGTTCACAGACAGTGGACATCCTCTGTGCTTCCCATTCATCAACCCTGGGTTTACCAGTTGGAGACAAGAAGCTAAAAAGAGGGGCAAAATCAGGGGCTTGGGGGTGAAGTGGGAGAGAGAAGGAGGAGGGAAAGAGGCAGGGCAGAGCTATTCCTGATTGTGTGACTTGTGTATATTTTACAAGATGAGGCTCAACTGCATTGAACAAAATCCCAAATAACTGTGGCTTTAAAAGGCACAAGTTCATTTTCTTCTCCCCAAATAAATTTGAAGATAAGTAAGCCAGCACTGGCAATGTGCTTCACAATCATCTGGGACTGAGGATCTTTCTATTTTTAACTCTACAGTCCTTAGTTTATAGCTTCTATTTTCAATGTCACCTTGAGGTTGCAAAATAGCAGCTCTAGACATTTCATCTACATTACAGGCAATAGAAAAGAAGAAGGGGCCAGAGCCAAGGACACATGTCCAGCTGAATCAGAGGTTCCCTGGGAACCCCGCCCAGCAACTTCTGCTTGCACCTCGTTGGCCACCTCTAGCTGCAAAGGAAGTTAGGATGTACAATCTATTACCTCAACATAGTGCTGACCTTAATGAAATCATACAGGTCACAGTGTGTTAGGCAGGAACAAGTAGAGAATGACTGATTAGTCCCAGGGAGCAATCAGATTCACCACATCTCATCCTACTTGGGAGGAGAGAATAGATGATGAAAAGAGAAAATAAGTTTCATTCCCCAGTGTATCTATGAGAGACCAATAAAATTGGCAAACTTTTATTCCCCCATGATCTAAAAGTAAGTAGAAAATTGAGGGATTTCTCTGAAAAAAAAAATAAGACCATCACTGTATCACACACACATATACACACCCATGTGAAAAACTAACCCCTTTTTTCATGGTCAAATGCAGAAAAAGGAACATGGTTACAAAAGAAAGTTTTCCCTTTAACACCTGTATCTTCCAGTCAAATGTTAGTGTGCGTGAATCAATGCTGTCCAGCCACACTGAGCCCTCATTACAAAAACTAATAATCCAAGTAACCCAAGCTTGTTCTTATACAAGGAAATTCCTAAAGAACAGACGGGGTTCCGAATTTTCTCTGGGTCCTATCACTAATTTAACTCTCAGAATTTGTACACATGGGGTAAGCAGCCCATTATAGTCTGAGACATTAATGTGAAGGCCAAACTTTAAGGAGCAATGGGATAGAGACAACACAGACATGCATGCTGTCCAGAGCACTGTCCAGAAAAGTTCCCACCGCCTCTGCCAGCCCCTGAACTGCCCATGTAGGGGATTTCTGCGATTACACAACTAGTTGGTTTATCTTGCTGGCACAGCATGCTGAGGGGAGGCTGTTTAGATGTCAGCCAGCTAAAACAGCTTCTCTGGCTACTGAAATAGCAGCTTTCATAAATATACAGTTGAGAAAATCATGTTAAAGCTTAAGCTATTAGTTATCCTTTTCATAAAAATGATGGATGATATTCTAAACAGGAATAATAACAAAGGTTTCTGGGAAGACATATAGCAGAGTGGTCATGGGAAGAGGCAGTGGGAACCGCCCCCTGACCTTTGTCCCAGCATTGAGGGAGTATTGCTCTGTAACTCTATTAATATAGACACATTAAAGTGTCATCCCTGGAAGTGAGGTGCACACACACACACACACACACACACACACGCTGTGTGGGTGCAAAGCCTGACCCATCTTAACAGGCGAAAGCAAGGGCAAAAAAATTTGATCATAAATCCAAAACGGATAGTGTTATCTATTTTTTTCAAAATGCCTCAAACATTTAAATCTGCCTAACATCGATTTCATTTTAAGGAAATTCAGTTGCTGAATTTTAAAGTTTTATTTATTACCTCTATTTTTGCTTGACAACTAGTAATGTGGGTGTTTTTAAGCATATCAGCTTTTGAACACAGGAGTCTCATTATTAAAGGAACAATAGTAAAAGCCCTGCTTTCATGTACTTCAGGGTCCTCCAAGGCTACCATTACTGATATAAATTTAAGAAATAAAATAAAATAAAATAAAATAGAGATTACAGTACCACTGGTCTCTGATAACACGTTCAGTGTCCCTGTAGCTTAAGGATCAGAAATTCTGTGTCTTTATTTCCTGGGGTCATGTCAGGGTCAAAGGAGGCTGACCCATCTCAGTCCCTGGTGTTCTCGTAACTCTCTAGAGGTCAGCCAGAATTAGTGCTCCCAAGCTTTCACCTTGGTTACACCCAGGATTGTCCTCAGTCTCAATTAACTAGTCAAAGAAAAGGATCTAGTGTATCAGAAGAAGTTTTCTTCTTTGCATTTGGCTAAATCCTAACTATCCATTTGCAAAAAGGAGTGGTTTGTACAAGTGTAATAGGTGCATTATATCAGCAAATTGATTGCTTTTAAGAGCTATCCCACCTTGAAAATACATGCTCAAGGGAACTCAATATAGGGCGTGGTAAGAGCTAGGGTTTAGGTTTGTCCATATTTGCTTTCTGATGCAGGAATGCCAGGAAAAGGCCTGAGGGATGGGTAGAGATGAAAGACTGTCAGTGCTAGAAGCTGGCTCCCTACTTCTCTGGAAATTGAGTTGTCAGTAGCTAACCTGGAACACACAAGTAAGAAAACCATCATCTTTTCTTTTTAATGGAAATTACTTAAATAATTATCTCACAGGAAATGTGTTTTAAAAATTGATTTCTGTGGGGTAGAGAAAAACTGGATATAGTCAAACAGGCAAGGAGTAGGTGTCAGCGAATTTATTACTGGTTTTGTCATTTATTAGATGTATGAGTTTGATTAACTTCTTAACATTTCTAAACCTTTATTTTTCTCATCTCTAAAATGGGAGTCTTGACGGTATTTCAGTTTTTGAAGGACAAAAAGCTCAATATGCAGCCCTGGAACAAAGAAGAGCTGTCCAACAAATGTTAAGTTTCCTTCTCCCCCCACAAAAGAAACATTTGTTAGTAGATCAGAAGATAATATCAGTAATCATAGATTGCCCTACAAGGCCAAATTTTACTCTGTCTTATCAAATTGCTTATGTAATGGTATTTAAACCAGAATCACATGGAAGGCTTATTAAAAGCATATTGTCGCCCCACACCAGGAGGTTTGGATTCAGCACGTTTGGGGAGGAATCTGTACTGTAACAACCTTGCTGACGATTTCAGTGTGCCAAATCTTGAAACCCAGTAGGTTAGAGCAATGTCAATATAATGACAGAAATCAGTCATTTTTCTATACTCTAATAATTTTATCTTTAAAGTAGATTAAAAGATACATTTGATCAGTTAATAGAATTTTACAAATTTGGGCTTTTAAAAACTCTGCGTAAATATTACCTAAATCCCTTAGTGCTTCAATTTAGGTAAGCTGTCGAGCAGAAATAAAGGTTCCCAACTTCACAGATGGTAAAATTCTAGTTCAAATGTCATGTCTCCCAGTGAAACCTCCCTGACAGTCTGATTGTCCCCTGTGGAATTAATCAAATCTCTTGGTTCCCTGCTCTTAACAAATTGTATTTACATTCATTTTATACATGGCCCCACCCACTGTGAGCTTCTGGAGGGGGATATTAGCACGCTGAGACCTCCTCCCCCCTTCACCATAGCACCAGGCACAGAATAAGCATTACACAAACGTGTGCTGCATTTCACTATACGTTTCTTAGAGTGCTTTATACTTGTTTTACAAAATTAAGAATATATAGAAAATTTAGGCATAACTACTGGTATAGCATTTTGACATATTTGTTTGAATTTGCAAGTCCATTAACCTCTATAAGAGCAGATGTTTCCCTATCTCTAGTAATTTCTCTTAGGAAGGAACTGTGAAATAATTTGCTTAAAAACTTCCCCTAAAGTTAAATATTGATTTAGCATCTCGTAAATGCAATCCCCTCTCCTCTGCTGTGTAACTGTTTTTAAATGAGTTGTCAGTGGATGAATAATGAGCAACTTCTTTTACAAATATTTGAAGATACCATAAAAACCCCACCAAGATAAAAAACCTCTTTCAATGTCAGTTTAGTGAGCCCCTAGTTATTTGTTCTGAGCACACAGTATTATAAAACACAGAACACACACAACCAGCTCAACTCTTGCTGAAATGACAGGAGAGAAAATTCCCATGAAGTGCTTAGGGGAATCAGCAGTCGCCTACTGACTGGTTACATACAATGTTAGAACAAGAGCCAGAAGCAGAATGCCAGCAGCAGCACTTACTTTTGGGGAGCTGTGGCTTCTATAACCATGTCCCTGTCCTTAGGGAGCTCAGAGCCCATGGAGAAGACAGATCATGAACAATCATTTACCAGGTGAGGCAAAAAGTGCTCAGGGAAGAACATACAGCAGTGCTAGGGGAGTGAAGGGAAAAGAAACACTGCCAGGGAGCTTGACAGACTAGAAAACATTTGATCTGAGTCTGGAATGGTGAGGTTCACCCAAAAATACTCCTAAGGACAGGTACTCTATTGATTGAGCTTGCTTTTTAGGTGGTTCAGGTCAGCACCCTCAAAAATAGTCTTTAAGAAGTTTAACGATAAAATATATGAACTGATGAAATAGCGGGCAAGTGGAGTTGCCCGAGCAGATGCTAACAGTCCAGCCAATAGGTTTAGACCAATGAAACCCAGTCAGGCTCATGAAACTGTAGGCAGCAGAATGTCCAACTTAGTAAGAGAGAAAAAAGGAAGGACACTAACTATAAAGGATTTATTCATTTTCCTCAATAAGACTAGGCCCCTTCATGTGCTTTTGTTAATTCATGAACTTTCCAATTCATGTTCCAGAACTCATCCTGCTATTTTGAAATACCTCTTACATATAATCTATGGGATTTTATTTAAGCCACATAACCTTGATTTTTATTTCTACCTCATTCAACTCAATGTCCACTCATTTGCTGGTCTTAAATTGGGTACTTAATTAGATTACTTAGTGACATCTAGTGGCAGATATTGTAACAAAAGACTATTTTAACGGGTTTGTGCTTCTGTGTGCTGAGAAGACATAAATGAGTTGTCAATGGATAAATAATAAGCAACTCCTTTTATAAATGTTTGAAGATACTATCCAAAAACCCCCATAAATCTTTGAAAACAAAGAGAAGAGGAACAATGTTAAAGGATTAGTCTCAGTTTTAAAAATGAAACAGACTTTTAAGAATGAAGACCAGGGATCCCTCAACCCTCAGCAGGATAATTGAGCAGTGGTCTTCCCCTGCTTCCCGTGGTCCAGCTCTCTTTCCAACAACAGGGGTCACCACCTGCAAGTTGACCCCCCTTAAGGCTCTGGCCCATAGGAATTTTCTCTGAACCTTTACAAGCTACTTGCCCCTTGGAGGTGGAGTCCAGAGATGGCATTGCACAGAGTAGCCCCGATTCTCATGCCCAGATGCCTCATGGGCTCCCTGGTTTCCAGGGTGCAGACAGGACACTGGTCAGTCAATCTTCACTCATCTGCTCTTTGCATGTGCTCTTCCTTCTGCCTGAAGTGTCCACTGAATACGTGACTCTTCACCTTCAAGATGCAAGACACTAACTTCTCCCTTGGGAATTGTTCCCTAATTTCTTTCCCACCCAGTTTTTCACTCTTATACATACAGTAACCCAGTAATTGTATTTGCATTGAAAGTAAGACGGATTACTAGATCCAGGCGAGAAATAACAGATGCACAGCTATGTGCTACTGCAAGGACATATCCACAGCAGAGTCAAGATGGTGACTGCATGGATGTTTAAAGTTCTCTCAACTGTGCCTTACCTTTTAAAATTTTCATTATGACATGTTGGGAAAAACAATCAGTGGGAAACAAAACAAAATAGTTCTGATTCAAAATATAAATGCATGAGGTTTACTCAAAATTACTTTACCAGAATTCATTATCTATATATTTTTAAATATTTATTTATTTATTTTTAGAAAGGGAAGGGAGGGAGAAAGAGAGAGAGAGTAAAACATGAATGTGGGGTTGCTGGGGGCTGTGGCCTGCAACGCTGGTATGTGCCCTGGCTGGGAATCAAACCTGCGATACTTTGGTTCGCAGCCCGTGCTCAATCCACTGAGCTACGCTAGCCAGGGCTTTATTATCTATAATTTTTAAAAAATCAAATTTCAAGAGGTCTTTCCTAAACCTGATAATAAATTAAGTCAACACAAGAAGACTATTTTTTATGGAAAGGAAAAGATATATTTATTTAAATTCTCGAAATAATTCATGTAAATACATGTATATGTACCTATGTATTTATATCTCTATGTGTATGTATCTATTTACCTGAATTATATATATGAATGCATTTACCCAAATTACCTATAAATACATATATGCATATATATATATACATAAACCTATATGTGTATATGATGTACATATGTATTAGAACATGTAGAGAATGAAGAGGTGTTAGAGAATAAGAGAGAGGAACCATGAAAGATTGCAAAAATTTTAAAGTGATCTGAAAGGTTAAGTTTGTCCACTTTAGATCAGAAAAGGAAACAAAAAAAGTTTTGCCTGAAATATGTTGAAGAAAAACCCCAGGAAGAATTGTTTGGGAGCTATAATGTGCGAGATGATTATTAACATGCAGGTTCTATGCTTCTACATGAAAGGCCCATTGGGTTCAGGGGGAGTTAATCTAATTTGTTCTCCATAGCTGCGAATCAGATTCACTGGTGAGGCCCTAAAACGATACAGACCCTGAAGAGTTCACCCTCTCAGACTGAGTCAGTAAGTCTGGGATGAGACTGGGCATCCGCATTGTGTTCAGTGCCGGAGGAGCATCCCATACACAGCTGCTTTTGAGCACTGCTTCCTTGCCCCTGAAGCTGCAGACAGCAAATTACTTCTTAGTCATGAGATCGGCGGACCTATAAATTTCTCTTTAAATTATTAGTCCTTGCTGTGCTCTCCTCCCATTTTGTTCAGCTCTGTTCTGCTTGTTGAAAGGATGTTATTTTCTCCAAGGCTCCAATAAGCCACCATTTCACACTTGAAGAAAATCCATTTATAAGTTCTAATTGTGGTCTTTTTTTCCCCAAAAGACTTGAAGTAGAAAAAAGGAAGTTGGTTGAACAGGGTTCCCAAAGGGGATAAAGAGGTTTCCAAAAAGGATATAAGCAAGTAGGAAGAGTGGAGGAGAAGGGCGATGTCAGTTTACAAAATGCTGGGGAAACAGTTTTCTCTTTTGTCATTTTTAAGAACTCTTCAAAGTTTTGAGGCAAAAAAATCATCAGCTAGTTAGGTTCAGAAGAGTGGAGGGCCATCCTGCACTGCAGTGTGCTGCGGCAGTCCTGGTCTGGGCCCTCCGCGCCAGCATCATTGTTAATAACACTCCCTTCCACTCTTAAACATACTCTGGACTGTAGCCAATAAATTATATGGTCACCCTAAGGTTAAGGAAGAGCATTTTGGGGATCAGACTATAAATATAGACTTGGCAAGTTTCTTAACCTCTGAGCCATTGACCCTTTATTTGTAAACTCAGAATGCCCCTTTGAAGATCGTTGTGAGTATTAACTCAAGGTGAAGTGCCTGGCCCCCAGTCTGGCACTGGGTGGTGGCTCAGCAAGGAGCAGTGGTTAAAACCAGGGTTAAAACCATGGCTCTGGGGCCAGCCCGCCTGGATTTATATCGGGATTCCATCCACCACCTCTGAGCAGTGTGGCTGTGAACAATTTCTTGTCCTCTTGGTTCCTCAGTTTCTCATTTGTGAAGTGGATATAAGGAGAGTCCTTGCCCAGCAGAGTATGTTGTAAGGATAAAATGAAGTAGAATATACACAGTGTTTTGAACAATACCTGGCCCATATTAAATACTAACTGAATGGAACGTGTTATTATTAACCCAAAGAAATTTAGATTTTTAATCTTACCTTGTAGATAGAATGACATCTCACTTAATCTGAAGCTGTCTTTTTGTGGTATAAAATATATAACTAAGACTCATTAATTATTGATTTTCATTTTGGCCTTTGCCATTCTAATAACTCTAGCTATGTTTGTTCCTTTTTTTTTTTTTCACGAGCTCTCAAAACTTGTTCGTTTGTTTTCTTACTATCATTACTACTTTCTAGGGAAGTGGGACCCCACAGGACTGCATCTGGGCAGGCCTCATGGTCCCCACCTTCTTAATGAAATGAAAGGTTGGGGAAGAAACAAAAAAGCATGAATCATGTCTTAAACAGAAAACGTGCCCAGAAGCTAAAGAGGAGTTGACAGCAAAGTTTCAACCAAGTTCTCATTCCAAAAAAGCTACAAAGAAACAGCATCTAGATACAGGCTTGGGGTGGTATGTAGGAGAGAGTAAGAGGCTTAGAAGTTTTCATGAAAACATCTAAATTCAAAGTTCATTAACTAATATTTTTTTCTCTTTATATAATTAAAATAAGACAGTAGGCTACTATCACAGATGAAGTACTGTTTATTCATATAGGTATATCTTTCAATGGAAAACAAAATTAAACATAACAATGTTTTATGTGTTAAGCAAAAACATTTTTATATTTTAATGTAAGCTTACACTGAACTCTCATTACAGTTATTTTCTAGTGAACCAAATAAACATATGTAACTTGTAATCAGTTTATTGGAAGAGCTGAACTTAGTAGGATGCAAAGAGAAAGCAACTTAAATTTTTTTCCTTATTCTCTTAACTTGTTCTTCCCTGCTCCTGAATAAAAATCTTGGTCACTGCTAGATAATAAATCTCAAGTTTCATTTTTAACACAAGAAAAAAAATCCAGTCAGAGTAATATGAAAGTTTGAAACTCTTATCCAATTGAAAACTTTTCCCTTCCCAGGCCTGGATTTGCTTTATGTTTGGAAACCTGCCAGAGGGAAAGTGGGGAATATGTAGCATGTTAGTAGGGTACTATACAGGTAAATTTTAAAATATCAGTGGCTTAACTCAATGGAAATTTAGTTTTAGCTTTTGTTCATAAAAAATGGAATGGGCTATAGTGGCATTGGAATAATGCACTGTTGGTGGAGGGAGGGCTCTGCTCCACCTGGTCATTTGAGGTTCAGCTATCTTCGATAATGTGGATTCCAAAGTTGTGCTGATCTTAGTTTTGGTTTCCCCCAAAGCAGATGCTGAAACAAGAATTTGAATAAAAGTAGTTTTTATATAGGAGGCAGTCACAGCCAATCACTAAAGGAAATGAGATAGGGAAAGAAAATAAGACACTAATGGTTACACAAATTATAATTGAGAGCAAAGAGAGAGATTAATCCTTCTGGAAATGGTAGAGAATATGTGCCTCAATATTATCTAACCCAAGGAGGAAGAAGCTGGAGTAAGATCTGGCAATTCCAAGCAGTCATTGTTGCTAATTCCCAGGCATTTCTGGCTTGCCATACATATAAAGAAGGCTCCAGTGGCTACAGAAAGCCTTCAAGCAGAGACTTAGCTACAAGCAGATGGGATATAGGTTAGTATGCATTTAAATATTAAAGGCTAAGGGCACAGGGGTAAGGCATTTATAGTGTCTGCTGCATCCTGAATATCAACATCCAGCTGACAGAGGAGGAAGAGAGAACATGAAAGATTTTATGGGAGGTTAATGTGGGCCAGGGTAGCAAGTAACACATCATGTTCACCCACATCCACTATGCAAAACTCAGTCGTATGTCCCCATCTAGATGCAAAGGGCATTGCCTTTGGGAGAGGTAACCTTATGGTAGGTAGTCAGCTTCCTGCATGGGGTACTTATGGAAGGGGAGCACAAGCCACAGTAGACTGCCAGCTGTCTCTATCTACCCACCTGCTTCTTCTCCACTTACTCATCTTGTTCTTCTACTGAATAATTTTTGTGTCCTAGTCAATCATCTGCATTTAGTGCCTTCAGGATTGGACTCAGAGGAAGGAGAGAAGATATAGGGCAAATTTTTCTTACTTGATCAGTTCCATTGAAATTTTTCATTAGTGCTCTTTGAATGTGGCAGTACCAAATATTGACCTTTTTTCCCTATGAGGTAATTTTGTGGGTTCTTTAGACCTCCATTTGTTCGTGATCTCTCACAGTTTCCTTGATGTGCCTACAACTCAGAGCTCTCCCAATCCCCTGATTGCTAGTGGTCCCTTCTCTTTTGCATTTACCTTGCTCAAACCAGCAGTGTCTTGAGCCAAAGCCCTCTCAAAACAAATCATCCATCATCTTCTATGTGATCCACGTCAGGTTCACCAGCATCTGGACAGGTGTGCGACTCTCAACTCTGCCCTGTCCTCAGCTCTAAGGAGCAGCTGACCAAATACAGATCACAAGCCAAACTCTTCTAGCCTTTTGGTCTTGGTTTGGTTTGGTTTTATGAAGCCACTCTCATTGGATTGCAGAAGGGAAAGCTTGCCTCTCTCTTCTTTTCCCATGGAAAGGTAGATGGAAACTCTAGGGATGCTGACTCCTCTCACCAGAAAGAACTTCCTCACCAGCTGCTTAAACGTTTTTAATGATGTTTTTCATCTTGTCTTTTACAGCCTCATACACGATGGGGGAAGAGCTTTCATAGCATTACTCATTTTGGACCATGCTGCCTGGCTCTTCCTTTGGAATAGGGGAGAATGTGTCACCCATTGTTTGCAGCCTGTGGGGTTTCTGAAGTTCCAAGACACCAGGAAAACTTGTATTCAGTATCTTGTTGCACATACTAAAGAATTTCTCCCATTGTCTAAATTTCTAGGACATCTTTGTGGCTACAATAATTAATGAAGAGAACTGTGAGAATTATTAAGCCCATTCCTTACATTTTAGGAAAGCAAGTTTCAAACTGTAAGTATGATCTCATGGCAAGAGCTCTTAAAAGGGGACATGGCTCAAGGGACAAGTAAAGCTCTAAAATAAATGAAATTTTGAATCTCAAGTGTAAATAAAGGATAAAATGAAGATGGAAGGAAGGGGCATTTAAAGAGAGCAATGTGGTCACCCAGGGGAACCTCCCTGTTTGAAAAGGACATCTTTACACACATACATCACAGTAAAGGAAAGGGATGAACACACAAATGCAAATGAAAAAAAATCACACCTATAAAAGCAGCTTTCAGAAAATTGAAGCACCTTGTGAACCAAGGTTTCAGAAAAAGAGGGGTGACTTTCAAAAGCTACATTTGGAAAATAAAAGAAACAAGGGAGGAATGAGTTTACTGCTGAGGAGAGACAGCACTCTGTTAACGCAGAACAGGAGCAGTGGGATCGTACTGCTCTTTGGTTTTTATTGTACTTTATCCAGAGGGTGATTTTTCAAGTGAAAAAGGATAGTGAAAGCATTTCTAGAAACAAATGGAAGACCAGAATCATGGCGAGATTGTAAAGGAACACTCAGTTGCTTTAGCTGAGTTACAGTTTCCAAATCTAGGAGAATGATGTCCCCAAATACTCAAGAACATACAAATATGACCACAGAAGTACTCTTAGGTGCTGTTTATTTATTAAGATGTTATTTATTTATTTTAGAGGGAGGGTAAGGGAGGGAGAAAGAGGAGAGAAACATTGATGTGAGAGAGAAACATCAATCGGTTGCCTCTTTAAACACATCCCAATCTGGAACTGCCTGCAGCCCAGGCATGTGCCCTGACCACCATCAAGGTGTTGGCAGAACCATGTTCCCTCTGAGGCTTTGGGTAGAATCCTCTCTTCTCTCTTCCTAACTTCTGATGGCAGCAGTAGTGCTTGGTGTGCCTTGGCACGCAGCTGTGTCTCCCCTGTCTCTGCCTCCATCGTTGGGTGTGTGTCCCCTACCACCTTCCCTCTTCTTATAAGGACCCCAGTCATATTGATTAGGTCTTGCCCTAATTACCTCATCTTAATTAATTACATCTGAAATGACACTATTTCCAAATAGTCACATTCTGAGGTGATGGGAATTAGGATTTTTAACCTGTCTTTTCAGTAGACCCAGTTCAACCTATGACATGGCTAGCCACTGTTACACGGCCTCTCTGAGAAGCATGGGAGTGACTGAGGCATGATTCCCTTAACCTGGGGAACCCAGAAGACAACGCATTCTGGAAAGTCACAGCAGAACAATAAAACGAGTTGAGTGAGAATTCTAAAAAGTACATCTAAATACCAATTACATTCTTTCTGCTTTTTGTTGTGAAGTTTTATTCAATAAAATATGTTCCTTAAGCTATTATTATTTCAATAGAGAGGCTATTGCCACGATAAAGTTTAACAGAAGCAAAACCTTACATTTAAAAGAGGTTGATTTTCACTTTAGGGATTTGACTTCATTATACAGAAAAAAAAGAAGTTAATTTGACCAATGTTGGGAGTGAAAGCAGACAAGTGAGCCAGCTGGTGCAGCTGGTTGTCTAAGTACAACCAAAGGGTCACGTAGTATTTACCATGAACGGTGGTAGAGTCAGTCAGCTCTCCACATGCTGTCTGCACTCCCTCTTCCAGACCATGGAGCAGTCGCTCAGGCAGGGATGACGTGAGTACTTCTCACCAATGGGATGAGAGCTGAAATGATGCGTGTCCCTTCTAAGTTGCATACTCCCATTTCCTATCCTTTGGTTGGAGGTGAGGACACCAAGGCTCCAGAGGCCTAAGACAGGGAATCTGAGGCCCAGAGTTGCTCTGCAGAGGAAAACTGCCTTCCAACAGAGCACTCATTGGACCATGAAGTTAGGGAGTCATAACTTACAGGCTAGGGTTTGTGGCTTACAGCAGGTGGTACTGTCATAATTAATACAGAAAGTTGCACCTAAACATGGAGTGCTGTGTGTGTTATGTGCCATTGAGTCATCTCCAACTCCTTGTGAATGAGAGATCTCTGCGCTGTCCCTCCTCAATAGCCCTGTCAGCTCCTGTACACACATGCCTCCGTCTTCTTTTATACCGTCAATTTATGTGCAGTAGCACATAGAGTGCTTCTACACCAAAAAACAAATTACAAAGGCTTAGAGGTCAAATGGAGGCTGTGAGGAAACAGATAACACAAGTGGAAAAAGTGAAAACCAATACTATAGAGGCCAAATATTTGGCAAAATTGCTGCCTGTCATAACTCAGACAAACTATATGCCTACTGAGACTGTGTCTTTAGAAGTGGTTGGAAAGAGTATTAATGTGTGATGGTTTTTCTTGTTGCTTTCAGCAAGGTATTACCAAGTAATCAAAAACAACCTAATGCAAAAATTGGCTGATTTGAAATCACAGTTGGAAATCACAAGGATGAAAAAGCTAACTCCTCTAGAATCTAAGGAGGAAAAAAAAAACACTGAAAAATAAAATCTTTGAAAAACAGAAGGCTGAAAGGATTCTTCCATTAAATAAAGTGAGTCAGTCTCATGGTAAAATTGGTTTAAGGCTATTAAAGTCCCATCCAAGCCTATTCTTTTGAATGCCTCCAAAGTAGAAACTATTAAGTTGAAATGTAGCGACATGGGGAGAGGAAACAGATAAAGCAGTCATACATTTAAGATATGATTCTTGATACATGGGACACGCTGGAAACAAACAGATCAGAAGTCTACTATATTTCTGAGGGATCTTTACTGCCAAAGAAACCACTATAGTAATTCACTGATTATTCAAGTCTCAAAATCCTTTGGACCCCAAACTTCCACGGACAAAGTATAAGTACTGAAAGTTCAATAGACCCTTGGATAATTCTTTGTGCCTATTTCAGATAAGCCATAGAGAATATTAGAGGAAAAAGGAGTTTTCCAGAGAATGGAGTTAGGCTCCACAGAGAACAACTGAAACAGTTTTCTCTCAGAGAGCAGATTAAGAATCTAATCAAGGAACTCCTTTCCCCTTCAAACTAGATCCTGGGTCCTTTTGACATGTCTCCATTATTTTTTTTTTTCTGTTTTGCTTTTTCTGGTTCATCTTCTACTTTTCTTGTACTTTTCCTCATAGGACTTTTTTAGTGCCCTAGAATCAGATATTATTCCAAGGAACTGAATTTCCTCTTTCTGGTAAATGGCATTTAGTGACCCAAATTTGATGTGCTCATTGCTATTGGGCTGTCTTTATTTCTAGGCCCTTTCTGCAGATAAACCTGTAGTACTGAAGATGTGGAAGACACACACATATCTATTTATCTCTATCATATAACTATCATTCACCTTAAAAATCATGAGTTTATGCAAATAACTCTAATTGCAGTACAACTCCAGATGGTTTAGTCATGCTTCTATCCATATTGTAGCTCTTAGTCAAAGTGAAAAAGTTGGCTCCCACTTCTTTAGTATACCTGCACATTTGCTCAATCTCCATTTTACACCAAAAATCTCAGAATTGCTGTGGAAATCAAACAAATTGGAATTCATGTTTGTTTTCAATTCTTTTTATCTTCAGGCTGAAGATATAAAATCAATGTACTGTATTCAAGTTACTTGGTTATTCATTTTCTCCTTTTAGTATGGTTTTTTATTAATTTGAAATAAAATAAGGTTTATATGTTTCTGCTTATATGCCAATTTGAAAAGCTTTTTTATATCCTGGTTGATGTGATTAGACTGTTTTTGAGTGTGTCCCCAAAGTCAAAATTTCCTAAAAAGATGCAGTTAGAGAAATGTGGCTCCCTCTTCCATTCCTTACCTTCTACTTTTTTCCCCATTCATATAGGTAATCAATCTCACTATTGTGGCTTGTCCTCTCTATGTTTCTTTTTACAGATGCATATTGAATAAACTATGATACACCCTATAATTGAGTAGTGTGTGGGTGTAAAAAATAATAAAGAATATTTTTATGAACTGGCATAGAATGATTTCCATGGCATATTATGAAATGAAGAATGCAAATGAATAATACTTCTTAATAAGATAATAAAATGTAGTATGTTAACCTAATAACAGAATACAGTATGTTAACTTTTTTGTAAAGGAAATAAAAATATACATGTTTTTGAAAAGAGAAATATGGGAAGGGCAGACCAGAAACTAATGAGATTAACTTTCATAAAGATAGTCTTGTTTTAAAGTCTATTTCTTCTGTTAATAGAGCCACTTCACCATACTTCTGTAGTCAGCATTAGCTTTGTATATCTTTTCCCTTCATCTTAGTTTCAGCATGTGTGTGTGTGTCAGCTGCGATAGCGCACTGTTAAATCTTCCTTCCTACTGCAGGGAGGTAGTTGCTTGACAACCTCTGGTTGTCACTTTCAGATCCACCATGGTATTCCCACCAAGGATATGCCTCACCTGGCACTCTGTCAGTCAATGTCTGAGAACAACTGGAGTAGTAGAGATTGGCCATTTGAACCCAGTGTGGAATCAGTCTAGTGGTTGGTCTTTGCCATGAACTCCATTGTTTTCGCTGAGGCTTTCTCAGTACTGTGATAATGTTTGAGGCTCTTCTATCCAATTCTCCTTTCCCCTCTCTTTTAACATGTGTCAGACCTGCCCAACATCTGCAGCCTGTCTCACATTTATAGTTCTTCTCTCTAAATCACTCACAGACATTCTCCTGATAAATATCTTACACATCTGATCCCTTCCTGGGATCTGCTTCTCAGGAAACTCTGACAGTCTAAGAACATGCTGTGTCCCTTGTAAAATAATTTATATCTAGATTTTAATAACCAATATAACATTCTTTAAACTGACAGCCATGTTTTTATATATTATATTCGTTATGATAATTAATATAGTTTGTCTTGTTTCTAACCTTTTGCATTTTGATTTCTATATGTATCCTACTTTTTCCAGGATTTTATTTATGTATTTATTGTTTGCCTTTTTCTGCCTAAGGTCAGAAAATTGAACATTTTATCCAGTTGTTTTACTTTATGTTTTCAGTCATTCATCACATGCATATTTAACTAAATGTCTAAAATTAAACATTACTTCATCCCCCCCCCCTTCCTAAGTAATGCAAGAATCTTGAAACACTTTAAATCTTCTCACTCCCACTCCACTCGCAATTTACATACCATTCCTGCCCAGGACTTGAGGTTTGCATTTTAACCTGTCAAGTTAGCATGCAATGTTTATTTTAGATTTATGTCTCTATTTATCATGTTCTTTGTCCACACATTTTCCTTCCATTCCAGACATTCCCTGTGGGGTCATTTTCCCTATTCCCAGAGTACATATTTTATAGGGTGTTTTCATAAAGGTCTGCTGATGATAAAATCTGAAAATATGTTTATTACATGTTAATTTTTAGAAGAGAGTTTTGATGGGTATACTATTCTAGGTTGACAGGTATTTTCTCTCAACATATTAAAGACATTATTCAGCTGGCTCATGGCTCCCATTGTTCGGGTTTGCTGTTGGCCCAACTGCTGTTCCCTGGTGGTGGTTGCTATTTTCTCTCTGGCTATCCTTTTTATTATTTTGAGTTGACCGTTTATTTATTACAATAATTATTTGATGATTTTTACCATTATTTTGATAATCTGTGTTATTATGGTGTATCTGGATGCAGATTTCTTATTTACATTAAGTAAAGCTTTTAAATTTATAGCAATAATTTCTTTAAATATTCCTCTTCTTTATTTTTTTATTCTCTTTCTCTGAAACTCTGATTAGATATGCTGAAACTTGTTATTAGCTTAATAGATCTCACCTTCTTTTTTATACATCTAATATCTTTGGCTCATTGTGCTGTGTTCCAGACAATTTCTTCTGATTTTTTCAGTTCACTGATTTCTTGATTGTGTCTAATTTGCAAGTTAACTTTATACCTGTGTTATATTTTTATTTTAACATATATTTATTTATTTGTTTGTTTATAGTATTCTATTTTGCTACAAAGAAGTTTTTTGTTGCTTTTTCATTTGGGGAAATTTTATCTTTTTTTTAAGTATTCCAAAAACTTCAAAATCTGAAGGTTCTTGGAGGTCAAAATCTGTTATTTGTGGTTTCCTTGTGGTGCTTTGCTTCCTTGTGAGCCTGATGATCTCTTATTGCATGCTCCTATTTGTGCTAATTTGGAGGAACCCTGCATGCCTGAGTGAATATATTCTGCACCAGGAGTGCATGTGTTTATGTCTGCCAGGATCCAGGGCTTGCTTCAGATTTAGAACCACTTTAGTTCCCTTCAAGAATGTTATGTTGATGAAGAATCTTATTCTTTTACTAATTGTTATATATAGATGTTACTTTTTGATTTCTTCTTTGATATGAGCCTTGTCCATGAATATGTTATTTCAAAGTACTGGAAATTTGGGGGGGGGGGCTATATTATTATTATTATTATTATTATTATTATTATTATCATAGATTTTATTTTTTATTGATTTTAGGAAGAGAAACATCAATTTGTTGTTCCACTTATTTATTTATTCATTGGCTGATTCTTGTGTGTGCCCTGACCTGGATCGAACCCACAATTGTGGTGTATCAGGACAACACTCTAACCAACTGAATTATTTGGCCAGGGCTACGCTGGTCATCTTTTAAATATTTATTTCTAACTTTATTGAATATGATCAGAACTGTGTGGCCTATAGTATATGTGTTAAAACTTTCATTAATATTTTCAACATTTAGGTGAATGTTGAATTTTTATCAAAGTTTTATGAACACAGTAAAAAATCATTGTCACATATTTGAGTTTCTTGATTAGTCATACATTCTATATGGCTTCTTACTTGGGACTTTTAGAAATAATTCTGAATGAAATATATTGAAATCTGCTGTTATAATTGCATTTTTTGTCATAAATTCCTTGCATTTATAATTTTTATGTATATAATTAGTGGTTAAATTGTTTTGTGGCATACAATTTGATGAATAGTACATCTTCTTTACAAGTGTGTTTTTTAAAACACTGCATGATTTCATGTTTGTGTGTCTGTGTATAAACTCTATCTTGAATAATATAATTATCTATCCCTATCCCTATCTCTCATAATCACACACAAATTTCCCTACATGTTTGAAATTCTGTTGGTGAACCAGTAATGTTTATAAAGTGAAAATATATATAATTTATAAGTTATTATCTGTTTCTTCCATGAAATTTATTTTTTGCCTTTATTTAAACAAAACTGTTAATTATGTTCTTAAAATAAAATTACCTAAGAGACTAAAATTAAAATGTAATTTAGACTTTTGGTCAAGATGGCAGCATAGGCAGACATGGCTTGCCTCTTCACACAACCACATCAATATTACAGCTAAAGTATAGAACAACCATCACTCAGAATGGTCAGAAATTGAGTTGAATGGAAGTCTGACAACTATAGAATTAAAGAAACCACATCCATCCAGACTGGTAGGAGGGGCACAGATCTGGAACAGGCTGATCCCACATCCATATGTGGTAGATAAAAATTCTGGAGGGACATGCTGGGAGGGAAGAGTCCCAGCCCCATACCAGGCCCTCCAGCCTAGAGTTCTAGTGCCAGTAAGATAAGTACCCACAATTTCTGGCCACTGAAACCAGTGGGGATTAAGTCAGTTGAAGTAACTGCTAGAACCCCAAGCAGTTCCTCTTAAAGAACCTGCACATACACTCACCTACTCAGACTCACTGCCTCTGAGTTCCAGTACTGGGGTAGCAGCTTGAAAGGCACCAGTAGTACACAGGGTGAAACTTAAGTGTCAGGTATCAAGGTGAGCAGATGCCATTATCCCTTTGCCCCCCTGCTCACAGAGCTGGTAAGCTGGTGCCATATCTGAGACTCCCTCAACCAAGCTTACATTGACCTACCTTGGAGATCCCTAGAGACTCTGCCCCACTCAACTTATGGGCCCACCTAAGCTGATTTTCCACATGAATGGCTGGTCTTCACTAAGCTTTACAACTTCCTAAATCCTATCAAACAAACAACAGCTGGTGTAGGTGAGCCTCAGGCCCAGTACTAGCAGCAGCCAGCCTAGCATAGCTTGGCTCCACCTGGGAATCTCCAAGCCCAGAATAAGTAGCAGCCATCTCAGATTGCTATATAGCTCAGTCAGGGTGCTCCGGATGAAACATAGGCAGTGGCTGACCCTGGCCTGCACCACCTGGGAAAACCCAGGGCCAGTGCACCCAGTGGACAGCTACAGACCATGTCAGAGCATCACCAACCTGGCCTCTGCAGAGCTGATCCTGCACAGAAGGTGGAGGTTGGTGGTCAGTGGTCACAGCCAGTCCTTGCAGCTGAGTGGCCTGGGTAAATCCCTCCCATTGATGTGCCAACAGCAACCAAGTCTCAACTACAAGAGGAGAGTGTACTCAGTCCACACAAAGAGTATACCTCAAGTACCAAGTTTGGGTGGTAAGGGAGGCTGTGCCACTGGACCCTATAGGACACCTACTACATTAGGTCACACTACCAAGACATAAAGTCAAAGCAGCTCTACCTAATACATAGAAATAAACACAGGAGGCTACCAAACTGAGGAGACAAAGATACATGGCCCAGATGAAAGAACACATCAAAATACCAGAAAAAGAGCTAAACAAAATGGAGATAAGCAATCTATCAGATGCAGAGTTCAAAACACTTGTTATAAGGATACTCAAGGAACTTAGTGAGGACCTCAACAGCATCAGAAGAATCCAGTCAGAAATGAAGGATACACTAATTGAAATAAAGAACAATTTACAGGGAAACAATAGTAGAGTTGATGAAGCCAAGATCAAATCAATGATGTGGAATACAAGTAACCAAAAAACAAGCAATCAGAACAACAACAAGAGAAAAAAAACCCAAAATGATGATACTGTAAGCAGCCAGTGGGACAACTTCAAGAGGTCCCTATGATTTACCTCATGAGGTGCCAGAAGAAGAGAAAGATCAAGAAATTGGAAATCTATTTGAAAAAAATAAGTGAAAGAAAACTTCCTTAATTTGGTTAAGGAAATAGACATGCAAGCCCAGGAAGCACAAAGAGTCCCAATTATGATGGATACAAAGAGGCCCACTCCAAGACATAAGTAAAATGTAAAGGTTAAAGACAAAGAGAGAATCTTAAAAGTAGCAGGAGAAAAGTAGTTAGTTACCTATAGGGGAGTTCCCATTAGACTGTCAGCTCATTTCTCAAAAGATACTTTGCAGGCTAGAATGTATTAGCAAAAAATATTCAAAGTCATTTAAAGCAGGAATCTACAGCCAAGATTGCTCTACCCTTCAAAGCTATCATTTAGAATAGAAGGGCAGATAAAGAGCTTCCCAGACAAGAGAAAACTAAAGGAATTCATCATCACCCAACCATTTTTATGTGAAATGTTAAAAAGACTTATCTAAGAAAAAGAAGATCAAAACTTTGAATAATAAATGGCAATAAATACAATCTATCAACAATTTAATCTAAAAAATGTACTAAGCAAACAAGAAGAACAGGGTTAGAATCATGGATATGCAGAAGGTTTTGATGTTTACCAGATAGGAGGTGGGTGAGGTAATGGGTGAAAAGGGAGGAGATTAAGAAATACAAATAGATAGTTATAGAATAGCCACAGGGATGTAAAGTGCAGTATAGGAAATGGAGTTGCCACAGAACTTATACACATGGCCATTGACATGAACAATGGTGGGGGGATTGCCTGAGGAAGTGTGGGGTGCTGGGTTGAGGGGTTAAAGGGGGAAAAATCAGGACAACTGTAATAGCATAATCAATAAAATATAATTAAAAAAATAGAATGTACTTTAGTCACAAATCTAAAAATTGAATATACTTTCATCAAACATTAATATAGATGAATAACAATTTAAAATTTTTTCACATGTTTATAAAAATATTCTTTAAACATATTTAAATTATCTATTACATTTTAAAATAAATACAATTTATAATTAATAATAATTTTGAATCAAACTTATTTTTAAAAAGCTGAATTTTGGTATATTTTAAACATTTAATAAATTTTACTTTCTTTTTAAAATAATAAAACCATTCTTAAATTTAGTATTTAATACCCATCTAGTGTGTAGGATTTAAACATCTCTATTGTATTTTACTTATGTCATATCTATATATGTTAAGATTAAAAAGTAATTTGCATTGTTAATACTGCAAAGTATTCCCTACCCGCAATGTGTAACTGTTGCAAATAGCATGATAATTTTTTTAGTACCTCCAGAGCCAAGAATTGGAATGGAAAAAGAAGGAAGGGAAAGTAGACTCCTAGTACTAGTGGAAAATGGACTTCAATATGGAAGAACTATTGCATTGATGTTATCTGAGAGGAAAGCTTTGATAAATTAATTGATTTTTCTTTCCTGGCCTAAGTACTTGTGTTACTCACATCCTGCATGCACTGGAAGAGTTCTGGAAAATGCTCGTCTCAAGAGAGGATATTCACACTAATGGTTTGTACTGTTACAGCTCTGAGCACTGGCTCTTGACATCTAGGAGTATCCACATGGTTTTCAATACATTTATTTTTGGTCTGTCTGTGATCTGAGGGTCTCTGTAGAGCTTGCAGCTGAGGTGGTCTTTCTCACTTAGGTGTAAGATGAAGGAAGTTCTATTTCTTCTCTTCTTCACATTCCATTAAGATAAAGAATAGGCACTTTTCAAAATTCTTCAGATTGGGTATGTGTTGATATACTCCCTGCATTCTTGCATAGCCACATAGTCATCAGGACTGAGGGCAACTGGCTTGATTATATAGGATGTCTGGGTTTAGTTCTTTTTGCTGCTGATGGTTCTCTTCTGTTTTCTCACTTGCAGGCTTGACATAAAAAAGTCTAATAATAATAACAACCACATATATTGCTATTTTGTACCAGGCATAATTTTAAACACTATATATTAGCTAACTACTAGTTAATTTAATCCTCATAAAATCTTATGGATTCAATACTACCACTGTCACTATTCTACACATGAGCAAACAGAAATGCAGTTAAGTAATTGACTCAAGATCACATAGGCAGTAAATAAAGGAACCATAAATTAAAACTGAACTGCGTGTCTCAAGTTGTTATTCTCAATCTCCATGATATGTTGTCTCACTAAAAACTGTTAATTATTTTTCTCTTTGTGGGTGTCTTATTTTTTCTGTCTGGAAACATGAAAAAAAATTTTCATGCTTGTAGTTCAAAAGTTTTACTACCATATGCTCAGGTAGTGGTGAGCTGTTCTGTTTTGTTTTTTCCTTACCAAACCTGCTTGGAATTTAGTATCTACTTTCCAACTACAAACTCAGGGCTGCCTTTATGTTACGAAATTTTTTGTTTTTATCTGTAAAATTATTGCCTCTCACCCATCATTTACATCTGTCTGTAGAAAACTTATCATTGGTACTTTAAATCCCTGGACCCATTCATGTCTTTCCTTCATCTTTTCCATCTCTGTATCTTTGTTCTGCTCTTTGAATGATTTCTTTTACTTGGCATTTCTTGCTACTAATGTAGATATCAATAGACTCCATTCTTTTCTTTAATTTTCCTATTACTTTTGTGTTTGTTTGTTTGGAAATCATGCTTGTTTACTGTGGCTCCAGAAAATCTTTTGAGTGGGCTTGCAGCTGTCTCATCAGGGGTCCTCGGGAATGCTATTTCTCTGGTTACCTACCTCTTCTGTTTGGTCTTTCTCTAAATGAGGGAATCACACAACTGTATTTTTGCCTTTTCTGTTGTCATTGGATCCTTTAGGCTCAGTTCTGATGTACCACATGGGGTGGCAACCTACCAAATGGAAGGCAAGCATTTCCAACTCTAGGAGCCAGAGGGGGCAGAGGAGAGGGCTGGGAGGAAGCACTCTGTTGTCTCCCCACTCTATTGTCTCTTCACCCGGTACGGGTTTAGCCCAACTGCTCAGCATTGTTTTCACCTCTTGGGAACGAGTGAGAACAGGTATAGTCATATGATCCAAGACCAGTTTTAGCCCTAGGGATACACACATTCCTCAGGGCTTCCTGACTCCAATTCTTGCCCAATAGGGATTTAGAGCCTCTAGATCCACGCTCAGGGAGGAAGTCCCACACCATCTTCCTGAGCAGCATCACCTACAGCCCAAGGCCTCCCACTCTGATCCTACAGTAAAGAGGACTGGGAATAGAGGGGAAGGGAGAGGCATTTAGGTTGGTCATCATGTTTCCAGCATCTGTCCTTCTATTCAAAACAACTTATATAAGAATGCACGGTAAACTAAAATCACATTACATTTTCCTTCTAAGATCATCAAAATTTTATTTATCTGTTATTCAAACATCTTATGAAATTCCAGATGCCTTTTTATATATTTAAAATTTATAATAAATCAGAATATTTTAATTATGAAATCCTTTATATATAAGTATATATTCATATATAAATATATATATACATATATAGATATATACACATCCCAAAATACATGATTTAATTGAAGTCAATTTTAAGGAAAAAGGTCAAAGAAAAGAAAGAAGTAAAAGATGAAGAGAATCCAAAATAAAATCCCTGTGAAGCACCCATACAATTGTCTAATTTTACTCTTTCAGGAGGTATCTTGCTCCATTCAACTTGGAAACTTTATACCTTTGGTGTAGTCATCCCTTAATACATAAAAATGGTAAAATTTTCTGGGCATTGGTAGATCAAGGCAGGGCTTAAAATTCACATGTAGAAAAGATGCAGACTGTCAATGGCTACACCAAAAGCTAACAGGTTTGAACTGCTAGCAGGGTTCTTGAACAGTTATTCCAGAAACTAGGCTTGGAGTGGGCACAGGGAAAAGGTAAAGGAGACCAGGAGGCAGACAGAAGGGCGGGGGCAGGGAGCAGCAGTGGCTGGGAAAGAGGCACAGGACAAGGAAACAGATCATTATGAGGGGAACATTTCCAATCACAGGCCAAGAATGCTCCTGGAGGACAAAAAAAAGCCTGGGGAGTAGACATTTTGTTTATTTCTTTCCTACTTTAGTCAAAGAAAAGTTTTGGAAAGAAAATTCATAATAAGACATTGAATCTACCAGGATCACATAATCAGAAGTAAATAGGAAAGAAAAAAGAAAAGTATACATTGAAAAGGCAGTGGTTGAGCTCCCTGACCTAGGTTTGGGTCCTGCGCAGCCTCCAACTGCCTGACCCTCGGAAGCTGGCACAGTCCCTCCGGGCCTCCATTCCCTCTCCTACTGAGAGCCCATGACAAGGAGTGGTCTCGTAGGGTGTCTGTAATCCTGAAAGAAACAGACATAAAATGTTTTACACGCCACGATGCCTGTAAGTTTACAACACTGTTAGTTGTTATCTTTGTTCTTTTATTGTTGTTCTAAGTTTTATTCTCTGGCTAGTATCCCTAATGCAGTTATTCTCGTTTGCCACTTAAATACAACGTAATAGAATAGTGAACTGGCGGGGAGCTGACACCCTCTTGAAAAAACAGAAGTGCTTACAAGGACAGCCACTAAAATAGAAATTTCCTTAACTCTATTTGGAGGTGAATTAAGTTAATACCTATATGTCAGGCTATTATTTTCCTTAGAAAAATATTGGTTAAATCTATTGTGAGCCAGAGATGAATGAAAAATCAAAACCATTAAGTTTTATATCGTGTTCATAATTTCAGCCTAGAAAAACTTTAAGGAAAATATACGTAGAAAACGTATATTGCCTCTATTGCCAGTTTGGTTACATAGAATACCAGTAAATGAGCCATAGAACTGCTTAACTTTAAGCAGCGATACTCCCTGGCAGAGGCCCTAGGGTGAACTGTTTATAAACTGTACACCATGGGAACCAAACGAGACCATTTGCTCTTTGTCACCTTATCGGAAAGGCCTGTCCTGACCACTCTTCTCCCGCTCTGGCTGTTTTTCTTCCTAGCACTTGTCACCACCTAACACTGGCTAATTTACTAATTAGCTTGGCTGCCTCTCTCTACATTGAGTTTATTTTATTGCTTGTCTTAGATTATTACTTTCTAAAAGGCTCTCTACAACACTAGACTAATTAGGGAGTGAGGTAAAAAGTTAATCCCATGGTTCAATTTAAAGGAAACTAAGAAAATCCTTTTCTCAAATTCAAATCCTATTGCCTATCATCCCACCACTGTCGTTTTGTTTTTTCACATTGTAAAGGTTTTTGCCAATTTTATTAAGTATTACATTGGAGAATTAGGCTTACTACTCATCAGTCGACACTACGGTGGAAGATTATGGGGCAGAGGGAGTGGTGACAGGGTAGGTGGGTAGGAGGGAAATGGAGGAGTTCAAAGACCAGGAGAGAGTGGTAAATAATGAGGCTAATGGAGAAAATGGAGGCTTGAAAAGATAAATTTTGATCAATGTATCATTATTTTTCTGCCTGACGCCTCCTTTATGTAATAGCCAGCATAGCCCTGAGTCATGTTTGGATGGGTGATTTCGATGGAATATTGACTTAACACTTTGAGGCAATATTTGCAAAGGCCAGAATTTAGTTGGAAAGTACTATGAAGTTAATTCTAAACACAAATAATATATTAAATTCTTTTTTCCCCAATGCAATCTTAAGTTTATACCGAGCGAATTCACATCCATACTTTGTCTATCACCAAAATTTAATGTTAAATAAACATTTAAAAGCACAAATTTCACCAACATGTTTATTAGTTTTAAAGTTAGTTAGTTTTAAAGTTATTAACAAGTTCTCTCCCTTGCTCATGTAACTCCCGTCATTTTATATCTAAACAAGCTATGTGAGCTTCAGAGGAGACTGGCTTGCTATTTAGAGCTTCCCAGTCATTATCACACAATCAGACTGCCACTCAGCATGTTGTCACTCAGACAAAAAAGAAATGCCAACTTATCTGTGCAATTTGTCACCCAAACAGCTCTCTGAAGATTCCTTACTTCATAGCTAGGATGGAAGTTAACCCACCTAACTAGCCAGGCATTATATTCCTAAAAAGGTCAGCTTGACACACTCTTAACAGAGACCACAAGCAACCAACAGTGACCTTAATACCTTTCCAACACAATTACTTTTGCATATGATGTAAGGTATTAGCTCAAGAACTGGTGGTACGTCCATGGGCTACCAGCTCTTCCTGTCTGCATACAAAGAAACCATGGCACGTCTCTTGGATCTGAGTTCTGCTTGTGCAGTTGGTGTGAATTTTTAGTTGGCTTTCTGTTCCCAAGCCATAGATTGAAATCTTAGAAACATTTGCTTTAGCAAGACAGCTAGCTCTTCAGTGAGCACACTCTTGAACCTTCTGCCTGAATATGCCTTTATGTCAGTCTCTCTACAATCACCAACTGAATTCTTTACACTAAGACAAAAAGCAGGCAGAAGATGTATGGATGGAGAGAAATGAGTGGCTTCCCAAAGAAGAAGTCCCCCCCTTTCTCAATCTTTTTGGGCAGATATGCATTTACTGTGAGGTTGAAACTTCAAGGGTCCCTCACTTACTGGGCCTCTTAGGAATAAATATTCACTTTCTTACATTTGCATTCATTCGTAATATTTTTTAGTTACTTTCCAAAAGAAATGGTATAAACTTGAGGCCCCACAAACTTAAGTTTTACCTCTCCTACTGGGGAATCTAGCAGCTCTACATGGCCCTTGTGGCCGTCTGATCCTGAGTTCTAACACCCACATTGCTGTCCAGCAGCAGCAGCAGGGAGCCGTGAACAGCAGCTGAGTTGCACAGTTATCTTGTGAACTCTATTAACAGTGGGGATCAGTGTGGGCAATGGGCAATCTAGTAAATACTTAAGGTTTAACAAAAACAATTTTTAAAAATCTATCTATTTTACTTTGTTCATATGGAGGAAGGCTTTCAAAGAAGTATACTGGGAAAAACATAATTTATAGGTTATTTTATCTTTTTTTATGACATTGGAAATTTGAGAATTCGAGTTCATAAAGATTGGCAATATATTTAAAAATATTCATCTTCTAGATCATTGCAGATGCAATGGGCAATAATTACAAATTTATTACAAAACAGAGATAGATTAAGAAGCATTTCAAAAGTTATAAAATTCCAATATATCTGTTTTACAGATTGTCAAAATACATGCAGACAGGAAAACTTTAGTAAAAGAGACATAATATGATGACATTGGACATATTTTATATTGAACATAACTATTTAAAATTCTTCATGTATCATGTGCAGGATACATTTTAATTAAATGCCTTGCAAAAATGCTCAGCTTTTAAACCATGTGATATTCCCAAAACAATAGTAAATTTCCAGGGAAAAATTGAGCTGCTAAAAAGTAATTTCTAAAATTGTCATCTGTTCCTTATTATTTCAATGTAATGACCTTGCTAGTGAAAAAATATCCATAAAAATATTTTTTCTTTGATAAGTGATTACTTTGTTTGACATCAAGTATCTTTACAGCATAATAAAAGCTAACATTTACATCACATTATGTTACTTAAAATGATTTTCACATGCTTTAACTCATTTAAACATCACATCAGCCCTAACAGCTGTATTACTCTTCATTTTCACATATGAGCACTGAGACTCAGAGCGGTTAACTAACCCTAAATCTTAAGCCAATATACCACAGGGCCAGAATTTTAACCACGTTTCTACAACTTTCTATCAAACCCAAAACTGATCTTTAGTTGAATTATGAATAATCTTTTAGCATAAAACAAATGTTTTTATCCTCCCCTGAGGACATTCTTCTTTTTATTGTTTTTAGAGAGAGAGGAAGGGAGAGAAAAAAACATCTCTTTGAGAGAGAAGCATCAATCAGTTGCTTCTTGTACATACCCAGACTAGGGACAGAGCCGGGACCAGGAATCGAACCTGCAACCCAGGCGCATTCTCCATCTGGGAATTGAACCCACAACCTTTTGGCCATCAGATGATGCTCCAAACAATCTGAGCCACACCAGACTGGGGATAAGCCAAATTTTTAAAATTTTCTGTCATAAGCACTGTCGACAGACAGTTCTTCTACAATACTTGTGTTACTTTCCCTTCGTTTCTTCAAAAAGCCATGAGGAAAAACCAAACCAAACCAAACCTTTTTATTCCCATGTTGATAGAGAAATATCAAATAAAAAGAAGCAGAAAGTATAACACCAAAATTAATGCCATAGCTATTAAAAATCATGTTCTTAGGGAGTAGAAGAGAACAAGGAATTGTTGTTTCATAGGCACTGAGTTTCAGTTTTGCCGGATAGAAAAAAACTCTGCAGACGGGTGGTAGTGGCCACTGTACAACGATGTGAGCGCACTTCATGCCACTGAGCTGTGCACTTAAAGATGCTAAGGTGACAAAGTTTACGTTATGTGCATTTCAATACAAAAATAGCTTGAACAGATGTGCATCCTCTCAAATTTTTGAACTCTAGAGGAAATGGGTTTAACTACTAAGAGTCCTGCTCCACAAAGGTAGTTGTTTACATTTGGCTGGTATAATTACTATTTATTTAACTGATTTTAAAAGAATTTAATAACATGGGAAAATGCTCATAATGTAATATAAAGTGGGGGAAGGAAGCATGATACAAAATCATATAGAATAACACAGATTTTTTTATTTCATTAATACAAAATCATATAGAATAATAACACAGATTTTTTTATTTCCTTAATAATTTGTATAGGTGCCCAATAGAGATTTGAAAACTAGACACAAAAATAATAGTGGTTACCTTCTGGATCAAGGTTCTGGAAAAAATGTTTGTAAAGAACTAAATAGTAAATAGTTTAGGGTTTGTGGATCATATAGGGTCTCCACTGCATGTTCGTGTGTGTGGTGGTGGTGGTGGTGGTGGTGGTATCACAACTCTTTAGAAGTGTAACAGTAATGCTTAGCTCAAGGCCACATAAAAAAAAGGCCATAGGCAAGATTTGACTCTAGCTGATTCCTCTTAAATGATAATTTTAATTTTTTTCTTCTATGCTTTTCTACATTTGCCAAATATTATACTATGAGCATGTAACACATTTCTATCATTGGAAAATAAAACAGCATTATATTATGATCCTAAAGATTTCTTCATATTCTGTGTGTAATATTTTTTCTCTTCTCCTGAGAAGCTCATAAAATCAGTAGGGTGTGATTATAATCTGTTATTCTTAATGAAATTATTCAAGATCTGAGTGCTTCTTTCTGAGAAAATGGACCATAATAAAGGAGGAGAAAAATAAAAAATTCAGGCAGAATTTTTAGTGCAAAAGCCCTTTAGGAGATTGTACTCATTAGTTTCCCGTGATTGTATCAGGAAAAGGAAGAAAAGAGTGGATGGGGCTAGATGTCACCCTTGAACCTCTGGAACATGAGGGAAGGATGTTGTGATATAACCAAGAGCTTACAAGTTCTTCCTGGAAGAAGATCTCCCCATTTGGAATAGTAGCTTCACCATGTGCACAGGCCTTAGTTGTAGGTAGAAGGCTAGGTCCTTGGTGTCTGCCTCTTTGAAAAAGAAGCTGTATGAGACCAGGAACCCTAGACTACATTGGCAGACATAAACACTTTCATTGGCAGAGGGATGGAAGCAATGGAGATAACACCTGATTTTAGCTTAGCATTACCTTTCATAATAAATAAATGGCCAAGGAAATAAACCAGAAAAAGAAAACAAACAAACAAACAGACAAACCCTTTGGCTACTGTCTTATGGTATCATGAAAATTCCCTTTTATTGTGATTAGAATACAAAAAATTAGTTTTACTTCAGAGTGGAGTCATCTTTAATTTTGGCAACATCTTGCAAATCTAAGTTCATTCTCCTTCTGTCTTTTCACAGAAGGTACTAACCTAGAGGCAGCCCAGGCCTAGTGTACGTTATCTCTCTTCCTGAATTTCCCCCATTAACTTCTGATTCTCTTTAAAAAACTTTCTTACTTTCCTTTGTTTTCTATTCTTAGCCTTTACTTCCTACATTTTCTAATTATCCCAATACAAGCAATCAGAAATTCTTGTACCCAGGACCTGAAATTGTTGTGCTAGCCAATTCAGTTTTACAAAGAGGTATTCCTTACTACCTGAGTTCCAATAAAGGAAAAGTTGATAGAAAGAGAATATAGTATTGAGACCCCTTGAGAACATGGGAGTGAGTGCTCCTCATGGCTTCATGGAGATGCTACCCAAATGGTGTCAGAACCTCCCTATGTTTCCTCGGCAGCAGCACGAGGTTTAGTTACAAGTAAGAGTAAGTGAGGAGCCATCTGACTTGAGATAACTTAGCATTTTACTCATAGGTTCATGGACTTTCCATATTAATCACCAATGATACAGAAGGTACTCACCTAGCATACCGCGTTGGTAGAGTCATAGCTTATTAAGGATTTAATTCTTATTTCTCAAGGGAGATAGTGAGAACTGCCTGACATAGATCCTAAGTCATCATCCCTGCTATGGTCTGAATATGTGTGTCCCTCCAAAACGTACAGGTTGAAACTCTAATCCCCAGTGAGATAGTATCTTAGGAGGTGGAGCCTTTGGGAGGTACTTAGGTCATGAGGGTGAAGCCCTCATGAATGAGATTAGTGCCTTCTGAAGGACACTCCAGAGAGATCCCTCGTCCCTTTCCACCATGTGGGAGATCCCTAGCTTTTTTCTGTGCAGCGAGAAGCCGTCAGCTTTGACTCAGGAGGAAGACCTTCACAAGAACCCAACCACAATGGCATCTTGATCTTGGACTTCGAGCCTCTAGACCTGTGAGAAATAAATATCTGTTGTTTATAAGCCACCCAGTTTGTGGTATGTTTTTATGGTACCAGCACAGTCTAAGTGCTCTCATGTGCTTTGGTTGTACAGGATCTGCTCTGAGAAAAAACGGTTTTTGAAAATGCTCTTGTGATCAGAGGCTCTGAAGAGGATTTTATTAATATGAAATAAAGCAGCTGCCAACCATAGATGTTCTTTCTGATCTGTCTTCCTCCCTGACCATTCCATTCCATTCTATTAAAATCAACTCACGATGCTTTAAAACAGCCTGTTCCTGGCCTTGTGCAAAGATAACATTCCTTCTGCCATTGCAAATGAGCCAGATGTGTCCTCCAGCAGGCATGGGGCACAGAGGCTCCAAAGCACGCTCCAAACAGTATTAAGTGCAGTCAGATGAGCTGTGCTCAGCGCTTTACAGGCTCATTCACACTTTGGAAGTCATTAACTCAAGCACATCTTTGTTGTCATCCCATTAAGTAGCAACCTCTTTCTCTGTATTCTTTTTTTTTTTTTTTACTGTGCTTTAAAGCTTTGAAAGGAAAGTCAGTTTTGTCACAGATAGATACACCTAGAGAATACACAATGCTTTATTGCTCTTCTTTTCAATTAATCTTTCTTGTGCTGGTCTAGTGGGACTGTGTTCTCTGGCAATGTTCCAGAGGACGCCAAGGCTGACCCCGTCTACCTGTCATTGTTTCCTGGGTGGTTCGATTATTTCCCTCTGCTTTGCCCTGGCAGCAGCAGCTCTAGTAATTGAAGCCACCTGTTCAGTGGCATGTCCTCTCTTTCCCAAGAGCAGCTGAAACTCCATATGTTGCACCACTGTCAGCTCACCGCTACCTGCATTTGAATTTGATTGCAGAAGAGGAGCACAGTGTCGACCTGAACCCAAATTGATTCTGCTGGGTTTTTCCAGAACTTGCAGCTGGCCCAAGTGCATACATATTGCTCTGCATCAGAAATGTGCCTTGATTTAAAAGAATTTAAGTGTGGAAAAGCATAATTTAGGAAACTGAAAAATCTGATGTGATGGTTCTTAGAAGCATAACCTTTACAATAAAGGGAACTCAGAAACCACTTATTTCAATCCTCTATCAACATATAATACCTTCCTACAAAATCTCCCATTAGTGGCTCTTATGGAGCATCCAATGATAAGGAGCATATTCTCTCAAGTAGCTCATGCCATTTTCGGAGCAATAATAAAATTTCTCCCATAATTAAACTAAAACTGAATTCCCCTATTTTATTCAGCCCATTTACTTGAATGTTCACATTTGTAACTATGTAGGTAGAATTTTTTTTACCCAAACTTCAATTATTTGAAGACAACTGTAAGGCTCTTCTTCAGGCAAAATAGCCTCCGTATTTTCAAACTTTCTTTATCATATCATGATTTGCAGATTTTCTCTTCTTTTAGCATATTGTTTTTTTTTTCTCTCACAAAATTGACTATCCTAACATGTAGATCACAGAACCAAACTGGTGATATGAATGCTGAGTGCAGAAGGAAGTTTATCAGATCTTCTAACCAGAAACTACAAGACAGACAGAAAATAAAATAATAAATTCAGCGAAGTTGCAGAATAAAAAATCAACATATAAAAACCAGTTGCATCTCTATACTTTAACAATGAACAATTCAAAAAGAAAATTAAGAAAACAATCTCATTTACAATAGCATCAGAAAAGAATAAAATACTTAGGCATAAACTTAACCAGGAAAACAAAAGATTTACACACTGAAAACTATAAAATATTGCTGAAAAAAGCTTAAAAAAACAAAAATAAATGGCATAACATTCTGTGCCCTTGGATTAGAAGATTCATTGTTCAAATAGCCATACTATCAAAAACAATCTACAGATTCAATGCAATCCCTATCAAAATCTCATTGGCAATTTTGCAGGTACAGAAAAAAGTTATGAAATTCATATGGAGCCACAAAGAACCCCAATAACCAAGACGATCTTGAAGGGAAATAAAGATGGCATCAAAGGTCCTTATTTTAAAACATATTACAAAGCTATTTTAATCAAAACAATATGGTACTCACATAAAGACAGACAAATAAACCAATGAAACAGAAGAGAGAACCCAGAAATAAACCCATGTATACATATATGGCTAACTGATCTTCAACAAGTTTGCCAAGAATACACGTTTGAGAAAGTGTTGTTTTTTTCAACAAATGGTGTTGAGAAAAGTAGACAGCCACATAAAAGAAAGAAAGAAAGAAAGAAAGAGAGAGAGAGAGAGAGAGAAAGAAAGGAAGGAAGGAAGGAAGGAAGGAAGGAAGGAAGGAAGGAAGGAAGGAAGGAAGGAAGGAAGGAAGGAAAGAAAAAACTGGACAACTATCTTACACCATAAACAAAAATCAACTTTAAATGGATTAAAGAACTAAACATAAAATCAGAAACTGTAAAACTTCTAGAAGAAAACATAGGGGAAACACTTTATGACATCATTCTTGGCAGTGATTTCTTAGACATGACACCAAAAGCATAAGCAACAAAGTAAAAATAGATAAGTGGGAATACATCAAACTAAAGAGTTTCTGTACAACAAAGAACACAATAAAGAGAGTAAAATGACAACTTATGGAATGGGAGAAAATATTTGCCAACCATAATTCTGACAAAGAGTTAATCTCCACCATATGTACAAAGTACTCCTACAACTCAACAAAAAAAAAAAAAAGAAAAAAAGAAAAAAAAACACCAAAACCCTAATAATCTGATTAAAACTGGGCCAAAGAGTTGAACAGACGCTTTTCAGGAAAAGACATAAAGATGTATAACAAAGAGCTGCAATATCACAAGTCATCAGGGAAACACAAACCAAAGCACAATGAACTATCACCACACTTGTTAGAATGGACGCTGCTATAAACTAAAAGTTTGTTGAATTAGGACTGTTCTAAGACTTATCTCTGTTGTGATGGTATTTGAAGGCAGGGTCTCCAGGAGGTAATTAAGTTTGGATGAGGTCATGGGGGTGGAGCCCCCATGATGGAATAGGTGCCCTTGTAAGGTGATGAAGAACCCAGTTCTCTCTCTCTTTCTCTCTCTCCCCCTGATCCTGCCATGAGGGAACAGTGACCAGACAGCCTTCTATGAATCAGGACGTGGACCCTCACCAGACACAAAATCTGCCATGGCTTGATCTGGGACTTCTAAGCCTCTAGAACTGTGAAAAATAAGTGTTTGTTATTTAAGCTACCCAGTCTATGGCATTTTTGCTATAGCAGCCTGAACTGATTAAGATAACCACCGTCCATAACACAGAAAATAACAAGTGTTGGTGAGGATGTGGAGAAATTGAAACCCTTGTGCACGGTGGGAATGTAAAATGGTGCAGCTCAGTGCTATAGAAAACAACATGGTGATTTCTCACAAAATTAAAAATGCAACTACCCTATGATCCAGCCATCTCATTTTCGAGTACATATCCAAAGAATTGAAATCAATGTCTCAAAGAGATATTTGCTCTCCCATGTTTATTGTGGCATTATTTACAATAGTCAAGAGGTGGAAACAACCCAAATGTTTATTGACACATAAATGGATAAAAAAATGTAGCATATGCTTGGAATATCACTTAGCTATAAAAAGAAAGAAATTCTATTATATGTTACAACATGGATGAAACATGAAGTGAAGTGAGCCAGGCACAGAAAGACGAATTCTGCGTGGTTCCACTTACATGAGGTATCTAAAAGCATCAAACTCATTGAAGCAGAAAGTAAAACAGTAGTTGTGAGGGCCTGTGGGGGGGAAACGGGGAGTCACTGTTAAATGGTGAAGTTTCAGGCGTGCAAGACAAAGATGTTCTGGCGAGCTGCTGCACACCGTCGTGTCTACAGTTAACAATGCTCTATAGTACACTGAAAATTGTGTTCACAGGTTAGATCTCACGTTATGTGTTCTTTACTACACTAATCGTAATTTTTAAAAGCCTACTTTGGTGTCCATGGTTATCAATATCCTCAGCAAAAAAGAGAAACCTGCATAGGAGAAAAATAGAACAGCTGTGGATTTCTACCAGACACATGGATGAACCAGACTTTCCAAACAATCCTGCCATTGAGAAGCCCCGTTCATGGTCTTTCAAGTCCTTGAAGGCTTCACAGAAGTGCCCATAGGTGAGATGGCAAGAAGCATCAGCTATCTCAAAGGGAGTTTCTGCTTCCAGGAAGAAAGTCTCACATTCAGAGGTGCTTCCTGTTTTTTCAAACACCTTGCCCACCTTCTGCTCACGAAGCATGCATTCTGCAAAACGTGAGTGAGCCCCACAGGAAACTGCCTGCAAATTCAGGTAGCTTTTTTGATTCTTACTTTCAGAGAAATGCCAGCAAAAGCTCTAGTCATTTGGGGAAGAACAAGCCTGGAAGAAAAGTACACAGCAGACCAGCACCAAGAGGGTGAGAACATTTTTCTGTGAAAATGTTATCTGCAAATTACATTGTTAAATAAATGTGCTTTCTTTAGGTTTTTGGCTCCTGTGGGTGGCGTTAGGTGGATGACTGCAAGTGGGTGGTGTTTGTCATTTCTTCGATGTGACGGAGGGGGAAAAAGGAAGGAAGGCTGAGGGGGAGAGTAGGAAGGAGGCCCACCAGGGCTGGAATGCCCCAACTGAACTCAGGGGAAGAATTACTAGAAGAATTTTTCCATTTCAAGAACTCACAAACCTTTCCTAGGATTTTAGAACAACCATCTTGAAACAAGCATTGATGGCACTGTTAATTAAATTGCATTAGTGTTTGTTTGAGCTTTGACTGAACTATTCTGGGGCAACAACTTCTTATCATGGTTGTAGGTGGACTAGTTGGAATGAGAGGGCCAGGCTCTGTATTCAGTTTTCAAATGGGCTTAGAGAAATTCAAGGTGATGGGTGCTAAGTCATATTATAAATTCTGGATAATCTTAGGTAATACATTGCTTTTTATGTAATTAAATTCAAAATAGGGGAAATTGGTAATTTCTGGTAACAATACTTGTTCAGCTCCCAATGTGTATTTTTATATTGCTTTTGTTTTTTTTTTCATTTTTTTCCTAATCCATATTACCAAATTAAGTTAAATTGCAAAACTGCTTTTGTTTATCAAATTGAGTCCTTGAAGTATTTTTTTCTGAAATGAAATAACAATCAATAACCACAAAAGTAAGCTTCTTTCAGTTACCTGGCAGAAGGGCTGGGTGAGAGCACTCTTCTCCACCAGGACTCACACATAGATCTGTAACCTCCACTGGTCCGAGCTGGTCCATGTGCATCCTAAATAAGACCACCCTTAGTTGAGAATTAAGGAAACAAAGCTGTTAACCTCTTTTTGGTTGTAATAAATATGAAAACACCCCAACAACTATATATCAAACATAAACTTTCTAACACATTTTATTTGGAAAAATATACATCTAAGGGTTCAAGAAACATAATAATTTTTTAAACCGTAAAATCTGTTCTGTGCATGAATTTAGTCCCCTTTCAGCTGTCCCATGTAGTCTGGTAAACCTCCATGTCACTGTGGGGGAATATCTACTGAAGGTTCCCAAAAGTAAATGCTATAGACTCAAGGAAGTGCTTATCCTGAGGAACCTCACATCCTCTCAGAACGTACAAATAGCGTGGTAAGAAGATCACCAAATATTGATGAAAGCAGGCTAGATTTCTATTTCACTAACTATTTCTGAATTTCAATTTTCTCATCAGCAAAATGAGGGAATTAAATTAAGTGTTCTCTGAAGCCTCTTCTAGCTCCAAAAAGTATTGATTCGTAGGTCCTAAGAAAACCTGGAATCAAAGACAGCCCATGCTAAGTGTCAGGGGAGTTGCTGTCATGGTTCAGAGGAGCAGACGCTGTACAGGGCTGCAACAACGGGGCAGCCCCAGGGGGCTGCGAGATGGGCTGGGTCTGCAAAACGGACAGAACCTTAAGAGGCAGAGAAGAGGGGCAAGAGTTCACAGGCTCACTCGGAGATCAGAAGATGTGCAAATATGGGTAGATTCAAACGGACCCCATATGCACATCTGCATGCTAGAAAAAATCCTGTTTCTTGCTGCCCTAACATGCAAGGATAATAATGGTCACTTGTGGAAAAGTTTTAGTAGCTAACACAGATGATCCAATAGGCAGAGTATCCTGAGAGGAGAGCCAACAAGATGGGCTGGATTTTAAACCCAGAGCTCTTTTTTGTTGTTGTTAATTTTGTTTTTCAATTACAGTTGACATTCAATGTTATTTTATATTAGTTTCAGGCATATGGCACAGTGGTTAGACATTTATATAATTTACAAAGTAATTCCCCTGATAAATCTAGTACCCACGTGGCACCACACACGGTTACTACAATATTATTGACCATATTCCCTATGCTGTACTTTACATTCCTTTGACTATTCTGTAACTACTAATTTGTACTTCTAAATCCCTTCACCTTTTTCACCCAGTGTCCCCAACCCCCATCCAATCTGGCAACCATCAGTCTGTTCTCTGTACCTATGAGTCTGTTTCAGTTTTGTTTGTTTATTTATTTCATTCTTTACATTCCACATATAAATGAAATCATATGGCATTTTTCTTTCTCTTTCTGACTTATTTAATTATGCTAATACCTTCTAGGTCCATCCATGCTGTTGCAAATGGTAAGACTTAATTCTTTTTACGGCCGAGTAATATTCCATTGTATATCTTGACCACATCTTCTTTATCTAAACAGTTCTCTTTTAAATAGTTTGGTGTCCCTTAAAGAAGTTCAGAAAGTAAGTATTCCTGAAATAAAACACAAAATCATAGGATAACAAGACATTGTCTTGAGGCAATGAGGCAAATAGACAGAGCAATACTATTCACTAAGAAAGTTGCAGCTCCCTATGTACAGGTACCTCTACATGACTCCTGCTCCTTGCCCTTTGACCCCATCCTGTTCTCCCAGTCGGTCAGTTCCTCTATGATCTCTCTTGCCTCCAGGCCAATTCAGGTCCCATGGCCAACTACCTCTAGTATTAGCTACCTAGACTCCATTATTTGTTTTGTTTTCATCTGCCACATCCTTTGCCATCCAACAATCCCATTACTTGCTCTCCCCAATTCTACGCTTAAGCTCCCAAGCCTGTGGTGGAATCAAAACTGTCCCGAGTGTGTTCCCCATGTGTTTGTTTTTTATAAACCTCAATTGGACTATTGTTACTACTCAACTATTTTTAAAAGTTCCTTTATAATTACATCTTTAAATTTTCACCATCATTCATTTTCTTTATCTTCAAATTCTTATTGTCATACTTTAACCCTTTGATAATATCCTACTTCTTGTATTATTGATGTTTGATATTATTAGCTGACACACACACTCCAATTTTTCTCTATCACTTCGTCTCAAATTTATGCTGTATTTTTACCCAGGGATATACTTAACCAGCATTTAAAGGGTGTTTATTAAAAGCCAGGCTCTTATACATATGTTGTCATTTAATCTTTTCAACAACTCTGTTAGGTAAATATTATCATCTCTATTTTATAGATGAATAGGATGTGTGCCCAAGATCACAGCTAAAAAGAACAAAGCCGCGATTGAAACTTAGTTGATGTCATATCAGAGCCTACATTCTTTCTTCTGACCCTGAGGGTAAGTGGGGGAAGGAGTGTGTGTGTGTTGGGGGGGGATTCGAACATCTATGTGTTCAAATATATTGTCTCATATCCAAGACCAATCTGTCCCTTCTGCCTCTGCCTTCTCGCCCACCCTCACTCACCTACTCAAGAACTTTATATCAGTTAGCTTTTGCTGTGTAACATGCCCCCCCCCCAAACTTAGTGGCTTAGCAATAATCACATACCATTGCTCACACATCTGAAGATAAGCAGATGTTTCTGCTCATAAGGGCCAGTTTGGGCTCATTTCAGCTGCCCTCACTCACATCTCAGTGGCTAGCTGGAGGCTTGTCTGGGACTGGATGGTCTAGAACAGCCTTACTCACATGTCTGGGAACTGGCCTGATATCAGCTGGGGTGACAAAAGTGGCTAGGCCATGTGTTACTCATCACCCAGTAAGCTGTTTGAATGTGAATGTCTATAGGATTCCCCAAGGGACATAAAAGAACAAGCCCCTGTGTGCAAGTACTTTATAAGTTGCTTTTACATTACCTGTGTTACTGTCCCATTGGTCAAGCAAAGCCACTGTCAGGCCCAAAGTCACCCAAGGATATAAACAAAAGGGAAACACAACTATTGTACAAAAGTCTACAGACTTTGATATATTCGTTATATACCACCCTTCTCTTTAATCTCTCCCTTTCCACTGTCTCCTCTCCCTTGATCTACCAACTGGGTGCAGTCTACCCTGTTCTAGGAAACCTTTCTTCAATCCCACTGTTCCTGAGGGATTATGTAGCTGAACCCACGAGTGTCAGGGGTTGACTGTGTAACTGAAAATTCTCTGAATTAACTTCCATGTAGACAGAAAACTATGACAATTAAAGGATAACCAATGTAGTTTAAAAATGTGTAATGACCACAGCTACTGTCAAGAACAGACAAACAAAAGACTTTTTCATTTCAGAGAGGAATATTGATCAGAAATCTTGGCATATAGTGAGAATAAGAAAGTAGACTGACGTTTTGGTTGTTATATTTCTGTTTGTAAAATCTCTCCAATGTCCCTTCTTATTACCTGAGCCTGAGGGAGACACTCTCGGAGCTCCGCCCTGGTGCACCAGTGCTCCAGCATCTGTCTCTTTCCTGAGCCTTAGCAAGGAGGCAGGACATTCAACCTTGATAGTTCATCATCACTTATATCTCATTATGTTAATAAGCAAAACAAAAACACCTTAATCTTTCTCTGTCTTTACCAAAGCTCTGTTGGACGGAATATGTTCTTTTAGCTTTGCAAGATACTACGTAACTACCTCGTGCTTCCCCAACACCGTCTCAGAGCTTCCTCTTGTCCACATCCTTATTCACACTCAGCATTTTAATTCATTTCAATACGACAGTATGAAATAGTATATAATATTTTAATTTGCATTTCTATGCTATAAAAGTAATGCTTCACTGCACAAAATGTTAAAATGTAGTTTTTTTCTGATTTCTCTTGCTGTATCCCCCAATCTAATTTCTTTTAGAACTAACCTGATTCTTTTTTGTTTATGATCTTTTGCCTGATAAATTAATCCCATTTTTCTCTGGGTAAATATATTTCAAAGCAGGTGTTTACACCTCATGGTAACAGAGAAAAAGTAAACTATTTGCATAAGTAGAGGTAATATTCTCCAATTGTCCTTTCCTGTAGTTCTCCCACTAGTTGATCAGCAATGCAAGCAGCCACAGTACTGCATGTAAAGCGATCTTGTGATATTTGCTGCTTGGCTTAAGAAAATGAAGTAGCTAAAAATCTGACAAAGATTTCCTCTTGTCACTGTCTTGCCTTTGGACACTGGTGAGGGATTTCAAACACTAACAGGACTTCACTGGACTTGGATCATTTTGATGAAGTCAGAAAAGCACCTAGGTTCTGGGCCTTTTCCAAAAAAAAAAAAGAAGTGTGTGTTTGTGTGTGTGTGTGTGTGTGTGTGTGTGTGTGTGTGTGTTTTAATCCCAGGATTTTATTGGGCAGATGAAGGTGGCTTCATTCCTTTGGAAAATTTCCCTCTATGTTTGTGCAGTTTGTGATGTGCTTTTCTCTTTGTTCAGATGGGATTTGGAGGAGCAAATCCTGATGTTTGTCTCAGTGAAAGCATCAGAACATCCAATGATGTCATATCGTTAAATAAAATGTATAGTTATACAAGAGACATTATAAAGCCTTTTTAAAGGTCATTGCAGAATCTTAAGTGATCTGAAAAATGTTCACAAAATCACATGGAGTCAGTGGAGATTTTATATGTGCATATATGCAGTAGTTATGTTTCTTTCTTACAATCTATCTATCCATCTACCTATCTAGACAGAGAAATACAGCAAATTATTAACAATAGGTATGTTTGAGTGAAGAGATTATGAATTTGTAAACACTTAAACATATATTTCTGATTTTCAATAGTTCTACCATACACACGTTTTATTTTTGTAATTCAAAATGATTAGAAAAGTACCTATTAATAAAAAAGATAATGTGGCAAAAGTTCTCAGAAGACTTGGCCTTAGACTACAGGAGCTTTGATGAAGAAATTGAATATATACAATTATTTTCCTTTCTGGTTTCTTGAGTTTGACATTGGTTTGAGAAAATAATAATGGAATAATAACTTCCCAGGTATATTTTGTAAATATACATTCAGTAGATTCAGACATTTGCAGACAAGATTGGTAGCCTGTTGGGGTCTATTTGCATGAAGGACAGAGGGTTTTGGCGATAAAAAGTTATTATTTTCTTGAGGTTAGTAGTTGGTACCTCTGTGTCTTCCCTTAACCCCATCCATTGTGATATGGATGGGTATTTTAACCTCGCATTGGGAGGCTTTCCAGTTAATGAAGGCAATCAGTGTACTAAAGGGAGTTAGAGCAGACAAGCTGAGTTGAAGGTGTCCTTGGGCCAAAGAAGAGCTCAGTCACACCTTCATACAGTGACAACGAGCTTCCTACTCCTCTTTCAGAGAAGAGTCATGACTCTCAGGTGAGGAAGTTATGAAAGAGAATGAATAAAATAAATGCTTTATCAACTAGTGTTGGTACAAAGCAAACAGGTCTCAAGGCACCCAATTTCATTGGTATCCATCAAAGCATTGCTACCTCCATCTGAAAGCCTGATAAAAATGAGAGACAGTAAATGGGTGAGGTTGTGGGGATCTGCTCCCCGCCTTCTTGGGTTCCCATCATATCTGTTATCATCATAAATTAATCTCTTGAATAAACAAATTTAGAGATATTTTAATATGCTACTGTACCTAACTTGTTAAAAATTCCTATATACAATTTCCTAAGACCAGAGGAAGAATTTAAAGCTTCAAAGCAATTGAGCACATTTTTATGAAATTTTTGTACCATGTGTCTAGCAGTGTACTAGGTATTGTGAAGGCTAAAGAGACAAGACACTCCCTCTGAATGAAGATTGCAGGATCTTATTTGGGAAATAATAGTAGATGCACATGCAGCATACAAGCATCACGTATGCCAAGTAGGATGACCTATAGGTGGAGAAAGTGGCCTATTGCAATTTTAGAATATGGACTCTGGGTTTAGTTCCCCTGAAAATCTAATCTTGGTTTCTTTTAATACTAGCTGTATCTAAGGCACCTTGGGAAAGTTACTTAATCTCTCTGTATGCCTTGGTTTCTTCACCTGTAAAATGGTGGCACTAAATCTGCTTCATAAAGTAGCCTGTATGTATTATGCTTAGAAGAGCTTCTAACACACAGCTAGAGCTCAATAAACAATAGCTCTTATCACTGCCAAATGTCAAAAAAGAAAAGGTCCAGAGAATACATCTGATACTTGTATAATACCGATTGCCAGAGTTAGAGCAGACTTTTGACAAAAAGCGATGCCTTTTAGAAATGGCATGGTCAGATTTCAAAGAACATTTTCAGGTTTGCATTTTATAAAAGGCTGGGAGTTACTCATCTCAATGACAGCTGCAAATCATTCCCATACGGAAAAGAAAATAAGTGGGAAGAAAAAAACATGTCAGTTGATTATTCTCTTTTAAAAATCTTACATCATTGATACGAGGTTTCTCTTGAGAGTTTGAAAACTTCATGACAACCCACAGCTCATGATGGTGACAATTCTGAGGATATAGAAAAATCATTTCCCATGCAGGAAAGAAGAAAACATGGTAAGAAAAGATAAGAGTATGCCATAATTTTTTTAAAAAGGTAAGAGAAAACAAATATATATTAGTGCCTACTATGCGATGCGTGGTACTAGAATCTGCAATCTAAAATTAAATAATATAGCCTGTACCCTCAAAAGTTTAAAAGAAGGCAATGATTAAGTGATTAAAATACAATGTTAGGGAGTGGGGCAATTGAGCAAAAAGGAAAAAGGACTCACGGACATGGACAACAGTGTGGTGATTTCTTGGGGGGGCGGGTATAAGGAGACTAAATGATAATGGGAAAAAATGCAGTGAAGATTAAATTTAAAAAATGCAAACTGATTAAGGTTAGACCAAGGAACCACAGAAGGCATAGAAGGGGTCTCTCAGCAGGGCCAGGAAAGGCATCCTGGAGAAGATGCTACCTGAACAGGATGCAGAGGAAGAAGTAGTGCAGGCACATCACTGTGTCTAGGTCGCCAGTGTGGAAAAGTGAGGGGTGGAGCTGAGCCTGGAGAGTAAAGTAGAGGACATGTGAAGGAGTTCTGCCTTTATTCTGAAACCAACATGAATCCATTAAATGATTTAAGAAAGGGAATGATAGTTACCTATTTTTATTTTTGAAAGATCATACTGGTTGCATACTTGGAACAATCTGAAAGGTAGACCTTTCATTCTAAGCTTTTGTAAGTTTTACAGCTACAAAATCTTGTGTATTTATATTGTGTACTTATAGCTACAAAATCTTGTAGCTTTCTGAGTCCATAAAGTGAGGTGCAACTCACAGTCTGTTAAATCTGGGCAGCTTGCTGGTCTGCTCCAGTGCTATCAGCCATCCAGTAGTCCTCCTTATACTTCCCCTCAGTTCCCTGTAACTAATAACATGACTGCCACCATAGACAAAGCAAAGGGAGGTGAGAAATGAACTTGTTTTCTTTCTTTTTTAAATGGAAACTAATAGACGCACCCCGGGAAGCCACACCCCAAGGAGAAAGTACTGTGCACTGGTTGATGGCATAGAATCTTGATTTAAAAGCCAGTTTTGCCCATTGCTCTGTCTGTGATGTTGAGTAAATTTGTTAATATCTCTGGCCTTGGTGTCTTTATTTTGAGACACTGAGTGGTAATAGAATTATGTCTGCCTTATGTCAGTTAGAATTGGCTAACCACTGTAACAAATAAACCAAATCTCAAAGGCTTAAAACAATAAAAATTTATTTCTGGTTCAAATCAAGAAATAGCATTAAGTAAAATAATAAAAATAGTTAAAGGTAGCAAGATAAAAACAGTCCATACAAAAATTATTTTTCTCATATATACATAATAACTAGTTAGAGGACATAATAAAAGAAAAACTGTTCATTTACATTAACAACCAAGAAGATGGTTCATTTACAAAGCTGTTCATTTACATTAACAACCAAGAATAAATTCAAAAAGTGCAAAACTATATGAGAAAAATGTTCCTGAAAGGTATGAAAGGAGACCCGAACAAATGGAAAAACACTCCCAGTTTTGAGTTAGCATAACTCAGTGCAAATTGTCAACTCTCTCTACATTAATGTAAAATTTAACACAACCCAAATAAAAACACGAGTAAGCTTTTTCATAAAGGTAGACAAACTGATATTAAAAATCATGTGGAGCACTCAATTCAGCAGCACTTTCATTGAAATTGCAGTGATACAGAGAAGAGTAGCATGGCCCCTGTGCAAGGATGATGCCCAAATTCACGGAGAAATCACGTGGAAAAACAAACAAGGAAGGGTAGATGAGAGTGCACTGTGAAGGATCAGACCTATACCACGAAGTCTTCATAAATAAAACAGTATGGTCCTGGTACATGAACAGATAAAAAGACAAAGAGGACTGATCAGAAAGCCCAGAAACAGGACCACATACAAATGGAAATTTAGTATATGTTAAATTTAGTGTATGATAAATTTAGTAATTTGTGTCATCACAAATTACTAGGAAAAACTAATTTTAATTACATAGTTGTGGGACAGGAGAATAGCCACCTGGAATAAAATTAAGTTAGGTCCATATCTTATTATATATAAGCATAAACTCCAAATGGAACAGGGATTTAAATGTAAAATGAATGGGGTTGGGGGAGTACTAGAAGAAAGCATTGGTGACTTCCTCTTTAACCTTAGTACAGGAAAAGATTTTCTAACTATGATGCAAAATCCAAAGGTGATTTTTTAAAAAATTGATAACTAGCTATATAAAAGCAAAAGTTTTCTGAGTGACAAAAAAATTATATAGTCAGACAACTGAAAAGCTGGAAAATGTTATCATAACTTTACCTGTAGATAAAATACTAATATAACTAACATAACTTTTAAAGATTACTTAAAACTGAGGAGACAAAAGTTTTAAAAATCCATTAAAATGGGAAGAAGACAAAAGCAGACAATTCACAAAAAGAGATATAAAGTGACCCTAAAAGATAGAAAAAATGTTTAATATCACTCATAATTAGAAAAATTCTTTTCTAAGCTCAACTATACTGGGTTAATATTAACAGATGACAATTAAAAAGTATAACACATTCCACAGGAAAACAGGCACTCTTATACATTGTTAATAAGAACACAAATTGATAAAACCTTTTTGAAGGAAATCTGGTGATATCTAAGAAAACTACATATACATTTACCTTTTAATTCAGCAATTCCACTTCTGGGAATTTACATAGAAGATACACTTCCAATAATACAAAAATGCACAGGGACAGGGTAATTAACTATAGCATTATTTGTTATTGCAAAATATTGGAAACAATGAATATGTCTAAATAGAGGAGACTGATTAAATAAGTTATGCACACCTATACAGCTGTAGAAGAAAAAATAGAAGAGGATTTCTAGGAACTAATATGAATCATTTTCTGGGATACATTATTTTAAAAAAAGACAAAGTGCAAAAATGTACCTATTACCTGTCACCTCTCATAAAAGAAAAAGAAATAAAACATACACATGTCTGTTCATTTGTGCCAAACGAAACGGAAGGTTAACCCAGAAACTAATAAGATTGCTTTCACATATGGAGATAAGGAGGAGAGGCAGGGCGTGGGAGGCATGATGGGAACAGTTCTGAGTGTAACTCTCTGAACAGCTCTGACTCTTAGAAACCATGATAATGTTTCATAGACCAAAAACATAAATAAATGATTCAAATCAAGCAGGATGAGGAGATAACACAAAAACTCAATCCCAACAATAACACACGAGTCCACCTCTGTTACAAACTACACAGGAGGGGGTGGGGAAGAAAAGAGCAAACCAAAATAAGTTTGTAAAACAGTATTTCGACTCTATACTCTAAAGATCAAAAGAAATGTATACACACACTGTACACCAGTTAGTAAGTTGCCCCACTTCTCTAGAGTAGCATAGGTTAGTAATTCTGAAACTAGTTCATATACATTTCAGGACTGTGCAAGTAAGTAAATAAACTTTGAGTAATGAGAAGCAGATTCCTTAGTGTCAGAGAAAGATGTTAAAAATAAGGAAAAGAGGAAGACTAGAATGAACCTTATGGCATTGGATTGAAATGAAATAAACTAATGGTTAGAGAGAGAGAGGAGATAGATGACAGAAATTTAAATTATGTGTACATGTACAAGTTTCCATATACACATATTATTTTAGCTTTAGCGTTGTCTGCTGAGAGGGCCTAGGGTAATGACCGCAGTGGCAATTGACACAGCGAACCCCCAGATTTTGGTTTCAAGACACCTTTCACTAATAAGAGAAACTAGAGCTCTTTGGAGAGAAAGAAATGATCCCAGGGCTGGGACAGGGAACATATAAGGTTAGCCTAGAACATCTTATGGTACAGAAAAGAAAAGAAGTGTTTAAAAAAAAATGGACAGGACTTCTGGCAAGATGGAGGCATAGGTGGATGCACCATATCTCCATGCACAACCAAGATTGGAACAACAACAATTTAGAGGTAGAATAACACCCAGGACTGACAGAAAATTTATCTGAATGGAAGTCGGACAGCCCTGAAGTTGAAATAGACCCATTTATCCAGACCGGTAGGAGGGGCAGAGACAAGCAGCCGGGTGCGGGGTCGCAGAGAATAGGGCACATAAGGCAACCGGGAGCACGTAAGGCATCTGGGGCGCCAAGATTGCAGCAGGTGGACCCTGAGTATGCAAGCGGCAGCTGGCAGACCCAGTGAGGTGGCAGTTGTGGACCAGGGCAGAGCGCGCAACCCAGGATCCCAGGGAAGGGACTGGGATCCCACAGAGAACGGAGCTACCACCATTGTTCCCTCTCGACCCCACCCTCATATACAACATCACAATCTAGCGACTGGGGTGCCCAGCCCTGGTTAACACCTAAGGCTCTGCCCCTCACTGTAACAGGAGCGACCAGACCGAAAAAAAAAGAGAGAGAGAGAGAGATGGCTCAAACAGAAGCACAAATCAGTGCCCCAGAACTCATCCTTTTGAGTGACTAAGAGATAGCTAACCTATCAGATGCACAGTTCAAAACACTAGTGATCAGGAAACTCACAGAATTGGTTGATTTTGGTCACAAATTAGATGAAAAAATGCAGGTTACCATAAAAGAAATGAAGAAAAATGCACAGGGAACCAACAGTGATGGGAAGGAAACCGGGACTCAAAATAATAGAGTGGACCAGAAGGAAGAAAGAAACAACCAAACAGAAAAGAATGGAGAAATAAGAATTTTTAAAAAATGAGGAGAAGCTTAGGAGCCTCCAGGACATCTTTAAACGTTCCAACATCCAAATTATAGGGGTACCAGAAGGGGAAGAGGTAGAGCAACAGATTGAAAACGTATTTGAACAAATAATAAAGGAGAACCTTCCCATTCTGGCAAAGGAAATAGACTTCCAGGAAGTCCAGGAAGCTCAGAGAGTCCCAAAGAACTTGGACCCAAGAAGAAACACACCAAGGCACATCATAATTACATTAGCCAAGGTAAAAATGAAGGAGAGAATCCTAGAAGCAGCAAGAGATAAGGGGACAGTAACCTACAAAGGAGTTCCCATCAGACCGTCAGCTGATTTCTCAAAAGAGATCTTACAGGCAAGAAGGGGCTGGAAAGAAGTATTTCAAGTCATGAAAGACAAGGACCTGTATCCCAGATTACTCTATCCAGCAAAGCTTTCATTTAGAATGGAAGGTCAGATAAAGTGCTTCTCAGATAAGGTCAAGTGAAAGGAGTTCATCATCACCAAGCCCTTATTTTATGAAATGTTAAAGGGACTTATCTAAGAAAAGAAGATTAAAAAAAAACATGTATAGTAAAAGGACAGCAAACTCACAATTATTAACAACCACACCTAAAGCAAAACCAAAAGAAATTAAGCAAACAACTAGAACAGGAACAGAACCACAGAAATGGAGATCACATGGAGGGTTAGTAATAGGGGAGTGGGAGGAGGAGAGAGGGGGAAAAGGTACAGAGAATAAGTAGCATAGATTGTAGGTAGGGAATAGACAGGGGGAGGGTAAGAATAGTATGAGAAATGTAGAAGCTGAAGAACTTATAAATATGACACATGGACATGAACTAAAGGGGGGGGCAAGCGGGTGGGAGAGGATATATAGGGTGGAGGGGAGTGAAGTGGGAAATGGGACAACTGTAATAGTATAATGAATAAAATATATTTAAAAAAAAGAAAAAAATGGACAGACATATGTTGAAAAAACACATGTCAACCTGAAGAGATTCTCAATGGTCAAATCTGGGCCAATTTGAAAACAAAGTAAATGGTGACAGTAATAGATTATAACACATAGAATGATATAAATATCCAGGACTCTATGCCAATATACATAAATAATTGTATAACCAATAACCAATAAATGGGAGAGAAGGAAAAACTCTATTGAAAAATAGAATTCTAATTAATTCTAATTAATTAATGTCAAAGAAATTATAAAAATAAAAAATCATCAGTTGCTGATAAGTGGGTCAATATAGCATAAGAAATAGGATATTTACATACTCTTAAAGTATCTTTTTATAAAATATGAATTAAGTACAAAAGAAAAAATAGTTACTCTAGACTGCAGAAATCCAGAAGACACTACTTTAACAAAGTGAACAAAATTAACATTCCCAATAATAAGATATTAAAATATTAGACTCCCTGATATGATGTACTAAGAAACCCACAATATCACTTCTGTGCTATTCTTACCATACATGTATAATATGAATTTAACCACTATGAATTTGATCATGATCTGGGTCCTGGGCCATAAAATGGACATTAATGGGACAACTGACAAAAGTTGAACAATGTCTGTAGATTAGTTAATAATATAGTATCAATATTAATTTCATGATTTTGAAAATTGTAGTTAAATAAGAGGTTAACATTTGGGAAGTTGGATAAAGGGCACATGGGAATTTTACATTATATTCTGTATAATTTTTTATGATTTTTTTGTTAGTAATAATTTTAAACTAAAAAGTTTAAAAAAATAATTAAGAAGATAAATAGGCATTTAAAATGTTGCCGTCTATGCTTACAAACTTTCATTTTAGAAAGGACACCTTTTAAAATGAAAGTAATCTCAAAATAAAAAGATACTATCGCCTCAAATGTTAAATATATTTTACTTTATAAAAAGCTTTCAAAAAACATACAGGAAAGGTATATTTTTTTAAGTATAAATTCTCCCTTAGATCAGTATGTTTCCTCTCTCTGATTCATTATTTTGATTTTCCAACTGTTGCTTAGATTTTCAGAGGGTATGACTCAGGTAGTGATGTAATATTTCTGTAAATTAACTCCTAGTGATAATTTTACCCCTGTGGGTACTGAACCTCTCATAGTCTAATTTTACATATATATTATTCTAGGCAACAGGTTTCAGGGAATTCCATTTCTACCCAAGGTATTAGATGTAATTCAGCATCAGTGAAGATTTGGCCCACATGTAACAAGTACTAATTTGCAGTTACAAAGTTTTCTTCCTTATTTTAAAAAGGATGATGGCAGCCAGGACTTTGCTCTGGCCGCCCGGCTCTGGAAAGGTGAGGACACCTGGCCAACCACAAGACTCTTCCTTGGGCTGCAATGACTTCACATCCTTAGTATCAAATAAACTATGTTGAGGCACTTTACTTCCTCAAAATATATTTATTTACAATAAATAGCTAATTATAATAATTTTTTAAAAATTCTGTTTTAATGAAATGTTTTGCTTTGGAGAATTAAGGTGAAAATACAACAACCACCAGAGGGCATAAGATATTAAGAAATATGACAGACAAAGCCTGCTTGCTTCTGAGATTCTCAGATTTCATGGTTTGAAATTTTAGGTAACTATTTCCAGAAATGAACTCATTTGGAAGGCAAATGAGGTATGTGCAAATAAGGACAGGAAGAGGTCAGGAGGGAAAAGCTATCATTTTTTTTAATAAGAATGAAATATTCAACCATGTTCTCAAAAGTGCTCACCTACATACACTTATTAGTTATATTATTGATTTAGGTTAAACATTCAGTTATACATTAAAATGGGTTGGCAATGATAAATTGTGATGTTTCATCACAGCCTGGTGATATTTGAGAAAAATATGGACTGTTTAATGCAATTGTATCTAGAAAATACAGAATGAGCTAGTTCCGAATCAGTGAGGCCAAGGTGTTGAGCTCAGTTTGTGTGTGGATCAGTGAACATGTCCCTACATCAAGGCCAGCCCATCACTCTAAAGAGAAAATGCCATGTGGGGTGCGGTGGGAGTGTGGAGAGAGTGTGGGATGTGCACAGGCGCCAGCCCAGCTCCACACCTGACACCTGAATCAAAGTGCACACCTACCACTGTCAGGTCAGTGAGATCTCACAAATTGGTGATATTTTGACCTTGAAATCAGAAATTATTTGGAGCAAAATTCAAACTTCTGTTCCTCCTATCATCATTCCCTCAACTACTCCTTTCTCATTTCTATTTCCTTTCTCACGTAAGCCCCACCCTTTTTTCTCCTTTGACAGGTATATATATGGAAGAGGTGGCGAATTACTGCTTTTAATGGTTTAAAAAATTATTTCAATTCTGCCAATACTTTTGCTGAAATACCTTGAGTGGGCAAGTGATACTACTAGGCTTGAACTTGAACACAATCATCCTCTGCATGAAATGGCACCTTACCCATTACATTGAGTTCATTTCTTCCCCATTGCATAGAAATCTATGCAATGTGCTATTTTTCACAGATGAGGAATTTTGAAGGAAACTGTGCATATTAGTTGGACTCAATATGATATTTCTATGTCCAAAAAAGGCCTTGTTGGTTCAAGGATGATCATGAGCAATACTGATCATGATCAGACAACCAGACATAGCAGTGCACTCCTTGTTTCCCCACGCTGCTCCTCAATCTCTCTGAACAGGTAAAAATAAACCAGAGAGCTGAGAGTGCCATCTTGACAACTTAGCCAAAATACCATGTAATTATTCTCAATATAAGGTGGGAAAGGAGGGTGTGTATTATTATTTAGAACGTTTATTTATATCATTTTAATATGTTTAGGGTGATTACAATGTTTCTTTTTTACTTTTTCAGAATAAGCTTAAAAATAATTGTATGTTATAAATATTCTGCATTGTCTTAAAATTATTAGAGTCTATTTTTGCCTAATATAATAGTTTATTGTTTCATTTCTACTTCCTCACCTCCAGCTTTTTAATCAGTCTCTTATTATAAGATTTAGCTTTCCTCTTTACATATGGGGGTTGTTGAGCCCCAGTTGTGTCTAATTAATATGTGAAAATCATCATGAATCTGCCTATTCTGACTGTTCATATTACTGTGATTCCTTTGGGACCCAAATTCTTCTATAAAGGAATTGGGTGGGTTTCAGAAGCAAAACCTGGCACATCACATTCGGCCCACCCAGGATCTGAGTGTGGGTGCATAGAAGTTGATCCCACTCTTTTCCGCTGAACATCAAAAAGTTCACAGAAGAGTTCTTTTTCCCCCACCAGTGCTGGACCCTACTGGAAATGACACAGAGGAAAGAGACCTCGCCCTGAGCTCAGCAGAGTTCATGTTCCCATCTCCAGTCACTCCTTTGAGTGTCCATGTGCCCCTGAGGGATCCCCCATGACATCCCTCCTCTGTGAATTCAGGGAAGATGAATTTCCTTCTTTCCCAACCTTGAATTTCTCCCTTGCTCTGATGCTCATAGAATTACACTGGGGGATTATTTGAGGTTGTGTTACGTTACATGCAGTAACAGTTTGTAGGGCAGCCAGGCTTTGATGACATCTGCCAGCAGGAGGCTGGGTTATACTGGAAAATGCCCTACCCTCAGGATACAATTGAGATTGAGGTCATATCCCTCACACCTGGGTAAGCTTGGATAGGTCCCATAGGTAGCATGGGGGGAACTTCAAATACACACACACATATTTGAATATATATATATACATATACATATACATATACATATACATATACATATACATATATATATGTGTGTGTGTGTGTGTGTGTGTGTATATATATATATATACACACACACACACACACACACACATATTTGAAGAAACTATAGCTTCTTTAATTTGCATAATGGATTTACTCTTTCTCATAAACACCCATATCACTGGATATGAAGAGGTGGACAACACTTTTAAATTGGTCAGTATTAGGTATTATATTCTCTTCTATATAATTAGAATCTTCCATTATGCATTTTCTTATGGACAAATGCCAACTCTTTCCAGCTTCGTCTCTCTTTTCCTGCTCTTTCTAAAGGTAGGGGAGGCTTAGGCTGATGTGATTGCATGGCTGCCAGGGCAAGGCTTGCCAGAGCCCCGTGGGTCCTTGGTGAATGGCCTGGTCTCCTCCCACCTGATGTGTCATGAGTCTGCATGGGTCTTGGGGCATTTTGCTGGCACACGCTCTGGTCCTGACCACTTGTGTCTGGTTTGCCTTCCCACATTGCATCCCCTTTCCACATCCTCGGGACTCTGCCAGTTCTCCAGTCTTCTGAGAACCAACACATTCACTCACTGAGGCAGAACCCCTAGGAGTCAGTTCTGCCTCATTCACTTGTCTACTTACCAAGGCCACCACTACTGCATCACCTCACGTGTTGGCAAATAGCCTTCCAATAGAGCCCTTTGCTCCCACAGGTCCAGCGCTGAGAGGAGAAACTAAACTCTTCTTTGAACTTTCTGAGCAGGACACATGAACTGAAAACCTACTTCTCTTATTCTCCTTCCTCTCTCCTTTTGTAGTCCTCTGGCACAGAAGAGCAAACATCCCACTTCTGTTTAATTCCTATAGGGACTTCTTTGTACACCCTCTTTACATGTCTCCTTTTTTATGTCCTTTCTGAGGTAGTGTTTATAGCCTTTTTTCCTAAAACCACAGTGGTGGATAGGTTGCAGAGAGAAATGTGTATAATTTCCAGTGTTAAAGTAACCTTTAACCACCAAGAAAAGAAATATATATTGTCTCAGGCCAGCTATGGTTGCAGATTCTAGATAACTGATTGGTTAATCCTTAGGCAGGACCTGGGTCCTGGTTGAAACTTCCAGAGAGGCTCAAGCTTAACCCAATGATCAGCCTTCTGCATTCCCAGCCTCCCTCCCTCTTTTTAGCATCACAGACATTTATGTCAATGGGTCTTGTTAAGCCCACACCTTTCACACATTTGGCTTCTGGCAATTGGGCATATTTTTCTGAAATGATACATTCTTAAAAGTTCCCTTGGCCAGCAAGACATACCAATGTCTTTTCATAATTATAAATAAATTGGCATGATTTGTTAGCATTACCACTTATGATGCCTTCTTAGCATCTCTGTACAGTCCAATCATCCAAGAAGTTTTATTTCCTAGAAGATGAGAGATTCAGTTTACTCTTGGGTAATGTGGTGAATCTATCTTCTTTCAACACTATTTTTACACATATATTCCTACACTACTGATCACAACCTTTGTTATTCTGAGTATAACTTTTACTTTTACAGAACTCCTGGAATTGATCACTAATAATTCTCTACCTTGAATACATAGAGAGGTGAAGAAAAGTGTGTATCTGTGTTTATACAGGGTTATATACTTAATAGAAGAAACAGAACACTCACATGTCAACACTATTCTCTTAAAATTAATATAAATTAAGTGTATCTAGTTATGTATAACTTTCTTTTGGATGATAATGTCTTTTGTGAACTTTACCCTTTCCCATTTTGAATATCATTATAGATTTATAGTATTATAAACTCAACTTGGTTATGAATAATCACTTCTTAGTGTACAAATGGTTCCAAGGTGGATAGTGGAAACACCTTAAAGCTGGCTCCATTGCCCTTCCAGCACTGCCCCACGTGCTGGACAGCATCCTTGCATTCAAACAAGGGCAAAGTCCACCTAGTCTTCAAAGAGCTCTAACTCCTTTTATTGGGGAGCTAGAAGAAAGAACAAAATCCCAGACATTAGAGAATACATTTGACATTGTTTATTGCTCTACCTTTTCAATGGGGGAATGCATTAACAGGGCACATTTGTATTTTTAGTTTAGTTTTGATTTCCTAGACTCATTTTCTTTTTCCCTATTTTCTTCTTCAATATACTTACATCAAGATTGATACACAGTTCTTCAGGAGGGGTTCAGATCAGTATTATCCCCCATTTCTACCTTCCAGCTGAGCCTAGAATTCAAATCCTCTTTCCAAGGCTTCTGTTCTTAACTTTCAGCTTGAAAATTGAGGAGAGTTTCACAACAGAAATGACATACGAGCCAGGTCTTAAAAAACCAGAGACTTTATCAGCAGACCCATGTGGGGGTGGAGAAAGGGAGAAAGGCTGTCCCAGATAAAACTAAGCATGTGTGTAGGTGTCTTGTGTAGAGATCCAGAGGCATGAAAGGGACTTGGAGTAGAACAACGGGAGGAGAAGGCAGTGACATGGGTTGAGGGCAACATGGTATGTTTGGTTTGTGCGGCGGGAATCTTGATTTGCCACACTGTGGAGTTCCAGTTTTGCCCAGTAAGCGCTCATAAGACAAAAGTGACTAGGTGACTTTAAGAAATGACCTGGAAAACTAATCAGCAGAGTCAATTCACAATTAATTACAAAAATTAATTTCATTGTGAAAAGAGTTCTAGAAAGAGGTTAAAGAAGAAAAATTTTATGTTTAAAACTTCTTTTAACAAATCCTTGATGTTTTTATACATGAGATTGATGAGTAAAGTCCCAACGGAAACATTACCTCATTGTAGAAGTATGATAGTATCTGTCCATCTCCTTGACGCGTGGAAGAAGGGATCAGACACAGCCATTGCCTTTGTGGTGGGCAGGATTCTAAGACGGCCCCATGAACTCTGCCACTGGTGTTCCTACAATTAGGTTACATCTTTGATTAGATTACATTATACGGCAAGAGTGAAGGAATTGTACAGATGTAACTAAGGTCCAAAGTTGGTTGAAAGACTCATCAAAAAGGAGGTTTTCCAAGGTGAATCTCAATCAGTTGGAAGCTCTCTAAAGGAGGGTTTTGAACTTCACAGAGATCAGAAAGAGATTTCTTTTGCTGGCTTTGAAGAAGCAAGCTGCCATAACAAGTCCTATAGCTGCAAGGAAGTCAATTCTTGCAACAATTAAATGAGCTTGGAAGAGGGATTTGAAACTCAAATGAGACCCCAGACCTGGCTACTACCTTGACCACAGCTTTGAGACACACTGAACAGAGGACCCTGCTGCACCCAGTCTGGATCCTGACCCACAAAACCGGTGAGATAACAGTGGATGTGATTTTAAGCTCCAAAGTTTGCCAAAATGAAGCAATAGAAAAATAATGCACCTACAGAGTGGTAAGAAAAATCATATGAACTCAATATTTGCCTATTAAAATAGAGAGTGTATGTAATGGTTAAAGGCATAGAGCCTAAAGCCAGGCCACATGGGTTCATGTCCCAACACTGCCACCTACTTGCTGTGTGACCTTGGGTGTATCCCTTCATGCATCCATGCCTCAATTTCCACATTATGAAATGGCAATAAACATAGTCCTCAACTCATAGGATTATTTTGAGGATTAAAGAATTTGATTTATGCAAAGTCCCTAGAAAGGCTTCTGGATGCAGTAAACACACTATAAAACATTAGCTATCCTTACATATGGCTCTCTACTAATATCAATGGACTAAATATATAAAAGGCTTTCTTCATATATTTCTTAATAAATAACAGCATCATCCTATTAGAAACACTCAAGGCATTTGATGAAGAGATGAAACTTATCACTGTGTTGAGTTTCAATAATCAATTTCAGTCAGAAAAGAACATTAAATAATTGGTGTCATAATGTAAGAAAATAAGATCTCAACTGTAAACTACAAAAATAGCTGGAGGCGGTCTTACCATATCTAAAAACACTTCCCCTCCCCTAAGATTTGGAAATGAATCACAGTTCCAAAGAAATTAATAAAATGCATGAACAGCTGCTGAACTCTTGTGTTATGATTGCTGCATGTTATTTCCAAGGAACCGTACAATGCAAAAATCCTATATCTATAAAATAAAATTGAAGGAACATAATTTGGGAAAAGCTATTTTGCTGAGATAGGTAGAAAGATAGATGGATGAGCAGATGGGTAGAAGACAGATGACAGGCAGATAGGGAGGGAGGGACAGGGGGAGAAAAGAAGGAAGGAAATAGATAAACTGAACTTCTGATCATGAGAAACACATCTTGAATTCTCTGGGATAAATGGATTGAATTTTAAAGAAAATACAAAAATAAGTGAAGCTTATTCTGAATCAATAAAAACTGTTGGCCTACAACTTTTTAAAAAATTCAGGCAAAACTGAAAAATGGAAAAAGCTTCTCCTAAAATATCCAACTAGAAGGATTTAGCTGGGTAAAGGGAAAAGTCAGTTTTAGAACAAGTACATTATTGTTAAAGACCAGATAGATACATCAGCATAAGAAGGGAGAACTTTAAAAAAGATTGTAGATACTTAGGCTTCATCCAAGAGAGTCTGACCTAGGAGATCTGGAGTACAGGTCAGGAAACTATTTTTCTTTGTATTAGCTAAGGTAAGACAGGTTGTAGTAACAGATTCAAAAATGCCAGTAGCTTGGCACAATAGAAAGGAACTTCTCGCCCACAAAATGGTTCAGAGGGAGTTTGGTGGGAAGGCCACTCTTCATGCAGTCATTTAGCAACCTAGACTCTTTCCACCTGTGGCTCCCCCATACCCTATGGTTTCATTGTTATTTGCTTCCACCCAATAGAAGGAGAAATAGCGTGAAGAAACACATGTGGGCTGTTGCAATGGGCCAGCTAGGAGGAGCATGGATTTTCTCTTTTTCTCTCACTCTGTTAAGGAGAATTCAGTGAGTAGGCCACCCCTGCCTGCAAGAGAAAGAGGGAAGCACAGTGCAGCTGTGGTGCCAGTAAGAAGAGGAAGTGGATTTTAGTAAACAAGAAACAGTCTCTACCATAAGCACACCATGTAATTTGCATGCAAAAGTGGTGAAGAGTTAAAAACTCACAGATGGAAGTATAGCTTTTTAGTCCAAACAACCTAGGTCCCAAACTTAGCCACTTGACAGCTGTCTGATCATAGGCAAAATGTTTCCCCCGCTCTGTGCCTCAATCTCCCCACCTCCTTATCTTTTAAATGAGGATTTAAAATTCCTATATATTAAGACTCTTATAAAACTGAAATAAGATAATATGTTTAAAAGCCAGAAAAATAAATGGCACTTAGTTAATAGTCATAACCATTTTGTTCTAACTGTTCTGTTGTTTTGGGAAGAAAGGGAGGCAGGATGTTGTTATTTGAGTTAATAAATCAGAGGTATCAGTACAAATGTGTTATTCTAACTGAATTGTTTAATTAAGAAATTTTAGATGTCAGAATTTTAACAAAATGGAAGTTGATTTCCTGCTCCTGTAAGTTCCTGGGCAAATCTTCAAGTCAGAGTCCTCCAGGTGACCCTTCAGAGACCCAGTCTTTTCCACCGGTGGCTCTCCCTTGCCCCGGGCTGCACAGCGACTTGTCAGGGTGACGAGACGCACTGTCGGACGCAGTGTGCAACGTGGTCTGAGCTAAGAATTAGGTGTCTCGGTACAGAATGTTTGAAGCTAACAGAGATAACAATTACTCCAATTTTTAAATAAAATAAAAAATCTTAAAATATTAACAAATTGAGGATGTTGATAGTATAGTTCTCAAGCTGAGATTTACAATAATTTGATCAACACATAATTCAATTCAGGGAATTTGAGATATATTCAGTTATAACTTTTGCCACAGATGAAAGCATTCTGCTACACCTAAGGACATTCAGGTTCAGAGTTGGACCTGAGCTGTGCGGGGCTCATCACTTGAAGCCAGTGGCGCCATCATGAAGGGGCTGAATTCTGTCATTGAAATGATTGATTGACAGAGTAGTCCTGGGTCTGGGTGAGTGTAAGGATGCTGTCTAATCAATGCAGCGATCTATCAGAAGAAGCAGAGAATGGTCCTTGTTTAGCACTTCTAAAAGTTGAGTTATGTACAGACTTTTTTTAGATATTTCTTTTACAAGCAATTTATGTGCACAGGCTTCTTTTACAGTAATTTTTACTAAACTACAAGAATATATCCCTGGTTTTCTCATCTTCAGATTCCAACTTATACATTCTGATCAAAATAACAAAGCAAAATACAATATGTCCCTGTGTACCTCATTCTCTTGGGTTGTCCACCACTTTCCACCTTACCTGGTTTCAAACCTCACATATCCTACCCACTCGGCATACTCACACACGTTTTATGCTGCCCTCCCTCCCCCAATAAGCATCTCAAAACATGTTTTCTTCCTTTGCACTTCCCTGACGCCACCCCCGTTTACCTCTTAGGTCTCATTCTTGTTTGATGAACTCTTACTGACCTGCCAAAACCGTCAGAACCTGCCTCCTTCCACTCCCCATGTGCTCCATTCACATATGGTCAGTGTTCCCACATCAGCAGGTTCTCTGCTTCTGAGTTCTTGCCTGGGACAGACCACCCATCAGGGAAGTGGTGAGGTACCTTCCATGTGCCAGGCGTCATGGTGTCATTGCATCTGTTCCCCTGGTGCCTTGGGAACATTACCTGAGCCTTTATTCTCCTTTGTCTTTTCTGAAAAATAACTATATTGACAATTTCCTTGACTGAAATAATAGCTACTATTTATTCAGGCCCTTACCATGTGCCTGGTTTTCTGTTAAGCATTGGATGTATTATCTCATTTATCCTTACAACATCGTCAGGATGTGGGGCTTAGCAATATGCCCACATTTTTAGATGAGGACATTGAAGCAAAGGAAAGTGTTAAGTGGCTCGATTAATCTGAGCACAAACTTGGAGCTTTAGAGTTTCCTGAGGATATTGACCCCATTCCTTCCTAAAGTACAGCAGTGCCAGAATGCTGTTTTGACCAAGTAAGCACACTTAGAATGAACACCACAGCCTCGTGCGCTCGGGTTAGCAGCGCTTGTCGTGGTTCTTTGCTACACCAGCCCACTTTACCAAAACTGAAGCAACCCAAACTTAAATTTGACCTAGTTTAATCAAAATGTGGGTTGTGGTTCAATTATTCAGCAATTGATTACTAAGAATTTAAACAGTTTCTAACAACCGCTATAAATGCAGTCTTTCTCTTGTGGTCTCCCTCAGAAACTAATGTTGCTATTTCTCATTGCCATGTACACAGCATAAGTCCTCTTAAATAACGTGCAAACGCAGAGGGACCTATCCTCCTACAGACACCATACTGCAAAGGATGTGGGGTTAAAGAGGGTCCTGGGATGAATCTTGAGATGATGTTCCAGCTAATTCAAGCTCCAAATGTCACTCCCTAGGCTCACCGTCTGCAGCTTCCTGGCGATAGCAGTGGAGTCCTGCTGCTGCTCAGTGGCAGTCGATACTGTTTACCACCCATTCAATGAACACACAAACTCAAGTGGAGAGGAAAGGCATGCTGGTACCAAGAAGACAGTCAGACCACAGCCAGCAAACACCCATTGGCTATGGTTTCCTCCACCAATGGTACCATGTAGCCAAAATGAGAAGGTAAGAAGTGGCCCAAACTTATGGGAGCCAAGAGTCACCCCTGCCTTGACATGTTGGCCACCCCCCTGCTCAGACTACAAGGCAGGAGGGGTTTCTAATAGAGACAGGGATTATACACCAGAATCCAAAACAAGAGTGAGCGTTGCTTTCCTGCTTCCTGTTTGAGTTTCACAGGTCTCCATCAGCTGCTCAGGGATGTTAGAACAGCGATCTGTTTTGAGTTTGGAAAGGTTTGATGTTTCTTTATGTGGGGGTGTTCAATTCATCAGAAAAAAAGCCAGCCTCCCGCTCTCGGTAGTGCAGCGTGGAAATGTAGCACATCCCACTCTGACATTTCCCTTCTGCCTCCTTAGCCCCAGGCACTAGATTGTGGTTTCCAGGTTGTTTTGCTTTTTCTTTCTTTCTGATTGTTTTCACTCCCCATGCCAAGTATCTTAAGTCATATTAACTAAAGATCTAGTGTTTTTTAAGTAACAGGGAAAGCTGGTCTCAGCCTCCTGCCAGGACTGAACAAATGTTTTTGCCAATGCTTTGCCTGCATGCTCTGCCCATGGGAGGCCCTTCCTGAGGCTCCCAGAGCGGTGGAATTCCAGAGCCTTTTCCCCACGCCTCCACGGCTCCAGTTCCCCAGTTTCAGAGAGTTAAATGCACTGCCTCCTGCTTATCTCTCAGGGAAGTCTGCCTTCCCAGACTCACCTTTTCTGGCCCTTCTAGCAATGTCTCACTGGCAACTACCTCTCCCAGGGGCCCAAAGCTATTTGTATGACCATTAAAAGTGTGAGAGAAATTGATGTTTTGAAAGTGTTGAACACTGTGTCAATGCCTGTTAAAACAAAACAAAACCCCACTTCTCTATGTCTATTTCTGTCTTTTCAATCAAATAACGTTGCCTGACTCATTCAGCAAGTCCCAATCACCTGCCTGCTTTGGGGGCACCACCATTAAGAGAATAAAAGGAATGCAGAGAAACAGTGGCCTGGGCATTTGACATGTGTTAATGCTTCTCAGCTAGTTACTATTTGTATTTCAGTCTTACAAAGGAGGAAACTGAGGCCAGGAGGCATAAAGGTTTTGCCCAAAGTCACACAAAATAACCAAGTCCACACCATAACCTGCTAGATTGCCTCTAGAATGTTCCAGAGTCAGCACACTCTTGATTCCAGAGCAGGGCATCAGTATTGATGCCTTTTCTTCTACCCAAGTGAATTATACAGGATGACCCAGGAGGAACCCTACTTTACTTTCAGCTCTTATTTAAAGTCCTGAGCCACAAACTAGCAACAAGCCACATGCCCCCTGCTTGCTCCTTTCAGTGCTGCGCTCTCAGCCTCTGGTGGCAGGGCTGCTTGCTCTGCCTCAGTCTTTGCACCTTCCAGCACCAGCTCTAGATGTGGCCCAACCCAGTGCCCAAAGCATCTGCCCTCCATCCCAAAGCCTCAGAAGACTTTACCCCCTTCTGGTACCTGCTACCTACCACCCTTAGTCCTCTAAACAGCATTCACCTCCCCCACTCTCTTCCTAGCCTGGGGATGAAAGTGTGGCAGAGGAGGAAGGCAGTGCAAGGCAGTGAACCTAGTCTTTCTGGCCTGTAGTCTCTGAAGGTCGTCATCACCACAGAGGATTTTGTCCTGATATCACTATTGTAAGTCTTTGATAGTTAACTATTCACATATCCTGGAGGATGTTGGAATTAGGGAGAGTGAAAGTAACAATAGTTATCCTCTGAGAACAGCATAAAGTGTTCAACTATTTAGGAGTATCCACATGTTTAAAGAAGTAAGTACAAGAAAAACAAGCTACAATGAGTCAGAGGAATTTTAAAGTTCTGAGATGGAAGAGTTCCAGGTAGTTTCCAGTGTCGGCTTTAACTGTAGTTGCATCAGTGCAGCAATGAGAGCCATTGGGAACCACCGGGCTGGGTGACTTAACCTCACTGATACCAAAATGTCCAAGACAATGGACAGAGCTGAGGAAGAAGGTTCCTCATGAGATGACAGTCATGTCCTCGGCATTCAGAGAAGTTACCTTGAGTTCAGGACATGACAGCCACTGGATGGGGACAAGGAACAAGCATGTGCAGATGTGTCAGCCCCAGCTGGGACGTTCCTGCTGCAGGGGTCGAAGAGGCTGTGTTAGACCAAGGGATGCTGCCTCCTCTTCTCCTCCCTGAAATGGAGGGGAAGGCAGGAATGAGAGGAGAATATGCAGCCAGCTGTCTCTCCTGCAAGTGCCAGAGTCAGGGATCTAACCTGGGCCAGTAGTTCAAGGAAGTAGAGTCTGGATGCCTCCAGTTGATATATCTTCTTCAAACTCAGTTAACTTAAATAAGCATATGTGTATACACCGCTAATAATATCTTTGATCACTACTTCATATGCACAACATAATGCCAGCCTGTGGGTGGTTTAATTAAGGAAAGAGAACACTGGTGGCGCACAGCACAGGATGAGAAAGACATAGCCATCAAATGCAAAAGGAAAACAGCATGCATTACATACAAGCAATGAAAGCTTGCTATTTCTACGGTATAATTCATTTTGGTTTTGATTGGAGCTCCCTCAGGAACAGAGAAGGAGCGTGAAGTAGTAGAAGAAGGAGGTTAAGTGGCATGGGGCAGAGCAGCAAGAGCGTTGAGGAAAGGAGCTATCAAGGGAGAGAACTGTGGTCTAACCGGCCAAGCGCTGTCCCTGCTCCCTCAGCCTCACGAGGACATAGGTGCCTTAACCGCTCTGCCTGAAGTTATTCGAAAGCTCACAGACACCTGAACATAAAATGGTTGTCCTATTTCACTGGATTAGTTGGTTTCATATATTTTTAGTACTTAGACATACATTTCTGTGCAATTTAGATATGAGAACCAGGGTTCAGGATCTGCAATTTATAGGGAGCAAGCCCAGCTGCACTTCCTACTAACGTGCAGGCAGCGGTGGTGGCTGGCGAGTGAAGACACACACAAGACTGTCCTGCCTTCCTGGGCAGCCCCTGCACACAGGATGCAGTGTTTTTGCCCTCAGGAATTTTCAGAGTCTTTAACAAATGAATGTAAATTATGACACTCCAAGAGAGAAGGGCAACAGGGGAGCGGCATGTCAGAAATATATTTAACCATTGAGCAGCTGCTCCTCTTTATTTTTTCTCCCGCCAGCCCATGAACATCTAAAATACTGCTCGGCAGCATCCAATCTGAAAAGCAGTTAGTATGATGGTTAATTTTATCTGTCAACCTGATTGGACTACAGTGCCCAAGTATTTGGCCAAGCATTATTCTCGATGTTTCTGTGAACACGGGTTTGGATGAGATTTTACATTTAAAGCAATGGACTTTGAGTAAAGCAGATTGCCTTCCTTGATGTGGGCCTCATACAATGAGTTGAAGGTCTAGAGAGAAGAAGCTGCCCGCCCCTGAGCAGGAAGGAACTCTGCCTGCAGACTGCCTTCGGACTCACCCTGCAACTTTTTCTTGAGTCTAGCCTGCCGACATTTCCCATCAGATTTTTGACGTAGTAAACCTCACATGAGCCATTTTCTCAAAATAAATATCTTTACATGTTTTTATATAAGCCTCAGAAAAAAAGGGATGTGGAGAGTAGACAAACACACACATTCTGTTCTCTTTGTGTTCTGTGTGGTTCTGTTTCTCTGGAGATCCCTGAGTAACTTACCAAATGAATATAAATTTGGAAAATAGAATGGAGCCTATTTTCAGGTAATCGGATTAATTGTCATTCATGATAAAAAAGAGCAATAGGAACATACATATTTTTAATGTGCTATAGAAACAGGTTTTGAATAAAGGGCAGTTGAAAACTGGGGCACTGAGAAACATGTCAGAGCAAAGAAAGTGAAATCTTAAAAGCAAAAGCACCAACATAAGAACTAAGGTATCAAAACATCAAATGAAAAAATCCTGGGCTCTTCATGAGGTCTTACCTAAGGCAGGCCAGACAGAACATGAAGCTTTTAGCTAACATGCCAGCTGAGCCCTCAACTCAGGGCCAGCTTTATGTGTCCATGCTCTAAAAGGAAAACCACAGAAAGAGGGATGTGGGGTCACAGGCTTCTGTGTGATAAAGGCACAGCCCAAGAAAAACTGGGGAAAGCCACCCCCAAGCGCAGAATGGGAGTAAGATTGGCAAGGGAAGTGCATGAGGCAGGTTCTGGACCCTGGCTGACTTGTCCCCCAGTGGGGGCCAGCTACCAGGAGCAAGTCATCCCAGCTCTCTGAGCAGAGGCTTCACTTCCTCTGGGCGCACGCTACTTTCAGGTTCCTACAGCTTCTATTTGCAGTTTCTAAGTGTCTGAACACCACTGCTCTCTATAACAGGGCTTACAGTCCACCCATTGCCTGGCACATTGAATATATTTATTTGATTTCAATACTATGTAGTCTCCTAAAGAGAACTTGGTATTTACAATAAAAACACAATGATATACATTGAAAAAAAAGTCAAAGACAAAAATCAAAAAATAAAAGGGAGAGAGAAGATTGCGACCTACTTTAACAGGAAAACAATAGAAAGACAGCTGAGTTTGAAATTCAATTCAACAACCATTTACTACAGACTTGCTTCCAAAACTAATTTCTCCACTAACATAGCTTGGCAGTTAAGAGGACTGCCTTTTAGTAGCTGTCACCTTGGGCCCAGTTACTTAACAGTCCTTTGTCTCTGTTTCTCTATCAACAAAATGGGGATAATATCAGGGAAAAAATTTTTCCTTTCCACTTTCTCAAAAATTAATATAACTTAAAATTATTAGCTGTTCTCTTATTCCTAACCTAGTGGAAGTTCTTAAAAGGAAGGTCTAGGAGAGAGAGGGGAAGCCGACATTTACTGTACACCTCTAGAGTATGAGTTAGCACACCTCAGGTTATCTCGTATAACCACCGTAAACTTTGGAGAAAAGATTCTCATCAATATACAGATGCAGTGGAGTCCTAGAGGCCCTGAGGCTTAGATCAGAAGCTAAAGGGGCCTAAAGTGTTCTCTCTTATGAAGCCCTGCATGGAGAGATGCTCCCCAGAGCAGAGCCCCTGGGTCTGCCTGTCTCAGAATCACTGGAAATGCTTGTTAAAACAGAAGGTTCCTGCAACCTCTACCCTCATGCACACCTGTTTAATTTCCATCTCTTGATGGTAGTGGTTTTGATGAGCCATCCACTGCCATGATTCCTCTGCACACTCAGGAGCCACTGTTTTCCTGGTTAGGAACCGGGGCCTGGTCTTGCTCTGTTGTACATATGTGACCCTACCACATGACTCAGTCTCTCTGAGACTCTTTACCCTATCCAAAACATGGAGAGAATAGAACCTTAAAAGGTTACTGTAATAATAAAAAAAATGGATGCTTAGTGCCAAGGTCAAAGTCTGGAACAAAGTAATTATTATTGTCTCTTCCACATGCCATTACCTTTATTTCCTCTTTGTTTTCCCATTCAGTTTCAGGACTCACTGTGTTTGATTTCTTCCCCATCCCTCAACTGAGAACAGCCAAGCGAATGTCATAAACAGTCTCCTTGCCAAACCCAGCGACCTCATTTCTGATCTTGTGAAATTGTATATCTGTTCTGTTCATCTTTTATTCATTATAACAATGCTGTGCATCTGCTCTGGGCCATACACCAGGCTGGGTGTGAGGTATACAATAATGACTACAGCAGGTGCAACCCCTGCTCTCATGGAGATTTCAAGCTTGTGTTGTGATTTTAATAAATAACCACATAGAAGCATATCAACAAATTGTACAATCAAAGAAAAAAAATCAGCATGCCCTAAAAAGAGAATGATAGAAGGGATATTTTTTATCAAAGAAGGTCAGGGAAGGTCTGAGACCAGAGAACTCAGGTATGAAAAGAGTCATTCCCACAGAAAGTGCAGCAACATGTGGGAAGACCCTGAGGTAGAAAAGAACATGTCACACTGAAGGAAGTAAAGGAACATCCGGACAGCTGGACAAGAGGAAGGGTAGTATGACATGAATAGGCAGGAGCTTAGCCATGCAGAGTCCCATAAACCATGATGAAGGTTTGGGCTGGATTCCAAGGGCAGCTTGGGGCCGTTAGAGGACTTGGAGCCAATCACGGCAGCTGTGATTGGAGGGTGGGTTAGAAGGGGGCTAGAAGAGAAGTTGGGAGGTCAGTTTGTTTGGGGAGTTTGGATTTGGATGCTGAAAGTAGAAGCAGACACACAGTGAGAGTTTGAGATTAATTTTTAGTAGACAATTGGAGATGAACTGAATGTGGAAAATAAAGAAATTGCCACAAATTACTCTCAAGCTCAGGTTTGAGTAACTGGCCAAATAGTAGAGCCATTTACCAAGAAGAGGCACTAAATCACTCTCTGGGGGAAGAGTCGGGATCAGTATAGTTCTAGAAATCTCCCAGGTTATTCTGATAGCTAGCCCTGGTTGAGGAGAGCCAGCCTAGAGAAGTGGCATAGAGAATAGTAGTCAATCTTAATGACTAAAATTCTTTCTTTGGAGGTAGCTTGCCTTGTTTTACTCTTGTCATCAGGCAAATTGGTTTTCTCATCCATTAAAGGGAAACAGCAGCAGAACCCACCTCATAGTCTGCTGTAAGGTGTTAATCTTATAGAACATTTGGATATGGCCACACTACCATTTTTAGATCAGCCAGTTGAATAAGCCAGGTGCTTGCCCTGCCCTTTGTTTGATGTGTTCAGCTCCTCTTTTCCACACAGCGATGTCCTCTATTCTCTTCAGAGATAGCTTTCCTTGAGAACTTATGCCCCTACAACCACCAGCCCTGGCCAACCATCTGGGCCATTTCACCCACTTGTGTGGTCATAGAACTTAACCTGTCCCCTTACAGTTACTTATTTGTTTGTCTCCTGAACAAGGCTTGGAACACCTGGAGATAGTTGGCCTTGTCATATACAAATTTATATCCACAGAATACAATCTGACGTCATAGCCAGAAGCCTGGAGTGTATTTGTTGGATTTCATTGAATTTAGCAAAATTAAAATAATGATAACTTCAGGGAATGCATCTCACAAACTCTCTTGCTTAATTAATTATATGGTATTATATGAGTGCTGACACAGCAAGTTACACCCAAAGGATATAAAAAATTTACCCTAAATGGCTATTTAGGTCCAACTTTTAGCTTAAATCAGTCATGCCAAACATAACACCTTTCTTATCTACCTCTCACCTCTGCTTTCTTCCTGGCTAGTGTGGGGCCCATGCGTTTCTGAGGAACAGAGGAAAGAGGAAGGTGGTTGGGGAGGAAGAGATACACTCCTACAACTTTACGAAAACTTCATGTGCTGGAACAAACGTGCTCAGGCTGATTTGGTTCTTTCTAATCATGAGGACTGGTGTAGACGGGCCAAACACTAGTAGGCAAATACCAGTAATATCACAGGCATAGTGAATCACCCCAGAGCAACCTCTGTAATAGGACCCATGATTTTTACCATGTCCTCTATGGGAACAGAATGTTATCTCTTTTATGCTAATGTCTCCCCAGCCATCAACCTCCAGAAAGTATTCATGACATACTAGTCATGCATTTTATCTTTTTTATTTTTAGTTTTTATCATTTTTTATTGTTTTTCGAATACAGTTGTCTCCATTTTCCCACCACTACTTTCCCCGGCCCCACCTATCCCCACCTTCCACCCTCAATCCTACCCCCTTTGGCTTTGTCCATGGGTCATTTACATATGTTCCTTGATGGGCCTTCCCTTCTTCTCCCCATTATCCCTCTCCCCTGTCCCCTCTGGTCACTGTCAGTTTGGTTCTTTATTTTCACGTCTCTGGTTCTATTTTTCTCTCTTGTTTGTTTTGTTGATTAGCTTCCACTTATAGGTGAGATCATATGGTATTTGTCTTTCACCACCTGGCTTACTTCACTTATCATAATGCTCTCTAGTTCCATCCATGCTGTTGTGAAGGGTAGGAGCTCTTTCTTTCTTTCTGCTATATAGTATTCCATTGTGTAAATGTACCATAGTTTTTGAATCCACTCATTTACTAATGGACACCTAGGCAGCTTCCAGCACTTGGCTATTGTAAATTGCGCTGCTATGAACATTGGGGTGCATAGGTTCTTTTGAACTGGTGTTTCAGATATGTCCCCTACAGCAAGGGATATAAAGGAAAGAATAAACAAATGGGACTTCATCAAAATAAAAAGCTTCTGCATGGCTAAAGAAAACATAAGCAAAATGAAAAGGGAACCAACTGAATGGGAAAATATATTTGCTAATGACAGCTCAGACAAGGGTTTGATCTCCAAAATAAATAAAGAACTCACACGACTCTGCTTCCAGGAAGACAAACAACCCAATTAAAAAATGGGCAAAGGACCTGAACACACACTTCTCCAAGGAGGACATACAGAGGGCCCAGAGACATATGAAAGGAGGCTCAGCATCACTAGCCAACAGAGAGATGCAAATTAAAACCACAATGAGACACCACTTCTCACCACTCAGAATGGCCATAATTAATAAATCAACCAACAGCAAGTGCTGGTGAGTTTGTGGAGAAAAGGGAACCCTAGTCCATTGTCAGTGGGAATGCAGATGGGTGCAGCCACCGTGGAAAACAGTATGGAATTTCCTCAAAAAACTGCAAGTACAATTGCCTTTTGACCCAGCAATTCCACTGCTAAGAATCCTGAAACACTAAAATAATTTCAGAGTTTTATCTCACTCATACTAATGTTTCTGGAGCTTTTAAATCTCCAGAAACTATGCAGAAGGTGTTGGTCATGCATTTTAAACTAAAATCATTTAATAAAGGGTTTATATCCCTGAGGGTATAAAAACTTGAAAAGGACTTTCACTCTATTCTTTAACCTCCAGGCACATGAGCATAGCAGGAAGCACTTTGACATAGACAAGATGACAGTCTTTGGACCCAAACAGACCAGTGTTGAAACCCTGACTAATTCACTTCTTAGTTCTGTGCTCCTTAAAATTAGTAATAATGATGATAATAATAACAATTAATACTTACTTACATGTTTACTACATGCCAGACTCTGTCCTATGTGCTCTCTATATAATAACATATTTTATTCTCAAGAAGAACAAAACTCACAGGGAAGACACTGCTATCATATTTTACAGTGAAGAAAACTGAGGCAAAAAAAAAGGCTTGATAACTGGTACAAGCTAGTAGCCGGCAGAGCCAAGTTTCAAACTCAGGCAGCACAGGACTTAAACCCATGTCGTCCAGCTCCAAACACCCATGCTTGTATCCACTGGATTCCCTGCCCCTACAGAGCTCAGAGGCCCATCATCTGACTCTCAGCATGTGAGTTGGCTTGACTGTGAAATGAGAATAAAGAGGCCTAAACCTCATTGGTCTGAAGAAGATGGTGGATTTATAATCCTAGATACCTAAGGGGCACCCAGATTAGGTCAAGTGTTTTTAGTTTTGAACTTGTAGACTCATATTACCAAAATTCTAAGAACATGCTAATAAAATGTTGAGGTTTCAGAATGCCCAAGAAGAGCAAATGTATGGGTGGAGAGGACAAAGTAGAAGCTTTAAAATTTACTTTTCAGAAACTCTAATTGATGTAGGAAACAAGCTCAGCCTATAAATCCAACTCTCTCAATACTTCTAAAAAAACAATGGCTTCTGTTATCAACAGAAGCCCACTAACAGGTGACACTCAGCAGAAGGTGACAATCAAAAGCTGTGAGAGCCCAGAGCGAGACCAGTTATTGAGACCTGGAGGAGCCAGGTAGAAAAGTCCTTGAAGGGTGATGGAAACATTTCCAGGAAGAGAATAGAGAAGAACAATGTAATGAGAGGAATTTGAAATGATCAAAGGCATCTAGGCATGAGAACTCACTTCACCCAGGGTTAGAGAAGGGTGAGCACTGAACAGCAGCAAGAATGAAGGAGACCTAGGAAGCTGGACTGGGAGAGGTTCTGATGGGCCTTGAATGCCACACTATGGAAAGTGTTCTTGATTCTGGGAGCCATTCAGAGTTTTTGAATGGAAAGAACATTACCAGGCCTGTGCTTTAGTAAGACAATTTGTCTAGTGCTGCATGTGGATTAAAGAGCATAGGTATCAGGGAGACTGTTATTAAGGTAGAATGTATAAAGGACCGTTGGGGTTTTTTATACTAATATATTAAAATGAAAAAAATAATAAAACAAAATGTATAGCAAAATACACCAATATATTAAAACCTTAAGAGAGAAGAGCAAGAAGTTATTTGTCACTAGATAAACAGTGGAAATAAATCATTACAACCTCTAAAAAAGATTAAAGTAAGAAATTGTAGTTGTGAGCAATACTGCCACATAAAATTTCAGAACTGTAAAAAAATGTAATTACGCACATATTTCCACCAGAGAATGGAACCCGAACACCGTGGATGGAGTAAGCAAAGAGGTAAACAAAGTATTCAAAGCTTAGGTGCTTTGCTCTTCACCAAGAAGAGCCAACATATTTTTCTTTGAATCGGCTCTCATATTCCCTTAAAGAGAACTTGATAGTATTGCGGGAAACTCAACTATTGAAGTCACAAAGAAAACATCAACACAATATGAGTAAACTTATATCAAAGTGACAAGTCATTGAACTTTTGACCCACACACCCAAAAAAGTGGAGTGACAGAATGTTTCAGAAGATCCAAGTCTGAATAATAGAAAATAGCACTTCTCCACCATACACATTTCACCTTGAAGGAATGGAAACTTGAGGGATTTAATGTGGTTGTCCACAGTGGTCACTGATGCTCTCGCATCACCCTAACCCCAATACCATTTCTTCAAGGTCCCTCTCAAGACCCACTTTGCTAAGTGACATGTCCCCTAATTGAATCTTTCTCCATATTATTCATTCTCAAGTATGCTTACAGGTAATTAGTCTAAGTATTTTTTCAAAGATGAACTTTTAACTACTCTTGAAATAATTTATGTGAACATAGTTTGTTTTGCCAATTTAACCATAAACATTTTTTAAAATGGGGGTGTTTGGGTATATTTCTATCATTTTTTCATCATACATAAGTGGCATGTAAAAATAAAAAACAACAGAACAATAACAATAATAACTAAGACTTTGTGAATGTCCACCATGTGTTCATCATTATTTCAGAGCTGTACACATATTAACCCCTTTAATCATCACAATTAAATGAGGTAGATACTGTTACTCCCCTCAGCTTATAGCTGAGGAAACTCAGTCACAGGAAGGTTAATCAGTAAGGTGTGGTCCCAGGCAGTCTTACACCAGCTGTGCTCCAATGTACACTTTAATTAATAAACTTTTCCCATGAATTCAAATTCCAAAAGGAAAACAGACTTGAAAATTTGAAGCCCTAGTTAGTAAATAGAGACAAGATTTGGGGTCAAGTGTGGTTGCCTTCTCAAAAGTTTGAGAAATAATCTTGCCATGGTGCCTGCAAGAGTTTTGGCCCACAGGGCCCCCTATGACATGGACACCAAGACAAATGTGGCATCCCAGACTTTTGCCCACACTGTGTTGCTCTATCTTAATGTGCTATCACTTACTGAGATCTGAAGATAAATGTGAGTAGGTACAGTGGTAGTGAGCAGAAGAAGCTTCCCAGACAGAAAACATTCCTACTCCTTACTGAAACAGTGAACTCACCTCTCACTTTCTGGTTAGCTAATGCTTGTGACAGGTGTAGCAAAGAGAGAAGAGGAACAGCTTCAATGGCCCCAGAGGAGTTCAGAGCAGAGAACAGAGCAGCATTCTTTGGAACCAAGTTCTCCCATAGATCACCACAGTAAGTACCTACCTTCTTTTGGGTCCTTCAAGCCAGCAGAGTACAACCCCCAGAAGCAGGGCTGACCCATATGTGCCACAGGTACTGTCTGCACTCTGCCCTGGCCTTTGAGGCTTTGTTTCTGCGTGGTCTTCTCACTGTGTTTGACTCCAATTTCTCCAATATATAGCTTTGCCTTGGCTTCTCTCCAACTCCCAGGTCTCAGAATACTCTCTTCTCTGCTTCTATCCTTCAGACTTTGTCCACTTGACCAGCTACCCACAGTCTCATGAAGGGAGAGTTCGACAATAGGTAATATCACATCAGAATACAAACTCTGCACCAACCTGCATCTTTACTCATTCCTATTTTTACGATATCCATCATGTATCATGCAGAAGGCTTACTCTGGGTATAATCAGGGGTAGGGAGAAGCTATGCATCTGAAGTCCTGTTTTGTAGGCCTTCAGTAATGACATGTGAAGTGTGCCATTGAGCCATTGTTCAACTGTTTACAGAGATGGCTACAGTTCTTCCAATTCTTGTGTGCGTGCTTCTTTGCAATGTAAATTTGCCACTCTTCCCATTAAGGTAAAAAGTCTACTTCCCCTCTCCTTGAATATAAGTTGGCCCCATTAACCAATAGTAAGCCACAGAAGGGACATCATATGACATTAAAGCCTTGGCCTCAGAAGGCCTTTCAGTTTCTGCTCTCAGGCTCTTGCTACCCTGAGAGCACCACGTAAGGAAGCCTGGGCCAGCCTCTGTGAGGATGACAGACCACTCACAGCCAACAGGCAGAACCAACCTCCAGATGTATGAGTGAGACCCTCCAGCCTCAGCTGGGCTGCCAGATGACTGCAGCCAGATCAGGGACCCAGGCAAACCCAGACAAAGAATTGCCATCCAAATTGCTAAGTCACAGCAATTTCTGAGCAGATGAATTATTGCTTTTTTAAAGCCGGTTTTGGCAAGGGTTGTTGTGAAGAAATAGTTAACTGATAAAAACTCCAAATACAAATTAAGAGAAGAAATTCAATGCCTCATATTATCATGATACAAACATATTATCTTCTTAACAGTCACCATTAAAGCTTTAATAGAGTCTAACTGCCCTTCCGCCATCACCATTACTGTTACTATTCACACACACGCACCACATTCTTCAATCTCTCACCTGCTTTGCTAATAGGCTCTTTTGGGCTTTTCATCTCTCAGTGTCCTTTGCTCTATTTCCAGCTCAGCCCTTTTAACTAGCCCCATTCCCATAGATTTAGATCCTCCTGTCTATGAAGTGCAGCAGTAATTGACTATGTGCCAGAAACCATTCATTACCACCATCTTATCGGTCAGATCAGGGTTATTCTGCTCATTTTATTTATATATAGAAAGCCGAGGTACAGTAGATCAAGTCTACTCAAAGTCTCAGAGAGAATAATAGGTGAGAGAGCTAAGATTTGAATCCAGGCAGGAAGGTTCGAATCCATGCCCTTAAATACACTGTGCTATCCTTAGAAATACATTCCCTAAGTGACCCCCAGGCACTCCAAACTTTTCTTATTTCAAACTGACTTCACTATTTTCTCTCATAAACCTAAATTTTCTCATATTCACCACTTTGATAAATGATTGCCATTTACAGACACACTCAAAGAAAAAACCTCCCCTTCACCTGATGAGCAACCATACCACATAGAATCCATGCTCTCTCCTCCACCTCACTATCCTTGCCTCCATCAGGGTATCTTTATTTTTATCTTAAACAATTGCAAATGGGCTTGTTGTTGGCCTTATTACCTGTGATTAGATGGGTCAATCACTCTCCTTCCTCTTTACTCTTTTTCTCTTCTTCCAAACCATGTCCTCATCACTATTAAGAAGGATATACTTTGTCAGCAGGTCATCTTACTTTGATGGGTGCATAAAATTAGCCACAGTGGTGAGATCATGATTATGTGTGATTGTTAATGGCTTGTGTAGAACGGTATGTTTGTAGGGATGAGTGTTACTTGAGGGTAGGGTAACCCAAGCCTCCCAGTTTGCCTTGGACTTAACTCTACGTTAGCACTAGAAATCCCATACCCCAGGAAACCACTCATCCCCAGGCAAACCAGGATGACTTGTTACCCTTCTTGAGGGAGATGTTTAACTAAGTGATTGCACATGTAAGGGGGTCTGTGCTAAGGTTCTTCCTCCACTGAAGCCAGCTGGAATTATGCCTTTTCTCTTCTTTTTGCAAACTAACCAGAAAGAGAGGTGGTCATACCTCCAATTTCATACACCCTCGTTTAAGTCAGCCTGCCAGCATCTTTTGAAACAAATGACCATCCCTTAGTTCTTAAAATATATTTTTATGTGGTTTCAACCTATCACACTCTCCTGGTTTTCCTCTAATCTTAATTTCTCTATCTCTTTTGAAGACTCCTCTTCCACCTCTCTTAATTCTGGAAAGCCATAAGTTTCTATGTTTGACCCTATAATTTTCACTAGCATCATCCACCTGATAGGTGACTTCATCTAGTGACTGTTCAAGTTCACAATCAAAGACATAGAGTCAAAAAGAGAAGATCAAAAAATGTCACCTATATTGTAATTTTAAATATAGTTATATTGAAGAACATGGTTGAGTCACAGAGCCACTGAACTTGTTAATATTTTGCTAACTAACCATTTAATCATAAGAATATTTGGACAACCATAGGCCTCTCCCAATGAAAACTAACTTATGAAAAACTCACAACATAGAAGATTATAAAATGATATTCTCTGAAGGCAGACATCTCCAAAAGATACAAACAATTAATGAACTATGAATACTGGGTTCTTTCTTTCTAACTGACTGATCGGGTATTTCAGTCCTGCTTCCCTGGGGAAGAGTGACTAAGGGAACAGTGAGAAGTCAGGAGTGTAACACTAGTGGAGCTTCCTCAGAGAAACACAGAGACTGGGGAATATGTGTTCCCCAATAACAAATATTATTTTATGCTCATGTTTTCTCATTATATCTCTAGCTTCAGCCTCTTCCTTGAGCTTCAGATGTCATCTGCCTACTCAGTTTTTCTGCTTGGAAATCTAATAATAGTCATTTTAAACTCAACATTTTGAAAAAGAACTCATTTTTTTATTTTTACTTTTTGTTCTCTTCACTTCTGTATCAGTTTTCTAAGTCTGCTAGGGTAGTATTGCTACCATAACAAAATACCACAGGCTGGTAGGCTTCAAGTACAGAAATTTATTTCTCACAGTTCTGGAGCTAGGAGTATAGTGTCAAGGTGCTGGCTTGGTCTTTCTGCTTGGCTTGTAGACAGCTTCCTTTTCATTGGATCCTTACCTGCCTTTTTTCTGGGCACTTGTATCCATACTGTCTCTTCTGATCGGGGCACTAATCATACTTGACTACAGCCTGATTTAACTTTAATTTAACCTTTATTACATTATTAAAGGCCTCATCTCCAAATAGGGTCACATTGGTGGTTAGGATTTCAACACAGGACAGGAGAATTTGGTCCTTAACAACTAACTCCTTTTGTAATATTCCCCCTTTCAGGAAATGACACCATCATTGACCAGTTGCTTAGACCAAAAGCTTAGGAATCATTTAGAATTCCTCCAAACTTCACATCCAACACATGAGCAAGTTATGTCAACTCTGGCAATTCCATGTCCTATCACCTCTTCTACTCATTTCAATTTCTACCACCTTCTTAAGCAATAGCCTCCTAATCAGTTTTCCTGCTCCCCTCCTTGCCCTGCCACTGTCTTTTTTCCACACATCTACTGGAGGCATCTTAAAAAATAAGTCAAACACCCTTGCTTCCCTGATTTGAACACTGAATGGCTCCTCACTACACTTAGAATAAAACCCATCTAGAGTTTATGACCTGCCATCAGCTAGCTGTCCCTGCTTACCTCCTTGTCCTTTTTGCATACCACTCTTCTCTATCATTCTTTTACCTCCTGTCACTTGGGCTCCTTGATATTCTTGAAGTAGGCAAAGCTTAACTTCTGTGTCACAACCATAGCATAGGTGGTTCTTGGCCTTCTGCCTGGAACTCTGTGGAACTGTTTTCCCTTTTAATTTCATGTATATTTCTGCTCCAATGGAACTTCCTTAACAGAGCTTTCCATGCCCTCTCTGTGCAAAGCATCCTCCACCCATGTGACTCTCACCTCCCCCACCCTCTATTATTTTCCCTCAAAGCAGTTAAAACTTCCTACAACTATAATGTATTTTTATTTGCCTACTTGTTTGTTGAGAGTCTTTTCTACTAGACCATGAGCTTCATAAGGTTTTTTTGTTTTTCTGGTGTGCTTCCAGCACTGAAAATGATCCTTGGCATGCCCCCCGCAAAAAAAGACACTCAAAAATATTAGTTGAATGAAAATAATGTGTGCAATCTAAACTGTTCTAATTTGAAAATTTGGTAATGACATTTTTTTCTTAAGCCCACCAGTGACTTCTTTTGCTTTCTGGGTAAAATTCAAGCATTTAGCGTGGTGTACAAGGCCCTGCTCCCTTCCAGTTCCACCTTGAGCTTCAGCTTTAATAACTTTTTTAAGGCCCGTAGCTGTGCTCATTCATATTGGCACCCTTGGACTCTAGAACAGTATCAGGCACAAAATGGTACAAAAAAACTGGCATGAAGGGGCAGGAATTATTATATAAACCAGGGAGTATAAAGTCTTGATTTTACATTTTACTATTTGGTTACTATGTTGATAAAATGATGATAATAAAATCAGCCTTATCTATCTCACAGGTTTATTGTTTTTGTTTTTCAAAAAATCAAATTCATTTAATAGGTATAAACTACCTACTATGTGTTTGGCACTGTTCCACCATTGCACGTACTGGGAATACATTAGTGAGTAAAACACAAAAATTGCAGCCTTCCTGCAATTCATGCTCTGTTAAATGTAAGGTGCTTAGTTAAGTGAACACACACAGAGGGAATAAGTGCAATAGCCAGAACTAAACCAGGAAAAGAGGATGAAGAGTACTGATGTGATACATGTGCACATTTTATGTTTGGTGGTCATGGAAATCCTCACAGTGGTGATGACATCTGAAGAGAGACTTGAAGGCACTGAGTGGAAGGACCCACATGGCTCTTTGGGAGAAGAACAGTCCAGTAGGAGGGTCCAAGTGCAAAGGCCCTGAGGCAAGATCATGTTCACAGTGTTAATGGCATAAGCTGAGCCATAAAATAAGTTCCAGTAAATTTAAAAGGTTTCAGATCATACAAAATATGCTCTCAGACCACAGTTGAGTTAAATTAGAATAAATTTAATAAATATATATAACAAAAAGCATCTCTAAATAATCCCCAAGTATTTGGAAACTAAATAATATCTCTAAGCAACCCATAAATCAAATAAATCAAAAGAGAACTTAGAAAATATTTTTAAATGAATGAATTTGAAAACACATAATACCAAGGTTTGTATGATGCAGCTAAATTTATGACACTAAAACACCCACATTAAAAAAAGTTTGAAATTAATTACCTCAGCTTCTACCTTAGTGAACTAGAAAAAAGAAAAGCAGCAAAGTAAGGAGGAGAAAGTATATGATACAGATCAGAATAGAAAATAATGAAACAGAAAACAAAAATAATTTTAAAAAATTAATTTAAAATACTAATTCAAAAATTAATTTTAAAATAAAAAATGTGTTCTTGAGAAAATCAATAAAACCGGTAAACTTTCATGAGAGATATCAGAAAAAGAAATAAGACACAAACAACCAAAATCAAGAATGAGAGAAGTAGCACTATAAATCCTAATATTAAGGGTAAAATAAAGAGGTGTTATGTATTTTGTGCCACTAAATTCAAAAAACTTGATGAAATTTATACATGTTTTAAATAGCATGAGCTACTTACTATACCTCATTCATGAAGGAATAAATAGATGTTGAATAGCCCTGTATCTATTAAGGAGTTAAAACTACTTTTTAAATGCAATGTATTTTCATTCAACTTTTAAATGCAATTATTTAAAAAGTTGAATGAAAATCCTTTTCACAAAGAAAATCCTGGAACCAGATGATTTCACTGGTGAATTCTACCAAATGTTTAAGCAAGATATGGTACCTCATAAACAAACTTGCTTCTAGAAAATTGAAGAGGAGGAGATATTTCCCAATTTATTCTATGAGGTTAGCATTACTCTAATACCAAAACCAGGCAAAGGTAGTAATGAAAACTGAAAACCAACATACCCTCTGAGCACATTTTTAACAAAACTTTAGCAAGTTCCATGTGACGACAATATGAAAAAAGGATAGCAGGCCAGGCCCAAGTGGAGTTAATTGCATGAGTGCAAGTGGGAAAAGGAAAGAGACTGGTGTGGGTAGACGGAGTGAGCTGGGACAGTGAAAGAAGATCTGTGTAAAGTAAAGGAGGTCAGAACAGGAGTCAGTTCCAGATTGTTTGACTTCATTGGTTCAAATGATCCTAAACCAAATGGGCAATACTAATGGTGAGAATTTTAAGCCACGAGAAGCAGGCAGGGGAGATTTGCAGGGAGAGGAAACACCACAGGTTGTCATCATCATTGGAAGGACTTGGATTTTCTTTCTTTTTTTTTTAAGATTTTATTTATTTATTTTTTAGAGAGGGAAGGGAGGGAGAAAGAGAGAGAGAGAGAGAGAAACATCAACGTGCGCTTGCTGGGGGCCGTGGTCTGCAACCCAGGCATGTGCCCTGACTGGGAATCGAACCTGCAACACTTTGGTTTGCAACTCACGCTCAATCCACTGAGCTACGCCAGCCAGGAGGACTTGGACTTTCAATCTCAGTGAGAAACTGGGGAAACCCTTACAGGGTTTCAAACACAGGATTGTGATTATTTGACTGTGTTTTAACAATGTATTTTGTCGAGAACGTATTTTATTAGAATAATGTTGGAATCAGGAAGGCTAAATAATAATATGTAAATCAAAGTATTTTATAAATTATCGAGTAAAACATTAATATTTAATCAAATAGTGCAATAACTTAGTCACTTCTTAGTGCACCATTTCTGACAAGTTACACATACTTCTCACAAATAAAAGTCTTTTGATAAACTACATTTTGGTGGGGAGGGTTCTCAGAGGAATGTGGAAATCCTTGCTTGGTCATGAGCAATTCCTGAATTACAAAGGATTTCACCGACAATTTTATTGTATGACCCTAAGTTTTATTGTCAGAAACAAAATGTCATGCTGAATGGTGGGAACCTAGAATGATAAGGAATATTAATTCCTTAATGTGATGAGCTAAGTTCTGACTTGACTGTGATGCCAGAAATACACACTCTAACATTCCCAGAGAGCCCGTCTCCCTGGAACCAGCCACCTGCAGTCAGCGCTCTCCTCACTAACGGCGTCAGCGACCTCTTGCACAGTTTAATTCCTACTTGTGCCAGAGTAAACCAGAAGAAGCTGCGTCCACTACTAGGTGCAACAGAGAAGTTCTCAGGGCCTAAACATGTTGAAAATGATGTTCATCTACAATGGCCAGCAATAACTTAAAATATTGCAGAGAGTGGAGAACCAGAAAGATGGAGAAAGAAGAGTCATGGCCAGAACCGGGTAAATGAAATCAAGGATCGAATCCAAGATGTGAAGCACCAGAGGGTAACGAGCTCACGCCCAGGAGGGTTAGAATCAGGGTTGTGTTTACGAACATGGTTGTGGATACAAAATATGCAAAGGAGTTTTCTTTTACAAAGAATTTTGAATGTGCTTAGGGGTGGGATGGCCATTTGTACTGAGTGCTTTAAAAACATGCATAATCCAACACATGCCTAATTTAGTGTTCTAGATCAAAATTTAATTTTTTAACACTTCTAAAAGAACAATGCAATGGTGAGGGTGTTTGCAAGTGGACGGGGAAGATTTTTTTTGGCAGAAGTAAATACCATGTAGTCAGTTGTGCTGACATGTAAATGTTTTTCACAGGTAGAGTTTGCGGTTTCTGTGTAGCACACAGGCCTTCCACCTGGGAAAGTCCAGCTTGGCGGTGACATTTCACTCCCGCTCACAAAGTTACCTATTGGCCACCATGTGCCTTAGAGTGATGTTTTCTACAGCTGAGCATTATTTGGAAAACAAGAGTGATGAGCCAACTAAACCACACATGTCATAATGAAATCGCGGGAGGAAATTGCTATCTACAAAATGCACACACACACACGCACACACATGGACAACCAGTTTTTAATATTTTTGAGTTTCGCCAAGTTTTGTTAAACAGCTTCAGAATGCTTAAAGCATATCAAAAATCTCTAAGGAATTTTTGTTTCAGTATTTTTTCTATAGAAATCTTCTCCTTTATTCATTTTCACATTTATCCACTAAATATGTTTTGAAGTCTATCCACGATACTTGGCACTCAGTTCATAACAATGAAAAGCCTAGGCCCCTGCACTGAGGACTTCAGTTCACTGACAGATGGAAGCATATGCAAGTAGCTACAATCCACAGCTGATCTGAGAGGTATAAATAAAGTACTTACGGGTAAAGAGAAAAAAGTGACTGCAAGTAACTTTTGAAGATGAACAGAGAACATTACCTGTGCCCTGGATCTTGACAGACTGGAAGTAATTTATGACGGGGAGAAGCAGAAAGAGTGGCATTTCAGGCAGAAGGAATAAAGCTCAGAGGCATAAAAAAGCACATTAAACCTTATAAACCATACTGAGGAAGTCTACCTTCTGGTACTCTTAGTATCTACCACCTAGCCAATAATTAACGTTAGCCTGTTGACCAAGTAGTTGTAGTTATTTCTGCTTATTATGACATTCTGCTGGTGATAATAATGATGACAAAATAGGATCTTGCTATGGAACTTGACCAAAGTGTCCATGTGCTTCTGCTGAGGGTTATTCCCCATGTTAACCAGCCTGCTTGCATCTTCCATCTCTAAACTGTCAATATGCAGTGTATATTGCACAACCATGTATGATGGCTGGTTGTTGAGCTTGAAAGATTTTAAAAAGGTGTTTTCTTTGACTATTACAAAGATAGTAGTTCTTCTGAAATAAATTTATATATTCAAAATAACTCCCATCAAAATTTCAGTGATAGCACACACACACACTTGACTAAATTGTTGTAAAATAAAGCAGGAACATAAAGATGAGAAAATAAGACAGAACAAAAACCAAGATTGAACTAATTCTATCAGATGTAACCTATTATAATATGTTCTATAGCCTGTGAAATAAAATAATTTATTCCTAGGCTAAAAATAAATGTATTGTGTAGCCCAGAACTAGAACCTATTCCACAGAGCACTATGGCATTCAATCAAGGAGATCCACCAGTCAGTGAGAAAGCAAAGGCTTGTTTCATCGGTAAGTGCTGTCTGAGTGAGCAGTTAGCAATGTGGGAAAAATCTGTTTAGAACCTTATTTCATTTCACACACCAGAATACGTTTCAGATAAATTAAGAAAGCAAACATGAAAAACCAAACAATAGAAAATGGTGGGGGAAAAAGTAAACCGCACATCAAATGTGTAGAAGCAAAAGGATTTACTAAGCTTAGAAACTGTAAGAGATATAAGGCAGAAAATTAAAGATTACACTACATGAAAATATAAAACTTGAATACATGAACTCTGAAAATCATGAGACTAGAACCAAATTGTGGAAATGTCTGCAGAAAATACTAAAAACATTTAGTATTTAATAAAAATACAAAAATATCTCTGCTGTATTACGAGCTTGTATTACTTGACCAAAAACTCCACAGAAAAAAAAGGAGGGAAATAAAATTAAAAAAAAAACTAAAAACAAGGGAAATTAAAAATAACTATTGATTATAACTAATAATTATCACACAATAATTATCAGTAATGGAGACACAAAATAAAATAGCACTGAACATTGTTTTGCAGACATTCATAGTATTTTTCTAGCTAATAATATTCAGTGCAGATACACAGACGATACAATGGAGAATCTTTGTGTCTGGATAATGGGGCTGTCATTACTTTTCTCAACTTGATTTTTAAAAAATGTCTTTAATGATGATTTATTACTTCTATCATTGAAAAAGCTGACAATACCTATCTATAGTAATTAAGAAGAATATCTTCCCCAAAACTGCAGAAAATTTATAATCCTGTACTCTGGGCCAACAGGCATTGGAATCCCACCACCTGTTGTTAAAGTCTGCTCGAGCAATAGAATCTCTCAGCAAAGAAGAGTGGTCTGCACCCATCAGCATCTGCTGAGACAGCAGAGGAGAGCAGTATCAATGGTCTATCAGTTTGGAATGCTGACTAACAAAGTAGGTGTTGTTAAACAGCCATCGTGAGTCAAAGCTAGAATTATTTTTTACAGAAAAGAACATGCAAATAACTGAAATGTGTATTTCCAGCAGAGATGCATGCTGCAGAATTCTAGGCAATGTGATTGAAGAGACAGTGTGACTGAATTACCAGGAACTTGGCCTATAGGGGAATCCTGCGTATGCTGCATGTTTCAGAAAATGTTTTCATCTATTTCTCTTTTCTTTAGAAAGGAAGTTTGTGGAAGCATTTAAGTTTATTTCAATATAGTTTTAAGTACTTCTAAAATAACTCCAACTCCACACAATTTGTTGGTGTTGGTCATGCTAGTGGGAGGTGTGTTGCAGGGGTGATCCCTGACAGCTCACTGGAATCTATGCAAACAGGTGGATATAATGCTACATGGTAAGTACAACAGGCTGATGGGACAGAAGGCCACGAAGTTCACCATGAAGAGTCACAAAAGACTCCACATGCTAGTTCATTCCTTGGACTAAGAACCATTAACTTTTTCTTTATCCTTCTAGCTTATATATAACATAATATTTAAGAAATAAAATCAAAGTCCTTCTTTTGCAATTAGTTCACAAAATTGTTGAGCCAGCTACACTGAATAAATTTACATCACTCTCTTTGCAAAATCTTATTAAAGACTACTGTCTTATAAAGATGTTTATAGAATATATGACCATCGGGATCAGGTCACTAAAACTTTTACTGTTATAAGTGGAAAGTATGGGGATGAGAGAAGCTAGCCTTCTGGTACCTAATCTGACTACTCAAGTCAGCCCTGTAAGACTGAAACAAACCTACCTTCCCCAGCTCCTCTCCACCTGATGGGACACACACAGGACTCTCAGGACTATGGATCCCTGTGCATCAGCTGCTGGTCTTTTTCCTCTACTGGCCATGGGACTTTTCAGCTTAGGAGTGTGGTTGTCATGTGGTCCTGGACAGAGTGAGAGCAGGACCTGGCCACACGGTGCTTGTATATTGTTTTCCCTTCTTTCCTCAAAGGTGGGAAAGGGACTTTAGGAATGGAGGCAATAAAAAATAAGAGTGAAACTAATTTAAACTAAGTTGTAAGAGGGTTTTTCATTTGTTATATTCTTTCTGTATCTAACTCAGGGTTAAGAGAGACCACAAAAATTTTCCAACAAAGCTAAAGGAGAATCAACAAAACACACACAAAAAATCAGAACAAATAAGAGTTTATTAAGTGCTTGATATAAAATAAATAAATGAAAATCAACAACTTTCCTGAATAGTACCATCAACCAGGTAAAACACAAAAGAAGAAATATCCTATTTTCTGGAAATAGGAGTGTATAGAAAACCTATAAGAAGGTTATGTAATGAGATAACGATCAGAAACATTCTATAACATTATCAATCCATAAATTATTTAATGTAGAATGCAGTTTCAATTACATTATTTTGTTTTTTAAAAAAAACTAGATAAAAGTGGTAAATTAATATAAAAATAACTGTAAGCGATTGTCTGAAAATTTTTATATGAAAGGAAATTGAGCAAGGCAGGGTGAGATACTATTATATAGCTATTAGAACTGTCTACAGAGTTCCTGTGATCAGACTGGTGTGACACTGCTAAAGGGAGTGACAAATCGGTAGCATCCAAAAAAAAAAGATTCAAGTATTTATATTAATTTGATAAATGACAAATTAACATTTTCAATTTACTGGGAAAAATTCAGACTATTTAATAAATTTTGTTATGATTGTTAATTCAGCTAGACGAAAACAAGGTTTAATTGTTTAATCTCTACCTCACAAGTCTCACAAGTAAATACAAAAATTTATACATATGTAATATATTCACACATCACAACATGTATATATGTGTATATATGTATAAAGTATTTATGTATTTAATTTATTTTTTCATATGCATGTTAGACTTTTCTCGTCAGTATTATGAATCTATTTCTTGCTAGTTTAGTAGACCTTGAATATAGCAATTTATTTAACTAATATTTTGGTGAATGTAGGGCTTGATTACAATTTTTAAAGAATGCATTCATAGAAGCACAATTCTAGGAAAAATGAGTATTTGTTTTAAAGATTTTATTTATTTATTTTTAGAGAGGAGGAAGTGGGGAGAAAGAGAGGTTGAAAAAAATCAATGTGTGGTTGCTTCTCACACGCCCCCTACTGGGGATCTGGCCTGCAACCCAGGCATGTGCCCTGACTGGGAATCGAACCAGCAAACTTTTGCTTCATAGCCTGGTGCTCAATCCACTGAGCCACAGCAGCCTGGGTGAAAAATGAGTATTTAAAATATTAGTAGCTACTGTTAAATCCTTGGCACAAAAGTCTAGAAAAAATTTTCATGTGGTTTACTTTTATAGGGATTATTTCAGTTAATTCATAGGTGTCTTAATCTGCCCACCATTGCACTTGTCATGATAGCGAGTATTAATTGAGCACTTGCTTTCCTCCTGACAGTGAACTAAGTAAGGACTGGGACAGGAAGTGTGGGGAGGATCAAGTGATACCATAGAAAGTCCTTACCCTTAGGGCTGTTCAAAAAAGGAAAAGAATAAAGGAAAATAGAAATATTTAAGTACCAAATTGAATGATAATGTCTATTAATATGTGATTTTAAAAAATCAGATAAAATAGATTAAAGTTTTTAAGAGATAAAATTGGCTATTTTTTGCAAATATAGTCCCCCCAAATAATTATGACTCCAAACCCATTTGGATGTTAATATTTATGATTATTACTGTTAACAATGTCCATGAGAATTGACTGAGTGAAATAAATTCTTCTACACTGTCAGAAAAGTTCAAAACACATGAATGATCCAGAGACACAGCTAATGAAAAGGGAGGGAAAGATGTACCCAAGACTTACTGACCATGTACCATGTGCCAGGTGCTTTAGTTACAGTCTCCTTGTTACTTCTGGCAAGACTTGGAAGGGGGACACTTTGTCAGCAATTCTCTGAAATGAGGGACAATTTTAAAGACAGAAGATTAAAACAGAAAACCTGGCATCTAGAAAGCCCCGACAACCTGCCTGTTACTGTGCTGGACTCTTGAAGCACACTGCTTCTGTTTCATACACACTTGATACTCTAAGAGGAGCTCAAAGATGCCTTCTAACTACATCCCAAAACAGGAAGTACCAAGAACAGAATGAGTCTTCAGGATACAGTCCTAATGGGTAGAAGTTTTCATTTGAGGAGCAGAGGTTAAAGGTGCATGAGAATGGCCTTGGCTGACAGAAGTCACCTCACATAGAATTGCCTAGGAGGTTAGCCTACCACCATCACCACTACCAGCTGCCTCCACAGCGCCCCAGGTGCCAATGGCTGACTCAGGTGGACTGCAAAGGTCAGTCTGCCTCAAAGCATGATAATTCTGCTGTATTGTTTACATCCAGAGTCCCAACTGGTTAGGCCAAGACTTACTTTTCCTGCAACTATATCCTTGATGAAAATCTGCCCATTCCTGTGTCGCCTCCCTCTCTCCATTAGAGGGTTTTCCTGAAGAGCACTCCTGCAGGGAGTCGCTTATTCTGAACCCAACCTAAGACAAAGGGGATTTGAGATTCTGGTCCTATTTCTGTTTATCACACCTAACAATTTCTACTCTTTACAAAGACTCTTCAAGGTGACTATTATTATTCCCATTTTAATATCTGGTACATTAAGATTGGAACACTAAGCCAGCTTCAACAAAAGGCAGATTCCAGAGAGAACAGAAGTCAACTGCTTGAATATCAATAGTTTCCCAAAAGGAACTGCCAAAAGCTGCCTTTGCCAGGGAGGGATTTGACTATGTCACTCTAGGGCCATCCATTCTAACTTTCCACAAAGTTACCCCTTCAGAGAAGAGTCATACCTGAGAGGACACAAGTGGTATACTTTTCAATCTTTGTGAAAGTCATTATTCTACATCTTTAATAGTAATGTCACTCATCTTGGTACCTGGCATGTGAAACATACTAAATAAATACTTTTTAAAAATACTATGTCTAAGGACTCCAGGATCTAAATAGGGGAGTGATTTTTCTAAGCTTGGAGCCTGTTATTTGCTTTTTCCCAGAATAGAATGCATATCTCTGCCATGAGCCTTTTGACCTGAATGCTGATAATGTTTTGCTACCTCATCTTTCAATTGGATGGGCTAGGATCAACAACAGATTCATAAATATACCAAACTCTGAATGGGTTGGAAATTTCTGGGCCACCCTTCTGGCCTTGAGGTAAGCCTTCATATGACTGATAAGAATGACAAAGGGACAACTATGTCAAACTTGACCAAGTGGAAAAAACTGAATTGAACACAGAGTATAATCTTCAAAGTTTAGATTATGTTGTGCTATGGTCCACTGGCTGCCATTAATGAATGTGTTCACCTATTAACATTGACAACTTAATCTGGTCTTCTCTCCAGCAAGCTACCAAATTAGACCCCACTGTTTGAATTTCATAAGTCTCAGTGACCTCCTGAAGGACTGCCTCTATGTCAAACTTAGTATCTGGAGCCCTGTGGTCTGGAGAGAAGAAATGAAGGGTGGAGACTTGGAGGAGCAGTCTATTACCGGTGGAGCCGAGTGTCTTTAGAGATGACCCATCACTCCACCCCAGCACCTCCAGGACTGGCTTTCAGCACATCCTGCTTTCCACCAATGAACTGCAGATTTAGAAATGTAGTGGAACACTGAAAACAATGGCTTCCTGAGGCTTTTGAAAATTCCTAATGGCACTATGTTCTTAAGGTAGTGACTTTGTGTTCAACTGCTTCAACATCTCAAATTTCTGAGACTTTGACACATGCCTATTATGCTTTTAATCCAAGAACATGTGTATTTTCCCCATTCAAGTTATTTCCTTACAAATGTCACCATGGAGTAGGGATGTCAGTGGTAGAAGTAATTATATCAGCACAAAAGTGTCAATTTTTTCTTCCAATGCTGGAAGGCAGAGACAAGAATGAGCCACAGCATCAGTCTAAGAGACACAAGACTTATAACGACAGGTTTTTAAAGCTCATAGTAGAAAATGAAGAGGAGGAACTGGCATAGCAGGTGAATGCATTTGGGGCATATTATAGAATGAAGCAAGAATAAATCACTTATGTCTGTCAAAACAGATGAATATGGAAATAGTTCAATCCTCATGGCCAATGTAATCATAATTTTTGTTTCTCCCACATGTTTCAAGCCTGTTTTTCTTTAAAATTTTTGTATTGTTGTTCAATTACAGTTGTCCCAATTTCCTCCCATTACTCTCCCCTGCTCTACCCACCCCCACCTCCCACATTCAATCCTCCCCCACGTTGTCTTTGTCCATGGGGTCCTTTATATATGTTCCTTGACTTGACCCTTCCCCTTCTTTCCCCCGTTATTCCCCTCCCCCTTCCCCTCTGGTCACTGTCAGTTGTTCTTTATTTCACTGTCTTTGGTTTGATTTTGCTTGCTTGTTTGTTTTGTTGATCAGGTTCCACTTATAGGTGAGATCATATGGTATTTTTCTCTCACCGCCTGGCTTATTTCACTTAGCATAATGCTCTCCAGTTCCATCAAGCCTATGTTTACACACACACACACACACACACACACAGAGGAGGGTCCCAAATGACTAATGTTAAAAGAATAATACAGGAAATAATGTTAATACCATTTAATAAATTCCAGTTTCTCTAGTCAACTTATACACCAGCATTGCACACATGAATCCTGCCTGCATCAGAATCACTTGGGAGCTCCTTAAAATACAAAAGCAAGCAGTCAAATACCTGTTTAATCATAAAGGAATCTTCATATAAAATCATCACTCCCAATCATCTAGCTTCACACTGAAGTGAAAATGGTGATTTTTGCTCTCAGCAACAAGGCCTGGAAAGACATGAGCTTAGAGAACAGTATTTTAAGAACCTTTGTTGACTTTCTTCCTGCCTCTTTTGACTCTTTAGACTCTTTTCTACATATCAGCTGGCAAGTCTGCAGATGCACGTCTCTGATTCCAGAAAAGACCCTCTGAGCATGCTCTTGATGAGCTGCCTACTCATTTGCTTTTTTTCCTCCCCATTTCCAGACACCAGGCAAGAGAGCTTAAACCTCAGTGGGGTCTCTTGGTGCTCAATACAGAGTGAGAAACCCAAGGAGCAAAACTGGAGGTTGTGTCTGGAAGGTGCCAAAGCTCTGGAGCTCCTCTCCGGTGAGGTCATGGGGTAACTTTATGGGGATTTTGTCATTTCTTATTTTTCTTTGAAATGGCATAGAAAAGTAGAGTGCCCGGAGATAAAGGAACTGTGGAATGCTAGAAACAAGTACAATACTGACTACAGATTTGGGACTGGCAACTTCCCTCCTCCACCCCCATTTCTGTTGCTGGATGGCTCTTCATCACACACACCGTACAGAAACCTCCAGGAGTGCTTTTGAATCTGAGCCCTGGAGCTTGCCCAGCTATGCTTCCAAAGTTTTTGCAGATGGCCAAGCACACACCCCCTCCATTTATTGCCCACTATTCAACTTGAGCAGCTTTATCTGTTTCACATACTCACTTTCTATTTCAGGTTCTCTTTAAGAGGTTCCACTGCACACACTTGGTTCAGGTTTTGAAAACCATTTATGTTTCAGGAGTCACAGTTCTACTCTAAGAGACAGTGCCAGCCCCCTGCCATGTTTATTGTGTGACTTTAAACTGGAGCACTGTTTTTTAAGGTATGAAGTCTTCTCACAAAATGGAGATGTGCTTTCCTCCTTGCAGGATAAATGTGACAGTAAACAATAGAAAGGCTAAAGGCACTCAGAGATAAACACTGAATATTACAAGTGTGATAACCACACATCGATAGAGTATTTCAGATTGTGGTTTCACGCTGCAAGGAGATACAAATCCCATTAGCTTAGCTGACTAATCTATCCCTTCAGTAAAAGTGGTTCTTAAATTTTTCTTGTACAAAGAGGTGAAAAGATAAAGTATTCTTTAGCTCCTGCATTCATTTATCACGTTTTAAAAGATCACTCTGGTTACTGTGGGAAAAGATTAGGTGAGAAAAAATTAGCAATGAGGAGACTTACTTAGACAGCTAATGCCATAATTCAGATAGAAGGTAAAAATCCACATTGCAAAGCAAATTTATTTTTACAAGTTATGGCAGTGAACAAGTCTCACATGGATACCTCATGGATCTACTTTGTCATAATAAAGGAGGTGGGGATATTGCAACACATAGACTTTAGAACAAGAATGTGTTGGTTCAAATTCCAGCTTTGGCTATTGTAGGACCTTGGACAGGTAACTTGATTCTTGTATCTGTTTTCTCAGCTTTAAAAGGAAGTTAAAAGTAGTAGCTACCTCACAGGATTGTCAAGACTAAGAGAGTAATTATATGTGAAGTGTTTAGAGTAGTTCCCACCAGACAGTAAGTGTCAATTGTTTTTTGGGGGGTGGCGGGGGTGGGCAGGGGTGGTGCCTGGAACATAAATGGGGCAATGTGGCTTGTGGCCCCTAGAGGGCAGCAGAGGAACAAGAACAGGGTGGAAGCCCACAAGGCCAGATTCACATTTGTTATCAAAGATGTACTGTTTGATGAGAAAAAGAAAAAATAGGGAGAAAGTTTCTGGGAATCATACAAAATGGAGGCTGAGCTCAGGGCGACTTATAGCTTGCAATTTTGTTCTTGCTAGTAGTTCGAGACACTAGTGTAGACCAAATCAATAACTTGAGCAATTCGAGTAATAAGAAGAATCCAGGCATTCATCTGCAAATACCCTTTCAAGATGGCTCACTCACATGGCTAAGGAGCAGGTACTGAATGTGGGCTGGGAACTCAGCTGAGGCTGAGATTCACGGGTTTATGGTTATTCTCATGTGGCCTGGGCTTCCCCGCAGTGTGGTGGCTGGGATATCAAGGGGAGAAAAGTAGGCAGAAGAGGCATCGTTTCTTATGACTTAGCCTCAGAAGACACATGTGTCACCTCTGCCACATTCTAATATCAAAGATGTAACAAAAGTCCACCCAGTTTCAAGGGTACAGGACATGGATGCCACTTCCTAATGGGGAAGTGTCCAGGTTCTAGAAAAGCATGCAGAATAGGAAATATTCTTATATCCATTTTTGTAAAAAAAAAAACAACCACAAGGTAAACCCCCCAGAAATTCATACTGGATTCTTTCCTTCTCTCATTTATATATGCAAAGCCCACCTGTTTCTCTACCTGAATTACAGCATAACCCCCCAAGATCTTAATCACTTCCAGTTCAGCAATGTACAATCTAGTATTTACACTGCAGTGAAAACTTTTTAAAAATGTAAATCTGATCATGTTACACTACTCATCTGAAAATCACTCAACAAATTTCTATTATCCTTAGAATAAAAGCCTGAACTCTAATGGTGGCCAACAAGACCCTCCATAATTTGACCCATCTATCCTTTTCATTTCATCTTTGGCCTTCTTTCTACCACATGCAAACTTGACTTCTTTCTCTTTTTCTAACACTTGAGTGTGTTTTTGTCTCAGGGCCCTCTGTCCCCAATCTCTTCAAACCTGCTCTGTCCCATTATTCAGACCTCTGCTCAAATATCACCTCCCCAAATCACCCAATATAAATAAGTACTTTCTGTGCCTTAACCCGGCTTTGTTATCTATGTATAGGATTCCTTGTTCATCTAGAATATAAGCACTTTTTGGACAGGGCAATAGTTTTGTTTATTGCTTTTATTAACAGTGCTTAGCTCCATTTTAATGAGTAGCTAAGTTGAATATTAAATAAAGAATAAAAGAGAAAAATAAAACAATTAAACTGACTTTTTATGGCCTTTCTGATTGGTGGCAGCCCAAAATAATACTTTCACTGTAATGAAAGCATGTTTGTGCTTTCTCTTAGTTATAGGTGATCCTTTCCTAGTAGCCCGTGGCTTTATAGATTTTAGCTTGAGCCTGGTAGGTTATTTCAATGTGTACTCTTTTAAAAAAATTATATTTTATTGACTATGCTATTACAGTTGTCCTGATGTTTCTCCCTTTGTCCTCCTCCACCCAGGACTCCCCACTTCCTCAGGCAATCCCCACACATTTGTTCCTGTCCATGGGTCTTTTATAAGTTCTTTGGTTACTCCATTTCTTGTACTGTACTTTATGTCCCCATGGCTATTTTGTAACTACCTATTTGTACTTCTTAATCCCCTCACCTCTTCACCCATTCCCCCACATCCACTTCTCATCTGGCAATCATCAAAACATTCCCCATATCCATGATCCTGTCTCTGCTTTTCTTATCTGCTTAGTTTGTTTTTAAGATTCAGTTGTTGATAGATACGTATTTTTTAATAGTTTTGATCTTCTTTTTCTTGTACAAGGCTTTTTAATATTTCATATAATAATGGTTTGTTGATGATGAACTCCTTTAGCTTTACTTTGTCTGGGAAACTGTTTATCTGACTTTCAATTCTAAATGATAACTTTGCTGTGTAGAGCAATCTTGATTGTAGGTCCCTGTTTTTCATGACTTTGAATATTTCTTGCCAATCCCTTCTAGCCTGCAAAGTTTCTTTTGAGGAATCCGCTGACAGTCTTACGGGAACTCCCCTGTTCCCATAAGGTAACTAGCTTCTTTTCTCTTGCTGCTTTGAAGATTCTCTCTTTATCTTTAACCTTTAACATTTTAATTATGTACTCTAGAGTGGGCCTCTTTGCATCTATCTTGTTTGGGACTCTCTTTGCTTCCCAGACTTGTGTGTCTATTCCCTTCACCAAATTAGGAAAGTTTTCTTCCACTATTTTTTCAAATAGATTTCCAATTACTTGCTCTTTCTCTTCTCCTTCTGGCACCCTTATAATGCAAATGTTGGACCTCTTGGAGTTGTCGCAGAGGCTGCTTATGCTATCCTCATTTTGGGGGGTTCTTTTTTCTTCTTGTTGTTCTGATTGGTTGTTTTTTACTTCCTTATGTTCCAAATCCTTGATTTGATTCTGGGCCTCATCCACTCTACTGTTGTTTCCCTATAAATTGTTCTTTATTTCAATTAGTGTATCCTTCATTTCTGACTGAATCTTCTTGATGCTGTTGAGATCCTCACTAAGTTCCTTGAGTATCCTTATAACCAGTGGTTTGAACTCTGCATCTGATAGATTGCTTATCTCCATTTCATTTAGCTCTTTTTCTGGAGTTTTGATCTGGTCTTTCATTTGGACCATGTTTCTTTGTCTCCTTGTTTTGGCAGCCTGTGTTTGTTTCTATGTGTTAGATAGAGCTGCTTTGACTCCATGACTTGGTAGTTTGGCCTAATGCAGTAGGTGACCTGTAGAATCCACTGAACAGCCTTCTCCTATTACCTAAACTGGGTACTTGAAGTATGCCCTTCTAGTGGGCTCAGTATACCCTCCTCTTGTAGTTGAGGCTTCATTGCTATTGACAGATTGTTAGGAGGAATTTACCCAGGCCAGTCAGCTGCAGGGACTTTCTATGACCACTGAGCACCAATTTCTGCCCTCTGTAGAGGATCAGCTGTGCAGGGGCAGGGTGGTGGCGCTCTGAAGTTGTCTGTAGCTCTTCACTGGATGCACTGACTCTGGGGTCTCCTGGGTGGTGCAGGCCAAGATCAGCCCCCACCTGTGTTTTGCCTGAGGTTCCCTGAGTGAGCTATAAAACAGTCTGAGATGCCTGCTACTTGTGCTGGGCTTAGAGATTCCCAGGCAAAGCCACACTGTGAATCTAGGCTGGCTGCTGCTGGTGCCAGTCCTGGGACTCACTGAAGGCAGCTTTTGCTTGTTTGATAGGATTTAGGAAGTTGTGCAGCATGAGCCAAGACCAGACATTCACAAGGAAAATCAGCTTAGGTGGGCCCATAATTTGGGTGGGGCAGAGTCTCTGGGGATCTCCAAGGTGGGTCAAACAGTGTTAGCCAGGTTGATAGAGTCTCAGATATGACACCAGTTTGCTGGGTCTATCGGAAGAGGTTTTAGCAAAGGGACAATGGCCTCTGCTTGCCTTGATGCCAGATACTTCAGGTTCTCCCTGTATACCACTGGTGCTTTTCAAGCTGCTACCTCCATGCTAGAGCCCAGAGGAAGTGATTCTGAGTAGGTGAGTCCATTTGTGGATTCTTTAAAAGGAACTGCTTGGGGCTCCAGAAGTTTCTTCCACCAACTTAATCCCTACTGGTTTTAGCAGCCAGAAGTTGTGGGGACTTATCTTCCTAGCACTGGAACCCTGGGCTAAGGGTGCTTATATGGGGCTTGGACTCCCTGGTCCTGAGATATCCCTCAAGAATTTTTATCAACCACACTTGGATATGGGACCATCTCATTCTATAACTGCACCCTTCCTACCAGTCTGGATGGATGTGGTTTCTTTAATTCCGTGGTTGTCAAACTTCCATTCGATTCTGTTTCTGATGGTTCTGAGAGATGGTAGTTCTATATTTTAGTTATAATTTTGATATGGTTTTGTGAAGAGGCAAGCCATGTTTGCCTATGCCATCATCTTGACCAGAAGTAGTCCAATGTGTACTCTTAAGGAAGTTTCAGCTTGAGCCTGGGTGTTACACTGCTGAGGGTGTTATGTCTGGGCACATCTGGTGAGTTGGTGGTGACTTACCTCAAAGAATTCAGTTCTAATGAAATTTTTGGTTTTCTATATGAAGAAAAAAGGAGACTGTGGTTGTGGTGGGTGGAAGAGATAAGAAGTGAGGAGAGGAAAGGAATCTGAGGGTAGTTATGGCTGGGTGAACGTATTGTCACTGTTTTGGGCTTTTCAGTGCAATCAAACATGCCTCCTACATTTGGAGAATTCACCACCAACTTTGCAGCTAGGACACTGGGCTTTGGCCCACAGCTTAATTATCACATACACCCAAGCAAGGTTTTCAATCAGAAGCATGTATTGTAGGAAAATAAGTGCCACTTGGGGTCCACTTTGGTGAGGATGACATCAGGTAAATCCTGTTTTCAGAGTGAGGGGTTCTTGACTTCATACAGGAAAGATTTAACAGTACAAGTTCAAGTGATTTTGAGAGTATGTTTATTAAGGCTGAGGACAATGAAGCAAAGCAAGGACTTAGGGTAGAGAAGTAACAGGAGGGAGTCTAGGCAGTACTCTGCTTTGGCTCCCTAGAAATGTGATAGGAAAGAAGTGAGCCAAGACAGAGCTACTTTTGGCTCACTTACAAGTCACAGAAAAGGGGCACTTGGGAGACAGGATCAGTGGTTAGCCAGGATGAGCTGCTGCTGCCCACTGCTCCCCTGGTTGCAAGTCTTATGGGAACACTTAAAGTTCAGGAGGAAGTAAAAAGTTCATGCCCAGGAAGGCACATGGGCATGTTCTAGAGAGAGCCTGCCACCTGTTCTTTGTCTCAAGGGTTTTTATCTCTCTTCTGTGGATGAGAATCTTAGGGAAGGGTTTCAGCAGAATATTCATTGCTTTCCAGGTACATTTTTAAATATATTGATGCATTAGAATGAGTGTATGGGGGGTGGGAGATTATTCTTTGGTCTGCTTTACTATTTTACTTTTATCTTGCATCTGTCTGGCTCTTATGGGGTTTTTGTATTTGTTCCTCTGACTTCATCTGTCCTTGGGGTTAGCTGACACAAACGACATCAACTGGGCTGCTGGCTGCTGTCTCCCTTGTCCAGGGTAATTTAAGCTATGTATTGTCTGGTTAGGGAAGAGAAGTCTAAACCATTTGCTTTCAAGTGTCCTTGGTTAGGGGATACAAGGTCTTGCGATTCAGCAGCTGCTGTAAGTTGTTCAAATTGTTTGGCCTTGTTTAATTTTCTTGTCTCTGTTTCCTTATTCCAATTGCCCGGGAATTTTCTTAGCTTTTTATTTTTACTATTCTATCACAAAAGTATGATTAGAAATTTGAGTTTTTCTTTAATGAAATCTACACAGAAACAAACCCCTAATGAACAAGATAAAAGTGAACTGTGCTGGTTGAGATGTGGAGCTCCTACCATGTCACTGGAGGGTCCTTATAAGCCCCTACACTGTTTCTTCTCCTAGACAACTCTCATTTCTCAAAATAGGGATGCCCAGGCATTCCCTCCTCCAGAAGGCCTCCACCAGACTGGATGAGGTGTCCCTTCTCTGTACTTCTAAGCACCTGTGTGTGAATCCTTGTTACTATGCTGATGAAACTGTAGCTGTAGCTCTCAGTAACTTGAAGTTTGTCTCTTAATTGAAGAGAGGGCTCTGTATTTCATGTTTATATTTCTGTTGCTTAACATAGATATAGCACTTGATACACAGTCAGATTTTAATATATTTTTATTGTTTGATTAAATGGATTCCAGCTCAGGCTAATAGTGGTCGGATTATTTTTAAATGTTCTCTTTCTTCTTAATAACTGAATACAATGAGTTGGTAAACAAAAATTTATCTTTTACCCTCTAAGTTAGGATCTTAGTTAAAACTTGGACCACTTGAATAGCCTTCTTACTGGATTTCCCAGTTCAAGTCTCTACTCCTTCAAATCCAACCCACATGTAAAATCAGTTGTCTCTTCCCAAAATGCCATTTTGTTAGGTCACGTCCCTGCCCAAACTTTGAGGAAGACACAAAGCTTTACAAACAGTGGTGAGCCAAAAAAATAGAAACATCCACTCGGGACAACAATTTTATCTTGTAAAGGTGAATATCCAAATACCCTATGGTCCAGCATTCCTATTCCTGGACATAGATGCTAGAGAAACTTTTGCAAAGGGCACAGGAGAGAAAGGGAAGAACACTTATAGGAGCATTTTTTAATGGAAAAAAAGAGAACAACATCTCAACTAATATGAATGTGCACTAATAGAATAAAAAAATAAAAGTGCTGTAGTCACAAAAGAATATATCATATAGTTGTAAAAATACATTGCAGCTACATAAACAACATGACTATGTCTTAGAAAGGTAACATGTGGAAAAAGCACTTTCCTAAAGCCTACAAACAGTATACCACCATTTTATTTATTTACTTAGTTTTGTTGAATTTATTGGGGTGACATTGGTTAATAAAATTATATGTTTCAGGTATACAGTACTGTAGTACATCATCTGTATGTTGTATTGTATGTTTACCATTTCAAGTCGAGTCTCCTACCATCTCCTTTTATCTCCCCTTTAACAAGCACAACTGCATGGTTGTATATGCCTGTGTGCTAAAATTGTCAAAGGAATGATAACCACAACTTATAAGGAAGTGGTTGTCTCTTGGGGAGAGACATAAGGGAAGCACATAATACAAATAAGACATTGATAAAATGCTATTTATTAGTTGGAAGGAAGGGAAATAGGTGAATATTTTATCATTATTTTTGTATATTGTGTATATGCCATATATTACATGATAAAAATATTTAAAGAGTGGCCAATAGAGCAGAGTATGTCACTGATATCAGTAGGGAACATACAAGCCTCTGAAAATTGTACAGATTCTATGTTCTCTTAGGGAAGGCTGCCTGGATACAGCCTTTCACTTCCCTAGGTTGCAAAAAGTTGGAGATTCATTCTTGACTTGTCAAGAAAGATTGACCCATACTGACTAAAACATGTATGAGCCAGAGGAGGGCATCAGAATGCCAATGGATAAGTTTATAATGAGAAAGATGACTTTCACACACTGGACATACACATCTATCATGATTACCACATCTTCTCCCTGTAGTCAGCCTACGTAGGACATCAAATTATAATCAGAAGCCTCCTTACAGGAGGCTTCTTGGTCAGACGACCTAACTTATTGGTTTTAGCAACATATCATACAGCAGTGAAAGTAAACTGCAGCTACACAGAACAAGTGAGTATGTCCTAGAAACATAAGTAATACAAAAAGCTAGTTTCACACTCATCTCTATGCCAACAAACCTGCATGGGAATCAAATGTTTGCTTCATGAGTATGGGTCACAATGAAAGGATTAGGCAAAATGAGAGTAAAAGCAAGCAAAGCTGGGCTTGCCATTACCTTTGCTGGAGTCCAGTATACCACAGCACACACAATGCCAACTCTTATTTGTCATGCCCAGGACAGACACCATTCGCTGATCATGGTATTCTTTCTGGGAATTGCCTAAGGATCCTTCTCAAAGCATTCTGGACAGCCATTATCAATTAGGTTGGCACATGTACTAAATGATATTTTTTACAATTCTGGATTAACAGCTAAAATAAAAATTATTTATACTGTCACAAAAGGCCTTCTCCAATCTGGCCACAAACTATGCAGACCCCCTTGGCTCATTTGGAGTGATCTCACTGGCCCCTGCAATGCTCTGTACTGTTCCACATGAGCATCTGTGCTCACGCAAGTAAGTGCCCCCTACAAACCTCTGCACATACTCACACCACCAACCTGGAATGTCCTTTCTTTCTTCTCTGTCCTGCTTGACTTCAGACTCTTCCATGAAGCTTCCCTGACTATCCCTGTCAAAACTGTTGTTTCCCTTCTTCTGAAATTTGCATGTCATTTGCATTCATGATCCAGCATGGCTCATATTTTCAAGTACTTCTGTATTATAATCCATGTGGTTTTTAAGCTTCTTGAGAAAGGACTATATTTCTTTGGATTCCCTACAAAACTAACATGGATTTTTATAGATGCTCAAAGGATAGCTATTGATTGATTTTTCCTGTTATTAATACCCAACAGGAAACATGGAAAAAATTAATCTCTTGAATTATAAGAAAGTCCCACATATTCTTTCTCTTTCAAAAGAGAAGAAATGAGTAACAAAAGTATAACACTTGAGAGGATATATGTTCTGATTGCATTTTCAAGTTTTGCATTAGTAAATTGGTGGTGGTGTTTGGGGAGGGGTGTTTTGTAGTGGGCATCACATTTATTAAAGCACTCAAGAGGATAAATGGGATAAGTCCCTGAAAATTTTTACATAATTTCTCTCCAACATGTAATGTATTTTGAATGCAAATATCAGATAATAAATTAGGGAGGGGCAGTTATGTTTATTCTTTTTATATAAAAGATTTAAGATCTTTATAATGTTCACTATAGGAAATTTTAAAATACAGAAAAGATAGGAAAAAAACAAAACAAGAATCCTCAGAAATCTCACCATCCAAAGATAACTACAGTTTGGAATATATCCTTCCACTCCTTTCTAAATGCATGTGTGTATCTGAAATACATACTTTTACATACAGGATTTTCTTTTTACAACTTGCTTCTCTACCCAGAAATACATAATGGAGCTTTTTCCACATTCATAAATCATTCTTTCTAATACCTATATTGTACACATGGCATGTGCATTTGGTTTCAAGTGACAGAACCCAAATATAAATGGACTTTAACAAAAGAAGAAGCTAATCAGATTGTAAAATCCAAGGAAAGGGTGAATAATTGAGGAAAGGGCAAGGATGAAGTGGAACCTTGAGGCAAACTAGAACCAAGGACTCAAACAGTGTTACGACTTCTGTTTTCCTGATCTGTTTTCTTCCTTGGGTCCATTTCAGGTTCTTTCGTGACAGCATGGCTTTCTCCACACAGCAAGAAACATTGCTCTAACTGTACTGACTATAATATTTAGTGTACAATGTTCAAAATCTCAGGAAAGGGGCTCGTTATTTAATTTACAGCCCTGTGCCAATTCTATTAGAATATGGCAACCGACAGGACATGTGTGAATGGGCAAAGGCTAGTCCTTCGAGGCACAGCTTCTGGGCTGACAAAATTATGATGTTCATCTTAATTCACTTAATCAATATTTTACAAATGGACACATAGGAGGTTTACAATTTTTATTACTAAAAATAATGCTTAATAAATATTTTAAGCTGCTATGAACATTCTCACACATTTAATTTTTAGCACATATCTGATAATATCCTCATGCTACATTACTAACATTTGGATTTGTTCAATTTATTTATTCACAATAATTTTTTTCTAGTATCTACTATGTGCCAGGTTTTATTCTTGGCATTAAGGAAACCAGCAATGAACAAAATAGGAAACCTCCTACCTTCATGAAACTCACATTTTAGTGTGGAAAGACAGAATAAATACATAACGTAAAATATACTGGGGAGGGCTGAGGTTGCTGTTTCTGAGTAAAGTGGTGAGAGAGGACAACATTAGAAAGAGACATTTAACCAGTGGCCCAGCAACCTGAAAGAGATGAGGGAAAGCATGTGAGTTTCTGAGGAGAACTCACTCTAGGCAGAGGAAACAGCAAATACAAACCCTGGAGTGGAAAGATACTTGGCCTGTCCTGGATGGAGCAGGAGGCTGGCAGGAATGGCCAAGAGGCAAGAGGCCAGAGAAGAAGTCAAAGAGGTGATAGAAGGTCAGATCATGCGTACGTTTCAGGCCATGGCAGGCCTTTGGTGATTGCTGTGGGTAGTGGGAAAGCCATTGGTAGGTTTGAGCAGGGAACTAACATGGTCTAAGCTAGCACTACCCAAGTGGGGTTCAGGGTCTGTGCTAGGCTGTAAGTAGTGCATTACAGGTTCATGACAAACAAGCACAGAAATTAAGGTTAAATATTCAGAACTGGTTATAGAAATTTTCTTATGTTTCATCTCATCACTGAAATATAATTTTATACTTGTTGAATCAAGTGATAAAATTTTTTTGTATTTTTTGTCTTTTTAAATTTAATTTTTCTAGTAATTTATTTTGTACTGTATTTTACAAAAGCACAAATCTGTGATACAATGCAAAATTGTTAAATAGTTCTTAATCACAGATAATTGAGAAGCCTTGTTTTAACTTGTATTTTAAAGGATCACTCTGGTTTGCAGTATTGAGAAGAAGCAGAGATGGTATTGAGGAGAACAGTTAAGAAGTTTTTGTAAGAGATTTTGTTGGCTTGGAGTAAGATGGTAAGAAAAGATGTTCTTGTTTACCAGAAAGAATGAGAGAGAGAGAGAGAGAGAGAGAGAGAGAGAGAGAGAGAGAGAGAGGGAGAGAGAGAGAGAGAGACGGGGAAGGAGAGAAGGAGAGGAAGGAAGGAAGGAAGGAAGGAAGGAAGGAAGGAAGGAAGGAAGGAAGGAAGGAAGGAAGGAAGGGAGGGAGGGAGGGAGGAAGGGAGGAAGGAAGGGAGGGAGGGAGGGGGAGGGAGGGAGGAAAAGAAAGAAAGAAAGAAAGAAAGAAAGAAAGAAAGAAAGAAAGAAAGAAAGAAAGAAAGAAAGAAAGAAAAGGGAAGAGAAGAGAGAAAAGAAAAAAGAAGAAAAGAAAAGAGAAAAAGAAAAAGAAAAAGAAAAAGGTGGTGTGGAGGCAGAGGAAGGTGGGCAGATCCTATGTATATTTTGAAATTAAAGCTGTCAGGATTTGCTAAGCAACTGCACATGATGTATGAGAGTCAAACCTTTCCCTGAGAAAATTGGAAAGACAGGATGGGAGCAAGTTAGAGGAGTTCTGCTTGGAACCTGTTGATTCTGAGATACAGATTAGACTCCCATTCAGAGCTTGAATTCAGGGGAGAATTGGGACATTTGGAGATTTGAAGATTGAGGAAATACAGAGGATCTAGCAAAGGAATCTAAGGTGACCACTGAGGTAGGAGGAAAGCCAGGGTAATGATGTCTTGCAGGGGAGTGAAGAAAATTCAAGCAGAAAAGAATGATCAATCATGTTAAATGTTGCTGATAGATAAACAGGATGAGGATGGAGCAATGACCATTGAATCTGGAGTAACTGGCAGTTTCCAGAGACTTCTGTGGAGTGGTACAGTCAAAGTCCTGACTAGACCAGGATCAAGAAGAAATGGGAAGAAAACAATTGGGGGACATTGAGTACAAACAACTTCTTTGCTAGGTTTTGCTTTCAAGGAGAGCAAAGAATTGGGGATAGAGCTGAGGGGAGAAGTAGGGTTAAGAATGTTTTAAGATGGTAAAAAGACAATATGCTTATATGCTAATGAAAATAACCCATTATTGAGGAAAAAGTTGTGGATGAAGGAGGATGATGAGACAAGGGCAGGAGCATAACACAGTCAGCAAGAGGGATTGAGAGCACAGGGTGGGTTTGTGGGCACAGAGATGGGTGTTGAGGGGATGGGGCGTGGTACTCTTGTGACATATTTGACCTGGCCTTCATCACATCACTCCAGGGAGCAGGTCTGCAATAAATGAGCTATCTCACTTTTATTTACAGTAAGGTAATGGTAAGAAATCTATCTCTTAACCAAAACACCTTATGAATATTCAGATTTAAAGTAAGAAAGATGAATATTAAAAACCTAACAGCCACTCCAAACTGGTAAAAATAGCCCATCTTCTGGTGATTTATAGTTTCGTTTCAAACATTTACATGTCAATTCGCCTGTCCTTTGTCTGGTGTATGGATGGAGGGAGGTGGGTTTAGTTTTTCCTCACAAATGGCTCTCCAGCTGCCATTAGCCCATTTTGAGAAGTAAACTTTTTCTCTGTGATTTGAAATCTCAGTGGGAGGGGAAGTATAGGTAGAAATGTTTTATTTCTATTTTATAATTAGGAAATCCAATCACTAAGAGGGTTAAAGGATTTAAGATTACCAAGAAACAATGGTAAGCCAGGACTAGAGTTTTTTTTTTTTTAAGGAATATTTCCATAGTTTCTTTCTAGCAACCAGTTGTGCGTTGTACCTAAAAACAGTGTCCAAGGGAAAAAGTGTTTGGAAGGTTATGGACTGGTGTGACATGGAGCCTTGAACAACAGTCTCAGAAGAAACCACAGTATCAGTAGCAGTTTCTCCTCACTGCAGATTCTCAGAACCAATTCCGAAGTGACTTCATACATTTTTCTATTAGTTGTCTCTTCTGATGGTAAAAGTGGAAAACTTTGTAAATATATAAGTAAACCATGATAATTACTTGATTAAAGAAGAAAACTGCTACCAAAAACAAAGGCTTTGACTTCTACATGTAAAGCTAAGCCATATAAGAAATAGTTAACCTATGAATTAGTTTTTCCAAAGATTGTTATTCAAAACTCCCTAAGAAAATGAAATTTTTCCCATGACTAACCCCATACAATAAAAAATACTATCTCTATTCTTTTATTTTTAATCCTTAAAAGTATGTTTATCTCTCACACATCAATGTTTCTCTCTCTCTTTCTCCCTCCCTTCCTCTCTCTAAAAAATAAGTAAATAAAATCTTTTCAAAAATAAATAAATAAATGTGTTTAACAGGTAGGATGAGTTGTTTACATCTTTTCTTTTCTTTAAGGATCTACTAAGATTCCAATTAAAATGGAAAGAAAGCACCTTGAGACTTTTTCTGCTCCAAGATGAATGCAGTTTGTAGAGCATGCCAACTAAGCAGAATCTGCACTTAGAAACACCACACCCTGTTGAAGGTCACCAGCAACATGAGTTATTGTGTGGAGACCACCATCCATTTGTGATTCTAGCCTGCTGACTTAACTTTAATTCACAGAATGGGGGCATGCCTGGCAAGTTTTTGCTTTCTTTTTCTATTTGTTCAGACAACAATATAACAACACTAAAAAAAAAAAAGAAAAAAGTGCATACAAACCAACTTTATGACATTATACTGTTGACTCTTGAACAATGTAGGGGTTAGGGGCACTCCTTCAGATGAGAAATCCCCATATAGGGGATTAGGAAGTACAAAGTGGTAGTTACAAAACAGTCACAGGTGTAAAGTACAGCATAGGGAATATAGTCAATAATCTTGCGATAACTATGTATGGTGCCAGTTGGGTATCAGAAATATTGAGGGGAACACTATGCAAAATACATGATTGCCTAACCACTAAGTTGTGCACCTAAAACCATACAAAATAACATTGAAAGTAAATTATAATTCAAAAATTAAAAAAAATAAAAATCCACTTATAACTTTGACTCCAGAGTCATCCCTTAGCTGCAGATTAACATCCTGAATCTGCATATTCAACCAACTATGGATCAAAAGCAGCATTTTTGATCAGTGATTGGGAATCCATGGTCGGGAAACTGCTTACGGAATATGAAAATTCTGTTTTCCACCAGCCCCTGGTTGAATCCACAGAGGCAAAACCTGCAGATAAGAAGGGCCAACTATTTCTACTGAAAAAACTAAATGTGGAAGTGGACCCATGCAGTTCAAACCCTTGTTGTTTAAGGTAATCTGTTTTAATTAAGTCAGTGTCATTGAACATTTGTCTTGTGTTTCACATTTATTTATGTGAATATATTTTATATAATTGTAATTATAAAATATTAAAAATGTTTTACTCATTTTCCTTTAGCATTACATTGAATATTACATTTTCCGTGTAGTTATATTGTTTATTTTATTATAAATTCAGTCTGATAAAATATTGTATTTCTTCACAACATATAACTTGCTTACATTTTTCCCTTTTGTGTTTATTTAAATTGCTCTCAGATTTTTGCCAATATATGTTCCAGTATGCATTATGCATATTTGCCCATATACATCACTTTTTCAATAATTAATTTAGAATACATTTTCAGAACTGATATCAATGGGTCAAAAGTTTTGCACGTTTTCATGACCCTCAATAACAAATTACTTCTCAAGGACTGATACTATTTATATAGCAGCCAACAAAATATGAATATACTCATTTCTCTGGTAAATTACTGACTTTGGATTTTAATAATAACTTTTGAAATTTTCAAATAATTCTTCAAGATCTGAATTATTATTTTTATTACTGGCAAATTTGAATGTTCTCCCAAGTATTTATTTTCCAAACTTTAAGTAAATGGCCCAAGCCATTTTTTTTCCAAGTGTTTTTTTTTTCTTTTTTTTTTTATTGTTGGAGTGCTCATTCAGTTGTATGAGCTTTTCACACACTACAAAGAAGAGTTTCCCACCATCGGCACTACTGTTATTTTGGGCGGGACAATTCTCTGTTGTGCAACTGTCCTCTGACTGTAGCTCCCTTCCTGCTAGATGCCAGTAGCACACTCTTCCCTGCCTCACCACCTGCAACAACCAAGGCTGCCTCAGAAGCTCCCAAATGTCCCCTGGAGGCAAAATTGCCCCAGGGTAAGAAGCACCACTGTATAACCGCAACAGTTATCAATTACCCCACAGTCACCATGTGTCTGACACTGCTCTAAGTGCTTTCTGTATGCAGGAAGGACCCCAGAAAAACCTGGAATTTATTTATGAAAATTATGAATTTATTATTACATCTTTAACTTCAGTCGCCTTCAAAGTACTCTCCTTTTGATGAAATACACCTATCAAGATGGTTTTTTCCACTGCTTAAAAACAATGTTTAAACTCATTGATTTTGATGCTTTTTAGTGCTCCTGCTGTTTTTTGTTTCACCTTTTCCACATCAGTAAAATGTTTCCCTTTGAGGACTTTTTTAATTTGAGGAACAAAAGAAGTCAGTTAGGATGAGATTGGGTGCATAGGGAGGGTGGGGCTGAGGGTCATGCTGTTTATGGTGTAAAACTGCTGAACATTTAGCTCAGTGCAGGCAGGTGCACTTATAAATCACCCACCATGAAATGGGCAAATGCATTGAAAGAGTCTTCAAAAAAATTTACTGAAGCCAAACTCAGCCTCTCCCAACACTACCAGCAGATACACTGATACAGATGGGTTCCTAGAACACTTACCTAGCAGGGGAAGACTGTACCACAAGGGGCCCTGGAAGATAATTCCAGTTTTGGGGGGGGGTTCCTCCCTCATATTCATGTATCTCAAATCTACCACAATGCTACATTTAGATACAATTAGCCTGCCTTTACAAAAGGAGAAACTGAGGTACAGATGAGTTAGTAACTTGAACGTGTTCATTCACACGTGACAGAGGCAGGACTTGGATCCATTGATCTGACTCCAAAGCCCATAATTTAACCACCACTCTTGGACTCTCTCCCATCATAGGCTGCCACTTTCGTCATATCAAACCTTCTGTTTTTGTTCATTTTAATTTTATAAATAATATTACATAATCAAAACTGTTGATTTTTTCCCTCATGATTTCTTCTATTTCCATCTCTGATATATCTGGGAATTATGCTTTCTACTTTAAAAAATTAATGTTTTACTCTCTATGTCTTATTTTGGCACACAGCTCTAAACTTTTCTCCATATTACTATTTACTTATTATGACATTTAATAAAGTTTTCTTCAGTGATTTGATTATACACATACTACTGTACATTAAGTTGATTAGAATCTTAAATATATTTCATAAAACACATCTTTTTAAGATTGAGTCTTAATATCTAAAGTGCTGGGGAATTTTACAAAATAGAGAAAATAAAATAATGCTTTTCACATAAAACGTGAACTGAGAAGGGGTATTATTCTATTGAATACCTAGTCCACAGTGACTCAACACACATAAATGCCTGACATAAATTTGACTTACAAATAGTCATTTGCAAATTGATTTATTAGACATCAAAAATTTTGTTCCGAAAAAAGGTATTGTATAAATGTTAACTGGGTTCCTGGGTAGCCCACAAAGAAAACCTCTCTTTAACAAGAAGGAAATACCCGAAGAGGATCATTACTCTGTGAAAAGGCATACACTGAAACGGGGATCATTTGGAGGTTTGGGGGTGGGGGTGGAGACGTGGCGGGTGGGGAACACCAATGAGTAGTACAGCATCTGTTGCTCAGGGGAACTCCATGAACGATGTCTTAGCTAGACCCAGTTTAGAGACCTCCACCCTTCAGAGTCAAATTGAAGAGCCGCAGTCCAATAGATTTTCTTTTACCCACTCAGATCTTTTAGACCAGGACACCTGACTGAAGAAGTTTGACAAGGCTCCGTCAAAATTGCCGTTTCAACTGTCCCGTATTGTATTTGTTACCCTCCAACTTCTTTTTCTTGTGATTAGAATAACCCTTCAAAACGAAGCAAGAGTTCCATTGAAGCATTTATGTCCCTGTTTCACAGCATGGTTAGAAGAGCCTGTGGGGGCAGATGAAGCTCTGGAGCCCCAGCGAACGCTGGTCTCCTTCAAACATGGAAAAGTTGATGTGCCTCTTGAGCCTGTGGCAGGTGAGGATAATAACACTACCCACCTCATAAAGTTGGGGTAACAATTAAACTAGTTAATATATGCAAACCACAGTGAGCTTGGCACATAATTGGAGCTCCATAAAGTTAGTTGAAATTCCTCAGGAGTAATCATGAGGCCTTGAGGGAAGAAATATTTTCCTGATACCCCTCCCCCCACCCAAGATAACTGAAATTAATTTTTACTCACAGTTTAAGGTGACCCAGTAGAATTGTGGCTGCTTAAGCTAGAGGAAAGGGAAAGCCGAATGAGCCCAATGGTATTGATGTGTTGAACTCTATTTGGGACACTTATTTTGTTACCTCATTTATTTTCTATGACCCTATCTCCCCAAAATATCTTATCTTCTCTGAGCTCTGAAGCTTAGCAGAATCTGTCTCACCTGGCCCTTGATGGAAACTCAGCATTATGGGAAGGCTATATGGGTTAGTGGTTAAGCGCAGTGGTGTGGCCATCAGTAAGTTACTAAACCTCTCTGCCTCAATTTCTTCACCTGAAAAATGGAGCTAGCAAAGGTACCCATGTCATGGGGTTCTTGTTGGGAGTAAGTGAAACAATATGCGTGTTTGACATACAGTCCATAGCCAGAAAGTGTTAGCTATTATTTTCATCCTCATTATTCCTACAATTCCAGGAGCTGGAGATCATTATTCCCACTTGTTGAAGAGGGAATAGGCTCAGAAAAGTTTAAAAAAAACTAATAAAGTCACATAACTATTAGGAAGATAAGGCTAATATTTTATGCCAAGTCTGATTTTGGAATTCAGGTTTTTTATTTTTGTATTATTCTTTTCTTTACTTGACGCTTCCTTAAAAGAAGACTTGCAGGAAGATGTAGAAGGTTTTTGCAGATGCTCTAAGGGTAGGTCCACAGATGGGTAGGACTAGAGTTTCTTTGTTGCCTTCATTGAGTAGAAGCTGCAGAGAAGCTCTTTTGGGCTTCTTATAAAGAGAAATATTTTACTGAAAGGAAGGACATTAAAGCAGATTGGTCTCTTTAAAAGGGTAGTAAATTCAACTATGTACTTCCTTCACCTCTTAATCTCTCTTGCTATAGCTTAGATGGTACCTTATTGAAGGTATTGCAGAAGTTCATGCCACTGCCTCCAGAGTGCCTGTTTCCCTGCCCTCAGCTATACCTTGGGGACAAACCTTTTACCCACCAATATACCCTTTGTCTGCTGTTTCAAGAGAAGGTAGGCTTCTTGGCCAGCATCCAGGACCCAGGATGAGTGAAGCTTCCCTGGCATCTCCAGGAAGAACAAAGTCTTTCTCCTTTTCTCACTTTAGATCATTTTTCCATATCACTTATCAGATGACTGAGTTATTGTATCAAAATGTCCAAAGATCCTTTAATTCATGTGTAGAATTCTTTATGGCTCTAGTCTCATCAGCACAGCTTCAGGACCTTTTTTGTCACAGACTATAGCTTTGACTCTTATTGTTAGGAACCCTAGAAGAAAGAATCCCCAGATCTGGAGACCAGTCTATTCCTATACTTTGCTCTCTCTCCAGCTGTTGGGAACTGCCCTGCTTCATTTCAGAAGCTGTAACCCCACCACAGCTAAGGCTGAGTAAAAAACCTTGGGACCATAAGCCACTAAGGAGACAAAGTTTATCTTCCCCCAACAGGGGTGCCGCCTCTGCTCCCTTTACTTCACCCTGCTTGACCCCAGGTGGATGACTGGTTAGCCAATGACAGGTAAGATTCCTCAAGGGAGGGATGACCTAAGACAGGCACGGCCATGATGGGGCCATCGAGGAAGGACTTGGGGGGGGCTATAGAAAAAGAAAGTGATGGACCCTCACCCCTCGGCTTTGGCATAGTCTGAGTGTTCATTCTATCTGTAAGAAGGCTCCTAATCTCTTGGCTTCCTTACTTCCCCTGCCTGACTTAAGCCTGAAACAATGCCAGAGGACGGTGCAGCCCTGGGCAGGAATGGTTGGTTCCCCAGGGTGATCAAGCTTAAGAAAGAATGCATAAAATCCTATGAAATCTGCTTTGCTAAGAATGCCCTCAATTTAAATGATAAGGGTACAAGCATAAAATGAGTTCACTTCCCAAAGTTTTATGGCCTTTAGCTAACTGATCTTGACTCAGAATAAGCCCTCGTAGTTCTTTGAATGTTATTTATGGTTTGACCCTTACTGCCTGACAATGACTGATGAGCTTTACCTGTATTCCTGTGCAAGTTGAACCCAATAAAAGCCCATTGAGGAACAGGCTCAAGGCCCTTCTACTTTGAGAGATTGGCCACATTTCCTCCCCAAGCAGATCATGTCTTGGTAGACTTATTCTCATACTCAACAGCTGGAGGCGTCTGAGGGCAGAGCACCAACCAACATCCAGCTCCTGCCAAGGATGCCACAAGTGACTCTTCTGTGGGTACAGAGAATACTGCCAGGCCAGACAGAGCTGTCCTCAGGAAAGGACCACCCTGAGCCCCCAGGAAACTGCCCTGTGATCTGTGCCCTATGAGGGCACAACTTTGTGTTCATCTTTGTCATCAGTCCTCCAAAGCAACACTGCTTGAGCCCAGGTTCTCAGGGAGCCTTACATTGATGTGACATTTCATTGTTCGCCAAGTGTATCCCTGTATTTCTTCTCTTATTCTTCTTTTCTCACACAAGTATTATTACAGACAAAGTATCCATCAGTTATGATTTGGTTAGACATGTATAAGGAAAAACCCAACCAACAACAGCTTAATCAAAGTAGGATTTCATTTTTATCTCATGTAAACAGGAAGCCTAGGAGGCAAGGCTGATCTGGTGGCTCTGTGGACATCAGGGACCCAGACTGCTTCTCTCTTTCTGCTTCATCATTTTCCATGGGTGGTTTCCATCCTTAAGGTGACCTTATGTAACCTATAGTTGCAGAAGTTCCAGCTATCACAATCTTGCTCTGGGTAAGAGGACGGGGAAAAGAGAAAAGAGAAAGGTATTATCTCTCAAGTGAGTTACATTCATTTAGAGATTTCCCATTGGCCACATGCAAGGAAGACTGGAAAATGTACTTTGAATTTTTTAAAAATCTTGGCAGAAATCTGACACTGTCCACATAAGGGTCTAATAATAAGAAAGTAGGAGAGAATGATTATTTGGAAGGAAAATAGTAGTCTCTAACCAAGGAAACAAAGGCTAATTGGGATTAAACAACTTGTCCAGGGTAATGCAACTAATTAGATCTTTATGTAGATCTTCATGACTCTCTTCAGGTGCTGCACAAGCCTCAGAGACATTACATTCTATGTAAGCAATCCTCTTGTACACCTCACAGTGATGTTAGTGTACAACTTGTACCATCATGTATGATATCTGGTGAACCTGTCTCCTGCACTGGGTAAAATTTTGTAATACTGCCTTCCCTGCTCTAATCACTTGGAACCTAATATTTACTGCTGAAAATTTTACTAGAGAAGTTAGATCACTGTCCATTTGTTGGAGGCCCTTTTCCCATTCATCTAAGGGCAATAAGTCCTCTTCAAGTTTCTGCATACCTGTAGAGGGCCTTTACTGATTAGTGTTGAGAAATGCCCAGCCTGGTTTCAGAAGCTGTAATCCCCTGTGTCTAAGGCTGAATAAAAAACCTTGGGACCATAAGCCACTTAGGAGACAAAGTTTATCTTCCCTGTAGGGGCACCACCTCTGCCCCCTTTCTCTTCACCCTGCTTGGTCCTAGGCGGATGACTCGTTAGCCAATGATGAGTAAGATTCCTAAAGGAGGGATGACCTAAGACAGGCATGGTTGCAAAGGGGCCCTCAGGGAAGGACTTGGGGGCCTACAGAGAAAGAGGGTCATGGACCCTCACCCTTTGGCTTTGACATAGTCTGAGTCCTCATTCTGTCTGTAAGAAGTCTCCTAATCTCTTGGCTGCCTTACTTCCCTCATCTGACTTAAGCCTGAAACAATGCTGGAGGTGGGTGCTGTGCTGGAAAGGGCAGGTTCCCTAGGGTGATGGGGCCTAAGAAAGAAAGCATAAAATCCTATGAAACCTACTTTGCTAATACCCTCAATTTAAATGATAAGGTCCGAGCAGGAAGTGAGTTTGTTCCCCAAAGTTTTGTGGCCCTTTAACTATCTGGCCCTGACTCAGAATAAGCTCTCAGAGTTCTTTGAATGTTATCTATTGTTTAATCATTTTTGCCTGACAATGACTGATGAGCTTTACATATATACCCTGTATTCCTGTGCAAATTGAACCCAATAAAAGGTTGTCAAGGCAAGGGTCGAGGCGCTTTCCACTTCAGAGGGTGGCTGAGGCACACCAAAGCTGTTTCTGCTCTTGAGAGGGAAGCCACACTGTCCCTTTTCCTCCACAGGACTCGGTAGTCCATGTGAATTTGTCTTATCTCATCCATAATGCCTCAGACCCAAGGAGGCGGGATCTGTGTCAGATTAGGAGCAGAAATGGGAAGAAGCCATCACCTTTCCATCTCTTATAACTGGATGGCTAAGCCAGGAAATTCACACTGCAGGCCTATTTTCTTCAATTTGTGTGAAGGATAGTATATATTAAACATTGGTTTTAACATCCACACTTGTTTACTAAAAGCTATCCATTTTAGGTGTTAGAGAATTTTGCTAATATTAATAAAGTGATACTTTAATTTTCATCTGAGTATGATCCTTGTATGCATGTTTCCTTATTTAGAACTCTAAAGGATTGTAGGAAACAGCTAATAACACCATTTTATTATAAATAAAAGGAACTAAGTTTGGAGTTTTATTTTTTTAAAATTAATTATTATATTTTATGACTATCATAATAGAATATTTTAAAAGTAAATAAATACACAAAAATAAACTCAAGATGGCTAAAAGACTTAAATATAAGTCTTTTATATTTAAAAGCCATAAAAGCCCTAGAGGACAACATAGGCAGGAAAATCTCAGATATTCCACACAGCAATATTTTCACTGACATGTCCCCTAGAGTGAGGGACATAAAGGAAAGAATAAACAAAAGGACTTCATCAAATTAAAAAGTTTCTGCATGACTAAAGAAAACATCAACAAAATGAAAGGGAAATTAACTGAATGGGAAAATACATTTGCCTGTGGTACTTCAGACAAGGGTTTGATCTCCAAAAGGTATATAAAGACCTTGCATGATCCCACACCATGAAGACAAACAAACCATTTAAAAAGTGGGTAAAGGACTTGAACAGACACTTCTCCAAGGAGGACATACAGAGGACCCAGAGACATATGAAAGGATGTTCAACATCACTAGTCATCAGAGAGATATAAATAAAAACCACAATAAGATATCACTTCACACCAGTCAGAATGGGCTTCATAACAAATCAACAAACAATAAATGCTGGAGAGGTTGTGGAGAAAAGGAACCCCAGAGCACTGTTGGTGGGAATGCAGACTGGTGAAGCCACTATAGAAAATAGTATGGAATTTCCTCAAAAAACTAAAAGTGGAACTGCCTTTTGACCTGACAATTCCACTGCTGGGATTATACTCTAGAATCCTGAAGCACTAATTCAAAAGAATCTATGCATCCCAATGTTCACAGCAGCACAATTAACAATAGCCAAGTGCTGGAGGCAACCTAAGTGCCCACCAGTAAATGAGTGGATCAAAAAACAATGGTATATTTACACAATGGAGCACTATGCAGGAGAAAGAAAGAAGGAGCTCCTACCCTTCATGACAGCATAGATGGATCTGGAGAGCATCATGTTAAGTGAAATAAGCCAGGCAATGAAAGACAAATACCATATGATCTCACCTGTAACTGGAAGCTAATCAACAAAACAAACAAGCAAGCAAAATAGAACCAGAGACATGGAAATAAAGAACAAACTGACAGTAACCAGAGCGGAGGGGATAGGAGGATAACAGGGGGTGCATGGGGAAAGAAAGGGAAGGGTCAAGTCAAGAAACATGTATAAAGGACACACAGACAAAGACAACGGAGACAGGGAGAGGACTGAATATGGGAGGTGGGGCTGGGTAGGGTGGGGGAGAGTAATGGGGGAAATGGTGACAACTGTAATTAAAAAACAATAAAAAAATAAAAAATAGAAAAGTAAATAAATATATTCTTGAAACCAGTGCTAATCTGCTTTTTTCCTAAAAATTGAATTTAAGAGGGAAAATACTGATTAATAAAGGTTTGGGTTAGGTGGGTTCTGTTATTGGAGGTTTCCTTATATTAGATCAGAAATGCAATAAATTGGAATCTTGCTCTCCTGGTAGAATAGGACATGGGTATACTTTCCTAAGTATAGAATTCTATTTTTGAAGATATGATTCCTGTAGCCGGAAGTCAGGAAAAGAGAAGACTGCAGAGGCTTCCTCAGATCATCTGGGGGGGTCTTTCAGTAAACTGAAAGTAACAGAGTGAGAAAAGAATCTCTAAGAGAGGCCAAGGAGTGTCACCAGCCCACCCCTACAGAGAAGTTCAAAGCTAAGCTACTCACAGAAAAAGAAATGCTCAACCACAGGGCGGATGTGCTGATTTTCACACCCAAGTCATTTACTTGAAAAGCAAAGGCAGTAAATTCTTGGTCTTCATCACCTTAGGGTCACTCCAGCAGAAAAAGGAAGATAAACACTCAGCTTCCCCTTCCACTGTCGCCCTTGCTCACTTGTTTCCCCCAGGCAGAGTTTCAAGCCTCATGTCTTTACTTTTCAACAGAAAACTATAAAATTGAGGCAATCACTTTTAACCTTAAGTGGTATTCACTTAATATGTTCACTATTTTGTGTATTGTTAAAATAGGAAGAATTCCCTGGGAAGTGAGTGCAAGCTCCACAAGGACAAATGACAAAAGAATTAATTGGCTAATCATAGCACTAAGGATTTAATTCTAATAGTCTAAAATAAATGAATAATAAGAAACGATAAAAAGAATTATACTATGCCTCAGAAAGCCAAAGTAGTATAATCAATTAAGACACCACCACCCCCCTGCAAAAAATGAGCCCATTAATTGAAAAAACAAAAACAAAACAAAAATCCAAATGTCCTTTGGAATTTCGTAACAGTGTCTCCTTACTCATTGCCTAAGAATTAATGAAAAAAACACCTTTAAGGTCATCCCAAACCTGTGTCTTGTTCGGAAAAGGCAGAAGTTTGCTCAATTATTTACCCAGTTTAGGTAAGGCCTAAAACCAACTCAAAATACTTCTGTGGAAAGTACACTTGAACAAGGAGACACTGGAAAAAAATTGTCTGGACAGGATGTTCAGGGGATAAACTATCACTGGACAGTTTTAGACTCCTTGCTGCAACCACACTGATGAGAATGGAAATTCTATACATTCAGTTAAATGATTTGCATACTGTAGCCATATGCAAATACTGGAACAGAGGCCCCCAGCTTAGGTCTCTTGCATTTCCCACACTCTTCTCTGAACTCCTGTCTCACTTATGGTCAATACCACAGTCTATTGCTCTGTCATGTACTGCTGTATTGTTTGGGTTCCAAGCACATTGGAAGCTCCAGATGCAACAGGGGCCATTGCTATATTTACCACAACCCTCTCACAATGTGTTTTACAGAAGTGACTGTGCTTGTATGCATTCACTCATCCATCCAGTCAACTAATTGTATTGGGAGGTCATTATGCTCCAGAATCCATTCTACATATATGCTGAGGAAATGAATGGTACAAGGTATCTACTTTCAAAGGGCTCACATTTGAATGAGATGAGAGAGCAAAAAAAAAAAAACAAGAAAAATATCAGAGGTGACAAATATGATAGACAGAATTAAAACAGGGTGGTATGATAGAGAGGAACTGGGTGGCTACATTGAATTTGGTGGTAAAAGACCTCTCTGAGGAAGTGCTATCTAAACAGAGACCCAAATGACCAAGGGCCTAATGATGAACTGAGTGGGCATGCACAAAGGAACCAGCAGAAGCCCAGTTGGTCAGAGCATAGTGAGAGAGGAGTAATATGATGTAATGGGTTGGGAGAACAGCAGGGAAGCATTCCTAAGGTTTGGGAACCCAGAGGTTGGCATGTGAATTTTATTCTAAATTCAACACAGATTTAACACATGAAAATTACATAATCTGATTTACATTTTTAAAGATTGCTCTAACTGTTGTGTATATTATAAAGCAGAACTAAACAGGAGGAGTAATTCAATTATTGCAGTAGTCCATGGGAGAGATTATGTTGCTTGACAAGAGCAGAACTAACAGAGATGGAGAAATATAGATTGAGGAGATGTTTGTGGGGTACTGTCAAAAGGATTTCCTAATGAATAGGATGTGGGGGAATGATGAAAAGAAGGAAATCAATGATGACTCAGATTTTTGGCTTAAGCAACTGAATTAAAGCTGATGAGTTTTACTGAGATGGATGAAGAGCAGGTGTGTAGGAGGTGAAGGCAGAAAAGGAAATCAAGAGTTCTCTTTAGTTTGAGATACTAATTGAAGACATCCATGTTGATAGGTTAACAATGCAATTGATTCTAGAAAAAGGTCACAGTAAAGTTATAGATCTAGGATGCATCACTCCACATGTGGTATTTAAACACCATGGGACTGGATGAGATTATACCAGTGGTTAGGTGGACAAGTGAAAGCAGCCTGTTCAGAGGCTGAGTCCCTTCCTACTTACATTAATTATTAGCAGAGGGGCAGGCAAAATAAATAAGAGGGCAGAGCAATCATTTTTCACAACACTGAAATCAAAAGGTAGAGAATGAGGATCAGATTCCCTTCCCCCTTTCCCATAGAAAGGACACTGATTAATAAGGGATGGTTTGCTGTCTTCACCGAGATCAGCAAAGGAACGCTGATCACAGCCACTGAGTACTGCAAGAATGAACATTATATATTCACTGGACTTCTGTCTTAATAAATATATGTGTATGTTTCTCATATTTCACAAATTGAACTGTGGATAATAATCACATTATTATTATTCAATAGAAACTTGAGATGATATCTACCCAAGAAAAACTGTCCTGTAATTGTCTTGACCTATAAAATACAAGAAAAAAATGCTCACTGGAATCTTAATGCAGTTCTCTTGAATACATTTTATTTGTAACAAGTATAAGAAAGTCAAGGAAGACTCAATGGGGTGGGATAATGGAGTCCTTTCCTGTGTGAGAAAGTAAAATGCTTCTTTTTGAGAAGTTTATTTTCTAATTACATGAGTAATATAACAAATTGTGATTATTGAAAAAATGCAAATATAAAAGTAAAGCCCACCTTGACAACACCCCTCAACTTGGACCTGTCCCTAAAAGTAGACATTTTACAGTTTTATGTGAATTCCTTCAGTCTTTTGCCTACATATGTGTGTCAGTGTACATGTGTGCACATGTGTGCATGTGCCTTTGTGTGTGTGCATGTAGCAGGTGCTGCCATACCCAGATCCCCTTTTTTGGGGGGCTGCTAGAGTTACCTGATACTAACTCAGAGATTCCCCTTTCTCCCAGGAATTGTCCTTGGCTAAACGGGCACCATGACTACTCCCCAGCCCCCAGGGCACATATGCAGGCTCTACTTGGTCAATGATGGACTGGCACAGGGATAAAAAAATGGCCTCAGTTGGGACCTGCTCTGGTGCAATTTGTGCCCCAGAGCACCCCTACGGAATCAGACTGAGCTGGTCTCTCTAGCCAGCACCACATTCCTGCTTTGTCTTCTTGTTCTGTCCTACTCTGCTTCCCTCCACTTCTGAGAGCACTTTCCCAGTAATTCCTGAACAAGAATCATATTCTCAGGTTCTGCTTCTATGAAACCCAACTAAGACCGTGTACTTATATGTCCATATATGTGAATGAGACCAAGTTTTACATAAGTGTAAACATAACGTGCATATCATTAGGGAGTTTTCTTAAGTAACAATTGCCTTGGAAAACTTTTGTATCAATACACATAGATTTTATTCCATTTGTTTGTAACTGCAGTACAATATTACATTGTAGGGAAAATGAGAGAATTTATCAAACTTAAAAAATCTTCCAATACGGTAATCGAATGTCATCACTGTTGGTTACACTTCCTTGATTACCAGAAGCACAGTCATCTTGTGCCTTTACCATCCATTTGTAACTCCTCCTCTGTGATCGTTTTCATATCCTTTGCCTATTTTTCAATAGGATTGTTTGTCTTTTCCTTATATTATCATTGGTTCTTTGTAAATTCTGATTGTTGTTCATTTGTCTTGGTATGCTGTACTTTTTTGTAGTTATCATTCTTTTATATTTGAAAGTGTTTTTTTCTGTTATTCGGAAGTTTGGTAATTTGTTGAAAAACATATATTTTATTCTTAATACATTTACATGTTTACTTTAAAAAGATCACTCTACCATAAAGTCATAAATATATCCCCCTATATTTTCTTCTAACATTTTGGAGTTGTTAGAGTTATTCATTTAATCCATGTGAATTTTTTTGAATGGCATTAGATGTTCATATAATTTTATGGTACTTTCTGTAACAGCTAATTTTCCCATATATACACAGGTTCACCCCTGGACTCTCAATCCATTGTATTTATTTTTGTTTTTTTTTTCTACTTGAATACCATATTATTTTTCTTACCACAGGTTTGTGAAATAGTCTGATTCCTGGTAGGACATTATCTCCTTTGCATGCATTTTAAAAAATTTTCTTGACTACTCTTGTGCATTTATTCTTCCCTATTAATTTTTTAATTGACTTGTAAAATTCCATGACATTTTTTTTAGGATTTTGACTGGGATTGTATTGAATTCATAACATAATTTTGGTAGCTGTGACATCTGTAAAATACTGAGTTTTTCCATATTCAAACATTATATGTGTTTATTTTTAATATAACAGACCTTCTTTTATATTCTTCAGTAAATTTTTATTAATTTTTCCATAAATACCTTACATATTCCTTAATGGGTTACTTTCAGATATTTCATTTCTTTCTGCATTTGTGAATAAAATATTTTAAGATACATTTTTAATTTGTCATTACTGGTATTGTTTTAAGACTTTATTTTTAGATAGATAGAGGAAGGGAGGGAGAAAGAGGAAAACATCAATCAGTGCCTCCCACTTACTGCCGCTGGAGACCTGGCCATAACTCAGGCATGTGCCCTGACTGGCAATCAAACCAGCAGCCTTTCAGTTCACAGGGTGGCACTCAGTCCACTGAAACACATCAGTCAGTGCTCATTGCTGGTATTGTTAAAAGCTTATTATATGCTGTTCCACACCCCTTCTTAATCTCTCCAATTAGTTATAATAATTTTTTATTGGTTCTCTTGGAATTTCTAGCTAGACTGTCATACATGTTCTGTTAATAAAGAAGTCTTATGCCTTTCTTAGTAACGATTACATCTCTTGCATATTTTTACTTTGGTACGACACTGTATAGGCCCTCCAGTGCAGTGTTAGTAGTAACTGTGATACAAGGCATCTTGAATTGTTGCTAACAGTAATAAAAATTCTTTAAATGTGGCATCATTAAGCATACTGCTAATGTAGGTTCTTAGTGTACTCTTTATGAATTTTCTTATGTTTCCAGTTTGCTAAGAAGTTTTGCTTACAAAAATGAACAAATGTTGAAGTTTAACAAATACATGTTCAATATTAATTAAAATGGTTTTCCTCCTTTCATCTAGTTAATGTAATTTCACTAGTCAATTACTTTGAAAAGCGTTAATATAATTTCTTAAACCATCTGCAATTTTTTCAAACTCTTAACATGGCATTTATGGTCTATTTAAGTGGTTACCCAAAACATTGCACTCCCAAAATGATAATTATCTAATCCATGTAAATAATTATGTTTGGATCATTACCTGCCTTTTTCTTCTGTATTGCCCTATAGGAAGCTCTGTCTATTCGAAATCCCTCCTTTGGAATAGACAGAGTTTATTATAGAAAATTCTTTCCCTGCAGTCAAGAAATTAAAAAAGAAAGCCCAAGTTAGTTAAAATTTTTATTTTTAAACTTTGCATCAATTTATTTTTAAGTACTTTGTGAATTATCTTTACTTTCTTCAGTAAAACTAGTGAGTAATAACACCTAGATTAGAATAAACAGTTTACTTATGCTAAGTAAAGAATCAATTTCAAGATTAATTAGAAATTTATATTCTGAATCCTTTAGCCTTTAAGAATACACAATTCATTTTATTTATTTACTTGTTTGTTTATTATTATTGTTCAGGTGTCTCCATTTTCACTTCACCACGGCCACCTGCCCCACCCATTCCTATGTCCTACACTCAAACCTACCTCCCTTTGGCTTTGTACATGTGTTCTTTATATATGTTCCTTTATGGATGTTTCCCTATTCCCCTCCCCCCCCTTATCCCTCTCTCCCCACCCCTCTGGTTACTGTCAGTTTGTTCTTTATTTCCATGTCTCTGGTTCTGTTTTGCTTGCTTGTTTGGTTTGTAGATTAGCTTCCTCTTATAGATGAGATCATATGGTATTAGTCTTTCACTGCCTGGCTTATTTCACTTAGCATAATGCTCTCCAGATCCATCCATGCTGTCAGGAAGGGTAGGAGTTCCTTCTTTCTTTCCGCTGCATAGAATTTCATTGCATAAATGTACCACAGTTTTGTGATCCACCATTTACTGGTGGGCACTTAGGTTGCTTCTAGCACTTGGCTATTGTAAATTGTGCTGCTATGAACATTGGAGTGCACAGATTATTTTGAAATGGTGTTTCAGGATTCTTAAGGCATAATCCCAGCAGTATTGCTGAGTCAAAAGGCAGTTCCATTTTTAGTTTTCTGAAGAAAGTCCATCCATGCTGTTTTCTATAGTGGCTTCACCAGTCTGCATCCCCACCAACAGTGCACTGGGGTTCTTTTTTCTCCACAACCTCTCCAGCACTTGTAGTGTGCTGATTTGCTGATTTGTTTATGATGGCCCTTCTGACCGATGTTAAGTGGTATCTCATTTTGGTTTTAATTTGCATCTCTCTGATGGCTAGTGATGTTGAACATCCTTTCATATGTCTCTGGGCCCTTTGTATGTCCTCTTTGAAGAAGTGTGTGTTCAGGTCCTTTGCCCATTTTTTAAATTGGGTTGTTTGTCTTCATGGTGTAGAGTCATGTGAGGCCTTTTCATTTGATGAAGTCCCATTTGTTTATTCTTTCCTTTATGTCCCTCACTCTAGGGGATATATTGGTGAAAATATTGCTGCATGGAATATCTGAGATTTTCCTGCCTATGTTCTCCTCTAGGACTTTTATGGCATGATGACTTATATTTAAGTATTTTATCCACCTTGAATTTATTTTTGTGTTTGGTGTATGTTGGTGATCAAGTTTCATTTTTTTGCATGTCACTGTCCATATTTCCCAAAACCATTTGCTGAAGAGGTTATTTTCCCCCATTTTATGCTTCTGCCCCCTTTGTCAAGTATTAATGCAGACTTGGGGTTATTTCTGGGCTCTCTATTCTCTTCCATTGGTCTATGTGTCTGTCCTTATGCTAGTACCATACTGTTTTGATTACAGTGGTCTTGTAATATAGTTTTATATCAGGTATTGTGATCCCTCCTACTTTTGTCTTCTTTCTCAAAATTGCTGTGGCTATTTGGGGTCATTGAAATAAACAATTCTTATACTTGGCTAAAGATTTCCAATTTCATGGAAATGGGTTGGTGTCTGAAATATTTTTCAGATACCTTTCAGCTAAACAGTCTTCCTTTATTCCTCACTCTAATGCTATTTCATTTCAGATCCTTTTTCTGAGAAATACTTCCTTATTCCTGAAATGCATCCTTTAGACATTTACTTAAGAGTGGCTCATTTAAGGTGGTAAATTCTCTCAGCTTTTCTGGAAAATGTCTTTATTTTACATTTTTTCCCATTGAAAATATAGTTTTGTTTTCATTCTTGCAGTACTTTCAAGATATTACTCCATTTCTTCTGGCTTCCACTTTTGCTTTGAAAAGTCATCAGTAAGTCTAATTGTTGATCATTTATAGGCAATTTGCCTTTTCTCTCTATTTGCCTTTAAGATATTTACTTAAAACATTGGAATGCCCAGGGCTCAGGTCTTGGACCCCTTTTCTTGTCATCCCCTTTCTTTAAGGGGTCTCCCTCACCAGTCTCAACCAGTCTCATGACCGTAAGTACCAACTGCATGATGATGACTCCCATAATTATATCTCCAACCCAGACCTCTTTCCTTAGCTCCAGGCTGGTGTACCCTACTGCCTACTAAACAGCTCTTCTTAACACACTCAAAAGCAACATGCCCAAATCTGATCACATAATTTTCTTCCCTTTCCCCAAACATGTTTCCTCAGCAGTCTTCCTCATTTCAATAAATGGCAATACTATTTTTCAATTATCTTAGGAAACAAAGTACTCATATTTTTAGATCCCACGTTTAAATCTTGAGAAATTCCATTAGCTTTACATTGAAAATTTATATAAAATTCAGTCACTTCTTGCCATCCCCACTGCTCCAAGTTGCCATCATCTTTTGCTTGGCTTATTACAATAGCTTTCTAGTTGTTCTGCTTGCTTTTATACTTGGTCTCCCTTAGATTAGTCATATTTTCAACATATTAACCAGAATGAAGCTGTAATTTGTGAATCAGATAACACCACTCAACTGGTCAAAAGCCTTTAATGGCTTTCATTTGTCTCTGAGTAAAAACCAACATCATTTCAATGGTCTACAAGACTCAGACACAATCTGCCCCGCTTTACCTCTTTTATTTTACTCTTCACCTTAATCATTCATATCTAGCCACACAAATGTCCTTGTTATTCATTCAGCACACAAAGGATGTTTATTTGTCAGGACATTTGCACGTGCATTTGTCCCTGAAATAATCAAATGGCTCACTCCCTCAACTCTTTGAGGTCTTTTCTCAATTTCCAGGTTCTCAGAAAGAGTTTTTTGATAGCTATATTTAAAATTACAACTATTAGCACTCCAGCATTCCCTACTGCTTTCTCTGCTGAATATTTTGCATAGTATTTCAAGGCACCAACAGACATACTATATATTTTAATTATTTACTTATTTTGTGCCTAATGACCCCTCCGCCACTACACACACACTAAAATGCAAACTCCATGTAGGCAGAGTTTTGTATTGTTTTTCCTTCTATTTCATTATTGTTGTATCCTTAATGCTATAAAATTGCCTGGCACATACAGCAGTCCCCCTTTATCTGCAGAGATATAGTCTGAGACCCCCAAAGGATGCCTGAAATCTCAGATAGTATGAGACCCTAATCAACTTCTTCAACTCTGCCAGAAAAGTTGCTTCAGCTTCTTCATTGGTAGATTCAGCCTACCCAGTAATTTTTATAGTTTTCAGTTCAAAGCTATTTCTGAATCTGTGCAACCATCCCTTACTTGTAGTAAATAGCTTGGTGTCACTTGTTTCAGGTGATCCCTTGCTGAAGCCTTCCTGTAGGATCAATGCTTTCTGACATAACATGTTGCCATCAGTGTGAACACATTTTCTCTTTATGTCTTCCAACCACAAGTTTAATGCCTTTTCCATCTTAACTACACACTTATCATAAACTGTGGCCATTACTTTTGCCATTTGAGGTGTGACATCAAAACTAGCATGGATTTATATTTTCTTTCATGCAATTTCATGAATAAAAAAATTCAGTCTTCTTATAGATTTTATCAACTCAGCATACATTTTTTTCTTCCCCTCTTAAGTCCAGAACTTTTACCTTTTCACTTAAAGGAAGCACTTTATATCTTCTCTTTGAATATATGAATTCTCAGCATCACTATTTTTGCTCTTTGGAGTTAAGTAAAACAAGGGTTACTTGAACAGAAGCACTGTGATACCAGGTGATCCGATAGCTGAGTCAGCCACTAAGTGACTAATGAGCAGGGAGGGTATACAGTATGGAGGTGCTGGGTAAGACGATGATATATGTTCAGGGCTGGATGAAGCAGGACAGTGTGAGATTTCATGATGCTACTCGGACAGAACACAACTTAAAATTTATGAACTGTTTATTTCTGGAATTTTTCATTTAATATTTCATGATCATGGTTGACAGCTGATAACTGTAACCCTGGAAAGCTAAACCAAGGATCAGGGGGACGGACTTCTGTAGTAAGAGCTAAGCTCCTATGTTTTATTCATTGAATTAGTAAGTGGTGTGTTGCAGTTTCTCTACAATGTGTTCAATTATGGATCTTTAAAATTTAATCTTTTTTCAAGATTACTGAATGCTATTCTGTATTTTATCAGGATCACCAGATGATTAGCATGAGCATTAAAATTTGAGAAGCATTTCTCTAAGATATATGGCTATAATTTCCATGAAACATGCATAGCTTTACAAAATAATGCTGAATGTTTTCTGAAGTGATTAGGCTACTTCCTCCAATAAAGTGTTAATACACATTCTCTCTAACATGTAGTACCATCAGACTTAATTTTTTCTAAATTAGATGTAAAAGGATATCTCACTGTGGTTCTAACTTGCCTTTTTAGATTATGAATGAGGTTAAACATTCATTTTTAAAATAAATTTATTCATAATAAATATTTCTTCTTTTGTAAAATACCTACTTTTTCCTTGAGCTTATTTACTAAGTGAATAGTTATTTCCTTATCAGTTTTACTGCTTTATATATTTGAGATACTAGCAGCTTTTACCTAGTTAGTCTGTCCTTTACCTTCTCATAGACTCTGATGAATAGAAGTTGTTAATTTTAATGTAGTCAAAATATTATTCTTTTCTTTAATATCTAATGATTTTATTTTAGAAATTTAGGATTTAATTTAAGAAACTTGTTCATATACCACAAAGTTTCTCATATATTTTTTAAAATGCTTAAAGCATTGTTTTCACATTTGAGCCCTTGATATTGCACATCTGGAAAAGAATTTCATGTGCAGTATCTGTAAATCCAACTTCCTATTTAAGCAATTGTCCTTGAACCATTTCTTGAACAGTCCTTCCTCTCCCCAGTGATCTGAAATGCCAACTCTGTAATATGTCAAGTTTCCATATACACTTTTGTTCTGTCATTGGTCTTTCTTTTCCATGCACAAATACCACACTTGTCTTAATTATTATATATTTGTAAGTCATGATATATTACAACCAATATAGTTGTTTTTCAATAGTGTTTTGATTTTCCTTGGCCTTAACTTGCCATATTCATTTTAACTTTTCTTTGTCAAGATCCATTTTAAAAAACCTGTGAGATGTTGACTGGAATTTCATTGATTCTATAGATTAATTTGAGAAGGATTGACATCTTTAAAGCGACCACTCATCTTCTCTATAAATTTTAAAGGTACAGTATATCTCTTCATTTATTTAAGTCTTTTAATGTAAAATTTTATAACTTTTTCAAACAGGCTTTATGTATCTTTTTATAATAAACTTTCAGATGGTCTTGAAATTTCTGATTTTCATTTCCCTGATATTTCCTGTTCATTAGTATCCCATCAAACTTTCTAAAGTATTTGAATTTTCTCATATTAATTCCTGGTTCAAAAATCTGTGGTAACTATCCATTGCCTAAGGAATAAAATACAAACTTCTCAGGCTGAGAATTAAGCAGCTCTGTTTAGCCAGCCAGCATCAAGTCTTGGAAGGATCTATTCCATTTGTTTACTTAAGACAGAAATACAGTACAGAAGAGAAGAACTCAGTTAATAGAATCTAAACAAAATTAAGAGTCAAGCCCTGGTTTATGGCTTAGACAGAGTGACTTAGTTCTCTTGGTTCCTCTTCTATGAGACAAGGAAAATATGAATACTCACAGCATAGCATGTTCAGAAGAGTAAATGAGACAGTATGTGTAAGTTACATAGCACTTGTGATTTCCTAGCATTTATTGCTACTATTAACACATTAAAAACAAATACATAATGCACAGCCCATATTCTCTGAGTGTATGCCATTTTTATGCCTATCTTTAACTCTTTTTTTTGCTTATTAAAATATTTTCTGCACAGTTTTTAATGCTGAGCTGAATCTGGAAGAGGAAACAGTCATATTCCAGATGGCCTTATCTCCCACACTGAATAGGTAGGAAGAGAAGAGACTGAGAAGAGGCGGCCACAGAGTATGGAGACTTAGCCGGTTTATGAATGAGCCCTACTATGCAGGCAACCAAAATTATAACCACAAAGAGGACAAGCATGCCAAATGTAGATGCAGTCCAAGCTGACTTTAGCAAACAAGAGAAGCCAACAAAAACCCACAGGTCACCAGAAGCAGGGTGGCATTCCTAATGCTAAGAACCTGAAGAGCAGTGGCATTGCTGTGCTAAAGTATGTTTGATTTAAAGGAGTGCTCTGTCCAGTGTTATGGACTGGTAATGGTCAGGCAGTTTGCCAAGCTCCCTTCCAGTAAGGATTGGGTTCGAAGTAAGGCTCTGAAAAAAGAAAGCAGAGTGTCATTTTTTTCTTTAAAATGGCAATTGCTCAGCCATTCAGATCTAGTAGTCCTAGCGGATGTAAAGGACTGCAGCTTCTGTGAATGCCAAAGCTTGTCATTTCCTTGCTTAGCATTTGACTCAGAAACAGAAATTGGTTAACAGAGTCCTACACTATTTTCTTTTTAGTAATAACCTTATATACATAGCAGTTGCTCTGTATTTTGATGATATGATACATGATGTGATACATCATATGAAATTATGCTATGTATGATGTGTATGACAATTAGTCTGACAACAGTATGCCTCACAAAATCTGTCCATATGTAATAGGAATTCACACCAAAGGTGAAACCCAAATCCAGACTGATTGAAAGAGAGCTTTCAAGAGCTCATCAAGGTGCTGGAGTTCTGCTTCCTATGGGTTTATAGTGGGCCATCAGTCATAGAAGGGGCCCTGAGCCACCAGACTGGTGGGAAGGGCAGACTAGGATCAATGAAGAAGCCTAAGTCAGCAGTCTGAGCTCACTTAACATAAAGTCAAGTTAATCTGTGAGTCAAACACTGTGACAGCATGCAGGGCTCAACTGATAAAGAGCTACACTAATACAGCAGACACAGTACCTGGTTAATGAACTAGAAACATCCTTCTCCTTAGATAATGATGCTACTTCAGTTTGATATTTAAGATGTTATTAGTGAAGATGAGTGAAAACTCGTAGGAGGATCGTTTGTTCACATGCTTTAAGTTGGAGCATGTTTGCTAGGTCACAGCAGCGATCTGCAGAGCATCTTGAGGAAGCCAGAGACAGAGCCAAGCACACAGATGAGAGGATGAGCTCTAAAAGAAGGGAAGGAACTTTGTGGTCACAGGGGCTAATTAAGCATCGCTTCATAAATTAATCTTGCCGCTAGGACTAGGGACATGGTCATAGCTGATCAAGAATTGCAATAGGGTTACACAATAGTGGCATTCTACCTTGGGCACAGATGATAACAATTTCTCTTATTTATTTGACATTCAGGAAGCTAAAACTCAAACTGATATGGATTCTCGGTCCTTAGATGGTAACTTAAATCCACATTTAAAAAAAAAACACAGAGAAAATGCGTATCATTTCTGCGAAAATGTCAGTAAATAGAGTCTAAATCGATGGCCTAACTCCAACAATTGGGCTTAGGGATTTCCCTCTGAGCCTTCCTTTGACCATTCTTCAGTAACATAAACCTCAGCCAAAAATATTTTTTCAACTGTTTTTTAAAAATCCCATCAAGACTTTTTTTCTTCATATTTTACTTACCCTCATAATATTGTTCCAATGATAGCAACTCAGTGGCAATAGCTGGGGTGGTGGTTGGTAATTTTTCCCTCTTGCAACTTAAGGCCAGAGCACTGTGGTGGGACCCACCGAAATGCTTGCTTCCTGTCAGTGCAGAGTTTGCTATCAGCAGCCCTTTCTCTAGGCTGCCAGGGCCTGTGGTCTGAACTGTGTGACACTAACATTCAATTACAGTAAAATGTCTATATAATAACTGACATTTCCAGTAAGCTTGCTGTGGGTTCACTATGCCTTGAGACCCATTAGAAAAGTTTCAGAGGACACTAAGAAATACTTTGTTGACAAATAATTTACACTCTTTCTGATTTATTCTGACCTGGAACATTAAGGATTCTCCCTGAAGTTGCTTTAGACATAGCTGGAAAGATATCAGAAGACTTGAGTTTTTAAACCCTGGGAGCTGGGAGCTGGGAGCTCAGGGTTCTTTTTGTTTAGTGGGAAATGTTTTCAGCTGCTGCATTCAGATCCAGAGAAGCACTTGAGAGGTCCTTTTAGGTTTTCCATAAACTGGTGACAAACACACTCCCTTGTGCTCATCTTCACTTTAATAAAACCAAAGTGGTTCCCAGCAACACAACCCTCCAGTCATCAGCAGAGTTCAAATTCAAAATTTAAAAAGTAGAATTCTAAGAGTCTGCCAGTTGATGTAATCAATAGTACTTGCTTCTTCAGGAACTAATATTAAGTTTCCCCACACACTTATCAGGTTATAGACATAGACACACATCTAGTTAACAAGATCTTAATTTAAAACATCTATCTTGTAAAAAATAAAAAACATCTATCTTGTAAACTCAGAGTTTTCCTGGGTAGTGAAATTTAAATCACTTTTCTCTTCTTTTAAACATGTTGGAGAGAGGGAAAGTTGTCTCTTCTTCTTCTAGTTTTGATGGCATGAAGGCCAAGACATAAAGAGTGAACCAGAACTATCTATAGGAGGCCATGCACCTCAGCTACAAAAAGTTGTGTCAAGCTGGAAGGCTTGACATTTTTCCATTCTTCTCCAGAGATACTGAACTGATAACTTTAAGTAAAAATGTCCTCTAAAGACATAAAACTTCATGGATAAATCTGTAGAGGTAAGTATTGTTTTAGTCTGATCCATTCAGAATAGCATATTATATTATATATCACTTCACAGCTCACCTGCCTAATACATTGTTTCATTTGATGCTCAAACATCCCTATTAGATAAGCAAGATACATTATTTCCAGTAAAAGTCACTCAGTGGATGGCATCTTCTTTTTAGCCTGGTTTCCTTGGGCTCTTTCAGTGCTGACACAAATATCAAGAATATCAGGGTTCAGATATATTTCAAACCTCAGCTCTTTTCACTCCGTGTATCAGTAATATCCAATAAGACTTTCTACAATGATGGAAATATTCTATGATCTGTGCTTTCCCAATATAGTAGCCACAAGCCACATGCACTCTGAGCATGTGAAATATGGCTAGTACAACTGATGGCTCAATTTTTAATTTTATTTAATTTTAATTAATTCATAGTTAAATTAAATGATCACAGGTGACTAGTGGTGACTGTACTGAACAGTGCAGCTGTGTGGTTTCTCTTACCAGCCCGTGACCTTAGCCACCCATACAAAAAGGATTTCCAGCTTCGTATTCCAGTTTGAATTCCACCTGCCTATTGGCCATAACTGGGCATCTCACAGGCACTTGTAATTTCTCATGTTCATGACTGAACTCACCACGTCTTCCTTTAAACTTGCTCCTCCTCCTAGGCCCTGTATCCCAATGAAATAGAAGGACACTAGTTAGTAACATGAAAAGTATAAAGCTCACTGGTAAGGGTAAGTATATAGTTAAATTCAGAACACTCCAACATTGTAATGGTAGATGGTGAATCACTTGTAACTTTAGGACAGAGGTTAAAAAGCAAAAATATTAAAAATAACTAGAATTGGTTTGCAGATGTTGGCTTACACATTTGCAATCAATCTGTTGATTTGGCGTAGTGTTTGTTATACCACATTAATAAAATGAAGAATAAAAATAATATGATTATTGTAGAAAAGGCGGTAGAAGACTTGACAAAACTTAACATCTTTATGTGTAAAAACTCTCAACAATTTAGGTATAGATGAAATGTACCTCAAAATAATAAAGGTCATAAATGACAAGCCCACAAATCATATTCTATGGTGAAAAGTTGAAATTTACATATGAGTGTTATTGATTTCTCCAAGTCTTTTATAACTCAATGAACTAAAAATAACAACAGAGAGTATTTAATAACATAATTAGGAACATAACAACTACATGAAAGAATGTATCTTCTTGTCAATCACCTTCAATCATTTATAAAATTTGGCCCTATTTTATTAAGTTATGTATCAGTTTCTTAGGGCTGTCAAAACAAAATACTATAGACTGGGTGGCTTAAAACAGCAGAAGTTTATTCTTTCACAGTTCTGGAGGGTACAAGTCCAAAATCAAAACGTCAGCAAGGCCATGCTTTCTCCAAAGGCTCCAGAGGAGGCTCCTCTCTTGTCTCTTCCTAGTTTAGTGATTGCCAGCCATCCTTAGGGTTCCTTAGCTTATAGATGCATCACTTGAAACCTGATCCATTGTCATATGGTGTCTTTCTGTCTAAATTTCCCTCTTCTTTCCCTGGCTAGTGTGGTTTAGTGGAGTGAGTGCCAGCCTGTGAACCAAAGGGTCACTGGTTCAATTCCCAATCAGGGCACATGCCTGGGTTGTGGGCCAGGTTCCCAGTATGGGGCTCATGAAAGACCACCACATATTGATGTTTCTCTCCCTCTTTATCTCCTTCCCTTCCCCTCTCTCTAAAAATAAATATATAAAATCTTTTTTTTTAAATTTCCCACTTCTTATGAGGACACCAGTTATTGGATTAGGCCCACCTCAGTCTGGTTTAAGCTCATTTCAACTTGATTATATAAAGTTGGTCAAAGTCCATATGGTTTTGCCTGTAAAATAAAAGACACATTTTTCATTTTCACCAATAAGTTTATTGATTTGGATATTTTAAGCATGCTGGCTATCTCCCACATAGTAGAATGTTGATTGTTCTCAATTCATGTCTTGATTTGATCACTATCAACTTCAACTGCTCTACATGACCATGGAGCATCATCCAGTAAGAAATCTCCAACACAAAACTTCTCAAAACACTTCTGACACGTTCGATCAGGCACAGCACCTTCTCCATACACTGCATAAATCCTTTTTTTTTTTTTTTTTGCATTTCGCTTGTGTTGTTATCTTTCTTGAAATAATAAAGCATAGAGATCCATGATCAAGATGGTGGCATAGGTAAATATGGCTCACCTCCTCACACAACCACATCAAAATTACAACTAAAATACAGAACAACCATCACTCAGAACCACCAGAAATCAAGCTGAGTAGAAGTCTGGCAACTACAGAGTTAAAGAAACCACATCCATCCAGACTGGTAGGAGGGGTGGAGATATGGAACAGGGTGGTCCCACATTTAAATATGATGGATAAAAATTCAGGAGGGATATCCCAGGAACAAGGAGTCCCAGCAACACATGAGGCCCCCTGCCCAGTGTCCCAGTGCCAGAAAGATATTTAAGTCCTCATAACTTCTGGCAGCAAAAGCCACCGGGGACTGAGTTTGTGAAAGAAAGTTCTAGAGTCCCAAGTACTTCCCTTTAACCCACACATGGACACATGCAGACTCACTCCTTCTGAGCTGGAGCACTGAGGAAGCAGCTTGAAAAGCACCAGTGGCATACAGGGAGGAACTGAAGTGTCTGGAATCAAGGTGAAAGCTGGGTGACAGCTTTCACTCAGACAGAAAGGTAGGCAGAGGCCATTGCCCCTGTGCTGAGCCCTTCCCCCCACAGAGCCATAAAGTCAGCAGGCAAGTGCCATATCTCAGATTCTGACAGCCTGGCTAATACTGTTTGCCATGCCTTAGAGCACCCCTGAAAGTCCATCCCACCCAAATTATGAGCCCACCCAAACTGTTAACCATGACTTCTCCACAAGAATGGCTTGTCTAAGCTTATGCTTCACAACTTCTTAAATCCTATCAAACAAGCAAAGCTGGCCTCAGTAAGCCCTCATTGCCCCATACATCTTGCTAAGTGATCTGACACTAGCAACAGCCAGCCTAGATTCACAGCTTGATTTTGCTTGGGAATCTCCAAGCCCAGCACAAGTAACAGCCATCTCAGATTGCTTTATAGCTCATGCAGGGTGGCCCTAAGGCAGACCACAGGTGGGAGCCTACCTTGGTTTGCACCACCTAGGAAACCCCAGGGCCAATGCACCCAATGGGGAGCTAAAGACCATGTCAGAGCACCACCACACTGCCCCTACACAACTGATCCTCCACAGAGGGAGGAGGTTGGTGATCAGTGGTCACAGCCAGTCCTTGCAGCTGACTGCCCTGAGTAAATTCCTTCCATTGACCTTCCAGTAGCAGCCAAAGCTCAACTACAAGAGGAGGGTGCACTCATCCCACACAAAAGGTGCTTCTTGAGTACTGAGCTTGGGTCATAGGGGAGGCTGTGCCACTGGACCCTACAGGACATTTACTACATTAGGCCACACTATGAAGACAGGGAGTCATAGAAGCTCTACCTAATACATAGAGATAAACACAGGGTAGCTGCCAAAATGAGAAGGCAAAAAAACATGGCCCAAATAAAAAAAAAACAGATCAAAACCCCAGAAAAAGGGCTAATGAAATGGAGATAAGCAATCTATCAGATGCAGAGTTCAAACCACTGGTCATAAGGATCTTCAAGAAACTTAGTGAGGACCTCAACAGCATAAAAAAGATCTAGTCAGATATGAAGAATACACTAATTGAACTAAAGAACAATTTATAGGGAAACAACAGTAGAGTGAATGAAGCTTATAATCAAATCAATGATTTTGAACATAAAGAAGCCAAAAAAAAAAAAAACAACCAATCAGAACAAGAAGAAAAAAGAATCCCAAAATATGAGGATAGTGTAAGCAGCCACTGGGACAACTTCAAGAGGTCCAACATTTGCATCATAGGGGTGCTAGAAGGAGAAGAGAAAGAGCAAGAAATTGGAAATCTATTTGAAAAAATAATAAAAGAAAAGTTCCATAATTGGTGAAGAAAATAGACTACAAGTTCAGGAAGCACAGAGGAACAAGATGGATGCAAAGAAGCCCACTCCAAGACACATCATAATTAAAATGTCAAAGGTTAAAGATGAAGAGAGAATCTTAAAAGCAGCAAGAGAAAAGAAGTTAGTTAACTACAGGGGAATTCCGATAAGACTGTCAGCTGATTTCTCAAAAGAAACTTTGCAGACTAGACGGGATTGGCAACAAATATTGAAAGTCATGAAAAGCAGGGACCTACAGCCAAGATTGCTCTACCGAGCAAAGCTATCATTTAAAATGGAAGGGGAGATAAAGTGCTTCCCAGATAAGGTAAACTAGAGGAGTTCATCATCACCAAACCATCATTATATGAAATGTTAAAGGGACTTATTTCCAAAAAATAAGATCAAAACTAGGAACAATAAAATGGCAATAAATACATATCTATTAACAATTGAATCTAAAAAACAAACTAAACAAATGAGAAGAACAAAGATGGAATTATGGATATGGAGAGTATTTTGGTAGTTGCCAGATGGAAAGGCAGTGTTGGGGAATGGATGAAGATGTGAGGAGTTTAGGAAGTATAAATGAGTAGTTACAGAATAGCCCTGGGGATGTAAAGTACAGTATAGGAAGTGGAGTAGACAAAGAACTTATTATACACATGATCCAGGTACATGAACAATGGTGGGGGATTGCCCAAGCAAGTGCGGGGTGCTGGGTGGAGGGGGCAAAGGTGGAAAAATTGGGACAACTATAATAGCATAATCAATAAAATATAATTTAAAAAGTAAAAAAGGAAGACCCTAACAAAGAAATAAGAAAGCATAATTTGCTGAAAATGTTGCTTATATTCTTTCATCTTCAATATTAAAATGGCTACACAAAAATTACAAACTTTTAAAAAAAATTTTAAGTGTTTTTTGAAATGCATGCTGGTGTAAGAGCTGTCACAACACAATATAACAAAATTGTTTCAAAGTTAAAGACAACTAAACACTACTAAAGCTGTCTTATGGGAGGAAAATGAACTGCTTGGTGAACCCAATATCTTCAAAGACCCTATTTCTAAGTAAGGGTCACATTCACAGATTCCAGGGACTAGATTTCAACATATTTTTCAGAGGACATAATCCAGTTCACAACAGATCGCATGGGAAACCTCAGTGCCAAAAGCAGTAATAGTATAAATCATAATGACAAAAATATAAAAGAAATCTTTGTCACATGAAAATTTCAGTATATCTCTCAACTCATTAGAAACTCAGCATGGAAATTGAATCCATCACTGCACAATACTTTAAATATAACAATAAATAGAAGTTTAATGTATCCATAACTCAGGAAAATTTATGGCCTAAAACAAAAATTACAAGACAAGAACAAAAAAATAATCTAAGAAGGAACTTCAAAATAATGCTAAGGATATAGAAGAAAGTAAATACTAAAGATAAAAATCTAAAATTAACGAATCAAATAAAATACCCATAAAAGTAATGAAGCTAACACATTAAAAACTGTTTCCCTGAAATACAAATAAACATTATTGCACTACCTAAGCAATTAGAGTGGGAGACAATAAAACTGAGAAGTAACCACAGTTGCAGAATGGAATCCAAAGATAGGAATTGGGTCAAGTTTATACATATAAATTTAATGACAAAGAATTGGGTGATTTTTTTAAAACAAAAAGTTCCCAAATTGATTTTAGGGGAGACTTAAAATCAAACAAGTTAATCACTATGACAAAGTTTTGAAAACTGCCAAAGTGTAGCCTTTAAAAATCACTAAAAACATACAGTTTTATGGGTAAATTCTGTAATAATTTTAAGGAGCAAGTGACTTGAATTTCACATTTAAGTGATTCCAGAGAGCAAAGAAGGTGAAAAGCTCTCAGATTATTTCTGTAAAACCAGCAAAAGGGTTAAACCAAATCTAACAAAAATGGTACAACAAAACCCCTGGAGACTATGCCACTTATGGTTATTATGTAAATAAAAAGATCCAATAATAGCGACTATTGGAAAATATTCAGCAACATATTAAAAGAGTAATGTACTACAGAAAAGTGATGGTGATTATCATTACCATGATCCTAAAGTTCTAAACATCTTTGGATCTAGGAAAGAATAGTTCTATTCCATAACACATGTTTATTATGAATGCACATTGATGGTGGGATCAAACTGTGGTCACTCTACCATGGTCAAATCTCGGCAAGAGAAGTTGCTGCATAATTATTGTATCTGTTCTCAGCCTTATGTTAACAAAAGCTCTGGGCGGGGATACCCTGTTGCGGAATAGGTAAAAGCATTTGCTCAGGAGTCAGAGACAATCTGGGGTCAAAGCCTTGCTCCGTCACCATTATCTGGACAATCTCAGGCATATGTTTATAATATACATTCTACCCAATCTCTGATACCTGCATTTTATCCATTCTATGAGAATTATATTTTTTGTAACTCTGGGCAACTTTTTCCTTATCCAGTATTCATACTAAATTGATGCTTAAAAGATAAGAGCTGCATGTTAGCTTGAGAAAAGAGAGAGTATAGGTATTTTTAACAGAATAAAAAGTAAAATCCATTAACTCTTCCTCTTCTTACTTCCTCTCCTTTTACCTTTCTCATTTCCTCTTATTTCTCTGTCTCTCTGTCTCTTTCTCTTTCTTACACACACACACACACACACACACACATATGCATTATACTAGGTTATATACGAGGTCTGCCCAGAAGGTGTCCAGCCATGTAACATGAAAAATAGAGACATTTATTAAAAAGATACAAAAAACATTGTAGGTATCACAATGACGCATCAGTCCTTTTCAAAGTAGGTCCCTCAGGACCTCACACACTTCCAGTCACCACCAGCTGTCCCATCTTATTTTCTTCAGTCTCATCAGTGGTCTGAAATCTCTTCCCTTTCAAAGGTGATTTTAGTTTTGGGAAAAGCCAGAAGTTGCAGGGCACCAAAGCTGGGCTGAGTCACCTGGGTGATTTGATGTTTCACAAAAAATCTCTGCACGAGACGTGATGAAAGAGTGGGTGCGTTGTAGTGACAAAGCTGCCAGTCACCAGTTGCCCATAGCAATGGCCTTCTGAATCATTCAAATAGTTTCTGTGGAGGAATGTTCAAGCTTAATGCAAAATTTGGTGCAGATTTGTTGCTCTATTCGCCCAGTTACTTTCAATGTGACAGATGGATTAGTGCAGTGAAATCATCATTGTTCATGCATGCGCATTCTAGTCCACTTTCCTTGGTTGCCAGGTTACATCAATGTCACACAAACCTTTCTCATTATATTAACAATGGCTGGACTTTTTCTAAACAGACTTTGTATATGTGTCATTTTGCAAGTTGCCTTGTGGGAATAAAATTATTTCTAGAGATAAAGTAAGCCATATTCAATGCCTAGACTCAACAAGATCTTAGATTGGTGTAAACTCAGCATGCATCTGAATTTAGCAACCCTACTAAAGTGATTTATAGAAGTATTTAAGTTAAGACCCTGAGTTCCCTGCATAGAAGCCAGAGATAGCCTTGGGGCTGTGCAAATTTAGAAGTGGCACGACGAAAATCTCATACAAGGAAATTTGTAAAACATCTTATTAGAGCTCCAGGTATAAACATATAAAATGTTCTCCCAGGTAGGATTTAAAACTGGATTTTAATCCTAAAATATTATGGCATTCACATGAGCCTACATTTGTGTGTTGAGCTAAAATTACATTTATGGATTCAGTTATTTAAATAAATTATATAGTAGTTAAAAATTAGATATATTCAAAGAGCACATTGATAAATATTAAAAATAAAAATATTTTTATTGGAAAAATATTGAAATGCTAAAGAAATGAATCAAATAAGCAAATAAATGAAAAATTTAAAATGTTTATTCAAGGCAAAAGTGTTGTTTGTGCCAATAATAATAATGCCCAACATTAATTTAAGCACATCATGTACATTATCTAATTTGATCTTTATAAAACATCTGTGTTGGGGTAAATAATCTTAGAGCTACAGTTTGCATATATGAAAACTGAGACTGAGAAGTCACCCAACTGGAAAGTGATGGGTCTGCACCTATTTATTCCATAGGGAACTTGTGAACTCAGGCTTAGATTGCTGAGTTGGGGGAGATGCACATGCCATCTACATCCAAAATTTAGTCTGTTGATCTTAAGCTTCCTCATCTTTTTCATATCACCCTTTAGTGTATCTACATATGTGCTCATTTATCATATATGCTCCTCCTTCTCCACTTCTGTCTTTAAACCTAAACCTTGACCATGGATCCTTGACCTATCTCCCCTTCTTGACCTCTCTCTGTAACCTTTCTTCTATCTTTGTCTTCACCATCTTCCCCCCAATGATTCTTTTCCTTAAATTATAAAAGAAAAAGCCACTACTGTTATTGGGGGAAATAGTCTTCTCTTTCTAGTGACTATTCAATCTCTTGCATTCTATTTACAGCCATATTTCAGGAATAATAGCCTACATTAATTTTCTCGTATTCACTACCCACTCAGTCTCAACCCTTACATCTGCTCCAGCCTTTACAAGCCCTCTAAAATTGCTCTTAATAAAATCTAATATTACTTCCTATCTGCTTGCATAGTCCAGTAGACTTCAGGACTTATTTCACTGGACACTAAGATATTTGTAATCTTTGCCAACTACTTCTTCCTTGATATCCTCTCATCTCTTGAATTCAAGGACACCTCTTTCTTTCCTTCCTGCCTCCTTAGCTAGCCATTCTTCTAAAATGTTGGAGCCTCTAGGGTTCTGTTCTTGAATTTCTCTTCCCACTCAATGTGTTCTCCATGGACAATCTCTTTCTTAATGCAGTTCCATCTCTGTATTTTAACAGTATCTGGCCTCACCACCACAATATTGCAAGAACTACTCAAAGAACACAGTCCACACTAAAATTATCATCTCCCTACCCCATATTCTCAGCCACTCCCATGGTGTAATTAGATCACAATCATATCATTGAAGTCAGCCTTGATTCTCCTTCACTCCCTAGTTCTTCCTGGTCATGAAATTTTTGTTAAGCCCAATTTCTAGCTGTATTTGAAATTCATATGCACCTTTCTGTCCTCATTGTCCCACTTTACTTCAAGGCTATTCACCTGACTACTGCCACGGCCTACAGTTTATTTTCCTGAACTGTGTCACTCTTCTTAGATCAACTCTGCATGTAATCTCCATGCTGATCCTTCTTTCTTCCACTTTTTAAAATTAAATTTATTGGGGGGTGACATTGGTTAATAAGATTATGTAGGTTTCAGGTGTATGATTTTATGATACATCATATTTATATTGCAGTGTGCCCACCATTAAGTCAAATCTGCTGTCAGCACCATATATCTGACCCCCTTTACCTTTTCACCCTCTTCTCTTTTGCAACCACCATACTACTGTCTGTGTCTCTGAGTTTTTGTTTGTTTTTCTTGTTTGTTCATTTGTTGCTTTCAGTTTTGTATCCCATATATGGGTGAAATCATATGGTTCTAGGCTTTTTCTGTCTGACTTATTTCACTTCCCATGATATTCTCAAGACCAACCCATGTTGTTGCAAATGGCAGTACTATTTCATCTTTTCTTATGGCTAAGTATGTACCACCTCTTCTTTGGATATATGTACCACATCTTCTTTATCCAATTATCTATTGAAGAACATTTAGGTTATTTCCATGTCTTGGCCACCGTGAATAATGCAGCAATGAACATAAAGGTGCATATATCTTTGAGAATACATGTTTCCAAATTTTTCAGGTATATACCAAAAAGTAGGGCTTCTAAGTCATATGGTAAGTCTATTAATATTTTTTACTTTAAATAATTTTTAAATTGTAGTCAGCATACAATATTATTTCAGTTTCAGATATACAACCCACCAAATAGATATTATATAACTTACTAAATGATTGTTCCAATAAATCTAGTACCCATTAAACACCATACATAGTTATTACAATATTATTGACTATAGTCCATATGTTGTACTTTACATCCCTGTGACTATTCTGTCATTACCAATGTGTACTTCTTAATCCCCTCACCTTTTTGACCATCCCCCAAGCTGCCCTCCCATCTGGCAACTATCAAAATATTCTCTGTACCTATAAGTCTGTTCTGCTTATTCTTTTATTTTGTGCTTCAGATCCATTTTGCCTAAGTATCATTACCCTAACTTTTTTTGTTTGTTTCCATTTCATGAAATACCTTTCCCCTCCCTTTACTTTCAGTCTGTGTGTATCTTTCAATCTGAAGTCTTTTGAGACAACTTATGTGAGGGTCTGTTTTTAAAAAAATATTTTATTTATTTATTTTCAGGAAAGAGGAGGAAGAAAGAGTGGGAGAGAAACATCAATGTGTGGTTGCTTCACATATGCCCCAACTGAGAGCCCGGCCTACAGGCATGTGCCCTGACTGGAAATCGAATGAGTGACACTTTGGTTCACAGGCCAGCACTCAATCCACTGAGCCACACCAGGCAGGGCAAGGGTCTTATTTTGTTATCCATTCAAGTGTCTATATGTCTTTTGATTCAAATATTTCATTTATTTGTTTTTAAAGTAATTGTTGATAGATAAGTATTAGTTGCTATTTTATTATTCATATTTTTTTTCTTCTTCTTCTTCTTAAGAAGTGCCATTAACATTTCTTGTAATACTGCTTCAGTGGTGATAAACTCCTTTAGCTTTTTCTTGTCTGGGAAGCTCTTTATCTGTCCTTCAATTCTAATAGCATTTCTGGGTAGAATAATCTTGGTTGTAGGTTCTTGCTTTACATTACTTTGAATATTTTGTGTCAATCCCTTCTGACCTGCAAAGTTCCCATTGAGAAATCAACTGACAGTCTTACGGAAGCTCCCTTGTAGATAACTAACTACTTTTCTCTTGCTGCTCTTAAAATCCTCTCTTTGTGTTTAACTTTGGCTTTTTAATTATGACAGTTCTTGGTGTGGACCTTTTTGGATTCATCTTGTTTGGGATTCTCTGTGCCTCCTGGACTTGTATGTGTAATTTCTTCACCAAGTTAGGAGAGTTTTTCATTATTATTTTTTTCACATTGATTTTAAATTTCTTACTCGCTCGCTTCTCCTTACTGCACCCCTATGATGTGAATGTTGGTATGCTTGAATTTGTCCCAGAGGCTCCTTATACTATCCTCATTTTTTTGGATTTTTATTGTTGTTGTTCTGATTGGGTGTTTTCTGCTTTCTAATTTTCCAAATCTCTAATCTGATTCTTGGCTTCATCTACTCTACTGTTGATTCTCTAATGTATTCTTTGTATCAGTTAGTGTATTCTTCATTTCTGACTGACTTTTTTCATGTTTTCCATCTCCATTTTTATTTCTCCCACGTCTTTGTTGAAATTCTCATCAGTTTATCTCTTCTTCCCCTAAGCTTATTGAGCATCCTCATAACCAATGTTTTGAACTCTTCATCTAGTAGATTACTTATCTCTATTTTGTTTAATTGTTTTTTTTTTCTGGAGTATTATTCTGTTCTTTCATTTGGGGCATATTTTTTGTCTTCTCATTTTGGCTGCCTCCTTGTGTTTGTTTCTATGTATTAGTCAGAGCTGCTACATCTTCTGGACATCGTATAGTGGCCATATGTAGTGGGTATTCTATAGGATCCATTGGCACAGCCTCCCCTATCACCAAGCTCAGCGCTCCAGATGTAGCCTTGTGTGGATTCTGTGCATTCTCCTGTTGTACTTGAGCCTTGGTTGCTGTTGGCACCTTAATGGAAGGGATTAACCCCCAGGTCAATTGGCTTTGAGGACTGGCTGCCACCACCGTGGAAGATCAGCTGTGCAGGGGCCAACTGCATAGAGCAGGACTTACTCTAGCAGGGTTCTGGTGCCTGATATGTCTGTCCCTTAAGTGTATTCCTGTGGAGGAGGGTGGATGCTGTTTGAATGTGGTTTGAAGCTGTCCACTGGGTGCACTGGCTCTAGGGCCTTCCAGGAGGTGAAGGCCATAGTCAGCCACCACCTGTACCCTGCAAGGTCAGTCACAACCTGTGTCCTGCATGGGGCCACCTGACATAAGCTACAGAGTAATATACAGATGTTTGCTACTTGTGTTGAGCCTGGAGGTACACAGAAGAGGCCAAGCTACAAACCAAGGCCAGCTGCCTCTAGTGCTGGGCTATGGGACCTCTTAGTTAGAAGTAGGTGACGTACCAAGGCTAGACACTGCTTGTTTGAGAGATTTTAGGGAAGTTCAAAGCATGAGTCAGACAGGCCATTTGTATGGAAATACCACTGGAAACAGTGGGTTCAGCCCACAAGTTGGGTGGAGCCAGGTTTCAGGGAATCACCAGGGCAAGGAAAACTGTATTAGCCAGGTTGATGGAGACTCAGATACGGCGCCCACCTGTTGACTCTGCCAGGGAAAGGCCTGGAAAAGGAACAATGGCCTTTCCCAGCACTTTGTCTGAGAAAAAGCTGCCTCTCCAGCCCTTGCTCCAGTGCCAAACCACTCAGTTTTTCCTTGTATGTTCCTGTTGCCCCAGGACTGGGGCTCAGAGAGAGTGAGTCCAGTGAGTCTGTGCCTGGGCCCTTTAAGAGGAATACCTGGGACTTCAGCCTGCTTCCATCTCATTCAGCCATAATCCAAGCTGGATTTTACATCCAGAAGCTATGGGGATTTCTCTTTCTAGCACTGGAACCCTGGGCCTGGGGGGAGGGGCCTGGTGAGGAACCGGTCCCCCTTTGTCTTCAGGAGGACCTCTGTATCCAAGGTAACACCACACTTTTTATTTACCGCAGGTCGGTGTGGGACCACCTTCTCCTGAGTCTTTGCCCCTCCTAGTAGTCTTGATGTGGTTTATTTTTTATATCCTTAGTTGTAGGACTACGTTCATCTAGATTTCAGGCAGTTCTGAGCAATGGTTATTCTGTGGTCTAGTTGTAATTTTGATGTGGTGTGTGGGGATTTGAGTACTGAGTTTACCTATGCCACCATCTTGACCAGAAACCTCCAGAGTAATATTTCTAAAACACAAATTTGATCACGTGTGGTAGACTGAATAATTCCCTCCCCCAAAAGATGCCTACACCCTAATCCCTGAAACCTGTGCATATGTTACTTTACAAGGAAAAGGAACTTTGCAGATCTGAGATCCGAAAGATCTTGATGTGGGGAGATTTCCCTGTATTCCTGTATGGGTCCAATGTAATCACAAGGGTCCCTTATAAGAAGGATGTGAAAAGGTAAAGGTGTGTTCTAGGAGTTGTATTTATAGAACTAAGAGGTTGCAATGATGTAAGGAAGTGGACATGAACTAAGAAATGCAGGGACTCCAGACATTGAAAACAGCAGGAAACAGATTCCTCCCTAGAACCTCCAGAAGGAGTGTAGCCCTGCGGGCACCTTGATGTTAGCCCAGTGAAGCTGATTTTGGACCTGTGATCTCCACCACTGTGGACAACAAATATGGGTTGTCTCAAGCTACTATGTGTGTGGTGAATGTTTACAGCAGCCACAGGAAAGTAGTACATTCATGCCACTCTTTTTATAGAATTGTCTGAGGGAGTCTTGTTGCCTACTAGATAAGTTCCAGACTTCTTAAAGTGTATTTAAGAACCTTCAGAGACAACCACTGGAGATAATTTTAGCCTCTTTCTGTTTGTCCTTTAAGGATGCTCTATTTATATAAACCAGATTTCCTTTTAAAAATGACCCACATGATATGAAAAAAATTCTGTCCCACTTATATGTATAAAAAATTGGGGGGATATATAATTTAGATATCAAAGTATTAGGAATTACTTGATATGAACACTGAACAGCTTTTGTGAACAGCCAAGATGTTTTTTCACTATAGCCACATAACAAAGGAAATATTTTGCCATTCTCTAAATTATTTTATTTTAACAATCCTTGGACTTGTACATGTTGTCCCCTTTAGTTAATGTCTCCTTCCCCTTTTCTACCTGGTGAACTCATTCATACTTATTCTACAAGACTCAGTTGAATCATCACCTATACTGTGCATCTTCATTGACATCCCCTAGTTAGTCATTTTCTCAATGCTCCGGTAGCTCTCTGATCATACCATACATTTAATATGGTATTTTATTATATCTTGCTGAATGCTAACATTGTAATAATCTATTTATGAATCTTTCTTTCCCATTAAGACTATTTGCTTCTGTGGCAGTCTTCAAAGATGGCCCTCAATGAGCCAGGTCTTTTAAAAAAATCTATAAAAGTTTGTTTGAGCCCAACTGACAACATGGCAAAAAGCAAGATCTCAAATGCTGCCTGCAACACATCTTCTGGTGTTCTTGACTTTGCCTACTCATTTCTCACATTGAACCTTGGTGGTTATGAGCTATAGCCAGCTCAAAGCAGTTCTTGACAGCCAACTGTGCACACCTCTTTCCAATTTTGTGTTCAGTGATGTCACACTGGTAGCTTGAAGTTAATATTTACACTAGGAAAACTAGCACAAGAAAAATTTTTGTTTGTTATAATAGCCCTCTGCTTTGGATTTATAGTAGCAAAAAGAATACAGTGGAAATGATGCTGTGTCAATTCTGGGCTTCGCTTCTAAGTGGGCTAACAGCCTCCACTTCCTCCCTCTTGAAAGCTGATTTTGCCAGTTACATAATAGACAGACACAGAAGGGGTCCATGTGGAGAAGAAGCAGCCTTGGAGATTATATGGGAAAGCAGAAAAACCCAGTCATCCCAGCATCACAAATGAGCCTTCAGGTGATTCCAGCCACAGCCACCATTTCATTGCAATCTCATAAGAGACATCAACGAAGACCAGCAGAAGAATAACCAGGTCACCTATAGAATTATGAGAAATAATAAATAGCTGTTATAATTTTAAGCAGCCATTTTTAGGATTTTTTAAATTTTACTTATTCATTTTTAATTTATTCTTGATTGTATTTTTTTACATTACTTTTTAGTCCCCTTATAGCACCTCCCCCCCCCCCCGCCCCCAGCAATCACTGCACTGGTGTCCATGTCCATGAGTCCTTTTTCCTTTTTTTATTTTCTTGGTACCAACTAAATTTAATATAACTTTTCAACTGAATTTTTCTCTTATTATACCTTTAGCCTTGGCTCCAATTTTTTGGAACCCACATCATTTCCTTTTTGCTCAATCCCTCCACTCCCTCACCTCCCTCTGCCCACTAGCTGCCATCTGTTCTCCATCTATGAGTCCATCCCCATTTTCCTTGTTAGTTTAGTTTGTTCATTAGGTTCAACATATGAGCAAAATTATATGGTATTTGTCTTTCTCGGACTGGATTATTTCACTTAGCATAATGTTCTCCAGGTCCATCCATACTGTTGCAAAAGGTAAAATGTTATTCCTCTTTTTGGTGGGGTAGTATTCCATTGAGTAAATATCCCATAGTTGTTTTCCACTCATCTACTAATGGACACTTGGGCTGCTTCCATATCTTGGTAATTGTAAATAATGCTACAATGAAAATAAGAGTTCTTATGTTCTTTCAAATTAGTGTTTTCGGTTCCTTTGGATAAATTTCCAGAAGCTGGATCTCTGGGTCAAAGGGCAGATCCATTTTTAATTTTTTGAACTATCTCTATACTGTTTCCCACAGTGGATGCACCAGTCTGCATTTCCACCAATAGTGCAAAAGGGTTTCCCGTTCTCCACATTCTCACCTGCACTTGTTTGTTGATTTATTGATGCTAGCATTTCTGACAGGTGTGAGATAGTATCTCATTGTGGTTTTAATTTGCATTTCTCTGATGATTAGTGACACTGAGCATTTTTACATATGTCTATTGGCCATCTGTATGTCCTCTTTGGAGAAGTGTCTATTTGAGTCCTTTGCCCATTTTTTAATTGGATTGTTTGTTTTTTTGGTGTTGAGTTTCATAACTTTTTAATATATTTTGTATATTAACCCCTTATCAGATGTATCAGCAAATATGTTCTCCCATTCTGTGGGTTGTCTTTTTACTTTGTTGATGATTTCCTTTGCTGTGCAAAAGCTTTTTAGTTTGATGCAGTCCCATTTGTTTATTTTTTTCTTTTGTTTCCCTTGTCTGGGGTGATATATCTGATAAAATATTGCTATGGGAAATGTCTGAGATTTTGCTGCCTATGTTTTTTCTGTGATTTCTATGGTTTCAATTCTAACATTAAAATCTTTGATCCATTTTGAATTTATTCTTGTATGTGGTATAAAAAGGTGGCCTTGTTTCATTTCTCTGCATGTATCTGTCCAATTTTCCCAACACCATTTATTGAATAAACTACCTTTAGCCTGTTGTGTGTACTTGCTTTCTGTCAAAGATTAATTGACTATAAAGGTGTGGGTTTATTTCTGGGCTCTCTATTCTGTTCCACTGATCTATGTGTCTGCTTTTATGTCAGTGCCATGTGAATAAAGACAATTTTACTACTTTCTTTCCAATTTGGATACCTTTTATTTTTTCTTCTTGTCTGATTGCTGTGGATAGGACTTCCAGTACTATGTTGAATAAGAGAGGTGAAAGCAGACATCCCTGTCTTGCTCCTGATCTTAAGGAAAATGCTAAAAATGTTTGCCCTTTGAGTATAATGTGGGCAGTGGATTTGTCATATACAGCCTTTTTTATGTTTAGGTGTGTTCCCTCTAATACTACTTTGCTGAGAGTTTTTTTTTAATCATAAATGGGTAATGGGTTTTTATCAAATGCCTTTTCTACAGCTATTGATATGATCATTTGGATTTTATCCTTCATTTTGTTTATGTGGTGAATCAATTTATTGATCTGTAAATGTTGTACAAAACTTGCATTCCCAGAATGAATCCCACTTGGTCATGTTGTATGATCTTTTTGATGCATTGCCGTATTCGGTTTGTTAATATTTTGTTGAGGATTTTAGCATCTATGTTCATCAGAGATATTGGCCTTTAATTTTCTTTCTTTGTAGTGTCTTTACCTGGTTTTGGAATTAGGATAATTCTGGCCTTGTAAAATGAGCTTGGGATCCTTTCCTCCTCTTGAATTTTATGAAACAGTTTGAGAATGAGAGGTGTTATTTTTCAGAATGTTTGGTAAAATTCACCTGTGAAGCCAAGTGGTCCAGGGCTTTTGTTTGTTGGGAGTTTTTTGATTGCTACTTTAGTTTCACTGTATGTAATCTGTCTATTCAGATTCTCTGATTCTACCTGATTTAGTTTTGGAAAATTGTATGTTTCTAGGAATTTATCCATTTCATCTGGTTTGTCCAGTTTGTTGACATACAGTTGTTCATAATATTTTCTTACAAACTTTTGTATTTCTTTGGTGTCACTTTTATTTCTCCCTTTTCATTTTTTATTTTACTTATCTGGGTCCTTTTTTTTGTCTTGATGAGTCTGGTTAAAAATTTGTCAATTTTGACTGTCTTTTCAAAGAACTGATTGCACTAATGCAATTCTCTGCTTCATCTAAACTTAACTGTTTATTCCTTTCAGTACATTATTTATTTCAGATATTGCATTCTTTACTTCTGAATGACTGTTTCATTTTTATGATTTCTATATATTTTTTCATGTTTCTGAGCATCCTTATAATCATGACTCTAAACTTTCAATCTGAAAAATTGCTTGCCTCCATTTCATCTAGGTCTTCTTCTGTAGAATTCTCTTGTTCTTTCACTTGGGGTCTTTTCACTTTGGGATTTCTTTTTCTTCCCATTTTGGTTGCTTCTTTGTATTTTCCTCCTTAGTCATTAAACTAATCAGCCATTTAAGCTGAACAGTTGTTAAACTAATTAGCCTATAATCAGCAGCTGGATTTAAGCAGCACAGGATGGGACAGTAATTCCTGGGGGCAGGATTCTTGTTTCCTCTCAGGCTGATGCAACTTGGAGAGGAGTCTGCTTGAGAAAGATGGTTTCTGCAGGATGGGGAATGACTCAGCACAGGGATCCTGGTGGCTGTTCATTCAGTTTTCTCCCCAGAGCCACCAACCCCTGACTATCCTCAAGCATCTCTAGTCCACTCTACCCTCCATTGTGCGAGTCCAGGGTAAGTGGTTGCAAATGAAATTTTGTGCACTGGCCCTTTAAGAGGCTCTCTGAGTCTCTAGCCATCTCTCTCCCTTGCAGACAGAAAGAAACCCTGCTTCTTTTCACAGATGGATGTTTTCTGGCTTCCTTTCCCATCTCTGGTGCTGTAGGCTGGGGAGCCCAACTTGGGGTTTAGACCCCACACTTCTCAGGGGAAACGCCCCCAGGCACTGAAATAGCACTCTGTGTCATCAGCTGCCACCCATGGGAGCCTAGCCAGCTGTCTCACATCTCCACACTTCTTCCCAGTCACATCATGGTGAAGTGGTTTCTTCTTTTTGTCCGTGGTTATAAGGCTTCTCTCCAGCCAGGGTTCAGTTGGTTATTTAGGATGATTTCTGTACAATTTAGTTGTCATTCCAGATTGGTCGTGGGTGGAGGTTAGAGTCGCTTCCACTTACTCCTCCACCATCTTGGATCGCCAGGATTGTTTTTTCAAGAAAAATTTTATATTAACCTAAACAGTTTTCCATGTCAAGATCCACATTTAATTCACCTGTGTATTCACAATACCTGGATAGGTACCCAATAAGTACATCCTGGATAGAATGGATATTGTGTTTTTCCCCCCAGTACTTCCTTAAAGCAAAACCTACCCATCTGTTTCTAATGATGAAAAAATATGCCCGTTCATAATAATATAAAACTGTATGGCAATAGAGAAAAAAATATTTGCTAACAAAGATAGATAATTACTAGAAAATAACCTTGTTCACTTTTAAAATTTATTATCAATACTCCATAGTCTTTCAAAATTGGCTAACATGCTCAACTTCTCCTCCCCCTATAAGCATCAAATGCTTCTACTCTTGTATATGACTTCCTTAAGGGTCTCCCTCCCTCCCACGTTGACATCAAGGCAAGATTCCTGGGCAGAGCAGACATCTGAGATGTACTAAGGAAAGCCTGTGATTTTGATCTTAATGAAATTAGGTGTGGCTGTAGTCTAGTTTCTGATGCTGTACAATCCTTGATAAGTAACAAAATCTTATTTTGAACTCTGAACCTGTATCTTTTTTTTTCACAAGAAAATACATTTCTCTTTTATGTGTATATGATTTGGTTATTTCCTAAAATTTCTGTTCCTTTCCTTGGCTCTTATTTTTCATGCCTGTCTATGTTTTCACCTTTTTAAAAAGATTTTATTTGTTTTTAGAAAGAGGGGAAGGCAGGGAAAAAGAGAGGGTGAGAAACATCACTGTGAGAGAGAAACATTGCTCAGTTGCCTCCTGTATGCACCCTGACCAGGAACCGAACCAGTGACGCCCTACCAACTGAGCCACACTGGTCAGGGCTATGTTTCCTTTCACATGCTCTGTTCCTATCCCTATAACTCACTTACTGTAAGTTAGTCATTTTGCAAAATGCATCACACATTATCTCATATAATCATCCTAGTAAACTAATATGCTAGGCATTATTGTTTTCAATTTACAGATAAGGAAATCTAGGCTCACAGAATAAGTAACTTGTTCACAATCTACAGCCAGCAATAGAGCCAGATGTTCATCTGGGTCCAGATCTGTACAGCTCTAAAACACAAGAGGTGGGATATTGGGGAAGAGTTAAGAATAAATTTAATTCATGTCTTAAAAAAAAAGAGGGAATTGAAGAAAACCAGCAGATATATATTTTGCAAGAATAGTTAAAAATTGTACAGTTACCCAAGAGAAATTGTTTTCATTTGCACTTATATTTTGCAGCATATGAGGAATCTATTTTTATTTTTCTTAGAATGCTTACTCCAGAGGATCAAAATGAGCAAGTGGTGACCATGTAAGTGAGAAGGTGGATCAAGATGTGCATGTAACTGCATTCTTGTGGTTGGCATAAAATTCTACAGTGCAGCCATTCTGAAAAGCCAACTCATAGAATCAAGCAAGCAGGCAAGCTGCTTCTAAATTCTGTACCCAGAGCCCTATGGTGTTTTATATTGGAGCATACTGGTAAGCTCCTCTGCATCCTGCCTCAGCTGCTACTTTACCACAGTGACTGGCAACTGCTCACAGTTTTTTCAAAGTCACTGCTGTGGACTGCACAACAGGCACAGACCTGGTGTAGTCATCAGGTTTCCAGGTCAGACAGGTGGTCTGGACAACCTGATGAACAAGTAGGGGTAAGAATTCTTTGCTGAGCTGCATGACCACCAATTGCTGCAACACAAGAAATGGGCTCAGACATGTTGCAAGGGAGTACAGCTTTGCCTTTGCAATTCTTAATACATTTACTTAATACTTAATACTTAATACTTAATACATTTTTAAATTTTAATTCTTAATACATACTTAATACTTAATACTTAATACATTTTTAAATGGTAGTTAAATATTGTGGCAAAGTCAATGTACAGGATTTTATGTAACGATAATGTACTTATGAATAATAACATCATAAGTGTTTGGATGTTTATTACAGGTCAGAAACTTCCCATACATCATCTCACTCTGTCATCACATGACTTCAGTGCGATTGGTATTCCTATGCCCCTTTCACAGTAGGAAAACCAGGCTCTAAGATGTTTGATGTCTCTCCTACTTACCAGCTGGAAGGTGAAAGACTGAGAACATGAACTCCAGTCATTTGATTAATGAAGCAGGACACCATGGTGACTTAAAAAGCCAGATTCTAGATTCAGATTGCTTACACAAAAACCTCAGCTCTGCCACACACTAACTGTATGAACAAGCTTGGTCAAATCACTGTGCCTCAGTTTCTTCATCTGTAAAATGGGAATCATAATATCTACTACATGGTAATATTAGCTTATTTTATTGTTATTGAAAGGATTGAATTTGTTAATACATATAAAACATAGTGTCTGATGTATATACTATATAAACATTACCTATTATTATTATTGATTTCAAATCCACTGATGTTTTATTTCTACATACCTTCCCACCATGTGTGTGTGTTTGTGTGTGTGTGTGTGTGTGTGTGTTGGAATTCTAAACTCTGGGATGGATCTGGAAGGTAAAACAGAGAAAAGAGAGGACTAGAGATGTAGCACAGATTCTGGCAGGTGTATTTAGGCTCGAACCTGGTGGATCAGTAACTAGAGGAAGCTTGTACAGCTCCCTGACAACTGGAGAGAAAAGAAATTATAAGCATCACAGTTCTGCCTGGGTTCTAAATGGATGAAATAACTTCTCCCAACTAAGAGACAGATGGAGACTCCAACCCTTATGATGTAGGTCCTTGCTGAGGCTGCTCAGTCCATTCGGAGTAGAGTCGAAATAAGATCTCCAGAAGCTCTGAAAAACCTAATAACTATGCAGGCCACAAAGTCAATATTCTAACTGCCTGAGTTCAATATCTGTGCCTTATCTTGAACTCCTTACCCATTTGTATGTACATAAATCTTTGTTGATATATCACTGATTACTTTATATTATATGGGTTTTATATTATATAATATTATATATTATAATATATTATTATATTTTATGTTCTATTATATAGCATATATATTATATTATATTACATGCAGTGAGGATGCCTATAAATAGAATTAAGTAAAATGATTTAACATTTTAAGCCTCATCATGCATATTGACACACTGCTCTCCAGAGAACTTATGACAGCTCACATTGGTTCAGCCACACCAACTGACCACTAAGTGTTATGATTAAAAAAGAAAAATCTTTGCCATTAGAGGAACAAATACTATTTTGTTGACTGAAATTGCATTTCTTTTATCACTACTGAAGTCAATATTTTGGAAGCCATTTGTATTATTTATTTGAACAGCATTTCTTATGTCTTTAACATGTTTTTTTTTCTGTTAGGATTTCGGCTTTAAATGACTTATGCAAGATATTTATATAGTAATAACATTATTCTTTAGTTAGATGGAAAATGCTTTCCCAGTACGTTGTTTGCCTATTAATTTATTTCCTTTTTAAATATTTTGGAACAGAAGCTTTGGAGGCTTTCTCATTAAAAATTCCTATATCAAATTAAAGTATTTAAGAAACATCATTCATTTATTTTCTTTAGGTCAAAAGAATGTTTCTTAAGAGATTACACAGGAATGTAAGTTTTACTAGAATACCAGCTCCTAGAGAAAAGAGGTCTAACCTGCTTTTTCCTCAGTCCCCATAACTGTTCCTAGCATATAGTAGGTGCTCTATTTGTTGAACAGATATGTTACATCATTATTTAGCAATTTGCACAAAAGCAGCAAATCATACTCCCAAAGACTATCAAGGAATAAAACACACTTATTGCTGACATGCAAGATCTGCAGTGAGAATGCCTAGTTTACTGGCTAAAGTATACTTCATTGTTAGAATTTTAGAAAGTATAATCTGTGGCTTTTGTTTGCTTTGCATTTTAATCTTTTCACAAGACAGATAAATGCAAGTTCTGCATGTCACCTGAGAGGTACCTAAAGAAAACTCTTCAAAAACACTCCCATCCTTTCTCTTGATCTCACCAGGGACAGTCACCATTCTTGTTTAAGCCAGCACCATTCTGACCTGGATTCCCCCCGACGGGCTCCAAACTGGCCCATGCTTCCTCTTTGACCCCTTCCTGTACCTCTCCCAATTAAGCTTAGAGCGTGAGCACCTTAACCATCTATCTGATCATGACACCCCTTACTTAACACTTTCCATTGCTTCTCAGTGTTTTCAGGATAAAATTTAAAATCTGCTGCTCCACATGATCTGGTGTGGCCCCCTTGGGGAAGCCCCACCCCATCTCCCCAATCAATCCTCACTGTCCTCACCCACACTGGTTGTACTTTGGCTCCCTGATCAGGCCTGACCCATTCCGCCTGAGCTCTACCCACAGGCTGCTGCCTCTACCCAGATGGTTCTTGCACACCTGTAGCTGGCCAGCTCCCAGCCATCCTGTCACTTCCTGAGCATCACCTTCTCTGTGACCCCTACCACCGACACACCAGCTTACATCAAGTATTAGGTTCTTCCACCACCATGTGCTACACTGTACTTGTAGAATATTCTTCACAGTTTTTAATACTTACTTGTGTAATTCTTTGCTTTACCTCTGTCCCCTCAACTAGCTAGTAAGTTCATGGACACAGTGTTTGGTTTGTTTTGTTCATCATTATATCTCTACCATCTACTATAGAGCATGACACTTAATAAATACAAGCTGAGTAAATAAATGAATGAGAACAGCTCAAGGTCATCCTCTCGCAGGAAGCCTTCCTCACTTCCTATGTTCAGGCCACAAGGAGGCCCCTTTTTGATTATCTAATAGCACTCTTGTGTAGGATACTTTTTTTTTCTGGATGGTATACTATTCTCTAATATATAATGTTTCCTGTTTTTATTTGTCTTAGTTTGCCTGTTTTCCCAAGCACGGTGTTCTTCAAGGATAGGATCTGACCCAAGCTGTGTCTAGAACCCTATTTCTGCCCACATTTCCCCTCACTGCCTTATAGACACACTGGCCTCCTTGTTGGCTCTAAAACACTCTCGCTGAGCCCCTACCCAGACACTGAATTTGTGTTCTCATTTGGAATATTCCTCCTGAAGATGTTTGAATGAACACCCCCCAACCCCTTCACCAGCCTCTGCTCAAAGCTCATCTCTTCAGACAGACTTTGCCTCCTCTGGCCTAACTGATCAGCTGGATTGTTCCTCCTGTCACAGTACAAGTTTGCTCACTGGTTTGCTGTCCAGCTGCCTCACCAGAACACAGACCCGTGAGGACATGAGAATGTGTCCATTTGATTCCCACTGTGTGCGTGGCCCAGCACCTGCCACATAGATATTTACTGAATGACTGAATCCCAGCTCCAGTAACAATCTAAAGCTTCAGCTCATACCAAAATATGCATGAGCAGATTTCAGCTGGCTGAAGAATATAACTCAACCTTCACTTCAGGATCCTAACTCAGGGAAGGAGGTAGGCATTCCTTAACTGATAGATTGCTTCTGGTGCAAAGAGATGACTAAAAGAAAGGAGAAAGCTGATGAAAAAGAAGGCAAAGAATAGTAGAGGGGAGAAGTCAACTGACTTGGATGAAAGGAGAAAATATTAGCTTATAAGGATTTGAAATCCTTTCAGCAGCTACATATCAACCAGAAAGCCAAAGTTCTAAGTTGCTCTTCCCTTTGACAAATGTGGCTCTGAATGAAATGCTACCTCTCTGTGCTGCTAAGTCAGCTCAGTGCCCCTGGATTTGGTGAGCTATGCCATGTAAATGAGAGGAAACACCAGAAAATAAATATAAAGAGAATAAAAGAGAGAGGATTTTAGGTGGTGATAGAATTTAGATGCTAATGTGGAGAGAAAGTTTTACAAAAGTTTCACATGAAAGTAAGAGAATATTTCCTCTTGTATCATAAATGGGCTGATCTGTCCAAAGCTCCCCAAAGGAAAAGGGATTGAGATGTTTCCACATGGAAACCACCCTGCAATCTATACCTTTACATTTGCATGTACGTGAAAATATACGTAAAGTGTGGGTGTTGCGGCCTTGTTACAACAGTAAGAGCTCTGATGAGTTAGAATGAGGAAGGTGTGGGGTGGGGGGAGCAGATTCTGTTGTTTGATTGTCTGACTCAGAAAGCAAACCCTGAAACAGCTCTTTGTCTGCACACAGTCACCTCGTGGGAGATTAGAATTATGCTGGCAATTTAATATTTAATTTGCGGGGAGAAAATATCCACATGTATAAAAATGTCAAAATAGTTTCAGAATCTGTGACTATCTTAAACAGGCTGGCTTCCACCACTAGCCATTTAACTAATTCACATATCCCAAAAATTAACTCTTATCTGGCATGAGATCTTAATGTTCTCATGTTCTCTCTTGATAAACTAACAATTCAGGCTATAACAATCACAAAATAAAACTGAGAAAAAGTTTTCTTTGTTAATATGAGGTTGGTATTTACATCACAAATCAAGACTTAGAAAAGAAAAAGGAAATATGTACAAAGTCAAGTTCAATAACTGAAGAAAATGCAGTGTGGGGAAAAAGGCAGAGAAAACAATGTAGAATGTTACTGGCATCTCTGCATTTATCATTTCATTCATCTTTCACTCTGAAAAAGCTAACCATCCATTATTAAAAATTGATACATTAATTATTTTAACTACCTTCCCAACAAACATTCAGTGCAAGCTAGAAACCTCTTTCTTTGCACATGACAAACTCCAAGCACATAAATTTTACCTCTGGTTTAATTTGAGCAGCCCATGCAGTTGGATACAAAGTATGTTTCATCAGTCCCTGGAGCTCCACAAGTTTTATCTCTCCTCCTGCTTCTCCCTTGCCAAAATGAAACTTGCTAGACCAAAAAAGAGAAAAGAATGTAGGAGATCAAAGGGTAAATGTTTTCCTTGCTGATATTTTAAAATGAGTTATGAAATCTTGCTTACAATTGGCCTTTATAGTCCCCATCATGATTTCAAAAAGTGGAAAGCAGAATGGGGGGAAATATATATGTACACCAGTGTTAAAGACTAAAAATAAAGTTTTGTCATAGGCCTGAATCATATTAGAGTTTGAGGGATGAACCTAGACTCACACTCCTGACCTCTGGGTGTCTGACTGCTCACCCTGAACCAAGAAAGAGGTCAACCACCCGATACACATCACAGGCCTCGTGGAGGGTTACCCTGGCCGATATCCCCAATGCAACAGTAGAGGGCTTTGAGCACGTTTCTGGAAACCGTTTGCAGACGCATAGCTGTGGCTGCTAGAAGGTCCAGAAACAAGTTTACTTTTGGGCAGCATAAGAAACCCACAGTTGTCCGAGTTCCAAAGGACATGGAAGCCATTTTAAGTGGAGTGACAACAGAGACATCAGGGGGCTGGCTGGCGCTGGTTGAAGGTCCAGAGAACCTCCGACCTAGCAGCCAATGGCAGGAACCCATGTGACAAAAAGACGGAGGGTGGCTGCAGAAGGCACTGGCCAGGCCTGGAAATGAGGGAGAGCAGCTGACCTGCTCAGGTCAGCAACCTGAGAACACTTGTCTCAGTTTAGAGTAATCATCTCAATTGTACTTTGTTAATTACATAATTATGTGGTTAAAGTCTGTCTTCCCAGCTAGATTAAACAGTTTCTATCATCTTCACATTTTCCCCAACCACTAGATTAGTATCTAGTCCATAGTAACTACACAATGAACAGTTGTTCAAATGAGGAAAGGGAATAGCAACTACCTTTGCTAATGTCTCTGTGATGAAGAATGCACACAGCAGGGGGCAAAGAAGAAATAGAAACAGTCTTTCATTACATTCTTCCTGGAGCAATTTGCCTCAAATTAGGAGGAAGTTGGAAGCTCTGAAATGGGTAAAAGCTTGAGTAATAATAACAATAACAGCAATAAAAATAATACAAACTTCTAATTTGCATCTTTATAGCTCTTTACTTTCCCCAAATAATATCATACACTTATCATCATTTAGTTTTCATGATAAAACAGTTCGCATTTCAAGATGAAGAGGCTGAAACTCAAATCAAAGAGATACCTTGGCCTGCTTCACAAAGCTAATTAAGCATGGAACCAGGATTCGAACCCAGGTCTCACAACCCATCTACATCCAGTGTTCTTTCCACTTCAACTACATCAAAATAATAAAAGTATTTTTAAGTGCTGATGTCTGAAATAAATGGGGGAAATCAACATTTTTAAATTAGCAAGCTGCTATGTCTTCTAGATAGAAATTTATGTTTATCTTTATGGCAGATAGTTTCTGGCAGACAGTCCCTTTGTTCTGGGAAACAAGAAAAAAAAGGAGGGAAATCTTTATGAAGGGCTCTGTTTTTACAAGGGGCAAATAGTGAGCATCCACCTATTTTTCTTGGAGAAGACCAACATGCAGTACAACCCCCGTAATGTTGATGCTGCCTTTACTCACTCCATACTTACTGAGCACCACTGTGCGTAGGTCACTGTTAGAATGAGACACTGTATACATGTGACAGTGTCAACTGGGAGTGTCTTTTGACAAATCTTTATTCCTGCAAATTACATTTCAGAGAAAGAAATGTTTCCCTCCAGTAAGTGTGCTGCTCCTTTTAACCTACATCCTCTTTGGGCTTCTTTGCAAAGTGGGGCATGTTGATGTCTGAGTTCTTTGTAGGAGCTGGGATGTTGGGAGGAAGAGACCTACACGAGGAAGTGTAGGCTTGAACCTCTTTCATGTGGTCATGCTGAAAAAAAGACCATGAAAAGGACACTGATGAGTCTGGGGACTTTGTGACCCAGGCTAGCATGCAGAGTCCCACTGAAGATTTTATTTAAGAAGAGCTCAGAGGCTGGGAAGCATTGGTATCTGATTCAGGGCTTCTGATGATTTGCAGGAGCTCCAGGTTAAACCTAGACCCCAACAAGTAGGGGTAGGTTTTTTCCTTAAGGAAGTGTATATTCACAGTTTGTCATTGCGGAAAGACATTAAAATTCCTCATGGAGAGTGTGATCAGGATGGCGAACATTGGACAGAACGTGGGAAAGTCTGTTTCCTGTCTTTGGGGCCTAGGGGAATTTTGCAGGGTTTTTGATACTTGGAACTTTCTTCTGGGTGGGGTGATGGGGAGGAGCTGGTGTCTTCTAGTAGAAGCCAGCTGGAAGCTAAGCAATTTTGAGTGCTCTAAGGAATACCACAGGTAGAAGATAGGTGATTTAAAATTTTACTACTTACGTGTTTGCATTTGGGTCTCAGTTGTGCTATAAGGAATCCCAGGAGAGCCTCCCCAACAGTTCAGTCAGGCTGGCAAACAAGAGACTGGGGGTCAAGGGGAGTGTGAGGATGGTCCCCAGGAGATGACAGGTGTGATCAGAGTAGCTCAGCCCGCAGAGTGTCCATGACTGCAGTGGGCAAGACCAGGGGCAAGGGCTGGGATTGGGGAGCCTCAGATTCTTCCCTGAGCACTCCTAGTGTAGTGGGAGAAAAATGTAGGCAGGGGGCGCTAATTTCTAGCATTTGGGTCAAGAAGAAGGGAGGCAGTTCACACATAATTGAAGCAGTTAAAAATTTTTAAGATGTCTCTACTTTGGAGTGATACTGGTGAGGCCTCAGACACGTGGGTCACAGCCCTCTGTCCCTAACTTCCCCAGCCCTCAGACTGCACGAGGGCAATGGGCCTGTGAAAAAGATTCCAATAACTTTGAGACAGAGTCAACAAAATACAGGTGATTCAATGACATTCTGAATTACTAAATTATGCCACTGGAGTAACTTACCTTCAGCTGTCTCTCCTTCCTAATTATTCTCTTGATGGCCCCAGAACTCTCTGATAAGCTCTGTCTTATGCACTGTTTGGATGGTTCCTGGAACCTGGCCCAGCCAAGCCCACAGGAGCTCACAGAGACCTGCTCCTTCCTCCCGCAGCAAGAGGTGGCCTTTGGAACATCCTTGAATGGGGATCAACCACCTGAAAAAATGAAAGGGACTCACCTATCCATCGCACCCTCCTAATTTAATCACAATTTGGAGCACATTTTCAGAGTAAGCAGACAAAATTTCTTCTATTCTCTACATATGTATGTACCAAAAATCAGGAAGACATACAGAAATCACATTTGCTGAACATTAAGCACACCCATTTCCGGTTAATGGTACTAGCCTGTCTGTAGCATTTCACGGCTAAAAACCTAGACTTGAGTCTGACCTGGGTCTGAATGTCATGCTCCACCACAAATGCCCAAGTGTGTTCAGGATAGTTAGTCTCCCAAAGGCTCTGCTGCCTGACAGCAAAATGAACATGATCATAGTTCCTGCCTCGGAGGGTGGTTGTAGGGAGTGAATTGTTGAATGAAGATAAAACATTTAGAAAAATGCCTGGCACATACTATGTGTGCAATAAATATTACTTTTCATATTTTAATATTTCTAAAATAGTTATGAATTCTGATGCTAATAAATGGGACACCCAAATAACAGACTTAGGAAATAATTGGTTAGATTCTCGACAGTACCTAACTGTTTTGAATTCATCAGTTGGCACTTCCATCTACTGCTTTTTTGGTAGCCTTCTGGAAAATCAACCACAGCTCAGTCTAACACCCACACCCTAGCAGCTCTCCAAATCGCTTGTTTGTAAATGAGTCAGCACACACCCGGCATCATGGTCACTCGTCTTCGGTACTCAGGCTGAATGAAGGTTGCCAAGCAGACTGTGGCTGCCGCTCCAGTAAACGTGTGCTGGCAGCACGCCAAAGAGGCTGGTGGGGGTGGGAGCTGTGCACCTCCCCAGCTTTCTTCGCGTACAGAAACTGAGCTGGTGGCTGCACGGTCTGTGCCTGCTACGAAACAAACCAAAAGGCAAGAGCAGTGCACGAACAGTTAGTTTGCCTGAGCCGCGTGGAGGAAGCATCTCTGCCCACATTCGCCTCGCTGTAACCAGCGCTCCAAGTCCCACAGTTTAGTGACTGCCAGCTTCACACAAGGAGCTGAGCTGTGATACAAAGCTGTTTTCACCCCCTTCTACCTATATTTTTTCTTCTTGAGTAACTGAACTTTTTAAAATTGTGGATCAAGATACTGGATGACAGTGCTGGGAAAGCCATGGAAAAGCTTTTGGGAGGAAATCATATCTGAGTTATCATCCTTGGACATATTACTTCACTCCCTGCACCGCAGCCTTCTCTGAGTGAAATGAAAATGAAAACAGCCCACCTCTCTCACAGGGATCACAATTTCATGGTGCATGGAAAAGCTTTAAACGCGCCCCGCCCCCCCGCAATGCTAGATAGATAGTGCATGTAAAATCTCAATTAATGTGATGCTCAGGCAAAACAACGCCTTGGTTTTCGGATTTAAGTCTGTTTCTAGCCTTTTGTTGAAAATTTCTTCTAAAATACATTCACCCATTGAATAAGTACATTATAATGACTTTGTTTTGAGGACTTGGAATCTTGAAGTTAATCCAGGACATTAAATAGCATATGTCTTTTGAGTTGTAGTCATTTCCTATTTGAAAATGAAATTTTTGAAACACCTCTGGTCAGCTGGTTTCTAGTTAAGGTTTGTTTCTATTTCAGCCAATAAAGTTGTTTTGTTTTCCGTTGGTCCCCCTGCCACCCTGGGCCCCAGAACGAAATTCAGCTCAATTCTGCTCCTCCATCTGCAAAGTTTGCAGTAATAGGAGCACCTCCACCTCCAATTCCTAAGAGAGAGCTCCAGGAAGCTCCAAAAGGGGGGCCTGGGGCAGGGATATGAAGTGAATAATGATGAAATCAGGTTTCAGAATGAGCTTAGAAAATTTTACTTAAACTAACAAGGTGCTTATTAAAATGGATGCATGTTGAAGGCCTGTATTAGTTTTTTTTTTTTTTTAAATAATCAATGGTGTACATTCTGGACAGAAAGACACTGGCTTGTCTAGGTTTAAAAAAGAGAAATTTCATGTCCACTAGATTACATCATCTTAGAGAACACAGATGAACTAGATCAGACTCTTCTTTCTCACTTCTCTGTTCAGCCCACTGCTATCTAATTTCTGCACCACCACCACCCCAATGGCTCTGAAATAGTAACTGTCAAACGTCACCAGTGACCACAAATTGGCAAATCAGTGGACTCATTGCCAATTTTAGGACTAACACCCTTTTAACATTTAACATCATCAACCACGCCTTACCCTCTTCCTTTTGCTTCTGTGATGCTTCTTCCCTGTTTCTCCTGACATCTTGGCTACCTCTTTTTAGCCTCTTCTTGTCTTTCTGTCCCTCAGTATCACTGCTAATGGTTGGTTCAGTCCCTGCCCCTCTTCTCTCACTCTACAGACACTACCTAGTCATTTAAACTATTCCCATGACTGCAATTACCACCTGAAGGATAAGAGGCCCCAGATCTATCAGTCCAGTCCAGACCCTGAGCACCAAACCTAGTGGATGCAACTGCATCCTGGAGACCCAGGTGTGGATCTCTCTTAACTACTCACTATCCCTTAACTACTATATTGAATCAGTGACAAAAATTTCTGCTCCTTAGCTTATTTTCCATCTACCTCTTCTTCCCTCTCTCTCACTTGGCTGTATGATTTATATGAGAGCAAAAGGAATCTCTGCTTCTTACCTCTGGGATCTAGAAACATCATCTCTTAGGCTGCTTGCCTCAAAGTACATCATTCAAAGTCTTTTTACCTGAAATAGTTCAACTTCTATACACTACTCTGGAAAAAAATTTTGATCAAAACCATTTTTTAAAAAAATATAGGAAAAATGCAGATAGGGAAAGAAAAAGGAGCAACTCTTAGTCCTTGATTTGAAAGCATCTTGTAGGAACCAACCAATATTAAGGATTTCTCAATAACAAGAGAAGAATGACCATTATTTATTTATTTTTATTTCGACAAACATTCATGGACTCTTTATTTTGGAATAGGTATTCTTCTAACTGCAAACTAGCCAAGCTTGGGTAGAGTAGGTAACAGATGATAGACAACTAAATAAATGTGAAAATACCAGATCATAGCAGATGCTGCTAGGCAGAGTGTAACAGAGAGTAACTCGGGAGCTACTTTACACTGGGAGTCAGGCAAGGTCTCTTGAGGGGAGGCCATACAAACTGAGACTGAATGATGAAGAGAAGGAAGCCATGAGAGTACCAGGAAGAAGAGCATCCCATGCCAGGAGAACTGTTTGCACGAAGGCCTTGAGACAGCAGAAACAAGCTAGGCCACTTGAAGAAATAAAAAGAAGGCATATTTGGTTGGAGCACAGTGAGCAAGGGTTGTGATTAAGTCACATATGCCAAATATCTACAGACTTCAAAATAATTACACAAGGGAGTTTTTACTATTCTCATCTTAAAGCTAAGGAAATTGAAATTAAGAGAAACTGAACTTGATGCAGTGAGAAAGGAAAACCAGATTTTTTGTTGTGGTGTCTCTGACTCTAAAACATGTTGCGTTCTCATGGGAGATGATTCAAGTAAACCCAAGATTTGTGACATTCTGGAAATTGTTCAAATCAGTCTAACCCCAACTCTGTCCCAGTTTCAACCCTTCATTGTAACGATAATTGGTTTTCCTTGAACTTTTTGTAAACAAGTGAAGCTTTTATGACACCTCTCATATTAAGCAGTCACTGAAATGTGTGAAACTTTGGAAGCCCAATGGTTACAAAATGTCTAGTGTTTATACTTTTTTGAAAACATATTTTTTCTTTTCTAAGTAAAAAAATATAGGAATATTTAAATTAAAATAATACAGGCATATATAAAGGAGAAAAATACCCCATGCATCTATTTTATAGATTGGCTTTTTCATATGGTTTATAGTTTAGTTTTACTCTGTTGTTATTACTCTATTTATTATTTAATTTTATGTGGTTTTAAAATATGCTGATGGGTGTTAAAGATAACATAATAATTATGTCATCATCCAGATCAAGAAATAGACCATCTGTTTGGGTCTGATGAACTCTACTGGCTTTCCCCTGCTTACTTCCTGAGGCCCTGACCCACAACAAAAGTCCAGTGGGTGACAGCTAAACTTGATGTACCCTGGGGCTTTTGATGAGTCACCTCAGATGCAGCGCTGGCATCAAGCTTGAATCTGTATCAGTCCAGTGAATACCATTTTCCACTACCTGTTAACTCAGTGAGGACCGACCTCACACAATTGTGTGCTACCGGAGGCTCTTTCAGTAACTGAGCCTAACAGGCAGCCAGCAGGTAGAAGCAGGCAGAGGTGAAACTTGGGGTGTCTTGGACCTTCTGATGACCTGCCCCTGGGCTTGGGACTGATGATAGCCACCAATGGTGCAGAGTTTGGCCCTTCCCACACATAGCCATGCCCACAGAGGCAGCCACAAACTATGAATCACTGTAGCTTCAAAGGGGTTGTCCAGAGCCAGTCACAGGAAGGTTCTGACATTGACCTGCACTGAGATTCCTCTCAAGAGGCCACAGAACCAGCACACTCAATTGTGGCTTCAGACAACATCAGAACAGGATCCAATTCACTCCACAAGCAGTACATCAAAAGAGACATCTCGACAGGCAGCAGATTTTACCTGCTGAGCAAAATCTACTTTCTGTGGTCAGCACCAGCAGAGCAGTTCATACAAGTGGTTGGGGTCTATACCAACAGTCAGCCAGGATTGACCACACTCACACACAGGCAAACAGCAATCAAGATTTAACTACAATGGGTGGTCTCACATAATGCACAAAAGGGGCATTCCTGGAGCACTCAGCTCAGGAGATCAAAGAGACTGCCACTGAGTCTCACGGGACACCTATTACATAAGGCCACCCTACCAAGACTGGGAAGCATAACAGATCTGCATAATACACAGAAACAAACAGAGGCAGCCAAAATGGAGAGACAAACATGTCACAAATGAAAGAACAGGAGAAATCTCCAGAAAAAGGCTAAATGAAATAGAGTCAAGCAATCTACTGTGTATAAAGTACAAAACAATGGTCATAAGGATGCTCAAGGAACTTTATGAGTACTTCAACAGCATGAAAAGGGACAAAATATTCATAAAAATAACCAATAATAAATAAAGAACAGAATATGTGGAGTGAAGAATACACTAGAAAAAATAAACAGTAGGTTAGATGAAGAAGATCAAAGTAGTGATTTGGGAGACAAGGTGGCAGAAAACACCCAATCAGAGTAGCAAAAAGAGAGAAGAATTTTTTAACTGGAAGATAGTTTAAGGGACCTATGTGACAACATGAAATGTAACAACATCCACATTATAGAGGTACCAGAAGTAGAAAAGAAAGATCAAGGAATTGAGAATCTATTTGAAGAAATAATGACTGAAAAATTTTATAACATGGCAAAGGGAAAAGATATACAAATCTAGGAAGATCATAGAGTCCCAAACAAGATGAATCCAAAGAGGCCCACACCAAGACACATCATAATTAAAAAGGCACATCATAATTAAAAAGGCAAAGTTTAAAGACAAAGAGAGAATCTAAAAAGCAAGAGAAGAAAGCTAGTTACCTACGAGCTATCATAAGACTGTCAGCTGATTTCTCAATAGAAACAGGCTAGAAATGTTGGCATGAAATATTCAAAGGGATGAAAATCAAGGACCTACAACCAAGACTACTTTACCCAGCAAGGCTAATCATTTAAAATTAAAGAAGAAATAAAGGGCTTCCCAGACAAGAACAAGCTAAAGGCATTCATTATCACCAAACCAGTATTAGAAGAAATGTCAAAATGACTTGAAGAAGAAGAAGGAGGAGGAGAAAGAGGAGGAGAAGGTGAAGAAAGTGGAGGAGGAATAAGAGGAGGAGAAAGAGAAAAAGAAGAAGGAGGAGGAGGAGGAGGGAGAGGGAAGGGCAAAAGGAGAAAGAGATGAAGAAGGAAAAGGAGGAGGAAGGGAGGAGCAAACTTATAAAGAATAAAATATAAATTGTATTTATAAAGAATATATATAAAGAATATTATTATATATAAAGAATAATATATAAAGTATTGATAGGGAATAAATACATGCCTATCAATAATTACTTGAAATGTAAATAGTTTTAATCCTCCAGTCAAAAGAAATAGGATAACTGAATATATAAGAAAACAATACCTATACAAATGCTGTCTGTAAGAGACCCACCTCAGAACAAAAGGCACACACAGAATAAAAGTAAGGTACAGAAAAAGATATCTCGTGCAAATGAAAAATTTTTAAAAATCTGGGTAGCAATACTTATATTAGACAAAATAAACTTTAAAACAAAGGTGATAATAAGAAACAGAAAAGGACACTACATAATGATAAAGAGGTCAATTCAACAAGATAAAGTAACCCTTGTAATCATTTATACACCCACTATAGGATCACCTAAATATATAAAGCATAAATATAAGCTTATAAATATATAAACCTTGATATATAAAGGGAAGATCAGCAGTAATACAGTCATATTTTAACACTCCGTTGACATCAATGGATATACCTTCCAGGCAGAAAATCAACAAAAAACAGCAACCTTAAATGACACACTAGATCAAATGAGTTTAATTGTTATCTTCAGAGCATTTCACCCCAAAGTAGGAGGGTATACATTCTTTTCAAAAGCACATGGAACATTTTCTATGATAGATCACATGTGAGGACACAAAACAAGTCTCAATAAATTTAAGATTAAAATTGTATCAAGCATGTTCTCTGACCACAATGATATGAAACTAGAAATTAATTACAAGAAAAAACTGAACAATACACAAACACATGGAGGCTAACTAACACATTACTAAGCAATAAGTGGGTTAACAATGAGATCAAGAAAGAAAACAGAAGATACACTGAGACAAATGAAAATGAGAATACAATGACCCAACACCTACGTGTCACAGCAAAAGCAGTCCTGAGAGGGAAGTTCATAATACTATAGGATTACATCAAGAAACAAGAAAAGTCTCAAATAAACACTCTAACCTCACACTTAACAGAACTAGAAAAAGAAAAACAAACCAAGTTGAAGGTAACCAAAATAAAGGAAGTAATGAAGTCAGAGCAGAAGCAAATAAAGATCAATAATTAACAAACAAATAAATAAAGAAACAAACAAATGAAGGTATAAAAAAAATACAAAAGACCAATGAAACCAAAAGCTGGTTCTTCTAAAAGATACAAAAGAATAATAAACTTTTAATCACACTCATCAATAAAAAAGAGAGGACCCAAATAAATAAAATCAGAAATGAAAGAGAAGTAACACCTGATGCCACAAAAAATACAAAGGATTGTAAGAAAATATTATGAACAACAACATATGAACAAGTTGGACAATCTGGAAGAAATGAATAAAATCCTAGAAAAATACAATCTTTCAAAACTGAATCGAGAAGAAAAAGAAAATATGAACAAAATGAATACAACTAATGAAATCGAAACAGTAATAAAAAATTTCCAAAAAGCAAAAGTCCTGGATCAAATGGCTTCACAGGTAAATTTTACTAAACATTCAGGGAAAAACTGAGACCTATCATTCTTAAAGTATTCCAAAAAATTGAAAGGAGGAAAGACTCCTCTGCTTATTTTATGAGGCCAGTGTTATCCTAATAATTCCAAAACCACATTAAAAAACTCCAAAGAAAGAAAATTATATGTCTGATGAACATAGATACAAAAATCCTCCACAAAATATTAACAGATTGAATCCAGCAATACATTTAAAAAGATCATACACCATGATCAAGTGTGATTTATTCCTAAATGAAAGGTTGGTACAATATCCACAAAATAATTAATGTGATACACCACATAAACAAAATGCAGTACAAAATTCATGATCATATCAATAGATGCAGAAGAAAGCTTTGGACAAAATCCAGAATACATTTATGATAAAACTCTGAACAAGGTGGGAATAAAGGGAACATTCATTATCGACATAATAAAATCCATATATGGCAAACCCACAGCTCATACCACACTCAAAGGTGAAAACCTAAAAGCAATTCTCTTAAGATAGGAATAAGACAGAATATTCACTTTCACCACTCTTACTCAATATAGTACTGGAAGTCCTTAACTGAAGTACTGGAAGCAATCAGTTAAGAAGAAGAAATAAAGGTACCCAAAATGGAAAGGAAGATGTCAAACTGTCATTATTTGCAGATGACATGATACTGTACATAGAGAACCTTAAAGATCCCACAGAAAAATACTAGAATTGATGAATGGATTTACTAAAGTAACAGGATACAAAATAAATACCCAGTAATTGGTTGCATATTTACTAAGTAATAATGAACTAACAGAAAGGGGAACTAAGAAAACAATCCCATTTAAAGTCACATCAAAAATAAATAAAATACCTAAGAATAATTTTAGCCAAGGAGGTAAAAAACCTGTACTCAAAAAAATTACAAGGCACTGAAGAAAGATACTGAAGAAGATACAAATAAAAGGAAGCATATACCATGCTCATGGACAGAAAGAATTAACATCCTTAAAATGTTCATATCATCCAAAACAATCTATAGATTCAATTCTTATCAAAATACCAATGGAGTATTTCACAAAACTAGAACAAAAAAACCCCAAAAGTTAATTTCAAACCAAAAAGACCCCAATAGCCACAGTAATTTTGATAAAAAAAACAAAAGTTAGAAGTATCACACTACATGATATCAAAACACAAGGCTGTAGTAATCAAAACAGCATGGTACTGGCACAAAACAGACATATATCAATGGAACAGACTAGAGAACCCAGAAATAAACCCCACATTTATGGTCAATTAATATTTGACAAAAGAGATAAAAATCACATTGTACAATGGGGTAAAGACAACTTATTCAATAAATGGTGTTGGGGAAATTAGATACATGCAAAAAATTAAACTAGATCACCTTCTTACACCATATACAAGAATAAACACAAAATGGGTTAAAGAATGTAAGACTTGAAACCATAAAACTCCTAGAAGATAACATAGGCAGTAAAATCTCAGATATTTGTCTTACTAATTTTTTTTCTGACACATCTCATTGGGCAGAGAAACAAAATAAAAATAAATAAATGGGACTAAATCAAACTAAGGTGTTACACAGCAAAACAAACCATCAACAAAATGAAAAGACAACCCACTGAATGGAGGAAAATATTTGCCAGTGATACTTCTGATAAGGGATTCATATCCAACATTTATAAAGAAATCATACAATTCACGCAAACCAAGGTGGTTCAGTTGGTTAGGCATGCTAACACAAAGCTAAAGCTCATGAGTTCAATTCCCGGTAAGGTACATGCCTGAGTTGTGGGTTCAGTCCCTAGTCTGGGCATGTGCGAGAGGCAACCAATCAATGTTTCTCTCTCACATAGGTGTTTCTGTTCCTCTATTTCTCCCTTCCTTTCCCTTTCTCTAAAAAATAAATAAATAAAATCTTTTAAAAAATAAAAAAATAAAGAATTAAATCATAGAACTCATCACCCCAAAAAATCCAATTGAAAATGGACAAAGGACCTGAGTAGACACTTCTCCAAGGAGGACATACAGAGGGCCCAGAGGTATATGAAAAGATGCTCAACATCACTAGCCATCAGAGACATGCAAATTAAACCACAATGAGATACCACTTCACACTGGCAAGAATGACCATCATAAACAAATCAACAAACAAGTGTTAGAGAGGATGTGGAGAAAAGGGAACCCTAGTGCACTGTTGGTGGAAATGAAGACTGGTGCAGCCACTGTGGAAAACAGTATGGAATTTCCTCAGAAAACTAAAAATGGAACTGCCTTTTGACCCAGCAATTCTACTGCTGGGATTATACCTAAGGATCCTGAAACACCAATTGAAAAGAACCAATCCATTTTTTAATTGGGTTGTTTGTTTTTATGGTGTTGAGTTTTGTAAGTTCTCTACAAATTTTGGATATTAGCCCCTTATTAGATGTATCAGTGAATCTGTTCTCCCATTCTGTGCATTGTCTTTTTATTTTGTTGATGATTTCTTTTGCTGTGCAAAAACTTTTTAGTTTAAGTCTCAACTGTTTATTTTTCTTTTTGTTTCCCTTGCCTAGAGAGATATATCTGATAAAATATTCTTATGAGCAATGTCAGAGATTTTGCTGCCTATGTTTTCTCCTGAGATTTTTATGTTTTTTTTTGTCTAACATTTAAATCTTTGATCCATTTTGAATTTATTCTTGTGTGTAGCATAATAAGGTGGTCCAGTTTCATTTTTCTGCATGTATCTGTTCGATTTCCTTAACACCATTTATTGAATGAGCTATCTTTAGTTCATTATATATGCTTGCTTCTTCTGTTGAATATTAATTGGCTATAAATATGTGAGTTTATTTTTGGGCTCTCTATTCTGTTCCTTTTATTTATATCTCTTTTTATGCAAGTACCTGTCTATATCTGTTTTTATGCTGTTTTGATTATTATGGCCTTATAGTATAGTTTGATATTAGATTGCATGATTCCTCCAACTTCAATCTTCTTTCTCAGGATCATAGTTAATACGCAAGGCCTTTTGTTGTTCCATATAAACTTTTGAAATATTTGTTCTAGTTCTGTGAAACACATTATTGAAATCTTGATAGGAATTGTGTTTAATGTATAGATTGCTTTGGGTAGTATGGACATTCTAATAATGTTAATTCTTCCTATCCATGAACATGGTATGTGATTCCACTTATTTATATCTTCTTCAGCTTCTTTCTTCAGTGTCTTATAATTTTCTGAGTGCAGGTCTTTTACATCCTTGGTTTATTCCTAGGTATTTTATTCTTTTTGAAGCAGTTGTGAATGGGATTGTTTTTTTTATTTCTTTTTCTGTTAATTCACTATTAGCATATAAATATACAGCTGATTTCTAGACATTCATATTGTATCCTGCTACTTTGCTGAATTCATTTATCACTTCTAATAGTTTTTATGGTGGAATCTTTGGGGTTCTCATATACAGTACCATGGCATCTGCAAATAATGACAGCTTACCTCTTCTGTTCCAATTCTGTTGCTTTTTTTCTTGTTGTTTCATTGCTGTGGCTAGGACTTTCTAGTACTATGTTGAATAAGAGAAGCAAAAGTGGACATCCCTGTTTTGTTCCCTATCTTAAGGGGAACACTTGTAGTTTTTGCCTATTGAGAATAGTGCTGGCAGTGGGTTTGTCATGTATGGCCATTACTATGTTTAGGTATGTTCCTTCTAATACCACTTTGTTGAGAGTTTAGATCATAAATTGGTGCTAGATTTTATCAAATGCTTTTTCTGCATCTATTGATATGATCATGTGGTTTTTATCCTTCATTTTGTTTATGTGGTGAATCACATATATTGATTTGTGAATGTTGTACCAACCTTGCAATCCCAGAATAAATCCCACTTGGTCATGGTGTATGATCTTTTTGATGCACTGCTGTATTCAGTTTGCTAATATTTTGTTGAGAATTTTAACATCTGTGTTCATCATAACACAGAACATCAGAATATTGGCCTTTAATTTTCTTTCTTTGTAGTGTCTTTATCTGGTTTTGGTATTAGGATAATTCTGGCCTTGTAAAATGAGTTCGGGAGCCTTCCCCACTCTTGTATTTTATGAAATAGTTTGAGGAGAGGTGTGAGCTCTTTTTGGAATGTTTGGTAAAATTCACCTGTGAAGCCATCCAGTCTAGAGTTTTTGTTTGTTGGGAGTTTTTTTTTTTTTATTACTGCTTCAATTTCACTAGGTATAATCTGTTTATTCAGATTTTCTGACTCCCCCTGATTTAGTTTTGGAAGATTGCATGTTTCTAGGAATTCATCCATTTTGTCCAGGTTGTCCAGTTTGTTGGCATATAGTTATTCATAATATTTACTTATAATCCTTTGTGTTTCTTTGAAGTTGTTATTTCTCCTGTTTCATTTTAATTATTTCTGATTTTAATTATTTGATTCCTCTCTGTTTTTTGTTGATGTGTCCCATTAAAGGTTTGTCAATCTTGCTGATCTTTTCAAAGAATCAGCTCTTGGATTCACTGATCTTTTGTATCCTTTTTTCAGACACTATTTCATTTATTTCTGCTCTGATCTTTATTATTTCCTTCCCTCTACTCACTTCAGGCTTTTATTGATGTTCTTTTTCAATTTCCTTTAAGTGTAAAGTTAGATTGTTTATTTGAGCTTTTTTTGGTTTTTGAGATACATCTGTAATGCTATGAATTTCCATCTTAGGATTGCTTTCCCAGTGTCCCACAGATTTTGAAATGTTGTGTACTAATTTGCATGTGTTTCAATGTATCTTTTAATTTCTTCCTTCATCTCATGGTTGACCTTCTCATTGTTTAATAATGTGTTATTTAGCTTCCATGTCTGTGCATGTTTTTCAGTGTTCTTATTGTAATTGATTTCTAGTTTCATAGCCAGAGAAGATGCTCGGTATGATTTCAATCTTCTTAAAGTTATTTAGACTTATTTTGTGTACTAAAGTGATCTACCCTAGAAGACATTCCATCTATGCTTGAAATGTATGCATATTCTGCTGCTTTGTGTTAAATGCTCTTAAGATATCAATTAAATCCATTTGATCTAGTATGGTTTTTTAAAAAGGTCACTGTCTCCTTGTTGATTTTCTGTCTGGAAGATCTATCCATTGAAGGCAAAGGGTGTTAAAATTCCTGACTATGATTGTATTTCTGTCTGTCTCTCCTTTTATGTTCATCAAGAATTGCTTCACATAAATAAATGCTTCTATGTCAGATGTGTAAATGTTCAATAGGGTTATATCCTCTTGTTGGATCATTCCCTTTCTCATTATGTTCTTTCATTTTTTGTCTCTTACTATAGCCTTGATTTTAAAGTTTATTTTGTCAGATATAAATACTGCTACCCCAGCTTTTTTTTTCTTTTCCATTTTCATGAAATATCTTTTTCCATCTTATTCCTATTAGTCTCTGTGTATCTTTCAATCTGAGATGAGTCTCTAGTAGGCAGCATATGTATGGGTCTTGTTTTCTTATCCATTCAGCTATTCTCTGCCTTTTGGCTGGAGAATTTAAGCCATTTACATTTAAGGTGATTATTGATAGATACATATGTAGTGCCATTTTATTTTTAGACTGTTTTCCTCTGTTTTTTTTCTGTTTTCTCTTTTCCTTGTTATTCTTAAAGGGAACCCTTTAACATTTGTTGCAGTAATGGTTTGGTGTTAACAAACTCTAGCTTTTTCTTGTCTGGGAAGCTCCTTATTTCTCCTTCAATTAAATGATAGCCTTTCTGGGTAAAGTAGCCTTGGTTGTAGGTCCTTACTTTTCATCACCTTGACTATATCAGGCTGCTCCTTTCTGGCCTGAAATGTTTCTCTTTAGTAATCAGATGACAGTCTAATTTATGCTCCCTGGTAAGTAACTACCTGCTTTTCTCTTGCAGCTTTTAGGATTCTCTCCTTGTCTTTCAGCTTTGTCATTTTAATTACAATGAGTCCCAGTATAGGCCTCTTTGGGTCCAAGTTGTTTTGGACTCTCTGGGTTTCCTGGACTTGTGTGACATTTTCCTTCACCAGATTAGGGAAGTTTTCAGTCATTATTTCTCAAATATATTCTTGATCCCTTGCTAGCTCTCTTCTCCTTCTGGTATTTCCATGATGTTGTTACATTTCACGTTGTCCAAAATGTTTCTTAAGTTCTCCTCATTTTTTAAATTTTTTTTTCTTTTTGCTTCTCTGCCTGGGTGTTTTCTTCTACCTTGTCTTCCAAAACACTGATTCATTCAATCCTCTACTTTATCTAACCTACTGTTTATTCCTTCCAGTGTATTATTTATCTCAGATAATGCATTCCTTGTTTCTGACTGGTCATTTTATATGGTTTCTATGTATTTTTTCATGATGTTGAGTGTCCTTATCATTATTACTCTAAACTGTCAATCTGTTAAATTGCTTGCTTCCCTTTCATCTAGCTCTTTTTCTGGGGAATTCTCTTGTTCTTTCATTTGGGTTCTGTTTCTTTGTCTTCCTATTTTGGTTGCTGCTTTGTATTTGTTTCTACATATTAGGTAAATCTGAAAAGACTCTGGTGTAGGCCTTTGTCAGATGCTACTTGTGACTGGCCCTGGTCAGCCAGTTTGGAGCTCTCAGTGATCCATAGTGTGTGATTCCCTCTGCTAGGCCTCTTTCTGTGCAGAAAGAAAGAGACTGTATACCAAGGCCAGCTTTTGTTAGCACCAGGACCTTAAGAGGGTCAGCTGAAGTTTCATTTTCCTCCCAGAAATCCACCTTAGTGTGAAACTAATCAGTGATATAGCCTCAAGCTATAATAAGCTGCATGGTTAAGCACTTCAGGGTGGGGCATAGTAATTCCTGAGGCAGGGGGATCATTTATTGCTTCCCTTCAGGCTGATGCCATTTGGAGAGGGGTACTCTGCCTGAGAAAGATGGCTTCTGCAGTACAGGGAATGACAGCACAGGGATCATGGCAGCTGTTCCTTCATTTCCCTCCTCAGAACCACAAAGCCCAGTCTCTCCTCAAGTGTCTGTAGTTCCACTTTGCTCTCCCTCTGCTGGAGCTAAGAGTAAGTGGCTGCAAAAAGAAATTGTGCACATTGGCCCTTCAAGAGGCTCTCTGTGTTTTTAGCAATCTCCCAGTAGCAGACAGAAGCCCTGCTTCTTTTCACAGCTGGATGTTATCTGGGTTCCTTCCCAGCTCTGCTGCCATAGTCTGGGGAGCTCTGTTTCAGATTTAGACCCCACACTTCTCAAGGGAACCTCCCAGCTGCTGATATGTCCCTCTAGATCTTCAGCTGCCCATGGTCCCAGCCCACCCTCTCACACTTCCTCTGCACTCCCTGCTATTCACTTTGTGGTGAAGTGGTTTCTTCCATCTGTCCTTGGTTGTAAGGCTTCTCTCCAGCTACTGTTCAGTTGGTTATTCAGGATGATTTCTCTAAATTTGGTTGTAATTCCAGATTGGTCCTGGGAGGAGGTTAGTGTGGCTTCCAGTTACTCCTATGCCATCTTGGATCCTCCTTCCTACAGAATCGTATTAATTAGTTTATGTGTGCCCTGAGATGAAAAAGGTTGAAAATTGCTGATTTTTACTGATATTATTATATTAAAAATTAATAAGTAAATGAGAAAAAGGAACAACTCTTCTGTAGAGAAAAAAAATTAATATACATAGAAGGAATAAGGGAAATAAAAAACATGACTAGAACATCACAGTGATAATTATTACAGGCAATATCCACTGATGGAAGCTAAAATAAGTGAGTCATAAAAGTACTGCATGGTCAGTAGTTTTATCATGAAGGGAAATCAATACTGACAACTTTAAAAGTTAAAAAGGAGTAGCTATTAGCCCTGGCTGGTGTGGCTCAGTGGATTTAATGCCAGCCTATAAACCAAATGGTCACTGGTTCTATTCCCAGGCATGGCACATGCCTGGATTGTGGGACAGGTTCCTGGGGGGGGCGGTTCCCAAGAGGCAACCACACACTGATGTTTCTCTCCCTCTCTCCCTCCTTGCCTCCTCTCTAAAAATAAATAAATAAAATATTTTTTAAAAAAGAAGTAGCTATTAGTAGTAGTAGTAGTACAATATTATTATTTATTGGGGACTTAAAATATCATTAATAATATTACTTTTTTTGAGTGCATACTATATTCTAGTGACCATACTAAGAACTTTATATATGTCACTCATGTAATCTTCCCAGAAACCCTACCCCACTTGACAAATGAGAAAAAGAACTTTTCCAAACTCGTAAATGATACATCTGTAATTTAAAACCAGAATTTGCTGATAGATAGATATTATTCATATATGAGAGATACTATCTACAGATAGTATCTCTCATGTATCTAATACATCTAATACATCTAATACATTAGATACATACATGTATGTATCTAATACATCTATATCTTCTTTGCTTATTTTGAGCTAGAACAAAACAAAATAAAATCAACTGCACAAAGAAAACGCCAGGAAGGAGAATGAGGGCATGCTGGGACATCATATATGGACAGTGTTTCCTCTTTATTTACTTATTATTTTTGGTTAGAGAAAACAATGAGATTAGTGAGACGATGTGGGGAAAAAGGTGAAATTGGAAACTAAGATCTACCTCTGTTGCTTATAAAAGTGAGAGTAGCAAGGATGCTTCTTACTGGGCAGGAGGACCCAGATGCTCTGTTTTAAAGGTGGTCATCCTTTTGGAATCTTGGAAGTATCATAGAAATCTCAGAGTGGCAAAGCTGCTGCGGGCAAGCTGGCATTTGGAGGCTCATGGAGAGATATCTACTCTCCTCTGAGGTCTGGGAAGTTTGGCAGTTGAAGCCACAGTTACTACTGACTATACCAGCCTCTGAGCCATCCATGTGCATAAGTTGCTGTCTTGATAAAGTTTCTTGCACAATATATTTGGAAAGTAAAAATATGCCCTTCTGAGTTAGATTTAATAGAAATAATAACTTACTTTGGAAATGAAAGAGGAGTCAACAGTTCAAATTTCAATTCAAATATATTTTGCTTTTAATAGTAATAATTTTAATAGTAATAATAATTATTTTATTTTATTTTATGCCAATTATATACATATATACATACACACTATTCAAGTACGGGTATTGATGGACTCTTTAAAGAAATTATTTTAATCTTTTTAGGTGTGATAGTGGAATTGTGGTTATGTTACCAAAAGACTACTTTTAGAGATACATATTTATAGATAAAATGATATAGTTTCTGGTATTTCTGTCAAAATATTATGGGAGAGAAGATAGGGGAGAGTACAGATTAAAAAATTGGCAATTATGAGTCAATTTTTGTATAAACAAGTTAATGAATTCCTAAGTGTTCAATAAAAATATAGTTTCCACATCTGTAAATGTTTTAATTTTTTTAAAAAAAGCTTTTAAAAGAAATAAAGATCTTTCCATTATAATTAAATGTAAATAATATCAAAGGGACTGCAAATCACAGTCCAAAAATAACAATAATAACATTATTTGTGGAGGAAAGATAAGGGTGGAGAGATCACTTGGGCCCTGCAACCTTGAAACCAGAGTGCCAAGAGAAATAATAACAATTCTAATAAAAATAGCAACACCATTTTTAATGTTAAATTTATAGTGAAGCTGTAAACACAGCTTCACTTAGCTTTAAGAACAGTGAAAACAAATTTGTTGGCAGTACAGGTAAGGGAGGGCTGAGCCTGCTCCACTGTGAGTGACAGGAAATTGCGCAGAGATGGGGGCGGAACTGAACAACAATGCAGTAAGCCAGATGGCTTCACTGCTAGGCTGCACCAAGAAGGGGGAGGGGGTGAATGGTGCTTCACTCCTTCCATTGTGAACTGTACTGTCCTCCTGCAAAGCTCGCTGCACTGGGCTCTTGTTGTGCCTTCCATTCAGCTGCTGTTATCTGGTGGGCAAAATGCTGACACACTGGAATAGATTGTACACAAACCAATACAACTTATTTGAAACATTGACATTACTCCCCAACATAACAACCAGCATTAGAAAAATACTCACCACAGCAGAACACACTGTGTTAACTTAAAGGAATGTTGTAAATTTTGAATGTAGTGTATTGCCTTTAGATTCACCTCTTTTCTCAATGCTTATTTTCTAGTCCAATCAATTTGGGAGGGGATGGTGACAGTGTAATCCAGTTTGATTTCACAGTAAAGTTGTTTAAAGTAGTCCTCAGTACATGCTGAAAAAAGATAATACCCTGATTAAGATCTTGATATCTTCAAGAACTATATTCAGAAGATATATGTATATAGTGATATAGAACTGTTTTACATGGGAGAATTGGTTAGGAAAGAAATGTTAAGTTTCTTTGTTTCCTAAAAAAAAACTTGAATAACTATTTTTATCATATGATGTTATGGTATCTTTGCCATTCTGGCAGGTCTTTATCATCTTTTACTAGAAACTGATGGTCTTTTAGGGTCTTTTTTGGTAACATTCCCTTTATAGTGAAAGGGGAAGGAAAGCTTCTTTAGGAGAAAAGAAGTAGGCAGAGATAACCAGATGACATGATTGGTGAATCAAATAGACTGCCACTAAAATGCAGCTCTGCCAAAGCAACATTATTCTGTCACACCTGAACCATCAGTGAATATCGTAGGAGCTCTGCATAATATATTTGCTTGTCTGCCTTTTCATTAAGTTAGGAGTTCCTGCACATCAGGAATCACACTTTAGATGTATGTGTCACCAGTGCATGTAGCACCAATTTACTCAAAAAGCTTTTGTTGAATAGATAGTAACCTAGTCCATTTTCTCAGAGGTCTAAATCTAAGTGTGTGGTGAAGGTGGCAATAACTGGATTTGATAGAATGGAATTTGTGGGAGTTCCTAAAGCATTACAACTTGTGGTGGGATTGTCCTGAGCTATATAGCTCTTAAGACTTTTTTTTTTTGCTAAAATGAACCTTTCCATAGTGTTCACTATACTCCTAATTGAATATACAAAGGCACATTTGTTGAATATCTTCCCTAAGTATTATGTGATACATAAAATGTATGAAAATTGGTACTGTCTTCCAAAAACTGCTAATTCAGGTGGTAAAATAGGGAACAGTATAAGATAGCATAAAATAAAATGCATTATAGACAATGCATCTCATTTGAAATGCTTCCCATAAAAACCTCATCACTTTGCATATGAGCAGACTGATTGGTCACTGGTGCCTGGCAATTTATGGGATGTACAACCCCCCCTTCTCATTACATCAATATCCCTAGAATAAGCCACTCAAACACCTGCATTTGACTCCTTAGGAAAAATTCACCTACGAGATTCCTTCCAGCTGGATCAGCCAGGTGGGAAAGTTGCGGAACGACTGAAAAGTGTGATGGCAATATCCATAGCCTGGCTGGACAACCGGGAGCATGCAGAGGGCAGGGACACAGGAGGGGGCACTGCAGGAGATTGCAAACTGCCTGAGGCAGCAGGCAGGGCTGCAGGGCCCAGGTAACTGAGCTCGTGCCTTGGGAACACTCCATCCCCCAGTGTGAAATGACCGGCTCCAGGCACCAGATCCTCCACTCCCACAGTAAGATGGCAGCGGCAGGAAGCATTGCCCTGAGCACAGGTAAGGCTAGCAGGATAATTGAATAGGTGGAAAGACCTTCCCACCCACTTTCGCTTCTGATTGGGGATGGGACCAAGGAAGGCAGGCACCTACTGAGAGAGGTCAGAATGGTGGCCAGGGAAGGAAAGAAGGTGCTCTTTTACCCACCTTGCAAATGTACTGGCTGGTGCATTCATGGGACCTTCTGACCCTGAAAACAGCATGGCTGGTGGTGACACTGGCTCCACATATGGGTTCTAGGTGGGAGCCTGAGGCTCAACAGTAACCAGAAGGAAAACTGAACTGCCTGGATGACCACTCAGTGGCCACTGGTGGGTCCCAAAAGATGCTACTTTATATGAGAAGAAGGTATTTTATATTTATATCGGAGGCTGCCTTTGGTTTTGGTCTGGCTGAGGATGGCTGGGTTTTCCTCTGCATTTTTCAGAGGGCATGGGCTTTGAGACAAGGGTCTGCCATTCTCCCAGACTGTGCAGCATTTAAATAAAAACCTCTTTCCTCCCTCACCAGCTTCTGACTGCAGAATTTTCCTATTGGTGGTAGTGGACAGTTGAATCCCCCTTTGGTTGGGTAACAATGAGAGAAACCAGGCTTATGAACTCTAGGCACAAGGTCTTGCTGACAGAGGAGGGCAGGCCTAAGTGAACCATCATACTAAGGGATCCTGGGTAGACAAAGGCTTTGAGGTCCAGAAGAGGTTAGGGTGTGAGGAAGAGACACACAAAAAGAAAGTGAGAGGGCACAGATTACATGTTTCCTACTTTGCAATCTTACTCAAGGTGCTTGCTTTCTTACCTAGCTTTTTTCCTCTGGAGCTCTGTATCCAGGCCTATGAAGCCCTGCTTGAGCTGCCTGTGATGATTTCTTCTCTATGGATTGCAATGCTTGTTCTTTTGCAGCTGTGGCTGCTGCAACATCTGGCCAAGCCACTTTCTCACATCATTTCATAGGCAGTACCAAAGAGCTGCAGGCCCAGGGAGTGAGGGGAAGGAGGAGAGAATGAGTGACCACTGACCCTGTCTCTGACCCTGGCCCTGCAGACCCTCTCTGCTCACAGCTCCTGTCTGGGCTAAGAGCTTCTCTGCTACACAAAGGAGACCCATTTTCCTCTTCCTTGATTGTGTTTCCAGGTTTTGCTGCCCAGACGCAACCCCTCAGTAGGTTCCAGATTCCTCCAGTTCCTGACTAGCTTCTCTTTCTCTCCTGCAATATGTCCTGGTGAAGAGCATGATTTCTGGAGCCAGTTTCCATGAGATTGAGCCCTGGGTCTGCCACTTACTAACGATAAACTATTTTGGGCCTCAGTTTCCTAATCTGTAAAAGGAGAGATAGTAATAATATCCCTCTCATAGAGTTACACGCAAAGCTTTTAGAACCATTTTTGGCACATAGTAAGTACATATACACATAGTAAGTGAAAAATAAATGTTTGCTACTGTCAAAATTTATGACAGAGACCTTAACCTACACAGGAGTCAGAGAGCCTGTGGTAGGAACTCTCATACTCTGTGTCAATCACTAGTCACTTCCCTACAGGAAGAGCTCCATGGTTATAACAACGCTTCCCCTTAACTTCCTCTTCCCCTCTGTAACACAGGGTTTCCTACATCTTCCTGCTCTCTCTGCTTGCATGTGGCTCACCGTGTCTCCACATACCAGATTACACTCCTTTCTTTTTTCTGAATAAATCTTTTTTGGTGATGAAATACCTAGTTGCCTTTTGTTTACAGTCAGCACTACCATTGTTACTTCTGCAACCACTCCATTTAATCATCCTATTTTCCCAAGAAGTTGCTTTGTGCCCACCAGTGGGCTGGAAAGAAAACACATTCAGTAAAACAAAAGAAAAAATGATAATGATAAAATAATGACTTTCATTTATGGGTGCTCATTTTGTGCCAGGCACTGTGCTAAAGACTTTTAGTGGCTTCCATTATCTTCCTTACTCTTCCAAAGCAACAAAAAGGTGGGGGAGTGGAGACAAGGTGGGGGTCTTGCTAACAGAGGAGGGCACAAAGTCCCACTGTGCCCCCTGAATTGCAAGGTCTTTCTCAAGCTGTGAGTGATCCACCTCACCCAGCCACACTGTTCTGCCCCTGCCGTACTGCCCATAGAATTCCATCCTTTATTTACTCTTGAATGTGGCACCAGCCTGCTCTCCTCTCTCCTAATAAGTCTATTTATGGCCTCTCATTTCACTTCTGAGAAGCTGTTTCCTGCCATCTCTTCAATACTACCTCTTTCCCACTGACTGTCTAGCCACCACCTCCCTCTCCCCCACCCCCCACACAGTGTCAGCGGAATCAGGAAACTTCTCCAGCCATAGTCAGAGCCTCTGCCTTGCTGGGACAAAGCCTCTTCGTGCTTTGCCATTTGAGGTGTAACTGTTTTGGTGAAGAGAATGTGAACTGGTTTTTAAACATCAACATTCTGGTCTAGTGTGAGATAGGAAAAAGATGAAAAACATGTTTCCACATTTTGGGGTAGAAAACCCAGTTTGTGGTTTCCCTGGCACTGTTGCACCATTCAGAACTTCAAGCTATGTAGCCCTATACATTGCAATTTTTCTTATTTGCTAACCTGGTATTGAGAATAAATTTAAAAAAAATGGTTTCCTTAGTAGCATTTGATTTTAATTTTACTGAAACTTGTGTGGTTAAAAACATTCTTATACTAATAGCTGTGTGACCTTTAAGATATCCGGCAGGAAAAAAAAATTCATAAGAGTAGAACCTTGTTTCCCAACTCAGTCTCTTCTCACTTCAGAAACGGAGACCCTTGGAACAGTCCTTGCCCTGACTATGTCCTGGAAACTTCTCCTAACCCCTTCCTCCTCTTCTTGCTTTACCAGAATTCTGAGCTCCTGTCCCTTTATGGAAATTATAGTTGCTGGTCAACCATTATTTCTCTAGGTTTCTAAGCTTGCCTGGCTCTCTTCCTGTCACTAAATCTGGGTGCTCAGACAATGGGGAGGACACAACAGCACTGCAGCTGCAACCACAACATTTATGGTTAAAAGTTTAAAAATGACATGTAAACTAAAGTCAAACCAGCATCCAATGAAACAGTTCATTTCTCTCTGATGGGCACATAGCTTAAAATGGAATAACTTTATGTCTTTGAAAAAATGCAAAGCCCCAGGCATCTGGACCACTGTCTGAAAATATGGACATTTGGGGGAGTTGTGATGGTTCAGTGACTTATGGTGTGTTCCTCCTGGTGGCAGTCTTCTCTGAGTATGTTTTCTGCTTTTCTGATTTGTCTGTGGTAGTCTCGAATCAGGAATCAAAACAAAATAGAAAAAGAAGTCATGGAAACAATCACTGCTTTTAACTTCACTGATGTTCTTCCATAAATGGGTCAGTGCCATATTGTCCCATTGTCATAAAGACATGGACATACTTGCAGACTGACATGGCTTTGGGGTCTGACCACTTCAGGTATGGCCAACTCAACCCCAGGGGGGTACCTAAGGAAGCTGACAGTGGGGATTTCCTGACTCCTGAGCCAGAGTTTCCAGCATGTCATTTTCCCATTATGCAGCATTTTCTACTCTGGTCTTAGTTCTTCACCTAACTATAAAAAATACTAGCTATGACTCAGTTACCCAGGATTTCTAGCGTCCCCCAAATCACCCAAGAGCAGTTACTCATACTCATGATTCTTATTCCCCTGGTGTTTTCAGTACCTGGTACCCTCAATGTGTAGAGTATTGTCAGTGTAACAAAATGAAAATTGTTTAAAACAGTCTCACCAAATGCACTGGAGGATCAGTTCTATATTATTAATTATATGCAAAAGAAAGGCAAGGATGCAAGGTTATGCTTGCATACATGCGCAAATCTGGAAGGCTCTTTACAATTCAGTTAGTTCAATGGTCCAGGGCTAAATGAGTGGTGCCCATCCCCCTTCCACCCTGTGCCAACATAATTTTGGAAATGTACATGGACAACTTTACTTGTTACAGTGATTCCAGAGGATCAGCTGCATTTCCATGGATGGAGAGACCAAGGATGTTAGAAATTCTGCAATGCATGAGACAGTTCTGTGCAATAAAGAATTTCCCCCTGTCCCATGCAACATACATACATCGTGTTCTTTATTCATACAATGACCCCATAGGTATTACTTTTATCTCCATTTGACAAGCTACTCTGCAGGTTAATGGGGACACTTCATCATTTTCAATTGCCTGAAACTCTCTATCCTTAGAGTCGATCATTCTGTTTCAACATATCCAGATAGCATTCCTCTTTCCATTTCTTTGGCTTGTCCCCAACCAGATGGGGCAGATAAAGACCATCACTAGAGACCCAGAGACTGTCACTCCAACACCAAAGACAATTCACCACTTAAGGTAGCGAGAACTCGTTTCAGACACCAGAAAGCTCCTAGAAAAGCTCAAACTTTAATGACTGATGTTATTTTCAGATGAAAAACACGTATTTCAGTAAAATCTAGGAAAATTTATTGAAAATTTATGGAAAGCTCACAACTACATTAAAGTATTTTTGAGCCATTATTCTATTGGAGGGCTCACCAAGGTGTATCCCAAGAGAATAATTGCTCAAAACCTTTCCCCTCAACTATGAGCCACACAAAGGAAAACTGAAACTATGGGGATAATCTAAAGGAACTAAATCTCTGAATGAGCATGTAAATGGAGTTAGCTTCCACAAGAAAACTTATGAACAACCTTGTTTCTGGACCAAGGAGGAGTGATGGGAGAAACATGAGCAAGAACGAAAGAAGAAAGCAAAGGTTTGGGGAAATCTGAGGGGGCTCATTATGGCTGCAGATTAATGGTTTAACAACCTGTACATATTCCTTTATTCTGGACCTTTTTTTTTAGTAAATATTTTTTATACTGTCCACCCCACTTTAGTCCAAAGGTTTGGGGAACAAGGTTAAATCTCATGAGATACAAAAGATTCATTTATTTTTTTCCTCCACTAATTTCAAATGTTTCTATGTTCTTTACTGCATGCATATGTGAATAAAGAGGCTATGCCTTAGTGGCTTTCTTTTCTTTGCATGTGGCAGGATGGGCACATTGAATGAGTAATAGGCCTTCAGGTAAATTATTTTCACGATGGTATATGTATTAGGACAAATACTGAGTTCTATTTGTTTTAATCAGGAAATAATTGGCCTTTGGACGGCCTACAAGGGAAACGTTTTCTCATTTCCTGGGTTTTTGGAAGCAGCATGGTGTCAAGGTGTTTAATTCCACAGTCAAATACAAATAATGTAAAACTATATAAGCTTCAAAAAGAGAAATAACAATGGAATCTGCTCACCTACATGTATCTTGATGCCCAAACATTGTAAGTAAACTGAACTGGGCAACCACTCTATCAGGGATTAGTACAATATAAAACACTCCCATTGAGTTGATTGGTCCTGTTCTCACCTCTCTTATGAGGTGTGAACTTGATTGGGCATTTGCTTTTCCCTTGAAATAGCTTACTTCACCTTTCCACATTTGAAGTCTCTTCTGCTGAGATTTCTTTGTTTATTTTATGTCATCTGCTCTTCAAAGCAAAGACAGTTCCTACTTCACCAGTCTGAGATGAAGTAGGACCACCCACATAACCATGTAACACTACCCACTAGATTTGTTTAGTTTAAAAAAAAAGTTTTCCATATTACATAATATTGGCTCATTTCCCCTGCACCCAAAAGCCTACATTATGGATCATTATTAGCTCACCAATGGATGCTTTAATTTTTTGAAAGATTTCCACTAGTCCAGACAAAGTTCTCAGAACACATTAGCAGCATAAAAGATTAGTATATTTTTAAAGACTCAGAAGTAATATATTTGGATGCTGAGGTAGCTCTGGTCCCAGTAAATGTGCTAATAACTGGACTTTCTGAGAGCTACAAGCTCACCTTGCTAGTGATAATGGTTTGCAAATAATTGTGAATTTAAGCATCTGCTAGTGGATGTCCCCCAGCAGAATGGATGACAAGAGACAGATTTGTAAACATTACTATTGGTTTCTGCCAAAAAAAAAAAAAACTGCTGTCCACAAAAGATTCTACCAGCCATAAGAACAATCATATTTCTACCCATAATTTGTCCTTTTAAAATCTGTACTAATAAATGTTTTGATGTGCCTCTAGTAGGATGTGTAAATTATATACACATACAGAATTTCTTTCAGTTTTCATTAATTATTAATACCATTTTGTCATGGTTAAAGAGCAAGTGCTTTTATTTCTATTCTTTCATGCATGCATTCATTGTACTATACTTCAACTGCTGTTGTGGCACTGAATGAAAAGAATGTCAATCATATTTGTTAAAATATAAACAGATACATATAAAACAAAGTTATTTACTAGAAGTCACACATCAACAGATTTTTCTGGCCTGAAATAGAGTTGGTTTCCAAGAATCTCTAGGGGAATTCAAGAAAAATGTCCCTTAGAAAACTGCTACTTGTGTGAGTCTAAATGATGTATGGTTACTTTGCTTGAGCAAAAGATGCCTGGCTGGCATAGCTCAGTGGATTGAACACGGGCTGAGAACCAAAATATTGCAGGTTCAATTCCCAGTCAGGGCACATGCCTGGGTTGCAGGCCATGACCCCCAGCAACTGCACATTGATGTTTCTCTCTCTCTCTATCTCCCTCCCTTCCCTCTCTAAAAATAAATAAATAAAAATCTTTAAAAAAAATAGAATGTTAAAAAAAAGATGGATGACCTATAGAAAGAGACTCTACTCTAGGACACACGATTTTCTCAGATTGTCATCCCAGGGTTCACCAACTGCTCCCCCATCACTTTATTTCTATTTCTCCCCATGCCTTTTAGCCAGGGGAGTCTTTGATCTCAGGGTTGAGGTAAGCCTTGTTCCTCTAGCTCATAATGCTTCCTCTCTCAAGTTGTTTGTCTATAACATAAATCTTTTTTTCACACCATGGGTTTTTGAAACTCAGGTGGAGACTGTTTTTTCTTCATTTTCCTTTGTTATGTCACTTCTCTGTGACAACAAACACAAAATGGTGTATTTCAATGGGAGAAATGGTCTAAGGTCATACAAATACAGAGAACACAAATAAATTAAAGCCACTCCACTATACATTCTTAACATACACCACAAAATCCTTTTTTAGGTAACTTTTGTGAGTAAGGGCTGAAAAGTTTTAAAGAAATTCAAGAAATTGAAATTTAATTGATCATTTAAGCCCCAAAGAAACGCAAAGAATAAAAAAATCTGCTCTATTTCTTCAGCTTGTACAGTTCATGAGTCTGAGCACCCACAACGTTACAGGGCTCTTCCCCAGAATTGTGTTACTATTGGACTCTCTCACATTTACATAGAATTTTTCAACTGACAGTAACAAACATTATATCATTGCTCTTCCCAGTACCTTTTGAGTTAGTAAAGGCCCCACAGCTGATGAGTGACAGTGCCAGATCTTCAAAAATATTTGGTGTTTCTAAAAAGCAAGTACTCCAAGAAGAATCATAACCTCAGTCAAACTGGACTTCATTTAGACTTCTTTCAAAGCTCTTCACAATTCATGAGTCTTTTCCCATCTAAAGCATGCTGTCAGCACCCTATTTTGGCTTTTCCCAACTCTCTGGTTTAGATTTCAGCCCCAGATCAATATTCTGGGTCCTGAGCCAATACTGATGGGCAGGATGCAACAGCCATATCCACAGCAGCTCAGCAGTGATCTGATGAAACAGAAGTATTCTGATAACATTTTGGACTCTCAAGCCTCAAGACTCCAGGACTCTTCATCTTCCCAAGTTGTTCTGGTGCACTTGACGAGATATGCTGACCAGCACCCTGATGCCCCTTGCTCAGGACTAGATGCTGCCATGGAGACCAGCTCATCAATGGGTGTCTAGGCTTTTATGGACAGATCTCTGAAAATTATTCTTCTATAGTAGTTCCCAAAGTTTGAATTACAGGTTAAGATGTCCCCCATCCTCCCTTCCAGAACTGCCATGTCACAGCCTCTCAATATTGAATACCAGAATGCTCTGCACCTTCCTGACCCAAGTCCCTGAGGCTAGGTTGGTTTTACAAGCCCTGTACACCCAAGCCCTAAATTTCACTACTCCCTGATGACCCCATGACATGAAACCTCACAAAATTAATTTATTAGCCTAAGCAATGGTACATTGAAGCCACAATGATACCCATGAAGCCACAGTTAAAACAAAGCAAAATCAATGGCTTCTAACCAACTGACTCCCCTTACTATTGCTTTCCCTTTCTATTCTTCAAGAAGTGGAAAATCCTTTAGATCAAAGAACTTGTCATAGTGGGAAAGCTTATGACAATGATTCAACAAAAAAACAAATAATAATCATTACAATTTATATAGTGTTTTCTCTCTTCCAAGTATTTTACATGCATTTTTTCAACTTAATCCTCAGCCCTGGAGGTGTGACTCAGTCAGTTGGAGCATCGTCCTGTACACTAACATATTGCAGATTCAGTTCTTGGTAAGGGCATATTCCTGGGTTGCAGGTTCAGGCCTCAGTCTGGGCATGTGCAGGTGGCAACTGATTGATGTTTCTCTTTCATATCATTGCTTGCTCACTTTCTCCTTCCTATCTCTCTCTAAAAATGAATAAAAGAACATATTCTTGGGTGAGGATTAAAAAAATTTAATCCTTAGGACTACTTGATGATTCCCATTTTACAGAACAAAGAAAAGAGACTTGAAGACAGCAAATTACATTCCTAAAGTTTTGCAACTAATGAAATCTAGTTCTAACTGACTTCTGAACAAAGGCTCTTAACTACACCACATGTTCTCTAGTTGCTCATTAGTATTATTGTAAAATAATAGCCTTTGACACATCCAAAGGGGTAGTTATACCCAAGATGTCAATTGTTCTCTGATGTGGCTTTACATCTGCAGCTCAGATGGTGATAGCACTTGCACCTTTGATCATTCAACACCATCTGTTTGAAAGAAGACCTGCATGGGGATGCCAGATTCTCATTCTAGATAAAGAAGAGCCAGATAAGTCCTGCCTGGGTGGCTCAATTCTTTGGAATGGTCTTCCGGACACCAAAGAGTTGCAGGTTCAATCCCTAGTCAGGGTATGTCCAGGAGGCAACAAATTCATGCTTCTCTCCTCTTCTCTCTCTGAAACCAACAGGATAAAAATTGAGACAACTGTAATTGAACAACAATAAAAATAATAAAATAAAATAAAATAAAATATCAAGATAAGAAACTCTTGCCCTGATATTTTCTCCTGCGTGCTGAGGTTCAGGACATGCCATTTCAAGATATAGCACTTTAATATTTTGAATATTTCAAGTCTAAGGAATTGATAAAAGGAATGTGCAGGAAGGACTTTCTGACCTTCTCCTGAAGTAGGTCATAAAACCCTATCTCTGAAGACAAAGGAAATGGAGATGAATCTAAACAGGCCTTGCTAAATTTCCCCAGGTTGCTGCACTTAGCTTACCCTTGTCCTGTTGTATCTTCCCATGTGTGGGAGGAACTCTGGCCAGCAGAATCTTCCCATCCACTGCAGATGGTAAGTCATCCTGAACACAATCTTGCTGTTCTGGCAGGAAAGGGGGTGGTGATTCCCTCTAGTGGTGAACATCCTGAGCCCTTCTCCCAAATGGCTTTTATTGAGAATAGTACGTGTAGGTGCATACATGCATATCTCATCAATCAATATCAAAAGCCTACAGTCATACACAAAACAAGTATTATCTATTGATAACAATTGAAGGAACACAGGGATTTGTCATAGGTCAGGGTCCATTAGTCATGCTGATGCCAGAGGTTCTTAAAGACATATTTCATGAGATAAGGAGTGCCTTGAACTTAAACATCAGGTTTATATCACCAGGGCTATATAAAACAAAGCAGAACAAGTTTCAAAGGATACAATGTATTTATCAGGCCTGGTTCCCACAGGAACCCTCAGTGTTAGAGTCAGGTCATGTCTGCCACCTGCATTTTTACCTGGTTTTCCAGGAAGACTTACTATCTCCTTTCAGGGCTTGCTCTCATGGGGCTACAGTATTGGAAACCACACAGAGCAGTCCCCAATATCTCCCACTTTTTTGTTTTGTTATGGTGGCATTACAGGTGTCACTGTAATCAACAGGGTTATGCTAGGCAGAGCAGGCTTCAAAGGACAAAATGTACATTCTTTCTCAGGCCAGATTTGCCCCTGGGAGTTGTTTGTTCCAGTACAAGGCCACAGCTGCCTCTGGCATTGTTTTTAGGCTGAGTCAGGCAGGGGGAGCCAAGCAGCCAAGAGATTAGGAGACTTTACAGATAGAATGAGTACTCAAGTTATGACAAAACCGAGGGGTGAGGGTCTTTCTGCCCCTTCTCTGTAGACTCCTAAGTCCTGCCCCAATGGCCCTTTGCAACTGTGCCTGTCTTAGGTTGTCCCTCCCTTGAGGAATCTTACCCATCATTGGCTAACCAGTCATTCACCCAGGCCAAACAGGGGGAAGTGAGGGAGGCAGGAACACAGCTCCTGCCAGGAAGATAGATTCTGTCTCCTTAGTGGCTCATGGCTCCAAGGCCTTTTCACTCAGACCTAGCCACAGGACTCTTTTGTCCATCAATGAGGCTACAGTCCCTGAAACCAGGCAGGATGGCTCCCATTATTCCTCCTTTTCTTGTTTGTTATAGCGGACATAATGGTAAGTCTGATGAAGCCTGATACTTGCTCTACAAGTATACAATCCCTAGAAAATAATTTGTGTATACATTTCAAAGCACAAAAGACCACAATGATCAGGAGGCACTCTACAGCCCCCATGATCCAGACACATAAATATAGTCCTTTAAACCAAGTCTTTGGATTGAGCCATTGTAAGTTGTCATGCAGGGTCTGAAAGACCTCTTGCTCAGTGAGTCACTTAGTGTCCTGAAGTTGTTGACATAGCTCAAGCTGGAGTCAAAGATTTGTCCCTTGAGATTGGTAGAAGAGGCCCCTCGCAGGTGATGTTGGACCTCCTCCCATGAGTGCTAACTGGAGTTCCATTTCAGGGGAGTGACACACAGTTTAGAGAAGCTAGGATCACAAGTGAATTGTTGATGAATGACAAGAGCATCCTGTCGTTCTCCCAGATATATTACTGCAGATTCTACGGCTGCGAGCCTGACAAGGATCTCCTAGTCAATACGTGTTTGTTGGATCATTTCTTGAGTTGTATTGGTGAGGAGGGAATCAATAGCATGAGCAGTTTGGATGGACTCAGCTAGAGCAGTGGCAGCTATAATGATAGCAGAAACAATACAAGCAAGGAGAGTTCCTAAGAAGTGCCACACTCTCACTTGAGAGAAAGCACAGCTGAGGGTGGCCAGGCCTCCTGGATCTTCCCATTCACAGGTAACATTAATTGGCAGCCAGATTTCTGTTTATCTGTGAACATTATATCCTTCATGACCTCTTCAACCCTACTATTAAAGGTTTCTTAATCTCCCCGCGTTATCCCCTTGGGTTCAGGTGGTGAAGTGGTCCCCGTGGCCTGCTTCCCCCAGTTCTGGTGATGGGCTCGTATCCAACATCAGTGCTCTGTCACTAGACTGATAAGGCCAATCTGGGGCTTTATTAGGTGATGATCAGATTTATAATGTTATTGTGATGGCTCACGCCTTTGTAATAATCTTCTTTATGGTAATACCCATTATAATTGGGGGCTTTGGCAACTGACTGGTCCCCTTAATAATTGGAACACCTGACATAGCATTCCCCCAGATGAACAATATAAGCTTCTGACTTCTGCCTCCCTCTTTCCTACTACTACTTGCTTCATCTACAGTCAAAGCCGGGGTGGGTACTGGTTGAATGGTTTATCCCCCATTAGCAGGTAATCTCGCACATGCTGGAGCCTCTGTTGACCTAGCAATTTTTTCCCTTCACCTAGCAGGGCTCTCATCCATTCTAGGGGGCCATTAGTTTTATTACTACTATCATTAACATGAAGCCCCCAGCCCTTTCCCAGTATCAAACACCCTTATTTGTCTGATCCAATTTAATTACAGTCTTTCTACTACTACTATCCCTTCCTGTCTTGGCAGCAGGTGTTACTATGCTGTTAACAGACCCAAATCTCAACACTACATTTTTTGACCCCACTGGAGGAGGCGATCCGATCTTGTACCAACACTTATTCTGATTCTTCAGTCATCCCAAAGTATATATTCTAATTCTACCAGGGTTTGGGATTATCTCCCACGTTGTAACATATTATTCAGGTAAAAAAGAACACTTCAGGTATAAGGGAATAGTCTGAGCTATAATGTCCATTAGATTCTTAGGCTTTATTGTGTGAGCCCACCACATATTTACAGTTGGGACAGACGTCAACACACGAACATACTTTACATCTGCCACTATAACCACTGCCATCCCCACAGGAGTAAAAGTATTCAGCTGACTAGCCACCCTATATGGAGGAAACATTAAATGGTCCCCCACCATGCTTTGAGCACTTGGCTTCATTTTCCTATTCACTGTAGGAGGCTTAACTGGCCAACTCATTGCTAAACACTGTCTTACACGACACCTATTATGTAGTAGCCCATTTCCACTATGTTCTGTCCATAGGATCCGTGTTCGCTATCATAGGTGGGTTCGTGCACTGATTCCCCTTGTTCACAGGCTACACATTAAATACAGCCTGAGCAAAAATTCACTTTCTAGTAATATTTGTAGGTGTCAACATGATCTTTTTTCCACAGCACTTCCTAGGCCTATCTGAAATACCACGACGATGTTCCGATTATCCAGATGCATATACTACTTGATATACCATCTCCTCTATAGGTTCTTTCATCTCACTTACAGCAGTAATATTAATAGTATTCATGGTATGAGAAGCATTTGTGGCCAAACAGGAAGTCTCAGTCACAGAACTGACTATCACAAACCTCGAGTGACTACATGGATGCCTTCCTCCCTACCTTCAAAGAACCGACATACATCACCCCCAAATAAAAAAAGGAAGGAATCGAGCCCCCTCAAACTGGTTTCAAGCCAATGTCATAGCCATTATGTCTTTCTCCAGGAGCAAGATATTAGTAAAAATTACATAACTTTGTCAAAGTTATTACAGGTGAGATCCCCATATATCTCTATGGTATACCCTTTCCAACTAGGATTTCAAGATGCAACTTCACCCATTATAGAGGAGCTATTACACTTCCATGACCATACCCTAATAATTGTATTCATAATCAGCTGCCTGGTAGTACTATACCTCATTTCCTCCATACTAACAACTCGCCTAACCCACACAAGTACAATAGACGCTCAAGAAGTGGAAACCATCTGAACAATCCTTCCAGCTATTATTCTAATTACAATTCCCCTTCAATCCCTATGGATCCTATATATAATAGATGAAATTAATAACCCCTCCATGACCATTAAGACTATAGACCACCAATGATACTAAAGCTATGAGTACACCGACTATACAGACCTGTGTTTTGACTCTTACATAGTCCCCACACCTAAGGCAGGGGACCTCTGCCTTTTAGAAGTAGATAACTGTTCCATCTCTAGGCCTGAAAACAGATGCAATCCCTGGCCAACTTAACCAAACAACTCTTCCGTCTACCCGGCCTGGCCTATACTATGGACAACACTCCAAAACCTGTGGCTCAAATCACAGCTTTATACCTATTGTCCTTGAAATAGTCACCCTGGACTGCTTCAAGAAATAAACGGCATCTATATTATAATTTCATTAAGAAGCTAACTAGCGTTAAACTTTTAAGTTAAAGACTGGGAGGACAGCCCCCCCCCTTAATGATATGCCCCATTAGATACATCGGCATGATTTATCACAATCGCCTCTACAATCCTCACACTATTCATTATTATACAATTAAAAGTTTCCAGCCATCACTACTACTCAAGCCCAAAACCCCCTAACCCCCTGAAAGACTAAATGAATGAAAATTTATTCTCCTCTTGCATTACCCCTATGATAATAGGTTTTCCTATTGTAATCTTAATTATCATATTCCCCACTATGATATTCCCATCAACCAAGCAACTAATCAACAACCGACTATTAGCCATCCAACAATGACTAGTTCACTTAACATCCAAACAGATACTCTCCATTCACAATCACAAGGGCCAAAAGTGAGCTCTAATACTGATATCCCTAATCCTATTTATTGACTCAACAAACCTACTAGGCCTACTACCCCACTCATTCACCCCAACAACACAACTATCAATGAACCTTGGCATGGCCATCCCCCTATGAGCCAGAACTGTAATCCTTGGCTTCCAACACAAGACTAAAGCCTCCTTTGCACATTTCCTTCCACAAGGCACCCTGCTTCCTCTAATCCCCATATTAATTATTATCGAAACCATCAGCCTATTTATCCAACCCATAACCCTAGCTATACAACTAACCACCAACATCACCACTGGCCACCTATTAATCCACCTAATTGGAGGGGCAACCCTTGCCCTAATGAGGATCAGTATAACCACTGCTCTCCTCACATTTGTGGCCTTAGTGTTACTAATGATTTTAGAGTTCACTGTAGCCCTAATCCAAGCATATGTTTTCACGCTATTAGTTAGCCTATACCTACACGATAACGCCTAATGACCTACCAGACACATGCATACCACATGGTCAACCCCAGCCTCTGACCACTTACAGGAGCCCTATCTGCTCTCCTAATGACCTCTGGGGTAGTAATATGATTCCATTTTAATTCCACAACTTCATTAGCCCTGGGTCTACTTACTAACACACTAACCATATACCAGTGATGGCACAATATTGTTCGAGAGGGCACCTTCCAGGGCCACCACATGTGCCAGTTGTCCAAAAGGGGCTTCACTATGGAATAATCTTATTTATTATCTTAGACGTATTCTTCTTCTCCGGGTTTTCCTGAGCCTTCTACCACTCGAGCCTGGCTCAAACCCCAAACTGGGTGGGTATTGGCCCCCAGCAGGCATTACTCCACTGAACCCATTAGATGCCCCCCTTCTAAATACATCTGTCCAGCTAGGCTCGGGGTATCTATCACCTGAGCCCACCACAGCCTCATGGAAGGAAACCGCAAGCACATGGTCCAGTCTCTGTCTATCACTATTGGCGTAGGCCTATATTTCACCATCCTACAAGCATCAGAATACCACAAAACACCCTTTACTATTTCAGGTGGGGTTTATGGCTCCACATTCTTCATGGCCACTGGATTCTGTGGCCTCCATGTAATTATTGGCTCAACGTTACTAATCGTGTGCTTCCTACAACAATTAAAATTCCACTTCACATCTAGCCACTACTTTGGGTTTGAAGCTGCCTCCTGATACTGACATTTTGTAGACGTTGTATGACTGCACATATCCATCTATTGATGAGGCTCTTATTCTTTTAGTATTAACCAGTACAACTGACTTCCAATCAGTTAGTTCCAGCACAATCTGGAAAAGAATAATTAACATAGCCATCACACTACTAACAAATGCAGCACTAGCTTCCCTCCTTGTGAGCATCGCATTCTGGCCCCCCCAAACAAATACCTATGCAGAAAAATCGAGTTCCTACAAATGCAGCTTTGACCCCCTAGTCTTAGCCCACCTTCCCTTTTCAATAAAATTCTTTCTGGTGGCCATTACATTCCTACTCTTCGACCTAGAAATTGCACTCTTCCTGCCCCTCCCATAAGCATCCCAAACTAATAACCTACAAACTATACTCCCCCATGGCCCTAATGCTAATTTCCCTCCTAGTCACTAGCCTGGCCTATGAGTGGTCACAAGAAGGGCTAGAGTTGTCCAAATAGTGATAATTAGTTTAAACAAAATGAGTGATTCTGACTCATTAGATTATGATAATAATCATAATTATCTAATGTCACTCACCGACATAAACATATTCTTAGCATTTACAGTCTCCCTAATGGGTCTGCTAATGCACCGATCCCATATAATGTCCTCTCTCCTGTTCCTAGAAGGTATAATGCTGTCCCTATTTGTAATAATAACAGTTACCATCATAAATGCTCATCTAACCCTAGCAAGCATATTATCTATTATTATTCTAGTATTTGCAGTATGCAAAGCAGTATTAGGACTGCCCCTCCTAGTAATGGTATCCACTACCTACAGGATAGACTACGTACAAAACCTTAACCTCGTTCAATGCTAAAAATCATTGTACCTACTATTATACTCATCCCCTTTACATGATCCTCCAAGCCTAAGATAGTCTGAATTAACACCACAACACACAGCTTAATGATTAGCATTTTATGGTTACCCCTCATCAACCAATTCACTGACAACAGCCTCAACCTATCCCCCATGTTCTTCTCCGATTCCCTACTCCACTACTCATCCACTACTCCACTACTCATCATCTACTCCACTACTCATACTAACTATATGACTTCTCCCCCTGATGATTATTGCTAGCCAATTTCACCTCTCCAATGAAACCTTGACCCGAAAAAAACTATACATCACTGGACTAATTTTACTGCAAGTATTTCTGATTATAACTTTCACAGTCATGGAGCTCATCACATTCTATATTTTATTTGAAGCCACACTACTCCCAATCCTAGCTATTATCACATGATGGGGTAACCAAGCAGAACGCCTAAACTCGGGCCTCTACTTCTTATTCTATACCCTGGTAGGATCCATCCCACTACTCATTGCACTAGTCCATGTCCAAAACCTAACTGGCTCACTAAACTTTCTACTGATTCAGTACTGACTAAAATCCCTCCCCACCTCCTGAAACACCACCCTCCTATGACTAGCGTGCATGATAGCCTTTATAGTAAAAATACCACTATATGGCCTCCACCTATGACTACCAAAAGCCCATGTAGAAGCCCCCATTACAGGCTCAATAGTTCTTACAGCAGTATTACTAAAATTAGGGGTCTATGGCATACTACATATTACAATCCTACTTGACCCACTGACCAAATTTATGGCCTGCCCCTTTATAATGCTCTCCCTGTGAGGGATGATCATAACCAGCTCCATTTGCCTATGCCAAACAGACCTCAAATCTCCTATCGCCTACTCCTCAGTAAGCCATGTGGCCCTAGTTATCATTGCCATCTTAGTCCAACCCCCCTGAAGCTTTATAGGAACAATAGCACAAATAATCACATGTAGCCTAACTTCATCAACACTCTTCTGCCTAGCCAATTCAAACTACGAGCGAGTACATAGCGAACAATAATCCTGGCCTGAGGCCTACAAACCCTCCTGCCCCTAATAGCAGCCTGATGACTCCTAGCAAGCCTTACTAATCTGGCCCTCCCACCAACCATTAATTTAATTGGAGAGCTATTTGTAGTAATATCAGCATTCTTTTGGTCCAGCTTCCCCCTCATCCTCCTAGAACTAAATATTATTATCACAGCTCTATACTCCCTGTACATACTATTTATAACCCAATGAGGCAACCATACTCATCATATTAACAACATCCTGCCTTCCTATACACAGGAGAACACCCTTATAACCATACACATCCTCCCCTTACTACTGCTATCCATCAACCCTAAGATTATCTTAGGAGTACCCTACTATAAGTATAGTTTAATAAAAAACATTAGATTGTGAATCTGACAACAGAAACTAAATCTTCTTACTTACCAGAGAAGCATGCAAGAACTGCTAATTCTATGCCCCTGTGCCTAACAGCATGGCTTTTCCACACTTTTAAAGGATAGGAGCTATCCGTTGGTCTTAGGAACCAAAAAAATGGTGCAACTCCAAGTAAAAGTAATAAACCTATTTTCCTCCACAACACTTATATCCCTAGTCATTCTAATCATGCCCATCCTAGCAACAACCCTAAATATTCAAAACTTCCCCAACTACCCCTGCTACATAAAAACCATAGTCTCCTATTCTTTCCTAATAAGCATTATTCCCACTACTATATTTATCTACTCCAGCCAAGAAGCAATAATCTCTAACTGTCACTGAATCACTATACAAACCCTAAAACTATCACTTAGCTTCAAAACAGACTTTTTCTCCATATTATTTATAATGGTGGCACTATTCATAACCTGATCCATCCTAGAATTCTCAATATGACATATACACTCAGGCCCCAACATTAACTGGTTCTTCAAATACCTCTTAATATTCTTAATCACAACACTGATGCTAGTAACAGCTAACAACCTCTTCCAACTATTCATCGGCTGAGAAGGAGTAGGAATTATGTCCTTCTTGCTAATTGGCTGATGATATGGCCAAGCAGATGCCAACACAGCAGCCCTACAAGCAATTCTTTATCACCGTATCGGAGATATCGGTTTCATCCTATCCATAGCATGATTCCTCACCAACTCCAACACATGAGAACTTCAACAGATCTTCCTACTTAACTCAAATACCACCTCCCTCCTCCTGGCTGGCCTGCCCCTCACCACAGTAGGGAAATCAGCCCAATTTGGGCTACACCCTTGACTCCCCTCTACCATGGAAGGCCTGACTTCTGTCTCAGCCCTACTCCACTCAAGCACAATAGTCATAGCTGGTGTCTTTCTTTTGATCCAATTCCACCCCCTAATAGAAAATGACGATATAATCCAAACAGCAACCCTATGCTTGGGAGCTGTCACCTTCCTATTTACAGCAACATGTGCACTCACCCAAAATGACATAAAAAAATATCATCACATTCTACACTTCAAGCCAACTAGGACTGATAATAGTAACTACTGGGATCAAACAACCACGCCTAGCATTCCTGCATGTCTGCATGCACACCTTCTTCAAAGCCATTCTCTTCATATGCTCAGGGTCAATTATCCAAGCCTAGGTGACAAACAAGATATTTGAAAATAGGAGGCCTCTTCCAGACAATCCCCTTTACTGCAACAGCCATGACGGTAGGAAGGCTAGCACTAACAGGCACTCCCTTCCTAACAGGCTTTTACTCTAAAGACCTAATCATTGAGGTAGCCAACACCTCCTACACCAATGCCTGAGCCCTTCTCACAACCCTAATTGCTACCACCCTCACGGCCATGTACAGCATCCAAATCATCTTCTTTGCACTACTAGGACAACCTCGCCTCCCTGCTATAGTTCTAATTAACAAAAACAACCCTCTCCTACTTAATGCCATCAAACACCTCTTTATTGGGACCATCTTTGCCAGATTCCTAATTTCAAAAAACATCCCCCCAGTAACCATCCCTCCAATAACTATACCCCTTTACCTAAAACACACTGCCCCAGAAGTGACCCTAGCCAGATTCATCCTAGCCCTGGAACTCAACCTAGCAGCACTAAATCTAAAATTCAAAGCTCCCTCTAACATGTTTAAATTCTCTAACCTCCTTGGCTACTTCCCAACCATCATACACTGGCTCCCACCAATAACAAACCTGGCATTAAGCCAAAAATCCTCATCCCTCCTACTAGATCTCACCTGACTTGAAGCCCTCCTCCTCAAAATGATCTCCCTCTTCCAACTAAAAACTCAGCCTTAATCTCAAACCAAAAGGGGCTCATCAAACTTTACTTCTTATCTTTCCTAGCCACCTTCTCACTAGTCCTAGCCCTGTTTAACTCCCATGCGTAACTTCCATAATTACCACAGCAGCAAAAAGCAAAGACCAACCAGTAATCACCACCAATCATTCCCCATAACTGTACAAACCTGCTACACTAGCTACCTCCTTACTAATAGGACCTAAGCCCCCTGCATCACAAGCAACCCAATCCCCTGGCCCATTAAACTTAAAAATAGCCTTTAACTACATGTCCTTCAACATAGCAAAAACCAGAACGAACTCTATAAGTACACCCGCAACCAAAGCCCCTAACACTGTTTTATTAAAGACCCAAACCTCCGGATACTGCTCCATAGCCATTGCTGTAGTATACCCAAACACCACTAACATTCCTCCCAAATAGATCAAGAACACTATTAACCCCCAAAATGACCCATTACAATTTATTACAACACCACACCCCACACCCCCACTCACAATTAAACCTGACCCCCGTAAATTGAGAAGGCTTTGAAGAAAACCCAACAAAGCTCAACACAAAAATAATACGCAGAATAAACAGTACGTACGCTGCCATTATTCTTACAACGCTATACCCACGACCAGTGATATGAAAAATCACCATTGTATTTCAACTATAAGAACAATAATGACCAACATTCGAAAAACCCATCCCCTCTTAAAATTTATCAACAGCTCCCTGGTAGACCTCCCCGCCCCCTCAAGCCTATCATCATGATGAAACTTTAGCTCTCTTTTAGGAGTATGCTTAGCCATACAAATTTTGACATGGTTATTCCTAGCTATGCATTACACATTCGACTCAGCTACCACATTCAACTCTGTAACCCACATCTGCCGAGACATCAACTATGGATGAGTCCTTTGCTACCTCGACGCCAACGGGGCATCTATATTCTTCATCTGCCTCTACTTATATCTAGGCCGAGGACTGCATTATGGGTCCTACACATATTCAGAAACATGAAACGTTGGCATCCTTCTCCTCTTCGCAGTCATAGCTACTGCATTCATAGGCTATGTCCTACCATGAGGACAAATATCCTTCTGAGGGGCCACAGTCATCACCAGCCTCCTCTCCGCTATCCCTACACTGGAGCAGATCTCGTCCAATGAATCTGAGGCGGCTTCTCCATAGACAAAGCCACCCTTACTCGATTTTTTGCCTTCCACTTCCTACTTCCCTTCCTCGTATCAGCCTTAGTGATAGTTTACCTTCTATTCCTACACAAAACCGGATCTAACAACCCTACAGGCATCCCATCAGACTCGGATATAATCCCGTTCCACCACTATTACACCATCAAAGAGGTCCTAGGATTCCTAACTATACTCACCATCCTATGGATACTAGTCCTATTCTCGCCAGACCTCCTGGGAGACCCCGACAGCTATATACCGGCAAATCAACTCAACACTTTAAATCAGACATTAAACTAGAATGATACTTCCTCTTTGCCTATGCAATCCTACGCTCTATCCCAAACAAACTTGGAGGTGCACTAGCCCTAGTACTATCTATCTTAATCCTATCCATCATATTGGGACGACATCTAAACAATAGAGCATAATTTTTTCCCCCTCCGCCAGTGCTTATTCTGACTACTTGTAGAAGTCATATTCACACTGACATGAATCAGAGGTCAACCAGTTAAGCACCATTATATCATCATCGGCCAGACAGCATCAATCCTATACTTCCTAATCCTCCTAACCCTCATATCCCTAATCAGTACCATAGGGAATTGCCTCCTAAAATGAAGAGTACATGTAGTATATCCATTATACTGGTCTTGTAAACCAGAGAAGGGAATAAACTTCCCCATAGACTCAAGGAGAAGGCACCAGGCCCCGCCTTCAGCACCCAAAGCTGAAATTCTATTTAAACTACTCCTTGAACCTCCACCCAGCCCTATGTAGGTCCTGGGAGCCGAGCCCCAGGAAATGGATTCCATTCCTGTCAGACTTAAAGGAAGAGAAAAAACAACTCTGTATTTTTTAAAAGGTAAGGAAATGGGATATTCTTGGGAGGACATGAGGAAATTCTGGTAGGGGAAAGAAACTGTCTGAAGAAAAGAAAAAAATATACCTATCCCTTGTGATTGTACAGCTGAGGACAAACTTTGGAAAACAAAGTTTGACTTAAGTCTGAGATTGTCAATCTTGCCTTCAATGCCCTATGAAACTTTTAGAAAGCATTCCAAATTAATGAATATTAATGCCTTGGTGTGATGTGAGTGTATTATTTTGAAGAGCTAAACTCTATGTCTAGATTAGAACATGTCAAAAAAATAGACCAACACATCAACACAGGAGTCAGAGGTCATGGGACTTGTTGACATCTAGGTCCCAGTGATAACTGAGACTACCTTCATCCACATAGCTTAACAAGCAGGGCTGAGACATGGGACCACCTGGGTTAAGGTGACTTTACTATTTGTGCCAGGAAATTCTTTATCAGGAAAGTAAGACTATAAATCATGAAATTATTGAAAAGAATTTCAAGAAATCACAAAAAAATCATTTTATCTAAAAAATAGTTTTCTTAACTAGATAAGTAACCTCCTTCTCAAGACAATATGTTGTTCATCTGTGTAAACAGATTACCAAATAACTGCTCATGTACCGACACTTCAAGAACCTTGCATCACTGTTGCCAGTAAGCCAAAAAACACATCACATGCAAATTTCACAAAGTTCCTCAAGTTTAGTCTCCCTTCGTTGAAAGACTCTTGTTACACCACTTGAGCCCATACTCTCCTTCAAGCCCTATTAATATTCACCTTTGACCTCCCCTTTCTCAGACATTATAGTAAGAGTATCAAGATCTTATTCCTTTATTATGAAAAGTTTAACAAACTTAGCTTTGGTTAATCAACAGGTACTTTTTTCTAGGGAAGTCAAGAGTTGACAATAATAATATAGGGTGTAGTGCAGAGCCTAGCATATGCTAAGTACTCAGCAGATGAGGCTGTGTAAAATCTAATTGCATAGCTGTCACAAGAATGATGGTGATAGTAACAAAATATTAAGCAACAAATAACAGGCTACAAAATATTCTGAGCTCAACTTAGGTTCTCCATCCCAAATATGGTATAAATGTCTCTTCAAGGAGTCCTTGTGTTTTTAGTGAAGAAAACAAAAATAGGTACTAGAGGTACATAATGAATTGTTTTATATACACACAAGATAGAACAATGACCTCAGAGAAGTGACCTTTGTACTGAGAGCAGAAAAAGTACCAATATTTAAGTCATAATTCCACATTATTTCCAACTTAACTGTTTATTTTCTCTTTCTCATAAATAAGAGTTTATAATCTATTTTTTCTTTCACTGGTCTTTATGGACCATATTACATATTGTCATTTCAAGCAAGAATGGAAATAATATCATCCCCTGAAAATGAGTTGCTAAGTCAGCACCAATCCAGATGGTCCATCTCATCAGCATCAGTCAAGCACCATCCTCCCTCCAAGGAGCACCAAAGAGTGCACAAGTCTGTCTTTTAATGTCCAAGCACAAGTCTCATATATAATTAATAGACAAAAGAAATGCAAGGGATAGAAAAAATAGCAAGTCTTTGATATAAGATCTTAATTTTTCATTTTTCTGAGTACCCATGCTATGATTTTAGTCTAAGATAATTTGTTTTGAATATGGATATCCAATTGTTCTGGCACCATTTGTTGAGAAGACTATCCTATCTCTATTGAATTGCCTTTACTCCTTTGTCAAAGATAAGTTGACTTTGTTTCTGTGGGTCTATTTCTGGACTGTATTCTGTTCCCTTGATCCCTGTGTCTATAATTTTATCAATACCATGCTGTGCTGATTATTGTAGCCTTATAGTAATCTTAAAATCAGGTAGTTCAAGTTCTCCAACTTTGTTCTTTCTCCTCAGTATTATGTTAGCTATTCTGAACCTTTTCTCTTTCTGTATAATTTAATTAAAACACTTGATGAGATTTTGATTGGGATGGTGTTGAATCTATAGATCAAGTTAGAAATAATTGACCTCTTAATATTTAATCTTTATGTCCATGAACATGGAATATTTTTCCATTTATTTAGATCTTCTTTGATGTTTTGTAAAGCTTTGTAGTTTTCCTCATATAGGTCATATAGACAGTTGGTTAAGTTTATACTTACTTCATTTTTGAGGTGGTACTGAAAAAGGTATTATTTTAAATTTCAAATTTTTGGTGTTAGCATATAGGAAAGTAATCAACTTTTGCATATTAACCTTGCATTCTGCAACATTGCTATGCTCACTTATCAGTTCCAAGTGTTTTTGTTGTTGTTGTTTTTGTTGCTGTTGTTAATTCTTTGGAATTATCTGCATAGTCATGTCATCTGTGAAGTTTTATTTCTTCCTTTCCAATCTCTATACCTTTTTTTTCTTCTGTGAATTTGTTACATTAAATGAAAAATAAAAATCAAGATTACAGATGGAACTAAGATTGGCAATCAAATAACCTTGAATGAATACATTTCCTGAATTGTCTGAATGGACCATGTAATAACAAGGGCTTTTATGAGTAGAAAAGGGAGGCAGAAGAGAGAGAACTAGAGAGGTGGTTGCTTGCAAAGGACTCAAGGGCAATATTTCAGGCTTTGAAGATAAAGGAGAGAGGCCTTCAGTGGAAGAATGCAGGCGGGTCCTAGAAAGTTAACAAAGACAAGAAAATAGATTTTCTCCTTGAACTTCCAGAGTAAGCGCAGCCTTAACAGCACCTTAATTTTAGCCCACTGAGGCTGATGTTGGACGCCCAGCCATCAGATCTATAAAATAAAATTGATGTTATTTTAAGTCACTAAGTTTTTGATAATTCATTACAATAGCAATAAAGAATAGCACATGGTTTCTGATGAGAACTCTGTTTTAATTCTTACTTTTGTATTTTCATATGTAAGCTGTTCTTTTCACTTTGGCTCTTTTCAGATTTTCTCTTTGTCTTTGGTTTTCCTCAGTTTAAATATGATATTCCTAGATGCAGTGTTATGGTAATTTGTTCTGCTTGGGATTCTTAAAGATCTGTAGTTTTGTGACATTTTTTGAAACTGTTTTCCAGTTCTTGGAATTTCCATTCTGGAATTGTGTTATTTTTTTCACTTTTTTTTCCTTTCAATTTTAACTTGGGAAGTTTTTATTTACTTATCTTCAAGCTCACTGAATTTTTTTCTTTTGCTGGCTATGTCAAGTCTACCGATGAGCTCATTAAAGGCATTCTTCCTTTCTGTTACTATGGTTTTTATTTATAGCATTTCCTTTTGATTCTTTCTTAGAATTTTCATCACTCTGTTGATATTACACATCTGCTTTTTCATGTTGTCTACTTTTTCTACTAGAGTTTTTAACATATTAATTACAGTTATTTTTAAATTTTCTGCCTAATTCAATATCTGTGTCATATCTGGGTCTGGTTATGATGTTTGCTTTGTCTCTTCGGACTGAGTTATATTATATATTATCTTTATGTATAATCTTCAATACATTTACTCATTTAATCAATCCTCCTATAAGTGACCAATCTCCCATGAACACTAATACACCGAGGTCTGTCCAGAAAAAGTCCAGCCATTGTAAATATAATGAGAATGGTATGCGCGACATCCATGTAAACTGGCATCCAAGGAGAGTGGACTGGAGTGGGAATGCCTGTATGATGATGACTTCACTGTACTGGTCAGTGGAGGCAGTAGACACAGTTAAGTGAGCATACATACTGCGTGGCCATCTCATTCGAAAATGACTGAGAGAGTAGAAAATCGAATTTGCATCAAATTTTGCATTAAGCTTGAACATTCCTCTGTGGAAACTATTCGGATGATTCAGAAGGCCACAGTTGTGGGCAACTGGTGACTGGCAGCTTTATCACAACAGTGCATCTGCTCATGCATCACATCTTGTATAGAATTTTTTAGTGAAACATCAAATTACTCAGGTGACTCAGCCCCTGTACAGTCCAGATTTGGTGCCCTGTCACTTCTGGCTTTTCTCAAAATTAAAATCACCTTTGAAAGGGAAGAGTTTTCAGACCATCAGTGAGATTCAGGAAAATAGACTGGGCAGCTGATAGCAATTAGGAGAACTGTGTGAGATCCCAAGGTGCCTACTTAAAGGGGACTGAAGCATCACTGTCCTGTGTACATATTTTTTGTATTTTGTATCTGCTTCAACAAATGTTTCTATTTTTCACATGACATGGCTGGATATCTTTTAGACAGGTATTATACTTCCTTGTGTGGGTGCCATTCCTTTCTTTTAAAGTATGTTTTATTGATTATGCTATTACCATTGTCCCATTTTCTCCCCTTTATCTCCCTTTGTCCTGTACCCAACTTTCCTCCAGCAGTCTCCCCTCCCTTGGCTCATGTCCACGGGTCGTGCATTTAAGTTCTTTGACTCTTTTCTTAACATCCCCCTATTATGTATCTACCAATTATGTTTCTTTTTCCCTGTGCCATTCCCCCCATTCTTCCCCTCCCTCTTTCCACTGATAACCCACCATGTGATCTACATTTCTGTGATTTTATTCCTGTTCTAGTTGTTTGCTTAGTTTGTTTTGTTTTTAAGTTTAGTTGTTGATCATAGTGAGCTTGTTGTCACTTTACTGTTCATAGTTTTGATATTCTTTTTCTTAGATAAGTCCCTTTAACATTTCATATAAGTGCTTGGTGATATTGATGAACTCCTTTAGCTTTACCTTGTCTGGGAAGCACTTTATCAGCCCTTCTGTTCTAAATGATGGCTTTTCTGGAGAGAATCTAGGTTGCAAATCCTTGCTTTTCATGACTTTGAATACTTCTTGCCAGTCCCTTCTTGCCTACAAGGTTTCTTTTGAGAAATCTGCTGACAGTCTGATGGGAACTCCTTTGTAGGTAACTGCTTCCTTTTCTCTTGCTGCTTTTAAGATTCTCTCCTTATCTTTAATCTTGGGTAATGTAATCATCACATGCCCTTGTGTGCTCCTCCTTGGGTTCATCTTCTTTGGAACTCACTGAACTTCCTGGACTTCTATGTCTGTTTCCTTTGCCAGATTAAGGAAGTTTTATTTCATTATTTTTTCAAATAAGTTTTCAATTTCTTGGTCTTCCTCTTCTCCTTCTGGCACCCCTATGATTCAGATGTTAAAATATTTAAAGTTGTCCCAGAAGTTCCTAAGCTTCTCCTTTTTCTTTGAATTTTTGTTTCGTCATTCTGTTCTAGTTGGATGTTTATTTCTTCCTTTTGCTCCAAATCATTGATTTGAGTCTTAGTTTTTTTCCCTCCACTGTTGGTTCCCTGTATATTTTTCTTTGTATAGACTTAACTTCTCCATTTATTTTTCATCAGTACTGTCATTTCTGTGAGCATCCTGATTACCAGTGTTTTGAACTCTGCATCTGATAGGTTGGGTATCTCCTCCTCACTTCATTCTTTTTCTGGAGTTTTGATCTGTTCTTTCATTTGGGCCCTATTTCTTTGTCTTGGCACACCTGGTAAATTGTAAGGGACAGAGTCTTAGGTATTCACTAGGGTAGGGCAACCCACTTTGCTGTGTGTTTTTGCTATACATTGGGGAGGGGTCTGAGAGGTAACAATGCTGCTTGCTCTGCTCTTGTCCCCCTTTCAAGAGACTGGGAGTTTTTCCAACCACTAGAATCCCCACTGGCTTTTACAGTGAAAGGTTCTGAGGCTTTATTTTGTCCACACTGGAACCCTGGGTTGTGCAGTCTGTCTTGATCCCCAATTGTTCCTTCTTGTTTATCCGCGCACAATGTGGGACCATCCAGCCTGCCACCCACCACCTTGCTACACATCCTCTCCAACCCAGCTGCCCATCTCCTCACCTCCTACCAGTCTGGATAAATATTTCGTCTTTAACTCTTTGGTTGTTGGACTTCCAGTTTGATTTTCTGACAGTTCTAATTGTTTTTAAATTGGTTGTTTCCTTCTTTTGGTTGTATAAGGAGGCAAAGTATGTTTACCTCCACCTCCACTGCCAGAACTCTCATGGATGCTGTTCTTACTTTACTCTGACTCCCCGTGGTAGGCTACCCACCACAAGGATGTTCTCTCATCTTGTGTGGACAATTACCCCAGTCCATCTTCCACATATACAATCTGCTCACTCTGTTATAACTCTGACTCCCCATGTCAGGCTGCCCACTATGACTGGCTAAATAATAGTCCCCCAAAAGATGTCCACATCCTAATTCCCAGAATCTGTGAATGATAATTTATATGGAAAAAGAGACTTTTCAGATATGATTAAGTTAAGAATTTTGAGATGGGGACATCCTGAATTATCCAAACAGTCCCAATGTAATCACAAGGGTCTTTATCACAGAGAGGCAGAAATGTCAGAATAATAGAGAGTATGAAAGATGCTATGCTGCTAGCTTTGGAGAATGGAAAGAAGGCCATTGGCTAAAATATAGGTTTCCTCCAGAAGCTGGAAAAGGCAAGGAAACAGACTCTCCCCTAAAGTCTCCCAAAGGAATGCAGCCCTACTGATGCCTTGGTTTTATCCACTGGGACTGATTTTGGTATACTAACTTCAAAAACTAGAAGATAACAACTATGAGTTGTTTTAAGCAACTAGGTTTGTTGTAATTTATTATAACAGCATTAGAAAACTAATATTATCCCCATTTGTTTCTTGGGCAATCTCCTCATTCTGCTCAGGCTCTGACACCTTCCACAGAAGATTTTCCACCTTCATCTGTACCCTTCTCATTTTGCTTAGATTATGACTCCCTATTGTGGGCAACTACAAATGCCCACCTTATTTTGAGGTAATGAATGGCTTGGATTATATTGTTTAGGATGGTAAGGGGTAGAAAGAGTGAGGAGAAGAAGAGGAAAAAGAAAAATTCATTGTTAATGCTCAAGTACAATTGCCTAATTGCTAAATCACCCTGCCAGCAAGGGTGTACCAGATATTTCTTAGAGTCACCAAGCATAGGGCATTACTCAAGAGAGTCCCCCACTGTTTGCCCTGGCTGCTGCTACTATTACCATGAGCCTACAGAAATAACTGCCCCTCCTGGTGTTGAGGAATTTTGACATACTCTCCTATGCCTTGATATACTCTCTCTCCTCCTTCACCAGCTTAGAGTTTGCCACCAATTCAGTAACCAGCCTCAGAGAGGTAGCTGGTTTATGTAGCCATAGACCAAGGCCCACCACCTGGGGGTTCCATTTCCCATTTCATGATTGGTAACTTCTCAAAAAAAAAAACCTGACAGCCTGGCTGGTATGGCTCAGTGAATTGAGCCCCAACCTGCAAACCAAAGGGTCACCAGTCAGGGCACATGCCTGGGTTGCAGGCCAGGTCCCTAGTAGGAGACATGGGAGAGGCAACCACACATTGATGTTTCTCTCCCTCTCTTTCTCCCTCACTTCCCCTCTCTCTAAAAATAAATAAATAAGATCTTTTTAAACACTGACAGTAGGAATTTCCAATCCCTTCCATCTAGGTATGGTCTGCTTCTATGATAGAAACAACATTATCTTATAGTAGCCTTTAATCTGTAGATATCTTAAAGTCTGCTTTAATCATTTTATTTTTTTTCAATTTTAAATGCTAACAAGATTGAAGACACCAACCACAGCTCTTATCAGTTGCAGTTGTGCCAAGATCTGCCCAATTTCTTTTCAATCTTGTCTCATCAAAATTCAATATTTTTAGAGTCAAGTCTCACCAACTGTTACTTACCTACTCAATAATCAAAATAATGACCACTGATCATTGTTAGGGACTAAACTGATCCCTTCACATGAAGTATTTCATTTAACCCTACTGTTGTAGAAGCATTAAATGAAATAGTTGAGAAGGAATCCCCAGACACCTAACCCTCTCTGTCCTCACAATCTTGCCATCATTATAGGCAGAACTAATCTCAGTATATCCATTATTTTTGCTAATGTCAGTGATCATAAGAAGTCCCAGACTCATGGCATATTCTTAAGTACCTTCCCTTTTATGACCTCCTCAATTAATCTTGCTCACTGGATCTTCTGGAATTCACCACCTAGCACTAATGAAATCTATCATAACTCAACTTCCTCATGCTCAGAAGATAAACTGATTTTCCCCTAAGTACACTGCTTCCCCTACTTCCCCTTCAAATGGTGGATGCTTTTCTCTCTTTCATCTTTTGGACCTGGAGGTAGGGCAGATATTCTTTCACCCAAACATTTCACTCTCTTTTGACATACTCTCTCTCCTTTGCCAACTTAGAGTTTGCCACCAACTCACTAGCTGCTATTGAGTATACTCCTTGTATCTCCCTGTGAGTCCTTGTCCTCTATCCCTCTGTCCTACTTGCTTGACCAAATTAAAGTCTGCTAAATGAAACTCTCTCCCTAGTCTATGTCTTCATGCATAGCCCTGTATGGATAGAGACAAACACTCAACTACACCAACTGGTGTCTCTTAACTTCAAGACTGCTGACCCCAAGAGACAGTTAAGAGGTTGCCTGGCAATCCACATCATACTCCCTTGATCCATTTGTTCTTCTGCTCTTTCTAAGCCTCCAACACTTCTTCCTTGAACCTCATTCTTAGCTTCCTATCTCACTGAGAAAACTTAAAACAACCAGTAAAAAATTCTCACCACCACATTTATCCACTTACCAACATCAGAATTTACATAAGCCACCTTCCAACCTATTAATAAAAATGAACTTTCTGTGCACCTGCTAAAAGCCAGTTCCTCCTGTGTCCTCAGGTAACCTCTCTTACTTATTCACTGTGCAGTTCTCCCTGCTCTCTCACCTATGTTATCTATTATTTTTATTTAGTCATTTCCATCAGCACATAACACGCTGTTTTTTTCTCCCATCTTAAAAGCAACAACAACAAAGAACTTAACATTTCTTTTTATCATTCTTATCCTGGCAGATACCATTTTCCTTGCTCTCTTTCAAAATAAACATCTAAAGAGAGTTGTCCATGCCTGTTATCTCTAAGGTCTCTCTTGTCCCATTTCACTCAGGCTTTCATCCTCAGTCTGCATCAGAACTTCTCTCCTCCCAGACAGCCAGTGCCCTCCATGTTGTTAAATGTAGTGGTCAGTTCACAGTCCTCATCTTACTAGACTTGTCTGCACTCAACAGTTTATTCCTAAAACAATTTCTTCATGTGGCTTTCAGGCTATCACATTTTTTAGGTTGTCCTCTTATCTTACCAGCCATATCTTTTCAGTCTCCTCTGCTGGTACCTGCCTAGCCTCTTAATGATTGCATGCCTGAAGACTTGATCCTTTGCTTTCCTTTTCACTACGTCACCTCATGACCTTCATGAGTCTCACTGGTATTAGGTCTTTAAATACCTTCTTCATGGGCCTTAACTTCCAAATTTATGTCAACAGCTCAGACTCCTCTCTCAACTCTAGATTGATCTAGCCAATTGTTTACCCAGCACCTCCACTTTGAAGTCTAATGGGCTTAATGTTCAAAATTGAACTTCTGATTATCCTCCCCTAAACTTCTAACTCTAATTCCTTATCTCTGTTAGTGACAATTTCATCTTTTTAGTTGCTCAGCTAAAAAATTGGAGTTATTCTTGACTCCAATTATTCACCTGTTTCAGCCACACTGGCCTGCTGACACTTCTTTAAGCCATGCAAAGCAAGTCTCCATTTGACAGTCTTTACAAGGATGTTTCCTTGCTGGGAATCCAGATAGCTACCTCTCTTACCTCTTACAATAGCTCCCTCAAATGTCATCTCTTCAATAAAGCCAACTACAATCACTCCATTTAAACTTGTAGCCCATCCACTTTACCCTACTTAGACTTTTCCCAATTCCCCCATTTTGATTTTTTTCCCATAGTACCTATCACCTTCTAACACACCATGTCATTTACTAACACATTATGTATTTTGTTGATTACCTGTCCCCCCTTGTTAAACTTTAAATTCCCCAAGGGTGGGGATCCTTGTCTGTTTTGTTCACAAAGTTATCTCAGGTGCCTAGAAACACTAGGAACATAGTAGGTGCTTCAATAAGTATTTTTTTAAATGAAAGAATGAACTCTCACCACAATATTATAAGGAAGGCACAATTACACCTTTTTTCACCTGATGAGAAAACTGAAGCTTAGAGAATATAAGTAATTCATTAAAATTCACAGTACTCATAATGGTAGAACCAAGATTCTAATCCAGCCTCTTTCCCTAAAGCTCAATCTCACTATTGATACCCAGTGATGTTTGCCAAGGTGGACAGAGGAGATGGGGAATACCAAAGTGAAGAATGCAGTGGGAAGTTGAGGGAGAGGGTATAAATAAATCTCTGTGTGCTAAGCTAAACAATTTGGACTACTTTCCATAGTAGAAGCTCTGAGGCCAGTGGTAATATGGTTAAATCTGTATTTTGGAATGATAACTTAAAGAGCTGCCCAATGGAGAGTGGAAGCCAACAAATTGCCAGTGGAGAGAAACACCACATATAATGGGACTTGATCCAATTCTAAGATTTCCAAAGCTGAAATTGACTTTCCCTGTGATAATCCATTAGTACGTAGTACATTTACCATAGTCCTTACTTAGAAAATGTCTGACACAACATAAATAGTTAAGAAATTATGCTTTATTCATATATAAAATATTGATAAACAAAACAAATAAAATACTTTGCATTTGGATGAAGTCACAATTGTCAGCAATACTCTGAAGCACCAGGCATGAGATAAGATGTGATGTTTTTATCAGGGGCAAGTCATAGGACTTACACATTCAAGTGCTGTGTGACATGCCGTTAAAGCAGTGGCTCAGAATGCAGGCATGATCTCAAATAGGCAGTGACTGGATGGCATCATTTTATTTATAAGTGTTTATGATATCATCAAGGGTCTTGCACAACCCATAGGGTCTTGCTTAGGTTGGCTGCCAAGTGGCCCCTGAGATAGAGCCCTATAATCAAGTAACTGTGCCTAGCCAGTCAAAAAAAAAGGCGGGGGGGGGGGTGTCAAGTAAAATAGTCATAGGATACAGGAATTATAAATAACACATATATTAATAGATACTTATTTTCATTACATAAATGTTGCTATTATAAATACTTTGACCATGAGTTTAAAATATATTCCCCATATAAATAATGTAAAATATTAAATAATAAATAGATTGAGATTTAAAAATTCAAACATTGCAGGCAGGAAGATGATTATTTTGAGGCACTCCGGGCATGAAACAGCTTCGGACTCCTTCTCCGCTTCCTCAGGGTAGATCCTGGTGCCAGCTCACTCATAAATCTGATGAGTTCATTTATTGCTTTGCGCTGGACCTTCAGATCATTTACCTATTGGAAAAGGACACAGCACAATTAATTTCAGGCATATAAGCCATCAAGATAATCTGCTGTTAATGTTATAGTCCATGAAAATGGATGTATTCCTTTAAAAAGATAGTTTTTACTGACAATATATTGCCTTAACATACAGTAGTGCTCTCTTCAGTAGTTAAGACTAAAATTATAATTAAATTGCTAGTTATGCTGTAATATGGTGGGGCACATGATATATCCTTAAGTTTTATACTCCAGAATCCTCAACATTATATAGTAAAAAGACCCTAAAGTGGAATGACAAAAAATGTGGGTTTGAATTCTGTGTGAGCAATAACTCTGACTTTGAACCAGTCACTTAACCTCCCTGAACTTCTATTTTAGGTGACTTCTAGGCACTCTACCAATTCTATCACCTTGTACTTTAGTCTTGGCTGTATCTAGTGAGTTAATACAGGCTAATGGTTCTCACCTTTGGTGTCTAGCAGAGTAACCTGGAGACCTCATGAAGAACTCAGAGACCCAGGCTCATGAAGTCAGAGAGGGCCTAGGCCATTGTGTGGTCCACCAAGCTCCACAGGTGACACTGATACCCACCAAAGTTTGAGAACCGTTGAGATAGTCTAGTACCTTGTAAATACCAGGTCCAAGACAAATGAATACTATAATTTTTAATTTCTCCTAATTATGTCAATCTCATCATTTCCATAATGGGATTAAAAATAAAACAAATAATTTTTATATGGCAATAAGTAATTACTGCAATAAACATTTAAAATTGAGAATTGTAGCAAATTTCCCTGTACCCTGCCTTCTATTCCAGAGCATTGAACTATTTCCTCACTCTAGGCAATAGGAACATTTAGATGAATTCATGCTTAATAACATGAGGACCATTTACTTTTACCTGGGCTCTGCCACTCTGTTTCTCTCTCATGCTGGAAACAGTGCAGCCACTCAGCCACATTCTTGAGAACAATTAGGAGGATTCAAGGCTGCAAGACTACTTATAAAGGCCAACATGCCTTAAATATATTAATGATTGAGTAAAAGAGGAGAATGGTTGAGAGCTCACTCAAGATTGCCCATCATGAAGCAGGAGGCTTGGAGCTTCCAGAAGGAGGGGATCAACAGATTGTTTTCAAGGCCTACTTACAGCAAAGTAGATAAATTTCCTATCAGCTGTGTGTTTGCAAGTGATAAATTGTATTTTCCAGTATTCTAAGTATCACCAAGAAGCTAAGAGACTTATCCAGATCTAGTGGCAAGCCAAGGGCAGCACTGGGTTAGGGGGAAGTGCTTTTTAGGTCTAGCCTGTGGCCAAAGGAGAACTGCTGAACATTGGAAAACACTATGAGTGGAAAGCAGTAATTGTCTTTAAAAAAATTTTCCAAGCCACTGTTGTACCATCTTCAGGACTAGAAAAATCCTGAAGAGCAAGTACTTATTTCAGTTCCATGTATAGGGAGGGTTGGGCACAAAGTCTGATAGTACAAGTTGTATCATGATCCCTCCCTTTCTCATATTTCTCTATATCAAAGCCAAATCCAAAGGAATCTGGAGGTCTTTGTCTCTTAGATAAAATTTTGGGAAAGATGATTTGCCTTTATGCTTCAAAGTTGTTTTGCAGCTTCTAGACTCAAGCTTTAAAGACTCAAGACAAAGTTCAAGAGTCTAAGGATTTCTCCAGCTGAGATACACATTCTAATATCCAAAAGTTGATAAACAGTTATTTCAGAAGGTATAAGTTTTACCTATTTTCTTTTCTGAAAGCAAATAAATACTCTTGCCTCTTCTTGGGCTGTACAATATGAGAGGTTGGCCAGCGCCTGGCAGTGGCATGCCCTGGTGCCTTTTCAAAGACCATAGCTCTCTCCTACTTCATTCTCATTTTCTATCCATGGCATTGTACAGATTTAGAGCTAAGGAGACTGTAGAAATTACAGTGAACCCAACAGGTTCCCTTTATGATGGGAAACTAAGCCAGGCCTACGATTCATCTGAATTCACCCAGTTCCTTGGCGGTCGAGCTAGGAGGAGAGCACAAATCTCTCCCCTCCCACTGTTCTTTCCATTAAGACATGTAGCCTCCCATCCAAAACAAGAGAATTTCCATCACACAAGCAAAGGGCAATGAGAGAACTGCTCCTAAACACCTCCCTCAACTTCTTCACCACTTCTTCTTTACTGGATTTGTCCATTCACCTTTGTTCAAGAGTCATGATGCCAGCTTTTTCCCAAACAATGAAATTAAATAATCCCCATACTGACTCGACAAAATCACCCAAAAGCACAAATGGAAGGAGTATGGAGAAGATTGGGCCATGGGTTTATTTCACAGTTTTAACAACTTTACCCAGTAGCTAATTTCTCAGTTCTGGGCATTAAGTGCTTTTGCAAGAGCCTCTGCAATGAAACCAAAGAAAGAATTAAGATACACTCACTGGAATTTGAATCAGCTTCTTGAAGTCCTCCATTTTGCTGTTGCTGCTGTTGAAGAACTTAACACGCAGGTCTTCCTTGATCGCTTCCACGCTGCTCTGAATGTTCTGGTTGTCTTTTAAGGAGTCAAAGAGTTTGAAGTAGAAGGAGACAATTTGGCTCTGAAATATTTTTCTGTCGCTCTCCTTAGGAGGAAAGAGCACAAAGAGAGGTTGATATAAATTTATCCATCAGGAAATAAGCAACAGGAAAGTCAACCAAATGGAAATATTCAGCTTACCTCTCTCCAGTTCTTCAAAACATTTGAGAAGAGAGTCTCATTGTCTGCTACATCTGACTTACTTGCATTCTGAAAAAAAAGGGGGAAACAGGTTCATAATTAGTTCATAAGCCACATAAAAATACAAGTTTTATTGCACTCAGATGCACTCAGATGCTGAAAATTCATTGATTTTCTTTTCAACCCCCTGTTTTCTCCTAGCAAGTATTCCCAAAAGCTATTATGTTGGATATTGCCAACGACTACTGTGTTCTTTTAACTTTCTTATTTTCTAGTATAATCCTTAAATTGATTTGTCACAAATGAACTCAACAAGGCTGATACTTCAATCATCTCAAATAACTACAGTTTTTTAAAGTATCTTCAAGCCTAGTAAAAAAAAAATCAACAGCTATCTGACTATAAAATACTGCCCCCCTATGGTAGAGATATTTATAATATCTACCTGTGTTCCTCCTATTTTGGTATTACGTCAGCTTTAGAAGATAGGTATGTGTGTGAGAGAGATCTGATTGAGTGTTTTGAAAATAAAATAGCTTATGAAAGTTTGACCATAAATATGGAAGTTATTATAATAGCTAAATTTTGGACAAATAGAATATTTAAAATACAAAAACTACTTTAATAATAACTAAAATTTTAAAAGAAATGTATTTAATAAAACAAAAAAATTAAATACAAGTGAGATTATAACTCCTAGAGAATCTCAGCAAGGGACTGAGTTCAGGGTAATTCATAGATATCACAAATGGGGGAGTCAAATTTTAAAACTGCTTTTTGGAGAAAAACACCTATATGTGATTTTTTAAAGCCAAAGTTTCAAGAACATTACCTTCTTTAATTGATTAATTATTTCAGATATTTATTTTTAATGCTAATCTTGACACTATACTGTCACCATCACGGTAGTTTGAGAAACCATAAACTGATAACCACTCATTCTTTCAATACATATGCTACTTGAGATAAAAATTGAATGGATTCTTATAACAAAATCATCAACATCATCCTGTTTTATACCGTATTATGCCCATCTTTCACAAATGCCCTCTTAGTCTTGATAGCAAATTGAGTAGAGGGTTAAAGCAAAATCTAGATCATTCAGTTAAAAACTCATCCAGTCAACAGTCAAAATAACACCAAGTTTCAAGATGACTGTGGACTAGAGATGACAGCCTATCATGGATACAATTCCCAGTCAACATTCAGTAATTTCAAACACAAACAAGTATTATTAAAAGGTCATACTTACAAAATGTTCTTTAAGGTTTTCAATTTCTTTAATAGATATCGCCTGGCAGAGGTAGCTAGAAAAACCCAAAATCGCGCAAAGCTGAAAAGCTAAGATATAACTTGTGTATTTCATTGTTTTGGAGAGAGTTAGGCCAAAGTCGTTGAAATCGGTAGCTTCTGAATTAAGTCAGTCAGGTCCAAAGGACTCAGCTGATCTTTCTCTTGAGTAGCCCACCTGAAGACAATCAGAAAAATGTACTGCATCTCCTTTTGCTGCTGGTATTTATACCCAATTGGAGTCTCATCAGGATTACGTATTTTCACAAGTTTTTTTTTAAATGAGATGGTGACAGATAGACTGAGATGCTAGTTCGTATTAATAACTATGGTTTTGTGGCATTTTGGTGTTGTAGTTAGAGTTTCCTTTCAACTCCTTGGGTCTTTTGATGATGAGACAGACCCATTATGCCCACCATGCCATACTTGTGGGATCCCCAGAAAGCACTTTTACTTCACACCATTCAGGAATTGGAAATTTTTTTGCACCTCCTCCCTTTGCCCTTGCGAAATGTTGGCTCCAAGGTGTTGAGGGAGGACATTGATCATTTGTTTGTGGTCTGGAGCAAGTAAAAAGGAAATTCTAGGGGTTCTCAAACCTTTACAAAGGGGGCACTTTTTCACATTTTTCTTGCAAATAGCCAGAAAGCAAGGAAAGAATGTGGTTAAAGACTAATGTGGTGAGGAAGTCCTTCATCAGAGTTGGTTAAATATTACCATAACTTTAAATTTCTCTGGACCAATACTGCCCAATAAAAAATCTAATGCAAGCCAAATAGATAAATTAAAATTTTCTAGTAGCCCCATTAATAAAACTAAAAATAAACAGGTAAAAATAATTTTTAAAATGTATTGTATATAAACCAATACATTCAAAATATTTCAATATGTATCAATATACAACATTATTAAAATGTTTTATATGCATTCTTTTTACCACACTAAGTCTTAGAGTTGGGTACACATTTTATACCTATAGCACATTTCAATTTAGACTAATCATATTTCAAATGCTCAAGTCAATGTGGCTAGAGGCTACTATGTTGAACAATATACTTCTGGGTGGTCAGTTTTTCTAAATAATCATTAACAATGGAGGATTTTTAAAATTTTTAATTTCTTTTCCTTCCAAATACAAAAAAACATAGAATTCTTTCTCCTCCCTTATAATTACTTATGAAGTGAAGCACGTGGGGATGATACAGAAGGCCAGCCACTCTTTGGTTCCAGCCCACCTTGCATTTCACCCTGCACTGTGTGCCCTGAAGTATCATATATATCAACATGGACTTGAATTCTGACTCCACTACTATCTAGCCATGTGATTTTGAGCATCTAGGACTCCAAAATAGGCCTAACATTAGCCTCCTTCCAGGCCTCAGTTGAAAATTAAATCACACAATACATATAAAGTGCTAAGAATTTTGCCTGTCAGGTAGTAAGCACTCAGTCAAAGTTATCTGTTATTATTGGGCATGCTGGATGATCATCATTCCCATAATAGATGCTGAACTTTTTCTAATTCTATTCCTTTAGCCTTGAGCTCTCTTTTCCTTCATCTGTACCTCTGAGGGTACACTTATCCATCTGTGCCCACTTATCCAAGCCCAGCCTAAAAGGCATTATTTCTGAGTTCTCCCTTCTTTTTTTTTAAATTTTTTAAGATTTTATTTATTTAATTTTAGAAAGGGAAGGGAGGGAGAAAGAGAGAGAGAGAGAGAGAAACATCAATGTGCGGTTGCTGGGGGCTGTGGCCTGCAACCCAGGCATGTGCCCTGACTGGGAATCAAACCTGCGACACTTTGGTTCACAGCCTGCGCTCATTCCACTGAGCTACGCCAGCCAGGGCATCCCTTCTTAAAATTATTCTTCTTAAAATTAAGCTCACAGGACTAGCACTTGTTTCATACTTTAAGTTCTTAGAATTCTAATCCCTCAGTTTCATATTAGAGTTAGTTATTCATGTGCTGTCTCCCATGTTAGACTAAGTTCCTTAAAATAAAAAATTGTTTCATTTCTCGTACAACACTATTTTCTTCCCTAAAAACATTTCAGCCTGGACATTTGCCCACAGACAGCACTAATAAATGTGAATTTGAATGCTTAATTAAGGATCTTCTTTGAGTAATTTTCCCTAAAGTTCTAATCCCAATGTTATCAGACCTAACCTATAGGAAACTAGTTTTTAATTAAACAAAATTTATGATTATGTTGGAAACATGATGCTTATATCTTTAGCCAAATCCTGCTTTCTGAGACAATACTATGTATTGTTTTATTTGAAAAAGGCCTGAAAACTCTTTGAGGGGCTATCTCCCCAAAGAACAAACAAGATCAAAACATATCTGCATGACCAAAGCTTCATGTCATGAAGCCAGTGTTAAGCCAGTGAAAAGTGCAGAAAGCACACTGCTGACCACATAGCTCTAGCATAGTGGTCCTCAAGGAAAAACATGGACCAAGTAGTGTGCTTATAGGTCACACAGCAACAAGAAACCCTTATCAGACCTTTGAGGTACACTGAAGGCACTCAATACCTTCCAGGAAGCCACTGGCTAAGTATCTGGGGAAAGTATTCCTAACTCTCTGGAAAAGAGTTATAATTGTTCCCTTGATTTATTCACTGGAATATGGCATTGGGGGTGAGGAGTAAAGAATAGTGAGATACACAAATAGGAGTTGCATATTGTCTGGGCATTTGTACATTTTTGAAAATGCCTATTTAAAATTACAGGTATGGATTAGAAAGGTGTTTACAATATGCAAAAGATGTCTAGGACCAGTAATTACATGGCCAACATTCAAGCTCTACTGACACTTCATAGCCTCTTCAAGCATAATAACAGGATTATGAAATTTTAGAGATTATTTATGGTCTATTCCCTCATTTTTTAGATTTGTACATCAAGATCCAGTAAAACAAAGTGTTGTGCTGAAATTCATTCAACTGGAAAATGCAGAGCTGAGTGTAGAAACAAGACCCTTTCTCTAATCAACCTGCGCCCGCATCAGTCAGTGCCCACTAGGGTTTTTGCATGTGCCTAAAACTGTGTTAGATATGCAAATTCAAGCCATCAAATTTTATCAGGATTTGGTTTCTGGAATTTTTTTCTTCAGAATTTGTGAGATAATAGTTACTCTTTACATCCTTAAAAAATAGTAAGACTTCAAATAAAAGTTTTAAAATTATTGGTGAGAAATCCCAGCAGACTCAAATTCATGGACATTAAATCTATCAGGACCCCACATTTATTTAGAACAACCCATAATTGGTTTAATGTCCTATTGTTACCTTACTGAAATTTCTAATAGTTTTTTAGCAAAGGGCCCCCATTTTCATTTTGCACAGGTTCCTGCAAATTATGTAACTGGCTCTGTATCCCAGGCTAGAAGTGAATCTTGTGGTATTAAATTTGCATCTTTCAACACACAATTCTTTGGTTCAGAATACTGTCACTACAATAGTATATTCTTTTATGACTTTTTTCCTGTCTTACAAACTTTGTCAAAGAAGACATTTCCCTCTCTTTTCTGCCTGTAAAACACCTTAGGTTGCACATGCAAACTAGAGGTTTCACACTTTGTTGGTTCAGCCAACACTGAGACTGCAGAATAATTCACCACCAAGATATCCTTTCAAAGTTTTTCAAACCCACCAGGAGCCAAAGTGTGACCATATTAGTAAGAAAAAGGGGACTGAAAACTTTCCTTTTTCTTTTCAGCCAGACTTTTTTTCTGAAAACTGGCTACAGTTATGCATTAAGCGTCAGCAATATTTTCGATCATATCTCATACTATCCTTAAGTGAGTAAGAAGTCGTAAGACAAAATTTACACCTTGGTTGCCCTTTTTCCTCTACGATCAGCACTCATATCCCTAGCACTCACAACCAAATTATCTCATCCAGACTATGGTGTAGATTTCTTCCACAGAGTATGAGTCAGTATTGGATCCATTCCCCCACACAATTTTGACTTCCGGAACTCCTGACATCATTCAAACTGAGCTTACGGAGAAAGAATGACATACAAAATGGAAGTCCACACGGAGTCAGATTTTCCCCGCAATTTGACTCATAAAATCCCATGTGCTAAAGGATAGTTTTCTGAATCCCCCTTTTTCTTTCATACCATCTGGGCAACTCCGAGAGGTGAGTCAAAGGATACAGAGGACGTTATACCTATGTAGTACAGTCAGTATTTTATAATATTCCCCACTTACTGTCAGATGGGATTGTGCATTGATAATCTAGAAATTCATGGTCATGCTTTGAAAATCATATTTTTATTCCACAAAAAAAATTTGAAGTACCTGCTAAGTACCAACTACTGTGATTGACCTAGTGTTAACAAAGGAGGATGGGACAGTTCTGTTGTGAAAGTATTTATATATTCTAATTTCAATCAGTTCTTAAGTCTTTATTGAGCACTTTCTACATACATATATGAGGTCTGTCCAGAAGGTACCCATCCCTGTAATATGGAAAACAGACATTTATTGAAGAAGATAAAAGATACAAGAAATGTTATGTACATTTGGACATAGGACAATGATGCCTCAGTTCCCTTCAAGTAGGTACCGTGGGACCTCATACAGTTCTCCCAATTGCCATCAGCTGCCCCATCACAATTTCCTGAATCTCATTGATGGTCTGAAATCTCTTCCCTTTCAAAGTTGATTTTAGTTTTGGGAAAAGCTGGAAGTGACGGCGCACCAAATCTGGACTATAGAGGGGCTGAGTTACCTGAGTAATGTGATGTTTCACTAAAATTCTGCACAAGATGTGATGCATGAGCAGATGCATTGTTGTGATAAAGCTGCCAATAACCAGTTGCCCAAAACTGTGTCCTTCTGAATCATCCAAATAGTATCTGCAAGGAATGTTCAAGTTTAATGCAAAATCTGATACAAATTTGATTCTCTACTAGTCATTTTGAATGAAATAGACTGATTAGTACAGTGAAGTCATCATTGTTAGAGGCATGCTCATTTCCAGTTCACTCTCCTTGGCTGCTGGATTACATCAATGTCATACAAACCATTCTCATTATATTAACAGTGGCTGCATTTTTTCCAGACAGATCTCATGTAGCTTTAGGGTTACAAAGAAGTTAACAATGAGACAACTGGGAGGAACATATGTTGGTATTAGGGTTGATTCCTCTGTTCTGGCTACTGTGTAGTTATCCATATTCTCCTTATATTCTCCATGTACATCCTTCACAGTGGGATCCTAGGGTTGAAATGGACTAATTACTGAACAGAGGAAAAAACACATATCTGACACATGTATTGCATTTTCTCCTCCTATACTATGGCAGGTGTCACTAGTCAGTCATGGCATTCTTTTCTACTCAGTTTAGATATAGCCTCTGAATTTTTTTCAACACTGAAATCAAGAGAGATACTACCAATTTATTAATGTTTCATGATACATTTCCCTTTGGAGGCTAAGGTTTCCTTGTTGTCATACCTCTTACTTAGATCTGCTAAATAAGTTGTTTCAAATTACAAAAAAAGTAAAAGGCATGTTTTTTTCTTCCCAAAACATTAGTGCTAAAGAAAAAAAAACATTACAACCCATGAAGTAATATAAGGGAAAGACCTTCGGCCCAAGATGAAGGAGTCCCAAATTCTGGTCTTAGATCTGTTACTGGTATGATATGGGGTTTTGAGCAAAGCATTTACCCATGCCTTTTATCTCATCTACGCCATCTTAAAAAGAGAAGTTGGATCTAATGAATGGTGTTTCCTGTCATTTCTAACATCCTAAGTTTCTATAACTGTGATTTATGAAGAATATAAGATGTCACTAAGAACTAAGGTTACATGAGGTAGAGACACTAAGAGACTTAGAAATTCAAAGAGAAATAACTAAGTGATGGAAACATTGAGGAATTTCATCACTGGATTGCATTTTGATTAATTTGAATTTAGGCTTAAATTTTAATTCAAATTGAACCTGGAAAGAAATACAGAATTTACAAGGTCAGGTGAGGTATAAAACTTCACAGCCTATAGTTAATCCTTTGCTTCTTTTCCCAATGATCTCAAGAAGTGAGTTATCTTCTTGGTGTCCCCTGAAATGGCACCAAGCTTTGAAAACATGTGCATTTTTACAATGAAGACTTACCCTTCTATCTCCCATCATAAAAGTTTAATACAGAAGATTTAGATTTTCCCCATACTACATGAAGGAGGAATTTTGAATCCATAACCATTCAATAAATAATAATTTTCACCAACGTTTAATAAGTCATTATTCTTGTATCCTTCATCCTTGAATTAATTCATGAAGCACCTGAACCAGATTCCCATCTATTAGTTTTTCAAATAGAAATAGTTTTTAATGATTACAAAATTACGTAGGATCTTTTAAATGAAAACTAGACAACTAAAAGAGCACAAGAAAAGAAAAAATCATCTCTGATTTCACTACCCATAAATAAATTGTTAGCATTTTGTCACAACTTCTTTCATATTTTTCTCATATACCTAATGTAGTACCCAACACAAAATTATTCCTTAATAAACTTTGTGGATTAATTAAGCATGGGGAAAATGGCTCAGTGCTTAAGTCCATAGGCTCTGGAGTCAGGCTGCATGCTTTCAATCATGACTTTGCTCCTCATTATTTGTTGAGTGGAAATGAGTTACTTAATTTCTCTATACTTCAATTTCCTCATATATAAAATGATGATATAAATATTAGGTGTCTCAAGGGATTTTGTGAGTACAAATTAGATTAATACATGTAATGGTGCAATGCTTAACATATAGTAAGAACTCCACAAATGTGTGGTCAACATTACAGGTATCTTCCAAGACCCAGCCTAGTCTTCTTCCTGGCATATGGAATGAAACACTTTAGAGCCTCTTGCCAATAATGGGATCTTGTGACTTGTTCTGACCAGTCTAAGAGAGCCCTTGGAAAGGGCTCTCTTAGACTCTCTTCTCTTCCTAATATGATGGTGGAGGTCATATATTGCCTCTCTTCTCTTCCTAATATGATGGTGGAGGTCATATATTTAAAGGCCATGAAATAAGTCAGAGAAACTTAGAATGGGAGTACAAGTTTGTTCCCATAGCTAAAGAACATGAGTTGCCAAAATGAAAAGTCCAGTGAATCTTTAGCCAAATGAGTGAAAAAGACAGACACCAGGGTACATCATTAAATTTTTGAGAATCTTAGACACAGAGAAAATCTTCAAAGTTCAAGAGAGAAAAACAGTTCACATATAAAGGATGAGGAAAGAGATGTCATTAAACTTCTCAACAGCAATTCTGGAAGCTAGAGGTTGGTGCCTTATCTGAATAAGTCTGAATAAAATAATGTCCAAACTAAAATTTCATACTCAGTCAACTGTTAGGATAAGGACATTCTTTATTCATGAGAGATCCCATAACTTTATTTCCAGTGTACCCTTTCTTGTGAAGGATCTCAAAAGTTGGGAAAGTATTTAACAGAAATTAAATCAAGGAAGAAGATCTCGGATCCAGGAAACAAAGGCTACCTCACAGGAAAGAAGCTAGGAGATTTTGCAGCACAGATAGACAGTCCCAAGAAGATAGTTGTACAGTAGACCTACAGAACAACCAGCACTTGTTAGAACTGAAGGGCTGAGTAGTGTCACAGGGATGTCTTAATAAAAAAAAAATTCAACCAATATGTGTTTGGCCTATACTACAAAGAAATTTCAACACTGTCAGAGATTTCAGTTGGAAAATTATAAATTAGTGATGGGTATATGAAAAACTAAAAAACAAACCAAAAAACATGAATTGTTAACACCAGGAAATACAAACCTTGTGCAAGAAAAATGTAAAAATATATAACAAATAATTTGAACAATATTTACCTAATCATAATAGTGTAAACTCAACTCCAGAAAATGTAATATAGCTATAATGGAAAGATAAAAAGGGGGCATATTAAGTATGTATGTGTGTATGTGTTATATATACGTGTATAATGTGTATACGTGTATATATATACGTGTATATATAACACACACACATATGTATATGTATATATACACATATGTATACAGAATATATATATGTATGTATGTATTATATAATATATACATATATAATATATAATATATACATATATACATATATACATATAATATATATGTATATATACACACATGTATACAGAATATATATATATATATACATATATATATATATATATATATATATATATATATATATATATACACACTGACCAGAAGTATATAGATGCTAACTAAAATGGAAATAAATGCAATATAAAAAATTTTTTATTGATATAGGACTCAGCCAAAATTGATCTAAGAATTGAAGCTAAAGGAATTTGTAAATTATTGCTTTGGGGAAGTATGTTTCAGGAATGGGAAAGCATGAATTAGAGAGCTGCTAATTTTTTGTTGTAAACTTTATACTATTTGCAAAGTTTTGGAGTCCCCAGGCCACCCCCAGGATCAACAATTTACTAGGACACATGGAAATCAGAAAAGTCATGGGATTCATGGTTTTGATCTATTACAGTGAAGGAATATAGACTTAAATCAGCAGAGGAAGAGGCACAAGAGGAGGGTCCAGAAGAGTTTTAGGCTTGGAGCTTCCACTTGTCCTCTCTCAGTGGAAGCGAGATCAATACACATTTCTGAGTAATGACATATGACAATATGCATGGAGTATTGTTAACCAGTGAAGTTCACCAGAGCCTTAGAGTCCACAGTTCATTGGGTCTTGGTTGCATAGACCTGGTTGACTGCCCACATGACTGACCTTCATCTCCAGCCCTTCCACAGGTCAAACTGATACTGTTGGCAGAGGCAAGAATGGCACCAGGTGTTAAGTTGGTGGAGTCTGCAACCTCAGTACTTGAGTTCTGTCTAGGAAAGAACTCAGAGCCAAGACTCAAACTATAAGAGAAAGTTTACTTAAAAAGTGACAGAGGTAGAAGTGAGTGGTAGAAGAACTGGGCTCAGGAAATATATTACAGAGGCAAAAAAAGGGCCCTTGGAGCTTAGGAGAGGAAGAAGAAATATCAGGGGTGGGTTTGAACTGCATGATCAGTGAAATTAAAGATTAAGGTACCTAAGTGGCATGTCTAGTGATATACAAGGGGAAGAAAGACTACCCTTCTTTTCCCTGTTTTGCCCATTGCTAGACTAGACACTTGGGACTTTCTGCCCTGGCAACTTTCTGTACCTGGCCCATCATCCTTGCTGTGCTCATGTCTGTCTACTGCCTACCACAATATCTTGTGGCCCAAGACCTCCAGGTAAACAATGATGCTCTTATCAGGTAGAATAGTCCAAGTAGTAACTGAAGGCAAAAGCTACCTCTCTCCTCAGACAAGCTTAATTCATTACTGCACAGTATTATTTGATTTTTTCTTTTTATACAGTTTGTTCTGCTGTACTATGTGGTTTTTTAAATATGATCACTTCATATTCAATTAGCAAAGAAGAAAATGATACTGATAAAGTATAGAATTCATTTTAGTTTATACTGGATTTTTTCAGCATATTAATGCTTTAAGATAATCAAGTACACATTTTCTCACCATTAGGAGAAATCCTTAGCAATAACTGAAAACCTTAAGGAAAAAGTAAAAAAGTGATAGAAGTTTTTTACTTTAATGCAAGTAGTGGTAGTTCTGTGGTTAACTATTTAATGTGCATTATCTCAGGTAATTATGACAACCATCTAAGGAAGGTAAATTTATTTTCATTTTGTATAGGAGAAAAGTTAAGCTTATAGAAAAGTTATACAACTTGTCCAGAGTCACTAAGCTAGTAAGTGACAAAGCCAGGTGAAGCTGAATCCTGTGCTTATGCTCTTTAACCACTCTGCTCAACCAAGCTAGCACATCATCATGGGATGCCTGCTGCTCTCTACTTGGCTCCTGAAAGCTTGAAGCATTTGCTTTATACCATTAGCAATGTTTGTTTACACATATTTAAAAAAAACAAGTCGAATTTTAGTTCAAAGATAACATGTTGAAGGGATATGGAGGAGCTCATGGATATACAACAGAAGTGAAGAATCATGTGCAAAACAGATGAGCTATACCTGGCCATCTCAGAAGGTCTCAGCCCAGAAACTACTGAACCCTTCTGCAGAGCACCATGAAGGAGTGAATCAATAAACTCTAAAGCTTTTTTCCCCATATTCACATCCTTGCTCCAAAATCAAACCCTGAGGGAGTGAGTCATGTTGCCTGGTCTTGGGTCAGTTGACTGCCCCTTCCTTATCAATTTTATAGTGATTTGGAGAAAAAGAAATCTGATACAAAGATCTTCCAGGTACTCCTTTGGATTTTGTGATGGGAGCACAGGAAACTTGGATTTACCTGCCTGGCCACACATTTTGGGGGTGATAAGATTCTCAGAAAGAAAACAAAGTACTATTAGGAACAGGAAAGATGTTTGGTTGCCAAAAGAACAAAATGACTTTTGCAGGGACTTTCTGAGTAACTCATGGAATGACAAAACCTTCCATGGAATTTATGCAATGTCTTTCTAACATTTTAGGACAATCCTTGAACCTTTTAATACTCAAATGAGCAAATAACAAAGAGGTCATCACTACAATGACAGCTCAGATACTGAATTAGCTCTTGTATATTCCACTTGGGAAGATGCTGGGGGCTGAGACTGACTTGACATTCACCAGACCTGATTCTTCTTCCTGGCTCAGTTATGTTTCCCAGCTTTCCTTTCAGTTACATGTGGACACATGATTGAGTTCTGACCTATACAATGTCAGTGGAAATGATGCTCACCACCCTCCATGGACAACCTTCCATGTAGAGCAAACAGCATTAGTCAGGTTGATGGAGTGGCATATATGGCACCTGCCTGCTGGCCCTGTGGCTCTTTGGGGGTGTGACTCAGAAAGGGACATTTAAGAGATTATACCCTAAGAATCCTGAAACACTAATTCAAAAGAACCTATGCACCCCAAAGTTCATAACAGCATTATCTGCAATAGCCAAGTGCTGGAAACAGCCTAAGTGCCCACCAGTAAATGAGTGGATAAAAAAACTATGGTACATTTACACAATGGAATTCTATGCAGCAGAAAGAAATAAGGAGCTCCTACCCTTTGTGACAGCATAGACAGAACTGGAGAATATTATGCTAAGTGAAATAAGCCAGGCAGTAAAAGGCAAATACCATATGATCTCATTTATAAGTGGAACCTAATAAACAAAACAAACAAATGAGCAAAATAGAACCAGAGACATGGAAATAAAGAACAGACTGACAGTGACCAGAGGGGAGGTGGAAAGGGAATAACGGGGGAAAGAAAGGGAAAAGCCTACTCAAGGAACATGTAAAAAGGACCCGTGGAAATAGACAAGAGGGTAGGGATTGACTGTGGGAGCAGGGGGGTGGGTAGGATCAGGGAGGCAATGGGGGAAAAATTGGTACAACTATAACCAAACAATAATATAAATAAATAAATAAATAAATAAATAAATAAATTTTAGATGCATTTTAAAGGCTTTAAAGCACACTGTTATTGCCTACTCAGACGTGAAAGGTGATGGATAACAGAATACCAAGTAAGAAAACTAAAGTTCTCATCTTTTTCTTCTTCAAATAATCTTGCTCCTTTCCAATTATAGCAGATTCATTACTCCAAACAATTCTTAAGCATATGTCAATGTTTTTACTAAGATTTGACATCCACAAACTTAATGATATATGATTTGCCCTTTTTGAATATTTGAAACATTATTCTCTAATTGAAATCATTGATCATGACATATGCTGGTCATATTTATGATTTTACTGGGAAACCTATTAAACAAACCCCCCAAAAGTATGCCTTACATCCTCTCAGATTATCTTCTCCCTAAAAAGAAAGAAAAACATCAGTCACAAGAAGAGAAATCTAAATGACGTATTACAAAATATTCAGACTATACTTCCATTAGGAAAGTGAAGACTCAAGATGGAAATATTTCTTCACTCCAGGTTGAATTTGAAAAGGTATTTTTCTAGTCTGCTTTTTCAGCAAGACTCTCCATGCACTGTTCTTCTGGCCTGTGGTTGGGGGTTTCCCCCAAGGTGTCTTCCATCCCTTGGCAAGGAGCAGTGACTTGGTGGGTTAGGTTTTCTTTTCAGTCACCTGATAGGATTTCCCAGGACAAAGGTGTCAAGCCAGTTTGACCTGACTTCCCCTCTCCTTCCTGTGGGCCACCCTGAGAAAAAAAGAAATTGGTTTATCCCCGCCCTGCTCTGGGCCTGATGTCATACTTCCTCTCTTCAAGGCAGCTTCTTGAAGCACCCCTAGACACTTCCGCCTCTGCAAGGGGTGAAGGCTTTGAGTGACAATGTCATGGAGTCAGGAGGCTGTTTGACTTCCTCTTATTTGAAGACTATTAGAAACCACCTGCAGAGCTCTCAGGGTTCAAGTTTGCTTTGCATCTTCCCTCTTCTGAGGCAGCCACAGACTGCCACAGCTGCAACATCTGAAGTCACAAAGTAAAAACTGTGCAAAAATGTCCATATGAATGCTCTGAATAAACTCACCTGAATTTTTAGTGAAAAAAAATCCAACTTATCCTCATATGTCTGTCTCACCCACAAAGTTTTAAGGTCCTAGAGGGCATACACAGTATCTGAGTCTTTTTTATCTAACTCAAAGTGCCCATCTCAGTACTTGGCAAGTGTGTTCAATAATTACTGACCACCAGCCTGGAGGATGAAGCCAGCAAGGCCACTTGGCCAGGGCTGTAAGCCCAAAGAGACCTCAATATTTTTAGATGTAGTTCAGTGCCAAATCCATATAGGTAACAGAGTAATACCTCATTACACATGCTGATTTTAGCTACATACCATGCCTACACACTGGTTTCCTAAGAACTATAATACTGTCAATCACAGACACTGTTTCTAGTGGTCATTCTCTATTAAATACTAATGACAACCCATTTTCATGAACTCACTTATGCTGGATTTAAAGGAAATGTTTATATAGTGACTCTCTCTTTCTTGAGATTATAGTGATCTCAAATATAATTACTTTTCTATATTATATTATATTATACATGTATTACATAGGCAATTTAGTGTATACAATACTTGCATGATGGCATGGCATTAACAAAATATATTATTTTTATTATATCTTCAATATAGTATCATGGTTAATAGTATAGACATAGAAACTAGACTGAGTTTGAATCCTGGTTCCATATTTTACCAACTGTGTGAACTTGGGAAAGTTTCTTAAACTCTCTGAATTTAGCTGATAAAATTGGCATCTACTTCATGGGCATTTGTGAGAATCAAAATCACTTTACATGTGAAGCTCTCAGAACAATGCTTGGTGTAGAATAAGTACCATGTGTTCACTATTTGTAATTGAATTTCATGCTTTTTTATGCATAAACTGATTTACAGTAAGTTGCATTTATACATTTCTTCATTTTTAATTTATTTGTTCATGTTAAATGGAAAGTTTTATACAAAGAAATTGTTTTAGGTTAGGCTATACCCGAAGCAAAGCCCGAGCCAAGGGTCATTTCAGTGGTGATGCTAGGAAGTATAGGCAGGGAGTGGGGAGGTGACTGAGGGGAGGGAGGAAGTCCATAAAGGGGTTTAATGAGCAGGAGCTATTGTGGACAACTGGGACTCAATCCATGGAAGCCTTCTGGATGATGGCATAGAACACACCTCAAAGATCCTACCAAGAGGCAAGGAAGCCAGGGTAGGGTATTTATCCTCCAACTCGCTGCATCATTATCTGAGGGCTACTCCCAGGGACACTGACCTCCTTGCCCTTCCAGCCTTCCCCATAGGCACAGCAGAGAGAAGCCCTCAAGCCAGGAATAGTAAGTTGTTACAGTTCAGCACAGTGGGTAAGGACAGGAAGGGAGGCTGCTGAGAAGATATGATCAAGGCACTGGCAGCATCTACTACAGTGAATTTTGTTAACATTTTCCTAATTATGAACTAATAATTTGTTCCCATTTTCATTTCACCATTTATTTCTTGGTAATAGTGAAAGTACACTAACAAGTTCATTTGTCAGGACTCCCTGGATGGCAAGTGATGGAAATCTCAGCTGCATTTTTAACCTGAGATATCATGGGTAACAGAGGGAGAACCTCAGGATTGGGTGGAACCAAGGACTCCAGTGTTGATAGGACTTGTCTCTCACTCTCAGCTCTGCTTCACTTGGTAAGACAATTTCAATCTTGCCTACCACACAATAGCATACTTCATTTGGAGGGAAAATATGCTGAGAAGACATTTCTCCACATCTTCATATTTCACAGATTTTCACCCCCAAAGATAAGCTAACTTTCGTTTTCAATTCCAGTTTGAAATATTGTACTAGTTCATCAAATACTTGTTGATACACTAGACATTGTTCTAGGCAGCCAGGATTACAAAAGAGAGACAAAGCCCCTGTCCCTGTGAATCTTACATTTTGTTGGAGGGGGTTGAAAATTCATAAATAAATAAATAATACAGAGTTATGTCATATAGTGTCAGATTGGGATTATTGTTTTAAAAAGTAAAGTAGAAGAAGAGGATAGTACCATTTTATTTTATTGTGGTGAAATACATGAATACAAAACCTATTATCTTAACTATATTTAAGTGTACATTTCAGTGGCATTGAGTACAGTCATACTGTTGTGTAACCATCACCACCATCCATCTCCAGAGCTCTTTTCATCTTGCAAAACTGAAACTCTACTTACTAAACAATCTCTCCCCATGACCCCCTCCTTCTAGCCCCTAGTAACCACCATTCTACTTTCCTTTTTTCTTTAATCTCCCCCCTTTTCCTCCACACCCCACCTTCAGTTAACCACCATTCTAACCTCTGTTACTCTGAAGCTCAGCTTTAAAAAAAATTTTCACATATAAGGGAGATTATGCAATATTTGTCCTTCTGTGTGTGGCTTACTTCACTTAGCATAATGTCTTCTAGGTTCATCCATGGTGTTACAAATGGCAGAATTCCTTTTTAAAGTCTGGATAATATCCCATCATATAGATATAGATATAGGTATAAATATAGATGTATGTGTAGGTATAGATAGACATGTCACATATCTATATATACCACATTTTTTCTTATATAATGTCTTCTGGGTTCATCCATGTTGTCACAAATGGCAAGATTTCCTTTTTAAAGCTGAACAATATTCCATTATGTTGATATAAATGTAGGTGTAGATAAATACAATACATATCTATGTACCACATTTTCTTTATCCATCACTCATCACTGGACATTTAGATTATTTCCACATTTTAGCTATTCTGACTAAGGGTGCAGTGAATGAGGGATAGCACTATTTTAAATATGGGGTCAGAGAACGCTTTTCCGAAGAAAGGGCTTCTGGGCAGAGATCTAAGTGAAGGGAGAAGTGAGTCGTGAACATGACTAGGAGGAGAGTGTTCAGGCAGAGAGAATACCAAAACAAAAAGGCCTGAGATGGGAGCACCCATAGCCAGGGCTGAGTTATACTAAGGAGATGTTGTGACTGGCTCTGAGGAGCAGGTAGTGGGGTTAAAGAGGTAACCAGGAGCCAGATTAAGCAGGCATGAAGAGGATTTTGGATTTTATTCTAGGAGTAATGTGGTTGTTTCTGCTGGGTTTTGAGCAAGAGAGTAAAATGATCTGACATATGTTTCAACAGGATCTTTGTAGCTGGTGAAGGAAAATTAGGCTTCAGTGAGGACAGAGTAAAAACTGAAAGAACAATTAGGAAGCTAATGCAGTCTCCCAGAAAAATCCAAGTTAAAGGACAAACTGAGTCAAGTGCCTGCCTCAGAAGCAATCCACTGTGGAGCCATATAAAAATATAGTATACCATATAAGCCAGGTTACATAGGAGAAGGAAAGAAGCAGGGCAGACAAATAATAGGTGCCCCTCACATAAATTTATTTTACAAATTACCTCACAAAAAAGTGCTTATTTAAGACATAGACAATGATATTTTCTTAGTGCAGGATCATATTTCCATATTAGCATGTAAATGAAATGTGTTATTACAGCTTTGAAATTTCTGGGTTTTGAAAATAGGAATGTATTTTCTTAGAATAAAAAATTATAAAAATATTACTTTGATGGTTGTATCATTATTCTTTAGATGTAAATGCTAAAATTTAATTAGTAAGTTTCAGTTTTTATAACCTAGTATATTAAAATTCACAGCATTCTCAGAGCCAAAACAAACAAACAAAGAAAAAAGCAAAACAAACAAAGCTCAAAATTATTACTAGTTGCACTGGAAAAATTTCAAAATTAGATACATTTTTGTTTATTATTAAGTAGCATGGCAAAATCAAGGCTTGAAAGGCATTCTTGAAGGTAAATATACTTTTCTGTAGCATTTATCAAGTATGACATAATCACTTATATCTTATCTATACTATTAATCTTTCCAAGTTCATTTCACTCTACAATTTTATTTATTTATTCATCAAACTCTAATTATCATTTTTTGGCATTGGCACTGAAGTATTTTAAAGATCCACTTGTAAATCTTTTTTAAGTATATTTTATTGATTATGCTGTTACAGTTGTCCCAATATTCCCCCTTTGCCCCCCTCCCCCCAGTACCCCTCTTCCCTCCAGCAATCCTCCCCTTAGTTCACATCCATGGGTTGTGCATATAAGTTCTTTGACTCCTCCATTTGCTATACTATTCCTAACATCTCCCTGTCTATTTTGTACCTACCAATTGTGCTTCTTAATCCCTGTAACTTTTCCCCCATTCTTCCCCTTCTCCCTCCCCACTGATAACCCTCCATATGATCTCCATATCTATGATTCTGTTCCTGTTCTAGTTATTTGCTTGCTTAGTTTGTTTTTGTTTTTGCTCTTTTAGATTCATTTGTTGATAGTTGTGAGTTTGTTGTCATTTTACTCTTTATTGTTTTGATCTTCTTTTTCTTAAATAAATCCCTTTCACATTTCATATAATAAGGGTTTGGTGATCATGGACTCCTTTAGCCTTGCCTTGTCTGGGAAGCACTTTATCTGCCCTTCCATTCTAAATGATAGCTTTCCTGGATAGAGTAATCTTGGTTGTAGGTTCTTGCTTTTTACCATTTTGAATACTTCTGGCCAATCCTTTTTTGCCTGCAAAGTTTCTTTTGAGAAATCAGCTGATAGTCTTATGTGAAATCCTTTGTAGGTAACTCTCTTTTTCTTTTGCTGTTTTCCAGGTTCTCTCTTCATCTTTAACCTTTGGCATTTTAAAATTATAATGTGTCTTGGTGTGTTCCTCTTTGTGTCCATCTTGTTTTGGGCTCTGTGTTTCCTGGGCTTGTATGCCTATTTCCTTCACCAAATTGGGGATGTTTTCTTTCATTATTTTTTCAAATAAGTTTTCAGTTTCTTGGTTTTCTTCTTCTCTTTCTGCCATCCTTATGATTCTGATGTTGGGAGTTTTGGAGATGTCCCCAAGTCTTCTTATTCTCTCCTCATTTTTTTGAATTCTTGTTTCTTCATTCTGTACTGGTTGACTGTTTATTCCTTCCTTATGTTCCAAATTGTTGAGTTGAACCCTGGCTTCCTCCCCTTCACTGATGGGTTCCCTGTGGATTTTTCTTTATTTCACTTAGTGTAGCCTTTATTTCTTCCCTTAAGTGTTTACTGTACTCAATTAGTTCTATGAGCATCCTTATCACCAGTGTTTTGCATTCTGCATCTGATAGCTTGGCTATCTTCATTAGTTAGTTCTTTTTCTGGAGTTTTGATCTGTTCTTTCATTTGGGCCATATTTCTTTGTCTCCTCAATTTGGCAGCCTCCCTGTGTTTGTTTCTGTGTATTAGGTAGAATTGATTTGACTCCCTGTCTTGGTGCAACTGTTACATTATAAGGGGCAGAGCCTTAGGTATTCACCAGGGTGTGGCAACCCACTTCATTACTTTGTGGCGCTGGTGCTATATATGAGGGAGGGGTCAAAGAAGGAACAATGCCACTTGCATGACCATCACCCCATTTCCAGTCACTTCACCCCCTTCCCAAATGCAACTGGAGCCCCTCTAGCTATTGCCCTGCTGATGGTTCCCAGAGTGGGTGGGTTTGTGTACATCCTAGGATCATCAGTGCCCTTTAGACAGACTCTCCTGAGAGACCAGTAGTTTCTTCCATCACGCCAAACCCCACTGGTTTTTATAGCCAGAAGTTATGAGGCTTTATTTTCCCACTGCTGGAATCCTGGGTTGCATGGTCTAGCCTGAGGCTGGGATCGCTCTTTCCCCAGGTGTCTCTCCTGGTTTTTATCCACCACACATGAATGTGAGATAGCCCATTCCATTGGCTACCGCTGCCACCACATCACTGCCACCACACATCCTCTCTGCCCCAGCTCCCTGTCTCTGTTCCTCCTATCCATCTGGATGAATATTTCTTCTTTTGACCCTTAGTTGTCAGACTTCCATACAGTTCAATTTTCTGGCAGTTCTGCTTGGCTTTTGCTTTGAGGTTAGTTGTGATTCTTATGGTTGTGCAAGGAGGCAAAGCATGTCTACCTATACCTACATCTTGGCTGGAAGTCCACAAAATAAACTCTAAAGCAAAGGTCAGCTCCTACTGATATGTGTCAGGCTCCCACTTCTAACACTTTTAATATCCACATTATCATTAACCTTTGAATAAAGTAATCATTGTCTGAGGTCCCTTATGCTTACAGTTTTGCTACTTCTACATATTGATGGCTTCTCAATCTCACTTCCAGCAGACTTTAGAACCTCTGATCCACCCATCCCACTCTGCACAGATATCTCCCATTGGATGCTATCTTTCTTAAGACTCCTTTGTTTAGAAGGATTGAAAACCAACTTGAGCTACCTGAAGAAAAAAAAATTCAGCCATGGTTCAAAATCTCTCTCTCTTTCTCTCCCACCTTCACTCCCTCTGTCTGAATGTAAGCTACATGATTATCATCCCCACCTTTCTATGCACATTTTTAAAATTCTATCTTTTCCCACATATTTGCTTTTCCCCTTGAGGGACAAATGATGTTCACCTCATGGCTCTAGAATTCTTACTTTCCCTGTGGTTCCAGCCAAAGACAGAAAACTCAACTACCTCTGAATCATAAATCAGAATTTTCAATGGAATTAACTGATCCATCTGGATTGCCTGTTATCAATCTTGCAATAACCACATGTGTGCTGAGCTCTCTGCTGTAATGCAATGAAGTAGAAACTACATTTCCCAGGATCCTCTTCTCTGTATATTCTCTGGTTTGAGTGGACCAATTAAGGTACATGCACAAAATTTAAAAGGTAGAAGAGAGAAGGGGAAATTATTCTCTAGAGGTGGGCACAGGTATAGGTATGAGGTTCAAAGCAGCTTCAGGGAAAGTTTGCTGAAAATTTCCCATGTTAGTACTTCAGACTGATGTGGTCCACAGAAACCTTACAGATGTTCTTGAGATTTACAGCTGCTTCAGGGTCAATCTAAAATACCACACAGCTCCATGCTATAGGCTGACACTGTCAGTGGCAGCTTGCCTGACCACAGATCCAGCAACTATTGAATCACATTCTAATTCTTTTCACTAAAACTTTCCATTCATTTTTTTAAAGATTTTATTTATTTACTTATTTTTAGAGAAGGAAGAGAGGGAGATAGAGAGAGAAAGAGAGAGAAACATCAATGTGCAGTTGCTGGGGGTCATGGCCTGCAACCCAGGCATGTACCCTGACTGGGAATCGAACCTGAAACACTTTGGTTCACAGCCCGTGCTCAGTCCACTGAGCTACACCATCCAGGGCACTTTCCATTCATGAAATACCTAAAACAGCTTCTATTTTTCTGACCAAACCCTGAATGTTACATCTGAGCAAACCAACAAACAGGGCTGCCAGGTACAGGGTGGACCTCAAAGGAAACATCTGTGAGCAGGGAATATCCACCCAAATGAGTTTACTAGTTGTCTGACAGTCGTCTCTAACATAGTCTATCTACACTAAGCCTCCTTCTCTTGTATTCTCTTTCTGTGCTGGTGGTATCACTTCTACTTAGAAGCCTCCTACATATAACCATTCTCTTAGGTCTGCCAATTTTATCTCCTAATCTAATATTTTTAGCCTCCTGCACATCCTTCAGAAACAGCCTTGTTATCTTTCCTAAAACCCAACAACTGCCTAACCAGCTTCTGGTCTCTGCGGGTATCCTCTCAACTCCACTATTCAAACAGAGATTATTTTTCCAAAGGTAAATAAAATTATGGCATGCCTTTCCTCAGAAAAGAACTACTCATCACTACAGGTTATTTATTGTGGGACAGGAGACCATCCCTGGACTTCTGCCCACCTGTCCATCCTCACCTCAACATTCTCTGACTCACATTTTAAGCTCCAGTATCACCAAATTGATTTCCAGCCTCAGTTTGTGCTGAATCCTCTGTCACCTGCTAGCTCCAGTATTTTAAGACTCAGATTGAATATCACCTTTTCCAAGAAGCTTTCACTGATGCACTTAAGCTGAATACAGTTCTCTTCCTGCCTTCCTTTGTACTCTCTTTGCAGATGTGCCTATCTTCATCATTTTACTTTTCACATCATACAGGGTGTGACAAAAGTAGGCTTACAGTTGTCCATATATAAAATAATACAATAAATAATAATACAAGAATACAGAGTACATAAACTCTGTTTCATGTACTCACAATTGTAAACCTACTTTTACCCTACCCTGTATTATAATTTTGCTTATGTGTGTATTTTCTCCACTAAGTTAAGTGGTTCCTCAAGACAAAGAAGGTTTTATTTGGTAAATACTTTATTCATAATCCTTTTTGTTTACCAGTATACTGTATACCAAGCAACTGTATACCAGTCGCTTGTCTTAATTTCTTTAATCTTCTGACTATTCTATGAAGTAGATATTTTTATTTCCAATTTGTAGATGATCCAATAGTCACAAAGAGTCAACATAAGGCAACTGTCACCATAACATAGAAAGAAAATAATAAAGAGAATAGCAGGCTCTTTGTATTTTGATAACTTTACAGGGAAAAGCTGTCATAGCCTTGGAATGGATGTTGGGGCAGATCATTGAGCCTGTGAGGGGACAGATGCTGGAACCAGTTCTGAGGAAGTACTCTTGGGGCCAGGAGGCACCTGAGAGGTGGCCTGGTGCATAGACTGTAAGAACTAGGCATTAAGAATATCAGGTTTAGGAGGCAGAGTTTGGGCACCTTGGGCCATTCATGACAGGAAGACTGAAATCACCTGCCTTGGAGTGTTTCAGTGTTAGCATCCTGTGTGAGGGTCTGTGCAAGCCCCATCCTTCACACAGTGTAAGGTCTCCCAATGACACCAAGTGGCAGCAGGGGAAATGACCATCGAGGACCACTTCATTGTGCAACTACCTTTTTGAATGTATAAGCCCCTCAGGATTTGATAAGAAGTTTGAAGTTCCTATAAGAAGGAAATGCTGGATTTGTTGCTGAAAGGTGAGTGAAATTTAGAGTTCAATGTGACACCCAATAAATAACATCCTTCTCTTCTTCCTGGTTCTGTGCCAGTTGAAAAATAAGACAAAAGGTAGAGCAAAATAAGACAAATGGAAGAGCAAAGTGTTACTATTTTGCTGATTGAGATGATATTAGTGGATGTAGCTCCAATCTGTGGGCAAGTGGGAATCCTAAAACTGAACCTCAGAATTAAGAGACTTACCCAGGGAACCTGTGGTAAAATCTCTATGGAATGAAAATGAGTGACTAAAGGATGTGATGACCACCAGGGCACTAGTAGGTGACATGGTCTGATGATGTAGTTAAGCAGGAAGGACCTACTGAGTTTCAGGAAGGAGTTAGGGAGAATGGTGCAGATGTTTGTGATGAAAGGCAAAAGGGCACTTCAACTCCCTCTACCTCCAAACCTAGGGGTATAAGAGGTAGAGGAGAAGAAACAGCCACATCTAGAGAGAGCTGCAAGGAAACCAAGTCACCAGTGGAGAGTTAGGTTAGTTACAGCAAGACGGTGACGTTCAGGGAAAGTGTTACTGATATAATGGATTTTGCTGGTTACTGATGATGAGTTCAGATGACACAATGGAAGGGGTTCAAAGGTGAAGATGGGGCCAGAGAAAAGGAAGTTCAGAGCCATTATGGAGATGAAAGCCTGGGGATGAGAGGTGACCTCATGTCTGGGCTTCTTGTGGCATGTCTTAAACAGGGATGAAGAGCACCATGGGGTTATCCCTGGAAGCCTCAGGCCCAGAGTTGTGGGAGGGCTCTGAATGTTGAGGATCCTATGAAGAACACAGAGATATGGATTCCCTCTTCACTTCTGCTAATAGTTATGTAGAAGTTGAGGAAGCACTCGTCTTCTTTCCCAGAGGGACACAAGCTCCAGGCTTTTTTGGGACCATCCAGGGAAGAGGGTGTCACATCTGTGTTAATACCTATACATACGGAGCCAAAAGAGGCAGGTCTCTTAAGAAAGAGAATGGCATACAGACAGACACATAGGAGGGAAGGTGTGAATAGGACACATGGTAAGAGGCCAGTGTCCCTGGAACCAGTAGGAGATATCAGAGCTATGAGAGAACAAGGGAGTCTCTGAACTGAATGTCATCACTTCAGTGGGGAGGGAAGTGGAGTTCAGAGGAGTAGCAGGAGCCCGGTGTAAGTAGGAACATATGCAATATATCTTGGAAAATTCTCCTAAAAAATAGCCCTGGCTGGCGTAGTTCAGTGGATTGAGCGCGGGCTGCAAACCAAAGTGTTGCAGGTTTGATTCCCAGTCAGGGCACATGCCTGGGTTGCAGGCCACGGCCCCCAGCAACTGCACATTGATGTTTCTCTCTCTCTCTCTCTTTCTCCCTCCCTTCCCTCTCTAAAAATAAATACAATCTAAAAAAAATTTTTAAAAAAAGAAAATTTTCCTAAAAAATAATCACCTAAAAAAGAAAATGATGAATCACTTAAAGGAGAACTGGTTTATTGTTTGGGAAATTCACTAAAGGGAAATAGGCAAAACTTGTTTTAAAATGTTTATTATAATCTACCTAAAATTTCTGTTGGCAGCATTATTATTGGCAGCTACTTCAATGGTGTCGTGAATAAATCCTCATGACAATAGTAGTCACCAGCTGTGAGCTCTGAAGTAAAGTGTCCTTTTACATGACAAATTTAAAGTAACAAATTTTAGGATTTACCATTACAACAGTTTCTCATAGAATGTTCTTGGAAAACCTATTGATAAATTAAAACTCCAAGTGGATCATATGCCTTTCTTTTAAGTGATGCTTGGGGAAATAAAAATATCCTAAAATTTTTAGAAATTATACTTTACCAATATAGAAATAGTTCCAGAAAACCTATATTACTCTTAAACATGTTTTGTTTCACTGATGTTTGTGAAATTCGAGAAATTATTTGATAAATTTAGACTTTTTTGAAGAGTCTCCACTAAAAGCTATTGCTCTTTAGGGCTTGCCTTGGCTACCTGGAGGACCTTAAATCTCCAATTCAGGCTATTAGATTTCTCAGTTGATATTTTGAGGTCCAAAATTTTCTCATCATAATTTAGAATAGCTTTTAAAATAACTGTTAGAAGGCATAAATTGATTTCATACTTAGGGCTTTTTGGAGTTGCTTATTATCTATCTATCTTAAATCATCGTGACTTGTATGTATTTACATAATTTATAACCATATTTCTCTTATAAAAGAATAAATCTATATTTAAAGTGTAATAGGCAAGTGGATCATTTAATTTTTGCCACAGCTTACTTTTATCCATTGATTTGGAAACCGCATTCAAGATAATCCTTTCTACCAAGAATTAGCCCTCTGATATAGCAGCAAAGTGCCATTAACTACCATTTCCACTGACAGCTGAGGTTGTGGTTTTGCATTCAGCACTTTTTTCCTTGTGTGGCGTATAGATCAAAAGACGTTACTATTATAATAATGTGAGTAATCAACCGAACCTGTGGTTCCTACTACCATGAAAAATGTTCTTTCTCAGTAGAAAACTCATTGGTCATTCCCAAGATGTTACAAATGCACAGAAAAAAATGAATAATATTGGCTCTTACCTTCTTGTCTAAGAAATAAGACTTAGTTCTTCATTTGCGGTTAAAGGAAGTTACTGTGGTAACACACACCATTTTTTCATTAGGAGATGAGCTAAGCAGGAAACAGCAACCTAAGAGATGTCACCAGTGAATTTTATGCTAATGATATTCACTTTAATCATACAAATAGTAAACATGAAAATTAATGTTATTTTAATCTCCTCAAACAACACATAACATATTAATGTTACACTTTGTTAGATGTTTTTCTTTTCTGTGAAGAGAAACCCAATAGATTCTTTTCCTCTCCACTAATGATACACCAGTCCTCCTGTTTTTCTACTCAGGTATCTCAAAGACACTATGAGAACTAACATCTTTGTTTCTAGAATCAGGCTTTGTTCTCAGGCCACAACAGAAAAAAAAACAAAATAAGTTAAGTGGGGTTCAAATCAGAATTATTGTAAGTACATGGTTGCTAGGTGGAACTGACAACTCTGGCATGCACAGTCCACACATTGGGCACCCCTAGATCTCTCCAAAACTCCCTGAGTCCACCCTTATCCCCATCTCCACTACCTCCACCCTGGTCAGGTTGCACCCATCTCTCACACGCACCACTGCAACAAGTGCCTTTTAATTGCCTCCTAAGCTTCCACTTCTACTGTGAGTGCTGAGAGTGAGTGAGCATGTCCACTGTGATTGGTCAAAGCCCATGCCATTCAGTTTGTTAAATATTTTTATTACCATCCCTGCCCGCAAACCTGTTGCCATATAAGAGCCAGAGTGATCTTCATAGCATAAATCATGGCTTGCAACTCCCCTGATTATAATGATTTTATCTGGCTGGCAATACCTAAAACCACTGATCTATCTTAACATCAAGAAAAGAGAAACCATTACAGGCTTTCTGAAGGATGCAATAGGCAGTTCACAGCACCACTGTGAAGTATTCTTGCCAAATACTTGAAACTGAAGCTGAATCTAATTACCAGCTTACAGGAAATTCTGGGGAAGAGAGACATGTCAAATGTCACTGTGAGGATAACAGCAGCAAAATGCTAAGTGGAAAATTCTATGGGACAAATGATCTGGTTTCTTTAACAAATAAATGTTAGATTGAGAGAAAAAAGGACACACACACAACAGTGTAGGTGTTGTTATAGATCAAAAAATATATCTATCCTTTTTTGGATTCTGATTGAAACAAACCAACTATGAAAAGACATTGGTGAGATGTTCAAGTTTGATGATATTAATAAATTATTATCAATTTTCATATGTAATAATGATGTTCCAGATGTTTTTTAAGAGTCCTTATGCTGCCCTGGCTGACATAGCTCAGTGAATTGAGTACGGGCTTCGAACCAAAGTATCGCAGGTTCGATTCCCAGCCAGGGCACATGCCTGGGTTGCAGGCCACGGCCCCCAGCAACTGCACACTGATGCTTCTCTCTCTCTCTCTTTCTTCCTCCCTTCCCTCTCTAAAAATAAATAAATAAATCTTAGAAAAAAGAGTCCTTATGCTGTGGTACATTCATACAATGAAATACTACTCAGCCATAAAAAAAGCAGGAAATCTTACCTTTTGCAACAGCATGGATGGACCTGGAGAGTATTACACCAAGTGAAATAAGCCAGTCAGAGAAAGAAAAATACCACATGATTTCACTAATATGTGGAATCAATTGAACAAAACAAGCTAACAAATAAAATAGAAACAGACTCCTAGATAGAGAAAACAGACTGACAGTTGTCAGGCAGAAGGGGTTTGTGGGGCTGGGTGAAAGAGGTAAATGGATTAAGGGAAAAAATCCTCATAGACAGACAAGAGTATGGTGATTGCCAGAGTAAAAAGAGAATAGAGGGAGGCAGAAGAGGGTAAAAGAGGGATAAACGGTGACAGAAGGAGACTTGACTTTGATGGTGAATAGACAATATAATATACAGATGATGTATTATAAAATTTTACACCCGAAACCTATATAATTATATTAACCAATGTCACTTCAATTAATTCAATAAAAGTTTTTAATCAGTTCTTAATACAGCAAAGTTTCTACTATAAACTGCACTTCAATCAACATTTCAAAATATCTAACTTGAAAAATAAAAGATATGCAAAAACAAACAAAAAAGAAGTCTTTATTTCTTAGATATACTGGAGTATTTATGGATAAAACTATTATATCCAAAATTTTCTTTAAAATAATCTGGAGTAGAAGATTGAGATGTACAAGTGAACCAAAATTGTCAGATATTTGGAATATTTTAAGCTGAATGTTGAGTGTATTAGGCTTTGTCTCTTTTTAAATAATGGTTTCTCTATTTTTTGTAAGTTTCAAGATTTTATAACAAAGAGATAAGAATATTAATAGAAAGAAAATCCTTTGATGATGTCCTTTTACTCTCAGAATGAAATTCAAACTCCTCACTCTGTCCTTTTCCTCCTACATGATCTGATTTCTACATGTTTCTCCAATTCATCATTTACCATTCTCACTGTTTACTGGGCTCCGGCCACCCTGACCCCTTTGTCATTCTTTGAGTGCTCCAAAGCCTTCCCCACTTCAAGGTCTTTGCAGTTGCGGTTTCTTTGGCCTCAAATGCTCTTTCTCCAGAAACTCACATAGCCATGTGAGTTTTGATCTTTCAAGTCTCAGCTTAAATATCAGCTTTGATCTTTCAAGTCTCAGCTTAAATATCAGTGCCATTTCATCTCAGAAATCTTCCCTGAGCATCCTATCTAAAATAACCCACCCACTCCAGCCAGCTATTTTTATTATATTTCTCTGGTAATTTCCTTCATAGCACTTACAGTCTGAAATTATCTATTTTATTGTTATTTTTTTACTTTTAATTTTATTTTAATTGTTGTTGCAGTATAATTTTCTATCTTTTACACCCATCCCAACCCACCCACCCAGCCCTCCCCTCTTTCCTCCCATTTCCACCTGCCCCTAGTTTTTATCCATGTGTCCTTTATAATTCTTCCTATAAACCCTTTCCCTTTTCCCCTGAAATTTCCTCTCCTCTCCCCTCTGAACTCTGTCAGTCTGTTCTTTATTTCAGTGTCTTTGGTTATACTTTGCTTGTTTCTTTGTTTTGTTGTTTAGGTTCCTGTTAAAGGTGAGATCATATGATATTTGTCTTTCACTGCCTGGCTTATTTCACTTAGTGTAATGCTTTCCAGTTGCATCCATGCTGTTGCAAAGGGTAGGAGCTCCTTCTTTCTTTCTGTTTTGTAGAATTCCACTGTGTAAATGTACCATAGTTTTTTGATCCATTTATTTACTGATGGGCATCTAGGATGCTTCCAACACTTGGCTATTGTAAATTGTGCTGCTATGAACATTGGGGTTCATAGGTTCTTTTGGATTGGTGTTTCAGGGTCCTTAGGATATAATCCCAGCAGTGGAATTGCTGGGTCAAAAGGCAGGTCCATTTTTAGTTTTCTGATAAAATTCCATACTGTTTTCCATAGTGGTTGTATGAGTTTGCAATCCCACCAACAGTGCACTAGGGTCCCCTTTTCTTCATAACCTCTCCAACACTTGTTTGTTGCTTTGTTTATGGTGGCCATTCTGACTGGTGTGAAGTGGTATCTCATTGTGGTTTTAATTTGCACCTCTCTGATAGCTAGCAATACTGCGCATCTTTTCATGTGTTTCTGGATCTTCTGTATGTCCTCCTTGGAGAAGTGTCTGTTCAAGTCCTTTGCCCATTTTTTAATTGGGTTGCTTGTCTTCTTAGAATGGAGTCATGTAATTTCTTTATATATTTTGGAGATTAAACCCTTCTCTGAGGTATCATTGGCAAATATGTTTTCCCATACAGTTGGTTCTCTTTTTATTTTAATACTTTTTCTTTAGCTGTGCAGAAACTTTTTATTTTGATGAGATCCCATTTGTTTATTCTTTCCTTTATGTCCCTTGCTCTGGGGGACGTATCAATAAAAATGTTTCTGCATGAAATATCTGAGATTTTCCTGCCTATGCTTTCCTCTAGGACTTTAATGGTGGCATGGCTTATATTTAAGTCTTTTATCCACCTTGAATTTATTTTTGTGTATGGCATAAGTTGGTGCTGGAGTTTCATTTTTTTGCACGTAGCTGTCCAGTTCTCCCAACACCATTTGTTGAAGAGACTGTTTTTACTCCATTTTATGTTGCTGCCCCCTTTGTCAAATATTAATTGACCGTAGAGACTTGGGCTTATTTCTGGGCTCTCTGTTCTGTTCCATTGGTCCATATGCCTGTTTTTATGCCAGTACCAGGCTGTTTTGATTACAGTGGCCTTGTAATACAGTTTGGTTTCAAATATTGTGATCCTTCCTACTTTGCTTTTCTTTCTCAAAATTGGTGAAGCTATTTGGGGTCATTTATGGTTCCATATAAATTTTTGAAGTGTTTGTTTTATGTCTGTGAAATATGCCATTGGTACTTTAATAGGTATTGCATTGAATCTGTAAATTGCTTTGGGTAGTATGGACATTTTGATGATGTTAATTCTTCCAATCCATGAACACGGCATATGTTTCCATTTGTTTATGTCTTCCTTAACTTCTTTCTTCAGTGTTGTGTAGTTTTCTGTATACAGGCCTTTTATTTCCTTGGTTAGATTTATTCCTAGGTATTTTATTTTTCTTTTTGCTATATCAAATGGGATTTTTTTTCCTGATTTCTGTTTTTGCTATTTCATTGTTGGTATACAAAAATGCCTTTGATTTATGGATATTGACTTTGTATCCTGCAGTTTTGCCAAATTCGTTTATTAGGTCAAGCAGTTTTTTGGTAGAGTCTACTAGGATTTTCTAGGTACACTATCATGTCATCTGCAAACAATGACAGTTTTGCTTCCTCCTTTCTGATTTGGATGCCTTTTATTTCCTTTTCTTGTCTGATCACTGTGGCTAAAACTTCCAATACAATATTGAATAAAAGTGGTGAAAGTGGACAACCTTGTTTTGTTCCTGATCTTAGTGGAAAAGATTTTAGTTTTTGCCCACTGAGTATGATGTTGGCTGTAGGTCTCTCATATATGGCCTTTATTAAGTTTTATTGTTATTTTTGTTGTCACTGTTGTTTGCTTATTTTCTGCTTCCACATTAGACTGTAAGCATCTTGAAGGTAGGGGTATTGCCTCTTTTCATGACTATTTTCTAGTGTTAGAATAGTACTAAGCATGCAATGATAACTCAATAAACAAATCAAATAAACAAATTAGGTATTGAAAATAGTCAAATAACCAAGAAAAAATCAATATCAGTTTTTTTCTGTCTCCTTAATTTTGCTTAGCATGGTATTCTCAAGATCAATCCATGTTGTTGAAAATTACAATATTTCATATTTTCTTATGGTTTGATAGTATTCCTTTGTATATATGTACCACATCTTCTTTACCCAATCATCTGTTGAAGGACACTTCAGTTGCTTTCATGTCTTGACCAACGTGAATAATGCTGCAATGAACATAAAGGTACATATATCTTTATGAATGCATGTTTTCAAAATTTTTAGGTAGATACACAACAGGGGGTTTGCTGGAACATATGGCAACTCTATTCTCAATTTTTTGAGGAACCTCCATACTGTTTTCCATAATGGTTGTACTGGTTTATACATCCACCAGCAGTGAATGTGGGATCCTTTTTCTCCACAACCTCTTCAACTTGTATTGTTACTCATCTTGTTGATGATAGCCATTCTAACAGGTGTATCTTTGATTTGCATTTCACTAATAGCTAGTGAAGTTAAAAATCTTTTCATATATCTGTTGACCATTTGTATGTCTTCTTGGGAGAAGTGTCTGTTTAGGTCCCCTGCCCATTTTTTAATTGGATTGTTTGTTTTTTTGTTGCTGTTGAGTGGTATGTGTTCTTTATATATTTTGTATATGAACCCCTTATTGGAGGTGTTGTTTTCAAATATCTTCTCCCATTTGGTTGGTTGCCTTTTTGTTTTGTTGACAGTTACACAACATGGTTAGATCTTGAGAATATCACGCTAAGCCAAATAAACCAGATAGAAAACATCAACCACCATATGATTTCACTCATATGTGGGATATAAAACTGAAAATAACAAATGAACAAACAAGACAAACAAACAAAAATCATAGATACAGACAACAGTATGGTGGTTACCAGAGGAGAAGAAGGGTGACTAGAGGTAGTAAAGAGTGAAAGGGGTCAATTATATGGTGACCAAAGGAAATTTGACTTTGGGTGGTAAACACACAATGCAATGTACAGATGCTATATTATGGAATTGTGCACTTGAAGCTTATATAATCTTATTGGCCAATGTGTTCCTCTGTACCTCACAAACTCTCCGTACTTTAGTTTCTTCATCTGTAAAATAGGTGAAATAATGGTATTATTATGTGAATTATATAGGTTAATATTTGTTGTGTTTAAAATAGTGCCAGGTACACAGTATGGCCATGAAAAGATTTTTGACAAATTAATAATAATAATAATAGGAGGAAGAAATGTAGTCCACAGAGAGGGAACAGAATGTGTAGGCTCCCAGGGCAGATGTTCTGACACACTAGAAGAGCCATGATGTCTGTTTTTAAGACCCCATCCATTCTGATTGGTTAGATATTCATTCTGATTGACCAAAGCCCATGCTCTAAGTTTCAACTCTGACCCTTGCAAATATTCCTGACAAGAGGGAATTGAAAGACAAGGAATCTAAAGTTTAAAGAGCAAAGCCAGTTAGGGGAAGAGTGTTAAGAGATGAGGTTGAATGTGAATCCACCATACCAAGGAAGCCTGGGCCAGAATGAGGTTGAGGACAGTGAGGTGAATAGGGGAGAATGGAAGGACACACACTCTCAGGATCAGGCAAGCACCATTTGCACAATGCTGAAAGTGAATTTCTCCTTAAAGTTTGCATACCAGATACCCCACCAGGCTCATTCAACTGCCCACCCTGTTGGAGGCCATTTTATGAGCTTGCTCATTATGACAAGGGCAATGAAAAGCTATTGAAGGATTTTGAGGAGTGAGGGAAGTAGATGCTATGATAGCATCTGCACATTGAAAAGTCCTCCCTGGCTGCACAGATGGAAGAAGATCCAGGGTGAGCAGCTAAAGGCACTTATAAGTAGCAGTGCTTGGCTGGGAATCCAGATCATTCACTGCTCCCAGAGGACTCTGGAGTGCTACGACAGTGATATGTGCTCTCTGGAACAAATTGTCCAAATATGCTCCAGTGGCCCCAGAGCTAGTCCTCACAGCTCATTCAGACTTTAAAAGTTGTCTCTTAAGATTTACGTAACTTGGGTTCATGGCTACCTGGGGCCCCAGTACCCAAGCCAAGAATAGTCTTTGGCAGTCAGAGGGCCTTAGAAACCTGGCTCTAGTATGATGGGACATCATTATTATCAAAAGACATGGCAATAATGGAACAACAAAGAACCCCTAGGAGTAATTCAGAATCCCCAAAATTGTACCGAGGTTCACAGATCCCTTGTCTGTGAGGGGTGAAATCTAAACTGTACAGTTAGGATTTTGGTTTCAAGTAACAAAAAATTCTATTTAAATTGGCCTATAACAATAAAAGAACTCAATTGTAACACCTGACTGCAACATAAGGAAAGTTGGGGCATTTTTTAATTTAGAATCTAGCTCCACTTCTTTGTGATTTTCTAAACTTTGGCTACTTTGTACTGGCTTCATTCATAGGCTAAATTGCTTCATGGTAATGAGATACCAACCACAGTAATTTATGTTAGTCTTTTTCATTCATATCAGGAGAAGACAGTAGTCTTTTCTTCAATTATTGGGCAAAATTTATGAGCTTGAAAATGATTAGACTCCCTCAGGATGAATTATCGTGGCTGGATGAATTGCACTGGTCCTGTGCTGACTGAACCATTCACTGTGGCAAGGACGTTGACCAACCTCTATCTTCATCTTTGCCCACTTCCTAATCTCTTTACCGTACTTTATCTTTACTCTATAGTTCTTATTATTCAAGTTATTATATACTTGTCTTTGTTTATTTGTTGCCTATTCCCCATTTAAAAATATAAGCTTCATTAGAATAAAGAATTTGTGTCATTCCCTGTGCCCAGAACTGTGCATGGTACAAATAAATATTGCATGGCTGGATGGATGATCTGGACTAGTGTCAGCAGTGAATGGTTATTAAGGAAGCAGAGGACAGGCATGGATGGCTCTTGCCGGAAAATTAGCTGTAGATAGAAGAACAATGGAGTTGTGGCAGGAGGTTGCAGGTAAGCTTGAAGCAAGGTTTTTTGTTTTGTTTTGAATTGTTTGTTGTATTTTTTGTAAAATGAGATATTTCTACATATTTGCATGCTGAGGGAAGACCAGAGCAAGAGAAACTTTGAATACACACTTTTTTTCTAATGTAATGTAACTGAAGAAACAAATTGGCTTTCATATCTTATTTCAGGAAGCAAAGCAAATCAGTTTTAACACATCTTGAGTGACACCTAGAGTTAGATAAAAAGTAATTTTTTGAGCTTGCTCATTATGACAAGGGCAATGAAAAGCTATTGAAAGATTTTGAGGGCTGAGGGAGGTAGATGCTATGATAGCATCTGCACATTGAAAAGTCCTCCCTGGCTGCACAGATGGAAGAAGATCCAGGGCGGGCAGCTAAAGGCATTTTAGCTTTTACTGAAAAAAAGATTTACCGAATCTTTTCTAGCTCTGCTTCATTTCAAGATTATCATTTGTGTGGATTGGTGTTTCCCAAACTATTTTCTGTGACACAAAACATAAGATGTTACTAAGTGATAAAGCTAACATAGTCTTGGATAAACCAACTTCTAGAAACTCAGCTTAAACAAACTTAAAAAGTTGTTTTCATGCAGAACTTCTCCAACTCTTTGAAGTCCCAGTGTGTAGTATACTTCTCCAGGTAGAAAATGTACCTTATATTACTTTCTCAAACTTGTTAAAAAATAAAACACTTTTGTAAGTTTTTTAGAAAACTATTAACATGCAGGGGAGATACTAATTGTCTGTGGAATGGAGTGACAAATGCTAGTTTCAGGCACATTTTCTTTTTCCCTTAAGAAGGAGGCACCCCTTAGTTTGTGTTTAACACTTGATGTCAGGTCCAGGGGATCTGCACATATTCTTGATTTGGTGTCCACTTCAATCTCTTGGTCCCACTGTCCCTCTAAGCACTTTAGAACTAGAGAGGGCATAGCAAATGGACAAACAGTACACATGAAACCATGAAAGCAGAATAAGCTTGTCTTATATGGTGAGATTTTTTTTAATGGACCATTCTAGAGAGAAGAATACATGTCAAGGGCAGTGAGAGATGGATCTGTAAAGTCATCCAGTCAGTTATTCAGCAAATGCCTGTTCAGCTTTATTACATGCAGAGCTTTGTGTTAGGACTGGTGAGAGCAGAGGACCTGATGATGGCCTCTTAAATGTCAGGCTAACAATGTACAAAATGTGTATGTTTTTCCATGGGGCTATTTGCAGGATTAACAAAACAGTGTACTCAGAGTGCTCTGTAAACTCATTAGTGCTCAAAGTGCTCATTATACTCTGTGATATTACATACCTATATCATCACCTAGCTGGATGTCGGTCTGGTGAAAACCTCATGTGAAAGCACACATTAAACCAGGTGGCTCCAAACGATAGAGTTCTGAATATCACACGGTGTGTGTGTGTCAGAAGTGAGGAAGCATGATTGTGGAGATACTAGAAAAGCCATGAAAGAGGCTTTAAAAATAGAAACTGCAAAAATAAGTGACAAACTCAATCTCTTCCAGATTAAACCAAACTCTTTAAAAATCTGTTCTGAAACTAACAAAACATTCTTCAGTTACCTCATTTAAAATGAGTGGAAAATTACAAGTGACTAAAAGAAACTGATAGCTGTCTATAAGATCCAACATCTACTAGAAACTTATACAGAAAGTAAACTTACCTTATGTTTCTCAGTGTACTCTTTTGCCACAAATTAACCAGTTTAATAGAAAGGATTATTTCCCTCAAAACACCTTTACTTTAAGAATTATTGCTGTTATCTTCAAAGAACTGATCATGCCTCCTTTCACTCTGAGAAACTTGTCACAACCCTTGCTACATGTAATACACAACGCCTCATTCATTCATTCTTATGAGTTTTTTGAGCCCCTACTGTGTTCTAGGCTCTCATCAAATGTTGGCAGTATAAAGATCAGTGAGGCATAATTTCCACTCTTAACAAGCTCTTGATTTGGTGAGAGAGTTGGACAAGGGAATCAAAGCTTTCAACATAGTGTGATAAGTGGCATATCCTAAGACTTTTGCAGGTATCATGACATGCAGAGAAGTCATCTAACTAGGCCAGGGGCAGGAGGAAGAACAAGAGAGATACCACCATTTAATAGATACGTAGAGTCATACACTGTTTGGACGAGACCTCTATTCTCAGGAAGACTGTCAGGAGCGTCATCAGGAAGGAAGGGACACTTGGGCTGAGACGTGAATGAAAGGAGCCAGCTGTGCAACGAACTGGAGGAGGACATTTTGTGGAGATAAAGTAGCAGGTACAAGGCCCTCAGGCAGTGAACTCGAATGTCTCAGAAACAGAGATGTCAAGAAAGGTCAGCAAAAAGATCAGGTCAGTGAGAAAAGCCAGGCAGGTCATATAAGACCTTCCAGTACAGATAATAAAGTTTTTTCTCAGTGTAAGGGAAGCCACTAAAAGGAAGGGACATGCTTTGGCTTGCACTTTGTAAGTTCTCCCTGGAAGCTGTGAAGATGCTGGATTCAAGGGCAGAAGGTGAGTGGAAACAACAAGAACAAACAGACAGATGGAGCGGAGCAGGGGTGGGGGATATCCTTTGCAGAGATACTAGTCACACGGTGCAGGGTTTACTGATAAGGACAGAAGAAGAAGAAGCTGGGGCATATTTGGGAAATAGAACTGAAAGACATACCGATAAATTTGGCTTGTGATATAAGGAAGGAGGAAAAATCAAGGATAACTATAAATTGTTGGCTTTAGCAATTGAGTAGGTAGTAATTTATCATATAATAATGATAACCCATGCTTTACAGTTTTTATTATGTTCTATCATGGCTCTAAGATAGATACAAGAGAGGCAATCCATCACCCCTATTGCACAGATAAGAGAAGGGAAGAGTGGCGAGATTGAGCTCACTTGGCTTTTACATTACAGCCTATATTAGAATTCAGGCTCTGTTGGCTCCATGGTCTGTGTGCTCAGCCATAATGTCGTTCTGACTTGTACTTCCAAGCTGCTGAAGACTATAGGATGAACTGATTTTTAGAAAGAGAAACAAAATTTCCGTTTTGGGCATTTTATGATTGAGATGTCTTACATGGAAATGTCAAGTACTCAGCTGGATGTGTGAGTATAGAATTTAAGGTATAAGTCAGCCTGGAGACACTAATGGAGTCATTAGCACACAGATAGTACTTAAAGCTGTGGGGTTGAATAGGATATACCTAACTGTGATCTCTAATAGAGATTAGCAGAGGCCCAAAACCAAACCCTGGGGTCATCCAGTTTTTGGTTTTCAGATACAAACTCGCTTGAACAACTGAAAAGCAGCACCCAAGTGAGAGAGAATCCCAGAGTAAATGGGTTGCCAGACCCTGAGTGATTAAAGCATTGACTTGGTTCTCAGCCAGGTTCTGTCTGCATGGTGGGGACACGACTGTAGTAGCTCAGCCTACATTCTTTCAAGCTCCAGGCTTACAGAACAGCGAGACCCCCTTCCCAGGGAGCAAACCCTGGAATTAACTCTGACTGGACCTTCTTGGATCATGGACCCATTGCTGAATTCTGCAATCACTGTGACTAGAGAGCCCTAGGGTAGGGTCTCACCCACAATATATGAGTGAAAAGCTGGGGCTCCACCATCGAGTGTAGCTTGTACTGTGCATGAAATCATTACTGGAATTTTGAAAGTTACCATGGCTAAAAATTATTAAAGGGACCTATTTCCTATGAAGAAAATGCTTTCTCCCCAATTCCAAACAGTCTCAGGATATCATCTTACTGTGCAAAGGTGACTGACACTGGTGGCTGTCCATATCTGAGCCCCAGATATGACTTCACAGTCTAAGGCACCCTAAGTGTGATCTAGAGTAGACAGGACTTGATCATAAGTAAGACGGGTAAACGGAAAATAGAAAATCAGTAGAGCCTCATTTCGAATCAACAGTTTTGAAAACGGTTCTGTTTTTTTTAAAGATTTTATTTATTTATTTTTAGGAGAAGGAGAGAAACATCAATGTGTGGTTGCCTCTCACACACCCCCTACTGGGTACTGGGTGCACAACCCAGGCATACGCCTTAGACTGGGAATCAAACCAGTGACCCTGTCTCAGGCCAGCACTCAATCCACTGAGCCACACCAGCCAGGGCTCAAAGCAGTTTAGTTTAAAATAAATGTAACTACATGGTTGGGAAGCCATTTCACCAACTTCCAGGCAAGAGCTTATATCCTGCCCTAGAAGGTGAGGTTAGGAACCAACCATGGTTTCAACAATCCTGGCAACAAGGGCCCTCTGGCTCCTTCCCTTTATCTCTGACCACACCAGCACTCACTCATGTATTTACTCAACAACAGTGTACTGGGCACCTATTTGGATAAGGAAGGTACTAGAGACACTAAGACACTACAGTACTGGGGACACTACAGCAAACAAATCATACAAAAATCTCTCTCACATGAAACTTAAGTCTTAGTAAAGGGAGGTAGTCAACACTGAATAAGAATAATAGACAGGTAACTTGTACAGTACGTTAGAAGGTGATACATGTGATGGAAAGAGGGAAAAGGATTGTGGAGTGCCCTGGTTGGAGGTGTGCAGTTTTAATGACAGGGGCCACTTCTCAAATACATTTTTTTGTGCCAGCTACCTTAATTTATGAAGATTCCCCCCCTAATTAGTTAAAAAACATAAAACCAGTGATGTATGAATACATTGAAGGAAGAGGGGGGCCCAGAGGACACCAATGTACCATCCCTCATCCTCAAAGGCTGCTACAAATGCATAGGTCAGAGTTTATTTCAGGGAAAGTGGAGCAAGTATGACTCATCCCAAATAAACTGGGATTGTGGCTGTCCTGTCTTGGGGGTTGGAGAGCAGAAGAATTCGGGGGAAGCTTTGGACAGGCAAGTGGGGGCAGCTTATCCTGGAGGATTCTCAGTCCCCATCTTTACCTCCACAGCAGAAGCAAACACCTGCATGTGTGGCTGTGCTTCTTGCTCTCCCTCAAACACCTGGAGCAGCAGAGTGTTAGGGTAAAGCAACCCCAATCTCAGCTGAGGGACATAGGGAGAAGCCACCACATACCAATCTCTTGTTTAGCAATGTGGAATATGGCTTGTAGGACATTGGGGGTATAGATCTCAAAAAAAAGAAACTGTAAATGGAGTATGCATGTGACAAGATGACCAACTTGTCAGGGGAATGCCAACTATAACAAGGTGATGTCAGTTTGAACCATCGAGCTGGCAGAAACGTTGAAATATTGATAATACCCAGTGCTAGGAAGAATGTGGGGGAAATCAGCAATGTAAAAATTACCATGAAAAATGATATAGCAGTTTTGACCCTGCAGTCCTTCTTCTAGAAAGCACTCTTATAAAAATGAAAGCACAGAACAGGACATGCATACAAAGATGCTCATTACAGCCTGTTTTGTATGGACTAGAACCCAAAACAACAAACTGAAGTAGTAAAATAATTACGCTGTTTTCATTACATGGAATATTTTGCAGCTATTTGAATTGTGTGTGTGTGTGTGTGTGTGTGTGTGTGTGTGTGTGTGTAATATGGGAAGATGTCCCTGATGTGTTAAGTGGAAAGAGCTGCTTGAAGGGTAGAACAAATTGTGTCATACCATTTTTATTTCTGAAAGGAAATATATATATATATATATATTTTTAGTGATAAAAAGATAAATTACAGGAAGAGCCCTAGCAAATCACCATCGTGGGCTCACTTGGGAAGGTGGAGATAGAGAGGCAGAGAGATATGGGTTTTTTTTAAATATATGCTTTGATATTATTTCAATTTTACAGCAAGCATATATATTCTTTTTATAATTTTCAAAGCCCTAATAAAATATAAAAGAAAAACAAAGGAATTACCATGAAATGAATTCACCGGGAATTCATTACGAACCATTGGGAATGCATTTGGAAGTGAGTAAGCTCTAGTTATTGAAAACACCCAAAGCCCTGCCAATTGAGAAAAGGTAGGAAACTTGGAGCTATTTAGCCTGGAGAAGAGAGTAGGTGGGAGGAGATGAGGAAGCTGAGATGGAAACAAGAGGAAATGATGGCTGTTTGCAAATATTTAATATGTGGCTGTGTCATCTAATATCTATTAGAACCCTCAATTTTTAACTGGATGCACAGTTACCTCAAATAAAGATAATATTTTCCACCATCCTTGCAGCTGAGTATGACTCTCTAAGTCTGGCCCTGGTCTGTGAACACATAGTGTGTATATAACTTACAACTTGAAGCTTTAAAAGGAAGAGACAGAGACTCCTCTTCGCCAACATACCTCTTGACTAATCCACTCATCCGGTGGAAGACAAGTCAGAATTACTCTACACCCTACATTTTGGAACTAGGAAAAATATGTGTTTCAAGATGTTAGATTTCAGACCAATAGAAACAATTTTCTAACAGGCAGAATTATTTAAAAATAGAAGGGGCTCTTCCAGGAGGTATTAATCTTTAATTGTAAGCGGTGAAGTGTATGCCAAATGGGAGCAGTGTTATCAAGAAGGTTCTGGTATAAGATACAAAGTTTGACAATGTGGCCTGATTAGTCCTTTCAAATTATGAGATCTATGCTCCTATAAAGTTCAAATGTCAAAGCTTTTGTGTGCTTATCCAAAAGAAAATGCTAGAATCTCATTACATTGTATTTTCTTCTTCTTTTTTCTTTTTTTGAAAGTATATTTTATTGATTATGCTACTACTGTTGCCCCATTTTTTTCTCCCCTTTATTCCCCTCCATCCTACAACCTCCCTCCCACCAGCATCCCTGCCCCTTAGTTCATGTCCATTTGTCATACATATAAGTTTTTTGGCTTCTCCATTTTCTATACTATTCTTAACATCTCCCTGTCTATTTTGTACCTACCAATTATGCTTCTTTTTCCATGTACCTTTTCTCCCATTCTCCTCCCTCCCCCTTACCATTGATAACCTACCATGTGATCTCCATTTCTAAGATTCTGTTCCTGTTCTGTTTAGTGTTGTTTTTGTTTTTGTTTTTGTATTTTTTTTAGGTTGAGTTATTGATAGTTGTAAATTTGGTGTCATTTTACTGTTCATAGTTTTGATCTTCTTTTTCTTAGATAAGTCCCTTTGACATTTCATATAATAAGGGTTTGATGATGATGAACTCCTTTAGCTTCACCTTGTCTGGGAAACACTTTATCTGCCCTTCCATTCTAAATGATAGCTTTCCTGAATAGAGTAATCTTGGATGTAGGTCCTTGCCTTTCATAACTTTAAATACATTTTTCCAGCCTCTTCTTGCCTGCAAGGTTTCTTTTGAGAAATTAGCTGATAGTCTTATTGGAACTCCTTTGTAGGTAACTCTGTCCCTTTCTCTTGTTGCTTTTAAGATTCTCTCCTTATCTTTAATCTTGAGTAATGTAATTATGATGTGCCTTAGTGTTCACTTCCTTGGGTCCAACTTCTTTGGGACTCTCTGAGCTTACTGGATTTCCTGGAAGTCTATTTCCTTTGCCAGAATAGGGAAGTTCTCCTTCATTATTTTTTCAAATAACTTTTCAATTTCTTGGTCTTCCTCTTCTCCTTCTGGCACCCCTATGATTCAGATGTTGGAATGTTTAAAGTTGTTCCAGAGGTTCCTAAGCATCTCCTCATTTTTTTGAATTCTTGTGTCTTCATTGTGTTCTGGTTGAATGTTTATTTCTTTCTTCTGTTCCAAATCATTGATTTGAGTCCCAATTCCCTTCTCTTCACTGTTGGTTCTCTGTATATTTTTCTTTACTTCACTTTTCATAGCCTTCACTCTTTCCTCTATTTTGCAACCACACTCAACAATTTCTGTGAGCATCCTGATAACCAGTGTTTTGAACTCTGAATCTGAAAGGTTGGCTATCTCTTCATCACTTAGTTCTTTGCTTGGAGCTTTGATCTGTTCTTTCATATGGGTCACATTTCTTTGTCTCAATGCACCTGTTATGTTGTAAGGGGACGGAGCCTTAGGTATTTGCCAGGGTGGAGCAACCCATGTTGCCCCCATTGCAAGCAAATTGGGCCCTTCTGGTGCTGATTCCCTTGTGGGTGGGTCTCTGTACATTCTAGGGCCCTGTGAGTCTCTCCAACAAACTCTCCTGTGAGTCTGGGAGTTCCTCCTGCCACCGCAACCCCCACATGTTCTTACAGCTAGAGGTTTTGAGACTATATTCCCCCCACACTGGGACCCTGGGTTGTGTGCTCTATCTTGCACCCCAGTTGTTCCTCCTGATTTATCCACAAGCAAATGTGGGAACACTAGCTGCTGCCTTGCCATGCATCTTCTCTGCCCCATCTTCCCATCGCCTTTCCAACCAGTCTGGATGAATATTTTTTCTTTGACTCCTTGGTTGTCAGACTTCCATACAGTTCAATTTTTTGGCAGTTGTTTTTTTTGTTTTTAAATTGTTGTTGTCCTTCTTTTGGTTGTGCGAAGGGGCAAAGTGTATCTACCTACACCTCCATCTTGGCTGGAGGTCTTCATTACAATGTATTTTTTTCTGAGTGCTCATTTACTACAAATCATTAGAAAATGAGTCATCCTAGATTACATCCTCAGCACCAATCCACCCTAACCAGTTAGTCACCAAGTTCTATCAATTTTACCTCCTAAACATCTCCCAAATCCATTTTCCTTTTTCTAGCATCACTGCCATTCTTTTCCTCCAGTGTTTCATTGCAAAAATATTTACTGAATTCTTGATGTACATCAAGCACCAAGGAAACAACCCTGAATACAACTCAGGGTTGTTGTTGTTGGTTTTTTATTGTTGTTCTTCAAGTATAGTTGTCTCCATTTTCCCACCACCACTTTCCCCTGCCCCACCCACCCCTACCTTCTACCCTCAATCCTTGCCCCATTTAGCTTTGTCCATGGTTCCTTTATACATGTTCCTTGATGACCCTTCCCCTTCTTTCCCCTGCTTTCCCCCTCCCCTCTCCTCTGGTTACTGTCAGTTTGCTCTTTATTTCAATGTCTCTGGTTATATTTTGCTTTCTTGTTTGTTTTGTTGACTAGGTTCCTGTTATAGGTGAGATCATGCAGTATACGTCTATCACCACCTGGCTTGTTTCACTTAGCATAATGCTCTCCAGTTCCATCCATGCTGTCTTAAAGGATAGGAGCTCCTTCTTTCTTTCAGCTGTGTAGTATTCCATTATGTAAATGTACCATAGAACTCAGTCTTATTTAGGCAAGCAAACAGAAAATCACAACACATGATAAATTCTATTTAAAAATATGTTGTGCAAGGGACATCAGACCCAGCCTGGGAGCGGGGGCTATGGGGAGGGGATCAAGGAAGGCATGCTGGAAGAGGCAACACCTGAGTTGAGTCTTAAAGACTAAATTACCTCAAACTTTATCTTCTCAGTGCAGTGTGTCCTGACCCACACACACCACACTTTCTATGTATCCCCATTATTGTTTGCATTTCATGGTGTGATTATCTTCCTACCTCTTCTCCTAGGTCCTAAATTGCTAGAGAGAAACTACGAGTTTTATTTATTATTACTACCTCAACCATGACCATGTGACTTGTAGATAGTAAGCATTCAATAACTGTTTATAGAATTAATTGGGGGGGAGGAGGTGTTTGTTTGTTTTGCTCCATATTTTCAGACTTTTATTGTAAAATATAAAAGAAAAACAAACCCCCACAAAATAAATGCATAGCTTAATAATATAAGATGAACAGAACTGTGACCATCATTCAGATCAGGAATCATTGAATGCCTACCCTGGAAGCCTCCATGAGTCCCCTTCCATTCCCAAGCCATTTCCTTTCCCCAAAAGTAACCACTATTCTGACTTTTATAAAAATCACCAACAAGGGCACTGACTGGTGTGGCTCATTTCATGGGGCGTCATCCCACAAAGCCAAAGCTCACTGGTTTGATTCCCATTCAGGGCACATGCCTGGGTTGCAGGCATGTTTCTCTCCCTTTCTCCCTCACTTCCCCTCTCTCTAAAAATAAATAAATAAAATCTTTTTTTTAAAAATCACCAAGGTGGTACTTTTTGTTTTGGTTTGAGACAAAGAGAGAAAAAAATCATTAGAATTGACTGGTTTTCATTTTCATTAATAACTCACAGCCATTAGTGAAGGACCCTGCTCTTATGAATAAACTTCATGATGTGTAGTAATTCACAGCACAGTTCTGCCTCTACTTTCTGCTACTTCTTCTGCTCAACCTGCCTGAGCTTTCGCTTTTTGTTCCTACCACTATGTGTACATCTAACCACTCCAGAAGCCTCGCAAACAAGGAAGAGAGTCACACCATAGCCTCCCTCCCTGGGAAGCTGCATCTACCATGCTACCTGGGCAGAGGTGCTCTCCCAGAGGGCTGATGGGGGAAAGCCAAGGGCTGTCTGCCATCCCAGCCTCCTCTGTCAAGAGCCACAGTCATCACACCATGGAATGACTGACTGGGTGAGTGTGCTTTCGTACTTTGGTCTCTGGAAATAATGACAGCGGCTCTGAAACCAGTTTGAAACCCAAACTGGTTTGACTTTTTCTAAACTGGTATCTGTGGGTAGATTAAGATGATCAGGTTTTAATTTCCAACTATTTCTAAGTTGGACCCAAATGAGGCAGTGGAAACTCATTATAATGCAGTGTTTCCGGATGTATGAGACACATTCTACCTGGTGTTTGCAAGATGATTCTACATGGTACCCAAATGAACATGTTTTAGTTAAGAAAATATTTTTTTAAGTTTAGGAACACATTTAAAGAATTGTATATTTATTTACAATTACCTTTTACTTAGGACAAGTAAAAAGGTGTTGATTTGAACTCATTGTTATGTAAATAATATAGGTGTTCTTAGAAGACTCAAACTGGGAAGCACTATTATATTACATCCCTCAAGGTTCACACCAACCAGTGAAAGTATGGCAGCAGAGAATGCCAAAGCTGGAAAAGACCTTGGTGGCTATCCAATTCAACTTACTATTTTATTTACTTATTCATTCAATAAATATTTATTGGCACTTACTATTTATAATATAAGGGTCTTTGCTGAACTGCAGTGAATCAGAGAGGGACAGTCTAGTGAGAGAGACAAACATTTAATATATACCCAGTAATTATCATTATGATAGGTAATATGAAGAAATAAAGCATATATAAAACTATTAACAGCAGGATGTTTGAATGAAATCTTAAAGGATTAGGAAAAATTAACCAGGCAAAGTGGGGATTAAAGATGGAGTTGGAGCAGGTGGTGGGAAGAGAGGAGAGTGTGTGGGACCCTGAGGGGTCAGTGTAGCTGGAATACAGGAGACCACAGTCCCTCATTGTGCAGATGTCTGTGTAGATCACCTAATGGAAGCTAATTCAATCACAAACAACCCAGAAATGGAGGCCCAGGAGGTGAAGTGACTTGACGTTGGCCACACATCCTAAGAACTGCAGGGCAAGGCTGCAATCCATTATTTTACGGGTCCATACACTCACCATATACTTATGTGGTACCCTGTGTTCAGGTCCTGTTCTGTGTGCTGGGGATCCTACAAGAAACCAAACAGATGAAAGTCCTACCACAGAGCCTTTATTTTGATATGGTGAGGAGAGTCAATAAACAAACAAGTCAATATAAGCATGGTAGTGAGAGAGAAGTGGTTTAGAGCAAAGTGATGAGGGAATGAGGTGTTGGTTTGGGAGAGGAACTGTATTTTTTTATGATTGGCCCTCTGATGATGCAGGCAAAGACCCCAAGGAAGCTGGGACTGCCAGGTCTCGTGACCTTACTGAGGGCTCCTTCTACCACTCCAGGCTACTTGCTGGCATTCAGGCTCCTTCTGCTCTGCCCTATGATAAGAACAGATTCAACTTCTCTAGTTCTGATCATATGCTGACAGTCAAAACATTTTAACAGAAAATTTAGTCTCCTAGGTGTGATCCAGAAGGAATTTTTCCTGTAAATGGTGAATGCCTTTGGGGTTTATAGAGCATCTCATGGGCATTCAGGGTATACACCCATTTCCCAAAATGTAGCCAACTCTGGTTCTCTAAAGTCCAGAGTGGGACCTGCAAATCAGAAGGAAGACTTTACCCTGAGCTCACAGTGACCTCACTTAACACACTTTCCTCTCTGTGCACAAGGACATCAGCTTTTGTCTTCTTAGCTACCTTTTCAATATACCAGTCTTTACTCAAACGTACTAAAACCATGCTTTTTTTCATTACAATTTGAGAAAAGTTTGTTTGTGAATAGGCATCAGCACATGGATATTTATTTTTACTTGGCAGTGATTTTTAAATTCCTATAGTGCTTCTGACTGAGTTTAGCAGCCTATTGATTGTTCTGGACAAACCAAAGAATTTGGGAAACAATCAAACAAAAACATTAAATTCAATCACCCAAACACACTTGGGGAGAAAGGTGAAATTTTATCCCTAAGGACCTGAAATTTGCTGACCTGCAAATGAATATTTCTCAATCCCTGTGATGTCTAGAGTCATGAAGTAATGGAGGAGCTTATGAATGGTTTGTAACCAAGACAGGAGATGCCAAGCTGTGAGGGGGTACCTGTTCCTAGAAACACCGAGTGCCCTAAAGTGAGACAAGGAGAGACCTTGGGTGTATTGCCTCCTCTCAGGTCCATGACAAAACCAGGAGATGGATTTCTGATCCCTTCTACCAAGTGCCCCACAGAAAGCAAGGCTGCCCCATTACTGATGGCCCAGGAGCCTGCACTGGGAACACCTAGTTCAACAGTGTGAGATAAAGAAAGAGTCCTTGCCAATTCCCTTGGATCACTACACCTTTTCCTTCATGTGGATCTGTCTAATAATGAGACCCCAGATAGAGATAAGGCATGAGACCATGGGGTATTAATGGGGAAGGTATGAAGGAGGAGGGGAGGGAATGAAGAGGTAATTCTGGAATATGAGATCAACCACCAGAGAGAGAGAGTCATAGTGAATAGGATAATGACAATATGATTGAAAAAAAGAACTGGATGATGGGAAAGCAATGAAGAGAAGAAGATGTGCAGAAGACAAAATCCACAAAGGCCTTGGGGAAGCCCAGCCTGTTCTTATCACAAAACAGCAAAGCAAAATGTTGTCTGTGAACAGCAGGGGCACAATGAATGCTTTGTGGAAACAACCTAGCTGTCACACAAATTGCTGTCTAAAACTGCCCATGCCTAGTATGCCGATAACCATGAAGCAGAGTCTGTTTAATGCGAAACAGTGGTCAGTCCACATTATTCATTTAACTGACAGCCTAGCAGTACAAGTAAGGCTTTTAGACAGTATGACAAGTTTACTGTAGTGGCATATGAGCTGCATCTAGACTTTCACTTGGCCTCTATCAACATTCCTAATTGTACGGCACCCAGAAGGAGCATTGTCAAACTCTGGCATCATTTGTGGTCTTTGTGGCTTAGATTGTCTGGCAAAGATGTTCCTAGTAAACCATTCCAAGAAGTTAGTTGACTTGGGTGTCTTATTTGATCTTATCTGATTGTTACCCATTGTATTCAATGAAATTCTAGCATGTTGTCATAGAAATGGCATTCAGGAGAAAAAATAGTTTATCTAATTAAATTCAAAATCTTTCAGGAGCTAAGTTCACACTGGGAATGATTAGTAATTATCAAATCCTTAAGTAGATAGTATTCATATGTATAGCATTTATTTCCATCTTAGTAACATTATATTATATCCCAGAAGTCTATATTTCACACAACAAACATTACATGAGTTAATTCTAGTTATGTACCTTTAAATTAAATTTATTCAAAGTGCTTGGGAATAACAAAACATATTCAGAATGAAAGTACTCTAAAATTTTATTTTGTCAAATTTCTCTAGTCTAATCTGAATCTAAATTTGATATCAGTACTATATATAAAATTTTAAAAGGAAATGCATTTATAAATTTATTGCTAGTTGTTCTCATTGTATTTCAAAATAAAAATTAAATCAATGTGCTTAATTTCTTGCATTACTTAATACTTTCCAGGAATTGTTTAATCCAGGAAAGAAGAATATCCAGTTCAGTGATGGCTTTGTAGATTCCTCTGTTTCCAATCTGCAGATAAAGTAGAGATATAAAAGCAAAAATCTTTCAGATTTAAAAAATAAAATATTCAAAAACAAGGATTTGAAATACTTACTCCATAAAAGGTTCTTTTTATCCTGGTAATGGATTTCATTTCTCTAGCTGATGAAGTACAGGAAATCTAAGAGAGCAACAGTAAATACAGATAATGTTGTCGAAAATGTACTAGTAACACTCTTTTATTCACTCACCAAACATTTATTGAGTAAGTATAATGTTCTCGGCATGGATATGCACTGGAAATAAATAATGCATGGCCTCTGTCTTCACAGAACTTATAGTTTCATGTTGGAAGCAGATGATAAGTAAGAAAAGAAACAAAAATTAAAGTTTACAAAATACAATTAAAACTGCATTTGTAATGGACAAGACTCTATGATAGGGATTTACAGGAATGACCTACCTTCAATGAGTCTGAGAGGGCTATGTTGAAGAATGACACAAATTAAGATTTGAAAAATGAAAAGGAGCCAAAGAAAGATGAAGTTAAAGCTATATGAGAAGCTAAAGAAAAATGGAGGCAGTTGAGGAGGATGAACAAGAGAGAATACTTCAGACAGAGGGAAAAATGTGCGAAAGTCCTGAGGCAGGAAAGGCTAAGTAAGTGCTATCTAGAAAGTGAAGGGGCGGGGTGGGGAGAAGGGTGGAGAGGAAGGAAAGAAGGAAGGAAGGAAGGAAGGAAGGAAGGAAGGAAGGAAGGAAGGAAGGAAGGAAGGAAGGAAGGAAGGAAGGAAGGAAGGAAAAGACTGAAACAGCTGAACAAAGGAGATGTGGGTAACACAGGGGATGCAAGAAGGACAAAAAAGTTTACTTTTTTTTAAAAATCACCCTGGTTTATTCACATTGCACAGTACAATATTCAGGTGTCAATTGCCAGGAGAAAGCACCAAGAAATTAATATTAATTTCTAAGTTAAGAGAAGGAGAAGGCTGGTTTCCTCGAGTCTGGCAAGGGGAAACTGCCAGTCTCCTCTGAGGTGAATTTTCAAATCTTATTTGAGCACAGGATTGCCTAGGAGATAAGTAGGAAGAAATTAACATCATCTTCTATTCTCCTACAATTTTGTCTGGAAATTAACTCTAAGGAAATTTCCATAGAGTTAACTAGAGAACAGGAAAGGAAGGAAAAGGTGAAAATATCTAATTTAACTACTTAGTTTTTGCTCATAAAATCTCTGGAATAGACTGAGGAAATCGAATAGGGAAATTCTTCTAAATTTATACAAAAGGAAACCAAGGCCCAGGTGGGTAATCACTCACCCCAGGAGTCTCAGGAGGTAGGTCCTAACCTACAAGTAAAAGACTATTGGGTACATCAATAAAGATAACAATTAAAACTCATGAAATGGAAGCAGCTAAATGACAACATCTATTAAAACAAACGAAACGTGGCCAATGTCAACTAGCAGGTCTCTTTAGGCCAGAACACAAAAAGGAGAAATGGGGAGAAGGGGCAGCATGCAGGCCCCTCTTCTTATCAAGAGAGAATGACTGAAATGACTTGACAGTTACATCCTGAATGCTGTTTTGGGGGCTTAAAATTGATGATGGATCATTACTCTGCCCAAATGGGACTCGACCATCAGGTCAGACCCTGCATATGGAAAGATCCCTGCTGTGAAAGGGGCTTTGGTGATCTGGCACAAAAGAGCTGCAGACAGAATATTCGGGTTAAGTGTGGTCTGTGGGTTTCACAAGCACAGGGTTGGACCTCCCTGTGATAAGAGCCATGAATTAAGAAGAGGACATTTCAACCCAGACCAGCCCTGTGAGGCCAAAGCAATGCGTGACAGACCCAAAAGAGTGGTAGCCAAAGTCAGAGAACATGGTCAGAAAGAATTCAGTTATTCATTAAAGAAACATTCCCAAAGTGCCTACTCTGTGTCAGGCCGTCTGTTAGACACTAAAGACGTAATGATGAGCAAGGCAGAGTTAGTGAGCAACAGAGCGGTGATTGTGGGAGGTGGGGTATAAGGGGGATAAATGGTAATGGAAAGAAAAACAATAAAAATAAATTTAAAAAAATAGTTGTAGATTCAGAAGTTCTCTTCTTTACCCAACTCCTTCAAGCGAAGGCAGAAGTACTGAGAATATGGTTAGGTAAGACTAATCATAGTCAACATGTAATACGTTAGTGTTCTATGTCAGGCTCTAATCTGAAAGCTTCAGCTGTATTAACTCATTCAGGCCTCACAACAACCCTATGAGGTAGGTACTGTTGTTTTCCACATTTTACAGATTGGAAAACTGGACCATGGAAGTTCATCTTCTGCCTATGTTCACACACTAAGTGAGTGAGCTGAGACTGAACCCAAGTATTCTGAATCCATAGTCTATTTAAAAACACTACATTAGGATGAAAAATAAAACAGCATAACTTGGAAAAGAAAGATATTCCAACTAAGCCAATCTCTTGTTGAAAACATTCAAAATGCAACTTTAAAGAGAAATTAGCCCAAAGATCTCTGCTCTGCATTGCAAAAGAGGAGATGTCAGAAATGGCTTTCAAAGACTGAGCTGATTGGCAGAAAGAGAGATTTCAACCTAAAAATGGACAATGTGATAATAAACAAAGGAAGAATCCCCATGTGTGGTATGTGTGTGAATATATACGTGTGTTTTGTTTTCTTTGTTCATTTGTTTTTCAAAGTGGAACTACAAAAGAAAATTCTAGAAATATCAACCTAGTTTCAGCCAAGATAGTAAGTATGGAGAGAATTTAGAGAAGGGTCTGTCCATTATTTTATAAATGAAGAGTTTGGTTAAATATTAAGTCCTTCAAGGCTAAAATTACCTAACATAAAAGTAGTTGGCCCAAAACTTGAAAATTGAAAAAAAAGGAGATTCAATAAAAAAGAGAATCAACACTTTCCTAATTCCAAGACAATATATCAAAGTTCTGAGATGTGAGGATCAACTGCAAAGCACAGAAGAAGCAAGTCTTGTGGCACAATATTAAATACAAAAGTGTTAGGATTTAAAGATTAACACTGAATGTGGGAGACCGAAGAAGCCAACCAAATCCTGACATCACAGAAGTTAAATATCACTCAGGAGTTCCTGTGACTATACCCTTTGCCCAGGAAACTGATCATCCCACAGCAGAGTGGGAAGTACATAAATGCGGCTCACCTCACCCCGTCTAAGGCAATGTTACCCTAAGTCGATCAAGGAGAGTAGAAAAGGAGAAAAACTAAGTTTGGCAATAAGTAAACAAACAAACATTTCTTACTGCTAGTGTTGCCTGTAGAGCTCTACTTGTTTATGGGATGCTTTCTGGTGCCTTGACCTCCATTTACTATAAATGACCCCTGGTAAAGATCTAACCCAGAAGGTTCTCATTTTCTTGACTATTATACATATGTCTACAGCCAGATTTTACTGCCATGATTCCATTGTTTGAAAGTTGCATTTGCTGAAAACAGAATGCACAACAGAGGGTGGGCAGTTTTATTATAAGGATTGCTGAATGATTTGACAAACTCAACCAAAACAGATATGATGTGGACTAAAAGCAATTTATTAGTAAGGTTAGAATAACTAGGTACCAGCTCAAAGGAAGGGGTGAGATAGTCAGACAAAACAAACACAAGACCTAATCATTCATCATTAAGTCAAAATATTTTTATCGTGTATTTAGCATATGGTAGGCACACAATGGCATTTCTGCCCACATGGCATTGATTTATAAAAGTATTCTACTTGATAAAAATTGCCTTAGGGTTCAAATGATGGCTTATCTACTAAGACTGGCAGTGATGCAAAATCACAATACTATGTGATAAATACTGTGATTAAAAAATAATACAATAATTCTTTTGTTTTTTTTTTCTGCCTCCTGGAGAAAGAAAAAAGGCAATCTGACTGTGAAATCCCAGATGGCTTCCAGAAGGATAAAACAAGTGAATTGCATCTTGCAGGATAAGATGGAGTAGAAGGAGCAGGGACAAGGGAGGAGCCGGCAGAGGAAGCATGCTGCTCCAAGGCTGGAGAGAATAGAGGTGATTTAAACACCCTTCAGGACTCAGCTAAAACCCCAGACTCAATTACCCTGGTTTGGCCCCCAGCCTCCAGCCCTGAGTCACATCCTCCTGTGTGCTCCCTTCTCAGCACCTGCCACAACCTGAGATGAGCCAAGAGCATTTTCAAGGAGTTCTATGAGGCCAGAAATGCCTATCCATTTTTGTTGAATCCCCAGCATCTTGAATAGTGTTCAGCAAATACTAGATACTCAATGAATGTTTGTTTACTAAATGAATCAATGAATGAAACGTAAGCATCAGCTTACGGCTTTGGGACACTGGTTTAATAGTAGTTTGAAGCATGTCCCAGGGATTAGAGCTTCAGAGTTCTGTTTAAAACAGTTGGATGAACTAATAACACAATTCTTAATTTGTGTCCCCAATGTCCTCACGTGTTTAAAAAATCATACAAACTTCTATTGTGTATGACAGTTAAAGCAAAAATAAAAAATCTCTTTCCTCTGAAAATTCTGGAAAAATGAAATGCATGGGTCAGTGAGTAGACAGCTACCTATGTATAGTCTCTCAGAGAAGTACCTACTCATACTGTGTTCTCACAGAGAACAACTTCAATCCTTTCTTCAAAAAGTTTTATTATATTTTCTCCTATTATGAATATATGCCATATTCTCACAACCCTTAAAGGAGTATAAAACCATATGTAAGATCTTATATATTTTATTTACCTCCATATGCAACTTCAAAATGAATTATAACCATCCCTTTGGTATTCTTTTGTTTGTAAGTTTTTTGGTTTGTTTTTTGTTGTTGTATTTTTTTTTATTTTATTTTATTTTATTTTATTTTTTTTAGTTAACCTTCATGGTTAAGGTAGTTTCTATTTTGGCCATGACCTTGGTTTCCTAAAACTTTTTACCCCCAAAATGTAAGTGATAGATGAGGCATTAGATCAAAAGTTAAACTAATTTTATTGTATTGTATGATAGTAGATGTAGGTTTTCCAGCAAATCTTATTAACTTTTTGAAGTTTCTCATGTGAAGTCTTACAAATATTTTTAGGTGTATTTAAGAATACAATTGAGAAAAGTATATCAGTATAGCCTATTTTAAAACAGATTTTTAAAAATTGTATGTCAGTTTGGCAAAAGTGTGGGCATTAGGACAGTAACACAAGCCTACTGAGACCAGACAGGCTAATAGGAAACTTAGGAAGAAAATTTTCTGATTACCATTATTGGAAGAAAACATAAGTATAATGCAACCAAGTAGGTTGCATGAAGGAGAAAGAGTTGAATCAACTAGTAGCCAGTGTCTCTCTTCAAACAAAAGTTCATAATTAGACTTTTAATTTTTTAAAAGCAGAAGACAGATATCTAATACCTGAGTAAATATATATCAGAAGAGTTTACAAAACATTATTCTATTTCTGTATACTCTATAACTGGCAGAGTCATTTGATATAAATAAGTGTACATAACCTCACTTACCTACACTTACACCCACATAAGATTTCTCCATGTTCCAACCATGGCAAAAACTAGAAAGAGTTTCTAAATACCTTAAATACAAAGAGATACTAGGGATAGGATGACTTTATTGAAGATTGTTTTAATTCCCAGCATAACTATCATTAATCAGAAAGAGTCTATGCATGGAAGTTAACTAGACTTACTGTGGTGATCACTTAATAATTGAAACAAATATCAAATGTTATGTTGTCTACCTGAAACTAATATGATGACATATGTCAATTATATTTCAATAAAAAAGAATAAGTCTATGCAATTTAGTACATTAAGTGATAGAGCTGTGCCCCATAATGTTGACAAAGATGTTATATATCATGAACTAAGGAATGAATTTTTCAGCAAAGAAATTCTACAATATAATCAGGAAATATATTTACCAAGATTAAAGCCAATTACTCATATATGATCTCTTTATCTTTAAATTAAAGTGCTACTCTAAATTATATACATAATACAACTTAACACTAACAATAAATACTAAAGAAGTATTTGATTATGTAGGAGGATCATTTTTTTGGAAATTGTTGAGAAAATGTAATTAGAAGAAAATTGGTGTTCTATATATGGAAAGTAGTAAGAAAAGACACTAACAGTTTTGCAGAACTATTATATGCTAAGCACTTTGATATATTATCTCATTTAATTCTTCCAACAATCACAAGATGAGGTTATTGGTATTGTTAACAGGATTTGGACTTTACAATTAATGAAAGAATAAAACAGTGCTGGTCTCACATCCCACTTCTGGTTTTATCAGTTCAACCAATTATAATTTTAAAATATTTGAAATTACAAGGATAAATAATTAGTAATGCCTTCCAAGTTGATAAGTTAGTTGCAATTACTTATCAAACACACTCCAAGAAATTGAGATGCAAATATTCTCTATGCTAAGATGTATCAGACTATAAGTTAATTATACACAATATAAAGAAATTCATCTCTTTAATTACCAATTACAATTCAGGCTCTTGAAATGTTAATTAAAGTAGATGATTAAAATCTTAAAAACTAATGGAATTTTTTTTCAGTTTCAACTTTGATTATTAGCAATTAGGCAAATTATTTTGTAGTTTCAATTAAGCAATTATTAGTTCCCTGTCAAGTCTGAAAGTATTTTAGTTCTATACGAAGCATTAAAATGTTTTCCTACATATATATAGCTTAACTTTCCAAATACTATTTAGCCAAATACCATGGCTAGCAAAGATTATAAAAATAAAGGTATTTTATATTACCCATAACTAATTTTCTTTGAATAATTATACTACCTAAATTATCCCAGACTAATTAAAAACATAATAATTTATTAGGTACTACAAAATGCTTAGGATGTTACCAGAAACAATGAGATAACATTCAAATACTGTGGAGATTTCAAACTTTAGGGTCTCCCATGATAATTATGTTGGTGCTGCATCTTAAAAGTGGCCAAAGAAGATTTCAGTCTTAGTGGATCTGCAAAGAAACCCAAAGAGTGGGTATCACAGAAATCAGGCTTCTCAAAAATAAAAATTAATTTAAGTTTATGAGTTAATAATGAAATGATGAGAAAATAGCAACTTGTTGACAACCTTGGAAGGACATTAAAAAATTAATTACTTATACTGAAATCTGGAAAATAAAGAAAAAGAATTAAGTATATTTTCTGCCTTTCTTATATGATAAATTCCTCGGACAAACAGGTTAGTAATAGGTAAGTTCTGTTTACAGGTTATCTCTATTTACAAATAAAGCATAATAGAATTTTTAATACATCATTTTGCAATGCCTTATAAATAGATTTAGACAATAAGTACCAATGACTGCAAAAATCATAAAAATGGATGTCATCTATAATGTGCCTCTTAGTGAAAGTACACACCACCACCTGTGGAGTAGTCTAGCCAAAACATCAAGACTGAACCTTCTCAAGTCTCTATAAGTAATTACTAATGTATGGGAAATGAAAAAAGAGAATATATTAAATGAGTCTATAAAAATGCAATCAGCAAAACATACACCATGAAAAACTCTTTAAAAGAGTGACCCAAATTCTTTAACAAATAAATTTCTGGAAGGAGAGGGAAGGGAAAGAGGAGAAGGAAGTGAAAATTCACAGGGAACTGGGCAAAGTTAACTGAAATGTGTTGACACTGTAGGAGGGAAAAATTAGCACTAGACTAAACGATGTTTTGGTCATAATTAACAAAGCTTAAAATCTGAAAAAAAAATCAAACTTTCTTCAAGAAATTTAACTGTCTTCCCAAATGAAAAAAAGAAAGAATATTTACAGAAATATGAAAATATGTAGGATCCAATATGGTAAAATTTATGTCTGACAATCCAATCAAAAATTACCAGGCATAGGACAAAGCAGGAAACTACAACTCATAATAAGAGAAATCAAGTAATTGAACTAAAACAAATTTTAGAATTACAGACAAGAATTTTAAAAGAGTAGCAATAAATTATTCTATATTTTCTAGAAGCTTGAAGAAATATTGGTCAAATTAAGAAAAGACATGAGAAATATTAAGACCCAATTCAAACTTCCAGCGATAAAACCTACAATGTCTAAGATGAATGATGCACTAAATGAGATTAACAGCAAATTAAACACTGTAGAAAAAAAGATTAGTGAACTTAAAGATGTAAAATAGAAACTATCTACAATGAAATACAAGAAAAACTAAAAAAAAAACATAGAAACAGTGAACTATGGGACAATGGCAAATGGCTGAATGTATATGCAATTAGAATTCCAAGAAGATAATAGACAGAAGGTATAGAAGAAAAATTTTAAATAAATGATGGCCAAAAGCTTCCAAAGTTTATAAAAACTAAAACTTACAAATGCAAGGATCTCAGTTAAGTACAAACACAAGAAACATAAAGGAAACTACACCAATGCGCACTATCATTGAATCGCTTAAAACAAGTAAAGAGAGAAAACCCTTAAAAGGAAAAAAGCTAGAAAAAACAAACATGATGGAGGCACAAGATAAGAATGGAACAGATTTCTTATCAGAAACAATGCAAGCCTGAATACAGTGGAATAACATCTTTAAATTATTTGGGGGACTAACAACCCAGAATTCTATAATCAGAAAAAAAATATATTTCCAAAGTAAAGAGAGCTTAAAGGTTTTTTTCTTACATGAAAAAATTTGAACAAGTTCATCATCAGTAGACCTGTACTATAAGATGTGTTAAGTGAAACTCTTCAAAGAGAAAGAAGATGATACTAAGTAGAAAGCTGGTTCTACACAAAAGAATAAAAAGTCTCAAAAATAGCAAAACATGTAAGATTTATAACTGATGAGTCAATAATGGGGATAAAATGGAGTCATTAAAAAATCAATCAAGAAAAAGAAATAACAAGAGGGTAAGGGAACAAAGAACAGACTGGATAAATAGGAGACAAACAGCCTGGGGATAGATTTTACCCCAAGTATATCGATAATCACGTTAAATGTAAGTGGTCTAAACTTGATAAAACTAAATGTGTCAGAGCGGATGTTTTTTAAAAACAAAACGTAAATATACGCTGCCTACAAGAAACTCACTTTGAATAAAGAGCACAAATAAGTTAAGAGTAAAATGATAGAAAAATATATATCGTGCTAACAATAATCGAAAGAAAGCTAGAGTGATTCTATTAGTAGCAGAAAAAGGTTTGGAAACAAAAAACAGTATTAGGAACAACAGGGTAATTCTATAACAATGAAAGGGTCAATTCATCAAGATGACGCACCATCATAAACTTTTGTGTGCCTCAACAGAATTCTAAATACGTGAATTTCTATGATGAATACCAATAGAATTTCAAGGAGAAATCAAGGAGTGCACTATTAACATCAGAGATGTCAATAATTGATAGAATAAGTTGAAAGAAAATAATGAAGATAGAGAAAAATGGCAAACAGCAACTAGATCTAATTGATATTATAAAACACTATATATACTATACATTATACACTATGGTGTATATATATATATACACACAATATATATATATAGTGTACTCTGATGACTATACTTACACATGGGACTCCTCAAACTTTTAGCATGTCGAAAGCAACTTACTAACCTCCCTCCATGCTTTCTCCTTCTGTACTCTGAGTGAGTGGCACCACCACCCAGCTGGCCCCCAAGCGGAAGCCTTAGTCATCTCAGACTCCGCTGTTTTCCTCAGACTCTCCTCACCCTTCCCTGGGACACTAGCACTGGTCCAAGCACATTACTGCAATGATCCTCTCATTGTTTCCTCTACCTCCAGTCTCACCCTCTCCCGGCACCCCTCTATATACACCGAAGAGATCTTTCTAAAACAGAGTATTTGATCAGGCCATGCCTTTCAGTGGCTTTACGTTTTGTTCCTGAAACAGTCTAACCTCCTCAGCCAGTCTTACCATGCCTTTCTTAATCTGGCCCCTATAAACTCTCCTCACTAAAATCTGAACAATCAGCCTCATCTTCACATTCCCCAAGTCACATTATACTCATTCTCAATTACTTGCAGTTTCCTGAACAGACTATGTTGTTTTATACCATCAAGCTTTAATTCAAGCTTCCTCCCTGCCATTTCTGCCCCTTATTCCCCCAAAGTTAAACTCAATCATTGCCTCATTTAATAGCACTCTTCTCTGTCTCCGCTCACATATACCCCAGGCCCCAGGGCAGATGGCATTAACTACTTCCGTAGAGACTTCATCAGACAGCAAATCAATATTCACACATGTCATATTTCACGATTCACTGAACGTCTTTGTTTACATCTGTCTCCCAATAACAGCTACCCTCTGGAGAGCAGGGACCAAATCATACTGGCCTTTTTTACCCAAACACCTAGTTCAGGGCCTGGGAAATGGAGGAGTAGTCCAAACTGCTGTGAGCCAATTTCTGGACATCAGTCTAATTGTGTATTTTAACCATTTAGTTTTAGGTGACTGGGTTTTCATTTCATCTGTATCACACTGTTTTCAGGAAAGTTCAGTCTTCATTTCTGTCCCCTTCCTATTCATGGGAAGAATATACTTATAAGAAGAAATCATCCACCGACTGCAGTCCTGATCAGCACCGCCCTGTACCTTTGTGCAGGCATGCCCTGCACGTGAGTGCCCAGAGTAAGAACGCGTTCCACTCATGCACCTACTCATGCAAGGCTGCATCCTTTAATTTGCACATGGGTAAAGAAACTGAGAGTATCTCTGGTCATAAATAACATACTAATGAAAATTTGTTGAATAATTATACCAGAGACTGCTAACTATTGGCCAAAATTTATTTCCTCTTCTTCTTGGACATAAACTAGACTACATTTTCCAGCTTCCTTGCAGTTATTGTAACCATGTGATTATTTCTTGCCAATGGAATATCAGCAGAATACTATGTGTTATTTTGGGAGCAGGGCTTGTAAGAAGCTGATATGTCTTCTTCTTGCTCTCCTCCTCCTTCAGCTGACTGAATGCAAAAGGCGTAGGAAACGGCAGAGCTATGGTATAGAAGATGCCTGCATCCCTGATTCATGATGTGAAGGAAAGCGACCTCACCTAGAAAAACTGCTCCTGGAATTTTACACGAGCAAGGGATAAAGTTCTAAAATGTGGAGCCACTGAAATTTGTTACAGTAGTTAGTGTCTCTCTGATACTGAAATTTGTACACATGCTTGAATGTATTCTTGACTTTGGGGAATTCTTACAAATGTATTCTTCTCATGTATAAGAATAGAATGTAATGTTCAATACATTCAAAAGAATTCTGTATGTTCAAAAAGATTCAGTTCTTATGACTCTTCTTTATTTCCCAGTCTCCCTGCTCTCTGCTACTCAGTCTCCAATTCCAAAGGGAGGAACCTGAAACTGAGACAAATTAGAATATTTCTTAAAACAAAGGAATTCTTTCATATAAAGATAAACTAAAGCCAGTCAGCTAAAACTAGATGGGTAAAAGAAACAATGGATCAAAAATTGGTCAATTCATGAATCAGCTATTCAGTAAATTGGCTCAGACAGAGCAGGTACATGGAATATTCTGAAAATACATTTGGAGAAAGGAGAGATGAGGAGAGGAAGGAAGAAAAAGCATGAAACAAGGGGAGAAAAGCATTTGATTTCAACCACTCCATGGCTACACATCAAGTATAAATCCATAAACCCTCAAAATGTGGATAATTGTTTCCTTGCCTTTGTCACATTGTCATAATTGGCACAATGTTTGGTGTTACCTGGGAGGGAACCAGTAAGGGGAAAATACACAGGATTATTTCCTCACCATGGACATTTTAATTTTGTATCTGAATTTTGAACTAAGAAATCTAAAGCCTAGAAATGTTCAATGGTTGGTTGGTGGTAATGTTAAAAAAAAGTTGTACCATTTATTATCTATGTACAGCCAACAATCTTAAAGCTCCACGTGAACTGCACATGGAAAAAGATATTGATCATCTCCAGCTGATAACATGGGATCCACTGTCTAATTCCTAATTGTACTAGACTTAGTTTTTTCTCTGGGGACACAGAAAAACCTCCACCAAGGATAACTTAGATATAATTCAAGATAATGATATTTGGTAATCTAATACATCGGTATTCCAGCACTGAAACTGTAGTATTCCCCCAATATAAATGCTCCTACAAACACCAAGGAAGCTTACTGTCAATTTTAAAGGAGTAATTTAGTATTTTACTCTTGATAAGTGAAAAATTCTACCTAGCTTGATATATATCCAACAAATTCATTTAGAGTCAAATTCTATTTGGCAAAATAGGGTAGATTATGAGATTTTAAGAAATTTATCATGGCAGAAATATTTTTTCATCTTTAGCAGAGTAATTTTTTAACAATTCTGGATATTTATTAAAAAGTTTTGAGCAAAATAAAACATCCACATAGAACTAGCGCATTTAAAAATCACCATCACAAAGTTATGATTTATAAAGAGTTGTAGCGAGCCTTACTATTGTTTCAATGTATTAAGATACAAAATAAAAAATTCTCTAAATTATATAAAGCAATTGATATCATATATTTTGTTTTTTGTTTGTTATTTCCAGGTTTGAAGGTGGGGGGGAGGGGGACATTTTCAGAAGAGCACAGATCAGTCATTAATTGTTGACATAAATTCAAACACGAAGTACTCACATTAAGTAAATGGACTATATGCCAAAATTCTGTATGTAAGTCAACTGTTTCAAATTCAGACAGCATTTAACTCTGGAAACAGTGTCCTAAATGCAGGGTTGATGAGTCGTTTTTTTAATCAACCCTTCAAATCCTACTTAGACCACAGCATCCCACTAAGTTCAGCATTAGCCTCGAGTTCTGGGTCCTGGAAACAGGGGTTGGGCCATTTCCCTCTGTTTCTGGATCATGAAAAAAGCCTGAGACCATTTTTGAAATATGGCAAGGTTCTGTGGATATAGAACCCTCAGAACTCAGGGCCCCTTTCAAAGTCTCTCCTTGACACTTTTCCTGCCCCATGAAGACATGCAGATTTCTGCTCTGAATCCCAAATTTTGTTAATCCTGTTATTATGGTGCTTTTTCTCTCATCCTCTTATTATAATCATTTGTATAGTGACCTTGCCCTTCCCTTCCTTCCCACTGGAATCCTCCTACCAACACACACAGACACGCACACACTGCGAAACTCCTGGAGTGCAAGGCCTGTGTTTTATCTCATTTCCCCCATAACAACCCCAATAGCAAGGACAACAGGGCAAATACAGCAGGCGTAATTACTTTCTACATTGGCTGTTTATATATTGACTATATTTAATGCCCATTTTTATTAATATTACATTTAAGTTAATGTTGCCTACTTCATATTTTATAACTTCTCCCTGCCTAAACTCTGCCCCAATCAGTAATTTAGAATTCCACCAAGATCAGATGATGAGTAAATTTATATTAAGCCAATACCAGCTTTTGTTGGCAAAAAAATAAATAAAAATAAAATTATGATTGGCCAAAAGATTAAATGCAAGGCAAGCGCTTATTTCCCTAAAGCAAAAGTCTGAGAAGTCTTTCCAAAGCTCAGGCTAATCCTCTGGCTTTCTTTTTCACAGTTTTCCAGAGGAGATTGATACACCCCAGGGCATAAACTCCATAGCTCTTAAGACAATTAACTGAAGGGAACCGTGATTGGCTCCGGTGGGAGAACTTAGGAAGTACAGCCTCAAGGTTATTGGGGAGGTTGACTGAGTGTTATATTCACATTAAGCCATAAGGGGGAGCCAGCCACTGTGGTACGAGGCTGCGACCAGCCAGAGTGCCACACTGCTCTGATGCTGCTGTGGCCCAAGTCCTGGAAAGAAGTGCCCTCTATTGACAGATTGAGATCCCTTTAGGAAGACACTTCAAAGACAAATCAAGGAGAACCAGAGTTCCTAAGCAGTTCAATGTTTTTGAAGTTTTTCATCTTGGTTTTGGTTATAACTATTTAAGCCAAGGAAAAGAATCAATGATAAAAACAGACAGACATGCTTTGGAGGGGTGGGAGGGTTCCAGGTGTCTAGATAACATGGTATTGTATCAGACAATGATGTCTTCTAGTGCCTCACCATAAATATTAACAAACTTCATTCAGGGGAACATTAAATTACCATAAATCGGATGGGTAATGCAGAGGAATCGAGGTCTCTATCAAAAAGAGGAATAGAAGGTATATTAATAGCTGAAGAGTGCTTCTTTTTCCAGATATTGAAATGCAAATGGACTATATGCCAAAGGTTAGCTTGCTTGTTCCTCTGAATGGCTCCACTCTAGTCTACAGTCACTGCCATAGTCCTCTATTTCTCCCAATATCGAGTGGTTCCATGGATTATTCTCCTCCCCCTCAAGTCTATTAGTAGGGAACACTCTCTTAGTTGGGATAATAATCACCTAATCAGGGACACCAAAGGAAATATAAATTTATATAATAATTCAACTTAAATTTAAGACATTATACAATTGACTGTCTTAATAAGCAGACTTCATAGACTAAATATAGAATAAACCAAAGATAAATGATGGCCTTTCCATTATTTTACTCGAAGGAACTGGCCCAGAGCATTCTCTCTGTGTTCTACAAAGAGGTACCAGTTTGTAATTTTACCTCAGTGTTGTTATTTCCACGGAACAGGAGAGTTTATAAAAAAAACATGCAACCCAAGTCCCAAACAAGGACATAAATACAACTAACCAAAGAAAAGTGAATGTATATTCATTGATTTTTTTTTTTTTTACCTAACAGACCAGCTCACCCTCATAAAATGCTTCTATAGTAGGGGCTGCAATTTGGGTTCCTGAGTCCTTTCACAAACTACAAGAAAAAGGTATCCTAACTCTTAAAAAATGAAAGTCCACCTCCAGTTGCCAAGCATTTAAGCATCAACGACCATCACGCCCAAGAGTAGGGGAGCTCATCTCCACCTGCCAACCCAGGGACTGCAGTGGGCATCACTGCCCCACCTTCACACCAGCTGCAGGGCACAACTGGAGGAGGCTGCAGAAAGCACGCTTGGAACCCAAAGCCACAGAAAATATTCCACACTCCCCGCAGAGGCAAGTCAACTAATATTGCACAGATCGTGGCTTGATATTTTATTTTGTCTTATTTTTTTCTTTATGCTGGCCTTTATTACTGTGGATGTTTTTATAGAAATGTGCTCATTTTTATCTTCTTCATTAATTTCCCATTGCATGTAGTGGTGGTGACCTTAGCAACATCAAATAATTTAGGTCCCAAAGAAGATATACTCCTCTTTTTTTTCTTTCATTTTGACTGAGACCATGCCTTTAAAAGGATACAACTATTAAAAATTAAATAAATAAATAAACAAATAAATAAGAAAAAGTCAATCTAAACAGCTTTCATCAATATGGGAAAAAAGAAAGAAAGAAAGAAAGAAAGAAAGAAAGGAAGGAAGGAAGGAAGGAAGGAAGGAAGGAAGGAAGGAAGGAAGGAAGAAAGAAAGAAAGAAAGAAAGAAAGAAAGAAAGAAAGAAAGAAAGAAAGAAAGAAAGAAAGAAAGAAAGAAAGAAAGAAAGAAAGAAAGACTTAGAATAGTGTTTGGCACATAGTTGGCACTTAAATATTTATTAAATGAATTAATTACTTGGGAATTATAAAGAGGGAATGATGACAAATAAATTTTAGTAGTATTCCATCTTACTTTATTTTAGCTCTCTTCATGTGTTTAATGTGCCATTCCTTAAGAAATGATAAATGGTGACATTCTGAGTTTTGCATGGCTGTTTGAGGCTGTTTCCCTGGTGGTGATGTCTCTCCTTGTAGACTACAAGCCAACGATTAGAAGGCCCTTTCTTTTACTCACCCTTCAGTGTGGCAACAGCTTCATGCATGCTGTTTTCTAGGTCGGTTTATAGGATTAAACTCACCATATTTGCTGTGCATACTTACACAGCGGCTCAATTTCTGCCTGAGGCTATGAAATTCTTCGACAAAGTGTATTTCCTTGCAAACTTGTAATTGGAGTTGGCCAAACACGTCTTCCATGAAGAAAGACAGAAGCTGTTCTTGGAATCTGCAGTTTTTCTATAAATAAGGCATAAGAAATTGTATAAGGTAAACCATGAATACCTTTTGTAAAATGCCACTGAAACATCCCCTTGATTACTACTTAATGACCCTCAAAAAACTTAAACGTAAGGGGAAAAGCATGAAACAATTAGAAACAGGGACGGGGTGGGGAAGCCTCTGGCTTACCAGGAATAGCTTTTTTGATTTCTTTTTTAATAATCGTATATTTTTTATGTGGTCTTCCTACAATAAAACAAAGAGAAATAAGTTTTATCCAGAATTACAAACATCCTTTAGATCATCTTTCCAAGCAGAGCTTAATACTTACTGGAATTGTTGCCTTGAGCCACGCCGCCTTGACATAGAGCATGTCAACAGCCCGCGACAGGGTTCCCCTTGGGTAACAGCTCTTGGCGAAGTGAGATTGCTTGTGCTTGGCAATAGCAAGAGACAGAGTGACAAACAGCAACCCAGACTTCAAAATGCAATTCCCCCGCATTTCCCTCCACCTCACCCTGGGCCAGTGTCACTCACAGCAGCCAGAGTTACTTGTGTTATTTAGATGAGAGGATAACCTACTTTAACCCTCAAGGCTGGCTTTTTAATGAGATGCTGTGAAAGATAACTTACAGTCTAAAAAGAGGAAGATCACTTTGGCTGCTCTCTAATTTTTTTTTTGAGAGCTTGCTTCATAGTCAAAAAATGTTGACCACACCATCTATGATGTTAAGTAAAAACTCAAATTTACTGGTAAGGATGGGGCCTCATTTCCAAAAACAACAACAACAAAAAAAAAAACAAAACAAAAAAAACCCACAACAGTCAAAATTTTAGTTGCATGTCACGACAGATTTCTTTATTTTTAAAAATTACTTTACTGTTGTTCAATTACAGTTGTCTGCATTTCTCTCCACCACTGCCCCCAACCCCAGAGATTTCATTATTCAAGTCATGCCACACCAATGAAAAAGCCTGGTCTCCAGGAAGTATATGAATTTTTTCCAATTCACGTATGTAAAGAAAATCTCCTTTGCTAATGAGTATCCAGAAAAAACCTGAACCGAATAGTAGAATGGGCAGCCATGGGAAATCTGCTCAGGATGGCATACCGATGTTTCTGTTCAGCCCTTGCCAAACCCTTCACCTGGCTCCTTCTCTTCCCCCAGAAGCCAGCACTCTGCAGCCAGCACCAAAACCCAAGAGAGGTTTTCCAACTTTTCTCTAGAATTTTTCCAGCTCAGAAATTGTAACTCCCCTAATATATTCTAGATTTGTTTGGAACTGAACCTGGGATTAACGCCCACAATTCAAAAGCTGCTTTATTATCTCTAGCCAAGTGGACCCACGGACATTTCCTCTAACTCTGGACTTTCAGGAGAGTGGGAATTCCTCGAGGAAACAGACCCGCCTTTCTATCTTTGACTCCTCAGTACCTTCCATGGTGCCTCATCTAAAGAAGCACATCTAATATCTGTTGAATAAACACTTCCTTTTCACATCATAAGATACTACTATGACATTTTTTGTAAAATTTATTCCATCAGCAAATTTTTATCAAGGATTTTCCAATACAAAGAGCAGTGCTGGGTGCTAGGGGCCGTGAAGGCAGATGCTCCATGGAGTCCCGTCCTCAGTTCTGTCCCAGTCCTTTCAATGGCAATAAGTGTGGTTCATTTTGGGTTGCAGCCCCAAGATGAGAAGTAGACATAGCCCAGGTTATTATTGAGAAGGAGAGCTAAGCCACCAAAGCCTGGCATGAACAGAGGTAACATAGTCCCAGGCAAATCAGCACTAGGAATCTGGTTGTAAGAGATTCACCAAAAATAGGCAGAGTCAATAACAAGCACCAGATCCTAAGACTAAGTCCTAAATCAAAGCAGCCAGGGCTGGCAAAGGAGTAAGGAGAAAGCATAAAGTGAAAGGTCCAAACACTTGGAAGTATTTTCTGCTTTTTCAAGAAGTAAGCAGATCTCGTGGAAGAGCCCACAACTCGTTTCCACAGGAGCACTTCTGCTGATAACAGACACAGCCTCTGAAATGAGATGAGAGCTCTTCACAAGAAGACAGCTAACCAGGAGAGAAAGGATGTACCCTGCACAAATCCAAGCATCCTCCAAAGTTTTATCAAAGCACATGACTTTAAAAAATAGCCGTTCTACCTCATTTTCTAAGTGCATCAAAAAGAAGGTACACAGCAACGACAGCAAAAATTGAGACAGAATTTAGAAATCAAAATAGTGAGACTCTTAGAAATTGATATATTTTTCTGTCAAAATATAAATTTCTTACATTTTTGGTCCATTTCTTCAGCCTGTGGCCTTGGGGCAATCAGTATAAATTCCTAACAGACTTTACTCAGATGAGGCAATGCATTTGAACCTGAATGCATTTTCAGGCCACTAACAACATGATTTCTCCCTTGAGGACTTTCCATCACGCTCAGAGCAAAAAAAGGATCCATGGACAAAGCCAAAGGGGGGAATGATTGAGGGTGGGAGGTGGGGGTGGGTGGGGTAGAGGAAAGTAGTGGTGGGAAAATGGAGACAACTGTACTTGAACAACAATAAAAAGAAAAAAAAAAGCCAAAGTTCTTTCAATGGCCTAAGGCCCTGATTTTGCCTATTCTCCTTCCTTTCTGGCCTGTTCTACTACTCTTCCCCTTGTTAACCTCCTCGAGACACAACACCTCCTTGTTGCTCTTCAAACTCACCAAGCACACCTGTGCCTCTGCACTTGCTCTTCGCTCTCCCTGAAATGCATTCCCTCAGATATTTACATGGCCAGCTCTTTCAAGTTTTTGCTCAAACATCACCTTCTCAGCAAGGCTTTCCCAAGGTACTTGCTATGGGCTGAATGTTGTCCCCCCACAAAGTTCATATGTTGAATTCCTAATACCCGAGACCCCAGAATGGGACTGTATTAGGAGAGAGAGTTTTCAAAGAGGTAATCAAATTAAAATGAAGTCATCTAGTGAGTCTTAATCCAGTATTACTGGTGTCCTCATAACGAAAGGAGATTCTATTGGACATAGACACACACAGAGGGGAGACCTCGTGAAGGCACAGAGAGAAGATGGCATCTAGAAGCCAAGGAGGGAGGCCTCAGAAGAAACCAACCGTGCTGACACCATGATGTCAGGCTTCCAGCCTCCAAAACTGCGAGAAAATTCATTTTTACTATTGTTTAAGTCATCTAGTCAATGGCATTTTGTTATGGCAGCCCTAGTAAACTAATACAATACCCTAATTAAAATCAACCCCATTTCTAGTTCCTCTGTCTTTTTTTTTTCTGGTTTATTTTTTCCAAACTCCTTATTGTTATTAAACATATGATATATTTTATGTATGCATTTTATTAACTATCTTCCTTTCCTAAAGTCTCAACCCTGTCGAGCAGGGATTTTTGTCTGCTTGGTCATTGCTGTTACCCCAGTATTAAACAATGACTAGCACATAGTATGTGCTCAATAGATAATATTGGATTACTGAATATACCACATGGTCACTACAGAACACGCTGTAAGGTGAGAAATGAACAAAGGCAGTCAGAGCTCTGAGGAGGAAGGAGAAAGAAATTTGGGTGCTGATATAAAAATAATAAACTACTTTGGGAGAGTCTTTCTGGATGTTTCTTCTCAACTCACTCCTCTGCTATGTTGAGAAGCCTCAAGAGCTCTGTATCTTCTAATTTTGTTTGTGAGATCTATAGAGCCCACAGCGGGCATCCCCACCCCTGACTTCAGTACTGTTTCTTGCCTTTCCTTTACATTTCAGACCAGACCAGAAGTGCAAGAGATCAGATTAGCTGTGCATCAGGCTTGATGGGAAGCTCTTCTGCAGCTTGGTGCTGAGTGATGCTGGCTACTGTTTTTTGTTCTGCATCTTTCTCTCATAATTTCCTACACACTAGCTGTTCACTTCACCACAGTTAAATACATCTGGGTTTTTTCCATTGCAGGCCTGGGTGCTCTCTGTGGGAGGAATCAGCTGATAAGAGGTCTCTTATCCTTCCCACAGGTTTGTTTTGGTGTTCATCTCTTCCAAGGGTTATGCCCTGAATCGATGCCTTCATTAATTCTTTCAAAATACAATAAAAATTATATGTGTGTTTGTGTGTGTGTGTGTACATATTCTGATGCTCATGGCAGATGTTATATATATGTGTATGCATATACACAGATCTTATCTACCTTGAGCACCTACTATGTTCCAGGCAATAGTCTAGACAGTGAGCAAAATAAACCAAAATCTTTACCCTCGTGGAGCTTAAATTCTAGTAAGGAATTGCTTTAGCCCAGGTTCTTCAGAAAAAGGAGCCTGAGGCAAAGCTGAAGCGCTGATCCTTTATTACGGATTGAGGGAGTGAAGGAACAGAGAAGTAAAGCCAACAAAGACAAGCAGCTCATTCACAGTGGTACATCAGTAACGTGCCAGGGTTTTATGAAGAGAGACAGCCAGTGTTTTGGCCACTGAGGATGTCTCCAGACAGTCTGTACAGAAACGTGCTTTGGGTCAGACCAAGAGAAGAGGACAGGGGATAAAAATTACACGGCAGCTTCCTCCATTGAAAGTTTGCCCCCGGGGGGAGTTAACTTGTCACACCCATGAATATTTCTTGGCCCCTTCAGCAGTCAGGGGGAAGACGGATTCCACAAGCTGCCCCATGGCCCTTTTCCTGAGTCCAGAGTGGCAGAGGAGCCCGAAGTGACCATTGCAGTAGCAGCTGGGAAAAGAAAAGCCAAGAGAATCTGAGATGACCCATAAGATGTGATACAGAGATTTATTTTTTATTGTAATAAATCATTCGCTGGCATCAAAACAGCTCATGCCAGCATAGATTCATCAGTTGTAACAAGTGCACCACTCCGGTGGGGGGGTATTGGTAATGGCAGAGGTTACACACATTTGGGGGCAGGGCATATATAGGAAATCCTTGTACCTGCCTCTCAGTTGTGCCGTGAGCCTAAAATTCTAAGAAAATAAACTCTATTTTTAAACAATCAACAAGATGAAACAATAGTACAGCCATAGTTGTATTTCATGGATCTCCTCTAACAGCTTGTGGTTGCTAGGGAAATTTAATACAATGTTTGTTAACTCTGGCTTATACTCAGTGCTAAATGCATTTGTTATCTGCTGCTCGTAGCAGACCTTATTTATTTTTTTAAAAAATCCTTTCCTTTTAATCCTGCTCACAGAAACTTTGGTGGGTGTCGATGTGCCTAGTGCCAGAAAATGAACTGTGAGTAATCTAAACCAAGGATTGGCAAACCATAGCCCACATCTGGCCCATGGCCTGTTTTTTCAAAGTCATGAACTAAGAAGGGTTTTTACACTTAATTAACAGGGTTGAGAAGGAGGAGGAACACAATAAGAAAAAATGCAGTAAAAACCACAAGTGGCCCACAGAGCCTAAAACATTTACTATTGTGCCCCTTACAGAAAATGCTTTTCCATCCCTAGTCCAGGCCAATGATAGTCATGGGCACATGCACTCTTCTAACCAGCACGATTCAGGAGGAAGCCTGCCCGGGAGTGGGCATGTCTGCTTTGGATCTGTCAAGTGGACACTCCCTGGGCCCCATGCTTGAAATGGGGGCAGCTGGGGAGGGGGGGTGCTGCACCCTATTTCTCTTTTCTGAACATCATTCAAATTCAATTTGGAAAATTTCATTTTTGGTCAAGATGGTGTGATTTTATTCTTAAATGAGGGTAGGTGTCACTCTCCTCATTTTAAGGACAAGGACTCTGCAGTTCAAAGTTACGAGGCAGCAAAGAGCAAATCTCACATGCTCTGAGGACAAACCCCAGGACATACATTGGAACTATCTTCTAAAGACAAAAAGCATGGAGACTTTGACAAACCAGGGACAGAGAACTCAGGTGAAGCCACTACCATCATGGTTTTAGAGCAGGGGGTTCCCAGCAGCCTTCACACATCAGTTGTTACCAAGAAAAGTGGGCTAAGTAGGCTGTGGATAGGACTCCTACAGTTCAAATGTTCTTCTGCAGGTAACATCCCTTGTCTGCCTGTATCAGAAACTACATAATTCCTTTGTATTTAGCTTTTTGAATTTCATTTCATACTGCCAGCAACATCCATAGTTTTTTCCCATAGTTTTCGTGAGACATTTGTTAGTGGGAAGAACTAATGAGTGTCACCTGTGCAAACTTGAGAAGAAAAAAGTTAAAATACAGAGTGTCGATGCAGTTGCTTTATCAGTCCACATCAGATTAAGGGCCGAGGCATGGTGTGAGCCAAATCCTATGAGTTCACTGGGCTCCCTTTACATAAGTCTCATCAATACTGAGTTCCCAAAGACTAGCAATAGGAAGTTGTATAGAATTAATGTTACCAGCTGCTGGTCATCTCCCAGGGCATCAGCTCATGCAAGCTGTGCTCCAGCCACACTGGACCTCTGGCCTGTCCCTGAGCATTGCGTCACCTCTCATGTCTACACCTTTTGCTCATCCAGATCCTTGGGTCCAGGATGATGATGTTCACTCCGCTGTGTACCCATCCACTGAACATTTACCAAGCATCTCTAAAGAGGCTGGCATTTTCAGGTCCTGGAACACAAAGATGAACAACAGTTTATGTCCTTTAAAATCTCTCAAGATAAACACATGACAAATAATCAAGCTGCATTGTGACAAATGCTGAGAGATGTAAATTATGCTTTGAGAGTCCTGAAGACAGAGCCATTAACTATGCCTAGGTTGCAAAGGGGAAGAAAAGGGGAGATTTTATAGAGGAGACAACATTTAAACTTGCTGAAATTCTTCTTATCCTGCAAAAGATCAGCAGAAATGCAACTTTGGTGTCATCTGCAGTGATGATCATCATCTTGTCACTGCCTCTCCCACAGCACATTTCAGTTCCCTAAGCAGTTGCTTTCCTGTCTTCCTCACCAGAGAGAACCCAAATTATGGCTACCTTATGTTTTCACAGCCCTTACACAGGATCTTGTCTTTCCTAAGATCTAAATAGTTGTTTACTGGACTAAATTGAATTGAAATTTCTTAGGGTGTCATTGAGTCAAGCAGCAATGTAAAGTTCGTAGGTTCTTGGGCAGTCATCATGCCTAAAAATAGCATCTGCAGCGATGGCAAGATGAAAATGTCACAGATGAAAAAACAGCTCATAAAAGCGTCTTACAGCATACAGTTTTCAAAAATAAACAGCACCTGCTAGGAAGGACACAACTGGTCGATTTCTAGGTGGTATTGAAGCTAACCCACACATACATATGGGATGCTTAGAACCACCCAGAGGGTTAAACCCCATAGAAATAAGGAGGAGACTGTGACTAAAAGGACCATGCATGTGACCCTGAATATCCTTTGCAGCTGTAACAAAAAAAAGGAGAAAGAAGGGCCACACACAGCAAAGGAACCTCAGGTTTAGAGGAGTCAGAATTATTCAAGTGTAATAATTCTCCTATCCTACAGCTGAAAGGGTAGCCCGACTGAAACAAAGATTCCCATGTGTGCCTGGAAGGGCTGCAGTGGGGAGAGAGCTGCAGAAAGAAACACAAGATTCCTGGATCAAAGGGGAGAAGAGGCTCTTTAATTCCTTCCAGTGATACTGTGTGTTGCCCTAAGCACCTCTGTTCCCCTCTAGAAAAATCTGTTGGAGAAATAGTACTTTTTAAATCAAAGAACGTGTTTTAATTTTAGAAATCGTATACCATTGTTTCTGATTTCACTTTATTGCTGGGTCAGAAATTTACACACAACTCAGACATGCCCAAAACTGGCTCTATTTATGGTCCATAGATGATGTCACCTGAATTGGCCGACTCCATCCTGCTTCTGGGCAGGGACTGGTGGGAGCACAGAAGTGAGAAAGGAGATGCATGCATCAGAATCCCAGCAGAAAACCTCCATTACACCTAAACTGGGTAAGGGAGAAGAGTTTATGGGATTGATTTTTTTAAGGTGTGGAAAGAATTTAAGAAACCCTACAAGAAATAGCACAATGTCTCGAAGCTAACAATAGATGTAAGCTTCTGAGGGAACAGGATTGAGAGAAATTTCCAGAACCAGGAAAGAGAACTATATGAAAGAGAGTCATCTACAAGGAGCTTTTGGTAGAAGTATACAACTGACCTGCGTGGCAATCTGGCAGGAGGGTTCCACAGCAATAAATACTCGGACCTTATTTTCATTCTCAGAACTCCTGCTAATTTATCCACTTGTCAAATGTGATAAAAAAGTAAACAGAAAGGAAGCACATATATTGGGCAACTCATATATATCAGCCTCTCCGGGCACAAAGTGGAATCAGAAAGAACAGTGGATGGATCAGGAGGACCAAGTTGGGACAGCCCATCATTTTGGTCTTCAGCTGCCACTGTTGCCTTTGTTCAGGCAAAAAATGTGTCTCCTACACAGCAAATACTTAGAATCTCATCAACTACTGTATCATTGTAGGATGATATCAATATGGTTATACACCCACTAGAAAGCTAAAATATCAGCCCCAAAAAGAGAAGGGAGGAGGAGAAAACAGGACAAGTAATTTATTAGCAGAAACTATATCAGCAGAAACTATAGTTCCTATTTTTATAGCTGTTCATAGATTCTAAATTAATAATCACAAATTAATTCTTTGTCCATTCTATTTTTCCTTTACCTTCTCCCTACACCTCCATTGCACAAAATTCATTACCTGATAAGGTGACTTAAACCCTCATTCCTATGAAAATGGAGGTCTTCATGATCCTGTCTCTTGGGGGTTGATGCAATTTTCTGTAATGAGACTGTCAAGCAAATTGACAAGACAATCGAGCAAACTCCCTGGTCCAGTCACAGTCTACCCAGCCTCATGGTGTAGCAGTAATGCAATTTCCTCTTGGAGATCAGGGTCAGTCATCTCAGCCTCCTCCATTTGTTTTTCAAAAGTAAACACTCCTTGAAATGAGATGAAAAAGATAAAGTTGCTATAGCTGTGGTTGCCTCTGAGATAAGAAGACTCAGCTTTCCACCCCTGGAACCCCTGCATTCTCCTCTTCTGATAGAAGTATCTCCACTCAGATCTTAAAATGTTCTTTTCAGAACAAATCACCTCTCTGTCTTTAAGTCCCACATGAAGCACTGCATTCTAGTGAATAATAGAGTGTAAATGAAGGACCAGAAGAAAAACTAAATGATCACTTTTCCTGCTATTGCATATGCTCCATACACAGCTCTTATTTTCCAAGCAGGCCAAGCTGAGTGTCACAGTTCACACACCAAGTTTCTCTGACTCAACTCCCATTTCTCTAGTACAATCATCCTCCCTCCCTGGACAGCTGCTCTGGCCTTGCGTCTGTCCTTACCACCCAACCCTACTACCCGCACAAACACACACAGAAGACCTATCCAGCAGCCACAGTGACCTTTACAGAACATGAGTCATATCAAGTCTTTCCCATAGTTGAAACCCTCCAGTGGTTTCTCATCGGTCCTAAGTTATCATTAGTATCTCAGGGTGCTGCGTCTCACACAGCCTCATAGGTTAGTCTTCTTGAAGACCTGGGTGCTGCCATCTGCTACTGGGAGAGGAGACACCCAAGTCCTCTGCTAATGGCAAGAACATGAGCAATGCTGGCAGCACCAGCCAAATGCTAGCCACAGCGACTGATGCAAAAAAAAAAAGCTACAACAGGTGCCAATGATTATGTCAAGACTCCCTACAAGGAACTGGGACTATCTCATAGAGCTCCCAGCTTGTCAGCATTGCCCTCCAGAATTGAAGAAGCTCTTGGCACCCTATACCTTATGTTCATCTGCATTCAGAATGTTTAAATCTCTGTATTTCAGTCTCTTTGCTCTCATAAATACAATTTAAGAGTATTCTTCCATTAATGGCTTCATTTCTAAAAATTTGTCAAAACAAAGTACAATGCCAGATTTTGCTCAAGGCATTACACTGAGACTCATTTGGAAGAAGAGAGGAAAGAGTCCTAAACCCCAATTTACCCCAGAAGTAATTAAAATTATGTCATCCCTGAAGCTTAGCTCTGGTACCTCTCATTGTTCAGAGTGCACACTCAAAAGTCTTAGTTCTGCTTTATCCACAAGTGAACTCACAAACTGTATACATGCTCACCTATTACCACCAGGTTTGTCTTCCTTCCACAGGAACTTGGCAAACAATTGGTGAATGACCTGAAGGATAAGCCCAGGAATCCTGATTTTTTAAAGAAAATACCTTAGATAATTGACAACTGAATTTCACCTTCTACAGAAAGACCCATACATTCTTCAGTTCTGGTGTCATCTGTTCATCATTCCAGATAGAACTAGTCCACCTTGCATCTCTACCTCTTCGCTCTCTTCTCTGAACCACTGTACAAAGTTTGAAGATGTAGAGCTTTCACTCTCTCTCTTCAGTGTGCTTCATATCTTGCTCACCTTCCACACACAAGACTTCTCTATGTGTGCTAAACTCCACTAGCAGATAGACTCCCCCAACTCAGTAAGCTTCCCCTTTATTTCCTGATTTACTGGAAAAGTTGGAAGTGCTCCCCTGTTAATAGGCTTGAACTAGAACTAAAACAGTTCACCTGCAGCAATAGAGGCTCCATGTATTTCTTCCCCAACAGCTTCACTCCTTCCTTTTATACACAAATTGCTAATGATGCAGGTGGATTCTTTTTAATTTCCTACCTTTGTATTTCAGAATTACACACTGAATCAACATAATAAGTCTATATAGGCGATATAGCAAAGAGCCCAGAACTCAGATAGCCCAAGCTCAGTAAGAATCAACTACTCATAGTTACACAATGTTTTTAACGTGGCTCTGATTCCGTTTTCTTATCTATAAAATGGGGTACTACTAATAGTCATCTCATTTGCTGTGACTCAAGAGCAAAGTTCATTATATGAAGTTCTTGACTCATTAAGCAATTGAAAATGATTACATGATGATGATGAAGATGAGGAGGAGGAGGAGGATGGTGATGACAACAATAATATCAAAGGAAAAATGACAAAGTCACAAAGTTTAAGATATTAAAGTTTTATTGAGTTTAAATAGACATATTATAGAGCCATAATTATTGTCATAAATATTAATATTAGCCTTACACTTAAGTAGCAATATCACAATTCTATAAATAAATCCATATAGTAAAATGATATAAATAAAATGTGTACTTATAACAATAAATAAATTCATACAAATAAGGTACTAATTATAAAAGGGAAGTTATTTAGGTGTCTTTTTTCCAAAAGGAATGGGAAGTAAATTTTGTAAGAATAGACAATTGCTTAAAAATAAATTTCTGTGTATAAAGGGCCCACTACAATAAAACATTAGCAATAAATCTCATGCTTGCAAGGGCTACCTTCTAGTCTTATGGACACAAGTGACATTGTTCTCTTTTTTAAGCTAAGCAGGGGTTTATTTATTTAGAATCTACCCATAATCGTGGAGTTTGTTTTCCCATTTTCCTTTTGGAAAAAAAAAGTCTGGGGCTCTTATTGTTATTTCCAACAGCAAGAAGGGTTATTATCCACTTTTCCAGCTTTGCTGTGATCAAATGCAGGCATTTTTCAGGAACATAAACAGCAAATTTAGTTCTCCAATTGCTTTAATCTTGCCACTCTCTCCAAGCTGTGAAAATCAGAAAAAACAAATATTTGAGTATTTACACATGTTTTTAAAAGAGAGACAAATTAGAAAAAGATGACATGGTTAGGTTGCTGAGAGAGAAACCAAATTTTAGCCTTTTGTGAAAGATTAATGGCAATGCCCATTAGCAAGAATATAATGATTTGCTGAGGAACTTAAATTGTGACTATCTGAACTGAGAGGCACCAAGAGGCATCAGTCTCTGTTGCATCTCACTCTAATGAAGCTGTTTAAAACCACTGCTTAACCAGAGCAAACAGATGGAGGCTTCCCCAGAGTGCCACCCATTATGCTTTTGTGGCCTACCCCATAGTCCTGCCGCTGCCTATGACCCACTAACTATTCATAACAACAGCCTTAAATCAAAACTACACATTTACCAACACACATGGGCTTTTTCTGTTCCCATCTTCTTAACAAAACAAACAGGTTTTCACTTTTGTGAAAATACCAAATAAATCCTAGTTAGTTGCTTTAATTAGTAGAAAATCAAATATAGATTCTAACATTCCTTCTTTCTTCTTCTTCTTCCAAGTAGGGTGTGAATGAATGAGGCATTCAAACCCAATGGAAGAGAGAACCACATTCATTCAAGGCATCCTCTTCTGAAGTTCATCTATTCTATTAAATTCACTCTAGATCATCTGAAGAAAAGCCATGAGTCACCATTGTCCTCTATACTTTGCTCTCCTTTCTCTTCCTGCTTTCTTCCACCATTTTACCTTTCCACTCTTCCACAATGCCAAGGGATATTTGTGTAGAAAAATGTAAAGTTTATCTTGCCCTGTTGTCTTGTCATCCATTCTACTGCAGTTTGCTCTCTGCTTTCTCCTCCAGTGACAGGAAATGCATACCCCCCAAGATTTCCCTCCCATTTCAGGCAGCACTGCCCAGTTTTTCCTCACTTTGAGCTTTCTCTGAACCTTCCCCTCTTCTGCCCATGCCCTATGGAGTGACAGGGTAAAAAAGCATCACCACTCTTCCATGTGGCAATCTATTGCACATATGGATGTTAATTTTCTCAAAATGGAGTAAAAGCTTCAAAATCTCTGTTTTCACACAGATCACCATCATATTTTTCTCTCTCACACTTCACTTTCCTAAGGACCACAAAGTAAACCAACATCAGGGACATCAAGGATGTTCAAACCAGAAAGGTAAAGCATTTCTTAGCTGTGGCATGCCAATACACAGCCCTCCATGTCTAAGTAATGGTTCTATGACAAGAGAATTGAGCTTCACTGTGAAAAACTACAAACGAAGAACCCATTATGCTCATTAAATCACGCTCAGGATGAAATACATTTTGTAGAAAACATCGAGATGGAAAAAAGGGGGATTTGTGATTATGCTTATTGCTGAATATTTTATCAGCCATAGCCTTCATGCTTCTGAGGTTTAATTGTACCTGCTTGCAAGAGCATCACTTTCGCTGCCACTAATCATTCCTCTAGTTTTTGGATGAGTCACATTTGCTAGTTGAGCCTTATACAGTTGTTCTTTTTTCCAAACAGGCCACATGACAGTATCATTCACTATAGAAATATATGCTGGCTTACACCAGATAGCTGCCCACTATCTACCTAAGGGTTTATTGCAATGGAGAGTAGACTAGAAAGGAAGGGAAAGGGACAGAGGAAGAAAAGATTTCCAGTTCAAACTTTCATGTTTCTATAATAAATCTATGACTAATATTTTTATTCTATTTGAAATTGTATAAAGAAAATTGAGGGTTATTCACTCTTGCTTTTAAATTCAAATCAGTAGTTGTTAGGTATTAAATTATGATAATTAAATATAAGTACCAATCGTTCCAGAAATTTAGCCAATATTCAAGTCAAGCTCTTTTGTTATGATTATTCTGGGTTTATTTCTTCAAGTTTTAAATCATCATATTAATGGCTTCAAAAGTCACTTCAAATAAATTTGTCCCCTAGGCCTTTTTCTGTTCTTAAACAAGTGCTTTTTTGGATTACATAGACTGTAAGGATCTTAATTTTCCCTAAGAACTAATAATGCTGAGACTGACACATACTGCTGCTGAAAGAGCTCTAGTCTGGATGGGATCCTGGAGAACTGGGTTCTAGCCCTGGCTTTGCCACTGGCTGTCCCCAGAACAGGGGCTTAGGAGATTAGATGAACTAACTCCCCAGACAGCTCTGGAATTCTATAGCTTGCAAAATTTGGAAAGTGATTTATAAATATATAGACATATCTCTATGCTTATACACCTGAATGATCAACCTAATGGTAGAAGAATCAAGTAAAAAATCACAACGTGAGGTGGTCAAAGAAAGAAAAGGAAGAAACACCATTTGTCTCTCTTATTTCATGATTCAGCATTCATAATTATTAGTAGTACCTTTTTCACCGTGTCCTTCAGCTGTTGCACATTTCTGCGGATATGCTGGTCATCACGCTCAATGCGCTACAAAGTGAAAACCAGAGGAGTTATTTGAACATTCATACTGACACTTTATGAACCTCAGTGTCCCTAACTGAAGTATGTTACAATTCACCTGGAAGTAAAGTTCTCAGCATTTTTGCCCACAATGACCTAGATTTCACCAGTGACCTAAATTTTCCGAGCTCTTCAATTCCCGTGGACACCAAAATCCAGTAATTTCCCTTATATGGGACCTCTCTTCGTTTTTGGGAACGCTTACTGAGGTTTAAGTTTGTGGAAAGGGTGGAGTGGTTTATGCAAATTCTGTCAAGATTAAAACCATAACTGTACCTCATCCAAAATGCATGCTCAGAAAAAGAAAGGTACATAAAACATCTCATGTGAACAGTGGGCCTTCCTCAAGAAGTACTAGGTCCCCTTTGCTCTTCCCACTTCACTCGAACTTTTGTCATAGTTTTAAACGTTTAGAGGCATCAAATACACATGCCTTTGATTTTGTTACCTCCCATGACAGCCAAAGGGCAAGCATCTTCACCCACCCACCCTGGAACATTAAATCTTCCCATTCCCCTCTTTCTCTCTTTCCCATCCTTTCCCTTCATCAATGTATACTTGGTGGCCCCATTTCCATTCCTAGACATTTTTCCCTACAGCTCCCAACACGTTTCTCATCTCATATACCCTGCATTGCTCTTCCCTAAGGACAAATGAGCCTTCTACATGCACTTGTCTTTCAGACCCCATCTATCACCATAAACTCAAAATGTGACTCAACTAAAGCAAATACAAATACTCTATGATTACAAATGACTCCTATATTAGTGTTGCTGAGGCACCTCTTACTGCCACCATGGGAGGGGGCAATGAGAAGGAAGGGGAAAGAACTCTAAATGGGAGAAGGAGGAAAGGCAGGTAACTAGGAGTGGGTGGACTTAGGCTGGGAGAAGAACTTACACACTGGCTTAGCTCATTGCTGAGTCTGGCCAGGAAGGACACCACCTCGTGCATGTAGGGCTGGAATCTATCAGACTGGGGGAGCAGCACTTCTTCAACAGTAAAGTTCAGCACCTGCTTCATCAGATAGCAGCGCTCGCTCATCTGCAGGCAAAAGTGAAACAGCAGGGGTCATAGAAGGGCACATCCAGAAGACCCAAACAGTCATCATCACTGCTCCAAATAACCATGGGTGGCACACTGCCCTGCTAATCACTACTATGGCTTACATTGACTCCGCGGAACAGTTTCTCTCCAATGAGACGAACATCTGTGTTGTTATCTGCCAAACTAGCCTGGAAGAGAAGAAAGAACTAAATGATTGGACATCAAGGACATAGAAGGAAAGTCTGTAAGTAGAGATGTACTTTATCTTCTCTCCCAATAGCAGCGCCCTGAAGACTGAGGAAAGAATTGGATGTCTGTATGAGTCTAAAATAATGCTCAGAGGAGTAAAGGGAAAATGAATAATCAGATGGGCTACTACATGGCTCCTTTTGGAGTGAAACTCAATGTACACATTTTAAAGGCCAAGATGTAAGGTCTTCCTATAAAACCTAATCCCCAGAGAGTCTATGAACAAGCAGAAAATGATCTCTAGTCTACCAGTAGAGATAAGTGCTGGGTTCTTAGAGACCTCAGATGTATTCTGCAGAAAAATTTAAGAACTTTTGGGTTCCAAGTGGATAAGATATGAAAGAGAGAGATTGAGATGAGTACCTCGTTAGCCAGCATGAAGGTGTGGTTGGTGATGTAGGGCCGCTGGAAGTTGGACTTATCAAGCCTGCAGTGAGACCTGACAGGGACGGCTGCTCCTCCCTGCACCGACAGGGCAATGAGAAGGAGGCAGCTGGCAGCCAGAGTCCCCATAAGGGAAAAGCTTTCAGATTTCTGCAGGGTGGCCATTACAGACAATGCCAACTTGAGCAATCAGCAGCTAAGGTAGAAGAACCTGGAATCACAAAGCAAGAACATACAGAGAAAAAATTAAGTATCATGAAGTTTTACAACAAAACCAATCGTACTAAGTTTGCTGAAACACTTACCTGTTCCAATGATTCTTCTTGTGATACAAAGGTAGAAGCTGCTACTTTTATAGCCCTAGAACACCAAATTTTTTTTATTGTAAAAATATGACATCAGCAATTATCTAAGTTCCAGCGCTGTCTTCTGAGAACTACCTAACCACTGGAGGAGCCCACAGAACGCGGCCTCCCATCCTTCCCACCTTGATATGCAAGTGTTTCCCTAAGACGTCACTGTTAGGTCCCAGAGGGTGTTTTTATAGGTAAATCCTAGAAATTTTCTAAACCTGACATATTTTTCAAAGAAACCGCTTGCTTTGTCTTTATAGATTCCAGGTTTAGTGTAATATTTTTTGATTTCCTACAGTAACTGAGTATGCATTTTGGTCATGGGCTCAAAGATTCTTATCTCATTAGAGGTGGTCAGAAATTAGGACCTGTGTCCTATATCCTCTGCTTTAAAATAAACAGTAAGGACATCTTGGAGATAATTCAATTTTTAAAAATAATTATACCTTATTTTTCATGTGTTAAATCCTGAAGAAGACTTACATTCTAAAAATAAAAGTGTTGGTTAATCTAAGCACCGTTTGCCTCCCATTCTTTTATTTAAGTGATCATATCCATTATATTATAATTGCAAATATATCTTAAATTATTTTCATTTAATTAAAATCAACATCAGCTTAAGTTTGGAGATATTAATGTTGAGTAATTTTATCATCATTTCTCTCAACATGCAAGCATTTAAAGAATAGAGAGATGTAGCAGTTTATCTTGAAGTTTTACTCTTTCTAAACAACACACAAGTCTTAAAATAATACTTTCAAAATCTTATAACAATTTTTAGTGTATATATATGGATTTTTGGAGAGGAGACTTTGACAATATAGTGGCTACACATTAACTTCAAATTATCAAAAATACGTTGACTTCTATATAACACCAGAAATCTAGACTGGAAACCCTCCCAAGGGCTCAAAGGAGGGGGCAACTGCACTGGTCTACTGCTAGAAGGAATGTGAATTTGTGCAAATTAGTTCAATCAGATTTCTCTCCTCATAACTACCAAAGATCAGGAGAGTTGAAGAGTGGAAGAAGGAAAGGGAGTAATTGAAGAACCTTGACCATCTTGTGAGACAGCACAGATCCCAGTGCGGAGCCACAGAGAAGCATGAGAACAGTGTGAGGACGCAGCATTTGGGAAGGCGGCCTTAAGAAAGTGATGCAAAAGGGAAGGGTAAGGAAGGTACATAAAAACCAAACTTGTTCCAAACATTTTCTATTTTATTTTATTTTATTTTATTTTATTTTATCTTATCTTATTTTATTTTAATTATTTTTAAGTACAATTTTCTATCTTTTACTCCCAAACCAGCCCACCCACCCAGCCCTCCCCACCTCCCTCCCATTTCCACCAGCCCCTAGTTTTTGTCCATGTGTCCTTTATACTTGTTCCTTGTTCCAGACATTTTCTTGGGGATGTTCATGAGTCCAAGATGAGGAAACTCTTTTTTATCCAATTTCCTATTTATATAAAATATGGCCATTTTTGTCCAGAACTCTATATAATTATATTAACACTTGAGTTAAGCTAGTCTATAAAGAGGTTTTTGTTGGTTTGCCTGGGAACCTGATAAGCATACATACTTTTTTCCCATGGGAAAATAAGTTTTGACATCATTGAATTATATGCTTTTGAGGGGAAAATCTCTGTCTCTTTCATCTTTGTATTTCCGACCTTAGAACAGTGCTACGCACATAGGGAAGTCTCAACAAGAACATTTGAATGAAGAGATAAGTAGTTCTGTGAAATTAAGTAATTTACTAAATATCTTTGGGAACAGGCCTGAAGGTAGTTTTGAGACTGCCTTGACATTAGCACTTCTGAAGTTGGGGTTTGACTCAGTACTACTTGCCAGCTTCATTATTACTCCTGAATAGGTAATAAATAGCTGTGAAACAAAAGTAGAATGCCAGAAGATTGTAAACCAGTCTTTAGTAGCAGCTACATGTCTATTATTCATTGTATCTCCCTGATTAATCATTAATAAGGAAGTATTAATGGAGTCAAGATTTAGGTTTTAGTGAGCTTGACCAAAACCCACTAAAGTGGATTTGTAAACAGTCATCCAAGGAGACTGAAAAACATTTGTATTAAAAGAGATTATACATAGAGAATAAAATGGCTTCTGTGAAAAAATAACTGGAGACATACACGTGCTAAATAACTTCAGGTCATAATCAGCCTTCTCTTGTTGTTTCCTTAAGAATTTTCAAATCTCTCCCAGAAGCCACCTCAAGTAAAGGGCAACCTCAGAGTCATGCTCCCAGGCCCCAGACTTTCTTTACCCAAGGTTGATCTTTGATATTTGCAACAATCTACCTGGTCTAACGCCAGGAAGGACTAAGCAGAATAGCCAAACTGAAGGAAGGCTATTCTGTCTCATTCATTATACTAGCTCTACTATCCAAAACAGTGTCTGGCACATAGTAGATAATGAATAAATATTCACTGACGACATGATAAAACTATTTCCCAACTTGTTAACCAATGCTTGGAAATCCACAATACCTCCTTCTGAAGTACACATCTCTCTAGAAGAAGTAGGTCCTTAAGTCTCTCAGGTAAAATGTTTTTTATTCTTTATACTCCTCAGTACAACACACATGATCATTGTTCCATACAAGCTACCTGTCTCTCTCTGATATTACCCTCATTATCCTCATTCCCTCTGCACCAAATACCCACCACCACCTCTATGCCTATCACAGTGGCTGCTCTAATATACTCGATATACCTTTCTGAACATGTGTGCATCCCTATAAAACATGAAGTGTTGTTTTAGTACATGTAGGTATTTTTATTTTACAGGAGTGATTCTCTTTCTTAATTGTACATATGGCACCAAGGTCTTATAATCTATCCATGTTGCTATACGTAGCTCCTCTTTCTAATATGGCATTCCATTACATATCTGTTTTCCCTTTGATGAGCACCTAAACCCCCTCCAACTGCCCACTCTACAAGCATTGCAGCACTAAACAACCTCATGCAAGTTATTTGATTCTATTTTTTAAAAAATATCTTTGGAATATTAGGTCCCTGAGTCATAGGAATAAGTTCATTTACTTTTGCTAGATACTTACTGCCAGATTGCTCTCCAGAAAGGCAGCACAGGTATACTCTCATATCAGTGAAGAAAGCTTCCTGTTTTCTTACTTCTCAACTCACACGTGGTATTATCCAGCTTTAATTTTGCTAGCTTTTTGAGATATAAAATGGTATCTTATTTTTGCTTTAATTTTCATTTTTCTTCATACTTGTAGCCACTTGGGCTTTTCCTTTTTATGAATCAGTTGTTCACATCAGGTGCCCATTGTTCTAGTGGGCTTTGGTCTGTTGTTGTTACTGTTGTTTTTGTTGTTGGTTTGTAAGAGTGCCCTATATATTTTATAAATTACTCTCTTTACCATATGATCTCACCTTTAAATGGGGAACCTGACAAAACAAACAAGCAAGCAAAATATAACCAGAGACCCTGAAATTAAAAAACAAACTAACAGTAAGCAGAGGGGAGGTGGGAGGGGATAATGGGAGGGAAGGGAGAAGGGTTTTCAGGAACAAGTATAAAGGACACATGGACAAAACAAAGGGGGGTGGGGTCAGGGGAGGGAGTTGGGGGTGGCTAGGGTCAGAGAGTGAGTGGTGGGGAGAAAATGGAAACAACTACACTTGAACAACAATAAAAAATTGCTCTTTTAGATTGTAAACATAAACTTTAACTTTGTGTAGTTGCCCTTTGTTGGACAGAAAACTTAATTTGGATGTAATTTAAGACTTTTTTCATTTTATCTTTACACTTTCAAGACTGTTTAAAAAAACACTCTCTATCACTAGGTCACAAAGATGTTCTACTATCTTCTACTATCTTTTACTTACTCTATGGCTTGGCCTTTCACAGTCAGGTCTTTAATGCCTTTTTGTATATGACAGAAAGTAGGAAGCCTGTTTTATTTTCTTCACATAGTGAGACAGTTTTCCCAACACAATTTGCCAAACAATGAGTCCTTTAACATATGTGAGTTTCCCGTGTATGAATACTATCTGAGTTCTCTATTTTGTTGCATTTGTTTATTTATTTTTCCTCTTACTATTCTTGGACTTTCATATATATTTTACATAAATTTGTAATAAGTTTGTCAACTTCCTGGGAAAATGCAGCAGAAACTTTCATTCAGCTCTCATTCAATTTAAAGATTAATTTGAGGAGAATTAATATCTTTATAATATGAATTAGTTCTGCCCAAGAGCATTTTCTGTCTCTCTACTACTTAAGGTCTTCTTTTATACACTTTGATAGTGTTTCAAAATTTTCTCCACTGAGGTCTTATGCATTATTTTTAATTCCTAGTTTATAAAAGAAGTAAGATATTAACCATTAGTAATCACATTCACCTTGGTGTGAATGAGTTCCAAGTTGACTTGGAGAGGAAGACTATTGGGAGACACGTCTCCTGAGAACATGAAGAGCATGTTGTTTTTTTCAAGGTCAGTGCAGAGGGGAGATAGGGATGCACACCACAAAGAACAAAGCTAGAGACTGGGGTTCCCAAACATGAAATTTATTTCCCAGTCCCATTTGAAGATTACCCTGACAGTGCCCAAAATGACTTTCTCTCATGGCCACTTCAGTCGGCTATGCCCACAAAGACACTTGTCAACCACAGCCACCTTTCTCTTTTTCCTGAAGACTAAAACTTGTGAATCTGAACTGCATCTCATCATAAAGGGAAGACTATACCATGGGAATGTGTCATAATGTAAATGATTGTATTTTCCTCTCTAGGAATACCAAGTACTGAAATCAATTTCAATTACAGAAGAAGGTATAGCAAACTCCTCACTACTCTAGTCCATATAAACAGACTTTGACATTGGTTTTCTAATGCCTGCCCTCCTCTGTCATAGATTTTTAAATATCCATAGGTCCATTCCAGTCTCTCATTTCATTTATTATTTTGACTAGTGAATAAATATTTAAAAATCATAATTCACACTTAACACTAGATATTCAAAGTCATAGTTAATTAACTAGTATCAGTGAATTTTATATCCCAATTCCCTAACAAGTTTTAGGATTATTAATATTTCTTACAATCATTTGCACAGGTTAAACACTACTTTAAAAGATAACTTTTAAAAAGTCATATTTAAGACTCTATGTATTTGGTGCATTTTCACCAGACCCACTCAGTCTCTGATGGAAAAATTGTGGGCCAATAAATGTCAAGAAACTTAGGCATCTCTTACATTCTCATGACCCTGTTAAACTTTTTAATATACAAATGATTAAGCACAGAACCAATTCACAAACGTCAGTCCTGAGAAAACTCCCCCTTTCACTTTCCTTTCTCACTGTCCTAATTAAAAAACAGTGTGTGTGCTATAATTAGGATGCAGCATCTCTAATTTAGGTTAGTTGGACAAGGTGTCACTCTGAAACAGTGGCAAGTCTGAAGTACACTGTTTTAAAAGAAGTACAATTGTTTTCACTTCCAAATTCTTGCAACCAAATAGACTAAGCCAATAATATCTCATTCTATTTAACAAATATTTATTTTGTTTCAGTTTGAATATTTTACCATAGGGGTTCTTGGACCTATGTTTTATACTTTAAAACAATAAAGTAATAGTTAACATAGTAATTGTGTTATAGCAGCCTTAGGATTAATCTGAAGTGGGATTACTTTCAAGAAAAAACATTGAATATACCTAAATACTGCCTAGGGAACTGGAATTTAAATTGTACTCACATTACTTAATTATCATGTCTTTAGAGAAATTAGAAGTACCTACAGATCCTTGAATGAGTAAGGAGGGAATTAAATATAAGAACTGAATGGAAATAGTGCTTGAAACCCTTAATACATTTTATAAATAAAAAAAGCCATAAACAAATGGGTTTATCTATTAGAATGTCCACTTGTGTGGTCTAATAGGAAAAATATCTTGGTGAATTTTGTCTAGGAAATGGAGGAGAGACAAAGCTATGCATGGGGTGCTGGATAAGAGAAAAGAAGCAATATGCTTTATTCTTTCATTTTCTCATTCATTCATTCACTATAACATAAGTTCCATAAGAGTACAGCCTTCATCTGGTACAATCCTTAGAGCATCACAGGCCCTCAGTAAGTTCTAATTAGATGATTAAATATATTACAAGCAAAGGTGACTTCATGATTATTGCAATGATTACCTTTTGACCATTTCATCTATAAGCCCCTAGCATAGTGCCTGGTATCCAGCAGGCATTTAATAATTGTTCTCTTAGAGGAATGGACAAAGAAATATTTCTTGAAAAAATAACTCTCTTCATTTTTATCTCTTATCTTTTCAGTGACCCTCTAATGTAGAAAAAGCAAGTAGTTTTATCCCCTCTTGGCAGCTGGGAGAGTGAGACTGTTTTTTACTTACCCAAAGCCACAGAGTCATCATGAGAAAGCCAAACCTGAATTCAGGTCTTCTGACTCAACAACTACTGCCTTTACTCCCAATATTTATCTATTTTCCTTTGTCATCCTCTACCATCTGGATTCTTCTTCAAATTCAGTGCTAAAAACCACTTCTGGTTACACATTTGATATAGCTGGCAATAAGTTTCAATTAAAGAACCTAAGTCCCATGGTTGACATGAGGTCCACCATATGTTGTAGCACAGAGGCAGCCATTAAGAATATGATACCTCGCTCTGACTGGTGTGGCTCAGTGGGTTAGGTGTCACCCCTCAGACCAAAAGGTCATCAGTTCAATTCTCAGTCAGGGCACATGCCTGGGCTGTGGGCAAAGTCTCCAGTTGGGGACATGTGAGAGGCAACCTATCAATGTTTCTCTCCCTTTCTTTCTCCCTTCCTTCTATCTCTAACAATAAATAAATAAAATCTTTTAAAAACAAAGAAAGGTATAATTTAATCTGGCTTTGCCTCTCGTTAACTGATGGTTCTTACTACATAGAGTCGTTGACATAATAAATGTTTAACAAACATTAACTATTAACAATAAGGAGCCTCTTCATGGACAAAATATGGAGCAACCAAGAGAAAATGAAAATAATCATAAGTTAGCTAAAAGTCAGGAAATAAAGATCCTGCAACTTAACTAGATGTTTTACTTTGGAAAGACAGGCCAAATCCATTGAGTGAATTAATGAGTCTTGTTCTTGACTTAAAATTTTAACAAGTCTCCTTTCTCCATCTTCTGTTGTCAATCTGTCCTAAATCCTTTTGCTCCTTTCTTTGAAATATCTCTTGATATAGGCTATTTCTTTCTCCAATAAATATATACTGATATTGGAAACACTGCAAGTGTAAGTTGTTAGAAAAAATCCCAGAAAAAGATATTTATAATATATCTGACAAGAGGCTCAAATTCAGAATGTATAAAAAAAGTTCTTGCAAATCAATTTAAAAAAGGACCACCCTGAAGATAATGAATATTCCTTTTTCAAGTTATGATACTCTACTGTGGAAGAGCCACAGGTGGGGCGGGCAAATGCTATAAATGTATTTTTCATCTGTTCACTCATACATTTTATTTCTGATCTTTTTGTGAGATATTTAATGCTTAGTTTGTTAATGTCATTATAAGATTTGTGAGATAGTGTTCTTTTGTTCAGTTGGTTTCTGGTTTGCTGAATTCAGGAGAAATACAGTAGCCTTTGAATAAATTGTAAATATGACCAAGGGAGAAAAGAATGGATACAGTACAGTGCAGTTATACACTAGACTACTAAAAAATGGACAAGAGCTTAAACAGACACTTTCCAAAAGAAGATATTTAATAAAAATATAAGAAGAATTAGACCTCACTGGGCATAAAGAAATGCAAAATTAAAACCACACACCTATCATGATAACTACATTTTTAAAAAAGACAATGCTGATTGTTGGCAAGCATTTAGAGCAAATGGAACTTCCATAAGTTGTTTGTAGGGGTATAAAGTGGTACAACCATTTTAGAAATTTTTTTTGTAATAGCTACCAAAACTAAACAGATACACACTCTATGACCCAACTATGTAATTTCTAGCTATATATGTAAGAGAAGTGAGTTTGTTAATAAGAGACATTTACAAAAATATGCATAGCAGCATTCTTTATACAGTGATAAGCCAAAAACTTTCGGATGGGTAAAGTACACTGTACCCCCTTACAGTTTCAAAGAGACATGTGTAAATAATTCCTTTTTAAAGTGAGTCACTTAAATATGAATTCCTTTTACACTAAACCACATAGGATACAGTTTTACAAGAAATACATTACCTCTAAATAACATTTGAGACAAATATCTCCCACACTGCAAAAACTTTGGGGACAAGAATTTGTCTGCGGAGCTCCTCGGAAAGTCATACCAGTGGTAAGAAAAGTAGTAACATATCTACAGAGAGGGGTGAGAGCATAATTCACAAAGTGTGAGAAAAGATCTTCACATATGGGAAAAGCAGTTTACAATTTAGCATAAAGACATTATTAGTAAATTTTTTTAAAGCCCTTTCTCAAAGGTGCTTGGCTACTCAGCTTTCTTTGTAAGTCACACCTAATTAATCACTGCGTCAGGGTAATGGATATTCCCTTTTCAAGTTATGATACTCTACTGTGGAAGAGCCACGGGTGGGGTGGGAAAATGCTATAAATGTATTTTTCATCTATTCACTCATACACTTTATTTCTGATCCTTTTGTGAGATATTTAATGCTTAGTTTGTTAGTGTCATTGTTTTTTATTTTATTTTAATAGTTATTCAAGTACAGTTTGTCCTTTACTCCCATCCCAGCCCACCCACCCATTCTTCCCCACCTCCCTCCCATTTCCACCCCCCTCCCCCAGTTTTTGTCCATGTGTCCTTTATATTTGCTCCTGTAAACCCTTCCCATTCTCCCCTGAAATTCCCCTGAAATTCCCTCCCCTCTACCCTCTGGTGACTGTCAGGCTGTTCTCTGTTTCAGTGTCTTTGGCTACATTTTGCTTTTTTGTTTGTTTGTTTTGTTGTTTAGGTTCCTGTTAAAGGTGAAATCATATGGTATTTGTCTTTCACTGCCTGACTTATTTTGGTTAGCATAATGCTTTCCAGTTCCATCCATGCTGTCACAAAGGGTAGGAGCTCCTCCTTTCTTTCTGCTGCATAGAATTCCATTGTGTAAATGTACCATAGTTTTTTGATCCATTCATTTACTGATGGGCACCTATGTTGCTTCCAGCACTTGGCTATTGTAAATTGTGCTGCTATGAACATTGGAATGCATAGGTTCTTTTGGATTGGTGTTTCAGGATTCTTAGGATATAATCCCAGGAGTGGAATTGCTGGGTCGAAAGGCAGATCCATTTTTAGTTTTCTGAGAAAATTCCATACTGTTTTCCACAGTGGTTGTACCAGTCCACAATCTCACCAACAGTGCACTAGGATCCCCTTTTTTCTCCAACCTCTCCAACACTTGTTGTTTGTTACTTTGTTTATGATGGCCATTCTGACCAGTGTGAAGTGGTATCTCATTGTGGTTTTAATTTGCATCTCTCTGATAGCTAGTGATATTGAGCATCTTTTCATGTGTCTCTGGATCCTCTGTATGACCTCCTTGGAAAAGTGTTAATGTCATTTTAAGATTTGTGAGATACTGTTCTTTTGTTCAGTTGGTTTCTGGTTTGCTGAATTCAGAAGAAATATAGTAGCCTTTAAATAAATTGTAAATATGACCAAGGGAGAGAACAGTGGATACAGTACAGTGCAATTATATACTAGACTACTACACAGCAGTGACAATGTACATAACATTGCTGCACATGGATGACTCTCACAAACAAGAGCTGAACAGAAGAAGCCAAACATACACCATTCCAACTCATGTAATTCCTTTCATATCAAGTTCAGAAACAGAAAAAACTGGTCTACCATGTTAGAAGTCAGAAGAGTAAACACCTTTAGGGATGGTCAGACACCAGTAAGGGATAAAAGGGGGCATCTGGGGATGCTGGCAATGTTTGGTTTATCTGGCTGATTATTCGAGTGTGTTTATCTGGTAAAAAATATATTGAGCTATGCATTCATGATGTATTCATTTTCTATATGTGTTTTATAGTTTAACAAAAATTTTTTAATGTCATTATTCCTCCACATCAGCTAAACCTTTCAGCTGTGGCCCTGTCCACATTTTCTCTAATTTGAGCAATAATTTTCAGTGCTTCCTCTTCTCAGTCTGTACTTCCTATGAAGTGACCAGTGTTGGCCTTTACTCTCCATTGAGGTTTCTCCTCTTACGTCATAATAAAAATCAGGGGCACACTTGATTACTAGAGCTGACCCTACACACACTAAATTTAATTTCTGCTCAACCCTAATCTCATGAACTATGACAATTTCTACAATATAGTAATAATTGTTAAATATCTGCCATGAATCTAGTACTGTCTTGGGCTTTGAGGGATGTAAAATGAGTGAGATATAGTCCTGTCCTCAAGGACTTTATTAATACAATTGATTCTATAACATTTTTAATTTAACTGCTATTTTCTAGGCACTGGGCTGAACACAAGGCATACACAGATGAATAAGTTGTATTTCTTGCTTTTGGAACACTCAGAGTATAATGGAGATAATGGTTATTCAAAGAGAAAAATACAAGTGATAATTCTATGTAGTATTATTTCAAATACAAATTACCATTAAATGAATAAAACATGTTACAATGAAACTACAAGCATTACAATAGAGGTGTCTGATTAGACATTAATATTGAAATTCATTTAAAACTTCAAGATGTTGGATTTGAGTAAAATTTTAAATATCATTAGTTTTTGGACCAATTTAAAGACTGAAATAAGGGTATCCAAAAGAGGGAAATGGCAGAAAAAAATGCTTGAAGATGGAGCTGAAAGAAGATAAATGACTGGTTTGATAAGTATGGAACAACGTTGAGAAGTGATGACAAAGAAGGGTGTGTAGGGAGGGTGAGAGCAGCTATGCACAGCTTTGAATACCAGCCAGGACAGTCTAGATTTGACATGATGGGCAAATAGGGAGCCGTTGAGGACAGTTTAGCATGGAAGGGGCCAGTAAGAAGCAATTACCTAAAAAGAAACCCTGAGTATTTCCTGAAGCATGAACTGGAGTGGCAGCTATGACACCCAGAGCAGGGGCCATTATTGATGAGGTAAGAAGCAATGAAGACAATGGTCAGCATCCAAATAAATTTGAATCGCCAATGAATAAGATTTAGACTTAACACTAGTTTGAGATTGTAACACTGTATATTTTTTCAAAACTTTAATCAAAGAAATTCCATACGGAAAAAGCCCACCACTTAAGATGTTTTAAGAACTAGTGGTCCTTAAAAAGTAGCTCATACAGTGCTGGTGATGGGCTCAAATGATCTGACAAACAACTGGCATATCCAGACTGCAAAAAAGTGCCTCATGAAGGTCCCTGACAAAGGCACAGCCACTTAGGAGGAAAAGACCAATGGAACAGGAACTGCTGAGTCTGAGGGAAATCTAAGCCAGACTTGAAGGTCTCAGGAAGAATCACCAGCTGCTGCTGCCACTGAGTACATCTGCAGCAGCCCATCTGCTTCTTACCAGCTTTCTTCTCTTAATTAATTCACAGGCCCAAGAGGAATGAAGCAAGGACCCCAAAGATCCCATCTTGTCCTCAGATACCACTCTTCCCACTTCAGCTGAGATGACAGGTGAGGCACCAACTGGAGCAGAGGTCAAATGGAATGGGTTGAGTCAGGGTGAGGGGTGAAAATGGGAATGCTGGGGCCAGGGGGACTATGTGTTTGGACAGAGGCAAAAGGGAGTTGGCGGCTCCTGGATTGGGTCCTCATAGAGGTGGTCGGTGCCCCCAAGCTGGGAAACTGCTGGTGGAAACAAATACCTTGTTTGAGAAAGATTCTGTGCTCTCAGCTAGTTGTTTTAACAATTTCTTGACACAGCCTGAGCAAGACCATGTGTTGAGTAAGACCAAAACTTTTCTATTCTCTTGCAGAGACTCAAACAATACAGAGGCAAATGAGTAATGAAAACTGATTCCTTCAGCTTCCATGTCGACTTCCTCATCTCCATACATTGTCAACAGAGAGAAGCCCATGGGAAAATGATTTACACTGAAATTTACCCCAAGATAAGACTTTATCCAAACACATCAAGGAAGCAACCAGAGATGTTCCTACTGTAGTAGGATCTTTGGCATGACCTTTTTGACTCTCCCACAAACACCCCAGCCGCAGCCCACCATTGGTCTCTTTTCCCCACCCCCAATGCTTCAGACCCACCAGGGCCTCTCTTTTCAGGTTCCTTAAGAGTTGAGTTAAAGTTCTTTCCACACTTGGCATCATACTGCTCTCTGAACCGAATTATGCTGATCACCACTTAGATATTCTCATGCTGTTTCAGGCAGTCTTGGAAATGTGCTCCTCATGGGCTGTCAGGAGCTCCGCCAGATCCTTTGGGACCAAGAGAAAAGGAGGAAGTTAGATGATGTCCCTATGGCTTCTGCTGAAAGGAAAAGAGATGGGTTGTCTGTTGGCACAGCTATGACACTGACTGGGTCATACACTTTCTAGTTTTTCTTTTTTTTTCTCCATTAACACTAGGTCACTTGCACTTCTAAATAACTATTCTCAGTTAAGATTGCTTTGAAGCAAAACTGTAGAATAAAATAAGAGTGCTTTAGAACCTTCATATCTTTCTTTACCGTTTTACTCACCGATGTCTTTCTGCTTCTTCTCTCCAGTTCCCACCTTCTACCTCAGGCTGTTTTATATTCATACTAAGTCATAAATCATAAAACTAATATCATCTATAATTTTCAATCCACTCCCTTAGACTTCATCTCATTTCATAATCATAATAACCTATCAAATTATATTATTCCAATTCTCTACATATAAGAAATATGGGGCTCAGAAAGGTGAAATAACTTTCTCCAAGTCACACTGTTACATTAAGACAACTTCAGGACTAATAAAGCATGTGTTCTATTCACCATGTTATGTCAGAGTGAAGTGTTAAGCTAAATGCATCTCTGATTACAAAATTTTGGGTATTAGAGATTCAGGCAAAGGAACTATGTGGTCAACGAAGAGAGTTTCCTGGAATCCATGAAACTGTACCACTTCTCCTTCCCCTAAGTCACATAGTACCCTGTGTTTACTCTTATCATGGCATATATTGATCTCAATTAAAATACCCTGGTTACTTCTTTAACTTCCTAGCTATAGATCACTAGCTTCATTATGACAGGGATATGGACAGGTCAATTTTTATTTGCTTCTCCTGTAATTCCATTCTCTCAACCTCTCTCTTCCACCCCTACCCACATACACACTTCCCCACTTTATATTTTGGGGATGGCCTCAAATAAAATGAAAAGACTAAAAAGTAAAAATGTGACTACATCATTTTCAGTAAATTACATAATTATTCAAACTGAACATGAAAGGTTTTTTTAATAGGAAATCTCCCCCTTACATGTGGGGCAGAGATTAAGAGAATTATTATGAGAAGATGCCAAAGAAGGACAGTGCCATGGGCACCACAGGGAGAGAAGGAGCGAACTACCAGTTTCCTCATGTTGTGAAGAATAAAGCTGGCACTCACATGACCTTTTTGTGGCCTATCCTTTGAGCTAAGGTCAGGCCTGGAAGGCTCACTCAAAGAAGGTCTGGTTGGAAAAGATGATGCCTCTGTGTCCCTCAAGAGTTGTTCCATTCTTCCCACCACAAGAAGGCACATGTGCCTCTAATGTGACTCAGTGGCAATGACTACTCATGTTCATCATTGATCTGCTCTCTCCACATCAGTTGCAGGGCCATCCTAAAGACACGCTGGATGAAAACCCACAATGGCAAGTACACACATCTTCTTTACTAGTTCAGTTCTACACTTCTTGTTCTACTAGCCCTCACCACCCTGTGTTGACCCCCATGTTATTCAAGGTCTCCAACATTTCCCCCATAGAGACACAACCTCAGTCGAAGCATCCCATGCTCTGGACTCTACATCTTGCCCCAAACTTATCAAAAATTCGCCTGGCCTTTGTTACTACTACTCAAGGTGGCACCACATCACTGAGACTGTAGTGGACAGCCAATCTATACCTAAGCATTAAGAGCTAAAAAATTTTGAGGTGCAAATAAGCATTTTGCAGGATTCTTTAACATCTTACCTCAAAGGAATGATCAATGGGAAATTTGGCCAAAATGACAGACTTATAGTGGAAAGATTTTGAATGAATGTCCCTTGGCAACTTTCTGTGCCTCTTACATCTGTATTGGGCTAGGCCTCACCCTTGACCCTCTGACTTTCTCATAACGTTAACATTTCAGTGACCTCTTTGGAAATATTTGTGGTTAGTTGCATTCATCATAACTGAGGAAGAGTAGACGGTGTTTCGATATTTTTGCATGATATTCAAGTTGATTTCAGGGACCTGACAGCATATTATTACCAGGTAGCCATTAATTAACTTCCCCAGAATGTCCAGAGGACCCTCTGCGAACATGTTTGCCTAAGGGATTCCCCTGTACCACTCTGGTGGTTTAGTTTTCTCGACAATGACACAAAATGAAGAGGATTAGGGGAAAGAACTAGAAGGTAGCATCACTTTACCTCAAGAGCCACAAATGCTTCCTTCTTTCATTTTTTTTATACCCACAGATAGAATCAAAAGTCTACCTTAATCTTTTGAGATAATCCACTTTCCCAGATATCTACATTTGTCACATTGTGTTGCTAGGTGACTTATTTCAGGAATTAGCAAGACCACAGTTAACTTGGCAAGAGCTTTTTTTATAATAATAAATGAAAAGTTCTATCATTTTAATATGTTTTGTCCTGAAATCCTGATCTATCTACAAAGGACCCTTTCAGGACTATGACAAAAAATTGTTTCTCCCCACAAGTCATTCTCTCACAAGATCATTCATTGAGTGACTTCTGTGTGCCCAGCCCTGTGCTAGCTGTCATTATGTAGGAGGAAAGAGATATAAGGGAAAATTCCTCATCATATAATCAAATTAGGGAGACAAACATAAAGAAGAAACAACTAGAGAGCTAAAGTAACAAAGAGTGTTGACATTAAGTATGATACAACTTGTACAATTACAAATTTCTTGTCTAAAAATCCCTCTTTGTTTACCCCATAGTAGGCAGATATGAATGCATTTCTGGTAAAAGTGACATCTAAGACTTGATGGATAAACAAGGAGTAAATGAGGAGGCCGGTTTGGGGAGTGTTGTGGGGTGGGGTGGGGTGAGGTGTGGTGGAGTGGTATGGCAGGGAAGAGTGAGGTGGGGTAAGTTATTGGGTAGAGGAAATGGCATGTTGGAAGACCTGGAGTTGAGAAGGAAAATAGTGCATTCAACTACCTGTAGTAAGTTCTGTATGATCTCACTGCAATAGGAAAAGTAACAAGAAATCTTCCCCAATGTGAAAATGGCTCACTCCCCCACCTCCTTCATGTGACTTCACTCTCTCAATCCCCCTCTCTCTTTTTAAAAGTAAAACTTTGGTTCTTAGCAATTGAACAGAAGACACAGAGATTTCCCTTACACCTCCTGCTCACACGCATGCATAGCTTCCCTATTTTCAACACCCTCCTCCTCCAGAATTGTACATTTGTTATAATTGATGAACCTACCTAGACATATCATTATCACCAAAAATCATCCAAAGTCCTTCAGGTGTTCATTACAAGGCTCGCTCTCAATGAGACCCTTTCCAAGTCATCTGGGCAATGGCCAAAACCTCCATATATATATATATATTCACTATTTTCTTTTCATATTCATTGTATATGACTATGTAACAAATTACCCCAAAACTTAGTAGCTTAAGACAACATTTGTTATCTCATGTGATTTCTAAAGGTCTAGCTCTGGGTCGTTTAAGAGGTTGTAGTCAAGATGGCAGGGGCTGCAGCCAGATAAGGCTTTGACAAGGGCTGGAGGCTCCATTCTAAGAAGGCGCACTCACAGGGCTGTGTTGGAAGCCTGGATTTCTCACCACATGGGGCTTTTCATAGGACCCGCATGACGTGGTCACTAAGTTTCCCAGAGTGTGTGTGTGATCTAAGAGAGAGGAGGAAATTGAAGTGCCTTTCATGACCTACTCTCCAAAGTCACATACCATCATGTCTGACTTAGTCTATTCATTTGAAGTAAGCCACTAAGTCCAGCCCACACTTGATGAAAAGGGAATTTGACTTGACCTCTTGGAAGGAGGAGTATTAAAGAATGTGTGAACATATTTAAAATCATTACATCTTCTATGCTTTATTCTCTGTCAGAACCTTCATTGCCACCTGCATAATACATTTTACTGACTTGTTTAGTGTCCTAATCCACTGGAATATAATCTCCAACAGTATTTTCTCTTATTTTATTTACTGTTGAATTCTCAAAACAGTGCCTAAAACACCACTAAGTGCTCAGTTGGTTGAAGGAATGAATAAATGATTTGATGAGTACATGAAACAAAATTGGAGAGATCAGCAGAGGCCAGACTGCAAAAGATCTCCTGGACCACATCAAGGAGTTCAGATGTTGGGAAGAAGTTAAAGAGTTGGAAACAGTATCTGACATTTATGGACGTTGCAGAGGGACTCTTGCATCTGTAGTGGCATGTGAACTCTATTCCCTAAGGTCCTTTCTGACTTAGAGTGTGGCCCATATGGTTATGACACAAGCCCTCATCACCTTCACTGATGGAGACACACCCTCCATACCTTCAGAGTACCACCTAGTGTTGAAGTAATCTCACAACTTGGAAATTACTTGTTCCAAGTAAATGACAAATTTTAGTTTTGGGGGGACATTATTATGCACTGGTTTATGAAAGTCTCAGGCTTTTACAAAATCATATTATTAGAGAATAAGATATCCCCAAATATTTTAACAAAAGATACTTGCTTAGATAGGCTATGTTTTGAGAATGATAACTTGTTCCTTTTTTTCAGTTGGTAGCAACTACATGACAAAGGGACCAAGCTAGAAAACATTTTTCCCAGTGTTAAGAGAAAGTGGGACACAGGTGAATTTTACCAAACATTCCAGGAAGAACTAACACCACCCCTTCTCAAACTATTTCATAAAATTCAAGAGGAGGGAAGGCTCCTAAACTCACTTTATGAGGCCAGCAATATTCTAATTCCAAAACTGGATAAAGACACTACAAAGGAAGAAAATTATAGGCCAATATCACTGATGAACATAGATGCTAAAATCCTCAACAAATACTAACACAGCAAGGCATCAAAAAGACCATATACCATGATCAAGACAAGAAGAAGAAATAAAAGGCATCCAAATAGGAAAGGAAGTAGTAAAACGGTCTTTATTTGCAGATGATATGATTCTATACATACAGAACCCCAAAGATTCCACCAAGAAACTACTATAACTGATAAATGAATTCAGCTAAGTAGCAGGATGCAAAGTTAATATTCATAAATTGGTTCCATTTTATATGCCAATAACGAAGCAACAGAAAAGGAAATTAAAAAACAATCCCATTCACAATTGTTTCAAAAAGAATAAAATACCTAGGAATAAACTTTAACCAAGGATGTAAAAGACCTGTACTCAGACAACTGTAAGACACTGAAGAAAGAAACTGAAGAAAATGCAAATAAGTGGAAGCATATACCATGTTCATGGATAGGATGAATTAACATCATTAAAATGTCCATATTACCCAAAGCAATCTACAGATTCAATGCAAATCCTATCAAGATTCCAATGACGCATTTCACAGAACTTGAACAAATATTTCAAAAATTTATACAGAACTATACAAGGCCCCTCCTAGCAATAGCAATCCTGAAAAAGAACAACAAAACTGGAGGAATTATGCTACCTAATATCAAACTATACTACAAAGCCATAGTATCAAAACAACATGGTACTGACACATAGATCAATAAAATAGAACAGAGAGCCCAGAAATAAACCCACATCTTTATAGTCAATTAATATTCAACAGAGGAAGTTAGCACATGCATTGGGCTAAAGATAATCTATTCAATAAGTGGTGTTGGGAAAACTGGACAGATACATGCAGAATAATGATACTAGATCATCTTTTTACACCACACACAAAGGAGAATAAATTTAAAATGGATCAAAGACTTAAATGTTAGATCCAAAATCATAAAAATCTTAGAAGAAAACATAGGCAGCAAAATCTCAGACATTGCTCATAGCAATTTTTATCAGATATATCTCCCCAGGCAAGGGAAACAAAAGAAAAAATAAACAAATGGGACTTCATCAAACTAAAAAGTTTTTGCACAGCAAAATAATTCATCAACAAAATAAAAATACAACCCACAGAATGGGAGAACATATTTGCCAATATAGCTGACAAGGGGTTAATATCCAAAATTTACAAGTACTTACAAAACTTAACACCAAAACAACCCACTTAAAAAATGGACAAAGGACCTGAATAGACACTTCTCCAAAGAGGACATACAGATGGCCAATAGACATATGAAAAAATGCTCAACGTCACCAATCATCAGAGAAATGCAAATAAAAACCACAGTGAGATACCATCTCACACCTGTCAGAATGGCTGTCACCAGTAAATCAACAAACAAGTGCTGGTGAGGATGTGGAGAAAACGTAACCCTACTGCAGTGTTGGTGGGAATCCAGACTGGGGCAGCCACTGTAAAAAGCAGTATAGAGATACTTCAAAATATTAAAAATGGATCTGCCTTTTGATCTAGCAATCCCATTTCTAGGAAGTTATCAGAAGGAACCCAAAACACTAATTCAAAAGAATATAAGCACCCCTACCTCTATGCTCATTGAAACTTTATTTACAATCGCCAAGATACGGAATCAGCCCAAGTGTCCATCAATAGATGAGTGGATAAAACAAGTATGGGACATTTACACAATGGAATTCTACTCATCCATAAAAAAGAAGAAAATTTTACCCTTTGCAACAGTATGGGTGGACCTGGAGAACATTATGCTAAGTGAAATAGGCCAGTCAGAGAAAGACAAATACCATAGGACTTCACTCATATGTGGAATCTAATGAACAAACTGAACTAACAAGCAAAACAGAGACAGACTCATAGACGGAGAGCAGATGACAGCTAGTTGCAGGGGAGGGAGGTTAGAGGTGGAGGGACTGAGCAAAAAGGAACAAGGACTCATGGACATGGACAACAGTGTGGTGATTGCTGCAGGGAGAGGGGTGTAAGGTGACTAAATAGGAATGGAAAAATATAATAAAGATTATATACAATAGATTATATACAAAAGATTATATATAATAAAGATTATATATAAAGAGCTTTAAAAATTAAAGCTCTTAGACTTCTTGGAATGTTATCTATCCTTGATCATTACTGCCTGACAATGATTGATGAGCTTTACATATAAGCCCTGTATTGCTATGGAAACTAAACTCAATAAAAGCCCATTGAGAAAGAGGCTTGAGGCCCTTCTCCTCTGAGAAATTGGCCACCTTTCCTCCCCAAGCAAAAAAAAAAAAAAAATAAGTAGAAATAAATAAGATAAATAAAAATTTTTAAAAATTATCTTTTAAAAATTGAAAAAGAGGTGAAGTGGAACAAGGGCAGCAACAACAGTAATTAGCCAAATCGTTAATCGATTGTTTAAGACAACACTTCCACTCAGAAGATGAAAAAAAGCAAAACAGTCCCCAGAATAAAGCTATAAATAAACATTTTTCCTAATATTTTCTGCACATTTCTGCAGAGCAAAGCAAGAGCTCTGTAGTGTTGAAAGTGAAGGTCGGCTGGGGTCCTGCCCCCCAGGAGAGACCTCTCTACAGCCTCGTGCTTGCTCCTCCGCAGTTTTCTGTAGATAGGCTGCCTAGATTATTCTGATGTAACGAAACCAAGGTATTGCTGTACACTGTGCCGCGGTCCAGCCGCAGCTAGGTCCAGGGTTTCCTGAAAGGTGGGTAAGGCGTCGGTGATGGGAGACAGACGACAACACGCCTCAGAGGACAGTGATGCTCTGTTCCGTTTATTGCAAGTACAAGCAGGTTTTTATACTTTCATTTTTAGCAGTGATTGACATTTGCAATTAGGTAAAGCAGAAAAAAATTAATACAAAGGTAACCAGGAAAAATACAAAAATTCCCATAGAGTCAGTTATATTAAACAAAGATTATTTTAACCAGGAGAGCCATAAATCAGACAATTAGAAATAGCTGTACGTACAGAGTTTGAATGTCTTATTGTTTATTAAAGTTCTCAGAATTTGTCATGGGGCAAAAGGATACGCTAATTGAATAGAGGTTATAGGAAATTTATTATAAGGCCTTTGTGATGTCTTTTCTGTCTAAAATATTTCTCTATGTACCATGGACTCTAACTCCCTGGTAACTGTTTCTACGTGCTTAATTTATAATAGTTAACCAGCTTTTCTTATTTCTTTGCCTGTCTAATTCTATTTGATATATACTCCTATTCAAGGTAAAGGCGGGGCTGTTACTCCAACAACTTTTAGACACTCAGGGGCTATTTCATTAGAGGGGATTTTATTCTTTGGTCAAGAAATTATTTTATACAACTTCATTGGAATTATGCAAATCAATAAACCGGAGGTACAGATATCTAACAATCCCACCACCTTTTAATCTCCAAAACAAACAGGTAAGGAGAGATAAACAGGAAATTCAGCTACAATAAACTCTTTTTATTTCTTAGTTAATAAACACCAGAGAGGTCTGCTTCGAGCTAGCCTTTCCATGAAATTTAGACTATTATAAGGCACTTGAACTTCATCCTTATTAACCATTCTAATGTCACCCTCATTATATGCTCCTGTATAAGGCAATGGGAGATCTGGAACCCTCTGGAGACCATTAGCTCCTTTTGGGGGATACCATAATTTGCCAATAATCTAATATGCTACCCAGGGGTATCCCTGGGCTGTGGGTAAGGGTCTATATAGTTTTTTCTTGTTTTCTAGAAAGACTCTTTGTATCTATGGGTAAGGAACAGGCATGGGAAAGTCTGCCAATAATTCAACCTATTGTAACTGATTTATGAATTCTTTTATGGGAACAATCGGGGATAATTTCTTACTCAGGTTTATAAACTCCTTGTTTAAAACAATCTGGGCATGATTCAATAGTCTAGGGAGAACTAGTTGTCCCTTCAGAATTTCCCTCAAAATCAATCATTAACTCTTTTCGAGCCTCTTTCTTCTCATGTCCTGTTCTTATGGGAATCAGGGTACAAAGTAAGACCATGATTAATATTAGCAAGGAAATTATTAAAAGCAATCCCCCCAAAAATTACCACCCCCCTTTGTATGCCACGCTCTCTTCCAGGAAGATGGATTCCTTGAATGCCCTCTTTCCATGTTCAGACCTTGTCAAAAAACATGGTTGGAAGAGGACGTGGCAGTTTTGTATTGTTCTTTTTGTGCTTTATTTTGTAAGATTTTTTAAAAATCAATACATGCTTTTAAATTTTTTATTTTCCCTTTATTTTTATTGTTGCCACTAATACATGTGTCCCCATTCCCCCTTGCTTTGCCTGCTTCCCACCAGTGCTTTTTGTATAAAGTCCTGCTTAAACCAACTTAAAACCATTTCAAAAAAACCACTATGCCACAGGGAAGAAATATTTTCTTTCCTTGGTGTCTATTATCATATAACACTGGTTACCAAGTCTCCCAATTTGAATAGAATAAATAGAAATGACAATATATGCAAATCAAAATGATATAACGATTCTATTAGTAAACCCATTATTTTTTCATGGGGGAAAAATAGTGGCATAAACATTTTACATTTTGCAAACATAGTGCAAAAGGTAATTTGTTGCCACTTTAAAGCTTTCTGGAACTTTCTTCAGTGTTGGAAATGGTGGTTGTTGCTGGAACTCAGAGGACGAGAGGAAGTATGTAGCTGAATTCAGACATGTAACTGAAGGCCTGGGAAAGGGTTACAAAGCTTTTTCTGGTATGTGATTTCTCAAACAGAGAATCTGAAAATAATGAGGATTTACGGTATGTATGTATATATTAATAGAAGGAAAAGTCATTCTCAAAAGAAATCAGTCTCCAGGAAAAGGAGAAAACAAAAAACAGTTTCACATTGTACATAGCACTCAAGTAAAACAAAGATTGAGTAAGAACCCCCGATGACACAAACATAAGATAATTGTTGGCTTTGTTAGAGCACTTTTGTGGGGGTAGTTGAAGCAAGAATATGGTTGTTGTGGGCCAGAGAATAATTGAGGTGGGGGATGAAGAAATAAAAAGAGGGGAGACAGATCTTTTGAGGAAACTTGGTTTTACTCTTCAGAGGAGGAGACATGCAACATTGAAATGTAAGCTCTATGAGGGTAGGAGTCTTCTTGTACTCATTGCTACTTCCTCCATGCCAGGGACAATGCATGGAACATAGTAGGTGCACAGTCCAAATTGTTCCCTGATCTGTTAGAGGACAGAAGGACCTTTGAGATCATGTGCCCACCCCCCTAACTTTACAAAGAAAAAAAAACTGAGACCAAAGAGGCTTAATAATTTGTCTACAGTCCCCTAGCTAGCTAGTGGCAGAATTATGCCAGAAACACAAAACCTCACTCTTACTTCAGTGTACATTTTTCCTAAACATGGAGCCAAAAATAGGAGAATGGAAGTGAGAGGGAGCAAAAGTATTTGGTCTCATCACAACAGGGATTTCAGTATCAAGAGGCTGAGTAGGCTTCCTGAGTGAAGAAAGAAAATTGCAAAACAGTGTGTATAGCATGACTCCACTTTTGTAAAATAAGAATAATGCAGCCAGCATAGCCTTTGGGGAAAAATTGAGGATCACTAGACTGTTAAAGTGGTTTTCCCTGCAGGGTGGAATTACAAGAAACCTTCGCTTTTAACAGTACATATTTCTGCAGTGCTTGGATTTTATCTAAGGGTAGCTATTACTTTTGTTAAGGAAAAGTAAAAGAAATACTTTTAACACCTGTAGAGAAAAGTTCACCACTATTAGAACTGGACAATGTTGTCTAAGTGGATTAATGGCTCTTTAGTCAGTGTGTAGGACGAGCCTTGTGAGGGAGTCTGCCAAAGCCCAGAACAGCCATTGATGTTTTTTCTTCAAATGCCAGAGGGATCTAGATGGAGAATGGGAGAAGATAGAATTGCCACTGCAAAGGAGGAGAAAGAGAAGGTGGTGGGAAGAAATTGAGAGGTATTCCCACTATGGGAAGGAAGGGGGAAAGGGATGCTAAAAACAAACCACAGATGATCTAGGGATTAATAACATGGGCACCTACTGAGAAAGAAAATGACTCAGAGATTTATAGTATGAAGAACAGAGGGTTTCCTGCCCGCTCTTGCGCCCACCTCCTTGCCCAGCTCACAGTCACACGGGCACGCAAAAACAGCTCTGCCGTGCTCTTGCTGCCTGCGCAGTTTGTAAATTAGTAAGTCCCTTGGAGCTAACTTCATAGGGCTGCGTGCAGATCCAACAAAGGGAGGCACACAGAGTAAACACAGTGGCAGACTCATAATAAGCCATCATCATGGTGGCTGAATGAAAAGGCTGTTTTCATATTGCCTGCACCCTGGGGAAATTCACAGATTTATTTTATGCTGCCCATCCATTTTGTTTTAATTAATTGCCATTCTATAGCATCCTTTGGAATTGGGGAACATTGGGTGTATGTACATGTGTCCTGCCTGAAGACGATGCTAGAGAACCTCCCACTCAACGGTTCTGTTTTTCAAGAACATGGCGGACAAAAGATGGTGTAGGGGACTTGCTAACTGAAGGTCAGGGAGTACTCCCTTTTCTTTTCCAAACTCTAAAGTAATCAAATCTTTGTGAAAATCAGTGAGCAAAAACTTTAGAACTCCAAGAGACAGGCATCGAGCATAAGACTTTCAATTTAGATGCCATTTTGCAGTAACAGATATTCTCTGTATTGCTTTCTCAGGGCTCCTCCAAGGAGGTTCCTTTTCTGGAATTTTTCAAACATCCAAGTAGGATAGGAGACCACCTCCCCTCTCACCCTAACCCCATGCAATTCTTCCCCTTCAGATCAGAAGTTGTAAAGAACATCTACCATCCAATCCAGGTACATAAGAGCTACTGTTTTCCTTGCCAAGAAATTAGTGTGGAAACATCTTGCTACTAATATACTGATATGTAAAAAGGTGAGACTTTTACAGTCAACAACCTTCTCTTTTAAGACACTAAGAGGAGGACTTCCTTTCTTCCTTAAAGGAAGTATCACAAATTATCAAAATATGCTATAATGTCTTGTCTCAATGATTGAAGCAGCATAATACTGCAAGATGAATAGAGAAGTAGAGCATCAGAAAAGAATAGAAAGTTGGGATTAAAACTAAATGTACCCTGGGATTTGGTGTATGTTGCCGATAGCATCTCAAATCAGTGGAGTAAAGATGAACTTTTAATAAAACAGTGCTGGGGCAATTGGGTAGTTACATGCAAAAAGGCCAAGTTATTAACCAACATAATACTCGCCAGAATAAATCAAATAAATCAAAGATTTACTATGGGGGCGGGGACAGAAGAAACCTTAAAAAATTTAAGAAAAATGTAAATCCCTTTGTATCATCAGAATAAGGCAGGTCTTCCTACAATTCAAAATCCAGAGGTTATGAGAGAGAATAATGATGCCCTCAGCTGCATAACAAAAAGGCTCTGAATGGCAAAATAATAGTAATAACGATACACCAAGAGCAAGTCAAAAGTTAAGTAACAAACTAGGAAAGATATGTGTATCTCATATCTCAGGGAACATAATCTCTCCACTATGTATTTTTCACAGAAAGGAAATATAAATGCCCTTGAACACACGAAAACGTCCTCAACCTCAGCCACAAAAACACAACTAACTGTAAGTCAGATGTGTATCATGAAACCATTTCTCATCTAGTAGATTGGCAAAAGTCCAAGAGAGTGACAGCACAATACCGGCGGGTCAGTGGAGAAAGAGGCTCTCTACAACGCTGGTCCCAGACTCCTGTGAAGGGAAATTGACAATAACCATCAAAAAAGCATTTGCCCTTCAACCTGGCAATCCCACTTCTGGGACTTGATCCTACAGATACAGATGCATAAGAAAAGCATTATTTATACAGGTTTATTCCTTGCAATGTTATTTGTAATTGCAACATTTCAAACAATCATAAAGTCCATTTTCTTCATGTCCTAAAAGCCCACTAATATAGACTAGTTAAATTGTGATATTGCCACACAAACAGAATACTATGTAGATGTAAGAAGTCAAAAGTGTATGCTTTTTACATATTGATATGGAAAGATCACCAGGCATGATATTGTTATATAACAAGAAATATATATTTGTTCCCTGGTACCTGGCACAGAGCTCTGAGAACCTGTGTAGTTTCCTAAGCAATAAGGAGCATCTTTCGTTGTATCATTTGGTTTTTCCCTGGTTCCTAACACAAAAGCTTCTAAGACCCTTGGAATCTCAGGAGTGAGAAGAATGTTTTTTTGTATGCTAATGAGGTGACTCTGGTTGGGCCGGAATTTAGCTTCTGAAAATGGCCGGTCCACAGAGAAACCAGATGAAGGAGGAATTGGAGGGTTTAAACTTTCAGCCTCATCCCTCAGACCTCCAAGCAGGGAAGAGGGGCTGGAAACAGTTAACCACCAAAGGCCAATTATTTAGTCAATCATGTTTCTGTCATAAAGCCTCCATATAAACAAAGGTGTTTCGAAGAACTTCTAAGCTGGTGAATGCTTCCACCTACTGAGCATGTGGCATTATCCCAAACCCCACAGGGACAGAAGCTCCTGTGTTTGGGACCCTTCCAGACCTCTTCTTATGTACCTCTTCTGTATGTCATTTGTATCCTTTAAAATCTCCTTTATAATGAACCACTAATAATAAGTGAAGGGACCCCACTACTTGCAGCTGGTGTCTGAAACGGGGGCAGGGGGTTGGGGGGACAGCCTTGCAGAACGGAGTCCTTAACCCATGGAGCTGCACTAACTCTGCATGATTAGGTCAGATTGTTTAATATGAAGAAAAACCCCACACATTTGGTGTCAGAAGTGTTCTGTGGGTAGAGACAGACCACAAGTAATATTACAGGGAAATTTGGTAAGGGAAAAATGGGAAGAGTAAAGCTTTTGTATAAGAAAATAATATGTGTATTTGTCTATATTTGCATTTAAAAAGTACAAGATAAGTACACAAGAAACTAACAAAAATGCTTAACCAATTTGAAAGGAGAATCAGAGTGGATGGGGACATGGGTGGAGATGAAACAAATATATATAAATAATATATATATAAAATAATTCTATGTGTATAATTACTTTTAATTGCTCTGATTTTGAACCAAAACAATATATGATTTTGTCAAATAATAAATTAAAATTTTTAAATAAATATAACATTGGCACAAAGATGTAAAGACTGAAAAGTACCCCATGCTTCTGTCTCTTCTCTTATTGTTAACATATAAAAATCACATCCTCAGATAAACCTCTGATCAAGCCCCTCAGAACTTTTTCCCACTGAAGGAAGGCTTAGCACATGACGAATAGACAGGAGTCTCTGCTCATAGGATGGATTTGCTCAAGGATCTTCAAGCACAGGAAGTGATCAAAGGAAGCCTCCGTATTTGAAGGGAAGGCAGGGCATGGAAGTACTGGGTTTGTACTTGTGGATAAACAGCCGTTGCAATTCCTCACCCAAGAAAGGGAGCCCAGGCTCTATTGCGCAAGAGTGCTGAGCAAAGCAGCACTCTGCAGTCTTGTGGATTCAGTCTGTTGTTCACTGGTTACATTTTCTAAGAGAGGCAACACTACCATGGTGTTTAAGATTGAGGTCCCCAAAGCTGGGCTCAGATACTAGCCTCAAGTATGGAATGTGAACTTGGCTTAGTAACTCAATTTCAATAAACCTCAGTTTCCTCAACTGCAAAACACGGGTGATAATTAGGAGAATGATGCACACAGGGACCCTTAGCACAACTGGTACAGTCAGGGCTTCACAAATAGTAACCATCGGTGTTATTTGGCCTGTGCTAAAGGGGGCTGTTGTCCTGAATCTCATGAGGCAAAATAACACGCAAAGGCTTTGCAGTTTTGAAGGAAGGATACCAAAAATGTCACCATTTCTCATTTTATTTTCAACTCATGTTTAAATTAAGAAAGTGAAGCCCTCATTTGCACAGCCCCTACTGGAGCCATGTGTGAGAAGGTATGGGTGTGAGTGAGACAACGCCTTCAAACCATCCCATTCCTTGTGTTCCAGGCCTAGAAGGCTGCCCCTCTGAGCAGGAGCAAGCCGCCTGCAGCAATTTAACCATGCGTGGGAGAAAACCTACCTAAGGTTGGACGTCTTTGAATGAGCCCAGTTTATCCTTTAAAACAGTTCAGTTATTTGGCTTCTGAAAATCTTTTTAATACAGGTGCAAATAGCAGCTTAGCTTCTCCCCCAAATTTATTGATATATTATTGGCATATAATGTATGTAAGTTTAAGGTGTGCAATGTGATGTTTTGTACATGTACAAATTGTGAAATGGTTACACAATAAGATTAGTTAACACCTCCACTACCTCACCTTCTGTTGTTTGTGTTTTGTTTTGTTTTGTTTTGTTTTGTTTTTTTGAGGTGAGAACATTTTAGATCTACTCTCTTAACAGGTTTCAAGTGTGTAATACAGTACTGATAGCTACAGTCACCATGCTGTTCATGAGAGCCTCAGACCTACTCATCTTATAGCTGAAAGCTTGTGCTTTTTGGTCAACATCTCCCTATTTTCCTCACCCTCTTGCCCCTGGCAAACACTATTCTCCTCTCTATTTCTATGAGTTCGGCTTTTTTAGATTCCACCTATGTGAGATTATATAATATGTGTCATTCTCTGTCTGACTGATTTCACTTAGCATAATACCTTCAAGGTCCATTCATATCATCATAAAAAGCAGGATTTGCTCTTTTTATGGCTGAATAATATTCCAGTGTGTGTGTGTGTGTATGTGTGTGTGTGTGTGTGTGCTATATTTTCTCCATTCATCCACTGATGGACACTTACATTGTTTCCACATCTTGGCTATTATCATTAATGCTGCAATGAACATAGACATGCATATAGCTCCTCAAGGCAGTGATTTCATCTCCTTCCCATGTATACCCAGAAGTGAAATTGCTGGCTCACACAGTAGTTCTAATATAACTCAGTTGAAAACCTCCATGCTGTTTCCCACAGTGGCTGCACCAATTTTCATTCTCACCAACAGTGCATGAGGATTCCCTTTTTTCACCAACAGTCGTTTTATCTTTTTAATAATAGTCATTCTAAAAGGTATGGGCAGTTTGTCTTTAGTTGTTGTATTGCTCTCCAGTTTGGCTCATCAGTTCTCTTGTTCCATGGTTCAAGGTAACAATAATATCTGTATCCTGAAGGAGACTCAGTAAATACCACACTTGGTGACTAAGAACCAAACCACTACCCAGAGAAACATTTCACCAGCACAGCGGTGCAGGGGCGTTTATCATTATCTTCTGAGACATCACAAGCTCTAAGAGGCTGGTGCTTATCTGGGAGTCTCACCTAGGGAGATCCAGCACACTTAACTCCAGTGGCATGTCTGTGGCCCTTTTGCAGCTTTGTGAGGGTGCCAAATTCAGTAAAACCTTTTTTGGAATCAGTGCCCTTGATTGGCCTAGTTTCACGAGCAGTTTGGCAATGCTGAGTTTTCAAAAATCATTTGCAATCCATATGTGTGCAGGGATGTTGCCAAATCCTTAGTGAGACTGGTTGCAGTGTCCGAGAAGATGGGGGAGGCTGCTTTGATTGGGGGAGGCAGGATAGAAAGGCAATGGAATGAGCTAGAATACCTTCAGGGTCACACTCTGAGGCCCCAAATTGAATCAACCTCATTTCAAAGTCCTCCTCTGCCCACCACTAGTTTTGAGAACCTCAGAAAATTTCTATACCTCTCTTATCTCAGGATCCTCTCTGAAGAATAAGGAGAACAGTAGCGTTTATCTTATAGGTAATAAGCTCATCAATGTAGAGCATTTAATACAAAGCCCAAAGCTTCCATAAATAACCTGATAAATCTTTCAAATGGAAATAATAATAGTTCTTACTTCATATGGTTATTGGGGTACTAAGTGAATTAATATGGATAACACCCTTGGACTAGAACTGAGGTCATCGTAAGAGCTCAGTAAGCACAAGTGCTTACAACACAAAGGCTCCTTGCCCTATTATGATACAAAATTATTATCCAGTCCTACTTTGCAGAAGAGAGGTTAATCTGGAATTTCAGTTTTAACCTAATCAGTAGTTTGAACTACATACATTGATTATTTGGGACCTGAAAAACTGGAAATTTCGTATGGTCCAACCTAATTATTTAATTTAAACCTCTTTTAACTTAAACCTTGCTGTCTCAGAGAAGCAAGTGGAGCTCTAACTGTTACAACCCAATCTCCTGTGTGATATTACAGGGTTGTGCTTTTAAGGACAAGCCCCTTAGACCAGGGGTAGCTATCTAGGCCACCACTTTGGCATTTATGGAGTTACCACCGGATGAGTAGTGAGTGGTGTCTCATCTCGGGCTCCATGGAACAACCAGCCGGGCTTTCCCCAGGCATGGCAAACATATAACTATATGAAATATCTAATATGATTATCTCTACCAAGTTCTGAATACTCTGTCACAACAAAGTAGTATGCAACTTAGAATAAGATATTGTGATAGTTGTTTTTAAATAAAAATAAATACATAGGGGTTCAATCCCTGGTCGGGAGGCAAACAATGGGTGGATCTCTCTCTCTCTCTCTCTTCACTGTCTTTCTCTCTTCCTCTCTTTAAAATCAATAAATATATATCCTCAGATGAGGAATGAATAAATAGATACATACATTGGTCTAATGTAACACTGTTCTTAGACTGAAGTGATTGAACTATCTTTGTTTAGAATAAACATGGTTTTCTTTATTCTTCTCAAATGGAAACCTTTTAGTTTTTTATTATATCTCAAAAGTCCAAAGTATTTTATGCAGCGCCTCATGATTTCAGAATCAGAATCTCTTGCAGTTGGTTTAACTACCATGTGACTATCAGTTTGTCACTGACTCGAAAGGAGGCCACAGCCACGTGCCCCTTGTCCCTTTCTCCGTGGCAGCGGGGAGGAGCGCGCATGGTCCTGTAATTATCAGGTCTGTGTTTGGCATCCAGCTTATCTCAGCCTCAATATTTTGTTACTGGCAGAAGAGATACAACACTCATAATATTTTTCAGAAAGATGAATTAAATAATATAGGCAGAGGACAAGTCACATAAAATGCATTGATTACTGTTACTTCCCTTCTAATAGTAGCTAGAGTTTACTGAGTGCATGCTGTATAGAAGGCACTGTGTAGGGCCCTATTCAGAGGAGCTGCTCGATAACTTGCCTAAGAGGTGACATCAACACCATGAAACAAAGATCTGAACCCAGTAGGTCTGACTCCACAGCCTACACGCTGAACCACCACATCGCCTAAGGAGGTGCTTTTTCAAAAAAGATATCACAAGTTGATTATTACCATGTTGCTTTTACTTACCAAACATTTAAAAGGCTTAGAGAAGTAGTTTTCAAGTAGCTGATGCAGAGACACCCCAGAAGGTATTACGACTTTCTTAAGAGTTCAAGTGGTGAGTATAAAACTCAAGTACAAGCTCAGGTATGCAAAAAATAAAATTGCATTCACTTTTCTCTCTAATGGGAGTTTCTTTCAAGTCCTATTAAGGTGGGTGGCAGAATGGAGTCTAGGTAATCACAATCACTTAAATACCCCTCACACTTCTCTACATTCTTGCTCACCAGTGGCGGCGAGGAGGAGACTAAGTCTTCCGTGGTCACCACTCTGATGTGCTGAGATACACGCGTCTTCCTGACTGGCTGTTGATCATCAAAACCCACGGGCATGTCTCCATTCAATTACTTCTGAGCCCCTCTCAAAAGTACAGGACAAATTTGAGTGCTCTCTTGTGCCATCTGTGGCCATGGGAAATTCTGGGATACTGTCTTACAACCTTTCTACTAAGATCCACTACAGGCCAGACAGTCATTTCTACTTTTTGCCAAACATGGGCTACACATGTGGCAGATCTCCCAAGGTTTGCCACCTCTGTAGACTTTACCCAGGAAATAAGGCAGAGGTGCCTGGCTCCTCATAGACCCCAAACTAGTGGCATGCTGATAAACGTTTGTCAACCAGGTCTTCAAGGGCAGAGGTCTTGATTTGTCACAGTTTCCAGTCTCTGCAGGATAAGTATTCTCAACATAGCCAATTTTAAGCTGCCGATGTGAGAACCCTGAAGGCAGAGTTGAGAAGAGATGCCGCGCCTGGTCCCATAAGCAGGTGCTGCCAGCTCCAGCACACCGTTGCCCCAGACTCTCTGCACTGGGTTCCTCACTCACTCCGTCAACCCAGGGCTCCATCTGGGAGAGTCCCAGTCTCAGGAACGCACCCATCCTCAATAACCCACCAACATCCACCCTTCTCCTTCCCATTTCCATCCCTAGTCCAGCTACTTTAGGTCTTTTGGGGGCTAGAAATATTGGCTTTGCCTGACCACAGAGCCAACCAGTTTTTCCAGATTTTTTTTAAAAATTCAAAAGCTTGACTCTCTACTTCACTAGTTATTCAATGCCAGGTAATAATGGCTTATTGTCTAGTCCTGAACTGGAAGAGAAAATATCAGATTGGAGGATGGAGGTAGGAAGGACTTACTATATCAAAATAATAGCTCACTACATTACAGAAAATTCACTCCCTCTCCCACCTCTCAAAACACCTCCAGCACTGCTGCCAGAGATTACTCCCCCTCCTCATCCCCCACAAAGCGAAGGCACAGCACGTGCTTCAGTGGATGTTCAGGCTACAGATTCAGGTATGCAAGAAACACAATTTCATTTATTTTTCTCTATAATGGAAATTAACTTTTTTAGCATAGCACTTTGGCCATTTTTTAAAAATTGAAATGTACACAGTCTTTGCCTCAACAATTTTATTTTTTTATATATATCTGCTATAGGTTGAATTATGTTCTCCCTCCCTGGAATTCATATGTTGAAGTTCTAACCCCAGTACTTTGAATGTGACTACATTTGGAGAGAGAGTCTTTAAAGAGGTAAGCAAGTTAAAGTGAGGTCGTCTAAGCAGGCTCTAGAGCGGTATGACTGGTCCTTGTAAGCCGAGGAGATTGGAACACAGAGGAAGACCATGTGAAGACACAAGGAGAAAAAGTCATCTGCAAGCTGAGAGGCCTCAGAAGAAACCAACCTTGCCAACACCTTGATCTCAGACTCCTAGCCTACAGAAATGTGAGAAAACAATTTATTTTTGTTTAAGCCACCCAAACAAATTGTTATGAAACAATATGCTATGAAAAGCCCTGACAAACTGGTACAATATTAAAAAGTAGTTACACATTTTTACAAGGTAGGTAGCTATGGGGCAGTGCGCAGACTTTTAGAACTTGACTTTGAGTAACCAGAACAACAGAGGACAAAAGAACAGAGCATGGAGCAGACACTAGGAACGTCCCCCATCTGACCCCCAATGTTTTTTGTGCACCCTGCTGACTTCCACTGAAGCACCTGCTCTCCTTGATCTGAGGGCTTTCTCATTCTTTACAGGGCAGCAGTTGCCAGGGCACTGATGCAATTAATGCTCATTCACGTCCCTCCCCATCCCAGCATCCTTCAGCCAGTGACTGATGGGAACTCCCACAACCTTCAGTGCTGAGCTATGAGCTCCCAGAGTTTTCCCAGCTGGACCGAGCTCCAGTTAGTTGGCATGGTAGCTGGTTTAATAATACACCTATTTATTGGATCCTTCTCTGATTAATCTCCAGAGTAGACACATTTGCTATATTTGTCTTCAGTATGAAAAGTATCTTCTGTCTTTTCTCTCTTTTTTCTAATTTCTCATTCAAGCCCCATTCAGGTGGGTGGTAGAATGGAGTCAGCAGAGAGAATACTTGAGGTCTGGGCAAAAAACTGTCGATGTGCTATAACATACCTGTTAGCGCTGCCCCCCTAGCACAATGGCCACCACCCTAAATTCCTGTCTCACTTGCTTAAAAGACTAAGTTAAAAGAATTTTTGTTCCTCTCGGCATCCTTCACCTTATTTAAAATAGAGCAGTTTTATAAAATGAGATAGAAAATAACACTAATAGTTGTGATTATTGAGTTCTATGTACCAGCATTAAGTGCTTCACATGCTTAAAATTATTTAATTCTCACAATAACCACTTGAGACAACTTATTATTATTATCCCTATTTATCATACTCATTAACTGAAGCTCAGAGTAATTAGGTAACCTGCCCAGGGTCACACAATTAACAAGTGGCAGAATCAAAATTCAAACTTTCATCTGACCCAAGAGTACAAGCTCTGTTTAAAATGAACACTTTCGGGTGTTTCTTTTTCTAAGCTTCTTTGTGGTCTTAAGATTGTTAAAGAAATCTATTCTAGGAAGCTGTGGAAATTGACTTATTCAGCCAGAGGAAAATATGGTAACATACTCTAACACTGTCTAACACTGTCTAATACTCTTGTGTCATCACTGAGTCTGGATTTGAGGCACCTTGCAGAGACCATGAAAGATAAGTTTTGGAGTTAACCAGTGCCTTAGACCCATGGAAACCAGAAGGCAAAGACAGGGCAAACATTGTTTAAAGCCAGTTGGTTTGGCAGAGGGAGAAGTTAACAAGATTTGTTATGTTTTTATTTTAATTAATATGAAGAAAGAGGCTGCAGTGAATGATACATGGCAGTGTGCTGGTGTTACTAACACACACAAGTAAGCACACACGGACACACGAACCCCACATAGTGTATTCTGTTGTGACTTGGGTTTTCATTATTAGCACTGAGTAGTTTAGCAAGGGGAACCTGACACAGGAAAAGAAGAGGAAGACTCAGTTGCTGGGTATGCTGAACTTCAGAGAGGAGAAATGGAAAACATTTGCCATGGAAAATTTGAAAATTCGTGAAGCACGAGTGGCACATGACCTTTCTCCTTACATGGAATTAGCAAGACAATTGCTACATGTCTAGTAACTTACTTTGCAACTTGTGGCTGACAAAATTAAGTGGATTATTTTCTGAAGAGGCACTAGATTCCTGTGTTGTATATAGTAGAAAATATCTGTGCAATTTTTGCATGTAGTTTTAATGAATGAACATAATCACAATTTATATAAAATGAGGGTCATCACATGTTTTTCTAGGAGCTTCTCTAATCAAAAGTATTTAGCTTCTAGGTTTTATTTTTATTATATCATTAGTCTCTACAACTCTGTATTTTTATATTTCTTCAAATTCAAAAAACAAATCTGAATGAAAATTTGTTTTCTTGGTTCCCATATTTTGATTCTGAAAGAGGGGGGAAATTATTATGTTCTTAGAACATGGATCTGTGATGTTTTTAAAGTTTTGGCAGCTACCGTTCACAGTAATTAGCTTATGATTAATTTAGGGTAATTGTTTATGCCAGGTTAAACTCTCTAATAAGTAAAGCACTTCAGATGTTTCATCTTGCAAAATTACAGTTTATAGTTTATAACATTGGTTCCTTAGGAATCAAAAGTGTGAGCATGGTCATACAAAGTAATTTTCAGTTTTCTTTGATTTTTCCAGAACCTTAACCATTTTGACCTGAATAACTTTTAACAAGAACATCGCGTGCAAAGGTACTCATTTTAGGTGAAATCTTCCTGAGCGACATACCTAAACTGTGGCTATAATTGGATTTTTGAGTGTAAAGCTTCTATATTTTCCCATAATATGTGGCATTTACATTTTACATTTAGTTTACGTTTTCTTCTTTAAATTATAAAGCTTTGAGTTTTAATTCAGCTTTTCAAAAAAAAAAACAACTTGAAGCAGGATAGGAAATCTTTGATATTGGCTGCACATTCATTCAGGGACCAGCCTTACTATCTTTCCTTTCATCGGTAATTATCGTGGGCCCTTTGTTTCCGTGTTGCCTGACGCATGCCTGATAACATCTCCAATTCATGGTTACACTAAAACAGTTTGCATACATCAGGTAATTGATTCCAACTTCTAGAGTCGCTGAGTCACAACACTGGAGTCACAGACATGTTTGCTTTACCACATAACGGAAGTAGACGAATCATTTCAGCACCCCTGCCCAAAACTGTCTCTGTGTGAGCTGAATGTAGGTCATCACAGACAGGGCTGTGATGCGAGATGCCACAGTTGCAGTGTACACTTCCTCCTGCTTTCCAGATTTAACCTTCACCTCTCTAAAACACATCTTTTGCTCCCATTGTTTTAAAATTTGCCTTCAACACAATAGAACAAACATTTTGAACTAAATAACATTGGCTATATGAAACACCTTTACAGTCCAAAGCTGTGGAATCATAAATTTTCTAGATAAGGAACACAGGCTCAGAGAAGTTTAACCAGTTTGCTCAAGCTTGAGATAAACAAAGCCAGTGGTTTCCAAACTACCTAAATATCAGGATCACCTGGAATTACACATACAGATTTCCAGGCCTCATCTCTAGCTAGTTTCATGGGTGGATCATGGGTAATTTCCCTCTACAGTCTATTATCTGCTATTTGTGTCTTATTTTTATTTTCTAGGTGGACTTCAGCAAAGAAAGGAAGCTAAACCAACGTATTTTATTTTAATAAGTCAAGGAACATGTGAACAGTAGTGTAAACAGTAGCCTATCTTGAGCTGCCTTTTTTCTCTGGAGTAGACTTTATCAGAAAATGCTACGGAAAGAAAAGCCAAGACTGGCACAGTGGCTGCCGTGCTGGGCTTGTCAACTGCCCTGGCAGGCAACTGGGAAGAGCCCTGACTTACAGCGTTTGCTCATTTCTGTGGTATAAATACTCCCACCATGGCAAAGTTCAAACTACTGATGGCTTAATAACCTGCTTACAAAATTTCTAAATATTTAACTATTAGCCCAAAACTGGGGTCAACATACTACTAGCTTTAGAATGTATTGGGGGGAAACTGAACAATTTCCCAACATTATTTAAATTGCCCATTAGTGGTTCGAATTGGTTGGGAACTCCCTCCAAATCACTCTGTTGGTCTCATGCTCTGGCCCCCAAGGGTGCCTGAGTGCCCTCCAATCCTTATCTCCCTCTCGGTTTCCAACGGCATGCCCTGATATAGGTCTGGAGCATGCTGATGGTGTAGATGGGACTAGCAGATGGAGTGTTTAGTGCACAGGTGGCAAACACAGGGCCTGCAGGCCGAAGCCAGCTCTCCATCTTGTTTTATCCGGCAGGCACCTTGTTTCTACCTAGAGGCAGTGCAGAACTCTCACTTAACTGTTAAGGAGTAGTTACATTTATACAGTCCTAAAGTTACACTTGGCCCTTTGGAGGCAACCACGAGGCTGATTTGGCCCCCGGTGAAAATGAATTTGACACCCCTGGCTAGTGGAAGAGAAGTGGATGTATTTTTACATCTTTACTAGTAGTATGATTGCTCTTTGCTCCTTATCTGCTTATAGCAGGGAGCATGCAGTAGGGGGGCTGCCCTCCACTTGAGAGAGGCTGCTATCCTTGACAGGCCTGTAAGACCAGGGGGAAAAGAAATACAAAATACATTGTGTTTTTAACCTGAGAGAAAAGAAGAAGAGCTGAGCCTTTCTGTGTCCACTCACCATAGGAGAAAGGCACAGTCAAAACCGAGTGCGGGGTCAACATTAATGTGAAGCTGAGCAGCAAAAGGCTGGAGATACCACTGGCCTGCTTTTAATTCATGAATTCCACCAGGGAAACAGAATGACTTCTCAAAGCTCCCACATGGCCAGGCCCAGCGGGGCACCACCGAAGCTAGTCCAACGACAGAGACTATTCTTCCCCCAAGTAGCCTTTTTGCACCAGACTCATCTAGGGAAACTGAGTGATGATGGCAATTTGGCACGGCGTGGGCCCCTGAGCATGCACTACCATGCCCAATGCCTCTACATGTAGAAAGTATCAAAAACACATTCCAAAACCAAATACATGTAAGTGATAGTAGGATCACTTATATTTTAGATTCCTTCTTTGGTAAACTTCCAGAAGTCAGAATAAATATTTTCTGAGTGTTTGTACCACAACAAAGGCATAAAATCCATTCTTAAGCTCTGTGGGTAACCAAACACAACACTGCTCTGAATATAAGGACAACTTGTGTTCAGTGTTTGCCCAACTTCATTCTGGTTGAACCCGTTTGTACAATATATGTACATGCCCATATACTCTTTTTTTTTCGTGACTAGAAAGGTAGGTGTTTCATTTATCTTCTAAGAAGGCAAAGTTAAAATTTGAATTCCCAATGAATCACCCAGAGAACTGAATCACAGTAGGACTCTCACAACCAGCCACAAGATCTTGGTCCAGTCATTTAATCTGAGAGCGTTTCCCCATGTGTAAAATGAAAATATTTATGCTTAAATCTGAAGGTAACCTTTCCTACCATGTAATTTAATTTATCATGTCCTTTATCCTTAATTCTCAAAGTCATCCTTCAGGGGTTTTTAAGAGTTCAGATTCCCAGAGATCCAGGGATGAGAGCGGAAATGAACATGCAGTCTCTCTATATGCATATTTTGTGCATTTTTACCTGGTTTCTCAACCAGGGATGCATGGGAATCTCAGCATGTAGGGTGCAGATGGAGGGAAGGATAACCTGGGGTGGTAGGTTTGTGCTCTTCAGAAAAACTTCCATTGTGACTCTCATGTTCTCTCCCCAGTCCAGCTTGTGAAATACCAATATCAACAAAAATTATTGCCACCAGTGCATAATATCAATTTGGGTATATACTGTCTGGAGGGATGGAATGAACAGCAAAAGCAGATGAGGAAACTTTTAGGATAATGGAAATGTAATGTATCTTGGTTGTGGTACTGGTTTCACAGATGTATACATTCTTTCCAAACTCATTGAGTTCTAATTTTTTCAATGATTGCCATTTATTGTACATGAAAGTATACTTTAATAAAAATTGATTAAAACATTGAATTAACAATCCCAGCTTCTAAATACCAACAAATCTCACGGAATATCTCTCAAGTAAACTACTTACCCACTGATTCAAGTGCATGTCCTTTAAATTGCTCTCAAGTGTAGTGATAGAACAATACTGACCTGTTCTCTTCCCTGGGCCAGAGCAGGGCTTTTGAGAGGCAGCAAGTAGTACGCTGCAAGGATTCACTGTCACACAGACACTGGGGTAATGGCCTCAACTTCTTGAGAACCAGACCATAATCCATCTACTACCCAATACATCAAGTTCATGTGAAGTAACTTATTCCAGTGGGACAACCCAGACTTTACAGTCTTAGATAAGATAAACTGGGAGTTACGCGCAGTTCCCAGCAAGCTAGCTATAATTCCTTCCTTTACTGTACATCAATGGTCAGCCCTTGACAACTCTGTCCTAGCCAACTTTCAGTCCCTAATTTACTTTACAATATGCCTCAGTATACATTGTACAAAAGCTGAGATGATTTGTATTCTAAAATCCAATTACATACTAATTTCTAACTTTTATTTCCATCTTTAGTGCCTTGATAACTTCTTTTTAATAAACAAACTATTTTAAAACATCAGTGGAATGTAAGCAAATACTTGTATGCCCTCAGTTCTTTATAACCCCATGACAATGCTAAGATCTTTAACAAACTACCCTACTGCAAATCAATGATTTTGTACAAGCACTTTTGACCAAATAAAGCAATTTAGAACAGATAGCTTGTTTTCTAAACCTATAAGTACAAATAATCAGTTATCTCTGGCACCTTTTATGTACTAGTGTAAAGATTTTATGTATTGTTTTATTATAAAGTCTATATTTTTTAAAAATTAATCATGATTTGCAAGATAAAGAGTAAGAAAACAGAATATGTTCTACAAGAGAATAAATACAGTAAAAATGTTTAAATTTTTAAGAATTGATTCTTCCTTGGAAATTCTATACTTTTCCTACATTTATACAAAGATATTGTGGACTTTTGGATTGCTACAAAAGAACTATAATATTTGACTGACCCTGTTATGAGTAGAATGTTTCTAAAAGATAATATTTTCCACATAATAACATTATGGAGAAACCAAACACTTGAAATAAACAGAATTGAAATACTTGATTTTTATTTTGAAATGTCTACAAAGTTTTACTTTTCCATTATACAAATACTTTTTCAAAATTCAGACATTATTCAAATGTAAGCCAGTCCTCATACAAATAGAGTACACACAAAGATAAAAATATACATTTCTTTCAGCAAACTTTGTTACATAAATAAGAAAATATACACAGCTGGTCTTTTAAATCTAAGATAAAGTATCTTAACATTGTAACCACATACAGAAGGTACTAAAAAACACTACAGAAAAACTTAAAAGCACAAAAAATTCATTTTATGACATCTACAATTATAAAGATAATAGAACCAAGCTTAGGGAAATATATACGAAGTCTGTCCAGAAAAAGTCCAGCCATTGTTAATATAAAGAGAATGGTTTTTGCAACATCATTGTAACCAGGTAGCCAAGGAGAGGGGACTGGAATGCGCATGTGTGAATAATGACCTCACTGTGCCAGTCAGTGGGGGTAACTGACTCCATTGAGTGAGTGTGTACTGTGTGGCCATCACATTCAAAATGACTGAGCAAGTACAGCAACAATCTGCATCAAATTTTGCAGTAAGCTTAACATTCCTCAGCAGAAACTATCTGGATCATTCAGAGGGCTTTCAGGAACACTGCAATGAGTACAGTGCAAATAAAAGTGTGGCACAAATGCTTCAAAGATAGTCAAGAATCTGTTGAAAGTGACCCACATTCTGAAAGGTCTGCAACAAGCAGAAACCTGAGAATGTTGAAGGTGTACAGGCTGCAATCAACAAAGACTGGCAACTGACAGTGTGAGAACTAGAAGCTGATTTGGGGCTCCCAAAACTACTGGCTTTTCTCAAAACTAAAATCTCTTTTGAAGGGGAAGAGACTTCAGGCCATGGATGAGATCCAGAAAAATATGATAGGGCAGCTGATAGCATTACAACAAAGGATTTTGCAGAGTATTTTCAACAGTGGAAGAAATGCTGGGAGAACTGTGTGACGTCCTCCCCTACTTTGAAGGGGACTGAGGCATCATTGTCCTATGTGCAGTGTATCTTGTATCTTCTTCAATAAATGTCTCTATTTTTCATATTACATGGCTGGATACTTTCTAGACAGACCTTGTACTTCATGTTGGGATCTTAATTTTTACTTCACTTTGTTCACTTTTTAGAATATTCTCTAGATAGGTAAAATTCACGATTCTACCAGCTATCCATGACACCTAATACAAAAGTTAAAACGTGAAGAAACTATGTAATCTATGTCTTTATAATTTGGAATGGATATAAAAAGAATTCTTTAAAAGTTAAATTTGTATCAACGTGTGTTAAAATTTTCCAAGTGAATTAAAATTGGCTATTGAAAAATCAAATAATTCTGCTTAAGTGGGAAAAGTTAGGGGGAAAAACCCAAGCAGTTGAAAAGCCCTAACATAGCAAAGCTTATAAGAACAAATTGTGCCAGTGGTTCCCTAGATAAAAGTGACTTGGCCAGGGATGTGTTTAATTATGTTTTGCCCCAGAAGTTCTCTTTCCTCTTCTGAGCTCGTGCCAGAGTTTGAAAAGCCTGGAGACTAGAAGCTGCAGAGCGAGCAGAAATCTCAGATAATCTGTCCTCATCTGTAATGAAAGAATTATTGTCAGTGCAACATTGTCTTACAGAAAAGCATCAAGCTTTGTAATGTCAATGCAATACTGACTCTGACAGACAAAAGCATCAATTGAAATATAAGATATTAACATTTTCAGGATAGTTCACAGTAACTTTCCAAGTTTACCATATTTAGAAATCAAACATCTAAATGTTAAATGGGCATTCTGTTTCCTTCCTGAAGTCCCACAATGTCATCACTTCAACACGCAGCTTATGATTTCACTGTAACCTGGAAACAATTCATCTTCACACTGTCCTGTCCTACTTTAAAAAGTACAGCAAAAAGCTTTTTAGAACGTCTTAAAAATAAAATGCCAGAGCTTAACATGGTATTTATATCACATTTCTAAAATAATCTTACTTAATGTAGAAATAATATTTAACTTTAATATGCTGACCTTTCATTATTACTGAAATTCCTCACTCTGAGTAATCAAATCTACTATAAGATTATCTGTAAACATTGTTCTTCCATTAAAAACAGAAATGGATTCAAATTGTCCAGATATTTGCATTTGAAAATGTAATAACTTGATTTCTAGCTCATTCAATTCTAAAAAAAGTCCCAAACTTGCCAAGAGGAAAGAAAACCTTTAATGTACATGAACTTAACATACATAAATTATTAATTCAAATTAATTTTAAATCCAAAATTTATAAATTCAATAGTTTCATACTTCAAAGGATTCATTAAAACTGTAATTTCAATTGTTCACATCAAGAATTCAAAATTCCTCCTGCCACTATTAGAAGCAAGTGAATTTGTCATCACGAAAACTACATAGGAAGAAAAGGTTTATTTTTCATATTTTTCTTGAGAGTTGAAAATTCATAAGAATATACACACATTTGGAAAAAATAATGGATATAATGCTAGGCCAAATTCCCAAGCCCCCACCTAAACAGGGTAGGAAGCAAAAAGGGCAGGGACCTCCGTGCGATGTGAGGCTCGACTTCTTTTCATCTACCTGCCCTGGAGATAAGTTCGCCCCTCTCACAAGATTTCAAGGATCCAGTGAAGTACCGTCTGTGAGAGTACCTTGTAAATTCTATAGTGCTAATCAACTCTAAGATCATTATACTATTATAACTAACTGTCATATAATAAAACCTCATACTTTTATCTTGTGTTATGGACTATGGAAATACCTTCATCATTAAAGGCTTCATGCTGGGGTAGCTGGAAATTGTTCTTCCTTGTTTTTCCAACTTAAAAAGAAAGAGACAAGAAGAAATTATCTTTCAAAGCTACCCAACAGTATATCATTTACAAAAACCCTTAGTGAAAGTAGGTGGTAAAAATTTTATTAACTTTAAATCTTTTATAGAAATTACTATCAAAGGGCCATTCATTAATTCATAATGTATTTATTATTAACAAATATGTAAATAAACAATGGATAACCTCCTAGAATTCTTTTCAATGATTATATTGCTTTTCCAAGTTTAAAAGAATGTAGTAGGGTTCTGTTTAAAGATATAGATAAAATACACATTTACAAATGTGATATAAACCCATAAGAAAGAAAATGGGAAACAAGAACAAGCAACAAAATTTTGGAAAGAGAAAAGCAGACAAAGGGGAATGAGTGTTATTAACATACTCAAGCAAGTTGGATCCTAAGGCAGCAGAAGAGGGAAACCAAGAAGCAACCGCTCTGCTCCCCTATTGGCTCAGCATTTGGGAGTCCTGAGTAGCACTGAAGGTTGGAGCGACCCTAGGACTGCACCAGGAACCTGGTTGGCTACTGAAAATGTTGGGGGAACACTATGTATAGAATATGATTGACTAATCACTGTGCGGTACACCTGAAACTAATACAAAATATTAAAACTATAACTTAAAAATAAAATAGACCTCCCAGATCCTTCTTTAAATTTGCACAGGTGGGTGACTGCCCATCTCCCAAAAGAGAAATGGAAGTTTCGTCTCTAAAGGTTTATCAAAACTACTGACTAAAGGATACCAGGTTCAACTGCAGGTGACGGTGACCACATTCAAAACAGGGAGGTTAGATATATTATCTTCTGAAAGAGGCAAAACATATGATCCATAAAATAAAAACAAGGCACTGTACAAAAGGAATATGCAGTGTTAAAAAATTCTTAGAAATTAAAAGTATAGCCAAATTTTTTAAAAGCCAGAAGAGGTAGAACATAAAAATTAGTAACCCTTTCAAATTAAAATAAAGAGACAGAGATGGCACACAGGAGAGGTAAGGTAAGAAAATAAGACTGCGGTCAGCGTGTCCAATACCTGAATTAACGCAAGTGCCAGGAAAAAAGAAAACAGAAAATGAAAGGGAAGAAATTACTGACTAAATAATTCAAGACAATTTCCCAGAAGTGAGGAACTGAGTTTCCAGACTGAAAAGGTCTACTGAGTGCCAGCAAAATGAATGAAAAGAAACCCATTGTAAAATTTCAGAGTATTAGGTGTAAAGAAAAGATCCCAAAAAGCTGCCAGGAAAAGAAGCCACATATGAAAGATCAAAAATAAAAAGTGCATCCAATTTCTCAACAGTAACAGAGTAAGCTAGAAAAGAGCAGAGCAATGCCAAATGAAACTAAAGGAAAACAATTTATGCTCTTGAATTCTAGATCCAGGCAACATTTGGCAATGTCTGAAGACACTTTTGGTTGTGACGCCCGAGGAAGGGGTGCTAAGGCACCTAGTGCATTGCCTGTACACATGTGGGAAAGAATTTGAGACACCTCTCACTTACACAAAAGTGAACTTGGGTACAGTACAATTAACTGTTCCAAAGTTGAGAGTCTTCCTATTTAAAGAAATTACATTAATTTTTAAAAAACTAGATAGCATAATTTATTAACATAGAGTAGATACTTAGAGCCTTTGTACCTATGAGTGTAAGGCTTTCATTTTAAAAGACAAAAAATTAATACCAAAATAATTACCATTATGCTGAAATTCTGGGTCTCTCAGAGAGCCCTGAATTTGACGAGAAGGATGCCAGTAGGATGAAGCACAGGGCGGAGAAGGACACTGTCCAGGTGTGTTTGTTGGACAGTCTTGAGTTTTTGACACTGGGGGAGCTGCGGCAGACAATTTGGCTATATTGATGTCAGAATCTTCCCTCAAAGGCAGGGGATCAGCTGTCTTCACACCAGCAGCTGGAGAAGTCACAAGGCCTACCACATGACTTTCTTTCTAAATGACAAAAATAAAATAAAATAAAATATATATACATGTGTGTGCATACATGGTCTGTCTGGAAAAAGTCCAGTCATTGTTAATAAAATAAGAATGGTTTGCACCACATGGATGTAACCTGGCAGCCAAGGAGAGCAGACTGGAATGCACATGTGTGAACAAAGACGACTTCACCACACTAGTCAGTGGGAGCGGTAGACACTGGTGAGTGAGCATGTGTACTGTGTGGTTATCACATCAAAATGACTGAGAGAATAGAGCAATGAATCTGCATCAAATTTCATGTTAAGCTTGAGCATTCCTCCATGGAAACTATTCAGATGATTCAGAAGGCTGAAGCTATGGGCAACTGGTGATTGGCAGTTTCATCATGACAACACGCCTGCTCATGTACCAAATCTCATGTGGAGTTCTTTGGCAAAACCCAAATACCGCAGGTAACTCAGCCCCCTACAGCCCAGATTTGGCACTCTGCAACTTTTGGCTTTTTCCAAAACTAAAATCACTTTTGAAAGGGAAGAGATTTCAGACTGTCAATGAAATGCAGGAAAATACAATGGGGCAGCTGATGGTGACTGGGAGAACTATATGAGGTCCCAAGGTACATAATTTGAAGGAGACTGAGGTGTCACTGTCCTGTATACAATGTTTCTTGTATCTTGTATCTTCTTCAACAAATGTCTCTATTTTTCATAGCACATGGCTGGACACTTTATGGACAGATCTCTTATATAACTAAACCAAACATTTAAATGCACACAAAAATAATGTTGTTATAAACACAGCAGGAGAAAATATAGGGAAAATTTATGTAACCTCCATGTGGAGAAGATTGCCTAAGCCTAACAACCAATATAGATAAACAAATTCAGCTATATAAAAAAATACACAAACATTAAAAAAATAAAAAATATATAAATTAGATGACTGATGAATTATTACCATTGCTACATAAGTATTTCTCTTAAAATAACAAGATAAACCTAATTAAAAAGTCAATTTCAATACACATAAGCAATTCATATATACACAAAATATAAATGTCAAACATTCTACACTTCATTTATAATCAAATAATTTCAAAATAGAAGTACTGAGGTACTAGTTTTTCACTTCCAAAAGCACAAAGGTTACTTTCTGGAAAAAAAAAAAACAAACAAACTATAATATCCAGAGCTGGTAAGAATGTAGGAAAATTGGCACTACTGTGTTGGGAACACAGCCTTTTGGGGAGCTGGCAAAACATGGCAAAAGCCTTAAAACTTTGAATGCTTGACCATACAATAACACTTAGGGAGCATTTATACAAAAGGGGGATCATAAGAGCACAAACAAAAATGTAGCTAAAGGATGTACTTCAAAATAGGAAAATTAAGAAATAACAATAGGCATATACTTTTAAAAAATTTCATTCCTGGCTGGTGTGGCTCAATGGATTGAGTGCCAGCCTGAGAAACAAAGGGTCTCCTGTTCGATTCCCAGTCAGGGCACATGCCTGGGTTGCGAGCCAGATCCCCAGTAAGGGGCATGTGAGAGGCAACCACAAATTGATGTTTCTCCCCCTTTCTCCCTCCCTTCCCGTATCCAAAAATAAATAAATAAACTCTAAAGAAAAAGATTTCAATAAGCATGTACTTAAAACAACTAAAGTACAACTACAGACTGTATATTATGTTATTAAAAATTATATAGAAATGTTATTTAATTAATGGAAGTATGTTCATAATACACTAATGAGAAAAAATAGATTACAAAGCCTTATCTACAGTATAATAAACAAATACACTATATACCTAAATAACTCAAAAATTCAACAGTGGATGTCTACAAATAGTAGGTGTGACATCATTTATTTTCTTTTTTTTTAATATTTTATTTATTTATTTTTAGAGAGGGAAGGGAGGGAGAAAGAGAGAGAGAAACATCAATGTGCAGCTGCTGGGGGCCGTGGCCTGCAACCCAGGCATGTACCCTGACTGGGAATCGAACCTGCAATGCTTTGGTTCGCAGCCCACACTCAATCCACTGAGCTACACCAGCCAGGTATTTTCTTTTTTATTGTGGTATTTTTTGTTTTCTACAATAACATTACTATCCTAAAAGTCCCCATATAGTTTTACTTTTTAAGAAAATATAAACCAGTAAAATCAAATACAGTTCCAAACTTCCCTGTTATTTCTTGTTGCCTTTAGTTATTAACTTTGAGTTTATCAATGCAATATTCAAAACACTGCTTCTGATCTTAGGAATCATTTTCTGCAATTAAAGAGTGTACTGCTTCAAAGTGCAGACAGCCTAAGGTCTTATCCGACAAACATATTTTTACATCAAGATCTAAGATAAAAACCACAAATCTTCTTGCTTCCCCTTTTAGCTGTATCCCTTAGGAAAATTGTTCTTTGATAATTATATATATATATATATATTTGAGATCTCTGTCAAATTGGTTTTACTATTATTAAAAAGACTTGAATAAAATCTGTATAATATTTTAAACACAGAGGGTTTCCAGGTTTATTTTAACTGACTTGGTGATCTATTTTTGAGCTTAAAACCCCCTTATTGGCCTCAGTGCTTCCACTCACCCCCAGTCTATTCTTCACTGAGTAGTGAGTGACTTTCTTTAATGTGTAAGTCAGAGATTTATATTTGCTTTTTGCTTCCAATCCCCGAAGGGCTTCCCAGTGCCATCAGAATAATATCCCACTCCTTACCCAGCCTCCTTTTTCCAACCTCATTCCCTACCCTCTCTTCCTCCCTCTCCAGGCTCCAGTCACACTGGCCCTTTCACTCTAAAAACTTGCACTGTTGTATACTTGGACTTGCTGTTTTTTCTACCTGGAAAACAATCTGTGCCCCAGATCTCTGTGTGGGCACCTCCCTCATTAGTCAGGCCTTAGATAACATGTCACCTCCTCAGAGGTGCCTATCCTGATGGCCCAAAGTAAGGCAGCCTCATCCACCCCTTGGAAATCACTTGTGGTTTTATTGAACTCACAGCACTCACTACTACCTAGAATTGTCTTTCTTAAAACTTGTTTGTCTATTTCTTCCAATAAGAAAAAGCAAGCTCCATGATGGTAGAAACCTCCATCAGGGATTTTGTCCTGATTACCAATGAATCTCTAGATAAGAGCACCTTAAACACTGAGCCGAGTGAATAAAAACGAAACTCCTGGTAGTCCTCTCAAAAGACAGGTCCTGTCCAGCATTCTCTTACTCAGTACGTAGCACCCCTATCAATCCTTTTGGGCAATCCAGAAACCCAGAAGCCATTCATGGTCTCTCATCCCCTATTATCCAACCCAGCACTAGGCCTTCCCATTGTTCCCCATGTGCAATTCTTCAGTTTCACGCACTTCTATCTATGCCCACCCTCCTCAGTTCAAGCTACCCGCATTTCCTACCTAGGCTACTACAATGGCCTTTTTTACAGGTATCCACAGTCTACTCTCACCTTCTGTGGCAGCCAGAAATGTCTTTAAAATATTTCAATGGCTCCCCATTGCTCTTGAGATGATGGCAGAAATTCTCAATAGGGCTGTCTTCTCCAGCCTCATCTTGTCCCTGCTCCCTACCACACCCCATACTGATCTGTTTCTTAAAACCCTCCATTGTTTCTCTCTATGGAATCTTAGCACATACTACACTTCTCCCACCCTTTCACTTTGTTAACTCTTCCTCTTCCTTTATTATCTCAGCTAAATTATGACTTCCAAGAAGCTTCCTGACTCCTAGGACAATGCAAATTCCTTCTAGAATAGCACCATATAGCACTCTGAAACTCTTCTTAGTTTTAACTTTACCTTTTTAGGAGTGTAATTCTTTAAATAATGTGAATCTCTCTCACTGGGCTGTAAGTCCCATAAGACTGTGTACCATATCTACTTTGCTACCTCATGTGGGTAAGTGGGTAAGAAAAATCTGCTAAATGAATAAACGAAGTGAGCTAACAGACACTGGGTTTTTAATAACATTTATAAAATGTATAAATGGTACTTGATTAAAATAATACCATGAGAATTCTACTCTAAAGTTCTGTGAGGCAATATTGTTCCGGGGTTAAAAACGTGTGCACTGAGAATAGACTCCACCATTTGGCAGCCGTGTGACCCCAGTTTCATCATCTGACTGAGAATAATAACACCAACCTCTCAGAGTCCTGATAAGACATGTAAAACACTTAGCACAGGGCCTAGAAAAGAGTAAGCACTCAGGAAATGCTACCTATTATGACCACCCCCATATGAGTTACCCAAATTGCTGCTGCCCCCTAATACTCCCACAATTCAAAGTATGTCATGAAAAGTTAACAGCAAAAAAATTTTTGAACATTATGATAATATATTCTCTCTAATTTCTATGGCAAAAAGTAGAATGATATAAAGTAATTAATTAATTAATCTATCAGAAACTGGGCAGCCTATTTATTTTAATATTAGCTTTTATAAGAAAATAAAGGGGAAAAATTATTGCTGACTCCCAGTAATCAAGGGACAGACATCGGGAAATAAGCAAATCTAGCTCCTGGTACAGCTGCTGGTAGTGCAGGTGGCAGAAAATTCACGTGGAGGGAATGCTAATCTAATTGTTAATAAGAAGCCTGCTTATTCTAGAGGAGTTTATAATTAAAATGCTACAACTATATTATATATGTGATCAAGTGGAGATTGGCATTAAAGTTTTAAAGGACAGTATTACTCCATCCTAATTAAAATAATTTTATTATTCAAAAAATCAATTCCACGACAAATGAAAATAATACATATAAATCTAGCTGCAAATATGGAAATACGGATTAGGGCCACTCATTTTAACTGAGGATAGTCAGCCCTATGGGCAAAGCTAACTAGAAGCTCACACCTTCCAGGTGACAGCCTGGATTCCTGAGGAAGGAACACAATAGTCCATGGGGGGCAAGAGATTGCAAAATCTGGTTCTGAGCAAGCCTCTGAATTCCTATTGTCACATTTCTTTTAATAAACCAATGTATACATAGGCAACAGGAAACAGTTTCGATAATCTGTCACTCCAGTAACACTCCTTCAACACACTGGGTGCTGGCCATGAGCTGGGCTCTAAGTCCTAGGTTTGTGGGGACTAGACTCTGATCCCATCTCCCACCTCTCCCCAAAACCCTTCACTGTGCCCTCTGAACTTATGAACAGCCTTCAACAAAACACCCTAGAGAAATTCAACCTTATCTTTGAATATTCTCTATTCTAATTCAGCCACGTACCCTACGGGTTAAGTCGTGTCATTACTAGTAACTGCAACCTCTTCAGAATCTCCTAATTTTAAAACTAATCCACAGGTACCCCAAGTCCAACAAGTCCTTAAGGCTGACAAGACTTCCCCAGTCTACTGAGCCTGTCATCTCTGCACTGAACCTTACTTTCTTCCATTCTATTTCCCCTCCCTGGACAACTCAACTTCCATGGGTACTCATTATAATCACTTCCCTATGAATACCTTAACTCCCCTACCCATTTTCTCACTTTGTCTTACTCCCATGACAAAACATGAACCCATCAAATCCACTCTCTACTTATCCTGCACCTCTGCAGCCAAACATGCCCAGAGAGAAACACACAAACCACCCTGACGGGTCTTACATCAAATCTGTGACCACTAACCTAAAAGGGTGCCTTCATGCTGCCCTGCAACATCTCACATTTCCCTGGCCCACTGACTCTCCCACTATCTGGAAAGACTATTTTGGCCTTATTCTCTTTCCGCAAACCTCCAAAATTTTCTCCCCCTGCCTCATTCCTAGCAAGGATCTTTCTTCATATTCTGCCAAAAGCGAAAGAGACTTTCCAAAAGCTCCCAGCACATTTTTCTGTTTCATCAGCAGTGCCCATATAATCTACTCTGCCTTCCCTTTTTTAACAACGAAGGAACTGTCACAGTGCTTAAGGCTAACCTTTCCACACCTCCACCAGATCCTACACCCCTTCTCTTACTCAAGAACATCTATCCCACAATTTTCCTCCCACTCCTGCATCACCTTTTTTCTCTCTCTTTAAAATTGTTTTCATCAACATACAAATGTGCTATCATCTCCTCTTTCTTGATTTTACTTCTTCCAGCTCCCACTCCCTTACTCTGCTCCCTTTCATGGGAAAAAATCTTCACAGACTTGTCTGTGATGCTGTCTCCAGCTCCTCTCCTCTTTGTTCTCTTGAACTCACATGCATTTAGGCTTTCATCCCACACTAGCAAAACTACCCTCTGTCAAGATCACCAAAAACCTCCTCGTTGCTAAGTCCAACAATCAGTTGCCATGACACGCTTTTCTCCTTGACACAGTCCCATTTCCCAGTAGCTCCTGGCTATTCCTCTTCAGTCTCTTTGCTGCTTACTCCTCAACTTCCCAGTATCAAAAACCTGGGGCTCAGACCTATCTGCACTTACTCTTTTCTGACTAAACCCACTTCCTGATGACCTTCCCCAGTCTCAAGACCTTGCATACCTGTATGATAAAGAGCCTCAAACCTATATCTGAACCCAACCTCTCCTCCACACTCCAAAATCAACTGCCTACTCAACATGTCTACTTGAGTGTCTAATAAGCTTCTCAAGTTTAGTGTGTCTAAAACAGGACTCCTGGTCTTCCCTGAAAAATTTTTTCCTCATACTGTTATCCACGAAATGGCAATTTGGCCCTTATTGCTCAGGACAGAAATCCTGAGTTATCCTTGATTTTTCTCTTTCTCCCACCCCATATCTTATACATCAGCAAATCTTCTCAGCTATACTGTCAATGAAAATCCAGAATCACACTTCATCACATCACCTGCATTACCACCGCAATGATCCAAACGGCCATCACTCTTACCTGGAGGCTGTCACTGACTCCTGTCATCCCTGCTCCTCCAAAGGCTTCCCATCTCACTCAGACTAAAACTGAAAAAACTTTGCTATGACTTATAAGACCCTGTACAATTTAGTCACCCATTATGCCTCTGAACTCACTGTCCATACTATACTCCCTCTCTTGCTCTCTACTCCAGCCACATTGCTCCTGGCTATTCCTCAGAAAATGAGCTATCTTCCCACCCCGCCCACTTTGTGCTTCCTGTTCTTTCACCTAGAATGCCTTCCTAGATATATATATGGGTCAGTCCTTCACCATCTTCAGATTCTGCTCAAATGCCACCCTCTCAGTAAGAACTTTCCTGGGCACTTCCTATTTACCTCTTCTGTCTTATCTTTCTTCGTAGTATTTATTATATCTAACATACAATGTACTTTACCTAGTTATATTATTTATTGTATCTCTCCTCCACTAGAATATAAGTTCTATAAGGACCAGGATTTTTGTCTGTTTCTTTCACTGTTATATCTCTGGCGCTAAAATGGTGCTGGAACATGGTTGGAACACAAATGCCTCATTAGATGCTCAATACATAAAATGGTTTCTCTTCTCTCTCTTCCTGTTGAGTCACTACTGACAAGATTTGAAAGTATATCAGCAGAAATACAATGTCAATACCAGAAAAAACAATTCAATGCTTCTGTCTTACTAAAAATAGGTTAACAGACTGTCTCTACATATGATACACAAATTTTGTAAAATCTGAACCTATCACTCATTTATGACATGTGACTAAAACAATAACTTCCTGAAGAAATGTTTTTCCCCAAAATAAAAATATTTACCTTTTTAAAATCACTCTTTGGAGTTTCTAAGCCATCCTGAGAGGACATTCTTTTCCTCTGTTCTGGGACTGGAGGATTCGCTTTACATGGAGACACTAAAACAGCACCACCTAGAAAAATGCAGAAGTTGATATGTTTCAATCAAGCTACATTTTCATGCAGAAAAGGCAGGTGAAGTAAGAACTGCATAGTGTTTGCCTATTACCAACAGCTGGAGTAGTAATATCATGATGAGTCCTTTGGACTCCACCAAGTTCTCTCAGCTTTGGAGTAGGAAGCCTGCCTCCTTTTTCTGAGGATACAGAAGAAGAATCTGACCTAAAAAATTAAAATAATCTATTATGAAACCATTCTTTTAGGAAATATAACCAAAATACTTTGTCATCATTATGCAATAATAAAGTATAAAACTTTTAAGATAAGACCATTTTATTTCTGAAAAAAGTAAACCCACATGCAGGTAAGAGTGACTGAATATTGGAAGAGTGAAGATCACTGCAAGTCAGCAAGAACACGCAGAAAATTGTTCCATTAAATGAGGGCCTAAATCCCACACTAACTGCAAACTCATGAAAGAAAAGCACCATTATCAATGGTAGAGAAACACTTCCCAAAGAAATCTACATATAAATCAATAGGAATTAGCTCTTTGCCAAAACCACTTATTTTAATATTATAAAACATTATCTTTTCTTTCTCTTTTGGTATAACCATCTGATATTTAAGAGTATCAGCTATTTTTCTTAAATCATAAAGAAAGTCATTCTTCCAGGCACATTTACAAATCTAGCAAATCATAATTAGCAAGACATAAATGAAAATAATACTAATTATTCCCTCCCCAAGCAGCTCAGTGTTCAAGTGTTCAATTACTGATTAGTGGTGACTCAAATACCTGACTGACTCAAATTATAAATCATGTAGAATGCCTCCTTCCTGACATTAAAATAAAATCTCTTTATTAGTCATAAAACCAAAAGCATAAACTACTATACTTAATTAGTGACAAAACAAAATATGTATTAGCCACGTATAATAATGCTGCTATATACTGATCAATTTAAACTCTCACCCTTCTTTTATCTTGCCTGCCTTAGATTTTTCATGTACTTTCAACTTCTCTAACTCTCCCATATAAACCTGCTTGTCCCTTTCCCTTTCCTCCTCCTCTTCCTCTTCTCTCGGCTGTTTTTGTATATCTTCATTGGTGTCCTCTGCATCCCAAGCCAAACGCCTTCTAACAGGTACAGTGGGAGCATCTGACACTCCCAATTTTTCTGTGGTATTTTTCTGGTGCTGTTCTTCCAAGATAGGTCTTTTTTCTTCTAGTTTTGTAGAAGGATATTTCTGCAAATTCTTATGGCTTGTAAGATCTCTGCATAACAAAATAAGTTTTATTTTAAACTTGAGTAGTTTCAGGTTCCTAGTTTATACTAATTTTAATGAGCCATCATTCCCTTCTACTATTCACAATTATATATTTCCCACGGATATTGCCTAGCCCAGATACTGAAGAAAGAAATCTAATTAAGAGTTCATTTTAGCCCTGATCAGTGTGGCTCCGTTGGATCGGCATCGCCCCACAACATGAAAGATCACTGGCTCGATTCCCAATAGGAGCACATACCTGGGTTGCGGGTTTGGTCCCCAGTCGGGGCTCGCAGAGAGGCAACTGATCAACATTTCCCCTTCACTTCGATGTGTCTCTCTCCCTCTCTTTCTCCCTCCCTTCCCCTCTCTCTATAAATAAAGAGTTCATTTTATATTATAATAGTGTTATAATCTGGAGTTGCTATTAAAATACTCCAAAATAAAATATAGTTATCTCCTCTTACTCCCACCTTCACACATACATGCCTATACCTCTACTGACAAAACTCATACATGTCCCCTGAACTAGCATTTGTATATACATACAGTCTAACTTGTTCAGTTCCTCCATTAGAGTTTGTGCACTAACTCGAATGTACTTGTGGATGTAGAAGCTGATGCAAATTTTATAATTTAGACAGAGTAATCTTTTCCTGACATTGATTAAAGAATAGATTTTGTGATGAATTTTTAAAATCAGATGTCACATAATTAGAATTTACAGGTCAATTTGGTATGTGTGACTATATTAACATGCTGTAACAACTAAAAACTATTTTATTTGCTACAAATCAGTGTGCTATTTCTCTTATAAAAAGTTAAATCATTTCACTTTAAAACCCAACATAGCAGAGAATTCTCCCATAGAAGCAGAACCTAAGTTCCATATCAACCATGGAAATTTATTAATAAATGATAATGGATATGTACTAATAACTTTCTTTTAAAGTTCTTTTACAGCTACTATACAATTATTCCTATTCTATTTTTAATTGTTAACAGAAAATATTATAAAATCCAGTCTTCCAGACTTACATTATGTATTATTTACACACAAGTGCTTAAAGCAAGTATAGTTTTATTTTTTAGAAATAAACTAAAAATAATGAAATATAATGGCTATCGTATCTCCATTTAACTAAATGAATTTTGAGTTGTATATCTTCTTTCACCTATATAATTCCATGGTCTACTTAAGCTACAACATACTTTTTCATCATACACAAAAGCATCTCACCCAGCAAGGTCTAGTGCTCTAATGTTACTACTAATAGTTCCTTCTGAGCTCGTGGTCGAGGAGACATCCCAAAAGAAGTTCTTATCAGACAGAATCTGATTCAGATGGTCCCGAGAAAAATGTGTTCCCTGAACTCGTTTCCTATAAAACTCAGCCTTCTCTCGGAGCTCTTTAACCTATACAGGAGAGGTAAGACATCATGTATTACTGTAAATGCTCCTTCACAAATACCACCAGGTAGCATATCTAAGACATTGCACATGTACAGCCAGAGACCAAAGAGAAAGGAGGGCAAAACTAGCCACATATATTCATCAAGCTATGTGCATTTTTTAAGCAGAAATTAAAACAGTCACACTAAAGCACAATGCAGTTATTTCAGGCCAGCAGGCAGGGAGAGATTTGCAGCAGCTAAGAAAAATACTGACATCTACTTCTTATTTCGACTGAAATTACATGTATTCTATGCATTATTACAGTATTTTAAAAACTCAAAAGCAACCAACCTCTGCATACCACATTGCATTTAGAGAACCCTAGGGAAAGGAATACAGAAACATACTTAATTACAGGTTAATGCCATAATGTAATATTAATGGGAATCAATGAAATACCTATTATTCTTCCTTCTAAATGTATAGATATATGAAACTTGTCAACCAAACTTTTTCAGTCTTTTTTAGTAACATTTAATTCAGTAACCAAGACATGTTAATATTACTTCAAAAACCAGCTACAGTATTGCATGGCTGGGATGCTGTCCTTGACAGGCTACCTAATTACTACTCCTACTTCCCCACCACTGGATTACCGAAATGCCCCAAACCCATAGCCACAGTCTTAATTTCCTAGTTTTATATACAGTTGCTACCAGCAAAGAAATCCCCCCATCCCGTGAGAGAGTCACAAGGTTCCCCCCTCCAAATGCCTCACATTTCTTTGGAATCAGCAAAACCTCAACTTTTAAAAAATGTATTAAGTATATACTAATTTTTAATCCCACAAAATAGTAATTATAGTACATTTAACAAAGTAACAGAATACAAAAAACTGTTCTGATGAACTAACTATAAAGCAATTTGAATTCCCTAATGTGTGAATTACATAATTTGCATGTGAAATAGAGCCTTTTATCCTCAGCTGAAACCCAAACATTTTATGCATAATACTGCCACCTGCTGGCTTCTATAAATACAACTCCACAATGTGAAAAAATTAAATTGCACCTCAAAATTCTGTTTAAAATAATCTGTTTAATGCTACAAACCAATTTTACCTCAATAAAAATTAAAATAAATAAAATTAAATAAATTTTATTTCTCAAAAAACAAATTTTTTCTATCATAAAGATGCAATATTAGCACTAAAAGGATATCTGGATACTTCTGATTAAATTGTTTTGCCTTCACTTAGAGACAAAAAAGCAAATACTAAAACTTAGCATTTCAAAAACAATTGGAGAAACATATCCTTAGCTCCTTAACAAGACATTATAAAATACAAAAAAAAAGTTACATCTGTAGGGACTTAGCCAAAGTCAAAGGACAGCATCAGCCACGGCACAACAAACCATGTATATATATAGCTTTATTAAGAAATACATATGTATTTTATATATATGTATATATTTCTCAATAGAGCTGAGAGAAATAATAATTAAACCAAATAACAGTCCTAGTGTTCTAATAAACCAAACCTGAAACATTACTATATGATTCAAAATATTTTCTTCGCTTCCAAAAAAAATTGAGCCATGTTCATTTATCATTTCTGTCAACTCCTATACTTTGAAGAAAATTATGAGTACAGCAGTTCCTCAAATAATGTCATTTCACTCAATGTTGTTTAATTATAACATTCATGACATGCCACAGGAATGTAACTCTTTTTTATATCAATTAGCATATGGTAAAACTGGTTTCATGATAGTGATTTTGCTTAAAGTCACAGAACCCATCAACAATGTTAAGTGAGGACTTACTTTAGTGGATTTTGCTTTTAACAGGTAGAACTGAGACACATGGGTTAAGTGTTGAATTACCAGTACTAACCAAGGTATTCTGAATACACAGGACTTGTTATAATATGCCTTGATATAATCTAAATTTCTAATACATATCCCACTTGTAAGTGTTTCATGGCTACTCCATTACCTACATGATAAAATCTGCAAGCTTTAGTATCTCTTCCTCCTCTGTATTCTTAAAGCCCTCGTGTGTAACTCCATTGGTTCTTTTTTCTTGAATTTTTCCCATTAGCATTTAGTCCCCTTTTCCCCCCTTCCCTCCGGCAATCACCACACTGTTGTCCATGTCCATGAGTCCTTTTTCCTTTTTGCTGAATCCTTCCACCCCTTAACCTCCCCCCAGTAGTTCTTATTTTATCCTTCTGGAATTAATCACTCGTGTCATTCTCCCCCATTAACCTATGAACTCCTTGAGGTAAAGAATGCAGATTTAAACACTGTTTCCACAACTGGTCCTGAGTGTATACTAAGTGCTAGGCCTGAGCTAAAAGGCTGGTAGTCGAAAATGAGCAAGAAAGTCCCTGTATTCAAAGTGCTCACAGTCTGGTAGAGGAGGCAGACCTCCTCTATGATAAAAGTTGTTATCATAATGATGCTATGGTTTATGCCATAATAAACAAATGAAATATAAGTTGAAGGAGTCCATCAAAAGGGGATTCTATCAGTCCTGTGCTATGTACCGGGTGAAGTGGGAAGGAGCAGTGAAGAAGGCTGCATTCTGTCCATGTGGAGGACTTGCTGCTTGATAAAGGAGAGGATGGACGACTATCCCCTCTATGTACATGGTGATCCAGTTTTATTTGACATCAGTTTCTTTAAAGAAGGGAGAGGAGGTACAGAAGTACCATAAAACTTGATTTACTCAGTTCTATTTGTTACAGACATTCAAAACAATGTTTAAAATTCACTTTATCAGCAATCTTATTAATATTAGTGCTAATGTCATGCTTTGCAACTACATAATTTTAAACTTCTGTAATCCTATACTAAGATAAAAAAATCAGGAGGTTGATATCTCCCAAGTAAGGTGTTCCACTAGAAGGAGTAAAAAGGAAAAAAAAAAAAAGAAATCAATGGTATGAACTCAACATTAAGAACAATCCCCACAGCCAAGAACCAGAGACACTAAAAAGGACATAAACAGACCACTCCAAACTATTAAAACAACACACACATCTCTTCCCAGGTAAAATAATATGATCCAATTATATGATATAATAAGCACTATAAGCAGAATGTTTTCTTTTCTGAATTTCTTTTTCCAAATTAAGAACTTAACTAAATCACTTAAAATTCATATACAGAGAAAATTCAAACTTAGAAAACTGAGGAGGTAAAAAATAAAAACTTTTTTCCAAAAGTCATCCTCCAAAAGTGAGGAGTCATCTTTATTCCTAGTAGTCCTTAAAATGTCTGTCGAATTACAGAATGTGGGACTTTATCTTGAAAGACACGTGAGAAAAAAATTACCAAGAGAACAATTTGATGGTCATGAGATGGGAGGGCTTGGGTGATTGGTGAAAAAAGTGAAAGGGTTTAACAAGCATGAATTGGGTATAAAATGTCACAAGAATATAAAATAAAGCACAGGGAATACAGGCAGTAATATTATAATTACTATGTACAATCACTTCATAAGGTATATAAATGTCTTATCACTATGTTGTACACCTAAAATATAATACTGTATGTCAAGTATAATTATTTTAAAAAATTTTACATTACCTCAACTAATGTAATTTTAAGTATTAGATTACCTAACAATGAAAAAAGGGAAATCTAACACAGATTCAGTAGGTATTCTAAGGAGAGGAGCTAACAATTACAATATCTGGTTATTATTAAAAATAACCCATTAAGTAAGCATTTTAAAAAGAAATAGTGCCAGTGTTTATGTTATGGAGATAAATATACAACCACTGGATGAATAAGACCAAATACCCCAATGTTATATGAATAGGTACTTGGGACTCAGGATTAAATACCCAATGACTAGACTATAAATAGATTTTAAAAGTAAAATATTGCAAACAACATAGAAGGAAATGAAAATGATATATGGACTAGAAAACTGTAACATGATTCAAAAAAATGAGTTAACAATCTAATAATAACAGTCATTGATCCCAAGTGAATTTGATGAGTATGAATAATATTCTTTCATGAAATGTTAGGAATGGGAAAATGGGGGGGGGGGCACCTTATGTTTAGTTACTTTGTAAGCAGCCACATACAGTAAGCACCTTGCAGTAAAAAATATACATATAAGACTTAGATAAAACATAGCCACATTAAATGGCTGTGACAAAGTGATGCAGACTTGATCATAGACATTCATCACCATCAGTAATCACTGGCCTCTTTACTAAAAATTCTTATTCTTTTCTAACTCTAATTTACTTTTTTAATTATATTGCCCATAGAAGTCAAGGCAAACTATACCACTGACTGAAATGTTTACAACCACCAACAGAAATTAACAAAACAAAATCCTTCCAAAAGTCACATTACCAAGGTGTCATAATAGGAATCCTTGAAAAGACAGATCTTAAACTAACAACAAAAATGTTCTCTTCCACCAGAGCAGCATAAGGATTGTCAACTTCTAACTTCAGACATAATAATCTCCTCAGTTCATAAATGTTTAAATCTGAGGTCTAAATATCAATTCATCTTATTTTAAAGAAAGTTTCAGAGACTGAGATAACTTTTCCAAAACAAGGAGCTTCTCAGGACAGGCTAGAGGCGAACAGCTGACACCACGAGCCCTGGACAGCCACTTTCTGTGCCCTGCCTTTGCCCCCAGGTTTTCCTCACTCCCCATCATACTCTTTAGACACAGAGCTACTCGCCAAGGCCTGGCATGGTCATCAACAGTTCAATGCATATATTTTTAACTTGATCTCACCAGGGTGAATATATGAGTTTTGGCCCCTATAATCTCTGGAAGAGCATTGAGCTTTGTCTCTTACTTGCCTGTATTGCCTGTGAGCCATTCAAGTGCGGAAGTAGAGAGGACCAAGAGCAGCCATGGTGGGAGGAATCAAGTAACCTCCTGAAACAACATTTGGAGCACAGGGGTCACCAGAACATGGTTCTGGGAGCTGACAGCGCAAAAAGTCAGCAGCTCAAAGTGCCAACACCTTCTCCCAGAAACTGATGACATGTAATTGTTAGCCATGGTTTTAAGTATGGAGCTAAATAGAAGATTCATTCCTCATACAAATCATCCTTCCCTTTACAATGATAGGAAGTGTTTACTGATGTTTAATCTAAACTGTTTTAATTTAGTTAATTCACACAGAAAAGGCAGACAACCATCAAGATATAATTTAAAAGGTGACCATTATTCAATAACCAGAAAAGCTCCAGTTTATCCTTTGACTATAAGAAGCTAGTACTAAACTAGCACTTCCCAATTTAAGGATTACTCTTTCCCTCAAACGTTTCTTTAGGATCCTCAGAATTTCCCCCGTATGTCAGGGTACCCTGAAAACACCGTAACTCAAACCTCTATGAGCACAGGCCACTCCTTCCCTGTACTTGCAGACTGTAACAGTACACACCGATAGGGATACCACTGCCAGACAAGCTAATCTTAAAAATTAATTAATCTTTAGCTGTGAGAGTGGAGGTCTGGATGTTATAATCAAATCTATCATGCTATAATTTTATAAGCTAACTTTATTAATATAATCAAATATTGACTGTAAAAAACATTTTTAACTTTAAAGACTTTATAATAATAAATATAATCTCTAAGGAGCTAGTTATTTAAAAAAGCAAACACACTGATAAAGTATATCGTAATACATACAGCTTTAATTTCCTAATACTTATATTGCTATAATTTTATCATACATCTTTAAATTGTCTCTATTACTAAATTAAGCTCATTGTAAAATTAAACTGACAGAAGCTCAAAGAAAATATGGGCTTACTGAGCTTATGCATACTCACCTGACTCGGTATGTTTTCCTTCACACGCGTCCAAGCCCCAGCTTTATATAAATACTGGGCTGGGCTCAGATATTTTGCTCTATATTCAGAATTCACCTTCCTGACAGAAATAAAATAAGGGTAAATATATTTATTACCATGTCAATCATCTAAATACTATACTGTTTATCTTACAAAATACATACCCAAGTCTTTGATGTCTCCAAGGAGTGAACTTCTTTTTAGGCTGGGTTGACTCTTTTGAGTCCATCTCTGCTTCTAATTTTAAAGAATCGTCTGTTTTATTACACTAAAATGACAAAATTCAAACTTTGTATGCTACAAATATTTTTTACATTAAAGTGAAAGCATAAATGTTTTAAAGTATGTTGGATACTGTATTATAATTCTGTTTTTAGAAGATTTAACTATCAAAGATAACAGATCACAAGAAATTAACAAGCAAGTTTTGAAATTAGTATATCTGGTTAGTGTTTTTGAAGTATAACTCAGGATATAGTTTCAATTTCTAACAATTAAAATTTTAGATGCTTGGCTAGGAAAAACAATTAACAAATAAATATCTAAATAAATAAACTTTATGTTATTACCTTTAAGTAGTAATCTTCCATTTGCCGTTCATATTCTAAATTTATATTTAATTGTGTTGTAGTAATTAAATATAAGGCTCCAATTACTAAGTTACCACATTGTTTACTGAATAACTTTTTTTTTATTTTATTTATTTTTAGTTTTATAGAGGGGGGAAGGGAAGGAGAGAGGGAGAGAAACATCAAATGTGTGGCTGTGTCTCACACATCCCCTGCAGGGGATCTGGCCCATAACCCAGGCACGTGCCCTGACTAGGAATCGAACCAGCAACCTTTTGGTTCGCAGGCCCACGCTCAATTCACTGAGCTACACCAGCCAGGGCTGTTTCCTGAATAACTTAAACTCTTTTTTTTCTCTGCAAGATCATAGGTCAAAAAAAATTATATACATATACAAAATTTTACTATAGTCATATAATTTCTATTTTTAGAACCCATAAAATATCAGGTATGACCTTTCAGGAAATTAAATAATAAGACTTATATCCTGTTTACCTATAATTTACAATAATTTTAACCTGATGCTGCAATTTAAATAGCTATAATTTCACACAGAATCAGATCTTTGTATATCCTGAGATAAATCATGTGAATTATATTGGCTATAACTTGGCATGATATAACTTTGATTTAAAATGCATGTATATATGTGTGTTTGTGTTTGATTTCCATTATTTAATTTAAAGTCTTGTATGTGTTTCTGTCACTACTGTTACCCTTGGAGCCCACATTACTGTAAAGTCAAACATTTGATATTAGACATAGCAGACTTGCTAAGCGTTCATAACACTGTATTATATTTTACTACATCCGGCTCTGTCTCCCCAGTAGCCCAAGAGCTGCTTAGAGCTTAAGGTGGTTACCACTGTATTCTCACTAGCTACCCAATGCCTAGCTCCTACTAAGTGCCCAATGAACATCTGGCATTTAATGAACAAACAAGTAACTGAATGAACTAGCTAAAAATAAAAATTTCAAGTGGTGCTAAGTGAAAACAAACAAGTAGAGTCTAAAATGAGGATTTTGTTTTGTTTAAGGAGTTGATAAATACCTGTTTTTCAGGAGATATTATTTCCAAATGTTCGTTCTCTTTCAAATCATTTCTTAATTTTGGTTCTTTCACTGGAGATAAACCCTTGAAATTTCTTTTGTATTCCGTTTCATGGATTATTGAGTTACCTTTGAATTGTGGAACAAATTTGCTTTTATTGTGGAAAACCTTAAAACAAAAATTAGTTTAGATTTTTGTTGGTTAAATATACAGAACTCAGTTTTTCAACTGTTAAAAAAGTTTCACACATAAAGTTGAATCATAGTATACAAAAAAGGCAAAATTATATATGACCCTGTAATTTCATTTGACATGTCTAATTAATATCCAAAGGGCAACAAAAGCAAAAATAGACAAATGAGATTGCATTGAACTAAACAACTTCTATAAAGAAAACAGAGTAAAAAGACAATCTATGGAATGGGAGAAAATATATGTAAACCTTAGATCTCATGAGAGGTCAATATTCAACATATATTAAGGAACTCAACTCAATAGCAAGAAAACAACCCAGTTTAAAAATGGGCAAAGAGACATAAAAACAGACACACAGATTAATGGAATAGAATAGGGAGTCCAGATATAAACCCACGCATATATGGTCAGTTAATTTATGACAAAGGCACCAAGAACACATAATGGTAATAGGACAGTCTCTTCAACAAATGGTACTAGGAAGAGCAGACTGCATTATCCAAAAGAATGAAACTGAACCACACGGGTCTTACACCATACACAAAGATCAACTCAAAATGGATTAAGACTTGAACATAAGGACTAAAACCATAAAAACTCCTAGGAAAAAACATAGGGGATAAGCACCTTGACATTGGCCTTGACGATTTTTTTTAATTTGACACCAAAATAAAGGCAACAAAAAAGCAAAAATAAACAAGTAGGACTAAATCAAACTAAAAAGCTTCTACATAGCAAAGGAAACCATCAACAAAAACAGTCTACGAAATGAGAGAAAATATTTGTGACTCATATATTTAATGATGGATTATATAATAATAATAATAGAAGTCATACAACTCAAAAGAAAATAACTATAAAATCCAATTAAAAATGGGCAGAGGAACTAAATAGACATTTTTCCAAAGAAAAGATATAATGGCTAGGGGGTATACAAACAAGTGATCAATATCATTAATCATCAGGAAAATATAAATCAAAACCACAATGAGACAATCACCTCAGATCTGTTAGAATAGCTATTATCAAAAATACAAAAGATAAGTGTTGGCAAGGATGTGGGGAACCCCTGCCCTCTGTCGGTGGGAATGTAAATTAGTACAGCCATTATGATGATATTCAAAAACAGTATGGAAGTCCCTCAAAAAACTGAAAACAAAACTACCACATGATTCAGCAATTTCATTTCTGAGTCTATTTCCAAAGGAAATGAAATCTGTATCTCAAAGTTTATCTGCACTCCTTTATTCACTGAAGCATTATTCGCCATGGCCAAGCTATGAAATGAACCTAAGTGTCCATCAATAGATGAACGGATAAAAAAAATGTGGCATGCATATACAATGGAATATTATTCAGCCTTAAAAAAAAATAGAAAAAATCTTGTCATTTGCAACACGGATGAACCTGAAGAACATATGCTAAGTGAAATAAGTCAGGCACAGAACGATAAATACTGCATGATTGCACTTGAATGTGGAATCTATAAAAGTCAAACTCATAGAAGCAGAGGAGGATGGTGGCTGCCAGTGGCTAGTAGGTGGGGAACAGAGGGAGATGTTAGCCAAAGAGTCCCAAATTTCAATAATGCAAGACAAATTAAGTTCTGCAGATCTCAAGTGCAGCATGAAGACTATAGTTAATAATACTGTATTATACACTTGAAAACTAGCTAATAGGGTAGATCTTAAGAGTCCTCACCATGAAAAAGGTAACTATGTGAAGTAATAGATGTATTAGTTTGATTATAGTAATATACATATATCAAGATATTATATTCTAACATATATATTATTTTTGTCAATTATACCTCAATAAAGCTGGGGAAAAATCCAAAGGTCAATTTTCTATATTGATTACTACTCTTTTTTTAATAATAGCTACTGTAATCAAAATCATGCTTAAGCCAAAAGAAATAATGAACCATTATCTTTCCTCCCCAAACTCTCTCATCAGTTTGGTAATGGGATTAGTAGAATAGGCATATTTTAATAATATGAACATAGACCTTAGCTTTATAAGGCAATTCTATTGTCAGCTCTACAGTTTTTTTTCCTCAACATGAACTTTTTTCTTCCTGCAAAAATAGAAAATTCTTAACATTTTAATTGTCTGGTGTGTTCATTTTTCAATTTTTATTTCTGTGCTTGCTTATTTTTATCTTAAGACACGGGAAAAGTCACATAATTATTATGTTTCTATTTTTAAATGTTTCCTTTTATCCTTAATACTTCATAATATGTTTTCCATTTTATGGTATATGATTACTGATTACAAGGAAAGCAAATGAAAAAGATGGAGTGCAGATAAAGTATATCACTGCTTTATAACTCTAGACAGTGTATCTTCATATAGATTGAATCCAAACAGTATATCTTTTTAAGATACAGTATAACCTGTAGTATTTTTCTAGCTAAAATTGCTCTGATTCATTTACATGTTAATACAAGACATCCTTTCAGAAAACAGCTGTCTGATAAAACAGAACTAAATAGCTCTTTCAGAGGTCCCCATCAACAAGCATTCAATTTCTGTCACAGAACTCTTCAGTCCATAGCCCTGAAATTGATATGCTTTGAAGTAACAAACAGTATTTGCATCCCCCTCAGATTCTTTGAAACCCTCATAATGAAAGCAATAAAACTACTAAAGTGTTGCTAATGATTTATATTATACTTCTGATCCTATTTAAAAAACCTTTTTATATAATACTTTCACTGAAATATGTAAAAGTTGTTAATGGGGCTTTAATTTGAATCAGCTCTATTTTAAAAGTGAAACACTCTATGAAAACTGAAGAAGTCACTATTTTACGTAATTTTTATTACGTAAGTAGGTATTACGTAATTTTTAGATACACTTACTATCCAAGAATACTTGTAAAACCAGTGAAAGAAGTATTGATCCTACTTACTAAGTTCGTAAGGTGTACATATCACTTTATATTATTTTATATGTTCCTAAAATGTTATATAAATTTAAGGTTTTTTTAAAAAGCTGAATAACAAGTAAATAAGCCCAGAGCTTCCATAATTTCTAGGGTCACTGCTATTATTATCATAGTGTAAGATGACTGATTTCCTTGCCTTGCTGAATCTAATTGCCCTCTCAGTCCTCAGGAGTATATAGTAAATGTTGTGATACAGGAGAAAATGAAGGTGAGGGTGTGTGAAGGTGTGTTCATGTATATTTGTGTGAACACAAATATGTTTATAAAGAAAAACACGAACATGAGGAGAAACAAAAGTCTGAGCTGTCATGAGCCTCTGGGGATATTCTAAATGGAAGTATTTCCTACCTAGGCCTCAGAGTATCTTTAGGAATGTAAATGAGAGTTAAGAGCTGAAGAACAGTTTAGAAGAAGGCAGTAGTAAAACAAAAGAGTATTTATTAGTAATGGTAATCTAGTACTAAAATTGCGAGGGATACAATGCATCCAATATCACATTTAGTTATCATTATAGCTCTTGAATTTTATAAATATATTTTACACTGTTAGTTCCTATTACTCTTCATTTAATAAAACAATAAAATTATGTATCTTCTATTACTATAAAAATATTTTGTATTTATTAAAATAAATTTCCAAAGTAATTATAATACACATATATGTTTTCTGTCTGGGTTTCTGTCTTTCTTATAAGACAGAAAACATATAATATATTGGTCAACTGAACATATATTATAATCAAACCAATTCAATATTTTTTGATAAATAAAAGAACTCCCAGCATGCAAAAAATTACCAGTGCCCAGGTTTTCATTGCCTGTCTCATATTTGTTATATATAAAGGACCTGGCCACAATGATAAGCAGCAGCCTAAGATAGTACACTGTTACTACTGCAAATCACGAGTAATAGAATGATTTTAGCAACACTCTCATTTTCACTTCTCTAGAACCTACCTCCAGGCCTATTTAAGTATCTCATTTCTTTCAGCAATTAGTTCTATGTAAATCTGCATAACTAGATTAAATAATGATATTAAAAAACATACTACATCTATTGAACTACCTGATTGGCTGCAAAAACTGGAGCAGTGTCTTTAGGGGTCTTCCAAACAAACTGCCTTTGATATTCAGAATTTCTCAAGACACTATGTGAAGGAACAACAGTCAATCCAGCTTTCTTCTGCAGAAATCTATCCAACTGTTAGGGAAAAAAAATCCCACTCTAAGTCATTGAAAATTTCCATTCAAACTTTTTTCTTTTACTGTGGTAAAATAAACATACAGTACAGCATTAATTACTTATATCCACATTGTTGTACAGCTTTTCTCAATTGAAAATCTCCCTTTTAAATTGTCAAACTATTTAAAATTCCTTTTTTAATACTGTCAAGAAATTATTATGCATCCCACAAAACCATTAACATCTCTCAATTCCTTCTTACCAATTATTTATAAATAAACGTATTACTAAGAAACGACAGCCCCTTGCTCTATGCACACATTACTTCTGGACATCCCTTCCCCTGCCCACCAGACTTACACATCACCTTCCTTGATCCCCCTTGGCCCCCTAGTTTTCACAAGCCGTGGGTTCTTCTCCAAAGTTCTAAATGCCTCTCCGTGGGTCCAGTCAGCAGTGGACATGAAATGTGGAAGAAGCACAGTGGCATGGAGAAAAATGTGGGAGGCAGTGAGATGACTGCACAGGTCCCTGCAGCCTCCACTTATGTGCTCTCAGGGACCTTCTGCAGGCCAGCTATGACATAAGAGAGAAGAACTGCAAGGTCTTTGAGGACCAGCCAAAACTCTCCTTTCTTTTGCATTTCATCAACTGAGATTCTGTTGTTATTGTTTTTTTTTTTTTTTCCCCTTGCTGGTATACAATAATAAATTGAAAAGAGCCTAGGTGGAAGCCAGCTCTGCGTCCCTGCCAGAGCTAATGACCTACTCCCCTTCTCTGTCTCAACTTGATCTCTCCCCTAGGACTCAGGTGCTGATATATGATGAATAAAATCCAGAAGCAAGCTGTCCACCCAATGAAGAGATGCCTTAGTATAACTAGTACAAGGTGACTATTAAGAATAGAACTAATTCACAATAAAATCAATAGCCTCTTACCTATTCTATAGACAAGAAAACAATAGAAAAATTTTAAGCACAAAATGTAATATTTTGAAAATTATGAAATCTACACAGAATTCTATGCTTTTGTAAAGAAATACGGTGAATATACTTACCTTACTATCTATGTTTTCTGAGAGAACCTTGGTAGAATGTTCCACTTCCACATCTTCATTAACTGGTATATGGTTTGCTATCACATCCTTATTATTTTCCACAATATCTGAAGCCTCTTCAGCTTTGGATTCTGCAGAGTGAGATCTGGTTCCCTTGGGAACCCTGGGGGCTTCTAGTGCAAGAACTCTCTCTTGGTTATTGTCTTCTTTGTGTCCTGCCTGTTGTGACTCTGGTGTTTCTGGGGCTTCAGGTTGTGGTGACATAACCACATCATTCTCTGAGAGAGCTCCATTCCACTCAAGAGATTTTGAAATCTGCGGATCATGATAAGGGACTCTTCTTTTTGAAATAAAACATGGCTCTTTCGTGATTCCTACAAAATAGAAAAAACAAAAGTAACAGCTGCCAAAAAAAAGTTGCAAAGGCAACTTTTAATAACACCTATGAGAGGAGAAATTAAATTTAAAATTCAGTTGAGAACATAAGCATAGTTTTTCAACATAAAATCTTTAATTTTGTTTCAAAGAAATATAAGTTTGACCATTAAAAATTTTTAAATTAGGGTCACAATGTTCAAGTTAGCCTCACTCAAGTCACTAGAACTGCAACGTGATGGACCTGGCAAGTCAGGCAGCACATGCTGCCTCCGTTTCTAATTACTTTCCTGTGCTACTTAACAGAACAATGGGCCCTGGTGGTGTCAAAATTTGGAACTTTTCACAAAGCTTCTCTTATGCAGAGCAGACCAAGATGAGAAGGGATGAGATGTCATTATGCTAGATCTTGGTTCTACATTTGCCTTGATTTCCTGAGAATTAAAGAGAATGAACCCTTTAAAGAAGAGCTAAGATACTATTTCTCTAAATTTCTGTCTGGCAAGCAAATGTCCAAAAAACTTAACCTTCTGCCCAGGTAAGAGGAGCTCTGTGGAATGACAGCCACTAAGATACTGCCCCAGTTTGGGGCCATTCTTTAAATAGAAAGGAGACTGGGCAGGGTTGGGGGGGGGGGCGGATAGGACCAGAAGGGAAGGGAAGGGAAGGGAAGGGAAGGGAAGGGAAGGGAAGGGAAGGAGATGGGAGTGGAGAGAAAATCCGGCAAGAGGTAAATGAAAGCCAGGGTTTTTTAGCCTCTATCACAGATGTTTCAGCAACTGAACACAGAGTCCTCAACCTTACAAAGTTTCCCTAGACCAGTGGTCTTCAAACTGAGTGTATGCATGTCTAGCAGCACATACCGACATTGGGGGTGGGGGCGGGAGGTGGGGGAGGCAGCTTAAGGGGAATCATTTTCTTCATCCTAACTTCCATATGTCTTACTTCCTGACACTGACCTCCCGAAGAGATCATCTGCCATCTGTAGTTTTATTTCCCACCACCCCTTTCCTAATCATCCCTTTCCCACTTCACAAAAGACAGACACACCTCTCAACCAGCCCCAGGGAATAAAAAATATCTCATAGGTGGGGTAGGAAAACAAAGGGACAATTCAAGAAAGCATAATTCCTGAGGGAGAACATTTGACAGCAACACAAAGAAGGCAGAGATTAGAAATAACAAAGGAACAGCACTTTGTTTCATCCAGTTCCACATCTTTCTATCTACCTAACTTAGAATTAAAATTCAGGTGTAAGAGTGCCATCGTGTGAAATGCATATATGCATATTAACACATTTATTTGGACTGAAAAAGTTAGACCTTTTCTCTCACAGAAAATAATTTCCATTAGTTTTGCCAAGGAGGACTACCTTCACCGATTCTACCTATGATGAACATTTACCATAAACTGAATGAGCTAAGTAGCAGCTCCAGTTTTAACAAAATACATGTACAATATTTCATATACCAGAAATCACATTCTTCAAAGCTGTTACATTTATGATAAAAAAATTAAATCACCTTAAAAATATGAAGCAATACAAAGACCTTCTAAGTTCGTTTAGGGAGTATGAAAGCTTAAAAGTTTGAAGGCCACTGCCCTAGACTTCTCTCTGCTATAACATGGAAGGAGGCTTCAGGTAGCAGAGCAAAATAGAAGATGATGATTTTCAAGTGGCCTGCCCTTGTCTCCCAGGACCAGCAAAAATATACTAAGGGGACAAAACCCACTCTATTAACAGAATGTCTAGCCAGGCCCAGCTAACACTGCTGCAGTTCCTGGCTTGCCTCTCACCTTCCTTTAGGAACATCCTGGAGTTCTCACTCTGACCTCCCCCTTCCTAATATTTAACATTCTCTATTAACATGTCTCCTCCCCTAAACCATCTGTCCTTCTGTAATGTATCCCTCTCCAAAGTGGCTTTCTTCCCACGGTCTCACTTAATCACCTCTCAACCCTTAAATACACCTCATCTAAGCTAAAATGTCATGGAGGCAACTATTTGGTTACCCAATTTCCCAGTGTTATAATATCCCTTTAGGCCCTCAGTGGGGCATCTGCACTTTAACAGAGATTTATTTTGGATTCTTAATCTAATGGAGCCTCAAATTTGTGGAATTTCCGGTTATTTGGAGAGGATTATGAGCACCATCCTGCCCAAGAAGTAGGGTTATCCAGCCTTTGAAGTCAGGCTCTGGGAAGGATCCTAACACTTTAAATGATCCCTAAAAGAGCCACCCCTCTAGCCCACTCTTCCCTTTATTCTCCAAACCTAATCCTGGAAACTCTCTCATTTTACTAATTTCCCAGGCTTGGCACCCCACTCATAAGCCTATTCTTTTCCTGGCTTAAATATCTAACATTTGAGGAACTTATATACCACAGGCACTCACATGTGTCATACGTGAGGCACCAGCACTCATTCATCAGTACACATGCATCTGGCCCTTAACAGGCAACATCTCATTTAATCCCTCCCAGCAATTCTGTGCAATGCGCTTCCTAAATCCACTTGGGAAAACAAATTTGCTCAAGGTCACACAGCTAATGTGGATTCAAACTCAGGTTTATTCCTTCATTCTAGTTTTAATAAGCACTAGAGTGTGTCAGGTACTGCATGATAACAAGGTGGTGAAGACAGGCAGACAAGAGCCTTGCTCTCCCAGATCTTATGCTCTGGTGAGGGAGAATTAAGCAAGCAGGTAGAATAAAGTCAGTCTACCTCTTTTCCCCTCTAGCATGCTCCAGGAAACCTTGCCCCAGGGCTCTGACTTCGCTCGTATACAAGGTAGAAGTGTGAGTGACAAAAACATGGCCTCTGAATTCATGAGTTTTGAACAGTACAGATTTGATTTCAAATCATGGTTCTATTATTTACCAGCTGTGAACCTTGCGCAACCGACTTAATCTACCTAAGCTTCAATTCCTCAGCACCTTGGGAGTATTCCTTCCCAGGCTTACTACTCTCAGCTTCCATGTCTCAGCTTAAAAATCAAATCTAAAGCATACTTCCTCCAATCCATCCCTCCCCAAAGTTATCTATTATGCTAGTCTACAATTTTATATAAAACCTAAAATCCCCTAGTTTATTTATTGAGTTACTTGTTCACTGTTCTTTACCACAGTTAAGGGTCTTTCTCTAGTTAGAGGTTATATCCCTAGAAGCTAGGAAGACTCCTAGCCTATAGTAAACCTTCAATAAATATTTGTTAAATAAACTAATGCATAAGTCAACCAGGCCAATTGATAAATGGCAATTGACAAATGCTTTACAAGTTTTTAATCATTTTGCAAACTTATCCCAAGGTTTATTCAAGTTATAATGAATTTCACTTTGCCCAACTTACCTAATTGATCTGATCTAAGTCCAGCCCATGGGTACCTTCGCCCCACTGAGGAATTACAGGACTCTGACAAGTATGACTTTTTCCACAGAAAGTTCCTCTGGTATTCACTCAGCCCCTGCAAATGCAAAGTACAATTTGACTACAATGCAATTAATGAACATTGTTTTAAAGCAGACATCAGTGAAAATAATTTCTAAACCTCTAAAAGGAGTTGCAAGAGTTAAGATTGATAATTAAACAAAAATCTCCTTAATAATAGCTAATATTTCACCACCTGGCTTATTTTACTTAGCATAAACCTCTCCAGATTCATCCATGCTGTTTGGAAGGGTAGGGATCAACAAAACAAACAAGTGAGCAAAATAGAACCAGAAACATGGAAATAAAGAACAAACTAACAGTAACCAGAGGGGGGCTTAACAGGGGAAAGGAGGAGAAGGGTCAAGTCCAGGAACTTGTATAAAGAACCCATGGACAGAGACAAGGTAGGGGAAGGATTGAAAGTGGAAGGTGGGGGATGGGTAGAGCAGGGGAGAATAATGGAGGGGGGGGAATGGGGACAACTGTGTTCTCTGCACGATAAAAAAAAATTTAAATAATAATAGCTAATATTTACCCAGGCCTGTACTAATCAGTTCACGTGTCAAATCCTTTAATCCTTGCAACCACTTGAGGCAGATGCTAGCCGGAATCTGAGGCCAGAATTGCTGGCCCTTTTGCTGGCTGTCTGACTCCAAAGCCTGAGCTCTTCTCTAATAACAGTGACAAACTAAATCTTCATTACTATTTTTATCCTAATTAAGGTCTCGAATACACGATATTATGTATTATGCCTAGTAACTTTCAAAATTCTGTAAAGTCAACTAAAAAAAGACAAATTCCCCTCCCATTCTGGACTCAAACCCTTAAAGAGGCAAAGACAGTCAGGGTTTGTGGAAAGCTGTGGTCAGCTGTTAACGTTGAAGGGTGCCTGACCCTGTTAGCTACCTGGAACTTTTAACGAACCAAATGCACAACTATGAATAATGTGTCTTTCTTATACCCTGTCTTTATCCTGCCAAGGTCCCATTTCTCAAGCCTTTAAAAGACATACGCACTTTATAGTTTTAAAGGGGAGAGGTGTTAAATGCCAAGCTGTGAAATGGGTCACCTGTGTCCCAATCTGAAGCCCGTTAGAAAGTACTCTCCCTAATCTCCACTCCTCTGAGCCTTCCAGGCCTATCTCAACACCATCTAGCTCTACCACCCGGTAACTCGGAAGTGAGAGTGAGCGGAGAGAGAGCTAGGAGAGGGGAGACGAACATCCTCCAGGACCGTGGCAGGCAGACTCGGGGGCTGACAGGCTCTGCGGGGCCGAGGGGCGCGGCACAGAAAAGCCGGCGAGGCCCTCCGCGCCCCGCACCCGCCCCGCCAAGGCTCCCCCCATCAGCCTTCGGGCCCGGGGACCCCGGCCTCACCTTGAAGCGCACCGGCATGTCGCCCGGCGCTGGAGCCCCCTGCACTCCGACAGTTAATGGGACAAAAAGCCCCGAAGGGGCGGGGCAAACAACAGTCGGTTCCCTAGCAAAACCCTCTGCCCGGCGTCCCCAACTACGCGCCGGCGCAATCCGCGGTTCCCTCCTTGAGTCCTGTCGCTCTGCCTTTCCCCGCCCATTCTGAAGCCTAAAAACCAATAGAAATTTGGAAGACTGCTTGCCGTCATTAAGATTTCCCCAATCGCTGCCCGAAACGGGGACGCCCGCCTTCCGAGCCAAATCCCGAGGACTAAGGGAGATGGTGGGCGGAAGACCAGCCAATGAGGCTCCCAGAAGCGCGGTGGGCGGGACCCCGCGGGAGCTTCGTCTACGGGACCGCTCTCAGGCTGCTGGTATCGCGGGCTCCAGCGCCACAAAGGCAGTTGCTGATGGTGGAATTTGTGTGTCGCCGGCCTCACTGGGCCAAGGTTCCTGACGTCACAAAGCATGAAGGTGTGTTCTTAATTACACAGTGTATGACGGACCGAATGCTTATTTTTCTCGAGTAAAAGTGTTTAGGTATATTCTCCTGAATATCAGTTCCTGCAACCGAAAGCCCTATTACACTACTGTCACTTCGATAAAGAAAGGCTAAAAAATAAATACAGCTTAGGCAGGGCAAAAAAAAAAAAAGAAGACGTTTTTATTAAATCTTGAAACGCAAACTGCCGACTTCCAGTGGTGTTCTTGCCTCCCATAATCCCCCCTCAAAAAGATGTACATGTAACTCAGATTAGAAAACATTAATGGTGCTGGTAACCCCTCTCTTTTTTAAAATTCCATTTGATTTTAATAGACTTGCCATTAATAACTTACGATTCTACCATTACAGAACACTCTGCTGATCCTGAGAATGGGTAAGAAATCATCTAGACAGTTCTCTAATATACTTGAGAATATATATTTACTCAATAATAGCATACTGTGTCATGTGGTAAATTTCCAAATGACAGGTATAAGTGATAAGAGCTATAGGAATTGGAGGAGGGGGTCGTCCCTAAGGGCAGAGATGATTAGGAAAAGCCTCAGGAGGAAATATTCAGACTCAGCCTTGAAGATTAGAGGAAGTGAAATAAGAGGGAAATGGTGTGATCAAAGGGCAAATAGATGTCTGAATGGCATGGTGCCAGGCTTCTTCCAGGAACAAGGAATTCTGTGCCTTTTACTTTTGTCATTTGTTGACTGAAGAAAAGTATATCCCCTCTTTTAAACTTTCAAATAATTAATACCAGTGCTTGGTGGGGTTTTTTCAAGCATGTTCTGCAAAGGCTTCTCTTCCTGAATCCTGGTTTATATCTCTGTTCTTCTTCATCATCACAGAGATACTTAAAAATTCATTTGAAGGATCCACCTGATATCTGAAACAAAGAGAATATTAAATTAGGCCCCTTGTGCCATGCATCCGGGGAGGCCCTTGAGAAATGTTAATTGGTGATGACAGCATCTCTGCGGTGTAAATTAAGAGTGGTGCAAACAAGACACAATGGAACATAAAACAAAAGTCCTCTGCAGGAAAGCAGCACAGATCTTACGGGGCAGGAGAGACACAGCTCTGGTTGAACACAGCGTTGTGGCCAAGTGATCCTGTGGTGAAATCAGTAAAAACAAGGCTGTGGAGTGGAGCCTTTCTACTCAACAAGGGCAATAATAACTGCAGTAGTAGAGCTCTGCTGAACAGGGAATAATTGACAAGAAAACCAAGCAGCAGATGGTAAAAACAACGTAGTCACAACCTGAATTTGCTAATATGTGTTAAAGGAAGAGAATATTTTACTTTATTTTTAAATGAAAGCCTATCCCAGTTTTTGAGGCAAAGATGTAGAAGTGGAAAAAAGGGACAGCCTTAGCAAATGAGAGTTTGTAGCCTGTTACCTGCTCTTACACTCTCTGATACTGCTAGAAACAGATCCAGTATCCTACAAAGTTCCACCCAGGTGTTTGGGGGCAACCCTAGAAAGTGTCTCACGTGTGCTTACAGCTACCACATAAATGATGCCCAGCAGCACTGCCAATAGCTGTGCTATTCCAGTTGCCACTTATCTGAAGATGTCACTCTTGCTCCTGGCCACCACAGCCACATTTGCTGGGCACTGAGTCTCCCTGGGCACAGCATGAAACCTCCTCAGACAGCCCAACCCTATTGGTGATCTGAGACGAGCCTCTCTTCCTTTTGTGTGTTACCTTCTATTGAATGAGTACCAAAGTATTGAAAAAATTTTTTTCATTTGTATTTTACCCTCCCTCCTCTCCAAAGGGCTCAAAGTATGTGGAGTCTCGCCAGAAAGTAATTCCTCAGTCCATCTCATCCTGTACTCAGATAAGCTTCTCTCTACCCAGTTAATTCCCTCTCAAGGGGATAAGGGCTCCTTCTTCCCTTTGTTAATTTCTCTGTTTCTCACACAAATAAATTTCTGTTTATTGCCTTCAGGAGACTAAATTGGTACAACCTCTACAAAGAGAAATTTTGCGATCCTTTCTTTTAACCCAACAATTCCACTTTTGTAACTCTATTGTGAAGTGATACTTGCCCATATGTGGAAAATACTTATTTGAGCTTGTTTACTGCATTGTCTACAGTAACAAAAGTTAGAAGCAATGTAAACATACATCTGCAGGAGACTAGTTAAATACATTATAGTTTCTTTAGGATCCAGAGCAAGAATAGGCTGTGCAGCAGGTTCACATGCCAGTGCAGGCTGCCCTGCTCCTTCAGGGCTTCTAACCCAGCAGATGCAGGGGTGGTCCCTGTTGGGGTGGACCCCCTTCAGATTTCAAGTACTATGTTCATCAGGGTCCAGCCAGGAAAACAGAAACTATCAGAAGCATTTCAACAAATAAAACTTAATATAAGCTATTGGTTAATCAGTTATCAGAGAACTTTAAAAAGCTAAAAAAAAAAAAAGAAGAGAGGATAGTACTTCCAGGAAACACCCTGGCCACTGTGATTGGCAGGAGCATTATTCTGTAGACTAAAAAGTTGTAGGTTCAATCCCCAGTCAGGGCACATACCTAGGTTGTGGGTTTAAGCCCTGGTCATAGTGTTTACAAGAAGGTAACAAATTGACGTTTTACTCTCACATCAGTGTTTCTCTCTCCCTTACTATCTAAAAGCAATTTTAAAATGTCCTCAGGTAAGGATTTTAAAAGACTTTTTTAAAAGATTTTATTTATTTATTTATTTTTAGAGAGGGAAGGGAGGGAGAAAGCGAGAGAGAGAAACATCAATGTGCAGTTGCTGGGGTCCATGGCCTACAACCCATGGCATGTGCCCTGACTGGGAATCGAACCTGTGATGCTTTGGTTCACAGCCCGCACTCAATCCACTGAGCTACACCAGCCAGGGCTAAAAAACCTTTTTTTTTTAATATTGCAGGAAGCAGTTCATACCCCTGAGGCTGGAAGAACGGAGGGAAATGTTGAGGTTACATGAACACAGAAGTTTGCTGGGGAGGCCTTGTGGTCAGCTCTGAGAGGGGGTCATTGGCTGGCTGGTGCTGGTACCTCTGAGGGGACAAAATTGGAAATGACAGGAAAAAAAGGGAAAAGGGGAAAAAAAACCCTGGGACTGCAATGAACTGCACACAACGGAGTAAAAGGTTATTGTTAAGGTGTTACTGAGAGAAAAAGAGAGCATTCTGGTCACTAGGGTCACTTCGAAGACCGAACAGGAAGCTAGCAGGGTAGGATCTGAAAAAAAAAAAGCAAGGTGTAGAAGAGTGTGATACTATACCATAAGTTGGAGTTGAAGAAAGACAAAAAAAATATCATGTAATGACATCTTTCACAGACACTTTCCCCCTCATTCATGTTTAACTCCATTAGCAGCAGCTATGAAGATGAAAAATATTTTATTCAACTTATAAATAAATGGAAACTTTAAGGTATTGTTAACTATTATGAGGGCTTTCCTCTTTACATAACTCCTTCCACTGAACCTTCCTAAATTCACTTTGCTTTATATATATCACAATAAGTCTGTTGCTTCTTTGAGATGAAAACATCAAATCCTTTAAAGCAACTTTTATTTGCAATTGAAATACAAATATACTACTCATTCTGTTAAAAACAGGAAGTCATTGACATCACAAATCTAACATTCTCCCTTTATTTTCTCAGTAGCAATTAAAACACTGGATAATTTGTAATTGCCTCTAACTATATTTAATTTTATTTAACATACAAAAATTTATTATATACAAATAAAAACTGAGTCAAACAACAAGAGTTAAAAGAAAATATACAAAGATGAGTTTACAAAGACAGCCCCTGCCTTCAAATCTGACGACAATCAGTTTGGGGGTACAGACACAAAGACCACAAGAAATAAAAGAAGGAAGCAAGGAAGGGGCTAAACGTGAGCACCCTTCTATTCTGAAGATGCTTTTAAATCTAGTGCCAGAAAGTTTGTTCTATGACTGGGGACTAAAGAGCAGACAGGATAAGGGAGCTGCTTTTAAATTCCATCCTGGGAAACACCTGATCTGGAGGACCTTTCACTTTCTCTCTTGTTCTAACCTAGGTAGCTGAATCCAGGCCAGATGATCCTGGGGAAGATTTAGCTAACATTTCCTCAATATTGGTTCCCGAAAAAGTAAATTACTTGCTGTCTGTTGTCTGTCTTTTATTTCCTTGTTGCTTCAGAAAAAGTAAAGCAGAAACTACAGTTTTCTGAACATTTCATCCTGTGCTTACACATATATAACTTTCTCTGAAATACCTTACAAGGTAACTTGAAATTTCAATTTCCAGGCTTAGTAAAGCTCTTGAGCTTTTATTCTGGGGTCACACTTAACTGAACTTTCCTTGGTAATCTTGAGTTTAGCCTTTGCCAAAAAGCTCTCAGTCTGAGAATCACCTAGAAACACTTTCTTTGTCATTTTTCCATAGGTATTAACTTCTTTTTCTTCATATGAATTTGTGATTCCACAACTGAAAAAAACAAGAAAATTAAATCAATGAATTCTGTATCAGAAGCAGAATTGCTGATATTGTACTTTAATGTCAATAAGAATAAACAGGGTCTATGATTAAGACTTACCACTGAGCCAAGTGCAGTTTGCCCTCCAGACTTACAGCCATGGGTTGCTCTTGTTAACAAAGAACTGTCTGCCTTTTGAATCAGTGAGGCACCTTTTGGAGCACTCTAGGTTCTCTTGATGGCATAAACATATATATACATATACACACACACACACATACACATATAGTGTGTATGTGTGTGTGTGTGTGTGTGTGTGTGTGTGTGTGTGAGTGTGTGAGCCTGAGGGACTCCTAGCCATATAAGGCTATGCTGAGTGAAGTAATTCTCAGTAAGGCATAAACCACTGCAGGCCATCATAATAATACATTGTGTCTCTGGTGAACGAGTCTCAGGGAACAAAATTTGGAGGCATAAAATTCATTTTAACACCTTCACTGCTGATGGTTCTGTTATCTAAGAATTACCTTTCCTTTTCTTCACTAATTATTGTCTTAAATTACCATCCCTACAAAAGCACCTACAGAGACACAGATTTTTGTAGAATTGCCTACTCTGCAGATTTAGAAACATTTATTCTCTAATCACTTAAAACCAGATGTCACGGTCAGATCAGAGGACACTACCTATCCACCTTCCTAAGAATCTTGGCCCTACAGTCTATTTAGTCTTCCCAATGATGCAGGCCACTTGTATCAATCATCTCTTGCCATAATAATACTGTATAACAAACATCCCCAAATACAGCAACTTAAAACAATAACCATTTGTTCATTAATCTATGGGTCAGCTGGCCCTTTCTACTGGTCTAAGTAGAGCTTGTCTGATCTCACTGAGCTTACTCATGCATTCATGGTCAGCTGATAGGTTAACCAGAAGATGACTGGTCTCAGACATCACTACTCTATGTGACCTTTCATCTTCCAGCAGGCTAGCCTAAATTGTTTTCCTGGAGTTCCAAGTGGAAGAGCCAAGTATGCAAGATCCCTTGAGAATTAGGCTTAGAAATGGCACATCATTTCTAGAACATTCCATTAGCCAAAGGAAGTCAAAAAAAGTCTAGCAGTATTCAAGGAGTAGGGAAAGAGAGTCAACTCCTGAATGGAAGGAGTTACACAGTCACATTGTTAAGGAAAGATGAAAAATTGGGGCCATTATTGCAGTAAATCTGCCTCAGCACTGAATATCCTGAAAGTAGTCTTTTTATTTTAAATAACTAGAATAAATTATGTTCTCAGCAGTTTAGCTCTGACCAATACAGTGGCAGGTCAGACACTTTCATGTATCTCTATTCTTTCTTAAAACCCTCATGAAATGGTAGTAAATAAGTAAAACTGATGAGGTCTAAGAGAATAGCAGAGGAGACATGAAATAGAGATATTGACAAATATTGGTGATATGGAGAACAGAGTCTGTTGCAGGCTGGGTTCTCTGGGAAGCAGACTACATGGTGAAGATGAACGTGGTGAATGTTTATTAGTGAGGGCTTTTGGGATCAACACCTACAGGAGGGACAGCAAGGGAACAGAACTGAGGAGAAGTCCAGCCGCAAGGCAGGCCTGACAACAGCCTCAGCTGACCCCATGGGAGTCCAGAACTAAAATGGTCTGTCACAGTTGTCTTGCATTGGGCCATAATGGACTTCCCTAGGGAGGGCGTGGCCTTGGGGAAGATGGCTTTCTATAGTGGAAGTATCCCTGAAGGGCTGACATTGGAGTGCATTCCCAGGAGCCACCGCAACTATCTTTCCTTGGAGCAGGATGTGAACAGTACGTCATCATAAGCTCCTAAAGCAACTCAGTGTTCCTAACAAGCAGCACATATTTGAAGCCATAGACAAAAATATCTGTTCCCACTGGAACAGAGGAGCCAGTTCCAATGCAGCTGTTAGAGTCTCCGTACCCAAAACTTTAGGAGTGAAGGAGGGTCCCTGTCAGCACCAGGGCCCTTAGTCCTGGCTCAAAACCCGAGAGACAAAACACTAGACCTGAATCTTGCTGTCTGCTTTCCCTTCCATCAGCTGTCCCTACCTTTCCATGTGACACATTGTTATGCTTTGGCCTGTAGCAGACTGTCCACAGCTTTGTGCTTCTAGAGATGCTGGTGGTGTTGGTGCCCTTTGAAAAATTAGAACAGCCAGATGCAGGGGCCAGCAGGACATTCTTTTTATGAATTTCATAGGAAAAGGAAGGATGGAGCTGAGAGGAGCCTAAGAACTCCAACCCTAAAAGGGAGCAAGGGAAAAGGAACTGGACCTGAGGAGCTGAGCCTAGCACTTGTCTCTCTACTTATAGGTATATAAAACACCATATTAAAGAAAACTATCAATATCAATGAAGCAAGAAGGAAAAAATGTTGTCTCCCTAAAGTTAATTCCAATTATTAGTCATTCATAAATTGGCTACTACCATTTATGCCAAATTACCATGCAGCACAATAGGAAATGTACGTGTCATAAAGCGTGTTTTATAAATCGATTGGAGACCTAAACCCTGTACTGCGTGGACAGCTGTTCCTTGAGCTCCAAGGCTCCCCCCATAACACTAGAGGGCCCATGAGTCAGAAATCAACTTTATTCTCTTTTGATGGGAAAAAACTCTGTGAAACAATTCATGTTTCAAATAAATGTTCTCTTTACAGTATAAGCTACTTTCCTTTTCGAATTGTGATGCTCTCTTGATTGTGGGTTTTTGTTGTTAAGCAAGCAAGTGTCCATTTCCAACTATGCTTCATCTGAGCCAAACTTAGCAAAGTTTGCCCGAACACATCATGAATCGAAAAGTGGTATAGAAATATGAGCAATTTTTAGTATTAGTCTGCTTTTGTACCACTCATCTGTGCTGTTCTTCAATAGTGGAACTCACATTTGAATCTCTCAGTCTCAAATTTATTGTGAACAATACCTTTTCTTCTTATTGTCTTATATTTATGGAGTGCTTCCTACATGTCTTAAGGCTGTATATTCTTTTTCAAAATGTTTCCATTAGGAAAACAGTTCACTGTAAGTGGATAGGGGCTTCATGTATAGAAATGACAGCTTACATGGACGAGAGAGGAGCTGGGGGAGTAAAGGTCAGGTGGCAACCAGATGAATGCAGAACGAGTCACCGACATCTTCAGTCTGAAGCCTTGGTGTGTGGGTGTAGAAACTCAGCTCATGGTTGGGGTGAGGAGGGGGAGTGGTTGGGGGGAAGGCCAGTATTGTCCAAGAATTCTGCCATAGCTACAGAGTAGAGCACATGCAGTGGGCGGTGAGCCCACGTCTGATGAAGTCCTAATGAACTTTAGCAACCATTATCCCCCAAACAATGGTCTCTCTTTACTTCTGCATTCCAAGTCTTGTACAAGTCACAAACTCAGTCTCATTCACAAATTCTAACCCAGAACCATATAGAAAAGAGGATTATGAGAAAGGTAGTTTCCAGCCTTAGCTAGGAGTGATGTTGATGGTGCCAAGTTACCAACAGGCAATGCAGCACACAGACAACTAATATCTAGGAGGTAAGTGCTACCATTAACATTTTTTGGCAGTTAAAATTCTGAAATGTTCAATAACTTACCTGAGGTTACACACTAAGAGGTGGCACAGCTAAAACTCATATCCAGGTCTGTCTGATGCCCATGATCACACTAAACAAGTATTCTCTAATGACCCTTCAAAATACATATAAATGCTGATTATCTGTCATAACATTTCTCTTAATGTTATTTGCTGTCTCTGTATGTATGAAAGAGGCATATGTTTTGACTATTCTAGAACATCATGAGTAAGAGATACAGATCTCAAAATTAAAGGGATGAGTCAGGGATGCATATCTCCTTTGGTTGGGCCAAGCTGGGACATTTCTGCTGCCCATAGTAGGGGGTGAACTGCTAGGCAGCTTACAGAGCTACATTATTAGAAAGTGTTGGGAACAAGAAAATTAAGAACTAAATGTGACCTTAGTAAACAGGAACCACATTGTAGCTAAAAGGAACTAACAAGGGAGACAGAGTGTAGGATGTAGTTAAGCAAACATCCTGTGTCGTGCAGATATTCTCCCCTGGGTATGCTAGATAAGCAATGCTTTGTTTAGTTTTAAATATTTGAATTTTACCCTGTTCCCGCGTGCGGTCTCTGTAAGCAAATAGCTAACTGCCACATCAGCTTCTGTAAAACGCTTGCTTGCTTGCTTGCTCGCACCAAAACCCCTATATAAGAACCTGGCTGTGAGCACTCGGTGGGACTCTCTCATCTGCAGCCCTTGTGCGTACCGTGTCTCCAGACACTTTGAGAGTTCGCCCCTGCGCAGGTTAAACTTGGCCAATAAAGCAACATCTTTGATACCCTGAAAGTCTCCAACATTTGTTCTCACGTTTGCTGGATGCAACAAAAGTCTCTTTTCTTTCACTAGTTGGAGAAAAATTAATATCTATGCTCCTCACTACCACAGTCTTTTTACATACTGTGCCCTACCCCATGCTACCCCGAACCCTCCTTTTGGAGAAAGGGAAGAGTATGCTTTTGATTATCACCAGCTGAGTGAGAACAGCTTCAAGGGAACACATGGAGAGCTGGACTTTGTGAAACAAAAGCTATTGTCTATGTCGTGCCTAGGGAAACACAATGTTAGACTATTATAGCCATAGTTGCTGGTGGAATGGCAGAATGAAGAGAGTTGGATGCATTAGAAACAAATAATACTTCTGCCCACGGAACATCTCAGTTTCCTTGTGGATCAAGTTAAACAGATGGGAGGGAGCCAACTTGGGGTCTGTTCCTTCCTACCCAAGAGCATTGACGAGAGGGTAAATGTGACACACTGCAGGTGTCAAGGGTAAGATCATGGTAGCTGCAGGGGTGCAGACCTACCCACACCAAGGGAGCTGCAGTCAGAGGTCCTCAGTGGGCACACCTCCAAAACATCCCTCAAGGGAAAGAGCCGGCAATTGTGCACCTGCCGCCTCGGAGGAAGTCATCAGTTTACAGACTGCACAAGCCACAAAAGGACTTTTTCATTAATCCCCTTTTCTTCTAAGCCTCACCATGGAAAGGTCAGAAATGGCACCCAGGAAACAAGGAGAAATTGAAGGAGAAGGTAAAACAAGAAGTAGAGAAGTCAATTATGCATCTCTTGTCAGTCGGGCCCAATTTGGGGGGTGGGGGAGGGGTGGCAGAAGGAAAGGAAAAAGGAATTGCCTCAGAGTATTATTCTATATTGGAACTTTAATAAAAATCACCAATAGGAGGTTTTTTGGTGACTGAAAGTGAACAAGGTTTGTTTTTTTTCCTATCTAAGAGTTACTGAAAAGGTTTGGTAGTTAGCTGAGATTGCATCCAGGAATGGGACTTCACAGGGAGAGATGGGAAAGAAAAAAGTAAATTTCTGCTTTATTTTTTTCTGTCCAGCTTATAAGTAAGATGATTATACCAATTCAGTAGGAACAATGGGAGAACATAAAAGAATTCTTAGCAACCAAAAACATAGCAGAATCTTAAACTGCCATATAAGAGAAAGTAAAGTTGAGGTTATCTTCCAGAAGTTAGATACAAAAGAAAAATCCTTAAAAATAAATAAAAGACAATAAAAATCAACAGTCACTGAGAAGTTCCAAATTCTGACATTATACTAGGAGTTAGAGAAAGAGAAAACAAAGAAAAAATATAGAGAAAGAAATTATTTTTTTAAATGCAAGTCCCCAGAATTGAAAACATGAGTTTCCAAACTGAAAGTGCTCACCGAGCACGTGCATCACTTTACCCAGCAAATATTTGAAAGCACTGTCTATTTGTTGAGTCCTATTCTAGAACTACAGCAAAGACTAAAACAAGCAGAGGGAAGGTCTCTCTGATAAGGTGGCAGTTGAGCAAAAGGAAAAACAGAGGCAGACATGCTGAAAACATAAGCACAGCAAGGACAAGGTTATTTATCTGTCTTGTATACTGATGTAACCCAGCTACCCAGAATAGTACCCAACACATAGTAGGCACTCAAGAAACATTTGTTGAATGACTGACTCAAGGCATAGGGAACAGCACATGTTTTACAAAGGTACTGACACAAGAACATCCTTGGCTTGTTCAAGAATGCCAATGTGCCTGGCTGGCGTAGCTCAGTGGATTGAGCTCAGGCTGCGAACCAAAGTGTTGCGGGTTTGATTTCCAGTCAGGGTACATGCCTGGGGTGCAGGCCGTGACCCTCAGCAACCACACATTAATGTTTCTCTCTCTCTCTCTATCTCCCTTCCTTCCCTCTCTAAAAATAAATAAATAAAAATCTTTAAAAAAAAAAAGAATGCCAATGTGTATGGAGCAGAGGAAGCCTAGGGAGAAATGGTAGGTAATACCTCTCATAGACAGACCATGGCAAGGACTCTGGATTTTATTCTGAGATAGATGAAAATCTATTACAGAGTTCTGGGCATCAGAGTGTCGTGATATGATTGACATTGTTGCAGAACCACCCTTGCTTCTGGAGGCACATACACTATAAGGGAACTAGGGTGGGAGCAGGAAGACCACACTAGTCCAGGCAAACATAATTGGTGGCTTAGAGTAGGGCAGTGATTTTCAACCTTTTTCATCTCATGACACACATAAACTAATTACTAAAATTCTACGGCACACCAAAAAATACATGTTTTTTGCCAATCTGACTAAAAAATAGGTATAATTTTGATTGATTTACCACAAAAATAGTAATTACCTCCACTTTTTGCATCAAAGTGACTTTTTAAAAAGTCAGGTGCCTATACTTATATATATAGGTTTCTGGTACCAGGAATTAACCAGACAGAACCTTGTTATGTGATGTGACCAATAACATGGCAACTCTGTTATATGACCTATATAAGACAGGGCATTCACATCAGAGGGTTACTGTTGTGTTGGCTGCTGTCATTTTTTTTATTTGACAATATAAGGGAAAAGAGGTCAGTGACCCTGACTAAATAGTCAGGTATTGCATGTTTTAAAAATTCTTGCAGAACACCAATTGAACATCGCTGGAGTAGTGTATCAATGGAGACAATGAGAAGTGATCAGATTATCAATAAATCTTAAAGATGGACAAGACTTGCTGATGAATTAGATGTCATGTGTTAGAATGACAGATAAGTTAAGGATGAAGCCAAACTTTTCAGTGCAACAAACTAGAAGGATGGAGGAGAAAACTGTTCCGTGCCAGGTACAGATGCAAGGGTGAAAAATTGGGAGTTATTTTACACTTATTAATTTGAGATGTCTAAAAGACATACAAGTCAAGCTGTCACATGTATTTCTTTGCTAAATAAATAAATTTAGGGGGGATGCATATTCAAGTGTATCCTCCTCTGTGTAGTGCATCTATCACAAGGGAATAGCTTCTAGCTTCTTGAGTTATAGGTCTCTCTTATTTGGGGGGAAAACAAAAAAGAAAAGGAAACAAACCCTTCTTTTCTTCACTTCTCTGACAAACTTAGTCACTTCCGCCTCCAGTCCGTGTTGAAGTTTTCTCTCCTTAACCCTAGTTTCCATCTGCAGGTCCCTTCCCAAACCAGTCCTTCCAAGGCCAAGCCTGCAGCCTATTATCTGATCTGTTCACCCTAACAGGCTGGGGACCTGCAGGCTTGGGCTGGGCACCATCCCTATGGTTGACTTCTCAGTGTGGACCTCCCTCAGCATTCAGGCTTGGCCATCGGCTCTCCTTTCTGCACACTTTCTCCCTCAGAAAGTTCATTCATTCCCATAACTGCAATTAACATCTCTTTGCTAATGACTCCCAACTGTTATTTTCAGTCTTCACTTCTTCTCAGACTGGACTTCCTAAAAGTAACTGTCGTGGTTAATATAAGCACTGGAATCAGAAGCTTGGATTTAAATCTCAATTTAACCTTATAGAATCTCAATTTAACCATATTTACCTTCTAATCCTTCATTGGTAATAATGGTAATACCAATCCCAAACAGTTTCCATGAAGATTAAATGAGTTTATATGTGGAAAACACATAGTACCAGGTACATAGTAAATAAATGTTAGCTATCATTTTTGGAGATCACACTATCACTGCAAACTCAGTTTACACAATACCAAACTCCTTATTTGCTTCTCTCCCCCTTTAGTTAGTTCTCCTCCAGTTTTTCTTTGATATCTCTAATTTGCAGACCCACAGAATTGAACATTATTCAGTCAGCTGACAGGCTAGGTCTTGCTAACTTTTCTACTAGTTTTTCCTTGAAATGCCACTTTAGTCTTTTTTTCCTCGTCATCCCTCTGCTATGCTCCAGACCAGCCCCCATTTCCCCACACCAACGCAATCAGAGCAGCCACCTCCTCACTAGTCTCTGTGGACCGAGCCTCCAATCCCCAAACCATGGAAATCTTCTCTAAGACTCTGTTTATTTTCTCTCTTTTCTGATCTTCTCTAAGACCTTGTTTATTTTCTCTCCTTTACTCAGAAATTTTCACTTCCCACTGTTTCCATTCTCATCAGGTGAAGAATCCTCTAAGTAGAGAGAACTTCCTAGAATTTACATAATATAACTCCATTCTACACAACTTTATTTTCTTCCACTCACCTGCTTTGCCAGCTCTGTTCCTCCATGTCCCAAGGCCATTTCATCCTCTTTCTGGCCTCTCTGCTTTCTTGCATGTTCTCTGGCATGTCCCCCCCAACTCACTTCTCTCTACCTATCTCAACCCTACCTATTCTTCAGCCCAGTTCAAACTCCCTGAGGTGTAGAATCCCCCTTGATCTCATTCTTTCTATTACTGTAGCACCTGCAATCAGTATTTGATACCAAATACATATTATAGCATATTATTCCTTATATACATCATTCTAATACATTAGAATTCTAATACATGTATTCTAATATATGTCATTTTTGCATGTATTAGATTATAAGATCCTAGAAGGTGGTAGTGCTTCCTAAACTTCAGTGTATACTCCTCTACTTCCCTACCCTGTGCCATAAGTAAATAGTAAAGACTTTGAAAACCTTGGTGATAATATAATAATAATAATAATACACACTATATTTTATGCCAAGTACTCATCTAAGGGAGCTTTACATATATCAATTTAACCCTCACAATAATTCTACAAAGTAGAAATATTATTATTCTTGTTTTACAAATGAGGAAACTGAGGCACAGAGAGGGTAAGTAACTTGCCCGTAATTGATAACTGACCCAGAGTAATCTTCACATACAGAGATATGCAAAATATAATCAAGGAAGACTGTATTTTGAACAATACGCTGAAGAGCCAAGAAAAGGAGATTCTAGCACTCACCCTGACATCAGTGATACAAAATAATTTTTCTTGGTTGTAAAGAAAAAGGAATAAATAGGGATTATATTTTTAAATAAAGATACAATATGTCAGGGGGGTATTTTTCTGATTTTAAATAAATCACAGAAGAGACGTAAAAAAAATTCTGGTCCCACCCCCTAATCCCCCACTCCCGTTTTACAAATGAAGTCGCTGGAATCGCTCTGACAATCAGCAGTCCATTAGGAAGTAAGTGAGCATGTGAACTGGCCACTGCCCTGCCCTAGGAGACACGTAAGACAGGGTGTGCTGTTAAAGTCACGTGCTTCTCTTCATTACAGTTTTGAATATGCACAAATAATGAAGTGCTATATTAACTTACCTCTTTTTGCAAATCAGTCAAGTATTCCCCACAAATAACAACTTGCGCATACACCTACCTGAACTCTAAGTCTTCACTCTTTAGAAGAGTGTGCCACGGGGCTGCCTGATCCCTTGAAAGCTGGCTGGACAGGCTGCACTTTCACACTGAAAGCAAGAGCCCCCAAAGCCGGGCCCTCCCCTCCAACAATGATCACCTCTCAAGTGTGAAGGAAAGACAGCAGCTTGACTGCAGTGCGTGACAAATGTGAGTTAAAGAATCGAATAAATTCAGTCATTTTCCTGTGGTCTAAGTAGGAGTTTGTACCTCTTGGCTTCTTGTTACAGGAGGAGGGAAAAACGGTGGCCTGTTACCTCAGAAAACTCTGCCAGTGAGAGGCTGGCCCTACAGAGTGTCTGCCCTGGTTGCCACACAGAGGTTTTGGAAACCTGGTTTTAAAGTTCTCAAAATAGTAATCTTTGCTTACAGTAGTAGGTAAAAAAAAAAATGAAGTGGGAATTAAGAAAGCTTGAAACAATGATTTTACCACCTCATTGGTATTCAAATATGCTTTTTCTAAGCTCAGATGATTTCCATACGGGTGGAAGACTTTAAATTTAATTGTATTAAAGAAAATTAACATCACTTTGAAACAGTAGTTATCTGTATGTCATTTTACTTCCAACAATGTACCATTTGTGTGTAAAGATGTTTCAGCTGCCACACACATTCTTAACTTGCACTCAAGTGGATTGTTAGCTATCTTGCCCCTAGCATCAATTCTGCCTTAATGGAAAAGTTCTTCATCTTTTGGGCCTGATTGTCTTCAGCTCAAAATAGTCTGCATGCCAAAGCGGCACATTCTGGGGAGACCTGTTCTGAACCCTTTCAGCTTCTATCCTCCAGCGCCACTGAAAGTGACCTGAGGCTCTACAGATTCCAACAGCGCACCAGGTGAAGCAGGAAATCTGCAGGAGGCGTACATTTTGAAAGAAAAGTGAGTGCTGGTCCCCTGAGATAGGTGTGCGTTAGTGTAACCATGGTATTTAATCTCCTCAGATGCTCTCCCTGTAATTGTACATGCCTCATATAGTGCGTTCAAAAGAAACATAATAATGGCTAACAGCTGGACTCTTTCTAGCACTTTCTCATTTGCAGCTTCCCAGAACAAAGGGTTGGTAATGCTTAAGTCCAGAAGCTTGATTTATAAACTTAGTGTAATGAACCCTGCCAAAGTTTATTACCAATTGGTTTGTATCATAATATATTTATGAGACAGCTATGTATACAAAGATAACTTATTTTAATGAACTAAAACTTTTATTTGTTAATATTCTCTTCACTCAAGAGAATCATAATGTCTCCTTTGTTTTTATTTAGATAGTTGCCATTTAGCCAGCTGCCATAAAGATAGCCATCTCCATCTGATTTCTTTGGAGCTACAATTTACATATTCAACTGGAATATTTTATCTATCTCAGGTGGTAAACAGAAAAGATCCCGTCCACAACAGGTCTAACATTTGTGTGTTCACTCTCATAAAAGCCAGTCCCATGTTAAATCTTGGACAATGTGCAATCATTACAGTCCTTCTGGAACCCACCAATGCCAAGGCATTTGTTCCACAAGACAGCCTGGAACCAAGATGTAATCAAGCCTTTCACTTATCCCACTGGACTGGGCTATGAATCATCCCCCTTTCTTACTCAACTGGCACAGATAAGTAGCACCTGAACAGCATTTTGTCTTCTGAAGAGTATAATGTCCTTAAATTACCATACGGTACTAGTTGTTGTATTCACTTGCAGCTTTTATAAAGCCAAACATATCTCAGGAAGGCCAAACTAATCTCAGGAAGCAGCCCACATGTGGAGAAATCCCACTGCAGAGTTCAAAACCTCTTAAGGAGATAGAGTAAGCTGAATCGTCCTCACAGTCACCTGCCTGGGAAACTTGAGCCCACAGCACCTGAACAGCACAGTGGCTCCAAGCAATGACACCACTTTTTGTTCTCAGGTTCATTTCACTGCCTAAATCCTTCTGTCACCTGCCTCTTCCCTAGGGACTGAGCTAATAGAAGATTGTTACATCTATCAGCAAATCCATCTGGTTCACTGAAATTTATCTCACAAATAGCAGCTAATCAAAAGATGGGAAGAACAGCACAAAGTGGTCTAATTTCTATGAGTCCCCCCTAACTTTGTTGGGAAAAAAAACACTAGCTTCTCCTTCATTGCAGCAGCAGCCTGCAAGGTAATGGATCCTTTCAGAGTATTCAGATATGGCCTAAATCAGGGCTCTCTATCTGGCTTGTTCCTGCCATTTTATTCCAGTTAAAATTGCAGTGCTTCATTCTTCCACTGAAAGTGACTTTCCTTCTTAATCTTCATAACCTAGAGAGAGTATAAATAGTTAGGTATATACAAAAGGTAATGATACATTGACAATATAAACAAAGAGCAGGGAAATCTTTACTTTTGCCTGTAGATTCCTGCTGAATATTTTACGAGTCAATGGAGTCTTATTCATGTTTTTTCCGGGGGTCACATTTGCAGCACTCTCCTCTGCAAGTCTGTGGCTAGAACAGTTTCCCAACCAGAGGCTATAGTGGTAAAGAACACGCACTCTCGAGCCACCTGCCCAGGTTTAAATGCTAGCTCTAGTTCATTAGCATGTAGTTTTAGACAAGTTACTCAATCTCCACATTCCTCGGTTTCCTCCTTTGCAACATGGAGATAAGATAATAGTGCCTACATCATGAGATGGTAGTGAGAATTCATTTAGTTAACATGGGTGAAATATTTAAATATTAACTGTCTCATTGTTAAGTGCTAGATATTATCATATTTAAATATTCCACAGAGCACAAGTTCTAAGAGATGTTCCTGGGAAAACAAGAGTCTGTAAGCAAATAAGATTGGAAATGCTTCCCACTAACATATTTTATCAAGTCTACAAAGCTATCTAATAGGTGCCATTAAGAAAGAAAAAGCAATGCCAATTCAACAAGGACACAACATTCTGCCAGGGATTTGCCAGTTCTGGTTTCAGGTGGATTGCTCTCTCTGCATGTGGCAAGCAATCCTTTTGCAACCCGTCTCAGTCACAAAATAAAGCCTCCACTAAGAACTTAAGAACTTTCTTAAGTCCTATCAAGCTCTCGGTTATTCGTTTATAAGAAAATACGGAATTGTTGTTAGCCCTGCAATAATGAGTTTTTGCTGTTCTGACATCATAGTATGCCCCACTGCTCTGTTTCCATACCTTGGGCATTTATAGTTGCTTTCCATTTCAATGTCAAATCATGGCATTATTTCTGTGAAGATGTTTTAAAGAGCAATTAAATATATACGTTCTAAGAATGTACTTAATTGCCGTGATACAACAGGAATAGCTCCGACCAAGTTCATACACGTCCAGGCAATGACTGACCACCAGGACACAGCTGCTGCCTGGCCAACAGCCGTGGTAAGATGCCAGTGTCCTTAAGGAATACCGTATTTTTCAGACTATAAGATGCATTTTTTCCCTCCACCCCACCCCCAAATTTGGGAGGAATGATGGTTAATGCTGCTGTTGAGTTCTGTTTACATTTACATCAGTGAAATATTATATTATTTATGTTATCAAATATTTTACCACATTTTTTGCTTCAGAATTTTTTTCCAATTTTCCTCCTCTAAAATGTAGGTGTGTTTTATGGTCCAAAAAATACAGTATCCTAGTTTCAAAGAAGATAAATTGTGGGAGGAATGTACTGGTTAGGACTGATGAAATATTTATGTCCCCCTTTCGGAGAGTCCTGATGCACATTAACATATTTAAGGTGGGAGGAAGCCCTACAGTAAAGAAACCATCTTCTCTGATTTAAGCCATCAGTTGGACCATACAATTTACAAGTTATACCTACTAACATGCTGAGATGTTCTGAAATAGAACCTGACAAATCTGAGCATTACAGAGTAACTAGGAGGGATTTTCTCAGCTACTCTATAATCAAGCAGCAGCAAAGGCAAGGAGGACTGACCCTGATGGTGATCAGGACATGCTTCCCCAGGATTTGGCACTTTAGCATATTGAATATCTTAAACTGAAGGAGTTTGAGAAAATCTTAGAAGCAGGAAGGTCACTCTGACCTTTTCTCCCCTATTCACTTTTCTCCTCTTAAACAGGTCAATCCTTCAAATGAGAGGTGCCCTCCCTATACCCAGAGGAAAGGAGTATCCTTATCTCCGAAGAAAGGTGAAGAAGAATCCTAACAAACGGGTCTGGCTAAGTTTCCCCCAGTTTACTATACCTACTTCATTCTCCTTAACATATTGTATTTCTATACAACTGCCTACTCTTCATCTTCATTTCATTTCCTTATGAAGTTTCCTGTATCACATAAAACTTATATTCAGTAAATCTGTGTGTTTCTCTCCTGTTAATCTTTTTCCATTTAATTTTCAGACCCAGACAACAGACTCTAAGAGGGTCAAGGAAAAATTTTTCTCCCCTTTAACTCTGTTGTGGGATCAAAGACATAAAAGTAACCCCCAAAGAGCTCCTAGAGACTAGTAGTAATGAGCCCATATCTCCATACTCTTAGGGAAAACACTTACCTTGATTCCAGCCCAGGGTTTCCATCATGATGAGACTAACTCCTTATAACTGGTCGTATTCCAGTTTAATAACAAACATGATGGAGCCTTCAACATGTATCAAACCCTGAGCTCAGCACCAGAGTTAAAAAAATGATATGGAAACTCTATCCCATCATCTGTAAATATAGTAATAATAACACCATAATATGTTACTAAACATATGCCATGAAGGAATGTAGGTAAAGCACTTAACACAGTACCTGGCACAGGGTGTTATGGGGTTCATTCCAGGGAGTGTGATATAACGGAAACTAAGGAAATGCTGAAAAAGCATGGACCACTGTGAGCCATGCGGGCCACTGCCACTCACTCTCCCTGTTCCTTGTTCTAAAAGGGCATATTACCATAGAGGCCACCAAGCAAACAGCTTACTATCCTCTGGTTTAGCTTAACTTTAGATTCAATTCATTCTAGTTCCTTTGTGCTTGCAAAGCCACAAAAACTAAATGAGTTTTCAGCCTGCGTGGCATCTGGTTATCTGCCCCCTGCAAATGCTGGCATATGGCAGGGCAAGACAATGATTTTCTGTACCTTCAGCTTGACATTTGGGATGGAAACCGACAACGAAAAGATCATTTCATAAGAGGAGAGAAAAGGAGCATTCAGGCTTGGGGAGGTAAGTCAGAGACAAAATTCAAGGCTTTCACATCTAACCTCAGAATGAGTTTGGAAAAGATGGCCCCTCAAGTACTGCCTGACAGCCCCCACTGGCCCTCTGAAGTGAGGGCCATGGGAAAAACTGTACAATATTTAGGCCCGCTTTCACTGGAATTAGAACCACACGAGGTACAGAGATTTTAAAAACAAGCATACTATGCTTAGGGCACCCACTTCACAGCCAAGCTTTCAGTTCTTTCTCCTTGTCAAAGAGGCTCACCCGCCCACTCCTACAATTTCAGAGTGCTTCTGTTACACGCACAGCCACTCTGCAGCAGGGCGTCAGCCCCTTCGCTGCTTAGCCTTCTGCTGGGAAAGAGAAACTAAAGTGAAGAAGAATATTTTTAAAAACATTATTTAGAGGGTGGGAAAACTTCAGCATACTTTTCCTGTTTTTCTTGTTAAGAGGCTCAAAAGGACAGGAGGAAAAAAAGGGACAATTCAAAACTGAAAAATGACTGCTGGCAGAAAGTTGCAAGAGAATCCGTTCTGAATGTTCTCCTCAAAGTGAGATACCGATTTTCTTACTGTGGGGCCAGGCCTCACTCTATTAGTTTGATAACTGAAAGCTACTCAGTAACATATTTCCAAACTTATCTAAAATATTCACTAGGGAATTCATATGCTTCATCGCTCCAGACTAAGTGGTTGTAAAAGGATAGCTTGTCTTCATGTGCCAGATGTCTCTCAAGAGAACAAAGAATATCAGATTTTCACAAATCTAATTGAACTTATTTGCAAAATGTTAACTAATACAACAACCTACTATAATAGTTATCTGATACCCTGTAGATAACTAGTGTTATTAATTTGATTTAACTTGTCTTCAAGAATTAATTAGAGCCATCTATTTATGGTGACTTCTTAATGATTGAAGGAAACCACCACACCAACATTGCAATTTCAGTAATTGGCAGTCATGACAGAGTTGATAACTTTAAGTTGGCTTGGCTTCTCTATGTAGACATTAATAAGGATATGGAACAACTTGTTGAATCAACAAAGATTGTTCCCGCATGCAAGGTGGGAAGGAAAAGCAAGGTATATGATGACAAAGGAAGAGTAAAATACACTGCCCAGAATCACAGCAGTGAGAGTGCGCGGGGAATGATACAAGAAAGATGTGAGTGGATGTAGAGAAAGATATTCAAGGAAAAGTTTAGTAGAGAAGGTATTTGCAGACCAGTGAAGGAACTTAAAAATGGTAAGAAAGGGGAGCTAATCTCATTTTCCTGGCAGCCTCTGGAACTGCCTGGATGAAGGAGAGAAGCCCCAGAGAAAAAGATGGCGTACATCATTGGTTTCCATGGTGATGACTAGCAGTGTCGCCATCAGAGCTTTATGAGTTCAGAATAGGAACGGGGGTATAAAAAATAGCATATACTGTACTAACATATCCTTTTTAAATCCCTCCCCAAGCTCTTAGTATTTATTTGTTCATTTTTATGACACCTATGAAGTAAGGAGTATTATTGATTTTATTTCAGAGATTAAGAACCAGAACAGTAGCATTCTAAATGGACACAATGCCTGAAAAGATATATTGCTGCTAATCATTTACCCTACAGTATAAATTTGTAAAATAATCGATACAAAAGGCTATTTTATGGGTTTCATGTTAAGTAATATGAATATGTTGAGCTAATCATTTTTGGAAAATGTGCTAGCATTGTATGGAGGAAAAACCATATCTAACAGCTATTTTTATATTTTTCTTTTGCTTACAAAACAAAAAGATGTTTCCATTTTTTTTCTTTCTTTTTTGCCTTGAAAAGACACTTTCATTATCTCACAGTTTCTGTGGGCCAGGAATCTGGGCAAGGCTCAGCTGTGTTCTCTGCTCAGGGTTTTACAAGGCTTTGAATGAGGCGTCAGTCAGGGCTGTCTTCTCATCTTTAACTCAGGATCCTCCTCTGAACTCCCCCAAGAAGTTGGCAGAATCTACTTCCTTGCAATTACGCTCCTCAAGACCTCACCTCCCAGAGGTGACCCCTTCTGGTAAGTAAGTTGCAACATGGTTCTGAGTCTTCAAGGCCAGCATAAGAGCTCTTCTCTCTTCAGAAAGAGCCCAGTCTTTCTTTTAGAGTCTTTCACTTGAACTTTCACTTGAATAGGTCGGGCTCACCAGGATACCATCCTTTTTTTTTTAAGTTGAATTTACATTTCAACTTTCTCAACAGCTCAGCATTGTTTGCCAAATTTTTGCATCAAAGGTTGCTGGACCATCTTTTCCACAGGTTACTGTTATTGCAACTGACATTCTTTCAGGGTTTTTATATTTTACTGTATATTTTTATAAGCTTTGTTTCACTTTAGTCTTCTGTCTCCTTCTCTCCCCCAACTTCATTCATCTGTCCTATAAGCCCCTTCAAACATACCCACAAAACCAGCAGTGGGATCTGTGAATTTATCACTGTAAAGTTCTCACTAGAACACTAACTTACATGGAGAGGAAGTGTGTATAGCAGTTAAACAGACTTTAGAATCAGACAAAAGGAGTTTTTTTGTTTGATTTTAAAAATTTTTTATTTGATCTTTATTGTATTTTTATATTACCTTTTAGTCCCCTTATACCTCCTCCCCTGAGCAATCACCTCACTGTTGTCCAAGAGACCTTTTTCCTTTTTGCTCAATCCCTTTTTCCTCAATCCCTCCACCCACTAACCTCCCCACTCCACTAACTGTCATCTGCTGCTCTCCATCTATGAGTCTGTCCCCATTTTCCTTGTTAGTTCAATTTGTTCATTAGATTCCACATATGAGTGAAATCATATGGTATTTTTTTCTCTGACTGGCTTATTTCACTTAGCATAATGTTCTCCAAGTCCACCCAGAGGGTAAAATTGTCTTCTGTGTTACAGCTGAGTAGTATCCTATTGTGTAAATGTCCCACAGTTGTTTTATCCACTCATTTATTGATGGACACTTGGGCTGCTTCCCTATCTTGGAGATTGTAAATAATACTGCAATGAACATACAGGTGCTTATGTTCCTTCAAACTAGTTTTCTGGGGTTCCTTCTGACATATTCCCAGAAGTGGGATTGCTGGATCAAAAGTCACATTCATTTTTAATTTTTTGAGATATCTCCATACTGCTTTCCACAATGGCTGCACCAGTCTGTATTCCCACCAATAGTGCAGAAGGGGTCCCCTTTCTCCACATCCTCACCAACACTTGTTGTTTGTTGATTTATTGATGACAGCCATTCTGACAAATATGAGATGGTATCTCAGTATGGTTTAAATTTCCAATTCCATGATTATTCATGATGTTGAGCATCTTTTCATATGTCTATTGGTCATCTGTATGTTTTCTTTGGGGAAGTGTCTATTCAGGTCCTTTGACCATTTTTTGATTGGGTTGTTCGTTTTTCTGATTTTGAGTTTTGTAAGTACTTTGTAAATTTTGGATATTAACCCCTTATCAGATGTATTGGTGAATATTTTCTCCCATTCTGTGGGTTGTTTTTTTATTTTGTTGATGATTTCCTTTGTTGTGCAAAAACTTTTTAGTTTGATGTAGTCTTGTTTATTTTTTTCTTTTGTTTCCCTTGCTGGGGGAGATATATCTGATAAAAATTGCTATGAGCAATGTTTAAGACTTTGCTGTGTATGATTTCTTCTATGATTTTTATGGTTTGGGGTCTAGCATTTAAGTCTTTGATCCATTTTTAATTTACTCTTGTGTGTGGTGTAAGAAGGTGGTCTCGTTCTTTTTTTCTGCATGTATATGTTCAATTTTCCCAGCACCACTTATTGAATAAACCATCTTTAACCCATTGTATGTGCTTGCTTCCTCTGTTGAATATTAATTGACTATACAGGTGTGAGTTTATTTCTGGGTTCTCTATTCTGTTCCATTGATCTATGTATCTATTTTTATGCCAGTACCATGCTGTTTTGATTACTATGGCATTTCAGTATTATTTGATATTAGGTAGTGTGATTCCTCCAACTTTGTTCTTCTTTCTCAGGATTGCTGTTGCTATGTGGGGCATTTTGGGATTCCATATAAATTTTTGAAATATTTATTTTGGTTCTGTGAAATATGTCATAGAATGTTGATAGCAATTGCATTGCATCTATAGATTTGGGGGGATAGTATGAACATTTTAATGATATTAATTCTTCCTATTTGTGAACACAGTATGTGCTTCCACTTATTTGTATCTTCTTCAATTTCTTTCTTCAGTGTGTTATAATTTTCCAAGTACAGTTTTTTATATCTTTGGTTAGGTTTATTCCTAGGTATTTTATTCTTTTTGAAGCAATTGTTAATGGGATTGTTTTCTTAATTTCTCTTTCTGTTGTTTCATTATTGGCATATAAAATGCAACTGATATATGGATATTAATTTTATATCCTGTTACTTTGCTGAATTTATTGATCAGTTCTAGTAGTTTCTTGGTGGAATCCTTGGGGTTCTGTATTTACAGAATCATATCATCTGCAAATAAAGACAGTTTTACTTCTTCCTTTCCTATTTGGATGTCTTTTATTTCTTCTTCTTATCTCATTGCTGTGGCTAGGACTTCAGTGCTATGTTGAATAAGAGAGGTGAAAGTGAACATCCTATCTTGTTCCTGATCTTAAGTGGAATGCTTGTAGTTTTTGCCTGTTGTGTATGATGCTGGCAGTGGGTTTCAGACAAAGTGAGTTCTAATTCTGTCTCTGCCACCTCCCAGCAGGGTGACCTTGGGCCAACTACTTCTCTAACCTTAAAATAAGGTTATATTAGTATATATTTCACAGGGTAGTTGAGGATAAATTTGGACAGTGTATATAGAACATTTCCTAATATTTTAACCTTTTTATTGATGTATATTTGACAAATAATATATTAGTTTCAGATGTACAACATAATAATTCAATATTTATGTATATCGTGAAGTGGTCACCATATTTGATAGTTCATTATTGGTATAAGCCTAGTTAACACTTGTCACCATACATAGTTACAAAACATTTTGCCTCTGTGATGAGAAATTTTAATATCTCCTCTCTTAGCAACTTTTAAATATACAATAAAACAAGTATTTTTAACAATAGTCACCATGTTGTACATTACATCCCCATGACTTATCAGTGGAAATTTATATCTTTTGACCTGCTTCACCCTTCTTATCAACTTCCCCACACCCCACTCTCACCTCTGGCAACTACCAATCTGTTCTCTGTATCTATGAGTAGAGCACTTAGTAATTATTATTCCCAGGGTTATGAAAAGCCAGAAATCTCTTCCTAAGTGACTCTCCTTCCACTTTCTTGTATCCTACTTCACATTCTCCACCTTGGCTCTTCCTTGGCCTTTTGACACTAACCTCCTTTTGGAATTTCTGTTCATATCTTGAGGATAAAGAGTGCTCAGAAAAGCTGTGATCGTTCTCAGTATTTATGAGAACTTCAGGAAGTGACTGAGGGACTATAGATCCAGAGATCAAACTTTCCTTTTTGTATGTCCCTCTTACCAACCATGTGATCTTGGACAAGCTACTTAACTTCTTAGACCTTCAGTTTCCTCTGCTGTAAAATGACATCACAATACCTACTTGATTGATGGTGATAGGCATCTTATGAAGGTTAAATGTGATTATGTATATGAAAATTGCCTTGTAGATATGGTATACAATAGATGCTCAATTAAATGTGAATTACATGTAACTGAATTAAAAATATCTCCTACCACTTTCACTTTCCTCAATTTTAACAGTAATTTGAATAAATTCTGGTATATCCTATGATGAAGTTACCAGTGTCATGTAGTAGAAGAATATTGACATGAGAAAATGCTCATGATCTATTACTAAATGAAAAGAAGTATTTCATATCATTTTTTTGGTTTTGTTTTTTTAAAAACTACACACACACAAGTAAGGAAAAGGGGGCTGTAAGGATTTTTGTCAGTGTTAACACTGACAATACCTAGGTGATGGAGTATGTGTGTGTGTCTGTTGTTCTCCCTGTTTTCTATGTGTTCCACGCCGAACATGAATTCTTTTCCTTTTAGGGAGAAAAAGCAAAAATGAAACTGAAAAAGGAAACTACAAATTTTTAAAAAGCACTGTATGGTGATTCTTAGGTTACATAAAGCATGATCATAGAAGAAAAGCAGTAAAAGCAGCAGGGAGTGTGGAGAGAGGAAGAAGCAGCCGAAACGTGGGGGAAGGGAGCAGGAGGAAAAGGGATCAGACAGAGGACACACATTAAGTCAGGGTGAACTCAGTGAGAGCCGTGTCTTCTTCTACGCAGTCATTGCTGGGGCTGCCACAAAGCCTGTGGGGACAGAGCTGTGTCCCAGCCAGGCAGGCTGCTGACGTTCAAAGTTCATTGGGGACCTGGCAGACCAAAGACTGCTGAACTCCAGCAGCTCTGAACTGCTATGTCTTTTCTGTCTTGGGCCCACAGAAAGGGTGATGTTCTTGCCTGCTTACGTGCAAACTAAAAGATGACATATTTGGCTGGCTTCTCATGTGGCTTTCAAGCCTAGGAAACTTTGATTTAGTAGGATTTGGTTTACTCTCTTCCCATGAGCAATAAACCAAAAGCTGTCACCACTAGGTGGCATTCCCCAAATACTATTTCACTTTGAAACTGACAAAAAAGTTGTTAAGTCAGTGAACCACGGACACCCTGTAAGTAAAAAGAGTTGTTGCAAGCAACAAGGTTTTAGTTTCTCCTTGTTAAAAACAGATAAAAACAATCACCACCACCACAACAACAAACACTATTCTCTCCAGAATAATAAATTCAGTGTTTTTCTCATGTGCACATCTGAGGGTCTCCTTGGAAGACTTGCCCCCAATTCCTACCTCCATCGGTGTCTACAACCAACAACCCCATTCTTAGCCAATCAAAATAAATTAAATGCCCCACATAATTCTTCAAAAGCATTAATTCTTCCTGTCCTTGAACACGGTATATGTTTTCACTTACTTGTATCTTCCTCAATTTCTTTCTTCAGTGGTCTATAGTTTTCTGAGTATAGGTCTCTTACCTCCTTGGTCAAATTTATTCTTAGGTGCTTTAGTTTTTGTTGTTGCAAAAGTAAATGGGACTGTTTTCTTAGTTTCCCTTTCCAATAGTTCATTAGTGGTATATAAAAATGCCATGGACAGGGAAGGTCGGGCAGGGGAGAGCAATGGGGGAAAATGGGGGCAACTGTAATTGAACAATATAAAAATAAAAATAAACAAAAATGCCATCAATTTCTGAATATTGACTTTGTATACTGCTACTCTGCTGAATTCATTTATTAGGTTGAGTAGTTTTTTGGTGGGGCCTATAGGATTTTCTATGTATAATCTCATGTCGTCTGTGAATAATGAGAGCTTTACTTCCTCAAATAGGCGCTTCCCTAAGGAGGACATACAGATGTCCCAAAGGAAATGATACAAAGGAAAAAAATGCTCAGCATCACTAGCCATCAGAGAGACGCAAATTAAACCCACAATGAGATATCACCTCACATCTGTCCGAATGGCCATCATTAATAAGTCAACAAACAAGTGGTGATGAGGTTGTGGAGAAAAGGGAACCCTAGTGCACTGTTGGTGGGAATGCAAACTGGTGCAGCCACTGTAGAAAACCATGTGGGATTTCCTCAGAAAACTGAAAATGGAATTGCCTTTGATCCAGCAATTCCAATGCTGGGAATATACCCGAAGAATCCTAAAACACCGATTCAAAAGAATTTATGCACCCCTATGTTCATAGAAGCATTATTTACAATAGCCAAGTGCTGGAAACAGCATTAAGTGCCCATCAGTAGATGGGTGCATTTACACAATGGAATACTACTCAGCAGAAAGAAAGGAATTCCTACATTTTGCAACAGCATGGATGGAACTGGAGACTATTATGCTAAGTGAAATAAGCCAGTTGGTGGAAGACAAATACCATATGATCTCACTTATAAAAGGAATCTAATGAACAAAATAAACTAGTGATCAGAATAGAACCAGAGGCATGGAAACACAGAATAGACTGAAAGCTGTACGAAGGAAGGGGGAAGAAGGGGCATGAATGATGAAAAGTGAAGGGATTAGTCAAAGAACATGTATGAAGGACCCACGAACATGGGCAATGGTGAGGGGAGTGATTATGGAAGTGGAGGTTGGACTGAGGGGAGGAGATTGAACAGGGTAAAAGTGGGACAACTGTAATAGCATAAACAATAACATATTTTTAAATAATACTCCAAAAGTGGAAGTAGGTCTCTGATACCATAATAGAGTAATGTACAACCACAGATGTAACATTAGCATTAGTTGGAAAGACAAGAAAAGTCCCCATGTAGCACCTCTTACAATTGAGGAAGAACTAGAATGGTATTTAGCGCAAAATAAATATACTCCTTTTGATCTAAGTAGCTTCTCTTTCTAAATGTCAGTACTGCTGCCAAAACCTCTATATTTGGCCAGGGCTATCTCTCATTTACACCTTGCTGTGGATTAGTGTTCTCTGCAATCTCTTCTCCTAAAAGTTACATGGTATTTGTTATTCTGTGAAAATAGGATTTTGGTCAGATGGCTAAAAAGAGGAATAATTTTGGAGCCTGTGCAAGGTGTACCTAGAAATGTTAACACGAGGTGGGACCTTGAACATGTGAGGTCTGCATGTGGCTGCTGAGGCTCACTGAACTCTTGGAGTTTTTGAGTGAAGACAGAAAAGAGTAGATGGAGAAATAATTAAAGGGAAGTGCTGAAAGAAAGGGATGTGGCAAGACACATTTTGCATCATTTGCAGATTTGCCTAGGACTATCTTGATTAGAAAGTCCAAGTGGTGAAATGTGAAGAAATATAGGCAATATAGTATTTTCTGCTTGTTTAACTCTGACAGGAAATCCTTTGTTATTTAAATAAAAGTGAATATCTGAGATGTGACAATAAATATAAGGACAGATTTTTTTTGTAAGCAAACACACAAATGATCCTACCCCTTTCAAAGTAGAAACCTTAGGAAGCTGATTGATTACCCATTTGAATGATGCAAACCATTTTGGGGGTTCCTCTTTTTTAAATTGATTTTAGCAACTGACACATACCTTTTGAAAAACCATACTGCTAACAAAACACCATTTTTTAAGAGATGGATTTCATTTATTGATAAACCAAAACTCATTTGGAGCTAAATTTAACAAATAGGAAGGATGACCAATGAGAATTCCCATTTCTGGTCAAAAATGAGGTATGACTTTGAAGAACTGGTTGGAAGTGTATGCTCCAGTATCAAGTTGGGCCCCAATGCCCATTCCACTATTTTATTAGCTTTGTGAATGTAAACAAGAAATGAAATCATTCTGTGCCTCAGTTTCCTCATCTATAAAATGCAGATGATAATTGCACCTACCTGATAATGTTGCTATGCAATTAAGTGAGATAATACATATTTAACACATCCATGATGCTAGTGCATACTATTTACTAAATAAATAATAGTATTGGTAGTAGTGGCAATAGTAATAATAGAAGTAGTGTCAGCCACAGTAATATGTGGCTTATAAATTCAAAGAGGCAATTAAAAAAGTATAGTCTCCCAAAATAGCAACTTTCAATACCCACACTAATTTGCATGTGTTCTGACATATTTTGTCATCTTTTTTATTCGTTAGCAAATCCTTATTTAAACACAAGTGGTACATATTTTCCAAAGAGCTTTTCCAGTCAGTGAAGAATATTCAACAGGCAGTTTCCACAACAATGGTTTTAAGTTATTGTACCAATGTACTAGAAATAATTAAGATGCTCTGTTACTCAAACATCTCAAATTGTACATCTTTTGTTAATTCACAATAAAGATGTACCAAGCTTATGCAAAACATTTTAAAATTGATGAAATAGCCCTGGCCAGGTGGCTCAGTTGTTTGGAGACCATCCCGTACACCATAACGGTTGTGGGTTTAATCAGAGGACATACCTAGGTTGCAAGTTCGATCCTCAATTGGGGCACATACAGGAGGCAACCTATCGATATCTCTTTTTCACTTAGGTGCTTCTCTCTCTCTCTCTTCCTCCAACCTCCTTCCCTCCCTTCCTCTCTCTCATACCCTCAGGTGGAGATTTTTAAAAAACTGCTAAAATAAATCTAGTTAGTCAATCAACAAATAATTATTGACCATGAATTTTAAACCATATGGGCTGGCCACTACACCAGCCACCAGAGATCTCAGATGAGCAAAACAGACATAGTAGAACAGCAGGAAGTCATTGGATTCTTAAAACTACTTCTAGCTAAGGCATGCATACATGCATACACACATGTACACACAGGACCTCATTTCTGGAAATACACCCAAGATGCTGACAATAGTGGTTGCCTCCGGGGGAGTAACCATTTTATTCCATTTTGTAGTATTTGAGTTACCATGTGCATGCATTCATTACCTTTTTGAAAAGTAAATAGAGGCCCTGGCTGGTGTAGCTCAGTGGATTGAGCTTGGGCTGCAAACCAAAGTGTCACAGGTTTGATTCCCAATCAGGGTACATGCCTGGGTTGCAGGCCATGACCCCCAGCAACCGCACATTGATGTTTCTCTCTCTTTCTCTGTCTCCCTCCCCTCTCTAAAAATAAATAAATAAAAATCTTTAAAAAAATCAAAACGCATTTATTAAAAAAAGGAAATAGAGGCTAAAAATTAAAACTTTTACATAAGTCAAGGAATTTAGTAGTGTATATCTATGACCAATCATGTATTCTATGTGTGATCTTTGCACTTTCCTCCTAACTCAGAAAGAAAATTAAATCCCTCACTGCAATACAGTACTGCTATTGATCTTCAGCTCATTAATTACTCCTGATTTCCCTTGTAAGCACACAATAGCAGCTGTGCAATCAATCAGTCAATCAATCCATGTGGCACAGTGACAGCTTGTTGAATGCCTTGCTAACTGAACTCAGTCCTGGTGAGGACATCAGGATCTTGCTGTCTGGCTGGGTAACCATTCTATGGCCAGCTGGCAGATCTGTCCAGCTGATGCTCTTCATCCGTCAGCAGCCGGTCTCCCAGAGGTGCCAAGCAGTGGCCTTCCCTGTGGATGCAGAAGCTCATGTTCCTCCTGGAAACTCATGGCTATGTGCTTGACTCCAGAGAACGGTGTGTCCTTCAGCTTTAACCTGGCCAAGAAATACGTCAATCAACCTATCAGCAACCAACCACTTATTAATCATCTCCCATGTTCAAGGCACCAGGTTGGATCCTTTGGGGGATGTCAAGAATTATAAGATGTGGTTTCTCACCTGTAAGAATTTATTGTCGAGTTCAAGATAGAGAACATCTAATAATTCAAAAGGTAGAATCATAAAAGTTAGAATATTAAAAGTGACAAAGTAAGAGGTGAAGGGAGAAAGACAAGTAACATTTATCAAATGCTTGTATACTGTTCTGTGTGCTTCATACATGCTTTTCCTTTAATCATCTTGCCAGCCCTGCTTTTAATTCTGCTTTTTAGACTTAGAGATGAAAGTTGCCTGAAATCACACAGATAATTGGAATGCCTGTATTAAAGCTTCAGTAAGTCTGATTCCAGGGCTCTGCTCCTTTGACTCCAAAGCCTTGCTCCCTCCTCCCAGTGCGTATCATACGTCCCCCAGAAGAGAAATGCCCTAAGATTTCATTGGAATGATTTATCACTTTGCATGGTAACAAAAGGCATCTTGAATAGAATGTGAAATTTGAGGAAAACTTAAAAAGAAACAAGGGTAGGTAGAATGTTGTGAGGAAAAAGGAAGAAAGAGGTATGTTTCCATTTGTAAGAAAGGGCCTGCACTATTGTGTAGAGAAGGAAAAGCCCAAGCTTGTAGGAAGAGCATTGGATGTTATACCTTACCCCATCGCTTGCTCTTCTCAGCACAGGTATACCACACAGTCTGAGAGCATGTAGGTACTTCAGGGACCAGTCATTTTATGAGGAAGTGAGCTCTTCTCAGAGGCAGTACCCCTGGGTCTACGCTGGGAATGGCATGGGTCTGAGCGTCTCAAGACCTTATGTCTCCTTATGGATTCTTGGTGTATGTCAGGGACCCATCATCCACGACCAACAATTTGACTTGATCATAAGTAATGACACAGAGATAAATATTTTGGAGTAGAATCCAACATTATGTTAATGTTTAAAATACAAGATATTAATGCAATGCCTTGCTTGTAATGAGAGACACTACAAGTTTTCGGCCCTGGCCTGGAAAACTGGGGATAACAGGTTATTTTTCTCTGCCATTGGGGGTCTCAGGGTAAGGGTTGAGAAGTGTTAGTATAGACAAGACACATATATGACATAGCACATGATATGATAGGAGAAAAAGATAAGGCTCTTGCAGGTCTCCATGTTCTGGTCTCCCTTGTTATACATCTTCTCGTGTTGTTTTTGTTTCTTCTACTGACTAATACATTTCTCCTTAGGAACACACCATGTGTTGCTTTGTCCTATAAATCATCCTCGATGTTGCTCTTTGTCTCACACTCCACATCTAGGCATTAATCAAATCCTATCATCTCTACTTTGGAAATATACCCAGAATCCAACAATTATCACCACCCTCAATGCCAACACCCTGGCCCAAAACTCATCCTCATTCCCCTTGTGTTGTTGCAGTAGCCTCCTCACTTGTCTCTCACGTCTGCCCTTGCCCTCCATAGTCTATTCCCGACAACAGCAGGAGGGATCATGTTATAACCTGTATCAGATCATGAGAGTGCTTGGCTTTAACCACCAATGACACTCTGTCATTCAGAGTAAAAGCCCGGGCCTTCCAACAGCCTGCAAGGCCCACACAGTCCTTTCCACCCATTCCTCTGTTCTCCCTGTCTTCATCATTCCCCGGCCACACTTGCATCTTTACTGTCTGAGCAAGCCAGCATCTCCTTCCTCAGGATTCTTGCACTTTTCCCTCTTCCTATGATACCCTTTATCCAGATATCCACCTAGTGTTATCCAACCCCCACCAGCTCTCAGCTCAAATGTCATTGCTTAGTCACTGAGGCCTTTTTGTTGTACACTGCATGGGTTTGAACAAATGTATAATGACATGTATCTACTTTTACAGTACCATACAGTGTAGTGTTGAGGCTTTTTAATCACCATGTATTCCTTTTGTGGTTCTTGTTTTTCACTGTAATTACTATTTTTCAATTACAGTTGACATATAATATTATATTACTTTCAGGTGTATGGCCCAGTGATTAGGCATTGTATAACTTGCAAAGTGATCACCCTGATAAATCACCCATCTGACATCATATAGACTTATTACAATATTGTTGACTATATTCCCTATGCTGCACTTTGCATCCCCATGACTGTTCTGTAGCTACCAATTTGTACTTCTTAATCCCCTCACCTTTTTCACCCATCCCTTCAACCCCCCTCCTATCTGGCAACCATCAAAATATTCTCTGCATCTATGAATCTGTTTCTGTTCTGCTTGTTTGTTTATTTTGTGTTGTAGATTCCACAGATAAGTGAAATCCTATGGCACTTTTCTTTCTCCATCTGACTCCTTTCACTCAACAAAATACCCTCTATGTCTATCCATGTTATTGCAGATGGCAAGACTTTATTTTTTTATGGCTGGGTCATATATGCATCACTTCTTATCCATTCATCTACTGATGGACACTTAAGTTGCTTTCATATCTTGGCTATTGCAAATAATGTTGCAGTGCACATGTGGATAGATATGTCTTTTGAATTTAGTGTTTTGTGTTTCTTCAGATAAATAACCAGAAGTGAAATTATTGGTTCCTTCTTCATCTCTTTGATTTAAAGTCTCTTTTGTCTGGCATTGTACTGCTACCCCAGCTTTTTTGTTGTTGTTGTTGTTTCTTTTTGCATGAAATATCTTTTTTTCACCTCTTTACTTTCAGTCTGTGTGTGACCTTTGATCTGAGGTGAGTCTCTTATAGACAGCATATGTCAGGGTCTTATTTTGATATCTATTCAGCCTCTATGTGCCTTTTGATTGGATCATTTAATTCATTTGCATTTAAAGTAATTGTTGATATGTATTTATCACCATTTTAAGGACTTTTATCATTTCATTTACTTCCTGTACCTTGAATAAAGCTTGATACATAGCTGACAGGCAACAATAATAGTTCAGCGAATGAATCTGGTAGTGTATGGCTCAAAAAAATTTTGGATTTTTTTTCTAATAAAGCACACATCAAACTAAACTAAATTACTTGCCAAGAGGTAATGAGAAACTGCACTTAAATAAAATTTAAAACAAGTGGCAGAATTTGTGTAATATAATCTCATTTTTTAAATTATATGTTTGGATATATATTATTGAACACTGACTATATACTAGCAGTTTGAAAAACACACTATACATAGGTCATGTAATCTACTCTTATAGAAATGTTTGTAATTGTATGAACAAAGTTCTGGAGAGTGGAAGTAATGTTTGAGGGACCAAGCAAAGACTAGCTTTACTTTATACATTTCTCTGTTAGTTGAATGATAAAAATTAAAATGTATTATTTAACAATTTAAAAAATTGTTAAAATCTGAAGAAACTGAATATTAGTCTTATTTCTATTTTTTTAATTGTCCATTTTTATTTTTGACTCCTCACAGAATGATTTCCTTTGGATTTGGGGCTTGTGCTAATTTGCATGGCTGTACTCTCTCAGGAATACTTTCTTGGCTGTATAGAAAATAAAACAAGTGTCAGTGCTATCCAGAAAGCAAAAAAATTGAAATTATTTCTTTTTCTCTTTGGGTTTTATTTTTTTAAGTTTCTTGTTCCAATTGGCATGGTTATAAAATGAAAACTAATACATTCAAGAGTCCCACAATCCCCATTTTCAGCCTATCTCTATGTTCCACACATTCTTAAGATTGCTAGCAGTATCTGCAATTTCCACATCTGTAGCATAACAGCATGGTGCAATTGTCCTTTGCAATGCTGTAGACCAACAGCAAGATGCCATGCCCTGCTGTAGTTTCACAACACATAGGGTCTTTCCATTTCAGCTGGACAGATGCCCAGAAAAGCTAAGCAGAGGATTCTTAAGATCTCTACACAGAGACCAGGCCTGTCAGAAGTGATAAGGCTCCACCCAGTCAGCAAGGGACCTTGTATGTGGGGCAGTCTGCCTAAGTCCCTCTAGCACACGTTTGTTGTTTAGTTGGGCAATTTGGACTGTTGTTCACAGGGCAACAGAGACTCTGCCACCTATTACATCTGGGCTCTCACTGCTGCGCTGTGAGTTACTTCAGCCTCTCAGTGACCACGCCCTTTCCCAGGCTGGGCCCACAGGAAGTCAGGCTGGGAGGGGAGGAGGCGTTGCAAGCTGTGGGAACCACACAGTTGCTTGTACTGCTGACCGAGATCTACTCCACCCCTCACCCTAGAAACTGGCTCAGAACCAGCTTTTCTCCTCCCCAGTCCTCTTGGCCTGAATAGCTGACTTGGGTTATATTTACGCTCATTTTTTCATACTAAAGTTTTCAGTACAGAGATGAACTTGCTCACTACTCAGACTGCATACAAGAAACCTTATGCTGAAACCTCCATTACTCAGGTCGTGCAAATGTAAAGAAAACTAGATCATATATATTATTTTTATGTGTATATTTATAAAAATATGTATTTTTAATGGCAACAGTGGTTGCCAAATATTTTTCACTTGACTGCTGGAGTGTGCAACCTTGGTACAAACTTTCTGAAAGGAAATTTGACAACATATATCAAAAGCCTTAAACATGTTGTATCTACTAGTTTTTCTATTTCAGGAATTTAATCTAAGGAAACCCAAGATGTACATTCAAGGATGTTCGTCCCAACTTTATATCCATAAGGATGAATACTTTAAAGCCTTCAAAATAATATGTTAGGTTTTTTTGAAGGTTATGAAGAAGTACTCATGATAAATGAAGAACCCCTTATATTTGTGTAAAAATGTACATATTGCATGTAAAACTATACATGGAATATATGTAAGTGTTTTGTGTATACAAAGAGAGAGGAAGCACTTCCTTTCCCTCAAACTACCCTCCGCCCTTGGCTGCCGACCACTGCTCACTCTCTTAGTTGTAGTCCTAGACACTGGCTGGCTGCTCCTTCCGTCTCCCATGCTGCATCCTCTTCCTGATGACTACATTTTGGTGGGCCTCATGGATCAGTCCTCAGACTTTCTCTCCATCTGCACATAACTCTGTAGGCCAGCTCTATCTCTTTTCCATCCTCTCTGTGCTGATGATCCTCAGATTAAAATCCCTAGTCCCATCCTCTTCCCAGGAATTCCCCATATATATCCAACTGCCTACTTCACTGGGATGTGAAATTTTCACTCAGACATCTCATCTCATATCCAACACTCAACTCTCGATTTCCACCATGCCCCTCACCCACATACTTGCTTCTCTCTCATTGTTCCCTATCTCTGTAAATGGATTATCATTTTATCAGAAATGGGACTAAAAACCTGAATATGATCTTTTTTATGCCTTCCATCCTTATATCCAATCCATTAGCAAGTCCCTGTTAAACATACATGCCAAATCCAGCACCCTCTCGCTGGCTCCACCAGGGAGCCCTCAGCCCAGGCCACCAGCATCTTTCCTGTAGACTTCTATAAGACCTTTCAACTGACCCCTCTGCATCCCCACTGCCTGTCTGCAATCTATTTTCTACACAGCAACCAGTGATCCTTTAAAAAGTAATAACTCAGATCAAATGGCAAGAAATCCATAACCAAAATATTAAAAGTTATCCAGAAATGTTGATGTTATGGACTTTTCTTATTTTCTGTGTCTGCTTCTGTTATTTGTAAAATTTCAAACAATAAACACATTTCACTTTTACCAGCAAGAATCAAAATGTTGTTTTATAAAAACAAAAGCATTACAAGTTTCAGCCTAGAATGCTAAGAGTTTATCTCCCATGAATCAGTGCTAGCAGACCAGCACCAAACAAGCTTCAGAACAGTAATGAGTGCTCAGCCTCCAAATGCAACACAGGAGCCATGGAGGAACATCCTAAACCAGGTAGCAAATACGTGCACTTGTGATGCCACTTCTCCCTCCTGTACACGTAGCAGACATCCTTAAATGATCGTCCCCACTGCTAGGTGAGCTTAGATGCACCCTCAAAATCCTCAACACAGAGGCAGCCACTGTCACTCAATTAGGATTGATACTTAAGAAGAAATACATACATTAGTCATTGTAATAAGGATTCTATCTGAAGATCGAGAAGTTAAATTATTATGCTCCCTCTTAAGTGAACACAATGCACTAAATATTTCAAATCATGTTTACATCTAAAGCCTCATGTATCTTCACAAAACTCCATCAGGTAGGCAGGGCAGATATTTTTATCCTCATTTTAATGGAACTGAGGGCCAAAATTGTTAAAGTCCCACAACAGAGCTCTGGTCTTCTCATTGCCACACTCCTGTGTGCTTTTCTGTGGTTCCCATAAACCTCTACAGGCTATATAAGAGAGACCAGAACCATACACCAGAAACTGACCGTGGCGGCAAGGGAAGTGGGGCCCAGGTTAGCCCCAAACCTGAGCATAAATGGACTACAGGTAATGACTAATTTGTTACTATTAACAACTTTGAAAACAAATAGTGGGGAAACAAACTTTATAAATTTCATAACGAAAGCCAGCATCCTCTTCTGGGGCGAGGCCTCTGGAAACCAAACATATTTGTTAGTTACTATAGCAACCGTGACTGGTTTGCCATCCACTTGACCTATTCTGAAGTAGCTTTTTATTGGGGGCTCCAAAGCCAACAAAGAACAGATTGCTCAACTGGATTTAGTGTCTTTTCACACTTTCCTGTCACTTCTGCAGCTGTACAGAGGTTCACTGACCAAGAAAAAGTAAACATTCACATGACCACCATAAAAAAGGGTACAAATTCACGCTGCTGTCCGAACTCTCTGAAATAAGCAGCTCACGCCACAGGCCACAATGAAATTCTGATTGCCATTGGAGATAGTGTGACCTCTGTCCTTGGCAAGCCAGTTAAAGGAAGTTTCAAGTAGGAAGTACTGTAAGTGGAGAAAATTTCTGTTCCTACAGGAATAGGCATGGCATTCTAAAATAGAAAAGACTAGTGAGAAGATTAAAGTTTTTGTAAGGTGCCAGGACCAAGTGGGGAAGTCCATGGTCTCTTCAATGTCCATTCAGCCACCTCCCTCCATACACACCTCCCATTGACTGCCCCACCTGCCCTCCACCTTCTTAAGGTATTCTCCCTAACCCCTTACAATCAGATACCCAGAGGCTAGATCCTTCATATTTATAGCCACCTTTATGGCCTTTTTTCTAGTTTTGGAATAAAATTCTGTGTCTCTTTGAGCAACATACAAGTGAGAGAAACCCTTCTTTGACCAGGAATCTCTTCTTCCTAGTGTTACAATAAGACTGACCCTGGTGTAGACTTGTTTATATTTTTTAGGTGCAGAGTATGCATCGGGGGCATATAGAGCATTCAGGTTGTGCTATCTGCCCCACCTCCTTTAAAATTTATCCTACCCTCCCACCCTTCTATCTTAAGACCATTGACTCCGGGAATCCAAAACTTGGTTTCACTTTGCTGCAAGAATATCCTCACCCTCCCCAAGCCATCCCCTCTGCTATTGGCAAATGAGGTCCTAAGACCTTCAGGTGTGCTAGGTAAGAGTGATTATGCAACAGCACACAATACTGTTGAATGAAAACCAGGATGAGAACACAGTACTGACCCCTTCACTTGTCAGCTATGCATATGGATTCTGTGTTTAATTTCCTTAACAGGCTACTAATCACTACAAGTGTGATGTGCTCATGTAGTAATATAGCACTATCATAAAATACCATCAATGCCAATGATAGGTGGTAGAGAAGTAAAGTGAGAAGAGGAAAGCAAAGTGTGGATTAGCTGGATAAAAGAAATAATACATCAGTAAATTGCTTGCAGGGTGTGTCTAAGTGCCATGCAACCCACTAACAATTAGGTATATTCTATTAAATATGTGTCACACTAAGTCTGTTGTAAATTTAATTCAATTGCAATACTTAGATTTATGCAGGATTATTTGCTCACAATAAAAAAGAAGTACCCCTCCAGGAAGGGGAGAAATGACATCTCTAGTGTGCCTCATGTTGCAGTCTCCAGTTTCTGCCAGCTGCCCACCGGCCACCCGTACTGTCTATTTTACTCTTTCTACTTACACGCCTTCCAGCTGCATCGATCCCACGGATTCCCAGGTTTGGGCAAAGGGAAACAGGTCTGGCAGGGGCAGCTAATCACATGGCTTCACTGAGAGGAGCTGACAAATGCTGGACCAGAATGGCTGGTGTTCCCAAGTGAGAAAGGCAAGGTAAAGGAGACCCAAGCAGCAAGTAGGTGGAGAGAAGGAGGTTGTTTGCACCTCTAATGGTGAGTGACAGGAAGAGATGCCTGTGGAAGGAGCCAAAAGCAGTGGCCAGTTGTGGGGCTTGCTACAGAATGAGCACTAGAGAAAGCTGCAGAGGTCAGAGGCAGGAGGGAGGTGTCCCCCCAAAGAAGGCTGCTGAGGACAAGGGCTGGGAAGCAATGGGCCTTTCCATTGCCCAGCTCTGGAGTTCTCCCTGTTGGGGGCCTCTGCTGCTCTCACAGGGCCAGAATTCTCACAGCAAGACCCTCAACCAGACCCCAAACCATCTGAGAAACATAAACCAGGCTGGACAAAATTCTGTGCCATCACACCAGAGGGCAGAGTCAAGGGGAAGCCATGACTCCTCTTGTTGTGTTAACATTATGAAACGCAATACAGAAGATGTTGCCCCAAGTTGCCCAATCTGGATGGGGGCTGCTGTCATCCTAAAAATGATGGCTCTGGACTCTGCCTCAGGGCTGAGGCTTCCCATATGGGTCAACCATTAAGAGGCTGGATATCAAAATATAAGGAAACATAATAACAAGGACAGTATAGTTATACAATAATTACAAGGTCCTAAAACAATAGGTTTGGAAGAAGTCTGGTCGTCCACACCCACTAGGGAGAATATAGGTCACAGGGTGAGGACAAATCTGTGTACAGGAACTCACCATGAGAATTACCCCCATCTCATCCCCACCCCATCCCACCCCCACAAATATTTTAGTTACCTCTACCAGAGCAGGGAAGCATAACCTGCTGTCATGTTAAGGCAAAGCTTTCAGTGGCCTCCCATTGCCCTTGGAATGAAGTCCAAACCCCTGACTGGGGCCTACAAGGCCTGGCATTATAAGAGCCCTGCCCACCTGCCAAATCTCATCATCTTGTGTGGCTGCCCCCTTGCTCATCCTGATTCAGCCACGCTGGGCTCTTCTTCTTTCCTTTTGCCTGCCTCAGGGTCCCAGCTCCTGCTCTTTCTTCCTCCTGGACCTCTGACACCAACTCTGTACACAAACAGCTCTGTCTCTTCCTCGGGCCCCGATTTCATATACAAGTCCCCAGAAAGCCTTTTCCACTCGTGAAGCCATCCAGCAAATATTTATGGAGAACCTGCAGTTGGCTAGATGCAGCAGTGAACTGCAAAGCTCCTGCCTCCCTGCAGTTTACATTAGAGTTAGAGGAAACATAATAAACAAACAAACAGGGAAATATTATACATGTTGTGCCAGATGCAGTAAGTGCTGCAAAGAAGAAAAGACGCAGTTAAAGGGTTAAGTGGGGAGAATGGGAGAGGGAAGGAGGGAAGGAGGAAAGTATTAGTCTACTTAAATGTATTTTCATTATTCTCTCAGCCTTTGTTTCCTTCATAATGTCTATCTCAATGGGTAATGTGTTGGTTGGTTTGTTTTTAATCTAGAATGTAAACTCCATGAAGGCAGGAATCACTCCTGCTTTATTTCCTGTGTATTCCAGCACTTCTGCCTGGCCTAGTAGATACTTGCTAAATTTGTTGAATAAATGGCTGAAGGAAGAAAGGAAGAGAAGGAGGGAAAGAGAGAGAAAGGGAGGAGGAAAGAAGGAAATGAGTTGGAACTACAGAAAGAGCAAAGGAATTAGAGAGCCAGGGAAAGGACGAGGTGAGGGGGAAGGTGGCGTCAGTGGGCACTGCCCTCAGGTAGACGTTAACTTATCTGTGTGTGTGTGTGTGTGTGTGTGTGTGTGTGTGTGTGTGTGATGCAAGGGTGGGCAATGAGGGTAGAGGTTGCCCTGTGCCCATCTATAGGGTTTGAAATAAAATAAAAAGAGCAAACTTAAAGCTGTCTCACCCCCCACCAAGAGGAAGAAATAGATGCTCAGAGTGACTGCACAGCCCAGTGGGGAGAAAGCTGGCAAAGTCTGCACTCTGCAAATGGGATGGAGACACTGCCCTTGAATGGGGGTGAAGCAAGGGGCAAACGCGGCCCTGTGTCCTTGGTGCTGCAGCTGTCTGGGGAGGTACATGGTCTTTGAAAGTTCTTTTTTAAAAGATTTTATTTCTTTTTAGAGAGAGGAGGAGGGGAGAAAGAGAGGGAGAGAAACATCAGTGTGTGGTTGTCTCTCCCATGCCCCCCGCTGGGGACCCAGCCAGAAAGCCAGGCATGTGCCCTGGACTGGGAATTGAATCAGTGACACTTTGGTTTGCAGGCCCGTGCTCAGTCTACTGAGCTACACCAGCCAGGGAAAGTTTTTAATGGTGGAAAAGGAAGTAACTTTGGTGAGGGTAGGTGAGATAAGCCCTCACATAAATCGCTAGTGGCAATATAAATGAATAAATAACACTTCATGAAGGCTGTTAGACAAGATGTATTAAGAACTTTCTTTAAATACTCAGTGACCTTAAAATTTTACTGTGGATGTTTTAAGAAACAATTTAAAAGATGAAAAACTTTATGCCCAAAGATAATTATAGCAAAATTATTAACAAATTTTAGTAGGCAGACAATCTTAAATATCCTAAAGTAGATATGAACCAGAGTATATCCACTTGATAGAATAGTATGCAGTCATCAAAAATGAAGTTTATAAAGACTGGGTAAAATTGAAAATCCTTCATATAATGTTAAATTTTAAAAACCCATAAATCAAAAATAAGATTAAAATGATGATATGATATGGGCTTTAACAAAAAATTTACATGATTAATTATATTCATGTAAAATGGAAAACACATGATTAAAGCAAAAGGCAAGAGGAAATGTTTCTAAAACGTAAATGATGCTTCAATTTAAATTCACTTCCACAAATATTTATTGAGCTGTGTGACATGAAGCAGGCGCCGTGCTATGCGCTGGGCATGCAGAGATGCTCTCACAGACAAGGGCTAAAATGCCGCACAATGAGCGATGTGGTGGGGGAAACCTGTGGGCTTTCAGAAGCAAACAGGAGGACCTACACACTCAGATTTGGTAGGGGGAGGGGAGAGGATAGTCGGGGAAGTTTTATCAGGGCAAGCAGTATCTAAATTCTGAATCAGAGAGAGAAGAGATGAAAAAAACAGATACAGACTAGGAAACAGAAGAAAAGAAAGAACAGAACCAAGAAAGATGGAGAGAGTTCCAAGCAGAGTGAACAGCTCATGAACAAGACCAGAAGCAGCCTGAGACACTGCAGCCCCTTTAAAGAACTGAAGGAAATTCCATTTGGCACAAGTGTGATATGATAGGGGCTCAGAGGAATAAGAAGTTGAAGAGACAACCAGAGCCAACCCTACTGAGTAGTTTGGGCACTGAGGACAACGGGAAGCCTTTCAAGTGTTTCAAGGTGTGTGTTTTAGGAAGATCTCTCCCTGGCCCTGCAACTAGATTAAAGGATGGGAAAGCTGGAGGGAAGGGAGCAGATTTAAAAGCTGTTCCAAAAATCCAGAAGAAAGAGAAGGACAGGTTTGTGTTGGGGTAAAGAGATTATGGGTAATTTTTCCACCTTTGTATTTTTCTAGCATTTTTAATCTTCAGTTAACAAGCATGTGTTATTTTCATAATGGGAAAAAATTAAGTGTCTTAAGGAAGATGAAGTTTATAGTACTCTGCCTGAAAGTCCCCCTGAGACCTGTGGACTATCTGTTAAGGCCAGAGCCTCTTTGTCTGTACCAGAATCCACACCCACATGCTGACCCACAATGCCCTGGGAACCACCCACAGTCTCTACACTGAGAGGGTGGAATTTTCCATAGGCCAAGGACTCAAGGTAGACTTGGCAGAAGTAACAGCAGCTGAGAAAAGAGAGAGATGGTTTCCATCTCATACATAAAACCCAGTGTTCATTTATTCATTCATTCATTCATAATTATTAAGTACCTGTTATATGCCAGGCACCTAGGCACCGAGGATACAGAAGTGAACAAGATGACAAAGTCCCAGTTACACATTCTAGGGGCCAAGACAGATCCTCTGAAAACAAAAACCCCCACCTGATGGGGAAAGGCCTCGTGCTATGCTGCTACATATTGATGAGAACGGCTTAGCAAACTGAGAAATAGTTGCAGATTAGATTTGCTGATTTATATCTGTATAAAATGTGGCACCTGTTCACAGAGACCTATGTTGCCACAGTGCTTGTCAATGGGTGAGTGACACCCCTTCCTGGAATAGTGCTTTTAGTATTAATCTCATATGCATGAATGTGTATTCACAAATGTTAATTCACATTCTCCCCAGCCTCCCCAGCTAATGGGTACAAAGGAGGTTACAATAACAGTAACAACTCATACCTTATTAATGTGTTCTCCTGACCGTATAAGGAGGAACCTCAGTAATATCTTCTCCTGTGTGCATGTTTGGGAACATCCAAGGGCATCTCACGTGTCTTCACAAACAGGCTTCTTTTTTAAATTCTTTTCAATTACAGTTTACATTCAATATTATTTTGTATTAGTTTTAGGTGTACAGCACGGTGGTTAGACAATCACATACTTTACAAAGTGGTCCCCTTACTACTTCTGGTACCAACTGGTACCACACACAGTTATTACAAAATAGGGTGGGGCGAATGTAGGTTTATAGTTGTTTGTATGGAAAATGATACAATAATTAATAAATAATAATAAAAGAATAAACTCTGTGTTTTGCATACTCACAACTGTAAACTTTTTGCCCCACCCTGTACTGTTGACCATATCAAATAGGCTTCTGTTCTTGCACCTCAGCCTCACCAGTGAGGTCTGCCACACAAGCAACCATTCGGAGTATCATCTCACCCCAGCCCTCTGTAAAAATTCTGCTTCCCTGTCCAGGGGTCAATTTACAGAGATCCGAAACTGAAACTGCTGAAGTAAAAAGCTCTGTTCAATAGGAAAATGTTTTTTGGCCCGTAACACTATGGGAAGACCCAAAACCTGAGCCATAAGTGCTCAGGACTCTGTAAACACTAGCTCTAGAAGGGATTGACAGGGTCTGGGTGCACTCTGAGTAGCGTTTTCTTAACAGGACCCTGAAGCAACATTGCTTGTGGCTCTTTGCCTCAGAGTTCCTTGTAAAAACAAACAAAAAAAAACAGCCCTTTTGGCTTCTGCTGTAGAGCCCTCTCCATTGAGCCCAAACCTAGTCCACAGTCTGGTCTTGGAAACAGCCCTGTGGTAGCCTCTTTCACATCCTTTTCGCAGCTCCAAGTCCCAAGCACAAATCTTTCTTCAGGCCAAGAAACTCAGCTGGGGCCTTGTAGAGTTACCAGATAGGCCCAGATATGATTAAATTTCACTTAAAGCAGGTGAAATAGAGAAAAATTAATTCAAAGATTAAGCATGGTTTAGGAGGGTATTAGAGCAGAAAAGTCAACCCTTACCACTGAGAAAGGAAGAATGAACAGACAGGATAGCAAGCTGGAACCAGGACACCCTGTGTCAGGATGCAAATGTCCTAGCCCAGGTAAAGCACCTACCTCCCTTCATACCCCCTTACTGCTGGGCCCACTGCATCTCACACACGTGGTCCTCTAATTTAGAAGCCCTGCTGTGGAAGACAGAAGGCCCCAGGGAATCAAAGAGGGAAGACAGAGATTTCCAGGAGCCATTTCTAAATTTCTATTCTAGGGCTGTAATCCACATTTTATTTGATGGCAAGCTTTGCCCTACAGGTTCAGGGTCATTTCAGATGGCAGCTTTAGGACCCTACTCTGAAGGTCAGTTCAGGAACCTACCATCAGTTCCAGTACCATTGATTAGAGTTAGCTATTTATAAACTCCTCCACCCTCAACGAGCTGACAATTTGGAAGGGAGCACCCAGAAATGGAAACATCTATCTCAAAGGCCAACTCAAATGCTGCTTCCTCCATGAAGCTCATCTAAAGCCCCCACCCACAGACCCAAGCTCCTTATCATCTTTTTCTTCTCCCTATAAAATTCCACAAAACTTCGTTTGCCTCCCTTCACCTTGTGGTCTAGTGATTTGTATGCTCATTTTCTCTAGTAGAGGTTGAACTCTCCATGGCTAAAGCCAAACTTGATTGCCATAGCCCCGGCAGCACCATGCAAAGTCCCTCCAGCAGCAGACACTTAGGTGGTAATTTAGCTGGGAACCAAGTAGGTTCCCAGAAGGCTACTTACCAACAAAGGCTATTTTCCTTTGGCTCTAATACAGTAAGTCCCAAGTAGCAGAGAATTCTCATCCAGTCTAATACAGGGTGAGGCAAAAGTAGATTTACAATTATGAGTACACAAAAGAATTTATTCTTGTATTATTATTTACTAATTATTGCATTATTTTTCATATGAGCAGCTGTAAACCTACCCCCACCCCACCCTGCATTCCTTAGGGTGCAGTCTGGGATGACTTGGCTCAGCATGAGGGCTCCTCGGTATTTCTGTGACTCTGGCAAAAATGGTCAAGGGTTTTCTGGAGCTGCCTTTTCTCAGAGTCTCTGCTGGCACATATTATGGTATTGTCAGGATGTTTTACAAAAAGGGATAATGACCCACTCAGGGCTCATAACCAGCCAGTCCAAACCGCTGTGGCATAAAGGCCATGTCTGTTCTGGTGGGTCAGGGTCTTGTCCCTGGCCTTTCCCACACATCACTGGGGTCTGGTTTCCCTGGGCTCGCCTGAATTGTCCACTGACTTCACGTACCCTGTTTCCTTATCCCTCCATCAGGCAGACCCACATTCATCAATGAAGTCTAGCGGAATCCCTCCAGCAACTCCTCATAGCAGAGTGGAGGCTCTTTCCTGTGCAATCTCCAGCACTCTGCATATAGTCTCATGCAGGCTTACTCTCCGCTGAAATTGCTGTTTGCTTCCATCTCCCCCAGCTAAGTTAGCTTACATTTCATTCATCTTAGGAGATCCAGCAAAGAACATTGCTTGGCAGGAGAAGTAGCAGCTCAGCAAATGTTTCTTGAATGAATGAATGGTCATGACCCTTACAAATATTTTCCAAGAAAGAAAGCAAGGAAATCCCCTGAGGCACTCAAAATTAAAGTTCTTATTTTTATCTACAGGTTCATATCTTGCTCTTTATATTTATTAATAATAATAATGGCTAAGATTTATTGAGCATTTGCTAAGTGCATTATCATGTTAAAATCAAAAACAACTTCTGAAACAGAGAATATTATCTCATTTTGCAGTTGAATCAATGGAAACAGTTTAAGAAGTGTGTCCAGATTCATTTGACTGGTAAGTGGAAGTCTGTTTGGTTTAAAGGACTGTTCTCTCAACTACCATGCTTTCCACATGGCCTTGCTACCTACCATGCATCACAGTATGAGCATTTTCTTATATCATTAAAGCATTTCTAATGCCTTTATTATATAAAGAACAAATTTGTACACATGATTGTAGCATCTTGCTGTTCAAAGTATGGTATGCTGATTAGGAGCATTCATATCACCTGGGGGCTTTTCAGAAATGCAGAATTTCAGGTTCCACCCCAGATCTACTTAATTAGAGTCTGCATTTTAACAAGATCCTTAGTGGTATGTACATATGTTCAAGTTTGAGAAGCACTGATTTAGATCAAGAGTCAATGAACTATATAGCCCATGGGCCAAACCCAGCCTATCTCCTGCTTTTGTATGGCCCATGAGCTAAAAATGATTTTACATTTTTAAATAGTTGACTTTTTTCCAAAAAGGAGTGATATTTTATGATGAATCAAAAATTATATGAAATTTGCATTCATTTGTTTATTTACATTTGTGGTTGCTTTTGTGCTCCAATGGCAGGCTTGAGTGTGAAGATATTTACTATCTGGTCCCTCACAGAAAATGTTGGCTGCTGCTTCCCAAGTCTATTCCACGCCTGCCACCATCAGCTTTCGTGGTTTGTGATAGGTATGGGGAAAGGGTGGCTGCCACTTAAGAGGACTAAGAAGGAAAGAGAATCCCCAGAGACAGCCAGGGTTCAGCTGAAGCCATAGTCTAGGAATATGATGAAGGGGATTTACCCTTCAGTGGAAATCCAGAGAGAGAGAGGATGGGACTGAACAGGTGTGGTAAGACACAGGTGCTTAGGGAGGGGACGCACAGAGCAAGGAAAAGACCAGAGTACAGGGGAACACAGATGACCTGGAGGGGAGGGAGCTCCTCAAAGGTGCATGGGAAGGCTAGCCAAAAACCAAGGATGAAAGGTCAGATGGAGTTCTCAGCCTCAAGTTTTCCCACAAAGCACAGTTGCAGTTGCTTTGAGACATTTCAAGCAGAAGGGCTGGGTAGTGTCCCAATTGTTGAAATTGGCAGACTGTTCCTGAGGTTTCCAAACCATGAGGGTGAGAAGATATTCTCATCCCTCAAAAGAAATCCTAAGCTTGATGTATAAAAGGATAAAATTAACTAGTGCCCTGCACCTTGATCTTGAGATGGAATGAGCTGCCTCCCTGAAGAGCTTGTTACATATGCAGACTTGAGAGAGCCTGGTTGAGTGGGAACCTGTGTTTTAGGAAGCATCCCAGATAATTCTAATGCTGTGAGAAATATGGCTTCAGTGAATGAAAGAATGCAGATCTCTGGAAAGAGTCAGCTTGAATGGGAAATGCTTCTAAAAGCAATCACTTATGTGGATGAGAGATTGTTTTCTGGTTTCTGATGGCACGTAGGACTTCCGGAAGAGGCGCCAGCATTAGAGAAGAATTGAAGGGCTCTGTCTGCTGATACCAAGAAGTAAGGGAAGCAGTGGAGAGGGATGTTGTAGACATCAGGTAAACTTAAGAAAAGGCATTAGCTTGTAGAAGGCATAGGAGGCGCTGGGGACTGGAGCTAAGGGTTCTAGTCCAGAGGACCACCGAATGAGATTCAGAGCACACGATGCCAGAAACAGAAAAGCCTGCCTGCCCCTAAGGAGGATCTCTTGTGAAACTTGACAGGCTAGGGTGCTTGGGGATCAGGGTTACCACAGGCAAATGGCGGATCTAATATGTAGTTATGTTGTGTTCTTAACTTTGTTAAATGTCACTCCAACTCCCACCACTCCCACGGTCTTATATGACTGTCCACTGATTGTGTATTTCCTCAGGTGCTAGAGGGGGGCTCAGTGCAAAGTAAATTATTATATGGGCCCCCAAGGAATCTCTGGCACCAGGGTAGATAAGCAGTAACAGCTTATTTTTCACAAGTTACAAAAGTAAAAATATCAAGTAGCATGAATACAAGGCATTATCTCGTTCATCAATAATTCAGTTCCCCAAGAAAAGCTCGTAGGGAGAAGGAGGGGTTGGGGAATTAGTGCTAGTTTTAATCTGCTTTGGAACTGCCATGGAAAAGCAGTCATCTTCTCTATTTTTCTGTGTTTCCTGTTTATTTAAAGTAACTATGGTGGAAACAACTGCATTTGAGATGCAGCATAAAACATCTGTCCTGTTTTGGCTTCCAACTGAGATGTTGGTTCAGCTTTTGCAGGCTGCACCTTGCTGCCTTGAGACAAAAAGAGAAGAAAAATCATCTCCAGGCCTCTGAGCTATTATGCAGAGTTGATATTAGGAACTGGGTGCACTGAGACTCTCCAGCCCACCCAGAAATATAGGTCTGACCCTCAAGGACAGTAAATCAAGGAATCAGATCCAAGAAAGGCTGACACTCCCTGCCCAGCTATTTTCAAACCCCAGAGGCCGCTTCTGCATATGATATCACTTACGCAAGGACCCCTCCGCTGCCCCGGTCAGCTTCCACGTCCCTCCCGTCCCACGGCACCCTTGCAATGACACATGTGCTGCTCCACCCAGCCCGGAGTTTCCCAGCAGTTTAAAGATGTGGACGCTGAGTAAATAAACACACAAAAATAAAATTGGCTTTTGTGCAACCAGTTTTCGGGAGTTACACTTTGTTCCTCTAGGTTTAAAGTTTCAGTGTAGTGGAACAAGAAAGTTGCCCAAACAATATTGCAAAGCTGATTAGGAATTTCCATCACTAGAAATAGCATTATGTTACTTTTGGATGAAAGATTTTTAACTTCTACTGCAGCTTCCATATAAGGATATGAATATTAATGTAAAACAATCCTACTAGTTTCTCCATACTGGATTTATAAATGAGTTTATGATTAAAACCATACAATAAAACTTTTAAATAAATTCTAACAATAATTAGTGACCATCCACTCTTTAAAAAGTGGAAACTAACTAATGGGATTTTGCTTCAAAGAACCTGACCTATTAAATATGACATTAAATATTCATCTATTTAAAAAGCTGCAAATGCCAATGAGAAAGCAAAGCTGTCAAATGTTAGGGGCATTTTATTAAGAAAAGAGCCTCAAACACTGATGGGATTTTGATGAAGACGGGGACTCAGACAAGATTTACTGGCCAGTGAGGCAGGTATCGATGCTGTTTTTATTGTTATCAAACTGCAAAAGAGCAGGAAAACAGCAGTATGGTACCCTAAATTGAAATGTCTCCTTTTCCACATTTCTAGTAGTCCAGTCTTACTGTAAATAAAACCTTTATATAACTAAAATAGCATCGACTTCAATGGAAAATGGTGACATCAGTACTATAGTCGACGTGATTACCATGGCCAGGTTAAGAGAGGATAGAAAGGATAATCAATACATCTAGTAATTTAGAAAGGTTATTTTAGCAATTTCTTTTCATCTTTTCTATTGCTAAGCATTTCCGATAGGAATGCTTAGCCTCACATACAGAACATCCAAATAGCAGTAGTATAAAAAAATAGGGTCCTTGCTAGTGTAGCTCAGTGGGTTAGCCTTCGAATCAAAGGGTCACCAGTTCAATTCCCAGTCAGGGCACATGCCTGTGTTGCAGGCCAGGTCCCCATTAGGGGGCATGTGAGAGGCAACCACACATTGATATTTCTCTCCCTTGCTTTCTCCTTCTTTTCCCCTCTCTCTAAATATAAATAAATAAAATCTTTACTTAAAAAATAGAGTATTCCAGCCCTGGCTGGCGTAGCTCAGTGGATTAAGCACGGGCTGCAAACCAAAGTGTCGCATGTTCGATTCCCAGTCAGGGTACATGCCTGGGTTGCAGGACATGACCCCCAGCAACTGCACATTGATGTTTCTCACTCTCTCTCTATCTCCGTCCCTTCCCTCTCTGAAAATGAATAAATAAAAAAATCTTTAAAAAAATAGAGTATTCTAGTTTTCTATTGCTACATAAAAAGCCACCCCAAAATTTAGTGACTTAAAAAAGCATTTATTTTGCTCATGAATCTACAGTTTTGGAGAGGCTTGTCTGCTCCCCTCAGCATCAGCTGGGGCAGCTTGAAGACCATGGGCCAGAACCATTTGTAGACTGCTTCACTCACAAGTCGGTCTGGTTTTGACAGGAAAACTAAGAGAGTTGGGGTCTGGTACAGCTGGGGCTCCTTGGACACCCCTTTATCTATGGTCCCTTATATGGCTTCTTCAGCATGGCAGTTGATATTCAACTCAAGGTTCCCAAGTCACATGTTCGAGAGAGGGATAAGAAGGCAGAAACTGTATCCCTTTTTATGATCTATAGAGCTTGGGGAGTCAGGCAGTGTCGCCCTTACTGTCTACTGGTTAGACACAAGTCACTAAGATTGGCCTATATTCAAGAGAAGGGGAACTAGACTACATCTTGTGAGGAGAGGAGTATCAAAGAACTTGTAGACATGTCTTAAATGCATCCCAAAGGGACTTGTTTTTCATATATAATGTCTAGAGGGAACCAGTTCTGTATATGTGGGGCTCCATGATATAATAAAAATCAACGTTTCTTTTGCAGTTCTGTGCTACCATTTTTAGTACATTGGTCTATGGTCTCAAAGCCTCAAGATGACTGCTTTAGGTCCAGACATCGTAACCATGTTCAAGACAAAAAAGAAAAAAAGGTGCAAAGAGTAGTGCCAGCAGCTTCTGATCTCTTTTGTCGGGAAACAAAAGGCTCTTCCCCAAACCCTTCTCAGCAGAATTCCACCTATGCTTCAGAGTTGTTGGCCAGAATGCTGTCAAAACATTTCCCCTTGCTTCACAGGAGATTCGGACAGGGACTAGCTTCTCCATTCTCTACTGTAGAAGTAGGAAAGGGTGAAGACATCTGGAAATGGGTTGAGTCAACCATGCCATGCTTCTGCCCCAGTAAGCCACCATATCAGACCCATAAAAGCATGAGTAGGAGGAACTTCAAAGAGCTTCTTTTTCCCTCATCTAACCTTAACAATGAAATGATCCAAATTTGGTCAGCAGAGAAAAAATGAATCAGCTAATGAATGTGATCATTCTCAACTCTATATTTGCAAATTGGATCAAAAGCCAGATATTGAATCAAACGAATCATTTATACAGTTTGAACAGGAAGCAGAATTGGGTCACCACAGAAGCGTTTGCCAACCAGATAGGGAAGACAAAGAAGAGGGGAGACCACTGGCTTCTGATAAAAAGTTAAAAGCTGCCTTGCAGTACTTGGTTCAGAGGTCCAGGGCCTAAAAATAATTTGGGGGCAGGGCAAAAAGGAACTACTAACTTATAACCCTAACCCAAATTTTATATCTTATTTTAGAACATTTTTTTAGGCTTCCATAGTTCACTAGTGACTAGAAACAGGAAAAATACTGTGAGTTGATGGATTTTATTTAACCCATCTGCAACAACAACTCGAATTTAAGTTTTAGAGTTTTATAACATTCAGCTAAAGAAAAAGTCAAAAATTTTTCCTCCCTGTAAGTTCAGGGCCCCCCAGCTCTATTGTCTCATGCTATGGTCTCATACAAGTACAAAGAAGTTATATTGTAGCACGTATTTTCTGGATCGTCTAGGCACACAAGCTTTAACACACGGTCTGAACAATAGCTAAGACTGAAAAACGAGACCAATGGACTTACTGACTCTAATGGTGTTGAGAGCTCTTTCCCAGGTAAATTAACAGATGGTTCATTGAAAACACATATGCTTAAGACGGAGGGCTGAACATGAAGAAACAATGTACCCACAGTGAGAAATCCAGTAAATCCCAGGCTCCAACTTGCAATGAGTATAAGGGATAAATGAATGGTTAATTCTCAGAAGAAAAAAAAAGGGGATGGGGATTAGGAAACTTTTTATAATGAAAGAATTCTGAAATAAGGAAAAGAAGTTATTCCAAGCAGCAAAGTACATATTAAACAGAGAAGAAGCCCAGTTATTTGCAAGCATTCTCGTTTATAGTTAATTTGGAATAGAAATTTATGCACTTCTCTATTCTAAACAATGACTAACTTGATCTAACATGAAATAGCTACTTCTTAAACAAAATCATAAAACATATATTATGGACTTATCAATTATTTTTATCATTTATAAACTCTTCTTCAATGTTTCTAATATTTGCAACATTTGATTAAGAAGAAAAGAACAGGTGTATAGAAACCATGACTCCACATATTTCTTACTTGTATTTCAAATTAGAATCATATCATGATGACTTCTAATCCTCACAGGGTACAACAAAATAATATATTTGAAATTTCCCTTTAAAAAACACCAATTTAGAGACTTACTATAAGATTCTTTAGAATCTCCCAAGCCACATACCAAAATTCTACAGTGCAGCAGCTGTCATAAACTTATTCTGCAGCTCTCAAAAGCAGCTGTCAACTGTGCTAGGCCTATGATAAGTGTTTAATTTTTGCTCACAAAATTTCATTGACTATTCAACATCTCTCACGAATACATATATATTCTTCATGTAGGAAAATATTTTTGAGATCAAGTATTTCCCACACTCACTCCTAACTAGAAATTCCCATTGACTTTTGAATGAAAGGATTTATTAGATATTACTCAATTAGGTAACTATCAATAGTCCTAATTAAACAATCAGATCATGCTTTTTATCCTGCAAGACTAACCCAGATGTGAAACGGCTTGGCCATCCCCAGAGCATATGTCTTAAGACAACAGGAAAGCTCCCTTCCTACTGCCATTTTGGCCACAAATTAAATTTAACAGCAAATGTTTCCCTATCCTATACTATATGCAGCTTCCTCGGTACTAGTAGTTTTAGGACAGGCATGCACGCACACACACTGAGCTCAGATCAGAAAGCATTTGTTATGGTCACTGCCAGGCCCCACGCAGGCGTTGCAGACACAGTGCCAAAAGGTGCAGCCTCAGGAGTCAGGCTGTCTTACTTCCCGCCCCAGCTTATTACTCACTGGCTACACGGCCTCAGGCGAATTCCTCAGCCTTTTTAAGCCCTAGCTTCCTTATCTACAAAATGAAAATATTAATAATACCTACATTATGAATGTTTTGTGAATATTAAATGAAATAATTCATATACAGAGCCTGGTACCTAGTGAGTGAAATAAGTTTAGCTATCATCACCATCATCATCACCGCCGCACCATAGTCTCTGTCTTTTTTTTTTTATCTTTATTATGTTTTGTTCCATTACCATTTAGTCTCCTTAACACCCCCTTTCCTAAACAATCCCCACACTGCTGTCACATCTGTGAGTCCTTTTTCCTTTTTGCTAAACCCCTTCACCCCTTCACCACCCCCCCCCACCACTAGCTCTCATCTGCTCTCCATCTAGGAGCCTGTCCCCATTTTCCTCACTAGTTCAGTTCGCTCATTAGATTCCACATGCGAGTGAAATCATATGGTATTTGTCTTTCTCTGACTGGCTTATTTCACTCAGCATGCTGTTCTATAGATCCATCCATACTGTCACAAAGGGGAAAATTTTCTTCTTTTTTAAGGCCGAGGAGCATTCCATTGTGTAAATGTCCCACAGTTGTTTTATCTATTCATCTACTGATGGACACTTGGGCTTCGGCTGCTTCCATATCTTGGCAAGATATTATTTCCTTCCTTCTACTTGCTTTGGGTTTTGCTTGTTGTTCTTTTTCAAGTTCCTTCATCACCCAGTAAACTAAGGGGAAAGACACATAAACAGATCATTACCAATTTTTGTTTATGGTAAGTGAAGCTCAGTAGAGAGACACTTATCTCAGTCTGTAATTCAAGGAAGGTCCCTGAGCTGAGAGTTGAAAAATGAGTAAATTTAGCCACAGGAAGAAAGATGTGCCAGAGGGAAGAGCTTAGCAACATCACAGGGAGTATGCTGTATACAGGAACTGACTGTGGTTTGCTGTTATTAGATATGAAGTTCAAGGTGGGGAGTGGTCAAAATGAGGCTTATGAAGAAGGTGAGGACCAGTTCATAGGAATTCTTATTGCCACATTAAGATAACTAAATTTCTTTCTGTAGACCAAATTTCCTAAGCCAATTTATATGAAGTACAGGTATTCATACAGGTATTTCATGGCACGTTCTGGGTGTTCCTTAAAATAATAACTTCACTGTGACTTTTGTCTGGAAATCTCCTTAATTTTACCTCTACTTAGTGATTCACAATGCATATGTTAGCATATTGAAGGTTCCAAGGAGTCCTGCAATAAAAGGACCTCTTTAACTCAGGTTAGCCCAATATTTTTAAAACTGATTTTACACAGGACATTACTTTTAAAGAATGCTGGGGAGGTTTTGCCAGATTTTAATGAAAGTAATGAATTGGACATTTTAGCTTAGTAAGATCATTTAGCTACAGAGATGGATTTTAAAGGAGCATGACTGGAGAGTATGATTAAGATGATAATGATCCAGGAGGGAGGAAAAGGACATATTCAAGAAATGTTTAGGAGGTGAAGTCTGCGCATGTTACTGATGGAGTGGAATGAGGTGATGGCTGTCTAGCGTGATAACTAGAGTTCTGTGTAGAGTCAAAAGGATGGTAGTGCCATTCACTTCAAAAAAAATACAGGAAAGCATGATACAAAGGAATGAGGGGTGGGTAAGACAAAGAACCTAGTTTGGGATATGATAAGTTTGAAACACCTATGAGACTTCCAAGATAAATTATAGGTAGCAATTAAGTCAATAAGCCATTATTTAGCCCCAATCTAAACTAGGGTCTTCTGACAAATAATTCCCTGATCTTCCTATTCAAAATTGCAAAGTTAATTTAGGATTCCATAATGCATTATGTTGCTCTTAACAGCAAATTTACTAATGTTAGTGTTTAGTTATATTAAAAAATTCAGAGCTTTCTTAATTCATTTCCAAATTAAAATATGCCAATGTATATGTATGTACACAGGTGAATCTCAAATTATTCAAGGTAATTACTTAAATTCTCATTAAAAAGTGAATCTGCAAGAGGGCTACTGTCATAATTCAGATGTACTGCTACATATTTATGTAAATAAATTAATTTTATATATGTTGTAGTGAATCATCTAATAAAACTGATTTCCCTTTTGTTCTGTGTTTAAGCTTGTAGACAGAGACACTTTCATCTTTCTGTTCTAAGGTTCTGAGACAGTTTCTGACACACAGAAAATGTATAAGTTTATTAAAAGTTTGTTGAATAAAATTAATTAAAGCAGATCACAGTAATAAATGCAAAAATGACTAGTTTCCAATTCTACTCTAACCCTAATTGATCCTATCTGCCCTCTTGACTTTAAATATACTCTACACGCCAATGACTCCCAAACTGCTCTCATCAGAATTCAGGCTTGTATTTCGAATCTTACTTGACTTTACCATTTGAATGTTCAACTGAGACCTTAAACTTACTGTGTTCCTAGTGGCACTGTTGGTTGCCTGCCTTCATAATATCCATTCACCCCTTACTCCTTATTAAAATGGGGAATTTTTGTTCAGTAAACTAAGGTGTCCCGCTAAAAATCTCAGCCTCTCTTGCAGCTAGAGATGGTCACTGACCACCTCTAACTTTGGTCAGCGAGATAAAAGTGGAGGCCTTTGGGAGATTTCTGAAAAAGTTTTTTCCTTTCCTGACAGGCACTATGCCTTCCTTCTTCCAGCTTAACCCCTTCTCTCATCTGGAATGCTGATGCTATGCCTGAAACTACATCACTCTTCTTTCATTGATGAGAATGAAAGACATGGTAATGAGGGACGAGGAGAAGAGAATGTCCCTAGGATCTCAGTGGCATTCATGAGTTATCATACTAGCCAGTCTATCTTTGAAATCCTTGTTCTGTGGAAAATAAATCAATTGGTTGATTAATTGAGTGATTGCTTAAGATAGGGTTTGTCAAGTTCTTGTTTCATTGCAGCTGAATGCAATCCTACCTGACATCACAACCTAAATAAAAATTATGATTACCATTACAAAGAGCACTTTTGACCCCCCTCACTCATCTCTCAGACTGTTCATTTCCATCATACACATCTTAATTTCTGCCTTTACCATCCATCTAGTAGCTTAAGTAAAAAAAAATCTAGATATATTCTTAATATTTTCATTCTAGCTCTACCTTTAAACCATATCTTTTAACAACCCATCTTCCTCTTTCCATTTCCACCATCCAACCAACTCATCATGATAACCTAACAACTGCCAACACTGCCTCAATCTTGCCCATACTCTACACAGTACCCAGAGTGGTCATTTGAAAACACACTGAGTCATGCAACCACCCCCCTATGTAAAAACCTTCCAGTTGCTTCCTATTTCACTTACAATAAAGTCCAGATGACTGCCAATAGGTTGCAGAGATCAGTATGACCTCATCTTATACTCTTTTACCCTTGTTCGCTGTACTCAAGCTGTACCACCTTAACTCTATTCCTCAACACCAACAAATGCGTTCCCACCTCAGGGCCTCTGTACTTGCTGTTTCTCTTGCTGCCAGTGCTCTTCCACCTGGCTCTTCCCATGATTGGCTTCTGGTCATCAGTCAGGTCTCAGTTTAGATATCACCTCCCTCGGGAGGTCTTCTCTGACTACCCCATCTCCCCTGTGATTCATCATCCCTATACTCTGTGTTATTTCCTTTATGCTTGACATTATCTAAAATTATCTTTCTTATTTAGTTGTTCATATATTGTTTCTCATCTCCCTTCTAGATTATAAGCCCCATGACTGCAGAGACTGTGTCGATCTCATTCACTGCTCCATTCCCATGCCTAGAGCAACATCTGGCAGAGAGTAGGCCCTTGATAAATATTGTTTTTAATAAAGACATGATTTAAAAAAAAAACAGCAACACAGTCTTGGAATTTTATAAATCTGCCAAAGTTTATGACTCTGAAAACATATAATTTTCTTGTCTAAAATTTTAAAAAGCAAAACAGGATTTTAGACTTAAATAAAACCTTATTCTAGAATGTTCGACTCAGAAATAACTGAGTATACTTAATCCCATTAATTATCTTCTATCACAGGTAAATATTTTTGCTCACCACATATCCTCTTTAACCTAGTTATAGTAACATAATAAAGGATTAGTCCCTTGATACAAGTTGCCAAGTGTCATGTTTTTATATGCAACAAGCCCTCAGGAGTTTGGAAGGGAGCCCAACAGGCTCACAGTTCAAAGTTTCCAGATCTATTTACATGTGGTAGTGCTAAAGAAAGACCATCCTTCAGGCTATTCCTATGGACAGCATAGAAAGCCAAGGATTCTTTTTCCAAACTCTTCAATTACAATCCAGTGAAAATAAAATGTGTAGGAAAAATGTTCAGAGTATTCAGTACAACCTCTTTAAGGGACAGATGCTTTCAAAACCACAAGGAGAAGAGTATACATTTCTGGTCAGCTCTATTTCTAAATGGTTTATTCAGCAATTTGGATATTTTATAGGGTTATACTAGGATTTTCATTAGTAAATTCTTCAAGTTAGGAGGAAATAAAAAAGAATCTTTGACACCACCCTTCCTAGCACTGCTGTATAGGCTAGTGGCAGAGCAAGTAAAAAGGCTCACCTCTGCGGCTCCCAAAGACATTCTTGTGTTGCATCATGGACAGCTCAAGACAGGAGAGGAGGAGTCTGCAGGTGCTGGGGCAAGTCAGGGTACACACAGAACTCAAGGTGCTAGGCAGCAAAGAGGAACACTCAGACAGCAGGAAACACCGTCTTCCCTTAGATCCTTTCAGGTCCTCTGCTCTTCACCTTCTCAAAGAGTCATCTGCAAAGTCCTGGGGATCTTTACAGAGGATCTGTGAGATCAAAACTACTTTTGTGATAATGTTTAAAAACTGATCTATCTTTTCCATCATGTAGACATTTACATTGATGGTGCAAATGTAATCCTGGGCCAAACTGCCAGCCCCTTAGTACAAGTTAATGCAGTGGAACCAAACTATATGTAATAGTCATCACAATTCTTATCCACCACAGAAGGAAGGAAGGAAGGAAGGAAGGAAGGAAGGAAGGAAGGAAGGAAGGAAGGAAGGAAGGAAAGGAAGGGAAGGGAAGGGAAGGGAAGGGAAGGGAAGGGAAGGGAAGGGAAGGGAAGGGAAGGGAAGGGAAGGGAAGGGAAGGGAAGGGAAGGGAAGGGAAGGGAAGGGAAGGGAAGGGAAGGGAAGGGAAGGGAAGGGAAGGGAAGAAGGAAGGAAGGAAAAAGGAAAGACAAGCAGTTTTACTTAAGAGCTTCCTTGCTAGAACATTAAAAATTGTTAATTTTGTTAAATCTAAACACATCAGTGAAGGTCTTTGTAATTTTCTGAGTGAGAGACTGCAAAGTACACATAAAGCACTCCTGCTCCGTACAGAAGTGGCATGGCTGTCTCCAGGGAAAATGCTTGTGTTATGGTTTGGATGGAAAGCTGGGCTGCTGTCTTTATGTAACCTCACTTTTACCTGAAAAAAACAATTTATTCAGATTTGGTATGTGGCTGACTTTTTTTTAAGTGAACAATATGAGGCTGTCACTTCAAAGAAAAATCTGTCAATATTCGTTGCCAAATAACCTTTAAGAAACTGTCTCTTGCTAAAGTTTGGGGTAGCATCTACAATTATCAAAAATAGCTATTAAAATACTACTCCTTTTTCTAACTGTATATCTTTATGATGCCAGATTTTCTTCCTTTTCTTCAACAAAAACAACATATAGCAGATTGAATGCAGAAGCCGATATGAATCCGCCTGGCTTCTATTGTCAGATATTTAAAAAATTGCAAAAAATATAAAACAGTGACATGCTACTCAACAACTATTTTAATAAAAATATGTTATTTATGTTACCTGTAGTGGATTTATTATTTTCAAATGAATTAATAATATTTTTAAATGTCTGTCTTAATTTTTAATATGGTTCTTATGTATAGATAGAACCCAAATAAACAAGATGCTTGTTTAAGATGCTAAATAATTTTTTTAATTTTATTTTAATCATTGTTCAAGTACAGTTTTCTGTCCTTTACTCCCATCCCAGCCCACACCCCAGCCCTCCCCACTTCCCTCTCATTTCCACCCCGCCCCCAGTTTTTGTCCATGTGTCCTTTATATTTGTTCCTGTAAACCCTTCCCTTTTCACATGAAATTCCCTCCCCTCTCCCCTCTGGTCACTGTCAGCCTGTTCTCTATTTCAGTGTCTTTGGTTATATTTTGCTTGTTTGTTTGTTTTGTTGTTTAGGTTCCTGTTAAATGTGAGATCATATGGTATTTGTCTTTCACCACCTGGTTTATTTCACTTAGATGCTCAATAATTTTTAAAAGTGTAAAGGAATCCTGACACCAAAACCTGGTACATTAGATAGTTATTATAGAAATGTATGATAGCAATACATAACAGAACTATGTAATAGAAATAGAAAATGTATAATAGAAATATATAACAGACATGCAAATCTTACATTTCTTTTTTTTTAAGATTTTATTTATTTATTTTTAGAGAGAGGGAAAGGGAGAGAGAAAGAGACAGAGGGAGAGAAACATTGATCAGTTGCCTCTCACATGCCCCAAGGCATGTATGTGCCCTGACCAGGAATTGAACTGGTGACCTTTTGGTTTGCAGGACGACACCCAACCCTCTGAGCCTCACCAGCCAGGGCCAAATCCTACATTTCTAATAGCACAAATGAGATCATTTTTACCTCACTGCAAAAGAGAGTTGTATGAAAGTAAAAATTCAAGCAGCAAACCCCAGGTTTTTGCCTACCATGTCCTCACAGTGGCTTGTGGGAGTTAGAAAGTTGTCAGGGTACAGTGGCAGGGGGGCTAGTGGCACAAGAAAGAGACAGCAGTGCCTGGACTGGGAAATAGGAAAGGGCATAGTGGCATAAAATCTCAAATGATTGATATGCCTATTTGGGTACAGAGATTTGAACAAGGAGAATAAACTCTGACACAAGCTGACACTCTTAGGTCAACGTGTGCTTTCTGCTTTTGTTTTTCCCTTTGGAGATTTCCATTATGTGCTCCCTCTCCTCGGGGAAAGTATTGAGGCTTTGTTTTCAAAAGCCTGGAGGCATGAAGGAGGATCTGTTAATTCTTGGGAGAAACATCCCCAGTCTAAAATGAAAGTTTCTCTGGCTTGGAGAGGAGTCAAAGTCTAGGGTCCTTTGTGACCTGCCTTACTTCCTGCCAGTGCAAGAGCCCAGCAGGTCCTCAGTGAGACTGGCCTAGTTCACAAATGAGTGAACTAAAGCTCAGAGAGGTGACACAGTTTGACTGATGACCCAGTAAACAATAGAAACAAAATAGGGCCTCAGACCCCCTGATTCCAGAATGGGAGCCTATGAGCTGGCTTTCGGAGATTGGCAGTCAACGTTAAACAGCAAGTGAACTGGGGAGCAGAACTACGGAATGGTTAAAAATGCGTGCTTGGTGGCCACACTCCAGCTATGCCAATCTCCCTAGTGGTCTTAGAAGAGCTACCTAACCTTTCTATGTCTTAGTACCTTCATCTCTAAAACACATTTAATAATAATACTCTCTACCTCCTGGAGGTGCCATGGGAATTAAATGAAACATTGCATGTAAAGGTCTATTAGAGCACTCAAAGTATAGTAGGTGCTCAATATATGGTAAGTGCTTTCAGCAGGCATTTTTCTTATTATGGTGCTGAGTGCAGACAAGCTCTGAAGCAGCCCAGATCATTCTCCTGAGCCATTCCACATCTTTCAGAAGACATCATGCTGAGAGGAACATTAGAATTGATGTAATCTCATTCTCTTTTTTAACAGAGGGGAAAATTGAAGGTTGGAGAAGTTACATGAGTTGTCCAAGGTTTTATAGTTAGTTATCAGGAGAGTAAAACCAGATCTTTTCTTTGTAACTTAAAAAAAGTTGAAACTGTTAGGATGAGCTAGAAAAGAAGAAAGCTTAAGAAGAAACAATTGCGATGACATCAAGTAGCCCTTCAATCAGAGCTCTAACTTAGTGGGAAAAGAAGACCTGCCACACCTGAGAAAAGCAGAGTGACTGACGATTCTCTGGTGGGCCCCTCCCACTGTCAGTGGGCACAAGTGAAGGGACACTTCCCCAGGAATCAGGAAGTATTGCTTTCAGATATTCATTCCATACCGTTCCAGTTCCACCCTGTGGTATTGTCCACACTGAACAAAGGAAACTTGACCTTGGGTGATACGCAAGAAAAGTTAACAAAAGAATGGGAACCAGAGTCTTGGAGAGCATATGGTAGGTATGTGATTAGTGTTAGTAAAAGGATCAGAGGCAGAAAAAAAAAGAAAGAAAAAGGGAAAGTCCTTTTATATCACTTGAGTGGGTTGCCTTCACTTGCTAAAAGACTAGCTGAGAACTGAATGAAATTAACAAACAGGTGTTAGATGGGGGGTGCAGAATATTAAAACAGGTGTATTGAACTGAACAGGTAATAAAGAGCTTTGAGAATAAGATTTGAAGAAAACAAATTATGCGTTTGCACATATATGCACCCATATATTTAGCTGAGAATGCCTGTCTTCTCCCCTTGCAGTTAATTTAAGAGCTGCCCTCAAAGGCAAATGAAATTGTGTCCACTGTGCTATTTACAAGTGCCGGGGGTGGTTCTCAGGCATGTTGGGAGATGCAGTGGGAGTAGGACAGGGCAAAGCACTTAAAGATTATTCCTAGTAGATTCCAAGCTGAAATTGCTGGATCCACCTGCTACGCACTAATTAAGCAATAATTACTGTCTGTTTAGTGTCACGGCTGCATTTTTTAAGAGAAGTACATTTGGGAAACATTTGAAAAATCTACTCACCAAAGAAAGGAAAGGTTAGAATTTTGCATGTTTTAAACCACATATTATTAAAAGAAACGTCACCCCATTTGATAAAAACGCACTCATTATCAGGCAAAGAAATCAGCCTAGACTTCGGAGATTTTCTACTGGCTAGAACCAGTGTTCCTGTTCTATTTGCCTGGTGTTTTTAAACACCCGAGTGACGTTAACTTGCAAATTGCTTTGCATAGATCTGCATTATGGGTTAAAGAGGCACTTGGTACAAATACGCAAAGGAAAAGAGCAGTTAATATTGCAAACTACCCACTAATACCATCAGCTGTGACATCATACACTAATAAGATTGATCTCAAAGATCACTGGTCTTCCTGGAGATTCTCCCAAGGGGAGAACCACAGACATTATGGGAAAAGAGAATTGCCCCCAAATTGAGGAGCATTAACATAAATTATAGATGATGCAGAATGCCAGTCTCAATGTGTCCTCTGATGAATGATACACATGTGTTCATCACACCAGATGTCACCTACCATCCGTTGCCCGAATGCTAGGAGTGCAGGTTCTCAAATAGAAGGTGTTAAATTCAGGTGTTCTGCTCAGCTAGCAGCTTTCTTTTCTTGTGGAGTCATCTTCGAGGAAGTCAAATTTTGTCTGTCTTCTTATATCTTCTAGACTTGGGATTTTGACGGTGCTTGTCCTTTTGTCTTCACAGAATATTTGCACACTCACCAGCAACCCTTTCTAAACTTTATCCCCTGCAACTTTTTCACAGATCTTGTTTTATTTTGGTGGATAGCTATTAATGTTTGCCCAGAGGCTCCGGGGTTTCCTGGGTTTTATGGGGATTATCTATACTGTATTTACCTATGTGTTTATTTTTTGTCTGTTTACATCGTTGCTTTGACCATTTCAGTCATTTGGGGAACTTATATTTAAACCCCATCCACAACTAGACTTACAAGCACCATTTCCATAATGATTTTCTAGTCTCTCTCACACTTTAAGTTTCCTTGGACACATAAATACACATAGAAGTAACTGGCATATTACTGTATTTTTCAGACCATAAGATGCACTTTTTCCCCAAATTTGGGAGGAAAAGGGGGGTGCATCTTATAGTCCAAATGTAGCTTACCTGGCTTGCTGGGGCCAGGGAGGGTGGTGGTAGAGCGGGGTCACAGGTTATTAAATATTTTACCGCATTTTTTGCTTCAAAATTTTTTTCCTGTTTTCCTCTCTAAAACCTAGGTGCATCTTATTGTCCTAAAAATATGGTTTTTCTGTACACCTCTGTTAGTCATGTTGGCCTGCTTTTAAGAAAAATGTTGTCAATGGTCTCTGCCTTCTTAAGTAAAATAGGAAGGAAATCAGAAGTATCTCTCACTAAAGGGAAGATTGGAATTGGAGCCTTCATTGACAGGATTAACTCTCACCTCATCCCATGAACTTCTGGAGCCAAAATGCCTAAGCAGTGAGAACTTCATTGGCATCAAGGTTGTAGAGTTTATAAGGTATGGAGAAGGACCAAAAAGGTAAAAAACTTCCCTTGTGATAAAGGGTGAAGATTCCAGAGCAAGGGGACATGGACAGTAGTCTGCAGGCCTTAGGTGGGATCGGTAAGGAAAGAATGGGAGATTGAGGAGAGAAAGACCAACATTTCTGAAGAACCCTCTTCCCAAAACCTCAATCCTGTGAGTCCTGGTTTCTAAGTGGTACTCAGTAGGAAGAAACAAGATTAAATTGCGGCTACCTCTGTTCCTTCACACTGTTATGTCCTTTCTGAAAGATATCTGGTTCTGGGGCCAAAGTCTCGGGGCAGAAAAGAACACTCTCCAGATAGTGCAGAACAGTGGAGTCTTTGGTCTAGTGATAAAGGTAGCCCAGAGGCCCCCAGCCCTCTGCCAGACCTAACCAGAATAGTTCCTCCATCTTTCTTGATGGAGAAGCTCATTAAATTAAGCATTTCAGTGATCCATGGAATATTGAATTCTTCCTGAACCTGCATAAATTTTGTCTTTCCATTTTCAGAGCCCTCGGGAAGCCAACATGCAGATTCTGACAATTTCAAAATTTGCAAAGTTCCTAGGAGCCCTCGTAGAAAAGAGATGTGTTTATCTACAGCTGTTCTTTGGGATTGTAGAATTCCTTTGCCCAGGTTTTTAAAAAACCTTCAGGAAATAAGAAGTCTAATGGGAAATATAGGAATGCCTCCAGAACAAATGATAATCCAAAAGAAAAAAGAAAAAAACTTCTGTTTGGGTTACACAAACAGAACATACTTACAATATCTTAAGTCAAATAGTAACATGACTAGATGTGAGATAAAATGCATAGGGAAGGACATTGCTTTTCAAATATTAATGTGCTTCAAAAATCACCTGTGGGACTCAGCAAAAGTGAAGATCACAAGATGCCAACCCCTGAGGTTCTGGAGTGGGGTCCCCCGAATCTGTGGTTTTAATAAACACCGTAGTTGAGCTTGATGCACATGGTTCAGTAAACCAATTCTTAAAAGACATCAATATTCCAAAAGAACTCAGTTCCTACCGTCTCCACGTGCTGTCCTTTCATTCTTCCACTCCACTGAAACAGCTCTCGTCAAGGCCACCAACGACCTCCACGTTCCCAAACCCATGGTCAATGCTCAGTCCTTATCTTGCTGACCTCAGCTGGCAGTATTTAACACAGCTGATCACTCCCTCCCCACGGAAACACTGTCTTCACTTGGCACGCAAGGCACTCACCTCTCTTGGTTCTCCTTATCCCTTTTTAATTACTCTGTCTCAATCTCCTTTGCTGACTTTATGTTCCTAATTTCTAAACCTTGGAGTGCCCCAGAGTTTCAACCCACAAGTATTCTCCCTTCTCTATCTACACTCACTTCTTCAGTATTTTCATCCAGTACATAGGTTTTAAATACTTTCTTCTGGGAATTCCCAAATTTGTAGTTATAGTCCACTCCACTCTCCTGAGATTCATCCAGGCTTATATATTTTATTACCAATTCAGCATCTCCACTCGGACATTTGCATATATGAACATGTACAAACCCTCTGATTTATACTTCCCCTCTCAAAACCCACTCCTCCCCCAGTATTTTTCAGCTTTTTCAGTCACGTCACTCCTCTGCCCAAAACCTTCCAAAGCCTTCTCATCTCAAAGTAAAATCCAAATTCCCCACAATGACGCACATAAAACTACATCATCTAATCCAGAGCTAGCTCTCTGACTTCATCTTACACCATCCCTGCCTCAGCCTTCGCACTAGCTGTTTCCTCTGCCTAAAATGGTTTTCTCTTGGACAGCCATGTCTGCTCCCTCACTTCCTTTCGGTTTCTGCTTGGATGTTACCTCATTAGAGGCCTGCCTAAATGTGATGGACAGTTTCTAAGATGGTTGCCAATGATTCCCACCTCCTAGTATTCACAGCCTTATATAAGCCCGAATGCTCAAATGTGGGCTGAATTTAGTGACTTGCTTCTAGAGAATAGAATTGGACAGTGGTGATGAGGTCATGTTACAAAAAGACTGCTTCCATCTTGGGCACACTCAGTCCTTCACTTGCCCACTCATTTGAGTGACAGCAACTGCCACGTTGTGGGCAGTCATATGGAGAGGCCCACGTCGCAGGGCCTGAGAGAGGCCACCAGCCAGGAGCCAGCAAGGAAGTGAGACCTTGTCCAACATCCTGACACACTGAAAGCAAACTCCTGAGAGACCTTGACACGGAGACACTAGCTAAGCTGTATATACTCAGATTCTGGACCCACAGAAACTATAAGATAATAAATGTTTGTTGTTTTAAGCCACTACATCTCAGGGTGATTTGTTACTCAGCAGTATGTAACTAATACATTGACCATTCTGTGTAAATTCAAATTCATAAAAATCCACCTGCCCTTGCTACCTACTATTCCTATCTCACCTTGCCCCATTGCTTCCTCTGTAGCACTGATCCCCAAAGCCTCACATCTTATATGTTTGTTTGTATAGTTGTTTAGTTCTGTCTTCAACCACTAAAATAAATGTTCCACGGGAACAGGGACATTTGTAGGTTTTGCTCACTGCTATATCCTCACTACCAAAAACATGCCTGGCACAGAGTAGGCACTCAATAAATATTTGTTGAATATTTGTATGAATACTGAATCTGAGTAAGGCAAAGAGCTTTGTGAGGTGGTGAAAACCCAACACACAAGGTTGTGCTGAGTGTTAAATGAGCAAACTCCGTAACATCTCTCGTTGTTAGTAGGTGCTTAACAAAGTATGTTTCTCCCACTCAAAAGAAATCTGCATCAAATAACATTGATATAGACAGATAAAATTGTAGATTTTTTTAAAGACTGGGGTGCTTATTTGCACAATATGTACCTGCCAAAGGAGAGGGGATGGCTCCTTTAAATTAAGATGCTAACCATCATTTCAGTGGCTATGTTAATTGTGGGTCTGACCCAGCTCCTCCCCATTTCAATCAGGATCTCTGAAAAGAAACAACACTCTGCTTACGGATGAGCCACACCTTTTGTTTTTGTATTGTTCTGTAACTCAGTCACCTGTCAGCTTTAAAGACTTTGAGGCTATCACAGAAGTTCTATCCAACCTTTATGGGTTCTGAATTAGATTCTCACTTTGAGAGTCATTCAGAGAAAAATATAAAATAGTTCCTTCTGTCACTCTTACTGAATGGCCTCTTAAAACCCCACTGTCTTCATAACTATTGCCAGACAATAAGATAATCCTGCGAGCAATAGGCAATTATTATCGTCTCAAAATCATTGTGCAGTTGCCTCTGAAATGAAATCATTGAGTTATATGATGTTCAGTCATTATGGGCTTATGCCATTCTCTGGCAGAAAGCAGCATAAGTGGGCCATTTCCGTGGAACAATAATGTTTAAAACTTTCATGTTGGCCAAGCAATAGGAACAATTTTCCTAACAGGATTGAAGTGAGGATAAATGGGATGTCTGACGTGCTATTCTGCTGCACCGAGGCTTCTCAAACCCTTCAGGAACTTTACTTATTCGTTGTTTTATCCCAAGTCTAGCACAGTTCCCGCTATGTGGGACATGCTCAGAAAGTGTTAGTGGATCAGATGGATAAGTAGGCAAATGAAAGGGTTATTACGAGCCCCTGGGCGAATGGTTACATGTCTTATAAACTAGTCAACCTGGGTACGACTTCTTTCTTGCCTAAATCAGCAGATGGCTTCACTTGCCTTGGTAGTTACACAGGCCTGACTTTCAAACCTTGGCCTGCCACTCCCTAAGTGTGTGACATTGGGCCTGTTACTTAGCCACTCTCAGCCTCAGTTTCCTCATCTGTAAAACTGGCATAATAATATTTATTCCCTAAGTGTTATTTAAAAAATTAAATTAGATAACATGCAAAATACCAGGAAAAAACACACCTAGGCAGTCAATACATAACTGTTAATTAAACCTAGCTCTATCTTCTTTTACTGTGAACAACAATGGCCCACTTGGTCTGTTCTCTCTCAACCAGTTTCATTTCCCAAGCCCCAGTTGGGTTGGCCCTTAGTATAGAGAAACTTTTGCACAAGCAAAGTGTTTCCATTATTGTGTTTGCTAATTCCTCTTATCTCAAATCTTTTCTATTTACAAAGTGCTCTCAAGCACCTCATTTCTTTGTGCCTCAAAACAATCTTAAAATGTTGGTAGAACAGTAGTTGAGGCCCTGTTGTACATATGAGGGAACTGAGGCAGTAAGAATTAAATTACACAAAGTTACACAGCTATTGATAGCAAAGTGGGGGTCCTGGACTCAAGCCCGGAATCTTTTCATATTATTATAAAGCCTTTAGCAAGTGGATACAGGCAGAAAAACCAACAAAATGGCCCAAATGCATCTCTCAACCAACATCCTACGTGAACCAATACAAATACTAGGAAGGCCACCACTCTGGAATCTCAGTCCTGGGTCTTTATAAGTTGATAGGCCAGTGAGCATCTATGACCAACAGCAGCCTGTGAAAGGCTGGTGCCAAGCCCTCTTATATTCTTTCTCTAAGTGGGAGGTAGCAGTGCCATGCATGGGCCACTCCCACCAGTGGTTGCTCTGGGTGACAGAACTCTTAATACTGAGAGGTAGTTTCTTGTGAGCATCACAATCCTGTCTTCCTGGTCCTGTAAGTGCACAGCCTGAAACACCTGAAGAGGAAATCTTCTCTAACCCCATACCACTTTGCAGCAGAGCAAACAAGATCTAGGAAGGAAGAGTAACTTCACAATCGTGGCCCACCTACTATGTGCTAGGCACTGTGCTAGACCCTTTATATGTATCATCTTAGTCAATCTAATTCTTAAAACAACCACAGCATCCCTATAGTGGACAAGGTGGCACCTCCCCAACATCCAATCCCTCTTATCCTGGTAACCATTCTGATTCCTATCAGTGTGCCCACACCTTTTCGATATAGTCCATATGTTCTGGAAAAGGTGACCTTCCCTGCCTCTAGAGGTAGGGCAAGTGGATGGGGATTAAAATGATGCATATAAGCTCATTTTCTGGTCACAGATCAGGGAACATAGGTGACCAAAATTGGGTCAATAAGAAATATGTTAAGGATGTTGAAAAGAAGCTCAATTGTTCCCTCTCTCTGCCTCTGCCTCTCCCTCTCTCTCCCTCTCTCTCCTACTGGGAGGTGTACTGAGCTAATATGCAGCCTGGCATTGCTATAGCCATTCAGGATAACCAGCTGTAGATGAATATGACTCCACAAAATCTGGAGCAAAGGGATGGAAAGAAATCAATTCTTTGTTGATGTCACTGAATGCTGAATCAAACAATGCTGTTTTCCTTACTTCTTAAATTTTCTGTTATGTGGGAATCAAAATCAAATAATACCATTTATTTATTTGCCTTGTTCAAGCTGGCCATTATATTGCTTGCAACGTAAAGAGTCTTAACTATATTGGTTAGAGTAAGGCCAAGTTGTCCTAACAAGAAGACTCAACAGTAACAGAGTGGTTTGAAGTCGGATCTCATTTCTCTCGTATGTAACGGTGGGCAGATGTTCCAGCTGGACAGACAGCTGTGCTCCAACTGTTTATCTAGGGACCTGGTTTCTTCCAAAGTCATTGCTCTGCCATCCCTACAATCTTACTCTCATCTCCATGGTCAAGGTTGGGGTGCTCTTGGTTCCAGCTTGTAAGGAAAGGAACATGAAGGAGTCTTATGTCCCAGATCCAAACATGTCAAGCAGCACTCTACTGGTGGGGAATTAGCTCCTTGGCCACATCTAACAGCAAGGCAGAGCTGGAAACATATTACTAGCCACATGTCCAGCTATATGCCTATTACCACAAAAGAAAACAAAAATGGATTGGGGTGGACCACTAGCAGTCTTAGCCACATTAACCATTAATTATAGAACTCATTTTATAGAGGAGAAATGTAAGGCTAAGAAAACTTGCCTAAAGTCACATAACCAGTAAGTAGCAGACCAAGAATCTGAATTCAAACCTCCAAATCTTGCTACTGCACTCTTCATAGGGTAGACTTCTTGTTCTTCTATGTATATATGTTGTATCCCCTCTAAATTTTATCTCTTAAAATAACATTAGCAACATACATGGCATAGGTTGCTAACTCCCACTCTGTCAGTTGCCTGGTTCCCTGCAAAGAAAGCTAGCTTCCTTCTAAACTTCCAACCAGGACTTTATTTTCTGTTGTCTAGAGGAAAAAGTGTTGAATAAGGATTGACATGATTGCCCCAGGCCTGGAACTTAGAAAAAGAGAACTAAATGGTGAAATCTAGCCAAAGGATGGTTACCTGACAACCACAGGAGAAATCAAGAAGCAAACTGAGGCCAGAAGTAGAGAGAGAAAACTCATGGCATCTGCAAGAGCAGGGAAATGCGTGAGTGGGGGATGGGTGGCCACTGAAGTCAATGATAAAAGAGGATGAAAGGAAAAATTGGGAATGTACACAAACTGGGTAAATTTAGGTCATTCAGATTTAATCTGTGTCAGAGCACTCCTCTTATTAATTTGAATTGTGAGTACATTCCCAAAAAGAAAAAAAGGGTTACAAAGTAAAAAATGAAAAATTCTCTCCCCCACCCTATGCCCTAGGCACCTAATTCCTCTCCACCAAGGGACTAAATATTATTAATTTCTTTGATATCATTCTGGAATATATATATATATTCTGGTATAAATATTCTTTCTCTACCCTTATGTTACCCAGTTTTCTGCACCTTAATTATTTTTCACTTAAAGCATCTTGGAGATCTCTTAATGTGTGTACATAAAATGTATCCTAATTTTTATGGCTGCATTATATTCCATTATTTGGATATGCCATCATTATTTAATTAATCCCTTATTGACAGATACGTGGCTTGTTTCCAATTTTTTGTTATTACAAACAATGCTGCAATGTATAGCCTTGTGAATTTGTCATTATCTATATGTGACAAATCCGTAGGATAAACTCCTAGAATTGGCTTTGACTTATCAAAGGGTATAGATATTCATAATTATGAAGGACATTTCCAAATGCCCCTGCATATAATTATACCAATGTATTTTCCAACCAATCATGTGTGAGGGCACCTTACTCCTCACACTCTTCCCAACACAGCTTGTCAATGTCTTTTATCATTGCCAACTAATGCATGGTGGCTGTGTAAACTTAAGTTCTATTTCTCTTATCATGAAGTTAGTTATCTCTTACTTTTTAATTTTTTAATTTTTATTGTGGTAAAATTATGTAACATAAAATTTGCCACGATAACCATTTTAAAACATAAAATTCAGTGGCATTAATTATATTCACAATGTCACACAACCATCACCATTCTACTTCATTTTTTAAATTATTTTAGGACTATTTGGTTTACGTACATAGAGCAGAAATTTTCAATTCATGTGCTGCAAGAGGCACTCTGGTGTGCTGTGAGAATTTCTAAAACATGTAGTACCCAACTATTTAGTCAGGGACACTGACCTCTTTAACCTTAGATTGTCAAATTTTAAAAAATGACAACAGCCAACACAACAATAACCATCTGGAGTGAAGGCCTTGTCTTGAACCATAAATATACAGGTTATATAATAGAGTTGTATCGTATTGGTCATGTCACATAACAAGTTTTCATCTGATTGGTCCTTATACACAAGGACAGGCACTTGATTTTTTTTAAAGTAATTTTGGAGGGTAGTTATCTTTTATATGTTTAAGAAACATTTGTATTCTCTTTTCTATGGATTTCTGTTTGTACGTTTTTAGATAGGGCTAGTTGTCTTTTTCTTATTCATTTGTAAGACCTTTTTACATGTAAAGACAATTAGTCCTTGTCCATTAAATGAGTTGCAAATATTTCCCCTTTTTATAATTACCATTTAACTTTGCTTATGATAAGTTTTGCATTTCAGGAAAAGATTGTTTTTATTCACTCTCTGAAGTGTCTCTCGTAATTGTCAGGAGCTCCTTAAACAAGCCAGACTTTACTGGACAGGTAGGAAAGGAGCATGAACTTAGGGGAACTTCACTCTTAAAGATTTCCTCTCCTGTCTGACTGATCCCATTTTTTTAAAGATACATTTTATTAATTATGCTCTTACATTTGTCACAGTTTTCCTCCTTTCCCCCTCTCTACCAGGTACCCCCATTCTCTCCAGCCAACCCCCCACCTTAGTTCATGTCCATGGATCATGTATATAAGTTCTTTGGCTACTCCATTTCCTACACTGTTCTTAACACTCCCCTCTCTATTTTGTACCTACCAATTTGTACTTCTTAATCCCTGCACCTTTTCCCACATTCTCTCCCTTCCCCTCCCAGCTAGCAACCCTCCAAATGATCTTCATATCTATGATTCTGTTTCTGTTCTGCTTGTTTGCTTAATTTGTTTTTATAGTTTGATTTTTACATTCAGTTGTTGATAGTTGTGAATTTATTACCAGTTTAATGTTCATAGATTTGATCTTCTTATTTTCTTCTAGATTTCCCTTTAACATTTCATATAATAATGGTTTGGTGATGATGAACTCCTTTAGTTTTACCTTGTCTGGGAAGCACTTTATCTGCCCTTCAATTCTAAATGATAGCTTTGCTGGATAGAGTAATCTGGGGTGTAGATCCTTACTTCTCATCACTTTGAATACTTCTTGCCAGTCCCTTCTTGCCTGCAAAATTTCTTTTGAGAAATCAGCTGGTAGTCTTAAGGGTATGGTCTTTGTAGGTAACTATCTGCTCTTCTCTTGCTGCTTTTAAATTTTCCTCTTTGTCTTTAACCTTCGGTATTTTAATTATGATGTGTCATGCTGTGGTCCTTTTTGGGTCTAACTTGTTTGGGACTCTCTGTGCTTCCTGGATTTGTTTGTCTATTTCTTTCACCAAATTGGGGAATTGTTTTTACAAATAAGTTTTCAATGTCTTGCTCTTCCTCTTCTCCTTCTGGCACCCCTATGATTCAGATAGTGGTATGTTTGGAGATGTCCCAAAAGCTCCTTAGTCTATCCTCATTTTTTGGATTCTTTTTCTTCTTGCTGTTCTGAGTGAATGCTTCTTGCTTCCTTATGTTCTAAATCATTGATTTGATTCTCAGCTTCATCCCTTCTACTATTCTTTCCCTGTAGATTTTTATTTATTTCATTTCTGCCTGAATCTTTATTATGCTGTTGAAGTACCCAGTGAATTCTTTGAGCATCCTGATAGCTAGTGTTTTGAACTCTGCATCTGATAGGTTGCTTATCTCCATTTTATTTAGTTATTTTTCTGGAATTTTGTTCTGTTCTTTCATTTGAGTGATATTTCTTTGTCTCATCTGGCAGCCTCCCTGTGTTTGTTTCAGTGTACAAGGAAGAGCTGCTTTGACTCCTTGTCTTAGTGTAGTTGATTGTAGAAAAGCACACTTGTAAGTTATGTAGGGCAGAGCCTTAGGTAATTGCCAGGGCTGGGCAACCCATGTCACTGCTCTGTGATTCTGTGTAGGGGAGGGCTCAGAGAGGGGACAATGCTGCTGCCTGGCCTCTGGAGTTTTGTCTGGGAGGAAGCTCTCTCCCAGCACTCAACCTGTTGCCAGTCACATCAATTTCTCCCCATATGCGTCTGGTGCCTTTGCAGCTGTTGCCCTGGTGCTGAATCCCAGAGGGGGTGAGTCTGCATAAGTCTTAAGTCCATTGCAGGCCCTTTAAGAGGAGTCTCCTGTGAATCCTGCAGTTTCTTCCACCACCCCAACCCCCACTGGTTTTTACAGCCAGAAGTTATGGGTACTTATGTTCCTGTTGCTGTAACCCTGGGCTGGGTGGTCTGGTGTGGGTCTGGGATCCCTCACTCCTGAGGTATCCCTTCCAATTTTATCCACCACAAATGGATGCGGAACCACCCATTCCACGTCTCTATGACTCTTTACGTCACTCCATGTCTCCATGCCTCTCCAAGCCTCTCCATCTTACCACACCCCTCTGCACATCTCCATGTCTCCACCCCTCCTGTCCATCTGGATGAATGTGGTTTCTTTAAAGCCTTGGTGTTGGACTTCCATACGGCTCAATTTTCTGATGAATCTAGGTGATATTTGTTTTACAGTCTAGTTGTAATTTTTGCTGTAGTTGTTAAAGGGGGCAAAGTGTGTTTACCTATATTTCCACCTTGACGGGAAGTCTGATCCTATTCTTATATATTTTGATAGTATCTTCACAGAACTCACCCCACTGAATAAAATTTAAATTACTATCCATGGCTTATAGTAGTAACAGAGTGCAAAAGAAGCTCTTCCTGCCCTTTGGCTTCCCAGTGTGAACCCTGAGAAGAAAAGAAGAGATATCAACACTTTCTAAGAAGGGCTTCTGGTGGCTAACTTGGCTCAAATAAAAAAGCAGAGTCTAGCAGCCATTTCTGCTCAGAGGCCTCTCACGCAAACCACACTTTGCAGACAAGCCTCTGCGCTGGCCTGCCTATTGGCACTGTGTTTCTGTCTTCTGAGCCAACACTTACAAAGGTTTCCTGGAATCCTATTTTAATCAATAGGACTAAGTCTTTCCTCATTCAATTGGAGCTGTGCAGTTCTGACCAGAGTGGCTCTATTCTGACCAATCAGGACAGTGCCTTTGGACAAATCAAACTGTGACAATTCAGCAACCTCATTTGCATGAGGGCAAACCAATCAGGGACTAGGAACAGGGACTTCTGTCTATATAAATCAGCTCTCCTCTGGCACCAGGAATGCATTTTCCATGAATACTCAAGTTTTCAGGAGCTGAGACACTGAGGACCAGTGCAGTGGGACAGAGGGGAGTAGTCCATTACAGAGCAGAGCTGCCTAGATGAAGGGGAACCTGTTCCCAAGGCTGCCTGGCCCAGGGGCCACCTCACAGAAGTGTTGTTTTCACAGCTGCCCTGTATTATCCTTGAGCTGTTTGCTCCAAATAGTTTCCCTCTTCACCACACCCCATACTGGACACATCAAGTTTCACTCTTTATGAACCTACTTTCTCCATACAATTCAATTATAACAGTCCTTCGTAGGTAGTTATTCAATGAATGGGACTGACCTGAACACAAATGGGCTTTTGGACAGGGTTACTTGATGGATGGGAAAAGAAAACAAAGAAGAAAGGGAAATGAATAACAGACGACATCACACTGTAAGTGAGGGCATTCAGGACAGGAATGAAACCACATGTGTCACAGACAAGCAAACACATTTCCCCACACCAGGGAAGATGAAGCACGTCTTAAAAGACCGAACATCAGTCTCAGTGGTGGGTTTCAGGACCCCAAAGATTGTGACAGTATGGGGTGAAGTGGAGGAAGCCCCTTTTCAAAGTCTAGTAAAAATGTAAGCAGTATTTTTTTAATGTCACCAAGAAAAGGTGCTGAAGCAGCTTTGGAGAAGATTCTGGTTCCTTCTGAATTTCTCAACCTGACCCATGACAGTTACAAAAAACCCTCAACTTTCCATCTCAGCTAATCAGCATCTGAGCTAATTCTGACACTACCTTGCAGGACATTTCCCTACCCCACTAATGAGAGAGTAGTCTAGGACTGTAGAATTAGACTGCCGCCTCCCTGTGCTCACCCCTTGTTCCCAGGCCTCCTCTTCCTCTCCACCCTAAAGCACTGTGCTTCCAGGCCTGGTTTCTGCCTGCCTTCCTGACTCTCGCTCTGGCGCCTGCTCTCCCTGGAGCATTGCCCTGAACTTCAGCCTCCTTGGCAGGGGCATTGACAGCATGACTGGCCCTCAGCCACCATCCTGTTCCTCTGAGCCACTGGCCAGAGTCCTCTTTCAACCGGATGGTACCCCTCCACAACCACCCCCACCCCCTTCTCCTGACCACCAGTGTTTCCACTATCCAGTGCACAGTTTTGCCCCTGTTGTGCTTCCCTCCCTCCACTAGATGGGACCCCATGGGCACCTGTACCAGCTAGATCAAACCCAGAGTCCCTGCACACAAATACCAACTCAACCTGCTTTAAACAATAAGTATGTTTACTAACTTATATCACTAGAAGTCCAGAGATGGGACGATTCTAGATTTGGTTACTTCTGGAGCTCAAGGTGTCATCAAGGACCTAGTCTCTTGTCTTTCTTCTCTGACAACCCTACCATGTTGCCAACTCCTTTCACAAGACAGGCATAGTAGCTCTAAGCAATGAGTGATGCACTGGAGTGGGCTCCTGTGGGCTCCTAAGAGCCAAGCGTTAAATTTTCCAGCCAATTATTGAGATATTGGTAGCTTAAAATCAGCCATCCTGAGAGAATTTGCATCACAGAAATAGAAATAGGTATACACTATAAATCAGGGCCTTTTGTTTTTGGAGAGGGTGTTAACAGCATCTTAATACTGCATCACATTCTCACACAATAACTTCTAGAGGCAGAAAGGGTCTGTTTCTCAAATACATCTTTTTGAGGAGCAAAGAAACTTCTGCAAGACCTGCAGAAGGTTGCCCCACTCCCACCTCCTTGGCTGGATTGTGTCACGTGGATGGTCCCAACCAAAGATTGGCAAATGGATGAGTTCTGATAACTTCCCTAAAGCACTTTGGGTACCTGATACCTGAAACCAGGGTAAGCCAGGGCTCTGTTTGCTAGAAGTAAGGAAGGTGAGAGCCTTTGAGTGGGCAATCAGCAAGGTCTGTCACACAAACCCCCACACACCATCCACCCTGCTATTGAGAGTTTATCTCTCTGTCCCGGTCCATCTTGGAGGTTTCAGCAGGTTTACAGGGCACGTGGGTTATGACAGCTGAGATGTTTGCAAGACTATCTCGCTGGAAGAGTGAAAGACAACAGCAGAAATCAGAGAGGCATTTTTTTTCTTAGATTCTAGGCCTGCAATTTAGCCAAGTGGTTCAAAAAACAAAAAAGAAACAAACAAAAATACTAATTTTGTTTAAGCTCTATCAAATGAATAAAAGTTCTCTTGTCTCCACTTGATCATGCTTTTTCTATAAAGAAATTCATAATTTAAAAGAATTCCATGTGTGTCAAGAAGAAAATTACCTTAATTTTTATGTGTTGACATGCAATTTAAATTGAGTTAAATAAATATAAGACTAGATCCTGTTAAGCAGTTCACTCAAAATTCACTTTTCTCAATTAGGATTTAACCTAATCCTGTTTTCTCTCCAGCTTGGATAGACCATAAGTTTGAACTCACCTGAATCTATTCTTTGGAGTCATTCCCTCCAAAGGCTTGTCTATGGTTGCAAAACTGTCAGTGACACTGTGAAGCATCACAGTCCACGTTGTCTGTTTTCACAGTGGCTTCCCAGAAAAGGAATAGCCTGCTCTCTGATAATTTCAAGAAAGTATCCAAATTGCCCTTCTCTGCAACCCATCCAACTTCTTGTACCTTTTCCCTTCCGTATTTAAAAAGGATATTTGCCTAAAAACCACAATACTTTTATCATATTGGCAATAATTCTCTAAAATCTAGTCAGTATTAAACTTTTCCCAGTTGTTCTCCCCTACAAAACATAGCTGGTTTTCACAAATGAGGCTCATACATTGCATTTAGTAGTTACATCTCTTTGGTTTGTTTTAAGCTAGAAGAGTTTTCCTACTCATTTTTTAAAAGATATTGACCTTTGAAGACACCAGACCAGTTGTCTTGCAAATATCCCCAAATTCTGGATTTGTCTGATTGTTATCTCAAGGTGTTGTTTAACTTGTTTTTCTAGCCTTGGTGTCCTGTTAAAATAAAGGGCTGATTAGAGTAAGGCTGAATCAGTCAGTCCTCACAGGAACTAGATAGCACACTCAAAGGGTTAAACTGAAGGGAGTTGAGTACATGACTATTTGCAGACTCCTGCAGGCACAGAGGACAACATGGGGCAGGGGTGAAACACTTCAGAAGTACCACCTGGGACCCATCATCTGGAGCTTTGGAAGAGCAGCCCCTAACAGGATCTGTAGATGTAAAAAGACACAGTTACTGCCCAAACTGTACCCAGGCAGGCAGTGAAGTGGTAGGAAATAAATAGCCCAAAGCTTTCTTCTTCATCCTCCAAATTTCTGCCCGAGCCTCCACATTAGCCAAATCTAATCCAAAGCTGGAACACAAGGGATCCTAGGTGATACATCTGCAGAGGGATGTCTCCAGGGGCTAAAGCATGATGGACTAAGGCATCGAGTCGCTTTATAAGGGCAAATGGAGAATAACCAACACACAGTTTAAACATTTTTGGCTAGAACATTGCATAGCTCATGCTGCGAATTTCAGATTGAATCGCATAGGAGAAACATGTTAGGGTGTCTCATCATTAGCAAAGCTGTTTCACCACTTGGTTAAAATGATGACAGCAAGACTTCACCACTGAGATGTAAAGCTTGTTTTCATTTTCATAATCAGCAAGTAATCCAAGGGAAGACACTTTGGCACCAGGAGAATGTTATCATGCCCCAACAAATTTTCACATAATCATTTCAGCTCCCGTTAATGATTCTAATCAGAATCAGTTATTTCATGGGGGTTGCAAAGTGTTAATTTCTCTAATTCTTTCATTCCATGTTTGGTTGGACCCAGTGAAATTTTGTAAACTAAAAAGAGTTGAATAGCAATAATTTCATAGGTCTCAAATTAAAGCATTCATTGGAAAGAAAGAATGTATGTATCTCCTAAACTAGGGAAAAATGATTTCTCCTTAAAAGATGAGGTAAATGCTTACTTGTTTTCCTTTATATACCAATTGTCAAAGTAAAACTAACCACCAAATGAGTAAAAACTGCTGCTGCTCCTTTATCTTTTGACTTAGTCTATTGCATTTTTTCCATTACCATTTAGTCCCCTTGGAACCCCCTCTTCCCAGCAATCACCACACTGTTGTCTATGTCCATGAGTCCTTGCTCCCTTTTGCTCAATCCCTCCACTCACTAACCTCCCCCCTTCCACAACTAGCTGTCACCTGCTCTCCATCTATGAGTCTGTCTCTGTTTTTCTTGTTAGTTCAGTCTGTTCATTAGATTCCACATATGAGTGAAACCATATGGTATTTGTCTTTCTCTGACTGGCTTATTTCACTTAGCATAGTGTTCTCCAGGTCCATCCATACTGTACCAAAGGGTAAAAATTGTCCTCTTTTTTATGGCAGAGTACTATGCCATTGTGTAAATGTTTCATCCATTAATCTATTGATGAACACTTGTGTTACTTCCATATCTTATCAATTGTAAATAACACTGCAATGAACATAGGGGTACTTATGTTCTTTTGTATTAGTGTTTTGGGTTCCTTTGGATATATTCCCAGTGGGATTGCTGGGTCAAAAGGCAGATCCTTTTTTTTATTGTTTTTCAAGTACAGTTGTCTCCATTTTCACCCCACCCATACCTGCCTCCCACACTCGAACCTACCCACTTTGGCTTTGTCCATATGCCTTTTATACATGATCCTTGATGGCCCTTCCCTATAATCCCCTATTATCTTTCTCCCCCCCATTTTTAATTTTTTGAGGTATCTCCACACTTCTTTCCACAGTGGCTGCACCACTCTGCATTCCTGCCAATAGTGCAAAAAGATTCCCTTTTCTCCACATCCTCACCAGCATTTGTTGTTTGTTGATTTATTGATGATAGCCATTCTGACAGGTGTGAGATGGTATCTCATTGTGGTTTTAATTTGCATTTCTCTGATGATTAGTGATGTTGAGCATCTTTTTACATATCTGTTGGCCACCTGTATGTCTTCTTTAGAGAAGTGTCTATTGAGGTCCTTAGCCCATGTTTTAATTGGGTTGTTTATTTTTTTGGTGTTGAGTTTTGTAAGTGCTTTACAAACTTTGGATGTTAACTCCTTAGCAGATGTATCAGCAAGTATTTTCTCCCATTCTGTGGGTTTTCTTTTTATTTTGTTGATGATTTCCTTCACTGTGCAAAAAAAAATAGTTTAATGTAGTTCCATTTGTTTTTGTTTTTCTTTTGTTTACTTTGCCTAGGGAGATATATCCAGTAAAAAAAAAAATGCTATGAGCAATGTCCAAGATTTTGCTGCCTATGATTTCTTCTAGGATTTTTGTGGTTTGGGATCTAACATTTAAGTCTTTGATTCATTTTGAATTTATTCTTGAGTGTGGTGTAAGAAAGTGGTCTAGTTCTTTTTTCTACATGTATTTGTTCAATTTTCCCAGCATCACTTACTGAATAAACAATCTTTAGCCAATTGTATGTGCTTGCTTCCTCTGTCAAGTATTAATTGACTATGAAGATGTGGGTTTATTTCTGCACTCTCTATTCTCTTCCATTGATCTATGTGTCTGTTTTTATATCAGTACCATGATGTTTTGATTACTATGGCCTTGCAGTATAGTTTGATATTAGGTAGTGTGATTCCTCCAACTTTGTTGTTTTTTCTCAGGATTGCTGTTACTATATGGGGCCTTTTGTGGCTCCATATAAATTTTTGAAATATTTGTTCTAGTTCTGTGAAATACATCATTGGAATCTTCATAGGAATTGCATTGAATCTATAGATTACTTTGGGTAGTATGGACATTTTAATAGTGTTAATTCTTTCTATCATGAAAACGGTATGTGCTTCTACTTATTTGTATCTTCTTCAATTTCTTTCTGCAGTGTTTTATAATTTTCCATATACAGATTTTTACATCCTTGGTTAGGTTTATTCCTAGGTATTTTATTATTTTTAAAAAATATTTTATTTATTTATTTTTAGAGGGGGAAGGGAGGGAGAGAGAGGGAGAGAGAGAAACATCAATGTGCGGTTGCTGGGTGCCATGGCCTGCAACCCAGACATGTGCCCTGACTGGGAATCAAACCTGCGATGTTTTGGTTCGCAGCCCGCGCTCAATCCACTGAGCTACGCCAGCCAGGGCGGTATTTTATTATTTTTGAAGCAACTGTGAATGGGATTGTTTTCTTAATTTCCCTTTCTGTTAGTTCATTGTTGGCATATAAAAATGCAATTGATTTCTGAATATTAATTTTATATCCTGCTACTCTGCTGAATTCATTTATCAGTTTGAGTAGTTTCTTGGTAGAATCTTTGGGGTGCTCTGTTTACAGTATCATGTCATCTGCAAATAAACACAGTTTTATTTCTTCCTTTCCAATTTGGATGCCTTTTATTTCCTCTTCTTGTTTGATTGCTGTGGCTAGAATTTCCAGTACTATGTTGCATAATAGAGGTGAAAGTGGACATCCCTTTCTTGGTCCCAGTCTTAAAGGGAACACTTGTAGTTTTTGCCCATTGAGTATGATGCTGGCAGTGGGTTTGTCTATATGGCCTTTATCATGTTTAGATAGGTTCCCTCTATTCCCACTTTGCTGAGAATTTTTATCATTAATAGGTGTTGAATAAGCTTTTTCTGAATCTATGGATATGATCATGTGGGTTTTATCCTTCATTTTGTTTTTTTGTGGTGAATCACATTTATTGATTTGCAAATGTAGTACCAATCTTGCATTCCTGGAATAAATCCCACTTGATTATTGTGTATGAACTTTTTGGTTCATTGCTGTATTTGGTTTGCTAATATTTTGTTGAGTATTTTAGCATCTATGTTCTTCAGATATTGGCCTATAATTTTCTATCTTTGTAGTGTCTTTATCTGGTTTTGGAATTAAGATAATGCTGGCCTTGTAAAATGAGTTTGGGAATATTCCCTCCTCTTGAATTTTATGAAATAGCTTGAGAAACAGAGATGTTAGTTCTTCTCAGAATGTTTGGTAAAATTCACCTTTGAAGCCATGTAGTCCAGGGCTTTTGTTTTTGGGGAGTTTTTTGATTACTGCTTCCATTTTATTAGTTGTAATCTGTCTTTCTAGATTCTCTCATTCTTCTTGATTTATTTTTGGAAGATTATGTTTCTAGGAATATGTCTATTTTGTCCAGATTGTCCAGTTTGTTAGCATACAATTGTTCATAACATATTTTTACAATCCTTTGTATTTCTTTGTTGTCTGTTATTATTTCTCCTCTTTCATTTCTGATTTTATTTATTTGGGTTCTCTCTCTCTCTCTCTGATGAGCCTGGTTTGTCAATCTTCTTTATCTTTTCAAAGAGGCAGCAGCTCTTAGATTCATTGATTTTTGTTTTTGCATCTTTTTTTATACTCTATTTCATTTATCTCTGCTATAATCTTTATTATTTCCTTCCTTATACTACTTTGGGCTTTGTTGGTTGTTCTTTTTCAAGTTTCTTTAAGTGTGAAGTTAGATTGTTTATTTAAGCTTTTTCTTATTGTTGTTGTTTTGTTTAAGATAGATCTGTAATGCTATGAATTTCCCTCTTAGGATTGCTTTCTGTGTCCCACAGATTTTGGATTGTTGATCCATTCATTGTTTAATAACATGTTTTTAGCTTCCATGTCATTGCATGTTTTTCAGTGTTCTTCTTGTGATTGATTTCTAATTTCATAGCACTGTGGTCAAAGAAGATGCTTGATATGACTTCAATCCTCTTAAATTTATTGTGGCTTGTTTTGTGTCCTAATACGTGGTCTATCCTAGGAAACAGTGCATGTGCACTTGAAAAGTACATATATTCTGCTGCTTTGGGGTGAAATGCTCTCAAGATATCAATTAAATCCATTTAACCTAGTGTGTCATTTAAAGCTGCTGTGTCCTTGTTGATTTTCTGCCTGGAAAATCTAGCCATTAAAGTCAATGGGGTGTTAAAATCCCCAAATATGACTATTTCTGTCAATCTCTCCTCTTATGTCCATCAGGATTTGTTTTACATATGTAGGTGCTCCTATGTTGGGTGCATAAAAGTTCACTAGAGTTATATCCACTTGTTGGATTATTCACTTTATCATTATGTAGTGTCCTTCTTTGTCCTTTACTATAGCCTTCATTTTAAAGTCTGTTTTGTTGGATATAAGTACTGCTATCCCACCTTTTTTTTTCTTTTCCATTTGCATGACATCTTTTTTCATTCCTGTACTTTTAGTTTGTGTATATCTTTCGATCTGAGATGAATCTCTTGAGAGTAGCATATACATGGGTGTTTTTTCTTATCTATTCAGCTACCCTATGTCTTTTGCTCAGAGCATTTATGCTATTTACATTTAAGGTGATTATTTATAGATACATATGTAGTGCCCTTTATACTTAGACTGTTTTCCTGTTTTTTTCTCTCTCTCTCTTTTTCTTCTTCTTACAGCAAGCCCTTTAACATTTGTTGCAGGATTGGTTTGGTGTTAACAAACTCCTTTAGCTTTTTCTCATCTGGGAAACTCCTTATTTCTCCCTCGATTTTAAATGATAGCCTTGCAGGATAAAGTAGCCTTGGTTGTAGGCCCTTGGTTTTCATCACCTTAAACATTTCACACCACTCCCTCCTGGCTGAATCTTTTTCCTTGTCTTCCCATTTGGCTGATTCTTTGTATTTTCTGCCTTGGATGTTAAACTAATCAGTCAATAAACATCAGTTGTTAATCAAACATCAGTTGTCTAATCAAACTGTGATCAACAGTCTGGCTTAAACACCACAGGGCAAAGCAGAGTAATTCCTGTGGGTGGGGCTCTTGCCTCCCTTTAGGTTGATGAAACTTGGATAGAAGTGTTCTGCCTAAGAAAGATGGCTTCTGCAGTATGGGGAATGACTCAGCACAGGGGTCCTTGTTGCTATGCCTTTAGTTCTCTCCCCAAAAGCCACCAATCCCAGAGTCTCCTCAAGTGTCTCTAGTCCACTCTGCTCTCCCTCTGCCAGAGCCCAGGGTACATGGCTACAAACCAAATTTTGTGCTTTGGCCCTTTAAAAGGATCTCTGCATCTTTCTTCCCTAGCAGAGATAAACCCTGCTGCTTTTCACAGCTGGATGTTATCTGGGTTCCTCTATGGCTTTGATGCTGTTGGCTGGGCAGCCCAGCTTGGGGTTTAGACCCCACACTTCTCAGGTGGAACCCCTCAGCTGATGAAATATCCCTCGGACACTTCAGCTGCCTCCTGCGGGATCTCAGCCAGCCCTCTTGGGCCTCCTCCGCACTCCTTACCAGCCTTGCTGTGGTTTAAGTGGTTTCTTCTGTCTGTCTGTGGTCATCAGGCTTCTTTCCAGCTAGTGTTCAGTTGGTTATTCAAGATGATTTCTCTACAATTTAGTTGTAATTCCAGATTAGTCCTGGGAGGAGGTTAGTGTAGCTTCCACTTACTCCTCCGCCATCTTGAATCTCGCTCCTTTTCTTCTTCCTCTCCTCCCCCTCCTTCTCCTTTTTTTCTTCTCTTTCTCTATTGCTCTCTCTCTCCCCTAACTTTGTGATGCCCAAATTTATCCAGTGGAAGTTCCTTCAAGCTGCCTCTGCAATAAGCCCCTGTTAGTTTTGGAGGATTTTCTTTTTCTGGAACTATGGGATGTCCTAGGCTCACTTAGGCTAAGTTATGTTCCCTTACCCCAGATCTTCACCAAAAAGCCTTGGCTTGGTTTAGTGAAAAAATGGTATTTAGTGCAGCATCTATGCAGTAGGTATGCTCATTGATATTGATTGAGCTATTACTGCTTCTAGCCTCTAACAGTGGATAGAGCTCATATATATATACACACACACATAAACACATACCTTAAACCAAGAGTTTATATTAACATTTCTAATTCAAATTTAACATTATGGGGTAATCAGGAACAGTTATAAGGAACAAGGATTTAAGCTGGCCTTGGGAGATATGTAGCATACCTTTTTAAAAAAATAATGTTTCTGTAATATAACCACATTTCCAAAGAAAGACAGAATAAATTTACCAATAATTTTACCCTTTTAATGCAACCATTAAAAATAATTTTATACAAGTCCTGGTGGTTAAGAGTTTTAATAAGGAGATAAGGGGCTGTGGAAATTCCAAAAAGGAGAGAGCAGGTCCTAAAGTATACATAGGACTTGAAATAGAAAATCTATGTAACAACATTGCTCATCTTTAGACCTTGACTCCCTGGGTGCATAATCTTTCCCCTATTCCTGCTCATCAAAATGATATTCATCCCTCAAAATACAGCTCAATAGCTTTCCTTGATTCTTCCAGCCAGGTGTAGCCTTGCCCTATCCTCAGTGCATTTCTGTGGACCTGATGCCATTTTCCACTTGATACCTTTTAGAGGTATTTGTGTACCTATGTCATCTCTCTAATGAGTTTTCAAGCTTCTTGAAGTCAGGAATTATATCTGGTTGTCTCTATTCTCAAAGCCCTTTTCTCATTAAGTAGTTTATATATGAAAGGCTTCCAGTAAGCATTTGCTACACTGAATTGAGTTCTGGAGCACCCTAAAATGAATCTAACAAGTTTGCACTGTGTTGTGCAGACCCTCTATAACTGTTCTTTTCCCAAGTTGGAGGAAACGTTACTTTCACATGATTATCTTTCATGCTACTTACTCACTTTTGAAACCTAGGGTTCATGTTATTTCCAATTGGTGAAATTATACTCAAGATTGTTTATTACAATCCTTCAGTTCTCTAGTAATACTTCAATTTACTTTAGATACTGCTTCTAATTTTCAAATAACAATTTTAAACAGCTTTAAATAGAATATATTAGTTTTTAAACAGACATAAAGTGTTCTACCTTCACGTGTAAAAATGTCATTAGACTGAGAGATGTGAAAAATGGTCTAATGCTACACAAAGGATGTGATTAAATTGCCTTCTTAGTAGGCTGTAAAGAAAAAGGCAACCTGCTGATATTGTTTAAACTCTCCATGATAGAGGCAGATGGATACATTATTATAAGAGACCTGGAGGTCCCTTTCAGCTCTGTGATTTTAATTGAGCTATATAAATTTACACAGTCCCACCTGTCTCATGACTGAACTAAATTGGTTTAGATCTAAACCTCATTATTGGCAAATAGCAATTTCAGTAATACTTGACAACAGAGAAATTTGTTGGCCTCCATTTTCTTATCTATAAGATGAGAAAGCTGAATTGATTAATCTCTGTGATCATGAAGGACTGTAACTCCATAAATCTTTTGGAAATATATTATTCAAATACACACTTTCTATGATATTGACTGAGAATAATTTTTTGGCTCCTAAATCTTCCTAATAGCTGATAGATCTTTCTGAAAACCAAATTTAACTTTATCAAATACCTTTAAATTTCTAACAGGAATATTATATCTGGGGAAAAGGATAAGGAAGAGACAGACACATGGGAAGATCTCAGGACATGGATTTGAATCCCAGCTCTTCTATTTACCAGCTACATGACCTTGAGCAATTTACTTACCTTCAGTATTTGCATCTAAAATTAAATAACAGCTACCAGTTCATACCAGTTAGGATGGCTACTATCAGAAAAACAGAAAATAACATGGGTTGATGAGGATGTGGAAAACAATGGAACCCTTTTGCACTATTAATGGGAATGTAAAATGGTATAATCACTGTGGGAAACAGTGTTAGAGTTCTTCAAAAAATTAAAAATAAAATTATTATTTTTCCTGTTTCCAGACACATATGCAAAAGAATTGAAAGCCAGGGTCTCTCCATTTGCACACCCACATCCATAGCAGCATTATTTAAAAATAGCCAAAACAGGGAAACAATCTAAATGTCCATCAATAGATGAATGCATAAGCACAATGTGGTTTATACATATATAATTCAGCCTTAAAAAGGAAGAAAATTCCAACTTCTGTTACAACATAGATGAACCTTGAAGGCATTACACTAAGTGAAGAAAGTCAGACACAGAAGGACAAATGTGGCATGATTCTGCTTGTATGCGGTATGCCTAGAATAGGCAAATTCATAAAGATGAATAGTTACTAGGGCTGAGGATGGGGGGAAATAAGAAGTTATTCTTAAATTGGCATAGAGTTTCAGTTTGTAAGATGAAAAGACTTACAAGCTGAAGTCTTAATGTAGCTTAGTAGCCTGTAAAGGAAAAGACAACCCGCTGATATTGTTTAAACTCGCCATGTACAGCTACCACCTGTGTAATAGTGGTACAATATGAATATATGTAATACCATTAAACTTAAGAATTATTGCGATAGTAAATTGTACATTACATTATGTAGATTTTAATACAATTTTTAAAATTGGGGAAATTTTAAAATAATTTCTGTCTGTGATATTGTTATGAAAATCAAATTAGATAACATGGATGAAAGTCCTGCCGTACCACCTGGCATCTTGTGGATAATGAACAAATGTTTTTTGACACACCCATTAGTATAGTTTTGGTGGCCAGACGTAATTAGAATTCCCAGGTCAGACTGCCCATTGTGCTAATTAAGGTTTTTGTTGTCAGCATCAGAAATCTGCTCTGGCTAACTCAAGTCAAAAAACAAACAAACAAAAAAAAACGATATTTACTAGAACAACATGGAAGAGTTCACAAAATCAAAGAGGAGGCTGGAGAGCCAGGCCCAACAAAGGACAAAAAGTAAAGCCACTTCAGTGCTTGTGTAGCAGGATATTACAATCGTCCAGACAGGGTTTTGTCTCTGGAATAAGTGAGAAGCAACTGTTTTTAGTCTTCTATTGTCACACTGATCCAGACTGAGGTTCCAGGGGGAGAACCCATTTAAGTTCCCAGGAATCTCACATCTTCCCTTTATCTATGGGTGACCAGGGTATCTTAGTGAACAGTCCCACCAGAATGCAACCACTGCGAGAGAAGCCATTCCCCAAAAGGAAAACATTAATGTCGTTGCTAAAAGATAGTGAATGGATTTAGGCTTGACAAAATTAAAATAAAAATTTCCACTAATCACCAACACTTTTGTATTTTGGGAAAATAGGAGGTGTTTGGGAAGAACTACATGGAAGTACTTCTAGAACTCCGCCAAAGACCTAGCTGCTGCACGGACAAAAGTTATCATCAGAGGACTGGATATCCAGCCAACCTTTCCCCATAGTCTGGAAGGCTCTGCCCAGAACTGACAGTGGTACCCTAGTTGTGCTGCTGTGCAGCCACCCCACCCCCACCCCCTGCTCTCATTTATCAAATCCTGTGACACAAGACTTCACCTCCTCCTGATTCCATTTGCCTTTAAACTCTGTACCTTGCTGGAACCTCAAACTCAAGATTTTGCCTTTATGAAATTTCTGGCTACCACCCTCAGTCAATTTTCTAGGCTTTTGTACTTAACACTGTCCCTTTGACATTGTAGTTTGGTTACTTACCTCTCTTTGCCTCCATTGTCTTCTGTGTAAAATGAAACCTGATAGTAGGGTCAGGCGAGCTGATGAACAAAGTATAAGAAGGATAAAAAATTGAGGAAGACAAAGCCCTTTTGACTTTGCCTCCAGGGAGTAACTTTTGCCTCCAGGGAGAAACATCAGAACATTTTCACACGACTGTTTACTGCTGAGTCTAAGACAGTTTCACACAGTGCATCCAAAACCTTATTAGGAAGCAAAACTTACCTCCCAAAAAACCTCATCATAAAGGACACACCATGGACCAAGGAAGTACTATAAACCAGTAAGGAATTGACAAGTATCCAGGGATCTGGTTTCTAGTTCAGCCTTACCAAGAACAAGCTAGGCTGCTATGGAATATTTACTTACCTCTCTGATCTTTCTTTTCCTCCCTGTTAAATTAGAGGTTTGAGCACTGACTGGTGTGGCTCAGTTGGTTGAGCATCATCCCTGCAAACAAAAGGTTGCCAGTTTGATTCCTGGTCAGGGCACACACCTGGGTTGTGGGCCAGTCTCCAGTTGGGTACATGCAGGAGGCAACCAATCAATGCTTCTCTCACACATCGATGTTTCTTTCATACGTCAATGTTTCTCTCCCTCTCTTTCTCCCTCCCTTCCCCTCTCCCTAAAAATAAAGAAATAAAATATCTAAAATAAATAAATAAATAAAGGTTGAACAAGATCTAGTCCCTAAATCTCCCTGCTTATACATTCAATTAGTCTAAAACAAGGTGGAGCCAGACCCTAAATAAGAGCTACAAAGAAAAGCTAAAGCAAGATGAGGGAGCAGAGAGTGACCAAGGTTCTGTTAAAGATACCATAATCAGGAAAGACCTCTCTGGGAAGCTGACATTTGCAGAGATTAAAGGAAATAAGATAGTCAACACATGGATTTTTGGCAGGGGAGAGAGGTCTAGGCAAGATCTTGCTTTTTTTAATGCTCACTGCTATGTACCATGTGACAGGAACTTTCATTCCCTCTCAAATTTCTCATGCCTGTCAAGAGGAAACCATGAAGAGATCATGCCAGCCCAGCACAGGTCCTAGTGGAGCTGGATGGGGCACAGCAGAGGCTGGGTGCCCAAGACTAAGGGTGCAGTACGCTAGCCATGCCTCAAAGGGTAGTGGTGATCAAATCCCAGTGAGCAAATCCATAACGGGTCATCAATTTAAAGGGATTGTTGAAAAATGGAACTCATGAGATTAAATGAGTAGACAAAAGAGAGAAGCTAAAGCCCTAACAAGTCAAGCTGTAAAACAGAACTTGTCCTAGAATGATGTTTTTCAAACTGAGAGTAATGACCCATTGGAGAGTTATTACATCAACTTAAAGGGTCACAATTAGCTTATTTAAAAAATTAAATTAGAAAAGAATGGACTTTCCAGCGTACATCGCATAGAGGAAGTGCAAGTGATTTGCTTTGTAAAACATCTGTTATACACACACACACACACACACACACACACACACACACACATAATGAGTTACTTTGTAAACTTTACTTCTCACTGTGGATCATAAACAAAAAAATGTGAAAGTCAATAGCCTAGAAAAAGTCTAGATATGAAATATGGATGCCAGTGGCAGATTTTTAGTCAAAGATTTATGAGGATGGCCCAAGTTAATTTAAAGGGGACATAACAGAGCCCTGACTGGTGTGGCTCATTTGGTCGGGCATTGTTCCACAAAATGAAAGGTCCCTGCTTAGATTCTTGGTCACGGCACATGCCTGGGTTGTGGGTTCAGTCCCTGGCTGGGGCATGTACAAGAGGCAACCAATCAATATTTCTCTTACATCGATGTTTCTCTCCCTCTCTTTCTCCCTCCATTCCATTCTCTCTAAAAATAAATAAGTAAAACCTTTTTAAAAAATAAAAATAAAGGGACCATAGCAGAACATACAAACACTGCTAACAGAAGTTTAAATGCAAACAACCTATATGAAAATATTTTACTAGTATATCCCAATGTTCATTAAAAAAGAAAAACTACTTCTCCCATCTTCATATATCTATCCTAAAGTGATAATTCAAAATACACAGTTTTATGCACTGAGATTTTTATCACAACATTATTTATTAAGTGGAAATTGGGAAATACCTAAATGCTCAACTTTAGGGGAATGGATAAATTATTGCATACCTTGCATCAGCTCTCTTTAATTTACTTAGCAGGAATGGGAATCTCATTTAAAAAGGAAAACAAAACAAAACAAAACCAAATAAATGCAAATCATGACCGCACCCCAGGGTTACAGTGGATTCAATTTCCCATCCACTGGCTTCCTCTTCTTGGTCTTCTGTTCCCTGGCTTCCTTGCAGGTTTATGACAGTGTGTCTTGGCCTCCTCTTGTCATCTAACCTGTTGATTTTGGAACTCCAGTTTTTGGACTATCTGTTCATCTTAGACTTCTGCCTCTGAATGCAACCAAGTCTAGAATCTCTTCATTGGTACCCTATCCCCACTGCCTCCTGTCTTCTCTCTTCCCCATCAATGGACACGTCTTTCCACTAGACCTCTCACTGAGCCCTTGCCCTTTAGAAAAGAAGGTCAGAAAAAATGTGATATATCCATACAATGGAACATTGTTCAGCTACTAAAATTTGGTTTTATAAATAATTTTGGTAACACGGCAAAATGTTTACATCATTAAGGCTGGGTCAAATGCAAAGACCTAGGCCTGAAAGGAAACCAGGAATTGAGGAGAAGTGATTTGGGCCTGACAAGGCTCTCACTGTTAAGCAATATGTGGAAGCAAAGAGGGAAGAAGTAATTTCTTAGTATAATAGAGTCAGTTTTCTTAGTTCATAAGAATATGGTCAAAGTTGTATAAATAACATGCAAAGTAGATTTAGGAGGTGTTTAAGGAAATTAATTTCCTAGAACGTAGGGCTTGTTTAAATGTCAGATATACCTGGACACAAAGAGCAGAAGCCAGAAGTAAAAGAGCTGTGCTCTCCCACCTTGTCATTTCAGAAGCCAGAGAGACCCCCACCCTTTGTCACTACTACCAGCACCCACAAAAAGTACAAATTTAGATCTGAAATGTTGGGTTAAAATTGTTTTTAAACTAAAAAAGAGAAAAATAAATCCAAAATATACAATTTTATGCACTGGGCCTGCAAATAACAAGTAAATGAAGTTGACCAAGTTTTTTCTTTAAAAAAAAGGGGGCATGGTGGGTGCTGGGACAGATGAAGTGCAGGCGCCATGCCCTCCAAAGAGAGCCAGCTGCTTCCCAGCTCCCATCAGCTGTCGCCCTGCAAGAATGCGAGCCCAGCATTGTCAGATGTTGATGGTTTTACAAGAGATGCTAGAAATGTGACTTTTTATGTGAAAAACATTTTAAAACAATATGTAGGCCAAACATATTCACACTACAAAACTGTAATGAATAGCTGCAGTCTTTGGGTGATGGGGTTTGGGATCATTTTTATTTTCATTTTTTACATTTGATTGCATGCTCCAGAACTTTAACAGTGAACATGATATCACTTTTATAATCAGAGAAAAATTGCTACATGTCAAATTTTTAAAAAGTAATTACTAAACAAAGCATTAAAATAATGATCAAATAACGAATGCTACAGGGATTTTCTCTGGGTAGATCTTTATAGGATACTAAATTTGTACAATATGTTTTTCTTTGAAAGTTTGCAGTCTATCAACAATAATTTCAGCTGCAACACACTAAGACTCAGGTTTACTGATTCTGGGTTTGCAGTCATTATCTTTGGCTATTGTTTCCAGATTAGGACTTATGAAAGCAAATTGTTCTATAATATTATCATCACTTTCTACTCGCTACAATGTTTAGCCCACATTCTATAACATGGAGTCTTCCTGAATCTGAGTAGAGGTGGGAAAAAAGAGCAGGTAGTTCTTCCTTGAGAGTAATTATAAGGTATATCCACTACATGGGTGGCTAGGAGTATTAAATGAGTTCAAATCTGCAAAGCACTCAAAGGGGTGTCTGGCACTAGGCAGGCATGAAGTGAGCACTAGCTGTCATTGTTATTATGGCTGTTTTGTGCACACACGTATACCTGCAACAACTCTGAAAGGATCTCAGAAAAGGAAACTCCTTGAGAGAATTAAAGAAACTCCCACCCAAAGCAATTGCCCTAAATCAGTGATTTTCAACTAGTGCACTGCAAGAATTTTTAAAACATGCAGTACCTGATTATTTCGTCAGGGGCACTGACCTCTTTTCCCTTAATCATCAAATTTTTAAAAAATGACAACAGCCAACGCAATAGCAATCTGATACGAATGTCCTGTCCTCAACCATAAATACATAGGTCATAGAAGAGTTACATCTTATTGGTCATGTTGCATAGTAAGGTTGCATCTGATTGGTCCATTCTTGGTACCAGAAATCCTTATATACAAGTAGAGCCACCTGATTTTTTAAAAAGTCACTTTGGAGCAAAAACGGTAAGTAATTAATCAATCAAAATTATACACATTTTGGTCAGATGAGCAAAAAATATATTTTGATGCCTCCAAATTTTAATAACTAGTTTCTGTGTGCCATTAGATGAAAAAGTTTGAAAATTGCTGCCCTAGATCTAAAGATATTTATTCCAAGGGCAAACTTTTAAACGCTAAAGACAACTAGTATTTACCAAGGTCTTACAGTGTGCCACGCACTTGGATAAATGCTCCAAACATCAACAAACATTACACATTTATGATCTCTAGATAACAGATAACTCTCCTCCCCTGCCCTTCTCTCTCTCTCTCTCTCTCTCTCTCTCTCTCTCTCTCTCTTATTACTATCTCTCAGGATTTAGTAATATCTCAGGAAAAGACAAGAACATTGGTTAAAGAGAAGGAAAAAAGTCAAAGAAATAAAACATGAAACAAAAGGAAAGGAGGAGGAAAGAGGGTGATAAAAGGGAAAAGCAGGGGAGTGTTGAACATGATTAACATCATACCACACGCCTCAGATTATTGTGGAGAATGTCAAACCTTCCATTCCTTAAGGGACTCAGTCTTTACAGGGAGCATGAGAAGGACAGAGCAGTGTGGTGAGCCAAACCGAACGCCTGCTCCCTCATTCTGCTCAAGGTCAGCCTTGGCTATACACATTTATCAGCTATGGCGTGAAAACCAGCTACAGATGAACTGCCTCCATGAAAACCAGCACTGAGGTGTTTATATTAGGATCTTGTGCAGAGGTAGCCTAGAGTTGTGCATTTTCTCCTCCCAGAAGAGCCCTGTGCATCTATTTGGTTCCTGATGCTTGCCAGTGGGCTTTGGCTCAGTGTTAATGATTTTGTTCCTTTTGAAACCCTGCAAGACTTTATTCCTTCTGGTTTCCAGAAGTCATGTGCCATGATGACCTCAACCTAGTAACAGTTTTGCTGTGATAAAAAGAAACTGTGGAGATGACCTGATGCTTTTCTTCTCTCTGTTGCTGTTACTCAATGTAACTTTAATATTTGCTTTCAGAGAATGCATGGGATAGATTCTGTTTTCAGGGCCCTGGTCATATGACTTGCTATTCAATAAACTAAGAATTCTAAACCATGTGCTATTCATACATACTCTACCTTGAAAATGTCCTTTCTGGCTAGAGCCAAATGGACTAACCATGTCTGGATAGACAAAAATGTTAAGCCTAATGACCTAGCTCCCACTTCTTACCTGTTCATGACAGACCACCAGTTGATAAATTACTTTATTGTCAGGTATGCTTCACCAGCATTTTCGCCAATGCTATAATTTCAATGTTTTAAACTAGAGTTTTGTTTGTTTTCTAGCTACACACACACACACACACACACACACACACACACACACACACACTTTCTTTCTTTCTCTCTCTCTCTCTCTCTCTTCCCTCATTGCATGCAGTAAGATGCTAGGGTAGGAAATATTTACTTGAATGGTAATGCAGTTATCAAAATTTCTAGTTTGCCAAGGGAAAAAAAAGATTTCAGGCAGTATTACCCGTGCTAGCCTAGAAATTCAGTTTTCAATCTTCCTGACACCAAAGAAATCACTAAACTCTCCCCTTTTGCTTTTGTATTTTCCAACTGGGGCCCAGATTTTATCTGTGTCAATGACACTCTAAATATAGGACCTTTCAGTGACTCAGGCCATGCAAAGGCACAATAAAACTTCAGGCTGGAGCACCAAACCCTCACTCCTGATCTAGTCTTGAAAGCACCCCAAAGTGTCTCAAAATATAATGAGGGCATGGGAGAAAAAAGTCCTCAAATGAAAATTAATTTTAATCCACTTTAATTAAATGCCTTTTAGCACTTTGTTGAGATACATTATTTTGTTACAAAATCAAAAAGCAAGTGATTCTCTTATCTCATTATTTTTGCCAAGTTCCAGCTGACCTACTTTTCAGCTGCCCTGCAAAATGTGGACTCCCACTTCCCCTCTTTCTGTCCACTGCCCTCCTCCTGACCTTCGTGTCTCTTCCCCTTCCTGGTTCTTCCCAGTCTTTCACAGACTCCTCTTTCTCCCCCTACTCTTTTCTATGGGAGGGTCTTGAAACTGGCCTTGACCGTCTCTCTTCCCCCACCCTAAAGATGATACACCCAATCCTCATGGCTTCCCCTGTGGCCCTCTTGCAGGGAGACACCCAAATCTCATAACATTGTCTCTCCAACTATCCAGTCCCTTAAATCCAGAGTGGCCACTTGTCCTCCTTTGCTAGTACAGTCCCAGCTGATGCCTGTGCTTCCAGCTTAATTATTAATACTTGCCACTTTCACTCTCAGAAGAGTCTCAGACAATGTACAATATAGTCCCCCCTACTCTAAAGCAAGAAACCCCCCTGGGTATTTACTTAACCCAATATTTCCTCTCTTCATAACTTCTTTTTCCAAAATGTGGCCTTATTTCCCAGCATTCCCATTTCTGTGGGTGACTCTGCTCCTCCTCCACTGTTCAGAGGCTACAAGCCTTGGTGCCTTGTTGACACTTCCCTCCCCACCTCAACACCACCACCAAGGTCAAAGGAACAGACACAATTCTTGGTTGTTTCACCTACGAGCTCTGGGCTCCTGTCTTGGTTCCTCAATATCATCATTTGGGAGACAATGAAAACAATACATTCTGACAGGGTCCTTGCAAGGATCAAATGAGGCGGCTTCTGAAGAAGTATCCAACACTGAGTCTAACATAACAAATCCAATCACTTTTATTCACACATTCATTCAACACATATTTATTGAGCATCTATTGTATGCCAGGCACTCTTTTGGTCCTGTGGATGCATCAGTGAGCAAGACACTCAAAGATATCTGACATCCTACAGCTAACATCCTAGTGGAGAAATTAGACAATGAACAAATAAAGAAATTATGTCCAGTGGTGATAAGGTGAGAAATAGCCAATCAGGGTAAAGGGGGCAGGAAGTACCAAAGTAGAGAAGGGCAACTATTTTCAGAAGGGTAGCCAAGGAAGATGTCACCAATAAGGGGACATTTGAGCAGAGACCTAAAGGAGATGAAGAAATTAGCTCTGGAGATATTTAAGGGAAGAACAGGCCCAGGCAAGATGCCTGAGGCAGGAACAGGTCTGATGCGTCTGAGGAAAACAAGGATGACACTCCATGGAGTGGAGAGAACCAGTAGGCACACAGTAGGGGCTGAAGCCAGAGACACCTGGAGCCCCACAATGCAGCCCTCATGGATCTCAAGGAGGAGTTCAGCTGGTTCTCCGAATGAGGTGGGAGCTGTCGAAAAGTACGCACAAAGGATTAACTGTGTTGAGGTAAGACTGCCCATGAGGAGGCCAACAAGCAGGAGGGGTGAGGGGGTGTTGCAATAATACAAGCAAGAGGTGGTGGTGGCCTGGACTAGGGTGGCAGCAGTAGAAGTGGCGAGAAGTAGACACCACTCCTTTGAAATTTCTCAGATTTCCCACCACATTTCTGTGTCACAGCCACAGCCCTGTCTGTGGCCTTTGTCACCTCACACCTGAATTGTTGCAATAGCCTCCTCAGGGGTCCTTTCTGGACCTCCTATGCCTGTCTTTCCTTTTTTCCTTTTAACCATATCACTTACCTACTCAGGAAGAAAAAACAACCATGCCCTGAGTAGTTGTTCACCAAGTTCAAACTCCCCCTTCTAGTTCTCAAGGCCTTCCACTGAGTTCAACACATTCACTCAATGTTCTTTCCTACCCTAAACCAATCCCTTCAAGTGCTCCAAAAGTTCAGTAACAACTCAGATAGTAACTGACTTCCTAAATGGCCAGGAGATTTACTATTTAATATGGCAGTTCCAAAGTAATGGGGTAGTTGTTTTAATTGGATCTTGCTAGCAGATACCTATTATCTTACCAGATATCTATGACAACAGACAGTATCAGCTAACATTGATTAAGTGCTCACTAAGAGCCAGATGCTAATCTAAGTACTTTACGAACACCATGTATCCCCTTTAATCCTTAAAGCACCCCTATGAGGTGGATACTATTATTACCCCCAATTGTACAGGTGAGGAAACTGAGGAACAGACAGATCAAATAAATTGCCTAACATCACAAAGACAGTAAAGGGTAAGGTAGGTATGGAACTGGGATTTGAATTCAGAAAGTTCAACTCCAGAGTCAACTTTCTTAACTATAATCCTCTATTGCCTCCTATATCTGGACATCCTATCTCAAAGTTCTTAATACGAATTGTTAAGCTGTAAGTGTGTATACTGCACAACTCAGTACTGCCTGCATGCCTTTGCTTAGTCTTTTGTCCTCCTCCTCTCTACCTCTCTGCCTTGCCAAATCCCACCCAGATCTCAAGGAGTTACTTGACATCCTTGTTGTTCCACAAACCTTCTCTAAATATAGTGGAGGGTCTTGCTGACCCTCCATTTTCCCAGCTATTCAAAATCCACTGCAAATCATGATACTTGGTTTTCTTTCTTTCTCTCTCTCTCTCTCTCTCTCTTCTTCTTCTTTCCTTTCTTTCTTTCTATCTCTATCTCTATCTCTATCTCTATCTCTCCTTCTTTCTTTCTTGTGTTTTCCCAACTGTACTGAAGGCTGCTTATGTAGAGAAACTATAAATTGATATCTCCACAGTATGTAAAGCAATCCTAGGCCATTGAGCTCAACAGATATTGTAAAATAAAGCTACAGTGAGCTACACCTGAATAGGTCATAAGACACAGTGAAGACATAATTCAATAATGTTTCTTGACCAATTGGAAGGATTCAGAGACACACTTCCTGAAACATAATCATCTACTAATATTAACCCTTCTTATACAAATACCATCAATGGCACTATTTATATAGAAATCTATGATTCTCTTGTCATTTCAGTATAAATTCATTGAGCACCTACTTTGTGCGGAGAGCTGGGCCAAATGCCTGTTCCAAAAGGGACCAAGATGAAGTCCTTGCTGTTGGAGAATCCCCAGTCCCTGTAACCAGTTCCCAGTTTATGTCACCACATGTCTTATGGCATGGTTAGACATAAAGGACAGAAGAGCCATTTAAATCTGCTTTAGGTGAAAGAGAACACAATATTTTGACCTGTGGTTGAGAATCCACCGATGCAGAGGGCCAACTGTAGTTATACCCAGATTTTCAACTGTGCAGGGGGTCGGTGCCCCTAACCCCCATGTTGTTCAATGGTCAGTTATACAGAAAAAATTCATAGAACTCGACTGTAGAAAGAATAGCAAGGCCTGTGAGTGATTGTAATGGAAAATGACCAAAGAAGTTACTTTCTCCATCTTTCCCTCTCCCTGTCCCTCAGTCTCCCTCTCTCCCTCTCCATCAAACCTACTTCCAGATTGCCTTCCTTCAACTCTGCTCTCACGTGACCCATCATGGCTTCTGCAAAAATGGTACTGTCAACCTCTAAACACCTACATGATGATCTTCCAGGCCCAGCATCACTGTCTGTTAACTAGATTTTCCATATTCTAATCCCAAGTGTCCAGTGAGAGAATCTAACAGACCCACCATGTAACAGGTTTCCACTCCTAATCAAAACAGCTATGTCTATGGAATGGGGAAAGAATGTATAAAGCCATGTTAAATCCTATATAAGACTGCAAGGACCCACTCTTCCTGAGACAGAACTCAAAGATGTGGAGCGGTATCTTCTGTAGAATATAATGTGACACATGGTGTCATGGTTTCTCTAGAACACAGACACACCTCAGATTCACATATTTCGGGCTTCACAGATTCATGGAGTTTTAGGAATGTCAGGGATTCTAAGAATCATTTGACACTATTTTCACACTTCAGCTCAGTGGAAACCAAAGCACAAGAGTAGTTAAGTGTAGAGCCCAGGGTGGATTCCCTATCCCCTGACTCTTAATTTATAGTGCTTCGTCTACATCAAGCACAACATTTACCAAACCAGCAGCCTTTTAAGGCCATTTTTGGCATGTGAGTGCCCAAAGACAGTCTATAATCATCAGAGTGTGTGGGTTTACTTGTCCTTTTTAGTACAATTTCATTACCTACTAAGCACTTTCATGTATACCATTCTATTTAGTTCTCATAACAATCATGAAAAGAATCATGAAACCTATTCAGTAGATGATAAAAAGAGACACAAAGAAGCCAAGAGGCTGCCTACATTTTATAGTTAATACTGGGCAGAGCCAGGGTTTAAACCCCATCTATCTAACTCTAAACCCTTGCTCTTTCTGCTATGCCATGCTGCCTCCACTTCCCAGGAACCAGGTGTCAATCATAAAAAAGGGAATTGAAAAAGCAGACTGACAAGTTCAAAGGTTCAAGGAATTAACATGTACAATAGACAAGTAGGGTGCTAACCAGTTAGTAGGTCACATTTGTTTTGTTGAAGGTTTCCTTTGTTGTGCGGAAGCTTTTTAGTTTGATGTAGTTCCATTTGTTTATTTTTTCTTTTGTACCCCTTGCTCAAGGAGACATGTACAAAAAGATATTACTTAGATTGATATCAGATAGTTTACCGCCTGTTTTCTTCTAGGAGTTTTATGGTTTCAGGCTCTACATTTAAGTCTTTAACCCATTTTGAGTTTACTTTTGTATATGGTGTAAGAGAGTGATCCAGTTTTATTTTCTTCTTGCATTTATCTGTCTAGTTTTCCCAACACCATTTGTTGAAGAGACTACTGCTACTCCAATGTATATTTTTACCTCCTTTGCCAAAAAACTAAAAATACTTATACCATATAACCCAGAAATTCCACTTCTGGATATTTATCCAAAAACAAGAACACTGATTTGAAAAGCTACACCTATATTTATTACAGCATTATTTATAATAGCCAAGATATGGAAATAACCTAGGTGTCCATTGATAGATGAGTGGATTAAGAAGATCTGATATATAGATATAGATATATAGATATAGATATAGATATACATACATACATGGAGGGAGAGAGAGAGTACATACACAATGGAATATTACACAGCAGTAAAAAAGAATGAAATCTTGCCATTTGCAAGAACATGCATGGATCTAGAGTGTATTATGCTAAGTGAAATAAGTCAAGCAGAGAACACAAATTCCACTTCTATTTGGAATCTTAAAATGAAATGAAATGAAATAAAACAAACAAAACAAAAATAAAATCATAGAAACAGAGACCAAAGAGATGGTTACTAGAAGGGAGGGGTAGGAGATGAATGAAAAGGGGAAGGAAAGTATAGTCAATAATATTGTGATAAGTTTATACAGTAACAGATGATTACTAGAATTATTGGGGTAATCACAGTGTAAGGTATAAAAATGTTGAATCACTATATTATATACCTGAAACTAATATAACTAATATAAGATTGTATGCCAACTATACTTAGTTAAAATAAAATTTTTTAAAATCAAATGCTGGACTCCAAATCAATTGCATGCTCTGGTTTCAAGAAATCCTGATAAAGTTCTCTTGACAGCACAACTAGAAATAAGGTGACCAACCTTCTCAGTTTGTCCAGGACTGAAAGGATCCTAAGGATTCAAGACATTCCATTTTAAAAACAGGAAAGTCCCTGGAAAACTAGGACAAACTTGTCACCCTAATCTAGGATATTTTTTTAATTGTCTTACTATACTTTAAAAGATATCTGTAGAACTAAACGCCTTGGCAATGCAGGGTGCTAATTGTCCTTTAATGCCTTTAAACAGCATATTTTTTATAGGCTTGCAGAAAACCCAAAGTATAAATGTGTGACACTAAATACAATAGATCAAACAGTGATTCTTAATACCGCCAATGCAGATGGAATACATCAAGCAAATAAAGAGCAAAACCAACATAGGAGACAATGATTTATTTTAATATGTAAAGGCCCAGTAGGGACTTCTATGAAACAACATAAAAACACCGAGTCTTTAGCTGTCAACGGTTGGTCTTTGGTTCATTGCCATTAAAAGGCAGGAGGTGCCAGACTTCACTCCTATAGTGCTGGGGGAAGAGATGCTTCAGTCCCGCGATCTTTGTTCAAACTCTTATCTCTACCTAAGTCTGGCAGGCCAAATAACATGCACACTAATTATATCTTCAATAGAGAGGGGAGGGAGGGAGCCTGGTGAGAACCCAAATCACTTTCATCTTTTCTGGGAAACATGAAGAGTTAAAACTTTACCAATCTGGCCTCTAAAAAATTCTTGAAGACTCAGCCGTACAGTGGTAATTGATTGATGTCCTTTATAAGTAATCTAATAATGTTGAATAATTTATTTGAAAATGGACGATGTTGAAATATATAGCCACACTAATCTATCTCTAGTGAAGAATTTACTTATGATGATCATATATGTAATTTCAGGTTAGGATTGAGTTTTGATTTGTTTTTTTAAGCAACTTTAGATGCCTCATTTCAGTACTTATTATTATAAGTAAACTTAAGACAAGAGTAATTTTTAGCCAGTGGGGGAGGCTGGATTATGAATTTGTCATTCCACAAATATACGTCCATCACTGTACAGCTGGTAGGAGACGTAGCAGAAAACTGAGAAGTGGTGCTGGTGTTCCCTCCCTGGGTTTCCATTCTAGTGCAAAGACTGACCATGAATGAGTCAACAAATACACAAAATAATTCCAGACTACAATCAATAAAAATTAATAGTATATCTACTCTTAGTTTTCATATGACTTAACAACTCTTTGAACCATTCACAACAGCCTATGAAAACTAGATATTTTATATTATTCAACAGCAGCTTTTTCCTCAATTCAGTCTTTGTTAGTTCCTGCTTCATTTAAAAAAATCTTCATGAAGAAGAATGATTTAACATTACATCATAATTTTTTCACCAGAGCAACAATATTGTACCCACCTTAGGCTATTAAAAAGTCTTTATTATTTTTTATTGTTTACTTAATATTTTTAAAACTCTGGGGACAATTTGCAACATCAAAATGCAAAGCCCTACAAATACGCCAGAAGTGCTGTCTCTCACCACTCATGAGTCTTCCTTTCTTTGCTAGTAGATTAATACCTGTCTCTCTGGTTCCTAGAAAAAAGTAGAAGAATAAGGAGAAAAATCAGTGTTCCCTCTCTAGAAGTCTTAACCAGTGCCAGCATGCAGCAGAAGGGACACAGAAGGTAAAAAGCAGCAGTAAGGAATAAAAAGGCCCCAATCAACTTCTCCAGAGACAGCAGTCTTAGAACAGCTGCCCCTCCCCTCCCCCAGCCTCCACATACATCTCTCTCCTTGTCTGCAGAGTCAGCTTTCTGCCCAGCTTCCCTAAGGGCACTGATTGCTTCTGATGCAACCTCATTGTCATATTCCACGGTTATGACATATCATCAAGCAATGCTGCTTTCGGTATATTGTAGAGTGACACCTAGACAGCTACTTAAATAAATAAATAAATAAATAAATAAATAAATAAATAAATAAATAAATAAATAAAACACTGTAGGTTTATCCAGTCCATCTTGGATTATCTTATTTAATGGTATTTCAATGTACTCAAATGTCCTCCATGTATTGCATTGTTGTTTAGATTTCTGTGTGCTGATGTTTGTCCCTGGTTCTAGGGCAGGGACTTCCTTCTAAATCAGCACATGGGAAATCCTGATTGGATAGCCCCTTGACTATTAAGTATAAATCAATCTCTCCAGGGCCCATATTGCTTTGTTCCAAATGTCTTTAATGTTATTATTACTACTAATAATAATAAGCACTTATATTTATTGGATATTTACAATGTTCCAGGTGCTCTTCCTTACATTGTTGCTCATGCTCACAACAGCCTCCACATTAGTTATTATTGTCCCTTTTTCCATAGTAGAAGGAACCACCCAAGGTCACACAACTGGAGAGAAACTCACCTACACTTGTCTGCCTCTCTTTCAAAAGATTTGAAGGGAGTCTGTCGAAGTTTTTGCTCATGCATAGTTTGGGGACAATAAGGTAGGAAAGCCTCCACATCCTGGTTATTATTGTACATGGGACACATTAAGGTACAAGGTCAAGAGATAGGCAACTTTTAAAACCACAATATTTCTGCAGGATATTTATGCGTCTGGAGATGAGTCAAGATTGAAACAGCCAGTGGCAGAGTGTAAGAACTATAATCAACACTATGGGGCTCAGCAGAAACGCCCTAAACAGAGAAAAGAGATTTCCAATTTAGCTCACTCTTTCCAAAGTAGGCAATAATAGAGCAACAAACTGACTGCCAACCATAGGTTTAAAGCACATGGTGACAGGACCAACCTTCCCTGGCAAACACAACCTTGTCCCAGACTAATTTTTAAGTACTCCTGCTTTGTTGGGTAGTATTATTAACCTTGCTATTATAGGATAATCCAAGGTTTCAGTCAGAAGAGGCCTGGGGGTGGCTTAAGTATGGTTCTCCATTGTGTGCCTCTCTCCCACTCCCTCCCCATCACCACTGCCTGCAGATCAGCCTAAAATAATCCTAACTGCCATTGGTAGACTTCACCCCAGTCTACAAAGTCCTTTCACATATCTATATCATATAACCTTGTGAGATAAGCATTATTATTAGCCCATCTTAAATAGGAAGATGTTTCAGAGAAAAGTTATGACCTACTTCAAATCATACTGCCAAAAAGGACCAAAATCAGAACTCGGTCCAAGTTTTCTGAGTCTTCTAATACAGAAAGAGACAAAATAAAAGCTCACCAAAGAAAAGGCACTGTGTCATTATCATTCACTCTATCCTTTCTGAGACTTTAGGATTAAAACTAATAATAATTTGTTGGGTTCAATGGTGTCCTACCATTAACTCTACCCACCACCAACAAAAACACATCTCAGTCCCATAGTACTGCCCCTTTAATATCTTGTAGTTTAATTTTATTCATGACAGTTTATAGAGAACACTTCCCTTGGTCAGTTTCTGTTCCCTCCCCACAAGGCTTATAGACAACACACATGAGTTTTGGTAAATGTTAGATGTGCATATGAGAGGGAAAAAAATCCTCCTCTATGTCCAGTGTAGCCTGCGACTGATTTTCATTGCTTAGTTATGAGCGTCTCAGGGAGACAGTTTTTATAAAAGACATACAAACATTGAGTACTCTTAGTCTTTATAGCGTGGGTCTTAGTACACATTCTCACTATCAAGATAGATACTCATTCTCAGTGAAAACAACTTTTGGTCACTCAGACGTGAAAAGAAAGAGAAGAATTTGAAATTACTGAAAGCACTATTTAGGCTAATGATCAGTAATTCAAGAAGCAATTACCCAGTTTGTGGATTTTCTGTGTTCCTACACTACCTCTCTCTTGTAGCCACTTGGTATTTTCACCACTCATTATCATCTCCTGAAGAGAGTGTTAATGAAAGAGTAGAGCTGAGATTCAAAATAACATTTTATAAATGATGATTTAGCACCTACTTTATACCAGACACTTACATTGGTAAGAAAGTCCTAAATGAATAATATGTGAATCTGTGTGGGTTACTGTGATAAACTCTGCTTTAAAGATATGTATAAAATGCTACAAAACCCTGATGAAATAACAATTAACTGGGGAGAGAAGAGGTGAAAGCAACAGGGGGAGAAAATGCTAGGATGTGAAGAAGTCGAAGTCCAAGAGGAAGCAGAGAGTGGGCATGAGGAGAAAGCAGGATGAACAGGGAACGTAGCAGGAGTGGAGGAGTGGGTTTAGAAGCACCCATGTGCTCTGAGAACAGACACTGTGGTGTGGCCCTAATGAATAGAAATGAATGATGAGGGATGACACAGGGGTGACTTCATGGAGAGCTGGTTTGACTGAGACAGTCCCAAGTTATTTTAATTTACTATATTAATGTAATTATTATAGCACCTCCTTTTATGCTCAAAAGCATCTAGTTTGGACAATATATTATATGGTTGTGTGTATCAATCTAAGGCACATATGTCATCACTTTCTGCACCTTCATCCATACAGACTATTAAATTATCAGGGCACACATTCCTGGTGAAGACTGGACTTGTCTTCAGAAACCTACTGAAAGTATCACTCCAAACAGCCACATAGATTGGAACTGGACCTACATATGCCTGCTATGTTCTGAGGTCAGAGTGGCTGCACACTGGCTATATCTAGATTGTATTTGTATTTTGTTTGGCCCCCACAGGATTTTTTAAATTCCTGTGAGTCAATATATGCTATTATGAGATTTAACTTAGAAATCTGTATTTTGGGTTTGGGGTTTTTTGTTTTGTTTTTTTTTTGAGAGATGGAAAACTAGCAATATAGGACTCATGTTCTTCTATGGAGAGATTGGCTGGAGCTGAAGGTAAATGCCATCATTTTGTCTCCTAGTGACCTGTTGACCTTAACAACAAGACAGCCAGTTATTTTTAACCAGCAAAAATAGGTTTATTGGGGCATAGCAGAGAATTACAATTCAGAACAAGCATGTAACAGTAGTAACTGTAGGCAAGTCCAGCAAACAAAGGAAAGGAAAGAAAAAGGAGGCAGTTGAGAGGAAATACTTTGAATGAATGTCCATTGAAGGAAAATGAGAGTTCAGGGTGGTGATGATTTCTCATTGACTGAGTGGCAACACTTCCCATTGGCTGGGCTTGTTGTTAGGCAAGGAGAAAATCTTCCTTTCTCTTGCTTGGGTAGTCAAGTAGAGACACTTTTGTTGGGAATGCAAGGTACATCACTTCCTGTTGGAGTCTGTAATCAGTGCTTCTTACTGTTGCGGTGTGTATTTGTGGACTAGTGGTGGTATGTGAGACTTCCCCCTTCGGGCCTCCTGACTTCATTTTAAATGAGGTTTCCTGTGTTCAGTTTCACATCTCTAAGGTCAACAGCTTCCAAAATATCCCCCAATCCTTGCTTTCTGGTTGCCACACCTTTACAGTAGTCCCCTACCACGCTGTGTCAGGTTTGGTATGTGTGACCAACAGAAGAGGACAGAAATGATGTTATGTAGCTTCCAAGGCTAGGTTGTAAAAGACTGTGATTCTGCCTCTCCTGGATCTCTTGTTCTGGAGGAAATACGCTGGAGTGTTGTGAGGAAACACCCACATGGTGAGGAAGTGAAGCCTTCAGCTAACAGCCATGTGGGTAATCTTTCTGAAGTGAATTCTCTGGTTCTAATCAAGCATTCAGTTGACTGAAGTTCCCATCAACATCCTGACCACACCTCATGAAAAACCCGAGCCAGAACCACTCATCTAAGTTGATCCAAGGTTCCTGACTCTCAGAAACTATGTAAGAAATAGGGTTTGTTGGTTTAAGCTACTAACTTTGGGGAAAATTTGATACCTAGCACTAGACAAATGATACATCAACACAATTGATTTTCTTATGATCTACTTGCCTCTACAATTATGCTACCTATAGAGTATGGCCCTGAAGTCATGAGGTTACATGCTTGCTGTAGAAGAAGAAATATGGTTGCGGATTTTAAGAAAGAAAATGAAATGGTCGGATCTGGTTTTAGATATATCACACTGGCATCTCTGAGAAACAGAAATCAGAAGGAGGATTAAGATCAAGCTCAAGTTTCCTGAAAAGTTCGTAAGTAGACCTTACAACATAACACAGTGAGATGTGATACAGAATCACATCTAAGAGACTAGGCTGTGGATTTTAGTCAGAATATGTGAGGTCAAATCCCCATAGCACCACTGAAATATCATATAAATTTGGCATGTCACTTAGTCTTTCAGCTGCAAGTAACTCAATGCCTGCCCAACAATAGCTTTAAAAATTGCTTCCTTTTCTCAGATAACTGGAAGTATAGAGCAGGCAGTCGCTGGGGATGGTTTAGCTATTCAACAATGCCACTGAGATCCCAGGTTCTTCCTGCCTTTCAGCTCTGCCTTTCTTAGCATGTTGGTTCGTTGCCTTGTGTTTCCAAGACTGGGGCTACAGGTCCATCAAACTTATGCCTAACGCAGCTTCCGCCATCACATCTAAACCTAAGGCAGAAAGAAGTGGGAACAGGCTTCAAACTTTACTCTATCTATTTATGGCCCATTTCATCAAGAAAGGGAAAAAATTCTCCCCAGAAGACCCCAGCAGACTTCCGTTTGCATCTCATTAGCTAGAACTGGATCACAAAGCCACCTTAGCAGTAATAGAGGCCGGGAAAGTGAGTGTTTAGTTGGATACACTGACACCCCAGGCAAAACTGGGTTCTGTTCACAAACAAGAAAAGGGAAGAAAGAATGTTAAGTATTTATTGCCTTGATTGGTACAATTGACTTCTGACTATTGATAGAAGGGTTAAAACGAGCTGATACACCATGCTCTAGGACACACTGCCTGGCATGCAGTGAGCACTCCACAGATGTTAGCTGTTGAAGTTACACTAGTCCAGACACCCGCTGATTCAGGCCTGCTCTAGGACATGGCAGAGGGGATCACTGTGACACCCAGTTAAGCTACATGTCTTGAAACAGAGGCAGATAAAACTACTGGTGAAACAAAAAAAGATTTGGTTACAATCATTCTGTATTACCTTTATTTCTCCTTTTCCTTATGGACTAGTGGGACCAGATACCAAAGAAGTATCTGTCAGTTTCCCACATTATTATATTTTTATAATTATGTATCTTTGGTAGAACTTAAGTACTGTATGCTTTTTTAAAGATTCAATTAAAGAAAATATAAAATTTTATTTCTTAAATCACTAAATTATGAAAAATCTTCTACAGCAATTTTACCTCCCAATTAACAGTCTGCACAATTGTATACTCACATAATCATGGGACCTGCTCTTGGGATATATTTGTTTTGGGGTATAACTTGCCTATGTGAAGAAGTAGAAATATCTCCAATGTTCATGCTAAAATTAATTGTAGTACTGAAGTCACATTACATTAAATGCTTTAGAACTGGCAGGCAACACAGCTCCCAGAAACTCAATTGCACTCTTTGCTAAACCCATGTCAAGGCACTCTCAGGGTGGATCCAGCCCACATTTTTCTAACCATGAACAACAGTTTAGAGCCAGGATTCGGAATCCATCAACAGCTATGTAATTGTATACCATCAGAAATAAGAGAGGTGAGTGGCATGGGATACAGACTTGAAAGGACCTGGAGGGTGGTCTCCCTACCCCGAACACTCAGTCCACCCTCCACACCCCACCCTATCCCACCCCTTTCTGTCTCACCCCAAACACACAGTCCTCTAAAATTTGCCTAGTAAGGGAGAAAGAAGGAAAACAAAATTGCAGAAGAGAGCCTTCCAACTTCTTTCTTAATGTGGGCAACATCTTCTTAGCCATTTTGTATTTTTCTATTTTTTTACAATAAGTATGTATTACATGTGTAACCAGGGAGATGAAAATGGACCGAATGTCACGAAACTGGGCAGCAGAGGAATAAGTAGCATAAGTTCCTCTTCATCTCTGGCCTGAGGTCAAGGCAATTCTTCACTCATCCACACGAGGCTTGAGTTTTTGCCCTGAAGTATGAAATATCATTACCCTTACCTTTCATAGCTTCAGCTGGTGATAAACTCCGGGTCAGCAGGTACATGACTGACCTGGAATGGTTCTGCACTGCTCCTCGCAGCGCCCGGCTTGCCTGGCTCGGGGTGACAACCCTGACTGTGTAAGCAGCTTCTGGTTAGACCGAACAGCAGAGCTGCTGCAGACAACTTACTCTTTTTTGTTGTTTCTGACTAGGTCTTCTCACATTTTGTTTTGTTTTTTTCTTACAGAAGATAAGGGTGTCTCATTGAAGCTTCAGAGAAATGACTGAATTTTAATGGAATCTAATGGGCTCCCATGGTTATCTCAGAGGAGCTGTGGTCATAAAAGTTAATTAAATTAGATTCATTTGCATATTCAAGTCCATTCTATTCCCTCAGTTTAAAAACCAGAGAAAGAGAAATGTGTCCCTCCTCACTGTATAGGACATACAACAATGTCCAGACCACTTTCTCTTTATGCTGGCAATTGGTCAGAGTGGCAGGTTATTTTTCTAATCCTCTTGCCTAGCTTGTATTCTCCACTCTTCTCAGGTGAATGTCAACACAAGGGTTAAATTGATACGTGCTACAGTTCTCACTTCAAAATATGGAACCAGCACTTTATAGAGGGCGCTGCCGTGTTTAAAGACTGAGGTCATATTCTAAACAAAAGGTAAATTCAGAATGTTCCATAAAAGAGGAACTAAGCAGCATTTATAGCCACAGGACTGGCTACACATGTTTCCCATTTGTGTGCGTGCTTGTGTGTTTATTGGCCACAACAATGTATATAGCTTTATTATGGGTCAGAGGAATGGAGTGATTGGACCCTAAGAGTCTGTAAGTCCACCCCGCTGCCTGTGGTAGGCCTAAAATAACCACCTGAAATGGAACTCTGGCCTGATTTCTGAAGCCCCTAGAGAAGGCGTCCTCTGTACTCCGACCCATTTTTAACAAGCCTTAATATCATACCAGAAAGCATTCCCTCGTGTCAAACCTATATCCCCTCTGCTGCTGATACAGGGTTCATTCTCAGTGCACACAGTGCAGGTGTGGGCATCCAGGTCATCCCTCCACCCTGCTCATACAGTTCCTTAAAACATCAGCAAGTGCCTGGACCAGCCTCTGTGGATTAAAGGCAGTGTCTGCCCTACTTCCCCCAGCCACTCTCGCTTGTTAATACACAAAAAGATATATCATTATCTTCATTCTCTCCCTCATAAGAAGACAGGGTTGATTTTAATTTTTTTTATTTTTATTGAGCACAAATATGCCAGACCTTATGCTAAGTGCTAGGGAAACAATGGTGGACAGAGATGGACCAAGACCCTGCCCTCATGCATGGAGCACAGAGGTAACACAAGTAATCACAAGTGGAATGAGAGTTACAGAGAAGTGTAGGTTACTAGAAAACCATATAGGCTGAGTGAACGTAGCCTGGAGAACAGGAGAGCTTTCTTGATAAAGGGATATTTCACTTGAAACCTGAAGGATGGATAGAAATTGTCAAGGTGAAGAAGGATATTCATGGCAGAAGAAACAGCATATGCAAAGACCCTAACAAAAGAAAGAGTGTGGAATGTTTGAGCATTGGCGATTAAGGTTCAGACAGCAGGACAGAGGGTGTGGGACTGTCAGACATCACCTACTGTCTGCACTTGCTTAGCTGTGAGAGGACTATGGTAAGACTGGAACCCAGTGCCCTAGTTTTGGGCTATACACAATTTGAGAACTCTGAGCAACTGAATTCCTAGAGACAAGGATCAGGCATCTGGAGAAAAGATAGAAAAAGGGCCCATGTGAGCGCTCAGAAGGCCTTGATTGCTCCAGAGGCCCCCATGAGTCAGCAGGGCACAAGACAATAGCAGTGGTCTGGTTCCCAGGGGCTTGGGGCACTGCGTAGTCTTGGGTAAGTCACACTTGCAGGGGCTCCAATTCCTTCTCTGTAAGAGGAGGAGTTTAGACATGACCCTCCTACCTCATGTGCTGAAATCATTCAGCAACAATAGTCCCTGTGTAGATCTGTTCATAAGTGGGTCACATTATTACTGAGCCAGCCTGCTTCTGGAAGTGGGAGGAGGAGTAACTCAGACACAGCCAGTAGCCTGTTTTCTGATTCGCTTTCCTTTTATTTTTTTATTGTGGAAAAACATACATAACATAAAATTTACCATTTTAACCACTTTAAAGTATACAATTCAGTGGCATTAATTACATTTACAGTGTTTTGCAATCATCACCACTATCTATTTCCAAAACTTTTTCTCTCTAATTCACTTTTTTTAAACAGTAAGGATAGTTTTTTCTAGATAGTTGTATTGAGATATGATTGATACAATACATTGTATTAAAGGTACAACATAATGATTTTATATATGCATATATCACAAAATGATTACCACAATGAATTTAGCTAACTCCATTCACTTTGAAATGAGTCTGGAAAAGTTCATAACCCATGAACCAGTCAATCGTGACTCCTGACTTGGGCCTTGAGAGCCCAGGTACTGCTCTTAAAGCAAACGATGCTTCTTACTCCTTGCATAAAAGCAGGTACAAAGGGTAAAACAAACTGTTAAATCCTTTCCCTCTCTCTTTCCCTCTGATTTCCCAAGATCATAATGCTTAATACCTAAAATTTTCTGAGCCCCATTCATGTGCCTCACACTAAGCTAATTTCGTTGCACATATCATTTGACAGGTAGATAATATTAGTCCTATTTTACAAATTAAAAATCAGGCTATGGTGGGAACCAGACTTTCAGCCCAAATTGGTGCGCTTTTAAAATGCATCTCCCCCTCTACACCTAACTGCTTTCCCAAAGACAGCCACAGGGAGACCAGAGGAGCAGGGTCGGAACAATGAAGGAAACCGAAGGAAGACAAAAACTGAGTTTAAATTTACACTGTTCAACCTAACTCAGATTTGTGATTGGTTTCGTCACGTACCTCCTAGCATTTCCACTTCAGTCCTTCTTCTGTCTCTAACCCATGGAATTGATGGTGTTTACCGCCCCAATTTTTTAAGAAAATCCTTAGAGTATCTGGAAGTTTGGCAGGCAGAAAGGGTTAATAGCCCAAGGAAGGACTGAGCTCCCTGCATCTCAGGGGATGACAGAAGACCAGGAATAATGAAGCCAGGTGAGCTGCCCACCCTCCAAGAAGCCTTTGCTGTGAGTGTTAATGAACAGAAAATAAATGTTGGAACAAGGGAATTGTCAGATAAATACTTGCATTAAAGGAGTTCAGGTTTTGTTTCCTTTCCCCCTCAACAGGTGTACCATGAGAATTCAAAGCCTAAGGCAGGAGATTGGTTAAAAATAGTACAATAATAGCCAGCTGATGCTTGCATAATTAAGAAAAATGTAGTGTGTTACATAAGAGGTCTGTAGAAAAAAACTGAGAGGAGATGAGTGGTGGTAGGAGCAAACACACTAACACGGTGGGATCTTTAAAGGCTCAGAATGAAACCACATGTAATATCATGAAATAAAGAAATAGGGTTCCAAAGTATGAAGATTTTTGAAGAAAAGTGGTTGTCAGACATCATCTTGGCTTGCAGGGCCATCTAGGGTGTACCTCTCTAGCCTCATCCTTCCACCACGGCAAAGAACAGCTCTCTAAAGACCTGCTTGAACGGATCCCATTTGTCCCCATGTTTTCTCGTGCTTTCTCCCACACCCTGACTTCTTTGACACCTCAGACTGGGTAGGCTTTCTCAGTTATACCTTCTACCAGCTCCGTGCTGCCCTTATGATCCTTGCGAATATTGTTTAACATCTGCTTTCCTGCTAGAAGATCTGCTCTCGAAGGGCAGGGTCCATGTCTGCTTTGTGTGCTGCTATATTGCCACAGTTATGAAGAAGTGAATGAATGTTAGTGATTATCAACGTTTCAAGCTGCTTTACGACATGTAAAGCAAACAATTGCTTCTTTAGTTCATGCATTGCTCAGGGTTCAACCAGAGAAGCAGAACCAGCAGGAGGTTTTTTTTATTGTCCAGTTATTTATTACAAGGGATTGTCTTGCACAGTCGAGGAGATGGCTGAGCAGGGCTGATATCCACAGGGCAGGCAGGCAGGAAGGGGGAAGGACAGACAGGCTGGGACCCTGCAAGGAGAAATTTGGGAGTAACGGGATCCTGCAGAATCCTGGGCTATCAGTCCTGGAGCTGAATACACATACTTGGCCCAAGAATCAGTGAAATAGAAGGAAGATCCAGCTGGAAAGAAAAGCAGTTATAGGAGTAACTGCGGGCTGCTTCGCCCCAATGAGGCAAATCAGCAGATTAACAACATGAGTGTTGTGAACTCTCTAATCTCAGAAGGGTCTAAACCCCCTTTTTAAAAGCTTTTGTTAATTAAGTCTCCTAGAATAATCTCCCTTTGATTAATTTAAAGTGGACTAATTAGGGACTTTAGTTACATCTTCAAAAATCCCTTCACAGCAGCACTTCGATTGCCGCTCCGCTGAACAATCGGAAGAAGGGGTGTGAGTGCATGCTACAAAAGAGCTGCTGCCTCCCTTCCGTCCTCCAATTTTTGTGGGAGAATTGCCCTTGTCGGCTGCCATAGCCACCTTCTAGAAGCACACTTGAAAGGCGTCCATGGGGTTTTAGTTCAGCCTGGCCAAGTGGACACATCACAAAGCCATAACAGTTCACATCATAGGACAACTATCTCCTCAACCTCCATTTGAACCTGAATGAAAGGAATTAGTAACAGAAACAAGTTATATTCAGAACTGGGAGGGGCCACTTTGCTAGCAGTAGTGCTGACCCACAGAGACAAAGGAAAGGAGTGCATCTAGATAGGAGCACAGAGCTAACAACCTTGGAGGAGCAAGCTCCCAAGAACTAAAAGAGGAAGAGGGGAAATCTTACGCCCAAATGGTGGGTGACAAGCATGTATTCCTATCAAAAGTTGGGGAAACCCCATTCCCAGCTTTCCAGCTGGACTATTGGTGTTTACTGATGAATGTTTATTGAATGAATCAATCAACAAATGAATGAATGCCTCCCTCTGACCCATCTATTCAGAACAGCTAGTGCTCTCCACTTTTGCCACCATCGTAGATGTGCCAATAGTCAAAATGAAGGTCAATTCCTTTGTGACCTCTGACCAGAGAAAGAACCATAAAAGGCATTTCAATGCACCTTCCCACATTCACAAACCTTATATCTTCTCCTCTTTCCAAAGAGCTGAGACAGAAGGGCCGTGTTCAATCCACGCCCATCTGACAGAGTGATGAATTTCCAGTTGTGGGAGGACACTGCAAAAGGTAGCAAACTGGCAAAGGAGCCCAGGGTTATAGGAAGCAATCGGACATCTCCACGGAACGAGTGCAGCTGGAGAAAGCTAATGGGGCACCTGTTCCCGTGGGCTTCCACACCCCAGCAAGCTGGTCATCACAGGACTAATGCTGGGCAAAGACCACAAAGAGATCCTTGAACATAAAGCCAAATTTCACCAAGTAAGAAAGGAAAAGGGCAAATACAAGGAAGAAACAATTGAAAAGCTGCAGAAGTAAAGTAATCTTATATACAACTTTCATTAAAAACTCAAAATGGAAAAAAAGGCTTAGAGACTTATGCTAAACTCTGGGGTATAGGGTGATAAATATGATGCATCCTCACCAGGTGGAGGATCCCTAGGGATGGAAGATATGCAAGGGTCAAACAGCTCAGGCTACAGGCCAAGGGTTCTCTTAAGATCTGTTGACTGACAGAGAACAAATTGGCCGTCACCAGCCCCTTAGTGGGTATTAAATACTTCCTTGTTGCCACACAGAGGACACAATAGGATTTGTGCAGCTTCCAACACAAAATGAAGAGCCAGAGCTGAACGTCTCGCTGAAAATTTGGTGATTACAGAACTCTAAATGTGGCATATCTTGAATAATCGATGATTGAGTCATGTGCCTTTATGCTTAGCCTATATCAAATGCCTCAGGAAAAGGTTAAAAAAAAACAACTTAGAATTTGCTCACAGGCTTAGAGTGATTGAGTTATGCTGTGGGCTATGGTAAATTCATTGCAGCGCTAAAAATAGATGAAGGGCAGTCCAGAAACCCTGGGGAATTTTATCTGCCTCATTCAAGCATCCAGAGATGCTGCTTACATAAAGCCAAAATAAGCACAACCCAAAGGGCACTGAGGGGGATGGATAAAAAGTGACAACTCAAATAGAAACCAATAAAACCAGCCAGCATTCAACAGCAAAGATCAGGGCCAGTCCGGGTGCAAAGGTCTGAGCAGGAATTGGGCCTATGAAGACTATATGGTATATTGAACTTTCTGGTAGCTTCTAAGGGGCAAATTTAGAAACCTCTTCTCTGAGGAAGCCACAGCCTCCAGCTGTTCTCCCTCTGCACATTCAGGCAGCGACACTCAGCACAGTCTCTCAGGAGTGACATGTCACCCTGGCAGAGCACACCTCATTCCTCCTAGAGATACTAGCTCCTGCTGGAACTCCAGGCAGAACACCAGAAAGTCAGTTAAGACCCATTTTTTAAATGTGATTCAGGCAACTCACAGGTCAACAAAGACACCCGGAAAATTCCAGGAGTTCCCCTTGGCCAAGTTTACCACCCAGTTATTTTATTATGCAAGAGGATTTGAAAGGAAATCATTATCTTATGGTTCCAGGAAAGGTCTGTTCCTGGTCTCCAACTGCCTGTGGGAATAGTCTAGGATTGGCTGTCAATTCACTCATGGTCAAGGGTATCTGTGTTTTAAAACATTCTAATGAACTCAAGAGCACCATCTATAAGGACAGCATAATTTCAAAATTTCTTGCTAAATCAGCTGGCCAAATCAGAGCCAATTGCTTGGCTTCCATACAATGACATGCTGTAGCTGGGAAGTATTTTAAGTGGATAATGAGTAGTGTCTTCTCTCAATGACTACATTCAAATAACTTCCACTGCCTAAAATATGCAAAGTTCCCTGTCAAAGCTGCCTTAGGAACCCTGCCCCTCAATTTAGAGCTTTATTATTCATGAGGGATGGAGTGTGGGGGGTGGGCAGCTGGGGGAAAAAGAATAACAGATCCCTCTTCTCCAGTAATATTAAGAAAGAATTGCATAGTAAAGACTTCCTGGCTCACAACATACACATATACAACAGCACACACCCCCACGGAAACACTCAAACTCACACAGTTCACACTAGTTCTGAGATATGCAAGATTTAAACCCTTCATCCAAGAATGGTGGCAAAGTTTTTTCTTTATTTAGTTACCATATCTCCACTAAAATTATTTGGGGACTCAAAATAGCCTTTTTATCTTAGTAAAAAACACACATAAATATTTCTCTGTGTTTTGTCCCTGAGAAATATAATTATCCATGGAAAGTGCCCCCTCCTCTCAGAGTAAGGTAGCAAAGCAGATGGAAGTTCCTTCTGTGAAGAAACCAAATTCTATACTCTTTATGTCCAACCTCCATTATCTCCATCTCTATAATTTAAGGTATCAACAGACAGGCAATAAATGCTTGATTGTTTTATTTATTAAGTGATCTTCTCGAAATTACTTTCAAATCTTACTACTCAAGCTTCGACCCACAGAAATAGCACCAGCATCATGAGCTGGTCAGAAATGCACACTCTTGGGCCCCACCTCGGCCCTCCTAAATCAGCATCTGTGCTTTAACAAGATTTCCAGGAGATTTGTGAGCACAATAAAGTCAGAGAAGCACTGCTTTATAATACGTTTTGATTCTTATGCTTTTTCTATTAGGAGACCATATCTTGCCATGGGGGACACATTTCTGGGAGGCTAGTGAGTAAACACTGACATTGTTGGGCAGTAACTGCGTGCTGGGAGAAGAGAGCTCGTAGTAAACGTGATAAGAGTTACACAGGGAGAAAAAGGTCAGACCTCAACCCAGCTTCCAGGTCCACATTTTCTGTCACTGGACTGCCAAGCCAGGTGCTGCTATTCAGAAACAGCACTATTGGCATTTGAAGCCTGGTAATTTTGTGGGACTATCCTATGTGCTGCAAGACATTTGATGTCTCTGTCTACCACCCAGGATGTTTCCAGTATCCTGACAACCTAAGAAAACCCCTACACATTTTCAGACACCCGTGGGTTATGGCCCTGGCTCACAAAAAAACAGTGTCTTGTGGTGTTCGAGTAGTGATTTTGACAAACTGATTTCCTGGGATTTGTTTCTTTCTTTCGATGTTTAAATATTTACAAAATTCTTTGAGAGTTGACACTTTATTTTTATTTCAATAGAAGGCTATAACTACAGAGTGCCTAAGACTGAAAAATAAGGTCCTTGCCTCCTACCAGCTGACAATCTGATTGGCGAAATAAGGCCTTAGCAGTTCAAGACACTCTAAGATTAAGTTTAAAATTGAACAAGCTCTGGCTGGTGTGGCTCAGTGGACTGAGCCAGCCTGTGAACCAAAGGATCTTGGGTTCATTCCGAGTCAGGGCACATGTCTGGGTTGCAGGCCAGGTCCCCAAGCAGTGGGCACTTGAGAGGCAACCACACATTGATGTTTCTCTCCCTCTTTCTCCTTCCCAACCCTTCTCTAAAAATAAATAAATAAAATCTTTTTAAAAAATGACCAAAAAGAAAAAAAGGACCTAAATCCATTTCCTAGCTATATGTTGCTTATTCCTTGTGATCCCCCTGGCACTCTCTAAGCCTCTGCTCCCCCATCTATAAAATGCACATATTGTTGAACAATGCATGTAAATCGCCCAAAGAATGATATATGCCTAATAAATGTTAGCCACCCCATCAGTCACTACGTCCTCAAAATCAGTGAAAAAATAGGACAAAAATGAGACATAAGGGAAGAAATAGCATACTAAGCAGGAGGCACAGCCTAAGTGAAAGCTTGGTGTTGGGAGCAAGCATGCCCACGGGAGAAACTGTACAGGATTCGCAAACTGGATAGAGTGACAGGCTCAGGTCACAGTGATAAAAGAGGTGAACTTGTCAAAGTAAAAATGAGTTTGCATTTGCACAGAATCTCCTGAGGATTTTTAAATTTCTTCAGTACCAAGACTTTCAAAGAAATTAGGAAAAAAGTAAGCCTACAGAGAAATTGAACTTCCCACCAGTGAGCATACAGTTATCTATTACCAATCAATGTCTTTAAGGAGCTTGAAGAAATAAATACATGGTATTGCTATTGGACATATTTTAATCTTTATTTAAATCCAAACTTTCATGTAATTTATTTCCAGCTTCACAAAATGCTTTTTAAACCCAGACGTGGGCTAAATCACATAGCTGATAAATAAGTGTACATACAGGAATACTGTATATTTAGTTCTTCAGTTATTTAAAGTCCACAATTTTAACATCAAAAAGTATTTTTAAGAGGGGTCCTAAATTATCTTAAAATGGCTAAGAAGCTGTTGCTACTACTACTGAGTTAAAATAGCTTGCCGCAGCATCCTTGCCTCTGTTGCTCATTAGTAAAAGTACTATAACACCCAGCAGAAAAGAATAATTAGCAAAGCAATTAATTAAGGCCCTATCAAGACTCCTTTTGCCACCCCCAATCACATCTTTGTTATAAATAAGCTTTCTTGCCTACATAAGAGTCATTAGTTCTCCAAATGTAAATAATAATGCCCTTGAATTTAAACTGATTAAATATCAGAGAGCAAATTTCAATCCATTCTTTCTGATCTAGACAAGATATTGAAAACAAAGAACATTATTGTCTTGCTTAACCTAGCAAATTCAACCCAACTGTATATACTTCCGAATTCCGAATTAATTTCCAGGTTCACCTTCCCTCCTGAGGACATTACCCAGAATACTATCTTTAGTTATAAAACACACACACACACACTATAGTAATTAAAGAAACCACCCATTTCCTTCCTCCTAAGTTCCAGGAAGCCACATTATTTCTGTGGACCAATTTCTATTTGCCAACTATTCCCCAGAGCTTTTAACAGAAAATAAAATGTACCAGAAGCTCTTCTCCAAATGACAGCCAAGAACACATCTTCTACTCTCTCTTCCCATTAGAATGGGGGAAAGTGTATATCTGTGTGTATTTAAGACTTATACATCTAGGATCTTGTTAAATCCTGAAAGATTTAAAGCCCACAATCTCCTAGAAGGAAATGTTTGAAGAGATCTCTTGTCTCTAAAGTTAGCTGGATCCTTTCACCATTCACCTCTTACTTTGGCTCCTCTAATTATCCCTTTCAACTTAATGCTGTTTATTTTTATATCTCTTCTCATTTTCTTCCCTCATATCATATTGTTTACAACTGGTTTAAAAAGTTTATATTTACATACAGTCTTTCTTCATTTTAACTTCTCAGTGGGGGCGGTGGTTCCTATTATCATTTTCCTTCTTCAATATAAATAGAATGAAGTAGCAATATAATCTCTAACAAATAACTTCTTAACTATTTCTCGCTACTCATCCTTAGATCTTATGAAAATACGAAGATTTATCTCAACCTGTGTCCTGTGTAGTCCTGTGTAGATCCTGTGTAGTCCTGTGTAGATCCTCTCATTGTGCAAAGGGAGGTAGGGAGACTTATTTTCCTCTGATCGGATCCAAGACAGATGTCTTACATCACCCAGAAGGTGGCTGAGACAACACAGAGCCTAGCAATTCCCCACACTCCAATCTTTCCTCTCTCAGTTCGTGTCCCTCACAAACATCTCCCAGGAGCCCAGATTATTTTGTTAGAGGAGCCTCAGGCTGCCTAAAACCGCAAGCAGTACGAAACCTTTAACAAGGTTTCTTAAGTGACTCTTATTTTTCTCATTATGACCAACATACACAAAAGAAAATAATCTTCCCTTCCTGCTCCTCAGATGATATCCTTTATTTCCTGTCCGAGTCAGGTTTCTGAGCTGAAGGTCCACCCAGGGCTGCACTTCCTGCCACTCTAAAGAATTCATCATTTCCTGTGACCTTAATACCAGCTTTCTGCACTGTGCTCCTTAGACGGTCGCCTACCTCTTTCTTACTCTCCACTCCTGACCTTATCTCCGAGACCTGGCATTCCCTCCTGGATCTTTGCTCATCACCAGCTTCACCCTTCCTTAAAAACCCCTTTTTCGCAGAAGTCATTCAGGATCTCAGGCCAAGCGGAACTTTTGAATGCCCTGTTGACTCTTCACCACCATCTGCAAGATTCTATGTCATTTAAAGGCCTAGAACCTCACATTTAATTAGGAATATTTTGTATCTGAGTTGTGCTGCTTATCAACTATGAGTCATGCCCTTGTTTTGTTTTGGGTTTTTTTTTTGTTTGGGGGGGGTGGTTTTGTTTGTTTTTTTTACACTGAGCAAGATTGCACCTACCAGCTACCTTCCCCTGACTTCCTAGGTTAGAGAACTTCCTGTAGTCATTCTTTCTCATAATACTCTGTATTTTTTGTTGTTGTAATTATGACCAGTGTAACAAATTGTTCATCTAATTTTCTGTTTAATAGTTTCCCTCCAGAAATCTATACTTTAAGAGACCGGGGAAAAGCCAGATAATTTCTTCTCAAGTTGTTCTCTTTTCTTTCTACTCTGCCTTCCTCGTTTTCTGTTACCCACACAAACACAGGGCTTGGCACATGTTAGATGATCAGGGAATATGTATCGAATGCACCTAAAAAAAGAAAAAAAGAAAGAAATAGGAACTATGGAAAGTGACAAATATGTTAATTAGCTTAATTGTGGTGAATATTTCACAATGTATATATATCAGATCATCAAGTTGTATACCTTAAACATATATACTTTTTAATTATCAATTATACCTCATAAAGCTGGAAAGAAAAAATATATATTGAGTGGATGAATGAAGGAAGGAATAAATGAATGATACCCTCTCCCTCCTCTTATTCCTACTCTTCTCTTTTCAGTGCCACACCTGGTTCCTGCCTCCAATAATGATGGTGAGTTGACCCTCGTAGAATGAGAGAAGCTTATGCCCTCCCTCTGGCTGATGCTATGGACATCTTTGAGGTCCTTCCTGGAACCGCACTCAGGGCACAGTCAGGGTGGTATTATTTGGGTTTGGGTTTGACTGCAACAATGCATCTTTCTTTAATATTTTCCATCTCTTATTCTACGTGCTCTGTATATCTCTATGCCAGTATGTTATGTGACCTGACATCTTTGGACCTGTGGTGATAGATTTTGACATACATACAGGAAATCCTTCTTTAAACATGAATGGAAGTTGGCAAAAGATTGCTTTTCTGTACTACTTTGCAAAAGCCACTAATGTGGGTTGTACAATAATAAATTATTCAGATCATAAATCTAAAGAAATTTGTTCATCGTGATCAATACAATTTAAGTGAATTGGTGTGTGGGATTCAGTTTTATAATACAATTAGTTTTGAAATATTCAACTTAAGGAGACTAAGATCATCATGAAATATACTGAGCCTCCTGATTTCCAAGTAGGTACCTACTGCATTTTGGTCTTATAATAAATCTAAATTATGTTCTTTTTCTTCTTAAATAAAAATTCCCTTTTCTTCCCATTAAATCATGCCTTCTGATATTACTAAAACCCTCACTGTTTAAAAATACTGGAAGAATGATAGAAAGTCAGCTAAGGCCTTTTTTGGATGAATTTATGCTGTCTCATCATATGAAAATGTATTTTTTTAGTAATTATATCATAAGGTGGCGGTTTTGAAAACTATCTCCTCTAAACCACAAAGAACTTTACTTAAACTGGTAATTTTTTTTTTCTAGTTAGAAACTCCACATTATCATTCTAATTGTATGTCACACATAAGCTATGTCATTTCCTTAAAATTATTTTTGTGTTCTGCACTTGCCAAGATAATACATTGCCTCCTATTTTCAAATTCTTCTGTGCTCAGAAGTGATGTTTATATGGCTCATTCAAAGAATACTCAATGAATCCTTGTGGTTTTAATGTAGGGTTTCCCAACACAGGCTCTCTGGATACTTAGACCAGATCATTCTTCATGGTGGAAGCTGACCTGGGCATTGTAGGATATTTAGCACCATCCCTGATATCTGCCCACTCAGGTCCAGTAACACCTCTTGTGTATAACAACCATGATGTTCTCCAGACACTGCCAAATATCCATGGGGCAGCAAAACTACCTCTGATTGAGAACCATTGGTTTAACATATTGTTTTCTTCCACAAAACAGGGTGTTATTAAGTCATTACTTTTATTTTTCCTTTATTCTTTATCAATAATACTGACAACCATTCACTATGTGCCAAGCAAACATTTCACATTTAGTAATAATCTCACTTAATTCTCACCACAAAATGATGAGTTAGACATTACTATCCCCATTTTACAGAAGGGGAAACAGAGTTGAAAGGTTAAGTAATTTGGAAGGATACAGTTGGGGGACAATTCCAGGTTGAACTGAGACTGGAGCCTATTCTCTTCCTCTCTGTACTCAGCCAGCTGAAGCTCTGCAGTCAGAATTCCTAAATTCAGGTCCTGGGAAGATCATATCACCTTCCTGAACCCACTCCTCCTACCTAAAGTTATATCAATTATAATTTATATCTCACACATTGAGAGGATTTAATGAAATAGCATGTGTGATCAGCTCAGCAGTTCTAAAGTATTATTATATAAGTAAAATTACATTAATCTTCTGATATATTTTTACTTCAGCATTTAGCCAGAAAAAGAAAGATAATTTAAACAACATTTCTAAAGAACCCAAAATAATTATGTGCCCTCATTATAAAATCTTACCTTTCTGCTTTGTAGGAATAACAGTTTTCAAAGAACCACATTATTAAAGCTATAAAACATTTTATAATAATACTTAACTCCTACTCCTATCTTTCTGAATTCCTCTTTTTATAGAACAGACCCAATATATTGTTTTAAAAAGACCTAGTACATAAATAAATGACCACTCAATGCCATGTCCATTCCCTTCAGTGACTTAACAAACCATAACTTTCTTTTTTCTTTTTCCTTTTTATTGAATGTATTGGGGCAACACTGGTTAACAAAATTATACAGGCTTCAGGTGCACAATTCTACAACAGATTATCTGTACACTGTATCATGTACTCACCACCCCAAGTTAAGCTTCCATGCATCACCATTTACCCCCACCCTTCACCCTCCTTCACCTCCCCCACCCTACTGCCCTGGTAATCACTATACCATTGTCCATGTCCATAAGGTTTTTTCCTCTTTGTTTTTTGTTTTTGCTCAGTCCCATCACCCCTCTCAGCTAGACCCCTTCCCCACAACTCTCAGCCGGCTCTCTCTGAGTCTGTTACCGTTTTGCTAGTTATTTCATTTTGTTCATTAGATTCCACATATGAGTGAAATCATATGGTGTTTTTCTTTCTTTCACTGCCTTATTTCACTTAGCATAATGTTTTCCAGGTCCATCCATACTGTCAGAAAAGGTAAGATCTTTTCTTTTTTATAGCCAAGTAGTATTCCATTGTGTAAATATACCACAGCTTTTTTATCCACTCATCTAGTGATGGACACTTGGGCTGCTTCAAAATCTTGGCAATTGTAAATAATGCTGCAGTGTATATACAGGTGCATATATTCTTTCAAATTAGTGTTTTAGGTTTCTTTGGATAAATTTCCAGAGGTGGAATCACTGAGTATTAAGACAGTTCCATTTTTAATTTTTTGAGGTAACTCCAAACTGCTTTCCACAGTGGCTACACCAGTCTGCATTCCCACCAACAGTGCACTAGGGTTCCCTTCTCTCCATATCCTTGCCAGCACTTGATGTTGGTTGATTTATTGATTATAGCCTTTCCCACAGGTATGAGGTGATATTTCATTATGGTTTCAATTTGCATTTCTTTGATGATTAGTGACATTGAACATCTATTTCTGTCTATTGGCCATCTGTATGTCTTCTTTGAGAAGTGTCTATTCAAGTCCTTTGCCCATTTTTAAGTTGGACTTTTTTTTTTTTGGTGTTGAGTTGTATAACTTCTTTATAAATTTTGTATATTAACTCCTTACCAGATGTATTGGCAAATATGTTCTCCCATTCAGTGGGTTGTCTTTTCATTTTGCTGATGGTTTCCTTTGCTGTGTAAAACTTTCTAGTTTGATGTAGTCCCATTTGTTTATTTATTCTTTTGTTTCCCTTGCCTAAGGAGATATATCAGAAAAAAAAATATTGCTGTGAGAAATGTCAGAGATTTTACTACATATGGTTTCTTCTAGGATTTTTATGGTTTCAAGACTCACATTTAAGTCTCTAATCCATTTTGAGTTTATTCTTGTGAAAGGTGTAAGAAAGTGGTCTAGTTTCTTTCTTTCTTTTTTTCTTTCTTTCTTTTTTTTGCATGTATCTGTCCAATATTCCCAACACCATTTATTGAATAGACTGTCCTTACCCTATTGTGTATTTTCTGCCTGGTCTTTGCCTGCTTTGTCAAAAATTAATTGACTATAAAGACACAAGTTTATTTCTAGGCTTTTAGTTCTATTCCATTCATCTATATGTCTGTTTTTATGCCAGTGCCCTGCTGACAAACCCATAATCTTAAATGGTGCCTCCCTTGTCTACTTTAGTTAAGTATAATGGCAGCAGATAAGTATTCACTTTGCTTTCTCAGACGTGGAGTATAAAAATATGTACATTTTCCCCTTTGGAATTTGCTTTCCTCTTATAACAGATGAAATACTGATAAGACATTTTAAAATAAATTTAACTAGCCTTCCAAAGTGTGATACAAATGTCCCCAAAGCTCAGAGACAGTCTCAGGAAACAAACTTTGGCATTCCAACAGTCCAACTGATCTTCACCCAACAAGGCAACAAATTCCCAAAATTCTTTGGGAGTGGAGGAGCTGTTAACTTCCTAAATATTCCAGGTGCCTCTGCCCCAGATTTGCTTCTCCATGGAGGACCTGAAGTGTGTGTTTTGTTCATTGCTATAAGCATCTTGGACAGTGTCTGACCCCTAATATATTATCTCAAATTGGTTTGAATCTTAGATCCACCACTTATAAGGTATGACTTCAGTACTTCACTTAACCTCTTTAATCTTCAGTTTTCTCATTTGTAAACTGGAATAATAGTAGTGCCTATTCATAGGATTAGTATGCATACTACTTTAAATAGCACTGCTAAAGTATCAGCACTGTGCCAGGCACAGTAAGTACTCAATGAATGTTTTAAATTCATTGCCTGTGTTATTGCCTCTGCCTAGAATTTCTTCTTCCCATCCTTTTCTTCTTTACCTGGCTAGTTTCCACTCATCTTTTAGGTCTCAACTTGGGTAGAACCTCTTCTAGGAAGATGTCTCTGAACTTCCAAGTCTGAGTTAGCAGCCCTCTAATGTTTCATAACATCTTAAACATCTCTCCAGAGAGAGAGAGAGAAAGACCTTTAAAGACCTCTGTAGGCTTTAGGCATTCTGATTTTGGAAAAGCCTACCTGTGTCTTTATAAAACATACCAAAATGTGCCCTGGCTGCTGCAGCAAAACTTCCAGTCTGAAAGCATAAAATTATTCATTCCCTTAACCCTATTTCTGGGAGCTTGGTGGGCTCTGTCTCTCAGGAGGACCCTATAGATGAATTACTCTGCAGCTCTCTAGACACATGCTCACCAATTTTTTAAGATTATGGGAATTGGCCCTAGCTGGCGTAGCTCAGTGGATTGAGCACAGGCTGCGAACCAAAGCATCGCAGGTTTGATTCCCAGTCAGGGCACATGCCTGGGTTGCAGGCCATGACCCCCAGCAACTGCACATTGATATTTCTCTCTCTCTCTCTTTCTCCCTCCCTTACCTCTCTAAAAATAAATAAAATCTTAAAAAAAAATTTTAAAGTTTCCCCACATTAAAAAAAAGATTATGGGAATTGATTTTATCTCTAATTTTTGCTTACAAATAATTTATCTGTTAGGAAAAAGATAACAAGCTCCAATGGGAAAATGCACATACCAGTCAGTTCCCATAGTGCCTTGAGTCAAAGGGTAAGAATTCTCTACCACCAACAAGCTTAATGAGAAACAACCTGCAAGTTGTAATTTCAAGTTAGACTATAAATAGGTCTAGCTCTACCCACTGTAGTGTTTTTCTAAAATTCAGAGTTAAATACCATCTCATTACTGTGTCATATTAGTTGGGACTTTTTCTGAGGCAAGCTACTGAAACCCAACTAAAACAAACTTACAAAAAATGGAGAAGAATTTATTGACTCTTGCAAACTGGAAGTCCTGGGGTCTTCTGGCCTTAAATGGAGCTGGATCAGGTTCAAGTCTTGTCATCAGTTCTCTCTGTCTCCAGGCTCTACTTTCATCTGTTATGCTGGCTTCATTCTCTCCAAGTGAAAATTTACCTCTATCAAAATGAAAGATAACAAGAAAAAAATATGTGAGAAGCCCAAAGCAATGTAGTACAATAGATAATAACCTGATTTACATATGATATTAATAAAAGAAATGAGTTAGAGACCTACTTCTTTAAGAAATCAAAATTCTACCCATTATTCAGACTGTCATGCAGCCTTGTCTGATAATCTCATCCCTAATGATCTACTTTATCAAAAACTGAAGCACTTGCTGTTTATAAGGTTTATTTTGCAAGATAGCATGCATTGCTTTGTATTATTAACTTTATATGTATAAAAATATAGACATATGTTTAGATGTGCAATCCAATTCTTTTTTGCAGCCACAATCATTTTTTCTTACTATAAAAGTTATACTTCAAGTTATATGTGGCAGATTGAACACTCATATTTATTGTAGATTTCCCCCAATCTCCCCTGCCCTCTGCACAAAGATGGTAACAGGATTTTACTTAAAGCATAAACACACAAGGACAAAGAGGAAGCAAAAGCAACAAAATACTGGAAGCTGGAAGGTCAGTGGTAACTGAATTACAGTGCCAAGGAATTGAAACAGCTTTTCTTTGAGAGAAGCTCAGAAGGAGGCTGGTCCATGCTACAGAACCCCAGAGAGACTTAGGATGAGAGGTTCCAGATACCTCTGAAAACGGGAGTTCAGGAAACTGAAAACTGAAGGCTTGGTTGAATGCCCATATAAAAGCACTTTGTCTTTGTCCCCCAGCCAGAACTCTTCTGTACTGCAGGAGCAGGGCAACTTCCCCTCCCTAACCATGCAGAAAACCAAGCTTCCTCCTTGAGGAGGTGGAACAGAGGGACCCAGGCATCAAAGTCACCAGGCCCAGTTGAGATCAAGGACATACTATCAAGATCTCCCAGGCCCAGCTGGGGTGTGGGAGTGGTCAGTACCTACCAATCCATGTAACTTCAACTCTGACAGCAATAATGATGAAGCCATTACAACTCCCATTTACTGAACATTTATGACATACCTGTCTCTGTGCTAAGCATTATGTATGTATTGTCTCAAATTTAATATTCAAATCATATGTGGTAAACACTATTTTGTATTTTAAATACTTTAAAAGGGAAGTAAAATCAAGTTTTATATAGTTAAGTAGCTCACAACTAATGTGTGACAAAGCTCAACTTTAGACCCTGTATCACTATACAATAGGACCTCATTTTTCAATTAATTTATTCATTTATTCATTCAGCAAACATTGCTCTGTGGCAAATACTGATTTATTAGGATTTATAATGATGAATATAACATATAGTCTCTATCCCCAGGAAGCTCTTAGTATAAAGAGGGCAACAAATCAATAAACAAATGTAACTGGTACATTGAACAAATAGGTCTCCAAACTGGGGCTCTAACTCTGGTCTGTGGACTATCTTCTTTACATGGAAGCAGATGAAATCTTGGGCAGATTCCATAAACTCTTTTGAACACTCTTAGTGCAAAGTCCATCTGTCTCTGTTAATCATAAGAACAATCCAGTTTTAGATCAATAATCTGAACCTCATTCCAAGTTAAAGCTTCTCAGGTTCCCTAGCTGGGCTGCCTCCAGCTGGGGAACAAGCAGTGAGGAAGAAGAAGCAGGGTGAGCTTTTCCTCTGTCTCTCTGCCTTTTACCTCTTCTCCTCTTCTGTCCCTTGCCAACACTGTCTCTGGCTCCATCAGGGTCAGTGGGGGAAAGGTAGAAATAAACAGTAGGGTGTTTCTTAGCTGTCCAGTACTCTTGTCATCTGGCAGCCTCGCTCTCTGACCTTGTAGGGTTCTAGAGCTGACTGTTCCTAAAACAGCGTTCTTGTGCGAGATCCTCAGAGGTACCCCCACTGAAGCCTTCTTAATAGCTCCCTTGATGTAGGGAGTGTCTCTCTCTGACTTCTGATTCCTCCCTCTGCCTCTGGACATCCAGAGTCACAGTTCTTCTATTAGAGTTACTGTTTTTTTCTGGCTATTTTCTTGGGCAGAATTCAAAAATGGCTCTAGGCTATTTTGCTCCTGTGAGTCTGATGAGAAACAGACACTCTTGTTAGTCAGGTGAGTGAAAATGTGGCTTATTCCCAATGAAGACCTGTCTCCCTCTGCTCTGCCAGTAGGTGGGTGGCTCCAGCTCCTCTCTGGCCCTCAGTATTCTCAGGCACAGAGTCCATGATTATCCCTTTGCCCTCAAACCACATGAGATTTGTTTTTCTCTTGAATGGTCCTCACAAAACTTGTTGCTTGACATGAGAGTGGGAAGCCCTTCCTTCCATTCCCTCATTGTGGGCTAGAGGAAAGAACATAGAGCACACAGTGCCAGTGCTCTTAGAAGAAATCATCTCTGCCTCTCAGACCCTTCAGCTCTTTTGTATCTCCAAAGTACCTCATGAGCTCACAAATTCAGCTTCTGAGCATCCCCTTTGCAAGAACACAGCACCTATTTTTTCTATCTCAAACTTTGAGGTCTTAGTGGCAACTGAGACATAAAAATAAATAATTTCATTTTCATAAATAACAATGAAGCATTTAAGTACTATGATAGAAATCCCTTAAGCAGAGAAACACCACTTCTTTTCCTGGAGTAATAAAAGTTCACAGAAAAGATGATATCGAAACTGCTTTCCAGAAAGAAGGTATATTATATGCAGAAGTGTGAAGACGTAAGCAAGGCGCTCTCCACAAAGGGTGCAATGTGATGAGAATGTAGGGTGTGTGCTGGACAATGTGGGAGGTGAACCTCAGAAGCCAGGTTATAGGGGTCTCTTGTGCCATTCTAGAGTTTGGCCTTCCTGGTGGTACAAAAGGGAACCAGGGAAGGGGGTCTGGTAAGGTAGAGGTCTGACTAGTTCAGATAACAGGAAATTGCATGAAAGCTCAACTGGAGGGAGGAGAGAGAGGGGAGAAAAGCAGGTGGGAAGGGATTACAATGGATTCATGAGGCAGTGTTGGCTCTCACACACATCTTGATTTCTAGAGAACTCGACTTATGAGACATCTCATTTTTTTTAACTCATGTTAATTTTCCACTGAGGTCATACTTTATTTTTAGAAATGCATTCTATGCAAAATATATATAAAACAAGCTGAGAGTAACCCAAACACAGGACTATGTAACCCCCGAGAAGAAGAAAACCTTTGGGACCTTGTTTCCAACTGGATTTATCCTCACAAAAAGTCTTTTGATAATTGTTTTATAAGACAAAACAACTTTCCAGACAAAATCAGATGTAATCATTAACATCTGAATTGCACTCACAAACTCTGTGCTTGCAAGTCTTGTTTTATAATAGATTATTTGGAAGTAATCTTATCCCTGATGCTACTCTTTTCTCCCTGACCTTCCCATGTACACAAACATGCATTATTTTCATGGAAATTTGGAACTTGCTGTCTCCTGAAAAAAAAACTCATAAAAATTCTGAGAGAAATAATAGCTAGTCCATATAAATCCCGGCTAGGCCATCCAATTTGGTTCATATTTGGAGGATTGCTCAGTATGTTCCACACTTCAAGGCTAAGGTAAAAGGGGATCCCTCACTGTTACTGTCTCACTCCTGTATTTTCTTATTTGGATTCCCAATTGCCTATAATACCAGATTTTACTAAACATTATGATAATCTTAGTTGTATTTCCATGGGATTAGGAGATTTTTCTTTTTTAACTATATTTTCTTTTTTAGGCTATTACAGTTTTCCCAATCTTTCCTCCTTTGTCCTCCTGCCTACCAAGCCCCTGCCCAGTCCCTCAGGCTATCACCACTGTTGTCCATGTCCATGGCTCCTGCATATATGTTCTCTGGATACTATATTCCCTATGCTGTACTTTATATCCCCATGACTAATCCGTAACTACCAATTTGTACTTCTTAATCCCTTCACCTTTTTCATGCATCCCACTGGCACCCCTCCCATCTGGCAACCATCAGAATGTTCTCTGTATCTGTGATTCTGTTTCTGTTCTGCTTGTTTATTTTGTTTTTTTAGATTCAATTGTTGACAGATATGTGTTTATTGCCATTTTGTTGTTCATATTTTTCATCTTCTTCTTAGAGGAGACCCTTTAACATTTTATACAATAGTGGTTTCATGGTGATGAACTCCTTTAGCTTTTTCTTGTCTGAGAAGCTCTTTATCTGTCCTTTGATTCTAAATGATAGCTTTGCTGGCTAGAGTAATCTTGGTTGTAGGTCCTTGCTTTCCATCACTTTGACTATTTCTTGCCAATCCTTTCTAGGCTGCAAAGTTTCTTTTGAGAATTACGCTAACAGTATTATGGGAGCTCCCTTGTAGGTAACCAATTGCTTTTCTCTTGCTGATTGTAAGATTCTCTCTTTGATATTTTAATCATGTTGTGTCTCCATCTTGTTTGGGACTCTATATGCTTCCTGGACTTGGATGTCTATTTCTTTTACCAAGTTAGGGAAGTTTTCTGTCATTATTTTTTCAAATAGGTTTCCAGTTTCTTGCACTTTCTCTTCTCTTTTCAGCACCCCTGTGATTCAAATGTTGGTATGCTTAAAATTGTCCCAAAGGATCCTTTATAGTATCCTCATTTTTTAAATTGTTTTTTCTTTTTGCTGTTCTGATTGGCTGTTTTTTGCTTCCTTATATTCCAAATCATTGATTTGATTCTCAGGTTCATCCACTCTACTATTGTTTCCTTATAAAGTGTTCTTTATTTCAATTAGTGTATCCTTCATTTCAAAGTAGTTTTTTTTATGCTATTGAGATCCTCACTAAGTTCCTTGAGCATCCATATAACCAGTGTTTTGAATTCTGCATCTGATAGATTGTTTTTCTCTATTTTGTTTAGTTCTTTTTCTGGAAATTTATTCTATTCTTTCATTTGGGCCATGTTTCTTTGTCTCCTCATTTTGGCAGCCTCCCTGTGTTTATTTCTATGTGTTAAGTAGAACTACTACTTCTCTCAGGCTTGATAGAGTGGTTTAATGTAGTATATGTCCTGTAGGGTCCAGTGGCATAGCCTCCCCTATTACCCAAGCTGGGTTCTCAAGGTGATCCCCTTGTGTGGGCTGAGTATGCCTTCCTCTTGTAGTTGATTCTTGATTGCTGTTGGCACATCCAAGGTTAGCCACTGCCTGTGCTCTATCTGGGGAACACAGCATTAGTTACAAGTGGCAATGGCTGTTACTTGTGCTGTGCTTGGAGGTACCCAGGGAGGCCAACCTGTGAACCAAGGTCTACTGTTGCTAGTGCCAGGTCTGTGGCAACTTAGTGAGAGGTACAGGGTCACTGAAACCAGATGCTGCCTTTTGAAAAATTTTAGGAAAATCTGAAGGATAAGCCAAGCCAAGCCATTTATATGGAGAAGCCCCTGGAAACAGCTTTGGTGGGCCTGGAAGTTGGTTGGGGCAGGACCTCAAGAAATCACAAGGGTGGGGCAAACAGTGTGAGTCAGGTAGATGGAGTCTCAGATATGGCATTCATCTGCTGTCTCTCGGGAAATGGCTCAGAAGAGGAACACTGGCCTCTTCCAACACTTCTGCCCAGAAGAAAGCTGCCCCCCAGCTGGGCCATCCAGTTCCTCCCTGTATGTTTCTGAGGCCTTTCAATCTGCTGCGCTAGTGCTAGAGCTCAGAAGGAGTGAGTCCAAGCAAGCCTGTGTGTGGTCCCTTTAAAAGGAACTGCCTGAGTTCCAGAAGTTTCTGTCTTCCATGGCCTTAATCCCTCCTGATTTAAATCCACTACAAGTGGATGTGGGACCAGCCCATTCCACGTCTCTGTCCCTCCTACCAGTCTCAGTGTGGTTTCTTCTTTAATTCCATAGTTGTAGGTCTTCCCATTCAGCTCAATTTCTGACAGTCCTGAATGATAGTTGTTCTATAGTTTAGTTGTAATTTTGATGTGCTTGCGCAAGGAGCTCACCTACACTTCCACATTGACTGGAAGTCCCCTGCGATTTTTCTTAATTAAACATGAAGCAAATTTCAAAACTCAAATCTCACTAGAAAGCAGTCTTCTTATCAAACAGTTTCTAACTGTCCTTCCTCTTACCAGACATGATTGTAGATCAGTATCAATCATAAACCTATTAGTCACATGAACAAAATACCCCCAGAGGAAGTCACTCAAGTCCACTATTCTTCTATAGAAAGATCCCATGACTAGGCTTAAGTTCTGCCTTTGTAACACCCACACCTCCCCCAGGCTCCTTAAAGGCCAATCTGTGTCACCTTCATCTTAGCTTTTCCTTGAGTCTGACATCAGGCCTAATGCATAGTAGGCCTTCAATAAATATTGATTGAATTGTCTATTGAATTTTAAGCAAGGATAGCCAGACCTCTCATTGTAGAAATCATGTCACCAAAGTTTCGAAGATTTGGGGCAAGGGGGAGACCTGCTTATAATCAGTAATTGTTTTATTGCTTTTACAATAAAAATTCAAGGAAGAATCATTCACAAGGAAGTGGAGCTTGAGTGAATTAAGGCAGTTTCTTGTCTTTCCCCTGCTCTGTTTTGGTCTTCTACTAAACAGCTATGCCTTTAGCTTTAAATAAATAAAGAGAAAAGAAGAGTGGGAAGGATAGAAATATTGGCTCGGCTTTTCAGAAGAGGAAAGAAAAGCCGACCCAATATTTGTCACCTTCAACATCACCTTTGTCATAAACTACAGGAAACATTTCTGGAGCCTACTAATTTGGGTGCAACTACAGGATCAATTGAATTACTTGGAAAGCTCTGCTTTGGAAAGGATACCTAGGAAGGGCAAAAGAGGCATGATTTCTAACTTGCTTAGACTGACTTTTTTTTATCGTTGTTCAAGTACAGTTGCCTGCATTTCCCCCCTCCTCAGCCATCCACACCTCCCTCCTTCCCCTGATTCCACCTCCCCTTGGTTTTGTCCATGTGCCCTTTATAGTTGTTCCTGAAAACCTTTCCTCCTTTTCCCCCCATTATGGTTTAAACTATCTAAATAAGATTCCAATATATCATTTATAATTTAGAAACAGAACAAATTATTGCTTATAATGTATTGAAAATATTCATTTTAATGTATGTTAATTTTGTGGAAAAAAATTTATGATAGGGTAGGGTTGAGTTTTTATGTTTTACATAATTCCAGGCATCCTTGTTTAATCAATATGCTTAGGACCAATTTTATAGGACTTACAGCATGATTTTTTCCAATGCTAAATTATTTTAGAGGATTGCAGTTGTAACTTTGTCTTTTTGACACATTATTGATTGTAACTGTACTTTATTTGCTACTGAGTCCTTAGTCAGCCCTAATTACAACCTTGTCGCTAGAGGAGAAAATGTTCCATTTTATGAAAGATGTGATTTCTAAAAACACAATGTTCAAAACAATAAGAAGTTATGGGGCCTGACTATAAAATCTAGGAACAGGCATTTATGGCTACAGTCAGAGTGATAACAGGAAATGTCTTAGGAAGAAGAAGCCTGGCTAGCAGATTTTAAGATGGATAATCAGCAAAGGCATCACAGAGCAAATAGGCCTCAATCTATTATTTGAAGGGAAGGAAATAGAGTAAAGATGAGAAGACATGCTATAAGTGGTAACAGATTGTTATTTAACATCTGTTGAACAGAAAGTGTTTTATTGCTTAGGCCAAGTCACCCTCCTCTACCTACTCCAGTTACTCATACTGAGTAACAGAACATTAATGGCATAGACAGTAAAGGTATTTTTTTTCCCTTTATAACATAACAAGACATTATTGCTTACCCACCATTCTGTCCTGGGCATTGGGAAACATAAAGACAATTGCAATCTGGTCTTTGTTCTCAGAAGTTTCTTAGTCTAGTAGGGTAGACAGATAAGTAAATAGTGCAGTAAGGTAAATGCTACTACAATAGAAATAGTATTGGAGCACAAAGAAGTCAATATTAAATTTACATTTGTGGGCACAACAAAGTCTCCCAAAGAAAAAGTATGAAAGAATAAAGATGAAGACATCCAAAAAGTGGTCCAGCTGGTCCTACTAGGTCTGCCAAGGGCAGCCTCTCCAAATGGGCAGCTTCAGCCCATTCTACTCCCTCACCACATGGAAAGGGAGAGAAGAGAACATTCATCCTAAAAACACTGCTCCACAGAGGAGACTCACAGGCACTGTGTTTTTCCCACTAAAGCCCCACTCCCTCCCTAGAACCATAGCCCAGCTGAAGGTCCCTGGTCATCCCATTAGTGACAGACCTGTCCCAGAGCCCCTCCTCTGAAATTTAGTAAAAGAAAATATTGGGCTCCTCCTAGAACTTAAAAGAGAAGTCTTGAGTCTATGTGATGTTTGGAGAAGTCACAACACTTTACTCCCCTCATGGCATAGGAAGTAGTGAGGTAGGTAGGGGTGTGGGGTACAGCCCCTCATCAGCACCCCTTTAGTGTCTCAGCCTCCCACGTGCTCTCCTGTTTGCCTTCTGTGACCCAGCCAAAAGAAGCCTTATCTCTTAGTCTTATCTTATGCAAAAATCAAGACTTTTCTAACTTAACCAGAAAATTGGTATCTTTGTTCTCTGGCTCTACTTCCCCTTGGGTACTACAGACCTACCTCTAGCTGGCCAAATTAAGGATATGGTGATTTATCAGTCTATCTAGGTAACCCAGGGCTTTGAAGATCCTGGACATGTAACTCCAGCCCCAACTTCTTCTCTGAGCACTTTGTACGCATATCTAGTTGCCTACTTGAAATCCTTTGTAGGAAGTATCTCAAACTTAAAATATACAAAACAGATCTTGTAAGTCCCTACCACCACATACAAGCATGAACACATACCCAAAACATGGCTCTCATAGTATTCCTCATCCCAAAAGCCATGTCCATTCATCCAGTTTGTGCAGTTTCTCAAGCTGAACACCTTGGTATTATCACTGACTTCTCTTGCTCTCATGTCCAATCTATATCCAGGATCGAATAACATTTGCCCTTGCCTCTTCTGTCACCTTGATCCAAGACACTACCATCTCTCACCTGGAGTATAAATAGTTAATTGGCCTCTGCCTCCACCACTCCTTTCCCACAGTTTATTCTCCATACAGTAGACAGAGTGAGTTTCTTAAAAAATTAAGTCTGATCAGGCCACTTCATTGCTCTTAGTACTCCAATGTCTAACTATTTCACACAAAATAAGATCTCAAGTCCTTCACCTTAGTTTACAAGACCACACATGATCTTTCCTTCATTGACCTTGAAGCTCTGCCTTATCTCTGTCTCATCTCCTCAATCCCCTACACTTTCACTTAGCTCCAACTACACCGGCTTACCTCAAACATGGCCAGTAGCTTCCTCACAACCTATGTACTTACTGTTCTCTCTACCTGGAATATTCTTCCACGAGATAATCTTTACTTAAAATTTCTGCCCAAATGTCACCCTATCAGAGATATCCCTGCCTATCCTCTGTGAAAAAGCAAAGTCTCTACCCAGTCTTCCTCTATACCCCATCCCACCTTTACTTTTCTGCATAGCACTTACAACCTGACATCGTATACATGTTCGTATTTGTCATCCACCTCTCCTCACTACTCACTATGCTCCATGAAGACAGGGACTTAGGGTGTTTTATTCTCTACCCTACCCACAATAACAATAACAGAGATTTGCACAGGGTCAGAGCTTTTAAATACTGTTAAATAAAAAAGCAAAAGCATTTTAGAGACCTCAAGACGGTGTTCCCTAATGGCAGGTCACATAGTAGCACATGGTAGCTGGAGGATATTCTACCGGAACTGTCCTCCTTCCGCCAAACAGTTAATGATCCTCAATCTAAGTATCATGGTGAGTATTGGCAGTACCTCGAAAAACATTTTCCTGCCTAGGTAGCCAATCCTGGAGGGCCTGCAGCTGAAATATTACATTCAACTTTAGCTATTATATCTCGAGAAAGGCCCAAATAAAAGCAAGTACAAAGATCTAGAAACCAGAGAAGACTGCCACAATAAGGATTTGGACATTTCAGTCTGAAGTGACAAAAGATGAGAAAATGTAATCAAAATCTAGAAAACCATAATGTTGTGATCGAATCCAAGGTGAACTTGCAAATTGAAGATACAAAACAATGGATGGAAACTCTTCAGAACTTGTAAAGTAGTACAGTGTGATGGAAGTTTCACATGGATAATACCATAGGTACACTTGAGTTTAAATCTTAGGTGTAGCTGTGTGATCTTGGACATGAATTACTACAAACTAGTAGTTGTATGTAAATTAAGGTAATGGTACTGTGGAGGAACAAGTCACCCCAAGATGTGTCTCCATGTTATGCAGATTGTTGTGAGCTAAAGGCAACTATAGCTATAGACTCAAAAGAAACTTTTGCCACCCACCCCTTAACTACCTAGAAGAATTTGAATTAGAGGCCTTCCTTGCCCATAAGAGATTATCAGAGATTTTTTTTTGTTTACCTACCTGAAGGGCAGGACAAACTTCTGTTTACTAAAAGTCTGCCCTTGTTATCCTGCAGTGACCTTTGAAGCCCCCAAGGCACCTTACCTCATCCCCAGCTCCTGATGTCTTATACACCCTTGTTCCCCTTCTATCTCTGAACCTTTCATACTTGTGGAGTCGCTGACTCTCTAATGTATGTGGGGTCCCCATACATATGTATGTATTAAATTTGGTTATTTTCTTTGGCTAATCTGTCTCATGTCTGTTTCATCATTAGACCAGCCAGAAGAACCTTGAAAGGAGAAGAAAGTTTGTTCCTGCCTCAACAGCATCTGTGTCACAAGTACAATTATGAAGACAATGCACATACCAGGCACATAGCAAATGCTTATCTCCTTCCTATAATGAATAAAAAGTTTGGATAAATAAAAGGAAGTCATAAAGCAGAAGGCAAGCTTAAGAAAATTTTGTTATGGAATGAAATGAATTAGGTGAATTAACAGAAGTAAAAAACATTATCTCATAATCATTCTGCATTTTACAATCATCAGATCATTTTCACTGACTTAATCTCCTTAGACCTCACAAGCTATGTTATGAGGTAAGAAAGGTAGATATTATTAAACCCATTTTACAGATGAGGAAACTGAGGGTGGAAATTTTTTTTAAGTCCACTTAATACAAGTTCAGTGATCCTCTCACTACTCCACAGGGCCTCTTTATCGAATTTAAGTCATTCTCAGAAAAGCTTAGTGACATAGGAGAGACTCATTGTGAGTAATAATGAAAACAAAGATGTCAGAGGATTTAGTCTGTAAGTGGAGTCAAGAGCCAACAAACTCTTAGCATACCTCATAGGCCTGTTATAAAACTATTTAACTGGATGGCACCTGGATCTAATTCTCCAGAGCACGTTTCTCAGACCACTCCTTGCTGTCCTGAACCGAGCATGAATGTGGTCCATCAGCGAGGCATGCCCAGAGAGATTTTCTTTCTGCCTCTGGTTTTGGAGGGCATGTTGTTATGCATTCCCAAGGGTGGAGGGCAGACTTGGGAAGCCTGCGTCTTCAGTCAAAATAATCCCAGTTACCAGAAACAGCTAAAACAAATTCATAACATATGTTTCCATAGCCTCAAATACCCACCATTTGTCCCCTGACCTTCTGTCTTTAAACAAATGCCAAACAAGGAGATTCAATTATTCAGTCAGTCTAATAAGGAATCAGTTCATGCTGAAACTCAGTGCTGAATTTATGGAATTTTACACTATGGGCCACACTGAAAGCTTTATGTGAGCTTGTAGCTACAGTCAAGGAAGATCCCTGCCTTACTTTATAGTTAAACCAATATCAAGGCAAAATTGATTCTCAAAGCAGGAAAAGCCAGTAACACCATGCCAATTTTTGGAAGGAAAAACAACAGAGAAACAGTGTTCATCCATCCATACAATAAATATTTATTGTGATTTTTCAAAGTGGCAGGCACCATACAAGGTACTAGGAATATAAAATTTAAAAAAATAAAACAGCCCTTGGTCTCAGGAGTTCAGGGTTTGTGGTCAAGTAGACACTGAATGGTCTGAGTCATTTACAACACAATGTAATAAATATTATGCTGGAAAGAATGGCAAGGTGTGATGGGAATCTATGCTGCAGAATTCCCAAGTGTAGCTAGCAGATGTAACCTCAACAATTAAGGAATCGGGGTGACCAGTTCATCCTAGTTAGCCTGAGACTTTCCCGGGTTTAACACTTGATGGTCTCATGTCTTGGGAAATCTTGCAGTCCCAGGCAAAATGGGAGTGTTGGTTACCCTACCTATGAAGCTAAACCAAAAATAAAAAGGTCATTTTGTTCTCTTTGCAAAAAATAAGTTCATTCCTATGGGGGTCAGATTGACCTCATCAGACTGAAGACTTAGTAGTCAGTGGGAAAACTGATTGTCCTTTATGGCTCTGCCAGACACCAAGGAGAGTCAGCCTGATGTGTTAATAGACCTCACACCTGGTTTCCCTGGCGCCTGCGTGGAGTCTTGGGCCATCTATCTAATCTGCTGCAGTGTTCGTTTGTTCATTTATTAAACTGCAATAGATAGGGTATTAGTCAGAGTAAGTTAGGTTATGCTGCTAAATCTCAGTGGCTTATGATCACAAAACCTTACTTGCCTTTCAGGTCAGCTGGAGCCGTGCTGCTCATCGCCTCACTCCAGACGAACATTTGCTGTGTCTCCAGGTCAGAGGGAAAGAGAAACAATCTTTCTGCTTCACCATCCACCACCAGCAAGCCCTAAACCAATGCCAGATGATTTTAGATTTTTTTGTTGCCATAGCATAAGCTGCCTGTTCTGACTGATGGGCACCCGCTCCAGTACAGACATGACCCATGGAGGAAACAAAAGCAGTGAAAAGTGTTTGGTGCCCTCTTAAGGGATAATATGAATGTCCTTGAATGCCATTTGCTCAAATTAATCATATATACTATCTTGCTTACTAAGTTAGTGTTAAGGTTAAGGTTAGAGTTAGGGTGCTGCTGAGGAGCCACCATTTCTGGTTTGACCTTTATACAAACTCATAAATTTCTCACAGAGAAACACTTTATCCACAGCCAGAGATGGCAGCTGTGGTCCCAACCAGCTATTCTCCTGACAAATAGTGAGCACCTGGTCACAGGGCCAGGAAGTGAGGTCGGCACAGCAATGCCCTCATTGCTACTGAAAAAAACTCTACTGCATCATTCACATGCTTTAAAAATAGACTTTTTAAAGCCACTGGATCATTTGGGACATATTTCCCATGAGTGTTATTAACATTTTGATGCTATTTCCCTCCATTAGAGTTTCATTGTAAGTTTCCCATTCATGCTAAAGATGGTAATAAATAAATTCTGTGGTCTGTATCTCAAAAAGGGAAACATATGTAAAGTCCAGTTATCATCACTGCTCTCAGAATGGAAGAGCTCTGATCTTTGCTAGGCAATAAATGGCACTGCTGAACTAGTGGCCTGTCCTTTTTAGACATCATTCGAAAGGACTGGGTGAACAGCTATGACATCTGATTATAGAGTGAATAGCAAGACGGTTTGCCACGAGGAATCATGCAGCAGAAGTTTCAATGTCGCTGAACTTTTCAATAACTGAAGTCACCCGTTGGGTTCCGACAAGCACATGTGCAACATATTGCTTCTGTGCTGGGGCATCAAAAATGCATGGACTCTTGGTTAAGTAAACTGAAATGTTTCTCCACGTCTGATGAATGAATGGGTTGTTTTGAAACAAAATGTTATCAAAGTTTAATTCTGTTTAGATGAGTCTCATCATGATCTTGCTTGGAGATGAGTCATCCTATAGCCCGAGTCTGATTTCCTCCTCTGCTCAGTGTAGCAACTACTTAGCAGTGTTCCTGTGTTTTAAAGCACTTTCTCTAGAGTTCAATTTGGTTAGTTTTACTCCTGATGACACTGGAAATAAAATTTCAGCATAATCTCAGAAGGAGCTCGGGACAGCAAATTGTCCAACTATGGAACTTCATTGAGAAAGTATCTAAAGTTGATGTTGGAAGGTGGGAGCCCGGAAACAAGCACTGAGGAAATGGTTCCTGCGGATTGAGGGGCCATCTCCCAGGCACCACTCAGCTCAGGAAAAAATTACCTTTCCTACCAACATCCTTAGAGGTCTGTTCAGTCCCCACTTTGTTCAAGGGCAGAAGGGCTTCACAGACGTACAGGCAGTGGGGATCCTAGAGGAGACATTTAATAAATGACAGTCTCAAAATGCACTCTGAGTATAAGGGACTGCAGGGCCACACTGCCCACATTGCACAAATCTGTGCAGTTCAAAACAGCAACAGAAGAGGAATCAGTGTTTCCAAACATGGGAGTTTCTGACCCTAAGTTTCCACTAAGGGACTTGGGCGATTCAGAAACCATGTTCAAGATTCAAAAAAAAAAAATGTGTTCAATTACTCATTGATTCCTTTAATGAGTGTTTATCAAGGGCCTATTATTGTTGTGAGTAAGGTGCTCTGCTAGGTCCTGGGAGTTAATGAGCAAAAGAAACAGCCCTAGTCACTGACAGAACGAAGCTCATGTTCTACTGGAATTGTCTGGCATTATACAACTACTTTCAAAGGTAATTATTTAACTAAAATTGTGGTAAATGTTGCAAAGGAGAAATATAACATATTAGGAGAGAATCCAATGAGGGACATTACCTGGTCTAAAGTTCAGGGAAGGCTTCTCTGAGGAAATGTTGTAGGAACTTTGAGCTGCTGAAGGATGAGTTCTGGTTAGTTAGGCCAAGAGGGGAGGGAGGAACACCACAGACAGAAGAGGAAATGTGAAGGCCCATGGGTGGAAAGGAGAATGGCACTCTCAAGGGTCTGAGAGACGGCCAGGTGGCTGGAGCAGAGGGGATGGCCAGGTGGCTGGAGCAGAGGGGGTGAGGAGCACGCCAGGCTACGAAGGCTGTCAAGTGATGGGGGCCTGAGCTGAGAGACGGAAAAAGGTTGACTGTTACAAGTAATGTAAGTATTGTATATAAGTAATATATAAGTAACAGAAGTAATATAAGTTGTGTTGCTCATAATCAAATGATAAATTGAACAAATAACATAATACAAAAGAATATGAAAATCTCCATGAGAGGCTCCTTCTCCATCTACCCTCTACCCGAATCTCATATGAGCTATGTTGGAGGCAACCAGCATGAACAGTTTTTGGGTGGATTTCCAAATCTATTGCTATAAATATTTCAAAGGGAGAGTTGCTTTGCTTTGTACTTACATTTGTTATATTATTCGTATCATTGTGAAAATTTTCCTTTCATGTAGTATTATGACTTAGTAATGTTTCATACTTTCCATATTTAAATCTACCTCATTTTCTTATTAAACTATTTTTCTATTAGTGGCCTTTTTTTCCCAAGGTTGTAAGTATTACTGCAGAAGACTTTCAGAAATATGGTATTCTAAGTCAGCCTTGAAGCTTCCCTCTTCCACTGTAAACAACAGAATTTCTCAACCATGATCAAAATAATGTTTTAAATACATAACTAAGCTGAAGAGATAGAGAGGAAAACCCACAGTTGCCAGAAACACAGAGGGAATACAGAGCTAGAATGGGGTATCAGTCTTGGTTAGAGACCCAGAAATCTGAAGCCTGAGGTTTTCATGCAAGCAGGAGTGGAAAATGAGAACTCAGTGCTATAGAAGGCCTTGCATGAGCAAGAACTGAGTTCCTGCTAGAAGCTGGGATCAGCTATTGGTTGTCGATGAAAAAGGATCCGAAACATGTAGTCTATCATTCAAAGGAGTCATGAGTATGCTTGCCAAAACCCGGGACCATTCTTGGAAGAAAAACTGTCATATTGTGAAGTTGAAATTTCAAGCCTGTGACATAGTAGGTATGTAGGGACCCCAGCATAAGACATAAGCATAAAAACCTCCCCTCAGAAAACTACAAAACATTATTAAAAGAATATAATGAAAATATAAGTAAACAGAGGAGTGTACCATGTTCAAGGACTACAATACTCAATATTGTAAGATGTCATGTTTCCACAAACTCTATAGACTCTGTGCCATTCTAATTCAAAATCTCAACAGCTTCTTTTATGTGGAAATCAACAAGCCAATTCTAGAATTTTATAAAAAAAGTTCAGAAATAGCCAAAACACTCTTGAAGAAGAACAAGACAGGAAAACTTATTCTACTGGATATCAATACTTAGGGTTAAGAGAGTATGGAATTGGCATAAGAATAGCAAACTGACCAATGGAAAGGAGTAGAGGATCCAGAAATAGATTCATAGATGTATGATTAAGACAGCACTGCAGAATAGTAGGGAAAGAACAGTCTTTCCAATGAAAGACTTTGGGTCAATTGGACATCTATGTGGAAAAAATAGGTAACACTTAACTCCCATGATACTCAAAAATCATTTCCAAATAAGTTACAGGTCTAATGTGAAAGGTAGAACATAAAACCTCTAAGATTTAACACACAGAAGAATATCTTTCCAACCTTGAGACGGAAAATAAGGGAGAAAAAGGAAGGAAGAAAGGAAAAAATGAAGAGAGAGAGAGAGGCATATGTATGGGGCAGGCAAAACCAAAAGCAAAATACTTCTGTTGGGAGTCAATCAAAACCCAGAAGACACATGATCCCAAAAACATTTAAAAAAACACACACACAATGTCTTCTAAAGATGAGCTCTCAGTAAAATTACAAAATCACATCCAGAAATGAATGCTCCATTGTAACTGCATTCAACACACAGATTATCTTAAAGGTAATTGGCAGCATTTGTATAACAGACAACTTATAAAGTATTTACTATGTCCCTAGCACTAGGCTGGGTGTTCTCAAGAGATCATTTTATTTAATTCTCATAAATGATACCCAAGTTAACTAATACTATTCCTCTCATTTCACAAACAAAGAAGCTAAGCCTTGGAGGAGGGAAGCAGCTTTCCTGAGACGACACAGAAAGGAACTGGTAGACACGGCATGGAGACGGCATTCACACCCAGGGAAGCAGACTGCGGGATCACACCACCACATTAAACATTCTGCGCAAAAACATGGATGGGGTATTACTGTACTATTCTTCAATGACAGCTTAGAAAATATTTTAAAATATGGATTTACATACTTTTATTGCTTGTTTCAAGGTATTTTATAGATTTTTATGCTACTATAAATTAGATTCGTATTCCCATAACATTTTCTAATTGGTTTCTACTACAGATCTATTGATTTGCTTTAATCCTGTATCTGACTGCTAAGCTGTCTTACTAGTTTTTCAGCTGAGTCTCTTGAGTATTCCAGATAGCCAAGGTGAGGTGTATAAATAATGACGGGTTCCTCTCTTTCTTTCCCAGGGCTACCTCATTTGCCAATATTTGTGCACTTTATGCCATGGGGAAAAGTTCATGGGAAGGGAGGAGGGGAGTCTTCTTTGCATTCCAGCCACAAGGAACTCTATGTTATGAGTACAAGGTTATGAAACAGCTTGACAGGTTCTAGAAACTGGGAGTAGTTTGACATGACTACAAGACAGGGTACAAATGAAGAAAGCAAAAGATGATAACTTGAAAGGGAAGACAAGGGATCTTAAGGATGACAAGTTATTAAAAGACTTTAAGCAAGGATGTGGCATAATAAGATTTACATTTTAGCAAAACCACCAATGTCAGCAGTATAAAGGATTGATTGAGGAAGATAATGGTGAAGAAAGGGAGGAAGGCTAGGAGACTAAAGCAATGATACAAACAAGGGATGAACCATCCATGGAATAATAGGAAAGGGGCATCTATCTCTGATAGAATCCTTACTCATTTAGCTTTCTTCTACTTTTGACCTTGAACCAGTTATTAAATCTCCCCAAGCTTCAATTCTTCTGATCTCTAAAATTAGGATAATAGCACTAACCGCACATGGCTATAAAGTTTAAGGAAGATAACATGTATGAAATGCACTAAAAATGATATTCTTTATTATTGTGCTAGACAATGGCAGTGAAAATGAAGTTGAGCTCAGATTGCTAGAAAAGCATATCCATCAAAGCGCCACATCAAAGCTATCACTTCCTCTGCGTAGTTATCACGGAAGATAAATCTTGATGTCTAAGTTATTGAGGAAGATAAAGCTGCATTTTAGCACACTTTCAGTCACACCCCAAGTTCCACCTCTTCTGTGCTCTTTGTTCGCTATCCGCCCACACCCACCTTTAAGACTGCTGTGGGTGTTGGATATGCGTCATGACACAGATGAACTATGGCTCAGAAATTAGTATGCCAACTCAGTAGCAACAACAACAAAAAAAAATTTTAATGGACAAAGGACTTGAATATACATTTCTCATTTCTCCAAAGGAGATGTGCAGATGGCCAAAAAAGCACATGAAAAGATGCTTATCATTAGGGAAATGTGAACCAAAACCACACTGAGGTACCTCTTCCTACCCATTAGGATAGCTGTAATCCCCAAAATGGAAAACAAATGTTTGCAAGGATGTGGAAGAACTGGAATCCTAGAACATTGCTGGTGGGAATGTAAAATGGTTCAGCCACTGCAGAAAACAGTTTAGTGGCTCCTCAAAAAGTTAAACATGCCCTGGCTGGCGTAGCTCAGTGGATTGAGCTTGGGCTGTGAACCAAAGTGTCACAGGTTTGATTCCCAGCCAGGGTACATGCCTGGGTTGCAGGCCATAACCCCCAGCAACCGCCCATTGATGTTTCCTCCCTCTCTATCTCCCTCCCTTCCCTCTCTAAAAATAAATAAATAAAATCTTTAAGAAAAAAGTTAAACACAAAATTATCACATGGTAATTCTACTCCCAGTAACTCAACTCCTACGTATATACTCAAAAGAATTGAAAACATGTGTACAAACAAGTACAGGTACAATTGTGGTATGGTCTCAATGTTTGTGTTCGCCCAAAATCGTGTGTTGGAATCCTAACACACAAATATATTAGAAGGTGGGGCATTTAGGAAGTGATTAGGTCATGAGGATGGTATTAATGTTTTTCTAAGAAAGATTACACAGAGCTCCCTAGCCCCTCCCACCATTCAAGTATACAACAAGAAGTCCAAGATCCAAAAAAGGGCCCTTACCCAACAGTGCTGGCACCCTGACCTCAGACTCCCAGCCGTCACAACTGAGAGTAATGAATTGCTGTTGTTTATAAGCTACCCAGTCTGCGGTATTTTGTTGTAGCAGCCCAAATGGACTAAGGTGAGACATGATTATAGGAGCACTATTATAATAATTAAAAGGTGGAAACAACCCAAATGGCTATTAATGAAAGAATAATAAAATGTGGTATATACATAGAATGGAATATTATTCATCCATGAAAAGAAATGAAATACTGATATAAGCTACAACATGGATGAGACTTGAAAACATTATTCTAAGTGAAAGTAACCAATACAAAACACTATATACTGTGTGATTCTATGTATAATATCCAGAATAGGTAAATACATACAGCCAGAATAAAGACTGGTAGTTACCAGGGACAGGGGAGAGAAAGTATGAGGAGTAATTACTTAGTATTTATGGGGTTTCCTTTTGGAGAGTTGAAAATGTTGTGAGACTAGGGTGGTGGGGAGGGGTGGGAGGAAAAGGCAGAAAACTGTACTTGAACAACAATAAAAAATGTTTTTTTAAAAAAGAAAGAAAATGTTATGGGACTAAATACAAGTAATGGTTGCACAACTTTGTGATTACACTCAATGACACTGAAATGGTCACTGTTGTTTTGGTTTTGAATAATGTATTGCAGGAAGTTTACTAACAGGAAGGACATCAATTAAAATTTATTTGGATGCCTCCTTTAACAAAATAACTCATTCCTTAGAAGTTCTTTTGCATATGAAAAAGGAAACATATACTTAAAATATTATTTTAATATTAGTGCAAAACTTTCTTAGTTGTATTTTTGTATGTTGTACATGCACCTGATATATTGCGATTCCTCATGTAATCAAGTAAGTTATTTGTTTAAACTCACTTTATAGAAATTAGAACCCATGTTTTCTATTTTATATTTATTTTTTATTATATTTATTGATTATGCTATTACAGTTGCACTGATTTTTCCCCATTTGCTCCCATCTAGTAACCTCCCCTACTCCTCAGGCATTGTTCATATCCATGGGTCATACATATAACTTCTTTGGCTACTCCATTTCCTATCCTGTACTTTACAACCCCATAGCTATTCTGTAACCTCCTTTTTGCACTTCTTAATCCCCTCACCTCTTAACCCATTCCTGTAAACCCATTCCCCTAAACCTGCTCCCATCTGGCAACCATCAAAACATTCTCCACATCCTTGATTCTGTCTCTGTTCTTCTTGTTTGTTTACTTTGTTTTTTAGACTCAGTTGTTGATAGATGTGTATTTTTGCCATTTTATCATAGTTTTGATCTTCTTTTTCTTAAATAAGTCCCTTTAGCATTTCATATAATAATGGTTTAGTGATGATGAAATCCTTTTGTGTTTTTTCTTGTCTTTGAAGTTCTTTTTCTGTCCTTGATTCTAAATGATAGCTTTGTTAGGCAGAGCAATCTTGGCTGTAGGTCCCTGCTTTTCATGACTTTGAATATTTCTTGCCAATCGCTTTAGCCTGCAAAGTTTCTTTTGAGAAATCAGCTGACAGTCTTATGGGAACTTCCCTGGAGGTAATTAACATATTTTCTCTTGCTGCTTTTAAGATTCTCTCTTTACCTTTAACCATTGGCATTTTAATAATGATGTGTTTTGGAGTAGACATTTTTGCATCCATCTTGTTTGAGACTCTCTGTGCTTCCTGGATTTGCATGTCTATTTCCTTCACCAAATTAAGGAAGTTTTCTTTCACTGTTTTTTCAAATAGATTTCCAATATCTTGCTCTTGCTTCCTCTTCTCCTTCTGGCACCCCTATGATGCAAATGCTGGAAAGATTGAAGTTGTCTCAGAAGCTGCTTATACTATCATCATTTTGTGCGGGGAAGGGTTCTTCTTGTTGTTTTGATTGGTTGGTTTTTGCTTCCTTATGTTCCAAATCATTGATTTGATTCTTGGCTTCATCCACTCTACTGTTGTTTCCCTGTAAATTGTTCTTTATTTCAATTAGTGTATCCTTCATTTTTCACCAAGGATACACTAATTGTGGTCCTCACTGTTGAGGTCCTCACTAAGTTCCTTGAGCATCCTTGTAACCAGTGTTTAGAACTCTGCATTTGACAGATTGCTCATCTCCATTCCATTTAGCTCTCTTTCTGGAATTTTGGTCTTTCTTTCATTTGGGCCATTTTTTTTGTCTCCTCATTTTGTCAGCCTCCCTATGTTTGTTTCTATGTATTAGATAGAGCTGCTTTGATTCCATGTCTTGGTAGCACGGCCTAATGTAGTAGGTGTCCTGTAGGGTCCAGTGGCACAGCCTCCCCTATCAACCAAACTGGGTACTCAAGGTACACCCTTTGTATGAGCTGAGTACATTATCCTCTTTTAGTTGAGCCTTGGTTGCTGTTGGTGGATCAATGGGAGGGATTTGCCCAGGCCAGTCAGCTGCAATGATTGTCTGTGACCACTTACCACCAACCTCTGCCCTCTGTAGAGGGTCCGCCATGCAGGGGCAGGGGGGTGGTGCTCCGACATGGTCTGTAGCTGTCCGCTGGGCACGCTGGCCCTGGCATTTCCCTGATGGTGCAGGCCAAGGTCAGCCTCCACCTGTGTTTTGTCTAGGCCACCCTTCCCATGCTATAAAGCAATCTGAGTTGGCTGCTACTTGTGCAGGGCTTGGAGATTCCCAGGTGAAGCCAAGCTGTGACTCTAACCTGGCTTATGTTAGGGCTTGCTGAAGCCAGCTGCTGCTTGTTTGAGAGGGATTTAGGAAGCTGTGAAGCATGAGCCAAGCCCAGCCATTCATATGGAAAAGCTGATTTGGTGGGCCCATAAGTTGGGTGGAGCAGTGTCTCCAGAGATCTCCAAGGTAGGTCAAACAGTGTTAGCCAGATTGATGGGGTCTCAGATATTGCACCAGCTTACATGCTGTATGTCTCTGTGGGGGGAGGGTTTAGAAAAGTGATGATGGCCTCTGCTTGCCTTAATGCCAGACACTTTAGGTTCTCCCTGTATACCACCAGAGTCTTTCAAACTGCTACCCCAGTGCTGGAGCTCAGAGGGAGTAAGTCTGAGTGGGTGAGTTCATGTGCAGGTTCTTTAAGAGGAACTGCTTGGGGCTCCAGAATATTCTTCCACCAACTCAATCCCCCCGTTTTTTTCAGCCAGAAGTTGTGGGGACTTATCTTCCTGGCACTGGAACCCTGGGCTGGGGGGCCTGGTGTGGGGCTGGCACTCCTCACTCCTGAGATATCCCTTCTGAATTTTGTGCAACATGTGGGTAAGGGACTGGCCCATTTCACATCTCTGCCCCCTTCCTACCAGTCTGGATGGATGTGGTCTCTTTGATTCTATAGTTGTCAGACTTCCCCTCAACTTGATTTCGGACAATTCTGAGTGATGATTGTTCTATATTTTAGTTGTAGTTTTGATGTGTTTGTGTGAAGAGGTGAGCCATGTCTGCCTATGCTGCCATCTATACCAGAAGCCTCCTGAAATGTTTACTTTTAAGTGGTTAATTTTATGTTGTATTAATTTCACCTCAATAAAATAAATATTTTTTTAATATTTAGAAAACCTCTTCACAGAAAGTGGACATGGCTTGCTGGTAGAGTTTATAAACATCTGCCTCAAGTTACCAATGAATTAAAAGCAGTTTGTATTAAACCACTATGGTACCTGTTAGGGGAAAGCCCCGAAAGTCTAAATTCAGGATCAATTCCAAAGAACTGACCCATAGTCTTATTCAAATTCATAAGATCTTTAATAGGAGAAGCTTATATACATGGGCAAAGGAGCTATTCCCAGTGGTGGCTGGCTGGGAAAAATCCACACCTGTCCTAGGGCAGGGTCCCTTTTTATAGGGATTTAATAGCAAAACTGTATGGTGGGTAGTCATGTAGACCACCACATAGAAAAAACTATGCATTCCTAATTTAGCAGATTAACATCAGGCAGTTATCACACTCTGTATGTTCATGAAGACATGAGAGGCTACAGAGAGCTAGGTGTCTAACCTCTCCCAGATGCCTTTGCTGCTGGAGCCACATTGCATCTCAGTGAGTTCCCCTACATACCCATTGCAGTCAGAGCTTTTGATGCCACTACTGTTTAATAGTGGGCATAGCCACCCTCAGGAACAGCGCAATCTCCCACTGATGTCATGACTTTTAGTTAAAAACTGCATTGGAGCCCTTATTTTTCCTCCCCATTATCTTGTCTTCCCACAGTCCTTGTGAACACTCCCAGCCTTAGGCTGGCTTCAGGGGCCTTTCAGAGGCAATTTTTCTTTTTCTGAGTTGCTGAACTTTCTTTGACTATAATGTCTCTTTAAAAAGTCCTCACATGCTGTTTTATGAAAGTACTATGTCTTTTTAAGCCTAGACTATAAGCTCCATGAGGGCAAGAAGAGCTTTAACAGGAGAACCTGCTTTGATTCACCACTCTACCTGGCACAGAGTACACACAACAAAGCAAATTAGGTGTGTAGGTGCCCATCTCAGCAGACCCATATTCCCTTGCCTACACAGCACTTGAGCCAGAAAGTCAGATAGATAAATTACTTTATCCATTACTTTATCCATTGCCCTCCCCAGTCAGAATACCACCTTGGCTCCCACATCACCTGAGAAAACCCAGGATCCTTCTCAGCCTCTCCCACCCACAGCTCTCCTACGGTGCTTGTTCACTACCGCCTGGAGGTGAAAATCCTAGAGTGATAATGCAACATAGTTGGAAAAATGAAATAACATTTTCATTTGTTTCTTTCTACTCAGAATCCAAATTGCTTAATTAGTTGCTTTAAAAAAAGACAAAATTCAAACACCCTCTCACTTCACTTTTTTTCTTTTTTCGGAATGACTCGCTTTTGTCCAGTTACTGACTTCCCAGTAACTATTTCCAGTACTGGAAGCTGAGATTGCGCTATTTTATTGCTCTGCATAAATAAAGCCTTAATCTGTCCTTAAGACTCAAAGAAAGACTCTACAGGTAATAATTACAGACAAGTGGTATCCCAAAAGAAAAAGGTATTTTGACACTGTTAAGAAATCACCATGTGTAGGTGTCTCCTATGTCAAGCAAAATAGTGGAAAGAATACCAATTTACTAGTCAAAGACTTTGGGGGTTGACTCTCAGTTCTGCCACTTACTATGTGCACTTGAGCAAGTTATTAAACACCCCTGAATATCAGCTTATTAATCTTATAAAAATGGAAATAACATTTAATTCATCAGGTTGTTGTATACATTAAATATGATATTGCATTTAAAGATTGTCTAACACAGCCCTGGCAGGTGTGCCTCGGTTGGAGTGTTCTCCTATAACTGAAAAGTTGTGGGTTCAATTCCTAGCCAGGGCATAGGCATGGGCACTGCTCCCCAACCCCCCTTCCCCTGCCACAGACATGTACAATACCCAATCCCAGGTGCTGATACTTGGTCCAAGTGCATGTAGGATGCAACTGATCAATGTTTCTCTTTCTCCTTCACTCTCACTCTCTCATCAGTGTTTCTCTCCCTTCCTCTCTCTCTAAAAGCAATGAATAAAACATCTCATCAGGTGAGGATAACGAAGGAAGGAAGGAAGGAAGGAAGGGAGAGAGGGAGGGAGGGAGGGAGGGAGGGAGGGAGGATTATCTTACACATACTAAGCTTTCAATTAATAGCCACTATCCTTATTCTAAGCAGGACTCATTGTGGTAACATTTTATTTATCTCTTGTTTATACACACAAACACATAAGCATCTCCTTATCTGATTTTTAGGCTTAGTTAATAATAAAACTGTCAAAAGATAAAAGTAAGATAAACTGTATAATGTAATATAGTCCATGAAAACAGTTTTTAAAAACTCAGTCTATATTAATCCTGTTAAGTTACACAGTTCTGCATTTATTTTACCCATATCTGCCAAATGTCACACAATTTTTGCTGCTGCTTTCCTTGTCCCAGTCCATAATGTCCTGTCACAAATCTATGCCCATGTTTCCACAACAGACATGGAGCCCCATGGGACACTAAACCAGATGTAATAAAAAATAGCATCAAGGAATTTATTTTTTAAACACCGCCTGACTCTTAGAAGGCCTGGAAACAATTTTACACTAAACTGAATTTAAATAAATTCAAGACACTGCAGGGATTCAAATATAAATACAATACAGTTTGTGCCCTCAAGCAGCTTACAATTTAGGAAAAATTGGTAATATCAACCACGTGGCAGATTTTACTCTTCTAACAAATCTGCTTCATCCCAGCATGGTCTGTCCAGTGGATCTCACAGAACTGTTTCAGACAAAATCACTGGAAACAGTAGAGATAATTTTCTAGATTTTTTGGAAAGATAATCTTGCTCTAAAAGATAAAATAAAATAAAGGCTTTCTGAATTATCTCTGTGCCTAGCTCTGTTGTTTGTATTCACCTGGAAGTTACTCAAATACCATTTTATATGTAGATGGCAGGGTTATATATGAGACCATAACACAGAAGCGCTGGCAAGAGTATTTGCAAAATGATATATTTCCTATTTTCTACCAAACGCCATGACATTTAAGCAACTCAAGGGAAATAAATTCTTACACTGTGCTAGATATTCTGTGCTAAGAATTTTTATGTGGTGAACTAAGTAGACTCCATATAACACAATTTCCTCTAAGAAACAAAATGTTCACATAGATACCCTTGCTAATTTTTCTTCACCAAAAAAGGTTAAGCTAGAATTTGACCTTATAAATAACACCAGCACACAAAGAGCCAGATATTTGAAAGTCAGTGTCATTCTCTGGTATGCTAAACTTGTGGGGTGAGCGGGGAGGAATGGTTCATTATTCTCACTCCACCACTAGGGAACTATCTGTAGTCCAGCGTTCTAATGAAAACCCTAGTGACCTGGGAAAGTTAATGTGCCCTTCAGTGTCTTGTTTAAACGCAAGGAATACATCAGGATCAAATCCAAGATGTGTATGCTTGTTTTCGCACACACATAAACATGTGTGCACAAACTCAGCAGAAGCTCATGGGTTTATTCCATTCAGTATGAAAGCTGGAAAAAGCTGCACAGTCTCTGCTTATTTGGGTTCTCACATTACACAACTGATGACTGAAGACATTGCAGAAGGCTGAAGTTCTGCTAGAAACACATCCAGGAAAATGATAGACCGATTTTGTGGTTAATTACAGTCCACAGGAAAAAAAAATCACAGAATTTCTCTCCTTAAAACCTTGAAATTGAAATGTGACATCAGAAAGTGAAACCCACAGGCCCTGGCTGGTGTGGCTCAGTGGGTTGAGCACCAGCCTGTGAACAAGAGTTGCTGACTGGTTCATTTCCCAGTATATGCCTGGGTTGTGGGCCAGGTTGCCAGTTGGGGGGTGTGAGAGGCAGCCAATTAATGTTTCTCTTGCACATCAATGTTTCTGTCACTCTCTTTCTTCCTGCCTTCCCCTCTCTCTAAAAATAAAGAAATAAAAATCTTTTAAAATTTTTTTTAAAAAGTGAAAGCCATACACATAGATAGACCAATGGAACAGAACAGAGAGCCCAGAAATAAACTCAAGTCTCTATGGACAATTAATATTTGACAAAGGAGGCAGCAACATAAAATGGAGTAAAAAAAGCCTCTTCAACAAATGCTGTTGGGAGAACTGGACAGCCACGTGCAAAAAAAATGAAACTTGAACACCAACTTACACCATATACAAAAACAAATTCAAGATGGATAAAAGACTTAAATATAAAACGTGACGCCATTAAAGTCCTAGAGGAGAACGTAGGTAGGAAAATCTCAGATATTGCACGAAGAAACTTTTTTACTGACTTCTCCCCTAGAGCAAGGGACATAAAGGAAAGAATAAACAAATGGGACCTCATCAAAATTAAAAGCTTCTGCACAGCTAAAGAAAACAGTATCAAAATTAAAAGGGAACCAACTGTATGGGAAAACATATTTGCCAACGATATCTCAGACAAGGGTTTAATCTCCAAAATATATAAAGAACTTACATGACTGCACTTTAAGAAGACAAGGAATCCAATTAAAAAATGGGCAAAGCACTTGAACAGACACTTCTCCAAGGAGGACATACAGAAAATCCAAAGACACATGAAACAATGTTCAATATCACTAGCTATCAGAGAGATGCAAATTAAAACCACAATGAGATACCACTTCACACCAGTCAGAATGGCCATCATAAACAAAGCAACAAACAACAAGTGTTGGAGAGGTTGTGGAGAAAAGGGGTCCCTAGTGCAGTTGGTGGGACTGCAGACTGGTACAACCACTATGGAAAGCAGTATGGAACTTCCTCAGAAAACTAAAAATGGATCTGCCTTTTGACCCAGCAATTCCACCACTGGGACTCTATCCTAAGAATACTAAAACACCAATCCAAAAGAACCTATGCATCCCAATGTTCATAGCAGCACAATTTACAATAGCTAGATGCTGGAAGCAACCAAGATGCCCATCAGTAAATGAATGGATCAAAAAACTATGGTACATTTACACAATGGAATTCTATGCAGCAGAAAGAAAGAAGGAGCTCCTATCCTTTGCAACAGCATGGATGGAGCTGGAAAACATTATGCTAAGCGAAACAAGCCAGGCAGTGAAAGACAAATACCATATGATCTCACCTTTAACAGGAACCTAAACAACAAAACAAAGAAACAAGCAAAATATAACCAAAGACACTGAAATAGAGGACAGGCTGACAGTGACCACAGGGGAGAGTAGAGGGAATTTCAGGGGACATTGGGAAGGGTTCACGGGAACAAACTTAAAGGACACATGGACAAAAACTAGGGGGAGGGTGGTAATGGGAGGGAAGTGGAGAGGGTTGGGAGAGGGGGCTGGACTGGGAGTAAAAAGGAGAAAACTGTATTTGAACAATGATTGAAATAAAATTTTAAAAAAAAGTGAAAGCCATAGAGTGGGAAATGTAGCTTGCAATAAGTTTAAATGTCAGCTACATATACTAATGTTATTAAAATGATAGAGTAACTATTTATGACATAAGTGTGCATCAGAGTTTACAAGGCCCTTTTCTTTTTCAGGTGTCCACTTGAACTTCACTCCCTTCCAGAAGGCTCTCCCGACTTTTAGGTGCTTCTTATCTGAGCACTTTTCAAGTTAGCCTGGCAAGACAGGTGTGGTTTTGTTTGCTATTGTACAGATAAGAAAACTGACTTCAGAGAAACTGAGGAACGAGTCTCACCAAGATCACAGAACCAGGAACCGAACTCTGATCAAATGATTCCAAACACCACAATCTGGATGAAGTTCACAGGGATAAGGTCATTCAGGGGAATTCTCTTCTACTTTAAGATTCCATCTACTAAACAGTAAGAAAGTGGGAACATGAGCAATTATCTGTCGTCTTTGGGCATCAAGCAGGGAGCACTTGGATAACTGCGACGTGAATGAAGCCGGCATTCTTGTGTGCCAAGCTCTCGGCTAAGCGCTCAGTGTGTTCTCTCATTTCCTTCTCACAGCCTCCGTAAGCCACAGACGGTGGTTATTCCCCTCCAACCATTCTTGCATTTTATAGTTAAAGAAACTGGTGCTCACGGAGGCTAAATACTTTTCCCAAAATCACACCACTAGAATCCAACAGAGTCAGACTCTACCCAGGTTTCTGACTCTGAGTTCACTTGCTAACCCACTTCAAGCCCCTCCTCCCAGGCCTTTCTCCTGAGATGTTAATTTAAGGGGGGAAATGTAGGCTATAAGGTGAGGGCCGCCCTGAACTGCTTAATGACTGTTCAAGTCTTTCTTTTTCTTAATACATATACATATACACTAAAATTTTTTTCAGAGTTGTGTTCTAACTCTGGTTCAGACACTTACTAGGTGAGATGACTCTGTTCACATTACTGGACTTCCAAAAGTTAATTTCTGCATTTGATGAAAAGAACTGATAGAACCCAACAGAAGGTGGCTGTACCTAAACTGGAATCAAATTACATTGTACTTAATGTGGAAACCTCCTAATACAGAACCTAGTGGATAGAACGACTCAATAAACATTGAATCCACCTCCCTCCCTTCTCCTGAGCTCTAGCTTTAAATATAAGTATAGGAATGAGTGAAACACACACTAGATAACAGAACAATCTTTATTCACTCATTGACTCAGCCATTCACCTCAAAATATTGTTGACCTTTCTTGAATCTCTTCAGTTAAGGAGATTTTAAAATCTCCTTTAAAAAAAGTCTTTTTGGTCAAATGTGGATGGCAACAGCCCTTGAACATTTTTTCTAAATTTATTTGTACAAGTGCACAAATTTATCTATATTTTAAACATAGTATCTATGATGATAGATGCTCTCTTTAATTCCACAAGTACCTATTCAGTGCCTCCTGTGCTGAAAACCATGCCTACCTCCAAAGAGCTCACAGCTGATTGGGTAAACAAACATGAGAGTAGCCATGACACCATGTGACAACGATGCCATGACAGAGGCATACGCACATAGTTCCATGGGATAAATTAATCCTGCTTAAGGTGTTGGGGACTAGTTCATAGGGAAGGTGACATCTGAGTTCAGCCATGAAGAATGAGTCAGCTTCTCCAAGAATGGATGAGCATTGCAACATCAGAGTCGAATTTCAAAGAAGAAATCCTCTTAAAAGTATGACCACGAGAATGTCACATTAGAAAAAAATTCTCTCCTTTTGTTGGTCCAGATTATTAAAGACAGAACAGTTGTGATGACTTTCAGGGTTAGTCTGCTAAAGTCATTCAGTGATGGTTTGAAATAGCAAATGTGTGGTGTTTAACTATCCCAAAGCCACCATTGTGTACCACTTAGCATTCTGGACAACGCAAGTTTCTCCTTTGAGGACTCATGTATAATGAATGTTGTTACATTAAAGATTATTGAAGATTGTAAGCCTTCTTTTTTCATGTGTAAGATAGGTAGCTTTTAAAATATTGATGCATTTATGCAAGTTACTTGACTTGAATTTTACAGTAAACTCAGGAAAGAAAATGTCAAAGTAGAACAAATTTTAAATAAATTCTCTCTGTCTCCCTCCTCCCCCAAAAAAGCTTCACCTTGGCACAGTTGGTTGGAGTGTAGCCCAATAAACCAAAAGATTGTGGATTCAATTCCCACTCAGGGCACATACCCAGGTTTCAGGTTCTATCCCCAGGTAGGGCACAACGAAGAAGGCAACCAATTGATGTTCCTCTCTCACATCAATGTTTCTCTCTCTCTCTCTGTGGCTCTCTCACTCTCTCCTTTCCTATCCCTCTAAAATAAATGAAAAAAATATCCTCGGGTGAGGGTTTAAAAACAAAACTTCTTATAACAGGTAATATTTTGAGATAAATTAGTCTACGGAGCTCATCCTAGATCTCAAAGTAAAGTAGCTCAAGGATGAAGAAATTAAATGGCAATGAAGACTGGATCAAAATTTCCAAGATTTAATTATTTTTGACTTGTTATGTGTATAACCCATGTTTCCTTACTTTTTGCTTCTAATCAGTCTCCCCATGAACATACTTGACAGGCTGACACATACATCTAGTCCCACCCACACAACACCCACTACTGCCCTTTTCCATCACCTCCGTTCTTTCACGCCCACAAGGCACAGCCATCTCCTGCCACAGCTGAGGTCAGGAAGAGAAGGCTATTAGTGTATGTTGCACAGCCAGGAAGAATGTCTCCCTTCCCTTCCTGGCTTACCCTCTTTGAGAGAAAAAGGACAAGAAACACATCCCGGGGCCCCAGAGATGGACAACATTTTCAGTGCAGTGGCCCTTTCACGTTTTATTCACAAGGTTCCCATCCCCCTTTCCACAGGACTCGGATGTCAGGCCCTGGCAGGAGACAGCCTCAATGACATCCCTCAACTCTCCCCTCTGGTGACCAAAGCTTTGTATCTGGGTCCAGCGTGTGCCTGGCTGCCTTGTCTGTCAGAACAAATCCTCACTGAGGAAGGCCAGGGACCGTATCATAGAGACAGCCTGGCAGCCCACTTCCTCAGACAAGGCCGAATGGGTACAAAATTCAGAGATACAACTGTTTGGGATTATAGGCTTTTTGATATTCTTCCTACTTGCTTCAGTTACTTGATGAAAATAGCTTAAGCCTCATAACAAATCTTGGAGGAAGCTAATGTCTGTTTGTATTTAAAGAAGATAAAAAGGAAGGAAGGGCGGGATGGAGGGGAGGAGGGAAAGAACGTCCTATTTGAAGCTGTAACTTTCCCCAAGTGAAAGTTTGATAGAAGTGTTCCCTCTCTGTGACCCCTACACCTAGATCACTCTCATGATTTCAAATATTTCGTCCATTTTCCTTAAGTAGAGTAACAGCTGAAACTGATACCACATTTTACAAAGCCTTTTCCATACACATTAGATAATTTAGTTTTTAAGTATCCTGTGAAATAGGTATTGTGGTCTCCATTTTTCAGAAGGGAAAATTAAGCAGTCCCTCTCATCCATTATTACTGCCTCCCTTCGTTACTAAAACTACAACTCTTCAAGCCACACCTAAGGCATCATTTTCTCCAGGAAGACCCACCCGGCATCCCTGGCCTGGCTAGGCAGCTCCCATTCTCCATTTCAGTGCAGCACAGTATACCAGGTGACCAGAAGGGTCTTGGGGTAGCCAGAGCCTCCCAGACCGAACACCTCAAGCTTTGAACTGTCTCATTCATTCTCCCCAATGTCATCTTCCTTGTGTGCCAGGAGGTGAAAAAGGCTTAGGGGCACTGCCATGGAAGAGTGGCACCAGTTTTGGAAGCACTTTTATCTGTGTGACATAGGCAGTTATGTAACCCATCGAGGTGTCAGTTTCCTCATCTGGAAAATAAAGATAACGATAGTGAACACTTACACAGTCCTATCGTGTAGCCTGTCTTACTTGCTTTTCACAATGGTAGAAGTTAGGTACTTTTACTCTTCCTGTCACACAGAGAGGAAACTGAGGCATGGGAAGGTGAAAAATCACACAGAGAAATAGTTCGAGCATAACACTAACAGTGTAAGAACTGTGATTCAAACCCAAGCCCGTGTGTGTTCATAGTCACTACACTACTAGGATCTCAACTGAATCCTCCACATAGAGTTGTTATAAGGATTAAATTGTTTTCTTTTTTATTGAATTGACTGGGGTGACAATGGTTAATAAAATTATATAGGTTTCAGGTATATGATACCTGAATACATCTATAATACATAATCTGTTCTATAATACATGGTCTGTATATTGTATTGTGTGTTCACTACCCCAAGTCAAGTCTCCTTCCATCACCATTTATCCCCGTTTTCCCTCTCCTACCTCCCCTCTCCCCCAAGGATTAACTTTGATAATCTATGTGTAAAGGATGCTTTTGTTATCTCAGAGTTGTAACTGAAGACCAAAACCACAGATATCTCCACCACAGCCCTACAGGGTTTGCCGGGAGGTACCAGTTCAGGGAACTGGGCTAACCACCCACTATTATGACACCCCAACTTCCACCACCCCACCCCGGCCAATATAAAGAGACTCACAGAGTTGCCCCTATGTGATTAGAGCCAAGAAAAGAGATGTGGGGAGATGGATGTTGTGGTTGTGCTCCTGGGGGAGGGGATAGATTCTGTACTTGACCATGGTCCTAAGAATTGGCTAGCCACAAAGAACAGTTGGCACTGGAAGCTTGCCATGATTGGCACGGCATGGTGGGCAAAGAGGGGGCACTCGCATCAAGGTATTGCAGATGACCCCAGGGATGGGGAATCAGTGGAGAGGATGGCTAAATCTTGCAAGGGGTCACTCGTGCTTAGGGAACTGCACTGGCGTGAGTCCCTCCCTGATGGGGCACACTGAAGTCCCCTTGTACCCTCACCCATGAAATACAGGAACTGTGCTGCTTCCCCCACAGGCCTGTTGAGAGAGCTCAATAAGGGAATGTGTGTAAGATTTCCTCCCCAGAGCAGCCCCACAGTGAATGTTAGCTCCTTTGCCACACTCTTGCTACTCTGTGTTTAAAGCCTGGATAAACACTTTGAGTGTGGGAACAGAGGGGTAGCTTTTCATAATGTCAGATTCAATGGAAAAAGAAAAGTCTGTGTTTGCGGAGTTCCATCTCCCTGGATTACCAGACAGATTCTGAAATTTATTAACCTTTTTAGTCATTTGTGAGCACCAGCATGAAGACTTTTTTGAATAATCAAAAAAATCCCATCATTCTGACAGTCAAATAAAAAGAGGCCAGGTGTTCAGGATTAATAATACATTACCCCCACCATTGCCTTTCTGGGGATAGTGTCGAGTATTTTCTCTTTCATAATATGCACCATTTCTAAAGCAGAGAAAGAGGGGGGGTGAACAGGGATAACAAGAGGCCTTCAGGAAAAATAAAGTGGACAGAAAAATAGAGGGTGAACGTGGCAAAGAGAAGACAGAGGAGGATCCTATTTTTAATCAGTCATGGTCTTCTTTCCCCCACTTAAAAATAGATCCTCTTCCTGCCCACAGTGAATTGAGTGGACAATATCTGGGCTTGCATAACACACTTGTGTATCTATTTAGAGGCACCAATACTGTGTATCTTCTGGGCAAGGTTGGGCAGGCCTTTTAACGCTAGATATACAACCGCCAAATTTCCTGTGGCAATGTTTCTAAGAAAAATATCCACTCCACACTGTCACTTAAAAACATTATCCTTAGCACAGTAAGGCTATTTTCTTGACATTAAACTGAGATCATTGCTGGTTGCTAAAATACTCATAGAGTACATGTTGAGTCTATGCTCTCTGTGCCAGGCCCATACTAAGCTCTTGACATTCATGGGACACTTTTGGCAGATGAGGAAATTAAGGCTCAGAAAGCTAGGCACCTGGATCATGGCCACAGAGCTCCTATGTGATGGAATTAGGATTCCAACCCAAGTCTGCCTCCAAACCCGGAGCTCGGCACCTCTGCCCCAGTATCTGCTTTAGAAATCTTCAGTGGCTGCCATTCTGGCACCCAGGCTGAGTCCTGACATCAAGCACAGGAAGAAACCTGGTTCCTGGGGAAGGTGAGAGCTAAGGTATAGGCAGTTGTTACAGAAGGGATGACTGTATTGCACACAAGCCCTTCAAACTTCACACGCAGCAAACTCACAGTGCACCATGAGGCCATTTGGCAGAGGCGCGAGGATTACTTTGGAAAGCCTTCTGTCATTTCAGAGTTTAATAATATGAAATTAGACCCAGAATCCTCAAACAAACCCATTTCAAAATTACAATAGCCCTAGAAGGGAGCACTTCCATTAGATTTGAGACCATCACATATCATCTCTATGTGAGAGAAATAGATGTTTTTACGTTGGAACAAATACAAAACATCAGTACCTTCTCATCCAGTACAATTTCCTAAACTCCTTTTATCCAATTTCCCAATTTTGTTGGATGTTTGAAACTGAAACAAAACTCTCCTGTTAGTCCAGTTCCTAGTTCACCTTAACTCGGCAACAAAATCGTTCTTAGGTTTCATCATCAGCCCGTTTCTTAGACAGGCCTAAGGTTTCATTATTTAAACATGCAGTCAAAATACACAAAGAAATGTTCCAGAAACAGCCTTTTGTTATCTTCTTCATAATATAATCATTGAATCTTTCTGCCATTTTTGCTCAAGATGTGAATGCACACATCGTAAGGGAAATCATTAAAGAATGACACACCTACTGTAAACAATAGTCCCTGACACTTAGGTAATGAGAAATACCTCCAGAGATCATAAACAGAGGTATTTATGATAGGTTAAGTGGTTAAGCCACCTAAATATATGGAAAGTATTTTCCCAATATTATGTGAATGAAGATTGCATACCCATAATTAGGGAAAGTCTTATATTTTAAAAAAACAAATGTTTTCAATCTAGTTTATATTTTTTTAAATATACTGGGTCTAGTATAGTTTTTAAAAAATCAGTTAAACATATATATCATATATCTATATAGCTAATATTTACAAGATGTTTTCTAAGATGCCATTGGATTACTAAGATATATAATAAATACATGAGTCACTGCCTTCAAGAATCTTTCAGTCTTGTAGGGCAGAAAATGTGTTGACAAGGTATAATATAAAGTAGTACATGATGAAGGCTATAAAGAAAGATTCAGAGCATTATGGGAGTTCAGAGGAAGCTGGGGGGGTGGGGTGAGATCATCTCCACGTGAGGGCATCAGAAGATGGTGGGCAGACCATTCCACGCTAATGAAACACGTGAGAAAAGGTAATACCCGTTCAGGAAAGAGTCTCCTATGACTGGATTCCAAGATGTCAGTGGGCGATACAGTAGGAATGTTAGCCTGAAACCAGATCATGGAGAGCAAATGCCAGACTGAAGGGTTTGGAGGTTATTGTTGGAGAAACACAGATTCATAACCAGTTAGCACCGTACCTATTTTTATCTATTTGCAATATCTCTTTTTAAATAACTTTAAAATAACTTTATTGGTGGATAATTGGCATACAATTAACTGTAACTGTGTAAAGTATAAAATTCAGTAAGTTTTCACACAGGTATACACCCATGAAACCACCACCGCAATCAAGATAATAAATATATCAGTCACTCCCAAAAGTCTCCTTGCACCCCTCTGCAACCTCTTCCTCCTGCCTCATCCCCTGGCAGCTGCCAATCTCCTTTCTGCTTACTCTAGATTAATTTGCACTTGCAAACTTTTTATATAAATAGAATCACATAGTATGGATTCCAGTCTGACTTCTTTCAGTCAGCACAAATTTTTGAGATTCAAGCATATTGCTGGGTGTATCAGTGTTCTGGTCCTTTTACTAATAAGTGGTATTCTACTGTATGGATGGATATACCATTGTTTATTCCTTCACCTTTTTGATGGGCATTTATGTTGTTTCTAGTTTGAGGCTACTACAAGTAAAGCCTCTTTGAACATTCAATATGTAAGTAATTTATAGACATATGCTTTCATTTCTCTTGGGCATTAATACCTAGCCATGAAGTGGCTGAGTCACACAGTAGGTTTATGTTATACTTTTTAAATAACTGCTAAACTATTGGCCAAAGTGATTTACCACTTTACATTCCACTTTACATTCCACCAGCAATATATGAGAATTCCAGTTATTCCACAACCTTCCAATCACTTCATGTGGTTACTACCTTTTAATTTTGGACATTCTAATAGGTATGTAGTGATATTCTATTATTGTTTTAATTTGCATTTTCCCAATGACTAATGACTGTTCATGTTTTTATTTGCCACTTTTATAGCTTCTTTGATTAAGGGACTGTTCAAATCTTTTGCCCATTTTAAATTATTATTGTTGATATTTTAGAGTTTTTTTACTTATTCAGGATATAAACCCTTTATTGGATATATGATTTGCAAATATTTTCTTTCAGTCCTTGGCTTGTCTTTCAAAGAGTAGAAGTTCTTCATTTTGATGCCAGCTAATGTATGCATTTTTTAATGGATTGTGGTTTTGATGCTGCATCTAAGAAATCTTTGCCTAACTCAACATCACAAAGATTTTCTCCTATAGTTTTACATTTAGAACTAAAATCCATCTTGAGTTCATTTTCTTGTAAATGGTGCAAAGTATGGATTGAAGTGTTTGTTTGGGGGTTTCTTGTTTGTAGTTCTGCTGTTCTTGTTATTGTTTGCAAATGAATGTCTAATTACTCCAGCATTATTTGTTGAAAAAATTGCCCTTTTTTCTCTTTATCATCCTGATTTGTCTTTATACCCTTGTCAAAATCAATTGACCATTATGTATATGTCTATTTCTGCACTCTATTCTGTTCCATTGATCTATTTGTCTAAATTGATGCCAATACCACACTGTCTTGATTACTACAGTGTTATAATAAGCCTTGAAGTCAGGTAGTATAAGTTCTTCAAATTTGTACTCTTATTTTAAATTGCTTAAGCTATTCTGGGTCCTTTGCATTTCCACATAAATTTTAGAATCAGCTTATCCATTTCTACCAAAAAAAAAAACTTGCTAGTATTTTCATTGGGATTGTGTTGAATCTCTATGTTAATTGAGGTAGAATTTAACCATGTTGAGTCTTCCAATCTGGAAATACAAAATATCTCTCTATTTTTAGTCTTCTTTAATTTTTCTCAGCAATGTTTTATACTTTTCCATTTATAGGTCTTTCATATCATTTCTCAAATTAATCCTTAAATATTTCATTTTTATGTTATTTTAAATGCTTTTTATTTCAATGATGATTCATTATTAGTATATTAAAATACCATTAATTTTTATATTTGATCTTGTATCCTATAATCTTGCCAAAGCCACTTAGTTCTAGGAGCTTTTTTGTAGAATACATAGGATTTTCTAAATAAATGATTATTATCTGTGAATAAAGAGACTTTTATTTCTTTCTTGCCAATCTGGATGCCTTTATATCTTTTTCTCTTGTCTTATTGTGAGAAAATTATGATTCCAAATTCCCAGAGTCCCCATAAGAAACATGAGGTACCTGACTTACTGTTGCCACCCCTGCAAGAATTCCTTAAGTGCACATGGAGACAGCTCTCCCTCAGGAGTAGACCTGCTGCAAAGACCCAAATCACTTCAGTACCAAACCCTTAAATTAGCCTTTCCATGATTCGGTCTGCAGTGTATATACACTCACACATCCACATGCACGTAGTGCTTTTCAAAAGACTCCCCACTAAATTCAGGTAGCCCATTCAAGAAACAGCCCTCACAATCCCATTCTTATCACTATAGGTATATGTCCTTGGCCATCACTCCGGGTCCTCCTTTTTCTTACAGTGAATTTCTCCTCAAAAGCATTTTATGTCTCTGCTGAATAATTTCATTTGGGTCCATTTTAAAAAAATTAATATTCTGCCCTGGCTGGCGTAGCTCAGTGGATTGAGCGCGGGCTGCGAACCAAAGTGTTGCAGGTTCGATTCCCAGTCAGGGCACATGCCTGGGTTGCAGGCCACAGGCCCCAGCAACCACACATTGATGTTTCTCTCTCTCTCTCTTTCTCCTTCCCTTCCCTCTCTAAAAATAAATAAATAAAATCTTTTTTAAAAAATTTAATATTCTTCTAGTAATATTAAACTTCTAAATGAAAAATATCAGAGTTTCATCCACTACTTCTTTATGCAAATATACCCATCCTTTTTTTGTTTAACCTTCCAGGAAGGCAGTGTTTGTCAATGTAAAACATAAGTCCTGTTACATGCTTTCCCCTAAACAATAATTTCTATTGGCCATATATCTATTTAAAAGAGACAATTTAAGCCCTGGCTGGCGTAGCTCAGTGGATTGAGTGTGGGCTGGGAACCAAAGTGTCCCAGGTTCGATTCCCAGCCAGGGTACATTCCTGGGTTGCAGGCCAGAACCCCCAGCAACCACACATTGATGTTTCTCTCTCTCTCTCTCTTTCTCTATCTCCCTCCCTTCCCTCTCTAAAAATAAATAAATAAAATCTTTAAAAAAAAAGAGACAATTTGAGAGTTCCTTCTCAGATACAAAGACACCTAACTCAAGGAAATTTGTAAATTCTAACACTAGAAATGGAAGCTACTGAAGTAATTTATCCTAATTTTAAAGACTATTGCAAGTTAGTCTCACTGGGCACTCCTTTACAGAAGGTTTTCTGAAAGTAAGAGGAATGTTTTAGGAAAATGAATAGAACAGTGATTTGAAGAGTAAATGAGAGTTAGGAAAAGAGTTGAGTCAGGAAGATCAGTAACTAGACTATTATAAAAATCCAATTCTTCCCTGGCTGGTGTGGTTCAGTGAATTGAGTGCTAGCCTGCAAACCAAAATGTCGCCGGTTCAATTCCTGGTCAAGGCACATACCTAGGTTGCACACCAGGTCCCCAGCTGGGGTCGTGCAAGAGGCAACCGACTGATGTATTTCTCTCTTTCTCCCTCCCTTCTCCTCTCTCTCTGAAAATAAATGAAAAGTAAAATTTTTTTCATCCAATTCGTATGTAATGCAGATATGATAGTAATAAAGGAAAGAAACAGATGAAAATAAAAGATTTTTTAATAGAGAGATTAAACAAAATTTTGAGAGTGAATTGTGGAGAACAAGGAAGGGAAGAAAGTCAAAGATGGCAAATTAATGCAGAAAATGGTGGCACACCTTTAGAAGAAAATGTTCAGTACATAAAAGAACAGAAAGGGCAAATCTGGAAAAGTAATCAGTTAGATGGTAAACATGTTGAATCTGGTTCAAATGTTGAGAGGCAGTGAGAAGTATTGAAAGAGCGTTGGGTAGTGGTCAGGAAAACTGCATTCCAGCTGTAGCACTAGAGACAGTAGCAGATGCTGTTGGAGCCTGCCCAATATTCATTTCCCACTGTACCTTCCTCTTTTCAAATGTAAGAGAAACCAGATTTAGTTTCTGTATCTGCTCAACTTGGTAGTGTCATGTGCTTCAAAGGAGGCTGGACTCAGCCACAGAAGGTAAATTCTAATTGGTCTAAGCCAATTACATGCCCCATTGCTATGGCATGTCATCAGTCTGACCAATGAAACATGAAGAAAGTTGGCTGTGTGCTTCCGGGTGGTGAACACACACTCTGAAGATACTGTCCTTTTTTCAGTGAACATTGTCAGGTCTGAATGGAACCCCAGGTCAGCTATCTAACCATCAGCGGCAGGGCTATGGACGGACAGACCAACATGCTGAGGATGGCAGAGTCAGTAGGTAGAAAGAACATTAGACACAATGCTGCCATTGAACTGCTACACTAACCAACCTTTGGCACGACGTACTCTTGTTCTTCTTGTTATGGAAGAGCATACACTCAAATCAGTTACATTGGAACTTCTGTTATTTGAAGCTAAAGCCATCCTTATTTTCCCAGAAGGCTTAGTCCAAGTCAGTTAGTTTACTCTCCACACCACCGTTTTCTTCCCTGTAAGTTGATATGGTCTCTCTAAGAACTCTTCCACCTATAATCACCCAAAATTTTATTACTACAGGTAGAAATTGATGTATAGCTGTTTGTTAAAAAGGAATACTGAACATCCAGAGGAAGATCAAGACAAAAATACAGACACAGGAGTCATCTGTGGAATGTGAAACACACCGCACTGGGGGTAAATGAGGTAAAAGTAACTGATTGTTGCACACGTTAACAATGACACCTTACTAAGACCTCAAAACCTTCTGCAAAGTGGACATCATTGCCATTTTCTATGAGCAAACCAAAACACAAATGTCAAGAAAAGTACAAACAATGCCCTGTACTCTGAGAGATTGCCAAGATTCCAACAGTATCACATGTTCAGACAGGTCAAGAAGAATGCAGACTAAGAAAAGGTCAAATGCCTCGATTAGGGGGTTCTTAATGCTTTCAAGATAACAGTTTCTGCAGAGTCCTAGGAGTAAAAGAAGGGAGTAAACAGTGGGAGATGTTAAGGAAGTAAAGACCACTTTCAGCAGAAGTTTAACTGTTAAAGAAAAGGAAAAGATGAACAGTACTTCAAGGAAGCAACAAGTTCTTGGGAAAATTGTTTGTTTTGTTTCTTGTTTGTAAGGTGGAGAAGACCCGAGCATATTGGTGGGCGTAGGAAACAAGGCAAATGGAGGAGAGGCAAAGGTATAGGAGAAGGAGGCCTCACTGAGGGAGCAAGATCCAGAGACCACAGGAGAAGATGTGCCTTCTGCCATCCCTCCGTTGCCTGCTCCCTGAGCTCCAGCTGAACTGAGGGCTCTGATCGATGGCCAGTCTAAGCTGATGTAATCACTGATACAAGGTATTAATAATGAATGAGTGTTATTTCTTTTATGCATTATTTTAATAGCCCTTTATAAAAGGACTATTGGAAAAATACCAAAGGCCTTTTCAAAGTTTATTTTTAAAATGCATAATTACTTTCTGGACTTGTGTGGCTCAGTTGGTTGGGCATCACCTTGCAAAGCGAGAGGTTGCCGTTTTGGTCCCTGGTTGGGGCGGGGCGGGGGGGTGAGTGTGAGAGGTGGCCAATCGATGTTTTTCTCTCACATGGATGTTCCTCTTCCTCTCTTTCTTCCTCCCTTCCCCTCTCTCTAAAAATAAATCAATAAAATCTTTTTTAAAATTTTTAAAAATGCATAATTACTACAGAAAAGTATCATTGTACAGTTAAATCCAATATTTATCTCATTCTCCTAATAGAACATAACTACAAAGAAAAAATAAATGAAAAAATGATGTTAAAAATAAAATTATTTTATAATGCATCCCACATTTCTGTGAAATTATTTAAACCTTCATTACAAAGGGAAAATTCAGATAAAAATATAGAAGTTCTCATTTAGTAGGAACTTACTATAGATGTTAAGATGTTAAGGAAGTAAAGACCACTTTTAGCAGATGTTTAACTGTTAAAGAAAAGGAAAAGATGAACAGTATTTCAAGGAATCAACAAGTTTGAGGGGGAAATAGTTTGTTTTGTTTCTTGTTTGTAAGGTGGAAAAGACCCGAGCATATTTGTGTTTTGGTTTGCTCATAGAAAATTGCAATGACGTCCACTTTGCAGAAAGTTTTGAGGAACTTACAGTGCCGGGCCCTGTGATAAGCACTTCATATATACTATTTTATTTAATCGTTATAACACCCTGTGATATGAGTGTCATTAACTTTATTTTATACTGAAAGCAGTGAGGCTCAGAGAAGTTATATTCCCAAGATACAACTGCCCTGCTCTAAACCAGTGTTCATAAATCAAACAATTATTCATAAATATTGGGTATCATTTGTGTTCCAGGAAGTGCTGGGTACTTCCTAGTCTCACAGCAGCCACATGAGGAGTCTGTTTTTAAAGTCAAGGGAAGACTAACTTGAAAATGGCTTTACAGGATCATGTAACATATCCAGCAAGTATGAGCCAAGTCCCCAGTTCCCTGAAAGGAATAAAGTATACTATATATTTCCAAGGATGAACATGTTGCCTCTAGCATACATGCTTAATAGTATAATTAAAATCTTTTGAGTCAAAATTGAATGCCAGTCATGAGACACTAAAGTGTGATATGTTTAGTACTTTCCCTTTTACAAAGTACTCAATAGTTGACGTTCCAAAGGAAAGAATGTGTTTGTTTTCTGGTGCAATTTGCTCTTTGGCTTCCAAGTGCACATTGGTTTAGGTTTATAAAGGCACCTAGCTTATCAGTTTTCTCTGAATTCAAAAGCAAAAACTAGAATAACCAGAAACACTACAAAGCATCTTTTTGCAAACCAATGTCATTGCTCCATTTACTAGAAAGGAGAAATATTACATTTATAAAAAAGATTATAAAGTCATACTGCCTTGGTTTAAATCGAGGCTCTGCCATTTAACTCGCCTGTGTGATGTTTGATTTTCTTCTCCTGTCTGTGGCTCATATTTTCAACTGTAAAATGGGCAAATGGTGATTAAATGAGTTAATGCATGCAAAGCCTGGCACATAATAAGCACTATATAAATGTTAGCTGTTATACACACTTGGATGCTTATAATACCATTTGTGGTGTCTGTGTTCTCAGTTTACTCTTGCCTGGCTGGGTAAATAAAAATTATAACTTTTTTAAAGGCATGTTTTTCGTGTTGTCCTGGAGCATTCTTGTGGGGGCAGGGAGGGGGGGAACCAAGACCATCTATGGAAGCCGTTCTACCTCTCTTGCCACCAGACCGACTGTATAATTCCCAGGGCCCAGTGACAATGCCAGGCCCCTTATGCAAAAACTAGTAAGAATTCCACACTGGCAACAGCATTAAGCCAAGTGTGGAGTATGCAGCCCAGAGTGAAGCACCTCTGAGTGCAGGACTCTGCAATGACACAGAGCACATGCCCCTGCAGCCGGCCCTGCTTGGCATCATTTCCTTTGATGAGAAAGTAAGACTCAGAGAGCTAACTTTATTCGGTTGTTTATTTACTTTTTAGAATATTTGTTTCTAACCCTATCTTGTCCAAAGAAAGATTGAACGTAATTCTTCTATGGAAAGAGTCTGAGATAGAAAATGTTCTTCAGAAAACCAACTTCTTGTTCCCAGGCAGGTTTTCACTATGTCTTTAAACACAACTACTCTCTTGACGTATGGGGCAAAAATCAATCTTTGCGTTAATAAGGATCCATTCTGTTCAGCAATAAGCTCAGAAACCTTCTCCTGGCCTGGGAACTGTCCGATCACCTCTCCACAGGCAGAGCATCAGTGAAGCCTGAAGCACGGGGCAATTCTTTGTCTCCCACCAACAGCATGAGTCCTAAACTAGCAACTAAAGGCTTTTATTCCCACTGAGAGAACTATGTAAATGTTTAACGTGCTTTTTTCCTTTGTGATTTATCTTGAGTTGTTTCCTACATCACTCAAGAACATTTAAGGCTGAAATCTATTAACAATATTAGGTTACCAGTGTTAACATCTACTGAACATTAAGAAAAATGCCAAGCCTCCTTTCTTAATCAAGGAGCCTTAATTTTATTAGGTTCAAATAGCAAGTAAGTATGAGACTACACATAAGTATAGTATCTTTTATTTCAAAAGCATCTAGTGTTTAGCCTAGATTTATTCCATATGTCCTTCCTAGGGGCTAACAAGGATAAATTCATTCTGTAAAAGACTCTTATGTTCACTCACTCTCCTCTGAATCCTCTTCAAACTGACAGCTTGAGAAGAGCTGCCATTTGTTTCATTCATTTGCTCCATTTTTTTAACCTAGGGATCCTTCAAAACTCAGCAGTCTTGATTCCCTAGGAATTGTTTAGAAATAAAGCAACCATGGTCTTTGCAAGTATTGGTGGATATTGATAACACTAAAATATTAATATCTGCTTAAATCAGCCATTTTCTCATATTGCTATTTATCAGCACTTGGATTTCAGTTGTGTTTGGCTAAGCCAAAGCCAGGAAGCCAGACAGCCCTGTAATCAGATCATGGAATGAGGCCAGTTGTCAGTTATTAAAGCAAAAAGAATAAGAACCTTGAGTCCAAAGAGAAATCCAAAACTAAGAAGACGTGCAGGATAGAAGAACCATGCGATGGAACCAAAGCAAGTCCAAACACCAGGGCACATATTCAAGCTATAGTGAGACAGGTGAGCAACAGAAAGCAATGCAGCCTGTGATGGTCCAAGCAGATATCCGTATGTGAATGGTGTTCCCTAATACAGTGTGGAACTTGTACAATTCAGTCAACTCTCATCCAAGGAAGCATCACAGGGAAACTAATATTCAGGGTACAGAACACTCTCTAAAAGGTTATTGGTACCCATTAAAGATATATTAAAAACAAAGATAATAAACACTCAACAGTCATCACTTCTTAATTATTTCATTGCATTTCACTCTTCAGGTCATTTCCATCTCTTGTAATTGTGTGGTGGAAACCCTTCATAATTAATGGCATGATACTGTGCATCTGTTCCCATACCCATGTTTAGTAATGTCATGTTGGTAGCCTAAAATTGTCCATGATGAGAGCATGTACGCCATGGAAATCAAAAAAAAAAAAACAAAAAAAAAAAAACACAACGCACGCACCTCAAACCAAGGCTTTTGGACAGGAGGCATCTGTTAAAAATGTACTAGCATAGCACTGGTTCATGTCTCCCATTACAGAATTTACAGCATTGAAAAGTATGATATCATGAATGTGAAAAGGAAAAAAGGATTTTGTGACTGCAAATTCCTAAACTCAGTATAGACTGTTGTCTTCATGATCTGTTCAATCTACCTATTCAGGTTTTGCACATGCCCTCTATTTTCTGTCCCCATCTAATGTCCCTCCTATAAAATACCATGTTTTCCCATACCTCCATTTACTCATTAGACATTTTCCAAGTTCCTACTGCATACAGATACTATGCTGTGGATTGAGGAGTCAGAGACGTAAGGAATCCTTCATGCCCTTTAAGGAGCTCACAGTTTAGGAAAGAAAATGAAGCAGCAAATGAACAAATGCTTCTAATACAGCATGGTAAGTGCCATGATGAAGAGAGGGATGCGTGTGTGCTTGGTGGTAAAACAGGAGATGCACCCATATGGGAAGACTATCTGAAAGAGACAATGGTTTTGTCTTTTAAAAAAAAAATGCTTTCCATTAACATCTATTTAAAAGATGTGTGAGTAGTCTACTTTCTGGCTATACCAAAAGTTACTTAATTTTCTCTTACTGAAATTTCCTAGTATTTTGTTAAAATAAACAGCATTACATATTATAAACATCTTTACTCACATTTCAGATTGTTTACAGGGGATAAATTTCTAAAAGTAGGACTCTTGTGTCCAAGAGCATAAACATCTTTGACGTTTCTAATACATATTCCCAAACTGCTTTCCAGAAAGGTTGCACCAAAATACATTCCTATTCACTCAGCCACTTTCCGGTTTATTTTCATTTTTTAAAAAAAGAACTTTTTTCATCTAATGATCAAAAATGGTATCTGATTGTTTTGTTCTGTACTTAATTAAAAGCGTAATTGGCCACTGAACTGTACACTTAAAAATGGTTAAAATGGTAAATTTTATGTTATGTGTATGTTACCTCAATAAAAAATTTTTGAAAAAAGTGAAATTTTTAATATTAGTTATATCTATTTTTTCTTTGTTGAATTATTTATCCATGCCCTTTGCCCATTCAAATTGGGCTCATATTTTTCTTCTTGATTTTTATGAGTTTTTTTTTTCAAATGGATCATCTGTGATTGTTCTTTCTTTTTTTTTAAGATTTTATTTATTTATTTTTAGAGAGGGAAGGGAAGAAGAAAGAGAGAGAGAAAAAACATCAATGTGCAGTTGCTGGGGGCCATGGCCTGCAACCCAGGCATGTGCCCTGACTGGGAATCGAACCTGCAATGCTTTGGTTCACAGCCCATGCTCAATCCACTGAGCTACACCAGCCAGGGCATGAGTTCTTTATATAATAAAGGAATTAAATCTCTTGCTATCATATTTAGTAAAATATTTATGGAGGAAGAGGACAGCATACAAACATTTTACATGTTTATATTGTACATTCAAATCTTTTGCTAATTTCCTTTAGGGTTTCTTCCATTGCTATTATGCTCAAAAAGTTCTTTTCTAGCCAGCCATCAGGTAAATTAACTGTTCATCTACATGATTCTATTATAGACATTGCTCTTGTCCTCGTAGTGAAACAACTATGGAAACATTCATTCTCTGTCTCAAGGAGCTCCACTAGCCAGTGAGGGAGATGAGCATACACACAGATAAATACAAATGCCTGACGCTGACTGCTCGAGGAGAGCCTGTTCATTCATGACCAGGTCAGGGGCTAAATTTGCCTGAAGAGCTTCATTCCCTGGTTTTATCACTATTTATTAATTCTGGACCATTTAACACATTCACAAAACTGTGCTGTTTTTAGAAATATATGAAATGGGAATATGATAGCCAACACCAGCTAATCAGCCCCTTCCTTCTTCCTGACTCTGGAGGTTTTAAAAACAATGACTCATGTAATATTCCCCAGGCAACCATCCATCCAGTCTTCCCACAAGTCTGAGTTTGTCAGCTTGTCTTGATTTTATCTAAGCAATTAAATCTCAGTTTTAGTATTATCAGCACGTTTACTGGTTTGCTCTTTTTCATAAAACACTTTTAAAAGAATCATGTAAATCACAACGGAGATAACAAGAAATGCAAAGCCTCAGGTACAATGGCAATGATTGTTAGTAAATGACCATTAACAAAGGTTTCAAGAAATTAATCAGCACAGGTGGGTGTGGCAATCACATGTGAAGGAAGTCTTAATAGAAATGCTTTGCTTCAAGGGTTCTGGAAAATACTGAGTTGCATACACTGCTGACAGGGGTATAAAATTGGTACAATCTTCCCACAGGATCATTTTTCAATATAAGTGAGGCTTTAAGGGTTTTATACCTTTTGATGTAATAATTCTATTGCTTGAAATCTATTTCTTAAAAATCACCAAGGATTTATGTATACAGATGATCACTGCAGCAATATGTACTATGGCAAATACTAAAAATAACTTAAAAATAAGAAAATAATTAAATTAGTGGTAGAGCCACATAGCCATTCAAAACTTTGTCTTCAAAAAAGTATTATATGTAATGTCATAAGAATATACTTTCTGTATAACGTAAGATAAAGAAAATAGGTTACAAAAGATATGTATGGTTGATTCCAATTTAGGTATATGTCACATAAAAGAGATTGAAAGAAAATACACCAAATGGTTTTCTCTGGCTAGTGTAATTATGGATGCTTTTTACATCTGGATTTTCCAATTTTTCTATAATAATCCAAGTTCTGTGAGGGAAAAAAAGCTATTTTCTGTGAATATTTTCTCTGTGCAGTAAAAAGACCAATTTTTATTATTGGTTTTGAGTAGGCCTTTTACTTACTATCCAGACTTGCTTCCAGAAAACTGGGTGATGTTTAGAGGTATGAAGATTTTTAAATGCTTATTTGAAAAAGGTATAGAAGACATGCTTCATCTTTTACTAAAAAGATGAATGAAATGTATTCCATATTTATGTACCCACTCAGGCTTGCAGCATTCTCAAAAAAGATCCATCATTTCATAGGGAAAATAATTAAGAAAGAAAAACACATTGAATGTCTACCGTATGCCAAGTAATTTTACATGTATTATCTTATTTGATCCTCACAGAACCCTGTAACATTGAGTTTGAATATATTTAGGCAAATTTTCCAACTTTATAGAAGAGTGAAGTATTAAAGCTGAAATTTGAAATCCAGTCCACCAACAAGTAAGTCAAGAGCTCATCACAGCTGTCTCCTGTATGTGCATCTGCATATCTGAGATATGTATATGGTCCAAAAAGTGCCTCTGTATCCATGATTCTGTCTCTATTCTTCCAGTTTCTTAGCTTGTTTTTCAGATTCAATTGTTGCTAGATATGTATTTTTGCCATTTTATTGTTCATAGTCTTGATCTTGTTCTTTTTCTTGAATAAGTCCCTTTAACATTTCATATAATAATGGTTTGGTGATGATGAACTCCTTTAGTTTTTTCTTGTCTAGGAAGCTCTTTATCTGACCTTTGATTCTAAATGATAGCTTTGCTGGATACAGCAGTCTTGGCTATAGGCCTCTGCTTTTCATGACTTTGAATATTTTTCTTGCCAGTGCCTTCTAGCCTGCAAAGTTTCTTTTGAGAAATCAGCTGAGAGTCTCCTGGGAACACCCCTATAGGTATCCAACTGCTTTGTTCTTGCTGCTTTTAAGATTCTCTCTTTATTTTTAACCTTTTAATTATGATGTGTCTTGGTGTGGGCCTCATTGCATCCATCTTGTTTGGGGCTCTCTGTGCTTCCTGGACTTGCATGTCTATTTCCTTCACCAAATTAGGGGAGTTCTCTTTCATTAGTTTTTCAAATAGATTTCCAATTTCTTACTCTATCTCTTCCCCTTCTGTCACCTCTGTGATATGAATGTTGGAACGCTTGAAGTTGTCTTAGAGGCTGCTTATACTATCCTCATTTTTTTGGATTCTTTTTTCTTCTTATTGTTCTGATTGGTTGTTTTTTGGTTCCTTAAGTTCCAAATTGTTGATTTGGTTCTCAGTCTCATGCATTCTATTATTATTTCCCTATAAATTGTTCTTTATTTCAATCAGTGTAATCTTCATTTCTGACTAGATCGTTCTTATGCTGCTGATGTCCTCACTAAGTTCCTTAAGCATCCTTATAAGCAGTGTTTGAACTCTGCACTTGATAGATTGCTTATCTCCATTTCATTTAGCTCTTTTTCTGAAGTTTTGATCTGTTCTTTCATTTGGGCTATGTTTCTTTGTCTCTATTTTGGCTGCCTCACTGCCTCTGTTTCTATGTACTAGAGCTGCTTTGACTCTGTGTCTTGGTAGTGTGGCTTAATGTAGTAAGTGTCCTGTAGGGTCCAATGGTACAGCACCCCCATCACACAAGCTTGGTACTTGAGGTATGCCCCTTGTGTGGGCTGAGCACACCCTCCTCTTGTAGTTAAGCTTTGGTTGCTGTTGCCAAGTCAATGGGAGGGATTAACCCAGACCAGTCAGCTGCAAGGATTGTCTGTGACCACTGACCATCAACCTCTGCCCTCCATGGAGGATCAGCTGTGCAGGGACAGGGAGGTGGTGCTCCAACATGGCCTGTAGCTGTCCACTGGGTGCACTGGCCCTGGGGGTTCCCAGATGGTGCAGGCCAAGATCAGCCCCCTCCTGTGTTCTGCCCAGGAGCACCCTTCCTGAGCTATAAAGAAACCTGAAATGCCTGTTACTTGTTCTAGGCTTAGAGATTCCCAGGTGAAGCCAAGATGTGAATCTAGGCTGGTCGCTGCCAGTTCTGGGCCTTGGGCTCACTGGAGCCAGCTGTTGCTTTTTGAAAGGATTTAGGAAGTTGTGAAATGTGAGCCAAGACCAGCCATTCATATGGAAAAGCAGCTTAAGTGGGCCTGTAAGTTGGGTGGGCAGAGCTTCTGGAGATCTCCAAGGTGAGTTAAACAGTGTTAGCCAAGTTGGTGGCACCACCATGCCAGCTCTATGGGGCTGTTGGTTTAGCAAAGGGACAATAGCCTCTGCTCACCTTGTGGCCAACCACTTCAGTTTCTGCCTATATACCACTGGGTGCCTTTCAAGCTGCTACCCCAGTGCTGGAGCTCAGAGAGAATGAGTCTGATTAGGTGAGTCTATGTGTGAGTTATTTAAGAGCAATTGCTTGCGACTCCAACAGTTTCTTCCACTGACTCGATCCCTGCTGGTTTTTGCAGCCAGGAGTTGTGGGGACTTAACTGGCAGTAACACTGGACTGGGGATCCTGGTGTGGGGTTAGAACTCCTCACTCCCAAGATATCCTTCCCAAATTTTTATCTACCACACGTGGGTGAGGGACCAGCCCTGTCTGCGTCTGTGCCCCTCCTACTAGTCTAGATGGGTGTGGTCTCTTTAATTCTGTAGTTGTCCAATTTCCATTCAACTTGATTTCTGGTGGTTCTGAGTGATGGCTGTAATGTATTTGAGTTGTGGTTTTGATGTGGATATGTGAAGAGACAAGCCATGTCTGCCTATGCCACCATCTTGACCCGAAGTAAAATTTTATTGATATTTAGAGAGAGAGAGAAAGGAAGGAGAGAGAGGAAAGGTAGCAGAGAGAGAGAGAGAGACATTGACTTGTTTTTCCAAATCAAAGAAACATCAGTTTGTTGTTCAACTTATTTATGTATTCATTGGTTGCTTCTTGCCCTGAAGGGGATAGAACACACAACTCTGTTATATCAGGATGGTGCTCTAACCAAATGAGCTACCTGGCCAGGGCTGCTGAATTTTTCTTGGTTATAATAGATGATCTTCAGAGTTTCTATAGATAATTATATCCTTTGCAAAGAAGAAAAAGATTTTATCTTCCTCTTCAATGCCTTGTTTCTTGTTTTAAATCCTATTGCCTTTGCTAGGACTGCCAATACCATATTGAACTGAAGTACTGCCAGAGGCCTCTTAGTTTTGCTCTTGATTTTAATAAGAATGCCTCCAAATTTTCACCACTAAAGTATGGGGTAAATCATATCAGGCTTTTAAAGTGTGCTTTCTATTCATAGTTTTCTAAGAGTCTGTATTTACTTGTGGGTGAGTGCGTGAATGAGTTTTGAAATTTATCAAATGCACTCTATGGACCTACCAAGATGATCATATGGCGATCAGGAAGACAGGGGATAACAAGGAGATTTATTCCTGTAAACCCTTTTGTCCCTGTTGAATTTGTACCAGGATTTTCATTTCCAAAAATAGCATGAGCTAAATAACTGGAAAAACTCTCCAGCTGAACACAACTAAAAATACTAGGTAAACTCTTAGTAAAGTCTTTAAACCATTGCAGGAATGTTAGGAAGAAGTTATTAAGCCAAGATCTTAGGGAAGATGGGAACCCAGAAGTGAACGAGACACTGAAGGCATTTGGCAAACCTGGCCACTCTCAGCCTTGGTTGCCATGGCCTCAGGAGATGTGTGTGAACAGAAAACAAAGACTACAGCCTCTGTAGGGGATCTAATAATCTACTCGGATCCCAGAGGACTTGTTTAAGAATGAATGAATCCTTGGTGTAAGGATGAATAAAAAACAAACCCCACAGCTCAGGACCTAAGGAAGGCAATAGTAAAGGAGAGGAAGTCCCCTCATGAACTGCAATGACAAGCTAGGCCTCATGGGAATTTACAAGCCAAATTCACACACAACCTGGATGATCCAAGGAAAAGTCAAGGACTGGAAGTGTTCCCAGACATGCCGCCAAAGCAAAAATAAATCCCCACCGGAAGAACCCACCATTATCCAAGGTCTCAAAAGATGCTCACAAATAATTTTCTAAAGAAAATGAGCAGTTCACAGACATTAAGGAGACAAAGCACTGAAAGAAAAAAACAGGTGAAATTATAGAAAGCAACAACAGAACTGTAAAACATTTGACAATGTTTTCAGACAATTGTCAGACACGTTACAAAATGTATTAAATCAAAGTCAAGTTTAAAAATAAGTCCAGGTAATAAGAATTATATAGAATGACCAAGCAGATTTTTAAAAAGAATTAAATAACACCTCAAAAACTGACAACTATAATAATTATAAGTAAAAACTAAATGAACAGTTTTAACAACATATTAGGCATAGCTGAAGAAAGAATTATCCAAGGAGGACAGACCAGAAGAAATTCTCCAGAAAGAAGCACCAATAGACAGAGATGTAAAACAAGAAAGAAAGATTAAAACACATGGAAGAGATTGAGAAAGTAACATACCTATAATCAGAGTTCCAGGCAGAAAAAGGAGTGAGAATTAGGCAATATTTGAAGAGAAAATAGCTGAGAGTTTTCCCAAGTGAATGATCCCAATTACAAATTTAAGAACTTCAATAAATTTTAAGAGGGATGAATTGCCAACTCTGTGAATGTATTACATATTGAAATTTTTAAATTTAAATAGTTTTTGAAAAATAAACCAGTTTGAGAAGAGGGGGTCAGGAGATAGTCTGAAAAGAAAGTTGTATATTGTGTGAGCAGCTCTGATTAAATTTACTTTTGTGAGTTAACTGTATACCAGAAAGTACACTGAAAATATAAGGAAAAAACAGATATCAATTTATTCATTTAATACTTCATTATATGAAAACTGCTTATCCAAATTTCCCTTAAATCCAGATTTCCCTTAAATCCAAATTTCCCCTACATCTATGTAAGCACAAATTATGCAAGGTTATCATAAAAAAAATAATAATAGTATTGGCTAAGACACAGGTATCAAACAAAAGGCCTACGGGCCGAATCCAGCCCTCCACCTTGTTTTATCCAGCAGGCACCTTGTTTCTACCTGGTGGCAGCACTGAACTCCTTGCCCCTAGTTAAGGAATAGTTACATTTATACAGTCCTGAAATTACATTCAGCCCTTGGAATGCAATCACCAGGCTGATGTGGTCCCCAGTGAAAATGAGTTTGACACCCCTGAGCTAAGGAAACTAGCCTACTGAGAACTTTTTTAACCAGAATTTTGCTTCAATCACAGAAACGTTAATTGAATCAGGACCCTGAACTAAAGTGAATCCTGAATCAAAAACCCAAAATGAAACATACTAATCTGCAGAAACACAAGGAGAACACAACATAAATGCTAATAACTTTATAGAACCAAAAATCTCTTAGAAAATCACTTACTTATTTCTGTTTTTTTTCCTTCTGATAAATTACACTTTTTCAATACTTTTAGAAAAATATTATCCAACAAGATAGTGTGTTGCTTAAGAAGAACAAGCTGGATATTAAATAAATGGCCATTCTACTCTCCTCTCTAGAAACCTCTATCCAAACCACTCTGAACACAGGATTCTGAGAACCAGGCATTAGAGGGAACTCCAGAGAGGACAGGAAAACACAGTGAGATCAAGAAAGAAGATGCAAGTCCCTGGCCCTGTTCTGAGGTGGAAAAAGACCTAAAAACTGGTATAAGAAAGCTAATCCCCCCTTTTTTTTTACTTTTTCTTCCCTTCTCATGATCTTTTCTCCCTTTTTTTCTCTCTTTTGTGTCCATGGTCTCTTTGTCCTACACTTCTTTTGCTTATTTCCATATACTTGACTTCTATGTCTTCTGCTGTTATTGCTCCCATTTGTTTTCCCTCATCCCCTTTATCACTTTTCTTATCCATTCTCTTCTTCTACTACTTTTTCTTTCTCTAGATCCTATTATTTTCTAATCTTTCCTGTCTTTCATGTCTTTTTTTCAATTATCTGATCCTATTCCCCACCCAAAGCAAAATATGTTTATAATCTTGTGAAGCAGATTTGACAGTATTTACTTATTTGCTTTATCCAAAGTGATGATATGCATTGTTCATAATTTGGAGGAGAAAATATTATTTATACACTTCTCAGGCTTTTTTATCAAATGCTATTTCCATTTTTACATCATCTTCACTGCCCCACAATTTGCAAAGCACTTTTTAGTGAATGTTGGTAATCAATTAAAAATTCATAACAATGGTATGTTTTAAGTTAAAACCCTGTTATTTCTCACTGTGATGAGCAATATGCTAATCCCCAATGATTCTTACCTCCTCATATTTATGCCCTTGCATAGTCCCTACCTACGTTGTATAAGGATTGGTTTGTGTGACTAGTTGAACATGGCAGAAGGTATGGCATGTGACTAAAGTTAAGTCAGAAAAAAGCAAAGCAACTTCCTCTTGGTTTACTTGAATCACTTGCTCTGGGGGAAGTCAATCACCATACCGTAAAGACACTCGGCCAGCCCTACAGAAAAGTACACATCATGACCAACCAAGGTCTCCTGTCAACAACCATCCCGGAGGTGCCAGTCATGTGAGTGCACCACCTTGGAAGCAGTTCCTCGAGTGCCAGCCAAACCTTTGGACAACTGCAACTTCATGAAACACTCACCAGCCAGAACAGCTAACTAAGCTGCTCCCTAATTCTTCACAGAAACTGTAAGAGTCTATTATTGTTTTAAGCCACTAAATTTTGTGGTAATTTGTTATGCAGAAGTAGATAACTATTTCTGTACATTTCGAAGACAAAACCGAAACAATTTGTGCATAAACACCTGAAAACAGTTCTTCCTTTACCAGTAACAAATACACATACTAATTTCAGAAAGGATATTTTATAAAATTTCTAGAACTTTCTTTTATGCACTTAGCTTAATTCAGCAGTATTTCTGTTATTTTTCTCTTATGAGGATGTGGAAAATAATGTACATAAAATACAATTAGTAACTATTATGTCTAACAAGTCCAGTTACATCATAAAATAGGCCCCTATGACAACATATTGGCAATAAGGTCATCTAAAAATATCAAAGCAATAAGGTATAAAGTAGAAAAAGAATTCTACACTCTCAAAACAATGGATTTATATTCTGAAATATCTTCTTTTAATTATCTACAATATGGAGCTAAAGAATATTTTCGGTGTTCTCATTTTAAAGACATTTATACATTCTCTCCTAATTACCTTTTCAAAAAAATTAATCAAAAGTAGTATTAAATCTTGCTAACTCTTAAAAATGGGCATTACTATTTAACTTCCACCACTGAATTTTCTTCTTAAATTAAAAAAAAGTGTATCTATTCTTCTAATGACCTCTCCTTCTATTAGAATGCAATCTAATAATGCTATTAACCTAAAGCTAAAATTGAACATCAAAACATTCCTTCATATGAAAAACTGAACTCTACTGTTATATCATTTAATTGAATCTCTAGATTCACTTTAAGTGCAGAGAGGCTATAATTCTGAATCTTTTTTCTTGCAAAGTATCCTGATGGGTATAATGTGATCATCATTTACATGATCCAAGATTAGAATGCCAATAAAAAGGAATTAGAACAAAATACCAGCCATAGAATCCTTCAGTATGTGTTTCCCTTATAATAAGAACCACACAATTTGTAGTAGCATGTGAGGATTTTGATAATCTCTGCGTGTTAGATGCTGAGTGAAATTCATTAAATGATTCAACAAATATTTACTGAGCTCTGATTAGGTGCTAGGCATTATCCTAGAACTTGAGAGCCAGCAATGAGCAAGGGGCATCAGTTACCGGCTTTCCTAGTCCTTGTGTAGCAATCGCTGGCTGACAGACCAAAACAGGTAAAATATAAATGGACAGAATCACTTCAGATGGTAATAAGTGTTGTGAAGAAAATTCAAAGGGTGATGTGCAGGGGACATCTTTGTCAGAAGTGGTTAGGGAAGGTGATACATCTGAAATTCTGGGTCAGAGCAGTCCAATTGTTGGACATACCTAATGACATTGAAACATTTCCTTATGTAATATACCATTATCATTTTCAAACCCTCAAATCCCTATAGACATTGTGAACTGTGGTCCAATGTGTTTTTGCGCATCAATTTACATCATGGTCCTCTAGATTGGATCCTAGAAGAGGTACGATTATGTGCAAAGGGCTCAATATGTTAATCAGTCATTTGCACCTTAGCAACCTTGGCTAATGAAAAATCCCTGGGGAATATTGGATACTCAGTTTTTCTGGTTCTTAATTTATCCCTCATTCTCAAGGATTCTGAATTGATTTTGAAAAACTGGCGTTATTGAATGTTTATGAAAGGTAAGGCTACGATCTTAAAGTTCTTTGTTATTCTGCTAAAGCTCATTATTTTCCATCAGCCAGCCTCTTAAATTAACATTATTTTGAAGTCCAGTCAGTTCAAAGAATGCAAAATCAACTGCGATGCCTGACGTTTTTTATAGAGCCGTGTTTCCAAGTACCTTTATGAAGTCTCACAAGACACAGTAGCTTCCCGCTGACAATGACAGTTCACAAAGTAGTGACTCTGCCCCAAAAGCAGCAATTTAACCAAGATGCCACGAGGGCTCTCTCGCCCCCTCAAAGATTTCAGTAAACCCATCTAGATTTGTGAATGTCTAGAGGCCTCCCCATAATCTCTAAAAAATTCCTAAACACTTATTCTCAGCCGCTTATCTCTGCCTCCACTTTCGGATCCGCACAGATGAACTCTGCTCTCCGTTGATCTTAGACACAAGCCCAGCCCTTACACAAGTTTCTATCCAAAGACAAAAACAAAAACCCTGACTGCACCAAATATTTAATCAATTCAGTAATTCCAGCAAAAATTTGTGCTGGAGGGAGGGGAGGAAGAGTCACGTGGAGCAGAGGCAAGGCGCTTTCAGCCCTGTCATTGGCTGCAGCCCCTCCCCTGCCTGTCCGGAGGCAGCAGCTGGAAGGTTCCTGTGAAAGTGCTCCCTTTGTCTCAGAAACATTCCGCCCACACCCTGGCCCCTCCGGGGCTCTCTTCTACTCTGCAGCTCCTAGCAGAGTATTTTTCAAAGTAAATACCTGTACGTTTCCCCTCCTGAGAGGAATTCTGGTGCCAACTGTTAATAAAATAACGTTCCTCCTTAATTTCACATGGTGCACCAATTTTCATACTGGGGACCCTTCCTCTGCTTGAATAGACTGCAGGAGGTTTTGCGTATTTTAGGGCTTGGTAAGCATAACTTTTACCAAAAATAAAATAGTTTAAGAACAAAGTGGAGCCACAGGGAGGAGTGTTTCAAGGGGAGGAACTGACAAGTGGTTTTCCACATTTGTTCAGAGGGGAGGCTGTTGATCTGTGTGGTTTGTCACTGCTGGCTTCCAAAGCTAAGTTACATCAAGTTCAGACCTTCTCACTTGCTATAGGACTGTATTTTGCTGCAAACTGTGACATGCGTAATGAGCTTCTGACGTATTTAGGTTGCTCTATATAACCACAGGCTTTTGCATTTTCTGAGCCTCCCCCTCCTAATTGAGGAATTGCCACACACAAGATGACATCACGAATTCCTTAGTTTCATTAGAAACAGCCTCTATTTTACTTAGGTCAGGTTATAAGAATTGCTTTTCTGAAGAAAATATATTTAACTGAAAACCACAGAAATTTTCTAAATATAGGGTAGCTTACTGAAACAGCAGGAGCTAGTACCTTCCAGATACTTATTTATATGATACAATGAAATTTGATTCTTTTGAAATTGACAAGTAAATATAAGTATTTTTTTATGGGAACATTTCACGGAGATCTTAGGTTTCACATCATTACATATTCCTTGGCTCGGTTGATAATAGGCATGTAAACTGTTTTATGCAATTGAGAGCAGTATAATTTTCACATAATTTGGGAGTATGATTATTATTCAAACACTTATGCATAATTATTATAAACAAACACCCATAGAATTAACTCATCTGGGCCTGTATTTCCATAACCAAGCCCCTGCTCATTCCTTTCTTGACCCCCTGCTTGGTAATTTCTTCTGATTCACTTTAATCATGTTTCATCATCACACTGATTCTTAATAAGACAATCAGTGCTTGCCATCTTGCTGCAATGAAATGCTGTTCATGAAGCTTGATCTGCACGACCTAAGTGATTTCTGCAGCCAGTACCATAGAGTTGTTTGTCCCAAATGGACAGTGAATGTTCTGAAAGCAGTTCTCCTTAACAAATGCCCAATTTGAAAGGCCTTTCAAAGGTATTAATAATACAATATTAGCAATGACTCACCATATCAGTTTCCTCTCTGCATCTGACCATCTCATGAAAAAGTAGGTAACAAGAATATAGCCCAGAGAAAACAAAAATGACAACTTTCTCAGCGGAGCTGTTCAGAACTTCAAGCATCTGATTTCTACAACTATGAATCTCTTCATGTACCCAAAGCATCTACCAGCTCCGTAAAAATCAAACTCCCAGGGAAGGGCACAGAACAGTAGGATTCAATCTAACTAGTGCATGTTCAAATATAAGGTGACATTTAGATGTGTAGGATATGCTTTCGAGAAACACAGCGTGAATTTATTTTTAGGGCAGTGGAGCTTCACTCAAACCTAACACCTGACAATACCTGCAAGGAGAACATGCTGATTATAATAGTCACATTTCTGAGAAGTTTGGGGGCCAACTGCAACACACTGAAATTTATTAAAATGTGGATTCTAGTGCATTAAATAGATGGTTATTACACACCTAAATATACAAGTTAATGTGAGGATCACGAGATGAGTAAAAGTTCTTTCCCTCAAGAAAGGTATATCCTCACAGTGAACCGAGGGGGTGTTAATAGCAAAAATAATCCTCACTAACATTTGCTGAGTGTTTACCATGTGCCAAATGTCCCACATCCATTATCTTATATAATCTTCATAACTGTTCAAAAAAAAGGATTAGTTGTACACCTGAAATTGACATGATGTTATATACCAACTTTATCTCAAACAATTATTGAAGAAGACAATTTAGGTAGTACAAACTGTATTTAATACTTCAGAAAGTTGACAGGTTTTTTTTTTCAGAGAAGTGTAAAATTGCTCAGAATACAAGAGGCTTTATTGGGTAAAGAATAAAGAACAAGGAAGAGACAGAAAATATCTGATTGGCAAGGACCACACAGTCAACCTTGTTTGGGATGAGAAGTGCAGAGGTGGCTTAGCATTTGGGGACTGGCTGACTGAATATACTGTGTTTCCGGTCAAGCAGAGCATTTACAGGGACAATGTTACCTAAATTTCAGTTTGCTGATGTGATACCCCGGCAGGAACAGCTCCATCTTGGGCCTAGAAGCTTCTTTTAACACAATGGTGAGATATAAGGACTGTTAATATCTCCATTTGCATATGAAGAAACAGTTTTAAAAATGTGCCAAGGACAGAAGAAAATGGTGAGGCCAAAATTCTAATTCCATGACTGCTGCCAGCATTTCCACCCCTAATCCTTCTATTATACTAGACTGCACCTGTAATCACGATGCTGAGACAAAAATGTGCATGTGGCCTGACAGGCCCTAGGGAGCAGATGCTTTGAAAGAGCAAAGAGAAAAAATTTGAAAAGCCTGGAATATTCTCTTTCTCTCTCTTCTTTGTTTTTTTTCTCTCTCACGCGCACACGCACATATACAGTGCTCATTCACTTGAACTGAGAAAACTAAAAGCATTATTCAAAGATTATGAAGAAAACATTTCCCCATTCCCATCCTCAACTCTAAATGTCAGTTTTATTTCAAGTGAAAGTTCTTTGGGGCTACCTCGTCCTGATCATTGCTTAGATGTGCTGCTTTACACATATAGTCAAAGTTTTCATCTGGACTCACTCGGACAACTTTTATAAGGAAGAAGAGCTCTATGGGGTAGAAATGATAGTAATCATGCTCATTTTAGTCTAGAGATTTCACTATCTCATATTCTAAAATTGCCAAAATTTGATTTCCAACTATAGTTCCCTGTTTCATGGGCAAAGTCCCAAGCATCTTCCGAGGGGGCAAGTTTCACACATCAGGTCTAACAGCTGGATTGGTGGGAGGCCTTTACTGAATTTAACACCCAAATCAATCAAGGTGTTTTGAAGCTGATTTTAGTCCTTGTGAGTCAAAAACATTGGTAACACAGAGAAGAATATTAGATCTCATCTAATTGATTCAATTCCCCAATTTGTTACCGAAGTCATTTATGATGTTAGGTTGACTCAGGTGGAGACACACAGCTAACTAGCTAACACAAGCAGTAATATCAACACGTGACTGAAAAATAAAGAGAAACAAGATAGGAGAAAGAATAAGCCCTAGCAGCAGAGAATAATACAAGTAAACAAGGCGAGCAGCAGGGCCCATGTACCCCAGCCTCAACAATCCCCATTTTCTGAACATACACACATGTCCTCCAATAACGAAGTTAAAACCATCTTAACTTCTTCTCACCTTCTTTTTTCTTTCCCCTGCCCCCTCCACTAAAAGGCAACCCCAGTGGGTTGTCCTATGTGTCAGCAATGTTTGTAGATTGACAGCCTAAACTTCCCTGGTTGACCTGCCCTTCCTCTTACAGTGCCACCTTCACACAGGGTGAGGAGCAGACCCCATTAGGCTCTGTGAGAGCCAAGAGCAGCACTTGAGTCTGAACTCTTTCTCACAGCCTCAGAGCAGCACTTGGATCTGAACTCTTTCTTCCTATATGGTGTCGGGTGCAGTACTGAAATTCCCACTGCTTCAGTTGCCTTGCATATAAAACTTATAAAACCTAGACAACACTTACCCTGTAAGGTTTTCATACTGATTAAACTTTGTATAAAAAACATGTCAGAGGCATAGTAGCACTCACCAGCCTCTATTTGTGCATCTTTCCTCCCTGCTTTAAGTGCTTCTCCCAGTTCTCTGCATTTGAGGACAATATCAAGCGGTCTTTCCTCTCTAGATCACACCCCCTCTTCTCAATTTTTCCTACTCTGTCCCTCCCTACTATCAAAAGGACTTATCCTCATGCTCTCAGAGAAACAGATCTCTACCTTGGGAGTTACCTCCCTTTTCTTTTCTGCATTTTGTCTTTAATAGGAACTTATATTTGCTTAGCCTCTGTTATAGTCTGAATAGTTGTATCACCCCAAAATTCATGTTAAAACCTAATCTCCAATGCAATAGTATTTGGAAGTAGGGTGGGGCCCCAATGAATGGGGTTAGTGCTCTTATAAAAGAAACCCCAAGAAAGTGTCTTCATCCCTTCCATCCTGTGAGGACAGAGCAAAAACACAACTGCCTATGAACCAAGAAACAGGCCCTTACCAAAGATTGAATGTGCTGGCACCTTGATCTTGGACCTCCCAGCCTCCAGAACTGTGAGAAATAAATTTCTGTTGTTTATATAAGCCACCCTGTCCTAGCAGCCGGAACAGACTAAGGAATCCTGTGACAGTTTGTGAAGCCCTATCACAGCCAAACTCCCATTTCATCCTCCTCATGCATCCTCCTCATGCATGTAAGACAGGCAGGATGTGTATTATTTGTTCTCCTGACTTTATATAAAGAAATCAAGGGTCCAAGCAATGAACGGGTTTGTTCAAGGTCACATCAAGAGAGAAACAGGTAGAGCTGAGGTTTGATGACCTGAGATTCCTTGCTCTTCTCCACTATCCATCGGTTCATTCAACGGTTTGTTGAGTGCCAGCTTTGCACTAGGCACCATTCCAGAGCTGAAGATTCATCAGAGAACAAAGCCATGTCTCTGCCCTCATGGAGCTTCCATTTTAAGTATAAGAGATCTATCAAAAATAAATTCATTAGAACATAATAACAATTATGTGATTTATAACACCAAGAGTTATAAGTGACATGAAAAAATAATGAAGCAGGATAAGGGGTAAATAGAAAGTGAAGTAACTGAATGGGGATAAAGAGAAGGCGATTTTGGATAGGATAGTCAGGGAAGGGAGCTCCCAAGCAGAGGCCTGAATAAAATAAGTCATGTGAATATCCAGAGAAACAACATTCCACACCAAGGGAACAGCAAGGGCAAAGGCCCTGAGGTGGGTGTGTTTTTGGCGGGCTTACCGAACAGTATGTCCACTGACCATTAGCTTCACTGTTTGTTATTAGGTGTTGCTTGAAAGAAGCATTATGTAGTCCAATAACTTTTGGAACTCTGGGGAAAGCAGGGCATTCAAGGGCCTGTACCATATGAACTGAACACACTCTGAAACTTCTTAAGTGTGCTACAGTACATGGCATTGTACAGTGTTATTCACCATGGAAACCTTTCCTCAAGGAGCATCTCTGAGGATTATTGTTCCACAGAACACTCTGGAAAATGCTGCACCACGCCCTGCTTTACTGGAAAGAGGAAGTTGGGGTAGGAACCAGAACTCCAGGCACTGAGCACAGAAAGCCACCGCAGAGACACAGGAATCGTGTCAGACAGCGGCCAGCTCCACATGTCCACAGGGGTGAATGCCCAGCCAATCCTGTTTTGTCAACTATCTAACTCTTGGCCCCTCTTTCCTATCTGGACTTCTGATGTTTTCCATGATTTAACCCTGGTTAGCTGAGTCCAAGCTCTGCTGACCTTCCTCAGAGCTCTCATTTGGGGAAATGGTGGAAGGGCAGAACAGAAACATAGAGAAATCTGTTTAGATGGTGCTTCATCTCAGGATGGGTTGGGAGGAAGGGCAGGGGGAATTTCCATGTCTCTGAGTGAAGTGTACAATTGGTGGCCTCCCCTCCAGCCTAGGGCAGGAATGCAGAGCAGGTTGTTTCACATGCTCTGGCTGCCCTGGTCATATCCAGAAGCAATTCAGCTGCAGGCAGGTGGGAGCTGCAAGAGGAAGACTCCCATTTGGCTGGAAAACTGCCAGCTGTGAAGAATGCTGATCATTGCCTCATTGGAGAATTCCCAAGCCCTCTGCAAGCGATGAAACCAGGAAATGAATGGGAAGCAGCTGGAGTGGTCCAGGCAGAGAGGACAGCCCACAGAGAGCAGAAGGCCGGCCAGTGACCCGAACCCAGGGAGGCCAGCAGAGGTCAGCTGGGCCTGCTTCCCCAGAGGAGGCTGTCAGGAGGGAGGGGTGGGTCCCAGGGAAGTTACCCTGCAGGTTCGGACCAAATCCCATCAGAAGAGTGTCAGCAGGAATCATCTGTTGGCTTTATTTTAAAAAATAAACTGTACAAATAGATGTTCATGCCAGATGTTGCTTACTCCGAAAATACATAAAATATAAGTGATCAACTGTAAACATTAAATGAATTTTTTCATTCAAGACTTTCAAAGGAATCTTACAAAAAAATCTAGAAAAGAGGTTGACCACAGACTAACAACAACATCCTAGATAAAATGGGAATTTTTTTCATTGTGATGGTTTGTCATAGGAGTTTCAAAAGTCAGCTCAGGACTATGATCTATGCACAACAGAAATTCTACTGAAAACAGCAAATGTCCAAGGACTCAGGCCGTAATATGTGGGCATTGTCTCTTTATGTGACATCAAAGATGAAAACTAAAGATAAAAGAACTATTATAAGTTTTAGTAAGTATTGAGATCTTTCTGAGCACCAGATATTTTACACACAGCATTTTTAATGTTTACAATTAAGCTAGTGTTGTATGTCCATTTTACAGGTGAAGAAACTGAGGTTTGGAAGGTTCAGTAATATGTCCAATGCCATTATTCTTGGATGCAGACCCAGATCTCTCTGACTAGAAAGTCAAACTCTTATCACACAGCCACTGTATTATCGAGATAACACAATAGGGTAGTTAGAACTGAAGGCTTGCTTCTTAGCACACCCATCTACCCACAAGCAATTTATAAAATACTTTTTTTTGGTATTCTCTCTATTATATGTTGGGAAGATCAATAATTTGCATGGTGCTTTGAAAGAATTAGAAGGCAAATGTAGACTTTTAAAAAAATTACTTACGCCACAAGATAGACCAGACCTAAACTTTGACCGGTTTGACTGCTAAGTTACCCACACGTTGTCGGTAGTTTGGACGCTACATGAAACTGCTGAGCTAGAGCACCATGTGAGACATTACAGTCAATTACAGAGCCACAGTCATGACCCTTCCAGCTTCTTAGAAACTTGGTGTTCTCCTCATTCTTCCCTGTGCCTCAAACTACTCATAAATTCTGAAGACCCTTCCAGAGGCAGGTGAAAATGCAATCAAATACCTATCAAATTGGACTTCGCAAGGTCTATGTGAAACCCTCACTGATCCTCACATACTTGAGCACTTAAGTGATCACTTTTTTCTGCTGCCTCCAGCATGTCTTCCCAGGCTAAATGTCACTCACATTTTTAACTAAAGATTAAATCATTTCTATTTAATGAAGTATCCAATTATTCAATTCTGAAGCCTACTACTCTGTGCCAGCCCCATGTTCCCTCAAAAAGGAGAGGGGATTGGTTCCCACGAAACAATCAACCACTGGGTTTCTTATGCATTTTGTTCTTATTGACAAGATTGGGCATTTACGCATGTTCAATCTACATAGCATTGCGATACACAACCAAAGCTGAAAATAGTGCTTAAACTCTCAACCACAGTGACAGTTTCGCAAGTATATAATTTATATAACCCCTTATGTTTCCGCAGGTAATCTAACTTCAGTTAACAGTGGTATCAGTGAAGAAACATAAAAGGAAAACATGCTTAAGTTATACCAGTACGATATGCACACTGATAATGTGATCATATGTTAGAAAGAGTAAAGTATTATAAAAACATTTTCTAATAATTTTTATTAACAGTCTCTATTTCCATACTATACTCATAAATTGAAAGTATCTACAATTGAAAGAGAAATTGAGGGACAAAATTAATTCATTTGCATAAAACCACTAAGCAAGTTAATAACAGTATGCAGTCTGAAATCTAGTTCAATTTAAGTTCAACATTAAAGCTACTGCATAAAAATTCCTTTGTAGTGAAATGAGCTTTAATTTTTAGAGGCTTTGTAGCCATTCTTGTAATCATTCAAGGTCAAATGCAAAAAGATATAGCAACAAAGAACAAAGCTTGCCCGTGTATGCAAAAAAAAAGTGGCAAATTCCTTTCAATCTTTTTTCTACCTCAACAAACTGAAACCAGGCCTTTTTCAACCTATTTCCGCACAACTATATGGACTCTTATTTGCCTGCCATCTGATTTGTTGCAGCTTTGAATGATTTATTTTAACATTTGTACCCAAAGCAACATCCATTTTATGCACAAGTGAAGTTACTTAATACTGCTATAATCAGAGGACAGTAGAAAAACTTCCTTTTGTCCTTGATAACCTGAATTCTGCTACCAAAAAAATGCATTTCTTTGGGTGAAGATATTACCCCTTATTAAAACATAACTATTCACTTTTTATTTTATTATTACCACTCATTAAGATATTACCTCTTATTAAACCATAAATATTCACTTTTTATCATGCATTGGCATCACTGGAGGGCTTTAATCCATTAAAAGACAGTCTTCTGGGCCCCATGCCCAGAGCTTCTCATTCTTAGGGATAAGAAAATCCCAAATTTTTGAGACCAAAAATTTAATTTCCCAGGTAATACTGACACTTGTGGTCCAAGGACGACACCTTGGGAATTTAGCGCATATTAGTTCTGTAGGTCTGGGGAGATTCCACAGCTGTTTCCATCGGGGGAAATAAAGACCAGAGCCTGGGACTGCCAGCATGCACAGGGCTAGACACAAGGTTCCAAGCAGCAAAGCATCCTGGAGAGGGTGGGCATAAAAATAAATAGCAAGTCATAAAAAAGAAAAGAAGGATTGAAGGCATAATGGGAGAAAATGCTTCTGAGAAAAATATTCCCATTTCCAATTTAGAATTTGGATGCTTGATGAAGCAGTTTACAAAAGGGAAAAAAAAGCTTCCCATAGGGAATCCCAAACAAGATGAACCCATAGAGGACCACAGCAAGACACATTATGATTAAAATGCCAAAGGTTAAAAACAAAGAAAAGATCTTAAAAGTAGAAAGAGGAAAGAAGTTAGTTGCCTAAATGTGTGCTCCCACAATTCTGTCAGCTGGTTGTTCAAACTTTGCAGGCTAGAAGGGATTGGCAAGAAATATTCAAAGTCATAAAAAGCAAGGACCTACAACCAAGATTACTTTACCCAGCAAAGCTTTCATTTAGAATCAAAGGACAAATGAGGAGCTTCCCAGGCAAGAAAAAGCTAAAAGAGTTCATCATCACCGCCAAAACAATATTATATGAAATGTTCAACGGTCTTTAAGATCAAAACTGAACAATAAAATGGCAATAAATCACTATCTATCAACAATTGAATCTGAAAGACAATAAACATGCAGAACAGAAACAGAATCATAGATAGAGAACATTTTGATGGTTGCCAGATCAAAGAGGGGTTGTGGAGATCAGCAAAAATGGTGAAGGGATTAAGAAGCACAAATTGCTAATTACACAATAGTCATGGGGATGTAAAGTGTAGCATAGGACATAGAGGAGCCAAAGAACATATGTGCATGACCCATGGACATGGACAAAGGTGTGAGGATTGCCTGAGGGAGTAGGGAGGGCTGGATAGAGGGGGGCAAAAGAGACAAAATTGGGACAATTTTAATAACATAATCAGTAAAATATAATTAAAATTTAAAAATGAAAAACAAAAAAAAATAGCTTCCTTGGTGTTAAACTTAAGAATACTAATACTGTTTAGGAGCCAAACATTAAACATGCCTGTGCTTTGCTGAAAGAGGGCATTCCCAGGGTAAGCAGAAGAGAGTAAAATATGCAAGTGTGTCCCAGTTGACACTTGGATGATCAAAAGGTGAATGACTCTTCTTGAAATCATGGCTAGCTAATGTATATAATGTGATATTTTTAGTCATTTATGTTTTTCTGTTCTTTTATATACAAGTGGGGGAAAAGTAGGTTTACAGTTGTTTGTATGGAAATAATACAATAATTAATAAATAAAGCAAGAATAAACTCTGTTTTGAGGACTCACAATAGTAAACTTACTTCAGCCTCACCCTTTATATATATATTTTAGTTACTACTTCTCCTCCCTAATTGCTGTGTACAAGTCTTTCATTGAATCTTACTTCACTCCTCCAAAAAACATACAATTATTTCTAGGGAAAATTATTTAGGTCATCAATCTTTTCTTTGTATTTATTCTCAAAGTCTTGCACAGTTCAAGACAAAAAGAGTAAATTTGTTTCTTTCTTTTTTTCTTTCTTTCTTTCTTTCCTTTTGAGTCTGTCTCATTAAAATGAAGAAATACCTGAACAAGTTTACAAAAATTACATAAATGTTAAAATTCAGCAAAGTAATGCTTTGAACACTCTTCCCACTCCAGTCCTCACGAAACAATGTGAGAGTCTCAAGATAACTTCAGGATATATTCTAGGGTATTACTTCACAGTGATGGAATCCAGTAATAAGATGCACTTTCCAAGTTGAAGAATGGGTCCTGTTGCTGAGACTCTACATATGACTACATTTGGAGATGACATATCAAAACCCAAAGCTAATGTCATTTGTGAATATGACTACTCCCAGCCAAGGTCAGATCTTATTCCATAAGGAAATGTTTGGCAGCATGCTTTCTTCTAGAACAAAAATGAAAAAGGTAGATTTAGACTCTACTTTGACCATGTAAATCTCAGAAAAAGGGAACTGGGGTCTGAGTTCCTTTGAAAGCATCATCCCATCAGAAAGAATGGATTAAGCACGCAGTTATTTCTCCCATACTATCAAGCCCAAAAATTTAAGCCCTGAAAACAAAAGAGAAAGGCTTTACCATCCCAGTCATATCAACAGCAGAGCACAGAAGCACATACATATTATTCACTCATCAAATGGTACAATAGTTGTAACACAAAAAAATTTTAATGACCTCACATCATCTTCCTTAAATTATTAAAATACTCTATAATACTAGTTAAAATAAAGTGCCTCTGAGGCAATATTCGAAGAGGAAAAAACTCTACAAATTTTTCTGGCTCCATATGATTGGTACTATATTTGCCAGATGCATATTGTGATTTACCTGATCACATAAATTTGAGCCCCATTATTATGCAGTGGATTTCTTCATTTTAAAATATGGGGAACAAATGATTCCTTATCCTAGCTTTAGTACTGTCAAAGTTAACTTATAACCACATTTCTTTGTCTGTTTACAGAATGTATGGTTCATTTTTCTCCATATGAAATGCTAGGCAACAGGAAAGAATGAGTCCATGACTCACCAGCATGTTAGGCTACCCTTCCCAGTGACCGTAAATGCTGCCATCAGGCTCATTTTTATGGTGCTAATAAAGAAAGGTAATCTATACAAAGGAGTTAGTTAAATATCTAAAATGTCATTGCTCAAAATGGAAATGCGTTCATTTGTAGCCCTATAATTGGAAAACAGGAAATGAAGTCTTTAGGGTTTGGCCAGCCAGCTGGTCAACCAAATAGTATACCATTATATCAGCAAAAGAAAATGTCATGCAGCTTTTCCCTAAGTGCATCATAAGGTTTGTTTTGCAAATGCTTTTCTTTTTATATTTTATTGGTTCATTTGCAGCTTGTATTTGCTTTAGCTTCTAGCTAAAACATGTCTACATCGACTGTGTACTTTCTGAAAATTATCTCTGCTCATTTTCAAAGGACAATTTCTCTGATTAACAATATGAAGTGATGTTTGTGGTCACTTTGGAAAGCAGCACACTTAATGAGATGACTGTTAAATCAATAACACAATAAAATGCAGGGAGACTCTAGTTCTATGAATTTTCCTCTTGTGACATTGACATTTTATGATCACATTGTTTAAATAGTCATATAAATCATTCACCATACAGAAACTAAACAAATTGAGATACATAAGCACAGAAAACAAATTATGTTGGAGAATCAAAATCTAAATTTAGGAATTAGATTAAAATAAAGAAAAATTTCTGTAAAATTATGAAAATAATGTTAAGCTGTGATTTAACAGAGGTACAGCAGGCGAGGCCTTATTCTGTATTTAGTGCCCACACCAACCACAAAAACATCATAGAAAACACATTTGATAAAATGAAGACTCACTAGAGACTCTTTTAAAAAGAGGAGTAAAAGAATGTACATTTAACCACTCCCAGACCCAAACAGAAATGAACATATTATTGCATAGAAAACCACAAGATTAAAGAGTAAGTTTAAGCCCTCGCTGGTGTGAGTCAGTGGATTGAGCACCAGCCTGTGAACCAAAAGGTCTCCAGTTCAATTCCCAATCAGGGCACATGCATAGGTTGCAGGCCAGGTCCCCAGTATGGGGTGCTTCAGAGGCAACCACACATTGCTGCTTCTCTCCTTCTCTTTCTCCCTCCCTTCCCCCCAATCTAAAAAAATAAATAAATATTTTTTAAAAGAGTAAATTTTATTATCCTTGAAAATAAAATAAACCTGTTTTCAAAATTTCTGGAATAAAATTAAGTATTTATTACAGAAAATATCTAGCTTTGAGTAAGATATTGTGTCAACTGAATACAGATATGAGCAAAACATATTTTAGTCATCTTGTAACCATAAGTATAAAGAAAAGAGGGACCGACCTGAATGAGATTTTTTTTAAAGGAAAAGAAGGGAAGAAAATAGGCCAAAGAAAAAGTTGTGATAAGTTTTCTGAAATATCAAAAGATTTCTGTAGTCAACACAACCAGGGCCCTCCCAGTGATAAGTAAGAAACATTGTTTTTTGAAAGCAAAATCATTTCTGTTTCACATGAAAGGGCTTTAATTTTGAGTAGGATTCTACAATGGATAAATCTAACCTGCTAAAGTAAATTCTAACCATTGAACTGTGACATATTGAAGACTTTACATTCTCTGTGTTTCTAAGAATTCACAGGAGAAAATATAAGATTATGAGATTCTTCTAATGATACTCTTCCAGATGTATACAAACTTTATTTCATGAGTCTCTAAGGAGCTTTCCCAAATATGACTTTCAAACATCAATCAATTCCCAGTGGAATTCCTAATTCTGCCTCTTGACAGCTACAGTTCAGCCATAATTAAGGAAATCTAGGATGAAAATCATCCCAAAGCCTGATTCATGGCAATCACAAATGCCTTGATCTCCAGAAGAATGCTGTCAACAGGCCTTCCCAGATACACAAGAGCAAAGGATCCTCTTTACCTTCTAGATTTTCCTCTCTCTCTCTCTCTTGGCTTCAGCTTAATGCTAAGATTTGCCCACCCCAAACCCTACCCTATCCAACCCATCTCAAGCAGCCGGAAACTACTGCACAGGATTACTTTGGCTCATCCCAATTAAAAGGATAACATTTATGAAAAAACAAGTGATTTTCTTATTGACCCCATCCAAACCCAAGGATCTTTTATTATTCATTGCATGATGCTGTTTCCACAAAGGAGGTAAGTGGATGAAACCAACTGAAACATAATTAAATGTAAAAAAAACAAACAAACTGTGAAGTTATATTGTATAAAAATGTAACATTATTCTGTCACAATTCTTTAATTATGCTGATGTACAATCATATAGCTACCCCTTCTAAAAAATATGAACACATAAAAATTTTTATTCTTTTTCTAAAAATTATCCCCATTTAATTAGTTCATTTAAAAAAAATTTCTCCAGGTGCCCAACACCATAATAGGCACTTGGGAAAGAAATGAACATTACGTTACATAACAAATTGTGTGCTGAAAAAAAAAAATTGTGTGCTGAGATCGTATCCTAGAGGAGACAGGCAAGAACAACAGAGATAACCATACAGTGCAGCAAGCTCTAGCTAGAGATATGTTGAAGGAGTTGTGGGAATATACTGGAGGGCATATATTAAAGCATCAGGATATGTCCCCTGGGTACATAACCTGAATACTAAAGAATAAGTGATACACCTAGGCAAATGAAAGGGGAAAAATTTCTATGCAGAGGAAACTGCATGAGCAAAATCTCCACAGTAGGAAAGAGTATCATCCTTTGAAGGAAACAGAATTTTGTGACTGGAAGCACAGAGGGCTCCGTGGAAAACAAGGCTGAACAAAGGATGGTACTAAAGATCCTATGTCATGCTGAGGCCTTTTTCTTTGATCCAAAAGGTGCCAGTGAAGGATTTTCAGCAAAGGAGCTACAAAGTCATTTTTTACTTCAGTAAACACTAGTAAGAAGAATATCTGTAAGAAGGGATGGATTGTAGCAGAGTAAATCTAAAGCAGAGAGATCAGTTAGGATACCAGAAGCAGTTATTCATCCAGGGACTTACAATGGAGGTGCAGGTTAGCAGGGTGATTCAAAAGACAAAATGAAGTCCACAAGATCTAAGGATCAGTTAGTTATTGAGTTGGGAATAGGAGAATCCAGAATTTACTTCCAAGCTTCTGGCTTGGACACTTAAGAGAGGACTAAGGGCAGTAGATTTGAGTCGAAAGATATTCACTTCAAGATAACTTTGGATTCGAGGTACGTGAAGAAACGCAGAGGAAGGTGCCAGGGAAATCGTTAGAATGCCAGCTCAGAGGAGCTGCCTGGCGGAAGGTACGGGATGAGGAGTCCACTGTGTACAAAATGCAAGCCAAGGATATAGACAAGATGGCATTAGAAGAGGGCCAAGGAGAGAACCTTGGAAACACTAACAAAATTTTTTCAAACTAATAGGTTTTCTTTGGAGCAGTGCTCCCCAGGCAGCAATTCATGATTAATGTTAATAGTATCCAAATAATAATTAAAGTTTCTTTTAACATCTCATGCATCAGGGCTCACATAAGATGTTGACTTTCTCATTGCAACCCCAAATGTCCCTGTCAATAACAATTACCCCAGATCCCAGTACAAGACCTACCTAGGAACCAGCAATTCAAATACCACTGCAGAACTATTTCAGGCTATCCATGAGACTGAATTTATTTTCATGACAAAACCAAGGCATTACTTGTATTCTTCCCATTATTGATATTTGCAGTGACATTGGACAAAACTGCTGGCACCTTAGTGCTAATCAAGGAAATGGCGCTAACTATACTAGTAGTTGTGGGTTTTTTCACCACTGTACATTTACAGAAAGAAAAAAAAAAGCAGCAAGCCTAATACTGCTGTCCCTTAAGAATATTCCAAAGAAGCAGTAAAAAGTATTCATTTCTTACATCTCGACCTCTGGGGACACTTAGTGTGATGAAATAGAAAATATACTTAAAGCACTTCTGTATACCACATTCCAATGAGTGTGTCTAGAAAAAGCTCTTGTACAATTGTTTGAGTTGCAAGGCTAAATGAGCCACTTTTTTTCATGGACCACATTTTTATTTAAAAGAACAACTGAGAGAAAAACCATGATTATTTAGACCTGAGTATTTGGCAGACATTTTCTCAGAAAATGAATGAAGTGAGCCTGTCACCTCAAGGAAAACTCCTAATAGTATTTGTTGGCAATGATAGAATTCAAGGTCAAAATGAAAATTAGAGTTATAGAAAATTTATATTCACCACATTAAGCTTGACAGCTTCCCAATGCTTAAAGACTTTTCCAGTGACATTAACAAATGTATTTTTAAAATACTGTATAATATATTGTGGCAACCTTTGGGATATTTACATAATTCAATGAACTAGTATTTTCCAGATGACCAATGAATGATGCTACAAAATCAAAACTTGCAAAAGTTTCATCCGAAGTACAAGGTAAACCAAAGCATTTTAATGTAACAGAATACAAAAAGACCATTGATATGTGTTCATATTGCAACTAACCATTATGTTAACATGCAATATATCTGTTATTGTTATTTTAAATAGTTTTAAATTTCTGTTTTTATTTTGAACATAGTAAATATTAATAGATATAAGCTATATAAACAAAAGCTCTTTAGGGGCCTCAATAATTTTTAAGAATTTAAAAGGAGCTTAAGACCAAAAGTTTGAGAACCATTCTTTCAGGGAAAAACAGAACAGGTTTTAGAAAGGATATTCTCATGGACCCATTGCCCTTCTCTCTTACCTTCTCCATAAGCCCTGCCTGAGTAGTACTTAGAAATGTCATTCTACTTCTTCCATCCATTGACCATCTTTGTCTGCTTCTTCAAAACTCCATTCAGTGACAGGTCATGGGTTTATTGCAGAGTAAGTTCTGCTTTGTTAAACTGAGAATCTGCCCTTCCCTAAAGCTGGTTTGTGCTGCAACAACAAAAATATCTTCTCACTCTAATGAATACATATTTTTCCCATAATATCTTTAGAAGCATTAAGAACTCAGGTCATTTTTATATGACTCTAACCCATTCTTAGTTTTGAATGCCTGTGTTTTATTAGCTAAGCTGTTCAAGCAGAAAGATAGTTATTGAGAACTCTCCTAGTCAATAAAATTTCATTAGATCATCTCTATGCATATGTTGAAATTTAATTATTGTGGTTTCATGATGATGTGTAAATACATTAAAATGAGTAAGTTATTCTGGTCTTAATTAATAGGAGTAACAAGAAATTTATATTTATGAACAAATAATACTCTTAATGAAATATCCACATACCTAACTTGGGTATAATGCTGATACAAATGCTTTAACTTAATAACATGCTACAGATATATGTACATGAATGTTTCCTATGCTTTCTATCTCTTCATTCAACCCATATTTGAGTTAAATGAACTTCCTCTGCCCTAAATAAATTGTGTTGCATTGAAACCATTTAATTAATAGACATGTAGCCAGAGTTTGGGGGCATCAAATAGCAATTTCCATTTCATAGGTACACATAAAATTTATTCTAACAGATACTATGGATGGACAATTGACACATGTAACATATATTCCAACATTCTAGCAGAGGTTGTAAAGGCAAAAACTGATTTCTTAGACTCTCTTAAGTGTTCTGGGTGTATTGAGGATCCACCAACCAGAGGAAACCGTGTGGGAACTGGGTTCGGAATGGAGTTAAGTACACAAAAAGAGCATGAGGCATCATTTCGGTGTGGATCGAGCTGGATCTGATTGAGGCTGCAGCAGTGTGACTCTGGAGCCAGGACCTCAAACAAGATTCTTGATGTAACAGACATGGCAGGAGCAGAAGTACAATTCTGTGGGGCTCTGGGAATTGCCCATGAAAGCTCAGCCTAAGGGCTGTTTCTTTAGCTACCCAGCCCCAATGATCCTGTAAGCCACTTTAAATCTTACAATACATCCCATTCTGCTTCTGCTAGCTAAAGTTAATTCTCTTCTCTCAACAGTGACCCAGAATTCCATTTAAGACATTGTTTGAGGACTTCCATTCAAGATGGCAGCATAGGTAAACACAGTCCACCTCCTCTCACAAACACATTAAAATTACAAATAAAATTTAGAACAATCATCACTCTAGACCATCAGAAAATTGAGTTGAAATGAAGTCTGACAACTACAGAATTAAAGAAACCACAACCATCCATACTGGTAGGAGTGCAGAGATGCAGAACACGCTGGTACCACATCCACATATGGTAGATAAAAATCCAGGAAGGATATCTCAGGAGCAAGGAGTCCCAGCCCCACACAAGGCCCACCAGCCCAGGGTTCTGGTGCCGGGAAGGTAACTCCCCATAACTTCTGACTGCAAAACCCAGCAGGGATTGAGTCAGTGGAAGAAACTTCTGAAGTCCCAGCAGTTCCCCCTTAAAGAATCCCCACACAGACTTACTCAGACTTACCCGCTTTGAGCTCCAGCACTTGGGTAGCAGCTTGAAAGACACCAGTGACATTCAGGGTAGAACTAAAGTATCTGGCATCAAGTCAGGAGCTGGAGGACAGTTTTCTCTCAGACAGAAAGGTAGGCAGAGGTCACTGTCTCTTTTCTGAGCCCTCCCACACACAGCTATGGAGCCAGCAAGCAAGTGCCATATCTGAGACTCCATCAATCTGACTAACACTATTTGCCCTGCCCTGGAGATCCCCTGAGACTCCATTGCACCCAACTCATGGGCCTACCTAAACTGTTAACCATGACTTTTCCATATGATTGGCTGGTCTTGGCTCATGCTTCACTACATCCTAAATCCTATCAAACAAGCAAAGACCTGCCTCAGTGAGCCCCCAGCCACCATACCTCTTGCTAAGTGGCCCCAGGATGAGTACTAGCAGTGGCCAGCTTAGATACACAGCTTGACTTCACCTAGGAATCTCCAAGTGTAGCACAAGTAACACCATCTCAGATTGCTTTACACTTCAGTCAGGGTGGCCCCAGGCAGAACATAGATGAGGACTGACCTTAGCCTGCACCACCAGGGAAACCCTAGAGCCTGCACACACAGTGGACGGCTACACACCACAGTAGAATACCACCAACCATGTCCCTGCACAGCTGATTCTCCACAGAGGGTGGAGCTTAGTGGTAAGTGGTCACAGCCAGTCCTTGCAGCTGACTGGCCTGGGTAAATCCTCCTATTGACCTGCTAACAGCAATCAAGGCTCAACTACAAGAAGAAGGTGTACTCAGCCCACATAAAGGGCACACCTCAAATACCCAGATTAGATGATTGAGGGGCCTGTACCACTGGACTCTATAGGACACCTACTACATTAGGAAACACTACCAAGACATGGAGTCTAAGCAGCTATACCTCATACATAGAAACAAACACAAGGAGACTGTCAAAACGAGGAGGCAAAAACACATGGCTCAAATGAAAGAATAGATCAAAACTGCAGAAAAAGAGCTAAACAAAATGGAGATAAGCAATCTATCAAGTGCAGAGTTCAAAACATTTGTTATAAGAATGCTCAAAAATCTTAGTGAGGACCTCAATAGCACAGAAAAGATCCAGTCAAAAATGAAGGATGCACTAATTGAAATAAAGAACAATTTACCAGGAAACAACAGTAGAGTGGATGAAGCCAAGAATTAAATCATTGATTTTGAATACAAAGAAGCAAAGAGTCAGAACAAGAAAAAAAAATCCAAAAAAAATGAGGATAGTGTGAGCAGCCTCTAGAACAACTTCAACAGTTCCAACATTTGCATCATAGCGGTGCCAGAAGAAGAGAAAGAGCAAGAAATTGGAAATCTATCTGAAAAAGTAGTGAAAGAAAAGTTCCCTAATTTGGTGAAGGAAATAGACATGCAAATCTAGGAAGCAGAGAATCCCAAACAAGATAGATACAAAGAGGCCCACTCCAAGACAATCATAATCAAAATGCTAAAGGTTAAAGATAAAAAGAGAATCTTAAAAGCAGCAAAAGAAAAGGAGGTAGTTACCTAGAGGGGAGTTCTTGTAAGACTGTCAACTGATTACTCAAAAGAAACTTTGCAGGCTAGAAGGGACTGGCAGGAAATATTCAAAGTCATGAAAAGCAGAGACCTACAGCCAAGATTGCTCTACCCAGGCAAGCTACCATTTAGAATCAAAGGGCCAATAAAGAGCTTCCCAGACAAGAAAAAAACTAAAGGAGTTCATCATACCAAACCATTACTATATGAAATGTTAAAGGGACTTATTTAAGAAAAAAAGATCAAAACTCTGAACAATAAAATGGCAAAAATACATATCTGTCAACAATTGAATGTAAAAAAACAAACTAAGCAAACAAGAAGAACAGAGGCAGAATCATGGATACAGAGAGCATTTGGATGGTTGCCAGATAGGAAGAGGAGTGAAGGAATGGGTGAAGAGGTGAGGAGATTAAGAAGTACAAATAGGCAGTTACAGAATAGCCATGGGGATATAAAATACAGCACAGGAAAGAGAGTAGCCAAAGAGCTTATGTGCATGACCCATGGACGTGAACAATGGTGGGGGTATTGCCTGAGGGAGTGGGGGGTGCTGCGTGGATCGGGAAAAGGGGAAAAATTGGGACAACTGTAATAATCAATAAAATATTTTTTAATATTAAAAAAAAGCCCTGGCTGGTGTAGCTCAGTGGATTGAGCACCGGCCTGAAAAACAAAGGGTCGCCAGTTCGATTCCCAGTCTAGGACACATGCCTGAGTTTCAGGCCAGGTCCCTGGTAGGGAGCTTGTGAGAGGCAACCACACATTGATATTTCTCTCCCTCTCTTTCTCCCTCCCTTTCCCTCTCTATAAATAAATAAATAAACCAAAATCTTTAAAAAGAAGAAGAGAAAAACTACATTTTTAAAAAATCTTTAAAAACCTCGGACAAGGGTTTAATCTCCAAAATATATAAAGAACTTACATGACTGCACTTTAAGAAGACAAGGAATCCAATTAAAAAATGGGCAAAGCACTTGAACAGACACTTCTCCAAGGAGGACATACAGAAAATCCAAAGACACATGAAACAATGTTCATTATCGCTAGCTATCAGAGAGATGCAAATTAAAACCACAATGAGATACCACTTCACACCAGTCAGAATGGCCATCATAAACAAAGCAACAAACAACAAGTGTTGGAGAGGTTGTGGAGAAAAGGGGTCCCTAGTGCAGTTGGTGGGACTGCAGACTGGTACAACCACTATGGAAAGCAGTATGGAACTTCCTCAGAAAACTAAAAATGGATCTGCCTTTTGACCCAGCAATTCCACTGCTGGGACTCTATCCTAAGAATACTAAAACACCAATCCAAAAGAACCTATGCATCCCAATGTTCATAGCAGCACAATTTACAATAGCTAGATGCTGGAAGCAACCAAGATGCCCATCAGTAAATGAATGGATCAAAAAAACTATGGTACATTTACACAATGAAATTCTATGCAGCAGAAAGAAAGAAGGAGCTCCTACCCTTTGCAACAGCGTGAATGGAGCTGGAAAACATTATGCTAAGCGAAACAAGCCAGGCAGTGAAAGACAAATACCATATGATCTCACCTTTAACAGGAACCTAAACAACAAAACAAAGAAACAAGCAAAATATAACCAAAGACACTGAAATAGAGGACAGGCTGACAGTGACCACAGGGGAGAGTAGAGGGAATTTCAGGGGACATTGGGAAGGGTTCACGGGAACAAACTTAAAGGACACATGGACAAAAACTAGGGGAAGGGTGGTAATGGGAGGGAAGTGGGGAGGGTTGGGGGGGGGTTGGATTGGGAGTAAAAGGGAGAAAAATGTATTTGAACAATGATTAAAGTAAAATTTAAAAAAATAAAAAAATCTTTAAAAAGACATTGTTCATCAGATGTGATATTGTACTATCCTTGAAAATTACTTTTTTAACCCATATCATAATTATAGTATATGTAGCTGGCCTCATTGAGTGGCCTGATGTCAAAATAGTTTAATTTCCACCTAAACTTAGAAAATATATTATCTGAAGTTAAGTCAATATAGAGATGGGATTGCTTCTTGGTTTTTGGGTGTGATTAGTTTCCTGGTAGTTCTGTTAAGCCTACTCATCTATGATTCTAGCTCTCAGGCATCCTGAAGGTGCAATATACTTTGAATTTATGCAATGCCTTTATAGGTGTAAAAGTGTTTTCACATGCACTGTCTCAGATAAAATTCACAACTGAAAAGCAGAAAGGCAAAGAATGGCCACATCCATGTTAAAAATGAAAAAACTAAGCCTTCAAGGAACTCAAGTAATTTGCTTAAGGTGTTCTAGATAAAAGATACAGGCAGAACAAGGATCCAGTGCATCTGTCTGCCAGTCCAGTGCTCTTTCCTGCATACCTTTCTAAAACATGTACAGACTTCAATTCCCTTGTACATACTGTCATGGGGACCATAGCTACTGATTAATAGCCATTCCCTTTTCTCCTTTGGAAAATGAGCCCCAGTTTGACTGGAGACAAAAATGTACCTAATTATGAGACTACATTTCCCATTCTCCTTTAACCTAGGTAGAGCTGTGTGACCAAGTTCTGGTCAATGAAACGTTAGCAGAAGTGCAAATGGCTTACTTACAGAAATGACTACTAAAAAGAAGCTAACTCAATTGGGAAAAGAACTTTTTTAACTTTCTTTTGGGGGGAAAAAAAAACACCTTAATTTTGTAAATGTGTCCAATGTTCTTTCCTGGGCCTTTTTTTAATGGCACTCAGTCTCTCTGGGTCATCTTGTGCACACCCCTGGTTTTAGTTTAGTGCTCATCACTTTATACACAGTCAGTTCTTGATCCTGTACCTCCCACCAGGCAATTAATCCCTCTGAGCTCTGAACCAGCATTTCCAATCATTTCCCTGGCACTTTCCCTTGGATGCCTTCAGGCACCTCAAATCCAGGGTATCCTAAATGGAACATCTTTCTTCTCAAATTTTTCCTGCTACTTGAATCCAGGTGTCATGGCAAGGACTCACTCGATCAGCCATATTGAATCATGAGACTAGATGCCACTTTGTAAGGATGGAGTAGCAGAAAGTTAGAGGGAATCTGGGTCAATGACTTTACAGAGATGTGCTGCTCCTGGACTACTTACCTCTGGACTGTTTTCCTTTTTAGCAAAAAATAAATATCTATCTTGTGTAAGCTACTGTGATTTGGGGTTTCCAATTATATGCAGCAGATCTTAATCCTATCTGATACACATAATTTTCCCCAATTATTTCTATTTTAAGATAATGTTCTTTTAAATAAAAGCTTTCACCAATGAGTAAAAAGAAAAAGGAGTGATTATCTCAAGATAATAGTTGTCCCAAGTTACAGAGTCAACCTCTGGAGACACTGTTAGATCCATATTAAATTTTCAAGTATAAAAACTAGATTCCCCTGTGTATATCTTTAAGAATAAGGACTTAAGTTGAGTTTATGTGTTTTACGTATTATGTATCCCCCTCAAGCTGAGTATAGGAGTACTTATGTAACCTTGCATACATGGCTAGTTACTTAGCACAGTGCATAGAAACATCACAGTACACTTGGGTCATACCTAATGTACTGTGGATAAAAACACCCTTGGCCATTGGCACCTAGGATGAGCTCTCAGATCTGTTAGACTGAGAATCAGTGATCCTTGCTGAAAGCTGGAAAGGCAAATGAGGCTCTCTGCATCTTCCATAAGATTCTCTGGACATCTCACAGAAGGTTTGGCTTGGAGGCCACATTTGACTGCAGTCCTCAGTTCACATACCTTCGTACCAACTTTCTAGGGGTTCTTAACCTAGTTTGTGCCATGTATCCCTACTAGGATTGCAAGCCAATTATATTTAAATACAGCTATCACCATATATTTTGAATTTGACATTGTGATATATGTGCTTCTTTATTAAAACATTATATTTCAAGATGTTGCAATATGTCCAATTACCATGACTTTAAAGTAGAGAGGAGGTTAAGTGATCTTTTGTGTTATCAGTAACAACTGTAATATAAAAGAAAAATCTCTATAATTTCTATTAGAGCCAGAATCATGGCATTATCAATAGATAAAATGGTTGTGGTTTGTAGCCAACATTTATAGGAGGAGAAAATAACTAAATTATAGCTACAGATTAGTAAAAATAAACATGTGGATTTTTTCCTATCAGATTCATGGACCCCTTAATTCTAAACACAGATGCCTAGGGAGCCTATGATTCCCAGGTAAAGAACATTACTTTAAATCATAAAATAATTCTTATAATTTCTGCATTCTGCAGCAGAGACCACGTAAAAGTTCTGGTTTGTGATATGATTAATGCGTGATGGGATTGGTTCTGGATTTTAGCACCTTTCACAGTTCAAGAAATTTATGAAGCGCTAATGCATGGATATCTAATTCTAGTGCCTGTCATCCAGAAAGGCCTAGGTTGTAAAATGTTAACTCCACTGCAAATAACAAATGACATTGGATTGCAGTTATAGGCCAGTGTGTGGATTAAAGGAAAAATGAACTGCCAGCTAACCCCAGAAGATCTCTTTAGTGGAGGGCCAAGACCCAGGAAAGAGGCTATGCATCTACCCTGGACGGATTATGTAAGAGATCTGCACATATAGAACCTCAGTCTCAAAGTCCTTATTTGGGATGTCCTTTGAACACTAAAATCAAATATAGAACTAAAAAAAATAATCATAAAAATCAAGTTCCTTTGAAAATTCTCCATAAGTGTTAAGCTCTAAGCTCTCTCCCAAATCCAATTCAGTAAAAGAAATTTCTACAATTAAGTGGTGCCTGTGAGAACAATTTAGGGGAATTGTCTTTGTCTACTATGAAGAGACATATACAAGTAAAATATGATGAAGTGCTCATTGCAAAGAATATGTTTTGAAATATTATCAAAACCATAGGAGATTTTAAAAGATGGCTTCAGTGTTACCCATAAAAGCAGACTATAACCCAGCCTTGAAATAGTTTTTGAAGTCTATATTCAAATCAGCTCAGTGAAATTAGGAAAAATCAAGAGAAAATATTTCTGATTTATAAGATAGTTTCAAGTGGCACAAAATTTGAGGGTAAAATTAACTTTTAACTGAAAGAAGAGAACACTCACGCACTATTGATAGGAATGCAAATTGGTAAACCACTGTGGAATGAAGTTACCTCAGAAAATTAAAAATGGAACTGCCTTATAAGCCAGCAATTCCACTTCTGGGAATTTATCTGAAGAAATCCAAAACATTAATTCAAAAGAATATATGCACCCCTATATTTCTTGCAGTATTATTTATAGTCACCAAGATCTGGAAGCAGCCCAAGTGTCCATCAAATGAGTAGATAAAAACCTGTGGTACAGCCCTGGCTGGTGTGACTCAGTGGATTGAGCACCAGCCTACAAACCAAAAGGTCATCAGTTTGATTCCCAATCAGGGCACATGCCTGGATTGCAGGACAGGTCCCAGGTTGGAGGTGTGTGAGAGGCAACTGAATTATGTATGTATCTCTCACACACCCCCTCTCTTCCCTCTCTTACCCTCTCTCTAAAAGTAAAAAAATAAAATCTTTTTTTAAAAAGCTATGGTACATTTACAAAATGGAATACTACTCAATCATAAAAAAGAAGGAAATCTTACCTTTTGTGACAGCATGGATGGAACTGGAAAGTCTTATGTTAAGTATTATGTTAAGGGAAATAAGAAAGTCAGAGAAAGACAAATACCAAATGATTTCACTTATATGTGGAATCAAATGAACAGAATAAGTAAATAAAATAGAAATAGACTCATAGCTGTCAGAGGGGAGGTGGTAGGGGGGCTAGGTGAAAAAGGTTAAGGGGTTAAGAAAAAAAAAGTCATAGACAAACAACAGTGTGGTCATTACCAGAGGGAAATGGAGGTGGGGAGGTAGAAAAGGGTAAAGGGGGGATAAATGGAGATGGGAGGGGACATGACTTCGGGTGGGGAAAACTCAATACAATATAGATGATGTATTATAGAATTGTGTACCTTAAACTTACATAATTTTATTAACCAATGTAAATCCCAATAGATTCAATTTTTAAAAGCTATATTCTCCTGAGAAAATGTACCACGAATTTCATTAATAGATGCAGAAATCATACAGAAAATTTATAATTGTGTCCTGGCTATTCTAAACACACACCTGCACCACACAATACCAGATTTAGAGTCATAGAAATCTATTGTAAATGTTTACTCTGCCACATTTTATTGTGTGAGCCTGGGGAAGTTACTTAGCTTCTCTGATCCTCAGTCTTCTCATCCACAAGAATAATATTACACCTGTCATTTAGACTTCTAGTGAGAATTAAGTAAGTAAATAACTGTAAGACACCTAGAACAGTGCCTGGTATATCAAGGCACTATATACTTTTATCATCAAAAAATTCTTGTGAGAATTAAATGTGGCATGACCTACAAAGTTCTTGGCATAGTGGATAGCATATACGTAATGCTCAATAAATGGTAGTAGAAGTGTTGTTAGAACTGGCATTTAATAATATTGGAACTAGTGTTGATATTAGAATTAATAGAGTATTCCTGTTAGTATGGGCATTGGTATTGGTTTGTTATTCCAGGTTAACAGTATCGTGTTATCCTGGATTGCATGCCACGATGAGGAACTTCTCCTCAAGATGCTGTTGCTCTGAGGAACTCCTTTCCTGCTTTGCCTCAAAAAAGACAAGGGCTGGGACCCACCATCTTTCCTTAAGCATATCTTAGAAAAGGACTTCAAATCGACGATTACAAAGCTGTGTATAGCCATGGCCACAGACCTAGTCCCACTGTTTTTGGGTTCAGGCAATAGGGCCATGCAGTCCTAATAATACAGTTCTTTCTCAGTAATATCAATACCTTACTGGCAAGGAATGAAATATACCTGAGATAGTAATATAGCCACCAGCCCAGTTCTGAAAAGGCCAGCTATTTCTGTGCTTAAGCTGGATTCATTAGGAGAAAATTCAATAGCCCAATGATTTAGTAATGTTAGTTATGGAAAATATTTCCCATAAAACCCCATTACCCAGAATGTCTAGAAATAATATCCTGAAGTTAGCTACATTCCCTGGGAACAGAGATTACCCTGAAAACCATGAACTATAAATCACCAATCACCTATAACGAGGTCATGAGGAGTGTCCTAGTTTCCATGCCCACCTCAGGAATTCTGAGCTCTCATACTGACCAAAAGAAATGTACCCCATTTAAATAATGATCTCAGTCACCATTAATTATGTGCCTACTAAGGGACCTGAACAGATACTTCTCCAAGGAGGACATACAGAGGGCCCAGAGACAGATGAAAGGATGTTCAGTATCACTGGCCATCAGAGAGATGTAAATTAAAACCACAGTGAGATACCACTTCACACCAGTCAGAATGGCCATCATAAACAAATCAACAAATGAGAACTGCTGGCAAGGCTGTGGAGAAAAGGGAACCCTAGTGCACTGTTGGTGGGAATGCAGACTGTTGTGGCCATTGTAGAAAACAGTATGGAATTTTCTCAAAAAACTAAAAATGAAACTGTCTTTTGACCTGACAATTCCACTGCTGGGATTGTACCCTAAGAATTCTGAAACACCAATTCAAAAGAACATATGCACCCCAATGTTCATAGCAGCACAATTTACAATAGCCAAGTGCTGGAAGCAACCTAAGTGCCCATCAGCAAATGAGTAGATCAAAAAACTATGGTACATTTACACAATGGAATACTACACAACAGAAAGAAAGAAGGAGCTCCTACCCTTTGCAACAGCATAGATGGATCTAGAGGGTATTATGCTAAGTGAAATAAGCCAGGCAGTGAAAGACAAGTACCATATGATCTCACCTGTAAGTGAAACCTAACAAACAAAACAAACAAGTGAGCAAAATAGAATCAGAGACGTGGAAATAAAGAACAAACTGACAGTAACCAGAGGGGAAGGGGGAGAGGCATAACAAGAGAAAGAAGGGGAAGGGTCATCAAGGAACATGTGTAGAAGACCCATGGACAAAGATAACAGGGGAGGGGAGGGTTAAATGTGGGAGATGGGGGTGAGGGTGGGTAGGGCAGGGGGAGAATAAAGGGGGGGATATTGGGACAACTGTAATTGAAGAACAGTAAAGGAAGGAAGGAAGGAAGGAAGGAAGGAAGGAAGGAAGGAAGGAAGGAAAAATTAAGTGCCTACTATACACTGGGTATCATTCATAAAATATCCCTATTTCTCATAACAATACTGTGAAAAGGCATTATTGTCTCCAATTAATGAGTACAGTAATAAGTCCCAAATCTTAAATAATTTTCCCAAGGTCACTGGGTTACTAGGTGGAAGACCTAAGGTCTTCTCAAATCCAATACCCACACCATCCTCCACTTAAAGTTGGACAAGGTTGATAGGAAGAGCCCTCACTATCTGGGAGCAAATCTCTCCTCCAACTCCAGGGTCAGCTGAGCAAGAGCAGGAACAATAAGCTAGCACATTAGAGCTGACGGCATTGCTGATGGTGGCAGGAAAATGGGGATTGGAACAAGAACAATAAAAATGGTGACTTGAGTGACAAAAGCAACAGCAAGGTGGCTAGGACTGGAACAGTAGCTGTGGGAAAACTACAGTTGTCAGCAGGCCTAGGTAACGCAGCTCAAAGAAGGCTCAGAGTACAAAGCTGTAGTGAATGCCAACCCCGGCCCTCCCCATGCCCCAGTTAGATACACACACTGACCTGAATAAAGAATGAACATAAGTGCCAATTAGGCCCAAGTAGCAAGGTGCTGGGGAGATGTCACTGGGTGACAGAGCCAGCTACACAGCACCCAGACAGAGGCAGAATATATCCTCATACTTTTAAAGAAATATACTCACCCACTGCCCAAAGGTCACTCTGGGCCTGTCCCTGCAAAGATCTTTGTACGAATCATCCCTGAGTGAGCAATTTGTTCCTTCTCACCCCTCACCCCTCCAGGAATGACGTATGTCAGAGACTTCATCAGATTTAAATACCAGTAGGAAGAGATGTGAGGGAAAGAGAGTCTCCAGGAAGATTTTGCAGTGTACATGACATTTGTCTCTAGAATCTCACCTTCTTCTCCATGCATTTTTCTCTTTATTTCTGCTATTTGGCTGACCAAAGTTCCCCTCCAGGACCCCCAATAAAGGTTTCTTCTCCCCTAAAACTCCCACGACTCAAAAATGTACCTCTCTATATATCTCTTCCCTCACTTCCCCACTCCCCTCGGAAGTCCCTTTCCCTCCATTAAGCACAGTATTAGAAATGCAATCTGATTAAACTCACCTATTTCAGGTGTACATGAAAGGTATTCATGTACCCTCTAGAGAGATGCCTGATAAATGCCTTCAGGGAACCCTCTAGATAGATGCCTGACAGAAACCAAGTGAGCACTGTGGAGAAAATATCTTTGAGCCAAGAGCTTTTCCTGCAAGCACATCTTTGAGACTCCAGACAGGTCTCATCCTCTCCTATTGGGAGTAAGAGAAGAAGGAATTAGAAAACCTAGAGTTTCTCCAAGGACTGCAGGGGTAATTATGCAGCCAAGTCTTCTCAGTTGGCTGAGGTGGGAGCATTCCGTGACCCAGGTGTTCTTTGAGTGCAATGACTACAAAGTGTTAAGAATCAGAGCACAGTGATAATAGAAAGCAGATGATAGTTTTGCTAAAAGCAGTGATTCCATCACTGTGCTCTGGATGTTGACTTCAGCATTATCTACTAAGGGTTGGATTCTGGTAGCTAAAACTTCCAGATCCAAACTAGCAGCTGATGCAGAAAAAGAAGGGAAATACTGGTTGGTTCTTCCATCAATAGGAAAGGAAGTGAGCTTTTGTCCCTCCTCCCAAGGAAAGAGGAATTCAGGGTAAATTCTTGTCCCACCTCCTTCCCAAACCACTTCTCAGCCTCCAACCCCTTTCTAGAAAAACGCAGCTTCCAAGGCCCTTGAGTAACAGATTCAAGGCCCTTTAAAGAAACCCTTTCAAGAGTTTCCTGCTCTTCTTCATTTTATTTTTCCCTTTTGTGGCTTGGTTGTACAAAATAATTACAATGACCCTTAATATGTGCTACTTACTATTTATGCCTTGTTATCATGATGCATAATAATAATTATGGCTATCATTAAATATATGTCTAACTTCATTACAGGTGTTATTTGATTGGAATTCTAAACTCTGTTCACACTCATTTCATAATTTATTGCTCAAGTGGTGTAATCATTCACTCACAACTTTAAAAAAATTAGGGGAACCATTAATTAACAGGCCAGGTTCTAATCCCAACTCTAATCATAATTAGCTACGTGATTTTGGTCAGTTCCCTTTGTCTCTTTGGGCCTCAACTTCCTCAAACATAAAATGAAGTAATTGAACTAAAAAGCTCTCTAATTTACCATTCATCTCTAAAATTCTTCAATGTTGTGATTATACTAATATTGAACATTCTTTAATATTATTGAAGAGACTTACACAACCTCAAAAATTATTCTAAAAACTACCTATGTAATGATAGCCTGCCATTCACTGGGCCTCGTATCTGTCCTAGGTGCTATTTCAGGCATTGCACAAACAAGGTCTCATTTAATCTTCTTAACAAATATACTAATGCTCTCTGATTTTAGAGATAAGAAAATAAGCTCAGGTTCTCAAAGTCAGCAGAGCTGGGATTCAAATAACTGAACTCTGACTCCAAAGGCTGTGTTCTTCAAGTCACATTGTGATATCTCCAAAATAATTTTTGCATAATGTAAATAGGGTAAGAGATCGGTTCGAATCTGTCTCAGACTGGAAATACACCTTGAGACTTGTGTGTATGTGTTTGTGTGTGTGCATTTTTCCTCATCCTCCTTCTTCTTTCTTTTCCTCATTCTTATTCAGCTAAAATTTCCAATAAATTAACTTTTTATAAAAAGAGTATTTTTTTATTTTAATTTTTTTTTAGAGACAGGGGAAGGGAGGGAGAAAGAGACAGAGAGAACATTGATCAGTTGCTTCTCACACATTCCCAACTGGGGACTTGGCCTGCAACTCAGGCATATGCCTGACAGGAAATTGAACCTGCGACCTTCTAGTTTGTAGGCCAGAGATCAATCTACTAAGCCACACTAGCTAGGGCTAAATTAACTTTTTTTATTATCTGTCTCTTTCTCATAAAATAAAAACTTGAGCATCTACAAATATTCCTGTTACTGGAATTGATTGCTTGTTAAATATATGATATATTTAAATTTATTGATTTATCTTAAAAGTCAACAATTATACAGAAAATGTCCTATAATAATTTATATGCAGAGAAAGAAGTCAGTGCAGTGTGATGCATAAGCTTTGGAATTAGAGAGATGAAGCTTAAATACCAGCTCTGCTGGTCAAAAGCTCTATGAGTTGGGATGAGTTACTAATTTCACTGGTTATGAGTTTACTCATCTATTAAAAAGATGCAATAATGCCTACCTCATAAAGTAATAATAAGGATTTAAGGTGTCATTAAACTCAGGTCCAGCTGCTTGCCCCTACAAAAGTCAATACTTGAGAGGCAGGTGCTGATGTAAAGGAAAGTGGTTTATTTGAAGGTGTCAGCCATCTAGAAGATGAGGGGCTCACATCTCAAAGTCCCATCTCTACCATCTCGATGAAGGCAGAGGTTTTTATAAGAAAGAGAGGGGAACAGAACAAAGAGATCAAAGGAGGAAGTTGACAAGTTGTCTAAGTGTAGATGAGCACAGTCCATTCTGAAAAGGCAAGTGATGGTCTGGTGTGCATCACTGTGGAGAGCAGGACCAATAAAATGGCATTGGTCTGGTCAAGACAGCATAAAGTATATAAAACAAAGTAGAGCCACTCATGTCAACCAAGATGGCTCCCAGTCAGCCATGACACTTTGATTCAAGATGGAAACTACCTAAGTCAAGGTAGACACATTTGGCAAGGAGACACACCTAAGATATCTGCTGTTCTGGTCACATGCGGGAGCATCCAGATTTCAATATATCTTCAGGGCCTAGACTTAAAGTAAGTTGCCTGAAATAGAAGAGGAACTTGATAAAGGTATATTTCTTTCACCCATATAAATATTTAAAGAGCTTTGTAATAAGAAACTGGCCAACACATTATTTGAAAAAATGAACTTAATTTCTAGACTTAAAAGTCCTAGATTTTGTAGAGAATAGTGTATTGGAATGTTGGAAAATATAGAATGACCTACTTTAAGCAAAGAAGCTTTAAATAAGGTCTGTTTTAAATAGCACACCCTAGAGTACTCACCACAAAAATTGCCAACCATTTATCAAGTGAGCTAGCAGTGTGTATGTAAGAAAGAAAGAGTTTGAGAGAGAGAGAAAGGGTATCTCACCCACTGATTTGTTCTTCTAACATTTGGTAAATAGACTTTTGTTACTGCTTTTGTCTTCGATACCAAATAATTTAGTCTGAACTTTGACCCTTGAGCTTGAACACAGTATGAATCAAGGTCATATTTTAGTAAATAATATTTAGGCATCTAAGACCCTTATTAAATTTCTAATTTTGTAACTTGATTTTTATCAAGTGATACAATCCCACAAAGGAAAGAAAAGAAGGGAGGGAGAAAGGGAGGGAAGGAAGAAGAGGGCAGAGAAGAAAGGAAGAAGAAAACAAAAGAGCTTAAAACTAAGGCAAAAGAATATAGCCATAAACATCCAAGTTCCTATAGGAAAATATTTCAAAAATAAATTAAACAGATAAATACATAAAGATGTTCATCATATAAAGATAAAAATAAATGAAATACTTTACTGAGACAAAAACACACAGCTCATATATTTATCCTGTATACTAAAATTCAGGTATATATTCTGCAGGTCTGATGATGAGAGAACAAGTCTAGTCCTGCAAATGAGAACAGGAAGTGGTTTCATTGGCAACAAAATGCATCACTTAGTAGGAACTGGGAACAGAGTCTGCAGGCTTATGGATGTGGACAATTAGACAAGCAATGCAATGTGATGTCATATGTAGAAAGTCAGAGGTGTCCCTTCTAGTTAGAAATCACCAGTTCTGGGCTCTGTTTCAGCCCTACTATTTAAGTTTTAATGTGGTTTATAGTAAATTATTTAAAATCTTTTAATGCATCAGAAATGATGATACAACCACAATTAAGCTATATAGTCCATTTGAAACTCAATTTACAAAAGCAGTTTAAATGAAATAGTGCCATGGTTTTCCATTTCATTTGACTAAGTTTGTTTTCAAAGTACTTAAGGTAAGTTGAGGTTGAATATGTATCTTTCAGATATGGTGGCTTGCTCCATATTTAAGATGAATAAGAAGAGATGTAGATAGAGAATTCTTGCAAATGGATTCTTCTCTTGGGGTTATTCTTCATATTCTAGGAAAAAACTGTGAGAAAATATGAAGACCACTGGACAGGGTTGGGGGTGTTGATCAAGAACAAAATTATTAGACCTGGCTGGGTAGCTCAGTTGGTTAGAGCGGCATCCAGATACACCAAGGTTGCAGTTTGATCCCAGGTCAGGGCACATACAAGGAGCAACGAATGAATTCATCAATAAGTGGGACAAGGAACTGATGTTTTTCTCTCTCTCTCTCTTCCTCTCTCTCTCTAAATTCAATAATTTTTTTAATTTAAAAGAATAAAATTAAAGCTCTAAAAAATTGCCTACATCCTTAACTTTGTTTTCTTTTTTTAAATTTATTTTTAGATTTTTTTAAAGATTGTATTTATTTTTAGGGAGAGGGGAAGGGAGGGAAAAAGAGGGGAAGAGAAACATTTTAATTAAATTCACATCGATGTGCAAGAGATACATTGATTGGTTACCTCTGACCCATAACCCAGGCATGTGCCCTGACTGAGAATCAAACCAGTGACCTTTTGCTTGGCAGGCTGGCACTCAGTCCACTAAGCCACACCAGCCAGGGCTCAATTTTGTTTTCTTGACTGAACTTAGATATTAAAAAATAAAAATACCGATTACTGTAGAACTCAGCAGCAGGAAGGAGAAAACAACCAAACTGATCACAATTTTTTTTTTCATTTAAATCAGTTTGTTGATTGGATTAGAATCCTACTGCTAAAAGGAGAAGGTTAGTTTATTTTTAGATAGTTGCTATAAAGTTCTCCTGTGCTTCTTTCAGATTGCAGTCAAAAGAAGAGAAAATGCTTTTTAAAGTAACAAAAGGTTAAAGCTTCTTTCACACTGGCAGCTTTGTTCTAATGAACAGAGAGTTTGATTTGAAGACACCAGGTGTGTTCTCTTCCTTGTTGTACACCCCCAATGAGTTCCCAAGCCCCTGGCTTCTCTCAGAGGAAGTGTTACCTTTCCCAGTGTTAATGTGTTGTGGTCAAACTCCTTACAATTTTAAAACATATACCACAACCTCACGTGTATTAATTTCAAACTATTTACCAACTCACTATTTTTTTTCTTTCATGAATAATGCATAAGAGAATAAAACAAATGGTACCAGCTTCTTTTTTCTCCACCACCAAAAACAAAAATGAAAATGAAAAAACCCTATACCAGCCCTTACAGAACATCTTTCCAACGAGAATAAGTCAAATGACTGGGACGTCGCCAGTGGTCTATCCCGCAACATTTCAATTCTTCCATTTCTCTTAAGACCCATCTCTTTGTCTGCCTTGAGTTGTTACTGTTCTACTTGTCTGTGTTCTCCTTTGTTAAGTCTTAAGTTCCTTGAGAGCACTGTCTATGCTTACTCCAGCTTTCATTACTGCCCAGGGCCAACCTCAGTGTTCTGCAGACAGTGTACACTCAATACATTTTGCTATCATTTTTCTTTTTACAAAGGAGATTATCCTAATTTATAGATAAGAACACTGAAAAATAACAAGACTTGCCCAAGGTCATACAGCTAGTAAAGGAGAAAGTGACAATTTGCAAGGTTGCTTCATGGTTTTAGTCATTCTATTAAATGGGCCAATAGCTCTGGCTGGTATAGCTCAGTGGATTGAGCACCAGACTGTGAACCAAAGGGTCTCCTGTTAGATTCCCAGTAAGGACACATGGCTGGGTTGTGGGCCAGGTCCCCAGGAAGAGGCGTGTGAGAGGCAACCATGCACTGATGTTTCTCTCCTTCTCTCTCTCCCTTCCCCTCTCTTTAAAAATAAATAAAAATAAAGTCTTTAAAAATCCTCATCATTAATTTACTTTATCAGTGAAGTTCCCAGATTTGGCTGCACTTACATGACTTCAGGTCATTCATTGTAAAGCCACAAACCTCTGAGGTCACAAAAAGCTTTATTTCCAGTTTCACAGGGATGTTGGACTTTATTTTTTCAGATTTGCCTCAAAACACGACGTTATCAATTGTCACAAGGTGGATGTGGCTGGGGTGCTCTAACCAGCATTTGGTGAAAGACTTCCCAAAAAGACCAGGTAATGCAGGAAGTAGCAAGTGACTCACTGTTAGTGGCCTTCATTCTGAGTCATTCTCCACCAAACTCCTCAAGATGATGCTAAGAAAAACACTAAGCCAGAGAACATCATGACCCCAGGGAATTTTAAAATAAGCCACTTTGACTTTTCTCTCATTCCCACCCTGTTCTCTGTGCTGCCTCCCTGGCCTGCCTGCCCCTCAGGCTGCCAGGCCTGCTCACTACCATCCTTGTCTTCCTCTTACTCAAACTGTCTCTGCTGAATTCTTTAGGACAAAGTATTAAATTCCTAAGAGAGAAGCTCTTACTCTTGGTCAAGGCAATCACTTCCTAGCCAAGAAACATGTTTTCATTTAACTATAGCCTTTTAAAAGTTAATGCCTGTTTTCATTCTCTAATCCAAGGGTGACAAGTAGGTTTCATCTCCTGTATTAATTGCAAAAGACTGGTAGTGGGGCAGAGGATGCTGAGCTGATAGGGATGCTGAGGCCATACCTGGGCTCAGTGGTGAAGAGAGTTTAATAGATAGTTGGTGGTCTGGGCTTGTCTGCCATGTAGTCATCATCCCTGACCTCACAGGAAGTGCTTTCAATGGTAGGAATCTACAGAGAGGCAGGAGGAGAGGAACTGTCATAGCTGTCCAGTATGACTGATGTACGTAAGTAGATCAGCCTGTGGCATTCTGCAAATTATGGGTCAGTTTAAGCCAGAAATGCTATCCAGCAGATATAATGTTCTTATGAGGTTTTAACTCACTTATATTGTCTAAAGCACTGGAGGATTTGTGTTCGTTTCATTCATTTATTTTTGTTTCAAGTATTTTTACTGTCTCATTAAAAAGTAAAGTTTGGAACTCTACCTCTTGGTCCTAGTTATAAATTGGCTACTTCTCACTGTCATTTTTTTCTCTGTTGAGTCCCCACTGGACATACGATTTTTAATTTCCCTTTCTAAAGTCAATGTTATCTGATGTCATTGCCCAGCTACCACATACCACTGAACTGAAAATACTGCAAGAGTTGAAATCAAGCGAACTTGATTTACTATGTATTCACAGAAATGTAAAATATTTGAGAAACTAATGAATTTTTCTCTTCTCTACCTTACAGATCTGATGTGCTTCCAAACAAGTACAGTGGGCACATATTCACAAAAAGACTCATAACTTGCATGTTTCTTCTGTCTAATTTGCAGAGGTTGTAGAGGCACCTCTGACAATGGCAGAGCCATAGCTACCACTGCCGAAGTTCTTACGGCCACCTGTAAAACCTTTGTGCTCGTCATTAAAAAGGAGGCTGTTTTCAAAGTCTGTCCTTTTGGAGCTTGCCAAAATGACCATTGCCAATGGATCCAAACCATAACCAGCAGCTGAGAGCCCCTTGCCTCCATTATCAGAGATACCACATAGTCACCGGGTCACCTGCAATGCCACCAGTGTGGCCTCTAGAAGAGCTCAGAAAACCCTGGAAAGTGGAAAAATGGGTCTTCAGTACTGGCCTTTTGCTATCATCCATAAAAGACTCTAAGCCCTGTGAGGGTGGTGACCACAACTTTCTTGCTCATCTTTGCATCCTCAATATCTAGCAGAGTATATGGTAAATATTTGGTACTCAAGATATCACTGTTGTCCTGGCTGGGTAGCTCAGTTGGTTAGAGTGTCATCCTGATATACCAAGGTTGTAGGTTTGATGCCTGGTCAGGGCACATACAAGAATCAACCAATGAATGCATAAATAAGTGAAGCAACAAATTTCTCTCTCCCCCTACTCTCTAAAAGTCAATCAATAATTTTTTTAAAAAATGTTAAAGAAATCACTGTTGAATTTGTAGATGATGAATGGATAGGCAGGTGAACAAATGAATGAATAATGTTCCCTCCAAGTGCTATATGTTAACATGTAGGCATGTAATGAATAAGAAACCCACAGATGGCTGCAATCAGGCAAAACATTAGATAGTTTGACACAGAAAGTAACTATCAAGCACGTGGTTTTTTGTTTGATTGTTTTTAAAGGAGAAGGCTTTTTGATGTAGCACTTAACCTGAAAGTTGTTTTCTTCCTGTGAAGTTAGGGCAGTATAACACATTGAAGAGAGAGAAGAGAAATTCCTGGGTATCAGCAGGCAGCTATAGAAATCAGCATAGAACTTTCTTTGGAGAATGATTTCTTGTACACCAGTAATGCATGAATCTATACAATAGCAAATAGGCATGGAAATAGCTAGAGCTATATAAATACAGTTCATAAAGACTCCTACTCAGAACCTCAGTGCAGAGTATGCTTATACTCCATTGTCTATACGTAATTTATCAACCCTGAAAATAGAAAGTGTCTACTCTAGGGTGGATCAGTGGGGGAGATAGGACAGGCTGAGTGTAAAACATTATGAAACAAAAGAGGTTCAGCAAATAGTGTTGGACTGAGAGAAATTTACTCTTAATTATTTTTAGCTGTAGTCTTATACTGGTAACTCAGGTGAAATGCTTATAGGACAGAAACAGCTCATTGTAGTATAATTTACATACCACAGAATTTACCTGTTAACAATTTTACGTTTTAATTTCATAGTAAACTCATGCAGGTGTACATCCATCACTACAATCTAGTTTGGAACATTTCTATCACTCCCAAGATGTTGTTATTCCCATTTGCAGTCAATCCCCATTCTCAGGTCTAGCACAGGCAATTACTCTTCTGTGTTTCTGTTTCTGTAGATTTGTATTTTCAGAAATTTAATATAAATAGGATCATGCCAGGTATGGTCTTTTGTGTCTGTCTTCCTACACATTGCATGATGTTTTTTGAGGTTCACTTATGTTGGGCATTTATGAATAATTTGTTTCTTTTATTTCTGAATAGTATTCCCTTGTGTAATACCCATTTTGTTTAACCCATCAATAGCATTTAGACTGTGTCCATTTTTTTAGCTATTGTAAACAAGTCTATGAACATTTTTATACAAGTCTTTTTGTGAACATCTATTATTTATTTCTCTTCGGTATATACTTAGGAATGGAATTTCTGGGTTATGTGCTAAATTTATGTTTTACTTTTTAAGACATTGCCAAACTATTTGCACAAGTGGATGCACCATTTTACACTCTCGCCAGTACTGTGTGTGTTCCAGTTTCCCACATCTCCGATACTTGACGGAGTCAGTCTTTTGGAGCACAGTAATTCTAGTGAGTTTATAGTGAAATCTCCTTGTGACTTTTAACTTGCATTTCCCAAACCAAAGATGGGTGAGCATCTTTTCATGTGTTTATTAGCCATTCAGATGGCTTTTTGGTAAGCTGTCTTTATATCTTTTGTCCATTTTTAAATTAGGCAGTTTGTCATCTTAATAAATTGTAGGTGTTCTTTTTTCCTGCACACAAGTCCTTTGTCAGATATATGATTTATAAATATTTTCCCTAGTCTGTGGCTTGTCTGTTCATTCTCTTAAAGGCACATTTTGAAGAGCAAAAGTTTTTTATTTTGATAAAGTCCAATTTATCATTTATTTTTCTTTTATGAACTGTGCTTCTCTTATTGCATCAATATTTTTTCCTTTTTCAGCTTGATTTTTATTTTCTTTATATTTTACTTTTGCTTCTTTATATTTTATATACATCTATTTTTAAAATTGTACCTATACTTGTCTAAATTAAACTTAATAGGTATTTCATAACAAAGTATTTATATGATTATGCTCCTCTTTCATAAAATTACATGTTAAAAGAGCCCCACTGGGAATTTTTAAACTGAGGTGAACCCATTTGACAATTTCAATACATATTTTGATGCCTCAAAGGCCAGGTAATAATAGTGCTTTATCAAGGGCTTACCTTGTGCCAGGTACTGTTTTAAGCTCTTCACTGGTATGAACTCATTCAGTCCTAATGCTGTCATGTAGTAAGTACTAGTATTATCACCACTCTGAGGTGAGCAAATAGACACACAGAATATTTCAGTAAGTTGCCCAGAAATTGGCAGAGCTGGGATTGGAGCTCAGGCAATTCAGCTCCTAACCCTGCACTCACTGCCTCTAAGAAACTTCCCCTACAGAATATGATTCCCCAAATAAGATCTGCTTCTGTGGGGGTATATGATGGGTGTCTAACACAGTGTCACCCCAGCCCCTCTTCTCTGCAAACTACCTGATCTGTCCATGAGGAGGGTTCCTGTTTCAGCCGTGTGAACTTCCCACTGCACACATCCCTTCCCCTCCCCACACACAGCCATTGCTGATTAAGCCAACTGTGAACAATAACCTAAGCTGAGCATATCATAGTGTCACTCTTGCTTGAGACTTAAGAAATACTGGAATTGGGAGCCAAGTTAAGTCACTGGATTGCTAGATGCTGGGACTTCTACCAACTCCCACTGCAGTCCCAGGACTTTCCTTGGCTTCTCCTTTGCTAAGGCCCAGTTGTCCTGTAATCCCATAGTTCCCTGAGATACCTCTGTATTCTTCTAATATGACCCCAGGTTGGTATCTGTTATTTTTGGAGTGTATAACACTCCAAACCATCACTACTAAAGGCAGCCATGGCAAGGCTCACTCCGCCTGTCCAGGGTCAGCAGGCTGCCCCATCACGACATGGGTTTCAGAACCCCTCTGCAGACCTGCAGTCCTTACCTCCCTGAGCACTGGTGACACTTGCTTGTCAGCTAAGTCTTCACTGAGATGATCTTTCTAGGCTTTCTGGGAGACATAGCTTATCTGATAAACTAAACTGTGCTAATGAGAGAGAGTTGGAAGAGACCTCAGTCCCTCCTTCCTACTCCCAGGTAGCAGGTGTATACTGTGACAAGAGATTTCTGAAGACAATGACACAATTGTTTTCTAAACCAAGTGGCTTTAACAGCAGCTATTTTAGCTCAGAAAAGAGAGGAATATTTCTGGGCAATAGGGGCTTTCTTGTACCCCTCCACTGGCTTCCTCTGAGCAGCAACTTCTTTCCTTTTAGCCAAAGGTGAGCTGGTGAGCAAAGCGCCATCACTAAGTTCGACCACTGACAGCCACAGTTCCAGAGAGTGACTTCGAAACCTGTGGCAGCTCCAAAAATGACACTAACAAGTGACAAGAAGTTCTGCTTGGGGCATGTGATTTGAGAGAGTGTAGGCATTGGAGCCAAACCAACCTGTCTTCAAATTCCAGCTCACTGCACACACGGGCAACTTCTGGGCTTATTTTCTCAACTTTAAAATACAGTTGAAGGGTTCAGGATTCATTTGTAAAAAGCCTGGTGCACTGTGTCCCGTAATTATTCAGGTTTACCCCTTCCAAAAGCAGCAACTCCACAGCTACTTCTATTGTTTCTCTCTCTCTCTCACACACACACAAGCACAATTCACAAAAGAATCATAATTCTTAGTGTAAAACTGAGACATTTCATAAGCAGGTTTGTGTAATTATTCAAGTCAGCCAATACATACTCAGTGCCAACTTCCTAAAAAAAACCTAATCTAGGCTAAAGGAAATTTCCCTGTAGTTGCAACCTGGCAAGTATCTGTTGGATTATTCAGCAAATGTTACCAAACATTTGAAAAGCTATCTAAAGTTTCAGAATATTCAAAAATCAGTATTCTTTTACTTGCTACTTATTTTCCAACAGTTACAAGAAAGTGGCTAAAAATTTCATTTTCCAAACATAAAGGGATTTTTAAAATTTTTTTCAATACTTTTGTCTCTTTCTCTCTGTATGTGTGTGTGTGTGTGTGTGTGTGTGTGTGTATCCCAAACTTCACAAACTCACCAGAACTTAATGCCATTCACTAGTATTTCTAAACCAGCTACCTTTATAGCTGATGTGGATACTGAAATCATCTAAAACCACATAATAAAGAGATTTAAATCTGGAGTGAATGCCTAAAAACCCACAGAAAAATCTACCAATTTAACTTTTAAAAGAGCATCCAGATGTAAATAAATGATAATAAAAGCATAGTGGCTAATATTTGAGTGCTGACTACGTTCAAGGCAATATGCAAAGGATTTTAAATAGATTTTTAAATTTAATTATCACAAGTCTATAAGGTACATACTATTTTTATTCTAATTTTTTAGGTAAATAAACTTAAATTTAGGATGTGGAAATAATGTGGGTTCTCATAGCTAATAAGTTATGGAGTCAGAATTTGAACTTGGGCTTTCTGACCCAGAACCCAAGTTCTTAATGAAGACATTTTTTTTATGTTTTTATTGTATTTTTTCCTTCAACAATTACCCCCCTTATGCTTCCCTCCCCACCTCAACCACCACACTGTTGTCCATTGTAATAAAATATACAAAACCTAAAATGCACCAATTTAACCATCTTTAAGTGTACAGTTTTGTGGCATTAAGTACATTTACATTCCTTTATAACCATTCCCATCATCTATCTCTAGAACACTTTCACCTTCCCAAAAGTGAATTTCTGTACCCATTAAACACTAAGTCCCCCACTACCCCCAGTCCCTCACAACCACCATTCTCCTTTCTGTCTCCATGAATTTGACTGCTCTAGGTACCTCATATAAGTGAAATGATACAATATTTTTCCTTTCTGTGGCTGCCTTATTTCACTTAGCATAATGGCTTCAAGATTCATCCATGTTGTAGCATATATCAGAAAGTCCTTCTTTTCTAAGGTTTATAGTATGTTGTATGTATATACCACATTTTGTTTATCCACTTATTCATAGATGAAGACTTGGGTTGCTTCTACCTTTTGGCTCTTGTGAATAATGGGGCCATGAGCATGAATGTAAAGAATATCTGTTCTAGTCTCTGCTTTCAATTCTTTTGGAAACATACCCATTAACCAAGATATTTTCAATACATTTCTTCTCTTTGCTATTGGCCAGTTATTCTTCGTGTTTTGTTTGCTTTTTATAAATGTCTCCATGTGCCCTGGCTGGTAGGGTTCAGTGGATTGAGCACTGGCCTACAAACCAAAGGGTCGCCAGTTCGATTCCCAGTCAGGGCATATGACTGAGTTGCGGGCCAGATCCTGGGGGGTGGGGTGCAGCGCATGAGAGGCAACCACACATTGCTGTTTCTCTCTCTCACTTTCTCCCTCCCTTACCCTCTCTCTAAAAATAAATATTTTTTTAAATGTCTCCATGTATGAAGCAATTACAAATGTATAATATCTAGGGAGATTCTAGTGTCCTCTTAAGCCAGAAGCATGGAGAACAGCAGGAGAAGGCTGGGTTGGCTCATAGCTGGGATAAACATAAGCACCTGCAGGCCGCCTGGTGAAGCAGACAGAATTTTTCAGGCCAAATATATTTTAAATATAATTTCTCCCCCTTGGCTAACATGACATTTTAACATGCTTTTTTAGGCATTAAGGACATGACAAGTCACTGAAAAATTTAGATAGAAACAGTATGAAGGGGAAAGGGATCCTAGTTAAAAAAAAAACAGTTGTGGTTCTGAGGTCTACTGCAGAGCAGGAAGGAAATGTATAAGCACATTAGTGGTGTTAAAGGCATCTTTAAAAAAGCAAAAAGATGTAACTTAAAAAGAAAAAAATAGAATCAGCTACAGCAGGGTACTAAGAGATAAATGCCCTTAGGAGGCTGCTTCTGCCACTGTTAAACTTTTCTCAAACTTTTACCAGTTTTAATCAGAATCACAATAAGTAATTCTTTTCTCAAATATATCTACTTGAAGCCAAAATAACTTACTGCCCCTGACATACACCTGGGGAGGACTCTTTTCTTTCTTTTTTGTCTGAATCAAGCATATACCAGAAATGTCCTTTGGTAGTTTTTCCCTTATTTAAACAATCCTTCATTACTTCATCACCATTACTACGGCAGCATGTCAGGGTAGACAGACCATGCACCTTTGGAAAAGAGGCATCTGGGCTTCCATCCTGGCCCTGCCTCAGACTGACATTATTGTCTCATATTTTTTACTTAAGACTCTCTTAATCTGTTTCCTAATCTGAAAACTGAAATAAAAATACCCAACTCTAAAAATTTTAAAAAATATCATAAGTGATAAGATCCTACTACATAACATATGCTTAACAACTGCACTTGCCCTGGCCTAGTTGCTCAGTTGGTTGGAGCATTGTCCCATACAACAAAAGGTTGCCCCAGGTCAGGGCGCATACCTAGATCTCAGGTTCGAATTCTGATTAGGTGCATACAGGAGGAAACGGATCGATGTTTGTCTCTCACATCAATGTTTTCTCTCTCTCTCTCTCCCCCTTTCTCTCTCCCTAAAATTGATAAACATATCCTCAGGTGAGGATTGAGAAAATAATAACTTCCCTTCTTATTTGAATCTTGGGATGAATTAATAGTTTTCAATCCACCTTCCATATTTTCTTCACATAATGTAAATATCTGAAAGAAAGGTCCTTACTTTCCTAGCCTTGTATGTATACAGACATGCAGTGTAAAAACTATAGGATTCTTGCTGCAGAATGCTTATGAAGGCATCGACCAAAAGTGATGTCATTTATACAGAGGCTGAAAGATAAGGAAAGGCACACTGCCAAAGAAAATATACAAATAATCATTCACTCAGCAAAAGGAGGAACTATTCAAAATTGAAAGAGATTTAAGAGACATAATAGTTAAATATGATTTGGACTTATTTGAACAATGAATTGAACAAACCAACAGTAAAAAGCCATCTTTGATACAGAAATTTAAAATATGAACTGGGTATTATATTTTGTTAAGTAATCATTTTAAATTTTCTTAGGTATGATAATAGCATTGTGGTTACATTTTTTAAAATGTTCTTATCTGTGGGAGATGTATACTAAAGTAGTTATAGGATTTTCCTTAAACTACTCCAACAGGGAGCAGGGGAGTAGAGGGAAGGAAAGACAGATGAAATAAGAGAAGCAAAATTTAGGAGACATGTTGCAACTGAATTATGGGTACATGGGAGCTCATTAAATTATCTTATGTACATTTAAAATTTTCCACCAAAAAAAGTTCTTTCAAAAACAAATTAAGAACAGCATTTAAAGAATGGATGGGAGGAGGGACAAAAGTACAGGTATATAAACCAACCAGACAAAGGAATGAAGAAGTGGTCATATTTTAGTGAATTTGGAAGTAGAATCAATAGGATTTGGTAAAGAATTTGATATGTGGAATAAGGTAAAGGGAAGTGTTAGGTTTCCATTTTAAAGAGCTGGTACTGTTCATTGAGATGAGAGTTCCTGGAGGAAGAGAAGGTTTGGGGGTGGTCAAACAAGGAAAGCTTTCCAGGAGGCAACTGGCTCTAAACATCTGGAGCTCAGCAAAGAAGTCTAAACTGCCGATAGAGATCTGTGACCCACTGGCATTCAAATGGCACATAAAGGCAAGGGGAAGACTAGAATTGCCCAGAAGAAAGTATACTACAAAGAAAGGGCCCCAGCCAAGCCCTGAGGCACTCCAACCCTTAAGGGGTGGCAGGAAGAAGAGATAGCCTCAAGGAGAGTAGGGATAAACAGCCAGAGAGAGAAGAAGAAAACCATAAGAATAAGGTGCTGTGAAAACTGAGAGAACAGTTTTATAAATACTGATTAGTAGTAGTTGAAATAATACTTTCTAGTATCAATGAACTACAATAGGCTTTTTTTAGCATCCCTAGTAATCAAGCCATGTTTTAAGATACCCATGCTATAAACTTTATAACATTGTTTCCATTGCATAAATATTTTCAAGATACAAGCTTTAGAACACAACCAAACTTTAATTGAAGGCTGCCACAAGCAAAGCAAAAGGAAAGTTTAACAAACATTTGTTTAATGTTTACTATGTTTGCACAGTTTTATTGAGCCAAAGGATGTAAAAGAAGCAATATTTATCGAAAACCTTTTAGATGACGACAGCTAACATTTGTAGAGTGCTTACTTTGTGGTGGGCACTCTTCTGTCCCAATATTTGCATCGTTAACTCTTCTAATCCTCACAATAATCCCATAATGTAGGTTCTATTATTGTACTCATTTTACAAATGAGGAAACAGGGGCCAGAAGTAAATTCCCTAAGATGAATGGAGCCTGTATTTGAACACTTGCAATTTGATTCCAGGGCCAATCCACTTAATAGCTACTCTGATTACTTCCATTTTTATACCTGGTCTCTTATTTAAAAAAAAAAATTAAAGCCCTATACTATAGATGTTGTTATGTTCACTTATTTTAAGTATTAGTAAAAGAAACTTGGAAAGGTTAAAAAAAACTGCCAAAGGTCACAAATCCACTATAGTCAGCTTGGAGAATCTAACTAATATTAGCAAGACCCTCTAAACTACCTTTACTTCTAATATTCCAGGCAGTATGACAGGTACAAAGAAACCTAAAATATGGTTTTTGTTCTCAAGGATCTCAGGATGGAGGGAAGATAAAAACAGTTTACGTAAGACAAGTCTGGTAAGTGCCAAATGTGTAGTACAAACAGTTATTATTAGGGAAATTTTGAGAAGCAAAGAAACCACTGGGTCTTGAACAATTACTAAGATTTAAATAAATACAAAAGAGACAGGAGAGGTTTTATGGCTACCAGATAGCATTTATAAAGGAATAACAGGGCAGCATGGTACCAAAAGAAGGCAGACAGATTAAAGTACACATTTCAATTCTGCCCATATTTATTGATTTATATATATATATATACACATTTATTTATTTATTTATTTATTTATGTATGTATTGCCTTTGTCACTTCGCCTTTCTAAGTTTTAGTGTTCTCCTTAAAACCTACCTCTTGAAATCTGGTCATTATGATTGAGGTATGTGATTCACACACAGGACTTGGCACAGGTAACTGGAACTACAAGCTAAATACTATCACAATGATAAAGTCTGAGGGGATGCCAAACCTGGAGTAACTCTGGCCTAGTTGTAGTGGCTGCTGATTTAGGGACAGGCCAGATTCCAAAACTATGTTTACAGGGTTTTTGAAGATTCTTCTTCATTTAAATTTCCTTTGACAATTTCATGACAAGGGGTATTTTCATCAGGCTGCTTCTTCCAGTGGTTTTCTGCTTTAACATTCATTTACGTGATGGCTCTGGGAACGTCATTTTCATTTGTATGGTTTTTCTCAGCTACAGCTTAAGAAAGGAGGAATTTTAAGTATAATCTGTTCCTTACATCACAGACATTAGCAATGACAAAATTATAGAACTGCAAGATTTATTTAATGTGATGTAGGCAGGTTTGGTGGTCAAGCCTGCAACTGCTGAAACAGAATTTGACATATATTTTGAGACAAACAAGCAGTTATTACACAGAGTAGAAAACATACCACATTGCCTCATTTTTCTTATATGTAAGTACTTGGTTTCCCCAAGACAGAAATCTTAAAGGAATACAAACTACCCTAGGAGAGTATGAGTTCTGAGTTGTTTTCCTATAACAGCGATGGTCTAATATGCTCTTACCTGGTCTCTCAAATGATTTAGTGCTAGAATTTATAAAATAACTATATAAAGTCTGAACACGGTCTCTGACCAAGAAAACAGAATGAATCTAACTGGGGATTTAAGCTACGGCTTTTCCTTTTTTTGCATCAACAAGCAGCCTTCTTATCCTTCTCAACTTCCAATTCCAGCTCTGCATGCTGCTGCAAATGAATAGAACTATATTTATATACTATATACTATATACTATATACTATTTACATACACATGTACATATATTTATCACAATGATAAATGCAGATAATGTATATGCACACATACATACATGCATACACACATATGCACACACACAACAGAAAACCAGTAAGAAAGTGCCTTGAAAGGATCAATTTTCAGTATTGTTTTGTGAATGAAATAATATATTTAAGGTTAATGACTATCAATGCTACTAATCACCATGCTCAACTGAAAGCTAAACAGCATGATTCTTGTTAATGCTAATAATCATTCATTGTTAATTAGAAAAATTGTAAATTTGGGGTTTTTAAATCTAATTTTGGATGTGCAATAAGACCTTTACCTACCTGGACTTTTGAAATGATACTAACAAGGTACAGATGTTATTCAAAGTAAAACTCTCAAGGAGGCAAATAACAGTAAAAATCAGAAATACTGTATCAGGTTAAATACTGTACCAGATATGGGTGAACATACTATTAATTTACTTCCTTTATTTTCCAAAGAGAAAAAAATAATGTTGAGCTTCTTCTAGCCCCAGGGGCTAATACATGGCTATTTTCTATATTTTATGTTAAAACAGTTCTGTACGGCAGAGGTTATTATCCCTGTGTTATAGATGAGAAAACTAAGTCTCAGCATGGTTAAGGAATTTGATCAAGAGCACTCAGCTAGTAAGTGGTGGAGCTGAACACTGACTCTAGTACTCTCCACAATTTTACAATACCTCAGGAATAGAAAATTCAACAAGCACATTTTGAAGGCCTGTTATGTGAAAAGCACCATGCCAAACATAAAAAATGTACATTTTAACTTTAGAGGTTTCATCTTCTAGTAGACGCAGGCCCAGCTACATAATTTGAGGGATTCAGTGCAAAATGAAAAAGCAGGCCTCTTTTCAAAAATCATTAAAAATTTCAAGATGGTGGTATTAAAGCTAACTGATTATGGGGCCTTTTTAAGCACAGGGCCTTGTCACAAGCCCATGAAGCTAGCCCTGAGCACAGGAGGGCAAACAAGGGCATTGGCCAAAGCCAGCCCACTGCCTCTTTTTGTTCAGCTATAAGATAAGAATATTTTTCACATTTCTGAATAGTTAATAAAAAGAAAAAGAATATTTGTGATGTGAAAATTATACAATATTCACATTTTAGTGTCTATAAATAAAGCTTTATTAGAATAACAGCTATACTCAATTTTTTAAATGTATCCTATGGCTGTTTTCGCACAAGAAAGGCAGAGTTGAATATTTGCAACAAAGACCATCTGACAGGCCCACAAAGTCTTAAATACTTAGTATCTGGTTCTTCACAGAAAAAGTTTGCAAATCTCTGTTCTAGCAAGAAGGCAGAAAACAAGTCATAAAAGAAAGTAGCACTAGAGTGGTATGCAGATTCAAAAGAGAAGAAACTACATTAGATTGGAAATATCAAAAAAGATGCTCCTTCTTAGAGCAAGTAAGGTGACTTTGCATAATGGGCAGAGGGGGTGAGAAGAGGCATTAGAGGCAGAGGAATCACCCCTGCATACCAGGGAGCAGGGAAAGCACTACATTTGGGCAGGATGAAAAGTCCACTCTGATTGCAAAATAGTTTCAAGTGAAAGGGAAAAAAGTAAGACACAAGAATTTTAACTTTACTTTGGTAGGCTCTTTGAGGAAGAGTGTGTCTTGCTCAGAAAGTTTTAAGATAACTCAACTGGCAACAGTGTGTAGAATTGAACCTAGCAGGAACAGACCAGAGATGGCAAAGCAAGGTAGGAAGGTGTGGCTTAAGTCTAATTGGTGAGAAGTAGTGCCATCCTAAACAAGTGTGGTCATAGTAGAAATGAATTACTATCTAACAGAAGGCCCAACTGACTGATGGTTTGAAAAAAGGCAGACGACAGCATCAAGCTTGAAGACTAGGTAATTTTAAAAATGGTGATACAATTAACAAAAGAAAGGAGAGGAAACTTGTTTGGTCACAAAGATGATGAATTCAGTTTGCACACATGACCAGTTCAAGTTGCAAGTGGAACATTCTGGTGAAGATTTCAAGAAGATAGGAACAACAGGCTCACCCCCCAAAGTGACTAAATGCTAAGTGATGCAGATTCTGGCATTCTCTACAAAGAGATAATAGTTTAATACAAGTGTAATGATTTCCAATACAACAGAAAGAAACAAATATATTTTAAATTAAACAATTCTACACATTTTCTCAAATTCTAAATAATCTTAGTTCCAATCTTCTAAAACTGACTTTCTGAAAGGAAAAGAAAAACAACAACAAAAAAACTGTTGTCCAAAGGTCATAGAGTTCAAAAAGAAAAGAAAGATAAAACAGTGTACCCAGGTAACATCTGCTTCCATGACCTAAGACTTTCAAGCTTTCAGACTTCTCAAAGTTTCACGCAAAATTAAAGTCAGTAAGGCTGAATTTATTTGCAATTCATTCATTCAGAATTTATAATAATTCCAACCAGCTGCTCTGGAATTTGCCTTTGAAAGTTCCACTAAAAAAGTTTTCTAAAGAAACAGAAATTATTGAAATATGTAACATGTTCAATTAACCTAAATTGTAGAACACCTTGAAAGAGCTTACATACAGAAAACTTAGGATAATTATAATTCATTCTTTACTATTCCTTTAACTTAGGTTAGTTTTCAATTACTAGTATTCTCAAAAGGAGTAAAATTAGTCATACTTTTCATTAATCTTCCAAATTTATCAAAGTTCATAAAAATTGCTTCAAGAATAAGGACTTCTAGCCCTGGCTGGTGTAGCTCAGTGGATTGAGCTTGGGCTGTGAACCAAAGTGTCGCAGGTTCGATTCCCAGTCAGGGTACATGCCTGGGTTGCAGGCCGTGACCCCCAGCAACAGCACATTGATGTTTCTCTCTCTCTCTCTCTCTCTATCTCCCCCCTTCCCTCTCAAAAATAAAATAAATAAAATCTTTAAAAAAAAAAAGAATAGGGACTTCCGGCAAGATGGAAGCATAGGTGGATGCACCGTACCTCCACGCACAACCAAGATTAAAACAATAACAATTTAGAGGCAGAATAACACCCAGAACTGATAGAGAATTTATCTGAATAGAAGTTGGACAGCCAAGAAGTTGAAGTAGACCCGTTCATCCAGACTGGTAGGAGGGGAGGAGAGGAGCAGCCGGTTGTGGGTTGCAGCAAGGGTCTTGGCACGGAGAGCAGAGAGCAGTGGGCGCATAGGGCAACTGGGAGCGCGTGGGGCATCCGGGGTGCACAGGATCACAGTGGGTGGACCCTGAGTATGCGAGCGGCAGCTGGCGGACCCAGTGAGGTGGCGATTGTGGACCGGGACAGAGTGCACAGCCCAGGATCCCAGGGAAGGGACTGTGGTCCCAGGAGACCAGAGCTACCGCCAGTGTTCCCTCCCGCCCCTGCCCCCACATACAACATCACAATCTAGCAACTGGGTTGCCCAGCCCCAGTGAACACCTATGGCTCTGCCCCTCACCATAACAGGAGTGACCAGACCAAAAAAAAAAGAGAGAGAGAGAGAGAGAGACTTGTCTCAAACAGAAAAACAGATCAATGCCCCAGGGCTCATCCTTTTGAGCGACTAAGAGATAGCCAATCTATCAGATGCACAGTTCAAAACACTGGTGATCAGGAAGCTCACAAAATTGGTTGATTTGGGGCACAAATTATATGAAAAAAATGCAGGTTACCATAAAAGAGGTGAAGGAAGATGCACAGAGAACCAATAGTGATGGGAAGGAAACTGGGTCTCAAAACAATACAGTGGACCAGAAGGAAGAAAAAAACAATCAAACAGGAAAGAATGAAGAAATAAGAATTCAAAAAAAAAAACGAGGAGAAGCTTAGGAACCTCCAGGACATCTTTAAACGTTCCAACATCCAAATTATAGGGGTAGCAGAAGGGGGAGAGGAAAAGCAACAGATTGAACACGTATTTGAACAAATAATAAAGGAGAAATTCCCCATTGTGGCAAAGGAAATAGATTTCCAGGAAATCCAGGAAGCTCAGAGAGCACCAAAGAAGTTGGACCCAAGAAGAAACACACCAAGGCACATCATAATTACATTAGCCAAGGTAAAAATGAAGGAGAGAACCCTAGAAGCAGCAAGAGATAAGGGGACAGTAACCTACAAAGGAGTTCCCATCAGAATGTCAGCTGATTTCTCAAAAGAGACCTTCCAGGCAAGATGGGGCTGGAAAGAAATATTCCAAGTCATGAAAGACAAGGACCTATATCCCAGATTACTCTATCCAGCAAAGCTTTCATTTAGAATGGAAGGTCAGATAAAGTGCTTCTCAGATAAGGTCAAGTTAAAGGAGTTCATCATCACCAAGCCCTTATTTTATGAAATGTTAAAGGGACTTACCTAAGAAAAGAAGATAAAGAAAAAAACATGTATAGTAAAAGGACAGCAAACTCACAATTATTAACAACCACGCCTAAAACAAAACCAAAAGAAACTAAGCAAACAACTAGAGCAGGAACAGAACCACAGAAATGGAGATCACATGGAGGGTTAGCAACAGGGGAGTGGGAGGAGGAGAGAGGGGGAAAAGGTACAGAGAATAAGTAGCATAGAATGTAGGCTGAAAATAGATAGGGGGAGGGCAAGAATAGTACAGGAAATGTAGAAGCTAAAGAACTTATAAGTATGACACATGGACATGACTAAAGGGGGGGATATGGGTGGGAGAGGGGGTACAGGGTGGAGGGAAGGGGGAAAATGGGACAACTATAATAGCATAATCAATAAAATATATTTTAAAAAATTGCTTCAAGAATAACACAGGGCTCAGTTAAACTATGAACTAATCAAGTTTGTCTTCAATGACACCCCAACCCCTACTCATCCCTGCACTTTGCTCTCTTTGCATCTCTTCGCCCATCAAAACCTTGTTTCATAAAAAAGCCAATGTCTTATGTATGAGTAGTTGTATTTTTAGGCTTTTCTCTAATAAAGCTTACGTTCCCTTGCTAAGTTCCCACCCTTTTTGGAACAAGGCATTTTTGGAACAGAAAGTGCTTTCTGTTGCCCAGTAGTCACATCATAAATCTTCCTATAGGTAATCCTTTCGAAGTGCCCAAGTAATGCATTTAACTATGCAATTTATTTTATTCATGTAAACAGTGATTTAGGTAGAGTAGAAAGTTGTTTGGGATCATCGATTTGTTAACTGAGTTTAGCCAAGCAATTTGAAGAGTTCACCCAGGTTAAGACACCAGTGGATAAAATACTTGTCAATTCAAGAGAAAAAAACATTTCAAAAATGAAAAAGACTACCGCGGCCTAGGCTCCTTCACTGATCGCTAGGTTAGGAAACTGTGCGCTCTCAGTTACTTCTCCAGCCCCTTTCCCCAGAATAAAGGAATACGCGAACACCAACTGGTGGCGTTGGTGAATGAACTACAGTTTGCATTAACGACAGCTTTTGAGTTCTGGAGGGCTGCTAAGCCCTTAGCACTCCTGTAAAAACACCTGGCGTCCGGAAGCTGGCATGCAAACATTCTCCGCCCCAGAGGACAGAAGCAAGGTAAAACGGGTAGTAGCGGCAGTAGAGAAACATCGACGAGGAAACGGCGCGCGTGTCCCGCCCGCGGTGGGGCCACGCAGAAAGATCCGCCCCCGGCCCTCACGCTCCGCCCCTGGACCCCGCCCCTTCCCTGTTCGCGTACCCGCGCGCCCCGCCTGCGGACGGAAGCGAGAGCGAGGCAGAACGCCTGACGTCAAGGCGACACCGCCAAACCTCGCCCAGAGTCAGGCGTGTAAACCAGCCGGAGCGGCGGCAGCCCAGGACCGCCGTGGCGCCGGGAGCAGCTACCTAGAGGGAGTGCGAGGCGCAGGGCGACGCTGGCTACGGGGACCCGGTGACAGCGTGAGAGGTTCGCAGAGTGCGTTCGTGGACGATGAGGAGGGCGGCGGCAGCAGCAGCCACACGGGGCGGGGGCCCAGGCGCCGGCTGAGGGGAGCGGGTGGGGTGCGTCGGGGACCGGGCGGGGCGCGCGCAGCGGTCAGGGGCCCCGGTAGCGGCGACGAAGGCAGGGTCTCGGGGCGCGGCAGGTGGTGCAAAGGCTCGGCGCCCAGCCGGCGAGCGCGCTGCCTCTCAGCCGGCGGGGGCGAGCTGCTGTTGCTGCTGCTGCTGCTACCGCCACCGTCGCCGCGGGGAAACAGCGCGCTTTGCGGAAGGGGTCAAATGTCTGAAATATGGCGGAGGAAGTGAGAGCCCGAGGACCCCCCCCCAACCCCCCTTGCTCCTTCTCCCTCTTGCCTGCGGCCGCCGGCCGCCGCAGCCTCTTTCCTTGCCCGTCATCCCCCCCCCCCGGCTTCCTGGAGGACTCGTCCCCGCCCCAGAGCCCCCTCGCTGTCCGCCTCGGTTCCCTCCCGGGTGTGGGTGGAAGTTAGAACGGAAACCAGAAAGTTGTCTTTTACGAAGACCCAGCTTCCCCCAGCCTTGATCCAGGGCGAGGAACCTTTGGGGCAAACCACTCCCCGGCGCCCTGAAGGCTCGAGCCTGACAGGGAAAAAGTTTTTCTGAATCCGGGCTGGTTTGCTCCAGTTGTTGAGGGAAGTGGCAGGAGGACGGCAGCGGAGGGAGCCCCACCTAGTCTGGCAGCAACCACCGCGTAGAGAAAAACTGTTAAAGGGGCCTTTCCCTTCGTCAGCAAGAGGAAATCTCTCTTTCAGTGAGAGAGTAATCCAGGAAGTTTATCGTCTTTTTCGCCATCTCGATGTGTCTAATGCTAAAATTGACTGTCAGCGCCTTGAGTTTTATTTAAAACTACCCCCAGTAAATCGGGCCATCCGGATTCTTCTTCTGAAGAAAACTGATGGTTTTCGGAGAAAAGGTCATCATTGGTAGTTTAAGCAGACTTACTGTGAGTTTGGAAAAACGTTTTGCCCTGCTTCTCCTGTTTCTTAGGAACATAAGTAGTTCTGTTTTGCGGTAACGGGAAATCAGATTTTTAATGGGGTAGAAAGTTTACATGAAGGTTGATTTTAATATTTTAAAATTAATTCAAATTGGATTTTTGTTTCGCTACTAGCATGTAGTATATACATTTTGAGTGTTATAACTGAGAGCTTTTCGTAAACTTATTTTTAATCCTCTTATTTTGGTAATTAAAATGCTGTTCGGACTTGTTCAACAGAACTTTTATCTTAGCAAGAAGTAACTTATAAAAAGGGAAGCCGTTCATTTAACTTCAAGCTCAGATTACTCCCCAAAGCTGGCTCTTGATTAGTATTTGAGTCATAATGGAGTCATGGGACTTTTTAAGGCCCGGAAAGGACTATTGAGATCATCCAGTCCCACCCTCTCATTTTGTGGAGGAGGAAACTGAGGCCTAGAAAAGATAACTACTGTAGTTAGTAGTCCTGCTGACTTTTAGGACAGTAATCTATTCTATAATACGGAATCTAGAGGAAGAAAGAATGTTTTTGTATACAGGATAGTATTCCCATTATATTCAAGAAAAGGTGTGGATGAACCACTTGGGTAGTTCAATTCCAGGTTTTAAGAGAGAACATTGCTACTGACGACATTAAATAACTTTAAGGACACAGAGTTCTGAATGATAGTTTTATTTGAGCCCATCTGCACTTCCAGTTTCTGAACTACACAGTGTTTTCACCTGCATTTACTTGTTTGGCATTCATAATGAATTTTGAGGCTGCCTTATCTGAGGAATCCCCAAAGTAAATCTTTGAAATACATGTAGCCACTTTGGTTTTAACATACCAGGTTTTAGGATATAACTGAAGAGCCCAATAATAAGTTGGCAGAATTTTAAAATATGGTATGGGCCATGAAAAGGGATGCTGTTGTCTTTTGCCCCCCCCCCATGAAAGTCATCTCTTTTCCTGTCTATGACACATATCACTTCCTGTCTTCTGTTATCTTTATACGTATTTTTGTTATGTATTCCACTAACTTGTAAACTCCAAGGACAGGAAGTGTTCTTTGTATACCCCAAAGCATTGGCATGGTACCTTGCATGTAAACAGTACCAGCTTGTTAAGTGTAAGCTCCATGAGGGTAGGGACTTGATTCCTTTCATTCTCCACTATATTCTTAGTTCTAGAACCTTGCCTGTGCACATAGCAAGTGTTTAGCATTTAGATTTAGAGGTTAACTGTAATGAATATTTAAAAAGAGGACATTTGAAAGAGAAACTTGTATTCCTTCAAAAAGAAACATTTCCATATTGGCTTTGGAATCTTTAACATTACAAATCGATTTCCATTTTATCTTCAAAGCAATCCTTTACTATAGAATTTCAGTGTTTTCTCTTAGTTATATAAAGGGAGGTGAGCCCCTCATGGTAAGCAGCTATCTTGTAAGGAGGGCCTAGCCAGGTGTAATAAAGAATTGATCATAAAAAACCTTGATCCGTGTACATAAGGATCTAATCAAATGTGTCTTTCAAAATATAACTCAAGATTGGTAGGTCTATGTAGAGACTGATAACATGGCAAATAATTATGCATGTTTTAAATGCAAAGTCTTGGAGGTAGGTTTGGAAGGGGTGGGGAGAAAATATAGACAACTATAATTGAACAACAATAAAATTTAAAAATAAACAAACATAGTCTTAAGAATTGGATGAGAAACTGCTCATGTTTATTTTCCTTTGTCTTTAGATGTAGGTATTTGATGAGTATCTCTAAAGGGAGTGAAATTAATCAGTGGAATTCAATCTGATACAGAGAGAGTTTGGCTGCTTTTACAAAGGTTTCATTTCTCTTTTTTTTTTTTTCCCAAAAAGTTTAAATAGGCAGTTTTATTATGGACTATCAAGATGTTACTGACATGCATGTATCACTTTCCTAAAGACTTAAAATATTTTCCTCTGTGTATTGGTAAGAGGGTGGGTATTGATCTCTAGTGTCTAGATTTGACTGGGGCACCAGGAATAGTTCAGTATTTATGAACTAAGTATTCAAAAGCTGTTTTTTCCATTAGGACAATGATGTCACATGTTCAGTCTTGAAAAACGTAATATTGGTTGATCTTTCTTAAACTTTTTAAGACTGTACAAGGTTGTGACTAAAACCATGCTTTGATTATCCCCCTCCTATCAGTTTTGAGAACTCTGCTCAGTGTTAGAGATTAAGCTTCAGTTTTACTGTTTACCTTTCCGAATTGAATTTCTTTTAGAAATTAAGAAACAGGCATTTTGGCTGATGCAATGATTCGTTGTATTGTAACATTGAACAGTAAACAAGAGTATTGTCCCATGGCTTACCCTTGTGCTGAAAACCTAATGTTTTCCAGTGTCTTAGATATTTTGCAATAGAATTGGAAGGTACTAATTACCTTATGAGGACTTAAGTTTTTTAATTTATTAGTTCTTTGGAAATGTCTTGAACCCAATGGAATCAATAGCTACATAAAGTGAATTTATGCAGTGAATTTTGCGGTGAAGACTGGCTTGATACATAGGTACAGGGTAAGGCATAAATAGATTTACAGTTGTGAGTATGGGAAACACTGAATTTATTCTTGTATTATTATTTTACTATTTTTCCATTCAAACAACTGTGTGATCTGTTGTACTTCGTTTGAACCTAGTTGGAGCACTGGAATATAAAGCTAATCCCTTTAGTCATACATTTCTATTTTAAAGAAGAAAGGTTATGAAGAATTTTTTTTGCACTACCTTTAAAAAAATTGAAATCACTTTTTTAAATGTACCACTAACAAAAACAATACATCCTCACTCTGGTGTGTGTATTACTGATGTTAGTCAAATTCAGGGTACACAGCAACTGATTATTATTCCAGTAGCAATTTAGAAAGAATTATTGCTTTGTATCAGTAGAAGATCAAAAAAAGTTTTAGCTCTGTTTCCAGAGAACCTTAAAACTTATAAAAGAAGGAAGTGAAAATGCAGGGGCATGAATGTATATCAGGTTTTTAAATGACTTTTAAATTACTTACCAAAAGAAAAATACATGCAACATGAACTGCTGGATTTCCATATCATTTTTGTTATGCAGAATAATATTCTACAGTGTTACTATTCTTAAAATTGATTGTATATGAGGTGCTTGAGTACTAAAAATATATTCACTTTTATTTTTATGGTAATGGAAAAGTACAATAAAGAAAGATATTCACCTTTAAGTTAAGAATCTTAGTCTCTGACCATAGAGAGTAATTATCTAATGTTCTGATTTTGAATTTTACCATGAGCTGGTTCCTTAAGGTTACTCTTTTAGTTACTCTGTTTTATGATTTTGTAGTTATGTTACTACATACACATTGTATCAGCAAGACCTTTTAAATTTAAATTGGATTTTGATCTCATGAAATAACTTGCTAAGTAATCTTTTCAGGCGGTTGGGGATTGAAAGTTTTTTAATGTTGTACCACTAGACTGAATAAAGATGTTGAAGCAAGAGAACATCTATTTAAAGCAGTTATAAATAATTTTGATCACTTTAAAGTGACTTAGAATCATCACTTTTACTACATCACAGAGCTATTGCTAAGATTTCAGTACTTGGTTTGAAAAATTATTTTAGTGAGTATGTTCTTTTAGCATTTCGTTAAGTAATTTTATTTTGAAAATATACAGTGAACTGATTGCTTCATTGGTAATCCATTGGTAGATTACCTCTATCTGTTGCTTTCTTTGTCTTGTGGGAAGGGAAAAAAGAGGAAAGAAAATCTGTTTTGTCCATTTAATAGCAATTTTTGGCAAAAGCTTCTGGAAAGGAAATGGAAAATGTTACACAAAATAAAATTCTAATTATCTATATCTTCTAAAATTTATCCTCATTGAAATATATTTTTCAAACCACTTTATTTCTTTAAAAAAGGGTGGGTGACTTTGTAAAAGGTCTTAGTTAATGGGACTTGAGACTATGAATAAAAACTATTAATATAACTTCTCTTCATTGATAGCTTTTTAGGTATCAAAGAGAGATATGCACATTGCATCCAACTGTTATCTTGTGTTTTAAGATTGCAGTGAGAGAAAGTATATTACTATTAAAATGTTTAGAACATGAAAAGTACAAAGAAGAAATTAATGTCATTGTACTAATCTTGTCAGGACAGTGAATTTTTAGGCACAATTTGTACTTCCTTTTCTGAATCTTTCCTACTTCCTCAGTGGGAAAGATGGGCATATATTGTACTACTTAGAGTTGTTGAGGATTAAATGGAGTATTATTCATAAAATGTTTGTAAAAGAATATGCTAAAGTAGTATTACTGTATTTTGCTGTGTATAATGAGCTCTCATGTATAATGGACACACACTCACATTTTTGGCCCACACTTGCAGAGGAAAAGCCTTTCATTTTAAATAAAAAGTCTTTTTAAAGATATTTTTTAATCTTTAAAAAAATCTTTAAAAAACAGTTTTTTAAAATCAAATCTCCACTCTTCTACACATAATTTTAATGTATTGTGACAAAATGGGAAGAATGCTTAAAACACTCTTTGCTGCCATGGTTGTCTCTAGGAAAAGCATTTGTGTGATTATTTGAATTGCAAGTTGGACCAGCCACTTTTTCATAAACTTCAAACAATCCCTGACAAACTGTGGTTCTTCAGAATTGGGTATTAGGCTGACATTTTTCTCAAAAATAAAGTGAGCCTGTTGCTTTAAGGAACAGATTAACACTATTCGTAGTCATCGATAAAGCTCTAGTTTTCAAGTGAAAATTAGAATTTTGGAAAACTTGTATCAGCCATTGTACTCTCAACAGATTCCCAGTATTTATAATACTTTTCTGATGAGATTGGTGTTAATTAACATTTTTTTAAATAACATGTAATGAAATGGGTCAGTATTTGAAGATCTGCATAACTGTAAACCAGTATTTTCTAAGTGGCTAATGCATGATGTTACAAAATCATGCATGGGTAAGAAATTTTTCCAAAGATCTAGTTAGACCAGTGGATTTTAATGTTAAATAGAACATAAAGTTTATGGATAAAGGTTTTTTATTTTGATATATTGCAACCAATTGTCAAGTTTTGGTGTAGTCGTAAAGGAAAATAACCATACTTATCTGAAAAGGCTATTAAAATATTCCCACTGTCTATCTGGATATTCACTTTATTACTCATTTTCCATGATTGTCCCATGATGTGCTCCGAGTGTTTTATATCACTTTTGACTTTTTTTTTTTGGTAAGGGGAAGAGAAAAAGATAAATGTGAGGCAGTGTTTTCATGTGCTTTAGGTTGAAATCTCTTACTAATATTGAATCATTTTAGGTTTCCCTTTTTTTGCAGTCTTTTGGGTGTCCAATTTTAATCACAGTAATGGATGGGTAATTATTATTTTTTAAGTGTATTTTTTGTTTTGATTCTTGCTTTATACACCTGGTTACTCAGACTGCATGTGTGTCCAAGTTTGGCATAACTTTAAAAGACCAGATTTTATGATAATAGTTGACTTTTCACAATTTTAGGATATGTAGTAACTTTCTTATAATGAAGCTGAGGTTTCTTTCCCATTTCAAGTTTAATAGTCTCCTTGACCTGAAAAGTTGGTGTGTTAACTGCCTTCAGTAGATACTTTTCCAAAACAAATGATAGTGGATAGTGTTCTCATCTTCCTGGAGAAAGCTGTGTCTTTTTCATGTTTGTTTAAAAACAGTTGTAGCAATTATTGTTAAACAATTGTTTTTATAAACCTTCTGTCATAGGACAGTTCCAAGTTTTAAAGGATTTTTAGACCAACCTGTATTTGATTAAGTAGTAAGTTTCAGATTATGAAAGAAAAAAGGTAAATTATACTCTACTCAATTTCATGGAAATTTAGTGCCATTTATCTCCCTAAAAGTTATAAAATTGGTGTGTTCTGTGAAGAGAGTATTGAGTCTGGGCATCACTATTTGAAAGAATAGAGTCAACTTCAGAGGAAGAAAAAGGGGTGTGGAGTGGTGTAAAGAGGGATAACTGCTAATTTTAGGGTTCTTCAGGGATTAAACATCATAGAACGGCTGCCTACTGGAGCTTAATCCCACAATAAAGGGAGGGGGTTTAATAAGCAGCTTTAGTTCTCCCTATATTAAATAATTAACTGGTCAGCTATTCTACCCAGTCTGAATTAGGAAACATACTGAGGTCATCATTTATGTCCAGGACATCCAAATTAGTCACCAAGTTACCTGGCTATTGCTTATATAGTTTTAGTTGCTAGTTTTTTTTTAATTATGTGACATTTTATCTATTTTTAAGTTTTTCATACTTAATCATCCTTCAACAAAGAAGACAATTTGCAAGCTTTCAAAGGCAGAAGAGCATTTATAACATTTTTCTATTGTTTGGGTAAAAGTGATGATGGTGATAAATAGGCAAGGTGGAAGAGGTGGGAGGGCAGTGAGTACAGCAGAAAAGAAAGTGAGGATGGTGAATAAGAGGATCTCATTCTCATGAGCAGGGCAACTGTTACCTGGTTTGAACAGAAATGATGAACTTGACTTTGAAAAGCACTTGTGATGCTTTTGTGATATAGAGCTTGTCCACTAGGGGGTTCTGTGGAGAGGATAAATTGGTATTACTTATCAGTTAGAAATTATGTTCAAGTTTCGTCACCAAGCAGTGAATTGAGAGTATGTTTGTTCTTTTTACTCCCCAGCAGACCCTTAAGCACTTTTCACTGCACAAATTGGACACATTTCATTTTATTCATAAGTTCTAGCTGATTCCTTTGAGCATGAGGGGTAAATCTGAAAAGTCATGTGCTAATTTTGATTAGTTGCTAGACCTTTGATTATACCCTGTTGTCTTAAATGTAGCGTGGTTAGTTGTGATAGCTTTGACCTGGGTGCCCTAAGCTGCAGTTCTCACTCTGGCATTGGCCATGAAACCTTGAACAACTCCTTTCTTTATGTAGAAAAAGTTTGATTGAATGGCTGTTAAGGCCTTTTTGAGCTCTAAAATCCTGTTTCTGTGACACTGCCTTTGTTGAAACCACAATCATCTGGACTCCTACAGGAGCTTTCTTGACTTGTTTCCATTTTTGTCCTTTTCCCTCAGTCTTCACCTAGAAGACAGTCATCTTTAAAAAATGTAAATCAGATCAGGTAACACTCTCCAGTCCCAATTCTTCACCCAGTGACTTAAAATAAAAACCAGATTTAATTCATACTTACTACTTCACAAGTTTACCTCCTTTCACTAAGCTCTAGCTATATTGGACTTTTATTTTTCATTAAGTATAGTTGACACACAGTACTGGACTTGTCACTTCTTTCTGATCTTGACCCAACAAGTTATCACCTTCTGATTTTTGGTGCTTACAGCTATTGATACTTTCCATCATGATCTTTCCTCAGCTGTCTGCAGTTCTGCCTCAGTCTCAACATTGGATCTTACCTCAGATGTCAGTCATATCTACAAGAGTTTTTCCTGACCTTATATAAGGAGCATTCCCTCTTCATTACCTTCATAGTTCTTAATCACAATCAATAATTATATTTATCCTCTCTTCCTCTTTAAATGATTTGTCTCAAGAGGAAAGGAATACTATGTCACTTTCCCACCACAGTCTCAAATGGTTAGCCCAATAACGGGCACATAGTAAATGCTCAAAAGTTATTTTAATTGAAAGAATACATGAAGTGTTCAATGATTTGTCCTTATCAGTTCCCATCATAGGTTACCTTTACATAATTTTATTTTATTTTTAAATTTCTTGAAATTTTTTTAAAGTCTATTTTCAGAGAGAGGAGAAGGGAGAACGAAAGGGAGAGAAACATTGATGTGTGAGAGATACATCAGTAGGTTGCCTCTTGCACACCCCCAACTGGATACCCAGCCTGCAACCCAGGCATGTGCCCTGACTGGGTATCAAACTGGCGACTTTTCAGCTCACAGGCCAGCACTCAGTCCACTGAACCACACCAGCAAAGACCCTTTACATAATTTTAAAGTGTCGTACCTATTTCCAACTATAATTCCTCATTTAGGGCATCTGTCTCTTAAGGACTTGTTCATCTGACTGCATGTTATTGAGAGCTAATTGTTCTCAGTTACTGTGTTAGGGTTAAATTAAATAACTATGGACAAAAGGCTTTTGGCAAGGACATGAAAAATTAGTCAATGTGAAATGTAACAGTTCAAAATAATAATAGATACCCAAATGAGTACTATTGATAAGTGCTTATAGAGTCAGAGTAAGACATTAAAACTGAAGTGGGATCTCCATGATATTAAAGGGGTATGTAAATTTTAGGTTAATGGGAAATCCCAGAGGTAGGCGGGAATGCAGAAATTGGGAAGTGCAAAGTATGAGTGTACAAGGAAATGTTTTTCTGTATTACATGTCTGTGAAATGGATTATACTCATAAGGTCCATAATCCCCCTCCTATAACCATTGGTGCCAGGTATTTTGGAATTCAGAGTTTTTTTGAAACGTGTTTTTAATTTTAGCAAGATTAATCAAGCTTTTTATTTCTAAGGTGAAACATGAATAGTCAGTCACACTAAATAGGTAAGTAAAAACTAACAATAGCCACATATCAGTTCTTAGGTGAAGTTTTTCTTTGTAAAAAATTGATCAGGTCAGGTTTTGCCACCAAACTAGCTGAGGAACTTCCAGGATTCAAAGATTTTAGTATTTCAGAATTTCTTTGAGGCCTGAAATCATTACTTTGTGTCTTTGCAGGGAGAACATCAAGGCCTGAAAAATGTTACTTTAAAGTAACATTACATTTAGCTTAGAAACAGTCTCTACCAAGGAATTCCTTTTGACACTGACTCAGGGTAGAATTAGAATGCCCTGCTGAGGGTGATGACTTTTTAAAGGTATGGGAGAATCACCTAATTCCTTATAGTCCAGTTAAATGTCCAAAAATGGTGAAGATTCATCTATACATATTGGTGCTTTGAAAATACAAAGTGTTAAAAAAAAAAAAAGTTCAAAAATTGAGAGCTCATGTTTTAGCCACAGTTTCTTCTTGATGGATTTTTAAAGTCTTACAAGATACTATGCCATTTTTCTCCCAACTGATACGGTTTCTAAGAATTATATAATACATTTAATTGTGATGTACAAGTACAATAGAAGATTAGAATAGGAATATTCTAAGACTAACATAATCTCTGTTTAAAAATCCATGATGGAATCACCTGGTATTGACAGGAAAGAAAGAAGTATCTGAAGATGCCGCTCTGAAACTGAGAATGATTACAAGAAGTGCCTGTTCCCGTTTTGTTTTCCCCACATGTTCTGCTGATCCTAATAAACACTCAGAACGTCGGATCCCTTTGCCTTTTTCTGTTTATTTGGTGTATATTAATGTCCAGGAATGCAAATGTGCCTGTGCTGCTGTTCTTACTGACCTAACAATTAATCAAATAAGTGGAATAATGTATGAGAAAGCCAAATAAATGTAAGCATCATTTATGACTTCTAAAGTAAGGCATGATTTTTTTATTTTTCTAAGTGGTCTTTATTTGCCTGACACTAAGCACATCTTTGAATAAACTGAGGAAGGTACAGTATAAAAGGAAGAACTGTTAAATTAATTAAAACAACTTCATAAAACAAATTAACTGCATAAGCCAGTGTGGGCATTAAGCACCTAGCATAAACTGCTACTTAAATTGAGATATTAAAAGTGTTTGAGAAAATTGTGGGAAGTACCTGAGCTTCCCCTGTTTTTTGTTAGTTGGTTAATTTTTCTCCTCTGAACTTTTGGCAGGTCTACGAGGGGATTTTCCACTAGGAATGTCCTGGTCTTGAAATTTTATTTAGAATGTAATGTAATCATGCAAATGATGAACCCACAATCTAAAATCATGGCATTTTTATTATGCTTTCAAGTGCATTTGGGGGCAGTAAGCTTTGTCATTTAATCCTGGTTAGGTTAACAGTATAATGAAATAAAATATTTTTTGTAGTCATCTGTTTCTTCTCTCATGGAAGACCCTAATTTCATTTATTTCTGAATTCAGCCTTATGTTGCAACAGACTGTATGTTTTAAAAAATGTTCTCCCATCCTTGTGGAGGGAGGTATATTGTAAAATCTGAGAATTTATATTAAAAGAAATATTTGTGGTGTTCTTTCATTCATGAAAACTGTCATGATTTGTTCTGGAATTCTTACCCTTAACTTGAATTCTAATTAATCTGTTAGTTCTTAAGTGCTTTACCTCTGATTTCTTACTCCTCTGCCCCAACAGCTCATAAACTATACTTAGTTTAATATTTGCTTAAAATACAGGAAAACAGATATTTCCCCTAATGGGGATATCTTTGTGGTCAGTGCAGTTATCTTATTCTGCTAGCTGTTCAGCAAACATTATTGAGCGTATTTGGTGTTTGTGTTGAATTCTGGAATCAAATTCAGGAGACTTGGAAAAGATGTGGCTTCAGCTAGGAACATAGAAAACTATCTAGTCTTCTTAAACCCAGTAATGGTCATCCCTTTGGAGTGGTGGGATCTCTTTTTTTATTTATTTTTTTCCCTTCTATGATTATGGAAGCTAACACATTAAGAGCAGATTATTTAAGAATTACTGAATTATTGAAGAATCTGATTTCTGCAGGCTTGAGGAACAAGAGAACCTCCTTATTAAATTCAAGGACACCTAATTTGGAGACAATAAGATGGTCTCTGGTTGAACCTGACCTTTTTTTTGCTAGAGATAGAGGTCTTAGGGTCTTTCATAGGAAGGAAGATGTCATGAGAGTCTCCAGAGGTGCTTTTAAAAACTTAAACACACACACACACACACACACTCCCTACTGTAATGAGAAATGTTAGTAATGACCGCTACTCTCGTCATTTAACTAGGCTTCTGGGTCTTCAGATTTAAATTTGATCTCATCTTGAGACATCTCCTGCCACCATTCCCAGCAGTGACTTTGCTTTGCCACCTCTTAAAGTACGCCATGCATGGTTCCTTCCTGTCATGCCAGGGTGTGACCCATATGGGCCAGGCTACATATACCGGAAACATAACATCTGGCTAAAAATGTCTCATTATATAGTGTTCACATTTATCTGTAGAGACTCACAGTGTCTGAAAAGACACAAACTTAAATGAGTCTTGGTGGAACACCTTACTATGAAAATGCAAATGTTAAGTACTAGCGCTCTCAGTCTCTCTGCAGGTAGAGTTGCAAGTACTTGACATAGGTCTGACAAACAAACTCTGAAGGGAAACTTTGCAGAGCCCCAATGGTATGAATGCTTTAATGTTAGACTGCTTGTTATATTAACTACTTCCAGAGTCAAAGTGGGTGTATTTAATAGATCAGATTCAGCTTTATATACAAAAACATACTTTACCCAAGATGTCCTTCTGTCCGTTTTATCTGTAAAGCTGGCAGGTTTCTGAATATTTGTATGTTGGAGGCTTACCTTCAGAGTTACAACCCTGTTTCTCCTTTCCCCAGACCACAGTAGACATTGATAACTGAGAACTGTATTCTTTCCTTTTGAGTCCAGAGTTGGTCTCAAGAGTTGTTCTTAACTTTGTAGTCTAGGTAACTCAGTGTTTTGAATTTGTGTTGTGAGCTAAACCCCATTTGTGACCAGTGAGTTAATGGGCAAGATCTCCTTATCTCTCCCAGGCTGTAGCCCATAGGGCAGAACAGGTATCAGCAAACTCTTCCGGTAAACAGTGAGACAATGAATATTTTAGGCTTTGTGGGCCTCTCCGTCACAACCACTAAACTCTGCTATTTAAAGGTTTTATTTTTATTTTTGGAGAGAGGGGGAAGGAGAAAGAGAGAGAAACATTAACAGGTTGCCTCTCATCTCTCATACAGACCCCAACGAGGGGACCTAACTGCAACCCAGTCATGTGTACCGACCAATAATTGAACCGGCAACCATTTTTACTTTGTAGGACAATGCCCAATGAACACCACCAGCAGGGCTAACCTGTGCCATTGTGTTGGGTTGGCCAAAAATCCATATGGTTTTTTTCCATAAAATAAAAGATACATTTTTCATTTTCAACAATAACGTTGTTGTTTTGGATATTTTGAGTATGTTGGCTATCTCCCTCATGGCATAATGTTGATTGTTCTCAATTAATGTTTTGATTTGATTGCTATGAACTTCAGCTGCTCTGCCCAACCGTGGAGCATCATCCAGTGAGAAATTTCCAGCACAGAACTTCACAAACCAATTTTGACACGTTTAATCAGTCACAGCACCTTATGAATACATTGCACAAATCTTTTTTCTTTTTTTCTTTTTTCTTTTTTCTTTTTTTTTTTTTTTGCATTTCAGTTGCATTTTTACCTTTCTTGAAATAATAAAGCATAATATGCTGGAAATGTGTGTTTTCTTCTATCTTTAGTATTAAAATAGAGATGCAAAAATTCACCAATTTTAATAAGGTTTTTTGATGCATGCTGATATGACAACTGAATACAATCTAACAAAATTGTTTTGAATGACGTTAAAAACTAAACGCTACTAGAACCAGTTTACAGAAAACAAAAACAAAAGAACCCTGGCTGGTGTGGCTCAGTGGATTGAGCAACCAGGCTGCAAATCAAAGGGTTGCCCATTCGATTCCCATTCTAGAGCACATGCCTGGGTTGAGAGCCAGGTCCCCAGTAGGGGGCACACAAGAGGCAACCATGCATTGATATTTCTCTCCCTCTTTGTCTCCCTTCCCCTCTAAAGATAAATAAATAAAATCTTTAAAAACATACAAAAGAACTTTTTGACCAACCCAATATTATGAGTAACCATAGGCAATATGCAGTTGAATGGCTGTGTTTGAACAAAACTTTATTTACAAAAATACAGGCAGCACAGGGATTGCCTGAAGGCTAGAGTTTGCCAGCCCCTGCCCTAGGCAAGAAACTGGTTTTGATTCATTCAACAAATAATTGTCTTTTGTATTCCAGGCACTGTGTTAAGTGTTGGTTATGCAGCAGTTACATACATCTCTGACCATGAGGTATTTAAGCCTTAACTGAGTATTTTATAATGCACATGTTAGATCCAAAGGAGTTTGGGGGGGGGAATGTGGCCATACATCAGCCTCATTTGTGAGATCTTAGGTAGATACCCTAAGTGCTGTGTCTATGGTACTGATATTAACTAAAAGTAATCTGTGTTTGTTTTAGATACCAGGTGCTGTGGTATCAGTTAACATCCTGTTGTGAAAATAGGGAACCTAAGTTTCATTTTGTAAAGTCCCTTTACTTTTCTCAATATTGTATGTTTCTCTTCAAAATGTCCAGTACTGTATCTAGCCAAATGAGTCAAGGCTCTTAACCAATACTCAGGGGTCTGTTAACTTTATCTCTTGCTATTTTTATTTTCCTGTTCTTTTGTACACTGAGATGCAGTCAGACCTTGCTTTCTAGGGTAGTCTAACCTTATTTCTACATTTTGCTGCCTTCTGCACCTTTGCTGTCACTTCTCTTTTCTCTGTTATTTTCTTTCCAATTCAAATGCTGTAACTTTTATTCATTTGCCACCTTCTTCATGAATCTGTTCCTGATTTCTCCTGAATTTCCAGAGTGTTTTTCTGTCTCATGATATCTTCCATATTTTTATGTCTCATCTTTTCTGCAAAACTCTAAGCTTCTTGACAGCAAGTGTGTTTTGTTCAATTTTTTAACCTTCTGGTGACTTATCTTAATGCATATTCAAATATTAAGTAGATGAAAGGTACACATTTCTAATTAAGTGTTCCTCGATGAGCATCCTTGGACTTGTATCCAAACGAGAAAGCACTCGTCAGTATACACCATACATTGTAAAGGCTATACAAATAATGTCTGTTTCCAAAAACACTCAAACTTGTTTCACAATGCTAACTGCTGGCCACAATTTGGTTTTTAATTTCCATGTTTTATTTCAGAAAAGAATATCATTCTATTGTGAAAGAATGATAAGCTATGTGGTACCCAAAATGATTGCTAGATGATTTTTATGCCTTCACAGTTCCACATCTTTAAGATTATGAAACATGAGAGGGAGCAAATTTCTATCAAGATGTATCTACCCAAGATGACAAACTATTTCGATTTGCTCACAATGAAGGATTTTCTGGGACACAAGACTTTTCAGCACTAAAACAAGGACTGTTATTCACCCTGATTCATCTTAACAGTGTAGCCATTTTCTTTGCATATCACTGTGCTAGACAGTTTCATGGAAGTGTAATAAATGCCTGATATCTAGGTGATTGATTTGGTGTAGGGGAGGATTATTAGGGGCACTTGGGTTTTTATTAAGTTTTTGAATATTGTTTTAGACCTTCTTTAATGTTCAGATGAAAATACAAAGGTGTTTGATTAATTCATCTATTTAAGGATATATTTGTGTATGACATAGCATGGTGGTCTTATCAGAAGGTGGTGCTACTCGGATTTTTAATTAAGAATTTCATAATCTCTCAGATGATTAATACTTATTTAAATGTATTTTATTAACTATAGCAAAGTCTGAGGTCGCCTGATATTTTCCTTAATTCCTTTTAAAGTGGTTTAAGCTTTAGTCAAGAAATATCAGTAGTCTGTACCTTACCATTCCTTTGCTGGAATTAGCATTTGTATGTGTTAATGTTATATAAATTGGGTGAACTCCATGGCTGAGATCTCTGTAATAGCAAGTATAACAAGGTCTGTCTGGATAAAGTCCAGCAATTGTTAATATAATAAGAAGGGTGACATCAATGTAGCCTGGCAGCCAAGGAGGGTGGACCGGAATGCGCTTGCAGGAACAATGACAACTTCACTGTACTAGTCAGTGGGGGCAGTAGATGCCATTGAGTGAGCATGTGTACTGTGTGGCCGTCATATTCAAAATGACTGAGTGAGTAGAGCAATGAATCTGCATCAAATTTTGTGTTAAGCTTGAACATTCCTCCACGGAAACTATTGGGATGATTCAGAAGGCTTTCAGGGACAATGCAGTGCAAAAAAAAAAGTGTGGCACAAACACTTCAAAGATGGTCAGGAATTTGTTGAAAGTGATCCATGTACTGCAAGGCCTACAGCAAGCAGAATACCTATGAATGTTGAACTCAGCCCCCCTATAACCTAGATTTGGCACCCTGCAACTTCTGCCTTTTCCCAAAACTAAAATCACCTTTAAAAGGGAAGACATTTCAGACCATCAATAAGATTCAGGAAAATACTACGGGGCAGCTGATAGAGATTCCAACAGAGGATTCTGCAGTGCTTTGAACAGTGGAAGAGATGCTGAGAGAACTGTGTGAGGTCCCAAGGTGCCTACCTTAAGGGATTGAGGCGTCATTGTCCTATGTACAATGTTTCTTCTGTCTTCTTTAATAAATATCTCTTCTTTTCATATTACATGGCTGGTGACTTTCTGGACAGACTTCATGTAACTTAAAGTGCCTACTAAAAATCCTTGCAAATTTTATCAGCAGTCAGGCCATGGCGGGACATAAAGTATTCTGGAACATGCACTGTGTTCAATGATATTGTTGGAAAACAGCCATTAAAAATTGATACTTTGTACCAAAAAAGACATTAAAAACCTGGTTCCTTCTTTCCCCCTCTCCGTCCTTATAGTTTCTTCCATTTTGTAATCATTAAATTTTAACATGCCTGATGGGGCTAGGTGGAATAATAATTGTATCCTTAATCTGATTGATCTGTTGACTAAAATAAGCTCTTCAGGGGTGGCTTGTTTGGTGGTTACTCTTTCATTGCTTTTTTTGGTTTTAAGAATGTGAATAGTCCTTTTGATAGTATTTGGGCTTTATGGTTCTTTTTGCCACCTCGTGGAACTTGATACCTAATATCCTGGACCACATTGTTGCAGAAAAATTACTTGTGGCTTTTAAGTATACGTTTCCAACATATTATATTCCTGTGTGGAAATATAAAGATAAGATTTGGGTGATGAAAAGACTTGAGAAGACAAAATGGAAAATTTGAAGTTGAAAAAGAATAATGCCCTTTTCATAAAAGAAGGAGGAAATCTACTTCTTTGCTTACAATAGTTTTGGTTGACTTTTACTAGATATTTTTTAAAGACTAGACCTTAGAAGAACGTGAAGTAAACACTGACAGTGGTGTCGTCATGCCAGTAGTGTCTGGTTATTCCTAGAGAAATAAAAGATAGTATGTAATATGCTACTCCCCTGTTTACAAAGGGCTTCAGATGAGGAAAAGGACCGAGTCCACAGGCACTGTGTGGGCAAGTGATTTTTATGTTTTGGTTTATTGTGCAACACAAGCTAGTCACAGAGCGTTTTACACTGAGAAACTCATTAAGCCTAGAAAGGTTTTTGGTTTTGTATGATAATTATCTCTGTTCATGTTTTTATTTCTCATAAACTGGCAAAAGTTCATCAAAATTCATTTGACGAAGCCTTACAACTAAAACAATAAAACCTTATAATTGGGATTTGTAATCATCTAAATAAATTATGTATTTCAAATTGATAAGCCAGAAATACTGAGTAAAACAAATTACACATGGTACATTCATAATCTCACTAAACAAATAAGTGTTCTTTATATGCCTGAAGCCTTTTGACACAGGCAGTGAGCATCTTCCTTCTAATCTCTTTAGGAATAAAAGACGCTACTGCCTTGCCCATATCATTTATCCAAAAGATAAAAGATACCTACTAAACTGAGTCAGTTCTTCTTAGGCAACTTATCTGGTTTAATGGCCTCACTATCCACCTGTTTGATCATGGTGCATCTTATTGTTCTTTTTACACCCATCTAGTCAGTCACCATGTTCTCTTGATTATGACTTACACATTTCTCAAATATACCATCTGGTTATTCCTTCTGTCACTGCCTGACTCAGGTCATCAGCTCTCATCTGTGGTAAACTTTTACTGAATTTCCAAAATTCAGAAATCTTAATATTTGGTTTCTGTGATCTTACTGAAACAGATGAACTAAAATCAAGTTCATATTATTTCCAAACTTGAAAACTCTTTATCTCTCAGTTTCTTGTAAAATACAGATCAAACTTTTATTTTCCTGATTATACTATTACAGTTGTCCCAATTTCCCCCCTTTTGCCTCCATCCACCTGTGATCCCCACTCCGCCAGGCAGTCCCCATACCATTGTTCATGTGCTTAAGTTCTTTGGCGCTCCCACGTCCCATACGGTACTTTACATCCCCATAGATATTCAGTAACTATCAATTTGTACTTCTTAATCGTATCACCTCTTGACCAATTTCCCCACAACCCCTCCCATTTGACATCCATCAAAACTCTCGCTCTATCCATGATTCTGTCTCTGTTCTTGTTTGCTTAGTTTTAGATTCAGTTGTTGATAGATACATATTTATTGCCATTTCATTGTTAATAGTTTTGATCTTTTTCTTAAATAAGTCCCTTTCACATTTCATATAATGATGGTTTGGTAATGATGAACTCCTCTAGTTTCTTCTCATCTGGGAAGCTCTTTATCTCCCCTTAGATTCTAAATGATAGCTTTGCTGGGTAGAGCAATCTTGGCTGTGGATCCCTGCTTTTCATGATTTTGAATATGTCTTGCCAGTCCTTTCTACACTAAAAGTTTCTTTTGAGAAGTCAGCTGAGAGTCTCATGGGAACTCCCCTGTAGGTAACTGCTTTTCTCTTGCTACATTTAAGATTCTCTATTTTTAACCATTGGCATTTTAATTATGATGTGTTTTGGAGTGGACAGGTTTTCGCATCCATCTTGTTTGGGACTCTCTGCTTCCTGGACTTGCATGTCTATTTCTATCACCAAATTAAGGAAGTTTACTTTCACTGCCTTTTCAAATAGATTTCCATTCTTTTGTCTCTTCTCCTTCTGGTACTCCTGTGATGTGGATGTTAGACCTGTGGTTTGTTTTTTGTTTGTTTGTTTTTGTTTTTTGTTTTGGTTCCTTATGTTCCAAATCATTGATTTCTCAGCTTCATCCACTCTACTGTTGTTTCCCTGGAAATTTTTCTTTATTTCAATTAGTGTATCCTTCTTTTCTGACTGGATTTTTTTTTTATGCTGCTGAGGTCCTCACTAAGTGTTTTGAGCATCCTTATAACCAATGTTTTGAACTCTGCATCTGATAGGTTGCTTATCTTCATTTTGTTTAGCTCTTTTTCTGCAGTTTTGATCTATTCTTTTATTTGGGCCATGTTTCTTTGTCTGGTTTGGCAGCCTCCCTATGTTTGTTTCTGTGTAGTAGAGCTGCTTTGACTCCGTGTCTTGGTAGTATTTCCTAATATAGTAGGTGTTCTATAGGGTCCAGTGGCATAGCCTCCCCTATCACCCAAGCTGGATACTCAAGGTATGCCCTTCATGTGGGCTGAGTATACCCTCCTCTTGTAGTTGAACCTTGATTGCTGTTGGCAGATCAGTGGGAGGGATTTATACCCTTTGCAACAGCATGGATAGAACTGGAGAGTTTTATGCTAAGTGAAATAAGCCAGGCAGTGAAAGACAAATACCATATGATCTCACCTTTAAGTAGAACCTAATCAACAAAACAAGCAAGCAAGCAAAAAATGTAACCAGAGACATTGAAATTAAGAACAGACAGACAGTAACCAGAGGGGAGATGGGAGGGGATGATGGGGGGGAACTGGTGAAGGGTTTTCAAGGAATAACTAGAAAAGACACATGGACAAAACAAAGGGGGTGTGGAATCAGGGGAGGGTGGGGTGGGGGGGGAAAGTAGAAAACTACTTGAACAACAATTTTTTAAAAATTTCATCCTCACTGAAAAAAATTGGCTTACAATTTTAATTGTCATTGTAATCATGACGACTAGCTCTGAAGAATGGATAAGATTTTGTGATGAAGGTTCACATGGGCAAAATGACTGAATAATGCACTGAACTAAACTTCGAAATACTTTTATCCCTTCTGTTATCTAGTCTGTTCGTGGTAATTTTATTAATTTTCTATTGACAATAAACATTCATATATGTTTAAGTGGGAAGGGATTTATCCAGGCCAGTGAGCTGCAAGGATTGACTGTGACCGCATACCATTAACCTCTGCCCTCTGTGGAGGATCAGCTGTGCAGGGGCAGGGAGATGGTCCTCCAACGTAGTCTGTAGCTGTCCACTGGGCATGCAGGCTCTGGGATTTCCCAGGTGGTTCAGGCCAAGGTTAGCCACCACCCTTGTTCTTCCTGAGGCCACCGTGGCTGAGCTATAAAGCAGTCTGAGATGCCTGCTACTTGTGCTGGGCTTGGGGATTCCCAAAGTAAAGCTGTGAATCTAGGCTGGCTGCTGCTGGGGCCACTTAGCAAGAGGTATGGGGACCGTGGCCACACTCTGAGGCCAAGTGTTGCTTGTTTCATTGAATTTAAGAAGTTGTGAAGCATGAGCCAAGACCAGCTATTCATACGGAAAAGTTTCAGTTAACATTTTGGGTGGGTCCATAAGTTGGATGTCTGGAGTTTCAGGGGATCTCCTGAGCAGGACAAATTGTGTTAGCCAGTTTCATAGAGTCTCAGATATGACACTGGCTTGCTGGCTCTGTGGCTTTGTGTGAAGAGAGCTCAGAAAAGGGATAATGACCTCTGCCCTCCTTTCTATCTAAGAAAAAACTGTCCTCCAGCTTCCACCTTGATGCCAGACATTTCATGTGGATGTGGGACCAGCCTATTCCATGTCTCTGCCCCTCCTACCAGTCTGGATGGATATGGTATCTTTAATTCTGTACTTGTCAGTCACACTTCCATTCAACTCGATTTCTGATGGTTCTGAGTAATGGTTGTTCTATGTTTTAGTTGTAATTTTGATGTGGTTGCGCAAGGAGGTGAGCTGTGTTTATGCCACTGTCATGACTGGAAATCCTCCTTTTCTTTTTCTTTTCCCTTCTTTTTTTTTTTTAATCTTTACCTGAGGACATTTTTTTTTTTCATTGCTTTTAGGAAAAGAGAAGCATCAATTGGTTGCCTCCATTTGCACCCAGACTGGGGATCTGTGCTGGCACAGGGAATAGTCTGCATTAGTACTGGGGGTTGCCCATGCCTGTGCCCAAGACCAGGGATCGAATCCGCAACCTTTCCCTTACAGGACGACACTTTAACCAACTGAGCCACACCTGTCAGGGCCAGGTCAAACTCTTAAGCGAAGGCGATCTCTCCTTCCTTTTCTACCTGCCTCTGTGCATTCATGATGTGATGAATTCTCTCATGTTAGTGCTTTTGCCCAGAAAATCTTCATCTCCTAGTGAGAGTTTCTTTTCCTTTAAATATCCACTGGTCTGGTTTAAGTATTGACTTAGGCAAGAAGCATTGCCTGGCGTATCCTTACAGACAGAGAACTCTCTTCTCTGCACCAATAGGAGTTTTTTCTGTAGACCCTGCTTGATTGTGAGCTAACATAAACACTGTGAACATTTAATGTTTTCCCTTCATACTTGTGTCTTGATCCCCCTTTTCCTGTGTGAGAAATAATGAGGGCCCTTACAAGGTAATGGAATGGAGAGAATGAAATTGATTCCAGAGATACCAAGATAGAATGAATTAGACCTGGTAACAGGGCGAAGGAGAGAGACAAATTGATTACAACTCCCCCAGGTATATAGTTCAGTGTAGTGTAGTGTAGTGTAGTGTAGTATAATGTAGTATAGCATGCTTTTGAAGTCCTTTGGGTGCTTCAGATTTTAGGCCCTGTAAGAATAACAAAATAGATGAGTTTTCTTCTTCTTTTTAGTGTCAGTTATAATTCTTCTGGAATTATAATCTACAGAGCAAGTATAAGAACTTTTTTTTAATGCCAAAATTTATGTAGTTTGTTTTCAGTTGGGATTTGTGACATCTGTCCAATATTTTGTGTGAACTAAAATGGCAGTTTACCTATGAAGGGTGACTTGTTCATCATCTTTTAAAAATCTAAATTTATTTTTAAAATAGACTGCTTATATGTTACTGACTGATGTTAAATATTTTCTGTAGGATAAGTTATTTCATTTGAATCTTAAAAACTTTAAGCAGCAGATACTATTCCCATTTTCAGATCAGGTAATAAGGTACACAGAGGTTAAATTAACATGACCAAAGTCACTTAGACAATCTGTGTTAGAACTGGTATTCTAACCTGGGAAATCAGATCTAAAAGTTTGTGCTTGTAACTGTTTTATTTTTATTACTTTTTAAATTTAAAATTTAGTTAAAGTGCATGTATACATGTATATCAGATTCTAAGATAGCAAATAATAAAGTTATAATGTCTATACTCAGGCTACCTAAATTATGTTTAAAAGATACAGCAGATCTTTGAGTTAGTATGTATGTCTAGAGAATTAACAGCTATATCTGACATGTGGGAAAAACCAACAGGTTTTTAGGTCATGTCCAGAAATATCTTAGGAGCATGGTAGAGTTCTACACAAATCCAGCCTATTTGGAGGGATCTACTAGGAACTAATGAGGTGATCTTGAGCCCACATTATTTCTTCCTGCCTGCTTTTAAAAGATTGTCGGAATCTTTATTTACTTATTTTGGGGTGGGGGATCACTTAACTACCTTGCTAATCTATTGATTTGGCTGAGAAATCTATTAAGAAAATGCTTCTGCATTTGTCATATTGCTGATAAATTGTTATACTCTAGCTAATACACTCTTTCAGAGATGTGATCAAGTACTGAACTGAAAGGTAACAACAGTTATAACTCGGGTGATAAAACTGAAAAACATGACCTTCAGTTGCATGTGACAGTGTATATTGGAATAATCTTTATTTACTGGCAATATTAATCCATGGAAAGGACAAGGGAAAAATTGTTTCCTACTTGAGATATTATAACTGATCAAAAATAGAGAAAATGCTATAAACAATTTGATAATCTATGAATTCTATGTTAACTAGACTTAGAAATTTAGTACACGGAAAAGTCTCAGCAGACTATAAGATTGAAACATTTCTCATTTGTCTTTATTATGAAAAAGACAGGCAACTCAGAAAGTAAATATGGTAAGCAATATTCATTTTAGTAGCTTTCTGTTTGTTTTGTAGTTCCCTGTTAGAAGTTTTATTTTTAAAAGAGGCTATGAAAGGTAGTATTTAGATCTCATTTCTTCCTCCAATAATAATTTTTAAATCTCAGAAGTTTTGAATTCTCTCGTTGCATCCAACAGATTAACCAGGTTCTTCTAACATTGAATTAGTTCATTTTATTTGGGACTGAGAAGAGAACACAGTAATTCTCTTTAGCTGCTAAAATGCTACTTTGGAGTTGGAGTCAGAAAGGAGCAACCAAATATCATCTCTTCCTGCAAGTGTTTAGTGAGAGAAGTAATGTCACTTCACTTTGGAAACCAGTAGTAAAATGTTTTTACTTACCTCTTTCTTTACAATTTCAGATCAAAGAATTTCAATTTGGTTGGTGGAGAGTGTTGTAGTTACACAACTTGAGAATAGGAGAATTGCTTGGGTTACAGGTGTTTTAGGAAAGTTTTAATTTATCGCTCTTTGGAGACCCCTTGACATAATATCTCAGTGGAAAGGAATTGTACTTTTTCAATGTCACATATCACCTTTCAAGGATTTGAGCCTTGTCAAAACCTACTTTTTACATTTATTAATGAGATTAATTTAAAAATAGATTATGATGTTAAGAGCAAGTGTCACTGGAACCCAGGAATTGCTGGTTTTAACACTGTTCTTACTGTACAGCATTTTCTTTTCTACTGAGATCACAGGTCCTACAGGGCAAGTATAAGAACTTTTTTAGAGAGGGAAGGAAGGGAGAGAGAGAGAGAGAGAGAGAGAGAGAGAGAGACATCAATGTGCTGTTGCTGGGCATCATGGCCTGCAACCTAGGCATGTACCCTGACTGGGAATCGAACCTTCGACTTTGATTCGCAGCCCACACTCAATCCACTGAGCTATGCCAGCCAGGGCTAGAACTTTTTTTTAATGCCAAGATTTGTGTATTTCATTTTCAATTGGGATTTGTGACATCTGTCAATGATTGATGTGAATTGAATTTAAATGACAATTTACCTATGAAAGATAATTTGTTAGCGGTCTTTTAAATTTTTAAATAATTATTTCCTTTGCTGGAAATTAATTGTTAGTCTTTAATTAGTCATTCATTTATTCAGCAAACATTTCTAGACCAAATAGAGGACACCAAAATAAATAAATAAGAGCAAATAAATAAATAAGTGCCACTCTGCATGTAGTAAATGATGATAATGCTTAACATGTAAGCTTTTAAAGACAACATTTTGGGTTGTCCAAAAAGTCCATTTAGTTTTTTCCGTAGAATAAAAAACACAATTTTCATTTTCAACCAATAACTTCATTGATTTGGATATTTTGAGTGTCAACTATCTCCCACATGGTATAGCATTGGTTGTTCTCAATGTCTCAATTTAATCGCTATCAGCTACCCAACCATGGAGCATCCATTGTGCAGTGAGAAATGTCCAGCACAAAACTTCACAAACCACTTTTCACGTGTTTGATCAGTCATAGTGCCTTTACCATACACTACACAAATCTCTTTTTTTGCATTTCAATTGTGTTTTTATCATTCTTGAAATAATAAAACATGACATGCCAGAAATGTTACTTATTTTCTTCCATCTTCAGTATTAAAATTGCTACACAAAAACTCACCAGTTTTGATAAGTTTTTTTTTTAATGCAAGCTGATATGACAGCTGTCACAATAGAGTCCAACAAAATTGTGTCCAGTGAAGTTAAAGACAACTGAGCACTACTACAGCATGTTAGGGAAACACCAAACAAACTTTTTGGCCAACCCGATATTTGTTGCATGTCCTAGGATAACAAAATAAATTTAGTCATGAAAGCTCAAGGAACAGATTGGAACTCCCATCATTGTTGAAACTGACTCATCTAGTAGCAAGTTAAAAGCACAAACAGAAGTGGGTCACAAGCAGCCCATTCAGTACACTTGTTTGTCTAAGGGCATCGTTTGGAATGATGCCAATGAAGGTCTTAAGTCAACTGTCAAAGAATAAGAGAGACCATTCATATCTGAAACAAAAAACAAAGCTGACGTTATTGATTACCGTATTTTTGGACTATGAGATGCACTTTTTTTTTTTAACCACATTTTTTGCTTCAAAATTTCCCCCCCTATTTTCCTCCTCTAAAACCTAGGTGTGTCTGGGGTCCACAACATAAGACACACCTAGGTTTTAGAGGAGGAAAATGGGGGGGTGGGTTTGAAGCAAAAAATGTGGTTAAAAAAAAAAGTGCATCTTATAGTCCCAAAATACAGTACTTAAGGAACAGCTATCCTAGTCAGACACTGCCTCCCCTGAGCAGAGCAGACTGCTAGTCTTAACATGGTTTTAGGGAATTAGAGTCCAAAGAGCGACACACTTTGAAAGGCAGGAGTGAATTTATGTCAGCTGTAGAAGCACTGCCACTCAAGCAAGACAGTTGTTGATTGGTTGGCATTTTGATGAGTGTTCATTGAAGTGAGGTGTTTTTGTAAATTGTAGATAAAGAAAAATAGCAAATAAGTCATTAAAAAAAAAAAAGCGACATAGCCCAGGAGGTGAGTCTTATTTATGGTAAAGTAGTTGGTTTGCTCTTTGGGATGTTTAGGAAATTCTTGTCTCAGCATCACCACACTCTCTTCTAGTTGGGTTCAGAAACACAATTTGGAGGCATTTTTCATTAGAATCCTAAGTTTTTAAAAAAATATTCCTCAAATAGATAATTACAGATCTATGTGGTTAGGTAATGTTTGCATGGCACTGATAATAGAAATGTTACCTAAGTAATTCTATTTTTAAATAATTTTTTACATGAAATAACCCTGACCTTGGTTAAATTTTTACAAGGAGTAATTTTATTGTCCCAAATTTATGTGCTTTCCTAAAGCTGAAAGTTGATTTCATCTTTCATTGCATATCTTCATTCCTAAAATTATAATCTGGTAAGAACCATGAAAATCTGTGGGAATGATGGGTTCAAGTTTAGAAATAAAATAAAGGAACTAATACATGGGAAAGTTAGCAGCTAACTTTTTGTGGGTCTGGAGGAGGGGCCCCCATTCAGGAAAGGAAAAAATATGTATAGTAGATAGTCCTTCGTGTATTTAAAGGCAGAAGTGAAGGAGAAAGTTTTGTAAGGGAGCCTATGACAATAGACCTGGGCATACTAAGGAGAAATAAAGGAATGTCACAGAGAGATAGGTAAAACAAAGGATATTTTTTCTAAGAGTAAGGAAAGAACATTTAGATTTAACACAAAATGAGTCCCTTTGTGATTGATTTTCAGAAGCACAGGGTTATCAATGATTGACTAGTTTGCAGAAACATATTCACTGAAGCAAATGGGTATTGTTTGATTAAATGTGTTTAGCCCGGTCTGGTAGTGTTAGTTGTTATTATGACTAACAAACTGTCATTTCTTGATTAAGAATGTTTAAAGCCTGTTCTGGTGGCTACTTTCACACCTTGGACACTGACCAATAATTTTTTTTTTTTTTGTAGGAGTGTGGGAGCTTTGAGTTCTCATGATATCCCCCACTCTGGAAACTTTTAGGATCTTCTTTCTCTGTCCTTAGTATACTGATATTTTATAACGATAATCCTTGGTATGGTTGGCTTCTTTTTTGTTTTATTATTGATTTCCACTATTTCATTATATTGAACACTGAACACTCAGTAGAATTTTTGAGTCTGGGCATTTATATTCTTCAGTTCTGCCATTGATTCCTGACCATTTTCAGACTCTTTGTACCTCTCCCACATTAGTAATGGATATTTGGTCTGCTTTTTCTGCTAAATGATTTACCATTCATATATCTCAGGGGTCAGCAGGGTTTTTTCTGTAAACGCCAGGGTAAATATTTTAGGCTTTGCAGACCAGATGGTCTGTGCTATAACTTCTTAACTCTGTCATCACAGCAAGATAGCAACCACAGAAGATACCAAATGAATGGGCTGTATTTCAGGAAAACTTTATGTACAGAAACAGGTGATGGGTTAGATTTGTTTATAGACTTCTCTCCTATCCTCTTCATCTTTCCACAATATTAGCTCAATCAAGGCAGCACTTTTCCCAATTGGGTATATTCTTTTACTTAGTAGGCATTCAACTATTTGTGACTCGAGGTTACAGATGATTCAGGAAAGGGGAATATATATGTCTGTTGTTGCCATCTTGTAGACAGCAGAATACCCCTTCATGCTTTTCTTCAGCATCCCCTCCCATTTTTTCTTATTAAATATTTCTGATTGAATTTGGAATTCGCTAAAAGTCGTGTCTGTAAATCTGCAGTTTCTTTCTACATCTGATGTGTTACAAAAGAGTCCTGTCAGTAGCATTCTTTAGTAAGTCTGTTTATAGAATGCTTCGTTATGTTGGGTTGGCCAAAAGCTTATTTTTTTCTGTAAAATAAGAGGCACATTTTTTCATTTTCATGAATAACTTCATTGATTTGGATATTTTGAGTATATCAGCTATCTACCCCTATTGGTTTCTAGTGGATAGAGGCCAGGGGTACTGCTAAACATCTTCTAATGTAAAGGACAGCCAGCCCCACAGCAAAGAATTATTTGACCAAAATGTCCATACTACCAAGAAACTTCACAAACAACTTCTGACACGTTAAATCAGTCATTGCACCTTGTCCATACACTGCACAAATTTTTTGTATGTTTCAGTTGTATTTTTACCTTTCTGAAATAATAAAGCATAATATGCCAAAAATGTTGCGTATCTTTTTCCATTTTCAGTATTAAAATGGCTGCACAAAAATTCACCAGCTTTGATAAGTTTTTTCTAAATGCATGCTGACATGACAGCTATTAACAATACAATCTAACAAAATTGTTTCGAATGAAGTTAAAGACAACTAAGTGCTGCTAGAGCTATCATATGGAAAAAAAACAAACTTTTTGGCCAACCCAATAGTATAGTATTCATTTTTATATAAACCTACTTGTTTGAATGCCTTATATAAGAACCACATGAATGCAAAGATATTCCTAAGATTCCTTTTTTTTTTTTTTTTTTTTCTTTAATAGGTACTAGCTTTTGACAAGTTTGCAACATGCGTGAGTATAAGCTAGTCGTTCTTGGTTCAGGAGGTGTTGGAAAATCTGCACTGGTAAGTCATTCTCACTGTACCTAAACTATTCGTTCCAAAACATGTTCTTCCTTTGAGTTTCAGTTTTGATTGTTTTCATTTATTTATTAAAGTGAAATCTCATAGTGATTTTAGAAGCAGTATAATATTTTTCTTGTAATTTTAGTCAACTTTAGTTGTATCTGGGTAGATTATATTCTCTTTGGAACATTGGTTTCAGGCCAACATGAGATATGCCAGAATACAGTTTGAGCTAAGCACAAAGGGGGTGAGAACATATAATAACATGTGTTTGTCTGCATTTCAGAGCCAGATAGGGATTAATCTTGGTCTTTCTTATTGAGAGTTGGCTTATATATTTTTTATGTCAGAAAATATTAAATAAAGCTTATTTAAAAACCTCTTTAAAATAATACATTTGACTGTTTTCTCAAGGAATATATAGCAAGAAAAAAAGACAGCTTAATGGTGGTTGGGGAAAGGAAGAACTTAAGGAAAATAACTTAATGAATAATTGAGAGTTTAGCAAAGCCCCACAATAAGATAGACTGGCCCCTTCATTCAACTATTTAGAGTGACCACCTAGCTCGGAACTTGATATGCTGGAAGTGTGTACAACAGATCATGAGCTGCTTTTTCATTTATAATTATATCCAGAGTAATGGGGAGGTATCTTGAGTGTGCACATGTGTGTGTACACAAAACCATTACCATTTTCTAATTAAAATTCAAAATTTAACCCCTTAAGACAAACTGGAAACATTTTTTAAAATTTAAATGTGCAGGGTGGGGCAAAAGAAGGTTTACAGGTGTTCCTATGGGGAAAAATACAGTAAATAATAATACAAGAATAAACTCTGTGTTTCACATACTCACGACTGTAAACCTACTTTTGCCCCGCCCTGTATTACCTCTAAATTTAGAATTATGTAATAAAAAGCATAAAGACTGCTTTTTTTAAAGGGGCTTTTTTAAGGTAATCTCACCAAACTCATGCATTCAAATGTAGTGGTTGTGTTTTTTATCAATGGCATAACTACCTATTTGAAATCAGTACTTAAAAATGTACAGATTTGGCCCTGGCTGGTGTGGCTCAGTGGATCGAGTGCAGGACTACGAAGCAAAGGGTCTCCAGTCCGATTCCCAGTCAGGGCACATGCCTGGGTTGTGGGCCAGGTCCCCAGTAGGGGGCACATGAGAGGCAACCACATATTGATGTTTCTCTTCCTCTCTTTCTCTCTCCCTTCCCCCCTCTCTAAAAATAAATAAATAAAATCTTAAAATAATTTTTTTAATGTACAGATTTGGATTTGTTATTTTCTTTAGAAATTTAATGGTATGTTAATTTTTTTCAGACTGTACAGTTTGTTCAAGGAATTTTTGTTGAAAAGTATGATCCTACGATAGAAGATTCTTATAGAAAGGTATATGTTACTTTAAAAGGCCTTTTGCTTTTGACTTTACTATAAATATAAATTATTGTTTTTAGCTTTATAATTATTGAATGTTGTTTACAAAGTAGGACAAAGAAGCAGAGTTAATTACTTATAGAATTAATGGGAAAAGTTCACACTTGGTTATTTCTTGGCATTGCATGTTTATGAGAATCTTAAGTACTTGCTCTCACTGTCCGTCTCTGTTACTCTCTTTCTCTCTGAAAATTTTAAGTTTATCCTGACCCCAACATTGTAATTTAGCAAGCAAATTTAAGAACGAGGCCATCCATTCGAAGTGGTAATTCCATGTTCCACTCCACCTCCAACCCCAAGACGATAAGTACTCTAAGGCTCCCTTTTTAACGTAAAGGTTTAAATGCAGAAGTCTCCCTGACCTTCCTTCTAATAACTCCTTGAGAAAGTGCAACTGCTAATAATAGAAAAGTTTATTTTGATGTTTGCTAACACAACATATGACAATAAAGCTTAATATGCAAACATGTTTAATGTAACAGGGAGAGAGTTATCTTTCACCTTATGTAATATAGTCAGCATGGCCTCTGTCGATATGCAGATACTGTGTTTCATTTGTCCTTCTGTCCACAGTCTACAAAAATAAAACAAAACAGAATTGGAGAGCCCTTCCTGCACCCCAGCTATGTGGCACCATAACTCTTAATTTTCCCTCAGCTAATTTTAAATAACTTATTTCTTAGAAAATGTTAGGTGAAAGGGGGTAACACATAATATATTGTAGCTATCTTCTACTTTCTTGCTACCAGAAATTTTGTTCCAGTACAATGAAGGAGATATGGTTACCTAGAGAATAGATCTTTCTAAAGTAGGGCAGAATTGAGGTAGACAGAATCACTTCTGATATTATTGGAACTATTACTGGTTTTAATTTTTTGATCTATTTTGAAATTTCCTTTCTAGAATTAAATGCTGAGTGATTCATATTGAGCTTATATCTTGTAGGTCTGTGTGTTGGGTCAGAATACATGGTTTTTTGCACCTAATACAATTTGGAGTTGGTGGCCCTCAGTTATCTATCTATTTTCTTCTGTTAAAGTGTTGCTTGAGCCTAGAGTTACTGTAATCTGTGTCTCTGATTTAAATATTGTACTAGCTTTTGTGTATATTAAGATAGTGTTGTCTACATTTAAAAAATGGTATATTTTGATTTTTCCCCCCAGCAAGTTGAAGTAGATGCACAACAGTGTATGCTTGAAATCTTGGATACTGCAGGAACGGTATGTAAGATGAAGTACCAAAGTATATATATATGTGCACAACTTGTGCAATATTGACCTTGCAAATGCTAGTACTCTATAGACAAACATTAGCCTAAAAGTGCTACTTGGATTAAATCTTAAAGCTGTTTTTCTTGTTCTCAAATTCTACTTTTGTGTGTATGTCTTTTGTCATTATAGGGGGTCAATTATTTAAAAAATAAGAAATTTCATGTTTGGATGAAAATTTTCAGTCTCGCTAATACTTTTACAACAAGTTAAAATTTATTAAAATTTTTAAATAAATGTTTAAATAATGTTGAGTAAATTTTAATAAAATTTATTAAAATTTTTAAATAAATAATTTATAAAATTTATTAAAATTCAATAATGTTGAATTTTTAAAAAATGGTGTATCATTTTCAAATTAAAAACTTACTTTTTGAGATACCAACTTTTTTCAAACAGCATCTTGCCACGGACTGTAATTTTAAGATATGTTGCATAATACCACGATATTCTTCATTGAGCTCTAATTATAGACTTTGAAAATTGTCAAATTATGTTACATTGTTCTTTAATAATTCTTTCCATTGTAGGAACAATTTACAGCAATGAGAGATTTGTACATGAAAAATGGACAAGGATTTGCATTAGTTTATTCCATCACAGCACAGTCCACATTTAATGATTTACAAGATCTGAGAGAACAGATTCTTCGAGTTAAAGACACTGATGATGTAAGCTGACTTCCTGTTAAAGTTGTATTTTGAGGCTTGTTTTTCAAAAGCTTTTTCCTTGAAAGGCCAAAATATATCTTTAATCCTCATACATATTTCAAATATATATAGTATGTAAAATAAGGAACACTCTTCTCTTCCCTTAATCTGTATAAAATAAAATTTATACCCTTCTATTTTTAAATCATGTGCTTGATAGGGAGGAAAGAGTGATGTGTGCAATAAATGTTACTAATACAGCAAATGATGTTTTGGTCACATTACTGGTAAATTCAAGAGCCTGTTTAATGAGAGTCAGTACGATATATGAACCCATCAGAAGCCACTACGACAGAAAAGGGACATAATAATAATTGTTAAAGGAAACCAACAAATATATTAGACTGCAGTGTTAATTTACTTGCCCCTTCAAAGTACATCATAATGGAGTTTAATCCCTATAGGAAACTTCAAAAGGATTACTTTTAATTCTTCACCTTACTATATATAGCAATGGTTCTCAAAATTGATCTTGCATCAGAATCACCAGTTAAAAGTGGTTAAAACAGATTGCCAGGCCCCAGTCCCAGAATTTCTGATTCAGTAGGTCTGGGATTGAGCTCAAGAATTTGCATTTCTAACAGGTTTCCAGATGGTGTTGATGCTGTTGGTCTGTCCCCTCACTTTGAAGAACCACTGTATTATCTATGGTTTAATTATAGCAAATATTATGAGATTTCTAAGAAATGCTGTTGTTTCCCAGACTTCTGAAACAAGAACTTTGGGGTACCCTACATATTTACATCAACCTCAATGAGCATTTCTTAATTGGTAAATCTGTTTTGTACTATCTCTAGTAACTACTGTAGTTTCCTTCTGTGAGTTGCATTAAATAACTGTTTATTAATATAATACTCTATTATATCTGTTCCGAAAAAACCAAAATTCTTGATTTTGGATTTTTTCCAAAAACTTCTTTAGAAAGTCAGTCTCTAAATAATTAATGGGAGTTTTGCAGAATAAATTCTGCTTTTCTTTCTTTTCTTTCTTTTTTTTTTTAAGATTTTATTTATTTATTTTCAGAGAGGAAAGGGAGGGAGAAAGAGAGAGAGAGAAACATGAGTGTGCGGTTGCTGGGGGTCATGGCCTACAACCCAGGCATGTACCCTGACTGGGAATCAAACCTGCGACACTTTGGTTTTCAAGTTCTGTTTTTCCATAGTGTCCCAACATCACATGTATCCAGACACATGATGAACATGGTCTAGATCTTTAGTAAATTAAGATGATTTTACCTTCTGGCATTTAAATACAGACTACATGAGAAACTAAATATTCTACTTTAGGGACTCCAAATTTCTCCTTTTTGATAATATAATGGCTTTTTACAGCAATACCCTTTTGTACTTCTTTTTTGAAAAGGCTTTGTATTTTGTTTGCTGTAATCAGTTATAAGTCCATTGTGATACAATTTTAAGGGTTATTTCCCCTTTTATAAATAGATCATAGCTTGTTTTCTAAAAATTTCACGTGAAAGATTCTTAAATTAACATTAAGTTTTCATATTTAACTAAATTTTATTACACTCTGATAATTTAGTATTTTTCTCTGACATAATATAAAATATAATCCTTAGAGTTGATTCTTAGAATTCTTTCAGTTTGAATTTATATCATGTATTTATTTACTTACTTGTTTTTACCCTCACAAATGTATTTTTAGGTTCCAATGATTCTGGTTGGTAATAAGTGTGACTTGGAAGATGAAAGAGTTGTAGGAAAGGAACAAGGTCAAAATCTAGCAAGACAGTGGAACAACTGTGCATTCTTAGAATCCTCTGCAAAATCAAAAATAAATGTTAATGAGGTATGGTAAAATATACTTTAAAAACTCTGTTAGGAATTCAGCATTCAGAAATAATGGAAAATAATGTGTGTCTATTAACCCATCTACAGGTTAATGTGAATTCGGGGTGCTTTGTTCATCCTTGTAGGCAGAAATCTTATGTTAAATATATGCATGTTGATAAGCAACAGTGATATTTTAGCTTCTTTATTAAAGTAGAATTACCCATGAAAAGAAGGAAGGCTGGACTCAAAATCATAGGTATGGGGAGGACAAGTTAAGTCTTCAGATGTATGAAGGATGCTGTGTAAAAGAGCAAAGTCAGAAAGGCATGCATGGGTCCTGCCTTAAAGGGGCTTAAAGTCCTGTACAGATACATAGAAAGATTTGAAGAAGAGTAAGGATTGTTTTCATTGTACAATGATAAATGTTCTAACTGAACTAAGGTTAAGAGCTCTGTGGGTCCTTCAACTTAGTACTCATTTTAAGGAGAACAGTTTTGGCCCTCCCAAAAAATAGAAGAGAACTTGGCATTTACTTACTGGTTTTACTTTCATTTAACTGAATAAAATATTTGCTTTCTGGGGTTCATTTATATCCATGGAAAGTTCACATTTTTATTTTACTTTTCTGTGTTAAGTTTTTTCCTTCTGTAAATTAAAAAATAATGTATTTGCAGATCTTTTATGACCTAGTGCGGCAAATCAACAGAAAAACTCCAGTTCCTGGGAAGGCCCGCAAAAAGTCGTCATGTCAGCTGCTTTAATATACTAAATGCATTGTAGCTCTGAGCCAGGTATGTTCACTTTTTACCCCTTTTTTCATCTTTCTCTCTAACTTTTAACCTCAACTTGATTTGGGCACTCTTGTTAAGAAAGCAAGTACAGAATTTTTTGTTGTTCCAAGAAAGAAATGGTTACTTCTCTTTTAAGATAACCAAGAGTTAGTATATCCTAGTGATTAAAATAATTCATTTCAATATCATCACCAGAAGTATTCCACATAAGTGAATATTCTAGTTCATGTAATATATATTTATGCCCCAGTGGGATACTGGTTGGTGCTTACAGTACAGTGATGAACAAAACTGACTTCTTTGCCTCTTCATTGCCTTAGTAAGCTAATTAAGATCTAGTGCAAGAGTTAGACAAACAACTGCAAATTATGATAAATGCTATTATAGAATAAATTCAGCATAGTACTGATAATAAGAATTCCTGACACATTTGTTCTATGGCAGTCACTATTAAGTATTGTCTGATATTAATTGAATTCTCACAACAATCCTATGAGGCAGGAACTATTATTATTCCCATACTACAAATGAGTGAACTGAGACACAAAAAGATTGTTACTTTTTCGAGCTCTGCAGTTAGTAAATACAGAGTCAGAATTTGAATCCAGTGATCTTGAGTACATGGCTCCAAATTTAAGCCATGGACTGGCTCCCAAGTTATTATGAATAGTATAGGAGCACATGTAAATGTGACACCAAACTAGGTATGTTACATGTGAACTGTGGATTCAGGAAAAGTCTGTCAGAGTAAGAGACATCTAAGCTGAGATATTAAGGTTAAGTAGAAATTGTGTAGGGGATGAAGAGCTGCAGGCAGAGAGAACCACAAATACAACCCACAGAAGAGACAGCAAAAGAAATTAAGCATGTGACATTTTTATATAGTTTTTGAAAATAGTTGTATTAAATGAGTTAATTCTTATAAAGCAATTACATCAGTGCCTGGAATGTGATAAATCCTCAACCATTCACTAGCTACTGCTGTTTGCCAACACCAGTGGTTTCCTGCTCTGTTCATTAAATTATATTGCACTGTACTCTTACCTTGGAGCTCTTTTGATGTTCATGGTTCTGCTTCCTATGTTAGATGGCCTTGTTCTACCATAGGACTCTGATCCTTTATCTCTTTGGGGTTTTTTACCCAGCTTTCTGTTTAGAGATACAAGGGGGACCCCCCAAAAATGGAATTTATTTACAAAAAATTGTGTATTCTTACATGTTTATACTTCACCTTCAAAGTACTCTACATTTGATGCAATATACCTGTCAGGACCTTTTTTTCTACTGCCCAAGCAGTTATAGAACTTGTCGATTTTGATGCATTGTAGCGCTTCTGCTGTTTTTTGTTTCACCTTTTCCACATCAGCAAAACATTTCCCTTTGAGGACTTTTTTCATCCAGGAAAACAAAAGTCACTCAGAGTGAGATCAGTTGATTAGGGAGGGTGGGGCACACCGTTTTGGGTCAAAAACTGCTGAACACTCAGTATGATGTGGGCAGGTGGGCTCATAAATCACCCATCATGAAATGAACAAAAACATTGAAAGAGGCTTCCAAAAAATCACTGAAGCTGAACACAGCAGCTCACAACAGTGCCAGTTGGTACGTGGATACAGTGGGTTCCTAGAACACTCACCTAATGGGAGAAGCCTGTACTACAAGGGCTTCCTGCCCTCCTGAAGATAAGTCCTATTTTTCAGGTTTCCCCCCTCATATATGCTCTCATTCCTGACCACATACATGCCCATTTTTAACACACACGTGCCTAAATTCACACATTCCCTCTTGTCCTTTCCTACATTCCATCTGCTAGGAAAACTTAGCAAACTCAGACTCTGAATGAGGGCTGAAAGTTCAAGACATGTGGAAATCAGCAACCATATATATTAACAGCATTTTTGGAGCTTGCAGTAAGTCTGGTCCCCAGAAAAACAGCAGCAAGGGAAACATTTTTTAGCTCAGGCATGTATGCAGAAAATCATCCAAAGTAAATACATACTTGATAGACAGTATGTTCTTATTTTACTTCTTTTATGTACATTGCTCACAGTTTTTTAAAGTTTAATTTCATGATTTTAGTGTAATACCAACTTTCTGACTTGCATGTAAAAGTTGATGGAATCTGTTTAAATGTGGAATTTGAAAGTATATAACTGAACTTACAGGCCATCGTGAAGTAAATTGTTTTGTGTACTTCTTAACCACTCTCATTGGAAGAGGGAGGAAGAATGGTCTTGATTTTCTAATACTAGAAACCCTAGTGAAATGTAATTCTAGGATTGTAAACACTTTTATAGCATCACCCATTTTATTAATTGTAATGAAGTTGACCTGACGTAAAATTTGGATGTGTTTTTTTTCCCCTCGCTTTTAATCTTTGGAAGGTAATAAACAGAAATTTGCACTAAGGGGACACTCTCTTTTTTATCTAAAACTTTCATTTGACTGACTTTCAAAAGGGCAGCAGAATAGATGAAGTCATTCCAAAAAGATGAAAATGTCTACCCTTGCTTTACTTTGCTATGAGTTGTGATACGTTCTATTCATTTGTAACACTTGAACACTGTTATCTTAATGTGTTCCTTTGACTCTCATGTGTGCAGTTTTCTACCCTTGTTTTCAATTTATTTTTTTCTTTTGACAGGTCTGAAGAACTGTTGCCCAATTCAACAGTGCCAGCATTCCAACTTTGTTAAACCTACCAACATCTTAAATGGACTTTCTGTGGTGGTACCCTTTAAGAGGCAGATGAAAGCTACTACATCAGTTTGCACATTCTAATCACTTTCCAGTATCACAAGAGAGATTTTTACTTATATAATAGTCCTAGAGTATGCAACTGGTAAAACCAGAGGCTACAATCCAGTATTACTGCTAAGAGACATTTTCACCCACCAATGTTGTACATGTATGAAAATGGTGTACTGTATACTTTAACAAGCCCCGTACTTTGTATTGGAGAGTACAATAATGTAAATCCTAAAAGCACCACTATTTTAGCATAATAAAAGAAAGTCCAAAGAGCTCCTATATAGACTACTCCAGATAACTTCGCTTCTTTGATACTTGTAGCTTATTGTAATTTTTTTTAAGAAAATCAAGGTCATTATCATTGTATTGTACAAATAAGCGCTTTGATTAACACAGCTATATAGTTTTTTTAATTTTAAAAAAACCTGTGGAGACAGTGATCTTGTCTTTAAAATACAATAGTCCTTTCATTATAATGTCTTAGATTAAAGACATTGCCTTTAATATCTGTTGGGAAGGAAATGTCCAGATTTTTCAAATCTCTTATTATATGTTTCCTTTTTTGTTTACATAGGGAACAGTGTTTATAGTTGTATGTACAGTGGGGGTCTACAACAAGAAGTGTATATTTTCAAACAATTTTTTAATGATTTAACAATTTTTGTAAATCATTTTCAGGCTTCTGCAGCTGTAGATTCTCACTGTGAATCCCTTGCTTGCTCATGCATAAGTGTATTTGCAATACCAAATATACAGGTTTAGTATTTTTGCCTGTTAGTGATTGTTTCACATGTGTAACGTTTTGGTTGAGATGTTAAATGGTGGACGAGTACTGTGGATGTGAATGTGGGAAGTAATTTTAATCATGTGTAATTGGTCACAAGGCCTAAGTTGCAGTAACTATTGCTGTTTTATTTAACAATGCCTTGTTGCTTTGTATGCATTAACGTTTGGGTGTAAAGATTGTGTGTCTATCCAACATGGAGCCACAGTATTTAAATTGACCAACCTAATGTTACAACTACTTAGAGGTGGCCAAATGTAAACTAAAAGCCTTAATTAAAGTGGTGCAATTTTGTATAACTTAGCATCAGTAGTTCAATAAATTTGGATTGCCATGCAAGGGCTTGCATTATAATTACTTGCCACTTGAATGTGTTTCATGTAATGTTTAACAGTGCTAGTAAATAAATATAGATTTAACTTCTTTTTAAATGTGATAGATGCATTTTACATAGTGTGGTTTCATAATTTAATGTTTGGGCAAGCCAGACTCATTAAGTTCAGAAATGATGAATGAAAGATGTCAGGGTTTTTTTCCCTAGTATTGTTTGAATAGCCATATAACCACCTTTTGAATTTTTCCTTGGGAAAGAATTTTGTAAATCAAGCAATATTACTTATAAACATATGTTTTCTGCATCATGTTCAGTACCTCTTTGAGGTATAGGAGGAAGACTTGAAAATACTTTGGATAGATGTTATGGCTATGGATTTTTTTAAAATATAGGATGAAGTTATACCTAGACCATTATAGTTATAAAATTTTTTGAATGAAGTGGACTGAGGTACTACTTTCTTTTTAGATAACATCTGTGTTTGTCTTATGTGTACTATAATTCATTTCTGGGGGGCTTTTGATACTTGTAAACAAATCTTAACTCAAACTTTCTCAAAGTATTTGTCAGTCACTGGAGCACATCATCAATTAATTAGGGATACCATCTAATTTAGGGGTGTCTGCTAATCCCCTAAATACATGCTATCTGAATGGAATAATTTAAAGGCTTTCACATAAGAAAGAAAAGTTCTTATTGCTTACATATTTAACTCACAGAATTCCATTTATTTAAAAGTTACATGTATCTATTAAAAAAATGTTTTTGTTGCAGTAGCCCCACTTAACTAAGAGACTTATTTTGGCAGAACTGAACCCAGAAGACATGGGACTGTGGAGCACTGAAGTTACTTCAGTTTACTACATCTTGTTGCATTCATTTGATCCTCTGAGAGTGCCCTCATTAATTCAAATGTTTGTTGCCCACTAACTATGTATCAGGCTGAATTCTAGGCTCTTAAAAACAGGCAAATATTCAACAGATAAATATCTCCATGTCAAGCATAGCTCTAGGTCTGAGGATAAAGCAGTGACTGAGATCAACTTAGGACACTCCCCACCTATAATTTATACTCCATTGTAGGGTTTCTCAGCCTCAGTACTATAGATGTTTTGTGCTGCCCCGTGCATTATAGGATTTTGCAGCATCCCTGGTTTCCATCCACTATAGGCCAGTAATGCCATCCCCAGCCTCAAGTTGTGACAACCAAAGTTATCTCCAGGCATTGCCAAGTGTCCTCCGGTTCGATTTAGGGTGGGTTCTGGGGAAGAGCAGATACTGAAGGGCAAAATCACTGTTTAGAAACCACTCATCAGGTGGGAAATACATTAATTACAGGTGAGTGTTAGGGGTACAGAATGGACGGTTTAGTATAGTGAATGAGAATGTAGGCTCTGGAACCAGATTTTAGGGTCTGTAATCCCAGCTTTGCCACTTCATAGCTTTTGGCCCTGGTTAGATGCCTCGAGTTCCTTACCTATAGAATGGGAATGATGATGGCACCTACTTCGTAGGAGTTAAAGAGTGAAATAAATGAAGTGCCATCCTGTAGGTCAGTATATTTTTGTTTTAATTTTGTATTTTGCTGATATAAATAGGGCTATAGTTACACAGAAAGCACTATTGTCTCCCATACAAAACAGTTACTGCACCTTAGAAATGCAAGTCATATGTAGAAGGACTTAAGCACTTAACTGGAAAAGTGCTTAAGTAATTCAATCAGAAAACTCATGAGTTCCTTTTCATGTCCCCTAGGACACTTGGAGAAACTTGAATTTTAGGAGAAAACCAGAAGGATATTTCACTGAATTTTTCTAAAAAGTATAAAAACCCTATTTTGACTTTTATGGTGACTCAACTTTTTTCTTAAATATGTTTACCACGTGGATATTATGCCCAGAAAGTTTTAAAACCTCCATTTATGTATGAAAGTTTTGCTTTGCTTTTTAATCATCTTGACTTTAGATGTTGGGGCAACAAAAAAATCAAAATTCATCGTTGCAATCTGTCTTTAGTTTACCTCAATCTGTCTTCATTGAATTGAATCCCCATCTGTTCTGTCTCCTCTGTATTAAATCTTGAAAATATAGGGAGGAGTTATAGTATTTTATAATTAATATTACTACAACCTTACCTTAGAAATCTTAGTGTTTGCAGGCCTGTCTCTCTTAACCCCTCATTGAACCTTAACAAATTGTGATTTATAGGACTCTCTTTTAAAAATTAATTTGTTGCAGACCATCAATACAGCTGGTATTTTACAAATGCATGGGAGAAGTGTATTAGGTTGAGTTAGAAGTAAGGGTACCTTAACTGACCATGAAGACAAATATGCCGCATGAGCCTTTGTTGGGATATTGATACTTGTCAAAGTTGGCTACTAAACCTATTAATGGAAAAACTAAGTTTGTAGGTTTGATATTATCTTTGAAAGGTGGAAATAAAATGCTACTAAATAGCTCCTTTTTTCTAATACTGCAAGTATTTTTCAGATTTAAAAAATAATATATTTCATGTCGTACATACCTTGAACTTGCTCTTTTTTTAAATCCTCACCCAAGGGCATGTCTATTGATTTTAGAGAGAGGAAAGGAAAGAAACATCGATTCGAGAGAAAAACATCGACCAGTTGTTTCCTGTAGCCTGCCCTCAGCCAGGGCTGAACTTACCCCCTTAAAACATCATTGTTAGTGGCCTATATATTACTGACCTTAAAAATTAAAAGATTTTCCCCAATATTAGTGAAAGCTACCTGATTTTTGTATCTAAGGATCAACAGATGTATTCAACATTGCATGTCTACCTTGTTTTACCATTTATAGGCAATCAGTAATTTCTGATTTGGCCCTGATGGTGTGTCTCTGGGTTGGGCATCGCCCCACAAACCGAAGGGTTGCCAATTGGACTGGGGTCAGGGCACATTCCTGGCTTGCCAGCCAGATGATTGCTTGGGGAGTGTGAGAGGCATGATTGATGTTTCTTTCTCTCCCTTTCTCCCTAGCTTTCCCTCAAATAAAAAAATCTTTAAAAATATGTGGAGACAGTTTTTACTGTTTTATGAATCTAGTTTAACCCAGTTCTCTTTATATAGTGACATAATGAAATAATATGCAGATTCAGCATTTAGGTCAAAGTGCAGGATTTTTTATTTGAAAACTAAATAGCACATAGATCTTACAGGATTTTCATGTGAATAATGTTTACCTAAGTTAAAAGGTTTATAGCAGTTTTTTAAATTTAATTTTAATTATTGTTCAAGTACAATTTTCTATCTTTTACTCCCATCCCAGCCCACCCACCCAGCCCTCCGCACCTCCCTCCCATTTTCACCCACCCCTGGTTTTTGTCCCTGTGTCCTTTATACTTGTTCCTGTAAACCCTTCCCCTTTTCCCCTGAAATTCCCTCCCCTATCCCCTCTGGACACTGTCAGCCTGTTCTCTATTTCAGTGTCTTTGGCTATATTTTGCTTGTTTGTTTTGTTGTTTAGATTCCTGTTAAAGGTGAGATCACATGGAATTTGTCTTTCACTGCCTGGCTTTTTTCGCTTAGCATAATGTTTTCCAGCTCCATCCATGCTGTCCCAAAGGCTAGGAGCTCCTTTCTGCTGCATAGAATTCCACTGTGTAAATGTACCATAGTTTTTTGATCCATTCATTTACTGATGGGCACCTAGGTTGCTTCCAACACTTGGCTATTGTAAATTGTGCTGCTATGAACATCAGGGTGCAAAGGTTCTTTTGTATTCGTGTTTTAGTGTTCTTAGGATATAGTCCCAGCAGTGGAATTGCTGGGTCAAAAGGCAGATCCGTTTTTAGTTTTCTGAGGAAGTTCCATACTGTTTTCCATAGTGGTTGTACCAGTCTGCAGTCCCACCAACAGTGCACTAGGGTCCCTTTTTCTCCACAACTTCTCCAACACTTGTTTGTTGCTTTGTTTATGATGGCCATTCTGACTCATGTGAAGTGGTATCTCATTGGGGTTTTAATTTGTATCTCTCTGATAGCTAGCAATATTGAGCATCTTTTCATGTGTCTCTGGATCTTCTGTATGTCCTCCTTGGAGAAGTGTCTGGTCAAGTCCTTTGCCCATTTTTTAATTGGGTTGCTTGTCTTCTTAGAGTGGAGTCATGTAAGTTCTTTATATATTTTGGAGATGAAACCCTTATCTGAGGTATCATTGGCAAATATGATTTCCCATACAGTTGGTTCTCATTTTAATACTGTTTTCTTTAGCTGTGCAGAAACTTTTTATTTTGATGAGATCCCATTTGTTTATGCTTTCCTTTATGTCTTTGCTCTGGGGATATATCAGTAAAAATGTTGCTGTGTGAAATATCTGAGATTTTCCTGCCTATGTTTTCCTCTAGGACTTTAGTGTCACGGCTTATATTTAAATCTTTTATCCACCTTGAATTTATTTTTATGTATGGTGTAAGTTGGTGCTCGGGTTTCTTTTTTCTCTTTTTTTTTTTTGCATGTAGCTGTCCAGTTCTCCCAACACCATTTGTTGAAGAGGCTATTGTTACCCCATTTTATGTTGCTGCCCCTTTGGTCAAATATTAACTGACTGTAGAGACTTGGGTTTATTTGTGGGCTCTCTGTTCTGTTCCATTGGTCCATGTGCCTGTTTTTATGCCAGTACCAGGCTGTTTTGATTACAGTGGCCTTTGTAATACAGTTTGGTATCAGGTATTGTGATCCCTCCTACTTTGCTTTTCTTTCTCAGAATTGCAGCAGCTATTCGCAGTCATTTATGGTTCCATCTAAATTTTGGAAATGTTTGTTCTATGTCTGTGAAATATGCCATTGGTACTTTAATAGGTATTAAAGTCAATTGCTTTGGGTAGTATGGACGTTTTGATGATGTTAATTCTTCTGATCCATGAACATGGTATATGTTTCCATTTGTTTGTGTCTTCCTTGATTTCTTTCTTCAGTGTTCTGTAGTTTTCTGCATACAGGTCTTTTACCTCCTTGGTTAGATTTATTCCTAGGTATTTTATTTTTCTTTTTGCTATATCGAATGGTATTTTTTTTCTCTATTTCTTCCTCTGCTGTTTCATTGTTGGTATACAAAAATGCCTTTGATTTCTGGATATTGACTTTGTATCCCGCTATTTTGCCAAATTTGTATATTAGGTCGAGCAGTTTTTTGGCAGAGTCTATAGGATTTTCTACATACACTATCATGTCATCTGCAAACAATGACAGTTTTGTTTCCTCCTTTCTGATTTGGATGCCTTTTATTTCCTTTTCTTGTCTGATCGCTGTGGCTAAAACTTCCAGTTTATAGCAGTTTTTAAGGAGGCAGAAATCAAAGCCTTTAATGTTTTTGTCATCTGCCATTATTACCCATTAAAATTTCTATTTATAGTGTAGTAGTTTATGTCCCCTGTGAGCACTAAGTTCAGGACAGGAAACTCTTACAGTTGAGAGCCACATAATGTTTCCATAAACGATGGACCACATATATAGTCTAGGTTTGTGTAAGTGCAACCTGTGATGTTCACATAACAAATCATATAACAACACATTTCTCAGTGTATCCCCATTAAGTTGCTGATGACTTTACTGTCAAATTTTAATGCAACCTGCTGTGTTTGGGGGCAAAGGAAAGTAGCAAAGAGTACATGATAAACCCCAGTCCCTGCAGGCAAGGTGCTCAATGTTACCAATGGTGGAAAAGACGAGTCAAAAAGTATCAAGTGAAAATCTAATAGAATATTCTAATAACAGACCATTCTCTGTTGTCCATACTGCCCAAGCAACTAACAGTAAAAATTGTATTTTGCAAAAAAAAAATTGTGTTTTGCTTTAAAATGTATGGATTGTTGATTTATACTTCTATTAGTTTTTCTCAGGTCAACGTTAGGTTCTTTGAGCAAATCAACCAGTGATGGAGAGCTACATGGCTGGCAGGAAAAAAATGAGTATCTTTCCCTACTGAAAATGAAGTGCATAATATTAAAGTAACACTTTGCCAACGGTAATAAACAATATCCCAGGAAGGAGTAATGGTAGAACTAGAGTTAACCAAGCCAGCTCGTAGGTTGCTTGGGTCTGGAACCATGAAGTAAATAGGGTTGGAGCTGTGATGAGAGGGAGAGCCCAAGAAATTTTTAAAAGAAATAACTGGAAAATTGGTTAATGGCTTAGATGCAGGGGCTGAAGGAAAAGGTGAAATAATCTGATTTTATTAGAACCAGAGAGATTGAGCATCGGCGATGATAAAAAAGCCTGGAAGGAATCAGTTTTTACTGCATGATTGAACAAATTTTTTGGTAAGACAAAGTCTATGTTAAGGGAAATATTTTTATGAGTATCTTTCGGGGGAGAGGCTATGTTAACAGTTAGTTGGAACTTGAAGTCACTGATATATACAGGTGGCAACTGAAACCACGAATGTGAGTGAAACTATTTTTATAAGGATTAAGCATGGAGAAAAAAATAGTACAGCCTGGCCTAAGTGGGCTGGGAGTGGGGAGGTGAGGGTTATAGAATGAGGACTGATAGTACAAAGGCAAGGGCAGACAAGGCAGCAGATAGCCTTCTGAAGCCTGAGAATACAGCATCTTTGATAGCAAGGAGCAAGATAATGTTCCCCTCTTACATGCTATCGGCCAGCAGTAATTTCATTCTCCTGACATGTCATAATGAATATCTGTCCCTGTATATACTTCTTAGTGGAGAACTGGCTGCTAATCTAAGATAAAAGGATAGCTTTGGAAATACTGCCCTCTAATTAGTACCAAGTCTATGGATATCTGTAGGGACTAGAAAGTCTGTTTCAGTGCCAGTGTTGACAAACTTCAAATTCAGCTGCACCAAGGCCACAAGACATCTTTCAAATACATGTCATTGAAACATTTCTCCACATACCTTTCCAATAATATGAATATTTTTGGTCCTCTCATTTTTCTTAAATGGAAGTGTCGGCGAGGCCTTGCTCCCTCCAGCGGCTCTCAGACAATCCATTCCTTGCTGCTGCTTTTCTTGGCATTAGGCCACAGTCACTCCAAGCTCTGCCTCTCTTCCTATCTGTGTGTGTTTTATCTCTCAGGTCTAAGGACATTAGTTATGGCAGGTAGGGCCCCTCAGGGCAATCCAGGGTCTTCTCAAGAACCTTAACCACACCTGCTAAGACCCTTTTTAAAATAAAAGTAACATTCATAGGTTTGGGCACTAGGATGTGGACATACCTTTGGGGGACATCAGCCCACCACATGGTATTCTACTAATTTTGCAGTAACAAAGACTAATAATGTAAGTCTACACTAGAATAACCTAAAACATGCTGAATTGAATCAGACCTAGTGGGTTCCCTAAAGAGATTCCACCTAGGTAGGAAACCCTCAGTATTAAGCTACTCTTCAGAGATTCTTCTGAGGGAAGCTAGAATCGGGTAAAACTTCAGGAGTCAACAGAGGTCCAGTCTGGGCTAGTTCCACAATTCCAGAATCAGTGTCCAAGGAATGCGATGGTAACCATTATCCTACTGAATTACCTTCCATGTGTGTTAGCATACATCCTGTCTACCATGAATATTTTCTATTTTTCAGCGATGACACAAATTTCCTCCTGCTGAGTGATATAAATATCAAACTTTATTTGTTTTTCATCTTCAGACAAGCGGGCTTTTCCTCCACTCACCCCCCACCTTTAAACAGACATGTGATTTATATTAAAAGAAAATAAGTGCTGTGAAACCAGTGTCATGATTTAGATTTTACTTAACTTCTGCAGTGAATTGAATGTTTTATTACTCTGGTTTTTATTTTAGAAATGGGAGTAATGGACAGGCACAAAAATTAAATGATAAAATTGCATTTGGTTAGAATGAAGTACATTGAACATTCAATCAAATTGATTAATTCAACACAATGGGTGTGAAGTGTTTTTTTAATATTTGTGAGTACGCCCTACACCCTAGGAGGTGAGGTTTCTGTCATTGGATCATCTCCAAAGTGGCCTTGATATAAGGAGATGGTGATCATCTGTGTGGTTTTCAGGTCTAAGACACATGTTCCCAGAAGTCGGTTCAGCCATCCTGTCCTAGAACTATTCTGGAAATAGTTTTCACCTCTTCACTCATTCATTCCCTTGAGTTTTCTGACTTCAATAAAATATGACTTGGATTGTACAAGACTTAACTGAAGAGTTAAGAGTATTTTTTTTATTAGACAAAAAATAATTCCTGAACTACATCTTGGACTCCTTGTAGAAACTGGACGAGCTGGTAATATTCAATGCCGGACTCTTAGTTTTTCAGAAACAGTCGCCACCAAGACACTTCATTCACCAATGCTGTCATAAAGGATGTCCCTAAAGAAGGAAGTGGTACCCACTACACATCCCTTCATCCTTCCACTCCGAATCAGTACAGCATAGTCCTGTGGTCAGGGCATTCTCCCCTTGGCAAGACGTAGCTAATACAGAATAGAGAATTAATGATTTTGTTACTCTAGGCCTCCTGCCAAGGCTCTCATTCAGGGACAGTACAGAGGGCAGGTCTCAGGATGTCATCCAAACAGGATAGGTGTAATTTGCCCTTGAAAGGGAACACAATTTGCAGTGCTCAGAGCTGCATCTCCCCAAGAGTCATCTACCCAAGGCTATTGCAGTGCAAGGAAGGAATTTTTAACTCCCTTGTTCATAAAACTCAGAGGAGCAGTAGAATTAGTCACAATTGACTCAACTTCTTTATATCATTTTGAAGAAAGAAAAAAATTTAGCAAGCAAAAGATTTTGACAGGTCTTGATCAGTACAGATGAACCATAAAACACCATATGAGTTGGACCAAAATATATTCATTATCTAGCCTTAAACCTGGTTTGACTCTAACCTCTTTTCTAAAGCAAAACAGTCTGTGGAATACTAGTAATTGTTACATAATTACTAACCTGTTGTTATTACACAGTAACAATCTGTGGTATCATTTCCATACACAGACTGTTTCTCTGCTCTCCTCTCCTGCTATCCTATCAAGGAAGAGAATCATGAAAGTTTAAGAAAGGTGTCACCCAGGTTCCCCAAGACCAATTAAAATAGGGAATGATGAAAGAAGAAAAACCACTAAATGGTAGCTTAATTCTTGGCTCTTCAGCATGATGTATCTATGAAAAAGACATTTCTAGATTGAACAATTCACAGGCTCTGATGGCTAGGAAGTAATAATACTAGTTACCATATCTTGGACCCCCTACTTTATGCCATCCACTGCACTAAGCGCTTATGTGTTTGTCTTAGCCTCCAAAACAATGCTATGAACTAGGGGCTTTTTTAGGACACTAATAGTGTCCTTTAATAGTGCTAATGGGTACATCAAGCAATAGAATGAAATATTCATTATAAACACTGGAAAAGTGAGGTTTTTGGGGGGGTTTTTGTTTGTTTTTGGCTGATATAAGTGAATACTTCAAAACCTCAAAAAAATCTGTAAGAATCATTCAGGAACTTAGAATGTGGCTTGATACAAGGTAAATATGCCAAAAATCAATAGCTCTTTTTCTCTATCCACAATAAGCACAAGTTGATACAGGGAAAAATATTTATGACAGGCAAAAACTATAAATGTCTCAAGGAATAAAGCCAACAAAGCTATTTATATAATCTTATTAAATGATATAAATCAAGATCTGAACAAATATATTCTTAAATGGGAAGACAATATAAAATAGCAATTCCATCAAGTTAACATTTAATGTAATATACCAGTTTGAATTTCAACTGGGTAAGGTTTTGAAATTGAAATTGTACTAAATGAACTTAAAGTTCAAGGATAAGAAGAAATGGCATTAACCAGTAGAGCAGAATTGAGCCCAGAAGCAGATGCCATTGTATAACAGAAGTTACTACAAAACAAAAATATATAGCAATATAATAGTATTTTGTAAATGATGCTTGTATAGTTATCAATCTGAAGAAAAAGTTCAATTCCTATATCATACAAAAATGCAGATACATTGAAAAAGTTCAAGCTATAAGTAAAGCAAAAATCATAGAAGCAAGTCTAAGACTGGAAGAGAAGTCTAGAAATAGGGTAGACCTTAGTTAATTCAAGACAGTCAAGCTATTTTAAAATTAAAATATTTTATATGAGTTAAATTGCTAAAATTAAAGAATATAGATTTAAAACTTGTTTGGGAAAACAAAAAGATTTTGGAAAACAAATAAAATAGGATTAATATCTATAAAATACAAATGGTTCTTAGAAATTGAAAACAATACCCCTCCCCCCAAAAAATGAAAGAAAGAGATAACTAAGCAGTTCAGAGAGAAGCAATTCTAGATGACCCATAAACATAAAAAGATGCTCAAATTAACTAGTCACAAGAAAGATGCAAAAAGCACCAAAGAACCAATACACAGGCAAACATTGCAAAGGATCCAGTACAATCCCAGAAGGGAGCTTGGAGGGCAAGAAATGAGTCATATATTGCTGCTGGTTGCTATCTGCTAATGTCTATTAAAATTCAGAATAAGCAAATCTGATCCAGTTATCCTATACCTGATAAGAGACCAAAGAAATGAAAGGATATATACTCAAGACTATTTAGTGACACACTGTACAAGCAAACGCAGAAATAGGATAAATGACTATCAATAAAGAATGATTGAATAAATTATGATTCATAGAACATTATGCAGCCATTAAAAATGACTTTCACGTTGCCCTGGCAGGGTGAGTCAGTTGGTTGGAGCACCATCCCATACACCAAAAGGCTGCCAGTTGATTCCCAGTCAGGGCACATACCTAGGTTGCAGGTTCCATCCCTGGAAGGGGTACAAATGGGAGGCAATCAGTTGATGTTTCTCTCTCAATAAGATAGATAGATATAGATACATCTCCCATTCTGCCTCTCTAAAATCAATAACAACGTATGCTCAGGTGAAACTTTTTAAAAATTACGTTCATGTTTAATTATTGACTTACAGCAGTGATTTTCAACTTTTTTTTTTAAAGCTTTGGTGAGGGAATTGAGAGATTCCATTATTTTTTTAAGATTTTATTTGTTTATTTTTAGAGAGGGAAAGGAGGGAGAAAGAGAGAGAGAGAAACATCAATGTGCGGTTGCTGGGGGCCATGGCCTGCAACCCAGGCTTGTGCCCGATTTTCAACGTTTTAACCTAATGGCACACATAACCTAATTACTAAAATTCTGCAGCACACCAAAAGTATATTTTATGGCTATCTGCCAAAAATAGGTATAATTTTGACTGATTTTAATAGTAGTAGTAGTAGTAATTACCTACCCTTTTTGCTTCAAAGTGACTTTTTGAAAAAATCAGGTACTGCCTGGCTGGTGTGGCTCAGTTGGTTGGGCATCATCCTACAAAGCATAATGTCGCCGGTTCAATTCCTCATCAGGGCACATGCCTGGGTTGTGGGGTTGGTCCCTTGTTGGGCACATACAAGAGGCAGCCTATTGATGTTTCTCACATCAGTGTTTCTCTCTGTCTCTCCCTCCTTTCCCCTCTCTCTAAAAATAAATAAATAAAATCTTTACTTTAAAAAGTTTGTTTTGAGAAATCAGTTGATTGTCTTATGGGAACTCCTTTGTACGTAACTATCTGCTTTTCTCTTGCTATAGTTAAGATTCTCTCTTTACCTTTAACCTTCGGCATTTTAATTATGATGTGTCTTGGTGTGGTCTTCTTTGGGTCCAACTTGTTGGGGATTCTCTGTGCTTCTTGCACTTATATGTTTATCTCCTTTGCCAAATTAGGGAAGTTTTCTTTTATTATCTTTTCAAATAAGTTTTCTATTTCTTGCTCTTCCTCTTTTCCTTCTGGCATCCCAGAGATTCAGATGTTGGTACATTTGGTGATACCCCAGAGACTTTCTATACTATCTTCTTTTTTTTTAATTCCTTTTTTCTTGCTATTCTAGTTGAATGCTTCTTTCTTCCATGTGTTCCAAATTGTTGATTTGAATCCCAGCTTCCTGCCCTTCACTATTGGTTCCCTGTAGATTTTTCTTTATTTTACTTAATGTAACCTTTATTTTTTCCTTTACATTGTTGCCATACTTAGTGAGTTCTTTGAGTATCTTGATCACCAGTGTTTTGAACTCTGCATGTGATAGGTTGAAGATAGGTTGTCTCCATTCATTTAGTTCTTTTTCTGGGGTTTTGTTCTGTTTTTTCTTTTGGGCCTTGTTTCTTTGTCTCTTCAATTTGGCAGCCTCCCTGTGTTTGTTTCTGTGTATTAGGTAGACCTGCTTTGACTCCCTGTCTTAGGAAGGTGACCTGTTGTAGAAAAGGCACCTGTAAATTGTGTGCAGTGGAGCCTTAGGTAGTCACAGGGAGGGGCAACCTGCTTCACCACTTTGTGTGTGGGGATGCCTTGGAGAGGGGATGGTGCTGTTACCTGGCTTCTGGAGGTTTGCCTGGCACTTGCCCTGTTTCCAGTCACTTCACCCACTCCCCATATGTGACTGGCACCCTTCCAGCTGTTGCCCTGGTGCTGAATCCCAGAGTGAGTGGGTTTGCATATCTTCTAAGGCCACGTGGGCCATTTAAGTGGAGTCTCCCGAAAATCCAGCAGTTTCTTCCTGTACCCCAGCACCCACTGGTTTTTACAGCCACATGTTATGGGGATTTATGTTTCTGGTGCTGGAACCCTGTGCTGTGTGGTTTGGCCTGGGACTGGGATTGCTCACTCCCAAGGTATCCCGATTTTTATCTACCACACACGATTGTGGGACCATCCAACCTGCTGCCACTGCCTCTCTCACCACACTGCTTCTCCTCACTTCTCTGCCTGTCTCCTTGTCTCTGCCCCTACTATCCATCTGGATGAATGTGGCTTCTTTAAATCCTTGGTTGTCAGACTTCCATACAGTTTGATTTTCTAACAGTTCTGGTATTATTTGTTTTGAGGTTTAGTTGTAATTCACTCTGTGGTTATATGAGGAGGTGAAGTATATTTACCTATGCCTCTATCTTGACCAGAAGTCGGATATTGAATGTTTTAAAAATTCTTACAGCACACTAGTAAAAATCACTGACTTAGAGGGATTTCTATGAGGTATTGAAAGTGAACAAAGCAAAATACAGAGGAGAATTGTGTTGTGCGTGTGTGTATTACACAAACCTGGGAAAGAACTGAAGGAAACATGCGTACCAGTTTTTTAGTATGGTCATACAGGATGGTAGGGTGAGGAATTTAGAGAGATTTTAGTAGGTGGGAGAAGCAAAGCAAAAATACAGGGATTGAGGGGAAAAAGGAGCAAAAACTATAGAGAATCTTCATTGTCAGTAGCACTAAATATAAATATTAGAAGCTATATTATATATACCTATAATATTATTGTATGTAAAATATGAATGTAAACATGGGAGGTAGTGTACAATTATAAAAATTACTGTGCTAACAGTAGTAATGTGGATGACTTTTGAATCATTTTTCCCTAATATTGTTGTGTTATCTTTACATAAAAAGAAATTTAACAAAATTTAAGTCTTTATCATTTTAACTTCATACTTAAATCAGAAAAAAGAAATCATCATTAAAAAAGCCAAAAGAGTTTAGCTTTCTTTTATTTATGTATTTACTTATTTTTTGTCCTCACCCAAGGACATTTTTTCATTGCTCTTAGAGAGAGGAAGAGAGAGAAAGAAACATCAATGTGAGAGAGAAACATCAATTGGTTGCCTCCCATACGTTCCCAGGCCAGGGATCAAACCTGCAACCTAGATATGTGCCCTGACTGGGAATCGTATCCAAAACCCTTCAGTTATTGGACGGTGCTCCAACTGAGCCACAGCAGCCAGAGCTAGCTTTCTTTTATTGCCTGAAATTCAACCCTTTTATACAGCTATAAAACTTCAGTGGATCTTGTGAAGGACAAAGATGCAGAAAGACTCCCCTAGGATGGCAGGCCAGTTTCCTAAAGATGAAGCCCAATCATTTAAAAATTGCAAATAGGAAGCCAGGATGGATTTTGAAGCACATATTTACCTAATTCCCCTTTGCTGCATAGACTCAAGCTTCCAGACAAGTTTCAAGGGCAATGTTCAAGACAGACACAGCTTTTTCTTGGCGTTATACTGTCAATGCTTACATTCTATGATTTTATACTTTAAATGTACTTCTATTTATAGAATCTGCATAGTTTGCTCTTATATGTCAATATGTTTATAGCTCAATACAAACATACTCAAAGTATTTTAAAAATGAGTTTCTGCTCTTTATTTATGAAATAAATATACTTTATTTTTAATCATTAAAATAACACCTTGAAAATTCTGTTGTTAAAAAATAGGTTCATAGCATCATGCATGCTGTATCATCTTAAGGATACATTTTTATAGATCCTCTAATGCAGGGGTGTCACATTCATTTTCACTAGGGCCCACATCAGGCTGGCGGTTGCCTTCAAGAGGGCCAAATGTAGCCCTGGCTGGTGTGGTTCAGTGGATTGAGTGCCAGCCTGAAAATCAGGGGGTCACTGGTTTAATTCCCAGTCAGGGCACATGCCTGGGTTTCGGGGCAGGTCCCCAGTCGGGGGCGCGTGAGAGGCAACTACACATTGATGTTTCTCTCCCTCTCTTTCTCTCTCCCTCCCCCTCTGTCTAAAAATAAATAAATAAAATCTTTTTTTTAAAAAAGGGCCAAATGTAATTTTAGGACTGTATAAATGTAAGCTACTCCTTCACAGTTAAGTGAGAGCTCTGCACCAAGTAGAAACAAGGTGCTGGGCCAGATAAAACAAGGTGGAGGGGCTGGATTCAGCTTGTGGGCCTTGTGTTTGCCACCTGTGCTCTAATAGGAAGGTATTTACTTATAGACAAAACTATATATATATGGTAATTATCCATTTGGATTTTTTACATTGCTTCTCAAAAGGTTATTTAGCCAGATAATGATGTGTGTTTGTTTCCCTTTGTTCTTTCCCCCCCCCGCCTTCTTCTACCTCTCTCGGTATGCAAGCAGCACATGCCTCCCATCTGCAGCCACACTGAGGTCTGGACATGACCTGCATTAGGTGAAGTGGGTTGAAGAATGAATGTCTTCATCTGTATTCTTAGCATCACAGAAGCCACCCTTCTGGATTCTTGTCCAAACCTTAGAAAAGAGGAGAAAACCCCCACTAAGTGTGAGTTGAATTTCCTGCCTTCAACCCACCAAACCACGCAGGATGAGGACTCAGTCAGAATGATGACTACATAAAAAAAATTAATGTGACTTTTCTTACCCAGCCAGATTTATGGGGTAAGGTACATGCTAGCTACCTTCTTTTCATGATAAAACCTAAACAGTATAAATCGTGCTATTTAGCGAAAACAGAACAAAACAAGAGACCCAATAAATCATTTTTCAGAAATGCAAATGTGTGTTTGATTTACAGAATTTCTATGCCAAGCAGAGAAATATGTGAAAACAGCAAGGTAAAATGCACAAGCTGCAATAATAGTTTTGTGGTTTAGCTGGAGAATGTGTTATATCAACAGAAAATAATGATTTTAGTTTTTCAGTTGCCCCAAGATCATTTCCACTATTGATGAGGACTGAGATGTCTGTAAAGAGTAGTCATTGAATTAATTTATTTGTCTGGCAAACTTTTTGTCAGCAGATTCCTCACTACCTGGAAAATGTCATTAACTACTCTGTGCTAAGATACTAGAAGCACAAACCACAATGAAACCTATATTGAGCTCTTACTTAAGTTAGACTTCTATGAAGCAATAACATACTTCAGAGTTCATGTTGAAAATCTTCCAAATATCAGTGTTTAAATCACAATCCAGCACTAAAAGAGTAACTTGAAATTACAGTTTTACATTTCACCATTTTATTTTCCTCTTCAATTTGATCACAATTTGAAAAAAGAGGAGAAAGAAGCTATAATATAAATTATTTGAGGATTCTTCCTGTTTTTAAGATCCACCAGGTTAAGATGACAAAGAAACCTTTTAAAGTGGTAGAGAGTACTTGAAGTATCTGTATATGGTAGAATATAAAATAAATAAACATAAATTCAATCTGATTATACAAATGTAGATACTCTTTCTAGAATATTTTTTGAGAAATTAAATGCAGTTGTGCTGATTGGAAATAACCTACTCATTCAAGAAAAATTTGAGCACCCACCAAGTGACAAAAGGTAGAGGTGGATAAAACAGGTGTGGCCCCTGCCTTCTTGAAGCTGAACAAAAGAGCAAACACGTTGAATATTTACTACATGTGGTGCATTATAATGATAGTCAATGTTTACTGAGTGATTATTATATACCAAACACTGTTCAGAGTGATTTTTATATATTACTTCACTTAGTCCTCACAATAAATCTTTGAGATAGGTACTATTATTTCTGTTATACAAAAGTAAAGAGGTAATTGTCCAAGGCTCCACCGAGTAAGTGTCGGAGCCAGGCAGTTTTTGTGTCTGTACCACCTTTCAAATTACTGTGTAAATATTATTTACTTGCCCATACAAACTTTTTGAAGATAATGCTCTTATTATCTCTATTTTACAGAAGAGGAAACAAATGCAGAGAGGTGAAATAACTCACCCAGTATGAACTGACCAATATCCTACCCACTGTACCACGCTATAGTGCTTTACTGGGAAGATAGACAACCATGTGTCAACCAGGGTCCACATTTAACTTTGACCCCATTTGACCTTGGAGTAGGCATTTCTCCTCAAACCAGACCCCACCACCACCACCACCCCTCCCTCTCATTTGCCAACCTCACGAAAAAAGTCCTATCTGAAAAGACAATGTACTCAATCAACAGCTTCCTTCTATTATCATCACAACTACATTCTTTCCTAGAGTCATGTAAGTGTCTCAATGAGTCCTTCCATTAGCCTTTTTCCTATACATGAAGTCCAAGTAAAACATCCATACCTTGGAGGGCACACACAGTTTACACTCCACACTTAAATATTTTTATTCCTCTGTGATTCATACACTTCTTCTTCTTCTTGAAATGTAACCTTTTTTTCCCTATCATTTTGCTGCCTGATCTGGATTAAATCCAAATCTTCCAGATTCCTCCTAAAATATATTTAAAGCTCAGTTTTGCTTCACGTCACTGACGTTTAACCATTTTGAAATATCACTGGCCCTGGCTGGTGTGGCTCAGTGGATTGAGTGCTGGCCTATGAGTATGAAGATCACTGGTTGGACTCACAGTCAGGGCACATGCCTGGGTTGCAAGCCAGATCCCCAGTTTGGGGTGTGCAAGAGGTAATTGATCTATGTATCTCTCACATAGAGATGTTTCTCTCCTTTTCTTCCTCCCTTCCCCTCTCTCTAAAGATAAACTAAAAATAAATCTTAAAAGAAGAAATATCACTGCTACTTATGCATAACAGTGTGTCAGAATTTTATTCTCATTACCAAGCTCTGATACATCTTGAACAGAAACCAAATTAAATAAAAAATAATTTGGGGATAATTTTGTATTATATATGCCTCTATGTGACTAATATATGTGCATATATATAGCTTATTTATAAAAATATATAGTTATATTTATAGCATATATGACTAAAATATAGTCATATGACTAAAACATTGCCTTGTATAACAATGTGAATGTATTTAATGTCACTGAACCACACACTTAAAAAATGGCTAAAATGGTAAGTTTTATGTTGTATTCATGTTACCACAGATTAAAAAAAAATAAAAGAGCTCTGGCTGATGTGGCTCAGTGGATTGAGTGCTGACCTGTGAACCAAAGGGTTGCCAGATGGATTCCCAGTCAGGGCACATGCCTGGGTTGCAGGCCAGGTCCCCAGTAGGGGTGCCCGAGAGGCAACCACACATTGATGTTTCTCTCCCTCTCTCCCTCCCTTCCTGATCTCTAATAAATAAATAAAATCTTTTTAAAAAAGAAGAATTATTTTAAGAACATAATGGCCAAATTTTATTTGGTAATTACAATAGTGATTTAAAATATTCATGCATTCCATGTTATGGTCAATTATGTTTGAATAGGTAAGCTTACATTATTTTTTCCTTAGTGAATTTCCTTTCTCCCCATAATCTTATGATCTAGTACTATTGTTACACCCAAAAAAGAAACTGAGGCACACACTTGCACCCAACGTCACATAGCTAGTAAGTGGTCGAGCTGGGTTGTGACTCGAGGCAATTCAGCCCTCAAGTCTGAGCTTTTGACCCCTTTTCTCTATTGCTTTTTTAAAAATTTATTTTATTTTTTAAAGACTTTATTTATTTATTTTTAGAGAGGGGAAGGGAGGGAAAAAGAGAGGGAGATAAACAATGATATGGGAAAGAAGCATGATGGGTTGCCTAGCGCACAACCCAGGCATGTGCCCTGATTGGGAATCAAACTAGTGTCCCTTTGTTTCACGGATGATGCCCAACCCATGGAGCCACACCAGGCAGGACCAGGGCAACAGTTCTTTCCCAGATCTTTTCTCTAGCTTCTTAACAATTCTGTGAGCTCCTGGTAGGCTTCTAGTAAAATCCCTGTCACTGAACCCAAAAACCCTAAAAATAAAGCTAGAATGTATACAGTATGCACCACACAAGAAGTTACTCCAAGTACTTGTAAAGAATTCCACCCTGGCTGGCATAGCTCAGTGTATTGAGCGCGGGCTGCAAACCAAAGTGTCACAGGTTCCATTCCCAGTCAGGGTACATGCCTGGGTTGCAGGCCATGACCCCTAGCAACCGCACATTGATGTTTCTCTGTCTCTATCTCCCTCCCTTCCCTCTCTAAAAAGAGATAAATAAAATCTTGTTTAAAAAATCAATGAATATATTTTGAAATACTTTAGGGTAGTGTAATGTTTATACCTACTCATTGAATGTATCAAAAATGAACCCGAGGGTACTTCTCAGCAAGTGTTCTCTCTTTGCATATGAACTGAACATCGGGCCACTTCTTCGCCTAAAACCGCTCTTTCTTTTTATCGTGTGGATTATGGCCGATCACTTCAAGTGCATTATATGGATAAAACGCACTGGAACTCAACTGCCAGGAAACGCATGGCAAGAACCTGAATCACTGGCTCACACTTTGAATAAACGTGTCATGGCACTGACAAGAATCATTAGGCTCACAATTCACTTTCCATAGAGAACAAGTGCACTTTTGTACAGGAAAATTAGGAGACAGGAAGAATGACAGAGCACCAGGGTGGGACCGCTCAGCAGGTTACTAAAGGAGGAGAAAAATCACCACTTTGATGACGACTTTGTGTACTGTCCTTTGGCATCTAGTTTTTAATCCTCACAAGAGCTCTAAAATAAAGGCATAATCTCCTTTCCACAGATAAGAAATCTGCGGTTGCAGAGCCTACAAGGAGACCAAAGCCATGTTGTCTCAGCGGGAAAAAGGTATGAAAAAGCCTTCGCAGAACAGTTTCCCAGGATTAGAGCAGAATGTAAATGCCTATGACAAAACTTCGACTGATTCCCTCAAGGCCAGAATATACTACATTTTTTGTCTATTGGCACTTTGAAATACAGGGCAATTTCATCACCTTTTACGTTTTTTAAGGCATGTGATGCTTTTCTCCTTAATAGGGAAACAAACCAAGTAGGGATCAAATAGCCGTTATGGAAAACAATTTCAAAAACTGTAGGCTCTTTCTCACATGGAATACTAGGAAATGACTTCACGTTTTTTCTAAACTACCAGGATACGTAAGTTTCACAGAAGGAAAACAGGCGCCTGGACTACGCGCACAAATGCCAGTCAAGCAAAGTGGCGCCCCGCAGCAAGGATAAACCCTGCCAAGCCCCGCCCCCTGCTCCGCGAGCCCCGCGCGATCCTGAAAGTGCACACCTTCGCGCTTGCGCAGATCAGACCTCCGACTGTAGGCGGAAGTTGTCTCTTCCTCTGCTTCCCCCGCCCCCCGCCCTTTTCTCTACGGCAACTTAGCGAGAACACACTTCCGGGTCGAAGGGTTTGCTTCCGGAGAGCGGGAAGGCTGAAACGAGGTAGCTAAATTAATACCAAATTTACAAGGTTCTCGGTGGAGAAAGCTGTGGCCATGGACAGGTCAGTTCTGGTGGTGACTGCGGGGCTCAGACACTTGTCCCTCCTACTTGGCAAACCGAAACAAGGGGAACCGAGCTCCCAGAGAAGGCTAGGGAGGGCGTGGGTGCTTATTCCTAGGACTTTTCCAGGGCTGGGAGGCTCTGAAGCTGATAGAAGAAAGACCGCTTGTGTGGAAGAGCGATGCGGAAAGATAATTTCCTGCATTCCCACGGCGGCTCTGATCTATCGAGCCTTTTAAAAACATTTTTCGTTGCTGAGGTGGGCGGGGTAGGCGGTGGCGCGGCTTGTGAGATGCTGAATGACCGGCCGGAGATCACAAAGCCAGTCGATAACGGAACTAGGACTCTCATCTCAGACTTTCTGATTACAAGTTACAACATCAAATAGTTATTGAATGGAGTTTTTCTATGACCCTAACGCTGTGGTAGCCGTCTGCAACAAAAATGAGTTATTCAAGTTTCTTGGCCTTGGGGGATTCGTTGTGTAGTGGAGGAATCGTACAGGCAGTTTTGTACAGCTCTGTGGGAAAAGAAATCCAAGCAATTAAGTCCCCCTGCCACAGGGAGGTATCGGGAAGACCTCTCAATGGAGATAACTTGCTAGTCGGTCTTTGAATAATATAGTATCCAAGATTGAATGCCCTAAACACTTTAAATATATTATTAGCTAATTTAATTTTCGTAACAGTCCTGTAAGGAGAGGTGTTATGATCGTCCTGTCATAGATAACACTGGAACTAAAAGGGGTTAAAGAACTTGGTCAAAGTTAGGAAGCTAATAAATAGAAGAACCAAGTTGCCAACCTGGATCTGTGTGTCTCCCGACTCTGGAAGGCTGGCGGACGAGTTAGTGTTCAGGTGCACCAAGGGATCAAATGTTCTCTGTAAAATACGTGCAAAGCTGTATGGATATGAAAGTGCATGCTTTGCGTAGGTAAATGGTTGAATGTATGTGTTTGTATGGGAGAGATGTTTGTGGCTGTAAAGCTAAACTGATAAGCTGGAGTCAGATTGTAGAAGCCATGGTAGGAAATTTGGACTTGATTCTGTAAGTGGAAGAAAAGCACATTAGATTATTTTCTTAAAGTACAGGTCTCTTAATTCACACAGTTTATTTTCTAGACCTTGAGCTGAGAATGATAGATGATCAGAAGCATTGTGACTACAATTGTGCTGAGATGGGAGACACCCTTAGTGTACTACAGTTCCTTTTTACTTAGCCTCCTATCTTACTATGATTAGAAGTATTTTGGAGACTACAGAGAACCCTTTTAAGAGATAGCTCCTACAATTTTAGGGAATTCCTTAATCTAACGGGAAAAATTTATCTTCATGAAGCAATTATTTAATATAGATTCCAAGTGTTAACATAATTGCAAAGGAGAAAAATAAACTGAATGCTAGAAAGTCAAAGAAGCCTTTGTGCAGGCAATATTTAAGCAGGACTTTGAGGGATAGGCAGGATTTGGAGCTGGAAGGGTATTGTCAACAAAAAGAGCAAAGACGTGACTATTAAAATGACGTAGACCTTGACTGACTGAGGGTCCTTTGCTCCAGTCATTTTTATAACGTTCTTTGCAAATGCTACATTCTTGTTTCACTCACATGAGCTTGGTTATGCTGTTTTAGGAGTGGCTTTGGAGAGATGTCATCCCCTGTGATCCGGGAGGCAGAGGTGACACGGACTGCACGGAAACAGAGTGCTCAAAAAAGAGTTTTAAATATCCTTTGCATTTTAAGCATCATTATAAAAATTGCAGCATGTTTGAAATAAGGATTACAGGATTTTCTTTTTATGAGCAGTGTTAAACATTAGGTGTAATAATAAAGTGCTGCAGAAATTAATTTTTTTGAATCCTCAGATATATTACTTGGTAAATAGCCTGTAATTCAATGAGATTAAGATTTATGTCTTCCTGAAAAACTAGGATATTCCATTACTACTACCATACTGTGGTTAGCTTCTGCTGAGATTAGGTATCCTTTATTAATTTGAAATGTGACTAAGAACTCTTAGTTCAGTGGGTAGTAATCTAAGACTGATACCTGAGAACTTAAATGGTAGAAAGACTTATTTACTCTTCACATAGAAAAAATGATAGATATAAAATACCTTGCCCTTGAAAAACATACTCATATATTTTATATAGGGTAAGTATAGTTAATTCTAACATTAATGGTGTCTTTTCTATATGGAAAACTTTTCTTAACTTCCTGCAGTTCGGGCATCCCAAGATGAAATTTTTGCTAATACCACACCAAGAAATCAGGTTACCCCTCGAACTCCCAGCTCGTTTCGACCACCTTGTAAGATTTTTTTGCTTTTAAAGCATTTAGTAGTAGTAGTAGTAGCTAATACTCATAATACACATAATAAATAATATTTGGTTGCAATATCAATAATTAAGAACAAGTAAAATGGTTGCAGTTGCTATTTGTTGAACTCTATACTTTATGTAAATAATACAATAATTAACGATGTAGATATTATCTCGGTTTTACCAAAACTGAAAGTGAGACTTGGAGAAGTTAATTAATGCTGATAACATAGCCAAGTAAGTATATAAGTCATGAAACCAAAATTCAAATAATGATCAGTTTACTCCAAAGCCCATTCCCTCTACACTATACTGCCTCCTCAGTGTGTCATTTTATAAAATTAGAAGATCAACAATCCATTGACTCATTAGTGCTGATTTACTGCTCAGTTACAAGGAAAGCATCTCTATTTGCAGTAAAATTTTTCTTGATGGGCTCAAAAGTGCCAAAATAAGTTAAAATACTCTTATTGTGGAAATGTTAATATGTAAAGTATTTATTTAGTTATAATCAAAGTAATTGAAAACTGAAGATTATTTGTTCTTTATTGTTTATTTGCTTGTTTGTTCTCTTTTCATAATCAATGCTCATGCACTCTGGATTCTTTTTGCTAACTTATCATTTGTAGTTACTCCACCAAACCGAAGCTTACCCAGGCAGCCAGATGTTTCCTGCATTCTCGGAACAGGAGGGAGGTCTCCCTGGGTTACACAGTCTTCAGGGTTCTTGGGAAATCTATCTATGGTAAGTAGAAAATAGTGCTGAAATTCTCTCCCTTTTATAAAAGTGTGATATGATGATCTTTAGGAATCACTAGAGTACATTATTTGAAATAGCAGAAACATATAAACTGTGATGTAGAATGATTTGACCTAGGTGTTTAAAATACTACAGAAAAAGAAAGAATTACACCTCACTGAGGAGAAGGAAAAAGAAGAATTTTGTTGGAAAAGTAGAGTATTAATAGGCACATTTAATTCCAAAAACAAGATAAAAACAATTCTATATTTGTCTCTGTACTTATTGAAAAGGCACAGATTTTTACATACATTTGAAATTGTCTAAACTTGGTGTTTTCTGAAGAGTGGTTTTCTGTGTTAAACCTTTCTTTGTCTTACAAGGTTAACTCAGTCTTTAAAATATTTATTGTAGACTGGTGGATTTATAGAGCATAACAACGGTCTGGTCATCGAACAATTTTACTCTGCTTATGAAACTGGTTTATTTTGGTACGCTGTATCTTGTACTTAAAAGATAAGTGAATTAACTGCCTCTGGGTTTAAGCAAATGATGACTTTTATTATTTACTGCTTCAGAACTACAAGATTAATAGTAACATTGTTACTCTCTTAAAGGCAGTAGTAGAATAAGTGTGTATTGATTATTATAAAATGTTTAGGAATTACTGTGTAGTTACATGCATTTTCTTGATTGCTTTGCTAGTTTTAATAGTTGACTGTAAGAGGTGGTCTTGGATATATAGGTTGCCCTGAAGAAAGTAAAGTTGCTACATTAATTTTACCATATCTGCCTATCAGGATTTGATTCTTATATTAATGATGATAAGTACCCAGAAGGGACTCAACCATTAATCAGTGTCTAACAGCTGAAGGTTAGTTCTCCTCAGCCCATGGTTACTATCTCATGAATACATAGGGTTCCAGCACCTGTCTTTAGCATTTTTCCTTGGGAGACTAATTTAAAAATACAGTTTTATTGTTCTTCATGCCTGGATTTTAAATAAAAGTGAATTTTTTAAAACTTTATTATAGGTATTTAAAAATACGTCAAAGCAGAATAGTAGCCTGAGTCCCATGTGCTTATTCCTCAGTTTCAGTAGTTCCCAATATATGGCTGATCCTGTTCCATCTATGCCCTCAGCATTTCCCCTATATTACTTTACAACTTTCAGGTTTCATAACCATTTCATCCATAAATATTTCAGTACATACCTTTGAGATATAGGGACACTTTCTGTAACATAAGCATAGTACAGGCATTGTTTTATTGCACTTTGCAGATAATTGCATTTTTTTATACAAATTGAAGGCCTTCCACCAGCAAAAAAAGTATGACTCACTGAAAGCTCAGATAATGGTGAGCATTTTTAGCAATAAAGTATTTTTTACTAAGGTATATGGCATTTTTTTTTAGACATAATGCCATTGCACACTTAATAGACTACAGCATAGTGCAGACATAACTTTTATATATACTGGGACACCCCAAAATTCATGTGACTCACTTTATGACTATATTTGCTTTATTGTGGTAGTCTGGAACCAAACCCACAGTATCTCTGTTAAACTATTAGCACATTTAAAATACCCTTATACACACACAGACTGTAACCCCTTTAATATTTCACATATCCACTGTATTTCTTATTATCTATTTCATTAAGTGTTTATATTTCCTCAGTTCTGTCAAATTTTTTAAGTTGGTTCAAATCAGGAACTAAACAGGGTCAACACATTGCATTTGCTTGATATATTTTTTAAGTTCCTCCCTCATCCTTTTTAAATTATCATTTATTGAAGAAACCAGGCCATTAGTCCAGTACAATTTCCTCAAAGGGAAAAACTGATGTGAAATTAGAACAGCAGGACTTCCTTATTTACCTAATAATATCAGCTTAAATATTGCAAAATGTGATCCTTATTGGCTTTTTTTTTAATATGGAATAGGTTAGGTAGTACAAAGAAGAAAACAATCACAAAAGCCCTACTTTTTTTTTTTTTTTTAACAAAATAGCCCCTGTGGCTCTCTCTTGAAAATGGAAAACATACGTAAGGTTAAAATAACTTAACAGTATTAATGTCTTTATTCACTCAATGGCAATAACTCCATTCCTTTTCTGTATGTTCCTTTTTTGTAAGGTAACTAATTTGGATGACAGTAATTGGACCGCTGCATTCTCAGCACAGCGTTCAGGGCTCTTCACACACACAGAGCCCCACGGTGTGACCGAAGACGTAACTCTCAGTGCTGTTATGTTACGTGAGGATGATCCTGGAGAAGCTGGTAAAATGGCTTTGAGCTTTGTTTGTAACAGAGGAGGTTGTCACTTTACTAAGGTCAGGGAAACTACCTCTTCCTGTTCTTGAATGTCATCATTAAATTTGTTGTTATTGTTGTTGTTAAGCTAATTAGCCTTGGTAGTGGCTAAGCCATTTGAGGTAGTAGCTCTGGAAGTTTAGAACTTCATCTTAGTTCTCAGTTGGGGGAACACGTTGCCGTTTGTCCTTTAGTGTAAATAGCAACCTGTTAGGTTTTTAGTAGACAGGTCTCTAATATTTTTATTATTTTCATATCTGTGCTGCTGAAAGAGCTTCTCTTTTTCTTTAGATTTAGTTTTTATCTAACACCGTTGACTTGTCTTTCTTTGGCCTGTTTGCTGATGCTATGTTTTCAAATAGTATTGAGATCTTTCTAATTTTAGGTTGGTTGTTACCATTTTCTTTTGGGGGAAGAAAGATTTTGCTTTTAGTATCTCTGTACCTACACATTATCACATAAGTTCTTTATTATTTTATCATCATTATGAGTTAACATGGGTGCTATATATATTTGGAGATTAACCCCTTATCAAGTATATGGTTTATAAACATTTTCTCCATTTCATAGGTTGCCTTTTCATTTTGTTGATTATTTCTTTTGCTGTGTAGGACTTTTTTGTTTGATAGAGCCTCAGTTATTGATTTTTGCTTTTGTTGCTTATGGTTTTTGTGTCATATCCAAAACATTGCCAAGACCAATGAGAAGAAGCTTTTTCCCTATTTTTTTCCTAGAAGTTTTACATTTTCAGGTCTTATGTTTAAGACCTTAATTTTAAATCATTTGTATGAGTGGTGTAAAGTAGGAGTGTAAACATTTAATTTTTCTGCATGTGGATATCCAAGTTTCCCAATACCATTTATTGAGAAGACTCTTCTTTCCCCATTGAGTATTCTTGGCTCCCTTGTCAAATATTAGTTGATTTTATATGTGGAGGTTTATTTCTAGAGTCTCTAGTCTGTTCCATTGGTCTGTGTCCATTTTTAAGCCAGTACCATACTGTTTTGATTACTAGAACTTTGTAGAATATTTTTAAATCAGGAAGTGATGCCTCCAGCTTTGTTCTTCTTCCCCAGGGTTGCTTTGGCTATCCTGAGTTTTAGTTTTGCAAGATGAAAAGATTTCTGCAGTTGGATGGTGATGATGGTAGCACAACAGTGTGAATGTACTTAGTGCCACTGAACTGTACATTTAAAAATGATTATGATGGGAAATTTTGTTATGTGTATTTTACCACAGTTACAATTTTTTAAAAAACTAGAGGAGTAAAATGAATGCTCATAGCTATGTTTTTAAGTTTCCAATTACCTAGAAGTATGTCATTTAGTATGTTTTATTCCTTTTCTTTTTAATGTGTTCTAGCATCTATGAGTATGTTTTGTGATTTCCTGCAATCTTTTCTGAAGCACTCTTCAACTACAGTTTTTGACCTTGTAGAAGAGTATGAAAACATTTGTAGTGTTCAGGTAAGTTAATTCACCCCATTGTTGGTTAAACATCAGTACTTAGTTTATTTGAATGGCTTCAACCTGTGAGAATTTCTGAACAGTATTTAAGGGAGATGTCTTAGGTATAATGGCAGTGGTGGCATGGTTGGGAGGGCAGCCAGAGTAGCTCTGCTTTTTACATACGGAGGGTCCATGTAAGATTTATTTGGGGAACAAAAGGATTCTGCTTGAAAATATGAAAATTTTAAATATGCAAAGAACTCTTGAAACTCAACAATAAGAAAATGAACAATTAAAAATGGACAAAACATATTAATAGACGCTTCACTAAAATAAGATACACATATGTCAGATAAGCATATGATAAGATACTCAACATCAGATATCATTAGGGAATTACAAATTAAAACAGTGTGATGCCACTATACTATTGGAATGGCAAAAATCCAAAATGCTGACACCACCAAATGCTGGTAAAGCTGGTAAGGATGTAGAGGAGCCGGAACTCGCATTCATTGCTGGTGGGAATGCAAAATGGTGTAGTCACTTTGGAATACAGTCTCTCAGTTTTTTACAAATCTAAGTATACCGTTAGCATATAATCCAACATTCATACTCCTTGGTATTTACTCACATAAGTTAAAAATTTATATTTACATAAAAACCTGCACATAGATATTTGTAGCAGCTTTATTCATAATTAGCTTAACTTGGAAGCAACCAAGATGTCCTTCCCTCAGTAGGAGAATGGATAAATCAATTGTGGTACATCCAGACAATGGAATATTATTCAGTGCCAAAAAGAAATAAGCTATTATGCTATGAAGAGACAAGAATGTGCCCTAAATGCATGTTAACTAAGTGAAAGAAGCCAATCTGAAGAGGCTACATGCTGTATGAATCCAAGCATCCTGGAAAAGGCAAAACTTGGAGAGCGTAGAAAGATCAGTTGTTGCCAGGGGTTAGGAGGGAGGGGTGAAAAGTGGAACACAGTGGGTTTTTAGGAGGATGAAATTATTTTGTGTATTATAATGTTAGGTACATGTCATTATACATCTGTGAAAACTCAGAATGTACAAAATCAAGAGTGAATCCTTATGTAAACTGTAGACTTGGGGCGATAATGATGTGTCAGGGTAGGTTCTATGATTATAACAATGGTACTACACTGGTGCAGGACACTGATAGTAGAAGGTGAGGTTATGGGTGTGTGGGAGCAGAGAGTAATGAGAATTCTGCACTTTCTGCTTGATTCTGCTGTGAACCTAAAACCACTATAAATTAGTCTATTAGAAGGAAAGGGGCTTCAAGACACTTGCATTAAAGAATAGTTGAAATAATAGCCAACATTTTTTGAGCATTTAATATTATTTCAATAATCAGTCTCTGGATTATTCCATTATAAAAAGTACTGGCTTCATTAAATAACAAAAGGAATAATAATCACTTCAGTGAATCACTAGAGTTAGGATTCTAGTGGAGAATTTAATAAATGAATGAGAGTACAGATAACAATTTTATTAAAAACTGGCCTTAGGATGGAAGTAAAATTGCTTCGTGGCTTTTCAAAGGGAGGGAAGACCTGTTGTGCTGGTGATTCTTCAAGTTCTGAATGAGAATAATCATGTTTCTTTATTCCCTTTGATAAGATAAGGAGGTACTATTATTCATAACCTTTGAAAAAGGTTTCCCTTAACCTGAGTCCGTAAACCTCCTGATAAACAATTTTATGTGTGTTTCTGGGGAGAAAATGCATACCTTTCACTAGATTTTCACATGTGCTCCAGTCCCAAAAAGGTTAAGAACTATTTTAGAACAAGGGGGGACTGACTTTGAAGTTTTGGCTAGAAATGGCATTGTTTTGGTCCCTAACTTAGGAAAATATTTTTCTTGATTTGTTAATATGGTATAAATTTTTCAGACATAATTTGAAGATATTTTTAGTTTTCATTGCTACTCTGTAGGTTTGTGTTATGGTTTTGTCAGGTATAGGTTAGATTTAGTTTATCTTCCGGGTATATATACATGGAGGAAAAAATGTACCCAAGGCTGTTACTATTGAGTCTAAGTTATGTTAAACTTTTACATGTATACTCACACAAACACACCTTACTTTAAATTAAGGCCATTTCTAGTGGGAATGTTATATTACATTCAATTTAAAAAGACAAGAGATAGGCAGGACAAATTTATAATATAAATATGTACATATACAGGGATGGGCAAAAGTAGGTTTATAGTTGTTTGTATGGAGAAAGACATGTAGGTTGGTCATTGGTTTAGCTGTCAATCATCATTACCTAAAAGGTAAATCATAAATAAGGATATGAAATAATAATAAGACAACAAATAATACAAATAAAAATATATAATAATTAATAAATGAATAATGATACCAGAAGGTCTTTTGCCTACTCACAACTGTAAACCTACCTTTGCCCACCCATGCATGTGTAATTAGTTTTAGTACAATGTACTTGACAAATACAAAGTTGTTACTCAAAATTATAGATAATCTCCTTCCATCTGTGTTTATAATTCAGGTGAATATACTGAGTAAAATAGTGAACCGAGCAACACCTGGACTTCAGAAGTTTTCAAAAACAGCCAGCATGCTCTGGCTTCTTCAACAGGAGATGGTCACATGGAGGCTGCTGGCTTCTTTGTATAGGTAAAGTTGTGTAGATGTCATAAATGAAATAGACACAAGGTAACAAGCCAATAGGCAAATTGATTTAAAAGTTAGGGTAGGATGTGTTTAGAAATAGGTTCTGCTGTTTTTGATGCTTATCATTCCTAATTCCTTAGTTGTTGGGAGTGAGTTAGGAGGAGGTCTTAAAGCTGGTAGCTACCAAAAATTGAATATGTAAAAGATATAAGGAAAGTGCTAAAAATCCTACAATACTTAGGAGAGGATAGATTAAGAAAAAACAAATGAAAGGTAGAATTTATGTGATGTGGAAGTTTAAAAGAAGTTAACCAAGTTTTCCTTCTCTCGGATGCTCAGTGGTTTTGACTCATTCTGTTGCTTTCTCATCCTCATGAGAAAATCATAAGCTTTTAATTTTGCCATGTGGAAAGTTATATTAAAAAGTTAGGTGTGCCCTGGCTGGTGTAACTCAGTGGATTGAGTACAGGCTGTAAACCAAAGGGTCGCTGGTTCAATTCCCAGTCAGGGTACATGTCTGGGTTGCAAGCCAGGTCCCTAGTGGGGGCCATGTGAAAGGCACCCACACATGATGTTTCTCTTCCTCTCTTTCTCCTTCCCTTCCCATCTCTCAAAAAATTAAAGGTGTATGCATTAGCAGGTAGCTGTTAAAGACTTTGGAATTTTTTTAAATATCAGTTTTGTTCAGATGTCAGTAACAGATTCAGAAGGCATTTACAATTTGTATCTTGTTTTTAAAGCAGGATGGCTAAGTTAATTAAAACTCATTTTTGAGATTGTAGGTTTGTGCTTGCATATAGCTTCAAAGGTGATTTTATATTTTATATGAAATAAGGCTTTTTAATTTTGTGTTATTTTCCCTCAGAGACAGGATACAGTCTGCCTTAGAAGATGAAAATATGTTTGCAGTTACTGTAAGTTTTTTATATTAATTTTTTGGTCAAATGCTCAAAATTTAAAATGTTTTTAATAGTAGAATTGGATTTTTGAAGAACGAAGAAGCTCCTCAATCATGAATTTTTTTATCTTTAAAATTTTACAAGTAGAAGATACAGTAAAAGATAAAAAAATCAAATTCTGATTTACATTGTAGAACAAAAGGTAAAAATCCACTTTATCTCTTACTGTTCAGTCTGACAATTTGGTATTGTATCCTACCAGACATTTTTCTATACATCTTTATACATGCATATACACATAGTTTCCTTTTTTGTTGTTACTGTTTTGGGGTTTAGTTTTAAAGACGAAGATGAGAATTTCACTGTGAAATGCTTGGTAAAACCTCGGAGAGAGCTGCTGTGATGCTCTAGAGATCTCTTCCTTCACACAGAGGCCCTCAGATGTGAAGAGTGGTATGCTTCACTCCCTACTGTATAAAACATTGAACTTCTAGAAAATTTAAGGGGGTGGTTCTTAGGCAGTTCAGCAGAAGCCCAAGGGCTTAATTTTTTATGCAGCCTGGGTACAGTGTTGAAGGATTCTGACTTGGTTCTTAGCACGGATGCCAGTAAAGTTGTTGAATCATGCAGCCGTCTCAGTAGCGCTGGAATGTATGTCTTTGTCCCCTAGAAACTCCAAACAGAAGATAGAACCTGAAAGGAGTGTGTCCCCTGGCTCTGTCTCATTTTGTAAATGCTCTTCCCATATTTTTCTTTTCTTCCTTCCTAGCAGACTCAGGGAAACTCACTGACTTCAAGAGCTAGCACCTTTTATTTTTGTTTTTTATTCTATTCTAGTCTAGTGTAGTCTGTTCTACTCAAAATAACTTTAAAGTACCATAACTCCAACCTGCAAAAGCCAAACCCAATTTTGTCTTTTGCTGGATAGCACCACAGCCAGCTTTCCCAGGAACCTGAACATTCTGTAAATCAGGACTTCTCTAACTTTTGTGCACATGAGTCACTGGGAGATCTTGTTAAAATGTAGATTTTTTAAAAAATAATTTCTTTAATAATACAAGTTAATTACTAGAGCAATTTAAAACTACTAAAAACATGATGGATAGTTTGGAAGTTGTTTCATTTATAGTTTTTTTTATCACAGTGTTCATAGTCTTTCAAAGACTAAAATTGTGACATTTTGCAGGGTTTTGTTCATTACAAAGGTGACTCAGCAATCTCAGCTAACCAGGTAGAATCGGGAGGGTGATTAAGTTTTATAAAAACAGATATGATGATTTCAGAGGTTAATATATATTTTTTCAGATTACTGCCATATAAGCATTTATTCCAACATGTCTTAACTGTAGAATTCACCAGCTAAGTGCTAACTCCAAAATCACACAGCTTGACCTGTCCTCTTGTGTTTACAACCGTATTGGAGGGCTTCACATCTATTTGGTGCACCTGAGTCACCTGGTGATCTTGTTAAAATGTAGACTGATTCACTAGTTCTGGGGTGGGGCCTAAGTGCTTCTTAACAAGCTGCCAGGTGATGCTGATGCTGTTGGTCTGTATATTACACTTTGAGTATTAAGGGTATAGACTCTGATCTCCATTTCATCTCCAAAATGTAATCCATCATCAAGTCTTGTTGACCCTCTCCTGTCTCTTCAGTCCCAGCTCTGACCACTCATCTCTGTTTCTGTTGCCACCACTTCAGATGAAGCCGTCATCATCATCTTTTGCAGGGATTATGGCAGTGGCTTTCATCTAGTCTCCCTGGCTCTGTACACACACAGTTGTTTTTTTTCTTTTAACATATGGTATAATTTCATTTATACATTATGCTGAGCGTTTTTTATTCATCAGCATTCCTTAGTTTTGTAATGTCAGTTTACTTAATTTTACCTTATTTTTTCATAGTATGCCAGAGCATAAATGTACCGTCATTTTTTCAGATATTCGGCTGGATATATTTAGATTGTTTCCAGTATTTTTACTGTAGCAATCAATAATGCAAGGAGCATTCTTCTTCATACTTATTTACATATTTGAGTACTTCCTATATTTCTAGAAGTGAAATTGTTGGTTCAGAGTTTGGTAGAGATTTTTATATTACCTTCATAATGGAATGTGCCAGTTTATATACAGTCTCATAGTATGTGAAAATGTTTACTCTGACATTAATCATTTGAATTTGCCGTTTGGAAGGAAGGTACCTCATTGTTTTAATATGCTTATTATTAACTGTCAGTGAGGTGGAGTATTTGTCATTCTTAAGCATTTATATAAATTCTATATTCATTTCTTTTGCTCATTTTCCATTTAATTCTTTCCTCATATGTGTTAGAGATAATCTTCTGTCACTTGTCTTTCAGCTTTGTTTAAGGGGTCTTTTTAAAGCTGACATTTCCATATATAAGGTCACATCTGTCATGTTTTCCTTTGTCATTCGTGATCTCCTGTTTTTTTTTAAGGAAGGCCTTTCCTAACTATTTAGAAAATATTCTGCAGTGTTTTCTTCTAAATCTAAAGCTTATTTTCTTTCTTTTTATTTAACAATTTTTTTTTACTATTATTCTATTATAGTCATCCCAGTTTTCCCCCTTTGCCCTCCTCCACCCAGCCCACCCCTGCTCCCAGTCAGTCCGCACACTGTTGTCCATTCCCATGGGTCATTCATACATTTCTTTGAACATCCCTTGCCTTCTTTCTAACATTATCTCCCCACAAACCTTCTGGTCACTGTCAGTCTATTCCATGTTTCTGTGCCTCTGGTACTATTTTGTTTGTTACTTTATTTTTGTTCATTAGGCTCCTCTTCTAGGTGAGATCATATGGTATTTGTCTTTCACCAAATTTCACTGGCTTATTTTGCTTAGCATAATGCTCTCCAGTTCAGTCCACACTATCACAAAGGGTAGAAGTTCCTTCTATTCTTTATGCTGCATAGTATTCCATTGTGTAAATCTACCACAGTTTTTTGATTCACTTATTCACTGATGGGCACTTAGGACTGCTATGAATATAGTAAGTGTTTTAGTTATTTTTGCATACTTTTGTTTTCCAGATGAACTTTATAATTTCCATTATTAAAAAGTTAATTGAGATATTTATGACAGTAATATTGAATTTGTAAATTAATATAAGGAGGAATGACTTTTTTATGTTTAATTTTCCTGTTTGTGATCATAACATATCTTTTAGATCTTTATTATTTTGATTATTTAGATCTTTTATAGTTTAATAAGATTCGTAATTTTTATAAAAGTCCCTGTAAATCCTATTGTAAATGGATTCTCTTTCCTATTGTATTTTATAATTATCTATTACTATCAAATAAGTTAATGATTTATGTGTAAAGCTCACATTTGCCATCTTTTGGAACTTTTATTAGCTCTAATAAGTTTTTCAGTGATTTTATTGGATTTTCTGTAGTGGCAGTAATTTTCAAGTAATAAATTCCCTTAATCTTTCTTAATCTCTCATTTCTTTTACTTCCTTATGTCATTGACTAGGGGCACCCACACAGTTATATCAGTTAGTAGGCATTCTTTTCATGTTCCTGACTTTTGTTGAGAATGCTTTTGTTTTACTGCAGATTAAGAATTTTTTTTTCTCCTAACTAGCTGAGAGTTGGGACGGATATTGAATGCAGCTCTATGTTTTGTTTTGATTTTTTTTAGCTTCTATAGATATCTGCTTTAATTTATTACTGTAATAGCTTGCATTAACAATTTTCCTAATGTTGAATAATCCTCAAATGGAATAAATGCTTGAGTTGTGATGTATTCCTAAATATACTACTAAATTTTCTTAACTAATGTTATTTAGAACTTTTCAAAACATTTTCTTTGTGTGAGTTACCCTCGTCCAGTTCTGTTGTCTAACTCTCCAGAACAAGTTCATAAATCTTGCATCATTTTTCTGTGCTTTGTTTGAAGAACATAGAAATTACCTGTTCTTTGAAGTCTTGGTAAAAATACCCCTTTGGAATCATAAAGACCAGATGCTCTTTGGAGTTTAATTACTTCTTATTTTCTAATTACTAAAGTAATTCATGTTTGAAGCAACTGTAGTGAACAAAGGAAAAAATAATTGTACATTTTTATAATAAATTATTTCAGCCACACATGACTGTTAATCTGCTTTTTCACCTAAAATACTTTTTACTGTCTTTTCAATCTTTTATTTTAAAAAAATTGTTTTTTGGCTTTCCAGCAGCACTTTTATTATTTTTTTATTTTTTAAGGTTTTACAATTTGTTTTTAATTTTTTAATTTATAATTATTGGGGTGACATTGGTTAATAAGAATTCTATAGGTTTAAAGTATATATTTCTGTAATACATCATCTGTATACTGCATTGTATCCCCACCACTCCAAATCATCTTTCCTGTCACCATGTATTTGACCCCCTGTACCTTTCACTGCCCCCTCCCCCTTCCCCTGGTAACCACTACACTGTGTCCATGAGTTATTGTGTTTTTTTCTTGTTTATTCATTTATTGCTTTCTCAATCTGTTAATATATTTGTTCTGCAAATACTTATATCATTCCAACCAAGTGATATGCATGTCTAGGAAGATTATTTATCTTACATTTGGCTGTTTATTGAACTTACTGGTTTTAATAGTTCTCAGTTGATTGGGTTTTCTGGTGGACAATTCTATTATCTAAAAATAGTGACAACTTTGACTCTTTCTCCATATTTATTACTATTTAGTTTTTTGTTTGGGGGGTTTTTTTGCTTGTTTGTTTGCTTTTAGAGTTAAGTGAAATATTTGTTACAGGCTTTAGCTAGATAGTGTATCATATTAGCAAAATAATTTCCTGTTTATAATTTATGAAGATAACTACAAATGACATTTTGGCATCTATCCAGATGTTCCTGTGGCTTTTCTTACTCTGTGAATAAGATAGATTAATTAGGTTCCATTACCATATTATTCTTTTAATATCACTTGCTAATATTTTATGAAGTTGTCCTTAAAGTTGGTCTTAAGAGCCTTGGATTGTTAAGTTTTATCACTTTCTGCTGTGTTTAAAATAAATAGATTTTAAAGTTTTTAATGTTAATTTTCTAATATATCACATGACTGCATTTATCTCTTTATTATGATTTTTTTGTTTTGTGTCTTATTTTTCCCTAAAACAACATCTCTGGGAAAATAGATATTTTAAATTCCAAGTGTAGCCATAGAATTAAAATATCAAGTAAATGCAGCCACACATTGATACAACAGTTTGAAATTTATTTATAAAAATTTTCTTAGATGAATACACCAATTTGCTGTGTGATAAAATGTTTATGGGTGACTAAATATACCTATTTCAGATTTGCTTTTACCATTCTGTTGAAATATTCTTAGAGCATCTTTTTTCTTTCCTTCCATTTATATTTTTTAATAGGCTCTTAATGCTAGTGAAAAAGCAGTTGTGGAGGCGTTATTTCAGAGAGATTCACTTGTCCGACAAAGTCAGGTATGGCTAGAGTTTTTAAATTTCTTTCTATGAAACATGGAAAGAAAAGATAAAATAAAAGAACTTAAGTTGTTTTCATTTAAAATTTTTTCCTTAATTTTTTCTATATGTAATTAAAAGGAATTAAGAACCTTATTTTTGGTTTTCAAATAATAGCCCTAGTATTTCCAGGAATAGCCTGTTGAAAATTGTATTATTCCTATAGAAAATTTTGTTCTTTTGCCATAATCTTTATATATCTTTAAAAAGTAAAAAATAGGGGTTGGAAAAATTATTACTTGGTATTTTTACACTAGAAACTTTTTTGAAATTAAGTATAGGAGTACTGCAAATAAAATGCTAACAGATTTTTTAGTTAATACTCTTTTTTTTTTAACTCTCCTAGCTGGTGGTAGATTGGTTAGAGAGCATTGCCAAAGATGAGATTGGAGATTTTTCTGATAATATTGAGTTTTATGCAAAATCAGTATATTGGTAAGTCATTAAACTTTTATTCCAAAAACTTAAATTGGTTTTGTTTATTCATCTTTCAGCAAATACTTATCCCCTTCTTCTTATTCAGTCTGTGAGCAAAACAAATAAAAACTCTGCCTTTATGGAAGTTACAGTTGTTTAGGAGAGGAAAAACAAATATGTATCCTATTAGGTATTAACAGCTTTAAGCAAAAACAATCAGAATTGCTAGATAGAGGATGATAGTGAGTGCAGTTTTAAGTAGAAGGGGTGCTCAGGGATGGCCTCTTGAAGGAAGTAACAGGTAGTTACGAATAAGAGGCTTTTGCCCTGGCTGGTGTAGCTCTGTGGACTGAACTCCAACCTGTGAACCAAAGAGTCACTGGTTCAGTTCTCAGTGTAGGACCATCCCTGGGTTGTAGGCCAGGTCCCAGCCTTTGAAACCAGAAAGCACCCCTAGGTTAAAGAGACAAATTTATTTCAAGACTTGAAGAAATTCAGATCACCTTTGAATTCAGTATATTACGTGTACAAAGTCTGCAAGTCAATTATATTTTTTCTCTGCTTAACTAGGAAATTAGTGTTACTAAATGTTTATTAAAAATTAAATCTTCAAAATGAAACAAAAAATTAAATCTTCAGCCCTGACTGGTGTGGCTCAATGGGTTGGGGATCTTCCTGCAGACTGAAAGGTTGCTGGTTCGATTCCTGAGTTGCAGGCCAGGCCCTCAGTAAGGGGCGTGCGAGAGGCAGCCACATATTGATGTTTCTCTCCCTCTCTTTCTCCTTCCCTTCCCCTCTCTCTAAAAATAAATAAATGAAATCTTCTTAAAAATTAAATCTTTAATAGTTGTGGTTTTTCTGAGCAAAAAAATGAATTTTCATCTTCAGAAAAAAAGAATTTTAGTTAAAATGCCTTGTGAAGATTTTTGCAAGTTTTTTATGAATACAAAATAGAGAACCGCCAAATAGACCCACACTTATATAGTCATTTGGTTTTCAACAAAGCATTCAAAGCAATCAAATAAGGAAAGGAATGTGAAAAAAAAGATTGATCTTGACACCTCTTTTACATCATACCCAACAATTTTTCAAGATGGATCCTAGTCCTAAATGTAAAAGCTAAACCAAAAGGCTTTCACAGGAAAAAAAGGAGGGCATCTTTATCACTACAGGATAGGCAAGTGATTCTTTCTTAGGTCACAGAAAGCAATAATCAGGATAAAAGTTGATGTGACTATCAAAATTAAAAACTTTTCATTAAAAGACATCATTAAGAAAATGAATTAGTGGTGAGCTACAGGCTGGAAGAAACATACAACCCAAAGTTCAGAAAGAACTACAATTCAGTAAAAAAAAAAAGATAACCCAATAAAAAGCTCACAGATTCAACATATTTGTTACATATTTGTAATATCACAAAGCGTACAAGTGAATGGCCAATGAGGACATGAAAATGTGCTCATTATTAGCCATCTGTGCTAAAATGTGAAGTTCTCTTATGTGAAATGCTATACTTAGCATTTCTGCATGTTTTTTTCTGAGTTCATACCTTTTACTTTGACGTAATTCTTTTTAAATATTTTTATTTATTTATTTATTTATTTATTTATTTATTTATTTATTTATTTTCAGAGAGGAGAAGGCAGGGAGAAAGAGAGGGAGAGAAGCATCAATGTGTGGTTCCCTCTTGCACACCCCCATCTGGGGACCTGGCCCCCACCCCAGGCATGTGCCCTGACTGGGATAGAACTGGCCACCCTTTGGTTTTCAGGCTGGCACTCCATCCACTGAGCCATACCAGCCAAGGCTAACATAATTATTTTTTAAAATAAACCTATTAAAATTGCTCCTTTAAAAATAAATTGTACCTTTTCTTTCAGGGAAAATACTCTGCATACCTTGAAACAGCGGCAGCTGTCTTCTTATATAGGAAGCGTCCGTACTCTTGTCACTGAATTGGTACGTGTTCTCTTTGAAATGAAAGTTGTCTTCAAAAAAAGAAGAAAATTAAGGGCAGCTGTTCTCCAAGTTACATGATGTTTTAAAAAGGCTTCTTTTTGTTTTCTGAAGATTTTCTCATACTGTAAAACTACTAGGTTGTATTTGAATTTGATTCAATGTATTTGAACATATCTGTAACATAAATTACAATTTTTAAAAGAAGTTATAGAAAGTGTTCCTGATTTGCTAGCATTAAAAACAAATTAATTTTGGTCTTACAGCAAGATTTGACTCTTAATGTTGGAAGGACATTCTAGGGTATGAGTAACAATGGATTTACTAAGAACAGGAGTCTAATTGTAAATAAAGGCATAGAGCTTTGTGACAGGTGGCAGCATGTAATTTAAATGTTTATTTAACAAGAGGGGGAAACAAGTAACTGAAAAAATTACTAGAATTCCATTTGGTAACAAAAGTGGTTTTTGATGAAAAATTTTTGGAAACTACTGGAAGAAGAGCTTGAAATACATTGTAGATAAACTGCTCAGTAGCAGGCAACTGAAAGTCATTTCCTCTTATCATCTGGAAAGTGGTCGTTTCCTTCTTCCAGAAAGAGATCATGTTCCAAAATTGAATGATTGTATCTGTTGCAAAATATTTGTGAAAATAGCCAAACTTATTGTGCATTCCATTTTATGGACTGATACTGATATTGCCATACACAGTAACATTGGAATAAGAATTACTTCCTTTCTTAAATCACATTAAAATAGATTTTCATTTGAAATTCAACATGCAGATCATGTGTGCTCTTTGCTGAAAAGTAAGAACAGTATGTTATCCCAAATGTTTAAAAGCATATTTCTTTCTATCTGTGAAAGGTAGTAGGTAGGAATAACTGGGTTTTGTTTGTTTTGGAGAGGAGGTCATTATTTATTAAAAATCTGTTTTTAAAATACAGAATTTTATTGGGAGTTGGTATGTTTTATCTAGCATCAACCCCATAATGGGCTCTCTTCTCATAGGTTTCAGAAACTACTAACTAGTCCTTTCTAGTCACAGAATAGATTGAGATTCTTTTCTCCTCTGTACTCATTTTTCATCTAGGCCTAATTCTGTATAGTATTAACTTGGCCATACAGTTGCTGTTACATCAAGGTGAAGATCAAGTCATCTTGAATTATGAGTAGCATTTCTAGAGTTACCCTCGCTGGGCTGGGCTACTGGTGTTTCCACCTTTCCTGACCTAGGCATGCACCTGTGTGGGCTAAAGGAGTCTATTTTGAATGGACAGCAAGCAGTTGTGTGGCTATTTGGAATGCTTGAGACACTTCTGTTCCCCTTATTAATTAACCAAATTGTAAATGAATTTGTTTCAGTAATATACTCAGGAGAGATTTATCATCTTTTACTGATATTTAAATGTATGTGGGTACAAAGGACTTATAGTTGATTTTTTTTATAGGACCCTGATGCTCCCATAAGACAGAAAATGCCCCTTGATGATCTGGATAGAGAAGATGAAGTTAGATTACTCAAATATCTTTTCACTCTAATCCGTGCTGGGATGACAGAAGAGGTAAACATGTACACCCTGCTTGTCCAATTTTAAAAAATCACAGACTCTTCATGACCCACCTCATAAGCCTTCTCAGTGCAGTGACTTCTTTCACAGTGTGTCGAGCTCTAACTGCCATTTCCACTGATAAGAAACACGTTGCCTCAGAAAGCAGTGCACCCTAGTTTGCACAAACCTAATAGAAAAAATTTTTAAGAAGTCAGACTTTTCCTCCCTATGCACTGTGTACCCTAGGCATATTTCCCTTATTACCAGTTCCAATTTTTAAGAGTTGAGACTAAATCTGACCCAGATTGCTCTTTCAGATGACACTATGCATTTGAAGACCACCATGGCCCTCAGACTTCTTCCTTTTAACCTCACCTCTTTAAGATGTGATCTCCTTTGTGATAGTTAAGCTGTTATATCTACAGACATGCCTCTGAGAGATTCAGGTTCACTTCCAGAAAACTGCAATAAAGCGAGAGGTAATCTTTTGTGGGTAGAGCGTCTTGCCTTCAATTTGTAAACATCTGTGAAGCACAATAAAGTGAGGTCTGCCTGCAGAATGTTTAGTATCTGATCAGACAGCTTATACTGGATGGTTTTGTTGACTTTTGTGATGAGGCAGTCTGATGCATAGGAGCCTCAAGCTTTGGGTATTCTGTTGTACCTCTTGTGCTGTACTCTTGGTGACAGTTCTTTTAGAATTAATTCAAATTGTTACCTGTTCTGTTTTTTAAAAACCATTAGCATGTATTAAGTAATTTCTTACAGTAGTAAGTCTTGGGTTACTAAGCCTCATTCTTACTTTTTAATTAAGAATAGAAGTTGATATATATTCATTTACTCAGAAAATATTTAAGTCCCAGCCACTCTGCCAGGTGATGTGCAAGATACTAGGAATTGCAGTGACAAATGAGGTTCTATTTTTTTAAAACAGAAAACAAAAAATTATCTCATTCCTGAAGGCACGAAAACCAAGAACTTCCAGGTCCTGCTACCTTTACATTGCTGCAGATAATGGGGCTTTTTTATTTACTTAAAGCTCTTTTTGTTTTATAACTTTTTAACATAATTGTAATCATAGTATACATTCAGGGTTTGTTTTTCTTTTAACATCTTTATTGACATATAATTCACATAATCATACAATTCACCCATTTAAAGTACAGTCATACCTCACTACTTGTCAGCAATGGAACTCGTCAAACCCTGTGCTCATTGTATGTTGATAAGAAAAAATGTTTCAGCTCTTGGCACGGGCGCACTTACTAGAATTTGTGTGAGTCACGATGCTGTCCAGGAAGAGAAAATGCTTCATTGTTTGGTACTCATCAATCTCCCCACTTGTCACAAGTTCCAGAACAAATTAACATTGAGTACTGAGGAACTACTATATATATATATATACACACACACACACACACACTTAAATGATTTCGGTGTATTATTAACTTTTTCTTATGTATGTAAGCAAAATGTATATAACAAAATTGGTCATTTTAACTTTTTAGGTGTATATTTCAGTGGCATTAATAACATTCACAACATTGTGAAACCATTGCCTCTATATCCAAAACTTTTCATCACCCCAAACAGATACTCTGTACCCATTACGCAATAACTCCCCATTTCCCTCTTCCCCCAGCTCCTGGTAACCTCTAACCCACTTTCTATGAATTTGCCTCATCTAGATGTCATATAAGTGGAATCATACAATATTTGTCGTTATGTGTTTGGCTTATTTTACTTAGAATGTTTTCAAGGTTCTACATTCCATTTTTATCCTCTTTTTATATAGCATATCAAAACATTTTCCCTGTTTTTACATAGCTTTCATAATTTATTTATTTCATAATTTTTTTAAGCCATCAATCCAGAATGGTGTTTGAGATAGTCTATACCTGATTGTATGTATTAGGTTTTCTTGGTTCAAGAAACTGAGCTCAGGTTACTTACAAGAAGGGAATTGATTGGCTCATGGAACAGGGAGGTATAGAGGGTTAAATCGGCTTTAAGCAGGATCCTGAGACTCAGAAGGTGTCAGTAGGCTACTGCCTCTCTCCCAAATGCTTGGTTCTGCCTTCTTTTCTGGCTTCATTCTCAAGAAGCCATTCCTTGTGTCTGTAAAGGCCACCAGCAGTTTACATCTTCCACTAAAATTAGTAGGATTTGGTAGTAGTATAATCCCAGCAAAAGGATTATATCTCTTTCTCAGTATCTTCAGCAAGAGTCCTGGAGTGATTCTTGTTAGACCACATGCCTAACCTTAGGGTTCAGAGATGGCATTAGGCCTGCACAAACCTTATGGACTCATTGGGGAAGAGATGGTTCCTGAAGAGATGATGGAACAATAGACATCTTTATGTCTTACTAGCCCAGTAAGTTTTTTTGATTGGCCACACTTAACATAAAGAAATACTGTAAATAGAGTGAATGAGCAGAGGCACCCTGTCATTCTAGTAACTAACAATGTTTTGTAATACTTTTACATAAATTAAGGGTCCTCAACTTCTTCAACCCCATTTGTCTCTAGCAGAATTAAATGCCTGTGGGCTCTATGAGAACCTGTTAAGCCCAAAATCACAGCAAAGGGATTATTAGGAAAAGAAAGACGGAGATCACAGTAAGACATGCACATGGTGATAAAATGAAATGTCATTACTAGTTGTCGCCATCATTCTTTATAACGCGTCATAAGTTATCTGCTCCTGTCATACGTTGTTTAAACTTTCCTATAAGTTTCCAGCGCTGCACTCGTCATATGACTACCTGCTCTTTCTTGTTTCCGAAGGCACAGCGGCTCTGTAAACGTTGTGGGCAGGCTTGGAGAGCTGCGACACTTGAAGGCTGGAAGCTCTATCACGACCCTAATGTTAATGGAGGTATTTTAGTAGATTTTATTCTGAGAGTTGGGGATATATTTAGCTCTAAATGCCAGTGTTTGTGCGGTATAGCTTTTGTGTTTAAAAATCAATAAAAGATCTCATTTTAAACTATATATTTTATTTCTTTAACTGTTTTATAGGAACAGAATTAGAGCCTGTTGAAGGGAATCCGTATAGATGCATTTGGAAAATAAGTTGTTGGAGAATGGCAGAAGATGTAAGATAAAATGAAATATTTACTGATACTGATTTTTATTCTAATTAATTGAAGGCCTGCAGAAGGTGCTATGAAATGTTCAGAGTAGTATAAGACTAAATTCCCTGCTTTCAAAGAACTTGCAGTCAAATTGAGGAATAGGAATTGGCAGACTTAGTGACTAATCAGAATCACTCTGTAGACACTAAGTAGTCAGAATTAAACATTAATATAAGGCAAAAATGTAAAGGAAGTACCAATGAATTCTGAGAATAAGCATTGGGCTAAAACTGGTTCCCAGGAAAGAGAATTAAATTGAACTTTTAAAAATTAGTAGGATTTGGGCTATTGGGCATGCAAATAAAGAATTCTAGGTGGGATCACAGGTTATGATGCAACTTGTGCATTCCTAAAAATCACTGCAGCATGCAAAATTGTACAAAAACCCACAGGACTTTTGGGGGGAAAGGAGTTAAGAGCGCAAGACTCACAAACCATCAGAGATACATAAAAAGATAAAAACAATGGAAACAGCAGTTTCACAGTTAAATGCTTAGCAAATGCATAAATACTATAAGTGTGGCACTTTACCTTGAAAGAGACCTGAAGTTTGTTTGTGGAATTGGGTGTCAGAGGGTTCCAGCTTATGAATTACTGTGAAGTGGTAAAAGGTTATCTGAGATCAAATAGAAAATTATAATACTTGCTATGCATTCATTTAGCTTATAACACTCCTGATGAATTGAAGTAGCTGGTAGATGTTTGAGGTGTGTTACCTTTGTATATTTTCCAGTGACCAGTTCAGCTGGGTGTAGTTTTCTGCATTCACTTAGTGTTTCTTGAGGATGTAATTATGCACAAGCAGGTGGGAAATTTGCATTATGTTCAGATTGTTCCTTGACATACCAGTTGCATTGGAACAAATTCACATTTTCAAAATAAACACTGTAACAGAACTGACTAATGGAAAAGGTGATTGAAAGAGGTAAATTATGAACAGACAGAGGTGGTCCTCAAGTGCTGCTCTACAGAATGAGAAGTGGTTGGATTTTTTTGTTTTTTTTTTTTTAATGGTGGTGACCATTGAAACCTCCAGGGCACATGACAGCAGTATTTTAAGATTAGCTTGGCAGTAGAAAATAGGCTTAAAATTGAACGGACTAAAGGCCAAGAAACTAGTTAGGAGCTTGTCAGAATTATTCAGACACTAAGTAATTAAGGGCCTGTCCTAGAGTGATATTGAGAGTGAAAAGGAAGGGAGCAAGAACGGTCAGGACAAGTACTTGAAGAGAGAAGGTAGATGAGGACTCGGACAGTAAGAGTCCCCTAGGTCATGTGTGTGGATGATAAGAAAACTGAAAGTGCCATTTATAGATGCAGGAAGTAAAATGGAATAATTTAATGAATATAATTAATTTTACTTAGGATTTTGATGCAAACTGATGCCTGACAGGTTCCAAGTGCTTTGTTTTGATGTTTTAAAGTCAGTATCAGGTAGTGTTAGATATTTAGAAACTTTGTAACTGAAAAAACTTGTATAAATTCTATCTAAAATAAAATTTGACTTTTATAAATAAAGAATCCATTACACTTCTATCCGCTTTCACCCTGTATTTGAAATTCAGATGTTTGACTTCTCCTGAAGATTTCAGCATGGAATATATCATCAAACCGTGGGATCTTTTCTTCTTACTACCCCACTAGATCTTTTGCTAAGTTTAGAAACTATCAAATAAATAAGTTCAGTTTAGCAGACATTGCAAAATTTTAGGTGATGGGAAAAAATTGACATACTAAGAAAAATGATTTTCCAAATTTATATTTATTGTATTTCAGGAACTTTTTAATAGATATGAGAGAGCAATTTATGCTGCTTTAAGTGGGAATCTCAAACAGGTATGCAGTCTATTTTAATAATTCTTTATTCCCCGTGAAACGATCTGAAACATAAAATATTCTAATAACTGTATATAATAAATTTTATAAACTTAAGTTACTTTTTAAGAGTAGCAATGAGCCCTGGCTTGTGTGGCTCAGGGGACTGACTGTTGGTCTGCGAGCCAAAGGGTCATGGGTTCAATTCCCAGTCACAGCACATGCCTGGGTTGTAGGCCAAGTCCTTGTTTGTGGGCCTGCGGGAGGTGACCAATTGTTTTATCTCTTACACATTGCTGTTTCTCTCCCTCTCTTTCTCCTTCTCCTCCCCCTCTCTAAAAGTAAACAAAATCTTTAAAAAAAGAAGTAGCAATGATAAAGATCATCATGAAATAGAATAGTGACTTGAGCTGCTTAATATGATGTATCCCATACACCAAATGATGATTTAATACATGAAATCAGACTTAATTTCTAAGAATTGTAAATTTAATTACAACATACATTTATTGATGACTGTGGTGTGCATAGCTTTATGCAGAAGTGTATCACTGAGGCACAGCACTGTTTGGATTGTCTAACAGCCGTTTACAGCTATTTTGAGGTATGTTACAGTAATTAGTTGAAACTGCATAATAAATCAGCATGGAAAATTGATGTTATTGTGTACTCAGTATGGAAAAACCTTAATAGTTAAAACTTAGAAGGTGTGGTTTGTCAGGGAGTAGGTCAGTTATTTGATATTTTACATTATAATCCACAATATTTTGTGATTATAGTGACTTTATAGTCCAAATCAATGGATGTAACTGCTTTCACTTTCTTTTTTGTTGACTATGTTTGTGTGTTTCTGTTTTGGAATGGCGAAAAGCTTCTTCCTGTCTGTGACACCTGGGAAGACACAGTGTGGGCCTACTTTCGAGTGATGGTGGACAGTCTGGTAGAACAGGAGATCCGGACGTCAGTAATAACTCTGGATGAAACTGAAGAACTCCCTAGAGAATATTTGGAAGCAAAGTGAGTTTGTTGGTTTTAGTTTTGGGGATTTTTAGTATATAAGGTGTGTCCAGAAAAAAATCTAGCCATTGTTAATATAACGAGAATGGTTTACACAACATCCGTGTGACCTGGCAGCCGTGGAGATTAGACTGGAATGCACATGTGTGAACGATGATGATTTCACTGTACTAGTCAGTAGGGGCAGTAGACACCGGTGAGTGATCGTGTGTACTGCATGGCTATCACATTCAAAATGACTGAGCGAGTAGAGCAATGAATCTGCATCAAATTTTGTGTTAAGGCTGAACATTCCTCCAAGGACATGATTTTGGTGATTCAGAAGGCCATAGCTGTGGGCAAGTGGTGCTTGGCAGCTTCACCATGACAACACATGCATCATGCACATCCATTGCATCTTGTGCAAGGTTTTTTGGCGAAACATCAAGTCACCCATGTGACTCAGATTTGGCACCCTGTGACTCCTGGCTGTTCCCAAAACTAAAATCACCTTTGAAAGGGAAGATATTTCAGACCATTGATGAGATTCAGGAAAAGATGATGGGGCAGCTGATGGCGATTGGGAGAACTGTGTGAGGTCCCAAGGTGCCTGCTTTGAAGGGGCCTGAGGCATCAGTGTCCTATGTACAATGTTTCTTGTATCTTGTGTCTTCTTCAGTAAATGTCTCTATTTTATATTACATGGCTGGATACCTTCTGGACGGACCTCCTACTCTAAAGTTTTATTTTATATTCATTGTTCATATTATTAATATTATCCCTTTCCTGTCTTTCTTTTGAAGTTGGACCTTAGAAAAGGTTTTTGAAGAACTTCAAGCTACTGATAAAAAGGTAAATATTAATATGAATATTTTACAATAACTGAATAGTAAACAGTAAATGTTATGCCGCTGTGCACTGTAGCTGGGAGGCAAAAAAAAGTGAAACCATGTTATTCTTTCCCTTCTTTTCCTCACCTATTATCTGAATAAGAGACATTCTGTGAAAAGAAAAACCTAATCGCATATTTAAGTAATACATTATTTCTGTTTCTTTGGTTTAGGATTGGTTTCATCTAAATATATGTTATGCATATAACCTAATTTATCCCTTTCCTTTTGAAAAATAAAAACACATAATGAAAAATAATAAAGACTTCCTAGATCTCAAAATAATCTATCGTTTCTTAAAGTAGTATGCTTTAAGCCCTGGCTGGCGTAGCTCAGTGGATTGAGCACGGGCTGGGAACCAAAGTGTCCCAGGTTCGATTCCCAGCCAGGGTACATTCATGGGTCGCAGGCCATAACCCCCAGCAACCACACATTGATGTTTCTCTCCCTCCCTCCCTCCCTCCCTCCCTCTCTCTCTCTCTCTCTCTCTCTCTCTCTCTCTCTCTCTCTCTCTCTCCCCCTCTCCCCCCCTCCCCCCTTCCCTCTCTAAAAATAAATAAAATCTTTTAAAAAAAAAAGTAGTATGCTTTAAAAATTTTTAAATGACCAAAGTAATAGCATATGTCCCTGGAATACAGTAACCCAATAATAAAACCTTTATAATAATTTCCTCTCAACACCTTATGGTTATTCTCATTCCCCTGAGATGGTAAAGCATATTGAAAAGTACCCTTCCATATCTTTCTCCATACTCTTGCAAATATTGTAGGAATAATATAGATACTCTTTTGTAGGATTTTGGGTTTTGTTTTCCTCATACTAATATACTTGGATTTTGTCTTCATTTAATGATACTCGAAGTTAGTGGATATAGAGTTAAATTAACATCCTAAGATATTCTTTTTAAAAGGTATATAATGTTCAGTAGAATGAGATAAAATTTTTAAATTATCCCACTTTTAGTGATATCTAGGTTGTTTCTAGCACTATAATGAACATTTTTCATGTATATACTTACCTTTTTTTGGACTAGAAGATGTACTTGCCCCCCCTCCTCTCCCCCAAATTTGGGAGGAATAATGGTTGTTAATGCTGCTGTTGAGTTCTGTTTACATTTACATTGGTGAAATACTGTGTTATTTATGTTAGTAAATATTTTACCACATTTTTTGCTTCAAAAAATTTTTACCTATTTTTCTTTAAAACCTGGGTGCATCTAATTGTCTGAAAAATGCAGGGTGGGGGGTGCATATACACATCTATTAGTCCTTTTTCTTTAGGATAGGTTTCCTGAAAGTGAGGTTGCTGGTAAAGGGGTATATGAATATTAAATTAATTAACTGGCTATAGCAATTATTTTATACTCCCACAAGTAACTTATTTATTTATTTTAATATATTTATTGATTATGCTATTACAGTTGTCCCAATTTTCCCCCTTTGCTCCCCTCCACCTGGTACCCCCCATTCCCCCTGCAGTCCCCCCTTTGGTCATGTCCTCAGGTCTTTCACATAAGTTCTTTGGCTACTCCATTTCCTATACTGTTCTAAACTCCCCCTATCTCTTCTATACCTACCAATTTGTACTTCTTAATCCCTGCGCCTTTTCCACCATTCTCCACCTACCCCGCTCCCAACTAATAAGCCTCCAAATTATCCTCATATCTGTGATTCTATTTCTGTTTCTGCTTGTTTACTTAGTTTGATTCAGTTGTTGATCATTATGAATTTGTTGCCATTTTAATGTTCATAGTTTTCATCTTCTTTTTGTTAAATCCCATGAACATTTTCTGTAATAATGGCTTAGTGGTGATGAACTCCTTTACCTTGTCTAGGAAGCACTTTATCTACCCTTCCATTCTAAATGATAGCTTTGCTGGATAGAGTAATCTTGGTTGTAGGTCCTTGCTTTTCAGCACTTTGAATACTTATTTTCAGTCCTTTCTAGCCTACAAAGTTTCTTTTGAGAAATCAGCTGATAGTCTTAGGGATTTCCTTTGTAGGTAACTCTGCTTTTCTCTTGTTGCTTTTAAAATTCTTTCTTTATCTTTAACCTTTAGCATTTTAATCATTATGTGTCTTGGTATGGTCCTCTTTTGTGCATCTTGTTTTGGACTCACTGTGCTTCCTGAACTTGTGTGTCTATTTCCTTCACCAAATTTGGGAAGTTTTGTTTCATTAGTTTTTTCAATTGAGTTTTCAATTTCTTGCTCTTTCTCTTCTCCTTCTGACACCACTATGATTCGAATACTGGTACATTTGAGTTGTCCCAGGGGCCCCTTAGCCTATCCTTATTTTATTTTGATTGTTTTTTCTTCTTGCTGTTCTGATTGAATGTTTTTTTTTTTCTTCCGTATGTTCCAAATCATTGATTTTCGGCTTCATCCATTCCACTGTTGGCTCCCTGTAATTTTTTCTTTATTTCAATTAGTTTACTCTTCATTTCTGCCTGGGTCTTGTTTTATGCTGTTGAAGTACTCAGTGAGTTCCTTGAGCATCCTAATAACCAGTGTTTTGAACTCTGCATCTGATAAATTGTTTATCTTCATTTTGTTTAGTTCTTTTTCTGGAGTTCTGTCCTTTCATTTGGGCCATGTTTCTATGTCTTCTCATTTTGGCAGCCTCCCTGTGCTTGTTTCTGTGTGTTAGGGAGAGCTGCTTGGACTCCATCTTATAGTTTGGCCTATTGTAGAAAAGCGCACTGGTAAGTGGGATGTGGCGGAACCTCAGACCTGTGTAAACTAGGTTGATGGAGTCTCTAATATAGTGTCATCACCCTGTTGCTCTGTGTCGGGGAGGACTCAGAAAGGGGACAGTGCTGCTGCCTGGCCTCTGGTGTTCTGTCAGAGAGGGACCTGTCTTCCCACTCTTGCTCTGATGCCAGACATTTTAGCTTCTCCCCATATGCCATTGGTGCCCTTCCAACTGCTGCCCTGGTGCTAGACCCAAAGGGGATGAGTATGTATAAGTCCTAAGTCTGTTGTGGGCCTTTAAGAGGAGGCCCCTGAGAATCTCACAGTTTCTTCTGCTGCCCCACCCCCCACTGCATTTTATAGCCAGAAGTTATGGGGACTTACCTTCCTGGCACTGGAACCCTAGGCTGGGTGGTCTGGGTTGTGGCTGAAATCTTTGCGTCGGAGGTATCCCTCCCGATTTTTATCCACCACACATGGTTGTGGGACTATCCCTTCTATGTCTCCACGTCACCACATCTCCGCCCCTCCTATCCATCAGGATGAATGTGACTTCTTTAATTCCTTAGTTGTTGGACTTCCATACAGCTCGATTTTCTGAGGATTATGGATGATAGTTGTTTTGTAGTTTAGTTGTAAATTTTGCTGTGATGGTGCTAGGAGGCGAGCCATGTTTACCAAGCCTCCATTTTGCCCGGGAGTTCCCACAAGTTTATTAATGTGTTAATTCCCTGCATTCTCACTGGTCCCAGATATCACCCTTTTTAATTTTTTGCCAGTCCATCAGAGTAAATGGAAAATAGGACTGCATTGTTCTGGTCACATTTTTCTGTGTATTCATAAGGCTGAGCAAATTCTCCTTTGTTTATTGACCATCTGTGAATGTCCCTGTTCAGATCTTTTACCCAATTTTCTCTTGAGTTTCATATTTTTCTTATTGTATAATGAGTTCTTTGTATAATAAGAAAATTAATGCTTTTTCTGTCAAGGGTTTATTGCCAGTTTATTATTTTGGAGATTCCAGTTAATGCAAGTAAATCAAGAAAGTCAAGGAATAGGTAATTAGAAAAGAGGGAACATTTTCATATGATAGAAGTGTAATCTAGAACCTCAAAATTCAGTAAATTACTAGAATTAATAAGAATCTATTCAATAGCCTTTCTATACTTGTCACTAGTTATAAAAAGATACAGCCCTCCCCAAAAGTGCCATTTAAATTATTGACTAAGATACCTAGGAATAAAAATTAACCAAAGGTTTGAGAGCCTTCCCAAAGAAAACATGAGTAAATAGATATACCACGTTCCCAGATCTGAGAACTGAATGTAAATGTCATTCATTGCAAAATTAACAGAAAATCCTAGTGCTTTAGATTATTTCTAGACAGAAAATTTCCAAATAGAAGAATAAGTAAAAATGAATGGCAAGAAAATTTGTAAAAGAACGATAGTTATGGGATTGTTGTCTTCACAATAAAACTTTAATATAGAAATACAGTAGAACAGTATGGAATTGGCACAGGAATAAATAGATCAGTGAAGTTCAAAAGTTCATATGAGATCCAAATAGATGAGAACTTACTAGATGAAAGAGGTAACCTTTCCTATTAGAGGGAAAGGGATGGTTTAGTTAGATACAAGGCGTGAGCATAATTGACTTTTCATCCGGAAAGAAAGCAAAGCTAGATCCCTACCTCATGCCATGTATTACAAGAAATTCCAGATAAAGCAATGGTTCAAATGTAAAAAGTATAAATGCTAAAGGAAGATTTAGACAACTAAATAAAAATTTTAAACATTGGACAAAAAATAAACTACCAATTTTTGGGGACTGTAAGATGCAACAGACCATAAGATGCACTTAGGTTTTAGAGGAGCAAAATAGGGGAAAAAGTTTTTGAAGCAGAAGATGTGGTACAATATTTAATAACATAAATAACACAGGCCAGCACTCCATCCCTCCACAGTAAGCCAGGTAAGCTACAGTTGGACTATAAGATGCACCCTCATTTCCACCCAGATTTTGGGGGGGGGGTGTCTTATAGTCCAAAATACGGTATTTGCTGCAAGAAGTCCAGCTGCAGGTTACTCTAAATGGTTTTTTCAACTCTGTGCCTAATCACTAGTTTGATGCCGTTTTTATTATTCTCAGTGCCATGTTCAGAAGAGGATACTTAGAGCATGCTTTTAAGCACAGCTGTTCATGTTGATGGAAATTTTCATTGTCGCCCTGGCTGGCATAGCTCAGTGGATTGAGCGCGGGCTGCGAACCGAAGTGTCGCAGGTTCGATTCCCAGCCAGGGTACATGCCTGGGTTGCAGGCCATGACCCCCAGCAACCGCACATTGATGTTTCTCTCTTTCTCTCTATCTCCCTCCCTTCCCTCTCTAAAAAATAAATAAATAAAATCTTAAAAAAAAAAAGAAATCTTCATTGTCTCATCTAATTAGTAGTAAGGAAAACAGTAGTAAAATATAAGAAATTAAAGTTTGGTAACATTCATAGAGACTAAATTGTTTTATCACAGTTCTCTGCTTTCAAAGATAGCATTCAGTCCTGGATTTGTAAGCTTAAGCATATTCCGAAGGCAGTATCCTTCCCATATTTTATTTTGTTTTGATTTCCTGTGATCCTTCCTTTCCAACTTTTTCTTTAGGTATATGTCTTCAAAAGCTTGACATTTTTAGTTTAACAATGAGTACATACTATACAATGACCACTAGAAGATTTATGGAAAATGTAAAATTTTTTTCAGAGAGTTCTGGAAGAGAATCAAGAACATTATCATACAGTTCAAAAATTCCTTATCCTGGGAGATATTGATGGTAAAATTATAATTTTATTTTACTTTATATGAGTTCCTGGTTTTCTTACAGTAATTTTGTAAAAAGTTGTCAAAGCAATGCATATGATTTCTTTTAATCCTTATAAATATTAGCCTATTTGAACACAACTATCTACTTGTTCTGAAGTTTGAATTTCATCCAGAGTCTGTTTTCTGTGATGGTTGTTAACAATGAGATAGCAACTAAATAGCACTACAGGGATGTGGTTAAATGTTCCTGGTAATGTATATTTATCTCCTTTTGATTTTTATCCCTATTATTGCATCTTTGCTTTGATGGCTTGTAGGTTTGATGGATGAGTTTAGCAAATGGCTTTCCAAAAGCAGAAATAATCTACCTGGACACCTCCTCCGTTTCATGACTCATCTCATTTTGTTTTTTCGCACACTGGGACTACAGACCAAAGTAAGCAAAAATGAACCATTTACTCTTCTCTGCAAGGCAGATGCTTTATACCTGTCATCAGGAACACACTGCTTGTTTGTTGTTTTCTAGTAGTTGATGGGGTGCAGAACTCTTGTATACAGTCTCACATGCTCACTCAATGGTAACTCACTGTGGGTAACTTGTTAAAGTTCTAATCTGTGGCTGCAGAATGCTTATGTTTTTCTGGTTTCTGGTAAATTTGTAACTTTAATCCTTATTAGTACCCAACTTGGAATCAACCAGCTAAGCTAACTGAACCACACTACATTCTGCGTGAGATTTTAAACCTTTGTTTTCTTTTTCTTTTTTCCCTAAGTGATGAATATCATTTTGGTTAGAATTCATGTAGAAGGCAGAATGATACAATAGTTACAAACTTGGGTTTTAGAGTAAGACTCCTGGTTCACAGCCTTACCCAACAACTTCTAATTCGTAATTCTGGGTAAATAAAACCTCCATAGGTCTTAGTTTCTTCCCCTGTAATATGTGAACAATAGTAGTAACTATCCACAAAGAATATGGTGTGGTTAAATCAGATAGTGCATGCTGTGCTATGCACTTAGCCTGTCATATAGTTATTGCTCAATGTTGAATTTCAATCATTAAATAATTTAATAGTAGAATTTTTATTAGATATAGTGCTGGTACACATAAGCAGTTGTGTTTATAATTGAATTATATCTTTTTTCCCTATGAAGGAAGAAGTTTCCATTGAGGTTTTAAAGACATACATACAGGTAAATGTTAAGAATTCACAATTTAATTTTTTTTTTTACTATTTTAATGAAAAAGAATGGTCATAATTTTAATACCCAACAGAAGGAAGTTCATCAGAGATTCTTTTTTTTTTTTTTTTTTTAAGATTTTATTTATTGTTTAAAGAGGGGAAGGGAAGGAGAAAGAGAGGGAGTGAAACATCATTGTGTGGTTACTTCTGGCACACCCCCTATTGGGGACCCAGGCCATGTCCCAGGCATGTGCCCTGACTGGGAATCGAACCACTGACCCTTAATTTGCAGGCTGGTGCTCAATCCACTGAACCACACCAGCCAGGGCTGAGATCTTTTAATTTCATAAGTTCATATTTTAGAGTGTAAAATTATTCTGTTTAGCAGCACAAATCTGTTTGTATGAATTTCTTCTAAATATGTTTGAAATTTTGAATAAACTTAAAAAGTACCACTCATTCTTGAAGTACTTTATTATTGACACTCTGTGATCTTTTTCTATTTTCTAGCTTTTAATAAATGAGAAACATACAAATCTTGTAGCATTTTATACCTGTCATTTACCTCAAGACCTAGCTGTTGCCCAGTATGCATTATTTTTGGAAGGTGTTACGGAATTTGAACAGCGTCACCATTGCCTGGAGCTGGCTAAAGAAGCAGGTAAAAATGATTAAGAACTTCATCTATTGGGCTTAAGTAAAATTTATCTTTCTAGTTTTAAATCTTATTTCTCTTGAGGGAATTTCAGTGAAATTCTGTTTTAGGAATAAAATGTACTTTCACTCATGTAACTTTTAATTTTGTCATTTTTAAAACAATGTCTTTCATACTTCGTTATACTTTTTAAAAATTATTATCCCTGTCCTAGCTGGTGTGGCTCAGTGAAATTGAGTGCCAGCCTGCAAACCAAAAGGTCTTTGGTTCAATTCCTAGTCAAGGCACTTGGCTGAGTTGCAGGCCAGTTGGGGGCATGCAGAAGGCAACTGATGTATCTCTCGCACATTGATGTTTCTCTCCCTCTCTTTCTTACCCTCCCTTCCTCTCTCTCTAAAAATAAGTAAATAAAATTAAATAAATAAATTAAAATGATCTCAAATATACCAAATTATTGTGACAGTTTAGAGAATATTAGTGTGAACGATTACTTCTTGCTTTTGTCTCTTCAAAAAATTCTTTAGATTTGGATATTGCTACTATAACAAAAACTGTAGTTGAGAATATTCGAAAGAGAGATAATGGTGAATTCAGTCATCATGACCTGGCCCCAGCCCTAGATACGGGCACTACCGAGGTAATATGAGGGGAAGAGGGAATGTTGGGCTTTCGTGAACTTCTGCCTTAAAATGCTCTGGCTTCTTCTTTTTTTTAAGAATCTTCCTTTGTCAGCCAAACCTTTTAAATTATAAAAATTGGGAGCAAACTTAAGGTCTCATGTAAAGGTTTACTTACAGTAGTATTAAGTTAAAGAAAACTTCTTTTGTAGAAAAATTCCTGAGTATTGGATTTTTGCTCATCAGATTATTCTATATACTTGGTCAGTCACTAACTCTTATGTGGTTTATTTATTCCTATTTTCAGAAAGGAATGAAAGTTTTATCCGGGAAAGAAAAAATGTTAGAGTAACATTTAAAGGAATCAATGATTAAATTGGTAGGACATAGAATATGTAATTCCAGATTCACAGTTCAGTAAGTTTTTCTGTAATTTAATGGAAAGCTATCAAATGTGAAAATAAACTCAGGAAAGCTAGATTCTTTCACAGTTTTGTATAACTTGAAGGAAAATGATGTTCACTAAAATGACAATGTAAGTCAATTCTACTAATTTACAGAATATCTTAGAAAATAATAAAATTGATGGTTATTTTTCTTTAATTTTTCAATTAAATGAATAGGAGGACCGTTTGAAAATTGATGTAATTGACTGGTTGGTGTTTGACCCAGCACAGAGGGCAGAAGCATTAAAACAAGGCAATGCTATAATGAGAAAATTCTTGGGTATGCTGTATTTTTATATTCTTTCTTAAAGTTTTTGTTCAAGTCCATATATTCTTGAACTTTGTTTTTTGTGTTTGTTTTTCTAACCCTTCCAATAAGGGAGGGTACAAAATAGCCACTCCTATATCAAACTTTGATGTTATGAAATAAAATATATTTACAGTGAACTTTCATGTCCTACTTAATTTTGCATAGAAAAAGGTAATCCTTTTTTTAAGATGCAGAAGTATGTAAAAGTAACTGCATTTAGTGAATCCTTTTGTGACTATATCATTGAAATAAGGAAAAAGCCCAGCCATCAGGCAGAAAGGTCACCCAGACCTTTAACAGAAGTACATGGGACCTGAAATGGTTACCACTAGCTGTAAAAGTTGGACACCAGTGATTAGACTCCATTAGAAACCATTACACAGAAATCCACATAGATTAAAAAAATTTATATCTTTTTCACAGCATCAAAAAAGCATGAAGCTGCAAAAGAAGTATTTGTGAAAATTCCTCAGGATTCCATAGCAGAAATCTATAATCAGTGGGAAGAACAAGGAATGGAAAGTCCACTTCCTCCTGAAGATGATAATGCTATCAGAGAACATTTGTGCATTAGAGCTTATTTGGTGAGTTTGTAAAGAAAACAAATGTTCTGCCTTCATGATGATTTTTCTGATTCACTCTCAGACTCTAAACTGTTTCCAAAAGCGGTGACTGGCTCATTATCTAATCTCGCTGGTGACTCTGGTACTGACGGACCCAAGGGCACTAAGTCATGACCTGGTTCTCATTAGCTGAGCCTCCATTTAATGCCAACCAACCAAGAACATCTCACATGGCAGACAGTGTATGTGATGTCTGAAACTTGGGTTTTCTTAAGATTCTTTGAATGCTTGTCTCAACTTTAATTTCTGCTTTTAATAACTGAGAAAAGCAATATATTCTCTATTAGTTATGACTAAAATAACATATCATTCAAAATCCATTCAACAAATAATGAAATGATTACAGTGGGCTAGGTTCTAGGGCTAAATCTGTGGGGGGCTTTCTGCCCTTCTAGAAACCAGTAGACCAGTTAAGAAAACAGATAGGCAAACACGTGTACTACACAGAGTGATGACATTACAGTGATAAATGTGAAGATACACGTCTGATCAGGGCGCTAAGCAAGGAGTAGGTGCCAGAAAACACAATAGTATGAACTTTGCTGGTGTTTGTCACTTGCAAAACATTTATTCACAATGATTTTTTTTTTTTTTTGCATAAAAGCGAAGTATTAAAATTTTATTTTTTGATGCTGCAAAATTATGTCTAAGAACTGAATTTTAAAAACTCATATGTGAAGTTTTATTTCTTGTTCTGTATTTTTCTATTTCCTTTTATATATTAGGAAGCCCATGAAACCTTTAATGAGTGGTTTAAGCATATGAATTCAGCTCCACAAAAACCTAGTTTGATACCTCAACCAACTTTTACTGAGAAAGTGGCTCATGAACACAAAGAAAAGAAATATGAAGTAAGTTGAATATAGATGAAACCTGTCTATTGCATTTTAATAATACATGCTGTATTCATAAAAGGTCATTTTTTAATAACTATATTCCTATTATAATAGGTGATCTTGCTGTTAATGTTCTACTTTGCAGGGGTAGGAAGCCTTCTGTTAAGTTATTGTTCTATAGATAATTAACTAGACCTGAAACATACCTTCAGATGATAGTAGTATTCACTTACAAAGCTATTATTTTGGTGTTTTGTTTAACTGCAGTCTGTTGATGTTTATGTTTATTTTGGCTGACTGAATGTCAGCACTTGAGAACAGCCGTTTTCAACTGGTTTGCTGCAAGAATTTTTAAAACATGCAATGCCTGACTATTTAGTAAGAGGCACTGACCTCTTTTTCCTTGTATTGCCAAATAAAAACATGACAACAGCCAACATAACAATAGCCCTGCAGTGTGAATGCCTTGTCTTGAACCATAAATGTATAGGTCATATAATAGTGTACCATATTGGTCACGTCACATAATAAGATTGCATCTGATTGGTTAATTATAGGTCACTTTGGAGCAAAAAGGTGTAGGCAGTTATTTTTTGTTTTTTTGTAAGACAGTCAAAGTTATACCTATGTATCCGATCAACAAAAAATATATTTTTTGGTGTGATGCAGAATGTTAGTAATTAGTTTATGTGTGCCATGAGATGAACAGGGTTAAAAAATGTTGCCTTTTTTTTAAAGCTGGCTTGCTTTGTTTGTTAATCCTCACCTGAGGACATGCTTATTGATTTTTAGAGAGAGGAGAAGGGAGGGAGAGACAGAAACATTGATGTGAGAGAGAAATATACATCAGTTGCTTCTCATACACACCCTAGTGAACCTAGGTATGTACCCTGACTGGGAATCGAACCTGCAAACTTGGTTTACAGGACAATGCTCCAACCAACTGAGCCACACTGGCCAGGGTAGAAATTGCTGTTTTAGAATGATGTTCCATATATATATTCCTGACTGTACTTTACAAATACATTATTTATTGGTTTTCATCTATGATATCTCCCTTATGTTTGTTTTGCAGATGGATTATAGTATTTGGAAAGGGCATTTGGATGCCTTAACTGCTGATGTGAAGGAGAAAATGTATAATGTCTTGTTGTTTGTTGATGGAGGCTGGATGGTAGATGTTAGAGAGGTAAGCTGTGTGTATTATTTAGAGTTACAAGCAAAAAATACCAACAAAATAATCTGTTTTGTTTTGCTCTGAATAGGAGCATGTGTAGTTCTTATATAACCTTTATACTTACAACTGAACATCCCTTAATTTAAGACTAAAGTAAAAATACCAGCTAGGAATGGGAATATTCTACTTGGGTAAACTATTTCTTTAGATTTAGTATGTTCACTCAGAATACTAAAATCTTTTTTTTTTAATTCTGGACCTAAATTTAAAAAAAAAATTATACATATATTCAACTCAGTTTAAAAGATACAAAGATAAGTCTTAGTAGTATGAATGAGATATGTAAAGCAGTAACTCTTGCCTCTAGGTCTCCACTTAAAAGACCTGGAAAGCGTTTAAAAAATACTGGGTTCCACCCCCAGAGTGTCTAGTTTAATTAGTCTCAGGGAGGGCGCTTGCTTGGCTGTCCTTTTTTTAATTGCCTAGAGAGCTTTAATGTATAGGCTGGTTTGAACAGCAGTTACGAAAGTACTAAATACCATAAGAAACACACAAATTAAGAATTCTGTAAGTTCAAGAAATAGAAAGGTTGCTCTTTCTAGAAGAGATGCGGACAGGATGCTTGAAAGGTAGTCATTTTAACAATTTGATAACCACCTGATGTCTCTCTGTAGGATGCTGAAGAAGACCCTGAAAGAACACATCAAATGGTTTTACTGAGAAAGCTTTGTCTGCCAATGTTGTGTTTTCTGCTTCACACCATACTGCACAGCACCGGTCAGTACCAGGAATGCCTGCAGTTAGCAGACATGGTGTCCTCTGAGCGCCACAAACTGTATCTGGTAAGTTCTGGAGCATTTGCACTGTTAGATTTTAGTGATTTGGTAAGCTCTACTTAGATTTTCTCGAAGTAATAATCCCATTTTAATGATTGTGGCCCCCCATTCCCCCCAAAAATATATACGTGCTTCCTAAGCAGTTAGAAGTATATAGATTGGCTCAGAGAAATCCTAGCCATGCTAACACACTGGCCTCTGGCTACATAAATATTAAGAGGGCATTTTTTTCTTACGTTAAGCTGATCAGGTTGATTATGTGAATATAAGTTCTTACTCTTCTTTGTTCTCATTTTCAACTTTTTTCTCTTTCAAAAATCAGGTGTTTTCTAAGGAGGAACTAAGGAAATTGCTACAGAAGTTAAGAGAATCCTCTCTGATGCTCCTAGACCAGGGACTTGATCCGTTAGGGTATGAAATTCAGTCATAAATCACCTGTTCTTTGTAATTTCACTAATTTCCATGATAAATGGAGTCTTTTGTAAAATATACATATTTGTAATTACTGGGTTTTTCTTTTGAATTATTGTGGGGAAAAATTTTTTTAAAACTTAGACATTTGAATTTTATACTTTTCAGAATATTATGGTGATACTGAAATTATAGTGTATTATATGACTATTTCCCTGTGTTTATTAATAAAATTATATAAAAATAAAAATTTTCTTTTCCTACAAATTCCAGGCTTGTTTCTCTGTTGTGTAGTAAGAAATTAAAATTCTTATTCTACATTTTTCCTATGATCATAAGTGCTCTGGTATCTTAAAATTATGAAGAGGGTGGAAAGTAGATTTAAGCCAGGTATGTAATTTCTCATTGTAAAACTTAGTATTTTTTAAACATTACAGATAAGGTAAATTTAGGAAGAATGTTATCTAAAATAATATTAAGCTATTATTTTCTTTATTTTGAAGACATTTCTAGTTTATTAACTCATTCGGCAAACCTGCTACTAAAATGTAGCATGTAAAGACATAGTGTAGGACCTGGAACACAGTGAACTCTGAATACAAAGTGAGTAAAATCTAATGCAGCCCTTCTGGCAGGGGAAATACAATAAATATATATTATAAATGCCATTACAAAATACAAGCAATCTTAAGCAGGAAGAAGCTATTTCCAGCTAAAAGGTCTCTGAGGAAGTAGCATTTGGGCTGGGGTTTGAATAATGCACTAAATTTGCAAAGGCAAAGATAAAGCACAAAGAAGAAGGGTGAGGCACTACAGATTAGGAAATCAGTGTGATTAAGGCCGAGAAATAGAACTGCATATTTATGATTCAACCAATATACCACACTGACTAGAGTGTAGGATTTATAAATGGAAAAAGTGGAGAGAGAATGTGAGTCTAATAGAAAACATGGTCTAGGTTAGTAACTACTGAAACTAGCTTCTGGATCTCCCGAGGAATTTGTTAAATATATGTATTTACAGATGCCACCTCTAGAGATGTTATGCTCAGGAGGCCTGGAATGGGGTCATAGAATTTGTATTTTTAAATAGAAGAAGCAATGGATAATTTCTGAATAGCTAAATTTGAGCCATTCTGGCTTAAATCAGAGATGGGTATTGGTACTCCTCCTGTACCTAAAGCAGATAGCAGTAGTTGATCATAATGCAGTCTTCTTGGCATCAAACAGGAAGAGGTGTAGAGACAATGGACTCTGCCTTGTTTTTATTCTGGCTAAAGTGATCAAAGATGAAGTAATTTTTCATCAAAACCTCTTTAATTTTTATCTCTTCCCATGTATCCATTTTAAAGTGAGGTAGAGCCATATGAACTGATAAGAGTAAATCTAACAAAACATGTATGGGATTTGTATGTTGAAAACTACAAAATACTGATGAAAGAAACCAAAGAAGAGTAAAATAAATGGAGAGACACGCCTTGTTCATTAACTGGAAGACAACATGGTAAAGATGTCCCTTCTCAAATTGATATTCATGTTTAACACCATTCCTATCAATGTTTCAGCAGAAAAATGGATTGCATATTAGTTGGGATGACTGAATTAATATTAATTTTCTTAGGTATGATAATGGTATTGTGGCTAGGTAGGAGAATGTCCTTATTCTTAGAAGATGCATGAAATACTTGAAACAAACCGTCATGAAATCTGCACTTTATTTTGAAATGGTTCAGCTTTTAAAATAAAAGTCTACAAAGATAAGCAAGTATGGCAAAATATTAACTAGTGAATCTATAGAAAGAGCACAGAGTATTTATTATACTAGTCTCTCCACTTTTCTATAGATTTAAACTTTTTCAAAATAAAATATTTGGGTGGAGTTTGATAAATTGTGACAGAACAACAGAATATCTATATGGAAGATAAACAACCCCCTCTTTATACCATATACTGTCAATATAAGTGGTTAAACAAACTGGAATGCTCATACAAAACATTACTACCTGGCAGTATAAAGAGGAAAGAATTATCTACTCAACAAGAATTTACACACACAAAGAGTACATACAGTGTGATCCATTTATATAAAGTTCTAGAACTACATGGTGAAAAAAATTAGAACAGTGGCTTCCTCTTGGAGGTAGGCGGGCTTTCCTAGGGAATTTTGTGGGGTGATAGAAATGTATCTTAACAGGGGTGTGGGTTATATAGGGCTTATTTATAAATTTAGCTTCTGAAAATTGAGTGGAAGGGTGGACAGTGGGTATACATGAAACGAGAATGGCAGTTGATGAAACCAGGTGATGAGTACAAGAGGGTTTACCATACTGTTTTTTTTTTAACTTTGCATTTTTTCCATAATGAAAAGGAAGGAAATGGGCTAGGGAGTTGGAGAAATTTGGGTTTGAATCTTATTTTCATCCATTTTAGCTGTATAACACCGGTGCACCTCTATTTTCAACATGTGAAAATGAGAGTAAGATAATTACATTTCAGGAAGAGTAAGGGTTAAGGCTCCTGTGCTTTGTTGAAGGGGGTACAGAAGCTACTTCAACTAAAGCAGCATGGCCAGTACAGGTTCTGGAACAGTAGGAAACTGGATGGATGTCAAAGATGGGGTCAGACTGAGGGAGGCCTTGAATGACAGGAAGGGAGTGGGGGCATGGGAGAGAAACATCAATTTGTTGTTCCACTTATTTCTGCATTCATCGGTTGCTTCTCATATGTGCCCTGACCAAGGATCAAACCTGCAACCTTGGCATATCAGGACAACACTCTAACCAACTGAGCTACCTAGCCAGGGCTTTAACTTTTTTTTATGATATCAAGTTACATATATTGTTAATAGATAACTTAGAAACATACAATAATATTGCACTAAGAGCAGAACAAATAAGTGGACTTTTAAATTTATTATTATTTTTAGCCTGATGACACAGAGGACTTTGCTGCGAAACACACTGGTTCTTATAAACTAGCATTTACTTGGGGTGTGAGAAGGGCATGGAACTTGTTGAATGTGTTAAAATGGGTTAGCTGGATATTTTTAACTTTTAACCCAAATTTGAGTTCATATGTTAAATATTTTCAAATATAAAGAGAAATAGAGGAATAGTAAAAATAGAACTTATCCTTGCTGAGATTATCAGTCCAAATCTGTAATCACAAGGAGACAATGAAGATAGGCTAATGAAAACATGCTCTTAACTGGGGAGTAGTGAGAGTAAACATCAAGTTTTGAGCAGGTAGGGTTCTGTAGCTCGAAACTGGAAGGGAGGATGGCAATATAAATACACAATGGAAAAGGCACACAGTACAGTACAATGGTAGGGTTTGGTGGCATGACAGAAGAAAAGCGTATCAGAAAGAGCATGTTAAGAAAGCTAGACTTTGCCTAATAACAGACACACAGATCAATGGAACAGATTAAGGGAGCCCAGAAATAAACCCACGGCTTTATAGTCAATTAACATTCAAAAGAGGAAGAAAACACATACAATGGGCTAAAATAGTTTATTCAATAAATGGTTTTGGGAAAATTGAGCAGATATGCGCAGAAAAATGAAACTAGACCACCTTCTTATACCACACACAAGAGTAAGTTCAGCCCTGACTGGTGTAGCTCAGTAGATTGAGTACAGGCCTGCTAACCAAAGAGCTGCTGGTTCGATTTCCAGTCAGGGCACATGCTTGGGTTGCCTTCTCTCCTTCCCTTCCCTTCTCTCTAAAAATAAATAAATAAAATCTTTTTTTAAAAAAAGAATAAATTCAAAATGGATGAAAGACTTAAATGTTAGGCCCACAACCATAAAAATCCTAGAAGAAAACAGCAGCAAAATCTTGGGCGTTGCTTGTAGAAATTTTTTATTGGATATAAAATAAAAAATAAACAAATGGGACTTCATTAAACTAAATAGTTTTTGCATAGCAAAGACAAATCAACAAAATAAAAAAAAACCTTCACAGAACAGGAGAACATGTTTGCTGGTACATCTGATAAGGGGTTAATATACAAAATTTATAAAATACTTTAAAAAAACTCAACACCAAAAAAACAAACAACCCAAGTAAAAAATGGGCAAAGGACCTGAACAGACACTTCCTGCAAAGAAGACAGGCAGATGGCCAATATGAAAAGATGCTCAATATCTCTAATCATCAAAGAAATGCAAATTAAAACCACAATGAGATACCATCTCACACCTGTCAGAATGGCTATCATCAATTAGTAAAAAACGAAGTGCTGACAAGGTTGTGGAGAAAGGGGAACCCTTTTGCACTGTTGGTGGGAATGCAGACTGGTGCAGCCCCTGTGAAAAGCAGTGTGGAGATACCTCAAAAAATTAAAAATGGAACAGCCTTTTCACCCAGTGATCCCATTTCTGGGAATATATCCAAAGGAACCCAAAACACTTAATTCGAAAGAACATAAGCACCCCCAGGTTCATTGCAGCGTTATTTACAATCACCAAGATATGGAAGCAGCCCAAGTGCCCATCTGTAGACGGTGGATAAAACAACTACAGGACATTTACAATGGAATACTACTTGTCCCTAAAGGAAATTTTACCCTTTGCAACAGTATGGATGGACCTGGGGAGCATTATGCTAAGTGAAGTAAGCCAGTCAAAGAAAGACAAATACCATATGATTCCATTCATGTGGAATCTAATGAACAAACTGAAGTAACAAGCAGAACACAGACTCAGAGAGCAGATGACAGCTAAAGGTGGGGGAGGGGTTCATGAGAGGAGAGGTTGAGCCAAAAGGAAAAAGGACTCACGGACATGGACAACAGTGTGATGATTGCTGGGGGGAGGCAGGTATAAGGGGACTAAATGGTAATGAAAAAAAATATAATAAAGATTACTTTTTTAAAAGGCTGATTTAAACCTTCAAAAAAACAAACTTATAGTCAGTCATTCAAATGTTAGTTTGAGTCATTTCTTGGGGAAGCTCTTAACCTCCTGTCCCCAAGTTTAGATCAGGTTCTCTTATTCTCTCATTCACAGGACCATATTTTGTTGCTTCAGAACATTTATTTTGTTATGGTTTATAATTGTTTAGTACCAGTCTTCTCTAAGTTCTATGAGAGAGGGTCCAGATGGTTTTATTCTCCATTATTTACCAGGTGCCAAATACAGTGCCTTGCACAAAGCAGGTACTCAATATTTAAACAATATTTGCATCAAAGAGGAAATTAAAACTCTCAGACTACTTAGCAATTAAGGACAATGAGAATTACACTGTCTTCAGGACCATGGGCAAAGCTATTCTCAGGGAGGAAACTCACAGCTTTAAATCCTTTAAATAAACAAACTGAACATTGTATTCAAGAAATTAGGGGTAAAAGTCGGAAGGAAAAAAGTAATGAAAATCAGTAGAAGTGATCTTTGAAAAGCCCCATAAAATAGAAAAATTACTGGTAAGGCTAAGCAAGGAACAAAGACAGCCCAAATGCATAATGTTTAGAATATAAAGTGGTAAACAGATGAAATAAATTTAAAACATCATAGAACACTATGTCCCACTCTAACCAAGTATATTAGAACATTTAAGTAAAATGGACACTTCTAGAACAATAAAAGGTCAAACATCAATTCAAAAAGAAAATCTGAATAGTTTACTAACCATAAGTACATAAAAGTCCATCATTATTTCTACTCTTCTGTATGTTTGGAAGACTAAAAATGCTCAGTACCCCCCTCGTACGTAAAATTGACCAACAGTGTTTGCACAGCCCATTCCATCAGCTTGAGAGCAGCAGTCTAGTAAGTCGAGTAACAAAGGAAACGTCAAACATGAAAAGGGTCCCAGAAGGGCCCCGCCAAGGTAGAGGTTAGGCGACTAAGGGGAAGGGACCTAGGAAGTAGCTTTCCGCAGATAAAGCCCAATGCGCCTGCGCAGGATAAAGGCGGCTCTGCTACCAGCTGCTGGCGGAATCGCCGGCGCCCCGAGTCACGTGTCAGGAGGCGGGGCGCAAGGGACGCTGCCGCGTAGTCGCGGACTCAATGGGCGGTGGCAGAGCATGTGTACGCGGCTGTTACTCGCCTGGGACCCTCTGCTGCGACAGGAGCTGAAACTAGCCCTTGCGCCAACACCGCAGCAGAGGAGGAGGAGGAGGGCAAGGACGGCCGGAGACAGGTCGGGCGTCCCTCTCCGAAGCTGAACGGCCTTGTCCTCGTGCGGGTCATGGCATCGCTGGTAGACCGAGTGCGGGGCAATGGGCGCATCGCCGCCGGGCTTCTGGTCAACCTGCTGGTGTCCATCTGCATCGTGTTCCTCAACAAATGGATCTATGTGCACCATGGCTTCCCCAACATGAGCCTGACCCTGGTGCACTTTGTGGTTACCTGGCTGGGCTTGTTCCTCTGCCAGAAGCTGAACATCTTTGCCCCCAAAAGTCTGCCGCCTTCTAAGCTCCTCCTCCTGGCTCTCAGCTTCTGTGGCTTCGTGGTCTTCACCAATCTTTCTCTGCAGAACAACACCATAGGTACCTATCAGCTGGCCAAGGCCATGACCACGCCGGTGATCATAGTTATCCAGACCCTCTGCTACAAGAAAACCATTTCTATCAAAATACAGCTCACGCTGGTGAGTAGCTTCAGCTTCGCAAGACGCACCTCCCGGACCGTCTTTTTCACCGGGAAATTTGAATGTTTAACCTTGCTGCATACTCCTTCCCATCATCTTAAAATCCACACTTGTGTCACCTGTTAGCATGTGAACTTCAGGCTTATTTGGGGGATATGGAAAAAAACCACCCTGGCACTCCATTGGGTTCTTACCCCAAGAGTGTACTTGCGTGTTTTTAATAACTGCTGTTAGATAGCCTTTAATGCTGTGATCTGTAAGAAAAGAAAGCTATATTGGGTGGTGCAATTCAGTCTATCAGATTATCTGCAAAATCTCAAACTGAAAAAAGCCCGCCTCCCCCAGGGGAACCAAACTTGTAATATAAACTTTAAAGGTCTATGGTAAAATATGTTTCAGACTATGTCAGCAGTGACATTTTGTGGATGTTTCTGTATCTTTAAATATGAGGATATAAACAAATAATTTTAGCAGTTAATAACTTACAATATTAAAGATCCGAATGCTTTCATTATATGTTTGTATGTTGTTTAGCCACTAGTTTTGGGGTTCTTTTACTCCTGTGTCCATGTACGTGGTATTCATTTCTTGCAAAGTGTAGTGCATTGGCTCATTACTTTACCCCAAATTTTAAATGGAATTAATTCTATCTTAAATACAATTAAATGAGAATTAAATACTTATGTTCATTAAATGAACATAATTAGGACTATCATATTTAACTTTGAGGAAACAGGATTAACTGTTTTCAAATAGAAAAGAAGAAAAATTTATAGAGGTTCATTGTTTCCCAGTGATTTTTTTTAATTAACCCTGTAATGGCATACTCTTGAATTTAATCTGAACAACATTTACCTCTTTTTCTTTACAGATTCCTATAACTTTAGGTGTAATCCTAAATTCTTATTACGATGTGAAGTTTAATTTCCTTGGAATGGTGTTTGCCGCTCTTGGTGTTTTAGTTACATCCCTTTATCAAGTGGTTGGTAATTTTTTTTCTTTATTTGCCTTTTTAGCAGAGTTCATAAATTTTGAAGCTGTATCCCAAGGTTTAGAAAATACAGTATAGAGACAATAAACTGTTAGGAAGAAAACATAATTGACTAAATTGGCTGACTCAAGCTGAAGAGAAGAAAGGAGACAAACTTCATGCCCAGCAAATGCCTCCCTCCCTGTTCGTAAGTGTATAACACCCATGCTTAACAGTCTGAGTGTGGGGTGGTGTTATGATTTTTGGGGAAGTCTTCACAAAATGAGTAGTAAGACTTTTTACTTGAGAACTGAGTTCATTGGTTATGTTTGTCCTTTACTCTTCAATTATAACAGTATTGTGAAAGAGTGAGTACACTTTCAAAAATTTGGGTGGAAAAGGAATATTACAGATTTCTAAACCTTTACCTTAAAAAATATTCTGGTGTTACAACTTATACATTGGCTTTGAATACTATGTCTATATGAATATTTTATATTTGAATAAAATGGGTGTTTCACTTCTTGCACTAGCACAGTGCCTTGTCTATATAGCAGGCATTGATTAAAAATTTGTTCATGGATCCACTTACTTCATTACCATAAAATCTGGACAAGTATATATTTTGTGTTTTATATAGTTGGGAAAAGTAACTTGGTAGGGTACAATGAAACAGTATTTTCTCTATACTGAAAACCTTGGACTGAAAATTCTGGGTGTGCCTGCATGGGGAAATTAGAGTCCAAATGTGTAACCAATTTTACTTTTTTTGCTAACATCCACTGGTTGTAAACTGAGACTTTCTTGTTAAGTGTTAGGAGTTTAGTCATACAGCCTTAACATCTTAAACTTCATAATACTGGTCATTTTAGAAACATTGTTATGTGAAAATTCTGAGGTTGAAGACCTATTTTAGTGGCAGAGAAGCAGTCTAAAAAAGACAGTGGCACGAGAGGATGGAGCACTCACTCACTCTTGTCACTTGATTCCCAGACACTGTCCTTTACTGCAGAGAGTAATCGGAGGAAGCTCAGCTCTGAGCTTCAGGAAATTATATTTGGGTGTACTTCAGTGAATTTAAATTTTGTTACTAGTAAGTGAACATTCTTTTTTGCTAAATGAACTTTTTCTTTCCCAGTATGGATTAAATATTTATTAAATATAGCAAGAAATTTTATTTGTTGAACATGAGACTTTCTTGTATTCATTTTATATAATTTAAATTCAGAGTACTCATTGTTCATGCCAGTGTGACCATTTTTGTTCACACAAGTCTCAACACTGTTACAAATTAGAATCAAAGGATTCTATATCCCTCAGGTAAATATTTGAAATGATATTGACCAATGAATGATCATAGACTAGCAAACTCACAGAGTTCTCCATTATTAGCAAATGGTAAAAGTAATGTTACAAAATAGGTATATTCCACAAAAATTCGTTTTAAAAAAAGTTGTATTTCCCATTGGATGCAGGTATAATTTCTAAGTTATTTCTGCTGGGGCATTAAAAGGAGTTAAAAGATGAGTGATCAGGTATTAGAGTTAGTTGTAGAAAGAGTGTGGACTCATTCATTCAGTCAGCAGACATTTCTGCTTCATGCTCAGGCTTGAGGTTACAAAGAGGAAAAGCAGCTACAGTCCAGTAGTGCAAAAACACATGTAAACAGCTAATCATTAGCAGGATAGCTCAGGGTATAAGGAAGTTCTGTGGTACACCAGGGAGGAAGTGTCACCCTACCAGAGGGTGGTGAGATAAGCCTTCCTGAAAAAGTTAGCAATTTAAATTGAAGGACGCACATGAATTTGCTTAGCATAGAAATATAGCAGAGGTCTTTCTTTGCATTGGTGTATGCAGGATTTTCGGAGAACTTGATTTGTTTGGTGAGACTAGAGTGGCATTCTGGAAGGACAAGGCTTTGGGCTGGGTGAGACCAGATGGCAGAGTCTTAAACATCATGCTGGGGAAGTATGCTCTCCATCCTGCAGGCACCAGGAAAGGAGTGTAGACTTGGGTGGCAATGAAGAGTGAATGGGAGAGGGAAGAAAGGGTAACAGGCAGCGCAGTTAGGAAGCTCTCCGTGGTCCCAGGGGAAGACAGGAAGGCGCTGACCAAGGACAGAGGTAGTGAAGCAGGTAAGGAAAAACACTCCGGAAACCTATTGGAGAAAGAATTCATGGGATTTGACTAAATGTGGGAGTGAGAAAAGTAAGGAGTCTGATCCTTGAAGGAGATTTTATCAATCACTGGAACAACACAGGAGGAATTAATTTGGGATGGAAGTAATGAGCTTGATTTTGAACAAGTCCCTATAGATTATCTCAGTGAAGATGGCCAGTAGACTGTTAAAGATGTGAGTTTAAGGATGCTCGAGGAAAGAGGTCAGAGCTATCGACGTCAGCGGATAGTAAAAGAAATCAGTTACGAGGATAATGAGGAAGGCCGGATATCTGCCTTAAAAATAGTAAGCGAAGGAAGAGGTGAGCGAGGAAACAGTGCACACCAGAGGTCAAGTGCTCCCAAGGGAAATTGCAGATTGTGCAGAAATCTCCAGCAGGAGGAGGGTGGAGGGAGCCCTTCAGGTGGGACTCTCGGAGGTGATGGTGCCCTTTGGGGGAGCAGTTTCCTTAGAGGGGTGGTGGGCAGAAGCCAGGCTGCACTGCAGGAAGGGAAGGTGGAGGCCCTGTCTCACCACGACTCCAGGTGGTTCTGTGTCGGAGAAACGCAGCTGCCGGGGGAGGCCGCTAAAGGGGCAGAAGAGCAGGAGTACTCTCTGCATTCGTCTTGCTCACTGCAGTGCCCAAGGAGCCAGCAGCAGAAGAATCAATTCTTTGTCCTTCATATTGACAGAAGACCCTTGGTTAAGGCTGGTAGGAGCATGTGTCAGATTTCCTGCTCTTCTATTTCTGTCTTGGTGAATGTCTGTAGACTTGGAGTATGTGTAACAGGACACCCAGACCTACAGGAAAGAAAATTATGGAGGAGCAGTGATTCAAAGGCCTGGCTGTTCTTGCCAGATTTTATGCAAACAGTCCTATTGAGCTTTCTTTAAACAGACTGGTGAAGCATTTTGAGGGCTGATGGGATTGGAGGCTTTGAGGTATTGGTTTTACTAGATGATATAGTTGTTTAGGGTTTAACTATACAACTATAGTTGTATAGTTGTTTAGGGTGATCATCCGATTTGTTGAGGTGTATTGGTGGGAAATTACCCACAGAAAAGTCATCCATAAAGAGGAAAATTCCTTTTACCATTGACTGGGTTGTTTTAAGTGAATGAGAAGACCTCACATAACTTTCTAGCCACATACATTGGTAGCCACCTGGGACAACTGAGGTTCCTGTCAGTCTCTAACTAGGGTGCCCTGCCCCCCACCCAGTCTTTTGTGGGGGCGCATTTTTAGAAAGAAATGAAGTCTGACACAGCATCTGTGTTCCTCCTAATGATCGAAATTTCCATTCCTGCCATATTTTCCTGAGATCTCTTATGCTTGTGGGCTCATGTATGCATGGACTTCCTCCATTTACTAGGACCAAGAGGGAAGAATGGATTTTTTTTTCTCCGTCTTTATAACTCAGAAAACAACATATGATCAGGCATTGACTATATAAAACTTTTTTCATCCAAAGTGCTTAAAGAACATTTGTACATATTGTTGATATCTGAAATCCTGTAGAATAATTAGACATATCGGCTTCCCCCAGCCCTGGGCCCCACATTCCCACCTCTGTGGCTAGAATTGCATCATTCCTTTAGTAAGCAATGCTGTTTGTTGTCTGCCTAACTGGTTTCATCTCCTGATTTTCAGTGGGTAGGAGCCAAACAGCATGAATTGCAAGTTAACTCAATGCAGCTGCTGTACTACCAGGCTCCAATGTCATCCGCCATGCTGCTGGTCGCTGTGCCCTTCTTTGAGCCCCTGTTTGAAGAAGGAGGACTGTTTGGTCCCTGGTCAGTTTCTGCTCTGGTGAGTTCTAATTGTTTCAGTGTCAAGAAACAAAATAATATTAATCCCTCCATTATTAATGCAGTTTGAACTTGCAGAGCACTATTTCAGATCTAGTCTCACAGTTAATACTCATAATTAGCCTGTAAGGGAGGCAGGGTAAGGGTTATTTTTTTTTAGATAAGGAAACTGAGGCACAGAAAGGTTAAGGGACTCACCTAAAGTCAGGCAGGTAGTCAGTGGCAAAACCAGGCCTAAAATTCAGGTCTGCTGATGCCCAGTTACTGCTCCGACCATTCCAAGCTACAGCTCACAGATAATTTGGGCATTTATTTTTGCTTTACTTTTTTACAATAAAAATACAGGCTTACATGTTTTGTTTTGTTTTGGGGTTTATTTCCTTCTTTCTTCTTAAAGAAGTCCCATTAACATTTCTTGTAATGCTGGTTTGATGGTAATGAACTCCTTTAGTTTTTCTTCTGGGAAGCTCTTTACTTCTCCAGTTTTAAGTGAGAGCCTTGAAGGATAGAGTAATCTTTTTTTTTTAAGATTTTATTTCTTTATTTTTAGAGAGGGAAGGGAGGAAGAGAGAGAGAGAGAGAGAAACATCAATGTGTGGTTGCTGAGGGTCATGGCCTGTAACCCAGGCATGTACCCTGACTGGGAATCGAACCTGCAACACTTTGGTTCACAGCCCGTGCTCAATCCACTGAGCTACGCCAGCCAGGCGGATAGAGTAATCTTGATTGTAGCTCCTTGCTTTTCGTCACTTTGAAAATTGGGTGCCAATCTCTTCTGGCCTGTAGTGTTTCTGTTGAGAAATCAGCCAACAGTCTTATGGTAGCTCCCTTTTATAGGTAACTGTCTCTCCTGGTGCTCAATTTTGTTTTAATAATATAAATAGTACATGGTCATTGTAGAGATTTTGAACATACATAAAAATATAAAGAAAGTTAGCCCTGGCTGGCGTAGCTCAGTGGATTGAGCGCGGGCTGGGAACCAAAGTGTCCCAGGTTCGATTCCCAGCCAGGGTACATTCCTGGGTTGCAGGCCATAACCCCCAGCAACCGCACATTAATGTCTGTCTCTCTCTCTCTCTCTCTCTCTCTCTCTCTCTCTCTCTCTCTCCCCCTCTCTCCCTCTCTCTCCCCCCCTCCCATCCCTCCCTAAAAATAAATAAATAAAAAATCTTAAAAAAAATAAGAGTCCTTTAAAAAAAAAAAATATAAAGAAAGTGACGGCCTCCCAGAATCCTGCCAAACTAAGACAATCACCTTTATCATTTTTGTGATTCTTTCATGGATCTCTTTTTCAGATACACAGATCCATGCATGCATGTGGTTTGTATGTATGTGTAATTTTATTTACATGGAGTGTTATTGTAAATGCTGTTTTTATCATGGGTTCCTTTTCCCCAGCCCTCCTACTCCCACACATTTCCACATCTCGTTACCCCTTCCCTGCCCTTTAAAGTCAGTCATGTCAGCATTTTAGTGTTTGTTCTTCCATATTCTCTCCATGGTGCACATGCCCATATACCAACATAGATGACACACATGTGAATATAGACATAAGGTAAACGGTTGATTCTGTTAGAAAAATGGGATCATATCACATGATTTTCTGTATCTGGCTTTTCTCACTTAATATCTCATGAAAGTCTTTTTATGTCGTTCTTTTCAATGCCTGTATATGTAAATACTAGTTCTGGTTCTTGACCACTATGACCAGTGTTGCAATAAGCATTCTGTATGTGTGTCCTCATGAACCGGTACTTTTTTCTGTGAAGTAGAATCCTAAGAATGGAATTGCCAGACCAAAGGGCTATGTATTTGGGGGACATTTTAAGATACAAAGTGTAATCGCCAACATAGGGAAGGAATGTCTGCTTCCCGTAACTGTAACCTTTGGAACACAGTCAGTGGGGATGTCTTTTCTGTTGCTGGTAACTTATCAAATTTACATAGCTCTTGGTCTGTTCTAGGCACTGTTCTAAGTGCTTTGCAAATATTAACTTACTTAATCCCAATAACAGCTTCATTGTGTGGGTACATACTATTCTTCTCCCTGTACTTACTGACGAGGACAGGGAGAGTTAAGTAGCTGACTGAAGATCCCACCGCTAGCAGGCAGAGCTGGAGGTGGGACCCATGCATTCTGGCCGTGAGGTCCATATCCTCAAACACCCCACTGTGCTGCCTATGAACAGGTCGATAGCTGTTTCAAGTTCACATGCTTTGACATAAGCCTTTTTTTTCCAAAGTAGAAACCACTGGGCCAACTGTTAGATGATATTTCCTCTAATTTTACAAAAGTTATAGTTATCTTGGTTGTCCGGTTTTCAAACCATTGCAGCTTAGACGCCTTACTTAAATTGGAAAGGAAGAAGTTTTTTGTGATAGGACCCCTGACAGATTTGAAAAAGGTGAGCAGCAGAAAGCTCGTTAAAAAAAAATCGAAGAAACTTAGTGCCCAGCTATCTGAGGCCATTTAAATAAGGGAAAGTCCCTTTAATTTCCCTAGGGGGCATCATTGTCTCAAAGTAGAGCTTGTAATTGTATTTGTAATGCTAAGTCATCAAGAAATTGGTATGTAATATTCTGTGAACTCAAAATTAGTAATGATATATTTCTAGAAACAATTTAAATTTTTTTTAAATTTTTCTTTTATTTTTTATTTATTTTAGAGAGAGGAAGGGAGGGAGAGATGGAGGGAGAGATGGAGGGAGAGAAATACCGATGTGAAAGAGAAACATCGGTTGCCTCTCGTACACCCGAACCAGGGAGTGAACCCACAACCCAGGCCTGTGCCCGACCGGGAATAGAACCGGTGACCTTTCACTTTGCAGGACGATGCCCAACCAACTGAGCCACACTGTCCAGGGCTGGAAACAGTTTTTAAAAATCTTTAAGGAGCAAGTTTCTTTTCGTTGAACATTTAATGGGCCTGACTTTTATAAAACAAATGACATGTTACTCTTTTCACCTAAATAGGACACAACTCCAACTTGTAACTGCACTGATCCAAAAACCGATAAAACTCACATGGGACAGAAAGAATCTTGAAATGTGACTTACCGATCTCTTTGGAATTTAAACTTATCATTAATTCAGATCATAGCTAATATTTTATCTTAACTCTCACTTTAGAAGTAGAAAATGACATCATAACTTTTTAGATAATAATTGTGAGGTGGGTTTGAAGAGAGTGTGGCGTGTGTATACCGTGGTGCAGCCCACTTTGTCGCCCCTTCCTCGGCCAGGTCCTCTTGTTCACTGTCCGTGTGCCCACTCCGTGTTCTCACGCCTCCGTGCTTTGGCCCGTAGTTCCCTCTGCTTGGAATCCTGCCCCCTCCTTTTCCCTTAATGTTTACATTTGAAATCCAAAGACTTTTTTCACTATCCCAGCCCAAAATGACATGTCCTGCCTAGACATTCATACAGAACTTATTGTTTGTTTGCCTGTAAATGAAGGAGCTCATTTTCCTTTATTGCCTGAGCCAGAAATCGTGCATTGCACTCTCACTTTCGTGTGTTGAGAGGTAGTGTAACCGAGCGGGTTAGGAGCAGGGACTCCAGAACCAGATTGCTCGGTTTTAATCTCCGCCCTGCTGCTTCCTGGCTGTGTGATCTCGGGCAAGTCACTCTGCTTCACTGTGCTCTGTTTTCTCATCTGTAAAGTGGGATAGTATGTACTACCTCATGGTGCTTGTGAGGATTAAATAAAGTAATATATGGAAAGCTTTAGAACAATCCTTGGTACATAATAAGTACTATGGAAGTGTCAGCTGTGATTATCATGACTTTGATTACGTCTGTAAGTGGTATCTAAGCTCTTCGAGGGCAAGAACGTGTCGTGTTCCTCACGTGGCGTGGCCTGCTTTTGTAGATATCCAATGACTACGCATTGATTCAATTTAAATAAGAACAAATATGGGAAATTCAATAGAAGAAAGATCTTGAAGGATATACGCTAAGATATTAATAGTGGTGGGTGGTTGAGATTATAGGAAGTTCTTATATTCTGTTTGCTTATCTTTATTTTCTGATTTTTCTATAATGAACATGTGTTTTATTTAAAAAGTAGTTTTTCAGATAAATAAGAAAAGTAAAACTGGAAATGCACATTCAGAGGCAGGATATTATTGGGGAATTTTTCTTTGAGTTTTGTAGACAAAATTACATTTCAGAATATTATTTATTCTGCCCTTTACTCTCAAATTTTGTTGTCTTTCAAATTGATTCTTTTTAAAATCTTGTTCCTAATGGTTGATATTCGAGTTTTTAGAAATGCCTAATGAAATGTATTTGTACTTGATTGTACTGATTGAAGCTGCGTTAATGATTCTTTTGGTTCACTCGTAGTTCATGGTGCTGCTGTCTGGAGTAACAGCTTTCATGGTGAACTTGTCGATTTACTGGATCATTGGGAACACTTCACCAGTCACGTATCCTTTTCCTGATGGCTTACGAATGCATGCTCTTTCATATTTTCTAAAAGTCCATCACATCAATTCCTTGAGTCTCACAATTACTACTGCATGGCCTAAATTAAGTAGAGTGAGCTGTTTTTAATATTTAGTCATCTCATTCCACACTAGAGTCTATAAAAATTTGAAGAAATATGAACTCGGAAAGAATTAGCTTTTTATATCATGAACCGTTTTGAATTTTTTAAGTGATAGATGGTCATCTTCCTTATCAGAATGAACATAGAGAACCATTTCTTGCACATAGTGGGGTCTGATGAATATTTGTAGAGTGAATAATGGGATGGGTGCTTGGGTTGTCAGTCAGTTCTCAGTTATCTGTATTAATAGAGGTGTGGTTATCCACACAGCAGAAGATGATCAGACCTCTGAAATTGACCTAAGTGACCTCTGAATTTTAGGATGTTTTTGTACTTATGTGAAGGTGGGTGTGCCTGTTTTTTTCAGTATTACTTCACAAAATGAAGTCATACAATGAAGGCCTGAATCAAACTCAAGTGTCTGTTCTTAACATTCTGCTCATCATTCTGTTTCTCTTCTCATTTCACTTTGCTCCACTCTTAGGCAAATGCAGAGAATGGATTTCTGCAAATCAGAGAGGTAGTTCAGCAGTGTGATGTCATAGGGTTCTGATTTATACAAATGAGTGAACACTGATGTCATCAAAGGCTAAGAATGCAGCATATTTGACAACTATCAACAAATAACAATGATAATAGTTATTTTTACATAATAACACTTAATATTTATTTTGTGCCAGGCACTCTTTGAATCACCTGGTATATTAGGCATTTAATCCCCACAGCAGCTCTGCGAGGAACACTTTATTACTTTACTTTCCAGAGGAGGAAATGGAGGTGCAGAGAGTTTGAATAACTCAAGGTTGTGCAGCTGAGAAGGGTTGTATCCAGATTTCAAACCATGCAGTATGATCCCAAAACTTCTGCACCATGCTGCCAAGTCAGGGCATCCAAGTGTGTGCCCTTACTAACATTGATCCATTCAACAGACACTGAACACGCAATATAAACTGTTCATTGACTTAGTACTTACATATTGAATATCTGCTATATGTCAAACACTGGAGATCTAGTGAAATAGACAAAAATCTTTGCTCTCACAGGCTTAAACAGACTATAAACAAAAAAATAGATAATATACATATTAGCATTAGATAGTGTTAATTGCCAAGGAGAAAAAAATAAAGCAGGGAAGAGGATATGAAATGTTGGGGACAGAGTCGAAATTTTAGGGAGAGAAGGCAGGAAGTCCTCTCTGTAAGAAGACTTTTGAGTAAAAACCCGAAGAAAAAGAGGTTACTCCATGCAGATCGGGGTGGACGGCATTCCGGGTGGGCGAGGGAAGGGTGGGTGAGGGGCCCTGGGGGACTGCAGGGAGCCAGTGTGGTTGGAGCAGAGCACTGAGGGTGGGGCGCCATGGGCTCTTGAGTGCCGACAGGGGGCCGGCAGAGCAGAGCCCTCACTTAAGGGTGATTGATGACTCCGAGTGAGCAGGGAAACCATTGGAGTTTCGAGCAGAAAAATGGTGTGATTTTACTTAAGTCCTAATAAGGTCACTCGGTCTACTGTGTTAAGAGCTTTCCCAAATCCATGCAATTGACATTTTTGGCCAGACGATTCTTTGTTGCAGGGGCCTGTCCTGTACCTTGTAGTATATTCAGCAGCATCCCTGGCCTCCACCCATTAGATCCAGTAGCTCTCCCTTTCCCCAATCATGAAAACCAACAGTGTGTCTAGATCTTGCCCAGGTGGCAAAGTAAACCCTGTTTGAGAACCACTGGACTGAATGAGGCAAGGCAGGAAGGGAAACCGTCAAGAGGCCATTGTACTATTCTAATTTAGAAATAATGGTGATTTGGAACCAGGATGGTAGCAGCAGACATAGTGAGAAGGGATTGGATTCTGGATATATTTTCAAGTAGAGCCAACAGGTTTTTCTGACAAATTGGTTGTGGAGAATATGAGAGGGCAACTCAGATGGTTTTTGCCTGAGTACCTGGGAGAATGGAGTTGCCATCAGCGGGGGTGGGACAGCCCTGAGGCTGAGGTTTAGGGGTGGGGAGGAAGAGCACGTGCTCAGTTTTGGGTGACAAGTCTGAGAGCTCAGGGTCTCAGCTGGGGCAGTCCTGAGAGAATCAGTGGTGCGTAGGTATTGAAAGCAGAGAGACTGGTTGAAATAGCTAAGCGAACAAGTAGAAGAAAAGAGGCCCAAAGATTGAGTCCTGGGTCATTCAGTGTTTGGAGATCGGAGAGATGAGAGGAGCCAGGCAGAAGAGGCAGGAAAGCAGCAATCAGACAGAAAGGAAGGAGAGTGGCGCAGGAGCCGAATGTGGGGGAATACCACTGCCAGGCCAGGTGCGAGAAGACTGGTCATGGATGAAGGGGTTTCACAAGGTGGGGGTGCTGGTGGTTTTGACAGGAGGTTTCAAAGTGTTGAAGTGAAAGTTTAACTGGAATGGTAGAAATTTAAAGAGAATTGTACGTACCAAGTATAGACCGCTCCTTTTCTAGAATTTCTTTACATGTGCCTTCCCTCTGGTGTAAATATCTTTAACACATCATGAGCTACTTGAAAGAGGCTGAGGAGTAAAGAAGTGCCGGAGTGTTAGAGCCAGTGCACTTGAAGATAGCTCACAATTGAAAATAAAGCACTTTTGGTTATGGTTCTATTGAACATCCTTGGGAAGATCCTCTGTCTCTCAGGAAATGACCTCCGTCAGGTCAGCCAAGCTCAGGGCCCCCTGTACAGGGCCCGCGCTTTCCTGCCCAGAAGGCTCTTCCAGGCTGCGCAGTCGGCCTCAGAGCCGAGGAAAGAGCCCAGGCTTTGCATCAGGCAGATCCAGGTGCGCATGCCCACTCTGCCTCCCTACCTGTGAGCTCGGCCCCGACTCTCATCAGTTATGAAATGGGGGAAATAGTACCTACGATGTTGGTTGTTACGAGTGTTTGAGAGAATATGTGTCAAGCACCTGGCAGATGTTTATTAGGCGTAAATACTGGTATTGATAACTATTATTAGAGCTGATACACGTGGTGCTTAGTGCCTGGCGTGTCATTGGTGCACACTATTACTTTCTCCCCCTTCCTCCTTCCCTCCTAAATGTAAGCATACTGGGTGTGCTTACCTTGAGTCAGCTCTCTGGTGCCTTACACATCTCACCTCACTTGCCAAGGGGAGTTATTATTAGAATTGGCAGTCTAAAACAGAACCATACATTGCTGTGCAAAGTATCTTCCCTGTACCTCCCTCTGAACTCCTTTCCCTGCCTTATATTGTAGCGCCTTTCCTCTTCTTTGGAGAGACCAGTGGGGAGACTTGAAGCAGTCTCCTGTCACTTATTACTTGCTAAAACCTACCTGTGGAAAGTGGGATTGACCCAGCGCTTCACTGAAGTTCCTGTTGTTCTTTACGTTGGGGGAGGAGACCCTGCCTTCAGTCAGTGCGTCATGCAGCTCTTTCCAGCCCCGGGGAGCCATGGCTGTGTGTGTGCGTGCGCGCGCATGCATTGTGAGTATGAATGTAACATCTGACTTGTTACTCCTTTTTATCCTTATCCAAAACATCAGCTATAACATGTTCGGACACTTCAAGTTCTGCATTACTCTGTTCGGCGGCTATGTTTTATTTAAGGACCCACTGTCAGTTAACCAGGGTCTTGGCATGTTGTGTACATTATTCGGCATTCTCGCCTATACCCATTTTAAACTCAGTGAACAGGAAGGAAGTAAAAGTAAATTGGTACAACGACCTTAACTGGGTTTTTTGTGGAGAAAAGAAAGTCACCCCAAGAAGATTATGAAATGTGAAATGTACAAGATGCTTTCAAAGAAGGAAAAAAATTACATTGCAAAATTCATTGAATGATGGTTTACAAGAAGTAACACAAAGGAAATTTTATTTATAAATAATGACTTTTTTAGTGTACCTTTTTTTCAAAAACTTAATTCATGCTTCTTTTCAAAGATGATGATGGTATGAATTATATAGGATGGTTTGTTTATACCAAATGAAGTACATAAAATTAAAGTTCCATAGTAGTGACAAAGGACTTCATATCACTGAACTACAAATGTGTCAAGGCTTTAAGTGTTCAGACTGTTCAAAGAAGGATGCAGAAGATTCCTCTACCTACTGGTAGGTGGTCCTCAGTGTGAACTCTATTATGATTTCAGCCAGCGTTCAAGTCAGAATTTAAATCTAGCATTTCTATCTTAGTTGGTTTAGTAAAACTTTCTGCTTATTTCATTTCAAGAAAGTGAAATATAATTTATAAAAAGCAAAGTGTAGTACAAAAGACCATAAAACAAAATTTAATTCCAAAAGTAACGTTCTCCTAATGGAAAATTGACGTCAGAAATGATGCAGCCCCGACTGGTGTGGTTCAGTGGGTGGGGTGACTGGGACGTCCCACACACTGGAAGGTTGCAGGCTTGATTCCCAGTCAGGACACATGCCAGCTGGGGGCGTGCGAGAGGCATGATCCATGTTTCTCTCCCGTTCTTTTTCCCTCCTTTCCCCTCTCTCAAAAAATAAAGAAAAATAAAATCTTTTAAGATTTTTCTATAAAAAAAGAAGTTTTATGTTATCCAAAAAAGCTAAGTTTTTAGGAGACTCTCAGTGAATTCTAGAAACTACATTTACTTAAAAAACAAATTAACTCCACATTCAAATGTCCCAAAGGAAAGACTATAGATGAAATAAGGTTTCTCATTATCTTGGTAACTGTTCTCCTGGCCTCTTTGAGCCCATGCTGGTAATTTCTAGTTCCCCATCTCTGCTCTTACTCCCACTGCCCACCCCTGCCCCATTTGAGGCATCCGTGGAGCCTTCTCTGGCGCTGAGGACTTGGAGTGAACTGTGTCCAGCTGCCCTAAGGTGGCTGAGGAAAATTCTTACACAACAAGTCAGGGCAAATGTTGTCCAAACACGGAGCAGAAACTTGGTGAAAATGTTAGGAAAGATTTGAAAGAGAAGTAGAAAAATGGTTAATAATTAACTATTTCTATGAATTTTGAAAGGAATAATTTTTTTTAAGTTAGGGTATAGGGGGAACACATGAGTCCCACCTAAGGAAATAAATAGTACCACATACTTAATTGCAAAATTTATTTCTGCCTTCCAACTTCTTGACATTAGAGCTTCAAAATCAGTTGTCAATAACCTCTCATAAATTAGATGAACCCTCTTGTAATAAATAATTCTTTTTCTAAAATTATTTTTAAACTTTAAATGAGAAAACAACTTTTAAGAGGATGAAGAGCCATGTGGATTTTGTAGGATTTTTTCCCTGACCTATTTGAAATGAAAGCCTCCAAGAAAATCTATTTTGACAGTATTTTGTATTGGTCACTCTGTTGTATGATTAATATATGTCATTTTCTATTTGTGTTTTAAATATTCTTTGGTTCTTCTCAGTTTCCAAAAGTATATTTTGTTGTGCTAAGAAGTACAAGATGATTTATTTGTCTTACAGATGGGCCTCAGGCATTGTTTGTCTACAGCATTCTGTGTGTGTGTCTAAATGAACATGTAATTATTTCCCCAAAGCTGGAGAAAAGTATTTCAACACAGTGAGAATTATGTGACTTCTGTGCGCCAACAGCTGAGTTAATTTGTGCCATGTACAAATGCTCATTGACTATAAATACCACTTGGGGGGTGGGTTAGAATAAGGGACTGATATCAGTAGGAAGGCAGTGAGAAAGTTGGAACAAGACAGGGTGGGATACATACATATATATACATGTATGTATGTGAATAAAATACGTGCTGCTGGAACTAGAGGCTGACAAACCTACTTGGCCCTGAAGACAGCTTCCCAGGGAAAAGGAAATTCCTGGAGGAGAACGTGCCAGATGACCGGGACCTGCCACAGCGACCAGCCCGGTGCCTGGAGGAGCTGCACTTGCTGCAGGAGGAGCTGCACTCGTTTTTCACCCAATGTTAAATGACTGGACTTCAGTGTTTACCTGTTACAAATAAAGAGACCCTGATGTTTTTACTTCCGTACTGTGTGGGGACCAGTGGAAGAACGGTAGCATCTCTGTGTACGTGCAGTGGGAAACGCTGGCCTGTCTAGCTCCTAAATATGTGGAATCCAGTGAAACAAAATCCTGGTTTCCTTTTTAAAATATCAGAAAAATGAAATCTCTCTCTGAAATGAACCAAGCTTTCTTCTGTTTCATTTTTTAAAATACTGTTTCAACATCGCTGTATGTAAGTTATTAGTCACCTTTGTAAAAAAATTTAAGAGCAGCAGCATTAATCCATCATGCCACATGGACCCCAGTGGTGAGTAGTCGGGGGAACGAGTGTGCAGGATGGTCAGACGCGAAAGTCTAATAAAGAGCATGGAGGTCAGGTGTATTAGAAGTATCCTGTTCTGCATTTCTGTTTCCAGACTGGAACTGGGTTATGCTTGCTAACAATAGGAATGCAGTAATTTCACTCACCAGCAGAGGCTTACTGTATGTGTATTACGTGCCAGGTGCTGTGCTAGGCACTGTGCCAAGACAATCCTGTGTTTCCGAGAGACATCTGTCTAACAGAAAAGATAGACATTTTTTAAAGATTTTATTTGTTTATTTTTAGAGAGGGAAGGGAGGGAGAAAGAGAGAGAGAAACATCCATGTGCGGTTGCTGGGGGTCATGGCCTGCAACCCAGGCATGTACCCTGACTGGGAATCGAACCTGCGACACTTTGGTTCGCAGCCCATGCTCGATCCACTGAGCTACGCCAGCCAGGAGATAGACATTAATTAAATAAAAACAAAGTAAGTTTATTATGCTAAAAGGAACATGGTTGCCTGCAAACCAAATTCAATTCTCAAGGCACATGCTTGGGTTGTGGGCCAGGGAGAGGGTGTGCGAGAGGCAACCACACATTGATGTTTCTCTCCCTCTCTCCTTCCCCTCTCTCTAAAAATGAATAAATAAAATATAAAATAAGGGAACATGGTTATCTGGAGCACATAACCAAATACTCTGGCCCAGTGCTGGCCGTCAGTGAAGGTGTCTATCAGGAAAGGATGGTTGGGCTGAAATCTGATGAAAGCGTGGAAGTGAGCTAAGCAAAAGGAGGGGATTGCATTTCTGGTAAAAAGGAGTAGCATATACAAAGGCCCATTGGTTGGAGGAATTACTAGTGTAAATAATGCAAAAAGAATGGATATAGGGGACAGGGAGATAGGGTATGGCATGAGCCAGGAAAAGCAGACTGGCTTTGGACCATAGACCATCCTGTCGGCTATGTTAGAAATCTAGGAAGAGCAAGAGGGTGTGTGGTGAGCAATGTCACAGTCAACCCCAGTGTTTTGAAACAAATGGAGGAGAACCAGATGGGTGCCAGGAGACCAGCTGGGAAATGACTGTAGTGAGATATGATTTTTTGGAAGGCTGGTGGTGTGACAGAAGAAGTGGTACATTGAAGAGAATTTAGTAGATGGACTCCATCGGACTTGAAAGGGACTGGAAATGAAAGGCACAGGAGACAGGGTGAAGTCAACGATCACGTGTCTGGGTTGTACAGCATGATAGAGAATGATGCCATTCTCTCTGGAAACACAAGGGAGAAGGAAGATGAGTTCATACATAGCCATCTTGATTTGAGGCATCCAATTAAAGACGTTCACCAAACAACCGTACAAGTCTAGGAGTTAGGAAACTTGACTTAGAGTGGAGATAAAACTTGGGGAATTACTGGAGTGTACTCAATAAGGATGGAAACAGACCAGGATGAGCTTGGTATAAAGCAAAAAGACAGTCTATTGTATAACAACCTGGAGGAGCTCCAGCATATACTGGTAGAGGAAGATAATTCTGCAAAAAGGGTAGGAGAAAAATGAGGATGATGATATTGGAAGCAAGAGTGGACAAATGTGATAATATTGTCGAGAGACCATAGTAGATGGACAGAAAAATAGCCATTGTATTGACAGTTTACTGTTGACCTTAGTACAGCGAAAAGCGCATTCGAGTGGGTTGAGTTGTCTGCGTGAGAGGTGGGCCGCGGCATCCAAGAGTATAGACACTTCTGGTGCTAATGCAGCATGCAATGTTACAAGCAATATTCGGTCTCACTTGACAAGAACTGGATGTTTTTTGTGTGTGGGTCTAAGACTTTTATTGTAATGGTTATTTATTATTACAGAATTAAAATTGTAAAGTACCAAACATCCTGTGCATGTGTAGAAACAGGGCAGGTGCTTCTGTAACAGGGATAATATTTTGCTCTGAAAAGAACTTTTATTTTTGGCTCCTGAGCTCCCAAATGTATTCTTGTCGTATAGGTTGCTATTAATAAAATCAACAGTTGCTTTTGCCAACTGCAGATACTTTGGAAAAACAATTTTGCAAGCCCACTAGGGGCTGATCCAGTCATGCGTTTTCTTGTTTTTGGTACTGTTAAGGTTAAAAAGGAAAAAAAAAATGCCAAGAAAAAGGCCAGTATCAGTCTGGGAACTAGTGTGGTGCAGTGGTACAGGGCTATCCTGGACATGAGGACTGTGGCTTCCAGTCCAGACACTGCCATTTACTAGGATGGCCTTAGCATTAGGCGAGTCCCTTGGCTTTTATCTCAGTTCCATCTATGAAATGGGAGCGTGGGTCCCAATGATTGCCAAGGGGTTCTCCAGCTATAAAATCCCTGATTCTTCTGTAACAGGGATAATATTTTGCTCTGAAAAGAACTTTTATTTTTGGCTCCTGAGCTCCCCAATGTATTCTTGTCGTATAGGTTGCTATTAATAAAATCAACAGTTGCTTTTGCCAACTGCAGATACTTTGGAAAAACAATTTTGCAAGCCCACTAGGGGCTGATCCAGTCATGCGTTTTCTTGTTTTTTGGTACTGTTAAGGTTAAAAAGGAAAAAAAAAATGCCAAGAAAAAGGCCAGTATCAGTCTGGGAACTAGTGTGGTGCAGTGGTACAGGGCTATCCTGGACATGAGGACTGTGGCTTCCAGTCCAAACACTGCCATTTACTAGGATGGCCTTAGCATTAGGCGAGTCCCTTGGCTTTTATCTCAGTTCCATCTATGAAATGGGAGCGTGGGTCCCAATGATTGCCAAGGGGTTCTCCAGCTATAAAATCCCTGATTCTGATTTCTCAGACTAAACTTAGAATTTTCTCATTTGTTGAGAGCAGATTTAAGTAAGTAAATGAGAAAGAATTTATTTGACCCTTTTAAGAATTGTTTTCTTCTTTAGGAGCATTTCTTTACTTATAGATCCTGTTTTCATGTGCATTTCTTTAGAAAGTATTAGGTTGGCCAAAAAGTCTGTTTAGTTTGTTTTCTATAAAATAAAAGACATTTTTTCATTTTCACCAATATCTTTATTGATTTGGATATTTTGAGTATGTTGGCTATCTCCCACTATTGGCTTCTAGTGGGTTGAGGCCAGGGGTGCTGCTAAACAGCTTCCAGTGCATAAGACAGCCCCACAGTAAAGAATTATTTGGTCAACATCTCAGTAGTACCAAGAAACTTCACAAACCACTTTTGACACATTCAATCAGTCACAGCACCTTCTCCATATACTGCACAAATCTTTTTTTTGCGTTTTTACGTTTTTTTTGAAATAAAGTAAAATACACCGAAAATGTTACATATTTCCTTCCATCTTCAAATTAGAATGGCTGCACAAAAATTCACGAATTTTGCCCTGGCTGGTATGGCTCAGTGGATTGAATGTCGGCCTGCAAATCAAAGGGTCACTGGTTCAATTCCCAGTTAGGGCACATGCCTGGGTTGCTGGCCAGGTTCCCAGTTGGGGGCATTCGAGGGGCAACCACACACTGATGTTTCTCTCCCTCTCTTTCTCCTTCCCTTCCCCTCTCTCTAAAAATAAATTTAAAATCTTTTAAAAAAATTTACCAGTTTTGATAAGATTTTTTTTAAATGCATGCTGATATGACAGCTGTCACAGTACAATCTAACAAAATTGTTTTAAATGAAGTTAAAGACAACTAAGCACTACTAGAGCCATCATATGGAAAAAACTGAACTTTTTGACCAACCCAAAATATGCAAAACATGAAGTGTGACTTTTCATTTTTGTTATATTAGAGGATATGATTTGATTCATTTGGCTTATCAAACAAACCTGCTTCATACATTATACAAAATCATTGGCAGGTGAATTATTGTTAATTCAACTAATTATTTACATTTTTTTGCTGTGCTGTTTTTAATTTGCAAGTCAGCACATCACCCAAACCATACTAATTCACACTTTTCTGTTTAACTAAAGATGTCTCCCACATACCATGTGTGCCACAGGAACGGGCCTGCACGCTTATTTAACCAGCTGGGGCTGTGCATTGTTTTAAGGACTGTATTTTTTAAGAGTAGTTTTAGGTTCATAGGCAGTTCTAAATTTTGAAATTTTTTGTTAACCACAAGAGATTATTTTTTTCCTTTTTAAAATCAAATGATCTGTATCAACCAAATGTCATCATTTTCCTTTTCCTGTTCTTGTACTTCCAGAAAAGTCAGTTTCCTGTTTTCTCAATCCCCCTTTTCTTAAAATTACAGCTGGCCATTCGGTGCAGGAGAGTGATGGGTAGACCTTGCCCCAGGAATGTGGAGGGGCAAAAAAAGTATTAGCCTTTTGAGGAGATCGCCTGGGATCTCTATAACTGGGACTGACTACAGGAATGATCAGAAGCTGCAGGTCTTCCTCTGCCTGGACTTCAGAAACAGACTAACCTCTTTGGACTGGAGTTCTTAGAGAATTTTGCAGTGACGCATTGGCTATATTGGTTAGAATCAGAATGTTCTATATAAGTCACTGAAAACTTACACAGAGAAAAAAGGGAAAATAATTGGCTTCCTATTCTTTGTTTGCCCTCACTCTAGAGGCTGGAAATGCTAAATTCTCTTTCCATCATGTTGCTTTGTAGGTAGGGGTAATCATATGAGAACTCACCAGTAAAACGTAATTGGAAGTTTGCTGTGGATTTCTGAGGAAGCTGTTGCTTTCATGATAAAGGGAATGGATGTGGTTGGTACTGCCTGTTCCTTCCCTGTTCCTGCCCTGCATGTAGCTGTGAATGTGTGGACCTGTGCCACCTGGTAAAGAGAACCTGATCCCCGAGTGCTGAGCTGCTGAACAATGCCATCAGGTGCCTCTTTCCAGACTTCTTGTTCTAAGTGAAAAGCAAACCCTCATTTTTTTAAGCCACTTTTAGATGCTACTTGCAGCCAAAAGCATGCCAGTGAGCATTTGAGAGTACAAAGGGGAGAGAATGGAGATCTTTCTTTGTCTGTTACATTTTAAAGGAAGCAACATGTAAATGTAACTGGATAAAACAAACAGGGTAGTGGCTAGTCCGACCCCCGCCATCCTTGCACTGAACCCCGAGGGTGAGGTGGACAGGAGAGAAGAAGTGGTTTGGTGGACATGGGAACTCAAAATAGAGGCTGCACCTCAAGATATTGCTGGCTTGGGGTGAGCAAACCAGTTCCAACCAGCAACAGACTTTCCAAGCAAGTGGGAGGTGGTGTACCTGGCCCTCCACCATTCTTTCTGCTCCCCAATTTTGGTCACCCCCAATTACCCAATACTGCCCTTCCCCCAGCCACAGCCTTACACCTGTTTGGCCACTACTCCAACTCTGCTTCAGGTTGAGTCTGTAGATGAAGAAAACACTGGATGCTGCCTCAAGCCATGTGGCTGGAACCAGAATGAGCGTGGTGTAAGAAGGAGAACATCTCAGGAGGAGGGAACTGATGACGCTGTGAAAAACTCAGAAAAGCTGAAAGAATAAATACATGTGGTTAATAAATACAATTGACTCTTGAACAATACGGGTTTGAACTGCACAGGTCCTCTTTTCCATGGATTTTTTTCAATAAATACTATCAATGTATTTTATCTTCCTCATGATTTTCTCAACATTTTCTTCTCTCTTGCTTATGTTATTATAAGAATATGGTATATAATACATATAAAAATTTATTAATCAGCTGTTTTTGTTATTGATAAGGCTTCTAGTCAGTGCACACTGAGAGGGGACCAAACTTTTGCCACCCCAAAATACACCTTTTGGAAAATTTATTAAGAAACAAAAACTTAGTAAAAAACCTGGACCCTTCCCTGCCTGAAGGAATTCAGACAGGAAAAAAAAAAACTGCATAAAGGAAGGGAGCATCGCCTTGGCACCGTTTCAGAAACTGAATGTGGTGGAAGGGGCAATGCCGCGAAGTCTGCCTCCTGGACCTCCTTCTGTGTGCCATTGTTTCTGGTGGCCCAGCGAGAGTTTGTTTTTTATATGTCTGCTGTCTTCTACCTGTGAGTTGACGACTTTGAAATCCCAGGCCCCTGCCCCCTTCTCCTTCCTTCAGAATGGCATGTAAGTCTCAACTGCCCAATGTGTCTTCAGGACTTAGATTCTTATGGCCCCCCTGCATGTGCACCCACAATAAATGTTGGATATTTTTTACTGTTAATCTCTCTCAGTTTGATTTTTAACCCAGCTACAAGAACTTAGGAGGTGGGAGGAAAAATAGTTTTTACATCGCCACAGCTGTATGGCCATTAAGTTTTGAGGGAGTCAAAAGTTATACATGATTTTTGACTGGGTGTGTGGGGGAAGGCACCCCACCTCCCTCCTCCGCACTGTTCGAGGTTGTCCGCAAAGAGAGGCTGCTGCTAGGCATACAGGGAGTAACCAAGGGGCACATTTGGGCTACTTCTCTGGCTCCAATTTCTAATATCTCAGATTTTAAAAAAATTTTATTGTGGTGAAATACACATAAAATGTGACATCTTAACCATTTTTTAACATACACAGTTCAGTGGCATTAGGTGCATTCACACTGTTGTATAAACATCACTGCCATTCATCTCCTGAACTCTTTTTGTCTTGCAAAACAGAAACTATATCCAGTAAACAGTAACTCTGCATTCCACCCTCCACCCCAGCTCCTGACAACCTCCGTGCTACTTTCTGTCTCTCTCAGTTTAACTAAGTACCTCTCGTAAGTGGAATAATTTACAAATTGGCTTATTTCCCTGAGCATGATGTCCTCAAGGTTCATCCATGTTAACACAGGTCAGAATTCTATTTATTTATCTATCTATTTAATTGATTTGAGAGAGAGAAATTCAATTTTTGTTGTCCTGCTTATTTATGCATTTATTGGTTGAGTCTTGTTATGTGCCCCAACCAGGAATCAAACTCACAACTTTGGTGTATCAAGACACTCTAACCAACTGAGCTACCTGGCTGGGGCCCCCCTTTCTTTTTTTCTGTCTTCAATTTTTAATCCTCACCCGAGGATATTTTAAAAATTGATTTTATGGAGAGTAGAAGGGGAAGAGAGAACTGGCTGCCACTGGGAATCAAACCCACAACCTTTTTTTGGTATACGGGATGACTCTTCAACCATTTGAGCCACTCAGCCAAGGCTAAATTACTTTTCAATTACTGCTGACACAGAGTATTACATTACCTTCAGAGGTACGACACAGTGATTAGACATTCATATGCCTTACGAAGTGCTCACCTCAGTAAGTCTAGTACCCTTGTGACACCAAGCCAAACTTAGTCATTACAATATGTATTTCCTGTGCTGCCCTGTCCATCCCCATGACCATTTCACAGCTGGTAGTTTGCACTTAGTCCCTTCCACCCATTTTTTTACCCATTCCCTTCTCCCATCTGGCAGCTATCAATTTTTTTCTTTGTATCTATGAGTTTGTCTCTAGTTCATTTGTTTATTTGTTCTCATATGGTATTCGTCTTTGTCTAACTCATTTCACTTAGCGTAATAACCCTCTAGGTCCATAATGTTGAAAAGGTAAGATTTTATTCTTTTTTATGGCTGAGTATATGTACCACCTCTCCACTCATTCATCTATTGACGGACACTTAGATTGCATCTATATCCTGGCTATTGTAAATAATGTTGCAAGAACATAAGGGCTCATATGTCATTTCAAATTAGTGTTTTGGATTTCTTCAGATAAATACCCAGAAGAGGAACTGCTGGGTCACATAGTAGTTCTATCTTTAATTTTTTGAGGAAACTTCTGTTATTCACAGTGGCTTCACCAAATTACAATCCCACCAACAATGCGGGAGGTCTTCCTTTTCTCCACAGTCTCCCCAAAACTTGCTGTTTGTTGCCATTCTGACAGGCGTGAGCTGACGTTTTGTTGTGGTTTTGATTTGCGCCTCTCTGATGCTTAGTGACATCAAGCATCTGTGTGTGCTCTTTGGAGAAATGTCTGTTTAGAGCCTCTGCCCACTGTTGAATCAGATTGTTGTGTGGTTTTTGTTTTTTTGGCATTAAGTTGTATGAGTTTCTTATATATTGGATATTAACCCCTTAACAGATATACCATTGGTGAATATCTTTTCCCATTCAGTAAGTTTTCTTTTTGTTTTGTTGATGGTTTTCTTTACTGTGCAAAAACTTTAGTTTGATGTAGTCCCATTTGTTTATTTTTTCTTTTGTTTCCCTTGCCTGGAGGGACATAAACAAAAAATACTGCTAAGAGTGATGTCAAAGAGTGTACTGTTTATGTTTTCTTCTGGGAGGTTTCCAGGCTTAAATTTAAGTCTTTAACGTATTTTGAGGTTATTTTTGTGTACAGTGTAAGATGGTGATAGGGGACTCAAGAGTTGGAAAATTTTGGTAAATAGTTAATAAACGCAGTAGGTAATGTACATGTTAAAGCTCTTGTTTCAGGAACTGCAAGTGCAGGCCCACCACTCCCAGGAGAGACAGTCGACCTCCTGGGGCACAGCTAGAGACATCCCAGCCATTGTGTTCCAGGGAGAGACAGACGCCTGCCTGCCCAGAGCAAGAATGCTGCAGTTTATTTTAATCTAATTTTCCCTGAATTTCAAAACCCTTCATTGCACTTTGTTCTCTGTTACAAAAAGGCTGGATTGGAAGGAAATGTAAGACGGTCTGTTAGAGTACAAACCCACCACTTCTTAGACCACCAGCCATCTGAATAAAGCACCCATAAAGATTCAATCCCTCTCTCTGCTTACTGGGTCTGGTAGGGGACAGGCTGCACAAACAGCAGCTTTTCTGGTTTCAACATTAACCTAGTTTTGGGTTGTTTTTTGTTTTTTTTTTTTTTTTTTGTCATTTATCTGCCCAGGTTTCTCAACACATTTCTTAAAGAGACTGTCTTTAACCCATTGTATATCCTGGCCTCCTTTGTCATAGATTAGTTGACCACAAAGGCTTGGGTTTATTTCTGGCCTCTCTTTTCTCTTCCATTGATCTAAGTGTCTGTGTTTATGCCAGTGCCATGCTTTTTTGATTGCTATGGCCTTAGTTAGATATCAGGTAGTTCCAACTTTGTTCTTCTTTCTTGATGTTGCTTTGGCTATTTGGGGTCTTTTGTGATTCTATATAAATTTTTGGATTGTTCTAGTTCTATGAAAAAATGCTATTGCCTTGAATCTGTATTGCTTTGTAGTGATACTAATTTTTCTATCTATGACCACAGTATACATGCTTCCATTTATTTTTATCTTCAGTTTTTTTCCCTTCAATGCCTTATAGTTTTCCAAGTACAGGTCTTTTGCTTCCTTAGTTAAATTTATTCCTAAGTATCTTATTAATTTTGATGTAATTATGATGGAATTATTTTCTTAATTTCTCTTTCTGATAGTTCATTATTGGTGTACAAAAATACAAGTAGTTTCTGAATATTAATTTGGTCTCCTGCTACTTTGCTGAATTCATTTGTTAGTTCTTCAACATTAAAAGTCAGCGTCATTTGCTATTGTGGCACCATTTGCTGAGCAGATGTTGCCTTGTTAAACATGACTGCCATTTTACTCTTCTGACCTTGTCCCCAGGCTGGAAATTACTGGAAGCAAGAACAGAACTGACCACTCCCTATAGCCACAGGCAGAAGATAACACTGGAACAAACTTCAGCCTGTGTTACAACAGCCCAGGCGCCACACATCAGCACCCACCCCCCACCCTCTTCAATCCAATTATAATCCAGTAAAAGCTCAAAACCCCCTCCCTCAATGCTGATGTATCTCTCCACACCGTGCCCCTCTCCTTTCTTGGAGAATGAATAACAATTTCACTCTGTACACTTTCTTCCCTTTGTGAATTCTTTCACAGCCCGAGTCACCGCCTGGGACACTGCTAAAGATGACCCTCTGAGGACAAGTGGAGGCATCCAGGCCATCGTGTTCCAGGGAGAGACAGATGACCACCTGCCCTAGGAACAGCTAACTGCCCAGGGCGAGAATGCTGCAGCCTTCTTTCACCTAACTTTACCTGGATTTCAAAACCACTCACCGCACCTTGTTTATTTCCTGTTATTAAAAGGTTGGCTTGGATAAAAAAATGTAAGATGGCCTGTTAGGGTATGAACCTGCCATCTTCTCAGATTGCTCGTCATCTAAATAAAGCACCTATAAAGATTTAATCTCTGTCTCTGCTTATTGTGTTTGGTACGTGACAGGCCGCACAAACACTGGTGTCTTTTCCGGTTTCAAAACCTCTGGGATTGGATAAAAGGTAAAATGACAGACACATGCTTCTTTTATATAGGTGGGTAAAGGGTAGTTAACAATAAACAATTAGCGTAACAATAGCAGTGAGGGGATTTGTAGTCTGATCTGGCGGTTGTGCCCAAGGGGCTTGGAAAAGGGAAGTTACCTTGACATTTTAAAGGCATGTTGTCATAGATGAAAAAAGACAATAGACAGGATCAGTTAAGGTAGAGCTCGACCTTTGCTAGGGAAAAATACTGGCCTCAGAAATGATTACCCACCGTGGAAGGCTTTTAGTTAAGTTTTAATTTTAGACCATCCTTTGTGGTTACTTTAGGTCTCTGAGTTTGTAAGGCTGCCTCCCAGGCCTCCCCTGAGCCTGTCAGGTTCATATGTGGTTTCTTTTCTTCCACATACAATATAAATACATAATTCCTACAGTCACATCTTTTATTAAAATAAAAAGTGCTGTATGCTATTCTGAGAGCCTTGCTTCTTTTTTAATTTGGAGAACTTTTTCCACTAGACATCAGGTTGAGAGAGTACAGTTTGCTGCCCTCACCCTGTGAAAGGGAGGCTTGTCTTCTCCAGCATCTACCTCCTAGACAGAACATTGATTCAGAGGGAACAAACCAGGACTCTGGGCTCAGCCCAAATGAATGTGCATTCATAAAACAGAGGAGAGAAAGCAGGAAAGTCTTGCTTAAAACAAACTGTTCTTGCATTGAACATCTTGGGGAAGAAAAATTCAGGTCGAGTTTAGTAACAGCATCATTTTTAATAGTGTAAGATTTGTGCTTGCACAGGGTGCACAAGCCCATCCACACAGGAATTGGCACCAGAGGGGCCCAGTTTGCTCGGGGGAAGCAGCAGAAGGGACTGAGGTACGACAGAGAGCAGACCAAGCACCATTATTCCCTCTCAGACTCCGCCACCACATACAATGTCACAGCCCAGCGACTGGAGTGCCCCACCCTGGTAGACACCTAAGGCTCTGCCCCTCATATGTAACAGGCGCGACCAGACCAAAGGCAGTGGAGGGGGGGGCTCCAAACAGAATTGGAGCCCCACAATCAATACTTTTAAGTGGCTGAGAGATAGCCAACCTATCAGATCAAAGCACTGGTGATAAAGATGCTCACAGAATTGGTTGATTTGGGGCGCAAATTAGGTGAACAAATGTAGGCTATGATAAGAGAAATGAAGGAAAATGCACAGGGAACCAACAGTGATGGGAAGGAAACTGGGACTCAAAACAATAGAGTCAAAACAATAGAGTCCCAGTGGGCCAGAAGGAAGAAAGAAGCAATCAAACAAAAAAGAAGGAAGAAATAAGAATTCAAAAAAATGAGAAGCTTAGGAACCTCCAGGAATCTTTAAATGTTCCAAGATCCAAATTATAGGGGTGACAGAGGGGGAAGAGGAAGAGCAACAAGTGGAAAACTTATTTGAACAAATAATAAAGGAGAACTTCTCCATTCTGGTGAAGGAGATAGAGTTCCAGGAAGTCCAGGAAGCTCAGAGAGTCCCAAAGAAGTTGGACCCAAGAAGAAACACACCAAAGCACATCATAATTACATTACCCAAGACAAAAATGAAGGAGAGAATTCTAGAGCAGCAAGAGATAAGGGGACAGTTACGTACAAAGGAGTTCCAATCAGAATGTCAGCTAATTTCTCAAAAGAGACCTTACAGGCAAGAAGGGGCTGGAAAGAAGTATTGCAAGTCATAAAGGGCAAGGACCTACATCCCAGATTGCTCTATCCAGCAAAGCTTTCATTTAGAATGGAAGGGCAGATAAAGTACTTCTCAGATAAGGTCAAGTTAAAGGCGTTCATCATCACCAAGCCCTTATTATATGAAATGTTAAAGGGACTTATCTAAGAAAAAGAAGATAAAAAAAACATGTATAGTAAAATGACAGCAAACTCACAATTATTAACCACACCTAAAACAAAAACAAAAAGAAACTAAGCAAAAACTAAAACAGGAACAGAACCACAGAAATGGAGATCACATGGAGGGTTAGCAACAGGAGAGTGGGAGGAGGAGAGAAGGAGGGAAAAAGGAGGAGGGAAAAAGGTACAGAGAATAAGTAGCATAAATGGTAGATAGAAAAAAGACAGGGGGAGGGCAAGAATAGTATGAGAAAAGTAGAAGCTAAAGAACTTATGACACATGGACATGAACTAAAGGGGGAAATGTGGGTGGGAGGGGGTGGGCAGGGTGGAGGGGAATGAAGGGGGATAATGGGACAACTGTAATAGCATAATCAATAAAATATATTTTTAAAAAATTAAAAAGATTTGTGATTGCAGTATAAACTTAGTTACCTTGGGGATGAATACAACACTATATGTGACAGAGATGAAAAATTAATTACCGTTCTTGGCCCCTGGATGGGTAGCTCAGTTGGTGAGAGTGTTGTCTTAATACGCCAAGGTTTCGGGTTCCATCCCCAGTCAGGGCACATACAAGAATCAACAAATAAATGCAGAAATAAATAGAACAGCAAAATTAATGTTTCTCTGTCTATTCCTCTCTAAAATCAATAAATATTTTTTCTAAAGATTTAATTTATTTTTAGAGAGAGAGGAAGGAGGGAGAAAGGGAGAGAAATACTGATGTGTAAGAGATTCATCAATTGGTTGCCTCTCACAGGCCCACGATCAGGGATGTGGCCCCCAACCAGACATGTGCCCTGACTGGGAATCAAACCAGAGACCTTTTGGTTCACAGGCTGTCACTCAATCCACTAAGCCGCACCAGCCAGGACTCAATAAATTTTTTTAAAAAGAGAAAAATTAATTACCATTCTCATTGTAAATTTGACAAAGTATTTATAATTCGTAATCTGCAATGTTGCCACTTCCCCATTAATTCTGAACGTTCTCATGCTGAAAACTCTGTGGATGAGCAAGGATTCTCTATTAAAGGAAAAAAGCAAGATCCTTAAAATATTAGTACAAGTAGTGAGGGGACCAAAATTCTGCCACCATGAAGGTGCTTTTTCAGATGTTTATTTTAAGCTATTTATTAAGAAACAAGAGGCTCAGAAAGAACCTTTGAACCTCCCCCCTTCCCTCCCGGAGAAATTCAGATAAGTATAATACCCCTTATTTCAGGTAAAGCCTGGTGGTAACTATGTGGCTTGGCTTCTTAGCCTTGAGAGGCAATTAAAGTTTAATCAGGTGTCAACATTAGGAACGTGCACACCTGTAGAGAATTTTGATGAGTTTTTCCAAGGGTGTCCAGCCTTCGGCCCCATAGGCTGCAAGCAGCCCAGGATGGCTGTGAATGCAGCCAACACAAAATCATAAATTTACTTAAAACACGAAATGTTTTTGTGATTATGTGTCACAATGTATTTAATGGGTGGCCCAAGACAACTCATCTCCCAGTGTGGCCCAGGGACACCAAAAGGCTTATTAAGCCAAACTGATGACTATTCCTGGGAAGCTAAATTTCAACAAACTGAGAAAATGCTCCCTCCAAAAAGGTAGTTTTACCACTTATTTTATATATCAGAATCAAAGGGGAAGCTGTTAGGTGGTTACATAAAATTCATTGGTGATAGATTAGGGAGGTGGGAGAAAGCAAAGCAAGGCAATCTCTAGGACTGGATAAAAACGAACAGGAATGGACTTCCGGCCAAGATGGAGGCGTAGGTAGACACGCTGTGCCTCTTCGCCCAACCAAAATAAGGACAACAACAATTTAGAAATAAGCTAACAACCAGAACTGATAGAAAATTGAACTGTGTGGAAGTCTGAAAACCAAGGAGTTAGACACATTCATCCAAACAGGTAGGAGGAGCGGAGTCGGGACTGTGGTGGGGCGGAGAGGGGTCTCAGCACAAAAGCGGCGGCTGGCGGACCCCAGGCGCGCAAGACGGCAGAGGGCAGACCCTGGGCACACAGGCAGCGGCTGGCAGACCCTGGGACCCTGGGCGTGGGGTGGAAGCGAGCAGACCCAGAGAGATGCGGTGGATTGTGGAGCAGGGTACAGTGCACAAGGCGGCTGACTGGGCAGTCCCACATTTGTGTGCAGATAAACCAGGCAAAACTGGGGAGCGAGACAGACCGCGCAACCAAGGACCCCAGCGCCGAGGTGGGGTGGCGGGGAGAGAACCTTAAATCACCTATTGAAAACACCTGTGGGGGTTGAGGTGCAGTGAGAGACTTCCAGCCTCACAGGAGAGTTGGTTGGAGAGACCCACAGGGACCTAGAACGAATACAAGCCCACCTACACAGGAATCAGTACCAGAAAGGCCCAGTTTGATTGGGAGAAGCAGCGGAAGGGACTGAAATATGGCAAAGAGCAGAACAAGTGCCATTGTTCCCTCTCAGACCCCTCCCCCAGAGATAGCATCATAATTCAGCGACTGGGTTGCCCCACCCTGGTGAATACCTAAGGCCCCGCCCCTAACACGTAACAGGCACATCAAGACAAAAAAAAAATTGCCCAAATGGAAGAACAGATCAAAGCTCCAGAACAAATACAACTAAGTGACAAAGAGATAGCCAACCTATCAGGTATACAGTTTAAAGCACTGGTGATCAGGATGCTCCCAGAATTGGTTGAATTTGGTCACAAATTAGATGGAAAAATGAAGGCTATGATAAGAGAAATGAAGGAAAATGCACAGGGAACCAATAGTGATGGAAAGAAAACTGGGTTTCAAATCAATAGAGTAGACCAAAAGGAAGAAACATACAATCAGAAAAGAATGAAGAAACAAGAATTCAAAAAAATGAGGAGAAGCTTAGGAACCTCCAGAACATCTTTAAACGTTCCAACATCTGAATTATAGGGGTACCAGAAGGAGAAGAGGAAGAGCAACAAGTGGAAAACTTATTTGAACAAATAATAAAGGAGAACTTCCTCAATCTGGTGAAGGAGATAGAGTTCTAGAGAGCTCAGAGAGTTCCAAAGAAGTTGGACCCAAGAAGAAACACACCAAGGCACATCATAATTACATTATCCAAGATTAAAATGAAGGAGAGAATTCTAGAAGCAGCAAGAGATACAGGGACAGTCTCCTACAAAGGAGTTCCCATCAGACTCAGCTGATTTCTCAAAAGAGACCTTACAGGCAAGAAGGGGCTGGAAAGAAGTATTCCAAGTCAGGAAAGGCAAGGCCCTACACCCCAGATGCTCTATCCAGCAAAGCTTTCATTTAGAATGGAAGGGCAGATAGAGTGCTTCTCAGATAAGGTCAAGTTAAAGGCGTTCATCATCACCAAACCCTTATTTTTAAAAAATATTTTATTTATTTTTAGAGAGGGAAGTGAGGGAGAAAGAGAGAGAGAGAGAAACATCAACATGTGGTTGCTGGGGGCCTTGGCCTGCAACCCAGGCATGTGCCCAGACTGGGAATCGAACCTGTGGTGCTTTGGTTCGCAGCCTGAGCTCAAGCCACTGAGCTACGCCAGCCAAGGCACCAAGCCCTTATTATATGAAATGTTAAAGGGACTTATCTAAGAAAAAGAAGATAAAAAATATGAATAGTAAAAAGACAGCAAACACAGTTATTAACAACCTAAAACAAAAACAAACTAAGCAAACAACTAGAAGAGGAGCAGAACCACAGAAATGGAGATCACATGGAGGATTAGCAACAGGGGAGTGGGAAGAGAAGAGAGGCGGAAAAGGTACAGAGAATAAGTAGCATAGATGGTAGGTAGAAAAAAGACAGGGGGAGGGCAAGAATAGTATGGGAAATGTAGAAGCTAAAGAACTTATGACACATGGACATGAACTAAAGGGGGGGAATGTGGGTGGGAGGGAGTGGGCAGGGTGGAGGGGAATGAAGGGTAATGGGATAACTAATAGCATAATCAATAAAATATATTTAAAATTTTTAAAAAAGGAACAGGAATAGACATATTTTACTTGTGAGTATAGGACAGTTAACAGTTGACAATTAATATGATAATTTCAACAGTGAGGAGATTTGTGGTCTCTGCTGTGGGGCTGGTAGGTGCTTTGAGGGGTGTGGTGCAGGGGCAAGGAAATTACTTTGATATTCCAAAGGCATGTTATCAGGTATGTTATCTTAGGTGGAAAAAGACAACAGACTGGCCCAGTTAAGATGAAGGTTGACCTTTGTTAAAGAAAAATACTGCTCTCGGACGTGACTACCCTCACCAACTCCTTTTAGTTAGAAAGTTTTCTATGTGGTTGCTTTAGGTCTCTGAGCTTGTAAGACCACCAGGCAGGCCTCATCTGAGCTTGTCAGGTTAAGTATGTGGCCCATTTTTTATCTTTTGTGCACACTAGAGATTTTTATGGGATTCTAGCAAAGCAGATTTAAGAGAGCCTTTATGATCTATTGCTATTATTGTTGTGTTCATGCAAATAATTAGGCCAAGTTGAAACTAAACTTGCCCTGGCTGGTGTGGCTCTGTGGGTTGAGCGTCGGACTATAAACTTAAAGGTTGCCAGTTCAATCCCCAGTCAGGGCATATGCCTGGGTTGTGGGCCAGGTCTCCACTTGCAGGCAGGCAAGAGGCAACCATTCAATGTTTCTTTCCCTCTCTTTCTCTCTCCCTTACCCTCTCTCTGAAAATAAATTAATAAAACCTTAAAAAAAAAGAAGAAGAAGAAACCAAATGCAATAAATAACTCTTAGTTTGGCTACTTTTGATAAAAAATAAAGGTTATTTTAAGAGAGTCTAGTTATTAATTGTCTTCAAAGTTTTATTTTTTACCTATAAACTGAACTGGATCCTGAATTTTTCTAGTCTCCTTAAATACTTGGCTATAGCCTTCTGAACTAATGTTTCTTTTTTCTCCCATTCTTTGACTTGGAATTACTGAGAACTAAAACTTTTGTTCCTAAGCCTTGTAATTGAAAATTGTAGCTAAAGGACACAAAATAAACTTGAGAAATTGCCACAACAGCTCACACTTAAACAGTCTCAGTGACTGATGCTGTGCAAGCCTCAGAGTTTACCTGAGCACCTGGTGACATTGATAGGGGACTTAAAAGTTGGGAAATTTTAGTTTAAATAATAGCTAATAAGCTTAGTAATCAATGCACGTAAAAGCTTTTGTTCCAGGAACTGAAGGTATGACCCCCACCCTGACTCCAGGAGACTGTAAGCAGTTCCTACCTTTGTTCCTCAGGAGGACTGCAGGCAACTCAAGATGGTATCTGAGCCATTGTGCTCCAGGGTGAGATGACCACTGAGTTTAAGACCACTGCCCAGGACAAGAATGCTGAAGTTGTTTTTTTAATCCAATTAACTTTTCCCTGAATTTCAAAACCCCTCACCACACCTTGTTTATTCCCTGCTATAAAAACCTTGGCCTGGAAAGAAAAGAAAGATGGTCTGTTAGGGTGTGAACCCACCATCTCAGATCACAGGCCATCTGAATAACGCATCCATAAAGATTCGATCCCTGTCTCTGAGTATTGGGTTTGTGACAGGCAGCCCAAGCTCTGTGTCATTTCCGGTTTCAACACCGCTGGAGACATTGAAACCGCAGACCCAGAGACTCTGTTGGATCGTCACTGTCTGCCTTCAATCCAGCAAAAGGTCCTTTGAGCCTTACATCTAGGAATCTCCTCCACTAACAGCCTTGCAGAATCAGAAACTGGTTCATCATTTGCTCTGATCATTAACCTTTCTTGCTGTTTTCTTGTTTTCAGAGACAAACCCCTTATTAAATACCTGATTACTTGCTTACACAATACAGGCCTCACTTTGGGGACCCATCTGTATCACAGCCTCCTGAGATGAGACTCAGCCATTTAACTGAACTGACTTTATCCCCAGGACTGAGTGATTTAATCAAGAAAATTTGGGGCAGTCTACCAACTTGCCTCCTAGAGTGTGAAACTTGATAATTTGAAGTTTTTGGGACCGAATGGACCAAACTTCTGCCACCCTGGACTGCTTTTTGGGATATTGACACCAAGTTCGTAACCAGAAAAGCCAGCGTTAGCGCTGCCTGTCACCCACCAGCCCCAATGAGCAGAGATTGAATCTTTATGGGCGCTTGATTCAGATGGCTGGTGATATGAGAAGATGGTGGGTTTGTACCCTAACAGGTTGTCTTAAATTCCATTTTACACTCATCCTTTTTAGAAGAAGAAAAGTGTAGGTAAGGGGTTTGGAATTCAGGGAACAAGTTAATCAGATAAAAAGCTGCAGTATTCCTTCATCTGTGCCCTGGGCGGTGGTCCTCTCACCCTGCAGTACAGTGGCTCAGATACCATCTTGAATTCCTTCCAGTCCTCCTGAGGCACAAAGGTGGAACTGCTTGTGGTCTAGAGGCAGAGTGGGTCATACCTTCAGCTCCTGGAACAAGAGCTTTTACATGCATTGATTCCTAAGCTTATTACCTATTACCTAAAACTAAAAACTTCCAACTTTTGAGCCCCCCATCAAGTTTATTAAGAAACAAGACTCAGAAAGAACCTCTGATCTGATAGAAATGCGTGAGAAATAGAGGCAGGAGGTACTCGATGATCTGATCCAAGCACCTTTATTTGATGCTGTGTTTATGGTGGGCTGAGTCTGTGGGGCAGGAGCGGGGTGGGGGTGGCAGGGAGGCAGGAACGGGATTTTTGAAAGAAAACGCCTGTGTTTGTGAGGGAATCGGGGAGAGGTTAGTCTCTTGTTCTTCTAGGCGGGTGCCTCAGGGTTCCAGGATGTGAGCCGGAACTGTGGGTTAGGTGAAGTGTCTGGCTGGAGGGTCCGGCTATTGTGGCTGGCGCCAGATGTCTATTGTGGGGGGTGGGAAAGAGTTTCCGTCAAGCCGTAGGCTATCAAGCGGGTCTGGACAACTGAGTCATGAGCAGTCCAGCGGGTTGGAAACTGGTGGGGCTGGGTCTTGAGCAGTCTGGCTGGCTGGGCAACTGGCCTTACCCTTTCATGACCCCCCCCCAATTTCTTACTGAAGATTCATACAGAGAAACATCCTTCAGGAAGGAGATTTTAGGTTGCCACCTAAGCCTAATTTGAAATAAATATGGTAAATGGAGGGCTTCAGACAGGGATGGGTTCACTAGATAACCCTGTGTCCCCCTGTTTCTGAGACACCTAGCAAGAATATGTCTGACATGTGTGTTCCCCTCTTACTCAGCTGCCTGTAAACCCCCATTCTCACTTCTGAAATCTCATACCCAGTTCCTCTTTACTCCTTTGTCCAAACAGGTCTTGTATGTTAGGGTGGTCAGTGATACAGGCTGTGAAGGAATTCACAAAGAGGAGAAACAAAATCATAAAAGCTGGCATTTGTGCTGCCTGTCACCCACCAGACCCAGTAAGCAGAGACAGGAATTGAATCTTTATGGGCACTTTATTCAGTTGGCTGGTGATTTGAGAAGGTTTGTACCCTAACAGACTGTCTTACATTTCCTTTCAAGCCAGCCTTTTTATAACAGCAAACTGTGGTGAGATTTGAAATTCAGGGAAACTTAGTTTTTAAAAAATTGCAGCATTTTTGCCCTGGGTGGTTAACTGGGCCCCAGGTGGCCCTGTGTCTCTCCCAGGAACACAGTGGCCCGATACCATCTTGAATTGTTTGCAGCCCTCCTGAGGCACAAAGGTGGACCCCTTTATGGTAACCTGGGGTCAGGGTGGGTCATACCTTCCGTTCCTGAAACAATAGCTTTCATATGCACTAACTACTAGGCTTACTAAAATTTTCCAACTCTTGAGTCCCCCATCAGAAAGTAAAGAACAAAGTTTTTATTCACTCTCCAAGAAAGGAGAGGGGCATGGTGTGGAGAAATACACCAGCATTGAGGGGTGGGGGCTTTGATCTTTTACCGGATTATAATTAGATTAAAAAAGGGTTTGGGTGCTGTTGTGTGTCCCCTGAGCTGTTGGGGCGTTGTAACAGAGGCTGCAGTTTGTTCCAATGTTATCTTCTGCCTGTGGCTGTAGGAAGTGGTTAGTTATGTTCTTGCTTCCAGTAATTTCCAGTCCTGGGGACAAGGTCAGAAGAGCAAAACGGCAATTATGTTTAACAAAGTCATAGGCCTGCTAGGCAAATGGTGCCTCAATAGCAAATGGGGATGACTTTGTCCTTTCATCATTATATACCCAGTTTTGCCTCTGTTTTTGGAATTTTCATGGATTTATTGTGTCTATTGAATTCCCATATACATGTATTAAACTTTGATTTTATCCTATTAATCTGTTTCTGGTAATTTGATTATTGGGCCAGCCTAGAAGAAGTTAGAAGGTGAGAGGAAAAGTATTAATATATTTTTAGATATATTAATAGAATATATGACATTAAAATCTCATTTTGTTGAATAAATCCATTATAATTACACTTATAAAAGGATTGTTTTTTCATTTTAGCTTATGGCTCATGACCACTCTGCTTCACTAATAATAAAAACAGTGTCTTGCAGATTTTTTAAAAATAAATGCATTTCCAAAGTGGTTTCCTTTTGATCCTTCTCTTTCTAGCCCCCAGTTTCGAATATTTGGCAAACCTCCATCCTGACCTCCACTCTTTCTTTATTTTATTAGAAGCTTCTAGAGAGCAGAAAACTTGTCTATTTGGTCTGTCAGCAGTGGGTAAAACAGTGTTGGGCACATTTGACATTATGTTTCACTATCAGCACTAAGCTGGTAATTCTCAACACTGCCTATTTATTTCTGTGTCCCTGACTATAGTCCATTGTTGTTCTTGCAAGTAAAAATGGTGTCCTGTGAAAAAAGCCATGTACTCCAGCTCACAGCATATTTAGGGGGAAGTTTTTCTTTGTGATGACCATGGTACACACCTTGGTGTGCAACGGAGTGCTTTATGGGATTTGCCATTGTGTTGTTACCAGACAAGGGCCTGGCCCTACGTGGGTCGGCCTAGGGCCAGCAGTAGTGCGTGGGTTCTTGACTTCGTGTAGGAAAGATTTCACAACACAAGTCCATGTGACAATGTGGGTACATTTATTAAAGTTGGGGACAGTAAAATAAGGAAGGGCGTAGCATAGAGGAAGCAACAGGAGAGCCTAGGCTGGGCTGTGTTAGTTCACTGGGAAGTCAGAGAGAAGGGCGCTTTGGGAACAGGCTCAGGGGGTTAGCCTTGGACGAGCTGCCAGCTGCCCACTGCCTGAGAGTTTAGAAGACATGTGTCTGTGAAGGAAGAAAAAGGAATGGCACAGGCTACAACCCAGAGGGAAAGTGCACCCACATCTTTGTCTTGAGGCTTTTATCTCTTTCTTACAAGTGGGAATCTTCGGGGAGGTCTCAGGGAGGGTTTAATAGCTTATTCATCAGTTCTCCAGGTGCCGTTTCAGGGTCATGGTCTCCTCTGATTGGTTAGTGCCAGGGCAGGGGGTCTTTAGTCATTTCAGTTGGTCCTGGTGTTGCCCACCTGGATCTGGAGCTGAAATACAACTGAGGCCTAGATGCTATCTCCAGGGAGAAATAGTTATCCTGAGGGTGGGCTTCTTGTTTTCCAAGTTTTGCTCCCTGCCAGACACTCAGCCTTCCAGCCTTCAGTCCTGGTAACCATCTGCACCTGGCTGTAAATTCCTCAGCTGCTGTGTTCAGCTCTGCTTCACTTCCCTATGCCACTTACCAAGGAATTTTCCGATTTGTCACTATCCTGTCTCAATATACAGACTACCAATCAGTTGTAAAATGAATAATTTGAATAATTTCGACTACATTTTCAAAGACATTCTTAAGGGAAACTATCTTTTTTTTTTTTTGTCTTTTTTTACTGTGAGTGGGAGATAATGTTCCAGTGTTATCTTCTGCCTGTGGCAGACTTGATTCATGCCAAGATGCCCACCACCCTACCCACCATCAGTGCACATGTCCACAAGGTGAAAAAGAGCAAATAAGGTCTTTGTATTATTATGAAAATAATTTAGCCTTTACGAGAGCCTTGCAGGGGCTCATAGACCAAGCTTTGAGAACCTCTGCCCTGGGCTTTCAGAAGTCCTGGTAAACAAGACAACCAAGTCCCTTCCCGAGGTGGAGCTCAAGTCCCAGGGTTGGTAGAAAATGTAGAAAATCAATGAGTAGAGTAGAGAAGTAAGGTGATTTCAAAGGCAATGAATTCCATGAAGAATATAAGGGCAGTGATAGGTAACTAGGGATGGAGGAGGGGCTGTTTTTGAGAAGGCCCTCTGAGGTGGTGACATCTGAGAGGAGAGGTCAGTGATGAAAGGCTATCTACCATCAGGAGCCTGCAGGAGAGATTTCTGGGAACATGAAACTGAAAGGCCTGAAGCCCTGAGGCGGGAACTGGTCTCTGAGAGGTGGGGGAAAGGGAGCCGTCAGGTCTGGATAAGGGCAGTGTATTCTTGGCCTTAACATTTCTTCAGGGGATCCCATGTTATTATTCTGAAAAAATGACAAGTATTAACTTGTTGAATTCTAGTAATAATCTTGTTATTATCCTTAATTTTACACATGAGGAATTGAGGCATGCAGAGAATAGGAAAGTTCATGTCAGGGCTGAAACACCCAGACAGTTTGACCACAGAACCTATATTCATAATATTTAGAGACTCTTTTTGAGAAAACAATCACTCAGTAGACTAAAAGCATTCTTGTTAGTGCATATAAAAGCGTGTGTGTGTGTATGCTATATGTAATTTATCCCTTTTTACTTCGGGTCTGGAAAACTGGAAGCTCTATTACCTGAAGAGGAACCATAGTTCAGTGAAAGGAGTTTCTCTGAATGATTCCTCTGAGAGTGTCTCAACTTGAGCAGTCACCCATGCATTGATTGCTTATGAAGCTTTTGCCTTAGTCTAAATAAGATAAAAACAAAGAGAAATGAGCTGTGAAGCTGAACAGTCTACTCTGTGACAAGTTCCTCTGAATAGGTTGAGTTATGTTTCTAACTTCTGTGGTGGTTGAGAGATTACAAAGTTACAGGATGGGACAAAAGTAGTTTTGCGATTGTGAGTATATGAAACACTTTATTCCTGTATTTCTATTTATTAATTATTGCATTATTTTCCATTCGAACAACTGTAAACCTAGTTTTGCAGGTTTATATAATGCCCTACTCTAACAGGGTGGGTCTGGCCAGGTCGCTGAGGGGCAGAGGAAGGGACCCCTGAAGCTGTACAAGAACCAGCACCTCCCCCCCAGAAGGGAGGGTTTGCAAGAATCTCCCAAGGCAGCCCAGGATTGCAACTGGAGCTGGGGTACGATAGGCTTCCATGCTCCAGCGACTGTAAACAAACCGGCCCCAGCAGCTGAGTAGCTCAGGACACCCCTGCAGAGAGCTCGCCTGGTCTGTGGGGGCCAGAGGACCTGCCTGGGAAGGCGACACTTGTGCCCTGGTGCACCCTGGGAAACTCGTGCCTCCTTCCGCAACATGGCAGCCGGAAGAGGGGCAGAGACACTGTGGGGCTGACAAACATGGCAGACGTTAGCCCACTTTGCTTAAAAAGCCAGACGCCCTGTCGGGCGTGGGTTTCCTGGGGCAGGACCTGAAAAGCAAAGAGCACACAGAAACCTGGCCCTTTTTCTCTTTCCTTTCCCCCACGTGGGCCCAGTCAGAGGTCCAAGGCTGGAGTGTCCCTGGGCGAGAGGGCCCTGGAGACCATGTGGCCAGGTTCTAAGCCAGGGGCCCTCCCTCAATTGTGCAGCCCTGCCAGACCAGGTGCACACAGACTCCGAGAGATGCCTGGAGCTAAGCTGCAACCAGGAACCTGCCAAGCTGTCTGGATGAGCATGCAACAGCCACGTGCACGTCCCAAAGGATGGCACTTTTAAATGGGAGAGAAGGAATTCCAGGCGCATCTTTGAATTGGTCTGGCCTGGCAGACGGTGGCGTGGTTATTGGTCTTTGAGTGTTTTAAGAGGAGCAAGGATCTGCGTCAGAAACCTGCCATTATTCCAAAATTGTATAGCCTTTCAATAAACAACCCCTTTCCTTTTTCACCAAAGCTCTGACTCTAGAGTTTGCCTGTTGGCAGTGAGCATCAGAACCCCAGGTGGCTTCCGGGTAACACTACTGCCAAGTCTATGCAGAGAGGCAGAAGACTGTGATTCCCTCTCCAGGAGCAAACCTCACCTGAGACTCTACAGATAAGGGGACCTAACTACTGTCAGCTTTGGTAGGACAGTGCAACCTGCCTCCTACAAGGACAATGAGACCACCCTTGTCACATTCTTTTTATTTTTAATTGATTTTAGAGAGAAAAAGAGAGAAACATCAGTCTGCTGTTCCACCCTTCCATGCACTCACTGGTCAACTCCTCATGTACTCGACCAGGGATTGAACCTGCAACTCTAGTGGACTGGGTCAACACTCCAACCAACTGAGCCTCTCAGCCAGGCCTTTATCACATCTTGAGTACCAATCCACAGGCACTGGGTGAAGGACCAATGGCTCAGAAAGTTATCACTTGAGCCCTGCTCAGGTAGCTCAGTCAGTTGGAATGTCATCCCAATACACCAAGGTGGTGGGTTTGATTCCCATCAGGACATGTGCAGGAATCAAACAAAGTGTGCATGAATGGGTAGAACAACAAATTGATGTTTTGCTCTCTCTTCCTCTCTCTAAAATCACCTTTAAAAAATTTTTTTAAAGATTCCTTAAAAAATGTTATCACTTGAGGTCTATTTTACTTCCTTGTTGTAGGCACTCTGTCATCTGGGTTGCAACAGATCCGCATTCCTTACTGAGAAACTAACCTCAGTCCGGTGTTTCACCATCTGTACCTTAGTCCCAACGGTGCACTGTTGCTTCTGCTCACCCGCGAGCCCTGCTCTGAGCTTCTGGGAACTATGTGGGGTTATACATTTAACTCATTATGACTCGGGTGAATAAAGAAATTACACATTAATTTTGCCCACAATTATTCACGAGGCTGAATCTAGAGTTTAACAGGAAAACTAAGGGAAAGTGCAATATTATTTAAATTTGGTTGGATCTGATTAAGTAAACAATCAATTTAAATAGTGTCTGTTAGCATAGGCAGCTGATTACTTATAAATAAAGGAAGGGAGCTAATGGAATCAGACATTAAGCCTAATAAACTAGGGAGCTGAATTGGATGTTAAGATCAGAAATTAAGCTTCATTCACTATGAAACCACAGCATTCACAGGCTCCCTGAAACAGACAAAAGAATCTCCCCAGGTACCAGCTAGAGGGGTACTGGTATTCTCAGTGTTATCATTTATTTTCTTTTGATAAATAAATGATATTTATCAAATGATATTTGGTATCATTTCATTTCTTATGATAAAAAGGTATCATAATAATATATCTGTAACTTGCTTTTTAACCCAGTTGGACCTACTGCATTCTTTTAACTGTCTCGTACATCTGCATACATAGTTTGAATGTACACTCTCCTAGTCATTCTTCTATTCATGGTTCAGTGTTTCCCATTTTTCCCTATGGGGAACTCTGCAGTGTTTATGCTGCTTGTACATGTTTTCTTGCACACAAGTGACAGTGTTTTTCAAAAGTAGACAGTGATGTCTGGAATTGCTGAATTGTAGACTACATGTATTTTTATTTTACTCAGTATTGACAAATTTCCCTTCAATGTGGCTGTATTAATTTTATATTCCCATTAGCAGTGTTTGAGTGCTTTCTCACACCCATGTCAGTATTTTATTAATGTGTTTAATTTTTGCCAAGGTAATGGTTGAATATTATCTCAGTGTTCTACATATAATCAGTTTTTCTTTTTTAATTATATTTTATTGATTATGCTAATGCAGTTATCCTGATTCTTCCCCTTTCCCCCACCTCCACCCAGCACCCCTCACTCCCTCAGGCAATCCCCCCACCATTGTTCATGTCCATGCGTCATGCCTGTAAGTTCTGTGGCTACCCATTTCCTATACTGTACTTTACATCCCCGTGGCTATTCTTTAACTACCTATTTATACTTCTTAATCCCCTCACATCTTCACCCATTCCCCCACATTCCCCTCCCATCTGGCAACCTTCCGGTAACTATCTTCTTTTCTCTTGTTTTTAAGAGTCTCTCTTTATATTTAATCTTTTTTTAAAGATTTTATTTATTTATTTTTTAGACAGGGGAAGGGAAGGAGAAAGAAAGGGAGAGAAACATCAATGTGTGGATGCATCTCACGTGCCCCCAACTGGGGACCTGGCCTGCAACCCAGCCATGTGTCCTGACTGGGAATCGAACTAGCAACCCTCTGGTTTGCAGGACCACACTCAATCCGCTGAGCTATACCAGCCAGGGCTATATTTAATCTTTGGGCTTTTAATAATGATGTGTCTTGGAGTGTGCCTCTTTGCATCCATCTTGTTTGGGACTCTATGTGCTTCCTGGACTTGCATGTCTATTTCCTTCACCAAATTAGAGAATTTTTCTTTCATTATTTTTTCAAATAAATTTCCAGTTTCTTGCTCTCTCTCTCCTCCTTCTGGCACCCATATGAGGTGAATGTTGGACCTCTTAAAGTTTTCCCAGGGCCTCTTTATTCTATCCTTTGGTGGGGGGGGGGTTCTTTTTTCTTCTCATTGTTCACATGGTTGTTTTCTGGTTCCTTATATTCCAAAAAATTGATTTGTTCTTGGCTTCATCATCTCTACTGTTGTTTCCATGTAAATTGTTCTTTATTTCAACTAGTGTATCCTTCATTTCTGACTGGATCTGTTTTATGCTGTTGAGGTCCTCACCAAGTTCTTTGAGCATCCTTATAACCAGTGTTTTGAACTCTACATCTGATGTATTGCTTATCTCCATTTCATTTAGTTCTTTTTCTGGAGTTTTGATCTGTTCTTTCATTTGGGCCATGTCTCTTTGTCTCCTCATTTTGGCAGCCTCCCTGTGTTTGTTTCTGTGTATTAGGTAGAGCTGTTATGAATTCCTGTCTTGGTAGTGTGGCCTAATGTAGTAGGTGTCCTATAGGACCCAGTGGCACAGCCTCCCCTATCACCCAAGGTGGATACTTGAGGTATGCCCTTTGTTTGGGCTGAGTATACGCTCTTCTTGTTGTTGAGCCCTGATTGCTGTTGGCAGATCAATGAGAGGGATTTACCCAGGTCAGTCATCTGCAAGGACTGGCTGTGACCACTGACCACCAACCTCTACCCTCTGTGGAGGATCAGCTGTGCAGGGCAGGGGCAGGGTGGTGGTGCTCTGATGTGGTCTGTAGCTGTCCACTGGTGTGCTGGCCCTCGGGTTTACAGGGTGATGCAGGCCAAGGTCAGCCCCAACCTATGTTTTACCCAGGGCACCTTGCCTGAGCTATAAGGCAGTCTGAGTTGTCTGCAACTTGTGCAGAGCTTGGAGATTCCTAGGTGAAGCCAAGCTGTAACTCTAATCTGGCTGCTGCTAGGGCTCACTGAAGCCAGCTGTTGCTTGTTTGGTAGAATATAGGAGCCAAGACCAGCCATTCTCTCAGAAAAACAGATTGGGTTAGCCGGTAAATTGGATAGAGTAGATCCTCTATGGATCTCCAAGGTAGGTCACACATTGTTAGCCAAGTTGATGGAGTCTCAGATACAGTACCAGCCTATCGGCTCTGTTGGGGGAGGGCTCAGCAAAGGCATAATGGCCTCTGATCACCCCCAATACCAGACACTTCCATTTCTCCTTGTATACCACTGGTGCCCTTCAAGCTGTCACCCTGCTGCTGGAGCTCAGAGGGAAAGAGTCTGAGTAGGTGAGTCTGTGTGTGGCATCCCCAAGAGGAATTGTTTAGGGCTCCAACAACCTCCTCCACTGACTTGATCCCCACTGGATTTTGCAGCCAGAAATTGTGGGAACTTATCTTCCTGGCACTGGAATCCTGGGCTGGGGGAACTGGTGTGGATCTGGGACTCCTCGCTCCCAAGATATCCCTCACAAATTTTTATCCATGTGGATGTGGGGCCAGCCTATTCCATGTCCATGTCCCTCCTACCAGTCTGGATGGATGTGGTCTCTTTAATGGAGTAGTTGTCAGACTTCCATTCAACTCGATTTCTGATGGTTCTGAGTGATGATTGTTCTGTATTTTAGTTGTAATTTTGATGTGATTGTGTGAAGAGGTGAGTCATGTCTGACTTCATCGCCATCTGACCAGAAGCCTAGTTTTTCTTGATAATTGGTGAAGATCGGTTATCAGATGCTCACTGGCCAATTGCATTTATTTTCCTCTAGTTACTTATCTTATTTTCCCATCTTATGGAAAAAAATGATCTTTTTGGCCAACACTATATATATTAACCATGATGCTAAGCTTAGGGGAATACAATAATAATTTAAAAAATTTAAAGACCGCAGTTCTTGTATTTAACTGGAGTGGAATGTAGACGGGGTTGCAGTTGCAAGTATTTGGAAGTTCTAAGCAGCAGGTCTAACATGGAGAGAAGACCAACCTATTTGTGCTCAGACATAAGAGAAGACCAGCAGTCATTAGTTGGAAAGGTCCATGACCTTCAGGGTTTCACAACTTAGATTCAGCTGTCAAGTACCAAGTAAAAACCCCAGGCCTTTCCAGAAGATTGGGGAATCACAAAGATGAACCAAGACTATTGGACATTTAGGTGATTTCCAATTTTTTGCTATTATCAATAGTTCTGTGATAAACTTCCCTGGACAAAACCCCTTATGTACATCTTAACATCCTTATGACTGTCTCCTTTCTATAAGTGGATTCTCTGGATCAAAGAAAGGGTATGTCAATTTACAGTGCTACAGTCAATGTAAGTTACTTGTTTTCCTATACCCTTGGCTATATTATATTTGGAAAGATATGGGTTTATAGGTCTTCATGAAAAATAATATGTTTGGTAGTTTTATAGGTTAAAATTTTCCATTCCAAGGCTACTTTAATCAGTTAGAACATCTTGTAGGTTATGTTTATAGAGAAAGGAATTTACGTTATTGCAGTGACCACTGGGGGCCAAGTAGAAAGTGTTGTCAAGTGCTTTAACTATGGGCTTAAGGAAGAGGTGTGATGGCAGGAGAAAAGGGTGGCAGACAAGGTTAAGAAGAAAAGGTAATGGTGTAAGAAATGAAGACAAAAGGAACAAGAGGAAGGAAAATGGAGGACAAGAGGGCCCAGACTTCTGCTCTTCACGCTTTGCCCATGCTTGTCCATTTTCCTGTGTCGTTGTCCTGTGTAAGTTTCCAGTTCAAATGTTTAGCAACTACAGCTTCCTTGATCGTCAGAAGAGGAAATTAAAGAGCAAGTTCAATTACAGGCTGAGAAGTAATTACTGGAGCCAAAATGAGAAATCAGCACCAAATGTTTTGTTTTTAAGGGAAAATCCTTGTGTTCCAACTTGCTAATTCACCGAATCTTGAGGCTTTGACCCAGAGAGGTTAGTCACCCTTCCTTTTCAAAGGTCCCATCCCTAGTTTGCTAACTGGTGGTTGTCTTGTTATTTAACACAGCAGAAACTTTACACCTCTCTGAAAAATCTAAAAATGAAGTCAAATTCTAATAGGCAGCATTTCTGTATGTTAAAATGTTAGTCAACTGACGACTTATTTTACTTCTTTCTACCCTTAGGGTAGTTCCCACTTAAGGGAAGTCACTGAGCTAAAATCTAATTTAAAAATTTCCAGACGCTTTGGTGGTTGTGTTTTTTAAAGTATATTTTATTGATTATGCTATTACAGTTGTCCCAATTTTTCTCTCCTCTTTACCCCCCTACTCCCTGCACACCCCCACCCTCCAGCATTACCTGCCCCCCTTAGTTCATGTCCATGGGTTGTACATATAAGTTCCTTGGCTTCTCCAATTCCTATATTATTCTTAACCTCCCCCTGTTTATTTTGTGCCTACCACTTATGCTTCTTATTTCCTGTACCTTTCCCCCACATTCTCCCCTTCCCCTCCCCACTGATAACCCTCCACATAATCTCCCTTTCTGTGATTCTGTTCCTGTTGTAATTGTTTGATTAGTTTTTGCTTTTAAGTTCAGTTGTTGATAGTTTTTTGTTGTCATTTTGCCATTCATAGTCTTTGATCTTCCTTCTGTTTTTTAATAAGTCTCTTTAACATTTCATGTAATAATGACTTGGTGATGATGAACTCCTTTAATTTGACCTTATTGGGAAGCACTTTATCTGCTCTGTCATTCTAAATGACAGCTTTGCTGGACAGAGTAATCTTGAGTGTAGGTCCTTGCCTTTCATGACTTGGAATACTTCTTTCCAGCCTCTTCTTGCCTGTAAGGTTTCTTTTGAGAAATCAGCTGACAGTCTTATGGAAACTCTTTTGTAGGTAACTCTCTCCTTTCCTCTTGCTGCTTTTAAGATTCTCTCCTTATCTTTAATCTTGGGTAATGTAATTATGATGTGTCTTGGTGTGTTCCTACTTGGATCCAATTTCTTTGGGACTCTCTGAGCTTCCTGGACTTCCTGGAAGTCTATTTCCTTCACCAGATTGGGGAAGTTCTCTTTTATTATGTTTTCAAATAAGTTTTCAGCTTCTTGCTCTTCTTCTTCTCCTTCTGGCACCCTTATGATTTGGATGTTGAAACGTTTGAAGTTGTCCCAGAGGTTTATAAACCTCTTCTCATTTTTTTGAATTCTTGTTTCTTCATTCTGTTCTAGTTGGATGTTTATTTCTTCCTTTTGTTTCAAATCATTGATGAGTCCTGGTTTCCTTTCCTTCACTGTTGGTCCTGTATATTTTCCTTTATTTCACTTTGTGTAGCCTTCATTTTTTCCATCATTTTGCAACCAAGCTCAATCAGTTCTGTGAGCATCCTGATTACCAGTGTTTTGAACTCTGAATGAGATAGGTTCACTATCTCCTCGTCCCTTACTTCTTTTTCTGGAGTTTTGATTTGTTCTTTCATTTGGGCCATAATTCTTTGTCTGGGCATGCCTTTTACATTGTAAGAGACAGAGTCTTAGGTATTTGCCAGGGCAGGGTGACTCTCTTTGCTGCATTGTGGTGCTGTCTGTGGGGGCATGGGCAGAGAGGGAACAATGCCACATGTTTGGTTCTTGCCCCACTTTCCACCACTCCCCTCACTTCCCACAAATGGATGGTGCCCTTTCAGTACTGATTCCCAGGTGGGTGGGTGCGTGTACATTCTAGGGCCCTGTGGGTCTCTCCAATGGACTCTCCTGTGAGGCTGGGAGTTTCTCTTGATGCCACAACCCCCATAGATTTTTATAGCCAGAGGTTTTGAGTCTTTAGTTTTCTGTTCTGAAACTCTGGGTTTCACTCTCTGTCTCACTCCCCAATTGTTTTTCCCAGCTTATCCATGGGTGAATATGGGATCCTCCATTCTACCAGCCCCCACCTCACCCTCCTGGGCCTCCAGCTGCCACCTTGCCATGCAATCTCTCTGCCCAGCTGCCCCTTTCCATCCCTCTTACTGGTCTGGATGAATGTTTCTTTAACTCCTTGGTTGTCAGAGTTCCGTGCAGTTTGATTTTCTGGCAGGCAGTTCTGGTTGTTTTTGTTTTTTAAATTGTTCATTACCCTTCTTTTGGTTGTGCGAGGAAGTGAAGCGTTTCTACCTATGCCTACATCTTGGCTGGAACTCCAGAGGCTTTGGTTTTAAGATAACAGAAGTTCCTCTAGAAATAAGTTGAAGATTAAGAAAGCCAATAATAGTGATGTCTCCCTCTAAAGATCAGAGTATGGCACAATCTAACTGTGGTTTTGTTTTTTAAAATTTATTGTATTATTATTATTTTTTAAATTTTATTTATTTATTTTTAGAGAGGGGAAGGGAGGAAAACAGAGAGGGAGAGAAACATCAGTGTGTGGTTACCTACTGGGGATCTAGCCTGCAACCCAGGCACGTGCTCTAGATTAGGAACCAAATCAGCAACCCTTTGGTTCGCAGGCCAGCACTCAATCCACTGAGCCACACCAACCAGGCTGTGGTTTTGTTTTCAAGCTTAGAGGCTGTGGTCTGTTTTAAAAGTCTTGATAGTGGGCCCTGGCTGGTGTGGCTCAGTGGATTGAGTGCCAGCCTACAAGGCAAAGGGTTGCCAATTCAATTTCCAGTCAGGGCACATGCCTGGGTTGCAGGCCAGGTTCCCAGTAGGCAACTACACATTGATGTTTCTCTCCCTTTCTTTTGCCCTCCCTTCTCCTCTGTCTAAAAATAAATAAATAAAATCTTTTTTTAAAATTAAAAAAACCTCTTGGTAAAGGCTAAATGTTTTCTCTCATTGCCTTACCTAAAAGTGTCCTCATCACATGTAAGTTATTTAAAGACATAAATCCAAATATACCACATTAAAAATAGGAAAACAATTAATAGAATAATTTTTAAATTTAAATTATTGCCCAGTTTTAAAAGTAGGGCCAGGGCAATTGGAGAGGTGGTCCAAGGGTAGGAACTTGCAGTTAGAAGGTGAGTAAGTTCTGGAGATCTAATATACAACATAGAGATTATAATCAACAATATTGTACAAAGTTTCTAAGAGACTTGATATTCAATGTTCTCACCACAAAAAAAGAAATGATAATTGTGTGAGGTGATGGTTAGCTAATACTGTGATGGTAATCATATTGCAATATATAAATGTATTAAATCCACATGTTGTATACCAAAACTTATACAATGTTATATGTCAATTATATTGAATAAAAACTTTTTTATTAAAAAGTAAGTGAAAAAATATAAGAAAGACCAATGGGATATTTCTTTAATATAAAATTATATAATTTACTGGATTTGTGATATGTTTTCTAAATCATTGGGTGTTTAAAAACATGTGGAGGGGTCGAGCAAAAAGGAAAAAGGACTGGTGGACATGGAGAGCAGTGTGGTGACTGGGGGAAAGGCAAGGATGAAGGTGTAAGGGGGATAAATGGGTAATGGAAAAAACTACATTTAAAAATAAATTTAAAAAATAAATAGCCCTGGTTAGTGTGGTTCAGTAGATTGAGTGCTGGCCTGCAAACCAAAAGGTCGTTGGTTCGATTCCCAGCTGGGGCACATGCCTGGGTTGCAGGCCACATCCCCAGTTTGGGGAGTGTGAGAGGCAATTGAATCTCTCACATGTTGATGTTGCCCTCCCTCCCTTTGTCCCTCCCTTACCCTCTCTCAACAAATAAAATAAAATAAAAATAAAAAATCTTTAAGAAAGATTGAGCGCAGGCTGCGAACCAAAGCATAGCAGGTTTGATTCCCAGTTAGGGCACATGCCTGGGTTGCAGGCCACGGCCCCCAGCAACCACACATTGATGTTTCTCTCTCTCTCTTTCTCCCCCCTTCCTTCTCTAAAAAAATAAATAAATAAAATCTTAAAAAAAAGAACAACTCTGCTTTCAAACTCAGCTTTAAAAAAATCTTTAAGAAAGAAATAAAAATGAAATCGAAAAAATATTTTTCTAAAAACTTAGTAAAGCCAGTATCACTTAAATGGTGGAAATAAGTAATTTAAACTTTACCAATTTAAAAAAACTAGAGTCTTTATCATGATTATAAATAGGTAAATGAAAGTGTGTGTGTGTGTTAAGTACACTGGAATCTAGAGCTTCTGCGAGCATAGGTGGAAACAGTCATATAGCGCATGTGGAAGGAGAAATCCTGTGCAACCAGTCACGTTGAGAGTTACTTGAAAGATCACTGCAGCCCACTCAGACAGGTATTGATACATTTTAAGCAGGAATGTGGCAGTGATCCTTAATTCGTATCTTTCACAAATATTTACTAGCCCAATGCAAGGCAATGGAAAGACAGCCTGATCAAAACAAAGTCCTCCTGTTTTTGGAGCTTGTAATGCAGTACAATGTTTTCAGAAGGAAACACAATTTGCATTTTTTTCAGAAGGAAAAGAGCTGGGTTCTTAAAAAAGAGACTAATCAGGGCATGTAGGCTTCTGTGTAGACACAGACTCCACGAGATCTGCATGACAGGGACTTGTGCAAGCAGGGGGCGGAGTGAGCTCAAACAGAATCACTGTGAGTAATGCTCATTCGGTTACTCAGACAGCCTCAGCGTTTTGGTTCAGTTGGTGATACATTAATATTTTCTTGTTCATGAATGTGTCACTGCATAAAAGTTTAGTATTTTGTACATGGCTGTGTTCTCTGAACTTTAGATTGAGGACTCTGTGATGAAAGGAAATGTCTGACATTTCTTTCCACTTCTCTAGTTTTAGTACAGTGTGCTGCATGAAGGGGACTCTTAAGTCATGCTAGCAGCTGAATAAAGGACTGTTTCTCTGACTGTGCCTAGACGGGAAAGTCCCCTTGGTTAGATGAATCACTCAGGGATTTTGTATTCTAGCATCCAAGAACTGAGGAACTCTATTTCCTAGAATCAAGGATCTAATCATCAGTGCTCAGTAAATATTCGTGGAACAGTAAATAAAATACCAAGTGAATGAATATATTTTTTACTACATTCATATGTTTATTTCCATGTATCCAGTTAAGCCACTCATTTATGCATTCAATCATTTAGTAGATAATCATTGAAAACATGCTGCATGCCAGGCATTGTGTGTGTGCTGGTGACACAAAGGTGAGTAGAAACAGACAAGACCTGGCCCTTGTGGAGCTTATGATATAGTCTTTATCACACATTACAAAAATCAGAGGTAGAAAATTGATCAAGTGTGTACTCTATTTACTTTATTGTCAGGGCACAGGGAGGGGAACCAAATGAAGCTGAATTATGCCACAACTCAGCACATCCACCAATAGACATTCCAATGCCAGGGTCTGGTAGAACTCCTGTTGCTGTCAGGGTTCTATTCCCAAAGCAGTGGCCAGCTTTGGGGTTACCAGCAAAATTCCTTGCACACCTGTCATTTTCTTCAGGGACCACTGACCTGCAGGAAACTCTGGCAAACCTTCTGCACCAAAGGAAGGTAGACCACACTTGTCTCTTCTGCCAGTTAGGTAGCTCAGCAACTTTTATGCAAGATATGATTGTCACAGAACAAAAAGAATTTGTCCACTTGACGCTAGCAAAGCCAAACACTAAACACCAAGAATTGCAAAGGAGAAAGATTGGCTATTTCATTGTGAATGGCACTGCCCAGGAAAAAAGGATCCATGGTTCGTGGAGGGTTTTTAACAAATTATAGAAATGATCCCTGAATGTATAGTCTTTGTGGAGTGTTTTTAAGTGAATAGGCTAAACGTGCACGGAATGTGGGAGTGCTGGTGGAGCAAGTTTTAATTGGAGGACCCTGGGGTGTCAACACAAGAGCTTTCTGGACAACTGGACCCTCTACTTCTGAAAGGGTTTGGTGATCAAGGTCTCATTATGTCCTCGGTTTTTTGGTTCCCTGTGGTGGGTGGAGGAGCAAAGCTTTAGTTACCAATTGCTAGAGAGAAAAGTTCTCTCCCCTGCACATGCTTTGGCCACATGACTTGCAGTTTTGGTCTGTTGTTCCTGAAAAGCAACTCAGTATCTCATTAAATACAATAGGACCTTTTTGAGCTGGTCCTGAGGTTACATGATTACAAATGTCAGATTTGGTTAGGGGTTGTGGCATGTTATAAACTCTTCATTCCTTTGAAAGGTGACCTATATTGTTACTGGTCCTCCCTTAAAATGTTCAGTGGTAAAAGTCATCAAACCAGTTGAATTCATATTAACCTTGTGGGAACAAGATCATGAATTTGGCCTTATTTGAACTTAATCTTAAAGAATGAAGTAACTGTTTTCAACAGGGCAATATCTCAAAATAAATCCCCGAAATATATGGTAACCTCTAAAGACAAGATAAAATATCAATTATGCTCCATTATCATCCTATTACATTATTCTGTTAAAAATTTGATTCATTGGTATCTTAAAAAAGAAAAATACCCATTATAACTAAGTAGAGTTTATAGCAATAAATACAGGATAGTTCAATATTAGAAAATCTAGCTCAATGTGCTAAGGTTACAAGTTCAACCCCAGTCAGGGCACATAGAGGAATCACCAATGAATGCATGGATGGGTGTAACAAGTCGATGTTTCTCCTTCCACCTCTCTCTCTCCCACTCTCATCTATTCATAAAAAAATTTAAAAAATGGGAAATCTATCACTATAATCTTAATATATTAATAGATGAAGGAGAAAAGCCATATGGTCATTTCCACATGCATAAGGAAGCATTAGATAAAATTGAACACTTGTTATTTTAAAAATTAAAAAAAAAAACAAGCCCAGACCTAACTGGTGTGACTTAATGGGTTGGGCATTGTCCTGCAAACCAAAATGTCACTGGTTCAATTTCTGATCAGGACACATTCCTGTGTTGCAGGCCAGGTTCCCAGTTGGGAGCTAATGAGAGCAACTGATGTCTCTCCCCCTCTCTCTTTCATCCCCTCTCTCTAAAAATAAATAAAATCTGGAAAAAAAAAGGAGCAATATGTCATGTTCTTGTCTGAGGAAGAATCTAGATTGAAAAGATATCAATCAAATTAATCTATTAATTCAATACAATTTGAGTAAAAATCCCAATAGGATTATTTTATGTATTAGACAAATTAATTCTAAAAGTGACATCCAAAAAGAGCCAAGATAATGCTGAAAATGGTAAGGAGAGCTTTCTCTGTTAGATATTAAAACTAACTATAAAGTTTAATACCTTATGGCCTGGCAATTTCTCTCATATGCATGTAGCCTACTGTGCTGTTTATGGATTCATAGATTTATGGTCCATGTATAAAAACATGGACTCAGTGAATACGCATGAAGCTGACACTTAGGTTTGCCTCAAGAGAGGGAGGGACTGAGATTAAGAGTGAGAACAGGGAAATTTCAACTTTTTTTACTGAGGTAAATTGACACACAACATTATATTAGTTTGCCCTGACTGGTATGACTCAGTTGGTTGGAGCATAGTCCTGTAACCAAAAGGTTGCTGGTTTGATTCCCGATCAGGGCACGTGCCCGGGCTGTGTGTTGATCTTCGGTGCAGGAGGCAGCCGATCATGTTTTCCTCTTGCATCAATGTTTGTCTCTCTCTCCTTTCCCCTCTCTCTCGAATGAGAATAGAACAAGTCTTTATAAAAAAAAAAACATTATATTATTTTAGGTATATAATAGTTATTCAATATTTGTATATATTGCAAAATGATCACCACGGTAAATCTTGTTAGCATCCCTCGTCATTCATAGCTAACAGAAGTTCTTATCTTGTAATGAGAACTTTTAGGATTTACTTTTTTCGAAACTTTCGAATACAGCATTATTAACTATATTTGCCATGCTTTATACGCTCATGACTTACTTATTTTGTAACTGGAAGTTTGTGCTCTTTGGCCACCATCACCCATTTTCTCCACTCCACCACCAGTCAGTTCTCTGTATCTGTGGGACTGTTTCTTCTCTTTTTAATTTTTTTAAGAGTCTACATGTAAGAAAGACTATATGGTATTTGTCTTTTTCTCTGGCTGACTTATTTCAATTAACATAATGCCCTCAAGGTCCATTCATGTTGTAAATGGCGGGATTTCTTTCTTTTTTATGGCTAAATAATTTACACTGTACATATATATCCCACATTATCTTTACCATTGCCCGCTGATGGACACTCAGGTTGTTTCCATAGCTTGGCTCTTGTAAACAATGCCGCAGTGAACATGGAGGTGCACATATCCATTTGAGTTAGAGCGCAATCGCTGGATCAGATGGTAGTTCTATTTTTAATCTTTTTGGGGAACCTCCTTGCTGTTTTTGATAGTAGCTACACCAATTTACATTTCCAACGGTGTATGGGGGTTCCCTTTTCTCCACATCCTTGCCAACACTTATTTTTTGTCTCTTTTTATAAAAAGGTTTTATTTAATTTTAGAGAGAGGGAAAGGGAGGGAGAAAGAGAGAGAGAAACCTCAATTAGTTGCCTCTCACATGCCCCCACCTGGGAACCCAGCCACAACACAGGCATGTGTCCTGATGGGGAATTGAACCAGCAACCTGTTGGTTCACAGGCCAGAGCTCAATCCTCTGAACCACAGCATCCGGGGCTGATTTTTTTTTTGTCTTTTTGGTAATAGACGCTCTACTAGTGATACATCATTGTGGTTTTCATTTTCATTCTCCTGATGATTAGGAATGTTGAGTGCCTTTTCGTGTACCTGTTGGCCACCTGCATGTCTTACATACCAACTTTAAAAAATATGTTCTAATTTTAAAATATAACTGAAGAAGAAATGACAAATGCGAATTGTAAGCAGTGGTTACATTGGATATGAATTGTTCTGTAAATGCTTCTGCATATTTTAAACTTATCAAAATAAGCAAAAAGTAGTTAATTCTAAAAATAGAAACAAAAAGTACATCTGAAACTGGTGCAGAATGGTACTGAATGTAAATAGAGGTTGAAAAATAAAATAATTAGAAGCAAAAGTCTGTGTTTATATTTACTATTTGCTGGGATTTTGCCTTTTTTAAATAACACTATTCATTTCTAGATATTTGGAATTTGAACTACCTCTGTAATTTTAGATGATGTCATAAATATTGTGAAACTTCCAGCATTCTGAACATTCTAAACACTTTCTGAGATAAATTCTGTTTGTTTTTAACCATTCTTTAAAAATTACTTGTCATTAATAAGTACAAATATGACGTGGCCTTTGGAGCAAGATAAAATTGTTGTGGATTTGTTTGCAGAGTTTAGGTCCCATAGGGTATAAAGATGCTGAAGGTATCACCATATTTTAGAACACACGAGGGTGTCAACAATGCTGCTAAAAATGAAGAAGAAATTTGCCCCAGAAAAGCCTCGAGTAAGCAAACAAGGGCAGAGTGACTGGGATAACTGTGGAATGCAGGGAAACAACAGCAGCTGGTCTGTATCTTTTTCTTGATGTTAAAGTCACAAACAACAAGAACTGTTTTTAGAGTGAACATATCCAGTGTGTTTTCTCATTTTTTTCTCTTACTTCCAGCAGTATTCAGTATCATAACTTGACTCCTAGTTTTTGAAACACCATTATTTGGTCCTGTGTTGGTTGGTCTTCTGGTCATTCCTCTCCTTCTTTACTGTCCCTACCCCTGCAGCTTACCCTAGTCCAGTCTCTTCTCACCATTAAAAAACTTATCACTTCGTAAGTGTTGAGCCAAACATTGCAAAAGCTCTGTCTCCAGGCTGAGCTTCAGGGCCACTTTTTCTAGCAGGGAACTCTTTCTTCTGCGGTGCATCCTCCAAACTCAACCACCAACCAACTTTTCAAGTTCTCCAGACTTTTTGTCAGCAGTATCCTCATTCTGTCCTGGTAGAAATTAGAGTCATCCTGCCCTGCCAGGTGGCTCACTTGTTTGGAGCGTCATCCTGTACACCAAAGGATTTCAGGTTCGATCCCAGGTTGGGGTGTATATGGGAGGCAACTAACTGATGTTTCTTTCTCTCTTTCTCCCTTCCTCTGTCTCTAAAATCAATAAACATATCCTTGGATGAGGACTTAAAAAAAAGAAAAAATTGTCATCCTGCTAGGTTCTATGACAGCCAAGAGGATAGTATCTTGTTTACTTACCTCTTAGGACCTAGGATAGTGCTTGATATATAAGGCAAATTTTCTTTCTTTTTTCTTTAATTGAATTTATTGGAGTGATAATGGTTAATAAAATTTTCAATACTGTTAAAAATACTTTAACTTCCACACTAATTTTGTTTGTTTTAAGAAAGGGTTTTTTTTAGGAGGCCACGGCTAGCAAAAAGACTGGTTTTGGCACTTGGAGTCTAAACCACCAGCAGCATGACCAGGTAGAAAAGACATGTCTCATCCTAGAGGAGTTTTACAAGGTTTTTTTACACATCAAATAGCCGGGAGAAAGCCTTTCTGAAAGAATTTACACTAGCTCTAAGCAAAGAGATGGAGGAAGGTGAATTGGGGCTAGTTCTGGGATTGGGGCAGCAGAGTCTGTAAAATTGTGTAAACAAGAAGCAGAGGTCCCTGGGGTTCTGTGACACCTGGCTAGTCTTGCTTTTAAAATAATCTCAGAAATAGCCCCCTGGAGGTTAATTTCATAATTCACACATGTATTAAGAAGTGTGAGCAATCTTCTGTTGGTTTTTATACCACCGTTGTTAATGGCTAACCCCTTTTAGTCTCCTCCTTCCACCCTCTGGCCTGCTGTGATTTAATTAAGGATATCTCAGAATTATCTCCTTGTCAGCACCGATTCCTTCAAAGATAGAATCCTTGCCTCATCCACCTCTCTCTCCCCAACGCTCTGAATATGGTCATTTCTTCCTTCATTTATGGTTCTGTTATCGGTAGTAAAGGAGTTCTTGTGGTATTTACTGAGAGGAAAAGAATTTCCTGAGACCTGCATGGGAGGATGGAGCTCCATGGTAAACTTTATTGATGATGTAAAATTAAGGAAGATCCCCTCCTGACTCCCCAATGTCCCATCTCCGTTTGTCTCTCCAAGGAAAATGTCCAATCTTGTTGTCAGTACGGCCAATATAAAGCAGGTGAGCGCACTGCATGGGTGTGGATCTTTGGGTGAGAAAGAGAGAGAGTCTAGTCCTTTTGGAGCCTGCAGGCCACTGCTAAGTAGTCTCAGTTGCCATTCAGGTAGCTTAGCTTGTCCCCAGCTGTTCCAGTGGCAGAGTCTGTGTGGCTGCTGGCCATGCAGCTGCGAAGGCCACATGTCTGTGGGGAGATGACATGAGAGCGCAGGGGTCAAGTACAGGTTCCTGAGAGACAGCACGTGCTTCTTTGTTCTCCCGGGGATTATATATGTCAGGCTTGGAAAACACCAGAAGCTTTTTCAAAACAGTCAATTTCCCAAGCTTTTTCGGGCTTTGGATGGATTTACACCCCCTAGTTAGACTGGCAGGCCTCTATGGTCCAGCAGTATTCCCTGTGCTCCCCAACAATCAGGTACTGGAGTGGGGAAGAGAGGAGTGTTAATCTTCCAGAGTGTGAAGCTGTAGCTTCCTGGTGTTTCTTCCTAGAAACAGGTTTATGCTTTCCAGTTTATTAAGCTCAATGTCTAAGCCCCTTTGCTCTCCTTTTTAAATTAACAATTAGTTAAGTACCAATGATAACATTTCCACTAGAAAAGGACTAAACCTACCATTTCTGCCCTTTGTTTCTGCCTTATAGAATTGTGTCTGTGAACAGAGTATGTATAAAACACTAGGCTAATGAGAAGGGGGAAAGTTGGTCCAGAGGGGGTGGGCCAAATATTCAGAACTTGAATCCGTTCCTGGTGGGTCCTGTTAAAAAACACAACTTGAAGCAATTCACCCATTTATATCCTCGCAATCTGTCTACTACCTCTTCTGTCCAAACCTCAATTCTCTTGTTTCAAATGTAAAGGAGCCTCCAAGATCTTAAGAGTTTTTCTTTCTTTTGTCTTCTTTTTTTATTTTGAGAAAGCGAGACAGAGAGAGAGATTTGTTGTTCCACTTATTTATGCATTTATTGGTTGATTCTTGTATGTGGCCTGACCAGGGACAGAACCCACAACCTTGGCATAGAGGGACAATGCATAGAGGGACAATGCTCAGTTGGTAACTGAGCCCCTGGCCAAGGCCAAAACTTTTTTTCTTCATTTTTTTTCAAGTCAAACTGATTTATTTTTTCACAAACAACTCTTTACATTTCACTTCTGGACCTTTTGATAATACTTTTCTTATGCCTGGCATATTCTCCTCTGTTTTAAGTCGCAATCATCCTTCAAGACACAAAATACGCTGGTCCTCTGAGACCTTTGTGAATTACCTGGGTATTCACTGAGCAATCCTATCTTTGAAATCTTATAGCACGTACTTGTTCTTTTACTTGGCATTAGCAAATGACAGCTTGTATAATTTATATATTTATGCTTATTTTTCTTCATCTCTTGTGATTTTCTTTTATCCTGTGCCAAGCACATGCTCTCACAACCAGAAACTTCATTGCATTTGTTGTGATAAAGGCTGGAGTTTCTAATTTTTTAAAAAAGATTTTATTTATTTTCAGAGAGAGGGTAAGGGAAGGAAAAAGAGAAGGAAAGGACCATCATGTAGGAGAAGAACATGGATCAGTTGCCTCCCCCAGGGCCCCAACTGGGGACCTGGCCTGCAACCCAGGCATGTGTCCTGACTGGGAGTCCAACCAGACCTTTCAATTCACAGGCTGGCACTCAGTCCACTGATTAGTCCTGGCACTCAGCCAGGACTAATTTTTTAATAAAAATGTTTTTTAATAACTTTTATTTTTTAATTACAGTTGACATACAATTTATATTAGTTTCAGGTGTACAATGTGATTAGAAATTTACAACTTACAAAGTGATCACCTAAGTTTAATACTCATCTGACACCATACAAAATTATAGGTATGACATTATTGACTATATTCCCTATGCTGTATTTTATATCCCTGTGACTATTTTTATCACTGGTAATTTGCATTTCTTAATCCTTTTCACCATTTTCAGCTCTCTCCCCCCAGTCTGGGGACCACCAATTTGTTCTTTGTATTTTGTTTTATTTTTGTTACCTTTTAAAAATCAAACCGAATTATCCTTGAATAACGTCAATTGTGACCAATATGTTTAAGAAATACTCTTTTCAAGTAGGCTAGACTATGGAAGAAGGGAAAGATGTAAAACGGTCCTTGTGCATAAGGAGCTAATTGTTTCTGGTCAAAGAAGTTAGTTTTTGCCAATGACTGTCCTTTCTGGGTTGAGCCAACTCATTTCTTATATCCTTGTTCATTTTTGAGATTGCTACATTTGTCTGCTAAAGGGGGCAAGTGAGTGAGTCAGCATGGAGTGCCTAATACATATATATTTTTAATGAGAATGAATGCATACATGAACCAAGCCAAACATTCTAGAAATGTAAAGTGAAAAATAACCGCTCTTCTTTATCCCACCCGTCTTCTGTACCTAGAACATTAGCATGCATCCGCGCACAAGCCTGTCTGGTTCTATTTTTACTCGTATTTAAAAAAAAAAAGTCTTGAAAGAACTCATTTATATACAACTCCAGTGGCTGGCGGCGTGGGCTTAAAATATCGCACAGCTGTTAATTTTGGTTTCTTTTTTGGTAGCGGCGCTTCGATATGCATTTGCCTGGTCTCCACTGCGGTTGGGAGGTGTAAACAAAAGAAATACAAAAAATAGCTCAACGGAAACAGAAGTCCCTAGCTTTCCGCGCCAAACCGGCAGCCATGGGCAGGGCCAAGTCTCCAGGGGGAGACTGCGGATGGGGCTGGCCGGTGGTGCGCGCCGAGCACCCCTGCCCCACCTGGCTGGCCGCACCAAGATCCCCGACCTACCCCCTTCACCCACTCCGGCGGCGGCGGCGGCGGCGGGGCCCAGCCCCCTCCCCCAAGCGCGAGCTGCTGTGGTGGGTCCCGGACGTGCGCGCGCGCGCACGCGCGCGCGCACAGAAGACCGATGGGCCGCCACTTCCGGTGTGGTCCTCTCCAGCGGTAGGGGTCGCTATTTGGGTCTAACTTGTCTTGCTCGGTTCCTCTTGGGGCATGTGCGGGCCTGTATTTCTAAAAGGAAAATGGAGCAAGAAGCCAAGCTTGAGGGGCAGCTCTTAACCCTCTGACCTGGGTCCTGCTGCTTGCTAAGTCAGGAGCCTCCTTCTCCGGACAAAGTAAGTTGAAGGGCCCCAGTGGCCCGGGCCCACCAGTAGAATAGTCGCCGAAACCTTGGGTGGAGGGCTGCCACGCACCCATGAAAGGAACTAAGCAGCCTTGGGGGAACCGCCACCCCACTCCAGGCGCTGAAAACCCTCCTTGGTGAGGAGGAGTAGGTATCGGCGGGAAAGTGTGTAGGCAGTTCTGGGTTGGCGCTGTGACTTGGGTCTCCCAGCTCTCTGTCCTTTCCAGCTTTTTGCCTGCACGCAGTCTTTGTCATTTCGTGGTGGGAGGTACAGAACACAAGGTTTTGGGGAGGTTTTGTTGGAAGGAGGCCAGCTTGTTGTCGCCAGGGTTACAGGCCCGCACTCCCTGGGGGGGCAAGGGGGAGGGGCCCTGCGGGGGCTCCTCGGGAAGGTCCGGAAAGGTCACGTGGGCGGGGATGCTGCGGAGCCCCCAGCTGCGGAGCCCCCAGCTGCTTCCAAGCCGGGGGTTGGAATAATGACAGGTGCCTGTTCTGTAGCCAGTCTAAGGCGGGCACCGAGTCTGGGCGAGATTGGGCTGGTGTTCTGGGCAGGTTGACTCAGCTTTTCCTCTTGGGCTGGTCAAGTTCGGACACGCTCTGAGTGTGCAAAAAAGGAGCTAAGCCCTGACTTGTCTCCAGCGAGGGTATTTAAACTGTGACTATTGCCAGCTGTGTTCACTGTGGTCACGGGCGAACAGCACTCATTCTCTAGTGATCCAGGTAAGGACTCGCTTGCTAATAATGGCTTTAGTTTTACGCGTTATTATTTAAAGGTATTGTTTTTAGGTTTTTATCGTGTTTTATTATTTAAAGGTATTGTTTTAGGTTTTTATCGAGTTTTATTTTTTCTCTATTCTTAGACAGATGTGTAATACCAGTATGTCTGTGTCTACTGATGGTGCTGTAAGTACCTCACAGATTCCAGCATCGGAACAAGAGACCCTGGTTGGTATTTCGTCTCAAAGTGTAACTTTTTAGAAAAATTTACTTTATGAGGTGATCAACTAAATTCCGTAAACACCTCACCCCCCTGCCCCCATCATAGCATTGGTGTTGAAGTGAAATTGTACGTACAAAGCTTAAATTCTGCTACTCAGGTATAACTGTGTAGAGGCAAAGTTAACTGTCAGAAACTGTCTTTTCTTAACCCTTTACCACAATGGGTTTCAGAGTGAGTTCCATTACATGCTGAAGTTTATTATGTGATAAGAGTTTTTATGTGTTTTGACTTGTTAGTATTTAACTTTTTAAATGGTTCCTAAGTCACAAAAGTAATTCATGGCTGTAGAGTTTACATGCTTACAGAAATGTAGATAGTAAAAACTGAAAAGTCTAGTCTTTTGACTATTTATTTAAAATTTTTTTTTAATTTTAAAAAAGATTTTATTTATTTATTTTTAGAAAGGGAAGGGAAGGAGAAAGAGAGAAACATCAATGTGTGGTTGCTGGGGGCCGGCCGTGGCCTGCAACCCAGGCATGTGCCCTGACTGGGAATCGAACCTGCGATGCTTTGGTTCGCAGCTCGTGCTCAATCCACTGAGCTACGCCAGCCAGGGCTATTTATTTTTAAAAATTTTAAAGATTTTATATAGCTTTAGAGAGAGGAAGGGAGGGAGAAAAAGAGGGAGAGAAACATAAATGTGTGGTTGCCTCTCTTGCGCCTCCTACTGGGGACCTGGTCCATAACCCAGTGTGTGGTTGCCTCTCGCACGCGCGCCCCCTACTGGGGACCTGGCTCACAACCCGGGCATGTGCCTTGACTGGGAATTGAACAGGGGACCTTTGGATCGCAGGCTGGCATTCAATTCCCTGAGCCACACCAGACAGGGCTATTTTTCTTTTTTTAGCAATACCTATCACTGTGTGGTGCATGGTAGAAGTTCAATAAATGTTTGTCAAATAGATAATTGAAATGGAGACCAACTAAGAGCATGATATAGTAAGAAGAAAATGGTGGCTTGTAATTGAGCAACATAAATTGCAGTCTCATGTCTGCTTTTAATCATCTTGTCACCTTGGTTTGGTTATTTAAATTATTCATTCTTCAGGATCCTAATCTGTAGAAGGAAAAGATTGGTAAACATCCCCACACTAAAGATTTATTTATTTTTCTGGATTTTGTCATTTAGTTTAGAGTAAGCTCTTTGGAGTATTCTTTTAAAAAAAAAATTTTTGGTTTTATGTCTAATTTTTTATTCTGAAATGTAAAGCTCTTCTGGATGAAAGTACAGTTGACATACAATATTATATTAGTTTCAGGTGTAAAACATAGTGAGATTTCACATTTATATACCTTACAAAGCAATCACCACAAAAAGTCCACTGTCATCTGTTACAATATGAAGTTATTGTACTATTGATATTATTAATATTTCCCATGTTGTACGTTACATCCCTATGACTTGCAAGTTTGTACCTCTTAATCACCTTAACCTTTTGGCCCATACCCCTACTGCCCAGCCCTCTGGCAATTACCAGTTTTTCTGTATCTATGGGTCATTTTGTTCTGTTTGTTCATTTGGAGTATTCTATTTATGTGTGAGTTTGTAAGGTAGTAAGCAAATAACAGAAATAACTGGAAGAAAAAATAGTTTTCACTGCATTGGTATGGATACTGTTTTTTGATGGCAGCAGGTAGCAATACTTGAGAAGTCTGACTATTTGCATAATAATTAGGTCCCAGCATTTGTTTTCAAACTTCCTAGACAATCTATGGTATTCAGTTTATATAATCTGTTACATAGAGTGAAAACATTATAACTTATTTTTTTGAAGTATAACCTTATGAGATTATTAAATGTAATCTGCTGCCTTTATTGAAATTATAATGGGAGTTGGGGATGGGTGGGGCAGGGGGCCGAGGTGGGGTAAAAATGGAGACAACTGTACTTGAATAACAATAGAAAATAAAATAAAAAATTAAAAACCTTAAAAAATTATGGACATGTTTGCAATGGGTCTTAAAGTTCTGTAATAATTTTGGAAGTATAATAGCAACTCTGTTTTTTATAGGTTAGACCAAAGCCGTTGCTTTTGAAGTTGTTAAAATCTGTTGGTGCACAAAAAGACACTTATACTATGAAAGAGGTAAGCTGAACTAACAGTTAATGAGATAATTAATGTCTTACTAGCATTTTGCTGCCTTTTTCCTTCCTAATGTGTAGTACGTAGATATTTGGGCAGAGTTAAAGTCTGAAAAAAATACATTTTAACTAAATCAGAAGCAGTGTTCCTGCTGCCATCAAATTAAAAGGAAAAGATTTAAAAGCAGTTTTTTAAAGGGTTGTTGTTCTAGATGGTTGTGAATGTGAGTGGTGACTGTTTAACCCTCTTCAGATCAATGTCACTGAATGCATTTGAAACTAACATTTAATTTTCTTTAATGCTCAGAAATCATATTTCTATTTCAGGTTATATTTTATCTTGGGCAGTATATTATGAATAAAAGATTATACGATGAGAAGCAGCAGCATATTGTGTATTGTTCAAATGATCTTCTAGGGGATTTATTTGGAGTGCCAAGTTTCTCTGTGAAAGAACACAGGTAAATTCTTTAGTTCATTTTAAAAAGGTAGCTGGGCAAATGTTTCAGTGACCTCCACTCATTCCCTTTGGTCAGAAAAAAGTTGTTATAACATATATAAAAGATGCTAAAATTTAGTTTCTTAGCAATGTAGCATGTTGTTTGAGAATGTGAGTTCTAAAATTGGAAAAACCTGGGTTTCAGACCTAGCTCAGCTAGTCGTTCAGTAGCTGTGTGATTATGTAAATTGACTTAATTCTCTCTAAACCTTAGTTTCCCCCATTTGTGAAGTAGGAATAATATAAATACTTTATATGGAGATAATGAAAAGACTGTAAAAAGCATAGTGTTTGGCATAAAGAAAGTATTAAAATAATAGCTATAGTTACTGAATATTAAAAAATAACTGCAGTAGCTTCCAAAAATCTTTATTCAACACCCTGTGATAAAGGCTTAGATTTGGGCTTTAGCTACTTTGGAAATCTTTTTGTTGTATACCATTATGGTACTTAATCAGCTGAATTCAGTTCATGTAGCATTTTGAGAATTATTCTACTGGGAACTGGAGACTTTTGTAGGATTATTCTATGAACTGAAGACCTTTTTCAGTCATTCATACCTCACATTTGAAATCCCATTTGGTTCATTCACAGTCCATATGGGGCCTTAGCATGTATATCTTAATAAATGGGGTGAATACTTCTCACCTGAAAGAATTGAGTAGATTCTACTTGTATTAATGCTCAATAATAGTAAAGATAAAAGAGTGGTAATTAAATGGGACATCTATAACTTTAAACCAACTTCATTAACATGAGCATAATATAATTTATTATTAAACATTAAGAAAACACAGCAAGAAAGCTAAGAACAAAGATAAATGACTATAGTTTGTCACTGAAAGGCATTTTTTTACCTGTCACTTCTGTATTATGTGCAGATGTGTGTTTTGACCTAGTTGTGAATATAATATATTTAATTTCATCTTGCTTTTTTTTAACTTTTATTAAAAATTTTTTTTTATCCTCACTTAAGGACATTTTTTCATTGCTTTTAGAGAGAGGAAGGGAGAGAGAGAAACATCAATATGAGAAAGAGACATTGACTAAACATTGGTTGGCTGCACCCAGAGCAGGGATCAAACCAGCAGTCTAGGTGTATGTCCTGACTCAGAATCAAACCACAACCTTTTGGTTATGGGATGATGATTCAACCAACTGAGCCACACTGGCCAGGACTCATCCTGCTACTTAATTAAACATATAAGTATCTTTCCATTGACAAACTGCTCTGTTTAATATTTATTTATATTATCATTGGGCTATAAGCTTTAATGGTATAAATTTAAATAGTAACTAGCCCTGGCTCTGCAGCTTAATTAGAGCATTGTCCTGATATGCTAAGGTTGTGGGTTTGATCCCCTGTCAGGGCACATACAAGAATCAGCCAATGAATACTTAAATAAATGGAATAAAAAATCGATGTTTTTCTCTTCCTCTCCCCCATCTCTCTCGCTTTTCCTCTCTTTTCCCCTTCCCTCTCCCTCTCCCCCTTTCTCCCACCTCCTTTGTCTTCTATCCTTAAAATCAATCAATAAAAACTAAAAAGTAGAAGTAACTGTCAGTGATTTTGTACCATTTGAGTATTGGATCTTCTGATGTTTTGAGATGTAATTTATGATATTAAAATTATCTTTACTTTTTAAAGATTTTATTTATTTTTACACAGAAGGGAAGAGAGGGAGAAAGAGAGGAAGAGAAACACAATGTGTGGTTACCTCTCCAGTGCCTCTCCAGGGGACTGGGCACCTGGTCCACAACCCGGGCATGTGCTGTGACTGGGAATCAAACTGGCAACCCTTTGGTTTGAAGCCCAGTGGTCAATCCACTGAGCCACAACAGCCAGGGCTTAAAATTATCTTTGACTTGAATTTTCATATGCTGAGAGGTTATACACTTAGAAATTACTGATTTGGAAAAAAGGTATTGATAGGATTATTGATTTTTGTGAGCTTAAGGAGCTATATCATCAATCCCGAGGGTAAAAAGTACTTGGGTTTGTCACTTCCTCTTAACCTTGAGAATTAGAAATGATATCTTGTGACCAGTAAACATTCACTAAAATCCTTAGTTAAAAAAACATACTACGATATCAGTGAATGCTGGAATAAGTGAATTGTCTTCCAATTATGATGTAAGTTCCATGAGAGCAGAGATTTGGTTGTATTAATATTCTTTTCCCCTAGTTTCTAGAACAGTGTTTAGTATGTAATAGGTTCTCAGTCTGTATTTATGAAATGAATGATTACTGCTTTATCTTTAATAAGTTTTAAGATCCAGAAAGAAAATCCATGAGATTACTGGTCTAAGGTCAATGAAAGTCAAAATGATAATCAAATTCCAATAGTGGGTTTTCTATAACACTACTTTCTTAGGTAGTCTACTTGTAAGCACAGAGCTTGAAAATTTCTGTTTGAACATAAGTGCATATAGTAACCCGCCTTCTTCATTCATACCCATTTTTGGGGGTTGTTTGGTAAAGTACAAACAAACCACATTTCAGGAAAGAGACGTAGAATCTTTCAGCTAGAGAAACTTCAGTGATTGTAAAAAGTAGCATATGTAATCATTCTGCAACTAATTAGGGTACTTTTTTAAGATTTAGAAGCTTGATATAATTTGAATGCAGTGATACAAAATTTGGTTTGAAAAAATTTTGATTTGTGTACACTAATTCATAATAATGCATTTAAAAGTCTGGTTAAGTCCAGTTTAATATATTTTTATTTTAAAATGTACATTTCTTATTTTGTTTCTCCCTTCAAGGAAAATATATACAATGATCTACAGAAACTTGGTAGTAGTCAATAAGCAGGGTAAGTGAATTTTTGAATACCATAAACATATGCCATAAAAATATTTTAAAGACATTTTGTGCATATCCAGACATTTTATAATTGATTCTCTTTAAAAGTTGCTTTAAATATGTTTACTTCTAATAAAATAATATAAATTTAACAGGAAGAAATACATATGAATTAAACATAATACCAGGGTTCTAATGCAGATTTACAATATGTAAGGTTAAATGTCCTATTATATCAGTTTAAGCCTTGGTATATTAGAATTAGAATTCGTTTTGAAAGGTAGATCATTTTAAAAGGTCCTGCTTAATAGAGATGTAATCAAACCTGAAAAGTATTGAAAGGCTTGGGTATTTGAAAGGTAGCACCGTTTGAAAGGGTGTTTTTTGTTTTTGTTTTTGTTTTTCATTTTTATAATCGAGTTTTGTTTACCAATTTGTTTAGGTAAATGGCATTTTACTTTTCTACCTTTAGACTTGTTCTTAAGTGACTATTTTGGTGTCACTTATCCCTTTAATAATCTGACAAAAGCACTGGGTTCTCATTCCAGAAAGATACACACACATAGTGGTATGCTGATAAATGTTTAACAACCGGCTCCCTGGTGGAAAAGGCCTGATTTGTAGGAGCTGCTGATTTCCATGGTGTATATACTTTCACCATGGCCATTTTCAGAACATACAGAATTGGGAAGAGATGTGCACAGTCTGTGTTTGAGTGATGCTAGGAGCCAGCTCCAGTGTACCACACATTTCTTAAAGCCCATCCTAGAAAGTCGGTTAAGAACTGTTCTCAGAAGCTTGTTTACTTCCCAGGACGAACTGACCACTCATTTTTGTTCCCAGTATTTTGTATTTAAATTTTGTCATGTTGCTTTGTTATAATAGTTTATATTTCTCCTTCCTGTATTTTTGTTATGTCTGCATTCTGCATCACAAACACATAGTACAGTGTTTTATCAATATGGTCTTTAGTAAATGTGTTGAATATTTATTCTTCCAAAGTTAGGATTTAAGACCCAGAAAAGGGCATCACCATCTGTCTTATCCAGAATAGAGGTGATGATTAGTCTGGTAACTTCAGCATTTTACGAAGCTCTTTATGAAATCAAATGAAGGCAATAAAAACTATAATATCTGCAGTAGTATTTTTGGTTATTATCTCTGATGTATTCATACTTCTAAATAAACCTTTTGTTCTTTTGAAAAGAACAAAAAAAATAAACATAGGTTGATTACTAGGCAAGTGATATGAATGGGATGGTGACTTGTACCTTGTTTTTTTTCCTTTCTGAGTTTGTTTTAGGTTTCAGTTGAGTAGCATTAACTTCAGAACTCACAGTGCTCTCTACACCTTGTCACACCTAGTATTTTCTTTTTATTGCCTCTGTTTTGTAATATCTATTATATTAAAACAAATATAACCTATGTTTATATACAACTTAAAATAAGTGTAATACCTTGCTTATAAAAAAGAAATGAACTATTATGATAATGTATAAAACTTCAAATAGTTAATGCTCAGGCCTGACTTCCCTGTCAAGGTGAAAATGTCTTGGAGTGAGCAGTAAAAGTGCATTTGATTATGTTCTTTGGTAATTTCTGTATCTGAAACTTGGACTTTTTTTTTAAACTTTGACTTTTTGAGCTCTGTGTCTACACATCTAATTAAAGACTAAACATCTACCTGAATGAGTTTCATCCACTTTAGTTCTCCATCTTCCCATGCAAATCTGTTTGTCTTCTGCAGTTTCTGTCTTGGATAGAATCTTGGAATCCTTAGCTCCTTTCTCCCTTGCCTTGTATATCAGACACCTGGTTTTTACCTTTTTAATTTCTCCAAAATTGATCTTTTTTCCATGCCTTAGTTTAGATTTAAGTACCTTTTCATTTGTATTATTGCAGTTAACTGTCCAATATTGGTTTTCCTGCCTCTGTTCTTTTCCTTCTATTTTGCCTGAGTGATTTATCATTCCTGTGCCTAAAATACCATTTAGTGAGGAGTTCCTTTTTGCTCTCTAGATAAAATAACTTGCTTGTACATTGGCAAGTCAGTTTTCTCTCTTGGATTAAACCTTGTTAATGGGGAGTGGCTGTAGCAGTGCCATAGGGAAGATTCTGAAGGAGCAGTTGGAAAGAATGGGTTGAAGTGGGATTGCCTGCATGAGTGCTGCTTGCTGTTTGCATCCTCTTGCTCTCCAGTAAGACACACGAGATCCTCTGTGATCCCACTAGTGTTCCAGTTATTACATGCCACCTGCAGTTTCCTGCAGCACCACCGATAGTTTGCTTGCCGGTTTGGTTTTTAAAAACGTGTCCCTCAGTCTGGAATGGCTTTTCCTGATCCTACTTGTACATCTGAAATGAAAACTTTCCTGCTTCCTTGTTCCTCAGACACTGCCCTGTCCCTACCAAATAATCATTGCTCGTCTTTGCCACTGATTTATCTTGCACTTGTATTGTGTTTATTGTACCTTATTATTATTCTTATGCATTATTAAAATTGAATTCTTATTTATATCTCCAGCGTCTAACACAGGGATGGCACCTGGGAGACAAGTTTAATGTTTGTTGCAAGGTTAAATTGTTTAAGCAGTTTGTCCTGGACTGTCTACATAGCTCTTTCTTAGTTTGTGCTTTTATGTTTTTATTTTCTATCAGAACCATCAGATTCAGGCACCTCTGAGAGTGAAAATACGTGTCACCTCGAAGGTGGGAGTGACCAAAAGGTAATCTTGAAATTAACTTACTCCAGTAAGATTCTTGAAAATTGGGAAGCTTATTAAAATTGGAAATTAGCTTTGTGGTGTTACCACTTAAGTTGTGGGTCTTTTTCCTTTTAATGCGTAGGACTCTGTGCAAGAGCTGCAGGAAGAGAAACCTTCGTCCTCAGAATTGGTTTCTACACCATCTACCTCATCTAGAAGGAGAACAGTCAGTGAGACAGGTAGATATGAGTATTTAATTGTCATTTTCAAATAGCTTTTTAGTGTTCATTTTCTAATGAAATTAGTACATTTATGCTTAATGAAATTGTTGTGCTTTTTTGGTTTAGATGAATGAATTTCTGAGTTTCATTTTCATTTTTATGTGATTTATTTGGTTTAAAAATTGCTTTCTTAGCAACATTTTTCTGGTTGACCGACTACAGCAGGTACGGTTTACTGTGCCCCCTGGATTTTATAGTTAGCCAGCTCTCTATTCAGGTAATAGAGGACAAGGATATATACTCTGTTTTACCTATTCTTGATCACCTTAGCAGTTAACATATTTAATTGTTTTTAATGTGACAAAACATCAGTGAGTTTTAAAATGATAAATAGCATCTTAGAAATAAAGATGAGATAAAGAAAATGGCCAAGCATTTTTGCAGAGAAAAGATAGTGGAGGAGGAAGCTGTTGTCTAGTCAGAAGTCATTGTAACAAACTATGAATCTGGTGAGAGAAAATCAGTGAAAAGAACAGATAAATCCACACCAGCATCTCGTACATGAGGGTAGTTAAGGGCACGGGATGTCTTACTAAATACATGGAACTGGAACAAAAGGTTAGTTATTTGAGAAAAAAATAAATTTCTATTTATAACTTACGCTAAAGTAAATTCCAGATTTGACTTCTAAGTATATTAAACATTTTGGGTTTTCGTTTTTTTTTTTCAGAGAAAAAATTTTGTGCCTTAAAAGTTGATTTATGACAGCAACCCTAGATTGTTTATTTAATACATGCTAAGTTGTGACTTAATGGAGATAATGTTCTGAAAGCAGCTTAAAAAGCTTTTAAAAATAATATTCTGCTATTACTGTGGACAGAGTCAATGAAAGAGTGTTGACTTTCGAAACAGCAGTTTAATTTCATTGGAGCTAAATTTTAGTACAAATAAATACTCATGACAGCTTAATTTCTAAGTAAATCTGTGTAGCAATTTAATTAACTTGGTTTTTCCTTACATATCCAGAAGAAAACTCAGACGAATTACCTGGTGAATGTCAAAGGAAGCGCCACAAATCAGATAGTATTTCCTTTTCCTTTGATGAAAACCTCGCTCTGTGTGTGATAAGGGAGTTACGTTGTGAAAGAAGCAGTAGCAGTGAATCAGCAGGGACTCCATCAAATCCGGTAATCTTTTCGTTTAAATAAAACATGACTTATTTTAACAAGACTAATTTTAAAAATCTAATTTTGGCAGTTCTAATAAACATTCAGATAGAATGCTCATGTATAATATTTGATTGCTGTTATAGACAGTGATAAAATAATTTTTTCTTACCTTTTCTTTTTGAATTTTTATGAATTTGTTTATGCCAAACTGGTGACAAATGCCAGGGAGCAAGATCTCAGATATACCCAGTAAATTTTTTCTTTCTTTCTTTTTTTTTTTTTCAAATAAACTTAGGTAGATTTTCCCCACCATAACCCTAGGTTTGGGGAGAATAGTGTAAGAAAGTGGAGTTGCATTGGGGTATGTTGATAAAATCAGTACCAATATTAATAGTTATTTTTTTAAGATTTTTTAATTTTTTTAGAGATGGGGAGGGAGAAAGAGAGGGAGAGAAACATCAGTGTGTGGTTGCCCCTTGAGTGTCCCCTACTGGAGACCTGGCTGCAACCCAGGAATCAAACCAGCGATCCTTTTGTTTGCAGTCCGCTGTTCAATCCATGAGCCACACCAGCCAGGGCCAATATTAATAATTATTAATGTCACCCTACATACTGGAGAATTTTTTGGGCCACTGTACCAATAGTAAATTCAAATAAATTGGAGTATAGTCTGCGTTTAGAATTTTTTTTTAAATAAGGGAACAAAAATGAAAATTTATTTAGTTAGATATTTTAGGATTTTAAGGCAAATTTGTCTTGAATATTTAGAATAAAAAATTTTTTACTATAGTCGTCAGCTAATAAGTTGGCAGAGTCTGAGTTTCATATTTGCCATATGTAAGTGTAGACATCAAGAAGATCTGTTTACTGATGCTATGAAATATGGTATATTATCATGTGGATGACAAATATCAGTACTTTTGATTCATAAAAATTCCGAAGTGTTACCCAGTAATAAAATTTTTAAGAGATGTCACTGAAAGAAGTTTTTTGCTAACAGGAGTACTTGTCAAGTATAATATTTTTCTTGTCTTTAAATATTGGTCTTTGAAATGTTACTAAAATTAGAAAATTTATTAGTAGTATGGCAGTGCCTTGTGACCACTGTTCTGGATCTGAGTGATCCTTTTTTATTTCTCCAGAAGATGTAAGGGACTGAACCATTTGTGATAATAACCCTATCCTTTTTCTGTGTTCTTGTTGCTTGTGTTATCTTCGTTTTTCTCTTCCAAAGCAATGATTTTATGCCTACAGATATGACCTCTACAGCTAGTATTCAATAGAGCTGTTACTTATGCCGGCCACTAGATGGCAGGAGGAGAGCAAGTTTATTCAGTAGATATTTATGTGTCTTTTTGTAAAATTATTTTTTCTCTTTTACTGTTTCCTTCAATTGGCTTACTTAAGTCATACATTTTTTTTAGATATTTTATTTAATTTTAGAGAGAAGGGAAAGGAGGGGGAAGGAGAGGGAGACACATTGATCTGTTGCTTCTCACATGCCTCCAACTGGGGACCTGGCCTGCAACCCCGGCGTGTGCCCTAACTGGGAATTGAACCAGCAACCTTTTGGTTTGCCGGCCGGCACTCAATTCACTGAGCTACACCAGCCAGGGCTTAAGTGTCTTTTCTGCGCCAGGTCCTATTTGGTACTGGGATATAATAGTAGTCAAGGTAGATACAGTCCCTGCCCTCGTGCTGATATTGATACAACATCAACAGTTTAATAAATAAAACATTTAGTAAATGCTATGAAGAAAATACAGGTTCTTGAAAGCAAGTGTGTATGATCTGAAAATTGAATCCAATAAAAGAAAATGACGTATACACAAACTTCATGTTTGGATAATTTTATTCCTTACAATCTCCTATTGAAAAATTTTAACTCCCCTCCCCCCGCCCTAGAATTCCAGCCAAATTATATTTAAAGTTCTTGTACTTGCTTTCTTCCTGGAACCACTGCCTTGTTATCAAAGTCATGGTCATGTTATCAAAGTCAATAGAGGGAAATCTAATCTTTTTTTTAATATATTTTATTGATTATGCTATTACAGTTATCCCATTTTCCCCTTCACTCCCCTCCACCCTGCACACCCTCTCCCACCCACATTCCCCCCTTTAGTTCATGTCCATATGTCATAAATTCTTTAGCTTCTACATTTCCCATACTGTTCTTACCCTCCCCCTGTCTATTTTCTACCTACCATCTATGCTACTTATTCTCTGTACCTTTTCCCCTCTCTCCTCCTCCCACTCCCCTGTTGCTAACCCTCCATGTGATCTCCATTTCTGTGGTTCTGTTCCTGTTCTAGTTGTTGGCTTAGTTTGCTTTTGTTTTAGGTGTGGTTGTTAATAACTGTGAGTTTGCTGTCTTTTTACTGTTCATATTTTTTATCTTCTTTTTCTTAGTTAAGTCCCTTTAACATTTCATATAATAAGGGCTTGGTGATGATGAATTCCTTTAACTTGTCCTTATCTGAGAAGCACTTTATCTGCCCTTCCATTCTAAATGAAAGCATTGCTGGATAGAGCAATGTTGGATGTAGGTCCTTGCCTTCCATGACTTGGAATACTTCTTTCAAGCCCCTTCTTGCCTGCAAGGTCTCTTGAGAAATCAGCTGACATTCTGATGGGAACGCCTTTGTAGGTGACTGTCCTCTTACCTTTTGCTGTTTCTAGAATTCTGTCCTTCATTTTAATCTTGGGTAATGTAATTATGGTGTGTCTTGGTGTGTTCCTCCTTGGGTCCAACTTCTTTGGGACTCTCTGAGCTTCCTGAACTTCCTGGAAGTCTATTTCCTTTGCCAGATTGGGGACGTTCTCCTTTATTATTTGTTCAAATAAGTTTTCCACTTGTTGCTCTTCTGCTTCTCCTTCTGGTACCCCTATAATTCAGATGTTGGAACGTTTAAAGATGTCCTGGAGGTTCCTAAGCCTCTCCTCATTTTTTTTAAATTCTTGTTTCTTCATTCTTTTCTGTTTGTTTGTTTCTTTCTCCTTCTGGTGCACTCTATTGATTTGAAACCCAGTTTTCTTTCCATCACTATTGGTTCCCTGTGCATTTTTCTTCATTTCACTTAGTGTAGCCTTCATTTTTCCATCTAATTTGCGACCAGATTCAACCAATTCTGTGAGCATCCTGATCACCAGTGATTTGAACTGTGCATCTGATAGGTTGGCTATCTCTCAGTCACTTAAAAGTACTCATTGTGGGGCTTTCAATTCTGTTTGAGCTATCTCCCCCCCTCACTCCCCCGCCACCCCCCCACCCCTGCCTTTGGTCTAGTCAAGCCTGTTACATATGAGGGGTCGAGCCTTAGGTGTTCACCAGGGCGGGGCAACCCAGTCACTGGGTATTGACCCCTGTATGTGGGGGTAGGGTCAGAGAGGGAACAGTGGTGCTTGTTCCCCTCTCTCTGGGACTTCAGTCCCCTTTGCAGCTTCCCATAAGCAGATTGGGCCCTTCTGGTGCTGGCTCCCAGGTAGGTGGGCTTATGTATGTTCTAGGATTCTGTGGATCTCCCCAATGAACTCTCCTGTAAGGCTGGGAGATTTTGCTGGCATTTCAACCCCCCACAGGTGTTTTCAATTGATGCTTTTAGGCTTTATTTCCTGGCGCTGGGTCGCTGGGTTGTGCAGTCTGTGTCGCTGCCCGTTTTTGCCTGGTTTATCAGCACGCAAATGTGTGACTGCAGACAGCCAGCTGCCTTGCATGCCTCACTGGGTCTGCCTATTGCCTCCCTCACCCGGGGTCTGCCACCGGGTCCACCAGCCATCCCTGTACACCTGGGATCCACCAACTGCCACCTGCACCCTGCACGTCCCCATCTGCCAGCCACCACTTTTTCCTGCCACAACCCTTCGACCCCTCTCCAGTGGCCTCCAACCCCGCCCCTCTTACCGGTCTGGATGAATGGTTGTCAGACTTGTACAGTTCATTTCTCTGTCTGCTCTGGTTGTTTTTTTGGTTTGTTTGTTTCTAAGTTTTTGTTGTCCTTAGTTTTGGTTGTGCGAAGAGGCACAGTGTGTCCACCTCTGCCTCCGTTTCCATCTTGGCCGGGAGTCGAGTCGAGGAGGGCTAATCTTTTTTTTTTTTTTTTTTTTTGGCTACTCCTATCCTAAAAATCCCTCTCTTAGAAGTCTTGTTTTTTAGTTTAAGCCCTAAACTTGCTCTCTTCCTGCCATCTAGTGGCCGGCATAAGTAACAGCTCTGTTAAATACTAATTGCAGAGGTCATATCTGTAGGCATAAAATCACTGCTTTGGAAGAGAAAAACGAAGATAACACAAGCAACAAGAATACATAAAAAGAATAGGATTACTATCACAATTGGTTCAGTCCCTTACATCTTCTGGAGAAATAAAAAAGGATCACTCAGATCCAGAACAATGGCCACGAGGCACTGCCATAGCACTAAAGCCCTAGTTGTGAAAGTTTTTGGTAGGGAAAACATTTTTTTTTTTATTTTGCTTCATATAAGAATGTTACAGTTATCATTTGGTGGTGTCATTCACCAGCTTGTAAATGGAGTTAAAGGAAAGTTCATTTCCTTTTCATCTTTTCAGTTTAATAAACTTTTGGAGCCAAGGCTACATATTCCAGGTCTGTGCCAGGCAGTTTACATGATAGCGTATTTTATCATCTTGGGAGCCTCAAACTTCATTTATAGGTGGGAAAACTAAGACTTGAGGGTTTCAAATAACTTACGATCTCATAACTAACTTCCACAAGTGGAATTCAGATTAAACTAGGGATTTCTGACTTAAAAATTTAAGATCTTTCCAGATAAGCCTGTATGATGCTTTTAAAATATAAAGTATTTAAAGTTTCTGGGTCATTCTTTTTTGAACATTTTGAACTTTAAAAAAACCTTGAATACTGCTTTCTTCATATACTTTAGAACCGGGGTAGGCAAACTTTTGCTGGAAAGAGCCAGATACTAATTATTTGGGCTTTGCAGGCCATGTGGTCTCTGTTGCAACTACTCAGCTCTGTTGCTGTAAGGTGAGGCAGCCATAGGTGATGAGTGAACAGAGGGGCATTGCTGTGGCCAGTAAAGCTTTATAAAACTAAGTGGGTGGGGGCCAGTTTGCTGACCCCTGCCATAGAGGATGCTTTCTGAGATTTCATTTTTCTTATGATTTACCCTCTTACTCTGAAATTAGTGTACTAAAGACTAGTTAATTGAACTATCCAGTTTGTTAGGTTACTTTATTTAAAGTGTTGTAGCTTGACTTCTGAATTTGACCTGATTGTTAATGGAACCCTTGTTAGGAATTAGAACTGCAACTGGATGAATGCTGCTGCTACCACTGCTTTCTTAATTAACCTCACTGTAAACAAAACAGAACAGTATTTTGACATTAGTGGTTATAAAATAATATGTTTTTTAAAATGATGGAAATTTATTAGAGATCATTTAATTCAAACTCCTTTCATAGATGAAGTGGCTGTGGCCTTTACAGGTTAGATACATCCAAGGGTTAATTGCCACTTAATAGAAGTTTAGAATAAGAGTTGTATCCTGATTCCTAGACTTAATGGGCTTTTTCCAGCTGTACCCTTCTGCTTTGCATATGTTCCTACCCTTACCTACTGACAGCGATACTAATTCTGAAGATTTTATTAGGCTCTTATACTTTTCTTTAAAAAAAATTTTCTAATGATAGAAACAAACGTATTTGTTCTTGCTGGGCTTGTACCTCTCTTCAGACTTGACCTCAGCCTCCCCTCAGGCCTTGTGTTTCTGAGCAGGGTCTCTAAAGACATCCTCGTTGATGACAGTTTTGTCCAAGGGATATCCACAGAGTGTCTTGTGGGCGTGAGGGGATTGCAGTTATAAAATTTCGCAAAAAAACCCCCCCAAAAACAGATCTTTGACTTCTTGGCAGTTTTCTTGCCTGTGGCAGCTAGCTGTCACGTGGTGGGGATAGCAGTCAGTTCCTGTCAGAGCGTGGCTGCAGGGGCGGTCTGGGGTGCCGTCATCAGTGTTCTTCAGGCTGACCATTTTGTGTCTGGAGTAGCGTCCGGCCTGGACCAGCACCACTTTCCTGAGTTTTCATAAACTTGCCCGTTTCTGCAACAGCCACTCAGGTCTACAGCAGAAAGGAGATTCTTATACTATTAATTAGAGACCTAAAGTGAGGAATCACATGAGCAGACACAGAATTTTTTTTGGAAATTTTTTTTGAAATAGCTTTCAAAAAATTATTTCTGGAAGGTCTTCCAAAGAAATTCTCAAAGTTCATTATAAAATGTAAATCTCATAATTAGTGCTTTGTAGTAGTTACTGGCATTCTACCAGTCTGAAGATACAGAGGTGATTAAGACACGGTCTTAACTCTTAAAGTGTGTATAATTCAGATAAGAAACAAGTGTGCATAATTATGTTTTTCATAACTTACATGGGGAAATATAATGAATAATATATAAGTAGTAAAGATAGTGAAGATTCAGGGAGCTCTTTTAGTAATGATTTGACAGAGGCTTTGGCAAAAAGGGGGAACAGGACTAAAACCTCGTTATTGCAGTTAGCGAGGGAAAGTGGAAGTTAAAGTGCCAAGTTTGGTTTGGGAAACAATGTAGATCTGACCGATAGTTAATATTTTTGAGGGGGAGGGAGTGTTTTGTTGGAGATAAACTGAAAATGTTAATATAGTCAAATTGTATTGTGCCTTGAACACCAAAGAGTTTGGCCTTTTCCCTGAATGTAATGCGGGTTTGGACAGGTTAAATAATGTACTGCATAGTAATGACCCAGAGTCTTAATCTAGGTGTCAGTGTGCAAGATAAAATTGAGGCAGAATTAGAGGCAGAGGATGTAACTTAGGAAGTTGTCACGAAGGCCGACAAATAATGTAGTGTCTCTTTCCCCCCCGCCGGATTTTAGGATCTGGATGCTGGTGTCAGTGAACAATCAGGTGATTGGTTGGATCAAGATTCAGTTTCAGATCGATTCAGTGTAGAGTTTGAAGTTGAGTCTTTAAACTCAGAAGATTATAACCTTAGTGAAGAAGGACAAGATCTCTCAGATGAAGATGATGAGGTAGTTTTTTTTCTCTAATTCTAAAAATTTTACAGTATTTTTCATATTCATTGATTGATGAGATTGAAACAATGCATTCAGATTTCACTTGAAATACTTTAGCTTGATATGTTCAGACTAGAATATTGTTATGTCTTATTTGTATTTTTTATAAATGTGCCAAGAACTAAGTAGGCCCTAAGGAGCATTGCTGTAATAGTCTGCTGGTTTTAAAAAATACTTAATTCAGTTCCCCTCTGTTAATATTAATATACTTTTTACAAAAGTGAAGCATGCATATAGTTACATAAAGTCACATAGTATTTCTAGATTTGTTGCCTATATTTCTGACTGATTCATTGTTGCTTATTACCTCCATATTTATGAAATAAGATGCTTATAATTAATTTCCTGCTTTATTCATTAAACATTCTGTCTGACTTTTTATCATAGTGGCTCAGGATTTCACTGATCTCCATTTCTCCCTCTTTACACTCACTCACTCCATTTGACCTTTGTCTCAGAATTTCTTATACATAGTTGAATATGCTATTTATTTAGCACTTACCACTAAGAAACCTTCCTGGTTGAAAAAATAGTGGATTTATTTTATTAGGTATATCAAGTTACTGTGTTTGAAGCAGAGGAGAGTGATACAGATTCATTTGAAGATCCTGAAATTTCCTTAGCTGTAAGTAGTATACATGTATTTTTAAGGTGTCAAAAAATAACATTGAAGTCAAGATTAGAATATTGTCTAGTCTCCTCCCTGACATGAGCTACTTTTTATAACGTTAAAAATCTTTAAACTTTTAATGAATTAAAGCAGCAGTCCCAAAACTTTCTGGCACCAGGGACTGGTTTCTTGGAAGACAATTTTTCCCTGGACTGGGGTGGGGAGAGTGGTTTCGGGATGATTCAAGCTTGCCTGCTGTGTAGCCCAGTTCTTAACAGGCCTGGACCAGTACTGGTCCACAGCCCAGAGGTTGGGGACCCCTGATTTAAAGCATTTTTGTTCTTTGTTGTGTTGGGATCTATTGCTACATTTTTTAGTTTTGAGCAGGAATTTGAACTTTGAAAGAACACTTTGATGGAAAATTTCCAGTATGTATAGCATACCAAATATTACCAGTGTACTTATCATTAACCTCTAATAGTTACCAAAATTTGCCAGTCTTTTTTCTTTAGAGGAGAAAGGAGGGAGAAAGAGAGAGAAACATTGATGTGAGAGGGAAACATTGATTGGTGCCTTCTGTACATGCCTCGACCAGGGGATTGAACCTGCAACCCAGGCATGTGTCCTGACTGGGAATTGAACCCATGACCTTCCAGTTTGCGGGACAATGCTCAATCCACTGAGCCACACCAGCTAGGGCCATTTTGTAATCTTGTTGAATAGAAACACTTCTAGAAACACTGTATTAGAATGCAGTAGGATATGCCACATAAAGAAATCGGGACTTAAACATTGTATTGCCTCACTGGGTTCCTGAGGTATTGGAAGTTGTTTTTGTTTTCTAAGATTTTATTTATTTATTTTAAGAGAGAGAAGAGGGGAGAGAGAAAGAGGGAGAGAAACATCAATGTGTGGTTGCTTCTCACATGCCCTTAAGCAAAGACCTGGCCCACAACCCAGGCATGTGCCCTGACTGAGAATCGAACTGATGACCCTTTGGCTTACAGGCCAGCACTCAGTTTACTGAGCCACACCAGCCAGGGCCTGGAAGTTTTATTAAATGAATATTTGCTTTAATTTTTGTTGATGCTATCTTTTATATTTGAATAGGGAATCTCATTTTTCTTGCTGAGTTGGAAACAATTATCCAGATGCAAAAGTCAAATTATAAAATTAAAAAATTTTAAATCATTTTTATTTTTCACTTACAGTTGACATAGATTATTATATTAGTTTTAGGTGTATGCCCCAGTGATTAGACATTATGTGACTTACTAAATGATCACCCTGATAAATCTCAACCCATTTGATAGCATGCATAGTTATTAGAATGTTATATTCCCTGCACTGTACATTATATCCCTGTGACTGTTCTGCAACAACAGATTTGTACTTCTTAATCCCTTCACCTTTTTCACCCATCCCCCCAAACCCCTTCTCATCTGACAACCATCAGAATTTCATATATATATATATGTGTGTGTGTGTGTGTGTGTGTGTGTGTGTGTATATATATATGTATGTATGTATGTATATGTATAGATAGATATAGGTATCTGTCTATATATATTTGTTTATTTTGTTTTTTACAGTCAATTATTGATATGTATTTATTTCCATTTTATTTTTATATATTGATTTTAGAGAGAGAGGGTGAGAAGGGAGGGGGAGAGACAGAAACAGACAGATATCGACCTGCTGTTTCACCCACTGATGCATTCATTGGTTGGCTCCTGCGTGTGCCCTGACCAGGGATTAAACCTGCATCCCTGGTGCACTGGGATGATGCTCCAACCAACTGAGCTACCCAGCCAGGGCTGTTCATATTTTATCCTTTTTTTTTCTTCTTAACAAAGACCCTTTAACATTCTATACAATATTGGTTTGGTGGTGATGAACCCCTTTAGCATGTTTTTGTATAAGAAGCTCTTTATATCCTTCATTTCTGACTGGTCCTTTTTTTATGCTATTGAAGTTCCCTGTAAGTTCGTTGAGCATAGCCAGTATTTTGAACTCTGCATTTAGTATATTGCTTGTCTCCATTTTGTTCAGTTCTTTTTTGGAGTTTTGTTCTGTTCTTTCATTTGGGCCATGTTTCTTCATCTCCTCATTTTGGCAGCCTCCCTGTGTATGTGTCTATGTACTAGGTAGAGCTGCTACATCTTCTGAGCTTGGTGAAGTTGCCTAGTGTTGTAGGTGTCCTGTAGGGTGCAGTGGCACAGCCTCCCAGGTGCTCCCCCATATGCACTGTGTACACCCTCCTCTTGTAGTTGAGCCTTGACTACTGTTGGCATGTCTCTAGGGGGAATTTATGCCCAGTCTGATCAGCTGCAAAGCTGGCTGTGACCACCCCACTTCAACCACCATGATGGATCAGCTATGTAGGGATTCCCCCACAGAGCAGGATTTTCTTCATCAGGGCTCTGTTGCCTGCTGAGTCCATCCCTTAAGTGTGCTGCTTGTGGTTGGGTGGTGATGCTTCAACATGGTCTGCAGCTGTCCACTGGTTGCACTGGCTGTGGGGCCTCCCAGGAGGTCAGTCCAAAGTCAGCCACTGCCTGTGTGCTGCTCATGGTCACCAGGCATGAGCTACAAAGTGATCTGCAAATAGCGGATAATTAATTGTGCTGGGCTTGGAGGTGCCTGGGCAAAGCCAAGCTGCAAATCAAGACTGGCTGCAGCTAGTGCTGGGCCTGGGGCCACTTAGCAGGAGGTAGTGGTTTGGGAGTTCACTGAGGCCAGTTGTTGCTTGTTTGGGAGATTTTAGGAAAATCTGAAGCATGAGCCAAGACAAACCATTAGTATAGAAAAGCCACTGGAAACAGCTTGGGTGTGTCCAAAAGTTGAATGGGGCAGGGACTCAGAATCACTAGGGTGGGGCAAACAGTGTGAGCCAGGTTGATGGAGACTCAGGTATGGTGTCTGCCTGTGGGCTCTGTCAGGGGAGGGCTAATCAAAGGAACACTGGCCTCTGGTAGCACTTCTATCTGGGAGAAAGCTGCCCCCCCGGCTCTTGCCCTGATTCTGGGCGATTCAGTTTTTCCCTCTATGTTTCTGGTGCCTTTCAGGCTGTTGCCCCAGCATTGGAACTCAGAGGGAGTGAGTTTGAGTAAGTTCGTGTGCAAGCCCTTTAGTAAGAGAAACTGCTTGGGATGCCAAAAGCCCGCTCTTTCCCCTCAGCCTTAACCCCTGCTGGTTTTTACAGCCAGAAGTTATGGGGACTTCTCTTCCTGGCCCTTGAACCTTGGTCTGGGGGCCCTGTGTAGAGCTGGGACCCCTGCTCCTGATTTTTTTCTGCCATGCATGGGTGTGGGTCTAGTTTGTTACTGTCTCTACCCCTCCTACCAGTCTTGATGTGGCTTCTTTAATTCCCTAGTTGTAGGAGTTCCATTTAGCCAGATTTTAGGCAGTTCTGAATGATGGTTCTGGAGTTCAGTTGTAATTTCGATGTGGTTGTGGGACGAGGCAAGTACCGTGTTCACAACTATGCCGCCATCCTGACTGAAAGCGAAATTGTAAAATTTTTGAATAGTTTTTTGCTCTATTACAAAATAATTCAAGTAATTAGACTCATTTGATGTCAACTTGAATGAGATGTTTCAGACATAGATCTTGCAAAGAAAGGATAGACACGTAACGGGCTTACAGTTTGGGTAGTGACAAGGATGACAGATTTTAGCTGGCAGTGATTGTTGGAGAATATTTTAGCATTGCTTTTGTGAGTGAAGTTAGGGAACACTCAGCTGAGACCTGGTTCTAGAGTACTTCTCAGGGGGTCGGTGGAAGGCTGAGCAGCAGTTTCATCTAGATTCACTGGGTGGGCTATGGGCCCGGTGCACAGGGTTGAACCTATAAGGAAATGGAGTGGGTACAGTTCTCATTACAGAGTAGAAGATCAGTCCCATAGCACTTGCTTCAACTTACTGCACTTTATAGGTTTATGGTTAAGCATTTAGCTGAAAAAAAAAAACTTTAAATCTCATACTTGAAGACAGACTTTATACGTTGATTGCTCTATATAAAACATGAAATGCTGAAAATGGAGCTGTGTGATACATTTTGCCTCAGGCATATTAAAGGTGTTAGTGTTAATATGACTCAGTTATTACACGGTTACAGAAACTAACTGTCTTATTTCATTGAAGGACTATTGGAAGTGTACTTCATGCAATGAAACGAACCCTCCCCTTCCATCACATTGCAACAGATGCTGGGCCCTTCGTGAGAATTGGCTTCCTGAAGACAAAGGGAAGGAACAAGGAAACATGCCTGAGAAAACTGAACTAGAAAACTCAGCACAAGTAGAAGAGGGCTTTGATGTCCCTGATTGTAAAAAAAATACAGTGAATGATTCCCAAGAATCATGTGTTGAGGAAAATGATGAAAAGATTACACAAGCCTCCCACTCCCAAGAAAGTGAGGACTTTTCTCAGCCATCAACTTCTAGTAGCATCGTTTATAGCAGCCAAGAAGATATCAAAGAGTTTGAGAAAGAAGACACACAAGACAAAGAAGAAATTGTAGAAAATAATTTGCCCAGTAATGCCATCGAACCTTGTGTGATTTGCCAAGGCCGACCTAAAAATGGTTGCATTGTCCATGGCAAAACAGGACATCTTATGGCATGCTTTACATGTGCAAAGAAGCTGAAAAAAAGAAATAAGCCATGCCCAGTATGTAGACAACCAATTCAAATGATTGTGCTAACTTATTTCTCCTAGTTGCCCTGCTTATAAAATTAAAATTATAGCCCTGGCTGGTGTGGCTCAGTGGATTGAGCACCAGCCTGTGAACCAAAGGGTCACTGGTTTGATTACCAGTCAGGGCACATGAGAAGGGGGTGTGTGAAAAGCCAACTACACATTGATGTTTCTCTCCTTCTCTTTCCCCTTCCCTTCTCATCTCTAAAAATAAATAAATAAAATATTAAAAAGTATAGCCCTGGCCTGAGTGGCTCAGTTGGTGGAGGCGTTGTCCTGTGGACCAAAGGGTAGTGGGTTCAGTTTCCATCCGGCACATACCTAGGTTGTGGGTTTGAATTCTGGTTGGGGCGCATAGGGGAGGCAACTGATCGATATTTCTCACACCGATGTTTCCCTCCCTCAGTAAACATGTCCTTGGGTGAGGATTCCAAACAAACAACTGGTATTTGTAATGGATAAATTTGAAGATAGCCAGTATTCTCATCTATGGCATATCATTTCTGCCTCTGATAAGATCTTTTAAGAAAAAAAAACACTAAAAAATTTCTTTTTTATTTTAACCTCCTACAACTGTATGGATACCACATTGTAATAAAAACAACCTCCCTCCCCCTAAAAACACTCTAAGTAGGACATTTAAATGTAACTTATTTAGTACCTTTCATGTAAGAAGAAAAAGTTTGTGACAGATTTAATTACTTAAATGTGGCGGGCTCTGGCCAGCAGAGTCCACCTGTTGTGACTAAAGACGAGAATAAATGCACAGGCTACAGCAATCCTGTGGAGAAAAGGGGCATGGCACAGCCACTCTCTCAAGGGGAGAGCACCCCACCCTTGCCTACACAGGCTTTTATTGTTTTTCTTGGGTCTTACATCAAAGAAGGATTTATCATCTATTACATAGAATATTATTGTCTACATTTTAGGTACAGTCAAGGAAGTGAAAATAACACATACAGGAGGGAAAGGTGGTGAGCTGATTAGCCCCATCTTTGGGGAAATTTACACAGGCTTTGGAAACTGAAGATACACGATACACAGTTACTGTTTCAGACCAGGGTGAGGGAGTTTTAGCAAGAGCAAGCCATAACAGCCTGTATGCATTTTCTAGGCCTGATTCCCATGGGAAAACTCTGTTTGAAGGTCTGGCTCCTGCCCACCACCTCACTTCCGTAGGTCTTCCATGCAGAGCTGAGTCACATTTGTCAGACTGAAACAAACCAGTCCTCTACAATTCCCTCCTTTTTCTCTTTTTGTTAAGGCTGTTGTGATGGATCCCACAAGACTTGCTACTTGCTGGTCTCTCTTGTGGCCTTAGGCAAATAATTTGTAAATGCATTGAAATATATAAAGCATTATTAGAATCAGTAAAATAACCAGTGGCTCCAGTGAACCACAGTCTTAGGTTGAGTCTATTAAACCCATTTTTGGGGTTTAGCCAGATGAAATTATTAATGTGTTTGAAAAATTTCCTGCTTAGGTAAATGTTGAATGTCCTGCAACTGCTGGCGTAACCCCAGTTGTAATTTATTAATTTGTCCCTTTAAATTGGTAGAAAAGCTCTTAGGTGATGTTGAATATCACTCCAGGAGTATTGGCTGGAGTTTTATTGGAGTGGTCACTCCACTCCACAGTTTGGAGAAACCAGGATCATCACAGGTCAGCTGCTGATGGGTTACTGGCGTGTCCTGGTGTTTTACAATCCAGTTAGGGCTGATTCGATTGCAGAAAGGCGAGTTAGGATTTCTTGATCAATCTGGGCCTGTTGAAGTATTTCTAAAGTAGTGCTGGTTAAGAACATCAACAGTATGAGCAGTTTGAACTGGTTCAATGAGGGCAGCGGTTGCTGTGGTAGCAGTAGCTGCGACAACTATAGCAGAGACAATAAATGCAATTAAGGTGCCGACAAACCGTCAGACTCTCAAGGAGGCCAGCACATTGTTAAGTGCTACTATGCCATTGGGATCTTCCCATTCTCTGGTTACATTAACTGGCACCCATACTTGAATTCGTCTTCTAACTATAAACCATAGTGAGGCTTAACTGAGTAATAGTGAGATGAGTAAGTCAGCTGGCATATATGGAGCTTACAGGGACAGGCAGAGAATAAATTTTTGCTGATTTATTATAAAAGACGTGAGCTGTTCCTGGAGCTGCTAAAAACAAGTAGGGGTAAAGAGTTACAAACCGTGACCCAATCCTGTTGTGGAGGGTCATCCTGGTAGAGACATTTAAAGAAATTTTCATACAAACATTTTCTAGCAATAAAAGGCAAGCCCATTTTCCAAGAATTGTAATGCCAAGGGCTAGTGTGGTTGGGAGAAACAATTCTGATAAAAGGTGCCCCAATATTGGGCCCCTCCCACCACATATTAGTATATGGGAATTGAGGCAGAGCTGAAACTAGTGTTGTGCCAAGCTTAGCCAGTACCTTCCAATTAGCTCCCCAGTTCTTCACTATAAAAGGAGTTTTGAGGAGAAAAGCAATGTGGCATTTGGTCCCCTGTACAAAGACTAAGAGACTGAGTCTTTATGGCTACTGTCTAAAGTATAAGGAGGAGCCAGAGAGGGATTGGGAGTATGATAAATCCCCTCCTGGGTACACAGGCCAATTGTAGTTACTATGGAAAGCTGATAGTAATTACTGTATTGCTCTTTGCTTGCAGCATAAAGTTGCTCCTTTAAAGGAAAACACAATGTGCCAATAAGAAGAGAAAAATAAACTAGTAAATACTTAGCAACATAAACCGTATTTTTTTGGCACCAGAATCCAGTGCTTGTTTTCTTCTAGTGGGCTATCTGGTCTGTTAGCTGATACAGTTTTCATTTCCAGGTGGCGGAGCTTGATGTCTGTGTTGTTCATGATAAGGCTTCACCCTTTTAGCTGGAAGCCAGATGGGACCTGTAGGGATGGAAACACACACATACCATCTTCCCCATGTTAAGAGGTCTAAGGGCCTTGCCAGGAACCATCTCCCAGTGGATCTCTATATAAAACCAGAGCATAGGATGACTTTGGGTCTTTCTTCTGAAAATGTTTCTCAATTGGAGTACAGATTGATTCATCACAATTTAGAAAGTTATAGGTGAACATATTTAACATAATCAAATTTTGAGGGGCAGACTTTTGACTCCCCCCCCCTTTTTTAAAGATTTTTAAAGGTATGATGTACCTGTTCAACAATTGCTTGACTGGTTGGATTGTAAGGTATTCCTGTTTTATGTTGAATATTCCAACGCTGAAGGAAGGCTTGAGTAGAATGGGCAAGATATCCTGGGCCATTATCAGTTTTAATTTGCTGAGGCCATCCTAAATGACTAAAGGCCTCAAGCCAATGGGCTTGTATATTTTTAGCAGATTCGTTAAAGCAGATGCATGTAGGGTACCAGAGTAAGTATTAATAGAAATATGAATGTATTTGAATTTTCCAAAGGGGGAGTAATGAGTGACATTTGTTTGCCAAATTATTTGAACACTTAGTCCTCGAGGGTTAACTCCCGTGGATGGAGATGCGTTAGTAAGGGCTTGACAGTCAGAGCATTCTTTAATAATTTGCTTAGCTTAGGAATGATAAAGAAACAGTCTTTCAGCTTTTTCTATTACTTTTTCTGTTTAGCTTTGGGGGTCTGATTTTCACCCTTATGGAAGGGGTCTTTTAAGCCCTTAACCCTTGGCTTTCTGTTTTATAACAGGTAGGGGCCAGCGTGAACAAGGTTTGGTTCCAAGTGGCGGCTGAAAACTAGCCTCAGTTTTAAAAGTGCCATTTTTTTTCTCTACTTGGAAAGACAGGCCCTCTGCTGTTTCTGTAAGCTGCAATGAGTTCAAGCTGCAAGTTAACTGCCCCTGTTGTTCTTAGGATTTGGTAGCTTCTAGGTTTAGAGTTTGCAAGGAAAATGGGGAGGGTGGGGGGGAGGTTCTGCTCAAATATGTTTTAGACAAAAGTGACTCACCAAGTCACTTTTGTCTAAAAGTTACTTTTAGACAAAAGTTACACACCAAGGGCCTTTCGTGACTCGATTGACTAACCATTCCCTCTGAGAGAATAGCCAGTTCTTCCCCAAGGAAAAATCAGAGTTTACAGGTACTGAGTTAAAAAATAATGCTTAGTCTTCCATGGAGAAGGGCTAGTTCTCCCTGGGAGACAATATATTTTACTTTTAGAGTAAAAGGTCACGGCTCCCGCATAAACAAGGAGGATTCTTAATATTTCTTTAACACGTCACACCTCCCATCTCACAGCATGCTTTAGATCGACAAATTTATGAACACATTCATAACTTTTAGAAACAGTTTTTCTTCTACTGGCAAATACATTTACTTTTTATTTTTTTACTCTCGGTGATTGCTGCATTCCTGGAATGTGCTCAAAAGTGAGCTGTTTCATTATCCAGTGCCCTTGACAGCTTTAGGGAGGCTGGAGAAGAGGGAGGGAGGATGCTAAGCTTGGCACAGCTTGTCCCCAGGACCGAGGCAGTCCCTGGGCCTCCAGAAAGAGGATTCAGAATGGTTAAAAGACAATTTTTTTCATTGTTTTTCTTCCTGCACTTTTTACTGTCTGAGAAAAGTGAGATATTTTTCTTTTTTAAATAATCAATTTAAATTCTTTCTGAGTAGAATCCGTATGATTTAACAACATTAGAGATCTCATTCTATTTACCAAAACATTTTGAGACTGAGATGTTACTTTTAAAACAGGAACAAAAACAAAATTCAAGCGAACCAGTACTTTCAAATTAAATCCTCTAAAGGAGGGAGTGAGACACCACCCCTTATCTCACATCACCTGGTGCTGTTTCAATTTCTGCCCAACTTTTTCCTAAATAACTAAGTGTAAAGATCCCTTATCAGGGAGACATCTAGCAGCCTTAAAAAGCTGCTGGATTAGCATACAACATTGCTCTTATTCTTTAGAGAGCCCGTTCCCCATGGTGGAGGATTCGCAGGAATATTTTAAAAATTTTTTAACAAATAAAAGAACCTTTTTCTGATATTCCTCCCACCACAAGTGCGGCGATTACAAAACCATTTTCGCTTTCTCTGGGTCCGCACCTTTAAATCCTCTTTGTTTTTAGTGAAAAGAATGTAGTGAGTCATAATGTACTACTGTTGGTGAAACTGTCAGGGAGGGCAGCCTGTTACTCAGGGTACCCTAACCCCTCTTGCGGGTTTCAGGCTTTTCCCACACATCTAAGACTGCGAGGGGGGCTGGAAGTGCAAGGTGACCAACCTTTATATTGCGCTCCCTGACAGAGCAGGAGAGTTAAATTACTGTGATTGGAATTCCCTGTGAGACCTCTGCACATCTCTGGGGATTGACCCCAGACACCTCCGCAAGGCTCCTGCTCACAGTAGGAACGCCTGAGATCTCAAGCTGGAGGGAGGAATGCCTCTGATCTTCGGTGCTTCAGCAAGACGCTGAGACACTCATAAATAACCCTGTAACTAACACTGAGTTCTCAAAGCAATCCTTGGAGTTCGGTTGAAACCAAAACACTCATTTACTATCTGCTTTTCTGTTTATAGGCGGGTGGAGGGAAAAGGCAGAATCAAAAGGTCTGCAAAAAGCAGCTTTTAAAGAAAGAATGCCCAGAGGTGCTTATAAGAAAAAAAGCTAATTGAAAGGAAAATTCATTGCTCTCTCTCCCAAGCCTAAAACCTGATTGGGGGTTGTGCTGCAGGGGTGGGCTTGTGGATGTTTTTACAGTGTGCCCCTCCTTGCGTGGGATTTTGCTTGCAGTTGGCAGGAAACCTAGTGTTCTGTTCTGGTCCACGTCCCAATTTATCCTGTCACGGGTGACTTTCAGTGGTGGGTGCCCTTGTGGCTCTTAACTACCCGGCCTGTGCCCACGAAGTGCAGCGATTGCCAGAGAGAGAGAGCAAGGATTCTGCTTACTAAAGAGTGCGGTCTCAAGAGAGGACAACCTTGGAAAGATACCCTTTTTCTCTGAAATACAACACACCCTATGACCTTACCGAAAAGCACTCGAGGTCGTAGGCCCTTTACCTGGGCTGATGCATGCGTTCCAACCATGTTGGTGTGTTGGCCACAATGACCGCCTCTGGGTCCCTGTTCCTGGGCACCAGATGTGGTGGACTCCAGCCAGCAGAGTCTGCCTGTTGTGACTGAAGATGAGAATAAATGCACAGGCTACAGCAATCCTGTGGAGAAAAGGGGGATGGCACAGCCACTCTCTCAAGGGGAGAGCGCCCCGACCCTTGCCTACACAGGCTTTTATTGTTTTTCTTGGGTCTTACATCAAAGAAGGATTTATCATCTATTACATAGAATATTATTGTCTACATTTTAGGTACAGTCAAGGAAGTGAAAATAACACATACAGAAGGGAAAGGTGGTGAGCTGATTAGCCCCATCTTTGGGGAAATTTACACAGGCTTTGGAAATTGAAGATAGACGATACACAGTTACTGTTTCAGACCAGGGTGAGGGAGTTTTAGCAAGAGCAAGCCATAACAGTCTATATGCATTTTCTAGGCCTGATTCCCATGGGAAAACTTGGTTTGAAGGTCTGGCTCCTGCCCACCACCTCGCTTTTGTAGGTTTTCCATGCAAAGCTGGCTCACATTTGCCAGACCAAAACAAACTGGTCCCCTACACTTACATTTTAGATATTACTAAACCTTTCAATCCTTAGTTTCTCTACTCTTTCAGAACCTTGTAAAATTTTCTAGATAAAAAATTAATTGGTAGTCATATTTACTGTGTAAGTAAAAATGTTTGTTATTATCCAGCTTCTCTGGTGTAGTAAAGGATAGGTGGTAGTGATGTCAGTTTGAGAAGCCTTTGAGAGTAACCATCATTCACCCACAGACAGAACTTGAAGTCCAAGGCATCCTAACCTGTATATCAGGCTCTTTTTCTGCACCTAATTTCAGGATTTGGTGCCATCTGTTGGTTAGATTGAGAACTGTTATGACACGTTGAAGTGCCCTCATGGGCTGAGTTTTGTGGTTCTTGGTAGTTACTTAGGTTTCAGACCTGCACCTAAGGCCAGTTTTAGAAACCAGTGAATTCACAAAGAGTAATTGAGAAATTGAATAAACAGGACTGTTTTTAAACTAGCTGGAAGTGTCATTACGTTGCTCTGAATTGTCTAGAAATTTCCTAACACTTTAAGAATAGTAGGGTCAGAACATAGGATTCTAAAATACCTCAAACTGCACAGATTAACATCTTGATTTATATTTAATTATAAACATCAGCAAAATAGTGAAAATAGCCACTTTGATTGACAGTCCCAGTGTTTGATGCCCATGTATGACAGTTGTACACACTCAGGTGAGGACAATAAAATCCATGGAACTATTTTCAGAATAGAACTGAAGTTCTATGATTTTGCCAGTTACTAATTAAACTTTAAAATAATAACCACACACATAATTTACCTCATGTAAGAAATAAATGGCTGAAGTGCTTACTACGTTAGTCAAAGAGTATCCTCAAATACAGTAAAGCTTTATTAATTTTGGATTTATAATACTTCAAGTATAGAATTAAGGATCTTTTCTGAGGACAGTTGGTAGTAAGAATTAGATTATAAACACTATATTCAGGGTGTGTTAAGGTAATGATTATGTTATTTATAAAACTTTCTGATCTGTGCAAAATAATCTCATTTATCATGCCTACACATTGCTACTGTAGTCTTTTTTCTTTTAAAGATTTTATTTATTTTTAGAGAGAGGAAAGGAGGGAGAAAGACAGGGAGAGAAACATTGATCTGTGGGAGAAACATTGATTGGGGACCAGACCCACAACCCAGGCATGTGCCCTGACAGGGAATCCAACCAATAATATTTTGCTTTGTGGGATGACACCCAACCAGCTGAGCCATACCTCTTTACATTATTTAAGGCAACATTATTTAAGAGAGTGGTTCTGTGGCTAAGTATGTTTGGGAAATCCTATTTCTTTCTTGTGTGATTTCTCAGATCCATTAAACTACATTCATATCCGTTATGGATTTTCCAAAGTTGTGGTTTTTTTTACCAGAAGCCACACTTTTCATTATCTACTCCACAGTACAAGTTAATTTGGAATAAAACATACTAGGGTGAGTTTATGAAAGAACTATCTGATCTCTGAAGACTGACTGCAATATTGCCTCATAAAAGGTCATTAACTTTGCTCTTTCCCAGGCTCTGTGCAGTGGTAATCAGTTCTCTAGTAGGTGGACTTTGTTAGACCTGCACAAGCATTTGTTTTCAAGGTAATGTAATGGAAGGAAACAGCACTCATTGTTTACATGAATATTAGTTTATTGAGAATAAGAAACATTCTAGATTTATTAAGTTCAGAGGTAGTCATGGCCAATACCCAATAAAACTTTATAATCTTAATGTGTGCACATAAAGTTCTTAATTAGAAAGTCCTCGAGAAAATTTCAAAAATTATCGCAAAACATCTACAAAGGGCTGTGGAACAGTTCATGTGCTAAACCATGATAAAACAGTTTGTAAGCAATACAGAACAATGCCTGCTTATTAGTGATATAAAGTCTACGACGAAGTTAGACCGTCGCCAAACTTCTGTTTCAGGTGTTACTAATGTTTTTTTATTGTTCTTTGACCATTTTCTCCCTCTCCCCCCATCTAAAGTCATGAGGAAGATAAAAGGGATCATTGGTCATGAAATGGACATTATTTGAGTTTTCACTGTGTACAGTAAGAAACGAACTTCTCAGTAAGTGACTTATCCTGTTGCCATGAGATAATCTGCAATGCTAATTTTTCTGGATTCCTTAGGAAAAGATCTTTCCAATGAAGTGTCAGATATTTTTGCCTTCTAAAGGTAGACCATGCAAATTTGCTTCTAGAACAAAACATTGAGTTCATCCAACAGCTCAGTTCTGAATGTGATAAATTAAGCTCCAAAGTCAGCACTGACATGTATCTGCAGCAATAACATTTCTTTAAAACACTCCCCACCATTCAGAGTCATTCATGTTTGCATAGTTTGAGTGCACCTACACCAGGAAAACTGTTGCTTCAGGGAAATTTCCTTAAATACAATTAAATGATCATTCTAGCTAATCAATGTTTGATTTTAGTTTTCACACCAATTCTGTTTGTACCTGAGGCAAAAGATTTGGTCCTGGGTAAGTTACACTGCCTTTGAAATACTTGCACCTGAGTGTTAATTTCCTTTCTCCGCCTGGGCAAATAGCAAAAACAGCACCAGCGTGGCTTTCAAACCATGGTTTCCGACAGGCACAGAACCAGGCCAGCGGAGGACTTCGTTTCACCGGTAAGGAAACTGAACGTGGGGTGGGTCTGAGTCCAGCGCTTCTGCCTTATCATTTTACTGCCATGTCCTATCTTTTCTCCTACCTGTTTCGAAAACCTTGACCATATCGGTCTCTCCATAAAAGGAGTTATACCTGAACTTAGAGCCTGAGGAACATTCCAGGGTGGAGAACAGCCGGAAAGGTTATGGTCTGACTGTAGTCAAAATTCCGTAGACTTTTCTCCTCTGGGACGCTTCACTGGATTAGTGGAGGGTGTAGCTGTGATTCAATTGTACTTACTAACCTTTGCTACAAACTGGGGTACAGAGCCACTGCTGAAAATATGTACCCCAAACCTGCTCTGAATTAAATTCAGGTCTGATGTAAATTTGGTTTGGAGATAGTTTTAGTTGTTTTGCTCATCTCTAAATAATTTTGTTTGATTCTGATAAAATTTCTAGTTTTAAAAATGTTTCTTAACATTAAAGCTCATTAACCAGTTCAGATTTTGGGTCATGTTTCTTGAAAAATTGCTGTCTTTTAATTTTATTAACCAATGTCACCCTGATAAATTTAATTTTAAAAATTAAAAACAAGGTTAAAAAAAGATACAAAAAAACTGCTTGGAAAAGGAGAAGTTAGAACTCAGAATGCCTGATTGAAAAATTGTTTAGAGCTTGATGGTAAATCAAGCCAAATTTTATGTACTTTCATAGGTAATATACTGATACATTTTCTGTAATACTTTAATATATACTTTCAAGTATAATAAATTATGGCTTATTTAAATAAAAATGATCAAGATATTTAGGTTATTACCAGATTTAAAAGAAGCAGTTAAAAGATTACAAATTATGTTTATGTTAAACATGTGTGATTTTGTGCAGGTAGCACATGCTTGGCGCGAGAATAGCTCCTAAATGCCCATGTGCCTCCCATTCATTTACAGGGTCAAGCATTCACCACACACCAAGCCCAGTACAGTTTTGCTTCCAGATCCTACAGAACTTTCCATTTAAAATAAGAGCCAAGGCAACTCATTCTCCATGACTGATACACAGCACTTAGAGACCTGCTTACCAGGGTTGCTATGCTATTATTTTTTCTGTTTGACAGTTCCCCTTAATTCTTACTTAATTCCCCTTAATACAATGTTTTAAGTTAGGTTAACTCTCATTATAGTGAATAATTGCTTCATACTGAGTACTAATGGTGAAAATTTTGTTTTCTGATTAAAAAAAAAGGTAGCTGTAGCATGAACAGGTAACATAATACCTTTACTATGAACCTTAGGATAAATGCAAAGTCCAGTAAAAGCACCATATTTGAATTTATTTCTTGATACATATACGAAAACACTCTTCCGTCAGTGTTACTAGTGAACTGGAAATTGCCAAAGCATGGGCTCCAATTTCATAAAATGACTCAAAGACCGATACAGTTTCTGGGGGAGAGTGGGGGTAGCAAATTGTTGGAGCCCTTTGTTCATTCATTTAGTTCCTAATATGTTCTCCAAGGATATCACAATGCACTTTTCAAACAAATTAAATAAGCCCTGGTTCCGAAGAGCTCCCACTCTGCTGGAGAAAGAGCACATATGAAGTACAAGAGAGTACTGCAGTGTTATAAATCCAATAATAGAAGTAACCTGTTTTCATTAGGGGAGCCAAGAAGAGGGGCCCCCAGACTGGGAGGGGGAGAAGCAGAAAGGAGTGGGGCGATGGTCAGCAAAGCCTTCCTGGAGGAGCTGACACCCAAACTGAGTTTTAAAGGAGGGGGAGGAAGAAACATGTGAGCTGAAAGGCATTCCAGACACAGGGGACCCAGCAGGACATTAGGTGTGGAGGAACTACAAGCAACAGGTTGTTGATTTTTGTTTTAAAGGGACCCCCCACCCCTTCCCCAGGGCTGAGAGGAGGATGGATCTGAAGGAGAGGACGCTGGGAGCAGAAGACCAGGAAAGCAGCTGCAGTGGAGCGAGTGAGTGGAGCTGAGACGGGGAAGCGCTAGTAGCCACGGAGGGAGGGTAGACTTGACCACCACCTATAGTTGACATCAGTCTGCAGTGACTGACTGACTACAGGGGATGAAAGAGGAAGAGGAAGTATCAGAGGTGACTCCCAGGGTTCTGGTTTGGTGGGACCAGTAACTGAGGCAGAGAGTATAGGGGGAAGAGCAGCTCTAGCCAAAAGTATGTTCAATATCCAACATGAGTTCGAGGTACCTCTGGGTCACATCCTGGTGGATATATATACAGTGAGCGGTTGGATGTGAGTCCAAAGCTCAGGCAAGAGGCTAGAATCACACATTTTGGGTCATCAGCACAACAGAGGACTGTGGCACCCAGGTACAGAAAGGCAGGGATGCTTACTTAATTGACCCATTGTTGTGGGACTCTGCAGGCACCCCCTTGTCATCCCATTAGGCCCATATTTTCTTGGGCCACTGAGACATGGTTGCCTATTTTTTCTTATATTTCCTTAGAACATTTGCAAAACTAAATACCTCCAGTCCTGTCATCATTTCTCCCTGCCCTGAGACTGGTTATATATGGCACTCATATATATATAGCACTCATAGCAAGGTCTTGAATGTAACAGGTGATCAATGAATGTTCATGTTCATTGCTTATATTCATCTGGCTCTCTGTATACAGAATTAGCTCCTTTTTTTTTTCTTGTGGGAACCTCTTTGTTTCTCAAGCTTAACTTCTTACAAATTTCTAAGACTACTTTACGTGGAAGTGGTCAGTACTTGATGGGTGGCTGCCTTCCATTCATCATCAAAACTAAATCGTTTGTTTTGTTATCATGAGTTGCTTGTTGCAGGGTTTGGAAACAACCATTCATCTTCTCAGGGAAGGGCGGTGGAGTTTGTCCTGCTGCCCACAGAGGGAATTAGACTGTGCAGTAACCTGGCATGAGTCATCCCTGATTCCAGGTGGCGATGGGGTTGAGTTTCACATTTTGCTTTATTTGAACAATATGTGAAAAAGAGTCACAAAAAACAAGAACAGACCAGGCTTTGTTGCAGCTGAGTGACTGGGCAAATTACTGTATAAAGGACCCAGAGGGCACGAAGGACTTGATACTGGGATAGAATCCAGCTGCCCTTTGAGTGGAAATGGAATATCCATTTTAAGAGCACTGAAGTCCTGGGATTTTTTGGGAATAGTCACCTTTGTGAGGTGTGGCGCATGTCCAGGGGCTGTAACCTGAGAAGAAAGAAGAAACAATCATCCAAATGATTTCAAATGTTTTGTAGTGCCAACGCTGAAAACACTAATATCCACCACGAAAACGCAGCCTCTAGGAAACACATGTAACAGCCCGCCAGGCCTCCCGGGCCAGTAAACAGCTCAGTTCTGTTCACTGAAAGAGTTATCCAATGTCTGTTGATATGGACCACAGTTGGTAATGCTGTTGCCAAGAATTACAAAGTGAAATAAAGGCAGGTCCTTTGTATCTGGAGATGTAAGTCAGCAGAAGGAAGCAATAGACTGATTCCGCCCCATTGTCTTCATGGAGAGTAAAGGGAAAGAGTTGACTGTTTCCCTGTGTCCCAGGTCTTGGGTATCCTGCTTGGGAATCCATGTTATTTAGAAGTGTAATTCTTTTATTAAAATTATTCCATTTTCCTTACAACTACGTGTACAAGTTTACTGCTCCCTTAGAATGTTTTAATTTTACCTGGTTTTGTTCACATGAGTTTGAATCCTCAGCTAGATTTTTGTTTTGTTTTGTTTTGTTTTTGTTGAGGGAAATGGTCAGGAAAAATAGGACAAATCCTCAATTAATTATATACAGTGAAGAGAGGAAAGAATGGGGAATAACATCAACATGACCAGTAACTGGTATGTATTGCAGCCATTCATTTCAGCTCCCAAAGTCCTGCCTTCTAATCTGTCCTAGAACTAGTAGCTAAAGCCAACATGTGTGACGCTAGTGTAACTAATTGGAAATGGACTATTTACTTATAACTATTCCATATGGGCGTGGCTTCTTTCTGGAATTACATAAAAATAATTTAGATCCACTACAAGGAAAACCCTTATTTTCATAGAAGGGAAATGTCACAGTAAACAGCACAGAGTCCCAGGGAGGCGAGGTCATCCCGCGGATTCTCTCCCCTCGGGGGAGGGGGGTGTGGGGAGGAGAGATCCATAAGAAGAAGGCTAGCGGTTGAGGAGCGCCACTGCTGGGCGCTGCGGGAATGGCCTCTGGAGCAGGGGGCCTCTGAATTCCGTAGAGTTGTAAAAACTAAAACCCATGGCCTTTATTATGTCATAAAGGTGAAATAATGAAAGGCAAAGCCAGTTTTTCCCACAGAATAAACCACCTTCTCCTAGGAGTAGCTCTTCTGCTCAGAACGACTGCTATGGTTGGCATCAGACCCGCTAAACAAAGTAGAAGAATCTTGAATTTCCTAGAGAAAAGTTGTATCATCCGAGAGTAAGACACAATCTGGCCACAAAATTGGATCCTTATTCATTTAGTTCATCTGCACAAACCTACTTGGGCTCAAACCAGTCCATGCTTCCTACCAGGAAGAAATGACTCAGAAACATGTACCTTAAATTAAAATCCAGAACTTCACTTGCATTGATTGGAAAACTCACCATCATTTGCTTATGAAAGTGTAATAGGGTGCAGCCAAGAGGGGGACCCCAGATAGGGATTTGGAATGGGGTCCAGAACTCAAGGTGTCTAGGATATATTAGGATGTCCTTACCCCTGCACCCCCACAGGTGTGACTTGGGAAAGGGACAAATGGAGTAGGGGCCTTGAGAGCTGTTTTGCATAGCAACAGCTTTGCAGTTAACCTCTGGTGTGGTCATTTAACATATCTATAACCTTTAACTGGTTACATAGGTGTGTTAAATAGGTGTGGTCATGCTCTGAGCCGGGGGAATGGAAGTAACTTCCCCACCAAGACATAACTGGGGGGCAGGTCCCCCTGGTTACAGTGCCTGGGTAGGAGCTTGGAGAAGATTGGCTCTATGACATAGGGCCACACCTGCCCAGACCCATGATGGCAGCTCAGTGAAGCTGGAAGGGTATGGGAGTGCTGGCAAGTGTGGTCAATTGTGGGAGGAGTAGGTAATGGGTCTGCAGAGGAGGATTGGCTCGGGGATTTAAACCCAGACATGGCAGCCATTAGAGGGAGAATCACATGGGTTTGGCTGCGTGGGGACTCCCGTGGCCCTGGGAGAGAGAACCACGTGGCTTTGGCAGAGTGGAGACTCCCGTGGCCATTGGGCAGAGAGGACCACACCACTGGGGCAGTGGAGAGAAAATGTTATGGCTTTGCTAGAGTGGGGACCCCCACAGCTTTAGAAGGGGGAACCACCACCCAGCTTTAGCAGAGATCCCAGCGACACAGCTGATGGTGCCCGGAACCGAGTGAGGCCTACCAGCCGAGATGGATTACTGAGAAGGACCGGGGGCTGACTGAGCCATGGACTTCAATTTCTTTTCCTGAGATATTGTATCCCAGACTGGGCAAAGGGGGAAGAAGGACTGTGTGTGTTTGTGGGTGTTTTAAGGGACTTTGGGATTTTGATGAAGACATTAGGTCACTACTTTAAGTTTGTATAGCATTAAATAAACATTTCCTTTCCTTTTCACAAATCTCTGGCATTGAGAGACGTCTTTCCTCTGGCGGCGGACATAATGAACCTGGCGGGTTCCTTTCAGTAATAGCATATCACCCTTTGGCCCCCCTTGTCCCACCCTTGTTGTTCGGTAACAAAAGGACTACAAAATATGTTTATCACTTGCTTAATATAGTAAAATTTGTGGGTCAAATTTTACTTCTAATGAATTCCAAAGAAATTTTGTCCAAATCTGTTTTTTAATAGCAGAAATTATGATTTATGAAATGGGTATTAAAATGGTATTTTATAAAGCTTGTAGGTACTCTAGCTACATTGTTTAATTATTCTCACTATGAATAAGGTTTCTTCCATTTTTTAAAAATCATAAAAGGTATTACAAGAAATAGGGTCTGGCCTTTATTAAAAATATTGATTGCCAGATGGAAAAAAACATGATTTTTTTTGGTTCCTATCATGCTCCCTCTTTCAGTCCTTGCCGAAGGCAAGTCTGGTGTCATCTTTTCCTTTTGTCCTGATGTGTTTGTGCTACTTCTGGACTTTCCAGACTTATTGTAGATTCCTTCTGGGTGAGGAGGTATTATGAGTTTTGTAATATTTTAAGAACAATAACTAGAACTGTATACTTACATTTAATGTATATGACCCTGGCAAGAGAAGGAGGTAATACTCTCCAAATTTGTTGGTCTTGTAGGGGCAGATATGTTTTCTGTCTTGGACTTCTACAATTACATTGGGTAACGGATTTCCCTTATGATCAAAAACTTGACCCTTTAGACCTGTAAGACAAAAAGAGAATTCAATGTTAACACCATGTTTTATGGCATATGAAAAAAATTTCTTGTAATTATTTAAGTAAAATATGCCCAATATTTATTAGCTGTTCTGAGTTAATAAAATGTTTGAGGAGAACTTTTTGAAAAAGTTGAGATATAGTTGACATATAACATGTTAGTTTTAGGTATGCAACATGATGTTTTGATATATGTATATATTGTAAAATAATCACTACAATATGTCTAGTTAACACAGTTACAATGTTTTTCTTATGAGAACTTTTAAGATTTATTCTTTCAGTAAATTTTGAATTACAATACAGTATTCTTAACTATATTCATCTTACCATACACTACACGTCTCCAGGACATATGTGTTTGGAACTGGAAGTTTGTACCTTTTGACCACTTTCTTACATTCCTCCCACCCCTGCCTCTGGCAACTACCAATCTGTTTTCAGTATGTCTGAGTTTAAGTTCAGGGTTTTTTTTGTTGTTTGTTGTATTATATAGATGAGATCATGTGGTATTTGTCTTTCTCTGAGTAATTTCACTTAGCATAATGCCCTTAATGTCCATCCATGTTGCAAATGGCAAGCTTTTATTCATTTTTATGGCTGGTTAATATTCCATTGTAGATAAATATATATGCCACATTTTCTTTATTCATCCATTGATGGACACTTAGGTTGCTTCCCTGTCTTGGCTGTTGTAAGTAATGGTGCAGTGAACATGGGGGAACAGACATATTTTCAAGTCGGTGTTTTCACCCAGAAATAGAATTGACTGATCATATAGTAGTTCTCTTTTAACTTTTTGAGGAACCCCCACACTGTTTTCCATGGTGGCTGCACCAATTTACATTCCCACCAACAGTGTACAAGGGTTCCCCTTTCTCCACACGCTTGCCAACTCTTGTTATTTCTTGTCTTTTTGGTAATAGCCATTCTAACAGTTGTAAGGCAATATACTTCACTATTGTTTTGATTTGCATTTCCCTGATGATTAGTGACATTGTGCATCTTTTCATATACCTGTTTGCTATTATTCTTCTTTGGAAAAAATCTCTATTCAGACCCTCTGCCAATTTTTTAGTCTGAGTGGTTTTTCTCTGCTATTGAGTTGTATGGATTCTTTATACATTTTGAATTTTAACCCCTCATCAGATACATGGTTTTCAAATATTTTCTCCCATTTAGTAGGTTGTCTTTTAATTTTGTTCATGGTTTCCTTGGCTGTGCAGAAGCTTTGATATAGTCGTATTTGTTTAAGTTTGCTTCTTTTGCCTTTGTTTTTGGTGTCAGGTTAAAGAAGTTATCACCAAACTGATGTCAAGGTGCTTACTGTCTATGTTTTATTCTAGGAGCTCTATGGTTTCAGGTCTAACATTTGAGCCTTTAATCAATATTGAGTTAATTTTTATGTACAGTGTTCAACAGTGGTCCAGTTTCACTCTTTTACATGTGGCTGCCCAGTTTTACCAGCACCATTTATTGAAAACACTGCCCTTTACTACTGTATATTCTTGGCTCCTGTTCTAAATAAGTTGACCATATATATAAATTTGGTTTCTGGTCACTATTTTGATCTATGTGTCTGTTTTTAAACCAATACCATATTGTTTTGATTACTATAGCTTTGTAGTACAATTAAAAATCAGGAAGCATGATGTCTCCAGTTTGTTCTACTTCCTCAGATTGCTTTGGCTATTCTGGGGTCTTTTGTGGTTCCATAGAAATTTTAGGATTGTTTATTCTATTTCAGTGAAAAATCTCACTGAGATTTTGATAAGGGAATACATGAATTTGTAGATAGCTTTGGGTAGTATGGGCATTTTAACAATATTTTTTCCAATCTATGACCATGGAATATCTTTCCATTTATTTACATTTTCAATTTCTTTCATCAGTGTCTTAAGTTTACAGATTATAGGTCTTTCACCTCCTTGGTTAAATTTATTCCTAGATGTTTTCTACTTTTGGATACAGTGGTAAATGGGACAGTTTTCTTGATAATTTGTAATTATATAGAAATGCATCAGATCTTTGTATGTTGATTTTGTATTCTGCAACTTTACTGAATTTGTTTACTAGTTCTCACAGTTTTTAGTAGGGTCTTTAGGATTTTCTGTATATGATACGTCATGTGCAAATAGTAATACTTTACATCCAGTCAAGATGGAGGCATAGGTTAACACAGCTTGCTTCCTAGCACAACCACATCAAAATTACAACTAAAATATAGAACAACCATCACTTAAAACCATCAGAAAATGTGTTGAATGGAAGCCTGACAACTAAGGAGTTAAAGAAAACACATCCATCCAGACTGGTAGGAGGAGCAGAGATGCAGAACAGGCTGGTCCCACATCCACATGTGGTGGATAAAAATTCAGGAGGGGTATCTCAGTAGTGAGGAGTCCCAGCCTCACGCCAGACCTACCAACCCAGGGTTCCAGTGCCAGGAAAATAAGTCCCCACAACTTCTGGCTGAAAAAAACAGTGGGTATTGAGTCAGTGGAAGAAACTTTTAGAGTCCTAAGCAGTTTCCCTTAAAGAACCCACACACAGACTTACTCAGACTCGCTCCCTCTGACCTCCAGCACCAGGGTAGCCGCTTGAAAGGCACCAATGGCATACAGGGAGAAACTGAAGTGTCTGATATCAAGGTGATCACTGGGAGACAACTTTCTTTCAGACAGAAAGGCAGGCAGAGACCATTCACTGTCTTCTGAATCCTCTCCCTAACAGAGCCACGGAGTCAGAAGGCTGGTACCATATCAGAGACTCTATCAACCTGGCTAACACTATTTGCCCTGCTCTAAAGATACCCTGAGGCTTTGTCCCACCCAACTTAGAGCTGTTAACAGTGGCTTCTCCATATGAATGGCTGGAGGTCACAAATGCTTCACAACTTTCTAAAAACTCTCAAACAAGCAACAACTGGCCTCAGTGAACTCCTAAATCCCTACCTCTTGCTAAGTGGCCCAAGGCCCAGCACTATTAGCAGCCAGCCTAGATTCACACCTTGGCTTCATCTGGGAATCTCCAAGCCCAGCACAAGTAGCAGTCAAGTCAGGTTGCATTATAGCTTAGGCAGGGTGGCCCTGGGCAGAACACAGGTGTGTCTGAACTGGTTCAAAACACTGGGTATAAGGATGCTCAAGGAATTTAGTGAGGACCTTGACAGCATAAAAAAGATCCAGTCAGAAATGAAGGATACACTAATTGAAATAGAGAACAACTTATAGGGAAAGAACAGTAGAGTGGATGAAGCTGAGAATCAAATCAATGGTTTGGAACATAAGGAACCAGAGAATAACCAATCAGAACAAGAAGAAGAAAAAGAATTAAAAAAATAAGAATAGTGTATTAGTGAATAGTCTGGGACAACTTCAAGCCGTCCAACATTTGTATAATAGGGGTGCCAGAAGAAGAGAAAGAGCAAGAAATTGGAAATCTATTTGAAAAAACAATGAAAGAAAACTTCCCTAATTTGGTGAAGGAAATAGACATCCAAATCCAAGAAGCACAGAGTTCAATTATGATGGATGCAAAGAGGCCCACTCCAAGACACATCATAATTAAAATGAATCAAAGGGCAGATAAAGAGCTTTCTAGACAAGAAAAAGCTAAAGGAGCTCATCATCACCAAACCATTACTATATGAAATGCTAAAGGGACTTATATAAGAAAAAGAAGATTAAAGCTATGAATAATAAAATGGCAATAAATACATATCTATCAACAATTGAAACTAAAAACAAACTAAGCAAAAAAGAATAACAGAGACAGAATCATGGATACAGAGAATGTTTTGATAGTTGCCAGATGAGAGAGGGTTGTGGGGCAATGGGTGAAGAAGTGAGGGGATTAAGAAATACAAATAGGTAATTGCAGAATAGCCCTGGGGATGTACAGTATAGGAAATGGAGAAGCCAAAGCAATTATGTGCATGACCCATGGACATGAACAATGGTGGAGAGACTGCCTGGGGGAGTAGGGGGTGCTGGGTGTAGGGGGGCGAAGGGGTATAAGTTGGGACAACTGTAATATCATAATCAATAAAATATAGTTAAAAATACTAATAATTTATGTCTTTCTGAATGGATGCCTTTTATTTATTTGTTTGTTTGTTTGTTTGTTTGTTTATTTTTGCATAATTGCTATGGCATAGACTTCCAGTACAAAGTTGAATGAAAGTGGCAAGAGTGGATATTGTTGTCTCGTTCCTGATTTTAGGGGAAAAGCTTTCAGCTTCTTACCATTGAGTATGTTAGCTGAGGGGCTGTCATGGCTGGCCTTCATTATGTTGAGGTATACAACACTTTGTTGAGAGTTTTTATCATAATGGATAGATTGAGTTTTGTGAAATACTTTTTCTGTATCTATTCAGATGATCATGATTGTTATCTTTTATTTTGTTAAAATGGTGTATCACATTGATTGATTTGTGGATGTTGAACTACCCTTGTGTCCCTTGAATACATCCCACTTGATCATGGGGTATGATTCTTTTAATGTTCTGTTGAATTCAGTTTGCTAATATTTTGTTGAGGATTTTGTTGCACCTCTGTTCATCAGGGATATTGGCTTGTAATTTTTTTGTGTGTGTCCTTTTGCTGTTTTGGCATCAGTGTACTAAGGGTCTTGTAAATTGAATTCGAGAGGATTTCCTCTTCTTTTTTTGGAAGAGTTAAAGAATTGGTATTCTTTTAAAAATATTTGATAGAATTCACCAGTGAAGTTACTGGGTCCTGGGATTTTGTTTGTTAGAATATTCTGATACTAATTTATTCTCCTTACTAGTAGAAATTCTATTCAGACTTTTCTACTTCTTCATGATTCACCCTTGGTAAGTGTATGTTTCTATAAATTTGACCATTTCTTCTAGGTTGTCCAATATTTTGGTGTGCAATTGTTCATGGTAGTCTCTTATGGTTCTTTGTATTTCTGTCATATTATTTGTTATGTCTTCTCTTACACTTTATATTATTTAACCTACCTTTTTTCTTGGTGAATTTAGCTAAAAGTTTATCAATTTTGTTTATCTTTTCAAACAACCAGCTCTTAGTTTAATTGATCTTTTTTTCATTTTTAGTTTCTATTTCATTTATTTCTTCTTCCTTTTTTTTCTTCCTTTGAACTTTGGGCTTAGTTTGTTCTTCTTTTTCTACTTCTTTGAGGTGCCAAGTTAGGTTGTTTGAGATCTTTAAGTTTCTTCATGTAGGCATCTTAATGCTATGCACTGCTTTTGTTGCATCCCATAAATTTTAGTATGGTATATTTCTATTTTCATTTGTTTCAAGGTATGTTTTTAAATTTTTCTTGATTTCTTCTTTGAGCTATTGGTTGTTCAGTAACATGATTCATCTCCACATATTTGTGAATTTTCCAGTTTCCTTGTAATTAATTTCTAGTTTTATGAGGTCTGTCCAGAAAAAGTCTAGCCATTGTTAATATAATGAAAATGATTTGCACAACATCAATGTAACCTGGCAGCCAAGGAGAGTGGACTGGAATGTGCATGTATAAATAATGATGACTTCACTGCACTAATCAGTGGGGATGGTAGATGCCATTGAGTGAGCTTGTGTACTGTGTGGCCATCACATTCAAAATGACTGAGCGAGCAGAGCAACGAATCTGTATCAAATTTTGTGATAAGCTTGAACATTCCTCTGCAGAAACTATTTGGATGATTCAGAAGGCCACAGCTATGGGCAAGTGGTGATTGGCAGCTTTATCATAACAATGTTGCCTACTAATGCATCATGTCTCGTGCAGAGTTTTTTGGTGAAACATCACCCAGGTGACTCAGCCCCCTACAGCCCAGATTTGGTGCCCTGAGACTTCTGGCTTTTCCCAAAACTAAAATCACCTTTGAAAGGGAAGAGATTTCAGACGATGAGATTCAGGAAAATACGACAGAGCAACTGATGGTAACTGGGAGAACTGTGTGAGGTCCCAAGGTGCCTACTTTGAAGGGAACTGAAGCATCATTGTCCTATGTACAATGTTTCTTGTCTCTTGTATCTTCTGATTTCTTCAGTAAGTGTCTCTATTTTTCATAGTACTTGGCTGGATACTTTCTGGATAGGCCTCGTATATCCTTTATATCTTTAGGTAGACCCAATCACAAACATCAGTCATAATTTAATAGCCCTATTATGCATTGATTGTTGGATTCAGTGGCATTATTCTTTGAAAAAGTATTTTGATTGTACCCTTCTTAGCGTGTCCTTTGATACATTAGATAAATACAGCAGAGCTTGGTGTGACAGAAAGAACGTGGTCAGGTCTCAGTTTGAGTCCCAGCTCTCCAGCCACTAAACATTCCCAAGCTTCAATTTCATCACCTATACTTTGGACACAATATGTAGCACTGTTAAGAGAGAAACCTGGTTCTTCTTGCTGACGCAGTAAAGAATTGCAGGTCAGCAAGCCTACTAGCATGCAAGTAAAGTTTATCAGTGCTAAGTTCTAATGGGAGAGTAAAAGCAAGGGTGGCAAGAGCAGAGGTAGCAAGAGGCTGGGTGGCCAAAAAAGAGAGGGACAAGAGGCCAGGTGGCCAGGGGCCCCCCATGTGGCAAGAGAGCCAAGAGAGGGAGTCCTTTGTTCTGAGGATTTATACAGTTAGCAGGATGGGGGTGAAGAAGTTACATATTGGTTGATGGGTAAAGGTGGTGCCAGCTTCCCCAGAGAGACGTGACTACCCAGACGTAGGTATGGGGTGGGGATCTGTTAGCCCAGATCCTTATCTTGCTCCAGACTTATTTGTTCATTTTGCATATGTGACGGGAGGCAGGCAGTTAACCAAAGTTGTTTTATGGGTCCTTTCTTTGGGCATTATAGACCCCTCCCCTTACCCCTTCCAGGCCTTGGAATGAACACACTGTCTCAAGGTTTTTCTTCTCCCAGCTGGTGGAGAAGATACACACAGACTTTCAAGGACTTCCCTCCTGCACTATCACAATTTATTTATGTTGTTTGGAATGTCTGGCAGCCTTATCAATCTAGGGTCAGGACTACAGGGTCAATGAGTGAGCATGTCTTCTTTTGCTTTTAGCCTCCTGTGTTAAGTTCTCTGTTAGATTGCAATGGTGAGGGCCCTGCCTTTGTTTGCCCTCTGGCTGCTCATTTCTTGCTGCTGTGTAAGTGTTAAAAGGAATTGCCTGGCAACCAGGATGCAGTTGGCTAGCAACAGCGACTCAGTCTCAGAGTTCTTCCTATGCTATCTCCTGCATCACCACCTTCCAGGCAGGAGGATGAACAATTATTAATACTTTTCTTAAAAAACAAAAAAAAGCTTTGATCAGTTCATATTCTTTTCTTAATCCTTTTTTTAAAAAATCATTTTTAAGCCCTGGCTGGAGTAGCTCAGTGGATTGAGCGTGGGCTGTGAACCAAAGTGTCGCAGGTTCGATTCCCAGTCAGGGCACATGCCTGGGTTGCAGGCCATGACCCCAGCAACAGCACATTGATGTTTCTCTCTCTCTGTCTTTCTCCCTCCCTTCCCTCTCTAATAAATAAATAAATAAATAAATAAATAAAATCTTTTTAAAAAATCATTTTTAGACAGAGGGGATGAGAGCAAGAAAAGGAGAGAAACATCAATGTGTGGTTGCCTCTTGCTCACCCCCTACTGAGGACCTGGCTCACCAGCCAGGCATGTGCCCTAGACTGAGAATCAAACTGGTGACCCTTTGGTTTGCAGTCCAGCACTGAGCCCACTGAGCCACACCAGCCAGGGCTTGACTCTTCTTATCTGAGTAAGAAAAACTATACAACAGAACAGAAAGAATGTAGCTATGTAAATTTGTAGGTGAGACAAATACTGGGTAAATTTCTGGAACATCAATTCAACTTTGTTCCAACAAGGGCAGGAATATGTGACGGAAGAAGCTACTCATATTTCTCTCTCCTTCGGGTCTCTGGGCTAGCTTACCTTCCCACCGCTAAGGAAAATTTGTGCATTTGAGCAACATAGTTTGTGGTAGAGGTGTTGACTGTTAACATCTTTTGCATTTTTCATTGACTTCTACAAAACCAATCAAATCAAACAAAATAAAAGCCAAACTAAAAATATAAAAACTACCTTTGTAACTGACTCAATACCATCTTTTTAAAGCATCTAAGGTGCCCTGGCTGGTGTGGCTCAGCAGCTGAGTGCCAGTCTACAAATCAAAGGGTTGCTGGTTCAATTCCCACTCAGGGCATGTCCCTGGGTTGCAGACCAGGTCCCCAGTAGGAGGTGCATGAGAGGCAACCACACATTGATGTTTCCCTCCTTCTCTTTCTCCCTCCCTTCCCCTCTTTAAAATACATACATACATACATACATAAAATCTTAAAAACAAAGAATTCTAAGATTTTGAAAAAAATTTTTTAAAGCATCTAAGGTAATTCTGAAACAATTCAGGATGCTAATAATCAGTAGTTAACAGAAGACACCAAGGGAAAAAAATCTCATGGTCCTTAAAAAAGGGAAGTAAATTTCTTCTCAGCTAGAATGGGTTATACTTGAACAGAACAGGCTTCAATTTTCACATTAATGGTGTTTTTGGATGATCTTAGGTACCCATACGACACCCATATATTAGTATGTGTCACAACTGAACAAAGATTTCAAGTGACCTGTGGTCTGTCTGCCCTCAAATATGGGAGAAGAGGAATAATTTGGATTTAGGGGAATCACTAAAATCTTCATATTCCAGTTTGACTCTCATTAACTATCCTCTAAAAATCCAAAGATTCACTGCCACATGACCCTTACCCAAACCTAGAGACAGTTCTGGGGAAGGCTGGGGTGTTTGAATGTTACAGTTGCTGAACAAACACAGACCCTGCCTGAATGTGGAGTTTCTATTCGAGGGAAACCGCAGACTGCCAGCCAAACAAGAGCTGTCTTCATGTCTTACATGTCTTTGCAATACTCTGTCCAGGCATCTCCAAACCTTTCACTGAGAGGGAAGTAATTGTTTTACCAGAAGACATGATTTATTTGTACATGTTGAAATTGAAACATTGGAAAAAGACCAGTAGATCCAAAAGAGATGCATAGAGAGCCAGTACTATTACATCAGGGGAACAAAAAGTGAAATTTTGAAAAAAGCTCAGATAATAAACAAAGGAGAATAAAATTTGAGACAAATTCCGTGGCCACACATGAAGATGAGGGGGAGAAATGCAAAGCTCCCCTTCCCTTGGAAATGTACCAGGCGCCAGGAACGAAAAGCCTGCCCGGCGAGCACTGGAGTTCTGTGTCCGCTGGGTGCAGTGCAGAGGCCAGGCAGGGAGGTGCTCAGAGACTGCCGGCTCGCTCCCTGGTTCCCACCTATGACCAGTCACCACCTATTCTGTGTCTGACGACAGGTGTGTGTCTGTGTCTGACGACAGGTGTGTGTCTGTGTCCCACTGGCTTCAGCGCATCCCCGATTCTCTTAGGCCAGGTTGTTTACATTTCTGGGTGCTGTGGGCCACACTCCAAACTTTGGGCTTCAGAACTGCTTTGAGCAGAGAGGACAGCAACAGGTAACACTGTGGCTTGCTCATCTTTTTTTTAAAAAAAGATTTTATTTATTTATTTTTAGAGAGAGGGGAAGGGAGGAAGAAAGACAGGGGGAAAACATTAATGTGAGAGAGAAACATCTATCGGTTGCCTTTCGCACACCTCCGGCTGGGGCCCTGGCCTGCAGCTCAGGCACGTGCCCCGAACGGGAGTCCAAGTGACGACCTTTTGGTTTGCGCTGAGCCACACCCAACGCACTGAGCCACACCAGCCAGGGCAGGGCTTGCTCATCTTTGTTTCCCTCCAGAAAGGGGGACAAGCACTCCGGGCCCCTAGAACTTGGACTTGCCCTCCTTTGCTATTTTGGCCTTAATGTCTGCAATCCCTATTAAAATACCAATGCCATTCTTCTCAGAACTAGAACAAGTAACCCTAAAAGTTATATGGAACCACAGAAGACCCTGAATAGCCTAAGAAAACTTGAGTAAAAACAAAATGGGAGGGCCCCAGCTGGTGTGGTTCAGTGGACTGAGTGCCAGCCTGCAAACCCAAGGGTCACTGTTTCCTTTCCTAGTTGGGGCACATGCCTGGGTTGTGGGCCAGGTCTCCAGTAGGGGGCACACAAGAGGCAACCACACATTGATGTTTCTTTCCCTCTCTTTCTCCCTCCCTTCCCCTCTCTCTAAAAATAAATAAACAAAGTGGGAGGTATCATGTTTCCTGATTTCAAACTGTACTACAAAAGTATAATAATCAAAACAATATGGCATAACAGAGAGATCAATAGAGTAGGATAGAGAGCCCAGCAGTTAACTAAAACTGCAGTTTGGACAAGTAGCTTGCTCAAGGTTTTACACAGGGACAGATGACAAAACAGCTGGGCCTTACCCTGGCCCCTGTCCTTTTGGCCAGGACCTTCCCTTAGAGCAAGAGGCCAAGGGAGGCCCCAGACTTCAGATGGGCCAAAATCTCAGAGACTTAGAGTCACCTTAGCAAGTGGTGAGACTGGTCCAGTGAATGTCTTAGATTGACAAATATCAACAGTTTCCTCAAACCAAACCAATACTATAATGAGCTGTTTGCTCCCATCAGCCACAAAGATATTCTTTGGCCTTCTCCTGGGCACCAATTTGAAGAGAACCTTTCTACCAAGTAAAAATAACTACACTGTACTATTGTTTGAAACAGGGTTTCATGATTAAACTAGGAGAAAAAAATGCCTCTGTCTTAAACCACAAGGGGGCAGGGTTGACGTGCTCACGAACACATTTTTAAGTGAGTTGTGCATATTTGATTATAGACACAGGCGGACAGATAACATATTCTTTAAAAGCCTAGTATAGATGGACTTATAAGCCTTCCAAATTAATAATGACACTGGTTGTGCTATAGTTTATACATCATTTAACAGTTTACAAAAAGCTCCTTCACTGGCAGTATTATGTCAGCATGATACAATTCAGTGCTTGGTAAGCAACCTTTACAAGTAGATTGAAATTCCAAAAACAGTGCAGGTACCTGGAGCATATTTCATGTTGGGCTGCCCCCTGCTGATGGAGAAGGAATTTCAGAAAACAATCGGCAGAGTACACACTAAAGGATCCATATAGGTAGAAAGGAAAACCTAGTGGGGGAAACACCAGGATATTAAGCAAGAGGAGCCAAAACAGTTTGATGACAATGAGAAAGGAGAAAGACTGATAATAAGCTTAATAAATGTTAGTAAGATGCTGGTGAAAAAGGTGGAATTTTGTAGCATCTGTCACAGGGAATCAACCTGCCCCATATGCGTCTCAGCCAGGTAGACACAGCCCTGTGGGTTCACCGACAATCTCTGTGCTTGTGTTGGGATTGGGGGGCACGGGTTTGGGGATGAAGGTCTGAAAGGGGGGCATCCATTTTGGGGATGCGTGGCCAAGGAAAGCTCTTAGTTCCCCTCGCACTCAGCCTTTCACCCCTGCGCTTCTTACTTTTCCCACGGCCAGCCATTTCCATCTCTTTTTAGCAGGTATGAAACATGCAGGGAATGATAGGAAATACGCAGCAGGCACACGATACACACGTCTTCAGCACACGCATATACCCTCCACTCAGTTTGATGTGGAAGCTTAACTATTATGCCAATTCTTAATGTTTCTTCTCCCCAAGCCGTTCTGAGTGGAGAAAAATAACTTCCACTCCTGCAATGCCAGAAAGCCCCCCACACCTGGCCCAAAGAGACACAGACTGGTCCAATAAACTTGAACGGTGTGTGATTTCATCATCATCACCAGCAGAGTGTTTCTCTGGATCAACAGCGTCAGCATCACCTGGGAAGATGTTAACCACACTCTGAACCACCCCCTGGGGACGGGACCTGTGTTTTAACAAGCCCTCCCCACGAGTCGGCTGCACGTGTTTGAGAACTACCACTCTTGCCACATTTAGTCTGTCCATCTGTGATAAAGGCCAGTCAGCTGTCAAGAAATGAGCTGGGAAGATTCCCAGTGCCAGGTCATTTGGCAAAGTGGAGCGGTGGGAGGAGCTAACACTAACGGTGATCGTTACCCCAGTTCTGGAAAAATGCAAAACGGCCTGTGCAGTGTTCCCAGTCTGTGATACTGCATGGCAGCTGACAAGAAGACCTGGCTTTCCTCTCACTGGTGATGATGCAACAATAACAACCTGTTTTCCTGATCTTTTGCCAGATTTCCAGGTCATTCAACAGGTAAAATGAGAAGTAGTCTGGACTTTGCATCCCCACATGAAAGTACCACACACTGTGCTTTCTCTGATATGGACTCGTGGGCACTGCGTTTCTCACACGCTGCAGGTATTCATGCACAGAGAATTCTCAACTGTTAGCTCTGGCACGAAAATGAAGCTGCACCTAGAAGACACAAATAGGGGCTCGCATTTTTGCAGCCCACAGGTTCTGCCAAGATGTTATGTTTTCTGTTAAGAGGAATTAGTAAGAAAATCTCACAAACCTAGGTGCACCTGTTTTATGTATTCAATCAACGAGGCTCTGTTAGAATCCCAGAAGAGTGGAAGCTTTTCCTCCCGAGGATATTTGCAGCACGACAGCTCCAGCGTAATTTCAAAGCACTGGGCCCAGATGTAATTATAGTCTTGCATTCCACCTAAACACAAGCATATTTAATACTTCTTAGGGTCTAAAATTGGAGTGGAGCCGAGTATCCCACGCCTTGAGCACAAGTGAACCAGACCATTGCAAGGAAAATAGATGTACACAGGAAAAGACGAACTTGACATGTTAGCATATAAAATCAGAGCTTGACAATGTATTACCCAGGCATGACCAGGCAACCCTGAATATCCCCAAATGGGTAACTAGATCACAGCTGATTGGAGTACAACTGTGCATAAAATTAAATGAGGGGTAGGGGAAGGTTCCATTTCATAATCATACATTACGAAAAAGCGTTCTTCAAATTATATTACCTCCCTAAATATAGTGGGATTTATTTAGAACTATCCCTACACACTATTTATAATTACAGTTACTCCATAAAGCTAAGCACACTGACTTGGGGGAATGACCATGGCCAGCGTTCACGGAGTACTCACTGCTGCTGGGCACCGTGCGAAGGGCTTTGTATCAACTTGTGAGCCTCACAGCAATCACTGTGCAGATGGGGAAGCTTAATCACGGATGATCAGTTACGTGCCCAGGGAGCCCAACCAGAGCCGAGGCCGCTGCTGCTTCGGGCTGCCGCTGCCCTGCTTGCTTTCCGGTTCTTACCGCTGGAGAGCTTATGTTCAAAGGGTTATGATCATATTTCATACTTTCTAAGATGCAAAACTTCCCATATTTTAAAATCTCTGAATTGGGATGTGTCTTACATCTGATGATTTGAAAGCATCTTGGTGTCATTAGTTTGGTTGGAAATATTTTTTCTTTCTTTCTCAATAGTACGTTGTATTTTACAAGTCAATGCCATTTTGGATTTGATGAAATATAGTAATTTTGAAAGGAGGTAGCTTCTGCCATATTTTAACTTGTTATACTTGATCTCTGCCCAGTAAGATATGTACTGTTAACTACATCAGAGTATTTGGGAAGTACTAAAGTAGAAAAAAATTTTACGTTAAAAAATGGTCAAAATATTGATAAGTCAAGATATTATTTAAATATTAAATAGTACTTATGTAGGTCCAGATTCTAGCTAGGAAGAATTTCTCTGTCCTTTCTATTTTTTTTTTACTAAGAGTTTTGTATTTCTTTCTGACCTCATTTTCTCCATGAGATAGAAGAAGGGAAAAAATGGAGAGAGAAACAAAACAAAGGCCCTTGGCAGATGGCTGTGTCTCGGACAGGTAGAATTCACATGGCCCGACAGGTGTGCAAAGCATGCAGAATTGAGGATGCCAAGTGTGGAGAGGTGTGCACCTCTGGCCAAGGCCAGTTAGGCAGGCCCACAAAACCTCCAGACTGAGCCAGAAGGCTTTGTTTTAAACTTCTTAACGTAGCTGGCTGTCTGCCATTTTTTTCTCAGAAGGATACACAGCTTGCACGTGGGCACACTTGGGAAAAATTCCCGACAGCACCATTGGGGCCCCTCGCTAATTTCCCACACCTCTGCCTCTGTCTTGAAATTCACACACAGGGCACAGGAAGGACAGCTCTGCCACTGGGCAGGAGGCCCTTTCCTCCCCATGCAGAGTGAGGAGCTGGGATCAGGCTAGAGCCCTGAGGCCGGCGGGGCGGGGCGGGGCGGGGCGGGGCGGGGGGCTGAGGGAGGCTGTGCCTAGGACAGCAGAGAGAAGTCTGGGATGTTGTGGTATTGCCTGTGGTCTATGCGTATTTATGTTACCTAGGAAGCTGGCAGAAAGCCACCTGCACACCAAAGGACCACTTTATGCAAGACTACTTGATAGCCTATGCACCTGAAGTGACAACTGGGCAACTGTCCTGCCTGTAGAAGTGCAACCCGAAGCTTGCTGTTGGGAGGCTCAGGCAAAGCAGCCTCCAAGGGGACACTTTCCACTGAGGCCAGGGAACTCCAGATCCAGCCCACTGTTTTCCCTTACACCCTTCCATCTTCCTCTTGTGATGTCTCAGTTCTCAGACTGGAATGAGTTCTCCGACATCCCTGGGCTTCTGCTTATGTCCTTCCTTCTGAGAAGAGCATCCCCACTCTCATGTCCCCCCTGGCAGTTTCCTTACCTCCCCTCCCTCACCTGGCCATCCGCTCTAAGGTTGGAAAACTGGAGGCCCCCTTCCCACTGCATCCAGCCTGAAGAGCTCTCTTGGTTAACCTACAAAGTGGCTGTGAAATCATGAGGCTTCAGGCACAAACCCAGCTTGTTTTATGAACTGGAAGATCTGGCAATCAGGGGACCCACTGTGGCACAGCAGTAATTAGCTGGATCCAAGGAGCAGCTGTCCCCATTACATGAGATAGAAGCTTTCAATGTCTCCAAGGTCTTCACCCTCCCTTCTGTATTTTGGTTTTATACCCTGGCACACTGTACCTTTTCTAAATCTCTCTTTTTATTCTAATTACATTGCCATTACAATTCCACATTTGCATGTCACTCTTCTGTATTAAACTTGGGGTGGAGATCTGTGTCCTGTTCGTCGTTCTGGGCATGACTCCGGCATGAGTCAGGACTCACAGCAGGAAAAAGCTGAGCAAGCATCTGAACGAAGGAAGGCAGCCTTGGCTGTCTAAGCACCTCCCCAGCGACCAGTCTCCCCCACTGCTCTTGCAATGCAAGGGGCTACCCCATGCCTAACGAACTTAGGACAAGGGCTTGGGGCCCACAAAAACCAGCGGGTACCCCTGGGTGCAGGCCATAAGGAGCGTGACAGAAATGAAGGGAGACTCACCTTTGAGCGGATACCAAGAGTACCCATTTGTAATCCCATTAGGAAAGTCCATTTTATTTTTACACTGATCTCCTTTCTTCATGTTGAGATTTCTTGAAGCGTAGGTATTTGCAAGATGTTGAAAAACGTCATCGTCGGGGGTTAAGCTCCGGGAGTGTAATGACCCAGTTGCTACATGGGAAAGACAAACGGAGACCTCCGTGGTGACAGTGCAGTGAGAGGGAGCACACAGCGCCAGACGAGCACATACATCATCACATCCCACACAGCAGCTCTGCCTCCTAGAGAGAAACCCGTTACCCTCTCCAGAGAACGCCCCTCCCCCCTCCTTCCCCGTGGGTAATGCACACACACCAGGCGGCATCACACAAAAGCAGCCATCCACATAAACCTGCTTAACAGCTAAAGAGCCGCATGGTCACTCTTGCTCATTTCCGGAGGTCAGGGACATTTCCCTAGGTTCTATTGGGGTTAATGAAGCCACTGTCATATTTTAAGTCCTTCGTATTTACCTCATCCTGCAGAGTTTTAAGAGGAGTCAACAATTATGACTCATATGATTAGCAAAGAAGGGTAAGTTGTTCTAGTTTTATTTCCTCTTGGCCATGTGGCCTCTTGCGGGATCGCCTAAACCCCAGTTTCTCTGTTTCAGTGATGAATGTCAGGCAATCCTGTTGCTGCTGGTCAGTTGAGCCACACTGTCCATCTACGGTTTATAAATTGCAGGATGGTTGGCTCAGGGTTGAGAAAAGGAGGCTCTTTCTACCCCTGCCAGAGAAGTTAAGTGAGGAGGAGAGTTTACAGTTTCACTCTGGACTTAGCAAGCCACAGCTGGGCCCGTGTTTGCTTACCTGGAACACCGTTATCAAATGGGAAACTGGCCACCAGGGCCCCGCCGTGGAGGTTTGCGGAGAGGACAAACGTCTCTGTTTTCAGCCACTCCATGACTGCCACCGTTTCAGGCTGCCTCACTACATTGTTCACTTCGAAAGCATCAGGGAAATTTCTATTCAGGTCATAGGAGTTACCGTTTTCCCTTTAAAAGAAAGAATTTTTTAGGGTTTATTGGTCGTATGTGAGGAAGAAGATTCATGCCATGTGTGAACCTTTGGTTTTGGCTCCAGGTGTGGTGGATGGATGGTTGCCTTGGCAACCTCCAGTGGACCACACCTGGTATTCACACAATATGTCACCCCTTCCTGTGTGACTGGCTCACACCAATGGGACAGTAGCTGTTGTGATGTAAGCAGCAGTTTGATAAGTGTTTCCATTTTGGGGTGTTTGCTCATGGAACACTCCCTTTTGGGATCCTGAGATCCCCATGGTAGCCATGTGGAGAGTCCACACAGAGAAATGGGGAACCCAGGTGACCAGACTGCAGACACATGGTCCCACAGTCTCAGCCAGATCCCTGCTGAGGCCACAGGGATGCACGTGCCTGTTCTGCCCTGACAAAGTTCCTAACTTACAGAATTGGGAGTAAATAAAAAGGTGGTTGTTTTAAGTCCCAGAGTTTCCTGGTGGTTTATTACATAGCATTGAACTGGCTAAAAAGTTTGGCTTTTTCCATAAGATGGCTCTAGCAGCACTTAGTTGTCTCAACTTCATTTGAAACAATATTGTTAGATTGTATTGTGATGGCAGTCATATCAGTGTGCATTTACAAAAAACCCCATCAAAATTGGTGAATTTTGGGGTAGCCATTTTAATATTGAAGATGGAAGAAAATAAGCAACATTTTTGGCATATTATGCTTTATTATTTCAAGAAAGGTAACAATGCAACTGAAATGCAATAAAAGATTTGTGCAGTGTATAAAGAAGGTGCTGTGACTGATCGAATGTATGGAAAGTGGTTTGTGAAGTTTCAGCTAGAGATCTTTTGCTGGACGATGCTCCATGGTGGTCGGTAGACCAGTTGAAGTTGATGGAGGTCAAATTGAGACATTAACTGAGGACAATCAATGTTCTACCATGTGGGAGATAGCTGACATTGTCAAAATCAATAAAGTTATTGGTGAAAATGAAAAATGAGCCTTTTATTTTAGGGAAAAAACTAAAGAGACTTTTTGGTCCACCCCATATTTGATAACAGAAACCACTGGAATGTGCTACTTTATACAAATGTATTTCTAAAAGCGGCACTGACCGTGTTTAAGTATGCTAGAAAAACTTGAAGGAAATCAAGTGGTGAGATTTTATTTATTTTGGTAAAAGTAACCAAATTTTAGTTGCACAAATATAAATGTATATTAGACATTTGAGAAAATCCAAACTTCCCGAGGTAACTTGAAACAAAATAAACAGTTTAAATCAGAAACGCTGCTTCCCTCGCTGACAGCAGCGCTCTCGCAAACACGGTGAGTGCTCCTCAAACCCGCAGGACCTTCTGTGAGGAATGTGGCAGACATCACCCCCACGAAGCGACACAGCACAAGAAGGGCAGGATCCTCGGCATGGGCAGGGTCAGTGGCATAACGACAGGAAGCAGAGTGACTGTGGTGGGCAGATCAAGCCCATTTTCTGCAAAAAGGCTAAAACTACAAAGAAGACTGTGCAGAGGCTTGAATGCATTGAGCCCAACTGCAGATCCAGGGAAATGCTGACTGTTAAGAGAGTCAAGCATTTTGAATTGGGAAGAGATAAGAAGAGAAAGGGCCAAATGATCCAGTTCTGGGCTTCAAATTTTGTTTTATCATGAAGACAAGATCTTTGGGGGTTCACTTCAAAAAGAACAGAGAGAGAGGGAAGAGAAAAGGAAGGAAGGAAGGAAGGAAGGGAGGAAGGGAAGGAAGGAAGGAAAACGGGAAGACAGACTATAAGACTCACTGTTCTTTTTGGTTAGTTCCTGCCCTGGCTTAATAAATCAAGTGGTAGTTACTGAGGGCCTAGGTACTAATGCTAGACCCTGGGGATTTAACAATGATGAACATACTGGACGGGATTCCTGCCCTAAGGTAGCTTATAGTTCAGGCAGTAAACAAGAAATTAGACATTAAAAATTGTGCTGTGAAGGTCAAGTGCCAGGTGACATGAGTATGATCAGGGACCTAATACATGTATGATAGGCTAGGACGGAGTCTTTGCCAACATGCTGGTGAAGCAGTGGGAGGCATGAGGAGGGGGAAATGGGAGGTGAGGAAGAGCCTGGCAGTTGCGGAGATGGAGGGCATCTGAGCTTTCGTGCGGCATGAGAAGGAGGAATGGCAAATGAGGCAGGGAGGTGGGCAGCAGTAAAGCAGCCTTCTTCGGGATTTTACTTTTCACTCTAAAAGCAACAGGCAGGCAGCCCTGAGGAGTTCTCAGCACAGCTGTGACAGGACACAGGCTACAAGATGGTTCCCCCACTGCTTTTACTTGGGCCAAGGGGACTCGCTCATGGGAGCCTTTTTGTTGTTGTTGTTTTTAAATTCTGTTTTCTCTTTTTAAAAATACTTTATTTTTAGAGAGAGGGGAAGGGAGGGAGAAAGAGAGGAAGAGAAACATTAACATGTGGCTGCCTCTCACACACACCCCTAACTGGGAACCTGCCTGCAACCCAGGAACTAACCAAAAGCCCTGCAAGCCCTGACTGGGAATCAAACCGGCGACCCTTTGGTTTGCAGGCTGGTGCTCAATCCACTGAGCCAAATCAGCCAGGGCTTGTTTTGTTTTATTTTAAATAAAGATTGAGTAGCCCATCCTTACCTTCCATTGGTGTAAAAACAGTCAGGCTTTTTGACAGCTTCAAATCCATCTGGGTTCATTGAAGGCATGATGTGTATCCGGGTACTATTGATTAAACTTGTGATTTCAGGGTCTTTCCCATCATTGGTTACGAGATATTCAATTAAATGTAGCAGCAGTTCACGCCCTACAGTCTGTATGTGGGAAAGGGGTATTATTAGGTCAGAGGAAAATAAGAAAAATAGTCCACAAAGCACAAATTCCCCAATAAGGGAACTCTACACAGAGTAGATACCAAAACCAGTTGCAAGAAAAGAGACCACTGTTTCCCAATACATGCCGATACTCTGGCAAGTGGCAATCAGTCACAGGTGTGTTGAAAGTTGTTTGTTAGTACAATTTTTAAAAAAAGTTAATGAAAAAATACCCATCTGTAAATAATTGACTTTTCTTTAATTTTTTTATTTAATTATTTTTAGAGAGGGGAAGGAAAGGAAAAAGAGGGAGAGAAATATCAATCGGTTGCTTCTCACACTCCCGCAACCCCAGTGACTTGGCCCACAATCAGGCATGTGCCCTGACAGGGAATCGAACCAGCAATCTTTCCATCTGCAGGATGATGCCCAGCCCACTGAGCCACACCACTCAGGGCTATTGATAATCTACTTTTTGAAAAGGAATTAGAGTGAACTCAAAACACCAATTTAAAATAATACATGCACCCCCCATGTTCACTACAGCATTATTTACAATAGCCAAGCTATGGAAGCAGCCCAAGTGCCCATCAATAGATGAGTGGATAAAAACATTGAGGGACACAATGGAATATATTCAGCCAGGAGAAGGAAGTAATCCTGCCATTTGCCACAACATGGATGGACTTTTAAGGCATTATAGCAAGTAAATGATCCCGACAGAGAAAGACAAATACTGCATGGCATCGCTTATATGTGGAATGTACAAAGCCGAACTCAGAAACAGAGGCTAGAATGGTGGCTGCCAAAGGCAAGGGGTGGGGGAAATAGGGAGGTGTTGATCAAAGGGCACAAAATTTCAGTTGTAAGATGATTAAGCTCTGGAGATATCATTTACGGTGTAGCGACTATGTAATTAACAATACTGTACTATATACTTGAAAATTGCAGGAAAAAACCCACATCGTGGTACATATATATATACAATGGAACATTACTTGTCCATAAAAAAACCTTACCATTTGCGACAGCACGGATGGACCTAGAGGGTGCTATGCTAAATGAAATAAGTCAGTCAGAGAAAGACAAATACCGCATGATTTCACTCATCCAGGGGTTGGCAAAAGCAGGTTTACAGTTTTGTGTACATGAGTTTATTTTTTTAATTGTTATTGTATTATTTGTTATGAGCAACTGTAAACCTACTTTTGCCCACTCCTAAAGAGCAAAATAAATGAACAAACAAAATAGAAACAGATTCATAGGCACAGAGAACAGATTGATGATGGCCAGGGTTTGGAGAGGGCTGGGTGAAAAAGGTAAAGGGATTGAGAAGTACAGACTGGTGGTTACAAAACAGTCACGGGATGTAAAGTACAGCATAGAGAATACAGTCAGTCTCACTGGCATAACTATGTGTGGTGCCAAGGGGATATGAGCAGTATCTCGGGGAACACTTTGCAAAGTATGCCATATGCCTGAAACTAATATAAAATAATACTGAATGCCAAAAAAAGAAAAACTTCGTGTCACTACCATTTTTCTAGAGATATGTTTCTAATGTACACTAGAATAAAAGCATGACTATGAAAATAGTCATTATACTCATCTAGACTTATCTTATGTAGCAATGAGACTGATCAACTGGAAGCCTGTGAGAGGTCATGCTTTACAACCCCCAAAGAAGAGATTTACTATTTTTCTCATTAAAAAATAAAAGTCATTCACATTTCAGCCTTATTAGAGAAAGAATTGATTAGGCAACATTCATTACTCCCTCTAATCCTGGGTTCAAGGAATGTTTCTGAGAAAGTGATGTTTGCCTGACATAAGGTCAGATGCCGTGAGTGGGTAGGAAGCGGGCAGAGGGGCCGGCAGGTGCACAAACAAGGACAGTGCTGCAGAGCACTGACTGAGGCTCGCAGTGGGCAGGGAGAAGTTCAGTTACACCTCCACTGCAGGAAGTCACTGTTGTGACAAAAGATGAGCAATTCCTTCGTGCCCCTCAGTGGCAAGCAAGCAGAGACCTCATTTTATGAATTTGTTATCTGAATAAACACAGAATAACTGGGACTAAGAAAATTTGGTATATGTGAATTACATATTCATAGGTAGCTATAAAATTCAGAGTGGAAATATATTCAGTTCTGACTTCAATTTTTTTCCTATTCATTTCTATTTTTTCCCCTACTGTGAATTTTTTTATTCTTGTATTATTATTTATTAATTATTGCATTATTTTCTGTATGAACTGTAAACCTAGCTTTTACAGTAGGGACCGCCAAGTCCGCCAGCCACCTCCTCGCCTGCCCAGGTCCACCAGCCACTGCCTTGCTGCGAGTCCTCTCTACCCGGCTGCCCATCTCTGCCCCTCCTCCACCCCTCCTACCAGTCTGGGTGAGTGTTTCTTCTTTAAATCCTTGGTGGTCAAACTTACATACAGTTCAATTTTCTGTCAGTTCTGGTTGGTTTTTGTTTTTAAATTTGGTGTCCTTTTGGTTGTGCGAGGAGGCACAGTGTGTCTACCTATGCTACCATATTGGCCAGAGGTCCTGTCGAGTTTTGTATTTACAATAAAAATTATCACTTGAGCCCTGGCTGGTGTAGCTCAGTGGATTGAGCACTGGCTGAGAACCAAAGTGTCGCAGGTTCGATTCCCAGTCAGGGCACATGCCTGGGTTGCAGGCCATGACCCCCAGCAACTGCACATTGATGTTTCTCTCTCCCTCTCTATCTCTCTCCCTTCCCTCTCTAAAAATAAACAAATAAAATCTTTAAAAAAAATTATCACTTGAAAAGCCCTTATGAACTGATAACCAGAAAAGGCTAGTGAGCCATACACTGGGTTTCCAATTCGGAGTTTCGGAAGCTCAAGCACTTTTGGACGTACTCTCCATGTGTCATTTACTGACTACCCTAAAACCAGGAGAGAGGGGACTGGTGACTTTGGTTTTCCAAGGTAACTTTAAATGTAGAAAGTGTAGTTGATTTAAGGAGCTCTTCTGGCAAGGGGTTGGGGAAGAAAAAAAAGTAAAGGAAAGGGAGGAGGAAGAGATCAGGAATCACTTGCAGCTCCTAAAACTTCCAAATGCTGGTTGGAGACTGTAGGATGGTTCGATCGGAGGGACCACTCAGGAGAAAGCGGAGTCCCATCTGCGTCCCAGGTCAAGCACAGAGGGGGCCCCGAATGTGAGTTTCCCTCTTTGTTGTCTGAGCCGCACATCCTCAAGCACGCCAGAACTCAAGGCATGAGTTGGCAATGAAATTCATTCAACCAAAAGCAAATGAAAACAAAGAAGAAATGTAAAGAAGCTATGATTAAGCTATAAAAGTAGATTAAGCAACTGTGTTAATATGGGTACAGGATACAGTATAAAAGTTAGATTTATAGTTAACAGAGAGGGTAGAGGCTGGGGCAAGGAGAGGAGAGGAGAGGAGAGGGGAGAAAACTTTTCCAAGTGCCAATTTCCCACTTGCCATAGCAATGGCTTGTAAGATACTATTAAAAGTTAAAATAACTTAAAATATTTTTGAAATTTTTTTGTAATTGTTTTCTTGACTTTAGAAGACTCTTTTGATAACCAATTTCTTATTTTGAGAAAATATCAAGTTCACCAATTATTTTAGTTCCACTTCAGTTTTATTGCCAAATCCAAGTAAAATTAAATCTCATACTTACTATGTATTTAAAAATAACATGTACTATGACACACATTTTATTTTATATCCTTTTAATTCCTCTCATTCTCTTACTACAAATATATATATATATCTTGAATAATATTTGACAAATATTAGTGATGGTTATTTTCTAGTGATGGTATTCTGAATGATCTTATTTCTTTTTATTTTTCCAGTGTCACTTGTAAATTAAAGAAAACTTATGGTAGTAAAAAAAACAATAAAATCATGATTTTTTTCAAGTAAAAATGTGTAATAAAGATATTTTCTGTTTGTCTCCATATGCCAAAACAAATCACAAGTTCCTAACTGCAGAGGACAAATAAAAATCTTGGAAATACAATAAAGAACTAATGAAGAGTCAGATAACTTAAAAATGCTGAGGTAAACAGATGAAATTTCAGGGGAAGTTAAACAAAGTCCTCTTTTTTGTTGTTGGGACACATTTTTGGTGTCTCTGTGACAGCAGATTTATGCCAAATAATATTCAAATTAATTCTTCCCAACCTTAATATAAATGTCTCAAACACTCATGTTTTATGTATAAACTTCTCTTCATTTAAAATTAAGTCTTTAACTATGAAACCTTAGAGAATCCAAATTTTAAGAAAGAAAGCAGGCAGTCTCCAGTAGCTTAACTAGCCTTACTTCACTGAGCCTGCTTCCTTCCTTCTGGGGAGAGTGTGGACTTAATGAGAGAATCCCCAATGAAGTCACTGAAAGGCTGGATGAACACACCAGCTTCTGAAGCCTTTCATTCATAGTTCATAGTTCATAGTTCATACTTCATAGTTAAAATGGCAATAATCCAGAAAACAGAAAAGAACTATGAGTTTTAATTTAGTTCAGTCAAGTTGGAATTTTTTAGGTAAAATTGAGTGAGTTCTTTCAAGAATGTGTATAAAGAATATAAACACTTTGCTCTGGCTGGTGTGGCTCAGTGGATTGAGTGCCAGTCTCGGAACCAAAGGGCCACGGGTTCGATTCCCAGTCAGGGCACATGCCTGGGTTGTGGACAGGGTCCCCAGTTGGTGGGGCACTCAACAGGCAAAAACACATTGATGTTTCTCTCCCTCTTTCCCTCCCTTCCCTTCTCTAAAAATAAATAAATAATTTTTTAAAAAAAAGAACATAAACATTTTTTAGCATTAACAATCCACAACATAGGCAGTGTGTTGTGTGAGAGTGAGTGTGAGAGGTAGCACAAAAACGTCAGCTCTCCTAGCGACAGAATCTGTTGTTGCAATGCTGCACCGTATCCCAGCTTCTGGGGGAAATATAAGCCTGTCAGTTCTGAGGCTGCGCAACAGTGTTGCAGATTTAATTCATTTGTTTGACTGATTCTCGCAAAATCCTTCTTCAAATAGTCTAACTATTACAGGATCCAGCACACTGTTACCTGGCCTCCCAAAGTCAGGGTTCCACTTCTTGCCTACGTGGTCCCAAACTCTCCACGCTTGTGCTATCCTAACACAGTTCAAATACATTACAATGGCCTGACCAAGCTTGAAAGACCATGCTCCCCAACTCCACCACCTAAAATCCCTGAGGGCAGGGATGCTAATGGCTTTCTCTGTAGCACTGGCGTCTTACTCAGCTCCTGGTATATCATGTATTCAAAAATTACTGTTGACAAATGCATTACGAGGTCAAGACTATTCTAAGAAGGAACTTTCTGAAAACATGAGGGCATAAGGCCCTTAGTGAAGGGAGATGTACAAGTGCTCAAGTTATTTCATTTGAAGGATTTTCAATATTGAACACATTTTATGGAGCCTGGGGTTAACAAGTCTCGTCGTGACGAGGACTCCCAATTTCTGGTCACCCTAGCCAAAGTGGAGATAAAGAAAAAAGATAGTTATATCAGGAATTAAATACATGTCTTAAAGGAATTAGATACTTCATCTGGAGTAAAGTTTAGTTCTGTCTAAATCCAAAAAGGAAGAATCAATTATCCAAAGCCATACTGCAAAACTGAGGACATTTTGCTGTCAGCTAGGGGAAAAACCTTGGGAAGTAGCTTTTGGAAGGACAAGCTTCACTGCTTTAATTTTTTTGTTTCATTTTTACTAAGTTCGGCACCTCTACAGCACGCTGACTACACAGCCCAGATTTTCCAGGACAGGCACAGTTTCAGACAGCTGTCCTACTGCTTATGTAAACATTAACGTACCCTCTGAAGACATACACACTACATCTCGTAAACCATCTCATATCCAGAATGTGTGTGAAAATCATTTATCTTTTAAAGTTGAAAAAATATGGTCACCATTACCCAGAGAATGCTTTTCCCTTCAACCTATCTACCTGGAACACTCCCACAATTGGTTATATGAATTGATGCCACCAAATGTGAAATTCTAAGTGTGGGGTGGCTATTTCAAAAGTCTATACCCAAATAAACCATTATAGTAAAAATAATGCATTGATGTTTAAGAAACAGAAGCTCAAAAAGCATCAGAATTGGCAATTCAGTTAAGCTTAACAAACACATGTGGAATACCGACCCTCACGCTACTCTCGACCGTGGGCCCTGAGGTCAAAGGTGCCTGTGAACCCAGCCTCTGGCCTGCACTTTGCGGGTCACTGGACTGGTTTAAAACTATCGGCACCCAGCTTTCTAAGCACATAGGTCTCACTTGAATACATATTTCCATGGGAGATTAATTAGACATGTATTAACAAGTCTAGAGATTACCCTAGTGTAAGATTTTCTTTTCTACAAAGTTTTTAAAAAGTGGAATAGAGGACAGGCACTGAACAAAGAGAGAGGAGGGCTCGAGGAAGGAAGAAGCGGCGATTTTCCAGGCTTCTCTCCTGTACCCACAACTAGGCTGAGGGTATCCGTTGTCCCCAGTTTCAGGGCAGGGCCCCAGTTTTCGGTAAAGCTCTGATTGTAACACTGGGTGGTACTTTACTCCAAAGCCAGCCAGTGGCAGAACGAGGTGGAGGGGCAGGGCAAGGAGGCAAAGGCCCGACTCCCGGATAGTGCGAATGTCCAAGGAGTGAGAGCAGGGCACGGGGCCCCACTCAGTGTGTCCTGGGATCGTCCCTTACGATGAAGAACAGTTGTTAGTCTGCAGGTGCGTCAGCTCTGCCACTCAGGAGCTGGCCTGAATTAAACCTGGAACTGGTGCTTCTGCAGCGCAACCCAGCAACATGAGTGCCAAGGACTGGGTGGTCTAGAAAACACCTGCTGGTCTTGCTAACATGGGAAGGGCAGCCACTACAGATATGTCTCCCACATTCTGAGACAGCATGCACTTCAGGTGACACAGCCTCATCAAACGTCAGCTAGCTCCTCTGTGTGGCTCCGGGGCTGTCAGGGAGGGAAAGCAGGGAGTAAGTAGGACCAAGAAAGGGACAGAGACAGGTGCCTGGGAGATGTTCATCCCAGGGCTCCTTGGAGCTGGCTCCCCTTTTACTCGGTGAACGAGCCCGAATCTTGTTGTCAAATGGCACTGGAACAAGAAGGTACCCATCCAAACACAGTTAATTTAATTTATTTGTAAAAATAAACCATAGATCTATATGGAAAAATAAAAACAATATTCCAGAAGCAGCAGAGAGAGTGCAGGAGGCAGAGCTGAGGCTCCGGCTCTGGGGTCAGGCAGCATAGCACCAAACACAGACCTGGACTCCCTTCCAGGCAAATGACTAACAGACGAGCCTCCTGCAGAGGTGAGCAAAAGTTCTCGGTGTGGTCTGTGCTCAGTGCATGCGGGCAGTTTTCACTGATGTGCTGTGCAGCACTGCAGAGAAGGCAACTGACACCCAATCCATGTGCACAGCCAGCCAGCATCATGCAAAGGCTGTGAGCTGATACGATGGCAAGGTGACTGAAGACAACAAAAAAATATCGCACAAAACAAAAGTAGATTTAACTTCACTTCTTCAGTAACAATACTTGCTTGCAGACGCAGGGCCATTTTAAGTTGACTTTGCTACTCACAGTTGGCTTCTTGCCTTCCCGAGTGTGGTCAGGCTCCTCAGCCTACACCCTCGGCGTCAGCCAAATTAACCCATCTGCACAATTTCTAAGGTGCATTTTGGCAAAAAAAAACTTCACCTAAATCCAACAAACTTTTAGATCTGACTTCTCATTTGAGGTAGACAGAGGAACTCGAAGTACAAGTTCAATGATACAATAAGGAAGGAAACAAAATGTCCAGAACATGGGACATTCTGCAGGACAGCTGACGGGGTCTTTGTTAAGTCTACTGTCAAAGATTCCCTAGATGCCAGATTAATGGAGATTCGAGGGACATAGCAGTCAGATGATCCTTATAGATGATCCTCATGTGTCACATAGCAGCCTGTGACACATGATCCTTATTTGGGCAATTTCAGGGGACATTATAGGACAGTTGGAGGAACTGGAAAGTAGAGAACAAGGTGAAGATAAGATAAAGATTTATGGACAGAAAAGGGAGTTAGTGTTAACTTTAAAAACATTATGAATAGCAAATTAGCATGCTCATTTGCTAAAAGTACAGGCACATACATGCACATTCACAAATCTGGAACAATAAATAGTAAGGAATTAACAGTCCTAATTTTTGGAAGGTCAGTATACAAGGTCTCTTGTTTGCTTATCTGTATTTTTTCTAAGGTGTACATATGTTGATTTTGTAAAAATAGATTATTTTTAATGTAAAAAAGATCTGATTCTAAAGCAATAAGGAGGTACAAGGCAGGTCTGATAACGGCCTTGTGTCTTCCTGGTGGTGATGCCACCGTCATCTGGCTATGGAATTGGGTGTGGAAAACACACATGCTCACTGGGGTGGGTCCAGGGGAAAGAGGAAACATTTTATTATTTTTTTCTTTTAAAAAAGATTTTATTTATTTTTAGAGAGGGGAAGGGAAGGAGAAAGAGAGGGAGAGAAACATCAATGTGTGGTTGCCTCTCACACGCCCCCTACTGGTGACCTGGCCCACAACCCAGGCATGTGCCCTGACTGGGAATCAAACCAGCGACCCTTTGGTTCACAGGCAGGCACCCACCCCAGCCAGGGCTAACGCTTTATAATAATGTAGTTAAATCTGTCCACCATGTACTTAGTGCACACGTGCCCCCGGCTGGGATTCTCCACAGGAGGTCCACAACTCCCAGAAGAGCCATAGACCCTGAGGTCAGCATTTGAAGTTTGTGCCAGAATTTTAAGGACTCTGTCCCAAGAAGGTTAAGAACCATTGCCCTGAATATTAACTATGTTGCTTTTTATTTTTATTTTTTAGAAAAGATTTTATTTATTCATTTTTAGAGAGCAGGAAAGGGAGGGAGAAAGTGAGGGAGAAAAACATCCATGTGTGAGAGAAACATCAATCGGTTGCCTCTTACACGTCCCCAACTGGGGACCTGGCCTGCAACCCAGGCATGTGCCCTGTCTGGAGATTGAACTGGTGACCTTTTGGTTTGCAGGCTGGCACTCAATCCACTAAGCCACACCAGCCAGGACCTGTGTTGCTGTTTAATAGTAACTTTTGAAAATGTTCTTTCAATGCCAAAAGATCTGGGAGAAGGATGAGGAAAGCGGTTAGACCCTGTACCTCCTGTGACTCCTCCGCTCTCCCGGGTTAAGCTGTCGCTTTCCCCAGCTCCTAGTGGCACCAGGACGGCAGAATATACAGGATCTCAAATTCAGAATGACGAGTGTCTCCATGGTCCCTAGAGCCCACAGACCCCGCTCCCAGCTGGGCCACACAGAGGTTAACAGTACTTCAAGTCCCAACCCCAAAACACACTGGAATTTTTCCCCTGCTTCATCTCGGTCCTCAGATCAAAGTGAGCTGGAGAGGCCTGATTTGATGGGTTATATTAACTACCTGGGGAGCAAAATGCCAGAAATTCGGGAAAGTACATGGGAGGAACAAGCAAATTCAGAGATGAGTGAGGGAAAGGACTCTTGCTTATTTTCGGAAGTTTCAGTTCAGAGGATTAAATTTTGAGCAGCAGGCTGCACCCTCTGAAATGCCAGGAATTCAGTAAACAAACGAGTGTCATGTATCTCTGATTAAAAATGGATTCCACGGGACCCTGAACAACAGGGAGAGGAAGTCTGGGCTGCTGTCTGGAATGAATGGTTGTTTTATTAAAAACAACGTTGGACAGACTCCTAGCAATAGTAAGTCTTCTAGAGCACAGCCCATTACGCTAAAAAAAAAAAGTCACAGGGGGATTGAACTTCCACTCGCCTACAAATCCGGTTCAAAGATCAGCCCCTTGCTTGGAGGCGAGTGCTTGCAGCTTAGCTTCAGATGCAAGAAGTGCCCTCTCTGGGCGGGACAGGTTGGGCAGCATGCCTGGAAAGGGCAGGCTGTGTGTGTGTCAGGAGGGGCGTATCCTGTTTCGGGGAAAGCCCAGGTTTGGGGAGGGTTAAGTCAGGACAGGAAGCTCAGCATTTGATTAGAACATGCCGCCCACACTAATTTGACTTCAGAAGTGTTTTAACAAGCCAGCCAGTTGTACTTACTGGATATACATTTACTTCGACATTCCTTAAAGTTAGGTGTGTTTTACAATTTGTTCCACACTATTCCTACAGGAACTTTCTTTAATGCGATGCCTAGGAACTGTCTTTCCCTTCCACCTGATTGCCTAGTTGTATGGAGTCCTGGGGAATGGAAAATACTGCAGTTGTCATATTCTTAAAATACTTGGAGGAAGTAAGGCAAGAAATAGCGGGGAGCATTTTCAAATGCCCAGCAAGAATGGTAGGGCAGGTAGAAGTGGTAAAAGGGCATTTTGCCAAATATAAAATAAATAACAGAAAACCAGAAAAAAATAGAGTTTCTCCTGGTCAAGCTGGAAAAGAGGCAAGACATCACAGAATTTATGTGTTTGTAGATGGTGGGTATGAGAGAGTCTTAACTATGATTGTGTAAACTTGAGCATTGAAAGCACTGAGTATTAGATTAAGAGCAAGTGACAAAAGCTTTCAAAAAACCAGCTATCACATGTTTGGAGAGCTACTTGTGATCTTCTGATGGTTTAAGTTCAAATACAGTATAGCTCCTTTGCTGGGTCACCTTGATGCTGACCAGGAGGCAGGAAATCAACCCAGGAAGGAGTTCAGGGACTCAGCTGGCATTTCAGCACCACTGGTCTCCCAGGCCCCAAACAAAACGAGCACGAGTTTCCCTCACAGGACTCTGGGTAAATAACCAATGGGCTGTGACGGTGGCCGGGCTGGTTCCTTGTTCTCTCAGAAGGCCTAACAGGAAGACCTGTCCAGATTCTTTGCTATAATCTGCGTTGCCTCCTTGCAATTTACACAGAGCTCCAAAGACCCCAGGGGACGTTTCTGTGGTGACACTTCAGATGTTCAAGCCCCATACATACCTCATCTCCGTGCATATTTGCCACGTATTTGAACTCTGGGATCCCAATTCTGTGTTCCTTTGGGGAGCGACCCACAACAAGAACCCACAGGTTTCTGCCTTTATAGGGAAGAAAAAGATCGAAAAGTAAGTTGTCTTTTGAAAGGACAAATGAACTCTGGGACAGTGACCAAAGGGAGCAGACGATGCTGCTTCTCCCACCTGACCACTGTTTTGTGACGCCTGACATCCGTGACTGACAGCTCAGCGCTCAAAGTGCTCCTAGCTCACTGCCAGCCCAAACCCTGGCGATTTAGCACAAATATTTAACTTACTATATTAAGATGTGATTTTTAAGACCTGAAGACTTATGAGGCTACATGGATCTGATTTTTCCAAAATTCTTGTATACTTTGCCCTGAGTTTCTCATGCTTTATAGAAATGATCTTGCTAATCCACACAATTACAGAAACTTAAATTGCAGTTGGTGGTTGACTGGGAGGGTGCCATGACTCTCAGGACAAGGAAAGGGGGAGAAGCAACAGCCACGACACAGGTAACTCAGAAGGGAGCTTGTCCTTCTGGCGAGAAATCCTGGATCTTGTCTGCAGATGCTGATGGGACACAGCTTTTTTGCAGTGAGTGTCCTTGATGTGCCAGAGTTGTATAAAGTGAACTGGGAACCACAGCGCATCCTAACAACACCTCCAGGAAAACACTAGGTCCTAACTCTGTCACAGATGGTGCGATGTGGGCAAGGAAGGGCAGAGACTCTAGATCGTTGAGGATTTGCTCTGTGTGTTCATTACAGCTGGGACCCTGGTTCACATCGTCTCAGGTAATCCCTTCTTAACTCACCAAGATGGATTTTTAACTAGTCTTCACAAATGAAACAGCTGATCTTCAAAAATTATTAGGTAAACTGCTTGTGATCACAAAGCCAGCCAGTAAGAGGCTGTGATTGGAGCCCCGGAGCCAAGACCTGAATCCTAACTATTTGATTTCAGTTCCAGCACTCCTTCCACTAAAAGCTGCCCATCCCTCAAGTGTCTGGTTTCCTAATCAGGAAAACGAAGGGGTCCCTTTCTATTCTATCACCGTCTGGCTCTTTGAACTCTTTGAATGCAAACATTTAAAAATTAGAGACTGGGGATTGTATGTTTGATATCTATCACATGTATACCAAGTTCAAATATCGGTGATGTCTAAGCCTTCTGTGGAATTCAAGAGCCCAGAAAGGAATGTAACAGCAGCTAATGGGCTAATGTAGAGCAGGCTTCTGCAGAATTTCAGATCCAGGTCCATAAATCAAGGGTCCTACGGCCTGAGAACACCCAGTTGCCATAAGGAATCCAGTAAGAAGCAGATACTGGACTTATCTTTTTCACCATTTATTCTTATTGTAACAATAGGATGATGGCTTTAGATTTAGTAACTACAGGAATTCTCAGAAAATGACCCCAGATGCAGTTTATCTGACCGATGCCTCCTGTTCAGTGCAGGACACCCATACATCCACTTATTTAGAACTACTTCACCTGGGCATCGAACCAGGCGATTAGGCTGCGCAGGTAAGTCCTCTCTGCCCAGTGAGTTTCTGATATAGTGGAGAAGAGCAACATGCAAACATGTAATCACACTAGATGGTGACGTATGACCCCAGGACTGTGTGTCAGGCACTGTGGGAGCAGAATACGATGAATGGTTAACCTGTTCCAAGGATGGGGATCATGTAAACATTGACGGGTATAGGGTTTTAGATCTGATGTCTGAATGGGGTTCAGAAGAATGAGTTTGCCATGTGGACCAGCACAATCCACCTGACAGAACCATTTCATTAACCAGAACCTTCCATTCCCTCACTGTGCCAATTCTCAGGTCATTCGGAGTTAATTGTACAAAATTAACATTTTCATGTGAAGCAAGGAAGTGCTTTTTCCGAGGACAAGCTATCAAACCTGGCTCTTTAAGTTTCCTTCCAGGGAATTCTTTTAGGTGGCTATTCATGCTTTTAAAGCTAAAATAATCGCAGATTTGTACAGAATATGGTCTAGTCCCCTCATGGGCAAGGGGAAAAATCCAATATCCAATATCTCAACATAATATTTACCAATTGTTATATTTATAACTCTACATCTGCAATGCTGACCTGACAAATAAAGGAGAGTGTAAGACAACAAAAATCTGACTTGACGTGGAGAGCCAATATTACTGGGTTTAAGGAAGGAGAGAAACCAAACCAGTAAAAAAAAAAAAAAGTACCTTGATGAGAAACTCAACTTCAATTTTAGCACAAATGGCCTGGAAGTGAACTGCAAGATGAGAAACTCACCTTGAATAAACCTCAATGGCACAGTCTAAGACAGAAACCAAGCAATAAATCCAAAAGATACTCACACAGTGCTTTAGGAAGGACAAGCCTCTCGAAGGGTTTTAAGCACCCTCTCCCACAAACACTGGCTGTCTCCGGTTTCGACCAGGGTTAATATACAAAGGATAAATGTTTACTTTTCACAGCCTGATTGCCAAGATAGGGTAATTTAAACAAGATTTTTTTTCTATCAGGGTTGGAAAGGTTACCTTTATTCCCCCCAAGTTCTTCCTAATACCAGGTGTGCTTAAGAGTTATGAATTGCTTGGTTTCTTTCCCCTCATCACAAAGTAAACAAAACTTGGATTCCAAATGTTTTAGTATCTGTGTTCAGGAACTCACTAGGGGCTTGACAAAATCCCAGTGATGTGATGGGGGTGCCCAGCTGCGTTTGTCTGGAGGACTGAGGAGAGCCTTACAATTCAGAAGGCTGCACAAAGACAAGGAAACAGGCAATAAGTGCCACAAACTTCTACAGGAGTTCTGAAGAAAGTAGGAGAAACTTAGAAATTGAGGTACAAGGTCTTCCCAGATAGTATCCAGCCATGTACTATGAAAAACAGAGACATTTATTGAAGGAGATACAAGATACAAGAAACATTGTACATAGGACAACGACGCCTCGGTCCCCTTCAAAGTAGGCACCTTGGGACCTCACACAGTTCTCCCAATCGACATCAGCTGCCCCATTGTATTTTCCTGAACCTCATCAATGGTCTGAAATCTCTTCCCTTTCAAAGGTGATTTTAGTTTTGGGAACAGCCAGAAGTTGTAGGGCACCAAATCTGGGCTGTAGGGCAGATGAGTCACCTGGGTGATTTGATGTTTTGCCAAAAAAACTCCACATAAGACATGATGCATGAGTAGGCACGTTGTCATGATGAAGCTGCCAATCACTAGTTGCCCATAGCTGCAGCCTTCTGAATCATCCGAATAGTTTCCACAGAGGAATGTTCCAGCCTAATGCAAAATTTGATGCAGATTTGATGCTCTACTCATTCAGTCATTTTTAATGTGACGGTCACACAGTACACACGCTCAATGGCATCTACTGCCCCCACTGACTAGTACAGCGAAGTCTTCATTGTTCACACATGTGCATTCTAGTCCACTCTCTTTGGTTGCCAGGTTATATCGATGTCCCGCAAACCATTCTCATTGTATTAACGATGGTTGGACTCACCCTGGACGTGCCTCATACAGCTTCCACAGGCAGAAATGGGTGGAGTGTCATCCCCATATCAGAATCTCCTGGATGCTTGTGAAAAGGCCGACCCCCGAGCCCTGCCTCCTAAACCCAGCTCTAAGCGGGAAGCCTGAAGCCTGCATTTATCAGGCTCCCTTGTCAATTCTGAGGCCCATTCAAGTTTGAAAGCTGCTGAGACCGAGGCAGGGAACGTCCAGATAGATTTGGGAGGGAGTGAATCTTTAGGTAAAATCATCTCATTTTACACATAATTGTGAGCATGTCTCTATGTTAACAGATATAATTCTACTGTATCTTTTAAAATGGGGGCTTAATATTTTATACATGTACTGCCGTTCACACAACCAACACTCTGCTGGTAGGTGTCCAGCAATACATAATTTTGTGTAAATTTCAGCATGTCCACTGAACCTGTGTACAGAATTTGTAACGTAAAAACCTTTTATCATGTGAAAGAAATTGGAATGAAACATTCTATAGAACTACACCCATGTAGAACAGGTTTTACATTAAAAAATACCGTGGAAGTAAATGGCTCCATAGCATATAAAGCCTTAAATTAAATAATGGTTGAGCCCCTTAAAAGAATTATTTAAAAAATTGTGTTTTAAAATAAACCAGATAAGTTATGCTCAAAAAAAGAAAAACATTGACAATGGCACACTGTCAGTGATAAGGGGCAAAGTGGCAGGGTGATAAAACCAAGTACATTTTTTTCACTTTTCCATATTGCCACTGTTTAAAAAAAAAAGAACCCAAATACTATCATTCATTAAGTCCAGATACTACACGCCAAGCACTATGCTAAACACTTCACAACGCTTCTGTGTGTGGTGGGTGAGAGCCACAATTCATTGTTGAAGAAACTGATTTAAGTGGCAGAACTAGGGTTCAGCCGCAGGTCTATCTGATTCCAAAATCTGTGCTCTTCTGGATATTCCAGGCTGCCTCAGTTTCCCTGAAGGTGCTAGGTAGGCCAGAGCCAACCACACTCGGGAGGGAATGTTCCCAAGCAATTCTTTCTGTAACAAGCGGCTATGGTTTGCACCTGGAGCAAGATGCAGCTGCTCCCTGGCTACAGCCGACTGAGCCAGGACAAGACGCCGGCATGGAGGCCTACCCTACAGGGACATCCCATGGAGGTGTTGATGTAACAATGCTGTCAGACTATCACTGATCTGGGAGTTTCCATGGGACAGGCCCAGAGAGCGGCAGCGACCCTGCCTGGGTGGCCCGGTCACTGAGGCAGAGCTGCAGAGATGATGAAGCGCATTCCAGTTTTTCGTGAGGCTTGTTGTATGTGCGTCTGATCCTCGAGGTTCTGCTGTCCAGAGTGAGGGGTCGGCGGCTGGTTTCCCAAACTTGCACATTTCTGGGTGCCCTCACCCTTACCCTTCGGCCTAACTCAAAGCCTTAGAGGGCTTGCCCAGTGCACTGAGTTCCAGTGTCCTTGCACACAGGTGTGAACAACAGCCCTGTTGGCAAGGCTGGTGTAAGGCTGGTGAGTTCCTTCCAAGAATGAGCTAAAGATCTGATACTGAACCTTCAATTTCACGTATGCACGTTCCCTTTTCTACACACACAGAGGCTTATCACATAGCACACAAAATCCTACGTTAAATAATGCATGAGTCCCTAGAGGAGCTGAAAATAGCACATTACTTAAGTCAGGTTATCGACTCAGCCTCCCAAGTTTATATCAGCTCAGTGGCTCATTACCAGAAGAAAACAAACACTGGCACAAAACACAGGGACCAAAAGCATGGTCAAAGTTTCCAGGCTGGCTATGCTTGTGCAGTGGTATTCACAGCATTTTATGCATATTCGCTTAACGATGACAACCATAAGCAGTAGGTACTGGATTATCCTTTCACACAGGTGGACACAATCTTACAGAACCTCACATGGCAGTGGTTCCCAGAGTGTGGTCCATCAGCACCACCTGGCAACTTGTCAGAAATGCACATTCTTGAGCCCCATCCCTTAAATGCTGACTCAGGAACTGGAGGTAAGGACCAGCAGTCAGCGCTTTAAGGAGAATCCAGAGGATTCTCACAGCACAGCCCACAGCATCCAGGGGATCCTCATTCACACTTGTTCAAGAACCACCATAGCCTGGAATGAAGCTGCATAGTCTACCCAGAGAATCTGCTCTGTTCTTAACCATCCCGCTGCACTGCTCTAGTCACCTAAGGATGGAAAATATCAAAGACAAAAATCAAACAAAAATTTACCTTACCAATAGGCTGATCATGGACAGCCAATGAATTACTATTAAAATGCACTAAAAACACCATATTAAGAAGGAATACCATAGCAAGACACCACTGGCAAAACCTAACTCCTGGATTTTTTTCACTGGGTAACTTCATTATATCTGCATGCACCATCACATGGTATTTGTCTGTGGATAGATATAATTCTAGGGCTCAAGTAATGCTTTGCATTCTAGGAGTGCAACGTTGGGCATGAATTTAAAAAAAAGACAACACGAGCACCTAAATACTTGCCATGTGGTAAGGAACGTGGGGCCATCCCAAGGGAGGGGAGCAGGGGCGGCCCTTGAAGGATGCAGTGAAATTCCAGGGTAGACAAGCATAGGCCAGGAGCGTGCTGGAGCACGGGGCCTGAGGCCAGGAGCCAGGGGCTGGACAGCAAAGACCGGCCATGCCCCAGGCGTGAGGCCACACCGAAAGCAGCAGGCAGCACTGCCACCCGCACCTGAAGCCTTGAGGGACTAAACGCAGCATTTCCAGACTCATTTGTGGAAAATCAGACACATCTCCATTGTGTAGGCGGCCCTCCTGTACAAGGGCTTAACTCTTCATTTTCTCACATACTCACTCAACAAATATGTACTGACTGCCTATCCTGAGCCAGGCTTTAGTCAGCAGAAACAGATATGAATCCCTCACTGATTACATTTGCCCAAAAGCCACTCATTTTGTATTCTGACATCATTATCATTAAAAAACACAAAGTCTAAAAGAAATACAGTGCTTGATAAACTGTCTGTTATTCAGGAGGTAACCAAAGGTGAATCAGATCACATGGGTCCCCTGCCATCAAGAGAGTGCCCGAGCCCCTCAGCACGGCACATCAGACTTCCCACGGACTGTCCCCTCCTCGCCTTGAGCCTTCTGCAATACCACACACCAGGATCTAGCTATACTTATTTTTAAAAGATTTTACTTATTTTTAGAGAAAGGGGAAGGGAGAGAGAGAAACATCAATGTGTGGTTGCCTCTCCTATGTCCCCTACTGGGGACCTGGCCTGCAACCCAGGCATGTCCCCCAACTGAGAATCAAACCGGCCACCCTTTGGTTTGCAGGCTAGTACTCAGTCCACTGAGCCACACCAGCCAGGGCATAGCCATTCTTAATTACGTTTATTTCCAGAAGGAGCCAACCATCTGCCTTTAATGCATGATCATTCTTCTGCATGGATAGTCCTTGGTCCACCCAATCAAAGGGGCAACTTCCACTTGCCTTTTCAATGCTCAGCCAAAAGCCCCCTCCATCCAACACCTTTTTTACCCTTTCCCTCTCTTGGTCTCATCCCATACCAGCCTAGTTACTCTCCCTTTCGAACTCTGGGAGCACTTCTGCAACCCCTCTCCTAACATTACTGAAAACACAGGCTTTCCTGCCAGCAAGGGATTGTATACCTCCGTGCTTGGAGCACTTAGTGTCATGTGTGGCACAAATCTAGTAGATGATCAATACATATTGCTAAATGAAGGAAAGACTGGATACATAGGTAAGCAAATGAGGAAGTCCAGTTGGATCTGGGGTTGCCTCTGGTTCAGAGATTAGGTCATTTTCCAGTGTTGATGAAAACGTCTGCAGCCACACTTCAAAGCGCCTTCCGAGATGGGCTCTGAAAAGGGCCCAATTTTCTAGATCAGTTCCAGAGTAGATGCACCTTCTTGGAGTGTTTCCGTATAAAAGAGCACTGAGATTTAAACCAACTAAGCGGCTTCAGGTTAGAGTCTTCAACATCATGGGGAGAGGAGATTCCATCTGCTTGCATATTTGTGCCCACGGCACTAACGTTAAATACCTGAGAAATAAAGTATGTTTTATTTCTTCCTGAACAAGGGAGTGGAGAGGTTTGGGGAGCTCAGTTTCTAAATCAGAGATTTTTCTGGTTGCTCAGGGACATGTCCCTTTTTAGGGGATAAAGGAAAAGGGAAAATCTGAAAATGCATGGAGTTGAAATACATTTTCTCTTCTTTTTTGATTTCAAGAGAGTCAAGACCTGCAGAGAAGCAGAGCAGCTGCTCTAATTAATCAGCTACCATCACCCAAAAGAGGATTCTAGGAAGTCGCCCTGCCTTCGCACCCTGCCAGCCCAATCCTCTCCGTCACCCTACTCTGTTCCCAGGCCAGAGGCTGATGAGTCTGCTCCCCTTCCTCTAGCAATTTTAATTTCAAGCCGTAAGTCATAAAATGATAAGTTTTTAAAAAGTGAGTTCTAAAAACCAGCCGTAACTCTCATGTCCCAACTATCATCATTTCTGTGTTCCTTTCTGGTCTTTTTTCATGCAGAGACAGGAAATTTGATTTTAAGTCCCCCAAGTGAAAACCTCTAGAGGCCTTGTGCTATAAAAAGCTGAGAACTTTGCTTTTCAGTCCCTTGGGAGAGAAGTCAAACATAGTCAGATCATCTTATCTAAAAGTACAAAAAGTACTTAAAGAGATTTTTTAAATGGTGTTTGAAAAGGTACAATAATTACAGCTCACACTATACATTTGTTGTCCACTTAAGGGTTCTCCTTTGGGGCTGGGGGTGGGCATTCTGGCTCAGTGTGGGCGTTCAGGTCCTTCTCCCCAGCCGGTGTTTTTACTTCTTACGAGTGCCTGCCGTGATTTATGAGAAGGCCGATTCCGATCCATCTGTCCCAGAGAAAAGACAGTTTGTTGGAGGTCTGTTTATCCTTTTGCCTATTTTTGCTACTCTAAGGACGCATCTTTTAGTGGCAAGAAATAACAGCAGTTAATTTTCCAGTGTCCTCATAGGCCACTCTGGAGAATACAACTTTTTCTTTTGACCATCCTACTCCCTGAGTTTGCGCCCTAGAACACTTTCATTTGAAAGTGGGGCCAGCCAGAGTCCCGACAGAGGGATGCTGAGCTCCTGATAACAGCAGCCCTGATATTGTTAAAATGAGGGTCCTTCAGGCCCGACACTTAACAAAGGTGGACTTCTCACTACTGTCACTGTCCTAAGATTTCAGTCTCACCAATAGCTCAATGGTTTAGTAAGCACATCTAAACCAGTATTTCAGCAGCACACTATCTGCCTCAAAACAGCATCTATGATTTCTTAAAAGATATGCAGGATCCCTTGAGGGGCACCTTATCAAAAGATGATATTCGCAGGTTCCAGAATCAGACTGCCAAGGTTTAAACACCTCGCCGTGTGGTCTTGGGCAAGCTGCTCGATCTCTTGGGGTGAATCAGTTTTCTCATCTGTGTTATGGGGTAAATTTTACCTCTGTGTTATGGGATTCTATCTCACTTAACCCTCACAATTTCCACAACAGTGCTGGAAATATGGGGAGCTCATGCTGGTTTGGGGACTGAAGTGCAGAGAATGAGCTGATGACAAAGTATAGGCCCTAGCAGATGACACAGTAGTAGAGCAATTAAAGAAAAAATTCAAATATAAACGTCCATAAAATATAGAGGCCTCATGCCAACAGGAGGCAGAAATGTATGATCCAGACGATCTGCAGATCAGCTCAGATAGACCAGACACACTGCAGACTTTTTAATATTGAAGTGTGGATTCAGAAGGTGGAAGGGGCTACCTTGAGAGAACCTGTCCTTCAGAATCTATTAGCACAAAATCTGTCACAAACAGTCATCCCACCAGACATCAGGTGGATGTACTTTTTCAGTCCAAGGACAACATCTCACTCAGAATTCCCAGGACAAAATGCCTGAGGTGGTGCTGGGCCTGAAAGCAGGTCACCCTGGCTCACTGCGTTGAAATGTTAACTATAAACGTGTCTTTCACAACATTTTCCTACGTGGCCTGTTGCCAAAGTGACTGAAGCCACCACATAGATTTTAACTATCTCCAGGCTTACCCAGGTTAAGATTTCCATTCTGGCCCTGCTGTGGAGAGATCTCAGCTTATTACTTGAAGAGGGCAACCTGGGAACTTGTTGATGAGGAACTGGTTCATGAGGAGTCAGTGGGAGACGTAGAACTGGTTCAGCATGAGGTCGTCAATAGCAGCCAAAGGCAGGGGAGCTGCCCCAGATTACGAGACTACAGTGACATAACGCTATATGCAGTGTGTTTCCAGTCCTTGATTGGATTCTAAGAGGGGAGAGAAAGTTATAAAAGGCATTTTTGGAACCACTGGAGGACTTTAAATATGGAGTATATTGTTTATAGAATGATCATTATTTTTCTTAGTTTAATAATGTTGTGTTGTGGTTAGGTAGGAAGAAGTAATTTTGATTTTTTAAAATTTCTTTCTTTCTTTCTTTCGTTTTCTTTCTTTCTTTCTAGAGAGAGGGGAAGGGAAGGAGAAAGAAAGGAAGAGAAACATTGGTGTGTGGCCGCGTCCCATGCAGCCCTCACAGGGGACCTGGCCCACAACCCAGGCATGTGCCCCGACCAGGAATGAAACCGGCAACTCCTGGTTCACAAACAGGCACTCAATCCACTGAGCCACACCAGCCAAGGCTGCAAGAAGTCATTTTCAGATGGTGCGTGCTGAAGTATTTAGTAAATAAGCATGTTATTTGCCATTTTTAATAGTTCAGCAAAATCTGTAGATAGAGCTCATGAGAAAGAAAAAGAGCAAGCAAATGTGGCAAAACAGTAAGAACTGATAGATCTACATGAATACCATGTATTTATTTTACTACTCTTACAATTTTTCTATATGCTTGGCAATTTTTTAAATAAAAAGCTGGGGAGGGGGAAGCTTTAAAAGAGATAAAGGTAAAACAATCACGCCTGCTCTCGTGGCTTCTGGCTTCGGTAGCTTGTAAAGGTGAGAGGCAGGATCAAGAGGGGTCAGAGGCGGTCACCTAGAATGAAAGTTGAGGCCCTGAGGAGGGAAGGGGGCCCTGGGGTGAAACATCCACAGGCCGCCTCTTCCCCTTGAAAACACTCTACTAGAAAGGGAGTTAAGAAATTACTGTGTAAACTATTCAAAACAAAGGTACATTAGCAGATTAAATCTCCCTGTATATTGAGAAAGAAAAATCATCTTGATGCACACGTGAATTTTGACCAAGGACAGGGATTTTTAATTTTTTATAAAACAAGAAAAAAACCCTACAAAAATATTTTAAAATTATATGCTTTATGTGACCATTCAGCCTTCTGGTCACCAAGTCATTCATCTAGCAAGGACTGGGTGATCAACATAGGGTAAGAATAAGGAATCAGTGAAGTCTGCGTGTAGGGCATTTTAATTACGACTTCCGTCTCTTCCTCAAGACCGGACGCTGGGTCAAGGAAAGTAGGAATGTAAATGACTGAAATCGTCCTCTCTGCCTCGATTTGATTTCCACTCCCCTCCAGGCCTTGTTAGAACAGATCAGCAAGACTGTTACAGGAGAGGGAGGCGGGGCAAGGCCGGGTCACGGGCTACTAAGAGGGACAGAGGGAACAGAAGGGCCTGAATGTCTCCCAGCCTGTGAGCACGGGCTCAGGAGAAGCCCTGCCTTATCCAGTGGACATCAGTAAAGGACAATATATTGGTGGCTTTCAAGCATTCTTTCAACTTATTCCTTACCAAAGCCATAGCCTAAATTTGTTGTCAAAAAATGCCAAGAAACATTATAATTACTCAACCTCCTTCAGAGGAGTGCTGACAGTGACATCTACTTCATTTCTGTTTGTGTTTTTAACATAGCCAAGAATATGAGCGTACCGTAACACTGCAGTTCTAGATCACTTGAACCAGGAACTGGTGCTAATAAACTTCTGTAACAAAGTAGAATGTTAAATTTGCTGTACCTATTGTTGTCAACTCAACACAAACATATTTACTTAAAAAGCAAAACAAGAAACAGTGCCTACGCATTCATATCATTGCAACACCCTACCTTCCGAAACTATCAACAGATTTCTCAAGCTTACAAAACAATCGGCAAGGGTGCTTTCAGCAGATCCATCACAGTGATCACTCACTGGGGAACATCAGATGGTGAGCTGCTTTAGTAGGAATTTCTATTGGTTTGGGACTTTTCCAGCATTTCACTGAGAATTTCATCATTAGCATTGGGAAGGGGATAGCATACTCAAATGCTATCCTAATCATGGAATCTGAGGAAAAACTCAAAGATTTCAGGAAGTCATACCTGCTTAAAATGCTGACATTTTACATAATTTCCAAAGCTGTTTTCATATACTTCATGTTATTTAATTTTCAGAGAAACCCAATGAGATAGACAAGGCAGGTGTTATCCTCATTTTACGGATGAGAAAATAGGCTCAGTCAGCCTGGGATTTGAACTGGTTTTTATTTGTGTGTTTTAACTCTAAGATTAATGTTTGTTCCACCTTGCTCCAATGCAAAACAGAACTTCCTCTGTAACCAATAAATACTTAACTTTTTGAGAACAAAGAACTTGAGGCATCTAAATCCCAAAACAAAGCAAGAGCTTCATCTCCCATATCTCTCTCCCCACCCAACAAAAGCAACTTGGTTAATAAGTCACTTCTCTGATAGTGGCATTAGACTCATCAATGAGAAGATGCTTTCAGGTGTTTACTTTCTTTTGCGTCTGTAAGAGCTCAGAGACACTCACTGGTTACCATTCAAAGCAAGTGTTATCTACAAAATAGGCCTGTGCACACATAGACAAAGAAACCAGCATTTAATTTGGAAGTGGCTGAGTTTCCCAACTGTTTCTCTGGCTGTGTATTCACAATTGATTGTGTGCTCACAATACATCTTTCCTAAGTCGAAGACCAGAGCTTTAACAATGCCACCCTGCACCCATAACTGCAGTGTTTGGTTTGGTTTATCTGTCTAAAGGAGCAACACTGACTGTTCAGGCTCTGAACTGTGCCAGAGCAGACCCAAGATTACACACAGGTGCCACCACCAATGAACATTTTAAGGTCAAAAAAATCTCCCAAGCCCAACTCTTTGGCTTCATCAAACTATATAATTAGCTTGATCTCATATCAGCTCCTACCTGAAAAAACAGGTTGAGAAATGCCCATTTCTGAAGAAGCATGCGGAAATGCAGGTGTTAATAAGCCACCTGAGTTTACACACACATTAAAGCATATCTTATCTTGATCTCTGTTAGTTTGTATCTGTTTAATTAATTACGTCCTGCCAACTTCACAAAGGATGTGAGGCAGCTTGGTCACATAGCACACTGCTCACTGGCAAACTGTTCTCCAGAAAGAGTGGGCCAGATGCCTAGAGTTGACTTCATATACATCAATGATGATGGCCGTCAGGCCTCTTGCTAGACACCACGTTCCCATGGGCCGTGACACAGGAACCTCAGTGAAAAGCTCAAGTACAGATACAGAGCCATTCTGGAGGTGCTTTCTGACCCCATCAGGCACTAGCTCACAGTGGGGCCAGGTAGTCCTGGTTCACCTGACAGTCACAGCTCTATATCCACCATTAGCAGCACATGGTGGCCGACCAGCCTCTATCCTTCCTGGCAGTGTGCCTCTATTGACCTCAGTGGAATTTAAGAAATTTGTAGACAGGGACCTGATTCACACTCTCCCCTATTTCACTTCACTACACTCAATCCAATGGTTGGGCTGAAAGGATGAGGCAGATTCTTAAGAAAGGATGGGCAACAAGATTTGACAGGGCTTTTTCTGTGCTCAACATGTCAGCAATACTCCACCAGAGAGTGAGTAATGGGGCACTACCTTGAGACATGTCTAACCATCACTCAGAGTTAGAGGCGCACTTACAGGCCAGTAATAAAGTAAGGTTCAAGCTGCCTTCTCCATTTAACACACATACAAGTTGGCATGAAAGGGTATGACAAAGGCCCAGGAAAAAAGCTGGGAAGGAGTAGTTTTAACCATGGCTTTTGCATGGGAGGAAGGGCAAGATGAGGCAGCAGAGGATGCGGGTGGTGATATAGCCACACATGGATGACTTCTATCTAATGGAGAGAAACTTAGGTGGGATAGAACCACATCTGAAATTTATCCTCTTCCGTTAAAATGCAGGAAGATTTTTAAATACTTCTCATATAGGCATCGGAGGAATTCAGGCAATAGAGAAATCTTGTTGCAGGCGTTTTGTATGTTTCTGCATTTTTGTGAATTTTAAAAAAAGATTTTATTTACTTATTTTAGACAGAGGGGAAGGGAGAAAAAGAGATAGAGAAACATCAATGTGTGGGTGCCTCTCGCATGTCCCCTACTAGAGGCCTGACCTGGCCTGCAACCTAGGCATGTGCCCTGACTGGGAATTGAATTGGCAACCCTTTGGTTCACAGGCCAGTGCTCAATCCACTGAGCCACACCAGCCAAAGCAAGGGGAGGGACAGAAACATCGATGTCAGAGACAAACATTGATTGGCTATCTCTCACACACTCCCCAACCGGGGACTGGCCTGCAACCCAGCCATGTGCCCTGACCAGGAATCAAACCAGCAGCCTTTCATGTTGCAGAATGATACCCAACCAGCCAAGCCACAGTGATCAGGAAGATTTTTTTAATCATGTAAGCGATATCCTATAGTGTGAGTTCAGTCATTCTCAAAAAATCTTTTGCTCAGCCTATATAGTCCTGCTGATGGCCAGAGTTAAACTGATCAGCAGCAAACTAGGTCAGGAGCATCACTGTGTTTCTTACAAGATTATCTCTGGGCTACTTGCAATAGAATTTGGTACAACTACAGACTCTTGGGCTCCACCCAGAATGGAAATCTCATGAGTTCAGGAGTTTCAATTTTTCACAATACCTCAGTTAACTACAGTACACACCATTAAAGAAACTCTTTAGTGAAACAATATAATATAGAAAACTATACATTGTACAGCTCACTGTGGACTTTATAAAGTGAACATATGGTTGTGAAGCCAGCACTGTAGAAGCACCTTTGTGCCTACATCCAGGCACTACCTCCTCTTGTGGATTCATTCATACTGTTGTGTAAGTGTAAGTCATTCATTCTCAGGGCTGTATCGTGTGATGTGAACCAAATGGAGAACCACCGCCACCCAGAATGAAACATAGGCAGAGCTATGCACGGATATGCCACCACTTATATCACAAGGCACTCTCCTCCATTTTTACCACAGGGTCAAACTTTGCCAGGAACTACAGAAGTCACACTGTAACCAAAGTCAGATGGGCCAGAGCAGCAGCTGTTTTTCAGCTTTAGGGAGGCTCCTTCCAGGGGGGTCTGATAACCATAGAGGCAGTACAAATATCTTCTCCTGACACAGGTTTTTCAACTCTGCCTCATGAGGTCTCATCAGAGTCGAATTCTTTTCTGCCCACCACATTTGCTGAGATGTAGCCAGTGTGGAGGCATCAGCACAGTAGTTACACTCCAAATTGTAATTCTGCTACTTCTGATGTAGCAGAATTACAGGTACCAAGCCCTGGTTCCCTTGAACTGTTGGGAGCCTCAGCTTCCTTGTGAGTAACACAAGTCTATAATTTATAGCTCAATAAAACTTGGGGCAGAGGGGAGATCCAAGATGGTGGAGGAGTATGTGAAACCTACACTAACTACCTCCCAGGACCAATCTGAAATTACAACTAAATTGTAGAGAAATCATCCTGAATAATTAATTGAACAATAGCTGGAGAGAGGTCTTATAACAAAAAACAGAAGAAACCACTTCACCACAACAAGACTAGTAGGGGATACAGAGGGGGCATGAGAGGGCTGGCTGCACTCCCACAAGTGGCAGCTGAAGTGCTGAGGGATATTTCAGTGGTTGAGGGTGTCCCCATGAGAAGTGTGCAGTCTAAACCCCAAGCCGGGCTTCCCAGCCTGCAGCACCAGAGTCAGAAAAGAAGCCAGATAAATCCAGCTTTGAAAAGCAGCAGGGTTTCTGTCTGTGAGGGAGAGATGGCTAGAGATGCAGAGAGCCTCTTAAAGGGTCAATGCTCAAAATCTTGTTTGCAACCAGTTACCCTGGGCTCTGGCAAAGGAGGGCAGAGTGGACTAGAGAAGCTTGAGGAGAGTCTGGGGTTGGTGGCTCTGAGGAGAGAACTGGAGGAACATCCATCAGAAAATCTGTGCTGAGTCATTCTCCATATTGAAGAAGCCATCTTTCTCAGGCAGAGCACTCCTCTCCAAGTGGCATCAGCCTGATGGGAAACAATAGCCCCACCCACAGGAATGACTTTGCCCCACCCAGTGGAGCTTAAGCCAGACTGCTGATTACAACTTGATTGGTTTAACAACTGAGTGGTTTGATGGGTGGTTAGTTTAACAGCTAAGGCTGAAAATACAAAGAATCAGCCAAAATGGGAAGACAAAGAAACAGACCCCAAATAAAAAGGCAAGAGAATTCTCCAGAAGAACTAGATGAAATGGAGGCAAGTAATTTATCAGTTAGAGAGTTTAGAGTAATGATTCAAGGATAGTCAATAGCATGAAAAAAGACAAAGAAACCATAAAAAAGGACCAGTTGGAAATAAAGATATTTATTTCTGATAATAAATATCTGATATAATATCTGATATAAAAATATACTGGAAGAAATAAACAGTAGGTTATATGAAGCAGAGGATTACATCAGTAATGTGGAAGACAAGGTAGAAAAAAATACACAGGTGGGGCAACAAAAAGAATGAAATTTTAAAAAATGAGGAGAACTTAAGAAACATTTTGGACAACATGAAGCATAACAATGTTCTCATCATGGAAATACCAGAAGGAGAAGAGAGTGAGCAAGGAATCGAGAACTTATTTGAAGAAATAATAACTGAAAATTTCCCTATCTGGTGAAGGAAAAAGAAACACAAGTCTAGGAAGCCCAGAGAGTCCCAAGCAAGCTGAACCCAAAGAGGCCCACACTGAGACACATCACAAGTAAAATGACAAGGCTTAAAGACAAGGAGAGAATCCTAAAAGCCACAACAAAAAAGCAGAGAGTTACCTTTAAGGAAGCACCAATTAGACTGTCATTAGATTACTCAACAGAAACATTTCAGGCCAGAAGTGAGTTGTGTGAAATATTCAGAGTGATGAAAAGCAAGGACTTACAACCAAGGCTACTTGACCCAGCAAGGCAATCATTTAAAATTGAAGGAGAAATAAGGGGCTTCCCAGACAAGAAATATTCTAACAATAAAATGGCACAACATGCATATCTACCAATAATTACCTTAAATGTAAATGGCTTAAATGCTGCAATCAAAAGACACAGGGTAGCTGAATGGAAAAGAAAACAAGACCCATATATATGCTGCCTCCAAAAGACCCATCTCAGATTGAAAGATATACACAGACTAAAAGTAAAGGGATGGAGAAGGATATTTCATGCAAATGGAAAAGAGAAAAAGCTGGGTTAGCAGTACTGTATCTGACAAAACATACTTTAAAACGAAGGCTATATAGCAAGAGACAAAGAAGGACACTACATAATGATAAAGGGAACATTCCAACAAGAGGATATAAACCTAATAAACATTTATACACCCTACATATGAGCACCTAAACATATTAAGCAAATCTTGATGGATATAAAGGGAGAGATCAACAGAAATACAGTCATAGTAGGAGATTTTAGCACCACAATGACTTCAACAGATAGATTTTCCAGACAGAAAAATCAACAAGGAGATAGTGGCCTTAAATGAGATTCTAGACAAATGGATTTAACCAATATCTTCAGAGCATTTCACCCCAAAGCAGCAGAATATATATATTTTCAAGAGCACATGGAATGTTTTCTAGAATGGACCACATGTTAGGACACAAAACAAGTCTCTTCTTAAATAAATTTAAGAAGATTGAAATCATATCAAGCATCTTTCCTGACCACAATGCTATGAAACTAGAAATCAATCACAAGAAGAACACTAAAATACACAGAAAGACATGGAAGCTAAATAACATAACATTAAACAATGAATAGGTCAACAATGAGATCAAGGAAGAAATCAAAAGATATCTTGAAACACATGAAGATGAGGATACAACAGTCCAAAATCTGTGGGACACAGGGAAAGCAGCTCTAAGAGGAAAATTCATAGCATTACAGACCTTTCTCAAAAAAAAAAAACCAAGAAAAGTTCAAATAAACAATCTAACTTCACACTTAAAGGAGCTTGAAAAAGAACAACAAACAATGACCAAAATAAGTCTCTGGGACATCTCTAAGTGTACCAACATCCAAATCATAGGGATGTTGGAGGAGAAGAGGAAGAGCAAGAAATTGAAAACTTATTTGAAAAAATAATGAAAGAAAACTTCCCTAATTTGGCAAAGGAAAAAGACAAACAAGTCCAGGAAGCACAGAGTCCCAAATGAGTTGGACCTAAAGAGTGGTCACAGCAAGACACATCATAATTAAAATGCCAAAGGTTAAAGACAAAGAGGGAATCTTAAAAGCAGCAAGAGAAAAGCAGTTACCTCCAAAGGAGAACCCATAAGACTATCAGCTGATTTCTCAAAAGAAACTTTGCAAGCAAGAAGGGACCAACAAGAAGTATTCAAAGTGATGAAAAGGAAGGACCAACAACCTAGATTACTCTATCCAGCAATGCTGTCCTTTAGAATGGAAGGGCAGATAAAGTGTTTCCTAGACAGGGTAAAGCTAAAGGAGTTCATCATCACCGAGTCATTATTTACATGAAATATTAAAGAGACTTGTTTAAGAAAAAGAAGATCAAAACTATCAACATTAAAAAGGCAACAAATTTACAACTATCAACAATGAATCTAAAAAACAAACAAACAAGGAACAATGGGTAGGTACAAAATAGACAGGGGGAGGTTAAGACCAGTGTAGGAAATGGAGAAGCCAAAGAACTTATATGCATGACCCATGGACATGAACTAAGGGGGGAAGAAAGAAGGATACCAGGCGGAGTGGGGCAAAGGTGGAAAAATTAGGACAACTGTAATAACATAATCAATAAAATACACTTTTAAAAAGAAAACAAACTCACAACTGATTTAAAAAAAAGAATAAACTAGGAATAAACCTAACGAAAGATATAAAAGATCTGTACTTGGAAAATTGTAAGACACTGAAGAAATTGAAGGAGATACAAATAAGTGGAAGCACATACTGTGTTTATGTACAGGAAGATTAACATCATTAAAATGTGCATACTACCCAAAGCAATCTATAGATTCAGTGCAATTCCTATCAAGATTCCAATGACATATTTCACATAACTAGAACAAATATTTCAAACATTTATATGGAACTACAAAAGGCCCCACACAGCAACAGAGAAAAAAGAACAAAGTTGAAGGAATCATGCTACTTAATATCAAATTATTCTATAAGGCCATAATAATGAAAACAGCATGGTCCTGACATAAAAACAGACACATAGATCAGTGGAGCAAAATAAACAGCCCGGAAAGAAACTCACACCTTTAGAGTCAATTAATATTCAATAGGGGAAGTAAGCACATACAATGGGCAAAAGATAGTTTATTCAATAAATGATGTTAGGAAAATTGGACAGGTACATGCAGAATAATAAAACTAGACAACCTTCTTACACCACAAACAAGAATAAATTCAAAATGGATCAAAGAGTTAAATGTTATACCCAAAACCATAAATATCATAGAAAAAAAATAGGCATCAAAATCTTTGAGATTGCTTATAGTAATATTTTATGAAACTTATCTCCCGGAGGAAAACAAAAGAAAAAATAAACAAATGGGACTATATCAAACTAAAGAATTTCTGCACAGCAAAGGAAATCATCAACAAAATATAAAGACAGCCCACAGCATGGGAGAACATATTTGTCAATACATCTGCTAAAGGTTAACATCCAAAATTCATAACGAAAGTATAAAACTCAACACCAAAAATACAATCAAGCCAATTAAAAAATGGGTAAAGGACTTGAACAGACATTTCTCCAAAGAGGACATACAGATGGACAACAGACACATGAAAAAATATCCAATGTCACTAATCATCAAAGAAATGAAAATTAAAACTACTATGAGATATCATCTCACACCTGTCAGAATGGCTATCATCAATAAATCAACAAACAACAAGTGATGGTGAGGATGTGGAGAAATGGGAACCCCTTTGCACTGTTGGGAATACAGACTGGTGCAGTCACTGCAGAAAGCAGTATGGAGATACCTCAAAAAATTAAAAATGGATATGCCTTTTGACCCAGTGATCTCACTTGTGGGAATATATCTGAAGGAACCCAAAACACTAGGTCAAAAGAACATAAGCATGTCTATGTTCATTGCAGTATTATTTATAATCACCAAGATATGGAAGCAGCCCAAGTGTCTGTCAGTAGATGAATGGATAAAACAACTATAGGACATTACACAATGGAATACTACTCAGCCATAAAAAAAAATAAGAAAAATTTTACCCTTTGCAAGAGTATGGATGGACCTGGAGAACATTATGCTAAGTGAAATAAGCCAGTCAGAGAAAGACAAATACCATATGATTTCACTCATATGTGGAATCTAATGAATAAACTGAACTAACAAGGAAAACGGGACAGACTCCTAGATGGAGAGCAGATGACAGCCAGTGTCGGAGGAGAGGTGAGAGGGTGGAGGGATCGCACAGAAAGGAAAAAGGACTCATGGACGTGGACAACAGTGTGGTGATTGCTGGGGGAGGTGGGTATAGGGAGACTAAATGGTAATGGAAAAAATACAATAAAGATTAAATGTAAAAAAAACCTTGGGGATGGGAGGCAGGGATGGGTGGGGTGGTGGAGCGTGGCGGGGTGAAAATGGAGACAACTGTACTTGAACAATAAAAAAAATGTGGGGAATAAAAGGCAAAAAAATAAAAAGCCTACGTCTGTACCTCATGGGATTATTATAGGGAGTAAATGAGCTAACATTTGAAACCGGCTCTGGCGCAGCATCAGGCAAATGCGTCTGAGAGGTGAATGGTTTGCTCGATGCCTTGGAGTCACACAGACACTAAAGGATCATATGGGTCCCGTGCCAAAGGAAGAAAGGGGTTGGTGTGATTTCAAGTGTATTAGTCCAGCCTAGTTCTTAATCTACCCCCTTTAAAGGATTATATGTATTGAAGGTTCATTTGTTATCCATATTTCTCTTAAATCTAACAGGTGTTAATTAACATGCCTACACACTTTTAATAACCTCAGGTAGCCAGAATTAATGGGAATCAAGTCAATCATGATTCTGAGGTTGGATTACTTTTAAATGGGGTGTTGTCCCAAACTTGGATTTTTCCCCCCAATGATGGATTAACAATTCTGTTACTAGAAATACCACAGAATCCAATCTCTCATTCATTTTAGCTTGTTTTCTGAAGCTATGATACTTTGTACATATGAAATGTTTCAAGTATTTCCTGAGCTGCTATAGCAACCAGGACACAAGGTGAGCCACAGGCCCATCTTTCTCCTCCGCGCCTCTCCAGACCCTTTGTGACCCGAATCTATTCCACAGGCCCACATCCCTGTCTCCCCATCACGTTACCTTTGCTCCCTGGACATTCATTCTGTAAGTGTCCTGGCTCTTTCTGCCTACAGAAGTCATACATGCTTTTTAAAAATGTGTGCCTTCAAAAATACACACTGTAGGACATGAAACCTATCCACATACCACTCCACTCACAAAAATAGATTCCAGATGGATTCAGGTGCTATAAATATAAAACTAAAACTATAAAAACATTGAAAAAAGTATAGACTATATTTACGACCTTGGGGCAAAGAAGGCCTTTTAAAATGAGACATAAAACATAAAAGCATAAATAAAAAGATTGATGAATATGACCTCATGAAAGTTAGAAACTTCACTAAGGCAAAAAGTATTGAAAATTAAGTTTTAAAGACAAGCCACAGAACGGGTGAAGATACTTGCCACATATACAATAAAGGACATCTAAGAAGGCCTACAAATGAGAAAAATGGACAAATGGCATGAGGAAAGATAAGTCACTGAAAAGCTTTGCATGTAAGTCCCACAGGGACAGAGGCCTGTTTGTTCACTGGTGTCTCCGGCCACTGGAGCTCAGCCTCAATGTCTGTAGGAGGTGGGATAAGTGTAAACACATGCCCGCTGTGATTTTTCATTGTGAAAATAGAATTTAAAATGGAGATTATCTTTTTTACCCATGAGATGGGAAAATATTTAAACCTCAATGTTTATAGAAGGTGAAATAAATGTATAAACATGCCCATTCTGATTTTTAATCATGGAAGTACAATTTAAAATGGAGATATATTTTTTTTACCCTTTGGATTGGAAAATATTTAAAGCGTTGGTTAGGGTATGGGGAAATGTACATACTCGTGTGGTGTTGGGAGTGAAACAATACATCTTATGGAAGGGCAATCTGTCAGCATGTACCAAGCATAAAAATGCATGCACCTTTCGATTTAGCGATGCCTACCTTGGGAAATTACTGAGCTCATGTGCTTGTCAAAGGTATGGATCACAGCACTGCCGGAAATCCCTAGAAGTTGTAAATGCCCTAAGTACCCATCAGCATGGCAATGATAAAACAAGCTATGAGGAAATCAAACCGGGAATAGCACGAAGCAGTTAAAGACAGTGAGGCATGGCTACATGTGCCAACCTCCAGCACCCAGGGGGGAAAAGGCAGGTTGCCTGCTGATGTGTGTGGGGGGACACCCGTAAAATGGAACTGTCTTCATGTGTACACACGTAAATGCATAGGAAAAAGTTTGCATATGAACCTTTTTTTTGTCACAGTCTATTCTGGACATTTCCCACATCAAAACATAAAAACTACCCCATTCTCTCAGAAAGGCTGTATAAAGTTCCATTGCTGGGTACAGCATAAAGTAGTCAAATCTCTGTTGATGGCTTGTTTTTAAACAGCTTTTATTGAGATATAATTCATATACTATACAATTCACCCATTTAAAGAATATAGTTTGATGGTTTCGGTATGTTATATTAGTTTTAAAAAATTGTGTAAGACATGTGACATGAATTTTGTCATTTTAACCATTTTAAGTATACAATTCAATAGCACTAATTAGATAACTACCATTTTCATTTCTTACTGTCGTAAATAATGCTCTACATCTACACCCTCACACACACTTCGTTCGAATGCATTTCTCTATGGGACAGAAAGCTGTCATCTGCTGAGGGCCAGTGATAAACAGTGATAAGAAGAAACATGGGCTGTTCTTTTTCTGTGATTATTACATTATTATTAAGCATGATTTTAAACCCCTTGAAGAGACAGGGGACTTTCCAAAACAAATGTAGAAGTGGGAAAACAAAAACTCTGATTTTTCTATGTTCATTCACCAATAAAAGCAAAAGATGGTTTGTTACCCATACCCTAGTGCACCTATGCTAGACCCCAATGGAGTCAGTTATCTGGTGTCGGACAGCTTATTCTGAGTCTTCTTTGCCAACTCTACCATGGACAACTGGACCCTACAGAGAGAGACAGAGCCTTCATACTAGGTCTGGTTTCCTAACCTGGACTCCACAGTCTCATTAGAGGGTGACCTTCAGCAATTCATTTAATCCAACATCCTCATGGTCCTCCTCTGGAAAACAGAGGGTCTGGCCCGGATGCTGTAACTTGTCTGGCCCAGGTCACAGGGTGTGCTGGCAGGAATGAGGTCAGCCTAAATCTGCAGGTGCAGTGGGGGCGGGAGCCGAGCTCTGCAGACTGGGAGTTCAGGTCTGAGTCAACCAGCTACTTGCTTCATGGCCCTGGGCAAGTCAGTCTCTAAGTTGTCACTTGGTACTTATCCTGCAAGATGTTGTGAAATTCAGTGAGATAAAGCACAAATCTTGTGCCTGACACCTAAGATGCCCTCAATAAACAGCAGCTTCAAGTATTTTAAACACTAAAGCCTGTGTCAGTGCTACACTTCCAAGTTGCTAAATACCCCAATTTCTATAATAGCCAATAAGAGTAGCATACACTTCTATAGCATTTATTATGTGCCAACCACATTTTGAGCACTTAATATCTAGTAACTTATTTAACCCTCTCATCAAACTATGAAGTAAAAACTATCATTTCCATTTTACAAAAGAGGAAATAAGCACACAGAGGGTAAGCAGCTGGTCCAGGAAAACAGTTACTACACAGTAAGACCAGGATTTGAACCCAGGTAATCTGTACTCTTCAGAGACTGTGTTCTTAACCACTATTAATAACTGTCATATTATTGTTTCACAAATAGTTCTGTATTTATGGACATGGGTATAAATATGGCATTTTCTTCTATTCTGAAAGCCCCCCAATTTCAATACCTGATACCAAGATCTTTTCTTATGAAGATTTTAAAAATTAAAATTACTTTGTTAAACAATCAATTAATCTATGATTAAAGTGACTGCCAGATGATAACTTGTTTTAAAGGTGGCTATATTAAAAAACAAATATAAGGAAAGGCATTATTATACTCTATTGGTCACTTACAACCTCTAAAATCACACTGTGATTCTTATGAGCCTGAGATGATTTGGAACTCAAAAGCCTGGAGAGTTACCATCTCTCCAATAATAGGCTCCATTCTGGTCCATTAGCTGACTGTATTTCCCTAGAGTTTCCACCTCTAAACTGAGTTGTTTATCACTAGACTACATATACCATTATACCAGCTCATAATGTGTCCCTTAGAGGAAATATAGTTTGGGCTGCTGATGAATGGAGCATGCCCCAGTGTTTGGCAGTCTGGGATTCTTTTTTTAAATTGATTTTAGAGAGAGGTGGCGGGGAGAGAGAGAGAGAGAGAGAGAGAGAGAGGGAGAGAGAGAGAGAGAGAGAGGGAAACATTGATTGGTTGCTTACTATATGCACCCCAACCAGAGATCAAACGTACGATCTAGGCATGTGCCCTGACAGGGGCACTGAACCCACAACCGTTTGGTGTATGGGATGACACTCCAACCAACTGAGCAACCCAGCCAGGGCAGCAATGTGGGATTCTGTTAATTTACCCAGTGTAAAAGGTTTTTTTGTTTTTCTTTAATGCATTTCTAGCTCCACCTCTAGTATGCAGGGAAAAGCTTTCCCCTGTTAGCAAGTGGGACCCCAGTGGTGAGGACGGACATGGTTACATGTTAACCCAACCATCTCATTCACAGGACACACAGTTGAGGCTGGCCAGCATAGCTCAATGTCTCTACATTGGTGTCTTCCCTTCCTGGACATTCAGGATGCTGAGTGAGCTTGATGTCTTATACATAATCTTCCCTCAGGGGTTCTGCAGCCTTAGCATCCAAGGCATCTTAGTCTGTGCTCACTGGAAAACCCAAAGTTCCTGAGGGCCAGATTGTGCCTCCTACTCTCTAGCTCCACCTTGTCAATGAACAGAGTCTGTGTAAATCTGAGTCAGCTGTGAGGAGGGAGCTCTTAGCCAAGGCAAACCAGGAGAAGTAGTGAAGTGTTTCTGAGTTTCTTCAGATATTTAGAGAGACTGTATCTGCCCCGATCATAGCAAGGACATGGGCAAGGGGAGGGTTAAGATATCTCTTTCCTAACTCAACCGATAAGTGATCAGCCAAGTACTCTGTTATTTACACAAGCCCCTAGCATTTGGCTTGTTATATAGAATATATTCAGTATTTTCCTAACAGATAGCATCTTGTTTCGATCGGTTCCAGAGGGCTCTGAACCTTTGTAAAGCACCACTGATACACGTCCCTCTAGAATACTATGTTCCAAAGGGTGGGAACTGATACCCCTTGGCATGCGCCCGGGAGTCCGGCATGTTGCCTTGCTTGCGGCACATCCTCAGTCTGTTCTTGCACAGGTAGCCTGGTCATGCCACCCACCCTGGTCACGGAACTTTCATACAATAAAGCCTGATGTGAAAATCCAATGTAAGAAGTTAAAGCTGAGGTGCCCTGGTTTAAGGAAGGGGACCCCAAACTGCCAATTACCTTACCCACTGAAGTATTCCAAGTCACCTCACAAAAGCCTCCAGGCCCCACAGATGACTTGAAAGCTCGGAGAACTGGGGCCTTCAATCTTGACAGGCCTGGGTCGGAGTGCCCGGCTCTGCCACTGTCTGACCAAGTTGTCTTGGACAAGTCACCTTTCCCTAAGCTTCAGCTTCCCATCTCTAAAACAGGGATAGCACGACCTGATTCCCTGATGTCAGGATGTAAAATAATGTGAAAGTAGCCAGTACGTAGTAAGCATTCAACAAAGTGTCCAACTTTATTACTAATCCTCAAATACCCCCTTTTTATTCCTTTTTAAACATATTTTCCCAAGGACAGAGAACAGAATGTCCTATGGAAACAGTTCTCTTGGGGCTTACACATACTGCATTTTCAGTGAAGAGTTACAGGAGTCAAAATATTTTCCCTATTTATCACTGTTCTTTGAACGATCTGTTTTGTAAAAACAACCACCATGATAACAAAAATCCCTCTATAACTTTGTATTTCCCAGTGAGCACAAACTAAGATCCCTGGATGCTGAGATACATTGGACACTGCTGTCTGTCTTTATCCTTGTCCACACGGGCAAGGGCAGGCCCGTGTCCTCGGCACACAGGGCTCCAGCTGCTCTCTGCAGCACCACCCCGCCCTGCCCTTCTGACTTCAGTATCTTTTTCCATTCATTCTACCTGGAATCCTTATCCCCTCACCTATCTGCCTGGTAACATCCAAAGCTTTATTCAAGTATCAGCTTCCCTGATAAGCCTTTCTGGACTTTATCAAGCACCCTAGGGGCCAGGCCTGTGTTACAATGCTTTCCCCATTGAAGTGCAGACCAGGCTCCCGCCTGAACTCCCAACGGGAAAGGTCCAGGTCATGCATCCTCCCACACAGATTCAGGCAGACAACAGGAGCTCAGAAAATATTTGTTGAACAAATATAACAATGAATTTAAAAAGACAAATTTGGGGTAATGACCCAAATCTCTTAGTTACCAAGATATAATTTTAGATCCTCCATTTCTTCATCTATAAAATCTTTTTGTCCTCTCGGCTCTAAAATGGGAATGTAAATAACATGTCACAGGGTTTTTATATAGTTCAAAGGAGGAAAGTCTGTAAAGGGACTAGCATGGTGCCTGGAACTTAACAGGTGCCCTCTGTGCCCTGCCCGCGCTGCTCCGACTGAACAGCGTACCTAGACCATGAGATCAGGGTAAGCTCCCTCTCAGTGCGGCCACGCACCACCTGAAAATACAAGTGACTGTGTTTCATAATAACAGTGTTCCAAAATTATTTTTTCAAAGATTTTATTTATTTATTTGTAGACAGAGAAGAAGGGAGGGAGAAAGAGAGGGAGAGAAACATGAATGTGAGCGAAAAACATCAATCGGTTACCTCTTGTACGCAACCCAAACCCGCAACCCAGACACGTGCCCTGACCAGGAATCAAACCAGTGACCTTTCACTTTGCAAGATAACACCCAACCAACTGAGCCACACTGGTCAGGGTCCCAAACTATTTTTAAGTAGAAAGTAGCTGTTCCTGTCTTGTGCACTGCTGGTGGGAATGTAAATTGGTACAGTCACCATGGAAAACAGTATGGAGGTTCCTCAGAAAAAATGAGAACTACCATATGATCCGGCAATCCCACTTGTGGATATGTATCCACAGGAAATGAAATCTCCATCTCCAAGAGGTACCTGTACCCCATGATCACTGCAGCATCACTCACAAGCAGCCAAGGCATGGAAACAACCAAAGGATTTATAGATGGATGAATGGATGAAGAAAGCACAAACACTCACATCATTCAGCCATAAACAAGAAGGAAATCCTGTCATTTGCTACAATATGGGTGAAACTTAGCATTAAGCTAAGTGAAATAAGTCAGAGAAAGACAGTACTGTATGATTTCACTTACATGTGGAATCTAAAAAAGCTGAACTCATAGAGAGTAGAATGATGGTTACTGGGGGTAAGGGTTGGGAGGAATGGGCAGGTATTCGTCAAAGGGTACGAACTTCCAGTTATAAGAGAAATGAGGTTTGAGGAGCTCATATACAGCACAGTGAGTATAGTTAACAATACTGTGTTATATGCTTGAAAGTTGCTAAAAGAGTAGATCTTAAATGTTTTCACTACTATAACCACGAAATAGTAATTAGGTGATGGATGTGTTAACTAACCTTATTATGATCATTTTATAAGGTACATGTGTATCAAATCATCACATCATATACTTTAAGCTTACACACTGTTATATGTCAATTATATCTCGGTAGAGCTAGGAAAAAAATTATCTCCTCCTAGATACTCTGGCAGTTTTCTTTGAATTATAGATTTAGTTCATCTTGTTCAGTTTCTGTCTGGTTTGCATGCACAGAATTTGTCTACAAAGTTGCTGATTACAGAATCATTTCTTTCTGTGTGATCTATGTTCTGTGAGAGCAAAAAGAAACGACAGTGTGTGACACTCTTGAAACATTTCGAAGAAGTTCCAATGGTAAGACTGAGTTTCTTCTCAGTGAACAATTTGATCCAATTATGGTATTTACATCGGAATTCTTCTCACTGATTGTTCTCAGGGACTGTTATTAGTTGAACAGATTTGATAATACTCTGGTTGGTGCTCTGGTTTACTCACCCCAGTGTGTTGGTGTTTCCTTACTTTTTCATTTTTAAATTCCAGAAACTGCTGTTCTATCTTATTTCTTAAAGGGAATCTTTCTAATGCATGGGAAGGGAATTCTAATGCATGATGAATTATAAATTTATCAGAAATTTTTCCACCAGAAGAATTTTCCTATTTTATGATCGTGCAGGAGTCCCTAGAACAATAATGACTCCCCATGGGCTAAGCAAAAAGTCTTTAACCGAAGGAGCTGCTCCCTGACCCGCCCCTATCTCCTTCCTCCCTCCCTCTCCCCTCTCCAGCCACACCGAATTTCTTCTGTTCCTCAAGGTCAATACGCTCCTTCACTGCCAAGCCTTTCAACATGCTATTTATTGTCTTGCTTTCTCCCTCTCACCTGGCTGGCTTCTGTTTATCCTTTTGGTGTCAGCGACCACAGACACCCTTGGGGCCAATCACATCTGCTTTTATTGAATGACTCTCCCCTCCCACCCACCCTCAGACTCTCAACTCCCCCAGGGCAGGAACCACATCTTTTACCTCCATATTCCTATGCCTCATGCCACAAACTATATAGGCATTCAATACCTGTTTGCTGAGTAAATGAAATCAATCTGTCTAGACAAAAATAGAATTTAACTAACTGTCCTTTAAGATCTTTCACTTAACTTTACGGCTCTCAGTTTTCACTTAGGGCAGCATTCAGCAGGGTTGACCATGACCTCAGCAAGGAAAGAACTGACATGGTCTGTCCCATTCACTTCCGGCTTATCTCTGGGAACACCTGCAGTCACAGTAATGACCCTAAACTCCTGAAATGTTCAGTAATTAATGATGTTACTTTGTACCACCACGTCAGTGGGTCAGGATGTGCCAAGCTGAGTGAAAGCAGTGTTTAAAGTAAGCAGGAAGGTTCATAATGTGCACCTGGTACCGAGCATGGGTCTGCACGCTGGCCAGATGCACAAGGCGCTGGCCAGCTCCCTGGAGGAACTCTGAGCTGCTGAGACATGAGCTGGCTTCCCCAGGTGGAGGCACAATTCACAGCTGGAGAGAAACATCCACCTGTGGAAGCCTCACCGAGGGAGAGAAGAAAGTGTATGCTGACTTCTCTCATCTTTGCCTATATATTTCACTATCGTGCTGTTTCTTCACTCTATCCTTTGCTTAATAACTCCTAACTGTGAGTACAACTTTATGTTGAATCATTAGCCTTTCTGGCAATTCACTAGCGGGTGGTCAGGGGACCCGAAACAGCCTCTTTCTTGAACTGCTGCCCTTTCTTGATGTCTGTGATACCACCCCCTGTTTTTCTCTCGCCTCATTGCTGATTTTCTTTCCATCTCCTGTGTTGGCTTCTATCTCTACCGGACTCTAAACAGTACATTGTCCTACCGCTCTATTCCTGCCTTCTTTTATCTCCACTCTCTAGATTATTTTATTAGTTCCATGGGTTTCAGTGTCATCATATGTCTATATGTTGATGACCCTCAGTTTTATGTGTACAGCCCAGCCTCTCCCCCAAATCCCACACACATACCCAGCTGTCCTCTGGACACCCCCACTTTATGTCTACTAAGGATTTCAAACATATAAAAACTTGTCCAAGTCAGAGCTCATGATTTCACCCCAAACCTGTCCTCTTCTAGTTTTTCCCATCTTGGTAAACAAAACTCATACTCTCAGTTGACCAAACATAAATCCTAAAAGTCATCCTGGATTTTTAATTTTTCTCTGCCCACTCACCTTCCAATCCATTAGCAAATATTGTTGGTTTTATTTCCAAACACATCTCCAGGAGAGGAATCCCTCCACTTCTCTCATTTTCTAATCCAAATCACCATCAATATTGGCCTGGATTACTCTAGTTGGATTTTTTCCCCCTGCACATATACTTGCTCCTCAGTGATTCTCCACTCAGCAGCCAGAATCATCTTTTTTCAGACCTAATCAGATCACGTCATTCTGCGTAAAACTCCTCAAGCCTATTCTCAGAACAGAATTCAAACTCTCCATGTTTGACTGGCTGCTGAGGCGCTCTGTGGTCTGTCCCCAGCACACCTTTCACTCCCACTCCATCCAGGACCTCTCTCCTGGCTCACTGAGCTTCAGCTCCCCGGGTGGCGGGGGGGGGGGGGCGGCGGGGGGTGTGTGTGCACGGAGCACCCCTTCTACTTCCACGCCTCAGCGCTCGCCCTCCACCTCTGCACGACAGACTCTGAAAACACGTTTTATACATTAAAAAGTACATGTTCTTAAAACTCAAAAGATGACCAAACCCAATTACATGTTTGTTAAGGTTAGAATATGGTGTTTCCCAATTTATTTTTCTATTTCTTTACACATAGAAAGGAACTTACTAGCAACAAATGATAAACCAGCTAGGCTTATCTCTAGGATATCTCCAGTACAGTATGATTATTCCTCTGAGTCTGTTAGAGTAATAGAACAAACTGATGGGAAAGCTCCTGTGGAATTACCACATGTTAAAATGACCTGTGGTCCCCACCTGTTGCCAGGTGTCTACACTTTCACAAGAGTAAATACTCCCCTTTAAAAGAATTTTAAGGACTTTCAGTCAAGGTGGTGGCATAGGAAGCTTGCTTCCTAGCACAACCACATCAAAATTACAACTAAAATATAGAACAACCATCACTTAGAACCATCAGAAAATGTGCTGAATGGAAGGAAGCCTGACAACTAAGGAATTAAAGAAATCACATCCATCCAGACTGGTAGGAGGAGCAGAGATTTGGAGCAGGCTGGTCCCATACCAATGTGTGGTAGATAAAAATTCAGGAGGGATATCTCAGTAGTAAGGAGTCTCAGCCCCACACCAGACCCCCTAGCCCAGGGTCCCAGTGCCAGGAAAATAAGTCCCCACAACTTCTGGCTCAAAAAAAAAACCAAAACCAAAACAAAACAAAACAAAACCAGCAGGGATTGAGTCAGTGGAAGAAACTTTTAGAGTCCTAAGCAGTTCCTCTTAAAGAACTCACACACAGACTTACTCAGACTCACTCCCTCTGAGCTCCAGCACTAGGGTAGCAGCTTGAAAAGCACCAGTGGCATACAGGGAGAAACTGAAGTGGCTTGCATTAGAGCAAGAGCTGGAGACAGCTTTCTCCCAGAGAGAAAGGCAGGAAAAGACACTGTCCCTTTTCTGAACTCTCCCCCTAACAGAGCCAGTAGGCTGGTGCCATATCTAAGACTCCATCGACCTAGTTAAATTGTGTGTCCTGCCCTGGAGATTGCCAGAGACACTGTCCCATCCAACTATGTGCCCACCCAAGCTGCTTTTCCATAGGAATAGCTGGTCTTGACTCATGTTTCACAACTTCCTAAATCCTCTCAAATGAATAAGGGCCAGCCTCAGTGAGTCCTCAGTCCCTACACCTCTTGCTAAGTGGCCCCAGGCCTTGCACTAGCAGCAGCCAGCCTAGATTCACTGCTTGGCTTCACCTGGAAATCTCCAAGCCCAGCACAAATAGCAGCCATCTCAGATTGCTTTACAGTTCAGGCAGGGTGGCCCTGGGAAGAACACAGGTGGGGGCAGACCTTGCCCTGCACCACCCCAGAAATCTCAGGGCCTGCACACCCAGTAGACAGCTACAGACCACATCAAAGCACCACCACCTGTCCCTGCACAACTGATCCTCCCAGACGACAGAAGTTGGTGGTCAGTGGTCATAGCTAGTCCTTGCAGCTGACTGGCATGGATAAATCCCTCCCATTGACCTGCCAACAGCAACCAAGGCTCAGCTACAAGAGGAGGATATACTCAGCCCACACAATGGGTGCACCTCAAGTACTCAGCTTGAGTGATAGGGGAGGCTGTGCCACTGGACCCTATAGGACACCTGCTACACTAGTTCACACTACCAAGAGGGTCATAGCAGCTCTACCTAATACATAGAGACAAACACGGGGAGGCTGCCAATATGAGGAGAAACATGCCCTAAAGAAAACAACTGATCAAAACTCCAGAAAAAGAGCTAAACAAAATGGAGATAAGCAATCTATCAGATGCAGAGTCCAAAACACTGGTTATGAGGATGCTCAAGGGACTTAGTGAGGACCTCAGTAACATAAAAGAGATTCAGTCAGAAACAAAGGAGAAACTAATTGAAATAAAGAACAATTCATAGGGAAACAACAGTAGAGTGGGTGGAGCTGAGAATCAAATAATGATTTGGAACATAAGGAACAAGAAAACAACCAATCAGAACAACAAGAAGAAAAAGGAATTTAAAAAAAACCCCAAAAAACTGGAGGATAGTGTAAGCAATTTTCAGGAAAACTTCAAGTGATTCAACACTCTCATCATAGGGATGCCAGAAGGAGAGGAAAAAGAGCAAGAAATTGGAAATCTATTTGAAAAGTAATGAAACACAGCTTCCCTAATTTGGTGAAGGAAATAGACATGCAAGTCCGGGAAGCAGAGACTCCTAAACAAGATGGATGCACTCCAAGACACATCGTAATTAAAATGCTAAAGGTTAAAGGTAAAGAGAGACTCTTAAAAGCAGCAAGAGAAAAGGAGTTAGTTACCTAGAGGGAAGTTCTTATAAGACTGTCAGCTGATTTCTCAAAAGAAACTTTGCAGGCTAGAAGGGATTAGCAAGAAATATTCAAAGTCATGAAAAGCAGACGCCTACAGTCAAGATTGCTCTGCCCAGCAAAGCTATCATTTAGAATCAAAGGGCAGATAAAGAGCTTCCCAGACAAGAAAAAACTAAAGGAGTTCATTGTCATCAAACCATTATTATATGAAATATTAAAGGGAATTATTGAAGAAAAATGAGAAAAATAAAAACTATGAATAGTAAAGTGACAAAAATATATATCTGTCAACAATTGAATGTAAAAAACAAACTAAGCAAACAAGACAACACAAACAGAGACAGATTCATGGATACGGTAAAGCATTTTGATGGCTGCCAAATGGAAGGGCTTGTGAAGGAATGGGTGAAGAAGTGAGGGAATTAAGAAGTACAAATATGTAGTTAGGGAATAGCCATGGGGATGTAAAGTACAGTGTAGGGAATGGAGTAGCCAAAGAACTTATACGCATGACCCATGAACATGGACAATGGTGAGGGGATGTGGGGCAAGGGTCCTGGAGGGGATGTGGGGCAAGGGTCCTGGATAGTCGGCAAAGGGGGAAAATTGGGACAACTGTAATAGCATAATGAATAAAATATAATTTAAAAAATAAAAGAATTTTAATAGTTGGGCTCAACTGAGTCACCAGCAATGGCATGTGAGTGAATATTAATAGGGACTAAAAATTAAAGCTAAGATACATTCAGCAGTCTATATACCTGTGTATTTCCCAAACCCACGCCTTTCTGAACCACTCACAGCAAGAATAGTTAAACATGTTGGCTGCTTTCATCTTAAATCTGTACAACATTGCTGAGTATGGAGGAAAAAAGACCCTTAAAATTGAGGGGTTTCAAATCTCTGTTTAACTTTTGGGGGGAAAGCCTTCATCACATGTTCCATTTCTCTATTTTTACATTCTCTAAATAGACACTTGAATTATTCTTGTGTTGTTCAGATAAAACCCAGGATATTTACTTAAACTCTGCTTAATGGAGGGGTGTGTGTGTGTCCTGTATTTACCTCTCTGCTTTTGATGCATGTTTGGTTAGGCTTGGGGGGCTGACGGGAGGGGGAAGAACAACTTTAGGCTTGTCAGTGAATAATTCATTATGTCCTTTACCTCCTGAAACACACTCACTTCCTCGCTGCCTCCTCCTCCGCTCTGGGAACTTATCTGGAGCTGTGGCATAATGAGGTCCTTAACTTCTACCTCTCCAAGTTATCATATTACTTACCATAAAATAGTTTTAGCCAAAAAAAGTTTACATTGCAAAAAAAATTCATTTTCTTAAGAGACTGAAGTACTTACTACATACAATATGTATAATCTTACAAAGTTATTACCTAAAGTTACATGTAGTATATGTAACTATATAAAAGTATATATAAAAATATACATCTTATGTACTTCTACAAAATAGTAACATATTATACTGTATGAAGGTATATTTACATTCATGTTTCATTTACCACACATGGAAGAGCTCTCTGCTTTGACCCTGAGATCGCCTGCCACATGTAAGCACGCATTGGCTTAGGATGCAGGGTGAACAAAGCCTGGTCCCTGCTCTCCAGGGGCAACGTAGCTGGAGCTACTGGAAGACACTGGGGAAGAGGGATGCAGGACCCTAACTCTGCCCAGGACTAGAAATAGGCTTCCAGGAAACGGTACCATTTTGAACTAAGCCTTGATGAACTGAATGAATGGTCAATGGTCTGTCACATCCACACCTGCTCTAAGAATGAACACTGTGCTGAATTTTACCTGTTGTGTGCCATGGGTGCAGCTCTCATGCCCTCAGAGAGATTCCTGTTGGAGAAACTAAAGACTTGGGAAAGTGCCTAATTGAAAGCCCTTTATTTAAACAAATAGAAGAGCTACTTAGCAGGTTTCTTCTGGTGAACTCTGTAATAGGGTGAACACTCCAAGTACATAAGCCCTATTTTTAATGCCTTCATACCCCACCAAAAAGGCCACTATCTGCAGCTCTGGGTAAATTCATGATAAGTCTCTGGGCCAGTTTGAAGGGAACTTGTTTGAAGCTGGCTGCGCCTTCCCTGACGCAGTGAAGACAAAGCCCTCGGTTTGAAGTTATGTATGTGAAAGGTCACAGACTAGAAACTTGGTCCTTCAACTTAAACATCTGACATGCACAGATGGGAAACATTATTCATGTGCAACTCATGTCTGTTTTAACACACACTCAAATTAGGACTTAACAAACCTCTCAGCAAACTGCTATAGTGTATTACATTATGTTGAATTGCTAAGAAGTTAGGGAGACTACCAATTGTTTTAAATCACTAGATAGGAAGATTTGATCTAATCCCCTTCCCCTAACCCAAATGCACATTGGTATTTAGTATTTTTTTAGATTTTAATTTAGGATTAAAAAATCTTTAGGTTCTTATTAACAAAATAAGATAACGGGTGAGCATATATTAGTTCCACTACTACCTATGTTTAAGATTCTTTTTATACTTTCCAGCTCTGCACTCTTACAGAAAAATTCTAAATATACAAACAGAGCTAATGGGAGTTGTCACCTCCCGACCCTAGATACGGCTGTCACCACTGTGTTACCTCTAGACACATGTGTGCACTGACTGAGAGCAGAGACCAAACACCTTTTAAGATGCTGCTCCGCGAATCTGAACGGGGTCCCTATCAGCTCTCTGTCTGTGACCGCAGACGAACTGCTCCTAACCCCATCAGTCTATGGCCCTTTTCTCAAGCCCAGTAGTCTGCAGCTCTCCCTTTACCATGCTGGCATGAAATTCCTAGAAAATATAATATTTATATACATAATTTCAAAAAGGTCAGTTTAGTGTTCGAACTGTATACAAAGGAGAAATAAAAGGAAAGCAACTTATAACAAAACATAGAATCAGAATGTAAAAATTTGGGCACAGTCCACTAGGAGACACAATGGAACAGTCGGATGCTCATCTCCACAGTGCTCCCTCTGCATCCATGGGCACGGGTCCCAGGACTCCCCCGGTCACCAGTATCCCATTCAACCACCGGGGCCAGGTCCTTTTTACCCTGGTCCAGGATCAGGGTACTTCCCCAATGCCTATGGAACAAGGATCCTCAAGTCCCTTATAGAAAGTGGTGTAATGTTTGCATACAATCTACACACATCCCCCTGAATACTTTAAATCATTTCTAAATTACTCATAATATTTAATACAGTAATGTGAGTACAGTGTAAATAGTTGTAAGTATTGTTTAGAGAATAATGACAAGAAACCAGAAGTCTGTACGTGTTCAGTACAGATGCAACCATGGCGGACCTAACTATATCATATACATCAGCAACGATGTAACTTGTAAATCTATTGTTGATCTGCAGTGGGTTGAATCCAGCAATGCAGAACTTGTGGATACAGAAGGCTGATTGTCCTTGAGCATCACGGTGACTGCATCTATTCCGAATGCAGACTAATACAGTTGTGTGGTCACTGATGCGAGTATTTTATGAATGTGAAATATCTTTCAGTCAAGTTCAGAGAAAAATAAAATCAAATTCTTCTCATCATATCTATAGTTACATTTCTGGAAATTTCAGTATATATTAAAATTGTGAGGGGAAGTATTTTGTTACCAAAACCAGAGTTTGGTTTTAGGTTCTGATCATTCTAAGCTGGTCTTTCCCCTACAGAGGGTATCAAAAAATATAGGGGGCAATTTTTCACTATGCATGACTATTCTGTGCATTGCTAACAAGATCAGGATACACCAGGAGCGACCACCTCCCCCAACCCAAGATTTATAAAGCCTAAACATCCCCTCAATTTCCAAAATTCCCTCTAGGGGGGGCTACTGCTCTTAATGAGAACCACTGTTTTCAGAAGATGCAGTTTGGTGGATGGGTGGTGTCCCATGAGTGTGTAAACCAGAATCTCTGCCGTCTTCTGTCTCATAATCCAAGAGTTTTGCATATAGGAAATATTAAGTTTACAGCAAAAAAATTAGGAATTCAAACTGCTTTGGATGAAACTGTGAATACTGAAAAGGGTTCAAGAAATTCCACAGGTCACTCACACCAACCCCCCCCCCCCAAAAAAAAAACCCCATAAACATTTAATATGCTTGGGTGGCAGAGGATGCTTGTCAACTTTTTCAGAATCACAGGAGCTGGGGGGAAGATCTGTAGGAGGCAGGGTAGGTGACAAGAACAGAGACTAAGATAACCGGAGAATCTTTCCTCTACAGCAAAAAAAGTTTAAGGGTTTGTTTATTATTTGGCATAAGACAGACTGGTTCCAGTCACCTATCTGTCATTTACAAACTATGGGCAATTCATGTTATATCAGTTCTTCACATGCAAATATGGGGATAATAATGGTATTTTATAAAATCATGAAAATGATTCAGGGGAACAGATATGTAAAGTGCTAGGAAATAGTAAAATTTACTTGACGTTGGCTGTCATTTTTTTTTAAGTTTCAAATGCCATTTGCATCTAGAGTATTTCTGTTTAGATACATTTGAGATTTGGAATAAAAATGGTTACTAGATATAAGAAGCAGAGTAAAATTCTGTGTTATTTTTAGGATATTCTCTTTTAAATTATACTACAAACAGAATCAGTCTAAATAATTTCCTTATAAGAAAACAAACAAACCAACAAACAAAAAACAGTGCCTTTAAAAAAACCCCTGAATGGTTATAAATAAGGGCAATATCTATAAGATGTTTCAGAACAAAAAACTTTGCATTTCAAGTTAAAGAAGGGGAAAGTCTTGCTTAATCAGTGTAACTTGAAATCACAAACATGTGTATTTCAGCTGAAACTCCTAGATTTTAGTGGTTTTCTAGATATTCAGTCCTCAGTATACCCCACTCCCTTATGTCACAAAGAGCATTTTATACAGGATCTCAGGCAAACTGGCTTCATGACCGTACCTGAGAAGTAAACAGACTGTGACAGAAAACTAAGTGTTGTGGCAAAATTTAATATACAATGTCTGTTTTTGTTTTTTCTTTTGAGGGCCAACCACCTGCCAAAATCTACACAGTCAAGGGCAGTAGACAATGAGAGACCTGTGTGTGTGAACATAGTACACACCTCTTCAGGGCAGGGATCTAAGCCAAATCTAGGGAGACTTTTGAGCATCTGAAATTGTGTAAAGACCCCTGGTAGAGGAGTTAAGTCAATATTTGTTGAATGAATATATGAAGATTAGAGTTCTTGGGTGAAAAAAAGCATGAGAAAGAAATTCTCCCTTATACATTAAACACAAATAAAAGTTGATATACACTAATCTTTCATCATCGTCATCATCATCGCCTCAACATAACATCTATCCTTTTGGCAAAATTTTAAGCATACAATATAGTATTATTATCTATAGGCACTATGATATACAGTAGATCTCTAAGACATATTCATCTTGGAAAATGAAAACTTTGTACTCTTTCACAAATACTTCACTAAGCTTTCAAATCACTGCCAGTATTGATTTATGAGTAATATAAGACTTGTTCTTTCCTTAGCATACATTTCTCATGAGATTTTAAATCAATACAATCTTTTTGTAAGGCAATTTGGTCACATGTATGAAATAACATAAAACTGCTTAAGACCTAGTAATTTACTTTTATGAAAACATATCCCTAATAGCAGCAGATGTCTCCCTAACAATAGCTCTTATGTAGCACTGATTTTGTGCTAACAACCCAAGGTCAAACTGCCTACAGAGTAGAGAACCTAGAATTTGAACTTGGACACTGTGGTTCCAAAGCTTGTGTATTGACAACTTTTGCTGTCTTAGCTGCCAGGATGTTCACTATGGCATTGTTTATAAGAAGGAAAGTTTAGAAGCAAACTAAATGTCCATCAGTGCAGTATGGGTTAAATAAACAATAGTATATCCATTGATAGGACACAAAACAATCATGAAAAATCAAATTTTCACCATGGCTGGCGTGGCTAAGTGGACTGAGTGCCAGCCTGTAAACCAAAGGGTTGCTGGTTCAATTCCCAGTCAGGGTGCATGCCTGGGTTGCAGTCCAGGTCCCCAGTTGGGGGCATGCAAGAGGCAACCACATGATGTTTCTCTTTCTCTCTCTCTCTACCCCTCTCTCTAAAAAAAAAAATCAATAAAATCTTTTTAAAAATCAAATTTTCTAAATAAAATGTTTGCATGGACAAACAAGATATTTGGTGCGCTGGAAGGGGGAAGGCACCTGTTTCCTTTGGATGGTGAGATTTTCTTTTTCTTTTTGGTATTTTCCAAATTTTCTAAATGAACTTGAATTCTTTGTGTACGCAGAAAAATATTACTAATAAATGTCTCTCTAGATCAACATAGCCCATCAAAATATAATAAAAGTCACATATGTAATTTAAAATGTCTTAGGAACCAAAACCACATTAATAAAGGCAAAAAGAAACAGATGAAATTAATTTTAAGTATTTCTTATTTAACCTATGCATTAAAATATCCTTTTAACATGTAATCAATATAAAGTACTAATGGAGAATTTTGGTTTTTTCCTGTTAAGTCTTCAAAGCCACTTTAGGACATCTCAGTTTGGTCTAGCCGCATTTCAGCTGCTCACTAACAGAGGGGCTAATGAGTACTGTAATGGACAACACTTCCGTGGCCCAAACCATGAATCTGAAACCCTCCACTAACAACCTCAGTCTCCATGTAACCAGCTACATCTATGTCAAGCTGCTTTTCCTTAACCTGATTTTTATTGTTCACTCTCTTACCTATGTCCCCATTTTCCCCCTCTTTGCCCACCTCCACCCAGTCCCACTCCCTACCCCTCCCTCTGGCCATGACACACATGGGTGTCTGTGCCTGTGGGTTATGCAGGTGTGTTCTTTGACTAATCCCCTCACCTTTCTCCATCCAATCCTCCCTCCCCCACCCTCTGTCACTCTGTTCCGTGTCTTCATGCCTCTGTTTCTATTTTGTTCATCAGCTTATTTTGTTCATTGGATTCCACATATAAGTGAAAACATATGGTATTTGTCTTTCTCTCACTGGCTTATTTCACTTGGCATAATAATCTCCGGGTCCACTCAAGCTACTTCTTTAAAGGGAAAAGAGATGCGCTTGGGAAATAGGTGAATCTGAGTTCGAAACCTCCCTCTAACACTTGCCAGCCGTGTGATTTTCAGCAAGTTAAATTCTCTGTGCCATATTTGACCTCTTCAGTAAATGAGGAAAATGCCTACTTTGAGTTGTTGAGATTGAAATAAGGCATTAAAATACCTAATACATGGAAAACACTTGATAACAGAGATTTTTATTATCTACTTTTTGCCCTTTCCAAGCTTCCTTAATTAGATAAAGTAAAATTTCAAAGGCAAGATATGATTCTTAAAACAGAGATGGTAGGACTTCTCATTTATAATGGTGCTAGAACTAATTTTGGGGGGTATGGCTAAGCAGGGCAAATCCACAATAAATACATTTATATTTTATTTTATTTTTTAGATTAAAAAATGATATATATATCTGCCATTTTATTGTTCATAGTTTTGATCTTCTTTTTCTTAAATAAGACCCTTTAACATTTCATATAATAATGGTTTGGTGACAATGAATTCCTTTAGTTTTTTCTTGTCTGGGAAGCTCTTTATCTGCCCTTTAATTCTAAATGATAGCTTTGCTGAGCAAAGCAATCTTGGCTGTAGTCCCCTGCTTTTCATGACTTTGAATATTTCTTGCTAATCCCTTCTAGCTGCAAAGATTCTTTTGAGAAATCAGCTAGCAGTCTTATGAGAAATCCCCTCTAGGGAACTAACTCCTTTTCTCTTGCTGCTTTTAAGAAATTCTCTCTTTACCTTTAGCATTTTAATTATGATGTGTCTTGGAGTGCATCCATCTTGTTTAGGACTCTGCTTTCTGGACTTGCATGTCTATTTCCTTCACCAAATTAGGGAAGTTGTGTTTCATTATTTTTTTCAAGTAGATTTCCCATCTATCTCTTTTTCAAAGAGATTACTTGCTCTTTCTCTTCTCTTCTCCCTATGATGTGAATGTTGGAAAACTTGAAGTTGTCCCAGAGGCTGCTTATACTATCCTCAGTTTTTTGGATTCTTTTTTCTTTTTGTGGTTCTGCATGGTTGTTTTTTGTGTCCTTATGTTCCAGGTCATTGATTTGATTCTTGGCTCCATCCACTCTACTGCTATTTCCCTATAAATTGTTCTTTATTTCAATTAGTTTCTCCTTTGTTTCTGACTGAATCTTTATTATGCTGCTGAGGTCCTCACTAAGTTCCTTGAGCATCCTCATAATCAGTGCTTTGAACTCTGCATCTGATAGATTGTTTATCTCCATTTTGTTTAGTTCTTTTTCTAGAGTTTTGATCAGTTCTTTCAATTGGGTCATGTTTCTTTGTTTCATTTTGGCAGCTTCCCCATGTTTGTTTCTATGTATTAGGTAGAGCTGCTTCGACTCATGACTTGGTGGTGTGAACTAATGTAGCAGGTGTCCTATAGGGTCCAGTGGCACAGCCTCCTCTATCACTCAAGCTGGTGTGCCCTTTGTGTGGGCTGAGTACTCTCTCCTCTTATAGTTGAGACATGATTGCTGTTGCCAGGTCAATGGGAGGGATTTACCCAGGCCAGTCAGCTGCAAGGACTAGCTATGATCACTAACCACCAACCTCCACTCCCTGTGGAGGGTCAGTTGTGCAGGGACAGGGTGTGGTGCTTTGATGTGGTCCATAGTTGTCCACTGGGTGTGCAGGCTCTGGGGTTTCCTGAGTGGTACAGGCCAAGGTTAGCTCCCACCTGTGTTTTTGTCCTGGTTCATCCTGCCTGGGTTATAAAGCAATCTGAGATGGCTGCTACATGTGCTAGACTTGGAGATCCCCAGGTGAAGCGAAGCTATGAATCTAGGCTGGCTGCTGCTAGTGCCAGGCCTGGGGCTCACTGAAACCAGAGAGGATTTAGGAAGTTGTGAAGCATGAGCCAAGACCAGCATTCATACGGAAAAGCAGCTTGGGTGGGCCTCTAAGTTGAGTGGGACGGAGTCTCTGGGGATCTTCAGGATGGGGCAAACAGTGTTAGCCAGGTTGATGGAGTCCCAGATGTGGCACCATCCTACAGGCTCTGTGGCTCTGTCGAGGGGAGTGTTCAGAAAAGGGACAATGGCCTCTGCTTGCCTTGATGCCAGGTACTTCAGTTTCTCCTTGTATGCTACTGGTACCTTTCAAGGTGCTACCCTGGTGCTGGAGCTCAGAGGGAGTGAGTCTCAGTAAGTCTGTGTGTAGGTTTTTTAAGAGGAATGAACCACTTGGGAGTCTAGAATTTTCTTCCTCTGACTCTGTCCCCTCTGGTTGTTTTAGCCAGAAGTTATCTTCCTGGCACTGGAACCCTGGGCTGGAGCGCCTGGTGTGGGACTGGGACTCCTTGCTGCCTAAGACATACCAATTTTTTATCCACCACAGGTAGGTGAGAGTCCAGTCCATTCCATGTCTGCATCCTTCCTACCAATACATTTATATTTTAAAGCAGACTACTGAATGTAGAGAACTAATGAAGTAGAGAATAAATGGCACACATCTTCACTTGGTTCACATGGCATTTGCTCAGCAAATATTCAATCCATCAAATAGATACAAATTACTGGAACAAATATGTTCCAGGCATCCTGCTACTCAAATGGGGCTAGAAATTTCACACAAGGAGGGGAAGGGGCAGAAGCTTCTTTAACTGAACAGAGGAAGGAACCAATGAACATTGTACTTGTACTGATTTTTCTCAACTCAGTTGTCAGGTGTTTTGTTTGTTTGTTTAAGTTGCTTCTCTTGTTTCATGTAGATTTTCTTTACTATGTTATTTGGTAGTGCAGTTTCTCCAAAGATTCAACTGAAACATGGTCAGTCTACCAGTACCATGTCTGAAACCTAGGTGAAAGGTATACGTGCACTCAACCTCTCTGTGGTTTTCAAACAGTTCAAATAAAAAACTGAACAAAATCACCAAATATAATAAAATGTACTTATCATGACATACCCTGAAGGATTTATAGCATCACTATTTATAAAAAAAGATAATCAGAATCTATACAGATGTCTTAAAGAGGTGAATGACTTAAGAAAACTCAGATAATCAAGAGGATAAAATACTATATAGCAACCAATTCATATCGGCAGACTCTGTCAGTTCATAGAAATATGTCTTAAAATAATGAGAATTAAAGAAAAAGTAGCCTGGAATCCACTATTACAACAGTGAAAATATATGAAATATGCATATACAAAAATTAAAAATGTATTTGGCAAGGTAGGAGTATTACTCTCCCTTCTGAGTAGGTTGCCCATAGTCATAAGAAAAGGAAAATAAATACCATGTGTGATAAATCTTATTTGCTAAGCAAACTTATCTTACACTAGAGCAGCTATTTTTAATCTTTTTTATCTCATGGTACACATTAACTACTAAAATTCTGCAGCACACCAAAAAATGTTTTATTTTTTGCCAATCTGACAAAAAATAGGTATAATTTTGATTCATTCTCACCAATGGCTCTTGTTGTGTTGGTTGTTGTCTTTTTTTTTCCCTTGACAACAAGGGAAAAGAGATCGGTACTCCTGCTCTAGAGGGCAGGTTGGCCCTCGAAAATTGCCTGCCTAGTGAAGAGTGCCTACAAAGCAGCTCTGTCTTTAATGCTCATACTAACATGCAGATACAGGAGAAACTGATGCCCAGCTACTAGTGTGTACTTTAACCTACCACTTGGAACCTAATAGCAGATTTGGGATTTTTCTCAATCTGAGTAATTATTCAGAACATACTCAGTGCACATATTTAACCACTGGTGTCATATCATTTTTACATGATAGCTCCTCAGCACTTTAACCGCAGGAGTGCATACAAAGTAAAAAAACCTCCTGCTCTGTGGTCTGATATCACGCAGGGTAGATCAAAATAGCTGGTTCACATTAAGAGAGTCCCCAGGTTTCTTTCACAAGCACTCTGTGTTTGCAAAAATAAAAAAAAAATTACCAAATCTAGTACTTAATTTTGTACTTGAAAATTAACAACATCCTCCTCATCTTGTGGTTTAAATGATGACTGAACAATAACTCAAGCTAGTTGTGTTCTATATTTCTTTTATTAATATAATTAGTACTCTTAGATCTTTTAAAATTGCTCCTATCTAACCTCAGGTGGAAGTGATTTCAAAAGGTTGAATACATATGCTGATTCAAGATATGATTTCTCATACATGCAATCTCTATGCTTTTAGATTATAGAGCAATGCAGAGTAGGTCTGGCACCATCTCTCTGGCAATGTGGTTTAAAAACAAAGGTGCCATCACACAGATAAGCCCAGGAGTTTTATTTTACATTGCACATAAGTAAATTTATGTAATATCAGTTTTCTAATATAGAAACCTTGACCTTAATTTGAGGGGAAACAGTAAGAATATGGCAATTAAGAGACTCCCAGTTGGCTGAAAAGCTCAGAGCTAAAATCCAGTTAGAGCTTGAAGACAAAAAATTGAGATCCAAACTATATAAACTTGACAAGACTTTGATTTAAGCACGTATTTCAGGTAATCTCTTTGCAGGTACCAATGCAATTAAAGAGGATTAAGAAGTAATATGTGATCAAAATTATTTGCCTTGCCCCAATGTCCAAGCCTTGAAGTAGTGACCTGAGTGCAAAACCTGGTGATAAAACTTAACATTGGGGTGATCTTGGGCAAAATACTTAATATCTTTATGATTCAACACCCCCATCTATAAAAATGGTAACTATTTAATATAAAGTTACATATTTATACTTAATATCTAGTTTCTAAATTAAATCAATAAAACAATTAAATGATAAATGTGAAAATGCTAGAAGCAGTAGCAATCACTCTTAATGTGTATTTATTATCCAGCAATTGTCTTATTCAAATGGGTGATTTTAAAAACAGCCTTTAACAGCATCAGAGCCAATATATTTTTTGCAAAACTTGAAGCATTTCGGGTAATTATACATGACAAGAAAATCTCATCAATAGAATTGCACTATTTTAGTTCAAAAGAGACCTTTAGACGAGATACTAACAGTCTGAATCATATTTAAAGAAGTCAACAAAAAGGGAAACCTGAGATGGACAGACGGACTGACTTTCCTATCAGAAGCTTGTCTAGAAAAAAGAACGAGAATACACATTCCAGGCAACTGATGTTCGCGAGATCCAAAAGACAGAACACCATTCATTAACTCCTAGGACTCAGTGACATGGAATGACAGCAGAAGCATTTAGTAAAACTCAGGTCATCCTGTTACTACTCCCCTGACAAAATAAAGCAACACAACACACAAAAGCAGAAAACCACCAACAAGCAAGGCATTGGTGTGCCCACTTGGAGCTCCTCTGAGTAGCTTCATAGAGAGGGGACATGAAGCTAAGGTATATTTAATGAATGAAAGCGAGGTTTGGAAAAGTGCACGAGACGGACCCTACCTTTCACAGATTTCCCAATACTGTGTAAGTGAGTGATAGAAGTGTAGTTTTGGGCAACATTCTTCAAAAACTCTTCCATCTCTTCCTGGTGGTGGTAGCTGAAATCCAGCGCAGCTACCAAAGGCAGCAGCAGCCCTAGCCAGAGGCAGGCGAAGTCCATGTTCTGGAGGTGAATAAAAATGGTAACAAAGCTGAGACCAGACAAGGAACTGGGGGGACGCAAGGTGCGCGGTTGGAGGGGGGACTGATATGGGCGTTACTAGATCCGGCACTGACACTCTAGTGTCAGATCTCCTAACACTGTCGTTTCCTGCTTCCTAAGGAGGTAAAAGTTGGAAGCAACACCTTCGGGAGTTAGTGCGAACGGAACACGGGCAGCCCCGGGTGCCATCCATCTCGCCCCCTCCCGTTCCTTCCCTCCCCGGGTCTCGGCTGCTGTTCGCCGCCCGGCAGCTGCGGCAGCTGCACCCGGCCGCGCGCGCCCTCAGCCTCACCCCGGCACGGGCGCGCACCTTCACCCGCCCGCGGCCGCGGGGCCGGGCCACTCATTATAGCCGGGCAAGGGGGCGGGCGCTCCCACGAGTCCTGACTGACGTCTCTCTGGCCCATTCAGACGCCGCGGGGTTCCTTCTAGGCGGGGCCGAGGCGCGCGGGGCGCGGGCTCTTCTGTCTTCATCTCACCTGGGAGACCCGACGCTCGCGCCCCGCTAGGATGCAGGGGCGCGCGGGGCTGTGCGGACCCGCAGCAGCTTTAGTCTTTGCTGGGCTGGAAGTGTGTCCTCCGCTCCTCCACAACTCCGGCCGCCGATGGGATCGGGACGCTCTGCCGAGGGTTTCCAGCCGCTGCAAATTTGGAGATGAGGAAAGTTCGGCCGGCTTCCCACGCTGGCCGTTGCGGGCCGGCGCCCCTGCGGCTCACCTGGCGTCCCAGGATGCGCCCCGCGAGCTCGGGGTGCCGAGGGTCTGGCGCGGGCTCTTAAGGGTCTCCGCAGTGTCTGCGCCGGAGTCGCTGGGACCGCGCCCCCAGCCGCGCCAGGCTCCTCAGCCCTGTTCCGCAGTCGCGTGGGATTTAAGAAAGAAGAATGCATGTGTGTAAAAGTTCTAAAGGCCGTCAAGTGGGGAGTCCAGGACAATTTCCGACAAATATATGTGGTGTAGGAGATTTGAGTAAATCAGAGTTACGTTTAAAACTGCAGACCACACATTAGGAAGCAGAGTCACTATTTGTAAATTCAGTGCGCCCTCCACCAACACTTCCTAAGTCAATTTCTCCGTTCTCCCTTCCTAAAATGCTTCCTTCTGAACGGACTGGGTGGTCTGTGTTTACACTGCGGGGAACAAGGGCTTCACCAAAACCTGAGGCAGTTTGTGATGCCAGCAGAGACCTCACACGCCTGTCACGCATTACCTGTCAGGGTAAGGAGGGACTCCTGCCAAGGCCCTGTGACTGTAAAAAGTTTGAACATCGCTGACTTGCGGTAACATTCCTCTTCAACGGGTTAAAAATTGTGGTGCCAGGGCCCCACTCCAAATGAATTGAACTAGGTTTCTCTCACTGAAGCCCAGGAAACATTTTTTCAACGTGCCCTGAGTGAGTTGAACGTGCCTTCAAGGGTTTGCTGGCCGTTTTTGTTTCACATGGACACTGTTGCGGAACTGAGCTCTGAGTCCCGAGGCTGCCTATGATTCCCAGGCAGCAAAACGGAGAATGTTAGGAACTAAGACCGTAGCGTCGCATGATCCGGTTCATTGTGTGAGGTGTTTCTTACAGAAATAGTCTAGTTTAATTGGAAAGAATTTTCTAATAGTTGTAAAATTTTAATATGATATTGCTGGATGTTTTAAATCCTCACCTCACTGATTTTGTTTTATTTTAAGTATATTTTGTTGATTATGCTATTACAGTTGTCCCATTTTCCCCCTTTATCCCCCTCTGCCCTGCACCCCCCGTTCACCAGCATCCCCCCACCTTAGTTCATGTCCATGGGTTGTACAGATAAGTTTTTTGGCTTCACATTTCCTATACTAATCTTAACCTGTTCCTGTCTATTTTGTGCCTACCAATTATGCTTCTTATTCCCTGTACTTTCCCCCCCATTCTCCCCCCTTCCCCATCCCACTGATAACCCTCCATATGATCTCCATTTTGTTTACTGATTTTAGAGAGAAGGAAACATTAATGTGAGACAGAAACATTGATTGATTCCATATCTCCCATATGTGCCTTGACTGACAGGGGAGTAAACCTGAAACCTAGGTATGTGTCCTGACCAGGAATCGAACCTGCAACCTTGTGGTGTGAGGGAGGATGCTCCAACCAGCTGAGCCACCAGGTCAGCGTGATATTGTTGGATTTTTGAGTGGAATTTTTTAAAGGTATGCAATAGTTACTATACAAATGTGACTTAAAGATGGCTCCCTAAGAGGTCGTCCTTACATCGTGTTCACTGAGTCCTGAAAGGCGGGGGTATGGGGCTTGAGGAGATTAGGTAGATTTAGGCAAAGTTGCAGTAAAGAGCGGGAAGGGGAACTGACTAGGAAAAAAGTGAAGGATTGCTTATTTGACTTTAGAAATCAAACACTTGTTATAAAAGCAGTGGCAGTTACATGGTTTCCTTTAGTGGTTCTGTGGCTGAATACTGGAGGTTTTATCAGTGCAGGGGTGGAGACTGCCAGGGTTGTTGTTCCAGAAAGGCAAAAGGGGCAAGGTGTGGTTCAAATTACTGCCCTTGGAGTTCACACTAGACTGGAAGGGAAGGAAATTCAGGAGAGAGTCAATCAGAGGTGGCGGTGGGGAGTACAGAAGATTGGAGGCTGAAGAGCTAGAACCTGAAAAAGTGTGGTCCAGGGTCAGCATCAGCATCACTTGGGAGCTTGTTGGAAATGCAGACTCTTTGTCTTACTTCTGTGAAATGGGGATAATCATTGATGATTTGGGGTTTATGGTTATAGAGATCTTATAGGGTTACATACGATATTTTTTTCCTTTTCTAATTAAGTTGAGAACGTTCACCTTTTCACTTAAAGGAAGCACTTACAAGCTTCCCTGTGGCGTATCCGTATTGACAGCATCAAGGCTTTTGTGCTTTGGGGCCATTATTATTAAGTGAAATAAGGATTACTTGAACACAAGCACTGAGATACCAAAACAGTTGATCTGATAAGCGAGGATGCTACTGAATGACTAATGGACACAGTGGACAAAGGGATTATTCACATCCCGTGGGACAGAGCAGGACAGTGCTAGGCTACTCAGAATGGCATGCGATTTAAAACTTATGAATTGTTTATTTCAGGAATTTCCCTTATAATATTTTCAGACCATGGTTGATTACAAGTAAGTGACACTGCTGAAAGTGAAACTATCGATAAGGGGGAATGCTGTAGTTGATAACTTATGAATTCATTGAATCATTTTCTTTTTAATGATCCTTTTGAAACAGCCTAAACCATGTCCATTCAATATTACTTCCACAAGATAAAATTATAAATATACTGAGTACCTAAAACAAATTCTTTTGTCTCCCCATGATTGATTGATTTAGTCAGTCTATCAATATTTATTAAACATCCAAAAATACGCCGAGCACCCCAGGGTGGAAAGGAGAAACAGTCTTTATTTTAATAGAGTTCTCATGCTTCGGGGGAAGACTCAGAGATGAACAACCATTCAACCACCATTTTGATGTGTGCTACCAAAAGGAAATTGCAGGATATTATGGGGCAGAGGAACTGAGGATGCTAACTGGGCTGGGGTGCGCCTGAGTGGAGGTCTGAGAAGGCTTCTTGAAGATGTGTCTGTTTAAGGTAAAACCTGAAGGAGGAAGACATGGAAGGCCCAGGCAGAGAGAACAGGATGCTTTATTTTTCATTCTTCACACACATCAGAAACAATATTGAGATAATAAGTACTTTCATCTTTTTAGTAGATGTGTGCTGTCATGCATTCTGCTCATTTCTAGCATCCCTATATTTCCAAATAACTCTCCCAGCTGTTCCCAATCTGAAGATGCTCTGGACAACTGAGTTCTATGGGGTGGGGGTGGTTCTTCCACCACCAACAAGCAGTGCCAGGGTACCAGTCTGTTCTGGAGTGGTCCAGCTGGTCCCCACAGGCTCCAGTTGTCCTTGCTCTGTCCATCTTCCCTGCCCCCCAAATACCTGCCCTGCAGATTGCAGCCCAGCACCAGATGCAGAATCAATGGCCTTACACAGACCATTTAACTAGCTCCAAAAATTGCTGGTTAAAGTTTCAATTGTTGAAAAAAATCCCTTATCTGTATCATTCCTAGTGGTTCTGCTTCAGTGATTGAACTTCAACTGGCACAGGGAATTAGAGACTAAAGGCAGTTTTAGGGTCGTGTTCTAGCAAGCAAATACATTTTTTCATAGGAAGAGGAAAAGGATGAAGGGCAGAAGCAAAGGAGTCAGACACCATGAGTTATTTAGTGTGCCAACAAAGGCCACAGGCAGACCATGTGAGGACAGAGGAGACACTGGACTCCCATGAGTGTCTATTTGCCAAACTGGACCTTTGCCTTGTGTCCCTGGACCTGTGCACCCCCCCCATTGCTCCAGCATGGGGGCTGTTATTTGACAGGCTGGAAGACCTTCATACCCAAGTGATAAAGAAGGTATATCTTCTTGAAATACCAGTCTTACTTACAGATTTTAGGGGGAGGGTGGAGTCTATCTTATTTTTAAAATGTATCCAACAGATATATTATGGAACAGCATGCAAATATCACTTCCTTTTTTCTTTAGGATAAAATATGAGCCTTCAATGAATGTCACAACTGAGGAGAGCTATTTACTGCTTTTTCCTCAGACCAAGGTTAGTGAGTCCAAGGTCCCTCTTTTCTGACATTATTGGATAAAGAAAATACTTGACAGGAAACTCCCACAGCCCAGTGAGAGTCAGGCATGAGCTTGCTTTTCCCTGAAGGCTGGCCCTTGCCAGCTCCCACCTCCAGGACTTACTACACAATGTGTAGGCCCAGTGCAAAGTGAAGATGTGAGGCTCTGTGTTCAAACATTATTGGGAATCTCAAGACAGTGAGATCAAACCTAGGTGCAGTCCCCGCACCCTGAAGTTGGCTCTGCCCACTTCTCTCCCATATTTCAAACACACATCTGGGATATTTCTGAGGCAGAGCACCAGAGGGGAGAGAGAGACTTTCCCGCAGTTTGTCCTATTTATAATCTTTTCACACTTCCCAGAGTCTTCACCTTCTCCAAATGGTTGGGAAGAGGACAGACAGGAGGGGGTTCTATCTTGTCAATCAGCCCTTCAGGTGACCTTGGTGTTGGGCTGTTTCTAGTGAAAGTAATCAGGAAGGAAAACCATGTGCTTCTCTGTGTACACCTGCTCTGTGCTTGCGGTGGGTCAGAAGAACGTGAGGCGTGAGCTCTGCTGCCTGTATTATACCCTGGTCTATTTGCATGATGTTAGCCAAGGTTGGATTGCTGATTTTCTTCATCTAAAATTTACAGGCTGTCAAGTGGGGAGTCTAGGACAATTTCCGAAAAATATATGTGGTGTAGGAGATTTGAGTAAATCAGAGTTAAATTTGGTTAGATGACCTAACCAAAACTGCTATTTCTCAGGAAGATAAGGTCCAACAGGGGAGGTAGGTATTAGTTATAGAAAGCAGCTTTCTCTGCAAGTTATCATGGTGGGACCCAGAGATCCATTCCCCTTGCAGAATATTTGGCCTGGTTCTAGATGACAAACTCAAAGCAACACACTTCACGTGACTGGGTAGTAAAGAGCCTCCTTCAGTGCGCTCTCTCTTTCTCTCTCTCTCTCTCTCTTTCTTTTTAAAGCATTTTCTTTTGTGGTTAAAGATCTTAAGGAAACCCTTTTTCTCTTGTTTCCATTCTTAGAATAGCTTTCCTTTTAACTCTACCCACTAAAATTCCATCTAGCTTTCAAGGCTTATTTCAGAAGCCAGTTTTTTCAAGACTCTTTTCTGACAATCCTAGTTCTATATTCCTTTATATGTTTCCCCCTTGTTTTGTAATGTATCTTAAGATGTTTGTTCAATAACTACTTATTGAACACCTGCCTACTACATGCCAGATATACGAATCTTTCCCTATTTTGAACTCACCCATGTATTCAGAAATACTGATGTGGGCACTGCTCTGGTGGGACTGTTTGTGTCCCTCACCAGAAAGTCACATGTTGAAAACCTAATACCAAAGGTGATGATACTAATAGGTGGGGCCTTTGCGAAGTACTTAGGTCATGAGGATGGAGCCCCATGAATGGGATTAGTGCTCTTATAAAAGAGACCACCCATATGGAGACTCAACAAGAAGATGGCTGGGCATGAACTGGAAGCCTCATCAAACACCAGACCTGTTGGCATCGTGTTCCTGGACCTCCCAGCCTCCGGAACTGAGGGGAACAAATTTCTGTTGTCGATACCCCACCCAGTGCATGGTCGCCTGAATGGACTAAGATAAGTGCCTTCCTTCTACATCTGGGCACTGGGTGACAGTGGAGCAGAGACAGACTCAGTCCCTGCCCCTGTGGCGGTGGCAGCCTGGTGGCAGAGGCAGTTTTGTGAGTGTTCTGAAGTCAGGGGCTGCTTGTGCCTCATCTTTGTGTCCCCTTCAGCAGCCAGCACAGCCTCTTTTCTTTACTATCTGCTCCCTATAAACAATTGCTGGATGAAATGGAACATGATACAATTTCAGTAGCACCTTGTGACAAGTGAAATAAAAGTCTGTCACAATGGTAGACACAGTTTTACTAGCTGTGGGGTTTGTTGTACTATGAATGCCTTAACCATGGAACTCAGCACCATGTGTTTATGGTGGCTTTGTTAGCACTGCCACACAGAAGTTCATCAGGCGTGAGTTATTCCCAGGCAGGTTTTTTATTTTTGTTAGACTTTTTACAGTGGATTTTATTGAGTTTTTTTTCTTCATGATGTCTTGGAGAGCTACCCCATAAAATTATCAATGCTGGTTATTTAGGAGCTCTTTCAGGCATTTCAGGGTTTATGAGCTATGTAGGCGGCAATGAAAACTTCACAGCATTTTGTTGGTGTGTGTTTTCTGTGTGCCACATTGTTTAGGAAAAAAAATTATAAACCTTTGAGAACATTGTGCATTCCTAGACCAGTGCAGCATTGGGTGTCTTAAGGAGTATAGCATATATTTCTTCAAAGTCCTAACTCTGTCCCCATCACTGTGAAACTGCCCCATCAAGGTCGCCAAAGGCCTTCAGTGGCCACCCGCCTGTCTGCATCTCATGCAGCCTCCCATCAGCATCCTGCACAGTTAAACACACTCTGCCTTGAAATTCTGCCCTTTCTTGGCTTCTGATGCACACAGAGTCCAGACTTTTATCCCTTTCAATGACTCTTTTGCTGACTTCTCTGCTTACCCTTTAAGTGGTAGCATTCTTGACTCCCCATCCTCTCTATTCACCCTCCTCCTTTCGATAATCTCATCCAGCCCCACGGCTTTAACTCTCACCTACATACCAATAACTCTCCAATTTACATCTCTGTCCCTGGCCTCTCCTCTGTGCTCCACGCCTGCATGTCTAAGTGCCCACTTGACAATTCCACTTGGATGTCTATAGATATCTCAAACTCAACATCTAAAAACTGTAAGTCAGGATTTCTCCCTGAGAACCTGTCTCATCACACTTTCCACCCTCCCATCTTTTCTTTTATATAAAAATTATTATTATGTTTTTATTCCCACCTGATGACATTTTTTCCCATTGCTTTTTAGAGAGAGAGGAAGGGAGAGAGAGAAACATTGATGGGAGAGAGAAGCATCAACTGGTTGCCTCCTGATCATGCCCAGACCAGGGATGGTATGTGTCTGGATTGGGGCTAGAACCCGCAACCCTTTAGTTATAGGATGACACCCCAACCGACTGAGCTAATCCTGCTGGGGCAATCCCCTCCCAGCTTTTCCAGCTCAGAAAATGACACTACCATATATTCAATTACTCAAGCCAAAAAGCCAAAACTCATCTTCGACTCCTCTCTTTCTTTTCCTCCCACCACTTAAAATACATCAGTAAGTTCTATGGACTCCCTTCTCCAAGATACATCCTGACGTCTGCTGCTGACACCTCCACTAGTGCCATGCTGGCCTAAGCACCCGCATCTCAGTCCCCTCCTGAGCGTCATTAAGCATCATTGCCCTCCTTGCTTCCTCTCTGGCATCTACATATAGTCTAGTTATAATTCAAATGCCAGAGGGTTCTTTTAAAACAGAAGCCCTGCTTAAAATACTCCAGTGGCTTCTGGTCACACTCAGAATCAAATCCAAAGCCTCCTCCTGGTCTTCAAGACCCCGCATGCATGGGCCCCTGCCTACCTCTCACCTTCACCTCCCTTGCTCATCCTACTTTCTAGCCACAATACCCATGAGCAAAAAGAGCTGCCTCTCATCTTGGAGCCTTTGCACTAGCTCTTCCCATGGGCCAGACATGTTCTCTTTCCAGATCATTGCATGTCTGGTTCTCTGTTATCCTTCAGGTCTCAACATCAATGCCATCTCCTCAGAGAGGCCTTCTGTGACCACTCAGCTGCAGCCCCAGGCCCACACCCTCATCATCATGTTTTATTTTCATCATAGTACTTATTATTACCTTTTTTTTTGGTAGATCCTCTCCTCACATGCCTATGATGTAAGCATCATGAAAATAGGGACCTGATCATCTGATTCAATGCTGTATGCCCTGGCACAGCTTAAGTCCTTAAGACATATTTGATGATTAAGTAAGGAAATGAGTAAGTACCTTTTTGAAAGAACCAGTCCTGTCCATAGGCTGCCACCTAAATGATGAGGTTCAGAGATGTTTCAAAATCCCAATTGCGTAGCCTGAAATTTTAACTATAAGCGTCATTCCATTGGCCACTGTCTGGATATATCATTGTTATTGTAAAAACTACTACCTGAAAAAGAAGTCTCATGCTACCTTGTTAATGCACTAATTAATCAAAACATGATCCTAAGTTAGTCATGAGATGATTTTCACCTTGGGAATCAGAGGGAGTGGGACTGGGAACAAATAAATTATAATGGAAGTTTGCAGAGAGAACAGGAAAGATTGGCTACTGGGAGCACTGCTCAATCAGGACAGATCTGGGTGAAAAACTAGCAGGAGAAAGGAGGTTGTTCTCTGAGAGGCCAGACTTGGAGAGAGGGTAAAGAGAGGATTTGCTGTGTACTTTCTGTGTGCTAGCACTGTTCGGTGCTTAGGGATAAGGAAGAAGTGAAATCCTCACTTTGGACCTCAGTGTCTTCTGAGAGAGCCGACTCTGGGGTGATTTCCGGCGAAAAAGGGTGATCGTGTTTACTAAATAAGGCACAAACATTTCAGTCCTGACATACCACCAGTCTTTTCTCCCAATGTCAGTTTATATCTCTACTTTACAAGCAAAAGTCAGTTAGCATCAGGGTTTATAAAATTCACCAAAACACACAAATATAAAGTAAATGTTACTTTGCTCATTTGGAATGGATTCTGGCAAGCATTCTCAGATAAAGATACAAATACATTCTTTGTTCATTTCCATGAACAGCCTTTTTATGGCTTTTAAGAGCTAGTCTAAATCAGTAAACGTAAGAATTAGTGTTTCTGATAGGTGTTGGCCTTATACAACTGGAAAAAGGGGATCACATTTTCTGTAACATATGAATGCACAAGTGATTCATTCTTTGGCTGAAGATGAAAACATTTATTTTTGGCTTTCTTGATTCTTCTTTCTCTGTTAGCTTCACAGACTTTTCTCAATAAGATGTAGACACTGGATGGACTCCATTCACAAGGAAACACCAAAATAAATGGAATGACTAATGTCCAAGAATTTAAAACTTGTAAATATTTATGAGAAAATTATATTAGTCTTTGTGAGGATTTCTCTCGGAAACTTGGTTGTAACTATTTACTCTGTGCTCTGAATTCTCTTTAAATTGTGGATACTCGTGTTAGTTTTGCAATGCTACATGGCCAAGCCAATATGAAAACTGTGTACAAAATAGCATGTTGAATCTTGAGTCAAAGGGACAGTGCTGCTTTATTCATGGCCTTTCCTCCAGGTGAGCCTAGAACATCACATTTTGGAATTGGTGACCTAAGTCCTGGACCAGCTAGATTTGCAGGGCCCAATGTAAAATGAAAATGCAAGGCTTCTTGTTAAAAATTATTTAAAATTTTAAGATAGCAACAGCAGACCATTAATCCCAGCACAGGGCTCCTCTAAGCATGGGCTCTATGTGAGTAAGGAGGTCTTGAGCTCAGGAAGCTGGCCCTGAGTCCATTTCTATTTTAGATCCTCTGAGTATGCCTTGTCCAAGTGAACTAACCATTCTGAACCTACCTTTCCTACCTACAGAACAGGTAAGAAGAATTAAGCATACTGGTTACCTATAACAACTGAGGAAGGAAATCAAGGTATTTATGTAATTGTAATCTTCAAGTAAAAGAAAATAGAATTATAAAAAATTTTTCTAGTGTAAGGATCTCTTCTGACAAGGGTCTTCTATTTTAAACCTGTAATTCTTTTAGTAGAGCTTCAGAATCACTTTAGAATATTAGTCCCAAATATTTACTAGCCCAAGCAAAGTTTTAATACTTTTCCTCTAGTTTTGTGGTTCCCAGGCCTGTCTGGTCATCATAAATACCTGGGGACCATTTAGAAAATATAGATTAATGGGCTCACTGTAGATCTATGCAATCAGAATCTCCTGGGCCTACGTTTCCAATAAGAAAGCAAATAGAACAAATGAAGGAAGGGATGAATGAATGAATGAATGAAAGAAACATCCTTTTTGGCCTACTTACCTTAACTTTTTACTACACTTTGTCAGCAGGTAGAATCATGCAGTATTTATTTTTTGTGACTGGCTTATTTAACTTAGCACAATGTCCTCAAGTTTCATCCATGTCATAGTATGTATCAGAATCTCCTTCCTTTTTAAGGGTGAATTATATTCCATTATATGTACACACTACAGTTTATTTATCAATTCATTTGTCCACAGATACATGCATTGCTAGTCTTTTGTTTTACACTCCCAAAAGACCTTACCAAGACATTCCTTTGAAACAAGTACAATGTTCTCTACAAAAGGAATTCTTAATAAAAGTTCTCTATCATTACCAACAGCAAATTAATGTTTCGGTTACCAGGTTAAAAAAGCAAATAAACCCACCATTAGGTAAGTGTTATGCCATTGTTTGAGGAAGGTATCATCATCTACCTGAGAGTTCCAAGGTCCCCACTGGTAAATTCTGGCTAACTAGTGAACTTGACTTATCTTTGAAGGTCTTTTGCACATGGTAGCTTGGAACCAGAGGAATTAATGGAAGAGCAGGCAAAGAGAGACTTAATTTTAAAGACCACTTTCTTGCCAATATGACTTCATGGAGAAATGAAGTTCATCAAGTTCATGTAAACTCAGCTGGGATCTTTATATACATGTGGTAGAGTTAAGGCAATCCATGAAGTTCCCATAAACATCCTCATTATGCTGTGTTATGAAGCTACCCGCCTGCCACTCATTTCCCTTGCTTCCCTTTCCCTCTACCTCATCCTCTTTGATCAGAAATACATACAACTTCATTGTATCAGGCTTCTGCTTGTTTTGTGTAAATGACATAAATAAATATAGGACAGATCCTGTCCTAAATAAGGAGAGAAGTTGTGGGTCATTGGAGGCAGAAGGACAAGCAGGAATGAGAAGGGATTTCTCAGACTGGAGATGTGCAAGGAGCATGTTAATGACCTAAGGTAAGTGAACAGATGTACCACAATGTTTGAGTTGATAAACAGGACCAGAGAGGGGCTGTCAAAGGAAAATGGCAGAAGTTGGAAGCATAGAATGAAAGACAGGACAGATAATCTGGTTTTTGCTTCTATTTCTTGAGCTTCTATTTCTTGGTCATGGATTTGCTCCCATGAGTCTATAAACCAATGTGTAAAAGTTGATAAAAATGCATTGATGAAGAAAGTCCCACCTTCTCCTCACTCAGCTGCCAGAATCTGGCAGTTTGCCAGACCTCACTCTCCAGGTAGGAGATTGCAAGACTCTTTTTGGGGAAATTTTTGACCAGCTCAAGGGGAAATACTTAAAAATACTAACATGTGGTCAGAAGGGAGAGAGGAGGAGAGTCAGCAAATTATCCACCCATAGCACCTTGGGCCTAAAGTGAAGATCAAAGTTAATAAGCCTCATTCTTGAACTTCCCATCAGTCTTTAGTCTCCATTCTTAATTGGAAATGTTAGTAAGCAAAATAGATCAAAGTCATGTTCTCTATGAGCTTACATTCTAATGCAGGGGGTGGGGGAGAGAAAAAATAATGGGTAAAATATATAATACGTTTGATAACAATAAATGCTTTGGATAAAACTTAGGTGGTGGTGGTTATGAAATGCCATTCAGGGAAGGTATTGCAATAGTGGATTAAGTTGGGGAGAGAAATCTCATGCATCTACTCAATCCACCATCTTCCCCTGGAAGCATCTCATCTGAACAGCTCTGAGTGCCTGGAAAGAGTTGCTTGTGTTCGGTTCCCATGATCTGGAACACTGCACTAGACTCCTCCACTCTGCCTTGCGTGCTGACTTCTGTGGAACTATGAGACTTGGGGTTGTACTTAAAATTCCTGTCATTGGTTTAGCCTCACCTATTTACTTTTATTTGCATAACCTTTGCAAGGAAGAAAAGCTTCTACATTATTCTTATGCCAGGAAAACCCACAGTTCTTTATACTGGTGGAGTTCATTGTAACAGCATCAGTGAGGTCTTCCTGGTTAATTATCACAAGGATGGTGAGCTAGTTTAACCTTTGGCAAACAGTTTACAACCTCATGTAAAGAAACAGGGTTCTCTGCAGATGACATTTTAATATGTTGGATGTAGATCTGCAGTACAAGCATTCACAGTGTCAGGTTGTGAATCAACAACCCCCTCCCAGCTATAAAAACATACCTCTATTACAGGAACACCTGTTCACTTCTTCATAAACAGACAGAAACCTAACCTTTTGATTATAAAATAAAAGATCATTATAGACTTAAATTGAATGGAAACATGTATGTAAACATTCTCTTAACCTCCTTTTGTATTTTTTAAAGAGGACATTTATGACTGAGCCATTGTTATGTGAAGTAAAAGCATTTGTGTTCCAACTCACAATTTCTTTTTTTTCCATTTTTTTATTGTTGTTCAAGTACAGTTGTCTGCATTTTCACCCTACCATGGGCCCCTGCTCCACCCATCCCTACCTTCCACCCTTGAACCTACCCCCTTTGGCTTTGTCCATGTGTTCTTTATACGTGTTCCTTGAAGGACCTTCCCCTATTTTCCCCTATTATCCTTCTTCCCCCTCCCCTCTGGTTACTGTCAGTTTGTTCTTTATTTCAATGATTCTTGTTCTATTTTGCTTGCTTGCTTGTTTTGTTGATTAGCTTCCACTTATAGGTGAGATCATATAGTATTTGTCTTTCTCTCTCTGGCTTCTTTCACTTAGCATAATGCTCTCCAGATCCATCCATGCTGTTGGACAGGGTAGGAGCTCCTTTCTTTCAGCTGTGTAGTATTCCATTGTGTAAATGTACCACAGTTTTTTGATCCACTCATTGACTGATAGGAACTTAGGTTGCTTCCAGCACTTGGCTATTGTAAATTGTGCTGCTGTGAACATTGGGGTACAGAGGTTCTTTTGAATTGGTGTTTCAGGGTTCTTAGGGTATAATCCCAACAGTGGAATTACTGGGTCAAAAGGCAGTTCCATTTTTAGTTTTCTGAGGAAATTCCATACTGTTTTCCACAGTGGCTGCACCAGTCTGCAGTCCCACCAACAGTGCACTAGAGTTCCCTTTTCTCCACAATCTCTCCAGCACTTGTTTGTTGATTTGCTTGTGATGGCCATTCTGACTGATATGAAGTGAAGGTTCTAATTTACATCTTTCTTGATGGCCAGTGATGCTGAGCATCCTCTCATATGTTTCTGGGCCCTCTGTATGTCCTCCTTGGAGACCAACTCACAATTTTTCATTAAGCACCACTATGATTTTAAGAGTGAGTCAAATTTTTTGAAACTTACAGTAATTTTGTTTCAACTTCTATATCTCAGTTTAGTCATCATCTCTCCAGGAAGCTTTCCCTGATCCTCCAAGGAGAGAATTGCGACTTGTAGTCCCCCATTGCTTATGTATCACATTGAGATTGCCTTTGCCTGTGCCCTATTTTTGAAAACTCCAGTGAACTGGACACTTCTCAGAACACGACTATGTTTATCATGTTTTCAGTTCAATCCCCAGGGTCCAATACAGTGGGGAGCCTTTGATCGGAACAAAGTAAACAGTTTTTAAGCAAAGGACTAAATATATAAATGAAGAAAAAGTTAAACATCACAATAGGAAATTAAAATAGTTTATATTCTTTCATCTCAGCAACTCTTATTTATTAAGATGTTCATTTAAATTTAAAGTAACACTTTAAAGTGAAGATTAGAAAATCAAATATTGAACTCTGCTCACATGTCGCCTTCTTCATCATGCCTTCTCTGCCTGTTCTATCTAAAACTGCACCTGAGTCACTGGTTCACCCTTTACGTCCTTCTTCCCACGGTCCTTGTCAAACCACCTGATGCTGTACATCACCTGTCTTTCTGCTCTGTGGGAGCTCTATGAGAGTAGGGAATCTTAGTTTGTTAGCACTGTATCTGCAGTGCCTAGAACAATGCCTAGATATGGTAGCAGCAAATAAATAATTCTCTTTAAAACAAATTTAAATTATTAACAGAAAGTACAGGCATAACTAATTTTGTTGCCCCTTGCTTTATTGCACATCATAGATATGGTTTTTGTACAAATTGAAAGCAAGACCCTCCACCAGCAAAAAGATTACCACTCACTTTACTGTGGTGTTCTGGAGCAGGGCCCACAATATTTCTCAGGCATGCCTGTAATTGCTGAGGTGAGGATAGAATTAATTTTTTTTAATGGGAAGAACGCTGGCTATTATGTAAAGTTGTGTGCTTTTCAAACTTTTTTTAAAAAGATTTTATTTATTTATTTTTAGAGAGGGAAGGGAGGGAGAAAGAGAGAGAGAGAAAAAAACATCAATGTGTAGCTGCTGGGGGCCGTGGCCTGCAACCCAGGCATGTGCCCAGACTGGGAATCGAACCTGCGATGCTTTGGTTCACAGTCCGCGCTCAATCCACTGAGCTATGCCAGCCAGGGCAAGTTGTGTGCTTTTAAACCTATTAGGCCACAGCCTATAGTAGAGATTCACACGGCATATGGTATAGGGAAATGAATCCCTATAGTAAGGATTCATTTGACATAGCAACCTGGCATATCATATGAAGTAATACCTTTATTGCAAACAATGCTTCCCCCCCTTCTATTCTATTTTTTAGAAAAGAAAAAAAAAAGAAACCTGGTTTTGCTGTGGCCAGATGACTCAGTTGGTTGGAGCATCGTCTCGTGTGCCAAAATGTTGTAGGTTTGATCCCTGGGCAGGGCACTTACCTAGGTTGTGGGTTCACTGGGCACAGAGGGGAGGCAACCAATCGATGTTTCTCTCTCTGTTGATGTTTCTCTCTCTCTCTCTAGAATCAATTAAAAATCCATATCCTCAGGTAAGAATTTAAAAACAAATAAATAAATAAGCCAGTCTGACCCACTTAACTGATTTCATGACCCACTCACAATTTGGAAAACACTGATCTAAAGTTTTACTTAATAAAATGCCCAACTCTCATAAATAAAACAATGAAAGCCTTCACTATGGCATTACAAATATGTCCGGAACATTCCATGTAGCTCTGTTGATTGCTGAAAATAGAGCAAGAATTGGTTCCAACTCAGTAAGGTTATTATTTTTTTTAGGTCTGTTGGATACAATATAAATTTTCTAAACAATTTTATTTATTCAGTGTTGTTCATAAGGACATTTTATGTTGTGTAAACACGAATTGTTAAAGTATGGCCCAATATATTAGTTAAATTACTTTTGGGGGCACATTCAGAGGTGGGGAATGAAAATTTGAGTCATTATATTTGAAGTAGCAAGTATCAGGTATCATTCATTGTCTTTGGCAGTGCATGATTATAATAAATTATAATAAATAAAGGGCAGATAGGTCCTTAGATATCTTAACATTTTTCTTCATTTTATGATAAGGTGGGACTTTAATTGGGAGACTTTAGACCTGAGTTTTGATATCAGATGATATAACAGTTTATTCTCTTGGAGTGAAAAGAGTTGTGTCACAGTAACCGTCACCGTGTTAGTGTTCATTCTTAGTCAAAAGAAAATGGACCAGGAAGAAAGTGCTTGCAATAATACACAGAAGAGGAAATATAAATGACTAACATAGAAAAGTGTTTACACCGGTAATAAAGCAAGTACAAATTAAAACAAAAATGAAAAAAAAATTAGCCTATTATAAGAGCAAATACAATTTTTAAAATTTTGTATCTACTCATTTTTTTTAAATGAGGCACTTAATATGAGCAAGGGTATAAGAAAGTGGCCATTCATACTTTGCTGCCAGGGATGAAAATTGCTGCAGTCCTTTTAGAAAATAATTTCGTGATGTAGCTTTTAAAATGCTTATTAAGGTCATTTTAATGCTAGGACTCGATCCTAAAGGCATCATCAGAAATTTGGAAAATCTTTTTTTTCATAAAGCTAGTAATCATAATATTAAATAAAATAGCAAAAAATGGAAATAAGGTTTAAGTTAAAGAAAAATGGGCTGTAACTCTTGTTAACATACTGGTCCATGGACATACCTGTCCATGTTTTTTGTGTGCATATATATGCATATATTTTATTCTTTAAAAATAGGGTAACTCTAATAATTTTTTTAGTTACCAATATATTGTCAAGCTTTTCCATGCCAACAAATATAGTTCTACTACATTGCTATTAATAACTGCATATATTCTGCATTATGACTGTGTTGAAATAAATGTCACCAAATCGCCCAATTTTAATATCTATAAACCACTGTTTTTCAAAGTGCAGTTGATGACCCTTAATAGGCCATGATATAAATTTAGGGAGTCATGACCAAATATTTATTATATTTAATAAATATAATAAATAAGTGTTATACCTTTATAATATGTTTGTTAAATAATTGATAGAACAAGTCCTTCCTTAACCATATTCTTCTGTTCTTCTAAATTATATTAGTTATTCTTATGAGCTTAGTCTAAAAAGTTGGTGCTTAAAATTATATAGGTCCAAGAAAAATACTGCAGAAAATTTCACATTAAATTTACAAATTAATTTGGGAATATTTATAATAATGAAACTTTTCATCCAGAAATAAAGTGTCTCTTCATTGAATTATTTTCTTTCATGCATCTAAGTAATTTTTCAGAGGAGTCTTCATTCAGGCCTTTATATTTCTTGCTATGTTTATTCATTGGTGTTTCACATTTAGTTTTGCTTTTGCAAAAACATTTTCATTAATTTTTTTTTCCAACTAAACACAGCCCTCTGTAGGAAGGACACCGATGTTTACACACTCACTTTGTAACTGAGCATACTGACTTCTAAAAATATCTTCCCACCCAAGTTGCGCACCTCGAATGAGAGCTGCCAAACATAATGAAAAGTTTTGCTCTTATCCCTCTTCCATCCCCATCACATTTTATCTGAGTCATTTTTGTTTCATTAAATATAAGTGGCTGACTCGTGACAACACAAATAAGAGCTTAAGTACATCTGTATGATCAGAGCTCCTTCTCGAAAGAGCAGAGAGAATTTCCAAGTAAACACGATTGAACAGCTCCTAACAGCACCCACCCATGGCTGCTTTCCCTGTCCCTCCTTGTTTGGAGCTGCACGTCCTGAAACTACATCCTCCCCTTCACAGGAAGAACATGAAGTGCTCCTTGGCTAGGTAAACCCTGATCCTGCATCCTGACTCTGGTTGCTACCTGTATGTATGTCACACTGGAAGCTAGCATTATCCTCCTTTTACCGATGAGAAAACAAGGCCTAGTGAAGTGAAATGTTTCGTTCACTCATTCAATTAGTAAACACTTAGCACCTGCTGTGCACTAGGCCCTCTTCTATGACCATGAACTAAAGAAAGTTCCCACCCTCATGAAAGCTCCACTTTAATGGGGCAGACACACATAAACAAAAAATGTACCATGTCTAAGTGTACCCTGTAAATGCAGCTTGAATGTGAGTCTGGCTGCAGAGTCCATGCACTTGACCACTACATTATGCCACTCGGAGAGAGAAGAGAACATGGGCCTTGGAGAAGGTTAGCTGCCACCTCCTGAAAGCCTCACGGGACGGCATGACTTGGGTGAGCTGACCGCCCTCAGGGAGACGATATCTGTCTCCCTGAGAAGGCTGCTTTTGGACTCTTTTGAGTGTTCACCTTTCCTGACCTCTGTAGCCCACCTACTACCTAGAGGTCTTGCCTTCACATCCTTGCTAGCTCAGATGCCAATTCAAACAAAGGTACTAATGATTGATTAAAGCAAAGTTATTTAGCAGAGCCCAATAATGAGGCTGGACTTTTACATACACTGTATACCTGTGTACACAGAAACAGGTGAGAGGAGTTAGGCAAAAACTTTCGATATCATTCAAAGTTACCCTTAGAAGTAGGGCCGTTGGTTGGAGGGCTATTACCTGAAGCTACATGGATTAATTTATTATTTTTTAACATATAATAGTTTAACTTTTACTTAATAAAATCCTATTTACCAGCTCCTGTTAGTCCTTAATTAATGAAGCCAAGGCTCTTTTGCTTTACAAACATAGATATTTGATAGATGCAGATATTTTTCAAATATCCAGAGTTAATTTTCATTTACTAGTTTCAGGATTTGTCTAGATTTTATTTTTTTTAAATAAAACTATGTATGTTGTTTAACTCCTTTGAAATCTTGGGAGTTAAGCAGGCTTTTTATCTTAAGCCAGGTTTTATTTGAGAACCCTAGAAAGTTTATGAAGGATTTAAGTTGCTTTTATTAAACACTCTTGATAGTTTAAATACAGGAAAAAATATTTTCTCTGCTATTAATTTAGCTTGATGTGAGTTAATGTTAGTCTCTTGGAAATGAGCTTCAAATTTTCAACTTTAATTAAAAAATAATTCGTGGGTTCTTTGTTGTTGTTGCTTCAGTTGTCTTTGGGTCTGTGGAAGCCAGCAAGGGAAGAGGAAGCCCGAAGGGGAACGCCCTGGCACCCTGCAGGCTCGCTGCTGGTGCCGCACAGAAGTGTGGCTTATCCCTCCGAATCCCCTGTAATTAAGTGGTTCACGCAAATTTGCTGAACACACTTGCTGTGGAAACTTTACATGCCTTTTTTTTTAGTTCATCATGTGAAATCCTTGCAAACACAAGGATCTTTTATTTATTGACAAAGGGGACAGTGATTCTAGACAAGCAGCTCCCTTGTCTTTCTCAAAAATAAGAAAGGGAAACTGGCCCTTATTTTGGTGCAGAATAACCAGAACGAAAACTGCACATTGTGTGTTATTTCTTCTTTATTTTGTGAGTGCTTTCTCTCCAACAGTGAAAATTATTTATGTAAACTAGCTCATGCTCTCTGCAAATGACCTGAAAAACAGGAACATTCGTAGGGGGTTCAGAGTCAAGTATTACATTACTGCCCAAATTGGACAAGGTAGTAACTTACTTCCCTTTGGGGATTTCAGATAAAATAAAAAAAAACTGGTGGAATGATTTTCTTTCTTTCATACATTCTTGGATGGATAATTAGGTATTCATCCTGCAACATGGATCAAGGGCCCTCTGTGTGGGGGGCTGTGTGCTGGGCATGTAAGTGAGACAGGGCCCCCCGCCCAGCACGGCTCAGTTTGTAAGGAAGACAGGCAGGTAAACAAATACTTACAAGGCTGGGAGACTCTTGCTCTAATAAAGAACACCTGGCAGGAGCAAGGGACTTCCTCACCCAGGGACCTAGCAGAGGAAGAGGCAGACCCATGGATGGTGTCAGGTGGGTACTAGAATTATGGAGGATTTCATTTCCTAAGTCTTATAAATGCCTAAATGCTATGCTACACACCTGAACCTAATATAATGTAGAATGTCAACTGTAATTGAAAAAAAATTTAATCAAAGTAAAAGAGGATGCAAAGCACAGCCAAATGCTGTACTGGTTTTAAATCTTTACTGATTTCAATCAACACTGTACAGACACTTAGAAAATTACCACTTATTGCCTATATGTGTGGGTGGTCATGGTCCATAAATGGGGTACTTTTGGGAGGGCCTTGGAGGCCTCTGTCCAAAATGAGGCCTTCCAGACAAAGTTCTATATTCCCAACTTTTCATCATTTGATCTGAATCTCAGAATAAAGCCAAAGATCTCTGCCTTCACAGACCACAGTGGAAACATCAGAAGTCTCCAATTAATAGTAGTTCACTGAGTGTCAACTGTTTTCAGCTCCTATGTCACCTCCTCAGATAGTCCCTCATCAGCAGAGGGGGACTGAAGGTGGAGCTAAGGAAGTTCATACATTTCAGAGCCTCCTAACTTGCAAGATCCTTTCTAAGTCCAGGCAGTCCCCAGCAATCTAGTCGTGTGCTTGTGCGTTTTTATGAATTTGCAAAAGTAAAATATTTTAACCACAATCAGTTAAAACATAAGGCTATTCTCTCTTTTTCCTCCAATTGTCCCTCCCTCGTGCTTCTCCTTGTCAGGTGGCATTAGAGTGGCTATGGGCACTTGGGGATGGGACCAAGAGGAGCTGACTTAAGGGTTGGTTTCGTGTGAGTTTAGGAGAAATGTTTAGGAAATTTGCATTCATTTTGTGGTGTAGGTTTATTTTTGCTGGATGTCCTAGCCCAGTAACAGTTTTCTGGAATATTCTCATCACTCACACGCTGCTGACTGCCTATTGTCGCTGTGGACGTGTCCCCTGACACGCAGCAACCAACAGACTAGGAGAGCATGGGAGGAGAATAGTGTGAAACGCGTGGAGTCCTAAGCCAGTGCACACAGAAGCAGTGCATCTTTCCAAAGCTTATAGCTCAAATACAAAAGAAAAAGGCTTTCACAAACTTGGCGATAATCCTGAAAGTCACACGACTTTACAAAATAACAAGTTCTGAAGCTGAAACTTTAAAAATATATCAATAAAAATTTATTATTTTGGTCTACCACTTTAGGGGAAAGATCAAAATGTCATTTTCTTAATGGAGAGTGTATTGCCAAACATTATCATGTGAGGAGGTAATCAAAAAATATATAGCCAAAATATGTGGGAAAAGATATTGTAGAGGTATGTCAGAGCCTTCATTAATATAAACATTGCATTATTATTTCCTGGATTTTGTAATGTTTGTTTATTAGCTTTTATTATTTTTAATTTGCTGGATTTCTCATTTTGAATAAGTCTTCATGGGATGTACTAGTTTTTATGATTTTAAAGGTTTTCATTTTAGAAGGGCCCCCCAAATGGTTCCACAAAATCTGAATCTACCAGCCTTGCCTCACCGCTGTCCAGTTTGAAGTAAGCACATAACCTCTTTCATGGAACTGATGTCTACTCTTTCCTCACACTCACTGCTCTGTGACTTTTTCCCTTGTGAGCATGTGTAGGGGGTGTTGGTGCTCAGCCCATGACCCCTTTACCAGCCAGTGAGCCCATAGCCTGCCTCCTGTGACTGCAGCAGCTGCCAACTTATACCTGTGACCTTGTCTGCAGATGTGCCCTGGACCAAGGAGCCCCTTCACCTGGGGTGGCCAAGGACTGACAGAGACGGGGGTAAAAAGCTTTGTCCTCTTGCCTCAAAGTACAATTCTGCAGGTACCATTTACATGCCAGAGCCCCTGGAAGATCAGGACAAGGTGAGATACCTGAGCACATTCTTGCTCAGCTTCATCCCCTTCCCCATCCAGGTTCCCTCACCCTCAGGCTGACAGTGTATTTATCTGCTGATGGTCTGTGTCTCCTCCTCCAAGGTAGGTAATGTCAAGAGAGCAGGAACTTGATATGTCTTGCTCATTGCCATGTTCTTATTGCCCGATGGCACATAGTAATTATAACAACATGGGGGAGATGATTAAAGGTTGAATAAATATTGTGTAAATTCCAGTCACTCCACACATATTTTCTCTAATCCTAATGACAACCCTGAAAGGTAGATATTGTTTCTTTTCATATTGCAAATAGACGAATTGAGACAGTGTTTTGCTTAAGTGGCTTCATGAGAGTAACACCCCTAGGGAGTTCTCCAAGCATGCTGAGCCCAGCTGTTTTCTGCTGGCCCCATGCCCTGACCTCCAGGGAGGGGATCCAACATTTCCTTGGTCACTCTGACCCAGGCGTTGGAGTGGACTCCTCCCTGATTTGGTGCAGGACAGGTCGTGTGGATGACAAAAGGATACCTGAGAAAGGTGACACCAAGAATGAGTCAGAGATACAGCAGAATGAGGACCTGACCTGAGTCCCTTTCCTCCTCACATTCCCTGACTCTCTCCTGGGACACCCCCTTGTGACAAGAAACAGCCACCCCTGTCAATACAAATGCTCCTGGCAACCCAAAACCTGAGACTGGGACAACAGTTGGCCAGGCACAGAGCAAAGAAAACGTCCCTCCTACCTCGCCATCTGTATTCCTTCCCCAGAGTCTGTTCCTGCTCTTGAACTGAACTCTTCCCAGGGCAGCGGAGGGATGAAAGGGGGCTCATGTCCTTTAGGAGACACCCTCACCTCCATGAGACCAATAAGATAAACTCATATTGGTAGTATATTTCCAAAATCTATGTTATTTACTCTTAAATTTTTATTGAGATGTAACATAATTGACATGTAACATAGTATAAATTTAAGACGTTCAATGTTGGTTTGATACATTTCTATATTGTAATGTGATTACCACCATAGCATTACCTAACTTGTCTGTCAGGTCACGTAATTATCATTTCTTTCTGTGGTGAGAACAATTAAGATCTCGTTCTTAGTAACTTTGAAGTATGTAATACAGTATTATCGATTATATAATCACTATGGTGTGCATTAGATCTCCAGAATTTATCTACCAGTTGCAAATTATGTATCTTGAAATAACATCTCCCCAATCCCCCCACCTCTCAGCCCCTAGTAACTACCACTGTACTCTCCATTTCTCTGTGTTTGGCTTTTTTAGATTCTTCACATAAATGAAATCATACTTTTGTCTTCCTCTTATTTCTCTTAGCAAAATGACCCCAAAGTCCAGTCACATTTTTTTTTTGCAAACTGCAGGATTCCTTTCTTTCTTATGCTAGAATAATATTTCATTGCATATGTATACACCACAACTTCTTTATTCATTCACCCATTGACAGATACTTAAGGTTGTTTGTATGTCTCGACTATTGTGAATAATGCTGCAATGAACATAGGTGTGCAGATATCTCTTTGAGATGCTGATTACAATTCCTTTGGATAAATACCCAGAAGTAGGATTGCTGGATACATGGTAGTTCAATTTTTAATATATTGAGAAACCACCATACTGTTTTCCAAAATAACCACACTGTTTTACATTCCTACCAACAGTATTTAAGGGTTCCCTTTCCTCCATATCCTTGCCAACAGTTATTATCTCTTGTCTTTTTTATAATAGTGAAGGAGAGCATAATACACTACCCCCAAATATGCTACTTTGGCATGTGGATTATTTTGAGCTGAAGGCAATCAAGACCCAGCAGGCTCAGGAAAAACTTTTACCTCTCCGTTAACAAACTAACAAACAAACAAACAAACAAACAAACAAACAAACAAACAAACAAAAAGATAAAGGCCTGTATCAAAAAAAAGAGCTATTATCAGAGACGACTCCTTCTACTCCTAAAAAGACCTATATTCACAGCAAGGCAAACTTCTTTTTATTACTATGAGATTGCATTTATTAAAGCTGGAGACACTGAAAAAAGGGAGGGCTTAGCACAGAGGAAGAAAGAGGAGAGCCTAGGCTGGGCTGCCTCAGCTCACTGGGAGGTCAGAGTAAAGGCACTTTGGGGACAGGTTCAGGGGATTAGCCTGGGACAAATGGCCAGCTGACCACTGCCTTAGAGTTTAGGAGATGTGTGACTGGGAAGAAACAAGTGGGAGAAGAAGCAGGGAAAGGGAATTGTAACAGGGTGCAGCCAAGAGGGGGCCCCAAGCAGGGATCTGTAATAGGGTCCAGAAGAGCTTGGAGATGATTGGTTCTATACCACAGGGCCACACCTGTCCAGAATGCTAGCAGCTGTGCCCAGTTGTGGGAGGAGCCAGAAATGAGGCTGCAGAGGAAGATTGGCGCTGGGATTTTAAGCCCAGGTGCAGCAGCCATTAGGGGTCTCTTTTTGAGACTACGGGTCTTTTTGGGACCACGGGTCTTTTGGGGGACCATGCGGCTTTGGAACTGCTCCCTTTTTGTTACATGGATAGTACCCGGAACCTGAATCACAGACTTCTACTTCTCTCCTGAGATACAGTACCCCAGACTGGGTAGAGAGAGAAGGAAGGACCGTGTGCATTTGTGGGTATTCTAGAGAACTTTAGTCTGTATAACTTTTAAATAAATCATAATTCCTTTCCTTTCCACAGATCTCTGGCATTGAGAGACATCTTTCCTCTGGCAGTGGGCAAAGTGAACTTAGTATGGGTGAGGAACCCCCAGAGAAAAAGGGGGGGTCTTTTTTATCATTCAGCCTCCCCCCACCATCTGTTCTGTAACAGAATGGTGCACGCTGCTCCCCAGAGGGAGAGCACAAGCTGGCTCCTTTGTCTTGACCTTTGTCTTGAGGCTTTTCTCTCTCTCTTGCAGGAGGAAACCTTAGGGGAGGTCTCAGGGGAGGGTCTCAGCAGAATATTCATCAGTTCTCCAGGTGCCCTTTCAGGGTCATGGTCTCCTCTGATTGGTCAGTGTCAGGGCAGAGGGTCTTTAGTCATTGCAGTTGGTCCTGGTGTCACCCACCTGATTTTGCTGCTTTTCTGGGCCTGGAGCTGAAATGCAATTGGGGCCTAGAGGTTCTCTCTACGGAGGTGACCTTTTATATCTAACTGTAAATTGCTGGGCCATTGCATTCAGCAATGTTTCCTTATGACACATGCCAAGGAATTTTCCTAGTTTCTTATTATCCTGTCTCATAAACCCCTTAAAGACCTCCATCTCTAAAATCTTTTAGGGGTGATGAGGTGGGGGGGGTCTCTTTCTCTTCAGTAACTGCTTCCTGCTGACACGGCTCACGGTCCCTGGCGGGCAAACTTCTAATCACCAAATATCTACTCTTATCATCTGTGAATTACCCTTCTCCCCTTTGAAGCCTCAGGCCTATCCCATTCCTTAGCTCAGAAGAACATATAAGCCTCAGTTGCTCAACTTACCTTGAGCCTTATTTCTTTCAGGCTCTTGTATATATGTAATTAAATTTTCCCTATTAATCTGTCTCATGTCAATTTAATTATTAGATCAAAGAACCCAAAGAAGGAAAGTAAGGAAATTTTTTCTGCCCCTATAATAGCCATCCTAACAGGTTTGAGGTGATATTTTGTTGCAGTTTTGATTTGCATTTTCCTAATTATTACTGATATTGAGCATCTTTTCACATACCTATCAGCTATTTGTATGTCTTCTTTAGAAAATGTGTATTCAGGTTCTTTTCCTATTTTTTAATTGGATTATTTGCTTTTTTGTTACTGAGTTGTATAAATTCTTTATATATTCTGGAAATCAATCCCTTATCAAATATATGGTTTGCAAATATTTTCTTTCATTCTGTAGGTTGCCTTTTCAGTTTACTGATTGTTTCTTTTGTTGTGCAGAAGTTTTAAGATGAATGTAGTCCAATTTTTTTAGTTTTTGTTGCCTGTACTTTTGGTGTATTTTTTTTTAAAGAGAGAAAGAAGGGAAGGGAAAGAGAAAGAGAGAAACACCTATCAGTTGCCTCTCACACAATCCCAGACTGGTGACTGAACCCACAACCCGGGCGTGTGCCCTGACTGGGAAACAAGCCTGTGACTTTTTGCTTTGTGGGCTGATGCTCCAACCAAATGTCACACTGGTCAGGGGGATTTTGGCATCTTGTCCAAGAAATCATTGCCAAGTCTAATGCCAAGGATATTTACCCTATGTTTTTTTTTTTCTAGGAGTTTTATAGTGTCAGGTCTTACATTTGTCTTTGATTCACTTTGAGTTAATTTTTATGAGTGATATAAAATTTGTGTCTTGGTTTCTTTTCCATGAGGATATCCATTTCCTAGCACCATTTATTGAAAAGATTGTTCTTTCTCCATTGTATGTTCTTGGTGCCCTTGTCAAAAATTAATTAACCATGCATGTGTGAGTTTATGTCTGTACTCTCTATTCTGTTCTGTTATTTACTCTTAAAATAACTCTCTCTACCCCAAGTTTTACCTAGTGTTTTTCTAGTTTCTTCTTTGAAAGGTTTCATGAAATTCAGTAGTGTTTTTTTCATCTGTGATTACCTTCTCACAAAAGAGCAAATCAAAATACATGTCCTGAGTGTGTTATAGTCTGGTTACAGGGATGTGATGAACCCATATGAGACTATTACTGGGTAGTACCCTCCAAAAAAGAAAGACATAGGAGAATAAAGTACTTCTGTGTGGGCCTCTCTAAGGAGAGGGAGAGACCATTTGTTGCAGCTGGAATTGTTGGTAAACCACAGAAGTGATGCATTTACTCTTGGCCTTAGTTCACATACCACCTAATGTGATAAGAGTGAGCTCAGAGTGCTAGTTCTCCTCTGGGCTGCTGTTGGTGGGACTGGAGAAGTCACCCTCCCAGTTTTCTCCCACTCTCTTTCTTCTCCCTCAACATCTGATTCTCTTTTTGTCTTCCCCTTCCTATCTTTTTCCTTCTTCTCCCTTTTCTATTCATCTAACACTTCTTTTATCCTTTAGAATTTTCTTGAAGATTTGGTTATATATTCTACTTTTGAGGCACTGCAATTTACAGAAGAGAAAATGCTCTATAGCTATACAGTCTGGCTGCAAAATCAGATGTGTACATTTTGGGCAACTTATATAACCTCGCAAAGTTCTGTCTCCTTGTCTGTAGATGGGAGGATGCTGATCTCTCATCATGTTATGTGGAAGAGTAAGTAAAATGATATATGTGAAGTGCCTGGCACATAGATGGCTCTCAGCAGATGTTTATTTATTCCCCCTCTCTTTTTTTTCTTATTTTGTTTTTGCAGCAGTATGCATACAGTCATTAAATAGGTGCTTATTGAATGAGTATTTGAAGTTTAATTTGGTAGAACCTCATATACTTTGTGGAGGAGAAACAAACTTTCTTCTGCCTTCAAGGTTTTTGGGGCTGTCTAATAATCAAATAGACATAAGACAATTAGCAAGAGAAAATGACCAGATTGAATACATATATGTGTATGGGAACCCCAAATACATGGGAGTCAGAGACTTCATGTGCAGTAGAGATTCAGTGATAAAAAGAGAACATGGGTATATAAGACATCCTGAGCTAGAGATGAGTAAGGTGACTTGGCTTCAAAGGTCATTGCAGGATGATAAGAAGAACAGATGCTTAGTAAATACAAGTTTGTCCTGCCCTTTAGATAGGTCAAAAGAGATTACCTCTGATAATCTTTTATGGGCAAGGCTGCTAATTCAAATTCTTATAGGTAGTTAAGGTAGGATGGGGGTGGCAGAAGTTTCTCTTGAGCCTGTGGCTGAAGTTGCCTTTAGCTCAAAACAATCTGCAAGCCATAGAGGCACATCTTGGAGTGACTTGTTCTGGATCTCCACAACATGGAATTACTGAGGTTGAGAGTGGTTTAATAATAATTATAACCCATTTATTTTGTGTCAGGCACTGGGATCAGGGAAGTCCTTTTCATGTAATATCTGATATAACCTTCCTCAAATGCAAAAGTTAGGCATTATTTTTATTATTGAAGATACAACCTTTATTGCTCAGGTTCCACTCTTCATTTTACATATTAAGAAAGTGCGGTTTAGAGGAGCTGAGGAATTTAGATGAGATAAATTACCTGAGCAACTACATGAGTAATTTACATGAGCAAAATCTTGACTCCAGACCCCAAACCCTGGACCACTAGGTTAGACTGCATGTCACCTGGTGTTCATAGTTCCCAATAGCCTCATAAGGAGGATAGGGCCTCGCAACTGGAGGATCATTTGTTTCCTGAGTGCAAAGTGAGATTTTTCTTAGAGGAAGTACTTAGTAATGTGCAGGAACACAAAATGGAAAGTTTTCAGACTGAGCCATATTGTTCTCAAAGGAAAGGATAAATCTTAAGAGTCAGGGAGAGGGAGAAGTTAGGGATTTGGGAGGAAAATGTATTTAGAGACATCACAGCGCGGTCCAGAGCTGGTGGGTAACAAAAAAGTCATATGGGGAGTTTTATTAGGTTGTTTGCAGTTGAAGATGCAATACTGTAGCAGAGGGGTCAGGCAAAAAGCTGGAGCAGGCAGGGATCAGGGAGAAAACCCCACAGTGGAACGGAAGGTTGCAAGAGGCTTGTGCTCCCTGAGAAAGGAGAGATTGCTGGAGAACAGGTAGTGGGGGAGCTCATGACTCAGCAGACGGGAGCTGGTACTGAGCATGCATGACTGGAGACATTGCCCCCTTACGGAGCTTGGTGGCCAGAGGAGGGCCAAAGCAAACATGACTGATGCTGGACCCCATTGGCTAGAAGGCCGAACACACCCACTGGCTTCCGGTGGGCATGGGATTCTGGGAGAGAAGTTTGAAATGGAGCGCGCATGGAAGCATAAGGTCAGTGGACACTTTCCGCTCTTGTGGCTAGCTCGGTTGGCCACAAGGAGCCTCAGCCTGAGTCCAGCGGGTTCCCGGAGACCGCGTGGCCATGCTTCAAGCCCCTGCACCCCTCCCGCAAGGAAAGCAGCAGCACTAGCAGAACTGTGACCGGGAACCTGACAAGCTTCCTGGATAATCATGCTGCAGTATCTGCTTTTCATAAAGGCCCATACTGTTAAGAGTGAGGAAAGAGATTTCAGGTGCATTCTTGAACTGGCAGAAGGTGGCAGGGCTGTTTGTTTTTGCGTATTTTAAAGAGAGTGGCATCCTGAGGCAGAAACCCACCATCATTCCAAAACTATACAACCTTTAAATAAATGATCCCTTTCTTTTTCACCAAACTCTTGTCTTCAGAATTACGCCTCTTGGCAGTGAGCAGTAGAACCTCACTAACTGTTCAGGAACAGCAGGAGGCTATTCAATGACAATAGGAACCTCCTCTTTGTCTTCCACAAAATCTCTAGTAAGCTTTGCTTTGTTCTCTGGAGGTTTGTGAAGAGCCTGTGCTTGGTGCAGATGTGATGTGGACTGAGCCTCATTTTCAAAGTTGGAGAAGAGGCTGCTCACAAGGATCAATGACACCTGGGCTACAGGTAAGTGAAATTCAGACCACCTTTCCCTGTTTTATTTTCCCAACATTTTCCTCCTGCATGTACAGGCTTGTCTCCCAGGCATGTGCCCTTGCTAATTCAACTTCTGCTACAAAATACTTTAATAAGCCCTAGGTATGATGTAGATATGAATATGACAAGGCTTCTCTGGAGTTCACTGGGATCTTAAATATCTTCTGGATGAAACAGAGAGTCAGATCTGTGTGTGTTCTGCTATCTACTATAAGCATTAAGGATATTGACATTTTTAAATTCTAAAATATAGTTAACATAGAATGTTATTTTAGTTTCAAGGGTATAACATGGGTATTTAACAGTTATATACCTAACAAAGTGATTACCACACTAAGTCCAGTAACCATCTGTCACCATGAAAAGTTATTATATTAATAATATGATATTATTGACTGTATTTCCTGGGTTGTACCTTACATCCCTGTGACTTATTCATTTTATAACTGAATACTTGTACCTCTTATTCTCCTTCACCTTTTTCTCTCTTCCTCCCACCCCTTTCTCCTTTGCCAATCATCAGTTTGTTCTTTATATTTGAGGCTGTTTCTATTTTTTTTTGTTTGGTAATCTGTTTTGGTTTTTAAGTTCCACATACAAGTGAAATCATACAGTATTTATCCTTAGAATATTGATATTGTCGTCACTGTAACAAATCAGTTCCTAATTGAACTGTTTTCTGACAAACAGGCCACAACCATGACTTTTAAAAAACAAGTTGGCAAAATCCCAATAATTGCTGTTTTATCTTATACAGAAACTGCTATTAGATCAGATTGCCTCCCAGACATGCCCTGACCAGGGATGGAACCTGCAACCTAGGTATGTGTCCTGACTGGGGATCGAACCCATAACCTCTTGGTGTGCAGGGATGATGTTCCAACCAACTGAGCCACCTGGCCAGGGTCAGACCTCTTAAACTTTTAATATGTGTTTGTATAACCTGGATATCTCATTAAAATGCACATTGTGATTTAACAAGTCTGAGGAGCAGCCCAAGATTCTGCATTTTAATAAGTGCTCAGGAGATGCCAATGCTACTGGTTCACACACTACACTTTGAGTAGCAAAGGTCTAGTGGGTGGTAACTGTTCCCTCTCCTGCATTTTCCTGCTTGATACTGGAAAAACCAATCATTGAAGAAGGATAAAATCAGAGCCTATAAGTATAAGCTGTTGAATGACATGTCCTGCATTTAAAATGAGTTCAGGGAAGTTACACTGCATTTACTTTACAAATATTTATTTTTTGATCATGAGAATGCACCATATATCCGTGCAGTCCACACTTTAGCAATCCTAGGACACCATGATGTTTAAATAAAGGTCTTGATTTGCTTAGGTGAACCACAATCTTAAAATATCAAAATCAAAGGAGTTCAGAGACATTAGGACTCAGCAGATATGATGGTGTTGTCACATGTTCATCAGTATAATCAGACATTTTTCCAGGGAGCTGTCAGTTCACCAAGTACATGTTTGAAAAAGATATTTTCCATTTGATATTTGATGGAAGCAGAAATAAGTTTCTGGGGGCAAAGACTGTATACTGCAATAATTTTTTTCAAGAAGCTAGATAGCAATAATATATTTGTTTAAAGATTTATAATTTTAGAGCAACTTCATCTGAGTTATGTCATTTGATCTTCAAGAAACCCTAGGAGGTGATTTTTAAAAAAAAATAACAGATGGCCCTGGCTGGCGTAGCTCAGTGGATTGAGTGCGGGCTGCGAACCAAAGCATCGCAGGTTCGATTCCCAGTCAGGGCACATGCCTGGGTTGCAGGCCATGGCCCCCAGCAACCGCACATTGATGTTTCTCTCTCTCTCTCCCTCCCTCCCTTCCCTCTCTAAAAATAAATGAATAAAATCTTTTTAAAAAAGACCTTTCAAAAAATAACAGATGAAGAAACAAGGTCTGAGAGGTAAAATAATTTGTTGAAAATCAACTGCTACAGTGAAGCTGGAATTAGAACAGAGATCTGGTCCTCTTCTCATTACAACATTAGTAACTGTACTGTATTTTTGCTCTCGATGTTCTTTCCTGGGCAGACATCAATAATTGATCCTGGGATTCTTTTTCATTGGGCTGTTCACAATGTTCTCAATTCCATGCCTCACCAGGCCAAAAAGCCACTACCAAGGAATTGGGCGTGGTGTGAGAGAAGAAACCTATTTCTCTCCTGGCAGTGCTACTTTTATTATCCACAAGGACTGATTACAAAGAGAATCACTATCCTCTGAGCTCTGTAAAAGGACAAGCATTCATTTTTCAGGTATATGGTAAAGGATTATTCTCTTAGAATCAGACTGTGACTCTGGAGGTCCTTTCTAACCCTAGAATTCCACGAAGTTAACTTTGTAGTTATTGTTTTCCACGGCTTTTCACTAAAGTTACAGTGAGAAAATATACATGCTGAGGTAGGCAGAATTCTAAGATGAGTCTCTTGATCCCCACCCCTTGATGTTCACAGCCTTTGAATGCCCCCCCCCCACTTTGAGTTTAGGTGGGACTTGTGACCTGCTCTTAGCCAATAGGATATGGCAAAGTTGAGTGGATTTTGCAGATATAATCAAGATCCCAAATCAGTTGATTTTGAGTTAATCAAAAGGGACATTATCTGGGAGGGGGCTGACAATCAATTAAAAGTCATTAAAAGAGGACTGGGTTCTCCTTTAGGTCAGATACTCTCTCCGTTACTGGCTTTGAAGTACAGTGCCATGTTGTGAGAGAGCCTATGGATGAGACCAGATGGCAGGAGCTACAGGTAGGTAGCCTTTTGAGCTGAGAGCAGCTCCTGGCCATAGCCAGCAAGTAAACAGGGGACCTCAGTTGTACAGCCACAAGGAGATGAGTTCTGCCAACCACCTGAAGGAGCTTGGAAGCAGATCTTTCTCCAGTTGTGCCTCCAGGTAAAAACACAGCCTGGTTAACACCGTGCTTGTAACCTCATGAGGCCTAAAACACAGGCCCCAGCCATGCCATGCCCAGACTCTTGACACGCACAACCTGTGGGATAATAGAAGTGTGTTGTCTGGCCCTGATTGGGGTGGCTCAGTGGGTTGGGTGTCACCCTGGAGACCAAAAGATGCCCCGATTGATTCCCCTTCATGGCATGTGCCGGGGTTTCAGGCCCGGTCCTCAGTTGGGGGCAGGCAAAAGGCAATCAACCAATACTTTTCTCACACATTGATATTTCTCTCCCTCTTTTTCTCCCTCCCATCCCTTCTCTCTAAAAATAAATAAAATCTTAAAAATAAACAAGTAAAAGTGTATTGTCTTAGGCTGCTAGATTTAATAGTTGCTGTGCAGCAATTAAAAAAAAACCTAACACACATGCCTGATATTGCATTTGCATTATTAAATCTTAATCTTGGATTTCAACTGTGTGTCTATTTACATATTTAAAATTCTAGTTAAAGCTCACCTAGACTTAATTTTGTCTGAACTTGAGAAAGGTGAAGCACAGTAGGACCCATGAGGTTTCAGAGCTCCTCCCTGGAATAAGGGGACAACTTCCCTTCACACATTTCTCCACATCCCCACATTTCTGGGTAACACTGCAGTCCAGTGACAGTTAGCTATGACATCACTACAAACAGAAGAGCAATCCTTACACGTTGCTGTGATTTTCCAACCTCTACTAAGAGCCATCACAGCAAAAGGGCACTTAATGATATGTATAAGTAAGACTAAATTCTAAGTTTTCTTTAGTGAGACTTTACAGCACAATGTAGGCTTGGAGGACACATCCATGCATTTATCATTTAGCACCGACTATAGGCCATGTGCAGTCCTGGGCAGCAAGAATATGAGTGATTAAGATAGGGCACTTGTTCTCAAGTTGCTAGAGGAGAATATAGGCAAGACAACCAATCATTACAATGTGGTAAAAATGAAAAGGGTGCTGGGTGAGTGAAAATCAGAAGTCTGCAAGAAAAAAAAACATCCGTCAAAATGACTGCATTGAAGTTCATGGCTCACTTGTGTCTCCTAAGAGGTCAGGAGGCTGCTGCCTCTTCCTGCTCTTACTGTTCTTAATAGTCCAGGTATTAGCTGGGTCTGCACGTAGTAGACATTCAGTACTGTACATATTTCAAATTAAGACTCCATTAAGATTACATCATTATTTTTATGTCCCACCAAAAAAAAAATGCTGCTAATTAAACTACAACATGCCAGGAATCATAAACAGATTCTGGTTTCAGAGATGTTAAAATGTGCTCACCTTAGAATGGATCTACTAAGTAATCATTGAACTAGTTTGTTGACTTTCCAGTGGGATTATGGGCATAACAGTAGAGATTGCGGAGTGGGTTTCAAAGACAGTGCATGCTCATGGCCTGCCATCCCGCACTGAGCCCTGCCAACTCAACCCAGGTTGTCAGCCAAGTGACCGCCTGAGTTCCTGACCACAAGACCGACAAAGTTACTGAGATGTCTTTAAATATCTCTAAGAGTTGTAAGGTTCTAAAGCTATGAAAGAGTGCAAGATCCAAAAAGTTTTTTAAAATTTAAATTATTAGGTGGAAAATACATTTACTTATATTAGGAACCCATCTAGTTCAAAGGTCTTTTGAGTTAGACAAAAAACACATGCGCGCGCGCGCGCACACACACACACACACACACACACTACTGTTATGGGTTGAACTGCCTCCCCACCCTTCAGATTCACGTAAGAAAGTCCTAACTGCTTGTGAAAGAAAGGGCGGGGGGCAAACAGGCCTGACTAGCCTAGTGACTGAGAGTATCACAGGGATGGTCTCAACATTAACTCCTGACCTGGTTAACACCTGGTCATGGTGGGTAGTCACATCCCAGGTCGGTATCTTCTTCAATTGAAAGGTTACTCTTTTCCTTAAGTGAGCCCTGCCTATCGTTGTTCATGGAGGTTAACACCCTCAACATGTTCGGGTGGTTGTCTCTTGCAGACCCCCCAAAAACAGACTCACCAGCTACAGAGCAGAATGACGCCGAAGTCTTCGTTGTCACCATGTTGCCCACATACTGTCTCTACTCACTGTGATCGTTAGATGTTAACTATCAGATGTTAACTATCCTGTGCTTGCCATTGTAAAAGAAGTACACGTCTCCATTACCCTTTTTATCTGCCCTAGGGATTTTCCTGTTTTGTTTTCTCCTACCTCCTTAATCTACCACCAGTAGATTTCATGTAACCTTTCTCACTTTTCTCCTTTCATTCTAAATGTATGAGAAGAACTGTAAAATGGCCTTTCTCTGGGGCATTTTCTTAATTCATTGAAATCCTGCATCTTGGTGTGTCCTCAAAATCTTGGCTCAAATAAATATATTAAGACTTTCTACTGGTTTGGGCATTTCTTTGGTCGACACTCAGCACCTCAGATGGTGACCTTGGAAAGAGGGTCATTGCAGGTGTAATTGGTTAAGGTGAGGTCACAGTGGAGGAGGGCTGGTCCTGTCCCAGTACGCCTGGTATCCTTACAGAAAGGAGAAGTGTAAGCACAGACGGGCACAGGGGAGAAGACCATCTGAACATGAAGGCAGAGATCAAGGTCCTATGTCCACAAGCCAAGGCATGTCAAGCATTGCCAGCAAGCCACCAGAAGCTAAAAGAGAGGCCTGAAACAGATTGTCCCCTCAGCGCTCTCAAAAGGAACCGGCCTGCCAACACCTTGAGGTCACACACCTAGCCTCCGAAACTGTGAGACAATACCTTTCTGTTGTTTAAGCTATGCAGTTTGCGGTACTTTGTTAGGGCAGCCTTGGGAAACTGATATGTCGACATATCTTAGGAGCTAAAGAAAGGCCACAGCCAATCATGTGACAAGCCTGGGTGGAAGTCACAGACTTCTGTGAGTAGGCAGAGTTAAATTATGAGTCAGGAGACTAAAAACCCTTTCGACATTTTGAAACCATGACGCAACATCTGTAAAAAAGACAATCTGATGGGGAGAAGAATTGCTCTGCATGTCTTTGGCTCCAGGTCTCCACTCCGACCAACATCTCCGATCGTTAGAGGCCTCACGGAACAGGGCGGGGGGGTGGGGACTGCCATCCTTAACAGCTGAGCTGCTGGGGCTGGGATGGCAGCACTCCTCCCAGCCTTCCCATTCCAGGAAGACTAAGAACTGGGTATAGAGAACTCAAAACCAAGATATGAGTATTTTGTATTAAAAAGGATCTGTGTGTATTTGATACGTGCCAGATGTCCATCTTCTTGTAGAACTCACCACCATCCAAGCAGGAGAGGTGCAAAGTTTGTGCTGATCCTTGCCAGCAGACTGATACATTTTTAGGAATTTTGCAAGCTGTTAATAAACAATGTTCCACTCCTTGCAATTACACAAAAATCTAACATGATAGCTAGCACTGTTGTAATAGTGCTGAAGCTGAAAGAGGTCATAATTTAGTGAGTATAATTTGTATGAGACCTTTGTATGGGGGTGAGAAATAGTTTAATAGCAGATGAATTATCAGACTTAATGGTAGTACTTTTACTGGGGAAAGAGTCCGCAGATTGGGATGTAACTCCATGTGCGAAGTCATGGTTGAACTGCAACCATAGTTTGGTGACAGGAGTTTGTTGAAAACCTTCAGGCATTCTGTGAGAAGCATTTAATGAGATGGAATTTTCAATAGAGTGTTGTTTATTTTATCTTTATTTGGAAGTTGAGTGCTACACATGTTTACTATCCTCCTCCTCCCCCACAGCCAGTTATTAAACATTTACCACCACTGGAAAGGCAGACCATTAACAAAGACTCAGATGATGAATAAATTCAGATGGTGGTAAGAGCTAGGAAGGCACCAAAGCAGAGTGATATGGGGGAGGGCGACTGGCGCTTGGGGAAAGATTGTGGAGGGGTGAGTGACTAGCTGTAGCCAGCCATGTAAAAACAGGGAATGTTTTGGGTAGGAGTGTGGTAGGCAGTGAGACAGTATGATCAGAGCAGGACTATAGGTCCCCAAGGCAGAAAGCCCTTTGCCTAAGGGCAAAACTGGAGAAACAAGGACCTCACCCTCAGTAACCTTTCCTTCCCTAACATAACATAGGGTCACACAGTTTGGACCCTCCCCTGACCTTTCAAGCCCCGGCTTGACGCTAGTCATGTGTTAGACCCGCAAGGGGCCAAAGAGTGGCCTCATGCAACTCCCATTCTGGTCTTTGCATAACCACTCTCTTAAGCATTAACCCCTAGGGGTAACATCTAGACCTCTGTTGTGTTTCAGCTCCAGGCCCAGAAGAGCAGCAAATCCAGACGAGTGACACCATAGATGACATTGGGACCAATGTGGAAGGCAGGACTAATACATTGGTACCAGTTCAACCAAGATAGCATACAATATATAAAACAAAGTGGAGTCACTCATGTCAACCAAGATGGCTACCAGTCAGCCATGATACTGTGGTTCAAGAAGGAAACTGCCTAAGTCTTGGTAGACACTTCTGGCAAGGAGACACATGTAAGATATCTGCACAAGTGACCAGAATAGCCATATCTGCAGAGCGGGACCACCCATAGATAGGCTCCTGGGCAAATTCACCTCACACCATCAGGGGTGCCAAGACATTTATCAGAAAGACCCAGAAAGGTGGAGTACATCACTCTCAAGGGTATAACTGAGGCAGGTTCCAGACCACAGCTGAGACAGCCGAGCTCCACACACCAGAGTGCTGCTCCACGCCATGCTGACCTCCCTTGGCATCTGCTGCTAGAGGCTCTGCCCTGCTGGACTGAGGACTTTGTCTGCCCTGCTGTCCACCTGGCTCTGGAGATCCTCCCTTGGAAGATGCTGATGACTCCCCTGCCCACTGCGCTGTCACCCGGACCTGCAGACTGAGACTCTGGGACTCGGGTTCATTATTTCCTTTGATTGCTGTGTGTCTATTATATTTCTCTTAGACTGTTAGAGTGTGAGCAGGATATTAATGTATGTTGATGCTCTACTCTGAGTGCACCTACACTCAATAAAAGCTGAGTGAAGAGCATAGTTACTGTGTGTGACTCTTATCTATCCCTTGGTGCTGGGCTGCTCAGCAGGCAGCTAGCTGAGCAGTTGCCCAGCTGGTTTATAAAAAAGACTGTATCACAAACACACACTCGTGACAACCAGCTGCATTGACTGATGACCCCTGCCCTGGCTCTGACAAACAGTAGAGACCATGACTCTGAAAGGACACACCTGGAAAGCTGATGAATATTCCATTGGGATCCTCCCCCGAGACCTCCAGGTAAATACCCTCAAGATGAGGACCCAGTGTGGCCCTCGCAAAGGAGCATGCCCTCGCCCTTCCCACCCCATTTCTCCCCCAGGTGCATTTTCCTTGCCTCTCTCTTCCTCCTAAGCTCCAAAGGCCCCTTTTTTGCCTTTGTAACTTATTTTCTGAGCTCATTTCTCCTACAGCTTACTTCTACCTCTGTGACTTTCCAAATAAACTTTGTCTTACAGTTTGAGTCTTGGCTCTGAGTTCTTTCCTAGCCAGAACTCAAGCACCAAGGTTGCTGAACCAAGGCCTGCTGTGACTCCACCGGTCTAACACCTCATGCCACTCTCACTGCCAACAGAAGGAAGAGCAAGTTTGAAGGCTGTGAGAGACGACAGAATGCGTATGTTGCTATTATTGCTGTTACTAACAGAATCTGCATGTAAAGTCCCAAATCTGACGTTCCATCCATTTCTTTCTTCCTCATTCTGTATCCAAGAACCACTCAGAGTCACTGTCCATTTGGTCCCATGGAAACACCTGTGATTCCTGACTTCCTCTACAAACTAACAGAGTCATGTAGGGTTTAGGTAATAATTGTACTGTACATTCCTTTCTTGTTTCTTATGTTTGGTGGAATTGAAAGCCGGGGAACCTATATTTTTCTCTGTTCCTAAATTTGCTGCACAAGTTTAAATTAGACTCCATTTGAAGCCTCAGGTCCACTTCCCCACTTTCTCCAATAGTATAACTGTGATCCCCCCCAAGTGCCTCGTGCTTGTTTCATGACATGGTTAAAGGCCAGCAATTCCTCTTCCATGCATTTTAGAAAGTGTTTATTCTCCAGTTTGGCTTTGGAGATTGACAGCTCCTAACGTAAAAGGAGACAGTTTGGAGCAGATGTTCTGGTTCCCATACCTTCAGTAATCCCACTTATTTAGTCACTCCTGGTTTCTGAAAAACGGAGGCCTCTCTGGGCTCTGCAGAAGTGCTCAAAGGATGCTGCTTTTTTGTGTTAACAGCACCACATTCAACTCTTAAATGCCATGGCTCTAGTTCATTTCTTAATGATGGTGCAAATGGGTTGAATATTTCATATTGTAGACTTTTAACTCTCCAAACATTAAACAAAACCATTACAGTGATCCATTCAGGCCAACAGATAAGTGCCTTGGCTGCAGAATGGAATCGCTAATTGGTAATTTAAAATATGATGCCTTGCCTTTTTCTCCTTTTAGTTTATAAAAAGGGAAACTTTCTCCTTTATAGGCTGAGGGGCTGGTTCTTTTCACTGGCTGTCTGTCTTCCGGAGTGCTTCTGTCACTGCCAATGCCATGAGCAAGGCTAGAGTGCTTCACTTAGCTGCAAAATTATCATCAGGTCGATTGCTGACACTAGAGCCAGCTGCTTGAAGTGTCAGCACAGCTGCTCTGTGAGATGAGAACACAATCCTGCCACTGCTCCTTGTTCTGCGGCCGGGCTACAGGAAAATGCTGATTATGAACCAAAGGACTCATACGCATTCATTTCTGCTCCTTTTACCACTAGCTCAGATTTCTACATAATGAAACCTAAGTTCAGGAATCTGGAAGCAAATGCAAAATGTCCCTGTGACTCTGAAATAGTGCTCTTAATGCTCATGGATTTCAGAATCTGGCTTTTTGATTCTTCGATTGTATGCTCACGGTGTTTTTAAGGAACCACCCATGAGAGCTGAATTCACTTAGGTAATTATGGTTCCTCCTGGGTTAGGAAAAACAGTTCCTACTTCTGGGATGACTGAGGATTTAATAGCTCTGTACAAGCTGAGCAACCCCGTCCTGCTGTGAGGCTTTGCTTCCCCCTTGTTCTGGTCCTAATGGACCCAGAGACTGGAGTACAAAGATGCTGAAAGTGGAACACAAGACAGAACTGAGCAGGCCCAGACCCGGCCGCCTCCCCAAGGCTGTGGCAGAATGAGGTAGAGGGAAGGCCCTTGTACAAGACCAATGATTCTCTAGTTCTTTTTAGCCCAAGTTCTGACCTCCCATTGTTTCTTTAACATTCTGCATTAAAACATTTGATGCAAATGTGACTATTTTTAGGCAAGGGAATATAAATATTTGCTACATGTGTAATTTAAAAACAAACTATGTATGTGAGGGAAATGACAGTCTTCCTGTCTTTGCCCTCTCTCTCCTTTCTTCCTTGCTTTTCCCCCCATCACTTCTTATTTTTAAATTATATTTTATTGATTATGCCATTACAGTTGTCTCAATTTTTCTCCCTTTGCCCCCCTTCATCTCTCACCCTCAACACCCTCCATGCCTCGGGCAATCCCCCCACCATTGTTCATGTCCATGGGTCATGTGTGTAAGTTCTTTGGCTGCTCCATTCCCTACACTGTATTTTACATCCTCACAGCTCTTCTGTAACTACCTATTTGTACTTCTTAATTCTCTCACATCTTCACCCATTCCCCTACATGCCCCTCCCATCTGGCAACCACCAAAAAGTTCTCCATATCCATGATTCTGTCTGTTCTTGTTTGCTTAGTTTGTTTTCTAGGTTCAGTTGTTGATAGATATGTATTTATTGTCATTTTATTCATAATTTTGATTTTCTTTTTCTTAAATAAGTCTCTTTAACATTTCATATAATAATGGTTTGGTCATGATGAAGTCCTTTAGTCTTTTCTAGTGTGGGAAGCTCTTTAGCTGCCCTTCGATTCTAAATGATAGCTTTTGCTGGTTAGAGCAATCTTGGCTGTAGGTCCCTGCTTTTCTCGACTTTGAATATTTTTAAAGATTTAAAAACAACAACAACATCTGTGTCACCGACTCCCTGCTGTTTGAGTCTATCCCAGCTGCCAGTCAAAACCAAACAACAGAAGCTGGCCATAATTCAAAAGAGAAAAACATGTCTTTATGTCACATTTTGACACATGATAGATGATTTAATGACATCATGGTTCCTCATTTCATTTTCTAAGACTTTCTGACTTTCTGAGTTTATTTCCACGCCATCCCCAGATTTTTCATCATTTTTATTGACATTTTCTTTTAATGGTCAAAACATTATCTTTTTGCATTCTTTTCACCGTGTATATGCCACCAGTTGACTGACTCTGGACAATAAGTCTTAAAATAAGAAAATGGAAAAAAATTGCTAAGAGAAAACAGAACTATAGGTAAAAAGGACATGAAACGCCTACCAAGGCCATGGTTCTTGTGTGAAGAACCATTTTCTTCAAGGACATGTGAGAAGCTATGTAGTGCCCAACAAGTTACATATCCATTAATAAGTAATTTTGGTAATTGTAATGTTTTATTTCAATTTACATGTACAGTATTTTCAAACAGCTACTAAGCTGTTCAGACATAAATATTTATTAAGTTGTTTAGGCCTAGTCAGTAAATGGAATTGTTAGGTATTTCTTTTGGCCTAGGGATGCTGAAAAAACTAGCAGGACACTAAAAATGCCGCAAAGAAAGTTTGGGAACCTTTGTACCAAATTACCAAAGAGGTATAAAAGCATGAGAAAGACTGAAGGATATAAAATAAAACTTATATTGGAGTCCTGGCTGGCGCATCTCAGTGGATTGAGTACTGGCCTGCGAACCAAAGGGTTGTCAGTTTGATTCCCAGTCAGGGCACATGGTTGGGTTGTGGGCCAGGTCCACAGTGAGGGCATGCAAGAGGCAACCACTCACTGATGCCTCTCTCCCCCTCTCCCTCCCTTCCCCTCTGTCTAAAAATAAATAAATAAAATCTTTTTTAAAAATAAAACTTACAGTGGAAAAGAACATGCAAGGTATTGGTGATCAAAAGCATGAGGCAGTAGGGTACAGACATACCATGTGATCTTTTCAGTGGGACCCCCACATGGCAGCATAATTACAGGGACAGCAAAATATGGCTCTCAGGCCACCTCACACTTCTGCCCCCAAATATTGGCAGGTGTTACTGATCCATTTGGACATACTTTCCTACTGAGTTTAAAAGCATCTTCAGAATCCTTCTCACCTCAGTGCTCAGACAAGCAATGATCTGTCAGAGCTGACACAGGAGATAAAACCTGCTTGCTCTCCCTGTTTCTAAATCCAATCTCCACCCTTATGGTCTCAAAAACTCAAAGTTTCTCATTCTGTAAGAATGATTCTAGTACCTGTGATTAAATCTGTATTGTGCACACAGACTCAAGCCTAAATAATGAGGAGAAACCATTGTTGGAGCTAAACTCCATCTCCAGAATTTGTCTAGAACTCCTCACCTCCTGCCCGTCTGCCTTGATGCATACTCTTTGTCCTCTTCCCCCCTGGCTTTTTGAAACCTCTTTCATTGGGAGTTAGTGTTTCAGCTTCTCCTCTCTGACCAGCCCATTTGATCATCTTAGGACTCATTCACTGGCTTTGATCTCAGCAGTCCTCCATGCCATGGTTCTTGGCATGTGCCCTGTTTTCTCTGGGGCCTCCAATAGCAGCCCATCACCATCAAACTGTAACCTGACAAGGTTGGAACTTTACTAACTTGGGTAGTAAGATCATGGATGCATTGAAAAAGGGTAGTTTTCTTTTCTTTTTTCTTTTTTGCTTTTATTAGCAGTTATTTTATACTGAATTTACTCCTGGACCATAAGTTTTTGTTTCTTCAGTTTCTTCTGGGATATCTTTATCTTCTGTGCAACCTCCTCTTCTGGTTTAGGAACAATCTACTCGTTTTCAGTAGGATTGTCTCAATGTGGCAGGGAGGGTTTACTGTGAGATAATCTGCCCAAAGGCTCTGTGAGTTCTGCATTGCATCCTGGGAGCTTTGTTGACCTGGATGTGCTTAATGACTAGAGAATCGACATATAAACCTTTAAGTTCTCTGCATTTTTAAGCATGAACAGCAAAAACTCAGCACTCTTTTTGGGCCACGGACCCTGTGTCCGGCCCCACTGTTTGTCCTGGGCACACCTGCCCCCTCCACCACTGTAATGACAAAATGGCACACATTGTTTCTGTAAAGTAATATCCTTCAAATACTTGGTGGCTTTTTGGATATGCATGCTCTTGATGGCCTGGGAAAATTCACAAGTGCTCTTAAAGTGAACATGAAAATTTCTACCTCTTAATTTGGAATATTTTGTGTGATTTTCTGGGTCAAGTGAATAGGGAACCATTTTCAGAGGTCACCTTAGGCTGCTTTCAGGAAAAGAGAGAGTTCTTATGAGTAAAAACCTAATTTTTAGCTGCCTGCAAACTTAATTATGAGCCAACCATAAAAATGAGTTTCATAGCTATTTAGCAATCTCATGTTAAACTTACCTGGACACTGGAGAAAATTAGCATTCACATCAAGAGGGAACGTAATCTTCTAGGCCCTGCATTGGTCTGATCATGTCTGTGTTGTTCAGTTTTAAGAACCACATTTTAAACAGGTAACATTATGATGACCAAACTGTAGTCCAGTTCGTCTTTTCAACTAGGCCTTGACCTTGACCCCAGACTTGTCTTCAGCCTGCCCAGCCCAGTTCTTGCCTAGTGGCCAGAATTCTGCTAAGTTCGCTTGGTAAGAACCCTCCCACATTTGATGTGTCCTCTTTTCATCCACTGACCCCCTTACTCAGCTCATTGGCTGTAAATCCCCAACTGTCATTTTTGTACTTGGAGTTGAGCTGACTCTCTCTCCCATATTACAATCATCTGTAATAAAATCTTCTTTGCCATTTTAACAAGTGTCAGAATAGTGTTTTCTTTAACAATTGACACACTACATAGAGTGTCCTGAAAGGATGACTAAGAAGTAAAGGGTCTTGAAATTACATTATTTGGGATACGGTTAAAGGGCTTGAGATTTAATTACAGAGATATCATTTAATATATAGCATGGATTAGCTCTGTCTATATTTTAGTTACCTTGCAGTAGGGGTTCCACCTCAAGAGTCTGAGAACACAGGAGTCAGAGTACTCAACAGTCAGAATTTTTAGAACACTTTGGGGCATATCTGAAGTTTTGGTGGGGAATTCCCTGCAGGAGAAGATGTAGGAAAAAACAAGGAGGCCTCTGGGGAAAATGAATCCGGGCAGCGGGAGCAGTGATTTCTCATTGTCAGGCTGGAGGAAAGCCTCGAGTGTTGGTTATCATGTTTTCTTCATCAGGGACTGTTGAGAGAGTCCGGAGAAAAGGAGAAAGTAAATAAAAGCAAAAATAGTTTTGTTAGCATTTCTATAAGCCATTGGAAGAGAATGGCCACTCTACATAGGTTCCTCCTCTTTTTTTTTGACAAGTCTTTAAAACATTGATTTTAGAGAGAGAGAGAAGAAGGGAGAGAAACATTGATTTGTTGTCTTATTTATCCATTCATTGGTTGATTCTTGCATGTGCCCTGACTGGGGATCAAACCTGTAGACTTGGCTCTTTGGGCGACACTCCAACCAAGTGAACTACTCAGCCATAGCTGTTCTTCCTCTTGGATGGAGAAAAGGAAGCAGGTCATTTTTTTTCACTCCAATGAGGCACTTCTGTGGAAACAGTTTCCTCACAGCTCTTATGTGGTCCCAGCCCACAAGGAACAGGTGGTGCAGTAAAAAGGACTAGAAGGCAAGGAGGCGGAGGAAGAAGGAACAGGACTTCACCTGGTAACAGGAGCTCTCCTTTTGCCAGCAGAAGAGTGGACCTTCAAGCCAGGCTGAGAGAATGTGTTGGCCAGCAAAGTGCACAGTGAATTTAGGAGGAATTTGGGAACAGCTGGGGTGCTTATAATTGGAAGGCATGAGGGGAACAGAACCTAAGAAATACAGGTCTGGGGTCATGACTTTGACATCTTTTATTCCTAGGCTGGTGCTGCCAAGGAGAACATGATCACCTCTGTGAAGATATGGATAATGATGTCTAAGAGCATAGTAACAGACTTGCATCTACCTTCCTAATCTTCGAATCCCTTCCTAGTGCAGCACATGGTACATTACAGGGGCTCAGACAACGTTTGTTGGTTTATAATAGACTTCAGAGAACAGTATAGGATAGTCATTTAGCTTTAAATCCATTTCAACCGCATCAATAATAATAATAGTAATAATAAGCAGCTAATGCTGAACCAAGCATCTAGGTGCTTTCTGCACACTGTCTCATTTCATGCTCTGGGCGATGCTGCCAGGCGATTACCAGCTGTATGCAGATGCTCCACAGTAAGCAGACCTCCATTAAAGAGGGAGGCTGAGATTTAAAGTCAGGTCTATCTGACCATAAAATGTGTACAGTTTCTACCACTCTTTTCTAGAATGGGGCCTTTTTGATCTTCCTCTCATGTGCCAAGTCCTGCATGGTGGAGGGAAGAGGGAGAGAGTTGTCTTTCTCTAGAGGCCCACTAACCTGAATCAAGAAAGGAGAGCAAAATCCAGGCACAGTGTCATACAGGATAGCTTCCCAGTAATAGGGGATGAGTAATAACTTTCTCAGCACATCTGTGTGTCGGGTACTAGTCCCTGTACTGGGAATACAGCTGCAGGGCCTAGCATTGGGTCCAGATCCTCAGCTCCCTGGGCCTTCCTGTTTGCAGCTCTCAGCAATGTTTCTAGGGTAATGTGATGTGTTCCTGGACTCCAGACAAGCCAATTTGACCTGATTGCTTCTCACTCATGACTTCCTTACAATTTGGTGAGTCATTGAGGCACCATGAAATAGCAAAGAATAAGGATATTATGCACGATGTATTTTTTTAATTGTTTTTGCAGAAAATAGGAAAATGATGAAGAGGAAGTAAACCATTAAAATCACCTGTAACCCTATCATTGGCAATGACTACCCATACACCAGTGTTCTTCTACACACTCACACACACACACATCCCCACATTTAAAAAAAGACAAAATGGAGATCATTGTCTCGATACATTTTTGTTTTGTTTTATTGAATAAAAATAGATTTTTGCCCTGACTGAGTAGCTCAGTTGGTTAGAGCATCCTCCCAATATGCCAAGCTCGCAGATTCGATCCTCATTCAGGGCACATACAAGAGTCAACCAATGAAGGCATAACTAAGTGGAACAACAAACCAATGTTTATCTCTCTCTCTAAAAATCAATAAGTAAGAATTTAAAAGAAATAAAAAGCAAAAATACCTTTTTTACCCCAACTTTAAACAAAATCTATGCATATCATATGGAAACCAGAAAACACAGAAATGTATAATAAAACAATATTCCTGTTTTGTCTGAATCTAAAAGGAGGACTGCCCCTCTTCTGAAGAGCTGAGGGATAAAAGATGTGGATGAAAAAGGAGCCACACACTAACCCCGACAGGCTCGGGGAGGTCTGCGTAGCGAGGCTTACAAACTCAGAGGCCAAAAGTAACCACATAAGACGATGTGAACATTTAATTTCCTAACTAAAAGTGGGTCATGATGAATAGTCACATCTTAATCCTGTAGTTTCTTTGACAAAGATAAAAATTTACCTAAGACAGCCTTCCTATAGTCCTTTTCATCTAAGATAACATACCTTTGAAATGTTAGAGTAATCTCCTTTTCTGGCCTCCTCCAGGCACATACACCACCAGAGCAAGACACCACAGAACCCCCATTGGTATCTTGTTCCCTGAAGACTGTCTCTATGTGCTGTCCATGCTAATTGTTAACTATCCTGCACCCACCAACGTAGAAGAGGTGTGTGTCTCTCCATTTTGCTTTTTATCCAATCCCAGAGATTCCCCCCTTTGCTTTCTCCCATCCCTTACCTACCACTAAGGGTTTATGTAACGCTACTTATGTCACCTCCTTTGATTCTAATGTATAGAATAAGCTGCAAAACTGCCATTGTCCATTGCATTTTTCTCAAAATTTTTGTGAGATTTTTGCTTCCCAGCAGTTGCCAGTTTGGCTCAAATAAACTCATATGAATTTTCATGAACTCATGAACTCATGAATTATGAACTCATATGAACTTTTTCATATGAAAAAACAGTTTTGGATGCTTCTTATGTTGACAAAGAGAAAACTTCATTTATCTCTCTATTCACAAGAACTAAAAGACACCAAATGTCTGAGTTTTCTGCTATTCTCCAATCCTCTCCAGAAAACAACTGTGTGTCCTATAATTTAGCTCAGTTCTGACTCTACCTGCCTGGAGATGGCAGATCCCACAAGTATAAGGGCTCAGTCCCATAAGACTGCTCATGCTGCAGATGCCAGTCCCAAGGACTGGGTCCCCAGGTTACCTGCAACTTCTGTTCTACTTGGCTAAAAACCTGAGGCTCCCATGACTCCCTCCTTAGTTTCAATAATTTGCTAGAATGGCTTACAGGACTAGGGGAAACACTATGCTTACCGGTTTATTAAAGGGCACAACTTAGGCACAGCCAGATGGAAGAGATGTGTAGGGCAAGGTTTGTAGAAGAAGCAAAGAACTTTCAAGTGCTCTCATGTGGAGGCTAAAAAAAAATTAATACTTTTTCTCCCACTGTCTAAGTACTAGCTGAGCTAATAATCAAATTAACAGACAATTAACAGGAGAAAATCACATTTTTAATACGTGTTCATTGGAAATTTACATAAATGTAGACACTCTGAAGACAGTGAGGCCACATTGGATGTGTGAGGTACTTCGGATAAAGGAGAAATGGGAGTGGGTGTTCGATTTCGGAGGTAAGAATGGGTGATCTACAGGGAGTTGGGGAATAAGGGACCAGACATCGCAGGCAGTTCCTTGCTAGGCAACTCAGAAGCAAGGGAACACGGGTATCTAGCTAACAGGCAGCTGTCTGAAGCCCTCTTATTTACCATACTTAATTCAAGTTAGGCTAAAACAGCATTTTAAGATTGCCTTCCTGAAGCAAGTTCTTCTGTCTGAATCTCTTAAGCAGGAAAAAGGGGAGGGTCAAAGTTTCTTTCTGAGTCCTTTGTTAATAAACAGCTTAAAATCAATATCCTCAAAAGCAGCTTCGGGGTGGCAAAGCTTCGGTTTTCTTCACCAGGTGTACCACCCTCCTCGCATGTAGGTGTGTTCACCCACCAGGAAGCTCTCCAAACTCCTTCCGTTAGAATCTTTATGAAAATTTCACTGGGTAGGCATGATTGATTCAACCATTGGCCATTTCTGACTGATTAACTCAATCTCCAGCTCCTCGTCCCTCCCTGGAGGTGGAGGTCTGGAGCAGGGCTGAAAATCCCAACCCCCTAAACACAAGGTTGTATCCCCTGGCAACCAACCCCACCCTTAGGGGCTTTTTAGAAGTTACCTCATTAACATAAACTAATTTGTGGTTGAAAAAGGTTTGTTATAAATAACAAGAGATGTCCCTTTCACTTTTTATTACTTCAGAACTGTTTTAGGAACTGGGGCAAAATAAATATTTACTTTAACAAAAGATATTCCTTTCACCTCTTATCATTTAGGAATCTGTTTGCTGGGAACCTGGAAAGCCAAATACATATTTCTTTTTTCTTTTAATTTTTTAAAAACTGATTTGAGAGAGACAGAAAGAAGCATCAATTTGTTGCTCCACTTATTTATGCATTCATTGGTCCATTCCTGCACTTGCCCCAGCTGGGAATCAAACCCACAACCTGGGCATACTGGGACGATGATCTGGGCAACTGAGCAGCTGGCCAGGGCTACATTTCTTCTTATACCACAGTACCACAGGGGCACAGTGAGGACGGGATGTCTTTCAGGACATGCAGACCTGGAGAGCTGGTTCAGGAAAGACTCCCGTAGCAGTAGAAAAATTTCCTTTCTTTCCCTTCTAGGTTCTTTGGCTGGTCTAATAATTGAATCAATATAAAGCAAATTAACAGGAAAAAAAAACAAATTTAATTTCATATGTATGGTAGTCCCATAACACTACGAGACCCAAAAGGCAGCCAGGTAATTGAAGTCCATGTAACATTCTGAGCTAAGGAAGGGGGTAGAGGACAAAAAAAGGAGGAAGGTCATTCACAGGAAGGCAGAAAAAATGTTTGGAAAACAAAGATTGCCCTCTTATGCAGATGAGTTTCTTGGGTAAATAAATACTTCTGGTAATAGCTGTCTTCCTAGTACAGGCCTCTTTCCCAATATAAATTTAGGTAGAGGGGGAGGAAAAGAGTTTTTCCTGAATCTGCTGGGTTTTGTTGGCCTTTAGCCCCAAACAATGCTCATGCCAAAGTGGTTTATTTTAGGGTGGCAAAATCTGCCCCCTTCACTTCCCTCTGCTCGGGGTGTGTACATCATCCCTGTCCTCCCTGCCAAAGCTGACATCATACTTAGGCCAGAAAGAGGAACCTGGTGGGCGGTCCAGCCAGGACACTCCTTCCAAACAGAGAACCTCGGCCACAAAGAGAGAAGCAGAGGGGAGGCGGGCTTCAGATAGTGGTGTGTGACTAGTGGCCTCATGGCCCTGACAGCGACTATAACGGAATGAAATGCCTCCTCTCCCTGATGGCCTGAGGCTGATAGTTCCTACTGAAACCGGAAAATGCTGGAGTTCAGGCTGCCTGTCACTACCAAACCCAATAAGCAGAGACAGGGATTGAATCTTTATGGGCGCTTTCAGATAGCCAGCGATCTGAGAAGATGGCAGGTTCATTCCCTAACAGACCATCTTTCTTTTCTTTCCAGGTCAAGGTTTTTATAGCAGGGAATAAACAAGGTGTGGTGAGCGGTTTTGAAGTTCAGGGAGGGTCAGGTAGAAGAAACAACAACATTCCTGTCCTGGGCAGTTAGCTGTTCCCAGGGCAGGTGGTCATTTGCCCCTCCTGGAGCGTGAAGGCCCAGAAGCCTGCATTTGTCCCCAGGCGGTAATCTCTAGCCCCAGGAGGTCAGCTGTTTTCCCAGAAGCTAGGATGAGCCTTATCTGTAGTTTCTGAAACAAAAGCTTTAACATATACATTACTTGCTAAGCTTATAACTATTTACCTTAAACTAAAATTTTCCAACTCTTAAGTCCCCTATCACTACTACTGATGTGCTAATTAACTAGAAGAATTCTGCTTGAGGCTTGAGCAGCCTCCTTTGTAACAGGGTGCAGCTAGGGGCCTCCTAAAGAGGGATTTGTAATGGGGTCCAGAACTCAGGGGGTCCAGGAAATATTAAAAATATGGGATGTCTTCACCCCCATAAGTCTGAACTAGGGGTGGGACGCATGGAGCAGGGCCATTGAGAGTTGTGTTACATAGCAAAGGTTTTGCATATAACCTCAGGAATAGTCGTTTAACATATCTATAACTTCTAATGGATGTGATGGATATGTTAAATAGCTGTGTCCATGCTTTGAGCCAGGGAGATGGGAGCAACTTCCACCCAGGACATAACTGGGAGGCAACACCGCCCCCCGCCCCACTACCCTGTTACAATGCCTGCATAAGAGCTTGGAGTAAGAAGGGACCACTCTGCTTTGAGTCTCCCTTTGCCATGCAGCTTAGGAAGCTGAGAAGCAAGATGTAGCAGCGATGCAGAGCTCTCTCTTAGCAGTTTGGAAGAATGCAGGAGAGACGCTGTGGGAAGGAAAGGGGTGAAAGGACTCTTGCTGGTGGGCCATGAGAAGGTGCCATGCGGGTTTGGATTAAGAACTGGAGATCCTGGCGACACAGCTGATGGTGCTGGGAACTGAGGAAGGCCTGCCAGCCGAGCACGGATTACTGGGAAGAACCGGGGGCTGCCTGAGCCCCAGACTTCTATTTCTTTCCCTGAGATATGGTGCCCCTGACTGGGCAAAGGGGGGAAGGAGGGACTGTGGGTGTTTGTGGGTGTTTTAAGGGACTTTGAGATATTAATGAAGACATTAAGTCATTACTCTAAGTCTGTATAACCTTTGAATAAATAATTCTTTTCCTTTTCATCAATCTCTGGCATTGAGGAACATAATTCCCTGGCAGTGGGCAAGGTAAACCTAGTACAGGGAGACCCCAGGACAAGGGTGGGGTCCATTTGGTAATAATATATCATTCCCTCCCTCCACAGGTCTGTTCTGTAATACCTTGACAGCAAAGATTCAGAAAAATATGCACAAAATAATGACTGTTTTCAAAGATTCACAGGAGTCTCCATAACTGGACTCAGTTCAACAGAGGTCAACCAAGGAATTTTGCACTCTTCCTCGGACCCCTTTAACACTTGCCTGCCTATGGCCAGCCCCCAGCCCTCACCTCTCCCCTCATCCCTTTTCTTAACAATAAACGATGCCAGGATTCGAGATTCTTTTAAGATGAGTGTGAGTGTTAGCTCTCCCATTTTGTTCATCTAGACTTTCTCAATTAATAAAAACTTTCCTTGGCCAAACTTTGACTGTTTGAGTATTGGGCACATGAACCTTGCGCCAGTAACATGACCAAAGACTCGAGACACCAGCTCAGGAGTATACCGTGGAGCAGAGTCAGGCCCCACCACCACCTGGTGAAGATGCTCTAGGTTGGTGGCTCTCAGACTCCAGCATGCATTAGAATTACATTGGAGGGATGTGAAGGGAACCAAAATTTTGCCACTCTGAAGTAGCTTTTGGAGATTCTAATTTTAAGCTGTTCATTAAGAAACAAGACTCAACAAGAAACTTTGACCCTCTCCCCTTTCCTGCTCAAGAGATTCAGAGAGAAAAACCTGCTTCAGGAAAGAAATCGTATGATGTTCACTTTAGTCTAATTTGAATTAAGTATGGTAAATGGAAGGGTTCAGGAAGAGGCCTGTTAGCTAGATACCACTGTGTCCCATTGTCTCTGAGTTGTCTAGCAAGAATTTGCCTTCTGAGTGTTTGATAGGAGACTCAAAACTTGGAAAATTTTAGCTTAAGGTAAAAAGTCATAAGCTTAACAGGTAATGTGTATGTTAAAGCTTTTGTTTCAGAAACTACAGATAAGGCCCATCCTGGCTCCTGGGAAAACAGCTGACCTCCTGGGGCACTGCTAGAGATTACCACCTGGGGACAACTGGAGGCATCCGGGCTTTTATGTTCCAGGGAGACACAGAAGATCACCATCCCCTGGGAACAGCTAACTCCCCAGGACAGGAATGTTACTGCTTCTGAATGTCAAAGCCCTCGTTTATTCAAAACTACACCTCGTTTATTCCCCCCATTATAAAAATTCTGGCCTAGAAAGAGAAGGGAAGATGGTCTGTTAGGGTATGAACCCGCCATCTTCTCAGATCGCTGGCCTTCTGGGTAAAGCGCCTATAAAGATTCAATCACTGTCATTGGTTATAGGGTTTGGTAGTGACAGGCAGCCCGAACGCTGGTCTCTCTTCTGGTTTCATGTTCTGTTCTTCCTCAACTGCCTGTACATCACCCACTCTCATTCCTGGATTCTAAGACCCCGTCCACCACTTCTCCTTTGTCCAAAATGTCTTAAATACCCAAAGTTGCCTCACTGTCTTTGAAATTTCATGCTTTATGTGAATTCCCCATGTGTATGTATTAAAAATGTAATTATTCTATTGTTAATACCTGTATTAATCAAATTATTAGCCCAGCTAGAAGAACTTAGAGATGGGAGGAAAAGTATTAATGTTTTTTCAGCCCCAACTGTTTTGGCGAGCCAGCGAGGAGAACTCACTGGCTCCTCGGGCTGCTGTGGCTGGGAGATCATGAATGTCTGGCCACGGCCAGCAGAGAGGGTCCGCATTTCACCCTGTCAGCCTTTCTGATCTCTGGCTGCAGGGTTCTATGAAATTTAGAAGTGGCAAGAATCCTTTTCTCTCTTCTAAATTTAGATTGTTAGGAGAAAGTATTGTTGAAGCTAGCTTCTTGTGCCTGGATCCTTTCCTCCTGCAAATGGTTATTTTTTTCTTCTGTGTCTATGTGTTTGATATCATTTGCCAAAAGAAGGACACACAGTCATAAAGTCCCTGTAAGCCTGTTGTTTAAGCCTTATTCTTAAATACAGGTTTCTTAGAATGCTGGCAGCATGTTGCCAGTGGCAAAAACGCACCTGGTATTAGATTGGTGGAGTCAGACCAGACCTTGACTCAGTAACCTCGGTGTTTGAGTTCTGTCTAAGGAAAAATTCAGAGCCAAGACTTAAACTGTAAGGGGAAGTTTATTTAGAAAGTCACAGAGGAAGAAAAAGTGAGCAGTAGGAGAAATGGGCTCAGAAAACATGTTAGAGGCAAAAGAAGGACCCTTGGAACTTGGGAGAGAGAAGGGTAAAGGTAACGCACCTAGGGGGAAGTAGGAAGGGAAGAGTTTTGTGTACTCCAGGTTCCTTGAGTCCTGCTGGGTCCTCTTGAGACAAGAGAGTGAGAAGCTAGAAAAATCCCTTGGCAAATGGAATAGGAAAATGCAATCTATTGTGTTCCACAGATTGCTGAACACAATAACTGAGCAGTTTACTGCTAGATGCAATGGTCATGAGGGCAGAAGAACCCCAGTGCCTAGCAAAGGTCAAAACTGGGAAACATGAGGACCTCGCTCCCAGGGCAACCTCTTCTCCCCTGGCTATTCCTCCCTGGAGAAAACATCTAGACTCAGTTGTGTTTCAGCTCCAGGCTAAAAAGAAAGCAGCAAAACCAGGTGAGCCACGCCAGAACCAACTGCAATGACTAAAGACCCCCTGCCCTGCCACTGACCAATCAGTGGAGACCATGACCCTGAAAGGGCACCTGGAGAACTGACAGTTATTCTGCTGAGACCCTCCCCTGAGACCTCCCCTAAGGTTCCCGCCTGCAAGAGAGAGAGAAGCCTCAAGACAAAGGACCCAGCTTGTGCTCTCCCTGTGGGGAGAAGCCACTGCCATTACCTTTCCTTCCTTCCCAGGCACACATCTAAACTTGAAGGCAGTGGGGTAGCTGACCGCTTGTCCCAGGCTAATCCCCTGAGCCTGTCCCCAAAGCACCTTTTCTCTGACCTCCCAGTGAGCCAAGGCAGCCCAGCCTAGGCTCTCTTGTCACTTCTTCTGTGCTAAGTCCTCCCTTGTTTCACCATTCCCAGCTTTTTTTTTAAATGACTTTATTCATTTATTAGAGAAAGGGAAGGGAGGGAGAGAGAGAGAGGAAGAGAAACATTGATGTGTGAGAGAAACATCGATGACCTCTCACATGCTCCCAACTGGAGTCTTGACCCATAACCCAGTCATGTGCGCTGACTGGAAATCGAACTGGTGACCTTTTGGTTCACAGGCCAGCACTCAACCCCCTGAGCCACACCAGCCAGGACTCATTGTCCCAAGCTTTAAGAAATGCACCCTCATAGTCACCTGGACTCACATTGTGAAATCTTTCCTACATGAAGAAAGAACCCACGCACTGCAGCTGGCCTTAGGCAGAGCCAGGCAGGGCCAGACTCCTGCCCAGTAACAATCTGTCCTAAGGACTTTTAAGGGTGAAGATTTTAGAGGAGTCCCAGGGGAGGATCTCACTAGAATATTCATCAGCTTTCCAAATGTGTCCTTTCAGGGTCATGGTCTCCACGGATTGGTCAGGGCCAGGGCAGGGTTCATTAGTCAATATAGCAGGTCCTGATGTCAGCCAGACATGGCTTGTCTGGTTTTGCTGCTTTTCTGGGCCTGGAGCTGAAACTCACCTGAGGCCTAGATGTAGTTGATGTGGGTCAGAACCTCATTGTCCTGGGGGCTTAATGCTTAAGGGCTATTCTCTGGCCCCTTTTTTCAATCCCCTTCTGAGAGTATCTAACTTTCATGACTAGCAACATGCCAGGAGAAGAAAGATCATGGGAGGATCAGAACCACGTGCCAGCAATATCAAAGGTCAGGGGTCCAAACCACGTGATCAGAGTCTTGCTAGGGGAAGAAAGGTCGCCCTGGGGGCAAAGTCCTTGTTTTCCCAGTTTTGTTGGTTGCTAGGCACCCAGGGCTTTTACACTGGAGACCTTCTGTGCCTGCCCTATTGTCCTTGCTCTGCTCTTTTCTGTCTCACTGCCTACCACAAAAATAAAATTTCAGATTATACCTTTAAAATGGATGACAATTTATCGAACTCCAAGAAATAACTGGATTCACAAGATACTGGCATGCTCAGGATTAACAAGAATTAATTTATAGGGCTGAATAAACTGAAGATAATATAATTTGTATGGCTTTTTATTTGAAATATTGCTGATTTTTACTTATTTATTTTAAATACTTTTAATTTTTATTGTTATTCAAGTACAGTTTTCTGCCTTTCCCCCACCCCTCCCCACCACTCCAGCATTCCCCACCTCCCTCCCCCGTTTCTACCAGCCCTTGTTATTGTCCATGTGTCCTTTATAATTGTTCCTATAAGTCCTTCACTCTTTTCCCCCATTATCCCCTCCCCTCTCCCTTCTGGTTACTGTCAGCTTGTTCCCAATTTCAATGTCTTTGGTTCTATTTTGCTAGCTTATTTGTTTTGTTGATTAGGTTCCAGTTAAAGGTGAGATCATATGGTATTTGTCTTTCACTGCCTGGCTTATTTCACTTAGCATAATGCTCTCCAGTTCGATCCATGCTGTTGGAAAGGGTAGGAGTTCCTTCTTTCTTTCTGTTTTGTAGTATTCCACTGTGTAAATGTACCATAGTTTTTTGATCCATTAATTTGCCTATGGGCACTTAGGTTGCTTCCAGCACTTGGCTATTGTAAATTGTGTTGCTATGAACATTGGGGTGCATAGGTTCTTTTGGATTGGTGTTTTAGGGTTCTTAGGATGTAATCCTAGCAGTGGAATTGTGAGTTAAAAGGCAGTTCCATTTTTAGTTTTTTGAGAAAATTCCATACTGTTTTCCATAGTGGTTGTACCAGTCTGCAATCCCACCAACAGTGCACTAGGGTTCCTTTTTCTCCACAACCTCTCCAACACTTGTTGTTTGTTGCTTTGTTTATGGTGGCCATTCTGACTGGTGTGAAGTGGTATCTCATTGTGGTTTTAATTTGCATCTCTCTGATGACTAGCGATACTGAGCACCTTTTTATATGTCCCTGGACCCTCTGGATGTCCTCCTTGGAGAAGTGTCTGTTCAAGTCCTTTGCCCATTTTTTAATTGGGTTGTTTGTCTTCTTAGAGTGGAGTTGTGTGAGTTTTTTATATATTTTGGAGATTAAACCCTTGTCTGAGGTATCATTGGCAAATGTTTTCCCATACAGTTGGTTCTCTTTTTGTTTTAATGCTGTTTTCTTTAGCCATGCAGAAGCTTTTTATTTTGATGAGATCCCATTTGTTTATTCTTTCCTTTATGTCTCTTGCTCTAGGGGACATATCAGTGGAATGAAATATTGCTGATTTTTAAATCTCTTCTGTTTTCCAGATAAAATTGAAAGTTGGTTTTCTTAAAGCAGTTTGGTAAATTTTAACTTTGTAAGTAGTATTGAAACACTTATGTTTTTCTCCTTACCTGATTTCTCCAGAATTTGGAAACTCTTAACAAGTAATATTGTTTCCAAGGCAATATAGTTATTTGCATAAATTTGATAAGAACCTATTCTCTTTATAATAGGACACAATTTGGAAACTGGCATTATTAATCAAGGCTTTGACTAAATGTCATGTTTGAAAGAACCATACAGAGATTCAGATGTCACCAGAAAGCTTTAAGGCCTTAGATTGGCTTTGAAAGCCAGTGAGCACCCCTTGGAAAACAGCCTGGTACCTCACTTACTCAAGTCACAGCAGTCTTTCAGGTAAGGAACAAAGCTGCTTTCCTGGGAGATGGCAAAGAAAGAACCTCAAGACATTTGGGGGGACCTTGAGAACCTGAGGAATTTACCCAAATCTACACATATTACAGAAGTTTATGGCAACTCTGTAGCTTGGCTTGTTAGCCTTGAAAGCCTAATTAAAATTTAATCTGGAGATCCATGATGACACTTCAGCAGGAGCCTGTATAATCAATTGCTATTTTTGATATATTTATACAAATAATAGGCCAAATTTATTGAAAGTAGACTGATGCAGAAAATAAATTAGTCTTAATTTGGTTATCTTTGAGAAAAATGAGGGTGATTTTAGAGAGAAAGTCATGTTTTCAAAGAAACTATACTACACAGTGGTGGATATTAGATTCTAGTTCAGTTAATGGTCTTTAAAGTTATTTTTCACCTGTAAACTGGATTGTGTCCTAAATTTTCTAGTTTTCTTTAATGTTTGGCTACAACCCTCTGAATTAATGTTTCCCATCATTTGACTTGAAATTACTGAGAACTGAACGTTTTTTCTGACACTTGCTAGATGACATGACCTAAACTTCAGAGAAATCGCCACAGTAGCTCACACTTAAACAGTCTCAGTGACTGATGTGGTGTAAGCCTCAGAGACTTTACCTATGCACCTGATGGCATCATCAGAGACATTGAAACTGCAGACCCAGAGAATCTGTCAGATTGTCACTGTCTGCCTTCAATCCAGCAAAAGAAGCTTTGCCTTACATCTAGAAGTCTTCTCAACTTAGAAACTGATTTATACTTTGCTTTGATCATTAACCTTTGTTTTGTTTGTATTTTTGTAGACATACCTCTTATTAAATACCTGTTGCTTGCTTACACAATATAGGACTTGAAAGGACAAAGTCAGCTCCATTTGCTATTGTGGCACCATTTGCCCAGCAGGCCTGTGACCTTGTTAAACATGACTGCCATTTTGCTCTTCTGACCTTGTCCCCAGGGCTGGGAATTACTGGAAGCAAGAACAAAACTAACAGCTCCCTACAGCCACAGACAGAAGATAACGTTGGAATAAACTACAGCCTGTGTTACAACACCCCAGCAGCCCAGGGGACACACAACAGCAACCCACCACCCTTTTTAATCCAATTATAATTCAGTAAAAGCTCAAATGCCCTATACCTTAAGGCTGGCTCTTCATACCATGCCCCTCTCCTTTCTTGGAGAATGAATAAAGACTTTATTCTCTACACTTCCTTCTCTTTGTGAATCCTTTCACAGCCCATGTGTTGCCACCCTTCAAGGCCAGGCAGGTTCATGGTATTTGTGCAGATGGAAAAATATTCACAGAGCTGTTGGGATGTCTGGCATGCCTTTGTTCATGGGTGGGCGAGCCATGCATGCTGCAAGCTGCACGTTTATCTGTGTGTCTCATGTCATGGCCCCTGCTCCCCAGCATGGCACCCATTGTGGCACCTGTCCCCTTGTGTGTCTCTCATCATCAGTGCCCCCAGTAGGGTGTCCCTACCTGTTTAAGTACTAGAGGGGAACAAAGCTGTCAAGATGCCAGAAATTATATAACATAACATAATTCTGCACATGTGAGCCCACTTCATGTTATGGGAACAGTTTATCCACCCAGTCTCAAGGCTATGAGAACACTGGTTATTAGGTCCCTCCAAGGCTGTGGGAACACTGCTCCTCTTAGTTACCCAGACACCTGGGTGAGGAAGCCAGACTGCCTCCACTTACCCTATAGCCCGCATCACTGACCACCTTAACAGGACTCACTTTGGGAATCCATCTGCCTCACCACGTACTGAAATAAGACTCAACAGCTTAACTGAACTGACTTATACTTAGGACTGAATGATTGAATCAGTGAAACATGGAGCAATCCAATTTAGCTTCTGGAATGTGAATCTTTTATTTAAAGTTTCAAAGGTGGGACTGAAGGTGTTAACAGCAAGTGACACCAGACGTTAGACTTCAGTGCTTGAGTTTTGGCTAAGAAAGAATTCAGATCCAAGACTCAAATACAAGTAAAAGTTTATTTAGAAAGTCACAGAGGAAGAAGAAAGCCATGGAAGAAGTGAGCCAGCTGGTTGTGTGGGCTCAGGAAACAAGTTACAGAGGCAGAAGGAGGACTCTTGGAGCTTAGAAGAAAGAAAGGCAAAGAAAACACTTTAAGGGAATTAAAGGGGGAAAGGCACAGGGGAAGGGGTGGGGGAGAGGAACAGAGGGAGGTGGGAGGAGAGAAAGGGAGGGGGAGGAGGGGAAGGGGAGAGAGGCGGGGAGGGGGAGAGAGGAGCGAAAGAATGATCACATGGGTGTTTGTACTTGCCCTGGGAACTTTGTCTTAAGGGGTTTTTATCTGGATGTCTCAGGGGAAGATCTCAATAGAATGTGCATCAGCTTTCCAGGTGTGTCTTTTCAGGGTTGCGATCACCATCGATTGCTTGGCACTCAGGGAGGGGCTCATTAGTCAATGCAGCTGGTCCTGATCTCAGCCCTGACATCCCTCTGTCTGGCTTTGCTGCTTTTCTGAGCCTGGAGCCAAAACACAACTGAGGCCTAAATATTGTCTCTAGTTTGACCAAAACTCTGTCCCTGTGGTCAACACAGAGATCTAACATTATGTGATGCTGATCAGAACCTCATGGTCCTGAGGACTTAATGCTTAAGGGAGTGGTTGTGCAGGGGCTTGCACGAGAGTCATATGAGGCTGTCCTCCAGCCCCCTTGTTCCTCCGCTAAGGGGGTCTACTGCCTGACTCGCATGACAAGGGAAAAAAATGGTCAGGGGAGGGTGTAAACCACATGACTAGTAATATTCTAGGGAAGGAAAGGTCACCCAGGGGGTGCGGTCCTGAGGCAGGATAGTAAGAAGCTAGGAAAATTCCTTGGCAAGTGGCATAGGGAAACTGAGACAGGTAACTGAGCACAATGGCCGAGCAATTTGCAGCCAGATTCAGAGGCTCACCTCCCTAGACAGAACAAATAGGCCTCAGTGGTATTTCAGCTCCAAGCTGAGAAAAGCAGCAGAGACAACTTCAGTGACTAAAGACCCCCTGCCCTGTCACTAACCAATCAGTGGAGACCGTGACCCTGAAAGGGCACCTGGAGAACTGAAAATATTCTACTGAACCCCCCGCCCCCAGACTTCCCTTAAGGTTCCCACCTGCAAAAGAGAAATAAAGGCTTAAGACAAAGGGTCCAGCATTTGGGCTCTCCCTCTGGGGAGAAGCCCGTGCCATTTCCTTTCTCCTCTTTTTCCCTCTCTTCTCCCCCAAAGACACCCATCTCCTAAATTCTAAGGGTCCCCACAAACTTTGCAACCGGGGGGGCAATGGGTTGAACCTGTCCCCAAGGCCCCTTTTCTCCAACTTTCCAGTGAGCCGAGGCAGCCCAGCCTAGTATCTCAGGGCCAAGTCGCCTGTCAGGTAACACTCTCACCCTACAATTGTCTGTTGCTAGGCACCTGGGGCTTTCTGCCCCGCTGACCCGCTGTACCTGATCTATTGTCCCTACTCTGCTTGAGCCTGTGCAACTGCCTACTTTATCAAAGAGAATCAAAATTTTGCCACACCAAAGCTGCTTTTTAGGGATATTGATTTTAGGCTGTTTATTAAGAAACAAGACACAGCAAGAAACTTTGACCCTTTCCCCCTTTCCTGCCAAGAGATTCGGACAGAAAAACCTGCTTCAGGAAAGAAATCTTACATTGTTCACTTTAACCTAACTTGAATTAAGAAGGCTCCTAGCAGAGGCCTATTAGCTAGACACCCACTGTGTTCCACCATTTGAGTTGCCTGGCAAGATTTTGCCTACTGAGTGTGTCCTGCTCTTCCTCAACTGCCTGTAAATCACCCACTCTCACTTCTGAAATTCAAGACCTCCTCCACCCGCTTGTCTCCTCTGTCAGAGAATGTCTTATATACCCCATGTTCCCTCACTGTCCTTGGAATTTCTTGCTCATGTAAATCTCCCATGTGCATGTATTTAACACTTGATTTTCTCCTATTAATCTGTCTGTAAATTTGATTATTATCTCAGAAGAACTTAGAAAGTTGGAGGAAAAGTATTCATTTTTTTTTTTAACCAGGACAGTTGGTTAAAACACACACTGCTGGGCTCCACCCCTAGAGTTCCCGATTCAGTTGGTTGAGGGTGGGGATGGGTATTTGCTTTTCTAACAAGTTTCCAGGTGATGCCAATGCTGCTTTTCCAGGGATCATACTTTGAAAACCTCAGCTGTGGGCTAGAAAAAAAATTAGAAAATTCTAGGTAAGCCCCAGTGACTATTTAGGTTGACTAGAAATCCACAGAAAACACTTGGGGCTAGGGGACGGAGAAGTGAGAACTCTCTTCTGGAGACGCTCCACACCTGGCAGCAGAGCCTGGCAAAACAAGGAGCTTCAGCAGTCCCAGGCTGGGGCCACCGCAGGTGACAATCTAAGCAGCTCAGCCTGGCCTCTCTTTCAAACACACTGAGACTGACTGATTGGCAGGAGAAAAACTAGAAAAACGTGGAGGTGTGCAACAGACCAGAAATAGTAGGAATGAGCATAACATAAGACTTTTATTTTTAGTACATCCCATATTTTGCCATTTTGTTATTGTCCTTGTAGTGGCTAAAATAAAAACTCTTAAAGCGTGTACCAGTGTTTGTATGTATGTACGTGTGCTGTTGAAAGACAGTGGTATGGAAAACATTCTCCTAATTCTGCAATCTTGATGGCAGAAAAATTAATTTCTTAATGATGAGAGGTTGTAACGAGATGCAAAGTGGGGAGAGCACCCAAAAATATTCCCCACAGACCATGGTTGGGGGATGAGGGAAGGGGATGGTACAGAGGCTAAGATACTTTTCATAACAGTGGCAAGTTGATAGCAAGTGGGTAGCTGTTCTATGGCCCTGGGCAAAGGTTTACATGACTTTCAGAATGTATAGTGACACGTGATGGAGCCAAAGGAAACTTGTACGGCACCTGCACAAGACGCAGGGAAGTGAAGGCTCCTGTGTACTCTTGCCCTGACTGAAGATGGCAGCCTACAAAAGGTAAAGATACGGGGAAACTGGAGAAGAGTAGCTCACTGTAGGAGGGGCCAGATATGAGGTCACGTAGGAAGCCCACCATCTGAAACCAGGGTGGGCTGAAAGAGAGTGGGCTGGTCCGCCACGAGGGCTGAGAGAGTAGGTAGCAGCCATGAGGAAGGAGGCAGGATGTAGAGGGGATTCAGCCATGCTATCTGTAGTGAGAGAGAAGCTACTTATGCTTCTCTGAGAGAGGTTCAGCCATGCTGCCTGTAGTGAGGGAGGAAGCTATGTCTGCCCCTATGAGAAGTCAGCCATGAGGAAAGAGCCATGAAGTAGGGAGATTCGGCCATGAGACCTGGTGTAATGAGGAAAGCAGCAATGCAGGCTGAGAAAAGGATGAAGGAGAAAGCTGATGGAGCTGTGTGGGAATCTGCTGAACCAAGCATGGATCAGTGAAAGATGCCTGGAATGCTGAACTGTAGCCAGGAATACTGAGACTATCAACTTTTGTGTCTCTGAAAGATGTACAGAGAAGCCACTTTCTTGGGACATGTGTCTTTCTGGACTCCTCTATGATCCAGTGTAACACAGCACATTTTTTCCTGGACTATTACATGGAAGCTGAGAACAAGGTGCCCCAGGTCCTGAAGGAGAGAGCTGCTGCAAGAGGATGGAGATTCTGAAACTCACGAGTGTGCCTTCCAGAGAAGACGGAAAGCTGCGCGGCTGGCGTGAGAACACATACAGATATGGGGGAACTTCTGGGCATGCTTTTGGCTTATAGCCTGATGGGGAACAGGGGAAGTACTGGGTCTCATGGGAGAGCAGGGCTCTCAGCAGGAGTGCTCCCAGCCCCCCTCCCTGCTGAGGTTGGAATCCTGTAAATAAAAACCTGTTTCCCTCAACACTAACTGCTTGGTCAGGCACCAGGGTGCTGAGTGCATGAGTCCTGGTTTGCTGGGTTACAAGGTGGCAACCAGAAAGAAGGAAACAGATTAAATGACTTGGTCAGGAAAGAAAGGATATTAGGGTGAAAAAACCTGGGACAGAGAAATGGGCCTGGGAACCCAAATAGACAGGTCTTTAAATATTTAATCTTTGGGATTTTCTATTTAGATTTTGAACAAAAAAAAACATGAAAAATAGGTAAAATTATGGACATGCTAATTTTAAGGTAATAAATAAAGTACATTTTTTTATAATTAGATCTAGCTCACCATAAATTGGACTGCACAAAAGAATGTCTAAATGAACATATATAAGAATATTAATAATACTATTTAACTAAGTATTGGTAAAGGATAACTTTTTTAAAGGATGAGATTATGCCTGTCAGTTATAAAATGAACATGTATTAAAAATTCTATATAACTTACCATTTACTGAGGGAATCAGCCAGATGTTACAAATGGTTCAAAGAAGAATTCATAAAGCAGATATATTTCTAGATCAGGAATATTAAAACAAAATTGCAAATAGATGCATTACTGACTTCTGCCCCTCCACTACTAGATGGAATTTATTTGCATGTCTATGGACAAAATTATTAGTATTGCTCTCAATTTTCTTAACTTACAGAATTGTAAGATGGCCTTGTAGGAACAAAGTGCATATCCCTATAGAATCAGATAGTTTTTGAAGGCTCAGCATTTTGTTGAAAGAATATCCAGTAGTCTCATTGTTTGTTTTGAAGTCTCAAATTTTTCTTCACAGTTTCCCCTTTTTTATTAAAAAAAAATCTCAAAGATAGGCAATTCTTGATAAAAAAAAAATAAGACTATCTCTTGAAGTTTGACCTGATTATTTATATAGGTGCAGCAAGAGTATTAATTCACCATACAGGCCATGTTAAGTTCGCTTTGCTGAAAGTTTTCATAAGGAATCTGATTGGACTTTTAAAAGCCTATATTTTGTGCTGTCCAAACACAAAAAAACTCTCTCCACTAGATTTCACCTACAGTACCCATCAATGTGGACAAATTCCTCTTTCCTGGTCAGGCTGGAACGTGTAACCCAAGGACCAGGATAGTTTTCCTGGAAGAGCTTTGTAATCAATGACTCCACAGAGTCACTCTCACATCCGTAAAAATTCTTGCAATACCTTTTTAAAGGTGTATCATTCTCAACAATGACTTTCCTGGCCTCAGCTGCTCAGGACAATTTCCCAGTTTTATCCTGGTGAAAGGAGGATGTATTCTTAAAGGAGCATCTTAGTTTCCTACTGTTGCTGTAAGAAGATCACAAGGTTTATGGGCTAAAATCAAGGGGCTGCATTTCTTCTGGAAGCTCTGGGAGAAAATGCATTTCTTTGTCTTTTCCAGCTTCTAGAGGCTGCTTGCATTCCTAGACTTGTGGCCTCTACCCCCATTTTCAAAGCCAGCAATGTAGCATCTCCAAATCTCTCTTTGACCTTTGACTGAGCAAATAGACATACAGACATATATGTCACCTAACAAAGAATAGATCTCTGTAATCCCTAATCCCTCTACAGAAATTGCTAGTCAGGCCATAAACCAAATTCCCAGCCATTGCTAACACCAGCAGGGGAAGAATTTACTCGCCATAAACAAATCAAAAACACAAAATTAGTAAACAGAGAATTAGCATTAGAACAACAGGAAGTAAGCAATGTTTTATTGTCACTTTAAATTCACCTCTAGAACTCAAGAAAAGATGTGTCTAGACCTGAGCCATACTCGAGGTGCACCATTTCTGCAGACAGAGCTGCCCTGGCTCTGCCAGTGGAATCTGCTGGGCATCTCACGGAAGGCCTTCAAAACTGCTAGAGGGTCCTTTCCAAAAAAAAAGTAAAATCCTGATTCTTATTCATATATCAAATGAATATGTGTTAAAGATTTTAGTTAACTCATTATTTGCTGAGGAAACCAGACAAATGTTATAACCAACTCAGAAGAATCCCAAGAACAGACATATTTGTAGATCGAGATTGAAATAATTTTGAATTATTGAAATGAATTTACAAGTAGATACAAAACTGACATTTTCGTTGGGGGGGGAGGGCTGCTCCCAAACCAGATGTAATTTATTTCCATGTCTACTATCAAGAATTATTGGGGACTTCTGGCCAAGATGGAGGTGTAGGTAGACACACTGTGCCTCCTCGAACAACCAAAATAAGGTCAGCAACAATTTAGAAACAAGATAACAACCAGATCTGACAGAAAATTGAACTGTATGGAAGTCGGACAACCAAGGAGTTAAAATATACACATTCATCCAGACCGGTAGGAAGGGTGGAGTCAGGCAGCCGGGTGGAGAAGGGTCGCAGCACAAAAAGTGGTGGCACCAGATGTGTAACGTATCCCAGGCATGTAAGGCATCCCAGGTGTGTAAAGCATCCTGAGCACAAGACTGTAGCAGGTGGACCATGGGTGCATAGGCGGCTGGCAGACCCAGCAAGGCGGCAACTGTGGAGTGAGGCACTGCACACAACGTGCCTGGCTGTCTAGGCCACATTCACATGCAGATAGACCAGGCGAAATTGGGCAATAAGACAGACCACACAACCCAGGGTCCCAGTGCTGGGAAATAGAACCTCAGGACACTAATCAAAAATACCTGTGGGGGTTGAGGCACATGGAGAGACTCCCAGCCTCACAGGAGAGTGCATTGGAGAGACCCATGGGGTCCTAGAATGTACTCAAGTCCACCCACATAGGAATTAGCACCAGAAAGGCCCAGTTAGCTTGGGGGAAGCTGAGGAAGGGACTGAAATCCAACAGAGAGAGGAGCAAGCACCATGGTTTCTTCTCGGACTCCGCCCCCACATACAACGTCACAACCCAGTAACTGAGTTGCCCCGCCCTGGAGACCACCTAATGCTCTGCCCCTCACTACGTAACAAGGTCGACCAGATTAAAAAAAAAAAAATGGCTCAAACAGAAGTACAAATCAAAGCCTCAGAGCCAATACTTTTAAGTGACCAAGAGATAGCCAACCTATCAGATGCATAGTTCAAAGCACTGGTGATCAGAATGCTCACAGAATTGGTTGAATTTGGTCGCAAATTAGATGAAAAAATGAAGGCTACAATAAGAGAAATGAAGGACAATGCACAGGGAACCAATAGTGATGGAAAGGAAACTGGGACTCAAATCAATAGAGTGGACCAGAAGGAAGAAAGAAACAAACAGAAAAGGATGGAGAAATAAGAATTTTAAAAAATGAGGAGAAGCTTAGGAACCTCCAGGACATCTTTAAACGTTCCAACATCTGAATTATAGGGGTACCAGAAGGGGAGGAGCAACAAGTGGAAAAGTTATTTGAACAAATAATAAAGGAGAACTTCCCCAATCTGGCAAAGGAAATAGACTTCCAGGAAGTCCAGGAAGCTCAGAGAGTCCCAAAGAAGTTGGACCCAAGGAGGAACACACCAAGGCACATCATAATTACATTAGCCAAGGTAAAAAGAAGGAGAGAATCCTAGAAGCAGCAAGAGATAAGGGGACAGTAACCTACAAAGGAGTTCCCATCAGACTGTCAGCTGATTTCTCAAAAGAGTCCTTACAGGCAAGATGGGGCTGAACAGAAGTATTCCAAGTCATGAAAGGTAAGGACCTACATCCCAGATTGCTCTATCCAGCAAAGCTTTCATTTAGAATGGAAAGGCAGATAAAGTGCTTTTCAGATAAGGTCAAGTTAAAGGAGCTCATCATCACCAAGGCATTATTACACAAAATGTTAAAGGGACTTATCTAAGAAAAAGAAGATAAAAAACATGTATAGTAAAATGACAGCAAACTCACAATAATTAACAACCACACCTAAAACAAAAACAAACTAAGCAAACGACTAGAACAGGAACAGAACCACAGAAATGGAGATCACATGGAGGTTAGCAACCAGGGAGTGGGAGGAGGAGAGAGGTGGAAAAGTTACAGAGAATAAGTAGCATAGATGGTAGGTAGAAAATAGACAGGGGGAGGGCAAGAATAGTATGGGAAATGTAGAAGCTAAAGAACTTATGACACATGGACATGAACTAAAGTGGGGGAATGTGGGTGGGAGAGGGTGTGCAGGGTGGAAGGGAGTGAAGGGGGGAAATGGGACAACTGTAATAGCATAATCAATAAATAAAATATATTTTAAAAAAAGAATTATTGGCATGCTGTTGCTGTGCTACAATACACAAAGTTATTGGGTAGCCTAGTCACGTCCTTGGAGGTACCAGCATTCCATTGGCAGGATGTCTAGTAGTCCGTTTTGTTTATTTCAAAATCTAAAATGTTTCTTTATAGTCTTGTTGACTTAATTCTTCAATGATAATACATATTTACAAAGTGAGAGGCTGATGTGGTTAAGTGTGCAGACTGCCTGGACCCAACGATAGTGGAGGGCCCACTGCTTTCAGCTGTGTGGCCTTGGGAAAGCGACACAGTCAGCAGGCAGTGACCCAGAGGTCATGTCCGGCCTGCCGCCTAGTTTTGTGTCACCCTTCAGCTCAGATGGCTTTCCAATGATGAACAAAATTTTTAACAAGAATATTTTGTGACACATGAAAATTATAGAAATTATAAAATTCAGTGCCCATAAAAAAGTTGTATTAGAATGCGGCCACGCTCATTTGTTTACACATTGCCTGCCATCGCTTTCGTGCTACCACACAATGTCAAGTAGTTGTGACAGTGACCATGTGGCCTGCAGATCCTAAAACATTTACTGTCTAGTTCTTTACTGGAAAAGGTCGCCAATCTCTGCACCTTCTGTACTCAGCTTCTTTAAGCCTTGGTTTGCTCATCTGTAAAATGAGGATTCAAATGGCACTGACATCTTAGAGTTGAGGTGAAGATTAACTGAGGTGATGCATAGAAAGCCTGGCCTACAGTAACTCTCAGTAAGTCTTAGCTAATAGGAATGCCTCCCCAAAGTTGTGTATGCTGGAAAATTGTTACAGATGCTGGGATATAAATGTTCCCTCATTCGTTTGGGGTCGCTAAGTTGGGTGTTTTAAGCCTAGAATTGCCTGCAATCATACTTACCTCCCTACTTTCTCCATTTTAAAAAATAATAAAATAAAACAAGCCTGATATAGCTTACATTCATTGAGCATATTTTATGTCTCAGGCACTGTTGTGAGTTCCTTACATACATTATTTCATTTAATCTTTACAACAACCTAACAAGGTAGGTATTATTATTTTTCCCATTTCACAGATATGGAAACTGAGACTTGCAGCAGTTTGGTAACTTATTCTAGATAAGTAGTAGAGCCACCTACAGTAGAGGGAATGAGACCAATCTACTGAAAGAGGCCCACTCATGACATGGAGGAAAGGGCCCTGCTGGGAGCCCTACTTCTGTTGCCTGCTTTGTTTTGTTCCACTTAAGCTAATTTGAGTTTGTTTTCTGCCACCAAAGAGAGAAGTATGCTGAGGAAATAAAAGATAAAAATGATACAGGCATTTTCTTTCCTTAACCCATAAGACATGGGGAGAGATAAGCAAACAAACAAATAAAAAGAAACCTACAAGCACTAATGTCCAAAATAGAGGCATGTTTTAAATATTGTGGGAGCACAAAGTGAAGGGATTTTTGACCCAGTATCAATTCCGGAAAAGCTCTGTGTGTCTTCCGCATGTCAGGGACTGTGCTGGTTGCCCCTTGGTCAATTTCTTTATATTTCAGGCAAGATGAGATACACTTTATTGGATTCCACTTGTGAGTCTAGTGTTTGTGCCTTTTCAGTGTTGGCTGTAGAGTACCTGTGTGGTCTGGGTAGGATCCATGGTTGGACCATCTGTGATGTGGCATTTCTGGCTTATAATGTTAACTATGATTATATGATGCCAATGATGCTACAGCAAGACCACAAATGGGCTAGGGAAAGCACCTGTTAAAATATAAAACTGTAATTGAAAAAAGGTCATGGGTGTTTTTCCACTAATCAAATTATATACTTGCTTAGATTCCTAAACACTAACATATTAAAAGGGGGCCCCAATTATATCTCCCTTTCACAATGCAGGTAGTTCTTCAGTCACAATTATCTGTTGTTATAAAATCGCGCACGCAAATAGTTGCACCCACAATTGTCTAATTGTAGGCTGGAAATGAAGGGCAAGCAGTTAATTATTTCTCAGATGTCTGATGTTGCTTGTCATTGGCTAATTGTGGCACAAGTGATTGCACAGGCTGTTCTTCACCTCGAAAGGGGAAGGCATGGGTGACACAGTCCACTGGGCATGGACTTCACAATAAAATCCCCTTCTTACCTCCGCAAAAGTGTGCTTTCCTCAGAAGAGACTTTTATTTTCCCAATCAGCCTTTCACTTCATACTAGCTTATTGACTTTCTGTGTCTTGCTTCTTCTTTTCTTCTGATTTCTTCAAGAATCATCTTGTCAGCTTTTAGGATATGTCTGTATTATTTACTTTATTCCATTTTAAAATTTTTTCTTCATTTCTCTATTTCAACTTTCTGCAAATTCCTGCATATTAGAAAAGTTAATATAATATTAGAAAATATTAGAAAAGTTTTCCTTAGAAATAATATTAGAAAAGTTTTCCTTCTTCTGGGAGAGGTGAACAAGGGAGAAAAAAATATTACTCTCTTGATGGGATCATTTTGTTCAAATTAGGAAGAAAAATTAAAATTAAAAATCTCTAATAATAGGCAGATAAATTATAGAGAAAAAAAACGGGGTCTGGAATTGTGAGCATTCCTGTAGCAGAGTTCATGTAAGAAGTTTTATTTTCTGGATGATGTCAGTATTACTCACCCACACGACTGTGTGGGAAAATAGCATGCCTAAAAAACAATAAAACAAGCATTCTAATTTGAGCACTTTGTTTTTTCAAGAGTGTAATCATCAGCTGGAAGGAATGGGAGCAGCTCTGAATGAAGCGATTTAACATCTAAGTGTAATAACTGAGATTAGGATTCTGAGTCACTATCTCTGGGGTCTAGAGCTTTACCTCTTTCCCTACCTGCTCATCTCCATCACCTCCCAGATGTGTTAACTTCCATGATAAACAAATACTTTCATGATAAACAACCCTCCTTCTCTTGAGATACTATTAGGATTTCTGCTCAGAAAGTTAGAGCAGACTGGGACTTCATTTTCTTTGCTCTCTTCCCAGAAATGTGTCTCTTTCTTTCGGTTGCAATGAAATCAAAGCATGTAGGGGGTGACATTTCTACAATTAAGTGTGCTATTTCAATTACCATTTCTCTCTGAGTCTTTTTTGTGTCTAAATTCTGTGCCTATTCTTTTGATAATTTCCATTATACACCACCTTGCAATTTATGAATTCCATTAAACCAATTTTACAGATATTGGAAGATTGTAGACAATAGAAGTTGATAGAAAAGTCACAGCTGAAATAGAGTTCCTCACAAAACACTACCTTTTGAGGATATATTACCAAGTATAATATAATTGTCTTTACTGAATATGTCAGTCAGGGTGCTTGATGGCAGGCAACAGAGATCACTCTAGCTGTTGAAGCAGGAAGAGATTTATGAAAGGAATTTTAAATAGCTCACAGATTCTCCTGAGTAAAGAAGTAGGATTTGATGCTACACAGTCAGGAACAATAAGGCCAGAAAAACTACAGCCAGAAAAGCACCCCAACACACAGGACACAGTCGAAGCCGTCTTCAGCCACTCAGCACAGAACACTTAACGCTAGGAATCAGACACTGGAACGCTCCCTCTGACGACTGCACAGAAAAACTACACGCCCACCAGCTTTCTTACCAGGAAATCTGCTCTCTCTGCATGTGGCTACCTGTTGTGAGTCACTTGCGCACGTGAATCTGTGTGCATAAATCTGATTTGTGGAAACTAGTTTCCTTGCCTGCCTCCTCGCTGTGAGAAAGTCTGGGAAGTGCATTTTATAGCTTTTCATCTTCCATCTGTACCAGGGATTGGCAAACATTTTTTTAAAGGACCAGAGAGTCAACATTTTGGGATTTGCAGGAATATGGTCTCTGTCACTACTATTCAACTTTGCTGCCATAACACTAAAACAGCAATGATGATACAGAATTGAATGAGTGAGGATGTGTTCAATAAAACATTTTTATGGGTACTGAAATTTGAATTTCATAAAATCTTCACATGTAAAAAATATCCTTATTTTGAGTTTTTTCAACCACTTAAAAATGTGAAGAGCTCAGAAATAAACTCTCGAACATATGATCAACTGCTTTTCAATAAGGGTACAAAGACTATTTGATGGGGAAAGGACAGTTTTTTCAATAGATAGTGCTGGGTGTTAGAAATGCATGAGAAATAGAGGCAGGAGGAACCCAGTGATCTGATCCAAGTGCCTTTATTTGATGCTGAGCTAAGAGGCAGGCTTAGTTGGGGTTGACTCTAGCATGGAGGAAGGCAGGAGTGGGGCTTTTAAAAGAAAAAGTTGGGGGGGTTTTGAGGGGATAGGGGAGTAGTTAGTCTCTTGTTCTTCCAGGAGAGTGCCTCAGGGTTCTAGGATGTGAGCCTGGACAATGGGTTAGGTAAAGGGCCAGGCTGTTCCCAGGTACAGTAGGGTCAATCTGGGCACCAGCTATTGTGGCTGGCGCCAGGTGTCTATTGTACATGGTGGGAGAGAGTTTTGATTAAGCCTCAGGCTACCAAGCAAGTCTTGACAATTTGCTTTCCAGAGGGTTGGAAACTGGCCTGACTGGGTCATTAGCAGTCTGACAGGTTGGGGGTCTGGCCTGACTCTTTCACTGGGGAAAAGCACATTCACATGCAAAAGAATGAAGTTGGACTCTTACCCTGTATCATGTATAAAAAATTAACTGAAAATGGATCAAAAACTTAAATGTAAAAGCTGAAACTAAAACTCTTAAAAGAATACATAACAACCTTGGCCAGGTGGCTCAGTCTGGTTGTACACCAAAAGATTATGGGTTCAATTCCCAGTCAGGGCACATGCCTAGGTTGTAGGTTCAGTCTCTAGTTGGGGTGTGTGTGAGAGGCAACCAATAGATGTTTTTCTCTCACATTGAAGTTTCCTTCACTCTCTTCTTCCCTTCCTCTCTCTCTAAAATCAATTAGCATGTCAAATCAATTAGCAATTTGGATGAGGATTAAAATTTTTTAAAAAATGATTAAAATGGTAAATTCTATGTTATATATATTTTACTACACACATACACAAAAATGTGAAAACCGTTCTACAGTAGGCTAAATTTGGCCTATGAGCTCTACGCAGCTTGCCAACGACTGCTCTCTGATATGGGAAGACAAGCTAGTCAGGAGTGAGAATGAGAGAGCCAGTTTACGGTATCTGCCACAGTGAGTAAGGTAATGTGCTTCCTATTAGTCAGCTCAGTTTATCACTCTTCTGGAAGTCAAAGTTCCCCTGTATGAAACCCAAGAACTTCTTCAGCTTACCACCCCTCAAAAATTTTCTCTGTTTTTATCGATTATCCTGTTTCCTTTTACCTCAGGCAAACTATTCTTTCTTAGAGACTGACTCCTATGTCTTTTCTCTTGATTCCATCTCCCATCTTCCTCCTAATTCTTGCTCCATGAATCATCACTTCCTCTCCGTTGCTTTCTTTCTCTTGGCAACAAGTCTGCCTATGTTTCCTTTAACCAAAAAGAAATACCTTTCAAACTCACACACCCCTCAAGCTACTATTTTATTTTTTTCATTCTTTACACTAATTCCTAAAAAGAGTAGTCTCCAGTAGACTTACTAAGCTAAACCAAAAAGAAATATCTACCTATTCATTCTTTAATTCACTGCAATATGACTTCCTGTGGGTAGAAACCTCCTTTTAAGGTATTCCCTGAGTATGCATCCAACAGGCTATCGTCAGTGCCCCAACCCACTCCCCAGCCCCCTCATTGGACCTTCCTACTACATTCAGTGTGTTAAGTTCTCTGTATCAGCCTCCCTTCCGGGATCCTTTCCAAATCCATTCACATCTACTGAGCACTCACCACCTGCCAGTCCTTGTCTTGGGTGTTGGGACACTCTCCACCCTGCCTGTGGTTCTAGACTTTTCCAATGTTCCCCTGAGACTCTTCTGTTCTTGCTCTATATTCTTTTCCTAGGTTATTAAGCTACTCCCTTGGAAGCCTACTTCCTATGCCCAGTCTGTTCTAAGTGGACATATATATATAAATGAGGTCATTGGACTCTTCAAAACCATCCCATCAACTAGGTGCTATTCACATCCCCATTTCAGAGATGAGAAAATCAAGGTACTGAGAGATAGTCCAGAGTTTTACAGCTGGTAGTTTGATGATAAGGGATACAAGCAGACAGTCTGAATGGAGGACTTGCCTCTTTGCACTTTACTGCTTCTCCCTCACCTTCGCACATTCCCTCCATGCTGACTGCCCAACGCATGGCTCCAGTTTTGACAGATCTCCTAGGTAGGTCCTTCTCTAGGGCTTGTGGAGCCCAGGCAAAAGCACAAACAGAAGGCCTACATTCCAAATGTCTTAAACTTTTACAATTATAAACAAAGCCATCAACTGTTAAATAAATACATTCTATCACTCCATCTTGACAAGCATACCTTCTTCACAGTCTGGTCAAATTTAGAATTTCTCGACTCTGTGGAGTTCATGCTGGGACATGGGACTGGATGAGTGGACTCTCAGTCCCTGGCCTGCCTGCTTCTTTTCCACCTCACACGGCAGGGGCCTTGTGCTCACATGGCCTGTGCATCCTAGCTCTGCCCGTAGGCTCCACAAACGCTTGAGGTTCAGAACTTTACCCGCTGGTAGTGCCGCTCACCCTCAGCAGTATGTTTCCAGAAGCTTCCATGGGTCCTGCACACAGGCCCAGGGCCTTTGGGACTGGGGTTCTTTGGGTACTAGGTCCTTGGCTGTGTTCCTTTTGTCTCATGGACCCCTTGTGTTAGCCTGGCCTTCTGAAGCAGCATTTCTCAACCTGTCGTGAATGATCTTTCCCCATTTATTTCCACTCTGTTCTAGGCCAATAATTCTTTTAATGCAATAGTAATATATTACTGAAATAAAACCAAAAGCATACAGAATATAAGTCCACATTTTATGGTTCATTTATTATTAGATTCTTAGACACAAAATTACATTTCAATCAACAGAATCAGAACAAACATAAAAGAGGAGAAAAATTACAAAAATTGAGCTTATCATTCTGGAAATCATATGTACACATGATTAACCTAGGCAATCACTATGACCTTCATAACTTTTGGTTATTCCATGTTCTTAACTAAATAAAAATCTATGAATAAAATAGGATTCCCTGTGTTAGATGCCTGTCTGCATGCTTTGAACAGAACTGTTAATATTACTAAGACCAACAAGCTTGTTGTGAACTTTCCGATTTGGTTGGGTTGATGATACCGCTTGCAGGGGGCAATGTGTGTCTAAGTGTTTCCGTGCTGCGTTTTAATAAAGAAACCCGTCTCACGAGGGCATTTTGACAGAATGAAAGAAGATATTTCAGAGTAATTTGAGAAAGGTTGGGTTAGTTCTTTTAAAGTTTCACGTAAAATGGAGTAAAATGTGTCTTCAATCCTTCAGTGACTTATAAGTTATCTTTCTATGAAAGAAAGGAATTTCAGCTCCACAAATTTCCCATGTTTAGTTCAGCTGATTTTGTAGTGAATCCCTCTGGATGAAGGAAGCGGCATGTTGATTTACATTCTGGCACAAGTTCCTTAACTGGAGTGACTAATCCAGAACGCTTTCCAGTCATCGCAGCTGTGCCATCAGAATATAATCCGACACAAAATCCCAACTCCAGACACATTTATGCACAATGTGATCCTTTATAGTTTTACACAGTTCATAGTTGTGTTTACTGGCCACAAAGCCGAGGAAATAAAAGAACTATTTCTTCCTATCACGGTCATGTTTAACTCATGCATATACTGAAAGGATGGCCGTATTAACAGTATTTGTGCATTCATCTCATTTCCGTGGAACATACTTTGACAGTTTCATTTTTTCTGAGCTCACCTTCCAAGGCATTAGTCAGTTCCCAGATAGGCTGACTGTAGTTTCACTGGAAGTGGCCTCTGAGCTACCCTCTTTGCCGCAGCGTCACCCAGCCTGTCTCAGCCAACGTCTTCGATGCAGCCGCTTGTTCACGTCTGGGCACCTGCATCTGTGCGTGGTCCTCCCTTCCCCAGACGCTGCTCCGTGGGAAGCCTGCTTATGTGGGAAAGACTTCACGTTTGCTCCTCTCAGGGTTTTTTTTTAATTCACTACTTTTTCAAATATTTTTTCACTTATTTCTTTTGTTTGGTATGCAAAAGTCACTTATGCTTTGATGGTTTCACTATTTCAGTAGTTGGTGAATCTCTACTAACAAAACTGTAGTTGTAATACTTCATCAGTTATGGCTACAAATTGAACTCAATACAGGAGGAATCATACTTCTGAGTAAAAGTAGTATTAAACCATTTTGATATTCATTTCTTCAGAATCACCCCCATTGTTATTATTTGGCTTACTACTACTACCACCACATTTTGAAATGTGTCTTTTCTTGAAAAAAAAAAAAAGTCCTGTACAACTTGTTTTCTAATCACTGCATTAGGGTTTGAAAATTAGATGATATAAAGTTTGCTTCCATACTTTAGCTATTGGGTTAAAATGTATATAAAACAGCTGGTCTGATTAAAAATAAAAATGATAATAAAAATGGTTACTAAAATAAAGTGCTTTCATTTATTTATATTTTTATATTATTCACATTTGAGTGAAGGGGACTATCTTAGAATACCACGTTGAGGCGTTCCTCCTGTCCACGGTAGTATGCAGTCTACACTACATGTTAAGACATGTGAGAGTCAGTTATAACTGTAGTAGAGTTATAGAGTCCCAATAATAGAGGAAGAATTAGGTAACGATGTGACTGAACCTCAGGGACAGGGTGTTAGGGTGGTCGGCGACATGGGCTGTGAAAGAGTTCACAAAGAGAAGAAAATACAGAGTAAAGGTTTTATTTCACTTTCCCAAGACACGGCGAGGGCTAGGTGTGGAGAGGTGCACCAGCCTGGAGGGGCCAGGGCTTTGGTCTTTCATCGGGTAATGGGGTGGTTGTAGAGCAGGATGTTTTAGTTGGGTGCAACTTGTTTCGATGTTATCTTCGGGTGCATCTGGTCACTGGGGTCTGGTATGTCCTGTTTTGTAAGTTCCCAGAGCTACTTCACCTTCAGGGAGCTTCCAGCAATTCCTAGTCCTGAGGATAAAGGCTCATAAACCGATTATGGTCAGTCATGCTATGTGGGGTCCAGCTAGCTCTGGCAAAGAGGGCCTGAAAGGGGGGCTTTTGTCCTGTTATAGGGCCTATGGCACTCAATCCTTTTGAAAGTTATGAGACCCTTTTATGACCACTATTTATGGTTCAGGCTCCAGGAGACCCATTAAGATTAAGTAAGAGAACCAAGTCCTTTGATCTGGGCAGAAGCTTTCTCTATATAATAGGAAACCATGCACTAGGGAAAACATTAAATATGGTTTGGTCTGACATAATTATTTCCTCAGAAAGACTTATAATTAAATATAGAAATAATGAAGTAAGCCCTGGTTGGTAGCTCAGTGAATTGAGCATGGGCCTATGAACCCAAGGGTCGCCGGTTCAATTCCCAGTCAGGGCCATGTCTGGGTTGCAAGCCAGGTACCCAGTTTCTTGGGGCACCCAAGAGGCAACCACACATTAATGTTGCCCCCCACTCTTCCCCTCTCTAAAAATAAATAAATAAAATCTTTAAAAGAAATAGAAATAATGAGTAAAAATAACTAAATTATTTACACATTAAGTTTAAAATTTAACATATATTTGATATTTTATCAAATGTGTATATTTGATATTTTAAGTACTTTTTGGAGTATTTAAGAGTTTGGTATATTATGGTGTCTGGCAAGTTGCAATTCCAGTTTAGGATGAGTTGATTGATTTAGACCTCAGAGGAATAACATAATTTTGCTTGCATTATAAGCAATAATGCGATAATTAAAACAACTTAGGTTTAGCCTTTTTAAATAAATTTAATTTAGTAGATGTATAGGAATTATGTATGAATAAAGTATGTGATAAAGTTTATTTCATAATTAGGCAATTAAAGCACAAATATTACAATATAAAATTATAAATGCAATTTTAAATGCTTAAAAGATTATTTAATTATTTTTTAAAAACTGTTGAAAGTGATTACTGATCTCTTCTAGACTTGTAAATGTAATAATAAAATTTATAAGTTGAAATCTTAGGAAAGAATAAATGGTTTAAAATTGGAATTTAAAATATGAAAAAAAAATCTGTTAAGGGCATGAAAGTTACCCCCAAGAACACCAGAAAACAAACATGATCACTTTTCTTTCTCTTCTATTGTCCTGTAGCTGCTTTTGACACCAATATCTTCTTTTTCTTCTCCTAGTCCCAAAATACTGTCCATCTTAAAATACAATGCAAAGGCAGTAATCTTCAAGTAATAATTTGTAAAATGTTTTGTAAATTGAAAATGAGATATTTGCTCTTTAAAAATCCCACGCAGACATTTACTGGCCCTGACAGACATTTGTCTGCACACGCACAGAAGCCAATGAGGTGAAGGCTGTGGCAGCGCCCCACCGAAATGACACTGAAGCCACACAGAGCCCACTCTTCTGCATGAGTGGGATATAGGAAAAATACACATGTGGATAAATGATTTCTTTTTATTTTTTAAAGATTTTTATTTATTTATTTTTTAGAGGGAAAGGGAGAGAGAGAAATATCAATGCGTGGTTGCCTCTTGCACACCCATAACCAGGGACCTGGCCCGCAGCCCAGCTCGTGCCCTAGACTAGGAATCGAACCAGTGACTCTTTGGTTCTCAGGCTGGCACTCAATCCACTGAGCCACACCAGCCAGGGCCTAAATGATTCCTTTTTAATCTTGGGGTTTCTGAGCTTGCTTTGTCCTTGAGATAATGATTCCTGGTATCCTTCAAAAACTTCTTTTGCAGGTGACAGATGGTGATCTTCCTAATCTGAGCATCCTTGACATTGAAATGTCTAATAGGTAGTTTTCACTGAGTCCCCCTGGAGTAGTGAAACTCTCAGAGCTCTGCAAGTCCTCAAGCCTCCTCAGATACTCTGAGGCCACAGGCTGGGGCTCCCCTCTTCAGCTTGAGCAGCTTCACTCTTATGTCTTTGATACATTGGCAGTCTGGTCAGATTTCATTTGAAGAATGGCTGCCATAGCTTTGCAGGGGGGTTTCTTTTAAATAATTTTCTTTACCCTTACCCAAGGACATGTTTATTGATTTCAGAGAGAGGGGAGGGGAGGGAGAGAGAGAGGGAGAGAAATATCGGTGTGAGAGAGAAGCATAGATTGGTTGCCTCTTGTGCACACCCCAACTGGGGGCCAAACCCACATCTAGATATGTGCTCTCACCAGGAATTGAACCAGTGACCTTTCGGTTTACAGGATGATGCTCCAACTAACTGAGCCACAATGACCAGGGTAGCTTTGCAGGATTTGAAAACCACTGGGCCACAGCGTGCCTTCTTTTAGAAGCAGTGGCAGCACCACTTCTGACAGTTGGATTAGATGGCTGTGAGACCTTTGTCAGTTTTTTTAAAAAGTCAAGAACTTCACAAACATGGACTGGAGAAGTTTGCCAGCCCTATAACCAAACTGTGGGGCAATCACCTTGCTTTTAACTTATTTCATTTGGAAATGAGATCAGTCTTAGATAATTTAAGACTCTCTGATGCTTCCATTCAGAAACCTCTGTCATTTTGCATGGCACTGAGGATGTACCCTGCCACCATGTAACTGTGGGTTAGACCCATGAGGCAGAACAGGTCTTCTGCACTTTCTTTCCTAGAGCTCAGATACTACTGAGGCTAAAGTCACAAAAGGGATATTTTTAAAATCTAACTCAAGACTGGCAAGGACACAGAAACTCAGAAGACAATGACAAAATGCTAACATGAGGCTTTGTTTTTGCTTGTGTTTTTTTATTGTTGTTGCTGTTCTCTGTTTGTTTCTTTGTTTTTCTATGGTCCAAAAGTCATGATTGGTTTTTAGATGCTTTATTCTGTGACCCTGCAGTCAGATCACAGGGGTGTCTGGTACTACTATCTTGCTCCACCAACAGAAATATGAAGGACTTCATACCCCACTCCACCCTATCCCTCATGGGTGACTAAGGGAATGCGTGTGGGGAGAAGACAGAGAGGGTCATAGGCTATATTTTGTGATGACCTGTGTCATGAGCTGTACCCAGACTTCTAGGACCCTGTTAGGATCTGGCTGAGAATCTCCAGAATCTCCTTCCCTTTAACTGAAACGTAAATTTGACCATTCAACAAGGGAGCAAGTAAACGTTCTTCAGGATTCCAAGTGTGTGCTTGACTTAAAACAGCAAAATTCTGTTTGGGAGGATTTAAATTATTATCTTAAGATCTGGCAAAATTCAAGCATGAGTACCCTCTCTGGGATAGATCATTGTTTTTAAAAAAATTTCAATGGCATGGGAATTCAGGGACACTAAAGATCCAGCAGAGAGGATTTTGCCATCTCTTATTTTCTCCTTGAAATTCAAAGCTAAGCAATGCCCAGAGCTTATGCCCACCACTTGCAGCTGCGGCCTGAATGGATCTGGGCCCAGAGCTGGCACTACCCTCTGGAGCAGTGTGCTCCCATCAAACTTTCTGTCGTGATGGAAATACAGCACTGCTCGTTTGCGCTACACAATATGGCCGTCACTGGTGCTTAATAATAAGGCTGATGCAACTGAAAACCTGGGTTTTTAATTTTTTTAACCAATTTAGATATAAATAGCCTCATGTGGCTAGTAGCTAGTGGATTATGAGGGTTAGACAAGACAAGGAGTACTCGTGCATTGCAGATGAGCCTGGCAGGCCCCGAGGGCTCCAGTTCCCATGGGAAGGTGTTCTGACCCGTTTTATTACTTTCTTTCAGGTGATAAATTATATTAGTTAATAAATTAGCCTGAGGTGACAACGTCTCATAATTTTCCTATCTCATTTGGGACACTGAAGGGCAAGTTTGAATTTATTTTTAATAGAAATGTAAAACAGCAAGCAGGCATAACCTCTAACTACAAAGACTTTGAACAATACGGAGACTGCCTCTGGGCAGCAGCACCCTGAGAATGTAATGCTTGGCTTAAGAAGCAAAACCAATAGTCCAGTCTCTACCTGCTTCCGGTGAGAAGCAGGTAGATGTCAGATGCTACCCGGTGATGTCAGATGTCCCAGAACCCAATGAGGGACTTTCCTGAGGTCCTCTGTCAGAACTGCCTCTCTCTCTAATGATAAAAGACCCCATGCTGAAGAAAGTTGTAATCTCCTCTGGCAGCAGAGCACTGCATTAGAACCCAGTTATCGGTACTGTATCCCAGTGATTTTGAGCACCAATTTATTGGGCTCCTCTTACAGGCCAGGCATGAGGATTTTCTCCTATAATGCTTACAACAAAATAAATGCCATTATTACCGAATTATATTACCAAAACACCTGAAGCTTAGAAAGGTTGATTAACTTCTCCAAGGTCCAAGCGAGTGGTAGAGCAGGCTGGGAAAGTCATGTGCTTCTGAGCCACAGCCCATGTCCAATCTCTTGGTAATAATTAATCTTCCTGCTATATGTGGTTGAAAAGCATGTGCTTTCTCTGCTGCACTTATTTCTTCCCATCAATCTGTTCACACATTACCAGTGTCCTTCCTTTCTTCCTAAGTCATTGTCATGGAAAATGGAGCACAAGGCATCTGAAGAGTAAGCAGAAAGCAAGAATCAGGATTCAATTCTGGAGCATCTGCCCCTCCCAGACCCCTGCTCCCCGCAGTTGGCCATGCTTGCTCAGCTTGCATGCCCACATCCTCTAGCTTCCTGGCCCCGAAGAAAGCCTCCTTTCACTCGAAGAGCATCTGCGCTTGAGCCAACAGTGGGTGGCTGCTCTCTGCACCAGAGTCCATTGCTCAATATTCTTCTCCCTGGCATTCCAAATGACACCTCACTTCTTTCAAAGCCCGTACGACTGGATGTCTTTATAGTAAACATATTTTTGAAAACAAATAATGTGAGCAAACACATAATATGAGCATTGTTTTGTTTACTTTTATTAGCTGTCTTATGTTGCAGTTACACAATGGTTGTGTCTAGTTCAAAAATAATACCATTGTCTTTTCTCTTTGAGGCTATTATCTATTTACCTTTATTGTAACGTGTTAAGGACTGTGTTATAAAAAACAATGACCTTCAAAGTCAGGCCAGCTAGGCTCTGAATTGCAGCTTGATCATACCAGCATTCAGAAACATTTATGAAGGCTCTACTATGTGCCAGGAATTGCTTTAAGTGCTGGGATAAAGCAAAGATTCATGCCCTCATGAATGTTACATTCAAGTAGAATGACATAGATATTAAGCAAGACATAGGAGAAAAAAATATACAGTGTGTTAGCCAGCGAAAAGTACTGAAGCAAGGAAGAGGAAGAGAACATGTTAACATCGGCTAGCCAGGAAGGGCCAAAAGAGCAAGTGTCATTTGAGTCAGGACCTGAAGGAGGTGAGGCATTAGTTGTGGGACATTAGGTAAAAGTTACATAAATTTCTAGAAATGTGTTTCACTCAACTTTAAAATGGAAACAAAAGCCACCTTGTTGGTTTGTGGTGAAGGAACAGGCCCAGCTGTGGAGAGTTTCTGGCTCGGGCATGATACAGGAACATGACAAGAGCTAATTGCACTGCTTCATCACTGTCACCACCTTTGTAAAGAACCACTTGCTGGATCTGGAAGTAAGTTGTGTATACACTTATTATCCCAAAGGAGCCTGCTAAGGAGCATCAGGTAATAGTTTAAATCTGAGGGATGAATGAAGTACTTAGCCTTGGAAGAGGAACATATGGTTTAAGTATGTCAATCAGTCAGAGCCCTGACAGCAAACAAAAACCCCTCAAACTGGGTCACTTGAGGAGAGTTTAGTGAGAAGACTATTTAAAAGATGGGCAGTATGTAAGGAAGCTCCAGGGGGTCCTGCAGGGCCCCAGAATGATAACGGTGGAGCACTCAGCTCAAGCCTGAAGGGATGAGCGGAGGGTCTGCTTATTAGAAGCTGGAACCAGGGAGAGAAGGGAGAAGAGCCCTTGACAGGAGCCCTGGTCTTCGTGGAGAGATGCAGCCAGCCTGCAGTGACATCATAAAGAAGGAGCTAGGAAGTGAATATGCCAATGTCACTGTCCTCTTTTCTTCCCATCTTTCCTCTGGGCTCCCCATTGGCCAAACCCATTGGAAGTCAGGGGGCAAGAGAGCCTGGGGAGCAGTGCACTGGGCAGCCTCCCAGGGAACACAGCAGGTGGAAGGGGGAAGGGGAGGAAAAGGGACCTTGGAAGATACCCAGTGTAATACTGGAGGTCAAGGTAAACATAATTTCCTGGTTCTACTGGGCGCCTCCTAGTCACTGTTCTCTGTACTTAGTATCTAGTCATTATTCTCTGTATTCTTGTCCTTTCCTTTATCAAATGTTCCTTTAATCATATTTGTTGCTTTCCTCTGGGTCCTCCTCTTGGCACTTGTAAAATTTAAGATTTGTTTAGGGTTTTGGAAACAAAACCACTTTAATAAAAAAAATAAGGCCTAGTTGTGTGTAAAGCCAGGGACAGTACTGCTGCCCAGCCAATCTTTGCCCAGGGAGGGCAGTGCTAACAAGGATGAAACGTTCAGCCTGTCGCTCACCAACGTGAAAAAAGCAAGGCCAGAGGGCGTCCTGACTGAGAACACAGCAGTGCCACCATTTCGTTTTTTTAGTGAGGTTTAAGCTATGACATTAAGCAGAAAAGAGCAAGATATGAGACCACATGAACAATACAATCTCAACCATGTAAGACATATATATATATGTATATATATATATAGCTGAGAAATGTCTAAAAAGAAAGAAACAAATTATTTACACTACTTATGAACTTGCAGATGATGATAGTTTTTCTTAATACCTTCAATATTCTTCTAAGCTTCATTAGTGACTATGTCTTTCTTTCGAAATAAATAAAAAGTCAATAAAATTTTTCAAGTAAAGGGAATATTGTTTCCTATTTTTCACATCTCTATGTAAAACTATAGCAGTAGTTACAACTTTCATTTGTGAAAAACTTTAATCGAGGATTATTTTTCAAAAGACTTGCTAAACTGATCATTTTCTTTTTTTTAAAGAAAATGATTTTATGGATAATTTCTAAAAAGAAAGTACTAAGCAATTTAAAGGATAGTTTCTCTATACTGGTTTAATTTTAATTCAAGCTTATATATAATACTAAAGTATGCTTTGAGAGTTTCAGTCTATGGGTGTCAAATTCTTTCTTACTAGTTACTAAAATTCTTAAGCTGGAAATATATAATTATAAAACATTACATAATACAGTATAATTAATTAATAGTTCTTTTTTATATTGGATTAACCACAAAGTGGATACAGAAATATCACTGTTTCAATACAATTCCATTTTTATCTTGATTCTAAGACCGATTCTGTTTGGGTCAACACACCCTTTCTGAGCACATGGCAGGTGTGCCTGTCACCGGGCTTGGTGCAGGAGACACCCACTGAAGGCGGTGAGCCTGCTGCCCTCAAGGAGACAGAGCGGTGAAGACAGACCAGTAAGGAGATGATTTCAATCCAGCACGGTAACTGCAGATAAAGCAAACCAAAGGGGACACGCCAGCCTGGATAAGGGGCTTAACGGAAGAGCTACTCAGGTTAAAAATCAAAACCAAAACCAACAACCTACTGCAGGTGAGCCAGCCAACTCTTTGGTGACCGGAACTCTTTGTTCTTCAATTCCAAGTGGGCTGATCAGGATGGAAGCCACTGTGACCAGGTTTGTGGTGTTGAGTGACATCTTAACAGCTCAGCTGCCCACATTCCACTACTCCTGTCACGATCTTAAGTGGCGACAGGCACATATATCAGGAAGTGGGAGCTAGGACTCACCGAAGCCAGCTGCCTCCTTCAACACGACATCTCTTATGTGGAACGCTGCTCTGCTTGCTGGCGGGCACCACCTTCTTCAGAGTTGCCAAGAAGTTGCAAGTTGCCTTTGGTAGTGGAATGGAGAAAGTTAGACGGGTCAGAATAAAACAATCCTAAAGAACCAGGTTTCATTTTGAAAAATGTGGAATGCTCTGAAAGGTAGACTGTTTTGCTTCTGGCTGAGGAGCTGCAGCAGGTGATAAGAGGTACGTGGGATGGGGTGGAGCTGGTTGGTATTCAGGTGGGACCTACTGGTTCAACCATAAGGCAGATAGATCATAGTGGGGTCAGCTCTACTTGGTTGGTGCTGGTACTCTACCAGTTATTGAGAATCTTGACCATCTTTCCTCCAGGAAAAGATGTATGTTTACCCTAAATAGCTGTGTCAGGGAACAGATACCTTTTTCATTGTTCTCTTTACACTGTTTAGGAACTGAGGTGTGAATTTTTATAGTAGAATAATGTCATACTTTTTAGGCCAGATATGACATGCATTGGGGCTTATATATGACTTGGTTTAGCTTTCAGATATTTGATCATATTAGAATAGTTCATCACATAGGCCATTTTTCAAATAGTCTCCTGGAAAATTTTAATGAGTTCTACCTGGATGTTATAACCAAATTTTAATCTTCCAAACACAAATAAATCATTCTCTCTAAACCTGTAAATTCTTCAAAAACTTTAATCTTTTATAATTATATGAAGCTTGCCTTCTTTAACAGGTCTTCCATTATTGCTTGTAATTAGAGCCCTCTACAAATTTTAAAAGCTTCTTTGTCTGGTAAAATGGAAAGTCGGGATTCAAAACCTATTAAAATTCTGCCAGGCTGTCCAGCTGTCCCGGCCACTCTTTTAGCTAAACCCTAAAATCTGTCTGAGATCCGAAGGAGACCTGGGGCAACCGGGACCCGGAGTGCTGCGGAAATCAGCAGATTGGCCACACTCGACTCTGGTTTCATTCTGTCACAGTTACTCTGAATTGTCTATTTCAGCCCAAGGCCAAAGTCTCTGTTGATTTGTCCCCAAACTCAAACCACAGGAATGACTTTTTCTGCCAAATCTCCATCCTGAGTTAATAAGTGAGAAATTTTAGGGCCTCCAGGGCAGTACTCTCTGTTTAGGAGTGAAAATGACTTTTTTGTATCACCTCTGCCTTGCCTTTTTTTTTTCCTCATTCATTTCTCCTTGGAACAAACATTAAGACCACCAGGCTTATAGTCCTATTAAGATATCAGTTTGGTACTGATAAAAAAACTGAATTAGCGGAAAGGAACATGTATAGTAAAAGATGAATAGAAAGAGTATCAGGCTTCGGAAATGCTTGTGGAATAAGTGATATTTGTAAGGCCATCCACAGTTTACTCAGCCATGTTACATGTATAACCTTATTTAATCCTTGCACCAATCCCAACAGGTGTTGCATTCTCCTCTTTATAGGTGAGGAATTGAAATCGAGCAGCTAAATCCAGATAGTGGCGGTCATTGGCCTCACAGACCCAGCTCCCTTGCTCTCAAAACACTTCAGGTGGAACCACAGTTGTATCATGCGCCAGGGGCACTGGTCTGGAGGAAACAGATGCAGCCTCTGCCAAAGGAGGGCCTGACCAGATAGGTGGAGCATGGGGTGTGGAAAGTGCGGTGCTGTGAAGAGGTGGCAGGGTGTGCAGGCAGTCTCTGGGAACTGCAGCAATCAGACTGGAGTCTGTGTCCTGGCAGCTAACAAATGGCACCCTCATTAGCCAGTACCCTTGTGAAGATAAGGGATAGTAATGCACTCTGTGACTGGCATCAGTGGGAAGCCATTAATACTACCTGCCCTGAAGGGGTAAGTGAAGGAGCAGTTATCAGACCCCAGTGAGAGTTGTGGCTGGTGGATTGGGACCTCCTCACAGCTGCTCTGAGTTGAGTATCAGCATGAGGTTGAGAAAAAGAGCTACAGCTAACCAGCCTGGTACAGAAGGAACCAAGGGAATAAATAACCTGAATTCTCTCTCCTTGCCATCTGATCTTTTACTGATGCCTCTCAGCAGCTAAGCCCAACCCAAGAGTCAGAGGGTGCAGGAACACAGGAAAACCATCTGTAGAGGTCAGCATCCCCTGGCCCAAAGCAGGGTGGGAGTGAGTGAAAAAGGGCCCTGAGAGCAGTCAGGGAAAGTTGGAGAATATCTCCAACAGAGGCAGGTTTAGGACTAACACCCCATTACCCTGCCCTTTTGATGACTTCCTTTCCTGGTGGGGACTTCCAAGAGGCATGCTGGTCTTCAGGACTCTTCCCTTTTTTCTCTCATTAACTCCCTTTTCTTATCTCAAACAATCCACCACCTGGAAGTTGCTAGGTGCTCTGGGGTTGGGACATGAAGATATCAAGGGGGACCCCAAAAAGACAGAATTATTTTCCAGGGCCCCTTGTAGTGTAGACTTCCCCTGCTAGGTGAGTGTTTTAGTAACCTGCTAGCATTGTTGTGAGAAGCTGTGTTCGGCTTCAGTGAATTTTTTTTGAAGACTCAACACCTTTGCCCATTTCATGATTGGCAATTTATGAGCACACCTGCCCATATCACGCTGAGTGTTCAACAGTTTTTGACCCAAAAGGGCATGACCCCCCGTGCCCCACTCTCCCTATTCACCCGATCTCATGCCGAGCAAATTTTTTTGTTTCCTGGGATGCAAAAAGTCTTCAAAGGGAAACATTTTGCTGATGTGGAAAAGGTGAAACCCCAAAAAGACAGAAGTACTCACTACATGGCATCAAAATTGACAAGTTCAAAAATTGTTCTGAGCCATGGAAAAAACATCTTGATAGGTGTATTGCATCACATGGAGTGTACTTTGAAAGTGACTGAGGTTTAAACATGTAAGAATAACTGCACAATTTTTATAAATAAATTCCAATTTGGGGGGTTCCCCTTTTTAGATCCAAATTGCTTGTAGCATAGTAAAAGGAATAATACATTGTGATGATGGGTTTTTTTTTTCAATGATTCTGAACTTTTCACTGGCCTCCTGCCCCACCAAGGGATGCCCCACTTCTGATGCCTTTCATACTTCAGAACTTTGGTGTCATTGACCTCAGACACCACTCGGCCGTCCACAGTCCTGTGAGTGGTGGTATTTGGATGGTTTGTAAGGAGTGGCTGTTGTCCAAGGCATCAAGAACGAAGTCCTTTCCATCTTTCAGTAGGCGGTGGTAGGTGGCAATCTCAGTCTCCTGCCTGACCTTGATGTTCAGCAGGGCTTCATACTCCTGGGCTGGGTGCTGCCCCTCTGCCCAGGTTGGGCCAGCTCTGACTCCAGGCGCAGCAGGATCCCATTGAGCTGTTCCATCTGCATGGCACAGCATGGCTCCACCTCCCTCAGGCTGTTTTTCACACTGTCTTGCAGATTCCTCATTGAGTCCAGGTCGATCTCCAATGATTGGACTGTACATCTCAGCTCCACGAGTGTCGTCTCAGCAGCTCTTATCTCAGCAGTCTGTGAGGTGACCACGGTGGTGCTCTCCTCCATCCACTGGGACTAGTACTTGTCTAGCTCCTCTCGTTTCTCCAAAGCCAGCTCATCATACTGGGCCCAATGTCCAGCATGATCTTGCTGAGTTGCTGAGATTTGGGGGCATCCAACTCCACAGTCAACCCAGAGTTGGCAATCTGGTTTTGTAGAGCATTTGCTCCCTCCTTGTGGTTCTTCACAAAGAGCAGCTCCTCCTTGAGGACCTTCATCTCTGCCTCTAGCTGCAGCAGAGTGACAGTGGTGTCATTATTAACCTTTCTGAGCCCATGAATGTCATTCTCCACAGACTCAGTCTCTTACTTGGCTCTGAAATCATCTTCCAGCAAGACAGGTGCTGTCAATCTATAGAACAATGCGGGCATTGTCCACAGAATTTGCAAAGATCTGAGCCCCCAGGTTCGCGATGGTCTTGAAATAATGTCCCCAGGCTCTAACCTAAGGTCCCTTCTTCTCCACATGTTCCCTTATTTTGCTCTCCCATCTCTGATTATTGGCCTCCAGGTTTCTCACCCTCTCCTTGTAGGAGGCCAGGTGGTCATTCAAGCATTGCATAGTCTCCTTCTTGCTCTGAATGCCCCCTATACCTGGCATACCCTCGGCCATCCCTGCAGCCAGACCTCCAGATCCCCAGCTGCACCACACATTGATGGAGCAGGATACCAAGATCCAGGATCCCAAGCCTCTGGCATCTGCATAGACACTGGCCACTCTGCTGGCTGGCTGGACCTGGTGCCTGGGTGACTCCATGGAGACCAGGGTCCGGTTGTTTGTGGAGAAGCTGGAGCGGGTGCTGAAGTTCATGTTGCTCAGGGAGGGAGGCAAGAAGCCGAGGCTCAGACTGAAGCTGCAGTTGTGATGATATTGTTGATTGGCATTCAATATCCACCTCTCTTTCAAGTGTATCTTTCTATACTATAAAGCCTAGAATAAAATAAAGCCATAAAATAAAAGCAAAAGCAAAAACAGCATTGCCAAATTCTATTGCTGACGGGTTCTAGATATAGTTTTGGTTCAGCCACTTATATTATGTGCTTGAGGGAAATTCGAAAAGCAGAAGCAAACTAGCAGTCATAACATCTTGTCCTGCTCTCTCTGCTCAAAACCGTGTTCACTGAGTGGTTGGTTGCGGGTGTTCAGAGATGGGTCCAGGACATCTATTCTGCTGGTGCAGACTGCAGCCAAGAAGCTGTGGTTCTGGGGCTGAGACAGTCACCAGATCATGGTGACTTACTGACTGTGGTGGCCTCCCAAACACGGCAGTGGAGATACGATTCAAGAGCCACTGGCTTTTTTATCACGGGGAGTGGGGGGAGGGGACAAGAAACTTACTGGCTTGGCTCTGCAGTACGGTTAAGTCTAAATTCTGTTTCTTTAGTCTTCCCAACTACTTGGCAAGCCATTTAAGAACCTGCAAAATTTTCTTTCTGCTTAAACTGCATTCTGTCTTTGTAATTGAATTTAGTTTAAAATGCAAACTAGAAAGGGGTAAGCACTACTAGAGATATAAATTAGGTACTAGGCAAATCTTGGAGGAACTAGATATTGGGCTTATATTATGAGATGTATAGAGAAAAATCCTCTTCATGGAGTCTGAGACCTCTTGATAGTCTTATGTAATGAGTTTTCCTTTTCCAGGGAGGCAGATGGGATTAATAGACACTGTGACTATTGTCTGTTATGTTTAAGTAAACACACAAGTCTGTGTTTCTATTTTCAGAGATGGGCTGCAAGTCTGTAATGAAGAAAGAGAAATACAACATTTCCAAATTCCCTGACAATAACCCCTTTTAATTTTAGAAATCATACTTGCCTTTTAAGTGTCTCTAAAAAAATTAAAGAAGAATGTGCTCATCAGCATCCTCAATAATGCTTTGGAAATGTAATGTCTTCTGTGAGGGAAACAGTGAAAGGGATAAGGGCATTTCATTGCCTCCCTGTGTTCCTGTAATCTACTGATGCATGGCAAATTACCCCCACATGTAGTGAATTGTTTATTTTTCTTTTTTAAAACATTTTTATTATATATTTTTACATTACCTATTAGTCCCCTTATAACCCCTCCCCTCAGCAGTCACCAACCACACTGCTGTCCATGTCATGAGTCCTTTTCCGTTTTGCTCAATCCCTCCACACCCTGACATCCTCTCCTCACTAGGTGTCCTTGCTAGTTCAGTTTGTTCATTAGATTCCACATAAGAGCGAAATCATATGGTATTTGTCTTTCTCTGACTGGCTATTTTATTCAGCATAATGTTTTCCAGGTCCATCCATACTGTCACAAAAGGTAAAAATCTTCTTCCTTTTTATGACTGAGTAGTACTCCATTGTGTAAATGTCCCAGAGATGATTTATCCACTCATCTACTGATGGGCACTTGGGCTGCTTCCATATCTTGGTGACTGTGAATAACACTGCAGTGAACATAGAGGTGCTTATGTTCTTTCCAATTAGTGTTTTGGGTTCCTTCAGACACATTCCCAGAGTGGGATCACTGGGTCAAAAGGCAAGTCAATTTTTAATATTTTGAGGTATCTTCAAACTGCTTCCCATAGTGGCTGCTCCAGTCTGCATTCCCACCAACAGTGTACAAGGGTTCCCTTTTCTCCACATGCTCACCAGCACTTGTTATTTGTTGATTTATTGATGATACCCATTCTGACAGGTGTGAAGTGATATCTCATTGTGGTTTTAATTTGCACTTCTTTGATGATTAGTGATGTTGAGCATCTTTTCATGTGTCTACTGGCCATCTGTATGTCCCCTGTATGACATTCAGGTCTTTTGCCCATTTTTAAATTGGGTTGTTTGTGTTTTTTGGTGTTGAGTATTGTAAGTACTTTGTAAATTTTGGATATTAACCCCTTATGAGATACATTGGCAAATATGTTCTCCCATTCTGTGTTTTTTTTTATTTTGTTGATGATTTCCTTTGTTGTGCAAAAACTTTTTAGTTTTATGTAGTCTCATTTGTTTAATTTTTCTTTTGTTTCCCTTGCCTGGGGAGATATATCCAATGAAAAATTGCTATGAACAATATCTGAGATTTTGCTACCTATGTTTCCTTCTAGGATTTTTATAGTTTCAGGTCAAATATTTAAGTCTTTGATCCATTTTGAATGTATTCTTGTGTGTGGTATAAAAAGGTGGTCTAGTTTCATTTTTCTGCATGCATCTGTCCCATTTTCCAAACACTATTTATGAATGAATTATCTTTAGCCCATTATATTTGCTTGCTTCCTGTGTCAAACATTGATTGACTCTAAAGGTGTGGGTTTATTTCTGGGCTCTCTATCCTGTTCTGTTTTTCTATGTGTCTGCTTTTATGCCAGGATCATGTTGTTTTGATTACTATGGCCTTATAGTTCAGTCTGATGTTAAGTAGCATGATTCCTCCAACTTTGTTCTTCTTTCTCAGGATCACCGTTGCTATGCAGGATCTTTGTGGTTCCATGTGAATTTTTGAAATACTTGTTCTAGTTCTGTGAAATACATTATTGGAATCTTGATAGGAATTGCATTGAGTCTCTAGATTGCTTTGGGTAATGTGGATGTTTTAATTATGTTAATTCTTCCTGTCCGTGAACATGGTACATGCTTCCACTTGTTTGTATCTTCTTCAATTTCTTTCTTCAGTGTCTTATAATTTGCCAGGTACAGGTCTTTCTGCATCTGTGGTTAGGTTTATTCCTAGGTATTCTATTGTTTTTTGAAGCAATTGCAAATGGGACTGTTTTCTTGATTTCCCTTTCTGTTATTTCATTATTGGCATATAAAAATGCAACTGGTTTCTGGATATTAATTTTGTATCCTGCTACTTTGATGAATTCATTTATTAGTTCTAGTAGTTTCTTGGTGGAATCTTTGGAGTTCTCTATGTACAGAATCATGTCATGTGCAAATAAAGACAGTTTTACTACCTTCTTTCCAATTTGGATGCCTTTTATTTCTTCTTGTCTGATTGCTGTGGTTAGGACTTCCAGTACTATGTTGAATAAGAAAGTTAAAAGCAGATGCCCCTGTCTTGTTCTCAGTCTTAAGGGGAATGCTTGTAGTTTTTGCCTGTGAAGTATAATGCTAGCAGTGGGTTTGTCATATGTGGCCTTTATTATGTTTAGGTATGACCCTTCTATTCCCACTTTGCTGAAAGCTTTTATCATAAATCCATACTAGATTTTATCAAATGCTTTTTCTGTATCTATTGATATGATAATGTGGTTTTTATCCCTTATTTTTTTCATGTGGTGAATCATATTTGTTGATTTGCAAGTGTTGTACCAATGTTGCATTCCCAGAACAAATCTCACTTGCTCATGGTGTATGATCTTTTTGATGTATTGCTGTATTTTGTTTGCTAATATTTTTTTGAGGATTTTAGCATCTATGTTCCTCAGAAATATTCGCTTATAATTTTCTTTCTTTGTAGTGTCTTTATCTGGTTTTGGAATAGGATAATGCTGGTCTCATAAATGAGTTTGGGAGCCTTCCCTCCTCTTGAATTTCATGAAATATTTTGAGAAGCACAGGTGTTAGTTCTTCTCCAAGTGTTTGGTAAAATTCCCCTGTGAAGCCATCAGTCCAGGGCTTTTGTTTGTTGGGAGTTTTTTGATCACTGCTTCTATTTCACTAGGTATAATTTGTCTATTCAGATTTTCTGGTTCTTCCTGATTTAGCTTTGGAAGATTACATGTTTCTAGGAATTTATCCATTTTGTCCAGGTTGTCCAGTTTGTTGGCATACAGTTGTTCATAATGTTTTCTTACAATCTTTTGTATTTTCTGGTGTCAGTTGTTATTTCTCCTCTTTCATTTCTGATTTTATTTACTTGGGTCCTTTCTCTTTTTTTCTTGATGAGTCTGGTCAAAGGCTCATCCTTCCTTGTTATTTTGGCTATTGTTCATTGTTCTTTTTCAAGTTTCTTCACACTTAAGTGTGAAGTTAGATTGTTTATTTGAGCTTTTCTTGTTTTTTGAGATAGGCCTGTAATGCTATGAATTTCCCTTAGGGTTGCTTTCCCTGTGTCACACAGATTTTGGATTGTTGTGTCCTCATTTTCATTTGTTTCAATGTATTTTTTATTTCTTCTTTGATCTCATTGTTGATCCATTCATTGTTTAATAACATGTTATTTAGTTTCCATGTCTTTCTGTGTTTTTCAGTGTTCTTGTTGTGATTGAGTGCTAGTTTCATAGCATTGTGGTCAGAAAAGATGCTTGATTTCAATCTTCTTAAATTTACTTAGACTTGTTTTGTGTCTTAATATGTGATCCATCCTAGAAAATGTTCCATGTGCACTTGAAAAGAATGTATATTCTGCTGCTTTGGGGGTGATAATGCTCTATAATAAATGATCTAGGTTTTCATTTAAGGCTACTGTCTCCTTGTTGATATTCTGTCTGGAAAATCTATCTATTGAAGTCATTGGGGTGTTAAAATCCCCTACTATGACTGTATTTCTGTTGATCTCTCCATTATATCCATCAAAATTTGCTTAATATGTTTAGGTGATCCTATGTTGGGTGCATAAATGTTTACTAGGGTTATATTCTCTTGATGGAATGTTCCCTTTATCATTATGTTGTGTTCTTCTTTGTCTCTTACTATAGCCTTAGTTTTAAAATCTATTTTGTCAGATATAGTACTGCCACCCCAGCTATTTTTCTCTTCTATTTGCATAAAATATCTTTTTCCATCCCTTTACTTTTAGTTTGTGTGTATCTTTCAATCTGAGATGGGTCTTTTGGAGGCAGCATATATATGGGTCTTGTTTTCTTATCCATTCAGCTATCCTATGTCTTTTGGTTGGAGCATTTAAGCCATTTACATTTAAGGTGATTATTGATAGATATGTATGTAGTGCCATTTTATTGTTAGAGTGTTTTCCTTTTCTCTCTCTCTCTTTTTCTTCTTATTAAAGCAAGCCCTTTAACATTTGTTGCAGTTCTGGTTTGGTATTAACAAATTCCTTTAGCTGCTTCTTGTCTGGGAAGCTTCTGATTTCTCCTTCGATTTTAAATGATAGCCTTGCTGGGTAAAGTAGCCTCAGTTTTAGGTCCTTGCTTTTCATCACCTTGTATATTCACACCACTCCCTTCTGGCCTGAAATATTTCTGATGAGTAATCAGATGATAGTCTAATTGGTGCTCCCTTATAGGTAACTACCTGTTTTTCTCTTGCAGCTTTTAGGATTCTCTCCTTGTCTTTAAGCCTTGTCATTTTAATTATGATGTGTCTCAGTGCAGGCCTCTTTGGGTCCAACTTGTTTGGTATTCTCTGAGCTTCCTGATTTGTGCATATTTTTCCTTCACCACATTAGGGAAGTTTCCAGTCACTGTTTCTTCAAAGGGGTTCTTGATCCCTTGCTCACTCTCTTCTCCTTGTGTTCCCATGATGTGGATGTTGTTCTGCTTCATGCTGTCCAAAATGTTTCCTAAGCTCACCACATTTTTTTAATCTTTTCTTTTTATTTTTCTGCCTGGGTGTTTTTTTCTGTCTTTCTTTCAAGTCACCGATGCAATCCTCTGCTTCACATAAGCTATTGTTTATTCTTCCCAGGGTATTATTTATTTCAAATTTGTATTCTTTATTTCTGACTGGTCCTTTTTATGGTTTCTGTGTCTTTTTCATGCTCTTAGTGTCCTTATAATCATTACTCTAAACTCTCTGTTTGATAAATTGTTTGCCTCCATATCATCTAGCTCTTCTTCTGGAGAATTCTCTTGTTTTTTTCATTTCGGGTCTGTTTCTTTGTCTTCCCATTTTGGCCAATTCTTTGTATTTTCTGCCTTAGCTATTAAACTAATCAGTTGTTAAACTAATTAAAATCTAATCAGCTGCAGGTGATTTTTCTTTTCCAAAAGACATTGGTGGAAGTGATTTTTCTTTTCCAAAAGACATTGGTGGAGGTCTCTGGTAATATTCAACTGGTAGAATGATTGGTGCAGAGAGTCCAAAGTGGCACTAGTAGGGATGGCTAGAAGTCTGGGCTGTCTACTGAAACACCTATTCTTGACCTCTGCAAACACAGGCCTCAGAATAGTCATGATTCTTACATGGTGGCTTATGGCTCCAATAGTAGTCTTCCAACAAACAAGGTGTAACCTGCAAGGGCCTTTATGATCTAGCCTCAGAAGTCACATAGCAACACTTCTGCCTTACTCTCAAAGCAGTCACATGCACACCCAGATTCAAGGACTGGGGATCTAGATGCCACTTCTAGATGGGAGGAGTGTCAACACATTTGCAGCAATGATTTAGAACCTTCACAATCCACCTACATCTCTCCCCTTTACCTGTGTTTCTAAGAAAAGCCTTTATTGCTAAGCAAGCCATGACTAGACTGGTTTAAATACTTGAAGAACCTCACCTTCAAGTCAAGAACTAGAAGCAGTACAGGCATAGATGCTCCTAGCATTGTGTTTAATAAGGAATTGAGGGTGAATTTTTTTGTCTAGCTTCTTGGTGTCTTGCAATTTCCATTGTTTTGCGTGAGGGAGGAACCTCACTTTGGTTGCCCTTGGGACAGCATGTTTTCAAAACAGAAATTTGGACACACAAGAGTATGGATCTCGTGATGAGTTGAGAGTAAGTCCCTAAGACCAAAGCCCAGGCTCTATAACTATGGCATAAGTTCAGGGAAGATCAAGCATCAACATCCATTTGATTCTGTATCACCAGAGTAAGGTTATCTTCATATTCTCCTGGGTAACTATGGGTTCATCTTAGGACCTAGCCAAGCTAAGCCTGGTTCTGGGTGCTTTGCTTCTGGGTCAGAAAATGAGGAATTTTTCAGTGACACCAATGAATATGTTTGTTGAATTGTTGTGCCCAAGTAGATGTAGAGATTTAAATATTGTTTTTATCTTGAAGGACCTCAAGTTTAATAGGGGAGATAGATGAGTAAACAAATGATCACAATACCATGTGGTAAAATAGAATAATTTAGTTAAATGCTAAGTGTTATAAGAACACAGAAGAGGGAACAATCAGTTTTAAAGCTTTTCTTAAGAGGAAAACTTTGAGCTAAGTTTTTTCAGGTTGAGAAGGTAGAAAGAACATCTTCAATAGAAAAACACCCTGTGAACAGAATGGACTATGTAATATTATATATTATGTACAGGGAATGGTGGGTAGTCCTATGAGATTGGAGTGTATATTTTAGGGAGGATGCGGTAGGATATAAAGCTAGATAGAGGATTTGGACTGGGTCGTCAAGTTCTTTGTATTTCAGGCTAAAAAGTCTGGAGTTTTACCAATAGAAAATAGGGGAGAAAATATGGCAAGACACATATATTAGCTATTTTTAATCAGGGAGGCCAATTTTTTCCCCCAACTTAGAGCTTTGTCATCTTTAATATTTTGTAAACCCCTATGGGAGCCATACTCCAACTGAAAATTTTAGGCTTTCTCTTTAGGTTTCTGACCTTGTATTTTTCAAACAGTTTAAACTTTTACATTGCTGCCATGTTCCATTCAGTTAAGACAAGATTACATGCCAAAAATAATATGAAAGGCAAATAGTATATAGTTTAACCAATTTCTCCGTCATATCTTTTGCTACCAAGTAAAGAACAGATCAACAGACAAAATTCTTTTTGTTCCATGCAGAAGAATTAAATGGTCAGCTTCATAAGTATTGATGGCTGTTTTTTCCATATGTGGTACAAACTGTCTCCCATAGGCAAATTATCTAAATCACCTCCTGAAGCCACAATACATGTTTGTGCAGCCAGCTGTGGGAGGTGTGGGTGGCAGGGGATGCCAGGTACTCAGTATGTATGGCATCTGGGTCAGGAGTTTCTCCCAATGATGATAGAGATGTCGCCACCATAATAGTTGCTGCCTGTGAACTGCCACCAAATCACTGCGTGTGGTATGTGCTGTATGAGGCAATTCCAGATCTGTGTTTAGGTTGGTTAACCCTTAAAATTATGCACTGTCCTTGTTTTTTTTCCAGCTCATTCAGCATGGACAGTCTAGAGGATTTGTTCCCCTGCTAGCTTCTTAGATGTCTAACTCCCGATCAGTAGCATTCAGTTTATCTTGAGTTTACATCTTCCCAATACTGACATAAATCATCACATATTTGACATTTTTAAGTCATGGACACCAAGATAGCTATGTGGGAGAACATTAAATTTCCTTCCCCCTCCTGCTTTAAGTGAAACTGTCAGGCAAACATAAACAATGGATGCTGTTTTAATGAGTATTGTTTCTCTTTCTAGCTGGGACTATATCCAGTTGCCTTGCACAGATGTTCTTTATCTGGGGAAGCTGTACCTGCTTGTCCTCTTTTAAAACCCCAGATGTTGCTGGGAAGAAATGGGCAAAGTGCTACAAAGGCCAAGGAGACTCAAAAGAGGGGGATATGGGCATCAACTCCCTTCTTTAATATTAATAGAACATCTCTATTGGATCAAACTGGTCTCTGTTCAATGCCACCAAGCAGGAAGACATTTGACCCGCCCCTCACCCACCCCCTGCAAAAAAATCTCACCTCTGGAAAGGGCAGTTTGATCCTACTGTTCAGGTTCTCTTCAAGTCTGAATTGTCATGAGAGGTGATTAGGCCAGTGACTGAGGGTAGAGACTCTCTTTTCCCATCCAACTTTGTCACTCTTGGTGATCTTGGGAAGTGACCCAGAGTACATGTAAGCTGAAAGAGCTATGTAGCTAAGGAGCTATAATATGGGAGTCAGACACACTTATTCATTGTGCATTCATCTCCTGGCCCCGTGAAAGAAACCACTATCTATACCTCCACCATAAAAGCAGGGGCTCTGGGCAAGAGGCCGTGTGTATGTTCGTGTGCCCATGCATGTGTGTGATCATTTACTGATTTGCACTTGTAAACACACCTTTATTACATGTGTTCTTAAACACTTCTCAGCATGCATTACAGGATGTACATCACATTGGACCATCTCTTTTTGCAGGAACCTCGGCAATAGCCACAGAGAATGTGTAACTCCAGTGCACCAAGCAGATTTTCTGTGGGGGAGACAGGACAGCTGTTAGACTGAATAACCGCCTGGGGATTTTGGCTTATCAAGGAAAAACTCTACAAAGATAAAAATCATTCTTGTATAGGTGAAGCTTTGAAGTATTAATTTGATAGTGAAAGAGTACACCTTTATTTTGCAAGATGCACTGGTTATAATGTAAAACTAACACACTCAAAATGCCGTTGGGACAGCCATGTGAAAAACAATTAAACTGGACCACACCCCCAAATTAATTGAAAAGACATGAAAAACTCAAATGTAAGACCTAAACTCATAAAATTCCTAAAAGAAAACATAGGTGATAAGCTCCTTGACATTGGTCTTGGTGATGATATTTTGGATCTGACTCCAAAACCCAAGGCAATAAAAGCAAAATTAAATGAGGCTATATCAAACTAAAAAGCTTCTGCAAAACACACAAAACAGTATGAACAAAAGGAAAAGGCAACCAACTGAATGGGAGATAATGTTTGCAAATAGTGTATCTGATGATAAGTTAATATAAAAAATATAAGGAGTTCACACAACTTAACATCAAAAAAATAATAATAATCTGACTAAAAACCAGACAGATGGTCTCAATAGACATTTTCTCAAAGAAGACATACAAATGGCCAACAGATATATGAAAAAATGTTCCACATCATTAATCACCAGACAAACGCAAATCAAAATCACAGTGAGCTATTACCTCACACCTCTTAGAATGGCTATTGTCAAAAATCCAGAAATAACCAGCATCAGTGAAAGCATGCAGGAAAGGGAACACTTATGCATTGTGAATGGGAATGTAAATCAGTGCAGCCATTATAGCTAATAGTATGAAGCTTTCTCAAAAAGTTAAAAATAAGGCTACCATATGATGGAGCAATTCCACTTTGGGTATTCATCTAAAGAAAATAAAAACACTAATTTGATCCTGGACAACAAAAAGCTATAAGAGTCATCACCACCAAACCAGTATTATATGAAATGTTAAAGAGATTTTAAAAAGAAAAAATGATTTAAACATATGAAAATAAAATGGCAGTAACTATGTACCTATCAACAGTGACTTTATGTATAAGTGGATCAAATCAAAAGCCCCTGGGTGGCTGAACTGAGGAGAAAACCAGGCGCACGCACCCACTGCCTACACGAGACCCACTCCACACTGAAAGCACACACAGACTGAAAGGAAAGGGATGAGACAAGGTATTTTTTGCAAACAGAAATTAAAAGGTAGCTGGGGGAGCAGTACTTATATCAGACAAAATAAACTTTAAAACAAAGGCTATAACCAGAGATGAAGAAGGACGCAGTGATTCCACTTCTGGGTATTTGTCCAAAGCAATCTAAAACACTAATCTGAAAAGACATGCACCCCTATGTTCATGCAGCATTGTTTACAATAGCCAAGAAGTGAAGGCAACCTGATTGTTAATTGACAGGTAAATGGATAAAGAAGCTGTAGTACATATATTCAACAGAATATAATTTGGCCATTAAAAAGAATAAAATCTTGCCATTTGTGAGAGCATGGATGGACCTGGAAGATATTACAGGTGGATGAAATAAGTCAAACAGATAAAGAAAAATACCATGATTTCACTTATATATGGTATCTAAAAAAATAAAAATAAACAAGCAAACAAAACAAAAACAAACTCATAAATAGAACATTTTGATGATTGCCAGAGGGGAGGGAGTTGGGGAAATGGGTGAAAAGAGGAAAGAGGTTAAGATGTACAAATTGCCAGTTACAAAAACAGTCATGAGGATATAACATACAGCATAGGATGTAAGAGTCAATAATAGCAATGGCTGGTGTGGCTCAGTGGATTGAGCACAGACCTGTGAACCAAAGGGTCACCAGTTTGATTCCCAATCAGGGCACATGCTTGGATTGCAGGCCAGGTCCCCAGTAGAGGGCACATGAGAGGCAACCACACATTGGTGTTTCTCTCCCTTTCTTTCTCCCTTCCTTTCCCTCTATAAATAAATAAAATCTTTAAAATAAAAGAATCAATAACATTGACATTGTAATAACATGGTAATAACTATATATGGTGTCAGATGGGTACTAGACTCATTGGGGGCATCATTTAGGAAGTTATGTGAATGCCTAATCACCATGTTGTACACCTGAAACTAATAGGTTATATGCCAATTATACATCAACTACAAAAGTAACATACTTAAACACAAGCCATGGTCTGAATTTACATTGTGGGGTTCAAATGTGGAGGTAAGATTCCTAGAGCAAAGATTAGGAGAGTCCGTGTTCAGGAGGGGAAGGGGACTTCAGCAGGGGTGTGAATGGAATCTTTCTAAGGTGTAAAATCATTCAAATTCAGGCAGTTGTACTGAAGGTATTGTGCTCGAAGGGCCATGTATTTTCATCTATGACCCTTCACCTCTTAGACTAATCAGTGGATTTTCCCCATTGGTGGGCCAAGCAGAGTGAAACAGCTTTCAGTGGTAATTAGTGTAAAGAATTAGTGCTGGGGTGATGACCTCATATGCAGTCATCAAGTCCACGGAGATCAAAGGGGCTAAATAGATCTCAAATATTTATTAAAGTGTTACACCCTACTGAGATGCTCAAATTTACGTATTTCTTCTTTCATGTAGGTGAAAGAATATCTAATAATAGTAATACTAAACACTAGCTAGCATTTATTTAGCACTTATTATGTGCCAAGCACTATGCTAAGGACTTTTCATTGGCTAATTCATTTATTTCTATGTTAGACTCTATTTTGTAGATTTAAAAAGTAAAGCTCTTAATGGAAGATTGCAGCCAACTTTTTTAAAATGAAACAATGACAAAGCATCCACAAGTCCCGTGAGTATAGAAAGGTTTTTACATGTGCAACAGGATGTTAAAATGGAACTATTTCAGACTCATGTTTGGCACAGGCCTCAAGACACTAGTTTTCAAATACTCTTTCATTTTGAAGTGAGACTTCGGACTACCTATGCAAGAATTGCAAAGGAGCAAGCTGCCTTAGAGTGACGGTGTTTTCACCTGTTCTTCTAGCCAAGCGTTGGTAGGAACCCTCATGGAGGGCCTGAGGGGTGCAGTTTCATTAAACCTAAGATGGGAAGACACATGAGTCAGCCACAGGGTTTCCTAGCTTGAAAAAGAAACACATTTGGTATGGTCTGAATTCACTGTTCTGAAAAGTATGAGACCATGAATAGTAAGCTATTTAGCAGTCTCATTTTAATAGAGGTAAGTACCCGGCTGGTGCAGGAGAATGGAGCACAGACTCTGGAAGAAGAGAGTTCCAGAAGGTTGTCTTTGCCTTCTATTTATCTTTGTACTCCAACTGCCTATAAATTAATCATATGGAGTGTCACTTGAGTTGAGTGCCTCTGACAGCCAGGTTGCGTCCTCATGTCCATATTTGTGGTTCAGCCACTTTGTTGCAGGGTGGACCAGTAAAACCTGTTCCATCTTCCAGTGCCCACAGAGCTCTGATGGTGAGGGTTGTCAACAAAATAACAATTTTCCATCAGGCCCAAGTGCTTGGAAAATGGTACCAAGAGCAAAAGAAGCAAACTAGAGCTGTTCATTTCCATTTCTTTTTCAAGCTAAAGATCTGTGAAAGATTTGCAAAAACTATTTACTCTGTTTAATATTCTCCCTGGCTCCATCTCATACCTTAAAAGTTTAAGTAATGTTTGGCTGCCACAGAGCAATTTAGAAGCAATCTGCTCCCTCCTCTGCCTGGTTTCCCAGATGTTGGGAGAGTAGAATGTTGGCTGAAGAGAAAGAAGATTGGGCAATCTTTTATATTTTAATTTGTTGTTAAGGAATTGATACATTGTTTGACAGTTTCTACAAGTGAGCTCTATTCTCTGGTTTTTCTTCCAAATGCCTTACGTGGTGGCACAAGACTTCAATCATTCTGTGCTTCTTAGAGCTGCTCCCCACGTCAAATTCTGTGCCTTCCATGGAATGCGTATCGCTGGCCCAGTGACATGGAGGCGAAGCCCATACTCCTGAGTCAAATTTTGGAGACAAACCTGCTTTTAGATTTAGTTTTAGTGTTTTGTCTAGTTTGTTTACACTTGGCACCAAAACCGCAAAAAATTTACATGAGCTGCTTTTAGCCCGGAATTGCCAGGGAAACAAGCCAAACATAGGTTTCCTGTTGACGTCCTTGAGCAATATTAGTTTCTGCCAAATGTACATTTTGAGGATTAATTTTTTTTATTTTAAAAAAACCATCGACTAGAGAATGTTGGGTGTATTTTAAAAGAAGTCTAAATATAACAAAGTTATAAATGAAGTTGTCAGTTACCACAACTCATCAGTTCTTGATCCAGTAAATATGGAGCACCTATTATCTGCCAGAAAGTACATGCTCATTTAAGGCAAATTTAACTTTAGGATAAATTTGAGTTTACTGTTGCCTTCAAAACAGTAAATATTACAGAGGCATAAAAATACTCTAGGTTTCAAGGTACTCACCTCTTTATATTTTTAACCTAATAGTTTTCAAGGTGATTGTTTCTGCTAAGAGAAAAGTTTTTAATTATTTTTTTAATTTTTAAAAAGATTTAATTTATTTATTTTTAGAGATAGGGAAAGGGAGGGAGAAAAGAGAGGAAGACAAATACTGATGTGTGAGAGATACATTGATTGGGTGCTCCTCACAAGTGCTCCGACCAGGACTCCCACCCCCCCATCCTGTCTCCACAACCCAAGCATGTATGTGCCCTGACTGGGAATCAAATCGATGAACCTTTGCTTTGCAGGACAATGCTCAACCAACTGAACCATGCTGGCCAGGGCAAGAAATAAGCTTTTGATAAGGAATTATGCAAAGTCAAGCCTTTTATTTAATGCTTGTATTCCTAAAATTTCTTCCTCATTAGTCATTGAAGTAGACAAAACATGAAAGTAAGATCTAATACAGACATTATACACATATCTACTGGAAATTTTAGCCAACCAGATTCTCAACCTTCCCCCCAACCCCCACCAATAGGATATTTTCTGGCAGGAAACCTTCAAATGAAAATCCTGGAAGGCAACAGGGTGGCCTCAAGGATGGTGGCCATCTAAAACTGTGTCAATAGCAATTGCATTGTATATTATCTAAAATATGCACCTCACACAAGAAGGCATTTCACTTTTGCACAAGGACTTGATGTCTATAAAAACACACATTGGTTCCTATTCCCTCTATGTAGTAATTCAGAGTCTGTGGTGAAATGAATAAATGCTCTGTTTTTTTCTACATTATTTATTTAAGCATCACAAATATGCATTGTTGTGATTCATTCAGGAATATTGAGTTAACCCAATCTTTTGTTTTCAGCTTGTTTTTCAGGAGCACTATGTAAGTTATTTAAACTAAGTGTAACATAAAAATTTACATAAAAGTAGATATGTTATTTGTGCACTAAATTTTGAGTAGCTTGTGTTATAGCACTGTGTGTGGTGCTGGGTTTAATGAAGGTGAGGAGGACACTGATTCTGCCTTCTAGGAGCGTGTAGTCCGGTGGGGCTGATGAACTCAGACAAGTACAGTTCAATGTGCTAAGTGAGTTTGTGCAGGAGGGAGGTTACCTCTGCCCTGGGTGGGCTGAAGGAAAGGTGGTTGATACACAGGAGGTGACCTGAGTCTGAGCTGACTCTGGGAAGTTGAGTGTTAGTCAGAAAGATTAGATGAGAGAGGGAGGTAAAGAGGAAGATCAAGAGGCTGTGATAGAAAATATAGATGTGTTTATATAAAATTGAAAACTGATATCACAAGAGAAGTCATGAACAGAATAGGTAACTCCTATAGCTAGAAAAAGTATCTTAATGCAAATAATAGTGAAAAAATTCATGTCAGCAGTATTTTACACAAAAATTTGTTTTGAATTGACCAGAAAAATATTCTTTAGAGAGTTATCAGGTAACATCAACTAAAAATGTTTGTATACTTGGGTCCATAATTTTACTCCTGGGAATTTAACTTATAGAGATAAAATCAAAAGTGCATAAAATGATAAGTAAAAACATATTTATTATACTATTGTTCCTGGTAGAAAAGATCTGGAAACAACATGAATGTTCATCAGCAGGGGAAGGGCCATGTAAATTATGGTACTGCTCACTCATAAAATATTATGAAGCTATTAAAAAGACTGAATTACAGCTATACAAGTTTACACAAAGGGATTTACCCAGAAAGTGCTGGGTGAGGACAGCATGATGCAGACAAGTGCATGCAGTATGATCCCACTTTGTTACCTAAGAAATAACACGAGCCTGTGTAAAATGCAAAAACATGCATAAGTATCTATTTAAATAGGATCACATGAGCAATGACAAGACTGTGGAAGGGTACAGGCAAGGCAACAACATGGTTTCCTGTCGAGGGCGGCTCATGTAAGAAGAGGGAGAGCAGACCAGAGGTGAGTCAAGGGAAAAAAAGGGAAAAATACAGTATAAAAGACATGGTTACATTTATGCATATATGTGGGTGTGCATATGTATATACAATATACCAGGTAGTGTAAAAGCAGGTTTACAGTTGTTCATATTGAGATTAATACAATAATTAGTAAATGATAATATAAGAATAAACTGTTTCATGTACTCAACTATAAACCTACTTTTGCTCCACCTGTATGCATGCATGTACAATGTGTATATATATCATATAAATCATTACATCTATGACAGTTCATAAATCATATCTCATGACATACAGGAGGTCTGTCCAGAAAGTATCCAGCCATGTGCTGTGAAAAATAGAGACATTTATTGAAGAAGATACAAGGTGCAAGGAACATTGTACATAGGACAATGACACCTCAGTCCCCTTCAAAGTAGGCACCTTGAGACCTCACACAGTTCTTTCAGTGTCTCTTCCACTGCTCAAAAAACTGCAAAATCCTCTGTTGGAATCACCATCAGCTGTCCCATTGTATTTTCCTGAATCTCGTCGATGGTCTGAAATCTCTTCCCTTTCAAAGGTAATTTTAGTTTTGAGAAAAGCCAGAAGTCTCAGGGCACCAAATCCAGGCTGTAGTGGGGCTGAGTCACCTGGGTGACTTGATATTTCTCCAAAAAGCTCTGCACGAGATGTGACGCATGAGTGGATGCATTGTCATGATGATGCTGCCAATCACCAGTTGCCCATAGCTGTGGCAGTTTTTGTCGTATTGCATCTCAACTGATGAAGAACACTGAGGTAGTATTTCTTATTAATTATTTGGCTTAGAGGGAGGTACTTATGAGGGACAACACCTTCCCAATCAAAAAACACAGTTAACATGGTCTTGATCTTGCTGCAATGTTGCCGTGCCTTCTTCAGGAGTGGAGAACCAGGCACTTTCCACTGGGACGACTGGGCCTTTGTTTCCAGATTGTAACGTTAGACCCACCATTAATCCCTGGTTGTGACCTTCTTGAGGAAATCTGGTTCATTGATAGCAGTTTGTATCAAGTCATAAGCAACCGCAGCATGGTGTTCCTTCTGCTCTGGTAGCAGAACCCACAGAGTGAATTTTGCCATGACACAGATCATGCCAAGATCCTGCATCAAAATCTTGGACACAGTGGCTTTTGGAATCCCCAGATCAGGTTCTAGTTCTCACACTGTCAGTCCCCAATCTTTGTTGATTGCAGCCCGTACATATTCAACACTCTCAGGTGTTCTGCTTGTTGCAGGCCTTCCAGAAGGTGGATCACTTTAAAAAGATTCTTGACCATCTTTGAAGCATTTGTGCTATGCTTTTATTTGCATTGCACTCATTGCATCATCCCTGAAAGCCTTCTGAATTATAGTTTCTGTCAAGGAATGTTCAAGCTTAATGCAAAATTTGATGCAAATTCATTGCTCTACTCACTCAGTCATTTTGAATGAGATGGCCACACAGTACACATGCTCACTCCATGGTGGCTACAGTCCCCACTAACTAATACAGTGAAGTCATCATTGTTCATGCATGTGCATTCCAGTCTACTCTCTTCGGCTGCCAGGTTACATCAATGTCGTGCAAACTGTTCTGGTTATACTAACAATGGCTGGACTTTTTCCAGACAGATCTTGTATGTAGTCACAGCATAGAGTGCAGTTGAGATTCAGCTTTTATTTCTTTGGTACCTGACACTCCTATCAGATACTACTGTTAGATGTAAGTGAGGTGGATGATTTTTCTTATCAAGATGACTGATGTTTCTTAAAGAAATTTATGACCCATATATTGGCATGGTTATCAGCAAGAAGGAAGTCTTCCTTTCCATAGGAAGATGTTAATCTTCAAGTGAAGATTGTCTGGTTCACTGTATCTTATGACATCTAAAGCAAAGGACCAGTCTGCACAGGCCTGTGGGCCAGCAGCTGAACCAGCAGTAAGGAGCACTGATACTCACTCGGTCCTGCCTCATCACAGACCCACTTGAATCAGGTCACCTAACCTCTTCAAATCTCAATAATCTCACTTGCAAAAGAGAGCACATGCTTTGTGACTTGGAGGAAGGGCATGCAAACCAATGAGAAATTCTCATATAGAATCTTGATACAAACCTGCTAACTATACACTGTATTGTCTGTTTGCTGTTCTCTTAAGCTTCCAAGTAAGCCTTTTTTATTGTCAATGTGAGTAGTGGAAATATCTTGCATGGGTGTTAAAATATGTTTATTAAATCAATCCTATTTGTTTTCTCCTGAACATCACACCTGCCACAGTCATGGCCATAATTAAATATAACTTCAATTAAAATATAGACTAAGCATTGTCAGCCTGAAAACTGGGCTGAGAGGCAGGGAAAGGGAGTGAGATACTCTGAGCCTCCTTGGTTCCACAGGTTTCTAAACACAGGTGTTTCCTAACACCATCTCCATACAAGGACAGAAGAGAAATGGTCTTAAATAGACGAAACTGGATCAAGTAGAAGAGAGAAAAGGGAGTAAGATGGAGAGATTTAAACAGAAGTGTAAAGATAATTCAGGAGCCTCTGAAATGGTTAAGGATGACCCTTTCCACTGAGTCTGTTTTGCTATCAATGGAAAAGGAAGGGTCTGCCACGGGAGATGTCAGTCAGGCTGCAGGAAGAGGCAGCAGCCCACGGTGGCGGTGTGCTGTAGACAGAGCCAGGTGCTGCCAGGGACTGGTCGTAAATTGTTTAACTCCTCTGTGCCTTGAGTTCTTCATCTGTATAATGAAGATAATGGGGGCAATGGTGAGGGTGATATTATCTACAATAGTAGGCTATTATGAAGATATGAAGATAAAATGAATAAACAGGACTAAAGCATTGCCTACACTGCTAGCACATAGTAGGTACTAGATAAGTGTTAGCCATCATTGTTCTCTTTCTTTCAGATGAGAGAAGAAAGCAGCTTACACTAGGATCTGTGAATCCTTTTCTCTGAAGGAAGATAAAATGTTTAAATATCTGGAACAAGAGGAGAAAAAAAAAACATGTAATGCTTGAAAAAATGCTGTGAGAAGTTCCTTCTTGTCCAAAAAGTAACGCCTGTGTAAGATGACTGTGTAATACACAATTTACATGGACAGGTGATTTTTTTGTTTGTTTATGCACTGTATAATGTCTTCCCAGGGCAAACTGATCCTCAGTCACGCTATCTTTGTGGTTTACGGCTCTGGGAAGACCCAGATCATTGATCTGCTGCTAAAATTCACCCAGTGACTCGATCCTTTGTGCAAAGCCTTTGTCTTCTCTTTGCGGGAAGGAAAATTTGAGGAAGGTCTATATCTTTAATCCCTAACATCTCTAATGCTAACTAGTTTTCATCAGCTCACTTTCCCCCTTCTGACAGAAAGCTTAGAAAAGAGGGGAATGCTGAGGAAAAGAGAAATACAAGAACCACACAGGTGGAGGTAAGTACCGAAGATAAATTCTACCTGCTTTAAGACATCTCCTAGTGTCACTTCTGAGCACCGTTCCCTTGAGGACTTCAGGGGCTCCCATGATCGTTGTCTGATTTTCAAATGAGAAACGGAAGTCACTGAAGTGAAGAGACTGGCCAAAGGTCAAAATGCCAGTCTGTGGTGGAGTCAGGCGAGCATTCCTATCTCCTGGCTCACGACAGTGAAGTGGTGGCTCCTGTCGGGCATTTGCAGGCTCCATCCAGAGCTGCCTGACTCTCATCGTCAAGTGAGTCCACAAAGCAGGCCAAGAAAACCTCCAGCACAGCACGTGGCTGTCACTTCAATTGGGACCTCTCCCAGCAATCCAAAAAGCCAGGCTGCTCCAGAAGTGACAGGGAATCTACCCACTTTCTTTCTGGAGTGGACTCATCCTTCCCCTTATGCCCCTCCCCAGGCCCAACCAGGGGAGAGGAACAGGATAGTCTAGGAGGTTTATGGGACCCTTTCATGTAGGAAAACGTGCTTGGTAAGGTAGTGTCGTGTGAAGCACGGGTACTCTGGAGTCAGTTTGGTGGGTCTGCCTGCAGGGTATCCTCAGGGCCCCAGCTAGCCCACAGAGGGCCTTGTTCATACCAGGAAACTGGCTGGCCACTGCCCCACTGGTACTCGAAGTGGCAGGTGGGTCACAGGCTGGACTGCAGCCTCTGTTTATCCCCTTGGCTTGGTGACTCGGTGTGTAGTGACTGACTTACCCAACTGTATATGGGTGCCCCATCCAACCTTTACTACTGGGTGACTTGAGTTGCTTAGCCTTTCTGAGTCTTGGTTTCCCCATCTGTAAAATAGGCAAAATAATAGTTGTTAGGAGGTTAAATGAGGTACAGCTTGTAGTCTGCCTAGCAAGGTATAGGCATTCAGTAAAATGGTAGCCATTACTATTAGCTGTTTAAATTGTCATTTGGCTTTAAAAACAACTTCTTTATATTCTCTCTTGAGAAGTTTGATTTTCCTAGAAAATGTGTTTTGTAAATGGAGACAACTATGAAAAAAGGAGACAAGATTGCTAATAAATTACCATAATTTTAATATAAATGTTGTTATTCTTTCTGGTTACACCATCTGAAGTAGGCATATCTGATGGGAATTTCTAATTACACATCTAGTTCAAGACAGGGTGGTTTACGGGTCCACACCCTGACACACCTGTGCTTCTAGAGAGCGCGTCCCAGTCCCACTTCATTGGATGTCTTGGGCATTGGGACAACCTCATTCAAGACACTATTCTGTGAATTCTCATTCTGCTCCTGTGTGTTAAAGTGAGTGATACGGGTGAGTAATTCAGGAGCAAGTTCTGAGGAATGTTTAATTTGCATAGGTGCAGAAATGAGCCTCCCAGCCTGGGTTTAAAAAAAAAACAAAACAGCTCAAGTAGTTCTTAGGCCTGGTAAGGCCCCAGCATGCTCAGTCAGCTGCTCTGATGTCCACCCGCTCAGGACCAGACATACCGGCTTCCTCTATGTAATCATCTCGGTTGGAAGGGGACATTTATTATTTAGCCCTGGGAGTTTTAAAGTAATTTCCTGACAATTAATAAATAGAATAGTGCTTGTGTGTAGGGGTGTGTGGGTGTTTTACTCACCAGAGGGTGGGAATGAATTCTCAGCTACCTGAAAGTGGAATGCTTGTCTTTTGTAGATGAACTCACACTATCCTCAGGGAGTACCTCTCTCACACTTCAGCTCTACTGCGTTGAAAGGAAGTCTATAATCCTTAAATAACTCTGTGGCTCTCTTTGCCTGGAGTCTTCCTTTGAACTTTTTCCCAAGGAATGTTTATAATCAAGTAATTACACTTATTTTACAATAAGCAACTGTAAAAATATCACTCAAGAAGAATAAGATTTTGAGGGAAGCCCATTTCATCCAGAAAACAAAACAAACAATAACAACAAAACCCACCACTATAAAACCTTAACAGAAAGACGGCGATTAAACGCTTGGTGACTCAGGGTAAAAGTGATGAAAAATCGAGTGTTTCCAATAACTATGACACCCTATTTCCTGTTTCTCAGGATTGAATGAGATGGGAACAAGTCAGGAAATGAGGGTGATAACCTGTATATTCATATTTGTTTGTGGCACGGTGCCCTACCTGAGGCTGGACTCTGTTCAGACCTAGCTGTTGGCAGACGGCCGGCTCCTTCAGCTATCTAGTTGCAGGAATGAATGCTTGAGAGCATTTGTGTGTGTGTGTGTGTGTGTGTGTGTGTGTGTGTGTGTGTTATTGTTGTTGTTGTTGTTTTGAACAGAAGAGAAGAATTTTGTGTCTGGCTTGGGAGACAGATGGGGAGAGGTAGGCATGGATGGTATGGAGGTAGGTGTGGAGGTAGAAATATATCATACCAACCCCAATGGATGGAGAAGGCATAATACCCTTCTGTCTCTTTGGGTCTCCCCAAGTCCCCAGTACTCAGACAGGTTCCACTGGCCAGAGGGGCTGGTCTAGTTTTCCAGCACCGGGCTATGGGAGCCCGATGGCAAACACAGCATGAGGTTGGTGATAGAGTCAGCCTTCCCACCTCCGCTTGGCTTCACACTCAATGCAGCTTTTGCAGCCATCCCCAGGGCAGCCTTATGCTTGGTGCGCTGTGCTTAAGAAGCATATATTGTACATTAAGAAGGCGTTATGCTCAGCCAGGCACAGAAAGACAAATACTGTAGATATCACAAATGTGGAATCTAAAAAAGCCAAACTCATAGAAGCAGAGAGTGGAATGTTGGCTACCTTGGGGTGGGGGTGGGGGTGTTGGGGAGGTGTCGGTCGAAGGGTGCAAACTCGTATCCTAGTCACACGGCGGGTGGGTCCCGAGGGTCTCATGTGCAGCATGGTGATTACAGGTAATAGTACTACATTACATACTTGCAAGCTGCTAAGAGGGTAGGTCTTAAATGTTCTCACCACAACAAAAGAAATGGCAATCGTTTGAGGTGACAGAGGTGTTAACTAATACTATGGTGCTAATCATTTTGCAGCATACGTGTATCAGATCAACACATCTTAAACTTACAGAGTGTTATATGTCTATTACATCTCAATAAAGCTAGAAAAATTAAAAGCCTGAAAATCAGAATATAGGCTATCTCACTAAATTGGTTGTTCATCTCTATCAAAATCGTTTGAGAAACATGTTTAAATTACAAAGCCCTAAGCTCCATCCTATTCCTGCTGAATCGGAGTCATTGGGGATAGGCGTCTGTTTAAAGATTTTTCCCAAGAGATTCTCATGTTAAGAATCAATCAGTGCACTAAACCCCCAATTGTAGCTCAACCCCAAGGAAGCAAGAGCTTATGCAGAAAGCAGGAAACGCCCTCTAGTGGCCAAAAGAAGCCGTTTTTTCATTCCGTCGGCTCCCGGGACCCAGGGGCAGAGTAGAGAGGTGGGAAGCCGCATCTTTATTGTAAATCGCGTTATAATCCACTAATTTGACCAATATGCCCCAGAAACTTAAACCATAAGGCCCATAAGGGCAGGAGCCATTTGTTCTTGTCTTGCCCATGAGGGCGCCTGGTATAGTGCCTGGTCCTTGTGGTGTAAGGCCTAAATTAAGGCTCTGTATTATATGCTGCCTGTACATCTGGGATAAAAAGCAGGAGGGCCCCAGATGGTTAGCCTGCAAGTTGCCCACCCTATGCTGCCCTCTTGGAAAGGTCCTCCAGCCAAACAAGGCTCCTTATGAAAAGGACCAGGCACAGTTCCTGCTTATCCTTGTGTGGTGGGCCTCTACCAGCCCATGGAGTTATTTAAATGAGTCACATCCTCCCACAGGAACCAGGGAGAAGGAACCTCACCCTCCTGACGCTACACACCTGCCTCCACAGTACCTGGCCGTTCACTGTGTCCCTGAGCGGAGCCCATCTGCGGACCTCCATGGCACGTAGTGCCCTCCTGCCCCAGGCTGTGACTCTGTGTGCCTAATGGACAGCTCTCCATCTCATCTGTCCAGCACTGGGCAGTGTGTGTGTGTGTGTGTGTGTGTGTGTGTGTGTGTGCATTTGGCTGTCACAATAATCCTCTGGCAAGAATCCCTCCTTCACCAATGGGATCCAAAAGAAGCAATCAGAACATCCAGGAAGGGCGTTCAGTAAATGTTTGCTAAATAACTGAATGAGACCAAAGGGCTCTTGAAAGTTCAGATAGCTTCATTTTATTGATTTACTGTCCATTTGCATGAACTCTCAAAGTGATCTTAAGCACAAATGAATTATTCAGTGAATGTATTTGTAGGATGTTAAGCTGGGGGAGATTGTGGCCAACTTCAGGATTAACCCTCTGTTCTATCTCTAGAAGAACTATTGCCCAGACAAGACCATAAATTCCTCAATGACAGGGACTTTATTTTATTTAGGTTTAGATCCCCTCAGCTTGGAACAGAACTGGTGTACACTGTGCATTTGACGAAGAAATAAATGACAGTACAGAGATTCAGTGGATTTCTCTAGAGCACCTGCTAGTTAACAGAATCACAAGGGCACAGTTCAACAGATATTTATCAGATGTCATCTGTGAGCAGCAAGAGCAGGCTAGGTGCCCCACTGGGCAAGAAGGTGGGACTTGAGGCAAGGCTACAAGGACGAGAAAGACATAGTCCCTGCCCTCATGTTGCTGCAAACCACATGTACTTATAGAAATGAAAGTTAATTAAAATTTAAAATTTGTTGCCCAGATACACTAGCTATGTTTCAAGTGTTTAACAGCTACATGCTGGCTAGCGACTGCCAAATTGGATTGCACAGATATAGAATATTTTGATCACTGCAGAAAGTTCTACTGGATATCACTGCCATAGAAGGAAAGATGTAATGAAACCCAAAACCAGCAGAGGATGCCAATTAATTGCCATGAGGCCAGAGGGAGTGGTAGCTTCGGGACCAGCCCCCACTAGAGTCTAAGTCCTCTGGGGATGGGGACCGTCTGACCCCCAGCAATCGGCCCAATGCCTGCCATGCAGAAGATGTTCACCCCAGTTGACTGAATGAAAGTAACCTACACAGAAAAAACCTCTCTGTGTACCCTGAGTTTGGTGTTTGCCAATTCCATTCATGTTTTTATAACCTTTCTATGTACTATTGTATCTGTTAACAGGACAGCTCATTGCTTTGTTTATTGTTTTTAAACATAATATGAAAATAGCATTTCACAATATACATCCTTTTGCAACTTTTTTTTGAGAGAGAGAGAGTTGAAGGGAGGGAGAAAGAAAAGGAGAGAAATATTGATGTGAGGAGAAACATCGATCAGTTGCCTCTCATAGGCACCCTGAGTGGGGACTGAACCTGCAACCCAGGCAAGTGCCCTGACTGGGAATCAAACCTGCAACCTTTCGGTTTACAGATGACACCCAGCCAACTGTGTCACACCGGCCAGGGCTGCAACTTGTTTTTAAAATTTTGCTTACCCTTATATGGTAATGATGTGTCCACGTTGAAACATGCAGCTCTAAGTAGTTCATTTTAATTGCTAAGGAGTATTCTAGGGCATTAAATATACAGTGTATTTATTGTATTTTTTATTGAAATTTGTCCTGTTTCCAATTTTTACAATTACAAATAGGGCTATAATGAACATCCTTTTATATATTTTTTATTAATGAACATCCATTCATATATATAATGAACATTCTTATAAGTGTTTTTTATACAAATATTCAGAGTTTATTCCTAGAAGTAGTATTGCTAGATCTGAGACTATGCATATCTTCAACTATTTTAAATATTGACCAACTGATTTCCAAGGGGGCTGACCAGTTGATACCCCCATCAGCACTGTGGGAATATTCCCATTGTTCTGCATCCTTGGCAACAGGCGGTGCTGTCAGGCTTTCATTCTTTGCCAATCTGATAAGGTAAAGTGAGGCAGTGTGGTGTTCCCTAGGAAGTCAAAGACATAAGAACGAGGTGGAAAATGTCTGCCCTGTCATAATCCTGTCATGAGAACATGAGAAGAACAGAGAACATTGACATTTTGTGCTGTGATGGGGAACTTGGCACTAGGACCGAAGCCGTGACTGACCTCCGAGCTAAGCAAAGCTGTGCAAGAAAAGTATAAAACAGTTCTGCCATTCTGTACCTTCCAACCGCTGCTGGACATCAGCCAGGAAACTCTGAAATAGGATTTGGAAATCAGAATATGTTCAACATATTTGCAGTGTGTTATATATTTCTCCTAACAGGAGCAGAATTTATTTTCTCCCGTATCCTCCTTAAAGCATCCAGGCTCCATGCCTTTCCTCTTTGTCTTAAACCAATTTCTGGCTGAAGAAATTGCTGGAAAGTGAGGAGCTGTGTAAATTATATAATATTGGTGGGAAATCTTGGCAATCAGAAGGCCTGTCAGCTCAACAAGGCAAGGCAATGAGTGTCGACTGTATCTTGCAATGTTTGCCCACAGCTATTTCACGAAGCTACTTTAAATGCTTAAAGCACAGAAAATAATCTCACAATTTAGGAACATATTAATATTTCATCTTGTAGAGATTTTCCAGTATGATTCTAGCTAACACACAGGAAACTAAAACAATCCTGTTTAGAAGGGCTTTGGAGCCCGGGGCAGTGGGAAACACCCGTGGCTCCACTTCCCTGAAGTACCGGTAGTTCTTTGATGGAAATAAAAGTATTTCTTAGCAACCTTTCATTATGGTTGGCATACTCACAGGAAATCTGAGATAATGCTTATTCTGCCTCTGAGAAAGCCCTCGCAGAGTAATAACTTGAATTTTCAAAAGTGGTACAAGATCTGAGAATGTTTTTCTTGCTTCTCCATGTGAACCCGAGAATCGTGACAGAGAAAGGGGAGCAGCTGGACGCTGGGCAGGTAACTCGGGTCAGCGGACATATCTGAGATGAAAGCTCAGATGGACCAACCGTGTTCCATTCACTAATCAGAATCCAACCCTGGGTTTTCTTTTTCAGAAAGGAAGGTTTATGTCACCTACAGTGTTCCTCCCCAAAACCTATCTGTGAACGGCAGTATTTAGAAAATTTATATCTTCTTAAAATAACCTGTCCTGCTCGTTCAAACAAGCTGGCGGCCCATTTCCTCCTCCGTGACATTTAGAAGTCGCAGTGAAAAGGCTGCTGTGAAGCCCTGGGAAGCAGGTGACTGTGAAAAGCTAATGGACACTTTTCTCAGGAGATGGGAAAAAATTATTTAAATTATAGTTCCTTTGGAGACGTATGCAATGTAGGTGTTTCATGTACAAACGAAAAGCTAAAAGTGTGATACTGAAGTTAAGAGTTTAGGCTATAGTTGAGCTATGTAGGTTGCCAGCCATTTATCCTAGGTGCTGAGGGTAGAGTGCTAAATAGAGAACGCCCCCATTTTCTCAGGCCGTCACCCTTAGTGGGGGAAATGACCCACAGTAACAAACAAATGAAGAAGATCATTGTAATTGCCACTAAAGTGTGCTATTTTAGAGGAGGTAGTCTGGGAAGCCCTCTCGGAGAAGGTGATATTGGAGCTGAGGTGTGAATGATAAGGAGCCAGCTCTGTGAAAGGGGAGGGGCAGGGATTCAGGCAGAGGAAGAACTCCTTGCAGGCCTGAGGTGGGGTCCAGCTTGGCATGCCCAAAGGACAGAAAGAAGGCCAGTGTGGCTCGAGTGATGTAAGACCAAGTGAGAGAGGCGGTCCGGGCCGTGGCGTGCTGGAGCCAGCTTGTGTGGGAACCTGAGAGCTGACTGTTCCATCTTCCTAAATATTATAAGTCAGTTATTAGACACAATCATTAGTAAAAATTAAATTACATAAATTTATCATTAAATTCCACTAAAAACAAAGGTAACAAATACACAAAACTCACTGCTTCCTAATTATTTTACTACATTTTACTAATTTCTCTGCTCATGAGGCTGCATCTCTTGCATCTGTGTGATAGAAATGTCATATAATGATGTGCTAAGTACCTCCTTCCAACTCTGTGTCCTGTGATGTCACTGGGATAGCTTGACTAGCCACAGTGGGCATATTTACACCTCAGAAAATGGCAAACACTATAAATCAGCTTTGATTAATGGTTTTGTTGATATTCTTCTCATGAAGGTGATGAGAAAATATTTATAATGCAGGTTGCACTTAAAAGTGTCTGTGGCTGTTACATTATAAATAGCACCAAAAAATTGAGGAGATATTTCCAGTATTTGAAAATTATGATCTGTGATCAGATTCAACAAAGATTTACTCATGTGATTCATGAACTAGTGAAATCCTGACATATCTTTATTTTTCATTTCCATCTTTTAACATAAATGAAAATATCGTCTAACAGTCATGCCAGAGTACACTTATTCCTCAGTAGTGCGGGGGACTACTTTGCTGAATCTGATAGAAGTTAAGCATTTATGCAGAGTCTGATTTTTCTCAAATTAGAGTTGACTTGCAACCATAGGTTGGCTATGGATACAAAAATTTGGCAAAAATCAATGAAAGCATTCTGTGAAGTAAATTGGTATATGGAATTTATAATAAAGAGTATTGTGTATTTATTATTTGTACTTTTTGAGCTATACACACTTTCTATCAGTAAAATTTATAATAGATTTATGAGCATGTACACACACACACACACGCCTCTTTTTCCATGGAGCCCCAGTCGTTAAACATTTATTAGCACACCACTGCCAGAACACACACATAAACAAAAATTTTGTAAAATTATAATTACTATAGATGATTACCTCTGATATTTTATATTCTACTATTTTATTTAAAAAAATAAATCCACATGGCAATGGTGTAACTCGATTTCACCACCCACTAAAGGTTTGTGGGCTGCGATTTAGAAACCCCTGTTCAGAGGTCTTCAGCTGCAGATGCTGAAGTTCCTTTCTGAAAAAGTGGTCAGCAGGATGATGATCAAGCATCCTTTTCATACTCAGAGTTTCACAACAGCAAAAACTTAAGGACTATGGAGCAGAAAATTAAAAGCAAAACACAAACCACATCAAGGCCAAATCCGAAGTCTGAAGGCCTAGGCTCTGCGGCCCCTGCTCTACAGACAAATTGGGCAACACTGGAACGGCACTAACAGCATATGCCTATGTTTCAGCCTTCTGGATGAAAGGCCTTTTCTACCATTATAAGCTTGTCATCCGTAATGATACCTACTTCCCAATTATTCACATCCATGGAGGTAAACACTGTTGTGGATAATTTTTTTAAAAATTATTGTTGTTCAAGTAGAGTTGTCTCCATTTTCCCACCACCACTTTCCCCCGCCCCACCCACCCCCAGCCCCCACCCTCAATCCTACCCCCATTGGCTTTGTCCATGGGTCCTTTACACATGTTCCTGGACAATTTTTGAAATGCTGGTCACCTGCCCGAATAGGTCAGGGACATGGCTGGCTCACTCACTGTGTCTGCATTTAATAAAAGAGAATTCAACGTTCAGGGAAGATGACAGTTGTTGAGTCCACCTAACCATATTGCTAAAAATACCTCAATGTGTTAGAAATCCATGGATTATAAAACAAATGAAAGTAGACATTCTGTCATTAAATTCATGTTAGTGCCCTGAAAGTGGGCTCACTGCTTTTGGAATTTTTGACAAGCCCTTGGGAGAGAAATTCAGCTTTTCACAACAAATATGCGGCTTTTCTGACAATGTTACCAGGAAGTCCCTTTTGGATTCCTGTCTCGATAACAACCGATTGAGAGCCTAGTCAAGCACAGACGTCTCGCCTCTCAGGCTGTACAGGGAAATGGGGCAATGACAATTGAGAAATGAAGACCTGTGTGGAAGGCGAAAGTTTTTCTGAGTTTTCCCTAAATTCCACCTATGAACCTTGAGCATAAACAATGGATTTTAACCTTTTAGGGAGATGGAATCATTTGAGAATCTAATTTTAAAAAAAATGTAGACTTTCCAGAAAAAAAGTCCTTCCCTAATAAATTTTGCCTACAATTTCAGGGGTCCACAAATCCTCACGATGCTCATACCCAGGCTCAGCCTCTGCTTTGAGACAATAATCTTACTGGCAGAGAATCTAGAAAGAACAGAAAATAAGATAGGCCCTTCTGCCAGCTCCAAAGACCCCTAACCAAAGAAAACGCATCTTGTGAGTGCTGAGCGATCCTGGATTAGCTTTAACAGCGGCACCTGTGCATACAGATTACAATTCGCTGTCAAGAGCATCGTCTTTTAAAAAGCTGAGAACAAATGGATATTCTAAGCCTCAAATTACTAGGAATACACAGGATATAAGTAAATTAGTAATAATAGTCTCCATTCTCTATGGATTCATTCAAAGGCAAAGTTCATCTAAGACTACTGTGAGAGAATTCGCTGGAAGTTGCCATAGAAAAGGAGGTGGAGAGAAGAGACTATGGGATTCCACCTGCCTGTAGACCTGAAGCAGTGGCAGAGCTTTGAGCTCTGTTCCACATTTTATATAAATTACTAGAAAAATACAGTTTGAGACAAACCCTCAGATTAATGCCTTTTAAATCCCTTTCATGGAAGACTATCAGGAGCTGCCACTGTCTCAAATTGCAAGCCGAACCCTCACCTTTCCACCACTGGCTTGACACTCCTTATGAAGATGGGCCATTCTCTAGGCCCCCATCCTCAAAGGAAGAGAGATGAACACAGGGCAAGCCAAAGAGCCAAAGGGCAGTTTCCCAGCTTCCAGCTAACAGATTTATTCAAAGAGGAAAGAATTCACACAGAGTAAATAAAACTTTTTTATAGTCGAAACCATTAAGACCTCGCTTGTCTACGTTTAACAAGACTTTCACTCTGGGACCCCAGATCTGCTTAATAAGCAGCTCACCTCAGTCGGAGAAGAAAGCCCAGAAGAGCTTAGGGATAAGGACACACACAACAGAAGAACTCCCGTTGGTATTCTTTGGTTCTGACCTACTGATGCATAGTGCCTCCCATTGTCTCTGGTTTGTTTGAGTGTTATAACATCAAATAACCGTTTGGCACTGGGTGAACTCAATGTTTTAAAAACGAAGATATTTTAGACATCTAAATAAGTTGCCCTGCTGGTTGTAAACCACAGAGTACAATGTGCGATGGCCATCTTCCTTTCCAGTAATTATTTAAAGTGTCATGTTTGGTTCTAGTCCATGGGTCTCAAGAAGGGTAGAAAGCCTGTGGTAAGTGGATATATCTGGGAAATACTAAGAATAGATGTTAGTTGAATAATAGCTGCCTTTTATTATGAATTCCTCTCTCTGAGGCTCTGGAATGCTCTGAAACACGACAGAACTATCCTGTAAATAAATTGCTTTTTTACATTTCCAAACAAATTTACCCGTAAAAATTGACAGTTTTATGAAAGTTTTTAATTATTTCTTTAATACCTTCTACCTTTGTGTTTTTTTGTGACCAGTAAAGGCCACTCTAAATGAATGTTGAGGCCCTAGCTGGGTAGCTCGGTTGGTTAGAGTACTGCCCTGATATGCCAAGGTTGCAGGTTCTATCCCTGGTAAGGGCACATACAAGAATCAACCAATGAATGCATCCATAAATGGAAAACAAGTTGATGTTTCTCTCTCTCTTCCTTCCTCTCTCTCGCTAAAAGAAATAAATAATTTTTTAGGTTTTAAAAAAGAGTGCCTTTCACTGTTTTATACTTAAATTTTTAAGAAAAACTTCATTTACTCTTTTTTTAAATTTTTTTTTTTTAGAGAGAGGGAAAGGGAAGGAGAAAGAGAGAGAGAGAAACATCAGTGCATGGTTGCCTCTCACATGGCCCCCACTGGGGACCTGGCCCACAACCCAGGCATATGGCCTGACTGGGAACTGAACCAGCAACCCTTTGGTTCACAGTCCATGCTCAGTCCACTGAGCTACACCAGCCAGGGCTACTTGCTCTTTTCATGTCAAAGGACCTTTGTTAGTATTTCTCCAGGGCCATAGAGAATGGCCCTCAAAAATACTAATCTGATGCCATGAATTTTTTCAAAATACTGCCTTTAAATGTTTTGGGTTGATGAGACCCAGTGAACAAGTAACAGGACTCTCCCTTCAGTGTTGTCTGGAGGGGTAGACTACACACAGTACTCTTTGGTGTTTGGCAACATGGTATGCAGATGGTGGGGGAGGTAAGGGTACCGTACCCTTGGCACACATTCCACTCTGCCTCGGGGACTGTTCAGGACAGCAAAAACAGATTTCCACTGGCATGTTAGTTAGCTCCGAGCCTGTCCTGGCTAGACATACTGGCATCCTCTACAATTATCTTCTGTTTTTTGACAGGAGGAGTCTTTGTGCAAGGCAGTAATCATGGGGTCCTGGAGGACAGCAGGGCTCTTCTTCATCTTCAGTGCCTTCCCCTAAGGAGATAAGTTTACAGCATCCTTTGAGGAACAATCACTAAGCACACCCAGAGTACGTAATCTCCCCTCACACTCTACCTCCGCCAGGGCCTTTCTCAGCACCATGTCACGTCCCTGACAGGCACTTCATATGAATTTCAAGGTCCTGGAAAGATTTAGCCTTTCTTTGTGAATCTCAGGGTGGGCCTGTTTAATTAATCTCCAAAGCATCTGGATCCTGTTTCTTGACACAGGTTAAATAACTAAGCTTCTTGAGCCCCTCTATCTGAGCTCCATGAGAACGAAAGAGCGAATTACTTTGAGGGATTTGCCTCAGTTCCATAATATCTTCCTCATGTGAGCTCACAGGGGGCTGTGCTCCACTCCCAGGGGTGGATGTCACCACAGAGCAGGGATCATCTTAATTTCTGAAATGGGAGCAGCACATGGTGGGTTCGAGCAGAAACTTGCACGAAATCTCTTTGAGAGGCACTGGGAGGTTTTGTTCTATCTTTAATGGCCTTGTTTTTACCATTCCCTGCACTCTTCCTTGCCTTCTCTCTCATTTTCTATGTGTTCTTTCTCTGAGACACCCTTCTTATTGCAATACTTACTCACTAAACTTCACTGATGGTTCTGTCCTGTAGTTGTATCTCCTGGCACTGGCATCGCTTTTTCTGTAAGAGAACTAGACCAGCCCACCCCACACTACAACACCTCTTTTAGTTCCCCTTCTTCTCTGCCCAGTCTCCATCTAACAATGTGAGTAAACAAAATGCATACACTTTTGAGAGCCATTTACATTGACACTTTGTTTATTTAAATTGAGATGTTTTGTTAGAAATACACAATGTGTTTTTTTATTTTAACAAAATTATAACAGCAAGATAGATTAGATGACCTTCTTTGCATACCTTCTAGTTTGTTTAAGGAGCATTTTTATCTAATTCTTCATCACTGGAAAATTTCCATGTCTTTGCCTTTTTTTAATTTAAAAATTTCTAACAATTACAAAAGGATGATGAACTGCCAAGTACTTATCACCAACTTTAACAATAATCTACAGTTTGTCAATCTCGTTTCATTTATCCACCACACACATGTCCATGTTCTTCAGTGTCTGAAAGCAAATCCCAGATCCCATTTTATTTCATTGTCCATACTTCAATGTACTCACTGGCCTTTAACTGTATTTCACTGGCCTTAAGTATACAGTTTGGTTAATTTTTACATGTCCACACCTGTGTGATGACCACTCAGATCAAGATATAGACTATTTCTGTCACCCCACAAGACCCCCTCCTGTCTCCCATCAGTCAACAACCCTCAAAATTAACTGTAATCTATAATCAATTCTTTTTTCCTTGTTATTTGTTCCTCTTTTATATATATTTTTAATTTTTAATATATTTTATTCATTATGCTATTATAGTTGTCCCAATTTTCCCCTCTTTGTCCCCCTCCACCCAGTACCACCTATTCCTTACGGCAATCCTCCCCTTAGTTCATGTTCATGTGTCAGGCATATAAATTCTTTGGTTTCTCCATTTCCTATACTAGTGTTAACATCCCCCTGTCCATTTTGTTGCTACCATTTATGCTTCTTATTCCCTGCACCTTTTCCTCCATTCTCCGCCTTCTCCCTCTCAGCTGATAAACCTCCAAGTGATCTCCATATCCATGATTCTGTTTCTTTTCTGCTTGTTTGCTTAGTTTGTTCTTTCAATTCAATTGTCTACAGTTGTGAATTTATTGCCATTTTAATATTCATAGTTTTGGTCTTCTTTTTCCTAAATAAGTCCCTTTAACATTTCATATAATAAAGGCTTAATGATGATGAACTCATGACTTGACTTTGTCTTGGAAGTCCTTCCATTCTAAATGATATCTTTGGTGGGTAGAGTAATCTAGGTTGTAGGTTCTTGCTTTTCATCACTTGGAATACTTCTTGCCAGTCCCTTCTTGCCTGTAAGGTTTCTTTTGAGAAATCAGCCAACAGTCTTATGAGAACTCCTTTGTAGATAACTCTCTGCTTTTCTCTTGCTACTTTTAAGTTTCTCTCTTTATCTTTAACCTTAGGCATTTTAATTATGATGTGTTTTGGTGTGGTCCTCTTTGAGTCCAATTTGTTTGGGATTCTCTATGCTTCCAGACTTTATGTCTATTTCCTTCACCAAATTAGGGAAGTTTCCTTTTATTACTTTTTGAAATAAGTTTTCAATTTTTTGCTCTGCCTCTTCTCCTTCTGGAGCCCCTGAGATTTGGCTGTTGGTACATTTGGGGATGTCCCAGAGCCTTCTTGGCCTAACCTCTTTTTTTTTGTATTGTTTTTATTTCTTGCTGTTCTGATTGAATATTTTTTTTCTTCTTTATGTTCCAAATCATTGATTTGATTCTTGGCTTCATCCCCTCCACTGTTGGTTCCCTATAAATTTTCTTCAATTCACTTAGTATAACCTTTATTTCTGCCTGTGTATTTTTTAAGCTGCTGAAGTACCCAGTGAGTTCCTTAAATATCCTGATAACCAGTGTTTGAACTCTGCATGTGATAGATTGCTTATGTCCATTTTGTTTAGTTCTTTTTCTAGTTTTGTTCTGTCATTTCATTTCAGCCATATTTCTTTGTCTCCTCAATTTGGCAGCCTCCCTGTGTTTGTTTCTATGTATTAGAGAGAGACGCTTTGACTCCCTGTCTTAGGAGCATGGCCTATTTTAAATAAATTCACCAGTAAGTTGGATGGAGCAGGAGTCTTAGGTGTCACCAGGGTGGGCAATGCGTGTCACCACTCTGTGGCTCTGTGTGGGGGAGAGCTCAGAGAGGGGACAATGTCACTGCCTGGCCTCTGGAGTTTTGTCCAGGAGGAGCCTGTCTCCTGGTACTTGCCCTGATGCCAGTCACTTCAATTTCTCCCCATAAGCCACTGGTGTTCTTCCAGCTGTTGTCCTGGTGCTGAATCCCAGAGGGAGTGAGTCTGTGTAAGTCCTAAGTCCACTGTGGGCCTTTTAAGAGGAGACTACTGAGAATCCTGCAGTTTCTTCTGTTGCTGCAACCCCCACTGGTTTTTACAACCAGACATTATGGGGACTTACCTTCCTGGTACTAGAATCCTCGTCTGGGTGGTCTCATGTGGGGCTGAGGTCCCTCGCTCCTGAGGTATCTCTCCTGATTTTTATCCACTACATGTGATGTAGGACCACCCATTCTGTGTCTTCACACCTTTCCTCACCTTTCCACCTCTCTGTAACTCTCCATGTGTCTCCACATCTGGACGAATGTGGTTTCTTTAATTTCTTGGTTGTCGGAATTCCATACAGCATGATTTTCTGACTACTATGGGTGATATCTATTTTGTAGTCTAGTTGTAGTTTTTGCTGTGTAAGGAGGCAAGCCATGTTTACCTACCTACACCTCCATCTTGATGGAAGTCCTCTTTAATCAATTCTTGAATTTCATATAACTAGAATCATGAAGTATACTGTTGTTTCAAACTTCTTTCACTGAAGAATATATCTATGAGCTTCATCAATGTTACATGTAGCAGTAGATATTCTTTTTTATTGCTGTGTAGTATTCCACTATAGAACTATTCTGCAATTTTTTCATCCATTTCACTGTGGTTGAACAGGCAGGTTGTATAGTTTGGAGTTATTAAGGATGAAATTTCTATAAACATTCTTACATGTCTTTTGGTGAATATAGGCACTCATTTTGTTTGGATATATACAGGGTGAGGCAAAAGTGAGTTTACAGTTGTTAGTATGTGAAACACAGTTTATTCTTGTATTATTATTTATTAATTATAGTATTATTTTACCGTATGAACCACTGTAAGCTAACTTTTGCCCCACCCTGTATGTAAAAGGGAAATTGCTGGGTCAGAGGGTAGATGTATGTGTAACCAAACAGTTTCTCAAAGTTGTGCCACTTTATACTGCCACAAGAAATGTGTGAGACTTCCCCTTTCTCCACATTCTCACACATTGTCAGTCCTACTAATTTCAGCTACTCCACTGGTGGGAAATGATATTCAGTGTGACTTTAATGTGCATTTTCCTGAAGTCTAATGATGTTGAATATGGATGTTTTTGTGTGAGGGTACAGCAGTCACTTGGAATCATCTCCAAATGAGAATAATTTTAAAAGGCCATAGGAAGAAACTGACTATGAAATTAAATACTATCATCCATGCTTACCATCCTTCTGCTTCTCCTCTCCTACACTGATTACCACCTTTCTATTTTATTTGTCAGTGTCTGAATATTTTGTGTCAAGAATTTTAGTGGACAAGCCAGGGCTCTCTTACTTCCCTCTCAGAGCTGATACATGAAATGAAAAATAAAGCACTGCTATGTAATGTAATGAATAGTGTTCAGAGATTTTGCCTCACCAAATCCTCCTTTTCTGAAAACAATTCCACATACGCAGGTGTGGGTCCCTAAAGTTGAGTTTGTAGCATGTGACCCCACCCCTTCCACTGGGTTTCAACTGATTGGATAAGAGTGAATGACTGATCCAGAGGGAAGACATTCATTGGTTGGCATGAGCCAAAAGCTTTTCTATCCTGAACATTTGCAGTTTGGGTATTGAGGGGCTAGTCCGTCTACCAGGAACAATGGGACTGAGAAGGCACAGAGAGAGGCCCAGTGCACAAAGCAACACAAAAAGCATCTCTCCAGAGAAAGTGAGATGAATAAAACAGCAATGTGCAGAGACAAGGGGGGAAAAATCACATGGACCCAAATATAGAGAGCGTGCGGCCAAGTGAGAGTAACTGCCACGGCCCTTGACTTCCGGGTGCAGCCATTCTCCCCACTTCCTCCCCTGGGTTCTGTGAGACATCTTAACACCTATTCAAGTGAACTTCCCATTTTTAGTAAAGCTAGTTTGAATATATCTTTTTCACTTGCCCACAAAAGTCATGGAGTAAAAGGATTCATGTCCAATTCCTGAAAGGAGGCCAACTCTACATGCCCTGTACCTGCTCCATCCAAGCACCTCCAACTAAGCTGACCCTGCAAATGCTAAATTTTTAAATACTAAATGTGGCAAATAATGGGAAAGCTCTAAAAATAGGAGATGATGGGATCTCCTGCTAAACTTTAGCCTCAATTGCCTTTTTTCTTTTCCTGCTTTCTTCTCTGATCATGGCCAGTTTTATCTTCTCTATACTTTAATGGTTGTCTTCTTTTATTTCCTTGCTTTAGCCTCTTGCCTTTTGAAAACATGCTGTTTTCAGAGCAAGGGCAGTCATAAAACAAAAGCATTTTGACTCGGGGATGATGTTCTCCAAACCCTCGGGTGCTATATTTTTGTTTCCATGAGTATCCCTGTGAGACTTTCGGGGCACAGAAAACTAATGACTAAAGAAAAATAGTGCCTGGAGCGAGAGGTCATAATTGTGAAGATCAAGGACAAGCCAGACCCTGTATGAGTCCAGCCCAGTTTTCGGAGCTGTGTGCATTCCAGCTTGATAGAGATTTCACAGACTTGCAAACACAAAAAGACAGGAGGAACAAATCTCTTTGCTAAATAAAAGAAAGAATCTAGTCATTGAAAGAGCAGGAAAAAAAGCAAATAAACAGAGTAATAACCTCAAATGTTAAGAAAAGTACCCTTTCAAACTATTTAAGTGGTCTAATAATCTAGCTGTGACCTAGATATTTATTTAGAAGATATCAAGGCTCTGTATTAGATGAAGAAATTAATGTTTTATGTAACTCCCCCCTTAATGTTATAAAATGTAAAAATATCAAATATGAAATTGCCCTAAGAAACAACATGAAAGATGAATGAAGAGACAGGTTCCCAAAAGCTCTGTGATGAGAAAAAAATTAATTTAAAAAAGCAAGATGAAAATACAGGATGACAAACATAAGCATGAAACAGCACAGTCCCTTTTTCTCACACATATCATATTTGCTTCCATAATTCACTTTTCAATTCCCACATGTACATACTGCTTTATGATTAGAACATTCTTTCACACAAGGTATTAAAGGGAGGGGAGTTAAAAACACCTCGAGGACACAGCCTCACAGCCAGCCTGAGGAAAGCCTTGGGAAGCTCTAGCATCCACAAGAAGATGCCTGCGAATGGAGGGACTGGGTGAGCACGTTCCATGGCACTCCATTACACTGCAGCCTGATCCTGTGGTTTCTGCTGGGAGACTCCATCCCATCTTCCTCAGCAGCATTTTCTCTTAAAATTATAGAAATAAAACAAGAAAATACTTTTCTCATGTACTCTCTTTAATATTTCACCTACTTAGTCTTGTGTCCTTTCAAGCAGCAAAGGGAATTAATAATATTCTAGGGTATACGAATCCAGCAGTCGAAAAAGTTGAGTTATGTAAAAAGGAGGTACTAGCTACAGGCTGAAGTCTTTCACCTGAGGCTGAACACATGCGCTGCTTTCCCCAAACAGCACTGAGCCAGATGCTGGGGTGGACAGGTTCTAAGCACAAGGGTCCCCACAGCAATGGTCCCAAAGACATGCCCACAAATGTAACTTAGGAGGACAAGTTTGTGTAAATGGGGCTTATAATTTGCACGTGCCTCTGTGACATTTTTCCAAGTTCAAGTTTTTCAAGCTCGGGTTTTTAATAAAGGCTCGGGCCTTAAGTAAAGCAACTTTTTGTACCCAGTGGAAAACACCCTGCACAGGGTTATTTAAAAAACCCTGGGAGACACGCGTGCAGATAAGGTCTGGCACCCTGCATCTGGCACAGCTTCTGTTCCTTCCCCCAGAAATTCCGTGTCAGAGCCTCTCCTCTGGGGCAGCTTAGCAGAGGCTGTCTGTCGTTGCTGATAAGAATTTATTGAATATTCCTTGATTCAGCCTTTCTTTAGATAGCTTAGCTTAAATGTCACTTTTTAAGACACATGTTCCCTGACACTCTAGGCTAGTTTATGTTATGTTGGTGATTATATTGTCAGATTATTTGATTAAGGTCTGCCTCCACCCTCCCACCCCCAACTGTAAGCTCCCACAACACTGTTTATTTTGATCATCAGTGTACTCTCAGTATCCATCCAGCACATAAACTAATCATTTCTAGGTATTTAATAAATATCTACTAAGTGAAGGAATCAATGAGTGAATAAAATATATACATACTACTTAATGGCATACAACTTTAAAAGTGTTTATCAAGTACCTACTACACTTCGGGCACTGAGCTGGGCTCTAGAAGTCTAACAAACGGCCCAGCCCCATGCTGGTATTGTCCTGGGCTGTGCCCTCAGTCCTCTCCCATCGCCTCGTCTCTGGGCGTGCCCATTCTAAGCAGCCACTTTAGTCACTGCCTTTGTGTGGAAAGACCACAAAAGTCCAATCTCTGATCCCAAAGACACCTCTTTCCAGATTAAAGTCTCTTTGCTAACCCAGAATAAGACCAATAGGGAATGTCACCATTTGGGAAACTCAGTATCTGAAAGTAATTTAATGCACTCCAGCTATGTCCTGGGAGCCTCTGCCTTGAGACTTTTAAGACAAGGATTTAGGGAAAATCTCCCAACTGCCTGGGGACCAGTTTATGGGGAATCTTAAAACCCAGACAAAGGAGTATATTAATACCCCAATTGTGCCTCATATCTATATAGTGTTTTATTGCATTAAAAAGATGCTTTCACATTCTCATTATAGTACAGGTAAGGAAACTAGGGTTTGGGGAAGCTAATTAACTTGCCCAGTTTTCAGTCCTAACATTAATATATGGTAGAGCTCTAGCTGTATCCCAGCTCAGCATTATCCCTCCTCTGCAAGAGTGCATCAAGGGACATCAAGGGGACATGGTGCTCCAGGTGTCAATGAGCCTGGATGTCTGTAGAATAGGTGGATAACAGGCTGGAGGAGGTATTTTAAGAAGATTAATAAAGCCTTGGTATGCAGGATGCGTGGCAGGGGAAAACTGAGGTTGGGAGGCTGAGTGCAAAGCCCTGTGTGGGTGGTGATGAGAGCCTGGTCAGAGATGAAGTAGAATCACGGAAGTGATGGGTTTGATGCTAAATGAAACTAGAGCATAAAGGGAAAATGGCTGATTTTAAATGTCATTAGGGAAAGAAAAGTCACGTGGCAGTGGAAGCAGACAGAGGGAAGATGTGACGATATGTTGCACAGTCCCAAGATCAGGAATGCAGGTGGCCTCTGGAAACTGGATGGGTCAAGGACATCTATTGCCTCCTAGAGCATCTAGAAGGAGGGCAGCCCTGAGGATCCAATTTGGACTTCTGACCTCCAGAAATGTCACTGGAGTCCTGGATGATTTCTTGTGAGATACTGATAGCATCAATAATGTTAACACCTTCCAAATCCCCCCAAAATAAAAAAAAATTGCAAGAGTGAAACTGCTTCTGTTATTACAAGGTTAATCTGAAGCGACCATGTCCTTTCTGGGTAGAAGATGGCCCTTAATCAATAAAAGGCTGTCACTTGGAGCCTTGGTCCAGAATGAAATTCCAGTCAGAAATAAAGCTGGGAATTCCAGTAAGTACTTGAAAGTGGCAAACAATACCAAAGAATTAGAAGACTGAGCAAGCTAACAAACTAGGAACAATTAATAGCACATTAAGTAATCAAAGCAAAGAAGCTTTCATTTGATTGGGCAAGATCTGCTGACTCACAGGATCACTTTGTGATCCTGCTGGTAATAAAATAAACTATTGTAATTAAGTTATTTTTACTTTCATCCTTTTATAGGACAATGAAATCAATTAAAATATCAACAGTTATAACTTTAAAAATAAAATAAAATGTCTTTTAAGTTTCAAACCTTGGCAGTTAGAAAAGAACTTGGAGTGCAAAGAGTATTGGAGGGAGATGATCTTGATTTGGTTCATTAGGAAATGGGGGTGTGAGAGCCAAATATATCTCTGAGCCTCTTACCTTCACGGGAGGCTGGTAGAAAATAGTCCCAACTAGAGAGATGGTGGAGGGAGAAAGATGAGAATGTCTTGTCTGGAGGCTGTGGTGATTGGGCCAAGAGAATAATTGCCATAATTCAATTCATGAACTATGCATCTAAAATTTGGGTTGCAGTTAAAAAGTGGGAAGAGGCAGGAGCAGATGAAGTATTCAGAAGAATGAAACAAAATAGGGGTCAGTGAAGAGTGAAGGTAGAGACAACAGTGGTTTGAAGGCATGAATCGGAGGTGGTTTGTGCAAATCTTCGAGCGCTGCTCCAACATCTGGCATTTGGCATCCATTGTGAGTGATGCAAGCTAGGACCCCAGAGAGGAGCCAGTTTGGAGTAAACCAAGAATCCCAGCCTGTTTAGGGAGCAGGTCTGAGGGGACTGGGATCAGTGTGAGAAGAGGAGCTGGCAGCTGGCCACTGGCAGCAGAGAGGTGAACATTGAAGTCATAAGAGCAAATGAGCTTTTGGAGCAGAAAAGAACAGAAAGGAGATGAGCAGATCAAAGGCTAATCTTGGAGCCCCAGAAGAAGGCTTACCAGACAACTGCTTCCACAGGCACTATGGCAATGAGCCTGACAGAGACCAGGAAGAAATTCCCCCCAGCAAACAGAAGGCCTAAGGAATTTCTCACTTCCCAGCTACACAGGTCCTGCCATAGTGCCTTGACCTCAGAACTAGATGAGATATTAATTTGGGTGAATTCCCACATTCACTCTCCAATGCCTCAGGCAAGGGGCTAACTTTTCAGTGTTTCTGTTTTGTTTTATTTTGTTTAGTATTTGGCTCCTCAGAAGTGGCCACCATATCCTATCTGCAACCTTAGGCCTTAGTCAAGATAAAAGTGACTTTCTGTGGGCTACATTGGTGTCTCTGTCCCACCTCAGTCCTCATTCTGGCTCCTTGCACACCTATGGGATCAGAGAGGGGTTGAGAAACAGGATGTTTTTGAGAGGATAATCCAACCTTCTGGATGCACATTTTTTGGAGTTCTGTCCTCAGGATATGGGGTGAGAAAGGGACCATTATGTTTTAATTCTTTAAAAAGCTCTGTGGCTTATCTCTGTCTTTGGGTGGTGTCTGGTATTTGTACAGACACAGCTTAAATCCAGTCTCAGAATGACCTGGTGATAGGAATGTTAAAAGGATCATGTGGAAGAGAATTGGAATTGGCTCTTTCTTTGGTGCACTAGTCAGTGTTCTCCAGAGAAATAGAACAAATAGGATGGAGACAGACAGACAGACATGCAAGGAGATAGGGTGATTAAGAGAGACATTTTAAGCAGTTTGCTGATACAATTGTGGGGGCTGGCATGCCCAAAATCTGCACGATAAAACTACAACAGGCTGGAAACTCAGGCAGGGTTTCTATTCTGCAGTCTTGAAGCAGAATTTCTTCTTCAGAAAACATTAGTCTTCACTATTAGAACTCCCAACAGATCAAATGAGGCCCAGCTACATGATGGAGGATAATCTGCTTTACTTAAATATCTACTTAATGTAAATTATAATCACATCTAAAAAATACATTCACAGCAACATCCAGGCTGATGTTTGACTAAATGGGAAGGCACCACAGCCTCACCAACTTGGCATGTAATTACCCACGTACTGGGTAAGAGCATTCTCTGGAACAAGCCCTTCAGAAGCTGTGGCTTCCCTTCTTGAGTCGAGCGAAATCATATAATGCCCTTTCCAGCAAGCACAAAGGAAAAAAAAAACAGTTCTGAAAACCTCTAGACAGCAAAGGAAAGAGTGGAAGATATCAAGGAAGGCTACATGGGCCAGGCCAGGTCAGACATTGCTTCCCCACACATTTCATCAGCCATGCCTGACAGCGATGGAACCTGGGAAACGTGGTCTAGCAGTGCTCTGAAAAATGGCACATCCATTTGTGGTCAGTGTCTGTCAGAGAAGTAGAGTTAATGTTTCTAGCTTCAGAGAGTAATTGGATAAAAAATTGATGGAGGTCTGCTATGGAAGAGGGGGACATGTTAAATTACCTTATCATTGTCTTTTAAAACAGAGATTTGAGAGACACAGTTTGTGTTGATGGAACAAGGAGTGGAGACTGAGTTGGCACTTCAAAGGTTCTGATATGACCAGTGGAGGAACCGAAAGTGGTACTATAGTTGAGTCAGGAGGGAGAGCGGGTACCCAGCAGGCAGTGAGAGGAAGTTAGGTCCTCACCTGTCGGAAGAGAAAGAGGCAATGTGTCAAGCTGATAAGTCCAGAAATATTATTTATAGATACAAAAGTAACTGTCAGAAAAATTTAAAGCAGAAGTTGTTAAAAGTGGCTTCCTCTTAGACATGGGACAAAGGGAAAGGAATATTAAGATTGAGAACAGCTGCTTTGATGTCTTTTGTGTTATTTGATTTTTTTTTACTTTAAATAATTTTTTATTTTTTAATTACAGTTTACATACAATATATTAGTTTCAGGTGTACATCCCAGTGATTAGATGTTATATAACTTACTAAGTGACCACCCAATAAATCTCATACCTATCTGGTACCATGCATAGTTATTAGAATGTTATTGAGTTTATTCCTTAGGTTGTACTTTATATCCTCATGATTATTCTGTAACTACCAATTTATGCTTCTTAATCCCTTCATCTTTTTCACGCATCCTCCCAAATCCCCTCCCCTCTGGCAACTGTCATAATGTCCTCTGTATCTATGAGTCTGTTTCTGTTCTGCATGTTCATTTATTATGTTTTTTAAATTCAATTGCTGATAAGATATGTATTTATTGCCATTTTATTATTCATATTTTTTATCATTTTTTCTTCTTTTTTCAGAAGATCATTGAACATTTTATGTAATACTGATTTGGTGGTGGTAAACTTCTTTAGCTTTTTCTTGTCTGTGAAGCTCTTTATCTGTCCTATTCTAAATGACAACTTTGCTGGGTAGAGTAATCCTGGTTGTAAGTCTTGCCAGTCCATTCTGGCGTGCAAAGTTTCTGTTGCAAAAATCAGCTGACAGTCTTATGAGAGCTCTCTTATAGGTAACTAACTGCTTTTCTCTTGCTGCTTTTAAGATTGTCTCTGTCTTCAACCTTTGGTATTTTAATTATGATGTATCTTGGTGTGGGCTTCTTTGGGTTCATCTTGTTTGGGACTCTGTAGTTTTCCCTAAATACCCAATTACCTTCTCTAGTTGTCTGATTCTTGGGTCACTCTCTTAAGAAGTTCCCTGGGCAGCCTCTCTTAAAGTCAGGAGGGAGCATCTTGTTTGCATATGAGATGGGGGAGTGTGAAGTAGGGGATAGCTAGTGGGATGAATAAAGAGAAAAACATAGTAAGCAATGAATTATGTTTTAACTCAATCTCTCCATAGAATCAAAGATCTCCGGAGAAGACATATGTCTCTTAGATTTATAAAACATTAAAGAAACACGGCTGTGAGTTTGCGTCCTAAGTCACAGTGGTTATTTCAAGATGGAATTCTTGAAATCTCCATTTCTCATCATTAGCCACAGTCCAGATTTGCTATAATCCTGAGCAGACTGAGCAGAAATGTATTCTGTCAATTCTATAAAAAACATATTGCACCTTTTGTTGCATTAGAAAATGACAGGTCCCCCAGTAGGGCTTTGACAAAATGGAGTCTTAAGTACACGCAGACAACATAAAGTTGCCAGGGGGCATTGTTTAACACAAATGGTCTTCATTTTACAAAGATATTAACATAATGACATAATATTAGGGCCAGAAGATATTTCAAGCCTTTCTATAGCTAAGGAAACTGAAGCTGACGTTGAAGAGCTCATTCACAGGTCTGTCCAGGGGCAGATGTAGAACGCTGATGGTTCAGGGGAAGGAAAACTTCCCTCTGCTCTCCTAGATTTTCATGTGGCTGGCCTAGGAATTAAACTGACATGAGCCACATTAACAGAAGAAAGCATACAAATTTTATTTAATATTTTTATATGTACACAGAGTCTTCACAAGGAAAATAAAGACCCAAAGAAGCTATTAGACTAAAAAGGTTATATTTTACACAAGGAACTATAAATTTGGGGAAGGTGACAAGACCAAGGGTCTTGGGCTAAGAGGCAGTAAATTGTGAATAGAAAGTATATGGGGAGACCAATGGAAGATCAGGGCTATGTTAGCAGGTTTGTGTGTGCTGGTTCTTCAGGCACTGACCCCAGTCTCTGGTGATAAGAGTGTTCTCTTCCTGTACCAGGGAAGGTGTCTTTCTCATGGGAAATTTTATGACTTGCTTTTAGGTAGAAAAGTGGAAGTCAGAGACCTCTTCCTGCATCTGCTGTTTCTCAGGTGACTTCAGCTTGAAATAATGTGCCAAAGGGGCATATTTGGGGATAGCATGTTTTGAACCACCCTTTCAATGGCAAGTCTTCACTGATCTAGTTATTGAGCCAACAAATGTGCACAGAACATTTACTGTGTATTCTGTACTGTGCCAGAGCCACAGTAAATGCAAGCATAGGTGCCTATGCAGGCATTATTAATTGATCATTGCACTCTTTCTATTTTAGAACAACATCCAACACTGTGTTCCAGGCAGTCAATGGAAATGAATGCTATCTGTGGTCCCCAGACACAGGTGGTTCCTTTAAATAGTTCTCAAATGTATTTAAAACACAATAAAAATGGTGGCACTTGGCAACCTAAATGTTGCAAGGAAAATACCTCCCTATGGCCCACAGCACAGATGCAGCTCTTCCAGTGCTGCTGCTGCCCACATCCTCCACTTTCACGGTCCAACTGCCATGAGCAGGTACGAAAGTGCCTCTGTTTTTTTTTTTGGGGGGGGCGGGGTGGGAAGGAGGGGTTGGCACCATACTGTGTCCTTTAAACCCTCCAACAATATAAAGAGGTGACAATTTCCAATGCTGAAACATGCTAGTAATAATGAAGGAAAAGATAAAATATTAACAACAAAAACACAGTTATTTAAAAGTCCCATTTCACAGCAGTACTAGCAAGTATTTCTGGCCAATTGCTTACAGCAACAGATGTCTGAATGAAACCCTGATCTTAGCAAAAGAACCACCACGTTTTTTCCCTGATAGTTTACACTAAGTCACTACACACCACACTGCTACACTCACCAACTTCTGTAAACCCCATCTTAAAGTAGTATGGAACAAAGTATTGTGCGTGATCAAGACAAAAACTAAAAACTGGAGTGTGGTAGAAAAGTAAACTCCAATGTTTCCAGCAAGGCGCCAGGGAGTCACTGCTGGCTGGGCAGTTCATTTTACCAGTTTAAAGAGGACTTAGGATTTATTCAACAAACTCAATATTCAGAAGCTTAACCGGCAGGGTCAAGTTGGAAGTTTAAAAAGTCCCCTCCTTTTTTTTTGCAAATGTTTTATATAAAACATAAAATCAAGTTCTACTTTATTTTCAAAAGCAGTGTTTTAATAGTAAATATATATATATATATTTATGTTTCTCTTTTTAAATGTCTTAAAAAGACATTTATGCCCTGACCAACATGGTTCAGTTGGTTGAGCGTCTTCCTGCGAAGTGAAAGGTTGCTTGTTCTTTTATCAGGGAGACCTGAGTCAGAAGTCTCCCCGCCTCTCCTCAGTTCTTGTCTTGCTCACAAGAGATTAATTCAAGTGACAGGTAATACATATAAAGAATATATACATATAGAGGTAATACATATAGAGGAAATGAGATAACAAGTTTATTTATGAAATATAGAGAGAAAATAAAGTATTAGTAAGTTTGTTAGTACATTTGTTCTGCACACTTGAGCAACCAGCTGGCTATGAGTGGGCACTCAGCTAATCTGAGTGTGCCAACTATTGGGGTTCAGGGGTTATATACTTTAGTCAGTTTCTAGGTTCTCCCTCCTCCTCTCCCTTCCAGACCTTGGGACAGTCAGAAAGGCTTTCTTTCCCAGTTAGTGAAGATGATACACACAGAATTTCAAGGGCTTACCACCCCCTGCACTATTATAGTTTGCCTGTGATTCTCGGAAAGCCTGGCAATCTTATCAGACTGGGCTCAGGACTGCTGGGTCAAAAGGTAAGGCTCCCTTTTGTTTCTAGCATCCTGTTTTATGTTCTTTACTAGACTGTAAAGGGGAAGGCCTGCTTTATTTCCCCTCTGGCCTCTCATTCCTAGCTGCTACCTAACAGTTTGATTCCTGGTCAGGGGACGCACCCAGGTTGCAGGTTGGTTCCCAGTTGGGGCACATGTGAGAGGCAACCGATAGATGATTCTATCTTATGCATCGACATTTCTCTTCCTCCTTTTCTCTCCCCCTCTCCCTCTCTCGAAAAATAAATTTAAAAAATGACACTTAATAACAATACTTCAGAAAACTGGATTTAACTCTCCAACCACCCTGTCAGCTATTCACCTGGTACACACCTTATTGCTCTGGGAGAGGCATGTCCACCTGCTCTGGGCTGGGGGCTCAAGGTGGATCCACTCCCCTCCCACAGGGTCAATGGAAAGGCTTCTCCCTCATATGCACTGAGTGTCCTGCATCCTGAGGTAGACTTGCTCAGACAGGCTGACGAATAGCCCTGTGTCCACTACAGCTGGGATCATTTTGATAGATGTGTTCACTTCATTCCACTTGTGTACTCAGCCAAACCTCCAGTCCATAATAAAATTCCTATTATCTGTCACCAAGGGACCTGCCTTGTTGACAGCCACTTGAACTTCTGAGTCACAGCTTAGCACACTTGGACATAGGCCATTGTGATAACCTTGATGGGGATGCCCTTGTGCTACTGATCCCCAAAGTTCTTTGATTCTTTCCTGAAATCAGGGATTACAATGAAGCAACTGGCATGCCTGCCACAATCATCTCCTGGGTCAGGCAGCCTCCACTGCCCTTGATGAGATTGAGATTAGCATCTACTTCATCAGCACCATCCATGGCGAGGTCAACCTCTGGGTGTCAGTCCAGGTCACCGAGAGTTAAACCGTATCACAGGGGGAGTTGATAGGCCTGGAAGGAAGAGGGAATGCAGACGAAGTTCAGACTCCTTTGTTTTGCTCTTTCAGGTATTTGCTGCACAACATGGACAATTGTGTAACCACTTCCAGTCCCCAGCACTTGGTTATTCCTCACATGATTCCCCATCACCCCACCACTGGCAAGCTTCTTGGCCTCCTCGGCCTTGAGCATCATGAAGGACCCAGGAAGATGCTGTTGGCTTCTCTACCTTTGGAGCTGATCCTGCCAGTGCCCTCATGAAGCCCAGGCAGCACACACCCCAGTGGCTGAACATGGGATACTGGGACACCCAAGCCCACCAGGGCAGTGGGGCCAGGACCCACCCATGGAGGGTGCACAGTATGGCCCCATTTTATATAATTTCTTAGAATTCCTGATGCTTGTTCTCACATGTATTTCTCCCAGACTCTGCAGCTCAATTGACCAGGATGATGGCATATCTAAGCCCAAGGTCAAAACTGTCTCTCTGAACCCTGACAACAGCAGCTCAGCTTGGACCATTAACAGGGCTGTCTGGACCATTAACAGGGCTGTCCCTGCTCAGCTTATGGAACCAGGCGAACAGAGAATCCACATGGGCAATCAAGCATTAAAGCAGCTTACAGCTCAGACAGAGAGAAGTGGTTAAGGAGGAGGGAGAGAGGGAGTGTCCAGAGGTAATGACCCCTTTTACAGTGAACTTGATACCAAATGTGGCACTATCCCAATGATCTGCTTGTTACCTTGGCTATGGGAATATCACCAAGGCCTCTTTACGGCATTCAATCATTCAACAAACTGTCTGATCATGTATGATTTATCAAGCACTCTTCTGGCCCTGGAGAAAAAAGAGGTCAGAAAGCCCATATTCTCGGGAAACCAGCAGTCTGAAAACTGAATACGGGCACATAAATAAATGGATGCAAAAGGAGGTTATAGACAATTAAGGAAGTAACCCAAAAATCAGAGGGTTCTCAACCAATGAAACCATATTGGAGACCAGAACAGACTACATAATTTACAGAGCCCAGTGCAAAATGCAAATGCTGAGCCCCTTATTTAAAAGTTATTAAGAATGTCAAGAGAGCAGCAAGAGAGCCTTAAACCAAGCCCAGGCCCTTCTAAGTGCAGGTCCTGTGTGTTATGCGGGTTGTACAATCATGAAGTCGGCCCTGTTGGTGATTCTGGTCTCTGGAAGGATAAAAACCACCCCTGAGAGGACTTAGCTCAGTATATGTGCAAGGAGAAGTGGTCAGATAATTCAGAATAAGCCCTGTGCTTTTCCCACCCCAAGGATAACTTCTGAGATTGAGCATCATGGTGACCCAGCATGAGGACACAGTGGTGACTCTTTGTGTCTCAATCCTATTTCTATATCCCCTGAAATCATAAGGATCCTCATCCAAATCTCTCTGCACAGCTTCTCAGGATTCACAGGCAAGTGATTCCAAGGTAGCTTCTTCTGTGTCTGGCTCTGAAGACCATTCGCTAGCCAAGATCAGTCTCCAGCAACCTGATTAGAGGGGATGCTAATCAGAATCAGTTGAGTTCAGCCAGACACCCTGGGTTCCTGAAAATGCATGCCTTGGTCCACTGGGGAACCAAGAACCGCAAATGTTCTTGAATGTGCCAACAGCTCTAATAAGAGTGAAGAGTGCTTAATTAAAGAAGTAATTAGCTTTGTACATGGGAAGGAAAAAATGGAGGAAAGAAACATATATGGGTAACTTTTAGTTTAGGAGCTTAGCGTTTGAAAGGGAATCTTATTGCTGGTTTGTAGGGAGAAGCACAGTGCACCCCATCCTCTCACCCTACCCTAGGATGGGGAGTGTTTGACCTGAGGGAAAGTCAAGGACATAATGGGGCTGTGGTGCAAAGGACTGGAACTTTTGATGTGATTAACAAAGACGTTAAAAGCTCTGCCTTGCCAGTGGCTAGTCTCCTGGATTTCTCTCTTTCTATTGTTGCTATTCTTGGAGACTTATCTTTTCTTATCTTTTTCTTATCTTTTCTTTTCAGCTACTCTGGTAAGAGACACTTGAGGTGACCATTTGCTTGGAAGGGATGTCCACAGGTAAAAACCAAATGGTAGGTGGTTGAGGCCAGCTCTGCTCCAGGTTCCTCTAAAGAAATGCTTTCTTCCCTCTGTTCTTTCCTTTGTCATTGTGTTTGCCCTTCCTGCTTCCCCTTGTCATGGACTTAGTAGTATCTAAAGGCTGGGATTCAGGGGGTAGGACTCATAAGAAGTTACCAAGCCTGCTTATGTTCCAGGTCTTTGCCAGAGGTGCCAAAGGAAGGCCTTTAACCCACTTGTGGATGAGCCCAGCTACCAGGGTTTGAGGTCTTATAGTCATAAACCTTCCATGTAGCTCTCCCATGATTCTTTGATTTGACTCTCAAATGGAGCTGAATCCAAGCTTTACTGCACTTTGTGACTTGTCTTAATTAATTTAAACAAAATAAGCACTTATAAGTCCAGTATGGGCAAGGCACCTCTGATCAAAAACAAATTTTTATTATAGCTTGTGAAGAAACAAGTTAATTTTGGCTTGTTTATGGTAGTTATTAATTAGTTAGCATTGCATCTGACAATATTCTTCTGGCTAAAGTTGGTCTCAGTCTTTACAAAGCAAAAGTTTTATTGTGGAATTTGACTAAGACCAGCAGAGACAGGCAGTATGTTTCAAAACTAGTCAGCTGAATTGGAGGGGAGGCCAAAAGGCATTTCATTGAAACTGCTGAGCAGAGTTCCATCTCCGGCCTTGCCACCCTCCTCAAGGCCCTGCCGCCCTTTCTCTGTGATTCTCAGGAACGGCCTGTGGCACGTACACAGCATGCTGTCCCAGGAGGTCACGGACTCTGTCAAACATTTATTCCTATTCAATTTGTCTGTTTCCAGAGATCTGACTTCTAACTATTTACATTGTAGATTTTTTATTTTATTTTTTATGCTATTGTAGTTGTCCCACTTTTTCCCCCCTCTGCCCCCTCCTCCCAACCCACCCCCCCCCACTTCCACAATCTCCTCAACGTTTCCATGTCCATGGGTCCTTCATACATGTTCTTTGACTAGTCCTTCCCCTTCCTTCCACCATTCCCCACCTCCCCACTCCTCTCTTACAGTCCGTTCCATGTTTCTATGCCTCTGGTTCTATTTTGCTCGTTAGTTTATTTTTTCCATTAGATTCCTCTTGTAAGTGAGATCACATGGTATTTGTCTTTCACCAATTGGCTTATTTGAAAGTTTTGCTCTACTATAAAAAAATTAAACAGTCTCCTATACTCTTAACCTTTCACTCATGACCTCTTCTCCTTCGGGGCTGTAATAGAGACTTGGACTGCCCTGGAGGGCTCTGTGTCCTTGGCAGCCTCTCAAGTGGAGACGGCTCATCCTTGCACACTTGCTCTATCTGATGGACACAGGGAGTTTCTTTTGGCTCTATGCTTCTTCCCATACGGTACTGCTCTTGCATATTCTTTCAAACTCCTTTTCTTTGAAAACAGTATCCATCAGCTTCTTACTGCTATTAGTATCCTATTGCTTCTATAACAATTACCACAAACTAAGTGGCATAAAACATCACAAAATTATAACTTTATAAATCTGGAGGTCTGAAGTCCAGAATGGGTTTCACTGGGCTACAATCAAGGTGTCAGCCTGCTCTGCATTCCTTCTGGAACCTCTAGGAAATCAGCTGTTTCCTTGCTTTTTCCACCTTCAGAAATCCTGCTCAGACTACAGTCACCTGTTCTTCCCCTGCCTAGTTTCCTCTCACTAAACATGCTCTTTGACCTCACAAAGCCCTATAGTCCCCCTGTTACAATCTGCAAACAACCTGCTCTCTGATTAGTTCCTTCAGTGACAAGTTTATCAGCAACTCCATTCCCTCTGTCTCTTTGGCCTCCTTGCTCCCCTTCCTCAGCCGACTCCCACCCTTGCAGAATCACAGGCTGAGGGCTTCGAAGTCGTGAGGGAAAGCTGTCCATCACTGCACTGCCTGGCACCCCTACAGGCTTGGCTCATCGAAGGTGCTCCACAGTGCCTTCTCTCTCGAATCTGGTGAGCTCCCCCTGGCAGGTTCCACGCTGAAAATTCTAAACACGGACTTCTCCTCGAACGTCCTCCACAACCTCCACATCCCTCTCTCGTGGTATACAATGTCTTCTCAGAGTCCGAAGAGAAAATGGAAGCCACACGAGTCAGAGCATCCTGCATTTGTTCATCTGCCTGAAATACATCTCTTCTTGCCTCCTTTCTGTTAACTTAGGGGGCGAGGGGGCCTCCTTCTGTCTGACGGTCAAGTCCCTCTCCTGTGAGCCAATCCCATCTCCATCAATTTCCTCCTCTTTTAGACCTCCTTAGTCCCCCTCCATCCACACTTCTCCACAAACACGTTCAAGCCCTTCTAGCCCAAACACAACCCTTCCCTTCACACACACCTACCCTCAAGTCTCATCAAGTCTCTTTCTGCCTACAAAGGTGGTACATGAATAAACTGAAAAACATCACCAAACCTGAAAAACACTTACTCCTTCATTGTAAAATGAGAAAAAAGAAAACTTTTAGTAGGAAGTCATCCACCTCTACAGTGACCCAGAAGTAGGAGAGGATGCCGGTTTGGGGCCCAGACCTTACACATGGTCGTGGTGGTGGGCTTCTCTTTGTAGAAAGAACACAAGATTAGGCACAAACATGCAAGGTAGAAAAGTGGAAGGACAAGTAAAAGTGATGGGTCCTGAAGCTCAAACCATATCAGATTCCCAGTAAACCTGTCCCTGCTCAGGTGGTGGTCTGGGATGTTCCAGTAACTGAGAATGTGGCGAGAAAGTATATGTCTAGAAACTGGCGTATGTTGTCTGAGAAAATGCTTCCCAGAAGATAGTAAGCATATTGCTGCTAGTATTCAAAAAGATCTGGGGGGATGGGGAACAGATAATCAAAAAAATGTTAAGCTATATCTTTATATTCTATTTGTGGTGAGGAATACCAGCTTTCTATTTATGCTCATAACAAAAAAATTTCTCTTAAAAACTCTTTATTATTAATTGTTAAATTAATTTTAGAAATTAAGTTAATAATAGTACATACTGATGGTGTAAGGGTATGGCAAACATTATGAAGACAGTATGAGAATGATCGTGTTTGGGAGGCACTGAACCAAAAGGAATGAGATGGTTTCTCTAAAGAAAAATCCAAAGAAACAAAATTTGTCACTGCACCTCCATTGCTGCCCAAGGAGAAAGTACCACAGCCCATAAGCATGCGCACCTGAACTATGTGGAATATATTTCATGGTAGAGATGGATGCACAACACAGCACAGGCTGAGGACACCAGCTGTAGCGAGACGATTCCTCGGGCTCTGAGTTCATGCTTCCTGGCAATACTCTGATTATACCTAGGCTTTGCCTAAAAGCTATAATGCTCTCGTCGGCAAACCGTGAACATCTGGCTTGCTTGGTAGTTTATTACTCAGTACCCATTAATCAACCAGCATTTTGGTTTTTAACATAAGCTCTCATGGGCTTGGAGCCCTGTGCTGGCAAACTTGGTGTCTGAGCCCACCAGACTGAGGATTAGAGGTCGATCTGCCAAGGTGATCTCACCTTTATCCTTGTCTAGGTGGCCAGCCTGCCCTCCTTCCTCTGGTGCCGTCTGACCTGCCTGGACATCACACAACTGCCTCATTTGCTTCTCAGCATTTCAATTGGCCTCTGGCCCTGTCACTCACTAAGACTGTTCTCAGGAAGTGTATTCATGCTCTTCTTATCTGATTTGGGCTTAAATTCAGAGCTCAATCGCTATTGACCTCTCTTTGGATGCCTTTGAACATTTGATGCCCTCCATCTGGTTGATGCCCTCCATTGGTTCTCTGTCAATTTTTTAAAAAACTGTTTTCTGCCCAGATTCCACTTTGGCTTGCTTAATAAACAGAAATATCTCCCTGGCAAAGGGCAGAGAGCAGAATATTGGGGTCAGACCACTTACCAACTACAATAGCCCCCTTGAACCACGGTTTTGCTTTCTGAGGTTTCAGCTACCCACAGTAAACCATGGTCCAAAAGTATTAAGTGGAAAATTCCAGAAATAAACAATTCAGAAGTTTTAAATTGCATGCTGTTCTGCGGAGCATGATGAAATCTCATGCCTTCCTGCTCTGTTCCACCCTAAATGTGAATCGTCCCTTTGTCCAGTGTCTGCACGCCGTATGTGCTGTCTGCCCGTTAGTCACTTAGAAGCCATCTCTGTTTTTCCAGACAAATAAAATCACACTGACTGTCTCAATATCTTGGTACTTGTACTGTAGTAACCTTTATTTTACTTCATTATGGCCCTCAAGTGCAATAGTGGTGATGCTGCCAAAGAGAAGTCGTAAAGCTTATGAATGTATAGGAAAAAATACAGTATATACAGGGTTTGGTACTATCCACAGTTTCAGATGTCCACTGAGGGTCTTGACACATATACCCCATGAATGGGGGGACCACTGTATATGAACTTGGGCAAATCACTTAATCTTGCTAAACCTCAGATTACTCATGTGAAAAACAACTGCAGCAAAATATCTTCTAAATGAAATTGTTGCTAGCATTAAATGAGATAATCCACATAAAGCACAGTGCTTAGCATATGATGAACACTCAGTAAGTGACAGCCATCTTTTTTCTCAACCACATGCATGGCTTCAATTCCTGCATGAAATGATCAAATGGGTTTTTCCAGCCCTGAGCTTTCTCCCAAGAGCCAAGTTGGTATTTTAACTGTCTGCTGATTATCTACAGGCCCCTCAAACCGAGTGCATCTACAACTGAACTCCTTAACACCATTCCTACCACCCTTCCCCAGCCTCACCAAACATATTTATCCTGTTTTCACCTATTATTATCTTATGGTTAGTAGTGTTATAATACAGCCAGCCATCTAAGGCAGAAAATTTGGAGTAATTGTTTTACTGTACCTCTCTCATACATCCCCCTCTAACGGGCCACTGAACTTTGAATTCTTTCCCAAATATTGCTCCTTAAGTCTCATGTTCAGGCCTCGGTGGACTGTTGCAAACACTCTCTAAAAGTTTCTTTTCCATTCTAATTTATCATCTCCAATGCTTTCAGACTTTTATCTTTCTTTAAAAATAAACCTATGACATCACTCCTCTGCTTACTGCTTAATCAGCTCCGGGCCTTTCACATTCTGGATACACTGAGCCGCTTCTCACTCCCTCCCCACCGCCACACTCCCTCCGCACCACCTGCACTAAGGCTTTGATAAATGCTTTGCTCTCTCAATTGTCCTGCTCTTCTCTGACCCTTCTGCTCCCTCAGCTTCAGCACTCAGCTCAAACATCGCCTCCTCTGTGACAGTTCCTCTGGATCAGAATGCTATCAATTTCTTATGACAGGGCTGATTATGTTGTAGTGTTTCTGTTTTTCCCACTTGGGTGTGAGCTCCCTGACCACTTCCATGGTTGTTTTCCTCACACAGTACTTGTCACTGTGGGAGCGGAAGAGAGGCAGGTAGTCAGAAGGCAGCAAGCTGCACCTACCATTGGTTGAGCAATCACCATGTTCCGAATATTAGCATTCGATATCTATTTTCTCATTCACTCCACCTTTATCATCATTCCTTGGTCCATCTTCTGTAACATTCATCTGGTAAAACTCCATCCCTGGTTGTATTCGTTTTCTCAGGCAGCCATAACAAAACTCCACAGACTAGGTGGCTTAAACAACAAAAATTTATTTCCTCCCCGTTCTGGAGGTTTAGAAGCCAATCATCAAAGTGCCCTCAGGGCTGGTTTCTGGTGACAGCTCTCTTCCTGGCTGGTAGACAACATCGTCTCACTATGTCCTCACATTACCTTTCTTTGCACACACAAAAGAGAGAGCTTTTTGGTGTCTCTTCCTCTTCTAATGAGCACACCAGTTCTATGGGACTAAGGCTCCACCTCTATGACCGTATTTAGCATTTATTACTTCCTTATAGGCCCTATCTCCTATATAGTTACCTTGGGGGTGAGGGCTTCAACATATGGATTTTGGTGGGGGGGGACACAATTCAGTCCATAATGCTTCCTACTCTTCCTACTGTTGTGTTTGTACCCAAGTATCCAGACATAGATGAAGGAAAAACATACAATCATGCCAACTAGTGTCACTTTAAAAGCTCAAGTGAGCCCTGGCTCATGTGGCTCAGTGGATTGAGCGCCAGCCTGTGAACCAAAAGGTTGCTGGTTTGATTCCCAGTCAAGGCACACGCCTGGGTTGTGGGCCAGGTCCCCAGTTGGGGGCATGTGAGAGGCAACAGATCAATGTATCTTACACGTGGATGTTTCTCTCCCTTTTTTTCTTCCTCCCCTCCCCTCTCTAAAAAATAAATTAAAATCTCAAAAAATAAAATAAAATAAAGATAAAAACCTCAAGAGAGCCCACCCAGCAGGCTTACATATTGATACATTCCTAGACTCTCTACTCACCCCCTCCCTAAGAGGACTGTTCCACACCTTCTCCTTTGGCGTCAGTCGTCCCAACGGGCCTTCTTTTCTCCTCATCCTCAGCTGAAGACCTTACTTCCTATTTCACTCAGCAAATCAAGGAGTCATTTCCCCATCTATCTGCATCTGTTCCTACAGCAGTGGGTGAATCATCTTGAACGTGGAAGAACAGGACACCACGCTAAGACCAGTCTTCCAATTGTGCATGGATTCCACTCCCCATACCGGCTCTGCAAGAGTCCTGTTTCCAACATCATCAATGTCTCCCTTTCTGTTGGATAACTTCCTTCAGCATAAAATCTGAAAGATATGACATAGACATAATATCTCCCAGCTTAGAACAATGATACTAAAAACAAAAACAACAAACCTCCATAGCTCACTTCCTCTGGCCATTGTTTCATTTTGCCTTGTAGAAAAATGCTTTGAATGTGTGATGAAAAAATATACTATATCTCCTTCTTCTCCATTCACCCTCTGGAGCCCACACCAATGAGGTGGTCATCTCCCCACTTTACCACAGCCATACTACTTGAGGTCACCAATGGTCTCCCAGTCAGCAAATGAACCAAAGAGCAGGTTTCAGTCCTCATCTTACTCAACCTGCAAGCTGCCATTGGCAGAGTTTATCACCAGCTCCTTCCTGACATGCTCTTACCCATGATTTCTGGGACAACTTGTTTCCCCCCCTTAGTGCTGCTCATTCTCAGGCTCCTTGGGTGGATCCCCACTCTTTCATTTCTCTCTTGTGTGAAGACTCAGGGCTCATGTCTCTTTTGTCTCTACCATCACTTTCTAGGTGTCAGGATCTTGACTTTGACTATCATGTTTATCCTTAAAACGCACCAGTTTAACATGTCTAACTCCTACCTCTCTCTTAAATGGTTTTTGCATGTTCAATAGATACCTTCATTCTTTTTCCCAAAGTTGTTCCTCCTCTAGTGCTCCCCATCTCAATAAATAGCATCATGAGTTGTAGTGCTGCAGGCACCAAACCTTGAAGTCATCCTTCACTCTTTCTCTAACATCTCATATCCACTCTACCAGAAAGTCACGTAGATTCTAACTATGAAATAGATTCAAGATGTACCCGTTCTTATCTGCTCTGCTGTTGTCAACTTGGTCTTTGTCACTATGATTTCTCTCTTAAATTGTTGCAACAGCCTCTTACTGTAATACATGTCTACTTTTATTCTTACATCACTACCATCTATTCTTCACAGAGCAGCCAGAATGATGCTTTAAAAAGTAATCAAAGCCCATCATTCCTCTGCTTAACACCTTCTGATGGTTCCCATCATACAGAATAAGACCTAAAGCCCTTACAAGGCTTGGTCCTGTACTGTCTGACACTGGCCTTCTTCTCTGACCCATGATCTCCTGCTACTCCTTCTCCTCTTTTGCTGTGCTCCAAACACACTGACACATTCAAGGAAGAGTGAGAGGGTCAGACATATGTCTGCCTCTGTGCTTTTGCACTTGCTGTTCCCTTTGCCAGAAAACTTCTTTCCCCAGATAGCCACACAGTTTTTCCCCTTCCTGCATTTGACTGTCTGTTCAAGTGTTACTTCCTCAGAAAAATTTTCCTTGAACTGCCTCTCCCACAACCTAAATAATGTACATCATCACTGTCTCTTTAACTGACTTCATATTTCCTCACAGCACAGATCTTGAGTTGACATGCTATTTTTTAATCTATTTATTTCCTTGATGATTGTTTCTCATGCTAGAATGTGAGTTCCAGAAAGATGGATGCTGCCAATTTTTTGCACTGCCATGTTCCCAGCACCTAGGACAGCATCTGGTACACAGTGAGTGCTCGCATTAGTTTGCAAGGGCTGCCCTAACACAGGGTCACAGGCTGGGTAGTTTAACAGAAAATGACTGTCTCATGGTCCTGGAGGCTAGAAGTCCAAGATGAAGGTGTCTGCAGGGTTGGGTCTTTCTCAGGCCATGAGGGAGGGATCTGCTCCAGGCCTCTCTCCTTGGCTTGTAGCTGGCCATCTTTTACCTGTGTCTCTTCACACTGTCTTCCTTCTAGCATATCTCTGTGTCCAATGTCCCCCTTTTATAAGGATACCCATGGTACTGGATTAGGGCCCACCTTAATGACTTCACTTGAACTTGATTACCTCTGTAAAGACCCTATCTCAAAGTAAGGTCACATTCTGAGGTACTAGGGTTTCAACATACAAGTGTGCTCAGGGGAGACAGAACACATACAGTGCTTAAGGGAGTTTTGTTGAATTAATGAATGCATGAAGACCAACTGGATAAGTGAATCCTCAAAAATAGTTCCTTCTATAATAAGGTACTGATCCTTGCCTGTCAGTATAACAAATAATTACTTTCCCCACTTATTGTTCATCTTTTAACTTTTTATGTTTCATTAGAACATGGTTTTCATATGAATCCAATCACATTCTCAAAAGCATATCAACTCCACTTAATTCTAGGGTAGATATAACTCATTCAGCCTAAGAGATGGCTAGTGTCAGCTTTATCAAGGGACTCTGTGCTATATATTATTCACAAGAGCCCTTGGACTCCTGTGTGAATGAATCAGAAGTGAATTTTTATCTTGCAGCAACACAGATATACAGCAGGGGTTAAAGCATGGAGAGGAAGAGTAAAGACACAGGACAGGAAATGTAGGTTTGTTTATTAATACTTAGAGATTATGGTGAAAAGGCTACTAGATGTGTGATCTCAATTCATTACAAAATAATCAAATACCTCAACGTTCTCCTACTGAACATTCCTCCTCTCTTTACTAGTTTCTAAACCATATGCATAAGAAAAAAAAAAACAAGATAATATACACTAAGTCCTCATTTAATATTGTCAGTAGGTTCTGAAATTTCAAGCAAAATGATAATTTTATCCTAGGCCAACCTATTTTAAACAAGAGTTAAATTCCTATATCATTTCATCAATGTTGTAAAAAAATGATGTTATTCTAGGGCCTGCTGAATAATAAATAAGTTAAGATGCTCCTGGGGGGAAAGGCAGATAACAAGCACATGGATTAGATTTTATGGGACTTTTGGCTACATAAAGAATTACTTAAACTCATGAGTAGATAGACAAAACAATGAGAAGCTGAATGCAGGACTCATGTTTAACCAATGCTCACAGTTTTGCAAAATATCATCTTGCTATGTGAATAGTCCACTAAGAAGAACTTACTTACATAGAGTTGGGTGTCACAGTAAATTTAAATTTAGAGCTAAACTAATTTGACACATTTAATAATATGCATCATTATGGTGGTGCTTGAAAATTAAGAGTAAATGGAAAGTGGCTTGCATGGTGATTTTAATTAGCACCTTACAGTCTAATAAAAAAATGTCTAGGATTAGCTGGGAAGGAAATGAAATAAAATGGCTGGCAGTCTCCTGTGCTGGGACCCCTTTGAGAAGACCCTGAATTTCAGAACGCTGGGGTCCACAGCAATAAGCAGCTTTCTTGGTCCTGTGGGGCCACCCAGGGACATCTGGACACTGATATCTGGGCTTTACTTGACCGTTCCCTCTTTCTGGAATGCCTCCATCCCTCCTCCACATCTGGGTAAGTCCTTCTCAGGTTCAGATTTTCTCTAAGATGCCATCTAGATGCATATCCTCACAACAACCTCATAAGGAAGAGGTACTGAGATTCTGAACTAAACTTCTAACACATGCAACCTTACATTTTCCTGCCTTCTACAACTTAAGTCTCCAGTTCTCAGGTCTGGAAAGGAATTTGGTGAACAGTGGAATCTGCTAGAGCAGAGGGGCTGAGACGCAGATGCAATAGAGGAAATCCAGACATAATGCAGAGAGTGTTATCTGGAGATTCAGGTGCAGGAGGTTGTCCAAGATAGCCGAGTGTGGGCTGGAGAGGTTTATGACAGGAGGAAGTCCTGGCAAGTGGACAGAACAGTGATGGAGGGTCTTGGAGATCTGCATCATGTGCAGATGTAGGCAGGCTGAACCAAAAAGGCCTACCCTGAGATGATCAGAACACGAGCCTGTGGAAGGGTGTGGAAGCAAGCAGTGTAGGTGCAGTGTTAGAGGAATTGAGGTGCTAACTCAGAAACCAAGAGAGGGATCTAATTATAGAAAAATGGGGCACAAGATTAGTGAATGCCTTAAGCAAGACTGACCAGTTGCTATAAAACCTGGTCTGAAAACTTGGAGCTCCTTAATTTTCCCTTGACAAGGAGGACTTCCTGTACTTGAGACAAGGTCAAGAGAAGCACCCGTGTGAGAACTAGAGAGCTACAGAAGGAATCATTACAACTACGCTTTGTTTGTCTAACTCTTTGTTTTTATCATTGTGTTAAAGGATAGATGAGATTGTCATATCACAAAGATGCATTAAACGTTTGACCTTCCACTTTAAATAACATTCTTTTCTTTTTCTTTTTATCTCAATCTTAGACCTTGCACTAAGTTTAATAATTTACTATAGGAGAGTCCCTGAGACTCAACACTCAGGAAATAAGTTATGCCAGGGATGCTGCCTAGATACACTGAGTTTGTTTGCCAGTATTTGTGTTCATTCTTGAGTTACCCTTTTGAGTTTTGCCTTCCATGCATTGTATCCTCTGTTTTAGAGTAGACTAGATTTGTAGAAATCCTGGGAATAGATGAAATTATGAATATTTTCTCCAACCCAGAGTGGTTGACCTATTTCATCCCTTTTCAGTATTTTAAGTTTTGCTACTTGTTTTATTTTATGAAAGGGGGGTGTGGGGTGTCATTGTTAATAGTAACAAAGTACAGGCCAAACATCAGAAAATGATCTGACATACAGCAGCTGTAAAACAAAGCAATGCCCTTTTGTGTGTGTGTGATTAAGTTTAAATTAAAAATGAAACAGTGATGTGAGAATTAATTGTTTCTAAAAATACAGAAAACAGTCAGGAAAGAAGAGCGTTTCTTGGGAACAAACCAGGGATAAGAGAGGAGCCACTTACTCAGTTCTGAAGCAGCCTCTGGCCCGGAACACGGCATTAATATGTCTCAGTACAGCTGCTGAATGAATAAGAGGGGAGACCAAGCTCGTACCTGGGGTTCCTGAGGGACGGAGCTTCATGTGGGTGGGTTTGGGGTGTGTAGGGGTATTTAGGGACAGAAATGGGTCTTGCACTTCATGCCACCCTCGTTTACCAAGTAGCAGACACTCTCCTACTCAGGACTCTCCTCGACACCACAGCACATGGACACCACATTTTTTAAAAGATTTTATTTATTTATTTTTAGAGAGAAGATAAGGGAGGAAGAAACAGGGGAAGAGCAACATCAATGTGAGAGAGAAACATCAATCAGTTGCTTCTTGTACACATCCCAACCAGGAACAAACCCACAACCCAGGCATGTGCCCTGACCAGGAATCGAACTGGCAACCTTTTAACAACACCCAGCCAACTGAGCTATACCAGTCAGGGCTGGACACCACATTTTTTAAGCTAACATCTGAGTGTTTACTATGTATCAGACACATCCCTAAGCATGTTTAGTTCTCTCTACAACCCTATGAGGTAGATAAATTTTATAGATGGGGAAGTCGAAGGAGAGAGAAGTTAATTTGCCCAAGGTTACACAGACAAGCATGCCACTGAGGTACTGATCAATTACAGAAACTTTGGCTCCAGTGCAAAGTTCTGAAATGCATTTAATACTCTTCCCATTAAAAAGGGGAATATGCCCTGGCTGGTGTGGCTCAGTGGATTGAGAGCTGGCCTGCAAATTGAAAGATCACCGGTTTGATTCCCAGTCAGGGCACATACCTGGGTTGCAGGCCAGGTCCCTAGTTGGGGACCTGTGAGGAGCAATCAATCAGTGTTTCTCTCCCTCTCTTTCTCCCTCCCTTCCCCTCTCTGTAAAAATAAATAAAAATAAAATCTTTTTTTAAAGTGGGGGAAAATACAACAAAGGGTCAGTGACAGTTAGACATAACTTAGAGCCGAGACTGGGAAAAGTCAGGGAAAGAGAGTCATTTTCCCCTAATGCAGCCCCCCATTGGCAAATGGAGAGAGTTGAGAAGCCACCCCTCCATCCTCATCCCCCACGGCTCCCAATTCCCCCTGCTGCTCTCTTCTCCATAGCACCGATCACCTTCTCACGTACCACACAATACACTTGCTCATTCCACTCATGAGTGCTGTCTGTCTTGATCCGTTTTCTTCCTGAGGGATCTCCAGTGTCTAGCACTTGGTATTTATTCAACAATAAATACCTGCCACCCCTTCACTTACTGAGATATCTGAGCAGATTAAAATGTTCAAATGTATAACACACTTCAAAACAGCATCTCAAGAATGGGTAAAATATTAAGAGGTAAAGAAGACCCCTTAGGACGAAACTGAGTGCTATGTGATTGTTATTGCCATTTTTAACGTCCAAGGAGTTGTTCAGTGTTAGAGCTGCATGAGATGCAGGTGACACCCTTCCCGCCCCAGGGGATTATCCTGTAAGTAAGACAAATAAGACTAGACAAAAAGGCACCACAGGAGTGAGACAGCAGGAAGTGGGCAGAGGGAGGCTGCGGGTTTCAATTTTCCTTTTCTTCCCAGGCTTATTGTTTCACTCTTTCCCTTTACTTTTTTTTTACTATCCCTTTTGATTTATTGTTAAATTGTGTGCTCTGAGGCTTCATTCAAGTGAAGTCTTTAATTGCATAATTTTAAGGTTGTCCCAGGATTAAACTACACTGTTGTGTAACTGAGTCATCCTTCATGTGAGCTGCACAATAGACCCCTGCTTGAAATATGAGCTTGGTGATGATGAGAAGATGTGGGGTAGCCCCACGGAGCCCAGGTTCCCAGCTCTACAGCAGGAGGCCCTGCTCTGTACCGCTGCCCTCCTCCAAGTATTTGCCTGATCCAGGACCCTCTCTGCAAGTCCTAGGCAGGCGCCCTCTCCACCTCTCCGATGAGGCTGACATGGAAGCAGGGAATTCTGCAAGGAACCACATGAGGGTTGCTACTGAAGGATGTTTCTTGTGATTCTGAAATCTGCCAGAGGACCGTGCTCACAATGACACTTTGGATCGGAACCCTCAAAGCAGACTGTGTCTTCCACAGGCATCGGCACTGGAGATAAATGACTACATGAAGACGCAGAATTATCGAGAAGATGAATGAGGGAGAGATGACCTCACGCTGTTATTGTCAGTGATGTTAGTAGTAAAAAGTAAAGGAGCTCCTTAGGTGCCCAAAATGTAGTAAGTACTTTACATCAATCAGTTCGCATGTGCATTAATTCACTCCTCACAATAACTATGTGAAGAAAGTGCTATTATCATTACTGGCAGAAGATCAAAACAGAGGTTAATAATGTGCATGGGGTGCATAGCTAGAAAGCTGCAGGACTTGGGCCCAGGCTGCTGGCTGCCGACTCTGCTCTCAAACCACAACTCAGTTTTGCCCTTCTGTCTTGAAAATGCGCGTCGATAATAAAAATACCTGCCAAATAGGATCCTAAGTGCTTTATAGATTCTCTCATTAAATCGCCATGAAAACTCTATGGGGTAACCCCAGTCTAACCCTGAGAGACACATCAGACACAACTAGACTAGGGGACATTCTATAAGATACCTGGCCATACTGAAATGGGGTGCAGAGTGAGGGCTTCCCAAAGATATCCCCACGGCCCGTGGTTGGGAGATGGGGGAAGAGAGAGCGACAATACCGTGTTTAAGATACTGTGCAGCACTATGGCAAGTCCTTCCTGAAGGGAGGCTGTGCTGGCACCCAGTGAAAGGTCTACGTGACTTTCAGAAAGTATAGTGCCGAGTATGAGATCACGTAGGAAACTCCAGGTGAGCATTAAAAATAAGGGTGAGTAGCCAAGAACGGAGGCAGCCATGAGGGTGCAGCCATGCAACTTGAAAGTTGTAGAAGGCCCTCCATCTGCGTCCACCATGAGGTCTGGTGTGCAAGGAGGTGCCACGTGGTTTTGGATTAAGACCTGGAGTGAGAAAGAGGAGACCTGCTAGGAAACCTGCCTGAAGAACACGGCAGCATGGCTGATGGTGCTGGGAACTACAGGCATCTGCCCTACCAAGCATGGATTTGTGGGAGATGCCTGGTGTGCTCAACTCCGACCAGAAATGCTGAGCCGTGGACTTCTGCTTTTCTGAAAGATGGTACCTTCGACTGGCATACTCTGAACCTGGCCTGCTTTGGCAAAAGGAGGCAGGACTGTGTATTTTGGGATGTTTTAAAGGAAGTGGGGTTTAACAGCAGAATTCTGCCATTACTCTGAATCTGTATAACTTTTAAATAAACAACCCCTTTCCTTTTTCATCAAACTCTTGCATCAGGAGTCACACTTCTGGGGGGAAGGCAGTTGAACCCCACAGCTGTTCCAGAACAGCACAGGCAGGGTTCTGTAACAATTTTCCTTAAGACTCTCAAGGTCATGGGAAATAACGAAATGTTGAGAAACTGTTGTAGATTAGTTGAGACTGGGGAGAAAAATCAACAAAATGCAATGTGATTTCCTGGACTGGATCCTAAAATGCAAAGAAGCCATCAATGGTGAAACTGGGGAAATCAAAACGAAGCCTGGAGTTTACTTAATAACAATTTACCAATGTCAGTTTCTTGATTTTGACAAATGTATCGTGATAACATAAGATGTAAACAATGGAGAAAACTGGGTGAGAGATCTAAGGGAATACTATCTTTGCAATTTTTCTGTTAATCTAAAATTACTCCAAAATTGAAAGTTTATTGAGAAAAACATCCCCATGAGGTGGGTTCTATGACTCCAATGTACAGAGAAGAGCAGCTTAGAGAGATCACCTTGCCTATAGCATCACAGCTGTAAGGGACGTGTACCCTAGGAGACCCCCTGGAACAATTTAAACAGGATTGCATGTGATTTGTTGTACTTACGCCTAGAACCTCCATGTGGCATCCTCTGGGCACCGCAGCCTGAGGACCCCGGGGGGGCCTGGGCCTGGCTCTGCTCCAGGTCTCTTCCTCACCCAAGAGCAGAATCTTACATTTACTGAATGCTTGCATGATTTGTTTTCTTTAATCCTCAAAACAACCCTATGAAGCATTACTACATTTTATAGACAAAAAATAATGATAGGGCTTATAGGCATTCAGTAACTAATTGGAACTTGAGCTTGAGTCCAAATTTGTCTGAAACCAAATGTTGGCATAACCACCCATAGCTACTCACTGCCTTGTCTGCATGCTGCTCTTTTCTTTTTGGCCTTAACTGTAGCTGCAATGAATAATTTAGGTTAGAAATGTCTGTCACATTGAATGGAAACTTTCTTAAACAGTGGAGGTAGAGGAAGCTGGACTACTTGGCCACCAAAAGTGAGCAGCAAAGGTAGAGGGGGTTCACTAAGTTTTATACTAAAATATTTTGAGTTTTTATGTTTTTACAAGGATTATTTTGAAATTGTTTTAATTAATATCAATAGTACTAAAAGCTGCTGATGTGTAAAAACATGCCCACAATAGTGCCAGACATTGTGTGAAATGTTTTTTTTTTTTTCTCAGATGATCTAATTGAATCCTAAGTCAAGTAGTACTACTATCTGCATTTTACAGGTGAAGAAATATAAGGCAATGATTTGAAATTATGTTCCTTAGGGGAGCGAGTAGGAGCTGGGAATGGGCAGGAGCTGAGGGATGAGGGGCCAGGCTCCGGGATCAGATCCCTAAATTAAACAGAGCACTTACACTTTCATCTGTTTTGCTTATTAGACAGATTTGGAAACAGTCCTTTCAAGGAATAGTTACAAGGTGCGATGGTTAGTTTTGTGGAGCAACGTGGCTACCTATAATCATTTGCTCAAACACTGATCTAGGTGTGGCTGTAAAGCTTCATTGTGGTTATGGTAAACGTCTATAATCAGCTGACCTTAAGTAAAGGAGATTAAGTAAAGGAGATTACCTTCGATAATGTGACTGGGCCTCAGGCAATCAGTTAAAAGGCCTTAAGAGAAAAACTGAGATTTCCCGGAGAAGAGTTCTGCCTGGAGACTTCAGGATTAACTCCCGCCAGAATTTCCAGCCTCTGTCCTATGAACATTGAACTTGCCAAACCCCACAATAGCATGAAATGATTCCTTAAATACCTCTCTGTCAATACACACACACACACACACACACACACAGCCTTATACTGTTGGTTCTCTCTAGAACACCCTGACAAATACACGTAGCTTAAACAAAAATTCTACAGCCTTGCTACTCGAAGTGTGGTCTGCAGGCCAGCAGCACCAACAGGAGCTAGGAGCTTGTTAGAAATGCACAACTCCAGGCCACATCAGATTTACTCAATCAGAAACTGCTTTTTAACAAGATCTCCAGATGGTCCTTAAACACCTTTATAGTTAAAGGAGGATTTAACACAATATAAAGATAGTAAACTACATGCATTTAACCTGAATAAAATCCTCAAACATTTCAGTCTTGAGGTCAATTGAACGGAACTTCTGAAAAAGAATGAAAGTGCAGCTTACCTCCCTTGAACTAAATGGCCCACTGGCTGCCTTGTATCAATGTCATCAGCCACATGAACTTGCCTTTAAGCTTCCAGGCTTTCAACATGGTCATAAGCCCAGAAATAGGCCTATTTGCTTCTAACAAAGACACTTTCTCAGCTATTACCGCATTTATATCCCATTTCTTATCCTTCCTCAAGGATCTCAAGCATTTTTTTCTTTTAACTAAAAGGAAAACAAATCCAAGACTGAGAAAAGTGTGAATTAACTTATTGCCAGATGGGGTCTGGGCCCACAGCAGGTCTGCCTCGGGCTTCCCAGGGATATGTGGGTTCTCAACTTCCTGCAGAAAAGATTTCACAACACAATCCAGGAGATTTCAAGTGTGTTGGCTATGGCCACACCGTCCTAAACATGCCTGATTTTGTCTGATCTCAGAGGCTAAGCAGGGTCAGGCCTCATCAGTGCTTGGAAGGGAGAGTATGTTTATTAAAGCTGGGGACAGTGAAACAAAGCAAGGGCTTAAGGTAGAAGAAGCAACAGGAGAGAGACTGTCAGAGAGAAAGGGGACCTTAGAGACAGGTTCAGAGGGTTAGCCCAGGATGACCTGCCACTGCCCACTGCTCCTCTGGCTGCAAGCCTCAGGGGGTCCCTCAGAGTTTAGGAGAAAAACAGCAGAAACTCAAGGCATGGGCATGCTCTGGTGCGAGCCCTGCATGTGTCCTTTGTGTTGAAGTGTTTTATCTTTCTTTGGCCAGCTGGAATCCTAGGGATAATCTCAGGGGAGTGTCTTAACAGAATACTCATTAGCTTTTCAGGTGTGTCCTTCAATGTGATGATCCATCAAAATGTGTGTACTGTGGGGTCAGGGCTTATTTTCTGGTTAGTTTCATTTTTAAAGAATGTCATCAAAGAGGGACAAGGACCTAGGACATTCTGTCCTGAGGTAGTCTGGAATGTGTAAACCTTTTGCTCCTAAGTGTCCTTGGTTAGGGAGGATAAAACCTTCTAACGCGTTAGCTGACTGTAAATTGCTCACATTGTCTGGCCTTGTTTCATCATCTGGTCTCAGTTGCCCTTACTCCTCTTGTCGAAGAATTTCCCCAGGTTCTGACTCTCGTGCCTTAAATTGGCATCCAGTTTCTTCCTAATGAAGTGGCAAAAGAACTAACTAAAAGACAGGCTAAGGCATTTTTAAGGCTCAATCTCAGAAGAAATCCATATGATTTCAATCAATTCAGCAAGTTATTTTCTTTTACTAAAATTCTGTCTGCCTCTTTTCAAGATTTGTACTCAATTACCATGTGCTGCTGGAGAAACAGATAAGATTCTTTAACTATCACTGTTAGCCCACTTGTCAGCCCAGGGACCCAACGTATCCGACAGGCACTTTCTGTCATCCTCTGTAGCTGGGTTTTATATCATCTGCATTGGATAATACACACCAGAATTAGTCCAATCATTCCCTGCTTCTGCTAGAACCATTTCATAATTCTTCCAGTATTCTAAATAGACTTGTGGGATGTCATTTCACATCCCAAGGGTCAAAACAAATGATTTAATCTGGTAGAAGACAGTAAACACCTTCATCCTCAGGCATCACAGCAGTTCTTCGTAGAAATTAGAACATTCATGAAGTTCCCTCTGGCGGTTGAAGGCCACACGGCCTTGGTTTTTGTGGCCTCCCACTCATGGCTCTGCGGGTGCCGGAGGAGCAGGAGGGAAATCGGGACTAACCCAAGCTGAACGCCGAGTTCCCACGGGTGGACCTCTTCCCTCAGTAACTTGGTGGCCAGATGGCAGCAACTCCATTTCAGGGGTCCGACACGTTAATGGTCCTCAGCTGGAGAGATGGTCTATAGCAGAGTTGTACCAGAGGCTTTCTGAAGTTGCAGACACACCTAAAGATTTTGGTTCACTAGACCTGGGTTGGGCTCAAACTCCACACAGGTGATTCTGATAAAGACCATCTTGGCTAGGTCCTCAACTTTAAATAAAGGTTACACCTTGGCTACTAAAGTTTCTACACCCAATTCCAGTGGGGGAAGTTTTCTTGAATCAAGTAATTCTCCACCACCAGTTGGGTGTTCTACAGTTCAATTCAATCCTGACATTATATGCCTGGAGATAGCATCAGATACCACAGATTAGGTGCTGAGTCTCACAAGACTGACCCCCTCACTCCCACCTAAGATGCCAGTAGAGATTCTACATTGTTACCTGTATCCTTGGCTGACTAGCTATAAATAAAACTCCCATAACCCCCTTCTCAGGTTTAGTTAATTTGCTACAGTGGCTCACAACTCAGAGAAACATTTTACTTACCATATTACCAGTGCATCAGAAAAGGACTTAACTCAGGACTGGTCAGATGGAAGAGGTGCATAGGGCGAGGCATGGGGAGAGGGGCCCAGGATTTCTATGCTGTCTCAGAGTGTCTGCCAGCACTTTCACACATTCACCGACTGGACACTGTCGGAACCCTCTCCTTTAGGCTCTTACAGAGCTTTCATTAAATTGGTAGCCAATGGGGACTGATTCAAACTCCAGGCCCTGTCCCCTTCCAGAGGCTGTGGGGTGGGAATGAAAGTTCCAACCCTCGAATTGCATGGTCGGTTCATCTAACAACCAGTCCCCCATCTTTAAAGTTTTCCAAGAGTCACATCATTAGCTTAAACACAGTTGTGGTGGAGAGAGGCTTGTTATAAGTGACACCCAAACCACCTTTATAGCTCTGAAGCGATTTCAGGAATGGAGGACAAGAGACCAAAGTTTATAGCAAAAGATGGTCTCATTGCTTTTATCACTCAGGAAATTCCAAGGGTTTGGGGAGCTTTGGGCCAGGAACCATGGATGAAGACTAAATATACTTGTATATATGAGAAATATATTTTGGTCATCTAAATGATCAAACATATATTTCTTTTTTTGAAATTTTATGTATTTCCTATAAATCATAGTATCGCAGCTACACGTTGTAATCATTCGGGGTGTTAGTGAGGGGGTGTTAAAAATATTAACGCCTAAGAATGTGCCTCAGATCAACTAAATCCGATACTCTGAGTGTTAGCCCTGCGTATTTTTAAAGCTTGTACAGCCAAAGTTGAAAACATCATGTCAGGAATTTCTTTTTACCAGGGTTTCTCAACTTGAACATGTGAGCACTGCACTGAGAGAACTTGACACGATGCACGCTGTGACTCGGCGGGTCTGTGGTGCACCCTGACACTGCATTTCTTGTGAGCTTTCCAGGAGATGCTGATGGCCCACAGACCGTCACACTTTGCATGAAGGGGCACTGCTCATAGTGTGCTCCATAGCCTCAGTGTTAGTAAATTTGAATTAGTTTGAATTTCAGATAAATAACCAATAATTTTTAGTATAATGATGTACCAGATATAGCATTTCTATACTAAAATATTGCCCATTCTGTGGGTCATTAGTTTCACAAAATACTTCAAGGTTTCACATGAAAAACATGTTTCGTGGGGAAAAAGGTGCTGGAATAAACAAAGTTAGGCAAACTTCTTTTTTACAGGATCTTGCAAGTGTTGAAAATATTATTGTCTTTTGAGATTTTCTCAAAAGGAGTATTTCCTGAATTTATTTAGTCAGCTATCTTATTTCTTGCAAGATATCTCCTAAGATTAGTAGTATCTAGAATACTCTGAGTAATGCTGCCAAAATAAATCTATTTATTTAGATTTTTTCCTTTACAATGAAAAGAACAAATGTTCATTATGGAAAATTGTTAAGTACAGAAAAATATAATAAGAATATGTTACTCATAATCTTGTGATCCAGAGGTGCTCACTGTTAGCATTGTAGCCTATTCTAAGCGATGAAGGCTCGTTACAGAACACAACAAGGGGGGGCCTGAGACGATGTACTATTATTTAAAAGGCCCCCAGGTCCGTCATGTCCGCCGCCAGAGGAAAGACGTCTCTCAATGCCAGAGATTCGTGAAAAGGAAAGGAAATGTTTAATACTATACAGACTTCAAGTAGTGACCTAGTGTCTTCATCAAAAATCCTAAAGTCCCTTAAAACACCCACAAACAGACACAGTCCTTCCTTCCTTCCCCCTTTGCCCAGTCCAGAGTACCGTATCTCAGGAAAGGAAAATGAAGTCCATGGCTCAGGAAGTCCTCTGGTTCTTCCCAGTTAATACTCCATCTCAACTGGGAGACCTCCCTGGGTTCCTGGCACCCTCGGCTGAGTCGCCAGGATCTCTGCTAAAACCAGGTGGTGGTTCCCCTTCTAAAGCTATGGGGGTCCCCACTCTGTCCAGGCCTCGTGGTTCTCCCTCTCAGGGTTGCGGGAAGGGGAGAGTCCCCACTCTGCCAAAGCCGCGTGGTTCTCTCTCCTAAAGCAGCACGGTTCTCTCTGGGATGCAGGAGTCTCCACTCCGTCAAAGCCGCGTGGTTCTCTCTCTCCAATGGCCGCCAAGTCTGGGTTTTAAATCCCTGCGGCCAATCTTCCTCTGCAGCCTCATTTTTGACTCCTCCCACACTCGGCTTCACATGCCAGAATTCATATCCTTCCAGCTTTACTGGGCTGCCATCATGAGTCTGGGCAGGCGTGGCCCCATGTCCTGGAGCCAATCTTCTCTGAGCTCCCACGCAGTCGCTGTAGCTTGGGGGATCTGCCCCCAGTCACATCTCGGTGGGGAAGTTACTTCCATTCCCCCCCCCCCAGAGGTGATCACAGCTATTTAACATATCCATGCAACCAGCCAAAGGCTATAGATATGTTAAATGACCACACCAGAGGGTAACTGCAAGGCTGTTGCTATGCAAAACAGCTCTCAATGGCCTTGCTCCATTTGTCCCTTCTCCCAACCCACACCCTGGGTGGGGGGATGGAGACATCTTAAAATCTCCTGGACACCTTAAGTTCCGGACCCCATTTCAAATGCCCATTTGGGGTCCCCCCTCTTGGCTGCACCCTGTAACAGGCTGGTGGCTCAGGAAATGAAAAGTTCTTGTGAGGAAACAAGGACTTTTGAATGTAAGCAGAGAGTCTTGATGGACTGGAAGAGAAAGGGCCGAGTAAGAAAAGATTTAATTGTTTGAATGTTAATAAAAATAAGCAGGAGGGATCAGAACATAATGTTCCCATTTAGCGTTTCTTACTATACTGAGACCATATAATTAGATTTCTAGGTATTTATTTCACTTGCTAAGTTTCTGATAAACACTATGCCCAATGAGCACAGAAATGACTCCATAACTTCAGTTTCTGCTCTATCATTATTTCTGGCGTTTACCACTTTATTTCATCTTGAAGGCAGAGTATTACTATTTCAAGCAGTTGCGTATTCACTATAATCACTGAAATAGAATTCTCCACCAGTCACAAAGTCATAATATGCTTACTTCTGTGAAAGCATTTCATTGGAAAATGGAACCGAAGAATATAAAAATGGGGACTTTCAGAAGAACAGAACTTAAGGGTTGAAAGGCTGATATCCCCTAAATGCCCAATTTAAGGAAGACTGAGACTTATCTCCTGACTTATCAACGTCTGGCAAGAATCCTTCCCCACCTTCAAGCCACTTACTGCCGTGGACCCTGGTGCAGTGAGTCAATCCCTTCCCCTCCCTTTGCACTCCTCGCCCACAAATACTGCCCTCGCCATGCCCTCCACCAACTCCCTTGTAGCTTGTAAAGCATGCATTTCCCAAGTGGCAATTCCTCTGCTGTTCCCAAATAAACTCAATTTCTGGTAGTTGGAGCTTGCCTCAGTTTACCTCTTTATTTAGGTTGACACATCTTTCCATCATCACAGCTCATATCTTTGCAACCCTTAGTAGTTAGCATTATTCCTAAGCACTTTCATATAGGTTATATCCCTGGAGTCTAACTGCCGCCCTGGACAGGAAAAGAATGTTTGTTATTACTGCCTTTTTAATTTTTAACAAAGAGATTAAATGAGGTCCACAGAGATTAAGTGATTTACTCAAGCTAGTGAGTGATGGAGTTTGAACCAGACTAACATCTTTGACTCCTCCTTCTGTGCTGCTGCTGCATCAAACAGCCAGGGGACAGGTTTTGTGCCATGTCTGATTTTTAAAGACTTCAGTGTTTGTGTTTTCATGGAAGACAGAAGAAAATAATTCTTGAGGTTAGCAAATATAGGCATTCCTTAAGCATGGAATTTATGTTTAAAAGGATCTCATATTCATTCTTATGCTGCATTCCGGCCCCACTGAGCGAGTGTTTCCAAGTAAATGATGTGTTCCAATGCTGTGAGCACAAACTGAGCTAAACTTTGAACCTTTCACTCCGTAGATGTTCAGGGGATGCGGTTCTGGGTCCTACAGGAGACACAGTCAGGTGTTCTGACTCTCCACTCTGTGCCCTCAGCCTCTCTGCTAGGGCAACTCTCCAAGAATTCTTTGGAGGCAAATCCTAAACAGTGATTTTGTTGTTGTTGTTGTTTCCTGACAGTTTTTCCAACTTGAAAAATAGTTTTAAGGAACAGTCTTCAATGACTGTGCACAATATTCATCCTGTCATTTAGTTCATAAGTTTTTGCCAAGCACCTACTCATGCCAAGGAGCTGGAACCCAGCAGAAAGTAAGACAGAGAGGCTGCCTCAAGGACACTCTACAGAAAACAAATAAGATCATTTCAGATAGTACATTCTGTGAAAAAGAGGGGACAGGGCAATATGACTAGAGAGAGTGACAGGGCGGAGTGAGTGACTGCAGACCAGGAGACCGCGTCAGACCTGCAGGCCGCGTTAGAAAGGGAGGCCGCGTTCCACTGGGTGGTCAGGGAAAGTGCTCCAAGGAGCGGGCGTTGGCGCTGAACATCCCAGACTTCCACAGAGTTACTGGAAGCCCCAGTTTGTTTTCAATTAACACTCAATCCAAGTGTTTCTACTTCGTGCAGTTTCGTCACTTTGGTTTACTATTTCCAAATACTTGAAGTTTTCTCCTTTTGGCGAAGTTTCTTTGTGAACAGTTCTATATTAATTTGAAAGGCTATATTGCTTGAAAGGCTGGTTGGTAAGATTTATTTTTACATGAAATAGTTCTCTACTCCCCTTTTTCTTCTCAGTGTATCTGTCTCAGCTGCATCAACAAACCGCCCTTGAAAACGCACTCACTCCCGGTGCATGAGACTTCGGGTGCATGAGACTTCGGCTCGGGTGTATGGGGAGAAGGAGAGCGGGCACTCAGAGAAGGGGGGTGGTTTTTCCTCTCTCTGTCCCCATGCAGGCTGGCACGGTGGGAAAGCCTCGGTCTCCACTGTCTCCCAGATCGTGTTCCCATTCATCTCTTCAGGGTTTTGAGCAACCCAGGAACTACAGATACAGAGCCCAGAACCCACAGGAGGAATGCCCAGGAAATGTACGACTTTTGAGTGTGTTTCTGTTTCCTTCCTGAAGATGAGAGATATACATGATATGATCATCTGTGGGGTCTTTTTGAAACGCACCCCTCCCATTACCACTAAGTGTGCGAGTGGGAGGGAGGAGGAGCTGGAGAAGGCTTTCAGATGGGCCTGACGAGACCCACACTACTGTGCCTTTCTCAACGCAATGCGTGGAGGGAGTGAACGAAGTCTAAAGTCTGACGTGAATAAACAGTGGTGAGTTAATTAGCTTTTATTCAAAAGATAACTATTGAATCCTGGCCAGGTAGCTCAGTTGGTTAAAGCATCATCCCACACACTGAAAGGTTGCAGGTTTGCTCCCCGGTCAGAGTGCGTATGGGAAGAAACTGATCAATGTTTCTCTCTCACATTGATTCCTCTCTCTCTCTTTTATTAAAGATTTTATTTATTTATTTTTAGAGAAAGGGGAAGAAGGGAGAGAATGAGAGGGAAACATTACTGTGTGGTTACTGCTCATGTGCCCCCTACGAGGGACCTGGCCAGCAACCCAGGCATGTGCCCTGACTGGGAATAGAACCTCCGAGTATTTGGTTCGGAGGCCAACGCTCAATCCACTGAGCCACACCATCCAGGCCTCTTTCTTTTTGTAGCTCTCCCTCTCTCTCCCTCTCTCTCCCTTCCTCTCTCTCTAAAATCAGTAAACATATCCTCAGGTGAAGATTTTAAAAAATGGTAACTATTGAGTCAGAATACTATACTCAGCAGGAGGGACTAGAAAAAAAATACATGAGTTCTACCTTCAAGGCCTCACAATTTAGTGGCACAGCAGATTTGAAACAGGTAAGTTATAATGGAGTGAGACAATGATTATATAAAGAAGTTGCATTCATTATCATATGCAGTAAGATCTTAAAATGCAGTAAGATCCAAATGATTATCTAATACTATGAAACTATTTAATAGATGTTGCATTTAAAAGGAATAAAGGTATTATGAATGAACAACCCCAGGAATTTTCCACAAATATTTGTTTTAAGGAGATAGGAGTATATCTGTCAGGGCTCAGCTTACAGAATAAAGCATTGTCACGCTCAGCAATGTGCAGTAAGTGTAGCCAGTCTTGCAGACAGAAACCATCTACTGCAGACCCATGCTTTCCTCCACACCGAACTACCGTCCTTTACTGAGTTTCACTCCTGACCATTGAAATGCAACATATGAACAGGCACAGAAATCTCAAGCGAATTTCATGGGAAAGCTGGCCCTGAAAATTTAGCATTGACAAGGATATTAGAATCTATGTTTTTACCAATCCACTCACTTTCCTGATAACATATCTGGGGCCCAGGGAGTCTAAGTGACTTGCTCAAGGCCACACAGCTAGTTAGTGGCAGAGGCCGAAAGCCTGGGGTCTCTTGATTTCTCTAGAGCTACCAAGTAGATGGCCTCTCTGAGTTAGCTGGAGATGTTTTTGTAGAAGGAAATAGATATAAAACACCTCTCAGTCCACACATAGAGTAAATGTAATCAAGAACAACAGACTGTTTAAAAAGAGAATATTGACAGGCTAAGGGGGATGCACCGGGAGGCACCTGGCGCCGTGCCCTGTTCTCCCCCGACTCTCACACACACACCCAGGTCCACGTGAGCACGGCCAATCCCTCACTGATCCCCCTTCCCTAACTGCTGTTGGCGTAATTGCTCACTGGGCCAGATCTTGCTCTCCAATGCCAAAAATCCCCAATTCATCCTATATTTCAACTAAGCATAAAGTATCTCTTTTACTGCTCCTTCTACTCAAGGTGACATAATCATAAATAATTCTCTGTAAAATATTCCATGAGGCCGACATCTGCTTTTCCTTCCTCATCTCCCAGAAGGAGGTGAGCGTAAACAGAGCTACAAGAATTGCTCCTACGGCTGTTTCCATTATACCACTACCTCTCCAGTTGCAGTCCTGAGGGTGTTTTCTATTTGTGTTACCTAAGAAATAAATCCTCTTACTTTAAAAACAAATAAACAATGTATGGTGGCAAAGTTCTGGGCACAACATAAATCTCGCCAAATTAGTCATGTTCACTAAGATCTTCTGAAAATGGCTTCAACGTTGACCATCCTGCTTACATTATAGAGCTGTCTGGCAACAGCCACTAATGTGAAAGGACTTGTGTTCCTTTTCTCAAGGGCCCATGTTGAACACAGAAAGAATTCTCTGCATTTGCACAACAAAGGGGGTCTTTCTAAGGGAAGTCTCTTGAAAAAAAAAATCAGACAAAGAAAATACCTTTACTTAAAAAAGGGATTTGCGATCCTGGAGATGTGCCTAGTTCCATAAACCATAACTGTTACTGGAAAAAAAAAAAAGTCAAACTGTCATATGTAGCTCTACGGGGAAATGCTGGCCAGAGGGAGGTGACAATGCCCGCCGTTCAGAGAGCAACGCATCTCTGCCACACGCCAGGACAGCAGGGCCATCTCGGGGCAAACACTGGCTCTTGACCCCCTGGGTCTGGGTCCCACTCCTGCTCCAACAATTACAGCCTCGGTGGGCACATCACCTTTCCCCCAAAGATAAAACGGAATTTAAAATTATAGGACACTCTTTACAGGGTCACAGTTAGGATTGACTGAGATAATCCAGACAAACTTCCTAGCCCTTGCCCTGGCCAACAGCACGTGTGCCATAAATGTTAGTTAATAAGTGAGCGAGTTGACCTGGGCGCAGAAGTAGGGAAGCAGGCCAGGGAGCTACCCTTCGAGATGAACAAAAGTAACCCCACCTCTCCAGGGAACAAAGCCAGGACTCCTGCCCCAGATATGTAAAAAGGCAGGGCCTGCGCCCGCTTACCCGGTATGGCCAAACAGGTTCCTGGCTAATTTTAGGAGTTGCTCAATCAATTAAAGCCTTGAAAGATAACTGAGCACTCTTTGTTTCTCTTGGCAAAATCGTAATTTGCAAAATCCTACTTGGCAAAAGAAATGTGCCCAAATTACATTTTTTAAAAACATTATTTTAATACCAAAAGGTGGATTATGTGAACAACCTCTATGTTTCTTTTCAAGTCTAAGCATTCCATGGTGTATGTGGTAGAAGGAACGTACTTGGGCTTTGGTGCCAGGCAGGCCTGAGGGTGGGTAAGCATGGGCTCCGTTCTCACTGCTTGTAACCTGGTCGGGGTCCATCACTTCCCTGAGGCTTGATGGTCTCATCCACATATGTGGGATGGTAATGCCTACCTTACGGTGAGGCTGTGAGAACTAAATGAGAGTTTTGTATGTGAGAGTGCCTAGCATGATTCTAAGCACACGGTAGGTAATGAGTAAGTGGGATACCTCTACCCTTCCCCTCCGAAGTCACTCAGGAGACTATCCCGAGTCTCTGTGAACCCCCTGAAGATCCCTTCCTTAGGGAATAATTGCGGTGGGTAAGGCTTTGTCATTTGAGCATATTCTCTAGGTGACCCATTACGTAAACAGCCCCTTGAGAATTTTTTAGGAGGAAGGTGGGTGAGAGAAGAAGTCCATGGCAGAAAACTATGTGCTGGAACTTCAGCACTGCTCAGCCGACTGCTTTGAGGACATTACCCTACCCCATAGCCATCCAGCCACCTACCCACTCAACAAATCCTCCCTGAGCACCAATTCTGCATCAGCATTGCACTTGGGGCTACGGAGACCACAGTGAAGAATCAGCAACCTCTGCCCTTTAGGGTTCTCAGTCTCTGCCAGTGGGCAGAGACAGAAAGAGAGATACTTGCAGGCAATTAAAACACAGTCCAGTGTCATCAGTGCCGAGAGAAGGGAAGCACAAGAGCCATGGGCACAGCGAGAATGAGACGTGTGCTTCTGGAGGGACGATTAACGCAGCACGTTTAAATGTATGCGGTGAGGGATGTGAGAAAATGGGTTTTTAAACTGTTTTTAAAAGAATAAGATAATAAGTACAGCTATTACACCACTTAAGAAATACAACACTACAGTGGGCGGGGATGATGTGTCAAGGTGGCCAAAAGGAACAGACTTCCAGGTATGAGGGAGATTAAGTCCCGGGATGTCAGGCAACATGGACACTGCAGTTAACAGTACTGCGCCGTGTGTTTAAAAACTGCTAATAGAGTAGGTATTAAAAGTCTTCATCACAACTTGTCTCATATCAGCCAGGGACAAAGTAACTCCTTGTTTATCCCAGGCTGGCTTTTGGTCTGTGCCCATGCCGGCTTCATGCCTTGGACACATGGAAAAAAAGTTTTCATCACGAGAAAAAAAAATTTAGCTATGTGAGGGGATGAAGGTTTACTAAACTCACTGTCATGATCATTTAACAATATATACACATGTCAAATCATTATATTGTACATGTGAAACTAATACAAATACAATGATATATGTCAATTACATCTCAATAAAACTAGGGAAAAAAGCAACCTACTACAACTGGAGTTGAAAGCTTGTTTCTCTCCTCCCCCATTTACATTTTTACACTTTTATTACATAAGTATATATGCCCTGTGACATATAGAATTTTTTTAATGAAACAAACTCCATTAATAAAAACCATGTTTGGAACATATACTTCCACTAACTAAAATTCAAAGCAAGTCAAAGTGTTACAGGGTGCAGCCAAGAGGGGGGAACCCCAAATGGGCATTTAAAATGGGGTCCGGAACTCAAGGTGTCTAGGAGATTTTTAGGATGTCTTCACCGCCCACCCCACCACACACACGCAGGCTGTGGGTTGGGGGAAGGGACAAATGGTAGGGCCTTTGAGAGCTGTTTCTCATAGCAACACCCTTGTAGCTAACCTCTGGTGTGGTCATTTAACATATCTATAGCCTTTGGCTGGTCGCTTAGATATGTTAAATAGCTGTGGCCATGCTCAGAGCCAGGGGAATGGAAGTAACTATCCCACCAAGGATGAGACTGGGGGCAGGTCCCCCGAGCTACAGCGACTGCGTGGGAGCTCAGAGAAGACTGGCTCCCTGACATGGGGCCACGCCTGCCCAGACTCACTATGGCAGCCCAGTAAAGCTGGAAGGATATGAGTTCTGGCATGTGAAGCCAAGTGTGGGAGGAGTTGGAAATGGGGCTGCAGAGGAAGACTGGCCGCGGGGATTTAAACCCAGACACGGCAGCCATTGTGTTACAGAACAGAACAAGGGGGGCCTGGGACGATATACTAATATTTAAAAGGCCTCCAGGTCCGTCATGTCCGCCACCCGAGGAAAGACGTCTCTCAATGCCAGAGATTCGTGAAAAGGAAAGGAAATATTTAATGCTATACAAACTTAAAGTAGTGACTTAATGTCTTTATCAAAAATCCCAAAGTCCCCCAAAACACCCACAAACAGACACAGTCCTTCCTTCCTTCCCCCTTTGCCCAGTCCAGAGTACCATATCTCAGGGAAGGAAAACGAAGTCCATGGCTCAGACAGTCCTCTGGTTCTTAGTTAGTCCTCCTTCTCGACTGGGAGACCTCCCTGGGTTCCCGGCACCCTCGGCTGAGTCGCCAGGATCTCTGCTAAAACCAGGTGGTGGTTCCCCCTTCTAAAGCTGCGGGAGTCCCCACTCTGACAAAGCCGCGTGGTTCTCTCTCCTAAAGCAGCACAGTTCTCCCTCAATGGCTGAGGTCCTCCCTATTCTGCTAAAGCCACATGGTTCTCTCTCTCAGGGCTGCGGGAAGGGAAGAGTCCCCACTCTGCCAAAGCCGTGTGGTTCTCCCTCTCAGGGCTGCGCACGGTTCTCCCCCCTAAAGCACCACGGTTCTCTCTCTCAATGGCTAAAGTCCTCCCTATTCTGCTAGAGCCACATGGTTCTCTCTCTCAGGGCTGCAGGAAGGGGAGAGTCCCCACTCTGCCAAAGCCGTGTGGTTCTCTCTTCAATGGCCGTGATCCTCTCTGCACCTCCACAGCCACATGGTTCTCTCCTAATGGCCGCCAAGTCTGGGTTTTTAAATCCCCGCGGCCAGTCTTCCTCTGCAGCCTCATTTCCGACTCCTCCCACACTCGGCCACACATGCCAGAACTCGTATCCTTCCAGCTTTACTGGGCTGCCACCTTGAGTCTGGGCAGGTGTGGCCCCGTGTCCTGGAGCCAATCTTTTCCGAGCTCCCACGCAGTCGCTGTAGCTTGGGGGATCTGCCCCCAGTCACATCTCGGTGGGGAAGTTACTTCCATTCCCCCCCCTCAGAGGTGATCACAGCTATTTAACATATCTAAGCGACCAGCCAAAGGCTATAGATATGTTAAATGACCACACCAGAGGGTAGCTGCAAGGCTGTTGCTATGCAAAACAGATCTCAATGGCCCTGCTCCATTTGTCCCTTCCCCCAACCCACACCCTGGGTGGGGGGGGATGGAGACATCTTAAAATCTCCTGGACACCTTAAGTTCTGGACCCCATTTCAAATGCCCATTTGGGGTCCCCCCTCTTGGCTGCACCCTGTAACAATTGGAGGGAGAACCATGCAGCTGTGGAAGTGCAGAGAGGATCACGGCCATTGGAGAGAGAGAACCACGCAACTCTGGCAGAGCGGGACTCCCGCACCCCGGGGAGAGAGGACCACGTGCCTTTGCCAGAGTGGGGACCCCCGCAGCTTTAGGAGATACAGTACTCTGGACTGGGCAAAGGGGGAAGAAAGGACTGTGTCTGTTTGCGGGTGTTTTAAGGGACTTTGGGATTTTGGTAAAGACATTAGGTCACTACTTTAAGTTTGTATAGCATTAAATAAACATTTCTTTTCCTTTTCACAAATCTCTGGCATCTTGAGAGATGTCTTTCCTCTGGCGGCAGACATAACGGACCTGGGGGCTTCTTTCAGTAATAGTATATCATCCCAGGCACCCCTCCTTGTTTGTTCTGTAATAAAAGTTCTGAAAAAAATGTTGTTTTTTTTCATTTTTTAGAACTATTTCCCAAATTTGCCTCTGGCTTTCTGAACCCCACACATTCTTGGAAAAAAGAATGATTTTTAAATTCATATCTCCCTCATTCACTGTAACTATAACTAGACCATATGTGAGGCAGCTTCAGAACGTCTGCTCCCCCGATCACTGCTGCAAACACGCTGAACAGAAGCCGGTCAGCGGTAGAGGGTAGCTACTCAATTTTTCTTTCAATGCCCCACTCAGGAGTGCCGTTTGCTGCAGTAGACGTGGAACCAGTTTATACAGGGTCTGGCAGAAGTGAGGCCTGCTTGAGTGTGGTTGGTAGGGTAATAATGTGGGTGTGATAATTTATAGTTTTAATTTGAACATTTCACCTAAAATGTCATATGGTGTGCTTGAGTGTGATATTGTTATGTTACAGAGTCACATGCTTGCAATTTTGCAATAACAGATTTTGTGATTTAGAAAGGGGGACGTCATTTGTGCCAGACCCTGTATGTGCTCAGTTATGTGAGAGCTGGGTTTCCAGTGACATTTTCCCCATCTCAGGTGGGCCCCTGGGAAATGCTGGCTAGGCAAGCACATGAGGAGGTCCCCCTACTGGACATGTAGTTTAGAGACATTTTCCCACATTACCACATGGAAACGTAAGGGGTCAGTAGAAATTACCAGACCAATAATTAAGAGGTGGGAGAGTTACAGTTGAATGAGCAGCCAGAGGGTAAACAAAGGCAGGGCCCTCACCATTGCAATCTAACAGAGGACTTAACACAGGAGGCTGGAGGGAGTCCTGAGCCTGGTTCGATAAGGCTGCCAGGCATTCCGGACAACAGGATAGTGCAGGAGGGAGGGAGCCCTTGAAAGTCCATGTGCGTCACCTCCACCAGCTGGAAAAAGGAAAACCCTGGACTGTGTGTACATTCCAAGGCCTGGAAGGGGGAAGGGGAGGGGTCTACAGTGCCCAAAGAAAAGCCCATAAAACAATTTTTTGATTAACTGCCTGCCTCCTGTCATGTACGCAAAAATGAACAAACGGAGTCTGGAGCAAAGTAAGGATGTGGGCTAACAGACCCCCACCCATACCTACGTTTTGGGTAGTCACGTCTCCCCAGGGGGAAGCTGGCACCACCTTTATCTGTCAATCAATGTGTAACTCCCTCACCCCCATCCCACCAATTATATAAATCCTCAGAACAAAGGACTCGCTCTCTTGACTCTTGGCCCTCTTGTCTCTTTCACCACAGAGCAGGCCCTGGCCAGGGGACCTCTGGCCACCAGGCCTGCAACCACCCCTTCCTGGCCACCTGGGTGGTGGCCATTCAGCCTCTGGCCACCCTGCTTTTGCTCTTCCATTAGAACTTAGCACTAATAAACTTTGCTTGCATCCTAGCAGGCTTGCTGACCTGTAGTTCTTTACTATGTCAGCAAGAAGAACCAGGGTTTCTAAAGGCACTATTTCAGGAATAGCAAAAGGAAAATCAGAAGTAAGAAAGAGCATGGCATATCTGAGACAGTAAATGGCATTTAATATTGCTGGGTTCTAGAATTTCAGCCAGGAAGTGATAAGACATAAACTACAGGAGCCAGGTAATGCAGGAGAACTCTACTAGAATTTCCTACATGACAGAATACATTTTATGGAAATTAAATAGACCATGCAAAAGTGCTCAGTGGGTATAAGCAATAAACTAATGTTGCATTTGAAGCATTAAAACTCTCAGCATAGTTCTCCCCAAATATTCCTCTACAATGCTCAAGACTTTCTGCTTTTCTTCCTTACTTTCCTCATCTGAGTACAATTTTTTCATTGCTCTTAGAGAGAGAGGAAGGAAGTGAGAAACATCAATGTGAATGGGACTCGAACCTGCCACCTTTTGGTTACGAAATGATGTTCCAACCAACTGAGCCACACCAACCAGGTCTGAACATACCCTTTCTTAACTCAGCTAACCAGTGGACACTTGGGGCTACCACAAGATGGCACTGCCTGCCATCTAATAGTTCAGTTCATCCTTGTCAACCTTGTTACTAAGGAGCATGATTAACTCAACTCTACACCTGAGGCCCATGGACAGCAAAAGGAAAATTTCTCAGTCCCTAAGTAATGTGGATCCTCTTCTTTCTTCAGCCAAATTGGGCACAATCTACTCACCCCCTGGGCCTCACCCTCTGCCCGTCAGCTTGTGAATGACCATCACCAGCAACAGGGGTTTTATACACATAGAAGGGGATTCTCAGTTTCTGCCTGTGATTCTCCAGAGCTCACCCTTCAAGAGGATGGTCTCACTATATTTCTAAATTGATATGCATTGTTCCTGTGAGTCCTCCTGCAAACGCCAGCTGCTGCCTCCATTGTGTGAAAGCCACACCCCATCTTGCTTGCCTGTCAGCTCTGCCACTGAGCTGGGCTGCAGTAATGCTGCCCAGTTTTACAGCCACCCTGTCCTTCAGCTAGGAAGGTGAAACTTCCAGGCAGCACACGGCCTGCGAATGCGCCCGTGAGCCTAGACTAAAACAGTCACTGGCACCCATTCAAAATGTAACTAATGAGAAATAGAGCAGTGTGCCAAGGGCCTGGAGGGGGCTGGACATGACAGGTGAGTGGCAGATCACATCTGCACGTTCTGCATCTTCCTCCAGCATAACTGTGGAACCGGAGACTAGGAACACAAACTGAGAATGTATGGTTGGAGTGGCTCACTGGGCATGTCAGAAAGGCAGAGGGCATTCAGAGTCCATGTCGGTGAGAAATTTCAGACTGAAGGACTGAGTGTGTTATCCAGGCTGAATAAAGACACCAAGGTAGCCAGTGAGGCGTCAGAATCCCAAGTGAAGGACAAAGATCTGGCTCACTGGAGGTCCTACGGATAGGGAATAGCATCTGAAAGCTTAATTAACTTCAGCACAAAATAATCAGAAATAGAAAATAGTATTTTTATGTACAGATAGCATAAAAACATGCTTTTTTTTAATTCCCATTAAATCTCCTCTATCTAAAAAGAAAAACCTCCTGTCTCCAATTTCTGGCTTGATGGTTCTCTTGCATCCATTCCAGTCAGACTTCTCCCTCATAGCTGCTGAGTCAAGGGCGCCAGTGACTTTCATGTGCCAAGATCAAAGGCAGTCACCCCCGTCACCTGTCAGCAGCCGTTAGCACCTTGAACCATCCCGCTTTCTGGAAGTGCTTTCTTTCCTCATTTGGTTTCTAGGACCCCACACTCTCTTGGTTTTGCTTTTATCTCTCCAGCTTCTCCTTAGCTTTTTGCTGGTTTTATCCTTTCTTCTCAGCTTCTTACTGTTAGAGCGCCCTAGGGCTCAGTCTGGTCTCTCTCCTGTCCCACAGCCCAATGTCCAATCACCTAGTCCTGTGTCTTTTATTCTCCCTGAGACTCTCAACTCTGTAGCTCCTGCCCAGACCTCTCCCCTAAACTCTGGATTCATGTACTCAACTGTCTTCTCCTTCTCTACTTGTAGGTCTAATAAACTTCACTCTGCTCTCCCACCTCACCCGGCTCCACCACCAAACCCACTTCATCTACAGCCTTTTCCTCATCTCAGGCGATGGCAATGCCATTATTCCAGTTTCTTGGGGCCGAAACCTTGTCGTCTTTGACCCTCCTTTCTTTTCACACCCCACATCAAATCCATCAGGAAATTCTCTTCTATCTCCTCTCAAAATACATACAGAATCTTTTCCTCACTTTCATTTGAGCCCCCAGTCACTATAATGTACCCCCTTATATGTCACTATGGCCTCCTACCTGGTCATTTCATTCCTCTGCTTAAAATCTTTGACTGGCTGCCCATTTCTCTGCGAATAAAGGCCAAAACATTTCCAGTGGCCTGCGAAGCCCTCTGTGACCTTGCTGCGTTACTACTCTGATCTAACCTTTCACTTCTCCCCTTCTCACTCCACTCCGGTTTTCTTGCCGACCCCTTGACATGGTGACCAGACCTCTGCCTCAGGGCCTTTGAACGGGCATCCCCTTTGCCTGGAATGTTCTTACCAAATGTCTGCAGAGGCCACCCATGAGCTCTTTTGAGTCTGTTCAAATGTCACCTTCTCTGGGAGGCCTTTTTGATAACCCAAGTCAAAATTGGCTTACCACCGGCCCCAGCTTTCCCAATCCCCCTGCCTGGCTTTATTTAGGCTTCATAGTTCTTACAACGTTCTAATACATTAAATATCACAAGTTGTTCATTTACTGTATATTGTTTTTCTCTCCTATTATGTGCAGGGTCTGGAACATACTAGGGTTTAGTCAGTATTTTGAATGAATAAAGACTAGTTACGCCATTATACCTAACTATTAAACTTCAATGTAATTATTTTTACAGAGCCAATAATTCCATTACTTTTATGGCACCGTTTTAAACTAAATGTTATTTGCTACTATTATTTATTTCTGTTAACTCAGTGTCACTTCACTGAAGATCATGTAATCCCCTTCTGCAGATTCCAAAGTACTTATCCTTTCTAAACTTGCCCAAGGGAGACCCCTATCTGTGCCCCAAAACTGCCTGGATTGCGAATCACAGGCACCAGCCTCTGTGACTCGACACTGAGGCAATGCGGCTGCACCCAAGGTCCTGGGATCGAGTTGCCATGGTAACCTTTTTGCCATCTTCTCTGAGTTTATTTGCTCAATTCTGAAACTGTATGAGTTCTGCATGTTTCAACTCTGCCAGGCCTCAGCTGGCAGGAAATTTAATGAAGGTATTAGTTTTCATCATGATTATTTGCCAATGATAATTTATATTTAGAAGTATAAGAAAATATAGAAAAGAGATTTTTAGGAGAACACTTCAATCCAGCTAAAGCTGTTTCAAGTGTTAGGACTAGCTTTGTATGTTGCAGGAACCCTGTGTTTACCTTCCTGGCCCCCAGACTGCACTCTCCTGCCCCGTAGTATCTTTATCTGTCACATAAAACCTGCTTCCTCGGTCTCAAGTCCTTCAGAAGACTCGACCAAAGAAAAAAGTTGTGGGAAAATATATAACTGACATAATTTAAGTTGTGGGAAGTAAAAGCCTAGTTATTGAAAGGAAAACGATCTAACAAAGAATTTTCCATTTTTTTGATTTGGGAAAATAAGAAAAATAATCATTTAAAAATAAATCTGAAGTAGCTCAGGTAGTAAAAATAAATGGTGACTTTTAAAATATAACCTTTTCCAATCTTACAAGTACTGTATAATTTTTATTTTCTTTTTAATTTTTATTGACTTTCTAGGGAGAGAAAGAAACATTGATTTGTTGTTCCACTCATTTGTACATTCATTGGTTGGTTCTTGAATGGGCCCTGAGCAGGGATCAAACCCACAACCTTGGTGTATCGAGATGATGCTCTAACCAACCGGCCAGGGCCGAGTGTGACCTTTATGACTGGATACATTTTTTTAATAACAGAAGTAGTTTATCTTGTTCTTTGGTTTATCTATATAAACCAAAAGAGATGGTTCAAGTCAGAGATGGCACTGGCTGCACACCTAAGCCTTCAACCTGAGCCTTAACAGACCCTGGAAACCTGGATCAAGCCGGTGACGGTGACATTAGAGAAACCCGGCATGGCCCAGTGGACGCCTCTGCCAGGGTCTCAGTTCCCTGGGGCTGCAGGCTCGGCTGGGGCAGGATGGCTTCACTCAGGGTCTCAGCTCACTCGGGTACTCGCGGGGTCCAGTGTGGATTGAAGACCTGACTTCCTTTTTGTCTCCTCATCTGCCTCAGTTGAGGCCACGTGGTTCTCACCAGGTAGCAACACACAACCGGAAGCTCATTTCCCAGGCTGACGGGTCTGAGAGAGTCCTAGAGAGAAAGCAGGTCTGAGTGACTGACCAGTTTGGCCATGACTTTTAATAACCACATTTTGGAAATAATATTGGGTCATTTTTCTGGGTTCTCTGGAGTCACTCAGTCCAGTCTGCACTCAAGGGGGTGCAATTGCAGAAGAATGTGGAAATCACGGAAAGCCACTGAGGAGACACGGAGAGAGCCCAGGAGGTCCATGCCTCGCCCAGAACCACAGACCGTTAAGAATCCAGGCCCAGGTATGAACCCTGCTCTGTGATCTCAAGATGGAGTTCTGGCAGCACCCAGGCCAAATCAGAAGTTCTGGAAAAAGCTGGGCTACTGTACCCACGTGGAGACATGCAGATGGCATGCACCCCTACTAACAACCCACTCTGTGTGAATGCAGCAGGGACAACTTTATGCTGAGCTCACACTTACATAGTTCTGAATTATGTTCCTTATTGAGTACTTGGAAAACCGAAGCCCACGGAGAAGCTGGGCCTGGACAGGGAATGTGATAAGCAGGCTCCAGATAAGGGTTTGTTCCCACCTGCCAGGTTAAGGCTCTCTCCCCTCCCACAGGTTTGGTGTTAAAAATCAGAAATCCGAACGTTTGGAGAAGCTGTTGCCTATTCCTCCTTAAATGGGACTGTATCCTCTAGGCACCCAGATTATTTGCCTACACACACACACACTCACACACACACTCTAGAAGTAAAAACTGAAAGTAGAATCTGAAAAGGAATATACACATGGGGTAACAAGAAGAAAACAGCTATTGGAAGAAACTTTGTACATGTGATGGCACTTCTCAAATTCTGCGGGTAGTGTCCCATGCATGACTGTGGGCATCCCTGCACAGCACTTGCTAGACTTATCTCCTTTGCACACATAGGAGAAAAACACCCCAGGAGAGACACACTGGCTTGTCCAGAATCCAGAAGAGGTGAGAATGAGGGGTGAGTCTGAACACAAGTCTGTTTCAAAGCTGAGACCCTGGCTGTACCAGACCTTCCCAGGTGGCTGTGGAAAGAAGACTGTTAGTGAAATTATGTAAAGATATGTCCTGCATGGACAAGGGGACATGGAAGTCACGTGCTTCTCACCAGGTAACAACACATAGCATAGAAGTTTGTTACCCAGGTTGATGGGTTTTAGGGTCTCAGAGAGAAAACAGGCCTGAGTGACCAACTGGTTCGGCACCGACTTTTCATTACCACATTTTGGAAATAGCATTGGATCATTTTGCTATGTTCTCTGGAGTCACTTAATCCAGTCCATACTCAAGAGGAAGGGCTTAGAAGACTATTTGAAGAGCTGTGATTCGAGGAAGTGACTACGAAAAGGAACTTTAGGAAGTGAAGTCACTTCCTTGGTAACTGACACCAACGGAACTTGGAAACCCTGTTACCAGGCACCCACATTCTAGTAACAGCCCCAGAGCCAGCTCACTTGGCAAGACAGACAAAGATGTGGTCCTGCAGTTTTCCAAATCCCCAGGGCTCTGAGTATTGGAAGCCCCTGTGTTGAGAACCTTTTCAGATGCTACAGACGTCAGCTGCATCTTCTTTCTCAACATCTCTGGCCATTTCCAGGAGGCCCCCTAAGGTAATACTTGGAACCAAAGACAGGCCTACGCAGGCCAAGTTACCTCTGTGAGCCCATCATGGGGGCTCCTGCACAATCCCCTCTATGTGCTGGAGGGAGGGACATGAAGACAGAGCCTGCCCTGAACAGTAATAGGTTGTTGTGCAGTACATAACCGTGGTCCTGTCCAAGTCACATCTCAGGTCAGAGTTTGCAGAGAGGAACTGGGAATTGCCGATGGGCCCCTTACCTGTGCCAATGTGCCTGCGAGGCACTGAAGCTGCCGTGTCTCTTCCCTCTTCAATGGATGTCTGCGTCAACAGTTGCGTGTGTGTGTATGTCTTCACCATCAAGAGCAGGGCCTGTCTTTTACCTGGAATTGTGGGTGACACAGCAACCACAAAGTGCCAGAACACGTGCATGATGACGGTCTGCACACCTAAGGTGGCAGACACGGTGGGTTATTCAAGGAGATCGAAAATGTACCCTTGGACAAAAGAGAATAATCACCTACCAGGACAGGCAGGGGGGCCAGAGTAAGCAAGAAAAGGCAAAGCAGATCGGTGATTCTGGGAGATCCCTGGGACCGGGTCCGTCCTGGCTTGAGGTGCGTTGGGAAGGACAACATTTGTACAGGGCCTGGCAGACCACACAGAATCCTGGTCTTCATGATCTCACATATGAACAGCTCCGGAGTGGCTCGATTTCAAATACAGTCTCCAACCTGTGGTCCTGCATCCCAAACTGACTCACTGTGCAGTCTGTGCCTCGTCTTCGCTCTCAGGTGCCGGTCTAGGGGCCTGAGACTTTCCAGAACCAAGGTGTGGACTCTGCTCTCAGACAAGAGAGCGGTGGCACACAGAGTGGAGACCTGCTGTAGGAGAACCTTGGGTCATTAAAACCATAACCTCATCTCTCTTTCACTACAACTGCAACCATTTTATACTATTCTGATCCTGCTGCTCTTTCAGGATGGAAATAGCTCGATTCACATTCCCCAGAGCAAAGCAGACTCTGCGCTTCGAGGGTGGCGGATGGTATGGCCCCAATCCCGGCTGTGCTGACAGCGATCCCCACCTGGACAGACTTCCGCTGAGACCCCCCTGCCCAACACGTTCGCGGTGTCCCTCAGAGACGCAGTGACATTTCCACAGTGCTATAACTGGGCCACTTGCTACTCAAAGATTCGTATCACAAGAAAGGGACCGCATCATGGACAGCTACCTCTAATACATTACACAGAGGGCCAGCTTCATTTTGCCCAGAGGCTTACACATGACTGCAGGGGTGGAAAGAAGGACAGAAGTGGACACAGACAGAGTTTGGACATATCATTTTACATGTCTGTTTTGTCACAAGGGATATTTTCCTCAGTGGTTCCACCTATATTTGGTACTGATAGTGGATTTCCATCAGCTTCCATATGAAATTCATTAAGAAAAGCAAGTAAGTAAATTCATTCAAGAAATCCTCTGAGGTCAGAAAACACTTTCTTGAAGAAGGCCAGCCAGTGTAGGAAACTTGGGCCAGAGTAGTGTGGTCGTCCCAGCAGACACACACTGCCCCCTGGTGGCCCTGTGAGACATGGCACCAGTGCTGCCGATCTTATGGTTCTCCCGGCAATAGAAGCCAACGCCAAAATGAGACCTTTTCAGGGTACCTTTAGACCACATTGCATTCTGCAAGGTTTAGCATCTATGGGGTGTGTTCCAGTGCAAGTCATTGTCTTGGCATTTCTCATGGTAAAGCATAAAGCAATTGTCAAATGCAGTATTTCAGGAATTATTTGGGGGCACCTGAGTCACGCCCAGGGTCCCACCACAGTGAAACAAAAAGTGTTAGCAGTAACTGGTCTACCCCACCACTCTGTGTGCTTGTTTTAAACAATAAATTATTAGTATAACAACAAGAACATATTTGTGAAATCCCCCCGATCACATCGATAGGAAAATATATTTTTTAAATTGGACAATAACAACATGTTTCTGTGATGCCCTCTACATTTATAGTTATTTTTAATGGGATTACCCTATATCCCTGGACAGTTTTTCACTTCATGTAAGCCATTATCCCGTCCCTATTGGTTTCCCCAAACATGTGTTTCATTGCTGCATCGTGTTCATTCTAAAATCTTGCACGTGAGTGACCTGCTTGTGTGCTTCCTGCTGCCATCTTCCTTCAGCCACCAAATCCCCTTTTTCTTTGAACATATAGACTTAACCTGTAGTCATCCCAGGCCGCTTCCAAATCTAGGATTACTCACTAACTTCCAGAGTCGTCCTTCTCAATCGTTTTCTCCCAGGATGCCAGGCACTTCCCACCGTCGTCTTCATTCAATGCGGTGCTTCTCCAAGGCCAACTCCTGCTCAGTCTAATTGCACTTTAGCCTTTAGTACAGTTTTTGGCATATGGTAAATACTCATTACTGATTGGAAAAATGTTATGAATCTGAATGAGCTACTCACTATGGCAGACAACTTTAGCTCTCCAGTGAAATGATTTTTTTTCTCTCAAGGTCCCAGGCTGTACTGCCTCTCCCAACCTCCCATGTGGCCACGTGACAGTTTCATTTGTTGCCAAAACAAGAAGAAAGAGATTCATGTGCCATTGCAGCCCTGGCCTGTAATGTTCTTCCTCATACATTTCTCCATGGTCTCCCCAATTCTGCTAATAGATGCAGAAGGCATGGATGCCCTAGGAAGAAGCCACAGGGTGGAAGAACTCAAATGAGCGTATGAAAGAGTACAGTGTCTCCAAGTTCAACACCCACCCAGCAATGATATTTGCAATCATGTAGTGATGTGCTGGGAAATTATGGGAGTCACATGGTCATGAAACATAACCTGGAAGTAGCACTGGTTCGGGCAGTTCCTCTGGCAGCCATCTGAGTACTTTGTACTCAGGTGCCAAAGTACAGCCTTCTGGTTGGACGCCTGCTAGTAAGTGCTGAGCAGAAAGACGGATGGTGGCCTCCTGTCAGGGAAGGCAGTCAGCACCCCTCAGGGACTGCCCACATCCGTAGTTCTCTCTCATGACAGCGGCAGGATTCACCCTCTTGCCTGTGCCCGTCTCATCCTGGGTTTTCAGCTTTGCGCAGAAAAATCCGATAAGAAGGAAACTACTAGCTTTGCTTTAAAACACTGTGTGAAGCTGGATGAGTCACCTCCCATTCTTGAAACACATCTCTGTATCCACCGTAGAGGATGCAGGAGTGACATCCACCAAGGTAATCTCAAGACCCCAGGTTTTGACACACTCCACATTTATGTCATCCTCCAGGAGTCGCAGAGCCACAGCTTTTTTATGGGGCACTATACTTCCTCCCTTGATTTACAAGTGAGGCAGAAAATCCTTCACTGGCTACAAAGCATGAAGGCCCACAGAGTCATTGGAGTACCTGTATGCTCTGAGGAAGGACAGAAGGTGCTCCTGGTACCCCTGCAACACAGTCCCGGGGAGCTAATTGTCTAAACCACCACTGTACAATTAGGTGATGTAGGCCACCTAAGGCAGGGTTGAACTCTGCCAGTGTGATTAGGTTGGAAACAAAATCACCATGGACCTCAGCCTACTCACCCCAGGTGGAATTTCTTCCACTGCAGGCCCACGCCACACATAACCACTCATGTAATAGGAGAGGTCACTGAGAGTGAACTCTGAACTCATGCTTTATGAAGCCTGAGCAGATAAGAAAGACAAAAGAAAAAACATTTGGGTACAACATAGAAAAATATACTCAATAATGTAATAACTATGCTTGATGCCACTTAAGTATTGGAAATATCAGGGAATACTTTGTAAAAGATATGATTGTCTGTTGGGAACCACCCTGCCTGGTTTCAGAAGTAGTAACTCCCTATGGCTAGGGCTGAGTAAAAAGACCTTGGGACCATAAGCCACTAAGGACACAAAGCTTATCTCCCGACAGGGGCACCACCTCTGCCTCCTTTACTTTACCCTGCTTGGCTCTGGGAGGATGACTGGTTAGCCAATGACAGGTAAGATTCCTCAAGGGAGGGACAACCTAAGACAGGCACAGTCCCAATGGGGCCATCAGGGAAGGACTTGGGGAGTTACAGAAAAAGGGGGTGATGGACCCTCACTCCTTGGCTTTGGCATAACGTGAATCCTCATTCTGTCTGTAAGAAGTCTCCTACAGAGACTTCTTGGCTGTCTGCATCCCCCACCTGACTTAAGCCTAAAACAATGCTGGAGGTGGGTACAGCCCTATGCAGGAAAGGGTGGGTTTCTAGGGCAATCAGGCCTAAGAAAAGAATTCATGAAATCCTGTGAAACCTGCTTTGCTTTGAATACCCTCAATTTAAATGATAAGGGTCCATGCACAAAATGAGTTTGTTTCCCAAAGTTTTGTGGCTGTTTAGCTATCTGACCCTGACTCAGAATGAGACCTCATAGTTCTTTGAATGTTATCAATTGTTTGATCACTACTGCCTGGCAATGATTGCTGAGCTTTACGTATACACCCTGTATTCCTATGCAAATTAAACCCAATAAAAGCCCATTGAAGAACAGGCTCAAGGCCCTTCTCCTTTGAGAGATGGGCCACCTTTCCTCCCCAAGCAGGTCATGTCTTGGTAGACTTATTCTCATCTGACAGCTAAGGGTGCTCTGTGGGACAAAGCTCCCCCACAATTGTCTAACCACTTTGCTGTACATCTAAAACTAATAGAAAATAATATTGAATGTAAACTACAATTGAAGAAAATTAAAAATTAAAAAAGTAGTTGGAGTCTGCCCCACCCTGAGGAAGCAGCATATGTTCTCCCAGGACACAACCGGGGCCACAGCATGGGGAGTGGGGAGATGCCCAGGTGACAGGAATTGAGACCCCCAATGCCCCAGGGTTTTGGCCTGGTGGGGATCGTGCCCAGGGCAGGTAGAAGATGAGAAAGCCTCAGGCCTGGAATCTACAGATCTGCATAAAAATAACTCAAATAATCCCTGTCTGCTCCTTTACTACCACCTTCATGGTGGAAAGAGTTGGTGCAGAGATCTCCATTACCTCTCCTAAAAATAGAAAGGCTTGCAGGGGAAACCTGCATCCCATAGCCTCAGGAATGTTATCAGAGTTTCTCTGCCCATGACCCCCAAGGCTCCCAAGGACATGGAATATGCTTTCTACACTCGTTTTTTTCTGAGCACAGAGAGGCAAGTGCCTTGGAAGTCGAGGTCTGGGACTGTAGTAACCAGTGGCAGAGTACTGGACTGCTCATCCTTGGATTCAGGTAAAGGTTACCGGGCCTGAGTCTCAGCACCTGCTTTAGAAAGAGGACCCATATCACCGCCACAATCCTAGTGAAAAGTCCCCATAAATGAACTAGTCATCCCAGAGCAGTGTGGACAGAAGAATGACTGGGGAAGTTTCTGAGACACATCTTCAAGCCACCTGGATAATGCAGGTCCTGCTGTTTTGTCCCCTGGAGCCCAGGAGAGCCCATGCCTTAAAGACCCCCCAAAAGAGGTGTGTTGGGCTCTGGGGTTTTCCTGATCACAGGGCAGTGCTAGTGCTGACCACCAGGGGCATGGTGAGTCCAGTGGGTTCAGGTGAAGCACTGGTAGCAGGAGTGTCACCTGGCCTCTTGTTTTTCTTTTCCTGTTCAGGCATGATGTGCGCCTCTTAATGTTAGCATCTCTTCCTAATATCTGGTTAGTAGTGGGATGGATCACGTTATGTCTTGCTTCAGCAACCAAGCCCTGAGCAGGTGAAATGTGCCCTTGCTAAAATAAATCAACAGCACCCCTTCCCTGTAAGCACTCACAATCCGGAGGGATAGATGGACAGGTTCACTAAACAAAAACAAACAACACAAAGGCACAGGTGCCACTCAGGAATGCAGTAGGGCATGACCAGGAGTGGGGGCTCCCTCGGGTCAGGGGTCCAACAAGGCTGCACTAAAGTGAGATTTATGTTTTCAGCAGCATGGCAAATAAGAGCTGGCCCTACACGTGTCTGGGAGTATTTATCCTGAATAAAAGCCACAACTGAGCAGAGACTGGAAATAAAAATGTGTTTGGACAGAAGAAAATCAGTAAAAAGACCCGTGTGGAGGCAGGGAGCTTGGGGGAAGGGGAAAAGGGGTAGAGGGCGGTGAGCAGGGTTAGAGCCTGGTGGGGTCCAGCCACCAGGCTCCATATGCAACTTGTTGTTGTGTAAAAACATCACCACACACTTGGTTTCTTAACCAACAAACGTGAGTATTCTCTCACCATTTCTTTGGATGAGAACCATTTGCATGACAAAGGGGCTTGGAAGTCAAGAGACAGCCCACGTATTGAAACCTGACCTATGACAGTGCAGGCATTGCCAGCCACAGGAAAGGACTTGTAATCAACAGTCTTGGGACAAATGGTTTTCTGTTTGGAAATAATACAATTTGATTTTCACCTTACACCACACACAACAATCAATTCAAGTTGTATTAAGATAAAAAAATGTAAAAAGAAAACCCTGAAAGCATTAGGGGGAAAATGAGAATGTTTAATGAAAATATATCATCATCCCTAAATTGATGTTGCATTCTATATTTTTAAAAATACTCTAAATTGTGACAAAACTTTGTTATTTAAGAGTGAATGTGAGTTTTGGAATTAGCTAAGATACACGTAAAGTTCATTTTAATACAACAACCCAAAGTTCATTTTAATCACATGGGATCCTTCAAATCTGCCAAACTTCTTTTTAAAACATAATAGTTTCTTAGCTCTGAAGATAAAATGTTGACTAAAAATGCCTATACCAGTCTAGGACCACTGAACTTAGGGCTCTCTTACATGAAAGAAAATGTATCTCTTTTAAGCTGTGGCTACTTGGTTTTGGGGGTTTTTTTTACTTGTAACCAAACAAAACTAATGCAATTAATAATAGGCATGGTAGTACCTAAGAATATGTTAAATGTCAACAAAGTGGCAGATATCAGCTTTTTATCAAAGCCAAAGTTCAGAAATTTGTAAGTCAGTATTGTCAAAAAGTTCTTTATTCCTCCTGCTCTGTCATGACAAAATCTGAAATCATCTTTTAATTGCCTCTCTTTGCGAGAGTTTCTGGATAACCTCAAGCATGCCTGGAGTCATCAGGAACATCTGTTGAGCTCACTCCTCTTATCAGTTTATATTTTCATCTGTAATTACATTTTGTGTTCATGGCCAATGCATGTCAATCAACTGCACCCTAAAAATTCCCAAGAAGGCCTATTGCTGACCAAATATTTTTCATAATTTTGTTTAAATTCATTTTTATGATTTTTGTTTAGATTGTTATTTAAGAGTTACTTAATCCATTGTTAATAAAGTGCCTGGGTTCTGTCTGTGAGGTCAGCAGAAATCCAAAATTAGCCCATCGAGCATTGAAGAAACCTGTTTCTTTGCCTACATTTCTGCTTTTCTCTGCTTGACAACATTAGATTTCAGTGAATAATCCAATGGCTTACATGCAATTCCCAGACCACCACTGTCCCACTTGAACACACCGAACAACACAAACAAATAACAAAGAGAATCCAGGCAATTTGAGGTCTTTTCATAATCCTAATAATGGTGTACCCAAAACAAGTCCTGAGAACTCAAAAATTAGTGCCAGAGACACTGGGGCTTTTACTTTAATGATAACTCTTGTATTTGGCTTTTCAGAAATTCAGTGTGATTTAAAAGTTGCCCATGGGAATCCTTTTCACTTCATTTCACAGTAGTCATTCAGTTGATTATATAACAAATGTTCTTTATACACCTATTAGCCTCCGTAGTAGAGAAGACAGGACAGAAGAGTAGAAAAGCCACTAAAAGGACCACCCTACGGCACTGACTACAGATGTCATTTTCATAGTTACCTTGGAAACTGTGAAAAACAGAAACTGTGGAAACATCTCTGTGTATGTGACTCATCTCTTATTTGGGTAATAAAAGGTCTAGGAAGAATAATTTGGGATTCTTGCTAATCATCTTGTTTACTTAAGGGAGAAAATGATAGGATACGACCTTCTGAGGTGGCACCTTTGGGCATGCGACAGATCACCATGAACCAAAACAGAGTATTATCCCCACCCAACTTGGAGCACATAAAACAGTGGGGCTTTGGGAAAGAGAAAGACCACATAAGGACCATAGAGCATCTGAGAGAGGGAGTCAGGGAGAGAGACCAAGACAGAAACTGCAATGTCTTTTATAAACTAATTTCAGAAGTTATATACCATGCATGAATAAACCAGAATTACAAAGACTCAATGTGAATGAATCTCAAAACTATTCCACAAAAAAGCAAGTTGCACAAGTACATACAGCATATTAAAAATTGGCATATATATGTATGTAAGTTTTTATGTATAATATACATACTTAATATGTATACAACTAGTATAAAATATTTATGTAATTACATGCAAGCTTGTTCATGTATAATGTGTAAATATATCATACAGAAAACATTTAAAGTCTACTTATCTTGTTTAAAGATTATGCATGTGTGTGTGTGGTCGCCACACAAAGTGTTCACAGAAGTGATAAACACCCAGCCTGCATAGCGATCGCCTCTGACAGGCGGTGGGGAGTGAAGTTGGGGGCACACACAAGGGCTTTACCTGGCAACATTTTATGTCTCAAGTTTAATTATGACTACAAAGCATTCGTTGTATTAGTCTATCTGCCTTTCTGCAAGTCTGAAAGGGTTCATTTAAAAATCAAATCATACAGTTATTTCCTCTAGAAAAGAAAATAGTAAAATAGGACTATAGACAAAGTGACTTCATTTTGCATAGATATGATTATATATATATATATATATATATATATATATATATATATATATTTGCATAAAGCTAGAGTAAAAATAAGAAAATGTTAACATTTAGTAATTTTAGGTGGAGGGGTCTTGGATAATGGTTGAATAGTTCCTTGCTTTGTTTCTTTTTTCAAAATTAGGAGAAAAAAATATAGCCATTTCCTATAAGGAAACACACTTCCTGAGGGAATAATCATCACCAAAGGGAGACACACCAGGCCACTTCAGTGACAGCTGATCACATTCTCAGCATCTCCACACGTGCCAACAGAAGCCAACAGAAACAGAAGCTAACGTTTTAGACTGGATGTTTCAAAACCTCACAGCAAATATGAAGAATACTTCCCCTACTTCCCCAAATAAAATGATAGCAAATAATTCCTCCATTACCCTGTAACTGGGTCTAAGTAATTCTGTAAGTCTGTGGCTTAATTTTAATAAAATGGTGGCATGGGAATGAAGGATGTTTTTTATTTGAAACATGAAAATGCACTAATCCCTTGGCTAACTTGCTGCACTTACTGGACTGCACACTCTGGGCTGTGGCCCCTCTGGCCTGCGTCTGGTCCCCTCCTCTGGCAGCAGCTCTCACTTTTCCCTCAGGAACCATTCCTCCCCACTCCCGGCCCACGTGGTATGGATGGGGGTGACCCACCTCCAGGACAGGTCTCTGGGAGTCTTCCTGGGACTTATGGTGAAACTCTCAGGAAAAAACTCCTTCCACCGAGGATTTAATTCTGGAGCTGCTGGTAGACATCTTGGCTTCAGAAGACAACACAGAAAAGCAGAGCCAAACCATGGATGGGGGTGGCAGGGGGAGTGGGCAGAGAGAGAGAAACTGACAAAGAGCTTGAATGTCTCTGTGACATTGTTGAGGTCCTAGATCCAACTTCCAGCTACGCAGAGCCTAAATTTGGGTATTCTTTTTTGTTACTTTGAGTATCAATAACTTGAAGTCAAAGGCACCTTCAGAGGTATACCTATATGTAAGTACTAAGTCATACCAAAATTCTCATTGTGAAAAGCAGGTACTTGTCAAGGTAAAGGAGCCCCTCCAACCCCTCTGCTTTCGGGGGGAACTGTAAGAACAGAGGATTCAAGTGCTCGAACGATCAGATCCAGGCAGATGGGACACTCCACTGTGCTGCTTAAGAGAGTCCTTAGCCTGACCCCCTAGGGTTTTGTGAAAGAGCCTGACAGATGTGTGAACACCTCATCAAATTGTGGGTAAAATGTTATGTGTACCCAAATATCTGTGCTTTTCTGGGGAAAGGGCCCGTGGGGTTCAACACATTAGTAAAGCGACTGATAAACCAAAAGAGGTGAAAATCACTTCTGAGTGACCCAGGCACAAGTGCAGTGTTGGGCCTGAGTTTCCATGTCTCTGTGTGTCGGGTGCCAGACGTTTTAACCAGAGAATTGGAAACAGAGAATAAGCAAGGTCTCCATTTTGACCTGGTGACACTATGAAATAACTTGTTTAAATATAAACCCATTATGTGTTTAAAATACTTCATTTAAAAAGTTAGTTTCATCACAGGCCACCTGCAGTTTCTACTACCTGAAGGATGGGCCAAGCATGTAGATTTAACAAATGACTAGAAGTCTGCTTCCTAGAAAAGCTCAACTATTCCCCCAATATCATATAAACAAATAAAAGACTGTAGTTTGCTTCTTCTACTTGCATAAAATAATAATTCTCAGCAGTATCAATACATTTCACATGCCACTGGTTAAATCTGGAACATTCATGCATGCACTAAAAGGCCTTCTGTTGCTATGGGGAACCTAAAACCATACATGTGTTCCAGCTTCCTTTACGGAGAAGAATATCATACTAAAAATTAAACTGAAGCTGTTGCTTATCAATAAGAACAATCAGGAAGAGAAAGAGGAAAGATTGCCCTGGAAAGAGCAGAAGAGGCTAGATTCGACTCCCAATGAAATATTATATTAATGTCTCATAGGCCTGGGGCCTGGAGAGACTAATATTCAAGCAGTAATGAGTGTCTCCAGACCCCAAACACCGACTGCACGTACCAGTTGCATTGTTTATTTGGGTCATGGGACAACAGAACTCCAGAATGACAGAGGCAGAGTTGAGGGACACTGAGCAGGGTTGTCCACAGCAGAGCCCAGCACAATAATGAACACCATCTGGAAATTGGCTATTGATCCCAGGCAAGTTCTGCCCTAAATAGCTAACAAGAATGGAAAATAACTTCATGTTTATGGCATGCCTGCTTAGAAGAGAAGCACTTACTGACCCTTTGAAGTAGAATCGCAGAAATAAGTGTCGACATTTCTGTGTTGGATAGTTCTTTTTTGTCGGAACTGCAAATCCTGGAGCCCTACTCCAGACCTACTGACTATAAAGTGAGAACAGAGCCACCCCTCCTGTGCTTCTGAGGTTGGCTAAAGTTTAAGGAGTAATCAAACTCAACTCCTCATCTTACAATTTCAGACCAGAGAGGCTAGTTAAGTACTGCCTACCCAAGGTCCAAAGAGCTGGTCAGCAGCCAAAGCCATGCACCCTATCTCCCCCTCCAGAGAGTTTGCTATGAGTGTGCTCGCAGGAAGACATGGCTGTCCTGCAGGGGTATGTCTTCCCAGCACCCACCCCAGTAACGACACATGGAACGTCCTACTGCACAGCAGGAAACAGTCCAAGACTGTCTGACTGTGCTTCTCAAACTTGGTCTCCTCCAGTCAAGATGGAGGTGTAAGTAAGCACATTTCGCCTCTTCGCACATCTACAGAAAAAAATTACAACTAGACTTCAAAACAAATATCACCATAAACTGTCAGAAAATCGACCTCCATGAAAGTCCAACAACCAAGGATTTAAAGAAGCCACATTCATCCAGAAGGGCAGGAGGGATGGAGACATGGAGACAGTGCAAAGATGCACGGAGAAGCCATGTGGCGCAGAGAGGCAGCTGAATGGGTGATCCCACATTCACATGTGGTAGATGAAAATTGGGAGGGATACCTCGGGAGTGAGGCATTACAGGCCCAGGCCAGACCACACAGCCCATTATTCCAGCACCAAGAAGACAAACCCCTATAACTTCTGGCTGTAAAAACCAGTGGGCTTGGGGTGGTGGAATGAACTGCTGGATTTTCAGGAGACTCCTCTTAAAGGGCCCCCATGGACTTAGGAATTTATGCAGATGCACCCCACTCTGAGATTCAGCATCAGGGCAACAGCTGGAAGGGCACCAGTCACATATGGGGGAGAAGTGAAGTGACTGGAAACAGGGTGAGGGCTGGACAAACCTTTGGAAGCCAGGCACTGGCATTGCCCCCTCTCTAAGCCCTCCGCCCACACAGCCACAAAGCAGTGAAGTGGGTTGCTTTGCCCCAATGATTATCTAAGGCTCCACCTCACATGATTTATGGGTGCCTTTCCTATAATAGGCCATACTACTAAGACAGGGAGTCGAAGCAGCTCTACCTAATACACAGAAACAAACACAGGGAGGCTACCAAATAGAGGAGATAAAGATATATGGCCCAAATGAAAGAACAGAACAAAACTCCAGAAAAAGAACTAAACAACATGGAGATAACCAACCTATCAGATATAGAGTTCAAACTTGGACTAGACTACCAGGTTTCCTAGGATTTTGTGCAGAACACTTCACTTTTATTGACATTATTTTTTCTAAATGTATGTTAATAACATGAGTAGTTTACAATGAGGCTGCTTTATTGTGTTATTCCTTCTTGACTGCTATCACTAGATCCCTATTTTATTATGCAATCACTTGGAGTTAGAAGGTCCTTATTTTTACAACCATAGTAATTATTATTATTACTGATGCTGATAGATATATGTTGATTTAAGATTTAAAAGCTTACTGTGAAGTTGACTAGAATAGAAAGTAGCTTATGTATGTTTGAAAGTAAAAAATGTTCAATTCTATGCATTTGAGAAAACTTGCTCTTGATTGTTTATTAAAAAATAGATTGCTGTGAAAAAATCATTTTTATCTCTGGTAAATTAGTATAAAAATATTAAATAAAAAAATAAACTACTTCTTATTTGCCCAGTGTTTCTGCTCTTTTTAATAAAAGATAAATGCACTCCCTCCCTGGCATTGTTAAGCCACATCCTGACTTCTCTGCCCATACCCTCTGGGTTAATTGTGTGGGAATTGAGGTCTCTAAGTACAAAGGAGACTTGTGAGGCCAATTTGCTTTGCATGGGAAACTGAATGAGCAGGGTAAGGGCTGCTGACACACATCTGAGGGAGGATGGCTGCATGGGGGCCTAGACTGCTTGAGAGGCCAAGGACAGGGAACGTCACAGTCAAAATGGGTCTGCCTGCTGTCACTGTGACCCAGACTTATGCGAGCAAACTCTGTAGAGATGGCAATTTTTCTTTTAGTGTTATTTGTGCAATTTCTTGGAATAATCTTGCACATCTGAGTAAATGTTTTTATTCAGATTACTAAGGATGTTAAAATAAAATGAAATGAACTGTGATCGATTTACAACTGTATCGTTATTTAAATTGCCATCCTCTAAAATGTCTCCATACTGAGAGGTAACAGTTAACATTTTTGTTGTCTTTTCATAGATCTCCCTATGCAGACACACACACAAAGAAAGTTTTACATAGAAAGGGTCATAAACCTGATGTTTTATCATGAACACTTGTGTTTAGTTTTTTTCCTACTTTCTTTTTCTTTTCTGTCAATATATCCTTCCAAATAGTTTTCATTGTACAATCACATACACATATAGTCATATACATCAAATTAGTAATATGTAAAGTAAAATAATAATTATAATTATTATTATGTTCAACATATACAACAGGACTGAGTATTTAGAACAGTGCCTGAAACATTATGGATGCTCAGTAAATATTTGTAGAATAAATTACTGATTTGCTGTATAAAAATAGGATAATTACATGTATATGTAATTTTTATATAATTATTTTCATTATATATAGTTATCCCATCTTCCTGTATCTAGCTTTATCACTCAATGCTAGGTATTCTCTCCATATATATTTAATTAATTCTTATTAATGGTTGCTTAACATCTCATGATTATATGAAGGTAACATCAATTTACTTATTTCAAATTGATAATCAAGATGCTTTTATTTTTTGCCACTATAAATAAATAATAGCTAACACCTAATAAGTATGTACCAAATACAAAGCACTTTTTTTTGGCACTTTACTTGTTTAAAGTCATTCAGTTATGGTTATTCTCTTCATTGTAGGAAACTGAACCGGTGTGGGTAACAAATCTACCCAAGCCTATACAGTCAGCAGGCACTAAACTAATCAATGTGCCTTCAAAGTACCTTTCAATGAACTGCTTCTATACAAGACAGTAACCAACACAATTGCACAGATGTCCTAATGGAATGGTGCTTTATTTCTAGCTGACAGTTTCCCAGGAGCAAAATTATTATGGAAGAATATGTATATATTTTATATTGACAGATTGCTTCACAAAAAGGAAGTATCAGTTTACATCTCCACCAGCTTGTATGAGATAATTCTTTCCTCCAACAGATTATCATTTTAAAATGTTTTTATTTCTTTTTTTGCCAATCTGGTGGGTCAAAAGTGATATTGCATATAGATATATGTCTCTGGCAGTAATGAGGTTGATCATAATATGTTTATCAGCCATTGGTTTGCTCTACTGTAAATCACTGTGTTAGGGTTCTCCGGAGAAGCAATATAGAGAGAGTATATTCACATGATTATGAAGTCCTGGAAAGTCCAAAATCTTCAGTCGTCCAGCAGGCTGAAGACCCAGAGAAGGGTTGCTGGTGCAGCTCAAGTCCAAAAGCTATGAGGCTGAAAACCCAGACCTCCTTGCAACAGAGCTACGAGATCAGACTGCCTGGACTGGAAGTCTTATTAATGGCTGAGTTCCTGAAATAAGAAAAACAACCTGCTTCATAGGGTTTCTGGAAACATTGAAGGAACTGCTTCACATTTTATAACGTTCACCTGATATTTGTTCCATTATAGGGATTTGTTATTCTTTTTAGCAAATTTAAGAATATAGGGATGAAATCACTGCCTGTCATTTACAAGACACAGGATAACAACAAAAATCAGCATATGGGGATCTTCTGTCCCTAAGTAACAATCTGTTTTCAACATGTACCTCATAAGAATCTTTTATAGAAGATACACAAGGGTGGATTTCAGATCATTGTTTCCTATGTCACAGATGCCAGGACTTTTTCAAAGACTTTCTCTATTTTGCCGAAAAAATTTTAAATGGCAAACGGTGAGACCAATCATCAATAGAGGTGTTATTTTTAGTGAGGATTTTAACTTTTAGAATAGTAAAGAAGTACAAAGGTATGTAGTAGTGATGAACTACACATCTTGAAGTCAGCCATGTGCAGTGTTGGGTTGCCTGGAGTTAATTATTTTGGGAAATCTTAGTCTAGGTGAAATACTTCAGAAGTGTTGCTTAATTATTGTCCCTCTGGCTAAGAAAAAGAAATACGAAGACCCTAAGAAATTACCATCAGAAACAAGAACTTTGAAAATTTACCTTGCAAAAAATTATCAATCTTGTTTTAACTTTGGGTTTCTCACTTTATAACCCTGGTTTTGTTTTAAGGATTAGAAGTAATGCACATAAAGTACCCTGCACAAAGTAATGTCACAGTAAATGGTGGTAGCTATTACTGTCACTTCCTGCCATTGAGAACCATGTATTCTAGTATTGAGTACCTTCTCCCAATGCCTACCACATATCTGACTATCATATAAATATTTATCACATGAGTAACAACAATGATAGGTTGCACTCTGCGGCCCAACACTGGAGTCAGTCCTTCGGAGTTCAACTGTGGTCAGGGGAAACAAAACCCCTCTCTAGCTTACTCCCAGTGCTGAACTACAATTCCCAGGATGCATTCGAACTCCGTGGTTGCAGTGCACCCTGGGGAAAAAAGTCTCCGGCTCTCCCTTGGACAGGTAAGAGGAGAGCTATAGTTTGGGAAAGTACGCGGTTCTAGCGTAGGCACGCATAGAGAAGGCGCAGATCTTCTCGTCTGAGTTCTGCGGCACTTATTTTGAGTAGAGGAAGTTTAGCCGGAAGAATTTAAGGACCGTTCCACTTCCGGTAACACCGGGTGCAATTGAAAGATGGCGTCCTCCAAATTGGAACAGCAGGCTACAACGGCTGGGAAAAGAGAATTTCATAACCAGAAGCTGAAACCGGATAATCAAGGTAAGACTGTGTGAGGACCGAAGCCTGGGCTTGGATATTTAGTTGCGATTGCTTGCTTCGCTTGCTGGGAACGTGTAACCCTGGTTTGAGTCTGTTCTCTAGAGTTGTGTACCTATAATTGCTGGTTTTTAGTGTTATTGGCCAGACCTACGAAAACCATCTTGCAGATACGGTGTCGGTCACGTGTTCCTAACTAATCGCTTTTGCTAAGGGACCCCAAAGTGAATTTGTTGCGGAATTCGTCTTCTGAAAAATGATGAGTAATTAAGAAATTTTGTAGGGCATTGCAAGAGTTGGCGGCGTTGGGTGGAAGTCCTTAATATGAGGGATGCGGTAGAAGGCCGTTAAGTATTTAAGAGAACACTGATAATAAAGGAGTGAGACAGATAATAGTGATAAGAAGGAGATATCTGGCGTGTCCAGAACGCTAGTTTGTCAGTTCGTGAAGAAATTTTGGAAAGATTATTATTATTATTTTTTGTCAGAATGCTAAAATATTAGACGATATGGCTCCCATTCTTTAAACTGCCTTGCTTTTAAATTGCTGTCCTGTTTTGTTTTTAGCTGGTTTTATCCATTTTCTTCAGTATGAATGACAGGAAGAGAGGCTAAAGAAATAACCCAGGGCTTCAGCAGTCATTCTTATTGAAAGTGTTAAAAATCTCGAACTCTCATTCTATAGGCATTATAAAGTTATTAAAGGTGTTTTGTTTCTTAATTACGAACATACATAGCAGAGTACAGTGTATGTGCAGCTTTAAGACAAAACCAACACATGAGAAAGGACCACTGAGCAGAGTACAGCACTACTCCACCCAAAACCCCCTACAAGCACCTCAGATCATTATATTCCTTTTCTTTTTGAGACATGAAGTAACCGTTCTAAATCATGTTAATCATTCTGTTCTTTTTCTTTATCATCTTTACCACCTTTGCACAAAGCGATTTGATTTTGCCAGTTTTTTTAAATTTTATATGAATGCAAGAGGAATATAGGCATGGTTCTGTATCCTGCTTCTTAGACTTAACTTTGTTTTTGTTATTTAATCAAGGGCAGTACTTGAAGTTCTAGTTTCTTCTTTTCACTACTATATGATGTTCTCTTGTATGAATATGTGCTAATTTATATTTTCATTCTACCATTAGTGGGCATTTACATTGTTCCTATTGTTTGCTATTAAAATAGTACTTCTATAAACATCTTTGTATGTATCTCTTGGTTTACATGTTCGAGAGTCTCTCTAGGTTACGTACATGGAATTGGAATCTTTGAAGTGTAGGGGATGTTCAGGTCAATGAGAGTTCTCATTGCTTTACAAACATAGTAACATTTGGTGTTATCTAAATTATGAATTTCTGTCATTTTGGTAAGTATGAAGTGGTACCTAGATGGGGTTTTAATTTGAACTTTTCTTACTACTAATGAGGTTGCACATCTTTTCACATGTTTTAGGGCTATTTGTACTTCCTCTATTGTGAAACTCCTTTGTATTTTTGCCAGTTTTAAAATTAATAATCATTGAAGTTTTTAAATTGAGTAGGGACTTGGTCAGATGTGCATTTTAAGCAATGGCCCTTGTAGATTTTGAGTGTTTTTTTTAGGATACTGGGAAGTGAATGGTATATGAAGGTTAGCTAGTTCTCTGTGATTTCAACCAGAAATAGCTAAGTGAATGTGAGTATAAGAAACAAAAGCAGGTTTACCTGACTGGGGTGGTTAACGTGGACTATACCAACCTGCTTCTCAGACTTTAGTGTGCATACAAATCTCCTGAAGAGATTGTTAAAGCAGAGATTCTTGAGCCTCACCCCAGAGATTCAGATTCAGTAGATCTGGAGTGGGGGCCAAGAATTGCATTTCTAACACACTTGCAGTTTATGCTCACACTGCAGGCCTATGAATCGTACCTTTGAGTAGTACTGATTGAAGTTATAGCTGTTGGACTTAAGAGGCTCCTGAAATCCAGAACCAGGAGTTTTATTTAATAAATGCTGTGAGAGATAATTTATGGCCCTTCAGAGGCATTTTGTCTTAATGAAAGGACTGAATGTTTTCTTTTATTTATTTATTTATTTCGAGAGAGAGAGAGAGAAATAGAGGGAGAGAAACATCAATGTGTAGTTTCCTCTCTAGTGCTTCCAGCTGGGGACCTGGCCTGCAACCCAGGCATGTACCCTGACTGGGAATCGAACCTGTGACCCTTTGGTTCATAGGCCAGTACTCAGTCCACTGAGCCACACCATCCAGGGCTGAATGTCTTTCATAAAATGGGAGAAATAATACTGGTTCTTCTACCTTTCACAGTTGTCATGAAGGGTATACAGAAGTAAGGCATGTGAAAACTCTTGGGAAAACCTCAAACCCTATGCCAGTGGTTATTACTAAAAGTTTACACCAAAGTATTAACTTTAAAAAATTTTTATGCACATGCACACACATGCAAATATAGTATATACATACATACACATATTCAGGCTTTAGTAAAATTCAAAAGGTTACTTATATTAAACTAGTCTTGTAAACAAAATGGTATTTGAATCTTCAACTCTTCTTAGCACAGTGGAGTACAGTGGAAATTTCTTGAGTACCCATTATCTGGCATATGCTGATTAGTATGGATCCAAGGGGGTCTCTTCCCTTAAGGAACTTGGCTTTATGAGGCAACTGAAATATGTACAAATAATTTTAATATAGTATGTTGACGATAATGATAGAGACCTGCTTTTTTGACTGTTGAATAATCTAAAAAGCATAGGAAGATGGTCCTGGCCTGGAGGTTCAGTTGGTCGGAGTGTCGTCCCATGCACTGAAAGGTTGTGGGTTCCATCTTCAGTAAGGGCACTTACCTAGGTTGCAGGGTCAATCCCCAGTCAGGGGATATGGGAGGCAACTGATCCATGTTTGTCTGTCTGTCTGTCTTTCTCTCTCTCTCATCAATAAACATATCCTCAGGTAAGGATTTTTTTTAAGCATAGGAAGAGGAAATGCAAGTAGAGTACTGGAAGCTTATAAATGTATGCATATAAATGTCCAAAAGTAGGTTAAAATCTGATGTGTACATTTTTTTTCTGTAGATGAATCAGAACTTCTCACTGTTCCTGATGGTTGGAAGGAACCGGCTTTTTCCAAAGAGGACAATCCCAGAGGACTCTTGGAGGAGAGCAGTTTTGCAACTTTGTTCCCAAAATACAGAGAGGCTTACTTGAAAGAGTGCTGGCCATTGGTGCAGAAAGCACTGAATGAACATGTATGCATATTTTATATATTTCTTTGAGATTTTGCTCCTATTTATAGCTTTTTAAGTAAGTGTGTGTATGCTTTTGGATTATTTTTAAAGCACCAGCTAGCATAATTGGTTAATTTGGTTCCTTTGGTATTTGAAACATGCAGGATAAGCTTTATTCTTGTAATCCATTTGTTTATAATTTTGTGAATAATAGAATACTTTGAAAAAGTCACATACCTTTAAAATTATAGGGATTTCATGGCCTGTCTGGCAATCATCTGTGAACCCCAAGTTTCAGAATGCTTGGTCTATGCAATGGTAGTGGCCGTGCACCTGTGCAGTTTGAGTTGCTTAATTTTCATTTTAAATGAAAGCTGTGAATGTGCCAACTTCCCTGTTTGTTGCTGCTGCCGTGCCCCTAGAGCAGTGTATTTGTTTTTGTTACTCAAACTGTGGGTTGAAATCTGTTAGTGAATCCAGAAGTCAATTTAGTGTCTATAACAGGTCTTTAAAAAGAAGGAATGTATCACATGTGGTAAGGATCATTTTATGAAGCTTTTGGTTCATTTATATACATGTATATGTATATGGGTGCTAGATTGTGATATAAAATATATTTCTCAAACTGAGGGACTGCTCTGGAGTCGTTTGTGCCCATTGGGTATGAGGGTGGCTCAGCAAACTGCAAGCAGTGTGTTACAGCTGTCTACACCTGCGGTTGGACTTTCTGTCTCACTCCATTTCTCTGGCTCTTGTTCTCACTCTCACTCTATAAACTCATAGCAACCCAACCTTACGTTGAATAATCCATTACCCAGTATGTTGAAATATTCTTCAGAATATGCCCAAATATCAGAAAATAGCATTGTTACAGGCTTTGTTGAAATCTGGTGCTCTCTACTGAGAGTCGATGCATTATTTTCCAAGTATTGCTTCTTTCTGAACCTATGGTAGTTTGTTTCTACTTTGTCTGTATTTAACTAATTCAAACCAACTTGAAAAAAAGTTGTAAAGGGGAGTCCATTGTCACCCTAGGGAGCAGGTGGTGGATTAGAGTTAGGTCCGGGATAGGGAAGCCATAGAGCTTTATGGTTTTACCTTAGGTCTTAAGTATGGCCTCACTTGGATAGATATATATTTTTTAACGAGAGTTAATCTCTATTTCAATAGGTACAAAGTATTCTACAGCCAAGTAAGTATAAATGGTTTCAATTGTTTGAGTTTCAGTATATTTTGAAGGATGAAAGTAATCACACATTCTTTATATTAACTACCCAGCTTCTTCAGCTTATAATTTTAGAGAGAGCTTAACTCACAGTAATTAATAGTTAGATTAGGAAAGGCTCTATAATTATCTAAAATTGAGTGCATTTTTAGACAGCTGCTTGTTTGCACTTTCCTTTCTGTAGCACGTTAACGCAACCCTGGACCTGATCGAGGGCAGCATGACGGTCTGCACAACAAAGAAGACCTTTGATCCGTATATCATCATTAGGGCCAGAGACCTGATAAAACTGTTAGCAAGAAGTGTTTCATTTGAACAGGTAAATTTGCAATTACAGAGATTTTACTTTATTTTTGCCGACATTAGAGACAACATACAACACTGCATCCATCCATCCCTGCCTTCCCTTGTTCTCTTGCTCCGTTCTTAGAGTTTTCATTATTCTGCTTGGATACCATTGTGGACTTTGAAAAGAATGCATTTGTAAAGGATATTGGTGGCACATTTTCTTTGTTTTTGTTTTTGTTTTTTCCAAAAGGCAGTACGAATTCTTCAGGATGATGTTGCATGTGACATCATTAAAATAGGTTCTTTAGTAAGAAATAAAGAAAGGTTCGTAAAAAGAAGACAACGGCTTATTGGTCCTAAAGGATCTACATTGAAGGTACTTTTTATTACTAGAAAATTTGAGTGTATTCCTCTGTCATTAGTTTTCCAGTATATTTCAACTGAATTTCAACTTTTCTTTTGATGTAGGCACTGGAACTCTTAACAAACTGTTACATCATGGTTCAGGGAAACACAGTTTCAGCCATTGGACCATTTAGAGGCTTAAAAGAGGTGAGAATAAATACCTTTAGTTAATTGTCATCAGAGAATAAATAATTTGGTTATATTGTTTTATGATTATTGTATTTTTTTCAAGTGTGCCTTGTTTCATTACCCATTAATAAATGCTCTGTGCTTCCTAGAATTTGAGGGAGTCATCGCTCTCGGGCCCTAACGTATTATGGCCAACCTTTGACAGTTATAGAGACATCAGATTCTCAGTCAGAAGGTCTGCACACCATCACTCCTTTCACTGCAAATTTTAAATGGGTATTTAGGTGCCTCTTCGTCTATAACACACAGAAAAACATGTTGTAGTCTCATGTGCTCAAATGCTGGGGAATTGAACAGATCTTGTTATTTGCAGTAATGTATACAGCCAGTAGAAACCAAACTCAAATTTTCTTTTCCTTTAAGATATATTTTCTTTTGTTTGAATTTATTGTAATGTCTATTTAATGTTTTCGAGAACATTTTGATACTGTTGTCTGGATCTGGCTGTGAGGTCTTGCTTCTTCCTTTCCGGGGCCTTTGATGGAATTCTGTTGGACCTTGTTCTTGTAAATTACCTGTTCTTTTCTCATGGGGCAATATAACTTAAATACATTGAATATTTTATGATTCTATCAAGCCTAAATATATTCAGTACTTACAACAGGCCACTGAGGTATTTTCATTTCTGCATTGAAAATGAGAATACTAAAACAAGAAAATTAAGTGATTTGTCCATAAAAAGCAGCAGTCTCATTATTTGAGTCCACATTTTCTAACTCTAAATCCCCCCTCTTCCCCCCTAAATCACAGTCCCAGAGTATTGTGCTGGTTCCATATGTCACATTTTAGCAGTACAGTTGAGAAACTTTATTGTACCCTGGGGAGGTTGACTATTATGAAAGATCTGTCAGCCACTAAGAGCAGTTGAAGGAACTGTTATATACAATTTGGTAGCCATTGCCTGGTTTGTAGGATATTTTGCAATGTAGTAGTCATCTATCTTCTACCTAGTTCAGTAAAATCTTTGTAAGTGACTAATTCATTTTCCTTTGCAAATTTCAGGTTCGAAAAGTAGTCCTAGATACTATGAAGAATATTCATCCAATTTATAATATTAAAGTAAGTGTTAATTATATATTGCTGTAATAGTGGAATGGTCGTCATGCTCCTTTTAGCTATAGCAACCTTTCTTGAAATTAAATTTTTATAAAAGTCTAATATACAAAACAGATAAAGCAGAACTATTTTGGGTAAATTAGAGGTATTCAGCTCATTCAACTCTACCCCATTCCTGTAGTTACTTCCTTGGAAGCTCAGGAGCCCAGTATTGACAGGGGCATTGTGATGTATTACGTAGTTCTAGTACAAAGAAAGGCTCTCTAGAATTTGTTGTAGATGATACCAATTCTGTTTTCTTAGATTTTGACCCCATGTATTAGATTTAAAGATGTGGTCTTTCAGAATTCTGCCTTTTTCTATTAAATAAAGCCTGGAATATTTCAGATTACATTAAAACCTTTTTCTTTTGGTGGGAGGGGATTTAACACTCATTATTTAGTTTACCCAAAATAGCTCTGTATTTTCTCTTTTATATGCCAGCCTTTTGAGAGAGACCTGTTATATCCCTGTGTGTACAGAGTTCATGACTATACTTGGAAATGAAACCACAGTACAATGAGCTGTTTCTGATGGGTATCTATTAAGCAGTCCACTTAGATATGATGAGGTTAAGTTAAAAAGTCTCTGTTAGATTGGAGTGGAAGAGCAATTCTGAGGTACATTAGGACATTAAAGAAAGTCATGTGTCTGATGCCTGGTTTGCCTCCTCTGATGTTCTAATCTCTATAAAATTCAAACCTTTGAACTTGAGTGGAGAAAATGTGAGAATATTGGTTTTGTCTGATCATGAGAAAGTTTGCTTTTTTTATCTCCTGTGATATTTCAGATGCTACTGAAAGCTTCCTGCTTGCAGGGAGTATTATGAAGAGCTCTCCCTGCTGTAAAATTGAGTTTTAAGGTTTAAAGAAATAATGGTTGAAAAGCTGGATTAGTCTTCTTCATTTCAATTTAACAATCCTGAATTTCTTAATCTAAATTTCTGGTTTTATGATCCTTGGGTAAAAATCAAGATTACATGTTTTTTTCTTTATGGAATTGCATTTCTTTAAGAGACTAAGGTAGGATTTATAAGAACAATATTTATAATGTCTTAGTTTGAAAAATGTATGAGTTCTGAAATTGAAATTTTGCATTATTTGTATATTGCATGACTAAAGACCTTAATGATTAAAAGAGAATTGGCAAAAGACTCTGAATTAAGATCACAAAGTTGGGAAAGATTTTTGCCACAGTTCAAGCACAAAAATGTAAACAAACGCAAGGAACCAAAGAAAAAAACTGTTAAAAAAGAATATACACCATTCCCACCACCACAGCCAGAAAGTCAGGTCAGTATTAAATGCTGGATTTTGTTGCATGAGGAGGAAACTGTTATGATCAGTTTTGTCAAAAACTTTGCTAAGGGTATTTTAGGTGGAATTGGTGTGTGTGTGTGTGTGTGTGTGTGTGTGTGTTTGACTATGCAGAGACAGAAGAAAACTGAACATAAGTGTAAATAGGCTTATTTTAGGCAACATGCTTAGGGGTGGGGAAATGTGAGTGTAAACTATATCAAGGTCGTTGGTGTCACTTAGGTCCCTGTAGCCACTAAAAAATTCAACGATTTAGCCCAAAATGCTCTCTGTTCTGCTTTAGTTTCATTCCTGTGACCATGAGCTATATGACTGCTCCAGTTTTGAAATCTTAAATTCTAATATTATTCTTTTTCCAAGTTACGAATGCCTCTCATTTCATCCACTGTCTTCTGAATTCATTTCCATTCCAAAATTTCCTTTTCCGTCTTGCCCATCGTTTTGCTTCATGCTCCCCTTTCCTTCTGTCCCACCTGCCCAGCAAAAAACTCTTAAACTTGGATCGGCCCTATAACGATGTCTTTTCCATAATGTGGCTACCAGACGTGAGTGGGGAAAGTCATGCCTTTGGTATCTACCCACTACAGATCTATGTTTCCAACCTCTGATAGGTCCTCAGAATTTTGTGGCGGTTCTGTGAATCCTCTTAGTTTTCTAGGCACCCTCTTACTTCTAGCAGATGACACTGAATTTTGTTTTACTGAAATATTGAGACCATCAGGCAAGAATTCTTCCAACTTCCTCTTCTCTCACCTACATGTTTCCCATCTGTATCCTTTATTTACCTGCTCTTTTAGTTCTATCTTCACCTGTCTCCTGAGGGGTCTTGCTGCATTATTCCGTCCCTTGGAAACTTTTTCCTTTCTGCTAGTTTTTTGTGTTGAGCATGTGAACCATCCGTTTCTGGGTACTGTCTTCTCCACAGCCCAGTGTTTGAAGTTTTTCGGGGAAGGTTTAATGAAAGGTCAAAGGGAAAAGACTGATGATGAAAAACAGCAGAGGTGCTGGGTCCTGAGGTCTCTTCTGGAAAGGGAAGGATGTGAAGACAGGAAGAAAGTGGTGGTTGGGGGAAGAGGGAGGGATCCAGGTACTAAACTGCGCTTCTGCAGCCCCTGCTCTACCTCTTACGGCCTGTCCTGAGGTCAGTGATCGTCTTGTCTTTCTCCCGGACAACTGTACACTCCTTAAACAGTGATGTCTCAGTTGATTTATTCTGCCACTTATTTGCAAATAATTTATTTAGCCTCTGTATGCCTCAGTTTCCCCATACATAAAATGGGGATAATGATAACACCTATCTCAAAGAATTAATGAGAAATTAATTAGTAATTGTAAAGAGCTTACACCTGTAAAGAGTTTAGAACATTATCTTAAACATAATAATGCTGTGTACGTGCAAGATAGATAAATTATTCAGTCAACTGTATAGTGAATGAATGAGCTGCAGCTTTCTCTAGTTAGTGTTCATTAGTCACCAAATCCCAATAATTCTTGCTTGCCATTTTGCATGTCACTGCCTTTATTTCAGGCTTTTATTGCTTCTCCATTCTTCTGTACCTTAAAAAATGCTGTTTTGGTCTCTTCATTCTTCTCAGAAATTTCATTTGTTTCTAAATCATGTCCCACCTCCTTAGCCTCACATTCAAGCTTCCTCAAAACTATTTTTCCAGTTTCCTGCTACACTTTTCCAAGTCATTGACCTTCCCCGCCACAAAAAGCCTGTGTGTTACTCAGCGAACATGTCTCCTACTCTCCTGCCCCCATGCTTTTGTGCAGGTTTTCCCTTCAGCTTAGAGAAAGTCCCCTTCTTTCCTTCTCACTCCCTTAGTGAATTAATCGTAGGGTTTTGACCCCACCGTTTTTACCTCATGGGCATTCCTTTCTTAGGAAATGACTGTCATCTACACTATTTCTGATGTAATTGTAAATACTGATTTCAACAGATCGATAAAGAATTGGCTACTGGTGAATACTTTCTGAAGGCAAGTCAAAAGAAGAGGCAGAAAATGGAAGCAATAAAGGTAAGACTGTCTAGCTTACAACATTAAAAGCTAAGTTCACAGAAACTTGAATTCTTATTTAACTGTAAGTTGTGTTTTACTCATGTATCCTTTATTAATAATGTAGGCTAAACAAGCAGAAGCTCTCACTAAGAGGCAAGAGGAGAGAAACAAAGCTTTTATTCCACCTAAAGAAAAACCAGTTGTGAAACCTAAGGAAGGTAAGACTTGTTTTCCAGTTCTTGGTGTGATGGTAAAGTCTGTTACATGGAAAGTAGACCTTCGGTGAATTTATCTGAATCTCTTTGAGTGTTAAGAAATAACCTTATCTTCAATTAATTCACATAGCATTTCATTAATCACTAATCCTACTGACAAGGGACAACTGAGATAACTTACAGGTTGGCAGCAGCCAATGCCTAGGTTAAGAGCATCCCAGACTGCTCATCCTCTCCTGACCTCTGGATGTGCGTGGGAAGGACCTTTCATTTTGAAAGATAGAAACCAGCACAGTGACTCCTCTGTAAAAATCAAAGCCCTGAGATCCCTGAGCTCTGCTACTGTGCAGAGCTGTCTCAGAAACAGCTTATCAGAAGTTGTGCTTTTCTGCTCTTACTGTGGTCTGTGGCTTAAAGTTTGATCCTGTATTGTTAACGTGGATTTCTGTCACCTTGGGCTAAGGGACACCAACTAAATAATGGGGGGTTCTATTCAGGGGCTGTTAAACAGATGCTCAGAGGAAACACTCTCGTGCCTTCTCTTCTCTGTTCCTACTCTCATTTTCACGCATTCTCCTCTTTGCCTGTTCATTCCCACGAGTAACATGCTTTTTATTCCTAAAGCAATCCTGCAAAGCAGCCAGTGGCTTTGTGAGGGGAGGGTGTCACTGGCAGCGTTGCCCATAACCTGTTGGTCACAACCAGATACGGCATTACTATTTGACATAGTATCTTACATTAAATCAGTGTTAACCACAGTAAAAATACTGTATTCTTTGTAGAGCATCAGTTATGTAAAAGTTAGAAATACCATAAGCATTCTATTTCCAATTTATATAATATGTCAGTTAGGTACTTTGGAGGTAGTTCAATAGCTAGTTTCATCTTGGTTTATTAGGATTAAAAATGTAGCTGTCCCACTATGGTGAGCCCTTTAACTCTATGCTCCTCTTGTGAATTTTTAATGCTTTAAATACTGTTCTTTAAATGGTAAGGAAATGTTGCATTTTTTTTTGCTGCTTTTCAATTTTTGACATTAATTAAATGGTTAAGTTCTATTAGGAGGACTTCTAAATACTTTCAGATTATTGTTTTTATAAAATTTTACTGGTCATTCATTGAACTAACATTTGGGAAAGTTTAGTTTTCAATTAGTTCAAATAGCTAAATTACAATGCCCTTTTCGTGTATACTTTCATTAATGTATACATGAAATAATGTATAAAGTATCTTTAAGATATTTGTTTCTCTTCTTAAAGAAATTTCTAACTTTCCTTTAGGCAGATGGCAGGTGTTTTATATTTTTACCCATACCTCCCAATTATAACAGTTTTCTGAAGGTATTGTCCTAAATACATGTTCTTTATGTTTTATTTGGTAAATATCTAAAGATTACATATTTTGTGTTATATTGTGTTTTTCATTTGTCTAGCTTCTACTGAAACTAAAATTGATGTGGCTGTCATCAAGGAAAAGGTTAAGAAAGCAAAGAATAAGAAACTTGGAGCTCTTACAGCTGAAGAAGTTAAGCTTAAAATGGAAGCAGATGAAAAGAAAAAGAAGAAGAAAAAGTAATACACACACAAAACACTGAACTAGAATTTATTAAGATATCTCCTTTTGTAAAGGACTTTGACATACTAGGGCATTAGTTGCCTTAAGTGTAAGAAGTAATACTCTGATTACTTTTTCTGAGTTTGTTTTCTTTATAAGAGTGTTTATATATACAGCTTTTCTTTATAAATTATGTTCTTTGTGTGTTTTTTGAAAGATTTTTTTACTACAGAGTGGTATATATGTCTTTGTATACATTATACCTAATCTGTTCCAGGCAGGCTTGGTCTAGCATGATTTTAGGAGTAATTCTTTAGGTTGTTTATATAAAGATTTTTGGAATGTGGCTGTTGTAATTATCCATCAAATTGAATGTGTGATGACATTGGTTAGTCTTTAAATACAAGATGGGGCAAAAGTAGATTTATAGTTGTGAGTACGTGAAGCAGAGTTTATTCTTGTATTATTATTTATTGTTGTATTATTTTTCATATGAACAACTGTAAACCTACTTTTGCCCCACCCTGTGGGGCAAACTGTGTCCCAGCATTTGGTTTTGAGGAAAATAAATGCAGATTTTTCAGTGCTCTCTTTGAAAACATTGTATCAGTGCTCTCTGATACAAACATTTAGGTTTATCCCTTCTTGTAATCTTATTTTACATTCTGCTCCAACATTTAACAACCCACAAGCCAAAAAAAAAAACCCAAGGCCTATTAAGTCAAATTCTTTAATTACTGTTCTATTCTGAGTCCGGGGAAGTAGAAAGACATTAAATTGCAAGTGGGTAAAACCAGATATTTAGAGTTGAGTCAGCATGCAACAAATTATGTAGAAATGTTTTACTACTGAAGGCCAGTGGACTTATTTAGAATCACCTGAATCTAATTCACTCATTTTACGTTCCTTACTGAAAGTCACAGCTGTGGCAGCCTGAAAACAGTGCTTATTCGTAGAAGAGTGGAAAGCAAACATGAGTTTATCCTGCAGAGTTAGGATGTTGAGCAGCTGCTGCTTTTGGTTATGGCTTTACTGCAGCAATGTTTTTTTTTCCCCCTGGAATGTATTGAAATTAGAAATACACTCAAATTTTATTATTAAAAAGTCATATGTAAATGAGTTTGTAAACTTTCTTCTAGTTCGTATTCATCCAAAAGAACTAAAGGAGGCTATTTGTGCTTGACCAAAATAGTAATAATAGCCCTCAGTATCGGTGAACTGACAATGAGAGCTGTGTATCTGTTATATGAACACCGTATCTTGCCGTGTATAATGTACACTTTCTGCCCAAATTTTTGAGGGAAAAATAAGGATTCACATTGTACGTGGGTAGTACCTGAAACACCTTGTATCTGTTCTTGCGTTTTGTGATTATTTGTTACATAAAATTTCTTGTACCATAATATGTTCAAAAATAAATGCTAAAATTCCTTTATAATATGAAAAACAAGTATCTAAATATAAATAAATAATTGAATTTAAAAAATAAAAGTTTTTTCCCCTGAAAGTTTGGGCCAAAAATATGGGTTCACATTATACACGGGAGCACATTATACACAGCGAAGTATGGTATATCGGCCAGTCTGGTATGGTATATTGGAGCAAACATACAGTATCCTCTTAAACGTTGTTTCTCATAATGCAGTAATGTAATTCACAGAGACCTTAATGAAACAAGATTTATATGCATACGTTTGACTTTGTCTTGCTGTGGGCTAGCTATGAAGTCAGAGAAAAGGAGAAAAAAGAGTAGCTATAAAAAGCCAAGTTTTTAATTGTAACCATTTACTGTTGCTTTGGCTTTATTGCAGTGATTTTCAATGGTTAATTTTTAAAGATTTTATTGTATTAACTGCACTAAGTTGATATTTTTAAAGCAACATTTTATGTCAACTTCAAATATAAACTTTTTATATACCACTACCGTACATGGAAAGTCATTTTATGTACCATATCTGGCAGATAATGAATACAATTAAAATTAAACAATTAGAATTTTAAAATAAAGAATTAAATACTAGTAGTACTCAGTGTGAACAATGTATTTTTTTAATTTCTTAAAAAGATTTTATTATTTTAGAGAGAGGGTAAGGGACAGAGAAACAGAGGGAGAGAAACATCGATGTGCAAGAGAAACATCCATCACTTGTCTCTCACACGCCCCCAGCAGGGGACCTGGCCTGCCACCCAGGCATGTGCCCTGACCAGGAATCAAACTGGCGACCTTTTGGTTTGCAGGATGATGTTCAACCCACTGAGCCACACCAGTTAGAGCAATGTGAACAATTAATTAAAACACCTTTCTGAAAATAAGTTCCTCTCTTAGAAGAATGATCTGTTAGTAATAAAGAGACAGTGGCATCTCATCCACTCCAGTATGTCATTAAATTATCAATAGGGCACTTGGGAGTCATAAAGGCATAATCACTCTACTCCTTCCACTGAGCTTTATTCGGAATGTGACCTTCAGAACACTGGGAAGAGAACTCCGCATCTGCCTCAGCCTTCTAGAGACTATTAGACACGTTTTCACACCAGTTCCGCTCCAGCTGCTGTTGGATTCCTGTGGTGGAACCATGAAGGAGCTGACACTCTGGGCGCTGCGAGCATCCCTCATCATCCTACTTGTCTTCGGGCTTTTTCTGTAGTCTGTTACTGTGAAGCTGCTGCTGCTTTAACTTTTCTGGGCAATTATATCCATGAAATCAAGAATCTGATGTGCTACTTACATTTTTTCCTTACATATATAGTGTAAATGTTAAATATTCAACTTGACTATTGAGACAAATACATCATGCACTAGCTAAAACCTTGTCGTGTACTATCCAATATGCCTGGCACGTTTCACAAAACCGCCCTGATTGGCCTCCGTGGGGATCTGTTGAACCTACCAGCAGCACCTAAGAGACCACAGAGGTTTTCACCCAGTGTTTGCTCTGATTTGTCAGAGGTGGACTCTGTGAATAAAATCTTTTATCCTCTAATTCTTAACATGCAAATTAGCATGTGTTTCCTCTTCATCTTTCTTAAGAGCCCAGGGTCTTTTTATTGTTGAGCTACAGACTTAGTTTTCTGAAATATATTCCACAAAATTAGACAGCATCTCAGGCAGGATCTCCTATATCAAAATCTAAAACTCCATCAATATTCTTGTCATTATCATTGTGTTACTAATTATGTAAATTTTTTAAAGGAAGGGTGTTTTATTTTGTTTTTTGTTTTGGGGAAACATTCACTCTGTTAGTGCTTATCTGCCAGACAGAATAGGAACCCTGTCTGCAAAGGTGGATTAAATAGGTATAATTCCTATCTGCTTGGAATTTAGTGGGAAAGACAACTAACCAATGACAACAATTAAATTACTTTTTATATAATTTAAAATAAAACTGTGAATTACTCACTTTAATTTAATTTTTTTATTGATTCATCTTTAGAGAGAGAGAAACATGCATTTGTTGTTTAACTTATCTGCACATTCACTGGTTAATTCATGTAGGTACACTGATGGCTAATCAAACCCACAACCTAGGCATATTGGGACTCCAACCAACTGAGCTACCTGGCCAGAGTCTGAATCACTGATTTTAAAGAAGCAGATAAGGATTGTCAATGGGCATAAAAACATCAGCTAAAAATTTGGGTATTAAAAAAATAATAACACCCAAGTACCAAAAGTAGACTCAAGATGTGGGATTACAAGGAGGATGAATTTGAGGATAGTAGAAAATAATTTATTGAGTGTTCCTGTATGCCAAGTCCATGTTCTAAATACACATATTTTGTTTTTCTTTGATCGCTTCACCAAACCTGTGCAAAGGTCCATCATCTACATTTTATTATTGAGGAAATAGGTCAAGACACCTTTCATTTGGGACATGTTTTTCTATCTCCTCATTTTGGCTGCCTCCCTTGTTTGTGTCTATGTATTAGGTAGAGCTGCTTCTTCTCCCAGTCATGGTAGAGTGGCCTTCTGTAGGGGGGGTCCTGTGGAGCCCAATGGTGCAGTCTATCTGGTCACCTGAGTCATGCTCCAGGTATGTCCCTTGTGTGGGTTGTGTGTGCCCTCCTGTTGCAGTTGAGCCTTGATTGCAGTTGGCACATCAGTAGGACAGATTGACCCTAATGCTGATTAGTTATGAGGACTGGCCATGACTAGTTTCATGCAGGGCTGACCCTATGGAGCAGGATTCGCTTTAGCAGAGCTCTGGTGCCTGGCAAGTCTGCCCTTTCGATATGTTGTTTGTGGAAGTGGTTGGGTGGTGCTCTGGTGTAGTCTGAAGCTGGTCACTGAGTGTGTTGGTTCTGAGGCCTCTTGGGAGGTGCAGGCGAAGATCAGCGCCTGCCAGGGGCTACCTGGTATGAGGTACAAAGTGATCTGTAGATGGTTACTTTTTGTGCTTGGTTCAGAGGTGTCTAGGAGAGGGTCAGCTGCAAACCAAGTCCAGATGCTTGTTTGTGGTCTGTGAATGAGAGATTTTAGGAAAGTTAGAAGCAGGAGCAAAACAGGCTGTTGGTGTGGTGGAAATGGCCTGGGTGGGCTCACAAATTGGGCGGAGTGGGGTCTTGGGGAATCACTAGGGCAGTGTGAACAGTGTTAGGTCAGTGGAAACTCAGATGTGGCAGCTGTCTGTGCTGCAGGAGGAGGGTTTGACAAATGCCGGCCCTTCTGCCTAGGAGGAAGCTGGCTGCCCAGCCCTTGTCCTGAAGCCAAGACATTTCAGTTCCTATTGTCCCTGGCACCTTTGGAGCTGCTTCTCCAGGACTGGACAGCAGAGTGAGAGTCCAAGTAAGTCCATGCGGGCCCTTTCAGAGGAACACCTGGGTCTCCAGAAGCCCTCCATCTCCCTCAGCCACAGTGCCCACTGGTTTTCACAGCCAGAAGTCATGGGGACCTCTCTTCCAGGGCTGGGAGGCCTGCTGTGGGGATGGGACTCCTGCTCCCCAGGAGGCACCTACGAAGCTGAGATATCCTTCCTGATTTTTAACTGCCACATGTGGGTGTGGGGCCGGCCAGTTCTACCTCTCTGCCCCTCCTACCAGTCTGGATGTGGCTGCTTCTGTGTATCCATAGATACGCTAGAATTCAGGCAGTTCTCATTGATGGCTGTTCTGTAGTTTAGTTGTGACTTGGATGTGGCTGTGGGAGGAGGCAAGTACAGCATTCATCTACTCCACCACCTTGCCTGGAGCCTGGGTTTGTTGTTTCTAAAGACCACAGTTTTAACTCCTGTGTCATAAAGCCTAAATAACATGCTTCTTTTAGTGTTGTAGCAACATGAAAGGAAAAAATAAATTAATATATTCATATTTTGATAAAAGATCTGTTGCACATGGACTATACATTACCAAGTTCTATTAACAAAACTGATGTGAGTGAAATAAATGGTTGAACTGGGGAGACATGACTGACTCAGAGAGCTGGTCAGTAAAGCATGGATGCACCTGGAGTAAAGATGAGTTAAGTGTTTACAAATCAGGAGCAAGGGAAAGAGCAGTTTGAAAGAATTTTATTATTTTACACCTGGAAGGTATAAGCGTGGGCTTCCTGCCCGCCCCCCCCCCGCACAGACCACACACACAAGGTGACAAAGAAGAAGAACGTGGAGGTTGCAGCACCGTCTACGCGGGACGGCTCCTCCCCTTTGATAGGCAGTGTCCCACGTGTGACTGTGGACATCCCTAGGCAGCCTATGCTAGAATAACCTTCATTGTGCAGGCAAGAGATGGACCATGTGATAAGCCATCTCCACAATGGCTTATCCAGAATCCAGAGGAGGTAAGAAGCGGGTTGAGTCTGAACATAGGCTGTTTCAAATCTGGGATGGTGGCTGATCAGACTTTCCCAGGGGACTGTGGAGAGAGGACGACCCCTAAGTAAAGGTATGGTCTTGCTTGTACAGGGGAACTGAACAGTCAGGAGCCCAGAAGACTTTGTGTAGCTGTGATTCAAGAAGGAGACCCAGTGAAGGGGACTCCAGAAAGTGAAGTCACCTCTTGATAATTGACCCCTGCAGAACTTGGAACCCCTGTTACTAGGCACCCACATTCTAGTAACTGCCTCACAGCCAGCTCATTTGGTAAGGAACACTTGAGAGTGAAAGAGGTTGTCTTGCTATTCCCTAAATTTCTAGGGCTCTGGCTTTAGGAAACCGCACCATGAGAGCCTTCCCAGAAGCTGCAGAAGCAGGCTGAACCCTCGTTCCCAAAGCCTGTGCCAGTGCCCCTCCCGGGCCACCAGCTATCACATAGTTTCCTCTTGCGGAGGTCTAAGCCAACTGGTGTGTGCCTCGTGTCTAGATCTCCACGTGTAGAAAACAGTGCCTATCTCTTACCTGCAGTTGTGAGTGACTCAGCAGTCATGACAGTGCTGGAACCAAGAGTGTGGTGACAGCAGGCAGGGCAGTTTGAAGATCCAGTATACTCAGCGGGGTCAGATGGGCACCCTTGTGTCTAAAGACATACCAGGACAGTGAAGGGGGCCAGAGTAAGCAGGAGAAGGCAAAGCAGATCGGTGATTCTGGGAAATCCCTGGGACCAGGGCTGCCCACCACAGTGGATTCAAGGAGGACATCACCAATAGGGTTCTGAAGACCCTGAGCCGTGACCCACTCCACATCCATGTCATCCTTTAGCAGCCACCGAGCCACTGTTTCTTTGTGGGGGAACTACACTCTCCTCAACCCACAAATGAGGTAGGTAATCCTTCACTGGATGCAGAACATAAATGTTCACAGAGCCACTGGAGCACCTGCAGGCTTTGCAAAAGGACAGACAGTGCTCCTGGTGCCCCCACAAAGGCCATCACAAGGAGCCTCAACCCTGGACCACCTTTGGCTGGATTCAAGCTTTAGCAGTTCCTCATATAATCCACCACTTGCAATTACAAAACCAAAGCCCTGAGAGATACATGGAGAGGTCAAATCCACTCAAGTCATTAGATGAAGGGAGAATATAGGCCACTGGGGCAGGGTGGAACTTTGCCAAGTGATTAGTTCTGAAAACAAGAGCCACATGGAACCCAGCCCAGTACACACTAGGTGGAACCTCTTCCACTGGGAATCTACACTGGTACACATGGCCACACACGACCACTCACATGAGGGCGGGGCGGGGGGGACCTTAAGGCATGAGTTCAGTCTTACTGAAGCCTTGGCAATTGACAAGACAAGAGGAGAAAGCAGTTGGAGATGGCTTTGCTTCAGGGCAGCAGCCTCCATTCTCCCAAGATGTGACCAGAGTCCACAGCATGGGGAGCAGGGAGATGCAAGGACCATGTGCACGGGGGCCCCCCACAACCCTGGGTTATGCCTGGGTGGGGCCCATGACCATGGAAGGCAGAAGATGCATGATCCTGGTATCTGAAATCCACAGATGTAGGTAGAAGCCACTAGGATAATCCTGTCTGACATCCAATTACCACCCCCTGGGTGGAGAGGGTTAGAATAGAAAACCATGTTTCCTCTCATAAAAGTCTGAGAGCTTGCAGTAAAACTCCCAGAGTCCCACAGGCTCAGGAATGTCACTGTTGGTTTTTCACCTTAGGCTCCAAAAGACATGGAGTACAGTCTCTCTGCTCTGGTGATCTTTCCAAGTCAGAGGGCAAGGATGCAGAAAATAGGGCCTGAATCATTGCCACAGACCTGATGAGAAAGTTTTGTGAAGGAATAGTCATCCCAGAGCAATGCAGACAGAAGGGAAACAGGGGAAGCTTCTAAGATAACCCTCAAAATCCAATGGATTCCGCAGGTCCTGCTGTTTTGTCCCTTTGGGACCAGGAGAGCCCATACCTGGAGACTCCCAAAGGCCGGTGTGCCGGACTCTGTGGGTTCCCTGCTTGGGGTGCAGTGGTAGCACTCGCCACCAGGGGCAGCCTCAGTCCAGTGGGTTCAGCTGGACCAAAGAGAGCAGGCGTGCCACCTGGCCCCTTGTTGCCCTTCTCCCGTTCTGGCAGGAGGTGCGCCCTTTATTTTTTGGATCCCTTCCTAATATCTGCCCTGGTGTTAGTGGTCGGATGTCACCCTATCTCTTGCTTCAGCAACTGTGCCCTGAGCTTGTGAAATGTTCTCATGCTGAAATAAATCAACAGTGGCCCATGCTGAAGGAACATCCTTGCCTGTCAGTCTGGAGGACAAGATGGACAAATCCACTGAGCAAAAACCACACCAAGGAGCAGTTGCCACTTAGGAATGTGGTAGTTGCCACCAGGAGTGCAGGGCTCCCTCAGGTGAGGGAGTCTGAAAAAAACTCCACTGAGGTGAGATCTATATTTTCAGCTGCATGGCCAAAAAAAAAAAGTGCCACCCCCTGAACAGATCTGAGAATATTTAGCTTGGAAAAAAGTCCACAACTGAGAAGAGACTGGGAAGAAAAATATGTTTGGAAAGAGATAAAATCAGAAAGCAGGCCACTGTGGAAGTAGGAAGCTTGGAAAGAGAAAGGGGGTAGACAGAGGTGAGTAGAGTTAGGCCCTGGTATGGGTATACATACAATTGTATACGTGATTGACTGTAACATGAATATATTACCCCACACTTGGTTTCTTAACCAACAAACACATATTCTCTCACTGTTCCATTGGACAAGAACCTGGCACAGCCCAGTGGATGCCTCTGCCAGGGTCTCAGTTCCCTGGGGCTGCGGGCTCAGCTGGGGCAGGATGGCTTCACTCAGGGTCTCAGCTCACTCGGGTACTCGCGGGGTCCGGTGTGGATTGAAGACCTGACTTCTCCTCATCTGCCTCAGACTGAGGCCACATGGTTCTCAGCAGGTAGCAATGTGCAACGAGAAGTTCGTTTCCCAGGCTGACGGGTCTGAGAGAGTTCTAGAGAGAAAACAGGTCTGAGTGACCGACCAGTTTTGCCTTGACTTTTTATAACCAGTTTTTGGAAATAACTGGATGATTTTGCCATGTTCTCTATAGTCACTTAAACCAGTCTACACTGGTTTACAAGAAGAGACAATTGCAAGAGGATGTGCCAACCATCCCATGGGAACCACAAGGAGGCTCTGAGAAGTCCAGGGGAGAGCTCGAAAGGTCCATGCCTTGCTTAGAACCACAGACAGGTCAGAGTGCCGACCCAGTTATGAACCCTGCCCTGTGTTAGCAGAGCAGAGTGATGGCAGCACCCAGGCTTCCCAGAAGCCCCGGGAAAAGCTGTGCTGCCTTTATCATGTACAGACAGGGAGAGAGCATGACCCCCGCCAACACCTCACCCAGTGCGGATTCGGTCGGGGCCCCTTTATGCTGAGCTCACACTTAGGCAGTTCTGGATGTTGCTTCTCATCCTGTACTTCAGAAATTGAGGCCCACAGAGAGGTTGGGCCTGGACAGGGAACGTGACAAGCAGACTCCAAATAAAGGTTTGTTCCAACCTGCCAGGTTAGAACCTGCCAAACTGCCAAACCTATCCTCTCCCATAGGTTTGGAGTTAAAAATCAGAAATCCTAATGCTTTGGGAAGCTATAGCCTATTCTTCTTTAGGTAAGGCTGTTTTTCTTGGGCATCCAGATCATTGGCCACACACACACACACACACACACACACACACACACACACAATGTGAGGACTAGGGTTAAGATTCTAAGAGGAGCATATACCAGACTTAACAAGAAGAAATTAAAGGTTGGAGGCGCTACTACATGTGACAGCTCTCCTACAATTTTATAGGCAGTATTTTACATATGACTGGGGACATCCCTAAAGAGTACATGCTAGAATAATTTCCATCGCACAGACAGGAGACACAGCCCAGGAGAGACACACTGGCTTGTCCAGAATCCAGAAGAGGTAAGAGTGAGGGTTGAGTCTGAACACAAGTCTGTTTCAAAGCCGAGACCCTGGCTGCACCAGACCTCCCCAGGCGGCTGTGGAGAAAGAAACACTGGGGACAATATGTAAAAATATGATCATGCAGGAACAAGGGGGCTTCGAAGTCAGGAGTTGAGAGGACAGTTTGGATCCATGTGATTCAAGGATCAGACTCAGGGAAGAAACTTCAGGACGTGAAGTCATTTCCTTGGTAATGACTTCAACAGAACTTGGAACCCCTGTTACCAGGCACCCTCATTCTAGTAACAGCCCCAGAGCCAGCTCACTCGGCAAGAGACACAGACAGAGAAAGATGTGGTCTTGCTGGTTTGAGAATTCCCAGGGGCCTGGGTTTTGGAAACCCCACCATGAGGGCCTTCTGTAATGCTGAAGACATTGGCTGGACCCTTGCCCTCAAAATCTCTGGCTGTTTTTCAGGATTCCCCTAAGATAACACTAGGCAACAAAGGACAGGCCAATGCAGGCCAGGCTACTTGTGTGAACCCTTCGTGGGAGCTTTGTGGGAACATGGATTTTGAGAGTCCCATCTATGTGCCAGGAAGAGGGACATGAACACAGGGCCCACCTTCAGCAAGAACAGGACCTGATGTCCTGTCCAAGTTATGAGGTCTGTCCAAAAGGTAGCCAGCCATGTAATGTGAAAAATAGAGACATTTATTGAAGACAATACAAGATACAAGAAACACTGCACACAAGACAATGACACCTCAGTCTCCTGTGAAGTAGGCACCTTGGGACCTCACACAGTTCTCCCAATCACCATCAGCTGTCTGGTTGTCTGGTTGTATTTTCCTGAATCTCATCCATGGTCTTAAATCTCTTTTTTTTCTAAGGTGATTTTAGGTTTGGGAAAAGCCAGAAAGCACAGGGTGCAAATCTGGGCTGTATGGGGCTGAGTCACCTGAGCAATTTGATGTTTCACAAAAAAAACTGCAGACGACAGGATACATGAGTGGGCACATTGTCATGATGAAACTGCCAATCACTAGTTGCCCACAGCTGCAGCCTTCTGAATCATCCAAATAGTTACCGTGGAGAAATGTTTAAGCTTAATGCAACATTTGATTCAGATTCATTGTCCTACTTGCTCAGTCATTTTTAATGCAACAGCCACATAGTACACATGCTCACTGAACAGCATGTACCACCCCCACTGAATATGCAGTAAAGTCGTCATTGTTCACACATACGCATTCCAGTCTACTCTCCTTGGCTGCCAGATCACATCGAGGACCTGCAAACCATTCTTATTATATTAACAATGCCTGGAATTTTTCCAGACAGACTTCGTACAACCCAGGACAGGGCTTGTAGAGTGGAACTGGGGTTTGCTGATGGGCCTCTTACCTGAAGACATGCACCTGCAAGGTCCTGAATCTGTCATGTCTCATCCTACTTTGGTGGTCATCTGAGCCAGCACTCTACACGTGCATGCGTGCACATGTGTGTGTGTGTGTGTGTGTTTACGGTCAGAGAGCAGGGTCTGTCTTTTACCTGGAGTCCTGGGTGACTCAGCAATCATGACAGTGCCAGAACCACGGGCACCGTGACAATAGGCCAACCAGAGGTGGCACACAGTGAGCTCTTCAAGGGGATCAGTGGAGTACCCTGGGGCCTAAAGAGAATAACCACCTACCAGGACAGGCAGGGGGGCCAGAGTAAGCAAGAGAAGGCAAAGCGGATCGGTGATTCTGGGAGATCCCTGGGACTCCCTGGCTTGAGGTGCGTTGGGAAGGACATTTGTACAGGGCCTGGCAGACCACACAGAAGCCTGGTCTTCATGATCTCACATATGAACAGCTCCGGAGTGGCTCGATTTCAAATACAGTCTCCAACCTGTGGTCCTGCATCCCAAACTGACTCACTGTGCAGTATGTGCCCCATCTTTGCTCTCAGGTGCCGGTCTAGGGGCCTGAGACTTTCCAGAACCAAGGTGTGGACTCTGCTCTCAGATGAGTGGGCAGTGGTGATGATGGCACACAGAGTGGAGACCTGCTGTAGTCAGGATGCCGGGTCATTAAAACCATAACATTATCTTTCTTACACAGCTATTATGGCCATGTTCATACTCTGACCCTGATACTCTTAGAATATCGAGGACTTGGTTCACACGTCCCAGGGCAAAACAGACTCACTCAGTGCTGGTGGGTTTTAGAGAGTATGGACCCCACCTTGGCTGTGCTGAAAGACCTCCCACTTGAATAGACCTCCACAGAGATCTGGGCAACATAGTGTTGCCCAGAGTGTGTCTCAGAGTGTCAGCGACATTTCCTGGACCTTATGAGTGTACAGGCCACTTGCTACTCAAAGATTCGTATCAGAATGAAGCAACCACATGATGGACAGTCATTTCTAATGCTTTACACAGAGGGTCAATTTTATTTTTCCCAGAGGCTCATACAAGACTGAAAAGGTGATTAAAAGGACAGAAGTGGACAGAGACAGGGGTTGGACACATCGTTTACATGTCTGTTTTAGTTATGAGGAACATTTTCCTTTCAGTTGCTCGACCTACATTTGGTACTGACTGGTAGTAGATTGTCAAGAGCTTCCAAGTAAATATTCCTTCAGGAAATCCTCTGAGGTCATAAAACACCTTCTGAAGAAAGCCAGCAAGTGTAAGAACTTTTGAGTGTCATTGTCCCCGCAGGCACGCACTGCCCCCTGGTGGTCCTGTGAGAAATGGCATGAGAACAGTAGAGTTTGTGGTTCTGTCAGCAATAGAAGCCAACCCCGAACTGAGACATCTGTTCAGGGTGTCTTTTGAACACATTACATTCTGTAAAATTCAGAGTTTCTGGGGTGTGTTCCAGTGCAAGTCCTTGTCTTGACATTTCTCTCTGCAAAAAACAGGCCTGTTCCCAAGTGCAGTGTTTTAGCGAATGTTTTTTGGGCACAAGAGTCATGCCCAGGGTCCCACCGCAATGAAGAAGTGTTGGAAATAACTTGTCTACCCCGCCACTCTGTGTGCTTGTTTTAAATATATATTAGTAAACAACCAATGCATTTATTTATGAAATCTTCCCAATCATATCAACAGGAAAATATTTTTTAATTGGAAGTTTGCAACTCAAGATGTCTCTATAATGCCCTCTAGATTTATAGAAAGCTTTTTAAAATGGGATTACCCTATGTGCCCAGTCAATTTTTCACTTCATGTAAGCAATTACCCCAACCCTATTGGTTTCTCCAAATATGTGTTTCATTGCTGCATAGTGTTCACTCTAAAATCTTGTACATGAGTGACCTCCTTTTATGGTCCCTGCTCCCACCTTCCTTCAGACACCAAATCCCCTTTTTCTTTGAACATGGACTTAACCTGAAGTCATCTCCAAGTGTCTTCGAAATCTAGAACTACACACTGAACTTCCAAAGCCCTTCCACTCAATCATTTTCTCCCAGGATGCCAGGCACTTCCCACCGTGTTTTATCATCTTTATTCAATGTGGAGCTTCTCCAAGGTCAACTGCTGCTCAGTGAAACCACACTTCAGCCTTTCGTACTGTGCTTGGCATATGGTAAATACTCATTACTAATTAGGAAAACATCATGAATCTGTGTTTTTCAAATCAGCAATGAATGTATATGGTATGCCAATAAATCCAGTGGAAAGAGTAAGTAGAGTGAGAAAAGAAAGTGCTAGAAATGGAACCCTGGTGGAACCCCAACATCTAGGACCAGGAAGAACTACCAAGGAAACTAAGAAATGTTTTCAGAGAAAGAGGAAGAAAAAATAAGGTAGGAAATGGTGTTCAAGGAGCCAAGAGATAAGGGTTTCAAGTAGTGGATAGTGTTCAACTGTGCCCAGTGCTGCAGAGAGCAGTTAAACAGGGGCTGAAGCATGTGCTTTGTGCAGATGGGACATCACCGTGACCTTGACCAAGCCTAGTTTTATTCCTTCAAGCCAGAGAGCAATGCTTGGCCAGGTGTTTGGATGGGAATCTGTGTTGAGCTGTCAAGAGCGGGGTGGGACAAGGGGTCGGTTACCAGATTCAAAACTTTTCTCAGTCCAAAAGATATAATTTATGTGATATATATGACATAATACACAATTTGTATTAAAACTATTTTATAGATTTTCAGTCACTATTTAACTTATTGTCTACACAGATGTATGAAGGAAGGGAGAAGAAAATGCACCCAAGTTCTCCCAGTGCTTGCAGGAGGATAGTAAGTTTACAGATGTGTCTCCCTTTTTCTTCTTCCTTCTTCTCCTTCAAATGTTTAGTAATATGCTCACATTGCTTTCAAAGGGAAAACGTATTAAAGGTAACAGAAGTATAGCTTGCAGGTATTTATTGGCACTCTTCCAAGTGAGTACGGATGATTAGTGTTGTCACTAACTTTATTGAAACTTTTAGTTAAATCTATTGCTATATAGGTGATTAGCATTTGAACATCAGATAAAGGTGTAGAACATTGAAACCATCAACATATAAGTTTAAGAGCATAAGCTCTTAATCCTGCTTCATTCCATTTTTTTCAATTTTTTATTAAATTATTGGGGTGACATTGGTTAACAGGATCAGACAGGGTTCAAGTGTACATTTCTCTGATACAAGATCTTTATACTTCACTGTGTGCCCACCACCCAAAATCGAACCATCTTCTGTCACTATATATTAGGCTCCCCTCACCTCCCCACCTCCCACCCCCTTCTGACCGGTAACCGCCACAATGCTGTCTGGGTCCACAAGCCTCAGTTTTATATCCCACACATAAGTGAAATAATACAGTTCTTGGCTTTTTATGACTGACTGATTTCACTCAGCACAATATTCTCAAGGTGCATCCATGTTGTCTCAAATGGCACTGTTCCATCTTTTCTTGTGGCTGAGTAGTACTGCATTTCATTGTATGTACATATGTACCACATCTTCTTCATCCAGTCCTTTGTCAAAGACACTTTGGTCGTCTCCATGTCTTGGCCACCGTGAGTAATACTGCAATGAACGTAGGAGAGCATATATCATTGAGAATTCATGTTTTTTAGCTTTTCGGGTGCATACCAAGGAAAGGAATTGCTGGGTCATGTGGTAACCCTCTTCTCAATTTTTTGCAGAGCCACCGAACTGCTTCCCACAGTGGCTGTCCCAGTCTACCCTCCCACCAACATTGCTCCATTTTAGAATCACTGAGAATTTGGGGGAAAATGCTGGTGCCCAGATGAAGAACATCAGAATCTCAGGGAGTAAAGCCCAAGTGTAGGTATTTAATAAAGTTCCACAGGAGATTGTTCTTGCAGCCAGGATTGAGAAGAACCAGATTAAGGTACATAACAGGATTGTGTCTTAAAAACCATTTCATTGCTTTGTCTCCCACCACCTTCCTTACAGATCAAGCCACCCTGACACAGATTCAAAGCATCCCGTACCATATTTTTACCAGCATCTAACTATTTATTGTATGTATTTGTGTGACTTTCCCATTAATGCCTGTCTCCCCTGTTATGTTAGCCTGTCACCAGGTGAGGACAGGTAAACCTGATAGTTTAATGTGCTATTCCCAGCTCCCAGCACGGGCCTGGCACAGAGGAGATGCTCAAAACATATCTTTTGAATGAATAAACCAGTACCAAATATTTACAGAGTGGAGAGTGGTGAATGTCCCATTTATTGTCCCACTCTTGCCATGATCTGAGCAAGAGCTGATAATAGCCTGTCCTGGGGTGTGATGATGCACGACACAGTGCCGAATGTTGAGGTGACAGAGCTGAACAGGAGAGTCTGAGACTTGACCTTTGTGGCACCTATAGGGAAGACATTATGCTAGTATTCACAGCTGGGGTGAGTACTATGGGCGGGGGTGGATACGGAGTTCTGTGAATGTCCCAAGCAGAGGTTCTAGAATACCTCATGGCCTGGAAGCTAGCCTCAAGACAGCCCTTTTAAGAATAAGTCCTGCTCCTTGAATCCCAAGTTGGTGGCTCATGGATAAATCAGTTAGATGCTGACTTCTTGCCTGGATTTCTGACTTTTTTTTTTATTTTACCTCTTTGAAAAAGTGGATACCCATTAAGCATCCCACGGGATCCAGTCCTGGAAAACAGAAAAATTATACATTCTCATCTTATGAGAATGTATAGATTAGATTAATGGCCAGTTTTGCTGAAGTGTTTTTAGCATATGAGACTGTTAAAATGGTTTTGTTAATGTACATAAAAACAGAGAAGAGATATTACTTTTGAAAAACACTCATACAAAGTATTTATTGATCTTCTTTTCTGAAATAGGAAAGTTTCTGGAAAGCCTGAAACCATTATGGCTTCCACTTCAGATTCCAGAGTGTGAAAGGGAAAGGGGATCCTAACAGAAACCCAGAACTCGCAAAGATGAACTATAATGAAAAATGAAAACAGAATTTTAGAATAGGTGGTTGATTATGACTTTTCCACATTTAAAATTCCACACTATAGAGTGCATAATAAAAACAGTTGTGCTTGTTCATAGCATATTGCTAAATGATAATTTGCATTGATGGTATCCTCACATTAACCAATTCAAGAACATTTAATGAGAAGCTTCAAGAGGCAATTAAGAGCCTGGCTCGGTTAGAATAATTAATAATTCACAACTGCAGTTAACTCCATGGAAAGTCCCAACTGAGACACTAGCTGGGTGTGTAGCAGTGATGCAATCAGACTGTTTATGTCTGGGTTGAACTGCATCAGTGATGTGGGGTGTGAAGTATCAACTCCATCTCTAGTTTTTAAAAATGTTATTGTTGTTCAAGTACAGTTGTCTCCATTTTCCCCCACCATTCTCCCCCAACGCAGCCCACCTATCCCCACCTCCCACCTCCATCTTTATTTTTAAGAAAGAGAAGACTTAGGTCTTCAAGAACTAAGGTTTATACAATGACTTGCCTTTATAATATAATTTAAAAGAAATTGTTATACACAAATAGGATCCCTTTCTCCCCCCTGAAACACACACATGACTATCCCTCTTCCGATTTCTTCAAACAATTAACAAAAGACATGTGTGGATTATAAACCACAGCTTCTGCGTCTCCCTCTGATATTCTTGTAGAATAGTTCTTGTAAATAACTTGGATGTCTGAATTAAAATTTGGTTTTTAATTTGTGCTCAAGGCCATGGATGTGCAGGTGCTACAGAAACAACTGGTGCATGACCAATATTTTCCATATTAGGCAAGAATAAAGGACTGTCCTCTGGTCTGTGATTACAGCAGCCATTCACAGAGCCTGCCTTTGCAGTTTGCCCCTGGGAGTCAGTAAGGAGAGCAGCTCTCAATCTGACTGCCTTCTCTGCCGCCAACCACACTGCCAGCCACACACTGGATCAGGGCTTGTCCTTAGGACAAACCACAAAGTGGTTGACTGAGTTATTGAGACATACAGAGCTACCTTCATCAGACCACTACCAGACAAGGTAATCAATTGCTCGGTAAGTGGCTGCTGCAATGGCAAAATCCACCAGATGATTAAGTTGTAGCTGACTTGAGGGACTGGCACTAGCAGCAGCTTCCTGGTTCTGGGAGGGACAGTGTGAGATGGCAGAATAAAGGGTTGTTATGGAGTCAGACCAAAGTGGGTTAGAATTTTTCCTGAGCCTCCTATTAGCTGGATGGCCTTGGACTTTTTCAGTATCTTTGAGCCTGAATTTTCTTATCCATAAAACGGAGAGATAATGAAACCTACTTTTTAGATGGTTGCAATGATTCAAGATAATATATGTAAAATCCTACCACAGAGCCTGACACGTATATTAGGCAATCAGGGAGAGGTAAGTAGCTTCTGAGACTCCCCTTCCATCCTCCCATTGCTGTCAGCTGATACCGTCCTCAAACACTACCTTTATTGTGCCTTGTTCTATTGGCTGCCCCACCTATCCAAACATATCTGCCTGGTCCATTCACTGTCATGCAAATGAGTCTTGCTGATCCTGGCCTGTCCTCCCTGGCCCAGAAAGTCCTCCTTTTTTGCTTCTGTGCATCCAAATCTTTCCATGTTTTTGTTTGTTTGTTTTGTTTTATTGTTTAAATCCAGCCCAAGCCCTACTTCCTACTTCAGGGGAAATCTTACTCATTGACCTCGCTCTCTGTTGGGTCTGTACTTCACTCTAAATCATACCAGAGTTTCTTGTGTGCTGATCTTCTCTCCAACAGATGGTAAGGTCCCTGGTGCAAGGACAGTATTTTATATATTTATATATAATAAATATACAAATGTTACATGTAAATATATAACTATATATAATACCATGATATATATTATATAAATACATTGTATATTTATATTAGATAATAGATAAAATAATATATTCATATATATAATATGTATCATGGTACTCAGTATAGTTTTTGACATTTTTTTCACATTTTTGTTTATGGACTCATTCACACAGCATTATTACCTTCATTTGCATTTACTTGATGGGTAAATACCTGTAGTATTCACGTTTTCCTTGAAGCCAGAACACAGCTGTGAACAAAACAGAAGTTGAGTGGCCTGTGAGGGGAGCAGGAAGGCACCTGGGTATCTGTGCTGGAGTCTCACCTATGGTGTATGGGCGCCTGGCCCAGGAGCTGGAGCGAGTGGACAATGGCTACAAGTCAGCGATGAGTGTTCAGCCTTCCCTTGTCACACACCCCATCTATGCATGTGGCAGTGAGAAGCAGCAGCAGAAGTACCTGCCCAGGCTGGCCAAAGGGGAACTTCTGGGCTGCTTCGGCTCACAGAGCCCAACTGTGGAAGTGACCCTGGCAGCATGGAGATCAGAGCCTACCACAACCCATCCACCAAGAGCTATACCCTCAAAGGGGCCAAGACGTGGATGACCAACTCACCTACAGCCGACCTGTTTGTACTGTGGGCTTGGTGCAAAGATAGCGGCATTCAAGGCTTCCTGCTGGAGAAGGGGATGCGGGGCCTCTCGGCCCCCAAGTTCAAGGGCAAGTTCTCCCTGCGAGCCTCAGCCATGGGCGTGATTGTCATAAATGATGTGGAGGGACCAGAGGAGAACGTGCTGCTTCGTCCCTTTGGCTGCCTAAATAACGCTTGGTACGGCACCGCCTGGGACGTGCTTGGAGCTGCTGAGTTCTTTTTTCACACAGCCCGGCAGTATATCTGGGCAGGATACAGTTTGGCATCTTGCTGAGTCTTTGCAGGACCTGGCTAATTCAGAAGAAGCTGGAGGCCATGCTCAGTGCCATCACGCCGGGCCTTCAGTTAGCTGCTTGAAGGATCAAGACAAGGCCACCCCAGAAATGGTCTCCCAGCTGGAATGGAGTAACTGTGGGAAGGCCCTGGACACCACCCGCCATGCCGGAGACATGCTGGGAGGAAGGGGATTTCTGACTAGTATCATGATCTGATGTGCCATGAACCTGAAGGCCATGAACACCTACAAAGGTACTCATGACATTCACACTCTGATCCTCAAAAGGGCAACCACAGGGATCCAGGGATCCAAGTGAATGCACTTCACCTGAAAGCAGAGATGGTCCTGAACGCCTTTGCAGGAGGCCGCTGTGCTCTGAGCTTACTCAGGGAGAGGGCAGATGGAGCCAATTTTTATGATGGGAGGTGAAAGACACTGATTTTTAAATTTCAAATTTTCCCTTTGGAAGTCACTCAAATATGCTCCTTAAAAAGAAGATGAGACACTCTGTACCAAGTTTCTCAATCTACTGTCTTCAAATTTTTATTGTATTTTTCCCATTATCATTTAACCCCTTTATACCCCTTCTCCCAAGCAAACACCACACTGTTGTCCATTTCCATGGGTCCTTTTTCCTTTTTGCTCAATCCCTCCACCCTCTACTTCCCCCACTAGCTGTCATCTGTTTTTCATCTAGGAGTCTGTCCCCATTTTCCTTGTTAGTTCAGTTTGTTCATTAAATTTCACAGATGAGTGAAATCACATGGAATTTGTCTTTCTCTGACTGGCTTATTTCACTTAACATAACATTCTCCAGGTCCATCCATGCTGTCACAAAAGGTAAAATTTCCTTCTTTTTTACGGCCGAGTAGAATTCCATTGTGTAAATGTCCCATAGTTGTTTTATCCACTCATCTCTCAATCTACTTTTAACCATTAATGGGGATGGACTCTGCTTTCCGCGGGTCAGTAGTTTCTCTTGACAGGGAGCAGGGAGGGGAAAGAGAGTAACACAGAAGCAACCTCTGTGAGACAAGCTGGTGTCTCCCCCAGCGACTCCCCTCCCCTGGAGTTCCCTGTGTGCCCTCTGACCTTCCATCTGGGTGGTAAGTGCCCTACACTGGACCTTGGGGGTAGAATGAGGGGTAGGAAAAGAGTAATAAAGAGTCTGCATGTCTATAAAATGGAAGTTGAATCAGTTTTTAAATCTTAGATTTCTATTATAGAATCACAGAAACACCACTTCAGAGCTGTCAGTGTCCTACAAAGTCATCCAAACCTGACCCTCTTATTGTTCAGTTGAGAAAACTGAGGCTCACAGAGATGAAATGACTCATCTACCACGGTCAGTCAGGCAGGATCCAGAAGGGAAGCTTGGGTTTCTGACCTCCAGGGACTGACACAGAATGGGGTGGTACCAGGAATGTCTGGCACCGAGATATACACAGTTATGTGGGTATCTGTGATGGTGAATTGTATGTGATAACATGGCAGGGCCGGGGCGGTGCCTTGACATTTGATTAAATATTATTCTGGGTATGTATGTGAGGGTGTTTCTAAATAAGATTAATATTTAAATTGTTAGAATGAGTAACGCAAATTGCCCTGTCCAACGTGGGTGGTCTGTAACCAGTCCTTGAAGGCCTGAATAGAACAAAAGGTGAAGTAGGAAGAATTTGTCCTCTGCCTGAGATACTGGTCTCCTGACTTCAGGCTCAGACTTGGAATGAAACACCATCAGCTCTCCTGGTTCTCAGGCCTTTGGATTCAAACTAGAATTACATCATCGGCTCTCCTGGGTTTTCAGCTTGCAGGCTGCAGAACTTGGGCTCTTTCAGCCTTAATTAGTGCATGGGCCAATTCCTTATAATAAATCTTTCCATATCAAATCTCCTATTGATTCTGTTCTTCTCTGGAGAACCCAGACTAATATAGTACTCAATAATAAGTGTGATGTGCTGAAATGTTTCACAGTTCAGTAGTGACAACCAGAACTTGTGAACCCCAGCACCCTGGAATCGGGTCCTGATTCTGACTTGTGTATTTTCCACAGAGCCACTTAATGTGAGTCTCAGTTTTTCACTCGTAAAACAGAAGAAGGAAGTGGGACTAGACTTACGTGCCTTGCCCCTCACCAGCTTGGTGTCAGACTCCAAGGAGATAATGAATGTAAAGCTTTCTTACACACAAAAAAAATATTAAGACCTGGCTGATGTGGCTCAGTGGATTGAGCGCAGGCCTGTAAATCAAATGGTTGCCGGTTCGATTCCCAGTCAGGGCACATGCCTGGGTTGCAGGCCAAGTCCCCAGTGGCGGGTATGTGAGTGGCAACCACACATTGATGTTTCTCTCTCTCTCTCTCTCTCTCTCTCTCTCCTTTCCTTCTCCTCTCTCTAAAAATAAAAATAAATAAATAAAATATTTTAAATAAAAAATATTAAAATGTCAGCTTTTCTGAATGACATTTAAAATGTCACAGGAAGACTTTTGGTTGCACAGGCGAGCATCTATCAGAGAGAACTTAGAAAACTGATAGATGGATACTTTATTGAGGAAGGATTTTGTAAGATAAAGTAGTTGCTCCTAATTAAGCAGTTTCGTTTCCTAATAAAAATCAGATTTGTGAGGCTAAAAAGTATTCTGGCAGCTTACTTATTCTATTTTCCTGCAGCAGGATCACCTTGAAGCCATCTAAGAACTAAAGTAAATAAATGCAAGGAAGGAAGAAAGGAGGGAGGAAGGGGGGGAAGAATGGAAAGAAGAAAATGAGGGAAGGAAATTCAGGGTAAGAACTCAGAGCTTCTTGCCTACAGACTTTTCCTGTCCTTGGGAGAAAAATACCTACAAATGTTTGGGACATTTGTGTCACTGCACAGGAAAGCACTTAGAGAGGGCTGATGATAAGTATTCTGCAAGGTTTTTCTTGTTTTAAAGGGATAAGATATTTCCATTGCAGTTATTTTCAATCTAGTTTATGACATTCTAAAGTTTCTCTAAATTTTCTGAACCAAGTTAACTTTCATTTACTTATGATTTAAAAATAACTAGAGCTCACAGAATACTTTTAGCAAAAGGGTATGGTTGGTCTCAAAGTCAAACAACCTATTTGATTCCAAGAATACTGAGGATTATAGCTCTGTATTGACTGAATTAAAGTGTGCAATATGGTCAATACAATTAGGAGCACTGGGCAAGAAAGCCCACCACAATGTTTGGATTTCTTGCTTCTAAATCCCAGGGTCCCCATGATTGAGGTTCTAATATCAATTGATGACTATCTTGAATGCCAGCTGTATACAAAGATGTCCCAGGTACTGGTGATTGAAGTCCTATTGATTGCCTGTCTCAAGTCCTAGGTACCCAGGATCCTGGATCAGTATAAACAATTGGCTAATGGTATTGCCATACTTCTTTCTTCCCTCACCCCTACCACTCCCTCTTCCATGTGAGCTGATGTCCCAAATTCAGTTATAAATAGACGTCCCCTGAGCTTGTTCCCATGTTCAGACTTGCAGGCTTAACCATGAATCTGCTTACGGTCCTGTCCTGGCCTTCTCCAGTCTGCACTGACTGTCCCTATCAGGGACAATTAGTTATGACAGATGCTATAAAATTCATGTCAGAGAAGGAACAAGCATTAGCATGTGGACAGGCCTAGGTGTGCAGATGCGGGTAGTAGAGGACTGAAGGCCGGCTGGAAAATCAAATAACTGATATTTACTGAAGTCATAGCCCAAGATAATGATGATGGCAGCTGACCTTTGTTAGGCATTTACTCAAAAATGATTTCTGACGCTAAATGAAACAGTACCAACTGAGTGTTTACCATATTCCAAGTACACCAACCTTATGAGTTGGGCATTTTAACATTATCCCTACTTTTTAGGTAGAAACAAGTGCAGAGAAGCGAAGCGACTTACCATGATCACACAGATAGCAGCAGAGCGGAAGCCAGAGAGCAGCTCTGCCCTGCTGATAGCCACCTCCTCACAAGACTGCCTCCTGATGAGTTTTATCTAAAAAGGCAACTACCTTTTCCAATACTTATACCTAAGAAATTCTAAATATTTGAAGGATGCTGTTATCCTTTTCTGCTTAAATATGCAAACCCATAGAGTCAATGAGATTGTCAATCAAGAAAGCTCTAGCAATACATGCAGAAAAAATGAGAATGAATTGTGCATTTAAGGAAACTTCCAATAGGCTCTGGCCAGATAGCCCAGTTGGTTAGAGCATCATCTGCATACACCAAGATTGCAGGTTCAATCCCCAATCAGGACACATACAAGAATCAACCAATGAATGCTTGAATAAGTGGAACAAAAATTTGATGTTTCTCTCTCTCTCAGATCAATAAATTAAAAAAAAAATTAATGTATAAAAAGAGCCCTGGCTGGTGTGGTGGCTCAGTGGATTGAGTGCCAGCCTTTAAACCAGAATGTTGTCTGTTTGGTTCCTGGTTAAGGTACGGGTCTGGGTTGCAGACCAGTTCCCCAAATGGGGACATGCAAGAGACAAGCAATGTTTCTCTTGCACATCAATACTTCTCTCCCTCTCTCTCTCCCTCCCTTCCCCTCTCTGTAGAAATTTCCATTACTGAGTAGTCAGATAGGGGTTTGTTATTTTTTTTCAATCTGAACAAATTCCATAGTGGACCATTTAGTCAGAATGAAGGAGAAGAGCTGCACTAAAGAAGAACACTCTGTGGTAGATTTTAGATGATGTCATTTGTTTAGTAACATGAATCAGCAGAAGCATCCATTCGAACATAGTACAGAGAATGAGAAAATGAGCTCTTTTCCTCATATAGGAACTCCTTACCAACAGAGCCATAATCTTCTCATGGCTGATAGCTGATGGTTGAATAATGTGTCTATATATGAAGTCTGATTATTTCTAAATTAATATGGAATTAGTTTTATTTTACGAGGGATCTGTCATTTGAGAAGGATGATTTTATATACTTCTGGGCTTCTGGCCAACATTGATAGGCTGACAGCAATTCAAATCTGACTTTGGCTTGGTTTCTAAGAAAGGCTTTCCTTTCTAAAAGCAAATACACTCTGTCTCCTACTGCCCTCTTTTGGGTGGAGCAAGAGGTGCTGGCTCAAGTGGAATTGTTTTTCAGTAGCAGAAAATCAAACTACAATGGACGTCCAAGGCACTTCACTCTACACAGGTTACCCTCCAGAACAGTTTGATTTATAAGATTTGACAGTAAGATTAGCTGGCACCCATCATGTAGTCTGGTGGTATGTGAAGACCCCACAAATATTCCTGGTGATGAACCTACAGCAAAACACCTGCAGAGGCACTGCTTCATCTCACAACAGCATCCTAACCTTGTGAACGAGCAGGTGAAGCTGAAATCCACACAAATGTGATTTCAAATTTTGTGTTTGCCCCACATCACCATGTTACTTCTTCTTCACATAATTAAAGCAGGTTTGAGTTTCTTCCACCACCCTATAATTTCTTTGGCCTAGTTTTCTTCGGCATTTTTTTTCATTTTTTTACATTAAAAAAAAGCTTTGGTAACTACTCATTTTTCCCAGCAGGATGCCACTAAATACTTTTTAGTATTAATAAAACAGAGGAGACTATATAGAAGTAGGAGTCAGAAAAATAAAGGCAAAAATAGTTAAAAATGGTTACCAAATGAGAACAGGGCTAGAAATGGGGTGAGGGGGCAGACAGGAGACTTTTACTTTGATTTTAAACCTTCTTGTATTGTTTACATGTTCATGTATTAACTTTATAATTGTCTTCCTAAGCTTTCAAGTGTTTTATGAATAGGATGATTCAGAGACACCTGGAAAATCACTTCTGTTTCTGGGCAATGGTAAGGTGTCCTGGTGGGTAAATTAGTTAGGGTAGGCCAGCTGCTGTAATAAAGAAACCCCCAAATATGTAATGGCCCAAACACCATAGAAGTTTATTTCTTTCTCAGAGCAAGATAGTTCCAGGTGAAGGAGGCGAGGCTGGAGAAATGGGAGGAGAGGGAGTAAGAGATGCTCTGTCGCTCACAGTCATACAAGGATCAAGGCTGGCAGAGTCTCTGCTGTCTTGAACGTGTGGTTTTGAAGGTCACCTGAGACTCAGCTTCGAGCCAGCAGAAATGGACAGAACCTAGAGAAGTATGCCTGGGAGGAATGTTAAGGGCCAGGCCTGGTAGTGACACACATTATTGCTGCTTACATTTCATTGGTTAGAACTCAGTGCGTTGGCCACACCTAACTGCATGGAAGGCTAGGAAACACAGGCCAGCAGAATACTCAGGAAGAAGAGAATATGGATTTTTGGTTAGCAGACAGTAGTTCTGTAACAGAATATTACCATATATACTTCTAGGGACCCTGATTTTGGGGACCCACAGCCAGGTCTAATGATAAAGCCCTTTTCCCAAAGAGAGGATGTAGGAGATGGTGTTTGACACATCCCCCGCAGCCCACCTGTGATCTCGGCTGCAGGTGAACAGTTCCCATGCTCACTGCCAGTGCCCCACCCTGAGAGTCCCTGCAACTCTCAGCCTTTCTGTCTCTGGGGTTTTTCTGAAGCCACAAGAGTTTGATTATCCCTTGTACAGAATAGCGCAAAATTTATGGAGAGGAATTAACACTCTGGGCACAAACCTCAGCCAATGGTAGAAGGAGCAGGTGGACTCTAGGGCACATCCTACATGGGTTTCAGTGGAGTTGAGACCCCGTCATCTGCATTTGTAACCAACCCCATAATACACCCCTTACCTTTTCCTTCCGCCCTGTGTCACTCTGCTTGCTCCCTCCTTAACTAAGTCTGCGTTCCAGGCTGTGCTTTGGGGAAGAAAGCACAGAACAACCCAAATTAAGAAAGAAGAGTTAAATGCAAAAAGGAACTCTAGGAAATGTGGAATCCACCCTGAGACTGGATTTGTTCCCTGTTTCAGAATCCTAAGCTAGACTCTGCAGAAGGCACTGCTGGACAGCCTGGAAGTGTACTTAGCAGAGAGATACCTGGTTTAACTCCCAAACACTTGGTAACATCCTTTAACAGAGGGAATAGTACACTTGAAAGAATAAAGCTCCCTTTGGGGACTGCAAAACCACATAGTCTAGGTGATTTGTTTGTAAGAAACAAATATGGCTAAATTTTAAAGAAAGAGTTTTATTATGAGAAGACAGGACTTCCAAGGAACTCAACTGCAGTTAAGTATAGTCAGGCCATATGGTAACTCGAAACTATCAGGCAACCATCTCTGTCTTTCTCTGCCTCCCTGGGACAACATGTTCCCTCAGCTCTGCTATATGTCCACTTCAGTCTCTGTAGTCTAGCTTCTGTACAAGGCGTTTAGTTTCTGCTCCTCCACAGCATCATGTTTCATCAAAAATGCACCCTTTCTGGCGCAAGCACCACATAATCATAATCCAGTGCCAGCCTCTTCAATTGGGGCTTGGTATATGTGGGGTTGGGGAGACAGAAGTCAAGGTAGAAAGGGAAGATGGATGTGGAAGCAATGTTGAAGTGGGTATAGTTTTGAGGTGGAAATTTTGGGGCAGAGTGACCTAGGAAGAAGGAATCAATTTAGTTATTAAAGGCCAAAGCAAGTTGGAATGTGAGCTGGAAGTCTCCAGCGTGTGTCTCAAATGGAAGGAGAATTGAGGCTGGAGCTGGATGATGGAAGGAACCAATGGGAGTCGTGGCACGGTCTTAGAGAGCGTTGGTGTCATGCCAAGAAATCTATCTACCTCATATGGCTACACATAATAGAATCCCTCAGTATGGCTTAAACAATAAGGATATTTAATTATGTAAATATCAAGAAATTAAATTTAATAATTTAATTATTAAATTTCTAGAAGAAAACAGAAAAATTTGTTAATGACTATAATGACCTTTGGATATGTCAACCTAGCTAGGCTAGAGAGTCCCCTAGGTTGGGTGTCGTCCTGCAGGGCGAAGGGTCACCAGTTGGTTCCCAATCAGGGCACATACCTTGGTTGAGGTTTCAGTCCCAGTTGGAGTGCATGCAAGAGGCAACCAATCAATGTTTCTCTCTCTCCCTTCCTCTCTACCTCATCTCTAAATATAAATAAATAAAGTCTATAAAAGTTTTTTTAAAGAACCACTAAGGGGTTCTGCTCTCAAGAAACTGTTGAGTAAGCAATAAGCAGTATCTGCCACACCCACTCCAGAAGGTCTGAGAACAGAGGTTCCCCAGTCTTCCTATCCTACCTGGAGTGCATTTCCCTCTGAGCCTCTGAAGAAGGAGGATCTGAGGAGCCCTCCCTCATTGCGCCCACCCGGGGGGCTGGAGTCCTGGGAACTCCTCCGATGGTCACTTAGGTTGGTGCAACGTTATGTAAAAACAATGCAGAAGGATTAGGTGGAATCTCTTCAAACTTAAACTATTTCCTAAATTTCATGAACATTGTAGGAGGCTTGGATATTTACTGCCAGAGCTGATAAAGAAGATAGATCTGTATAAAAAATTATTTAAAAAAATACTTGAACAATTAAAAATTTTTAAAAATGACCTAAAAATACTTGAACAACAATTAAAACAAAAATGATTAAAAAAAGAAGGTAGATCTGAAGACACAATTATTTATGCTAAGCACACACATGCACAAATCTCAGTTGACAACTGGGAGGCCTCCCTTTCTTCCTGCTAGTATCATCCTAAGGTAACATTGAAGCCTTAATTTAAATAAAGCAGCAGGTAAAGACTTTCTGCTATTAAACTTATTCAAAGCCTATTCAAAATATAGATCCAACTGTTATGCCTAGTTCTTCCTTAAAATATGTCATACTGAGAATTTTGGATAAATAAATATTCCATAGAGTTTCAAACACAGATATTCTACTATTATCTAATGAAAAAAATATCAAGAACAATACAATAGTTAGTGACCTCATATTCTTGAAATTAAATGGGCATAATTTTAAAACTTAAATAAATGAATATAGAATTAGTTTTCCTTCTTTCTTTCTTTCTTTTTTCTTTCTTTCTTTCTTTCTTTCTTTCTTTCTTTCTTTCTTTCTTTCTTTCTTTCTTTCTTTCTTTCTTTCACAGCTTATCTCTTCTCTGCCTTTACACCTAGACAAAAATGACTCCAGGGAAAACTTCCTGAGCACAGTATTAACTCCTAGTTACTGGTTATTATACAAAGCTGCATTGTAACATCTTACTATCAGTCTTCTGACAGATCTGTCTCCTGGCAACCCAGATAACTGCATTGAGGGGCCTAAAACAGCACTATGTTCTCCCTCCTTTTCTTTCTTTCTTTCTTTCTTTCTTTCTTTCTTTCTTTCTTTCTTTCTTTCTTTCTTTCTTTCTTTCTTTCTTTCTCTCTCTCTCTCTCTCCCTCTCTCTCTTTCTTCCTACACTGCTCTTTGACTGAAAGGAAACTATTAGATGACCTGGCTACATTCCCCACCCCGCCTCCCAGCTAGAGACATCAACTAGGAATGGCTTCAATATTGCTGAAAATTGGGCTTTTCTTGAGAACGTTATGCAGCTTTTCCTATGTCTATGGTGAGTGATTGGTAAAAGCGTCTTTCAAAATGCTAAGTCATCTCATCTGACTGTGTGATAAAAATTTGGGGGATATGAATTTGTTCACTTATTGAAGGCCCAGAATAAGTCCTTAAGAATGATCCTGCCTTGAGAAAGACAAATACCATATGATTTCACTTATATGTGGAATCTAAAGACCAAAATAAATGAGCAAATAAAATATTGTAGAAACAGATTCGTGGATACTGAGAACATTTTGATAGTTGCCAGAGGGATGGAGGACTAAATGAAAAAGGTGAAAGGATTCAGAAGTACAGATTGGTAGTTACAAAAATAGTCACACAGAGGTAGAGTACAGCATAGGGAATGCAGCCAATAATACTGGAATAACTCTGTGTAGTGCCAGCTGGACACTGGAAACATCAGGGGGGACATTTTGTAAAGTGTATGATTGTCTAACCACTATGCTGTACACCTGAAGCTAATGCAAAATAATATCAATGTGAACTATAATTGAAAAATAAAATTTTAAAAAATTATGTAGGTGAAAAGCACCTTGAAACAATAAAAACATGTTTTTCTTTTTTTAACATGTTCTAAACAAATAAACAAACAATATGATCTTGTCTTGATTATAGGTACTCTCTCAGTGGACCTTTGGAATGTGGAGGGTGTGGTAGATTGTATTTTATAAAAATGGCTGCAACAGCCCTGGCTGGTGTGGCTCAGTGGATTGAGTGCTGCCCTGTGAACCAAGGAGTCACCGGTTCGACTCCCAGTCAGGGCGCATGTCTGGGTTGTGGGCCAGGCCCCCAAGTGGGGAGCATGTGAGAGACAACCACACATTGATGTTTCTCTCCCTCTTTAAAAAAAAGGGAAAAAAGTGGCCGCAACAGTAGTTCTGGCCCCATGTGCTCTTCCAACCCTTGACACTTTCCCTGCAATACCTCTTGGACCATGTATCTCCTTCTCTTGAACCTGGACAGAACTTGGTGCATTCCTCAATAAGTAGAACATGGTAGAAATGACAGTTCATGACATCCAAGGCTAGGTCAGAAAAGGTAATATGATTTCCACCTAGTTCTGTCTCTCTCTCTCTCTCTCTCTCTCTCTCTCTCTCTCTCTCTCTGCCACTGTGTAAGACGTCCAGCTGTCCTGAAGCCATGCTGTTGGAGAGACCATATGCAGAGGTGACACAGAGATAGTTACCCAAGGAGACCAGCTGTTCCAGCCCCCAGCTGATTGGGTTTTCTCAGCCTGGTACTGGACATGTGAGTGAGCAGACCTTCAGATAATCATAGTCCCAGTCACTGTCTGTGACTGCATAAGGAAAGCTGAGCAAGAACTACCCAGGTGAGCCCAGTCAATCCCCATAACAAAGAAAGATAATAATGACCATTGCTGTTTTAAGTCACTAAGTCTTATGGTAGTTTGCTAGTCATTGTGAAAATCAAAAAACAAATCTCACTTAAAATGGAGTCTGGAGGCTAAAAGAGAGAAATCTCACAAACTTCACTCAACGCACACTGCTGACCCCAACAGAAATTGATGCACCTTGCATCTCCCACAGGGAGGGATTCCTATGCAGAAGGAAGAAAAGATTCTTCCTTGCTCAGTAGCAGCTCAGCTATAACTCAACCAATGAAAAGCCACTATATTTGTGGCTTATATTTGTCTCATATATTTGAACTTTCAGTTTCCTGCAATGGACTCTTCATTTACAGTAGTCCCACCCAGGTTCATAAAAGAGTGGTCTTCTCCTTTGTTTCTCTGGACTTGGCATGATTCGTCATTACACTGTATGTCCTGAATTGCAATTCTTTGTTGTTCCCAAATAAACCCATTTTTCTGGGGAAATATCTGGCTTTCTACTTGTTTAAGCTCAACAACAGCAATAGATAACCAGAACAGAGGGCTGGTTAGTCATCCATCCTGCAAAATGTTTTGGTTAGATACCTCAATTTCCATAACGTCTTTTTAAAGATCTTATTTGATAACTATAATACATGTTGCTACTCTGAATGAACAGAAAATAATCACCTTCCAGGGATTAGGAGAAGATATAAACTCGAATGACCCCTGTGAAAAGTCTGGTTTAGAGAGGTGATTTTTTTTTTAAATATCTCTTTTAGAGAGAGTGAGAGGAAGAGAGAAAGAGAGAGACAGAGAGAGACAGAGAGAGAAACATTGATTGGTTGTCTACAGTATGTGCCTGGACCAGGAATCGAACTTCCAACTTTTTGGGGTACAGGATGATGCTCCAACCAACTGAGCCACATGGGCAAGGGCAAGAGAGTGATCTTTATTTTTTTTTAATTTTTAAAAGATTTTATTTATTTACTTTTAGAGAGAGGGAAAGAGGGAAAAAGAGAAGGAGAGAAACATCAATGTGTGGTTGCCTCTCATGTGCCCTGACTGGGGACCTGGCCCGCAACCCAGGCATGTGCCCTGACTGAGAATTGAACTGGCAACCCTTTGGTTCACAGCCTGCACTCAATCAACTGAGTTGCAGCAGCCAGGGCAAGAGAGGTGATCTTAATGGGGAATTGTTTGAAGGACTTGAACTTCTCTGGATTTTCTAGTTGGATTTTTTGATTTAGCTAAAATTTTAGGAAATTTTGGTCTTAAACCTTAATTTTTGGGTCTCCCATAAAATTCCTTTCAATTGTTACACTATGGGACATGTCTCAAATTTCAGGCTATAAGATGCAGCTTTAGAAAAGCCCTAATAGATTCATTGTAAGAATATCATTGAGGACATTACCATATCACTCAATGTCCCAGATATAAAGCTCCATACCAGAAATGTATTTTAGAGTTAAGTTCCAGTAAACACTTGAGAAACTAGAATCTTTTGCCTTTATACCAAGAGAATCATAACTGGCCTTCACTTTTTTTTTCTGCAGAAAATTCAAATCTGACTCTGTGGCTCAGATAATTGTATGGGCTGCTACTGCTTGCATAACTCATTCCACTCTATTGGCTTGTATTTGCCTATAACGTATGTTTCTAATGATCCTGGCTTTATTTATTGTTTATATTTTCTATTTTATCACATATATTCTTATAAGATTTCCAAATCTCTTGTGAAAGAAGACATAGTAGAAATAAAGTAAGAAGTAAATGAATATATAAGTCAATACCCGTCTGAGCCATCACCAAATTATAGGCCTTCCACTGGCCAGCCATTGTATTAGGAAGGGTCAGAGTTGAAAAGACTTTTTAAAAAACCACAGTCCTTGCCCTCGAGGAAATAGAAGGCCCAAGGGAGGTTCAGGAGTTTGGGTCCTCGCAGCAGCAGACAGAGATTTCAAATAGCAAACTCTCTGGGTCCCCTAGTCACTGCAAAGCCAGATATCCTAAACGTTTTCATAAATAGCCTGGGAGTTGGGGCGGGTGAGTGAAGGTAGATATTTGATGAATACACACGTTAAGTTCCTGGCCAGAAACTTGTAGGTGCTACCATCTCAAAAACTTCTTCTAACTCCGGAGAAAATGTTGGCGAAACTTGCCCCTCAGACGTGGATTGCCACTGCTACACCATTTCTCCCCTCGCAAACCAACATTCGCCACTTTCTGACTTGAGACTCAGCTGCTAGTACGAATTCTTTCCTAATTGTTTGACTCCTATTCAGTCCTCAGTAAATCTTCGTTTGTGCCAATTGGGTAAATTTTACAGGACACACCAAGGTCCTCTGACCCTGCAAATTTTCAGTCTGTCCTGCAGATGATGGTGACAGGAGACCTCATCTACCATGTCAACCTTAAACCTTCACGTTCTGACCCACTTCATTGTTTCTGGTAGTTTGGGTGAATGCTTTTATTTTATTATTATTATTATTATTTTGTTGTTGTTTTTTGTCTCTGTCCTTCTTTGCTCATCTTTGCCAGCAGGAGGCTCTGTACTCTTACTCCAAGAGTTCACCCTACCACTCTGGATTTTTGCTCTTTTTCTAAGAGAGCTGCCCCTCTCCATCGCAGCACTGGCAAAAGTAGTTATTAATTCCTCTACCCTAGCATCTAGATTTTAAAGACGATGCCTGATTTTCTAATGCCAATATTCATAAATACTTTATAATTAAATAATAAATCCCTTCTGGCTTCCCTAAATGCTGGGTTCTAGATTATTAAAAATGGAAATAAGCCTGAACTTCCTATCAGCCTTTGTCTATGGAGTTTTAACAAATTGTAGTACTCTGAACTAAATTTAGTAGGTGTAAAATATGCTTGTTTGAAATATTCATATGCTGTCTTCTGTTTACCTAATAAGAGATATATAACTTCAGCTCATTTCTCTGGCAAATCACTTGTCAAAAGTGTGAGTACTCTTCTGGCAAATAGTCCTCATGTCTGCCACTGTTTCTCAATGAAATGCAAAAAGGAAAAGAGATTCCCCCTTCCACATATAAGAAAATCATCTAGGGGTGACTATAGTAATTGTCCACATCCTCTGTTCACTGAGCACTCTTTGCTTAATGATTACGCAAAGTGTCAGTGCTGCAGAATGAAACCACATTCAGGTGAGGATGGCCCCATGACTTCCATACAAGCTTGAAGGTTGAGGTCATCTGTCATCAATGTGGAACATTTCATCTCCTGCTCTAGCCTTCCATTAGCACCCCTAACACTTTGTCAAAGAAGGAGCCACCTCTACGAACTATCCACACCAATTTAGTTGCAGTTGTGAAGAATACAGTTCAAAAAGATATATTTTGGTTCCCAGTCAGGACACGTGCTAGGGTTTCAGGCCAGGCCCCTAGTTGGGGGCGTGTGAGAGGCAACCACACATCGATGTCTCCCTCTCTCCCTCCTTTCCCCTCCTCTAAAAATAAATTAATAAAATATATTTTTTAAAAAGATATAATGTTGCATCCTCCTGTTCACCTGGTTACATATTTTAAATGGTAGGTCTTACAGAACAATACTCCATGTTGTGCTTCTGCAGAAAGTAGCAAGATCTATCACATAAACAAAGTAGATTGTACACATAATTCACTGCATTTCTCTACCTAGAATACTTTTTTTCACAGCTGCTGAAAAAATCTATTTTTCTATACCTTTAAGCGCCACCATGATTCCCAACAACCGACCAGTTCCCATAGAAGCCATAAGCTACTAGGGAAAGCCTGCAGGCAACTCTCCTATCTGCCAAAAGGCTATATGCTTTTATTGCTACTGAACACCAAGAAAATATACTGAGTAGAGGATGTGGCCTAATTGTTTTTCTTGTGTAAACATATCACCTGCCCAGGCTAAAGCTGAGATGGCTAGAGATGGGGTTCCTCCAGGTCTTAAAAAACATTGACCTCATGGCCTACTCTACCAGAGAGAACACATTGTATTACAAGTGACAGAAAATCCAATTTGAAATGATTTAAATAATGAAGGCAAATTGATAGCTCATGATCTGTAACTCAAAGATTCAGTGTCAAGTCCTGGCTGGTGTGGCTCAGTTGGTGAGAATATTGTCCTATAACCGAAGGGTTGTGGGTTTGATACCCAGTCTATCTTCCTTCCTCTCTCTTTAAAAGAACAATGATAAAATGTCCTCTGGTGAGGATTAAAAAAGGTATTTTATTTTATTTTATTTTATTTTATTTTATTTTTTTTGAAGATTCAGAGTGAGGGCTGGCTATAAAGGCTTTGAACCTGCAGCACAAACCAGCGCGTCAAGGACTGGGTTTCTGTCCCTCTCTGCACTCAGTGTTGGCTTCATCCTCAGTCTCTCCACTCAGGGTGGCTCCAGGATCTTCTCACAACAACAGAACAACGGCTGCAGCAGTCTCAGCACATCCTGTCACACCACACCACCCAAGCAGACGCAAGTAGTTCCTAAAGAACCAAGAGGCTTCAGCAAACATTCCTTGGGGCTCATTGGCTGTGAGTAAGACGTGTGAACCATCTCTGAACAAAGAACTGGTTTTTAGGACATGAGATTGTAGTTTTCTTCCCCAAAAATAATCAAGATGAGAAATGAACTTTGGGTATTGAAAACGACGTTCATAAAACCTTCCCACCCATGTGCACTCATCCTATCTCTCACAACTCCCCAGGCTTCCTGACACCAGTGAAAGAAACCTCTGCTTATCTAAACTGATGTAATTTTTCTGTTTTAAACTCAGAGGACCACTTTCCCTAGGTTATCTCAGCTACTACGAAGTCCTTAAATATCATCCACGAGCCTTCAGGTCTGACCTTTGTCCTGAATGTTACAGAGATATGCTCAACTCTCTGATAGATACCTATATTTATTTTACTCAAAAGCACTCTTCTTTTTTTTAAAAAAAAGAATCTTTATCTTTTAGAAATACATGCTAAAATGTTAACAGAAGAAATGATTTATTTGAAATTTGCTTCAATATTCTCCAGTGGAAAGAATGTGGAGGATGTGGGTTCAGAAGTGTAAATCAGATAGGTGAAATTGCGGTTGTTAAAGCTGTAGGTGAGTACACACACAATTACTATATTATTATTTCTCCCTTTGTGTACATTTGACATTTTCCATAAGAATTTTTAAAGGCACCTTAAACTCAACATGTTTGTGAAATTAAGATATATTCAGCCACACTATGTAAATTTCACCACATAAATAAAGACTTAAAATAATACTGACTTTACAAGACAAAAGGTATTTCTCTTTCATGTAAAAGTCTAATATATCCCTCTACAGTGTCAGGGGCCCAAGTTCCTTCTATCTTGTTGTCCCACTGCTCCTATGGTGCTCTCTTGGTCTCCAAGGTCCCAGGTGACTTAATATCATGTCACATTTTGACCAGAAAGAAGGAAAAGAGGAAAGGAGTATGCCACTCCCTTTAAGAGTGCAGCCCAATCCTGGCTGGTGCGGCTCAGTGAATTCAGTGTTGGCCTGCTAACAAAAGGGTCCCTGATTCAATTCCCAGTTGGGGCACATGCCTGTCTGGGTTGCAGGCCAGTTCCCCAGTAGGCGATGTGTGAGAGGCAACCATTCATTGATGTTCCTCTTCCTCTCTTTCTCCCTCCCTTCCCTTATCTCTAGAAAAATAAATAAAAATCTTTAAAGAAAAAAATAAAGAGTACAGGCCAGAAGTCACAAACATCACTTTCACTCAGATCCCATTGCCTAGGGCTTGATATGTGAATTATCCATTTGCAAGCAAGGCTGGGAACTATATCGGCTTTCTGGGTAACCATGTGCCAAACTAAAGACTTCTAATAATGAGAAAGAGGAGAAGAGATATTGAGGGGCAACTTTCAGTCTCTGGCCCATGTTGCCCTTCCAGGTACCCAAATATCACGTGCATACTTCTTCCCATGCATTTGTTTCCTCTCTGGAAGCAGAAACCACCAAAGTCCCATCTAGTTTCTGCATTCACCTCAAAGTTCACAATCTCGCCCTGGCTGGTGTAGCTCAGTGGATTGAGTGCGAGCTGCGAACCAAAGCATTGCAGGTTCGATTCCCAGTCAGGGTACATGCCTGGGTTGCAGGCCATGACCCTCAGCAACCGCACACTGATGTTTCTCTCTCTCTCTCTCTCTCTCTCTCTCTCTCTCTCTCTCTTTCTCCTCCTCCCTCCATTACCTCTCTAAAAATAAATAAAATCTTAAAAAGAAATGAAAGTTCACAATCTCTGATTAATTCTCAGTCCTCTTTATGAGAGCCACATATCATTCCTCATTGTCTGATAGCCTATAAACTAAAAGACAAGTTATCTAGCTCAAATCTTCCTGTTAGAAATTGTACAGCAGGAATGGAGTAGCGCTCGCGCACACACACACACACACACACACACACACACACACTATCTATCTATCTGTAAAAGAGAAGAATGAGAAAAACACAGCAGCCTCTGATTCACAGCAATCATCCAGACCTGTGGAGCAGTAATTGCAAAGATTCCCTACCCTGGTGGTAGAGTAAGTCCCTAGGTCATCCAGTCTGGCAGGTGCCATTCTAGCCGCCTGGCAGTCAGCGGGTGTGGGAAGTGGAGACCTCTCTCCCAAATCCTTGCCCCTTCCTCTCCAGGACCCCACATTTTGTCCTATGGCCACATCTGAAACAGGCTTTGTAGAATGTGCCCTACTTGGGGTTGTTTAGTTTTCAGAAGGGACTTCTGTGTTACAGGCTTGAGGGCCTTTGTGCAGGTCATCATACAACCAAAGATCTCCTCTGGACATTTTTTAAGTCTCAAGCCTGAACTTTTATGGAAAAGGCATGAAGCAGATTCTTCAGAAAAGAACACAGCTCTGCCAACACTTTGATTTTAGGCCACTGAGGTCCATTTCAGACTTCTGTCCTCCAGAACTATAAGACAATAAATCTGTATTGTTTCAGTCCACTAGGTGTGTGGTAATTTGTTACAGCAGCCATAGGAAACTAATACAAGAACCTTCTACTTGTTAATATAGGAAAGCCGTAATACTACTGAACCCAAAGAAGGAGGTATGTTGGAGGGGTGGGAAGAGGGCACGTCGGTGAGAGCTCTGCTCCTGACTTTTTGAACACACGGCCTTGTGCTGCATAAAGGTAAATGCTATCAAGCCAGCAATAAGAGCTTCCAGCCAGCTACATGGTCAGGCCCAGGCCAAGACTCTTCACCAAATCTATCTTTTTCTGCAGTCTTGTATCCCTGGCTTTCCCATTCCTGGCACAATTCTCTGGCTTCTAACACCTGCCTCTGCCCTTCTCCCTCAGTGTGTAGATTCAGAATTCTCTCCCCCACCTCACTCGGCCCAGCTCTCCATGGAACTCTGGGCTTGGCATTCTCCCTTGACTCCCGTGACAAGCTTCAGGCAACAGACCTTTCCACCCGCCCAGCTGGTCCTTATGACTAAGGGAAGCAGGGACTTAGGGAAGAACAATGTTGTGGTTGGGGGATCATGTCACCAAAGACTCAGCATCAAATAAATTGCAGGTTTGACCCATGAAATATTTGAAAAGCAAAGAGAACTAGAAACGTCTATAACACCTGAAAATTGTAATAAGCTGCTCAGGTCTTATAAGACAGAAATAAATGTCCTATATGCATAGATTTCCTGAGAAGACATTACACTATGAAAATTATAATCAGCACATTTAATTCAACATTATTAAATCATAAATTCAATATACTCAGGGAAAATATGCTAATTACATAAATATTAATTACTAATCAGACATTGAATTAATGCTTTACAGACACCTCCCTTGTATTTAGAATAACTTAAAGGGAAAATCTAGGGAACTCAAGTCTTATTAAAAAATTATTCTGAGCCCTGGCTGGTGTGGCTCAGTGGATTGACTGCTGGCCTGCAAATGAAAGGGTCCCTGATTCTATTCTCCATCAGGGAACATGACTGGGTTGTGCGCCAAGTCCCAGTAGGGGGTGTGCAAAAGACAACCACACATTGATATTCCTCTTCCTCTCTTTCTCCCTCTCTTCCCCCTCTCTAAAAATAAATAAATACAATCTTTTAAAAAAATTCTGAAAAATGATCATTTGCAGCATCTATACATGAAAAATTGTGAACAAGTTAAATATTCAAGAATAGAGCAATAGCTAAGTTAGTTATCATAGACAAAATATTATTTGATTATTCATATTTATCTTTAAGAAAAATCTTAATGACACATTGCTTATTTTATAGTAAATGAAAAAGGCAAGAGAGAAGATGAAACAATACGATTTCAACTCTATAAAATTCTGCATTAAGAAATATTAGGGTAAAGTCACACAGTGGATAATTTATGTGCATTGAAATGATACAAAGGAATACGTATCAATATAGAAAGATATTTACATTGTATCCTTGGGTGAAAAGGGGACATCTATTATGATGTCAGTTTTATTTTTAACTTTTTATTTATTGATTTTAGAGGGAGAGGAAAGGAGAGAGCAAGAAATACCAATTTGTTGTTCCACTTATTTATGTATTATTCATTGGTTGATACTTTTATGTGTCCTGACCAGGGATCAAAACCACAACCTTGGCATATTGTGATGATGCTCTAACCAACTGAGCTACCCCAGCCAGGGCTCACTGAATCCTTTATACAACTAAGGCAGCCTGACAGATTCTATGAGAACATAAAGATGAGAAAATGTGGTTGTTATTCACAGTATAATAGTGTGATATAAGGGTTTATAATCATCATCATCATCATCACTATCATCACCTATGTTCTTTACCTCAGGCCTGCTTGCTTACAACGTCAGTCATAACACTGTTGGAGCCTAGTGCAGAGACAGCTTGTATTTTCACCGTAGGTAATTCCACTCCCAGATCCATGTATTTGAGGTTGTTTCTATTTATTTATTTATTTATTCATTCATTCATTTATTTATTTCTTGAGGGTACATTTATTAAAGCTGGGGACAGTGAAACAAGAAGCGCTTAGGAGAGAAGAAGCAACAGCAGAGAGCCTCGTTGGGACAGCTTCGGCTCACCGAGAAGTCAGAGAAAATGAGGCCTTGGAGACAGGGTCAGAGGGGTAGCCAGGGATGAGCTGCAGCTGCCCATTGCTCCCCTGTTTGCAAGTCTTGTGGGACCCCTTAGAGTTTAAGAAATGCATGCCTGTAGGGGAGGGAGAGGGGGAAGGGAAACATACTAGCTTGCTCCCAGAGTGCCATCTGAAATTGTTTGTTTAAAAAGGAGACAGCATAGAGAAAAATGAGTGAGTAGCAGGATTAGCTTTATTTTAGGAGAGCCCATGAAAATGACATGGAGTTGGGGATACAGTAGCTTGCTCAGACCTCTTGCTCCACAATAGCTTACCTAGCTCTTGAGATGAAACATTCCTTTGACTTTGATTGATGAAGTGACATTTTATAAAAATTTGTATGTGCTATTGAACAATTTAATCACTTTATTGGCCATGTAGAAACTTAACACAGAATTAACTAATACCATGTTTTGTCGTGTATAATGTGCACTTATTTTGCCCAAATATTTGAGGGGAAAATAAACGTGCATTTTATACATGTGTAGTATTAATCCTGTATCTATATAAATGTTTTTAATTCTTTTACTTATGCTTATGCATTAAAAATGTAACTCTAGAAAGCAATAACAATATCTGTATACAAAATAATACCCTGGAATATGATAACTGGCTTTGTTTCTAAATATAAATAGAAAAAAATTAAATTAAAAAATTAAAACAAAAGATTTTTTTCCTGATAGTTTGAGCCAGAAATGTGGGTGCACGTTACATGGCAAAATACACGGTATGTATACCTTGCTGTCATTACTGTTTATCTCTGCAGCATGATCCTGACTCAGTGTGCCTCCTTTGGTTTCTGCCGGTTTTCCAAACTTAGTTCTCAAATCTTTTCGTAAGTTTTGTGAATTCACTGATATTCTCACCATACATTTTCTTATTGTTTACATGAATTTGAGTCTTGTTTCTATTACTTGCAGCTGAATCCATCCTAAATGTCTACTAAGATGAACCTATAAATTTGTCAATGTTCAACCATTTTAGACCTATAAAATTTTAATTTTATATTGTTCAGTCTAACAGAATTTGGTAGTAGGAACTGCAATACCTAAAATGTGGAACTGATTGATTCAAGGAAGAGCAGGAGAGGGTGTAATGCCCCACTTTTCTGAGCCTGCAAAGAAGTCTTTCTTATTTAGCAAAACAGAATAGTTGTCAATTGTTAATCAATCAATTATCATTGAAGTAGATAGAGTGTATAAATATATTTATTGGGATATAGAAAGATACTTGATAGTGTACTTTTACATTTTTAGCTAAAAATTAAAGAATTAAACTTAACTAATATTTATGGATGAACTGATATTAGTGTCCTCACTCAATTCGTATGTCAAATAGTTTTATGTCACTAAGGTTTATGGCAGACATGAATTTGGGTTTTCTGAGGCTTGATACACCTATATTTTGGGAGCTTTCTGAAAGAAAAAGAAAAAAATTATGAATACAGAATAAGGTATGAAAGCAAATTGTTATATGAAGAAAAGAAACAGGAATTTAAATTTCCTGTGATTTTCTCATAAACAGAAAAATCATTATTTAGTGTATTCCTGCCAGCAGAGACTTCTTTTTTGACTTGGGCATCAATGAGAAGCATATCTTCTACTAGCAATTTTTCCTGTCTCTTTAGACTAATTTTCTAAAGAATAGTATCTGATTTCAGACACCATTCAGTGATTTCAAACTTTGTTTCTCTTCCACTTCTTATATCTAGTGCCTAGCATAGTTGAACTCACTGAGGTCACGATGTGACCTCCGGCCTTGCATCTTTGTATCGCAGAAGCTACGAGTCATCCAGTGGCAGTAAAAATATTCCTAGAAAGCATTCCTATACCAAATGGCTAACAATAACTTCCACATAAGTACTTTCCCTTAAACCCATATTAAATGTACACCTCATTCAACTTCCACTTAGATTCAAAAAGATGCTTGCCTGGTGCACTTCTACCCCCAACTGACATGAGGCAGGGGTGCATGACAGAGAAGAAGGTGGAGTGGAAAGGAACAGTGGTCTCAAACCAATTGTGCAAGTAGCCCCTGAAGTGGGGGCTTTGAATCATTAGCTTCTTTCACTTCCCACATAATCCCCCTTGTTGGGTGATCCAGAAAAAAAGAGAGGGACTTCTTCCCCAATGGAGAGGATTTTAAAGGGAGTCCCTCAAACAGGAACCTAACATACTTTACTTGTAGTGTATTATTATGATACATGACAGTTTATGAGAGCCCAGTTACACAGAATTAAAAATCTACTTTCTAGCCCTGGCTGGTGTAGCTCAGTGAATTGAGCATGGGCTGTAAACCAAAGGATCACTGGTTTGATTCCCAGTCAGGGCACATGCCTGGGTTGCAGACTAGGTCCCCAGTAGGGGGTGCACGAGAGGCAACCACACATTGATGTTTCTCTCCCTCTCTTTCACCTTCCCTTCCTCTCTCTCTAAAAATAAATAAATATATTTTTTTAAATCTATTTTCTAGCTTTAAGTTAGCTAGCCATCACAAAATGCCCAAGTGTCTTAAAAAAGTATCCTGAGAAACCCTCGTTCACCACTAATAGTAATAATGTAAGTACAAATGAAAGAAAAGAAAACAGCAGAGCCAACATTTGTATCCTTCTAGTACGAATTCTTGTCAGCCCCATAATAAGATGAAAACAATGACAATGTAATCAGATCTGACAAGAGTTGGCCCCAAAATTCCAAGAAGACTATTTGAAATATGCATTTATGTGCACTAATGATGATATGAGGTTATGAGTAGCAAGACATTTAAAATTCTTGCTTATTGCCCTGGCTGGTGTTGCTCAGTGAATTGAGCGCAGGCTGTGAACCAAAGGGCTGCTGGTTTGATTCCCAGTCAGGGCACATGCCTGGGTTGCAGGCCAGGTCCCTAGTGGGGGCCATTAGAGAGGCAGCCACACATGACATTTCTCTTCCTTTCTTTCTCCTTCCCTTCCCTCTCTCTAAAAATAAATTTAAAAAATTTTTTTAAATCTTGCTTATTTCATTATATAAAATGTTATATTTGTATGTATATTCATGATATATAAAATGGGAATATGAAATGCCTTAATAAAATGTTTTGTATTTACATATATTATGATTGCATGTGTATAAATTTTATACTAATAGAGGTGAGAGTTTTTAAAAGTCTGGGGACCACATGGCTAAAGTATGGCCTGTGATACCTTAGAACCAAAGTCATGTTCCTACAGTGATTATGACATTTATTTATTTGGAGTAAGTTAGTATGACAGCATGTGTTAAATATTTATGGGTTATGGATTTTCCCCAACCATCAGACTTTTGTCTATGTCATCCAATGAAAGAAATGTGTTAGACAACCTTTACTGTGTCTGCTTAGCTCAAAGCAACCATCTTTCTGTGACAATTTTCCACCCTTTCCAAACTCGAGTAGAATTTGCAAGCCCAGTTTTTACTCTGTGATCCTGCCCCCTTAGACAAACTTGATTGGACGAGTAGACTTTTATAAAAACTGAGGTAAACAGTTGCTTTCTCTTTAGATTTTGTAATTTAAACTGAAATACATGGCCATTTTCTTGAATGGTGGTGATTTAAACTCTGGAGCAGAGCTATGTTGCACAGCTATGTGCACAGAGAGAAATAGTTCCTTTATGCGGAGAAGTAGATGTACAGCAAACTTTATTTACCTCCTTTCCAACTCCTTTACTACTCTTCCTAAACATTTGATTTTATATTGTTTGTATTGGAGTGATGCAATTATGGGGTGAGGGTTGCCCAAAACATGTGGGCACCTTCTAGAAGCTGGAAAAGGCAAGAAAATAGATTCTCCTCTAGAGCCTCCAGAAGCAGTGCAGCCCTGCCAATAATTTGATTTTAGCCCACTGATGTCTATTTTGGACTTCTGATCTCTGGAACTGTAAGATAATAAATTTATGTTGTTTCAAGCCACTAAATTTGTGGTAATTTGTTACAGCAACAATATAAAACTAATGCAGGCAGGCTAGAAGGAAGTTCCTCTGCAACAGTTAGCATACAATAGTTAAATTGCTCCCAAGGCACTTGGACTTTCAATTCTATGTAGATTTGAATAATAGAATTTCAGAGCTGAGAGGGACCTTCATGGAGGACTTGAGGTAAAGGATTTCTCCAAGGTTACTAAGCTAGTCAGTTGTAAAGCCAGGACAAAAACCAAGCATCCAATTTTTCATCTATGCACATTAATGACTACAAGATGCCTAACAAAAAGGCTGGTATGTATAAGGTATTCAATACGTGGTAGAGTTTTTGTTGCTGTCATCATTATGATTATGCACTTTTTAAATTTATAATATTTCATTTTTAAACATTGCCAAGTAAGGAGGCACCCTATATTAAAGAACTCAAAATTCAACTGCATAAATTTAAATACCTAATTGCCTTTATTGAACAATTCATGAATTGGGCAGCATCCCATCTACTAAGTAGAAAGTGTGCCAAGGAGCTGTACAAAATGGATGTTTTTTATAGGCAGAAATGGGATAGGTCAAAAAAGTTAAAAGAGTGAATTATTTCAGGCAAGGTCACTTTTCCTTAGTGAAAGGAAGAGGATCTTACCAGGCAGATTACCTCGCTAGTGTTAACCAGAAAATTCCAGACTGACTGGCTTAAAATTCCACTCCTGCAAGAGGCTGAAACTGCAATTAGGTTAGGTATTCAGTCTCGGTAGGACTTACTACAAGTGACTCCATGTGGGGTCTGTTGTTTCTTTTTTATATCTGAGCCAAGCCCTGACTGATGTGGCTCAGTTGGTTGGACATCATTCTGCAGAGAGGAGGGCTGACGGTTTGATTTCCAGTTGGAGTGCATGCCTGGGTTGCAGGTTCGGTCCTCAGTCAGGCTCATGCAAGGAGCAACTGATTGATGTTTCTTTCTCACATCGATGTTTCTCTCCCTCTCTTTCTCCCTCTCTTCCCCTCTCTCTAAAAATAAATAAAAATCTTTAAAAAATACCTGAAACAAAATTCAAAGTGCTCTTGCCCTTGAGGGCATTTTCAGATTCAAACAATATGGTTGAGAGGTTAAGTTGCAATTTTGACATCTAGGGGAACAAAATATGGAGTCTAGGTCCTATCACGTGGGGTGTTTCTGGTAAACCATGGTTTGGGTTGGTCCTCAGAACAACAGGACCCTGGGAGGTAAGGGTGCACCAAACTAAATTAATCATCCTCAAGATTCCCAGTCATATAGATTAGGGTGCTCCTGTTTGCTGGTACTCCCAGATCCTGCCATAAGAAAATGAAAATCCTTTATTAAAGAAAAGTCATAAGTCTCACATTATTTCTTCAATTATGTTGAGCACACAAAGATAGTCAGGTAACAAGACAACATGAGTGAGAACCAGCACAAACAAAACATGACAAATAACTAGAACAAAAACCAACAACAGACTGAATGGGACTTTGGATAGTGAAATTATCAGTGTCCCACAGTGGGTCTGCCTCAGGCCAGCAGATAGTGTATGTGTTCTTGACTTCATGCAGAAAAGATTTCACAATATGAGTCTAAGTTATTTTGAGAGTGTATTTATTAAAGCTGTGGACAGTGAAACAAAGGAATGGCTTAGGGTAGAAGAAGCAACAGGAGAGGGAGCCTAAGTAGTGCTCTGCTTTGGCTTATGTTATATGAAAAAAAGTGAGCCACACTGAGCTGCATGGACTTACTCAGAAGTAAAAGTTACAGTGAAAGAAGTAAGCCCAGGTGAGGCTGCTTTTAGTTCACTGGAAAGTCTAAAATAGAAAAAGCAACAGGAGAGAGCCCAGGCGGTGCTCTACTTTGGCTCTCTAGAAACATGATAGGAAAAAAGTGAGCCATGGCAAGGCTTCTTTTAAAAAGCTTACTGAAAAGTCAGAGAAAATGGCGCCTTGAAGACAAGCTCAAGGGGTAAGCCCAGGAGCAGCTATTGCTGCTTGCTGCTCCCCGCTGCTCCCCGCGTCGCAAGTCTTGTGGGGATCCTTAGAGTTTAGGAGAGAAAAGATACTTGCGTGAGAGGAAAGATATGGAGTGCTCCAAAGAGAGTTTGTGCTGTCTTTGTCTTGAGGGTTTTTCCAAACATACATACTGCAAGAGCAGAAAATCAAAGTCTAAAAAGGAAAAAAAATCTCAAAAGCAGCCTCTCAAAAGCAGCCAGGGAACCCCACCCCCATCCCCTCCCCACCCCCTCCCCACCCCAGACACACAATGAACTTCAAAGAATCAGTCATGCTGCCCTGGCAGAGTTGCTCAGTTGATTAGAGAGTCAAATCCCCTTCTCTGACTCTTCAGTCTTCTTTCACTTGTGATTACTTTAGACCCACCAGGAAAAACAAGGATAATCTCCTTACTTCAATATCCTTAACTGAATCATATCTGAAAAATCCATTTTGCATTGTAAGGTAGCATATTCACAGGTTCTGAGGATTGGGATGTAGCCTTCTATGGTGGACCATCATTGTGCCTGCCACATCACTATCCTTTACCATGAGGAGCTCTTCCATAAAGCCCCATTGAAAAAAGGAAATCAGTACAATATTTTTCGAAAGCAGAAAAGGATAGGGCATTTTTGCATTCTACCTCATTTAAAACTGCCATCAACCTTCAACTTTGGCGAGGTAAATATTGTTACCCTGATTTTAAGGTTCTGAGATTGAACATGAGAGAAATTAGGTAACTTGACTGACGTCATCTAGCTGGTAAGTGTCTTACTAGAAGTCTGTATCCACATCACCAGATTGGTCTTCGTGACTCCCGCAAAGGTTTTTCCACCATATCCAGAACAGATATTGCTTGGCTTATCAATGTATGAATGCTTTCTGGCCAGTCTGGAGCTTAGGAAACACACTTTAATTCGGTGGAAAAGAAATAATGAAGAAAGGTTTCAAACTGGGAGACACCTTTGAATCAAGCATTGGTGGTAACAGCTCTTCTCTTATCGACCACGTGACTCCGGTTAAATTCCATCCATTCTATGAGGCCTCAGTATCCTCATCTGTAAGTTCAAATGTATGGACCTAATAACACCCTTTTCAGTGTTATCCCCGTCCCCCGCCCCCACTGCGGCGGGAAGGGGCATTCTATGATTCTATGAGAGAAGCCCCTTGCCTCAAGATGCCTCCACCTTGTTGGGTGGGCTCTAGTATGATTGCATTCGAGTTAGAGGCATCTGAACTATTCCAAAGAAAACCAACTGCAGATCTAGGGAGGAAAAAAATGAGAGGCAATGAACAAGTAAGAGGAGATGAAAAAGACGACGCAGGCGGCGGGCGGAGCTGTAAACAGAAATAGAATGCAAATAACCTAAGTAGCATGCAAATAACTCAATATCACCATAACGGCTATCTAGAGTCTACAGGGCAAATGAAACCCTGTCGGTGTCGGAACGAGGATGCAGGGGTAAGTAGACATTGTTCCTCTCGAGGCGGTCACAGAATGCTGGGCTACACTGTGTATTTAATGGGGGACATGGAACTCCCGCCTTTCTAGAAGCCCTAGCTGTGAGAAATGTAAGAAAAGCTATGAAATGAAAATATACAAGACGTATGAGTGCGCCAGGGGCAGCGAGGAAACAGTTTGTGAAAACAACTGGGACGCCCCCTGCTCCCGCACCGTTCTCCCAAGGCCTAACTCAGTCACACAAAAGAAACCGCCTGCGCCCTCGCCCTCAGGGAGGTAGCTTCTCCTCTCAGCCCGCCTAGACGTTCCGCTGCTGAGGCGACCTACGCCCCCCAACCTCGCGTCGCCCAGGCGCCCCCGCCTCATCACCCCTCCCCGCTCGGTGCCTCGGAAGTGACGCAGCGTGCCCCGCCCCCGCCGCTAGATCGGCTGCTGCTGCCGCTGCGGGCGGACCTGCAGGAGGCGGCAGCGGCGGCGGTGGCGGCGGCCGAGGCCGAGGGAAGATGGCGGACGGCGTGGACCACATAGACATTTACGCTGATGTGGGCGAAGAGTTCAACCAGGTACGTGAGGGCCCGGGCCCACGCCGCCGAAGCGGGCGGTGCTGCGGCACAGGAGCTCACTTGGGCCCACCGAGGGCTGCGAGCCGGTGCGGCTGCAGACCGTGCGCCTCTGCCGTCGGAGGGCCGTGCCGCCCGACCCCTGCGCGGCGACCTCCCCGCCCCGGCCTCTCGTTCAACCGCGTCGTTTTGTGGGCCGCGGGCGGTGCGGGCCGCCGCGGGGCCGTGAGCGCGGATGCGGTGCCCAGTGTCGCCGCCGCTGGCCGCAGTGGCCCCGCCGCTGGCTCCTCCCTCGCCGCCGCCTTGCTGCTCCCCATTGTTGGCGGCGGCCGACGGGCGCTTCCCGCCGCGCTAGGCCCGGGCGGTGGGGCCGCGTGTGCGCGGCGGGATGAACGGGCCGCCGCCGCGCCCCGTCCTCCGCCGCGGGTTGAGGAGGAAGCCCGGCGAGGCGCGCGCCATCCGCAGCCTCTTCCCCGGCCGGGCCGCTCGGGCTCCGATTCCTCTGCGCTCCATTTTGTCTTTCTGTCCGCGCACGGTCGCCGCATGGAAGGCCGCGTTCACGGCCCTTTGTAACCCGCGCGCCGGGTTTCCCTGGGCTCTCTCGCTGTTTGCGACAAGCTTCGGCGTGGCGCCTTCCCCTTCCTTAACATTTTCTTACGGCGTCTTAGATGTGAGCGCGTTTGCAACAAGTCCTTTGACTTTTGGACCCACAGGTCGTGTTAAAAGTCGGTGTGCTGGCTGTGCCTCGGTGGTGCAGGGCTTGCGGTGCCTTTGAGGCCCAATCCATTCTTGGCCTTTTTGATGGAAATACCTGGGAAGATAGGTGGTCTGGGCCAAAAGGAAGACTTGGAAGCAGAATGGTTGGATGGAACAAAAAAGATGGTAGCTCAACTAGAGATCAGAGGAGTGATTAAAGTAAAGAACGTTTGCCCGAAATTCTTATGATACCGTCTAAAAATAAAGGGTTATATATATGACTTGATTTTTAAAAGCAAAATGCTCAGTGTCCTGGAAGGGATCTGCTTTAAGTTTTGGAAGGTTAGAGAAAGTGAGAGTGCAAGGTTTTCCCGGTCATCTCACAGGCCACAGTTGGCCTAGAACCAGCCGCCGCGTTATGTTGGGCATCCTCGTAAAGGTCTTACTTGTGACCAGAGTAGTGCTGTTTAAGCTCTGAGCCTGCCCTTCACGTCTTCAGTGACTTTTATGTAGTAACACCTTTTAAAAATCAAGTTGTGCCTAAAACTAGTCCACCAAAAAGCTTTGTGTGTATATATATATATATCCCCCCAGGTCTGTATGAGAAACTTAATAAAATTCTACCGGTTAATTGTGTTTCTTTTCTCCCTTCATTAGGATCTTTTGTGTGACTAGGGGCTTGAGTTAGTTTTTTTTTTATTTGGGAAAGCTAGAAAGCCTTATCGTTCTCTTTTTCAGGAAAGCCTTTGTGGCCCTGGTTTCAACATTAGAAAAGAAAAATTTTTTTAGTTAGCTTTCACTATTTCCTACTCTATTAAAGACCGAGTATGCCTAAATGTAACTCATTGTAATCAAACGTAAGGTTTTAAAATCTTTGTTCTTTTTATTGTGCTTGTATTTGGAATATATGGTGCCTTAGTTATGTCAGTGACAAGCTAGAAAATCATGTGGAGTGCTGCACAGTCAGATCTAATGCTCTTAAGGCCAATGAAGACCTCCAGGAATTTTTTTTTCCTTTTATCAAACCAATTCAATATTTCGTCCAAAAGCGGGCCTTACCTGCAACTAAAGGAACAATTAAATGTTCAAGACTGTCTTCCTTAGCTTTTCTTACAAGAGTATATACATTTGCTTTGCTTTTCTACACACAATAAATGAAGAATTGAGGTGCAATTTTAGAACTTGAGCTTTCTTCAGGATCTCTTTGTGAGATGTATTTAAGGCTTTCCCAGGCTTAATTTGGGTGAGCATTTCTCTATTTTGTATTCGAGGATGGAATGATACTTGTTTATCTCTGGTGCTGACTGAGCAGGAGGTAACAAGAGATTAAAATTTTGTGGTCCTGAGGAGCAACTGCTTTATCGGGTTCTTTTAAAACTAGCTTTTTGTTGTTTGTACCTACAGCATTTTATCTCACACATAGTTGTATAATTTTACTAGTAAAATGTTTATACTTTTGAATACTTAATGGGATTAAATAGACACAAAAGGGTAGTTGGTTTTCAAGGTTTATCCTGTTTTTTAATTATTTATTGATTGATTTTTAGAGAGAGAGGAGGGGGAAGGGAGAGAAACATTGATTTGTTGCTCTACTTAATTATGCATTCACTGGTTGATTCTTGTAGGTGTTCTGACTGGGGAAGCCAGCCTGCAACCTTGGTGTATCAGGAGGACACTCTTAACTGACTGAGCTACCCTGCCAGGGCTCATCCTGTTTTGTTTTGTTTCTTGTTTTTAATATTAATATTACTGATTTTTTTTCCTGAAATTTTTATCACGAGACAACTACAAAATTATTACTGACTGACTTTGCACTATATTATTAGCTGGTGTCATTGTTTGTATTGTTTGTTGTAGTAAACTGACTTTATTGTAGCTGAGTAAAATGTTTTACTAAATATAACTAGTATTGACTTAGTTTCTAAACTGCTGTGAACATATTAAAAAATCTTTGTTCTTTAATGTGAGCTGCAGTTTTCATTGAATGTGTGTACTTTGAAGTTCTTTGTAGTCTGCCCTGGCTAATGTGGCTCAGTGGATTGAGTGCCGACCTATAAACCAAAGGGTCTTCACCAGTCTGATTCCCAGTCAGCACACATGCCTGGGTTTAGGGCCAGGTCCCCAATAGGGGGCGCACGAGAGGCAACCACACATTGATGTTTTTCTCCCTCTCTTTCTCCCTCCCTTACCCTCTTCTAAAAGTAAATAAATGAAATCTTTAAAAAGTAAAATTAAAAAATCTTTGTGGTCTATGTATTTTCCATTTCTTCTATTTTATTGATTTATTTTCAAAGTTTGATTGATTTTAGAGGGGGGGGGAGAAAGAGAGAGAAAGAAAGAACCCTCTCTTTGTCCACTTAGTTATGCATTCATTGATTCTTTTACCTGCCCTGACCAGGGATCCAACCTGCAACCTTGGCGTATTGCAATGATGCTCTAAGCAGCTGAGCTACCCAGCCAGGGCCTCTTCCATTTTAAATTGTCATACTTTTATGAAGCGTGCGTGCGTGCGTGCGTGTGTGTGTGTGTGTGTGTGTGTTTGTTTTGGAAATGCACAGTATAAACTCATTTCAAAAAGAAAGTTGAAGGGGAGAAAAGGCACAGGGACTGGGCTATTTTTTATGCAAACACTTTAGTTTTTAAATTGAAGGTCTTTGGATGTAACCAAATTGAGAACAGTTGTTCCAGTGGAAGGAGAGTTTGAACTACTTCCAAATCTCTGAATTAACTTGAATTTGGAATTGAGAAGAAAGTGGTTTTGTTTTACCCTTTTAGTGTGTATCAGTTTCATTTGATCTAGGATTTTGTACCCAAATATAGTGTTACTAGCCTAATAGACTTTTATTTTTACTAAACTCAATAAAAAATTTTAGAACTCAGTTCAAAACATTTCTTGAGTTTCTATTATATGCCGACAAGGAAGGATGCAAAGTTTAGATAGAATACACTGTAGTGTGGGTGAGAGGCACCTACATGATTTTAACACTCTTGACAGGTTGTGTATTGTAGAATCCACTTCTTTATGTGTATCTTTACCTGTAGAATTTTTGTGGGCAGCGAAGGGGAAAGTCAACAATTCTATGAACTTCAGGAAAGCTGATACTGTATGCATTGAAGTAGTGTGTGTTTTGCCTGTTGGGGATCAAAAGCTCTGAATGTAGAATTTAGTTAGTGATCTGACAGTAGGTCACTGGTAACAGTGCTGCTTTAGTAATCTGACCACTCAACTTAAAAATGAAACGGTGTGTTGGTAGTAGTCAGGAAAAAATTCATTTGGAAGTTATGGACCCAGACAGCCTCATAAGGTAGCTTGCCTTTATTTCATGAGTCATTCTACTTTATATTTGATCATTATGTATCTGCCCTTGCAAGTTGTCTAGCCAATATTGGGAAATGAGTTTATTAGACATATCAGCGAAACCTTATTTCTGAAAAATTTATATTTAATAGAAAACCCTTTAAGATACAGATGTAAGATTGAGAATTGGGTAGGTAGAGACTGGTTCAGAATCTTGGGTATTTAGGAAAGTTAAAACTCTTACTATTATTATTTTTAAAGATTTTATTTATTTTGAGTGTGGGGAAGGGAGGGAGAGAAACATAGCTGTGTGATGACAGAGGACCATCGATTGATTGGTTGCTCTTGTAACCAAACTCTCAACCCATGCATGTGTCCTGACTGGGAATTGAACCAATGATCTCTTGCTTTGTAGGATGACGCCCAACCAACAGAGTCACACTGGTCAGGCTCTCAGCTCTATTGTTTTTAAGCGTGATCCATTCAGCTGCCTATAAATTGTCTACTTTGTGGTTTATGTGGCATACTTTTAGTAAGAAGTTGGCTTCCTTACTATGAGTTGAGCTTTTTACAGGGATTGCAAACTAATTTTAATATCTATTCAATATAATTAGACAAAATCAGAAGATGATATATTTTCTTTTTTTAAATTTCTATTTATTGATTTTTGAGAGAGAAAAACAGAAACATCGATTTGTTCCACTTATGCATTCATTGATTGCTTCTTGTATTGTGCCCTGACCAGAGAGTGAACCTGCAGCCTTGGCATATCATGATGGTGCTCTAACCAACTGAGATATGTGGCCAGGGAAAAAAATGAATATATTCTTAAAAAATAGATATTAGATTGGGTTATCTGATATTGGATTTTGTGTGCTAGTATTTTTCTTTCTTGATATAGAGTACATTTGTAAATACAAGATGTAACTTTCCCCTCCTTATATTCCTCTAAATGGAAGTGACTGTTAAATTCTTTTGATTTTCTTTCCACCCCCCAGTAGTGGGGTTTTGAAATAAGTGGCCTTTACTGTGCCATTACTGGTAGTATCATATAATGCAAGAATGACATTACTACAATTTTTGGACCAAAAGCAGTGTTGAGCCTGTTGGGGGGAATAAAACATATGGTACAGCTATACTGTGGTCATTCCAACAATGGTTTCAGTATATCAGTGATATTAAAATTTTATAGGAGGTGATTAGGGGAAAATGTGTTTAAAAATAGCTCTTTGGGAGGAGGGCGATGGTGATAATGAAAAATTGTTGAGGAACATTGCTTTAAAAAGGAATTAACAATTTTGATTACTGTCCATGTTATTTTTAAGTGTTTTCTCTGACTTGGCAACAGCTACTTTTGAAGTGCAAAATCTTGAGAGGATGCTTAGCCTTTAGAATGATTGTAATGATTTAGAATGTAGGCAATGAAAAAACATTAGTGGATTTTTAAAACAAACCCTAAGTGCTGTAAATAATTGGAAATTATATATAATGTGCAGCTCTAGTGGTGATTAGCTACTATGAAAAGTAGATAGTTAAGATTGTGCAGCATTTGGTATCTAAAATAATTAGAGGGGTAGTGTTGATATTTTCTTGTTTTTGAATGCCATTAAAATTTCCTAGAGATACTAATTGAAAGTACCTTACATAGTAGAACCTGACATTGTTGACCATTTCTTTTTGACAAAGTAGAAGCCATATTTTTGTTTGTTCAGTAGACTTTCAGAACTCTCTTTATGATACACATTTTGCATAGAATATACATGTTTTCCCTCTTTTTAAAGTGGGAACAAAAGGACATGTATATATTTTTTTAATGTGGAAGATAAGTGTGATATGCTAAAACTGAAAAGGAAGATTACTGATATTACAAAAGAGTAATACGTGCTTTGAGTTGAATTTTTAGTAATGATAACAGATGTATTTAGAGTCATTGATATTTTTCACCACATCCGAATGCATACTGTTGGGGCTAGAAGTACAGGCTGTGGGCTGGGAACCAAACCAAGCTAACCAGCCCACATGGAGATCAAACTCCAGGACCATGGTCTCAATTAGCATGATACTTAAACGAGTTGGTAGTCTAACTACCAAATTGGATGATCCTTAATGTTGGTAGAATCATACCAATGTGGAAAATTGGTTGGTATCAGCATAGGAATTCGTGGGTGGGCAAAAATAGTGATTGTGATTGACCAGGTTAGTGTAGCTGCAGTTACGCTTGTAAGTTATTGTCTACTTAGGTAAATATTTTCCTAGATTTACAAACAATGAAAAATCAAATAATGTATTAATATGTTTAGTGAAAGTAAAAATTTATTATTTTAGTCCTGTTTTAATAGCTCTTGCATTCTTTTTTATTCTCCCTCAGATCATGTATGATGATTGTAGTCTCTGCTGAGGAAATATAACTCCCTTTATATAATAAAAGTAATAATACTTCTTGAGGTACAGAACCCAGTTGCAAAATATTTTAAAGGACCCACTACCCCTTGTGGGAAGCTTTCTAGTGTTTCAAATGTGTGGAACCACTAATTTTTACTATCACTGCAATTTGAGCATGTTACTTTGTTTAACAAAATCTCAGTTCTGAAAGATTATTTTGGTAGTGCTGTATAAACAATTAAATTATGGCATTTAGTGACTTGTGGTCTTAGTTTCTGCCCATTGCTAAAGATGGCTTTGTTCTATGGCTTACCTTGAGATTTTGGGTCCTTCATTAAATGTCTTACATTCTATTTCATAACAAAATTATTATGTAAAGATTCCGTTGTATAATTAGGAAACTGGTTGGCTCTTTTATGCAGATGATTACCTGAAGATGACTTGACAAATTTCAGGTCTCTTTGGCTATGTGTATAAATGGTATTTCTACTAGGTTTTTTTCTTTTCTCTTAAAAAAAAAAAACTTTACTCTGCCTTCATTCTGAGTAACACTATGTTCCTGTGGGGCCCGTAATAATATTTCATTGATCTGTTCACAGTCATATTACAAATGCTGTCTCTGGGTCATTCTCTTTTCATGTGATAGTCCCTAAAACTATTAGCTCCTCTTACTGTGCCATTTATAGACAGCTCCTTTTTAATAATAATAAAAAACTGTATTGATGGGAGGATATGAGCTATGTCTGAATTTTTTGAGTTTGTTGCTTCGTAACTGTGATTGCTTCTGTATTATCTCCAATACAGGATGGGGCAAACATAGGTTTACAGTTTTGAGTGAATTTATTCTTGTATTTCTCTTTATTTATTGTATTATTTTCCATACAAGTAACTGTAAACCTGCTTTTGCCCCCACCCTGTATTCTACATCACAGGAATAAAATAGTTCACATCAATTATAGGTACTTAATGGTGGAAAGGGAGAAAAATGAAAGTAGATTTTCCTCTGATATAGGAAGTTAAGCCAGTGGTCCAGTAATGGTTACCAAAGGCAGTTATAAGTGGTGTTGAGTGTTCTGCCAATCCCTGCATTTCATTTTATTTACCAATTGAACCCTCCTTTTTCATTTTTCTCCTTTATATATATGTTTCTTTTTTGTTTTCCTCTTCTTATTTTGGAATGCAAGTGGCGTCCTCTAGCATTGTTTTAATTCTGCTGGTGACAGTGACAAAGCTTTACTATATCCTTGTTCATGTCCTTTTTCTTTTTTTTTTTTTTAAGATTTTATTCATATACTTTTAGAGAGAAGAAGGGAAGGAAAAAGAGAGGGAGGGAAACATCAATGTGTGGTTGCCTCTTGAGCACCCCACTGGGGACCTATCCTGTAGCAATCTAGGCATGTGCCCTGACCAGGAATCAAAGCCATGACCCTTTGGTTCCCAGGCCGACGTCCTGTTTTTCTTGGTAATTAACTAGATATCTAAAAAGTCAAGCATTAATTCTTTGTTGACTGAGAATAATAAAACTATTGCTAGACACCAATTTGTAGTTTTACTTGTTTTTTATTTATTGTTTCTTTTTCTTGTTCATTTGTTATGACATTTACATTATTTCAATACCCACATTTCATCATTCCTTCCCTACAGCTTAGCTCACTATGCTTTTTTCTAAAACTAATGGATTTCACAGTGCTAGGAAACAAGATCCTGAATACTACAGAAAATAGTAGTTGTGTTTTTCTGCAGTTAAATATTAAAGATTTGTAATGGCCCTGATTTGTTTGTATTTTTGTGTCAGTTTTTTAAAAGCTCATCTATTTGTATTCATTTGCGTACTGTTACTTTCACTTTAAGAATGTTTTATTTTCGAGAAAAGTTTTACATTGTTTTGTCTTCATGTTTTCCCAGAGGAACATGGTTCTCTGTGTTATAATAAATAATGAGAAAATTGGATTTATTGTATAGCCATTTATGGGCACTGTTCAAGAACATATGTGTAGCATGAAGTGAGAAGATTTTTTACTGATATCTTTGGGTCATTGATCTTTTACCAAACTTTTAAAACAAATAATTGAATGAATTTCTAAAAATTAATAGTTGAATGAATTTGTATTCAAATCTGTTTAGTGTAGTAGTCTATTATATCATTTAGAGCATTATTTCTGTATCTCAGGAAGCTGAATATGGTGGGCATGATCAGATAGATTTGTATGACGATGTCATCTCTCCATCGGCAAATAATGGAGATGCCCCAGAAGATCGGGATTACATGGATACTCTCCCACCAACTGTTGGTGATGATGTGGGTAAAGGAGCAGCACCAAATGTTGTCTATACATATACTGGAAAGAGAATTGCATTGTACATTGGAAACCTAACATGGGTAAGTAAACTTACCATATGAATTAGATTATTGGCAATTGATTTTTAACTACTCCAATAGTTAATGTTTTTCTCAAGTTATATAAAAGAACTTGAAGTTACTAGATTGGTTGTTCTGTATGCTTGCTTATGCAGTAAGGAGAGCAATAAAAGTACCTTTAAAACATAGACTCCAGATCTTCTAGTTTTGAATTTTGTAGTCATTCAATTTGTTTTAGTAGAGATACCAATTAAATATAGTTCAACTAGTTTGTCTTCAAGGCAGTTGTTTTCTCCCACTTCCAGACTTCATCTGTTTCAGTTTTACAAAGAAAAAAATGTTCACATAAGGTCTCAAAACCAGAATTCAGAACTATAGGAGAGAAAGAGACACAATTCATATTACAGACTTGTTGAGTTTAATTTCTACTCTTAAATTTGAAATCTGATTTATGGAAATACTGCTGTATACATTATTTTAATTTCAGTTTATGAGACTGCAAGATTAGCGGTTGGCAGTTTCATTAAGTGGATGTTTAATATAACTTGTTAATTTTATTAGCATTAAATTTTAAATACTAAAACAGTCCTATAGAATTTTTATATCTCTACTTGGAAACATGTATATACTGGGAAGTTTAAAAATTGTCTAGTAATCAAAACTTATCTTTTCTCAAAAGGAGACTTGACTTTGGGTGGTGAACACACAGAATAGTATACCAACAATTTTAAAAAAGTTGATTTGAGGGAGAGAAAGAAAGGAACATTGATTTTGTTGTTTCACTTATTTATGCATTCATTTGTTGATTCTCGTAATATGTGCAGTGGCTGGGAATTGAACCTGCAACCTTGCTGTATCCGGATAATGCTCTAACCAACTGAGCTACCTGGCTATGGCGTATTCCAGCTATTTTCAATTGGAGTGCTGCCAGAGTTAAAACATGCAGTACATTACTATTTAGTCAGGGCACTGACCTCTTTTTCCTTAGATTGCTAAGTAAAAAATGACAACAGCCAACACAACAGTAGACTTCTGGTTTGAAAGAATCAGCATTATACCTCCTTTTGTAAGATCAGCAAAAATATTTTTTGGTGTGCCACAAAATTTTAGTCATTAGGTTATTTGTACCATGAGGTGAAAAAGGTTAAAAATTGCTGCAGTGCACACATGATGTATTACAGAATTAACACTTGAAACCTATGTAACTTCATTAACCAATGTTACTCCAATAAATTCAATAAAAATTAAAAAGTTCCTCCTTCTCCACTTTCCTAATAGCATTTTATTTTTAAGTTTTTACATTAAAAAATTAGTTGATCTTCTACCACTCTGACAATTTTATAGTATTGGAGACTGTAGCAGTATAGAATGGTTGTCAAGTAAGGCTTTGAATCTTAGTTCTTCCATTTATTAGTGTGATGTTGGACAAACTCTTTAGCCTTTCTATTGCATATGTAAAATAAGATTAATAGGACTTGTAAGATTGTTTTAAGAGTTAAATATTTGATATAAAATACATGATAGGTACTCAGTACATGTTAGTTTTTTCTTTTTATCTTTTATTTTTTTTTTAATGGGATTTATTTTCCCCAAAAAAAATTGCCTTTAAGAAGAGGAAATGACAAGTGAGATTGATTTTTTTTTTTTTTTGAAAATTTAAAATCTTTGCAGTTTAAAGTTGGAAGAGATCAGAACTTACTAAGAGTAAAAAAAAAAGTCTATTCTATCTCTAAGGGTTTCTAATTTCTGAAAATTAATCAAGGAATAAAGTTTTGTCCTCAGGTCCTTATGTGCTCTTTTAAAATTGGAGACTGACTTAAGTAAACTGCACTTAATTGCACTGAGCATTCGTTTTCTCTTATTTTGAGTTTACTCTTAAAAACTAAATTGAAACAGTAAAAATCATGGATATATTTTGATGCTTAATGAAGGGGAAATGTCTTGCAGTGGACAACAGATGAAGATTTGACTGAAGCAGTTCATTCTTTGGGAGTAAATGATATTTTGGAGATAAAATTTTTTGAAAATCGGGCAAATGGCCAATCAAAGGGGTAAGTGTCCTCGTCATTGTCCAACCCCCCCCCCCCCCCCCCCCAGTAATATAAGTTAGTAACTAGTATTACAATTTTGGGGGTAAGTTTCCTTAAAGCTAGTGGTAACTATAAATGTGTGTAGGGTGCTTTATTATTCACATTGATTGGCAGGAGATTCTTGGGTAAAGAATTGTACTCAATTCATTCACCATGTGGTCTAGCTCACTACAACTAGTGGAGTTGGAAGTGTGGACAGATAATGTCTATTCTTTAATTTTCCTCAGTTTTCTCTGCCTGTGGCTACAGTGATTATTGAGATGACAGTTTGAAGAAGTGTTATTATTCTTGTGATTAAAGGGTGGGGGAAGATGGGCAACTGGCAAATAATGTAACATGGATGTTTTCCTTTATTTTTCTAAACTTTAAACTATATAAATGAGATAAGGTCATTATAGGAACATAATGAAACATTAGCTGTCCAAAAGTAAAAAAATTTAAAAGCCATAATCACACCATCTATAGATGATCATTGTGAACATTTTAGTGCATATACTTTCAGATTTCTTCATAGTGCTTCTTGATATTTTTATTACAAAAAAAATCCAGGATTACAATTCACATGTTTGGATACAAGCAGTAAAACAAGTATTTATCAATAAATAAACATTCTTTCTAATGTCTAATTTTTTCCATTATACCTTGTATGCTATTGTAATTTACCATTCTTATTTTTATTTGGGTTGTTACTGTTTTACCTATTGTAAATGTGTTATAACAGGTATTATTTTATATAACACTATCTCCTGAACATTTGCAGTAGCTCCTTTGGTGTTCCTGCTTTCAGCCTGATCTACAGTTTATGCTGCATGTAGAAGTTGGGAAAAAGAGACATAAATATTTTTCTACTCAGAATCTTCTAATGGCTTCCTGTCTCACTCAGAGTAAAAGCCAGAGTCTTTACTGTGGCTACAGGCACTGTGCAATCTGTTTCACCGCCACCTCTCTGACATTATCTCCCACCACTCTTCCCTTCCTTACACAGTTTCTCTTTGTTGTTCCTCAAACACATTCCTACTTAGGACCTTTACATAAGAGGTTTCCTCTTTTAGTTTACTTTCTCCTCAACTATGCACATGGATCTCACTTTGTTCAGGACTGTGTTTTAAAGTTCCCTCCCTGACCGTCTTGTGCAAAATAGCACCTTCTGTTCCCATCACTGTGTTTGTTTCTTTTTTCTTTTTTCCTGTTACTAGTGTATTTTTACTTGTTTGTTGCCCTGTGTCCTATTACAAGTTGAATGAAAGTAGGGATTTTGTTTTGTTCGCTACTGTATCCCTAGCCCTAGAATGTTGCCTGGCATGTAGGAGGTATTATGTTGCTCAATAAATATTTGTTAAATTAATGAATTCATTAAATTTTTTTCTAAATTTAATCTTGACTCAAAACTGGAATTTTTTTGTTGACCAGAATAAGGAATCTAGTTAATGACCATTTTGAACATTAGGGAGAAAAGGATTCTAAACTCCAAGAACCCTTCTGATAATAATCTAGAATGTTGTGTAGCTGTGCAAAATTGGTAATCATTTTTTGTTTCAAATGTATTTTTCTTAATTGTGATATAATTCGTATACCATAAAATTCATCCTTTTAAAGTACTCTAGTATACTTATAAAATTGTTCAAGCATTGCCACTAACTCATTCCAGAACATTTTCTCACCCCCAAAAGAAATCTTACACCTATTAAGAAGTCCGTATGGATTTGCTTATTCTGAACATTCCATATAGATGGAATCATACAATAAGTGGTCCCTTCTTTCACTTAGCATAATGTTTTCAAGGTTCATCCATGTTGTAGCATGTATCAATACTTAATTCTTTTTATGGCTACATATTCCATCATAGGAATATACATTTTTAGCAATGTCACCCATTATTTGATGGACATTGGGGTGTTTCAGTATTTGCTATTATGAATAATGCCCCTGTGAATATTCATGTATCAGGTTTAAATGAACATATATTTTTAGTTCTGTTGGATACACACATGTGCACACACACACAGAGGAGTGGAATTACTGGATTATGTGTTAACTCCATATTTAACTGTCTGAGGAACTGCCAGATTATCAAAGTGGCTGTGCTATGTTGCATTCCCATCAGCAGTGTATGAGAGGTCCAATTTCCTCTCATCCTCACTAACACTTGTTACTGGTTTTTTTGATTAAAGCTATCCTAGTGGATGTGATATGGTATCTCCTTGTGGTTTTGATTTACATTTCCCTGGTGGTTAATGATGTTGAGCATCTTTTCATAGTGGCATTATTTGTCATAACCAGAAAGTAGAAACAACTCAAATATCCATCAATGAATGGATTTTTTAAATGTGTCCTATCCATATAATTGAATATTATTCTCCCCTAAAAAGGAGTTAAGTACAGATACATGAACATGATTAAATCTTGAAAACATTATGCTGAGCAAAAGAAGCCAGTCACAAAGGACTGCATATTTTATTGTATGGTGTCATTTATATGAAATGGCCGAAATAGGCAAATCCATATTTAGAAAGTGAATTAGTGACTCCTTGGGGTTGGGGGATGGGAGGAAATGGAATGGTGGCTAATGGGTTTGAGGTTTCATTTAGGGGTGATAAAATATTCTAAAACTGATTGTGGTGATGGTTGTAAAACTCTGAATGTACTAAAAACCACTGAACCATACCCTTTAAATGAGTAAATTGTACGTTATTTTAAAAAGTTAAAGATGAAAGTGTGAGGTTGTACAGCTTAAATTAAGAAATATTTTAGATAAAATTGAATTCAGGCTATTTAACAATAGTAACATTATTAATGCCTCCTCACTTTCTACCCTGCCCCTTTAAACATCTCTTAGGTTTGCCCTTGTTGGTGTTGGATCTGAAGCATCCTCAAAAAAGTTAATGGATCTGTTGCCGAAAAGAGAACTTCATGGTCAGAATCCTGTTGTAACTCCATGCAATAAACAGTTCCTGAGTCAATTTGAAATGCAGTCCAGGAAAAGTAAGCAATTCCTCTGAGGCTTTTATTAGAAGAGGTGTATTTTACTCAAAGTTGCTAGCATTTATTAGATACGATACTAGATAAATCATCTTAATATTTAGTTTGTTGGGGAACCCGTTTTTGAAAGTCCGTGCTTTCAGTTTGATTTAATTACTGGTTATGACTATGGTTCTGTGTACTGGAAACCTCCTCCCATTTTTCTCTAGGTGTCACAAACCCATACTATTCAACAGTGTGCAAGTTCTATAGCCCTACCATGCTTTTCCTGTCATTCCCATCCTAGAGAAAGGAAGAAACTACATTCTAATCCTTAGATTGAAGCAAACTTAATGTGGATGTGTGTTATGGTGGTGGAGAACCCACTGATAACCAGAAAATATTCGTTGATTTCTGCTTGGTACCAAGACCTTTCACCACTTGGTAAAGTGAATATAGAAAAGATTTGCCATTACCCACTTATGAATGTTATCACTTACAGAGATAATTTAATATGGATGATCATGTAATTAACAGAAATTCAAGTGGCACTTAAGGCTTAACTGAAGAATATGTTGCAAAATTTAAATGGTTTATGTTTAATGAAATTCAGATTTCTGTTGGAGAATTGTGGTCTTGGCTGCTGCAGAGTACTGTATTTTGAAAGTAACTCATTTATTTCTTGGAAGTACATGTATGCCTGAATATTTGATACTTCAAAAGAACTTAAGTATATGTGAATGTTTTCCTAACCAATACTTCTGAAGTAGTTTGGATAGGCCCAAGGCATCTACAAGTTAGTATATAGTATAAATGAACTTTGAAATATGGTTGTTTCTAATAACAGTGGTTACATTTCAGAGAACTATTTTAATAAATGCTATTTATGAGTATTTGGATATTTGCAGCTACACAATCAGGACAAATGTCTGGGGAAGGTAAAGCTGGTCCTCCGGGAGGCAGTTCACGTGCAACATTTCCACAAGGTGGTAGAGGACGGGGCCGTTTTCCAGGGGCTGTTCCCGGTGGGGACAGATTTCCTGGGCCAGCAGGACCAGGAGGGCCACCCCCACCTTTTCCAGGTAAAAATTTTCTTAAATTACCATGGATAAAATGTATCTATCTAATACCTCTTTTCCTTTTCTCTCTTTTCAAGTAATGCATTATTAATGTGTCTTACTCTCCTTGTTATGCTATTTTTGGAATCCAGGAAATTTGATCAAGCATCTTGTTAAAGGAACTCGGCCTTTGTTCCTGGAAACTAGGATTCCATGGCATATGGGGCACAGCATAGAGGAAATACCCATTTTTGGCCTAAAAGGTCTTTATTTTTCTCCAAACTTGCTTGACTTATATATAGAATATTTACATCCGTCTTATTTTCTTACCTCTTAAAATCTTTCAAGACCATTTTTCCTTGTTTCACTTTCTAGCTTGGCATCAGAGTAGAATATAAGGTGGGTTATTTCACCATAAGAAATGTGTGTATACTGAAAGATGGAAACTATCTCTAAGCATTATTGTCTTTTGTCAAGTTTTTGTTTCAGTAATTTTTCTTAAGCATAAATTGAGAAGTTAAATTTGTAAGGATAGACTTCACCTTTGTAATTGTTAGTGTAGCATTTACCACATGGGTTTTATTTAAAGAGAAAGCATCTTGGTCTGTGAGTTATGCTTTAAAAGTATAACCTTGGCATAAAGGTTAAAAATACCTTATTGAAGTGTTTTTCTCCCTCTCTCTCCCCCCTCCCTCTCTTCCCTTCTCCCTGTCCCTTTCTCTCTCCGTCTCTCCACTTTATTCTGTAGCTGGACAGACTCCACCACGTCCACCCCTAGGACCTCCAGGCCCACCTGGTCCACCAGGTCCTCCACCTCCTGGTCAGGTTCTGCCTCCTCCTTTAGCCGGGCCTCCTAATCGAGGAGATCGCCCCCCACCGCCAGTTCTTTTTCCTGGACAACCTTTTGGACAGCCTCCATTGGGTCCGCTTCCTCCTGGTCCTCCACCTCCAGTTCCAGGCTATGGCCCCCCTCCTGGTCCACCACCTCCACAACAGGGACCACCTCCACCTCCAGGCCCTTTTCCACCTCGCCCTCCTGGTCCTCTTGGGCCACCCCTTACACTCGCTCCTCCTCCGCATCTTCCTGGACCACCTCCAGGTGCTCCACCGCCAGCTCCACATGTGAACCCAGCTTTCTTTCCTCCACCAACTAACAGCGGCATGCCTACATCAGATAGCCGGGGTCCACCCCCAACAGATCCTTATGGCCGACCTCCGCCATATGATAGGGGTGACTATGGGCCTCCTGGAAGGTGAGTTAGTATGTGTTTATGAATTGTGTTTGGTAAAAGATATTCTAGGCTCCATCACTGAGGGTTGTGGTGTTTTTTTTTGTTTGTTTGTTTTTTAATTATGTCCTTTTCTGCAGGTATTTAGTTTTCTCTTCTCTTCTTATTAGAAAAGGCAGTATGATATGGTGAAAAACATACAGAACAGGGTTTGGGAATAATCCAGCTCCGCCACATATATAGCCATGTGATTTAGGGCAAGTCACTAAATCCTGGAGAGTCATTTCTTCATTTTTTAGGTTAAAAGAGGTTTAAAAAGATAATTTATTATTTTTAAAATTATTATCTAAAAAATAATAAAGTTTAAGGGTCATCATATTTGCAAAAATAAAAAATAATTTAAGCAAGCATATGGAATTCTATTTTTAAGATTTTAATATTTGAATCTTATTTACTAATTGATGGCATTACACAGAAAACTAAAGTTTCTTCATTGTTTTAGGAATTAGATGAGTTTGTTTGATAACTACTACAGATTATCTCATGCTACCTGTGAGTCCTGAGTGGCACATTACTAACTTTTAATTAAAATGGGAACATTAAATAATGTACAAGAGTATTTGGGTAGACGAAGGCTTGTAAAACACAGGCCTTGTGGAAATTAAAATAATGGCAACTTTGGAGAAAAGCTGGGTGGAAATTCCTGTTGAACTAAGTGATGTCTTAGCCCCTTTTCAAAGTAATTTAAAAATTATCTATACTGTCATAACTTGGAAAGCTGTGTTTATAGTTTCCAAGAAATGGCCCTGGCTGGTATGGCTCAGTGGATTGAGTGCTGGCCAGCGACCCAGCGGGCTGCCAGTTCAATTCCCAGTCAGGGCACATACCTGGGTTGTGGGCCACATCCCCATTGGCGGGTATGCGAGAGGCAACCACACGTTGATGTTTTTCTCCCTCTCTTTCTCCTTCCCTTCCCCTCTCTAAAAAAATAAAATCTTAAAAGAAATATTTCCAAGAAATGTTTGCCCCTTCAGTTTCTTTTGAGATTATTGTTTAATTATCACTTTTAAACTACTTTGTGTTTCATTTTGTCTGAGAATCCTCCAGAATGGATTTCAGTGTCTGCCTAATACTATATAATTGACCAGACCCTCCACCCCCAGTAAATTTGGTGTTGTAAACAAAGTCTGTTAATAGTTATCTCTCCATAGAGGTTGCATCTTTGTGATTACCAAAAATGCTTCATTTTCTATAGAAGAAAATGTTACAACTGCTAAGTTAGTATAATTTTTATTTTATTCACTTCAATTCCCATGGCCAACTACATGTCAAGTGTTCACCTTTAGTATATAGAGTTGGGTTGGATGACTGGTTCAGCAGCTTAAAATTTGAGCCATATCCAGTATCAGGTTTTCAAGAACTGGAGGAGGTATTATTGACGAATTTTTTAATGGGCAGGGTGTGTGCTGATTTTCGATGGGTAGAAGTCACAGCATTTAGTTGAGATCATATATGGATTTTGAACAACTTATAATTTGGTCAGAATGTTTATAAAGTTTTTTTGTGAATAAAATTAACACCTTATAAAAAAAAGCATGCAAAACTTAGATGAGCTGTGAATAGCCTCAACTCCGTATCCTAAACGTCAGTGTCTTACCAAGTAACTAGTAACTAAGATAGCAAAAAAATTTACCTTATCCTGTACTGTACATACAAAATTTTTAAAGTTGTCTTTGTCAAGCAGCTTTAGAAAATCTTGGCATTTTATTCATTTTTTTCAACAAATATTTACACTTAGTACTTTTTATTTTCCAGATACTCTTCTAGGGATTCAGTGGCAAACAAGATCTTGTCTGTCCTGAAATTTTATCATACTTTTTTCTTTTTGAGATTTTATTTATTTATTTTTAGACAGAGGAGAAAGGGAGAGAAACATCAGTGTGTGGTTGCCTCTTGCATGCCTCTGGCCTGCAACTCAGGCATGTGCTCTGACTGGGAATCAGACTGGTGACCCTTTGGTTTGCAGGCTAGCATTCAGTCTCCTGAGCCACACCATCCAGGGCCATCAGACATTTATTATTCTTCAATTGTGAGTTGGGCCCTATGCCTAGAGGATCCAAACATAATGAAACCAAATTCCTGCTCTTGATTTTATAGGCTATGTTTTTTGTAGTTAACTGTGTGTGTCTGTGTATGTATTCATCAGAACAATTTCTTATACCTATTTTTGTATGTCTGAAGAATATTATATTGTAGGGATGTGAATATATTGTTTCTGGACCTCAGACAAGATTTCTAAGCAACTTCATTTTATCTGTAAGATAATGGTGTAAGAATTTTGCTTAGATTTGCTTTCTTTGTAGGAGAAAATAACATGCTTCAATCTGGAAAAGTAAACCTTAGCTTTAAGGCCTTTGTCAAAAGCAACCAGTATGAAATCCTTTATGCTATTAATACTAATTTAGAAAATCTGTTGAGTATGATTTAAGGTTTATTTTTATTTCATAGGGAAATGGATACAGCAAGAACACCATTGAGCGAAGCTGAGTTTGAAGAAATCATGAACAGAAACAGGGCAATCTCAAGCAGTGCTATTTCAAGAGCTGTGTCTGATGCTAGTGCTGGTTTGTATATTTCTTCCTGATCTGTTTATTTATTTTTAGAGAGAGGGGAAGGGAGGGAGAAAAAGGGAGAGAAATATTAATGTGTGGTTGCTTCTTGCACACCCACCACTGGGGACCTGGCCCACAACCCAGGCATGTGCCCTGACTGGGAATTGAACCAGTGACCCTTTGATTCACAGGCTGGCACTCAATCCCCTGAGCAACACCAGCCAGGGTTAATACTTCTTATTTATGTTATTAAGAATAATCATTTAGATGTAGTAATTTTTATATTTCCAAATCATTACCTGTATTTTATTTTAAAAGGTATTGAAGAGAGCCATGTGTCACAGTTTAATGGAAAAACACCTAATTAAAAATTTTTAGATGTAGGCTTAAATCTTATCCCTGACATTAATTCAGGAGCCTTAGGGTAACTCATTTATTATCATATTTACAAACTGATAACCTGCTTTACACAGCTATAATAATAACAAATTGTATTCTTTCTTTTTCCAAATGGTGAAACACTGAAAAAAAAGGAAAAATTAAGACATTTTCTGTGATTGTTTTAAAGTTCACTCCTTTTGTAAAATGCTTTATCACTCTTACTCCAGGTGGTTTGGTGTTACTTTGAAAACAAAATTCATTTGACTTGAGCCTCTCTTCCCCTCGCAGGTGATTATGGGAGTGCTATTGAGACATTGGTAACTGCAATTTCTTTAATTAAACAATCCAAAGTATCTGCTGATGATCGTTGCAAAGTTCTTATTAGCTCTTTGCAAGATTGCCTTCATGGAATTGAATCCAAGTCTTATGGTTCTGGATCAAGGTAAAACTTTCCTGTCTCATGTTTATTTAAAACTACTGCTTTTACAAATAGAAAAATAATATGTTTGGGACTTTAAAATAGGACTTTGATTATACTTATTACTGTTTACTCATTAGAGTTTTTTGTGCTTTTTTTTTTTTTTTTTTAACTCTGAATCGAATGTCAGGTGTTCATTTGCTTAAAACCCCTTAAGGACTTCCAGTTACTCTTAGAATAAGACTGTAAACAGACTGTGCGATAATAGTCCCTGTCTTTTCATCTTCATTGTGTACCTGTCCGCTTGCTTACTATTCTCTTGCTATACTGGTCTCCCTTCTCTTTCTCTTGACACCTCAAACACTTGATAATCTCACTGTTTTTATGTTTGACATTCTTTCTTTTAGGAGCCCTTTTCTTTGGCTCATCACACGGTTTCTTATTTTTCGTGCCTCTAACTTCTAACGGGTCTTCTCCTGGGATATTTTGTCATGTTCTGTTATTTCTTTCATAGTACTTACTACATTCTTATTGTTAATTTACTTTTTTTTTTCTTCTCACTTTTAAAGATGGAAGGGGCCTTCCTCATACCGTTCACTACAATGTTTCTTTTTTTAATCAACTTTATTGGGCTGACAGTAACATTATATAATATTCAAGTGTACGATTCAATAATACATTATCTACGTATTATATTGTGTGTTCACCACCAAAGTCTAGTTTCTTTTCATCATCATATATTTGACCCCCCCCCTTACCTTCTTCAGAATCTTCCTACCTCCCTTACCTTATACTGTTGTCACCATAGTGTTGTCTGTCGATGAGTTTTATTGTTTGTTGCTTTCTGTTTCATCTCCGACATAGGAATGAAATCATATGGTTCTTGTCCTTTTCTATCTGACCTAACTGCGTTTAGCATGATGCTGTCAGGATCCGTCCATGTTGTTGCTAATGGAAGTATTTCATCCTTTCTTACAGCCGAGTAGTATTTCATTGTGTATACGAACATTGTGTATGTGTATGGACATCTTCATCCAGTTATCCATCGACAGACACTTTGGTTATTTCCATGTCTTGGCTACCATGCGTAATGCTGCATTGAACCTAGGGGTACATTGTATCTTTATAAATAAATGTTTTCTAATTTTTTTGGTGGGTACCCAGAAGAGGGATTCCTGGGTCATATGGTAGCTCTATTCTTAATTTGGGGGAGAACCTCCACACTTGTTTTCCATAGTGGCTGTCACTGCAGTACTTCTAATGACTGTACAGAGTGGGTGCTAAATAAACATTTCTTGAACAAGGGAGTTTATGGATGAAAGATCTATTCTTAGTTTTTTAATTAGGTGAATTCCATTTTTTAGCATTACTGCTAACCTTGAAATTTTGGATATTTTTGAAAGTTAGATCTTTAATCTTCACATGATACTCTTAGATCTGTCTTTTGTGTACTTTATCTGGTGGTAGAGTCTGCTTCATAAAACTAAGGAAAAGGAGCTTGTCATTGTTATGGTCCCCAACTTTATAATTATTAACGTTTGACCCAGTATAAGGATTTTTATCTGAACAAATTAGTCATAGCTAAAAACCATATCTTACAGTTTTCTTTTAAACTGTTGAAATCCAAAGTAAGCACCTAATAAATGTTTGCTACATGTAGTTGTCTGGTGCAAAAACACAAAGTAGAAATTTAAACTCATACACAGTTTTTATCTCCTTGTTGTGAATTTCAAATTTAGAATAGAATTTCTAAAAGTACTTTAGGGAACATACTTTGTTAAATTACCTGTTTTTCAAGTGGTTTGTGAGACATTTCTCTTCATTAAGTAACAATGTGAATAGTATCCCAGCCTCTACCAGTGGTCGCAATTACTAGGTTTTCTCCTCTGCTGCTTACTGCACTTCCCAGCCCTTGAAGCAAACATGTATACATTTTTAGAAAACGTCTTAGAGCAGTAGCATATTTTGGTTGGTTATAAATGTAAATTTAATATTTATTTATAGGTTTAGATAATCTATGTTAATAGGTGATATTTATATATTTAAGTTCCATTGTATATTGAGTAACTTCATGAATTTACAGAACTACCTTCTCTATGTCCTTTAGCATGAAACAGAAGTTCTTTGAAATTTTATCCTTCACCTTTCTGTTTTTCATTCAGTAAACACTACATTTCTGTTTTAGACTATTACTTATAATAGATATAACAGATGATACGGTGTGTTGCCCTGGTGTGACAGGTTCCCAATTTGGGGGTGAATATTTTTAAAAATGGAATTTCTACTTCATACTTTTAGGTGAGTTAATAAATCATTATCAACAATTCAGGATATCTTAAGTCTAAATTAGACTTACAAAGAATTTTTTTGCCTTTGGTATTTTTGGTGTTAAACACCAAAATATTGAAAATCTTTTTAAGCTATGCAGTTAAGGAGAGCATTAATCCAGTAATTTCTTTTAGAAGACGTGAACGATCAAGAGAGAGGGACCACAGTAGATCACGAGAAAAGAGTCGTCGTCATAAATCCCGCAGTAGAGATCGTCACGATGATTATTATAGAGAGAGAAGTAGAGAACGAGAGAGACACAGGGACCGGGACCGGGACCGAGACCGAGAACGTGACCGAGAGCGCGAGTATCGTCATCGTTAGAAGGTGAGTATTCCTTATTCCTGCTGTACTTAGTATATACATTATTAACAGTCATCATAACTCCGAGGCTGTTGTTTATACAGTATATACCTACATTTTAAATGGTCCAACTACTTGTTCTGTTCTGAATTTAATCTTCTGGAAGCATCTGAAACAAATGACAGGTAAGTAATAACAGGTAAAAAAATCTTGACCTTTTTTTTGAATATTGTATTGCTGAGTTATAACTTTTAGCTTTCAGATTGTTAAGGGTCTTAGGAAAGCAAGAAAATAATCAAGAGGACTCATTGTCTACTTCTGAAATCTAGAAATTAGAATTCTCTTAATCACATAGTAAGCATGTGATTTAAAATATAAAAATACCGGGAGTTACTTCATATATATATGTAAAGTGCATGGACTTTAAAAAATAAATTTCAGGTTTCTCTCCTGGAACAAACTTAATTTATCCCTAAAACTTTTAAAAGGACAGGATGGTTACTCAACTTTCAAAGAGCATTTCTACTTTCACAAAAAACCATTATTTAGTAAATATAGTTTTTCTAGTGTCTGGTGTTTTTGTTTTTAAAAGAAAAGAAATAATATAATTTGCAAAGAAGATATAACACTTATTCCATTTAAATGGGTTCAGGGTACTTCGTATCTGTGAATTTTAAATTGTATCAAATTATACATCCCAGGTTAGAATAACCTTGAAATAATTTTCTTTGATGTCTCATTCATAAACCATAATCATTGTCTTTTTTTCTGTATTTTAAAACTTTCTTGTGTACATTTTTCATAAAGCGGGAAGAGTTGTCTGTTTCTACTTCATTTTTCACGTGTAACTTTATTTTTATTCATGTGAAAAGTGGGAGGAGGGCACTACAAAGACTTGTGCATATTACACAAAGGTTATTCTGTAAACAAATATTTTCTTTATATGTTGGTGGCATACTCAAATTAGGCTAAAACAAACCCTTTATACGTAACTGCTCTTCACATGATTGTTTTCCTTAATCATGGGAAACACTGAAAAATTCAGTGATGGTAATTGTTAGTATTTAAATTGTTACGGACAAAATCAAAGACTATCAAATGTATAATTTTGTGGTAGGATAGCAGTTTCTTTAACTATAGTAGGTATTTATAGCAAATGGTAAATTTCTTTTTAATAATACTATTTATAAAGTAAGTATGTAAGTCTTATTTTTATGGTACACAGCAGGCTATTTCACTAATTATTTCTAGTTTTAAGGGATCTTTGAAGTGAAAAGACTAGTTTTAAAACTTTTCCTTGCATTTCAAAGATGCATTTTGAGTATCAAAATTTTAATTTTAAAATAATCCTCTGTGTATTGTATTATAGAACGCAATATAAATAACTCAAAACATTTTTAATATGATGCAAATCACCTTTCACTTTTAAAATTAAGCTTATTGAAATTGATACTGTGTTTTGGATATGAGTAAGAATTGAATGTTGTATCATGTAAATTCAAACATTAAATTTTAAACATACAGGGTTTTTTCCCCTTGGGTTGAATAGATCTGATCTCATCTTGCGAAAAACTACTCAGTGTCCATCAGTTGCTTAAGGTGAATTGTGGCCAACTTTATATCAGCCATTTCATTTATATAATAAGGTACAGATCCTACAAGTTAAATTTTTATTTAGACTTTGTCAGCTTTCAATAAGATTCCATTTACTGAAGGCATGTTAATGAAACCTGCATACATTTTCAGTCATCTCTTAAGATTATATGTCTTCATCAGGGGCTTCTGAACCAGTTTGTGCCCAAAATTAATTAATGAGTTTGGGTTGGTTTTTTCTTTGTTGTGGTGGTGGTTTTAACTGGTTCTATTTAAACTAGCATAGTGTTTGAATTAACTAACATTACATTCTTAGTAATGGGTACACCTAAATAGATTACTTACAGCTTGAGTTTCATTAAGGATTCAGACATTAATTGTGAATTCCTAACTTGCAAACTATTTGTTGACATTTCTTATAAATCACTGATGTGTACCATACCAAAATTTCCATGTTTTGTTTGTACATTAATCAGAATTGAGTTGTAATATTGTTATGTGCCTACATCCAAGCAAAATTTTACATGAGCATTTCCAGTGCAGAAAATTCTGTTATTCTGGAATATTATACCTTTGCTATACCAAACTTACTTATTACATGTGTAGACATGAATAAAGGAATGGGGACTGGGATAGTCAACTTTCTGCACTTTTATTAGCCATAATAATAAGGTCTGTTGACCTTTACAGAAGTTTTTAAATATGAGTCCTTTTGAGCTTTTATGTAAATCTTAAATTGACTATATGGAGTAAGAGTAACTTGGAAGCTGAAGTGAATGCCAGTAAGTCTGTATATAAATAAAATAATAATGTAATCTATTACTAAAGTGCTGATAAATGGCTAAAAAAGCAAGTTCTTAATTTAACTGGAAACATAATGATGTTGGCAAGCTGTTAATGTCTGTTCCATTTTAATTTTTTTGTGTTCGAACTGTTGGTAATGTTAATTGCATTCTCTCATTTTTAAAATGTATTAGTTTTTCCAAAAGCAATATAGTATCTAATTTTAAATAGACAATATTTTAATGGGAGTATCAGTATTGTAAATTTTTGTTATGTAAATACATTGTGCTTCAAATTCTGTAATTTCTGCCTCTATTCTCAGACCACTCTGAGCAAAACAAAAGTATTTCCATGTTTTAAGATTGTACACTTCTTACAGAAATAATTTTACTTTCATAGTTGTATTATTTTAGGTTGCATTCCACTTACTACTTGTTTGGAACAACCCTACTCAGTAAATTTCTGTTAACAGTTCAGTTTCTCTTTGTGTACTAAAGAGTATTAAAACCAAATTATTTTTAAAAATACTTTTTATTCATCTCTCCCTGATAAATGAGGTTTTATATATTCTCAAATCATTATCCGTTTCTTTGATTTTAAAAATTTAAGCATTATGTATGAAATATGAATTAAATAATTTTACTTTTTGTTGAATGATTACCTTAGACATAAATGTTACGATCTTAAAAGGTTGGTGTTGCACAAGATTTAGGGCACTTTGCATTCCTTATTCAGTTTATAACTTTTCATTAATTTGGAAAAAACTTTAAAAAGCCAAAAGAACCATAAATTTTTCCTTGTGTATTAAGATGTTTCATTTTCTTAAGAGTTAGTATTACTTTGAGGCTTATGTGAAAATTAAACTCTCCTAATTACCTGATGAAGGATACTGGTGGTAATGAGATTGAAAAATTATGTTTGTAACTCTCAGGTCATCTGAGATCTGCCTTAATATTGTCCAGCCCTGTGTTTTCTTTGTGTTTTCCCGGATATCCTAACTGCTTCATTTGGATATGCTAGCTTTCACTTTTTTTTGCTCTAATTTTTCTTGCTTTTAGTATTACTTGCAAAACCTGTCTGACTATACAGCTGTCTTAATTGTTAAGTGTGGGAGGGTAGGAAGTGATCCTGTTGAATGACTGTATAGTGTGTTTGCTCACTGTGGTTTAAGAATATGGTTGTTGACAAACAATTTATGTTCCCTCTTAAAAAAATAATTGGTGCCAGTGTGAGTCACTTTGCTCTCACCATCATCTTAGTATGAAGTTTATTGCCATTGTTTTAGTTTGTAAATTAGATTGTTTTGAATGAATAATATTTTGAATGACTAGTTAGCATTGTTAAACGAAAACCTGATAACCAACAAGGGCTAAGTTTGCCGTATACACTATCTAGATTTACCAATTTGCTTTCTGCAGTAGCATATTTATACTCTTGCAGTGAATTCTGAATCACATGAACAACTTATTTTGAAATGTCCATTTTGTGAAATTTTAAGGGCAAAGCCAAGTTTTTGTGGTGAAGGTTATTTCTACTCTTTAGTGAACTGCCTATAGCAACAATCATGTAAAGGGTTTATAGTGTAATGAAAGGCTTTAGTTAAAATGAGGTAAGTACTGTGCCTAAAGGTTGAAAGATGGAAATATGAAATGTTTGGGTAGTAAGGGAATTTTTTGTAAACATCTACACTAAACAGAATTTTGTATAATACATTCTTGTTGATGCAGGAAGGAATTCTGATTTTTGAAAAGATTTAACTTATATTAAAGATACTTCTGTTTCTTTTGCTCACCGTCTCCATTCCTCTCATTAAGGAGAAATTTTGAGATAAAAGTGAATTTTATTTCACTGAGTTAATAGAAGCACATCTTTAAAATACTAGAATTATTAAAATTCAGTGATTAATACAAAAACCTACAAAAGAGCCATATTAATATACATTTGAATCTTTTACTTGAAGGTTGGATTTGTCATGCATTTAAGATACTGTTGCTAACAAATTTGGTTAGATAGTTTTTAACACAGAACTCATCATTTTAGTTGTTAGTATTGACTTGATCTCACATTAATCTGAAAATGCAGATGCCTCTCTGTATTGAAATTTTATTTAGTGCTCACTTGAAAGACTTCATTGAGAAGGTGCAGGTTCCATTTGTCGACTTAGTTGTTTTTAACCCATTATAGTAGATCTCCTTTTTATGACTGATAGCTAAAGCAAGTAATTGTGTGGATTTGACATGAAAAGATCTGACCAAATGGTATTCTGAAAACAAGCATTGGATGTATTTGTCAATTTTAAGCTTTTTGATATCTTTGTTTATGTAGATGTCTACTTAGAAATTTAAGACTATAATATGGAATTGGGCTATTGGATATGGGTTGTTGTTGCCTTCAAATTTGCTTCCATTTCAGTTTGTAAATTTTGTATTTCCACAATGGATAACTGTAACATGTTTAGAGATAGAAATATAAATTGTCAGAGTATTCCCCAGATTTTATGTCTGTATGGTGAAAATGAGAGACTTATTAATAGTAAAGATCTAACTCAAAAGTATAAATCATGCAAAAGATGAGTTCATTCGTCCTGGATAAAGATGTTTTGTAATTTTATGAACAGGATTTTCTACATTAAAAACAGTAAAATTTTCCATTGGAGTGATGAATGATATAAAGTTGGAATGTATGCTATATGTGTTTTGGAAGCGTTGGGTATTTTTATTTTGCTCACTGTCACATTAAATAAACTTTCCCTTTTAATGACTCATCCTTCCAAGCATAAAGAAAACAAAACAGGGAGCTAGCATTCTTTTGCAGTAAGATTGATGGCTTTTTTCAGTAATCCATTTTTTCATATCTGTTGTCACTTTAATACTATGATACTAGTTTTAAAAGTACATTGCAAATAAAAATAATACATGAAAGCAGCCTTTCTAGATTTTTTTCCACCAAAAGGTTCATCAACAATAAGATAAGGGCAGGTAACAGGTGACATTAGAAATAGCTTAAATAATCTTTTTGAAGAACACAGACAAATAGAAACCATTTAAAAGAGAAAGTTCAGGATTGTAGCGCTGTTTTTTTCTTTTGCGGCCATGCAGTTCAGGATTTACTGCTAGGCAGTATAAATATTATGTATATGTGTACTGGTGCTCTTAAGATTCTCACAGCTAGTGGAAAGGACATAAATGGTGAAATTTATAGTTACAACAGAATATTAATTACTCTTAGTAGAGCAAGAGTATTTCTTAATTTTATGGCAAAATACCACTAAAATATTGTGCTTTTTTGCCTCTTACTGTTTCAATAATAAGATTTATTGAAATGTTCTCTTTGCATTTATATTTTAAATGCCTGGTACTTCAGTAATCACTTATATCCAAGTTAATTAAATGTCTTTTTTGTGAAGCTCTACTTGAAGTTTATATATTTATGTATTCTTGAATTTTAGTTTATGAGATTTATTGGTTGTTTTTTCTTTATGTGAGTTTTCAATGAAATTTATCATTGTAGATCTCTATTTAGCTTGTTTTTGGTTAGTTTATATACATTAAATATTTAAATATAGGTGAAATAGAGTGAAAGTTAATGTTTTAAATTTGTATTATGTCTAAAGATTTGTATGTGGATGTTATTTAAATGTGCATACTGAGCTATATATTCATAAATTTTATTTATAAATATTGTAACATGGAGGACCTTTTGATTGATAAAATTTCAAAAGTTCCTGTATGCTGTCAAATAAATACAACTAATTTGTAAACTAATTTATTGCATTTTATATTCAGTTCGCATTTCATTGTTAATGCGTTCTATAGAATTGATATGTGGCTGAATGAAAAATAATCACATTAAATCGTTCAAGCATTTTTCATTTATTTTTGTAGTATGCATACTTTAGGAAATGACTTACAAATGTTTTTATCACAGAAACAGTAGCTGTTATATTTTCACTTCTGTTTTCAGTCATTAAATTTATAAGGCTGTAATGTCCACGAAGAATGAAATCAGAATGTCTCGGTTTTAATTTTTATATAAATTGGGAGCATTTCTCCACCACAAAGGCAGCTACTGTTTCAGTTAATTCTTATTTTGTGTTAGAATACTTAATAGTGAAGTAGATGCACGACTTGTGTATGTATAGTTAAGCCAGCGTTTTTCTGTGTATTATGGGGAATAGCAAAATCTACATCACAAATTTTGACACATTACAGCTGAAGGAAGAGGAACACCTTCCAAGACAAAAACAGTCTTCATGAGGGAAACATGACGCTTGTCCAGCAGTTTGCTTCTTGTGATTGAACTGAACCTGTAAGGATTCATGGATAAAATGAACAGGAATAGATCTGAATAAAGCAAATCTGCATAAATGGTAACCAGTAGCTCTACTTTTATTTTTTATGTTGCTTAACTGTTTTTATTTGAAGAAAACCTGTGTGATTTAAAAAGTTATAGCTTTTGCAACTTTATTACTGGTTATATACTTTTTGGCCATTATAATGTGCAAGCAATTGGAAAAATGTCAAGTAAATGCTTGTTTTTATAGTAGTATGTTCTTGTTAAAAATGTTCATATGATAATGTCTGTAAACAGCACCACTTTGATTACAATAGATGTAGTGTTGTAATAAACTGTTTAATGGGGCTGATGTGTAAAGCTGTTCAAGTTATTTGATGTTTACACCTCAGGGAAAGTCTTGTGTTCAGCAATATCTAAAGATAATGTTACTATGACATTTATACTGTCCTTTAAAAACGCATTGCAATAGCATTTTTGGATATGCATCAATCTAATCTTGCGTTCAGTGAATTAAACATACTAATTAAGTGTCTGTTGCCCTTGGTTTTGATATTAGGATAGGTGATTACATGGATATTTAATATTTCTATATTCTGCTTTTCTAGCTGTTTTTACCTAGTTAGCTTGTGATTTTTGCTGTGAATGGTATGTAAACCTGTAAAAATGAAACTTCACAGACATAGCAATTCAGGCAATGTGTAGGGTTCAAAACGATTTTGTGGTTTTAACCTTTTAGTAAAGACTCATACGTTATTTGCTACAGTACTGCAGCTTAATTACAGCACAGATGTACTGAAATGCTTAATTGTAAACTGCTGGCATTGAAAAACAATATTTTGACAGTTCTGATTTGATGCGGCAGTTATTTGTGGTTTTATATTGATAGTGCTCGTAGTTAATTTTTGAAGCCCTGGTCAGTGTAAATACAGTCATGAAGCAGACAGATTGAAGTAAAGAAGGCCTTAGCTTTATTTTCTGGTTACTATATAGAATGCTGAAGGATGTGATGTTTATTAACATCAGGTTGTATTCTCCTGTGTGTGTAATGGGAGCTTATAGGTATATCCTATCTCCACAGTTTAAGGAATTCTGTATATTTTCATGCAGCCTATTGGTTCTTGCTAGAGTTACTTAATCAAAGGTTTTTTTCAAACCTGCCATGCATATAGGCCTACAGAAGCACTTGCCTAGCATATGTTCTTAAATTGCAAGATTAGCATAGGCAGTGTCATTTGATTAGATGTTTTATAGGAAGGTTATCCTGAATCACTACAGAAATTTGAGTTTAAAACCTTAAGCAGGTTACAATTTGATTTTAATGTTTTGGAATCTGATTATTTTTAAGAGATCTTCTGATAATACACATTGGTTTTTTCAAAGTATCACCAAATCTTAGGACAGTGCTTAAGGTATTTTTAGGTATCCTAGATATTATGTCACGTGCAACTGTAGAAGCCCTCTAGAGAACTGTACTGCAGTCCTCACTTTCCTCTTGTGCGCTGTCACACAAGTTCTTACAAAACTAGCTGTTTCAAATTATTCATGATATTGCCAGTTTTATTTTAAAATATTTTGTGAGTGTATTTATGCATGGATCATTGGTGTTTATCAAAACTCTTTGCTCTCAGATTTTTAAAGTCTTTTATCTTGTTGAAAATGCACTTGCCTTTTTAACATTATCTGATAGTTGTATCAATTGATTTTCTTGTTTTCTGTATAGGTGTTTTTTTATTTTTTTGTCATTTTCCTAGTTTTTTATATTTTCATTATAATGTCCTAATGCCAAGTACGGACATAAATATATATTACAGGGGAAATTAGGTAATAGTAAGCTTAAAAGGTAAGTAAATATCCATGATAATAAAATTTTCTCTGAACAATTTTTAAATGGAACCATAAAACTCTAACTGCATTTGAACTTGATGAAACTGGAAATTTTATGCTAATTAAATTCTTCATTTACTTTTTCACTTTTTATCAGTGGAACCCTTTACTGCTCATTCTGTGTCACTCCTCTCCCTACATGGCTGATTTCATTTTGTGGCTTGTTGCAAACGGTGTGAGTGTACTAGAATTGCTTGCTGCTGGTCCTTTATTTTTAAGTATTGTCAGAGGGAAATAACTTTTTGGTTTGACCAATTAATTTTTGCCGTGTTTCTCTACGTGATAGCACATGAATGTATAGCTATAAAGGTGAAAATTGCAAGACTTGTTTTATTTATATCCCTTCTGTTATCTGTGGGCTGATGTATTTGGGAAAAAACAAAACAAAACAAAATATTTCTTTTAATGTACAAAAACAATCCAAAGAGATAAATCTTTACTTACAGACACACCAAAAAAAAGAGTCTCGGAGACCTTTCAGTTTCTTCTTAGTAATAATTATACTGGATATGAAAACAAACTTGAAGTTAATTTTAAACCATAGCATTTATTAGTGCTATACAGCAACATTCCTTTCAGCCAATAAAGTTATGAGTGAGTGATACAGCACTTGAATGGTATTGCTTCTTGAAGCAACACTTTGAATTGAAGTGTGCTACCTTTAGTTAAAGGACATGTTACAGGAAGGATATTTCAGTGTAAATTTGGAAATGTTTATTTTGTCAGTTTTCATAAGCAAGATCTGGCCTAAGTTGCAGTGGCTAGTGGTTGTAGTCCATTTAATGTCCCCTTTACCTAGAATATTATTCTTAAGCGGTTAACTGCAATTTCCAGTTCACAAATAACTTACACATTGTAGTTTAAGGTATTATTTTTATTTAAATCTCCTGTGGAGAACATTGTTTTGTTTTTTACTAGTTTTTTAAGGTCAGTCCTAAACATGGAGGTTTTAATGAATGTTGTACAACATTTTATAGTGAAAGGGGAAAATTGTTAGAAGTGTAACTTTTCCCTTACATATTTAAATGTGCCAATAACTAAACACATACTGTTTTATACAATGAGATTGTACTACAAACTTCCTGATGGAGTGCTCTCTACATTTTGGTTTTTACTACCTGAATGATCATTGCATTTTCTGTATCTCATAAGATGGCTCCAATTTTGTGTTTTAAGGTTTAGCTTGTTAAGAGAAAGTGTATGTTCTGATTCTTTATGATAATTCAGTATTGAAATTCTTGGTGTTTTACAGATACTATCTGCCTTTTACATTTTAATCCATTAAGTCCATTTGCATCCCATAGCTGTTTGTAAATGTTTCCCACAGTTGTATGTACTTAAATGCACGCTTACCCATTGTACATATTGGACATTTTTGTTCTAAAATACATTAAGTGGGATTTTTGTAGCAAAGCATTCTATCTTTCTGTTCTTAAAGTATGTGTGTGTGTGTTTTGTTTTGTTTTACATTAATCTTAAGTTTAAACACTGGTGTACTTTTTTTTTTAGCAACTTGACTCTTAGAAGCCTTAGACTAATTTTTAAATAAATATTCAACCAAAAATTATAAATTTATTAAGATGTGGCCTTACATATAGCATTCTTTGCATTAGTAATGTGAGCTTTTTGATTTAGAGAAATCAGAAGATACAGGATTAAAGTTTCACTGTAAGTTGAAATAGAAAATGTGCTAAAATGTCTAGGCTTCTGAGAGGAAGTTCTTACACTTTTCTTTCTTGGGATTAGAAAGAAGCAATATGAATTTTTCTGAATATTCAAAATATTCAGACAGTTGTATCCTGCTCAGATTGATTTAGGTTTGTCTTAACTAATGTTTCTTTAAAATTTCAGGTTGTTGGCATTCACACTGAGTATGCAGCTACTATGGTTTTTGTGTGGGACGTATAAAGTTTGGTTAGATACAGACAGATTTTAATGTTTTAAGGACTTCCTGCTATATTAACATTATAATGGGAATCTTAAAATATTAAGTATGATTTAATGGAAGTCACACAAATCTTAAAATGGTGTCTGCGGATAGTAAATACTACGGAGAATTTTTCACTCCATATGAGAGTATGGGTGTAAATGTTTTACAGTCATTTCATGTTTGGACAGAACTGGCATTCAGGAAAAAAAGCATTTCATTTTGAAGATGGATTTTTTTCTTGTTGCATTGTTACTGCGTAACACTTCTCAGCATTTTATAAGTTATTTTAAAATACAGTGGTGAATTCACGTTTATTTTTTTACGTTGAAAATTGAAGTACTCAGGTGGTATTTAATGGGAAAGGATCCTTTGGGGTAAATCATAGTGTATTCTAAGGAATGCATCTATAACATTGATGACTTTAGCCTTAAAAAAAGGTCTATTATTCCTTCTTCCTCTTCATCCAGTGGCATATTAGCAAAGTAGTTTACAGCCTTGTGCAGCCTTACAAAGTTGTTTTACAATTTTTAATGGAACGCCCTTAACAAAAAAATTGTATCATATTCCAGTATCCATGAATTACTGAATCACAGTTTGTAAATAATTTGTCTAATACTAGAAGGCCAAAGAAAGTCTTGAAATTTTAGCTATTGACTCTGGTGACTTCACACAAATAAGATTTCTGTGCAAAAGGTAAGGTGATATTTGATCAAAAGTACATATTTTTGGTGTCCATGAGAACTAGACTTCCATATTTGCTTCTCTTAGAAAGCTCATTCCATTTTATTAAAATGTTTGTAATTGCAATTTTGTGTTTAATGTTTACTTTCTGTCTTTTCTTTCTTTAGCATTTAGGTGATTGTTCAGCAGTTTGCTATATGGCCATTGTTGGCCTTAAACTGCACTAGTAACAAGCATGGTATTTATCTTGTATTGATAATAAAACCAGTTTTGATAATACTTTGTAGTTTGTCCTTTTTGTTTGATTTATAATTTGTTAACCATTGTATATGGTTTAATTAATGTACGAGGTCTGTCTAGAAGGTATCCAGCCATGTAGTACGAAAAAGAGGCATATTTATTGAAGTAGATACAAGAATCATTGTACATAGGACAATGATGCCTCAGTTCTTCAAAGTAGGCACCTTGGGACCTCACACAGTTCTCCCAGTTGCCATCAGCTGCCCCATCATATTTTCCTCAATCTGATTGAATCTCAGTCTCCCTTTCAAAAGTGATTTTAGTTTTGGGAAAAGCCAGAAGTCTCAGGGCGCCAAACCTGGGCTATAGGGGGACTAAGTGACCACGGTGAATTGATGTTTCACAAAAACAACAACAACAACAACAACAAAAAAAAAAAAAAAAAAACAACACTGCGTGAGACCTAATGTATTAGCAGGCACAGTGTCATGATGAAGCTGCCAATCACCAGTTGCCCATGGCTGTGGCCTTCTGAATCATCTGAATAGTTGCCTCAGAGGAATGTTCAAGACTAATGCAAAATTTGATGTAGATTTGTTGTTCTGCTCCCCCAGTTATTTAAGTATATTTTATTGATTATATTATTACAGTTGTCCCGTTTTTTCCCCCTCCATCATGTACCCACCTCTAACCATCATTCCCCCACCTTAGTTCATGTCCTTGGGTCATATATATAAGTTCTTTGTCTTCACTTCTCATGCTATTCTTAACCTCCCCGTGTCTGTTTTGTACCTGCCATTTATGCTTATTCCCTGTACCCTTTCCCCCATTCTCCTCCCACCCCTCCCTCCATGTGGTATGTGTTTCTGTGAATCTGTTTGCTCAGTTTATTTTTGTTTTTTGTTTTTAAGGTTCAGTTGTTGATGGTTGTGAGATAGTTGTCATTTTACTCTTCATAGTTTTGATCCTTTCCTTAGATGAGTCCCTTTAACATTTCATATCATAAGGGCTTGGTGATGATGAACTCCTTTAACTTGACCTTATCTGGGAAGCACTTGATCTGCCCTTACATTCTAAATGATAGCTTTGCTGGATAGAGTAATCTTGAATGTAGGTCCTTGCCTTTCATAACTTGGAATACTTCTTTCCAGCCCCTTCTTGCCTGTAAGGTCCCATTTGAGAAATCAGCTGATAGTCTTATGGGAATTCCTTTGTAGGTAACTATCTCCTTTTTTCTTGCTCCATTTAAGATTCTCTATAATCTTGGCTAATGTAATTATGATGTGCCTTGGTGTGTTTCTCCTTGGGTCCAACTTCTTTGAGACTCTGGACTTCCTGGAAGTCTATTTCCTTCACCAGATTGGGGAAGTTCTCCTTAATTATGTTTGTCTTGGTGGGCCTGTAGTAAGGGACGGAGCCTTAGGTATTTGCCAGGGTGGGGCAATCCACAGAGCTGTGTTAATGGCACATATATGGGAGAGGGATCTGAGGGAACAGTGCTGCTTGCTGGGCTCTTGGCCAGCTTTCAGTCACTTCCTCTGCTACCCAGAAGCAATTTGCACCCTTCTGGTGCTGATTTCCAGGTGGTTGGGTTTCTGTATGTTCTAGGACCCTGTGGGTCTCCCGAGTGAACTCCTGTGAGGCTGGGAGTTTCTCCTGCTACTGCAGCAGCCCCCACAGGTTTTTTGTCAGGTTTTGAGGCTTTATTTCCTCACACTGGTACCCTGGATTGCATGGTCTGTCTTGCTCTCCAGTTGTTCCTTCTAGTTTATCCACATGGGATTGTGGGACAGTCTGCTCCACCAGCCGCTGCCCTGCCACCCCTCATCTCTGCCTGACTGCTTGTCTGCCCCTCCTACGAGTCTGAATGTTCTTTTAATTCCTTGGTTGTTGGACTTCATGCAGTTCGATTTTCTGGCAGTTCTGGTTTTTGTTTTTAAATTTGTTCTTTTGGTTGTATTAAGAGGCAAAGTGTGTCTACCTACACTTTCATCTTGGCCAGAAGTGCTCATGCCCAGTCATTGAATGTGACAGCCATACAGTACACATGCTCACTCAAAGGCATCCACATACGCCTAGTACAGTGAAGTCATCATTGTTCACATATGCACATTTCAGTCCACTCTCCTTGGCTGCCAGGTTACATGGATGTCCTGCAAACTGTTCTCATTACATTAACAGTTGCTGGACTTTTTCCTGACAGACCTCGTATATCTATTGGCCATATGAAGTATAGTAGAATTTGGACTGTTTTCTGTATTTTAAGTTGGCCTCCTGGATGGTGGTTATTTCCTCCTGTGTTGGCATTTGGTGGTCCTTAAAGCAGATGGTATCTGGCTAAAATTGAAGATTTAGAAGCATAATATTCTAAGGATTCAGAGAACATTTGCCTAATTCTGAGGGGTTATTACTAGATTTGAATCAATAAAAATGTTTGTAGAGCACAGCAAAAATATTTTACCAGTACTTTTAAAACAACAAATTGTGGTAATAGAAAAAATACAATAAAGATTAAAAAGTATTAAGAACAAACCTTATAAGAATAAATATTTAAAAATAATCTATTAAATAAGTTTACTTAAAACAGTAACAAATTGTGATTTCAGTAAGTTTTTTTTGTGTCTGGTATTACATCATGCCCCAGATTTCTCACCTGTATGCTTCAGAGTGTGTTGAAGGTAACGATCTAAACAGTTGAAATGACTAATGAGGAATAAGATTATAGAGAACCTTTTTTATATCCCAATTAAAATTGTGGTTCAGGTTTTGTTAGTTTACCTAATAACTTTGTTACATGTTTACATTTTTAAAGAAAATTCCATTCATCGATCCTCACTTGTATTTGAATTAAGATTCTTGCAAAAAGTATTTTACTGAAAGAAAAAATTATTAGGTACATCCTTTAAAGCAGGTGCCACACACAACTTTATGAGTCATTTAAGGTCTAGTTTAGTGAAGGGGGCCTAAAAAAATTTTTTTTTTTCATTTTATTAGTTTTTTCTTTGTTTTTATTTGTTGGTTTTAGAGAGAGGGAGAGAAACATCAATTTTGTTCCACTCATCCATGCATCCATTGGTTGGCTCCTGGATGTACCCTGACCAGGAACAAACCCACACGCAACCTTGGGTGTATAGGGACAGTGCTCTAACTAGCCTAGCTACCCAGCCAGGGCAGGGTTTTTTAAATAAAAGGACTACAGACAGAAGTTTCTTTTGAATCTCCCTACTTTTGTTTCCTAACCACTAATTGCTGTAAAACAAATAGTATTAGAAATGGTTTCCCTTTTATATTTTACTGGCAAATTTTTGGATTTTACATCAGTTTCAATCAGCTGTCATTGTCAATGCCAGGTAAAGGTTGTATACATTCTTTACAAAAAGCTACATTCAGAAAACAGGTTTTATTTCTTTAATATTATACTGAGACTTAAAGAAGAAATAACAGAACTTGATGAACAGTGAAGGGAAGAATCTTCTAGAGACAACAAGAAGGCCTTTTGGCAGGAAGGGAGCACATTAGGAATTAGAAGAATGCCAGTTTGGCTGAAATAGGGAGTGAGGGTCATAGCTTCTGTGTGGGCTCAAGAAATAGGCAAGGGATAGGATGTTTCAGGGTTTGTAAATCACATTAAATATTGTCCCAAGTATGTGGAATCATTTAAGTGTCTCGATTAGAATAGCATTTCAGAAACCTTGGTTGTAGAATACAGCAGGGATAGAATAAGTGAGGTAAACTGGTGAAACTTAAAAGTCTTCAATTACAGGGACATAAGAAATGGAGGTAGAGAAATTAGTGAAAGGCAAAGTTGACAGTATTTAGTGGAAGTTTGGGTATGACAAGTAAGAAGAATGACTTGGAGCTTATGTAATGGCATGCCATCGACTGAAATGAGAAACTGGTAAAAGATGTGTGGAGGCCATATGAATTAAGTGCTTTTGAAACCCAAGAACTAGTACCTAGTCATGTAGCCATATGGTTTTGGAGTTTAGTAGATGTGGTTAAAGCCATAACTTTTTAGTATCCATTGAAATGGAGAAGAAACCAACTAAATATGAGGAGAATGTGGAGGGGGGATGAGGAGTCTAGTATAACTTTTCAGGCTCTTAGTTTGGGAAACAAACTGGAGATTAAGTAGTATGGAACAAGAGGCTTTGGATTGAAAGCATACACCTTAGGAGGGAAAGTATGAATAGATCAAGATAAATTTGCGGGCTTTAGGTAGATGGTAGAGATTTTAAGATCTGTCTAGTGACTTTAAGATAAGATTGAGGGCACCCCAGGCTGGGTGGCTCAGTTAATTAGCATGCCATCCCATACACCAAAAGCTTAGGCATTTGGTCCCTGGTCAGGGCACCTAGCTAGGCTGTGGGTTCAGTCCCATTCTGGGCATGTATTAGAGGGAACCAGTTGATGTTTCTCTAAAGTCAGTAAGCATGTCCTTGGGTGAGGATTTTTTAAAAAGGTAAGATTGAGGGCATTTGTACAGTGGGTCATGGCTTAAGTTTGGGACAGTGAACTGATGTAGAAGTGTGGTCAGAACTTGGTTAGTCTAGCTGAAAGGAGGCTTCATTTTTGTGGCAGCAGTCCACTTAGTAATACATGGAGACACAGAAAGTAGGTAGTTGGATCAAGCTACGGGATGGAACAGACATAACTCATTTCTTTTCAATTCAGTGGTTGTCAACCCAGCTGCAGGATAGAGCAACTCATGTGTCCATATTTTTGTGGTGGGGTAGGGTGGTTGCCATTGGCATTTTAAAAAATTGTTCTTGTACTTATTCTTATATCATCTTACTAGTGATAGTGTTCTCTTTTTACAAGTGAGCCAGTGATGTCAGGATTTCTAGATAGCAGAATGGTGAGTTGAAGTTAGAATGGATTTGATTCCAGATCAACTTATTTCAGTGACTTGCTAAATTTTACCAAACTACAGTTAGCACTGCCCTTGAGTGCTAACTGTAAAGGCTTTATCAATACCTGAACTGTGAGCATTACAGAATATATTACTTTAAAATGTATATTTTGCCCACGCTGGCATGGCTCAGGGGATTGAGCACTGGCCTGCGAACCAAAGGGTCGCTGGTTTAATTCTCAGGGCACATGCCTGGGTTGCGGGCCAGGTCCCCTTTGGGGGCACTTGAGAGGCAAACTCATGTTGATTTTTCCTCTCCCTCTCTTCCCTCCCTTTCCCTCTCTCTAGAAATAAAATCTTTAAAAAATGTATATTTCCACAAATCGCATAGAATTTTATTGTATGAAAAATGTTTCATAGATGCTTACAGTTCCTACCTACATAATATTTTATATTTCACATTATTTGTAAACATGCATTGTGCATTTATGCCAACTGGGAGACTTCCTGCCATAACCTTAAGTTGCAGTTAGTTTATGGCTTTCTAAATGATCTGAGTCAATGAATGAACACTAATTGGAGGACAGAGATGAATGGCACAGCTTCTCTCATCCATATTGAGCATACCTGTTAGTAAATCTACCTAGAGTTACTGGACCCCTGCTTACACGAATACTGAAGATGGAACAAGCCCTCTTCTCAGAAGTTAATTGATCAGTTAGCATAAATAAGTAAAGCAGGGAGTCGAGAGTGAAGGTTTTAATTTAAATTTTCACGATACCATCCATCCTGAGTTTCCTTTGCTGTGTGTCTTTCCTAACCTTTTAATTTTGGGGTACTCCCAGGAGGTTTAATTTCTTGCATTTCTTGACACTCTTCTTGTCCATGGATTTATGAATTAGTCAGTTTTCTAAGTTTACATTTCCAATTCAGACCTTTTTCCCCAAACCAGAGACTTCACCTACTGGACATCTTTACTTGAATATAATTAATAGGCATCTCAATTCTTCATTCTCAGCCATTCCCCACCACCTAGTCAGCTCACAGTCTTCCCCAGCAGCTAACATCAACACCATCACCTGAGATCCTTAGGTGCAAAAACGTTGAAATCATTCTTGACCTGTTATACTCCATGTTCAGTACATCAGGAAATCTTTGTCTACCATCAGAAAATACCTAGAATCTGGCCACTTACTTACATTACATTGCTTTCATTATTTGCCTATATTATTGCAGTGTTCCTAATAGATTTTTCTGCTTTTATGCCCCTACAGTTTAATCAGCACATCTGTCGAGTTTGTATTGTCGCAGTTCAAAAATCTGCAGTGGCTCCTGGTTTCTATGAGTAAAGCTTTAGTCCTTACAAAGGTTCCTCCATTATTTGGCCCCAGTTTTACGAACAGATCTCCCAGTACCTTACCCCATGCTCACTACATTCCAGGCATTCTAGCCTCATTTTTCTAAACCTTTGCTGCATAGGCCATTGCCCTGCCTAGAATGCTTTGGATGTCTTACACTACAGCTTAATGAGGTTTATTTTCGTCTTTCTAAATAATGGGGCCCGCTACTCTTTTTATTTTTTAGTTAACATGGTATGTTATTACCAAGCTCGATATGTGCTGTGTTCGTTGTCTGTTAAAATATAAACAATCTTTCTGTTAAGTACCAAGTGCCTACCTATAAATCAATATACGACACATAGTGTAGGTCTGTCACATTTTGTTTAAGCTAATTTAGTGTCTTCCAAAATGTAAAACATAACAAAAATTACCATTTTAACCACCTTAAGTGTATATTTCAGTAGCAATAAGTAAAATCACAGTGCAGCCATCACCATTGTCCATTTCCGGAATTTTTTAAAAAGTTCTCATTAAACAGTAACTCCCTATTGCTGGCAGCCTCTATTGTACTTTGTGTCTGAACTTGCCTATACTAGGCATCTTAAATAAGTAGAATCATACAATATGTGGTCCTATGTGACCAACTTACTTCACTTAGCATAATGTTTTCAAGGGTCATTTATGTAACGTATCAGAACTTCATTTTTATGGCTGAGTAATATTCCATTGTAAGCATATTACCAGGTTTTGTTAGTGCACATTTAGGTTTCCACATTTTGGCTGTGGTGAGTAATTCTGTGATAAACATTGGTGTGTAAGTATCTGAGTCTGCTTGGGCTTTGGGTATGTACCTAGGAGTGGAATTGTAGGGTTGGTCATATAGTAACTGTTTACCGTTGAGAAAACCCAAAACTTCCACAGCAGTTGCTCCATCTTGCATTTCCACCAACAACGTGTGAGATTTTCAGTTTCTCCACATCCTGACCAACAATTGTTTTCCTAAAGGGTGTAAAGTGGAATGTCAAAATATTAACTTAGTTTTTATTGAAACAATTCTGTGTGCACTCACATTTCATTGGCTTACATAATTTTAAGTTGTGAAATCACAGGAAAAAGTACTGTTGACATAGTTTAGGAGCAAAATTAGAGCAGAAGTTCTTGGATGTGTATGTTGTGTGAATAAATCAGTTGTATAGAAAGAATGTATAACATAAGTTGGTTATGTGGGGAGCACTTCACAGTATTGACATTTTCCTGTCGTTAAATGGACCCAAAGCTTGCTCCTGAAAGTGGGGTCCACAGACTGTCAATGTCAGCATCACCTGGGCTGAGAACTTGTTACAAACGTTGAATCTGAGGCCCCACCCTAGACCTCCAGAATCAGAATCTGATTTTGGACAGGATCCCCCCAGTGATTTATATGCATATTAAAAAAGGACAGATTGTGTTTTAAAACTGCTTTTAATGGCTACCAGGTATTTCGACTTATACCATGATTTTAATCAGTTCTTGCCATTGGATCTTCAGGTGGTTCCAGTAGGTTTTTCTACAAGTATAAAGGATACTGCAATGATTATCCTAATATGTTCATCTAAATGTTTTCCAAAAGAAGTTTGTCAAAGTTCTTGATTCAGTGAATATGAACATTTAAGGTTTTTGACACAGGAAGTTGCCTTCTGATTTACCTTCATTCCAGCTGCATATGAAAATGCGTATTTCTCACATATGTGTTTTTCAGTAATGGGTGCTTTTTAGCTATGGCCAGGTATACAGGAAGCAATCGTCCATGTTTCTCTGCCCCCGTCCCCACCTCCACCTCCCTGTGCGCTCTCTCAAAATCAATAAACATATCCTCAGACGAAGATTTAAAAAAGTGTTTGGTCTTAAAAATCCATCAGTTTTGGAGATGAAACTGGTATATTTAAATATTTTGTGATGTTTACAGCAGCTTAAATGTTTTACATGTTTTAAAATATTTTTAAATGTTAGTGTGCTGCCATCTAGTGGTGGCTTTATGTCAAAAAAGTGTAGGCTGTGATTTGTGAACTCCCATTTTGTAACTGAAGGAACAGTTTAGTGTATGCATTCAGGACCAAAGGAGTACCACCAGTAAAGGGCAAACATAAGAACTAAAAGTTCCAAGCCAAGCTTCAGTCACCAAAAGGATATCAGAGATTCTTTTCTAAATCAGTGTCCCTGTTAAGTCAACCAACGGTATGGTCAGATTGAATGAATGAAGTAATAATACTCTTGATTATTCTGGTGAAATCAGTAAAGCTTTTTAATTTCCATTCTTATACTGAAAATGTTTCTAAATTTTCTCATTGCACACCAAAAGTCATTTGAAGGGAAGGTATTCTGTACCTACATATTTTGTGTTTATATATACAGATACTTTAATAAGAATATATTTAGTATTCCTTTGAAGAAGTATATAGTATTCTGATGTCATTCTGAACAGAATTCTCATGGTAGGCATAAATGTGGTCTTTTACTTAGCTATGTAATACTGCTTTTTTGTTTTTAACACTAGATGAGAGTGTATATTTTTAAGCATTTGAGTGCCTACCTTGTACTAAGTATAGGATTCAGGAAGGGTATACAAACCAAGGAATATCCTTTCTGCCCTTTGGGCATCTGGAAATGAATTAATTTCTACTGAGAGAATACTCAAAATGAGTGCAGTGTATAAAATTCCTTGAGCACACAAAGAAATAAAACAATGTGCTGTCTGAAAGAAAGGAAGGAATTAAAGAGACCATGCTGCCATTTCCCCATGTGTAAGTGCAAAGCAGTCCTACTGGCGTTCCTTATTTTATAGGTGAGGAAACATTCAGATTGAGGAGCAAAAGGAATAAATCTTGAAGTCCGAGAAGCCAGCCTAGAGAATGTGACAGTGGGACTTACCAGTGGTCATTATTTACAGAGGATATGAGATGGTATGAGAGACTACCGGTAAATTAATAGAATTAAAACACCAACTCAAAAGAACTTATACATACCTTGTTCAAGCCAAGTGCTGGAAACCGCCTGAGTGCCCATCAGTAGATGAGTGGATCAAAAAACGTACATTTACACAGTGGAATATTGTGCAGCAGAAAGAAGGAACTCCTACATGGCAAGGATGGATCTGGAGAATATAAGTGAAATAAGCTAGGCAGTGAAAGACAAATATATAATCTCACCTACATTGGAATCTGATGAAGTAAATGAGCAAAATAGAACCAAACTGGGGGAAGATACTTAAAACTGATAAAACACTAATATCAGGAATATGTGATAATACAGATCTGCAAGAGAATGACAGACACCCATCAGAAAAGGAGGTAACAGATATGAACTGCCATTTCACAGAAAATAACTGAAACTATTTAACTTCATTAGTAATTTAAGAAATGTGTATTAAAATCAGTAGTGCCATTTCACAACTACAAAACTGACCAAAAGAAAAAGTTTGTTTAGTTCTAAGTATTGGATATGATCCAATGAAAAGTACTGCTGAAAGGGATAAAACTGATAAAAATCACTTTGGAAAACAGTTTAGCATTACTTTGTAAAGCAAATGTGCACATACCTGTACACACACAACACAGGCAACTTCCATCTCTGCCCTAGAAGGCATATACAAGAATGTCATGACAACATTTCTATTAGCAAACCTTAAGAGTACATAAATAGATTATTTGTACAATGAAATACTACGTAGCCTGAAAATAATAACTCCAGCCGCATACAGCAACATAAATGAAAAACTTACGTTGACTGAAAAAGCAAGTATTCATAAAGTTTTATTCCATTTCTAGAAAGTTCCCAAACAGCCAAAATTGTGAATGTGTGTTAGAGATTCCTTTATTAGGGAAATAATAGAAAAGTATTACACGGAAGTCATAGTTCAGGAGGAGGGGGGGAGAGGAATGCTTGTTATTTCTCCTAAACAATTTACTATTTATAGCCTTTTTAAGTACAGTTGACCTGAAGTGGGAGATAACAGTCCAGGGAGGGCATAGAGATAGTAAGTAGGCACTGTTATAAACAGTTTAGGTATTTATCTAAAGTGATCTCACGACACTACTTTCTCTCAGTATTTTCAGCCTGGCTGGTGTGGCTCAGTTGGACGTTGGCTCGCAAAATGAAAGGTTGCTGGTTTGATTCCCAGTCTGGGCACATGCCTGGGTTGCAGGTTCAGTTCTCAGTTGGGTTGTGTACAGAAGGCAACCAATCGATGCTTCCCTCTTACATTGATGTTTCCCTCCTTCAACCCCTCTATCTAAAATTTAAAAATTAAAAAGGAAGTACTTTTACACCGTCCTGGGCAGAGGAAGCCAAGTGCCTGGTCACAGTGTCCAGGGTACTAGAGTGGGTATAAACATTCTGAAATTTGTCAGTCATTATTATTGGGTGGGATGCAGTGATCATTACAAGTAAAGTACTTGGATGTAGACTGAACACCATCATCCCTCACTGGGCAGACCAGGAGTTTTATGCCCAACACCTTTGTACTTAAGATAGTAATCTACCTATGCCAAACCATTTATGCCCTTTTTGTGCTGGTATGATGCCCCCTTTTTCAAATACTCATGGAAAACAGCTATTTATGCCAACAGGTCCCAAATCTTGGAATGATGTCCTCAGTTGGAGGCTGTTTCCTGAAGAAATTGGCTAAGATGGAGGTCACCAGAACCAAAGTTTAATGACAGAATGGGCCCTAGTACTGTGTTGGAAGTAACTACCACTAGATGGCAGGATGAGCCAGTGAGGGAAGTTAGTGTTGGGGTGGCAGTGAGTAGTGTCTCCCAGTGTTTGAAAGGCCCTCATTGCCCATCTGTTTGTGTATTCATTTTAGGAGCTGAGTTACCTGCTAGGTGCCAGGCATTGTTCTAGGGCCACATTAAAAAGAAAAATTCCTTCATCTTGTGATTAGTGAAGAAATTAGTTAATGTTTTCCATGAAGCAATGGGTATATTTTTCATCAGTTTGGAAGGACCCTAATCTATGAATGAGTTCTCATTGGCTTTATGAAGATAATTTTGTTGAGGATGTAGCTCAGAAATGTCACTATTTGCCTGCTTCTACACGTGTGCTTTCCAGGGTTAGCTGCAGAAGAGGTGGTGCTGCAGTATTCAGGAAGTCTGGGGAGAGGTTTATGTGAGGTCAAATTGGGACATCATACAGTCAGCCTCTCTAGTATCAGATAGGATTCATTCATTCATTCAACAAATATGCTGGCCACTGATGCAAGTGCTAGGAATGCAGCACAGTGTGACAGACATCCTTCACTTGGGACTTGCAGTGAGGAAATACAACAATCAAATATACCAGTTACCGTTAAAGTTACTAAGTGAAATAAAGGAGGGTATTTTTACATAAGTTCATCAGGGAAGGCCTTTGTAATGTACAGTGCAGACAGAGATCTGAAGGTAGTGAAAGAGTTGATATCAAGGAGACCATTCTAGCAGAGGAAATAATTGAGTGCAAATGCCTTAAAAGGTAAGTGTAGCAGCAAAGGCTGGTAGGATGAGGGAAGAGAATGGTCAGAAATGGGTTTAAGGAGGAATGTGGGGTGTGGTTACATAGGGCTTTATAGGCATTGGTAAAGATTTTAGCTTTTACTTGTGGTGTGACAGGAAAAGTGGAAGGGCATACATAAGCAGAATGATACAACCCTACATTTTATCATTGGTTGCTGTCTGAGGAACAGGTTGTTAGGGAGCAGTTGTGGAAATGGGCAGACCAGTGGGGATGATTTTGCATTAGTGTAGGTAAGAAGCTATACTGGCTTAAATTATTAAATAGTGGAGAAAACATGAGATTTTGAGTATATTTTTAAGATACAGCCAACTTCATTTGTTGGATAAGAGGTGAAATGAGAGAAAGAAGTGGGTATTTCCAAAGCTTTTGACCTAAGAAACCAAATACGTTGTCTTTTACTGAAGTGAATGAAAACTACAGAGGGGTGAAAACATTTTTCTGGTGGGAGTGGAAAGTTTTGTGTCAGGTGTGAGTTTGAGAAATCTACTTCCAAAGTAGCCCAAGTGGAAATGTGAAGTTGTTGCTTGGGTACATCTGGAATTCGGGGACGATTTCAGTGCTGGAGAAATTGTGGGAGGTATCAGTGTCTAAATAGTATTTAAACCAGTGGAACCAGGTGAGATTCTTCGGAAAGAGAAAAGGTGAGCAGACCGAATGGTAGTGTAACTCCTATGCCTACAAATAGGGAAAGTAGAATGACGCAACAAAGAAGACTGAGAGGGGGCAGCCTGTTAAGTACCAGATGAGAAGGAGAAGAGGGAGGGAGGAGGAGACAAAGGGGTAAAAATGGTGTCTTGGAAGCCAAGTTTCACAAAAGGGGCATCAAGTGTGTGTCACATGTAGCTGAGGGATTTGATAAGGTGACTAAATTGGCCATTTGATTTGACGATCTGAAATTCATTGGTGACTGCGTAGTGAGGGAAACACTACCTGCGTAGTGAGGGTGATTGGAATGAATTCAGAATGGAATGGGAGGGAAGGAGATAGTCTTAAAAAGAGTATTGCAAAGAGCAAGGAAGTGGGAAAGTAGCTGGAAGGGGATGTTATTAATCAATAGAAGCCTGAAGTGTTGTGCAAACCAAGTATCCTGATTTATTCAGAATGGCCAAGCCACACTTCAAGGGCTATCTCCCACATTTGCCTAGTACAAAGTTGAAGCCCCCAAGAAGTACATATTTTTACAAAATACCCTCTAATGAACTAATACTGGTCAGGGAGTAGCAGGAGTACACAAAGGTCTGGAATAGTGACATTGAGGCTACCACAGCTCTAACAATGGAGCTTCCTATTTTTCTCATACACTTGTGTTCTCCTATGGGACTTTGAGGGCACGACAGACTTTTACCAGAACTAGGTATATAACAACTTAAAGACAGCCTCTGTCAGTAACAAAGCAAGCACTTAGCAAGGACATAAACATTCACTCAAAAGCTTTACACTTTGCAGTCTCACACTATGGGGAAGTTTATTCGCCTCCATATGTGTTATTATTTAGTCAGGATAGTTTGTGATTAGCATATGGAATAGGAACATGTTCTTTTGGGGGCAATCATATAGACAATTCTGGTGACTGAATTCTTTTGTACAAGTGGAAAATGGTGACCAGTGAACTTGGCAACAGCTTAGATGCAAAGTTCCTTCCACCTTTTCCTAAGAATCAACCAGAGCATCAGGAAGGTGGCGGGGGCAGCAGTGGGCACACCCTGTGTGTTGGTTTGCTGGTGCTGCTGTAAACAAAGTACCACAAAAACAACAAATCTATTGATTCACAGTTCTGGGGCCTAGAAGTTTGAAATCTAGGTGTACGTAGGGCTGTGCTCTCTGAAAACCATAGGGTCATCCTTGCACCTTCTCAGCTTCTTGTACCTTGGCATTTTTGCAGTGGCATGACTGCAGTATCTGCCTTCACCATGACGTGGTCTTCTCCCTGTGTGTCTCTGACTTTTCAAGGCTCTGTGTTTGTAAGGACACCAGTCATGTTGGGTTAGGGCTCACCCTACTCTGGTATGACTTTCTTAACTAATTGCATCTGCAATGTCAAGGTCACATTCTGAGCTACTAGGAGTTAGGACTTCCACCTACCTTTGAAGGAGGAGGAGAGGGAGAACACAGTTCAACTTGTACCACCATGCAAACTATTTCCAGCAAAACTGGATGTCAAAATCCACAAATGGCAAAATACATAAATAGTATTGAAGACTTGTAAATGTACAGAGGACTGTTGGAGTAATAGGGGAGGAAAGATAGGTAGCAGCTTTTACATCCAGCATAGGGGTAAGAAAGAAAGGAAGGAAGGAAGGATATATAGTATGAAATACTTGGCATTACACTGATACAAAGATAGTAAAGGAAAAAATAAGTGAGGAAGAGCAGTAAAGCTTGTCATCAGACAAAAAGTAACCAGGAAGACATTTCATAGATGAAAAGTATAATCAAATACCAGTACTAATCTTAGACCCAGACAAAAGGGGTCCCTGTTCTGGGTCCCACACTTTGGAGGGACCCACGTATCACAAGCACACAAATTTATTAACAATAAATTTGCTCTGTCACATTGGATCAGATGCTCGGTATTAGCACAATGCGATTAATACCAGTAACTCTGAAGTTCTGTGTGAATATCCCCATTCAGCTCTCTAGGGAAATGTTTCTCCAAATTCTTTGATTAATATCTTCAAAACAAAACTGCCAAACACCACAGCAGGTTTGTGGATTGCACTGCTACTGACATTGCTTCATAGAGCAGAAAGGATTTGAGTGTTAAACTTTAGGAAGCAGAAGACTAACTTGTCAATTTCTTTCAGCACAAATATGAAAGATTCCTGCATAAAAAAAAAAGTACTGTTTCCCATTGATTTTCTTTTGTGTTCAAAGTGTACCATAGTTTTTATGCCCCCATACAAATTTAGTATACTCTTAATGTAATCATGTTTAAATTTGCAATCCTATAGATCACTACTATCAGTGGAACACAAATTATGTGAAGATAGTATAACAATATTATTAGTGGTTGTGCTGAAATAGAGGCCAAAAGTAAAATTCATGGAATAAGTAATTCAACTTACGGAATATGTGTACTTATTTTATTTTACATACAAACATTGCTGGCACATCAAGAGAACACATAGACATGTGCAGTAATAATTAAGTTCTCTGCTATTTACTGAATTTCAATAATAGAGCTTTACACATTTTCGTTGTTTTAAAGGTGTATGAGGGGGGACCCCAAAAAACTCAGAATTTATTTATTAAAAAATTGTGTTTAAATTCAGTCTCTTTCAAAGTACTCTCCATTACTTTGCAGTACACCTATTGAACTTTTTTTCCTACTACTGAAAACAGTTTTCGAACTCATCGATTTTGGTACTTTTTGGTGCTTCTGCTATTTTTTGCTTCACTTCTTCCACATCGGCAAAAACATTTCCCTTTGAGGACTTTTTTTTCCATCTGGGGAAACAAACAGAAAAAGCCACTTGGGGAAAGATCAGGCGAATAGGGAGGGTAGGGCACAGGGAGCATGCCACTTTTAGTAAAAAAACTGCTGAACACTCAGTGCGGTGTGGGCAGGTGCACTTGTAACTCACCCATCATGAAATGGGCAAACACATTGAGTCTTCAAAAGGGATTCACTGAAGCTGAACACGACCTCTCACAACAACACCAGCTGGCATACTGTTAGGGATGGGTTCCTAGAACACTCACCTATTTGGGGAAGCCTGTAGTACATGGGGCCCACCCTCCAGATGATAACTGAGTTTTTTGGCATTTCCCCTCTCTCATTTGTCAAGGTAGAAGGGTAGAATATATTTTATTTAATAATTTTAAAGCTTAATTTATACTTTCAAATTTAGACCTGGTCAGAGCTCATATCTGTACTCTTGCCCCAGACACAGCCTGCCAAACACCTGACATAAATTATAAAACCAACAGACAATGAAGCAATTATAGCCATCCCTCCTTATTTATGGAGGATACATCCCAAGGCCCCCAGTTGATGCCTGAAACTTCAGATAGTACCAAACCCTATATATACCATGTATCTATGATAAAGTTTGATTTATAAATTAGGCACAGTAAGAGATTAACAACAATAGTAATAAAACAATTATAACAATATCCTGTAGTAAAAATTACGGGAATGTGTTCTCTCTCAAACTCTTAGACTGTACTTGCCCTCCGGGGATGATGTGGGACTATAAAATGCCTGCATGGTGAGGTGAGGGGAGCTGAATGGCATGGGCATTGCGTGTAGTGTTAGGCATCGAACCATGACGGTGCCAGTGGTTGGAATTTAATATTTTTATTTTATTTCAGTTTGAGTTTTTCCAGTATATTAGATATCCAGTATTATTCAATAGTACATCTTAAGGCATCTTTCATTAATGAATGCTACTTATGTAGATTAATAAATAAGATATTACAATATCTATTATATTCACATGAAGACCCTTCTATTCACGTTTCTATCTAAAGTAGTTCTTTAAGTTAATACCTAATAAAAACAAAATGTTAAATCATTGGGATAGCCCTGACCAGTGTAGCCCAGTAATCGAAGGGTTGTGGGTTTGATTCCCGGTCAGGATACATGCCTGGGTTGAGGTTCGGGTGCATGAGATCTCTGGTCCAGGCGCGTATGGGAGGCAGCCTGTCAATATTTCTCTTGCATCAGTGTTTCCCCTCTCTCCTCTCCTCTCCGTCTGTTTCTAAAAGCAATGAAAAAAGTCCTTGGATGAGGGTAAAAAAGAAATTGGGATAATCATACAAATTCATGGGAAATGGAAGAGATCCCTGACCTCCAAATGAGGCACTCCGACCCCTCAATACCTGGATTTGAGCCTGTGAGACCCTGAGCAGAGAACCCATCTGGGCTGTGCTTTGACTTCTGACCCGCAGAAACAGTGAGATAATAAATGGGTACTAGGTTAAGCTACTAAGTATGTTGTAATTTGTAATGCAGTGACAAATAACCAATACAGATCACCAACCATATTATTTATAATGCATTGTATATCTAGATTGTGCCATCAGAAACTTCTGATCTTTGACATGAAAAATAATGGCCGTTTCAGAGTTAAATGAATCCTCATGCTGATTAGTTGTTTGTGGTCATAGGTCTAAGATTCAGCCACTGGAGAACAGCTGCCATTGCCTGACACATGGCCCTTTGCAAAGGTGCTTCATGTTGGACGTTGTTGCTGTGGGGCCCGCAGCAGAGTCTCTGGCTTCTTCCACAGTCAGCCTCTAAGTCCTCTTTTAAAGGACACCTCTGATTAGGTCAGGTTTACCTAAGACAATCTCTCCTTGGAAGTGCGTTTTGTCTGGTGTGAGTAAGTTCTGCTACCCCAGCTCTTCTGGTTGGTTTCCACTTCCATGGCATATCCTTTTCCGTGCTGTCGGTCTGTGTGTGCGTTTTGTTCTGAGGTGAGGCTCTTGTAGGCAACGTATATATGGGTTTTGATTTCTTATCCATTCAGCTGCTCTATGTCTTTTGATTGAAGAATTTAATTTACTTACATTTAAAATGATTCTTGCTAAATACATATTTATTACCACTTCATTATACTTATGGGTTTTCTTCCCTTTTGAGGGGGTTTCCTCCCTAAAGAAGTCACTTTATAATGTTCTCCAGGTCCATTTATTCTGTCTCAAAGCCTAAAATTTTCTTTTTTACAGCCAAAACATAGTCAGAGGAAGACAAATACCATATGATTTCACTCACATGTGGAATCAAATGAACAAACTGAACTAACAAGCAAAACAGAGACAGACTCATAGATGGAGGACAGATGACAGCTAATGAGGGAGGTAGGTTAGGGGATGGTGGGATTGAGCAAAAAGGGAAAAAGACTCACGGACATGGAAGCAGTGGGGTGTTTGTGGGGGTACAGGGGACTAAATGGTAATGGACAAAGTACAGTGAAAAATGTGATCTGGTCAAGGTGGAAGCATAGGTAAACATGGCCTACCTTTTCACACAACCACATAAAAATTAGAACTAAAATATAAAACAGCCATCACTCAAACTGTCAGAAACTGAGTTGAATGGAAGTCTGACAACTACAGATTTAAAGAAGCCACATCCATCCAGAATGGTAGGAGGGGCAGAGACACAGAATGGGCTGGTCCCACATCCACATGTGGTGGAAGAAATTGAGGAGGGGTATATGAGGAGCAAGGACTCCCGGCTCCACACCAGGCTCCCTGTCTCAGGGTTCCAGTGCCAGGAAGGTAAGTCTCCATGACTTCTGGCTGCAAAAAACCTGTGGGAGTTGAGTGGGTGGAAGAAACTTCTGGAGTGCCAAGGAGTTCCCCTTAAAAAACGCACACATGAACTTAACTTCCTCAGACTCACTCCCTCTCAGCTCCAGCACCAAGGTAGCAGCTTGGAAGGTACCAGTGGCACACAGGGAGGAACTGAAGTGTCTGAAATCAAGGTGGGAGCTCGGGGACAGCATTCTCCTAGACAGAAAGATAAGCAGAGGCCATTGTCCCTTTTCTCAGCCCTCCACCCATAAGCCACAGACCTGGCAAGTGGGTGCCGTATCTGAAACTTCATCAACCTGGCTAACACTGCCCTGCCCTGGAGATGCCCCAAGACTCAGTTCCACCTAACTTAATGGACCCACCCAAACTGTTAACTGTGATTTTTCCATAGAATGGCTGGTCTTGGCTCATGCTTCATAACTTCCTAAATCAAATCAAATAAGCAATAGCCGGCTTCAGTAAGCCCTCTGCACCTGAACCTCTTGCTAAGTGGCCCCAGGCCTGGCACTAGCAGCAGCCAGCCTAGATTCACAGCTTAGCTTCGCCTGGGAATCTCCAAGCCCAGCACAAGTAGCAGCCATCTCAGATTGCTTTATAGCTCAGGCAGAGTGGCCATAGGAAGAACACAGGTAAAGTCTGACCTTGGCCTGCACCACCCAAGAAACCCCAAGCCTGTACACCTGGTGGACAGCTACAGACTACAGCAGAGCACCACCACCCTGCCCTTGCACAGCTAATCCTCCACAGAGGGTAGAGGTTGGTAGTCTAGTGGTCCTCCTTGTAACTGACTGGCCTGGGTAAATCCCTCCCATTGACCTGCCAACAGCAATCAAACCTCAACTACAAAAGAAGGGTGTACCTGGCTCATATCAAGGGCACAACTCAAGTACCCAGCTTAGGTGATAGGGGAGTCTGTGCCACTGGACCCTACAGGACACCTACTACATTAGGCCACACTACCAAGACAGGGAGTCCTAGCAGCTCTACCTAATACATCAAAACAACACAGGGAGGCTGCCAAAATAGAGACAAGGGAATATGGCCCAACTGAAAAAACATCAAAATTCCATAAAAAGAGCTAAACAAAATGGAGATAAGCAATGTATCAGAGGCAGAGTTCAAAACAGTTTACAAGGATGCTCAGGGAACTTACTGAGGGCCCTAACAGCATAAAAAAGATCCAGTCAGAAACAAAGAATACACTAATTGAAATAAAGAACAATGGGGGGTGGAATCAGGAGGGAGGTGGGGATGGCTGGGGTGGGGGGGAATGGTGGCAGGGTAAATGTAGACAACTGTACTTGAACGGCAATGAAAGAATTTTTAAAAAATAAATAAAGAACAATGTATAGGGAAACAACAGTAGAGTGGATGAAGCCATGAATCAAATCAATGATTGGGAATATAAGAAAGCAAAAGTGAAACAACCAATCAGAAAAAGAAAAAGATCCAAAAAACAAGAATAGTGTAAGCAGCCTCTGGAACAATTTCAAAAGGTCCAACATTCTCATAATAGGGGTGTCAGAAGGAGAAGAGAAAGAAAAAACTGGAAATCTATTTGAAAAAATAATTAAATAAAACGACCTGATTTGGTGAAGGAAATAGACATGCAAGTCCAGGAAGCACAGACGGTCCCTAGCAAGATGGATGCACAGAGGCCCACTCCAAGACACATCATAATTAAAATACCAAAGATAAAAGATTAAGAGAGAATCTTAAAAGCAGTAAGAGAAAAGAAATTAGTTACCTAGGAGAGTTCCCATAACACTGTCAGCTGATTTCTCAAAAGAATCTTTGCAGGCTAGATTCAAAGTCTTGAAAAGCAGGGACCTACAGCCAAGATTGCTTTACCCAGCTAAGCTATCATTTAGAATCGAAGGACAGGTGAAGAGTTTCCCAGACAAGAAAAAACAAGGAGTTCATCATCATAAAACCAATGTTAAAGGGACTTTTTTTGAGAAAAAAATCAAAACTAGGAGTAACCAAATGATGATAAACACATTATCTATCAAAATTCAATGTAAAAATCAAACTAAAGAACAGAGACACAATCATGGATATGTAGAGCATTTTGATGGTTGCCAGGTAGGAGGTGGGTGTGAGGGGATGAGTGAGGAGGTGAGGGGATTAAGAAGTGCAAATAGGCAGTTATAGAATAGCCATGGGGATGGAAAATACAGTGTAGGACATGGAGTAGAGAAGAACTTATTCACATGACCCATAGATAGAAAAAAAAAATGATGTAGGGATTGCCTGAGGGAGTGGGGGCTGCTGGGTGGATGCAGGCAAAGGAGGGAAATCAGGACAACCCTAATAGCATAATCAATGAAATGTAACTTTAAAAAATTGAAAATAAATAAACTTCAAAGACTGCAAAACATATAAAATTAAGGGGAAAGAAAGCCCCTTTAACATTTCTTTTAATACTGGTTTGGTGGCGATGAACTTCTTTTGCTTTTTATAGTCTGGGGGAAATTTTAGTATTTTTAGACCACAGTTGACTGGAGTAACTGAAACCCTGATGAGTGAAATCACAGATAAGGGGAGACTGCTGTACTGCTGTGATAGAAGAAAGCAATGGAAAAATGTAAGAATACAGATGGTCAGATAACAGAAGATGACCTATGAAGTGACCAACTTAAGAAAGAAATAAAAGAAAAAAGCAAAACCATTGTAGAAATGGAAATAAAACTGAAAGGAGCATCATGATATCAGAGTGGGTTTTTTTTAAAAGGGTTAAGAATTAATGCTTTAAAAAGGGGTGCAATAATGACTGAAATAAGAGAAAGGCAGGCAAAAAGGGTAACAATTATACCAGCAATTGAATTTTTAAGGAGAAAATCAACATAATTTCCTGAACCAAAAGCAGAAATCTATGTATTGAAAAGGCCCATTCTGGGCTAAGAAATAATGATTAATACAAAGAGAGTTGTTTCCAACATTGGCAGAATAGATGTCTTGGGCTCACTCTTTCACTGAATACTATTTTAAAAGCTGGAGAAATTATACAGGAGTGGACAAGAGTAGGTTTATAGTTGTGATTATGCAAAACAGTTTATTCTTGTTTTATTTACTTATTTATTATGTTATTATTAATAGTCACATTTTAGTTGTATTATTCCATTGCCATTAATCCCCCTTATACACTCCTCCACCTGCAATCTCCACACATGTTGTCCATGTCCATCAGTATTTTTCCTTTTTGTTCCATCCCTCCACCCTCTAACCCCTCTCCACCCCCTAGAGTTGTCATCTGCTCTCTATCTATGATGTTGCCTCTATTTTGCTTGTTGGTTCAGTTTGTTCATCAGATTCCATATGTGGATGAAATAATAGGGAACTTGTATTTCTCTGACTGGTTCATTTCACTTAACATAATGTTCTCTAGGTTCATTCATTCTGTCACAAAGGGTAAAAAAAATATGGCTGGATAGTATTCCATTGTGTATATCTATGTATACATATAGTTGTTTTATTCACTCATCTATAGATGGACACTTGGGCTGCTTCCATGTCTTGGCAATTGTAAATAACCCTGCAATGAACATACTATTGCTTATGTTCTTTTGAATTAGTGTTTTGGGTTTCTTTGGAAATATTCCCAGAGGTAGAATCACTGGGTCATAAGACAGTTCAATTTTTAATTTTTTTAGGAAACTCCATAATTAATGTTTTCTTCAGTGCCTGTATCAATCTGCATTTCCACCAACAGTACAAAAGTGTTCCCTCTTTTCCACATCCTCACCAGCACTTGTTTATTGATTTATAGGTGATGGCCATCCTGACAAGTGTGAGGCGATATATCATTGTGGTTTTAACTTGCATTTCTCTGATGACTAGTGATGCTGAGCATCTTTTCATAGGTCTATTGGCTATCTGTATGTCCTCTTTGGAGAAGTGTCTGTTCAGGTCCTTTGCCCATTTTTAATTAGGTTATTTGTTTTTGTTTTTTGGGTGTTTTTTGGTGTTGAGTTTTATAAGTTCTGTATAAATTTTGGATATTAACACCTTATCAGATATATCAGCAAATATATTCTCCCATTCAATAGGTTGCCTTTTTATTTTGTTGATGGTTTCCTTTGATGTGCAAAAACTTTCTAATTTGATATAATCCTATGTGTTTATTTTTCCTTTTGCTCCCCTTGCCTGAGGATATATATCAGAAAAAAAATATTGCTATGGGTAATGTCCAAGATTTTATTGCTTATGCTTTCTTCTAGAATCTTTATGGTTTGGATCTAACATTTAAGTCTTTAATAAATTTTGCATTTATTGTTGTATGGTGTCTAATTTCATTTTTCTGCATGTATCCAACACCATTTATTGAATAAGCTATCTTTAGCTCATTGTATGTGCTTGCTTCCTTTGTCAAATATTAATTGACTTTAAAGGTATGGGTTTATTTCTGGGCTCGCTATACTATTCAATTGATTGATGTGACTGTTTTTATGCCAGTACCATGCTGTTTTGATGACTATGGCCTTAAAGTATAGTTTGATATTAGGTATTATGGTCTTCTTTTTGAATATCGCTGTTACTCTTTGGGGCCTTTTGTGGATCCATGGAAATTTTGGAAATATTTGTTCTAGTTCTGTGAAATACATCATTGGTATCTTGATAATAATTGCACTGAATCTATAGATTGCTATCGATAGTCCGGACATTTTAATAATGTTAATTGTTCCTGTCTGTGAACATGGTATGTGTTTCCACTTATTTCTATCTCCTTTAATTTCTTTCTCCAGTGTCTTATAATTTTCCAAGTACAGGTCTTTTACATCTGTGGTTAGGTTTATTCCTAGGTATTTTATTCTTTTTGAAGCAATTGTGAATGGGATTGTTTTCTTAATTTCCCTTTCAAATAGTTCATTATTGGGATATAAAAATGCAGCTGATTTCTGGATATTAATTTTGTATCTTGCTACTTTACTGAATTCACTTATCAGTTCTAGTAGTTTCTTGGTAGAATCTTTGGGGTTCTCTATGGACAGTGCCATGTCACCTACAAGTAAAGATAGTTTTACTTCTTCCTTTCCAATTTTAGTGCCTTTTATTTCTTCTTCTTGTCTGATTGCTATATTAGGACTCCCAGTACTATGTTGGGTAGGAAAGGTGAAAGTGGAATTCCCTATTCCCAATCTTAAAGGGAATGCTTGTAGTTTTTGCCCGTTGAGTATGATGCTGGCAGTGTGTTTGTTACATATGGCTTTTATAATGTTGATGTATGTTCCCTCTATTCCCACTTTTCTGATAGTATTTTATTGTAAAGGATGCTGGATTTTATCAAATACTTTTTCTGCATCTATTGATATGATCATGTAGTTTTTATCCATCATTTCGTTTATGTGGTGAATCACATTTATTGATCTGTGAATGTTGTATCAACCTTGCCTTCCCAGAATAAATCCCACTTGATCATTGGGTATCATATTTTTTATGTAATGCTGTATTCCCTCCATTTCATTTCATTCTTCTTCTAGAGAATTCTCTTGTTCTTTCATTTGGGGCCTGTTTATTTGTCTTCCCATTTGGGCTGTATCTTAGTGTTTGTTTCTATGTATTAAGTAGATCCACAAAGAATCTGGTGCAGACCATGTCATGGTGCAGACCATGTCGTGTGATTTACCCTGGGCAACCTGTTTGGAGGTATCAGCAACCCACAGCTTGTGGCTCCCTCTGCTGGGCCGTGGTGTATGCAGAAAGAACCAAAGCTGCACACCAAGGCCAGCTTTTACCAGGACCAGGACCAGGACCAGAAAAGGTCAGCTGAAATCTCAGAGACACAACTTGCTCTCAGGCTTCATCACGAAATAGCCTACGGCTGTACTCAGCAACCTGGCTTAAGCTCCACAGGTAGGATAGAGGGATTCCTGCAGGTGAAGCTATTGCTTCCTCCCAGGCTGATACCACTTGGAGGAGAATGCTCTGCCTGAGAAAGATGGCTTCTGCAGTATGGGGACTGATTCATCACAGGGATCCTGGTGGCTGACACTTCAGCTCTCTCCCCAGAGCCACCAATCCCAGTCTCTCATTACGTGTCTCTAGTCTGCTCTGCCCTCCCTGTGCTGGAGCTCAGGGTAAGTGGCTGCAAACGAAATTTTGTGTGTTGACCCTTTAAGAGGCACTCTGCGTCTGCAGCCATATCTCCCTGGTGGACAGAAACCCTGTTGTTTTTCACAGTTGGGTGTTACTTGGGTTCCTTTCCCTGTTCTGGTGCTCTAGGCTGGTGAGCTAATCTTGGGATTTAGACCCCACACACCTCAGGGGGAACCACCCTCCCTGCCCCAGCTGCTGAAATATTCCTCTGTCACTTCAGCTGCCGCTCGTGGGAGCCCAGCCAGCCATCTCTTGCCTCCTTCACAGTCCCTGCCAGTGTCATTGTGGCGATGTGTTTTCTCCCATAAGTCCTTGGTTGTAAGGCTTCTCTGCAGCTAGTGTTCAGTTGGTTGTTCAGAATGATTTTTCTGTAATTTAGTTGTAATTCCAGTTTGGTCCTGGGAGTAGGTTAGTGTGGCTTCCACCTACTCTGCTGCCATTTGTAGAGTCCTATTGTATCATTATTAACTTCCTTTTGCCCACCCCTGTATATCTGTTTGAAAGTATCAGAAAGAAAGCAATGCATAAGGAAATATAGTGTTAAAACCTAGGAAAGGGGTTGTGAGTTTGGCATTTAAGACCGCCTCTCTTGTCAATTCTGAAAGTAGAGGCCCAGAGGTCTAGAAGCTAACACAATTTTTAAGATGCAGGGAGCTGAAGGGACAAAAATTAGAGTTGAGAGCTGCAAGGGAAAAGTATACACATCAAGTTATAATTTGGAATGCATGTGGGCTCACCCAGCATCAAATTATCTCATTCCCTGTTTGGATTAAAGAGACTACAAGTGACAGTACTCTACCTGCCTGTCAGAAGAAAAAGGAAGTTATCTAGAGGAAGAAAAACATCATCCAGAACTTTAAACTATCTACAGTTTATCAAGTGCAATTCCAACATCCACTCCAAAATAACCTGACTTACCACAAGACAAGATATGGATGAAAGCCAAGAGAAATAACAGACCATGGAAAAAGGTGTGTGAGGGATCTAATGATCTAAGTCAGGGGTCAGCGACATGTAGCTCATAGGCCAAATACAGCCTTCTACCTGTTTTTGTAAATAAAGGTGTATTGGGACACAGCCACACTCACTTTCATGTGTATGCCTGTGGCTGCTTTCATACTACTAACAGCATAGTAACAATGTACACTAAATAAGGTATTATTTATTAGAATCATATAAAGCCCCTTCTATCCATACTTCTTTCTACAGTACTTCTTTAAGTTAATACCTAATGAAAAAAATAAAATATTAAAAATTGCTAGGATAGTGATCATATACAAATTCATGGGAGATGGAAGAGAACCCTGAGCAATAAAACCTAAAATATTTACTATCTGGTCCTTTACAGGAAAAGTTTATTATTCCCTTAATCTAAGCAGCTATTAATACCTCAATAAGATGCAATAAGAAACAATAACAATTTTTTTAAAAATAGAAGAAAGACAATTATAGAGATAAATACAGAAATTAGTGAAATAGTAAACATAATCAACATAGCCAATAATTGGTACTTGGAAAAGATGATAAAGTAGATAAACCCTAATGAGACTGATAAAAAGACAGAGACTGAGGAGAAGATACTACTAACCAGTATCAGGAATTGAAGGAGGAAATTAACATAGTTCTGCATAGTTTAAAAAATAAGGACATTTAACAACCAAATGATGCTAATAATTTTGAAAATGTATATTAATTGGAAACATTCCTAGGGCAAAAACCAACTTACCAAAACTGACAGAAGAAAAGTGAGTAGTCCTTTGTCTGTTTAAGAAATTGAATTTCATACTTCCCTCAAAGGAAACAACAGGTGAATTATTTCACATGATCAAGAAAGAAGTGACACCAATTACACAAAACCTTTCAGAGAATAAAAGAGGTTGATCCGGCCTCACCTGAGCAGGGTGAAGAGGGAGTCCATGCAGGTCGCTGGCCCGGTGTGTGGTGTCAGAGCCCAAGCAAGGGGATGAGGCTGCCCACACGGGGGCAGCCTTACGTTGGCTATCAGAGCCCATATGCAATGAGCAAGGTGCCTGTGGAAGCGGTGTGTGTGCGCGTGTGCATGTGTGTGTTGGGGAGGGGGCAGGGTGAGAATCCCAAGTGTCCATATGGAGGAATAGCCTTGTAGAGTGTTATTTTCCAAGGTGAATGAGGAGGGGTCCATGATGACTGCATCCTGGCAAGGGGGTCAGAGCCTGAGAAAGGTGAGGAAAGTCAAGTAATTGTGGGTTGTCACAGCCTGTAGGGTGAGGGGGTGTCCATGTAAGGGAGTCACCCAGCATGGGAGTCAGAGGTGATAAGTGGGTGTGAGGAGGGCATTCATGCAGGGGGGAGGCCTGGTGTGGGTGGCAGAGCCCAAGCAGGAGAGGAGGTATCTGTGTGGGTAAGTGGGTAGCAGTGGAGATGTGAGATTTGTTACACATGGGGAACTGATTAAATGAGGAAAAGGAAAATAAAAGATAGATTTCACATCATCTGAGTAGAGAGTTAATACAGGAAGGGTGAAAACTAGACTGAAACTTGTGGTTTTGGATTGGAGTTTTACGTACATAAATATATTTCCTATCTCTCCACTGAGAGAGCCTAGGAACAGTGACACTTTAATATCAATAGGGACACCTGGTATCTGGATCTTGGCTTGTAAATGTCCTATTCACTAAAATTAATCAGCACTCCTTAGAGAAATGGCTGATTTTGAGACTGTCACAGGCAAAGTGAAAGAACAAAACATCTTGTACCAGGAAGCAGGGAAGTTGTCAAAGAATGGTGAAGACGTATCAAAATGACCCAGAAGCCAGCTAGAATGGGTGCTGTTCCCTTGGCCAGATTGGGGGCAATTTGGGCAACAACAATAAAAAAAGCAACAGTACAGAGACCACTGAAACAGATTAGAAAGTTCAGAAATGAACCCCCATGTATGTGGTCAAATGATCTTTGACAAGGGTGCCTAGTCCACAATGGAGAAAGGACAGTGTCTTCAAAAAATGGTGTTGGGAAAACTGAATATCCACATGCAAGAGAATGAACCTGGACCCTTATCTTATACAATATACAAAATTTAACTCCAAATGGATGAAAGACCTAAATATAAGACCTAAAATGATAAAACTCTTAGATGAAAACATAGAGAAAAAGTTGATGACATTGGATTTGACAGTGATTTGGATATGATACCAGAAGCACAGGCTACAAAACCAATAATAGATTAATGGGACCACATTGAACCTATAAACTTGTGCACATTAAAGGAAACAACAGAATAAAAAGACAACCGTGGAACAGGAAAATATTATAAATCATACATCTGATAAAGCATTAATATCCAGATATATAAAGAACTCTAACATCTCAATAACAAAAAAAGCAATTAACCTGATTGAAAAATGAGCAAAGGTCCTGAATACATATTTCTCCAAAGAAGACACACAAATGTCCAACAAGAATATGAAAAGATGCTCAACATAACTAATCACTAGAGAAATGCAAATCAAAGCAAAAATAGGGTATCACTTCATACCCATTAGAATGACCACTATAAAATTTTAATTTAAAAACAATCATTGATGTAGAGAAATTGGAACCCTTGTGCACTGCTGATGGGAATGTACAGTGATGCAGCCACTATAGAAATCAGCAAAAAAACTTCCTTTAAAAACTGGAAATAGGACCCTGGCTGCTGTGGCTAAGTGGATTGGGCTCTGGCCTAGGAACCAAAGGGTTGCTGGTTCGATTCCCAGTCAGGGCACATGCCTGGGTTGTGGGCCAGGTCTCCAGTAGGGGGCTCATGAGAGGCAACCACACATTGATGTTTCTCTTCCTTTCATCCTCCCTGTCCCTCTCTCTAAAAATAAGTAAATAAAATATAAAAAAAATAAAAACTAGAAATAGGATTACCACATGATCCAACAATCCTGTTTCAAGTATGTATCTACAAGAAGTGAAGGCAAGATTTTTAAGAAATATTTAAACACCCATGTTCATTGCAGCATTATTCACAAAATCCAAGATGTGGAAGCAACCAAAATGTCCATCAACAGATGAATAAAGAAAACATGATATAGACATACATGGAATATTATTCCATCTAAAGAAAGAAGGAAATCCTGTTATATGCTACAGAACATTGAGGACATTATGCTGAGTGAAATAAGTGTGATCACAAAGGACAAATACTGTCTGATTCCATGTGTATGAGGTATGTAGAGTAGTTCCCAGTCAAAATCATGATTCCAAATTTCCAGTCAAAATCATGGAAACAGAAAGTAAAATGGTGGTTGTCAGGGGCTGAGGGGAGAGAGAAAAGGAGAACTGGTTTTTGATGGGTATAGAATTTCAGTTTTTTATTTTTACAATGTGAAAAACTTCTAGAGATTTGTTACAGAACAATGTGGATATAGTTAAGTCTACTGAACCATATGCTTAAAAATGGTTAAAAGGTTAACTTTTATGCTAGTATTTTTTACCACAGTTTTTAAAACTTCAAAAAACAAACAAAAAAGGGCTGGCTGGGTAGCTCAGTTGGTTAGAGCGTTGTCCCCATACACCAAGGTTGAGTGGTATAACAAATCAATGTTTTTCTCTCTCTCTTGCCCCCTTTCTCTGTCTCTCTCTCTCAAATAAAATTTTTAAAAAGTGGTGTTAAAAGATTTTAGCACACTATAAAAATACAAATCATGAGCCTATATAGATTTAAAAAATCAAAGGTGAGGGTAAATTGATAAGGAATGGGATATTTGCATCATTCCAAATGTCTTCCTGCAAAGTACTTGCTAATTATTGAGGAGAAAACATTAATTTTGCAGTGGAGATAGCTTGTAGACACCACCTTAATCAAGTGATCAAATATCAAGACCATCAGTAACAGGACAACAGGAACCATGGTTGGATGCATTGAAAAGGACATACATAGCCTTATGTCTGTAGTGTTCCTGCCAAAGATAACAGAACCTGAATCTAGTCTACAAATTGCACCCCCATGACTGCATCCCAGCCGGCCTTTCTTCCAAATTATCCTCCACATATTACAAGCTCTGTACCTGGCATATAGTAAACCAACACAATAGTTTTTGAATGAATGTAACTGCCTCTTCCATGGTTACAGCAATCAGTGAAAATTACGGAGTTTCTCCCTAGAAAAAATTACATGCCCACAGTTTCAAAGTGGTTCATGGAACTCCTGATGCTCATACATAGTTAAAAACAACAAAATTGAAACTCTTTAGCCTGACCCTTCGTCATCTCACCCTCCTACATTTCCAGTATCTTTTCTGGCTATGCGCCCTTTGCACCCTATATTCTATCCATGGAAACTGCTTGCTTTTCACTAAATGAGTTAAACTGTTTAAACTCATCATGTCTTGCCCTGATCACTGTGGCTCAGTTGGTTGAGCATCGTCCTGCAAAGTGAAAGTTCACCAGTTCAATTCCTGGTCAGGGCACATGCCTGGGTTGCAGACCAGGTCCCTGGTTTGGGGTGTGTGAGAGGCAATGGATTGATGCTTCTCTCTCACATCCACGTTTCTCTCCTTTTTATCCCTCCCTTCCTGTCTCTCTAAAAATAAATAAAATACTTAAAGAAAATAAAGTTATTGTGTCTTTACATTGTGCTGCTTCCATTGACACTCCAGTGCCATGATATTAAAACTTCAGTTTTGGTTACCAAACATTTAATACGACAGTTATCTCTGATCTGTGCCACTTTGGGGATGGGAGCAGTGAAGGATGGTGTGAGGGCCAATACTGTTGTGAGACTCAGAAATGGAATTAAAATAGCTTTTTTTGTATATTACTTATAAATGATAGAAAGTAATGAAATGGAGTAATTTTTGAAAGTGTAGGTAAAGTCTTCTATTTTGACTATGCATTGATGAGAACCTCATCCTCTGCTTCGAATTTTATCCCACAGACAACTGGAAAAATTTCCCCAAATGGTCTTGTGACTCTACACACTTCAAACCTTGTTCCTTTTCCCATACCCATATATTTATGGTACTGAGTGTGGTAGGATGTGTTCATTGTGCAATTGTGCAATACATTTGCACAATTGCACAATGAACAAAACCATTCCTCCCCCTTCTTACTACAAAGCCAGATAAGTTGGCACAGTGGATAATAAGAGTATTTCTGGAATTCATTTCTAACACCAGGTCTACTAGCAATAATTTAACTGTGCCATCTGCGGGAGGAACTCCATCCTGCAGAATTCCTCCTGTCCACTGTGGATGAGAAATAAATCATCCCGGCCACAATCTTGTTCTAGCGGGAAAGGGGGTGGCGATTCCCTCTAGTGGGGAACTCCTCGAGCCCTTCTCCCAAATGGCTTTTATTGGGAATGGTATGTTTAGGTGTATACAGCATACATGGATAGCTCATCAATCAATGTTGAAAGGTTACAGTCATACAAAAACAGGTATTATCTATAGATAACAATTGAAGGAACACAGAGATCTGTCATAGGTCAGGGTCTGTGAGACATGCCGATACCAGAGGGTGTTTAAGATGTGTTTCATGAGATGAGTTTACTCCTTATGCCTTGAACTTAAAAATCTGGTTTATGTCACCAGGGTTATACAAAACAAAGAACAGCAAGCTTCAAAGGATACAATGCACATTTCAGGCCCGATTCCCATGGGAACCCTCAGTGTTAGAGTCGGGTCATGTCTGCCACCTGCATTAGCTGGTTTTCCAAGGAGACTTACTAGCCCCTTTCAGAGCCTGCTTTCTCGGGACTTCAATCTCTGAAACCACACAGAGTGGTCCCCAACAGCCATCCACATAATCCAAAGTGAAAGTTTCTCTTGGGTCTACTTTACTTTAACAATATTCCCACAAATGTTTACAGCCAAGTTCCCTTTCTCCTTCCCCTGCGCATTGCACAAAAAGAGAAGTGAATGGAGGAGAATTTGAAGTGGAAAGAACCAGCAAGATTAGCTGTTAGAAGTTAATATCTCATTTTGCAAATTTTACAAAAGCATATGAGCATGTCAACCTTATCAGGGCCCCTCCTGAGGCCTTATGAAGGACCCATGCAATTGAGGGGCCGTAAAGCTTAAATTTCATTAGCTATGTGGTTAATCTGCCTGTTAAAACTTCACAGAGTATAAAATTTAAAAGGTACAAAAGGATAATACAATGTAAAGATTCTTCCAAACATGTCCCTCAGCCACCAATGCGCTTCCTTGAAGGCAGTAAGTATGTTCAGTTTCCTGTGTCCTCCCTGACACATTTTGCATGGATAAGCATTTTGTGCTGAAATAGTTGGTCAACTCTCTCCTGTCTTTTTTTTTACACAAATATTAGCCTGCTATATACAATGCCCTTGCTTTTGTTTGCCCTTGCTTTTTTTGACACCTTTTTTGAGATGTAGGTCACATACTGTACAATTCATCCATTTAAAGTAGGCAATTCAATGGTTTTTAGTATATTCACAGATACATTCATCTGCTATCAATGTCAATTTTAGAACATTTTTATCTCCTCAAAATAAACCAGATACCCTTTAACTACCACCCATTTAGCCTCTAACCACTTTTCTGGCCCAGCCCTAGGCAGATACTAATCTACTTTCAGTCTTTACATATTTCCTTAGTCCGAACGTTTTATGTTAATGTAATCATATAATATGTGGTCCTTTGTGACTGACCTCTCTCACTTAGCATAATATTTTCTTTTTTTAAGTATTTTTTTATTGATTATGCTATTAAAGGTTTCCCAATTCTTTCCCCCTTTATCCCCTCTCTGTTCTGTTCCCCAACCCTCCAGCATTCCCCCGTCCTTAGTTCATGTCCATGGGTTGTACATATAAGTTCTTTGAGTCCTCTGTTTCCTATACCACTTTTTATCTCTCCCCATCTATTTTGTGCCTACCAATTATGCTTCTTCTTCTCAGTACCTTTCCCCCCACTCCTCCCTTCCCCTCCCCACTGAAATCCCTCCATGTGATCTCCATTCCTGTGATTCTGTTCCAGTTCTATTTGATGGCTTAGTTTTGGTTTTTGTTGTTTTTCTTTTCTTTAGGTTCATTTGTTGATAATTGTGGGTTTCTTGTCATTTTACTGTTCGTAGTTTGAGCTTCTTTTTCTTAGATAAATCCCTTTAACATTTCATATAATAAGGGCTTGGTGATGGTGAACTCCTTTAACATGACCTTATCTGGGAAGCACTTTATCTGCCCTTCCATTCTAAATAATAGCTTTGCTAGTAGAGTAATCTTGGACGTAGGTCCTTGCCTTTCATGACTTGGAATGCTTCTTTCCAGCCCCTTCTTGCCTGCAAGGTTTCTTTTGAGAAATCAGCTAATAGCCTTATGGGCACTCCTTTGTAGGTAACTCTTTTCTTTCCTTTCCTCTTTGACTGTTTTTAAGATTTTCTATCTTTAACCTTGGATAACTTAATGATAATGTGCCTTGGTGTGTTCCTCTTCAGGTCCAACTTCTTTGGGACTCTCTGGGCTTCCTGGACTTCCTAGAAGTCTATTTCCTTCACCAGATTGGGGAAGTTTTCCTTCATTATTTGTTCAAATAAGTTTCCAATTTCTTGCTCTTGTTCTTCTCCTTCTGGCACCCCTATAATTCAGATATTGGAACATTTAAAGTTGTCCCAGAAGTTTGTAAGACTCTTCACTTTTTTGAATTCTTGTTTCTTCATTCTGTTCCAGTTGGATGTTTATTTTTTTCCTTTTGTTCCAAATCATTGCTTTGAGTCCTGGCTTCCTTCCTGTCACTGTTGGTTCCTTGAATATTTTGCTTTATTTCACTTTGGGTATCTTTCATTTGTTTTTTCATTTTCTACCAAGCTCAATCAGATCTGGGGGCATTCTGATTACCAGGGCTTTAAATTCTCCATCAGATAGGTTGGCTGTCTCCTCCTCACTTGGTTCTTTTTCTGAGGTTTTGCTCTGTTCTTTTATTTTGGCCATATTTCTTTGTCTTGGCACACCAGTGGTCTGGTTGTTCTGGCTGACTTTTTCTTTAGTTTCTTGGTTGTCAGAGTTCCATGCGGTTTGATTTTCTGGTGCTTCTGGTTGTTTATTGATTTTAGATTGGTTGTTATCCTCCTTTTGGTTGTGCAAGGAAGCAAAGGGATTCTACCTACACCTCCATCTGGCCAGAACTCTCTGTTTCTATGTATTAGGAAGAGCTTCTATGACACTGTGTCTTGGTAGTATGGCCTAATATAGTAGGTGTCCTGTAGGGTCCAGTGGCATAAACTGCCCTATCACCTAAGTGGGTACTTGAAGTGCATCCTTCATGTGAGCTGAGTATACCCTCCTTTTGTAGTTGAGGCTTGATTGCTGTTGGCAGATCAGTGGGGGGAATTTACACAGGCCACTCAGCTACAAGGACTGGCTGTGACCACTGACCCCCAATTTCTGCCCTCTGTGGAGGATCAATGGTGCTGGGGCAGGTTGGTGGTGGTCTGCTGTGGTCTAATTATCTGTTTTTCCTCTTACGAATTATGGTTTTAGTATCAAGTCTAAGAACTCTTTACTTAGTTATAGGTCTCACAGATTATCTCCTGTTTTCTTCTTCAGGTTTTATAGTTTTACTTTTAAGTTCATGATCTACTTTTTATATTTTTTACATGAAGTGTGAGGTTTAAGTTGTTCATTTTTGGGGTTTGTTTTGTTTTGGTTTGGTTTTTTTGCAAATGGATGTCCAATTATTCCATCACCATTTTTGCATTGGCGATCCCTCTTCTATTGAATTGCTTTTTCATTTATGTAAAAAATTTCTGGGCATATTTATGTGGAGCTATTTCTGGGCTCTCTATTGCATTCCATTGATCTCTGTGTCTTTTCTCTCCTTTGGCATTAGTATTGGTCACTGTCATCAATTTTAATATTGGCCTTTCTAACTAGTATCATTTTGCTGTTTATTTTTTTCTCAAAAATTTCTAAAATTAACTAATAATTAGTTGTGATGAAGTTAACAAATTTTCTAATTTATCTCATTTTTATCCTAGTAGAAGATTGAGTCAACTATGATAAAAAAAATCTTCCCATCTTATGTTGTCTATGTGAATTTGTGGTTCATTCAAACAGTCAAGGGAGTCTTATATGAAAATGTTTTGGCATGTGATATTTTAACAGTCTGGAATTTTCTTGAGTCTATTATATTGACAGAAGCATGAAATCATACACATACATGCTTAAAATAGTCTTTAGAACACTGTAAATTCAATCTATACCAATATAATTGCTCTGGTTACTTTATAAATAACTCATTTTTATTTAGAGAGGAGAGCAAACTGGGGAGGAAAAGAAGAGAAGCTATCATTTCTTGACTATTAAAAATTTGCCATAATCTTCAGTATATGGTTTCAGTGAAGCTTCAAAGTAAAAATTAGTGCTCTCATTGTATAGAGGAGGGAGAGCTGAACTTCATGGAGAATGAATAACTAGCCAGGATCATAAATATTAGTGTAGTTTCTTTCTCTCTCTCTTTTTATTTGTTTCTTCCTTCTTTCCCTCCTTCCTTCCCTCCTCCTCCTTCCCCTCCCCTTTCTCTTCCTTCTTCTCTTTCCTCCTCCTCCTTCTCCCTCTTCTTTTTCTTCTTTTCCTATTCTTCTCCTCTTTTCCTCCTTTCTTCTCCTCCTCCTCCTTCTTTGAGAGTTTATTTAGGCAAATAAATATGAAGCACCTAGAGCCAAATTTATATCATTCCCAGGAACTGTGGATTCTGATGGTGCTAATTCAACCATGGATGATGTTTTCTTGGTAGAATGAGGTTGTAAAGGAAAATATTTATCCTCTACTTAGTGTCCTTCCTGCTTTGTCATTCAGAAGTGATTTCCCAGTTAAGGCTTATTTTCTATAAGCCCCATTTCCTTTGAAGTTCAAAGAATCCAAGGATACTCAGTTCAGAGAACCTGTCCTATTTGCTGTCACTTCATCCTGAATCTCAATAGCCCAGATAACTCAAGACAATGACCTGTTTATCATAGCCATTGGCACTGTTGCTAAGCCTCAGTCCTTCTTGAGAACAGGCCAATAGACTGTCCTTTTCACCAACCCAGAGACAGCTGCTGAAGCAGGTGGGGGACCCAGTCAGGGAGAATAGATTTTCTGTTTGTCTTCTCTGCGACCAGAATGCTGATACAGGGTGATTCATGACTGACCTCCCATGAGGCTTCAGACTGAGACTTCCTGTCCTCCAAATCCCAGACCAGGCAAGTCTTTCCCCCAAACAAAGCTGGCCTTCCAGACTACTTTTATTTCCTAGTATTGCCCCCCAACCTCCACAAGAGTCTAGAGGGGCCCCATCTTAATGGGGCTGTCAGCCTTACCCAGGCAGGAAGCATCAACATGTGGCTATGACAGAGAAACCAAGGTCTGGATCAGCAAGAGGGAAAGAAAAGAAATGGAATCATCTGTCAGAAGCTGCTGAGGTGAGAGTGGGTTGACAAGGACAGGAGGCACCGTGAAAGCAACCAGCACTCACAAAGCCTATACTAATGTGCCCAAAACTAGGATGAGGCATTAATCGTGCTTTTTATATTCTGCATTTTACGACTGTTTGATATCTTGGGGGACTTGCTGGCTAGGGAGTTAATACCTGGGGCTAGCTAACACCTACAGGTAGGGGTAGATAACTTGCCTTTTGTGTGCAAACCCACCAATCCAGAGCCCACACTTCCAACGACCTCCTTTATCAAACTTACACTCCAAGTCAGTATTTTTCCTGCCCTAAATCCCCACAGGGCCAGGTACCAAACAACTAGAGACACCCCTGTGTCCCAGAGCCCACTGAACTGACTGATTCAAACTAGTCAGCCCAAGCTGTTTTCTCTGCCTCACCCCCTTCTCCCCATGACAATCACAGGAATATTTCCGAGCCATGCTTTCTCCCCAGTCCTGCCTCCCGACTGACGAGGGGGCTTCCCTACAAGGCCTGGCATGGTGTGCTGTGCCTGTCCTCTTGGGAACTCTAACAGTAAAATATTTTCTCAGTGACATTAGCTTTTTCTGTGTCATCATTCAGTCACCTCTATAAATAAAAATCCCACAGGTCCATTTGAGACAGGTAGGTACTTTTCATGTGTCATCCTGTGAAACTCACATCTTCCAGAAAATAGGCTCAGTGAGGTCAAGACCATTCACAAAATCCCACAGTTTTAGTGCATAGCCAGAAATAAAACTCAAAATTTCTGACTTTAAAGCCCATGTCTTTTAAACTAGAACCCGACCCTGAGTCCCTTGACCCTATATTTACCTTCTCAGACTTCACCCTGAAAGGACTGCTTTCAATTATAATTCATTTAGTCTCCTGAAGTGGACTGAATTGTGTCTCATCCAAATGCATATGTTAAAGTCAGTGTGACAGTATTTGGAGCCAGAGACTTTAAGTAGGTGATTGAGGTTAAGGTCCTAAGGGTGCAGCCCTGATCCAGCAAAACTGGTACCCTTACCAGAAGACTAAAAGACATCAGAGCTCTCTCTGCATGTGAGGACACAGTGAGAAGGCAGCCATCTGTAAGCCACGAAGCGAGATCCCGCCAGAAGTTGATCATGCCGACATCCTGGTCTTGGAACTCCAGCCTTCAGAAAGATAAGACAGTAATTTTCTTTTGTTTATGCCATCCAGTTTGTGGTATTTTTTTAGGACAGCTCGAGCTAACACCACCTCTCCCTCATTTCTTCACCTTGGCAAATAACTTCCCCTCTCTGAACCTTAGTTACCCATTTAACCATAATGGTTTTATTTGCAAAGCCACAATTCTCAAATTGAAAACAAATCTCAGTTCTGCTTTGATTTAATTGTAAAAAGATATGAAAGACTGTCAATCTCATGTTAAGCCAGACTTTTTTTTTATTTTTTACTAATTTAAGAGAGAGAGAGAGATTTGTTGTTCCACTTATTTATTCATTCATTGGTTGGTTTTTATATGTGCCCTGACTGGGGATCAAACCTGCAACCTTGGCATATTGGGATGACACTCAAACCAACTACGCTACCCGGCCAGGGCCAAGCCAGCCATGGTTTTTAAAAGTGCTTTGGAGAGCTGAAGACACAAGGGTACATAGAAGGAAAAGAAATACAGGAGACTACGCAAAGTAATGAGCCCTTTCTAGGAAAGAAGGTACCCACAGCTGCTCTCATCATTGGAGCAACAGGAAGAAGAAGCCACTGCAGACAGGCATAAGAAAAAATTGGCTAAATTTTAGTTAACATTTGATGGCCACATATGGGCAAGTGTGACAGATTAAAATTCCAACGACATCCAGCCACAGAGCAAGTCTGCATCCATCCACACTCTCTCCTGCCTTTACTCGGGCTAGCAGGCAGAATGTTGGGAGGAGGGGAGGGATTCCCCCCTGAGGCACTCTGGGCCTTCATGGAGGGAAGCGCAGCTGCCCTGCAAAAGCCAGAGGATGGGCAGCACGCAAAGCTGAAAGAGACCTCCAAGCATGGAAGGAAGCTAGACTGAAGAGCAAAGAAAACTCCCCAAAAGCCTGATAACCTGGTAGCCTCTCTATAAAGCAGGGGTCATCCTTCATAGTTCTGAAAACTGGTGGCAGGGTTCTGAAGTCTCAGTGGGTCCCTAGGTCTTATTAGTCCTCAGGTTCCAGGCTCTGCTGAAGGGAAGATCCTAATCTCATTCTTATAGCATTTGAGGCCAGTGCTGGACTGAATCAAACCAAAGCTACAACATAGCCAGGTGCAGCTCAACTGCAAATCGAGTGGACTTCCAAGAGCCTGACAGGGAAGAGGAGATGCGTCTAGAAATGCTCCTCAGTGATAATCTCCACCCAAGAAGAAATTTGCTATTTTCTTTGAGATTATGGTTTTATCTCTGGTTATTTTTATTTTAAAGATTTTATTTATTTTTAGAGAGAGGGGGAGGGAATGAGAAAGAGAGATACATCCATCAGTTTCCTCTCACACACACACCACCACTGGGAACCTGGCCTGTACCCCAGGCATGTGCCCTGGCTGGGAATAGAACCGGTGACCCTTTGGTTCACAGGCCGGCACTCACCAGGCAGGGCTATCTCTGGTTATTTAGTAAGCTTAAATTGTGTGTGTATATATATATATTGTATGTATGCATATATATTTGTGTGCATGTATCCATATGCAAAAAAAATCAGTTTGGAGTTTTTAAATATGCATATATTTTAAAGATTTTATTTATTTACTTTTAGAGAGGGGAAGGGAGGGAGAAAGAGAAACATAAGGGTGCAAGAGATACATCTGATCGGTTGCCTCTCACACATCCCCAGCTGGGGACCTGACCCGAAACCCAGGCATGTGCCCTGACTGGGAATAAAACCGGACACACTTTGGTTTGCAGGCTGGCACTCAATCTACTGGGCTATACCAGCCAGAGCCAGTTTGGATTTATACATTTCACCATATATAAAAAATAACTTAAGTTGATCATAGACTTAAATGTGAAACCTAAAACTATAAATTGTCTGGGGGAAAAAAAAAAACATAGGAAGAAGTCTTTGGACCTTAGATAGAACAACAAAAACACAATCAAAGGAAGAACAAATTGATACATTGAACTTTATCAAAATTAAAAACTGCTATTATTCAAAGGATGATGTTAGGAGACTGAAAGACAAACCACAGATCACAGATGAGGAGACAACATCAGATACAAAGCAAATATCTGTTAAAGGACTTGTATCTAGAATACATAAAGAACTCTCAAAACTCAGCAATAAGAAAATAACTCATTTTTTAAAAAAGACAAGATTTCAGCAAATACTTTTTAAAATATATTTTATTAATTATGCTATTACAGTTGTCTCATTTCCCCCTTCACTCCCTTCCACCCTGCACACCCCCTCCTACCCACATTCCCCCCCTTTAGTTCATGTCCAAGTGTCATAAGTTCTTTGGCTTCTACATTTCCCATACTATTCTTGCCCTCCCCCTGTCTATTTTCTACCTACCATCTATGCTACTTATTCTCTGTACCTTTCCCCCCTCTCTCCTCCTTCCACTCCCCTGTTGCTAACCCTCCATGTGATCTCCATTTCTGTGTTTCTGTTCCTGTCCTAGTTGTTTGCTTAGTTTGCTTTTGGTTTTGTTTTAGGTGTGGTTGTTGATAATTGTGAGTTTGCTGTCATTTTACTGTACCTGTTTTTTATCTTCTTTTTCTTAGATAAGTGCCTTTAATATTTCATATAATAAGGGCTTGGTGATGATGAACTCGCTTAACTTCTCCTTATCTGAGAAGTGTTTTATCTGCCCTTCCATTCTAAATGAAAGCTTTGCTGGATAGGGCAATCTTGGATGTAGGTCCTTGGCTTTCATGATTTGGAATACTTCTTTCCAGCCCCTTCTTGCCTGTAAGGTTTCTTTTGAGAAATCAGCTGATAGTCTGATGGGCACTCCTTTGTAGGTAACTCTCTCCTTTTGTCTTGCTGCTTTTAAGATTCTCTCCTTCTCTTTCATCTTGGGTAATGTAATTATGATGTGCCTTGGTGTGTTCCTCCTTGGATCCAACTTCTTTGGGACTCTCTGAGCTTCCTGGACTTTCTGGAAGTCTATTTTCCTTGCTGGATTGGGGAAGTTCTCTTTTATTATGTTTTCAAATAAGTTTTCAATTCCTTGGCCTTTCTCTTCTCCTTCTGCCACCCCTCTGGTTTGGATATTGGAACATTTAAAGTTGTCCCGCAGGTTCCTAAGCCTCTCCTCATTTTTTTGAATTCTTGTTTCTTCATTCTTTTCTGGTTGGATGTTTCTTTCTTCCTTCTGGTCCACACTGTTGATTTCAGTCCCAGTTTCCTTCCCATCACTGTTGGTTCCTTGTGCATTTTCCTTTATTTCACTTAGCATAGCCTTCATTTTTTCATCTAATTTGTGACCAAATTCAACCAGTTCTGTTAGCATCCTGATTACCAGTGTTTTGAACTGTGCATCTGATAGGTTAGTTATCTCTTTGTCACTTAGTTGTATTTTTTTCTGGAGCTTTGATCTGTTCTTTCATTTGGCCCATTTTTTGTTTGTTTGTTTTTTGTTTTGATGCACCTGTTACATAGTGAGGGGTGGAGCCTTAGGTATTCACCAGGGTGGGGCAATCCAGTTGCTGGACTGTGACACTATGTGGGGCAGGGGTCTGAGAGGGAACAATGGCGTTTGCTCCACTCTCTACTGGATTTCAGTTACTTCCCCCGCTTCCCCCAAGCAAACTGGGCCCTTCTGGTGCTGATTCCCATGTGGGTGGGTTTGTGTATGTTCTAGTACCCCGTGAGTTGCTCCAACTAACTCTCCTGTGAGGCTGGGAGTTTCTCCCAGCACCTCAACCCCCACAGGTGTTTCCAATTGGTGTTTTGAGGCTTTATTTCCCCGCGCTGGGGCTCTGGGTTGCGCGGTCTGTCCCGCTACCCAGTTTCGCCTGGTTTATCTGCAAGCGAATGTGGTTACCACCTGGTCTGCCAGCTGCCTTTCCCGCCATGCCCCTCCACCATCTGCCACCTTGCTGGGTCCACCAGCCACTGCTTTGCCCCGAGCCCTCTCTACCCCGGCTCCCCGACTCCACCCCTCCTACCGGTCTGGATGAATGTGTCTTCTTTAACTCCTCGGTTGTTGGACTTCCATACAGTTTAATTTTCTGTCAGTTCTGGTTGTTTTTTGTTTTTAAATTGTTGTCCTTCTTTTGGTTGTGCGAGTAGGCACAATGTGTCTACCTACGCCTCCATCTTGGCAGAAAGTCTCTCAGCAAACACTTAATCAAAGAACATATACTGATGGCAAATGAGCACATGAAGAAATGTTCCAAATTGTGAATCACTAGCAAAATGCAAATGCAAGAGTATGGAGAAACAGGAACCTTTCATCATTGCTGGTGGGAGTCTAAATATATGACTCTGGGAAACTAACAAAATCTACCAAAGCTAAACAAATGCTTACCCCATGAGCCAGCAACTCCGTTTCTTGGATAATACTCCAGAGAGGTGAGTGTATATGTCTACCACACACATGTGCAAGAATGTTCGTAGCAATTTAATTCATATTATTTACCAAAAAATGAAAAATTCACAAATAATAGAATGGATAAATTGTGATATATTTATACAAAGTACTACTACACCAAAAAAAAATGAACCACCTTTACAAAATGGCAATACATAAATGAATCTCAAGGACATAATGTGGTAAGAGATGAGCCACACATGAAGAAAATACACTCTTTGATTCCATTTTTATGAAGCTGAGAACAGGAAAAGCTAATGGTGATACGGATTAAAATAGTGGCTACCTTTTGAGAAATGTTGACTGGAAGGAGGTGTAGTGAACCTTGTGGGGTGCTGGATATATTCTGTATGTTGATCTCTGTGCTGACTACACAAAAATATGTATGTAAACAATTGCTCAGTTGGAAACTTAAGATTTGTGAACATTTTAAAATGTAAGTTACACATCAATGAAAAGTAAAACAGCAGCAGCAGCAACAACAGCAATAAATGGATATTCAAATTCCATGATTTAAAGAGTGAAACTGGTAAAAAGAAAGAAAGATGTGTAAAACATGATTTCAAGAAATTAGGCAGTGGAAACTTCATTCACCAAGAATTTCTAATCAGCCCTGGCTGGGTGGCTCAGTTGGTTGGAGCATCATCCCATACACCAGAATGTTGCTGGTTCCATTCCCCGTTAGGGCACATGCTGAGGTTGCATGTTCAATCCCCAGTTGGGGTCTCTCTCTCATTCTCTCTTTCCCTTCCTTTGTCTCTCTAAAATCAATATACATATCCTTGGGAGAGAATTAAAAAAAAAAAGAATTTCTAATCACATGCTCCAGCAGGATCTCATGGATTCTTAATTGGTCTGACTTCTCCCTTCCCTAATCCTGGTTGTCTATATTTATTTCAAGTTATATAATGGAATTTTTTAATTGTAACTTCTCTTTATTGTTGTAAATGTTAGAGAAATCAAACTATGATATGAATGCCTCACTTTCCTATAGGAACTTATAGCTCCAGCTCAGACCCTTTTTTCTGAGCTGAAGGATCTTGGGATCCATCTGCTCACATGGACAGCATAGTCACTTGAGGTCTCAAACACAATACATTACAGATTGGACTCACCACCTGTCTCCTACCCACCCTGTCCTCCTCCAAGTTTACCCACCATCCTGCATGCCTCATAATGGGCCCACCAGAAACCCCCAAATCAAGCTAGCTTTTGCCCTTTACCTTACTTCTCCCCATCTGAGCAATCAAAAAAATTCTGCTGATTCTGATCCCTTGATATCTTTTATCTTTCTCCCCCTCTTGTGTATCTCCTGCATTCTTCTATGCCAGCCTTGTTATTTCTCTTGTAGATTGTAATGGCAATTTCTCAAAGAATGTTTTGCTCCTAAGAAACCATGAATTGATGGTTTCAAAACTTTCAAAAATGAAAGGTTTTTCATTTTTATGGACTAATGATGTACAATTCTATATATTTTCATTTGTATGTGCAGCAAAGAATTAAGTATGAATAACCACCTAAGTGAGTTGTTAAAGATTACTGACATTTTGCATTAATAAATTAAAATTAGCCAATAAACTCCATTCTACAAAGAAGTCTGGCTGAATGCAATGTTACTGCACACAGATAGCTGGAATTACCCTAGTTTTCATAAAGAATGCCATTATCGGGGTCATGGTTCTCAGTTCCTACTTTTTAATTGTTTTTTAATTCTGACTTCCCATAAATGTGGGTTCATACCACAGTGCTTTAGGTTTATAGTTATCTTTAAAGACCTACATACATTTTTTTCAAATCTTAATTATTCACAACTCTAATGCTAAAATAGATGTATAAATAATCCCACCAAACTTAGGTTTTTGAAAAAGGGCATTTCATTGGAATGACTTAGGACTGTTTCCTCAGGAAAGGGGTAAAGGTAGGGTGCAGCAAGGTATGGCATCACTTCTTCCCCCTGCAAGGTGGACCATAATCAAAAGAGTTTGAAGACCACTGTCTTTATTGCCATTTTGCCTTTAATTCCTGCCTTCCCTCTCTGAACACATACACAATCACTTTAGACTGTACTATGCAAAACTATAATTGTGTCGTTTCTCTTGCTCAGTCTCTTTCAGAATTTCTTCGTTGCCTTCAGCAATGATTATTAACACATTGTAGCTACTTTGCTCTTTAAAAACAAATGAGTAATAAAGCTTTGACTTCCTTCAGAGAAAAACACACATGTACACATACATGCAATATAATTTTACCTAATTTCAGAGGTTTTGCGACATCCCTGAAGCCCGTCTGCAGATCTTCTAAGGCTCCCTCACTCAGCTTATACAATTTAAAAAATGAAATCTCCTTTGAATAGCATAGAAGATCTTTTGCCTCTCTAAGGAAACTCTAAATTTCCACCCTCCACTTCAAAAGGAATTTCCAGAACATATCATGCTCTCTCTTACACCTCCTTTTAAAAAAAATAAATTTTAATTTTATAATAATTTGAGATTTACATAACCTGGCAAAGATAGTACAGATAGCTTTGGTGTGCCCCGCCCCCACCTTCCCCTGTTATTAACATCTCACATCAGCGTGGTACATTTGTGACAGTTAATGAACCAATATTGATATGTTATTATTAACTAAAGTCCATACTTTACTCAGATTTCCTTAGTTTTTAACCAAATGCTTTCTTTCTCTTCCAAGAGCCTATCCAGGGTATCATATTATATTTAGTTATTTTGTCTTTTTTATTTTTTTTAGCTCCTCTTAACTATAAGTTTCTCATACTTTTCTTGTTTATGGTGACTTTGAGAGTTCTGAGGAGTAGTAATCAGGTATTTTGAAGAACAACCCTTTGGGATTTTTCTCATGATTAGACTGGGCTTATGTGTCTTGGGGAGGAGGACCACAGAGGTAAATTCCATTTTTATCTCATCATATCTAGGATACATACTATCACCATAACTTATCACTAGTGATACTGACCTTGCTCCTATGGCTGAGGTAGTGTTTGTTAGATTTTCCTACTATAAAATTACTCTCCCTGCACCTTCCATGCTCCACTCTTTGGGAGGAAATCTCTGTGCACAGCCCACATGTAAGGAGTGGGGCGTTACACTCCACTTCCCTGAGGCCAGTGTCTACGCAAATTACGTGCAATTCTTTTACATGGGAGATTTGTCTATTCTCCCTTTCTTTTATTTTAAAGTATATTTTACCTCTATCTGAAATGCTGGAATAAAACAATCCCAAAGTTTCTATGGCTCGACCCATGGTTGCTTCCTCGCCCACGCACGATGTCTGTCATGCTTCAGCAGGTGGTCTCCTGCACGGTCTCTCAGGCACCCGGGCTCATGGAGGTTCCACCATCAGGGGTCTGCCCCTGCTGACCTGTCCAACTTTACCAGTTGCCAAAGCAGACAAAGGGCACCAGAGGGTTTTGGACCAGCAATTAAATGCTTCAGCTTGGAAGTGAAACAAGTCATTTTTGCCCATAGCTCATTCAGTTAGTTACATGGCTATGCCTGACGACAAGGGAGTGGGGAAATGTAATCCTCCCCTGTGGCTGAAAGGAGAGAAGAGCAGACAAGAGCCTGAGCATTAGAGGTTTCTACTGCAAGTCTCCTACCCCAACTGCCCACCAGGCAAAATCCTGTTTTTCTTCTCATTCAGTTGAAATGCTGTGGAAACCACACTGTCTATTCCCCACAGGCTTCAGGTTCCCTGCACATTCCATCAGCATTTTCTACACACCAGCATCAAAGCAGCTGTTACACTGGATTGTAATTGTTGGTTTGCAGGCCTTTTCTTTTAAATATTTTATTTATTTATCTTCAGAGAGAGGGACAGGAAGAGAGAAAGAGAGGGAGAGAAACATCAATGTGTGGTTGCCTCTCGTGTGTCCCCTACTGGGGGCCTGGCTTGTAACCCAGGCTTGTGCCCTGACTGGGAATCAAACCAGTAACCCTTTGGTTCACAGGTCTGTGCTCAGTCCATTGAACAGCATCAGCCAGGGCTGGTTTGCAGGTCTTGTAGAGGAAAACAATTATGCTTTTTCCCCTTAGGATCATCCTCAGCATTAATACAGTGCCTCTTATATAGAAGATATTCAATCGACTTATATTATTTATTGCATTAATTAATGGACAAATTCCTAAGCTTTATAGCCAGTTGTCACACAAGATCTTCTTCCATATACAATTACTCACAGATAATTTCTTGGTAACTGAAGTAGAAAAGATTTTCCCCTAATTGTAAATGAACTGTTAAATTATTCCTTCAAAATTTTTTTTACCTACATTAGCATGAGGAATCTTGAATATGTGGCCTTATTTCTAATTTTTTCTAGAGGTCTGAGTTAACTTTCAGTAGAAAATTATCCTCTCTCTGTTTAAAATTCTAGGCTATCATTTGTAATTATTCTCTAATGTTTGAGAAACACATCCTTCCACAATTGTGGTTGGTTTTTACATGTGACCTTGTGGAGCTTTCTTGCATCATTTGTAATGTCAGAATCTTTTTTTTTAAAAAGATCCTTTGAAAAAAAGATTTTATTTATTTATTTTAGGCAGACTGAAAGAGAGGGAGAAAGAGAGGGAGAGAAACATCAGTGTGTGGTGGCCTCTTGTGCGCCCTCCACTGGGGACCTGACCTGCTCTACAGCCCAGGCATGTGCCCTGACTGGGAACCGAACCAGCCACCCTTTGGTTCTCAGGCCAGTGCTCAATCCACGGAGCCACACCAGCCAGGGCAGAATCTTATTTTAACACAAGCGCTCAAGAGAGGAGAGTAACACCTTAATTGTAGGTGAAACACATCTTTTTACACCATGAATTTACCAATTTTTTGAAGGTCTACATTGTACATGTGAGTGTGTTTCTCACTGAGAAAGTAGAGGAATGGCTTGAAAGGAATGTCAGCCCTCAAGGAGCTCATAATGATGAATATAAAGACATTACCTCAGCAAACCACAGTGATTGACATATGTATGTTACAATCACTGAGTACCCTGAGTTCAGGGCTGCATGTTGTAGGGACAGAGGAGGTTGGAGGAGAGAGAAACGGGGGTAAGGAGGCTATTTAGAAGGCCACGTTAGTAGCCCCACCACAGTGAAACTCGGGTCCACACCAAATGCCATACACCACAATACACAGAGGATATCTTGAAGTGTGGTTGAATTTCTTACATGAGGAAGATATTTTAAGTGTTTATTCAGGTTTATTTTATCTCCAAAGTTAGTATTTGTGTGTGTGTGTGTGTGTGTGTGTGAACTTATCGTCTATTTTAGACGATAACACGCTTTTAAAAAACTTTAAAATATCTTTACTTGCTAGATGTTGGAACATCCCTTAATTTTCTTTAAGCAATTAGTTTACGAGTCTAATTTACTCTTTAAATGAACATCGTTTTGAGTCAGCTGTAAGGAAACTATTTTCCAAAATTATGTGTGAGAAACTAATACCGGCCCCTGTCATCTTTGGGTCAGGCCCTTGTTAGGCCTGTGTGTAAGGGGCGCTACGTTTGTGAGTTCAGATCCTGTGTGAGTTGGAACTAGACTATTCCTGTACCAGCAGTCAGCCACCTTACAGAGCTGTGATACTGATTTGAGGTGGGGAGGGGAGAAGGTAGTGTGGCTGCATCCCAAGCAGCTTGGAGTGATGACAAAAGGGAGAATAGCATCAGCTGCAATGAAATGTGTGTGTATAAATTATTGTTAATGAGAGGTTAAGCATATTATCGTATTTACTTGCTAAGAGTAGCAATAAAGTTTCTGTTTGTCGAGAGGGAGAAAATGCAACCTAAGTATATGATCTTATTCCTTTGTTTTCAACAATTTCTTCTCTCCTCCAACATTTTGTGATATTATCAGAGGTAATGAAAAGATTAAAATCACTGATTTCTAGTTCAATGAAAAGAAATGTAATGAACATGCAGACGCATTGGCACAAATGAAAAGAGCATACAGAACACACTGAATGATCTCACTTAATAAAGTAAGTAAGAAATCAGAAAACTCTTTTGAAAAAAGGAAATTAAAACAGGAACATTTCCATCTAGTTGCAAAGTTGCATTTCATCATGTTTGAAAAATCAGTTAGCCACTTCATTATCATTTCTCAATGTTGAATGTCTAATTATTGTGTAAATTGAGAAAGGATTTTTGTAACCTGACCACAGTGGGAAGTAAAACATTTGTTTCTAACGTGAAAAGGGGATGTGAGATCCAGCCCAAGCTCTACTGACCCTGGAAGCTTAAAGAAGACGGAAGTAGTGGAGTGTTCAGAAGGTATTCATAAAGAAATCAAAGCCACCCAGAATTATTCTATCAGTTTCTCACACACTGAGCACACTCATTTTTAAAATAGTTTCCAACTGTCCAACGGCATTGTCTGGTGTTAGAGCAACTTCCTAGAGAAAACTCACACTTTTGAAATAAATATATGAAAAAGGGGTTGCACGACTATATCAGGAAATAAATTCAGACAAGAGGTAGACAAAGAAGTTATAGCATGTCAATAGAGTTTCTTCCCTTTTCACTTCAATTTTTACAAGCTAATGTAGCTAGCACACAGAAAAGACCCTGGAATGGGCCTGAACCTGAACTCCAGCTCTGCCACTCGCTAGTTATATCTCTTTCGGCAAGTAACTTTTCTTCTCCAGGGCACATATTTTTTTTCCATCTGTAAATGGAAATAACGCCTACCTATAACACCCCTGTAAGAACTATAGGTAATGTTTATTAAGTGACTGACTCATTGTAAGCATTCAATAAATAAAACAAGTATGATTTACCTTTCCTTTTTCCTTTATCTCTGGGTGATCACCAATCTTGATGAGTCAAACCTCCTAAACATCTCTTGGACCCCGGGGTTTACTCCATACCTCACCATCACCTGCTATCTGGATTACTTGCAGTCCCTAAATCCAATCTAGCAATCTAGGATGATTCTTTTATTTTTTAAATCCTCACCAGAGGACATGCTTATTGATCTTAGAGAGCGATTGCCTTCTCATACATGCCCTGACTGGGGACTGAACCCACAACTTAGGCATGTGCCCTGATTGGAAATCAAACCCACAACCTTGTGGTCTATGGGATGATGCTCCAACCAGCTGGACCACACCAGCCAGGACTAGGGCGATTTTTTTTAAGCTTTTAATCCTGTTACCCTCCAGTTTTTTCACTTCGGAATAGTTCCCCGTTTTTGGGGGGGATTACGTCTCAAATCACACTGCTCTGCTCAGCCCTGCAACCTTATTCCTCTTGCCAGTTTTTACCAGGCATCCCAGTGCTTCTCTCTGTTCTGCACAGCAGACTGAGGAGACAGCAGAGCGAAGGCAGAGAAGAGGGTGAGTGCATGGCAAGTGGCAGGCAGGGTAAAGTCTCTGTAACTGGTGGGAAAGCGCATGCACATTTTACTAGCCTAGTGCTATTTAGCAGGCGTTAGTGGTTGAGTGATGAGCTTCAAACACAGTATGTGTAGCTCTTGCTAGAGACTCAGTAGCACAGTGCTGATTGGCACTACAGTAGAAATCATTCCTCTGGTGCATGTTAACTCATATTATTTCCTCTAGGTATGAATCAGTTAGTTACCTGACTCAAAAGACAACAGCAGCAAGACCATACAGTAAATTAAGTGCACAGGTTAGATGACTTCTGGAGTTTGGATGGTGTCAGGACACCCAGGACAGAAGTTATCTTGCTATTTTGCAAAGAGCAGGAATTTAAATTACAGGGACATGGAGAGCTGAAAGAAAAGAAAGTGATCACTAATGCTTGGGGGGAAAATGCACTAGTCTGGACTAGGCAAACCCAAATTATGTACCCTCCACCGGCATCTCGTGCACCCAAGGGGCCAACAAATTGCACTTTCAGATTGGGGTCGAGCCCTGCTTCTAGGCAGGAAGTGTTCCTCCAGGAAGTCACCCTGCCTCTGCTGGACCTGCAGGGAGCAGCTGCTAGGACCGCTGGTCCTGTTTCCAAGGCGGTTACACAGTTTAGTGGAAGGCAGCGGCTCCACTAGCTGGGTGAGAAATGACTTCACTTTAACCTCTCAGCCCCTGGAAGGCAGCAAGGTGTTGTTAGTCCTCTATCCTTGGCCACCACCCTCCCAACTCACTAACGTCTGCATAGCCTCCTGGGCGCCATGCTGCCACAGCAGATGACACTGGTTCTCTGCATCCTGAGCCAAAATCTACAGGGACAGGACCAGCGCAGTTGCCCTGACCATGGTCTCCCAAGGTTCTTAATGGCTTCAAGGAAATGGAGGTTCTTTGCAAGGGAGCTTGACATGAAGTTCCAACAAACCAGCAGCTGCAGTTGCTGCAGTTCTGTCTTCAGCTTCATGCTGTTTCCATTGGCGAAATGCACACCAGGTCATTTCCCAGTTCAAAGCACTCAAGCAAGTAATGGCAAGGCAGGTCCACCAGAAACAAACACCTGCTTTCCATGACAAATATGGCAACACTCTATTAGCTAAGAGGGTGACTTTCTGTGTTGTTGCATGGGCATACATAGCAACACAAATTGGAATAGGATGGAACCTGTCCCCCAACTGGCAGAGTCACCCTAAAAGAGTGGGGAGATCAGTAATCATCCCAGCTGGTGTAATAATGAATTGTGTCAAAACTAACTCCTAAGTGATGCCAAGTGAAAGCAGTGTCAAAGACCACATTAAAATATGGCATGATGGGAGAAATAAAGTACATTTGAAAGTACCTAAAGAAAAAAAGGAACTGCTCCGCTGGCAAGTGGTTATTTCTGGTCTTTGACAAAACCCATGCTCCCACCTCCTTCCACCAATACAACTTTAATTGGCCAGTGTCCGTTACTTTTGAAGCCTGTTTTGTTTCATACAGTTTTTCTTCTTCTTTATAAACTAATACAAAGAGATTTTAATGATTTAATGCTAACAGAGAAACCAGGATTGCCAAAACAACCACAAAAACAGCGATGGCCTGAATGGTAGTGAAACAACACTGCGAAGGTGGAGAGGTCTGTCCCGATTGTCTGGGTCACTGAAAACCGAAACACCTAGGCTTACCTCCGGGGTTAGTGGTGACCAAATCATGGAACCAGAGAGTCATTTCAGGAAAGTAGTTTCATCTTTAGGGCTCCCAGGCACCCCCTCCTTCATACCCTCCAACCACACTCTAATCAGAGCAGGCAAGTCTAAATCGAATAGTCTGGATCAGCAGTGGAGTAGGTATGACTTTGCTGTACCATAAATGGGCACAAGAATCGTCACTTTGCTTTATTTTTCTAAATCAAACAAAATTCATCTCTAAGCCCTAATTCCCTAAGTATTGAAGCAAAGAGTCTTTTTCAGCTTCTTTAGCTGATCCTGTTTTAACACACGTGGAGCTGCCCAGGAGCTACAAAGTCCAGAAAACTCGAGGAAGACCTTAGAGCTTCGGTCCATCACGGTCGTGCCTGAGCTGTTCATACAGGGGCTATTGCCCAAGCTGCTGCAATTCATTCACAGGCAGGACACTCCTTTCCCAAGATTCAGTGAGTCCTGAGGCAGGGCAGTTAGTATTCAATTTTCCCAGCAGCTACATGCCCTCCAAGAGACCCCTTGCTATTGGTCTTGACCCCACATGGAAGTGGGGTGCAGGGCCTGACACCCTTTGAACCCGGAAGTTCAAAGTTCTGTCATCTTATATCTAGCCAAATTTGCTTCCTCAATACCATGGCCTCAGTGAACCTCCTCCCCAGTTTATCCTCCCCCCACAATGGACTTAGTCTCCCGGACAAAAGCCTGTATGAAACTAGTGTTCCAGGAGCTTGGCAACTTGTGTTTTATTCCAAGAACTATAATGCTCTTCTTATAAGAGTTTATTTTAGTCTTTAATGAAGAAAATTATGCAATAAAAACAATTCTGACAAAACAGCATTGTACTGAGATATTCTCTTGGGTTACTTCTTATATAGCAGAATAAGAATTAATTACACAGGGCTACATGAACTGATGAAAGTTTTTTTTATAACTTTTAAATGACTGTTTAATACATTACTGGGATGTTCTAGAAAACAGTTTTTTTAAAAAAAACAAAAGATTTTTTATTCTCCTGCAGTGTTTAAACATGTATTTTCAACTACATGCTACCTTTAAAGATGGTCATCAGAGGATGCTGTGCAATTTAAAAATCTATGCTGGCAGAACTCAAAAGACGTTGTGCTTCTGTATCTGTTTATGAAGAAGAATTCTGAGCCACATGAAATGTCATCATTTTGTAGTTACCCTTATTTCTCAATTGCCATCTGCTCCTGCTGTCTCTGAGATTATTCACTAGTTTGATTCTAAAAGACTACTTGATTCTTGTAATTCAATAAAAAATAAAGAACCCCTTTTTTCAAAGAAGACCTAATTTTAATTCTTTAATAATAAATAATTAGATGTATTTTCAGGGCCCAAAGAGGGAGAAACCTGTTAAAAGAAGTAATCTTTGGTTCTCTTTATATTCTTCCCAAGTCAATGCTAAAGAACACCTAGCAATTACCCAGGCTAGTTTCATCCTTCCTCTGATGGGTTAACTCATCTTATTATACATCTTAACAGTTATGGGCTTGTGTTGGGTGTGGTGCAACGAGGAAGCATTTGTTTGCCATCCACAACCGCCTGATACCGTGATATTGTGTAACCACTTCAAAGGGGGGAGGGCATTTTGATCCCCTTAAGTTATTTCTCCTGGAACTGAAGTTATGGGCAGTGAAAACATTCAATTATGACTCTATTATATCATTTGAGGTAAGTGTAATTAACAAGTAACTTAAAAGTAAAAGAACAAGAAAGCATGACTTTGACACAGAGATTTCTTTCCCCAGAAATCTTGTATGTACTGTCTGTTTTATTTGGTTCAATATATGCATTTTATCTTTTGGGGAAAGGTGTTTATACATCCCAGATTATTTTGTTGCATTATAATAGACAATAGTCATAATTTATTCTTCCTATTTGTTTCCCATGTTAGAGAAAAATAATGAATATGGTGTATTCGGGGCTTCAGGAGTGGAAAAGGGAATTTGACCAACAATCTCTCAGAATTTTGACTAATCCTCTAAACTAAAACCATCCTTAAAAGAAAAAAAATCCAGGGTTTAAGGTATTCTGAAGAATGTGCTATAGGACCTCTGTTAAAAGTGGTGGGGTAGACACATAGGTTTATGTTTGCTCCCTTCCCAAATCCCAATGAAATAGCAACAAAACAGGTTTTTAAAGGTACAAATCACAAGGGCAAAGGAAAAGAAGACAAGATAACAATAGATGAGAAATGCCAAAATGTTGTAACATGGGAAGAGGGTAGAGGAGGGGTAAGTAACAGCATAATGAAGACAGACGACACTAAGTGTCTGCAGAAGGAAAAATCAGTGAGCACCTAGAACAGAGTAGTAACTAACTCTGAAGGCAGAGCTGCAGAGCGATGCTGTAAACAGGATTACTGGTGAGAAGTGCATGTAGAGAGTTGTTCCACTTCCAGATCTTCTGCTGCTGGCTGGGACACCAGATCATTGCTCCTCGCCAATCCCTGAAGAAGGATGGGAGTGTTCTCTGTGGGAGGATGAGCCAGAAAGACCCTGAACCTGGGACACAGCCACAGCTAAAGGCAGGAGGGTGCAATGACATAGTGAAAACCAGGAGATAAGTAAATTCTGGAGCAGCAAGCCAGTCCCCTAGCTCTCATCCTGCCCCTACTGAGCTCCTTGATTTCTGCATGCCAACATTACCTCCCAGGCAGGAGTTGGTATGACTCCTTTCTTAGATAAATGTATGAACCTGGAGAAAAGGCTTACACATACCACTATTAGAGGCACACAGTGAGATGGTTAGTCTTGTCCAGTTGCTGGTGGTGAGATTCACCCAAGCTCACAGATTTTCCACTCAGTTTTGTAACGTTTAACTCTTAAACATATACAATCAGCAAAGGTCACCAGATATTTGAGAAGAGCCACAGTGTGAACAACAGCTCAAAGTATATACTTAGAGATCAGGAACTCAGAACATGTGGGGGCTAAACAAAATAATATCTAAACTATAATGAGTATCTCAGAGAAGTGACAAAATACCATATCCACAGAACAATCAAGAATGCTATAATAAAGAAATAATCAGAGAATAAAAAAGGAGCCCCTGAGATGATTTAAATGTTTAGCAAAAGAGTTGATATAAATTTGAGATATATTCCCAGAAATAGAATAAAAAGATTAAAAAAAAAACAGGAGAGAAAACTGAGAGAATTAGAGACTAAAGCAATCAAACAGCCAATTCATAGGAATTCTCAAAAGGAATTACAGAGGAAAAGGAAATATAAAATAAATCCACAAAACTGAAGGACACAGATTTCCACATCAAAAAGACAACCAACTGCCTGGTGCAATGGTATGGAGTAAAATTCATAGCAATGCACATCATCATGAAGTTCCAGAGCACCAGGGATAAAGAGAAAATTTAAGATTTAGGGACAATGATAGAATACCTAGAATACCTTTTCCAGTCAGTCAAGTGTGAGAGGAGAGAAGAAAAAGCTATGGAAGGACAGAAAAACTGTGCCTCTTTGCACCCTTAATCAGCAAACCCCCAAAGGACATGTTCCACTTTTTAAAAAGAGCAAATAAGAAAGGAAACAGGGTTCTAACACAGGAGGGACCTGAAGGAAATTAGCAAGATGAAGAGAGAAATGTTGTCCGACATTAGCAGCTGTGCTACAGGTTAAGAGCAACCAATCCAGACTGCAGCAAGGGGGAGCAGGGCTCCCCATGTGTAGACTCCATGGGGAACCCTAACTTGGAGATGGCCCAGAATGTCTGAACCTACTGCGGGGGCTCTGACCACTCTGGCTGAGACTCTGGGTGACAGTTAATACATGAATGAGTACGTGGACAGCTAAGCAAACAGAAAAACAAGGCAATTACAAATACCAAGAAAAAACCAAAAAACTTAAGAATGGAAACAACCAAATTATGCTGTCATATTATACTCATCTGTGAGTGTGACTACTTGCTTATAAGGAGGAACAACAATGGCAGAGGAATTGAGAGGTAGCTAAATTTTCTTCTTCCTTGGTGGAAATAAAAAGAAAATGTCTGTGATTGAAAATCAAGAAAGAGTAGAATAAACATGCTCCTGAGATATATGGCAGTAAATACTAGAAGAAATAGCTAGAAAAGTTCAACAGGGAGTACCTCCAATGTTGGGTGTTAGTTAGATGAGAAAGATTAGGACAAAGGACATAAAATGGTATGATTAAAGATCTGATGAGAGCTCATTTAAATGCATTTGGCAAAAAAAAGGGTTTTTTTTGGTGATTTCTGTGACATACAGCATTGTAAGATGGTAACTGGAATTATGACAGATAACATTATACCAGGACATACCTGATTTCTAGGAATTTTATACAATTTCTGGAACACTTTTATTATATAACATATACTCATACAAAGATAACCCAAGGAACTGTTAAATATCACTTTTATTTCACAGTGTTTGCCATGTAATTTAACATATCAAATAAACCTGAGTAGTTTAACATTTTTTAAAAGATTTTATTTATTTATTTTCAGAGAGAGAGGAAGTGAGGGAGAAAGAGTGGGAGAGAAACATCAATGTGTGGTTGCCCCTCACATGCTCCCAACTGGGGACCTGGCCTGCAACCCAGGCATGTGCCCTGACTGGGAATTGAACCAGTGACCCTTTGGTTTGCAGGCCAGCACTCAATCCACCGAGCCACACCAGCCAGGGCAGTTTAACATTATTTATAAGGACAGAGAACAAATCTTTGCCAGAGGCAAAGAAAATCTCAAAGTCAGTTTAAGGTCAAGAAGACTTTATTTAGAATTTGGTTTTTGGGAAGCTGTAAAAAATGTCAAAAGATTTGAACACTGATTATATAGGATCACAGGTAATTATAAAACACAAGTTATAATTTAACCAAATGACAAAGATTTCAAAGGCAAATGCAGAAAGTAACACACTTGAGGAAAAAAAACTTTTCCCTTTGAATACTGAGAAGACTCGGTTTTCTTAAGGAATCGAAGACCGAATAAGGAACACGAAGCACAGGGAGTTATCCCCATAAGACAGAGTCTTGTTTCTCAGGCAAGTTATTTAATAAGTAAAGGGAAATCTTTACAATAATTTAAGAACACTTTGTCCTTTTATCAGAGAGAGAAAATTAAATTCTGGTTTTGCCCAGGCATACTATTGCTATTAAAGGTTATTTTTAAAACTTTTATAGTAACTTAATTCAATTTTTGCCAGCTTGACTATACAACATAAGAATCCCTCCTTTTTTTTCTCCTTCCACCTTTCTCTCTTTGCCTCACTTTCCATACCTATTTAGGTTTTATCCTTTATCCTTTTTTCCCTAATGTAAAATAACCTCTAAATTAGGGCAAAATTACTTCCTTTTCCCCTTAACAAAAATGTGTCCTCATACTACAAACCTTTTGCTACCCAAAACTCATCTTACTTTCCTTGTAAAAATCACAAAAACAACTTAAAAGTTAAACATATGGCTTTTTTCCTGCCATGCTGACATACATTAAAAACTATCCACTTGGCATATAGTTTTTTCCTTTACACTTATTATTTCTAGTAGTTTCATTCACTTATAGATTAGAATTCTTAACCTTTAGTAACCTTAATTTCAAATTAAAGCTAAGAAGTAAGCAATTGTCGACTGCCTGCCATGTGCTAACACTGTGTAGTAGATCAGCATATTCATGCATACATCATTTCATAACTTCTAGAGACATATCCCTTTTCCTTTTTTCATTGAATTTATTAAGGGGACATTGGTTCACAAAAACATGCAGGTTCCAAGTGTACAACTCAACAAAACATCATCTGCACACTGCATTGTGCATCCAACACCCCAAGCAAAGTTTCTTTCTGCCCCCATTTCCCCCTTTTGCCCACCTCTGCCTACCCCTCACCCCTTTCCCTCTAGCTACCACCCCTCTGCCGTCTGTGTCTGTGTGTTATGTGTGTATACTTTTAGTTAATCCTTTCATCTTCTTTCATCCAGTTCCCCCAGTCCTCCTCCCCTCTGACAGCTGCCAGTCTGTTCCATGTTTCTATGCCTCTGTTTCTGATTTGTGTGTCAGGTTATTTTGTTCATTAGATTCCACATATAAGTGAGATCATATGGTATTTGGTTTTCTCTGACTGGCTTATTTCACTTGGCATAATAATCTCCAGGTCCATCCATGCTATCACAAAAAGTAAGATTCTTTTTTTATTTTATAGCTGAGTAAGTATTCCATTCTGTGAATGCACCGGTTTTTTTATCCACTCATCTACTGATGGGCACTTGGGCTGTTTCCAGATTGTGGCTATTGTAAATAACACTGTAATGGACATAGGGTGCACATACTCTTTTGGATTAGTGTTTCAGGTTTCTTAGGGTATTTTTGCAGAAGTGGAATCACTGAGTCAAAAGACAGTTCCATTTTTAATTTTTTGAGGGAACTCCTTACTTTTAGATGTGGAAAGACAGATATTCAAAGATATACATATTTCAACTACGACTGCTCACCAATAAGCCTTTTTATGGCTTAAACATGGACACAAGAGCTGTCTCCAAAGAGCATGTAAAAGATGCAGGCTTCTCAAGATTGCAGGGCCACTCCAAAGATAGCCTAAGAAAGCAAAGACCTCATTGTCACAGGTAGCAAAGGAACTCCTTTCTCTCACAAGGTGACACACTTTAATCACAGACCCATTAACCTGTGTACAGAAAGTTGATGTAGAGATGGGAATTCTTCCAGCACAAAAAAGGCAACAAAGGTAGAGATGACAATGGCCCCTTATATACTGGGACTCTTTATTAAGACAAATGCCCCTGAAAGTTGGCATGGTTGGACAAGGAGAATGCTGCTTGTCACATGTCTTAGGCTCCTAGCCAGCTAGTTCTCTGCCCTGTGCAAACTTGACAATCTAAGACCCTGACTGCCCCCCAAGTGGTAGAAACCAGAGAATATTCTCACTGGTTACAAAGCCAGGTTTTTTGTACATAAAATAAGACAAATGGAGATGTGCACCTTATGATTTTTATCTTAATGAAAAATGACGCAAAAGACAGTGACAAAAGAAAACACAACTATTTCTGGCAGGTTAAGAATCAATAACCTATGGGTACCCAAAACCAAATTTACAAGAGTCACAACTCAAAATCTATTTTTACAAATGTTTTTCTCCTACCATTATAAATTTGGGAAGGAGGGAACAAGGAGAAATTTTTATCCTCCTCTCTTGACATCAGATGTGGAACACTGACATGGTGAGAACTCTTACTTTCTGCCGTCTGTCATCAGTTATCCCTCGTCTCACCTGCAGTCTCTAGAGACAGTGGGGTATCCCCGTCTTTTACTGCCCCATCCTCATCGCCAGAAACTGTACAGGAGGAAAAGAATGTCTTCCCTTGTACCCTTTCAGGGTTTCAGCTGGGTCTCCGTAACAAAAGATAGATTAACAAGAGAAAACAAACATATTTATTTTATTTTTATTTTTTATTTATACTTTTTGATTATGCTATTATAGTTGTCCTGATTTTCCCCCCTTTGACCCCCTTCACCCAGCATGCTCCACTCCCTCAAGCAATCCCCACACCATTGGGTCAAGTGTATAAGTTCTTTGGCTACTCCATTTCCTAGACTATACTTTATATCCCCATGGCTATTCTGTAATTACCTATTTCTACTTCTTAATCCTCTCGCCTCTTCACCATTTCTCTCCCTTGCCCCCTCCCATCTGGCAAGCATGTGGTAACTAACTTCTTTTCTCTTGCTGCTTTTAAGAGTCTCTCTTTATCTTTAACCTTTGGCATTTTAATTATAATGTGTCTTGGTGTGGTCCTCTTTACATCCATCTTGTTTGGAACTCTGTGCTTCCTGGACTTGCACGTCTATTTCCTTCACCAAATTAGAGTTTTCTTTCACTATTTTTTCAGATAGAGTTCCAATTTCTTGCCCTTTCTCTTTTCCTTCTGGCACCCCTATGATACAAATGTTGGACCTCTTCCATTTGTCCCAGAGGCTATTTATACTACCCTCATTTTTCTTTGAATTCTTTTTTCTTCCTGTTGTTCTGATTGGTTGTTTTTTTTGGTTCCTTATGTTCCAAATCATTGATTTGATTCTTGGCTTCATCCCCTCTATTGTTGTTTCCCTGTAAATTGTTATTTACTTCAATTAGTGTATTCTTTGCTTCTGACTGGATCTTTTTTATTCTGCTGAGGTCCTCCCTAAGTCCCTTGAGCATCCTTATAACCAATGTTTTGAACTCTGCATCTGATAGATTACTTATCTCCATTTAGTTTAGCTCTTTTTATTTTATTTTTTTTGAGTTTTGATCTGTTCCTTCATTTGGACCACTTCTCTTCGTCTCCTCATTTTGGCAGCCTCCCTGTGTTTGTTTCTGTGTATTTTGTAGAGCTGCTATGACTCCCTGTCTTGGTAGTGTGGCCTAATGTAATAGGTGTTCTATAGGGTCCAGTGACACAGCCTCCCCTATTACCCAAGCTGGGTACTCAAGGTGCATCCTTTGTGTGGGCTGAGTACACCCTCTTCTTGTAGTTGAGCCTTGACTACTATTGGCAGATCAATGGGAAGAATTTATCCAGACCAGTCAGCTGCAATGATGGCTATGACCACTGACCTCCAGCCTCCACCATCCCTGGAGGATCAGCTGTGCAGGGACAGGGTGGTGGTGCTCTACTGTGGTCTATAGCTGTCCACTGAACAGTCTGGCCCTGGGGTTTCCTGTGTTTTGCCTGGGGCACCCTGCCTCAGCTGTAAAGCAGTTTGAGATGGCTGCTACTTGTGCTGGGCTTAGAGATTCCTAGGTGAAGCCAAGCTGTGATTCTAATCTGGCTGCCAATAGGGCTCACTGAAGCCAGCTGCTGCCTGTTTGATAGGATTTAGAAGCAAAGACCAGCCATTCATATTGAAAAGCAGCTTGGGTGGGCCCATAGGTTGGCTAGGGCAGAGCTTGTGGGGATCTCCAAGGCGGATCAAACAATGTTAACCAGGTTGTTGGAGTTTCAGAAATGGGACCAGCTTACTGGCTCTGTCAGGGGAGGGTTTAGCAAAGGGACAATGGCCTCTGCTTACCTTGATGCCAGACACTTCAGTTTCTCCCTGTATGCCTTTAAGTTGCTACCATGGTGCTGGAGCTCAGAGGGAGTAAGTCCGAGTAGGCGAGTCTGTGTGGAGTTTCCTTAAGAGGAACTGCTTGGGGCTCCAGCAGTTTCTTTCCCTGATTCAATCCCCATTGGTTTTTGCAGCCAGAAGTTGTGGGGACTTACCATCCTGGCACTGGAGTTCTGGGATGGGGGGCCTGGTGTGGGATGGGACTCCTTGCTCCAAGATATTCCTCCCCAATTTTTATTCGCATGGGTGTGGTACCAGCCTGTCCTTTGTCTGTGCCCCTCCTACCAGTCTGGATGGATGTGGTTTCTTTAACTCCATAGTTGTCAGACTTCCATTCAACTTGATTTTGTAGTTGTCAAACTTCCATTCAGCTCAATTTCTGATGTCCCTGAGTAATGGTTGTTCTATATTTTAGTTGTAATTTTGATGTGGTTTTGTGAAGAGGTGAGCCATGTCTGCCTACACCTTCATCTTGACCGGAAGTTCACAGATGTCTATTAATATGCATATCTCATATATACTCAAAGATGTGGCTAAAACTTGGGCTTACATAGCATCTTCATCAAGAACAATACATTTTTAGAGAAATGACAAGACAGAGGAAATGTGTCTCAGACTTCAAAGTGCAGCAAACTGTGGGCACTAAATTTATGGGGGACTAATGGAAAATGGTGGCTTGTCAGTAAAGTTTGTTATGTAGCACCCTCGGTGCTGCCTTGGGCTTGATAAGCATCTAAGATTGTAGGTGGTTAATTGCTGTGCGGATTTATGATCTGCTTTCAGGCAAATAGCACAGAGAGCTTTTCGTGGATATGCTTCTCTCAATTGCCTTTAGCTCAACATATTGCTTATGGTAAAGGGGCATGTTCTGCTGTTCTGTAGGTTTCATTATAATGCTCTTCTACATTATGATGACCCCTATGTTCTAACATGAAAATCTGAGGTAAGTCATTGTTGAAAAGGAGTTAGGAATGTTGTTCACATGAGGCTTATGTATAAACAAAAAATTTATCATAGTAACAAAAAAATCTGGCTGAACAACGTGGTGTTGTGCTATAGAACTATTAAAATGATAGACAATGTGGCATGTTCTTTTGTGCAAAGAATATATAAAATAATGTCAAGTGAAAAAGACTAGACAACATAGTGCACACAGAACACTTTAATGAAATGAATGTTAATCAAAGATCAGAGCTCATTTTCAGTTGTGTAAAGTATTCATTTGTTTTTCTTTTCTTTCTGGTTGCTTAAATTATAATAGGAGGAAGTTCCTGTTTGGGAAACAGTGCTAATACCAATTCTTCCTGAGCCAGGTCTTTAAACAATCTAATTTCTTCATTTTCCTGTAGGTTAATTCTTTTAACCTTTTAAAGTCATTGAACCAAAAACTGATTCCTGTTTTCCACATATCTCAGAGGGCGGAACCTCCAAACCACTAGGAGAAGAAGGAAGTTGAGAGATGTTAAATACTGGAGCCAGGCTACCCTGGCCAGGCTAGAGGTCTAGCTTTCCAGTCAACATGAAGGCTCTCCTCGTTCTGGGGCTTGTCCTGCTTTCTGTCACCGTCCAGGGCAAGGTGTTTGAAAGGTGTGAGCTGGCCAGAACTCTAAAAAGACATGGAATGGATGGCTACAGGGAAATCAGCCTGGCCAACTGTAAGTTAACTCTTTTTCAGACGTCCAAGTAGTCAGCCAGGTGTGGAACAGATTCTAATAGAGGATGAATAATAAAAAAGGGGTTTTGAGCAAATGGACTCTCAAAATATTTCTTTGACTGTTTGTATACTTAAAATGGTTAAAAACATAAACTTGTTCCTTTAGAATCAGATATACTGATGAAGGAACGAGGGCATGGTGGGGAGGGTGCAAAATTCTGTACCATTCTAAAGAAACCACAGCCCACTGGAGCCTTCGAGTGCCACTAAATTTGCCAGTTGCTTCAGACTCAGTGGCATGTGGAGGCTGACTAATACATTTGAGCACCTGGGAAATCTCTGTCAGGTCTTGGGTACTTGATTCTAGTCATTTTCTGTGTGGAACTTGGGTTCTGTCAGCCTAGAGTAATGCAGCAATAATGCAGCATTTTTCTTTTTTTTTTAAATTCTCCTGCATGACACGGAGCTTTTAATAGCAAAGTTTGTAAAAAAAAATTATGTTGAATTCTCAACACAGAGGCAGTAGGAGGAACCTATTTGCCTTCAGTCACTGTTTAAAGAAGGATCCCTGAAATGCAGCATGAAATGACATTTTATTATTCTTACTCACTCTAGTTGATTAACTGTTTTCATTTTCTTCCTTGCAATCCAACATGCACCTGTATAAAAGCTACTTTATATTTTAGTCCATATTTGACAATGTATTTTTAGGTTGAATTCAGACATTTCCCCTTAATAACTATGTTTGAATGAATGAGTGAATAGTCTGATGGATATATGGGTGGATGGACTGATGAAATAGTTTTTCTGTTTTATATTTTTATGCTAATAAAGTCATTAGTAAAAAATATCAGCCATATAGAACTGATTATTGTATGCAGTATGTCATGTGATGTTGCTATTTGTTACTAAAAATCAGTTCTTTTCAGGGATGTGTTTGGCCAGATGGGAAAGTAGCTACAACACACGAGCTACAAACTACAATCCTGGAAGCCGAAGCACTGATTACGGGATATTTCAGATCAACAGCCGCTACTGGTGTAATGATGGCAAAACCCCAGGAGCAGTTAATGCCTGTGGTATATCCTGCAATGGTAAGACAGAATCATGTCTGAGTGATGACCCAGGACCCGGCAGGTTACACTTACAAGACAAATTCAATACAAATGAAAATTCATCGAGACCTAGGAAAACTCTATCTCAACTTCTAGAAACTCTTTATTATCCTCCTCATAATTTCCTAAGTCAGAAATTAAGGAGCTGGTATCATAAAAGTTTTCTGTTTTCTCATACACAAAAGTCCTGGAATGACCCACACTTATTTGGGGATGTTTAGGGATACTTTGGTTGTGTGGTCCTTTTTTAAAAAAATGTTTTTAATTTTTAAATATGAAATGTTCTAAATATATAGAAAATTAGAGACATTTGTATAATAAAAAGTCACATGCCCATCACATACTTTAACAGTTGTTAACATTTTGTCATATTTATTTATGTGTACATATGTACATATTTTTTTGCTGAATGATTTTAAAGTAAATTAGAAACATTATGATATTTCATTCCTAAATTCTTTAGTTTGCATCTCCAAAAAAAAAATACAGTGCCTATATAATCATTGTCATATTTAACAAGGTAATGGACTAATTTGTTTAATTGGAGTGAAACAAATGTTCTATTAAACTCATAAAAAGAAATAATCTGTGGAATCTTTAATGCATAAAATATTAGAGCAGTATTATAAAATTGATGTTAAATTTCTAAATGTTAAAAATTCCTCATAGAGAAGGTTATTCTTAGAATATTCTTTTGAAACCAGCTAATTTATTTAAAAATATTTCTGTGGTCACTGAATAAAGATTCTCACAGCCAAAAGATGTATGACCACATGTAACTTTTGGTATACATTCTTCTGGCATATATGTCAATCATGCATATGAATGTAAAGCTGTATCACACACATGTATACCCACAAACAGGCAAGCAATGTGGGTTTCAACAAGAGTGAATGGGACTATATATGCTGTTCACAGTTTGCTCTTTCATACACAATTATTTCTATTTTAACAAGCACTAATTTTTATTATTTTAAAAGGATGAATAGAATTCCACAGTATAAATATTTGCTAATTTATTTTTTATTTTTTATTTTAATAATATTTTTTATTTATCCCAATAGATTAAAATGTTATCATTTTAACATAATATAAAATTATTAATTTATGTTCACAATAAGTCTTTTAAATCCAGTTTGCAGTTTAATTTGTAACACTCAATTTGGACTAGCCACATTTCAAGTGCTCGGTACGTCCTGGTGATGAAATAAACAAATACCATATCCCACCTAACCAGGATTATTCTGTAATTTATTGATCCAACCCTTACTGTTAAGCACTCAGGCTGTTTCCATGTTCTGCTTTTATTAATTGCAATGAAAGAAGCATCTTTGGGTGTACTTCTTATTGTTTCTTTAGGGGAAATTTGCAGTAGTAGAATTGCTCACTAAAAAATTGCTAGGTTGGTTCCTCTTTTTCTATTTTATTTTTTACAGTGCCTATTACAAAGAAAACCATGACATTAGTTAATAATTCCAGAGCTTCCAATGACTTTGGTAAATGAGAAACAGAATGGTTTAGGTCATGCCAGGTGGGACAGAATGGAGAAAACATTCCCCCTCAATGTTCACAGATACATGGACTCATGAAAAATAATTATAGTGTCCATTCTTCAGCCTAAGGGAATAAAACTTACAATGAAATTTCTGTGAAAGTTGTTTTCATTCCTTGCCACCTCTTTTTCAGCTTTGCTGCAAGATGACATCACTCAAGCTATAGAATGTGCAAAGAGGGTTGTCAGGGATCCACAAGGCATCAGAGCCTGGTACGTTTTAAGCATTTAAGGGGAAAAAGCTGTTTTACCCTGCTGTTAGGAGAGCCAGAGACGGTTTTCAAAGACCACAGTCTGCTGCTGAGAACTGGAAGTTGCAGCTTTAGACTTCACGCTAAATAATGTATCACTTAGAAGCACCAACTTTCAACTTATTCAGAATCTTTTTCTTTTACTTCTCAATTAATTTGAGGGGATTTCTAAAATTTTTAAGATTCTCTACATTCTACCAGTTCCTGCTGATAGTTTGAAAATTTTGGGAATGAGGTAAATGTGGAATGCACTTTGCAGTTGCTGCTGGGGAATGCCTATGCCTCTTGGGTTCAGCATTCCATGCTTTAGCGAGGGCTTTGGGGGAAAGGGAAGCATTTGGTGTATGTTGCTCCATTTAATATAGCAATATTTGGATCTGTCAATAGTCTGTATTTTATATATTGATAAAATATTTTGTTCTCTCAAAGCACGGGGCATGTGTATATTACAATAAGGACATGCTTTAACCCGATCACTGATTGCTTTGCCTTTCCCTACAGGGTGGCATGGAGAAATCGTTGCCAGAACCAAGATCTCACTTCATATATTCAGGGTTGTGGAGTGTAACTGGAATTGTCCTTCTGCAGCTCATTTTGTCTCTTTTTTGTATTAAGAGAGTAGTTGAGTGAAAGTTCCCATTACTGTCCTTTCAAACAAATCATGTTTTTATAGAAGCAGGAGCAAAATTCAGTCTTTCTTCTAAGAGGCTAATGTTTTTCAATGTGGTTATTATGGGGTAGTAAGCCTACAATATTTCTTGGTTTGCTAATAGAACTAATGCTGGTGAATATTTATCCAAAATCTTGATTATCAAATACCTCTCCAGTATATTCAGTTCTTAATCAGAGAAATAACCCAGACTTCATCTTGAATGTTACAGGTATGCCTCAATATTTGATAAATATGTAGCAAAAGACTGTCCTAAAACACACTGATCTTAGGCAAAATCTCAGTTGTGTAGGCATTTGATGTTTTCATCTGTTTGGTCGCCTCCCGAAACAGCAAAAGATAAATAACCATTCTTTGTTGGGCAATATACAATTTACAAAGAGCAGAGTGCCAAATGCCTCAAAATGAAGACAGCCTGAATCAAGAGTTTTGTTTTCATAAAGCATGACCTTTGGTTTAAATGTTTTCTTAGGAATGTTGCTTTTATACAGCTTTAAAAATGAACTCAATCATCCATCTATTTTAGCCCTTTAGAGTATGCATCTTTATGCATACTCTTTTATGCGTCTTGCTAATCATGAAGGAATTTGAAGAAGGATTAGATGTACTGCTCCTGTTTCTTAATATTACAAGCTTAGATTCAAGCATTATGACTAAACTGGAGGCAGATGAGTTTGCAAGCATTTAAGTAATTGCTAATCAACCACCAGAGTGAGATTATCATGTAAAAAAAAACATTATCAATAAAGTCTTTGCAGCTCATACCTTGTCTGTCTTTGTTTAGACCTTTCTAGTGTCTCTGAAGAAAAATATATATATTTGGAATAAATTACTTGGCCCCATTAATATTTCCTTATATCCTCATCTGTACCCAAACAGCTGGATATTGCTGGGAAATAATCCACAAGCATGCTGACATATCTCACTTCAAATTCACAACCACCAGTCCTATGGGGGTGCCCAAGTCTGCCGGGCCATCTGAGTCACGTTTCTGCAGCCCTTCACTGTCAGGGTCCCCACTTTCCAAAATAACTAGTACTGTTTTACTTTTCCTTCCCTCTCTTCCAAGCCCTGGCACACATATCTAACCACTCACCTCTACTCGTCTTTGCATTCAGTATTGGCCTCATATTGAGACAGGATAGTGAGAAGCTAGGAAAATTCCTTGGCAAGTGGCATAGGGAAGCAGGCAGAGAGCTGAACATAATGGCTGAGCAATTTACAGCCCTGGACTTAGCTGTATTTCAGCTTCAGGCCCAGAAAATCAGCAAAACCAGGTGGGTGACACCAGGACCAACTGCAATGAGTAAAGACCCCTTGTCCTGCCACTGACCAATCAGAGGAGATCATGACCTTGAAAGGGCAAACCTGAAAAAATGATGAATATTCTACTGCAGCTGTCCCCTGGAAACTCCCCTAAGGTTTCTGCCTGCTAGAAGGAGAGAAAAGCCTCAAGACAAAAGACTCAGGGCGTGCTCTCCACGTTCTTCCTTCAGGGAGCAGCCTGTGCCATTGGCTTTCCCTTCTCCCCCCTTTCCCTTACCTTGTATCCCCACAGGCACTCTTCTCCTAAACTCCAAGGCAGTGGGCAGCCGGCCACTTGTCCCAGGCTAATCCCCTGAGCCTGTCCCCAGAGGCAGCTTTTCTCTGACCTCCCAGTGAGCCAAGGCAGCCCAGCCTAGGCCCTTCCTCTATTCTAAGCCCTTCCTTGTTTCATTGTCCCCAGCTTTAATAAATGCATCCTCATATTCACCTGGACTCTGTTGTGAAATCTTTCCAACATGAAGTCAAAGACCCATGCAGTACAGCTGGCCTTAGACAGACCCACGGAGGGCCAGGCCCCTGTCTTGTGAGAGAATAGAAGCAATCTCATACAAAATTCTTGCCTGCTTGTCACCATAACAGGTAACACTGCTATGGGAGAAACTGCCAGACATTTGGTTCTTCTCACCAATGCAGTAAAGAACATAAGATCAGGAAGCCAATTAGCGTGCAAGCAGGGTTTATTGGTGATTCGTCCACATGGAAGAGAAGGGGCCTAGCTAAGGTGGGTGGGAGGCTGAAAGGCATAGGTTCAGGGTAAAGCAGGGTAAGGGTGGCAAGGTAATGGTGGCCAAAGGTGGGGGTGGCAAGCGCCAGGGTGGTAGGGCACCTGCACACGGCCAGAGGCCAGGTGACCTGGGCCATGAAGCCTGGCTGGGAAGCCAGAGTCAAGAGCGCAAGCCCGAGTCCTTTGTTCTAAGGACTTTTATATATATATATATATATATATGTAGTTGTCAGGGCATGGGGTGAGGTGGTTACATACTGACTGCCAGGTAAAGGTGGTGCTAGCTTTCCAAGTGGGGGCCAGAAATATCCAAAGGTATTAATGGGCTTGTTCCTTTAGGCCCTATGGGCCCTTTCAGGCCTTTGAGGCCTTGGGACTAAAGCATAGTTTCAAAGGCTTTCTTTCCCAGATAGTGGAAAAGCTACAGAAAATTTCAAGGACTGCTGAGTCAGTAGGTGGGACATGTATCTCTTCTCTTCCCTGCCTTCGTTTCCCCTCTGGCCGCTCATTCCAAGGAGGTGGTATCTTGGGGTCTCCGGCCCTGGCCACCGTGCAGGAGAAGGCAGCCACGCTGAACCTCCCCGCTCTCCACAGCTGGCACAGAGGGCTCCTGGTTTCGGGTGGCCCAGAACCCATCTGGAGCCGCATATGTGTGGAGCAGCCTCATAAACACACTTCAAACACAGTGGAGGTAAAAAAACGAAAGCACCATTAAAAAGACAAAATGACTATTTTGTTGGTTCGGAAGCTGTAGATGTCATTTTTTCTCACCCAATTCAGAATAAATATTGTGGTGATGTAGCCATTCCTCAGGTCAAAGTGGTAAGAGTGTGTCAAGCACTTATGGACTACAAAGTATTTGAAGCAGTTGCTGCCAAAGTTTTTATAAAAAAGACAAAAAACCTGCGTATGAAGATAGTAGTTGCAGCCCTTACGGATTCACAACAATACCTAACCAAGACGATCAATTTGGCAAAGAGAATTAACTACATTCACATTCCAGGTAAACAGATACATTATTGAAGTCATCTGATATCAGATCAGCAAGTTTAGAGCATCTCTGGGAAAATCTAAATGTAAAGCCTACTAACTCCCCTCTTGTAAACTGTAACAACACCTTCCCCTAGGTCCACTCTTTCTTCCTTCCCTGCTGTGACTGGGATGAAAGGCTTCAGGTCCTGCCAACAGCAATGTCTCCACACGCAATCTCCATCGCATTCCTCTCAGTGCTGCAAGTTAGTCTGAGTGTTTCCTGCATCCTGAGTTTCTCCCTCTTTGCTGAGTCACCCCTGTCATTGTCCAAACTGCCCCAGTAACCTCCGTTACCAAGAACTTTCCGTTGACCCCACATAACCCTCCAACTACTACATCATTCTCTGGTCCGTTTACAGCAGCCCTTCTGGAGTACAATATCTATACTCACCAATTCCACATCCTCACCTCCCAGTCTCTTTTCAGCCTTTCTTAATCTGCCTGTTATTCCGACTGTGCTAAACTGCGACTCCGTGACTTCTCTCATGGCTCCTTGCGGCCAATGTCAGTGATCACCCATTCTATGTTCATCTGCAAAGCGAACCATTTCATGCTTCTAGAAAACTGTTCCTCCTTCAGCTTCCCCTCATTTCCATCCTGCCGCTCTGATTGCTCCTTCTCACTCCATGGCTGTCTCTCTCTCTGCTGTCTAATTTCTAACTGTGGGAGTGTGTTCCAGGGCTCAAACTTTTAACCATCTAATATTTTACTTATAGCCTAATATTTTACTTATTTTTTAATTTGTCTCTTCTTGCTGAAATGTAACTTTCAAAAGAAATTTTTTTTCCACTTTTTGAAGACATTGAAATAATCTCAATCTTTCCTAAAATGTGCAAGCACAGTACTGAGTCCTTTTATTTATTTTTTGAATAGTTTGAGAGTAAATTATCAAAACAGTGTCCAGTGGACCTGAATCATTCAGCGTGTAATTCCTAAAAATCTAAATACACCATCCAAATTAGGAACTTAACATTGATACATTACTGCCACCTAATCATCATCAGGTCTCATTCAGTTTCATCAATTGTCCCCATAAGTACTTTGTAATAAAAAGATCTAATTCAGAATTATGTGTTGTACTTGGTTGGCATGTTTCTCTTTTGATTTTTTAGTTTTCTTTAATCTGGATCATTTCTTCAGTTTTTTTCTTGATTTTTAAGACTTTCACACTGTTTGTTTTTTTAAGATTTTATTTTTTTATTTTTAGAGAAAGGGGAAGGGAGGGAAAGGGAGAGAAAGATCAATGTGTGGTTGCCTATCACGTGCCCCCTACTGGGGACTTGGCCTGCAACCTAGGCATGTGTCCTGACTGGGAATCCAACCGGTGGTTCTTTGGTTCACAGGCGGGCACTCAATCCACTGAGCCACACCAGCCAGGGGAAGACTTTCACACTTTTGACGGCTATAGGCCTGTTACGTTGTAAAACATCTGAAGGGTTTTTTTTATTCTCCCTTGATTAGATTAGGTTATGGGTCTTTGGCAGAACAGCACAGAAGTGATGCTGTGCTCTTCTCATTGCATCCTCTCAGGTGGCATGTAGTTTGGAAATGCTCTCTTACTGATGACGTTCACTCTGATCACTTGATTAAGGTGATATTCACAAGTTACCTCCACTGTAAAGTATTTGTGAGGGGTTTAAGGTATTTTGAGACTGTTCCTTATCAAAATTTAAATTTATATATTATTTATTATATCAGTATGGCTACATGGCTTCTTGATTCAAATTATGATGGATTATAATCCATTATTATCATTTATTCTGATGGTCACATTGTCCCTGATTTGGCCAGTGGAACCCCTGCAAGCTAGCTTCTGTGTCATTTTGCAACGTTTCCATAATTCTCTGAGCACTCTCTTGTTTTCTGGCACAAGATGTTCCAAGGCTCACCTTGTTCTGTTCCTGTTCCAGCCCTGAAATCAGCCATTTCTCTAACAAGCCTTGATTCCTCAGAGTGAATAATGGTATTTAAAAAACAAAATCTGGGCACTAGCATTTCACCAGCCTCATCAATGGACAGAGCTAGAAGATACATGTATTTACACAACATTTATCTCTATATCTACCTATTTATATTGAACTCACATCAATACCTCCAATTCTGACCCTACATCACAGGGTGTTATTCAAGTTTTCTCCTTTTTCATGTTGATAACTCCCTTCTCTGACACTGAGAAACAAGGCTTCCATTGTCCTTAGCATCCTTAAATTGTAGTCTTCGTACTTGTATGTATTTGATCAGTTTGCCTATTGGTAACCTGTCTCCCAACACTGCCACATGTCTCCACTCAGGTTCCAATACCCATCATTGGGCTTCCTCTTCTCCCACATCAGGGCACCATATTTGCTATGTTACATCTTTAACATGCCATGCTGGGCCACTGCCCTTTCCCATGCTGAAATCATTTACTTTTGTTTTTGCTCATATTCCAACACCTGGAATAGTGCCTGGAACATGATACATAAGCAGTAAATATCAGTTGACTTAATAATTATTTTTTTGATTATTTAGTATATCCCCCAATGTTGAGCAGTCTAAGATTTTTCTAACATATCAAGTCCACATGAATCCAGTACAACAGCTTCTGGGATTCCTAGGTTCAAGCCCCAAGTCTATGTGACTGCAGTGAATAGACCAACCATGGGAGGGCAGCAGAGGGACCCAACGCAGGTGCTGCCTTATGCTTCAAGATTCTGGGACGATTCTGGGACCATTCTGGTATGTGAAGAAACCTAGAAAGAATATAGGTTTATTCATATCAGAATATCCAGAGGTGTATGAAGAGTGGGTCAATGTAGGGGAGAGAGACTCAAGGACTGATAAGTCAGATGCAGAGATGGGATGTGTTCCAGCAACACAGGCTGACAGAAGAAACCTCCAGAGATTAGCAAAAGTTGGCTGAAGAGAGAAAACAATGTTTGTTGGAGATTTTGCTTAGTGTTTTTGATAAAACATTATTTTTTAGCTATACCTGTTATTTTAGCACAATAAAATTCCCCAAATTTGTTTTTATTATGGAATGGAATAAAAATCAATAACAATGTTTGATTATTTTTTAAAAGAAACTCAGTTCTTATGTTATTTAGCTTCACCCCAGGATAGTATTTCAAATGTAGAATGATATTCCAGATGATAACTGAGCTCTTCATGTGGCTATAATCTTTTAAGCATATTTTATTGATTATGCTATTATAGTTGTCCCCTTTTTTCCTCCCTTTTATGCCCCTCTGCCCTGCATCCCCCTCCCACCAGCATCACCCCCCTCTAGTTCACGTCCATGGGTCATACTTACATGGGTCATACAAGTTCTTTGGCTTCTACTTTTCCTATACTATTCTTACCCTCACCCTGTCTATTTTGCACCTACCATTTGTGTTTCTTATTCTCTATACTTTTTCCCTATCCTCCCTCCACCCCGTTGCTACTGATAACCCTCCCTGTGATCTCCATTTCTGAGATTCTCTTCCTGTTCTAGTTTGCTTAGTTTGTTTTTGTTTTATTTAGGTTCAGTTGTTGATAGTTGTGAGTTTGTTGTCATTTTACTGTTCATAGTTTTGAGCTTCTTTTTCTTAGATAAGTTCCTTTAACATTTCATATAATAAGGGCTTGGTGATGATGAACTCCTTTCACTTGACCTTACCTGGGAAGCACTTGATCTGTCCTTCCATTCTAAATGATAGGTTTGCTGGTAGAGTAATCTTGGATGTAGGTCCTTGCCTTTCATGACTTGGAATGCTTCTTTCCAGCCCCTTCTTGCCTGCAAGGTTTCTTTTGAGAAAAGAGCTGATAGTCTTATGTGAACTCCTTGGTAGGTAATTGTCTTCTTTTCTCTTGCTGCTTTTAAGATTCTCTCCTTCTCTTTCATTTTGGATAACATAATTATGATGTGCCTTGGTGTGTGCTTCCTTGAGTCCAACTTCTTTGGAACTCTCTGGGCTTCCTGGACTTCCTGGAAGTCTATTTCCTTTGCCAGATTCGTGAAGTTCTCTTTCATTATGTTTTCAAATAATTTTTCAACTTCTTGGCCTTCCTCTTCTCCTTCTGGCACCCCTATCATTCAGTTGTTGGAACATTTAACATTGTCCTAGAGGTTCCTAAGCCTCTCTTCATTTTTTTTTGAATTCTTGTTTCTTCATTCTGTTCTTGTTGAATGTTTATTTCTTCCTTCTATTTCAAATTGTTGATTTGAGTCCCAGTTTCCTTATCTTCATTGTTGGTTCCTGTATATTTTTATTTCACTTTTCCTAGCCTTCACTTTTTCCTTTATTTTGTGATGATACTCAACCATTTCTGTGAGTATCCTGATTACCAGTGTTTTGAACTGTGCATCCAATAGGTTGGCTATCTCTTTGTTGCTTAGTTGTTTTTGTGGAGTTTTGATCTGTTCTTCCATTTGAGCCATATTTCTTTGTTTTAGCACACCTGTTATGTTGTAAGGGGCAGAACCTTAGGTATTCACCAGGGTGAGGCAACCCACTTCTGTATGTGGGGAAGGGTCTGCGAGGGAACAATGCTGCTTGATTGACTTTCAGTCACTTCCTCTGCTACCCACAAACAAATTGGACCCTTCTGGTGCTGATTCCTAGGTGGGTGGGTTTGTATATTCTAGAACCCTGTGGGTGTCTCCAATGAATGGACCTGTGAGGGTGGGAGTTTCTCCCACTGCTGCAATCCCTATGGCTTTTATAACCATAGGTTTTGAGGCTTTCTTTTCCCACGCTGGAACCCTGGGTTGTGCAGTCTGTCTCACTCCCTAGTTGTTCCTCTCAGTTTATCTGCACACAAACATGGGTCTGCCTGGTCCACCAGCCACCCCCTTGCCTGCCAGGTCCTCCAACTGCCACCTCACCACACCCCCTCTCTGCCCTGGTGGCCCATCTCCGCCTCTCCTACCAGCCTGGATGAATGTTTCTTCTTTAACTCCTTGATTGTCAGACTTCTACACAGTTTGATTTTCTGGCAATTCTGGTTGTTTTTTGTTTTTAAATTTGTTGTTCTTCTTTTGGTTGTGCGAGGAGGCAAAGTGTATCTACCTATGCCTGACCTTGGCTGGGAGTCCTCATGTGGCTCTAATTGTAATGGAACCCTAAGAGCCCATTTCCTGCATTTCTGTTTAGCAGACTCATTTAAAAATATTTTCTTAGAAGTTGCTAAAGGGAATTACTAAAAATTATAATCAAGAATGATTAATATCATTTATAGACATAATGTTTTTAATTAAAAACATGTCTATTATGCAAATTATCTTTTAAAATCATTTAAAATTTTTTATCCTTACCCAAGGACTTGCTTATTGATTTTAGAGAGGGGGAAGGGCAGGAGAAAGAAAGGGAGAGAGGAGAAACATTGATGCAAGAGAGAAACATCAATCAGTTGCCTTTTGTAGGTCCCCTGACCTGGGACTGAACCTGCAACCCAGGCATGTGCCCTGACCAAGAATCAAGGCCCCAATCTCAGTTTGCAGGATGACGCCCAACCAACTAAGCCACAATGTACAGGGCTAAATCCTTTTAAATTTAAACAAGGTTATAAATTCCCAGTCTTTACAGAGTAAACAGTTCTGCAAGATTTGTTATGAAGGATCTACCTCCCCATTCCCCCACCACATGCACCCACTTTCTACTCTTTTAGCATAATATTAATAATTTTATATTTAGTTACATGCTTTAAGTATTAGGCTTGTATTTCTCCTTTTTGATTTTTCTATTTTAGGATATTCACTTCTCACTACAAAAGCTAAGGATTAAGTTCTATTTCCTCCTTCCCCATCTCCATCACACATGGTACCCTTCCCCAAAGCCCATTCTTCTATGTTATTACTTTATTTTGTTAAGTAAATTAACAAAATAAGTAAATATTTTGTTTATATTGTTTTGTTAAATAAATACTCAGCATTTACATAGCCATAAATAAAATTACTTTCTCATTTTATATAAGATTTTATTTTTCCCAAGGCTAATAACTGCATATTACTTTAATTTGATAGTTTTTATGTATCTGTCATTAGTCCAACTCCCAAAATCTAGTTCTAATGTTTAACTCTTAAGGCTTCAGATGCAGCTAGGATTTTGTCAATATTATCTTTCTAAAGTAGTAATTCCCAAAGATTTCTGACCAACTCTAATTGGGACTGGTTGCTGTCTATGCCTAATACATAACTACCATCCTGGGCTCTTTCTTTCAGCATCATCTTGTGATTTCCTTCTTTTTCTCTCATCTTTGATATTTATTGTGTTTTCAGTGTTTCATAATTCCTTCCTTTTTGGTTCATTCTCTCATTTTGTGGATCATGTATCCAGAAACTTCCTGCAAAAGGGTGCATGAGAGGTATTTTTTTTTTGAGACTTAGCATGGCTGAAATTGTTTTTATTCTATTCCCACCATTTGTTGAGAATTGGCTAAGTATGGAATACTAAGTTGGAATTAATTTTCCTTCAGAATTTTGAAGGTGGTTCATTGCAATGGGACCACCTACGCAACTGAATTTAGGGAAGTCCATTGCTCCTTAGATTCCAATGTTACTAGTGGGTAATGTGAAGCCATTCTGATCTTGGAGCCTTTATAACCTGGAGGCATGTGGGATCTCCTCTTTATTTCAATGTTCTAAATGTTCACAATGATGTGCTTTCATGTGGATCTGTCTTCATCTTTGTTCTGGGTGCTTGGTAGGATCTTTCAGTTTGGAAATGATACTATAAGATGAATAAGATATGGTTATTGTCTTTATGGAGTTCACAGATAATTAATATACAACATGGTAAGTGTTATAATCCCTTAGGCACTATGGAAATATAGAGTGACTAACCACCTGGCAATCAGTTGCCAGGTAAATAGGAGAAGAACCAAGAGAATGTAGCATCATGAAAGGAGGCAGTAAATAGATAGCACTGTCAGATCCTGCCAAGAAGTCAAGTGAATTAAGGGGAAGTGGCTAATGGATTTTTGGATAGAGAAGTCAGTAACTGGTCAGAGAGGTTTCATTGAGGGTGAAATTCAGAAGGTGATGGATTGAGGAGCATATGGAAACAGATGGGGAATGTTGACAGCCTTTGACAACACAGAGGTAGAAATATGCAGAATTAAAGATGTATTTGGTTGGAAAGGTGGGTGGAGGGAGAAAGGAGAGAGTAAAGGGAGATAAATGGTAATGGGAAGAGACATGACTTGAGGTGGTGAACACACAATACAATATATAGATGATGTATTATAGAATCATATACCTGAAACCTACATAATTTTATTAATCAACATAACCCTAATAAATTCAATTTTCCAAAAAAATGTATTTGACTTTTTTTCCACTTTAAAGTTCAATTAAATAATTTATTTTCATTATAGTTGACATAAAATATTATATTACTTTCAGGTATACAACATAGTGACTCAAAATTTATATAGTTTAAGATGTGATCACCACAATAAGTCTAGTAACTATCAGTTCACTATACAAAATTATTACAATATTACTGACTATATTCCCTGGGCTGTACATTACATCCCCATGACTTATTTACTTTATAACTACAAGTTTGTGTCTCTTTTTCCCCTTCACCTTTTCCACCCATCCCCCACCTGTTATCCCCCTCACCTGTGGCAACCATCAGTTTGTTCTTCTTATGAGTGTTTCTGTTTTGTTTGTTTGTTTTCTATTTTTAGAGTCCACATATCAGTGAAAAAAATACAGTATTTTTCTTTCTCTGTTAGACTTATTTTACATAGCATAGTATCTTCTAGGTCTATCCATGTTGTTGCAAGTTGGAAGATTTCATTCTTTTTCATTGTTCAGTAATATATACCAGATATATATATATATGTATGTATATATATACACACACATATATATGTCACATCTTTATCCATACATCTGTAAATAATACTGCAATGGGCATAGGGGTGAACATATCTTTTCAAATGAGTGTTTTTGTTTTCTTCAGTTAAATATTCAGATGTGGAATTGCTGGGTCATATGGTAGTTATATTTTTTGAGGAGTCTCTATATTGTTTTCCAATTTCCAATCCCTCCAACAGTGTGCAAAATTCCTTTTCTCCAAATCCTTGTTAACACTTGTTTTTTCACTTTTTGATATTAGCCCTTCTGACAGGTGAGATTTAAGCTTGTCTAACTCTTCTCATGGGAAAGAGCCAAAAAAAAAAAAGGAAAGTTGAAAATACAGGGCAGATTGGGGGTTGCCTATGAAGCAAAATCCTCGAAAAAGCCAAAAAGAGTAACATCAGGTACACAGACTGAAGGATTGATTTTAAACTGGAAGGAGATTCCCTTTGATTAAACAGTACAAATTGACAGTTATAAAAATAGTCATGGGGATGTAAAATACAGTATAGGGAATACAGTCAATAATATTGTAACAGTATGGTGTCAGATGGGTACTGAAAAGGAAGGAGATACATAAGGAATATCGGTTCAAGCACTGAGGTTTGAATGAAGACAACGAAAAGCTGTTCGTGGGCGAGATTTCGGAACTTGATTTCAGAATTAGAATGCTTTGGCGATGATAAGGTTTTGCCTCCTAGAGGTATTTCCTCAGTCGCTAGGAAGCAAAGGCATCGGAGCTGGCGGCACGCGAACCGCAAGACTCCTGCGTTTCCAAACACCCAGGCGACGAACGGCCCGCCAGGCCGCCCCTCGCGGCCCGGCGCGTGCGCAGGGTGCTCATCGCGCCTGCGCACCGCGATTCGTGCGTCCGGGTTCTACTCTCGGCCGGAACTCTGGCTGAATGGGCTTCTGGTACGCCACCCCCTGCGAGTAGTTGGCGGGTCCTCCTCTCTGCGAGCGCCAGTGAGTCGCCCTCCCTCGCCCAGAAACCCTCCGCCTGGGCCAGCGCAGGAGGAGCGGGTCTCTGAGGGGAGCGGCGACCCCGCCGGCCTCGGTCTCTTTCCCTGGCGGTGGCGGCTGCGGCTTCTTCCGTAGGACAATATGTTCAAGAGAATGGCCGAATTTGGGCCTGACTCCGGCGGGAGAGTGAAGGTCAGTGCCCGGCCCGCGCCTTCCGTCCGGGAGTGGCTCTCTCGACCCAGCCTCTCCCAGCGGGGCGTGGAGAGGGCCCGCGTGTTTCCCTCTCTCGCCTTCTCGCCCCAGTTTTGAACCGTGGTTTCTAGGCGAGAGCGAGTCATTGGGCCCTAACTTCATGGCGTCACCTCCTCCCTCCCATCCCCGCCAAAAAACAAACGTAGTAGTGGCTTGGGGGAGGCTGGACATTGTTGCCTAGGAAACAAGCCCTTCTGAGGGCTGGGATATTCTGGCTTGGTGCTGGCATCTCAGGTCACCTGTAAGCAGGGGATGCCACCCACCTGATTGTGAGGGTAAGAACAGTAGCAAATATTTAGTAAGCGCTTCTCGCGTGCCGAGCACAGGGCAGAAAACTTTATCTGCCTCTCTGAGTAAGTCCCTACAGCAACCTCACAAAGGCAGTGTTACCCACGGTGTTTACAAGTGCAATAACTGAAGAACTGGGGCGGGGGCGGAGGTGGGGGGGGTAGAACGGCGAGAAAACCTGCCAAATTCTTGGTGTTTATGAAGCCCCAAAGCTACAGCCAGGATGTATCACTCAAGGCATGCAAAGAACATTGCCTGGCACCCGGGGAACCTGGTATTAGCTTCTTTTGTTTTTAATTAAAGTTATTATCATAGAGTCTAACGTAATGTTTGATGCGGTGACACATTTCCCTCCCACTTTCTCACATCTCCTGGCACATAAATTTTTTAAGGCAGGACCAACCCGTTCCCAATATAATGCCTATTTTTTACCCCTTAATGATTTTTACTTATCTTAGAAAGGAAATTTTTCTTTAAAAAGATATCACCCACTTTTGCACCGATCTAGTTAGTATAGATTTTTAAAGAGTCCTTATCATTGTTTTCACATAATTTTGATCATACACTGTGCTACAATTATCATACACAGTGCTTTAATATGATATAAAGTGAGAGTTTTTTGAAAATTTCAAAAGCTGAAATTTAATATAAGGATAAAAAGATGCCAGCAAAATTTATAAACATACATATTTTGCCTGGGTTTTTGGGCATGGTTTTGGACTGATAGGAAAGTTCTACCAAACAAAGGGTTAAGACGTTTTGGAGAACGCGCAGAAGTTTCTATCCTTGTAATCAATCATGTTAGGCTCTAAAAGTTTGTAAGCTTAAGTCCTAGGTGACTTAAGGGGATTAGGCCCGTAGTCTTCAAATGCTTTTTCACAAAAAGAGCATGTGAGGTAGTCATGTAAAGCTTTAAAATTAGAGTCTTATTTCTCCTCCGTGGTGATTGTTATGTGGTCTTGTAGGCATCTTTTTCCAATTTAGGTAAATTTTATCTAGGTAGAAAGTCTGTTGACAGATGAGCCCCCTTTTTATCACTGAGGAACTCTGCAAGTTTCTACCACACTGTAGCAGCCGCGGGATCTATTACCCACTCACCAGGTCCCTGCTCTTGTACTCATTCATGCCAAGGCCTTGAATGTGAGGCCCCATCCAGGGTTGTTACAAAAGTGTCAGTAGCACTTACTGTGATTATTTAAGTTCTCATACAAACTGTTTGCCTTCTACACTAACTTTAGGCTAATAGGTATTGGGTTTATTTGTTAATTATTCACCTACATTTAAAAGTTTTTCCATTTGTTCACTGCTTTTCCTTATTATTGATTATTGATTACACTGGCGCAGCACTTATCACATGTGGTATATCTTGCTCTTTGACCTTCAGATACATTCTTACTATTAAACAATTGGTCTGAAATTCATGTGCAACATTCAGCATTTTGTCTTCACTTGAATTTTTTTCTCTCCATCATAATCTGTCAACACTCACTACCTTTACACTCACCAGATGTGATGAGAAACATGTATGTACATCTCAGAATTGAACACAAATGTAGCAAACAGCCATCGGCCACTATTAAACAAGTGTCAGTCATCCAAGTGCCACTTCAGCATTCATTATCTGAATGCATTTGTAATATTTAATATTTTTATTTAGATCAATTTTTAAAAGCCCATTCCTGAGCATTAGTATTTTTGAAATTACAGGTTTGACTTGCTAGTTATAGTTACGGTTTTTCTAATACTGATTAAAGTAAACCTACAAATAATAAAATGGAAAATGTTTGTCCTCATTCCACTTAAAATTCTCTCCCAAGCTGCCTTTAATATTTGCACTGTGCTTTGGAAAACACTGTCATAAGCTAATGACTAAGGACATTACCATCAGATGATTGCAGTCGAAGTTGTCTATCTTTATTCCAGAGCTTCACTTTAAAGTTTGTGACTAAAGAGTCTTTTGTTCTCTTTTCAGGAAAACTCTCAAAGTACTTTACATGTTTTAAATAGACATTTTCAAAGAGGGAACATTGCAATTAATCTGGTGTATAGTTATTTATTAATATGAAATGAGGGTAATTCTCTAAAGTTGATTTATTGAGAAATCCATGTTATAAGCAAAATCTAGGTTTTTTTAATTTTTATTTTTCATTTACAGTTGACATACAATGTTCTATTAGTTTCAATTGTATGACATAGCAATTAGACATTTTTATAACTAAGAAGTGATCATCTTGATAAATCTCACATCCCTCTGACACCATACGTAGAACAGTATTGTTGACTATATTCCCTATGCTGCACTTGACATCCCTGTGACTACTGATACTTTGTAACTAGTAATTTGTACTTCTTAAACCCTTCCCCCTTTCACCAATCCCCCCAACCTCCCTGCAGTCTGGCAACCATCAAAATATTCTGTGTCTGTGACTTTGTTTCCTGTTTTGTTTGTTTGTTTTGGTTTTTAGGTTCCACATATAGGTGAAATCATATATGGTATATGTCTCCCTCTGTCTGACTGATTTCACTTAGCAAGTACCCTCTGGTGTCTATCCATGTTACTGCAGGTGGCAAGGTTTTGTTCTCTTTTATGGCTGAATAATATTCCATTCATCTATTGGTGGGCACTTAGGTAGCTTCCATATCTTGGCTATTTTTAATAATGCTTTAGTGAACACGTGGATACATATCTCTTTTTCAAATTAGAGTTTTTGATTTCTTCAGATAAATACCCAGAGGTGGAATTGCTGGGTCCTTCTTTGTCTCTTGTTATATAGCCTTTGTTTTAAAGTCTGTTTTGTCTGGTATAATACTGCTGCCTGGCCTTTTTTGTTTGTTTCCATTTTCATGAGTATTTATCCTTTTCCTTTCAGTCTGTGCATCTTTTATTCTGAAATGAGTGCCTGCCATTTCTTAAAACAGGCTTTCAGAACTCTTATTCTCTTTGTTTGGGTAATGATGCAATATTAATTGGTATTTAAATTATTTTTCTTTAAGGGGGTTACTATTGTTAAACCAATAGTTTATGGCAATGTTGCTCGATATTTTGGGAAGAAAAGAGAAGAGGACGGCCATACCCACCAGTGGACAGTATATGTAAAACCATACAGAAATGAGGTAAACATTGTTTTTTCCTATAACTTTTTTAAAGCTACAGTTTGTTTTGCTTCAAGATAAATTGTAACATTATTTTGTAGTGACTTTTTTATTGTAAAATTGGTCCTTATTAGAAATGTTAACCCCCCCCAAATTTGAAAGAATAAAGTGAGAGCTATTATCTTAATGTAATTGTTCAGTAGAAATCAATTTTCCAAAAATGTTTTCTAATTAAAATTAAGTTACACTAACAAAAATTATGCTATCAATACAGCATACCTTGCAATCACCATGTCTTAACTTAGCCTAGTATTTACTCAGGTGTTTCAGGAATAGTAGTTACAGCATTTTGCCAGGTATATACAGTATTATTACAGTATAATGCACACACATGCTTTAGTGCTAATTCCCATGTATAATGCATATCCTTATTTTCCCCTCAAATTTTGGACAAAAAACAGTGCGCATTATGCACGGTAACAAGACCATCAAAAAAGATGGAAGTCAAAACTGCTGTATAACCTGACAGTTGGTAATGTTGTTTTGGTACTGAATCTCTGATGCCTGGAATGCAGCCAGTACATAGTAGGTATTCAACAGATATTTATTGAATAAATAAACTATTCTTCTATTTAAACCCTTCAAAGTTCACACAGAGACTTCTCTATGAATGATCATAGTAGCATTTTCATAGTAGCCAAAAGAATGGAAACAACTCAAATGTCTCTCAGCTGATGAATGAGTAAACAAATGTGGGATATCCATACTATGAACTACTATTAGGCAATAAAATTAAATAAAGTATTGATATATGCTACTACCACATGTAGAAATTTAAAACATTATGGTAAGAGAAAGAGGCCACATATTGTATGATTAAAAATGTTTTGAAATTGATTATGGTGATGGTTGTACAACTCTGAATATACTAAAAACCATTGAGTGGTACATTTTAAATGGGTGAATTATGTGGTATGCCAATATTTCAATAAAGCTATTATACAAAAACAAACCTTCAATGACTATCTGTTGCCCTTGTAAAGTTAAAACTATCTTATGGGGACTGGGTGAAAGAAGGTGAAGGGACTAGCCAAAGAACATATATGTATAACCCATGAACACAGAAATAGTGTGGTGATGGCCTGAGGGAAGGGGGAGTAGAGGCTGAGAGGAGGGGTCAGAGTGGAGGGAAATGAGGACATCTACAATAATGTCAAAATAAAAATAGAGAAAAATATAATATTTTGGAAGGCATGCCATGGTTTCTCCTTATCCTATCTCTGAAGCATATAGCTTATTTGTGTTTGCCTCATCATTCCTTTATACCCTACATTCTGCCAATACTAAATTACTCTCAATTTCCCAAAGGAGCACTCTTAAACCCCTTCATTCTCATTCCTTCCCACCCATTCTATTCTTACTGTTCCTTTAGTCTTAGTTCAAGTGTATTTTCTTTAGAACTACTTTCTTGATCTGCCAAGACTGTTATGTTAGGTGCCCCTCCTACAGTCTTGTACTTTGTACCTTTATAACACAGATTACACCGAAATGCTGTTCTTGTCTGCCCCATAATCCACAGAGAGATCCTGAGGGCAAGACTCATTATTAGTTAGCATTATGGCATCTGGTACTCAATATTGGTAGTCACACATGTTTGTAGAAAAAAAAATGATTTCTAAAAGAGTCATCAAAGATACTTTAAAAAATCTGCCCCCCAAAATGTTCACAATATAATGTTAAGTAATGGAAGCCGATACTAGTTTATCATTACAGTAAGATTGCAATTTAAAAATACATATGTAAAAAATAAATAAAATCCAAAAATATATATGTAGGTAATAAAAAATTCCTGAAAGCAAGTAAAAAGATTAATAAAAATTACTATTGAGTGCCTCTTATTCTGTTTTGTATTTTTCTATTTTTCTTTAATGAAGTATTTTTGAAAAAGCCATGTTCACTAGGAGAATCCCTTTTATGTGTCAGAGCTTATGAATATGTTTATGTGCTTCAAAATAAAATTAAGAAAAGGAGTTTTATATCCAACAGTTTTAGGTCACTTAGTTTAGTTGACCTTAGTTTTACATAACATAATTTGTTCTTTGAAGTTGTTTAGTTCTTAAATTTACTTTGGTTTATATGGTCATTTCTATAAAAAATATTGATAGTATACTATTGTTTTTATGGAAAAATCAACTGATTTAGAATATTATATATAGATAAATATATAAAAATGATTTGCAAAACAAGTGAATTGATATGTATATTCCTATATATTATGAATTATGAAAGAATTCAGCACAGGCTTCCTTGTTTAAAATAAAAAACAAACCTCCCAGGTATAATTCATGTTTTTTAGAAAATTGGATTCTATAATACTTGAAGGGAAGTGTATTTTATAAAACTAAATATGTATGTTCAGTGCATTTCCCTCTTAGTTTTATATGTTAGATGGCAGAACTAATTAATTCATCTGTATTTTAGGATATGTCAGCATATGTGAAGAAAATTCAATTTAAATTACATGAAAGCTATGGCAATCCTTTAAGAGGTACAGTATAGTTTTTTTATTTATAATATACAAATTTAAAAAGAGGAAATTGCATCAGTAATTTACACTTAATAATTGTTTTATTCTTTCTCTTTTTCAGTTGTTACTAAGCCTCCATATGAAATTACTGAAACAGGATGGGGTGAATTTGAAATAATCATCAAAATATTTTTCATTGATCCTAATGAAAGACCTGTGAGTAATGGTAATCTTTGTAAATATAAAATAGGTTTTTTAGTAATTGTGAAAATGTAACAATACTTAATGAACAGGTGATTATATGTTGACATTTTTATTTATTATATGTTGACACTTATAGTATGGTGTATCTTGCCATGAGTTAAGATTTTTCATTTTTAAATGATATGCATTCCAAAATTTGTATTTTTTGATATAGAAATAAGGATTACAGTGTGAACATGTATTAGAAATGAACCATGAAAGTTATATGATTACAGCAAAAAATTTAAATTCATTAGTATCATTTGGTTATTAGTAATAAACAGATTGAGGCCATATGCTGTCTGAAATGGGAGTATCCAGTTTTTTATAGTTAAAAGCCCTAAAAGCAGTCTTTCTGCTTTTTCAAGCTGCCATCAGTACTAGCAGCTTTACTTTATATCTTATTCATGAGTCCTTATTGTAATCACTGACTTTTTCATCTTTTGATCTCTTATTATCAGATTATTGCTTGACATTATAAAAAGTCCCTCAAAGCTTTCACTTTTGATTCCTTAGCAACTCTGTGAGGTTGGAGATATCCTCATTTTAGGTATGAGAATACTAAGGCTCAGAGTTCAAGTCACAGGCTCAAAAACACAGTTAGTGGTGGCAGAGCTAGTTTTGAACCCAAGTATTTGCATTTAGACCTTACACTTTCTTTTGACTAAAACCAGTATGCCTCTTTCATTTTTAACCCATAGAGTCAGAACTCAGTTAACGGCTCTCTCATTTCTCATTGGTGTGCCTGGTGTTTAATTTGTTTCAGGCCTTTACCACTCATCACCATTAATTTTCATCTTGATAGAGTCAATCTCATTCCTTTAGCACCAGACATTTACACTTCAGTTATCAGATTACATTTTTAAAACTGTATGTACTTTTAAAGGACTTGACTATCACCTGGGCAAGGGGTTCAGAGACCTAGTTTCTAACTGGCTGCATCAGACGTACCTGAGGTATTTTTTTAAAAATTCAGACTGATAGGCCTAATCCTCTGGAGTGTCTGATTCAGTAGGTTTGGAGAGGGGCCAGCACCCCAAGTCATTTTAATTCATGGTAAGATTTAGAACCCAGTGATGTAGGCCATACTGTGAACTAGGTAGGACTTCCGATAGGCCATCTCTCAAATAAGAATCTCTGGATTTGTCAACTTCAGTACAGAGAATATTGACTTCTCTCATTAAGTGAAACATCCTGTTCAGGTTTGAGGTAGTTTTAGTTTTAAGAAAGCTCTACTTTTTATTGATAACTATACATTAGTTTTATTTTCTCCCAAATAAAATATCTGTAGCTCATTTAAATATTTTCTATGTGATAAATGTTCCGAATCTCCTACCATTCTTTCTTCTTACTGTCTTTCTAGAGTACTGTCACATCCTTTACATTTGTTTGGCAAGAAATTCTTAAATATTTGTTATTTGTGAGATTGTTCAAATATCTTGACACAAAGTTGAATCCTTAATGAAAATAATCTGCAAGGGAGAAGAGAGCACAGAATTTAGCAGATACCATATTTTGCTGTGTATAATGCTCACTTTTTTGCCCAAATTTTTGAGGGAAAAATAGGGATGTGCATTATACATGGGTAGTACTAATTCTGTATCTATATAAAAGTTTTTAATTCTTTTATTTATGCTTATGTATTAAAAATGTAACTCTAGAAAGCAATAACAGTATCTGTATGCAAAATAATACCCTGGAATACAATAATCAGTTTTCTTTCTAAATACAAAAATAAATTGAATTGAAAATTAAAATGAAAGATTTTTTTTCCCAAAACATGGGTGTGCATTATACATGGGAGCACATTATACACAGCAAAATATGGTATTGAGAGAGAAGGTACAGTTACAAGAGCTCTTTTTAACTTTGTAGGATTGCTTTGAATTGATTTTTATTTTGAGAACATGTGGCCTTATCTATCTCTTCATTTGTTGTCCCCTCCTATCCCAGTTGGGAAGTACATTTCTGAAAGAAGTCTTTATATCATGTAATTTCAGTATGAGCTGCCTCAAAGTCCATTCTTGGAAGAGTAAGGCAACATGATTTTTTACACTTCTGCAGTGATTAATTTTTTTAAAGATTTTATTTATTTATTTTTAGACAGAGGGGAAGGGAGGGAGAAAGAGAGGGAGAAAAACAACAATGTGTGGTTGCCTCTTGTGCGCCCCCCACTGGGGACCTGGCCCGAAACCCAGGTATGTGCCCTAGACTGGGATTTGAACTAGCAACCCTTTGATTCGCAGGCCAGCACTCAACCACTGAGCCACACCAGCCCGGGCTGCAGTGATTAATTTATTAAATAGGTTTCCATGTAAACCTACATGGGCCTGAATTTTATTCCCCCAAAACTTGTAGTGTTCATTTAGTAAAATGAAACCATTATACTTTTTAATAGTTGGCTCTTACAGAAAATAAGTCATGTGAAGGTTTATTTAAAGTATAAAAGATAGACATGGATAGCTTGTGATTTACTTCTGTTATCCAATAACCTATTATAGGCCAAGCCATTGTAAAAGGAATGGTTGTTTCTAAAAATGAAATGCTAAAATTAGATTTTTATGCCTAGAAATACTGTTACTAGACAGCCTTGTGCTGTTCCAGAATAGTCAGTGTGATTTTATTGCTTGTCACCTAGAGACATAATTCTGGAGACAGGAGTCTGGTGAAAAGGAAAGGGGTTGTTTATTTAAAGGTTACATAGTTTTGGAATGATGGTAGGTTTCTGCCTCAGGGCCCCACTCCCTTTAAAATACCCGAAGACAAACAGCCCTGCCATACTGCCAGTTCGAGAATGCACCTGAATCCCTTTTCCCACTCTTGAAAGTACTGTCCTTTATGAAATGCAGATAACTGCATCCGGATTATCCAGGTGGCTTGGCAGGTTCCCAGTCTCAGTTCAGCTAGTGCTGCTGCTTTCTGTGTGGGAGAAGTGCAGGGCCTTGGAGCTCAGCCACGACATCTCCAGGGAACCCTTCGGTCGCCTCAGGAACCCAGGCTCTCTGTGGCCAACCAGACTTGCCAGGGGAGGGGAAAGAGAGGATGCATCTTGGCACATTCTATTTTAAAGACTCGGCCCAGAAATCCCTGTGTGATGTAGCACCTGGCTTTTTAACCATGTGTGCTAATATTTGCCATGTTTGCCTCCCCTCTTCTGGCTGACGTTTTGCACAAGGGGACAGAAGTCTTGAACCATGCATGCTCTGTATAAGCTTCCTTCTACTGAGTCATGAGTTACTTGGTTGCTGGCAGCCACACACACAGGCATGGCTGGGCTGGTTGAAGTTGCTTTCATTTTTAGTTGCCTTGGGCAATATTCATTCTCTGGCAACCCTTCTGTTAGAAGGGAGGGCTTCAATCTTCACTTCTGCCTTGGGGTTTTCTCACCACCCCCTGCCTTCTCCCAGGATCTGTCCTGATGGCTCTGTTACACTATCTCTGTAGCAAGTAATAGGCATTTTCATTGCTCTAAGAATCAGCAAACACAGCTCAAAATTGAAGACATCTGTCTTGAAATTTTTCATTGGCTATATCTGCATGAATGCCTCTGGTAGTCTAATAAATTTAGGGGAGGGACAGTTTTATGATGTAGTTTTAAATTTTTCTTAAATTATACAAGCCAAACATGCACATGCCTTTTTTTAATCCTCAGCTCGTGATATGTTCACTGATTCCAGACAGAGGAAGGGAAATAGAGAAACATTGATCCATTGCCTCCTGAACATGCACTGCGAAGGGACCTAACCCACAACCTAGGCATGTGCCCTGACTGGGAATTGAACCTGTGACCTTCAGCTTTATTGGACAATGCTCCAACCAACTGAGCCACACCAGCTAGGGCAAACAGGCACATGATTTTTTTAAAAGTCTTTAAAAATAAAAAGTACAAGTCTTCTGTATTAGTTTCCTAGGGCTGCCATAACAAAGTACCACAAACTGAGTGGCTAGATAACAACATTTTATTCTCACAGTTCTAGAAGCTACAAGTTCAAAATCAAGGTGTTGGAGATGCTCTCTCTAGAGCCACTAGGGGAGGATCCTTTCTTGCCTTTCCTAGTTCCTGGTAGCCCCAGGCATCTCCAGTTTGTGGCAGCATAACTTCATTCTCCATCTTTATTGTCACATGGCCTTTCTCTGTGTCTCCTCTTATGAGGACATTAGTCATATTGGATCAGGGCGCACCCTAAGGACTTCATCTTAATTTGATTACATCTACAAAGGCCCTATTTCCAGGTAAGGTAGCATCCACAGGTACTGAGGGTTAGGATTTCAACATTTTCAGGGACATAATTCAACCCATAACATCCTCGTTTCCCTCATATCTGGCCCTCTTCCCAGGAAAACCATAGTTACTATTTTCTGTTTCTTTAGTTATAATTCCCATGCATCTCATTTATTTAAATCTCTAAATTTGAATTTTTTGATTTTAGGTAGTGCCTGTCAGCTCCTAATGATGACAGGTGACCTTTTTCTTCATTATTTCAGGGTTGTTGGTTTGTTTGTTTTGTTTTGTTTTGTTTTCATTTTACTGAAGGAATTTCTTCAGAAAAGATGCCTGAGAAATAAACTTTCAGAGCCATTACTATCTGAAAATATCTTTATTTTTACTTAATACTTGATTGTTTGGGTGAAAAATTGTAGATTCCACAGGAGGATATGCCCTCTTGTCTTTGAGTGAAGGGAGATGGAAGGAAGGTTAACAGGCTGAGCCAGCCGCAGCATTCTTGATCTCGACACCTGCCAGCTGAGCTTGGAACCTCTCTGGGGCTGCACTGGGAGCGCTGGCTCCCACCTGTGATGCAATTCTCTTCCTTACGTTTTCAGGTTGTGGATTTCTGTGTTCTAGAGTATCCATTGTGTAGTCTCATCTGCTTTCTGCCTGAATTTGTTGAATTATCTGCTTGAAATATGGCCTGTGATTGATGCATGCTCCTTGTAATTATTTTTGATAAGGTTTGGGAAATTTTTTGAGGCCTCTGAATTGGTTTCTCCAACATGAACTCTGATGTTTTTCCAGCTGGGTTTTCTTTTTTTCAAGAAGATTTTCTTTATTTTTAGAGAGATGGGAAGGAAGGGAGAAAGAGAGCGAGAGAAACAACCATGTGTGACAGATACATTGACTGGTTGCCTTTCTCATGCCCCCAACTGGGAACCTGGCCCATAACCCAGGCGTGTGCCCTCACTGGAAATTGAACCAGCAACAGTTGGTTTTCATGCCAGTGCTCAATCCACTGAGCCACACCAGCCAGGGCTGCCAACTGAGCTTTATTTTGCTGAAGCAATCACACATTGTGTTGCAAAACTTTTCCCTTGATATCTTACTGCACCTGTTTTTAAGTATTTTGAAGACATGTTGCTCTTGCCAAAGTGAATTATCTTTGACTTTTTAACATATAATAATCTTATAGATCACAAATTATCTTGCCCTACTGAGCATTTGACAGTATCAAACCTTTTCTCCCATAGTAAATTTGTAAACTTTAATCTTCACAGAAAAACTGTCTCATGATTTAATTTCACTTGTGTTAGTAAAGAATTTGTCTTTTTAAAAAAAGAACTTATGTTTTAGTGATTTCCCACTTTAATTTACATAGCTGTATCTTATGTTATTTTTATATATAGTTACTCTCTAGAAGTGCTTTGTAACAGACTCTTACTTACCTTCTTTAAAACATCCATGTTTAGTTGTCTCTCTACAGACTATGCCCATGCCTTTTCCTACCCACCTCCCCCAGTGCGTTTTCTGTGCATCTCGCTCTTTTCCAAGTTCCAGGGACCCTTTTTTTGCTTTTGTAATTTGTTTCCTAAGCGTTTTTTTCTGAAGCTCACTTTACCCCTGTGTCTTTCTAAATAAACTTTCTCTTATTTTAAAAAGAATTCATGTTTAGATGTGAATGGATGGTGATATCTATAGGAAAATGAAAGTACACAGAGTTTGAGTGATTTGCCACAGAAAATAGTAATTGAGATAAGGTCCTGAATTTGGTATGTTTACTAATTCTAGTCTCTAATTCAGTTACAGAAATGACAGTGTTTCACAGTAATGAAGATAATTGTTGCACAAATGTGTTATGTCTGTTTTAATCTCACAGGTAACCCTATATCATTTATTAAAGCTGTTTCAATCGGACACCAATGCAATGCTGGGGAAAAAGACAGTGGTTTCAGAGTTCTATGATGAAATGGTAAGAAGATTTTATAATGAGAGCTTTAAAAGCATTCTGAATTGTAGAACTTTGAAGTTATTGGGCCTTTTTCCATTATATCCCATTAGATATTTCAAGACCCAACAGCAATGATGCAGCAATTATTAACAACATCTCGTCAGCTAACATTAGGAGCCTATAAGCATGAAACAGAATGTAAGTGCCATGAGTTCATAATTAATACTGAAAAATAATGTGTTATGTGATGACGAAATGATTGATTAGTAAGTTTTAAAAATTTTTTAATGCTATATATACATAAATTTTTCAGGAGTTAAAAAAGTAAGATGTGCATTACTAAAGTACATGTAAGAAGGATATTATAAATTGTTCCCAAAGTAGGCCTACTTTCAAAAAGGGGAAAACTTCTCACAGTCTCTGAAATACTGAAATACTGTTTGTCTTTTATTCTCTAATTATACTTCTGTGTTCTGTGTTCTTGTTTGTTTGTTTTTTTCCAACCTACATCATTTTATATAATTTCAGATTAATACTGAGGTGGAAAATGCCAGAATGCCACATTGATTTCAGTCACAGTACATTTTCCCTCTAACCCAGCAGTGCCCCAGAATACCCTGCACATCACTCCGTGTAGCTGTTGCCCATGTTTGCAGTTGCCACTCAAGATGACAGTTATTTGCCATCCTGTGTTAACATTTATGTCACTGTTCATTTGCCCACAGGACAAGAGGGGACCCCCCCAAAATGAAATTTATTTATTTAAAAAATGGGTATTTATACTTACATGTTTAAACTTCAGTCACCTACAAAGTACTCTCCATTTGATGCAATATGCCTAGCAAGATTTTTCCACTGCTCAGAACAGCTTTGGGACGTGTCAATTTTGATGCCTTTTAATGCTTCTGCTGCGTTTTTGTTTTACCTCTTCCACATCAGCAAAATGTTTCCCTTTGAGAACTTTTTTCTTTCTGGGGAACAAAAATAAAGTTACTCAGGGTGCAATCAGGTGATAGGGAGACGGGGGCCAGGGGGTCATACCATTTTTGGTTAAAAACTGTATATTCAGCATGGTGTGGGCAGGTGCACTTGTAAATCACCCATCATGAAATGGGAAAAGGCACTGAAAGAGTCTCCCAAAAACATCATAGAAGCTGAACATAGCCTCTCACCATAGCACCAGCTGGTACATTGATACCGATTGGTTCCTAGAACACTCACCTAGTGGGGAAAGTCTGTACTACAAGAGGCCTACCCTCCAGAAGATAATTGTTTTGGTTTAGTTTTTTGCATTCCCTCTTACAGGTATTGATTACCAGTTATATGCTGGGCATTGTTCAAGGTTCTAAGGATAGAGCAGTGTCCAAACCAGACAAAAAGGCTTACTCTCATGGAGCTTACATTCTAGTGGGAGGAAGACAGATTTTATAAAGTGTAACTAGCGTAGTGATTGGATGGCATAGAGACAAGTGAAGCAGGGGAGGAAGCACCTTTGGTGGAGATGATGATGAGCAGTTTTTAAATATCAGGTCACAGAAAGCTTCCTGAGGTTGTGGCATTTGAGTGAATACCTAAAGGAGTAAAGAATGTGATCCTTGGAGCTATCTGAGATAAGAATGTTACCTATAGAGGGAGCAGCAAGGGCAAAGGCCTTGAGCTTAGAGTGTGCTGGGCATGCCAGAAATAGCAGGGAGGCCAGAGAGTCTGTAGTAGAGTAAACAAGGGGTCAAGAAGTCAGAGGTGAGACCAGAGAAGTTAATAGGGGACCAGATCATGTGGAAACTTATGGGTAACTGTGAGGACTTTAAGGTGGGTGAAGGACATGTAAAGTCATTTGTGGATTTTGAGCTAAAGATTGAAAATATAGGACTAACATTAAAAGATCAATCAGCCTGGCTTCTGTGTTGAGAATAGACTGTGAAGTAGAAAAGGAAGAAGCAGAGAGGCTGTTAGATAACCTAGATGAGATAGGATGGTGGGTGGTACCAGAGTGATAGCAGTATACAGTGGTGAGAAAGGGTCAGATTCTGGATCTATTTTGAAGATAGATACAATAGGATTTGCTGATGGTTTGAATAAAAACATGTAAGAGAAGATCAGCCAAGAATGACTCTTAAGGTTTTGGGCCTAAGAAACCAAAAAATTGTCATTGCTTTCTATAGGGATGGGGTAAGTCTGGGAGGAGCAGGCTTTGGGGGAAGATTAGTTAATATAGTTTTGGACATGTTGGATATAGGATGCCTCTAAGACATCTAAGTGGTTACATTGAGAAGGCAACTGCACCCAAAAGTCTGGTATTCAAGGAGAGGCTGAAGATAAAAATTTAGAAATTAATAAATAGATGGATTTATAAATTGTGAGACCCGGTGATATCATCAAAGGAGTGAGTAAAATAGAAAAGAGGTCCAAGAACTGAGCCATGATCACTGCAACAGTTAGAGATTTAAGGGGATGATTAGCAAAGGAAATTTAAAAAAGCAGTGAGTATGGAGGAAGAAAAACTGGGTGCCTGTAATGTCCTAAAGCCAAGTGTAGAAAGTGTATCAAGAAATAATGAGCCATGTCCAATACTGCTGATAGGTCAAGTTAGATGAGGGCCAAGAAAGAAATGGACTATAGCAAGGTAGAAGTCCTTGATTACCTTAATAGGACCAGATGAAGGACAGAAGACAATTGAAGTGGATCAAGAGAGAAACTGGAGATACTTGCAGTGGTAGCAGAAGCAGGATATAGGGTGAGGGCAGTGTTTTCAGGGGAATTAAATCAGTATATTTGTGGGCTGAAAGAAGTGATCCAGTAAAAGAACAGGTGGGGGACGAGTATAGGGGAGAAAGCGGTTGCTATTTAACCACTATTTGTTATAGTAGTCTTACCTTTTTATGAAACCTATGACTGGAAGTTAAAAGATTTGAATTCTAATTTTAATTTTTCCACTTGATACTCATTTAAGATTTAAAATCATATTTAAAATTTTTATGCTTCACTTGCTGCATTTGCTTACTTTATAATGAACATAAAACAGGTATGTATATGATTACTTTGAAAAGGTAAAAAAGCACCTTATATGCTATTTTTAATAATGTTCTATTGTTTGTGCTGTTAACATTTATCCCAATTTTTACCCTTTCATCCTACTTCCCAGCCCATCTCCTACTTCCGTAGTCCATCCCCACACCATTGTCCATGTCCAGGGGTCCTTCATATACTAATCCCTTTACTTTCTTTTAAACTGTCTCCACCTTTCCCCTCCCCTCTTACAGCTGTCAGTCTATTCTGTGATTCAGTGCCTCTGGTTCTCTTTTGCTCATTAGTTAATTTTGTTCATTAGAGTCCTCTTATAAGTGAGATCATGTGGTATTTGTCTTTCACTGACTGGCTTATTTCACTTAGCATAATAGTTTCCAGTTCCATCTGTGCTGTTGGAAAGGTAGGAATTCCTTATTTTATTCTTCTGCATAGTATTCTACTGTGTAAATGTACCACAGTTTTTAATCCACTCATCTACTGATGGGCACTTAGGCTGTTTCCAACTCTTAGCTATTGTAAATAGCGCTACTTTGAATATAGGGGGTGCATAACTTTTTTTGAATTAATGTTTCGGGCATCTTAGGGTATAATCCCAGCAGTGGAATTGCTGAGTCAAAAGGTAGCCCCATTTTTTATTTTTTGAGGAAATTCCATACTGTTTTCCACAGTGGCTGCACCAGTCTGCATTCCCACGAACAGTGCACTAGGGTTCCCTTTTCTCCACATCCTCACCAGCACTTGTTTGTTGATTTATTAATGATAGCCATTTTGGCAGGTGTGAAGTAATATCTCATTGTGGTTTTAATTTATGTCTCTCTGATGACTAGTGATGTTGACCATTTTTTTCATATGTCTATGGGCCTCTGTATGTCCTCCTTGAAAAAGTGTCTATTCAGGCCCTTTGCCCATTTTTTAATTGGATTGTCTTCCTGGCGTTGAGTGATATGAGTTCTTGATAGATTTTGGAGATTAAACCTTTGTGCTATGTGTCATTGGCAAATATATTATCCCATATAGTCAGTTCCCTTTTCATTTTGATGATGGTTTCTTTAGCCATGCAGAAGCTTTATAATTTGACGTAGGCCCATTTGTATATTTTTTTCTTCCTTGCCTTAGGAGATATATCAGCAAAATATTGTTATGTGAGATAATCTGAAATTTTACTGCCTTTCTTTTCTGCAAGGATTTTTATGGTATCATGACTTATATTTAAGTCTTTTATCCATTTTGAGTTTATTCGGGTATATGGTGTAAGCTGGTGGTCTAGTTTTATTTTTTGCATATACTAGTCCAATTTTCCCACACTGTTTTTACTCCGTAGTATACGTCTTCCCCCTTTGTCAAATATTAATTGACCATAGAGACATGGGTTGACTTCTGGGCTCTCTGTTCTATTCCATTGATCTATGTGTCTGTTCTTATTCCAGTACCATACTGTTTTAGTTACAGTGGCCTTTAATATAGTTTGATATCAGGTATTGTGGTCCTTCTGAGTTTGTTCTTCTTCCTCAAGTTTGCTGAAGTTATTTGGGGTTTTTTTTTTGGTTCCATATAAATTTTTGGAATTTCTGTTGTAGCAGTTGTTACTTCTTTTTCATTTCTGATTTTATTTATTTGGGTCCTCTCTCTCTCTTTTTTAATGAGTCTGGTTAAAGGTTTGTCAAATTTGTTTATCTTTTCAAAGAACTAGCTCCTGGATTCATTGAACTTTTTTTCATTGTTTTTTTAGTCTATGTTATTTAATTCTGCTCCTGATTTTGATTATTTCCTTCCTTCTACTCACTCTGGGCTTTGTTTATTGTGTTCATCTAGTTCTTTTAGATAATAGGGTTAGGTTGTTTATTTGAGATTTTTCTGTATTGTCTAGGTAGGCTTGTAATGCTATGAACCTCCCTCTCAGGACTGCTTTCGCTGTGTCTCATAGGCTTTGGGTTATTGTGTGTTCATTTTCATTTGTTTTGAGGTACTTTTCGATTTCTTTCTTGATGCCATTGTTAACCCACTCGTTATTTAATAACATGTTATTTAGCTTCCATGTATTTGAATGTTTTTGAGTTTTTTTCTTGAGGTTGGTTTCTAGTTTCAAGCCATTGTGATCTGAGAAGAAGTTTGATATGACTTCACTTTTCTTGAATTTGTTAAGACTTGTTATGTGTGCTACAGTGTGGTTTGTCTTTGAAAATGATCTATGTGCATTTGAGAAGAATGTATATTTTGCATCTTTGGGGTGAAATGTTCTGTAAACATCAATTAAGTCCATTTAGTTTAGAGTATTGTTTAATGCTGCAATAGCCTTTGTTTGGAAGTTCTGTCCATTGTTAACAGTGGAATGTTAAAATCCCTTACAATGACTGTATTACTGTCAATCACTTTCTTAAAGTCCTCCATGATTTTCTTTATATATTTAGGTGCTCCTATGTTGGGTGCATATATGTTTACAAGTGTTATATTCTCTTATTGGATTACTCCCTTAAATATTATGTAGTGACCTTCTTTGTTTCTTGTTATTGCCTTTGTTTTAAAGTCTATTTTGTCTGATACAAGGACTGCTACCCCAGCTTTTTTTGTCATGTCCATTTGCATGGAATATTTTTTCCATCCCTTCAATTTCAACCTGTGTAAATCTTTGTTCTGAGATGGATCTCTTGTAGGCATGTATATGATGATTGTGTTATCTTATCCATTCAGCTACACTCTGTCTTTTGATTGGAACATTTAATCCATTCACATTCAAGGTTATCATTGATAGGTACTTACTCATTGCCATTTTTTCCCTTTTTACCTGTGTTCTTTATTTCATCTTAAAGCATTCCCTTTAGCAGTCTCTTGCAATGCTGGTTTGGTGGAGATGTACTCTTTTAGCCTTTGTCTGGGAGCTCTTTATTGTACTCCCCATTCTAAATGAGAACCTTATTGGATGGACTAGCCTTGGTTGCAAGTCCTTGCTTTTCATTCCTTGGAATATTTCATGCCAGTCCCTTCTGGCCTGTAGTGTTTTTGTTGAGAAATCAGCTGATAGCCTTATCGGAGCTCCCTTGTATGTTACTAGCTGTTTCTCCCTGCTGCCTTTAAGATTCTCTCTTTGTCTTTAAATTTTGCCATTTTAATTGTGATGTGCTTTAGAGTTGGCCTCTTTGAGTTCATCTTGATTGGGACTTCTGTGTTTCCTGAACTTGCATGACTTTTGCTTCATCAAATTAGGGAACTTTTCTCTCATTATTTTTTCAAGCAGATTTTCTGTCCCATGCTCCCTTTCTTCTTCTGGTATCCCTATGATGTGATATTGTTACATTTCATATTGTCCCAAAGCTCCCTTCACTTTCCTCATACTTTTTGAGTTTTTTTCTCATTTCACTGTTCTGACTGGATTTTTTTTCCTACTTTGTCTTCCAACTTGCTGATTCAATCCTCTGCTTCATCTAGCCTGTCTTTAACTCTTCCTAGTGTATTCATTTCAGATATTGTATTCTTCATTTCCACTCATAGTGGTTCGTACTCATAGTTTCTATGTCCCTTTTTATTCTGGTATACTTCCCACCAAGTTCTTTGTAGCTCCCATAAAGTTCCTCATAGTTCTCACTAAGTTCCTTGTGCATCCTTATAACCATTACTTTGAACTCTATATCTGATAAGTTGCTTGCTTCAGTTTCATTTAGCTCTTTTTCTGGGAATTCCTCCTTTCTCTTTGAATGAGGGTTGTGTCTTTGTCTCCCTATTTTAGGTGACTATTTTTGTTTGTTTCTACATATTAGATATGCTTTGACTGCCTGCCTTCATGGGGTGGCTCTCTGTGGTAGGCATCCTGTGGGACTCTATGGTGCATTCTCCTTCATCTCCTGAGTTGGAGGTTTTAGGGATGCCCTTTATGCAGTTTATGTGGGCTTTCCTGTTGCATTTGGTTTTAATTGTTGGCTTCTTTGTTGGTGTGTTCTCCCCTCCAGCTGGCTAAGAGTCTCAACCTCCACCATGTCTTGTATGCTTATGTACAGGTGCTGACAGAACAAAACAACACAACACAGAAAACAAATCTCATACCAGCAAAAATAGCCCCGATAACAAATAGCCCCGATAACATCAAGCAATATCAACAACAAATGAACAAAGATTAGTAAAGGTAGTAATAGAATAAGAATATTATAAGGAAAAAAAAGAATATGAAGTGACTAAAGGAAATAAAAAGATTTTGAGAGGATAGAGGGAGGAGAAATAATAAGAGTAAGGAATAGAATCAAGACTAAGGGAAAAAATTTAAAACTAAAATAAAGGAAAGGAAGAAGATAAAATAAAGTAAGAAAAGGGAAGAGTAAAATATTGGATTTGAAATAAAAAATAGTGAAAAATAGGAACAAAATTGAAGAAAAAGAAAAATGTTAAAAAGCTTTGCAAAAGAAAAAATAACACAAATATTGAAAACGATTGAGGTGGAATTCATCTCGGCAGAGTTGAGTGCTTGCCTGCTGGCTTCTCCTTCTGGATATGGCTCTGGTGTTCTGAAGCTGGTGTAAGCCAATGTCAGGTACTGTCTGTCCCCATCTAGTTCTAGGCAGCCTGTTCGAAACTATAAGCTATCCATAGTCTGTGGCTGTCTCCTTCAGGTTTGGCTGCTTCAGGCTGGTCCTCATAGCTCTTCACTGCTGGCTTTTTATCATCACAAGGTCTAGGGTGAGTCAACTCATGACCGAAAGCACTGTAGGTACCACTTCTCCACCTCTGCCTGTGGTCCTGCCGTTAGTCTAGCTGCTGACCTCTGTTTCTGAGAGGGCTCCTAGTGGAATTGGGAGGATGTGACCCCTGGATTTCCCGTGGAAGGTGCTGTTCAGTCGTCCGGGAAGATGGTGGGCTGTTCACACGTCTGAGTCTGTCTGGGACTATTTCCCTGAACTCAGCAGGTTGAAGCTCCTACTAGGGTAGCAGATGGGCTCTTCAGAGCCCGGAGTTTGGGGCTGATGGCATTCCTAGGCTCTCCTGTTGGAGGTGCCAGTCTGGTTCCCAGGGAAGTATATGGAAAGGCTGAGCCCTAAGGCCAGTCTCTTCACACTCCTGAGTCCACCTATGTTGTTGCAGGTTGGGGGAAAGGAAGCAAGTTGCTGGGTGGGCAAGCAGGATTTCAAAGGCTGTGACAGGTAGGATTCCAGAGGTTGGGCTAGGAGACTGGGGAGAGCAGTTTTCCCACAGCTGGGGTCATTGTTTTTTCTCTGGGAGGGGCTGGCTTTGCTCAAGAAGAATGGCTGCTGTGTTATGGTATAAAAGCCCAGCACCAGGAGCCAGCAGCCACTCCCCACGCCTGTCCCCCAAGCCTCCCACTCCAGACTCCCCTGATATGACTGGATACCGTGATGCCTTCCCTTCCCCTGAGCCAAAGGTGAATGGCCAGGAGCTAGAAACCTATGCGTTGGCCCCTTAGACCAAAAAAAAGTAAAAAGAAAAGGTGGCTTGTCTCCAGCAGGGTCTCTCTGGTGCGCAAAAAGCCCTGTGGCCTTTCACCACTGGATGCTAGGTGGGCGGGTTCCAATACTGGGGCTTCGTGCAGGAACCCTGTCTGATGTCCGTGCTTCACTCGCCTCTAGGGGAAACTCCCTTAGCTGCCACCCACGAAAGCGGTGCTGGCCTCATTGGGGTCCCTGCCCTGTCTACCAGTCATGAGATGTTTCCTGTCTGTCCTTGGTTAAGTATCGCTTCCTCAGGCAGTCCTCAGTTGTTCCTTTCAGATGGGTGTTCCCCTCTTTATTTTTATTTTTAGCTTGGTTCTGGGAGGCAGTGCCAGATAAACTCTCCTGCTCCACTGCCATCTTGCCACTCTAATGTGGTATTTTAATGTTATTGGTTATTTGCTCTCCATAGATCTTGTTTCTCCCGTACCGTAAAATGTGCCCAACTGAGAGAAAATTTCTCTTTTAAAATTCAAATGACCACATTTTTGTGTTTTCAACAAAACTAACAATTCATCTATGTGTAATAGGTAGACACAATGTGTTTTATAAAAATACTTTTCTATAAATGTATTTTTATGTGTTAAAACTTATGTTTGGAGCTATATAACTTTAGGAACTTCTTAGCAGTAAATTGCATGTTTTGTATTTTATTTTTTAACACTATCAAATCAATAAAGAGATAATTCCAAAAGTGGTACTGGTATAGTTGATAAGCTTTTAAGAGCAAAACTTGATTTAGATCATTGCTTCATAGCATTTTCCAAAACAACTTCAAATTTAATTAAAGATAGTTAAATAGTTTTTTTCTTTTTTAAAGTCAGTCAACCTGTCATTTAAAAAATTAGAGAAATGACTGTCGTGGCTAAGGTAGAGTTTTAATATTTGAGATGTTAGAAGAAATTACATTAAAAGAAAGACAAATCTGATTTCATAAAATATATTTAACTTCTGCATTTCAAATGGGCAAAGAAAAATAAATTTGAATGAAATATGGCAAAAGATTAGTATCTTACAAACCCCAAAATGGGCAAATAAAATAAAAAGGAATTTTAAACTTCAGTTGATAAATGGACAAAAGACATGGACAGCTGAAAGAAGAGATCACTAGTAAATAGAATGGGAAAATATTTGCTTATGCTAGTAATCTAAGTTCAATGCAAACCAAATGATGGGTGACCATATGTGTATCCAATTAGCAAAAGGAACCTTTTTAAGAGTTGTTCATAGCAAGGATGTGGTGCACTTTGCATTTTTAGGGAGGTTAAGTTACTTGCCCACAAATGCAGATAATTCCTGGTAGAGGCAGGACTGTATCCCAGGCAGTTCTCAGAATTTAGGCTTTAAAAACTTCATCATATTTTTAGATAAAGTAGTAGTCAGGCTAGAGCTTGCTCATTAGGAAGCATATTAAAAGTTTATAAAGATATTTATACTAGTAACACATGGAAATTTACTTACACACTAATGATCGAGCTTTTAAAAATATAACTGCTTCCATAAGGAATAATTAAAATGAACACTTAATGAGAGCTTATTGTGTACTAGACAAGCACTTAACATTTCTTACCTGTATTCCATAATAACCATAGGAGGTAGATGCACTATTAACACCATGTTGTAGGTATCACAAAGTAGAACCAAGATTTTAAACCCAGAGTCCATACTCTTCTTAACCAACAGGCTGTTCAATCTTTGTGTAAAGCCTTACAATCTGTGCTTCAAACCAGTAAGTTAAATTGGCGCTACACAAATAATTATTATTCATTGGATTGATTTGCTCTGAGCTGAAGCATCATTTGAAAATTTAAAACATTTTTTTATTTATTAAATCTTTTAAAAATACATTTTATTGATTATGCTATTACAGTTGTCCCAATTTCCCCCCTTTGCTCTACTCTGCCTAGTACTCCCATTTGCTCCAGCAATCCCCCACCCTTAGTTCATGTCCATGGGTCATGCATATAAGTTCTCTGGCTTCTCCATTTCCTATGGTGTTCTTAACACCCCTCTCTCTAATTTGTACCTACCAATGTGTACTACTTAATCCCTGCACCTTTTCTCCCTTCCCCCTTCCAGCTGATAACCCTCCAAATGATCTCCCAATCTATGATTCTGTTTCTGTTTTCCTTGTTGGCTTAGTGTGTTTTTTGATTTAATTGTTGATTGTTGTGAATTTATTGTCATTTTAAAATTCTAAGTTTTGATATACTTCTTTTTCTTTTATTTTTCCAACTTCTCCCTTTATTTCCCCTCCGCTCTGCACCCCCCAGTCCTCTAGCATTCCCCCTGCCTTAGTTCCTGTTCATGAGTTGTACATATAAGTTCTTTGTCTTCTGTTTCCTATACCATTGTTAATGTCTCCCCATTTATTTTATGCCTACCAATTATGCTTCTTATTCCCTGCACCTCCCCCCCATTCTTCCCCTCCTCCCCCTCCCCACTGAAAATCCTCCATGTGATATTCATTTCTCTGATTCTCTTCCTGTTCTAGTTGTTTGCTTAGTTTTTGTTTTCCTTGTTTTTTTTATTAGGTTAAGTTGTTGATAGTTGTCAGTTTATTGTCATTTTACTGCTCATAGTTTTTGATCTTCTTCAATTTCTTAGATAAGTCCCTTTAACATTTCATAAAATAAGGGCTTGGTGATGATGAACTCCTTTCACTTGACCTTATCTGAGAAGCACTTTATCTGCCCTTCCATTCTAAATGAAAGCTTTGCTGGGTAGAGTAATCTGGGATATAGGTCCTTGTCTTTCATGACTTTGAATACTTCTTTCCAGCCCCTTCTTGCCTGCAAGGTTTCTTTTGAGAAATCAGCGGATAGGCTTATGGGAACTCCTTTGTAGGTAACTCTCTCCTTTCCTCTTGCTGCTTTTAAGATTTTCTATCTTTAATCTTGGGTAACTTAACGATGATGTGCCTTGTTGTGTTCCTCTTCAGGTCCAGCTTCTTTGGGATTCTCTGGGCTTCCTGGACTTTCTGGAACTCTATTTCCTTTGCCCGATGGGGGAAGTTCTCCTTCATTAACTGTTCAGATAAGTTTTCAATTTGTTGGTCTTGTTCTTGTACTTCTGGTACCCGTGTAATTCTGATATTGGAACATTTAAAGTTGTCCCAGAGGTTCCTACTCCTCTCACCATTTTTTGAACTCTTGTTTCTTCATTTTGTTTCAGTTGGATGTTTATTTCTTCCTTTTGTTCCAAATCATTGATTTGAGTCCTGGTTTCCTTCCTGTCACCGTTGGTTCCCTGAATATTTTGCTTTATTTCACTTTGGGTATCTTTCATTTGTTCTTTCATTTTTTGACCAAGCTCAGTCAGTTCTGTGAGCATTTTGATTACCAGGGCTTTAAACTTTCCATCAGATAGGTTGGCTGTCTCATCATTGCTTAGCTCTCTTTCTGGAGTTTTCCTCTGTTGTTTCATTTGAGCCATATTTCTTTGTCTCAGCTGTGCTTCCTGGACTTATATGTCTATTTCCTTCACCAAATTAAGAAAGTTTCCTTTCACTATTTTTTCAAAGACATTTTTAATTTCTTGCTCTTCCTCTTCTCCTTCTGGCACCCCTAACATTTGGATGTTAGTACATTGGAGATGTCCTAGGGGCTCTTTAGTCTATCCTCATTTGGGAGTTTCTTTTTTCTTGCTGTTCTATTTTTTTTTCTTCCTTATGTTTCAAATCATTGATTTCATCTACTCTAATTTTATTTCCTGTAAATTGTTCTTTATTTCAATTAGTGTATCCTTCATTTCTGCCTGGGTCTTTTTTATGCTGTTGAGGTCCTCACTTAAGTTCCTTATGCATCCTTATAACCAGTGTTTTCAACTCTGCATCTGATAGATTGCTTATCTCCATTTTGTTCAGTTCTTTTTCTGGAGTTTTATTCTCTTATATTTGGGCCATGTTTCTTTGTCTGCTTATCCTGGCAGCCTCCCTGTGTTTGTTTCTATGTATTATGTAGAGCTGCTATGACTCCCTGTCTTGGTAGTGTGGCCTAATGTAGTAGGTGTCCTGTAGGGTTCAGTGGCATAACCTCACTTATCACCCAAGCTGGGTACTTGAGGTGCGCCCTTTGTGTGGGCTGAGTACATCCTTCTCTTGTAGTTGAGCCTTGGTTGCTGATGGGAGGGATTTATCCAGGCCAGTCAGCTGCAAGGAGTGGCTGTAGCCACTGACAACCAATCTATGCCCTTCGTGAGCATCAGCTGCGCAGGGGCCCACTCCACAGAGCAGGACTTATTTCAGCAGGGCTCTGGAGCCCTCTGAGTCCGCTGCTTGAGCATGTTGCTTGTGGAGGTGGTTGGGTGATGGTGCCCCAACATAATCTTTAGCTGTCCACTTTGTGCACAGGCTCTAGAGTCTCCTGGGTGATGCAGGCCAAGGTCAGCTACTGCCTGTGGTCTCTCTGGAGCTACTTAGCATACTATAAAGCGATCTGCAGATGGCTTCCACTTGTGCTGGGCTTGGAGGTGCCCAATCAAGGCCAGGCTTTGAACCAAGCCTGGGGCCCCACTGCTGCTAATGCTGAGCCTGGGGCCACATAGCAAGAGGAGCAAGGCATGCTGAGGCCAGATGCTGCTTCTTTGAGAAAACTTAGAAAAATCTGCAGCATAAGCCTAGACAAGTCATCCATATAGAAAAGCCTCTGGAAACAGCTTGGGTGGGGTGGAGCCTCAGGGAATCACCAGGGCAGGGTAAATAGTGTGAGCCAGGTTGACAGAGTCTCAGATATGGTACCCACCTGCCTGCTGTGTGGCTCTCTGGGGTGAAGGCTCAGAAAAGAAACTGTGGCCTCTGCCTGTAGTTCTGCCTGATATAAAGCTGTCCCCCAGCTCTCACTCTGTTGCCAGCCACTGCAGTTTCTCCCTATATGCCACTGGTGCCTTTTAAGCTGCCCTGGTGCTAGAGCTCAGAGGGAGTGAGTCTAAGTTTGTGTGTGTCCCTTTAAGAGGAACTACTTGAGAATCCAGCATTTTCTTCCAGTGACTCAGTCCTTTCTGGTGTTTAAGCCAGAAGTTATAGGGAGTTAACTTTGCTGGCACTGGAACCCTGGTCTGGGGGGCCTGGGGTGGAGCTAGGACCCCTCACTCCCGAGATATCCCTCCTGATTTTTATCCACCACACGTGGGTGTGGGGCCAGTCTGCTCTGCATCTTTGTCCCTCTTACCAGTCTGGATGGATGTCGTTTCTTCTTTAATTCTGTACTTGTCAGACTTCCATTCAACTCGATTTCTCAAGAAATCAAGTTGAGTGATGGTTCTGAGTGATGGTTGTTTTATAGTTTAGTTGTAATTTTGATGTGGTTGTGTGAGGAGGCGAGCCATGTTTACTTATGCCTCCATCTTGACCAGAAGAGCAACATGAATATTTACATGTTACAAAATATATCACAAAAAGAAAGTAACCAGCAATGAGCAAAATAAGAAAACATTATCACATGTTTTTAATGTGCTAGTTGCTTTACATATACATACCATCTTCCCTTGGTATTCCTTGGGGATTGGTTCCAGTACACCCTGAGGATACAATAATCCTCTGATGCACATGTTCCTTATATAAAATGGTGTAGTATATAATCTCTGCATATTCTCCTGTACACTTTAAATCATCTCTAGATTATTTATAATTCTATTATAAATAATTAAGTGCGGTGTAAATTGGTAAACTGTATTCTTTAGGGAACAAGAGAAAGCCTGTTTGTGTTCAGTGCAGATGTGGTGATCTAGGCTTAACTGCATAGTACATGTTAGCAATAACATTACATTTTCCCCCCAATACTTTTGATCTACAGGCACAGAACTCATGAATACAAGGCCAACTGTATTGCTTAATCTTCATAAATCCTCTGAGAAATACAAAGTTTTAACCATATCACATAGAAAGACAAGATTGAGGGAGACTTAGAGATGTCATTGTTCGGCTAATAAGAGCTGAGGGTGTGTTCGAACTCAAACCTTTCTGATTTCAAAGGGGTTTTATTTTTCTCCTTCACCAAACCTTGCTGCTTCCAATTAGGGGTCATTTTACGCAATACTTAAAGCATAAGTACAACTTTGCTTTTAATGTTCATCAGCAATTACCTGAAATGTCCATAAGGTGGAGATGTTGGGTGAAACTAGGCTTTTCTCTTTGTAAAACAGTGCTACCACTAAGTGGAATATTTAAATAGATGAATTTTATTTTGCAGTAGTGACATTTTCTTTAGCAATTGGTTATATAGCCAGCTAGAATGTTTTAAATGTCATTTAATGTTCCTCTGTCATAATAGTAATTAATACGGCTTTTTATGTACCAGATAGTATTCTGGACACTTTATATAAATGAATTCATTTAAAATCTCCTCAACAAATAATACTGAGGTGTTTGCTATTATAATCTCCATTTTTAAAAATGAGGAAATGAGCACAGAGGTAATTAATAACTTATTCAGAGTGGCACAGCTAATAAATGATAGAGCTGGAATTTAAACATAGACAGTTATTGCTCTCTTTTTTTGAAAAAAGGATACAGGTTTGTTTTACCAGTGTGATTTTGATTAGGTAAGTTTTACCTGTACATAAGCTTAAGAACACCATCTATTTTGTGTTCTCACTAGCTGAATGTCTTTTGGACTGTATGGCTTGTTATTTCCAAATTAACATGTATATGGAGAAAAACAAAGATACTCTGTTATAAAATCCTAATGATGAATTAAAATATTAGTGGCCATAATTTCATTATTAGTTAGAGAAAACATCTGAGATCCTCTCTTGGGAGCTCAGATTTTCTTACCCACACTCCTATGTTTCATGTTATATATCTTAAATTGTCCACATTTCTTCTTGGAAATATTGACCTCAGGAAATGCCTTATTTATTACTCTATGACATATCTTAGGCATTTAATAAAAAAACGAAACAATCCAATAAAAGTATATTTTTTTTAGTTGCAGAGCTTGAAGTGAAAACCAGAGAAAAATTAGAAGCTGCGAAGAAAAAAACAAGCTTTGAAATTGCAGAGCTTAAGGAGAGATTAAAAGCAAGCCGTGAAACTATAAATTGTTTAAAAAATGAAATCAGGAAACTCGAAGAAGATGACCAGACAAAAGAGATATAAACAGTTCTGAAGAGAACGCGACAGGAAGCTAAACTGAAAATAAGGTGGACTTCAGAGGAGGGATGGACTGTAAGCGCCTCCTAGAAGAACTGTGTATGTAGTTGTTGGCACAGGTTTCTCAGCAACGAGGTCAAAGTAGCTGCTGTGCTTTTTAAGCAGTATGTAATGTAAAATATATGTCTAAAATAAACATGGATGCTGTGTAGGCATTTTTATCAACCCATTTTAGGGTAATTCTATGATGTTAAGCACAATTAAAAATTTTTGATTACATTGTATGTATAGCTCCTTTTGACAGGCATCAAAAATGCATTATAAATTATAACTTCCGTTTTCTACTTCCCTGGTAGTTAGAGTTAGTGGTAAGATTAATGTGTATATTTAATTTCTTAACTTCTTAACTTTCTTCATCCTGATTCTCTTGTATCTGAGGTGCCAGTACCCACCCAGTAAATACTCAGTAAATGTAGTTTACTGATCCTGTTCCTGCCTCGTGAGATGGTTCTTGCTTTCCCTTTTCACTTTGATGCACCTGGAACTGTTTCATTACAATTAATGTATCTCCATACTGTCGTGATCACATGTCTGTTACTGGCATCCATTGTAGTATACAGAAACTCTTTGATGGCAAAGATCATATCTTGTATTGTTCTGCCTTGATACTATAGTGTCATTGGTTTTCACATAGAAAAACTTAATCTTTCCTGCATGTTCCAAAAACACATAGGAAACACCTGTGCACCAGCTTCACCCACTACCCCTAATTTGTCTATGTTTCTCAGCCTCTCCTGTTCAAATCCACATGGTGAGCCCTCCACTTTTGGCCTCACCTACTATAATTCAAACACTTAATGTACTTAATGTTTAAGGCCATGTTGGCTGAACCCTCTTGGCAACCTAGGGACAACAGTAGATAGGAAAGTATTTTGGAAACCACGTAACATTAACATAAATTATAAAGGCCCTAAAAATGCAACCATGCCTTTGCGTAATGTAGGGAATCTGTGTTCTCTAGAGTTATAACTAGCCACTCTAGAACTTTAAGACACCTTTCTCTATCTGCAGTGGTGGATTGGTTACTTTTCGCTTGGTCACTTTATTTTTTAAGTTGTGATGTTTAGAAGCATGGCGGCTGTGCAAAGGTCACTGGTCTGAAGTTTCTGCCAGAGGCCCTCTGGGGGTTGGGGATAACACTTCTAATTGTGCTGGCATCGTTCAGCTTTCTTCTCTCTCTTACCCGAGTGCCTGCAGTGTAGGGTCGGGCCTCAGGATGGATCAGAAAAACTACTGGGGAAAGAGTCTCATTCCTGAATCTGCACATCAGTTAGTGAATACAAGAGTTCAAAATCTGTCGTCATGGCTCCAGTCTTACCCTCTGTCAGCTCTTATTTCTGTGTTGGCTTTAATCTAAGTAGGCTCCCGTGATTATGCAGAGAAACTACTTACAACTCAATAATAAAAGGACAACCCAATTTTAAAATGGGCAAAGGATTGAATAGACATTTTTCCAAAGAAATGCAAGTGGCCAATAAACACAGGAGGACATGCTCAACATGATGAATCATTAAAAAAAGGCAAACCAGAATCACAAGATGCTACTTCACACCCATGAGGATGGCCATAATTTTAAAACGATAAATTGGTGAGGATGTGTAGCACTTGGAACCCTCATATGTTGCTGGTGGGAATGTGAAATGGGTACAGCTACTTGGAAAAACAGTTTGGCAATTCCTCAAAAAGCTAAGCTTAGTTACCCTGATGACCCAGCAGTTCCACTTGTAGGTGTGCACCCAAGAAAATGAAAACATTTTTACACAGAAACTTGCACATGAATGTTTATGGCAGGCTTCTGGATAATAAGCAAAAAAGATACAACCCAAGTATCTGTCAACTGATGAATAAATAAAATGTAGGATAGTCATACCGTGGAAATAAGTAGATTCAGCTACAACATGAATGAACCTGGAAAACAAATTTAAGAAGCCAGATGACACAAAAGCCACATTATATGGCTCCATTTATATGAAATGTTCAGAATGAGCAATTCCATGAGAATAAAAAGTTGATGCCAGGGGATGGGGCAAAGGAGATTTCTGTGTGGGGTGGCGAAATGTTCTGGAATTGGTGGAGGTGATTGCACAATCTTGTGAATCTACCAGGAACACTGAGCTGCATATTTTAAAAGTGGTTGTAATACTATTGAATTTTATCTCAAAAGATTTTATATTTTTGGTTGAATTTTATTCTTTAAATATGTTTTTCTATTTTTTCCATTACAATTTATCCCCCTTATTCCCCCCTTCCCCCAGCAATCACAGCACTGCTGTCCATGTCCTTGAGTCCTTTTTCCTTTTTGCTCTATCCCTCCACCCCCTCACCTCCCCGCCACTAGCTCTCATCTGCTCTCCATCTAGGAGTCTGTCCCCATTTTCCTTCTTAGTTCAGTTTGCTCATTAGATTCCACATACGAGTGAAATCAAATGGTATTTCTCTTTCTCTGACTGGCTTATTTCACTTAGCATAATGTTCTCCAGGTCCATTTATACTGTCACAGAGGGTAAAATTTCTTCCTTTTTTCAGTGAAGTAGTAGTCCATTGTATAAATGTTCCATAGTTGTTTTATCCACTCATCTAAGGATGGACATTTGTGCTTTCATGATTGGTGATTGTAAATAACACTGCAGTGAACATGGGGGTGCTTATTTTTTTCGATAGTGTTTTGAGTTTCTTCGGATATATTCCCAGAAGTGGGATCGCTGGGTCAAAAGGCAGATCCATTTTTAATTTTTTGAGGTATCTTCATACTGCTTCCCATAGTGGCTGCAGCAGTCTGCATTCCCACGAACAGTGCACTAGGGTTCCCTTTTCTCCACATTGTCGCCAGCACTTGTTTGTTGATTTATTGATGATAGCCATTCTGGCAGGTGTTTTTATCACATAGATTGCCTCTTCTTTTCTGTGGGGGAGGGGAATGAAGAGGGCCCATGTGACATGATCTCATTGGTGTTGACCAGAACATTCCAGACGTTGGTTGAGATGACATTTCTGGTGAAGGTTGACACTGCAATTAGGTCATGGGGCTTTTAGCACAAGTGATGCCCTTTGGAGCCTGTGATTTTTCTCTTTAACACCCACAGATCAATATAAAAGTCAATAAAAAAATGAGCAAAGAGTATGATCAAGTAATTCACAGAAGGAAAATACAAATGGTGGTCCATAAACATGTGATGATGTGTGAACTTAGTAATCAGGGAAATGCAAGTTAACACAAGACCACTTCTCATTCATTGTAGAGACAACACTTAAAGATTTCTAATACACAAAAAGTGAAGGGAAATTGATACTCATACATTGTTGGCGTGCATTTAAGATTAACATCAATTTAATATTACCAGCACTTTAACCTATCATTTAACCAAATAATTGTACTGCTAAGAAACATTCTCATATATATAAGGATGTCCTTTGCTTGTTTGTAATAGTGAAAAACTGGAGATAAACTAAGCTATGTATACAATTTAATGTTGATTCTTGGAAAAGTTATTAACAGGAGTTACTTTTGAGGAAAACAGATTTTGGAGTGGGTGTTGGGGAAGATGGGCAAAGGGTTAACAAAACCTCTTCCCTTTCTGGATGAGAATCTGAACCTTGGTTAACTTTCTAGTTCTCTTCTGCAGACAACTTGACAAGAATAGTGCGTCAACCATGCCGCTAGGCAGCACTGCACCTGGGAGAGAACACCCCAGTTCCGGAAACTACTCTGTAGTGACAGAGAAGCACCAGTCCCTGGCAGGGAGTCACAGCTTTGGACTTTGCTGAATGCTGTGGCTCTGGTAACGGGTGTGTCTCTCAAAGAAACACTGGAAGCTATCTGTCCGTGTGAAGTTGTTACAAGAGACCCTGGTTCCTGTAGGGAACAAGGCCCAGCTCCCTTGAATCTACGTGGCACTGCAGAGGGGACGGCCACAGGGACTGCTAGGAGCCCTGATGGCCCTCTGTGCTGCCTGTGCTGCACCACAGGGAGCATCCACGTGCGGGCTGCAGCCGAGCTGTGAGTCGGTGTGCAATTAAACCTAAGAAGACCTCCCCCGTGGGGCATAATTGGAAGAACTTGCACGGCAAATGGGAAACAAATGTGTAAATTAAAAGATTAGTTTATACACACCCTCCATTTCAACCTGTAGAATCTTAAATTTTAAATATACCCTGCACCCTCCCTTCTTTTTTGTTGGTGTTAACATATTTCCTTCCTCCCAGTTCCAAATGTTCCTTTCCCCACTTCCAAGTAAGTTTACCTTCCTCTGAACTACCATTGCATCTTGCCTGCCTCTCTTTTGTGCTGTAGTTCACTCACCTGAAGAGGGACAAATAGAAGCCAAGATCTCCTGGGTCCAGCTGGGAACTATGATGTTAATCCTATATCCCTATTATCATTTTTCAGACTCTTCAGTCTTGGTGAAAGAGGGGGAGTTAGTTTAGCTTATCTTGATCATTTATATGTAAAGCACTGTGCATGTCTAGCATACAGGAAATGCTCAGTAAATGTTAGCTGGCGTTATACTGTTCTGTCTCTGAGCTTCCCCTACCTGCCCTGGGTCTATTCCACACTGAGGCGCTGTGACTCAGGTTGAGATCTTGACTTTTCCTCCATCTACCCTAGCCTTCCCAGGGCTAGGCACAGAGTCTTGCCCAGCAGCGTCCCAAGATATCACAAATAAGTACAAATAAATCAAAGGTGAAAACCTGCGGGATTTGGCCTGAAATAGGGGCATTCATGTGGGTCTATTTATGCTCGAGTTGTTCCTATACTGAAGACTTGAAGAGACCAGACACATTTATAGTAAGTTTCTATTGAGGTTTGATGACCAGAACTAAGCTATTTTCATATCTCTAAAAACAATCTAGCCCTGACCAGTGTGGCTCAGTTAGTTGGGCGTCATCCTACAAAGTGAAAGTTTGCCAGTTCGATTCCTGGTCAGGACACACACCCGGGTTCTGACCCCGGGTGGGTTCAGCCCCAGGTCTGAGCACATAGGAGAGGCAACTATCGATGCTTCTCTCTCATCAATGTTTCTGTCTCTCTATTTCTCCCTCCCTTCCCCTCTCTAAATTAATTAATTAAAAAACCCTCTAAAGTCCCAGGACGGCCCTGGCCAATCTTCTAGGATAGACATTTTCTGAAGAGAGCCAGGCAGTGCATGTTTGAGGCTTTGTGAGCTGCACATTCTCTGCCACTGTTCCTCAACTCCACTACTGTAGCCTGAAAGCAGCCATTCCTAAACAATGAGCACTGTGCTATGTATTTATTTAATAACACTGAAATTTGAATGTTATAATTTTCACATCACAAAATATTTCCCTCTGATTTTTTCAAACAATGAAAAATGTAAAAAGAAAATCCTTGGTTCACAGGCCACATACAGCCAGGTGGAGGGCCAGACACAGACCCAGGACCATATAGTTTGCTGACCCTTCTCAGGTTTCCCAGGCTAGTAATACACAAAGATCGGCGGCCTCAAGAGGGAGCTCTAGGTTTGCTCTGTGAATTCGGAGGAAAACCTGAGGGCCTGGGCCTTTGTAAACGTCCAGAGCTGACCGAGTTAGTCTAGGCTACTCTATTCAAAAGAGATTTGTAGAGGAATCTTAAAGCACAAACACCTGACATTTCTTCTATTTAATCTCATCAAGGCTGTTCCCTGATTGGCCACAAAAGCATTCAACCCTGAGAAATTTATGTCATAACCTCCTCAACTCATTGCAATTTGGTTTCTTCCTTCACTCTGACACCCACATCATCCGAGACCTTGGGGTGATGTCCAACTGGACAGTTTTCAGGGTTTATCTTATCTAACAAAAATGACCACTTTCTTTTTCTTGAAAATTTCTTTCTTCTCTTCATGCTTTTTTTTTCTTTCCCTCACTTGTCCTTTTGGCCAGTTTTTCTCAGTCTCTTTTAGGCTTTTATTTCCCTCTGTTTATCCTGTAAACTTTTTTTATTCTCTAGAGTTCTCGCTTGAATCAGCACTATTTTTTTTCTTACCCATGGTTTCAAAATTCTGTTTTCATTGCCCCAAGCCTAGATTTCCAGTCCAAAGTCCCATGCTGAACTTTGGACTCTATTCATTTACCTCCTTGACAATATATTTGGATGTGTACAAAACTTCAGTTATCATCTTCCATTTCCATCTCCCTGTCATGAATTCCTACCTTGGTAGACGGCATCAGCACCAATACAGTTTCCCATGTTGTCCCCCGTCACAGGGCTGAGTCCTGTGGCCCTTCCCCTGCCTGACCGGAGATGACTGGACTTGGGTGGATGCTTAGCCCAGTCTGGATCAGTTTATCTCCTGGGATTATATTCAGCCATTACTGGTGCTTGAACTAGGGCTGGTGCAGATATGTGCTTGGAGAAGAATAGAGAGTTGGTTTACAGAGATGCATTGAGGTTGATACCCAAAAAGAAGCAGAGTAACCTTCAGTACAGTAATTTTGACCCTACTTTCCCAATACCCCTCCTGTCTATGCCTTGTATGCAGGGCTGCCCATGTCCCCAAATCACCACCTTCTAGATATAAGATAGTTTGCCTCTACACTTCTGTACTGTAGTTCCTGTATTCCCTCTGTTGAATTGTCTAACATGAGTTTTGTGTTCTTGGCTAGACCCTTACTAATGTAAATATCTTTGTTAAAAAGCACCTAGAGATCTACATCATTTATTTATTTAAGGGCTGCCTATGTTTCAGTGCATGAATGTTCCATCATTTACTTAATTACTTAGCTATTGGTGAGGATTTAACTTGTTCCCGAGTTCTTTAGTGCTGTAATGAACATCTTTGCATATACATGTGTGACATCTATAGGACAAAGTAAAAATTGTCCTGTAGTAAAATGGTTAGAAATAATATTGCTGGGTCAAAAAAGAAGGTATGTATTTTTAAATTTTAATGATATTGCCAAATTTATGCTAAAAGTTTATATCAATTTATACTCAAAACCATATGTATTAGAGTGTCTGTTTCCCTACCCTCTGGCTAACTTTTTGACAATCTCATAGGTGAGAAATATTCCAATGTTTTCTTTAAACCATTACTGGGTTTTATTCTTAAAGATTTTATTTATTTATTTGTAGAGAGACGAAGGGAAGGAGAAAGAGAGAGAGAAACACCAGTGTGTGGCTGCCTCTTGTGCACCCCCTACTGGGGGCCTGGCCCGCAATCCAGGTATGTGCCCTGACTGGGAATAGAACCTCCAGCCCTTTGGTTTGCAGGCCAGCACTCAATCCACTGAGCCACACCAACCAGGGTTATTTCATTGGTTTCAGAATTTCTTTGAATTCTGAATGAGACTGAGTGTTTTTCATACACCTACTGGCAATTTTTTTTCTGTGAACTGTCATGTATCTGGTTTAATTTTTGCTTTTTTCACTTATTATAATGTGAAGATTGCCAAGAGAATGAATCTTGAAATTTCTTATCACACATACCCAAAAATTTTTTTGTAACTTTTTTTGTTAGGGTACAGTGACTAGACTTATAATCATTTTGCAGGGTACGCAAGTATTGAATCATTACTTAGTACACCCAAAGCTACTAAAATGTATGTCAATTATATCTCCATATGTGTGTGTTTGTGTGTGTGTAGCATTGTTGATGTAAGAAATGCCTAAACCTATTAAAAAATTGTATAGGAATTTATTTGAGCCAAAACTGATGATAATTGTAGGGAAGGAAAATCTCAAATGCCCTGGAAAATAAAAATTTTGCAGTTTCATTTAAGCATTTGAAATTAAGAAGGGAAAGTAAGATATGTTACTATTACAGAAGAGTTGGAGAAAGGTTGGGATTGGATTATAAGATCCCGTGCTTCATTAAAGGTAGGTCCACCTTCAAGCAGTACACTGGCATTTCAAAGGCATGTGGCCCTGGCTGTGCACTCACTTGGTTAGAGTATTGTCTGGATACACCAAGTTTGCAAGTTGGATCCCTGTTCAGGGCACATATGAGAATCAACCAATGACTGCATAAATAAGTGGAACAACAAATCAATCTCTCTCTCAAATCACCCGGATGCCCAAGAACAATGGACAGGGCTGGCTTAAAGATCTTCCACTAAAGAAGTTATAGGCCTGCCCTGGCAGGGGTGTCAGTTGACTGGAGCATCATCCCGAACACCGAAAGGTTGTAGATACAATTCCTGGGCAGAGCACATACCTAGGCTGGGGTTTCAATCATTGGTAGGGTCCCTTATGGGAGGTAACCAATCGATGTTTCTCACATTGATGTCTGTCTGTCTCCCGCTCTCTCTTTCTCTCTCCCTTTCTCTGTCTAAAGTCAATAAACAGCCCTGACTGGTGTGGCTCAGTTGGTTGGGTGTCTTCCCAGAAAGCAAAGGGTCACTGGTTCAGTTCCTGGTCGAAGCACAGGCCTGGGTTGCAGGTTCCGTCCCCAGTCTCTGCACTTAGGAGAGGCAACCAATCAATGTTTCTCTCTTGCATTGATATTTCTCTCCCCCTCTTTCTTTGTCCCTTCCCTTCTCTCTAAAAATAAATAAATAAAATCCTTAAAATCAATAAACATATCCTCAGGTGAGGAGTTTTAAAAGGTAAATAAATGAAGAACCGACTGTTAAGAGTACGGGCTCTGGAGTTGGACCCTCTGGTTCGAAGCGCGGCTCCATAGTCTACTGGCTTTGTACCTAGCACCTAGTAAGTACTCAGTGAGTATGTTATTTTTAAACAGCTTCACTGCAATATGATTTGCATATTGTTATGGGATTAATAGTGTCACCCCCAAATTTCATATATTGAAGTCCTAACTCTTGCTACTTCAGACTGGAACTGTATTTAAAGATAAGGCCTTTAAAGATATAATTAAATTAAAAGTAGGTGATTAGGGTGGACCCTAATGCAATCTGACTGGTGTCCTTATAAGAAGAAGATGCTCGGACACACACCTGTAGAGAGGGAAGGTGATGAGATCACGGGGAAGACGACCGTCTCTAACGTAAGCCCAGGACAAGGGCCGGGCAGCCGCTCCCTGAGAGCCCGCATGGGGGACGCCCATGCTGACATCTTGACCTCAGACTTTCACCCTCCAGAACCTGAGAGAACGCATTTCTGTAGTTCAAGCCCCCCTGTAGCCTGTGGTGCTTGGTTGTCTCCATTTTACATTTTACCTTGTGTTGATCTATCTGTTAAAGCTTCTTATTTTGAGTCCAATTGACTGCCCTGTGATGTCTACACAGTAACATGTTCCTGTTACAATTTGTGTGTAATACAAGGTACACAGAAATTATTGTGTGTACTGCAGACTTAGTTGAAATGGGATTGAAATATTCCATCCAAATGGCCATTATAATAATAAGTTAAGAAGTGATCACTTTGTCTTTGCAATCGACAAGAAGAAAGATTGACAAAAGAGACTATGAGAGAGAACACTTTTTGAGTTGCAGGAGGCTAGAGACAGGCCAAGAGGGATTCCAGTGGAGCTGCTAATGAGAAACCTTTTCCCCACAGAGAGACCTGAGCTGAGGAGCTGCTCCCCCAGAGCTGGTCAGGCACATCTGAGAGCTAATCAGCACATTCCATCAGGTGCATGCTGGGGCCACACCTAGCCTCGGAGCATCCAAACTGCCCAAGGCCGGAGGCTGCACAGAGATGGGGCTTTGTGCCATGATTGGCCCTTTTGTTGAGAAGATCCATTTAGTTGAAATCTATCTAGGGCATTATGTCAAAACTGCAAATGAAGAAGTGTTTGCTTTTCTCACCTACATGAATTGGCCCCACTGCTAACCTGACCAGTAACTATCAACTGAAACCACGTATAGCTGTACATTCACATGCATCGTAACCACGTGTTTGAGGGAATAGTTATTCAGGGCCTGGTGCGAGCCAGGGAGTATTCTAGGCACTGGGAATATATCCATGAATAAACAAGGGTCCCTGCACTTGTGGAGCTAGCATTCTAAAAGAGAGTCAGAAAAGAAACACTAAACATAATAAATAAGTTAAGGAAAATGTTAAATTGGAATGAATTAAATGAAGGAAATTAAAGAGGGTAAGAAGGATTGGATTGTTGAAGGTAAGCATAGACAAGGTTGCAATTTTGTGTTTTGCTTTTTTTAAAAAGCCACTTTGTTGAGGTATGACTGACATATGACAAGCTGTATATATTTAATGTCTGCAACTTGATGATTTTGGAGATGCATATATATCAGTAAGACCATCACCACTGTCTGTGCCATAAACACTTTCCTTTCCTTTCCTTTCCTTTCCTTTCCTTTCCTTTCCTTTCCTTTCCTTTCCTTTCCTTTCCTTTCCTTTCCTTTCCTGATCCTTTTCTTGTAGTGGGGCTGCAATTTGAAATAGGGTAATTTATGGAGGTGTGATTGAGAAAGTGGCATTAGAGCAAGACATGAAGGAGGGGATGGAGTTAGTTCATGGTTATTGCTGAAAAGAGTGGTCCATGCAAAAGGAACAGCCAGGGTAAACTCCCTGGAGCAAAAGCAGGCCTGGTGTGCTTGAGGACCATCTGAGAGGCCAGCGTGGCTCAAGCCGAGTAAGCAAGAGGAGGCAGCAGAAGATGAGGCCAGGTGGATAACAGGGAGCCAAGCCACGCAGAATCTTGGTGACACTTGCAAGGACTTTAGTTGTTATTCCAAGTGAAGTATGAAACTCGAAAAGCAACATGATTTGACAAGTTTGGAAAAGATCCCTCTGGCTGGACTGCAGGGGAGCAAGGACAGAGCAGGAACATTGCTCAGGAGCCTATTTCAGAATCCCAACCAGAGATAATGGTGGTTGGAACCAGGAGCTGTGGGCATGCTATGTTTGTGCAACTGGAGATTTATTTATTGAGCAAACATGTTTAGGCACGTGCAATGTGCAGGGATATGGTGGTGGCTGCCTAGTGACATCCCTCCCCTATTACTATAAACAATTGATGGTAATGGCTGACATGAGTGGGGGGTTTGCTGCAAAAGCGGTCAGCTCTGTGCTCAAAACATGTTCTCTCAGTGATCCTGGACCTACCTCAAAGCTCAGATGCCACTATTATCCCCACTGAAAGGTGAGGAAAGTAAAAAATGGAGCGGGTTAGCCCTGACCAGCATAACTCAGTTGGTTGGGTGTCATCTGCAAAGTGAGGGGTCGCTGGTTTGATTCCCGGTCAGGGCACATGCCTGGGTTTCAGTTTTGGTCTTTGGTCGAGGCACGTAGGAGATAACTGATCGATGTTTCTCTTTCACATAGATGTTTCTTTCACTCTCTTTCTTCCTCCCTTCCCCTGTCTCTAAAAAAACAAATAAACAAATAAATAAAATGGAGAGGCTTAGTGCGTAGCCCAACCTTGCACTATCAGGCAAAGTCATATTCAAGTGCACAGGGTTGGCTCCGCAGTGCTTCCCTTAAAAATAGCAGGTGTGGCAGGGGTTATAATAGGATGCTATGGGAGTGTGGGAGGGGGAGGTAACACTGGAGCTGAAACTTGACAGGAGTTCGCCCCCCAGAAGGTCGGGTATAGGTACAGAAGAAAGCAGGGGTGGAAGGGGAGTGCTCGGGTACGGGAAGGACCTGTGCAAAGACAGACCTAGAAGTGAGAAAGCAGGACCTTGGAAAGTCTAAAAAAAATAAAATAAAACAACCCCCTACAATGTTGTTGGATCCCCAAGTGTGAGAAATGGTGACTGTGGTGATTTAGAATGTACTAGAAAAGACTCAGAGAATAGAACTTTAAGTTACAAATCTATGGATCAATAATCTACTAACTACATATTTGTCTTTAAAATTTTCTTCCTGAGATCTCATGTTTCAAATACATGAATGGAAAAAGAGTGGATCTTGGAGTCAGAAAAGCAACGGCAGCCCAAGAAGTAGCTTGCTGTGGGGAGGCCAAAGGCCCCCAATTCCCATCACTCCTTCGATCTGGTCCAGAGAAATGTGCTCCGCAGAGCAATGAGCTAGCTATGCAAACACTTCTTCAAAGCAAGTCCCCTGCCCACATGTCATCAGACGCTGGCCTCCGTTACTGACAAGCCTGATTCCTGCTCTGCCATTGCTTAGCTTTGCAATAATATAGGAGTTATTTCACATCTATGAAATTCATTTACCAACTCTAAAATTGGCATGCTGTGAGGATGAGTGTGAGGCTCATCACCACACTCAACTGAGTTAATGCATACAAATTGCTTATTTTGTAGTTTCTATTCATTTGCAAAACTCAGATATCTAAACAACAATGGCATGTTCTGACAAGGAGTACATTTTTTATTATCCCACAAATTGGACAAATGATTAAGTAGAATGGGAATAGAAAAAAGATTCAAATGTTTGCGTTCCATAAATTCTATCTACTTCTGTCCAAAACTTTGTATTTAATTTACTTCAAAATAAGGTGGGAATTTCTTGGCATATGATGTCTGGGAGTAAGAGAATGCACTGACTTCTTAACCAGATAATCCCCTGCTTCCAGTGCAGGAGCTCACTGGACCCACTGAGAAGTATGTAGACTTTAAAAAATATTTTAAAGTTTTTATTTATTGACTTTGAGAGATTCAACCTGTTGTTCCACTTATTTATGCATTCATTGGTGGTTCTTGTATTTGCTTGGATCAGGGATCGAACTGATAGCCTTGGTGTATTGGGACTATGCTCTAACCAACTGAATGAACTACTCAGCCAGACCAGTGCCTAGACTTTGAAGCCAGACTGATTTGGGATTAACCAGGGTGATGTAGCTGATTGCCCATCAGTGGCATTGGGAATGAATTTGTACTGCCTTGCACTTACATGGCTCTCTTTCTCAGGGGAAATGTTGCCATAAATGGTTTTGTGAGATATCAACAACTAGGCAAGGAAGAAAGTCTTCTACAAAGCATTGTAGTCACAGGGAGGGAAGACCTCGGGAAATCCCACCCACATTCTTGTGGGATGCAGACAGGTGTCCACAGAGCAGAGCAGTCTGAGCCAGGGAGTCACACGCGGTGCTGGACTGCACTCACTGTCCGAGGAGCAGGACTTCGCCCTGGGAGCCAGGGACCCAGAAGGCGGTAAGGGGGAAACACGCAAACTTGGTTCCTTTGTCGGCCTTTGTACCCCTGTCTTCCAGTGTTCCTAACCTAAGTTGTTAAGTCGGCAAAGGTCCGTGATTCCAAACCTACATTTAGTGTCACAAAGGGGAGCTAGTTAATGGGCCTAGTGACAGTGACAATTTCAAAGCCAGCATGGACCTCAAAATGGGAGAGATGTGGCCTCAATGCTTGGTAAAAAGTGGTACAGCTCTGAAACCCAGGACCATGTTGGGGGGGGGGGTGGGGGCAGACAGGAGAGCAGGTGTGCGGGGAGGTGACCACATGTGGGAGGGATTCTGAGGCAAAAGGTGTCTGAAAAGAAGCCGCCCAGGGGGCCAGGCGGAACAGCGGCCCTTCTTTAGATGTCATGTGCGTCACTGCCTGAAGGTGGCATCGCTCACTCTGAAGGATTCCTGCGAAGATTAAGAAGCCTTGAAATACATTTGTGGAAGGTCAGTTCACATCTGTTTTCTATTTGTCACGTTCTGTCAGCACTTCTGTGAGAACACAGCCATTACACCAGCCTCGGGAGCCAGAGGCAGCCGGAGCCTCCAGGCCTGGCTCCTCCCGGGCCCTCAGTCCCACCTCAGGGGAAGGAGAGTGGACAACGCAGTTGCACCCCAGCTTCAATTCTGTTTCTGTCGCCCCCACAAACTCTCACAGGTACACAGTGCTTCAAAGGGCAAACAGGTAGGAGGGATTTGACCTGGTTAATAAGACGTTCTCTCGCCCATAAAATAGCAACGATAAACAACTTAGAGTCTTTTCAGCCGTCTGATGTGTTTAATATGTTATCTAACAAGCAATAAAAAGAAAGAGAAGTTCTCCTGACTCTTACATGGACAGTCCTCTAGCTGGGGAACTGGAGCTTGCCCAAGAGGCATGCTGCAAAGCGGGGGGCCTGGGGAAAGACCCAGAGCTCAGAAACAACACAGTGACCTAGTGATGTTCATCAGAACGAAGATTTCCAAACGCACTTATCAGTCTGTGGAGGCACTTATCACAGTGAGGAAACATTTCCATTGATTTGGTTCAAAGTGCAGCCCAAGGCACACAGTGAGTCACATCCCCTGTCTACCTCCCTGCGATCTTCCCGCCAGCACTGGGTGACCTGGGCCGGCGTCACCAGGGTCTGGACTGGAACTCACAGGGCATCTCTGACTCCACTTTCCACTTAGGTCAGTGTGTAAGAACCGACCTCCAGGCTTAATTTCGATGATAAGAATGCCTTGGATGAAGATGGATGGCGAGGGCTAGATTATCAATATCCTGGCTGAATAACTTTCGAGCTTCTGAGCAGACTAGAGAGAACGACCAACCAGTAATGCATGATGGCTGCGTGGGTGGGACTAAACCCCCTGCGACTGTAAATCCTTTGCTCTTCAAGTCTAATCATTTCTGTTCTCTACTAGTAATTCTGTGATGTTTTAAAGCTAGCTTTAAAATGGAGAAATATTGATTTTTTTGATTACTATCCATGTGATATGTTTCTAAGACTGTTTGTTTATTAGTGTTTCTGTAAAAACAACAGCAGCCACTTGTTATTGTGGAAACAGTCCCAGTGGAAATCAGCAGGAGTTCTTTTGATGTTGGCATTTTTGTTGCATGCCTCTCCAGCAATGCTTGACTTAATATTTTTATTAAAAAAAAGCAATGAAGGATTTTGAAGCCAGATGTCCTTTTAAAAAAAAAAACAACGACAACAAACTGCTGATGGGGAATTTTTTCTCATGTAGAAAGAGATTTCAGTTAAGATGATCAAATGAAATCAGTTATACTTAAACTTTCTGGCTTTTTAAAAAAATTCTTAGTCAAATAAAGATGTGTACTCTAGAAAGAAATCAAAGGTCATTCTCCCGATAAGGAAAGATTCTGGGGAATGTCTTGCATTCGGACAGGCGCCTGAGCAGTGGCTCCAGCCTTGGCAGGTGGCTCTGCCGGTTAAGTCAGGTTCAGAGGACAGAAAAGCTCCAAAACCAAAGCAGGTTTTGGACTGCAGAACCATGCTTGCAGTTTGCCTAAGGTGCTCTTAGCTCGTTTTGTGATCTGTACCAAACCTTGATTGCCAGCTCTGTCTCTCTTTCCCCAGTGTCAGTAATAAGTAACTGCTCGTCTAGAACACCTGTCAACAAAGCGAGGTATGTGTTGGAGGGAGTCCACAACCAAGACTTAGAGCAACTTCGTTCGGCCCCGCTCCCCATACTTCTCTTGGTAGCGTCCATCCCTGTGTAATAGTTCACTCTCTTTTATCTGTTTAATGTCAAAGCAAAATGTACATCATCTAAATACGTTTGGGCTAACCCTTCAGCCTTGCTACCTTACCACCATTCTAATTGCCAAGGTTGTAAATATAGCTGACTGACGTTTCACTTTCCATCATTTCTCTTATTCATCTCTCTGAGCATTCTTCCTTTAGTGCCCAATTTAAATGTCACATCCTCTGAGGCCTCATGTTCCCATTCGCAGTCACCGCTCCCCAAGGAAATTCTCCTTCACTTTGCATGCACCTCCACTGTGCTCATCGTCCTTTATAGTCACATGTTCATGTGTCATTCTCACCATCCGAGTGTGAACTCCATCAGCGCAGGGGCTGTGCCACATCCATCTTTATATGATGGCACCTGGCTCATTGTCTGCCAATGTAGAAGGATTTTCTCAATGTTTGTTGATTGAAAGGGTGCCACGTGCTGGGCACTCTGATAGAATAAGAGATTGGGAAAGGAGTCTGTGCCTACTCTTAAGGAGCATGCCATAGGGTGGGGCCAGCAAGGACCCAGCCATAAATACAACATAAGAATGCATGTGCAGGTGGCATTATCAATGAAACATTTGGGATGGGCCCTGAAGGATGCTGGGAGGAACTTGCAAACAGTGGATCAGCAAAGGGAGAAAGCATGTGGTAACTTTAAGTTGTCTGGTAAATCTGAACTTGCCCAGGTGACATTAGGTAAGTGTCAAGAAGCAGTGGAAGATGAGTTTGGAAACCTGGATGAGCCTAGATGACTGAAGGTCATAGGTTGTTAATTTCCTTCTTCAAATGATGAAGAACTACTAGAAGTCTCTGCTGCACCAAGAATGTTGTGGGTAGATGGACAGACATCGCTTTTAGAATTAAATGTAACTGGATTGTTGAGAAGGACATGGCGGGAATCTTGACTAAATTGCATGTGGAGCAGTAGAAAGACAGGATCACAGCAGTGTTTTAGAAGGTGGTTTCACCAGGGTGCGAGGAATGAGATTTGGACGAGGGGCAGGAGGCACGAGGGCTAGTGTGGGGGGGGCCAGGAGTTCTGAGGGCCTGAAGACGTGCTTCATAGGTCCAAGGAAGGAGGTAAAGCGATTTGCAGCCTGAAGCACTGTGAGAATCACTGTCATCAACAATTAACTAGTTTGAGAGAGCTGGGTTGGCCAGGAGGAGGGGCGAGAGGCAAGATGAGGAGCTGCATTTCAGATGTATGAAATCTCAGGTGCTAGGAACACATCCTGGAGGATATTTCCAACAGATCACTGGAAATATGTAAAAACAAGATGCAGAAGTGGCAGAGACATTTGGTTCTTCTTCACATAAAGGGATAGATGACAAAAGCCACATGACTTTATGAGCCCATGGAAATGAGTGGGCCCTAGATAGAAAATTCCAGAACCAAAACTTGGGGAAAGCTTTCACCTAGGGGGCAGGAAGAAAAAAGCCAGCAAAACTGGCATTAGGGATCCAAGAGGGCCAGGAACAAAAGGTGCTGGAGAGATGATAGAGAGATGCAGAAAGTTCAAGGACATTGAGGGTGGAGCAAATGTGTGTATCTCATAACTGGAGAATCACTGGTGACAAGAGGGCACTTCCTGTTGAAAGATCAGGACATAACCAAAAATGTATCAGGGAACTGCAAACTTAAATGCTTACAAGGACGGGACAAGTAACACGTGGGCACAGTGGGTCAGAGGACACTGGGATGACCAGGTGATCACACTCCACCCACCAAGAGTGGCTGTGCCCCAACCATTGCTGCCACGTGGAAAGCGCGGCCTAGCTCTCTGAGCTTTATGGAGACCAGCTGAAATCCTTATTTTTAAGTGAAACTTCCTAACTTAAAAACACTGCAAGAATCAAGTAAAACAATCTTATAGGCTGTGTCTGGTATTTGAGGCACCATGTCCAGCAACCTCTGCTAGGTGTGAAGCCATGGAGGATAGAACAGGAATCTTCTGAGACTGAAGGGAGTGCAAGGGTAGCCAGTCTGATGGGTGTTTTAGAGACTGAAGTGCTGGCAGGTGTCAAAGGGAAGATTAGATATTCTAGGGGGTAGAGCTTCAAGGTGGGGGGCAGAAGGCATGAGATTTTTAGGAAGAAGAGACATCTTTTCCTTTCAGATGAGAGGGATGGTGAGAAATGGAAAGGTGTCAAATATTGGCTACGGGGGTTGAGGTGAGTGAGGGAAAATTAAGGACTATGAACTTAATGTCATCAATGAACTCTAAGAAGAAGGTCTTGAGATTACATGCTGAGGACGAGGGAGGCAAAGGCTGCACTGGGGCCGTGGGAGGCCGGGCAGTGTTTGCAACAGTCCCCAGGGTCAGATTTAATCAGTGACAAATCCAACAAATAAAGACCTGGTTAATATTGACAGAAAACATCTATTGGGACTTTCCATTTAACCAATATTTTTACGTGGCTTCTGCGTTCTGAGCACTGAGCTAAACCCTGGGGATTTCCAGTCAAGTTAAGGAGCTAGATGAAGAAATAAGTAAATATCACAAACCAGTAAATGTTCTAAAAGGGGTATAAACAGGGTCCTATTGAGAAAAGGGAGACACACCCTGGAAGTCTTTCTGAGGAGGGGGCATTTAAGACTGTGGTTGGAAGGTCAGTTGTAGTTACTGTAAAGAAAGTGGGGACAAGTCAGAAGAGGCAATACATACACAACACCACAGGCCACAACCAGCATGGCCCATTCTTGGAATTGCAGTTCATTCTGAGTGTCTGAAGGGGAGTGCCCTTGGCGCTCAGGAGATGAAGTTGAAGAGTTAACATGGGGAAGCATGAGTGGTCATAGACTTTGGGTGTGCCCTGTGGACAAGGAAAAGCCACAGAGGAATTTCAAGCATGACAGTGACATCATCACCTTGTTTGTTAGAAAGAGCACACTGACTGGAAACAAGATCAAGGAGGAGGCCAATTTTCCCGTGCAGTTTTGTACCTAGGCACAGATGATACGTCTTGATTGTTTTAATCTAATTATGGCAATCCCAATCTCTTTACCCACTGATTGATCTAGGGTTGGAGCATGCAACCCACTTTAGGCCAATGGGGTATGAAAGGACATCTGCAAGGAGCTTCTGGGAAAGAGTTCTCTAATAAAGAAGAAATACTCGAGACACAAACTTCTATTGTTCCTTTCCTTCCTCTCTTTCTGCTTGTTGCTCTGTGAGGAGGTAATGTTTGGAGCTGTAGCAATCATTTTGAGGTTATGAGGCAGTAAGTCTAGGATGAAAGCCACCACGCTGAAAATGGCAGAGCGGAAGACAGACCCTGGGTTCTTGGTGTTGGAGGAAGTCACTGAGAGCGTGTGACTACCAGCTGACCCTCAAGCTGGACCCAAGCACTTGGAGGCTCCTCCCCCTTCCTGTCCTTGGAATGTACATTCTGCCCACTGTTTCCATTGCCAGAGCCCTTTCAAGGATACAACCTTGAGAGAGTAATGTGTGGTTAGTTGAGACTGTCTGGACTATGTATGTGACTGAACCTCCTTAAAGCCTCTATGTCAGCTTTTAAGATTCTGGCATTCTGGTGGATGCGACAATCTACTCATCCTGCAGCGGCCATAGAACATCCTCATATGTGGGTTCCCTTGCTTCTTGAGCCCGCCACCTACCTATCTGGAGGGCCAGCCTCACCCTTCAATCTCTCCTTTCCCTCCCTGTAAGGGGCTGCTTTTGGGTTTCACCCACATTGCCAACCAATGCCTGGTGACACTGTTCTGTTTCCAATACCACTCTGGGGTGGCCTGTCCTGAACTTCACCAAGACAATCATGACTAACTGGATTTTTTGTTAATTGCCACACTGCCTTACAGTGGCCACCGCAGTAGAAAGTTTATAGAGCAAGAGTTCCTAAATGGCTGGAGGGACCATACTCACGCGGAATGCTCTTTCTGTGCTCAGGAGACTAGATGCAAACGCTGGTTAATCTTTCTCATCTCTCACCAGTCTTTATCCTTCTCTTCCTCACGTCTCACCTGGAGTAGGGAAGCTGCCTTACTCCTCCTTGTGCTTGTCTTTGTAGTTTTACTCCAAACAGAATTCGTTTCTCTCATTTGAAATCCCAGTGTCTCAGCATTTATTATGTTAAATTATAGTTAATTAGGAGGCCAGGGGTCTTATTTTCTTTATCTGTGTGCCCTTGACACAAAGCCTGACAAATATTTGATGCTCAAAAAACGTGTTTTAAGTGGTATTTTTAGATAGGGGGCCTGGATAACAATGCAAAGAATATTGGACCTATTTTGTATATGTCCCAAGATTTGCCTTGCTAGCCTCCAAGCTGCTTGCTAAATGGAGAGAGCCCTGGTGGTGTTTCCATGCCCTGGTGTGAGGACCCTGTCAGGCCTGGCCTCTGTCGCCCACATGTAGTGGGAGCTGCAGTGCAGCCTAGAGTGTGAGGCCAGCTCAACCTGACTCACTGAGTTTGTCTCCTCCCCCCACTTGCAGGCAGCACTGTGGCTGCCTGGAGAGGGCCTGCATTACAAGCCCAGGCATGCAAGGGAGTCGTCCCCCTGTGGGGTGTCTAGTTTGGCCAAAGAGAGACAGAAGGTGAAAAGGAACCTGCACGTTAAATCCTCCCCTCCCTCCCTGATGGACCACTCTGTGCATATGATTTCATGTGGCCTGACCCAGAGACTCGGTTTTCTCATGATGCCGTAGCCAGTCCTCGTATGCACCGCTTTGTGTTCGCTATTTCTCCACCCTTACCGGCTTTCTTTTTACTCACTCTTGCTGCCCTGGAATTGTATCTCTTTCTTTCCAGTAATATTAGCATATACCCCCGCCTCAACCTTTGTGTTCTAGGCTAAGACCAAGAACACAGCTATGATTCAAAATCGACTTTCTCATTGAATATTTGTGATGACACCTCAGTTTACATTTTTCCTCAAACATGGCAGCCAGGGATGCCAAAACAGCACAGGACTTTTGAAAGCTCTTTTTGTTTAAGTAAACCATTACTCATGAGTAGCCTTTCTTAAAAATCAGTCTGTCCATTTTTAAATGTTCTAAAGGAGGTGAAACAAGGTCTCAAAGGCAGTAAATTAACTCCTAGGATAAGCAAATATTTAATTGTCCTTGAGTGTGAATACTTAGTTGCCAGTTTGAGCTTGATAAGGATTCCTTTAAAGTGATACTATTTCTCAAGTCATCAAGCCTGTGTTGACAAGTTTCTTGAAAGAGAGTTGGAAGAATAATGGAAAGATACATAATTAGCCTTTGCTTGATGTTTGGTTATCTTAGTGTCATCTAATATCAATAAAAGCTACAGCCAGTGATCAGAATATCTGAGTTATTTTCTTTTGGCAGATAGAGAACACTGTAGTATCTATTAAGCATTATTCTATTTATCACAGACATCTTTTTTGATGTAGTTAAATTTTTTTATATTGAATACATGTAGGAATTATATATAATTAATGGAAATGTCCTCAAGGAGGCCCTGACCAGGTAGTTAAGTTGGTAGAGCATTGTCCAGATACCCCAAGGTTGTGAGTTCAATCCCCAGTCAGGACACATAAAGGAACCAACCAATGAATGCACAAATAAATAGAACAACAAATCAGTGTTTCTCTCTCTCTTTCTCAAATCAATAAAAAAAAAACATTAACTTACATTAAAGATTTTAACCTACATAATCTTGCCCAAGATATAAGAAACAAAGTCAGAGCATTTTAGCATGTTGCTAAACTACCCAGAGTAGAAGCACATGGACAAACTGAAAAGAAAAAAAGGAATAAATACTGAGCCTGTTCTGGGAAGGAGCAGCAGGGGAGCTGTACAAATTGTAAGGGATCCATCAAGAAAAAAATTCAAATAAAGAGGTGAAGAAGAAGGAGGAGGAGGGAGGAGGAAGAAGAAGAAAAAGGAGGAGGAGGAAGAAGGAGGATGATGGGGGAGAAGGAGAAGGGGGAGGGGAGGAGGAAGAGGAGGAGAAGAAGAAAGAAAAGAGAATATAATAAATCTGGCAAGGATTACATTCTTGATAAATTTAATTTCAGATTATTCAACCATACTTTCTTGAAAATAGAAAAATCTTCAGAACTCTCCTGAATCCTAAGTGAGATTGGAACATAATATTGTAGCATTCATGTTGAAATATATACATGTTAAACACAGCCAACTCTCAACTGTCCTAATGAATAAGGGTACAGTGCACCCCAAATCAATCAACAAATGTTTGTTAAATGCTAATGATAAGGATTTTGCCTAGAGACCATGGTTCAGGTTCCTGCAACTATATTCCCTGACCAAACTGGAATTTGTCAGCATCAACTATGACCTGCTTCCTAACTGAGCTTTCCTGGTCACTGAGGCCTTCTGGAGATGAGAAGATAATAACGAATAGAGAATGAATGATAAGGGAGATAAGATGTTTTCAGAGGATAGTTTGAAGAGGACAGTGATCCATCTGTGGGGGCGGGCTGGGAGGGACTGGATGGAAGAAGGATTAGCCAAAGAACAAATGAGAGTGTGCGCATAACCCACAGACACCCATAGCAGTGTGGCATTGGCCAGAGAGGGAAGGGGGGCGGTGGGGGCTGGGTGGCTGTGGGCAAAGCCGGGGTGGGAATTGGGACATCTGTAATAGTGTTAACAATAAGAATAAAGGGAAAAAAATACACTGATCCAAACGTTGTCCCAAGAACAAGAGGAATAAGGAGAAGCCTTTGGATTTACTTAGAACAGCCGCTGGTGTTCTTTGTGAGAACAGTTTCAGACTCTCTCTTCTGGCCATAGGGGGATCACTGGAACTGGGATTAACTGTGAACAACTAGAAAACTGGACAAAATATATGAAACAAATATTTTCAGGTTTTAGACAAGTCCTGTGGGACTGATCTCTGAGAGAAGGTGGTCCTAGGGTCATCCTGGCTTTCTGCCTGAAGACTCACGCCTGCCACGAAGCAGGGGAGGGGACCCCATGTGACATGTAGTGGTCCTACTGAGTCCAGGAGATGAAGACAGGAGCTCAGAGAGCTGAAGGGTGGCGTCGCAGAGAGGAGGAAGGTACCTGAAAGAAGAGCCCCAGAAATACACATAGACTCCTTTTGAATTTTTGCTGCATGCAGTGAAACTCCACAGTGTGGACAGAGAGAGGCTGGGGAGCTGTGAACTGAACGGTTCCTGGTTTTACCCAGGGCTGAGATTGCTCAAGCTCTGACCTGCCCGAGAGCTATCCTTGTTGATAACTAGGAACCTTCTGTAGAGACCCTTGTCGATGTAAGAACATCCAAACCTGTAGAGAATGTTTATAAAAATTTATTTGAGCCCAACAGCGGATACACCTGGAAATGAGATCTCCACAGGCTGAGAATAATGCTTCTTAGAATAGCAGGTTGCAGTTTCTTTTACACATTTTACATTAAAGAGGGGACCACGAAATATTACATGAAGGTAGGAGAAGGCAAGGCAGGGATCAGATTACAGCATAGTGAAGATTTTGTTCTCTCTTGAGAGTGGCCTCTGAGGGGTCTGAAAAGAGTCATTTGAGAGGTATGTTAACCTGGAGGCACAGAAACAAAGGACAGGACTTGCTTAAGGCAAAGATAAACCTTCTGCTCCTGGGGTGTGACCACTCACCATGACCTGCCCAGTTAGGAATGTGTGATCAGATCGCCCAGTGATGTTACTTTCTGAGAACCCTTTTTCCATCCACACTCTAAAAGGGCCATGCTTTAGCAGTGTTGCTAAACTACTCCTAGAATAAAGGTTACTTTATGTCTGCCCTAAAAAGGCTTAAAACCAAGCTCGAAAGGATCAAGCACTTTTACTGCTTGACACAACAAAACATGGCAATCTTTAAAGGATGACAACAAAATCTAGACACTCAACAATTTAAAATCCACTGTATCTAGCATAAAATAATAACAACAACAATAACAACAACAACACTAAATATGTCAAGAAGCAGAAACATGACCTGTAGCCAGAAGAAAAATTACTCAAAGAAAACAGACCCAGAAATGTTAGAGATGGATAAAATCAGCAGATAAGAATGTTAAAGCAGCTGTAAGAACTATGCTTGACTAATTAAGTGAAAATATAAACAAAGTGAGGAGATAAATAGAAAATATTTTTAAAAAATAAAATTTCAGTGAAGTGGTGGAGAGGGACAGCAGACTGCAAAAAGGAAAGGGATGAGGAGGACAAAAAGAAGATAGTGGGCAAAGACTGTTTATTCAAAAAGTATGGCTGCAAAGAGGAAGGGGCAGCAAGAACTGTTAAAGGCTTGGGTTGTTTTTGCTATTAAGAGAATAAAAAAAGAAAAGCTAAAGGTGAAAGCTAGAGAGAAGAAGGCAGCTTAGAAAGAAAGATTTAATCCTTATTTATTATTTACTTGGTAGTCAAATGATCTTTAATTGAAATATTTTCCTTTGTAGTTTGTGTGTGTGTTTGATTTTTTAATATATATTTTATTGATTGTGCTATTACAGTTATCCCATTTTTTTCTCCCTGTTATTCCCCTCCACCCTGCACTTCCCCTCCCACCAGCATCCCCTCCCCTTAGTTCCTATCCATGGGTTGTACATATAAGTTCTTCGGATTCTCCATTTCCTACACCACTCTTAACCTCCCCCTGTCTGTTTTGTCCCTACCATTTATGTTTCTTATTTCCTGTACCTTTTCCCCCATTCTTGACCCTCTCCCACTCCCCACTGATAACCCTCCATGTGATCTCCATTTCTGTGATTCTGTTCCTGTTCTAGTTGTTTGTTTAGTTCATTTTTGTTTTTGTTTTTTTTTTTAGGTTCAGTTGTTGATAGTTGTGAGTTTGTTGTCATTTTCCTGTTCATATTTTTGATCAACTTCTTTTTCTTAGATAAATTCCTTTAATATTTCATATAATAAGGGTTTGGTGATAATAAACTCCTTTAACTTAACCTTATCTGAGAAGCACTTTATCTGCTTTTCCATTCTAAATGAAAGCTTTGCTGGATAGAGTAATCTTGGATGTAGGTTCTTACCTTTCATAACTTTGAATACTTTCCAGTTCCTTCTTGCCTGTAAGGTTTCTTTTGAGAAATCAGTTGACAAACTTATGGGAACTCCTTTGTAGGTAACTGTCAGTTTCTCTTGCCAATTTTAAGATTCTCTCCTTCTCTTTCATCTTGGGTAATGTAATTATGATGTGCCTTGGTGTGTTCCTCCTTGGGTCCAAATTCTTTGGGACTCTCTGAGCTTCCTGGACTTCCTGGAAGTCTATTTCCTTTGCCAGACAGGGGAGGTTCTCTTTCCTTATGTTTTCAAATAAATCTTCAATTTCTTGGCCTTCCTCTTCTCCTGGCACCCCTATGGTTCAACTATGGTTCAACAACTTTAAATGTTGGAACATTTAAAGTTGTCCTGGAGGTTCCTAAGCCTCTCCTCATTTTTTTGAATTCTTGTTTCTTCATTCTGTTCTGGTTGAATATTTATTTCTTCCTTCTGCTCCAAATCATTGATTTGAGTCCTGGTCTCCTTATCTTCACTGTTGGTTCCCTGTATATATTTACTTATTTCACTTTGCATAGCCTTCATTTCTTTCTCTATTTTTCTACCATACTCAACCATTTCTATGGGCATTCTTGTTACCAGTGTTTTGAACACTGCATCTGATAGGTTGCCTATTTCTTCATTGCTTAGTTCTATTTTTAGAGCTTTGATCTGTTCTTTCAATTGGGCCATATTTTTTGTCTCAGTGTATCCATAAGAGGTAAAGCCTTAGGTATTTGCCGAGCAGGGCAACCCAGGCTGCTGCATTATGGTGCTGTATGTGGGGAAGGCATCTGAGAGGGAACAATACCACTTGCTGGACTCTCAGCTGGTCTTCAGTTACTTCCCCCACTACCCACAAACAAATTTGGCCCTTCTGGTGCTGATTCCCAAGTGGGTGGGTTTGTGTGCATTCTAGGACTCTGTGAGTCTCTCCAATGAACTCTTCTGTAAGGTTGGGAGTTTATTCTGCTGTTGCAACCCCTACAGATTTTTTCAGTCAGTCGTTTTGAGGTTTTATTTCCCCGAGCTAGAACCCTGGGTTGCATGGTCTCACTTGCTTCCCAGTTGTTCCTCCCAGTGTATCTGCATGCAGATGTGAGACTGCCTGGTCCTCCAGCTACCACCTTGCCCTGATTCCTCTCTGCCCCAGCTGCCTCTCTCCTACCAGTCTGGATGAATGTTTCTTTAACTCCTCGGTTGTGAGACTTCCACACAGTTTGATTTTCTGGCAGCTCTGGTTATTTTTTGGTTTTAAATTTGTTGTTGTCCTTGTTTTGGTTGTGCAAGGAGGCACAGTGTGTCTACCTGCACCTCCATCATGGCTGGAAGTCCTCCCTTTGTAGTTCTTGACCAGCTGGGCATTCACTGTTGATGTCATCTATGATTTCATGAGGGTGGCGGCCATCAACATTGCAACCCACAGACTGGGAAGTCCCCAGGATCTCTGTAATGGTTCCAGAGTGTTCTCTAGTTGAAGATTGGTGGGGGCCACATTTGTTCTTTGAGGGCTTTGATGATCAGGGAAGAGGCAGAAGTCACTACCTCAACCTGGGCCCATCTGTTCTGAATGGTCAGTTTCACTGTCATCCTCAGACCCTTCCAATCACTGGTTGCTTTGGCAATGTCATCACCAACCTTTTTGGGGGACAGGCCCAGGGGGCTAATCTAGGGTTCCAATCTTGAGGACCAAGCCAGGCATGGCCCCATCTTCCCTACCAGTGTACCTTAGGTATATGATTTTGATCTCCTTCGGATTGAACTTCAGCTTCATGGTCGAGGTGAATGGTATCAGATGAACCTGGATTCAGATAACACACAAAAATTGTACCTTAGCCTCCTCTGAGACAAAAGCCTGAAGCGATCTGATTTATAGAAAGAGGAAGTTATATGAGGTTAATGGCTTTAGGAAGCTTTAGGAGAGAAAACTTCAATCTCTAAAGAGAAGATGAATGATTTCCCCCCTACACAATGGTAAGAAGATGAATATAAGATAGAGACAGAAAGTTCAAGGGAATTAAGGCCAGAGTGACTAATGGAGCTTCACCAAACAGGAGACAAATCTTTCACTCAGAGGCCACAGGACTGGGGAATCCAGTGAGAGAAAAGATGAGAAGAGGGAACCTGCACCAGTGACTGTGGGAAACAAGCCTCAGAGAAAATATGAACAATGAATGAAAGGATTGCAGAGATGTAACACCAATTATCCCAATTTCCCCCAACACAAGAATTGATTAGATTCCAGAATCAGTGAGAGGGAAATTATCAAATGCACATGAAGAGAGATTTGAGTTTAAGTATTCAAAGGAAAATGATTTTTCTTTTCATATTAGTATGCTAAACCCTAGTGAAAACATTCTGGGAATGGTGATGTTGAGGGGGTTAGAATTGAAAAGGAACTGTAGGCTGTATGGCATGGCGAGGTGAAAGGCAGGCCAGGAGTTAGAAGACAGAATATTGTGTCTGCTCTCTGACACTGACCATCACTGTGGGTTACTCATGTCACCTCACAGTGTCTGTCTCTGCATCTGTAAAATGGGCAAAATGCCCGCTATGCCTACTCTGGGAGAATTGCACAAATCAAATGAGGGTATACCCTCATATACATGAGAGTATATCAAATGAGTGTTTAGCTTTGTATGCTGCTAAATGCTGTAAAATGTGTTTTAGACCTTTTGTGGGCACTTAAAAATTTATTTATTTATTTATTTGTTTTTAGAGAAAGGGGGAGGGAGAAATAGAGGGAGAGAAACATTGGTGTGAAAAGACATATCAAAAATATATCAATCAGTTGTCTCTCACACACACTCAACTTGGGACTTGGCCTTCAACCCAGTCATGTGCCTTGACTGGGAATCAAAGAGGAACCTTTTGGTTCACATGCCAGCACTCAATCTACTGAGCCACACCAACCAAGGCAAAAATTTTGTGGGTGTTTACCCAGCCTACAATGACTAATTTTTCTGAGAGTTGCCTTCCTGTCCACTGGAATGACTCCACTCCCCCGATGTTTTACTATATCACTATAACCAACTGTGCACAATTGACTGCACCAGAATTGAACACAGGATTTTCAATGGGCCAATGAGATTTTCTCTCCTGAGAATTTATTTTAATTTTATTTTTTTATTAATTATGCTATTACAGTTGTCCCATTTCCCCCCTTCATTCCCCTCCACCCTGTACACCCTCTCCCACCCACATTCCCCCCCTTTAGTTCATGTCCATGTGTCATAAGTTCTTTAGCTTCTACATTTCCCATACTATTCTTACCCTCCCCCCGTCTATTTTCTCCCTGCCATCTATGCTACTTATTCTCTGCACCTTCACCCCCTCTCTCCTGTTCCTACTCCCCTGTTGCTAACACTCCATGTGACCTCTATTTCTGTGGTTCTGTTCCTGTTCTAGTTGTTTGCTTAGTTCATTTTTGTTTTTGTTTTTGTTTTTTTTAGGTGTGGTTGTTAATTATTGTGAGTTTGCTGTCATTTTACTGCACATGCTTTTGATCTTCTTTTTCTTAGATAAGTCCCTTTAACATTTCATATAATAAGGGCTTGGTGATGATGAACTCCTTTCACTTGACCTTATTTGAGAAGTGTTTTATCTGCCCTTCCATTCTAAATGAAAGCTTTGCTGGATAGAGCAATCTTGGATGTAGGTCCTTGCCTTTCATGACTTGGAATACTTCTGTTCAGCCCCTTCTTGCCTGCAAGGTCTCTTTTGAGAAATCAGCTGACAGTCTGATGGGAACTCCTTTGTAGGTTACTGCCTCCTTATCTCTTGCTGCTTCTAGGATTCTCTCCTTCATTTTTACCTTGGCTAATGCAATTATGATGTGTCTTGGTGTGTTCCTTCTTGGGTCCAACTTCTTTGGGACTCTCTGAGCTTCCTGGATTTCCTGGAAGCTCAGAGAGCTTCCTTTGCCAGATTGGGGAAGTTCTCCTTTATTATTTGTTCAAATAAGTTTTTCACTTGCTGCTCTTCCTCTTCCCCTTCTGGTACCCCTATAATTCAGATGTTGGAACTTTTAAAGATGTTCCAGAGGTTCCTAAGTCTCTCCTCCTTTTTTTTTTTAATTCTTGTTTCTTTTTTCTTTTCTCTTTGGTTGTTTCTTTCTTTCTTCCTTCCGTTCCACTCCATTGATTTGAATCCCAGTTTTCTTCCCATTACTATTGGTTCCTTATGCATTTTCCTTCATTTCACTTAGTGTAGCCTTCATTTTTTCATCTAATTTGTGACAAAATTCAACCAATTCTGTGAGCATCCTGATCACTAGTGCTTTGAACTGTGCATCTGAGAGGCTGGCTATCTATTAGTCGCTTAGTTGTATTTGCTGTGAAGCTTTGATCTGTTCTTCCATTTGGGCCATTTTTTTGTCTTGTCGCGCCTGTTACGTATGAGGGGTGGAGCGTGAGGTGTTCACCAGGGTGGGGCAACCCAGTCGCTGGGTTGTGACGCTGTATGTGGGGGCAGAGTCTGAGAGGGAACAATGGCGTTTGCTCTGCTCTCCATTGGATTTCAGTCCCTTCTGCTGCTTCCCCCAAGCAAACTGGGCCTTTCTGGAGCTGATTCCCGTGTGGGTGAGCTTGTGTATGTTCTAGGACCCTGTGGGTCTCTCCAACGAACTTTCCTGTGAGGCTGGGAGTTGCTCCAGCAACCTTATCCCCGACAAGTGTTTTCAATTTGTGTTTTGAGGCTTTATTTCCTGGTGCTGGGACCCTGGGTTGCGCAGTCTGTCTTGCTCCCTAGTTTCACCTGGTTTATCTGCACATGAATGTAGGATCACCTGGTCAGCCATCGCCCTGTGCGCTGTGCCCCGCTTCACAATCGCCACCTCGCTGGGTCTTCCGTTGCCGCCCTGAGCCCGTGGTTTGTTGGCTGCTGCGTTGCGCACCCAGTGCCGCGACCCCTCTCTGCCCCGCCACCAACCCTGCCCCTCCTACCAGTCTAGATGAATGTGTTTATTTTAACTCCTTGGTTGTCGGACTTCCATACAGTTCAATTTTCTGTCAGTTCTGGTTATTATTTTGTTTCTAAGTTGTTGTTGTCCTTATTTGGGTTGTGCGAGGAGACACAGTGTGTCCACCTATGCCTCCATCTTGGCCAGAAGTCCTCTCTTGAGAATTTAGAACTTGGAACAAGATTTTTCTGTTTGAACTGGTGATTTGAATAGAAATGTAAACTCTGGAGCAATGAGTGGTCATCTTCTGCCTGCTGAAGGCATGGAAATGCACAGAAAGCTAGGCAGAGCAAGACTGAGAAAAGAAGAGTGAGCCCTGACTAGTGTGGTTCGGGTCGCCGATGCGATTCCTGCTCAGGGCACACACAGGGGTTGCAGGTTCATCCCTGGTCGGGACACATAAAAGAGGCAACCAATTGATGTTTCTGTCTCACATTCATGTTTGTCTCCCTCTCTCTCTCCCTTCCTCCCCTTTGTTTGTTTCTCTAAAAATAAACACAATGTAAAAAAAAAAAGAAGAAGAAGAAGAGAGGACCAATACTTCTGATAGCTGTGCAGTTCCAGGTTCTCCCTCCTGAGGACTGACTGCTTTAATGCCTTGGGAATCTGTGAAACACTCCTCTGTTCTATATAATTTATTTTTGCATAATATGGCTCAAGGTTGTTCTGTAATATTCAACTAAAGAATCTTTTAAAAAATATATTTAATTGATTATGCTATTACAGTTGTTCCATTTTCTGCCTTCACTCCCGTCCACCATGCACACCCTCTCCCACCCACATTCCCCCCCTTTAGTTCATGTCCATGTGTCATAAGTTCTTTAGCTTCTACATTTCCCATACTATTCTTGCCCTCACCCTGTCTATTTTTTACCTACCATCTATGCTATTTATTCTCTTTATCTTTTCCCCCTCTCTCCTCCTCCCACTCCCCTGTTGCTAACCCTCCATGTGATCTCCATTTCTGTGGTTCTGTTCCTGTTCTATTTGTTTGCTTAATTTGCTTTTTTTTTAGGTGTGGTTGTTACTGACTGTGCATTTGATGTCTTTTTTTACTGTTCATATTTATATATTCTTTTTCTTAGTCCCTTTAACATTTCATATAATAAGGGCTTGGTGATGATGAACTCCTTTAACTTGGCCTTATCTGAGGAGCGTTTTATCTGCCCTTCCATTCTAAATGAAAGCTTTGCTGGATAGAGCAATCTTGGATGTAGGTCCTTGCCTTTTATGACTTGGAATACTTCTTTCCAGCCTCTTCTTGCTTGCAGGGTCTCTTTTGAGAAATCAGCTGATAGTCTGATGGGAACTCCTTTGTAGGTTACTGTCACCTTATCTCTTGCTGCTTCTAGGATTCACTCGGCATTTTTACCTTGGCTAATGTAATTATGATGTGCCTTGGTGTGTTCCTTCTTGGGTCCAACTTCTTTGGTACTCTCTGAGCTTCCTGGACTTCCTGGAAGTCTATTTCCTTTGCCAGATTGGGGAAGTTCTCCTTTATTATTTGTTCAAATAATGTTTCCACTTGCTGCTCTTCTTCTTCCCCTTCTGATACCCCTATAATTCAGATGCTGGAATGTTTATAGATGTCCTGGAGGTTCCTAAGCCTCTCCTCCTTTTCTTGAATTCCTGTTTCTTTTTTTTTTTTTTCCATTTGGTTGGTTGGTTGTTCCTTTCTTCCTTCTGGTCCACTCCATTGATTTAGTCCCAGTTTTCTTCCCATTGCTATTGGTTCCTTGTGCATTTTCCTTCATTTCACTTATTGTAGCCTGCATTTGTTCATCTAATTTATGATCAAAGTCAACCAATTCTGTGAGCATCCTGATTACCAATGCTTTGAACTGTGCATCTGATAGGTTGGCTATCTCTTGTTTGCTTAAAAGTACTGGATGAGGGGCTCTTAATTCTGTTTGAGCCATCTTCCCCACCCCTTTGGTCTTGTCGCGCCTGTTATGTATGAGGGGTGGAGCATGAGGTGTTCACCAGGGTGGGGCAACCCAATCGCTGGGTTGTGATGTTGTTTGTGGGGGTGGGGTCCGAGAGGGAACAATGGTGCCTGTTCTGCTCTCTCTAGGACTTCAGTCCCCTCTGCCACTTCTCACAAGTGGATTGGGCCCTTCTGGTGCTGGATCCCAGGCAGGTGGGTTTGTGAACTTTTTCGGACTCTGTGGGTCTCTCCAACGAGCCTCCTGTGAGGCTGAGAGATTCTCCCAGCACCTCAACCCCCACAGGTGTTTTCAATAGGTCCTTTAGGCTTTGTTTCCTGGAGCTGGGACCCTGGGTTGTGTGGTCTGTGTCGCTGCCTGTTTTCGCCTGGTTTATCTGTGCACGAATGTGTGACTGCAGACAGCCAGCTGCCTTGCACACCTCACTGGGTCTGCTTGTTGCCTTTCTCGCCCAGGGTCTGCCACCAGGTCTGTCAGCTGCCCCTGCGCTTCTGGGGTCCGCCAACTGCCGCCTGCGCCCCATGCGCCCACGTCTGCCAGCCACCACTTTTCCCTGCCGAGACCCCTTGACCCCTCTCTGTAGGCCTCCAACTCCACCCCTCCTTACCAGTCTGGATGTATGGTTGTAAGACTTCTGTTTGGTTCATTTCTCTCTGTTCTGGTTGTTTTTTGTTTGTAAATTTTTGTTGCCCTTAGTTTTGGTTGTGCGACGAGGCACAGTGCCTCTACCTACGCCTCCATCTTGGCTGGAAGTCCTCAACTAAAGAATCTTAACTAAAGCAATATAGTGGGTTGAACACTGTCCCCCACATCATGTCTACCCAGAACCTCTGAGTGTGACCTTATTTGAGAGTAGGGTCTTTGCAGGTTTAATTAGTTAAAATGAGATTATACTGGATTGGAGTGGGTTTAATCTGATTACGGTGTTCTTATAAGAATAGAAGAAGACAAGAAATATAAAGAAGGCCATATGAAGACAAAGGTGGGCAGAAATTGGAGTTTTGCTGCCATAGGCTGAGGACTGTCTATTCTCTAGATCTTTCAGAGGGAGCATGGTTCTGCTGACACCTTGATTTTTCACTTCTAGCCTCCAGAACAATGAAAGAATGAGTTTATGTTGTTTTAAGCTACCCAGTTTGTGATACTTTGTTACAGCAGCTCCAGGAAACTGAAAGGAGTATTATAGGATGATTTACCTCAAAATTGCTGCTTTTGAACTTGTTGTCATGGGAAGGGCTGTACTCTACAGTGAGAAGAAATTCTTGAAGCTATTAAGTAGCTTCTAGCTTCAAGCCACAGCCCCCTTTTGAGAAATAAGCCTTTAGTGGTTTGCTCTGCATAAAGTCGTTGTACTTCTAGCCACATAGAACCAATCTAACTACTCCAGCCAAGCTCAGTTGGAGCCCAAGTCCCCTGGCAATGGGCTAGTCAGAAGAAGGCCAAAAAGAGCTTGATGTCACATTGTCTAATAGGGACACTGTCCTTAGACAGTAACAAATCAACTCAAACCAGCCAGGAAGTATAGCTACTAAATAAACAAAGAGTAGGCAGTATCCCAGTCCATGCTGAGCCTTTGTTTTATTTCTCCACAAGCCTAGTGCCATCCCTGTCTGGGAAGGTCTATGATCAAAAATGGCTGCCCAGCCCTGATGGAGTAGCTTGGTTTGTTAGAGTGTTCACTCAATATCATGCACCAAGGTTGTGGGTTCAATCCCCAGTCAGGGCACATACAAGAATCAACCAATGAATGCACAAATAGATGGAACAATGAATCAATGTCTCTCTCTCCCTCTCCTTCCCCTCCCTCTCTAAAAATCAATTTAAAATAAGTAAATAAAAGAATGGCTGCCCAGCTGAGGACAGAGGACATCCGTGCTACCCCCATGAATCCTAGTAATAGACCCCTATTATTAGGGATCATATGGGTATACTTCCGGTTTCAACCTGTCTTAGTCTGCTCAGTCTGCCATAACATTATTGACTGGCTGGCTTAAACAACAGAAATTTATTTCTCACACTTCTGTGGACTGGTAAATCCAAAGATCAAGGTGCCAGCCAATTTTCCTGATAAGAGCTCTCTCTGGCTTGCAGATGGCTGCCTTCTTGCTGTCCTTACTGGCCTTTGTTTAGTGTGTACATGCGGAGAGAAAGAGAGATCTCTCTTCCTCTTCTTGTAAGGCCACCAGTCCTATCGGATTAGAACTCCAACCTTATGACCTCGTTTAACTTTAATTACCTCTTTAAAGTCCTATATCAAAATACAATTACAACCCTGGCTGGTGTGGCTCAGTGGACTGAGCATCAGCCTGAGAACCAAAGGGTTGCCGGTTCGATTGCCAGTCAGGGAAGATGCCTGGGATGTGGGCCAGGTCCCCAGTAGGGGGTGTGCAAGAGGCAACCACACATGGATGTTTCTCTCCTTCTCTTCCTTCCTCCCTTCCCCTCTGCCAAAAATAAAATAAATTTTAAAAAAGTATAATCACATTGGGGCTTAAGGCTTGAACATATGAACTTGGGAGGAGAGGCACACAATTTAGTTCATTTAGCCATAAGGTTTAGCAAACCTTAAAGCAGGGGTGTCCAACGTGCAGCCCACAGGCCACATGTGGCTCAGGATGGCTATGAATGTGGCCCAACACAAAATCGTAAATTTACTTAAAACATTATGAGATTTTTTGTGATTATGTGACACAATGTATTTAATGTGTGCCTCAAGACAATTCTTCTTCCAGTGTGGCCCAGAGACGCCAAAAGTTTGGACATCCTTGCAAGGATCTAACTAATAAAGGCTAGAGTATGTATGAATATTATGACCACAGAGGTTTAGTAAACATTTTACTAAAGTCTGTTTTAAACTTTGCTGTCACCTCCTATGCACCCTGGTGCTGTCACAAGAAATCCCTGGTCCTCTGTGGTCTCCCTTCCAGAATGTTTGATAGAAAGCTTGTTTCACAGGATTGGCTCAGCCCTGCTAGAAGGAAAAAGGCATTCTGGGAGTGTGGGCACAGCGTCAAAATTATTTTTTCTCCTTAGCATCTTATTAGAATCCTCACTAGACAAGCAACTGTCTTATCCATGATTCCAATGCAACGGTCAGAATGAAAGAAAATCTTAGATTATTTTTGTCACTTTGCCAAGACAAAGTGTTTCTAACCACATAAATGTAAAGGTGTATATATATACACATACATATATGTATATAAACATATATCAATGTATTATATTACATATATTTATGTATATATTCATACTTCCTATGTGCCAGGCATTGTGTTAAGTGGTGTGTGTGTGTGTATATATATATACACACACACACATACATATATTCATTTATCCTTATAAAAATCTCATGAAATAGGTATTATTATTAACTCATTTAACAGTCTAGACAATTAAGGCACAGAGAGGTTGAATAACTTGTCCAGGCTCATACAGTTAATAAGTGTTGATGTTGGGACTCGACCCATAAAGTTTGGCTTCAGACTTCATGCCCTAAACCACTATAGTTTTTTGTAAATAAACAACTACAAAATGTAAACAAACTATAGTGAAAATGTAAAAAGTACTACAGTAGAAATTATGTCAAAATACATATGGAATCAGATCATTTTATATTCTTTTGAATGAACCATCTCTCAGCCTACTAGTCTCTATGGACTTTAATAGCCATGTGGTGCTCTCAGTCCTAGAAATAAATACAGCTTTCCTTGGAATAAGACTGTATTAGTGTATGGCTCTGTGTGTTAATTTGGTCTGTTTTGGGACAGCGGGCAAGCCATTTGGTAGATGGGGAAAGATGCAAGGGCTTTCTTGTCACATTCAGCACGTCCTGAGCAAAGAGCTGCTCCCACTGTAGTTTTGTCCCCAGGGCAGAAAGGGAAGAAGATCGAGCTCCGTCCCATCACTCTCACTAGTCAAGTGCCCCTGTGTGCTCCAACAAGAGGTTCTTCTTAGTTGGATGAATGGATGTGTAGAGAGGCAAGAGGCCAGGACTTATGGGCTCAAGAATGTGTAAGATTTATTGGAGCTGCTGGTTAGAACACTGCTGTTTTCGTAAACTGGACCAAAATGCTCTCACACCAACCTTTCAGCAATAAAATAAATAGCCTCAGGTGTCTATCGACCTAAGAGGACCTGCTTGTAGTAGATATAACTGCCAAACCACTTGCTGGGAACTTGACAGATGAATCCTTTAGCTTTCAATCCAGGGTGAGAATTTGCACCAAAAAACAAGACTAATGCTTTTTAAAGAGAAGTACAAATTCCTATTTTCTTAATGTTTCATTCATTCATTGAACAAATATTTATTGATTCCCTAGTATATGACAGGCATTGTTCTTGCAGATTGGAATACATCAGTGAGGAAAACAAAGACTCATGTCCTCAAAGAATTTATACTCTAGTGTGGGGAGTAGATGATTAGACATAATAAGTAAATTATATAGTGTGCTAGGAAACTGTAAGTGTTATGGAAAAAGAAAGTAGAGCAGAATAGAAGGACTGAGTGTGTTGGGGACTGGTTGCACCTTAAATAGAATAGTTAGGGTAGGCCCATTGAGAAGGTGTCATTTGAGCAAAGATTTGAAGGAGTTGAGAGGATCAGCCAAATAGACATCTAGGGAAAGAGCTTACCAGGCAAAAGAAAGAGCAAGGCAGGACTGTGTCTGGTATGTTTGAAGAGTAGCAGAAGGCCCGGGTGGCTAGAGCAGTGGGAGGGGAAGGGTGGACTGTGGAAAGCAGGAAGAGGTGAAGAGGATCCGATGGTGTGTAAGCTGGAAGGCTGTTGTTGGGACATCTACTTATACATTGTAGGACTTGTACTCAGAATGAGAAGGGACTCCATTAGAGAGTTTTGAGCAGAGGAGTGACATGTTCTCTTACATTACAACCAGATCACTCTGACTGCTGTGCTGAGAGCTGACTGTATGACAGCCAGAGTGGAAACAGGGACACCAGTTAGAACGCAGTCACAGTGATCAAGAAGAGACAATGTTGGCACAGACAGGATTGGAATAGTAGGGGTGGTGAAAGTAGTCAGGCAGTCAGTTTTGGGGTAGAATTTGAGGCCACAGTCTGTTGGAGCCGCTACAAATTAGATGTGGTGAGTAAAGGAGAAAAAGATGAATTAGATGACCATGACCAGGTTGTTGGATGTATGAGGCTGGAGGTCAGGCGTAAAGTTTGGGCTGGAGATGTGAGTGGAGAAGTTGTTGGCCTAAAGACAGTATTTAAAGCCAAAGGCTGGATGAGATCATCAAGGAAGTGAGTGTAGATAGGGAGGAGGTCTAAGGACGAGGCCTTTCAGCTTTCCAACATCAGCGGTTGGGAGAAAAAAGGATTCAGCAGAGGAGACAAGATGGAGTGATCAGAGGTGGGAGGAAAACCTCAATGTTCAGTTCAGAAAACTAAATGAAGACAGTGTGTTGAGGAGGAGATAGGTATCAACTGTGTCGAATACTGCCAACAACTCAAGTAAGATGAGGACTGAGCATTGATCATTGAATTTAGCAGCATGAAGACTATTGGTAATTTTGCTAACAAATGTTGTTGGAGTGGTGGGGAAAATCCAGATTGAAATAGATTTACAGAGTGAATGGGTACATTTTATTTACTATGTATAAATTATATTTCAATAAAGTTGATTTAAAAGTACAGAAAGAGGGGAGGTATGAAGGAGGATAAGCAAAACTTAGAAATAACACAAATGTCCACCAACATGAGAATGGATTAATAAATTATGGTGTATTAATTCAGTGGAATATTATAGACTAAGCAGGGGTAAGGAAACTCTAGTGTAAGAGTCAAATCTGGCACAGGCCCCATTTCTGTAAAGTTTCACCAGGACAGAGCCACAGCCATTTGTTTAAGTGTTGTCTGTGGCTGCTTTCGTGGGCCACGGTAGCAGGGCTGAGTAGTTGTGCTAAAGTCCTTATGGCCTGTAAAGCCAGGTATTTACTACCTGATCCTTTACAGAAAAAGTTGCCAACCGTACACTGGAGCAATCAGAATGAGTGAACTATTGCTATTCATAACACCGTGGACTAATCTCACAAATATAATGTTGAGGGAAAGAAGCCAGATGCAGAGGATATACTCTATGACTCTACTGTATGAAGTTCAGAAACAGGAAAACTAATCTATGGTGCTAGCAGTTAGAACAGTGGTTACCCTGGCATTAGTGATTGGGAGGGGTCAGAAGGTAAGCTTCTAGGGTGCTGACGATACTCAATTTCTTTTTTTCCCCAGTTAGTATCCATCACCAGAATTACAAGATTTTTTTCTTGTGATGAGAATTTTTAAGATCTATTCTCCTAGCAACTTTCAAATATGCCATACAATGATACTCTTAAGTCTTGACCTGAGTGCTGGTTATCAGGATTATTCACCTGGTGAAAATTAACTGAGAGCTTAGAATTTGTGCACATTTCTAAATGTCTAAAATAAAGTTCACTAAAAAGTTAAAAATGACACTGAAGACAAGGGCTTTAACAACTCTTTTGGGAAGTTTTGTTGCAAAGGAGAGGAAAGAAATGAAGGGTAATTCAAAGATGAAGTAGGATTAAAGAAGGATTTTTTTCTTTTTTAAGCTGGGAGAAATAACAGCATGTTTGTATGTTGATGGGAGCAGAAAACAGAAAATTTCAGAGAGAGGAGAATGCTAAAGAGATGCCCTTGGCTAGGTGAGAGGGGATGCATCCAGCATACACGGAGAGGGACTGGCTTTGGGCAAGAGCACTGGGAGTTCATCTCTACTAATAGCACATTTTGGATAACTGAAGGCACCTACAGCCCGGCGCCTGTATTTATATGTAATCAAGAGTAATTCTTGGTTACCAAGGAATTCCTTCATGGTCTTTTTCAAAGCAGTTTGCTGTTGGCCATTTGGTGAATAACAATCTCACTTAAAATTCACTAGGTCCCACGTGCTTTTGCACAGATGTCAGTCAACACTCATCTCCCAAGAAACACAGTTTCTGTCTTTCTGATGAGGTGGCACAGTGCACCTCAGAGAGCTAGGGATAGCCTAAGGTCCCCATGACCAGCCACGATGGTGCCCAAGGTCTCTGCATTCATTTGCTAGAGCTGCCTTCATGAAGTACTGCAAACTGAGTGGCTTAACAACAGAAATTTATTGTCTTAACTGTTCTGAAAGCTAGAGAGTGACATCAAGATGTTGGCAGGGTTAGTTCCTTCAGAAGCTGGGAGAGAGAATCTGCTCCATGCTTTTCTCTTAGCATCTGGTGGTTCTCTGGTAATCTTTGCTGTTACTACCTCTTTCAAAGATTTTATTTATTTTTAGATAGATGGGGAGGGAGGGAGAAGGAGAGGGAGAGAAACATCAGTGTGTGAGAGAATCATTGATTGGTTGCCTCTCGAACTTGCCCTGACTAGGGACTGAACCTACAACCCAGGCATTTGCCCTGACAACCTTTTGCTTTGTGGAACAATGCCCAGCCAACTGAGCCACACCTGTCAGGGCAATCTTTGCTGTTTCTTAACCTGTAGATGTGTCACCCTGATCTCTGCCTTTATGTTCATGTGGTGTTCTCCCTGTGTGTGTGTGTCTCTTTCTAAATTTTCCATTTATATAAAGACACCAATCAAATTAGATTAGAGGCTCACTCCACTTCATAACCCCATCTGATTTAACTAATCACACCTATAAATAACCCTATTTCCAAATAAGGCCACATTCTAAAGTACTGAGAATTATAATTCAACATGTGTATTTAGGCCTTAGCCGGGTAGCTCAGTTGGTTAGAGCATTGTCCTGAAGCAACAAGATTGCAGGTTTGATCCCTGGTCAGGGCACATACAAGAATCAACCAATGAATGCATAAATAAGTGGAACAACAAATCAATGCTTCCCTCTCTCCCTCCCTTCCTCTCTCTCTCTAAAATCAATAAATTAAAAAGTTTAAAAAAACATATGTATTTGGGACAGGGAGACACGGCTCTCCCTGCCCTATGGCAGTCTTCTAATGCCACATTTACTGTCAGCCTTAATGGCAGTAGATTAGTTAATTGCAGACCAGATAGGACAGAGAATCAACAGGATTGAAAAGGCCTTCCTTGTGCACCTAACTCGCTGATGCCTGCCAGTCCTATCATGTGAACTTACTGTCTTCGATGTGACTGTTTTGACCCGTTTTTAGAAGCAGAACCTTGAAGAATAAGAGGTAACTACTGGGAAGGTGAAGCAGGAAGTTGCAGGGGGAGGTTACTTGAAGGCACGTTTCACAGTTTGGTCCAGGACCATATGTACTAAACACATGCTTGTCTTTTATAAAACAGCTGCTAGGGCTTAACCCCTGAGATTCTGAATAAGCAGGCCTGGAGCCCAGGAATCTGCATTTTAGCATGCCTAAGGTGCTTCTGATGCCACGCCTTGACAAAGATTTCCCTAGAGAACCAGTGATTAGTGGTTTAGGGAAACTGAAGCAACAAGACACTGGGTGGGAGCCAGACTGGTTCTTGTCACCCAGAGAGAGAGAGAGAGAACAGAACCATAGAAGCCCTGAGGTCCGAGCTGCAAAGGCTGGAGGAGACCATCAAGATCAGCCCCTCAATTTCCAGAGAAGAAAATAGAGCCCAGAGATGGTAAAGCCAGAGCATTTTGAGCACTTAAGGGTAGAGAGAGAAGCAAAAACAGTATTTCAATATAATAAGAGGATTACAATGGATAAAATGGAAGGAAGGAAGAGGAATGTGAGCTGGCTCTTAAGCCAGTGTCTAGATTAGATAGTGTCTTCTTTTCAGGTCGCAGCAATAGCCCAGCTTCAGAGTGGGCCACTTCCATGCTTCCAAGGTAGACCTGGGTTCCGGAAACAGGTATTTGCCCACACCACAAATAGGTCTGTTTTTAATGATTATTCATTGAAATTCACTGCTTCTTGTGGCTCTGCATTATCCTTAGCATGCAAAGATAAAATAAGAACCTGAGAAAAACACTTTGAGTCTGTGATTAAATTGGTAGATGATCTTCAATTAACACTGATTAGACTTTGATAATTAGACTTCCTGACAAAATTCTGAGTGATAATAATCTATGTCCCATAATTTCTTTACTGTTCCTGCACCTTGTTGACATCATCTAGTGTTCCCAAGAGCCTGTAATGGGCATTATCCTCTCTGGACAGACCTTTCAAGGGGAAAATCTGCTCCTGTCCTCTTCCTGCTTATCATCCTTCAGTGCTTCCTCACTGTCCACCCATTGGCTTATTCTTTCTCCCTTGGGGAACTGTGTTCCAAATTAATAACCTAAAAGGAAAAAGAGCAATTTGTACAAGGATATATGTAACAGCTTTATCCACGATATTAAAAATCTGGAAATAAACCCAATCCCAACAATAAACAACAGGGCTAAGCAAATCCTACTCTATCAATACACTGAACACCCAGTGCCTACTGTGAATAATAAGAATCTGGTCTACACTGAGGCATGACTGTGTGTCTAAATGTGTGTCTCAGGGAGGTAAACATGGAATAAATATAATAAACAGGATAATGAACACCCTGACTCAACTCTGTAAAAATATGCACATACGTGCACATGCTGACAAAGCCTAGACAGTAACAAAAAGTGATACAATGTTTGGTGTTGTGTGTAAATTCGATCTTCTGTTTAAGTGTGAGATGAAAATTTAAATGTGGAAAATAATGCTTTTGGGCTTTTCTTCTGGGGCCACTCACATAGGAATTTCTACTGTGAAGAGTAAACTAGACATGGAGCTTAAAACTTTAAGACCTTGGTGCATCAGAGTGGGCTAAGGACACAGTGACAGGTTCAGGTTGGGAAGTAGTGTCTGGGTCAAACCAAGTCAAATCAGAGCGGGGTTGGGCAGTATGGCAGCCAATGGCAGCTTTGCTTGGTGTGTTCATACACATACATGCGCATTGGGCGTGTAGTCACACCAGTTATTGCTGCCGCTGCAGTTCAAGGCCGGGGAGGAGTCACAGAGCAGGAAAGAATTTCCCTGTTAACTGAGAAAAAACTGGTCAGACTTGATCAAGCAGAACATTAGTGTGTGATGTCAAACTAACCTTATGTACAGTTTCAAACAGGCCTCAGGGGCAGTTCACCAAATTCTCTTTTTTTGTACTGTATTTGTCATGGGTAAAGCCATAAAAGCACCGTGTTGAAGCCTCACTATTAACGCAGATGGTTGAAGTACCCAAACTTTAGTATCTATTCAAATGTGTTTATTAGGTCTTTTCCTAGCTTTCTTTCATGCTTTTCCTCTCCTGCTAAATCATAAGGTATGTGCCTTTTGTACTTTTCAGTAAACAATGCCATCAGTAATTGAGTCCTCTTTACATCTACTGTTTTCACTTTGTGGAAATGAGGAGCAGGATGATGGTTAGGAGCCCTTCTAGATTTCCCTGGGGTTTCCATCTTTGCAAATCTGGATCCTCAGTCTTGGCTTATCCTGGCTTGATCGGCCCAAGAAAAACTGGCTCATACATCCCAAATTCAAGTGAGTCTGATTTGTATCAGAAAATCAATTCAATCATTTACAATGAGAAATGTATTTATGTTGGCCAGTTTGCAAGTTCTCTTCCCACAGAGGAAACCAAACAAAGATTAGAACTCTGTTGCTGGGTAAGCATAAGTTATTGGTACAAGGTTGGGGTCTGAGAGAGATTTATTTACAAATTGATCTACCTAGAAGTTCCTGATTCCCTTCCAATGTCAGTTCCTCCTAGCTCACACCTCACCTATTCTGTGGAACTTCTCTGAGCCCCTAGCCTTTGAGGAGAATTGATCACTTACCTGGCCAGGCAACCATACCTTTTATACCTCTATCACAGCCAATCATCTTGTAGTCTGCTAGTTATCAATATACCTGTTGCCCCTGCTATTTCAGTAACTGGGGCAAGGACCCTCTTAACCACGTTTGTCTCCTCAGTTCCTAGCATATAATAAATACTCAGTGCAGGATTACAGAATGAATGCATGTATGTATGAATGAATGATGAAGTGAGGAAGGAACTTATTTCTCCATCTACTGTAATGGCCTTCCCTAAATATTAAATGGATGTAGATAGATAGGAGAGAGAAAAGAGAACTCTGTTCTGTAATCATTACAGACCTGTCAAAACATGATACCATGGAGAACCTAGAAGAGCCAGTTGTAGGCAACACTCAATGCTTTACATCTTCACCCACACTGATCTGCTAATCTGACCCAACTGTATTATTCTCTGGTCTCACTTCAGGCCCTGGCTCATGCATGCCTTAGCCAGCCTCCCTGTTTTAGTAAACAATTTGACCCCCTCCACAAGCATATTGATTTAGGTTCTCCTAATCACCTTTTACCCACCTTCTCTGCCAACCTCTGCTAATCCTCAAGGCACTTGAGATCTCTACTTCTCAAATGGCCATTAGCATGACCTGGGAACTTGTTAGAAATGCAGAACTTCAGGCCCCAGAATTACTGAATCAAAATTGGAATTCTAAGATCCTGAAGTCACTTGTATGCATATTAAAGGTGCAGAAGCTTCAAATCTTTTATGAACCACTGCTTCTGCTCGTGGTTTTCCTCTTTACCTTGTATCCTGCTATTCTCAAGACATCAACATCCATTACATTAGTTATCTATGAAATCACCCCAACTCACCAGCTTAGAACAACAAAGACTTATATTTCACAGTTTCTGTGCCTCAGGAATCTGGGCAACACTTATCTGGATCCTCTGGCTCAGGGTCTCTCACAGGCTGCAATCAAGGTGTCAGCTGAGGCTGCAGCCATCTAAGGCTGGGTTGGGGGGTAGTCACTCCGAGTTCACTCATGTGGTTGTTGACATGCTTCAGGTCCCCTTGGGCTGTTGTACTGAGGGCCTCAGGTTCTCACTGGCTGATAGCTAGACACCTCTCTCAATTCCTTGCCTGATTGGTTTCCCCATTGGGCATCTCAAAATATGGCAGCTGGCTTCATAGAGCAAACAATTGACCAAGCAAGATGGAAACTAGATTCTTTTTGTAACATAATCTCAGAAGTGACAGCCCATCATTTGTGCCTACTTATCAGTTAGAGGTAAGTCACAAGGTCCAGTCTACACTCAGGGGAGGGGGCATACAAGGGTGTGAGTAACAGGGCTGGGGATCATTGGAGGCTATCTTAGAGACTGTGTATTGGGGTCTCCAACCCATGGCTGACAGGCTGCATGCGGCCCAGGATGGCCATGTATGTGGCCCAACACAAAATCATAAATTTACTTAAAACCTTTTTTTTTGCTCATCACTTTTTGTTAGTGTTTGTGTATTTAATGTGTGGCCTAAGACAACTCTTCTTTTTCCAGTGTGGCCCAGAGATGCCAAAAGGTTGGACACTCCTGTTAGAGAAGACTCTACTACATCCGTGTTCATTTTTCATCTAAAAACTTGGCTAACTAATTTCTACTTCAGTTACACATCGGTATGGCCATACCTAGGACCTCTCACCAACACTTGAAATTTTACATTCTCTAAACTTTCTTTCTTTCTTTTTTCTTTTTACTATTTTATCCTTTTCTTTTCATTATTATTAGTATTTTTTATTGTTGTTCAAGTTTAGTTGTCTCCATTTTCATCCCACTACACCCTCCCATTCCACCCATCCCCACCTCCCACCCTCAAACCCACCCCCTTTGGCTTTATCCATATGTCCCTTATACATGTTCCTTGATGGCCCTTCCTTTATTTTTTAAAAATAGTATATTGATTATGTTATTACAGTTGTTCCATTTCCCCCCCTTCACTCCCCTCCACCCTGCACACCCTCTCCCACCCACATTCCCCCCCTTAGTTCATGTCCACGTGTCATACTTATAAGTTCTTTAGCTTCTACATTTCCCATACTATTCTTACCCTCCCCTTGTCTATTTTCTACCTACCATCTATGTACTTATTCTCTGTACCTTTTCCCCCTCTGTCCTCTTCCCACTCCCCTATTGCTAACCCTCCATGTGATCTCCATTTCCGTGGTTCTGTTCCTGTTCTAGTTGTTTGCTTAGTTCATTTTTGTTTTTGTTTTTGTTTTTTTAGGTGTGGTTGTTAATTATTGTGAGTTTGCTGTCATTTTACTGCACATGCTTTTGATCTTCTTTTTCTTAGATAAGTCCCTTTAACATTTCATATAATAAGAGCTTGGTGATGATGAACTCCTTTCACTTGACCTTATCTGAGAAGCGTCTTATCTGCCCTTCCATTCTAAATGAGAGCTTTGCTGGATAGAGCAATCTTGGATGTAGGTCCTTGGCTTTCATGACTTGGAATACTTCTGTTCAGCCCCTTCTTGCCTGCAAGGTCTCTTTTGAGAAATCAGTTGACAGTCTGATGGGAAGTCCTTTGTAGGTTACTGTCTCCTTATCTCTTGCTGCTTCTAGGATTCTCTCCTTCATTTTTACCTTGGCTAATGCAATTATGATGTGTCTTGGTGTGTTCCTTCTTGAGTCCAACTTCTTTGGGACTCTCTGAGCTTCCTGGACTTCCTGGAAGTCTATTTCCTTTGCCAGATTGGGGAAGTTCTCCTTTATTATTTGTTCAAATAAGTTTTTCACTTGCTGCTCTTCTTCTTCCCCTGCTGGTACCCCTATAATTCAGATGTTGGAACTTTTAAAGATGTTCCAGAGGTTCCTAAGTCTCTCCTCCTTTTTTTCCAATTCTTGTTTCTTCTTTCTTTTCCATTTGGTTGTTTCTTTCTTCCTTCCAGTCCACTTCATTGATTTGAGTTCCAGTTTTCTTCCCATCACGATTGGTTCTTTATGCATTTTCCTTCATTTCACTTAGTGTAGCCTTCATTTTTTCATCTAATTTGTGACAAAATTCAACCAATTCTGTGAGCATCCTGATCACTAGTGCTTTGAACTGTGCATCTGAGAGGTTGGTTATTTCTTGGTCGCTTAGTTGTATTTGCTGTGGAGCTTTGATCTATTCTTCCATTTGGGCCATTTTTTTGGTCTTGTCTCACCTGTTACGTATGAGGGGTGGAGCATGAAGTGTTCACCAGGGTGGGGCAACCCAGTCGCTGGGTTGTGATGCTGTATGTGGGTGAGGGGTCTAAGAGGGAACAATGGCGCTTGCTCCTCTCTCTGCCAGATTTTAGTCACTTCCCCCACTTTCTTCAAGCTAATTGGGCCTTTCTGGTGCTGATTCTAATGTGGGTGAGCTTGTGTATGTTCTAGGATCCTGTGGGTCCCTCCAATGAACTCCTGTGAGGCTGGGAGTTGCTCCTGCCACCTCATCTCCGACAGGTGTTTTCAATTGGTGTTTTGAGGCTTTATTTCCCATAGCTGGAACCCTGGGTTGCAGGGTCTGTCTTGCTCCCTAGTTTCACCTGGTTTATGTGCACAGGAATATGGGACTGCTTGGTCCACCAGCCGCCTTGTGCACCGTGCCCCTCCACAATCTACACTGGGTCCACCTGTTGCTGTGTTGCTGCACCCTGGGTCCACCAGGTCTGGCTTTGCGAGAGCACTCTCCGCCTGGCCCCCTGACTCCACCCCTCCTACCGGTCTGGATGAATGTTTCTTCTTTAATTCTTTGGTTGTTGGACTTCCATACAGCTCAATTTTCTGTCAGTACTGTTTGTTTTTTGTTTCTAAATTTTTGTTGTCCTTATTTTGTTTGTGTGAGGAGGCACAGTGTGTCTACCTATGCCTCCATCTTGGCCAGAAGTCACATTCTCCAGACTTTCTCCCTCTGTGATTCTTGTCCTTATATATGTACGTGTGCTTTGTGTCTTGACTACAACTTATTTCTTCTACTTGTTCCACACCTTCACTCCTGTTATGCCTTCATTCACAGCAAATGTGACTTCCTACCCCTTCAGATTCTTTTGTTCTAATCTATTAATGCCCTTCCATGCTTACCCAAAGCCAGCTGTAAGCAACACTCAGTGTTTTTTGTTAAACAGCCATGAGTGGCTAGTTATGTACGGTCTTATTGAAAACCTAGAAACACCCATAGTCATCCACTTAATTTGTGAGATTGTCCCCATTTCTTCTTTCACTCTAGGGAAAACCTAGCATTCTTTGGTTCTCTTCCATTTCCAGACTTTTGAGCATCCCTGAAGGAAATCACCCGATCATGCTGATGGGCTTCACTATAAATATATGTTATCTAACTTCATCTGCACGCCTCTCCTCCACACTGCATTCCTGCAGAATTTACCCAGCAGCAATTTCAGAACTTTCTCATTCTCCTCAAGTACCCAAACCCACCTTCAGTATTCTTGATCTACCCTTAGCCTTCCTCCACTCAAAGGCCATTTCCCAGTTTGACTGTCTCTACTTTAGAATGCTCTCATCTCTTTACTCATTAGTTTTTGCCCCTCTATCTCAGAAATAGGTGCTGATCAGTCTTTCTGGGTCTCAACCCTTCTCCTGTCCTTATTCTCTAACCTATTCCACTTCTTTGACTTTGTTCAATTTGTTCCTCCCTCTTTCTCCATATTGCCTCCTTTCAGCTCACATTCACAGTAAAAGCAACCTTGGCTCAATTACCACCTCGGACTATTACTTCATCACCTTCTTTCTACCACTTGTATATGTAATTTTATTATCATTTCAAATATACAGAAAAGTATATTTGAAATATATTGGCATTATAGATACCAGTATACTTGCATATAGATTTAACAATTTGTCATATTTGCATCATACTTGTTTTCCTGAAGCATTTTAAATAAAGTTATAGACTTAATGACATTTAACCCCTAAATACTTTAGAATGTATCTCTTAAAAAATATCATTATCACAGTTACTAGAACTTATAATAATGCCTTCATATTATGTAACAGACTATATTTACATTTTTCCAGGGGACACAAAAAATGTGTTTTATGGTTCTTTTTTCAAATCAGGATTCAATTCAAGACCATGTGTTTCTCTGGTAGTTGTATGTCTTAGCTTAATTCACTTTTAATTTCAACAATGCTTCCTTTCTTCTTTTTAAAAATTTTTTTTAAAATTATTGATTTTAGAGAGAGAAAGCAAGGAAAGGAAAGTGAGAGAGACAGAGAGAGAAACATCAATTTGTTGTTTTACTTATTGATGAATTCATTGGTTGATTCTTATATGTACCCTGACCAGGGATTGAATACACAACCTTGATGCATTGAGACAATGCTCTAACCAAATGAACTACCTGGCCAGGGCTCCCTTTCCTCTTTTTTATGTCTTTGAATTGTTGAACTGAACCCATTGTCTATCTAATGTCCCACCTCTGGATTTGTCTGATTGTTTCTTTCTTTTTTCTTTTTTTGCTGTCATTTCACATGTTCTTCTACCCCTTATTTCCTGAAAACCAGTAGACTTCAATTTAAATTAAACATTTTTTTTGTCAGGAATATTCATAGTTGATGCTATGTACTTTTTATTGCATCACATTTTAGATTGCCTCGCTTTCAGTGATGCTAATGTTGATTACTGAGTTGAGGCAACAGCCAGATCTCATTGGTATTGTTACTTTTCTTTTTTAACTTTTTAAACAATTTCACCCATTTTATTTTTATGTATTCTTATTGAATTATAGTTGACTTTTTTACTTTCAATCAGCAAATAATCCATGGAGTGATACTTTGGCACCATGTAATGCCAAAAGTTTTTTAAGACTGTCATATTGCTACCTAATACTCCATTTCCTGATTCTTCTTCCTCCCCCACTAGAATAACACTTTTCTGTAGAAGATCATTAGTGACTTTTTTTAATTATTAAAAGCCTTTGGCTTTTCATGAAGATGTAAATGAAAGCAAAGAAGGAAGTTCTTGCTCCTTATCCTCCCTAAGCTGAAGCCAAAGCAAAGGCTTTGAAGGCCAAGAAGGTAGGGCTGAAAGGTGTCCACAGCCATAAAGAGGAAGATCCAAAGAAAGATCTGAATATTATCCACTTTCCAATGGCCCAAGACAGTGCAGTTGAGAAAACAGCTCAAATATTCTTGGAAGAGTACCTGCAAGAGAAATAAGCTTGACCACTATGCCATCATCAAGGACACCTTGGCCACTGAATCAGCCATGAAGATAGAAGACAACATATTTGTGTTTATTATGGATATCAAGGTCAACATGCACCAGATCAAATAGGCTATGAAAAAACTCTATGACATTGATGTGGCCAAGGTCAACACCATCATCAGCACTGATAGAGAGAGGAGGGTGTTATGTTATATTGGCTCCTGACTATAATGCTTTAAAACTTGCCAACAAAACAGGGATCATCTAAACTGAGTTGAGCTGGCCAATTCTAAACATAATTTTTCTTACCATGTTAAAAAAATAAAAATAAAGCCAAGAGCCTTTGCTCATCTTCCTATAGCCTTCTGAAACATTTTATACTAGTATATACTTTTTGACAATTTCTTTTCCCCTGTCTTTCATGAAGTTTCTTATTTTAAGTACTTCTTCCTTTACTTATTTATATCTTTATTGAATATTTTTATTCCTTTGACCCTAAAGAGTGTCCAGGTTCTATTTTCAGTCTTCAACTTGGTCTCTATAATGCCCTCCCCTTTAATAATCTTACCTACTTCCACAGCTCAGGCAGATTGCTCCAAAAAATGGGTATCTCTAGCTTGACATTCTATAGTTTGTTGATATTTCCACCTCAAGTCCCATCAGGCATAACTTAAACTCAACCAGCATAAAGGTGAAGTCATCTTTCTCTGTACCTCCACCATTCCAATATAGGAGTTTTGATTCATTCAATGTTTAAATTGTTATGCTTGTGTAAAAAATTGTTCACTGTTGATACATACAGTGTATTATGATCATATTTCCTCTTACATAAGAATCGTTATGATAATAATTGCCTTGTTTTTCTGTTTGCTTTGTTTTCTATGTAGTTGCCACAATTTATCTTTTTCCTCTCCCCAGAGTTGTAAAACTCCTCTTTATATAGTTAAATTCAATAGGTAATTGATTAGTTTCAGATTTCCCCCTAGTTTCTGGAGACCTTAATCCTGCTTTCTAGCCCTGCTGCACAACTGGCCACCTGGGACCTCTGGTAATTTTCTTCTCTCTCCTATGTAGGATTCTCTCTTCCTAGATTTCATCTACACCTTTTTCCTGGTTTCTTCCACTGTTTTGAGGAAATGCTTTCTCCAATATCTTCCTCAGAGGTAGTGCTTGGAGGTAAACTTTTTGAGATCTTGCATATCTGAAATGTTTTTATTCTATCCTTATACATGATTGAATGTTTATTTGGAATTCTAGATTGGAAATCCATTTTGCTGACAATTTGAGATTCACTGTTCTGTTATCATCTAGCTTTTAGTATTGCTACGAGAAACCTAATGCCATTCTGTTCCTCCTCCTGCGTGATCTGTTTTACTCTCTAGGGTTTCTTAGGATTTCAAGGCAATTAATTCTTGTGAATTTTCTTTAAGTATTTGATTTTTTACTCTTAATTTTTCTCTGTTTTCTTTCTGAAACTCCTTTTAGTTAGATGTTAAATTTCCTCTACTGGTTTTCAGATTTCATGATTGTTTCTTTCCTCTTTTATATTCTTTTACAATATTTTCAACATAACTTTCCAACCCTTATATTGAATTTTGTGTTTTTGCTATCGCATTCTTAGTATTTACAAACTTTTATAATTCTCTGAATGTTTCCTTATTCTTGTTTCAAAGATTTAATATTTTTCTATTTTTATATGAATATTAATAACATGCTTTTTTCTGCTTCATGTACTATTTCTATGTTCTTATTATTTTTTAAATGTTTGGGGATTCCCTATATTTTGTATTAGAATCTTTCCTTGAATATCTAGTGACCCTTGGTGGAGTCAGGTAATATACTTACCTGGCAGGGGAGGTACCATATTCCTGAAGGAGGTTTTCTGAGGGTGAGGCTTATCCATTCCACTCTGTATGTGCTCACCCTTGACGTTTCCCCAAATGTGGGAACCCCAACTGCATTATTTATGGTACTAGGGGCACTCCCCCCCTCCCCCGCAGTGGGTGAGGCAATAAAAAGTTGGTTAGAACCTCTGTGCACGGGCAGGTGGGTTCAGCAGGGCTCTGGATGTTTTCTTGCTCTCTCTCCCCAAACACTTTTCTCCTGGGAAGTCAGTAGCTCCAAAGGTGAATGCTTTAATCTTCAATCTGAAAATGAGGTACTGTATGCCTGGCAGCCACTGTCTAGAGCTGGTATAAAAGGGACCTCATTGTTCAATATATAGACTTTTACTGAGTCCCTATGGGTCTTGGATCCAGAGTCTTTCTGGTTCAACCTCTCTAGATAGTAAATATTTTTTTTAAATTGATTTTAGGGAGAGAGAGGAAAGGGGAGAGAAAGGGAGGAAAGGGGGGAGAGAGAGAGAGATTGATTTGTTCCATTTATTGATGCATCAGTTTATTGCTTTCTGAAGTAATTACTTTAGCCTTTCTGAAGTAATGCTCCTCTTAGATCAGATGCACAGCATCTCCTTCTTGGAGATGGACAGAATCTATTTGGCAGTATTATAATAGAGGCAACATACCAGAGAGTTCAAGTGCAGTCTTTAGAGTAAAAAAGACCTGGATTTGAGAGATGGCTATAGCATTTCTGTCCAGTATGACTTTATGAAATGAACTCTCTGATAATCAGTTTTCGATCCTAAAAAATTAGGTTAATAAGACCTATCTTATAGAGTTATAGTAAGGATTAAATGAAATAATGCATATGAAGCAGTTAACATAATTTCTTTTTCTTAATAAATAGATATGCTTCCAGACACCCCTTTCCAAGATAGTCTGCATTGCCACTACCAGTTTTGACCAAATTATTCCCAAACCAAAACCTATTAAGAGAAGTTAAAACTACTTAGCATCCCTTTCAAGATTCTACAATATAGTCTCAGCCTCCTACTTCCCCATTTCTCTCTGTTTCCCCCTGTACTCCTGTGCTTCAGTCTACCTCTACTAGATGCCCTTTGCTGAACTGGTTAAGCTCTCTATCATCATGAGTTATTCATGAGTTTTCTCCATGTGTGCCCACAGAAACCTTAGCCATCTTCTAAAATATAGATGATTCTACTTTCTCCTACAAATCTTGTCTACCTCAGTCAGAAGCAATCCCGTTCTGGCGTGAGTTCCCAGGATACTTAGTACACTACCTTATGATATTACTTGTTTTATTTTTTAAACAAGCAAAGGAATGTGACACTTTATCATCACTAAGTACTGTCATTGAAAGTAGATTCCAGCTCCCAGGGGATGGAGGTCACATCTTATACTTCTTTTTGTTCTCTATAACATCCAGCACACCATTTGATAAATGAAGGAGTGTTTGATTAATGAAGTGGGTGAATAGAGTGGTAAAGAGTGGATAAGGAAACATATTGTAGAATGACAAACAGGATAACTCAAAAATGACACCAGGGACTCATTCTGGGTTGTATGGAAATGGGCACTGGACCACGGGTCCTTCCCTCTCACCAGCAAGAGAAGCTGCACATGTGCACCTATCAATTTCCTATTTGCTTTCAGAACCATCTCTCACACTTTCCCTTCTCTGTGTTGTATCACAGAGCACTACATCTTCCAGCTGCCCTTGCCCTTTGGGCTTTAGATAGTTTCAAATAGTTTTTATGTTTTGTTTGATTCTAGTGTTTACACATTTTTTTAAAGATTTTATTTATTTATTTTGAGAGAGGGAAGGGAGGGAGAATGAGAAAGAGAGAGAGAGAGAGAGAGAGAGAGAGAGAGAGAGAGAAACATCAATGTGCGGTTGCTGGGGGCTGTGGCCTGCAACCCAGGCTTGTGCCTTGACTGGGAATTGAACCTGCGATGCTTTGGTTCGCAGCCCACGCTCAATCCACTGAGCTATGCCAGCCAGGGCATGTTTACACATTTTTTATTGCTGTAAAGTACTCCATTGTATGCATCTACCAAATATATGTGTTTATTCTACTGTTAATGGACATTTGAGTTTCTAGTTTGAGACTATTATTAATAAGGCTTATGTGGACATTCTCTTACATGCCTTTTGTACAAAAACATGTTAACACTTATTTCTTGGATTTATATCTGAGGCTGGAATTGCTGGGTGAAAGGTATGTGTCTTTCTAGTATTTACAAGATATCTTAAATCTCCAAAGTTGCAGTATATGAGAGTTCCCACCGCTCTACATCCTTGCCAATGGTTGGTATTGTCAGACTTTTAAAATTGTTGCCAATCTGATGCTTATGAAAAGATATCTCATTTTATTTAACTCACTGATTATTAGTGAGGTTGAGTCTCTTAGGTGTATTGATTATGTGTGTCTTCTGTGAAATCACTGTCCATATCCTTGGTTCACTTTTCAGTTGGCTGGTTGTATGTTTCCTTTGACATGTTTCCTTCCATTTCAAAGGAAACATAAATATAAATATAATATATGTTATACTTTGTTAGTTATACTGATCCTCTCAACATATATTTATTGAGCACTTACTATGCTCAGAGGAATACAGCAGTGAACAAGGCAGGCCCCAAAACTCATAGTTCATAGAATTTAAATTCTACTATGGGAAGAGAAACAATGAATGCAATAAATAAGCAAAGGTTATGGTATGTTAAATTTTATGTACTCTGAGATAAATGCTATAGGGATGCTCTTTGACTTACAGTAGGGCACCTAACCTACTGAACATCATAGCTTAGCCTAGTTTACCTTAAACATGTTCAGAAAACTTACATTAGCTTACAATTGGGCAAAATCACTTCACTATACAGTTTTGAAATACAGTTTGTACTGAATGCATATCACTTTTGCACCATAATAAAGTAAAAAAAATTGTAAATCAAATCATCTGAAGTCGAGAACTATCATAGAGAGAAATAAAGCAGGGAAGGGGGATAGAGAGTCCTGGGGAAGGGTTGCAATTTAAAATAGGGTGATCAAGCCCTGACTGGTGTGGCTCAGCAGGTTGAGCATCATCCTACAAACCAAAAGGTCACAGGTTGGATTCTTAGTCAGGGCACATGCCTGGGTTGTGGGACAAGTCCCTGCTTAGGGGCATGTGAGAAGCAACAGATCAATGTTTCTCTCCCCTTCTTCCTCCCTCCCTTCCCCTTTCTTTATAAATAAATAAAATCTTTTTTAATAAAATAAAATGAGGTGGTCAAGAAAGGTCTCACTGAGAAAGTGACATTTGAGTAAAACCCTGAAGGAGATAAGGAAGCAGGCCATAGAGATACTTGGTGGAAGAGCATCTTAGAGAGAACAACAAATGCAAAGATCCCGCAGATGAGGCATAAATGGTGTGTTTAAGGAATAGCAAGGAATCCAGTGTGGCCAAAGCTGAATGAGAAAAATGAGTCCTAAGAGATGATGTTTGAGCAACATGTTGGGAATGGTGTCTGTGTAGAATGTAAAGGATGTATTACACCATTATAAGGACTTGACTTTTACTCCCAGTGAGGTGGGAAACCATTTGAGGGAAAGAAAAATTTGAGCAAAGGAGTGACACAATTTGACTTATTGTTTTAAAAAACCCACTATAGTGGGCAAAGGCAGGAGTAACCTCAGCAGCTTTCAAAATAATCCAGGTCCTTGCAGAACTAAATTAAGTAAGATTTTGTAAAATGATTTGAAATGCTTGCTGACTTGACCTGCTTAGTCAGATATTGAATGGTGGCATTCTTGGGTAGATTCTAACTCATGCTTCTAACTGTGGAATAAAGAATAACATAGAATATAAGACTATGTTTGGGTACTTGCTCTTTGTTTATATTATGTATTTGCCTCCATCATAACACTCTTATTAAATTTTAAAGTTGAGCAGTTCTATAATTGTAACTATCATTGCTGTATAGGTAACAACACAGGCTTATGATAGTAAAATGAATAGAGGTGTCCCAAAATACAATTTTTTAGTTCACTTGTAAATGTTACTCTTGTATAGTGTATGACACAATAAAATTTGTAAAAATTTTAACATGAAAACTAAAATTTATATTCCTCAAAAAAAATTAATCCAGGTAAGAGATAATGGTCAAAAGCACTAAGGTGATACTGAAGTGGTAAAAAGTGATTAGAGAAAATGAAAAGTTAACTTGTGAGTAACTATGACTTAGCTGAGGTCAGGTGGTATTTGTTGGTTAGTTGCTAATTAATCTTTGTTTCCCTACTCTAGAAGAACTTTCTCTGTTGAGGAGCTGAGACTGTGGGTAGAGAGAACAAAGGTGACCAACCCGTTGGTGGAATTGGTATGGCTATAACAGGAAATAGGTAAAAATGATAATGGCTTGGGCCAAAGTGGCACCAGTGAAGGGAGTGAGAAGTTTTCAGAATCTAGGTTTATTTTGAAAGTAGAACTAATATGATTTGTAAGAAATATAAGCAAAAGTAAGAAATCAGGTATGACTGTAGAATTTTTATCCTAGAAGTTCAGAGTTTCCATTAGTCTATAAGGGAGAAACTTCAAGACCAGATTTGTAGAGAAGATCAAGAGCTCACCATTGGACCCACTGAGCTGGAGTTGCTTTTTAGCTATTTAAGCGGAGGTACCCAGTTGGCAACTGGCATTCTGGAAAATCTAGAGTATTTAATTAGTCTACATTGTTGTTGGGTTTTTTTGAAAATTTCTCATAATTTTATTTTTTAAGACTTTATTTATTTATTTTTAGACAGAGGGGAAGGGAGGGAGAAAGAGAGGGAGAGAAACAACAATGTGTGGTTGCTTCCCACGTGCCCTGCACTGGGGAACCTGGCCCGCAACCCAGGCATGTGCCCAGACTGAGAATCAAACCGGTGACCTTTTGAGTGCTGGTTTGCAGGCCAGCACTCAATCCACTGAGACACACCAGCCAGGACTAGTCAACATTGTTAATATAACAACCCCAAAATCTTAGTGGATTACAGCAACAAATGTTTATTTCTTGCTCTTGTTACAAACATACGACAGGCAACAGATTGATTAGAGCCCTGCTTTAGGCTATGGGCTGCTTATGTGTCTGATTCAAGTATCTTCTAACTTTGGGCCTAGGCTGAAGAAATAGCCACTGGCTGGCACATGCCCTACTCACGGCAGAGGGTGGAAACAAGAGGTCAAACTAAACAATGCAATCCAACTTGAAGTTTCTCTTTGCATGTGACTATACCACAGGCTTCCATTTCATTCTTCTGACCAAAGAAAGTCACATAGTCCAGCCCCTCAATAGGACAAGGATGTATATTGTGACAGAAGAAGCATCTCAAGACAAATCCAAAGGGTGTGGATGTACAATCCTCATAGAAGAGAGGAAGCAAATAGTTGTAAACCATCAGTTAATCTACCACAAAGTGGGTGTAGACATTGAAGAGAAGAAATCCAAAGACTGAGATATTTCAATGTTCAGAGTTCGGGGAGATAGGGAAAAACCAACAAAGGAGACTGAGAAGGACAAATAGTAAGGTAGGGATAAAACCAGGTTAGAAGTCAAGCCAAACATCTCAGGAGGCTAGGAAGGATCAACTGTGTCACATGTTGCTAATAGGTCAAGCAAGATGAGGATGGACATTGACCATTAGGTTTCGCCATGGAGAAATCTTTGGTAATCTCAAGAAGAGAATTGAAGACATGGTGCAGGGCAAGAACTTAGTCAATGTGGATTCAAGAGAGACAGGGAGAAGAGAAAACAGGCAAAGTGGGTATAGGCAGACTAGTCTTTCAAACACTTTTGCTAAAAGGTGAAAGAAGGAAATGGAGGGGTAACTGGAGGAAAAAGTGAGGTCAATAGGAGTGTCTTTTTTTTTTTCAGAAGGAAGAAATAAAACTGTGGTTTTATGATGGTAGAAAAGATTCAGTAGGGAGGGAAGCACTGGTAAAGACAGAGAGAAAGTAGAGGACTGCTGTATGCTAAAGCCCATGAACAGGCTACTAGGGATGGGACCGAGTGCAAAGTGGAGAACTGGCCTTCATTAGGAATACAGACAATTCATTTACAGTAACAGGTAACAACGCAGAGCATACAGACACAAGTGCAATAGGTGAGTAGATATGGTAGTGTTAGCATGTGAAAATTCTTTTCTGCTTTCTCTTATTTTTCAGCAAAATGCTACACAGGTCACCAACTGAGAGGGAGGATAGGGACAAGTTGTCAGAGGTTTGAAAGTTAGAAGAAAGCATGAGTAGTCTAGAAGAATGGGAGACAAAATGCACGAGGGAACAATAATGATCAGTAGGTAGCATAATCTACCTGAGGTTAGTGACAGTTGTGTATTTTCTCCAACCACAATCTGCTGCAGTGGTGTGGGTGCAGAGTTAAGAGGAAAACTGAATTTATCTAGGTAACAAGCAGTCAGAAAGTCAGATTTAACCAGAATTTGTCAAATTAAAAGAAAAAGAGCAAGAGGGACAAGGTAGTTTAAGAGGTCTGCAAGGGATGGTCCATAATGATTAATTATGAAATTTAAGTTGTATAATTATGGAAGTAGAACATGACACAGGCTGGGGACAATAAAATGGTAGAAGAATCAGTAGATTATCTAGGTAAATTTGACAAATTGTTGGTGTGAGGAATTAAGCTTAAAAAGTCTTAAACAGTCTGACGCTTAATATTGACATGGAGGAGTTACAGTTATGGGTAATAACAAGATCCAGAGCAGCACTATCCAAGGGGAATGTTCTATATCCACTATCCATTGTGGTTGACACTAGTGGCACTGATCACTGGCAATGGGCCAACTAAAGAAATAAAATTTAGACCTGGCTAGTGTGGCACAGTGGACTGAGTGCCAGCCTGAGAACCAAGAGGTTGCTGGTTCGATTCCCAGTCAGGGCACATGCCTGGGTTGCAGGCCAGGTCCCCAGTCGGGGGCATGCAATAGGCAACTGATGGATGTATCTGTTGTGCATTGATGTTTCTCTTCCTCTTTTTCTCACTCCTTCCCCCCATCTCTCTAAAAATAGATAAATAAAATCTTTAAAAAATAAAAGAAAGAAAATTTAGATTGTATTTTAATGTTTTAAATTAAAAGCAAAATGAAGCTAATATCTACCATATCAGAAAGTACAGGTCTAGAGACATGACCATGTACTGAGTGGCTAAGATAGAACACAACATTATTGAAGAAGAGAAGGCCAAAAAACTTTTGGAAACTAGGTTACTAAAAGGACCATACCAGTAAGTGGATATTGAAATCACCAAGAATTATGATGAGAATAGTATTGGAATGACAGTGAAGTACCAGCTAAAACTTTTAAGAACACAAAGATCTCAGGATAGGAGAATGGGTATAACAAGTAGCAAAGTGATGGTATAGTCAGATAACGTGAATCAAAATAGACAGTTTTAAGAAAGAATGAGAAGTTTACAACCAGAGATGTAAGAAGGACACCTACCCCTTGTCTAGGTCCAGTGGTATAATATATGCTATTATAATATCTCCTTTCATTGCAAAGAAAAGTTTGTAGATTGTCATATCACCTTTTTATGATGTCTTTTAGTGAATAAAAGTTTCACTTCTTTTATTTTATTGATTATGCTATTACAGTTGTCCCAATTCTTTCCACTTTGCACCCCTCAATCCAACACCCACCCCCCGTCCCTCAGGCAATCCCCACACCATTGTTCATGCCCATAGGCCATCTGTAAAAGTTCTTTGGCTACTCCATTTCCTATACTGTACAGGGTTGGGCAAAAGTAATACCTACTTGAGTGTGGTTGGTAGGGTAATATATGGGTATAGTAATTTATAGTTTTAATTTGAACATTTCACCTAAAATATCATATGGTGTGCTTGAGTGTGATATTGTTATGTTACAGAATTACATGCTTTTGATTTGGTAATAAAGGATTTTTAATTTAAAAAGGGGGGCCTTATTTGTGCTGGACCCTGTACTTTACATCCCCATGGCTATTCTCTAACTACTAATATGTAGTTACAGAATATTCTTATTCTTATTCCCTTCACCTCTTCATCCATTCCCCCATACCCCTGTTCCATCTGACAACCATCAAAACACTTTCTGTATCCATGATTCTGTCTCTGTTCTTCCTGTTTGCTTAGTTTGTTATTTAGATTCAACTGTTGATAGATATGTATTTATTGCCATTTTATTGTTCATAGTTTTTGTTTTAAAAGATTTTATTTATTTTTAGAAAGAGGGGAAAGGAAGGAGGAAGGGAGGGAAACATCAATATGTGGTTGCCCCTCACTCACTCCCCCACTGGGGACCTGGCCCACAACCCAGGAATGTGCCCCAACTGGGAATCTAACCAGCAACTCTTCGGTTCTCAGGCCAGCACTCAATCCACTGAGCCACACCAGCCAGGTCTATTGTTCATAGTTTTGATCCTCTTTTTCTTAAATAAGTCCCTTTAATATTTCATATAATAATGGTTTGGTGATGATGAACTCCTTTAGTTTATTCTTGTCTGGGAAACTCTTTATCTGCTCTTCAGTTCTAAATGGTAGCTGTGCTGGGTAGAGCAATCTTGGCTGTAGGTCCCTGCTTTTGAATATTTCTTGCCAATCTCTTCTAGCCTGCAAAGTCTCTTTTGAGAAATCAGCTGACAGTTTTATGGAGGCTTCTTGTAGGTAACTAATTTCTTTTCTCTTGCTGCTTTTAAGATTCCTTCTTTGTATTTAATCTTTGGCATTTTAATTATGATGTGTCTTGGAGTGGACTTCTTTGCTTCCATCTTGTTTGGGACTCTCTGTGCTTCCTGGACTTGCACGTCTATTTCCTTCACCAAATTAGAGACGTTTTCTGTCATTATATTTTCAAATGGATGTCCAATTTCTTGCTCTTTCTCTTCTCCTTCTGGTACCCCCATGATGCAAATGTTGGTATGCTGGAAGTTGTCCTCAGAGGCTCCATACACTATCCTCATTTTTTTAATTCTTTTTTCTTCTTGTTGTTCTGATTGGTTGTTTTTTGCCTCCTATGTTCCAGATCACTGGTTTGATTCTCTGCTTCATCCACTCTATTGTTGATTCCTTGCCAATTGTTCTTTATTTCAATTAGTATATCCTTCATTTCTGACTTGATCTTTTTTATGCTTTTGAGGTCCTCACTAAGTACCTTAAGCATCCTTATAACCAGTGCTTTGAAATCTGCATCTGATAGATTGCTTATCTCCATTTTATTTAGCTCTTTTTCTGGAATTTTTATCTGTTTTTTTTTTTTTTATTTGGGCCATGTTTCCTTGTCTGCTCATTTTGGCAGCCTCCCTGAGTTTGTTTCTATGTATTAGGTAGAGCTGCTATGATTCCCTATCTTGGTAGTGTAGCCTAATGCAGTAGGTGTCCTGTAAGGTCCTGTGGCACAGCCTCCCAGATCACCCAAGCTGGGTATTTGAGGTGTGCCTTTTGTGGAAGCTGAGTATACCCTCTCTTGTATTTGAACCTTGATTGCTGTTGACAGGTAAATAGGAGGTATTTGTCCAGGCCAGTCAGTTGCAAGGACTTGCTGCCACCTTCCATGGAGGATCAGCTGTGCCAGGGCAGGGTGGTGGTGCTTTGATGTGGTCTGTAAACTGCCTACTGGGTGCACAGGCTCTGGGGTTTCCTGGGTGGTGCAGGGCAAGATCAGATACTACCTGTGTAGTGCCTGAGGCCAGCCTGTATAAGCTATAAAGCAATCTGAGGTGGCTGCTACTTGTGCTGGGCTTGGAGATTCCCAGGCAAAACCAAACTGTGAATTTAGGCTGGCTGCTGCTAGTACCAGGTTTGGGCCACTTAGTAAGAGTTATGGGGGCTGGGGACTGGGGGACTTACTGAGGAAAGCTGTTGCTTATTTGATAGTATTTAAGAAGTTGTGCAGCATGAGCCAAGACCAGCTATTCATATGGAAAAATCAAGGTTAACAGTTTGGGTGGGCCTGTAAATTGGGTGGGATGGAGTCTCAGGGAATCTTCAGGGCAGGTCAAGCAATAATAGCCAGGTTAATAGTGTCTCAGATATGGTACCTGCCTGCTGGTCCTGTGGCTGTATGTGGGGAGGGCTCTAAAAAGGGACAATGGCCTCTTCCTGTTTTTCTGTCTGTGAGAAAGCTGTCCCCCAGCTCCCACCTTGTTGCTAGATACTTCAGTTCCTCCCTGTAAACCACTGGTGCCTTTCAAGCTGCTTACTCCAGTGCTGGGGCTCAGAGGGAGTGAGTCTGAGTAAGTTTGTGTGTGGGCTCTTTAAGGGGAAAGCTTTGGACTACAGAAGTATCTTCCACTGACTCAATGCCCATTGGTTTTGCAGGCAGAAGTTGTGGGGACTTATCTTCCTGGCACTGGAACCCTGGGCTGGGGGTCTATAGTGGGGCTGGGACTCCTCACTCCTGAGATATCCCTCCAGAGTTTTTATCTGCCACTTGTGAATGTGGGACCAGCTTGTTCCATGTCTGCACCCCTCCTGCCAGTCTGGATGGATGTGGTATCTAATTACATAGTTGTCAGACTCCCATTCAACTCACTTTCTGATGGTTCTGAGTGATGGTTGTTCTACATTTTAGTTGTAATTTTGATGTGGGTATGCAAGGAGATAAGCTGTGTTTACCTATGTTACCATCTTGACCAGAATGCCTCACTTCTTAAATCTGAAAAGTTTATTCCTCTTTTATGAATCTCATTTGTTTCTTAAGAAATCCTTTCTGTGGGGGGATCCTCCCATAAGGTCCCCTCCCACACCTGGCTGCCACAGATGATAATAAATCTACCAAGACATGATCTGCTTGTGGAGGAAAGGTGGCTGATCTCTCAAAGGAGAAGGGCCAGGAGCCTATTATTGGTTTGTTTGCATAGGAATACAGGTAAAGCTCATCAGTCCTTGTCAGGCAGTAAGGATCAAACAATAGATAACATTCAAAGAACTATGAGGGCTTATTCTGTGTCAGGGTCAGTTAGCCAAAGGGCCATAAAACTTTGGGGAAACAAATTCATTTCATGCTTGGACCCTTATTATTTAAATTTAGGTTTAGCAAAGTAGGTTTCATAGGACTTTATGCATTCTTTCTTAGGCCTGATCACCCCAGGGAACCTGCCCTTTCCAGCACAGAGCTGCTGGCATTGTTTCAGGCTTAAGTCCGGTAGGTGAAGTAAGGCAGCCAAGAGATTAGGAGACTTCTTGCAGGCAGAATGAGGACTCAGGCTATGTCAAAGCGGGGGGGCAAGGGTCCATCGCCCCCTTTTTCTATGGCCCCCCAAGTCCTTCCCTGAGGGCCCCTTTGTGACCATGCCTATCTTAGGTCATCCCTCCCTTGAGGAATCTTACCTGTCATTGGCTAACCAGTCATCCTCCTGGAGCCAAGCAAGGTGAAGTAAAGGGGGCAGAGATGACACCCTTACGAGGAAGTTAAGCTTTGTTTCCTCAATGGCCTATGGTCCCAAGGTCTCTCACTCAGCCTTAGCCATGGGGGATTACAGCTTCTGAAATCAGGCAGGGTGGTTTCTAACACCTTTCCTACCCCAAAGTTATAAATATATTCTCTTAATATTTTCTCCTAAAAGTGTTATAGGTTTGCTGTTCATATTTAAGTTTTTAATTCTTCTGGTTTATTTTCATGTATGGTATGAGATAGAAAACAATTTTTCCATATAATCTAATTTCTGAAGCACCCCTTATGAAGTTCACTGTTTCTTACACTGTTACCATGATCATATTCATTTCTCTAAAGCTTTTGAAATGAACTGTTTATCTCAGATGATTTTCACTTTATTGGAATGTATGTACTTGTTTATTTATAGTGATTTATTCTATGTGGTACTCAGTGTCAATGTATGTATATGTGTGTGTGTTTCAATTATGCACTTATCTGGTTATTATTTCTTCAAATATTGTTTCCCCACAATTCCCTCCATTCACCTGGAACTTTTGTTAAATGTCAGATGGAGCCTCTCAATCTGTTTTACATGTTTTCTCATGTGTGTGTATGTATGAAATATATATGTTTATCTGTCTATAAGTTATCCAGCCATGTAATGTAAAAAATAGAGACATTTACTGAAGAAGATACAAGATACAGGAAACATTGTACTTAGGACAATGACTCCTCAGTCCCCTTCAAAGTAGGTACTTTGGGACCTCACACAGTTCTCCTAATCACCATCAGCTGCCCCATTGTTTTTTCTTAAATTTCATGATGGCTGAAATTTCTTCCCTTTCAAAAATGTTTTTAGTTTTAAGAAAAGCCACGGGGCACCAAAGTCACGGGGCACCAAAATCTGGGTGATTTGATGTTTTGCCAAAAGCCTCTGCATGAGACGCGATACATGAGCAGGCATGTTGTCGTGATGTAGATGCCAATCAAGATTTGCCCATAGCTGTGGCCTTCTGAATCATCTGAATAATTTCCACAGAGGAATGTTCAAGATTAATGCAAAATCTAATGCACATTTATTGCTCTCCTGGCTCAGTCACCTTGAATGTGACAGCCACACAGTGCACATGCTCAGTCAATGGCATCTACCACCCCCACTGACTAGTACAGTGAAGTCATCACTGTTCACACATGTGCATTCCAGTCCACTCTCCTTGGATGCCAAGTTACATCAATATTGTGCCAACTATTCTTATTATATTAATATTATTATATTATATGCTGAACTTTTTCCAGATCTATGAAAGAGGAAATTATATACATGTAATTTCTTTGGCTCACTGCTGTATTCTAGAAGTATCTCTCAGCACATTCTTTCATTTTAGTAAACTCACTCTTCAACTATTAAGTTTTTAATAGCTATAGAAATTTGCAGATTCTACCTGGCTGGTGTAGCTCAGTGGATTGAGCGTGGGCTGCGAACCAAAGCATCGCATTGGTTCCCAGTCAGGGCACATGCCTGGGTTGCAGGCCATAGTCCCCAACAACCGCACATTGATGTTTCTCTCTTTCTCCCTCCCTTCCCTCTGTAAAAATAAATACATAAAATCTTAAAAAGAATGTTCTTGTAGTCAAGAAAAAAAATTGACTATGTTTAAAAAAAATTTGGAGATTCTAATAGCCTCTTGTTGCATCTTTTTGTCTAGTTTTTTTATTTTATTTGTGCTTATTTCTTCATAAATTCTTATTCATTTTCTTTTATTTATGTCTTTTCACATCCTAAAATATTTATTGTAAAATAATTGTCAAACTATTATATAAAATGAATTTAAGTTGCAGTGAATTCATGTATCATTTGCTTATATCCTTTATTCTCATAGCCTTGTTATCCTGTCTTATAATTTAGACTCATTTTGAGTAAGAGGTTTTTCTGTTTATGGTTTTTCATTTGTTTGCTTATTTTCTTCCCTCATTTTCTGTACTCACTCCTCTTTATCTATATGTTTTGTGGCTACCTTTGCTCAGACTCAGTTCCTTCCATTCAAAAGTATGTGCTACAGTGGCATTTCAAAGTTCTGATCATAGCCTGGGGATATAAGGGATGTTACAGATCTAATCACTGAGGCAGTGGTCAACATTGTTCAGTTCCCAGTTGCTGTGCCTTTGTTCTTCTACCTCCTTAGGCCCATAGCTCTATATAATGCTGTAACCTCAGGAACAGCATTGGCATCAGCTTTCTATTTTAGCCTATCATAAGTGGTGAACTTAGATTTGGAAGAGATGGGGTATATCTAAATGTCATCTTAACCAGAAATCTTTTCATAGATGTATAATTTTATTTTATTTTATTTTTATTTTTTAAAGACTTTATTTATTTGTTTATTTTTAGACAGAAGGGAAGGGAGGGAGAAAGAGAGGGAGAGAAACACCAATGTCTGGTTGTGATAGCCTCTTGTGCACCCCATACCAGGGAACCAGGCCCACAACCCAGGCATGTGCCCTGATTAGGAATTGAACCAGAGTCCCCCTGGCTTGCAGGCCAGTGCTCAATCCACTGAGCCACACCAGGCAGGGCTATAACTTTATTTCTGAAAAACACTTAAGTTTTTAATTGATCTGAAGTTTATGGAGATGTAGTTTTGAATTAAGGATCTGATTTTACTCCAAATAGCTAACCATTTGTTCCCACATTTATCACATTATTTTTTGAATTGTTAATTGCCACTACCTTTTTTTTTTTTAGAAGATTTTATTTATTTATTTTTAGAGAGGGGGAAGGGAAGGAGAGATGGAGAGAAACATCAATGTGTGTTTGCTTCTCACATGCCCCCTATTAGGCACCTGGCCCACAACCCAGGCATGTGCCCTGACTGGAAATCGAACCAGCAAACCTTTAGTTTGGAGGGCTGTGCTCAATCCACTGAGCTACACCAGCCAGAGTGCCACTACTACCTTTTAAATAGCTTTGAAATATGTCTTACTCTTTATATTCCCATTGTTACTTCCCTAGTTTAGGTCACTATCATCCTGTCAACTTTCATCTAACTTGCTGTCATAACCTCTTAACTCTTGTTCCTCAATCCCTTATATACTCTGAAGACAAAATGACTTTTGTGTAACACAAAACTGATCATGTTACTCCCTGCATAAAACCTCCCAGTGACAATCCCATTCTCTCAGGGTGAAGTACAAACTGTTTAATGAGGTTTGGCCATTATATTAGCTTTCTATAGCTTCATCTGTTGCCATTAATTCTCCTCGCCCTCATCTCTACTGTTCACTCACCAGTTGTTTAGCTTCCTGAATATGACATGCTCTGTCACATTTCCAGGAACATGCACTTCTTTGCCTCTGTCCTACTCCACTCTATCTCTGATGACTCACTCATCTACCCCACAGGTTTCATGATGGTGTCACATTTTCAAATGAGCCTTTTGTGATCTTCCTTGAGCCCAGATTAGGAAATTCTCCTATGTGACACTTTCCCCATTATAACAAAAGTTGTACAGAATTGCAGTTTCTTATATTCTTCCCTATTTATCTCCTTTCTAGATTATAAACCATTTGAAGGAATTGTGTGTTCTACTTCTAAGTCCCTAGTAGCTAACATAATATTATAGATTTCTACAGATATTTTTTGAATTTAATAAAAATTTATCAAATAAGATCCACAGACTGCTGGTCAAGGTGGTGGCATAGGTAAACAAGGCTCACTTCCTCACATAACTACATTAAAATTACAACTAAACTACAGAACAACCATCATTCAGAACAACAGAAATAAAGAATAAACCACATCAAGATTGGTAGGAGGGGCAGAAACATGAAATGGACTAGTTTGACACCCATGTGTGGTAGATAAAAATCAGGAAGGATCTCTCAGGAGTGAGGGGTCCCAACCCATACCAGGCACCCAAGCCCAGGGTTCCAGTGCCAAGAAGATATGTCTCCATAAATTCTGACTGTGAAAACCGGCAGTGATTGAGGTTGTGGAATACTGAAACTTCTGGAGTCCCAGCCACTTCCTCTTAAAGGACCCTTGCACAGACTTATTCAGACTCACTCCCTCTGAGTTGCTGTGCTGGGGAAGCAGATTGAAAGTCATTAAAGGCATATGGGGAGGAACATAAGTGCCTGGCATCAAGGCAAGAACTGGATGGCAGCTTTCTCCCAGACAGAACTGTTGGCAGAGACCATTGTTCCTTTTTTGAACCCTCCCCCCACAGAGCCAGAGGAGGGTGCCATATCTGAAAGCCATCAACCTGGCTCACACAGTTTGCCCTGCTCTGGTGATTTCCTGAGGCCCTGTCCCACCTGACTTTCAGGCCCTCTCAAGCTGTTTCCAGTGGCTTTTCCATGTGAATGGCTTGCCTTGGCCCACCCTTCAGATTTTCCTAAATTCTCTCCAACAAGCAGCACATGGCTTCAGCAAGTCCTATACCTCTTGCTAAGTTGCCCCAGGCCCAGCACTAGCAGCAGCCAGCCTTGGTACACAGCTTGGCTTCTCCTGGGCACCTCCAAACTCAGCACAAGTAGCAGCCATCTGCAGACTGCTTTGTAGGTTATTCTGTGTGACTCCAGACAGAACAGAGGCAGTGGCTGACGTTGCCTGTGCCAACAGCAATCAAGGCTCAACTACAAAAGGAGCATGTACACAGCCCACACAGTGGGTGCACCTCAAATACTCAGATTGGGCAATAGGGAACAATCTGTAGAAAATTCTAAAAATACTAATCCTTTACCTGTCAAAGCTGTCATCAATATTTTCTCCAGCTTTTTACTTGCCACTTAAATCAAAGTTATTTTAACTTTTGACACACAGAAGTTTGCATCTTTTAAATTTACTAATCTTTACTTTAGTGACTCCTTTCCTTGCTTTTAAGCTTAGAAAGAGATCTCCCCTATCCAAAGATTTAATAAACATACACTTATATTTTCCTTTTTCTCTTTCTCTCTTCTCTTCTCCCTTTCCTATTTTTTTCCTCCTTCTCCCTGTTGTCTCAAGGCCAGCTTTAAGTAAACTGAGCCGCTAAGCTACCCCAATCACTTTGGTCTCTTGGGTATGCTGTAGACCAAGAAAAACGCGGGGTTGGGATGGATTTTTCTACAACACAACCCCCTCCCTTTTCCTTCTACATAAAAAGCAGTTCAGTGTCGAGCTCCCTAATAAGCGCATGTATGCCTGACAATTAATAAACTGCTGAAGTGAAAGGTGGCCTTTAGATATTCTGTGTATGAATTTAGCCAGTTATACAGAGAGAATGAAAAAAAAATATGGCCTGATTCTGATCAGATGCTGCTTGTTTCTCCTTACACCATGGGGTTCTGTTCTATGTCATTTCCTTTGAAGTCAGTGGGAGCTCTGTGCAGCACGGAGGGCCAGGCAAACACCGGCCTCTATACATGAAGGTGAGAACTGCCATTACGATAAACTATTCAGCAATGCGGTGGAGGGAACATTGGTTTAACACACTTGGTGGCTGCCCTGCAGATCCCACTGTCTGTGAGAGCTTTGTTCAACCAGAGCAAACAAGAACTTTTTGAATCTTGACATACAAGGGCTCATTCAGCAGAGCATCCCCTGTTATGAGAGGAGGCACAGTCCTGGGCAGGCACTACAGTTCTCAGCCGCAACACACTGAGGGCATTTCTCTCACATTCTCTCCATCTGTAAAGAGACTGTTTTCACCACCCAAAAACGGTTTTCTATAGATTGGAGAGATGTTTAAATATTTTTACATGTTTGTACTCATATAATGGGGGGCAAATTACAGTCATGTCAAAATGGCCAGGCCTTTTCCGTATGGAAAGAAAGAATGCTTTGCAAATTTTAGGGGAGGGTGTTACCTGGTGAAACGCAGAGCTTATAAGAGAAACAATGAGAGAAACTTTAACATGGAAAAGGTACTGGAAATGAAGAGTCATGTGCATCTGCTTTCTGTTTCAGGAGCATTTAAAAAATTTTCAAAAGTTATTGATCTTAGAGGGAGGGAGGATGGGAAAGAGAGAGAGAGAGAGAGAGAGGGAGGGAGAGAGGGAGAGAGAGAGAGAAATTTGCTGTTCCACTTATTTCTGCATTCATTGGTTGCTTCTTTTGTGTGCCCTGACCAGGGATCGAACCTGCAACCTTGGCATATCAGAATGATGGTCTTATCAGGTATGCTGCCTGGCCAGGGCAGGAGCATATTTTGTTAATTAGCCCATAGAGACTTTCTCCCTTTCCCCCCTTATAAAGCATTGTGTACTATTTTTCAGAAACCCAAATCAAGGGATGCTTTCATGTTGTTATACTACAAATATCAGAATGAATAGAGGTCGAAGAGCAAATTGTTCAAATTTGGTGATTTTCCCCTCACCCAACCCATCCCCTGACTTCTAAATAGACATCTCCCCTTACTGATTTCTTCATATCATTCTGCTCCTGTCTCCATGACCTTGCTTAAGCTATAGCCTATACCCAGCTTCAAGGCCCCTCGCTTCCAAGGATCCCTCACAGAGCAGGACACCCACATTTTGTGTTTGAAATTTTCCTACTGTATAGCCTGGAAGTGGAGCAGGCTCTTTTTTTTTTTAATTACAAGTTTGAATTCTTTCCCAGACAACTTGTATCTACCTCTGCATATAAAATACCCTCTCCACAATGCATCATCAGGTGCTTAGCATGTAGACAATAGTTAAACCTTTGGACCTGGATGTGATCACCAAGGGAAGAAACATAGTTGGAGAAAAAGAGAAAGGACTGACTTTGGAGCACCCCAAATTTAAGAGATTGGGGAGAAGAGAAAATATATCGGGGAAACTACTCCCTTTTAGTACAGAGGCAGCAGCATCATTTTTGGAAATAATTGTTATATGACAATATAAAGTTAGAAACCATTCTATTCTGTGTGAATGTGCCCTAATTTACATAGGCAGTTCTCTGTTCCTCCTGTTCTTATAACTGTTCCTCCTGTTCCCCGTTACTTTATCCTCACTCCAATCTACTCCACATCCTGTTTAAGTTAACCTTGGACTAATTTTAGTCATTTGTGCCTGGATAGAAAATGGAAAATTGGTTAAGTACAATATATTACATTTATAAGATGAAATTGTTAAATTACTATTTTTAGTAAGAAAACACTCACAAAATAATGTTGAGTGAATAAAGCACAATCCCAGTTTATACACAAACATGCACACTCACGTATACACACAACCAGAAAAAAATTCCATGTTACCCATCAGAAGTGTAACATTTCTGGGTGGTGGGTTTCCAGGTGACTTTCCTTTTTTTATGCTTTGATGTGTTTTGCAAATTTCATTCATGAACAATAGTTCATGAAAAGTTCATGAAAAACATGAACTTTTTCTAAAAGTGTACTTTAATTATGTCACTTCACAGGCAGAAAACCAGCTTTGATTCTTTAGTGCCTGAAAGGGCAATGCCCAAATACCTTAATTTAGTGGTGAAGACCTTTCAGACTCAAGGCCCGAACTGTTTCAGTTAAAAGGATCTGCTCAGTGTCTTCTCGATGTTCCTACTTCTATACTTTTTTGAAAGCTAGGATTTTTAAAATTTTCCTCCTCTATAGGTAACTTCTACAAATCCTTGAAGACACTGTTTAGGTCTATCTCTTCCTTGGTCCTAAGACCATGAGTCCTGGAAGAGGTCCCCAAATACTAATGGCTCTATTATTCATCCAGCATCGACTACAGGATGCTTTGCATTCTTATAGTTCTTTTTCTATGAGTTCATAATTTATCTCCCCAACTGACATTTTTGTTTCTTGAAGGACAGGTTCTGTGACTTAGAGTCACACGCTGTGAAGATTAAAAAAGGGTTGTATCACAATGCCAGACACCAGTACAGAGCTCTAAATATATTGTCTTGGTAGTCCCTGAGCCACTTTGTCTTGTTCACAGTGTGTAATAAATATTTGTGTGTGTGTGTATATAAATACACATATACAAACTCTGGATCCTCTTTACATATGTGTTTGCATTTTCTAAGTGCATTGAGCTTATTGAAGAATAAGAATACAATTTCAGCAGTTAATTATTATAAAGAAAATACTTTAAGGGAGAAAACTGTATTTGAACAATGATTAAAATTAAAAAAAGAAAATGAGCAAATGTAAAAAAAAAAGAAAATACTTTAAAAACCATATAGTTATGAAGTATTGCTTAAGCATTCTTTCCTCCTTCACAAAAGATCACTGGTCTTTTCTTCAGGGGGTGTTCCTTTCGTGCTGTCTCCTGAAATACAATGCAGCTTTGCTCTTCTTCCTTACTCCCTGGCTCCCAAGTCTAATCTCTGTATGCACTCTACCGTCGTAGGTAAAATGCTTTCCTGCCTCAGTGAAATCTAGCTCCCAGATGGATTTCTGTTGGTTTAGGGAGCAACTTGAGGATTTTGCATTTGGCACTGTTCAATTTTCTTGGCATCTCTCCATAGTCACCATTTAGAAAGCTCCTGGTCGGCAGGATTTCTCTCCATCACACATTCTGTGGAGATTACAGGTTGTAATGCATTGGCTTGAAAATGTGGTGGAAAATGAAATTTTCTTTACCAAGAAAGGAAACTTTTGAAACTCAAATCGTTCTAATAGGACCCTTATACAGGAATAGTTCTTAGTGGAGTAAAATGGCAGATATGGTGAAAGTTCCTTCTCATACAGATTACTACTAAGTAAATACCACTATGTTTAAAATCACTCACACAAATAAAGCAAGTTGCAAAACAATATCATTATATTTATGTTCTAAAAAAATATGTGTATGTATACTTATAAAATAAGGTTGGATTAAGATCTTCAGGAAGGTGCTGAGCACTTAAGAGCTTCTGCATATGAAGTAATATCCTATTATTTACTTTAAGATTAAAACCATGTTAAAGTTATAGCCCTGGCCAGGTAGCTGAATTGGTTAGAGCATCATCCTAATACACCAAGGTTGCCGGTTCGATCTATGGTCAGGGCACATACAAGATCAACCAGTAAATGCATAACTAAGTGGAACAACAAATTGATGTTTCTCTCTCCCTTCCCCCTTCCTCTCTCTCTCTCTCTAAAATCATATAAAAAATAAATAAAACCATGTCAAAATTAAGTAAGCATAAGGAAGTCCCAACATAAAATTCTGATTTTATGTCTATGCATTTGTAAAAACATCTAATTCTCTATAATTTTTTTTGTCCTGGTTTGCTGATGCCTTAAGTACATACTTCATCTACCTATTGAGTAATCCTGTTTTGTTTATGTGAGCGCAAATGCACAGAAAAAGGCGTGGAAAGGAATACACCAGGAAGGAATGAGGTGGAGCATTCCATTTTACTATTTTTTCCTAATCATCTATAACCAAAATATAGTCATTTATTTCATGCACAATTATTGAACACAAACAAAAACACACTGGGAAAGTAAAATACTTCACCTTTTCTTTCTTTTTGCAAGTGAAATATTAAAATGTTTAAACTTGATAAATGTTAACATAACTGGGGGGCAACTCAAGTTATCCCCCAAATCGAGTGTATTGATTTTTCTTTCTTTTTAATCCAATAACAGGGTTAGATAGCTGCCCACTATCAGGATTCTTTCGGATGCTGCTGCTAGTCATCATCATCACTAACATACATCGAGCTCTTACAGGCTGCCAAGTACTGGTACAGAGCTCCACATGTATTAATCTGTTGAGCTGTCCCAAAAATCCTGTGAAGTGGGACTTACTATCACTGTCATTTTACAGTTGAAGAAAAGGAGTCTGGAGAGGCGTAACTGTCTTGTGTGAGCTGGGTCACACCGTGGGCAAGTGATGGGACTGAGATGTGTCTCTGGCAGACTGGCTTCATATTCTGCATAGGAAAGAAGAGGGGAGTGGAACTAGTGTGGGGTTTAAGATTTTTACTTTATTTCATGGTTGGCATATACACTTTTGTCTAACTGGGAGCTGAGTAAAGGCATCTGGGTCTGGTGGATGTGTTGGTTGAAAATTACTATTATTATAAGGATGATTATTATAGTATTTAGTAATTATGCAATGCTTTATACTTCAAAGAACTGTGCTTTATGATCATTTATTAGCTATGACTCAGAATATCTCTACCATATAAGATGCATTTAATCATGCATATTTTGCAGAAAGAGAAACTGAGGCAGAATAAGATAAGCCACATCTTAATAAAGAGTGAAGATGAAATGCAACCTCTTAAATTTCTGAGGCTCAGAGAAACAACTCAATCTGGACAACAACAAAAGTTTAATATTTTAAACCTCTTAAAGGAAGGTGTTGGTTCCAACATTTTTCTCAATATTTCATTAATTAAAAATTAAATGTGAAATATGCTAAAAATTGATGACCATTTCCTTTTAGTTCTCTATTTTGAGCTTTTACCGCACTTATGCTCTAGTTCACTTTTGCTCTAGTTCAGCCTTGCTGTCTCCCATTTCTCCACACTAGCACAACTTGACTACAGATACTGGTTTTCAGTGTCAATATTATGTTGCTTCAAATTGCTTCTATTGTCTTTAAAAGATGCCTTTTGTTCACCATATGCAGAGGACTCTTCACAATAACTTTCAATAAATACAAACTTTGTTTAAGAATTATATTGGGATTAAAGAAAGTCCTAGATGTCTGGCAATTTGTAAACCTCAAAATGGAAGATTATAAGCTCATCAGTATGACTTGGGGTGGGATGGGGAGAGAGATGAGAAAGACCTGTTTGGTTTACTGCAGCACCCTATAAAAGGCCTGGAAGAAATACATGCACTCTTTCATAACTCTGGTAGTCTTTTTCAGTTGGAAGGCAGTCATGACTGTAGCGCATGGGAAAGGCTCAATAAGTATTAATTTAGTGGTTAAAACCATGCCTGTAGAGACAGACTACCTGGGTTCTAATCCTGGCTATATTACTTGTTAATTACCTGAACTAGCTGTGCTTATGTTTCTCCATCCAGAAGAAGATAAAAAAACGATCACACTCCATAAGGTCAGTTATTAAGACATGTATTCAAGTGTTTGCTATTATTTGTCCTTTGTATTTCCAAGGCAGTTGACAAATAATACCAGATATAACTTCATTAAAATGTTGGTAATAGCGATATTTATATTGGAATAATTAGATGTCTGCCCTTGCCTAACTTGTTTAGAAATGGTACAGTGTGGTGCCACACAATTTTATACCCCAGAAAAAAATTAAAATTACTTCAGAATACATTGGAATAAATAGTTATCAGCACGTGTTTTATACTTGTTTCTCGAAAACATCCATATGATCATACATATCAGTGGTTCCAAACTCAGTGTCTATCATGAAGATTTCACAGGCAAGAGAGACCAACTCACTGTACAGCTTGAATACAACTGCTGCACTTGAGCCCCGGCCAGGTAGTTCAGTTGCTTGGAGCATCATCTGTAAACACCAAGGTTTTGTGTGTTCAATCTCCCATCAGGGCATGTCCCTAGGTTGCAAGTTCAGTCCTGGTCAGTATGTATATGGGAGGCATCCAGTTGATATCTCTGTCTCTGTCTTTGTCTCTGCCTCTGACTTTCTGTCTCTCTATCTCTCTCAAATCAATGGATATATCCATGTATCCTTGGGAGAGGACTTAAAAAAAAAAATCAACCAAGGGCCCAGGCAGATTTGGGTCTGTTGGTTGGAGCATCATCTAGTACACCCAAAAGGTAGTGGGTCAGATTCCCAATCAGGGCACATACCTAGGATGTGAGTTTGATCCTGGGTCAGGGCACTTATCGATGGATGTTTCTCCTTCCCTTCCTCTCTTTAAAAAAAAATTAAGAAATAAAAAAATAAAGCTGCCGCATTTGAGCTAAAGACACTGATGCCTTGTGGGATGCATGCCCAGTTGGCCAGTGTCTATATTTTCAAGGGACTCCAGAAACTGGGATTACTTTTTTAATGTGGCATTTCTCAGTTTAAAATTTTGGCTTAATATATTTTTTGGTACGAAACTCTGTGGGTCCAACAACACACTCGAGGGCCATTTGTCAAATCTCTGCCAATTATACTAGTACCTACATAGGAGTACTCCGTGCTGTCATTCATAGCAGCAAATGCTTTCCAAGCACTTGTGCCAAGGCCCAGATACAAGGTAGGGAAGACAAAACATGACAATCTTCACAAAACTCACAAGTCTAGTGGGGAGACAGGCAATAATGACACAGGAGAGAGTGAAAAATACCACATCTGCTGGTGGTTTAAGTATTTGATCAGGCCCACTATAAAAAAACCCTAAAAACAAAGAACCTCATTATTTGAAAGCTTGGCAAATGGTGGTACCCAAGTAGATGGCTTTTTTGTTTAACAAAACACCTTAGTGGATTTAGGGGGTGGGAGCTATGCATAGAAAGAGCCACAGCCTTGCACAGTTGAGGGACCATTCCTATTGTAGCCTCTGCAATTGGCACCCCCTCGAGCCCCATTCAGGTTGTATTCTTTGTGAACAGTGCCCCTTGGAATTGTACAACTGGGCTGTTCTGGCAATAAACACAGGCCTGGAGTCTGGCCTGAGAGGAGGATTGAGAGCTAAATTCTTTACATAATAAAGTAAGGGGGGGGGCGAGTAACAGGAATTTGAAGTCTTTACCTAGTGGGTAGAGGCAGGAGGATGGAGAGGTGCCTGTAATGGAGAGAAGACAGGTTTGCAGGAAACAGCTGTAGGATGAAGATGCCCCCCACCCCCCAATTTGGCAAAAACTGGAGACTATGAACCTGGTGAGGGATTCCCTGTAATTTGGAAGAGTGACACAAAATCATCTTTCCTCTTCTTTAGCTTTCTTTAACTGACAAATGAAGTCAAACAACTGTTTTGTTGGCATCAAGTAGAGCCTTCACACCTCTTCTGCGTGAATTAGGAGATAACCAGGAAAGGTGCAACGCTCAGGCTCACATAGCAACACTTGGCTAAATATAAAGTACTACAATAACTTGCCTTTTAACTGTTTTTCTTCAAAAAGCTCAAAGTGCTTACACTTTTATTTCCTCATTTGTTCTAACATTCCAGTGTGGGAGGGGCTGATTTATGATAACATTAGTTATAGATGGAGGAATGGAAATAGAGATTAAATCACTTACTCAGTGTTACATAGTTGGGGTGGTGGAGCCCGCACAGGAATTTGGTTCTCCAAGCTTCTGCCATGAAGTGGAAAGATCATGAGTTTTGGAATTAGAAGGATCTTTGTTTGAACAACCCTGATTTCTGCCCCTTAATAAAAATGTGGCCTTAAGTCAATTATTTCATCTAAGTCCCTGTTTTTCTCTTCTGTAAAATTAAGACCATAAAACTTCATAGTAGTGCAGTGAAGATTATTTTAGAAAATGCACATAAAGCCCTGGCACAGAATAGTTCTCCAATAAGATTAGTTCCACCCCCCAACCCAGGGTTATCTGGTTAAATTTCAGTACAAATTTAAAGTAATAAAAAAAGAATCTCACATTAGTACTAATTTTTTTCTAGCCTCATCTCCCACTGACAACAAGACATGAATAAAAATGTTTCAATACATCATTTAATTCAATGGGAAGAACTGTGTTTCTGTAGACTTATTCCTGTTGGAGGCAACTAGAAAAAAAGAGGAATATGTGGAAGACAAGAGAGTAGATAGAGTACAAAGGTTCTAAGCCTTGAGAGTGTACCAGAATCACCTGGAAGGCCTGTTTAAAACAGATTTCTGGGACCCACCCCAGAGTTTCTGATTCACAGGTCTGGAGTGGGGTGTAATTATTTGCATTTGTAACAGATTCACAGATGATGGTGATGCTGGTAGCCCAGGGACTAGACCTCAGAGAAACACTAACATGATTAACTATAATTCTGGTGTTGGAGCTCAGCAATCAGTGTTTTACCAAGACCTCCAGGTGATTCTGAGGCACTCTCAAGTTGGAGAGCCACTGGCAGAGTGGTGAAAAGCTTCTGAGGAGACAGACCCACATTCAGATTCTGACTGCACCATTTACTAGTTAGATGACCATGTTCAATGATAACCCTCAAGAATTTCTGTGCCTCTCAGGAAGTCTGAGAACGTCTGTGATTTAGGATTCCTCTCACTCTTCCTCTAAGCTCTTGATGGAAAGAGAAGTTAGTGAGTTCTGCCAACCCAGGCTCTGTTTTTTATTCCTTTACACTCCAAGGCATGAAAGGCTGCTTAAATTTGGGCATTGGGAAAGTATTTACAAACACTTCTGTGATCACAAAAATAAAATAAACAAGACGCCGCTGTAAATAAAGCCAATAGCAAAGGCATAGTTTGTACCTTAAATTCATAATAATGGGTTGTAAACCATTTCCATTTCCCCTGCCTTTTAAAGTAGAAAATTAAAAAAAGAATCTTCCTCCCCCACAGATGCTTGTAAATTTGTTTTGCAGATAGTATGCATGCTAAGAGGCTTTATTTCCCCTGTATGTGGCCTGAGATACAGAATCTGCCTCAGATGTTTGATGCCTTCTTGATTTTGTAGGGGAGGAATCCCTTCCGCCCCCGCCCCCCGCCTTCATTCCCTGTCTGGCAGCTGACTGTGGGTCCTCATGCTGTCTTGGTTCACAGTGTCACAAGTATCCAGGCTGGCCACAGGACATTCTTTGGCTCACCTACCTTCATTTTTCCCATTACAAAAATCTCTACTCTTCTTTTATTTCCTTAATTAACCTTCTTCTGTGGTTTAATGCCAATCCAAAGTTTTCCAAATTACTCCCTGTTACAGTAACTCTATGAAGAGAAATTGTTCCTACTGATGATGAGATATGAGAATCCTGCTTTTATTCAGTCCTGCGTTGGTACTTGCTACACTGAAGTGTTTATCACACATTTTCACTTTAAATTCCTACAATTCAGAGATTATTATACATGTGTACACACACGGAGACATACACATATCAGATATTACAAATGAGGAAACTGAGGCTTAGTTTAGAGAGGTCAAGCAACTTGCCAGGGGTGAAAAAAAATAACAGGACCCAGGCAATAAGTAAAAGTAACAGGACCTAGGTTCTTGGCCTCTGTTGAATTTCCAAGTGATGATGGAATATAGAAATATAATTTGGTCCTTGCACTTAAAGAATTTAAAAATGTTAGAAGTAGATGAGATTTTTTACACACAACACAAGTTAAAATCAAGAGCCAATGTTTATGGTATTGAGTTTGGCATCTTTGACTGCTTTCCTCTTCTGCAAGGCGTACATAACAGTACCAATCTCAAGGGTCTTGGGGATTCATTAACTGAGTTAAGCACCTGAAGCTCTTAAAAGGGTGCCTGACAGGTTGTAAACCTTCAGTATACGTTAACTATTACTATTTTCAAAGGAGGCAGAATGGAATAAATACTGGAGAGACGGGAGGCTGGGTGCATGCTGTAGACCCCTGTCATCTAAATTTTCCGAGCATCGATGTCCTCCTATGTAAAATTAGGTGGCTGGATTGGAACAACCCCAAGGGCAGCAGTAGTCTGGGGAACAGAGGTGCCACGGGGCAGAAAGGATTCTCAGGGAGTCCGGGGGCGGATTTGCCGGCGCCAGGAGGGAAAGGCCCCGCCCCGCCCCGGAGGCTTTGGAAGCTCCAGCCCGCGAGCAGTTCCGGTGCCAAAACCCATCCCTCTCCCGCTCCCCCGGAAGTGCTTTTCCAAGGTTTGGGCCAGAGAGAGGCCTGTAGGCACAGCGGCGGAGGCTCTACCGCCTCCGAGTAGGGGCTCCTTCCTGGATCGGAACCTGGGGACCGGTGCCCACCGACCTGCGCCCTGACCCTTCCCAGCGCCCGGGCCAACAGTGAGTGGCCTGGGGAACAGCCTGGGACGGCTGTGGGCCCTGTCGGGGTTGGCGCTCTGGGGCCCCAGCTGCCTGCTACGGACTGTGGGCTCCTAGCTGCGGGCTGGACTGTCGGGGTTCCGGGAAGCGGGTTGTCGACAGCCCCGTCTTTGCCGAACTCCCGGGGCAGGAGGGAACTGGCCGTGGGGTGGGCGGGGCGGAGCCGGGGAGTGGGTTCACTGAGCTGTTGTTGCTTTTGGGACTGGAGAGTGGAGCTGCGCTGGGCCGCGGTCCTTCCGATCCCCTCTTTTCTGCTCCCTCAAATGTTCGCGCTGTCTCTCAGATTTGTTTTTTTTTTTGTGTGCGACCTGGGTGGGGCTGGGAACCTGGACATCAGATTCAATCTTGGGATCCACTTCCCGACTTTTTTTGTCCTCTGGGTTTGCATTCGGGCTCCGTAATTAGCCCGGGTCCCAGAGGTGTTGCCTCCTCAATCCCAGGGTGCGGCAAGGCGTGTGTAGAAGCCCGGGATCTTTTGCAAAGCTTTTCGTCCAGACGCGCCTATGGGTTGCCCGGATCGGTTTGGACTGCGCTTGGGACCGGTTGTGGATAGGTCTGTGGCACCAGTGTGCCTCCCGTAATCTTTAGTGACTGGAAAGCTTGCTCAAGCAATTGTTTAAGGCATTTAAAATGAACAAGTTGAGGAGAATCGGTTCAGACAAGTTTCCTTTATTTTCTTGCAGACGTAAAAATGATGCTATTCTCTAATCTGTATTCCTAATTTCTGTGGCTATTTGAAGTCACCGTTGTATGGTGAGTTCAGTCTGCAGTTGTTGTACAAATGGATTGCAGAGGGTGCGAGAATTGTTACACCTCTTCCTTGAAATTTTTATACCTCCTTTTTTGGAACTGTCTTTTTCCTTCACTTTTAAAGAGTTTTTCTCGGTAACTTCTGAGATTCCTTATACTGTTAACAGCAGTGCACAGTTCACACGGGTGGGCAGGAGTGATTTTTTTTTAATATTTTCTTTTTTTTAAACTTAAGTGTTTAGCTTGGATAAGTTGAGAATTTCCTAAACGAGAAAGCAATGTAAGCATTTTTAACGAACAGATTTTAGGTAATAAATGCTGCTGAAACTTTTGTAGGAGATGAGGATTTTCCACACTTAATAGTAATTTTTCAATTATGATCATAAGAGAATGTAGTTATTGTAGTTTATGACTATAAGCAGATGACCAGTGTTTTTGCAGTGTGAAGTGTACACAAACTACCTTTGTGATGCATGTGACACTTTCCCCCTTATATATTAGGATTTATACTGACGTTACTTAAGTACTTATCTCATTTTCTCTCCTCCCACTGACTGGGGAGGTAATATGAATTAGGGAAAAATAGACTGGAGTGACAAGTTTTGTGAGCTCTCCTATGCAAAAGTAAATTTATTTCAGGGTTTTTTGATCTTCGGGCAAATGGTGGATGATTTTTAAGTTCCTGGAAAAGATTGTGGGTGGAAGGTTAGTGGCTCTACATTTACATTCAGATAGAAACTGTAGATTCTTAGCCATTTGGAGTGGTTAATTGTTTAGAGCATACAGTTAGAATATTGTAATGGGGAGAAACTGGAAAAGGAGTCAAGTTAGATATGGTTATGGATCCATACTGGTGGTAGTTAATGTCTTTTGAAGGGATGTATTTCAAAATTATAACAGTAAAAAAAGATACTTGGGGAAAACCAGATACCCTTAGGCATTGTACATTTTACTGTGTCCAAGTCAATTTAATAGATACTGAACATTTGCATTGTAAATTATGTTCTTCAGGTCAATTCAAATTGAACATTTGCTATGTTAGACAAACATGTGGGAGCAAATAAAGATACAGCCCTAGCAACTAAGATTCATGTTTGGGCAGTAATTTTCTATGGAGTGTCAGAAATTATGAAGAGATGAATTATATTGTTTAAACATACTAAACAGTTTTTCTAATCGGAGGTGGTATGTGCTTCATGAAAAGCATTAATAGGCTTTGTAGGATACAATGATTAAGTCTTTGGTCTTGAGGAATCTGAAATCTAGAAGGGGATGTAAGGTATTTGCATAAAAATTTATAACTTAAAGAAATACATGTAAATACGTAGGTTTGACCTAGAGTATGGAGTTGTATGAAAGGAAAAATGGGTTCATTTTTAGCTGGAGTAATTATGGAGAGTGGTGGAGGTATAGTAATACTTCTAAAGTTATGTCTGAAGCTGTTACTTGTTGAGCAGTAAGTGACCACCAGGCTCTGCTAGTTGGGGACTATGTAGCTAGCAGATAGCAGAGCCCTGATTTGAATCCAGATCTGCCTGGTGCCAAAGCCTGTGTGTTTCCACTACATCATGTTGTCTCCCGGTAAACTGATGACCTGAGTTCAGCATTGCAGAGGGTAAGACTTTTTTCTAAGAGAAAAATTTAGGTGTTGGGAATGGGTGGATGAAGAAGGCTTTTCAAATAAAGAGAATGATGTGAGCACAAGTGTGGAGGAGGGAACAGTTCATGGTGTACTGAGAGAAAAGTTAGAATACCAGATTACTTAGAATATCAGGTTCATTTTGGGAACTGAAAGGTGAGGTTTGAAATTTAATTTGGGGCTGGAACTTGTTTAAATGCTTTAAGTAGGAGTTCAACATTTGGGAGGTAATGGGAAACTACTAAGGTCTAACACTGTAGTGTGTAGAATTTTTTGTTGTATAAAACTGACTTTCAATATATAGAGTTGACCCTTGAAAAATGTGGGTTGGAACTGAATGGGACAGTTTATATGTGGATTTATTTTTTTCATTAAATATGTATAGTACTGTAAATGTAAATTTTCTTAACATTTTCTCTTGCTTTATTGCTAGAATACAGCATATAATACACAAAACATATAAAATATACAGGGTGGGCAAAAGCAATTTTACAGTTGTGTGGAAGATAATACAATAAATAATAATAGAAGAATAAACTCAGTTTTGTGTACTCACAACTGTAAACCTACTTTTGCCCCACCCTGTATGTTGATCGCCTGTTTATGTTATTGGTGAGGCTTCTGGTCAACAGTAGGCTGTTAAGTTTTGGGGAAATCAAAAGTTACATGTGGGTTTTTGACTTGTGGGGTGGGGGGGTTGTTGGTGCTCCTAACCTCCACGTTGCTCAAGGGTGGACTGCAGTGTAAACACTGGGCAGTGCAATGGTGGCATTGAGATGATTTAGTAGGAGGGGTTGGGGAAGGTTTGGAGGAGGTGGAAGCTGAAGGCTAGGTTTATTTATTTTTAAAATATTTTTGTTTATTTATTTTTAGAGAGAGGGAAAGGGCAGGAGAAAGGGAGAGAAATATCCATGTGAGAGAGAAACATCCATTAGTTGTTTCTCACTCATCCCTGACAGGGACGTGATGGAACTGGTGACCTTTTGCTTTGTGGGAGGATGTCCAGCCAACTGAGCTGCACCCATCAGGGCAAAGCCATATTCATTTTAAGTGTGGATGATGGCAATGGTGGTACTTATTATTAATATGGGAAAGGGGGTGCATAATATATCAGTTTGAATATGTTGAATATGTTTTTTTATATGCTTGCCAAACACTGGAAATGCCCAGAGGCTTTGGGAAATGTGGGTTTGTAGTTCATGAGAATGCAGTGCTAGGCATATATTAAACATGGGTGTAGGTCATAATACAAAACATGTACTAGTTCAGTCTATATAAGGAGATGAAAGAATCAAGGGAGAGTTTAGAGAGGAAACTCTCTAGATGGCATCTATTTAAAACAGAAGGAAAAGACACTAAATAGATAATTTTATATAGTGGGAAAAGAACTTGGTAATCTGTGTACTCCTTCATGTTGCAGATTCAGATGAGATAGAAAAAGTCTGATCATCAAAAATCCAATTGGGAATAAAATTTTCTTGCTATTGCTATTAAGAATACTATGCTATCATTGCCCTAGTTCAGGGAGGATAAACTGTTTCACATTCATTTGGTCTAGACTCTCAGACTTTGGTAATTTAAGACCTGTTTGGTTGTTTCTTTTGGACATTTGCTGGCAAGTGATAAGTGAAGATTTAGAAGTAAATCTCTGATACAGTATTCTGTTTATTTATAGGTATGACTTTCAATTTTGGTTTCCATATCAAGAACTTTTAATTATTCAAAGATAATTTTTATGCCTCCTATTGCTACTGGCTGGTAATAGTGCCTTTCATAGAAAATGGTATTTTATTACATATTTTTCTTCTAAGTCTCTGTAATACATACTTTTAAAAAAGATTTTATTTATTTGTGTTTAGAGAGAGGGGAAGGAAGAGAGGGAGAAAGGGAAACATCCATGTGTGAGAGATACATCGATTGTCTCTTGCATGCCCCCAACTGGGGACCTGGCCCCACAAACCAGACATGTGCCCTTGCTTGGGAATCCAACCGGTAACCTTTCGGTTAGCAGGCCACCACTCAATGCACTGAGCCACGGCAACCAGGGCAATACTTTTGATTAATATGAATAGTTTTCTCTCTAGGTCCTGATTATCTTAGAGGGATAAAATAAGATACTTTTAACCATCATATAATGACATATATTTGGTTGGCCAAAAAGTCCATTTGGATTGTTTTCCATAAAACAAAGATACATTTTTCATTTTCACCAATAATTTTATTGATTTGGATCTTTTGAGTATGTCAGCTGTCTCCTGCTACTCACTGGCTTCCAGTGGGCAGAGGCCAGGGGTGTTGCTACACATCTTCCAATACATAAGACACCCCACAGCAAAGAATTATTTGGCCAAAGTGTCAATAGTACTGAGAAACTTAGCACACCACTTTTGACACATTTGATCAATCACAGCACCTTCTCCATACACTGCACAAGTTTTTTGTGTGTGTTTTAGTTGCAATTTTACCTTTCTTGAAATAATAAAGTATGATACACCAAAAATGTTGTGTATCTTCTTCCATCTTCAATATTAAAATGGCTGCACAAAAATTCACCAATTTTGGTAAGTTTTTTAAAAAATGCACACTGATATGACGGCTGTCACAATACAGTCTAACAAAATTGTTTTGAATGAAGTTAAAGACAACTAAGCACTACTAGAGTCATTGTACAGAAAAAACTAAATGAACTTTTTGGCCAGCCTAATATATAAAATCTATTTTAATTTGGAAACTATTTAAGAACTATGAATTTATAGAATTTTGTGTGGTTTTCTGTTTAGATATTTAAGTAAGGGGAATCTGTATTAGTGTATAAAAGATTGTAATAGTTCGCAAAATGAGGCTTATAGCTGTAACTTTTTGAGGGCAAGTTTATTAATTTTAGGCTGAGTTACCATGGAAGTGTTTATTTTCTTCTGGAAATTAATACGTTCATTTTGTTTTTTAGGGATATGTTTTTTTACTATATATCACAGGAACTTGGGACAGTCCTAAGTAAGAGTCCTGCGTCAGTGTTGTTGGAGGCAGGGGGTTTTGTGTGTGCTTTGTCTGGGCTGGTTGGCTTAGTTGCAGTGAGCCTGGTATTAATGAGGCAAAGGTCAGGAGTTCCATTTAGCTTCATTCTGAATGATGGCTAGGGAGTACACCTCTGACTCTTGCCAGCTGTCTTGGAAATTCCTCAGTTGTCATTGGGCACAAAGGTGACTGGATTAGGGCCTATCTTTATAGCACTGGAAGAATATTAGAGGAAACATTGTAATGGTTAGGAACTTTGGCTCTGGAATTATACAGACCTGTGTCAGATTCTTGGTCTGTGACCTTGGGAGAGTCCCTAAACCCCTTCAAGCCTGTATTTCCTCATTATTGAGTAGGTTAATATTTTGTTTGGGCATGTCTTACTGTTGCTTTCTTTTTCCAAGTGGGAGTTAGTTGTTTAGACCTGTGATTCCCAAACGCTACTATATAGAGTGGTGTCAGTCCACGACAACATTTTTACTTGTCTGAAGTGAAATGAGAATGAGCTAGTTTTTCTTAAAGCCAAATCCATTGACGTTAAAAGATATTTTTTTCTAAAATTACCTTTTACCATTTTTGGTGTAAGCCTGTTAGTTCTTTTAGGAAATAATTGTGATGGTAAGTAATTGGTAGTTATTTTCTTTTTAAATGTACTTAGCAAAATAAAAGTGGCACCTTTGATTTATTATATATTTTTTAAGATTATGGTTCTGTGAAATCTGATCATCTTGGTTTAAACAGAACCCGGGTTTTGGGGGAGAGTACTTATCCAACATATTTATGCATATTCAGGTTAGGTTTGTGGTACAGTCTGCCCTTGTACTACCCTACAGGGACTGTATTGGGATTCTCACAGCCATTGAATTTAACTTTGTCAAGTTTTACACAACTTATAGTACATTTCAAGGGGCAGTTCAGATTGCTTTAAATTGAGTTCAAACAAGTTTCTTGAAATTACTTGTTTAAGGCTGTGTTTCCCAACCACAGTCCCAGGAGGAAATTGGCTGTGGGGGCTGCCTGAGGGTGCTTGCTGTAAGTCACTGCTCTGTTGATTAGGCAACAAGATAAAAACCTTGCCTTTGACATAGTTGGGTAGTAGAAACTGACTTTCCTTTTCACCTCTTCTGCAGGAAAGATCCTTGAAGCTACAGCAAGAAAAGCTTTTTTATTTAGCATAGCAAGTAAACCTTGTACAAATATCAGTATTCAGAATGTTTCCTAGAGAAAGAATAGTTCAGCACTTTGCGTAATCGGTTATGTAAGTGGAGCCACAGAAGTCCTCCTGGGGACACAAACCAATTATTAGCATAAGCGCTTATTGAAACTGCGTTCAGTTGTCTATATGAGAAGCTTATTGACTCCCTGGTTCACTTGGAATGTGTGTGGGGGTAACTAAAGGTGAAAACCTTGCATAAGTGACTATTAAATTAAGGCTTAACATTTGTTTCCTTTGAGTGTTTTTGATTAGTAACTTTAAATATTGGGAGTGCTATAGAAATATATAGAAATGTATGTTAGACTTCCTGAAGCAAAATGTTCATGTTAGGTTGAAATAGCTTAGGCCCCCTTGTCCTTTAGTTTTCATGAAAACTGGAGGTTTGCTGCTTTAGATATTAAGGATGTTATTGTTTTATAGAGTTTTGTTGTGTAATATTGATTCTGGTTAAGTAAAAATAATCATACAGAATTCATTTATTTTAACAAAGCTTAAGTTTTTAACAATGCTTAAGTTTTTTCTATAAAGTTCTCCTAATGGCAGAAATGAATGCTATGCTCAGAAGCTAGAAATACAGTTTTGCTGTTACCTAGCAAGGACTTGCTGCCCCATGAGCATAAGCCAATACTATGGCACCTGCTTCTGATAAGAGAAAAAGCTTATATTGTGAGGTCAGCTGGCAAGAAGACTGTAGGGCAAGGCTCAGGTCTGTCTCCTCCATCCAGGGTTTGGGGCAAAATTTAAGGGTTTTCAACACCAGATCTTCCTTAGCTTTGCAGAAGGTTCTGCATTCAGGTTCTGGTCATGTCTGAGTTCTTTGCTCTGGAAAGAGAGGGTGCGGAGGGAGGGGCAGTTAGGGGTTCCACAAGTTTTTCTCCTGAGTGGTGTTCACAAGTGGTTTATCCAGGGTTTAAACTTTGGTTCTGGATCTTGTTAGAAGTAGGATAGGACCAGTTTGAGCTGGTTCTGTAGTGACATAAGTAGGACATTTCATGATGCCTATAGGCCTTTATTTTAAATATTCATAAGAATTTTGCATTTTGTGATTTTAGATGTATGTGTTTAAAACACTGTTTAGTGTTCTAAAGTATTGTCAACTAAAATTGGTACTCCCCAAAAAAGGGCTGATGTTCATTCTGTGAATGTTTGTGTTCCTGTGACATGGCTTGTATTCTAACAGTTTTGTTAGATTTTATTGTGACAGCTGTCATATCAACGTGCATTAAAAAAACATCAAAATTGGTGAATTTTTGTGTAGCCATTTTAATATTGAAGATGGAAGAAGACATGCAACATTTTCAGCGTATCTTTATTATTTTGCTTTATTCTTTCAAGAGAGGTAAAACTACTACTGAAATGCAAAAAAAAAGATTTGTGCAGGTGTATGGAGAAGGTGCTGTGATGGATTGAACACGTCAAAAGTGGTTTGTGAAGTTTCTTGGTAGTATGGACATTTTGGACATACAATTCTTTGCTGTGGGGCTGTCTTATGCATTGGAAGATGTTTAGCAGCATCCCGGTCTCTCTCACTAGAAGCCAGTAAATAGCAGGAGATAGCTGACATACTCAAAAGATCCAAATCAATAAAGTTATTGGTGAAATTGAAAATGTGTCTTTTGTTTATGGAAAAAAACTAAATGGACTTTTTAGCCAACCCAGAATTTAATTTTGGCTTGTTAAAGAAAAATCCTGCCCTGGCTGGTGTAGCTCAGTGGATTGAGCGCGGGCTGCGAACCAAAGTGTCGTAGGTTCGATTCCCAGCCAGGGTACATGCCTGGGTTGCAGGCCATAACCCCCAACAACCACACATTGATGTTTCTATCTCTCTCTCTTTCTCCCTCCCTTCCCTCTCTAAAAAACAAACAAACAAACAAATAATCTTTTAAAAAAAGGAATCCTTCAATTAAAAAAAAAATCCTTTGTTCTGGTGGTTTTGGTAGAATATCAAACAGTTCCTGACACTTTCTGTATATTTTTAACAAACAACAAGCTTTTAAAACTACTACTAAGGAGCAGTAGTTTCAGAGAAATAAAATGACTTTAAAAAGACATTTAATGAATTTTAAGATGTTCTTTTACTTTTAAGATTATTTAATTATCAATATATTTCTAGTATTATAAAAATAGCAGCACTAACAGAATGTTCTGCAGTTATGGAAATGTTCTGTATCTGTGCAATTCAACATAGTGATCTTCATATATTGAATACTCAAAATGTGTCTAATGCTACACAGGGACTGCATTTTAAATAGTATTTAATTTTTATTAGTTTGAATGTGAATAGCCACATACAGCTAATGACTACTGTATTAGACAGTGTAGCTCTCTCTCGGGTTAGGAAGTCAAGAGGGAGAAGAGGATTAGAAATCTTCATGCCACCCCTCAGTTCAATTATAGGCAAAGATAAGTGTGTAATGAAACAATGTATCTTCTTATTTCAAGTATAAAGACCAAGTTTTGTGAAGTAGTCTAGATTTTTTAGGGAGTGATCACTGGTCATTTGATTTTTTTCCCTTTTGTGTTGATATTTAAAATGTACTTTTATTGCAAAAGTGTACAGTATAATAAATGTACAATTTAAGGAATTATAAAATAAACTGCCATGTACCACTAATTAGCTTAGAAAATCGAACACCACCAGGATCTTTGAAGCCCTTTATACTCCTCCCCATTTGTCTTTAATAATTCCCCAGTCCCCCTCCCACCAGCCCTGGCAACAACTACACGGTCCGGTAGAAGTGAGACCTGCTTGAGTGCAGTTGGTAGAGTAATAATATGGGCATAATAATTTCTAGTTTTAATGTAAACATTTCATCCAAAGTGTCACATGGTGTGCTTGAGTGTGATATTGTTATGTTATAGAATTATGTGCTTATGATTTTGTAATAGAACAGGGGCGTTATTTGTGCTGGACCCTGTATTTTGCTTTGTCTCTGTGAATTTGACTATTTTAGGTACCTCATGTAAGTGGGTCATAAAGTATTTTTCCTTTCATATCAGACTAATTTCACTTAGCATGATGTCTTCAAGGTTTATTATCTGTGTTGTAGCATGTTCATTGAGTTTTACAAATTTCATGTACTATTTTTTTATTTCCAGAAGTTTCATTTAGTTCCTTTTTAATACTATCCTTTTTTGTAGTCTTATTGGTTTTCATGATCATGTTTTTGAGATATTTTTTCTTAAAAATGTATTAAATATATTTATTTTATATTTTGTATCTGATCATTCCAGTATCTTTGTAGATATGATTTTTCTGTTTGTTTTTTGCTGGCTCTTGCTCACGTACCATACTTTCTTGTTTGTTAATTTAACTATGAAGTTTCTTAGAACTCTTTCTGTGTTAATTTTGCAGTGATTTTTAAAAATTCCTCACCTGAAGATATGCTTACTGATTTTAGAGGGCAAGGGAGGGGGAGAGAGAGAAAAAAAAACATTGATGTGAGAAAGAACAAGAATCCATTACCTCTCATACATGGTTGTCTTTCATACACACTCTGACGGGGGACTGGGCCCAACCTGGATATGTGCCCTGACTGGGAATCGAACCCACACCCCTTGGTTTAGGAGATGATGCTCCAACCAACTGAGCCATATCTGCCACAACTTGCAGAGTAATTTTTAATAGTACTTTAAAATTGTATAGCTTAGAGCTTACGAGTAAACCCCTGGAGGTTAAAGTTTTTATTTTGAAGTAATTTTAGACTTACAGAAAAGTTGCAAGAATGATACAATAGGTTCTTTTATACCTTTTACACATATTCACCAATTTTTAACATTTTGTTATAGTTATCTTATGGCATATATACACATTGTTATTTATTTTTGTGAACCATTGAAGAGTATGTTGTATGCTTTCTTGCCTCATAATACCTCAGGGTATATTTCCTAAGAATTAGGATATTCTCATATGTAATTACAGTACCCCTATCAAATTCCAGAAATTTAACATTAATACTTTAATCTACACTTTATATTTCAGTTCTTTCAGTTTGATCATGTATTTGGTTGTCATTTCTTTTTACTGTCCTTTAATTGGGAAGAATTTCTTAGCTTTTCTTTGTCTTTAATTGAAGAATACTGGTCAGTTATTTTATAAAAGTTTTTCAATTTGTGTTTGTCTGATTTGCCTCATGATTTGAGTCAGGCTATTTATTATCTTCAGTCAGACTACTACAGAGTGATGTATTCCTCTCAGGATAATATTACATCTGGATATAAGTAATGTCCATTTGCCCCTTACTAATAATTTTAATTTAGGTCAAGATGCTACCTGGTTTATTCACCATACAGTTACTGTTTCCTTCCCCTTGTAACTAGTAAGCAATATGTAGGGTGGTATCCTAGTGTTTTGTTTTTTCTTAATGAAAAGCTAGATACAGTAATAGTATACCTTACGTTTGTATAGTGTCTTTTATTTTGCTTTATATTTTATGGCTCTAATTTTCATGACAGCAGTACTTTTTAAAAAAAATTTTAAAAGATTTTATTAATTTTAGAGAGGGAAGGCAGGGGGGAAGAGAGAGAGAGAGAGAGAGAGAGAGAGAGAGAGAGAAAGAAAGAGAAAGAGAAAGAAACATCAATGTGCGGTTGCTGGGGGTCATGGCCTGCAACCCAGGCATGTACCCTGGCTGGGAATCGAACCTGCGACACTTTGGTTCGCAGCCCGCGCTCAGTCCACTGAACCACGCCAGCCAGGGCATAGCAGTACTTTTTATAGTTCTGGAAACTAAGACGTAAAGACATAGCTAATAAGAGGAAGCATTGAAATTCAAACCCTGGTTTTCTTAAGATTCTTTTTACTAGCTATAGTTGCCTTTAGGTTACTAGCTAGACCATAACTTGGACATGATCTGTGACTTGTTCACCATTATATTGTCACTGACTGTTGAATGAATAAACAACATAGGCATGAGTTGCTGTTTGACTTAAATGTCTTAAATGGTGGTAGTCCTAGTGTAATTGCATTATTTTTATATATTACATACTTATATATGAATTTATTCATAATATATAATATATAAGTATATATAATATATGTTGTTGCTCAGAGCTTAAAGCTCATGTGGAAGGTGTTTCTGATGCTTTGCATAACATGCTAAGATTTTTCAGATCAGAAAGTTGATGGATTTGCACATAGCAAAGAAAATTTGGCTTTCTTGAGAGCATTATGTGATAACGATTTGTGAGGCAGATTTTCTGATACTAACTCAGTTCTTTTTCTAGGTATGTCTTTAAGATTTGGGTGATCAAAGGAAATGATTGAAGGTTTTTCCTCAGGTCAATTTTTGCATTGATACTAGGGTGTAGTGTTGGTTAAATGTCATCTTTTGACCTGGTGAATTGATAGACACTGGACCCTATCCAAATTTACCTCTTTTTTCTCTTATTTCTTACCTTCTATTCTCATTCTCAGTTAAAGCTGGAGGAACGTGGGCATTGAGTACATGAATTCATCCATTGACTAATTGATTCAGTAATAGTTATTGGGAGCTACTGGATATTAAGAACAGTGTAGTCTTTGAGGTTAAAACAATGAATTAAGATAGATGTCATTACTGTCATGTAGCACAGTCCAGAGGCAATAAATTGTCATATTTTTTGTATTAGTCACTTATGTATTTAAGTTGAATATATGTCAGAAAAATTTTATTTACACTTGTTGAAACTTTTCTGGCAAGGGAGAAAATTCTGAGGGCTATTGCTTAATTGGTTGTATAAGTATAGGTTCAAAATGGGTTAGTTAAGCTTTAATTATTTAGTTAAGTTTTAGAATTAATTTTAATTCTGAAAATTGATCGATACTTTCATTTCGATTGAAACCTTGTAATCAAACTGACCTAAGTAAATTATGTTCAGTCTGAAAACTGCCATTTGCTTCCTGTGGGGCTTGGTGAGTAGTAGGTGGTAGTGTCTTGGAAATTATACAAGGTGGGGCAAAAGTAGGTTTACAGTTGTGAGTATGCAAAATACAGAGTTTACTCATTTATTATTTATTAACTATTGTATTGTTTCCTTTTTTCTATTCAAATGGTATGTATTTATCCATAATTACTGAGCATGAATCTCCAAATATTTTATAATCTGATTTAAAGTCCTCAAATTTAAGAAACTTATACCAAGGCTTTGACTTCATTTGTGCTAAATTGTTTTTAAAATTTGTAGCTTTTTGTATTATAAAAAGCTGGTACTTGTATACATAAGTAATAAGAACTTAAAATTCATCATACATTTACATCATTTTTTAGCTTGACCTTCTAGTAAACCTTTAGCTTCATTGGTTTTGTCTGCTGTATATGGAGATCCTCCCTTGTCTGGGTGATTTAAAAGCTTAACTTTGTCAACAAGCATCTCTTATTTTTCCTTTATTGGCAGTAGGGACCTAGTATTAATGCTGCTTCCTGTGCTGTCACTTCAGGTTCAAACCCACCTCTGTAATAGCTACCTCTAAAGGCAGATTTTGGTGAACTTTGAAAAACTTGTTTGACTTGAAATTCCATATGCTTCATGACTTTGCAAAACATAATGGCCTGCAAACCCTGCATCAGTGATTGTCATTCCAACTGCTACCACTGTACTGGACATAGCTGGTGCATGGTTCTTCTGCCTCCCCCGAGAGTGTGGTTCATCCCAGAGGCTGTGACCACCAACTCCTAGCCTTCATCATAAAGCAAGGCGGCCAGCACTGCCAGGGATAAAACGTCCAGACACGGGTACCCCAGAAAACATGGCGGTGGCAACCCTTAATTATTGTATTATTTTTCATACAAACAGCTGTAAACCTGATTTTGCCCTACCCTATATATTACATGGTATATTTTACATTCCTGTATCTCCCACCCCCTCAAAACAAAGCCTAATACTATACATGTAAGCACATGTTTATTTATTTTTTTTGGCTTTTGAGGTAAAGACTCAGGATGTTGTAAAAATAGTAGGGTCTTACATCCTCTTCACTCAGTTTTCTCAATGGTGACATCTTATGTAGCAGTCATAAATTATGAAAACCGGGAAATTGATATCGGTACATTACTGTTAATTATTGACCACATACAGATTTTAAACCTTCATTTCTGTGGGTGTGGGTGTGTAGTCCTGTGAAATGTTATTCCAGGTATAGTTTTGTGTAAACACTACCACAATCAAGATACAAAATTCCTGTTGTTACCTCTGTGCATTCACACACACACACCTACCACTAGTTTTGTCATTTTGACGATGTTATCTGAATGAAATCATCCTGTATGTAACCTTTTGAGATGCATATTTTAAAGTGTAATTTGTTTTAGTACTAAAAGTAAAACAACATTTTAAAATGGTTAAACGATTGAAAAAACATATTTTGAATATACTACCCTAATATAGTCATCATTTTGGAGTTTGTTTACAGCCTTTTCCATGTGAAGTTTTATGTCATTGTTATAGTATATGTTTAATTTTGCCTGCTGCTTTTTTTTAACTTAAAATATTAAGTGTGTTCTCTGTCACCATCATATTTTTTGCTTTTATAAGAAATGTTGCTTGAAAAAACCTTTGAGCATATGGATTTCTTCATATTTTTAGTTATTTCCTGGGGCAGATTCCCAGATGCGTGACACTGAGTCAAAGGATATGAAGGTTTCTTAGTCTTGAAACATTTGGTCAAATTGTTTCTCTAAAGGATGGTACCATTAGTACTATTTCATTGTCTCCTTGTCAGAGTAGATATTAGTGTTATCACACTTCCTCCCCCAACTTAATGGGTGAAAAAGGTACTTCATTGTTCTAATTTTAGAGTGCATTTCTTTATGTAACAGTTTTCTATGAAGAGTAAAATTGATTGTAATGTCAAAATGACATGAACTTTTAAAATGTGATTTCACTTTTAAGTAATTTGGAAAAGCGCCTTAATACCTGTGCCAGTGTTCAACATTTCTGAGCAAGAGGTTGACTCACCAGTTCCATCCTCTTACCATACCTGGAACCTCTTTAGCTTACAGGTTTGTTGCCTATAAAATGATTGCCAGTTTTTGCATTGCTTCCCTCCCTGGCCTTTGCCATTGTCTTCTAGTTCCTTTTCTCAGTTTGGATTCTTGACCTTTCCCCATGTCTGTTCCCTCTTCAGAGAGCTGCTGCTCTGTCCACTGTTAACACACCACACCTTATTCATTTTTTCCTGTGTTCATGTCAGCTCATGCTGACATGTTAATGCAATACCGTAATGTTTCCTTATAGTTGAATGTAACCCTGGGTGACTACACTCTCCTGGGGCTCTTGGGAGTATTGGCTGCCTTCACTTTTTTAATGGCTACCACAGAAGTAACATGGCTAAGGATGTATGGAGTATAAATAATGTATGTTAATACAAAGTAACAGTAATAAAGAGAATGTGTATCTTTTACTTTTCTATATATATTCTTAGAGCAGTAGACCATCAGGGCAATAACAAAACTCTTAAAGTAAAGCAGAAGTTTTTAATTGAATATTACTAAGTGCCAAGCACTGTGCTTAAATACTTTATTTAGTCTTTACAATATTCCAGTCCTGGCTGGTGTGGCTCATTAGATTGAGTGCCAGCCTGCAAATTGAAAGGTCACTAGTTTGATTCCCAGTCAAGGCATGTGCCTGGGTTGTGGGCCCGGTCTCCAACCTGGGGAGTGTGAGAGGCAACCAATTGCACATCCATGTTTCTTTCCCTTTTTTTCTCCTCCCTTCTGCTCTCTCTAAAAATAAATAAATAAAATAATGCCCCCCAGAATATTCCTATAAATTTTTGCTGTAGCTATGTATGAAGATCTCATATGTGATGTTGAAAAGTTGGTTAGCAGGGATTCACAAAAAAATGTATTTTTAACTTTAACTTGGATATACATTCTTTCACCATTTTTCCCCCATAAGGTCAAGGTTTTTCTTTGTGGACAGTCCTTTGATAAGAGCTCTGGATTGTCTTTTTAGCACAATCCATACCCTGTGAAGCATGATCTGATAAGTATCTTTCTTAGAAAAGAGAATTAGAAGGCACTTTTAGTGTGTTAAAAACTTTACAGTTTTAGGCTTTTTTAAAAAAAATTCTTTTAGCGCTCTTACATACACTTAATTCCATAATAGCTTTTAAAAAATAATTAGTCTTTGAGTCTTTTTGAACTTTTAACAGAATTTCAGAGAAACAACCCCTTTCACACTCATACCTCATCAGTTTACATAATCTTAGATTACATAATTACAATAACAAGTCCAGTTGGCATAAACTGGTTTGGGAACAAACAGCTGGCTCTTGTTAAGCGTCCAGCTCATTTGGTGAGAGAAAAAGGGTGGAGATATAATAAGAAAGTGGTCTACCTAATTAGAAGACTCTACTAGTTCCAAGTGACCAGCCTGGGGTAGGCATTAGGGAGTGATTTATGGAGGGATTGAAGAGCTGTATTTCTAGTAGTTGATATAGTAGAAGTCTGTTAAAAGATTTTCTACCAAATTATTGTTCTTATTTCCATTTTATAGATGAGAAAACTGAGTCTTCAAAGAGTTAAGTAACATTCCCAAGGTCAGACAGGTAAGACTGATGGAGCCCTAGGGTTTGTATTTAGATTTTTGTAGGTTCACACATAGCATCATGTTCCCTTACTTGCTGTGCATGTGCTAGATGCTATCTGATTTATACCCAGTTATTAAGTATTCTTGACTGGTCTTCAAGTCATGTTTGGGGTAGTCCTTGAAATTATCCTACATCTTGGGTCCTAATTTCATTTTGATCCTTAGTATTGCTTTAGCACTAATGCAATGTAAAAGATGAGGGTACATTTCAAGGTGAAAATCTGGCTTATAATTTGTTTTATTTTATATTGGATACATATAGGTAAGAACTGTAGCTAAGATTTTGCAGAGTTATACTGCTGAGGTAATTGTGAAATAAGAGTGTAAGGAGGAAAAATGGAGTTTGGAGAACACAGATGTAGACTCTTCCTGTTAAATTTCCTCCATAGTTGGGATCTGATCAGTCATCTTTTCTTTCATCATTACTTATTTCTTGAAGCATCAATTGAGCCTTCAGGATCAACAAAAAAGGTGTGTGTGTGTGTAGTATATAGATGTGTGTGTGTATGTATATACTATATATATAAATGTATATGTATATATATTGTGTGTATATATACATATATATTTCATAAGTATCTTTCTGTCCTCACCCAGAACACACGACAAACCTTTTTCTGATAAACTTAAATGTTTTATTAATATGTATACTTTGGTATGTATTTTTAGTTTGCATTTTGCATTTTAGAACATTAAAAAACCTATACTACACTATTGCCAGTACTTTTCAGTTGTTAGAATCCAAAGAAGTTGTTCCACAAAATAAAATGTTTATTACATAATTATTCATTGGGTTTTCTATTTTTATTGTTGAAGACTATAACTACAACCAGAGCTTCTAATCACTATGAGAGAATTGCTATTACTACATTAAGTTTTAATTCCAGCCCTCAAAATACAATTTGGTTATCTTAGTGTACAAAACATTCTTTCATATAGTTTGTGAGGCTATTAGGCTATTTTTAAATCTTGAAAGGAACTCTTAAGTTTTTGTCTTAGTGGTCCTGCTCTCAAGATTGGAAACCACTGATGGGATATTAAATATTCATGTGTAGTTGTTAATCCCTGACTTTGATATGGTTATAATTGATATTATGATTAGCATTACTCTTTGAGTATCAAGTACCTCAGATACTCTCGAGCCATAAATATAAAATAATATAGAATAAAAAGGAAAATTATCAGTTGATAATATTCTTGTCCTTTTTTTGGGAAATGTCAAGATATGTAATACTAATTCTGAGGCAGTTTTTATCTCCTGCTTTTTAAAGTGTACATTTACTTCATGAGATTGGGTTTTATTTGCTTGTTTGCTTTTTGGCATTAGTCTGAGTGTTTGAATCTGGCAAAGGAATGTACTGATTTTTTGATATGCCAGCTAGCATCTTTCATTTACTGAGTTATATTTTAGCATAAGACTGTAGTTGATTATGACAACAAACTTCTGGGCTGTATAGTTTGAATTTTTTGTTTAAACACATTGTTAAGTTTTTAAAATTAAAATTTGTTCATAGTGATATAGCAAAGTGCTTACATGGCCAAGTCATAATGTTGATAATGAGAGTCAGTGAAATGATGGTTTTTTTTTTACAAAATAAATGTGATTCTCTTCCCAAATGTTACCATGTTATGTACTCTCCCTCTTCAAGATTTCTTTTTTTCTGGTTTTATAATCAAACAGATTGTAATACTTTTGAATCAGAGGAAGAAGAGGGGGACCAGTTTAGTGTTAGCTACTGTTATATTAATTTATTTAGTAGCGAAACCAAAAATCTCATTAAATAGCAACATTTAAAAACTAGCTTGAAAAACAGTTTGAACTATTTCATTCAGTTTCTTGAGTTTTAATTACTGAAGGACAACTGTGTTCAGTCTTGGAATTTAAGAGCTAAAGGGGGAAATTCCGTTAGAAAAGTGGTATCTTAAAATGGTTGTTTTGGAGTTTGAAACTTAACTGCCTATGACTTTGCCCCCGGCCTCCACCCTTCCCCCCACCCCCCACCCTTTCTCTTATTGTGAACTGCCTTTTGGATTCAAATGGTTTTGGTACTTGTTAGGTTCTTTACAATATATTTCTGGTACATGTAGCCATTGAGATCTAGACCCTAACCAGAAATTCCAGCTAGTTTTTTCCTTTGATGAAGCGTGGTTTTTAGAGTGCTGACAAAATTAGATTACATCCAATTTTATTTCTGTAATAAGGGTTGCTTTGGGTAAAACAAATTTTTCATTTGTTTTTTTCACCTATTATACTTAGTTTTGATTGATGCAAAGTTGTCATAGTTGTACCTCTTTGCATTAAGGAGGAAATGAGCCCTCTACTATAGTATATTGGTTATTGGTAACCTCTCGTAGCTTAGATTTTCAGTCTTAATGAATGTTGCTTGCAGATGAGGATAGTAAAACTATGTATGATGGATGTATCAGAGGACTGGAGAAAATGGTCTAAATGCTTTAACCAATTTTTAACTTACTTTTAACAAAAGGGTAATATGTATACATGACCCAAAATTTAAAGGTACAGAGAGGTTTATTGTGAAGAGCAAGTCTCTTTTCCTTACCTCCTTGTCTACTAGGTCCCCTCCCCTGAGGCAGTTGCTGTTGGTACCAAATTTTCTTCCTACATGTATAACCATATCCACTCTTTTTATTGGTTGCATAGTATTCAATGTATTGACTGTACTATAAATTAGGCTTGTTTCCTATCTTTTGCTTTTATTAATAATGAGGCAACAAGTATTGTATACATATTTCACATCTGTGCAAATATAGCAGTACTTCAAATTTTAGAGGTGGAATTTCTGTGCCAGCAGATACATGCAGTAACAATTTTGATAGATATTGCCAAATTGTTTTTCTTGGTGTATTCATTTCTCAAGTTAGATATTAGTTTTCTAAGGTACTTTTGTAAAAGTATGATTGCTAGTTATGTGCTGTTTATAACTGAATTTATTTTATTTTTCAATTACAGTTTAAATTCAGTAGTTTTATGTATTAGTTTCAGGTGTACAGAATAGTGGTTAGACAATTATATACTTTAAAGTGTTTCCCCTGGTATTTCTAGTACCCACCTGACACCATACATAGTTATTACAATATTATTGACTATATTCCCTATGTCGTGCTTTACATCCCCATGACTGTTTTGTAACTACCAATTTTTACTTTTTAATCTCTTCAGTTTTTTCAGTCAATCCCCCAAGTCTCCCCTCTGGCAACCATCGCTCTGTTCTCTGTATCTATGAGTCTATTTGTTTTGTTCATTTGTTTTGTTCTGTAGATTTCACCTATAAGTGAAATTAGATGTTATTTATCTTTCTCTGACTGACTGACTAAGCAGAATACCCTCTAGGTCCATCCATGCTGTCACAAATGGTTGAGATTTCATTCTTTTTAATGGCTCAGTAATTGTATTAGATTTATTTTTATTCACTATGTGGTTGCAAGGATGGGTCACTAATGTACAAACTACTCGTATTCACTTGTTCACTTTGTCAAAAATGTATTGGTTTGATTACTAGTTGTTACTGTAATTTTACTTTTATATAGGTAGCTTCTATCTTGCAAATGAATTGTTTAAAAGTATTTTGGCTAAGGATAGGGGAAAATCGGGACTTAAAAAGGGGAATTTGGAATTGGGAGCCTATTTTTCCAGTAAGTCACGTAAGAAAGGTGTTTAGCTTACTAGATCAGGCAATAAAAATGATGTAACCCATCATTCCACATTGTATTCGAACCACCCACTGGTGGAAACTCAGTTCATCCTGCTGTATCCCTGTCTTGGGGAACTGCATCTCCCCAAAATCTAGGACTTTGGTTGTGACTTCCACTACCTGAGGCAGAGAAGTAGAGTTGAGTAGAGTTATGTAGGGTGGTCAGCCCAATGAGCAAAATGCCTAGAAGGAGCAGTGAACTGAGTTAGGGGTAGCAAGTGAGAAAGAGTAATTGAATGAACTTAATGTGGTTTATTCCTGCTGCTGTTGCTACTTTGCAGAGTTAGGGAAGGGTAAAGGAGGGAGCAGGAAAATGGGAAAGATGGGATTTTCCTTTCTTTTCTGTCATAGTAACTTTCTTTGTTTATTTGTCTCATCCATGGGATCCTGACACCTGGGATTCAGGTGAGTTGAGATGAATTCGGGCTTGTTGGAGGTAGTGGAGAAGAGATGAAGAGTGAATGAGTGTAACCATCAGGAAGGTTTATAGAGTCTGATGATAGAGACACGGAATGGAAGAGAGGATTTCGAGTGATAAGACAATCAACCATCTATGTGTTAAGCTTTTATAATTTGTCCTTTTTAAAAAAAGTTTTGTAGACAGGTGGGTGGGCAGTGTTGAGGGCATTTTAAGCATTGTTTTTTGGAGGAGAGGACAGTGATATCTTGGTTCCATGTGGATATTTTTAAGGGTACTCTAACCATTCTTACCTGAAGTGAAACATACACAGAGGCTCTGACTCAAAGAGAATGTTCTATTATATCCTCGTTGGTTTAAAGGTATCTCTGCTGGTCTCACTTGAAGTAGTAGCAATAATTCTCTTTCTATTCAGTTTCATGGCGGAGCAGAACAGAGTTCACTATGCAGCTACTGTCCTTCAGACATGTCTAAATTTCTCAGTCTATTTATGAGCATCAACAAACACTTTGTGCATACTTTTGCCATGGAGTGAATGTGTCTCTTTTCCTTTAATTTAGCTTAAAACTAGTAATGGAATTCCTGAGGTTTTGAGAGGAATAGTGTTGGCAAGTTTAGTTTCGAAACTAAAGGCAAATTAAGATACCAAGCAAAACAGACTATTACTTTAGAAAGGGATCTTAAAACTCTGCTGACATTTGCAAACTTAGTGTCATATTTATATAAGCTTTAGCTAGCAACTACTATTTTTCTAAAGTTGTTGGTTTAAAAATAATTGTTATATTTATGCATTTAAAAAGTTGCTTTTAACACACTTTGGGTATGCTTAAGCTCAGCCTTTCAGCAAAATATTCAGACATTTGGGCATCATCCCTTTTGGTCTTATTCTGTCTCAGGCCATTTAAGATAATTAAGATGGATTGTGGATGTCAGGAATTTGATAAGCTTCCATTAAAATCTAATGTAGTTTAAAATTGCTTAAAATGGCCTTTCAGCCTATTAAAATATGCTCTCATCATCTGAATTATGAAATTTAGCTGAGTATTGCTAACATGACAGATGATAGCACTTGCTATTTTGATGTTTGTTCTTTAAGTGTATAGTTTCATTGCCTTTGTAAGATATTAGCTGCATGTACTCTGAAGGATTATACTAATAAAAATAAGCCTCCATTGATTAAATCTGTTTAATTCTAACTTTTGTGTGCATCTCATTGGTATTCATTTGTGACCTCAGCTAGTTATGTGAGCTTTATCCATGAATCCATGAACTGTTTTTGAGTGTCTTCTTGTGTTAAATCTGTAATTTTGTTTTGTTGTTAGGCATCTCTTACTATTTTAAAATTTCTCCAGGACAAAATTGTTTTTGTATATTCTTTGATAGTTCTCCACAATGCAATGCAATGAATTGCTTTGATGTTGTGGGTAGATACTAAGAGTTTATTTTCCCATTTAAAAGATACTTACTTTGTTGTAGAGTCTGAGGATACAAAGTCCTATAAGGTAAGGACCCTGTCTTCATTGCTAACATGAAGTTGCAATGAAGTTGCTTAGACTTTGATGGGAGATTCAGACAGTAAATAAATTGTAGTGCCATGTGTCTTCTATATTTGGAAATCGTCTTGGTAGAGCCAGAGCTCTCAACCTCTGATAGTGATTTTTGTACTTACTCTGAAGAATAGAAACTAACATTTGTAGAGTGACTAAAGCCTTCTGTATCAGTTATCCTCCTAAATCCTTCAACATAAGCATGTTATCCATTTATACAAAAGGAAACTATCTTCCAGAAGTTATATGATTTGCTGAAGGCTTGTAGCTAATAAGTTACAGAGCTGGGATTCTTTCTCACTCAGTGTTCTTTTATTACCAGGGTTTCTTAACTTTAGCACTAGTGACATTTTGGGCCAGGTAATTGTCGTGGGAGACTGTCTGTATGTACTATAGGATGTTTAGTAGTGTCTGCGGTTCTCCTTTGGGCCAGGACTAGGGTGAAACAAGGAGGCACCTAGGGCGCAAAATTTAAGGAGTCACTCCCAGGGGCTTTAAGTGCTGACCTGGCATTTAATCCTCACAATATCTGATTCTCCCATACCAGCCTGTTGCTTCTAGATTTTGATTCCTAAGTAAATACCCTAGGCATTGGGATGTTCCCTGGGAGCTGAAGAGCATTAGTGAGCAGGCACTTTTTGTGTCATTTGCCATCAAAGAACATGTACTCAGGTAAAAGTGACTAAAAGGAAATGGCATTTATAAGCACTAAGTAAAGACCTTGTAAATATTACAGAACCAAGAACCTTGAGGTGATATGTTATAGAACAAGAATAGCAATTGCTTCAGACTAATGAGAACTTAGAGCAGAAACTGTATGTTGAACATACTCAGCTTAATTTATTTTGTGCCTGAAAGCCTGGCACTTACTTGCTAATATTAACTTTATATCAAGAAATTCCATTAATTATTTTCCCATGTCTCTGTTTCAATAGAAGTATATACTTGTATGGATAGATCTGTCAATACCTTTTGATTAGCTAGACTGTAGCTTGACACAACCTAGGTTCTTTATATAGTGCTCTAGAATGGAGTCTTTAAAAAATGGAGTAATAAAAACCTGAATTCTTTTAGGAATATTAACAAACAATGCCTGAGAGGATTCTTAACAGAATGCCAGATTTTTTAATCTTAAGTAGTTTTGACTTATTTAACTTTCTGATAAAACACTAATATTTGACTCGTGATAATACTATTTAAAATTTTTTATACTCGTAGAATTGTAGCTAGTTATAGAAGTCCTTGAAAAGCTGTAAGAGTAGTCAACTCTTATTGTAGACAATAGAGAGCCCATTAAAGACTGTCAAATAGAAGAGTAATTTAGTAAAGGTAACTTTTTAAAAATATTATTCTGGCCACACTGTATATAAGGTATATTTAATGTATTGGCAACAACTTTCATGAAGGTCAATTTAGAGGCCAGGCAGACATAATGAGAGTCTGAAATTAGGATGCTTGTCCCATCTTACATCCTCCCGTTCCCACCCCATACCCCCATTTTTGGAGAAAGGATCCATAAGGCTCTCTATTTTTTCTTATAGATTATGAAGTTTTTAAAGAAAGCTTTCTAGAATTACACAATTTTATTCATATGCAGCAGTAACACAACAGGTGTTTGTGAAATGAATGAATGAATGAATGGTGGAATTAATGAATTAGTAACTGCTAGAATATTATACAAATAAATAAAGCAGGGAATAGAGAGGGATGAGTCAAAGCTAATGTCTAGCTTTTCAGAGTGTGTGAGGGGTGGTAAAGGAGAATTTGGCTGGCCTTTGATGGTGAGGGTGGAAGTGGTGGAGGTACAGGGTGATCCAGAAGAGAATAGATTTCATTTGGAGGTGTTGAATTACATATGCTGGTACTATATTGAAATCTGGAGCTTAGCCAAGAATTTGGGTTTATCACAGAAGTGAGAAAAGGTGGGAAAAGAATAGAGTTTAAAACCAGCCCCAGTTTGGGTCAGAGCAATGTTTCTGACACATCTATTCTTTGAGGACCACTCCAAAATGCAGAATCTTTGTTTAAATGACTCTTTTACTTAAATACGTTTATTTTACAGACACTTTATATTGGTACTATAAATTGCAAACTAAAATCACTTGCTTTAAATAGTTGGCAATGGAAAATTAAAGTGATGATAATGACAACAATAATAGTATTGAATTTCAGCTACATACTGTTGCCTGCTAACCTCTGAGCCTGAGTCTACTCAGTTTAAATAAAAAACAGAATGAAATGCAAAGTTTAAGGGCTTGACATGCTGGTTTTCTCATGACACAATTCATTATTATATATGTGCCACCTGAAGGCATTCATGCCATGCTTTGGGAAACACGTAGGTGTGCTAGGAGAAGAGGTACCTGCTGTGAAAAGAGAGGCAAGCTAGTGATCAGACCAGTGAAAACCAGGAGAGAGTGATGAGGTCCTAGAAGGTTTGGGGAGGTAGGAGTTTCAAAAAGGTATGTGTGGTGCTGTTAAAAATTCAGGGAAAGGTTTGTGAAAACTTGCACATCAGTACATCATACTGCATATTAATATGTGCCAAGAAGTTTCTGCATTCTGGTGATTCTCATATATTTGGATTTAGCCAGTTCACATTGATCATCATGTAGGAATTGGTAAAATACTTTCTTGATGTGTTTGCAAGTTTTATCTGAAATGAGTAAATGAAAGTGTGGAGAAGGCATGTGGCATGATGAGGAAAGTACATTCCTGGTTTTCAAATAACTAACTATTAGAACATCCTTGTGGTCATGTTCTTATTTTTATGATTGAGACTTATCAGGGCTAGTTAATTCAATAATAATAATTCAATACATGAAATTTTTAGATCCAGCCCCCATAAACATGAATTAAACCACCACATATGGACACAGACACACAGTTAGTTTGTCTGAAGAGGAAGCATTTTCCCTTCCCCTTTTAATGTTACTTTGAGGAAACTCGATTGTATGTCTTTATAGGGATACAATAATTTTGAGGAATAGTTTTGCAGAGTTTTTGTTAATGAGTCATATGCCAGGGTAAGGATCAACACTGGTCATAAATCTTTTTTTAACTTTTGGTGGGAAAATGAGTGTATTAATAGTTTACTTGTATCTTTTAATATCCTTAAAATGAAAATTTGACCCCGGTTGGGTACTCAGTGGCTTAGAGTGTTATCCCGGTAAGCCAAGGTTGTGGGCACATACAAGAATCAACCAGTGAATGCATAAATATGTGGAACAACAAATCAGTGTCTGTCTGTCTGTCTGTGTGTGTTTCTCTCTTTCTTTCTCTGCCTCTCTCCCTCTCTTCCTTCCTCTCTCTCTCTCAAATCAATAAATAAAAAAAAAAGAAAATTTGTTGCTGACATCTGAGAACATATTTTAGAAGTTCTTAGAATTTATGCCAATAAAATGGTTCTATGATTTTCTGTGAATTACCCATAATAGTACGTTGTTGTTCTTTGCATTGCATTATAAAATTCATTTTAAAGAATATCTAAGAACACATTTTTTTGATACCTTATTTTCAAGCTGAATTTAGGTGGTTGGCTTCAATTTAAGAATAAACCTTTTCAATTAAATACACTTCATTAGAAATTACAGTACTAAAAAAAATCACTAAATTGTTACATACCAGGATTCAGCCATAATCTCCTCCCTCTATTTAATGAATGAGACAGAATATAAATACTGAAATACGTAGTGGTGGTTGCCAGGCCACAGTGTCCTATATTGTACCTGTAGTACAGTACTGTACTGTATCACCTAACCACCATTTATAATGGTGATTCTGTGGAGAAGAAAGTCATTCATGACTCCAAAGAAATGAACCAATAAATCATTTTTGGCATATACCATTGTTAAATTGGGAACTGCCATAGAATTAATTAATTTGGGCAGAAAGAAATGTGTTAAAAGAGACTTGAGTATCTCTGCATTATCCACTCTTGAAAGTACGTTAAATGTATTGGGAGTCTATTTCTGTGGGGACATTTCTCTGCTTTTACAGTAGTGGGAAAGTATGATTCACTGTGTAGTTAACCTTGGAAAGCTAATTCCATAAAATGAAGGGTATACATAATATGAATTAATCTGTTTAGTGATAAGGTTTAGGGATAAGTAAGTACTGACTGTATTTTGTACTGTGGAAATATTCAGATTGGTTATGTCAGTGAACAATATGTCCCATAAGTTTTAATTTATATTTTAAAATACAGGTGGTCTTAGTTAAATATAAACAAGAATACCACTTAAAAGACTTCTGGTGGAACATAAAAGTCCTATTAGACATGGAACTCTGTTTCTGCCAGTAACTCGACATTTTGAGGACAGATAGCATCCCATTTCCAATTTGAGATTGGGTACAAAAATATCCTAGGGCTGAGAATAGGCGTAGTAAATTGCACCAACAAAAACCTTTTGTGTTTTTACGGTGAAGGAAAAGTCTTCACTGAGTGTGCATGGAAAAAATGATACAAACTCCTTATGCTTTCACATAATAGATGGGACCTCATTTTATTATGGTTACTCTGTATGATTAATTTTTGATGCAAATTCCAAAAATGTTTCTGCACATGAGTTCCTTGATGTTTTTTCTGTTATTTTCATCTTTGGTTAATTAGAGTCCCACTCTCCCTTCTGTGCCATAAGTGTTTCATTAATTTTTCTTCTCCTATTTTTATTTTCATATTTTTTTAATTAATGTTTTTATACTACTTTAAGCATAAATCTTTTTCCTAGTGGTTTAAAAAATTATGGGACAGTAAAGTTGTCTTCAGATGTCTTTTATTTTCACTTTAATACTGTTTGAGTTGGCTTTTAACACATTCTTATTTTGCCTAAATTTCTCTTCAGGGAGAAGAATCACTTTTAGCATTAACACTTCTGGGAATTGTTTCAAAGTTTAGTTTATTGTCTTAATGTTAATAAGATTTCCAGAAGTCTCATTTTTTGTCCTATATCTCCAAAAGGTAGATTTGATTTTGTTGTTTTAATTAGTTTCTATATCGGTTTGATCCTAGATCTTTCAAAAAGTTGTAATTAACTTCTTTCTAATTTATTCAGTATTTCAGAATGCTAATAAATTGGGAAAGTACTGATATGTATTCTTTAGGTAGAATAATTTTAACATTAATATTTAATATGTTTAATAACAATTATTTTAACATAATTTTTTAAAAAGATTTTATTTATTTATTTTTAGAGAGGGAAGGGGGAGAGAGAGAAAGGGAGAGGGAGAGAGAGAGAGAAACATCAATGTGCGGTTGCTGGGAGTCATGGCCTGCAACCCAGGCATATGCCCTGACTGGGAATCGAGCCTGCGACACTTTGGTTCGCAGCCTGCACTCAATCCACTGAGCTATGCCAGCCAGGGCTATTTTAACATAATTTAGAATAAGTTACTAATACAATTAGTAACTTAAATATATTTGAGGAGACTTTAATAAATGTTAACATTTATCCAACTATTACATAAAATGTGGTGGCAGGAAGGAAAAAAATTGGGTGATATGATTTCTGGTGAGCTATAGAAATTTACATAGCATGTTTTATGATTACCAGTAAAATGTAACTAAAGTTAAATGGTAACTAACTATCCATTAGGGCATATTTTGTTGGTTGAAATATTTAGTCTGAGTGTCGCAGGTTTGATTCCCAGTCAGGGTACATGCCTGGGTTGCAGGCCATGACCCCCAGCAACCGCACATTGATGTTTCTCTCTCTCTCTCTTTTTCCCTCCCTTCCCTCTCTAAATAAATAAATAAATAAATAAATAATCTTAAAAAAGAAATATTTAGTCTGATACATGACCATTGTTTCAGACTAATAATTTAATACATAATAGTGCATACTGTATGTGTTCCTGGGAGCATGGGAATCTATACATTTTTAGAGAATAAAGAGTAATAAATTCCTGAATGGCTAATGAAGTACTTTAGTGAAATATATTATTCATTATTGATTTTCTGAATGTCATTGATAAAGCACTGATTCCAGTTTGCTTTTGATGACCACTATAATTATTTCCTTGTTGATAGGCTCAGGTAATATAATTTAAAATGTTAATCCAAGACAGACATAATCAGGAAGATGTGTGCTAAAAATCATGTAACATCTGAAAAAGGTAAGTAGAGGTAATGATCCATTTATTAATACTATATGGCTGCTTAGTGGAGTGATTAAGAGCATGGCTGGACTTCCAGTCAAGATGGTGGCGCACGTAGACACTCTTTGCCTCCTTGAACAACCGTAAGAAGGAAAATAACTAACCTCAAAACAAAAAACACCCAGACATGCTGGAAAATCAAATTGTGTGGAAGTCCAACAGCCAAGGATTTAAAGCCATATCCATCCCTGGGTAGCAGGGGTGGACACTGGGAGCTAGGGCAGAGAGAATGCACTGTGGCAGTGGTGGTGAGGTGGCAGTGGTGGCTGGTGAAACAGGCAGTCCCACATTCACATGTGGTGGATAAAAACTGGAAGAGGCACCTTGGGAACAAGTGATCCGAGCCCCAGGCTAGACCACACAGACCAGGGTTCCAGCACTAGGAAAATAAAGTCTTTTAACTTGTGGCTGTAAAAACCAATGGGGGTTGGGGCACTGGAAGAAACTGCTGGTTTCTTGGGAAGAGTTTATTTAAAGGGCCCTTGTGGTCCTAAAACATGCGCAAATGCATCTACTCAGGGAACCACCACCAGGGCAGGGGCTTGAGGGGTGCCAGTCGCATATAGGAATGGGGTGAAGTGACTGGAATCGGGGCAAGTGCTGAGCAAGCGTTCAGCAGCCAGCCAGACAGTGGCATTTGTCACCTCTCCGACTCCTTCCCCACACACAGAACCACAAAGGGTAGAAGCAGGTTGTCTCTCCATGGCAAATACCTAAGGTTCTGCCCCATACAACTTAACAGGTGTGCTAAGACAGGAAGTCAAAGTAGCTCTGCCTAATACACAGAAACAAACACAGGGAGGCTGCCGAATCTAGGAGACAAAGAAATGTGGTCCAAATGAAAGAACAGAACAAAACCCTAGAAAAAGAACTAAGTGAAATGGAGATAGCCAACCTATCAGATGCATAGTCCAAAACAATGGTGATCAGGATGCTCAGCGAACTCATTGGGCATGGCAAAAGCATAAAGGAAGAAATGAAGGCTACACTAAGTGAAATAAAGATAAATCCACATACAACCAACAGTGAAGGAAAGGTGGGGTTCAAATCAATTATTTGGAACATAAGGAAGAAATGAACAACCAGAACAGAATGAAGAAATAATTTAAAAAAATGAGAGAATAAGGAGACTGTGGGACATCTCCAAATGTGGCAACTTCTGAATCATAGGGATGCCAGGAGAAGAGGAAGGGCAAGAAATTGGAAATCTATTTGAAAAAATAGTGAAAGAAATTTTCCCTAATTTGGTGAAGGAAATAGACATAGAAGTCCAGGAAGCACAGAGAGACCAAAACAAGATGAACCCAAAGAGGACCACACCAAGACACATCATAATTAAAATGCCAAAGGTTAAAGATAAAGAGAGAAACTTAAAAGCAGCAAGGGAAAAGCAGAGTTACCTACAAAGGAGTGCCCATAAGACTGTTAGTTGATTTCTCAAAAGAAACTTTGCAGGCAAGAAGGAACTAGCAAGAAGTATTCAAAGTGGTGAAAAGCAAGGACCTACAATCTCGATTACTCTGTCCAGCAAAGCTGTCATTTAGAATCGAAGGGCAGATTTGTAAAGCTAAAGGAGTTTATCATCACCAAGCCTTTATTATATGAAATGTTAAAGGGACTTATTTAAGAAAAAGATCCAAAGTATGAACAGTAAAATGGCAAACTCACAACTATCAACAACTGAATCTAAAAAACAAAAACAAACTAAGCAAACAACTAGAACAGAAACAGAATGATATATATGGAGATCATTTGGAGGATTATCAGCGGGGAGGCTGAATCAGGAAAATGGGGGAAATGGTGCAGGGATTAAGAAACATTAATTGGTAGGTACAAAATAGACAGGGGGATGTTAAGAATAGTATAGGAAGTGGGGAAGCCAAAGAACTTAAGTGCATGACCCATGGACATAAATTAGGGTAGGGGGGAATTGCTGGAGAGAAGTGGGGTACCAGGTAGATGCGGGGAAAAGGGGAAATATTGGGACAACTGTAATAGCATGATCAATAAAATATACCCCAAAAGAACAAGAGCATGACTAGTATCAAAGACTGCTAAGTTAAGGTAGTTTCCTAGAGGTGCTTTTGGAAGCTGAACACGGCAAGTTGAAATGTTAGGCGGAGGAGGTCACTCAACTAAGAAAGTGACAGCTGGGATTGAGACTTTGCTCTTCCACACCAGGTGCATTGCTTTTTGTACTCTGCCAGTTTACCGGGCTGAAGGTTGTCTTTGGCTCTTTTGTGCCTCCATTCAAAACTCCCTGCTCCTATCAACCACACATAGACACATATAAAAATATTGGAAGGAACTTAGTTACTTCCTTCTGTATACTATGTAACTGGGATCAGTTAATTCAGTATTGGTTCTTTGTGGAAGAGGGAGGGAACTCTTGGCTGCTGTTCAGGGGGGCAGTTTCAGCTGCTGGTGTAATGGAAGAGAACATGAGACTCTCTTATGCCTTTGGGTGTGGGAAAACAGAAGGAAGTGAGAGAGAGTATCATTGTCCCTAGATGCTGGACCAGTGAGTGTTTTCTAGTTTATTGTGAGTGTTAATCTAGTTTGGCATAGACTAATAAACATAGATACCCATCTATCGATGTGGAAAAACTAATAAGATCGTATTAATTTAGAGAAGGGAAAAATTTAGGTATTAAAAGTAATTTACTTGTAATTCCTGAGAAAGTTTGTAAGTTTTTAACTAATAGGGCATAATTACTAGTGCAATTCATGAATGTGATTATTTTATGTGTTTCACTTAAATATATTAAGTATGTATTTTTCTTTGCATTTCAGTCCCTATCTATGCAGTTATTATCATTCAACCAAAGTAATTTAGATAATACACTAAAAAGTTTTATATATGAATTCCTATAACTATGACTAGCTTTGAAATTTGCCTGAGCATCATCCTCTCTCCTTCTGACCATTAGAATGGCCTGTTGGCTAGATGACACACTGGAATAGTGGCATCTCAATTTACTGGAAAGACCACATAGTCTGGTCATAAAAGTTTTGTGGTTTAAATAAATGAGATCCATTTGGCTCTTATGTATTGCAGCATGCTTTAAATGGACATTTTAAAACTAGCTGTAGCATCATAGTGTTTTGTTTTTTATGGGAGATTGAGGTTGATGATGAAGTAAGTCCAGGGCAAAATACTTAATGAGTAAAGTAGTGTGTAAAATAATGGATAGATTATAGGACTGGGAATCAGGAAATCTTAGCTGTCCTTAACGTAGTTTTGTTGGTAAACAAACCTTTTTTTGTCACCCTTTTATTGTGGAAATGGGATTGTAAAGCTTTTACTTTTATTCCCCTTTAGATAATGGAATGAGGCTAATTAAAATAATGTGAACACTTATTGATACAAAAGATATATGGTTGTTCACATTTTTTCCTTTGTTTTTCACTTTTTGAAGTTTAGGGGAACTCTGTTTACTACTTCATTTATTTTTTCTTTTCTGGGTCACTTCTCATTCAGATTATCTTTCTTTTTTTGATTTTACATGGAATTGCCCCCGAATTTCATTATGAAAAAATTTTAAGTATACAGCAAAATCTAGAGGGAGAGAATGTCATTGATCTTTCTCTCTTATTTCTTCAAATGCTTTTCTAATTCTTTGAGGCGCACCCAGAGCAATACTACTTCCTCTTTTAGTCCACTAATAACTTCCTCTGATCTAAATTTATAATTATCCTTTATATTGTATAGTTTAGTACTCAGTCATTTCATGGTTTTATATTGTTCATGGTTCTTTCTTCATGCCTTACCTTGTCATCCCTACCACTACACACTTTCTACCCCTTCTGCTTGCACTTCTAAATTCCAGACTCCCTGAGTGCAGGACTTGTCTGCTCCTTTGCATTTCTTTCTCATGGTCCCTGGCATATGGGTACTTAGTGTTAAATACTCAAGGTTTTCTTTGGTAGCTTTATTTCTGACTCTGTTTCTCATTTCATCATGTGGATGTTCAGTGTAAAATAACATATAATTTTAATACTCTTAAGCCTTTTAAGAGTTGTTTAATTTGTAAATTTGTTACATAGTTGACACATGAAATTGAATAACTTGTTTTGTAAATCAGCACAGTGCATTGATTGGTACTGCTGAAAAACCTAAGCCTCATAGTTTTGTTTTTTGTTTTTATTTGAGAGAAAGAGAGAGAGAGAAACACTGAGGAGTTGTTCTCATTATGCATTCACTGGTGGATTCTTGTATGTGCCCTGACCAAGGAGTGAACCCGCAACCTTGGCATACGAGGATGATGCGCTAACCAACTGAGCTACCCCACCAGGGCCTAAGTCTTATAGTCTCATATGAAAAGAACATTAATTTTTTAAAAATTTCAATAGATTCTGATGTAGTTGCTCATGTTTTTTTAATTTTGTACTTTGAAGTTAGTTTGTTTGTTTTTTTCCTGGAATGAGGTTCTTGGTTTTGACTGTAGAAGAAATATGTTAGATTATATTTAGTTGGTGAATTTTGCCCACAAGAATGTGACTTTTAAAAAGTTGCAGGCTGCTATAGTTCTCGCAGATAAGATTGTTTCCTGTTTTCTTTTTTGTATTTTGTATTTTCCCAAAAAGTAGCCTTTCAGTTTGTCCATTTGCATAGTTTGACATTTAAACTGTAGTAAGTTCAACTGTACCATCACTAGTGCTTACAGATGCAAGTCATTCAAAATGTCAAAATTTGGATTTGATCCAAGAGTTACAAATAATATAAGCTTTTATGTAAATACATCCAAACACATGTTCTTAGGAGGAAAGGAATAAATAAAATACTGTGTTTATGGAGTGGCTTTTAAATAGTTAGACTTTAGAATTGCTACATGCTCAAAGTATTTCTCCTTTGAATTGCATACTGTATCAGTTCATGAATTGTATTATAAGAAAAGTAGTTAGGCCGTGGCTGGGTGGTTCAGTTGGTTGAAGTGTCATCCTGTACTTCAGAAGATTGTGGGTTCAGTTCCTGGTCAGGGCATATACCTAGGTTGCAGGTTCAGTTGGTTGGGGCGCAGGCAGTTTGTTGATGTTTCTCACCTCTCTCCCCCGCCCCAACTTCCTGTCTTCCTCTTTCCCTCCCCCACAAAAATCAGTAAAAAAAAACTTATCCTTGGGTGAGGATTGGAAAAAAATAGTACTATTGACCTCAAGACTACTGAAACTTCTAGTTGACAGAAATCAATATAGCAGTTTGGAAAAAATGATGTATACTCAATTTAGACAATTTTAGATCTTTTTTAAAAAAGATTTTATTTATTTTTAGAGGGGGGAATGGAGGGGAGAGAGAGAGGGAGAGAAATGTCGATGTGAGAGAGAAATACTGATTGGTTGCCTCTTGCATGTCCCCAGCTGGGGACCTAGCCCGCAACCCAGGCATGTGCCCTGGCTGGGAACTGAACCAACGATCTTTTGGTATGCAGGATGATGCCCAACCCACTTAGCCACACCAATCAGGGCTAGTTTTAGAGCTTTCTAACATCATGACAAAATCTGCTTTACCTCTTTAAATTTGTGTTTATTTTAAAAATAAAATATTTGGCCTTGGCTGGTATGGCTGAGTCAGCTGGAGTGTTGTTCTATACACCGAAAGGCTGCAGGTTCGATTCCTGGTCAGGGCACATCCCTGGGTTGTGGGTTCCATTCCTCAGTGGGGAGCCTACAGAGGCAACCAGTCAATGTTTCTCACATTGATGTTTCTCTGTTCTCTCACTCTCTCCCTGTTTCCTCTCTCTAAAAGCAATGGAAAAATGTCCTTGGGTGAGGATTAAAAAATAAAAAGGAAAAAAAATGTTTGCATATATGTAGTATTAAAGTCAGATGATATTTCAAGGCTTATAAAAACAGCAGTTACCCATCTTTTCTCTTCCTACCTCTAATTTCCAATCTTTAGAGGCATTCAGCTTCAATTTTTTTTAGCTCTTTGTTCTGATATGTGCCTTTATTTTTCTCAGTTCTGCTATTTGTTGGCTTTTCATTTTAGACAGAAGCTACTGACTTCTAAGAAAAACGAGGATTAGTAACCTTATCTCTGTACCACCTGCAAACATTTACACATGATCCCCTTTCTCTCACCTTTCTTTTATAGGATACCAGATTTGGGGGTAAATTCTTTATTTACTATTAATTATGGCTATACAAATATTTTTTTTATAGCCAAGTCACAAAATTCACTGTGATTGCAATTTTTGTCTAGCTCATTGTTTTCTTAAATAATTATTTGAGTTTAAAATTTTATGTACTTTCTGCTGATGATTAATTAATTTGTACTTCTCTGACGAATCTAAAATGCTTTTCAGTATTATTGGACACAATCAGGTAATTCATTTTTTTCTTTCATGCCTTCTGGATCCTGTTTAGAGTGCAGACTTTCGCATAATTCTTCCTGTTTTTTAGGCATTTTATCTTGTTTTCTTTCATTTGTGATTTGTGTTCCTAAGATCAGGGTCTCTGGTCCACTCTCTTCAGAGGTGCATCTCTAGAATTCCATCAGAGATTAGCATAATATTGGTTATCAGCATAAGGCCACTAAAATAAACTTTCAACCAGTCACGTGGTTTCCAGACCCTGCATTTTTGTCTTCATCATGCTTCTAGTACCCAAATCTCTCCAGGGCGGGTCAACTTGCTGCTGTTGCTTTAAAAAAAAAAAATGTGGCACTATGGTTAAATATACATAAAATTAACCACTGTAATCATTTTAAAGTGTATAATTCAGTGGCATTAAATAGATTCACACTGGTGTATAACCACTACTCACTATCCATCAGTCTCCAGAACTTTCACATTGTCCCAAACTGAAACTCTGTATCTGTTAAACTCCAGCTGCCCATTCCCCCCAGCCCTTGGCCACTATGACGTATTCATCTTTCTGTCACCTTGTTTCTTGATGGGTTCTTCATGTCAGGTTTAGGTTTCACCTTTCTGTGTCTTGTTAGGTTAGTTGTCACTTTTCTTCCTTTCTAGATTCCCAAACATTGTTGACTTCTATCATTTGCTGTTGTGTCTTTTCCCATTCTCTGTATCCTTATGGATTTTATACTTCTAAAACAACTAACTTTTTAAGGTGAGGTATCAGGAAAGAGTCGGAGTTAATTATTGCTTAAATGTGGGGGCCTGCTTTCCCCACGTTTCTTACCATTTTTAAATTTTTTTTAAATTAGGAATTTAGATACAGGTATGCCAAACAAGTAATGGCAGTTATATAGCTATTTTGGCTATAAAATCAGGCTTTCTAGATGGGCACCATTTTTTTTTTCCACTGTTTCCTATTGTATTGGCAAGGGTTTGAATCCTGAAACCTACTGTAACCCTGTAGTCCCTTCCCCTCTCCCACTAGCAACGTAAAATGGTGCCACTGTTTCCAGACACACTCTGTGCTATTATATCAGTTTTCATAGTAGTGAGAACTTGGCCTTTCCATGGGAAGTAATTTGGAGAGATGGACTATTACCTAGAAACTTCTGTAAAAATTTGTTATTCTCAAGGTGCAGTTGAAATATTTCCTTCTCTGTGCAATTTCTCTGAGTGCCCTAGGCAGAGTGAATTGCTCCTTCTGTGCCATGACATCCGTGAACAAATCTGTTTGATTCTGTTGCATTAGCTCTCTCTGTCTACACTGGATACCTACATTATATGGTCTGTCTTGATCTTTCTTTCTTAGACCTAGTGTTTCTAAATAGTTGGAGAACATTCTGATAGTTTTTGGTCCACAATAGGTAATAATTATTTACTAAATGAATAATTATTTACTGATTGAATTTTCTCAGCCCTTCATCACCAATGTCCACTGAAAGCTGTACCAGAAACTGTTAAATGCATTTTGCTTGTTACTGGGAGTCAGTTTTGTGTAGTGAGTTGGGGTGGGGCCAGAATGGGTTAAAACAACTAGCAAGTTTTTAACTTTATGCTTCAGTTTCTTTAGCTGTAAAAGAGATAATAGTAATAGCTACCATGAAATGTGAGAATTAACTTAATATATCTGAAATACAATTTCAATGGCTGTCATGTTTTGTGGTTTACCCTTTTCTTCTTTATGGGAACATTGCCTTCTGTGATAGCATTAGAACCAGATTATACTAGATGATGCTTTTTGATAGAAAAATACTAAGTAAAAGGACAAATGTAGCTATTATTAAAATATTTAACCTCTGGTCAAGATGGTGGCATAGGTAAATATGGCTTGCTTCCTTGCACACCTACATCAAAATTCAACTAAACTGTAGAACAACCATCAGTCATAACTGTCAAAAATTAAGCTGAATGGAAGCCCTACAATTATGGATTTAAACACGAAACCACATCGAGAATGGTAGGAGGGATAGAGATGTGTAACAGGTTGGTCCCACACCCATGTGTGGCAGATAAAAATTGGGAGGAATATCTCAGAAGCAAGGGGTCCCAGCCTCACACAGGGTTCCAGTGCCAGGAAGATAAGTCCCCATAACTTCTGGCTGTGGAAAAACAAGCAGGAATTGAGGCTTTGAAAGACAGAAACTACTGGAATCCCAGGCAGTTCGTCTTAAAAGGCCCACATACTAACTTATACGGATTCACTCTCTCTGAGCTCTAGTGTTGAGGCAGCAGATTGAAAGGTATTGGAGACATATAGGGAGGACATATTGTCCGGCGGCAGGGTGAGAGCTAGGGGCAACTTTTCCCCAGACAGAAATGCTGGCAGAGGCCATTGTTTCTTTTCTAAACCTTTCCCCCACAGAGCAACAGAGCCACAGAGCCGACAGGTGGGCACCATATCTGAGACTCCGTCAACCTGGCTCACACTGTTGATCCCACCCTGGTGGTTTCTTGAGGCCCTGCCCCCACCCAACTTTCAGGCCCACCCAAGCTGTTTCCAGTGACTTTTCCATATGAATGGCATGTCTTGGCCCATGCATCAGATTTTCCTAAATTCTCTCAAACAAGCAACAATTGGCTTCAGTAAGCCCCATACTTCTTGCTAAGTTGCCCCAGGCCCAGCACTAGCAGCAGCTGGTACACAACATGGCCTCTTCTGTGCACCTCCAAGCCCAGCACAAGTGGCAGCCATCTGTAGATTGTTTTGTAGCTTATACTGTGTGACCCCAGACAGAACACAGGAGGTGAATGACCTTGGCTGTGCCAACAACATTCAAGGCTCAACTTCAAGAGGAGGTTATATACAGCCTTCCCGGTGGGTGCACCTTGGGGACCCAGGTTGGGTAATAGGGGAGGCTGTGCCACTGGACCCTATGTATAGGACAGCTACTACATTAGGCCACTCTTATCAAGTTTGAAAGATGTAGCAGCTCTACCTAATACATAGGACCAAATATAGGGAAGCTGCCAAAATGAGGAAACGAAATATGGCCCAAAACAGAACAAAATTCCAGAAAAAGAACTAAACAAAATGGAGACAAGCAATCCACTAGATGTAGAGTTCAAAACACTGGTTATAAAGATGCTCAAGGGACTTAGTGAGGACCTCAACAGCATAAAAAAGATCCAGTTGGAAATGAAGAATATACTAATGGAAATAAAGAACAATTTACAAGGAATCAACAGAAGAGTGGATAAAGCTGAGAATCAAACCAGCAATTCAGAACACAAGGAAGCAAAAAACAAGCAAACAGAAGAACAAGAAGAAAAAAAATCCAAACAAATGAAGATAGGATAAGGAGCCTCTGGGACAACTTCAAGTGTTCCAATATTTGCATCATGTATGTGCTGGAAGGAGGAGAGAGAACAAGAAATTGGAAACTTACTTGAAAAAATAATGACAGAAAACTTTTCTAACTTGGTGAGGATAATAGACATATATAAGTTCAGGAAGCACAGAATCCCAAACACAAACTCAAAGAGGCCCACACCAAGACACATCATAATTAAAATGCCAAATGTTAAAGATAAAGAGAAAAGCTTAAAAGAAGCAAGAGAAAAGCAGTTAGTTACCACAAGGGAGCTCCTACAAGACTGTCAGCTGATTTCTCAGAAGAAACTTTTTAGGCAAGAAGGTACTGGCAAGAAGTATTCAAAGTGATGAAGAGCAAAGACCTACAACCAAGATTACTCTCTCCAGCAAAGCTATCATTTAGAATGGGAGGGCAGATAAAGAGCTTCCCAGACAAGAAAAAGCTAAAGGAGTTTATCACCAGCAAACCAGTATTTTTGAAGTGTGAAAAGGTCTTCTATAAGAAGGAGAATATCAAAACTATGAACAATAAAATGGCAACAGATACATACCTATCAACAACTGAATCTAAAAACCAAAATAAGCAGGACAGAAACAGCATCATAGATACAGAGAATATTTTGATGGTTGTCAGAAAGGAGGGTGGTTGGGGGATGGATGAACAAAGTGAAGGGATTAAAAAGTACAAATTGGTAGTTACAGAATAGTTATGGGGCTGTAAAGTACAGCATATGGAATAGAATAGCCAGAGAACATATATGCATGACCCATGGACATGGACAATGAATGGCAATTGCCTGAGGGAGTGGGGGTTTGGGGGAGGGACAAAGAGTGAAAAATTGGGGCAACTATAACAGCATAAGCAATAAAATATAATTAAAAACTATTTAGCTCTTTGCCCTGACCAATAGGCTCATTTGGTGTGCATCCTTCTGCAAACCAAAGGGTCACTGGTTCGATTCCCTATCGGGGCACATGCTTGGATTGCAGGTCAGGTGCCTGGTCGAGTGTGTAACGAGAGGCAGCCTATGGGTGTTTCCCTTCCTTTCTTTCTTCCTCCCTTGCCCTCTCTCTAAAAATAAAATATTTAAAAAAAATAAATAAAATATTTAGCTCTTTGAATTTTATATATGAACATGTTCTTAAATGAGCTCCATAGGCAATAATAGATTATGGCCTTTAGATAGTAACTTAACACTGGGAGAAATAATGCTTTCATGAGCTCAGGCTGGGAACCAAAGCATTGCAGGTTCGATTCCCAGTCAGTGCACATGCCTGGGTTGCAGGCCACGGCCCCCAGCAACCACACATTGATGTTTCTCTCTCTCTCTCTCTTTCTCCCTCCCTTCCCTCTCTAAAAATAAATAAATAAAATCTTTTTAAAAATCTATAAAAAAATAATGCTTTCAGTTTGTTGTATCCCTACTAAAATGCTATATTCTTTAAATATAAGATATCCAGACTCTTTTGCACATTGGGAAATATACTGAATGGCAGTGTCAAGTATTTATGCTCTTCTGTCCTAAAAAGTTTTATGCAGCCCATTAATGAACTTGGTATTTGGCATGATTGTTGTCTTCTAACTGGGGAGAATTTCATTCTATTTAATTCTGTCTTCAGACCCTATGCTGAGGGAAGAGAAACCTTCATTCAGCAGTCACTGAACACTTGCTCATGTGCCTTGGTGTTGTGAATACAAGGGAGAATAGGCATGGTTGTTTCTTTCAAGGAACCATCATCCCTTCATCATTTTAGTAATATTAAAATCAGATGTTCTGGCAGAATGTATTCACAACTCTTTGACCCAGAATTCCAGGTATAATACTTTATAAAGGGAATAAAAATGTGCACAGAGATTTATATGTACAAGGTGTTCATTAAAATATTAATTATAAAAGCAATAAAAAGAAGTGAATTTTAGTACATTCATTATATTTTCTAGACTTTCTATTAGAAACATGTTATTACTTAAAGAATTAAAATTTTATTTTTATTAAAGATCTGGTAGATTTACAGTGGTGGGTAGAGAAAGGTAGGTCAGTTGTTGAATTCTGTGAAAGGAGTGGTAAAGTGCTTGTGTCCTTGTAAGAGCCCCAGTCGTACCACTTACTCTCTAAAATTCTGTAAACCTCAGTTTTTTTCTACACATAAAATGGGTATAATAAGTAGTTACAAAGTTTGTCATTAGGATTAAATGAAAGAGTATATATAACCTAGAAATATAGAATAAGAAATAGCTCAGTAAATATTTGAGGCTCTTCTGTTACTGTTTTTTTCCTTATACCTAATCCTTCCTTAATATTTTTTCTCTATACCCTTCCTCTAGTCCATCCAATCCAGGAATGGGAGTGTTTTGTTTGTTCTGACAACTCCCATTGCTTTGTAACACTATTCTAGATGTTGCTGTCTTTCAACTTGTTATCTGTGTTGGCCAGTTTTGAAGGTGGGGAAATAGCAGTACTCCAATAGCAGCCTCGGAGTTGTTGTACTTGCTGTAAACCTTCTTTTGCCTCTTTATATACATACTCTCTCGCTGTTCTCTTTTGGGTTTTATGTACTTTTTGTTCTTACACCTTATTTTGATAGGAGTGATTAGGTCCTTTTTTTTTTTTTTTTTTAAGGTTTTGGCTGTTACTGTTGTTGTTTCATAGCATAAATTACTCCTCATAATAAGGTACTAATCCAGAGCTAGCCTTAGGTCCTTTTTAGCCCTGCTTCTTATAGGCTTCTTATAAAATGCAGATGTAGCTAATTTGTAAGGCTGACTTGGCCACGCCTCATTTAAAGATTAGATTTTGTGTGAACTTTTTCTTCTCCCCTGAGTAGAAAGTTCTACCTTTAGTAACCAGTGCAAAGGAACTTTTCCATAAGAGATTATGTCCTTTTAGGGCAGATAGATTATAACCAGAATTTTTTTGTTTTTAAATGGCATGCATTTAAATTGATGTTTTTTTAGGTATAAGTTATATTCTAAGTGCATGCCACAAATAACAACCAATAAATTATAACTGGTGATTAATTTTTTAAAAAATATTTTATTTATTTAATTTTAGAGAGGGAAGGGAGGGAGATAGAGAGAGAGAGAAACATCAATGTGCGGTTGCTGGGGGTTATGGCCTGCAACCCAGGAATGTACCCTGGCTGGGAATCGAACCTGGGACACTTTGGTTCCCAGCCTGCGCTCAATCCACTGAGCTACGCCAGCCAGGGCTAACTGGTGATTAATTAAATAGCCAACATCATATAGGCAAAAATGATTTTACTTTTTAACACATTTTGGGAATTACATAGACATGAACTTATGAATACCTTAAAAAGTTTTACTTTTTTGAAGATTCTATCTACATTGATAAGTGTACAGTATTTATAAATTAACATGTATCAGATTTTTATTCATATTAAAGAGTATTAACAGTTGGATTTTGAAATCACTTGCCTTGAGTTTACAATTTTTTTTGTTATTTTAAATGCAAGAATTAATATCATGGAGTCAATAACTATTTTGGCTTAATTTGAAGAATGAGCTGAAGATGTTTTAATGACATCACCTAACCAGAAATCAGAAGATAGGCTCCTTCCCCATAAACTTTGTATTACATTTACATTGATAAATTTGTAGAAATAAATAAATAAATATTAACGGATTTGAGCTTTGACATACTAGATAGTGGAAAAAAGCAATACTGAACTATAAAATAGTTCCACAGAGAAATCTAGCAGAGGAAGAGGAGTGTGTTTTATGTAACTGAAAAATCAACCTATGATAATGAGGCATGGATTTGCTATGTACTGTTTTAACAGAAAATTGAATAGTTTTGTTATAGGGATTCTTTACTGAGTTATTTGTTAAAACAAAAGAGGAATATTGAAATCTTTTTGTTAATAATAATTTTTTTTTTACCTTAAAATGACCCTCAAGAGGCAGAGGAAATTTGTTGGTTATAGAACCTCAAGTGAAAAGCCCCTGCTGGGAAGAAAGCTGTAGAGGGTAATTATAGGCATGTTGGAATAATTTTTGTTACTTCAGGGGTAGTTACTCCATGGGTATAGGTGTTTTTCTGTGTCATCGCTTCTCTTTTACTGTTCCTTTGAAATAAATTTAAAATTAATTAGACATTTCTCATATTCTAAATTAGGAAAATGATTAAAAATTTATAAAAACAAGTTTTCTAAGACTTCACAGGTTAAATCCACTGGTTGAACGGATGTGAACAAGACTTTTGTGTTTCTTTGGAGAGATTAAAAATAATCTTTTTTTCCCTGTGGCAGTGGGGCAGGTGAAAATAAAGATTACCCCTACCTGATGTGTCAGTCAGAATTTTTGGTGGCAGTAAAAACCAATTCAAAAATATCATGTATTTTAAAAGGATATTAGGTAGAGCTCAATAGTTCATCAAATTGTTGCAAGGGTTAGAGAACCAGATTTACAACTAAGCAGCCAGAAATAGTGCTTCAAACCACATTCCACAATGATTCCCATGAGGAAGCCAGCACCAGCTAGAGACAGACAGACGCCACAGCCTGTCCCAGTGACACTAACTCTGGATGACTCTAAATGTTGTCACCTCTGCCCTGGACTTGACTTGGCTGCTATTATTCCACTAGTAGTGAGAGAGAGTTCCTTCTGGTTTCCACTTTTCACTCACTAGTTGCTCATTTGCCTGGGCTGGGCATGTGTGTTTGGCAGAGCCCATGTATAGGACATGTGGGAAAGTGTTTGACCTTTTGAAATCATAAGATAAGGGGAAGTTCTTAAATTTAAGATGTGGAGAACTATTATCATAAAATGGGGAATTTCCCAAACTTAAGAAGGATAAGTTCAGATGCTAGACAGAATGAAAGTGGTTCACTGCATCTGATGTTTTAGATGTAGTATGTGTTAAGCCTTCACTGTGTGCTGGGTATTATGCTAAGTGTCTTACAAGCATTATGACACATCATCCCTACAACATCAAGACATAAGGTAATAGGCCAAGAGAGAGTAAGTAACCTACCCCAGATCATAGTTAGTGCAGAGCTGGGACTCAAACTCAGAGCAATGATTCCAAAGACTTTGCCCATAACCTTTGCATTAAACTGTATTAATTTTCTCCTGATAAATTTAGCTCAAAATCCTGTAAATAAACCTGTTAGGTTGACTCTACCAAGTTTATTAAAATCTTATGTATGGTATGTATATGTATTTAGGCATTTTAAATGAAGTTGAAAATTTGTGGCTTTAATTTTATCTATTTTTACCTAACTGAATAATTTCTGATTCTTTTTCTCATTTTGTAACTTACTGTAATTCACTTTGCCACACTCTACAGCCTGATAAAATTCTCTCTCTCTCAAAATTAGGGTTTGGAGTCCAGTTATTGAGTGTGAGAGAAACAAGAAAGGTCAACAAGAAAGAGAGGGCCATAAAGTGACCCAGACCGAGGTGGGAAGGTAGAAACATCACACGCATGCGCATGCAAGAGGGAGAGGCAGAGGCAGACAAATATATGTTGAAGGAATGGGAACACATCCTACCAAGTGGTGTTCTTTTTACCCATTGTTATTTGTAATGGTTGAAAAACAATGAGGCTGACCCTCTGCTTTAGGAAAGTTTTAAAAGTTAGAATTAATACTATCTCTAAAGTAAACAGTAAGTTTTAAGCCTCTGTACCAGTTTGTATTTTAAATTGACTTAGGTACTTCTATTTGAAATACAAAAAAAAATTGTGATATATAGGAGTGATAAACAGAAGCTCTTCTTTAACTTGGGACATAATACAACTTGGTTTTTGGGGGAGGAATCATAAAGACAAACTCACATAGTTACTATGATGTCAGCCACATTGGAGTATTTCCTCATAAATTTCTTAATTATTCCTTTAGTACAAGTCTGTCTGCATTGAAGATTTTTCTGTGGTACCAAAGCAGCATTTTATAATAATGTTATTTTATTCACTTCTGCCTTTGGGACTAAATGGGCAGATATAATTTTTGTTTGAGTAAGTAGATCAAATGCCCTTCCACATACTCTTGTAGACTGTCTAAATGTGGGTTGAGAGCTAGAGAAATACTTGACACAGAGTAAATATCTATGAAATTAAAATTGATTTTTTGTCTTTCTAAGTATTACATTTTTAAGACTGAATATACTATGTTTTTTGTCCTTACCTCCCTACCTGATCTTTTCCTAGATCTTAATCCCTGTACTTTTCCCCCTATTCATCCCCTTTCCCCTCCTAGCTGATAACCCTCCAAATGATCTCTCTCTCTCTCTCTCTCTCTCTCTCTCTCTCTGTATGTGTGTGTGTGTGTGTGTGTGTGTGTGTATTTCTGTTTTGCTTGTTTGCTTGGTTTGTTTTTTAGATTCAATTGTTGACAGTTGTGAATTTATTGCCATTTTATTGTTCATATTTTTTTTTTCTTCTTTAAATAAGATCCTGTTACAACTCATATAATACTGGTTTGGTGATGATGAACTCCTTTAGCTTTTACTTGTCTGGTAAAGCTCTTTATCTATCCTTCAATTCTAAATGATAATTTTCCTGGGTAGAGCAATCTTGGTTTTAGGTCTTTGCTTTTCATGACTTCGAATATTTCTTGCCAATCTTTTCTAGCCTGCAAAAGTTTCTTTTGAGAAATCAGCTGACAGTCGTATGGGAACTCCCCTATAGGTAACTCTCTGCCTTTTATCTTGCTGCTTTTAAGATTCTCTCTTTATCTTTAACCTTTGGCATTTTAATTATGTGTCTTGGTGTGGGCTTCTGTGGGTTCATCTTGTTTAGAACTCTCTGTGCTTCCTGGACTTGTATGTCTATTTCCTTCACCAAATTAGGGAAGCTTTCTTTCTTTTTTTTCTTTTTTTTTTTCCCCAAATAAATTTTCAATTTCTTGCTTTTGCTCTTCTCCTTCCCGCACCCCTATAATTTGGATATTGGTACATTTAAAGATGTCCCAGGGGCTCCTTACCCTATTCTCATTTTTTTCCCTTGCTGTTCTGTTTGAATGTTTTTTCTTCCTTATGTTCCAAATTGTTGATTTGATTCTTGGCTTCATCCCCTCCACTGTTGGTTCCCTGTAGATTTTTCTTTATTTCACTTAATGTAACCTTCATTTCTGCCTGGATCTTTTTTGTGCTGTTGAAGTACCCAGTGAGTTCCTGGAGCATCCTAATAACCAGTGTTTTGAACTCTGCATCTGTGCTTATCTGCATTTTGATTAGTTCTTTCTCTGGAGTTTTGTTCTGTTTTTTCATTTGGGCCATATGTCTTTGTCTCCTCATTTTTGCAACCTCCCTGTGATTGTGGGGAGAACTGCTTTGACTCCCTGTCTTAATAGCATGGCCTATTGTATAAAAGCTCACCTGTAAGTTATATAGGTTGGAGCCTTAGGTAATCGCCATGGTGGGGCAACCTGTGTCACTGCTCTGTGGCTCTTTGTGGGGGAGGGCTCAGACAGGGAACAATGCTGCTGCCTGGCCTCTGGGGCTTTGCCCAAGGGGAAGCTGTCTCTTAGCACTCACCCTTCTGCCAGTCACTTAATTTTCTCCCCATATGCCACTTGAGCCCTACCAGCTGTTGCCCTGGTGCTGAATCCCAGAAGGAGTGGGTCTGTGTAAGTCTTAAGTCCATTTTGGGCCCTTTAAGGGGAGGATCCTGTGAGTCCCGCAGTTTTTTCACGCCCCCAACCCCAGCTGGTTTTTACAGCTAGAATTTATAGGGTCTTAACGTCCTCGAGCTCGTACCCTGGGCTGCTTGTTCTGGTCTGGGGCTGGATCCCTGACCCCCGAGGTATCCCTTCTGATTTTTATTTACCGCACTTGGAGATGGGACCACCTGCTTTGCGTCTTTGCACTTCTCTGCATCTCCACCCCTCATATCCATCTGGATGAATGTGACTTCTTTAAAACCTTGATTGTAGGACTTCCATCCACTAGCTTGATTTTATGACAATTCTGGATGATATTTGTTTTGTAGTATAGTTGTAATTTTTTCTATAATTGTGTGAGGAAGAAGGCATGTTTACCTTTGCCTCCATCTTGACTGGAAGTTTTCTGAGAGTTATGCCTTTTTTATGAACTGTTTTAGTGGACCAGCAATCCTCAGATGGTCCAACAGTCCTCTTATTAGGTTACCAAGTTGAAAACAGGGATGTGGGCATATACACATAAAGACAGTTTCTTGTCTTTATGGACATTAGGTAATGATGAATTTAATTATTCATTTACAGTAGAAATGCCATGCTGGGCCAGAGCAGTGATCCATCTAGCCCAGGCTGTACTAAAGAGCTGCATCCAAGGAAACAGGTTAATTTTGGAATTCTGTCATTCCTAAAAGACTCACAGGCCATTTCCTGTTTTCCTTAACTTAAATGCTCAGAATTCATGCGTTCATTTAAACTCTTTAACATTGCAATCCATTTTATGTATTAAGTTACAATACTTACGGATTTGTTGGAATAAATAATTCTGGGAAAAATACCACTTCTAATGTGAACTTCACTTCTTTCCTTGCTTATAAGCTGCTTCACTTTTTCACCTGTAAGACATAAAATGGTTTCACAAGTTTATTTTTTCATCCTTTAAAAATCTGCTGTTATTTCTAATATGGCCCATTTGTGAGGTTTGTTTTTCTCACCCTCCTTCCTAGTATTTCTTTTCCTACATACTAGTTGAATGTAGAATATTAAGTTAGTTCTTTATGTATAATGAAGGAGACACAAGTTATGGAGGGCCACTGAATTCCTTTGAATTATTTGACTACTATAATTAAAAGTTTTGTGGATTTGCCCTGGCTGGTGTGGCTCAGTGGATTGAATGCCATCCTAGTGACCTAAAGTTTGCTGGTTTGGATCCCAGTCAGGTACATGCCTGGGTTGTGGGCCAGGCCCCCGGTTGGGGGTATGCAAGAGGCAACCAATGTGATGTTTCTCTCACACCTTGATGTTCTCTCTTTCTCCCTCCTTTCCTTTCTCACTTAAAAATAAATTTTTTGAAAGTTTTGTGGATGTTAGGTGAAACAATTTTATAGCTGTAGTTCAGAAAAAACAGTTAATAGCCTGTATTGAGTATTTGGGATATAGATTTACTGAAAGTTCTTTCATGAGACACAAATTCTACTTGAAGACATTGGTCATTCCTTGTTTGATACCCCAATATTGATTTCAAAACTATGTATTATTTAGTCTTAGTGGTGGTACACAAGTGTTTAGTTGTTGAGGAAGAAACAACAAAATCCTACAGTTTTATTTTTTTTTTAAATAAGGTTATATTATTTGTAATTGGTGTCCTGGGAAAGCATGTGCTCCTGTCCCCCTACTTCTTTTCATCATTCTTTTTTTTTTTTTTTTTTTTAGTATATTTTATTGATTATGCATAGTACAGTTGCCCCAGTTCTGGCCTCCTGGCCTCCTTCCCCTCTCTGTTGATTCCCTGTAGATTTTTCTTTATTTCACTTAATGTAACCTTCATTACTTGCGTTGTGTTGTTGCTGTACTTGGTGAGTTCTCTGAACATCCTGATCACCAGTGTTTTAAACTCTGTATCTGATAGGTTGGCTGTCTCCATTTTATTTAGTTCTTTTTGTAGGGTTTTGTTCTGTTCTTTCATTTGGGCCAAATTTCTTTGTCTCCTCGATTTGGCAGCCACCCCGTGTTTGTTTCTGTGTATTAGGTAAAGTTGCTTTGACTCCCTTTCTTAGTAGTGTGGTCTAATGCAGAAAAAGCACCTGTAAGTTGTATGGAGCAGAGCCTTAGATAATCACCAGTTTCACTGCTTTGTGGCTGTGTGTTGGGGGAGTGCTCAGAAAGGGGACTATGCCACTGCTGGGCTTCTGGAGGTTTGCCTGACATTTGCAGTTTCCAGAGACTTCACCCTCTCCCTCAATGCAGCTGGTGCTCTTCCAGGTGTTGCCCTGCTGCTGAATCCCAGAGTGGGTGGGTTTGTGTCCATTTTAAGACCATGTAAGCCCTTTAAGCGGAGTTCCCTGAAAATCTGGCAGACCCTTCCACCACCCCAGCCCTCACTGGTTTTTGTAGCCAGAGCTTCCAGGGATTTATCTGCCCTGGCACAGGAACTCTGGGTTGTGTGGTCTGGCCTGGGGTTGGGATCCTTTGCTCCCAAGATATCCCTCCTGATTTTTATCTACCACAGGTGAATGTGGGACCACCTGTGTCTGTTCTGCCCCTCCTACCCATCTGGATGAATGTGGCTTCTTTAGATCCTTGGTTGTCAGATTTCCATACAGTTCGATTTTCTGACAGTTCTGTGGGTTGTTTTTAGATTTAGTTGTAATTCTTTTTGTGGTTGAACGAGGAGGTGAAGCATGTCTACTTATGCCTCCATCTTGACTGGAAGTCTCTATCATTCTTAACCATCAGTACAATTAATTAAGATTTTGAGGGAGATTTTTTTGATAAGGGTTAGTTTATACTGAACATTCCTAGGACATAATCAAGTACAGGTTTCCCTACTATCTGAAAGTATTGTTCCTTTAAAACTTTTGTAGCTGAGCCCTGGCCAGGTAGCTCAGTTGCTTAGAGGATCGTCCCAATACCCCAATGTTGTGGGTTTGATCCCCCAGTCAGGGCACATACAAGAATCAACTAATCAATGCATAAATAAATGGAACAACAAATTGATGTTTCTCTCCTCCTTCTTCCTACTCTCTAAAATCAGTAAAAATAAAATCTTTAGCCCTGGCTGGCGTAGCTCAGTGGATTGAGCGCAGGCTGGGAACCAAAGTGTCCCAGGTTCGATTCCCAGCCAGGGTACATTCCTGGCTTGCAGGCCATAACCCCCAGCAACCGCACATTGATGTTTCTCTCTCTCTCTCTGTTTCTCTCTCTCTCTCTCTCTCTCTCTCTCTCTATTTCTCTCTCTCTCTCTCTCTCTCTCTCTCTCCCTCCCCATCCCTTCCCTCCCTAAAAAAAAATAAATAAAATCTTTAAAAAAAATCTTTGTAAGCTGAAAAGGTGTAAAGCGAAGAAGCAGTTACCATTAATGTATATGAAAAAAATTTTGAGTGTTCCCAGACCCACAAAATACCCTACTGAATCATACCAAATAATGCATGGAACTAAAATAACACTGACATGTAGTAAAAGCAGGAATGATATAAATACACACTATGCTTTGTACACCCATCAGTACTCTCAGTCAGGAGATTTTCCATTTTATCAATTTCTGAATGGACTAAAAGAGACTGCTTTGCTACTAGCAGAACCAGTAGTAACTCCAACAGCTTTCAAGATCCTTTCTGAGTATACGTTGTAGGAATGGTGGATGCAGGCAAGGAGCTTGTTGGTGCCACTCTGTCTGTTTGGGGTATACACTGCCTCTATGGCAGCTCACTGCAGAACAGATGTTGGACGCTATTTTTGCTTTAGTTAACTTTTTATTGTAAAGGTAAAAAACCTCTTCAATTTCTTGCAGTTAGCAAAACACTTACAACAATTACAACAGGTCCTTGAGTGATGTTGTTTCAGTCAGCATCACTTTGTTACAACATTAAAGAGATGCTGTAGAGACTTAACTCTTGTTTATATTAATTAGCCTTTGTTAAAGTTGGTTTTGAAATATGTCATTTTGCCACAGTTCCAAGAACCTGTCCATAGTGTTAAGTGAGGACTTACTATATAATCATGCAGGTCTTTTGTAAAATTGAAGTAGTGTAACATGAACTTTAAAAAAACTGGGGATACTTTTACTTGGAAGGCTAGTATATATATATGTACTTAGGCCTTTGAGAAACTTTAAACAATCAATTTCTTGAGTCTCTCCTCTATAAAACAGTAAGTTGCTTAAATGTCATGTTTTTAGTCATTGGTTATAATTTCTTCCAAGGAATTTTCACTTTCGCCAAATATACGAGGACCTCTTTAGTGTAACAAGGCCACATTTCCTGGGTAGTATGTGTCTTGATAGTTAAGTAATTGCCTTTTTTTTTTTAAATAATAAGGATGCTACTTTTACTGTGTGATAGGCAGTGCATACATATCGTAATAACCAGTAAGCTTACAATTTAGAAAGAAATTATTCCTACAAAATATTTTCTGATAATGACATGTTAAAAATCAGATCCTGTTGAGTGTAAAGAACTGACGCCAATGTGCTATTCTATACTGTCAGGAACTAAAGAATTCCAGAAGGAAAAATTAATAATCATAACTAGTAATTTTGCTGTAAATTTTTTAAAATTTATTTTTAGAAAGAGGGGAAGGGAGAGAGAGAGAGGGCAAGAAACAAAGCTGTGCAAGAGGAACATCGATCTGTTGCCTCTTGCACACCCCCAACTCTTGGCCCACGACCCAGGCACGTGCCAGGACCAGGAATTGAACCAGTGACCTTTCTTTTTGCGGGACGATACCCAACCCACTGAGCCACACCAGTCACAGTAATTTTACTGTAAATTTTAATAAACTCATGGCATACTTTGATATATGTATTTATCTACATCTATTGTAAAGAAAGAAAGAAGTATTTCAAACATCCAGAAAAAGTACAGAAACTATTTTGATGAATAATTATGTTCCTATTCTCTTAAATCTTAACATTTCTTTCCTGACTTCTCAGTGTGTAATGAAATAGCCAACACTTAGAGGTGATTAGGCTAATCATGAATGAATACTAATTAGTAAGTTGTGCTAGCCTAGCTTGCTCCTACTCAGTTCACTTAGACCTAAATGTAGCATATTCTTCTCATTCCTTAATGACACAGTTTTCTTAATAATGTATAAGAGTAAACCTTCCCTCTTTACTTTTTTATCTAAGGCGAACTTTGGAAGAATGGAACAAATTTCTTAAAAGAGCAGCCTGGATTTTATGTTATTCCTATGGAGGAAATGTGATATTGTGATTTATTTTATTCCAGTTTACTACAGATTATAATAATGAAAAAGAAAGACTGAGATTTTGCATCGTGGTGCTGTCTCTTTCCGGTTTGGACATGATATTTAACCAATGTATATGTTTTGTTAATACCTTTCTCATAGGGAAGCTGTGAGAATTGTGAGCTTAATATCAATATCTGGCACACATAGAAGTTGCTCAGTAAAGGTTACTTTAAATTCACTAGCCTTGTTTCAAGTGATAGGATTTGTTAAAGTGTAATTTCCAAGTGAGCAGGGGTGTTTCTGCAAAAAATACTCAAGGAATCCTCCTCATCCCAAACAAAGCAGATTTTAACATTAAATTTCATCATTCAGCTCTTAGAACCCCTGCTGATTGTTTTCATTGTACTCTTGGTCTATTTTTGTACCTAAGGTCTGATAGGCACATAACAAGTGCTTGTGAACCTTAAACTAAATTGTTCACATGAAAGGTATGTGGATAAGTCAGTTTGGGGGCAATTCTAGAGAGCTCTCGACAGAAGTGGTATCTTTGTTTTGATCTTTAGAGACTATTAAATGTGATCACTGAGTCATACTTGCTGTTTTCTCTGTCTCTTGGCTATCTCTCTTAAGACTCTGAAGCTTGCCAGCCATAGAGTGTTTAAAACAGAGTAGGCCTTAACCCAGGGGGAGTTTGTTTATTTAAAGAAAAATAATTAAGTTCAAACATCCCAACCATGTCATAGCTTGTCTAGTCACATTATAGAGTTAGTGAGTTCTTTCTGGGGGGTCATGGTGCCTGAAGGTAACAGATACATTTGAAAGTAAACTTGTCCTGAGATTACTTGGAACTTTATCATGTATTCCCTAACAGAAATCCTTAAAGGAGTGGGAGGAAAGGGAATGCCATTTATTTTGATAGTTGTTTTTTAATAGGACCCATTTAATTCAAATCTTTAACCCTCTCCTTTCTAGTGTTATGATATAGATGATTTAAAAGCAAAACAACAAAAACAAAAACCCTACAATATGGTGGCTCTGTCTTCATTAATTCTTTGAATTTGGGATCGTGGAATTTAGAATCTCTTAAAAAGGACAGTATAGTTCTGTAGGTGTTTAAACACAAAGATATAAAAATTGATGACTTTTTGTGTTTCAAATGATTGTCATCTCCAAAATTTATGATTTGATTTCTCCTATCATATTCTCTCCCAGATAAGAAAATCTGAGGCAGAGGTTTTGGGCTTGCCTAGGATACCAAGGCATATCTGTCTGATAATATAACTTATAAAAACGGGATCCTAAGGGAGGTGGAGGAGGAATAAGCCAGAGAGTTAACTGGTGTGATTGGTAGAGGGAAAAACAAATCTTGAGGCCCTGAGAACATGCCTGATGTGTTTAAGGGTAGGAAAGAAACCAGTGTGGCTAGAATGGAGTGAACAAGAGGGAGAATGGTGGGAAATGAAGTTAGAGAGATGGGGAAGGGAAATACCAGATCATGATCCTATGCCTTTGTAAGGACTTTGCCTTTTAGACCAATGAAGTAGACTCAATTAGAGGATTTGAGCAGAAGAATGATCTGACTTTCTTTTTGAAAAGGACTAATGTGACTTGGTTTTTGAGGTAAGCAAGGGAGGAGGGAGGCTGGGAGATCAGATAATAAACTATTATAGTACTGCGCATGAGAAATAAGGTGGCTTGGACCAGGTGGTAGGTAATATTGTGGATACCATTTGAAACTGGAGCTTTCAGGATGAACATTTAATGGATAGTCATGACTATTTCTGCACATGTCTGGCTGACACATTTTTTAAAAATATTTTATTTATTTATTTTTAGAGAGTGGGAGAAAAAGAGAGAGGCAAACATCAATGTGTAGTTGACTCTTGTGCACCCCCAACTGGGGACCTGGACCATAACCCAGGCATGTCCCTAGGCTGGGAATTGAACCAGGAACCTTTGGTTTGCAGGCCAGCACTCAATCCACTGAGCCACACCAGCCAGGGCTGATTGACACATTTTTAGTGATGTCAAGATTAATCACTGAGTTCAAGTTTTGTCAACTGGTCCATTAAAAGTTTTCCATTAGCCTTTTTACCTAATGGTTTTAACAATCATTGATGACTTTCAAATATCTATTATTTCATTAGGAGTTACAAAATGGTGATTCCTAATCCTATCATTACTTCTACATTTAAGTTAGGAATCCTATAAAAAAGAGCTTTTATTTATTGACTGCTGTATTACCCTGCGGTATTTTTCATAAAGAAAGCCAGGATAAATGCTTGATTATTCCCCTTTATCGATCTTCAGTTGTCAGTGCCCTAGCAACTTCCAAAGATGAATTTTTTATATGTTAATGTTTCAATCAGTGGTAGTCATTATTTCTTTTGTTGATATTTCAGAATGTCAGTGTCATTTAATGTTCACTTGCTCTTAAAATATGTCCTCAAAATAAAAACTATAAAGTATATTCTAAGAAGTCTTCCATTTCAAAGTTCCTTCTACTCTGTTTTCTCTTATCTCTGTAGATAACCCTTTAAAAATGGTCTCAGCTTATCCTTCCCATTGCTTCTTTTTGAAAGAAAAAGGAGCAAGTCTGTATTAGTATTTGTATTCCCCCAACTTTTTACAAAAAGAGTAGTGTTTTGTGGAATACTGATTTAGCTACAGGATTGAAAGTAGGGAACTCCTGGGTTCTGTGAGGGTTATTTCTGAGACTTGTCAGACTGTCACTCCTCATGAAAGACTTTCTCTTATATTCTTAGCTCTCCTCACAACCAGCACCTCAAAGAACACACACATTTATAAAAGAAAAAAACCCTCACTCATGCCATTTGGCAATATTTAGCAAAATTGCATATCTAGCAATTCCCCTTCTAGGAGTCTTTCCCAGAAGTTGCACTAACAAAATTAGGAAGTGACATATATGCCTCTGTTCTGTTCCTTGAAGGTTGGGATTCTGACTTGATTGTCTTTTAACTGGGGGCTTTGTTTATTGGGTTTACTGGAGAACAAAGCAATAAAGATAATGTAGTTGGCATTAGCATCAATGGTGTCTGTGTGGAAGATACGGCATTTTGACACTTTGCCATTCTGAGATACTGTCAGGTTAAATATGTTATCAATTAATGTTAAATCATTCATCAGTTTACTCATTCTTTCAGTAAATATTTATTGAGCACTTAATTCATGGTAGCCATTGTATTAGGTGCTTGAAAAATATCAGTAAATAAATTTGACAGAAATCTCTGGAGCTTACTTTATAAGTGCGAGGAGAAAAATAGACAGACAGACGTAACAAGTAAACTGTTGATCTTTTTCTCAAGTGTGCAGTTGCAGTGCTTATCTTCTACATCTTTCTTTTTTTCTTTTTCCAATCTCTAAATGGCATTTTTAACAGTTGCAAGACCCTGGTGGGTGAAAAGGATTGAGGACTGAGGTAGTTACGGATTTTTATACTCAGTACTTGTAACTTGACTACTGAATTTAGGGCCTGTGGGACAATAGCCTGTGCTCCATCCCAGCTCACCCTCAGTCCTGCTAATCTTCTGTATTGGAAAGTTGCTCAAGAACTCTTTTGATAGTTCCCTGTAGTCACTGAAATTTAGGTAATTGTCATGAAAGATTTCATGTTTTTATTATAATATACTTAATTACTACATCTTTATTTCAGAAATGACCATTAAGAAGTAGAAGCCCAGATGCAAAGTGATGAAACAGCCAATTTGTCATAAAGTAAAATGCAGCTGTGGCTTTTCAACCAGATTAGTAAGTGTGGCCAACATTTTCTTTAACTTTATACTTATTTAATCAACTTTGAAAAACAATAAAAAAGCATAGTGGACATTGTTAAAATGTATATATGTATTTCTTTTTCTTTTTTTTTACTGTTGATTATAGTACAAATTCTAACATATAGCTCCAGAAAATGTATGTTTGTGTGATACTTTTTAAGAACAATTAAGGTAATACTATAAAATCAAAGCTTTAGAAGGAATATATGAAAGAGTCAGTCACTAATACATCTACTCTTATAATTTTTCAATATTTGTTTTCCCTATTAGTCTTTGTTCTATACATTTAAAAGAGAACATAATTTTGATCATTGTGTTACAAAGAATATGCTTCCTGTAAATTTTAAAAAGTTGTTTCAAATAGTCCTCCCTGGCAGAAAATTGTTTGCTTTAGTACAGGGTTCCTTGTTGGAGTGACAAAAATATTTTGGAGTTAGATATTAGAGCAGGTTACACAAATTTCTGAGTATAGCAAAAACTACTGAATATCATGCATTGGAAGGGTGAATTTTACGACATGTAGGTTATGCCTAAAAAGTACACTTCAAAATATCAAATCTTGACTGGAGTAAAACCCAGTCGAGTAACGATGTTTTGGAATAATGTGCCACACATCGTGTACCTATCAAAAATCATTTGATCGTTATGAGTATTTTTGTAATGATAAAAATACTATTTTTATAAAAATAATAAAGTGCTTTTATTGTTAAAGACTTACTGTCTCTTCCTTAAGCTTTGGTAATACCAAATGTTATAATACTTTGTATGTACTGTGTTAGCATTTTATAACTTTTCATTTTCAACAGACTTTCTGTTTTGAAACTAACATTTTAACTTTTCTACCTGAAATTTTTTTAGGAACAAAATTGTATCTATTTTTCTCAGAAGAGAATTCCACAAGGTAAGAACTTATTGGTATAGAAATAAAACAAATATAGTTGAAAACAGGCTAAAATTTTCTTGATTTTTAAAAATTCCTTTCCCATATTCAGATCTTTTATTGATTATTGCAAGATTGTCACAAATTTGTTTGCAAACCCTTACTACCTCATTATTTGCTAGAAACACAGGCTCATCTTATTTGAAGTTAGGATAAAAGGGTGTGATAAAAGTAGTCACCTTTGAAACTCAAACACTGCTTTTCATGGTCAGAGTTTATTCCTAATGTAAATAGGAGTGGGTTTTTATTTATTGTATGAAAAGTTCTCCTCTTCCACTGGGGCCCATCTACCTTCTACCTCAGTGGACATTGCCTAAATGACTTTGCTGGGCATCTCTTTTAGGGGCTTGCTTTATTTATTTTTTTTATTTACTTTTGTTTTGAATAATGGGTGTTTTTATTTTAAAAATTTCTTTCATTAGTACTGATGGTTTTATTTTTATTTTAGTATATTTTATTGATTATGCTATTATACTTGTTCAAATTTTCCCCCTTTATCCCTCCACCCAGTATCCCTGTTTCCTCTGACAATCCCCTCACTCCCCCTTACTTCTTGTCCATGGATCACGCATATAAATTCTTTGCATGGAATAGAAAACCCCATTTCCTGTACTGCTCTTAACAGCCTCCTGCCTATTCTGTACCTACCAACTTGTACGTCTTAATCCCTGTACCTTTCCCCTCATTCTCCCCTCCCTCCTCTCAAATGGTGCACCATTCCAAATGATCTCCATATCTATGATTCTGTTTCTGTTCTGTTTGTTTGCTTTGTTTTTGGATTCAGTTATTGATAGTTGTGAATTTATTGCCATTTTAGTGTTCATAGTTTTGATCTTCTGTTTCTTAAATACGTCCCTTTAACATTTCATATGATAAAGGCTTGGTGATGATGAACTCCTTTAGTTTTACCTTGTATGGGAAGCACTTTACCTGCCCTTCCATTCTGAATGATAGCTTTGCTGGATAGAGTAAGCTAGGTTGTAGGTTTTTACTTTTATCACTTTGAATACTTCTTGCCATTCCCTTCTGGCCTGCAAAGCTTCTTTTGGGAAATTAACAGACAGTCTCATAGGAACTCCATTGTAGGCAACTATGTGCTTTTCTCTTGGCAGCTTTTAAGTTTCTCTCTTTATCTTTAACCTTTGGAATTTTAATTATAATGTATTTTGGTGTGGTCATTCTTCTGTCCATCTTGTTTTGGACTCTCGGTGCTTCCTGTACTTTTTCAAATAAGTTTCAATTTCTTGCTCTTTCTCTTCTCCTTCTGGCACCCCCTATGATTTGACTGATGGTACGCTCGAAGTTGTCTCAGAGGCTCCTTACTCTATACTCATTGTTTTGATTCTTTTCTTGCTGTTCTGATTAAATTTGTTCTTCCTTGTATTCCAAGTCATTTATTTGATTCTTGGCTTCATCCATTCCACTGTTGATTCCCTATACATTTTTCTTTATTTCACTTAGTGTAAACTTTATTTCTGCATGGGTCTTTTTTATGCTGTTGAAGTACCCAATGAGTTCTATGAGCATCCTAATAAGCAGTGTTTTGAACTCTGTATCTGATAGATTGCTTATCTCCATTTTGATTAGTTCTTTCTCTGGAGTTTTGTTCTGTCCCCCCCTCCCCCCCATTTGGGCCTTATGTCTTTGTCTCCTCATTTTTGCAGCCTCCCTGTGTTTGTTTCTGTATATTTGATAGAACTCCTTGACTCCCTGTCTTAGTAGTGTGGCTTAATGTAGAAAAGTGCACCATTAAGTTGGATGGGGCAGAACCTTGGGTAATCAAATGAGCAGGGCAACCAGTGTGACCCAGCTTGATGGAGTCCCAGATATGATGTCACCACTCTGTGGTTCTCTGTAAGGGAGGACTCAGAAAAGGGACATTGATTGCTGCCTAGCCTCTGGAGTTTTGCTTGGGAGGGAGTCGTCCCCTGGCACTTGCTCTGATGCCAGACACTTCAGTTTCTCCCCATATGCCACTGTTGCCTTTCCAGCTGCTGTCCCAGTGCTGGAGCCCAGAGGGAGTGAGTCTCTGTAAGTCCTAAGTCCATTGTGGACCCTTTAAGAGGAGAGGCCTGAGAATCCTGCAGTGTCTTCCGCTGCCCCAACCCCCACTGTTTTTTATAGCCCAAAGTTATCCAGACTTACCTTCCTGGTACTGAAAGCCTGGTCGGGGGGCAGGGGGCCCTGGCGTGCAGCTTAGATCTTTCACTCATGAGATATACTTCCTGATTTTTATCTACTACCTGTGGATGTGGGACCACCTCTTCTGTGTTGCCATGGAGTAGCATCTAGTATTAAAATTTTTATTTATTGATTTGAGAGAGAGAGAGAGAAGATGGAGAGAGAGAGAGAGAGAGAGAGAGAGAGAGATAAAGAAAGAAATGTAGATTTGCTCTTCCACTTATGCATTCATTGGGTGATTGTTGTATGTGCCCTGGCCAGGGATCGAACCTGCAATCTTGGCGTATCAGGATGATGCTCTAACCAAATGAGCTACCTGGCCAGGGCCTAACATGTTTTAACATTTTTATTAATTTTTATATATATTTTTTTATTCTGTTACACTTGTCCTAATTTCCCCCCATTGCTCTCCCCTGCCTCACCCCCCAGTCAGTCCCCACCCTGTTGTCCATTTCTATGGGTCATTTATACTTGTTCTTTAACCAGACCCTTCCCCTCCTTTCCTCCCTTATCCTCCTCTCCCCATCCCCCTCCCCCTGAGTCCCTGTCGGTTACTGAATGATTACTGTTACTATACTCTCAGTTTCTGAAAGATGAAATGTTCAAGTGAATAAATAGTAAAATCTCCTTATTAGTATGCTTACCTTATGCCGAGAGCTTGAAACCAATTGCTTGGCAGCCCTAAGAAGTTAACTTTGGTTAAATTTTCCCAGGAACTCTTTGGTATAGGTAGTGGTTATCACTGCAGGTTAATTCAGTCTGTTAATTGGAAATGCTTATATAGTTCATTATTCAGTAACTCTTCCTCATTCACTTTTTCCAATATCCTGTATCTGGAGTAAAATTTGCATTCTTAAACATATCTTTACTTAGTTTTGAGACTGCCACAGATTTAGTTAATTAAATCAGTTTTTATCCTGATAACTGAAAACAAGTGTTAGAATAAAGGAACTGATGAGGAGGAAGGGAGGACAAATTCCCACTAGATTTAATTTTAAAGTTTCTTGTGAAACTCTTTTTTCACTGTTTTTTCCTTCTACTTCTGAGGGGTTAAAAGAGGGGCTCCTGAACCTGTTTGTAGCACTATCTGATCTCACAGGGTACTGCTCAGAGATTTCAGGAGAAATCCAGCTCGTTCATTTCTTGGACCATATAATGCTTAAGGCATAAATCGAAACTTCAAAAAATCTAATCTTAGTGAACGGGAACCTTGATCAGTTACATCTTTGCCTGTGTTCTTTTGGTAAATGCAATTTAAGTCTTTGACATTCATACAATGCATAATCTAATGACAATGGATCATAGTGTCTAGTACTCTTATGGCTCCCATATAAGTGTTCAATAAATATTCATTTTTTACAAATACCCAAGTGGTTTTATAATTTTTTTTAGAGTAGAAAATAATCAAAACAAAATTGTTTGCACTTATATGGTATCATCCTACTTCACAAGGTTTTAAAAGGACAATGACAGCTTTAAAAAAATTGTTAACTATACACTTAAAAATGGTTGAAATCACCCTGACTTGTGTGCACAGTGGGTTGGGCATTTGATAAAAGTGGAGCCAGTGTTGAGGCTTTTTGAAAGAAGTAATTAATATGTTAACACAAGTATTTTATAAGATCTTTGGTGGGAAGCTCTTGAAGTTGATACTGATTTGGTATACTGTACCTTGTTAAATACTATCCCCACTCTTTTTAAAAATGATAGTTCTGGGAATTAGACAACAAGTAACAGTTGCAACAAGTCTTTTTCTTTAGTTTTTAAAATTTCTTTTGAGTATTTTGTGTGGCATAGTTATTATTCTCACTAAATAAGACAGATAGTATTCTCATTTTACAAATGATGAAACCAGTAGTTGGAATTAGCTTTAGGTTCTTTGTACTAATCTATATTGCTACCTCAGCAACTGATACTTTGTTTATACAGAACATATGATTACTAAAATAATTTTAACTCAAATGTTTCTAACCAGGAAGTACCTCATTGTCTGAGAAGTTTAAAAAACACACATACAAACAAAAATATAACCAATGAATAATGTAGGTGGTACTTAACCTTAAGGTTCACTAAAATATTTTTAATTAAACATTTATTAAATTAATATAGGTTTTGTATAGCACAGTTATACAGAAAATTGTTTCATAAATATTTCCCATTTGTAATGAAGGCCATAAATTTTTGGTGTCTTTTAGTTTTGAATATGCCTGTATACTTTCCTTAAAGATTAGGTGTCTCGTTTTGATGGATGGGAGTATAGAATCCCTTTGTGGGTCTGGAATGTGATCTCACATATTTTAGGACATGGCAGTTCTCCACCCTGCCCCCCTCCCCAAATAATTAATCTGTAGTATAAAAATCAGGTAAACTTCATTATAAACCTATATCTTTTTTTTTTTTAACAAAGAATTTTTTTTTAATATTTTATTTATTTTTTAGAGAGGGAAGGGAGGGAGATAGAGAGAGAGAAACATCAATGTGCGGTTGCTGGGGGTTATGGCCTGCAACCCAGGAATGTACCCTGGCTGGGAATCGAACCTGGGACACTTTGGTTCCCAGCCCGCGCTCCATCCACTGAGCTACGCCAGCCAGGGTGAAACCTATATCTTTTATCCCAAGAGACCTAATTTGTTTCAGGCCCAGCTTTCATGGTATAAGCATAAGATCAAGATTGGTTTTGAGTAATCCAGTGCTATCCTAGGTTATTGTAGGTCTGGAGAATTCTCAGATATACTAGCCATTTGGTTTCAGTACCTAATTTACATTTGGGACTTCGGAAAGATTGTGAAATTTTACATGTAGGTGGTGGGATCAGACTCACAGTGTATTGAGTAGAGTGAAGTTATAGGACTTTGAAGTTGAGCAGTGTTTTTGTTGTTCAATATTAGGCTATGATGTTTAAAAAGAGATCTTCTGACTTCTTATTTTATATGAAGTCTTCAGATGTTAGTTCAATTTAAGTAAATTTGAACTTTGAACAGTGTGGATAGCTTTATCATTTTATAAAAGAATACAGTTACTGCAGATACCTTTGTTATTCATGTTCTACTCTTCCTTAGAATTTCATATGAGCTGCCTTTATTTTATTTTTAGCCACTTGCTTTAAAATTAAACACACACACACACACACACACACACACACCCAAAAAACCCAAACTCAGAATAGGCTGAAACTCGACCCAGCTTGCTGCCACAGAACAAAAGTGCTGATCAAGTTGAATCAACCCCTGTAATGTGTATTGAAAGGAAAACCTCTTCTTTCTCCCCTAATTTGAAGAACAAGCATTTTCCCTGCCAAGAAGGGCTGACTTTAAATGGACCAGCTGTCCATATTAGGAGCATAGGGTTGCTAAGGTGACCATGGCTGTTTGCAGAAGAATGCAGCTGAGAGGGCAAGTTCTTGATGTGTGAGCTGAGGGAAGGAATGTGGTGTGATTGCGCATCATTCCTCCTAATCACATGCTCACAAAGTGCTGTGTGGGCAGCATGTAGAAACTGCAAGTCTGAGTGCTGGAACTTGTGTGGTTAAAATCATTTTGTTTTTCATATGAGCCATATGCTTACAGTTCATATTGAAAATATCTACTTTATATTAATGTGTGTGTTCTTGGAGAAAGGGGGAGGGTGTTTTGGTGGTGGATGAAATGGGAATTTATTTTGCTTGATGGACACATTTCATATTATTAAAAAATTATTTTGGGATAATTATTTTTCCAACTCATCCCTTTCAGTCATATGTATATATATTTATATGTTGTTATATAGTTATACATTTAATAATATGTATAGTTAACAGTTTCCCCAGGGAATGATGTATTCCTTATATTATGCTTATTTTCTTGGCACTTTGAATTTCAGAATTATTTGAAAGTCCTTCAGACTGTTTTATTTTTTAAATAATTCTTACTCTTTCCAAAGGAGATCTTAATCTTAATACATTAGGTGTTTCTTCCCTGAAGTATCCAAAGAGAGGTTCTGGCTTTTAGTAAAAAATGTGATTCAAGGAGCAATGGGAACATTCAAACCAATACCCCACTTATTTGAAGTACCACTTAGATTTTACCATGGGCATCATTGCTAATATTTAAGATGAGATATCGACACAGACATTGATACAGACACTTACTGAACCATTAGGTATTTGATTTTTTTAAAAAAAAATTCTTGTTAACAGATCCCTTCAATAGTGTGCTGATACTAAGTAAGGGCATAAATGTATATTATATTTAGGATGTGAAGTACTTGGAACATTGGAGGCTCTGCATTACATTAAAATCCCATTATTTTTTAAAATCAGATAGTCTGCTTCCTTTGACATGATTGCTCCGATTAATATGTAAAATATGGAGGGAAATTAAAAGATTATAATAATTTCATCTTTGAATTCAGTTGGTTATTTGTCATTTCTCATGTATACCTTAATAACTTCTGATGGCATTCTCAACTAAAATCTTAATGGTTTTGCCTTTCACATTTTCTTAAATCTGCTAGAAATTATTTTATTTTAAAAGTATTTTTGTTTATGCTATTACAGTTGTCCCAACTTTTCTCCCATTGCCCCCCCTCCACCTAGCACCCACCACTCCCTCTGACAATCACTTTCCTTAGTTCATGTCCATGGGTCATGCATACAAGTTCTTTGGCCTCTGCATTTCCTATACTTGGTCTTAACATCCCCCTGCCTATTCTGTAGCTACCAATTTCTACTTCTTAATCCCTTTACCTTTCTCCTATCCCCCAAACTCCCCTCCCCACTGGCCACCATCCCAAAGATCTCCATATCCATAACTCTGTTTTTGTTCTGCTTATTTGCTTAGTTTGCTTTTTAGATTAAATTGTTGATAGTTACGTATTTATTGCCATGTTCACAGTTTTGATCTTCTTTTTCTTAAATAAGTCCCTTTAACACTTCATACAGTAATGGTTTGGTGATGATTAACTCCTTTAGCTTTACCTTGTCTGGGAAATACTTTATCTGCCTTTTGATTCTAATGATAGCTTTGCTGGATAGAGTAATCTAGATTGTAGGTTATTGCTTTTCATCATTTTGAATACTTCTTGCCAATCTCCTCTAGCCTGCAAAGTTTCTTTTGAGAAATCAGCTGGAAGTCTTCTGGGAACTACCCTGTAGGTAACTCTGCTTTTCTCTTCCTGCTTTCAATCTTCTCTCTTTATCTTTAACCTTTGGCATTTTAATTATAATGTGTCTTGGTGTGGTCCTCTTTATATCCATCTTGTTTGGAACTCTGTGCTTCCTGGACTTGCATGTCTATTTCTTTCACCAAATCAGAGAAGTTTTCTTTCACTGTCTTTTCATATAGATTTCCAATTTCTTGCTCTTTCTCTTCTTCTGGCATCTCTATGAGGTGAATGTTGGATCACTTGAAGTTGTTCCAGAGGCTGTTTATACTACCCTCATTTTTTTTTTTTAATTCTTTTTTCTTCTTCTTGTACTGTATGGTTGTTTTTTTTGCTACCTTTAGTTCCAAGTCATTGATTTGATTCTTGGCTTCATCTGCTCTACTGTCGTTTCTCTGTAAATTGTTTTTTATTTCAATTAGTGTATCTTTCATTTCTGACTGAGTCTTTTTTATGATGTTGAGGTCCTCACTAAGTTCCTTGATCATCCTTACAAACAGTGTTTTGAACTCTGCATCCGATAGATTGCTTATCCATTTTGTTTAGCTCTTTTCCTGGAGTTTTGATCTGTTCTTTCATTTGGGCCATGTTTCTTTGCTTATTTTGGCAACCTCCGTGTGTTTGTTTCTATGTATTATGTAGAGCTTCTTTGACTCCCTGTCTTAATAGTATGGCCTAATGTAGTAGGTGTCTCGTAGGGTCCAGGGGCACAGCCTCCCCTATCACCCAAGCTGTGTACTCAAGGTGAGCCCTTTGTATGGGCTGACTACACTCTCCTCTTGTAGTTGAGCCTTGGTTGCTATTGGTAGATCAATGGGAGGGATTTACCCAGGCCACTCAGCTTGCAAGGGCTGCCTCTGACCACTGACCACCAGCCTCTGCCCTCTGTGGAGGATCAGCTGTGCAGGGGCAGGGTTGTGGTGCTCTGATGTGGTCTATAGCTATCCACTGGGTGTGCTGGCCCTGGGGTTTCCCAGATGGTACCTGCCAGAGTCAGCCCCAACCCGTGTTTTGTTTGGGGCACCCTGAGCAATCTGAGATGCAATCTGAGATGGCTGCTACTTGTGCTGGGCTTGGAGGTTCCCAGGCAAAGAGGGACAATGGCCTTTGCTCTCCCAGTTGCCAGACACTTCAGTCTCTCCCTGTATACCACTGGGGCCCTTCAAGCAGCCACCCTATTGTTGGATCCCAGAGAGAGTGGGTCTGAGTAGGTGAGTCCCAAAGAGGAACTGCTTAGGTCTCCAGCAGCCTCCTCTACTTACTCAGTCACTGCTGGTTTTTGCAGCGAGAAGTTGTGGGGACTTATCTTCCTGGCATTGGACTCCTGGGCTGCGGGGCCTGGTGTGGGGCTGGGACTCCTTGATTCTTAGATATCTCTTGAAAATTATTATCCATGTGGGTGTGCGAGCAGTCTGTTCTGCGTCTGTGCCCCTCTTACCAGTCTGGATGGATGTTGTCAAATTTCCATTCAACTTGATTTCTGATGTTCCTGAATGACAGTTGTTCCACATTTTAGTTGTAATTTTGATGTGGTTGTGTGAAGAGGCAAGCCATGTCTGCCTTCATCGCCATCTTGACCAGAAGTCCAATTTTCGTTGATTTGAGAGAGAGAAGAAGTGGGGAGGTTGGGAGGGAAGGCCAGGGAGGGAGAGAGAGAAAAAAAACTTGGATGTGAGAGAGAAACTTCTATCTATTGCCTCTCATATGCACCCCACCAGGGCTGCAACTCCCAAATTGAGGTCTTTGCCCTGACTGGGAATTGAACCCGTAATGTTTTGGTGTAAGAAACAGTGCTCCAACCAACCAGCTGCCCAACCGGGACTGCTGTTATCTTTTTGACTATAGTCATCCTAGTGGATGGCTGTGAGGTGGAATATGTGGATTTGATTTGTATTTCCCTAAGGACTAGTGATGTTGATTATGTTTGTTTTTGAATCCTCACCTGAGAGTATACTTATTGATTTTAAAGGGGGACAGAGAGAGAAAGAGAGAAAAACATTGATGTGAGGGAAAAGTATTGGTTGCCTCCTCTATGTGCCCAGACTGGGAATTGAACTGTAACTTTTTGGTGTTTAGGACCATGTTCCGATGAACTAAGCCACCGAGCCAGGGCTGCTATCTTTTTGTTTATAGCCATCCTACTGGGCATGAGGTGGAATATGTGAATTTGATTTGTAGTTCCCTAACGACTAATGATGCTGATTATCTTTTCTTTTTTAATCCTCACCTGAGTGTATGCTTATTAAGGAAAGGAGAGGGAGAGAGAGAGAGGAAGAGCATGACATATCAGTGTGAAAGGGGAACATTGGTTGCCTCTCATAAGCACCCCTACTGGGGATTGAACCCACAACCTAGGTATGTGCCCTGACTGGAAATCAAAACTACAGCCTTTTTTGGTGCACCGGGCGATGCTCTGACCAACTGAGTCACCTGGTCAGAGTGATCATCTTTTCATGTACTTATTAGTCATTTATATATCTTCTTTGGAGAAATGTCTATTCAAATCTGTCCAGTTAAAAATTGGGTTATTTGTCCTTTTATTATTGAGTTGTAAGAGTTCTTTATATTCTGGGTACTAAACTCTTTTCAGATATATGGTTTCCAAGTATTATCTCCCATTCTTTGGATTGTCTTTTTTACTTTTTTGATAGTGTCCTTTGAAGCACAGATGCTTCTTTTTTAAAAAGATTTTATTTATTTATTTTTAGAAATTGGGGAAGGGAAGGAGAAAGGGAAGGAGAGAAACATTGATGTGAGAGAGAGAGGCATTGATGGGTTGCCTTTCGCATGCACTCGGACCTAGGGCCAAATCTGCATCCCTCGCATGTGCCCTGATGGGAATTGAACCTTGTGGCCTTTTGTTTGCTTTGTCACAGCTGGTCAGGGCACAAATGTTTCTTATTTTGATGCAGTCCAGTTTGTATATTTCTTTTCTTATAATTTGGTATCATAACAAAGAAACTTTTGCCTAATTTAAGGTAATGAAGATTTATGTTTTCTTCTGAAAATTTTATGGTTTTAGTGCTTACATTTAGGTCTTTCATCCATTTTGAGTTAATTTTTTTAATAGAGTATGGAGTAGAGGTCACATTTCATTTTTTTTCTGTTGGAAATCTAGTTGTCCCAGCACCATTTGTTGACCATTCTTTCCATATTAAATTAGTTGTCCAGGCACTCTGTTGGAAATCAATTGACTATAAATGCGTTGGTTTATTTCTGAATTCTCAATTTTGTTCTGTTGGATCTGTATGTCTTTTCTTATGCCAGTACAAATCATACTTGGTGATTTGATGTTTGATGATGGTAGGTTTGTGATAGGTTTTGGATTAGAAAGTGAGAGTCCTTTTTAATAGATTGTATGTTCTAAAAATTTTTCAAATTTACAAGTTTATTACAGTAAAATTATAATATCCTCTTATTAGTTTAATCTCTGCAGCATTTGTAATGATGCTCCCTTTTTTTGTCTTTTTTCTTGATTTGTTTTTTCCAGAGGTTTATCATTTCGATCACTCTCTAGAAGGATGAACTGTTGACTCTGTTGATCATCCCTGTTGTGAATGTTTTCTGTCCTTTTAAGTCCTGCTATTTATTTCTGCTTCCTCAGAATTTCTGGGATTTTTATGCTGTCCTTTAAAAACACTTTTAAATTTGAATTCTTAGTCTTTTAACTTGCATCTAAGTATCATCTTGGCTGCCTTCCCACACATTTTGGTACAGAATATTCTTGGCTTTGTTTATTTTAAAAGTAATTCTTATTTGTTCCATGAATCGTTTAGACATGTACACTTAATTGTAAGTATGTAACTTTTAAAATAATTTTTTTATTCTTTGTCATTCGTGCTAATGTCCCAGTCCCTCTTTAAGACGATTTAATTGGAGAGGACTCGTTTTGTTTGAGGTTTGTTTTTGCTTTAGGTATTGTTTTGGTTCTTTTGTTTGTTTGTTTTCATTTTTAAATATTTATTTTATTTTTTACAAGTGTATTTTATTGACTATGCTATTACAGTTTTCCCAATTTTTCCCCCCTTTATCCTCCCTCCACCCTGCACCCCTCCAACCCTCCAGCATTCCCCCCACCTTAGTTCATGTCCATGGGATTGCACATATAAGTTCTTTAAGTTCTGTGTTTCCTATACCATTTTTGACCTCTCCCCATCTATTTAATGCCTACCAATTATGCTTCCTCTTCCCTGTCCCTTTTCCCCCTATTCCTCCCTTCCCCCTCCCTACTGAAATCCCTCCACATGATGTCCATTTCTCTGATTCTGTTCCTGTTCTAGTTGTTTGCTTAGTTTTTGTTTTTGTTGTTTTTCTTTCTTTTGTTTTTTTTAAGTTTATTTGTTGATAGTTGTGAGTTTGTTGTCATTTTACTGTTCATATTTTTGATCTTCCTTTTCTTAGATAAGTCCTTTTAACATTTTATATAATAAGGGCTTGGTGATGATGAACTCCTTTGACTTGACCTTATATGGGAAGCACTTTATTTGCCCTTCCATTCTAAATGATAGCTTTGCTGGATAGTGGCTTTTTTTTTTAATTACTTTATTCTTGTTCAATTACAGTTGTCTGCATTTTCTCCCCACCTCTTCCCCACACCCCAGCCAAACCCACCTCCCTTCCTTGCTTCCATCCTCCTTCTTGGTTTTGTTCATGTGTCCTTTATAGTAGTTCCTGAAAACCCTCCTCCTCACTGTCCCCTGCCTCCTCCCCTCTGGCTATTGTTAGATTGTTCTTAATTTCAGTGGCTCTGGTTATATTTTGTTTGCTTTTTTCTTTTGTTGATTATGTTGCAGTTAAAGGTGAGATTGTGTGGTATTTGTCCCTCACTGCCTGGCCTATTTCACTTAGCATAATGCTCTCCAGTTCCATCCATGCTGTTGCAAAGGGTATAAGCTCCTTCTTTCTCCCTGCTACATAGAATTCCATTTTGTAAATATACCATAGTTTTTGATGCACTCATTTGCTGATGGGCACTTAGGTTGCTTCCATCACTTGACTATTGTAAACTGTGCTGCTGTGGACATTGGGGTGCATAGGTTCTTTTGGATTGGTGTTTCAGGGTTCTTAGGGTATAATCCCAGCAGTGGAATTGCTGGGTCAAAAGGCAGTTCCAGTTTTAGTTTTCTGAGAAAATTCCATACTGTTTTCCACAGCAGCCATACCAGTCTGCATTCCCATCAATAGTGCAATAGGGTTTCCTATGCATATAGTATTCTTGGATATAGGTCCTCACCTTCAGTGTATTTGAATACTTCTTTCCAGCCCTTTCTTGCCTGTAAGGTTTCTTTAGAGAAGTCAGCTGATAGGCTTATGGGCACTCCCTTGTAGGTAACTCTTTCCTTTCCCCTTGCTGCTTTTAAGATTTTCTCTCTCTGTTTTTAATCTTGGATAACTTAATGATGATGTGCCTTGGTGTGTTCCTCTTTGGGTCCAACTTCTTTGGGACTCTCTGGGCTTCCTGGACTTCCTGGAAGTCTATTTCCTTCACTAGACTTGGGAAGTTTTCCTTCATTATTTGTTCAAATAAGTTTTCAATTTCTTGCTCTTCCTCTTCTCCTTCTGTCACCCCTATAATTCGGATATTGGAGTGTTTAAAGTTGTCCCAGAGGTTCAAAAGTCTCTCTTCATTTTTTTGGAATTCTTGTTTCTTCATTCTGTTCCAATTGAATATTTATTTCTTCCTTTAGTTCCAAATACCAAAGAAATACCAGGTAATTAAATCAAAGGTGTTAGTGTTGGAATTGCATAGGGCCAGTAATTCAAGTGATATTCAAAGAAAATACTAGTTAATACTAGGCACCCTTTAAGGTCAAAACTGAGAAGAACTTAGGGGAAAGGTTGGCATCATAAATTCAACATGAACAGTAGTCTCAGCCCTAGAGTTCCTCACCTTCACCTAGGTTCATCCTAAGACTGTAGGAACTTAAAGGAGTGACCTAGCTTGGAGGGAGTGATACAGGTTAGAAAATGACTTTTAGGCAATTGACTTGCCTAGGTAGAACTTGTAGACATCACATCTGCTATAATAGCTGCAATCCAAATGACAGTCTTGGAATATATGTTGTATGAAAAGGAGGACATCTGGTGGCTGCGAAGTCTTGTGAACATTCAGTACTTGCACACTTTTGTGGCCACAATGCTTATAAGCATTGCTTCTATGAAAAGTTTGTTATACTACATGCTGAATTTCAAAGCATTTTACATGAAATAGCTGTCAATGTTCAGGTAAATCTAAGTGATAATTTTAAGCTACATTTCTTAAAGTAATCAGTAACTATTAAGTAAATTAGTAGTAATGTAAGATTATTTGGTTGTAGTTTTATTGTTAAGTTTTTGCATTGCAGAAGTTCAGGGACAAGGGTTATCAATAAGTATGCTGCTGTTTTGAAACACTATCTAATATTAGAGTATTTATTCATTTAACTAAAACTTACTGAGCATTTAATGTTTTTGGCATGCCAAGCACTAGGGATATAGCAGTGAAGAAAATAGAGTCTTTGCCTCAATGGAGTTTACATTTGGTGGCTATGGGGTAGAGAGACAGGGACTCAAAAGTAAAGTCAATATATAGTGTGCCAGTTGGCAATAAGTCATGGAGAATAACAGAGTAGCGTATGAAGAAAAGGAGTGCTGTTACAGGATGGGGGTCTGCCTGTTTCATATAGGCGCTTAGGGGAGTCCTCTGATAAATCGATTTGTGAGCAAAGAAAGACCTGGCACAAGTGAGGCTGCAAGCTCTGCGGGTACCTGGCAGAAGAGTGTTCCACATAGAACAGCGGTTGCAAAGGATCTGAGGTAGAATCATGCTTAATGTATTCAGAAACGGCAGGGAGGCCAGTGCGGCTGAAACAGAGTGCAGAGGGGGAGAGTTGTAAAGTATTAATACATGACATTAGTAGTGGAGCAGAAAGGAAGGGCAAGAAGCGACACAAAATATTTAGGACCTTGTAGGCCAGGCCATTAAAAAGTCTTTGATTTTTACTTTCAGGGGAATAGGGTGCAATACAAGATACTGTCAGGAAAAACTATGAATGACTTTGAAATGGGCAAAAAATGGTGAGTGAGTACCCTGTCTTGTTCATCCATTGGATTTATATCTGTCTCATTTTCTTGGAGTTATCTTGCAGTTTTGTAATTTGTAGAAAGCTTAAAAAGGCACATGAGTCATAGCTATAGAAGTGCAAATAAATTGTGTACAGTGGAATGTAATTGATTATTGCCCTATGAATAAGAACCGTTTTACATGGATTTGTAAATTCATTTCAGAATTCCTCATTCTCTATATAGGTGTGGTTCTTGGAACTCTCCTTTGAACCAGTTGTAACATCTTAATGGTTCCCTTGTTAATTAATGAGTTAAATAATATCTTTGACATGTGTTCATTTTACCATGTTTCTAATAGTCATGATTTTTACCATTTAAAAATATATGCAATCCAGTAACACTTTTTAACAGAACTACTCTGGTTGCTCTGTTGAGAAAAGGCTGGAGGAGGACAGGAGCAGAGGCAGAAGCCTTCAATCAATCAGAAGGCTATTGCAAAATCCAGACAAGAAGTGATGGTAGCTTGAACCTGAGACGTAGTGGTGGGGATGCTAAGTAGCTGTTGAATTGGGATATATCTTTAAGACGTCTGAAAGGATTTATAGATTAGAGATGGGATATGAGAGTGAGGTGTCATGGGTGACTGCAAGATTTTTGAGATATTGATCTTAATAATATTTACAAATAACTCCTTCCCTTTATCCATTTTTGTGTTGGTAATTTTTATTTTTCATTTTTAGGAATTTAGTCAGAGTTTAGGCAGGTTAAAGGAAACCAGCAAGCAGTGATGACCAGGCTGGCTAGTAACAGTAGGAGCTATTACCACCTCGGTTGGTCTGAAAGGGACAGAGGAAGGGGGAGTGATCACCTGAACCAGCAAGAGCTGTAGGTGTAGGAGAGGGTTGTCTGGTAGGAGCTTTTCAGCAAGGAATGGAGCCACAGCCAACCTGGTCTGTTGGTGCCCATGCAAGTTGGGCTCCTAGGAGGGCTCTGGAGGAGACCAAATGGAAAATATCCAGCATTGCACATAGTTTTATAAACTGTCATAAAACAAACAGAAAACCAAGTAAACAAATAAACACAACATAAAGACAAACAAGTAAGCAAACAACCCGATGTACCTGAACTTTAAAATGAAGAAAAGAAAGAACATAATTTTTTAGTAGTAAAAAGTTATATTGTAAAAACTCAGCTGGGTAGGTTTTAATGACATGGAACAGAAGTCTTACAGCTAAAATCAGTCATAAAAGATTTTAAATCAACTTAAGTTTTTTACTTTGGACTCACAAGGTTATAAAAATCCCTCTCTCTTTTATGTTTTACTTATGTGTTTTAATTTAATCTAATTTAAAAAACTTTATATAACCATTACTTTCTATTTCTGAGTATTTAAAAGCTTTTTGGTTGTGTCTTTCCCTTTGTTCTTTTTAATTAAAAGTATTTGAGATTAGTTTGGTCCTTGAAATTTACTCCAATTGAAATAAAGCCCAAGTCATCTCATCCAGCTTCTTAACCAGTAGTGGAATCTAGTGAACTCAGCATTTAAGGGGAACTCAGTGCTTTGTTAGACAGATGTCTGTTTTATTCTCATAGATGTCTGTGGTTTGGTCCAACTTCTGTTTTAGAAACAAGCAAGGCAGGTTATTCCGTGAAACAGAGAAAGTTGAAGACAGCTGAGTGTTCAGTCCTGCTCTTTTTTACTGCTCAATATTTTTTTCGCCAAAGTAACGTTCTATTGTTTCTGCAGTCTTACCTTAATAATTAGACACCTTCTTATGTGATTTCACTTTGAGTCATTCTCTTCCTTAGGCTTCTCTCTTGGGGATTTCTTCCTGCTTCTTGGACAGTGCCCATTCAATTTCCTTTGCGGGCTTCTCTTCCTCTACAGTTCTTTAAATGTTGGTGTTTATAAGTTCCTGTAGATTTTACTTTTCTTCTCATTGGGCAATTGCATCTTGTCCCATGCCTTGCATCTATCTATAAGCTGATGACTCTCAGGTCCGTATCTCCAACTCAGATCTTTGTCCCGCCTCTGTAACTGTATTTCAGTTTTCCTGTTCACCACTTTCACTTGTGTATCTTACAGGTACCACAGTACATTCAAAACTGAGCTTATATGCTTCTTTAAACCTTGTGTCCATCTGTCCCCTAGCTCAGTAAGTGTGCTATCACTTAAAAGGAGATTGTGGATATGTTCCTTGACTCCTGCTCTTCTTCCCAGTCTAATTAATATTGGCTGTTACTAATACCAGTAACTTCTAAATATTGCTCTAATCCATCCTCTTCATCTTCATTGTTCGCTGCCCTAGTTAGGATACTCCCTACTGTTATCACTGCAAGAGCCTTCAAACCTAACAACCCTAGGAGGTAGGTAGTGGTGGTGGTGTTTTTAACTTTCCTATGAGGAAACTCAGATTCAGAATGGTTAGATAAGAACTCAGATCTCTCTAACCCTGAAGCCCATGTTATTTCCACTGTGTACTATTTGACTGTGTACTATATTTCATTGACCTAAGAGACATTTTCCATTTTTATTCACAAAAATTTGGGTGTATCAGTCAGTGACAGGTCATAGTTTAATTGGCTACTTGTATACTTTATGGTCCATAAACTATTAGCCTTAAAATCAACTGTGTCTCAGCTTTGATGAAAAACAGTGTATATATCTCCATTAGTATTCAAAATAATAACAACAAGAACGATATGTGGCCTCCATACCTGCGGATTACTGTTTTGGTAAGCCTCCATTTTCTTAAGCACTGCCAAGAACTGGAAAGTAAGCAAAGAAGGCTTCTGGTGCTTAAAATTATTGTTATAAAGCTCATAAAGTAAAGATTATATACTTTAACATAGAGTATTTTGTCTCTGAGTATAGGGCTTTATTTTGCAACTAATTTTAATAGGCTGGGGTATCTGATTACAGAGTCTTTAAGGAGTCAAAAGAGTGAACTGAAAATAAAAACAAACACAACAAAAAACACACATGCATGTTTATTAACGGACAATTCTGGGACCTGCTGTACTATCAGCTGAGAATGAAGGTGACCAACAAAGTAAGAATTAAAAACTACTTTTAAAAAACAACATAAAGCCCAGAATGGCCACATAACCCTATTTCACTAGAGGCAAACAGCCTGACGACACACAGAAATCACCCTGATTATAGCTTGGAAAAGATTCTTCATCAAAATACAGTCTCTGATTCCATTGGCACATTTTTTAAGGACAAAATGTATTTTATTTTCTCATTTTGATTGGGGAACATTTGTTGTTGATTAATTTTCCCCTCCTATGGCTTAATGGAGTTTCCTAGAACATATTTTGTCCTGAAAATACCAGGGGGAGAAACAACAAAGAAGAACATAAAGGATTTGCGCCTGTAATCCCAGTTGTGTCTAGACCCTGATCTTCCTACCCATGTTGCTCAATGGCACCGGAGTGCCATTTTTAGGCCTGAGGGCTATAGACTTGGGTATAGGTTGTTAGGAAGGTGTTAGAGAAGAAAGACCTAAGTAGAGGAGAAAAACTTAACAGACTGTGGTACTGAGGACTGTTTGTAGAAGCTCTCAGTGGGCAGTTGTGCACCAGATGGCCAACTGCATCATTTTTGTTTGGAATAAACCCAGACTATGTATATCCATAAATTCTTAGCATTAGGGGGGCCTTTCAGGACATTCCCCTAAGACATGTGAATTCTGAGAATAACTTTGCTGACTGCAAGCACCTTGAACCTAAGAGTGGATGTTAAGTTCTCTGTGTTGGCAGATTGCCAGGATTTACTAATTAGGTTTTGCCTGCTTAAATTCTCCTGGCAATTTCCCTTGGCCACACTCTGCCCTAACCTGTTTTGTATGCAGTCTGCCCGTGGGCTCTACTTAGACATTTATAGCATTTATTTCTAAAGAGGCCTTTAATAAAATATTGATTTGTATATTTTTTAGCTAATAATTTGTTGATTAAAAAGCAATTCGCACTCAATAGAAAATATGAGTAGAAAAATGCCTTTCATATTATTACCAAGTGAACCAATGTTAACATTTTAGTATGTTTTAGTCTAGTTATTTTCCCCTGAGTATAGAAGAAAGACAGATAAGTGTGAAGGCTATTTTTCTTTTTAATAAGAATCTTCTCAAATTTGGTACTGGTCACTAATAGTAATTTTTAAAATAATTTTTTTTTCAGAATAATTTTAGAATGACAAGTAGAAAGCTAGCACAGAGATTCTTAATTACCTAATGTTAACCATACACAACTGTGATATATTTATCAAAACTAAGAAATTAACTCTGGTATGATATTACGAGCTACACCATAGGCTTTATTTGGATTTTGCCAGTTTTTCCACTAAGGTTCTTTTTCTGTTCCAGGATCCAGTTCAGAATACCATATTGCACTGTGGCCTTTTTTTCTATTTAACTTTATACCAAGAACATCTTTTTGGTCATTAAATATTCTTTAAAAAATTCTTATTAGTGGCCTTGTAAAAGTGCATCAAATGGATAGATGCACTCTGATGTAAATATTTCTGGTTAACTTTTGGGGGGCATTTCGTGAGGGTAGGAAGTGCTAAAAAATACACAAATGCACTGAACATTTTTATTAGTGGTATATTTGAGTCAGGTGAGTTTGCTAGATTGTAACAATTGTAACACAGGCATTTAGTGTTTTGTTGTTTTAAAGAATAAAGCCATGAAGTCAACTGTTTTCCGAGAACTGTTAGGTAGCATGCTAAGGAAAATACTATAAAATTCATTCTTGGAGTCTACTGTTGCTCATTTTAGTCAGATCTCAAAGTTAAATATTAACGTTAGAGTTCAGTCCGTGCTAGTGAATTAGTGTCTAATAGTGAATTTATAAGCTAGAGATGTATTATGAAGGGTAAGTAGTCATGTGTTAATTTGACACAATGATGTGGATTAATATATAGAAATAATAACTGAGTTGAAGAATACAAATGGGATTCTGACATACAGTACTTATAGAAAATTGAATGCACTGTCTTTGTAAGATCAAACATATTCATTGAAATTTTCAGAATCAATGATAAATGCTTTCTGGAGAATGCCTGTACTTTCTTCTACTATCTTAAACATCACTTATCTTTTTGTGGTGCAGTCTGTGAATATTTAGTGGCGAGAGCTCTGTGATCTGTCACACAGAATGTTTATCACTTTGATGTTGCTGGAGGATAGTATTTGATTTCCTTGTAATATTTTTATATTGCAACATAAAGCACTGAACTAAGAGTTTCTTTGAGAGTTCCCAAGGCTGATGATTTTTTTTTTTTTTTCTGTGATTGAAGGTTCTGGGAGCTTTGCCATTGGCACTGATTACATTATTGAATTAGCTAAGGCCGGGTGACTCATCTGCTGGGTTTGCACATCTGTAGATGTATTTTTTATATCTTAGGGCAGAGATTATGGGCAAGCTGACTTAATTGTGTAAATTTCATCACCAGGGTTTCTGGGTATAAGTATGTTCCAAGGTTATAGATGACTCTAGGATTGAATTAAGGCAGAGATGTGTTTTATATCATTTTCCATTTTAGTTTTATTTTAGCAAACCATTTTAGTACCATTTTATCAGTGCAAACACTGATAACAGTGCAAACAACTAAGTACACATAGTTGTGCATTAATACATTGATAGATGGCAGATAAAGATACAGACACAGCCCTGGCAGGGTGGCTTAGTTGGTTGGAGTGTTGTCCCATACACCAAAAAAAAAAAAAAAAAAAAAAGTTGCAGGTTCCATGCTTGGTAGGGCTTGTAAGGGAGGCAACCAATCAATGTTTCTCTCTCTCCCTCTCCCACTTTACCTCTCCCTTTTCCTGCCTGCCTCCCTCCCTCTCCCTTCCTCCTAAAATCAATAAGCATATCCTCCAGTGAGAATTTTTTAAATAGATATGATACAGATACCGACTCTTTTATTTCTATTTCCAAAAGCCAAAATGCATAATTGAAAGTGACTTTGTCAAATTCAATGTGAAATATGAAGTTAAAGTGGATGACTTTCTCTAGGTCTGGAATGGGTATCTGGGTTTATGTCATTATTCTACAGTGATACTGCAGGTTACAGGTGCTGTTGGGAGAATGTTTATGTTTATGATGGATACTGCTACTTTTACGTTAGACTTTGGGCATCATAGATAATCAAACACCATTAGGTATTGGATGTTCTTATATATACTCTACATTTTCTGCTTCTGTGAGAAAGTATTTGGTAGGACATTAGTGGTGTCTTTAAGATTATAAAGAAAAATGTGAACTGCTCTCAGTAGTGCAAACTATATCTCTTCATGAAATGGTTATGAGCCTACCTCCCAGCTCATCTCCTGATGTTTTCCCATGCATTACCTACATTTCAGCTATAGGGAACTTCTGTTCCAGAAGCATCTGGAACAGGCCATGTTCTTTCACACTTTTGTGTGTTCGTGTGCAGTCTTCTTGATCTGAATTGCCCTTGCCCTAGCAAACTCCAGTCTCTCTTTCAGGACTTGGCTTAGAGGTCACCTTGCCCAGGAAGCCTCTCTTGTCACTTCTTCTTTTCCTTCTGCTCTGAGTTGAGTGTTGTGAGTGTTGTGCCATGTGTTAATTTTCTTGACTGCCTCCTTCACTAAAGAGTAAGCTCCTTGGAATCAGGGAATGGGTATCTTTATTTCTAGCACTTAACTCAGTGCCAGGCAAACAGAGTTAGTGCTGAGAAAATATTTGTTGAATGCTTCAGTGTGTAGATGAAGAAATGAATGAACTCATTTTTTATTCTCTCCTTAATATTTATTGCTTCTACAAATCATTTTATCTCTTAAGTAACCTTTTTGTTATTTCTAACAACTATGTCTGAAATAAAGAAATGTCACTTTATTAATATTTTAGATTTATCCATAGGATAATGAATTGATGACAGTTTAAGTACATGTGTGCATGTCCTTAATCTCTGTTGATCATCCTGGTTTTAACTTGTGTCTTACAGAGAAAACAGACATGAGAGGAATCTCGTTTAAATTACAGTACAAGGAATTTAGATCAGACAAAGAGTTTCCAGAAATTAAAGTACCAGATATTGAAGTGATTTGTAAGTAATATATTGATTTGTTTTTGTTTTTGTTTTTGGAGCGTTAAAGAAGTGTGGTGTGGATAGAGGGTTACGAATTGTGAACTGGTTCACAAACATTGCCCTTAGTAGAATAAAAAACCTACGGGAAGAAAAATCGATTTAGTACTATTCAGATGCAACCATATTCATAGATAGATGCTTAAAAATAGTTAGATACTTTTTTGGTTTTGTGTGTACATTTGTTCTTGAAATTTTCAGCTAACAAGGGAACTATGCAGGTGGCAGGTGTCCTTACCTTTCCAGAATGGCTCTGGTTTAGGTGACTAGCAGAATATATGAGAAATCTCCCTCCTTAGCTTATTTTTTTTAAAATTCTTTTTCCTTAGAATAACATAAATACAATGAAAAATCCTTAGCACTTTTTCGAATAATCCAAAAACTAATGCGTATCAACAAAAAAAGACCTACTCAATAGTTTGAGAATAGCACAGCAAGACCACTGACACAAAGAACAGGTTTTTCAATGCCATTCTCTTGATTGCTTTAATGTAATTAAATATGGCAGTTAGCTATGCCCAAAATTTAGAGTTATATTACTAAACTTCTAACTATAGATATTCTGTTTTGGCTATAGTTGAACAGAACTTCTGTAGTGTATAGGCCAAATTCACCCTCAGTGCTAGTGAACTGAAAGAGCAAATAAACCTTTCTGAGCACCAAATTTATAATCATACTTATGAATAGAGTTCAGTGTTCTCTTTGCTTGTTGGTCTGCAAGAATCATATTGGAATAATTTAGGATAGTTTTACTAAATTTATTAATGTAACTCTTGTTATGAGGATGGTGCTTAAGTTTTAGGAATCTGTGCTTATAGTGCAAAAGGCTTCTTTGTGATTTAAGAGACAGATTTTACTGATAGTGATAATATAATAATACCTTGTCTTTTTAAACACTATATATTTTTCTAAATGTCTTCATAGCCCAAAATTATTTTTCTGTTTTCACAATACTTATGTGAAATAGGTGTCCTAATCTTATAAATGAGGACATGAGGGACAGAAAGGTTGACCAACTGTCAAAGGCATAGAACATTGTTTTAAGATAAATCATCATTATCAGTTCAATAGCTAATGTTTACTAAGTGCTTACTATATGCTAGGCACTATTTAAAGCTTTTTACATGTATTAATTATTAAGAGTCAGATCTGGATTTAATTCTGCCTCTTCCTCTTATCAGCTGTTGATCTTGGGAAAGCTACTAAGCTCTTCATGGCTTGGTTCCTCATTTGGAACATGGAGTTTATGGTAGTGCTTACCTTTTAGGGTGACTGTGGATTGAGATAATCCAAATAAATGTGTGTCTGTCATACTCTTAGGGCTATAAAAATCAAGTTACTATTGAAAAATAAGGTGCTAGTAGATAGTATTCCATATAATTTTTAGCTTCTTGATGAATGTTCTATTAAAATCATTGTATTCTTCAATATAAAATGATAGTAAATGCTGCTATATGTAACTATAGAAAAACATCCATGTTACAACAGGATCATAGCTCCATGTAGAAGCTATTGCTACCTTTTCCCTTTCACTATTTCCCAGCCACCTTTTGGTTCTAAGCCTTTTCCTAGTGGGAAGAAACTGAAGGGAGCTAAGTAGTCATGGAGAGCATCTAAGGTGTCTCCAAAATTGGTGGCAGGACACTTGCAATCCACTGCATTGTGTTCATTCCAGAAGTATTGTGGTATATCAGTTATTTGGAAACTCAAACGTGTTTTCTTGTAGAAATTGTCCTTTTAAGTAAGGCACATACACTCTTTTAATCCCAGTTACAGCTAACATGCTGGATAACAAAAACTCCATAGTCCTTTGGCAGTGCTAATAATCAAGGTATTTAAAACAATAAAATAATATATATTGATCCTCACAAAGAGGTCCAGAGAGGAATCTGGGAAGACAATGCAATAGGAAACATCAGGATATATGTCTCTCCACCTAGACGGCAATTGCACTGCCAGAATCTGATGTGATTGTCCTGGAACTCTGTGGTTGTTGAACAATTTGCAGCTTCCCAGAGAAAAGGCTTAGATGTAAAATTGCACTTGATTTTAGTCAGCTTCAGCTTTTAACACAGTAGCATCTACTCCCAGCCTTGGACATCTTATGCACAGCTTGTAGGATTCAGGAGAGGACAAAAGGACCCTCTTTTCCAAATATCAGAGACCTGTGCTTGGATCACCAATTGCTGCTTTTGATAACAGAGGTGTAGACCAAGAGGTGGGCAGCCACTGATGTTGCACCTCCCCATTGTTGCAAGCACCTTCCTCTTCAGCTAAAATGACTTCTAAGATATTTAAAGGTCTACCACCTTCTTGCCTCATTAATTTTTCTCCTTTTCCCCTTTTTGGGAGTCGGAAATTAAAGACTAGGACATTCAAAAACAATTGTACATACAGGAAAATTTAGTGCAACCAGCAAAAGGCTCAGAAAAGACCTGAGAACACCTTAGGTTTATACCTCAGACTGACAGTTGGTACAGAGACATCCTACAACAATCAAAAAAATAAAACTAACAAAATACAGCAGACACTGGGGAAGGGGGAGACTCTTGAGTTCAATAGTTACACCATTATTAGATTCATATGTCCAGTTTTCAACAATAAAAACATTATAAAACATGCATAGAAATACAAAAGTATGGCCCATTCAAAGGGGGGAAATCAATAGAAACTGCTCCTGAAAAAGACTTGATGGCAGATATATTACACAAAGACTTTAAAACAACTGTCTTAAAGATACTCAGAGGACTAAAAAAAATGTGGAAAAAGTCAAGAAAATGATGTATAAATAAAGGAAATATCAGTGAAGAGGTAGAAAACATTAAAAGGAACCAAAAAGAAGCTCTGGATTTGAAAAGTACAATAATTAAAATTTAAAAATCAGTAGAAGGATTCAAAGTCTGGTGTAAGTAGGCAGAACAAAGAATCAACAAAATTGAAACTAGGACAATGGAAATGATCAAGTCTGAGGAACAGAAAGAAAACAGATTGAAGAAAAATGAACAGAGCCTTAGGGATCTGTGGGACACCTTCAAGTGAACTAACATACATATTGTGGGAGTTCTAGAAGGGGAACACAGAGAAAGGGGCAGAGAAAGTATTTGATGAGACACATAGGTATAAACATCCAAGGAGCTTATTGTACTTCAGGTATACCCAGAGACAAACACCAAGACACATTATAGTCCAATTCCCAGAAACCAAAGACAGGAATCTTGAAAGTAGCAAGAGAGGAGCAAATTATTGTTGTTGTATATACACTGTACATACAAGGGATCCTCAATAAGATTAATACCAAATTGCTCATCAGAAACTTTGGAGGCTAGATGGCAGTGGACATACACATTGAAAGTGTTAAAAGACCACCCCCTGCAAATCCCAACAACCAATAAAACACCTTTCAACCAAACAATCCTATATTTGAAAAACTGTCCTTCAAAAATGAGGGAGAAATGAAGACATTGCTAGATAAACAAAAGCCAGGGGAGTGTTTTACCACCAGATCTGCTCTGTAAGAAATGCACTCCCTAAGAAAGAGAAGCCTGCAAGGTGAAAAAACAAAAGGACATTAGACAGTAACCTGAAGCCCTGTGGAGGAATAAAGGCCTCACTAAAGGTAAATACAAGGGAATTTTAAATGCTAGTACTATTATATCAAAGATTTGTAGCTGCATTTTTGTTCTGATTTAGCATTTAAGAGACTAGTACATTTGAAGAAAAACTGACTTATCTAAAAGGTAGTATTTAAACTTTAGTTTTTCACTATTTTCTATATAATTTAAGAGACGAATACTTTAAAAGAATTCTTTATGTTTTTGGGTACACTGCATAAAGGTGTAGTTTTGTGATATCAATAATTGAAAGGAGTGAGGACAAAGCTATAAAGATGCAGGTTTTGTATATTAATGATATTAAGCTGGTATAAATTCAGATTGTATTGTTATAACTTCAGATTGTGAAATGTAATCCCCATGGTGACTACAAAGAAAACAGCTATAGAATGTATGCAAGAGGAAATGAAAGACAAAAAAGCTTAAGGCAAACGGAAGACAAATAGCAAAACAACAAATAAGTCCTTCCTTGTTAGTAATTACTTTTTTTTTAAATTTTATTTATTTATTTTTAGAGAGGGAAGTGGGGGGCAGAGAGAGAGAGAGAGAGAAACATACATCATTGTGCGGTTGCTGGGGGTCATGGCCTGCAACCCAGGCATGTACCCTGACTGGGAATCGAACCTGCGACACTTTGGTTCGCAGCCTGCGCTCAATCCACTGAGCTATGCCAGCCAGGGCTATTAGTAATTACTTTAAATGTAAATAGATTAAACTCTCCAATCAGAAGACAGATATGCAGAATGTATAAAAACATGATCCGCCTATGTGCTGTCTATAGAAGATTCACTTGAGATCTAGACACACGTAGATTGAAAGGAAAAATATAGAAAAAGATATGTGCAAAAAGTAACCAAGAGAGAGGAGGGGTGACTATACTAATATCGTACAAGAAAGACTTTTATAAAGTTACAAGAGGTGATGAACATTATTTATGAACATTATTATTTTACAAAATACTTATAAACTATTTGGTAGAGCAAGAAAATAGAACAATTATAAACATTCATGTGCTTAATGACAGGTCATCAAAATATACAAAGCAAAAAATGACAGAAGTAAAGGGAGAAATAGTTCTATAATAATAGTTGTAGACTTTAATACTCTACTCACAATAATGGATAGGTAACCAGACAGAACACTCTACCCAACAATGACAGCATAAACATTTTTTTCAAGTACACATGGGACATTTTCCAGGATAGACCATATGTTAGGCCACAAATTAAGTCCATAGCCTTTAAAAGGTAGCTATCTTACAAATACAAAGTATTTTATATACAGCCGTAAGGGGATAAAGTTAGAAATCAACAACGGAAGAAAAACTGGAAAATTTACAAAATTGTGAATGTTAAACAACATACTTTGAAACAACCAGTGTATCAAATATGAAATCACAGGGGAAATCAATGCAACCAAAAGTTGGTTCTTTGAAAAATTCAACAAAGCTAGCAGATTCTGGTTAGATGAATTATGGAAAAAAAGAGGGAATACTCAAATTACTTAAATCAGAAATGAAAGTAGAATATTACTACTGATTCTGCCAAAATAAAAAGGATTATAAGAGAGTACTGTGAACAGTTATACACCAACAAATTAAATAACCTAGATAACAAGGAAAAATTCCTAGAAACACTAAACCTACCAAGACTGAATCTCAAAGAATTAGAAAATCTGAGTAGACCTATAACTAGCAAAGAGATTGAATCAGTAATTGAAAATCCCCTGACTAGAAAAGCCCTGGCTTCACTGATGAATTCTGCCAAACATTTAAAGAACTAGTATCAATCCTCAAACTTTTCCAAAATATTGAAGATGAGGGAACACTTCCTTGAATGGTCTTGAATGTGCACTTCTTCAGAGAAGATGAGCAAACAACCGATAAGCACATGTAAAGATGCTGAACATCACTAATAATTAGGGAAATGGAAATCAAAACTACAATGAGATACCACCTCACACCTGTTAGAGTGGCTGATACCAGAAACAGAAAACAAATGTACCGAGGATGTGAAGAAATTGGAACCCTTGTGCATTGCTGGTGAAAATGTAAATTGTGTAGCTGCTGCCGAAATGAGTATGATCTTTCTCAGAATATTATCAGAGTTACCATATGGTCTCATAATAGAATTAAATACCCAGAAGCAATACTATTTCTGTGTCTATATCCAAGAGAATTGAAAAGAGGGTCTCCCAAGACATACTTTATATGTTTGTGTTTGTAGCATTATTCACAGTAGCCAAAAGATGGATGAATGTCCAACAGATGAATAGATAAGCAAAATTTGGTATATACATACAATGAGATATAATTCAGACTTGAAAAGGAAAAATTTTGACATGTGCTACAACATAAATGAACTCTATAAGGACATTAAGCTAGGTTAAATAAAGCAAGCACAGAAAGATAAATATTGTATGACCTCACTTATATGAGGTACATAGAGCAGTCAAACGTATACAAACAAAAAGTAGAATGGTGGTTGCTAGGATTTGGGGAGAGGAGAAGTGAGTTGTTTAATGGGTAGAGTTTCAGTTTTGCAAGATGAAGTAGTTTTGGATGTTGGCTGCACAACAATATTGAATATATTTACAGTACTGAAATGTATACTAAAAAGTGGGAACGTGGCAAATTTTATGTTGTGTGCATTATACTACAATAAAAAAATTGGACAAAGGGAAAAAAAGAGGCCTGAAGGTGGGAAAGAATAAAAAGTTTTCAGAGATTCTAGTGGAGGCTTTTTAATGTCTTCAAGGGCTTATAGATTGGTACAGTGATTCTTTAATATGTTTCATTTCAAGAATTAGGACTTTTACTTGGTAGAGTGGTATAGACAGATCTCTCTTATCTCTTTAATTATATTGACTGATTGAAGTCATTTCAGGATGGATGTTATGGGATGCTTCTAAGTGGAGTCAATAAAGAGGAAGAGAGATTTTCTGAGTTGATTGGCTAACCTTAGAGAGATGGACAAATAGAATATGTATTCATATAAAAACAATGGGTTATGGTAGAATTAACTGGACAGTTTTACAAGCCAGAGACAAAGCATGATGTGTGTTTAGTTTCTGGAGAAAAGAGTGTGCAAAGGAAGAGGCACTGGGTTGCTGCCCACCCTAATGTGGGGTGTGGCACCACTTTATGAGGGGAGCGAGCAAACACCTGCTGAGCAGCTGATTGTATAGATAAGTTTGAAATCCAGAATTGAAATGTTTGATTGAGTATGGGTTCATGGTTTTGGGAATGCTCATTTTGGATATCAATCATACTTGTTAACTCTAATTAATATATATAAATTAAAGTGAGAGTGTTCACAAAACCTCTAACATAATGCCTCACGTAGTATAGCAGTAAATTTTAGTGCCCGTGTTTGAGGGAGTTTAATTTTTCTCTGTGCTATAAAATGTGAATAAATGGACCAGAAAATTTTCAAAAGTATATTGAAATCTCTTGAAACTTGATTGTACCAGATTGCTATAACTTACAAGTAGATTGTCCTGTGAGTCTATGGTGTGTTCGTTCATATGGACTGTTCAGTGATGACTAACTCCTGATTTGGCTCTGGGGGATCTTATAGAATAGGAAGATACAGAGCAGGGGATTCTAAAGAGAGTCAGCTCTGTGGAGGGGTGATGTTGAGGTTTAAGAAAAGTGACTGGAGGTGGAAATTTAGCCTAACACTGGCTAAAACAGCTTTTAGAGCTGGAAAGTAATCTTGGGTGATTTAGTCTAACTTCTCATTTTGTGGCTGAGGAGAAGTATAGGAGAAGTCATAGCTATAATTGAGAAAGCACAGTCACTGGCTTCTAAAAGTCCTGCTATCCAAACAGCATAGAATTCACTATTGCATTTTTACTCTTTCTTTTGAAAAGGCCATATTAATGATAACATCTACATATCACATTAATTTTTAAAATATAGCTTCTATATTAAATAATTTTAATCAAATTTTACATGGAGTTTAAATAGATAATTTCAACTAACAGTGCTGCTAGAAGTTTCATAAGGACAATTATTATTTTAAAGGAAATAAGAAATTCTCATAATTTTTTTTAGGTTAAGTCATCAAACAAAGGAAACATGGTATTTTGAAGTATGATTAAACTTCTGATGCTGCAGCAGAGGCTAAGAATATTAATGGCCAGATCTAGGTAAGTTGAATTTTACCTTCAAAAAAATCATTAAGTCCACAAATTACATTTTTTAAACAAGAGATTTTGATAATATTTTCTTCCTTAATTTTAATTTTTCAATAGCAGTTCACATTCAGTATTATTTTATATTAGTTTCAGATGTACAGCATCTTGGCTAGACAATAATAGACTTCATAAAGTGTTCCTCCTGATATTTCCAGTATCCAACTGGTACTATACAGTTATTACAATATTATGTACTGCATTCCCTATGCTGTACTATACATCCCCATGACTGTTTTGTAACCACCAATTTGTGTTTCTTCACTCCTTCACTACTTTTACCCAGTCCCCTAGCCCCCTTCCCCTCTGGCAACTACCAGTCCACTGTCTGTGTCTATGAGTCTGTTTCAATTTTGTTTGTTTATTTTGGTCTTCAGATTCCATATATAAGTGAAATCATATGATATTTGTCTTTCTCTGATTGACTTATTTCACTGAGCATAATACCCTCTAGATCCATCCTTGCTGTTACAAATGGTAAGATTTCATTCTTTTTTTATGGCTAATATTTCATTGTATATATGTACTGCAGCTTTTTTTATCAACTTGTCTGTTGATGGACACTTGAGTTGCTTACATATCTTGACTGTCATAAATAATGCTGCAGTGAACATGAGGTGCATACATTCTTTTGTATTAGTGATTTAGGTTTAGGATAAACCTAAACTTTTCTTTTATCCTAAACCTAAATCACTAACTTAGGTAGGTTCTGGGGTTTGGATAAAACCCCAGAATTGGAATCACTGGGTCATAAGGCAGTTCCATTTTTAATGTTTTGAGGAAGCTGTATACTGTTTTCCATAGTGGCTGCACTAGTCTGAATTCGCAGGGCACGAGAGTTCTCTTTTCTACACATCCTCGTCAGTATCTGTTGTTTGTTCATTTATTCATGATAGCCATTCTTTTTTTTTTTTTTCTTTTCTGATGATTGCCATTCTGACAGGTGTGAGGTGACTTCTCATTGTGGTTTTAATATGCATTTCTCTGACTATTAGTGACGTTGAGCATCTTTTCATATGTCTATTGGCCATCTGTATGTCCTCTTTGGAGACAAGTCTCTTCAGTCCTCTGCCCATTTTTTAACTGGATTGTTTGATTTTTTGTTGTTGAATTGTATTAGTAAGTCATCAAACAAAGAAAACATGCTATTATTTTGGATATACATTTTGAATATAGCCCCTTAATCAGATGTATTATGTTCTCCAATTTAATGGGTTGTCTTTTTGTTTTGTTGATAGTTTCCTTTGCTGTGCAAAAACTAGTTTGATGTAGTCCCATTATTTTTTCTTTTGTTTCCCTTGCCCAAGGAGATATATTGGAAAAAATATTGCTAAGAGAAGTGTTTGAGATTTTACAGCCTATAGAATTTCTTCTAGAATTTTTATGGTTTTGAGTCTTACATTGAAGTTTTTAATCCATTTTGAGTTTATTTTTGTATATGGTGTAAGAGAGTGGTCTAGTTTCATTCTTTCCACGTATCTGTCCAATTACTCCGCACCATTTATTGAATAGACTATCTTTACCCCATTGTATGTTTTTCCTTCCTTTGTCAAATATTAATTGACAGTATAGTTGTGGGTTTATTTCTGGGCTTTCATTTTTTTTTTTTTAAGATTTTACTTACGTATTTTTAGAGAGAAAGACGGAGAGAAATATCAATCAGTTGCCTCTTGTACCCAGTCTTGGGACTGAACCTGCAACCTAGGCATGTGCCCTGACTGGGAATTGAACTGGTGACCTTCCGGTTTGCAGGATGACACCCAATGAACTGAGCCACTCCATTCTGGGCTATTTCTGGACTTTCTATTGTGTTCCATTGCTCTATATGTCTGTGTTTATGCCAGTGCCATGCTGTTTTGTTTACTATGGCCTTGTATAGTTTGATATCAGGTAATATACCTTCAACTTTGTTCTTCTTTCTCAATATTGCAGAGGCTTTTCGGGGGGATTTTTTGTGGTTCTAGATAAATTTCCAAATTATTGGTCCTAATTCTGTGAAATAGGCCATTGTTATTTTGAGGAATTGTGTTCAATGTATATAGATTGTTTTGGGTGGTATGGACATTTTAATGATGTTAATCCTTCCTATGCAAGAACATGGTATATGCTTCCATTTATTTGTGTCTTTGGATTCTTTCTTCAGTGTCTTATAATTTTTCAAATGCAGGTCTTTTACCTCCTTGTTTAAATTTATTCCTAGGTATTTTATTAACTACTGATACAATGTAAATGGAATTTCTTTTTAGTTTCTCTTTCTAATAGTTTATTATTGGTGTATAAAAATGCAACCAGTTTCTGAATATTAATTTTGCATCCTGCTATTTTTCTGAATTCATTTATCAGCTCTAGTAGTTTGGTGGAGTCTTTAGGGTTCTGTGTATACAATATCATGTCATCTGCCAATAATGACAGTTCTACTTCCTTTCCAGTTTGGATGTCATTTATTTCTTTGTGTCTAATTGCTCTGACAAGGGCTTCCAGTGCTTGTGTGCAGTAAGAATAATGAGAGCAGATATCCTTGTCTTGTTTTCTACCTTAACGGAATGCTTTTAGTTTTCCCCATTAAGTATGATGTTGGCTATGTGTTATATATGGCCTTTAATACATTTAGGTAGGTTCTCTCTACTTCCACTTTGCAGAGAGTTTTTATCATTAATTGGTACTGGATTTTTTAAAAAAATGCTTTTTCTGCATCTGTTGATATGAACATGTGATTTTTATCCTTTATTTTATTTATGTGGTGTATCACATTAATTGATTGGCAGGTATTATACCAACCTTATATCCCAGGAAGAAATCCCACTCTTATAATGGCGTGTGATCTTTTTTGTGTATTGCTGGAATAGGTTTGCTGATGCTTTGTTGAGGATATTTGCATTTGTATTCATCAAGGATATTGGTGTATGATTTTCTTTCTTTGTAGTGTCTTTATCTGGTTTTGGAATTAGGATAATGCAGGACTCACAAAATGAGCTTGGGAGTCTTCCCTGCTCTTGAAATTCTTGGAATAGTTTGAGAATGAATGGTGTTAGTTCTTTTTTTAGTATTGGTAAAATTCTTCTGTGAATGCATCCAGTCCAGGACTTGTGCTTGCTGGGAGTTTTTTAATTACTGCTTTGATATCATTAGTTGTAATTGTTGTGTTCCTATTTTCTGATTTTTCTTGATACAATTTTGAAAGATTGTATATTTCTAGGAGTTTATCTATTTTTTCCAGATTGTCCAATTAGTTTGTAATATATTCTTATAGTTCTTTGTGTTTCTGTGGTTTCTATTGTTACTTCTTTCATTTCTGATTTTATTCATTTGGGTCCTCTCTCTTTTTTTCTTGATGAGTCTGGTTAAAGCTGTATCAATCTTGTTTATACCTTCTCAAAGAATCTGCTCTTGGTTTCATTGATCTTCTGTACTGGTTTTTTGTGGTTTTTTTTTTTTTTTGGTCTCTATTTTGTTTATTTCCACTCTGATCTTTATTACTTTCTTCCTTCTACTTACTTTGTCCTTTTTCTAGTTCTTTTAGGTATAAGGTTAGATTGTTTATTTAGATTTTTCTTGCTTCTTGAGGTAGTCCTGTGTTGCTATGAATTTCTCTCTTACGACTGCTTTTTTTCTATGTCCCACAGAATTTGGGTAGTTGTGTGTTTATTTTCATTTGTCTCAGGGTAACTCGATTTCTTCCTCACTTTCATTTTAGCCCATTCATTGCTTAATGACATGTTATTTCACCACCATGTGTTTGTGTGTTTATGAGTTTTTTTTCTTGTAATTGATTTCTAGTTTTATACCGTTGTGGTTGGAGAAGATGCTTGATACGATCACTGTCTTATTTCTTGAGACTTATTTTGTGTCCTAACATGTGTTTTATTTTAGAAAGTGTTCCTTGTGCACTTGTAATGAATGTATGTATCTTGCTGCTTTGGGGTGAAATGCTCAAAAATTATCAGTTAAATACATCTGGTCTAGTGTGTCATTTAAGGTTGCTGTTTTCTTGTTGATTTTTGTCTGGAAAATCTATCCATTGATGTCAGTGGGGGTTAAAATTTCCTAAGACTATATTAATGTCAGTCTCTTTCTTAATAATGTTTTCTTGAATGTAATCATTTTGCCTGCTGATTTGCTGTCACCTCCCACCCTGAAAGGATAAGGACAAATGGCTTTAATTAAACTAAGATAGTGTTTACTAATTTAAAATATTCAACAAACAGTTGCAATATTGAGCCTCCCAAGCAGTTAGGTACCTTTTGTTCTTGAATGTACCCTAGTTAATTTCTTTAGTTGCTTTCTTAAGGGAACATCCTAAGTCTCCTTGTATTTTTGCTGAATTATGAACTTGGCATTGTGAGATGATGAAGTCACATGGTTTCTCATCAAGTGTTTACAGTATTAGTGCATATTATTAGGTCTTACATAACTCAAATGTGGTCCCCAAATATTAGTCTGATGGTCATAAGTTAAGAATATCTAGTATCTTGCCTTTCTCCTTGCCTAGGAGTTGGTGGATCAGGAAGAGGAACTAGAGATATGGACGAAAACTCCACATTTAAAGAAATCCTCTTTTATATTGAAAATTGAGCACAACTGCCTATTGTTTCAGCTAATGTAATTTCTCACTCATACTAAACCTGTTCTTCAACCCCACTGAAGCCTCCTGTTTCTTTTTGCCTGCATTTTCTCCCATTGTGTCAGCCTTCTTCTTTACTTCTTTCCTGACCAGACCCGATGATCCATAACTTCAGAAACTCTCCCCAACCCCCTACCCCTGGGGGGGTATCCTTTAATTTTCTTGTCCTCTTACTCTCTGATCCGGGGTCATTGAACTTTCTATCCTCTGGACTGCTGAGCACAGCTAGACAAACAGCATTGCTTTACAGCCTCTCTGAGCTCTCACTCAGCACAGCCTACTTAGTAAATCCTGCAGTCTGTCTTGGTCAGCTCCTCAGTGAATAATCCTTTCATTCTCTTCATTCTGCACACTTGCTTTCTATTTTGCAAAGGAAATTTAGGATGATGTTGATCTTCAGCTTCTCCACTGTGCTCCATACGTCCTTGTTTTCTTCCCTTTCCTTACAGAGGATGAGGCATTTCTCCTCCTCTGGTCCAGTGTCTCAGTCTGGACCCTAGAACTCATCTTCTTTAGTCTTTCCCTCTGTCTCGATCCATGCTTTGTTCCCTTTCTCTTTTCTTTGTCTCCCCCCCGTATTTTAAAGCCTTTCCTGACCTGTTGATTACAAATCTGCATAAGTATCATCTTAAAACAGTAAGTAACTGAAGTATCATATTTTCTTTTGAAACCCTGTCTGTCCATACCCTAGTGCTGTACTCTTTACTTCCTCAGCTTGTTCTTGAAAGAGGAGTTAACATTCTCTGGGGGCTACTTCCTTATCTTTCATCTGCTCACTGCAGTTTGGCTTCTGCCTCTGCTGCTCTAAGGATGGAACACTCTCTCTCTTGACCCTGTTTTTTCTTAATTTGTACTGTTCTGATCTTTTTATTTTTCTTCACTTGCTTCTCTCGACTTCAATGCTTATGTATTTATATTTCTCAGGATTTCAATCTCGGACCACTTTATATACCTTGAGCAGGGTCTTCTGTTTTGTATCTTGGAAAAAAAAGATTTTATTTATTTATTTATTTTTAGAGAGAGGGGAAGGGAGGGAGAAAGAAAGGGAGAGAAACATCAGTGTGTGGTTGCCTCTTGCGCACACCCTCCTGGGGACCTGGCCTGCAACCCAGGCATGTGCCCTGACTGGGAATTGAACCAGCAACTCTTTGGTTCCTAGTCTGGCCTTCAATCCACTGAGCCACACCATCCAGTGCTGTTTGTAGCTTTAAATACCACACGTGTTCCAATATTTTACCTGCTTCAACTCATACTCATGTACTTAATTCTTTATTGAGTATCTCCATCTTATTGTTCTCTAGAATCTCAGTTTAGCATGTCTAAAACTGAATTAATCACCATTACTTCCCATTGAAAACACCAGTTTTTCCTCTCAGGCAATGGAGCCAGCACCTTTCACCTGCTACCCTGGCAACTGCCTCTGCTCTCCCTTGTACCTAGCCAGCCACTCAGTGCCACTGACTTGTTTTCATAAATGTTTCTTAAATTCATCTTTTCATTTCTACCCCCACTGTTGCTGTGCTGGTTTTAGGTCTCTAGCATATTTCTTTTTTAAAGTGGTCTCTAACTGGTTTCCCTTCTTCTGAGGTAAACCTTAACTCAAATTTATGCTGCAGATGTATTTATAATGAAGTCCTACAAGGCTTTTGTATCACATGGTAGGCTTTCATTAATTATGGTTGTATTGAAATACTCAGTGTCCACAGCGTCCGAAAGTAGGTTGCACCACCACTCAAATATCCCTGCCAACACGTGACGGGCTGCCTTAAGTGGTCTGTGAAGATGGCAAGTGGAAGAATGATTTTTCTACTCCTTTTGAGAAATAGTTTTAAAATATACCTTTGAAATTCCATCTTTTGAAGCCAAAGCTACACTGAAATAATCTTTTAGGTCTTTATATTCATGAAGAGGTTGGTGGGGAAGATGAACATGTCATTTCAAGAAACTTTGTTTGTTTATCAATTATCCTTGTGCTTTACCAAGTTTTAGCCCTGGATGGTATGACTCAGTGGATTGAGTGTTGGCTTGTGAACCAAAAGTTCACTGGTTCGATTCCTGGTCAGAGCACATGCCTGGGTTGAGGGTTAGGTCCCCATTTGGGGGCGTGTGAGAGGCAACCAGTCCATGTCTCTCTTGCACATCATGTTTCTCTCCCTCTTTTCCCCTTTCTCTAAAAATAAATAAATAAAATCTTTAAAAAGTTTTAAGAATACTTTTTGCCTCTTTCTCATCCTGTAATTTATTAAACATTTATTAATTTTTTAAAATTAAACATTATGGACTAGCTGCTATGCAAGCAGTATGATTAGTGTCCTAGAAAATTAGGAAGACAAGGCTCTTGTCTTCAGGGAGATCACAGTGAAGTGGGTGGTAAGACATAAATATTACAGTAGAATAAGTAAATACCATGATAGAGTCATATCCATTTGACTGTGAGGACACTGGATGCAGGCCAGCTTCACGTTGGTGGTGTCCCATTCCCCTCCCTTGTTCAGGGTGCTTTCTGGTTTGGCCCCTTCTTGTGTTGTGGCCTACCCTCAACTCTGGTTGTCCTGGGCGCCTTACTTTCTCCTGAATGCAGTGCAACCAGCCTTTCATAACCTTTGTCTTTGCACATTCTCTTTTATCCATGTCAAGTACTCATTTCTATTTCTTGCCTAGTACACTGTTTCTGCTCACCTTTTTAAGCACCAGCTTAAATGGTGCTTCCCTGCCCTGCCTGACCCACAAAGTTAGTCACTCCATTTTCTGTACCCACAGACCTTTCCTCATATTCTAATATAAGGTTTATCATAATGTATTATCTGTTTACATATCTGTCTTTCCCTTTAGACTCATGATTCTTTAGAGTTACATACTGTGACTTAATCATCTCTGTGCCATGATATTTAGTTGGCATATTAGAGCAAAAGACTAAAATGAGTCTTAATTAATTTTACCATTTTATTTTTTACTTTTTTGATATATACTAGTATACTTTTTCATCTTAATAATTGTACCTGTTAGCCACTCTTTTTACCTTTGCTTACTACAGTTCATTCAGCTTACAAGAGACTTAGAGCGTCAACTGTGTGCTGGGTGTTGTGTTCAGCGTGGGCAGTGCAAAAATGAGTAAGGTTCATGCCTGTTGGAAAGGAGCCCATAGTGGAGGGTAGGAGATAAGTAAACAAACAATCTACCACAGTTTCTGCTAAGGTAGTCAGTGTGAAAGATGCTGTGATTCGGGGAGCCCAGGGTGCTGTTACAAAAGAAGTGTAAGTCAGCCAGTTGGTTGGAGTTGAGTCAGAGAAGGCTTCCTGAACACACTTGGGTTGAATGTTGAGAAAGGAAAGAAGCAGAGGCAGGGCAGTGTGGAAGGGTGTGAGGGAACAAGATGCTCTGGGGAAACTGCTGAACGAGCCTGGGGAGGGCTTGGAGCAGAGAGAAGGAAGAGTTCAGACCTGTAAACAGGGACCAGGCTGGGGAGGGCCTCGTGGCAAACTGACAAGCTTTGAATTTTTCCCTGAATATAGTGAAGAGCCACTGAAGAATTTTAACCAACCTTTAATCAGATTTATGCTTTTAATGTTTAGAAGCTTCTTGTACTCCCCCCCTTTTCAAATATTGTCACATTCATTCTCTTTCCCTTGTTTGTGTGTGACATTTTACATTTTTCCTTTGTTCATTTGGTGTGTTCTTGAGAACTTAATGTCATCTGTAACCTGTGAGGAAGCAAGATTAGATAGATACACTCAGTTTTGCCAATATTTTCTTTTAAAATATTACTTGAATTTTGAATTATTTTTCTCTCTTAGTGAAATATTCCAAGTTTGTTTTTGTGTCTTATTTACCAATGAACTCTTGCCGGGTGGACTACATAAAAGATACTACAATGAGGAATAAAGAAACCTACCTAGAAGTCTAGCATCCCTCTGAAAATTATTAAAAGAGAGGTGTGAAATTCCTGATAAGCCATAAGACGTTAATTTCATGAATGACTTTATTTAAATAGTACTACATATGAGACCTTAAATTGGCTTGCTTTTTAAGATAATTTTAAAATAAGCAGACCTTTGCAAATTAAACTGGAAACCTGAGATTTCTGTGACGTCTACGTCAGAAAATTATCATCATTGTCTCTGAGCACAGTTCACCAGTTAGTTGCATGAAATCCATCTCCAGCCATATACTTTCTTGGGCTTAATTTTCCTCATCAAAATAATGCAGAGTTTGTGCTAGATGATTTCTAAAACCTTTTTTATGTTATGATTTTCTATGTCTAATAATTTTTTCTAAATTATCTTTCATGTAGTGCTCACATGGTCTTCTGAAAGAAGCCATGGGTAGCTGTTGTAGCTGTCCAGGTAAAGACACTGTCCCAGATAACCATCGGAACAAGTTTAAGGTCAGTACAGCTGCTTGAATTACTTACTGCCCACCTGCACATTCTTTTACTTCACTTAATATATCTTTTCACTTGTACCCCCCGACCCTTTTACTTCCTTTTTTATTCATTCTGCCTTTTCTTATTTTAACAAATGATGATGACATTTTCTTGCTGACAATGTGGAATATTCTTTTGCTTTCCCTTTGGTCCTCTATATTCAGTTAACCACACTGTTCTGGTATCATTTTATTTAAAATGCTATTTTATGTGTTCCTCTTTAGTCATCGATTCTACCTCCAGTCATTGCTTCATGCCTGGATAATTTCTTAACTGGACTCTACCTTGAGTCACCACTGCAATCCATCCTGCAGTTGACATCAAATTAATCTTCCTCTTTCATCATTCTGAAACTTGTGGTGTTCTGTTACCTAGAGGCTAACCGCTCCATTCCTTACTCATCCACAGCTATTTTGTCTCTTGTAGTCTTGCTTAGTCTGCTATGAATCATAGCCTCTGGATCTTGCAAACTTAGGTGCAGATTATATAACCTCGTTGCTTCATAGCTTTGTGACCTTGGACAGGTTACATTATCACCAAGTCTTTGTTTTCAGTTTTGTAGGATGGAGAAAACAGTATTACCTAGTTTAGGAGTGTCATGAGGATTAAATATAGAAAATATGTGTAAAATACTTTGCCTGGTTACAGGGGTATAGTGAGTTCTCTCTAAGTGATATCTATTCATGGTCTCTGGCCATTTTCTGGAACTTAGTAGTACAGGGCCTTATCTTAACATGAACTTATCTCCCCAGTGGGAATGTGAATTCCTTGATGCTTTGAACTATGTATTATATTGCTACATAGTCCTACACACACATTGGTTGACGAATGAACTAATAAAGGAGCGAGTAACTGAATCAGTCAGCAATTGATGAGATATGAGTATGACTGTCGAGTTGAAGTGTTAGGCTAGCACTAATTAAACTTTCTTTTTTTAGGTCATTAATGTGGATGATGATGGGAATGAGTTAGGTTCTGGCATAATGGAACTTACAGACACAGAACTGATTTTATACACTCGTAAACGTGACTCAGTAAAATGGCACTACCTCTGCCTGCGACGCTATGGCTATGACTCAAATCTCTTTTCTTTTGAAAGTGGTCGACGATGTCAAACGGGACAAGGTAGGTAGAGCCTTTAATTTTTTCTACAAACCTTGTCACATTTGAAATACTCTTCTTTCTGTTATTCTACTTTCTCCTGATAGAAAAAAAATACCCAAATAAATGCCTTAAGAAAAGAGATATAGTAAACTATGCATTTGTTTAGCAAGCATTTATTAAGCACATTCTCTATGTATAGAATTGTGACCCATATCAGCTTTAACATTTTCAGTAAATAATTAGTCCTAGTAAATTGACTGTGTGTTTTTACTGTTATAACTTGCTGGGAAAAGACCCTAAATTTTGGAGTCAAACAGTACGTACTTTGATTATTTTGCTACCTACAATTTGAAAGGCCTTGAGTAAGTTACCTCTGCCAAGCATCAAATTTTTTTCACCTCCATCAGAAGTGAGTGATAATCCCTGCCTTACAGAATTATAATAATAATTAAACACAGTGACAGAGCCAGGCCTGTCAAATGGTGTAGGATCACCTTGGTAATGGTGAGTTGGGCGCCCCCTGCTGTTAAAAGCAGATTGAAGTAAGTGCGAATCTTGTTTTCATCTGCTTTATTTTGAGCCATCTCCCTTAGACATATGAAGACTATTCTGTGAACTTTCTTTTGGGTTTATGTTTTAAAACAGGGAATATCATTAATTTATCAGGTATTTATTTAAAACACCTTTCTTGTTTTTGGTACACAGAGTGCTTATTTTACGATTTTATTCTTTCACAGGTGCTCCTGTATCATTTTAAGATGTAACTATTGTTCCCTTCTGGTTTATATTTATAGGAATCTTTGCCTTTAAGTGTGCCCGTGCAGAAGAGTTATTTAACATGTTGCAAGAGATTATGCAAAGTAATAGTATAAATGTGGTGGAAGAGCCAGTTGTTGAAAGGAATAATCATCAGACAGAATTGGAAGTCCCTAGAACACCTCGAACACCTACAAGTAAGTATCTGTTTTCCTTCTTGTATTTTGATTTCCTTCTTGTATTTTATAAACCATAGACTATGGATATTTAATTTATAAAATGTTAGAAATCACCATTGGCTGACCTAAGTGTAATAGTTGTCGTTTTTAAAAACTGTTAGCTATAATTATAAACATGTTTAATATTTTTAATATGGTAACATTAAATGTTTTATGTTATCTAAAATACGAATGGAAAGTTGGCATGGAGGGTGTGCTGTTTGTGCTCTGGCGTCTGCTGTGTTCCTAGAAACACCTTCCTTAGTCCTGTCAGTGCAGATTGGATTCTTACTCATTTTCATTCTCTCTCCCCTGCCTCTGTTTCCTGCTTGTCTTCTTAACTCAATAAACAAACAAAAACTCAGCTCCAGGGTTTGCTGCTCAGAACTTACCTAATGGATATCCCCGATATCCCTCATTTGGAGATGCTTCATCCCACCCTTCAAGCAGACATCCTTCTGTGGGAAGTGCACGCCTGCCTTCAGTAGGTGAAGAATCTACACATCCTTTGCTTGTGGCTGAGGAACAGGTAAGCATGTGCTACACGGTCTAACAGGATAATGGCTTGTGTGGAATAAAGTGTGGAGTTGCAGATTTCAGCTTGAATTTAGCTTTCACTCTTTCTATGTGACTTTTGTAATGAAGAATCAGAGGAAATAGTGTGTATTTACCGATCTATGCTGAAATCTGTACAGATGCTGAGGGAAACTTAGCATCGCAGTAGTTTGCGGGTTCAAGATAGGAGCATCTATAGGCAAAGACAGCTATGACTAGTGGCCAGTCCCCATTGTAATAATGTCCAGTCAATTCAGAATTTATGGTACTGCTTATATTATAGTTTATAATTAGTGAACCACTAGCAGGAAGGTAGATTTTGTTGTTGGTGTTTTTATAGAATTATGCAATATTCCTGACTGTTCTGTTTTCATTTGAAGAATGAAGTATCTGGTTAAACCTTGTCTATGCATTAATTAGCTGTGTACTTATCTATTGTAAACCCCATGGTCATTATCATTAATACATTTTTGTTTTAAAATTCTTTCTTTGTATTCTTTACATAGTACATGAGTTCTTTTATTATTTACTGTAATTACATTTCCTTCAATTTTGCATTTTATTTTTGAGTTTTTCATATTTTATGGATAGACCTCTAAATGCTTTTTGTATTGTTTCCCAGAATACCATTGAGCTTTTCTTTTTCATTTTAGTGATTATTTCTTAGTAGGTAGTATTTATTTTATATCTGTGAATTTTACAGGATTCTTATTAAATCTAGTAGGGTTTATTTGTATAGTCAGATCATCTGTAAATAATGATAAATTTGTATCTTCCTTTTCAATATTTATTTATTTATTCATTCATTCATTTATTTCTGAGTCATGGCTTAATATATTCATGAGCATTTCTAGAACACCAAAATTATAATCCCTATTTGTCCCTATTTTTTTTTTTTAACAGAATGCTTTTCATGTTTCACTATCAACTATGTTAGAGTAGGCTTTCTTTTTAAAAATTTTTTTTGAAGATTTTATTTATTTATTTTTAGAGAGAGGGGAAGGGAAGAAGAGATTTACGTGAAAGTGAAATGTTGATCTTTTGCCTCTCATATGCTCCGTGACCCAGGCATGTGCCTTCCCTGGGAATTGAACCAGCGACCTTTTGCTTTGTGAGACAATGCTTAACCAACTGAGCCACACTGGTCCAGGGCAGAGTAGTTATTCTTTTATCAAATTAGGAAGCTACATTTCTATACCTTCCCTCATCTTCCCCCAACATCTTTTTATTAGTAAAAACACAGATGCAAGAGCTTCAAAGCAAGAGTATATTTAGAGAGAAAGCTAATCAATAAAGTTTACAGATGTGGTCAGGTTTCTTTTGTTTTATTTTCATTTTTTAAACAAGTTACTGATTTACTTTACTCTTTTGTTTTAGGTACATACCTATGTCAACACTACAGGTGTGCAAGAAGAGCGGAAAAATTGCGCAAGTGTGCATGTCCCATTGGAGGCAAGGATTTCTAATGCTGAAAGCAACACTCCAAAAGAAGAACCTACTAGTATTGAGGACAGGGACCCTCAGGTTCTTCTTGAACCTGAAGTAGTCAGATTTGTCTTAGGACCAACTCCTGTTCAAAAGCAATTAATGGAAAAAGAGAAACTGGAGAAAATTGGAAGAGATCAAGTCAGTGGAGGTGGTGCAAATAACACAGAGTGGGACACTGGATATGACAGTGATGAACGAAGAGATGCACCCTCTGTTAACAAACTGGTATATGAAAATATAAATGGGTTATCTATCCCTAGTGCCTCAGGGGTCAGGAGAGGTCGTCTGACATCCACCAGTACCTCAGATACCCAGAATATCAACAACTCAGCCCAGAGAAGAACTGCACTATTAAACTATGAAAATTTACCATCTTTGCCTCCTGTTTGGGAAGCCCGCAAGCTAAGTAGGGATGAAGATGACAATTTAGGACCAAAGACCCCATCTCTAAATGGCTACCATAATAATCTAGATCCAATGCATAACTATGTAAATACAGAGAATGTAACAGTGCCAGCAAGTGCTCACAAAATAGAATATTCAAGGCGTCGGGACTGTATACCGACAGTCTTTAACTTTGATATCAGACGCCCAAGTTTAGAACACAGGCAGCTCAATTACATACAGGTTGACTTGGAAGGTGGCAGTGACTCCGACAACCCTCAGACTCCAAAAACGCCTACAACTCCTCTTCCGCAGACCCCGACCAGGCGCACAGAGCTGTATGCTGTGATAGACATTGAGAAAACTGCTGCTATGTCAAATTTGCAGAAAGCACTACCACGAGATGATGGTACATCTAGGAAAACTAGACACAATAGTACTGATCTGCCCATGTGAGCCTGGAAAGCATTACATTGTTTGCACCTTTGTGAATTTTTTTAAAAATGAAGATGCAAGTGCTTCATTTTCTTTTCTAAACACTAACTCCTTTTATAGACTGATAAAAACATTTTTTTAATATTTCATGTGCTTCTTTAAAGGGAATTAATGTAGAGCAGGTACTCATTAAAAACACTAATTTCATTATACACTACTCATTACTGTACAGCAGCACTCCCATTTTCACAGTGCCTATTTAAAATGAGAGTTGAAGTGAGTGACATGCTGGTTGATTTTTATCAATATTCTGGACTTATGCATATCATTCATGCCTAAGTCATGGTTGGCATTTAAAACGTTTTATAAAGCCTCTTGATAATGTACATTGCTAACAGATAAACTCTAGGCTTTGAAAGTAATATTTGTAGATTCACTGTTCATGGTATGTGGCATCTAGCATGTAACATGAGGAATACTTTATTTCATTATTTGTAGGCTTTTTGACTTGAGCCAAACCATATGTAAAGGAAATAGAAGTACCACACTCCTTATATACCAGTCAGTTCCTTTGCCTTCAGCTTAATAGAAAGTCCTGTGTTTGTGAATATGGTTGCTGTTGGTGTGTTGAAAGGCAGGAAGAAGACAAGATTTTCTGTTTCTTCATCTCATGTTGTTATTGGAAGAGCGTGCCCAGATGTCTGAATCAGAATTACAACGGGCTCAAGAATTGGTCTCAGGTCACTTTACCCCAGAACATTTGAAAATCTGAACCATGATCTCTCGAAAGAGTCTCGCCTATGGATTATTGACGATCACATCGTTTATGGAGGCATGTGTGCCGTTAGATTGCCATTTACCTTCAGTTTTTTCCTTTGGTGTTTGGGATGTCTCATTTTTTTGCTGACTGTATTTTCCAATTTAAAATGTTTGAGTTTGTATATAGTTTTAAAATTGGATTATGTGTTTATTGTGTAGTGGCATTTTTGTCAAATTGTGGTTTTGAAGGTTCATTTGGAACTTACTGTTATTCTATAACAGGGTTGCCCTTGTCCAGTATTTATTTATATGCTGTTTACTTTTCAAGTTGATAAAAACATTCTCTCAGTTTTAAATTTTACTTGTGTCCATAGGTGATCTCTTTAGCAGCTGAGGGAAAAAAAAAGGAAGCTATTTTTAACATACAGAGTTCCCTAAAGGTACTGTGTCTTCTCTGTGGGCACCCTCCCCAGCACTTTAGCAGTGATTCCCTCAAGTCACATGGCTGCGATTGTACTTTGCCCACTGTAGTGCTCCTCAGCTCTGCTGTCCTTTCACTCATAGATGGATCTTTGATTACCCCTGATGTCAATGGAATGTTAAGATTATTGCCAGCATAGCAGGTACAGTGGAAGTCTTGTAGCAATGAGATTAGGTCATAATTTAGGATTTAAAATGAATTGAAGCTTGTGTATACTGACAAGAGGTCATATGTCCAGCTCTTGGAAAATCAAGAATGTTCCAGTTTCCTAAACATTAGAGAAGACAAGAGAAGGTAGAGTGAAAAGAAGGTTAGGTAACCTTGCAAAATATTTTACCGTTTTCTCTAAATTTGAGGAAATTTGAGATTATGATCTGGATCTACCAGATGTAACAAGGTTAAGTTAGCATGAAAGTTTCAGTCGTATAGCATCCAACCTGTTCAATAAATAACCAATTATAGGACAGTGAATGGAGTAGCATAATAATAGAATGGGACCATTATAAAGAAAATAAATTATTAAAGGTGTCTATTATTTTCAGTGCCATTGGTTTATGTGCATAGCAGAATTTCTTTTTTTTGTGAACTTGGTGCTTATTAAAGTGTTCACTGCTTTCTAGAGAGAGAGCAGTGGTGTAGGTGTGCAGTTTCCATTTTTAATATATTGTTGCATTTATGTTTTCTTCTGAGTAGATTGCTAATCGTGCCAAATTTATGTGATTTTTGTAATGTGGAATATGAATTGTGATGGAATTAGTACACATGGTTTTATCTGAAATAAGCAGTCAAGACAGAACATTAACCTCCAAATAGAAGGGCTGACCTATTTATTCATTTTGGAGGTTGGATACTTTATTTTCTTTTTCTAATTCTTTGTACCTTTCCTTCCAGATTCTAATTAGTTTTTATATTTTTTACGTAACTCCAATATAATCACTGCAGTTTATGCTTTAAATACTGTATGCTTTAAAAACAGAAATGGGACCAATTTGTCTGCTAAGAATTTGATTTTAGGTACTATGAATATTAGGAAGATGTATACATACAAGTGGTGTTAATTTCTAGATGTCTCTGGAAATCACCTGTGATCCTATTTAATAAAAAGTAATGTAGAACACTCCTTGTCCTTTGCAGTAGTCTAGTCGTGGGCATTAAGCTCCATCCTGGAAGAATGTACCTATTAGCAGGTGCATTTTAGAATGCGATATTTTATTGGGATACAATTGTGGCCATATGTTTCAGATTTTCTGAGGCAGACCTGATTTTAGATACTCTGTTCTGTTGATAGACCATGTGATCCCACTTTTCAGTTTTGGAACTCTAATCATTGTTAATATATTTTCCCAAACAGAATCCCCTTTTATCCATATAGATCAAAACTGCTTTTATCCCAGACCAGGGGTGGAAACTGATATGGGTATTGACTCTGTTTTTCTTCTTAGTGTGTTTTATATCCCACTTTCATCTTCTTTTAAAACTGAAAATATGGTGCCTTTTCTCCCTCCAGGAAGATTGGCAAATAGTTCCTTTTATTTACTGCTGCTGTGGAGTGATGAGATATGCACTTTACTCTTGAAGACTCAGCAAAAAGCTTTTCACTTCCCAGTATATCCAGAATAGATCACATTTGGGACTTACAAAAATTTGCCAAGCAATCTTTGTTTTTATAGATATTGATGTTGACCCCACAGTTCAATGTTATATGTCAAGCTAGTGTTTATCAGCCCCCCAAAGGAATCAGTGGCACAACATATAAAAATGTACCTCAGTGATGTTCTATTAAAAATGGGACAAGGGCCTTATGTTTTCATAATTTCCCAATAATGTGCCACCATATTTTTGCCTCAAGGTAAAAGTTTTAACAAGCTAAAAAGTACTTCCCACTTTCTCCTGTGCTGTTCCTAACCCATAATGCCCAAGTGTTCTGTGCAATGTGTAGTGTGTGTGTATGTGTAAATATATATGTATATAAATATATATACATATATATCCTTGAAATAGACATGCCATCGGAGACAACATTCAGAAGTAACTGGTGTATTGGCATCTCATTCATATTTCTGATATGTGAGGTATATGGTACTAATTACCTTTTCCCTGATGTTTGCCAAATTTGAATAAAGGCATTGGTACGAAATTCCAGAATGTATAGAAAATGTTTTTGGTTTGAAAAATTAACAACTATTTTATGACATACCACATGATACTCTGCCCAAACCAGCACCATATCTCTCTTTCCTGTTCTTTATATCCCTATTCCCCATTCCTACTTCTTCATTTTTGGGGGGTATAACATAATTTCTTTTGTAGCATCATTACAACTGCAATTCTATGATGGACTGGTATTAATAGTACAGTAGTCACCGGTGTGCCACATTTGCATTAGTAAATGCAAAATACACATTTTATAAAGGACAAATTTTGTGTTAATGTTTTTATTTTCATTACATTGTATAATATTGTAAGATTATTGTATGTCCTAATTTGCATTATAAATGTTTTTTTCCTACATAAAGGCATAAATATAGCAACTTTGTATAAAGGTAGCTTATTAGGTTTTTAATTTTTCTTTTATAAAAAGTTGTCTAACAGTGGGACTACCATTGCCAAATTGTATATGAAATATGAATTTTACCCCCTATGGTTCATTTCTTTTATAAACATTCCACATTTCTTTAATAAAAGACGTAAGTGATACTGTACTATGCATAAAATGTATTTTAATGCTGTTTCATATCAGCATTTTAAATTTGGTTTGCATTTTTCATATTGGCAAAATTTACCACTGTTGATGAAAACCTTGTTGTATATGTAACAACATCTTTTGGCCCACTCTCCTTCCCCACCCTTTGTTCTCTGTTTCTTTCTATCAGTGCCAACTTCATACATTTTGTAGCATGGCAATAAAATATAGCTTTTACACTGAGGCCAAGTGTGGCTTTTTGGAGGATGTGGACATGGGAGGATTGCCCTCTAGTTTTTTGCATATGACTTTTTGCCATATGAACCATGTCTCCAGGCACGAGAAGTTATCTCATATATGATGTAGACATGCTTTTAAGAACAAGTGTGAATGTGCTTTTAAGCTTAATTTTTGTCATAACAAGAACTAATTTTTTTATCTTTGGAAAAGTCATAGTTCTTAAAGTACAATCAAACCTTTATTAACTGGAGTACTTAAAGAATATGCTAATAATTGAATTTAGTTCAACAAGGGCTAAGCAACACTTTTTAAATCCTTATTTATTACAAAGTATTAGTATACTTTATATGTACAATATGGTTTAATCTTAGATGGTTTGGGATTTTGTGATGGCTTACTGTTGTCATTCTGGCCTAAATTTCCATGATGAGGTACTCGAGTTGATACTGGAAGCTGAGCTGACTATATACACTGACCTTAAGCATTCATGAAAAACTGCTTTGTTGAATAAAACCTGGTCGGATTTTTTATGGTTCCTTTCCCCTTATTGCTGAAAGTAGATTGCAATAAAACCCCAATAAAAGTTTGGTTGGATACCTATTTATAGTTTTACTGTATTTATATTTTATACATTTCTTGAAGCTATGATAGGAGGTTTTATTTCTCAATCTCATATCACTGCCTCCATTTCAAGTGAACATATAATGGGTTAAGGGTTATGTTTCATCAAAGTAAAAATGAAATTTTAAGTATATGACAGACTCACCGTTTTATCTTTGTGGTCATTCCAACTAGTAATTCTCAGCTCTGGGTCTCCAGACCTGTTTTTAGCCACTGGGTGACACTGCAAAGCCTATTTGGATACAGCTCAAGAGGGAGAACATTTGCGCAATGAAAGTGAGCCATGGCCAGGTAGCTCAGTTGAATGGAGCTTTGTCCAGATGTGCCAAGGTTGCAAGTTCCATCCCTGGTCAGGGCACATACAAGAATCATCCAATGAATGCATAAATAAGTAGAACAGTGAGTCAGTGTTTCTCTTTCTCTTCCCTTCCCTTCTTTTCTCTTTCCCCCACCCTTCAAATCAATTAAAAAAGAAAAAAAACAAAGGGAAGGACAAGTAAGTCCATAAATAATTGGGTGCTTACTGTTTGCCAGACATCTATGGAACACATAATTGGTCAAGATGTGGCAGAGACCAAGTTTTGGAAAACAGGCATTTGTTCTCAGAAATTAAGAACTTTTTTGGATTATTTCTGTATTTTTTTCTTTGAATTTCTTAGAAGACAGTAGCTATTCACTTGTTTTTATTTAATGAACGAGCATGAGCTAGGCCCAATGCTAGTAATAAAGATACCAGTCCTTGTCCTCAAAATATCTGTAGTTTAGAATAGCCTTCTAATGGGGCAATGCCCTTTCTCCCCCCAGAGGACTGCACCCTCACAAAGAAAGTGTAAATGATGAATTAACTTCTCTCTGATATATCTAGAATGGGTAATAGCTATATAGCTTAGGAGAACTGACATTTGTCAGTTCTTGGTAGGAGCGGTGTGATAAAGGCGCAAAAAAAAGGGAGGGCATCTAACTTGGCCTGAGAATAGGGGTTTTGAGAAGAACTTGGAGGAGGTAATCCCTAAGGTGTTTGATGACAGCCGTTGTAGACTAGAGGAAGGGAGAGGACGTCTTAGGGAGGAGGAGTAGCATATGCAAAGGTATGCAGATCATAATGTTCAATGGTGGAAAGGGGTTCCATCAGAAGAGCATGGGATGCAAAGACAGGGTGGAAAGAAGGGAAAAATGACAGACCTCAGTACCTATAGAATGCTAAAACATTTTTGTTTGAGGTTAGAGAATTTGAAGGATTTTAAACATTGGAGAAATAGAACTGACAGCAACATCAATGATGACAGGACATTTAAATAGACTGATGAAGAGGCTCTTACAGAAATGGAAGCAAAACTGTATAATGCCTATTCAAAGGCATTGTTAAGCAAGTGTTTAGGCTATTTATTGCTGTACACCAAACCACCTTAAAACTTGGTGGCTTAAATCAAATTTTGTTATTTCTCACTTTGCTATAGATCAAGGTGGTTGGACATATGGAACCCATTCCAAATGACAAAACTAGTAAATGGAAGATTTGAAATCCAAACATAGACAGCCTGGTTCCAGACGCTGAGCAATTAAACCCTGGGTCACAGCCCTGGCTAGGTGGCTCAGTTGTTTGGCACATTGTCCAGTACCCCCAAAAGTTTGCAGGTTTGATTTCTGGCCAGGACACGTACCTGGTTTGTGGGTTTGATCTCTGGTCAGGGCCTGAATGGCAGGCAACCAATTGATGTTTCTCTCTCACATCGATGTTTTTCTTTCTCCTTCCCTCACTTGCTCTCTCTTTGAAAAACAATAAAAACATATCCTTGGGTTTAAAAAAAATAACCTGAAATATGAGGGTGATGCCAAAGGAGGTAGGAAATTGGGAAGAATCAAAAACACTGCAATGAAAGCTGAGAGTCCTCTCAGCCATCTCCTCCTGGCTGTGTCTGGCCTCAGCTCCACAGGTGGCAGGGCCTGCCTCCCAATCCCCATCTAAAAGCTTCTGGCTGTTCTTTCCACTTCAAAGCGCACTAGGGAGGTGGGGTTGGTTTCTCCATCACCCTAAGTCTCAGGCTTGCCTGTGAGGACATATTTCCAGGTACGTGATTTGACCACAATAAAAACCTGTTTTGTGAGGTATCTTAGCTTATTATTGTGACTTCTCATTCTCGTCGCAGGGGTGTCCAACTGGCAACCCAGGATAGCTCTGAATGTGGCCCAACACGAAATCATACATTTACTGAAAACATTTATGAGATTTGTTTTCATTGTGTTTGTGTATTTTATGTGTGGCCCAAGAAAATTCTTCTTCCAGTGTGACCTAGACACGTCAAAAAATTAGATGCCCTGTCAGTGTGTGATTTGGCATATATATACCTGTCAAAGGGCATTCCTGAAAGAAGGGCCAATTTTTCCATGAACACACGATTTTGGTTAGATTTAAAATAACAATTTGTCCAGTCTGAACATCCCTTTTCATGATGGGCCTTGGAAATAGTGTAAACCAGGGTCAGCAAATATTTTCTATAAAGGATCAGATCACAAATATGTTAGGCTTAATGGGTTATACAGTCAATACAACTCAACTCTGCCATCCTATAATTGTATTGCATTGCACAGTATCAAAAATGAATGGGTATGCTTATGTTCCAGCCAAGCTATGGACACTAAAATATGTTTCATATAGTCTTAATGTATTATGAAATAGGCAGGTAGGATTTGGCTCCCCATAGTTTGTCAATCCTTGGTGTAAACTAACCCTTTTAGAATGTACCTAAAGGGTAGAAACAATTAAAAATTGAAAACATCTAACAATTGCCAAAAATTCACAAGCTTGCTAATTGATAAGTTCATCAAAAGGAGAAAAGGGTATTGGTAGATGATAGAAAAATAGATTTTTATTTTATATATATATTTAAAGATTTTATTTACTTTTAGAGAGGGGGAGGGAGAGAGAAAGGGAAAGAAACATTGACATGCAAGAGATACATTGATATCAGTTGCCTCTTGCAAGCCCCCAACTGGGGACCTGGCCAGCAGCAACTCAGGCATGTGCCCTGACTGAGAACGAATCAGTGACCTTTTGGTTCTCAGGCCAGGGCTACATCCACTGAACCACACCAGCCGGGGCTTTATTTTATATTTTTAATTGATCGTAGAGACAAAAAAGGAGAGGGAGATTGAGACAGAGATTTGTTGTTCCACTTAATTTATGTGCTCATTGGTTGATTCTTGTTGGTGCCAAAAGGGCATGGAACGTACAGCCTTGCTTGGTGTGTAGGATGAAGCTCTAACCAACTTAGTTCCACAGCGAGGGCTAGAATTTTTTTTAAGCACCGAACCGTCCTAAGGGGTCAATTTAGAGAAAGCAGACAACTGCTTTTAGTAAACTGATGTATTTCGGATCGATCTTGACCTCTACCAAGACTTTGAGTGAGAGTATATAAGTCATCTCTACTAATGGGGGAGGAGAGGGATGAATGAAACGCAAAACCTCCTGAACGAGCAAGCAGGGTAAAGATAAAAGTAAATGTTTCCATCATTGTATGTTGTCCTGGACAGTCAACATACAATTAAGAACATCGTTTTAAAACTCAATAAAAGGAACGTAAGTCTCTGTAATAATCAAATAATTTTAAAATTAAAATAGCAATAAAAATATTAGTTAAGAATATGATGAATAATGACCACAAAACCTAGTTGAAAAAGTTGAGTGTGGTCGCTTCTCGGGAGAGATGATGAGGTAGGTGAATTATATCCTTCATTATTAGTATATAACACTTTAGTCCGTGTATATGTGGCACTTTAAGTCAAAATTTTAAAAGGTTTTACTTATTTCTTTTCACAGGGGAAGGGAGGGAAAAAGGGAGAGAAACATCGAATCAGTTGCCTTTCACACGCGCTCAACTGGGGACCTGGCTGCAAGTGCCCTGACCGGGAGTCAAACTGGTGAACCTCGGGTTCGCAGGCCTGCGCTGAATCCGATGGGCCAACCAGCCAGGGATAAATTTCTAACTAGTAAATTTAAGAAAAAATTGAGAGCAGTAACTCCGTTATTAGGGCAAGCCACCCCGCCTCCGGGTGCAGCGTCTTTTGTTCTTCCGGGATCCTACTCCCAATCCGCCCCGCCCCACGCAAAATGTCAGACCCTCCCCTTTTCTGGTCCCGAGCCTTTGGTACCGCGGGGGGCGGGGCATGAGCCAAGACCCCGCCCCTTCAACCAGAAAATCTGCGTTTACGACCCAAGTGGCTACCTTCTCTCGCCCTGTGGGGGCGCTAAGTTGCAGCTGCATTCTAGCCGAGGCCCCGCCCCCTGCAGTAGAGCTGTGGCGTCACGTCCGGCTTCTCTTTCCTCTGATTCCCTGCCGCGAGCAGTGAGAGAGTATCGTGAGTGGCCAACTTGTCGGAATAATGGTGAGCCTGGACCCACTGCCCCTGCCCCTCCATACCCCGCTTTGTCCTGCCGCTCCGCTGCCCCATCTTGTGCTACCAGCGCAGCTCTTTCCTTGTGTCTGCCCCCTACAACTACCGCACATGGTGCCGGCCGCGGCGTGCGGCCTGCGCTCCGCCCGCCGGTGAAGCCCTCGGTGCGGGCCAGGGGGAAGGGTGGGCCTCCAGGCTAGCGTCTGGTTCTGACCCGGCCTCTCCACAGTCCCAGAACTGCAAGGCCCGGGACTCATCCCGTGCGGAGAAATTTCTAGTGCCCCGGGCGGGCCGGCGTGGCTGGCCCCGCCTTCCTCCGGGCGGAGTTTGGGGCGGCGGGGAAGGCGCGGTCGGATGGAAGCTAGGCCGCTGCGTTCTCTCGTCCGCCTGGTGGTTGTCCCGCAGTGGCCTACAGCCCCTGTCTGTCTTATCCTTAGATTAAAATCAACTTCAGTCTTGCAGTTCCTGACGGTCAATCTCTTCAGGGTATGATTTTTATTCCTGGAGCTCTTGTAGATCCGAAACGCAAGGTCGCCTGCCTTATACAGCTTTAGAAATCTCTCCCTCCTCAAATGAATGCCCCGATGATGGAGAGCTTTATTGGAAAAAGTACACTGTTCTATCTATTAATTTTTTACCTGCCCACTTGCAAGTCTAATGAAAGGCACCTAAGTACATGTATTGAGGAATATTGGCATTCAGGTGCGTACTAGGCTTATACCAGGGATCATTTTCTAAGTTAAAGAAATGTCCAGCCGCTATGCTGGACACCTGAAACTAATATAAAATAATATGGAACGTTAATGCTAATCGAAAAATGAAAATGAAATTGAACAAATTTTAAAAAGAATATTGGCATTCTAACTAGTTCTTGATTTTCCTTTTTAGGCGTCCCTTTCCCTTGCACCTGTCAACATTTTCAAGGCTGGAGCTGATGAAGAGAGAGCAGAGACAGCTCGTCTGGTAAACCTTGTTCTCCTTCTTTTAAAGATCCAGTTATACAATTTTAAGACTAGAATTGATTTTGAAAATCTCTTCGATTTTTACTCCAGTCTTCCTTTGTTGGTGCCATCGCTATTGGAGACTTGGTGAAGAGCACCTTGGGACCCAAGGGCATGGTAAGAAAAACAGAATTCTTAATGTTTTGATATTGTTTTAGAGTCCTTAATGGAAATAGACATAGTAAATAACAGTTTTTTTGATGCTTTTTAATCTTTTGAAACTTAACTGTGAATTATACAGGCATGGACATATTCTTACTAAAAATCAAAGCAGTACCCCTATGGCTGAAGTCCCATTCAATGCCACTCACCTCCTCGGTGACAAGCACTGTTACCATTAGGATGTAAATCTTCCCGGCATCTTTGTTCACTTATGTAAATGTATGTGCATCTTAGTATTATGTGTTTTCTTCTATACTCGTAAGATTATGCTTTTTTTAATCATAGATACTATTTATGTAGTTTTCTGTAGTGTGCTTTGTTGAAATCTTGCCTCTTTAAGTGTCAAATAGTATTCAGCATCTTGATTATTTTATAGTTTACATTAGTAACTGTTTTGGGTGACACTTAATTTGTTTCTACTGTTTTGGCTATTACAGACCTGAAATAACCTTGTTTATGTGTCCCTTAATCTTCTAGCGTTTTTACCAAGGTAGATACCAAGGCTTTCTTGTGGGTGTATGCATTGAAAAAATTATAATGCATTCTGCCAAATAGCCATCCAGAAGACGTACCTATTAGCAGTATGTGAGGGTATTGATTGACCCATGTGTTAAAGACATACTTACATCTTCAGCCAAATATATTCCTTTTAGGACAAAATTCTGTTAAGCAGTGGTCGAGATGCCTCTCTTATGGTGACAAACGATGGTGCAACTATTCTGAAAAACATTGGTGTTGACAATCCAGCAGCTAAAGTTCTAGTTGGTGAGTCTGAAGATGATACTGTTTTGTTAACTTTGAAACACATTTTTAATAGGCTATGTTGACTAACTGTACTTTAGATTAACTGTTCACTTTTGAATTATTGTCTCTGTTAAAATACAAGCTTCTGGAATGCTGTGTAATTAATTATTGATGGTAAAAGCATTGCATTTTGTACTGAGAAAATCCAAAGAATTTATCGAGTGAGGAAACCAGATAGGTGAGATTTGGACTAGTAGTGGGTATATTTGGAGGATTAGGTAAGCTACAGAGAAGTAATTTAAAAGGCAGGATCAAATATAAGTGAGTTAACAACCAACTTGGTTTTTTTTTTTTTTTAGATATGTCAAGGGTTCAGGATGATGAAGTTGGTGATGGTACTACTTCTGTTACTGTTTTAGCAGCAGAATTACTAAGGGTAAGACTATCTGAACAAGTTTGGTTTCACTTTATTAATCGTTTTTTACTACTGTGGTTTTGAATGTCAGAAATAATCAAGTTCTTCCTACATTTTTACTATTTTTTTTTAAGATTTTTATTTATTTATTTTTAGGGAGGGAAGGGAGTGGGGGAGAGAGAGAGAGAGAGGTGGGGAGAGAGAGAGACAGACATCAATGTGTGGTTGCTGGGGGTTATGGCCTGCAACCCAGTAATGTACCCTAGCTGGGAATCAAACCTGGGACACTTTGGTTCCCAGCCCACGCTCAATCCACTGAGCTATGCCAGCCAGGGCTTCATTTTTACTATTGACAAGTATTTTCCACTCTTTATTTATAGGAAGCAGAATCTTTAATTGCAAAAAAGATTCATCCACAGACCATCATTGCAGGTTGGAGAGAAGCCACAAAGGCAGCAAGACATGCTCTGTTGAATTCTGCAGTCGATCATGGGTCAGTATGCCAAAATGTTATAAACATTTGACATTCTTTGTAAAGTATGCTCAGCTACAAAGTCTAGAGAATATGAAAACATACACAAACATCCTGCTGCCTCATCTTGCCCCAACATAAAACCCCACTTTACCCCCCAGAGGCGTCCGCTAAGTTAAAGTTTGGGTTTTCATTTTTTGCCGGGATATTCACAGTAAGTGAAACAGATAGTAGCATTGTGTAGAGGGTTATTAGCTTCTTTAATGTAGTTGAATAACAACCACATTTCTGGGTGTTAATACTCTCCAGTATTTTTTTATTCTCTACAGTATATACTTTTAAAGATTTTATTTTTATTTTTAGAAAGACAGGGAGAGAAACATCAGTGCGAGGTTGCTCGAGTGGCCCCCACTGGGGTCCTGGCCCACAACCCAGGCATGTGCCCTAACTGGGAATCGAACTGGCGACCCCTTGGTTTACATCCTTACTCAATCCACTGATTGAGTATCAATCTGAATCAGCCAGAGCTTATTCTCTGCAGTATTTTTTTTTTAAGATTTTATTTATTTTTAGAGAGAGAAGGGAAGGAGAGAGAGAGAGAGAGAAACATCAATGTGTGGTTGCTGGGGGTCATGGCCTGCAACCCAGGAATGTACCCTGACTGGGAATCAAACCTGTGACACTCTGGTTTGCAGCCCACGCTCAATCCACTGAGCTACGCCAGCCAGGGCTCTCTGTAGTATTTTTAATTGAGGTGTGCTGTTGATTGTTGAGGTATGTAGTATAATTTACTTATCTGTAGTTGGAGTTTTATGTTTTGACAGTGGTTAGCTTTATGTTGTGGTAAACTTGTTACCCCAAAAAATGTTTCAAGAAGTGTTGCTGGGTTCAAAGATAAGTAACCCTTCAGAAAAAAAATATACTAATTTACACTTCCAATACCTGTATAACAGTGCCTGTTTCCTCATGTTCTTGACAGTGTTTTGTATGCTTTTGTGTGCTTGTGTTTCTTCATTATAGTTTGCCAGTTTGGTAGTGTGGGAAATAGTACCCTTTAATTTGCATTGGTTGTTTACTGGTGAGGTTTAATTCTTACCACGTGAGTCCTCACTGCTTGGGGTGAAAGTATCTATTGACATGTGAGTATCTGAATAAATTTTGAAAAGTAAAATAGGGTTGATATCAATGAAGAAGTAAGTTTAAGCATTTTATTTTAAGAAAGTCATGAGTTTTCCTATTTGATTGTTTTTTTAGTTCTGATGAAGTTAAATTTCGCCAAGATTTAATGAACATTGCGGGAACAACATTATCCTCAAAGCTTCTTACTCATCACAAAGATCACTTTACTAAGTTAGCTGTGGAAGCTGTTCTCAGATTGAAAGGCTCTGGTAATCTGGAGGCAATTCATGTCATCAAGAAACTAGGAGGAAGCCTGGCGGATTCCTATTTAGATGAAGGTATGCATATATGTTGAATGTGGGCAAACAAGCTATGATGGGATGTTGAGGGGTAAATACTGAGTGAATCTTATTTTTAACTAGTCAGGACTAGAAACACTTTACAAAGCCAGAAAAACCTATCTTTAAAGACAAAAGTTACATTGCATCCATTTTTGTCATTTTCCTCTATCTGTTCCTCATCTGTTTCCTCTATCTGTTCTTCATCTCACACCATCCCAGCATTTTTTGGATAATATCTAGATTCTGTTTATACCATGAAGATATTTTTAGTCTCTAATAAAGAGAAATTACAGTTCTATTTTTCTGGAAGCCAGCTATCTTCAAATGATGCTTTTTCTTAGGATTATATGTGTTCTTCAGGGAGGGTCTAGGATAAATCATTTAGTTGGCAGGTGTTGAGGATATACAGAGTCTGGCACAAATAATGCCCATTTTTATTTTTATTTTTTTTTAAGATTTTATTTATTTATTTTTAGAGAGGGAAGGGAAGGAGAAAGAGAGAGAGAGAGAGAGAAACATCAATGTGCGGTTGCTGGGGTCATGGCCTGCAACTCAGGCGTGTACCCTGACTGGGAATGGAACCTGCGACACTTTGGTTTGCAGCCCACGCTCAATCCACTGAGCTACACCAGCCAGGAATAATGCCCATTTTTAAATACAAAATCATAAGCACATAATTCTGTACCATAACATCACACTCAAGCACACCATGTGACATTTTAGGTGAAGTGTTGAAATTAAAACTAGAAATTATTACACGTATATTATTACCCTATCAACCACATAGAAGCAGATGTTACTTCTTCCAGACCCTGTATATTTCTTGGTATTCTTAAAGAGTAGTAAATTAGTCATAACTGCTATTGTTTTAGTGTATTTTGTTGATAAAGTAGGAATTTTCCAAGTACCTTTACGTTGTATTTACTTAACAAAATGGCCTATAGATGGTAGTTTATGCATTCTCTTCTACAGATAAGGGGGGAAAAAGGATTAAGTTGTGCATTACAGTTCCTGCTTTACCAGTGATTGAGAGTCCATGCATTGCTGTGTGTCAGTTGTGTCTTCCAAGGGAGTAACAATTCTGAAAATATTCTTGGTTGAGTTTATGTGCAAGGGCTCTGTAGCATTTCCAGTAGGGGCTGGTGGTAGAGAAAGATAAAATAAGGATAGCTGTCTTTTTTTAAATATCTGCTCTGTGCCAGGCATTGTAATAGGAATTTTACTTAAAATCTCATCCCTTATGATACTGACCCAGTGAGTGAGAGTTAGGTTCAGCTTAGTAGAGCAGGAAACCCAAGATGATAATGGCTTAGTAAAAGTTACATATGCATCTAAAAGAAGCCTGGAGAAACAATACTGTGCTCGAATGATAGTTCTTTTTTTTATTTTTTTATTTTTTTAATCATTGTTCAAATACAGTTTTCTCCTTCTTACTCCCAATCCAGTCCCCCCCCACCCTCCCCACTTCCCTCCCATTACCACCCTCCCCTTAGTCTATGACCACGTGTCCTTTAAGTTTGTTCCTGTGAACCCTTCCCAAATACCATATGATCTCACCTTTAACAGGAACCTAAATAACAACAAAGAAACAAGCAAAATATAACCAAAGACACTGAAATAGAGGACAGGCTGATGGTGACCAGAGGGGAGAGGAGAGGGAATGATAGTTCTGAATCAACAGGGCCTTAGGCTGGTGACTATTACTGTGCCACTGGTTGTATTCCTGTTTTACAAATGAGTAACTAAGGTTGAATGAGTTTTCCCAGGTTGTTACCATACGCAGCCTGTGTGCAGCAGAGGGATATTTGGGGCCAGGTTTGTCTGACTCCATTGCCCATGGCTTTTTCATTTGATCACCAGCTTCAGTTCTTTACATTTCAGTAACTTCTGGCAATCCCCTGTGTATCTGAATTTTCACAGCGTGTTTTCTCTTATACTGGTTTTAAGCTAATGATAGTGGACTTAATACCATTACATTGTAACCCATATTCCTGTTTATGTAGTATGCCGTATATCTGAGATAAAAGTTTAAAAATACTGTGTTTACTCTAAATATTTGTGCTCTGCTCTTAAGTTTTTCTGTTTCATATAATTTTAAAATGACCTGCTAAAATGATTTTTCTGATCACTGTTCTAGTGGAATGCTTTATAGGGTCTCTCTAGAAGCTTAGACGTAGTCTGAGCATTAAAGTCTTAAATTAGACTTAAGTGTATTCTTTGAAAGTATTGGGTTGGCCAAAAAGTTTGTTTTTTTCCGTAAGATGGTTCTAGTGGCGCTTAGTTGTCTTTAACTTAATTCAAAACAATTTTGTTAGATTATATTGTGACAGCTATCATAATATCAGTGTGCATTTTTAAAAAACATCAAAATCGGTGAATTCAAAAGAGTAAAAATGTAACTGACGTACAAAAAAAGATATATGCAGTGTATGGAGAAGGTGCTATGATTAATTGAATGTTTTAAAACTGGTTTGCAAAGTTTCATGCTGGAGATTTCTTGCTGGATGATGCTCCATGGTCAGATAGACCAGTAGAAGTTGGTAGCAATCAAATCAAGACATTAATTGAGAACAGTCAACATTCTACCACATGGGAGATAGCCAACATACTCAAAATATGTAAATCAATAAAGTTATTGGTGAATATGAAAAATGTGTCTTTTATTTTACGGAAAAAAACTAAACAGACTTGTTGGCCAACCCAATAATTTGATAAAGCAGACAACTTCGTAAGAGTTACTAACTCAACCCTGAAATGTTTAATACAATACTCTCCTCATATTGTAGGCTTTCTGTTGGATAAAAAAATTGGAGTAAATCAACCAAAGCGAATTGAAAATGCTAAAATTCTTATTGCAAATACTGGTATGGATACAGACAAAATAAAGGTATGCTTACATTTCTTGAAACTTTGATTGCTAGCTGCTGGGAATTAGTTGCACCAACAAGCTTAGAATATATATATGACTATATATACACAAGCAAACATTTTTTGGTGTATTTACATAAAAATGTTTACATATGCTGTGGGAATCTGAAGAGTAATTAAGGTGATGCTGTTTTTCTGCTTTCTCCTTTCTTAGATATTTGGTTCTCGTGTAAGAGTTGATTCTACAGCAAAGGTGGCAGAAATAGAACATGCAGAAAAGGAAAAAATGAAAGAGAAAGTTGAACGTATTCTTAAGCATGGGATAAATTGCTTTATTAACAGGTCTGTGTGTTCTTGTGCTAACCTTATTTGTAACTATCTAAGAAAGAATTTTTTTCTAAAAAGACTTATGGAAATACCTTATATTTAGGAGCTGTTTTATTTTTTCAGATATAAATATAATTATATAGCAAGTCATTTGCATTATAATTCAAGGTATATTTTGTAAAGGTTTTGTTTACAAAACCTTTTTTGTTTACTAAACCTTTTTCTGTGAACAGTAACAGTTTTTTGATTTGGCAGTTACTAGTTTTGACTATAGTATACATATATTTGGAGGAGAGTTAATTTTTTATTAAATGGTGGGAGTTTGAAGTAGCAAAATGCTAATAGCATAGAAATAAAAAAATGAAGAGATGAAAATAGTAAGAATTTTAAGGCTTTTAATTTCTATGAAAAATATGCGTAAACCTTTCTCATGTATTCTTTTTAAGATTTTACTTATATATTCTTAGAGGGGCAGGGAGAGGGATAGAAACATCAATGAATGGTTGCCTTTTGCACGCCTCTTACTGGGGACCTGTCCCACAACCCAGGCATGTGCCCTGACAGGGAATTGAACCAGCGGCCCTTTGGTTCTCAGGCCAGCACTCAGTCCACTGAGCCACACCTGCCAGGGCTCATAAATTCTTAATTACTAGTATTTTAAGACTTTAGTGGATTGTTTGAATGAGGAAAACATCAAGAGGAATAGCACAGTTCAGTGAAATGGTCTTAGTTAACTTTGAGAGATAATGTTTGAGGAAAAATAATTGTTTTAGGCCAAATGTTTGTTGGCTTTTGAAAAGTAAGTTTGTAAATTTCTATGTGATCTGTGAATCTAATAACACACATTTTGCCCAGCAGTGCATTATAAAATTATAGTTTGGGGGTTTTTTTGAACTTTTAAAGAGATGCTTTTAATTTTATTGTAAAAGTAACATGTTCATTTTGGAATATAGAAAAATATAAAGAAGAAATGATCTAGGGTCTTACCTCAGGAATTCTTTCCTTTAAATTCACTTCTGTGTGTGGTGTTCTAGTTTGTTTTTCACTTAGTTGTGATCATATGCTATAAACTTGTAATTCACTTTTTTTTTTAAGATTTTCTTTCTTTATTTTTAGAGAGGGAAGGGAGGGAGATACAGAGAAACATCAATGTGCAGTTGCTGGGGGTCATGGCCTGTAACCCAGGCATGTACCCTGACTGGGCATCGAACCTGCGACACTTTGGTTCGCAGTCTGCGCTCAATCCACTGAGCTACGCCAGCCAGGGCTGTAATTCACTTTTTAAATCTAACAGTACATACTGTTACGTAAGATTAAAAACTTTTTAATAATTTTTAAATTTTCATTTATACACATACTCTCGTAGTGGACATTGAGGTCACTGGCAAATTTTGTTATTCTATATAAAGATTCTTACAAATATGTTCATTACATATTTTCTTGCTGTAGATTATCAGTAGTAAAGTTAAAGCATATGAGTATTATGGTTTTGATGCATTGCTGTTGAATTGCTTTCTAGTTTATACTAGTAACAATATTTTAAAAAACCTGTTTGTAATACTAGCATGGATGCACTAGTGTTATAATTTATAAATTTTTGTATATTTAAGAAATTGTATCTTGTTCTGATTTATATTTCATTGATAACTGTTGAGGTAAAATTTTTTCTATTTTTACCCCCATGGTTTTATCTTTGTTAGTCTGTGGTATTTTATCTTGTGATGTAACAGTGTATTTATATATTTTATATATAGGCAGTTAATTTATAATTATCCGGAACAGCTCTTTGGTGCTGCTGGTGTTATGGCCATTGAGCATGCAGATTTCGCAGGTGTAGAACGCCTGGCTCTTGTCACAGGTATGGGGAAAAGTCATTAATTTCTAACAAACATAATAATCACTCTTGGATTTATTGAGTTTTAGCACAGTTGATGAGTCTTTGAAAGATGCTGGTGAGTTAGGGATGCCAACTCCCAGCCTCAGGCAGTTGAAAATCTGCATATAACTTCTGACTGCAAAGATTTATAGTCAGCCCTTCGCACCCAACTGCTGTGAAGAAGGTGACCCTTGAATAACATGGGTTTGCACTGAACAGGTTCAGCTTTTTAAACCTACTTATAAGTAGAACCATGGAATTCAAACTCATATTGTTCAAGGGTTAAATGTATACGTAACTTGTTGCTGAGAGTACGAAGAAATCCCCTTGAGTTAATTTGAAATCTGATGTATACTTTTTGGCTTTCTTTAGTTTAGTTACATTATTTTTATTTTTTATAAAGACTTTATTTATATGTTTTTAGAGAGGGGAAGGGAAGGAGAAAGAGAGGGAGAGAAGCATCTCTCAGTTGCCTGTTGCACATCCCCATCTTGGGACCTGGCCCGCAACCCAGGCATGTGCCCTGACTGGGAATTGCCCTGGCAACTTTGGTTTGCAGGCCAGTGCTCAATCTACTGAGCCACACGAGCCAGGGCAGTTACGTTATATGTAATATACTAAATTATATGCCGGGTTTACCATTGGTATAGATGGTTTTTTGTTGTTATTTTAAAGATACGTACTATGTTATTTTTCACAAACCCATATGGCCACAGTCTTCAAGTCTATAAACTAGAGCTTGAAAAAAGTTTTATGTCTTTATCTAGTAAATGAAATGTTTTTCATTTACTTATTTCTAATGCTAAGTGAGTAGTTTAATGCTTTGTGCCCTGTATAGTAATACAGTTATGATAGTAATCTTTACTGAATGCTTAACCATATGACAGAGAGTGGGTCAAGTACTTCAACATTGCTTTTGTTAAGTTTTGAAAATTTCTGAAAGTAGTAAATATTAAAATAAGTGTGAAACAGTTTGGCAATGTATGATGAAAAGTTAGTATTCTCCAGCATCCACCCTTCAGAAGAGGGATGTATGTAAGGAGTGATGTAATTCCAGTTATGTGCAATAGAAATGATGTTTATAAGTAAGGTATGTTTAAATCAAAGTGATGCAGAGTGCAGCTTGTTAACTTTCTATTTGTGGTAATGGTTTTTGAAGTAACCTCTAAGTAGCCCTGGAAGAACTAAGCATTAAAAACTTTTATTCTCTTAATTTTTAGGTCCTGGAAAATAAAGGAATAGGTTGGAAAGTTGGTTGGGGACCTGGCAATGAGAATGAAGGAGAATGGGGTTTGGGGTGGAAAGCCACTGGGTATGGTGACTTCAGTTGAAATTGCCCTGAGTGTTTGAAGAAATTAAAGGATACTAATTAATGTAGAGAGTAGAATTGGCCTCATCTCAGAATTCCTAGGCCATTTTTAATAATCTGAGAAGCATAATCTTCTGACCTAAAAAGACACATTTTCATTTTATTAATTAATTTGAAATGGGTTTGCCTGCTCTAGTTAAAGTTCTTTAAAAGCCATTGCACACTTGATGCCTAAAGCCTAAAGTGATAAAACTTAAGATGCTCATGTTTATGTAACTCCTTTAATGCAACAAAATTAAAGACATAAGAAATGTGAATGATAGCACATTCATGGGATAAGTTAGTGATACATGAAATTGCCACATATACTCAGAAGAAAATTTACTGCACCAAGTGTACCAATTGAGGTTGACACCATGGTGGCCCCCATTCTATTAGCTTATATGTAGTCATAATATGTGAAATGGGTTTTTGCAGATATCAAGAAATAACCTTGTAAGCAGATATAGATGATTGAGTGTAGGATAAGTGAAAATTCTCAAAGGCTAAATTAGTGTCATTTTTGGATATGATGTCCCAAACACCAGTAGGGTCTTTTTATCTCGAAAACAAAGTCTCAGGAATTTGCCAACCAAAAAAGGATTTCAGCCATATAGATTATCAGTTTAAGTTAGTAGAGTTGGGAAGACCAGAGTTCTTTGTATAAATTATAAAGTAGATGTATGTATAAAGCATCAGTTATTCAGCAGATACATCGATGAGATGGAGAGAGGTATTCTAACTTATTGAAAGAGGTTGATGAGCTAGAGAAAAGGATTTTAAAATGGAAATCTAACTTGCCTAATTAGGATCCAGGAAGGGAAATGGCTAACCCTTTCAGTTTACAGCATGGAAGAGGGAGGGGAAAATAGGAATAGAGATATGACATAAGGAATAAAATGAATTTACTTTTTTGACACTTCAACTAAGTTTGCTCTGGGAAATTCTCAGTATATATTTCCCGTTTTCTAGGTCTTATAAGGGTCTAGGTCTTTATGACATTTCAGTTATTGTGATAATTAGCAGATACCAAGTGCCCATTAAGCTGTTTCAAAAGTTCATACATCTGTTGATATAATAGTGAAGTATTTTCATTTTTGGTTGGGAAATTGGATCATAAGAGTACTGATCTTCTAGATTGGATTCAGAAGAGAATCTGTATTTAAATGTAGGCTTAAAGGTAAATGGTAAAGTTTCCATTTAAGGGACTTCTGGCCAAGATGGAGGTGTAAGTAGACACACTGTGCCTCCTCACACAACCAAAAGAAGGACAACAACAATTTAAAAACAAAAAGCAACCAGAACTGACAGAAAATCTAACTGTATGGAAGTCTGGCAACCAAGGAGTTAAAGAAGACACATTCATCCAGACCAGTAGGAGGGGCAGAGACAGGCAGCCGGGCAAAGAGGACTCCTGGCAAAGCTGCAACTGGCCAGCAAGGCAGCAGCTGGCAGACTGGCAAGGCAGCGGATTGTGGACCAGGCAGTCCCACATTCATGTACAGATAAACTGGGAGAAACAACTGGGGAGCTGGGCTGACTATGCAATCCAGGCCCAGTACAGGGAAATAAACCACTGATTGAAAACACTTGTAGGGGTTGAGGCAATGGGAGAAACTACCAGCCTCACAGCAGAATTTGTTGGAGAGACCCACAGGGTCCTAGAATGTACACAAACCACCCACCTTGGAATCATCACCAGAAGGGCCCCATTTGCTTGTGGGAAGTGACTGAAATCCAGCAGAGAGTGGAGCAAGGGCCGTTGTTCCCTCTCGGACCCCTCCCCCACATATAGCATCACAGCACAGTGATGTGGTTCCTTTAACAGCTGCATCAAGACAAAAAAAAAAAATGACAGAAATGAAAGATCAAAGCTTCAGAAAAAATACAACTAAGCAATGAAGAGATAGCCAACCTATCAAATGTGCAGTTCAAAACACTGGTAATCAGGATGCTTACAGAATTGGTTGAATTTGGTCACAAATTAGATGAAAAATGAAGGCTATCCTAAGTGAAATAAAGGAAAATGTACAGGGAATCAATAGTGATGGGAAGGAAACTGGGACTCAAATCAACAGTGTGGACCGGAAGGAAGAAGAAACATCCAACCAGAAAACTGAAGAAATAAGAATTCAAAAAAATGAGAGGCTTTAGGAACCTTCAGAACATCTTTAAACGTTCCAGCATCTGAATTATTGGGGTACCAGAAGAGGAAGAGCAACAAGTGGAAATGTTAGCTGAACAAATAATAAAGCAGAACTTCCCCAATCTGGCAAAGGAAATAGACTTCCAGGAAGTCCAGGAAGCTCAGAGAGTCCCAAAGAAGTTGGACTCAAGGAGGAACACACCAAGGCACATCATAATTACATTACCCAAGATTAAAATGAAGGAGAGCATCCTAGAAGCAGCAAGAGAAAAGGAGAGTTACCTACAAAGGAGTTCCCATCAGACTGTCAGCTGATTTCTCAAAAGAGACCTTGCAGGCAAGAAGGGGCTGGAAAGATGTATTCCAACTTACGAAAGGCAAGGACCTACATTCAGGATTACTGTATCCAGCAAAGCTTTCATTTAGAATGGAAAGGCAGATAAATTGCTTCTCAGATAAGGTCAAGTGAAAGGAGTTCATCCTTTCACTTGAAATATTAAAATATTTATATGAAATATTAAAGGAATTATATGAAATATTAAAGGAATTTATCTAAGAAAAAGGAGATAAAAAAATAGGAACAGTAAAATGACAGCAAATTCACAGTTATTAACACCCACACCTAAAACAAAAGCAAACTAAGCAAACAACTAGAACAAGAACAGAATTACAGAAATGGAGGTCACATGGTAGGTTATCAGCAGGGGAGTGGGAGGGGGAGTGAGGGGGAAAAGGTACAGAGAATAAGTAGCATGAATGGTAGGTAGAAAAGAGACAGGGGGAGGGTAAGAATAGTATAGGAAATGTAGAAGACAGCTTACATGTACAACCCATGGACATGAACTAAAAGGGGGGAAAGTGGGTGGGAGGGGGTGCAGAGGGGAGTGAAGGGGAAAATGGGGCAACTGGAATAGCATAATTGATAAAATATATTTAAAAAAAAATAAAGTTTCCATTTAACCTTTAGGGATAGTAAACAGTGTCTGCACAGGTCTGAAGAAGCCAGGCTGCTTGGATTTGAATCCCATCTTCACTTTATTTGTTCAGGCTGTGTAACCATGGATAAGAAACTAAACATCTCTGCCTCTATTTTATCATTTCTAAATGGGATAATAATGGACCATATCTCATTAAGATTGTTGTAAGAGTAATTAATTTCATAAGAGGTGCTTCAGAGAGTGCTTTGCATATAATCAATCAACTTAAAAAATTTTATATGTTAATTACTGCTTGTTCAAAAGCAAATTTTAAACCTGTTATGTATTTAATTATATTTATGTTCATAGGTGGTGAAATTGCCTCTACTTTTGACCACCCAGAACTAGTGAAACTTGGAAGTTGCAAGCTAATTGAGGAAGTCATGATTGGAGAGGACAAGCTTATTCACTTTTCCGGGGTAGCCCTTGGTGAGTGATTATGTAGATCTTGGTTTAGCATCCTAAATCCTTGTTAGGCTCTGTTGAAGTGAAAGAAACATTTACATAGTTATTAGAATTGATGTGTCTTCATTCTTGTGGAGCATAAATGTTAATTTTGATCTGTTTTGAGATCACCCTAATGTTAATCTTACCTCTGTGAACAGTGCATTTTCAACATAGTTGTTTTTTAGATAGCTTAGACTTATGAATATGAGTTGTCAGCAAAGAGAATGTATAACAGTAGGAGACATGTCAGCTTTCAAAACAAAGTAATATAACTAACACCTATATAAATGAAAGACAAATTTTTGTTTTATAATTAAATGCTCACTGTGACATAAGAATATTACTTTTTTTTAACATTAGGTGAAGCTTGTACTATTGTTCTTCGTGGTGCCACTCAACAAATTTTAGATGAAGCAGAAAGATCTTTGCATGATGCTCTTTGTGTTCTTGCCCAAACTGTGAAAGATTCTAGAACAGTTTATGGAGGAGGTAAAACATTTTATTTATTTTCTTAAAATATAGTATACATTGTAAGTGGTTTTAATGGTTCTTAGAAACTATATTGCTTCTGCACTTAATTTTAAAATGCTTGACATATCTGAGGGGAGTCAGTGTGTTTGAGAGAGCTGAGAGAGCTGAGCATACTGGTATTTTACTGTATTTTTAATCCACAGGCTGCTCTGAGATGCTGATGGCTCACGCTGTGACGCAGCTTGCCAGTAAAACACCAGGTAAAGAAGCTGTTGCAATGGAGTCTTACGCTAAAGCACTGAGAATGGTAAGTTAAAAATAAGAGATGTGAACTTAAATTTTGTTGGTGTTGGTGGTTTTTAAGTGGATATATTTTTCTAACTTGGGAAGAAAATGTTTCTTTTCTTGGTCTTAAGAAAAAAAGCAGGATCACAGCACCTTTAAATTTGATTCTGGAGTTTATCTTCTTTATGAGCTGTAATTAAAAAGAAGCAGATTTTACAATGTTTCCAAATATGTAATTTTTAAAAGCTGTCCTAGTTAGGCATCAGTGAATTTTACTAGAATAGATAGTAACCATTTGTCTTCTTAACTTCATAGTTGCCAACTATAATAGCTGACAATGCAGGCTATGACAGTGCAGATCTGGTGGCACAGCTCCGAGCTGCCCATAGCGAAGGCAATACAACTGCTGGACTGGGTAAGGAATCAACTGGGGCCTTGTAATTGTTAAGGGTAACTCTTCACCAAGTTCTTTACCTTTTTTTGTTAGTGAATGCTCATGATAACCATATAAAAGATGCCTTTGGCTCTTTTGTAAGCATTATATATTCTAGGAAAATATTTTCATATTCTCAGCACTGCCAAACTTTGTTATTCCACAAAGGGTATAACTCTAGTTTGAAGATTTTTAACTAGTTTGTTATATTATGGTTATAGAATTAAAGTACATAAGCAATAGTTATATTCCAAAATAAATGTAAACTTTACTATATCTCTTATAATATAAGCCACATTAACTCCCAGTCTCATGGTGAACTATTTCTGAGACCTTCTTGAATGTAGATTGCTGATACATAGACAAAAGTGTAGCCAAAAAGGGCGATTTAGTTCAAATTGAAAAATATCCCAACTAACAGTCCAGGACATTATAGGAATCATCTTAGAGGGTAGATAATCCTGTCACTGGACAAGAGAGAGTTGATGACTAACAATTTGTATGAAGATAAAGTAGGATTCTCACAAGAAGGAAAATAGGTGACGTTTAAATTCTCTTATCCAGTGAAGATTTCGTGGTACTTAGTGATGAGCATATTTTTTGTAGTAATTTTACAAAATTTCTACAAAGTAAGTAGATTAAATAGATTATGTAAGTAGATTAAGATAGGTGATCTAGTGTTTTGTTTTAAGTTTTTCATTATTTGACATAGTTCTCCATTAATACAAATAATCAGTAGTTGGTGTTTTGATTTTTTGAAGATTTTTCTTGAGTGATAGAGTTGAGTAATGTTGTAATTTTATTTTTCATAGCAGGATTAATTTTATTTGTTTAAGTCATTAGTGATATTTCGATACTTGCTAAAACTGTAGTTAATTTAGTAAGTACTTTTTCTTTTCAGATATGAAGGAAGGTACTATTGGCGATATGGCAACACTGGGTATAACAGAAAGTTTCCAAGTAAAGCGACAGGTTCTTCTGAGTGCGGCTGAAGCAGCAGAGGTGATTCTCCGTGTGGACAACATTATCAAAGCAGCACCAAGGTATATTGTAGCACTAGAAAACATTTCTTAGAAAAAGCTACTAACATGGAAACAAAAAAAAAATAGGTAACTGCATATAATGGTAGTTGATAGAAAGTTTAACCATTTTTGCCTAGACGAAAGTATTACGCAAGTTATTTAAAATAGGTTATCACAACTCTTAGATTTAAGCCAGAAAAGCTTAGTGGGGAGCAGGGTATGGTGACGTGGAATAACTCTTAAGATAGAAAGGGCTCATAAAGAGCCAGGAAAGGTCAAGAGTCAGAGAGCTTTTAGGCAGGAGTGTGTAGTAGTAAACACTTGAGGTCTTTTTACCATGATGGGTCAACTCCAGTCGTTTTCTGTCCTAGTATACTTTTCCATATCGACATTCTTTTTTTTTTTAAGATTTTATTTTTAGCGAGGGGAGGGGAGGGAAAAAGAGAGGGAGAGAAACATTAATGTATGGTTACCTCTCATGTGGCTCCCACTGGGGACCTGGCTTGCAACCCAGGCACATGCCCTGACTGGGAATCGAACCAGTGATCCTTTGGTTCGTAGCCTGCACTCAGTCCACTGAGCTACACCAGCCAGGGCATATTGACATTCTTACTCAAGTAATTAGCACAGTTCTTCATGTGTTCCTATACCAGCAGTTTTTCTAAAATGCCGAATTCTTTTAAAAACTCATTCGCATAAAAATGGTTAAATGACCCTGGCTGGTATGGCTAAGTGGATTGAGCGCCAGCCTGCTAACCAAAGGGTCACTGGTTTGATTCCCAGTCAGGACGCGTGCCTGGGTTGCAGGCCAGGTCCCCATTAGGGGCTGCATGACAGGCAACTAATGTTTCTCTCCCTCTTTTTCTCCCCCGCTCCCTTCCCCTCTCTCTAAAAATAAAATCTTTTTTAAAAAATGGTTAGATGGCCAGAAAATCTTAACTTTTGAAAACTTATTTAGTAATTTTAATTGTTCTTATTAATAGTTACCGAAACCATTTATTTTACCTCTCTTGGTGGTACTTCAGGGAGATGGGAGGGGATAGTGGCTTAGACCAGGAGATAGAAGTGAAGGTGGTGAGAAGTGGTCGATAAAAAATGCATATTTTGAAGGTAGGGTCAGCAGAATTTGTGGGTTGGACACAGGGTGTGAGAGGAAAGGGGATTGTGGATAATTCAAGGTTTTTGTAGGGAGAAATGAGTTTTTCTTAATTGAGGTGGGAAAGGCTTTTGGGAGGGAAGAAGTATGTTTCAATTTGGGATATTTGAGATGTCTTTTGATAATTCAGTTGGCTCGTTGATTCTGTAGTTGAGGAGAGAAGTTGGAGCTGTCGTTACAAATTTAGGTGTCGTCAGCCTAAATGTAGTATTTAAAGCTATTAGACTGGTCCATTCCTCAAGAGAATGAATGTATCGAAAGCAGGAAAGTGGTTTTAAGGACTGAGTACTAGAAAATTCTGGTTATAAGTTTGGAAAGATTCAGAGCAACCAGCAAAGGACACTGGAGTGTACAGAATGGATAATTATTTAAACTGGGTGATGGCCACAGGAGGGTTCGTGATACAGTCTCTGCTTCTATATGCATTTGAAATTTTCCATAACACAGACTTTTCAAGATTGGTTAGTAGGGAGTTGCTACTGAGGTGGGAGGAAAAACCAAGGGAACGTGTGTCCAGAAGCCAAATGAAGGATTTAGGGAGGAGGAGTGATCAGTTGCCAAAATGATGTAAGTAGGTCAAGTATTAGAGGTAAAGACGGCAAATTGACGTTAAAAATGGATTTAGTATCAGGCGATTGGTGATCTTGACAAACCATTTTAGTGGAGTGGAGGGAGTGGGCAAAGAGGAATTGGAGGGAGTGTATATAGATACACTGCTTTTTGGAGGAGCCTTGTGAGTGGGAGCAGAGAAGTGGGGTAGTAGCTAGAGGAGGTGTAGGTGTTTATTTTGAAAATTCAGTTTAAGTGGGAGCAATTTCCTAGAGAGGAAATGATTGCAGGGAGGGGGAGCTGTCCACTAAGCAGCTGCAAGAGGGAATGAGAGATCAGAGAACAAGAGCAGGAGTTGGTTTTAGACAGGAGCACAGGGAGTTCATCTGTAGTAACGGGAGGGAGCTAGGAATGCTACCAGGAAATGACACCTTAAATGCATTGAGTTACAGTGGACCTTTTTTGTGCAGAACCCTGCAGTCTCATTTCATTGGCTTTTGTGAGTGGTAGCTATCCTAATACTGTATTAGGGGAAGGAAAGGGTGGAAAATAGTGATTTGGTTGTAGAGAGAACAGATGAAATTCTATTTAAATCCACTGTGATGTGTGGTAGAAAGAAGAGCGGCCTGAAAAATCTAGAGATTTTCTGCTTCTGGTATTAGCAGGACAGGGTAATGAAGAGGTAACTTCCTCACTGGTTTTCCATGTTTTGAAATGGAAAATTAGTGAGGGAAGGAGAAGTTGACAGAAAGGGTTTTTGGAAGTAGTGCCACCAAAGATTAAATGCAGTTATGTTTTCTATTGTCTTTAAGCAGAATGATAGCAAAAGGAAACTGAATTCTATAATTAAACATTTCTGACTTGGGATCAAGGTCACATAACCACATTCACTCTCAGAAATTTTCACAATAATCCAGCTCCCTCAACCACCTTTGAAACATACACTCTTAATACCTAATTTGACCTGGTAACACTATTTTAGAGGTGTAAGCATTTATTAAATATATCAGAAATTCTGATGTACGGGGCTGTGGACTTTTTTCATGCTAGTTAGTAACACCCAGGGAACCCTTTGACAGCTGCTTGATAACTTTTTCTGTAGTGACATGTTTTAGCATCCTTTAATCAGATACCCACTAGCCACCATGGTTGGAAGGGTTTATCTCTTCATATGATTCCAGTATGCTGTACTCCTTGCGTCTGTTTTTAATCTTTTCTGCTTCTTTTAACTATTGTGCTTACCTCTAGAAGCAGATTCTCAAGCCCTTGCTCCTTGACAAGGCATTAAGTAAAAGAATTGCACTAGTAGTACCCACACCATGCCACCTTCCTGAGCCATTCATAATGTGGTTACCAGAGAATAAAAGTTTAACATCTAAGATGCAAGAGGTACTATTGGCAAGTTACTGGACCCCATCAGCACCTTACCTATTGACATTGGTTTTCTTCAGTTAGAGTGATGATACAGAGATTTTCTTTCATTTAGAGGCCCCAAAGCCTTTTTACAACTTCTGGTTAAGAGTAACTATCTTTGACTAATTTAGTAAAATTCCTTAATACATATTAGTTGAAAACATAAATTAACCATTTCCTGAAAAATACATGTTATTTTCTCAAAAATAACATTTGTTAAGTAAGTTGTTTGGACAAGAAGTTGAGAACTTGCTAAATTAATACAGATGTTCATATTTCAGATTTTTGTAATGTCCTCTTAATAAAATGGTAATTGAGGGATGTTAGGAGGTAGAAACGGGTAGGTGGAAAATAGGGTTATAATGGTCTTAAAATTAGGATTCTAGCTGTGTTTGTATTTAATATAAACTTTTGATTAGAATCATGCTTTTCAGTTTTACCATTGACTTTTTTCTTAAGTGTGTTGTATAATCCTTGTAGGAAACGTGTGCCGGACCACCACCCTTGTTAAGCATTCCTGTATGCTGTTATTTAACCTGGACCAGTTCACAGTAAAGTTGTTTGGAAGACTTTTGACTTCTTAAAGATGACTACAGAGTCGAAGTTTATCAGTGGTTCTTATATCCTTCAGTTTGGACATTTAGCTGACCTTTTACTTTAACATGGGTCTAATTTATTTGCTGTTCATTTTCCATAAAATTTAGTTGATTTAAAAGTCCATTTCTCATACTGTGCACCAAAATAAAAATTTGAACAGTTACTTAGTTGTTACCTCTCTCAGTGATTTCTTCTTGTAACTTAATGGATATGAATGATTGTACTTTCCACTAGAGTTGTTTCACCTTAACTACTGATTTATGAAATAATTATCTTGATTTATACAAGTCCAAGTCAGATATGGTAAACATACACTAATGTTTTGGTTCTCAGTGTTATACATAACCTTTAGTAACTAACCATTTATTTTTATTTAGTGAAAGTATTATAGTCTTTAGTACTCATTTAATTTTGTGGAGTCTTAACTACTGTCTCTTTACATGGAAAAACTTGTATGAGAAAAACTTATGATGATTTCTGTTACTTTAAATTCAAAAGAGTCCTAGGTTTAATGCTTGTTGTTGCAAGCTGCTTGAATTACCTGTAATGCTTGATAAGATAATGCCCTTTTAAGAAGGCGGGCTTTGTTAAGACTTCAGCATTGTTGTTGCTAGGGTTTTTGTTTTGAGCAAATGGATTCTAGAGAATGATGATGGATGTAAGTATGTACTGAGTTTAGTGGTCATTTTAGATTTGGAGGTTATTTATATATCAGTGTATAGCAGAATGCACAAGAAATAAAATGAGAAAGCCCAGTAGTAGGTAATAGGTTTTTACTGGGTATTTGTCATCATGGAAAGACATTTTATTCCCAGGGAAGAGCAAAAAGATTTCAAAGAAACTCTGAATAAACCAACCTTTTTTTTTTCTAAAAGTTTGTTTCAACATTTTGTAGAAGCTGTTAAAACTGGAAAAAAATTGGTTTTCTTTGTTGTGATGCTAGCTTTTGTCTTCTAACATTCACGTAAAGGAGAAATACGCTGAGGTCGTTAAAGAGAATAATACTGATTTTATTTTTTTACTTTTAGGAATATTAATAGTGGTACTGTTTGCTGTGTGATTTTTTTAAGTACTTTATCATGCGTGATAACATTAGTTTACATCCCACAGTGCAAGTGGAGCAGATGAGTGTATAAAACCTGCAGAGGTTTCAGTGGGAGAGGTGGGTTTAAACGTCTTTCCTGAGGGACCAGATGGCTTACAGTAGCATTTTAATCTAAAAGCATTCTTGGGCACATTTTTTTCTCCACAGATCTTGAAAAGAATACACCAGTTAAAGGTAGAAACATGGGAGTTCAGTTGTTACGTTGAACAATACACCCGTGTCCCTTTTCGTCTTTGAATTCGTATCTTTTGAAGCCCTTACAGATTTTATTGTGATGGTTGTAGAATATTCCAAGTTAACAAATTTTAAAATCTTTAGTTTTCAAAGTTCTAAACTAGGCTCCTCTAATTCCTATGAGTTTTGGGATGGAGTTTCTGTAAGGTCTGAAATAGCAAATGTGGAAGCAGTGTTATTTGCACAAGACTTTTGTGACATGGAAATAAGAGAGTTGCAATGTACATAATAGTTACTGCATAGAAAATTGTCTAATGATCAGGAATTTGAAGTCTATTCTAGTAAACTTAGGGGTTTTTTTGTTGTTTTTTGAAGGAGAATGTGTGCTGGTTATTCTCCTTTTAGCTCTCCTCAAGCCAAGATCCATTCTTCGCCTGCTTGGGTGCCATGGGGCTCCTCTTGATGACCACTTCCCAGCTCCTTGTGGACTGACTTCCTGTGGTTTAACTCAGGAGGCACTGGCAAGATGTGGGGAGAAGGAATCATTTTCTTTCCGGTTTTACTCTCTGTCTCTGAAAGTGGCTGCATCCTTGAAAGACCTATCACTACTATCACTTCTCAGGGTACTCGCAGCTCTTACTGGATTTGGGTGACATTTCTGTTCCCTTCTCAGCTGTGTGGGTAATGGCAGCTGCTGCTGTTGCACTTGTTTCTGTGTGTCAATATTACTACCTCAGTATTGTCCCCCCCCCCCCCAATCCTGTCTAGTAATCGTTCCATTGTTAAAGTCTCTCCATGTAAACCATATGGGGGGTGAATAAATTTTCTGGCCAGGACCCTGACTGATAAGTCAACAAAATGCCCTTTGTATAGAATTCTAAGTCTGCTTTGTCTCATACTTTCTCTAGAGTATTAGAACATCCCTAAAAAAGAAGTGTAAAGAGGACTTTTTTTTTAAAGATTTTATTTATTTATTTTTAGAGAGAAGGGAAGAGAGGGAGAGAAACATCAATGTGTGGTCACCTCTCATGTGTTCCTCCTTACTGGGGACCTGGTCTGCAACCCAGGCGTGCCCTGACTGGGAATCAAACCAGCGGTTCTTTGCTTCACAGGCCTGTACTCAGTCCACTGAGCTACACCAACCAGGGCTAAAGAGGACTTTTTAAAATTAGGATTACTGTAGAACATTTCAGATTCTCAGTATGAAGAATAAAGCAAACCTGATTACAGAGTTTTCATTTATAAATTATGAGTTGTACAGTACAAAGGGGTATTGAACAGGTTATGTGAATTAAAACCCTGAGGATAGTGCCATTCTTGTGGGCTGGGTGCATGATAAAATCTCCAAAATTCAGGTTCCTTGGTAGAATTGTGCTAGCCACCAGGGATTCAGAGATAAATAACACCTTCCTGTTCTCCAGAAGTAGGTTATGTCTAGAGAGGGGGAAAAGCATGGAAACTTAGTATTTTTAGTAGTATTAATATCCCTTCTGTGCTAGTGAGATTATAAGGTCTATGCATTTTTTTACATTGACAAAAGCCAGAGAGTAAAGTGTCTAGCAGATAGACACCTGTGTCTTATACCTCATGCCCCTTAAGACACACAAAGGCTTAGTACCAAGGAAGGCTCATGTTTTCAATTACAGCAGTTTCTCATATTTTTTTCAGTGTTGTTTCATTGTAATGCTGTGATGCCATAGGAACTTAACTAATTTATATTAGCCTATGGTAAAATTGGCTGTTATGTGCCCTTTCACTTAAAGTTGTAGAACCTGTCAATGTTAACTGAGGACTTATGGTGCATTGGTGATGTCACTGATTCTAGAATAATAGGGAAAGGGCAAGTATATTCATTCAGAAATTTAAAAATAAAATCTTAGGTAATCATGTCTGATTTTAGGCAAGCCAGAAGAATTGGACCACATTGCAATTATATTTCTCATGTTCAAGACTACAGATACTGTTGAAAATTTTATTGAAAAAGAAAAAGCTTTCTTGTTTCATAGCGTTTTTTTTTCCTTCAAGCAAGGAATTACTGATTGTAGGGTAAATGTAAGTATTGTATTGCATGGCATAACAATGAAAGAATGTGGTATGTAAACATTAACTGCCACCTGTCAGGCACTGTTCTGTGTACTTTATACGCAGTAATTTGTTTAATCCTTAACATTACTCTGAGAGGTAGGAACTTAACCATTTTAATGATGAGAAAATTGAGGCACACAGACTAACTGACCAGTGGTGAAGGGCAAACCTGGGGTTTGAACTTGGGTAGTTTGAAGGCTATGCTCTTAACCATTGTAATACACCATGGTTTTTGAGTTAAAATTTAACAAGCCTACTTTTTAAGTGTGAAATTACAGTGATGTTGCATTTTAGGACAGAAGAGAAAAAATGTATTTCTATAGAATTCATATTGATTTTTGCTGGCATCACTTTTATTTATGGAAGCTAAAATTCTATACAGACTTCTGGAAGAGGTTTTACTCTTGTGTAACACTTTGTGTTTCAGGACTTTTATCTTTTACAAAAAATTACTTTATTGAAGTAACATTGGTTAATAAAGTTATTTAGGTTTCAGAGGTCCAACTAGTTCTACAACACATCGTCTGTATATTGTGTGTTCACCACCCCAAGTCCTGTCTCCTTCCAACACCACTTATCCCCACTTTACCCTCTTCTCCCTCCCCTACCCCCCTTTCCTTGTGGTAATCACACTGTTGTCTGTCTGAGGTTTTTTTCTTTTCTTAATCTTTTCACCTTTTTCACCCAGTCCCCACCCCCACCACCACCTCCTCTCTGACAGCTGTCAGTCTGTTCCCCGTATCTGAGTTCTGTTTTGTTTGTTTTGTTCATTGGATTCCACATATTGAATGGTGTTTGTTTTTTTCTGACTGGCATATTTCACCTAGTATACCAGACAGATTTCTATCTCCAGGTCCATTCATGCTGTCCCAAAAGGTAGGGTTTCCTTCTTTGCAGCCGAGTAGTATTCTCTTGAGTAAATGGACAGCTTTTTTTTATCCACTCATGTACTGATGGGTACTTGAGCTGCTTTCAGATCTTGGCTACTATAAATAATGCTGCAATGAACAGGGTATATATATTCTTATGAATTAGTGTTTCGGGATTCTTTGGATATATTCGTAGAAGTGGAATCACTGGGTCATATGGTTTCGGGACTGGTAAAATCATAAATAAATTTATATCTGGTACTTCAACATCTTCCCTTTTTTATATTCTACTTATGTCAGAATTTCAAGAAAACATCAGAAAGTAATGGAAATGCAAATATTACTTTACAGTCACTTTAGACAGCAAAATCAGTGGTAAATCTTAACCATATTGTTGGAGATGTTTATGTATTGATTATTTTAGAAGAACACAGCTTGACGAATGTGCCGAAATGTTTATAATTTGACATTTGCTGCAGACCAGTTAGCTTCTTAGGTGAGGACTCCGTATTGGTTATGTGGCTACAGTTTGTTTCATGGCTTTGGTCTGTGGCAACACTGGAAAAGGCTCTTAACCCTGGAAAGGGGAAGATAAGGTCAAAATAAAGCCAAGCACTCATAAGACTGGCTCTGTGTATACAGGTCAGCAGGCGGTTTTGTTGGCAGAAAGTTTCTGTCATCAGTTGAGTATAGTTTAGTTCAATCATTCGGAATGAGAAAATAGACTATAAATTTCACTGTCTAAATCTAAACCTGCTGAAGGAGTTAACATGTTTGACATTACATTTAATGACTCAAGTCTAATCAACTTGTTCCACAGATGGGATGGTGATAGGAAGATTATGTGAAATGAAATTTCCTCTGATTTAGCAAGAAATATTTTGTAGGAAAACATGAAAACAGTCTGCTGTGTAATGTCATTTGAGAACCAAACTTTGCTGGGCTAAGATGCTTTTATGGCAAAAGTAATGTTTTAAAAGCTAACTATATAGTATGTTTTAGTTAAGATGACCCTTTGTGTCCTTGATTGCTAAAGAGGTTTACAAAAAGGATTGTATTATCAGCCCTGGCTGGTGTGGCTCAGTGGATAGAGCCCTGGCCTGTGAACCAAAGGTTCAATTCCCGTCAGGACACATGTCTGGGTTGTGGGCCAGGTCTCCAGGTGGGGGTGTGTGAAGGGCAACCAACTGATGTATCTCTCACACACTGATGTTTCCCTTTCTCCCTCCCTCCCTTCCCCTCTCCCTAAAAGAATAAAAAAAAATTTTTTTTTAAGGGATTGTGTTATCAAATCACCCACTGACAGCAGTTGACATATTCATGGGAAGGTCACAATTTACATAGTTAAATGGCTAAAATACCTAGATTTTTATACTGATCATCAAAAGACCCTATATACAAAAGTCAAATCAGAACAAAGGCAGAGATACTGAAGCTAAAGAGGCAGAAAATCTCTATGTATACCAGAACCTGCAGGTCAGATTTCCACATCCTTGTTTCAAGTGAGCAGGTTTCTCACCTACTGCCTTTAACCCAGTGTGATTCTAGAAATGCTTCCCTCCATGGGAGGGGATTCAATTCAGCTCTGGCTTGTTAATGTGAGTAAATAGGAGTGCTTTGCTTCATAGAGGCAGCCAGGTCACAACTAGGCTTGATATTAGAGACCACATTGCCATAGATTGTGCTTTCTAGATGACTTCTAGCATTGTCAGTGACAGTAAACAGTTGAGAACAGACCTTGAGTCAAACCTTTTCGGGAAGGTGAGCTAAGTTCCCATGAACCACTGTCAAGTTTGAAGGGTCAGATGACCTCCAGCGAGAGGCATTCTTCATCAGGGGTCTTTTCAGCCTTCACTGAACAGGGGAAAAGCAAGGTCTTTTTGTGAGTCTGATTAGGTGGAAATGCCCTTTTAAGTGGCTTGAATTAGTAATATTTTCACACTATTGTGGTCACTCATGGTAAGAAAATACATCCTACAGAAGATTGGAGACAGTCCCTCTAGGTGAGTACTATAAATACCTTATTTCAGGAGCTCACGGACCTCACAACCAGCCACTTTTGGAGAGTGGAGGACTCCACAGTGTCCCAGCCCTTGGCTCTTCAGTTTCAAAATACCTGCTTGGAGAGGCTGGTTTTCTAGCAAGGAAGTTGGCAGGCTTCCTGTAGCACACAACTTCCCTTTGGCAGAGATGTTTGCCAGGACATTTTTCTGCTTCGTGTGATTTAGAGGTTTCATCTGATTATCAGCTCCTACAGAAGAGATACCCCAAATGTTCCAGAACAACCTTTTGCACTCTGCTGGAGTTGGGTTCTTGGCATTGACCTACTACCGAAGCTCAGGAGGTGGTAGGAGCAAGTGTGGGAGCCAGGGCAAGTGCCTGAGCCTCCTGGCTTTCCTCGGCTAGAGCGTAGCGCCTGGCTTTTCTGCGGTCAGGCTCTGGGGTCTCCTCTGCCCATCTTCCCACGCGGCGCACACCTTTGGCCACCTTGGGTGCATTCCTGCAAGGGTTGTGGTCGTAGATAACCAGCTTCAGACTTGGCAAGTGGGCCAAGCTGGGGAAGTAGCGGATGCTGTTTCGGTCTACATCGATGACCTCCAGGAAGGGCATGTGAAGCAGCACAGGGGGAAACTCGGTTAGCAGGTTGCCTGAGAGCCAGATAGTCCTCAGCTCCCGAAGGCGCCGGAGCTGACCTGGTAGCAGACGCAGGGCATTAGAGCCGGCATGTAGAGTCTTAAGGAGACGGAGCTCGCAGACCACATCTGGCAGCTGGGTGAGGCAGTTGGCCTCAACCCACAGGGTCCGAAGATTCTGGAGCAGGCTCAGTTCATTGGGGAGGTCGCAGAGTTTGTTGTTGCCCAGATAGAGTATGCAGAGCTCTTTCAAAGTACACACCACCTGGGGCAGAGCCTTGAAGTTGTTGAAATCCAGGGCCAGGATCTGCAGATTCTGTAGCTGCCCCAGTTCCAGAGGCAGGCTGCTGAGGTGGTTGTCGCTCAGGTAGAGCTTGACCAGCTCCCGGAAGGAGCACACGTGCATGGGGAAGCGGCGTAGCTGGGTCCCACTCAGATCCACCATCTTGTCCAGGGGCATCTCCCGGAGGTCTCCAACCACATAGTTCTGGCAGCGGTCAGCTGGAATGAAGGCCACGAGGGCCCTGATGGTGTTCCCCATGCACAGAGGCTGGAGGTGTGGCGAGCTGCAGCCCACCAACAGCCGGGGCTGCCGCTGACTACTCTGAGGCCTGTCCTCCCCTCCCATTATAACCTGGGGATGGCGCAACAAAAGCCAGTCACTTCAACAGAGAAAAGTGCTTCTGATAGTGACCTGAGTGTCAGCTGACAGGCCCAGCGGACAGGCAAGGTCCAGGAGGCCAGATCTGACTCCCACACTTGCTTGTCATCCCTTAAACCCTGATCTCCTCTATCAACATTGTTTTAAATTTGTTTGTTGCAAGCTGAAAATAGTTTCACTTTTTTTTTCTAATGATAAAATGAGACATTAGATAAAGATGTAAAAGAGGAAAGTGGAAAACACCCACAGTCATATTGCTCAGGGATAAATACTGTAAACTATTTAATATATGTCCTCCACCTTTTTGCTACAAGTAATCAATTTGTTTTTAAAAATTATCTATACTGTTGAGGAGTACTATGTTTTATCATAACATATGGACATATTTTTATGTTTTGCAGGTATCTACACAATTATAAACAACTGCAGAGTCTATTATATGGATGCCCTGTAATGTAAACAGGTCTTTGTCATTGGGTGTTTAGGTTGCTTATAGTGTGTCACTATTATAAATAATCTCCTGCACACAATGTGAGCAGTAATCCATCAATTTCTTTAAGAAACGTCTTTACAAGTGTTTCTGGGCCAAAGATATGGATCTTTTTAGGGTTTTTCATTAGTAGTGTCTCCTCCTTACCACCCCCCCCCCAAGTCTGAACTAGTATGCCTACTCTACAGGTGTCCATTTTCTTATTTCTTCATTCTTACCGGTGGTTTCCCACACTTTCAAAATTTGCCTTTGCCCTGGCTGGTATGGCTCAGTTGGTTGGGTGTCATTCCATATACTGAAAGGTCGCAGGTTTGATTCTTGGTCAGGGTACATGCCCAGGTTGCAGGTTCCATCACTGGTCAGGGTGCGTGTGAGAGACAGCTGATCAATGTTTCTCTCTCACGTTAATGTTTCTCTCCCTGTCTTTCTCCCTCTCTTCCCCTCTCTCTAAAATCAGTAAGCATGTTCTCAGGTCAGAATAAAAAAATTACCTTTGACAAGAGACAAATAGAAAAGTAGAAAAAAGAGAAGGAAACCCATCCTCCTAAACCTTCAATAGCTGAGAATGTGTTGCCATAGTGGATCTGGGCAGATGTAGCTAACTGCCCGCCAAAGGTCTGTGCTTGCCCACCACAGTGCGGAGTTGCAGGAAGCAGCTATCCAGCTGGGACATCTCCTAGTACCAGTCTAAAGTAGGGGGTCTAATTCTGGCCAGTGGAATGTGGGCAGAAGTGATATATGTCACTTCTAGACCTGGTTCATATAAAACAGGCTCACCTTCCTCTACACTGTCTCCATCTGCTAGCTGGATATCAACACCCAGGGTGACCTTAGAAGCCAGCCAGTATGTGGAAGTCACATGTGGAAGCTGGCAGGGCTTCGGTCATCCTGGGTCCCTGAATAAATGCTAGGATCAGAGCACCTCCCGCCTCCCCAGACATTCCCTACCACCAATTGGATTTAGGTAAATGAGAAATAAACTTCAATTATGTTAAGCCATCCAGATCTGGAGGCTTATTACATGCTCTTAGTCGATAGAGCAGTTGTTAAAAATGAGGAGGTAAAACTATATATATAGATATGCAAAGATATTTTTTATTAAAGTTGGGAGGGGGAAGCAAGTTTCAGGACAATTTTTTTAATCTCGTGTAAAAAAATAAGTATATATTCTTGTATATGCATAAAAGTATAAGAAATAACTGATTCTCTGGGGAATCTGCCTGACAGATTGGGGCAATAAGAATGCTGACTTTTCTATTTACACCATGTTGTACTGTTTGATTTTTTAAAACTGTAGCCATACATTACTTTTAAATTGGAAAACTCTGGTCCAAAAGAAACAATCCATTAGCTTACCTGCTTTTGGGATAGCGTCTGAGTCTGGGGGAAGGCTCGGCACACCCTTTGACCTCCCAGGCTGCCTATACTGAACGGAGTGATAGAAGAGCATTCTCCATGAAGGGCCACCCTATTTGGTGATGCAGGTCACTCTCCACCTTCTTTCCACTCAGTCACACTGAGTGTTCTTGGACTTCCAGCCCAGTGAATGTCAAGGGCTATTATCTTGAGTCCTCTCCTTGCTTTGTTGATATGTACCGTAATAACTAGCCTCTCAACAGGTCCTGGGCTTTACCTCTATATTTAGTGCGTCCAGTAGTGACCACAAATGGTCATGAAGCAGCTGCCCTGCTGTCATCCCTAGAAATGATAACGATAACAATTGCTACTCTCATTTATAACTAATCTGCTAAATACTAAGCATTGTGCCAGGTGCTTTACATATACTATGTATTCTCATAGCACCTGCCAGATAAATATTTTTATCCCCAATTTTCAGATGAGAAAGCTGAGGCTCAGAGAGGTTGAATAACAGCATCGAGTGTTTTTGAGCTCCCACTATGTTCCAGATGCAGGGAATCCATCTGGTGGCTGAGAAGATAGAAAGGACCCTGATCCCACAGAGCACGCAATTGCATCAGAGCATGTGTGTGTGTAGGGGGCTTAGATCACACCAGCTGACAGACTTCGCCCTTCCACACTGAACTTTAACTCAGCACTTTAATGCCAGCCCCCAAATGTGAGCTAAGAATAACCAGAGCTGAGAAAGACCTTTTACATGAAAGGTGGAGATCTGGAAGGTTTCCAAAGGACTCTGCACTCACAATATTCCCTATGCCCCCATTTTTCATGGTTTGTAGGGGTGAAGTCTATTTTTTTTTATTGTTTTTATTTTTTTAGAGAGAGGGAAGGGAGAGAGAAAGAAAGGGAGAGAAACATTGATCCGTTGCTTCTTGCATGCTCCCAACTGGGAACCTGGCCCACAACCCAGGCATGTGCCCTAACTGAGAATTGAACCTGTGACCCTTCAGCTTGCGAGATGATGCTCAACCCACTGAGTCACACCAGTCAGGGCAGGGTTGAGATCTTGAGGCTCCAGGAAAAGACCACTGGCCTCTTCATCTCCACTCGGCTCTCCTGGACCCTCACTCTGTTCATTTCTCACTTGTCCTCCTGGGCCATGTAGAACTTTGTCACTTCCCACCTCTAGCCTGGACTGGGGCTTCTGAGTCCTGTAATACGAGGCCCAGACTCCTCAGTGAGCCTTACAGGACCCTCCGGGACCAGTCGCTGCCCATCTCTCCAGTGCATCAGGGACTGTTGTCCTCCTCCCCTGGCTCCTGCTGGAAGCCAACCTGCACTAGTGTGCCAACCTTGCTTCCAGTCAGGGCCTTCCCACGTGCAGCCCCTGAGGCCTAGCATGTTCCCCCCACCCCCTTCTCTTTGTTCTTACTCTTCTGTGCTGTCCCACCTTACGTGTCATTTCCAGACTTTCAGAGGGAGGTGGTGATTTTATAACATGCTGTCAGTACTTCTCTCTGTAAATATTTGTTGATTGCCCATCTGCCCCACTGCACCGTCATCTCCACATGGGCAGAGGTAAGCTGGAGCCCACTGCCTGTCAGCTTTGTCGGTCTCTGCTTCAGTGCCTGGCACCTGGTGGATCCTCGGCAAGCTCAATAAATGAGCTGCTAATTGGCTGGTGAAGTAGGCATGTATTTCTACTCATAAAATTATTTTTAAATACTTAAAATAGGAAAGAACACATTTAACTTATTACCCCTTGTTACAATAGCACTGCTACAGATAGTACCTTGTGTAAAAAACTTGTGTTTTAAATATATGATTGTACTTACCATGTATTTATAATGTGACATATACATATAGTTTAACATATAAAAGTGGTTTTTTATTTGGGAATGGGGGAGTAGACGTGGGGAGTTTCAGATATAGAATAATCAACAATAATAAAGTTACTTTTCTAGGTGGTATTTTAGTCATAAAGTTCTTTTTCCCCCTAAGCAAAAAAGTATTGTACTTCTCTGCCCATGGTCATAAAGCCAAGGGTTGGGCCCAGGAATAAAGGCTTTTCTTTTTCTATCACCTATGGTATCATTAGTAGTTCAAGTCTTCTTACATACTTATCACCCAGTGTTATGGTAGATAAAACTGTTGTGGGAAATAAAGTGTCTTCTTACCTTCTTTTTACTGAGTAATAAAAACAGTTGTCTCAGGACTTTCATACTAAAGTCTTCCCTCAGCTCTGAAATGTTCCCTTCAAGCAACGGGTGTATCTGTGTCTGTGCGTGTGTGGTGCGTGTATGCACATGTGCGATGTGTGTGGTGTGTGGTGCCCTGCACATCTTTTCAGGCTAGCTCCTCATGTTCAGTCTCCGCTCAGTGGGCATTCGCTCCAAGAGGTCTCCCCTGTCACCCTGAGTAGGCTGTGACCCGAGTAGTCTGCCGCTTCTCCCCCCAGTTTCTCTCCATCTGAGCTCTTTCCACTGTTTGTGAGTGTTACATTTGTTTCTTTGTTCTCTTGCTCCCTTGCTGGACTATACGCACCCTGGGGCCGGTGACAGTGTCACTCCTGTTCACGGCTGTGCGTTCAGCACTAACGACAGCACCTCAGACAAAGTGGGCCTGAACTAGCGCAACAATAAATGATGAGCCGCAGACAAATGTACCTGCTCTTCTGGAGCACTTGAATGAGTGAGTGGATGGACGTGCTACTCCCAGTTTGATAATGTACACTCAAGTTAATATTTATGAGTAAATAGACTTCTTTCTATCATTGATTATCATTGAAGTAAGAGGGTGAGTGGTTCTGAGAAAGACTCAAAATATGTATACAGATACATGCACAGGAGAGGGCAAAAGAAGATTTACATTTGTGAGCACGTGAAACAAGTTTTCTTATATCATTACTTATTAATTACTGTATTATTTTCCATATAAACAACTGTAAGCCTACTTTTGCCCACCCCTCTATATCTTATAACTGTATCTATATCTACTCATATATCTTTATCTATCTGGTTGGAAGAACGTAGAAAGGAACTCCTATTTGCTTTGCTTGGAAACCTGTAGGATGAACTCCAATTTGGTACATCCCAGAGCACAATGCCAGGGTGGAATCCAAGGGTTTCCCCCAAGATTTCACCTGTAGACCTGCCCGAAGCTGGATTCCAGAGAAGTCTCCCAAAATTCTCTGTGAAGTTAGATTGTCTTTCAGTGTTGAACTGCCAGAATCTGTTCAGTAGCGACCGCTGTGCTAAGACAGTTATTCTGAGAAAAGGGGGCTCCAGAAATGAGCTGTGAAATGAAACACGAATGCCAAAGGAGTTCCATCAACCAGCACGCTGGAGCAAAAGGTGTGGAGAAATGAAGGGAAGTGGGGAGGGGCTCTTCCATAGCCTGCCCGTGAGTGAAGGGAGCAAGGTCAGGAGAAGGCCTTGCAGGGATTCTGCCTCACAGTCTCTAGGGACCAGCAGAGAGGGGGTATCCTCTCGGAAGCAGAGTTTTTTGGTGGCCTGGACAATAGGCCTTGTCTCTGATTGCAGCCGAAGGCCATTTCAGTGACCGCCTGCTCCCTGCATTAGGGGGTTGGGTTTGTTGTTGGAACATGGACCAGTGCTGCTTACTTCACTGGGGAGTTTCACGGCTCTGTAGGTTCAATGTAGCTGCACAAGTAAATGGATCCTTTCAACTTCTCAGCCTTTATCAGTGATTCTTAACTAGTGCTGGCTGGCAGTCTTGCTCTCCAGGAGCTGGCCATGTCTGGAGGCATTTCTGGCCATCACACTGAGAGTGCCCCGGCATCTTGTGTGCCGGGCCCTGCTGCTGCTGTCTTCCTGCAGTGCCCACGACAGACCTCACCACAAACTGGCCCAAAATGTCAATGGTGCTGAGGTTGAGAAACACTGGGCTATCCTGCCGCCAGCCAGTCCTCTTCCAGGAAAACGCAGAATTGTAATCGTAACATGGACACAACTAGTATTTTATCTCCTTGACTAGAATACATTTTTGTTTTCAGTTGTAGAGAAAATTTTCTTTCAATTTGAAAAAGTGGATTGGATAGTATAGAAATGCCTCATATTAACTATACTTTCAAGACTGCTTTGGCATTCTTGATATTCCCCAATCTTCTGGGTAACTAAATGGGTTGATAATGTGAATGCAGCTTTGGGTTTGGACCTGTGAAATTTGAATTGACTATAAACCTTATAAAAGTCTCATGAAGTCTCCTGTAAGTTGCTGGTTTTGTTGGGAGGAGTGGTTGGGGAGCAGGGGGACGGGTGGATCTTCTAATGCGTTTTCCACTAGAAATACTGTTACAAACTGGTACCCCAGGTTAATCGACAAGAGTTGGCGTAACCGTGGAACAACAGAAGCACAATGATAATACCTTGCTCACAGTCTTACTGACGGCTGTGCGTAAGATGGTTTCTACGTGATAACCAGCTCTGAGCTGCAGCTGACGCATCAGGCCCGGTGACTTCAGCAGATGGTAGACGCAACTAAGCTCTGGGCCACCTGGAGCTGGGCCCATTGCTGCCTCCACGCAGCCAGGGTTCTATCAGAAAGGAGAGGTTCGGTAGGAAACCAGCGGGGTCTGCCACGGGGATGTCTGGTGTGTGCAGGTTGGAGGTGGTGGACCTGAGGTGGCATTTCAGTGCTACCATTTTCTGCCTCTATGGCTTTGGTGAGGCTGCTGAACTCCTTGGGAAATCTTTACAGATATTTGTCAAATGGAGATAATAACAATGTCATGGTAAGGATTAAATGACAGTACAGTAAATACCCAGAACACAGGAGAAGCTTAATCCATGTCTGTCTCCCCCGCCCCCGCCCCACCCCCCGCACTGGCTGGGTACCACCTCGAATCTTTAGAGTATGTCAGTGTTTTCCCAGGGCACACCATTTGACTGCTACCAACTTAGAACCCCCTGGAATTGGTGGCACAACCTCATAACTTGGGCAATGACAGCCTGGTGAGTAGGGAGCAGCCCCTGAACAAGGACAAGGAAGCCTGTCTGGCTGATGCCGCTGTGCCTGAAGATCCTCGTGGCTCGAGGAGGTAAGGGACCCTTGGCACAGCCAGCAGAAGTGACAGCATCTCTCCCTGACTGCCACCTCTCGCTCCCCACCCACTGAGGAGCCCACAGTGAGATGAGGTGAATGGAACCTGGGGTGGGACTGATGCCATGTGCTCACTCATTCATCCCCCTCTACATTTTCAGGGTTTCTCTGATCCAAGTTCAGTCCAGCGGGCATCAGCTTGGAGAAGCAGGGGCCCTGGAGGAGTTTTATGAAAGACCATCCGCTGCAGGTTTTGCTCGTAAATATCTGCAAAGCTCCCCTGGGGAAGTGTGCTTATAGAGAGAATAATGAAAGAGCAGTTGTGTGATTGTGTGAGTAGACTGGGGACCTGGGGACGTCTGGCTCTGAAAGGCCACAAACCCACTGGACTCCCCAGAGGTCCAGGATGATCTGTGTGCTCCTCTTGTTGGAAAGTTTCTCCCATCTACTTCTGGTTCACCATTGCCTTGCCTTAGGCATCCCCCCGATGGTAGGGCTCAGCTGGAACACATTGTTGAATCCTGCCCAGGTTGAATCCCACTGATGGGTGCGGGGGTACTGTGGGAAGGCCCCAGATTCGGACTCTAAGATCTGTGTTTGAATTCTCTAATTGCTGTGTGACCTTGGGCCTATCGTTTAACTTCTCTATCTTACCTTTTCCTCACCTGCACACTAGAGGGTGGGACTTGGTGGTCCCTCAGGTTCCCAACAAGCTTGGCAAGGGCCTCCCACTGTGTGACTCTGTGTCACCAAACTGGTTGTGTCACTCACTTCTAAATGTGCATCAGGGGTGAGTCAAACAGCGGGGGTACGGGGTGGCACTGGAGAAAAACATTGCTTTGTTTTAGTGTGAATTCTAGAACACGGAGTTGGCAAAGACCTTGACCCAGCCTTCCTTTTGTGTGTCCTCCCAAGATACTTAGCAGGGCCAGAATGACAAAGGGAAAGAGAATGCATGGTCTTTGGAGGCAGAAGAGTTTGAGTTTGCATATCGGCTTTGTCATTTGCTAGGGTAAGCTAAGCAATTTCTCTAAGCCTCAGTTCGCTTACCTGCAAAATTTCAGTAGTAACACCCACTGCACGGGCTGTCCTGAGGTTTATAAGACAATGTGCTTAGAGTATCTTGCTTGCAAAATGTGTCTGAAAATACGGTTGCTATTATTATCCTTTTGTTATGAACGTTATTATTAGCTTTTGGGCTGGGATTATTCCAGGAAATCCTAAAGGATACTCAAGTGAGTTGAGCCCTGAGCCAGCTCTGGGGCTGCTGCTCTCAGTTCCTGGGGCCAGTCTGGCCTCCTGGTTTGGTTGGGAGGGTCTGGGTCCAACTCTATATCCTTTTGGTTCACTCTCCCAACTCCTTCTCCCACCATGATGTATTAAAACATAACTTAATCCTGCCCTGGCTGGGTGGCTAGGTTAGTCGGAGTGTCATTCTGCACACCAAAAGGCTGTGGGTTCGATCTCCAGTCAGGACATATACTTAGGTTGTGGAATCAACCTCTGGTTGGGGCGGGTGCAGGAGGCAACCAATTGATGATTTTGTCTCACACTACTGTTTCTCTCTCTCTCTTTCTCTCCTCTTCCCTCTCTCTCTCTCGTAAAAAGGAAGTATCTGGGGTGAGGATTAAAAAATAAATAAACAAACAAAAGAAAACATAATTTAATCCTGTGGTCTCCCGTGTAGGTATTTGCTTCTTTACCACAAAAATTGGCTTTTTCCTGACCTTAAATGGTACTCTGACATGCTGGCAAGATGCTCTTGTCTGAGCAGAACAAAGTCTCGAGTCTTCTTTCCCAGGGCAGAGAGCAGTACCACACTGGGGACCCCTGCTGGGGAACGAGCTAACGTTTTATAAATCCTTCGGTCAAGTGCTTTGAATGTTGGTCCACAAACCTACAGAAAATGAGCCGTAAGTCAGACAAACGAGTGGAGTGGCTAGATGTTCACAGGCTGTGCCTGGGGACAGAGCTGGCTTGCTCCTCAGTCAGAGGCAGAGCCTTGGAAAGAACGCCTTTCTCTAAAAATAGGACAGTTTAGCAGATAGCCTTTCCAGCAGATTTGGGGCAGGCCAGCTGATAAAGCTTTCTGCTCCAGGTGCCCCAGATTACTCACAGCTGTTTTTCCAGACCAAAGGACCCGGGGAGAGGGGAGACGTTGGCCTCATGCCACACGTCAAGTGCTTTTCACCAAACACTACGCATGAGGCAGGAGCCGGCTTGATCAGCCGAGAATCCTGGCCTGGCCTGGCCTCTAGAATGGATTAGGAAGGGCTGGAAATCTTAACTGTAACCACATTTCCAAACCCACCAGTCTCCTTCTTTCACTTTACATGCACAATTATTTTTTCTTTTTTATTTCTATTAAAAGTTGGATTTTCCCTTCCATTAGAAGTTGGGGGATAGAGTATAGCATAGTGGTTAAAGGGTTATGTTCAGGAGCCAAACTTCCTAGGTTTAAAGCCTAGTTTCTTTTTAATTCATAAAATTTTTTAGAGCAGTTTTATGTTCACAGAAAAGCTGAGCTGAAAGTACAGAGTTCTCATACGACCTTCCACCCTCCCCCACCACACACGCCTGCCACTGCTGTGGTCATCTGGCCCCAGAGAGGTGCATGCGTCACAGTCAGACTGACACTGGCTCGTCATTGTCTCCCCAAGTCCGTGGATTACTTTGGGGTCCACTCTCGGTGCTGTATCGTCTATGAGCTGGAACAAATGTGCAATGACAGGTGTCCACTCTTACAGTATTATATGGGGCAGCTTCACTGCTCGAAAGTCCCCTGTGCTCTGCCTAATCATCTCTCCCGTCCCCTCACAGGCCACCACTGGTCTTTTTACTGTCCCCATAGCTCCCCCCACCTCTGCCCAGAGTATCATAAAGTTGGAATCATTCAGGATGTAGTCTTTTTAGACGGGCTTCTTTCACTGAGCAGTATGCATTTACATTTCCTCCATGTCTTTTCATAGCTAAATAACCAGTTTCATTTTCAGTGCTGAATAATGTTCCATTGTCTAGATGTACTACAGTTGATCCATTCACTTCCTGAAGTGAATCAAGGACATCTTGGTTGCTTCCAAGTTGCCAATTATGAATAAAGCTGCTATAAATATCTGTGCTCAGGCTGTTGTGTGGACATAATCTTAAATTATTTGGGGTAAATACAAAGGAGTGGGATAACTTGATCATATGGGATGGACATGTAGTTTTATGAAAAACTGTGTTCCAGAGTAGCCATACCATTTTGCACTCCCACCTGCCCCGGGTGGGAGATTCCTGTTGCTCTGCATCCTTACCAGCATTTGGAGTCATCAGTGTCCTGGGTTTTCGAAGACTGCTTTTGTTTCCTCTCAGCTTTGGATGAGTCGAGGCAAGTCTCTAAACCTCTCTGCTTTGGTTTTCTAGTATGCGACACTGGGAAACTCCAGCCCCTTTATCACGAGGTTGCTGTAAGAAGTGAATGAAAGGAGCCGCGTCAGGTGTGTGGGATGGATTCAGCATCCATACATGCTCAGTACACGTCAGCTAAGCTGCTTGGAGTAGGTTGGATTTCTTTTCTAAAAAACACCTGAAGTCCTTGAGCATCAAATGATGTTTAGGTTGGGAGTGGATTCCACACATTTATTTTTAACAAGAGTTGAACCCAGGCCATCTACCACGCTGAGGACTTCGTATCATTTGAATATCACTGCTGTGCTACAGAGTGGGTGTCGGCATTTTTATCCACTTTTAGATGTGGAAAGTACAGCCCGGACAGGTTGAATTGACTTACCCCAGGTCACCTAGCTCAGAAGAGGTAGAACTGGAACTTGAACCTGAGTTTATGGGATACCAAAACCCAGCATTTAGTCCCTGTGACACTGCCTTCTAAATGTGTCCTCCCTGCCAACCTACACCCTGGGCTCGGAAATTTAGATTTACAGGGTCTTTCCAAGCCATTCTCTAATTAGGCAAGAAGACAGGTCCATGTGTTACTATTAACTGCACTTCAAACTTGACATACCAAAATGGCTAAGTTCATGTCAACTGTTTTATTCTTTTGATGGCTCACAGTTCTTCCACCTCTTCATCTGGTCAGCTCTCACGCAGCCTTCAGGTTTTGGTTTAGACTTTACTTCCTGCAGTGAGACTTCTGGGTTAGGTGCCTCCCTTGGCTCTCTTAGCACCTTGTCTCTTCCCATTGTAGCTCTTACCACCCTTTATTGTAATTTTATGTCTGGCTCCTCTACTGGGCGGAGCTTCGTAAGGGCAGAGATCCTATTGGTCTCACTCACTGGTTGTGCCCAGCCCAGAGGATAGCACTGGCCACCTATGTGGGCTTAACCAATATTAGTGGAAGGAATTAGTGAATGACCAGGCATAAAAGGCTGGTATTGGGCTGCAACACTGGGTGTGGTGTATTCTTCTACCGAGTCGAATACTGTGGCTTTATCAGCGTTGGCCCTAACCTCAGGAATTCGCCGTGGTGTTTAACTGGGGATCGTCCAACTTCTGGGTCCCTTTCTCCCACTGCATCAGCAAGGCAAGCGGTAAGGAATGAGGTGGGCAGGGGTGGTCCAACACCTGAGGAGCCTCCTGGGCTCTAAAGTCCTTCTCCCAACTCACTCGCCCTGCAAGCAGGGCATGAGCACCCAACAGACAACATCCAATCTCTGGTCCCTGTATTCTTTGTGGGGGTCCCACAGTGATTTCCCTAGGAACATGGTGGTTTGGCCATATTGGTTGTTAAAATGTCAACATACTTCCGTATTGATTGGTAAAGGACCCTTACCCAGAGCCTACTGAGTATTCCCCTCATTGCTCCAGCCTCCCTGGCCCCTATCCTGGGACCTTTGACATCCCCACTTTCCTTACCCGGGAAGTAAGGTGGAAATACCTGGTGCCACAGGCCCTGTTTTAGCACTAATAGGGCTGGCACCTTATCGCTTCAGTCTGTCTTAACAGAGTTTGGGTATTGCCCCTAGTATAGTCCTTCCCGTGTTCTTGAAAAAGGGCACAAGGAAGAGCAGGGAGAGGTGAGGAGGTGCAGGAGAGGGCTCAGGCAGCCTCCCTGCCCCCCCTCCCCCCCCCCCCGCCCCGCCCCGCCCCCCGGCACTTGCTCAGAACTAAGCGGATGCAGGAATTTGGACATTCCAGATGAGAGTGATGTAGTCCCCAGCCACTGGCTGCACAGAGAGCTGCTCTTTGCCTTACCTCACAAGCCAGCTCTATGGAGACGGTTTCTAGAACAGCAGCCACAAGTGTTTTTTAAATTATTTGTTGATTTTAGAGATACAGAGAAGGGAGAGAAAGAAACACTGATTCGTTGTTCTACTTATTTATGCGTTCATTGGTTGATTCTTGTATGTGCCCTGGCCCTGGGATTAAACTCACAACCTTGGCGTATTGGGATGACACTCCAACCAACTGAGCACCCAGCCAGGGCCTTAATAGCCGCCATTTCTGAGCTCTTACTATGTGCTCAGTACTCAGCTAAATGTCCATTTACCTCTCCTAACAACTCTGTGAGCATGAACGATTACTATACTGTTTGTGCAGATGAGGAACCAGGTGTGAGTTAAGGGGTGCCCAGGTCACAGAGCCCATAAGAGGCAGAGCTGGGGGTTGGACTCCAGAGGCCACAGCCCCACGGGGAGTGTCTCAGTACCAAGGGAGACAGACAGAGGTTCCTGGTGGGGGAGGCACTCTTCCAGAAAAGAGTGCAGAAAAGTGAAACAGATTTGTGGAGTGGGCTGCCCCATCGCCACATCCCTCATCCCTCCAGCCACCACAGGAACCCTTCCCAAGAGTGCTTGCCCTGTGCGTGGCTGCCAGGGCCTGTCTGTGCCCTGAGCCCCTGTGCTAATCTCTGCTGGAAGCCAGTCAGCCACCAGCTCCCGAAGGTTCCCTCTGGGCCACCTGCCCCGAGGGCATGCATTCAGCTGGCCTTGGGACCTGTCCTGGGTTTCATAGCAACCCTGGCTCCCTGGGAAGCACACTGGGGCAGGCTGGGCTTACAGAACTTTAGGCATGGAACTATAGGTCACACTCTTCCTGGGTGTCCCAGAGCAAATTCCTGCTGCTTTGACTAAAAAAATGTGGAAATCACATCTAAGAATGGAAAATTCAACAAGGAAAAACATCTTTAAGAATATTTTTCAATGAAGAATTTATATTATATCTAGATGCAATTATGAAAAAATATGGAAAGGATAAAAAAAGATTGGAAGGAAGCATGTTAAAATACTAACAGTGGTGTTGATAATGGGCTATTTATTTCTCTTCCCAATTTTTCCAAAGAGTTTGCTTTATAATGAAAAAAATATATATTTAAATTCCCCTTTCCTTCTGAGACAGCTTAGGTCTATCTTGAGGTGTTAGAAGGGAATAGATGACCAGGAGGAGACCAGCCAATCTTCTCTGCCCTTTGTGATTTTGAGTAAGTCACCTAACTGCTTTGGTCAGTTTCCCCATTTGTAAAGTGGGGGAAATGGCATAACAGTAGGGTTTTGTAGAGTTAGGGTGAACATTAAATAGGATAGTCTGGGTGAAATTTTAATTACAAGTCTGGGTCCTGAGAAGTGCTCACCTGTTCATTGTGATCACTAACTCACTGAGGGCGTTCTTCTCGGGAATATTATGACCACCAGAGGGCACTCCCGGCCCATGGAGGACACTGGGATTCCGGTATTGTGCCACCCTAGGTAGACAGATGTGAGGAGGAAGTACAGAAATGCCCCTTCCTTGCTTGCTGACGTCTAAGTTTCTAGCCATGTGCTGGGAAAGAAATCAGCACTAGAGTTGGAAGTGGCTGACTTTCTCTAGCAGTGGTAGAAGCTGACCTCGTTGCTCCCAGGAGTGTACATCTGGTTCAACTCCCCCGTCTGGAGCTCCTATGGGCAAGGAGGGCAGGCCTTCTCCCTTCTGTGTGGGATGGGGACTCTCCTAGGGATGGTGGGGGTGGAGACAGGGCTGGTGGGTGAGCCTGCAGTCTCCACTGCCTGCTTGGGCTATGGGGCAGTGCTCTGCTCCACGGTCACTGGCTCTGCCCGGCCATGTGCAGAGGCTGGGGCCTGGGCTAGGTGAACTCCTAGGCAGGTTCACGCAGTAACGTGGCTTCGTTCTCTGTGATTTGCTGATCTTTCTATTATTAGATGGGGCCTGGCCCTGAGCAGATCGGCCTAGGGCCGGCTGTAGTTCATGGGTTTTTGACTTCATGTAGGAAAGATTTTACAACATGAGTCCAGGTGAATATGAGGGTACATTTATTAAACCTGGGGACAACGAAACAAGGAACGGCTTAGCATAGAGGAAGGGCCTAGGCTGGGCTGCTGTAGCTCACTGGGAGGTCAGAGTAAAGGTGGCTCTGGGGACAGGCTCAGGGGATTAGCCTGGGACAAGCTGCCAACTGCCCATTGCCTTCAAGTTTAGGAGATGGTGCTGGTGAGGGAAGAGGGGAAAGAGAGCTGCTCCCCAAAGGGAGAGCACAGGCTGGGTCCTTTGTCTTGAGGCTTTTCTCTCTCTCTTGCAGGCGGGAACCTTAGGGGAGGTCTCAGGGGAGGGTCTCAGCAGAATAACTGTCAGTTTTCCAGGTGCCCTTTCAGGGTCATGGCCTCCGATTGGTCAGTGGCAGGGCAGGGGTCTTTGGTCATTGCAGTCGGTTCTGGTGCCCACCTGGTTTTGCTGCTTTTCTGGGCCTGCAGCTGAAATATAACTGAGGCCCAGATGTTTTCTCCAGGGAGAAAGGTCCAGGGGAGGAGAGGTTCCCCTGGGGGCAAGGTCCCTGTTTCTCCAGTTTTGCTCCTGTCAGGCCTTCCACCCTGGTGACCATCTGCACCTGGCTGTAAATTGCTTGGTCATTTGTATTCAGTTCTCTGCCTCAGTTTCCCTCTTCCATTGCCAAGGAATTTTCCCAGCTTTTTTCACTATCCTGTTTCATCTCAAGCGCTGGCCTCTCCTGTAAGCCCAGCTTGTCTACATATCCAGCTGTCTACTTGATACGTCTACTTGGATGGGGCTTAATATGCCCAAAATAAAACTATTCCTCCACCAACACTAACTACTACTACAACTAAAACAAAACATATAAGCCTGCACTCTCAAAACGTCATTCATTTACAAAACGAGGACTCCAGTGCAGACAGGACCGACCCCTGGAGTACAGCAGAGACGGAGCAGACATGACTCCCTCCTCATGAGGCCGCAGGGAAAGAAGCTGAGCGTCTGTAACAAGGAAGCTGATTATGCCGCTCTGCTGTGCATTGGTGCCCAAAGCAAAACACAAAAACCACAGGGAGTATTGTGCTTGCTTCTGGATACAGATTTGAGTAGGACCATTGGGAAATTATGACATTCCCCATAGAGAGAGATCAGGATGAGAAGTCTCAAGATCATGAGATGTAAAGACCAATCTGGTTCTTGGTTTGGCAAGATTTGGCCTCAAGAAAAAAGTGTGTGTATGTGTGTGTGTGTGTGTTGGATACTTGTAATGCAGCAGCATGATGGTGTTTTTCAGCTGTCTGAGGCTGGTCCGAGTGTGGGAAAGAATGGCTGGGTGGGTACGGACCCAGAGGCAGGATGAGAACCAGTGCGGCCTCATTGCCAGGAGGCAGCTTCAGCTCTGTGTGAAGTGTGATGTTCCCACTCACAGCGGGTGAGCTCACCCTGGGAGAACAGAATGGTAGCTCTCTGGAGTGATTCCTGCTGGATGGATCTTGGTAGAGAGAGTGTATAGAATTCTTTCACACAACAGGACACTGAACTAGGAGACCCCAACATTTCTTTCCCACCACAAGGTTCTAGGAACTGGCAGATTGGGGACATGGAGACCCAATGTGAATGCATTTACTGTAACCAGCCTGGAGCCAGGGGCCTCTCAGCAGCCTCCGAGGCCTGTTTCTTCGAGTCCTGCAGATGAAGAGACTCTCTATTCCATAACGTCACATTGATTCGAAAAGAGGCCTGCTAGACCGGAAGGGCCCCAAGATGTGGGGAAGGCCGAAGCTCCCGAGCTCTGTTCAGACTGGTGTGTTAGACTTACAGCTGCAGCCCTGCCTTCTGTCCCCATTCTGACCTTCCTCCTCAACGGGACTGATGTCCCTAGGTGCTGAGCACACCTGGGAAGGGCCTGTGGCATCACCTCCTTGATCTCAGACAACACACTTGTCTTTATTGCATTGTTCTCCCTCCTGAGAAGATCCTCAGCTGCCAATTTCTTGGGATCTCTCTTTGATGAACAGCCTCTTTGGTAGAGATTTTACATGTTAACAGAAGTTTTAAGAATGTGTGTGTGACTGGGCTGCCCTCAGTCCCAATGTGGTAATGCCCTTGGGTTACAAGGGGGGTGTCTGGGCCTCTTGTCCAGAGTTTAAGGGGGAGACAGGCCACCCATGGCACAGAGGTTACTGATCCAGCCTGGGAGATTATGTGGGATACTCCTCTTATTTTTGCCTTTCCCCCTTTTCTCCTACTTCATGCATGCTTCCTTCTTTTTCTTTCCCCTTTATCATCTTAGACCTGGGGATGGAGGACCCAGGCCCCTAGTAAGCCTTGTTCCCATCCCTCAAGCCCCTTCATTCTTGGAGTACATTCCTTTAAACTTTGAAATGTTCAAGTCCCCCACTGGTGCTGGGACTGGTGGGGGGTGCAATGCCAACCCAGCAGAGCATCCTGAGGCTTATGGGTTGTCCTTTGCCCTGTATCAGGCCCTGGTTCCAGGAGGGACCTGTCTGGCAAGTGGATCACTCCTGGGGGCCGCTGTGGTTTTTAATTTTTTCTTCTTTTTTGTGTGTGAGATTGGGCTTCCAGAACGGACATGCTGATTTGGGGTGACTCAAATTATTTACATAGACAGGGCCCCTGCCCAACCTAAAGGTGGTCCTGATTATCCCCAGATGAGGCCATGTTCCAAATCTCCTCCCCCAGGGGCAATTTCAAGTGTGTCTCACAACCTGTGGCAGCCCTGAGGGACCAACATCACTTCACCCTCAGTTTCGATGGATAAGACTGGAGGGCCCTCCCCTGGGGTTTGTGCACAACGTGCTCAAGCCTTGTCCTTGGGAGGCAGGCTGGACCAGGCCACTTGAGAAACACCCCACTTGTGTTCCTTTCTTCAGCCTTTGCTTCTGCGAGGGGAGTTTGCAATATTCTATTTTATCAAATTGGCCTGAGGCAGGATATTTAAGAAATTATGGACCTACATCTTTGACTCAGCAAAGAGTCACTTTTATACCTTCAGGGAAGTAACATTAAACATTCTCAAATTTTACTTTTGCTCTAAAGTCAGACTTCTCTCTAACTAATAATGAAGGTAATTCATGATTACTCCGTTACAACTTTGCATCAGATAGTGTAAATTGCTTCATATACACTATTTCACTTAATTTTTTGAAGAGATTTTATTTATTTAGTTTTAGAGACAGAAAGGGAGGGAGAAAGAGAGGGAAAGAAACATCAATGTGCCAGAGGAGAGAAACATCCATCAGTTGCTTCTCACATGTCCCAGCTGGGGACCTGGTCTGCAACCCAGGCATGTGTCCTGACTGGGAACTGAACTCGCAACCTTTTGGTTTGCAGGCTGGCACTCAATCCACTGAGCCACACCAGTCAGGGCTATTTCACTTAATTAATTAATTAATTAATTAATTAATTTAAAAGATTTTATTTATTTATTTTCAGAGAAAGGGGAAAGGAGGGAGAAAGAGGGGGAAAGGAGGGAGAAACATCCATGTGTGGTTGCCTCTCACACGCCCCCAGCTGGGGACCTGACCTGCGGCCCAGGCAAGTGCCCTGACTGGGAATTGAACCAGTGGCCCTATGGTTCGCAGGCCAGCACTCAATCCACTGAGCCACACCAACTAGGGTATCACTTAATTTTTTAAAACAACCTGATAAGGAAGGCACTGGCATAAATACATTTTATTGTTGATAAAATTGAGGCAAAGGCAGATCAGGTAACTCGTCCTAAGTCACCCAGCTGGGACATGTCTGAGCCCGAATAGAGCCCAATGTCCTGGCTCTTCCTTAATCACCATGCTACTCAATAACATAATGGCACAGTAGTAACAGCAAGCATTAAGTGCTTACTATATACAGGCCATGCACTATGAATTTTGTATGAATGAGCTCATTAAATGCTCACAATAATGAGGATTACTGTTATCTCCATTCTATCTGTGAGGAAACCAAGGCACAGAAGGGTTTAATAACTTTTCACAAGCAGTGGTGAAGCCGGTATTTCAGCCCACACAACCTGACCGTGTTGGGAATGTGGGTTTATGAGTGCAATATAAGGCGAAAATGAGCCCACCCTGCCCTCTGCGCCCCTGGGACACTGTGGACCCCAGAAGACTGTTGATCTGTCTTACACAACCTTCACCACTGAAAAACACATGGGGCAGGTGCGTTCCTGGTACCCGGCTGGCACTGTGCAGGGTGGCATAGTGCCCACGTGATCCTCACCTGCTCCTTCCGATTCCAGGAGGGATGGGATTGTGTGTGTGTCAGTGGTTTCAGGTTCTGGAGGTTGCCACCCACTCTGGGCAGCTCCGGATCTCGGGAGCTGTGCCTATGTCTGCATTTGGCTGTGTGTTTGGTGGGGTAACAACAGAGTGGTGTTTGCAGAAACCGTGCATGGAGGTGGCATTGGCTCCCTTGGCCTCGAGTAACAGAGGTGAGGCAGCTGCCGAGTACTGTCCTGGTGGCCGGAGGCTGGACCCCACAGGTGCTGATGGGACAGCTGAGGGACAGCGTCATTTCTGATCCAACGCTGGGCTTCCTATTCTTGTGCTCAGACTCCTCAGGGCTTCTCCCTCAGGCTCCCTGAGCACCCCCAGAAGTACTCTGAGGGAAGTGACTCTGGACTGGGTGCTGGCCACACAAAGCCAGTGTCCATCAACACACAAGTGTTCTTCTCTCTTTTTTTTTTAATGTTTATTGATTTTAGAGAAAGAAGAAGGAAGGGAGAGAGAGAAAGAAACATTGATGTGAGAAATATGAGTTGGTTGCCTCCCATATGTGCCCCAACTGGGGATTGAACCCACAACCTAGGTGTGTGTCCTGACCAAGGATCGAACCCATGACCCTTTGGTGTACAGGATGACACTCCAACCGACTGAGGCACACCGGCAAGGGCAGGAGTGTTCTTGTCTTTTCTATTCCGTGTTTCTCCTGAGATCCTGTCTTTTATCAACTTCTGATCCTTTGTGACTTTTAGAGGCTTTGTTTCTCAAGCACCGAGTGCTTTGACCTTCCTCCCAGCCATCCCCTCCCCACACCAACAGGGTTTGCCAGCTCCTTGCTATTTCTTCTTTCTCTGCTTACTGACTCTCCCTTTCCTTAGGAGACTGAAGTTGACTTTTAAAAGTTACGTAATTCTTTGTCTCCCCACTCCTTGCAGTTGTCCCTGCTACTCAGCTCCATGCCACTTGCTCTGGAGCTGACCCCGGACCCGACTGATGGGTCCTGAGGTTGGTGTCTGAAAATAGCAGGCTCCAGGCCGCCTTCGCCCATCGCAGGAGACAACCAGCCTGCCAGCTGCTGTGAGTAGCAGCTGCAGCTACGTGAAGCCGAGTGGAGAGGCTCGAGTTACTCCGGTGGGAAAGACACAGAAATGACATGCTGTTCCCGGGTCGTCTGGGATCTGACATCCCTGCAAGGCCTGCTGCCAATAGGGCCTGGTCAAGTGAGGTGATTAGTGCTGGTAGTCCCTGTGTCTCAAATGATTTGCACAGTCATGTGGCCAGGGAGATACTAAGGCTGTACCCACAGAGGCGGGTCAGAGGGAGAAAAGGAATCAGGTTTAACATGTCTGAATGGAGAAACACATGGTGTGGCTGGGAGATTACAGAAGTAAGTAGAAGGATGACCTGAGGCTCTGGGTTTTCATCTTCTTATTCTTTCCCTCTTTGCATAGTTTAGGGAGCAAACAGTTGGCTGAGGTCTCCATGCATTTGGGTGATGCATTAGTAAAAGAACTGAAAACTCAAGGTACCCACCAGGATCAAGTAGGCCACAACCAAGTGAAGCAGGCCTAACGGAGGGCAGTAGGGAGTGGTGGAGACTGTGGTAAACTGGAGAATCCTGGCAAGGAGAGAGCATTCAGAAAATCAGATTCAAACTACCAACCACCAGTTTTCCACCATAGACCAAAGTTTTGTATCTAATTTTGTCTCAGGCCACTAAGTAAAGGAATTTACTGGTAAATATCATTCTTCTCAGTATGAAAAAGACAAAAAAACAGACTCAGTAAAATTGCTTTAAATACTTCTACTGTTATACTTTCTCTTCATGGAAGCTGGTACTTCTGGAGTGGCCCAGTATCAACTCTTGGTAATGAACATGTCAGTGACCTTGTTTAGGGGCTAGTCCCTACATTCAACACATAATGGGAAAATCAGTAGGGTGAAAATCACCACTGGAAGTCTCTTAGAAAGGTACTATGTTGGGCTCTAATAAAGCATGTTTCTCAGGAAGTCTACAAGCCTGGATGCTAAAAATCAGTGAAGATTTTTTAGTAGAGCTGCAGCTGAAATGGTGAGCTTGCCTTTAGGAGCTGATCTGTTTGAGAAATTCTAGTGTTGTAACTTTAAACACCAGACTCTCTCTCAGCACATCAGATCTGAGGCTGTTCTGGTGGGCTTCACATCTGCTGCCTCCCACTCACTGTGAGGCATGTGTTCCTTGGGGAGAAGGGTGGAAATGAGGAGGCTCTTTCTTTACACATGTACGTAAGTGCTTATCTGTCCCTCGTCCAGGTCATAGTTGAATTCATGCAGGTGACACGTAGTTAATGTGACCCCGGTGGTCGGAGGACACGATACGCCTCACATGTGCACAGAGAAGGAAGAATTCAGGGTCTTGCCCTGGACCCACAGATTTGTTTCAGGCACCCAAACCAGCTTTGACTGATGACTGAGTACAACCCTGTATCATATCCAAGAGTTTCAGTTGTTCCCGGTGAAGGAAGGGATCATGAGATGAGGTGCAGCCGCATGGAAGCCGTTTGTAGAGACAGAGGCTCTAGGGTTGGCTGTCCTTCGGGAAAATGGTGTGTTTGCCTCATGGTTCATGTGCAGGCCTGGTTTTGAATCCCAGTTCTGCTGGTTATTGGCTCTGTGACATGACGACACTATTTCGCCTCCCTGAACCTCAGTTTCCTTATCTGTAAAGTGGACATAGTGACACCGCCTAGTTTGTTATGAGACTTGTGTGAACACGTGTGTGCAGCACTTGAACATAAAAGGTGTTCAATACACGTTGGCTTTCCAAGGTTTCCCACTACTGTCCAAGGTTGTCAGTGGGGCTGGTTGGGTGGCTGTATAGTTAACTGCTAATGCGTTGTTCTAGTTAATTGTTTTTGGCTGTAGTGTGGAATCATAGAATCAGCAATGCACCTAAGAGACCTGGGTTCAAATCCCAGATTGAAATTTTAACTTTTGTAAAACTTTCAGCAAGTTATTTAACTTCCCCATTTCTTCCCATGCAATGAGCAATAGTAGTTTGTGAAGATTGAAGAGATGTGTGAAAACACTCAGCACACCCAAGTACCCAGTAGGCATTGATTCTGCCCTTCCTTACCTCTTTCCTCTTTTTATCTCTTTCTGCCATTTGGGTCCATTTTCTCAATGTCCATCATAACCGTCTCTTCCTTCTCCCATATACAGGATCTTGAGAAATTCACTGGAACAGCATTGAGAGGAACCTTAATCACTTAATCTAACCACCCATTTTGGAGTTGAGCAAGATGAAGTCCAGAGTATTCAGATAACTTGGTTGAGACCACGAGGCTAAGGTTGTTGTCATATTTGATTGAGATTTTAGGTTTCCTAACTTTGGATCTAGATCTAGTGTGGGTAATCCATTTATTCATTTTTTCTTTCAAGCATTCATTCATCTAATTTTTTTTTTTTTGAGATGTGTCAGGCACTGTCCGCAGCACCAGGGATCTGCCGGTTGAACGAGACAGTGAGCAGAGCTTACACCCCAGGGGAAGGGGCGTGGCTGCCCCTGGGCAAGGAGAGTATATGCCCCGCAGGTACTGTCCCCACTATCGCTCCTGCTCTCCCCTAGCCAGCCCTGGACCTTCCTCCCTGGGCTGGGGGAGTGGGGGCAGCAGCGGGCACAGAACCTCTGAATCCCAGCCAGGAGGAGCAAACTTCAAGAGAGATGCCTGTGTTCTCACATTGTTTAGTAATGAAAGTAGCCAAAATCCATTTTTACTGGGAAAAAAATCTATCTGGTCTTTTGTTTGAAAGTGTTTTCTTTTTTTTTTCTTTTTTAAGATTTTATTTATTTATTTTTTAGAGAGGGAAGGGAGGGAGAAAGAGAGAGAGAGAAACATCAATGTGTGGTTGTTGGGGGCCGCGGCCTGCAACCCAGGCATGTGCCCTGACTGGGAACCGAACCTGCGACACTTTGGTTCGCAGTCCATGCTCAATCCACTTAGCTACGCCAGCCAGGGCTGAAAGTGTTTTCTAATCTTGAAAGTTGTGTTTCCCTTTAGAATTTGTAGGGTCCAGTGACCACAGGGATAAATAATGAGTCTATTATTAATATCAAGGATGCTTCCAATTTCAGAAAGCTTCGTTTCTTGAGGAATAAAGAGAAGATGAGATCAGTTCTCTTCTGAAACCATCTGCAAATGTCTCAAATGTGGCAGCAAACACCCAACATCCACCCACCACTAGGCACAGCCTGTTATGGGAGAGTGAAGACCGAGGCTGCGGGGTGCCCAGGACAGCTCTCAGGTAGCAGGAACGAGCGGTGCTGGCCTCCTGGTATACCTCTTCCACTTCTGCTGATCCAGGCCCTGAGTATAGTCTGGTGGCGGACTGCACCTGTCTGGAGTCCGTCCAGCCTTCTTTTGAGTGTTGAAGGGCCCTGAACTATCCCTGTACCACCATCACTGGCTCTTCTTTAGCAAGAGCTCCTTATGTATCAGGCTTTACTCTTGCAGTTTAGGCTCAGCCTGATCACAGACAGGCTTATTTTTAGTGGGTTTTTGCATAGAGCAGTGTCACGAGTTTACACACTCCAGACACTGGAAGGGGGAAAATCACCAGTTGGAAGATAAGAGTGGATGATACATTTGGAGAAATTTTGTATTCTGTGGGGAGGAGCTAGAGTTTTATGAGATTAGGACTCAGATTTCTCTTTTCCTTTCATACCACCCTATTTTTTAGTTCTCTCAGATTCTATTTTATTTTATACCAGTCTCTGATTTGCAAGAAATTCATGGAACTTATAACTGGCCTTTTAATAGGAAGGATTGAGAGAAACTCCCTCACTTTATAGAGAAAAATAAAACTGTATCCCTACCGAGTGTTGAAAAGATAATAGAAAAAATGGTAGGAGAATAATCAGGACATAGGGGTGGGAAGGATTTTTTTCAAAACTTCAAAAGAATAAAACAAAAATATTGATGAACTTGATTATATAAAAATTATGGATTTCTATTCAACAAAGAATGCCAGTGATACTTTTATCAGACACACAAAGGATTGGAAAAGACTGTTGTGATGTCCAAAACCAACAAGGGTCTATTATCATTCTAAAACCTAGAAGGAACTCCTGAAAAGCAACAGGAGAAATATAGATAAAAGGGCAAAGAACTTGAAAAGGCAATTTTCAAAAGCAGGGTCCCAACAGAATTAAGAAGTATATGAAGGGACACCACATGTCATTAGTAAATCAGATAAATTTACTACAGTAATCAGTAATGTTTGTCAAGTAAATGCCAATTAAACAGTGATTACATGTCACTCTCCACTTGTTCTACTGGAAAAATCAGAAACCCAGGTGATAGCTCATTGAATGGATCATTGTTCAGTTTTCAGTGCAAGGAGGAAATAAGAGGCCACCGCAGATTTTGATGAAATATCAAGAAAATTAAATAATTCTCTGGACAAAGGCGTATGAGGGATGGATGAAAGCAGCAATAAGCCACACTCCCTTGGGCCCTACGAAATGTATGATTCTGTTTATCAAGGTGCATAACTGATCACCTTGGATTTAGGCACCAAAAATTGATCATATTTCACAAGCAGCTAAGTAGAAACATTTGCATTTGAACAATAGATAAAGCCAAAGAGAGGAGAGTAGAGGGACTTCCGCTGAAACATCTGAAAGAGCAAGGCTGGGAGGAGGTTAGGTTCCTGCCTTGTAGAAGTGTTATCCTGAGGCCTGGTCCCCTAGTGTATATGGGATGCTTTGGGGATATCACTGCCTCGCCAGGTAGTAACACTGTCTACCAACAGAGAAAACCATCAATGTACGGCATTTCTTCCAATATTATTTCCTTGCAGTCCTTGAAGAAAGGCCAGTTAAAGTAAACATCATGGCTGTCAGGCAGCTGGGGTGGTCCGTTTAGCTGCTGTGATGCTCCGTGAAAATGGGCAAATTATAACACTGTATATCAGGGGGAGTTGAGGGGGGGAAGGGAGGGCCCTGCCAACTTCTTCTTTCAGAAAAACATAGAGGACTATGACCAGGGCTCACAGGTGGAGCAATGCCCTCCTGAATGCATGCACAAAAGATGCAGGCAGACTTCAGCAGGGAGGCCTCTGAGGCTGGAGAGCTTCAGGCCTGGTCTTCCTAGGGCATCCTTCAGAATTCCGGGCAAACTGCTGGCAGACTCAGGGCCTTGCAGACAGCACAGTGAGGGAGTGCACTTCCTGCGTCAGAGAAATCTGGGTCTGAGACTGAGCCCTGCCACTTCCTGGCTGTTTTTAGTCAAATTACTTCACCTCTCCAAACCCTCTGTTTTCTTCACCTTGAAAACGGAGATAATAGTATATTAATTCGTAAGATTCCTGTGAGGATTAGTGAGGTCACCTGTGAATATTACCTGCTGCTTCCTGGAGCACTGTGAGCACTCAATAAGTGGTAGCTTTTAGAGTTATTTTATTTTTGAAACCATATGTAGTCAAGCTTCATCATATGACAGAACTAGGAGAGCAGTACTCATAAGACATGGCCTTCCAGACAAAACTGGGGCCCCCCAACAAACAGCCACCCCAGAGCTCCTTGGAGTGAGTCCATGCCCATCCCCATGGTGCAATCCTGGGCCCCCAAAACCCCCAGTTCCAACATCCTATCTCGTCTCAAACAACCTGGCAGATACAGTCACTGGTCCCACATTGTGACATGGTTGGGATTTTGCTTTAAGAGTTTGAGTAAAATACATTCAAGCTTTGTCATTCTTTGGTTCCATAGCATTTGGTTGCACAAGTTTCATGCCCATCTTGGCCTCAGTTTTCTCCAGTGTTCCAGACTTAGAGTGGACGCAGAAGGAAATGGCCGTGGCTGCCGAGGGTGTGGTGGGAGAGTGTTGACGCCCACTCTCCCCCGCCCAGTGTGGAGCTGGAAGCGTGTTGAACTGGATTTGCTGACTTCTTCGGTTTTTCTGTTGGAGGCTTTGCCGATGCCTCATATTTTGAAAATCATGCCAAGAAGAAAGCAACAGAGTTGGCAAGAGAAGCTGTTATAATTTGCAAGGTGGGACAGATTAGTCATTAGAGAAGGAGCAAGACTAGGAAGGAGGGGAGGAGAAAAGGATGGGAGACTGAAGGGGAAGAGAGAAAAATGAAGTCATGAAAGTAGAAAGGGAAATTGGAGAGAGATGAAGCTATATGATGCTGATGAAGCTTAGGAGTATGGAAGTGATAATAATAGTGGAGCGAGTGGGAGTGAAATGGTTAGAAAGCCTCAAACAAAAATATTATAACTAGAACGAGGCTTTTGAGGCATTTTATGATCCATCTCCCTGTCTTTATAATTGAAGGCAAGAAGAAAAAAAAGGAAACATACAGGGAATCCTTTGTGTCCCTATTTGCAAAACTAGGGGATTGGGTTATGACCTACAAAGTGCTTTCCAAAGCTAACAGTCTATCAATTTATAAATCATACTTTTTTTAAGATTTCCTTATTTGGTTAAGAGAGATTGCTGCGGCCGGTGTAGCGCCCATGAAAACCGCTTTGTGGCAAATGATGTGAATGAGCTTGATTTTATTAGTTCTGAAAAAGTCAGGATTATAATGCCCTTCAAACTTTAAATAGCTTATGTGGTATGATTATTTTTTAAAATATTAACCAGCCCACAGGTGTGTTCTGGAACTAAGGTTGAACTTTTGGGAAAGTAGAAATTTATACTAGGACCAGGCCTTAGAACTTTCTGGCATTCCTCTGGGAGATTCCTCTCTTTGCTCATGGTTAAATTCTAGGATATCCGTTTCCTTGGTGTCCAGGTTTTCCATTAAATACAGCACGTCAGTAGAGATCTGAGAGCCAGCCACGAAGGTGATGCCGCTGGTCTCTGAGGATGTTTCTGTGTCAAGTAAAAGAGGTGGCTCAGGGTTTGTGGGCTCTGGGCTCAGGCCTGCCAGGGTAGTGTGGCTGGACTCCAGGAACCCGGGGAGGCTCCACCTTTTTGGGAATTTGTCATTCTCAAAAGGGTCTTCCTCAGCGGCAAACCTGAAAATGTTCTTCTCAGCTTCAGCTGAAATAGTCTGGGGCCTGGGGCCTGGAAGAGGTGTCCCCTCCCCTGAGGGAAACAGGATCAGTCCCACAGGGTCCTCCCGCTGCCCAGTGCTGCTTGGCTGAACCCCAGTGAACTCAAAGCTCTGGATGGAGGCTGTGGAGTCCCAGTGTGGGTCGTCTGACGTGGGCCCTGGTGCTGTGATCAGCACCGCGGGGACCTGCGGCATTTTGGTGGGGGAGGCCTTCACACTGGACTGTGGGGTCAGGCTCTGTAAGGTGCTCGTCCGGCTAGTCTCCCTGATCGTGGACAGTTCCCCCAGGCTGGAGTACAGCTTGGGGTCCCCCTCTGGGGAGAACTGCTTCCGGGAGGTGTGGTGGGCGCTCCTCGAGGGCACATCCAGCAGATCCCTGGCTGGGCTGAGGTCTCTCTGAGGGAAGAACACGGAGCTGTCACTGGCCTGCCTCCCATAGCTTCTGCTCCTGGGGCTGGAGGGGTGCTCGTGGGCACTCAGGAACCTCTTGACTCTTCGGATCATGGAGTGGCGATGGCCATGCTTCTCAGTGTCCCACAGCCACTCGTCGCCAGAGCAGTCAGACCCAGGCAGCCTGAAACACAGAATGGCAACTTCAGGGGCCTGTCTTTGGGGGCAGAGTCTCAAAGTTAAGCACAAGTTGGTATTTTTGCATTGGAGATTTTGAGATGGGTAGGGAGGGTGACTTCCACTGGGAATGGTCGAGCAGAGGCCCCCGGCATTTCTGGTTGCAGGATCCCTTTAAACTCTTAAACATGATTGAGCGCCTCAAAGAGATTTGTTTATGTGGGTTGTAGATGTTGCTGTGTACCCTGTTAGAAATGATGACTGAGAATATTAAAAAATGCAAGAAGGTACAAGCACACTAACTGTTAGGTGATGACATCACCATGTGGTGTGTAGCCTCTGGAAAATTCCACTGCACATCATGAGAGTGGGAAAGGAGGAACATTCTGGTGTCACGAACACGCTGTTGCCGGAGATGGCACTGCTGGGGGCACCCAGGAGGGCTGTTAGGAGAGTAAATCCTAAGAGTTCTCTCATCACAAGGACAAAATTTTTTTCCCTTGTTATTTCCTTCTTTTCTTTCATTTCATTACATCTACATGAGAAAATGGATGTCAGCTATACCTACTGTGGTAATCATTTCACAGTATTGATCAAGCCATTGTGCTGTATGAACTCATATGGTGATCTATATCAATTACTTCTCAGTAAAAGAAAATAACAGTTTTGAACTTAAGGACTTGGGTCTTGGGGATCTGCAGGGGTCCCCAGATCACACTTTGAGAATCACTGATCTAGAGACTTGAACATTAAAAAAAAAGATATAGTTTGTGTTCTTTCTCCCATATTATACATGAACTTAGGCCATATTTTCCCAGGACCCAAACAATTCCTAAAACAATGGGTCATGGCTAAATTTAAGACAGGGCAGATAAGTGCCAACATTTTCTGATCTCCCATGCATTAATCCACTTAATTACCACACTAGTCATGTGAGTTGGTACTGTTATTACTATTCACAGGTCACAGATGAGGAAACTGAGGCCCAGAGAGAATCACTAAGGCTGTGTAGCTAATGAGGGCCACACCCAGAAGTCTGACTCCAAAGCCTTCATCTTTAATCACCGTGACATTCGTGGGCCTTGTGGAGACAGGACAGCCATTGAGGTGGTGTGGCCTCACACTGTAGGTGGGCTTCCTGAAGGAGTAAGTATGAGGGATTTGCTATTGCTGAGAATTTTTAACATTTAAGACACAAAAGACTCTACTACGATTTTAAAAGTTCTTCAAGGCTGAAATAAAATGGGTAATTGAAATAACAATAAGGGCTAGAGGGTAATGAGGCCTACTCCTGCCTCAGATTGCCTGGTTCTTTGTCTCACATCTCTGGTTTTACAGTCGTAATGAGGTTTGAAGAACCACTTAAGGCTTTGCCCTTAAACTACAAGCGCTATGTTGGCTCTGGGAGCCACGGTGATCAGGCCGTCCTGGTCTAGTGTTCATGTTGACATCCATGGCGACAAGACGCTTTAACTATGCCAGGTGCATTTTATGTGACAAAAGGAAAAGGTAAGGACGGCATATTGTTGGTGTAGCCTGAAGGGGCAAAGGGAGCAGTGAAAAGAAAACATCACTCCTCGTGTTTATGAATAAAAGATGGGTGATTGAGATGATTAACTGGTTAAAGCCCCTGGGATGGCGTCCGATTACAGCCTTGAGCTGTTATTCTGCAGCCCCAGCCGTGCCCTTGGCTACCAGATAGCCTTCTGGCCCACCATCCGCTGTGCTGGCTCAGATTCTGTTACACTGACTTGAGAAATGCAGACTCATGCTCCAGCGGCCTGTGACCCTGCCGGTTGGGTTTCATTAGGTCTGATCTGAGGTCACACCTCAGGAACCATGCAGTTAGGGAGGACACGGAAGAGCAACAAGCGCAGCTGTTCACTAAGACCACCTTGCTGATGAGCCCTGGGAATTGAGGTAGGCAGGCCTGTAGCCTCCGTTTGGGACCTTGACTTTTTGTTCAGGATTTGTTTTCCTGAACCACACAATATTGTAAGAATTAACAAAAAAAAAAAATCTAGGAAAAAACATGTTATTATTATTTCAAAATTTCAGGAGTCCTAAAAGAGAAACTCCCAGATATTCTCACTATGCACTGGTGTGGTAGTTATGCACATTCGACTGAGGCAGACGACTGAGGCCCTGGGTCACAGAACGGGGAGAACGGACCACATGTGAAGAGCAGACTGCACGAAGGCCGATGCTTTCACTGATGTTCTGTTGATTCACCGACTGACATCAATACCCTACTGCTCCTTCCTGCCTCGTGAGATGGTGGTGCAGACGTGTGATATCTATCCGCCTACCCAACCGCGTGTACTGAGCATCTAGCATGAACAAATTGGTTGCATTAAGTTCAATGTAACACAATTTAAAAGGAGGGTAAAGGCATGTGCCACTGATCCTTGAACAGCATGGGGGTTAAGGGCACTGAAAATCAACCTGAACTTTTGACCCTCCAAAAACTTAACTACTAATTGCCTGCTGTTGACCAGAAACCTTACCAGTAGCAAACACTCAGTAAACATATATTTGGTATGTTGTATGTATTATATACTGTATTCTCACAATGACGTAAGTGAGAGAAAATAGTGTTACTAAGAAAATTATAAGGAAAACACATTTACAGTATTGATTGAAAAGAAATCCCCATATTAATGGACCCATGCTGCCCAAACCTGTGTTGCTCAAGGGTCAACTATACATAAATAGGTAAAATTGGAGCAAAGACAGTTTTTGAGTTGGACTTTTCACACAGAGCAGGAATCAGGGTGAGAAAGGACAGAGTACTCAGGTGAAAGAAATGATGAGTGAATAATGTAGCAGGAGAGTTTAGGGTGTTTGTGAGGAAAAGGAAATACTTGAGTCAGCATGAAACACTGGGTGGGGTCAGGCATGAGGCTAGAAAGGCAGCCTCGGACTGTGCTAGGGAGAGTCTCGCAGGCCAGGCAAAGGCACTCAGGCTCGAACCTGGAGGCAGTGGAGAGCTCTTGTTGGTGCTTGAGAAAGGAGAGCACAGCTAGCCTTACATCATTTGGTGGTAGTGTCCAAGCAGGCAAAGCTACCTGGAAAGCAATGTTAATTATTGTTAAACAGGAATGTTTTGAATAAGAAACAGGATTTGGGAACTTTCCACACCGTCAGTAAGAAAATGGGTCTTTAGAAGGACACTCAGTGGGCTGTGACCTGTGAGGCAGTTTTATGAAACTCATGCTGAAATGATGGGGGAAGCCCTCCGGTCTTTGCACTACCCAAGAGCAGTGTGGCCTCCACCTATGATGAACCTCGTGAACTTTCTTCTAAATGAAATCTTCCATGAGGGATTCATCGCTGACACACAATATCCATCTCTTTTGTCTGATAGTCATGGTTCCCAATATAACACAGAAACTGCAGTTTAAGAACAAAATACAGAATGGCCATCATAAACAAATAAACAAACAACAAGTGCTGGTGAGGATGTGGAGAAAGGGAACCCTAGTGCTCTTTTGGTGGAAATGCAGACTGGTGCAGCCACTGTGGAAAGCAGTATGGAATTTCCTCAGAAAACTAAAAATGGAACTGCCTTTTGACCCAGCAATTCCACTGTGGGATTATACCCTAAGAATCCTGAAACACCAATCGAAAAGAACCTTTGCACCCCAATGTTCATAGCAGCACAATTTATAATAGTCAAATGCTGGAAGCAACCTAAGTGCCCAGCAGTAAATGAATGGATAAAAAAAACTGTGGTACGTTTACACAATGGAATTCTATGTAGCAGAAAGAAAGAAGGAGCCCCTGCCATTTGCAACAGCATGGATAGAACTGGAAAGCATTATGCTAAGTGAAATAAGTCAGGCAGTGAGGGACAAATACCATATGATCTCACCTCTAAGTAGAACCTAATCAACAAAACACACAAGCAAGCAAAACAGAACCAGAGACATGAAAATAAAGAACAAACTGACAGTGACTAGAGGGGAGGGGGAAGGGGTTAATGGGGAAAAGAAGGGGAAAGGTCAAGTCCAGGAACAGGAATAGGGGACTCATGGGATGGACAATGGGGGTGAGGATTGAGTATTGGAGGGGGAGTGGGTAGGGCAGGGGAGAGTAATGGGGGAAAACTGGGGACAACTGTAAAAAACAACAATAAAAAATTTTTAAAAATACGTAAAAAAAAACATAGTTTAAGACTTAGAGTATACAGAATAGGATACATAATTTCCCCTTAACACCATCAATAAGTTATGTGACTTTAAATGAAATGACAGATAAGGAAATCAATTTTACTATAGCCTAATCAATATACACAAGAGTTAAGTTCTTACAGCATCTCCTAAACATTATAATAAAATGATATTGAATGAGATATTATTCAAGGACCTGATGTACATGAAAAGATTTTTATTTACCACTTGGGAGGCTTGGGTCTACCAGTTAGGAACTTTTAGACTTTCTATTTCTCCTTATTTGATTTTTAAAGTGCACCCTTAGCATAGGCCCAAATATAATACCACCTGAAACAATTGCAGCAGAAATAGTATATGATAGGACGTCAGCACCCTCATTATATTGCTATATATTAGAGAAGGTCAGCTGAAAAAGCTGGGTCTTATATTCTGGAAGTCACTTGGACTGAGCTAGGCAGGTAATTAGAGAAGGGGACATTCATGGAAAGTGCCATGCAGCCATTAGTGTCCAGAAGATGGAATTTGAGAACTGACTCTGTGGTGAGAAAAATCATTTATTGGGGGAGCTGGCGGATCCAGGATCACTGCTGCCCAGCTGACACTAACTAGCTGTGTGACCCTAGGAGACCCAGTTAGCCTCTCCGGGACTTAGCACCAAACTTGGTAAACTGGGGACAAGCTTACCTTACTCTATCTGCCTCACAGGTTGCTTGGGAGTTCAAAAGGAGTAATCTATATATGGGAAAACTCTGGAGAGTAGAAAAGATATAAAAAGAACTCTTTTGATGACTGGCAAACTTTCAAAAGTGGTTTCTGAATCACCACTGACTTGTTGATGTGATTGGAGGAAATGGCATTGTCCGCCTCAAAGTCACTCTGTCTTCTCCTTCAAGAGTGCCCTTTATTTTTTTTAAAAGAGTTTATTTCTTTATTTTTAGAGAAAGGGGAAAGGAGGGAGAAAGAGAGGGAAACACCAAAGTGTGTTGCCTCTCACACGTCCCAAACTGAGGACCTGGCCTGCAACCCAGGCATGTGCCCTGACTGGGAGTTGAATGGGTAACCCTGTGGTTCACAGGCTGGCACTCAATCCACTGAGCCACACCAGCCAGGGCAAGAGTGTCCTTTAAAAACGTGTTAGTACACCTCGGAGCTGCCACCCAACAACTAACACATTTGAAGCGATGCTGTAACAGCCATTTAGTGGTGAGACTAGGGCACTGGGTGAATGAAGAGGAAATACACAGAGGAGAAGAAGGTGGATTATTTGAGGGAAGGAAGACAGGGCCACTCAGGTGGTGGGGACGCCTGACCTTACCTTGCAATGTTGTGTTTTGTGCCGTTTGCAGACATTGCCAAACCCTGCAGTACAGACACATTTGCTGCACAACAGAAATCATGCATACAGAAATATAGAAAAAGTGAGAGCGAGAAAGGCTATGCCATGTATTGGGCTGTTTTTGAAAGGGAGGAGGAAGGGTCGGTGCAGGAGACAAAATAGGTTGCATTAAGCTCATCAGGGTAGTTGGTTATCGCTTGGTCTAGAGCAGGGGTGTCAAACTCATTTTCACTGGGGGCCACATCAGCCTCGCGGTTGCCTTCAAAGGGCCGAACGTAGAGCTCCTTGCCCCTAGTTAACAAGTAGCTACATTTATACAGTCCTAAAATTATATTCGGCCCTTTGAAGGCAACCTCGAGGCTGATGTGGCTTCCAGTGAAAATAAGCTTGACACCCCTGCTCTAGAAGGATGGAAAGTGTGAATTATTTCTGCAGGTCAGATTATTGTCTGGATTGGGGTCAGTGTTCCTACTTGAATTTCAAGTATTAAAAAAACAACCTCCCAATTTTTCAAAGTATCTATTGAGTACCTACAAAACTACCAGCCCCACAATCTTCCTTGCCAATGACAAAGCTCCAAGAGCAGCAGCAGTGGTGATTTAGTGGAAGGTCTTGGCGAAGATGCTTGGGCTGGTAAGGGGTGCGGAAGAACACTCTTGGCCTCTGGTTGCCATAACAAAGAAGACACAGGAGATGGGTCAGCAGCAGATGGCTGCCCACGGTCAGGATTCCTGGGGTGGATCTAAGACTGAAAGACCAAAAGAACCTGGAAGACACTCATAGAGTGAATGTGTTTTTTTTCAAACAAGCTTTTTGCAAAGTGACCCTCTTCTCCAGTGTGATGAGGTAAATATAGAGCTTCAAAAGACTGAGGGATAAAACTGGGTGATGCTTGCCTTTTATCCTTCTGTGCCACTTTGAAAGTGGTGTTTTGACATTTTAAATTCAAATAATAAGAGGGCATTTAACAGAATTGAAATGAAAAATTTAGGAAAATGATATTTATATGAGTCCTTTTCATGTCAGATTTATTGTTTGCAAATCGCTAGTGCACACAAAGTCAGGCTTGGAGGGAGCCAATAATTTGCCTGAAAATCTGTCAGGGCAAAAAGGCACAGTGTGTGGAGGGGCATTTATTCACAGGCAAGGCAAAGTGTACTCTTCAGACCCATTAGAGGCAAATGCTGTTATTTTTAATCTTCTGCGCTGCAGAATCACCCTCAAAGCTGCAGTCAAGGATTTCTAAGCTGGGCAAGGTAACCCTCAGGCTGAGTGGGGTGGGAAGTGTGGGGCCAAGCGCTGTCAGGAACATCCAGGGGACGGAAGGTGTGTCCTCCCAGTCCTCTCTCTGCTCCTTTGCTGGGGACACTTTCGAACTAGTGGAGCACCATAAGAGGCACGCTTAGCTCAGAGAGGCACACAAAGCTGGCAAGCTGACCTCTGTGTCTCCATTACTTCTCTGCTGGTTTGGACCAAGCACGACAGCAAATCTGGTTGAAGAACAGGTATATCCAGCCTCATGTTACCACTCTGGTTGTGGTCTCCACCGGCTGATGCAAAGAGAAATTGTGGCCCAAAGTAGGGGTTCACTTACTGTCTCCCACCTTTTAGTACCATCGTATTCTACAGTTCTGTTAGAAAAGAAAATTAAACCATCTATATCTTTTGTAACTTTCAGAAGGTCAGAGCACTGATGGCCACCCCATGCCGGCATATGAGAGAACCCCGGGGCTAAGCTCTAAAATTATTAACCTAATGCACATTCATGTCCTCGGGAGGTTCCACCTCTCCTTCCTTTCTGGTGCATTAAGTGAAAATCAATGTTCCAAGAATACATTTTTGTTCAAGTGGGTGATTCAGAATTCAAGATATTTTCGGCTGTTTATGGCACACACATGCATTGTTATATCTTTCCTTCTAAAGTAAAAGATATTTTAATGTAGTTGGCTAAGAAAGGATTACTGAATAAAACATCCATCTAGAAGTATATTGAACCACACTGTAATAAAGTCTTTCCTCACTAAAATACATATTTTGGTATATTTGAGTTAATATCACTAAGGATACTTTGGAACTACTATATAATTCTAAATGTTTATGTACATTAAATACATTTTGTATAATTGCAAAAAAGTAGTTGTATTACTATTATATATTCTTAGAACTTTTGGAATGAAGATAGATAAGTAGAAGTCATTATTTTTGGGTAGGTGGTTATAGTTTTTATGTAAATCTTAAATAAATTCCTCAACTCTTAAATAGGAGGAATTCTAACAAGAATTTGAATATTTCTCCTCTTTACTAAATGAGTCCTTAGTTGACTTCATGGACACCTTCCTTGAACTGACTGTAAGTGTGGGGAAACTCTGGCCGGTCTGAACCCTGGCGGAAGGCCCGATGAAACAGCGTTCTGTGAATAGGATCTCAGTCAGCAGTTTGAGGTTCAGGGGCTGAGCATGTGCAACTGGATTAGGACACTTAGAAAGAGCACAGTCCAAGCGCACACCCCCACACCCTCATGATGTGCTTGTGTGATTCGTTTCGTAATGCTCCAGAATTCTGAAGCCTTTAGTTGCTCTGGATGTATATTTTTGTTAGGGTTTTCCAATGCCTTTAAGGGATTATTGCTCTTTACCATTGGCCATTCTCATTTTCAAGGCAAGATTAAAGGGAGTTGTGAAACTTTGGGTCTTTAATTTCCATATATTCCATTCCTCAGAAACTTAGCAAGTTGTGCTAATGGATAATTCCAAGTATTTAAAAAATTATAAGAATTTTGGAGCAACTTGTGATGGTATAACGTGAAGAATGGAATGCTTATTCCACCTCAAGCGAGCTGTGTGTGGTAGGCTAGGCCTGGACCTTACTTTCTGTTTTTTGTTTTAAGCAAAAATTTATTTTCCGCATTGCTGGCTTGAGCTTAAACATCCTAAGTCTGTTTTGGTGAAGTGAGGTTTATCAAGCATAGTGTTGACTTTTGCCCAAAGAAGACTCATTTTTATTCCAGAGCTTGGGTGTGTTTTCTTGGTGAGCCTCTTAGGGACGATTCTTCTGGTTTTTTTCTGGTTTTTAAACCTTGGTTAATAGTGTCTCCCTGGTTAAACTAATGAAAAGATGCCTTAATTAAAACAGCAGATTAGTGTTTCACATTATGACAAAAGAATATACTAATCAAATTAAAATGAAGTCATCTCAGCTGTGTGATGGAAAAGAGTTCAAATAGGAAAGGGTTTTTTCATTGCTCAGTTAATTCATAGAACAGTTTATTAAGTGGACCGTGTTGGCCACACGATAATCAATACTATTTATTAAATTCTCAAGACAGGTATATTTGTGAAAATAAATATTTTTGTAAATAGAAATTTCTGTTTTGGGTGTTCAGTTCAGATTTTCAACTGGCCTCTTTCATTCAGAGTGGACATTGTGAAGTTGACTTTTAATATGCCCCATACAAAGACTGGGAGATAGAAATTCAGCACTTAGTGTTAGAAATTACAAAATATAATTTCAAAATGGAGGCTTTTTGGTCCCAGATTGGACAGAGTAAGATGGGCCTCGTTGAAGCTTCCTCTGGGTTAAGACACGAGATGAGCGGATGTGGACTGAACACTGAGTCCCTGTCACTAGCTGCAGGGGCTCCACCTCCCCACCGCCCCTCCCTCCAGCCTCAGCCCCTCCCTCCAGCCCAAGTGCTGAGGCCCCTCCTGGTGACTAGCCCAGCTCCCAGCCTCCCCCGTATTTTCTCTAGGATCTTGCTTTGTCAACCCCCCAGCTCCCCGGTCTTCCTTATCCTCCAGAGGGCTCCTTGTGCTCAGCCTACCCTTTTTCCTTCCTTTGCCAGAGCAAGATTTATCATTTTGTTTCTTTATTACATCTTGCTTTATCTCATAAAGGGTTTGACGTGGCTTATAAAAGTACATACAATGCAATAAGACATAAACTTAGGCTACTCTAGGAGAGCTAGAAAAAAGAACAATGACAAGATGAGACCTAGCAATACGTGCCCCCAAGCCCCACAGACTTACTACAGGTGGGCTACAAATCTAAGTTTCAGCTTTCGGCAACCAAAAGGAGACCATCATCAATAATAAAACTCACAGTCTGTAAGATAAATAGTGTAAGAGTTGCCCAGGAGAGGCAAAGCTTTCTTTTCCCTACTGATGTCTGAGACAAATTGTTCCCTGAGGAAAGGCACGCTGAGCCATACTGCAGACAGTTCTGCAGTAAAGGCCAGAAGGAGTCTTTCCAATGAATCTGTCCAAACAAGACCAGGACACAAAGCGCACTTCAGCAGAGATGGTGAGAGAACTTCTTCGGAATGGTGGCAGCAGGGAGGAGGGCAGCTTCTCCTTCCTTTTGAAAAATGCTTAATGTGCTCCCATCCTTAAATGTTCTTAAAGAAATATGCCATTACCTTCAACTCCATGTCTCTTACTGTATACTGTCTAGTCAGACTCTTCCCCCAATCCAGATTTCTCAAAAAAAAAAGTAGTCCATAGATTTTTAATTAATAAAGGAATTATTGTGAGGATAAAACTTTGTTTTATTTTTGTCTCTTAGTAAGTGGAATTGTGGTTGTATCTGCTTCACAATGATCCGGAGGCAGGGAGGGTAAAGGTGAGTGGGATTATGGATAAACCAAGGTTGGCCATAATTTGACACTTGAAGGTGGGTCCCTGGAAATTTATTATGACTTGTTCTCTACTTTTACATATGTTTGAACTTTTCCACAATAAGATTGTATTTAAAAACTAGTTTCCACTGGCAGTCTTGGAATCCTTACCTCCCAATCACGCCTCAATTTACTGCAATTTAGCTTCTGCCCAATCCTGTCACTTGTCTCTCATGACCTTAAAATTCAAACTCCTATGACATTTTTCAGGCTTTGCATTGAAACTTTGTAGCCTTGCCCTGTACAACAAGGGATTCTCTGTGTTCATCTCCTGCGTTTGTACTGACTACTTCTGTACTGACTCTTTAAAGGACTCCTTTTCCTCTGACGACCCTTTAAGTGGTATTGTTCTATCTTTTGTACTTGACACTGTCCCTGGGTGCTCCCACCCACTTTAGGGCTCGACTAAAAACTCATGTACTGATAGCAGTGAAATGCATATCCTGCTGGTCATCCGTGAATTGCCCAGAGATGCCTCAAATTCAAAACAAGCATAGGGGAGCCCATCAATTTTTCCTCTGAGCAGCTCCTACTTTTCTTCTCTCTATTGTCTTTTGTCCATTACCAATTATACAATTGTACTTAACTCCTCCTGTCTTGAATCTGCCCCTATGACTTCTCCACTGTCTACATCCCTTCTAGTGCCAACCTAGTTCAGGACCTTCTCGTCTCCTGTCTAAACTATGCTCAGAGCCTGCTAATGGGTCTCTCTGGCTGCAGTCTTTTCTCTAGCCATCCATCTTTAGCCGGCTGCTAGGCTAACCTATCTGAAACACACATGTGACTCTGTTGTTTCATAGCTTTGGAGAAAGGTTGAAGCTCTTTACCCAGACTATTAGACCTTCTATAATCAGCCCTTACCTCCCTCTCTGGATTCATGTCTTGGCTCTTCTGCTTTGCATGTCAAATTGTTGCTCTAATAGAGACAGAGAGCAGAAAAGTGGTTGCCAGGGACTGGGGTGGGGATAGGGGATGGGGAGACACTGGTACAAGGATACAGACTTTCAGGTGGGAAATGAATAAGGCCTGAGGATCTAATGAAAACTGTGGTGACTATCACTGATAACACTGTTGTATAACTGAGCTTTGCTAAGAGAGAATTTAAATATTCTCACCCTCTCCTAAAAAAAGGCAACTATGTGAGGTGATAGATGTGATAATTAACTAGGTGAGGGAATCCTTTCACAATGTATATGAATATTAAATCATCACAGGTATACTTTAAATATCTTACAGGTTATTTGTCAACACTACTTCAATAAAGTTGAAATTTAAAAAATAATACTCTAAAAACATTATCATTCCTTTCTGTCTTGGCTCACATTGGTCTGGAATGTGCCCTTGGTAAAATCCCCCACACTCCTTAACCAGCTCTTAATTATTCTTACAGATGCATGTTAGACCCCCTCAATTCCAAGAAGCCCTCTCTGATTCAGGAAGCTAGGTGAAATGTCTCTTCATTGTGCTCCCTAAGACTCTAAGCATTTCTCATTTCCCACATTATAACTTGTCTCCTTGTTAAGAGTTTAAGAGGCAGTTTTATTTTTTGCCTGTCTCGAGCATCTGGCCTAGAACCTACCATATTATAGGGCTTAAAATGTTTTACTTTGACAAATGAGTGAGCACATTCCATATGTGAAGATAAAAGGGAAAACATGATGTGTTAAATCTGTACTTGGGATGCAAAAGGAATAAACTGATTTCAGTAGTGCATATTTGGTACATACGTAGAAGATAGGGTAATATTTTGGACACATTCCTGAATAGAGAACAAAAAAACTGCCTCCAAGGAGTTCCCTTTTTATGTGGGAACGACAGTGTGCTGACTGCGACGAAGCGGAGTGATTTCTCAGGTTGCCCTTGAGCGGCACTTTTGCTCAGTTACTGAAGGGTGTTGGCTTGATTTTAGAATTTCTGGGTCATGGGAATTGTAGTTACAAACCTAAAATGTTGATATGAAAAGATAAGGGAAATTTGATTTCTGAATTAAATATGCTGGGAACATACACCTTAAATAGAGTAAGAAAACAAAAAAGTCTTACTCAGGAAAGGATTGTATGTATTTGTCAAGCAGAAAACACTTTTCTGAAATGTGTGCATCCATGTGATGTTGATACCTGGTCTTCACCTTGATGTGAAGAGCTCAGTGTGGCTCAGTCATCATCAGCAGAACCACCTGTGCTACAATAACCCTTATTTTTATCTTCTCTTTCACCCAAGCCTTGGTCAGATGGATCACTTGATATTGACCTTGTATTTGGTTGGTGGGCAATTAATTCAATGCTCAGGGAATTATCTATAATGATTTTAGAGGCCATCTATTGTTTTGCCAGCTGCCGCAAACCATTTACCCCTTTCCTGGTAATATCACCCTAATTTTTCTTAAGACATCACTCATTCCATATGGTTGGTTGGGGCTGACCACACCCCTTGGTCCAAACATGAACAGGTCAAGCAGCCTTGGCTAATCAGAATACTATGTCTTCCTGCCCATAGTGATTGGTTCAGAAATGAGCATGTTAGTTAAGCTCAGCCAATCACAGCAAATCTAGTATTTCAGTTTTAGGAGTTGGGAAGAGATACACTCTTTCCATAGGATTTGCTGAGAAGTTAGGTGTATTCCTGGAGCTGCTGGCCACCATCCTGTCATTTTACCATCAAGAGGGGACAACTACCTGAAAGCTGAGCCAGTAAAGAGAAAAGCCAAACTGAGAGACACTAATGGATCAAAGAGGGCATTCCTGGGAGCGCTGCCTTCCAAATGCCTATATTCCTGAGGGATCTTTCCTGGACCGTGAGGCTGCCCTTCCATGGTCCTCGTTCACAGAGAAAGTCGAGGTCAAGTGAGCTTTGGCCTAGTGGTTTCTCTGATCACTTGGTCCTAGTGGAGTTCATTTAAATGTCTCCTGAAAACCTCCCTTAACAGGCTCTGGCCTTGCTGGGGCCTGTCCCTGTCAGGCTAGTAAACAGGCCATCTTAATTAGAAGAGCCTGTCTGACATCTGATGACTTCTCACTGCATTCTTCAACACTGCATCTCCTGATTGTCTCTCAAGCATTTATTTTCTGTCCCAAATTTACAGGATTAGAATTTAATTTGAAAAACAGCTTAGCTTTGTTTAATCTTTCTGTAACTAAGTTTGATATCCACAATTAAGAGACCTGTAGTAGTGGATAATAATAATGCTGTATAGTTATATCTAGAGTGTTTTTATGTTTATAATCCTGTTTAATTTTCCCAATAATCTTTTGGGGTAGGTATTTTCTCTGAGGTCTTGTAAAGCCCTAATTCTATGTTTTGATATTTAGAAATAAAAGAAGTGCATATTTTAATATGCACTAAAGAATGTGAGCACTTAATAAGATTGTAAAATTATGATGATTAGGATGAATATGTGGATCAACATAAAAATCTTGAGGCCAAAAAAAAATCAGTTTAACCAGCATGCAAAAACAACCAAGTGGACAGTAGCACTGGGAGACCAGATAGAGTCATCACACTAATTCCCTGGCCCCATCATGGGGGCTGGGCTCTCTACTGTTCCAAGTTAGATCTTCAAATACTTTGCATTAATCAATGATGGGAATGGAGGGGAAGGTTAAAGCATATTTAATTATCTAAAACCAAACTCACAGAAAAGCATCTATTAATTTTCAAAATCGCAAAGGTTGCCAGACATCCATGAAACTGCCACTGCAGAAATGCTGAGTGGTGCAAACAACAGGAAATGACTATTGATGAAGACAGAGCCATCAGCTGGGGCGGTATGAGCTCCCTGGTGGGAAGAAGTCCTTGGACAGGAGGGACCTGGCTCAGCAGTCTCTCTAGAAGCGGAAGCAAGTCTGGCCTGGATCAGGCGACCTTCTCTAAGGTGTTCTTGAGGACAGGGCCAATCTCCTGGTTCCTTAATTGTCTTAATATATACCACACCTCTTGAAGTGCTAGTTCACCCTCCTTTTCTTTGGGTCTTGAAGGGCTGTCAGTCTCAGAGGTTCCTTTGGAGGATGAACGCTACAAATCACTATTTATGGGGATTAGGAGACATTTGGCTAAGAGTAAAGCCTTGTGGAAATAGGATTGAAGCTAGATATCCTGACAGGAGTGTTAAACAAAACAAGAAGCCTCAAATGAAGACCCTTTGCTAGGTCCCACATCACTACATGGAGACTTAAATACAGTGTCTGCTCTCCCAGAAATGCAACCTTAAGCCAGCCCATCAGCAATCAGCTGATCAGCCCCAGCTGGGTATCTGCCTGACAGGCCCCTGCCATCCCTAAGAAGCTGGTTGGCAATCACCAACCTGCTTATTTGCCTGGCATCGCTCCCTTGTTCCTCCTCAGAGCTTCTGTCTATCTGCTAGACTGGGTGCTGCCTGACTCATGAATCACTGAGTAAAGGCAAGAGGATCTTGAAAACGTACTCAGTTGATTTTTTTTAAACAATAGGGAAAGAGGAGGGCTGAAAACTGGGGGTGGGGGCGGGGAAGAAGGGGTGCACATGGCAATTCAGAGTGCCGCAGAATTACAAATTGCTTCACAAATCTGCTCTGAGCCTGCCTCAGGGAACAAACCATAGTTTTCCCAAAAGTGATAAGAAAAATTCCAAAAGTTTTTTTCTTTTTCTGTAATTTTAGGGAGGTTTCTTCTTCCTTTTCTAAATTTGTCCATATTCTTTTTAAGTTACTTGGAAACTGTGGCATCTGCCTTCAGCAAATATACTTCAACTTCCCCCATATTCACACATTTCTCCAAAATCAAATACATTATCAGATTTAATAAAGTTATTCAAGAACTGTGCATGATTTACTTCAGGCCTTGGCTCATTTATTTAAAGCTTGTTGTGCACAGGGACAGACTGTTATGTTAAAACCATGGAGCAGAGACTGACTTGTACACTGAACACAGTTGGACTGAATTATAATCTTAAGGAAAACTTGGTAAAACTCATCTCATTCCTTAAGATTCACTTGTCTCCAAGTAGTCTAATACCATGCCTGCACATGGTACATGCTCAATAAATACTTGTTAAAAAATACATTTAACCCTGGCCAGGTAGCTCAGATAGTTAGAGCAGTATCCCTCTATGCCAGGGTTTCAGGTTCGATCCCCAGTCAGGGCACATACAAGAATCAACCAATGAATGCCTAAATAAGTGGAACAACAAATCAATGTTTCTCTCTTGTTCTCTCTCTCTCTCCCCATTTCTCTCTTTTTAAAATCAATAAGTTAAAAATATACTTAGTTAAGTGTATTAATTAAATAATAAATGCCTACATAATTAAATAATTAAACTACTCTTCAAATTGCAAGAAAAAAAGAGAATAGTTTCACAAATATTGGAAAAGTTTGCTGTGGTATAAAAACAATGTAAAATGCAAATTACCCCAAAACAAACATGCTCGCTAGCTCGCCCACCCCTCCAACCACACACACACCATATTTAAACCAGAAACTACATCTCTACTCTCTAACTCCCTTGTGCATGTTAATTATATCTGAAATTTATAAGATATTAATAATTAAAAGCTGTAATGAAAGTAACTTCAAGAACAGAGTAAAAAAAGATCAGACTTACTTATTTTCTAAATATTGATGCTTTTTTAAGAATGCTCTTACCCCATTTCGACTGTCGACCCCAGAAATGAGGGTATGCAGTAGTCGGCAGCTGCCAGTGTATACGGTGGCCGAGCAGCAGAATCATCCCAGTAGATGTCCTTCCTCATCTTGGGTAAGCTCATGTGCATTTCATCCACAGCTAAAAGGGAGACCTAAAATCATTGGGACAGTGTTAGAATGATCCAGATGTGAATTGCACAGAGGAAGTTCCATAGGGTGGATGGGATTTGGAGTGGGATGGAATACAGCCTGGTCAGCGAATATACAGATATCTCTAATTCTTATTTGCTGCAACCAGGGCTGCTGCAGAGAGTTGCACATGCCGTTTACTGCATGAGAACATTTGACCGTGGGGGGTAAGTGGGGCCGTGGAACTGCCCAGACTGGGCTCATAGAGCCATGTTCCTCAGAGTGGAGCTGCTTCTTACCTGTAGGCATGAGAAGCAGCTTTTTCTTCTTTGCTCAAAGTTACCATATTGTCTAGTGGCTATCCCAATAGCCACTGCAAATCCCAGGTATTACAGGAAGCCAAAGATTCTCAGTACCCCATTCTGTTGATTCCATAAACACATTTACAGTTGATATAATTTCTTATGGGCCTTGAGCTTTTGTTGGTTTGGAAAAGTATGTCAACATTCTCTACTGCTTGGGGCTATCATGGGCTCTCCTCTTGACTTTGACCAACTGATGCATGATGAATTCTCTGGGAATCTGATCTTTACAGAGTGAGTGGCTTAAGCATTATGCTTTCTCCCTAGCAGACAGTGTGATTATTGAAGGAGGTGAAGGAGAGGATGTGACCACCAGATGACCCAGGAGCTGGACCCGGGTCACCCTGCTCCCCATCCTTGAAATGTGTGTTCTGGTCACAGGGGGAGCCATTTTCAAGGACACAGGCTTGAGAGAGCAATGGGTTCTTGAGACCATCAGGATGATGTACATGACTGAACCCAGACAGTCAAGGCCTCTGTATAAACTTCTGAGTGGCTTCGCAGATCTACTCCATCTTGTGGTCGCCTAAGACAAGCCTTGCATGTAAGTGTTCTCTCTTGCTTGTTAAAACTGCCACCTACCAAGCTGGAGTGGCTTGCCTTTTTTTTCAGTCTCTCCTTGTCCTCCCCCAGCCCCCTGCCCCATGACATGTACAGGGACCAGTTTGCGAACCAACAGTGACTGATGGTGAAATGTTTGAACCTTTTCAAAGGCTGAGTGAGGGCTTGAAATGAATAGACAAGTGGAAGGTTTTTTCATAGTTCTTAGGGTAGAGAATGGTCTGAGGGGAGTTTTGCCTAAAAGGAAAATTATCTCATGCCAGTTCATCTGGAATAATGCCTCAGGGTAAGGGCCCTGAGGTCCTTTTGGTGCGATTCAGGCTGATTTGAGATACAGGCCAACGTGGCCCGTGCTCCCAGGGTCCAGCTGACGGGCATCTGACTGCCGGCACCTACACGGTAGGTGTTTGGGAACTCACATCGGATTGTGTCTGGCTGCCACTCTATGTCGCTGGGTGGCACCCTCTCTGGGTGGCAATAGGAAACAGATTAAAGAATGAATTAAAATTTTGTTCTGTGTAACACTAGTAATAAAACCTACAAAGGAAACTGGCTTGAAATTCTACTTAAAAGAGGATAAATTTCACTGGGACTGAGATCTGGGACCTGCAAGGCTCTGAGAGGCCCTTAGACAACACACTGAAGGGCCAAACCTCCTTCACTGGTGGTTAAAGCCCTGAAGTTCTGGGCCCTGTGTTGACAGTCTGTTTAGAATTGAAACATCACAAGTAACATATTGCTAACGTTTGTAAAGGGGAAAAATGCTCATCTCACCTGCAAATTCCTGTCAATGCACCAGTTAGTTTCAAAATCATCATCATCTTCTCCAAAAGGGTTGATAAGCTGCTCAGCTACCTGCAGTGGAGAACACAGAATAAGTCAGTCATGATGCTTGAGAAGACTAAGAATGAAGGTTGAAGATGATTCCTGTTTCACTCTCTGCTTTCTTTTGTCACTTTTATAATATGAAGCCTAGGGAGGAGTGGGTTGTTCTGTATACACAGATACACGTATTTATCAGCAAATGAGACTTGGCTCTCAGACCAGGAGTGATGCACCTGCATAGGCAGGCTCTCCAAGAGATCTGTCTATTGAGCTGGTGACAATGCAGGCCCTTTGCAAAAGCCTGTTTAGGGGTCAGATAACTGATCTGCAAGCACAGATCAAACCGGTGACTACTGAAGGAGCGCTGACAATGAGCAAGGCAGGCACTAGGCGTGTTGAGGGGCACACTCGGTCTGTGCTCTGAAGGAATTTACAAAGGCCCAGGTGACAAGACAAAATGTACACCTGGGAATGGTTGAAACAGCAAAGAAAGATTTAAACCACAATTAAAGAAAATAATACAAGGAGCCTTAATAATTATTGGACATAACTGTTAAATGAATGAGTCAAAGAGCTAGTAAGCCATACAGCTGGCATCTGTCTATCTTAGTTTTACCCTAAGGGATTTACCGTTATCTAGTAGTAAGTTTTCCCACTGGGAAAAGCTTAGGTGGCTTCTTATCATTTTCCTTCTAATAGTTGGTCAATGGTACATGTGCTCACCGTGCTCCTGATGGAATAGACTTCTTGATGAGAGATTTAATGCCAATATGACTCAACTTGTTATTCTCAGTTTTGAGTAATTCTCTTTTGTTTTTACTATCTGGGTGTGTGCATGTGTCATTTTTCACTGGGCCTAAATGGGAAAAACTCACCAGTGGATAAAATAAAGGGACCATTGATGAGTAGTTTCTAGAAAAGCTACCTACTTGTTTTTTAGGATTTAAGTCGAACCACTTAGAGCAGCTAGCTGTTCTCAACCTGGGCTGAACATCAAACTCTCTTGTGAAGCTTTTAAAATAAGTGATGCCTGGGTCCCTCCCCCAGAAATTTCGATTTCATGGGTGTGAGGCTGAACCCAGGTGGCAGTGTTGGGTAAAGGCCCTGGGAGATTTTACCTGAGGCCAGGGTTCGGAACCCCTATCTCCCTCATCCTGAGGGACAGCCCTAGGCAGGGTCTGAACCAGTCAGCCTCAGGCAGTATCCACATCCAAGTCCCTTATTGAAAGTTCCAAGGGGCTGCCTACCCTTTCCTGCCTGGGGTTTTCCTTAAATTACATAGGACACTGGGTAGGTCTTAAAAATATTTTTATTATATCCAGAATTTCATTTTTATGGGATCAGTCCTGCATATAGAAGTAGAGCCTACAATTAATGACCAAAATGGTATCTATGTCTCTGAATAAACTATCTCACAAAGACATATTTACTTTCTTAATAAAAATTGGAGGCTCCATTTCTAGGAAATAACTGAATTATATACTCTTCACAAGGTTAGATGGATTTTCTACACTTTGAAAAGACTTAAAAATATTAGCATGGTCAAGATAAAACAGCTGTTCAAAATTGAGATGCGATCTATGGTGGAAAAACTTAGTTGCCTATAGTTGCCTATGTCTTAATGGAGCTAAGGTTGTCTTCCCATATTTTTTCTTTAAAAGTATTTTATAAAAGGAAAGAACATTATTTTAGAGGGCATGTCAGAAGGCAGGAACTAACTGTTCCCTATAAGGCCCGAACACCTCACATGGACACAAAGCAAAGACTGAAAAGCTCAGCACAACTCAGGGGGAAAAACAACAAAACACCAGAATGATTAAGCATTTGGGCCAATTTTGGTGATTTTTCTGTTTACAAAAATAGAATCTACTCTCTGCTCTAACGGGAAATGAGAGCATTAGTCTCTTTTGCTCTTTCTTTGTCCTAATGGAGTAAAAAAGAATTAAGAATTATTGTCATCTGGTTAAAAATGTTTTTGCCATTTGTAAGGGATATGCCTTTGTTCTTTGAGGTATAATTTGAAATGCCAACGTAACTTATTTTTTCTGGTTGAGATTCAAACGGAAATGAAAGGAAAGGATCTGCAGGGAGATGCTGCTGCACCGGAAGCCCCACTGGCGCCCTCCAGCACGACACGGCTGCTGGGAGCTCAGCCACTGGGAGATTCCGTGTTATTAATGTCCTCTTCACACTGTCATTAGATTTCTTTTTTTTTTTTTTTGGTAGCAGTACTGTTTATTAAGCTGTGCCTTAGTACAGGCGCTGGGGCTTGCCCATGGTGCTCTTGATGTACAAAGCCCGGATGTTCTGCCAGTTCTTTTTGAGTAGTGACACCAGGAAATTGACACTGTCATTAGATTTCAATTAGCCGAACACAGCCCAAGTCTCCAATATCTTTTCACCACATACTGTACTTCTCTTTGAGAAGTTCCCCAAAGCGATAGAAGAATCAGACCTCTGATATTTATACATACACCTAAGGAAGAGGTGAGAGGAGGTGGTGGTGGGAATAAATAAAGTTTCACACCAACAACTGGACAAGCCATCCTCACTGTTCTAACCTGGTTTTAATTTATTGGCAAACCAGATGGTGTCATTAGTTCTGGTGTTTTTGGTTTTGATTTCAATGAACTCTTTTCTTCCTTTCCTTCCTTCCTTCTTTATTTTCTTTTTTTTAATATTTATTTTTTCAGAGAGAGGAGAAGGGAAGGGAGAGAGAGAGAGAGAGAGAGAGAGAGAGAGAGAGAGAGAGAGAAACATCAATGTATGTTGCTTCCCGTGCACCCCTTACTGGGAACCTGGCCTGAAACCCAGGCATGCACCCTGAATAGGAATCAAATCTGGGGCCCATTGGTTCACAGGCCGGCACTCAATCCACTGAGCCACAGCAGCCAGGGCTATTTTCTTTTTGTTTATTTTTTGAGAGAGGGGAACAGAGAGAGAAAGAGAGGGAGAGAAATATCGGGGACTGAACCTACAACCCAGGCATGTGCCCAGACCAGGAACCGAACCAGTGATCCCTTGCCTTGGAGATGACACCCAACCCACTGAGCCACACCGGCCAGGGCTCGATGGATTCTTTTCTGAGTCTCAGTTCTGGTTTTGCAAACAGGATGCATTTACTGTTGTGGAACAACTAGTGGGATTTCAGGGAACTGCAGCTAACTATGTACAGAGTTGAGAAGAACCAAGATAATAATACAATATTAATGCTTAAGTCTAATATACAAGACTTATTTACTCTCTTTTACTGCCTAGGTGTTTATTGTGGTATAAAATATCAGTGCAGGTACAGTTATTACTTTACTTACATTATTGTAATCCTAACGGGAGCACACAAAGACTTCAAAAAATCAATAGCCGTAAAAGAGTCTTCTTATCTCTTTGCAAAAATGAGCTGCTTCTGTTGCTGCAATATGGGGTTCACCCACATCCCTGTCACTTTAATCCCTGGTTGAAAAGTAATAATATCTCTGAGCTATTAAATATTAAATATCCCTGTGACTCACTCAGAAATGATTTGCAAGACTCAGTGGAGCACCCACATGCAGAGTCTGAACATGACAGAGATTACAGAGAGGGTCTCATGGCACTGGGACTGGTGGTTACCTTGAGCCATCCTGCATAGAAGAAGAATTGTAGAAGAGTAAAGATTGGAATGTAAAGATCTAAGTCATGCCCCGCGTAGCCTACAGTGGGATCCAAAAACTGCCGTCCAATCAGGCATGCAAAGAAGAAGGTGTAGACGGCCAGAGTGACAACCTGGAACAGAGAAAAACCCAGTGAGAGTGTGGCACTGGCCGCCCCAGCAGGTGCCGCAGTGGGCGCACAGAAACAAAAAGTCACGTGCGTGGTGTTCGATACCTGGGTGTAAACCAGCGGGATCCCAACCCAGTCGTAACCAAACAAGAGGCTGCACCAAGAGCGGTACCGGTTCATTTCCTAAGCCAGAAACAGATAAAACATGATTTACTGAAGTGATGGGTATAGTGGGACTAGGAATGTGGCCATGGCTTTTATGACTATGTCTGTGAAATGATGGGACTGCCTTTGTATGGCTCAGACATTGGTTCTGAAGGCCACTGCAAAGGAAAATTCTGAAAATAACAAGCAATGAATGTCATTAAAAAATGTACAAAAAAGTACATTTGAATATATATGTTTCAATACTACGATAAGTCAAGACTTCATAGAAGTATCTCCTACCAAACCCATAATTTCCAACATGACATTGGTCTGAAGAGGTGATGGGAAGGCAGTGGTTAATGTTTTAAACAAGTCATTTCTAGCCATTTTGGTAAATTATGTGGAGATCAGATATTTTTGTTGTTTCTCCCTTTTGAAAACATGCTTACTATAGATCTTAGAAAAAAGAAATCCATCCTAACCCTCACCCCCCCACAAATGAGATGCTTATAATTGACAGAAAATCTATCTTTCTTCAGAGCAGGAAGGACTGGTACCCATTGATTTTTTTCCCCACTACAGCACATAAATTATTATCTGATACTGGGAAGAAGAGTTCACACTCATTTGGGAGCTATTTTAAAATCCTTCACTTCTCTTAGGCTGGTCCAGGCCAGAGACTACCACCATGGCACAAATCCCTCTAGCCCTCACATTACTTTGTTTCTCAGGTGAATTTAGTACTATTTCATTGAATAAAAACACAATTTTATTTCATAGAGCATCTGAAAAGCTGCCTAACCTTGAAATATTCCAACTGGGGGAAGAGACTGGGGAGGCCCTGGAGCCAGGGATGCACCAGGTCCTGCAGAGTCCCTGGCAGGCATGGTGAGTCAGTGAAGGGACACTTTCTTACAGGGCATATTGCAAGCCTACTTCTGTTTCATACAGAGCTTCCAAGCAACTACTGCCAATGAGTCTGAATCAGAACCTGTGTGCTGTGCTGGTCCTGCATGTTGAGGGCTCTTAATAAAACAAAACGGATTCATCCTGGTCCAACGGTTGCATCCAGGTCCCTGTTGGTCTCTGATTAGCATTTTTTCTTTTGGCAATTTACGATGTACTTACAGTCATCAATGATTGCAGATCGACACTGTCTCTGATTCTACCTTCCTTCCGGGCTTTAGCGGCCAGATTTCCGAACCAGATGAATGGAACCCAGTATTTCAGGTGAGGAGATTTGAGGTGGTCAAATAATTTTCTTTCATCTGCTGTCATAAAACCTTTACACAAAATAAAAATAGCTGGATTATACAGACTTAGTTACAGCACAAGAATCCAAAAGGCCCAAAGGAATATCAATGGGGACAGGGAGTCTCATTTTCTAAGCCACGGAGTTTCCCTCTCTGAAGGAAATCACTATGACCACTTTGTTGTGTATCTTTCCAGAGAAATATTACATATTTCATACAGGCCTAAGTTTTAAAAACACAAATGACTTTATACTATATACATATCTACCATTTGCTTCTATTATCAGTTATATCTTGGAGATATTATTTGTTACTATATGGAAAGCACTATCATTCTCTTTAATGGCTGCATCCTACTTAATTGTGTACAATATTTATTTAACTAGTCCCCTTTTGAATAGATATTTAGGTAGTTTAAATTTTTTGTTATTAGAAAGAATGCAAGGATAACATGACTATCCTTGTACTTATCCCTTTGACTTTTTAAAAATATATATTTTATTGATCATGCTATCACAGTTGTGCCATTTTTTTTCTTCCCTTTATTCCCCTCCGCCCTGCACCACTCCTTGCACCAGCATCCCCTCCCCTTAGTTCATGTCCATGAGTCATACATATAATTTCTTTGGCTTCTACATCTCCTATACTATTCTTAATCTCCCCCTGTCTATTTTGTACTGACCATGTATGCTTCTTATTCCCTGTACCTTTTCCCCTATTCTCCCTACTCCCACTCCCCCGCTGATAACCCTCCACGTGATCTCTGTTTCTCTGATTCTGTTCCTGTTCTAGTTGTTTCCTTAGTTCGTTTTTGTTTTTGCTTTATTTAGGTTCAGCTGTTGATAGTTGTGAGCTTGTTGTCATTTTACTGTTCATAGTCCCTTTAACATTTCATACAATAAGGGCTTGGTGATGATGAACTCCTTTAGTTATTTCTTGTCTGGGAAGCTTTTTATCTTCCCTTCCATTCTAAATGATAGCTTTGCTGGATAGAGTAATCTTGGATGTAGGTCCTTGCCTTTCATGACTTTGAATACTTCTTTCCAGCCCCACCTTGCCTGTAATGTTTCTTTTGAGAAATCAGCTGACAGTCTGATGGGAACTCCTTTGTAGGTAACTGTCTCCTTTTCTCTTGCTGTTTTTAAGATTCTCTCCTTATCTTTAATCTTGGCTAATGTAATTATGATGTGCCTTGGTGTGTGCTTCCTTGGATCCAACTTCTTTGGGACACTCTGAGCTTCCTGGACTTCCTAGAAGTCTATTTCCTTTGCCAGATTAGGGAAGTTCTCCTTCATTATGTTTTCAAATAAGTTTTCAATTTCCTGCTCATCCTCTTCTTCTTCTGGCACCCCTATGATTTGGATGTTGAACCTTTAAAGTTGTCCCAGAGGTTCCTAAGCCTTTCCTCATTTTTTTGAATTTTTGTTTCTTCATTCTGTTCTAGTTGAATAGAATGTTCAACTTTATTCTAGTTTATTCAACTTTATTCTGTTCTAGTTTATTTCTTCCTTCTACTCCAAATTGTTGATTTGAATCCTGGTTTTCTTCCCTTCACTGTTGATTCCCTGTATATTTTTCTTTATTTCACTTGGTTGTCAGACTTTCATACAATTTTAATTTTCTGGCAGTTCTGGTTATTTTTTTGTTTTCAGATTTGTTGTTGTCCTTCTTTTGGTTGTGTGAGGAAGCAAAGTGTATCTACCTATGCCTCCATCTTGGCTGGAAGTTTATCCCTTTGACTTTTTAAGTGGGATTTTAAATATTAATTATGATTTAATATATATAATATTTTCTGAATTAAAGTTTATTTCTTAAATCAATATCTTGTAAGATAATAATTTTGAGTTACTTTCCTCTCAGCAAGGCAATTATTTATTTATGAAATTCTGATAACACATTTAGATAAAAATCTACTTTTGTAGACACGTTTTTTGCCCTAATGTAACACATTTTTTGCCCTAATGTAACACATTTTTTTGTCCTTAAACATCTTAATCAGCTTATGAATCTGGCCATCCTGTTTAAAGACTGCTTTTTACTTCAGAGATGTTACTATGGCACAAAGAAGTCAAAGAAGAAGCGACTCTCATTTTGAAAGGCACCAATTCATAGAGCTTTGGAGTTACCCAGATTTTTGATATGACCTAGGCCAGTGTGTTTGAGAATAAGGTCCATGGATCTTGGGCATGGGACTCATGTGTGACACCTAGACATGGAGGGGCTGGGCCCTACCCTCACCTACTAAGTCACTAATCAGGGCAGGACTTCTGGACTTAGGCCTGCACCTCAGAGTCTCATGCAGATACTTTTAGGAAATACCAAGGCATTGGCCTTATCCCTAGGGACGGATTCAACTGATGTAGAGTGAGATCCAGGCATCAGCCTTTCAGTCTTTGGTGACTGAATGGAACTGGGTTCAGGAAGCTGCATGTTTACCAAGCTTGGCAAGAAATTCTGATTTACAGAGGTGTTCAAAAACCCCTGCCTCACTGACTGAAGATTCTGTTTATTCATACTTCAAATGAACAGTAACAACTACAAAGCCAATATCTACCAACAGGAGACTAGTTTTAGATGATAGGTTATTTATGTTAGTTTAGAAGGGTTCTGCCCTTGCCTGGGGCATTAGATTCCCTTCTGAGGTCAGAAATAGAAATAAGCCTGATAATCCTCTTCTTGTTTCTTAGTGCAGCTTAGTTTCAAAGTTGTTGCATGAGTCAGATGATTGTTTTTTTAAAACTTGCAGAGCATGATTAATTCTTACTATAAGAAGTTAATAGATAAACTTGGCCTGTCTTGGCTCTCTGCTTGAAGACTTGTTGCAGCACATCATCCTTTACCTGGAAACTATCTTCAGACATTTCATATCAATTATCTAACAGTTATATTCTTGGGGTTATAGTGTAATTTTAGAAAAATAACCCCATTTATATACTGGCTGCAATCTTTGTCATTTAACCAAAGAATAGCGTTACCTCTGGTTATTTTTTATTCAGGAGTATGGATCAAATTGTGCTGGCAAATTCTCTCTTGGTTTCTTAGCCAAGAGCAAATATGAAGAGCAAAGGTTTTTAGTGCAAATGCCAAAGCTGGTGTCACCCTCCCCACCAAATAGCACACTCACTGCCCGCTGGAAGGGGACATGCAGGGCAAGGAAAGCTGGTGGTTGTTAATTTTAGCCCAAGTTTACCGAGTACTTTGCTGTGAAAGATGAGTGATTAACCAGACATTAATACGTCTTCTGAGAGTGTACAGTCAGAGTAATTTTTATCATCCCCTGCAGGGTCACACATCTTATCCAAAGTAACCCCATCTTTGGAAATCAAGTTTTAGGTCCAGTGAAAGAAAATCTTTAGATTGTTGCTCAAATCAATTCAAAGTGCATTTGCTATCAAATGAAATGTTATCCACATCAGCACTTCAGGCCATTTTAACCAGAGACCGATTATCTTTTTCAGAATGTGGTCATTATCCTCATCTCTAAGGCTGTGTGAACCATAGGTATTGACTTGCTACGATTCGGCAGCACTGTCAGTTGGCTGGGCCTCACATTGCCCTGTCTCCTTCACAGTCTGTCTTCACCCACGCTCCCTCAGGCCACGCCCGTATCCCTGACGTTGCTGTTTTATCTTGCCATTGCACCTGCCTAGAGTTTCTCGTGTTAATCTTTCCTTCCAGCTTTCTGGCTGGTTCAGCTCTGCTCAGCAGTTTTCCTACTGCTTATGCCAAATAATTTTTTTTAATATTTCAAATCAGAATAGTAAAAGTATCTGCATACACATACATATATATATGTTTGTATTTACTTGCAACTTGAATTGTGGTTTGATGGAGTAGTCTCTGCCACTTCAAGGCAAAATGTTACTGTCCTCAAGCCAAAGGACCAATTAAAGCCATTAATAAACAATATTCCAGTTATCATAGATTGTGTCTGTACAGTTGATTTACTTTTCCTTTGGTTGTAGCCGAAGCAGATGTTTTTGCCTTTAAAGCAGAGTGTGCAAATGAGCCTTTATTACCAGAAGAGCTAAAAGCTCTGTATCTCAAAACTTGAAGGCAAATTGGGTTTGTTGCCAGTTCTTTCTGAAAGAGAGAGTTGTGCATTCAGCAACAGAGCCCTTCCCAGAAAGATGACTTTTTCAGGAACATTGCAAGGTGCCTGGCTCATTTTCAACTTTGTATTTTCCAAATGAATGGAATGAAGATTGAACTATAGCTGTCCTTTAAATTCAGTGGTAGAGGTTTAGAAACCCCTGACAAGTGGGAAAATCAAGAGGAAGCAAAATGAGATTGAGAGAGATGGAATCACGTGGTAAAGGCATCGTGTCAGGCATTTTTTACTGTGAACCACAGTGAGATATGTGTGGCTCACAAAACAGTGATTGGCTTTTCTTCACGGTGTTCTCTCTGATGTTTTCCATTCCATTCCATTCCATTCCATTCCATTCCATTCCATTCCATTCCATTCCTCTAACAATGCTGGTCGTAAGCCATTAACATGATTTAAGAACCCAATAATAAATTAGAACTCACAGTCTGAAAAGCTCAAAATAGGATATGGTTGAGTGAAATCAGTTTCTGGAGTAGCAATGCTGAGCAAAGACAGAGAAACTCCTCTGTTTTCCTCATATGAGCAAACATCTCTAGTCATCCATACTCCATCCCTCAATTAGCATCCTGTTTGGTAATTCACTGCCTTATACACATGACACACAGGAAATATCACACACCTGCCCAGGTGGTTGAGAATTTCATTTGCTCTCAGTAAACAGATCTGAAGAGATTTGCAGATGAAGTTGAGGATTTAACAGGTACACCCTACAGTAGCAGTTCCTTAATTTTGCTGCATATTAGAATGGTTTGGGGAGCTTTAAAAACTGCTGATGTACCCAATTTCTGTTGAACCCAATGTCTGGGAATGGGAGCTAGACATCAGTATTTTTAAAAGATCTCTAGTGATTCCAATTTGCAACATAGTTTAGGGACAACTACCCTGTGCCATGGGTCATTTGGCAAGCGGGCCGTTTCAGCCTTTTTGTCTGGGTCAGCTATCCGGTGGTGCAGCTGGGGAGCTTGTTTAAAACTTGGATTCTGAGCCCTGGCTGGCATAGCTCAGTGGATTGGGTGCAGGCTGTGAACCAAAGTGTCGCAGGTTCGATTCCCAGTCAGGGTACATGCCTGGGTTGCAGGCCATGACCCCCAGCAACCGCACATTGATGTGTGTGTGTCTCTCTCTCTCTCTCTCTCTCTCTCTCTCTCTCTCCCTCCCTCTCTCCCCCCCTTCCCTTCCCTCTCTAAAAATAAATAAATAAATCTTTAAAAAAAAACCCTCAGATTCTCAGGTCTTAAGCCCCAGAGATTCTGATTCCGTAGGTTACCTGGGATCCTGCAATTGAAATATGTACCCTTGATAATTCAATGAATATAGTCTGTGACCATACCTTGAGAAACAGTGAGGGGATAGCCTTGATTTAACTCCTAAAACAGAACTGTGGGGAGCCTTCAAACGCTGACCAGCTGAGACTGCCCGTGCACGGCATTAACTCAGGGAATTCTGCTGTGCATTTTCCCTCCTGTGTAACGCAAGTGAGCATAGGTGAGTCAGGTTTCACTCACAGGATGACGTTCTGTCTGTTTCAGGCTCATCATGTGAGACTATAGGGAAACTGACTCAGCCTGTAAAAGTTCAGCCAACAGAGGAAAACCTGGCACAGCTGTGAATACCACTGTCCCCTTGGTCATCTCTCCTGTGACACAGAGCAGTGGGAGATTTCAAAGAGCCCAAGATGCCCCAGAGCCATGCAATGTGCCAGGAAAAACTTGAACCGGAGACCAGAGGGCAGAAAGTCAATATTACACAAAACCCATTTGATTTTACTTAGTGGGAGAAGGTCACAGATTAAATGATCTAAATATGCCAGAATCTCGAATGGGGCTAGCCTTCCAGCCAGTGCATCTAAAGTAAAAATTTTTATCTCAATAGCCACTCGACCATGGGGAGCTTGCTTAGTTGTATTAATGTTCATTAACGATAAGCATTGACAAATATTCTCATCACAGAGCTCACATCAAGCTCCTTCTAGTAAGAGAAAAACCTCAAGGAAATTCATGTTAAGATTTCAGGGCTTTAGGAAAAGTAAAGAATGCCCTTTCCTCAAATTTTACTATCTTCTAACCATTCTTATGGGCATGGAAAGAAATTACTTTAGAGAAGTAGAAATGCAATATAGGGATATAAAATTACCTGTGACTATACTTGTGCTCGTCTCTGAAAATGATCCATGTAAGCAAAGATTTGTAATAATTTTTACTGATCCTTGAGGACAGGAGCCATATCTGTCCTTGCTTACAGCTGTGCTCTAGTGCCCAGCACAGTCCCTGGCATATAGTATATGCTCAATAAATCTTTGCTGAATGAGCAAACACATGGCAGATTTAGCAATTGCTTTAGTAATTTTTTAGAGGAATATATATAATTTCCCATTGTCTATCTTTGTGCTCTGGTGAGCAAATTTTGAAGAGAAACCTTTTCTTCTCCTGATCACTGTGAAATGCAAATAGAATATTTCGATCCAGTGTCATGCTATAGTGTAAGCACCTGATTAAAGCTGTACTTGAATCAGCAAAGACCTGGAATTGTGCACCTGACTTGACTTGGGTGAGTGACATCTTCCAAGGCAGGTGATTGGAATAATTTGATTCTTCCAGGGCAGGTTTGTAGCCAATAAGCAAAATAACAGCAGCTGTATTGCCATTCTTCTGCTAAATAACTGTTTGACAACAGACCAGTTCAGGGAATTTTCAGCATAATAGACATTACTTAGCGTTCAACTGTTATATTTCTATTTTCCTGTGAGCAGAAATGAAAAACTTTTATTTTTAAATTGAGAAATTTCACCTGTAACATCAAAGCACATGCATTCCCCCAGTTGAATGCATTTCAGTCCTTTTAATTCACCAGAGTAAAATAACATGACCATCCAGCTTACAAGCAAAGAAAGTTCAAGGGTTAGCAGGTGAGTGACCTCTAGCTCATCAGGCTTTATTTAGTCTGGCAATTGCCAGTTGCTACAAAAGGAGATGCTGCTCTTCATTCTCTCTGCACTCCCACTTACTTCCTCAGGCCAGCCCTGAATCTCTGTGGCAGGGACCCTCCCTGAAGCAAGAGGAGGTTGGAGGGAAACCCGATTACCTTAAAGCCCATTGTTTCTCAGAGTGGGATCCAGGGACCACCTGCCTCAAAGAATCCAGAAGCTCGTTGAATACACATCCCTGGATCTCCATGACCCCAGACCTACTCAACCAGAATCTCCGGGGCAGTATTTTAGAATCTACATTTTTAGCAATATTGATTTTTAGTAATATTTAATGCACACTGAAATTTGAGAACAGGTACTTTTCCAGACAAGCGATATTATGTAGGGGCGTCACTTGACAAGAGGTGTTTTCTGTGCCCTTACTCTCGTGTCCTGCCTTTGCCCTCGCCAGTTTGGTGCCCCTGAACTTTACTTCTTGGCCCTCTCTGCCCTCCGGCAGGGCAGGTGTCCTGGCTCTGGGCTCAGGGGATCTGCCAAATATTTAACTCCATCCCTGGACTTCCTGTTCTTCCCAGACACATTGGCACAGGCAAAAGACCTTCAGAGAGTGTCGGAGGCATGTGTCCAATGGGAGGGCTTGGAAACTGACCCCACGTGCAGACTGAGTCAGCCGGCTCTACTGGGGAACGAAGCAAGAAGCCAGGAGAGCCGATGCTGCCCCTGGACAGAGAGGGGCCCACGCAAGTGGATGCCCACCCATGTGGCTGGCTGTGGAGCAGCCAGGAAGAACCCCACTTCTGAAGTGGCTCCCTCAGCTTCAAGGGCCATGGCTTGAAACCTTTGTTCTGCCATCTAACACACTAACCGGCCTCTGGGGGCACAAGCTGTCCCACTACCCTTTTTCCTGCTCTTGCAAGAAAACACTTAGGAATGAAAAGAAAGCAGTAGGGACCTTTTTCCTGCAATGATCAGTGATGACCCCAAAGGGCGCTTGTAAAGGCTTTAGCCCCCTTCAATCCCCCTCACTTTTCTTCCTCCTTCAGCCTCTTTGTACAGAATGATACTTGTGTGTTTAATCAGGTCTGATTCAAATCCTCTGGGCAGTAGTCTCTGACCAGATCGCTGCCCTAAAGCCCCTCTATAATTCTGGAGCCTCTAACATGGCTGAAACCTTGAATTCACTTTCTTTCTTTTTTCAAATTTAATTTTTATTTTTAACGATGGGGTAGGGGGCAGAGAGAGGGAAACATTGATTTGTTGTTCCACTTATTGATGCATTTATTGGTTGATTCCTGTATGTGCCCTGACTGGGGATCGAACCTGCACCTTGGAGTATTGGGACGATGCTCTAACCCACTGAGCTACCTGTCCAGGACCTAATTCACTGTCTGTCTTAATCCTTGCTACTTTGTTAATAGTAAGGAATTACTTGATGGTTGCCAAGACCTTTTGACCCCAGGGGTGAGAAAAAGGTTTTCAAAAATAAGCATCCCAGAAGAGACTCAGCACTTCTCAAACTTCAGTGTGTAACGAAACAGCACAGAAGCATGTTTAAATGCAGGTTTCCTAGGCTTTAAATCCACGGGTTCTGATTCAGTAGGTCTGAGATGGGGCCCAGAAACATGCATTGTAAATAAACCACTCAAGTTATTCAAGATGTAAAGGGCCTGTGGGTCTCCGGATCATACCTCCAGACACCCTAGTCTAAATGCACTTAGGAGTGAATGACTGATTCCAGACTCCTTTGGAATGGTTGGGGGTATTCCAATATTCTAATATTCCAACTGCCTTAGGAAGCAAAAATGGGTAGACACAGTACATGACGGGCATTTGCACAAATTTGACAGGGAATAAGCTTCATTACTGTAAAACTTACGCCTAAAGGAAATGCAACCTCATCATTCTCCTACTCACCTCTCCCTCTCTACCTGCCCCTCGGACTGGATCTGCGTACAGCTCAGCCTTCCTGAGCTCAGGTCGGACTGGAGGCCCCCAGACCTCTCCATCACCAGCCATGCTGGCTGGCTTCCTCCTGATTTGCTTTTAATATGAAGATGACGCTAAGAGGGTAGGATCTGTTCTGAGAATTGGGCCTGGTGTCTGGTTCCTGTCAGAATGCACTCCCTTCATTTCAAGGATGCATCAGGACTAGAGAAACATCACCTTCATTCTTCAAAGTAAAGTTTAGCTCTCACTCATCACTTCGGAATGGGTCTAACCTTTCTCATTTATTTTTAGGTCTTTCTTCAGATGTGGTAGTTCTTATTGCATTTGATTCCTATAGATATTAGGGTAAGAAAATTAAGTTACCACGTAGCATTTTCAACTTGGTCATTCTAAAGAAGTATTAAACTTTTAAATTCGAAAGAGGTGTTGTAGTTAATTTGTTTAAAGTTCCTACTGGTTTTACATCATAATACACATATACCTGTGCATTTGCCAGGCCATTAGTAACATCCACTTGAATTTTCTAACTAACTCATTGCACCCTGTTACTTTCTCACATCTGTTACCCCAACAGTATCCTCTGGACTCCTCCTTATTTATTTCCACCTTGACTTTCCCAACTTTCTGGTCATTTGGTTCAAGGAGACCTGGGATGCCATAGCAAATGAGTCTTCTAAAGTGACAAAGGACTATGTCACGCTGCTGTACTAGATGATTTCAGTATTACTAGCAAGAACTCACGTGACATTTACCATGTGCCAGGTATGTCCCTAAACCCTCTGTAAATGTGAACTTATTAATCTTCACAGCAAGCCAATGAGGTATATGAAATAAGTGGTATTATAAATTACTATAAACTTATTTTATGGATGGGGGACCTGAAGCATAGAAAGTAACTCATCCAAGGTCATGCAACTAGTAAGTAAGTGGTGGGCTAAGAATTTGAACTCCTCTGCATTCTCAGTCACTGTCTACACTGTCCATCTAAGAAGGCAAAGCCGAACCAAAGAAAAGCCAGGAAAAACCCCCTCCAAAAACAAACAGAAAATACTATTCTTAAAGAACAACTACTCTCAAGGGCATTTCAGAGGAAGAGAATAGACAGAGCAACCTAACTTGAGAGCATACTTGGTGTAAAGATAGAATCGTCGCATGATTCTTTTATCCTCTATACACTCACTAACCCCTTTCAACAAGCTACCGGAGCTATTAACAAGCACCCTGCACAATGACCAGTATCTACTCAGCACATGCTGAGAATGATCTCACCTAACCCTCAACCCAATGACGGCTGCTTTAACTAACAGCTTCTTCACTGGACATTAACATGCCCGGGGGGGTCATCCTTCCAACACAGTTTGTACTCAGCAGAGTGTGGGGAGGAGCCCAGGTAGAATAATTGTGTCTACTTTGAGGGAGAGGAGAGACAGCAGACCCACACTGTGGCGGCCTGTCACTGCCGCCTCTCAGGGTCTGCCCAGATAAAAACCCACACTGCTGGGTCCTACCAGCATCTCCTTATGTTTTGGGAAAAGTATCAGTTTAGAAGTTCTGAGCCGGAATGATAACTGTGTGCTGTGTGACCCAGGACAGATCATAAGCTCTCTGAATCGGTTTCCTTCCATTCTCATTTTTTTTAATGTCGAAGGGAAATAATATTCATGAAAATGAGCAAACTGTGAAGGGGTAGAAAGTGTGAGGTAATATTATAGATGGTTTAAATAAATGTTATAATAATTATATTTACCCAAAGGCCACGTGACTGCAAGCTGCTCCTCCCCCTGAAGTAAACTTTTTGAGGGCAGGAACCGTGCCTTACTCATTTTTGCCTCTTAAAACTGTTTCTGGCACATAGTAGGTAATCAATATATGTTTCTTGTTGAATACCTAAATAAAAGGAATTTTCAAAGGAATGGGGGTACGTTCCCATCTACGCTGAGAGGAGGCCAAGGAAGGAAAGGCCATTCACAATACCTGCTTCAACCACGTGGTCCATCGTCGGAAACCTTTTGTACACGGCTGTGCTCACCGAGCGGAAGATGAGCAGGGATGTGAGATTGACGTAGCGCATCAGGGTCCTCCTGAGCAGCCGGCCGTGCTCGTCCCTGCCGTGAACACTGCTGGAGATGAGGAACATCAGCCTGTCTGGCCAGGGCAGGTTCACAAACTGGTTCCACCATCGGTTCACTACCAGAGTGACATAAAACCCTGCAGAATAACAGGAAAACTGTAAAGCAATTTCCTGGAGCAGACTCGTCAACACTGATGCTTTTAGCAGAATTTTAGCCTTTTTGGGATTGGGGTGTAAAAATATGTTGTTATCCATATCTTATGATTTTGCCCTCCAGAAAAATAAATGTAATTTGTGCCTGGCAAATGCCGTGGTACCCAGTAAGCAGCTATTAGAACTCAAATATTGACAGCAAAAGTGGAAGGTTAGTGAAGAGAAAGCTTCATCGTCCAAGAGCAGATTATTACCTCAAACTTGTTTGGTGTTAATGTAGCGAAAGCAGCCCTGAAGGCGAACCTTATGGATGGTTTGTGCTATTGCAAGCGGTGGCTTTGCAGGCATGCCTCGAGGCTTGGAAGCACTCCCATGCAGAGTCATCGGTGTCATCCTAACGGAGACAGCTGCGTGGCTGCAGTCTGCGTGTCACCTATACTTACCAAGCACAAAGGTTACTGGAATTTGTTCAGCATATCTGTCACAGTAAATTGATAATTTTTCAAAGTAACGTTTTTGGGCTCCTGTAAGTAACAATCTGGAGCAAAAATAAAATGCACAGCCCTTTATGATATTATACTTCTTCACCTGCTTTGCAAGTGATATTCAGTGCAAACAATTAAGCACAAATAATTTTTTAAGGAGTAATAACTTTTTCTTTTCTACTAAGTTGACGTATCTCAAAAGTTGAATATTTCAAGTACTAACATTTGTAGTACATAATTGTTATTGGCCATTAGACAGATTCATTAAACATTTTATTTTCAAATACTTTATATTTTTAAACTTTTATATGATTAATGCTTTGGATTTGGAGCACAATACCTCATAAAAGAGCTTGTTTTTCAATCATTCGTCAGGTGTACTCAAAGAAAAAAAAAGAGTGTCTTGATTAAGAGGATTACAGTTACTGAGTTATTATTAAATAATAGCCCTGAATTTGACATCTTGATCTTACTTATTCCTGAATATGCTATTCAGCAAATTCTTGATTTTCTGTGTTATATTTTAAGGAATATTATAACTTAAAAAAACTCTGTAATTATTTAAAATATAACATATATAACAATTAGAAGTGGATATTTTTATTATTACATTTGGTGGGTTTATATCAATATAGTATAAATATATTGAAATTTATATTATAGATCCAACCCAAATTCATTTCATGGTATTGTTAAACATAAATTCATTCACTAGAACTATTCTGGATATTTCTGCTGTAGGGAGGAGACTCAGAGTCAGGAGGAATGTCTCAAGGCAGGTTAATAATAATGACCAAAATCTGGAAAGCAAAGCAACAGAGATGAATCCGCATCAATGAATGAGTGTAGCTGTTCCAAAGGAGAAAGGACTCCCTTGGAAAAATCCATGTTAACATACTTCAAAGGCCCATTGGGATCAGTAGAACTTCGATAAAGGAAGCAGAGGGATAATGAGGTAAGAGTGAGCCAACACTCAGGTTGCAGATGAAGAAATGGGAGCTGGTGCATCGAAGAAGGGGTGCAGGGTATGGGGTGCGAGGTGGGTTTGGAGTTCTTGCCTCAGCTTGGGAGGAGGTGTCAGAAGTTTGGAAGTCAGGAAAAGCTGACAAGGAGGCATCACCTGTTTGCACAGTCCTGTCAGGGTCATGCTGATGAAAAGTTACAGCCAGAGTGGCTCTTGCTACTCAAATAGAAGTTGTCAGGGAGGATTTGATTGTGGACAGCACAGACCACAGGGTCAGGGGAAGCTGGGTTTGAATCCCAGATCTCCCACTTACAGATTTAGAATTTGAGCACATTTTTAAATCTCTGTGAGCCTCCGTGTCTCATGTGTAAATGGAGATAATAACATTGATGCATCAGGGATGCTGTGTGAATTAAAGAGTATATGTTATATAAAACAATGTAACATAGGGTATTGTATTTAATAACAAAGTGATTGTTATGATTAATAATTGGCCAAAGGAAAAATATTTGGCTAATAGACACATAGAAATTTTACTAGTTAGAAAGTAAGTGCGGCAATTATTTTCTCAAATCCATACAACAAATGGGAAGAGATACAATCAAATTAATGACTTCTTGTGCTGTCTTACAATTTTCAATAAGTATATTTATTTACTTTTAATAGGACCAAAAAAACTTAGGGCATCAGTAGACATGAGACCGAAACTATGTCTATATTTTTCTATACATGTTTGACTTTCTTGACAAATTCAGCCTATAGTTCTTGGCATTCCTTTGATCAAGGTATTAGGACCTATTTTAACAAGCTTTAACAATTGGACTTCAAAAAATGAAGAATGACTTAAATAATGGTTATTATCATAAGTGTAAGCACTCTTTGGCTTTTACAAAAATCACACATATAATTTTGTGGGGTACATGTAAGGTATCGGAGCAAAAGCTGAAGCTCCACGGAGCATTTCTGGCTACAATGCAACTGCTCTGAGGGCTATTCTATCCTAAGCAGCAGTAGCAGCAATAAATTCATATTAGTACAAATAAACTGAGACAACATCATGTGTCTTCCACCATCTTGTATTTTGAAGGATTAGATGACACATAGATAAGTTGTCAAAAAGTACTATAAGACAAATCTGAAAAATTATTAGAGGTTTTTAATAAAACATTAAATTTAAAGACTTTTTGCCAAAATATATACCCATATATACATTTATTTGAAGTGTAGTGTATTTATTTGATATTTAGCTAAATAGATCTTCCTATTCTGCTTTTGGGAATTACCAGTCAACCAAATTAACATCCCTCATCTTCAGATGGGGCCCTATTGCTGCAAGGAAGAATGTAGGTGAGAGCAATGCTATTCAAATTTGTTTGTTTGTATGCAGGAGAATAACAAACTGATGTACATAGAAAAGGTGGAAATACAGCCTCAAAAACCTTTAGCTTCCTATTTTAAGTTTTAATTCCTCCCCAGAGAAGAAATGTATACAACCAATTTTAATTTAAAAAACTCATAAAGCTTTTCTTTTATAATGCTGATAAAATTTTATTAAGAATACAATTTTTAACCTTGACTGGTGTGGCTCAGTTGGTTGGGCGCCGTACCACAAAGTGAAAGGTTGCTGGTTCTATTCCCGGTCAAGCTGCATGCCTGGGTTGCAGGCCTGGTCCCCCATTGGGCACTGTTTCTCTGCCTCTCTCCCTTCCTTCCCCTCTCTCTAAAAATAAATATATAAAATCTTTTTAAAAAGTAGAATTTTTAGTTATAAAAATATTTCTTGGACATAATATTGCTCAAACTTTCTGTCAGTCTGACAGGCATAAGTTGTGGTTATGAAGAATAAATGTCATGTCCTTTTGTGAATATGACATGCCCCAAACTCAGAAGATATAAAGAAAAGACATAGTTTTCAGGTCTTTTCTTTAGTTGGGGTTGTGGTGAGGCTGGTGGGCACCATCCTGGAGAAGATCTTGTCATTCCAGGCAGAAGGAAGGAAAGTGCCCGTATCAGGTATGTATGCCTGATAGACATTATTCACAAACATGCCAGTTACACAGGTAGTTGCTGCATGCTCTCAAGTCACAGATTCAAACTGTGAGGGACATAGTTCAGAGAGGCACATGTAATCATTCATTTGTAGACTCTGCCATTCAAAATCACTATGTAGCGAAGATCTAAGCATAACTCTTCCATTCTGTGCCTATAGCAACATTCTTGACCCATGACTAACAGCTCATCATGATCACTTCTGTGGGGCTGGAATGAGAACCACTTGAACATGACAGTTAGAGTCTATTTAACATCCTAAAAATGGTGGGTGTGGATTCAACCGCCCTGTCCGGAGGAGAAGGAGGCCACAGAGAGGATCATGCAAAGGAAGTTACCTACGCACAAAGGTCAGCGGCAACCGCAGGGCTCAGATTTCTGAGACTGTATTCTCACTTGATATTTGATGGCCACTTAAGGAGACATGCAAAGGAAAGTACCTGTACACCAAACTTATTGCTGTGTAAAAAACAGCAAAAACAATAAATTCCCTGTACAGTAGTTTGTAGATGCTGCCTCTCCACTTGAGGAGTAACCTATGAAATCCAAAAAAAGTCGCATTGGCTACTTTACTGGAGTAAGTGACAGTCATCTTGGATAGTTTTTTTTCTAGAAGAGCAAGAAGACAAAATACAAGTAAGAAGCCATGTTTAAGACCAAGCACAAATCTGTAACTCACAGGAAACCCACACCAGCAACCAGTCAGCCAGCTCCCCTTCCGTTGCCTTTCTCAGTTTGTACAATTTGGAATCTGGGGGTAACCACCACCGTAGGGCTAAATGGTTTAGTAGAAAAAAAGGAGGAAAAGCAATTCTGGAAAGAGTAATACTAGAAATTGTAAGCTTGCCTTAATTTCTGAGTATTATTTTTAGATTATATAGCCATTGCTCTAAAAATATTTGAATGATTAAGTGAGGTATATGAGATATGCTGTAATGTTACCTATCATATACCTTCTTAACCCACAGGAAGATTTAGAGTATTGATATGCTATATTGATTGACATTTTCAAAAGCAGTAGCCAAAGTTATTCTTTGGGGCTTTCGTTGCTAAAGTAGGTAAAGAGGTATTTATTTCGTGCTTAAACTTCCTAAGAGGAAGTTACGGCTTTTTTTTTTTAATCAGGAGATACTGTTAGAAATAAACAAGCCCCTTGTGGGAATTTAATTGATGGGTTATTTTTGCCAATTTTAGTCGGATGTGGGGGTCTCTTTAATGGAGCTCCTAGTGCACAGTGAGCACTCTAGGTACTTCAAAAGGTGGACAAAATGCTGGGCTGCAGTGGTACTAAGAAAGGCATGCTTTCCCATGGAGAAGTGTAGCACAAAATGCTTACGGATAGTTCACTTTGTGTTTGGAGCTGAGAAAAACAAGGTCATTCTTTAGGGCTCTTTCCACTTGGATCTGTCCCAGGGATGTGGGTAGGATGAGAACTGGGCCCCAAAGCTCAGTTTTCAGTAAATTCTCTGGAATTCCGTTGCTTTTCACCAAGAGATTAAGCATTCAGGTTTTGAGAAGGTGGCCCCAAGTTAATCTTTGTTTGTAAATGCTGCTCTCGAACATGGAGCACACACCAAAAAAATGAGACTTCTTTGAAACCTTTTGGTTTTCTCAAAGGATCTGTGAGAGCCTTATGCAGCTAAGCAGACTGAAATTATAGAGCTTTTAAGTAGCATTGTATGAGACACAAGAAATAAATCATACAGCCAACTTCTTGTAAAAAGTAGCCTGTAGCGTACATTTTAGTATAAACAAGAAAATCTTCTGCTTTTATTCAGAGCTAAGGAAACAATACAATTCTAACTTGCCAACTTCCCTAAGGAAACAAAACTCTGGAATTACATTCACAGTGGTTTTTTTGTAATCACAAACATAAGCCTTCAACATAACTAATTTTAATTAAAAAAAAAAACAGAGGGCCTTTTGGCATGAGTGAGTGGCATTACAAAAGGATGGGACTCACGCCACAAAACCAGTTTCACAGTTCCATCTTTACCTTCTCTATTTGTCTAATGTGAATACAGCCAAACTTGGGAGAGGACCATTATAAATTCAGCCCATTTCATAATTTGTTCTCATAGTAGTTTTAAATAACAGTCCTCAAATAACTTTCCTTCACGGAACAGTTCATCCTTCTCACTAAGCTCTGTCAGAAAAACAAAGATCAGATACAGTAGAGGTCAGAATTAAAATGCAGATGTATACTCTTTGTGCACTAACCTATTTATTTGATTTGGAGTCTCCGACAGGAAAGAAAATCTTCAGGCTCCCCTGGAACAGGTGCCTCCAGGCTGGTGTGGCACTCTCGGTTTCACCCTTTGCTCATGTACAGTCAGATTTCCTTTCTGTTCTCTGGCCACTGAGAGGACCCAGACAAGGACAGGGGTTAAATGATTTTCCACTTGTGGAGGCCTGTTTATGCCAATTTGCCCACTGATGACAGTTATAGCCGGGAACAAACAGGAGCAGCAGCTGCTGATGGGGCTTTTTTAAAATCTATAATTATAACTCCACCTGCCGTCTCCAGTACCTCTTTGAATGAGGAGTCGGAGGTGACATGAAGGAGGTTGGGCCGTTTAAGCCTGTTATTTTCATTTTTGATTTCACCCTGGGATCAAGGAAGAAAGAGCCATTTTTCCCCCCTAAAGAGTTCTGAAGAGGCTCTACCAGCCAAAAAAGGGAATCAGGACAGTCTGTGAACACAGGCTAAATTCTTGTGAAGCCATAAACGGGGGCAGACAAGAGTATAAACAGGATTTACACTCCCTGGAAAGGTATTGAGCATGCTCTTCCATTAAAAACATCAAGCATGCCTATTTGAGAGAGACGGAAGAGTCTTTGAGAAGACCATAGAGAGTTATTCCGTGCTGTGGCTTAGTGCAGTGGGAAATGATGGCGCACGCTCGTCACTGCTGTTATCTGTACATGGCCAGCTAGGAAAGTTTTCAATTATTCAAAATGTGTTTTCTTAAATTATTCCTCTGTATTTTTCTTCTTGAAAGAAAGTGTTCAAGAGAGCATTCTTTAAATAATGAAAGAAATAATTTCAGGACCAATTCCTGTGGTTTTCTAACCTTCTGAAGTAACATGTGTAGCAAGCACCTTGAACTTTAATAAAATGACTACAAAAAATTTGTGTTTTTGTGGAGAAAGATGTAGAAAAAAATGTTTATTCTAAAGCTGGGAATATACAAGGAAAAGTTTTTCTACAGTACTCTGAAGTTTCGTGTGCCATAAAGACTGGGGTTTTTATGAAGCAAACTATAAGCACCTTGGAGCAAAGGTGGTGGTAGGTGTATGATTTCTTGCCACATCCCTTGTTCCTAGTTCCAGCCTGGAGTCCTGTCCATGTGGATATTTAGTAAGTATTTATTGTTTGGTTATTGCCTAATCTTTGCTATGACACTTCTATCAGTACATTTGGGGGGATCTGTCAACATTTTAAAAGCATATACACAATGATGCCCATTTTATACTCGGGTTGCTGTAAAAAGTGGTAGGATAGAGCTGATGTTGCATTTGTAAATGTTTTCAACTGATCAATGCTATAAAATTTTAGTAAATATAAGCTCACGCGCTTATGGATTGGAAAAATTGGAGGTTTTTTTCTTTCTGATTTTCACTCGTGTCTTTTATTGGATGTGCAGTAGCCCAGACACATGGCCTGCTTCCTGGCAGTCAGGAGCACGTCAGGGCTTCTGCCTCTTCCATGGGCACCGTGGCCGTCTCACTGCGCAACTCACTGAGTGTGCTTATCTCTCCCCTCAGGCTGTTTGGAGGAATGACTAATTAATGGTTGAGATAATATTCTAAATTCAGATTAGTCAACAGTAATTAGATTGAATGAACAAACCCTCACTGTTGAGCTCTGAGTCTGGTGGCTATTTTTAACAGGTACCAAAAGATGTCATTTAGAAATTAACTCAGTAGAGGGGACAAGCCACTCTAGCCTCTTTCAAAATATTCAACAAACACCAAATTGCAAAGGTAACTGTTTAGATGACGTTTTGAAGAAAACTTTAAAGTTTATTGTTAAAAATAGACATTTTTCCAGATTCTTAAAGTATTATGTGTTTATTAGAATATAAAGAGTAAAACAACACGGAAAGAACAGAGCGGTACTCTGTCATGCTTCCCTGGAGGGTGACAATCATTTGGCATAAAGTTCATATGGATAGACTTTTCTAGAACATATTTTAATTCCTATAATCAATGGCAAATGATAGGGTAGACAGGCAATGTCAGGCCTTTGTGAAACAGCATGCTCAGTCTCATTCTCTTTTGACAGCAAGCATTGAGTTACGTGGCCCTGACTGCTCTGACTTTCCACGGTCCTGATAAACACACTCGGTTTTGGTTCCAGTAAACCTCCAGTGACAGGACAATTCATAATACAGGAAAACTGACCATTTCTAAGTGATGGGAATACTGGTATTTAATCCACAGATGTCAAGGTAGATCACCTTTGTTCCTCAAGGGAACAGAAAACAAGTTTAAGTAGCCACCGACCACCACTTCCCAAAGGAGAACCTGTTATTTTAAAAGCTCACATTCATTGTAAACTGATCTACTTATTCCATTGATGTGAGAAATTTTTTGCCAAATTTCTTTAGAGGGCTTGGTTGTACATAGCCATGTGTATTAAAACCTTGCGTTCAAATATTAACCAAAGACCAGAAATTGTTGTACTTTGAAGGATTTGATTCTGACTTCTGGACATTATTAAATGGGGAATTTGGGATATTATTCCATGGGGAATAAGGAATCATTAACATTTTGAACAGGAAAAGAGCTTGGAGAAGATCTGTGTTGCAGAAAGGTGAGTCTGCAGGAAGGGTGACAGACGGGTTTGAGTGGGCAGGATTTGTTAGGAAGGGAATCAGTTTGGCGGTTATTGGGGTTGTTCTGGTATGAATGGGGGGCGCGGGGGGTGGTGTTGAGTGGAATGCAGAGGCAGGATGTGGGAGAGAGCCCAGAGGAAAACTGCCACTGGACAGTGGAGGAGAAGAGGGAGGCAACTGGGGAAGGGAGAGGAAGAGGAGGAAGAAAGAGAAGTCAGATGTGACCTTTGCTTTGCCCTTTGAACTCATTTGCTCATGAAGAACAAAAAGTACAGAACATGATTTCAAATTTGTGCAGGTGATGCAGTTCTTTGCAAGGTGTCATTTTATTTGATCCTGTGAAAAGGAATACTTCATCAGCAAAAATAGACACAAAGTAATATGACAAGAAGGAGCTCATCTATCCCCAAAATCAAGTTGCTGAACTAGTGGTTGAACTATGTGTGGTGAGCTGATCCTCAATTTTTTTTGTTAATAATTGTTTCTGGGACTTATTCATTTTGCTGTGTGATGGATCTCTCTCTCTCTCTCTCTCAAAAAAAAACAAAACAAAACAGTAGTCATGCCAAAGTTTCAAGAAATATTTGTAGAGTAAACTTTCAATTGAAAGCATTCATTCGTTACTTTTTTTTCCCACAGCAAAATATCTTGCTTCAGTTGGTTTGAGAATCACTCACAGTAATATGTTTCCCTACAGGTAAATTTTTATTGGCTCAGTGGGACTGTAAGTTTCTTGAGAATGCATGTTTTACTCTTTCCTGGTTTTCCCTCTTTACTGGTCGCCTTGATGGATCAGTACCTGCAAAACCGGCAGTCAGTTGGAATGAGTCACATAGCCGTCCGTCCACATGTGTGGAGGTGCCTGATACATGTTGCAGACAGAACTCTGTGAAAAATCAAACAAAACGATGGGAAAACCCCTCAATTAATTTTTTCTCTTTGATTTCAGGGGAGAAATAGAGAGTCCTAGGACTAGAAAGATGATTGAATTTCATTACAGCTGAAGCTCTAAACTCATAAGAAACTGGATATTTGAGAAGTCATCATTACCTTCCTTATGCAGAATAATTGCCAACTCAACAAAACAGAAATGCATTAGTTCAAATTCTGAAGGTTATCTTTTTTTTTGCTGGAAGATATAGAAACTTTGTACTATTTTAAGATGAAAGCTTTGAGTCTAAAGAATTATTACTATGGTGCTTAAAGTGTACCTTATAATCAATAATATTCTTAAGTAGATGGCACTGCTTAGCTAAGATACATCCCAAATGGCTAAAAAATGCAATATAGAATCAATTAAAAAAACAGTTTATTTCACATTAAAAGACCTGGAAATCTAAGTATATTGGTAATTCCAAACAGCTGTGAAATCTTCACCACCATCATGGTAGAAAGTAGCCGTTCCGGAAATTACATTACTGTATGGGTAAAGAGAAGGTACACACATATAAAAAATGTATAAAAAATACCTGTACGAGTCTAAACACTTTTCTCATGTGGTAAGATGCATGTGGAAATGAAAAACAGTGGTTGGTTCTGATTCTCAAATATGGTGCATTGAGCACTCTGAATCTTAGTTTCTTAATGCATAATAGCTCCATAATAGCCCTTACTACTAGGGAGAGGAGTTTGGAGTAAGAGAGTGAAGGAGAAATTTTAGTTTTATTCCACATACTTTTGTATTTTTAAAATAACATCTATATTTTCATATTAATCACATGCTATAAAAATCTTATTTGGTACCACATCCAAATGCAGTCCTCCAGCCCAGAGAGTTTACCTGGATCCAGACTTAGTACTTAACATTCCCTTCAACATCTCCAACCCCGCGTGCCTAAAACTGAGCTCCTGATCTTTTCCCTGAAACAGGCTCCACCTGCAGTGTTCCATCTTGGTTGAACTTTCCTTCCTTCCACAAGGCCGGAAACTTCAGAATCAGCCTCAGCCCCTCCCTCTCACACCATAGTCCACTCTGTCGGCAAATCCTGCAGGCTCTGACTCTGCACCCTCACCCTCTCCTCTCACCCCTGTCTCCACTGCCCCCACCTCGTCAGAGCCATCGTCCTCCTCTCCCAGCAGCCCTCCCTGCTTCTCTACCTGCTCTCTCCGGTCTGTTTGGACAAAAAGGCAGAGCGATCTGATTAAGGGAAGTCAGTGAGTCAAGTCACTTCTCTGCTCAAAACCCCTCCACGGCTCTCGATCTCTCTCAGAGTAAAAGCCCCTGTCCTTACAAGGTCTGCAAGATCTTTCGTGGCTTGTTCCCCTTTCATCTCTGGTCTCATTTCCTACTCCTCTCACCTAAACTATGGACCCCTCTGCAGCCACCCCCGTCTGGTGTCTGCTTTGCTTCCTAGAACCTATCAGGTGTTGGTCCATCTTAAAGCCTTAAGAATGGCTAGCCTTCCTGCCTGGAATGCTTTTCCTTCAGGTCTCCAAGAGGCTATCTCCCTCACCTCTTTCAAATCTTGCTCGAATGTCTTCTCAATGAGCTGATCACACTACTTAAAATTGCTGCCGACGTTGCAGTGTTGAGGAGTGCTCCCTCCCCCTAGCACTCCTGACCCCTCCTGCCCTGCCCTACTTTTGCTTTGTGTCCACACCACTTACCTCCTTTGAATACAGGGTGGGGCAAAAGTAGGTTTACAGTTGTTCATAGGGAAAACAGTATAATAATTAATAAATAATCATACAAGAATAAACTGTGTTTCACATACTCACAAATGTAAACCTACTTTTTCACCACCTTGTATATCATATAATTTACATAATTATTGTGTTGATTGTCTATTTATCCTTACTAGAAATTTCATGAGGGCAGGGAGCTGTTTTGTTCATGGATGAAAACAGTACCTCCAGCTCAATAAATACACATTGAATGAACACATTTAAAAGGAGGCTACAGAAACTTCCACTTTTCTCACGATAGTAAGTTTCATGAGGACACGTTCCATGACTTATTTGGTTAGTTGCTTTATATCCAATGTTGAGAAAAGCATGTGGCATTTAGTGAAAACCCCATGAATATTTGTGGAATGAATAAGTCAACGTAAATTTTGATTCAGAGGTTAGCCCATCTTTTTCATAGAAATAGTTTTTATAGAGTGAAACAGAAGAGGACTCCATATTTTGGCTGTGGAGGTGCAGGTTTTTCAGCACTCCAGAAAGGTAAAGACAGATGTCATTTAAGGAAACCCGAGCACCAACTCTGCCTTCTGTGTGCACTGTGGATCCCTGCTACCCCTGCATCCTGTGTGGTTACCCCTCTTCTGAGTTTCTGTCTCCTTAGCCACTCAGGACTTCGAGTAGGGGTGTGAAGGGTTTCTCCCAGGCAATCCATCTGCAACACTGGCTCTCACTTAAAAATAAATTTTTTTTTACTGACTTCAAGGAGGTTCAGAGTAGGAGAGTACTGCACACTAAAGAACAACAAAATACTTGAAAGTGGATAGAGATAGATATATGGGAAATTGATTTCTTCCACCACCTGTTGACTACTCCAGAGCCTCATACTGTTCCAGTCATGGGACTCAGCATTCACTTGGCTAGTGACAAATTCATTGCACACTCCCTAAGACAACAGTGTAATGAAAGGATGAATACAGTAAGTGTTCTTTTTTAACTTCAGTAAATGTTCTTTGCTGATGATCTAACTGGTGATAATATCATTCTTGTGTCTCAGAAGGGGCCTTGGGATCCTTGACCTTGAATACCCTTCAGGGATTGGGATTATGATTCTTGGTGAAGATTAAGTTACGAAGTCCTTTAGAGGAATTTTAATGGCTCAATCCCAATAGTAGAGTAATAAGTCATATTGACACCAGGACATTTAAAATGATGCACTGAGAAAGGCATAAACTCACTTCTCTGATGTTCTTGCCCCAAATGTGTACGCTCAATCTCATCATGAGAAAACAAACAAACATAAATTGAGGGACATTCTAAACAACAATTGACCAGTACTCTTCAAAAGTCTCAGGTCCTAAAAGACCGAGATTGGGAACTGCCACACATTGAGTGAAACTGAGGAAATAAGACAACTGGATTTGGACCAGAAAAAGGACATTAGTGAGACAACCAATAAGATTTGGATAAGGTCTGAACATTAGTTAATAGTATTGTATCCATGCTAACTTCCTGGTTTTGACCAGGTGCTGTGTTTAGGTGAGATGTGAACAGTGTGGGAAGCTAGGGGAAGAGGATATCAAGAATGTGCACTGTTATTGCAACTTTTTTCCAAGTCTAAAAAATTTCAAAATAATAATTTAAAAACAAAAAAAGTCTTTCTCACTTAATTTTTTTCTGTTTATCTTGTTTGCTTTCACATTTAGCTGGGCCAAGATTTTGAAAATATGTGTGGAGTGACATTCATTTGCCCTTTCAAAAAAAATTTAAGGGATTAAGGAAGGAAGTTGAGAATATTTAATTAAGTTGCCTTGGTCCCTCTCCCTTCCCAGAAAAAAGGTTTAATCTAAACAGGAAGCCCTGGCTGGTGTAGCTAAGTGGATTGAGTGCGGGCTGGGAAACAAAGTGTCCCAGGTTCGATTCCCAGCCAGGGTACATTCCTGGGTTGCAGGCCATAACCCCCAGCAACCGCACATTGATGTTTCTCTCTCTCTCTCTATCTCCCTCCCTTCCCTCTCTAAAAATAAATATAAATAAATAAAATCTTTAAAAAAAAATAAAAAATAAACAGGAAATGGTGGGGTGGGATGTGAATAAAGGGATGCAGGAGGAAGAAATGATCTACGCCTGAGTGAGAGAGAGGAGGGAGAAGGTAGTGGAACCAGAGAGGGTAGCTGAATGAAAAGAATGCTGGGTAGGATTTGTGTTCATCAAGGCAGGGCACAGCATCTCATGGCAACAAGCAAGGGAGCCAGGTGAACAAATGGTCCAATCTTAACCCCCACCTGCCCTCCAAGCTCCTGCCGGGGCCTCCTATTGGCCACACCTAATCAGAAGCTACAGGTCAAGAGAGCCCAGTGATGCAGTTTAAACATGGCCACCTCTTGGGGCCCAGAGCAGTGAAGTTTGGAGAGTGGATCCACAGGAAAAAAAGGAAATGTATCTAGCATTGAAATTGATAGGGGACTCAAGACTTGAAAAATTTTAGCTGAAGGTAAAAAGTTGTAAGTCTAGCAAGTACTCTATGTACGTTAAAGCTTTTCAGAAACTACAGATAAGGCCCATCTTGGCTCCTGGGAAAACAGCCAAACTCCTGAGGCACAACTAAAGATTACCACCTGGGGACAACTGGAGGAATCCGGGCCTTTGTGTACCAGGGAGAGACAGATGACCACTGCCCCAGGAACAGCTAACTGCCCAGGACAGGAATGTTGCAGCTTCTATCATCTAATCCTCCCTGAATGTCAAAGCCCTCACCGCACCTTGTTTATTCCCTGCTATGAAAAGTCTGGCCTGGAAAGAGAAGGCAAGATGGTTTGTTAGGGAATGAACCTGCCATCTTCTCAGATCACCGGCCATCTGAATAAAGTGCCCATTAAGATTCAATCGCTGTCATTGCTTATTGGGTTTGGTAGTGACAGGCAGCCTGAACGCCGGTGTCTTTTCCGGTTACAAAATCAACTAGTCTGTCCCTCTCATTTTTCACATGAGAAAAATAAGCCTCCAAGATATAACAGATTTATCTGAGGGAACGGATTTATTGCAGGGTCATAAGAAAAGGCAGTGTGATTGAAAACCCTCTGGTCTGCAAGCAGGAGGACCTAGGCTGTAGTCTTGGCTTGGTTGCTGCGCGGGGCTTCAGTTTCCGTATGTATGAATGAATGAGGTAGACCAAAGTGACAGTCTTCGAACTGCGGTACATGTACCTCTGGGTGTATGTGTGAGTTTCCAGGACATAAAGGGATGGACAGTTTTAACAATAATTTTTCCAGATCCACAACTTCCTTATATACATTCTTCCCTCAAATTAATCTGCTTTCATAATTGTATTCATAATTGACGACAGAAAAGCATTTCTCTCACCCATTCCAAATATCACTGTGCTGTTTACTCCAGGATTTAAACATTTGGGCACACCAAGTGAAGGGACATTTTGAAAATACACAGCTTTTGGAGCAGCACCTGCTTGGGGCAAGTGTGCATTCGTACATCATCTTTCTTAGAAGGGTTTGAATCTCACAAATGAACCTTTCAGACGTAAGGTCGACAGTGTGTCTTTGTCTGCCTAGGAAGAAAGAAGACTGACTCTAAGCCGACTCAGAGGATGAGCAGTTAGAGCTCTTCCAGGAACTGGTTCTGCCACATTCCAGGCTGACTGGAGCAACTCCTGGTGATGATACACAATTGTTTCTACTTCTGACACAGGTGGTTTGTTTCATTCTTGTGTGATGCTCTTGCGTCTTCATAGAAAAACCAGCTCCCAGTGAGCCCAACAGAGTCAGGAACCTCCAAGGCCAGGCATCACTTCCTGCAAACAGGCTTACACCCGGACTCGGGAACTGCCCCGCTGGGTCAGCCTCATGGCTCATCCCACTCTGTTGTCTACTTGGACAGCAGCAGGGATCTCTTTGAAGACAGCTTTAAAGTTAATAATTCTCAAGTTTCTGTTAGTTGCTTCTGCCTTTCTTACGTTTCTCTAACTAGCCTGTCCAATGCTTGAAAATAGCATTATTGCTTTATTAAAATTTTTACAGAATTAGTATAAAAAATCAAACAATTCAGAATGTGTAAAAATGAAAAACATTCTAAATTCACTCATTGACAATACCTGTTACCATCTGGTGACTGTCTTTCCAGACACATTCTATGCCTAGATACACACAGGTGTTATTTTCCATAAATGAGACCATACTACACACGCTGTGAGGTGATCTGCTCTTTTCCTAAACAACGTGCTGTAAAATGCATGCTGCGTATCACGTCTGATGTATGTGCTCGACACTCCCTTACCCGAAGTCCATTTAGATGGTTTTCCTTTTTTCACTTTCAAACAACGCTGTAATGAACATTCTTGTGTTTATTTCGTTTGACATTTCTACCAGTGTGTCCTTGCACTAATGGATCGTATAATTTTGGATCACAGACACCTTTGAGAATCTATTGAAAGCTGTGGATCACTTCCCTTGCAAAATGCACATATGGGGGTGGGCAAAAGTAGGTTTACAGTTGTGAGTTTGTGAAACACAGCGTTAATAAAGCTATTGTAATAACTACAACTTGCATGTCTTTTCCATACGAACAACTGCAAACCGACTTTGCCCACTCCTGTGTTCATAGGCATCATTTGACTGATTTTTTTCCTGTGGTTCACAAACATGCATCCTGAAGTCCATCCTCGGACTTGCTAAGGATCCATGTATCTCAGGTTAAGAATACCTACATTAAGCTTAATTTCAAGATACGAATTTTTAATAGCCTTTACATTAATTTATATTAATGTGTCACTTGTGTGAAGTTTTCATATGCCCCTGTCTCTTTTAATCGGGTTGATCCTCCCATCTGTGTCCAACTCTGGAGGTTTGGTGATATAACAAATAATCAGATTGAATAAATTTCCATTGACTGCCAATGGGGGCTAAAGGAATTTTGATCACAATAAAGTGCATTTCACCTTACTTTATAGGCTTAAAGAAAGTTTCATATGCAAAAAGTTTCATAAGTTAAAAAATGTATCTGAGCATTGGGTTTCTTCATTCAACAAATAGGTATTGATTAAGGGCTGTGTCCCAGCCTTGGTGCGAGGAGCTAGGGATACAAGGTGCATAAGACTCCATCCCTTCATTTGAGGAATTCACTGTCTGGAAGGGGAGACAGACATATAAAAGAATACTTGTTAGGCAGGAGAGAGCACATTGTGCTCTGTGAAAAAAGTGTGAAATCGCAGGGTACTCGTACTGAGGGCACATCAGCAGGTCAGAGCTCAGAAGGGTCTCCACCAGGAGGTGTGTAAGCAAACCCGCTCCCTCCACACAGCCCGTTCTTCACCCCACCCCTCAAACCTTCTTCCCTTCTCTCTAGACAATATTTATTTCTCTTCTTAGGGAGACTCCTTACAAACTTGAAATTCAACAATATCTAAGATGGCTGAACTGAATTTAGGAAGTGCAATAGTTTTCCAGATATATTTAGGTCACATCCAGCAATGTACTAGGCTATTTGATGATAACATTTGCCTCTGCAGAATGCAACTCTAGCTGTGATTGCTATTAAATCACTCCTGTAGAGAAAAAGCAAGAGAAACTGCAGGTCAAGTTCACAAGTATAGGTAAGTAGGCTGCTTGCTGTCCAGTGCAGTAAAGATTTTTTGCCATATGCTATTTCTCTTGTGTTGGACTTAATAATTCAGTGCCCTTAGAAGTAAGCCATTTCATTTGTCTCCACCATAGCCCAGGGATCTTCAGTAGCTTGACTTCCTTTGGAAATGGGTGAATCTTACCTATCTGCTGTGGCTTGCATGCATTTTTGTCCTCTATTCATATCTATCCCTCTCATTCCCACCCCCACCCAATGTCTGTACATTTCCTCTTCCCTCACTGAACACCATCTCCTCTTTCCCTAGGCATCTCACACTAAACGATGAATACAGAATTCCACAGCTGCTGACCAGGACTGAGAATTAACATAGCTTCTCTATTTTTTCATCAGAAATGGCAATGGATTGCCACTGGTTGCTAAGTTCTTCTAGTTCTCCACATTTGCAACAAGCTTTAGCCTCCACTTACGAGTCAGAGCTGGGGGTTCCTAGGACGTGGCAGGAGACCACCGCTCAGCTAAGGTCTTCCCTATATTGGGGGAAGAGGAGGAGGAAGAAGATGAGTGAAACTATTTCCCCCACCAATGTATTTCTTTAGAACATCACTCATAAAATATTTCAGTTATATTGACTTCCTGAAGGATTTTGGTGTATGGTGCTCTCAAGATAAAGATTGATTTTTTAAAAAAGTGAATGTGTGTGCACTTTTCATTCAAAATGGAAGTCTATATCGTTGCATAAAACATTCTTAATATACTTATTATTTACTGATATGAGTCACAGGTATCTGAGGCCAAGCATTTGGGCTGCTGAGAACAGAGATAAATGACATTTAAACGGCATGGAGGAGGCCAAGCGCACGCCTGTCAGCATCCCTGTCACTGGTCTAGGTTAGTGACAGTCTTTTTTCTAAGATTTCATGACACAAAGAAAACCATTTAAAGATCTCTACAATATTTCTTGCACATTGAATGTTGACAAAAGCATTATGTTAGTGTCTGTTGTTACTTATTTGTTTTCTATGTGAAATGCAATTTATTTCTGTTAACTTTTCATATTTCACTGATGTGGAAACACATTGTATTATGTTTTCCAAATTTGGTTCACTCCTATAGCCAGGGGTCCTCCCTCCCTTTTTTAGGTTTGAATAGTATCATCTGTTATGTTTTAATAATTAGTATAGCTTCTCTTTTTCCATCATGAAAGAGGGATTTCTATAGGGCTGTAGTAGGGTCCCAGAGTTGTCAAGAGTTTAAACAAATTAATACATATAATGTCAGCAACAACTAACATTACCTGAATATTTTCCACATGCCAGGCAGCACTTTAAGAGCTTCAAGCGTGGTTTGTTGGATGGAGCATTGTCCAGTAACTGAAAATTTGCAGGCTCAATTCCTGATCAGGGCAAATACCTAGGTTTTAGGTTCGGTCCCTGGTGGGGGCGCATATAAGAGGCACATCGATGTTCCTCTCCTTCTCTCTCTCCCTCCCTTTCCCTCTAAAATCAGTAAGCATGTCCTCAGGTGAGGATAAAGAAAATAAGTGCTTTATCTGTATTACCTCATTTATTCCTCCCCACAACTCTATGTAGTAAGTGCTATTATTATCACACCCCCTATTTTTTACAAATGAGGAACCTGAGGGCACTGAGCATTTGCGTAATGTTCCTAGGTTACACAGTGGCAAATGGTAGAGCTTAATCCCGTGGATTCCTGAGCCTGCACTCTTAATTATGGAGCTAGACTACTTTTCATGTAAAACAGTAGCTAAAAGGAGCAGGTGGGAATTTTTATTAAAATAAAAAAGTATAGACCTAGCCAGTGTGGCTCAGTTGGTTGGGGCATTGTCCTGTACACCAAGAGGCCACAGGTTCAATTCCCGTTCAGGGCACATACCCAGGTTGTGGGTTCTATCCCCAATCAGGACGTGTATGAAAGGCAGGAGGTAGATCTCTCTCTCACACATGAATGTTTCTCTCCCTCTCTTTCTGCCACCCCTGTCCTCTCTCTAAAAATAAATAAAATTTTTTTTTAAAAAGTATAATCTAGAGCAGATGAAAAGAATGTTTTTGCGTCACTGATGCTCAGTGTAGTCTAGCTAATGCATCTCTAATATGGAATGGCTACTATTCTAGTAGATTTTTCAGGTCCCTTGCTTCCTCCTTTTCCTGAGTGCTTTTAAATATCTGACTTCAGGTAAAAGTCTGTTAATAGAAAGAATATGAGGTTCTGAATCAGAAAAGGGCTTGATTCCTTACCAGCTGTGTGATCTCAAGCAAGTTACAGGTCTTCCTGAAGCTTCTGCTCCTACAGCAGGAGGCATGAAGTGATTAAACATTCAAACACTGAGGAAGACATTCAGGAAACTAAACAATGATTATGGAATTCGACCCCCACTGACTAAGACTGAGAGCATGGTCTTCGCTGCCTCCCCGCTCAGAGTTCTGTCAGTTCTTGACGAGGATGGAAATTAATACCAGGTTCTCACTGATTATCACCATTTTGTTGCTTATATACTTATGTTTTAAATTCTCTCTATAGAAAATTGTATATTGTTCCCATTCCATAATTCATGTAATAATTCTTAGTGTACCTTTTTGTTATTTTTTTGGTCAAGTCTGAACATAGAAAACTTTGTAAGGCATGCTATGCCTATGTCTAACTTGTGTTGTTAGTAAAGATTGTGGTGTACAAAGTGATACAAATAATTCATAGAACAGAAGATATGTCAGCCAGGGTATGGAAACAGCCCAGCTGCTCTAGAAACCAAAGAAATGCAATATAAAAACACATCATGTTTCACACATGAGAACATTTTGTGCTTGTAAGGGACATATTCATTGTTTATGGGCACATAAACTGATAAAAACCTGTTTGAAGACATTTTGTAATATTTAACAATAATCTTAAATAGGTTAACATATTTTAAGATAACTTCTAGTATCAAGAAAAAACATCAAGTACAGAAGAAGCTTCTACTATTAAGTGATCATTATTGCATTATTTATAATAAGAAGTTGGAAGCAACCTAAATGCCCTACAAGATGATAATAGTTAAATAAACAAGATATTCTCCATGTAAATAGATTACTGTGCAATTACTTAAATTATGCTTAAATAATTTAAACATGGGGAAATACATATAATCTAAGTGAAAAGCAAGATATATTTTATTATAGTATGATCACGAATAAGTAAAAAAAGCTGTATAAATATTTATATTTTCAAATATAAATACACCAGTACAAATATTTTTAAATCAATATACCAGAATGTTAAAAATAGTTAGGTGGGGTGGTGACTATGGATGGTTTGTTTTCCTTTTTCTAACGTCTATATTTTTCAATTTTTTCACAAAGAGTGTTATGATACTTTACAACATTAAAACGCATGGCAAACGCTGTACGTGGAGGATCTCGCGGCCAGGCTGAGCAGTGGCGTCCGGTCAGCGTGACGCCGTAATGGGGCGGAGTTCTGTCCGCTGTGCTCGCTTCTACTCTGCTCCACCCTCAAGTTTCTGCAGAATAAATATTCCATAACATGTGACCAGGACCAGTATAGATTACTATTTAGTGGAACTGTTATAGAAAATTAAAATTTTACATCTTTACATAAGAGATAGGAAGGTACATTATGAAAGGGTTTTTTTAACATTTCCAAACAATTCCATTTCATTAATGAGTGAACTTTCTTATGCATTCTATAGCATGCAACTTCTCACAAATATTTCCTTTTGGTGTGATGTAAGGAGACATTTGCTTGTACTGGAATCTTAATCAGCATCAGACGAAGGAAGAAAACAACCTTTAATACAGTCAGTGTTTCTCTGAAAATTTGCACCCCTTATTTGGTGGTGACGAGCAGGGTCCTGCTTTACCCAGGGCAACAGGTGTTGTCTGGCCCTAATTGTTAACAGTGCTCTCTTGTTCTCTCAAAGTTGCTCTGGTTCGGACAGTAAGTTATACGGTCACCTTGACAATATCTGACATGGGGGGAGGGGAGAAAAGAGTGGTGCCCTCTGGATGCGGACCCTTCAGTGGAGGGGGTTGTGTGGGAGGGGCAGTTGTTTCCCCCAAGCCAGAATCTAGGGCAACGAGCCAGCAGCAGCCCCAGGAAGAACAAAAACCAGCCCAGCTGCCAATAAACACTGGCCCACCCGCTGTATCAGTTAGTCTTCATTAGTAGTCTATTGCTTGACAGTGAGTCTGTCAGCCTGCGCACTACCTGAAGGTGGAACAGAAGATCTACCTAGTTGGTTTAAGATACTAAAGACACACCTGGCACAGGATTCTCTTCTGTCAGCCCACTCTGGTGCCTGGCACTTTCACTATTACAGTTATAATGAAATGTTATCAAAATAATTCAGATTCTTATCTGAACAGAGCAGTGCAAAAGGAAAGGGAAACAGCACAGTTAAGGGGTTGGAAGGATCCCTGTGCGGACTCTGCTCTTCCCAGCTGAACGACCCTGGGCAAAGGACTCAACTTTGAGGTCCAGTCTCCTCAGGAGCATGAAAAAGAAAAACAAAACCTGCCCTCCCCGTCTCTTGGGGTAGCAGTGTGAACAACGTGTTTACTGTATGTGGAAAAGCTCTGTTACGACATCTAAAACTGTTCATACAAAAGCACTCTGCAAATATCAGAGAGTATTAGCACTACGAAATTATTACAATAAGGTAACACATTACCATTGAGCATGACCTGGGGGGAAAGACACAAATTAGGTAAATTTTGATGGGTGGTAACAAGGAAGCTCAAGAGGACTGAAACGGGCTGGCTGATCATCTGAACCATCTGGAGAGTGCTTTAGAAAATAACAACAACAACAACAAGAACACAGATTAGTGGGCTCCATCCCAAGAGCTTGAGGTTCAGCTGGCTAGACATACAGCCCAGGGTAAGTAGTCTCGACGGGTGGAGGGTAGGAAAGCTGCTAAGTGTGATGTAAACGGGACCAGGCAGGACTAGAGAGAACACGGTGGGGGAAGAAAATAACAGAATTTTGTTGCTTTGACAATTTTCTTTTCAGAATTAGCCTTGCTAGAAAACTGAAGGCTAAAATGAATTTGTGAATCTTTTGGTAACTGTCCCTCCCAACCCACTTCTTCCAATTCCAGAACATCACTCCATGTGGGTGGAGATTTTTATCCCTTTGCTTCATTGCTGAATTCCAAGCACTGAGAACATATCCTGGCACACAGCACCAGGATAATAAAAATTGTGTAAATGAATGTCATCGGCCTGTGTCAACAGCTTTCCTCACTCATGCCTGTAATTTACAGTTGGCTACGTTTGTTTCTGGAGCCATAAGGGCAGGTTGTCAGACCAGGTTGAGGATGAAAGCCTTGATCTAGGTCACAGCTTCACCTGTGGCAACTGCTACTCCCACCTCCAACTTTAATTCTTTGTTGGTGACTTGTCAGTTTCTGATGCTGTAATGTCTGACGTGGACTCTTCAACACCAGGATTACCATACCAAGAGCAGAATTCTTTTTAAAGTTGTGTCTAATTGGTTATATTTGGAAATAATATGGAAACAGGAGTCTGATCTTTTAATGTCATTGAAGTTTGTTGCTGTTCTTTGGACTATCCAGTGCAATGTGATAAAGATGCAGTTTGGTGATTATTTTTTATAGTGACTTTACTGATAGCCTTAAGCTTTGTGGGTAAGAAGGGATTTGGATTTAATTTTATGTACCCTCCCTTCTCTGCTACTGCTTACCCTACTACCAGACATTTAATATGTAAATTGTAGACTTAGATGAATCAATCTAATCAGTTCAGTTCTAGAAACGTTTGTTGAGCACCTACTATGAGCAGGTGTCATGTTAGGAGCTGAGAATATGAAGATAAAGAGATAAATCTTACCTCAGTCCCTAGGGAGATACATGACACCAGAATATATGTACATATGTATATATGTATATATTATTGTGTATAAAATTAGATACACATATTAACATACAATCAGCCCAGGATGCTTTTAAAGACAATTCGTGAAACACCCAATTTAAAATGTCAAACAGTGAGCGTATTTATTACTCACAAATCAAGAATTTTGGGGGTGGGGGCCTTGTGGGTACTTAACATACTGCCTTGATGATGTCACGGCTCTGGGCTGCTTCTCTGCATGTCTCTGGGTGCAGAGAAGCTTGTTCCTCTTGCTCCCCAAATGACAAGGGCAGCAGCTGGAAGTGTGACCAGGATCTGCGGACAGGAAGGAAGGGCGTGTGAGGAGGTGGCTGTGTTTGAGTGTGTGAGTCTCTACTCACACACTCAGACTGATCAACTGCCACACCCAGATTTAAAAATTTAGGAATATTGTAGAATAATTCTGCCCGAGAAATACAATGAGTTAGTACACAGAAACCTGCAAAAGAGCAAATCAGGGAAGCATATGCTAGGCTCGTTAATATATGGCATGATTTTATGGTATTATAGTTTAATACACAAAAGTAACAAATGGTCATTAAAAACATAAGCAGCAAATGCAGACCACTGTTTAAGGTCTGATGTGTACCGTTTTCAAACTTCTGTGCATTCCCAAATGAAGGCTTAGGTGTATGTGTATGTATACACATTCACCAAAAATGTACATATAGCCTCAATATCTAGTTTGCTTGTGTTCTTAGCTTGGATTTCCTAGACGGGAAAGCCAGATGGAAGGATTAAAGTGTGGCCACTTTGCTTGGGAAACACACACTAAAGGTGGGGACAATGAGGAAACAATAGCTGCAGGGTAATGAAGAGGCAAAGCAATGCGCTGTGATGTGTCACTGCACTGGCTGCCGTCTCACAGCCATATCGGCAAAGACGTGGCAGGTGCTTGGCAGCACTGTCCACTTGGCGTGTAGGACTCCCCTGGAAAGTCTGCAAGGAGAAACCACACGCAGAATAGTCCCCTGCAGGAAGGAAGGGGAGGGAATTTTTTTGCTCAGATCCCTCCTGCCTCTCATTTCCCATTGGCCAAGTTTCACCCTGTGGGGAGGAACTCCCTGTATTTTCAGACTTTGGCAGCCACTCAGGAAGCCAGTTCCCATGTGGCATTTCATCCAAATCTAGAGGGATGATTCAACACCAGTAGGGCTCATTGGGGAGAGAGTGAAGGCTATGCAGGCCAGGGGCTCCAACTTGAACTTCAGCCATCTCAGGGAGCTCAGCAAAGGCAGCAGTCGCAGCCTGAGAAGGTGCTCAAGACTGCATGCCCTGACTCGGTTTGCAGAGAGGAATAGGACACCCATTGTTCTGACATTTGTTTTGTTAAAAAAAATGATAGCCATGTTTGCCAGTCAGCATTTTGAGATCAAAATCATTCTTTTTAACAAATGCTTAAGATTTTAGAAAATGAATCTGCCATGGTTTCTTTTGCCGTTTCTTTATTGATGGGCAGGCAGGTTGTTCCCAGTTTTCCGTAGTATAGAAATTATCCTCCCACAGCATGTACAAGCCTTTCTGGAGGACAAATTTAAAGAGCTAAAAGTAATTTGAAATGAAAAAATCTTATTTAAAGTCAATCCCCACACTCACCTGGAGCTTTACTAATCTGATCCTCGAGGCTGCATGAATCAGGTCACGCTGCATTTGGCCCAGGGTCCCATGGTTCTGAGCCCGCACCCCTGACTGGGATCCGTGGGCATTTCAGGTGGAGGTCTGCAACACGGTGAGGCCTGCTACTCTCCCAGGAGGCTCCCCACCCTGAGAGGAGATGACTTCCATTGTTGTATATGCCCAAAGCCTTTCCATTAGGATTTTCTTGTCAGGGTGTCTCGAATAAATCAAGAAATGAGACCTCTGCATTCTGACTTTGCCCAGCTGGATGCGGTCAGGCCATGGCCTTGGGGAGGGACCCTGAGGAGGACACTGTGCCTTCCCTGACAGGAGTTTGAGGGTCATTGATAAGAAGAAGACCCCTACATGGGGAACTTTACCTATCTTCTACATCACGAATCACCTCAGGTTTCACGTGTGTTTTAGAGGAAAACTCTTTTATATTTTATCTTGTTAACGCTTTGACATCTTGACCATTTCGAAGGTAATAACTCGTTATGGGAAGCAACAGGGACTCCATCTGCTTTTCCTTTCTTCTAGATAGAGTCCACCTCGGTCTCCAGTGGGTGGCTACCGCCTCTGAAGGTCACTCAGGCACTCTTCCCCCACTTACCCTAAGTTGGTTAACTGGCGTTCCTAAAACCTGCAACTTTCCTGACTTTACTGAACCCATCTTCTTATTTTGAGTCAACTAATCCTGCAGACAGTAGGTTTTATTCATTTTAGAATATGAAATATTCTTTATTCCAGTGCCCTTTGATTTCTTTTGCAGAGAAGCTTAATAACATAGATTTGCTATAAAAAATTAAATTCTGCCTGTAACTATGTAAAATATTGATCAGGCCAAATAGGAAACACAAAATTATTAATGTACCTTAGCCCTTAAAGTGATTGACTAGCAATGTTGAGCAGAAGAAAGAATGTGCCCTGGCTGGTGTGGCTCAGTGGATTGAGCACCAACCTGTGCTCTGAAAGGTCACCAGATCAATTCCCAGTCAGGGCACATGCCTGGGCTGTAAGCCAGGTCCCCAGTTGCGGGCATGTAAGAGGCAACCAATCAAAGTTTCTCTCACACATCACAAGTCGATGTTTCTTTCCCTCTCTTTCTTTCTCTCCCTCCCTTCCCTTCTCTTTTTAATAAATAAATAGAATTAAAAATGCTTCTAGAATTATTTGAAAAATTTTCTTAAAGATTTTGTTTATTTATTTTTAGAGAGAGGGGAAGAGAAGGAGAAAGAGAGGGAGAGAAACATCAATGTGTGGTTGCCTCTCACATGGCCCCCACTGAGGACCTGGCCCGCAACCCAGGCATGTGCCCTGACTAGGAATCAAACCAGTGATCCTTTGGTTCACAGGCCTGTGCTCAATCCACTGAACTACACCAGTCAGGACTGCTTCTAGAATTAAAAAAAATGTATCTGAGCACTGAATTTAGAATCAGAGAACAATATATTATGTTTTTATTTTACATAATACTATTTAATATTTTTAATGTAAACATACCACTTTATTATCATATTAAGCTTGAAGAATTAGTCAATAATTCCAGGTGAACAAATTACATCTTTATTTTAGCTATCATAGTCTAATAATGGAATATATTAGTGATTTATTTGCCAGATTAAAACAAACTGGTCCCCTACAATTCCCCCTTTTTTCTTTTAAGGCTGTTGTGGTGATGCATCCCACAAGACTTGCTACTTGCTGGTCTCTTTTGCAACCCTGGGCAAATAATTTATAAATGCATCATAATGTACAAAGCACTATTAAAATCAGTAAACAACCAGCAGCTCTAGTGACCCACAATCTTAGGTTGAGTCCATCAAACCAATATTCTGGGTTTAGTGACCTGAGATTATCATTCAGTGTTTGGAAAATCTGTTTAGTTGAGTGTTGAATGTCTTGCAACTGCTGGCATAACCCCAGCTGCAATTTATTAATTTGTCCCTTTAAATCAGTAGCAAAGGCTCCTCTTAGGTGATGTTGAATATCACTCCAGTAGTACTGGCTGGAGTTTCATTGTAGTGGGGTGACACACACACAAACTCATAGATTCAGAGGGGCAAAACAAGTTCATAAATTACCTTCTAGATTCAATGACTAAAATCAGGAAAGGCCTAGAATTTCCGTAGTCTTAGACTCTGTACTTGTGGCCTTTCAACCTTTAAAATGCTTCTCCTTTCTTTATTAATCAAAGTTGTATAAAACCATGTCACACTGTGATCAGCATGAATTCATACTATCCCAGCTCAAAGCTAGAAACACATTTCTGTTTGCTTGTACTGTCCTAGCAAGGATAAACATACAATCGCTTTGTGATATAGTTTTTGAAATGTTGAAAATAGCTCATTGAGCCCCAACTACCTTTGAGCATCCTCAAGAATCCAGAGCCTCTCAGATTGGCAGCCATCTCCTTAGGCTGAGCCTGACAGCAATTATTAGATGAAATTTGTACCTTGCCTAAAAACAGTAACTATTTGACAACTATGTCTCTCAAAGTGGCCCCCAAAAGTCAATTTAATAATTATTCAATTTCTGAGTCACTGGCAAAAAACAGGAGTGAGTGAAAAGAGAGAGGTCTGGAACTGATTTCCCCCGGCCCCCATCCTGCGGAGTCATCAGAGGCTGGCTGCATCCTGTCTGAGAGGGCAGCTCCCAGCTCCCCGCCCTCTCCCCACGGTCCCCTGTGCCCTGGCTCTGGAACCCGCCCCCGTCCTCACACAGACTGTCGAACCAGGCCTTAAAGATGTACCTTTTGTTTGTTTTCAATATTCTTCTCTTGAGAAGAATACTGAAATGAATAACTTTATATATGTACTTCCTTTTCCCTTGATTAGGGATCAACGGATTGTTGGGATTGGGCTTCTAAAGGGAGTAAACTGGAAAGACAGAAGGTGAGATGTCAGAAAACAGAATGATGAAATCAAGGCAAGGAAGTTACTGATAATGACAAGGTCTAGAGCAAGACTAGGGTGAGTGACTGGGGTTTGGTGAGGAATGTCATTTGAGTGGAGGAGTTAAAAAAACTGAAAGACTATGGTGTTGGAAGGATCACCTGAAATATTGATTGAGTCACTAAGAATTAAGACTAGAGAGAGAGATTATTAGACTAGAGTTAATATCATTGGAAAACATGGCAGCATTATTTATAGTAGCTAAGATATGGAAGCAATCTAAGTGTCCATTAATAGACAAATGGGTAACAGTGATTGGCATGTATACATGATAGAATATTACTCAGCCATAAAAAAGAATGAAACCTTACCATTTGTGACACAATGGACCTAGAGGGCATTATGCTAAGTGAAATAAGACAAGGAAAAACACCATATGATTTCACTTCTACGTGAAATCTAAAAAACAAAATAAAAAGTAGAAGCAAACTCATAGATTCAGAGAATAAACTGACAGCAGCCAGATAGGAGGGGCACTGGGGGGATGGGTGAAAAGGATGAAAGGGAATGAGAAGTACAAATTGCCAGTTGTAAGAACAATCATGGAGATGTAAAGTACAGCAAAGCTGTAATAACTGTGTGTGGTGTTAGATGGGCACTAGTCTTATCAGGGTGGTCACTTTGTAAAGTTCGTTAATGTCTAATTGTTGTCTCATATACCTGAAATTAATATAATATTGTATGTCAACTGTAATTGAAAAGTAAATTTAAAAAAATAAAAAAATTTTGGATGAAATTAATCATAATTAATAAAAACTAACACATAACAGGCAAAAAGAAGAAAAACAAGAGAAGCAATAGATGACAGCAAAAATGAATAGTATTGGGTGAATTAATCTGATAAGATCTTTTCTTATTTTCTTTCTTACTTTCCTTCTAATTTTATATTCATTTCTGTGATTTTTTTTTCTACTGCTTCTCTTCTGAATTCTTCTCTCTCTGATTTCATAACCTCCTGTTAATCTCACTAAATCTTCCTTGAATTACTGCATTTAGCTGGTTTTTCACTAAGTACGGGGTCTCTTCTCTGCTGCCACATGAACAGATTGCTTCTTGCAAATATAGGTTATCTGTGTGATTCTTTGTTCACACTCACTTTGTGCGGTCTTTTTGAACCAAACTGGGTACAAGGTCTTTTATTTCCAGTATGGCTTTCTTGCCTCAGCTTATCCCCCCGCCCCCCACCCCCACTTTTGCAAACAAAGGATAAAGCTTTTGTAATTCGGAGTGTGTTCCTCACCTTCAGGAGTTATACTTTGGCTCTGAATGTCTAGCTGGGCCTTCTTGCTGTTGAGCTCTGTATCTGTGTCCTCCCTCTGCTTTCTCCCACATGATTTCTGTTCCCTCTCAGCTGCTTTGGCAACGTTTATACATTTTTTAAAATCTGAGAAGTACACTTGTATCCTAGGTTTGTGAAACAAAGAAGAGAAAGAGAGAAAGAAAGAAAGAAAGAAAGAAAGAAAGGAAAGAGAAAAAAGAAAGGAAAGAAGGAAGAAAGAAGTTTGTGGATTTTTGGGGATGTAGTTTGTGTTTTTATCCTTGTAGCTCTCAAATAATTTTTAAAGAAAGAGAAAATACTAATATAACTAGTCATGTTCACACTAGAAGCCTTCTCTAATTCTTTAGAATAGTAATTTCTACATTTTATGGATAATCAGAAAATCATATGTATGTGGCCTGAATTCTCTCCTGGTGATATTCAAAACTATGAATTTTTAGGACCTTTGTAATATACAAAGGTTTCTTCAAGATTATTTAGTCAACTATTAATAAAAATGAACATAAAGACTACCAAAATTAGGGATGACTCATATCTTTTGGTTAGGTCTTACTCAAAGCCTCATTATTACAATATGCTGGAAATTTCAAGATCCTAAGAGACAGACTAATTAAGAGTTTGTACTGTTAATTTATGCCTTATAAAATATCATACTAAGCAATATTTAGATAATTCCCATACTGCTTCCAGTTCTTTGCCTCAGGGTCAGATTCTACAATTATCTGAATCATATGGGCCTTGAGCTGGCATTGCTGGCATTAAATTGGGGACAGATGCCCATTCCTTGTAGCCAGAAGTGCCTGCTTCTTTGGCAAGACTTACTTCACATGGGGATGACCTCAGAATATTTCTGGTCCTGAAAGGTACTTATTGAAAGCAAAAATTTGTTGATTAATTTTGATTATGTCAGTGAAAATACAGTTATGTTTTTGAGCAGTTCTTGAGACATCTGGACTGTATTCAAGTGGCATACAGCTTAATTTCTGCTCCAGATTTTTTGTTGACAGTTGCAATCAGCCTGGATTTCAGCCGTTTCATGAAAGAGAGACATGTAGACAGAAACTTAGGGCAGTCTTGTGATTCATATGCCACTTCTCAAATTCTAACGGTGTCTTTTTTATAGCATAATTTCTTTCAGGTCTGTGACATTAAATTCCACTTTAACCAAGCTGCATGGAGAGGAGAGATACTTGGTAACTCAAACAGACCTTGAGATTTGCACACCCAAAGCAGCTGCAGAGAATTAAAAATATGTTTCATATTCATCTAAATCTGTCTTCTGAAATTTGGACTTCATGTCTACCAAAACAGTACGGCATCTCCTCAAAAATCTTTAATTGCATCAACCTCAGAAAAGTTGCCAGGGGCTCCATTCACATGCCTGGTTTGAGCCTGAGGTCTTCACTTCCTGAAACTAGAGCTGTTCCTTTCCCCTGGGATTTCAAGCTCAGCATATTCCAATGTTTCATCAGACCAGCAAGAAAACACAATCTCTGGGGTCCCTGCATGTTGAGTAAGTTGGGCCCCTGAGAGCCTTTTCATCCCCAAAGTCCTTGACCTCAAAGCATCTCTTGAACAAAAAACAAAATAAGCATATGAACAACAAAAAAATCTCTTAAGTTCCTATAACCTCGACTTCTGATTGCATTAAAATAAAGCCAAATTGTACACACTGCTTTGTCTTTATGCATGTGGTGATGGGGAGGCACACAGGCACAGAAAATGTTGACATCCCCAATAACTTCCATTCTTGCACCAGGGAAAGACACTTCCTCACACAGCTCACATCACAGACTGGCCTCATGCAAGGAACATCAGACTCTCTTTTGTTTTGAATTAGTATTGAAGCATTTCCCCCTCTTTCACTGCAGTACTCCACCTATAGTAAACATCTGTGTTTACACAAACTTCTCAAATTCCTTACTGGCAGGGAGAGCCCTTGAAGCATTTCTGTGTTCTAATCATGGTCAGTAGGTCATCGACTGGATATTGCTGCTTTGCTTTTTTTAAAAAGATTTTTAATTTATTTATTTTTAGAGAGAGAAGGGAAGGGAGAGAGAAAGAGAGGGAGAGAAACATCGATGTATGGTTGCCTCTTGCACACCTCCAACTGGAGACCTGGCCAGCAACCCACGCATGTGCCCTGACTAGGAATCTAACCAGTAACCTTTTGGTTTGCTCAGCTGGCACTCAATCCACTGAGCCACACCAGCCAGGGCGGGGTACTGCTGCTTTACAGCGTTTCATTTCATACACTTAGCACATGGGCTTCCATCTTAAACTTAAAATAAGTACTTTTACATTGCTGTTTAAGTGTGTGTGTCACAGTGATTTTGAAACGTTTTTAACATCTGGAAGTTCAACATGTAAACGACCTAAAAGAAAAGCCAGCTGTAGTAAAAGGGGGCTGATAATGAGGAAGCATTCCCTCTACCTGGGAGACATAGAATTCCCAGGCTCATTTGAAGCCCGTGTTCATGTATAGTCAATTTTTGTGAATAGTCCATGAGTATATGAAAGGAGGTATGTTCTTATTCTCTCTCTGATATATTTATATGTATTTATAACTATATAAACTTATGTGTACAATCCACCTTATTAATTATGTTATTAAGGTCTTCTCTGTCCTTGCTTATTTTATTATTTGTAACCACGTGATCTGTTCTGTGTGAGAGGTGAATTAATTGGTCATGGATTCTGCTGATTTCTCATTGAATTTCTTGTAGTTTTTGCTTAATAAATTTAAATGATGTTATTTGGTCTATGGATATTCATAGTGTGAGAGCTTAATTTTGCACTTCACACTTCATTGTTCAAAGTGCCTATCTTTGTTTCACTTAATGCTTTTTTCCCCCTAAATTATGCTTTGTGTGAAATAAAAATTTTCATTTGCTTGGTATGCCTTTGTCACTTTGTTTCTATTATCTTACGTTGATAGCATACATTTGGGGTTTGATTTGATATTCCATTTGAAAAAGAACCCCAGTTAATTGGTAAGTTTAATTTTTTTACATTTATTAAAATGAAAGTTATATTTTTAGTCAACCTATCATTTTTTGTTATGCTTTTAGTTTATATTGCTCATTTAATACTTTTACTATATGACCTTGATATTTTTTATGTATACATGTTTTTCTTTAGAAAGGCATGTATTTTTGTTTCAGTGGATATCTTAATAAGTTTATAACTATTTTTAGAATTATTTAAAGCAGTGAGCAGTATATTTCCTGTTCCTCCCCTCCCTAATTTCCTAATAATATAATTTTCTCCAATGTTTACCTTATTTTTTTTCTGTCTCAACTTCTATTGGTTGTTTCATTGCTATATTGCCGGCATTTCATAACATTTTCTGTTTCGTGACCACAGTTATTACATTTGTTTTAGACTTAATTGTACAAATAAATGGAATCAATGAAACTGTTTTTCCCCCCCTAAACTTCTTGGTTGGTTGACGTTCATCCTCAGCTAAGATCCTGTAATAGGTTCGTGAAAACCATGTTGCTTGCACATCAAAAATGCTGTCTACTCCATTTGTACTTGAACAACTTTCTGTGGCATAAAATTCTTGGGTATAAATTTCTTTGGGTTACATTTTGATATCTTTTTCCTTACAGATGACTTGATCACTTTAGTCTAGATACCCAAGGGATTTTTATTATTTGAAAATCCCATAGCTTTACTAGAATATTCTGTGCCATTCAGGTGGAGGGATATTATATGCCCTTTCTAGCTATAGATTTAGGTCCTTTTTTATTTCTGTCTCTTAAAATATATATTTAAGCTTTTTTGTTCCAATATTTATAGATTCTTTTCTTGATCTTCTGTCTTGAGTAGGTATATATTAGATTTCTTTTGTCTCTCATTTACATAATTTTCTCTCAGCCTTTTAAACAGTTTGTCCATTTCTATTTCATTTTACTTGCTTTGCTTAAGTATTTCATGACTTTTTAAAACTATTTTTTTAGTTTTTTCCTTACAATGGTTTATTTTCCTTTGTGCTATTTCCCAACCTGCCTTCATTTTTGAAATAGTTTAATTTCTTTTCTCCCACTTCTTTCAATTCACGTTTAAGCTCCTCTTGTGTCTTTGCTTCATTAAAAAAAAAGTCAAATGAAGAGAGTTAGGAAAGTTTAGTCAGTCATGCTCCTCAGTGCGTGCTACATCATGGTGGCGGGCCAGTTATATTTGTTTATTTTCCCTTTTTATTCTCTCCCCCTCCTCTCTTATAGGCAACAGTATGTATCTTTTTTTTGTAAAATGTGTATTTTTAACATATACATGTTTTAAATGTATATACATGATATTTATTGATCACACACCTACTTTTTTTTCACTTACCACTATGTTTAAGATCCACCCACGTTGCTCTGTGGCCTCCAGGCAGTCACTTCTAACTGTGCGCAATCCTCCGTGATGCGCATCTGCCACTTCTTACCTACTTACTCTCCTGGTGATAGACACCAGAGTGCTTCCAGTTTGGGGCAACCACAAATAACCCAGTTGTCTTAGTCCGTTCTGGCTGCTATGACAAAACACCATAGGCTGGGTGGCTTATAAACAACAGAAATTTGTTTCTCACAGTTGGGGAGGCTGGAAGTCCAAGGTCAGGGTGCCAGCATGGTTGGTTGTGGTGACAATACTTTTCTGGGTTGCACCCTTTACTTTTAAAGTTTATGGCAATCAATGTAGTTATAAGTTTCTTTTGCTTAATGGCAACACTTCTAAAAATATGTTAATTTTAGAGTGAGAGTTAGTAAGAAAGAGAGTAAAACATCAATGTGAGAAACGTCAATTGGTTGCCTCCAGTACATGCCCCAACCAGGGATTGAACCTGCAACCTAGGTATGTGCCCTGACTGGAAATCTAACCCCCAACCTCCTGGTTATGGGACGGTGCTCCAACCAACTGACCCGCAGAGGCCAGCTAGGGCAACGGCAACAATTTTTTTGATGAGAACTTAATTTGTCATTTTTTCCTATTCCCTTCTTCCTTTTTCCTTACCTTTGTATGCTCATTCCTTTCTGACTGACTACCCATCTTTGAAGGAGGAGAGCTTTTCCATATTGCTGAGGGTCGGTGCTGAGGAGGGGCCTGGACTGTGCTCCAGCCTAACAGGAATTCTCACGACACAAAGGTTGTGTGGATCAGTTCCTTCAGCTTCTACTTCTTTTATTTTTTAAAAATTGTACTTATTTATTTTTTAGAGAGGAGAGAAAGGAGGGAGAAAGAGGGAGAGAAACATCAATAGGTTGCCTCTCACGCAACCCCACGTGGGGACCTGACCTACAACCCAGGCACCAGCCCTGGCAGGGAATCAAACCAGCGACCTTTTGGTTTGTGGGACGACCCCCAACCCACTGAGCCACACGTCAGGGCTCAGCTTCTGCTTCTGCGAGAGGTTGGCAGTTGCAGGGCAGGCCACATCACAGAGTCTGTTAGAGCCGCACTCTCCCCATCACTCCAGAGCAGAGTGCTTCCTGCACACACGGCACATCTCGACATTCCTCTTTCAGCCTCTCTTTCCTAATAAGTATTATAATAAGTCAGGTTGCCTCCTTCTCTTTTATAATTGATCAGGTTACGGAGAGGCACTGCTGCCAATCCAAGGCCTTGTTTCAAATGAAAAATTGTTGGTTTTGCCCGTAAGGTTAGTCACCTAATTGTGTGAAGTGTGCTTTGTCAGTGTTTTCTAAGATCTGTAGCCTAGAACATCTTTTATCAGAGTCTTCTTGCTCTTCACTGTACTTCAGGATATACCTTACTTCAGGGTTTTAGGTGCCTTTTGTTTTCAGTGAAAATAAATTTTGCATTCTTGTTACTCATTATACTAGGTAATTTCTGAGAGGAGGAGGAGTAGAGGGTGCTATATTTACGTTACCATTTTAATTCTGAAAGTTTCTCCAGACCATATCTTAAAAATTGCTATTTTATGTATTTATTATGTTATCCCATCTAGATCACAATTTGGGGGCTTTTCTGCATTCCTTTACTTTCCTTATATTCTTTATTGTTGATTCTTAAAGTTTAGTATCATAAGAGTTACTTAAATGTTTGTTAAAAATTTTACTAGTTAGCCCCAATCATCTCAGGTGATTCTCATACTAGAAACTCAGCAACTGCACCTTGTACGTAGCTACTCAGTGATATTGACTGATTTACAAGGGCATGGGTATTTGGGTGAGATGTCTTGGTATATGTAATAGACTAGATACTGTTTTTATACATAACAAGACCAGATAGTAAGAAGCTAGGAAGATTCCTTGGTAACGGAAGAAGGAAACTGAGACAGCTGAACACAGTGACAGCAATTTACGGCCAGGTGCAGATGGTCACCAGGGTGGAAGGCCTGGCAGGAACAAACCTGGGAAAACAAGAACCTCACCCTCGGGGTAACCTCTCCTCCCCTGGACTTTCCTCCCTGGAGATAACCTCCAGGCCTCAGTTGTGTTTTCAAGCACAGAAAAGCAGCAAAACCAGGTGAGCCACGCCAGAACCAATTGCAGTGATTAAAGACCCCCTGCCCTACCACTGACAATTAGAGGAGATGATGACCCTGAAAGGGCACCTGGAGAACTGACGAATATTCTACTGAAACCCTCCCCTGAGACCTCCCCTAAGGTGCCCACCTCTAAGAGAGAAAAAAGCCTCAAGACAAAGGACCCAGCATTTGGGCTCTCCCTCTGGGGAGCAGCCTGCACCATTCCCTTTCCCCTCTTCTTCCCCCACCCCCACCATCTCCTAAAGTCTAAGGCAGTGGGCAGCTGGCAGCTTGTCTCAAGCTAATTCTCTGAACCTGTCCCCAGAGCCACCTTTTCTCTGACCTCCCAGTGAGCCAAGGCAGCTCAGCCTAGACCCTCCTGTGGCTTCCTCTATGCTAAGTCCTCCCTTGTTTCACTGTCCTCAGCTTTAATAAATGCATCCTCACAGTCACCTGGATTCGTGTTGTGAAATCTCTTCTACATGAAGTCAAGAGCCCACGCACTCCAGCCGGCCCTAGGCAGACCCACACAGGGCCAGGCCCATGTCCGGTAATAGTAAGACTGGCGGAGACAGCATATGTAGCAATAGACAAGGTAATGAGGCAGGGATTTTTTTTTTTAGCATGGAGAAACATTTTTGTATTCTAACTCAGAAATATTCTGTGATTTGTTTGAGGCTTTTAGCACACTGAATGGCAACATCAAAATAGGGCAAAGTTTAATAGCTAAAAATCTCAAGACTCCCTGAAAGTGACTGAAGAAATATAAGTTGTCTATATAACCAGGCAAATTCTCTCTTAGTGTCAGTCTACTACGTATAGGGTGGGTTGTGTGTTAATTTGTGAATGTGTGAGGAAGAGTATAATGTAACTTATCCTCTCCCCCCCGCCTTTCTCTGTGGCAGGCAGCTAGCTCTCCCTTCTTCCAGGGCAGATGACTTTCCACCCAGAGGTTACATTTCCCAGCCTCCCTTACAGCTATGTGTGGCCATGTCACCAACTTCTTGAGTTATTAGTCCTGTTTTCTTTTTCTTCATAGAGTGCATCATTCCTACCATTATGTATCTATCCCTATGCTGACTGTCTCCTGCACTAGAACGTCAGAGCCATACATTTAGGCGGGGACATTGTCTTATGCTCTGTCATATTCCCAGCATTTATCATGTAAGGGATGCATAAAGCAGTAAGTGCAAAGATATAGGAATTGTTAGATATTACAGGACATGTGGGTCCCAGTATTTCTATAATGAAGATGAGTAGTAGGTCTCATCAAGGATAGTTTATGCTGATCTGGGTTACCAGTTGAGCTTGAATGACCACCTTCTCTGTATACACTTAGCATTCATATTTTCAAAGAGAGGGAAACCTGCTGGGTTGATTCCAGTTGACAAAATGGAGGGCCCCCATTGTAGACAGCTTTGTGCCACTTCAGAAGGTTGACCTTTCTTGTACCCAAACCAACCACACAGCAGGCTTTTGGCTCAAGCATCTGTCTAGGCCCAGTTACCAGTGGCCAACGCAGCATTGTGGGTTTCCCTTAAGTACCGTGGCCTGAGTCATTGCAGCACTGTGCACAGAGACCATCCTTCCTCACAAAAATGTGGTGAATACTGCTGGCACGCCCATGCTTTCCAAATGAACGCTGTTTTTTCAAAATAGTCACTTCATAGGGAGCTGTATTTGAAACCATTTTTTACACGTCCTGTCTTGAAGTGTCAGAATGAGACAATGGAAATATATAGACCAGTATTCCAAAAATCTGGGTTCAAGAACAACACGTCAGCTCTATGACTTTGGATAAGTCATTTCACCTTTCTGGGCGTCAGCTTTCTCATTTGTGAAAATAGGTGGTGAGGTAGGTGACTGAAAGGTCTCCTCCACCTCCAGTGTTTTACGACTCTATAATTATTTTCAGAGCTTTCATAGCATAATTTGTGATCATTTCCAATTATACCAAACATCCTGTCTTTGAAAGCAGATTTGATTTTTTGGAACAGATGAAATTTATCAGTGCCAAGTCTACTAATACCATGTTATGACAATGGTCGATGGTACTGTTTTTAAAGCTTGGAATTGCCATTGATGCCTTCTTTGCCTTTATTTCTGCATATTCAGTACCAACTAGCAGAAACCCAACACAAACTGGCTTACACAAAGAGAAAATCACTGGCTCCTGTAACTAAAAAGTTCAGGTTATTCAACTTCAGTCACAGCTTGATACAGGAAGTCAAATAATATCATCAGGACTCATACTTATCTCAGATCTGCCTTCTGCCTGTTGGTTTCATTCTCAGCCATGTTTTCCATTGGCTGGCATGGATGGCATGGCTGAGAATGCTGGCCCTGCTTGAGTTATTTGCTTGTTGTGAAATAATCATAAGACCAGGAGCATTCTTGAATGGGCTATACCTGGGTCACATGCTCACCTCTGAAGTGGGGGGAATTCAGTTCTACTTGAATCACATGAACTGAGCATGGTAAAAAGGTATGTTCAAAGAGAGGGGAACTTGCTGGGTTGATTCCCCCAAATAAAGTATTATGCTGATCCCAGAAACACAAAATGGATGCTGGACATGAAGAGAGAGGGCGGGAGGGAAGAAAGAGGGCAGAGCTAGAGGGAGAGAGATCTAATCACTTGTATTAGACAAATTTCATGCCTTGAAATGTTTCTTCTTTCCTGTTTTATTGCAGTGTAGGCACTCCCTATCTCATAGTAGTTTCCTATCTAATTTCTTTGCCTCTAGTCATTCCCCACTCAAGTACATTCTGGGCATGATACCACATTACTCTTCCTTAAGCAATGTTTTCATCATTTCACTGTCCAGCTTAAAAATTTTTCAGGAGCTCTGACTTCCAAATTCCACATTCCTCAGTCTGGCATTTATGATCTTCTGCAATCTGGCTCCCACGTATCTGTCTACCTTATTTCTCTACCTGCACTTGTTCCATGTGATAACTAATCAGCATTGCTCACCATCACTGAGCACATCACATGTTTTCCTTACCATGCCTGTGCTCTATTTGTATACTCTACCCCATCACCATTTCTATCATCCTAAATCGGAGCTCACATGATAAGACAAAGACTGCTAGTTGTCTCGTTATTCGTTCTCCCTTTCTCTTTTAGTATTAGAACCACCGATTTTCTGCTGGGCGCATGGCCACTTTATAGCGACTACATGTTTTAACATCACTTATAGTTAACTTCTGACCAATAAGGTGTGTTGTGATGTATACAACTTCTGCAAGTGTTCTAAAATAGAGGTATGTGTTCTTTTCTGCCCCTGTTTCCTTTCTACTACTTGGAAATAAGGATGTGATGGCTGGAACTTGAGCAGCCACCATGGACCATAAGGTAGGACCTACATGTTTACCATATGGGGAAGACACCTGATAGAAGAGGCCTGCATCTCTGTTGATCAGAGAGCCATCATACCAAGCCTGGGCTTCCTACACTTACATGAAAGGAGTGAATTTTATTTTGTTTAAGCTACTGTTATTTTGAGTTTTAACCGCTAAGAAAAAACAATCTCTCCACAAAAGATATGATTTTTCCATTCAAAAATCTATGCAAACTGGGGGAATGATTTTAAAGATATATGGATTTCTCACAGAATCTATGAGCAGGAATAAAGGAAGCCTTGGAACTACACTGGAACCTGGGACTGAAACACTGTGTGGAAGCCGGGAGGTCCTCTCATTAAGTCTCATCTCTCCTGCCCTTCCCTCCCACTGCAGACTACTTACGTGCTTGGCATAGAGAAGCAATAAATAAACGTGCTTAATGGATGGCAACTAGTGTGTCTGTGAAATAAACTGTATTCGAAGCCAATCCTCAAAACATATCCTTATATGTCTGTAACTTGTTAAAGTGACTCTTTTGAAGGAAACCATACTTTTTAGAGTCTAAGTTACTCCATCAACACTTTCTCTTAGCCCTCAGATCTTTTCAGTTGTTTATTCCTATGTCAGAAAAAGGGCCTGAACTACAGTGTTATCCACAACTGAGCTAATAAAAAGACACTTTAGAGACAGCTCTCCTTTTGTACAGGAGTTGCAAAGGCAAATTTTTATGGGAATGTGAGCAGGAACACTGGCCCCCAAGAACTATTTTGCTAGACAAGAAAATGACAGATTGCTTCTGGTACTTTTTTAAAAACCTGTAACCAGCTTTAAAAAATTTTTTTGCATTGTTATTTACTGTCTGGATTCCTGCTTTTACCTAGTTTTTGCCCTTGAGAATTTCTTATGCTCTTGTCAGCTTATTGATATGTTTGATAAGATGTTTTACATATTTTATCTGGCATTTTGAGTTGCTTTTGGTGGGAGAATCGACTAGTCTCTAGTCTGCCATACTGAGGAATATGATGCCCAGTAGGCTTGTTAAAGAGTTTTAACTTCATTTGTTTGTAAGACGTTACCCTGCATCCTGACGACCAGAGCCCTAACTCTGGTGGTCTGATCTCCCCATCTGTAATGATGAAGGATAATTACCTTTCTACCCATGTCAAATTGTTTTTTGTAAAGAACCCATGAGATAATTTATGTGAAGTCTGTTAGAACCTAAAAAATACCGTGTAAATATACAACATTTTCTGAGCTTTGAAAATAAAACAGATGTAAACAAGCAATAAAAGTTATAACCAAGGGTAACAACCTTAGAATGACTTATTCAATTTTAAGTTTCCAGATATTAACACTCACCTCATCTGTTTTCTGACCTCAGCTACAGATGGGAAAGTCTTAATATTTAAAAATATATTTATTATTTTACATGTAATACTTGACATTAGTTGTATAATATAACTTACTTTTTAATAAATGAGAAGGCAAACTTGAGCATACTACAAAATCCATCATCATGTTTTTGAAGTGTCTATCTCTTTAATTTATGGTTGGGCAATCTAACTTTGGATGCTCACGACACTTTATAAATTTTGCAAGCTGAGATTCTGAGTGTCTAACACTGTGTAATGTACCTTAGTTTCTGCTGCAAGGACACTGAAGTGTGATTATAGGCAACTACTCATATCACTCTTCACATTCACAAATTATGCTAACAGGTTAAGTATGTGAGAGAAAACACCTTTAAGTACATTCCAAAGAGCCTTACAGATGGTAGGTGGTTTGTAAAACACCAACATATGATTTAGGCATATGGCTGTTGCTTACTATTTCCTACAGATGCATAATGTCTTAGGTGCTATGTAGAGTATGTCATAGGGCCTGTCCTCAACATTTATATACCAAGGAAGTACATCTCCATGTATGTCATTCATTCATTCTGCATTTATTGAGCCAGTCCTACTACATGTCATGCCTTGTGCCTGTTCTCAAGAAGTTCATAGTAATTAGGAAAATAGACATAACTACAATTATCATTCTATGTGATGAATGCTACAAAGAGATAGGGTGGTATGGGAACACAGTTAGGAGCACCTAGCTCGTATGGGGGCATGGGTGTGTTAGGGCTGGGTGGCAAGCCGCAGGGAAGAGCAGACAACAGAACTGATGCCTGGGCTGAATAATGAAGGAGAAGCAGAAATGAGGTCGGTAAAGAAGAGGTGGGAGGTCAGGCTGTAACAAGAAAAAGGAGAAGCATATGCAAAAACAAGATGCTTGAGAGAGTGTGGCAAGACTGGGAACCCAAGTAGTTTGCTGCATGTTGAGTTTATTGATTCCATTTCGCTGCTATTGACATATTTGGCTCCCTGACTATGTTTTTGTGGTAGGATGGTGTGCAATGGTTTTGTGTCCAGCAGCGCATATAATGGGGCACAATAAATATTTGAATGAATGACATTCATTCTTGACATGACATGGACAACATAGTATAAGGGAGTTAGTAGTCTTTTAATGAGGAAGGTCATATTTAGTGGCAGTGAACATGAGGTGCGATAAATTTAAGAATTATTTGAAAGCTAGAATGGATAGGATTTGATATATTGGACATGTAGTATAAAAGAATAAATAATGACTTTCTAGGTTTCTGTTTGGATATAGGTGGATGATAATAGTAATAATGTTATTAATTAAAAAATAGTAATAATGTTATTAATGATTAAAACTAATATTCATTAGGCATGGTGTGTCCTGCAGTACACCAAGTGTTTTACATGTATTAAACCACTTAATCTCTCAATGACTCAGTGAGTAGGTACTCTTAACTATCCCCATTTCTGATGAGAAAATTGGGGTTCTTAGAGATCAACTCACCCAAGGTCACACAACTAGAGGTGGGAAATTCAAACCCAGGAATTCTGATTCCTATGGACATACACCTAATCTACTCTTCTTTATTGCCTTTAAAAGATGAGAACAACATACAGAATGATGACCCTGGTCCACATGTATATCCCATGAAACATACAGACGCATATGGTGACTGCCTCTTTTTGATCAGATTTTGGGAGCTTGGGTCTGTATCTTCACTTTCCCTACTAGGAGGACCTGACGGGGGATGGGAAGTGGAAATTTTATAACAGCTCACACAAAAGATGAGAAGGCAGGCACAGAAACGACATTCTCGAACGCTCCAGTAGATGCTGGAAGGATGGGATCTGGGTTCTATTAGACTCTCCCTCCTCCCATCCCCCCACTCTTCCGACACAGATAGACACACGTTGAGAGGTATATATGGACGCCAAGTCTCAGATTGGTTCTAGCAGTCCTCAACTCACATCGAAGGTTCATTTTCCGACTCCTGGTGAGCCCAGCACACCCGAAGTGAACCCGAGACTGCCGGTCGAGTCCGGGAAACACGGCTTAGAGCCAGGACGCTCAGGTTCCCAGGGAAACCGCCCGCAGAGGCACCTGGGGCCTCCGCCCAGGCACCTGCGAGGAGCCCCGCTTGGAGCCAGGGGGCGCGGAAGCGTGCGGGTCCCTCAGGCCCCACGCCGGCCCCGCCCCTGCCCCGCCTCCAGCACCGCCTTCCCACCGCGGGCCCGGCCGCTCCCGGCGCAGGCGCACTCCCGCACTCCCTCGGCGGCTCCCAGCGCAGTTCCCCCGCCGCGGCTGAGTGTAGCGGCATCGGCCGGCGGTCGTCCTCAGTCTCTCGGTGCTTCGAGGCGCGCTCTGTGCTGCTCTGCGAGCGTCTCTGAGCACGGGCAGTGGCGACCGTGGGTTCGTCAGGTGAGTGCGGCCGCGCGCGAGAAAGGCCCGGGGCGCGGAGCACCGCCCCTCATCGGCGCCCGCGCGCCCTCCTCCCGCGAGCCTGCCTGGAGGGGCTGCCGTGGCCAGTGCAGGTGCGGGCGCGGCGCGCGGGGATCCTGCTCGGCGAGCGCGCTCCCTGCCTCCTTCCGCGGGCTCTGGCACCCCGGGCAGCGGCGGCGGCGCGGGTGTTTGGGCATCTGGACGTCCCGGGTTCTTTAGTAGGCGTCGGGCGCCCGCAGCTTTCCCCGCCCCTCCCCAGGTACGGGCTTGTTACTCATTAACTGCGCGGTCCCGACCGCCCGAAGCTGGGAGCCCGGAGCCGGGTTACCTGTCGGAGGGGCGCGCTCGGCTGGGAGCTGGGGCCCGGAGTCGCGGAGGGGGGTCTAGAGAGAGTTTGGAGTAAGTCTGGAGCCCGGCGCAGCGCTCTAGCTGCAGCGAGGTGAAACTGTAGTCGCGGATCAGGGGTCTTAGTAAACGAGGTGTCAGGCACCTTACCGAGCCGCAGAGGTCACTCTCGGAGGTTTCGCCGAAACCTGGTGGGCAAAAGCAATCGCTGGGAGTCGCGCTGTAGGAGGCAGCCCGGTTCAGCCTGACTTTTGTTCCGGGGAGTTGAGACCAGATGCACAGACGTAATTGTGATTACACTGCTCTTTCCAGGGATGACGACTCGCTCCGACCGCCGGGGGAAAAGAGAGCTTAATGGATTCTAGAAGTGATGTTAGGTGGGATCCTGCAGCACGAGAAGAGGTGCCAGTTGCTATGGGATTAAAAACATATCTGTAATGGCTAAAGGGTAAGGTCTTGTAAATTAAGAGCGCTGACTTAAAACTGATTCCGGAGAGACGGGAAATTTAGTTTGGAAGAAATGTAGCATATTCCGACACTTCCTGTTTCACACTCTTGTGTTTCCCTCTCCAGCTCCTTTCAGTGTGAGGAAAGAACCCTATATTCTTTGCTGCGGTGGAATGCTTCTATAATTGGAGAGGCCGATAAGAGGATTAAAACAAAACTGTTCTATTGTAAATCTGTGGAAAGATCCATTTTCTATTTATTATCCTCATTCTTATTTTGTTGTTCATGCATTTTTTTAAAAGAAAGGTGAATGACATATCAAGGAGAAAAGAGACAATAGATTTGTAGACCAATCATAGTGAACGTTTTATGTTGTTAAATATTCAACCAGTGTTATGGGGCCTTGTTCTGTTAATATTTGTTTTTTACTAGTACTGTGAATCATGTTTGGATGGACACTGTAACCCAAATATGGTTTAAGTGATCTAAAGCTTTTGTGGAATTATAGAAATAAATTTAGCAGTTCTGTACAATTTTACTACAATAGTGTATTGCTATTGGAAGAAAAGTCAATTTTTTTCACTGAAGTTATGTATTAGTGCATACCTATTTGAATCAAAGTGGGTACATTTAATATAATTCTTCCTTATGTGTTTGGCAAAGAACTCATTAGTGGCATTGAAAACTTCTAACCTTTCACCAGGATTGGACATTCATTGTTCAGCTGCATGTGGGGTTTGTAATTACTGGGGTTTCTAATTAGATCCAGTTGTACTTTATGAATTAACGTAGTTATACATATTCTTCCTTCGATATTTTTTCCTCTGACTTTCCCTACCCCACCAACACACACAGAAATATTCCACAAATAATTTAAAAATTAAAGGTTCTTAAGAATCTAGGTCTTCACCATTTTTTAATATAGCAGAACAAAAACTTGTAGGTTACAGTAGATTGATATGTGTTGTTGTGGCTACTATACCTTCTTTTTTCTCACCCTGAGTAGGACTCATTGAACCAGTTAGTAAGCTGGCCAAATGAAAGGTTATTAAATCTGTTTTTTAAAGTTTTAGTTCTGTTACTTACTGCACACATGACCTTGAGTGAATTATTTAACCTCCCTGAGCTTATTTTCTCTGATTGTAAGTGACATAGTATTAGGTTGAGCCATATGAATTTGCCAGTAATCAACTGTTTTTCACATGGTTCAACCTAATGTGAACTTTATGAGAGTGGGAAGAGAGTTAAATGAGGTACTCTGTATGAGATGTGGGGGGTGTGGGGGACAGAAACCAAAATGTAAGCTTGACAGTGTGCCCTGCATTGTGCTTGTTGCCTCAGGTACCTTGACTCCTTGTACGTTGGGGCATTCCTGGGGTATAGGTAATGGTATCGCATTTTAGAAATTAGGAAATTGAGGCTTATCGAGGTGAAACAATTTGCCTGTGTTTACTTGTTGATGGTCATAATAGCTGACTAATGGCAGCAACAGGATTAAAAACTGAGTGTGACTGTGCTTCTTCCATTCACGGTCTAATCTGAAAGCCCTTGTGGAAGTTACAGAATTAAAATTAGCAGTTGTATACAGTCGTACTACAATAGCATATATCTTGCTGTTAGAAGAAAAGCCTTTTAATTTTTTTTCTTCAAACATTGTAAAGATATACAGAGTGAAAGAGTTTTGTAACTAACTATAAACAGGTGCAGAGTTGAAAGGTGTTATTATTTGTATATCTGGTAAAAAACATTCAGGTTTTCTGATAAAGGTGATACTAGTGCTACTGCTGCTGTTGAGTCTAGAGCTTACCGTGTATGAAGTTCTGGTCTAAGCGCTGTGCCAGCGGTGTCTAACCCGCGGCCCGTGGGCTGCATCGCCTGTGGCCCAGGATGGCTCTGCATGCGGTTCAACACAAAATCGTAAATTTACTTAAAACATCACTTAGTTTTATTACTAAGTTTTATAACTTAGATATATTCATTTGCTATATTAGTGATCACAAACTTGGGACCTGCTCGATGATTTTAAAAAACTGTCGAAAGGACCACTGCATAATTAGGGTTATTATGTCTCCCATCAAAGTACTAACCAGGCCTGACCCTGCTTAGCTTCCGAAATCAGACGAGATCCGCCGTGTTCAGGGTGGCATGGCTGTAGACTAATTAAGGTTAGTATGTGAGGACATTTTGCTTATCTGTGGTGGCAGATATCACAATAATTATGCTCGGACCTTGTTTTTGCTCATCAGTTTTTGTCAGTGTTTGTGTATTTAATGGGTGACCCAAGACAACTATTCTTTCAGTGTTGCCCAGAGACGCCAAAAGGTTGGACACCCCTGCACTGTACTAACTTACAAGTACAGTGACCTAAGAGTTAGGTAATCCCTAATTTTATTCCATTTTATAGTTGGGAAGATTAAGGACCTGAGCGATGTAGCTTGCTTAGGGTCACAAAACTAATAGTTAAGTGACAGGACTAGATTGAAAGTCAGGCCATTTGTCTTTTATGTGCATACCTTGAACCACCACACTCTACTGCTTCGTCATGTGTAGGTTGTAATATTGAAGAATTGTTTTTAATTTAGCTTTTATAGCTTAATATTAGTATAATAAGTAATTATTCATGTGCCACCAGAGAGTTTTAAATCAAATACTCATTGAGGATCTGCTCTGCCAGTCACAGTGGGGGTTAAAGGAAAGTATTCATAAGAATTGTGGAATGGAGGCGATAGAGTCATTTCCATATCTTTTATACATGCCTCCAAATTTAGAAGGCACTTTTCACATACACATACTGTTGTAATGTTAAGTGGAAAATAAGACAAAGTGCTGTAATAGTTGGACAGTGGGGAGGAAGGAAGGTTGAATAGTGGGGTGGAGATTATTTGTGTGTTGAAGTAATGAGGGAAAGCTTTGAGGATAGTCTGAGTACACTTTAGGCCTTTGTCCTATATAGTTCTGGTTAAGATGCAGTTCTAAGGCTAGTAAATTGGTTACTAAATTAATTGCTTCAATGTACTTGATACCCTAAAAATAAAATCTGTGAGCTTCAAAAACTCCTTTCTAACTACTTTCTCCTTTTCTGTTCTGATATCTTTAGCTTTTTGGCAGGGAATACATTATTTTTTTCTTCTATGCTTCCAGAGCACCAAGTACATGGCTCTCTTTTAATATTTATTAGTTTTGATATTTACATTGTATTTGTGATGTTAATGACAAGGAGGTCTCTTTAACCCTTTTAATAGGTTTGGTAGTTGCTGTGCTGTATTTGGTGATGGACTGTCAGTAGAAGAATGTTAGGATGAGTTGAAGTTGATCTAGCGATAGAAGTGGAAGTGAGTGTTCAGAGTGAGAACTGAGGAAATTACGTTAAGGGGGAGAGGGATGCTTACAACAGGGAGCATTAACTTGCCATCTCTGTTTTCCCCTCTGCTTTTCTTTCAACTAAAACTAAATGATGTAGTTTTATAAGCTTAGATTGTATATAGTCATTGTTAGAAAAATGTAAAAAAGTAATCTTGATTTATCTTAGGCTATCAGCCACACACAATTAAATAGCTATAGCCATAAGCCAAGATTACTTAGCTCAGAGGAAACAGAATGAAAATTATTGAAATAGTTCAAATTTATGGGCGATTTGTTGCTTATAGTTGACAACAGGGTTGTAAATGTAAGCATAATGATAGTCGGTGAAATTCCACATATAAGTAGATGAACTAACTGACAGTCTAGTGTCCAGAAGCTCTATTTAAGAACGTAAGAGTGCGCGAGAAGCATAAAGGAGCATACAGATGATAGCTGAGAACCACTTAAATAAGTAGATTGTAATTTGATGTATCTAGAGAAGAGTAATAGCATTGAGTATTTGTTTTGGGCGCTTGGTTAACAAATAGGTTAACAAATAGGGATAAAATATGAATGAACAACCAAAGTAAGTTCAGAAAAACAATCTGTACCATATTTTGCTGTGTATAATACATACTTTTTTGCTTAAATATTTTGGGGGAAAATAAGAATGCACATTATACATAGGTATAATGATTACATACCGTGGGTATAATAATGGGCATGATAATCCCATGTATAATGTGTGCAGAATGTGGGTGTGCATTATACATGGCAAAATATGGTAAATGTGCATTAATTTCCTGTTGGGAAGAAGAGAATTGTGTTTGAACTCACAGATATTAAATGACTTGTCCAAGTTCACCCACTCGCTAGTCAATGACAAAATCTGAACTAGAAGGAGTGTTTTCTGAAGCTTGTTTAATTAAATGCTCATATTTTCCCAAACTTGGAACATTCAGTTTCTCCAGTCTTGATACTCTCAAGATACTGTTTTATGTCTCTTTTTTTTTCCAGGAAAGATGCTGTAATCACTCTATCTACTCCTCACTGCCTTGCTATTCATCCCCTCTTTAAGTACTCTGTTGTTCATTTAATACATACTTCAGTGCCTGTTGAATGTTTAGCTGACATATATTCTTGCACACACAAAATAAGGAGGCTTCCACTATTAAGAAAGAGAAACTTGCAAAACTATTTAAAAAATATTTGTTACAAGGATTTATAAATACCATATTAGTAACCCAGGAAGTACTGAGCATTTCTGAAAACCCTTATTTTCAGAATTTGTAATAACTAACATCTTATGTTGGGTCGTACATATTGTGGAATTAGTAAGTGGAAAATAATTGTGGTCTATATTAATGAGTGGGAAGATTGTGTAACTTCATTGACCAACTGACTAATTTTTCTCTTGGGTTATTAATTAAATCTATGTTTGTAAACAGTGTGCTTCTCAAAATGTAAATGAATTTTTTGGTTATAATCCAAATGTTAATTAGGAAAACTAACTTTAAAAATTATAATGAAAGTTAATAAGAAAATGATTTTTATATTCATATATACATTATAAACACACACTTCTTTGTTTTGTTTTTTCCTCCATTATGTAGTATTTGAAAAAACATCTCAAAGCTTTCTAATTATGGAGGATTTTAAATAAAATAAACTCTCTCTATAGTGTAATGAACTCAGAGTTCCCATCATTGAGTCCTGGTAACCATCAACCACAGTCAGTTCTGCCTCATCTACTTCTCCCCTATCCTGTATTATTTTGAGCAAATTCCAGGAATTATATAATTAAATCTGTAAGTATTATAATATACTTTAAAAATTCACACTGATTCCTGAGTATCAAATTATCCACCCTTTTTTTGAATACACAAAAATAAGGCCACTTAGTATAATCAAGTTTTTGTTTATTTTTTTTATATGCTAGTTTCCCCCCTAAATCCTCCTATAAGGGGATGAAAAAATATTTAAAATCCCAGCATAGTAGCAAAATAGAGGAAGAAATAATGGTTCCAAAGACAGTATAGGAAAAAAGAGTAGCAAGAACACAAAGCAATAACAAATGCTCATCTCAGTAGCAGTGTATTAGAAAAACTTTCCTTTTGTCTTTCTGAAAGTAAGACAAGGGCTCTGAGATTCAGCAGTATTCTTTTGCTTGACTCGTTCATTTATGGTTGCTTGCAGGGAGCCTGTCGTGGGAGATCCTCTGCCTTGATGTAGCCTTTTTCTGAGTCCTACTCCTTTCTCCCCAGTTTTACCCCTTTTTCTTCTTCAGTTTTACCTTTTACATGATTTTTAAATGTGGTGGAGTCAGATGTTGGAGTCACACACCAGCCTTTCAATCCTAGCTCTGTTATTTATTGACTGAGCATCGAAGTTAATAAATCTCTTTGAGCCTCAGTTTCTGTATCTGTAAAATAAAGATAAGGACAATTTCAAGGGGATGCTGTGAGGAGTAACTAGAATAATATGTATGTGTGTCACACATATAGCATATAGTAATGTAATGCATATGTGTGTAATGTCATGTGTATGTATATGTGAATCAAGCTGTTAGAATGCTTTTCATCTGTATATGTCTCCATTTTATCTATTTGCAATGCATGACCATGGCATTAGATCAGATCTTCATAATCGCTTGTCTACCCTGTTTCAGTAACTAATCTCTTAAACAATTGCATAAAAGTCTCTTCTCTAAAGTTCTTATTGCCTTGGGAGTCATTTTTCTAGTAACATTACAGTACATATGCACCGTCTAAAATGTGGATCTGATCATCGCTTCAGGATAAATTCCAAGCAACATTTTCCATGTTAAATGAAGCTTTTAGTGGTCTGTCACATGTGTACTTCTCCAGCCTGATTTTCTGTCTTCCTTTGTTAGTGTCAAACTCTCATTTCCTGACTGTCCTATCCTATTTCCTTGCCTTGCTCATCTATTGGACTTCTATTAGCACTTAAAATCTAACTTATATTTTGCTTTTCCTTGAAACATTCTCTTCTCCCTCCTCTTTTCCCCACAACCCTCAGGGTTGTCACTTAGAGGCAGACTGCCACCTCTTTAGTCCGTTTTCAGACCTGTGTTCTTAGAACTTAGTACTGAGGATTTGCCTTGAGGAGTTGAAGCTGGCAATCATCCTTCCATTCCAGTTAGAATAAATATAATTGATAAAATGTATTAAATACACTTATAATATGTATGAGTGTGCTTAATATATTCCATATTTTGCTGTGCTTAATATAATATGTATAAGTGTGCTTAATATATTCCATATTTTGCTGTGTGTAATGCACACCCACATTTTTGGCCCAAACTTTCAGGGAAAAAAAAACTTTCAGTTTAGCTTTTTTTTTTTAAGATTTTATTTATTTATTTTTAGAGAGGGAAGGGGGGGAGAGAGAGAGAGAGAGAGAGAGAGAGAGAGAGAGAGAGAGAGAGAGAGAGAGAGAGAGAGAGAAAGAAACATCAATGTGTGGTTGCTGGGGGCTGTGGCCTGCAACCCAGGCATGTACCCTGACAGGGAATCGAACCTGCAACGCTTTGGTTCACAGCCTGCGCTCAATCCACTGAGCTACACCAGCCAGGTCTGGTTTGGCTTTTTAATTCCATTTTTCTTTATTTATATTTAGAAACAAAATCAATGATCATATTCAAGGGTATTATTTTGCATACAGATATTGTTATTGCTTTCTAGAGTTATACTTTAATGCATAAGCATAAATAAAGGAATTAAAAACATAGATATGGAATTAGTACTACCCATGTATAATGCTCATCCTTATTTTACCTAAAAAATTTGGGCAAAATTATACATGAAAAAATATGCAAAATATGGTAAATATATATTTTAAATGTTGGTGAAGGTTTTTATGGAAATGAATTAATTGATGGAATTTGTTGTAACACTTTAATTCATTATACATGCTATTGAAGTAGCAATCTAATTTTTAATGACAGAAGCTGTTTTCTTTCATAATTTATGCTAAATTAAGAAGTCACTTGGGAATTAAAAGAAGCATCTGGACTTCCTTCCCTCCATTCTCCAACAGTCTGTCAGTAAATTGAAAGAGGAAGACAATACATTATATAATCCTTAAACTTATTTCTTTTGACAGTATAATGTATATGCTCACTTTGTTGAGGAAGAACATTAAAAACTATGAGTTTGATTTCTTTAAATCTTCACCTGAGGATATGTTTTTATTGATGGTAGAGAGAGAGGAAGCGGGGAGGGCTCGGGGGCACATTACTTGGTTGCCCCATGCGTGCCCTGATGCAGGACTGAACCCACAGCCTTTTCCTGTGCTGCATGACTCTCTATTTAGCTGTGCCACCCGGCCAGGGCGATAAACTTTTAATTTTTAGTAATACATTTAAACCAACAAAACAGCTCTTGCTTTTTGTTCTCCTTGATGATGATGATTGCGCTGATACAGAGTGACAAAAATATTTGGGAGGTATGATTTAGAAAATACCTTGAGACAGTATAATTAGTAATAACTAATTTAAGTTGGTAAGTGGCAGATAATGGTGCTAAGCCCTTTGTCTGTATTGTCTGACTTAATTCTCATGGCAACCTTATGAGATAGGTGCAGGGTTTTACCATATTTTTCAGGTGACAAATTTAGACTTAAGGCTTTAGTATCACATTATTAGTGACTAGCTCAGATAGGATTTGAGCCTGATTCCAGAGTACAAGACTTTTGGTGAGGTAGCAAATACTGATTAATTTTTCCCATTGAGAAGTCACACCCCACCCAGGCTGCCTTCCACAGACAAGTATACTCACACTTCACAATTAGGATCATTGGGTCCAATTCTAGCTAAATAGATGGAGTCAAGTAGGACAGTCAGGGGACGAGGTTTTGGCACTAAAAAAACTAACAGAAAGAAAAGACAGAAAATCAGGCTGGAGAAGCACACGTGACAGATTATTAAAAGCTTCATTTAAAATGGAAAATGTTGCTTGGAATTAATCCTGAAGTGACGATTGTATCCACATTCTACAAAGTGCATACTTACTGTAATGTCACTAAAATATTTGGGCTCAGAGAAGTTTAGTGACCTGCCTAAACTTGCATATGTAACTTAGAGCTTGGTCAAAACTAGAACCTTCTCTTCCTTTTTCAGGTACTGTCATTTCTGCTCTGCTATGATGCGATATAACCTTCTGTGTTGGAGATTCCTTACTTCCCAAAGTATAGTGCTTTGAGGAGTTTTAGTAAATACTGAATTAAAATTATTTAATTTTCACATGTTAAGTTGATAAAAGACTAAAATCACAGCTTTAACATATTTTTTTTTATCCTGCAAGTAAACTCTAAGGGGATGTGGTTTTTGTGGTAAAAAAGATTTTATTTATTTGGGGGGCTACTGACATACTAAGTTGAGTTTCTTGATTTCATTTATTATATGTATTTATTTTACCCATGTCCTTGAGATGTTTAATTGAAAATACTGTACCAGTAGTTCATCTTAATTTCTTGAGTTGTTCTACGGATACCTTGTGTTTATAATTAGAAAACTAATTTTTATTAGAAAAAAATAACTTTTATGAAAAGTTATTAGGATTTTTGTAGGTACTGAATGAGTTAATACATGTGAAATTCTTAGCAAAAGTATATGGCACATAGTTAACTTTTGGTAGATATTGGCTGCTGCTTTTTCTATGATATTACCAACTTATAGAAAGAAGATATAATAGGAAATGCATGTTGGGAATCAGAAATAATTGTTTTAAGCAGATTTCCTTTATGATTGGAAATCGGTTTTATTTCTTGAAACTGAATAATAAACCAGCCAGCCAAGCTGTATTAGTAATTCACCCGTAAGATTTAATAGAATCAACTTTGTCACATGTTAGTAGTGATTCTTAACAAGTTTAGTTTATGAATTGGGCTAATCTACAATTGAAAGTAGATTTTTTTGAATTACTTACTAATGCAAAGAGTACTGCTTAAAAATAAGTTTATCTTACTCATATAAGAACTTTGAATGTAAAATCTTAAAGCTTCCATGTATTTTAAAGAGTAAAAGATTTTCAGACCAGTGAGATTATTATCTCTTTACCAGCTAAATTACATTTTATGAAAATTTCACACTTGGAAAAAAAATGCTAAATTTAATCTTAAGATAGTCTCTTTTTCAGAAGTGATTTGGTGTTTAAATGCACCCTCCTCAAATGAAACACGGTGGGCAGAGGCACTGCTTAGAGGTGCTGCCCCAGGCGCTGTCTGTGTGATTTGCTGTCATTCGTATCCCTCGTGGTAGAAAACCGAGGCACAGATTTCCAGATGAGCCAGCCTAGGTCCAAACTGTCCCAGTACTTTGTCAGAGGCAGGATTCAAACCTGCCTCTTTTTCATCGGGCATGTTTGTGCTTTCTGTAAATGCTTTGCTTTCACATCTTAGGTGTGTTTGGAAAGGGCTTTGTCTTCATTATTATTACCTACCTGTACTTTGGGTCTTGTCTTCTGCTTTAGTTTTTCTGGAAGTCCTTTCTGTCTGATGTATTTACCCTTCCTGTGTAGTCTCTTCTACCTTTGCATCTTCTAAGACTTAAATCACAATGTATCCTTTTCTCTACTTGTCAGTCCCTCCTACTATATTGATATTTTTTGGAAGCAGAGATATTTCTCATCTTTCCCCAGAGCCTGGCAGGTAGTAGGCCCTCAGTAGACACTTGTTGAAAGAATAGCTAAATATTATGTTATGTAGAGGGGAAATAGGGTGGATGTTGCAGGGAGGATGGATTTGAATTCATCATATAAGGAGAAACATTTTTCCTCCAACAGTCTAACAATGGAATGAATGTCAAAGCAAGTCTAGTGGTGGTAGTATACCATGGTGGTTAAGGAGGTTGGATTCTGGAGTCCTACATACATAGGTTTTAATCCTGACTACCTTAAGCTGTGGTTTCCTCAGCTGTAATGTACTGGACTATACTGACATTTAAAGTGCTCAGTAGATACTAGCTGCTTTTCTGGGAGAAGCAGCCCTGTAGTCCTGTGTGATTGGCACTTGTAGTTGGGTGGCTCAGCTCCACATTTCCTTCCTCTCCCCCTGGATTATTTTGAAACAAACACAAGTAATCCTATTTCATCTATAAATACTTCAGTGTGTATCTCTAAAAGATAAGGAGTTTTTATGTAACTCTAATACCCTTATCCTTCAAATTAACAGTAATTTATAATATTAGTAATATCCACTGTTTTGGTTCCCTTGATTGTCTTACAGTGTTTGTTTTTACATTTAGTTTATTCAGATAATTCAAAAATGGTCTGCACATTGTATTTAGTTATGTCCCTTCAGTCTTTTTTTAAATCTAAAATTCTCTTCACTTCTTTTTTTCCAGTTTATTTATTGAAAAAACCAGGTGGTTTGTCAAGCAGAGTCTCCCAAAGTCTAGATTTTGCTGTTTTCATTCCTATGATTTATTTAATATGTTCCCCTCTCTTCTGTATTTCCTAATAACTGATGAAGACTCAGATGCCTGTTTGGACTGGGGTCCTTTTTAATTCCTTATGGGGCAACAGTGCTTCGTGGATAGTGCAGGTGCTCATTTCCTCTTCACTACCTGATCTTCCTAATGTTTGCTTTTCTTCCTTTTTGTGATAAAGGTGTCATTCAGTTCCTGTCATTCTGATCCATTAGTTATAAAGTTTCCCAGATAGATTTTTACCTTAGGGTTTTAGTAGCTCTTGATAATTATTACCTAGAACCATTATTCATTGGGCTTGTAAAGTTTTATTTGTTAAGTGGAATTCTTTTCAAAAGAACTGTCTCATAAGCTGTTTAGTTCCATAATGTACAGGAAAGTCGAGATAATAAATATTTGATTCTTTTATTTTACCAGTTTTCAAAATAACAAATTGGTTCCACAGCTCTGATCAAAGGGGACCAGTGATATTTTGTTTTGTTTTTATTTTTAGTATCATCATGAACTCGTACACTTAAAGATGTTTTGTTTCAGTTCTTTACAGATATTACCCTTTTTATGTTCAGACTGCCCCATGATTGGTCCGTGGGAGTCTTGGTGGCACCACTTCAGCAGTCTCTGACAGCTTTCCTCCCTCCTTGTTTCCTTGTACAACAAGCTGTCCCGGGTCCTTCTGTACGTTCCTGCCCTGGGCCTGGACCCCGGCGTTTCTCCAAGGAGTCTTTGTTGTGTTTTTTTTTTTTTTTTCCTTTCCAGGAAATGGTATTATTCTAGGGACAGTTACGCTTGAGCTGGTTATTATTGCTATACTTTTTTAGTGAATAAAGTTAGGATTCAGTTTTTTATATAATTTTTTTCTGATACTTCTGATTACAATTTAGGATTTCAGAGTTTTAACAACTTTGATTTTTGTGTCCTCTCATAAACTGAAAGTCTTAGTTTTGAGTTACATTAACATAATAACTTATTTGTTTATTATATGTAATAGTTTCAGTACAGCAACATCATCATTACAAATAATAGGATTACTGAAAGTAGTTTACAGTTTTTTTCCTTTTGTCCCTAGAGTATATTGCATTAGAGATTTACAGTTTTACTACTGTTTTGAAGTTATTTGCTATAGCTTTTTTTTGTGTGTGGCTACCATTTCAATACACAGCTAGATTCAATAGTTTTATTTTTAGGGATACTCTTTTAAGATTTAATTTTATTTTATTATTTACATGGTTCTAAATTCCAATTTAAATCTACAAGGCAAGGTCAGTTTGGAAAAGTCAAGCTTTCATGCCTGTCCCCTTTTCCTGTTTTCTACATCTTCCTGTAAGTAGTGATTTTTATTAGTTTTTGTCTTTCCATTTCTAATGGTCTGTTCAGAAAGTATCCAGCTGTGTAATATGAAAAATAGAGATATTTACTGAAGAAGATACAGGAAACATTGTACATAGGACAATGATGCCTCAATCCCCTTCAAAGTAGGTACCATGGGACCTCACACAGTTCTCCCAATCACCATCAGCTGCCCCATTGTATTTTTCTGAATCTCACTGATGATCTGAAATCTCTTCCTTTTCAAAGGTGATTTTACTTTTGGAAAAAGCCTAAAGTCTCAGAGCACCAAATCTTGGCTCTGGGGGTAAGTCATTTGGGTGATTTGATGTTTCGCCAAAAATCTCTGCACAAGACATGATGCACAAGTGGGTACATTGTCCTGATGAAGCTGCCAATAACCAGTTGCCCATAGCTGCAGCCTTCTGAATCATCTGAATAGTTTCAAGCTTAATGCAAAATTTGATGCAGATCCATTGCTCTACTTGCTCAGTCATTTTGAATGTGACAGCCACACAGTACACAAGCTCACTCAATGTTGTCTACCACGTCCAGTGACTAATACAGTGAAGTCACCGTTGTTCACGTATGTGCATTCCAGTCCATTCTCCTTGGCTGCCAGGTTACATTGATGTTGTTCAAACCGTTCTCAGTGTATTAACGGTGACTAGACTTTTTCTGGACAGACCTCGGTATGCATATAAATATATATGTATGATACATAAATAAGTGAATTTATATTTTTTACTTTCCTGGATAAAAGGTAGCTTAGTATTCACAGTTATTTTGTTTTTTAACTTTGTCAGTATGTCCTCAAGATCACTTCATAGCAGTATGTAGATAATTGACTCTTACAGATGCATAGTGCTTCATTATAAGGATGTACATTAGTTCATTCAATTAGTCTTCCTGTTATAAGACTGCAATCAGCCTTTTGCTAGTTCTGCTAGCTTTATGCATGTATCTTTTCTATTTTGCCAGTTTATCTTTGGGATAAAGCCCTGAAAGTGGGCATGCTGGATCATAGATTTAATGAATATGTCATATTGCTAGGTAGTAAATTTTCCTCCATAGGATTTGTACCATTTTACATTTTCATAAATGGAAATGATTTCACATTCTGTGATTCAGGGACCCTTCAAAGTATAGAGATAAATTGGAAGTATGTGGGAAGGAAGAAAGTATAGTTGCCGATAAAATGTCAAAAGTTTTTTTTATTATTCCATTACAGTCGTCCCAGTTTTTCCTCTTTGCTCTCCCCTGCCCCCCCCACCCCTCTTATCCCCCCACCACACTCCCACAGTCAATCCCCACCCTGTTGTCCATGTCCATGGGTCATTTATACCTGTTTGTTGATTAGAACCTTCCTTTCTATCCCCTCTTATCCATCCCTGCCCCCACTGGTGCTGTCAGTCTGTTCCTTGTTTCCATGCCTCTGGTTCTATTTTGCTTATTTGTTTTGTTCATTGGGCTCCTCGTATAGGTGAGATTATATTGTATTTGTCTTTCACTGCCTGGTTTATTTCACTTAGCCTAATCCTCTCCAGTCCCATCTATGCTGTCGTGAAGGGTAAGGGCTCCTCCTTTCTTTCTGCTGCATAGTATTCCATTGTGTAAATGTACCATAGTTCTTTGATCTGCTCATTTACTGATGGACACTTAGGCTGTTCAAGCACTTGGCTGTTGTAAATAACGCTGCTATGAACATTTGGGTGCATAGATTCTTTTGATTTGGTGTTTCAGAATTCTTAGGGTATATAGTCCCTGGGTCAAAAGGCAGTTCTAGTTTTAGTTTTCTGAGGAAATTCCATACCGTTTTCCACAGTGGCTGCACCAGTCTGCATTCCCACCAATAGTGCACTAGGGTTCCCTTTTCTCCACATCCTCTCCAGCACTTGTTTGTTGATTTGGTTATGACTGCCATTCTGACCAGTGTGAGGTGATATCTCATTGTGGTTTTAATTTGCATCTTTCTGATGACTAGTGATGTTGAGCATCTTTCATGTGTCTGTGGGCCTCTGTGTGTCCCCCTTGGAGAAGTGCCTGTTCAGGTCCTTTCCCCCTTTTTAAAAATTGGATTGTTTGTCTTTGAGTTGTATGAGTTCTTTATATATTTTAGAGATCAAACCCTTTTCTGAGGTATAAGTGGCAAATATGTTTTTCCATATGGTTGGTTCACTTTTCATTTTGATGATGTTTTCTTTAGCTATGCAGAAGCTTTTTAATTTGATGAGGTCCCATTTGTTTAGACTTTCCTTTTTTTCCCTTGCCCTAGAGGATATATTGGTGAAAATATCGATGCGTGGGATGTCTGAAATTTTACTGCCTATGTTTTCCTCTAGGACTTACATGGTGTCATGGCTTATGTTTAATTCTTTTATCCATTTTGAATTAATTTTGGTGTATAGTGTAAGTTGGTGGTCCTAGTTTCATTGTTTTTGCATGTAGCTCTCCAGATCTCCCAACACCATTTGTTGAAGAGGCTATTTTTACCTCACTTTATATTCTTGCCCCCTTTGTCAAATACTAATTGACTGAAAAGACATGAGTTTACTGTATTTTGCCATGTATAATGTGTACTTTTTTGTTCAAATTTTTGAAGGAAAAATGAGGATTCACATTATATGTGGGTATAATGATCACATACCATGGGTATAATAATGGGTATAATAATCCTGTGTATAATGTATGCACAGTTATGGGTGTGCATTATATACAGCAAAATACAGTATTTCTGGGCTCCCTATTCTGTTCCATTGATCTGTGTGTCTGTTGTTATGCCAGCACCAGACTTTTGATTACAGTGGCCTTGTAATATAGTTTGATATCAGCATTGTGATTCCTCTACCTTGTTCTTTTTTCTCAAGATTGCTGAGGCTATTTGGGGTCATTTTTGGTTCCATATAAATTTTTGAAATATTTGTTCTCAATCTGTGAAGTATATCATTGATATTTTAATAGAGATTACGTTGAATCTGTACATTGCTTTGGGTAGTATGGACATTTTAATGATGTTAATTCTTCCAGTCCATGAACATGGTACATGCTTCCACTTATTTGTATCTTCCCTAATTTCTTTCTTCAGTGTTCTGTAGTTTTCTGAATGCAGATATTTTACCTCTTTGGTTAAGTTTATTCCTCAAAATTTAATAAAATCCTTATTTATTATCTTAAAGTGAATTCACTAGTAAACTATACCCAAGTGTAAATGGGTATAGTATAGATGCCTGCTTGGTATATGTTTGTGTGTGTGTGTATTATGAGTAAGGAATGAAAAATACTCTCTGATAAAAAATAATAAATTATAATTGAGTATTTAACACTATAAACTACTTGTTAATATGATTTTTCATTTGGCATAGTGAATATTTTGGATTAAAATATAAGGACTAGTTTTTTCTTGAGGACTGAAATTACTATTTGATACAATGAAAAGAACAATAATTAGATTTGAAATTTGGCATTTGTAGATGTAGTAGTTATAGTTTTGATTGCCTCTGTATATATTCTTGAAAGTCTATCACATGTAATCTGTAATTTTGAGATAATATGTAAATATTTAGTCAACTCTTTTTTCCAACTTTATAGCAGCGTTTGTTATTCTTTACTTGGCTTATTATTTCTTCTTTTTTTTTTTTAGGGTGAGGAGAAGGGAGGGAGAAAGAGAGGGAGAGAAACATCAGTGTGAGAAAGAAACATCCATTGGTTGCCTCTTGTACTTGCCCTGACCTGGGGCTGAACCTTGCAACCCAGGCATGTGCTCTGACCGAGAATCGAACCAGCTACCTTTTGGTTTGCAGGATGATGTCTGACTGAGCCACACTGGTCAGGACTTGGCTTATTCTTAACACTTTTTATTGAGGGTATGATAGTAAAAATTTGCAGCTTAGTGAGTTTTTGTAATATTTAATGAAGAGACATAGGCCATCATTGGTGCTTGTGTTGGTAATTTGGGGAAGCTTTCAGAAGGTATTATGATTATCCAGGTACTATTGCAGGAAGGAAAAAATTGGAAAGAGGTTAGCTTCAGATAATCGAAGACCTTCATTTTCAAGCTAATAAGTTTGGACCTTATTCTGTAGACAGTGGGAAATCAATAAAGGATTTATAAGACTTCTTTTAGATTCTTGAAGTGGAAAATTGAAGTGGTACATTTTTAGTTTTCATGAGAACTCTGTGATATAACTGTGTAGTCATGGGGAATATTTTTTGCTAATGGAGAAACTGAAGCATACGTGTTATCATTAGTGGCTGACTATGAAAACAAATGTTTGTTGAGGCCATACTACGTGCCAGATAAATAGCACACTGCCAAGTGTCTTATGTGGCTTGCCTCCCTTAATCCTTATAGCAACTTGGAGAAGGAAGGAAGTATTGTTATCCCCGTTCTCATCTCATCAGAGGAGAGATTTAAGGCTTAGAGGAGGGTAATACATTATCATGGTTTGGGTCCTAGGCCTATAAAGGACATTTTTGGGACAGTCAGTGAAATTTGATTGGAGCCCATTGTTTAAGTGGTAATATTGATCAACATTAACTTCCTGATTTTGATGATGGTTTTGTGGTTGTGAAGAGATTGCCCTTGTACTTAGGATATGTACACTGAGATATTAAGGGATACTGGGCAATATGTCTCAAACCTATTCTTAAATGGTTCCAAAATGTTAATAGTTTCATAATCTTTGTGAAAGGTTTGTAAGAGCTCTGTAGCTCTTATGCAAATTTGAAATTATTTCAAAAATACAAAACAAAAGAAAAAACACTGACTCATCCAAAGAAACATAATCGGCGTGAAGCAGAACAAAACAGATAGGTAGAGTCTATCTCCTAAATACATATATTCTACTGCCTCTTCTAAATCTAACCAGTGCCACATGAGAGCAGAATTAAAAGTATCAAGCAAACTTGCATTTATTCCTCATTGTTATTTGTGACTCACTTGAACAGTATTAGTATCACCCTCAAGTTAATTCCAAATCTGACTGTTTGCCTCTTGTATGTATACTCTGAGGTCACTTAAATGTAATTTTTTCTCATTGCTACCTCTTATTGTAAGCTTATACTTTATAAAAGACTGTTAAATACGTTTTATAGTTCCACATTATAATTTAACTTTAAATGGCACTGTCTCAAAATAATTACCTGCGTTTTGTTTTAACGATAGGTTATCTTATGATGAGGCTGTTGCTATGGCTAATGACCCCTTGGAAGGCTTCCATGAAGTAAACCTTGCTTCACCTACTTCTCCGGACCTTCTTGGCGTGTATGCATCTGTAGCCCACGAGCAGACCACCTCACCAGGTGTCATCTACCGGCCTCTCCCTTCGTCTTTGTGCTCTGCCCCTCTCCAGGCTAATGCCTTAGATGTCTCCGACCTTCCTACACAACCTGTATATTCATCCCCCAGACGTTTAAATTGTACGGAAATATCTGGTATCAGGTAGGAGATCATCAGTGTGCTGTTGTTTTCAACAAGTGGACAGTTTGTTCGGTTACCTTATTTTAAATTTTAATGTTTTAGAAGATTTAAATTATGTAGGCTTGTCCATGAGCAACAATACATGTTAATGCTCGACAGCAGGGGTCAGCAAACTTTTTATATAAAGGGCCAGATAGTAAATATTTTAGTCTTCGTGGTCTGTACAGTTTCTATTGCAACTATTTAGCTCTGCTGTTAAAGTGCAGAAGCAGTCATACACAGTGCTAAAGGAATAAGCTTCAATATACTTTATATGTGGATACTGAGTTTTAAATTTCATATAAAAAATGAAATTTTTCTCATGCCACAAAATATTATTTTGATTTTTCTCAACCATTTGGAAATGTATAAATAATTCTTGGCTTATGCGCCTTATAAAAATAGGCAGCAGGCTGGACTTAGCCTGTTGGGTTTGCCGACTCCTCTTCTAGAGCAGCACTATGCAGTAGAACTTTCTGTAATGATGGACGTGTTCTATTTCTGTGCTAATATGATAGCCTTTAGCCACCTGTGGCTATTAAGGACTTAAAACATGTTAGCTTTGACTGAAGACGTGCTATTCATTAAATATAGCGGCTGTCAAATTGCATAGACTTGTGTGTTTATGACCTGAGTGTTTCTAGAGCTGTGTTTATGCCAGTTATATTTGAGCATTTGCTGATGTTTGCTGAACTCTCCTTACAGCATCCATGTTACAGATCCAGCACCTAGTTCTACCTCTGGAGTAATAGCAGGGTTAACCAAACTAACTACGAGAAAGGACAACTGTAGTGCCGAGAGGGAGTTTCTGCAGGGTGCTACTGTGACAGATGCTTGTGATAGCAGTGATGATATTTTCGGGTTGAGTACCGATAGTCTGTCCCGTTTACGAAGCCCGTCTGTTTTGGAAGTCAGAGAAAAGGGCTATGAAAGATTAAAAGAAGAACTTGCAAAAGCCCAGAGGGTAAGCAAAAAGATATTTTATTCTTCCATACATTATATTTGAAATTAATGTTATTCCATGGAGTGAGTTAACCCGAATGAAATCATTATGGTTCTGCACTTACCCTGCACATGTGCCGGCTTCAGCTTCTGTTGGGCAGCATTTAAGAGTCTGTGAAACTGGTGAAGAAATAGAGAAGTTCATCTCAGAGTCCTAACTGGAAAATCAGATTCTGAAACTCTTTTTCTCTCCCCTACACAGCCTGCTCCCTGCCTTATGTTATCTGGATGCACAGTTGGTGGGTTTTGTTCCATGTATCAGTTTTTCCCTTCTTATGTGTGATTGGCTTTAAGGTCATTCACTCGAAGTCATTCAGTCTGAGTCATTTTGTCTTAAGGAATTATTTTAGTAATATAACCTTTGCCTTGTAGCTGGGTTTGAATATTTTCTGTGCCTTACCTTGGAGAATTTTCTTTTTCTGGTAATTTGTCTTACTTTCCACTTGGTTGTCTTCGAAGTTTCTGCTATGTATTCTCAAACTTGCAGCCATATATTATTCTTTTTCTGAGACTAATTAAATTTCAGAGGGAAATTTATAGCATTAAATATTCATAATTAGAAAAAAGGAAAAGTCTCCAATCAACAATCTAAGTTCTCACTTTAAGAATGAGAAAAATAGCAAAACCAGAGTAAGCAGAAGGAAGGAAATAATAAAAAGCAAAAAAAAAAAAATCAGTGAAATTGACAATAAAAAAACTAGACAAAATGAATGAAACAAAATGCTTGTTTTTTAAAAAGATCAGTGAAATTGACAAACCTCTAGCAAGATTGTCCAAAAAGTGACAGAAGACATAAGATTATATTCAATAGCAGGAATAAAATGGAATATCAGTATAGACCCTGCACATGTCAAAAATGCAGTACAGGAAAAATAAGAACAATTCTGTGTGAATTTGACAACTTAGATGAAATGGACAAATTTACATTTAGTACTTCAGAAGGTAGGACAGACATTTGTAAGTGTAATTTCCAGCATATTATGACATTTCAGAAACATGTATTTCCACCCCATCCCTACTCTGCTTGTCTATCAAAAGCATAATACTGATTTTTGTATCCCCAGCACCTGGTATAATATGGTGCAGTGAAATATGTTTCTTTGTAAATGCTGTAATGAATGGCTTATGGTTAAACACCCATGCAGATATGTTAAAACATTTTAGTTAAATGTATCTTATCAGAAAGAAATATTAATAGCCTTTTATGTCTTTTCCCCAAGAGAAGGGGTGTGCTGAGATGTGCTTGTATTTGTCTTCTGACGTCTGGCTCAGACTCTGCTGTCTGAATACACGGAGTCCAGTGAGATCACAGTTTATACAGAGATAGACTGTTGATCATATATAGTCATCTTTGAAAACACATTGTAGTTACTTACTGATTGGAACAGATTGCTAATTTCTTACCTGAAGTTGGTGATTTCTTTTGAAATCTTTAATTTGCTGTATTTAGGGGTATTGTTGAGGTAATTGAAATAATAGTGACATGTGAACACATATGAATGGTAGATTTTATTATGAAGAGTACAAGGTAGTGCAATGTTAATACTTACTCTCCTGAATTATGGCAATTTGTGAATCAAAATTAAGTCAACAGCCATTCTCCAGAGGCTGGATAGTTACCATTTTTCCATCCTTTCACTTCTAACCTGTTTTTGTCTTCCCATGTAGCTGTGGTTTCCAGTGCTCTTCACTCCTTCATGTAGAGCTAGATTTCCATCTTACATCATTTTGTTCCTGCTTGAAGGGCAACCTTTAACAGTTTTGTTCTGTGTGTTTGCAGGTGATAAATTATATTTAGCTGTTGTATATCCGAATAGGTCTTTTTTTCATCTCTTTTTAGAAAGGTATTTTCACTCTATAAGGAATTTTAGATCGATAGTCTTTTCTTTTAGTACTTTAAAGATATTGCTCTGATATCTTCCAGCTTGCGTTGTTTCTCACAAAAATCAGCTGTTACCTTTGTTCCTCTGCAGGCAATGTAAGATTCCTCTCTATCACTGGCTGTAAGCAATTTGATTATGATTTACTTTGGTTTCTTGTGCTTGGGACTTGGGCTTTTTGAATCCATAGGTTAATTTTCATAGAATTTGGAAACTTTTGGCTATTATTTCCTCAAAAGCTCTCACTTCTCTCCTTCAAGACTCCTTTTACATGAACATTGGACTGCTTAAAGTTGTCTCACAGCTAACTGAAACTATGCATTCTTTTAAATTTTTTTTTTCTTTCATTATGGAGAGTTTCTATGGCTATGCCACTGTTTTTCTTTTGCAATATCTACTCTGCTAATCCTTCTTGGCTGTATTTAACATGTAGTCTTCCCTCTGGCTTCTTAAACATATGAAATTTAGTTAAATAACTATTTTAATCCTTGACCAGTCACAGAGGTCCTTTTATTTTCTGCCATATCTGGAAGATTGCTGTTTTGTTGCTTGACATCCATTGCCTTAAACATGTTTGCTTCATATATTTTTCCAGGCTTTTCATTGTGTCAGGTGGGGTGGTGGTAAATGTGATCCCTGTTCTTCTGTATTGACTGGGAGTGAAAGTTTGTTTCTTTATTCTACCCCAGCACAGAGACACACGCACACACACACACCCTTCATTAATTTTGAGTTTCATAAGGATAAGGACTGCGTGTGTTTTTGCTCATGATTATATCTTGACTACGTAATGAATACATTTTATTGATTAAATGAATATATACATGTATATGTAGTTACATTGTTGTATAAATAGACACATGCATAATATGTTACAAACATACTAGCTGCTTGTAAGCAACCTAAATTTTAGTACTTAACCTAATAGAAGTTTATTTTTATTCTTTTAACACCCCAAAGCAGATGCTCCTGGTTGATAGAGAGTTCTTTGAGGATGAAATAATTTACATGTCTGTGTTTCTTCTGTCTTGGATCTTTGCGGTCTTTTAGAGTTTTATTTTTATCTGTACTTAACCAATGGAATGAAGGGAAAAGAAAACTTGGAGAAGGCATGCCTGTCTTTAAAAAGCCTTGACTCAGAAGTGATACACATAACCGTCAATCACATTGCTTTGGTGTGAACAGTTACTTGCTGCTACTTAGATGTGTGGTGGGCTAAGTCCCTGGCTGGGCCGCCACTTTCCAGCAACAAATCCGTACTGTGTGCAGGTGGAGCACCCACATGACCATTAACTTTCAGGTACGGGGGTGTCAGAGGTGATGATGTAGTCTTTCACCTGTAGCCTTCCATAGGTCATTGCTGCAGAACAGTTTTTGTTGGAATTCTGAGCCAGAAGTTTGCCTTTAGTATATCTTTATTAAAATGTAGTTTCTCAAATTCTGCTGAAACAAAATTACTGTGTTGAGGTTTGAGAATATGCATTTTCACTAAACTCTCCTGTTGATTCTTGTATTTCCTAAAGTGTGAGACCTACTGGTACAGAGAGTTACTTTTCATCTTTTAATTATTTTTTCCTAAAAGAGAATAAAATAACTTGGATAATAACCTCCAGCAGGATAGCTTGCAGCCAGAGAAAGTCACTCAAAAACACATACCTGTACCAAATTCACTTTGAGCACAGTTGTACTAACTGTGGCTAAGGATGTGTATAAACATTTACTGTGTTTGCTATAAACAAATATTACTTGAGTAACCAAAGTACTTAGGGCACTATGTGAGGCCCTGAGAGGGAAAAAATAAAATTTTTTTTGACCCTGTCCTTAAGGTGTCTGTAGGTGGAGAGAAAAGACATGTATACGTAGTAATGTTTCACTGACTCTGAGTTGTACGTTTTTTCCTATTTTAAGTTCTCTGAAATCAGTATGAGTTGTAAAATTGCTCTCAGCTGGGCAGCAGTCATGACAGTCGTCACTGCGTACTTGCTCATGAACTTGGTTGTAGCTGTTCATGTGTGATTAATTCAGTCGAGGTATGTGAGTTGGGCGCTGTATTTGTTGGACTTAATTACTTGGTTAAATGTCTTCAAAATGATGTTACTATGACGAAAAGAAAGGTACAAAAGAGAAGAATGATGTGATAAAAGTCTGTGTCTTCATCAGTTTAAAAGAGGTCTTCCTATAAGTGTAAAATGAAAATTCTAAATGAAAAAGAAGCATTTTATCATAGTTTCATTGACAACAGTTTTATTTCTTGATGTACGAAATGCTTATCTTAAAAATTATGTGTTAAATTTGATGAAATACACTTGATCAAGAGTCCTGACTCTCTGTGCTTTAAATATCTCTCAAATTTCTTTCCTCTGGTATTCCCACTCTAAAGCTGTATCTCTTGCCTAAAATATCTCACTGATCAACAGTTTGCCTTGTCTCCAGTCTTTTCTTTTTTAACCTAGACACACCTTCCAAGTTATCATTTGAATTGCAAATCTGATTGTCACTGTTCTACTTAAAATCTGTTAGTGACTCCCCATTGCCTTTGAGATAAATTCTCCTTGTCTTTCAAGTCTCAATTTCTTAGCCATGACTTTTCAGGGCTGGCCATAACCCTAACTCTCTGGCATTATCTTCTTACGGCATCCACTCCTCCCCACCTTTAGCTACTATAAAACTATACTGTTTTATTCTTTTCTTCACAATCCTGTACATTTCCTAGTATGTACATGTTACTACTATAGTCCTTACCAAATTGCCTTGTGAATCTGTTTAAAGATTTGCTACCCTTAATCGGCTGTGACTTCCTGAGAATCATGGACTGGGCCTCACTTTTTTGGTGAGTCTCCACCACTTAGATAAATGCCTGATGCTAACAGAAAAATTAACATCCAGTGAACACAAAATTAATGTTCATTGAAGGAATGAATTTTGAAAACTGTATTATAATAAAAGTACAAACTGAACTCCAAAAAATACTTCCACGAGCTACAAATTTGACTTCGTATAGGTACATTGAGTTGGAACTTGAAGCATAAAGAGAAGGTAGTCTGACATTTATGGGAAAAGGGTTAGCCCAGCTGGCTAGGATCAGTTAGGGGAATGACACAAGAATGAATCAGACCAAATTAACTCTAGTTTTACTGTATGTATTAAAGGAAATAACTCTGAAAAGGAAAATTTAGCACATGTAAAACTTCTTTAGTATTAGGGTGAGGTTTAGGCCACTTTGGTAGACTGTAGGGAGCAGTTCAAGAATTTTACCTTCATGAATGACATGTATTAATGTAATAGATGGAAGCTTATCAAGGGGTAGTATCTTACTTGGTTTTGTATCCTGAAGGATTACCATAGTGCCTGCCTAGCCGGAAATGTTGAATGAATTGACTTAGTTTTCATATATATTTACAAATTAGTGAAACTTTAGAGTTCCAAAGAATCTGGTATTAAATGTATGCATTTATAGATTTATAAATTAATTTGGGAAAATTGGCATCTTTAATGATGTCTTTCTATCCAAGAATATGAGAGATCATTCTTCCTATTTGTTTAGGTTGTTTTTTATATTTGGGAATATCTTAAATTTTTTATTTTGCATTATGAAGTTTTCTTGTCTTTAATAATTATGCTCCGTATTCTGCCTGGTCTGCCTACTATCAAGATTGACAGAGAGCCCTATTTTATTTTTATTTGTACTATATATTTTTAGTATACTTTTCTGCATATTCCTTTTATTTTTAATCTTTCTGAATCACGTTGTTTTAGGTATGTCTCTTGTGTAGAGCATAAAGATGGATTTCGCTTTTTTAGCCAATCTGAAAATAATTTTGTTTTAATAGGTGAGTTATGCCCACTTGCATTTATTGATAAATGTGTTACATTTGGGCTTGTTTCTGTTACATGACTTTCAAATACTTGTTGTCTTTTCACCATGTGCTCTGTTTTTTTGTGACCTCCTCCTTTCCTTTTTGGTATTTTGGAAGGTTTAATTTCCATTCTGTTACCTTTAGTTGAAGATAGAAGCATCTCTTAGCCCTTCTTTAGCTACTGTCTTTGTTCCCTACAATGAGCAATGCTAAAATTACCTAGTTACAGTTTTTTTCTTTTTCTTGTATAATCAGATTGTAGTTTAAATATCTTAATGTTAATCCCTATGGTGTTGAATATGTTTAGGTTTGTACTAATTGATTTGTGAGCCTCAAAGTGATTTGCTTCCCTTTACTTACAGTTATTATTTAAGATATTCGTGAATTTAGTTTCATCTTTCTCCTATTTTTGTGTGTGTTACTTTTACATTCTCTAAGCCTGTAACATTTTATATAACTATTCTGTCATCTTTATCCTCACTTAAAAAAATAAAATTTATTTTTTAGAGCCATTTTAGGTTCTCAGACAAATTGAGGGAGAAGTACACAGTCCCCAGAAAAGCCCTGTCTCAACACATGCACCGCCTCCTCCACGGTCGACACTCCGCACCACAGTGGCATGTTTGTTTACAGTTGATGAACCTGCATCCACACAGTCATCATCCCCCAAAGCCCTGAGTTTACATTGGGGTTCACCCTTGGGGTCGCATGTATATCTCTGAGTTTTAGCCAGTGTATGATGACATGTACGTACCATTATAGTATCATCCAGAATAGTTTCACTGCCCTAAAAATGCTCTGTGCTCTAATTATTTATTCTCTCTAGCCTCTAAACCCTGTCAACCATTGTTTTACCTTTTCCAGTTTGTCATATTAGTAGGCACCATCCAGTACGTAACATTTTCAGATTGGATTTTTTATATAGGCCTATGATTTATTTTTTCCCATGCTTTTTCATGGCTTGCTAGCTCATTTCCTTTTAGTGCTGAGCAATATTCCTTTATCTGGATGTACCACAGTTCGTTCATTCACCTACTGAATGTTTTAGCCATTCATCTACATTTTGTTTGCTTCCCAGTTTTGCCAATTATGAATATATAAACATTCAGGTGCAGATTTTTTTGTAGACATAAGTTTCAGCTCCTTTGGTTTGGTATCAAGGAGTGCGAAGCTGGATCGTATGGCAAGAATACAGATGTTTAGTTTTTGTTGGACTGCTTTCAGCCTGTCAGCCAGCCAGTTGCCTTCCAGAGACAACCATGGTTGGGAGTTTCTTTTGTATGCCCATAAAGGCTTTCTGTATGCATGAAACTAATTATTACCTATTAAAATATGTAAAGATACGTAAGTGCTATTCACATCTTGAATTTTTTACTTAAGCTTTCTTGACTACTCTCTCAGCATTCACGTGAACCGTAACCCCAGTCCTGAAATCGAGCCCTTTTCATTGTATGGAGTTACGGTAATTTACTAAACCAGTCCCTTGTTAATGGATATTTAGGTTAATTCTAACCTTTTCTATATTAAGCACTGTGGCAATAAATAGTCTTAATATATAGTAAAAATAAAGAATACATTTAATTTTGTAAAAAACTGCACTGTCTTCCAAAGTGGCTGTACCATTTTGCATTCCCGCCGGCAATTGATGGGAGTCCCTATTGCTCCACATCCTTGGCAACATTTAGGGTTGTCTGTGTTCTGTTTTTTGGCCATTACATGGTGGTACTTGTTTCAATTTGCATTTCCCTGGTTTCAGATGACATGAGGCATCTCTCTTCATATGCTTATTTCCCCTCTGTGTATCTTTTTTGGTAAGGTCTCTCTTCAGGTCTTGTGCCCATTTTGCAATCAGATTGTTCATTTTCTTACTCTTGAGTTTTAAGACTTCTTTGTATGTTTTTGGATAACCATCCTTATCAGGCATTTTTTTTGCAGGTATTTCCTCCCAGTCTGTGGCTTGTGTTTTCATTCTCTTGATATCCGAATCTTTTAGCTGTTGTTCTGTAATTAAATACATTTATTTCTCATCCCCAGTCTTTAATGTTAAATCTTCTTCAGTATTTTCTTGATTGTCTGAAACTCATTCTCTACTCGATCACTCAGGCATGCTCTGGGAAAGAGATTCTCTGAAGTTTTATAGGTTTCTAACTCTTTGCCTCTGACCTTACACTTGGAGGACACTTTGGCTGGATTTAAAATCCTCATCTCACTTTTATTTTCCTTTGAGTATCTTAAAAACATTACTGCATTGTTTTCTAGCATTAACTGCTGTTGATGTTAAAATACCAGTCTGATTTTCTTTCACTTATGGGTGGATTGGCTTTGTGTTTAAGTTTTTTATTATGATAACTTCACACATTTTTGTTTGTTTTCCATGTTTCAGTGAATTGGATTTCCATGTTTCAGTGAAATTGGATTTCCCTCCTTAGGAGGAGGGTCTTGTGGAGGAGTAGGTAAACCAAGATAGCTTTCTTAGTTTTATATTCACCGGCTTTCTCTTCTATTGTTGTGAATGTATCTGCTTAGCTGCTTCTGTCTCTTAGAGTTAAGCCTTATTCGAGAAGGTTTTCTCCTCTTCTAGCCCAGTGTCTCTGTGAGCTCTGTGACATTACATCATAAGCTACTTATTTTTTATAGTATTTTCTGTAATCTGTTTCCTTAGGAACTTTGCCCTCACCTTTTTTCTTTAATACCTGAAACTTCTATCTCCCTTGATCCTGTTCTTCAGTATAGTTTCAGATTATAAGAGTTTTTTCCTTAGCATGGAGCTGTGTGCTGAAAGGGTGTCTTTGCTTTGAGAACCTTCTGAAAGGTTCGAGCTTTATGGTACTGTTTACCACCTTGGGACAGATTTTTCCACTTAACCTACAACGTGGAGCCTAGGAAAACCTTTCCCTTTTTTCATTTGTTTTCAGTTTTGTTTTTGCGGTTTCCACCAATGGTAGAATCCTCTTCTTTTGAGTTATTTATAATGATTATTTGGGTTGTGAGATTTTGCAGGGTACTTCTGTGGTCCCATTACTTCTGTTGCTTCCCTTCCACACACCTGCTGATTGTGTGGTGTTGGTAGTGGAGCCACATTCTCTCATGGTCTAAGATTTGAGGGGATTCTCTTGTACCTGTTTTTATTGAAGACGTAGTAGTCATTGGGTTCTTCTGATACCACAGTTGGTATATTTAGCTTTCAGGAGCTGTCCTTGGTAGATTAAAAAACTATGCTGCCCCCAGTTATAAAGCAACTAACCCATTATTAGTGTAATTATGACCAATATATCAGGAGCTTGAACTTCTTCATCTTTAAGTTTGAAAGATTAATTTAGAGTGACATATACAATTGCATTTGTAACATCTTTTTTAAAAATTTTAAATTTAGTGCTCACTTCAGCAGCACATTTACTAAAATTGGAATGATATAGAGAAGATGAGTGTGGCCCTTGTGCAAGGGTGACACACAAATTTGTGAAGTGGTCCATATTTTTAGTGTCCACCAGTAAATGAGTGGATCAAAAAAGTGGTACATTTATACAGTGGGATACTGTACCGCAGCAGAAAGAAAGAAGGAACTCCTACTCTTTGTGGCAGCGTGGGTAGAACTGGAGAGCACTATGCTAAGTGAAATGAGCCAGGCAGTGAAAGACAAATACCATATGATCTCACCTGTAAGTGGAACCTAATCAACAAAACAAGTGAGCAAAATAGAACCAGAGACATGGAAATAAAGAGCAGATAGTGACCAGAGGAGAGGTGGCAGGGAGATAACGGGATAGAAGGGGAAGGGTCAAGTCAGGGAACATGTATAAAGGACCCATGGACAAAGACAATGGGGGTGGGGAGCCGGGGAGGATTGAGTGTGAGGAGGGAGGGCAAGGGAGAGCAATGGGGAAAAAATGTGATCAACTGTAATTGAACAATAAAAAAAGTAAAAAAATTTAATTTAAATCATTTTTTATTTTTCAATTAGAGTTGAAATACAAATACTAGTTTTGGTGTACACCCTAGTGATTAGACATTACATAATTTACTAAGTAATCATCCCACTAAATCTCCTACTCATCTGACACTATAACATCTTAATATAGGAGTTTTTTTAAACATCTTTTTGTGTTCTGTTGGGAGTCATGTATAAATGTAAGATGTGATTTTTGTTAACATTCTTCTAGGTTTTAAATATGCACCATTTGCCTCTGGTTGTGGTGTTAAAATGATGCAGCCTAATGGGAATTTTAAACTAATTGAGATATGGTACATAAAATTATCTATAAGTAAAAAAATTTGTAAGTAAACATGGGAAACAACCTGTTGAACTGAATATGAATTGTAACGAATAAACATAATTGAAGAAATTGCTTGCTTGATGGAAATAAATATCCTCAGTTAAGGCAGAAAATAATGAAATTATTTAATTGTTTATTTTTACTTGTAATATATAATCATGCTTAATCTTTGGATGTTTTATGAAAGAAACATGAAAATTTAATATGTGAGTTAGAATTATTTGTAATTTTAGTTTTGCCCAATTGTCTTCCACATAGCCAGTGCTAAATAAACATTTCATTGTGACTATTGTAGAAGGGAACAGTATTAATATTTTGTAATTTTATTAGTAAATATTATATACTCTGCTGAATCTAACTTCAAACTATGGAAACCCAGAGTAAAATGATCGATTTCTTACAGGAACTAAAGTTAAAAGATGAAGAGTGTGAGAGGCTTTCCAAAGTGCGGGATCAACTTGGACAGGAACTGGAGGAACTCACAGCTAGTCTATTTGAGGTTGGTCTATTTACATCTTAAAAAATCAAAGTCTTGATTTTTATATATTGATAGAATTGTTTTTTGAGGGAACCTGGAGAAAAATATGCCTAGATTTATGCATATTTATAAGTCCTCTAAGAAAAAAATAAAATCCTTAAGAAGTGTAGAGTCTGCAACTTAAAATGTTGTGAAAAGGAAAGAAGACTGGGCAACTGGTATCAGGTTATTTAAAATGCATATATGGAAAGAAAGGAGGTAGATTTTAATCTTGGTTTTTACAGAGTATTCAGGGACTGCTTTAGAGTAACTTTATGCAACTTCTACAATAAAGATGTCAAACCCTTGGTGTCTATCTGGTATGGGATGATGTGAGGAGGTTAAGAAGGTACATCTTCTTACTGGAAGGTACCCTTTTTAAGCTGCGGCCTCCCACTGGGGCCAACATTTTTGCCCAACTCAAACAGTGTTCCTCAGTAGGAGTACTGTTGATGTTGTAGGATATTTCGTGTGCTTGGTGTATTAGTCAGGGTTCTCCAAGAAAAAGAAGTAATAGGATGTGTGTATATACATTGACACATGTATACAAAAAAAGACATATAAGGAATTGGCTTATATGAGTACAGAGACTGGTAAGTCCCAAGTTTTACAGGGTGAGACCCAGAAGAACTGACTGTATAGTTCCAGTCCAAGTCCAGAGATTTGAGAACTAGGGGAGCTGATGGTGTGATCCTAATTCTAAGGCTGACAGGCTCAAGAGCCAGGAAGAGCTGATGTTTCAGTTTGAGTCTGAAGGTAGAAAGAATTCTCTCAACTCTGTGTGTGTCAGCCTTTTGTCCTGTTCAGGCCCTCAGCTGACTGGATGAGGTCCACTCATGTCCTGGAGGGCAGTCTGCAGTACTCAGCCTGCTGATGTAAATGTCCATCTCATCCAGAAACACCCAGGGTAATGTTTGACCAAATATCCAGACACAGTCAGGTTGACACAAAATTAACTGTTACACTTGGCTTTGCCCCGCCCCCCCAGTGCTAAAAATACTCCCTGATCATTTTGACAACTTATAAATATTCATGAGGGATGGGTAGAGGATAGTACTTCCTTGCTGTTAAGAATTGCTGCCACGGAGTACCTCCTTTAGGTTAGCCCCCAGAAATGTTCCTTATCAAAAACATCCGTGTGTTACTAGAATGACTAATGTTATTATCACTCACCAGTATTTTTTTTCTTAGAAATTTGTTCTTAACACTTTTGATGTAATGCAAGATTTTAGGGGGGAAATTCCTTACCCTTTTTTTGTATTTATGCAGCATCTATGTATTTTAGTGTTGGGTATGCATATTTGCTCACATAGTTGTAATCCTACTGTATTTTATGGGTTTTTTCCAAATAAACCTCTTTCTATGTTACTGCATAGTCAGTGTAATGATAGAATAATCTATGAAATGCATGTTCTACAGTTTTTATAATTATGAGTAGCATTGCATGGAACTCTACAGACGTGAGCTTTCTGTGCACCTTCTGCTCCACACCTTGCCGTCTCCCTGTCCTTTTGGGGGTCATTTTCTTTCATGAACATTTTAAAACTAATTTATATTTTGTTTAGTTAGCCATCAGAAATGAGAGGAAGAGAAATTTAAGGTGGAGGAGATGGGGAAATCAAAGGTCTGGAACAGGGCTGACTGTGTGTCTTGTTGTGTTTTTATATGTACACGGGGCACACAGAAACATAAGACTTTCTTCCAGTGTTGTCTGGCTAGAAGAAAATTCTGAATGGTGTGTTGGTATTCGATAAGAAAGTAGATAGATTTGTTATACTGCTTATGCTATTTTTGATTTCTTACCTGCATGCCCTTAATTTTAGCCCTGCTTAACTCCACCCTTCTGTACTTACATGTATATTCTGTTCCATGAAATTGAAGGAAAACAAACAGAAAGAACCCTTTCCCTCTCTATAGTGGGATGTGAAGTACCAGAAATGCAGTTTCTGTAATTATGGAAAATATATCTAGAAAATATAGCTTTGGCGTCCCTTAGCTATCCCTAAGCTAACAATGGATGATAGAATTGACATGGACTTTCTGGGAAAGAAATTACATTGATTTAACATGATTTTAGTAATGAAGAAAGTTGTATTCAAACCAATTATTTATGAATTTTGAGAAAAAGTGCTAAAAGTTTTTCTCTGGTCTTAATTGTGGCTTCATGATCTCAGTTTACCATTGTCTTTTGAAAAGATTTTCTGCTTGTATTTTATATGTATGTATATACATGTGTAGGTTTAAGAATTAAAGCTTATTCTAAATAAACTCAATTTGCACAGTTTTGGTATATTTAACATGTAAATTTAAATTAGCAGTTTTATGTATGATGAATAATCTTGAATATAATTATACTTTGTATATAGCAAAGTTGATTCTTAAAGTGTCAAATGGAAGAACTCTAAAGTTATATATATATATATATATTTTCTCCTAGTATCTTAGATTTTGAGATAATACTATAAAATTAAGTCAGTTGAAAGAGTGCTTTACAAAGTAGTCTACATTTAACATGGGGAAAAAGATAGGTGATCCTAAGATTTTTAAAAATTGTCAGCCAGTTTTAGTAAATTTTTATGATATGTGTGGTTTTCTCTCCATAATGCTATGAGGCATAGAGTGTAAATTATTATTATTTTATGTGTGAAGAAAACGAGGCATAGTAGGCCAAGGAGTGCTGCTGGGATGCAAATTCGTGACCTCAGCTCTTGCCTTGAGTACTGTGAAAGTCGTAAGTGGCGATTCCGTCCACTCAAGCCATCGTTGAAGAGAGTCGTCATCGAGGCCTCTCTCCATCACACATTTGGTCTCAGAACGGTCGTACCTCAAGCACGTAAAGCAATCCATCCACCTTTCCATTTTGATGTTGCTAACACCATCTTTCACGCCACCATCATTTCTTACCTAGATCAGTATATGCCAAACATTTTGTTCATGTACCTGATCAGTAAAAGAAGAATTTGAGCGTGTACCTTAGTTATGATGAAGGTACCTTATATTTATTGAGGATTCCTTATGGGCTAGGCACTGTTCTAAGAGCTTATATACTTACTTATAAATTATACGCATATGCTAACATTCATAACAATGTTACTTAAATTGTAAAGCAATAATTTTATAAAGAATGAGAATAATAAAAATAATTAAAATTTACTTGTATACAATATTTTCTCACTAAAACATGTTGTGTGTGTGCACATTAACTTATAGGGGTGGGCAAAGTGGGTTTACAGTTGTTCGTGTGGAAAGTAACACAATCATAAATAATAATACAAGAATCAACTCAGTTTTGCATACAACGTAAACTTACTTTTGCACCCCCCTATATTCAATGAGAAGAGTTTGATTGACTATGTTACCTTGTTTTTGAAAATCTTGTTTTAACAATTTATCTTGATGAAGGTCTGGTCTAAGTGTTGTTTTTCTCGGTTAGATTTAATGCTGCTGATACCTCACAAGTATATGGATCCAGATAGGAGAAGTGTGTCTTCCCTTGTTTTAAACCATTATATTAAATTTTCAGCTGTGTTGTCAGTTATGTGAAGGTTTTTTTCAGAAAATTTTGTATTGAATTTCTGTCTTCTGTAATACCAAGAAATTGTGCAAATTAATCAGAAGATTAGGAATAACTCGTGCTTTTGGCAGAATTAGGTTAAAATTCTGTTTTCAGAGTTTGTCAGTATAAACGTGTGACTACTTCCTTCAGGGTAAAGCTAGTCTGTACCTACTTTTGTACAGCCTTGAGCTGATTGGTTTCTACATTTTAAAATAATTGGGGGGAATTGGAAGAATATTTTGTGACATATGAAAACTATATGAAATTCAGATTTTAGTGCCCATACATTTGTATGGAAATGGCCACACTCATTCGTTTATTATTGTCTGCTTTCACACTGCAGCAGCGCAGTTGAGTAGCGGCAACAGAGGATGGCTCCCAAGCAAAACTACTTACTATCTGGCTCTTAGAGGAAAAGTTTGCTGACTCCTGATATGAATGATTCTTTTGTCATTTCCCATTTTAGAATGATAGATTGATAGAAAAATTTTAGTTTTTTGTACCTACTTTTGATGTGTTTTGTCATTGTGTAAAATCCTGTACTCTATTTAGAGACTGCTTTTCCCTCCTTCTAGCTCTCTTTTCTTTCCTTCCGGGACTCCAGTCACATGTGTGTTGTATCTTTTCACTGTGTCCTTCAAAGGGAGAAATCTCCCCAAATCCCAGCTCACTCTTCTGAGTTTACATCTTCTGTTGGATGTGGTTCCCCAGTCCTTCACTATTTCATTTGCTCTCTAATGCCCTCAAACATTTAAAAAAAATTGTCCAGCTCTTTTCATTGTTCCCCATGAGAGGTTTGGTCCAAGTTGCATAGTTCACTATTAATGAAAGCAGAGTCTATTTCTAAACATTTAAACAATTATTCTCTCCATAGCTTGAATTACTGTGCACTTATAGTTAAAATGTCACTTATCTCGAAGAGTCAGATTAGATATGTTTATTATTTTGAAAATATCTGCCAAATAGTTCTATCAACAGCTATTTATTATTTTAGAAAAATTCAACAAATCTGAAACATTTGTTATTTTCACAGGAAAAACTCTTACTTCATTATTAAATTTGATAGTCCTATGGGCTTTGGTACAAAATAACCAGCATAATTGTTCATGGAAGATTTTCACAGTGCATCTCCTCTCATCATAAACCACTGCTAGTAAAGCTTCTTTTATTTAAACTAACATAATCTGTACATTCACATTCATGGGCACATACTGAGTTGGCCAAAATGTCCATTACCCTTTTTCCATAAAATAAGAAACACAATTTTCATTTTTACCAGCAACTTTATTGATTTGGATCTTTCGAGTGTGTCAGCTCTCTCCTGCAATTTATTGACTTCCAGTGGGTAGAGGCCAGAGGTGCTGCTAAACATCTTCCAGTGCATAAGACAACCCCACAGCAAAGAATTATTCAGCCAAAATGTTAATAGTACCAAGAAACTTCACAAATCACTTATGATATGTTTGATCAGCCACAGTACCATCTCCATACACTGCACAAATCTTTTTTTGCATTTCAATTGCAGTTTTATCTTTGGTGAAATAACGAGGCGTAATACGCCAAAAATGTTGTGTTATTGTCTTCCATCTTCAGTATTAAAATGGTTGCTCAATTTTTTTTTTTTTTTAAATGCATGCACACTGATGTGACAGCTCTCACAATACAATCTAACAAAATTGGTTTGAATGAAGTTAAAGACAACTAAGCTCTATTAGAGCCACTAAGGAAAAAATGTGATGGACTTTCTGGCCAACCCAATATAAACTGCAGCTCCCTGCAGTACCGTAAAAGCAAGTGAACAAATGGGAGTGCCGCGGTCTAACTCGGAGGTGCAGGACTTCCACTCTCCCGCTTTGCCACTGAACAGTTGACAGACCTAGTGAGGGTGGCACTGTCAAGATATTTATTAGATATCTCTGAAGCTAGTTTCCTTCCTTCCTTCCCTGCTTCCTCCCTTTCTTCTTTCTCATAAACTGCAAATTGAAGTTCCCAAGTATATATTATTACATCCCAGGGGATTACCTCGAGCACCCTATGTACTGTTCCAGTCTATCTTTAATCCTTTTATAGGGGCTGTTATGTACAGCAGAGCAATTTTTCAAAAATACAAGTTCAGCCCTGGCTGGGTAGCTCAGTTGGTTAGAGTATCATCTGATCCCTGGTCAGGGCACATACAAGAATCAACCAATGAATGCATAAATAAGTGGAACAACAAATCAATGCTTCTCTCTCTCTGTGTCTCGCTCCTGCCCCCCTTTCTGTCTCCCCCTCCCCTTCTCTCTTTCTCTCTCTAAAATCAGTAAATAAAAATTAAAATACAAGTTCAGTCATATCCCTCTCTTTCTTAGAAAACTGTAAGACTTCATACTGCACTTAGAATAAAATCCAGAATTCTTGCTCAGATATTTTAATAACTGGAATGTAGTCAGGATATATGCTCCTTAAGAGCAGGGACCTTGTCTTTTTTCCTAATATATTGTGAGCACCTGGCACAGCACCTCGCAGGGATGGTGCAAATAAATGTTTGATGAATAAATATCATATGAATAAAAGAGAATTAATACCTGGAGTTTCATATTTGTGGTACTAAAAAATTAAGACTCTGTTGAAAGGTAAACTGATTTATCTTTTTAGATTACTCTGTAGAAAATCATTACTTCATATCATTTGTGACTCTTCTTTTTTAAAAAATTGAAAGCCAAGATTTCTCAGCTGTCATTTCTGTAAACTGCAGTACTGTGACGTTTCACTGTTACTTGTCCTGTCTGTATGTCTGTGCTGTGACTAAGACGAGTGTGTTTATATGTATATATAGTGGACATATATACACGTCTATATAGTGATCAAATTATAAAAACCTAATCACACAGAAGCTGGGTTTAACATACGCAGCATGCATTTTCCTCCATCACATTTGCAGTCCTCCCTGCAACCGCGGTCGGAGCGACGGCACCTGTGAGGCTCCTCAGTGGTTGTCGGTGCTAAAAAGTGCCTGCTCCTAATTTCTGATAGGTCATCTCCCTGCTGACAGGAGTTTCAGTAGTTGACACTGAATACTTATTTTCAGGCTAAATTTTGGTAGTATATCTTTGCTTTAGTCACTTATTAAGAGATTTTTGAAAATAAGTGCTAAATATTTTGTTTCCAAACTTTGAGATGTTAACTTTTCTAGGAAGCTCATAAGATGGTGCGAGAAGCGAATGTCAAGCAGGCGACAGCAGAAAAGCAGCTGAAAGAAGCACAAGGAAAAGTAAGTTTTTACGGTTTTTAATTGTATACAAACAATTACTTTGTTTTCTTACAAAGTAAGAAATTAGTGAATACTATATATTTTTTAACCACAGCACTAAGTTTTATCAGGGGTTAGATTAAGGTTATATCTCTGAGAATGAGGAAGCCAGTTATGGGGCACAAAGCCCATGAGGTCTCCCCAGATTTCCTAGTGAAGCACCTGTGCAGGTTCTTGGGTGGGATCGCCGCCTCCTCCCAGGTGCAGATTACTGTGAGCATACTGCCTCAGCCCCACAGGCACATAGGAGGGGTTGTCTCCCCAACCTATGACATGAATAGCATGAAGGCTGCAAAGCTGAGGAGGTGCTTACACATGAGATTCCAAGAAACAGGTGTGGTGGATGTGTCTACGCTGTTCCTGATGTCCATCTAGGTCCCAGTGAATCGGTCCACCCCAGCTCAACCCTGAGGTCTGGGTGGTCCCAGTCATCCCGTGGATCCCTCTGGTGCTGTGAGTGGTCGCAGAGCTGGGTAGTCACCTTACCCTATGCCATCCATCATGCACGTGCTGCTCGTAGACTCCCACCCACATATTGTGCTCCCTGGCTGCGGCAGCTCACTCTTCTGGCATTTGGGATAGGACCCTGGATCACGTCCTGGTAAAGTGGGAGGCGGTCAGTCACTCAGCAGCACCACAGGCCGGGCTGCCCTTTGCAGCCATCGGACTGCCAGGAGCCCCGCCGTGGCGGCTGCCAGGTTGACCTTCTTCCTGTTGCCCAGTGATTACTGTCTTAAAGATACCATAACAGTGGGTTTTGTTCTGATTGCACACATGGTGCTTACTTTAGAAGATTTGGAAACTATAAAGGAGAAAATAGCTACTATGTAGATAAAATTAATAGTGAACATATGGTGTCCATTTACATTAGAACCAGATGATTTGAAGGCATGTGAATCACATGTATTATCAAAAGGATTGTATAATCACATTTTAAAGTTAATATTTATTCTCTTCACTAAAAAAGCTACTGAAATGTTAGAGTTTACTATATTAGAAATAAACTATATCTAATGATCATCTCTTATATTGGGGAGATTTTGAAAATTCACATAAATAAAATGTTAGTCAGTTTGATAATTTTTAAATTTCACTAGACATTGTGAATAGCAGCTGAATCCACTGTGTGGAAATATCAGAAAAGTTAGTTTTACTTTGCTTTTATTAGTCCACAGAAAATACAAATCAGACTTATATTTTATCTTTGAAAGTGTTTTGACAAAATTGCTCACCTTTAGCTGCATTGGTCAGTACTGTATATAGTATATGTGACGGTGTTGATTGCTTCTCAAGATTGATGTACTTCAGGCTGAAGTAGCTGCACTGAAGACGCTTGTATTGTCCAGCTCTCCAACCTCACCTACGCAAGAGCCTCTGCCAGGAGGAAAGACCCCTTTTAGAAAGGGGCATACCAGAAATAAAAGTACAAGCAGTGCTATGAGTGGCAGTCATCAGGAGCTCAATGTGATGCAGCCAATTGTAAAAGACTGCAAAGAGGTAACTCCTCAAGGACTGTCCCCTCTGACTCTGTTGATACTTATTTATTCTCATCACTGAGGTGTCAGTTATGATTTTTGCCAGCAAAATTTTTAGCAATATTAAGATGGGGGAGGCTTAATCTAGAGCTGGCTGCTTTCAGGGATTCTTCAGTTCCGTTCTCTACCTGACTGACCCTGGAGTATCTCCTGGAAACTTGGTAAGTTTCTTGATCTCGCTATTTCATTTAGGGAGCAAATTGTCGTGTTTTGTGTAAAGGAGAGCGGGTGGCTTTACTGATCCTGCTAGTTAACATTACTGCTCGGGTGCTCTGACAAAGTGGGAGTGTAGCAAATGTGTGAACATAAGGTGATTCCTTGAAGAACAGTGTGTTGCTTAAATTCTGGGAGGAGGAGAGTTAAAGGAGTCAGCGTACAGGGAGTCTTAGAGCTAATTTAGATAATTAAGCAACAAAAAATAGAATTAATGGAAGACTTATTATTTTAAAAACTACAATGATAACAGATAATATAGAGCTATTTTGAGTAAAAATTATATAATTGTAAAATATTTTTTACTTAATCATTGCATGTGATGAGAATGCATTTCCAAGGGGATTAATCAGTAATTTGTGGAGCAGCCCTCCCTTGTTTTTTCTTAAAAGCTCTATTTTACATTGCCGAAGTCAAGTCCATTAATCTTTAAGAGGCCATCTGTGCTCATTCAGTTAAATTTTTACATGGAGGCCAGGACTTTAGTAAACTGAATAACCAAGGTCATTACTGTTTTAATTGAATTACATCTTGTTTAGTTACCATAAAAGATGCTGCAAGAGAGAAGTTCAATACTTGGTCAGATCTGAATGTGACAAAATACAAAATTTACATTGGTTCTGTTAAATATTTAAGAAACTTTTTTAGTCATTTTCATTTCTTTGAATTTAACATTTTTAATGGCTTGATACAGCTTGTATTTTCATGATGGTTTCTCAGTGTGTGTAATTATGTACCTTTTTTCCTATTGTTTACACTAACAAAGTTGTAATGTTTTCTCCTGGAACATTTTAAAGGTTCACTTTTAGTTAATGAAATCCCCTAAAATATGAATAGGCAGCACTTAACTTTAATAACTTTCAGCTTTGCAGCTATATACTGTATTCTATTTTGTGGAAAATGTGTCAAAAAGTTTTATTAGACAAAAGAAAGACATAAATTTGACGTGTGTTTTAATAAAAGATATAATAACCCAAAAGAAAATGAAACACATTCGTATTTCTGTAGAAAATGTGGTGCAGGCATTCAGCCATAACATTTGCAACATTTAAAACATGCGAGAGTGCATGCACACCCACGGGTCTTCTGCAAGGCTTTGAGATCCAGTCACTTAGGTGTGCATTTGAACTGGACGAGCTTCTTGCTCTGTAGCCTTGGACAACTTACTTTCTCTCTGTAAGCAAGTCTGTAGGAAAGGTTGGATACACTCAGCCTTTTGTTACTTTCATGTAGAATACCTGCACACTTGATTAAGCTATCCTAGAGGCCGTAGCTGTGGTCAATGCCTCATTGAGAATGTACCCAGGGCTTCTGAATAAGAGGGCCTCAGAGCTGAAGGCGGATGAGGGACATTACTCTGGGTGTCTGGGTGTACGTACAGTGCAGCCTTGTATGTTGACAGGTGGCACTGAGCTCGGCTAGGACATCTGTAGGGAAGAACACTTAAATTAGTTAAAAGGGACGAGGGAAAGAGAGGGACAACTGGCAGAGCGAATAAGAAGGCTGGTGCCAGCCTGGATTACTGTTGATAATTCAGTTGGTGGTTACTGGGTGTTCATGTGCCAAAAGATATCTAAATCAGTATTATATTTTAAGATAATCAATTTAGGAGGCTTATATGTGTGCTTCTTTCAAGTTTTGCTGCTTATACAATAAACATTTTGGAAATTCCTTTGAAAATGCCTTCAGGTAATAATAGAACAATTAGTGTCATTTTTACCCCAAACTTTTGGTTTTACAATTTAGTCAGTCTCAGTTTTTTCAAATACTTTATTTAACTTAGGTCCAAATTAATTTTTTATTACTTTCACTAAAGACTTGTCATCATTTTTTATATTCAGAACAGTGTGCACATGTGTCTTAAGAGGCACGCCACGTTAACTTTGGGGAGGGATGAGGGTTGCATCATTAGATACCGTGGTGGGTACATTGAACAGGGCTGATGAATCATTTGGAAGTTTGAATTTTTTAAAAGAAAAATTGTCACCAGGTATTACAACTAATTAAGAATGGTTCAGTTTATTATTTTAAATGAAGAGTATTTCTTTTTCAGTAATGTTTATAATTTTATATTCATACTTTTTAAAAAGTTATTTTTGTGTTTTTTTTTGTTTTGTTTTGGTTTGTCAGGCTGACTTATCTCTGTATAATGAATTCAGATCTTGGAAGGATGATCCCACAATGGACAGAACATGTCCTTTCTTAGACAAAATCTATCAGGAAGATATATTTCCATGTTTAACATTCTCAAAAAGTGAGGTAACTACAAAACTTTTTTAATAAAAATGCTTTAGAGTTGCTTCTATACCTTTTACTAAATCATGTTATATATTTTAATATCTCTTACATAAATAAGTTATTGTAAAATGTCATGTTTACCATTTCCCCTGTTCCATACGAGGATCATCATTTCTTGGCATTCGGGGACTGAACATCTTTTTTTTGTGAGCGCAGGGCCAATCACACAGCAGTGCGCACTGCGCTGGAGCGCAGGCTTCACTCTGTGTTGAGGGCGGGGTGTGTTCTTGATGCTCAGTCCGGGGCGCCGTGCAAGGGCCATACTACGCTCTAAGGTGTTGTTGGGTGTATCTGTACGTAATAAAAACTTATATTTAGTTTCCTCATCTTGAAAATGAGGGGAAAGGTCTTCCTTGCCTATGTCATAGGGTTGTTAAAGGAGGTGAATTAAATAGATACGTAAAAAGGTCATGATCTTCATTTGCTCTTACATGTGGAAGGTTTTTCTGTAAATATCCTGTCAATCAGGGTTTAAGATAGTTAAGCCTAAAAGTCTTTTGCTAAGTCTTTAGAGGGTTTAATGATAACATTACTTGTAAGGAGAAGTTAAGATGAGCAGTAAAACACTTTTGATACGTAATATGTTATTCACTGTAGCTCTGTGCCTGATTTTCGGCAGGCCATTCAGTATTAGTAATTTTGCCAGACCGAAGTAGTCTGCCCATTTCATCTGTTGTTTATTAGTTACTACCATCTCCATCTGGGCATTTAATATTTAATAATTCTGTTCATTCTTTTGTACACATAAATGGAAGTTCAGAAAATACATAGCTATAAATAGTATATATTGTTGTTATGAATGACCAGTATTAAACATATTGCATATATTTAACAAAATAAGGCATTAAAATACTTATTTTGAAGTTGCACTAACAGTGTATGTTAATTGTGGGTAAGCTTGAACTGAGATTGGAATTAATGCCTTTAATTCTCTTCCAGGTAATGAGAAAAGTTATTTAGCTGTAACTGAATTGCCTTTCTTAACAATGTTTGAATCGTAAAAGAATTCAAATCAAGATTACATGGTTTCTTTTTTCCCCCATTGGCTAAGGCCAAGCCAGTGGAGCTCGGGGAAAGAATGTTAAAAATTGGTTCACTGTAGAATACAAATTTGGTATTTTTCTACCAGCACAGTGTCTAATACTTTTTTTTTAAGTTGGCTTCAGCTGTTTTGGAGGCTGTGGAAAACAATACTCTAAGCATTGAGCCAGTGGGATTGCAGCCTGTTCGGTTCGTGAAAGCTTCTGCAGTCGAATGTGGAGGACCCAAGTACGTTTTCAGAACCACGTCTTGTGGAAGATACTGAGTTTTTAAATGTTTATGTGTTGTAATTAGTTTTCCCAGTTTTAAATGTCATTAAATTTCTGTTGGTTTTCTGTATGGAGCCTAGGCCACTCAGGCACAAATCTCCAGACAGTGTGGGACGTAGTGTTTCAAATTAGAGTCAAAAGGGAGCCCTTTTAATTACAGAAACGTCCGTGCATGTTAGGGATCCAGGCAGTCCAGGAGTTAGAGACTCTTCCTTTGAACCACGTGTGGTGACCCATTGGTTGGTCATAGTCACTTCAGTGGGTCCTAAGCAGAATTTTTGTTTGTTACACATATATGTATAATTGTGCGTCCTCAGTTTCTGTGTAAAATGTCTGTTCCCAGGGGTCACCAGCAAAATTAGTTGGGAAGACAGTGATTTAGACCAAGTCTTATCAAGCATGAAGACAGGTACCAAAAAAACTTAGGTAGTGAAAGACTTAAGTAGCCTTCTCCTTTCATACTGTCATAATAAAGGATTCTCACTTGGGGAAATGATCGGTTCTGTCTTCGTGTGTGAGAGATGTTTGGCAGTTGTGAACTTCAGAGGTAAGACTTCCGCATTCTCGTAGCGGGGCAGGCTCTTTCCCATCCAGATCTAGGAGGAAGAAAGATTGAAATCAAGAGTACCTAAAGCCTTTGGCACAGCTGGTTAAAAAGGGACTAGGAAAGATGTTGAGGAAGCTGCTTACTTGGTGGTTTAGAACTAGATTAATATAGGGGGCTGGAAAGCCCAAGATAGCTCGTAGAGGGCAGCAAGTGACTCTTGTCTGGGTCAGTTTGAAGACAGAAGAGGAAAAGGCTGAGTGAGAGTCACTAAAGGTCTATGTTATAAAGCCTGTTGTGGGAGTTGTCTGACCTTTCCCCTTCCCTGCTAATGCAAATTATGTTCTCAGTAGGATCAGATAGTGTTGTTATTTGGGTAATCATTTGTGGAGGGGCCTAGTCACATGTGTGCTGTGTGGGCCACATACCCCACCTAGAGTTGTGTCCTGTCTACACTCTAGTGAAGCACCTGTAGCACAGTGGCCTCTGAGGTTGGGCAAGGTGTTCACATTCTTACATTCTACTCCACAGACATGCATGTATTTTTATCCTGATCATTAATGCCAGCAGTGTTCATGCTTTTAAGATTTGTGTTATACCTTATTTTAAATATAGCATATAGTAGTTTTTAATCGTAAAATTTTAAATTCGTGCTTGCATAATGTATCACATAGACATGTGCAAATATATGACGACAAATGAGTATCAGTTAAAGTGGATTTGTATAGTATCTTAGTAAAATAATTATATAGACTAGGGTCAGGGAACAGTTTACATAGTTTAAGGATATTGTGTTTGTGGGAAGAGGGCCAGAAACCCAGTTTTTGTTTTAAGTGCATATTGTGTGGAAAATACACTTTAGGATGATGTCGTCCTCTTTTTCGAAATGTGGAATGAAGCATGGCTCTGGCAAGGCTGCCGTGGACTAGGTTAGGAAGATAATCTCTAAGGAATGGCGGAGTGCTACAGGAATTTTGAGGATGATAGTCCAGTGGTGGGGACCAAATTTGACCTGGGGTTTTGAAGCATGGGTGGGGTTTGGATAGAAAAAGAGCAGATATGACCAAAAGCCTAGAAACAAGGAAGCGCGGTGCGTTCAGAGGGTGGCAAGTGTGTGTGGAGGGAAGATGGGACGGATCTGAAGAAAACTTAGGGGACCATTAGGTTTGAGTGGAGGCCTGGTCATAGACAAAGAAGTTAATGATGACTGAATAGGAGAATGATGTGGCATTTGGAAATTAATGGGAGGGGCTCTGCTTTTGGGAAGATGATAGGTCTGGATTTATACATTTTGACGTCCCAAGTAAAAATGGCAAGCAAGGGTTTGAAAGCTCGGTACCAGTGCTGGAGCTGACGGCAGACTCGGAGGTGGTGTGGAGTGCAGACAGAACAGTGGGATCGGAGGTCAGAGGACTCAGCATCAGCTCCTAGCTCACCTGAAATACGTTGGTGGTGACAGTTTTCAGATGGCTTTAAAAATGAGAGAACTTCAATACTTTTTATTTAAAAAATTGATACTTAAAATCACTTTAGCAGATCCTTTCAAAATTAGGCAAAATAGTAGACAAACAGGTATGATCTGTTTCTAGAAGGATAGTGTATAAATGGATTTTTATCAGTTTGATGGTCCTATTTTTTTCTTGTATAAAATTATACTTTTGGAAATTCTAAAGACTTCCAACACTTGTTCTCTAAATTTCTTGATCTATCTTTCCTGAGCTAGTAGTTTAGTGTGTTTGAAAAATACTGTTATAGATCATTAAAGGAATTCGCTAATAAAGAAACAATGAAGCAAAATTTCTTTGAAAAGACAAAAATTATTTTGTGATTAGAATGGCCATCTCCAAAATTATCCTGTGTTAAATACACATTTTCTGTGTTTTCTTAATATGGAGGCATAATTGTGTCATTTCTTGTTAGTGGGAATTTAATGTTCATTTAATTTTTTAAATTATTTAATTTGTGATGTCATATAAAACGCTATTGGCCACTTTATTTTACTTAGAATTGCAGTAATTTTGCATTGATCAGGAGTGGTAGTTGTATTCAGCCAGGCTCCTGACTGCCCCGGGTAGCAGCTGGGCTGCTGCAAGCCCAGCCTGGTACACAAGCCAGCTTCGTCCTGAGCGGTAGAGTGAGTGACAGGTAGTCTCTGTGCACCGACAACCAGGAACACGCTTGGTGCCAGACATTTAAGGTGAATACAGCCCAGTCCCTGTTCTCAAGAGGCTTATAGCCTAATTCCAACCAGAAGGCCCTTATACCAAATTTTAGATTTTTATAGTATGTAAATAGAAAGGATGGTATATTGAAATGTAGTCTACCCTTTCTATAACTGTTAAGATTTGGTATTTTTGTAAGGTGGCTTATTCCTTTGTATTTCTCAGGCCTAGGTACCACATTAAATGCGTGTAAACCAACCGACCACACCAAAAAAGTACCTTATCTGGAAACTACTAGCCTGAAAGCTGTTGGTAACATGTTTTGAGACTCGATAATCACCATTAGGCTTTCTCCGACCCAGGAAGGAGTCGAAGTCCTGGAAAGCCGAGGAGCTTTCCTGTACCAGATCACTCATGGGTGTATTTGCTCCAGGACAGGATGTGTATTTAAAACACTTAGTTTCTATTTCTAGAACCACATTTAAGGTTATGCTGTTAAGCTCACGTTAGACTGGTAACCCCAAAAAGGGAGGGACTCTGTCTTTTCCATCATGGTAGCCCAGCATCTAGAGCAGCGGCCTGGCACAGAGCAGGGTCTCAAATACTGGTTGTCTTCAGCTTGTACAGAAGGTAGAGAAAAATGCCTTTAATTTAAAAAAACTGAAATTTATCATTATTTTGCAGAAAATGTGCTCTCACTGGCCAGAGTAAGTCCTGTAAACACAGAATTAAATTAGGAGACTCAAGCAATTATTATTATATTTCTCCTTTTTGTAGATACAGGGTAAGTAACTTAATCACGGATTTTAATAAAGTTTATTGTTACATAAGACATGTAATTACTGATGACATTTTCTCCTTCCGCCCTAGATCACATCTGTGTGTAACTTTTTTACGTACATTCGCTACATTCAGCAGGGACTTGTGAAACAGCAGGATGGTGAGTGTTCTCAGTGCCTCATAACACATCTGCGTAAAAGTTCAGTGATGCTTAAATAAACTTTATTGTTGGTCTAGTTATATCGAGTCCCTTTTATAGTTCTAATAAAATGTGTGCAGAATTTGGAAGCAAATATCTCTTTTAAAACATTGTGTTTAATCTTCATACTTGCCTCATTTTACTGTGATTCTGAGTTTTAAGCAGAATCAGCTTTAACTCTTAAGAGGTATACGATAAACCAGATGATAAGTGTGCAGTGAGAACAGAGCTCGTTGAATTTACTCCTGAGGAGATAAAAATGAGTAAGCTGTAGACACGGTCGGATTTATTCCACTTGGTGAAAACCACAGGAGCTAACAATGCTTTTCTGTATTTTCTACCTTCACGTGAGAGTCAGTGAGCAGCCGTGACATGGTATAATCCTGCGTGGAGTGAAGGTTGCTGTGTTGTAAATCAGCAGACACACGCAGGTGGCATGTGCAGGAGAACCACCCTCACGCGGGTGTTGCCGTAGCCGAGTGTCTCGGTCCCGGGCACAAAGCAGGTGTGGCTGCGTGCACCAGGGCAGTGCTGCTGGAGCGCAGGTGGCTGTTTCGGAACAGAAGTGACAGACGCTGGGCAGGGGCAGGTCCGTGCCGGTTTTGTGTTTGAAGTTGTGGGGAGTTTTCCTGTTCATACATTTTTTGAGACACTGAAAATGTTCTTTTTTTTTATTCTTATACTTAAAAACTAATAGAAGCCTTGTGTCTTTCAGTCAGATAAAGCAGTGAATCTTAATTCTGTGGAAAAGTTAGTCATGCCCATAAAAACTTAGTTTAACATTTCTCGGGCTCCGGTAGAGTGAACACAGGTAGAAGAATGAAGGTGAAACCTGTTGCTAATTAATGTTGAATTTCAGAAGTTGTGTAGCATAAACATAGTCTTTCTTTAAACTGCACAATGCTTTCTATGACTCTAATAAAATTGAAGTCTTTTTGAATCCTGTTGGTGGATAATATGATTTAAGCTGGAGGACAGATGATTTTTGTTATGTTAAAGTGACACGCATATTTTTTTCTCCTTATTAGAATGATGTTTTTGTAGGGAAAGAAGGCTGAGAGATAATTTACTTTATGTAAATAGAAAGAGTCATGACTGATGGTCAGGTGTTGATGATAAAAGTAATTTGTTCTCTGGTTTCCATCACTCTTTCACTTGACAGTATTAGATGCACATCATATACTGTGTGGGTTTGTAGTAAATAAATATTATTTATAAGAAAATCTCTGTGACTTTTTCTGTTTATTCTCTGTGCTTGTGCCCAAAAGAATTCAGGGCAGCTAAACTGAAAGCAAGGTTTCTCAACCTTTGTACTGTTTAACATTTTAAGCTGGATATACCTTCTTGTGGGGGACTGTCTTTTACATTGTAGGATGTTTAACAGTATCCCTGGGCGTCACTCACTAGATCCCAGGGATGAAAAATGTCTCCAGAAATTTCCAGTGAGCCCCTGGACAAAATCTCTCCTGGTCAAGAACTAAATCTGATCCTATGTCAGATGAAGACATTTTATTGTCTGAAATATAGAGCCATCTCTTTTTGTAATGTTTTAAATTATATTTTACTGATTATGCTATTAGAGTTGTCCTGATTCCCCCCGCCTTTACCACCCTTCACTCAGGCAATCTCCCCACCGTTGTTCATGTCCATGGGTCATGCCTATAAGTTATTTGACTACTTCATTTCCTGTACTGTACTTTACATCCCCATGGCTATTCTGTAACTACCTATTTCTACTTCTTAATCCCCTCACCCAATTCTACACATTCCTCTCACATCTGGCAGCCATCAAGATGCTCTCTGTATCCATGATTCTGTCTCAGTTCTTGTTTGCTTATTTTGTTTTTCAGATTCATTTGGTTTTCCAAATGTATTTTTGCCACATTATTGTTCATAGTTTTGATCATCTTCATTTTCTTAAATAAATCCCTTCAACATTTCATATAATAATGGCTTGGTGATAATGAAGGCCTTTAGATTTTTCTTGTCTGGGAAGCTCTTTATCTGCCCTTCGATTCTAAATTATAGCTTTGGTGGGTGAGCAGTTTTGGCTGTAGGTCCCTGCTTTTCATCACTTTGAATATTTCTTGCCAATCCCTGCTAGCCTGCAAAGTTTCTTTTGAGAAATCAGCTGACAGTCTTATAAGAACTCCCCTCTAAGTAACTAACTCCTTTTCTCTCGCTGCTTTCAAGCTTCTCTCTTTATCTTTAACCTTTGGCATTTTAATTATGATGTGTCTTGGTGTGGGCCTCTTTCCATCCACCTCGTTTGGGACTCTCTGAGCTTCCTGGACTTGCATGTCTATGTCCTTCACCAATTTAGGGAATTTTTCTTTCATTATTTTCTGAAATAGATTTCCAATTTCTTGCTCTTTCTCTTCTTCTTCTGGCACCCCTATGAAGTGAATGTTAGAGTGCTTAAAGTTGTCCCACCAGGCTGCTTACATTATCTTCATTTTTGCGGGGGGGATTCCTTTTTCTTCCTATTCTGATTGGTTGTTTTTTTTGTTTTTGTTTGTTTGGTTTTTTGTTCCTTATGTTCCAAATCATTGATTTGATTCTTGGCTTCACCCACTCTACCATTGCTTCCCTGTAAATTGTTCTTTATTTCAATTAGTGTATTGTTCATTTCTCACTGGGTCTTTTTTATGCTGTTGAGGTCCTCACTAAGTTCCTTGAGCATCCCTGTAACCAGTGTTTTGAACTCTGCATCTGACAGATTGCTTATCTCCATTTCTTAGCTCTTTTATGGGGTTTTGACCTGCTATTTCATTTGAGCCACGTTTCTTTGTCTTCTTGTTTTGACAGCCTGCCTATGTTTGTTTCTATGTATTAGGTAGAGCTGCTTTGAGTCCATGTCTTGGTAGTGTGGCCTAATGTAGTAGGTGTCCTGTAGGGTCCAATGGCACAGCCTCCCCTGTCACCTAAGCTGTGTACTCAAGGTGTCCTCTTCGTGTGGGCTGAGTACACCCTCCTCCTGTAGTTGAGCCTTGGTTGCTGTTGGCAGATCAACGGGAGGGATTTACCCAGGCCAGTGAGCTGCAAGGACTGGCTGTGATTACTGACCACCAGCCTCCACCCTACATGGAATATCACCTGTGCAGGAGTAGGGTGGTGGTGCTCTGATGTGGTCTGTAACAGTCCACTGGGTATGCTGGCCCTGGGGTTTACCGGGTGGTGCAGACTATGGTCAGCCATGACCTGTGTTTTTTCGGGGCCACCCTGCCTGAGCCGTAAAGCAGTCTGAGATGGCTGCTGCTTGTGCTGGGTTTGGAGATGCCCAGGCAAAGGCAAGCTGTGAATCTAGGCTGGCTGCCACTAGTGCCAGGCCTGGAGCTCACTGAGTCCAGCTGTTGCTTGTTTGATAGGATTTCAGAAGTTGTGCAGCATGAGCCAAGACCAGCCGTTGGTATGGAAAATCACCTTGGATGGGCCTATAAGTTGGGTGAGACAGAGTCTCTAGAGATCTCCAGGGTGGGTCAAACAGTGTTAGCCAGGTTGATGGAGACCCAGATATGGCACCATCCTACAGGCTCTGTGTCTCTGTGCGGGGAGGGTTTAGAGAAGGGACAATGGCCTCTCCTTGCCTTGATGCCAGACACTTCAGTTCTTCCCTATATGCCACTGGTGCCTTTCAAGCTGCTACCCTGGTGCTGAAGTCCAGAGGGAGTAAGTCTGAGTAGGTGAGTCTGTGTGTAGGTTCTTTAAGAAGCACTGCTTGGGGCTCCAGAAGTTTCCTCTACCGACGCAATCCCCACTGGTTTTTGCAGCCAGAAGTTGTGGGGATTTATCTTCCTAGTGCTGGAACCCTGGTCTGGGGGTCCTGGTATGGGGTAGGGACTCCTCTCTCCTGAGATATCCTTCCTGAATTTTTATCAGCCGCACGTGGATGTGGGACTGGCCTATTCTGCATCTGCAGTTCTTCTACTAGTCTGGATGGATGTGATTTCTTTAATTCCATAGTTGTCAGATGACTCCCATTCAGCTTGATTTCTGACGGCTCTGAGTGATGGTGGTTCTATATTTTAGTTGTGATTTTGTTGAGGTTGTGGGCAGAGGCATGCCTTGTCTGCCTACGCTGCCATCTTGACTGGAAGTCTGTAGAGACATCTCTTTTGTACTCACAGAGGGGGCTTACAAATGTAGAGAAATGGAAATTTACAGGTCATCCTCTACATTTGTTTTTATTTCTAATTTGAACTATATATAAAACTTTCCCTATTAGGCACAAAAATGTTACTGAGTTCTCTGGACTGTCTCTTGTTTTCCTTTTCACTCTTTGTAATTATTAATGAAAAGTGCAATGGCCAAGATGTAGTAACTAGAGCAAGAAGATGTAGAAGCTAGATAACAACTTGTGCATAATTGAGCGTTGAGTGTAATTGCTTACAAAGGCAGCAGCATTGCTCTTTACTCAGGACACAGAAACGTCTCCCTTCTGTTGGGCTAATGTGGTGGTCACTGATGTATCTAACAAATAACTGTGGCAGAATGGTGACTACTGCTTATTTAAAACTGGGATACTCACAAGTACATGAAAAAGTGTGTGTGAAATAGCAGTAGAATGTCTAGGCTTTGGGTATGTCATTAGGAAATGCCAAATGGCTTTCCAGGTAATCTTAGATTATCACTGAAACATGGTAAAAATAATTCAGATGGTATTTTATAATTTATGTTTCTCTCTTTCCTGTTTGTACAGTTGATCACATGTTTTGGGAAGTTATGCAGCTGAGAAAAGAGATGTCACTGGCAAAGCTGGGATATTTCAAAGAGGAGCTCTGACCCTCTGGCTGGGACCATGCACGAACCTCCTTGAAAACCTGGAAGATGGCTGAATATTTTTATGGTTACTTGATATTTATTTCCAAGGTCTGGGCCCAAGACTTCCTCCCTCTTTTGCAATTTACACCAAGAAGTACTGTGATTTCTTTTAAACTGACCTATGCTGTTTTTGCTTATTCTTTAGTTGAACACTAGAAAAAACTACAGGTGTACTAGTGATTGTAATTTATAGTTGCAAAAAGAAAAGCTAAATAAATAAATATTAGATCGAATGTGTTTTTGCTTTTCTCTTCTAGCTCTGACGTAGCACATGGGGTCAGCTGAATGTATTACATCAGCAGCCTGTGGGAGGCAAGGAAGAAAGCTGAGTGGATAGGGTCAGCCTCTGTCTCTCCACTAGAATGTCCATTTTATATATTGGGATTTAAAAAAAAACTTTTATTTAAGGAGAATTCTGCTGTTTAAAAGTCTGAAAGTTACTGTTTTAATCATTCTGTTCTTTATAATTTAAAGAATCCCTTTATTTGGTAATTAGTTAGATAGAGGATAGTCACATTTTATCCCAGAAATGCATTCTTGAACATCCTGATGTAATATATTCATACTTTATATATGTTGAGCACTGTAATAGGCATTGAAAGAATATAAAGATAAATAAGGAATTTGATGTATCTCAAGGAGCTTCGAAGGAGTGTGGGTGAAAGAATGGTACATGCAGAGCGTACATGGACCACAGATTGGTATATGGACCAATCCGTAAGTTCCAAATTGTAAAACTGACATCATGTGGAGAAACTGTTTATTAAAATTAGTTATAAAAGCAAAGTGTTTCATGGTAGAAATGTTGTTAAGTATAGAAAAGGACAAGGAAGAAATGACAAATGAATGTCTCCATCTGAAGAAAGCTACTGTTAATATTTTTAAAGAATAATAGCCTTTCAGCTTTCAGATGTTTCATACATAATTCTGAAACTAAAAGCAGACTTTCTTACTTTAAAAATTTAAGTATTTTTCTACACATCTTGATCACTCTAAGGTTTTGATTATGGGATAATTTTTTATCACTTGATGACATGCTTATTGATTCTAGAAAGAGGGGATGTGAGGGAGGGAGAAAGGGAGAGAAGCAGGGATTTGAGAGGGAAACATCAATTGTTTGACTCTTGTATATGCCCCCACTGACGACCAAACGCGCACCCTAGGCCTGTGTCCTGACCGTGAATCAGACCCATGACCTTTCGGTTTACAGGGCAGTGCTCCAACCAACTGAGCCACACCAGGCAGGGCAGGATGTTAATATAATTTAATTTTGTTTGGAGAGTAAGTTGTTTAAATTTTTTTTCACATCATACTTTTGTGATGATGAGTATCTTTATGTATATACTTTGAACATTGTTGGGTTATTTCCTTCATGTAGATGCCTAGCAGTAAAAGTGTTGGGTCAAACAAGGTGTATGTGTATTTTAAAACTTTTGATTTCTATTGCCCAGTTGCCCTCCAGAAGAGATGAACCAATTGATATTCACAGCAGCAGTGAATGAGAGAGCAGGTTTTCTGAAGATGGCATTGTGTTCAGTCCTGTCTCAAAGGCTCAGTCAGCCTTAACCTATACAAGACTCGGTTACCAGGATGGATGGGAGTCCACTGACAAAAGGACATTTGAGAATGATACGGTAGAAACAGTGATTACCATACTCAGGTCAAGAATCTGAAATTGAACACGAAAAGAACTTTGAACCTAGAATTTTATGTCCTGGTAAATAGTTATTTTAATGGAAGGGCACAATAAAAATGTTCTCAGACATTCAAAGCTTCAGAAGATTTTCCAACAAAGGTGGAAATTAAAAGCACCTTTGGAGAAAGCACTTAAATATAAAGATAAATGAATTCAGGAGATGCTACAAGAGATTTGAGAAGAAGAGTAATCAGATACTTAGGGGAAGTTTGTTGATAACTTTGAAAAGAATAAATGTAGGACTAAAGAAAGTAAAGCATATCAATAACTTTATAATTTCAACACATGGGAGTAGTAGGGGACCAGAGAACATGAAGATCAAGTTCTTGTCAGAAGGAAAAAGACAGAAAAGAAAAATAGTGTGACACAGAAATAAAAAGATGATTTAACCACTGAATTGTACACCTTAAAAGGGGATTTCTATGGTATGTGGATTATATCTCAGAGCTGTTTAAAAACATTTTTTAAAGTACTTTAAGATGGTGAGATAAACTCACCAGTGAGAAGATAGTCAAATTGGGTTAAGGTATATTTATAGACAAGGCATAATGACATGAAAATGTTTAAAAAGAATAGAAAAATATCAGGAGGATAAAAAGGTGAAGGGATTAAGAAGTACAAAGTGGTAGTTATAAAATAGTCACGGGGAGACAAAACAGTAAAATGCAGCACAGGGAATATCGTTGACAATACTGTGATAACTGTGTGTCAGGTGGGTACTAGACTTCTGGGGGATCGCTTCGAAATTATGTAAATGTGTACCCACTATGCCATACACCTGGAACTAAAATATGTTGAATATATACCGTAATTGAAAAAACTAGTTACCAGGAAAATAACAAAAGAAAGCTTGTGTGGTTATACTATTACCAGACAAAGTACACAAGACAAAGGTATTATTAGAGGTAGAGATGGTGAGTTCACCAAGGAGACTTAAGAAGATAGTAGTAATAAATGTTGGAAATAGAAATAAATTTTAAAATGCTAAGGGCTGACTAATAGTGAATATCACAATATAGGGTACAGAGTAAATAATGGTTCAAGGGAAACTTTATAGTCTTAAATCTTTATTTACATTTTAAAAATGAGTTAAGTGTTCTGTTGAAGAAGTTATAAAAGAACAAGATAAAGGAGATGAGCAGAAGCTGAGAAAATGATTGCAATAGAGGGTCAACGAAGCTGTGAGACAACTTTGAAAAGATTAACAAAGTACACAAAAATTTGGGGCAGGTTTATCATGGAGAAAAGAGAAACTGCACAAATAACCCACATCGGGCAGGGAAAAGGGTAGGCACTATATAAACTGCAGGTGTTAAAACAGGCAAATATTATGAACAACATGCTGATAGGTTTTAAAGTTTAGGCAGAATGGAGAAATTTCTAGAAAATGTTATATTTTGATAAGAAATCAGAAGCCTAAGTAAGCAGGGTTAAATAGTATTAATATAAAGGTATGGAAATAGAAATCTAACCATAAAGAAAACTCTAGGGATAGATGGTTTTACCAAACAGAATGGGTTATTCTAGTTTCACATATTCTCCTAGAAATTATATGTCTCATACAACAAAACCAGTATATACATGGTAGTAAAACCACATATGGACAATCAAGAAAGGAAAATTATAGGCCCATTATGGTCATGACTATGCATGCAAAGTAAACAATGTAACATACCAAGTTACACTGACCAAGTGGTATTTAACTGAGGAAGGCAAAGATGGTATATTAGAAAATTTATAAATCTTACACATTTACAGAATAAGAGTGAAAAATCAATTGATCAGTAGGTGCAAAAAAAATTTAATAAAAACACCCATTAATGATAACCTTTGGCTGTTTGTAAGTGAAAGGGTACTTTTCAACTTGGCAAAGGCTATCTTAAAAAATCCTGAAATAAACACCATTTTAATGGGGGACACATGAAAAGCATTCTCTTTAAAGAAGTGAGACAAGGATGATTGCTGTTTTCACTTTTATTCTACATTGTACTAGAAATGTTAGTCATTGCAGTAAGATGAGGAAAATAAGGTATTATTGGGAAGGAGGAAGTAAAACTCATTTGCAGATAATGTGATTGTCTACACAGGAAACTGCCCCACCTCCAAGAAGTCTTTCATCAAAACACTAGACACAACTGCAGAGTTAGGTGGCTAAATATAGGATCACTATATAATTGTGAATTGTAGCTATATACACCAGCCACAGTTAGAAAGCAGAATGTTTTAAAAGACACCAAACAATTGCAAAAACAATTCTTAAATGCATAGCAACAAATCTGACCAAATATGTGCCAGATTGGTACATAGAAAGCTGTAAAACTTGACAAAAAGGCATTAAAGAGGACTAAAGTTGTTTTTATGTTTGCGTAGAAAAACAATATCCAAAAAATGTCAGTTTTCTCCCAAACTGATACATAGATTCAATGCATCTTCAAACTAAATCCCAACATTCTCCTGGAATTGACAAGCTGATTTGAAATGTTTGTGACAGAGTCAAGGATGAAGAATGACGAGGGCACTTGTGAAGAAAAGGGAAGAACTTACCCCACCAGAAGGACTTTTTATGAGGCTGAAATATTCAAGAGTGTGTGACATTAGTGTGGACAATGGACATAGTGGCCAGTGGAGCAGAATAGCCCCAAAGCAGATGACCCACAAGTACATGTAAATTTCACAAAATGTACCTGCATGTGTGGGTCTGGTAGATCAGTGATTGATCTATTAAATGGGCCTGACAAAGGAAGGGAAAATACAAAGATCTTTTCACACACACACACACACACACACACACACAACTGTTTAAATGACCTGAACTTTTAGAATTTCTGATGTAGTAATTATAGTTGAAATTGTAGGTGAACTATATTTCAAAAATATAGGTGAATATCTTTCTAATCCTGCTTACTTGAATAACTTAATAAACTTGAAGCAAAACAAACCATAAAAGGTCATTAATCATAACAGTTGTGCTATATTGTATGTTGTGAATTTAGAAGTTTTGTTCATCAAAAGACATATTAAAGCCAAACTACAAACTATGAGAAGATATTTGCAAAGCTAGGGCCAGTAGCATATTAGTTTCAAGAACATATACAGAAATTCTAGAAATCAACAAGCAAGAAAACAGACAATCTAACAAAAAAATGAGGAAAAGACTAAAACAGGTCTCCACAGAATTGGAAATGCATGTGGAACAAAACTCTGAAAAACCATTCATTTCAAAGTTGAACATTTATATACCCGTGGTCCAGCAGCTCCACTTTTAGATAGACTCTCAAGAGAAGTACTTGCACAAAGTGCCCCAGAACACATATGTAATAATGTTCCCGCATTATTATAAAGCCCTTCAATGGGAGGGTAGAGTGTTGAGCGCTAACAATGGACTGTTACAGGGCAGACAAAATGAATGAACATTGGCTACATGAAGGACAGTAACAGAATGAGTGAAAAAGCAAACTCAAGACTACATATGACAATGCTTTTTTCATAAAGCACAAAACAATTGTTTAGGCATACATATATATGTGAGGCAAAATTGTTTTTTAGAAAAACAAGGTGAATGCAAAGTTGAGGAAGTTCAGGATCTGGGTGTGGAAGAGTAAGGAGACAGAACTGGGCAGAACACATATATGAGCAAGTTAATGTTCTCTCATCCCTTGGTGATGGGTTCATTTGTCATTAGAAGTAAATACATGAACAAAATAAGAGAATCATGAACAAACCATTGGTGGTGTGTTATAAACCAAGAATCATGACTAGTGCAATTACATGTAGCAGTGGATCAAAAGTAAAAGTGACAACAGGACCCGTTTATCACATGGAATTGGGGGAGAGGAAAGGAGAGAGATCGGGTCTGGATCTTAGGCCTATGGCCTGAGCTATCACTGCAGCTTACTGAGATGGGGAATCTGGGTTAGGGGCAAGCTTCATATGCGTGGACTAGAGAAGGAAATTCAGTGTTTGACACATTGTTTGAGATGCCCATTAACTACCAGAGTAGAGATGTTAATTAGGTAGCTATGGGATTTGCAAGTCTAAATTCAATAATGAGATCAGACTGGGAGATACATTTGGGAGGTGTTCATGAGGAGATCAGAGGGGAGCTTTTGGGACACGGAGTCAGAGAAGGAGAGCACTGAGCCCTGAGTTACTGTGGCCGGAGAGAAAAGGGCTGAGCAGGGGACTGGCCACGGAGGGGCCAGCAGGCATGGCACGGCAAAGCAGAAGGAACAGTGAGTGTGCTGGTTCATCTGGGTTCATGTTTTAATTGCCCAGATTATCAGTTTTAAAAAGGAGAAAAAGACCATTTGATAAATTACTACAAACAGTTCAGAGGTGAGGAGACAACTGGCCTAATGGAGAGAACCCTGGATTAGGAAGCTACATTCTCTGAGTGTGGCTCCCCCCCAAACTGGGAGGTGGAGCCCACCACCACTCCTCCCTGGCCGCCTCAGTAAAGGCTGAACCGGGTGTTCTTGTGGTCTCTCCCAGCTCTAGGACAAACCACAGCCTATGACGAAGCATCTACACTGAACACAGAATTTGCCTTCTGAACATTGGAACTACCTGCACGCACACACCACCACCACCGTCATCACCACTTGAACCCTGTGCTTTTGTGTTTCCAAAGAGTCTAAAACAGGTCTGCTTCTTTCCAGAAGCTTTTGTTTTAAAGATTTTCTTTGTGTTTTTCCCTAGGTAATAATGTTTTTTCCAATAAGACACAATGTTTAAAATAAAGAATATTCAAAGCAGTATGAATTTGTATTTGTGTTTAACTTTTATGCTAGCAAATTGTTCTTCATTTTTTATTTTCATGGAAGGCAGTGCAATTACCATCTCAACAGACAACAAGGTTTCCTGTTTTTGATATGCAGACAAATAAAGACCTTTCAGCTTCTGTAATTTGTGTGTAGAACTAGAAACAGAATCCCTTCTCATTCATTCCCACACATTTGAGAGTCTGGTAGGTCCCACACTATTGCAGGTGTTGGAAACCAGCAGTGAGCAGGACCGCAAGGCCCCTGCTCTCACAGAGCGATGAGTCTTGTAAGCTGTGGATGGAAATTTCAGTGGGCGGTGCTACTTAATGGGAGTAATGGGTTAGAGAGGGAGAGTGACTACTTCACACACGGTGTCCAGGAAGGACACATTCAGGAGGCAGCATTTGTAAACTGGGCGTTGATCAGGCCCAGCCTTGCGAAGGGAGAGCAAGTGTCAAGTTCCTGTTGAAGAAATGAATCGGGCGTACTTGAAAAACGGCACAGAGACCTATGTAAAGTTGGTGGTAAGGAGCAGTAAGAGGACATTGGAGAGGCAGGCAGGAGCCAGAGCGTGCAGGTCTTTGCGAGCCATGGCTGGGGATTCAGAGTGTTAGTGACGGCTCTGGTCGCAACTCGAGCTGCTTCTTTCTTAGCTCAGTCTTTAAATACCCAGAGTTTTGTTCTGGGCCCCCTTCCCTTTACCCTAATATTCTTTAGATCATCCTATCTAGGCCTCTGGCTTTAAAAATTATATGTCAATTGCTCTTATCTCTACATCTCCAACCCTAACACTCTCCCTTCCCTAAGCTCCAGACTATCCATTCACTTGCTCTCAGACCTAATGGGCATCTCAAACCTAAAGTGGTTGAACACTTGCCCAGTTGCTTAAGCAATAATCCTGGGCTTATTCCTGGTTTCTCCATTTCTGTCACCACCTCCCCCAGTCCAGTCCGTCAGCAAGTCCCATCCTGAACCCGTCCACTCCCTCCATGACCACTTGTACCCCTTGGTCCAGGCCTGCATCGTCATTCACTGGGACTCCTGCAATAACCTCTTGCTTGTCCTTGCTTCCCCTCCTGCCCTTCCACAATCACTGGTGCAGCAGCCAAGACGATCTTTTTAAAATTTAAATCAGACATTGCTACTTTCTTGCTTCAAGTCCTCTAGTGGCTTTCCGTTGTGCTTAAGGGGAAAAAAAAATCCAAACTCAACAGGAAATCTCAAGTTTTCATAGTGGTCGTTGTTAAAGGAGAAATAATAAAAGCTTTGAAAACAATGTATGAGTCTTTTTAAAACTAAAGAAATAATTAACAATAACACAGAAGAGGAGCACGCTTGCCGAAATACAGAAAGAATAGAAAACCTTCCTAAATGCCGGTCTCAAGGAAGTACAAGTTCACACACAGACTGTGGTTTGAATACTAGAATTCTGGAGCGACGTCTAGGAACAGTCCCGAGAGAGGCAAGGTTTTCCTCATGACACCCCAGCTTTAACCACCTTCTCAGCCTTTATCTGTGTATCTGCCGGACTTCCCCAGGGGACGTCAACACCAAAACAAGTCCAAGCCACAGCTACATCAGATATTCAAGAATATACATTAGATATTCAACTATTCAAGAGGATGGATCACCACCCGATCTGGGTGAAGTGGGGATGCCCAATAGAATGAGAAACTGAGAGACGTGAAGACCATCATGTAGGAAAAGTGGCCCGTATTTGTCATTTTCTGAGGGGCAGAATCTTCACCGAATCCCCAAACGCCATCAGCAGGGCTGTGCTATCAGCTGTGTGTTCTGGGTTCTCTCATGCAGGTTTATTTTTCCTGCCTTCCAGCCACTTTCTTGTAAATTCTCTTTACTTTCCTCAAACCCAGATGGATTTTATAATCTAACCTCTGGCCCAGATGCTGTGCCGTGAAAGCCCGCAGGCTGAATTGTGTTTTCACACGTGTGCTCTTTGACTGTGACAAGGTTTGGATTATTTATTTGCTTTGCCTTTAAACAAATGAGTTGCAACATTTAAAAATGACAGTTAAAATTAAAACCTGTATTTCCAGCTCCTCTCTCACAATCGGCCATTTTGGCAACACTGGGCCCACCAGGGGTAAGGAAGGTGAGTGACCGGCCCGCCCCCCACCCCCGCCGGGCTGCCGCCGCCCAGGGCTGCGCTCTCGGGTTTGCTCCGCCCCCCACCCCTGGCTTGCCTCCCTGACGCCAAGACTAAGTTAGGTCAGCTGTCCGTTACCAACATGCTTGTATAATTGGTTTCTCTTATTTTGACCCATGCTACTCAGTCACCTGCCAGCCCTTCTAACTATTTGAGCTTGGGACTCCAATTCTAACCTTTGCTTCTTTGCCCACTTGCTGGAATCCAATTTTTTGCCATGTGATGTTTCCTGTCACTCATTACCCTGCTGCTGAGAATGTGAATCTTCTGGTGATGGTGAACTGTTGGCTGAGCGTGCAGCTTGCTGACTTACCTCCATCAGCCTCCAAAAAGCTTGGCTGGGAGCTTCTCCTGGAGTCTGGAGTTAGCCATAGCCTACATGTTTTAGGCATATTAACTCATATTGCAGCTAAAGGCTTATAAATCTTTTTAAAAAGTTACATTTGACATCTTCCTGGCTCCCCATATCCAATCAGTAGCCAATTCTTGGTTTTATATCATCTTCAGGCTTTGTTACTCCCTGCCTGGATTCTTGGAGTAGCTTTTTAACTGGTCTAACTTTAGTTACTGCCCTAACAAATATATTCGAACATAGTTATCTTTCTGAGTTAGAGTTCATTATATCCTGCGCCACAACTACCCAAACAGACATCATCAGTAGATACACTTAGAATGAACACACGTAGAATCAAATTCAGAGTTAGCCTAACATTCAGTACCTACCGAAACCCTTCTTCAGCCTATTTTCCATCTTTTCTCTCACTGTACGAAGCACACACTGTAACACCAGTCACTGTGCCTGTGCTCTCTCTCGCCTCCAAGCCATTGTTCAGGTTTTTAAAGACCTATCCGTTGTCTGTATCCTCAAATTCCTGCTCTGTGTGGCACCTTTTCAGATCCTTCCAGATTAAATTAATCTTTCCTTCTGTTCTCTCGGGATGTTCTCCCCAGCTCTCATCAGAATCTCCCTTGAGCTACAGTCACTTGTGTTTTCTCATGCCCTAGATTTGAGGTATGGTGGGAAGGGGCCATTACTCGTCCATCTTTTTATTTCCTGCACCCAGTGGAGAGGTTAGTTCAAGCTGAATTGAAATAAGTAGCAAATTCATTTCTTTAAACAACTTGACGACTTGTCCTTGAAGACCTGGGGCTCCATGTGACCCTCAAGGAGAATTTTAAGCCTCTTCCCCTGTGCCCCCCCGCTCCCCCACAAATAAAATTAGTTTGCTCATTTTCAAGGAGCAGTTTATATGTGTGACACTTTAAAAAATATTTATTAGGAAGTATACTATATTACCTATACTAATTCTAACAATAATGAAACAATCAGACAAATTCAGAAGGTGGGGTATTCTATAGACGATGGGCTTGGACTGTAAAAAAGAGTTAATGATATAAAAAGCCAACCAACCCACCAAAATGACAAGAAGAGTGTTCTATATTTTAAAAAATACATAACCAGAGAGAATACTTGAACATCCATTTGATCCTTGATCAGAAAACAAAAAATCATTAAATATATTTTTGGGACAGAGGTAAAAGTTATATATAAGCTATTAGTATTAAATTAATGTTTCATTTCTTGGGTATGATAATGATAATAATGACTATGGGGACAATGTCCTTATTTGTGAGGAGACAATTATTTCTGAGTGAAATGTCAGGATGTCAGCACCTTATTTTCAAATGGCACAGCTAAGAAAGCATATTTATATATCAGAAAAAGAAAAAGAAAAAGTGGGAAAATATTAGTACTTAGTTAATCTAGATGAAGAGTCTGTAGGCATTTCATGGTACTATTCTTTCAGTTTTCTATAGGTTAAAAACTTTTTCAAAATAAAATGTTGGGGAAAAAGAAAAGTGCTGAAAGAACTGGTTTAATTTCTTAATTGTGTTTTAGGCTATTATTAAATACATCAATAGCTACACAGTGAAAACAAAACATTTATTTGGCTTTATATTCAGGAGTGAAAATAGTTGATAGTGAAACATGAATTTGGTTGTAAGAATAATTATATCAAAGATGCAGTTTTATTGCTCATTAGAGGGACTTCTTTTACTGTATGGTTTATACTTTTCAGGGAAAATAAACTCTGAAGGACATAAATTGGGTATATATCAAGGAACATAAGTTTTCACTCTGAGTATATTTGAAAATACTTAATAAATCCTAATTTTTCATCATCACAGGCCTGTTTAAATTATCTGCTATTCTAGGAATCTACCACAGTAATTATATTAATCTGACCCTTTCTCTAGGTGGGAAAAAAACCCAGCCCTGTATGGTTGCTTGGTTGTAACTAAAGAAATGGATCTAGTTAATGGGGAAGACATCAATGTATCCAAGTAGAAAGACAAATAGGAGATAAGACTGTATTTATTGCCTGTGTATGTAATTACATGTGTCACTAAGGACAAAGGTCCTTAAAACAAAGACCAAAAGCGGAGCTGAAACATTTCCCCACAGTAAGATGATGGATTTGCTACTGCTTCCCTCTTCATGATGTTTGTTTTCCTTGTGGCCGCCTGTCCTTCTGGTTTTAATAATCAGTTTGAGAACTTCACCATTGTTCTGGGCACAATTCGATGGCTGAAGATCTAGCTCAGCCCAATGAAAAGAAAACGAAGATTTTTCAAGAGCACTCCTAGCCTCCGCGCCGCCCAGACTCTCCGACAGCCGGTGGCCCTGTTCGGGGAGGGCGTCTCCCTGGGAGGGCCGCTCCCTGGACGTGCAGGGCGAAAACCTGGCCTGGCCGGGGTTTTTGAAGGTAAGCGGCCAGTTTCCAACGCGGAGTTCCCACTCCCGAGAAACCGCACTGCTCGCCCTCCTGCTTCACCCTTCTACAACTCACCTAAACTTGGTCTCGGAAGAAATACTACTGTATTTACTGTCCTAAAATTGAAGTGGAGGTTTCTTTGCTGTGTTTCTGGCAAAAAAAAATCAAATGGTATATATAGGTAGTGATTTTTTAAAAACACAGTATTTCCATCTTATACTTTAGTTAAAAAAATCAACATTAAGGGTCAGCATATCTGTTACTAGTATTTGTCCCTGTTGTGTGCTGTATCTTATTACTTCTAATTTCTTAAAAAATTACAGATTTGTCTTATGTTGAAACTTATTGACTATAGCATAGAAAAATGTAAGCATTTACTTGACAGTTTTTCTCTTAGTATAATTACACATAAAACTGCCTAAAAGATCCCTCGTTCCCATCTTTGTTTTTCACAGCAATTTGAAAATGTGTAACTGCATAAGGGTTTGTTTTTGAAGTTAAATATCTTTTCCCCCCGAGGGAGAGGCATGCTGTAGGACATGGTTAGACAGATTGTATTCCTTCTAAAACCCTAAAATGGCAGTAAAGCTTCTCATATTTAGTTGGATTGGTATTCTAATGGTGGGTCTCCTGAAAATGTCAGCAAGAACTTGATGTCTGGTGGCACCTTCTGCGTGTGCCCTTGGGAGACTGCACCTCGAGTGGCTTTAGTTTCTTACCAGTTAGCGGTGCGCAGACCTCCCTGAGAAGGGGCATGTGGCCGCAGTGTTTACACCTTTCTAGGTCTTTCCTGTGGGGAGTGTGAGAAGAACTGAGGGCAGACCTCTCATCCACAGAACCCAGGGGGCAGTCAGCAGCATATAGAAGAAGTGCTTTTGGAATTTCTAGTGATTAGTAAAGTGTCTGACAAATGCTGGATGTTTAAATGTTGAATGGAATTGCCTGAAGGCCAAGCAGCGATGAACACGGAAGGGTAGTCAGACCGAGGAAATAACGAGATGCTAGGCCACTCACAGAAGGAATCAACATAATCCATTTCTTGGTCGTGGCTTGGATTCTGCCAGAGGGGCAAGAAGAAATATAAGACCAAGAGATGACTGTGTTGTCTCAGCCCTGCCATCCATCCCATCAAGTATTCTGTCTCTGACAGTGTGCAGGCGTGCAGGCCAGCATGTCCACCCGGGTCGTGCTTGCTATGCAGTAGGCACACTCATGCTGCTGGGTTGTTACTGCCTGATTTTACATCCTATGCAGCTTTCATTCCAGCAGGAGATAGCAAACTTTAAGCTAAAGTTACATCTGCTTTATTTCAGGGAGACCACCAATTCATTTTATAAATGCAAAAAGTCTACCTGGTTCTTTTCTAGATCTGGGGGCAGACTTGAAAAGTTCATCTGGTCTACCTTCTTTTTTGTGGAAGTGCTATTATACCTAGGATCTTATACTGTCCTTGTTTGTACTATTTTCAGAAGTTTCTGAGGATATAGTTCCCATTAAGTCCCCATGTAGCTTGTTACAATACCTGATTATTATAATAGTATCTTTCTTAGCCTAAACCAAACTCTGTTGCTCCATGAAGCACTTTTCATGGGTGTGGGCAGTCATTTCTCCATGGAAAGAGAATAAAAGAATCAGTGTTTTTCTTATATTATCTTTGAGTGCATAGATGGGAAAAACTGTAAACTTTGGTAATAAAAATGGAAGCACTAACTAACATGATACCCCCAACACCTGAAAATCACACAACTAGTTGTCAAATTTTTTATTACTTACTATTCAGCAAATATTAATCATCTGCTGTGTGCCAAGTCCAACAATCACCTCATTGAAGTTTTTTCTTTAGCCTATAATGATTTTCTTTCTTAAATATTCCTTATAATGAGGACAACAAAACTGTATATAACATTCTGATGAGGGGGACCAGTGTGCATGTCATGCTCCTATTGATATGTCAGTTTCTTCTTTTTTTTAAGATTTTATTTATTTATTTTTTATTGAGAGGGGAAGGGAAGGAGAAAGCGAGAGATACATCAGTGTGTCCTTGCCTCTCACGTGCCCCCTACTGGGGACCTGGCCCACAACCCAGACATGTGTCCTGACTGGGAATCAAACCAGGCAGGGCAATATGTCAGTTTCTAATTCAATACAAACTTGTGTAAAGAATCAAGGTCTGAAAATCAAGGAAAGTTTTGGCAATTTGTTACCCACTTGAAAGTTGTTTTTCCTCATTTCCTCAGACTCTTTGTTCTAAGAAACCAAGCCTGACATAATATATTTTTTTTCCTTATGAGCACTTTTATATAAAAATTATCTGGACTGGCAATACTATCTTGAATTAAATGGCCTCAAGTGTCAAAACCACTGAGATCTTAATTTTTATTTTAAAGTTTTAGATATAACCTTACATTCTTAATTTGCTTCCTTATGGGCATTTCTTTTATACTACTTTGATATCCGAGGGCTCATTTTTCATTCCCAAGCTTTTTAGAATAGTTTAAAAACTAACTTGAGAAGAACGTTTTGTTATTCATTATATTCAATCTTTCTGAATTAGTGAGAAGCTATTTAGCTCATTTTTTTAGAAATGTCCTGAAGTGGATTCTCAAATGCTTGTTGACTGATCATCAAAGCAGAAGAGGAGATTCCTGCTCTGACTGAGCAGACTGGGAGCAAGTGCACGCTGAGAGCAGACCGCAGGGAAAGGCACACAGGGACACTGGCCAACTGAAACCCCAGCTCACTTGTTGAAGTTGGGGTGGGGGTGTGTAGCTCCTAGGACCGGAAGCTGTGGACAGGCAGGAACCACCAGGCAGCTCCTGAGATCTAGAGAGGAGGAAAGTCCATTCAGGAAGCTGTTATCAAACAAGCTTCAAACATTTTCTGCCCCGGTCTCTCTGCTTAAAATTTAAGTGTCTAGGTAGCTGTTATTAAAAGGTGGTAGGGACACAGGGTAGGCAAAAACATCCATTGCCCACAAACTGTACAGGAATAGCATGGAGGGGCCAAGTGTTTAGAAAAATGGTATTACAGAAGGCTCAGCACAGAAAAGCAGGGGCTGAGTGAAGTGCCCGACCCAGATGGGATGGTTCTGGAAAGGCTTCGAGGGCGGGCAGGCAGGACTGTGGAGCAGAAGAGAGGTGCAGCTTGGAAAAGTGCCTGTATGGTGCCTGTGTGTAGTAGCCACTCAATAATATTTATAGGATAAATGAATAAAAGAACTGTGCAAAAGACCATTCTATGCAACAAATAGTTAGTAAACTTGAACTCTAGCTTCAGAGAACCCAACAAGTTCAAATATAGGAAGAAGGAAAACTTTGCCAGTAGCAGAAAGGGCCAGTGAATAGAACAAAAAGGCATTTGAGACAAAGTCTTGCCAGTTTGTGGAAAGCCTCAGATTTCATTATTACCAAGGTAAAATAGCAAATGTCTTAAGTGGGCCAGTGGGCTCTGTATATTATTTCTCCGAGAGGGGAGCCAGCTCTGACTGGTTGACGTTTCTGAATCCCTGTGAGAGGAACGGGAGGCTCTGAACAGTGGAGCAGTACCAGGACTGGCCACGGGCAAGACTGCCTTGTGGGTAAAGGGTAGCTTTGGCTTCAGACCAGTCTCTTAATTCTTTGTCTTTCCTTCCCGTTGGGACCAGCACTTTCTCACCCTCTCAGACAACCAGCACCTTCTGTCCCAGGAAAACCTGAGCTTGCACAGAAGGTACAAATGTACCTTTGTACAGAAGCTACAAAGGTAGCAAATGATCTCCCACGTTCCATTTCTATAGAGTCTTGCATGCCATGCACTTTCATTGGACACAAGCTGTTTTGATCAAATGAGTCAAGAAAGATTACCTTCTCTAAGGGTACATTCAGTTGATCTCTAATGGTGGAATTTTATTTTTATTTTTTTGATTAAGTAATAGTTTATTTAACATTCAGTGTGGCCCCATACTGGCCAAGACAAAGTCAGAAAACATTTTAGCCAGAAGACTTAAATAGACAAACTTCAGTGCTGGCTGGTGTGGCTCAGTGGATTGAGTGCTAGTGTGCAAACCAAAAGGTCACCAGTTCAATTCCCTGTCAGGGCACATGCTTGGGTTGCAGGCCAGGTTCCCAGTTGGGGCCATGTGAGAGGCAACTGATCGATGTATCTCTCCTGATGTTTCTCTCCTTCTCTTTCTCCCTTCTGTTCACTCTCTCTAAAGTAAATACAATCTTAAAAATAAAAAGAGACAAGCACGACAAACTGACAGCATTAACTAGGTAACTCTCTAGCACTGTGGTTTGATAATGTCAATTTTTTATTCTATTATTCACATCTTCATGTGTCATGCCAAATGTTATCTGGTGGTGGAATTTTAGACATCATGTTGCTGCCTAGTGTTTCTGCCATGATCTCACAGAGGCAGGAACTCCTTGTTTATCAGTAAGGCGACTTCCGCTCCTGTGGGAAGACAGCATGGACTTTTCCAGGGGACGAGAGCAAGAACATGCCAAGGACAAGAAAAAGCTGCCAGATCATGCAAGCAGTTTGGGATTATCTGAACATTTCTGTCTGATGTTGGCAGGTGGTTGGAAACCATGTTGCCATGGTGTGGAGCATCTATGACAAAGAGGTCGGGCTTGGGGCCACTGAGAAGCAGTCCCTTTCCTTCCTTCATGCTGGGACCTCAAGGTGAAGGCATTTAATCAGCATGTCCCGTGTGCCATAACTAGGTCAGAGCCAGTTCCCCTCCTCTGCAAACACCCTGCACTGGAGACCCGCCGGGGCTATCACCATCTCTAAGGAATCCTGGCCCAGTGTCACCCAGGCAGACCCTCCCAAGAGGAGGTGCCACCACCTTCTGTGGGGTTATTGAGGTTGTCATCTCTTCAATTTCGGAGTTAGAAGTAGGTTTCTGGAGGACTCTGCAAGGTCTTGGAAGGTGAACTTTCAATACATGGACAATTTTGGAAAATAGAGATAACTTAAAACAAGAAGGTCGTTTTCACTGTAATCTCACCATTTAGTGTCTAAAAGCTGTTCAGTTTGGTGTCGATTTTGTGTGTCTGTTTTTTTAAACAAAAATGGGATTATACTATACTTTAATAGTGAACTTTTTCATGGAATATAAAGTGAATATCACGTGTTCATTTACAACAAGGGTCTGCAAGCCACAGCAAAATCTGGCCCACAGTCTGATTTTGTAAGTAAAGTTTTATTAGAACACACACATTCATTTACAGAGTATCTGTGGCTGCTTTGATGCTGTGATGGCAGAGTTGAGTGGTGATGACTGAGACAATATATCCCTCAAAATTCATCTGGCTCTTTATAGAAAATGTTAGCCCTTGACCTATAACCTAATTAATAATAGTTGTTATTTATTGAGCATTTACTATATGCTGGGTATAGAATCATAGTCATCCTAGGTGTGAATCCTGGCTCTTTTACTACCTCTGGAATAATGGATAAGTAAACCTTTGTAGGTCGTAATTTTCTTATTTGTAAAATGGGGGTAATTGTATGATCTCATAATATGGTTGTAAAGTGCTGTGTCTGAGAGAGAGCCCAATAAATGTTAGCTTTTATTATTCTCATTGTCACTTTATTACCATGTTTTCCTTTTACCATCAAAGCAGCTCTATGAAGGATTTTTATCCTCCCAATAGAAACACAAGGCCAACAGGGGTTGAGTGAAATGCTTAAGAGTTATCCATGTAGTAAGTGCCTGAAAAGTCATCCTTTATTCCTTACCTTTGCTTATTCCATCAGCCAGTTGAAATGAGCCAGATGCTGCCCTAATAGCTGAAGACTCAGGGGTGACCAAGCAGAGTGCTTGCCCCACAGTGGCTCTTCTAGCTGAAGGGAGACAATAAAGAGATAAGCAAATATGCCCTGGCTGGTGTGGCTCAGTGGATTGAGCACAGGCCTGCAAAACAAAAGGTCATTAGTTCAATTCCCAGCCAGGGCACATGCCTTAGTTGCTGGCCAGGTCCCCAGTTGGGGGTGTGTGAGAGGCAACTGATCAATGTATCTCTCACACATTGATGTTTCTCTCCCTTTCTTTCTCCATCCTTTCCCCTCCCTTTAAAAGTAAATAAATAAAATTTTAAAAAGAGAAAGAAATGCAAATAAAAAAGATGATTTCAGATAGTCATTAATTATGAAGAAAAAAATAGGTAACTGTGCAGGTGCAGAGGCTCATGAAGGGATGAAGAGTGGGTGACTTAAGCTAAGGCAACCAGGGAAGGATTCTGAGAAGGCAACATTCAACCTGAGGCCTGAATAATGACTGGGAGCAAGTTATTCATCAGTCATCATCCATCATCCATCATCCATCATCCATCAGAAGAGCATTCTGGGGACTTCCAGTCAAGGTGGCAGCATAAATAAACACAGCTTGCCTTTTTGCACAACCACATCAAAATTACAGTTAAAATACAGAACAACCATCACTCAGAACTGTCAGAAATAGAGTCAAATGGAAGTCTTGACAACCACGGATTTAAAGAAACCACATCCATCCAAACAGGTAGGAGGGGCGAAGACATGGGATGGGCTGGTCCCACATACACATGTGGTGGATAAAAATTTGGGAGGATATTTTAGGAACAAGGTGTCCCAGCCTCACACCAATCCCCCCCAGACCAGGGTTCCAGTGCCAGGAAGATAAGTCCCCACAACTTCTGGCTGCAAAAACCAGTGGGGATTGAGTCAGTAGAGAAAACTGCTGGATCCCCAAGCAGTTCCTCTTAAAGAACCCACATAAGGATTCACCTACTGAGGCTCCCTACCTTTGAGCTCCAACACCTGGGTAGTAGCTTGAAAGGCACCAGTGGCAAATTGGGAGAAACTGAAGTATCTGGCATTAAGGTGAGCAGAGGCCACTGTCCCTTATCTAAATCCCGCGCCCCCCCCCCGCCCCCCACCCACATACACACCTGACAGAGCCACAGAGCTGGCAGGCTGGTGCCATATCTGAGACTTCACCAACCTGACTAACACTGTTTGATCCACCTTGGAGATTCTCAGAGACTCTGCCCCACCCAACTTACATGTCCACCCAAGTTGTTAACAGTGAATTTTCCATATGAATGGCTGTTTTTGGCTCATGCTTCACAACTTCCTAAATCCTCTCACTCAAGCAACAGCTTGCTTCTGTGAGTCCTCAGCCCCCATACCTCTTGCTAAATGACCCACGCCTGGTACTAGCAGCAGCCAGCTCAGATGCACAGCTTGGATTTGCCTGGGAACCTCCAAGCCCAGCACAAGTAGCAGCCATTTCAGATTGCTTTATAGCTCAGGCAGGGTGGCCCCAGGCCAAGCACAGGTGCAGGCTGACCTGAACCACCCAGGAAACCCCATATCCTGCACACTTTGTGGACAGCTGTAGACTATGTCAGAGCACCACCACCCTGCCCCTGCACAGCCAATCCTTCACAGAGGGTGGAGGTTGGAGATCAGTGGTCACAGCCATCTTTGCAATTGACTGGCCTGGGTAAGTCTCTCCTGTAGACCTCCCAAGAGCAACCACAGCTAAACTACAAAAGAAGGGTGTACTCAGCCCACATGAAGGGTGCACCTTGAGTACCTAGCTTGGGTGATCTGTGAGGCTGTGCCACACTGGACCCTACAGGACACCTACTACATTAGGCCATGCTATTAAAACACAGAGTCATAGCAGCTCTATCTAATACATAGAAACAAACATAGGGAGGTTGCCAAAAGGAGACAAAGAAATATAGCCCAAATAAAAGAACAGATTGAAACTCCAGAAAAAGAGCTAAATGAAATGGAGATAAGCAATCTATCAGATGCAGAGTTCAAAACCCTGTTTATAAGGATGCTCAAGGAACTTAGTGAGGACCTCAACAACATAAAACAAATTCAGTCAGAAACAAAGGATACATTAATTGAAATAAATAACTATTTACAGGGAAACAACAGTAGAGTAGATGATGCCGAGAATCAAATCAATAATTTGGAACATAAAAAAGCAAACAACAACTAATCAGAACAACAAGAAGAAAAAAGAATAAAAAAATTAGGATAGGGTAAGCACCTGGTGAGACGATTTTAAGCAATCCAACATTCACTTTGTAGGGGTGCCAGAATGATAAGAGAAAGAGCAACAAATTGGAAATCTATTTGGAAAAATAATGAAAGAAAACTTTATTTGGTGAAGGAAATACATGCAAGTCTAGCACAGAGAGTCCTTAACAAGATGGACACATAGAGGCCCACTCCAAGACACATTATAATTAAAATGCCAAAAGTTAAAGATAAAGAGATGGGAGGGGTGGTGGGAGAAGGGATGAAGAGGTGAGGGGAGTAAGAAGTACAAACAGATAATTACAGAATAGCCATGGGGATGTAAAGTACAGTAGAGGAAATGGAGTAGCCAACAAACATGACCCGTGGACATGAACAACGGTGGGGGGATTGCTTGAGGGAGTGAGGGTGCTGTGTGGAGGGGCAAAGGGAGAAAATTGGGACAACTGTCATAGCATAATCAATAAAATATAATAAAAAAGAAGAAGAACATTCCAAGCAAAGGGAACAACAGTGTGAAGTTTCTGAGCTTGGAGTGATCAGGCAGGGGTGGGGTGGGGTTAGAGGGCAGGGGCATGGGGCAGAGAGCAGTGTTCAGTAACGTTGGGGAAGGTGGTAGGAGATGACAAGAGTTCGTTTTTTTATTCTCAGTGTGATAGGAAGCCAGTGGAGAGTTTTAAGCAGAACAGGCAGGACTTGCAGATGGATGGCATATGGAGTGAGGAAAGCTGAGGGACGAAGGATGATGCCTAGGTGTTGGCGTCAATATTAGTGAATGCTGGTTCAATGTAATCTGGCTTCTGCCTCGACTCCCTCTTCTGAAAATTTTCCTAATTGCTCGATCACATCAAACATCTCCAGCCCCTTGTCCTCCTGGCATTCTCCCTAGACTTTGCCACCACCGCCCAGTGTTCACTCATGGAAACACCCTCCTATCTGATTCCATGGCATCATCCCTTCCGGGTCTCATCCAGCCTCCGTGTGTCCTCTCAGCCTCGTTCACTGGTTCACTTTCCTCCTTGTCTGCCCAGGAGTCCTATTTCAGGAACTCTTTTATTTGAGCACCAAAGTTATCCAGAACAGTTTCATTTATTCCCATGGATAAGCATATTCCAAACTCTATTGCCAAGTTCCAGACCTGTATTTATAGTGATTTACTGTACGTGTGTATGGGTAGTTTCCCTAAACCAACACATTTAGAGTGGAACTCATCGTCCTTTGACTCCTTCATTTCAATGTTCACTTCCTCCTGTTTTCCTTTCTCCAGCAAACCTCCCGAACTAGACATGGGAGGTCACCCTTGACAACACCTCCTGCACTCTTATAGCTGATCATTATTGAACTGTGTTGCTTCAACCTCAGGAATGTCTTTCAGCTGCACCCTCTCCTTTATTAGGAAGGTCATCTCTTGTAAGAGCCCCCTAACCTCTCTTCTCATGCTGACCACCTTCCATTTCACTATTGGCTCATAAGGATGTCATTGTTTAAACATTTCTGTTAAATCTCCATAGTCTGAGCTGAGCATAGTGGTCCCAATGTAACATTGCAGGCATCCTTATCTCCAGGGACTCCTCCAGGCTCACATTTGTTAGAGATAGTTTGTCGTAACTGGTTAACAGCATGTTCCAGGGCCAGAGCTCTAATCTTGGCTCTGCCCCTTGCTACCTGTGTGATCTTGGACAAGTTACATAATCTCTCTGCAGCTAAACTCTGTATCTATAAAACTGGGTTTTAAAAACAGTGTTACTGGGTTTTATAGATACAGAGTTTAGGTACAGAGAGATTAAGTGATACCTACGTAATAGGGTTAAAGTGAAGGTCAAATGATTCAACATGCATAAGGTTCAGAGCAGTACTTCAGTTACTATGTGTCTGTCATTATCATTAGTATTATTATCATCATCAGTATTGTTATTATTGTTATCTATACCCCAGTAACACTGAGATTTTTATGGTTCCTTGAATACGCCTTTCCCTCTCATAATACTGGGTTTTGGCTGTGCCTTTTGTCCAGAATGCACTTTCCTACTTCATCTAGCACACTTCCCTGGGCAAGGGTAGAATGAAATTCCTCATACTTCTTGAACACTTTGTCCATACCTTTGATGTGCTCCCTTTACGTCGATGTTAAACACTGATTACCCCCAGGCGAGGGCCTGGCTTTCTCTCAAACCCTGTGCAGGCTTAAGGGCTTGAATGTAGTGTTACTTCAAAAACAATTTTTGCTGAATACATGTTAATGAATGAGATTCTTGACCAAAAAGCAGGGGCCTTAACTGCATTATACAAAGGTTTGTGCTAATACACACACACACACACACACACACACACACAATTATTTTGGGGGGAAAACTAGCATTTAATGAGATATACTGATAGTGAATGGTAAATCTATTTAACAGAAGAAATATTTTGATAATCATAGCCACTTGGTAAAATAAGTTATATGTGTGAAAATAACCACTAATTTCTGGAACATTCTAGAGGATTCTGAATCAAAACTTTGAAATCAAACCGATTTAAAGGGCATGGACAAGTGCAGAAAGTTCATAGTGATAAATAAAAGGAAGCCTCCTCAGGGAATGTAAAGCTTGTGCTGCCCAGTCTACGTTACTCCCGGGACGAGTGTGGTGGGAGAGCTGCTGGCCCCAGCTTCCCACCTTCTGGATGGGGCATTCATTCCCTTCCAGATATTTTAATATCAGAATCAGCTCAGGGGCAAGTCAGCTCCTCATCAATGTTTTTTATGTAGATTATGCTTGGATCTGTGACTTATAGTAGTGATCTACCCCTAGGTGTGGCAACTCTGTTTACCCAAAACAAACAAACTCCTCTTTATTAGCAGGAAAGGAATGGAGGTGGTGCGGTGCTTGGGGGAAAAGGTGCTCAGGGGAAACGTGGCAGAGATGCTGAGGATGGAGAGAATGCAAAGCCCAAGTCCACCGCTGAGAGCTTTAGGCTGCTAAGTAACTTATACCAGGTCATGTGCTTAGAATCAGAATCAGTTATTGGGAGTCACTAGGAAATGTTAGGAGTCAAACAAGGAAGCTCTCATCCTGAGTGAAAGCAGAGGTCCAGGCACCGGCACACCAGTCAAGGTGGTAGAGATGATCACGGAGGTTGTCTGATTACAGCGTCTTTCTCAGCTGAGGCTGCATTTCCCAGGCCTCCCACATCAGCTCTGGAAATGGGGCCCGTTACAAATCACTCACCTTAATCCTGAGCTCCTGACTCCAATCTGCATGGGCGGTGATGACTGACATAGTAGTCAGAGCACAGACTTTGTTAGAGCACTGCTGGTGCAAAACAAAACTCTGCAGAGGGAATTTAGGCAGCTGGGTTTGCTCCTAAGTGTAGTAAAAAATATTAACTCTCAACTGTAGTTAGAATGCAGATTATCCTGGGTTAAATTCCACCTCTACTAAGGATTTAAGAGGCTGCTTTGGTAAGTGACTTGCCTCTCTGAGATGGTTCCTCATCTTTCAAATGAAGGAGGTATACTTAACAAGAGAGGAGTGAGAATTGAGTATGGTGTATGTGAAGTACTTTGCATAATGCCTGACACACAGTTAGTTATTGACCAATGAAGTGGCATTGTCAGTATTATTTAATTTAGAAAAATGTTTATTCTTTTAAAGGAGCTCCTTGAAGCAGCCTGGGATGAGCAAGAAAACCACTATCATTTAATGAATGCTTGGCTTTACGTTAGACATTGTACTAAGACCTTTAGCTGTATTCTTTTTTAATTTAGTTTTTAAATTTTTATTTATTTTTAGAGAGAGGAAGGAGAAAGAGAGGGACAGAAACATCAATGTGTGGTTGCCTCTTGCACGCCCCCTACTGGGGACCTGTACTGTAACCCAGGCATTTGTCCTGACTGGGAATCAAACCAGCAACCCTTTGGTTTGCAGGCCAGCACTCAATCCACTGAGCCACACCAGCCAGGGCTAGCTGTATTAATTCTTAATTTGCACAACAAAATGAACAGACAGATAATGTTATCACCATTTTAGAGATTGTTAGGTCAAAGTCGCTCAAGAAACCAGATGCAGCGAGTGAAGGAGCAGGATTTATTAGCGGGGAATAAGAGGGAAAGTGGAGCCGACCTAGGGTGGTTGTGGAGCCAACCAAGGGAGGTTAGGATTTGCTCGGTTGTTCTTAGGGCAGGGTTTTTAAGTACAAAAACCCATGAAGGGTAACTGGTTAGGGTGTCAGAGTCTGATTGGCTAGAGCTGGTTGCTGGGTGCCATTTCTGCTGACCATGTTCTTGATACATCTTGTCAGGCTCAAGTTAAAGCCGCATCCTGTTATGACAGATGGGCCGACCCCAGACCCAGATCTTAGCAGGGCACCTGTTTGTCCTGGGTAGGGTCAGCAGGCAGTTTCCCAGGCTACAGTTTCCCATGGTATAGTTCCCCACCTGGTGATTTTCCATTTCTCCTAGGCCTACCTAGGTCTGTCAGAGATGGGGAAACATAAATTCAGAGAAGGTTTGTACCTTGCCCAAGGTAACACAGCTGTTGTGCTTCAGGGCTTGGAGTTGAACAAAAGTCTTTTTCTCTGAAGGCCTGCGCTCCTAGCCACTGTGCAGTGTCTACGAATCAGGTCGCAAGGGGACATCTGTAGAGTTATCTGTGGAACTTCTGGCTCCTGTGAAAATAACCAGGACTTTGTGCATATGTGTGTGTGTGACAATTTGCATGTACTTCTATTATGTACATAAAATTATTCTGGAGTGCTAGCAGTTGGTACCATCTGGCATTTTTTTGGCAAAGTCCAGCTCTGGTGCCATACAATGAGATGTCAGTGGTGAAATGACAGTGGTTTATATTCACAGAACAGGCAGCTACAGAAACTCAAAAGATGAGGCTACTAGTAAGAACACAAAAATAGAAGAACTCCAACACTGGCTTGTAGCACTGCTTGGTGCAAAACAAAACTTTATAGAGGGAATTCAGGCAGTTGCATTTGCTTGGAAGTGTAGTAGACAATAACTCTCAGTCCTGTCCTTTTTGGTCATTGACTCAGGACAAAAAGTCCAGACATATGGCATCCGGATATTTATTAGCACTATAAGAAACAATTGTCATGTATAGCAATGGGAAGTAATGTCTTTTAAGGAAAATGTCATGACTTGGTAGTTGGAAATAGTGTCACTTCCACAGGATTAAAGTGATCAACATCCTCAAATATTTGGAGCTGAGAAATATGCTTCCTACGAGTCTCTGTGGTGTGTGTGTGACATCCTAGGCCTTGGTCCAGGCAGGTCTGGGTTTAGATCCTGATTTCTCTGCTTTTCATTTTGTGACCTTGAGCCAATTACAAAAGTTTTCATTTTCTCCAACTGTAAAATAGGGCTAATAATACCTACCTTTTAGAGTTGTGCAGATTAATGATAAAATGCAGAAATGATGAAGTAAATGATAGTTATTGATTTTTACTGTAACATTTGCAAATGTGAAGGAACCCAATTGCTTTGTTCTGAAACAAGAATAGCTACAAGCCATATATATATAATCTCCATGCATTTCTTTCTCAAAGAAACACTCCCGTCTCCAGGGAGTTATTACAACTTTTACATGTTCACATTAATTCCAGAGCCTTTATAATCAGAAAATCCATTTATAGCCTTTAGTTGCCAAGCAACAAAGGACAAAGTACTGAGTATTTCCTTTTATTGTAAAAGGTTCAGCTTTTCCATGTTGGTCCTGAAATCCACATTTTTCAGAAAAGACAGAACAGGGAACCTTGACACCATGTTTCCAAGGCTTAGAGGCATTCCTTGTTTGGGGATAGAATCAAAGCTGAAAGGCCTACGTTGTTGTTGTTGTTGTTGTTATTGTCCTGTCCTTGAATAGCCTGAAGCATTTTGTGCTAATTTCATGGTAAGAAGTTCTGGAGCTGGGAGACTACGAATTCAGTTTAAGGAGAGAACTTGTTTCATTTCATGTTCTGTGGTGCTCTCACTGTAAGAGAACGAGTCCTTTGATCTGTCGGTGGTCTTTTGGGAAACTCTGGGGTGACGTGAAACTCACATGAAAAATGACGACAGGTCATTCAGCCCTGCACTGGCAGCATTTGGGAAGCTGGCTTTGTGCCACATGACTAAACGAAATTCTCCCCTGCAAAAAGTATGTTGACATAACAACATACAAATCTGTAGAGAATTTTTATGAATTTATTTGAGCCAAACTGACAACATACGCCAGGGAGCAAGATTTCAAATGTTCTGGAAAATAACAGTTTGGCAGCTTCTTTTATGCATTTGAAATTAAGGAGGGAATGTAAGGAAGAGTACTTGGAAGGTGAGATTGGATTACAGGGTAGCTAAAAAGATTATAATGCTGTCCTGTGGGTGGTTATGGCTTATTTCAAAGGTGTGTTAGCTTAAGTGCATAGAAAAAAATGGACAGGGCTGGTTTAAGGCAAAGATAAGCCTTTTAGTAAAGGTGTTATAGGCCTGGAGCATGACTACCTTACCTGCCTGGTTAGGACTTTACAATCAGTTCTCCCTATGAAATTACTTTCCATAGAATCCCCCCTCTTTTTCTCCACAGGTATCAAAACTCTTAATTACTTCTGGTGTTTTTGTTTGTGGATAATCAGTAAGTAAAGATGAAAATTAAAAAATAATTGACTCAGTGGATTGAGTGCGGTCTGGGATCCAAAGTGTCCCAGGTTCGATTCCCAGCCAGGGTACATTCCTGGGTTGCAGGCCATAACCCCCAGCAACCGCACATTGATATTTCTCTCTCTCTCTCTCTCTCTCTCTATCTCCCTCCCTTCCCTCTCTAAAAATAAATTAAAAAAATAAACTATTAAAAAAATAATAATTGAAATAATATATTACTATTTAAAATCTTATAAAGTACCCCAATACAGCCTATATTTTTAAAACCTCTTAAAACATCTATGGAAGCAGTTTCTTATTTGCATAGCTATTTCTCTATCTGTGTGCATTAAAACAGTGCAAAAGCAGATTATCTTTTTTTTTTAGTGTTTAATCAGCTTTACTCAAGATAGCACAAAACTGGAAACAACCCAAATTTTCATTAACAGGAGAGTGAATAAACAAATTATGTTTATTCGTGCAGTGCAATACTTAACAATAAGAAATAAATGGCTGATTGGTAACATAACACCATAAATTTTTAAATTTTTATGTTTACAATTTTACAAAGAGTGTACTGAAATATACTAAATGTTACTGAACAAGTGGGGTCCTGCTGCCCGCCACTGTCTTCTGGGCAAAATTCCAGAGGCAAAGATTTGCAGATAAAAACAGGAGTCTTTATTTAAAAGCTTCACAATTTTGGAATAACAGCTTTCCACCTGCATTAGGCACTTAAGCCTATCAATTAAGGCTAAATTCTTTAACTCCTGAGTTCCTCTATCATTTCCCCTGTTAGTTTTCAATTATCTTATTTCCATAGGGTTAGTTTATAAACTAAAACAAGATAAGATACAAAAGCTACACAAATTTTGAAGAATGGCAGGCTTCTGCCTCAGAGCCCATCCCCTCTAGAACATCGGAAGAAGAATAACCATGCTACCCTCTGCCAGGCCAGTCTGATCCTAGGCTGTGCCCGGAGCTGCTTCCCATTCCCATTGAAAATATTGTCCGTTAGGAAACACAGGCAGCTGCAGTACGCCCCGATATGCAACCTTGAACCTGCCACACAATCATCCAGGCACCCTTGAGGAAGCGAGCCAGAGAGAGCCAGTAATCTCTGTCCTCCTTTAATTTTGAATCTTCTGGCCCATAATTCCCTGTACTCTGGAGAAGTGTTCAGCTTCTCAGCCAATCCCATCGTGGATGGTTTACCATTGCCTCAGGCAACCTCCTCTTCCGGTCCCTCCCCACTCCTCCCCAGTGATCTGATCAGATCTCTCCGTATCATAAAGAGTATCTACTTATGATTCTATTTATGTTGGATTCAAAAAAGGGTAAAGCCAAGCTATCAGGACAGAAATCAAAACAGTAGTTTCAGGTGGCAGATTTCTGGAAAAGGTCATGAGGCACCTTTCTGAGATCACAGAGTATCTTGGTGGGAAATGTACTCTCCTTGTCCTCATGTGAATCCTACTCATATGTGCAGTGTGATTCTGCAGATGCAGAGTGAAGACAATGCCTAAAATTTTTCTTCCCTTGTTGGGTTAGAGAAGCTTGTGGCTTTGGAACAAATTTACTAATTCATATAAGACGTTTTATATGCAGGAGGAGGCAGAAAGGACACCTAAAATGATTATTTTTAATTTTTAATTTATTGATTTGAGAGAGAAACATTGATTTGTTGTTCCACTTATTTATACACTCACTGGTTGATTTTTGTATATGTCCTGACCGGGAATTGAACTTGCAACCTTGGCTTATGGGGATAATGCTCTAACCAATTGAGCTAACTGGCCAGGGCCACAAATTTTTTCTTATAAATTCTACAAGGTAACAGCTAGTTAAGGCTCACCTGCTGAGAGTAAATGTCCTTTGGGATAATTTTTGTGCATAAATATAAAAAAAGAGTAAGAGCTAGCCTTTAACATGACTAGGCTAATTCCAACTGATCAGAACAGAGGCACCTTTAAATCTATTATTCACACATCTCAAGAAGCATGCCTAAAGCATCAGGAGAACTATATATTCTCTTTTTATCTTCATGAAGGTGAAACAAAGACAAAAATTTTCTCCCCTCCCCTCTCCCTGGGAGAAGCAGGCTTCTCTGTGTGAAACCGTGAACTGAGCCTTCATGGTGGTGAGGACCACAGGGCTGTAATCCCACCCTCAGGACCTGGTCCTCCCTTTCTTTGTTGCTGTTTGTGGAAATGCTGGAAAAAAACAATAATTCATACACAACCACCAATTTTTAAAAATATTTATTTATTTTTATTTTTTGATTTAAGAGACAGGGCAAAGGAAAGAGAAAGAGAGGGAGAGAAACATCTACTTGAGAAAGAAATATTGATTGGCTGCCTTCCATACATGCCCTGACTGGGGAGCAAACCTACAACCCAGGCATGTGCCTTGATTGGCAATCGAACCTGTGACCTTTCAGTTTGCTGGATGACGCCCAACCAACTGAGCCACATCAGCTGGGCTACAGTTACCAATTTTTACATTTCTTATTTTGTGAGTTTATTCCTAACCCATCTTCAAAGTTACCTCCTTGGTTTTCCATTTGTACTATGCTTGTTTACAAAGTTTGATATTTTACAAACTCTTCCATTAGCTCATTGGTCCTACAAGGGACCCCAAAAGGAAGGCATTTTACAGATGAAGGAAGTGGAGTCGTAAGGAAGTTGGCAGATGCGTCTAAAAATCATATTGCTAAGTTCCAGGGCTGGAGGGTCCTGTCACTCCAAGTCCATCTGCATCCCACTTTGTCTTCCCAAAGGAAAATGTGGGCAAAGACGTGTGTTGGCTTATTGACGTTCATCCTTCAGGGATAGGTGCCAAAAAAAATACTGATGTAAACATGGTCAGTCTTTGGAAATAACTCCTCCCCTTTATCCTCCTCTCCCTCACTTGACTCCAGTCAGCACGTACTCCCCCACAGACTGGCTGCTGGCTTCCCCTGCCCTCTCCTCTCCAGAACAGAGCCAGCAAGTTCCTGTGTTTTCAGCCTTTACCTAACCCTCTGCTTCGATGAGACTGATCTGCCCGAGTTCAGCAATTGGTTTATTGTTCTGAGTCCTGTGTTTGGGGAGTGGTGGTGAGGAACAGATAAGAAATAAAAGAGTATGAGCAGGCCCTGGCCTGGTAGCTCAGTTGATTAGAATGTTGTCCCGATACGCCAAGGTTGTGGTTTCACCCCTGGTCAGGGCACATATAAGAATCAACCAATGATTGCATAAATAAGTGGAAGAACAAATTGATGTCTCTCTCTCTCCCCCTTCCTTTCTCTCTCTAAAATCAGCAAATGAAATAAAATTTTAAAAGAAAAATGAACATTTATTATGAGCCAAGCATGTAGTAGTAAAGAAAAAACAATCAATGCCACTATTAAAGCATGGTAAGTGGTGCAGACATGGGCCCGCAGTGTCCGCATCATTAAGAATGAAATGAGACATTCACAAGGACTATGGAGTCTGGTGGAGGAAAAGGGACAGCATGGCTTTTCTCTCAAGGGGAGCAAAAGCTGTGGCCCTTGCTGTGACTGGCCTTCATTGGGTTTCTCGGCACATTACATGATGGTCCTCATTTATTATGCACAGGTTTACTTTAAGTGGTTACCTTTAATAGAAAACAAAAGAGCAAATGCTGCTAATCACATCACAGAAGAGGGATATTTGCAAATGAAAGGACAAAAGTAGTTGAACCACTTACACTCATCCTTGGTAGCTTTAGCATGGATTTTAGGAAGTTACTTTGCAGTAAATGTCCTCAATTCTGGGTGAGGAAGTTTTTTAGCAAGAGCAAGACTCAAAGCGGCCTGGACACATTGCAGGCCTGATTCCCCACGGGAGAACATATCTGTGGGCCTGGGTCCTGTGCATCTCCTAGTGGGAGCTGGGCCCACACTATGCAGAACGGTCTCCTACAGTAAGGAGGGCGCTCTTCAAATATGACACTGTCAGGATGGGTAGAATGACCACTGGGATGGAATTCTGCAGTGGCGAGAGAAACTGGGCTCAACTTCGACTAAAACATAGGCAAGTAGGCATTTTTAGCCAAGGAGCTGGTTAAGGGGGATCTGGATGAACTGACCTAACAAGAGGCTTGCAGAACGAAGGCTAGGGTGATCAGACATCACCTGCGACATGGTGGTGGATGGAATCTGATTTAGATATTGAGGGTGATCAGAGATGGAGGAAAGAGAATGCTGGTTAAACTGATTTAGTAGTACTATTACATATGGGATACTATGCAGCAGAGAGAAAGAAGGAACTCCTACCCTTCACAACAGCATGGATGGAACTGGAAAGCATTATGCTGAGTGAAATAAGCCAGGCAGTGAAAGACAAATACCATATGATCTCACCTATAAGTGGAACCTAATCAACAGAAGAAACAAATGAGCAAAATAGAACCAGAGTCATGGAAAGAAGGAACAGACCGACAGCTACCAGAGGGGAGGGGGGCAGGGGATAATGGGGGAAAGAAGGGGAAGGGTCTAGTCAAGGAACGAGTATAAAGGACCCATGGACGTGGACAACAGGGTGGGGACTGACTGATGGAGTGGGGGTGGGGGTGGGGTAGGGGAGAACAATGGGGGAAAATTGGGACAACTGTAATAGAACAACAATGAAAAAAAGAAGTAGCCCAAAAGAGGGAGGAAAGCCTTAAATGAGATGAAGTTTAAACCAACATTAATGTTCTAAAACTCTAAATATGTGCCCGCTAGGGAGGAAACACTAATGACAGAAACTACTGGAAGTCATGAATGTGAGCTCACCTTCATCTTTGTGACTTTGTTACAAGCTCTTCATGTTACTTGCTGTAAGAAAATAAAAGATTGACCTGGATTAAAAAAAAAAAAGCTTTGATACATTTATACAATGGAATACTACATGGCTGTAAAAATAAGAAATTTTCACCTTTTGTGACAGCATGGATAGACCTGGAGAATATTCTGCTAAGAGAAATAAGCCAGGCAGAGAAAGACAAATACTGTATGATATAACTTATACATGGAATCTAATGAATAAAATAAACTGATGAACAAAATAGAAACAGAAGCATGGAGACATGGAACGGGCTGACAGCTGTCAGTGGGGAGGGGGACTGAAGGAAAGAAGGGGAAGGGGTTAGCCAAAGAACGTGTGTGCATACATAACCCATGGACACAGACAATAGTGCGGTGATGGCCAGAGGGAGGGTGGGATGGGGGTGGGTAGAGGTCGCCAAAGGGGGGAGAATGGGGACATCTGTAGTAGTGTCAATAATAAAAATAAAGAAAAAGTGGAGAAAAAAAGAAGTCTTGTCAAAATTTAAAAAATACCAGGAGAAACATGAAGTAGGCCTCGTTGAAAGGTTCAGGGGAGCTGGAGAACAGTTTGGTGAGGGAGAAAATTTGTCTGTAGTGGAATTATGTATGTTATCATATTTAGTCTGCAAGCAGCAGTCTATGGTGGTAAAACCCATTTCCTTTTTCAAGATAAGGAAACAGGCCCAGAGAGAACTGGAATTTAATTCAGGTCTCCCTGCCCTGCGGTTTCCCAAGTCCTCACGCTTTTCCTGTGCCTGTGTTACACGGGGCTCCCTCCTCCTGGAACGCTTTCCTGCCCTTGTTTGCCTGGTCAACTGCCTTCACCCTCAATATCTGTGCTGTGACATCATTTCCTCCTTATTCCTGTGTATTCCATAGCACTTTGCAACTCACCTTTCAAGGCATGGATGGCTTTTTTTCTGTGTCTGTCTCCTATGGACAAGTGGAAGGAAAGAACTATGTCTCATTCTTCTTGTAGCCTCAGCAGCTAGGAACTGGCCCCTAGTAGGCACTCAAAGAAATTTGTCAAATTAGCAAATATAGAACTCTAAGCCTGGTCTCTTCCCAGGATTCCAAGTCTTCTGGATTCCCCTCCTTTGTTTCTTGCATCTAAGAGGACAAGAGTCTTTGTCCTACACCTGGCTGAAGACTAAGCCCTCAGATGGTGCTCTGCTGGGCTGTCCCCTCCCTGCCTGCCTGGCTTCACCACACAGGAAGGCATTGCTGAGGCCGGACAGGCACCCCTGAAAGCCACAGGGTGGGCGCTTCCTTGTTATACTTTTTCTGAATTCATGCAGTGCAGGGTCTGCTAGGGGGCAGGGGGTGGAGCTTGTTTTAATATCCAACACTGAACATTCCAGGTGAGCCCAACTCTCCGTAAAATCTGGGGGTGGGGATTTACTCCAGCGTTAGGATGGTCTTCCTCTTCCTCCTCCTATTTGGCCTTTGGCAAAATTAGACTTTCTAATAGACCAAACCAGAACGAAAATTCTTCAAAATCTTGGACATAAAATCAGTAAGAGGTCTTGATGTGTTCCTATACCATTTAAAAAATTTTTTGTCAGCTTCTGTTTCCCAAATTTATCTTCTATGGTTAACAAGCATTTGTGTTTTCTCTTCTAGTATTTTATTTTCCCCTGTATTTATTAACATTAGTACATGTTACTGAGGAGAAAATGGACTTAATGTGCTGGGAGAGAACTTGAGCCCAGGAAAGGTGGTTCTGATGTGATTGATTTAAACCAGTTATAATCTCAATTTCCTCCTCTCTTTCCCTCATAATTCAGCAGCTGTAACTCTTCTCTGCAACCCCTTCTAACATCCTTTTCATAAAGTAAATTCTTATATTTTCCGAAGTACTTAACAATATAATAGTAATTTGATGTGTCTTTTACATTTTTACTAGGAATGTTAATTGTTTTTATTAGTTTTTAAGTGGTTCGCCCAAACCTTCTTTCCTCCATTATTTTGCATGATTTTGCAGACAGCGAGGTTGTTCGTTAACACGTTACAGTAAAAAACACGTGAGTCCCTGCAGTAACAACTGTGTCACTGAAACTTGAGCAGATACTTAAGCTTGCTAAGACTGTTTGCTCTGCTAAAAAATAGGGATAATAATAGTTCTTATCTGGGAGAATAAAATTATTGTGAGAAGCAAATGAGAAAGTGTCTATAAAATTCTTAGTACAGTAGCTGTATAAAAAACGTGCTCAACAACTTTACCAAGTATTATTATTATTGTTATTACTCTCCATCAGCCATCACTTAGGCAACTTGACTGATTCTTTCTCACCCTGTCGGCTCTCCTTTGGACACCCTACTATTTGTCTTCATTCTCCTTAAGGTATGAGGCCTATGTCGTCAAGGTTGGACCTGTCATAGAGGAATAGGGGACTCAGCATCCTAGCTCTGTCCTCAATGGTTTTTATTATTATAACTCTACATTAGTTTCTTTTCTTCCCAATACGTCCTCATGACAATGCAACTGAAAGACCTATGTGTTTATCACAGATAAGCCAAGTTTCTCTCATACTTACATAATTTTAAAAAGCCTATGTAAAGCTGAACGCTTAACCTACCAAATTTCATCTTGTCAGCCCACCATCAACCTAGTGAGCCCAGATGAGACCTGACTCTTTTGTGCTTTATTGCACCTTGCCCACCTCCTTCAGGCCATCTGCATGCTTGGCCAGTTTACTTTCTCTGTACTTTTCCAAATCACAAATAATGTTATTGAGAAGGATGAGAGCAGAGTCATTTTATCCTGAATTTTAGGATTTTCTCCAAGGTTAACATTTTGGGGTATGATTGTTCTCCCAGGTGTAAGTTTACCTAAATCTAATGTAATTTTCTCTACCTTTCTCCATCTTAGCTGAAAACACAGCCCCGCCCCCCCCCCCCCAGACTGCCTGCCCCCCAGATAGGATCGGAAACCCTCTTGACTTACTGCATTGGCATGGCCAGTTTCCTTCCTGTGCCCCTCCCCCACCTTGAGGGTAAGATTGAGCGTTGCTCACTGTCTACCCTTTGCCTAGCACACACACTTCACTGGCTATTTATCGAATGTTGATTGAATGAATGAACAATGTTGCTGGGTGTCTAGCTGAAGTGAAAATACATGTTTCCAAGGAGAGTGTCCTGATCTGCCAGCCAGGCAGCCGGACAGGAGAGGAAGTCCACCCACCCAGTTCTGGGTGGGCACATGCAGGCGCCCCGATGTCTTCTGATGTTTGTAGAGCCCAGCAGTCAGGTTTTCAGCAGTCCTTTCTAGAATTTACATCTGTGACATTTATAGTAAACCCACGTGGGTGCTACCATTCTGTTACACAATGTGCTTGAACTACTTATTTACTCAAGTTGATAAAAAGGTTAATTTTCATCTTGTCTTTTGATAATGGGGCACATGAATTTCAGGTGATTCATATCACTTTAAGGTCTAGAGACAATCTTTTAATTTAGTCGTTAATTCCAACAATGAATCATGGTAACTCGGCTTGAAAGGACTGATTAGATTCTTCCTGGATCAGGGTAGGACAGCCTGTACAAGGAAGGCTGGGAGACCCCCAGGGTTCCAGGTCATTAGGTGGCGTTTTTCTTGAGGGTAGTGCCCTGCTGCTCACTCCTGTCCCCAAGAGTGCAAAAACAAGATGGACATGACATGAGCTTGAACAGATGAACTCCTCCAGCTCCTTCCCAGGCTCCTCACCCAGCTCTCTCATATTTCCTATCTCAAGGCACCAGCGTGACCTAGCTGCCAAAACAGGGACGAAGAACAGCCTAGAACCCTTTTAATCAATCACGAAGTCCAGTGAAGCTCTCCTCTCAAATACGTACTACTCACATTCAGCGATGTGCTGGTCCATGTTCAACAGCCAACACTTGGGTGAAATAATTCCCCACTTGGTGGTGTTTGCCAATTTCCATGGTGTAAATGTGCCCAGTATGGCTATTGGCAAGCTACTGGCATGCTACTGGCATGAAGACGCTCAATGTGGAGCTGGGAAGGGAGGTGCACAGGCTTGTACAAGCAGGCTCCAGCTCACCACTGCACATTCGTCCACTTTCCTGACCCCACTGTACTGCACTGGATCCGGCTCACAGCTTCTAAGGCTCCAGGATTGGGTCCTTCTGATGGTTCCAGCCTCATGGGCCCTGTTCGTGGAAGCTTTACTTGGCACGCTTTTGCTCCTGCTGAGTCATTTAGGTGTCCCATAATGTCCTATGTACAACTCTGTTTTTATATCCTATTGCTATGGTATTTTTTTTTTTTATGTCACTGTTTCTCATTGGTTTAGGAACTGCTTGAGCACAGCAACTGATGGTAATGACAACAGCTAGTATTTATTGAGCTGGGAAGTGTGCAAAACCCCTTATGGGCATTATCTCATTTAATCCTTACAACAACAATGTGAGGTAGATGCTCTTATTCATTTTATAGATAAGGAAACTGAGACATAGGGAGGCTAAGTGATTTGCCCACGGTTGCACAGCTGGGAAGTGTCTCAGCCATGTGGACCCCAGGTCTGACTGCAAAACCAGGGCCCCTAACTACTAAGGCTCCTCTGGCTTTGTGTCTCCAGCACTGTGCCAGGTCCATTGTAGGTGCCCCTGGACTGTGTGTTGAGAGGTGTAATGAGGGAAGGCTAGTGTTGGCAGTGTTCCCAACCAGTCTCTTTGCTCTACTCTTGCCCACCTTCTCTCCTCACAGCAGCACAAACACCTTTCAAAACTATAAACCTGATCGTGCCACCCCTCTGACAAAAAATTTTCAATGTCTAGAAATGTTAAGACAAATTCTTTGCTTTGATACCTATAAACCTCCATGATCTGCTATCTTCCAGTTTCTCTAGCTACACATTTTGCCATTTGCAATCACATCCATTTAAATCTTACTACACATCCAACAAATTCAGTATTTATGGACTAACCACCCTGTCCCAGGCCTTGTGGGTCTGCTTAGGATCTGCACAAAAAGATGCAATTTCTACCCTAGAGAAGCTTAGAGTTCAGCACGGAGAGACAGACAGCCCCACGTAACTGCTGCCATGGTGGAACTAAACGTACAGGCAGCTTGCAGGGGGTCGTGAAGGGGCTGCTCTCAGTCTGCCATGCTCTTCCCCTGCCCTCCAGCTCCGGCCGGAGTACCTGCACATCGCCACGTGAATCCTGCTGCTATTTAAATCCATTTGCCCACGCTTCCTAGACTGTTTTTTTACCCACCTCTACTCATCCTTAAAATTCCTCTCAAGTGTCACCTGCAGAAAATCCTTGGCCGACCCCGGCCAGGCTGATTGGTGCCCGTGTCTGGATCCATGCTAACACTGGACATCCTGTGCTGCTATAGCTAATTTTCTTGTCCCTCCCTCTGGACTGTGAGCTCCTCCCTGATTTTATTCCTGGGCACATCGTGGATGCTAAGTAAATGTTGAGTAAATGAGTCAACAATTAGTCAGTTAATGATTGGCAATGTCTATGGGGAAATGCCATCTTTAGTTGTCTAACTCTGACCTGGCTGTGGCTCTGAACACCGACAGCAGAGTCTCCCCTCCTCCCTCTCCTCTTCTTCCACCTCTCCTCCTCCTCCTTTGGAACGTCCATTGACATTTCTGCTCCACTTTCTCACCCACACTGGCATGTCAGAGGGAAATGATCTTGATGTTTAAATCCAAAGGCAACCCTGAGGATGATCCTCACAATTGCTTTTTAGAATTGTCTAAAAATCTAGAGTTGCCATAAGAGACAAATGTCATCAGCTTGCTTATGGTCGGAACACTCTGTGCACCAGGGCTGTGGGACAAAGGCTGTAAGAGTAGATAAAGAAGGAGTGGGACGGGGGCATGGGGGCAGGGGACAGTGTGTGGGAAGGGAACCCATCAGATGGAAACAACAAGGTCTTCACAGGGGGCTGGTGGACATGGTTGCGCAGGTGGGGGTGGGGGGAAGCAGCGGGTAAGGAAAGGCTGTGCCTAGCCTGCTTGTACCTTCGGAGAAGCACCATTTCCCCAAAGGCACATGCATGTCCATTAGCAGGTCCTCCGAATGCAGCGTGGATTTGTCTGTGGCATTCCCTGATGGGTTTCTTTTCATAACTGTGTGCTTTTTTCTCATCTGTCCAAGGCCAGTGCAGCAGGGCAGGTGACCATCCTGCAGCTGTCACTGTGCCTGGAAGGGGAGGCAGAGAACTAGGGTGAAGAAGGGCTTTGCGTTCTGAGAGCCATAAAGGGGCAGTTCGCTGTCCTCCCAGGAGGCCGGGCAGCTTCTCCCTTTGGGAGCCGGACTGTGACAGCCCTTCCCAGGTGCAAAGATAAATGTAGGGAAGGGAACAGTCAAGGTTCGAAACAGAGCTTCCCTGACAGGTTTGGCTTGGTGTTATAAACCACTGTTTAAGACATGTAGAGCAAAGTGATTATTTTTAAAAGCATGATCTTTACTTTAACAGCTATTAGAGAGTGGCCCTGTGTGTATAAAGGCCTCCTGGAAACAGTTTTCTCTGACACTGAGATTTATCTTGTTGAATAATGTCCTTTGGGTCTAGAAGTCACAGGTGTGATGTTGGAATCCTAGAAAGAGCCGACTTCTGCAGGGATCATCTCTCCTTGCTCATTAAGGAGTTTGGACAAGCCGCATGGGGCAGGTCCTGACAGCTGTGGACTGTCTCCTAGTTCTTTCTGCCTGGGGATGGGCGTGGGGAACAGCGGGCATTGTAAAGCAAGTGGCACATTGGTCAGATCTGAGCATCTATGGGCCACCTCTGATTTGTTCCTGGGAAGTGTGTGTGTGTGTTGGGGAAGGGGGGCTACATAAAGCAGATGGGGCACCAGCAGGGATTTCAGTGGGAAACCAGACAGATCCTTTCCTCCATCTGCTTCCTTTAGCATTCGGCTTGCCCAAAGCCCAGAGAAGTACCAGAAGCAAGATGCTTCCCTGCGGTCGGTGTTGAAGGAGGTGGGCGTGCAGGTGATGGTGGGGTGGTGGAGAGAGCAGGCCCAGGAATGACAGCAGGCCTGGTTGCCTTCCCTGCATGTCGTTGACTAGCTGTGTGACCCTGGTGAGTCACCTTTCCTGTGAACTGGAGATGACGTTAGTGCCCACCTCCTTGGGCTGTTGTGAGAATTAATGGGAAAATGCAGGTGAAATGCTTATCCTTTTGCTTGGCTCAGAGTAAGAACTCGTCTGCCTCTGAATGTCCCTGGACAGCTGTGATTGTGTCTGACTTGATCTCCCTTCTTTTGTTCTTGTCCCCTTGTACTCCTTTCCCACAAAGCAATCAGACTGACCTTTTAAAAATGTAAAGCACACCATGTCACTTTCCACAGGCTTTCCATGGCTCTGACTGCCTCTCCTATCCCCTTCCCTGGGCTCACATGCTCTGGACGCACCAGTGTGGTTTGCTGCAGGCTCTTGTCCTTGCCATTCCCTCCGCCTGGCATGCTCTGCCCTCCGTATTTCCATGGCTGGCTGCTTCCTAAGCAAACCTTCCCAATGAAAAGAGCTCTTTCCCAACACTCCATTACACCACTTCATTTCATTTTCATCAATGTCCAAAACTGCCCTGTATGTTTATTGCTTCTCATGGTCATGGTTAGTCTTCCAGGCCCCACGTTTGCTACCTTTTCCTCCTTTAGAGTTCACAGCCCCCAGGGGAGCCTGTCCTTTTTTATTTCCCACTGCTGTGTCCTCAGAATCTTGTACAGTGCTGAGCACATGGGAAGTCCCTAATAAATGGTGGTTGAATCAATGAAAGAATGAATGAGTTTTGCCCTGCTCATCTCCATCCCATCCATACTTCAAAGTCTAGCTCAAGACTTAACTCCATTATGAGGTCATTTCTGACCATCTCAACCTTTAGGAATATCTTCTGTTTCCCCCTTTAGTTTTTGCCACAGGATGGAGTTGGTAATCTCTCTTCCTTTTTCTTTCCTTCTTCCTGCTTCCCCCCTTCCTCCTACCTGTCTCTCATACCCATACATTTTTCCCATTTGGGAGGTGCTCAAAATTTTTAAAATTTTATTTTAATGACTTTGGATGGGATAGGAAGTCAAAACCTAAACATAAAATGGACTCCTGTAACTAGCGCAGTGATCTGCACACAGGAGCCCGGATTACATGCGGGACTGTGGTGTGGGGGGTAGGGAATCGAAGTGTGACACGTTTAAACTGAATCTGGGAACCCCCCACAAAGTTAATAATTGGTGAATATGAGTGAAGGATATAAGTTTTCTTGTGACTTTTCTTTAGGTTAGTAATTATTTTAAATGAAAATATTAAAAGTTCTTTCTCCTCTCGAAAAATGTATAGGGTGGGCCAAGAAGTTCATTTAAGGAAAAGTTTTTTCCTTAGATGGCTCTAGTAGTACTTAGCTATCTTTACCTTCATTAGAAACAGTTTTATTAGATTGTGTGGTGACAGCTGTCATATCAGCGTACATTAAAAAACACCAAAATTGGTGAATTTTGGGGCATTTTAATATTGAAGATGTAAGAAAATATTGACATTTTCAGTGCATTATGCTTTATTATTTCAAGAAAGGTAAGAATGCAACTGAAATGCAAGAGATTTCTGCACGTGTATGGAGAAGGTGCTGTGACTGACGAAACATATTAAAAGTGGTTTGCGAAGTTTTTTGGTACTATTGACATTTTAGCCAAATAATCCTTTGCCGTGGGGCTGTCTTACACATTGGAGGATGTTTAGCAGCACCCCTGGCCTCTGTCCACTAGAAGCCAATAGCGGGAGATAGCCAGCATACTCAAAATATCCAAATCAATCAAGTTATTGGTGAAAATGAAAAATGTGTTTTTTATTTTATGGAAAAAAGTAAATGGACTTTTTGGCCAACCCAACATGAAGTGAAATTTACCAATCTCTTTATAGTTTTGGTGTTCATGCCATGCTTGGAAAATCCTTCTTTATCTCAAGGTCATAAGAATGGTCATTCATGTTTTCATTCTATGGTTTCTTTTATTTATGTTGAAATATTTGATCTATCTGGAATTTTGGTGTTGAAGCAGGAAAATGATCCAGGTTTTTTTCTTCCAAATGTCTAACCAATTTTCTGCACAACTTTTACTAAATAATCTTTTCTTACTGGTATGAAAGGATATGTTTGTCATGTACTAAAGAGTCCTTATATATTCCATATACATGTCATATTTCTTGTTATGCTCTGAACTTGCATTTCTCTGATGTGTCCATTTGTGTGTTTCTTGGTACTCATTTATCCTCACCCCCCCTTCCACAATTATTCTGATGATTTTTGAGTATTTATTTTTCCAGAAGAATTTCAGAACACTTTAACTTGGGGATTATTTGATTTCAAGTAACACACAAGTCAATTCATATGGTTTATTAGGTATATAAAGAGGCTGTTATGTAATTAAAGCCAAAGTGGAACAACCAGGCTCAGTACGGATTAAAAATCAAGAAGGACCTGGGTACACATGGCAGAAATATTAGATGATCACTCTTGTCCTCTGCCTTAGCTATTACATGACTTAATCCTAACTACCAGCTTTAAAGTCTGTTAGTTCAAATTCTTGGGAGAAACAATTGAATTAATTGGCTACTGGCTAACTAATGGATTGGTTCTCCTGGACTCAAGTGCCTGCAGAGATTGCGTGTTAAAACATAAGGGGAAAGTTCTCAGAAAATGAATATATAAGTTTGGCAGACATCCTAAATAATATATAGTAAAAGTTTTGCAATATTGACAGTTTTAGCCCAAGAACAATGTAAGTCTTCGCACTTGTTCAAATCTCTTACGACCCTTCTGAAATACATGTTTAGATATTTTGTGCTTTTTATTATTTTGAATAGAATTACCTTTTTTCATTGTTATTTATTGAAATGATTGACTGCTTTTTTATATATAAGAAAGTAACTAGTTTTTATATTTAATTTTAACCACCTACTCTATTGACTTTCCTAATTATCTGTCATTGTTGTCCATTGTTTCTCTTGAGTTTGCTAGGTAGAGTCATGTTATATGCAAATAAAGATTGTTTTATCTTTTTTTAAAAAGATTTTATTTATTTATTCTTAGGGAGAAGGGAAGGGAGGGAGAAAGAGAGGGAAAGAAACATTGATGAGAGAGAGAAACATTGATTGGTTACCTCTCATACGTGCCCTGTCCAGACTGAACCTGCAACCCAGGCATGTGCCCTGATGGGGAATCGAACTGGTGACTTTTCCCTTTCCAGGATGATGCCCAACAAACTGAGCCACACCGGTCAGGGCTGTTTTATCTTCTTTGTAATATATTTCTATATTTACATTAAAAAATGTAACTTTTTTAAGACACAGAATGAAACCGGTAAGTTTGTTTTCATTTTTTTTTAAACCAAGAGAAAGAACAAAAATATTGTGTTACATTTGGAAAGTCTAACAAAATGTGAAGGAAGATACTGAACTTCATGTTGAACTTAATGAAAAAAACCTCTCTAACCAGCCATCCCTTCATCCATCCTTCCAATAAAAAAGAGTCTTATGGCTACAATAAGAAAGACACAGTCCCTGCCCTTAAAGTCTTTAGATAAAGAGACAAACGCAAAACCAAACAATCATACTAGTGTATAAGGCAAAGCACATGATGTTAAAGAAAGCACCTGGACTGGCTTTGGGCAGTTGGGGAAGGCTGCTGGAGGAAGGTGACATCCAAAGAGATTTCTGAAGGAAATATTTGAATGGGAAATAAATGCATTATGCCACTTAGTTGTGTTGAAATTCTTGGGTGCAAGCATATCAATGCTTTTAGCCATTAGCCATTGTGAAATCTTCCTGAATCTCAAACTTTTCATGTTACCTTTGCTGCTCAGGGGGCCAGTGGCGCTCTGGGAAACTCGTCCCTGGACACAAGTGTGCTGGAGGAGTCCTCAGGCAATGATTTCGATGTGGGCGCCTTGTAAGTAAGGAGAGCACTGCTTTCCATTTGATGTTTTCAAAATTATGAAATAATTAAATGGCCTGGGAAGTGTTCCCTCCTCTTCTATTTTCTAGAAGAGCTTAGGTGGAGTTGGTATTATTTCTTCCATAAATCTTTGGCAGACTTCATCAGTGGAGGCAGCTAGGCCTGGAGTTATTGTAAGAGAAAGACCCTCCCCTTCCAACACAGAATCTTTAAAAACTATGTGTCTATTCAGGTTATCTATGGGTAGTTATTAGCTGAGGAAGATTATGTCGTTCAGTGAATTTGTCTGTTTCAACTAAGTTGTCAAATTCACTGGCCTCAAGTTGTTCATTATATTTCCTTGTTATACTTTTAATGTCTGTTCCATCTATAGTGATGATCCTTTTGACAACAGTAATTTGTGGCCCTGGCTGGGTCGCTCAGTTGGTTAGAGCATCATCCTGATACACCAAGGTTGCAGGTTCCATCTCCAGTCAGGGCACATATGAGAATCAACCAATGAATGCATAAATCAGTGGAACAACACATCAATGTTTCTCTCTTTCTTTCCCTCCTTCTTTCTCTCTCTAAAATTATTTTTCAAAAACACTAATTTATGTCTTTTTTTCTTGATCAATCTGGCAAGAATTTTATTAGTTTTCTTAATCTGTTGAAGAGCCAGTTTTTGGTTAAATTTATATTCTTAATTATTTTTTCTTTTTCATTGATTTCTGTTCTTATTTTATTTGATATTCATGTAGCTAGTCCAAGTGCCCTTTTATTTTTAATTTATATACAATAGAACTCAATTTTTTCCCTTGTTTATCGTTTTGTGAGTTTTAAAAAATTGATGGAGCCATACAATTACTATCATGATCAACTCACACTCTATACTCACCAGAAACAGTTCCCCTGTGCTCCCTGCTGTGGCCAAACCCCACCCACCCTGTGCTCTCGTAACCGCTGATCTGTTCTCTGTCCCCAGAATATTGCTTTTTTGAATTGTCATACAAGTGAAACCATATTGTATTTAACACTTTGAGTGTGGCTACTTTCACTCAGCATAATAAGTGATCAATAAGTCACTTCTTTCTTTTTCTTTCTTCTTTTTTTATTTTTTCTGAGAAAGACTCTATTGAATAGTCATAATGCAGATTGTGTATCTGGTCACCTTTTCAAGGACATTTGGATTATTTCCAGCTTTTGGCAATTATGAATAGTTTCTATAAATATTCATGCACAGGATTTTGTGTGATTAAGAGTTTTGATTTCTCTGGGGTAATACTTAGAATAAAGACTGCTGAGTCATACTGTTAATGTAAACTTAACTTTATAAAAACTGTCAGATTTTCCAGACTGACCATCCATTTTGCATTACTACTAGCAATGTATAAAAAATCCAATTGCTTCTCTTTATCAGCAGTTCTTGGTATTGTCAGTTTTTAAAATTTTTATTATAGCCATTTTAATAGGTTTACAGTGATATGACATTGTTTTACTTTGTATTTCCCTAATGACTAATGATGTTGAGTATCATTTTAATTGCTTGTTTGTTAGTCATATATTTTCTCTGGTGAAGTATCACTTCAAATTTTTTGCCTATTTTAAAAAATTGGGATTGTTTTCTTATCTTCAAGTTAAGAGAACTCTTTAAATGTTCTGGATATAGGAACTTTGTTGGCCATGTGGTTGTGAATGTTTTGTCCCAGTTGGCAGCTTATGTTTTCATTCTCTTCATGATGTTCTTCCTAGAGCAAAAGTTTTAAATTTTGGTGGTGTCCAGTTTATCATACTTTTCTTATTTGGTTTGTACTTTATATCAAAGAAATATAGGTATTGCGTAATTTAAACTTTCAAAGATTTTCTACTATTTTTCTTACTAAAGTTGTATATTTAGGTCTATGACCCATTTTGAATTAATTTTGTATAAGGTTTGAGATACAAACTGAGATTTATTTCCTCATCTGTGAGTGTCCAATTATTCTGGAACCATTTGTTGAATAACCTTTCTCTATTGAATTGTCTTTACACTGTTGTAAAAAAAATCAATTGACCGTGTTTTTGAATCTTTATCTAGACTCTCTACTGTTCCACTGATCTATGGTGCCTATCATTCCGCCATTGCCACACTGTCCGGATCGCTACTGCATTCTTATCATGCAGTTCAGTGTCCATCTGAGGAAAACTACACCAAAACTGAGTTTTCCAATCCACGGACATGATATATCTCTCCATTTATTTAGGCCTTCTCTGATTACTTTCATTAATTTTTTATAGTTTTCAGCATATAGTCCTACACATATTTTTTATTAGATTTATACCTGTATATTTTACATTTTTCTTTGAGCTATTTAATACTCCCTTCCTCCCAAAATTTTAGGTTCCAATTATTCTTGACCGATATATAGAAATAATACTGACTTTTAGATAGTGGGCTTGGGTCCTATGGTCTTACTGAAGCTATTTATTAACCTTAAGGCCTTTTTTGTAGATTTTTAAGGCATTTTTCTATGTTGACACTCATGTCATCTGCAAGTTGGAACATTTGTTTATCTCTCTTTTCCAACTGCATATCTTTTTTTTTTTGCTTGTCTTGTTGAACTGGGTAGGGCTTTGGGTATAATGGTGAATAGAGAAGTAGTTTGAGCAGACATCCTTGCTTTGTCCTTCATATTAGAAGGCAATCATTCAGTTTAAGTCATTAGCTATGATGTTAGCTCTAAGTTTTTTGTCATGCCCTATTTTACCTTAAGGAATTCTCTTCTAATCCTAGTTTGCTGAGAACTGTTACCATGAATGGATATTGAATTTTGTCAGATGTTATTTCTGTATGTTCTGTGACCATATAGGTTTTTCTCCTGTCTGTTAATATGGTGGATTACTTTGCTTAATTTTTGGATATTGAACCAGGCTTGTATCCCTAGGACAGACCTCAGTTAGCTGTGATGTATTATCTTTTTATGTGTTGCTGGATTCAATTTGCTAAAATTATGTTGAAGATTTTACATCTATGTTCATGAGAACATTAGTTTGCAGTTTTTTTCTTTATTTTTATTATTTTTTATTGTTGTTTAATTACAGTTCCCCCCATTTTCCCCCATTATTCTCCTTGCCCTACCCACCCCCACCTCCCATATTCAATCCCCCCCCCATTGTCTTTGTCCATGGGTCCTTCATACATGTTCCTTGACAACCCTTCCTCTTCTTTGCCCTGTTATACCCCTCCCGCCACCCCCCCCCCCACCTCTAGTTACTGTCAGTTTGTTCTTTATTTTCAAGTCTCTGGTTCTTTTTTGCAAATCATATGGCATTTGTCTTTCACTGCCTGGCTTATTTCACTTAACATAATGCTCTCCAGTTCTATCCATGCTGTCTTGAAGGGTAGGGGTTCCTTTTTTCTTTCTTCTGCATAGTATTCCATTGTGTAAATGTACCATAGTTTTTTGATCTACTCATTTACTGATGGGCACTTAGGCTGTTTCCAGCACTTGGCTATTGTAAATTGTGCTGCTGTGAACATTGGGCTGATTAGATACTTTTGAATTGGTGTGTCAGGATTCTTAGGGTATAATTCCAGCAGTGAAATTGCCAGGTCAAAAGGCAGTTCCCTTTTTAACTTTCTGAGGAAATTCCATACTGTTTTCCACAATGGTGTAGTTTTTTTCTTACATGGCATTTTTCTTGCTTTAGGATCAGGATAAATATAGGCTCTTAAAATTAGTTGTAATGTGGTCCTGCCTTTCAAATTCTCTGGGTGAGCTTGTGTCATTGGATTTATTTCTTACTTAAATATTTGATAGAATTAATCAGTGAAATAATCTGTGCCTATAGTTTGCTTTGTTGGAAAATTGCTTTGCTTTGTTAACTACAATTAAATTTGTTCCATACATTCATGTTATCGCTTTCTCTGTAACTGAGTTTGGTTGCTGGGTTGCTTGTTCCCACTTCCCCATCTCCACCCCCATCCCAGGAACCAGCCCATTCCAAATTAATGGGCATAAAGTTGTTCATGGTATTTCTTATTAGTCTTTTGCAGACTCTGAGGAGTCTGCAGTGATATTCCCTCTTCTGTTTCTCATATAGGCAATTTGTTTCTTTTCTCTTTTTTGATTAATCCCATTAGATATTTATCAATTTTGTTGATCTTTTTAAAGAACAGCTTTTGGCTTCATTAATTTTCATCATTTTGCTTGTTTTCTATTTTATTATGATATGACTGGGTACAGGCATGGTTTTCTCAGAGATTATATTGACTGGGATTTGCTCTCCTTTTTGAATCTGTAAATTTATGTTTCTCACAACATCTTGGAAGTTTTCAGCTATTATTTCTTCACATTTATTTTTCTGTACCAACATCTTTTTTTCCCTTTTCCTAGGACTCCAATGATACAAATGTAGAATTTTGATACTGTGCACAGGTCCTTGAATCTCATTGGATTTTTAAAGTCATCTTTCTCTCTGTTGATTATATTGGATAATTTCTATTGATTTGTCTTCAAGTTTATTGACCCTACTGGGTCATTTCCATTCCATTATTAAGACCCTTGTAAATGCCCTGCTTTTCCTCCTCCATGAAAGAGAAAGTAAAACCAGACCTAGATTTCAACAGTAATGAGGAAACTTGTTTGTGGATATTTCTGGTACCTGGATTGGTTGATCTTTTCCAACACACACACACACACACACACACACACACAACCAAAACCCATCTTTATCAAATGTCCATGGGAAGTAAGGGAACTCATTATGCAAGCTAGTTAGACACACATATACACAACTGGTAAGTTGCTAAATGTTGGGGCCTACACTCAGCCTGCTATCTGCCCCAGGCGCTGCCTGGGCTGAACCCAGACACTGGTTGCCCTGTGCCTGCCCTCACATTCCTCTCACTCCGTCTCAGCAGCAGGTGTGAATTCCTGTGGGGAGGGTGGCAATGGAAATGACCTTACCACTGCTGGCCTGGAAACAATCTGCCAGAAGTTTTCTTGCCTTTCTCTCCTCTGTGACTTCTCCTTAAGAGAAGGTACAGCTCATTCCACCAGGGCTCTGTTTAATTATCCGAACCACTTTTATGACTAGCAGAAAGAACTTTAGCTGTTTGGGGTGGGGGAAAATGAACAAAAGTCTGATTTGAAGAGCTATTTTTTTTTAACCTGGGAATTCTGAAACCTGCCATATGATCTTAGTCCCCGTGATAATAATGGACCTTCCTGCAGGAGCAGAGATATCTCCCCATAAGCTACTGCTACTGGTTTGTCCAATCAGATTCACTCTCTACCTTTGAGGGTGGGTGGCAAAGGGGGGAGTTAATATTGTTGAGCACTTAGCAAATGTTGAGCAATGTTCCATGCACTTACATATTTGCTTATTTAATTACATTTTTGATTTTACATATTTCAGTCTTTTAACGAACTCTGCCAAATAGGCATGCTATTGTCCATATTTTACAGATGAGCTGCTGAGGTTCAAAGAGCTTAAGTAACTCTCCAAGGGAAATAAGTGGCAGAGCTGGGATTAAAATGTGTCTAGCTGTAGAATACATGCCCTTCCTTCTACAGACAAGTTTTAGGTTAATTGATATTTTAAGTGATATTTTGGAGGATTGTGAACCTTAAGGAAATATATTAAATGTGTCTAAAGTAATCTGCCAAAAGGTATTACTCAAGATGGATCTGAGCCACGCATAGCTTACAAAGATTGTCAGAGTTCATGTCTATTTAAAAAAGTCCTGTGTGTCTTGGTGTGGTCCTCTTTGGATCTGACTTGTTTGGGACTCTCTGTGCTTCCTGGACTTGTATGTCTGTTTCATGCCAAAAGTTAAACATAAAGAAAGAATCTTAAAAGCTGCAAGAGAAAAGCAGAGAGTTACCTACACGGGAGTTCCCATAACACTCTTAGTCAATTTCTCCAAAGAAACTTTGCAGGGAAGAAGGGACTGGAAAGAAGTATTCTAAGTCATGAAAAGGAGGTACCTACAATCTAGATTACTCTACCTGGCAAAGCAATCATTTAGAATGGAAGAGCAGATAAAGTGCTTTCCAGACAAGGTAAAACTAAAGGAGTTCATCACCACCAAGCCATTATTACATGAAAAGTTTAAGGGACTTAAGAAAAATAAGATCAAAACTATGAACATTAAAATGGCATCAAATTCACAATTATCAACAATTGAATCTAAAAAAAACACCCCAATAAAACAAACTAAGCAAACAACTAGAACAGGAACAGAATCATAGGTATGGAGATCATTTGGAGGGTTATCAGCTAGGAGGGGGAAGGGTGAGAATGGAGGAAAATGCAGGGATTAAGAAGCGTAACTGGTAGGACTTCCCCAATCTGGCAAAGGAAATAGACTTCCAGGAAGTCCAGGAAGCCCAAAGAGACCCAAAGAAATTGGACCCAAGGAGGAGCACACCAAGACATATCATAATTAAGTTATGCAAGATTAAAGACAAGGAGAGAATCTTAAAAGCATCAAGAGAAAGGAGTTACCTATAAAGGGGTTCACATAAGACTATCAGCTGATTTCTTAAGAGAAAACTTACAGGCAAGAAGGGGCTGGAAAGAAATATTCCAAGTCATAAGAGGTAAGGGCCTGCATCCAAGATTACTCTATCCAGCAAAGTTATAATTTAGAATGGAAGAGCAGATAAAGTGCTTCCTAGATAAGGGAAAGTTAAAGGAGTTCACCATCACCAAGCCCTTATTACATGAAATGTTAAAAGGACTCATCTGAGAAATAGAAGATCAAAAACTATGAACAGTAAAATGACAACAAACCCACAACTATTAATAACTGAACCTAAAAAAACAAAAACAAAAACTAAGCAAACAACCAGAACAGGAATGGAATCATAGAAATGGAGATCACAAAGAGGGTTATCAGTGGGGAGGAAAAGGGGGACAATGCGGGGAAAAGGTGCAGGGAATAAGAAACAGAATAGGTAGGCACAAAATAGTCAGGGGGAGGTTAAGAATAATGTGGGAAATAGAGAAGCCAAAGAACATGTATGTATGACCCATGGACATGAACTGTTGGGGGAGGGGATGCTAGAGGGTGAGTGGGGTGGTGCAGGGAGGAGGGGGATAAAGGGGAGAAAAAAAATTGGGACAACTGTAATGGCATAATCAATAAAGTATATATTAAAAAAAGAAGCATAACTGGTAGGAACCAAATAGACTGGAAATGTTAAGAATAGTGTAGGAAATGAAGAAGACAAAGAACTTACACTCACAAGCCATGGACATGAACTAAGGAGGGGATTGCTAGTGGGAAGGGGGTGGAGTGGAGCAAAGAGGGAAAATGGGACAGCCATAATAGCATAATCAATAAAATGTACTTTAAAAAAAGTCCTGTGGCCAGAAAACCCGTCATTGTTTGACAACAACTGCTTGGGTGCATACAGTTAAGTGGGGCTGTAATAAGAATCTGAGAGCGGACATGTGCAGATAGGTCCAGTTTATGGCCACTGGGTTGTTGGACCAGTTCAGCGATCCTCGCAGCTGTGCAACCTGTTCAAACACTGTGAGTGTGGAGTGTTTCTAGACACTTCCAGGCTCTTTCCCCAGGTTAGTTGCATTCTTCCCCACAGCCCTGGGGTGGAGGCTTCCTTGCCTAGGCTCACAGTTAGTAAATGGCTGAGTGGGGACTCACACCCGAGTCTCCTACAGATCCTGACTGCTTCTCCTCTATTACAGTGCCTATAAATTGTTCTTTAAAAAAAATGCCTGTGACTACTCTTTATCTAAGCGACCTAAGAGACCGTGAGGCTGTAAATATACCAACAGCAAGTTTGGATCTCATAAACAGATCATCAAATCTCAAACATATTAAAAAGTGGAACTATTGGCTCTTTAAAATGGATTCCCCTAAATGCTCTGTGGAAAACTGGTCCTGTGAAATGCTGTGGGAAAAAAATGAAAGTTCCATGATCAATAAATAAGCTTATGACTCACTGGCTTTAAATTAATTGATCTCCTTTACTGTGGTATTTTCAAAACCTTTGATGTGCTAATGTGCGGCTAGGGAAGGTAAGTGTGGTGTTCTTCAACTTATTTGGCCAGGACACTCTTTTGGGAGGCATGTACCCATGGCTGAGCATTGGGGTATGCTGCTCAAGCCTTTCCCATGTTTCTTTGTGACTCGGGTGTGTTGGGCTGGGACAGTCCTGTTGGCATGTGAAGGCTTTCGACCTTAACCCTTTATTTCCTGTGTGGCAGAATCCAGGGCAGCTGTCTGCTCAGGAGGAGCAGACTGAAGTCCTGTCTGATCCTCTGGGTTAGCCAGCCAGTTACCTACTAGAGACAAGGTGAGCTGTGGTAGTTGGATATAGTGGGAAATATCCAGGTGTGGAGAGCTTCTTGGAGGAAGGGAGGCTGGACATTTAAGAAATAGCATAAACCTCTGGTGGGTGCATCCCTGGCTGAGTAGCTCTGTTGATTAGAATGTTGTCCTCATATGCCAAGGTTGCAGCTTCTGTCCCTGGTCAGAGCACAGACAAGAAGCAACCAATGAATGCAGAAATAAGTGGAACAACAAAATAAGTGATGGTTCTCTCTCCCTCTCCCTGCCATCAATAAAATTAAACAAATTAAAGACTGAAATAAAAATTTTTTAAAACTCTGAAGGATGCAGCGAAAAAGGAAGTGAAGAGAGAGAGAGAGTGTGTGTGTAGAGGAAGACTCTGGAAACTAGATTAGTGCTTTTCAAAACAAAATTTGTTTCCTTCAAAAACATGTGAGGTGACAACTATTCACAGTGACTTCATAGGAGGAGACCTTAGGGATACATTAGGTCCATGAGATATCAACTCTAGGTTTCATTTAATTTCATTCTAATGGTTGAGCTGAAGTGTCTGACATTCAGAGGCTTCCTTAGGACTTGGCTTATTGGGGTTGGATGGCAAAATGAGTTAGGAGTCACTGACCAGTTGTATGTTTAATTCCGCTGACAGTTGAGTGGGGCTGATAAGCTCTTAATTGTGATGTTGCGCAAGGCGGTGAGGTAATACACATGGTCCTAAGAGAAGAGCTCGTTAAAGAGCTTGTTTGAGTTCATTGACCAGTTTGGCCTCTAGGTTCACACTGATTCAGTATGAGATAGACAAAGCAGAATCTTGGGCGAAAGCATTGTGGACAATTTCTTGATTCTAAAGGTATCCGTGGAGAATGAAACAGCCTATAGTTTTCAATTTGAAAACACTGCATTCTTTAGGGCATGACCTCTGGTGGCAGACTCCAGCTTGACTAGTGGCCAGATGAATGACCTCATGAAGCTTCAGCTTCACTGCCTGTGGCAGAGACACAACAATAGTCCCTTTCATCTGGTGGTGGGAGAGGTGAGCTGAGTCAGCACATGCACAGGGCTAGCTCAGGGCCTGGCCCAGAGGGGTTCTCAGTGAGGGTTATCTATTTCTAAAGCAGCAGAGGAGGCCTGGTGACTGGGGGGTGAGAGAGGGTACTTGCCATTTGCTAATATAGGGCTAGAGGGGCGGAGAGGCACCTCTCGCGCGTTTCCCGCCTCTCACTGCCCTGTCATGAAATGATCGTCTCCTGCTGCCTTACCCACTGACGGCACTTCTGTCAGGGCTCTCTCCTGCCCCAGGTTCCCGGTGGTGAGTACAAACCCTAACTAAGTAGGTATTTATCGACCAGGTATTTCTTGAGTGTCTACCACGTGCTTGCAACTGGATACTATGCAGGGCACACATACACAATATTAAGGCATGCTCTTTTTTCAAAATTAAATTTATTGGGGTGATGTTGATTAATAAAATTATATAGGTTTCAGGTGTCCAAGTCTACAACACATCGTCTGTATATTATATTGCGTGTTTACCACCCAAGTCAGCTCTCCTTCCACCACCATTTATCCCCCCACCTCCTTCTCCCTCCCGACCGCCCCGTCTGGTAATCGCCACGCTGTAAGACACGCTCTTAATGTGAATGTTCGTGTGGGAGGGGAACCACACATGTAAAGCACTGGAGAAAGTACCTTCAGTAACACTTTTTGGAGCTGGGTAACGCGGCACAGCGGTGTTCGAAGCAGGTGAAACCACTGCTGCGGGCGGTGTGGTGGGAAGCCTCCCGCCCCGCAGGGCACCCGCCGAGTTTTCTCTGCGGTGGTGGTGCGCGGTGATTAAAAAGAAAGAAAAGGCAGGCTGACTGTTGTAGGTTTAAGGATTGTTTTTAAATTCTCTGTAGACAGTTTATTTCCTTATTCCTCCTCCTGGGGTGAGCCGCTCCCGGTCCTTCCCCGGCGGCACTGCTTGGCTCTCGGGCGCCCCAGCAGGAGGAGAACCGCAAGGGCACACAGTGTGAGGCCGTTCGGTGGGATGAGAAATATAAGGGCGAGGCTAGCGGGTAGAATGGGAAGGCTACCAGTTTAGATGGGGAGGTCAGGAAAGCCCTCTCCTGACCTATGAATTTATATATATATTCACATATATATGACTATATGTAGAGTAAAAACCCGAATTCATATGTATTAAGTACCAGGCTCTTAACTGTGTCCCAGGCCCTGTGCTGAGTTGGGCTCACCGTGTGGCAGAACTTCGGAGAAGGCGGTTGGTGTGCGAAAGCGCCGGGGGGTCACGGGAGAAAACTGGGGATCGGATTGTCCAACTGCGAGTCGTTCCAGCTGGGTGGTCACACGGGGCTCGTGTCTGAACACCCCGTGTCCTGCATAGCACCTAGTGGAGTCAGCCAAAGGCACGTGCTAGGCACTCAGTCAGTACTTGCTCTAGCCTGGTTGCAATCTGAACGAAGTCCTGGCTGCTTCGGGGGCAGCCTGCAGGTGTCACGGATGTAACCTCAGCCAGCTGGAGGGTGAAGTCTACTTTGCGCCCTCTCTTTTGATGTGCGTGGCATGCAACCACCAAACACAGAACAAGTTGTGCTTCTGAGACAAAAGGGTTTAGAAGGCAAATTATTCTGTTTTTTATCAGCAGCTAAGAATTTTTTTTTTGACATTTACAACTATCTCCTACAGAAGCTAGAGAGAGAGATGGCCCCTCAAGCAGTGACCATGGTGTTTGCTGCTTCCTGGACCCACTTCAAGAAAATCCCTTGGGCTTAACAGGCGCATTTGGAGCAGGGAGTCCAAAAGCAGTCTCGGGTGCATTCCTGGGATTCCTGACAGGGTGCCTGTGACTAGGGAAGAGTTAGCAGCTCAGAAACAGTCCCGAATAAGTGTTTTTCTTGAAGTTAATCATTGCCCTTGTTTTAACAATTTGCTCAGTTAAATACTTGCTTAGTCTTGAAAGTAGCTATCATTAATTCTTCCCTCAAATTCTCTGAAAAGAACTGCAAAATTTCTCTCAATGTATTAAAATGCCTCGAGCATGGGGTGCAATGAAATAGTGAAGTAGCTATGATGAGTTTCGAAGAGAGACTAAATTTTAAGAAATGCATTTTAAAAATTTTTCATTTTAAAACTACCAACCATGTTGCTGCCACTCAACCCAGGGACCTTTGGTTCTCCACAGAGAGATGGAGCATGCATTCCTGTTCCTAATATTCCATGCCATATTTCTTGAGTAAATTGATAATTCACTTGTGATTTTTAGTTTTTTTTTTCACATATTGAATTCAGTGGCGCTAACATAACACCAGCTTAACTGCCTAGAATCTTGAATGTGGCACTGTAAGATCACAGAGTCAATCACCAAATTTAATTTGCAGGTTTAATAGTGTGATACATGTGCAGAATTTATGACATTGAATGGTGCCATATAAATGGCTTATAATGAAACCCAGCCATCCTCTGCTTGACTGAATTTTACTCTCCTGGAGGCAAATAATTTTAACCCTTTTAGATATTTCTACCACTTTCTATCTAAATTATGTTTTTATGTTGCTGTTCTTGAGTTATACCTTTTAGGAACCTAATATTATCTACATAAAATGTGGAACATTCAATTGTGTGATTCCATGTATCCTCCATCCCCATCATCTGTGTAATTGTCCTAAGTTTTATAACCACACTCATTATAAACACTACAAGATAATGTCATAATTTTTGCTTGCTATAGTCATATGTACTTTAAAGAAATTAAGAGAAAAAGGAATTTGCATTCAGATGTATGAGTATGCCGTTTTTGATTCTCTGCATTTCTTCCAAAAATTGGAAGTTTTCATCTATCATTTTTCTTATTTTAAAATACTTTTCTTAAACTATTTTTTATTTTTAAATTATAGTTGATATACAATATTCCCTTAGTTTCAGGTGTACAACTCAATGATTAGACATTTATTTAACTTACAAAATGATCACACCAATAAATCTAGCACCCATCAGACACTCCACATATTTATTACAATATTATTGACTGCATTTTACATCCTTGTGACTATTTTGTAACTACCAGTTTGTACTTCTTTTTTAAAAAATATACTTTATTGATTATGCTATTATAGTTGTCCCAATTTTTCCCCTTTTGCCCTCCTCTGGCTAGTACCCCTCTTTGCTCCAGCAATCCTCCCCTTAGTTCATGTTCATGGGTTGTGCATATAAGTTCTTTGGTCTCTCCATTTCCTATACTAGACTTCACATCTCCCTGTCTATTTTGTACCTACCAATTATGCTTCTTAATACCTGCACATTTTTCCTCACTGCCCCCGCTTCCCCTCCCAGCTGATAACCCTCCAAATGATCTCCATATCTATGATTCTTTTCCTGTCCTGGTTATTTGCTTAGTATTTTTTTTTTTTAGATTCCGTTATTGATAGTTGTGAGTTTGTTGCCATTTTAGCATTCATAGTTTTGATCTTATTTTTCTTAAATAAGTCCCTTTAACATTTCATGTAATAATGGCTTGGTAATGATGAACTCCTTCAGTTTTACCTTGTCTGGGAAGCACTTAATCTGCTCTTTCATTCTAAATGATAGCTTTGCTGGATAGAGTAATCTACGTTGTAGGTCCTTGCTTTTCATTATTTGGAATACTTATCACCAGTCCGTTCTTGCCAGCAGTTTCTTTTGAGAAATCAGCTGAAAGTCTTATGGGGACTCCTCTGTAGGTAACTAACTACTTATCTCCTGCTGCTTCTAAGATTCTCTGTTTATCTCTGACCTTTGGCATTTTAATTATGATGTGTCTTGGTGTGGTCCTCTTTGGGTCCTACTTGTTTGGGACTCTCTGTGCTTCCTGGACTTGTATGTCTATTTCCTTTGTCAAATTAGGGAAGTTTTCTTTTATTATTTTTTCAAATACGTTTTCAATTTCTTCTCCTTCTGACAGCCCTATGTTTTGGATGTTGGCACATTTGGAGATGTCCCAGAGATTTCTTATACCACCCTTATTTTTTTAAATTCTTCTTTCTTCTTTCTGTTCTGGTTTAATGCTTATTTCTTCCTTATGTTCCAAATCATTGATTTAAATCCTGGCTTCCTTCCATTCACTGTTGGTTCCCTATGGATTTTTCTTTATTTCACTTAGTGTAAACTTCATTTCTTCTTTTATGTTATTCTTGTACCAATGAGTTCTCTGAGCATCCTGATCACCAGTGTTTTGAACTTTGCATCTGATAGGTTCGCTATCTCCATTTCATTTAGTTCTTTTTCTCGGGTTTTGTTCTATTCTTTCATTTGGGCCATATTTCTTTGTCTCCTCGATTTGGCAGGTTCCCTGTGTTTGTTTCTGTGTATTGCGTAGGGCTTCTTTGACTCCCTGTCTTAGTGCACCTGTTGAGTTGTATGGTGTGGAGGCATTTGCCAAAGTGAGACAACCTGATTCACTTTGTGGCTCTGTGTGTGGGGGAGGCTCAGAAAGGGTACAATGCTACTGCCTGATTTTTGGAGGTTTGTCCAGCACTCATGCCATTTCCAGTCCCTTAACCCACTTCCTGTATACCACTGGACCCTTCCAGCTGTGGCCCTGGTGGTGAATCCCAGAGTGTGTGGGTTTTCATACATTTTAAGTTCCTGTGGGCCCTTTAAACAGATTCTCCTAAAAAAACCCCAGCAGTTTCTTCTGCTACCCCAACCCCCACTGGTTTTTTACAGCCAGAAGTTCTGGGACTTTATCTTCCTGGTGCTGGAATCCTGATCTGTGTGGTCTGATCTGGGGCTGGGGTTGCTCACTCCCAAGGTCTCCCTTGCCCTTAAGGCATCCGTCCCAATTTTTATCCATGAAACATCAATGTGGGACAGCTCACTCCACCGTTGCCACTGCCTCTTGCACCATACCACATCTCCTTGCCTCTCTGCCCCATCTCCACATCTCTGCCCCATGTACTTGTCTGGGTAAATGTGGCTTCTTTAAATTCTTGTTTGTCAGACTTCCATACAGCTTACTTTCCTGACAGTTCTGGGTATTAATTTGTTTTGAGACCTAGTTGTAATTTTTTCTGTGGTTGAGTGAGGAGGTGAAGTGTGTCTACCTATGCCTCCATCTTGACTGGAAGTCTTCATCTATTATTTTTCTTTAGCCTGAATAATGTCTTTATCATTTCCTATTGTGCATATCTGTTCATGGATTCACTTAATATTTTTTTAACCAGAAATGTCTTTAATTTGCTTTCATTCTTGAAGGATATTTTCATTGGATATAAAGTTCTAGACTGTCAGTTTTGAATTTTCTCTAGCACTTTAAAGATATTGTTGGAGTATCTTATTGCCTCTGGAAATTTTGATGAAAAGTCACTGATCATTTGAATCACTGTTACCCTAAATGTAATATGTTGTTTTTCTCTGCTACTTTTGAGAATTTCTCTTTATTTTTGGTTTACGGCTATTTGACTGATAACCTAGATGTGTTTTTCTATATACTTATTTTGTTTAAGATTTGCTGAGCTTCTCAAATGTATAAATTTATGTGTTTTACCAAACTTGGAAAGTTTCTGGACATTATATCTTTTTCTACTCCACCCTGTTCACAAGTTCCTGACTCTTTTTGTCTCCCTATTTTTTAAATAATGTTTGTCAGTTTTTTAGATTGGATGATATTTATTGATGTATCTTCATGTTTTTCTGTTATGCCACCTATTAATTAATTTTTTAAAACTTTCATATTTAAAACTGTCTTCATTCTAGCATTTCCATTTAATTCTTTTTTATAGTTTTGATATGTTTCTGAGATTTTGTATTTTTAAAATTTTTTATAAACACATTTTCTTCTACTCCATTAAGCTAAGTTACAACAGCTGATTAAAAATCCTTGTTTGCTAACCTGGTATTTGGATCATCTCTGAATCAGTGTCCATCGTTGATTGGTCTTTCCTTGAGGCTGGAGTACATTTTCCTGTTTCTTTATTGAGTAATTCTCTTTTGGTTGTTGTTGTAACAGTGAAATTGTATATTTATGGTAACATTCTTTTAGGGATTGTCTTTTCAGTTTATTCATCAACTTAGAATTGGTAACCAAAAGGTGTTTATTCCTACTGAGTACCTCAGGAATTCTTAACTGTATCCTGGACATTGTGAATGCCTGGATTCTTTTATATTTCTCTGAAGAGTACATATATTTTTGTTTTACCAGGCAATTAGTTTGCTTAGACTCAATCTGTAAACTCTATCTCTTGGGCAGTCACTCAAATTTCAGTTCTGTCCTATTTACTTTGGTTGGGCTGTGTGCTCTTAGCCCCACACATGGACAGCTCCGGAGTCAGCTGGACACTTAGGCAGAATTACCCGGAGAATCTGGGCTTCTTTTCTCTACATCTCTTTCCCAAGAGTTCCCTTTCACCCTTTCACTTTCAGCAGCTGTGTTTGCCCCAAACTCTGTTCTTTGGTCCATGAGGCCAAAAAGACCATAGGTTTTTATTGGCATTTTAGCTCTTTCGTGGTTCTCACTTGAACTGGCCCAAAGGCTAAGAGCTGTGAACAGGTGACTCCTGTATGCCACTGCCTTTGTCCTAGCTGCAGGGCCCCTTCTGAATCTTCTTGCTTTTGTTTCCTTCTATTGTTTTGGGGTAGGTTAAAATTTTTTTTCCAGAGTTTATAGTTTTTACCTGGGGGAGGGTCAGGTCTGTAAGAGCTTACCAGTCATATCAGAAGCAGAAGGGCATTGTGATTCTTTTGCACTTCTTATTTATCTAGTTGTTCTCTGTCTTTAATATTAAAGGTTTTGTGAAAATGTCTGTTCCTTCATTGTTTGCTCTTAACATACTCAGGAGGCAAGCCCTTCTTCTCGAAGGATGAACTTCATTGTAGGGTGGTCAGGCAGGAGGCCATTTCCTTGGGTGATTGCAAAATATCATCTTTTCCCTCCTGATGATATCCAGTTTTTCTAGGGAGCCTAGAAAATTTCCAGTTTTCCAACCTTCCAATTTCTTACTGTGGAAAATCTGCTTGGATGCCTACAGTCAAGTTGAAGAAAGGTCTCCCAGTTCGGTGTTTGGACTTTTAATTAATTAATTTAATTTTTAGCCCAGTAGCTCCACAGTCTCCTTGGAGCAATTTCTCTAGAAAGTAAGCTTTCTCAGCTTCTGTTGGGGTCATGGAGGTAGTTGCCCAGCTGTACAGGCTGGGGAAGCTGATCTAAGGGTCCAGCTGTTCCTTCGTCCGACTTTCAATCAGTCCTTTTATTTTCAGCCCCATCTTACACTTGAATTCAGACACTCCTGTTAATTCTAATGTCTTGGGCTTTTCTGGGGCTGAACTCCAATTGGATAACTTCCTGTTGGCTCCTACGTCCCCTCCTCCGACCCCAGGAAGTCTTGTTTTTGCTTTTTCCATCCTGCTGATTCGGTCCCCATCCACACTACTTCTGTCTGCACCAGCGTCATTGAAATGTGGTCTGGTGTGGCCTCTGCTCACACACTCTGTGTCCTTCTGTGTTTATGCTTCTATATTCCTTTCCTCTCGCTTGGGTGGAGTTTTGGAGAACTGTAAATGTATGTTCTCTCTTCCCTTATTAACAAGAAGTGAATAAATTATAAAGGACAAATTTGAGAAAACACCGCTTTCCTAGTTAATAATAAAAGCAGACTTTTCTCTTTATTGTACAAGATTGAAATCTTAATCGGCTGAGAAAGACATGACAGCTGACTCTCCCACAAAAGAACCAGGGGGAAGCTGGTGGTACTCACTGAGCATCAGAGTTGCAGAGCTGTAAGAGACTTGCAGGTTTTGTGGAGCAGGAGTTTTCACACTTTGTTAGTGGTGGTACGCATTTTTAAAAAATGACAGTTTACTTTCCCCTCATGATATAACACAGAAAAATGTTATGATTTTCCTCCCAAGCACTAAAATATTTCCTGTATAAAACCCCTGAGCCCTTTCCAAGAACTCTGGAATCTTCCAGAGCAGAGATGGAAAACCCTTGCTTTAGTAGTCCTATTTTACAAGGTCTTAGCCGAAACAGTATATACAACCATCGCTCCGGTGTAAATAATTTGAGAAGGTTAAAAACCAACAATAATGTTAATTAAAGTTTATTGAGCACTCTCTATGTTTGGGGCACTATGTCATGGGTTTATATACAGTATCTCATTTAATTCTCACAATGATGCTATGAGGAGAGCATAGTGATTATTGCCATTTTGTAAGTGAAGAAACTGAAGCCTGGAAAGGCTAATTACTTGTTTAGGGACACACAGCTAGGAAGTGGAAGAGCTGGGACTCAAACCCAGGTCTGTCTGACTCAAAGCCCATTCATTTAATACAGGCCCCTGGGCATGGTCTGGTGGGCTTTGGCCCCTGGAGCACCTGGAACCATCCCTGGGGGTGGTGTACACTGAGGGCCACCTCCCATTTGTGACACAAAATATGACAATAGACTAGGTTACCACAAAAAAGCAATGCTTGTCTCTAATCCTCAGGACACGCCAGCTCCCTCATACCTCTCCCTGCGCTACATCAGACTCCTACTCTCCTCCACAGGTCAAAGCAAAGGTGAGGGCCCTCCACCTCCGCGCAACGCACGCCTTCATCAACTCTGGTGGTGGGAAGAGAGGCCCTTCTCACCTGTGTGTTCCTCCAGGTGCATGCTGCCGGACTCTGAGGACACCGGCTCCTGTCCACCACTCGGCTGCCACACCCAACACACTGCCTGCACACCTCCACCGCCCACCCCCGGCAGTGTCCCGACCTGAGCGACGCAAGCCTTATTCACAGAGGCTCTCACAACTGCTACCCAGAAGCCGGTCAACCCGCGACCGCCCTGGACCAGTCCGTGCCCTCTCATCTGGGGACAAGTTGTTCTTACCATTAGCAGCCTCTGTGCCTCAACACTGGGTAAAGAGCAAAATGATTTAGTCTTCACTCTCTCATTTTTTGCTGAGAAGGGAAGACCTCAGACACCAGCGCGGGGCAGGGCCAGTGGAAAGTGAACAGTGGCGCCCTCTCCAGGAGATGGCAGTGTTGAGACACATATCAGATAGGGCCAGGCCCACAGCTCTCGGCTTTGGATCTGCTTTAATTAAAAACCAACTAAACCCGAGGTGTTCCTCATTCAGTGAACAGCTAAAGTGTCAGAAATATGTAGGGAGATTCTGGGTGACGGAGAAAGCCCTCTTTCCACGTGTAGCCTGGCTAGAGTACTCAAGGGGATTTGTGAATGATCTCTCAGAGAGATATGTCAATTAAGCTTTTACTAATAAGCCTTTCTTCTCTTTTGCTTCCTCTCCCCTTTTCCCTTCCTTTCATTCCTCCTTTTGGACTTAGAAGATGGCAAAAAGAGTAAAAGGCCATCAAAAACTATGGTAAAATTCCATTCAAAATTTTTTTAGGTGTGAAATGTATACCTGTATTTTGAGTCTCTATTTTCTTGGTCCTAATGAGTTCTTTGCCTTTGGCAGTTTATTTTTCAAGCAGGTGAATCCCAGGTCCACTGGGTGGAGGAAAATGAAATCTGAGACGGGTAGGAGTCATGGAGTAGGGGCTTGCTTTGTCCACCGCAGGCATGGACCTAGTTTTGCAGACTAGCAGGCCCCAAGGAACCACGACTCCTTAGAATTAGACTTAGGAAGGTGGACAGCAGAAACGTGGGGCATTAAATTTTATTTACGGTAACATCGAGAGCAAAGAAGAACCCTAATCTTCTTTTCGGTTTCTTGATTTTAGAGCCTCGCAGCCACCGACCAAGAAGAGAAAGTGCCACAGGCTCTGGAGGACCCCGGGGACTGTCCAACCTGTGCCCGGGACTCTGGACCAAGTGAGCCGACGTGGGGCCTGTCACTGCCCGTTCAGTCAGGGCATTTTGTTTTGTTTTGGTTTGGTTTGGTTTTTAAACCAGGCCTGGAGCAGCCCTACAAAATTATTTTCTCCCTCATAGAAGGGCAATGATAGACTCTGGGAGTTCATTTCTTCCCACTTGTCATAATGTTTCATGCAGTCTTAGGTGGGGCCTTGCAGGGGCTCCCGGGTAAGAGATGCCATCCTCTCTCCCCTGGGGATGAACACCCGTCCTTTCCACTTCAACAGCAACGTGCCTCAGAGGACCCAGACTCCAGGCCGGGGGAAGATGCACAACCACAGCAGCTTCAGGGGCCTGCTGGTGTGCTCAGCGCTTTGTTTGGTGCCACCCTTCTTCACTGCGGTGTGCAGACGGATAACGTGGGGCAGGTAAAGTGTAGATTCCGATTAAGTAAGCCTGGGATGGGGCCTGAGATCCTGTCTTCCTCACAAGCTCCCAGGGGGTGGGCGCTGTACCGGAAGAACTCAGAGAAGCAAGACTGTGGAGGATTTCTACAGTCTGCCTCTAGCGGAGCAGGGAGGAAGAGAGTTGAGCTTCCCTAGCACTCACTTCAAATTAGTAGATTCCCAGTTGATCTTTGAAATTTTATAACATCATTTTAAAAGTGTTTTTAGCAGAACCAACTGATGTCCAAATGGTTGGCCTGCCTCTTTCTTTATCTCATATAACATGTGACACGTTATGTTTTGAGCTTAGAGACCTGATCCAAAGTTGAGAAAAATTGAGGTTTTTGAGTCTGAAGCCTTGAACTTCAGAATTTTCAGAGTAAATGCTATGGCACATACTTGGGAAAGGGATAATATTACATGCCAATTTTATTAGCCACTGTAGATAATCAAATGTAGGCCGTGTGAATAGTGCCCCAAATTCAGGGTAGCAAGTCACATCTCTTATTCCCATGCATCAGCTTGGCAAGAAGTCCAAGATTTCCCTCCTGGAGCTCCCTCTCCCACTGTTGTCCTCAAACTCCAGAGATTTATCCTGCCCTGAAAGGAGATGCGCATGGCCTTCTCACCGGCTTATGTTGCTGCCTTTGCCTTTCACAGCTACATAAGAGCTGATCCTTCAGGGATGTCTGGCCTCAGCCCCAGCATGGGCTCTAAGGGTCCTGCAGTAGATGATGGCTTCGCCTTCTCAGCTGAGTCCTCCACTCTGCCATCTCCTGGCAGTGCCGTGGCAGAACTGTGCTGGACATCCAGCCTTGTATAAACCAAGCCTCTTACTGTCTTCTTTTCTTTTGTGTGAGATCTACCGTACCCAGCAGTTGCTTGATTTTAATTGTTCAACCCTAGAAACACAAAATGCAAAATAAAGGCCCCTTTCCAAATAATATAGCACTCCCCACCCATCTTCCTATGAAAGGTGACTCTAATTTCTTCAGGGATCCTTGCATTCAATCTGCAGCTTCAACATGGTTCTCAAGCACGAAAGGATGAGTAAATTCCTAGCAGATGAGAGGACCATCTGTTCACTCTTCCACAGATACACCAGCTCACTGAGGGTACCGGGCAAGTCACCCAAACCTTCCAAGAGTTTCCTCATGTAACCAGAGTGCTACTCAAATCGTCCTGGTCACTTCAGAGCTAAGGTCCACCCTGCACTGCTTTTCTGCTGCCTGTCCCTGGAAAGGGCACTGATTTTGCACCATCGCCAGAGAACAGCCATGGAAGACTAGCTGAAATGTCCCAACACATAGGAGGCCTCAAATCCCTTGTTGAATACCTACTCAAAGGTCATTAAAGCTGGCCAAAGATATTTGGCTCCAGACAGAATAATAATGGTCAGATGAGCAAAAAATAATGGGGGAAAAAGAGGCAAAACTCAGTTAATCTAAGTGTCATGTTTTTTACAGCAGAAGTTTTCTAGTAGAGAGCTCAGATTCGATGTTGTAGAAGCCCAGGGACTTTACGAAGGTTCTGAAGCACATGGGTAGAGGAGGGAAGAGGTTATGCTAGTCTCATAGGCAGGATTTTTTGATGGGAGTTGATTTTCATTTTTTTTTATCCTCGTCTAAGGACATGTTTATTGATTTTAGAAGGGGGGAGGGAGGGAGAGGAGGGTAGAGAGAGGAAGGGAGAGAAAGAGAAACATTGATCAGTTTCCTCCTGTATGCACCCCGATCAGGACTGAATCAGCAACCCAGGCATGTGCCCTGACCAGGAATCGAACTTGTGACCTTTTGGTTTATGAGACGATGCCCAACTAACTAAGTCATCTGGCCAAGGTGGGAGGTGATGTTCTAAATCAATCAATGAGGCATTTTGGTTGACCTTGTTTCAAGCAGTTCACTTTCAGCAAGTGTTCTAAGATCTCCATTTAGAGGGCTCACAATGTAGAATTATTGGGTTGCTGTGACCAGATGTAAAATCTTGCTCTGAGAGGAAGCAGCTGGTGACTCCTATTAGCTGATTCCAACCTCACATGGTCTGGATTCAAAATATGAGAGGGTTCCTGGTCCCACCTAATCTGAACCCCAGATATAAAAGGGTTCACGGCTTCATATGGCTTGCTCCTCAACTATAAAAGGGTTTGTTAGCTCCAGAGTTGTGACCTTTGGCCCCCGGTGAGAAGTTCAGGGACTGAATTCACACTGTAGAATCGGAAGGATCTGACTCATCTCCCCAGCAACTTGGAACTTTCAAAGCCTCATTTTTCTTGATTATCAAATCAGAATCATAAGTTCTACTTCACTCATTTCCAAGATTTTTAAAAAAGGAATGCATAAGAAAATATTTTGAAAGACATTCAAACTCAAGCTATGAGTTTTTTCCAGAAGGTTGGGACTTGGACCATCAGCTGCCTTCACATTCCTGCTTCTCTCTTCTGTAACATTTTCTCAAGAAATCCTCTGTGTTTCATGAAGAGAAGAAAAAAGTTTGAATCCCGTCCCTTCCACTGAACAGCTGTGACACTAAGCAGGTTATGTCAGATCTCTGAACCCATTTCCACACTGATTGAATGGAGTACCCACTTTCTAAATCTGTTTGGCTACATCTGCTAAAGCATAGCCTCTGACCCAGGGATTCCACTCCTGGGAATAGACCTGACAGAAAGTTGCACATGTGCTCACTAAAACACACGCCCAAAGACATTCATGGCAGCATTACTCATAAAAACCACAAACCTTTTGAAAGTAGCTTGAATGACCATCAAGGGCAGGATAAGTTGTGGTGTATTCACGCAATGGAGTACTACACAGCACTGAAAATGAGCAAATAACTGCCATTTGCAACAATAATAAGTGAACCTCATAAAGATAATGTTGGGCAAAAGAAACCAACCCTTAAGAGTACCTATCATAGTATTCCGCCTCTACGAACTTCTCTACAGTGCTAGATTTCAGAATAGTGATTATTCTGGGGCAGAAGGAAGCAGCGATGAGAGGAGGGCAGGGGGTCTCTTCTAGAGCACTGGACTCTCCCGTTTCTTGATGGTGGTTGTTACCTGCATTGTTCTTACCACCTGCACCTGAACTTATGAAGAACTACTACTTCCCTTTCACTCCTTATGTCAGGCATGAGTATTGCTGAAGGAGTACTGGTATAATTCATTTTATTAAAAAGTATCAAAGTATGTACCAATGATCAGTGTGCCTTCATTGTGTATATGACATGTCAGTGAAGAAAGTCTATTAAAAAAGAAATCTTAACCTTGAAGATAAGTTAATGAGTTGATTAGAAACTGTCAAATGTCTAGGACAGTGCCTGTAGTTCAGAAAACACACAGGAATCATAGATATTATTATTAGTAATAATGAGTCCCTGAATAGGCTCCGGCTTGTGCCAGGAATTTGGGTGTGAGCTTGTGGTCCCAGATTCCCATCCCTGGGGTTCTCTAGCTGATGGCCTGCTCCCAGTGAAGCCACAACTGTGTCAGTCCTGTCGGAGTGGCTGCCTCGACACCCTTGCTGCTATGATGAGAAAGGGTGGGAAATGCCATTATCCCTGAGGACAATGGCCCCGCCCACTACCCACCCTCCCAACCTGCACCTGGAGGAGCAGAGCTGGCCTTTGGCTGCCCCCCACCCCTACCAGCACCTTGCCCTTGCCACTGTGCTTGAGTAGCTGCAATTCCCTCACATCAGACAGCATTACCACAGAGGCCAAGGACAAAGTATTTGCCAAGGCTTCCTGGGAATAACCGAGTCACTGAGCTGAAACAAGAAGTGTAATAATGACACTATTGTTTAAACCCTTTTGGTGACGAACACCATGCTAAGCACTCACAGACATTACTCACTGAATCCCTTTAACAATCCTGGGAGGCATCATGTGGTTACACCCACTTTGCAGATGAAGAGACCGAAGCCCAGAGTCCTCAAACCATGTCCCTAAGACTGTATAGCCATTAAGTGTGAAGTTGGGACAGCAACTCACTTCCAACCTTGGAGCTCTTGAACTGCCTTCATCCTCTCTTCAATGGAGGAGAAAGGAAAGAAAAATGGAAGAACTAGTTTCTCACTTTCTCTGAATTTGGTATAAGCAGGAGAACGATAGAAAGATTTATTGTTTTGAAAACACTTAAGGCCAGGTATCTTTTGGACGGCTGAGGGCACAGAGTTCCTTGCATTGCCAACCTCCTTACTTATAGGTGGAAAAAAGTTTCTCAGGATTTTGAGACATTGTTTCCAAATCCATATTTATAAAAACAAACAAACAAAAATAGATGTGTGGTGGTATCACATGAAAATAAATGTGACCAAGGAAAACACATTTTATGTGGCATTTAGGATCAAAAGCAATCTGAAGCAGCTCTGTTATTTACTTTAGGAAGTCCTCAATGAAAGTACGGAGAAGGTTAGATGAGTGAGCGCAAACCCAGCCACACCCCCTGCATTTCCCAGGCTGTGGGCTAAGGAGCTCTGTAGGAGCTAATGTCATCTTTCTGCGTTGTTCTCGCCTCCTGCATCTGAACGCATGAACAGCCACCACTTCCCCTTCACTCCTCCCGTCAGGCATGAGCACTGCTGGGGGCGTTGAAGGAAAAGGAAACAACAACGAACAGCCCAGTCAAATTCACATAAAAACTTTCTGCGGTTGAATTGTACAGTTTGGAGGCCTACTCAAATTAAGACAGTGTGAAGGACTATGCAAAAATGGTAGCTTGCACGTGTGAAACTGCTGTTACTTGGCCCTTTTTTATATGCAAAAGTAGCAATTGCACATAGTTAACACTACACTTTAATGGGATGGATTCTGTCACCGTGTCCTGGTATCAGATTCTGAAAGTGCTGTCACTGTCACTCTCTCTGCCTGTGCAATGTTGCAAGTTGGGCAGGACACCTGTTTTAATTTCTCGTTTGCAGTTGAGGGAAATTAGACGCTAAGTGAATAAATAACTGGTCTAAGTTCAAAAAGCTAGTTGGACCAGAGAACATTGGTGCCACTAGGAACCTGTAACAAACTAGAGTGTATTGATTTCAGTGAACAAAAACAAGGAAACGAAAGACAAAAACCATAACCTTAAACTGCCTTAAGCGAAAAATAGCATAAAGTAAAATGAAATGAAATAAAATAAAATAGAAAAAAAAAGAAACAAAAACAAAACCAGAGGATTTATTGGCTTCCCTGATGCTGGAGTTGAGGACTGGATCTCGGAACCCAAATCATGCCGTCAAGCCTGGGCGCCCTTCATTCTCAGTTGCTTCCTGCTGCATTGCCTTCTTCCCAGACAGGCTTTCCCTGAGGATCCACAATCCTGGGGATGTGTCTCACAGGTTCAGAACTCATAGAAAAGACTCAGCATCTTTGAACCCTCATTCCTAGTAGTGCTGAGATCCACTCTGCTTGGATTGGATTAGGCCAGGTATGTACGTGATGCAATGATTGGTGCAAATAGTGAATGCTGTACTTGGACTGACCAAGCCTGGCCGGGTCCCCTACCCTCCTCAGGCTGAACATGGCCATCACTGGAACCACACAGAATGGACGTGAGGGGATGCTATGAAGTAGGGAAGATAGATGCTGAGGGCAACGTTTCCTTGGAGATCACTGACCCCAAGATGCTCTTTCTATAGATGAGGAAACAAGGCCGGCCACATGCCTCCTGCCTCCCAACGCTTGTCACTTCAAACACAGTCGCTCTGCTTTCTACATGGCCTATTCATTAGCTCCACACAGCTGCCTCCGAATCTAGGAAAAGCAGCCTTGGGGGAAAGATCTAACACACCTATTTCTTTGTAGTGATGAGCAGGAGTCACAGCAGCGAAATGCAAGACCATGACAGTGAGGGGCTGCTGACCAGGGCTCTCTGGCTCTGAAGTAGCAGCCATACCAAAGTGTTCTTTGGCATAGTTTATTGAATGGTCATTATGAAAAACTGTAAGTGGCCTTGGGAAGCCCTTGTGATGGGCTGGAGAGTGAGGGGGGAAAGGTAGTGCTAACTCTCAAGACTGAACCCAAGATATGGGGCTTTGCGGCCACCCCTGATCTAATGGGATGGGCCAATGAGATGTGTAGCTTACTCTTTATGTTTTGCACTCTACCTGATGAATGGCTGGGACATGGGTTTCTGGCTGTCAGGAATCCAGACTTGTAATTCTTACTTGTTATAATTTACCCACTAAACAATGGAAAGGGAGGGAGTTTTTCTCAGATCACGTGCTCAGTTAAAGCTAAAATCTTGAAAAATAGAGATTTCTCAAATTACCAATATTTAATCCTGCAGTTAATTTAAAATTCTGGAGAATACATTTTTGGTGCCACAATGAATTTTTAGCTGGTGACACCTTCCTCCTTCAGCATCTATGCTGCCTGCCAGTCAGTATTGTCAAGTTCACTTTGAATGTGCCCTGCAGTAATCACAGCCAGTGCTGCCTTTGTATTCAGAGACTGGTTCAAACCATACAGAATATCCTTAAACTGGAAGAGTTTCATTCTATTCTTATGTTATAGTTTCAAGAAGCCAATGTGGATAATCTTTAAGACTTTTCTTTATTCCTTAGGATATAATTTACCCATCTAAGTCTTCTAGAATTTTTATTGATTGTAAGTGCCTTCCTGAAACACTAGGAAATGTTAGTGGTTAAAGAATAATATTTTCAAGTAATAAGAACAGTATGAAACTGGCCTACAGACTTGAGGGTCTTCATGGTATTTTCCAAATTTAAATATAACTTCTTTAAGAGCAAAACTATGTCTAGGACTTTTATGTAAGGTGAACTGGAAGGAAATCTTTTCCTTAAAACCAAATCTAAGCAGGTAAACAGACTTGGAAGTTGGTGTGTTTAACAGGAGGCAGAAAAAAGCAAATTGCTAATTGTATTATTGAGATGTCTTTGCCACTGTGAGGAAGAGCCCATAGGTCTTGGTTTTGAGTCTTAGCCTTCACGTGATCTTTAGGGCAGGGTCCCACACCCTGCCTTAAACACAAGGACTGAGGTATGAAACTGTCACACACATGCACAGTATTTTACTTAACACCATTTATGCTTCCTGGTCTCTGTGCATCTGAGTTAATCAAGCATTTGAGGTACCTGTGTTCTCACTTCTTACTTGAATAGATTATTTTCTAAAGTTTATGGAATAGCCAATCTATGCTGGACTAATCTAGAAAAAAGGAGAACACAAACAGTATCAACTCAAAGGTGTAGAGGAAGGTGCATTTTGAAGCCATAATTCACTTTTCTTAAGTGTGAATGGAGGCAATATTCATCTGGATTAGAACTCAGGCCCTCTTGATTTCACTACTAAGAAAGAAAGTCATTTGTGTCTTCTTAGATTTTTATGTCTAAATTGTTACCCTCCTCAAAAGTCAGTCAATTAGTCTGCTTACCTGAATATATTTCTGCAATAGTGAAGTCACATTATGAGCCTTAAAGACTTTGAAGTCATTAAGGTCCCTGAAAATGGCTACAAGAAAAAAAATAATAAAGTGTTACAAAAATATTGTTTTCCTCAATTACATAATTCACATTAGGGGACTGAAAATTTATCAGATCTCTTTTTTTCCTGAGTGATTTTTCAAGCCTGTGTTAAAAAGGGTTTTTTAAAAAGCCAGTTTAATTGACTTTATAATTGACTTTTGATATAAAAAACGGAATTGCTAGTCTTAGGTAAGCAGATTTCTTTAACCAGAGATTGGTGTTCAAGGTTCAGATTAGTCTTCAGCGTAATTGTTGCTGGTTGACTCAGTTTCTGTCACAGCTGCTTTTAAATTTCAGGCTAATGCTCATATCTGAGCTGTCAACCTTACCTGCTTTCTTCCAAGTTTTTGACAGTGAAACATGAAAGATCACAAAAAGATAGTTCCTTTTTTTCTCAAGCAAGACAGTTCTTATTACCCTCCGTAGTAAAATCTATACAGTTCAATCTGTCTAGCCATTAGATGAGCAAATTAACAAATCGGATCTAGAAACCTGAGTCAATATAAAGTTCCCAAATGGCACAAGACACGCGGTCTTTATCAAATTCTTCATTCAATGGATTTTCTCGTTGCTGCCGGCAAGCACTGCGGTTGTGGGGCATTTGACTGATCAGCCACTTGAAGGTAATCAATGACCCCGTGACTTGATTCACTGTGAAGGTACTTTACTTGCAAAGAACGCAGACATGACTTACCCAAGAGACCCATTGATATTTCCTGTCTCTGGAATTAGAGGACAACTTAGAAACTCTGTGTTGTTCATTATGATGGCAGGCTTCCAAACTGAGATCCCAAGATGCAAAAATTCACAGCGTAGTGGGAGCGGAGAGCTATCACGGCAGGAAGTGCTGCCCTCTTCCACCTGTGCTCCTGGGAGGGTGCTTCTCTCCCGGGGAAAAACCCAGAGTTAGAAGCCCCAATAAACTAAAAATCATGATCCATATCAACATGTTTGAAAAAAACTCACCAAAGGAGTTTTCAACTTTTATGTTCTCTTCTCACCTTGAAAATGTCTCCCATTTAACATTTTTATTTTTATTAATGTTTAAAAGTATTTACACATATAAAATGTTTAATTAACTAAGCATTTAATTAAACATGTAAGCTTCTATTGAAAATGATTTGATTAAAACAAGTAAAGCAAGAGGCTGATTTTTTTTAGCCATGCCACTACCATTGCATTCCCTCCTGCAGAAATAACCAGCCAGGAGGTTGGCGGTGCTGTTCAGCCTGGGTGAGTGAAAAGGACCTGACTTCTATCTGGAGGAGACAAATTCTCAGTCAGTAGAATGGCTGACTTTGGTTGATCCGGGGTAAAGCTGTCCCTGGTATTTTGACCTGTCTACTTTACTCATGTGATCACCAGTAGGAGGGATATTCATTCGTCTGAGTAACTATTCAAGTATGGTATTGCTGATAAAAGGTAGAGACTTCTTTTTTTTTTTTTTTAAAGAAGCACAGAGATAAATATTTCACAAGTCTGAGTAGTGCAGGGACTTCCCAACTTCTGGCCTATGTCTTCCTGCTGTATGGTGGAGTCAGGTGGAGTCAGGTTACTGGAGGAGGGCAGAAACACAAGGGGAACAGGTGGCCGAGGAAACAGTGCCTGCGTTTGGTGAGAACTATGCACCTTCCTGGGGCCACGACAAAAAGCTGCGAGGGAGCCAGCTGTGTTTTGAAAATATTGTATTCATTTTCTCAGTAAAAATGCACAAAACTGATGGATTAAATATAGCAAAAGGAACTCACTGCACTATATTTTCTCGAAGTGTTTATACAATTAATATGGTTAATGAAAGAAAATGTGTAGAAAATATTTGTGAAACTGGTTTCTAGATTCCTCTTTCCATAGACCCAATGTAGGCTTCTGAGTTGTTGCAGACAAAGGATTCAATTTTTCACTGGCAGACGAGGCTTCTGTTTGCCAAAAGAAGAACCATTTCCAGATAACCATTTGTATCCAAGTTTGGGGAAGTGCAAAATTTGTCAAAACCCAAATGGGCCTACAGCCAATAGAAATGTTTTACTTGAAAGCTTTCAGGGTTAAGGTAAGTTTTTTATTTATTTAGTCCCATTTAATTCAGCCAACATTTATGAAGTGTTTCAGTGGTCTGTTGCTGAGTAACAAACTATCTCAAAACTCAGTAACATAAAATGCTAACAATCATTTATTTGGGTCACAAATCTGCTACTTGGTTAGGGCTTTGCTCTGATTGTTCATCTCTGTTCAGGAGTCATCAGCTGGGGCAGCTCCAATTTGCTGAATCCAATTTGCAAGAAGGCTCATTTACATGCCTGTCTGGCGCATGCAGCCGTCAGCCAGGGGGTCAAAGGGGCTGGAAGGCCAGGGCTCTTCCCCATGCTGCCTCTCCATGGGACCTAAGAATAGGTCCCATGTGCTTCCACACAGCATGGAGTTTGGGTTCTAAGAATAAGTGTTCCAGGACAGAGGGAGCAGAAGCTGCTAATTTCTTTTCAAAAAGATTTTATTTATTTATTTTCAGATAGAAGGGAAGGAAGGGAGAAAGAGAGGGAGAAAAACACCATTGTGAGAGAGAAACATCAATCAGTTGCCTCTTGTATGTGCCCAGACTAGGGACCAAACCCACAATCCAGGCGTGGGCCCTGACCAGGAATCCAACCGTGACCTTTCCCTTTGCAGAGTGACCCCCAGCCAACTGAGCCACACCGGTCAGGGCAGAAGCTGCTAATTTCTTAAACCTGGGCTCAAACTGGCAAAATACCACATCAAACTGCACTTTTGCAGTTTTCAGTGAATAAATCTTGCACTTCTTTTACTAAATATGGTCTTAATTGTTTTATACTTTTTGATGCTGGTTCATTTTCATATGGAGTAGATTCAAAGTTTTCACCAAATTCTCAAAGAGGTCCCTGACTTAAAAAAAAGTGAACAAACCACTAATCCAGTCAACGTCCCCTCTTTTCCAGTTTAACAGAGAGGGTAGACTGAGGCTTAGAATGTTACAGAATTCATCCAAGATAATAGATGATAGAGCTGGGCAGGATGAGTTGTGATTGGCCAATGAGTATCTAATAAATTATTACCTCAGATCTTGTACCTTAGGGGGAGTGGCTATTGTCCACATATTTTATTCTGATCATTAATCTGGGCTTAGCTTCCCAAAATGGGGCTGGACTGCTGGGCACATCAGCTGCTCTTCCTTCAGACTGAGCTTTCACACTAAACCAAACCAAACCAAACCAAACCAAACGGAGCACAATAAAAGCAAGTACAAACAAGCAAAACCAAATACCCACATTTTCCTGATTTTTGGAAGTAATAATTCTACTGTAAAAATGTTGAAACATAATAGAAAAATATTAAAGAGAAAAAAATAATTCATATTTGGGATCCACCATTTGGTAGCTTATTTTTCCTTAATTTTCTGTTATTAAAATTGATCTCATATTGTTAATATAGTGTAAAAAAATAACACAATATGATAGTAAAGACTCTATCAAACTATTGTTTACAAAGATGACACAGATTTCTATAGTATAGAGGTACTCTATAATTTCCTATATCATTGTTTGTTTTATTTCCAATTTTTCTTGTTAGTAAAACTGCAGTAAACATCTATATACATCCACTTTTTCGTGAAGATAAATTCCAGCAGAATTTACATATTGAAAGAATGAACATTATTAATCTCTTAATGTAGTTTGCCCAGTGGCTTTTCAGAAGAATTTTCACCGTGTGAAGGGACACCCACAGCCACAGATGATAGGGTAGGTCGCACCCTGTCATTGCCGATGATCACTAATGACAAGGAGAGTTCGTAGCAAGTACTGAGTAAACACTATTTCCTGTACTTTTTTATTACCATTGCATTTTCTTATTAGAGCATAAGCTCTGCAAGAGCATGGATTTCTGTCAATTTGGTCAACTTCTCATCTCTATTGCCGTGAGCAATGCCTGGTGTAGAGCAGGTGCTCAACAAGTATCTATGAATAAATGAATGCATGAACACAGGAATGCATGCCTTCTTTGAGCTATGTTGCTCCTGTGTTTTGCAACTGATGTTTCTACTGGCCCATTCTGTACTCACTGTTTCCCTGGGATACTCTGTGGCCTTGTGTTTTCACTGTGTAGCTTTACAGGTATTTGTTTCTTTTCTCACCAATAGCATACTGCTCTAAGGTCGGAGCCATTGCTTTACATGTCTTTTCAGTGACTTGCCCCTCCGGCCCAGTGCCTAGATTAATACCTTGGAAAACCTTTAAAGTACTTGAACATTATTTACTAATGGACATTTTTATTAATAAATTAGTTTATTAAATTTTTTCTTTATGTTGTTTTACACAGGTGGAAGCCACCAATCAAGTAATTGCTATTGAACAATCCTAAGCAGATAGAAGGAAAAAGATTTTCAATCCTGTGGAGTAAGAACTTCTTTTCTGAATTCTTTTGTAAGTGTTTTGGGAAGAAAACCTATTGCCCAGTTTATTTTGCTTATTTGAAATGAATCTTTCTGTAAAAACTAAATAATAATATATAAATTTATGAACATATGCTGTCCACAAAAATAAAGTAGGTAAAATGCATCAAACTAGTTACAAAAAAATTTCTTATAAAAAGCTCCATCTTAGCCCTGGCTGGCATAGCTCAGTGGATTGAGCGCAGGCTGCAAACCAAAGTTTGATTCCCAGTCAGGGCACATGCCTGGTTTGCAGGCCACGGCCCCAAGCAACCGCACATTGATGTTTCTCTCTCTCTTTCTCCCTCCCTTCCCTCTTTGAAAATAAATAAATAAAATCTTTTTTTAAAAAGCTCCATTTTTAAGTCATTTTTATTTTTATAATTATTTACTATTTGCTAACAGTCTTGGTTCCTTGAGATAGATTATGGTTAGATCTTTTAATTTTTCATTTAAGTTGGCACAATGCTGATAAAATTAAATTTAAGGCCCTGGATCCATCCTGTGCTTACAGTTTATTTTTTCTCTTCTAAAGCTATATTGATAGATTGCTTAATGGGTTCCAAAATAGAAAGCATATAGGATTGGGATTATCCAAAGTAATATGGTGGTCCAAAGAGAGTCCTCTGTAGAATCACTTTGGAGTGGGATTTGCTTTTCAACAACTGATTTGGCTGGGATACCATTGAGATGTTTAATGTTTTGACCCTGAGTCAGTCCCATTTGGGCTGGGAGGAAGATGGCCCCTTAGCTGGGACCAGGCAGGAGCTCAGCCTGATGCTCAAGCAGGAGCCTCGTGTACCAGCACAGCTCTCAACCTGCCTGGTGCATCCGGCTCTCCCTTGGTGGGGAAGGCTGTGTGTGGTCGTCCTTGGGAACAAGCAGCCTCCCACAGCCAGGCCAGGAGAGGGCAAATACATGAAGGAGGTGTGAAGGAATTCATGAGAAACCTAGAGAAATTGCTTCAGTGAGGAAGTGAGTGCCGCAGAAGCAGAAGCACAAATAAAATACGTCTTTTCTCCTCGTTGTGGAGGTGAAAGAGTCCATCAAGAGCACACAGCCCTTATGAGTCAGAAGGTCTGGGCCTGAGCTCCTGCGGGATGCGCGTTTCCACTCAAGGGTTATTCCGTGGACTTTCCTGGCCCCCATTCCTGGCCTCGCTATGGATGGTTTATTAAAAGTCAGTCACTGGAATAAACTGTCCTCTGCAGTGTGACAGGAACTGGGGACTGAACACGCTTGAGAATCTCAGATGGGCTACATATGCTCAAAGACTCTATGTGCTTTTACAGTCTTTTGGTATTTCTGCTGTTTGTTTTAGAATTGACTTACTGGCCAACCACATCCCCAAAGTAACATTGGGCCGACTACGCTTCCGTTGAAACCACAGCAAATAACATGAGAAAGGAAGGGAAACCAAATCCTGACCAGAGGTACCAGCGTCACTGTGTCCACCAGGGGGTGGCCGGTGCTTTGTACGACCAGGGAGTGCCCTCCACAGGCCTCTCTGCTCCTCTAGGCCCTACTAGCCTGCAAACCGGGCCTCCCTCAGCTGTGTCCCTTCCTTCCCTGATTCAGCTTATTGACATATCTCACTTACCCTTAGACACCTTTCTCCTTCCATCCTCACCCCTGCAATGCCTGCTCTGCTGCCCAGCCCCGAACCCACTCGCCTTGGTTGCCTCCATGATTCTCTGGAGTCACCATGCGTTTATGTCTCATTGGCATCCAAGGGCTGAGGAAGGGCGACTGCGGTTCTCAAACCCGTGTGCTGCTCACTAATAGGGTGCCCTGAACCCTGCAGCTCTGCTATATAGCCTTTTTGGATTAAAAAAGAAGATAAATTTGCATGAATAATTTAGACCTGCAGTTCCCATAGTGTGGTTCCAGGACTTTCAGAGATAGTATAACCTGAACAGTTATTAGAAAAACAAGTTCTCAGGCCTCACCAAAGACCTACTGAATCAAACACGCTGGCAGTGAGGCCCAGCAGTTCGTATTTTCACAAGCCCTTGAGGCGACGCTGATGCATAACATGTTCGAGAACCACTGGTTTTGGAGTTGGACGGAATTGAGTGTGAATAGGTGATACTGCCATTTACTAGCTGGGTGACCTTGAGCACACAACTTAACCTCTCTGAGATTCATTTTCCTCTTCTGTACAATGGGGACAATAACCATATTCTACTCCAATAGGGTCCTTTGGGGATCTAAATGAAATGATGTAGTTAAACTGCTAGCCCAATTCCTGACACACTAGCACTTGGTAGGTGGTAGCCAACACTAATAACAACAACAACAACAATTCTTACTATTACTGATTTACTTTAGATACAGAGGAGAACTCATTCTCTAGGGATATGAGAATTTGTAGAGTGTTACAGAGGGACTTGGTGGTATTTTTTCATGCAGTTATTAATGCAAAAGCTGCTCTGATAGGGGTAATTTTTATTTTGACTTTCAAGAAGTGGTCAGATCTTAAAAATTTCTCAGTGGTGGTACATATGAAGAAGCGATTGAAATAACTGATGAAAATTGCCATTGGGAGCGATTGGAGGGGAGGGGCCAGGCCTTTGACTAAAGTCATGACTGGGGGGTGTGCAAGGTACAGGGTACGCGGCCAAGAACAGTTTAGGGTGGGAAGGGTCCAGGGTGGCTGAACAAACCCTACTGAGTCCCCCTCCACTGAGGCCTGGGACATGGGGCTTGGGTGACTGTGGACAAGGGGACTCTAAGGTGGCTTCCCACTGTGCACGTGTTTGTGAGCTATGCTGTGTTGAGGGCCCAGGAACACAGCCCGTACAGATGGGCTGAGCCAGGGCTGCCAGCGGGATGACTCCCCAATGAAGGCCATGCAGCTCAGATACCTCAAACCGGGCAAAGGGAGGACCCGGACCAACAGCGAGTGAATCAAATGCTCTCTCTTTCCACAGGAGGGGCAACTTAAAGCAGAGGAGTAAAATATTTAAACATGCAATCTTTATTTTTTTTTAAGATTTTATTTATTTTTAGAGAGGAAAGGGAAGGAGAAAGAGAGAGAGAGAGAGAAACATCAATGTGCGGTTGCTGGGGATCATGGCCTGCAACTCAGGCATGTACCTTGACTGGGAATCGAACCTGTGACACTTTGGTTTGCAGCCCCCACTCAATCCACTGAGCTACGCCAGCCAGGGCTAAACATGCAATCTTTAAATGAGTAAACTCATCTGTGTAAATTCAGGATTGATAAACCGCGGGTGGCATTTGATCGCACAGATTATGTCTCTGTTCCCTGATGTGCCGCTATTGGTCTAGTGTTTTTGAATTAGAAACTTCAGGTCGGTGGTTGGACTGCATGCTGCTCACCAAGGCCAGTTCTATCTGTTGTCTGCCCACATCTCCAAAGGGATCGTTGTAAGGGTGAGCTCCTTTCCTTGCCTTCTCTGGATCCCACATGCTTTTCTTGAGGATGGTAATAGCAGATACTATTATTTTCATTTTTACACAGTGGTTCTCAACCAGGAAAACTTCTGTCCCCCAGGGGTCATTTGGTAATGTCTGCAAATACTTTTGGGTGTCACAGGTAGGGGTGCTGTCACCTAACGTGTAAAGGCCGGGGACACTGCTCCGCCCCTTACAGAGCACAGGACAACCCCCACAACACAGGACCATCCTCCTGAAAGCTCACAGTGCTGCAGTTGGGAAACCCTGGTTTTTACACTGTATTTCAGGCACTGAGGTAAATTCTCTATATATGACATCATTTTATATGGTTTTACATTTGGATCACATTCTTTATACCCCAGAGGAAGGGAGGGGCAAGCGGGTAGGAGACTTATCTGTGATCACACAGCTTGTAACTGATGGAACCCAGGTACAACCCAGTTCCATCGGACCCCAAAGCCCACAGGACAGAGAAAGTGGCAGGAAGGCCCTCCATGCCCTAAGGTGGTGGGTGACCCCAGGGACATCTGGACCCCTGCCTAGCACATGGTCATGGTTCATCACATTTTGCTGAATGACTGATTGGTCACAGCTGTGGACAGAATCTTGGCAGCCACGAGAACATAAAGCTGTTGGCAGCTGCAGCTGCAGCTGCGTGAGGCCAGGCTGGCCACTGCTGGGAATGCCCCGGGGTGTGAGGGGACAGGTAAGCACAGGCTGGGTAGCCCTGGGAGGGTGTGGTTGTCATGGCTGTTCGAAGTGACACAGGGAGGATGTGAGGACTTCAATAAGCATTCACTGTGCATGACAACACAGGAGGCTGTTAACCTTAGGTCTGGGGATGAGATCTGTCTGTTGGGGGAAGTGAGTCCTTCTGGCTTGCCTTGAACTATCCTGAAACAAAGGGCCCTCTGTAGTTCTTGTAGTCAATTAAAAATAATCAGCCACCTCTTAGTGGAAATCCTTAAACTGGGGTTCAGAGTTTTAATGGAGGTGAAGTAATGATGGAAATGTGGTGGAACCCCAATGTGTTCAGAAGTCCTGGGTGAGAACCAGGCTCTGGGCCTGCCAGCGTGCACACCTGAGGCTGCGTTTTGTGAGGCCTGATCTAACCTGTGGCAGGTGAGGCTCTCTCCCCTGGTCCTGAGCCAAGGACAGAGCTTCCCGTCCCTCCCTCAGCAGGGTTCAGGGTAGTCTGGGACACCTCACCCCATGTAATCTGGGATTGCTTTGATGCAGTAATGAATCTGATTTGAAATAAAGTCTAGAAACCTAGGTCATTTATCATTTCTGGTTTCTCATAGGAAGGAATAAACTGAGAGGTACCAGAGTCCTGTACAGCTCACATTTGCATCAGGCTGTCTGCTAGTCACCTGCATACTTTGAATAATTTACTTGGTGTTGAGGTTCCTCCATTTCCTGCTGGCAGCTCCAGCAAAGCTATCTTCTGGCTGCTGCGCAGGTTCACACAGCAGCCATCCGAGACCGACCCCTCTGTCTGACGTGCTGTGACCCAAACTCTGTTCATCAGCATCTCCTCATATCCAAAACATGCAACAGTCTAACTCATGATGATGACTTTGAGAAGCTGAAAAACTTCTACAATTTATATTCAGTATGAATACTAAAAAAGAGAAATATTTACTCAGTATAAATTGGGTGTCACGTCATTCAGTGAATTTTTATTTTTAAGAAATGATTGCATTAAAAAACAGGAAAGAAATGATTACACTCCAGATTTGATGCTTTCTCCTAGCCATAATTTTTGTTTAAAGACAATGCCCTATTATACAAGTGTGCTGGGTAACATATGGGTTATCCTAACAAAAATGAGAACAATTATAGTGGTAGATAACACAAAACCTTCCCCCAACACTAGAAATATCTTATTGACTTTATTTCATTCTAACTCAAAATGCAGAAGTGAAAAATGAATGCAGACTTTTGAATCTATTTGTTTAATGTTTAAGCCAACTAAGAAAAAAACAATTTCAGAAATGGTTATACTGTTTGCATCAATGAGTTTTAGAAATGTCCGCAGAGCACATTTCCTACCACTGAGGTTCTAGAAAGCTCCATGCTGGTATATGTGTCATGCGTTGGGCAGGAGGCAGATCAGCCTACGTTCTACAAAAATGCGGATGTGCCCTCTTAGGCCATGGTCTGGCTCTGTTAGTCTGAGCTCCAGAATGAAGGAAAAAAACTTTGGCAATCAAAGATCTACAAAGCTGTACACTAAATGAACTACAAATCGCATTTATCAAATTCAGATTCCTTTTGAGGCCTAAGAATCATCCCTCCCAATAGCAGAGATCCACATAAGGTGACTGCATGAAGTCTGGAATAGATGGGGGCCAGGCCTCCAGCAGGGGTTCAGGAACCAAGCTCGTCAGCATTCTCTTTGCAGAGAAAATCGTGAGCAGGACCCAGTAACTGTTCTCCTGGGCTGTCAGTCAAATCAGCTTTAGAAATATATTATGGCCCCATAGTGTAAATTGACCAATTTAATGGAAATTAAGCTTTGCTCCCAAGAACAGATGTATTTCCCAGATGCATGTTTTGAGAACATTCCCCAGTGGAGTTCCTTCAGACTCTCCTTGTTAATGACTAGGCTTTCCTTCAGCTCCACATTTCTTCTAAAACACATCATTAAACCTGGTTCACTGCTGTGCCGCAAACTGGAGGAGTGATTGCTTCCGTCTGTCTTTTCTTTTTTTAAGTATATTTTATTGATTATGCTATTACAGTTGTCCCAATTCCGCCCCCACCCCTTGTCCACTTCTGCCCAGTACACCCCCCTTCCCTCCAGCATTCCCCTTCCCCTTAGTTCATGTTCATGGGTCACACATATAAGTTCTTTGGCTTCTCCATTTCCTATCCTATTCTTAACCTTCCCCTGTCTATTATGTACCTACCTATTATCCTTCTTATTCCCTGTGCCTTTTCCCCCATTCTCCCCCTTCCTCTTCTCAGCTGACAACTCTCCAAATGATCTCCATATCTATGATTCTTTTCCTGTTCTGGTCGTTTGCTTAGTTATTTTTTGCCTTGCTTGTTTGTTTTGTTTTGTTTTTAGATTCATTTGTTGATAGTTGTGAATTTGTTGTCATTTTATTATTCATAGTTTTGACTTTCTTCTTTTTCTAAAGTTCCTTTAATATTTCATGTAATAATGGCTTGGTGGTGATGAACTCCTTTAGCTTTACCTTATCTGGGAAGCCCTTTATCTGCCCTTCTATTCTAAATAAAAGCTTTGCTGGACGGAGTAATCTAGGTTGTAGGTCTTTGTTTTTCATCACTTTGAATACTTCTTGCCAGCAAAGTTTCTTTTGAGAAATCAGCTGACAGTCTTATGGGAACTCCTTTGTAGGTAATGCTGTTTTTCTCTTTTTGCTTTTAAGATTCTCTTTTTATTTTTAACCTTTGGTATCTTATTATTATTTGACTTGGTCTGATCCCCTTTGGGTCCTACTTGTTTGGGACTCTCTGTGCTTCTTGGACATGTATGTGTATTTCCTTTGCCAAAATTAGGGAAGTTTTCTTTTATTATTTTTTCAAATAAGTTTTCAACTTCTTGCTCTTCCTCTTCTCCTTCTGAAAGCCCTATGATTCAGATATTGGCACATTTGGAGATGTCCCGGAGACTTCTTTTATGATCCTTATTTTTCTGAATCTTGTTTTTTTTGTCTGCTCTGGTTTAATGCTTATTTCTTCCTTATGTTCCAAATCATTGATCTGAATCCCAACTTCCTTCCCTTCCCTGTTGGTTCCCTGTGCATTTTTCTTTGTTTTACTCAATGTAGCCTTCATTTCTTCCCTTGTGCTTTTGCCATACTCAATGAGTTCTCTGAGCATCCTGATCACCAGTGTTTTGAACTCTGCATCTGATAGGTTGGCTATCTCCATTTTGTTTAGTTCTTTTTCTGGGGTTTTGTTCTGTTCTTTCATTTGGGCCATATGCCTTCTTTGTCTCCTCAATTTCACAGCCTCCCTGTATTTGTTTCTGTGTATTGGGTAGAACTGCTTTGACTCTCTTAGTGCACCTGTTAAGTTGTATGGGGCAGAGCCATAGGTATTTGCCAGGGCAGGGCAACCTGCTTCACCACTTTGTGGTTTGGTTTGGGGGAGGGTTTGGAGAGGGGGCAATGCTGCTGCCTGGCTTCTGGGGATTTACCTGGCACTCACCACATTTCCAGTCACTTCACCCACTTCTCATATGTGGCTGTTGCTCTTCCAGCTGTTGCCCTGGTGATGAATCCCAGTATGGGTGTGTTTGCGTGTGTTCTAAGTCCATGTAGGCCTTTTAAGCAGAGTCTCTTGAAAAACTAGCAGTTTCTTCTGCCACCCCAGCTCCCACTGGTTTTTAGAGCCAGAAGTCTTGGGGATTTATCTCCCAAAACTGGAACCCTGGGCTGTGTGGTCTGGCCTGGGTCTGGGATTGCTCACTCCCGAAGTATCCCTCCTGATTTTTATCCACCACATGTGAATGTGGGACCACCTTTTCTGCCACGGCCACCACCTCTCTGCACCACAGTGTCTCTTCACCGCTCCACCCTGACTCCGCATCTTCTCTCCTCCTCCCCTTCTGGATGAATGTGGCTTCTTTAAATCCTTGGTTGTCAGACTTCCATACAATTCGATTTTCTGACAGTTCTGGGTGTTATTTGTTTTGAGGTGTAGTTGTAGTTATTCTTGTGGTTGCTTGAGGAGGTGAAGCATGTCTACCTACACCTATATCTTGACCAGAAGCCCTTCTGTCTGTCTTTCAAAGATGGGCCAGACACCTGGGTTGTAGCCCCACAGTTTTAGATTCAGTAGGTTGGAGATGCCCAAGAATGTGTATTTTTCACAAGCTTCTAGGGGATGCTACCTGCTGGCCTGCAGACCACATTTTGAGTAACATGAGCAGAGACCATTTTGAGACCTATTACCCACAGGTCTCAAAATTGATTTCTTACAAGTTTCCTTCTTCAGCTCAAGCTCTCTTATTATGCTCTTTAGGTATTATTGCTTTAGAAACCCAAACAAGGGTAAAGCAGAGAAATTCCAGTTTTTCCTTCCAAACTTAGAGCAAGCTTCAAACTACTATTAATTACTGTTTCCTATTCCAAGCACCTGCAGGGGGCACCATTTTCATTCTACTCTTTGTGTGTGGGATATTTTTCCCTCCCTTCCCCCACCCCCACCACAATTATGCAGCTCTGCAGGTGTGTGGCTGAGGACAACAGATTAATCAGTTATAGGTTGGACACTGGTTGCTATGCACAGCAGAGTATATTGAGAATAAATTTGAGACTATCTTCAGTTTTCCAGTGCTTATATGTACATGGTTTCAGTGTATTCCCACAACCCTGTAAGACAGGTAAAGAAGACATTATTATCTTTATTCTTCAGAGGAGAAAACTGATATGGAAGGGTTGACTGCCCCAAGGTCACACAGCCAGTTTGTGTCATAACATAAACTAAAATGTTCAGGTCTTTCCTCAATGTATAAGGCTGTGGAATAAATAATAACAGTAATTTAGAAACTTAAATTTATTTTGATATTTGATATTAATCATCTACTGTTGGGCTGAATGTGAATCCAACTTCATAATTCCAGAGGTTTTCTGTGATTTCTTTGTAGTTTGCCGCCATATGTTAAGATTCTGGATACCAGAGAAGGAAAACAAGTTCACAGATTTTATAATTACATTTCCATTAGGGATAAGGACCCTCCTTAGGGCTATATATTTAAAACATGTAAGTCTCTGGCCCTCACTAAAATGATTTGAACATATTTTAGGGATTTGAATTCTCATGCAATGAAAGCCAAGCAAGATTGTTGTAATAGTTCCAAAAAATTAAATCTACTTACATCTGCTGTTCCAGTAACAGTTACCAACATGATGATAATTATCCCAAAGCTCATTAAGAAAAAAAAAATTCATCACTGTCCTATTTTGTTTGCTTGAAGTGGCTGGCTCATTATGTTCTGAGTAGAGCAAAATACATCAACATTTTATACGGCATACCTTTGGATTTAGTTGATTGCTTGCTATAAAAGGATTTGAGTCAAAGCCAATTTGCCATTCACAGCCAAGGGGTCTCTAGGGATTTTGCAGAAAAGCTCTTTGTTCAAGTGAACTCTCACAATACAACGTTCCTCGTTGTTACTTTATATTCCTCCACGCCTTTGTCTATCAAGTGTCAGTGGCTGAGTTTTCCAGGAAGCCCAGGGGTTGGACATTGAAGACACCCACAAATTCTTTAACTGAACCCAGACTGAGAAGTACACCTTGTGATTTCTTTTAATTACTATCTTTAAGTTGCAAACACATGCATATGGTAAAAAACATTCAAACCATACTGAGAGTGTACAGTGAAGAGTAAATCTCCCTCCCACCCCAGCCACTGTGTCCCTCAGTCCCTGTCCTTGGGGGAACCGCAGTCATGGGTTCCTTGCATGTACTTAGAGCTAATCTGGGCACATTCAGATGCCGAGTTCGAGATGTCTCCTGTGTCCTGTCAGAAAGGTAAAAACTGAAGACTTTGTATTTGTGCTGACTTTTTAGATGATCAGGGTCCCTACTGTTTTGTCTGAATTTCTGACAACCTGCCTCAAACACACAAAAATCAGATTTATAAGGGTAGGTCATAATTTTAAAAACAAATTAATTTTGCTAGGAAGATTTTGATGGATTTGAAAAAGATGTTTGGAAATGTATTTAGCAGCTACAGGGAACAGGGAAGGCAGGACAGTGGAAAATATTTCAATAGGAATTTTATTTAAGAGTAAAACCTCCAGAACTTTGTCTGGTCTAAAGTTTCACTTGGCTCTTCTCTGAAGACCACATTTGACCAGGCCTCCTTGTAGGCAACAGAACAAAAAGGTAAACTTAGTATCATTTAATAATCAAAAGAAGTATAATTCTAGCTCCAGAACTTATTAGCTTTGTGGCCTTGGGCAATATGTTTATCCTTTCAGAGTCTCAGTATCAATAAAATGAGGGTAATAGTGTATACCTCATAGGATTGAGGTGTGGATTTGCACACAAAATGCAGCTGTTATTATTCTTCAATATCATCTGTGCTTAGGGAAGAGCTGAACTCTATGAAATATATCTGCATTGTCATTTGTTAGTCAATTGTGTATGAAATCATAAATATGAAAGTGTTTGAAACTATAAAAAGGCTACCTAAATGGAAGGTATTTTTATTTATCTGAGCGTTAATAAACTTCTAATGTTTTCTGATGTAATGTTCTGGTTTTAAAACCATTATGATCCCTGAAAAGACAGTCCCTGTGAGTTTCTCCGTCTTTCTCCCTGTACAACTGACGCATCACCGGTTCCAGGTGCACACAATAGGGACTGGATGTTCCCGAACGTGGCGAACTAAGCTCCTGCTCGTGGGGCCACAGTCTGAGCTGTGGGGCCACAGAATCCCACATAGGATTCTCAGATGAAAGACTTTGATGCATGGTTTCCCTTTGCTGTGAGGACTAAAATGATCATCTGTTCCTACCACTGTAACTTTAATTGTAATATGTTTATGTATTTTTTCCAGGCCTCTAACCCTGGGCAATTTGAAAATGACAGTGATGCATTAAGGCAGCGAGGACAAGTTCCAGAATCTGTTGTCTGTCATGGTCGAGTGGGAATAAACACAGATGCCCTGGAGGAGGCCCTGGTCGTCTGTGGCAACATGAAAGTGATGGGGATAATTATGCAGCCCTCTGACAGCCGGGCAAAGCAGAATATCCAGGAGGTGAGCACAGGGCAGGCTTGGACCCCTCGTCTGACACCTGAGTCAGGTGCATGGGCACTCCTGGCCTCTGACACACCTCGCCTGGGGCATTTCTGCCTGCTCAGCGACTGTGAGTGTTGCAGCCATTACCACCTCTGCTGGGCTGGCAAGCGGTTCCCACTGGAGAGAACAACTCACCTGACAGGAGCACTGGGTGATGACAGCACTGTGTGGGCTTCGCCAGCAGCCACTCTCTGGGGTATTTTCCACAGGCCGCTGTCCTTCCCTCCATGCATTGTCAACTGCTGGAGGTCGCCTTTTCCTTTTCATCTCCAAGTTTCCATTTCCCCATTCATCTTCCAAACACTGTCTCAGCCCAGTTCTGCGAACACTCCCCTGGAGCCCTCCAGCTGCTCCCTCCCAGAGTCCAGGCCCCGGCCCTGCCAGCCACGGTCCACCCCACTCATCATCTTCCTCGGAAGAGCATTGGAGAAGCTCCTCCTGCTTGTGCCCCCTCGGTCAGTCCCACCACCCACGGTGGAAATCAGAAACCAGTCCCAGAAGTCAGGAGGCTGCTCGTCCACTTGGGCCTCTCCTGAGCAGCGTGAGCCTGGACAAAATGCTTGGCCTCCCTGAAACTCAGTGTCTTCATCTATGAGGTGGAAATGGAAATTCTCTGCCTGACCCCACTGAGCCCTTTATACTTTTCCAGCTATGGAGATAAGTACTGAATCGTCTGGGAAAGTCACAACAGCTATGAAGACCTAAGGGATTAGATTAAGATGCTAGGTTACCCCTTGGGCCCAGTTCTTCCACCATTTAATTCTGTTTTCCCCTCACTGCCACGCCCCCACCTTCTCACTCACACTGCCTCTCCTGGGAGCATTGTTGAGCATGTAGCAGAACAGTGTCTTTAAGCCTCTTGTCCGTATTCTTTTTTAGTTAATAGGAGACAATCTGTAAATCACTGGCCATTCTTCCAGACTGCATTCCTTTTGCTGTGTAAATCTGCACTGGGTTTTCCAAACCAGCCAAGGAATGTCCTCTTTTGCTGAGAGGATTCCAGAGAATGGCTGTAATTGTAGAGTTTCATGCTGATTGTGAAGCTGCGGTTCATGTTAGAAGAGCTGTGACCTGCCAGCCGGATGGGAACTCTTAGGGCTAGAAAGTTCTCACACACACTTTCAGATCCCTGTCCCAGATACCATGCCTTCGCATTGCAAAGACAGAGAAACCGTCTGTATTTCAGTCACACCACCTTCAGCTCATCCTTGCGATTGGCTGCACAGATCCCGACCAGGTCTTATCTAAATGTAAATGCAAGATGACAAGTGGGGACAGTCCTCCACAACCCCTCCTGCTACCACCAGCCTGTCAGCAGAACTTTACGCACCTAACATCTTCAAATGGTGTTCCTTGGTTTGACAAAGTCTTAAAATAGCAAACTTCCCCAGAGCCTCTGAAATCCCTTCTAGGAAGTGGTCTCCATAAAGTGAAATGCCATTCCAATCCAGGCTCCAAACGTGGAATTCCTGGGTCCCCTTCCTGCTCATAGCAGCAGCACAGTGGGACAGAGAGGAGCCCAGGCTCTGCTGGAAAACTGGAGTTTTAATCTTTGGCACCCACCAAACCAGGAGATCTGGCCCAGAGACATTCTATGCTCTGTTCACTCTTCTGTGAAGAGGGAATGCTTACATTCATTTCACCCATGGGCTTTTTCTGACTATGTGAAGCAATTTGTAGCTGTATAGGGCTAAGCAAATAGGTATTATTATTTACTTGTAAAAGATGCAAATTACCATATTTTGCCATGTATAATATGCACTTTTGCCCAAATTTTTGAGGGGAAAGTAAGTATGTGTGCATTATATATGGGTGGTACTAATCCCATATCTATATACACATTTTTAATTCTTTGATTTATGCTTATGTATTAAAAGTATAACCCTAGAAAGCAATAATGATATCTGTATGCAAAATAATACCCTGGAATATAATAATCAGTTTTATTTCAAAATATAAATAAATAAAAGATGGAATTAAAAAATTGAAAGATTTTTTTCTGAAAGTTTGGACCAAAAACATGGATGCACATTATACACGGAGCACATTGTACATGGCAAAATATGGTATATGGAATTCATTTATTTCATCATTTCATATTAACATATTCATTCTTCATAGATCTATCCACATTTATAAAATATGTTTCTAGAAATTTTGTCCTATTGGCCATTTATTACAGATAAGAGAGAGGATGGTGGTGTTGACGACGGTGCTGACAGATGTGTGGACTTCATCGTCACCTCTCCCTTAGGTTCTCCAACTTATAAAAACAGAGCCATTCTTCCAAATGTGCTGAGGAGGGATCCTCGGCTGATCTGATCACGTGCACAGCCCTGGAGGCATGCATCCCTCATTCTTTTTTGTTTGTTTTATTTTTGTTTTTCCAAAAGCACTGTTTTAATTTTTATAGAGTCCTGACCACTTCAGTGGCAGGAGTGGGAGAGGTTCCTTTTTCATTACAGAGTCCAGGGGCCCCCATAATGTTGGTCTGTTGTCACCAAACACAGACAAGTGGCGTCGAGGGTTTGGTGAACCCACTACAATGCCCAGTCTCTCTCTCTCTGCTGGCACAACAAGTTGAGCGTCAACCTCTGCTTCCTAAGAATCCTGAATTCAGGATTTTCAACGGTAACTGCTCCACCTTCTATTTATGAAGGTTTGAAATCAGTTGACAGGACAGTAGACAGGCATATCATTGCAGTTTCCACTGTCTGTTCCAATGTCCAATCAAATTTCTTCACTGTTTTTCAAGACAGCTGGTTGACCGGTTTGTTTTACTCCCACTGCAGTGGCTTTAAATCCGCCGTCATAACCTGCGGTATCTCACTTGTACACCCAAGGGCCTTGCTCTCATCTCTACCAATTCAGATCATACAGCGACTGAGAGGCCTCATGTCAGCATCCTGTGTGTAGACCTGAGAAATACCAGCAATTCTTTTACACAGCATGTCCATAGGAGTCTCATAGCCATGCTGTATTTCCAATTAGCTGCCTCATAGCAGGCCCTCTGTACCTGGGATCTGTTGTCAGCTGTCATTCCTGTCACCACACAGCCAGTGTTTTCAGTTATCTTGAATAAGTGAGTCACTGTGCTAGAATCCCGTGTGACAACTACTGCACACTCTTTCCCTCTGACAGCTGATGGAAGGCCACTCTGGTTAATAGCCTTAAAGGCACATTCTACTTGGTAGAGCTGGACTTCAGGTGAAAAAATGATGATGTGGTGGTCACAACCAAGGCTGGAACCAGGGGATATGTTGGTACACCCTCTACTTCAAGAACAGTATCTGGGCCTCGTAGCTCCCGCACCAGGCATAGCAGCCCCTCCAGAAGTTGCAGCGACACCTGTATCCTTCATTCTTTAAGGTTGCACAGTGGCCAGAGCTGGCTCCTGCATGAGTTGTTGCAAAACATAGTGGCCAAACATGTCACCGAATACTGTGACAGGGAACATGAATACAGGTTGCTGCCTTGCCGTGGCTCCACGTCTCCTCACTCAAGGCAATGTAGGTTGCTTTACAGATGGTAAGCACATGAGCACTGCATAGAGAGTCCTGGTGGAGATCACTGGTGCTCATCTGGAGGCATAGCCAAGATGCCAGGAAGATGAAGCAGGTACGATGGAAACCTGTGGAACTGAAACACTGGGGAAACGAGGTCAGCCTGAGAGGAGCGGCTTGACTCACCCAGCAAGTGTCATTGCGCTTACTGGTGTGGCTGCAGACTGGAGGAGGGAATGCAGCTCTTACCATGGAAACTGAACAAAATTAGGGCAGAAAGGGAACGCTGAAAACCAGAGGGGTACAATGAGCATCAATGTCGATGCAAAAAAAAAAAGTTGAAAGTTGAAGGCAGTGAAGGCTGGAAACAGGCAGCAAAACACACAAAAAATAAAAGCTGGAAAAAAATCAATTAAGATGAAATGCTGAAATATTTTTTTCTCTCAACCACACCAGCAGTGAGCTAGTCAAAGACAAAAGTGTGAAGAGCTGGAAAAAGTCAAATATGCAGTCTGCCCTCAGGGCCACAAGCCAGATGCAGAAGTTCCTTAGCTCGAGGTGAACCAGCTCTGACCGTGCTGGCTGTGGGCCAGAGCCAGATGACGTGCAATGAAAGCTCTTTCCCCGAACTAACTGGACTCCACAGACTGGAATGTCTTCTCTGTGGTACAATTCCTCTTTTTTTTTAAATGTCTATTTATTGATTTTAGAGGGAGAGAGGAAGGCGGGGAGAGAGAGAGGGACATTCGTTGGTTGGTTCTTGTATGTGCCCTGACTGGAAATCGAACCTGCAGCCTTGACGCTGGATGACACTCTAACCAAACGAGCTGCCTGGCCAGGGCCTGTGGTGCAGTTCTTGGGTTAAGGATACGAAGCCTTGGGCATGAAGCAGCATGACAGCAAAGGCCATTTGCATTTATGGTTAAAACTTTCCAAAACTGCTGTGGGCAAGATCAAATCAGACACTATAATTTTAGTTTCTAGCTTCTTGCTCAACACACATGAGGAGCAAGGCGTGGCGTTAAGTGCAGGTCTGTGAATGGTTCCTGGAGGAGGGTCCCGCCGCGGCGCAGCCCTCGCCCCAAGGGTTTTCTCTAGGCCAAGTGCACACCTAGGGAACATGCAACACAGGTGGTTTATATTTAGCTTTGGAAAGCCTACAAGTCAGACATCAGGAGAGCATTTTTCTTACAGAAACATTATTATAGGTCTTCAGATCCCCAAGCCAACCCTCAAATTTTTCTTGGGGCAAAAATCTGTCTGAAATACAATGGTAACATTACCAGAGAACTTAATTGCTATGTTTAGCAATGTGTCTTTGGGAAAAATGCATTCAAGGATCCAACTTAGACACCAGGGGTCATTTTCCCTCTATGTAGCCTGGACAGCCTGAATGAGGACCCATCCTTCTCTGCTTTTCATCTGCAGCAAAGAAACTGACACTGCCTCATCTTTGGACTCCACTGGGGGCTCATGCAGGAGCCATGGGGATAATGAAAATTAGGCAAGGCAGCGCGGGACTCCCAAAGGTATGGGAGTGGGGGACTGGGTAGGGCCTGGCCAGCATGGCCAGGAGGCCAGTCCAGGCTAGCTCCTGATCGATTCCCTGTCTTCCATTCTGTTAGTGTCAGGGATTGTTCTACCATTTCACCACCTCCATGCTTTTACTCCTTCTTTTCTGCCATGAAGTTCTGGGTGCCTGTTGTATCAGGCACTTTGCTGGGCACTGTGCAGTTCCTGAAATAAACAAGACACAGGCCTTACCCTAAGGAATAGAACTTTTATTAAAATTTGAACCCCAGATGAGAAACAGTCATCTCCAGTGCCTGAAACAGCATCTGACACATAGTAACTACTGACTAAATATTTGTTGAATGAATGAAGGAGCTCATAGTCATGTGAGATGGTGACCATTCTTTCCCAGCATGGCCCTCCCTGCTCTGAATTTGTCTTAATTAATTAACTTTTTAAAAGATCTTATTTATTTATTTTTTGAGAAAAGGGAAGGGAGGGAGAGAGAGAGGGAGAGAAATATCAATGTGTGCTTGCCTCTCACATGGCTCCTACTGGGGACCTGGCCTGCAACCCAGGCATACACCCTGACTGGGAATCGAACCAGCAACACTTTGAGCAACCCGTGCTCAATCCAGTGAACTACAACATCAAGGGCTGACCTTGTCTTTATAGTGTAGTAATGTCAAATTCTGCAGACGTCACTCAGGGGATTTGCTGCCTTGGGACTTGGCTCATGGTGTTCTTCCTGCCCAGCATCCCTGTCTTAGTCTCGCCCTTCCCAGCCCTCCCCATATCTTTCCACGAATAACTCCTATCTTAAAGTTATTAACTTATTTAACAAATATTAGTTGAGCTCCCATTACTTGGGAGGAACTGTCCTAGAAACTGGTAATTCAGTGAGGAACAGAAAACCACAGCTTCGTATGTCCCGCCCTCAGGAGTATAGCCTATCAAAAAGAAGGAAAACAAGGTGACACGGCCAGCTGTCTGCTGACCACGTGATTAGTGTTGTGAAGGCAGGAACAGGCGCCATGAGCACATAAGTAGAGGGACCCTTCCTAGTCTTGGAAGTTAAGACCTGCTTCTCTGGTGAAGGGATGTTTAAATTGGGGGAGGGGAAGGGGCGGTGGGAAGGGATTACTTTTGAGGCAGAGGAAGTGGCATGAACAAAGGCGGTAAAGTGGAAGGAGCAGAACATGTTGGAGAACTGAAGTATGCCAAGATCTGGGCGGGGCTCCACCATCTGGAGGAAGCCCTCCTCCTTTTTGCTCCCGAGAATATTTTAGATGCTTGCTTGGAGCAGCCACGATTCTCTCTTCCTAATTCCATCATCACCCTGCATATCACGTTGTCATATAGTTCGTACGTGATGAGTCTGCCTTCCTGTGTAGACCACAAACATTGAAAAGGCCACCACTCTTTAAATTTTATTTTTCAATTACAGTTTACATTTGATATTAGTTTGTATTAGTTCCAGGTGAAAAGGCAATCATTTCTGAAGTCCCAGCACTTGGTGTGGTGTGAGGTGTGTTGAAGGCGATTGGTAAACGTCAGTCATATAAAACAATGAGTTCATGCCTTGAACCAAGCTTTTGATAAGAGCAGGTATTAAAATGACAATGAACCCCAAATGATACTGCCTGAAAAATACCTGAAGTAAAGCTTGTCCATTTAGTCAGTTAAATTCCAAGCCACGACCTTTCACAATCAGCCAAACTAGGGAAGGGCAAGAGCCCATAATGATGCTGGAGGAGCTTTCCTGCTCGCCTGACAGAGTGGGTCCAGAGTTGTTGAGGGTCACGGCAGGGATTTTCTTAAAACAGCAGCAGCAGCAGCAGCAGTGACAAGGCATTTCGGTTGCTCTCACATGTAGAGGAATGTCCAGGCAGTGTAATATTAACAGCCACTGGTTTCATAACCGTTATGTTCTAAAAGAAAATTTAGGGGACTCACACAGGGCTGCCAACTTTTTACTTGAATAAGGTCATTTAAACAAAATCAGTCTTGTTATACCATAAATTGGCTTTTTAAAACCTCTCAAAAGGGAAGGCTTTGAATCAAACACATTTAGCTTTAGGAAAAACTTACTGTATTGGTCTTGGTTGGTATCATTTTGCTGGGACCCAGTGGACTTTTTCTGAGGAATTTGCAGTGACAATCGGGAACGCCTTGAACAACCTGCCAGAGCGGCGAGCTCAGGAAGCTCAGTCACTGACAGGGCGGTCTGGGAGAGGCCGCCCCCACAAGGGGCAAGTCTGGGTCTTGAGGGTCCAGCGGGTGGGCAATCTGGACTTGCAGTCTGCCATGGGAAGACATTTGCTGTGGCAAAATGGTCAAATGCAATTCAATGATATAGGGTATGCCTATACCTCAAAGCCAGTTACTTGAACTAAACATTGCATTTTCAACTTCTAGAAACAAGACTGACCTGCATTTGTTTGGTCTTTATACTGTGTGTTCACGTGGAAACGACACTTCTCAATCCTTCAGCAACTGTTTTTCTCCCCAGTGAGCAACCTCAGTTCTCAGAAGGAGGGTTCACCTCTCAGAGGAGGGAAAGAAGGCAAGACCAGTAACCGAGGGAGTTTCTGTCTGGGAATTTAGACATAGAAACTGGCTCAGTGGGTAGATGGCACTAACATGAAAGCTGAAACTTTGGCTTCTCTAAGAAGCCAAAACATAATTTCCCTTAAAATAGTTTGAGCAACAGGGAAAGACAATCCCATTTTCAACGTGTCTAATCTCTCTGGGCCACTGTGGGCATTGGTTTGAATTGCAAATATCTAAGTGGGTGAAATCTGCTCTTCTTTAATTCAATTAGGTTGACACAAATGAACAGCTGAGAAGAATAGCCCAAATGAGGGTCATTGAATGTGACCACAAACCTGAGTTCGTGTCTGCGATGGGCATAAATGCTGCCCATCAAACAGGTACACATACACGTTCCCTACTTAATTTTGTACTGTCACCTATTAAAACTTTAAGTCTGAATTCTTTACCTGGAGGTTGTGTGCTATGGCACTGGACAACATTCTGTTGGTCTCACTAGTCCTCTGTGAAACCCATGATCACTAGAGCAGGAAGGCTTAAAGAAATGACTGCCATTTCCCTCAACACTCCATCCCCATTCCTGCATCCCAAGGTACTGGTGGAGTTCTGGGAATATATTGCTTCTTTTCACTGGAGTCTTGTTGCTCATGGGATAGGGCCGAGGGGCAGGTAGCAGCTCTCACTGTTCGAGGTACGCCTTTGGCTAGTCCGGGGATGAAGAGGGACAATGGCAGGCCTAGGCCAGATTAGGGCCAAAGTGGTGTTTATACACCAATCTGGGAATCCTAAAGAAAGGGGACCCGATTAGGGGGCAAAGTCTTCCTGCAGGAAAGGAAAAAAACCCAAGCTAATGCCCCACCCTTGTTTCTATGTACAGGAATGCTAAGGTATTTACTCTCCCCTTCCAACATTTGCACAGTCTCAAGGAAAAGTAAACGGCACTCCCACTTTAATCCCATAGTGGTTCACAGCTCAAAATTCCTTCTCTGCTTCAAATGCAGTAGATCAAAGCAAAAGCTGAAAAGGGATAAGCATCCCTTTGCAAGGACTTGCCATGTGGCCTGTAGCTGCCGTGTTCCTTTCTGATGTAGACCTGGGAGGGTTTTCCATGGAAAGGTCTTTTTCTGACCAGACCTGTGGGAGTGTTTTGTGTCTAGGAATGATTGCCCGGGACGTGTGAGAGGTCCCAGAGCCGTGAGAGAAGTGGGTGATGTCACCTGCAAAAACGGAGAGACGCTACAGAACTTCCTCATGGTCGATAAGGTAACCCCAGAATACATACCTGCCTGTAGAGCTATCACCCCGTGTGAACCCCCTTCTGTGACATCACAGTGTGCTGGGATACCCAACCAGGGAAAAGGACAGTAAGAATTCTTTGCCGAGCTGGGGAGTAAGCTGGTGTCGTTGACCCCACACTGGTTACAGGCGCCATAAAGTAGACCTAAAGGGGAAAAGAAAAAGGAATATGCACAGTAAGCATTGGAGCTCAGCGGGTCTGGTGGTCGGAGGGCACCCTTGGGAAAGTCTTTGTAGCTGGAGTGCCCTTACGACAACCACTGAACATTGTGAGAAAGAGCGACAAGAAGCTTTGATTAGACTTTGTCCTGAAAGATGGAATTAAAATGTAAGTAACTTATCTCACATAATATCATTTATATCACAGGTGGCAAACACAAGGCCCTCAGGCTGAATCTTCCATCTTGTTTTATCCGGCCCGGCACCTTGTTTCTACCAGGCAGCAGTGCTGAGCTCCTTGCCCCTAGTTAAGGAGTAAGTTACATTTATACAGTCCTAAAATTATATTTGGCCCTTTGAAGGCAACCTCGAGGCTGATGTGGCCCCCAGTGAAAATAAGTTTGGCACCCCTGGTTTACACACTCATTAAAACAATGTGCTCCTCCTCAGGTTGATGGAAGACTGAGGTGTTGCAGCCTGTCAAGGCCTGGCAGGTCCACTCCAGATTTGGGCAGACGGGAGAAAGTGCACGGAGCCGGAGGTGCTTGGCATGCCTTTATTCGTGGGTGGGCGGGCCACGCACGTGGCAAACTGCATGTCAATCTAGTGAGGAGCCCCTACCTCCTTAAGTGCTAGAGATAAACAAAGCCGGCTCAAGCCAAAAGATTACATAACATAGCACGATTCTGTGCATGCGAGCCCACTTCCTGTTATGGGAACCATTTATCTGACCCAATCTCAAGGCTCTGAGAGCACTAGTCATCAGGCCTTTTCAAGGCTAGGGGAACACTGCTTCCCTTAGTTACCCCAACACCTGGGTGGGGAAGCCAGGCTGCCTCCATTTACCCTACAACTGAAATGTTGATTTTTAAGCAGTTTTTCAACAAAATTGTATGTTTGACTTTCACAGCACAAAGTGGGTCATTTTTACAAAGATATTCATGAGCCTCATCATTTTTTCCCAAGGGCCTGTCTTCCTTCTTTGATTAAAAAAAAGTTTTTAAAGATTTTATTTATTTATTTTTAGAGAGATGAAGGGAGGGAGAAAGAGAGAGAAACATCAATGTGTGGTTGCCTCTCACGTGGCCCCACTGGGGACCTGGCCCACAACCTAGGCATGTGCCCTGACTGGGAATCGAACCTGCGATGCTTTGGTTTGCAGCCCGTGCTCAATCCACTGAGCTATGCCAGCCAAGGCCATTCTTTGATGTTTATATATTCTCTTTTGAAGGAATGTCACCACCCTCATGGATTAGCTCCTCTTTGCTCATCCAGGTGTCTCAGCTGCCATCTCCTCCCCGCCTAACAACTTCTGTGTGATTTGAGTAGTTTTCCAAAATCACACCCATTAATTCTGTGAAGTCCCACATCTTTGTGAGCTTCGCGATTTCACTCTGCTGCCGATTTGCTTTACATTGCATTCTTATATTTGATGCTGGGAGGGAAGGCTGATTGACATGGGGATTTTATAGTAATCAGAGAGATGTTTGAGCAAGACAAATTTGTAATTTGTCAATTCAGTTTCCAAGTATGTAAGAACCAGTGGGAGATCTTATTAAAATGCAGATTCTTATTCAGTGAGAACGGGGTGAGACCTAAGGCCTGCATTGCTAACTAGCCTCCTGGTGATGCCCATTTTACCAGTCCTGCTGCATTTCCACGTTAGGCCCTTCTAGCTGCAAATTCTGCAAGTTCATTGACAGCAAACACTGAGGGGATGTGGACAGCCTGCTCGGCCTGGGCTGCAAGGCCGAGTGGCAGGGGATGGGTTACTTTCTCCAGCTTCCCAGGATCGCATCTTGGATAAAAGAAATTTTTTGTCCTCTCTCTCTCACACCTGGGCTATCCCTTCACTTGAGAAATTTATTTTTGATAATAAAGTACTGAAGTTTTCAAATAATTTACTTAAATATTTTATATTTACTTAAAATATAAACTATATTCAGAGGTATTCGTATAATAAAGTCACACCCAGTCTCCCACATTTTCATAAGCTTCCTGGGTGAGAGAATAGAGGGTAGGCACAGCTGTCCGTCTCAGGATACAGCCTTCGGAGTGTGTCACTAGGCTGCTAAGGTAGGGGCTCCCCTAGAACGCTCAGGAAACAGATTTCTGTGTTTTCGTGTGGGTGACCTCTGCCCAGGGCTTTATGACTCTCGTTGTTCAGCAAAATAAGTAGTTCTCTCCCCAGCCCAGTATCTTTCCATTCCCAGATGAGTTGAATGGAGGCAGTTTGGATTATTAGCAACAGGAGTTCCAAGGGCCACACCCCACTTCCCCCAGGAGAGGCTACAATGAACTTGGGTTCATAGCCTTGCGAAGGCAAGTGCAGAGCCCTGGGAAAGTGGGCAGCCAGGCAGCCAGGTTCATTTCTCACCTGAAGAGCGAATCATGCCAAGGCATCAGTCAGTGTATAAATAAGTAAAACCAACAGGAGTCCAGTGTGGAAAAGTTGCGATTCTCTAAGTAACAGAACCTCTAGAATGATATGACCTACGGAGACATCACTAAGGCCACACTCATCTACAGAATCCGTGACACCATCTCCATACTCTCTTCTTTCTCAGGCTGTGTTCTGAGGGTGGTCTTCAGTTGTGGTTTAATCCTCAACATTGTGGAACCGCCCTCCTTTACATTCACAAAATATCACCTGTATTCTGTCTCATTAAGGACACAGGGAACGTGGCTTTTGTTGTCCTATGTTCTTTGTCAATCGTAAAATAAGCAAGAGGTACAGAGAGCCTCTTGCTTTCCTGGCTCCCACCCATTCCCCTGGGCAGCGTGGTGGTTTTAATTGCCACGTCCAGGGATGCCGGGCGTGAGGAACGGCACTAGGACTTCCTGGGCATCATGTTGTAGCAGCTGCTGGAGATCGGACAAGATAGTCTTTCTGCTCTGTGCCATTTCACCTCCATCTAATGTCTCTTTTTTTAATAAAGAAACTTTCACTGAAGCTAAAATGCAAACTAGAAGTGCACATGTCAAACTCTGTGCTGCACGATTGCTGTATCACTTCTGTGTGTACTTTGCAACTTTATACCATGATAGGTAAAGGAATGGCTGGATCTTTAAAGACTGTCCACACAACCAAGCAAGGTTGGAGATTAGTCATGTCAGTCAATGTTGGCACAAACAACTTTTCTTTATGCACCGAGACCGGGGATCAAACCTGCAACTCTTCGGCTGTAGGATGACGGTTCAAGCAAATGAACCACACTGGCCAGGGGTCTTTCTCTTCTTAAGAGGATAGGTGACCTCGCCAGATAAACTTCTCTTATCTGGAGTCCTGTGCTTCTCCTAATAGCCAGGCAGTGATGGAAGCTCAGTGATGGATGGTGGACTGGAGGGGCTCAGGGCTGACACTGGGGTCAGGGGGCCACAGGGCAGTAGGGACCATCATCTAACCCTGCATGAGGCCACTGGGGGCTCTCTGGCTTGTTCACCCATCTCTTCACCTGCAGGTTTATTTATTTGTTTCTGTGATTATAGGGGAGCAGGTGGTTACATTTCTTGAGCATTATTATTAAGTATACTTGGTATAAGAAAAATGTACACAATAAATGTAAGAACTGCCTTAAACAAATTCATAACTGAGCCTATATAAAGATGAGGTTCATCTTCTGAGTAATTATTCATTGAATAATCTGTATGCATTGTTTTAAGATTGCATGTTATAAGCCACTCTACCATAACTCAGTATGTAGCTACTTTTTACTTGTTGATTCTATTTTTCTTCAGCCATAAAGTGGCAGGACTTGTCGTTTCAGTCACACAGAGATAAATAACGCCTGGTTCCTGTGTTCAGGTACCTTACAGGTAAGACAGGCACACAAGAAACAATGCTCTATGCTGCATTGCGAGAGGTACTGTGGGTGCACAACTGAACGATCATGTCAGTGCAGAGGAAGGAGAGGGGATACCTGGACACTAGGGGTTTGAGGATGGAAAGGAAGTGGGGAGACAGAGAGACAAGTGACGTAACACCCTGCTGACCTTGTGGGCTGAAGGTGTGACTGAGGGAGGGTGGGCACCCCAGGAGGCCTCTCGAGCCTTCCTCTTCCTCACCCACAGTATCCAATTCGATGCTGAGAACTGTTGTTCTTACTCTGGCCATAGCTTTTATTCATCATCTCCCTTCTTTATCCTCTTTATTCTTTCCATTTTATCCCTCTTATAATGATCTAACTGGCCTGCCAGCTGCCAATAGAATGATCTTCCTTTAAAACAAAACAGAACAGATCCCTGACCATACAATCTCCCTTTCTCACTTGTGGCTCTTCTTTGGCTAGACTGTTGCCAGCCTCCACAATCTGGACGGAGTCTGGTCTTCCTAGCTCATTTCCTGACACTCACACACCCACCCCTCTACCTGGTACAAGCTGAGACCCTTCAGAATGTGATGTATTTGTGATGTTTGCACACACAGACACGGCTCATTTATTTGCCACTGGCCCACCAGCCTTTTTTCCTGTCTCTCATACTGGCCAGCTTGTTTCTGCCTCTGAGCTGGTTTGGTATGTGCTCTCCATCCGAAAGACCCATCAGCTATATCTCAACACCAACACCTTCCCTGACCACCTTAGCTAAATAGTCTCCACATCACAGAGCTTTGCTTTTTGTAAGCTTCAGGACCACCGTGAGGGTGTAGGGTATGCTTTTAGTAATAGACAAAGATGCTCCCTCTGGCCAGTGCAGACCCATCCACCCTTTGGGCTGCACCTCTGTGCAGAGGATACACTGCTAACTTTTGTCCCTAACTGAAATTGCCTTGTTTATTTGCCTGCTTGTTCTTTGCCAGTATCCCCAATTAGTTGTATGAGACCAAAAATGTCCTCTGCTTTTCAAAGCCATGTCTTCAGTACTTGATGTGTGTCTTTAACTCCAGGGCTTAGAATATTGTATGAATTCAATAAATATTGGTCGAATGAATGAATGAATTCTGTGATGCCTGGATTGATCCTGTCTCTACAATGTCTAAGGCCTCTGAATATGCATCTTCTCTCCTCCAGCCGACTAGGAGCTTCCGGAGGTCAGAGAAGGTGCTTCATCGATCCTGTGTTGTTTAGTACAGATTCTGACACCTCCTGGGTCTCTAATAAGAATGTGTTTATATTAGTGCCTGAGTTTGTGAATGTCAATGAAAGGAAGAAAAGTGGTTCTAGTAAAATAAAGAAGTCTGAAGGAGAAGCTGTTCTCTAGGGGAAAACAGGGATCAATTTTGAGTGTGCGATGTCAGCTGACCAGTGAGATGAAAACGTCCAGAGGTGACGACAGGGAGGGTGGAACTCGAGAGCAGGTGGGGCCGAGGGAAGCTGCGGACATGGATAACAATATTAAGAAGGGAAAGGTTGGCAAATGCCGTAACGTACCCCGTCTTCCCAACTTAGGCCTTCTCAGTCGATAAACCTTTCTTTGCTCCACACTCTGATCTCTTGAATACTGGCCTTTCCTTTGGAACACTGGCACATGGACCCTGTGCCTGTAACAGACGGCCGCTGTAGCCCAGGCCAGTGTCCGCAGCAGATGCGCCCTGGCTGGGTGCCCTGCTCTGGGTCATGAGTCCTGAGAAGCTGTCAGGGCTGTCTTGCCTCAATGACCTAGGAGGGGGACCTTGGCTGGCACTGCTTGCCCTTGCTAGGTGTCACATTTGGAGTAAGGAGTTGATTTTTGACTCGGCCAGCTACCTGTGTGCTCCTGAGCCCTATGTGGAGTGATCCCCTGGTGACTGCAGAGCTGTCTTCAAGACCTGAAGAAATGATTCATCACCCTTACCCAATCTCCGACCACACAGCTCCCAGCGTGGCCCCGAACATCTAACCCACGATGTCCTGTGACTCTTTGCCCTATATAATCTGTACCCTGCCATTAGGGAATTTGGGCTCTTGAGTACTAGCTCCCCATTATCTTGGATGGCACCATTCATAATAAAATAGCCAATATTTCTCCACTGCAAAAACAAACAAAAAATAAAGAAAAACATAAAGAAGAGAGGTTATGGATGCAGGTCATAGATTGGGAGCCTGTGACCAACACCCTGCTGCCCCCACCCCCTGACCCATGGTACTTAAAAACTTTCAAATTTATTGCCTACCTCCCAAAATTAGGAGGTCCTCAAACAAATTTTAGATTTTCAATTTCCTGGAAATGTCAGATCTGGTGACACGGTGCCAAGGGGTGGCTCCCCTAGGGGGCTTTGTGTGCCCCCTCTCTGCTCCCTGTCACCTGCCTGGCTTGGCAGGCTTTCTGAGTTCACTTGGAATGAGAAGCAAAGAGGACACCAAGTGCTTCCAGTGAGGGCTGTGGAGGAGGGAGAGGGCCTGTGAAGAGTGAGAGGATTGGGAAGAGGCAGGAGGAGGGTATGGGGCAGCACAGTATGGAAAAGTCAGGTGAGCAGAGCAGATCAGCGAGCAAATGGGGAGGAGGTGGATGAGATGGGAGGAAAGTGACCGTTAACAAAACAGTGTTGATTTTGATGACTGAAAAATTAGTGATAGTCTTAGGTCCATAGTGGTTAAGAGCATGAATTTCAGCATCAGATGAAACTGTCAAAAACTTGGATCAGCAAGTTTTGGGGACTATAAGGTCACTTTTATAGTTATACAGAACACATTATTTTATTCTTTACATTTCAACAGTAAAAATAACTTCATTATGGTGAGTTTCATTCTATTTTGATCACTTTGTCCCCCTCCCCCTGAAGCAATTGTTCTTATAAATGTTTTTTGCTAATGCAAGTTTTCTTAGGACAATGACTTTTAGGTCTACAACATAGCAGAACCTAATAAATGGTTAACTATTAATAAATTTTTCTGCCTACCACTCAGAGATGCCACCACCTCAGATCTCTCTAGATCGATGTATTTTTCATATTTAAATAGAGAAACACTGCATTATTAAAAATGATATTAATTTATGTTCAAAAAGCCAGCCCAGAATCTAAGTGGGGCTTTCAAATGTCCTTCTCAGCAGCTGTTTAGAAATCCATTCTTTTCTCATCTCGGGAGGAAGGAGAACCGACTCCCTGGTTGTGACGATAAGTGTGCTGTGGGTGCACGCTCCCCGTTGCACTCACGTGATTGATTTGACTCCGAGCTCAATGAGTTCTTCCGAGTTCATAAGTTGTTTCAACCGACCCTGGATGTTTTAACAACGGACTACCTGCTTTTAGATCATCTTCTCTCCTAGGAACTCCTTATGCCGAAAGCAGGGAGAGAATTCTCTTGTCTTCTGGGAAAAATTCTTGAGAGAAATAGGCCATTTATTGCTTTCTTGGAAAATTTCTTTTCATAGTCATGTCTTCTTTAAAAAAGTTATTGTTCATTTTTAAAATGCATTTAAAGAAGACCAGTGAATGGATGGATGGATGGATGGATGGATGGAGAGAGGTGAGTTTAAAAAAGCAGATCAGTATAGTAACTGTGGAGTTTAAGTGGTGCATATATGATGAGTCCTTACAACTTTTTAAACATTTCTGTATGCTTGAAAATTTTTATAACACAATGTAGGGGAAAGAAGTCATGGTTCCAGACACCTAAAACTGCAATTGAAGTATCATGCCAGCAGGGGGTGGCACTGCTTTGACAATCAGATAGGCCTGTGATACAGAAGCTGGAATTTCACACTTGATTTACCTAAGTGGAACTTAGACTAGCTGAATTTATGCCAAAGTGTTTGAAGAGAATATTTGCAAGTATTTTTTAAAGAAGTAAAGTCTTAAGTATAATTCAGTCCCTTTGTGACCAATGCTCAATTACTGTTAACTATAAAGCCTGATACCTAGCTCAAAGTCTCTTCCTCCCAGTAAGCAGGTAGAGCTTGCTTGGACTTGGACTTCACCTGCAAAGCGCCCGGACTACTGAACTTCATGTCAGCTGGTCAGCCCTCCACTGTGCCGTCAAGCTACTTAGACTGAGCAGAGAGCTAAAGAGTAAAGAAATTTTCTGCAAAAGTGGTGTCTCTCAAGATTCCTTTCATTTGTTCCCCCTGGGGATTTGTCTTTAGTGTTGGAACTTTAGAGTTGATATACTACAGTCCTTATTTTACTGCTCTTTTATTTTATTGCATTTCCTCTTTTTTACCTTCATGTCCTATTCCATCCCACCCTCCACAGCAATGACAGCCACTCCAGTGTGTTTCCTATATATCCTTGGATGTCCAGGCTTTCGGGAATATTGCTAGTGTTGTTTTTGACTGTGTTTTAGTTATGAACATCTGCTCCTAGTCTGATGCATGGAATTCCTTGGCCCATGCCTTTAACTTTTCCTTCTCAACTGTGGATCCCCCAGCTTGGGTGACCACAAACTCTGCAGGCCCCCTTTTGAATCTATGGAAGTATTCCTCTGGAACACACACTGGGAGTGGGGTACAGGATGCTCAGAGCCTTAAGTTCGTGAAAGTCTGCCAGGTGGTCAGTCAGTTCTAACTCGTAACAGCAATGCATGAGACTTACTGCTTCTCTGCATGTCCAACACCTGACATTACCACACTTTCTAAATTTTGCAATCTGACTGGGGTAAAGTGATATCTTGTTTGAATTTGCCTCTCTTTGACTAGTAACAAAGTTGTGCATTGCTTTCTTATGGTAGCTATTTAGATTGCTCCTTCTGTGAATTGTTTGGCCCAGTTTTACATTGGGTTATTGGTCTTCCACAGGATGAGGCTCTAACTTTCCACTGGAGGCTACTTTACTCTTTCCCAGTGCTCTCAAAAATAAAACCAGTGAGACCAAAGCTATAACAATGGCTTAAGATAGTGGTAATTATTTTATACTTTAATGCCTTGTTGGCGTCCTTCCTAGTGCTAATTGCAACTTAAAACTGTATTATTTACTTGTGATTTACTTGTATTTGACCAGTTTCCCCCACTAGAAAATACACTCTATGAAGGCAGAGATCCTTTCTGCCTTATCTAATTGTTTTATCTGTGCACCTAGGAAAGTGATGAGTGCAAAATAGGTGTCTGATAAAGAGCTATTGATTCTGTTCATTAGTTGAACATTAAGCTACACATGCCAGGTATTTAGTTGGCCCTGGGGAGTCACAAGACACAATGACTGCCCCCAAAAAAGCTCATCCCTCACCTGGGGAAGACAAGAATTCAAAGAATTGCAACAAACTGTGATATGTGCTAGTTCAATTGGCAACTTGCCTCGGTCAGAAGACTCAAACCCTTCCATAAAAAATTCCACTACACAGAAATAACTAAAAATTAAGCAAGGATTCTAAAGCACACAAAAGACAACAACAAACCATAATTTTAAGTGGTTTTATAAAGCTGTGCTCTTCCCATGTAGGGCAGAGGTCACAACACAACAGGCAGGGAAATGAGCCCAAGAGAAATGTTATCCTCTTTGCAAGAGAAATGCACATGAGGCAAACCTCTCCTCCAGGGATCTGATGGAAATTCAGCTGGAAGGCTGAGCTTCCACACTATCTCAGGAGCCTGCTTTTCTGGTTTGGGGATTCTATTTTTTTAAATCCATGTCAGCTCCTGGAGAATGACCCATAAAATAAACTCTTGGAGAAAGATCTAAAGCCGAGTTTATCCAAAGCTCAAACAATTGCCAGACACACCCATCAGCTAAAGACAGTTTCTCCCTTGGCAGTTGTTTTCCTGATGCTCAGTTACAGGCTGTTTTATTCCCATGATCTGATTATGAAATGTCAGGCCCTGCAACATCAGATGCCACAAGGAGAGATTTTCAAGTCTGTGATGCTCACTGGGAAAAAAAGAGCCTCTTTCACCTTCTCCAAGCATTCTTTGCTACCAGGCTTAGTTACTCTTGCTCAATGGACAAGTTATAGTTCCCCCAAAGAGGCTGCTTCCCAGTGTTGTGGGCCCATTTATTGTCGGACCTGCAAAGGACCCAGGAGCTTGCAAACTGTGTTCTGCAGTCCCAGGGTTCCTAGGGCATGAGGGGGCCTGGAGGGACATTCATCTCTTTCCTGAGCCAATCTCCTCCCAAAGGGGAAAGGACCTAACCAGAGCAGAAATCCATTTGCTGGGTACAGTTGAACCACTATCCCATTGCACTGAGAATGCTAAACTCCAGTGGTTCCTTGCTTAATTCACCTGCATTTCCATGGGCATTTCCTAACATGGGGATTTGGACATTAGCATTATTTTTCTGAGAGAGAGAAACCTGAGATAACAAAAATAAACTGGAAGTTTTGCCAGTCTCTTCAATCTTACTAGAGTACAATGCTATGACCTCTCAATGCCTCATAGCATGAACTGCCATCGTAAGAATGTGAGTACATTCATTCATTCATTGGGTCATCAAACATGTACTGAGTTACTGCTCTGTGCTGGAGAACTGGCTGTGGACACGACGTGGGGGCTGGTTGCTGGGTGTTTATACTGCAGGTAAACAGGACACTAAACGTAAGGAAGGTGGGAAGAGGGGAGAACAGGTGGTTGGGGAAAGGCCTCTGCGAGTTCAGTGAAGGGTGAATGGTTCAGTATGATTAGAGCACAGAGCGTGAAGACAACGCTTAGATAAGGAGCCCCTCTGAGCGAGATAGCAGCTCCACTTTCACACCTGCCTCCCTGTTGTTCCAGGTGCTGGTGCCCTCCCCAAACTGCCCGGCACGTCCTTTCAGAATACATGCTAATGCTGTGTGTGTGCCCGCACCCCAGAGCACGTCTGCAGTGGGGAGGAGACTCCTGTGTGACCTGAAGCAGTTCCCACTTCTGCCCACACCCCAAGTCCCATGAGCAATTGTGGCGGCAAGCCGGTTAATCATTTCTGCGTCCCAACTGTAAAGTTACATTTCTGCTGAGGTAGTGGGTCCCCTGTAAAATGGTCAATCATAACGAGACAGAGTTGAGTAATTAAATTAGGTTCAATTATAAAATAGTTTTGAACAAACAGTGGGCATCTGATGGGGAAGCTTTTCAAAGTGTCCCTGCCTTATGGCCACCTCATTCCTAATGAGTATAAACACGCCTCCAAGTGGGACCTGGGCGTGTATTTAGAGAAAGTCCCTCAGGTGTCCAGGTGCACATTTGTGGTTAAAATGAACTCATCAAGACTATTCACTTGCAGAGAAAAGGACATTTTTGGAAAATTCTAGATGAATTTTTGAACATATTTATACAGGGGTGGGCAAAAGCAGGCTTACAGTTGTCATACAAATAAAATACAATAATAAATAAATAATAATAATATAAAAACCAACTCTGCTTCATAGATGCACAACTGTAAGCTGACTTTTGCCCTCCCCTGTACTGGCTTTATTATGGTGATAGAGGACAGATGTCAGAGTAGTTTCAGTAAGAGTCATCCCCATAACGTGTCCTAGAAATTTATTTTTTGGTATTTTTCCATTGGATCCTTAAAGTTGGGCCTTCATTATAATAAGGAAGGCCCGAGTAAATTCCCTCTCCACCTTTATTTCCTCTTGCACAGACCAGCACGTGAATTATTTTCTGGCCAACTGGATCTACCTGGAAGATGTATGGTGCCAGCAAATTTGAGTTGGCGAGATCAGAGAAGGCTTTTTATTATTAATGACAAGCCTGGACAAGGCAGCCACTGCTCTGGTCTCATGAAGCCGTGGTAAAGCCCAGCTGGGGAGGCACTGCAAAGAACACACTGTGGTTTAGAGAGGACTTGAGCATCTTCCTCCATGGTCTGTTTGGTTGGGGCAAATCACACGCAATGTGTCAAGGAAACATTTTTTTTAAAGAAGCCACTTGCCAATAAAGACAAAGATATATATAGTAGGTATGGTGAGTGCCAGTGAGGGCACAGAGAAGTGGGTGGATTCAGGAGACGGAGGCCCCTGAACTGACAGCATGCTGGTGGACCAACAGCCTGTCAGGGAGCAGGTTGGGGAGGGGCCAGAGGGGACGGCTGGGAGCCTGATCTGCACTCCTGGGTGGACGTCAGCTGACCACCTGGTCCACTAAATGCTGCAGTTACAATTACGGCATAAAGTCCAGTGACATTTACTTTGATTTAGAATCATAGAATGCTATTCTTATCTTCACGATCTCTGCCGTACAGTTATTAAAACAAATAGAGAAGTAAAAGAAACTGTGTACTAGAATTAGAACTTTTAGAAGAACTTTGGTCAGGAGATTTTTGTTTGGTTTTGTTTTGTGATTTATTTTTAACATTTTTAATGAAAAATTTCAAACATACAAAATAGAGACAATAGTGATGAAACCCAGGTATATACTTCACTCAGATTCCGCAGTTATCAATTCACGTCCAACCTTATTTTACTTACATAAAGGGTCCTCTCTCACAAAAGAATTGAGAATAATTGACATATAACACTGTTTGAGTTATACAACATGATTACTGGACATGCATGTATATTGCAAAGTGATGACTGCAGTGAGGTTAGTCAACACATCCATTGCCTCACATAAATACCTTCTGTGTATGTGTGGTGAGAACATTTAAGATTTACTCTGTTGGGGAGGAAAAGTTTCTCCTCTATCCTTGTTGACTGTCCTGTCTGGTTTAAGGATCACATCGATGTGGGACAGATAAGAGGAGAAAAACCCAGGCTTAATTTTGTGCATGACTTTGCTCCAGAAGAATATGAGGGTCCAGAGACAATCAGCCAGTTGAGGCTTATCTGCCATCCAGAGCCAAAGAGAAAGGGGTAGGAGTCTGGGACTTCCAAGGGGAGGGAGGCGGTTTACATGAAGATGAAAAAACAAATGTTTGGTAAACAGATGTTTGCTATGCCGAGAGGAAACAATGAGACACAGAGAGGACTTTGAACAGGCAGGCCTTGCTGAGTTCACCACCCCTTTCCTCACTCTCCCAGCCCCTTCCACCTCCCACCCCCCTCCTGGACCACACCTGGATCTCCTGGTAACCTCTGGTGATAGCTCATCTTCCTGAAACAGGCCCTCTATCTAAATTATTTTAGGCATTTAAGGGGAGGTGAGAAGCTCTTCCTCAGTCTTTTGTTTCTTAAAGATAATCAGCCTAAAATAATCCTCATGCCAATGAGACATTTTGGGGTGGCAAAATCCTGCTTCCCTCCAACTCTCTTAGCATTATCAGGTCTATAAGAAGCGTGGCTACCTGTTGTCTGTCACCTTGCTGCAATCAGATTTCCAGAGCTCATTCATCTCAGACGGAATCTGGGCGCACATGTATTTACGACTGTAATACCTCTGGGCAAATTGAAGACCCCTATATCATTCTGTAATGACCTTCCTTGCCTCTCGTTAGGGTTTTTGACTTAGATCCCATGTTATCTGATATAAGTATAGCCACCCGTGCTCCCTCCGGTTTCTGTTAGAATCTCTTCCCATCCTTTCACCGGAGCCTGCGTGTGCCCTGAAGCTGACCTGAGTTTCTGGTAGGCAGCGAAGATTAGGATCCTGTTCTCTTTTTTAAATCCATTCGTACACTCTCTGCCTTTTGATTAGAGAATTTAATCCATTTTTGTGTAGGACAATTATTAATAGGTAAGGGTTTAATAACACCGTCATATTGTTTTCTGGCTGTTTTGTGTTTCTCTTGTTCTTTTCTTCGTTTGTTGTCTTCCTTTGGGAACTGGTGGTTTTCTGTGGTGGTATGTTTGTTTCTCTGCTTTTCCCCATTTCTGTATCTACTCCCAGTTTGCACTTTGTGGTTACCATCAAGCTTCCATGAAATGCCTTGTAGATGTAACAGCCTGTTGTTGGCAGCTAGCAACTTAACTTCAATCATACGCGTACACAAAAACTCTACCCATTTATGTTTTTGATGTTAAAATTTACCTCTTTAAATGTGCGTACCATTAGCAAATTATTGTAGCTGTAGTTATTTTAAATATTTTTCCTTTAGCCTTTATTCTAGACGTAAGTGATTTATATACCATCATATTGCAGTCGTAGAGTGTTCGAATATGGACCATATACATATCTTGACCAGTCTGTGTCTAGCAGTGCTCATGTCTTTAAACTGTATGAACTAAGCCTTAAGTCCATTATGTTCAGCTTTTGAATCCTTTCTGAGTGGTTGTTTTACTGCTTTTGAAACCCTTAAAGCTTTGGTTTGCATGATGGGAATCTTAAAGACACACACACACACCTTTGAGTATGATCCCCTAACCACAAAAGGGTCTTTCTCATTTGGCCTCTAGCTCACTCCTTCACAGTAGCAGACCAGCTGCTATGAGTCCCAAAGAGCACAGTGGCATTCTGAACTTGTAAGCGGGGGTGGGAAAGGAGGAGAGGTCACGGGGTCAGGGTGTGAGCTGCCACTGAGAGCTTTCCAGGCTGAGACACGGACACACTGGTCCCTGCAACAACTGGAGTGTGTGGGCAGGGAAGGGAAGGCTTGCGTACTCTGCCTTTCATTGGTTTCCCCCTTCGTGTCTTTCTGACATGTCAGTGACTTTCTCTGAACAGAAATAATTAAGTATTACTGTTGTTTTAAATTTTGTTTGGGAGTTAGACTGAAAAATACGTGATAGCTCATGGGATGTTAAAGCAAAAATTAACACCTCAGGAATTTTCGTGTCCTTTTACAAATGAAGAAACTGAAGCTCAGAGAGGTTGTTAGGTTTTAGCTGGCTCTCACGTCCAGTGAGACACAGAAGCCAGAGACAAGTGCAGGTCCTCATCCCCCCTTTCTTCACCTGAGCGCTTTGACGCACATTTTACCAGGAAGAACTGGGGTCCTTTCTAATGAGGATTTAGTGATGCACGCAAAAGTCAACATTCAGAAGCCTGCTCTTTCTGTTTATGGGTGTTAAATATAGCATCATGGCCACTGAAAATAATTTTCAGATTCCAAACTTGAAAATGTCCTTCAGCTTCATTCCCTCTCTTGGGTTATGAGGACATATTTCCATTTTATTGCAAATTGAACATAAGCAGTTTTACTATGCAGCCAGCAGTTTAGCAAGACCACTTTAAGTCGCAGACCTCTCCAGATGTATCTTGAGTGAACTTGAGGTTGTGTATAACCATTTTCAGTGGTGTGTTCCAACTGTCTTTGAATGGGCTATGGACCGTACTCTGGTAGTTTCAATTTTATAAATTTATATAGTCTGTATTATTTTCATTTTTAGGACCGGATCTTTATGGAAAATGCAGGTGCAGTGAAGCAGCTCTGCAAACTAACCAACGACCTTGAAGAAAGAACAGAGGCGTTAGAAATATGGAACTGAAAGCTGGCCAGGCTAAAGTGGCTCAGTAGCTGGAAGCCCTCAGCCAGTGAAGCCAGCTCAGGCAGGTACACCCAGGACTGCCATAGGCGCTTGGAGAAAGGCATGGAGTCTTTCTGTAACTAGATCAACCAGTAACCATTAGCTTCTGATAGTTAAATCTCTATTCCTTTAGAATGTTTTGGAACACAATTACCTTATATGGTCATTTTCTTAGTTTTTCTGTTGCAGCTTTAAAAATGAGACATAACATCAGGCATCTATTTAAGAGCAGTTGTTACAAGAAGTGTTACATTTTAGTAAAAGGGTAGTTTCTCCTTTAACTGGGAGAGGCAGCCATTTCTAAATTTAGAAAACCAGTTTGGTCCTTGAGGGGGAAAAAACTTTTTTTTTATTACTTAAGGAGGTAAATGCACATTTCCTGGGGTATAATTTTAAGAAAAAGAAATGTAACATTTAATGCATTCACTTATGCTTACTAAGGTCCTTTCCCACAAAAGGAACTCTCAATTGCTTTGACTTTTCCTTTTTTAAATTACCACTGTATTACAAGAAAAGTCATACTGCTGTGTAGTGACTGCCTGGGCCTTTGTCATCCAACTCTCAGAGAGGCGTTTGAATAGTAATTAATTCTCTCTCCTTCTTTTTAAAGCAAATTTAGCAGAGCTGTTAGAGCTCCTCCAAGAAGGGCCATTCCCAAAAGATCCAACAAGGTAAATACACTTACATTGATAAAGAATAGAGAAAATATTTTCCATACCAAGAAAGTCTTTAGAGAAATTGATCAAGATTTTTTTGTTCATTTATTTGTTGATGAATTTCCTAGTTTGCAACCTTCTACACTCAGGTATTTAAATACTAACCTTTTAATAGACATTATTTGGTTTTAATATCTATTTATATTATTATACATAATCTCTATATCTATTTAACATCTCCAAGGAAGGCTTGGAGAAATGAGTATAGGACATGCTCACTCCAGAATTATTATTCTGCTGGTTTTGATTTTTAGGGCCCCATCAGGTGGAACTCCGTGGCCTCCACACACGTATGGCCCTGGGCTGCCAGCTCTGTGTGGATGCCTTCACTCCTCAGAGGGCCTTATCTTTGACTTCAGAAGATCCTGAAGGGATTCCAGTTAATCCTCAAATCCCTGTTTTCCCTTTGATGTTTAGTAGTATATATGCAAATGGAGAGTAGGTATTCACTTGCTTGCAAAGATTAAAATGTGATGGCTTTATTAATGAATAGAGGACTTTCATCTAGTAGGATACCATTTACAGTAAAAAGTGAAGGTTAATCATGTATTAACTTGAAGGACACCCTCTCCGTTGCAGCGCAGAGCCAGAGAGGGAGAAGCTGCAACCCTCCCTTTGTAGCTGCAGTTCAGCTGGAAATGGCCTGCTCCCTCTGACGAGACAGTGGTCCACGGTCCTTCCTGGAGGAAGACAGTCGTGACCCCATCCTGATGTTAGGGCCATTGCCTTGGTTTTCTCTCTACTCTTCACGTTATACTACATTGAAGTATCGTAAAAAGATTCAGAAAGAGTTTAATATTCTACTAAAAACTACTACAATGCTATGTTGCTGCTAAGCTTCTTGTATATGTAAGATTGTTCTTGGGCACGTTACTTAATTGCATTGGACAATAGAGATAATAGCAGTGTGATACCTTATGGAGATTGTTGTTAGGATTAAATGAGCTGAAGCCCTTAGCACAGTGCTCAGCACTTAGCCGGTTGCTCAATAAGCACAGAACCTTAAAGATGCTGTGTCAGAAAGGTGCCCTCTGTACTAACTGGTTTGCAATGGGATGGAAGGGGTGGTATCTACATCCATAGCGACTCTAATAGGTGCACTTTGGTGACGTGCAACCTCTGTAGCTTGCATGTTGCATCCACAGAATCTCTTTATTTTACAGTTACCTCAGAATATTAACTAGGATGCATGGTCCCTAAAAGCAGGCTCCATGTCTGCCTTCCTCACACTTTGTCCCAAGCACATAGTAGGTATTCAAGAAATACTTGTCGAATGAATGTATGAATGGAGAGCTCAGTCTGAAAATATCCCTTGAAGTCTCATTGTTTAAAATAAAAACATTAAGTGGCTCAGTGTCTTGGATGTGTGGGTGGGTGGGGGTGGGGATGCAGACACAGAGTCAGGAAGTGACATGGGTGTTAAAGAGCACCCATTCAATGGGGAGGCCTTTTGCAGTCGATGTCCCAGGCTTGTGGGAGGCAGATAAAAGTGAAATGTGGCCTCTTCAACTGAATAACTGCAAGTAACCAGGGAAAGGCAAAGAGCACTGTACCTGAATGGGATACATATTACAGATGCTCAGAGTGCAGCAGGAGTATTATGGGCCTGGGCCTTCAAGAAGGAGCAGGCACTGGCGGGGTCACAGGAGCCGTAGGAGAGGTTTTGCATGACGTGGTGTGAGCAGAAGCCTGGAGCTGGCGCTGGCTTCAGTGAGGGGCTGGGTGGTGGTTGGTTAGGGAGGAGAGTAGAACGTAAGGCTGAAAATACCAGTTAGGCTCAGCTTCCGGATCACCAGGTCAAGGAGTTCATTTGGTAAGCCGCGAGGACCTTTTGAATGATAGCAATATCTAAGTTGTAGGGTACTTCCTTCTTTTACAGACAGAAGAATGGAGGCAGCGTAGCATCGTGGTTAAAAGCACAGATTCTGGAGCCAAATGTTGCTCCGTTCATACCCTGCCTTTGTGACTTACTAGCTATGTGACCTTGGGTGAGGAGGCTGCCTTCCTGGGCCTCATTCTCCTCTTCTCAAAAATGGTAATAACACTACCTGCCTCACAGGACTGTTGAGGATTATTGTGAAGATGAACAAAAACAGTATGTGTGAAACATTCAGAGGAATTTATGGCACATGATAAGAGCTGTATATGTGTTCACCATTATTAGTATTTGAGAAATTCAAACAAAGACCAATTTAAAGCTATTTCTTAACTACCACCATCCTTCAATTTGCTTCTGTTCAAAAGCATAATTCTACCCTGTTCCCCAGGAGGAAGAAAACATAACACTCCTCACAGCATTAGTAGGAAAACTCGGATTTAAGGAGCACCTGATTTACAGGGACAGAAAGCCTGCTATCTTTTCAGCCAGATTTCCCGGATATGGCACAGCTGTCTGTCCTGCCGTCCTTGGTCCGTTCCCCACTGCAAGTCTTCATGCCAACATGCAGCAGTCCTACAGCTCTGTCTCGGTCACTTCCTAGAGACTGCGATTTACTTGTTTTCATATCCCCATGGTGTTCTACATATTAGTGCTTTACGAATATTTGCTGAGCAGATAAATAAGGCACAGGTCCAGCACTGTCCCTTAAAAACAGGTGACAGAATTAGATGTGACAGATTTGATTTGGCACTATTTCACGCCACCAAAAACTTCTCCACGGTCTGCATGATGCCTGACATTCTCCCACTGGGATTCATTCTATCATGTCTTAAAAACCTTTCGATTTTGAAAAGTATTTTATTAAAAGAGGTGGAAATTTGGGTTCTGACAGTACTTTGTGTGTTAGTTCCTCTTCTCTCATAAAGCTTCAAGAAAAAGGCTAAGCGGAAGGCACAGACCGTCATCCCCCAGGACGTAAGGGAGAAGGAGAGATCCCTGTAGCCTGGAGTGTCAAGGAAAAGGAGGGAGTTGAGGTGGGTTTGAGAGAGCTTTGTTTTCAGGGGGACAGGGAGGAGGAGGGAGACGTAGGCTGAAGGGAGCACACCAGCCACCCCGAGGGAGCAGCAGGCCCCCCGCTGGGAGTGATGCCTCAGGTGCCCTCCTCTCAGCGTTGCCGCTTTATCACTGATCAAGACTGAATCCTTTCACAGGTTTATTCTGCAGGAAGAAAACAGTGGTGTCCTACCTGGGTGTCCCAGACTGTGGTTATCACTCTCATTGCTGTGATGGCATTTTGGTAAGAAAAACTTCAATGTTATGCTCCGTGAAGCTCCTTTTCTTCCCATCTTCCTTTTCTCACTTGTGAACCGAAGCCTGACCTTTTATTTAGTTTGAAGACAAGGCTCCCTTTAAACTGCACAGTGACCTTTGATGCAGCTTGGAGGTGAGGGAGCCTTTTACAAAATCCTACTTGGAAGAAAAGCAGCACAGGTTTCCACACTTAAATGTGCAATGAAGGATTTTTTTTTTTCAGTTAACTGATATTTTTTAACAGCTTACTGTGCCTTCTACGTGTGTGTGTTTAGTCTTGCCGATAACTTTCTCAAATCTATTAGTCTATGTGGCAGAAAAGAGCGAGTGAGCAATCAAGTACAATCTACTGTCCCCTGAACATTCACATTTAGTGGGATTCTTCTAGATTCTTCAGTAGAGACTTCACACCAAAGGATTATGAGATTACTCCAAGATGTGCAATATGATGAAATTGCAGCCAAATGGACTAGTAGTTAAAGCAAACAAATACGGTATGCTCAGAAGTATTTGCCAGGCAAGCACTGGGTTCCTTTCGACTGCCATCCCCCCTCTGCCAGGATGTGGGGTCAGCCCCTCCTGGGAGGCAGAGGTCTTCTCTGGCCTCTGGTCTTCAGGCTCATCCTACTGCTGGGATGGCCACTCAGCCTCTGGGCCCCAGTCATCTTGCCTCTGTCCTCCGGGGCTTCTTGTTTTCAGTCTGACTATTCACACGGTGAAAGGGATATTTATCTATCCCCTGAAAAATGCTTTGTTAGTGTGGGAAAGGACTGGCTTCTGGCTTGTCTCAGGGGAGATGCTCGTCCTCAGAGGGAAAGGAAGGGACATGCCAGGGGCTCTGCTTCATGGGAAGCGGCTCCTGCTCTAGGAGACAGAGTGGGCCTCTGCCTGCGTGTCTCCCCTCACCATTTTAACCTCCCTCTTGCCCCTGCCCACTGTGGGAGGCATTCTTAAGGATTTGGCCCAGAATTCCTCTTTGAAGCCGTTTCACTTTTCTCACTCTCCTAAGTGAGCTTGTGTTCTTCTGGGATGCCCGGCTTGGGAGAGTGTGAGCACACACCTCCACAGACACACAACATTTTCTAGGTTCACGTGTTCCCCTGAAAACCCAGGGAAAGGCTCCTGGGAGTCTGAGTTTGATGCAAAGAAGCTGCTTTTGAAACGTGCTTATTCGATCTTACGGATTCCAATAGTATTGACCACCGAGACCATACGTGGGAGGAATTAGGTTTACTACCCTGTTTGTGACCTGTGGGCTACCTCAGAAGGGGCAGAGCCAGAGTTTGCCCCCAAAGAAAGCAGCCGATGGGCATGCTATTTATTCTGCGATTCTAGAAGTTCTCTGGGTTATGCGTTGAAGCAGATGCCAGAGACAAATCAGACAGAGTGTTTAAGGGTTAGTAACAGGGACATAGAAGAGGGGGGGTGTGGGAGAACCAAGTAAGGGAGACTGGACCACAACGAGCAGTTGTCAGAGTGACACAGCAGAGTCTGCCTGGTGGCACCTTCGGGGCTCAGCAGCCTCCTCCCAGGCCGGGCTGTGCCTGCTGCACAGGACCCCGCCGCTGCTGAGAACACTCTGGGAAGCCCTGCTTTATGAGTGGAATTCAAACACGTGGCACATGCTTTGTGTATATTTAATGATGGAAATCCACCACCTTTGATGGGGAATAAAATAATGAGGAGATGAGTCTACAGAATCAGGTGTGAAGTCAAACCAGCAGGAAATCAAGTCTGGTCACCCTGTGTCAGACCCAGCACACAGTGGGGTTGTCAGGTCGCCCTGTGTCAGGCCTAGCGTGCAGTGGAGTTGAAAGTTCACCAAGGAGAGTTTCTTGTGTGACTCGTGAATGGGTTCTAGACCCCTCATTCCCACCCAGAAGAGGAGAATGCTAAGTATTTGGATGCATGAGCATCAATGGGAATAACTTCCCAAAGCTCAGAACCTTTAAGGAAAGCTTCCATTTGGTTATGTAAGTTCTGTTCACTAGAGGGGAAAGGCACACTCATTATGTTGAAGCCATGTAGTGTGGAAATGGATGCTTTACTGCATTTTTTTCCTTCCTCTGTCCAATTTGGCATATTGTGCTCTGAAAAGACAGGCAGCTGGCAGGTGTCAGCGGTGGCCAAAGGCATTGGCATCCACAATTGACTGAACCTGAGTCTCCTCTTATCCCCCCACGACCCTGTGTGGACACCCTCCACCAGTGGGATGTGAACTTCGCTCTGACTTTTTACTGCCGGGAGCAGAGGGCTGCCTCCAGCCATTGACACGCTTCCTCTTGTAATCTTCCACTAGTGACAGATGCTTTTGAAACAGCTTGCCAGGGCCAAGGGGCTGCTCTGTGGAAAAATCCATCTGTGTGGACTGCCCCAGGAGCCCCTGAGCTCCAGGAGGATGAGGGTTTTTCTCACCAGAGCAGAGAAGCATCACTGGGCTGGTTTCCACGGCATTTCTGTTGACCGTGGCCGCCCCTCCACCCTCCTCTGTGTGGCCTGTGTGTGTGCATCTCTGCCCAGTCGGTTGTGAGAGATATGTCTGGAATCAAATCTGTCACATGGTACTGTCTCATTATTTTTTAAACAGTGCCTTGATGATAGTCTCCCTTTACATACTTAGCTTAAAAGATCAAGACCGACGTGCCCCAAGTCTCCTCCCGAGGTGAGACTTCCGGTCTTGCTTTCCTCTGGGGAAAGACCCTTGAAGGCCTCTTTCATTAATCCTTCCATTACCCCTTTCCAGCAATATCACAAGCTCTCAGGAGCATGCCCTGCTGCCCACAGCCACCTCCTCCTCCTCAGGTAAGAGCTGCACATTCCTCACCTCAAACCCAGCCTGCGTTTCTTGTGAATTGTCCACAGAAGAACTTGCCTGTCAGGGTGACCGTGTCTCCCCTTCACCCTCTGCCCCATGCTGTGCAGTGCCTACGATGACGTCTCTGGCCACCACAGAATCCTCCTTCCAAATTCCAGAAATCACTTTCTGTGAGATCCTGCCACGTCGGGAGATCTATTGCTGCCCTGTCTGGGGAACAAGAAGAGTCCTTTCCAGTCCTGTGTGAAGACAGTCCAAGGAAATGGAACCTCATCAGAGGTTATAGGCAAGTAAATGATGTTCAAAGAGAAACAAGTAGAGCTTTGAACCTGAAGTGTTTTTTTCCTTTGTCAATATTTACCTGAATCATCTCTCAATAGTTCCAGATAGTGATTCTACTCTTCTATTTAAGAAGGTGAGATCTTTAAAAACACAAATAAACAAACTTGCAATCATTTATAATAGTCGTCTAGTAACCTCATATAAATGGTGGTTCCATAAGATTATAATGGAGCTGAAAAATTCCTGTCACCTAGTGACCTCATAGTGTTGTAGGGCAACTCATTGCTCACTTGTCTGTGGTGAGGCTGGTGTGAACAAACCCGCTGCACCGCCAGTCATATAAAAGTATAGCCCAGAAAACTACGCACAGCACAAAATGCTTGATAATGCTTACATGACTATGTTACTGGTTTATGAATTTACTAGACTATACTTTTTTCATTATTTTAGAGTATACTCTTTCTACATATAAAAAAAGTTTTCTGTAAACCAACGTGCCATGTTACTTGGGGAGCAACCTCACTCATCTCGTATTTACCACCTCTCTTGATTGCTTCACCTTCTCTTATGCTGGGTTTAATCTCATGTTGGTTTGTAGCCTTGGAGCAGTAGGCCATGCCATGCAGCCCAGGTGTGGAGTAGGCTGTGCCATCTGGGTTTGTGCAAGTGCACTCTGTGATGTTCTCGTAACAGTGACATCACCTAACGGCACATTTCTCAGAACATATTCCCATTGTTAAGCCATGCATGAATGTATTGAACTCCCTGCCTGAAGATGAAGTTTTGATTGATTCAAGTGAAAGGGTCTCATTTGTCTGCTGCCAACAAAGATAGCAATAGTTGCACAACTGAAGTAATCATGTGTGGATGGGTGGATTTTTTTTTCTGGCTCACTTAGAACTTAAAAAATGATGTAGCATCTGGGCTCTCTGCCCAAACCCAACAGGGTAAATGCAAAAGGCTTTAGAAATTATAATGAGTGCAGGGTAAGCTTTAAATCAATGGAAAACACAAGATTGGCATTCCATTTTCTGAATGGAAATTCTTCTTCCTCCTAGACACGCATGCACAGACACATGCATGCACACACGCAAAGATGCTTTTTTAAAAAAAATTATTTATTTACTTTCAGAGAGGGGAGGAGGGAGGGAGACAGAGAGAGAGAGAAACATCAATGTGCCAGAGATGCATTGATTAGTTGCCTCTCGCATGTCCCCAACCAGGGACCTGGCTCACATCCCAGGCATGTGCCCTGACTGGGAATCAAACCAGCGACCCTTTGGTTCTCAGGCCAGCACTCAATCCACTGAGCCATACCAGCCAGGGCAGAGATGCTTTTTAAGTAACAGAATTTTATGTTAAAGAAAACATGGAAACTTGAACAAGGGCTAAAGGTGTAATTATCTCAGTAGGATCAAATACAATATATCCAAATGTATGCTAATTTACTACTGCTTTTAGAAATCTAAACACACATGTTAAGTGTCTAAAATACTAATAATGGTGATGCAAATAATAGCAATAAGTAGTGTTGGTATAGCTTGTTAGGATGCTATGCTAACAACAAGTGACCTTGGTCATGTCTAATTTCAAAGCAGTTGGGGGAATGCAGGTGGCACGTGCATCCGGGAGAAGAGGAACTGAAAGACTTTTGAGCAGCCCTAGTGACTGACACGTAGAATATGGTCAGCGGTAGAAGTTTTGGGGTGACAATGTACTTTCTTTTTCTTTTTGATATTATTTCTTATCCTAGCCTTGAGTAAGTAACTTTTACAAATCACCATCATCTTCACGTAATGAAATGTTTACTGTGTGCAAGGCGCTGTCTTAAGTGGTCAACATAAATAAGTCCTCTAATCTTTACAAGCCTAAAAGACAGGCAGTTATTATCCCGTTTTTCTAACGAGGAAGCCGCTGCACAGAGAGTTTTCCCCACACTTCCAGGAGGCCATGTTCTCACGAAAGCGGTTTCTGATTGAACCGGGAAACACGCATCACTACAGGGTGAGGATAAAGGTTCCATTTGAAGAGAGGAATTTGTTTCAGTCATCATGTTCTCAACGGCTTTACACACCCAAAGCTGCCATCCCTGGTGAAAGCACATGAAACCTTGTGGCTGCTGAATCCTTTTCTTACCTTAGGAGTCCACCTTGGGGACACTTGGTGTCCTGTGCCTAGAGTGACCCTCAGAAGAGACTGTCTTACCTATGAGAGAAATATTGGTCACAGCAGACTCTCTCTAGAAAGAGGTCATGGACGATCCATTTGTTATTTCCGAAGTTCCTTGACCTTTGAGCAAATTCACTGCTGTAGCCGCCAGCTCTTCATCGGCAGGTTCGTCGCTCTCTTGGCCGGGACAGTGAGTGCTCATCTTACCTCTCCTTCACGTGGGAGACCCTGAAGAGGCTCCTGAAGAAAGCAGAGCTGCTCTGATGGCTGGCTGTGTGGTCTTAGACAGGACTGTCAGCTTCTCGGCTGAAAGTGAAAGTTAAGCTCTGCTTTATCCGGCTCCCTGATTCACTGGAAAAGTTGTTCCCTCTTCCCTCATTCAAGTGGGGAAAAATGGAAAGAACATAAATGTTCTGTTTACTTTCACCTCCAGGAAACCTGAAAGCTTTGGGGGATGGGCAGTCACAGATTGTCAGAGCAGCTGTACCAGTGGCACTCTGACCCCCAAGAATGCGTTATTAATTCATTATACTTTTACAATGATTTGGCTGAGAACATATGTCGAGGGAGAAGGTAAGTAGAAACTCAGTTAAGCTTTTAATTAGTTGTTGTTGTTAATCCAATGGCGACATTTGCAAACATCGCCAGTCTATGGCAGGGGTGTCACTTTTCCAGAGCACAGACACATGCACTTTGTGAAATCCCTTGAAATTCTGAAGTCCTCAGGTCAGGAGAGCCTGTCACTCACACCAGCCTACTCTTTTTACAGCCGAAGACACGGAGGCCCAGGACCTTGCTTGAGGCCCTGCAGTTAGTTACTCTCCTAGCGGGAACTGGAATGGGTCCCCCACGTTGGGCTCCTTCCCATTCCGCCACCGTTTCCCCAGGCACAGTGTGTGCATATGGCTGGGGTCAACTCTGGGAGAGGCAGAAAGTGTTCCCTCTGTGGCTTTCAAAAGCCCTTTCAGCAACCACCCCCCAAGTTTGCCTCTAGCCATTGAGATGTGTGTGGTGTGTGACAATGCTGGCCTGAGGAAAGGCACTTCTCTTCTGCTGCAGTTTTCCCTCTGTTGGGAACCAGAGCTCACTGGGGGTCCTAAAGCCAAAAGAGGAAAAAGCCAGGCAAACATTGTTTTCAACCAGTCATTTCTGAAACATTGAAGACCAATTAGAAATTAAGGAATAAAAATAAAAAACAAATTCCAGGGCTGAAAAAAAAAAGCTTGCAAAAACTCTCAGTGGGATGAAGGTCACTACATAACCATTTACCAAGCTCTCAGAACATGTTCATGAGCCTCCTTCCTGAGGGGTAAAACTGCTAGTAAAAGAAGTGAAGAAAAATCAGCATTTTTATGATGTGCTGAACTCAGGACACGAGTCTTCCTCTGGGCCTAAGTTGATTGTGTGTCTATGTCTTTCAGAAAGGTTACCCCTCATCTCCCCATTTAACAAAAGGTCTGGGTAAGTCTACTCCGGAAGAGGAAAGTGGGTGTTTTGAACTTCTACTCTGAGGAACCAACTGGACTAGATTTTATTCTATGGAACCAACTAAGATTTAAATAAAGAGAGTTACATGTTAAGTAAAGGGCCTGCGTGTGTAGGGTGGGGTGGGGGGGGCGGAATCTAGGAAGTGTTACCGATTTATAGAAATTTGGTGAAGATTTTTAAAAAATCTCACAAAGCAAAAAGGCATCTGGAATTCATGTTTATTTTGTTTTGGAGACCAGAATTCTAAGAAGAGCAAATGGTCAAAAGAAAATGGTTCCCTGTGTTAAAGGACTCGGTCATCAAGCGGTTGGGCTTATTGGCTTTTTTCTTGGCCTGAGTCTGGTTCAGTCAGGAAAGAAGGAGGCACCGAGGGGCTGTGCTGGGCTCAGCCAGCAGCGCGGTTCTACCGCAACAAGGCATCCTTCAGGTGGATGCCACCTTCCATCTCCTCTCCGGGAGCTTCTAATTTAGCTTACGGAGAGATCTTATCCACTGATTTTGAAATATACCTTCAACTGAGCAATGAAAACCACAGGGAATGTATATTAGGGTTATAGTGAATATTGCTGGAAGGCATGTATAAAGTGGGAGCCATTCATGAATGACAACAGGAGCATTTATGGTTTTTTAATAACCAGCCTTTCAGAATTGAATAGTGGGTTGTGTGTTTTTTTTGCGTCAGAGAAGTGACAAATTGGAGGTGTTTTATAGGAGATTTAAAATTTGGTATTTACAATCCTGCTTTTCAAAAGCTATTTTTGTCATTCTAAATCTGCAAAATGATCTCTCCTCAACTTTGCATTTTTTTTACTGTTAAAAAAAACTGTTACCAGATACTAAATCCTATCATTGGGTTCTAGTCTTCAGGAACCTAAGAACTCCGTGCTGTGGAAGTGAGGCAGCTCTGTAGTTCTATTTATAGAACTTACAATAAGTCCCTTTCCTGCAAATTCCACAAGAAAGTAGAACAAAAGAGAGGGGAAGAAAACAGAGGGATGGAGAGGTTCTGGTTTCCCCTTCTCTTTCTGCCTCATTTGCCTTGTAAATTCACAGCCTTCTGTGGAAGCAATCACAAGAAAACTCAGAGCAGGAGACATGTGCTTGAAAATTATTATTGGAATAGCTGGAATCCAAGCAATCTGGAGGCATTTTTAGATAGCACATACATTTATATTTAAAGGGAAATAAATATTCAATTTTCTAGAAAATCTTCCTGTATCAAGATCATTCCTTCTTCATGGAAAGCATCGTGCTGGAGAGGATGCTCGGGAAACTTGCCTTGCCTTTGAGTTCTGTCTCACTGCCATTCGCTGACAGGGTGAAGGAGCTCAGCTCCCCATGCCCATCGCCAGCATCCCTCTACACCCATTTCTGGGAATTCCCCTTTAAGTGTGCAAGAGGAAACATTTTTCTAGAGGGTATTTGACTGGTCTTTCCCTTGTCTCCCTTCCACATTCCCACAAATATTTATTAGCACCCCCAGCTGAGCCTAGCCTTGTGTAAGGATACAACAGTGAAGAAGATCAGTCTTCCAGAAGCTCACAGTCAGGTGAGCAGACAAGTACCACCCCCCTGGAGTGGGAGGTACTAGGCAGGACAGAGAGACTTAGGAGTGACGGCCCCAACTAATGTCCACTGTCGCTTTGGCTTCTTCCTATCCTGAAATTCCATACAGAAACTTGTTTTAGATTGTGCCCTTTTTTTCTTCCCATGAGAGAAAGCAGCATACATGGTATTAACTTATATCTCTTGTTAAAGGAGGTTAATGTCTTTGTATTTTCTCCAGAGTTATATTGAAAAATATAAAATTGTATTGTTTAATGTGAATGAAGAAATGCAATAAGGGGTACAAATACTTGAAAAAACCTGCAAATGAAAAAAATGCTGCAAAAATTTTTAAATTTTTTTATTAGATTTGTTTAGCAACCCACTAAATGATTGCTTTCACTATCCACTTTAAAAAGATACATATTTTTTCCCATAGCCTTAATAACAATCATCTGAATGGTAACCTTTTCAAAACTGCATTTAAAATGCCTTTTTGTCTATGATGGATCACACCCTCTTCCCCAGCTTCCTTTTCCACAGGCAAGCTCCTGTTCCACACCACTGATCTGACTCCTCTCTTCAGTCCTTGCCTTCAGCTCGATTTATTCCTGTGTGGATCGTGTTATGCAAGAGCTACAGAGGATTCAGAAACTGTTAGTAGAGGTTTCCTCTCGTGGGGTTGTCGAGAATAGAGATGACATGCCCTGTGCATAGTGATAGATATACCACCCATGGATCACCGCATAGGAGATTCAATAACAAATGCTGTGGCATTAGAAATGAGGGAGGTGTGAGCTTCATTGAATCTCACCCGGGATGGTGTCTCAGTCTGTTGGGACTGTCATAACTAAATATGGTACCCTGGTGACTTAAACAGCAGAAATATAGTTTCTCACAGTTCTGCAGGCTCACTGTCCAAGATCAAGGTGTTGGCAGGTCTGGCTTTTTCTGGGGCCTCTCCCCTTGGCTCACAGGGGGTCGCTTCTCCTTGTGTCCTTACAGTGTCTCTCCTTCACACATGCACCCTCTTTGTCTGAATCTCCTCTTCTCATGTGAATAGTAGTCAGATTGGGTTGAGGCTCACCCTAACAGCCTCATCTTGACATGATCACATCTTTAAAGGATCTACCTACATGTACAGACACATTCTGAGTACAAGGGGTCAGGATTTCATACAAGAGAATTGGGGGGTCACAATGTAGCTCAAAGCAGACAACTTCTCGGAGAAGGTGAGAATCCTCTGTAAGCAATGTGGCAGGGATAGGATGGGCTGAAAGGGGGGTGAGAGAAGGGTGGGTGTACCATCCATGGACAGAGACAAACTAGAGCTCACGCCAGGGTTCTTCTCATCCTGAGTAAGCTTTCAAGACTGACAGACCTGTTTCCTCCGCAGCAGACAGACGCACGCCATTCTTGGCAGGAGATGAGCTAACCAGCCCTGATGGGGGAGTGACCGTAAGTTTTAGAGACTCTATTCTTTGACCTGGGGAGCCAGGCAGGGCAACTACAAGCTGTAGTCACTGGGGTGAGGGATGGGGAGAGACACCCATGGGTTCCACTTTCACACTTGAAGCCAGCCTGACCGTGAGGGGCGCATTAGAAACGCCACTCATTACCAGACAAGCAGTGGTCGAGCTCCATGGATGTTGACCATTTATTTGAACTTCCTGCCCTGTTCTTCTATTCTTCTGACTATATTTTTAGTCTGTTTTCTCATTTATAAAAGCATTTTCAATAAATTTCAATTTAATAGGACTTCCAGAGTCCAAAAATTCTTTTGGATACTATGAGGCTGTCTGTTGGAACCTGGGATTTTTTTTTTTTAGTTTTCTTGAAGTTGACTATAACAACAAAAATGCCTTCTTCCTGCCCTTCTCCTCCTTCTTTTTCCATTTGAATGCAAATGAAATTAATTTATCTAGGAAACTTATTTGCATTCTGAAAGCCGGACTCTGCTAGAGCTCACAACTCTTTTCCTCTGCAGAAGAGTTGACTCTTTTCTGTATATCTTCCCAATCCATGGGTCAATACAACTATCAGTTCTATTCAGATTCTGGAAATCCAGCAAATAATAGATGGTCGGTATTGCAGTTGAAGGCTCCATTGCGGGTGGGTAAGCCTCCCCTTTACACCCCACTTTTTCCTGGAATTTACTCAGGGAGCTGGGTTTTTGAGACTGCAATGAAAGCTAAACCTTTACACGATAAAATCAGTGTGTGTTTTCACTGAGCCTTAAGTGAAAGCACACTTGTTACGTTGTTACAGGGTGGAAGAGAGAATCATAAGCACAGTTGGTGTTACCAGTGGTCAATTAACCACTGCTCCAGTGTTCCCTGTCTCCTGGTTCAATGGGTTCACCAAAGCACAAAGTGTAGGGGAAGCTCTGTGGCTGACTTTCTGAAGGAATGAACCTGAGGTGCAGAACTGCTAGTTCATTTTATAGACAAGAAAGACTTTGTCACTAATGGCTTCAAGTTATGAGTGAGCTGACGTTTGTATATTTAAATAGCAAGGGATGTCATTATTTTAATTGCTGAAAAATGTAGCTTATCTTAGCTTTTTCAGGTAGGAGGGAAAAAAATCCATATACTGGAAAAGTTATCAGCAGCAGCCATCTCTAGTGTGTGCGTATCACCTGTGTAGAGGTAATTAATGATGGGCCTAGAGCATAGAGTACAAATGGCCTCAGCAAGCACCCTGTGCAAGAGTAGGCATTAAGAATGGGAGGGTTTTTCCTTTCTTTGATAAATATTTACCAAATGCCTGCTAAGTTAAAGACAAGGCCCTATGTTTTGAAACTAGTGTCACGAATCCTATGGATTCTGAGCCTTATTTCTTTTCAACCTGATATAACTTAGGCTTCCAGTTGATGGTCCCGAGTCTTAAAAATAAACGGCATGGTGCTTTTTGATGTGTTTATGACCTCTATATTTATTACCTCATCGAGTTCTCGCACAATCCCTGTAGGATGGTATTATTTATCCCCATTTTGTCGTTAAGGAGCCTGAGGTTCAGGAAACTTGGAAAAGCTAGGGGCAGACATTAATTAATGCAGTAGAGTGACATAATGAAGAAAAGTAAGGTGACTCAGGTTTAAATTCCAGAACTTTGACAAGAGGTTTATTCTCCCTGCATATCCTTTCTCATCGACTGAGTGGGCTGCCATGAAGTGTGCAGAGGTCGGAGGCATGGGGTCGGAAGTGAATTCCATTTACCTAAGTGAGCTTCCTCCCCTGGAGCACAGCTCTCCTGACCCCGCTGCAGGTCTCTGTCCTTTACTTCTGCGTTCTCATTTTTAGCAACTTACTGTTAGTATTCATTAAGGAGAGTCTAAAATGACTGGCTATTGTGCACACTTACCTGGTTTTAAGTTGTTTCTGCATAGAATTTGAAATTTGACCGGCTCGTTAGAACTTAGATATGATAAGCCTTTTTGCTAGAGTTTTCACTTCAGTAGCAACTCCCGCTTTTCCCCAAGTTTCTCTCTTTAAAGAGGTGGAGGAAGGAATCTCTGTATAAGCATTTCTGTCTCGCAATTATCTCCACTAGTAAGTGGTAATTAGGACTATAGTAGTTTTAGTTGGTTCAAGTTCTGAAAGTGCAAAGTATTTCCTGCTAATGTTTCCTAAAAGGGAGAGGTTGACAGTAGAGAAGCGGGCATTTGCCATTTCCAACGCTCTTCTCCAGAGGAACTGTTAGTTCAAGACCTTGCCCCATTTGTCTTCGGAAGTCTGTATTTCCTTGGGGGAACTGAAGTTATTTCCTTTGTGTTTAGTTTTGTCCACTTGGCACTGTGTCTGTGTGTTCGGACAAACTGTAAACCGATGTGGTATATATATTTCATATATTAAGGCCTGAGAGAAATCACTTTGCAATTTGACAGGTGTGTCTCTGAAAAACATAAAACTACACCGTGTTAAATTTGGTTTTATGTATTTATTATAGAATATTTTCCTCTACATAGTATATAATAAATAGCAAAAAGCCTTTTGAAACATTTCCTGCATATTTTGATCTGCGGTTTTATTTTGTTTATAATTAGGTCTGGAAATTACAATCACGATATTCCTGTTAATAAGCACGCATCCAACGTCAAATTCTCTCTGGAAATCATGTAAGCGCATCGCTGTAAAAAACAATTCCATTTTTATTAGGGTTTGAGTAGCCAGTCTGAATTTATTTTACCCTTTGATCAAAAAGTCGGGAGGTGGAAAATTATCAGTTGCTGTCGCCCAGCAACGGTTGGGATTAGAGGCGGAGCGACTGGGGACGGGGTTTGCAAAATGAAGGCCGGAGCTTCCAGGCTGCCTCCCTCCAGTGGGCTGGAAAGGCCCTAGGCTGTGTCCTCACACCTGCAAAGGGAAGTGACTTTGGGTTTGGTGCTTGCTCACAAGCTGCACACTGCCCCTGGCTGTGTCCCTTTGAACAGGGGCGAGAGCGAGAGCAAGAGCACGGCCCCTGGGAGGGGGCGCCGCACAGTCGGGAGCTCGAGCCAGCAGTGCTGATGCACGCATCACCTCCTTTCCCCCGCCGCCCCGGGGAGTGAGAGAACGGAGTCAGAGTTGGGTACCGGGCAGACCAGGGTTCAGATTTGTCTCTGTCACTCACTAGTTCTGTAAACCTTGGGGAAACCACTTATCCTCTCTGAACTACCATTCATTCATCTCTAAAACGAGTTTGACGTTACACCGTAACAAGTAGTGCAGCTGTGGGTGTCACTGTTAATAATAGTGAGATTAATAACTATCGTTTGCCAAGCAGAGACTGTCAGCCAGACACTGTATACTTTAGTTCTGGGTCATCTGATCCTCACAATAACCCTCCAAGGTTGGTATTGCTTTTTCTAGTTTATATTTTTCAGATGGGAACACAGGTCTTGAGAGGTCAAAACATCCATCATGAAACTCAGAGCTTGTAGGAGCTGGAGCTGGCCTCCCAGCTCAGCCCCCTTTTCCTGCCTTCCCAATGAGATAAGACATGTGAGAACATTGCCCCTCCCTGACACACAGCGGGCACTCAAATGGGAACTCTTCTTATGACTCCCTTTCCTCCAAAATCACAAAACCGTGCTTATCAGTTTTAATTAATTATGAAACTTTAAGACTTTTGAGCCACTTCACTCAAAAAGTATGCAAGGAGCTACTTCCTACTGTGAAGATAGATGGTTTCCATTTTGTGTCTCTTGAGTTTAGTTTCTCCTTTCCTGCTCCCTCCACATTCCCTCCTTTCTCCCCTTCCTTTCCTCTCTCTTTCCCTTTCCTCTGCCCTCCCCTCTCTTCTCCTGCTCCCCCAGCTCTGGTGCTCCTTCTCCTTCATTCCCTCCACTCTGTCTCTTCCTCTGTTTCGCTCAGGCTTCAGACGCCTCTCTCATCCTCTCATCGGCTCTGCTTCTACAATGAGCTAATGACTCTCCCCCTCCCCCAACCGGCTTGCCTTGGAAAGGTTTGTTTCCAGCAGCTAATATTTCATGACTCAGAACCCACCATAATTCAGGGCAGAGCAAAGGCTAAATGTACCATTCTTATGAACTAAATGTACTACTATTCTCTAGCACTCCCTGAGTAACCTGAAACAGCATTTCCTCATTCACACCTAGCTTCAGGGGAGGGAAATGAGCTTAAATGGTAAATCTCCTGAAGTGGCAGAAGATTCATCTTGAACCACTAATGTGGCCATTTTTCCAAAATGGGTGATTTTAAAACAATGCAGAGGCTCAAATGAGAGTATGGGTTGTCTGTCCCACTTGTGCAGAAAGATTCTTTCCAAACACAGATGAGTCTCAACTTCTCGGCGATGACTAATGGGCCAACCTCCGGAGAAAATGACTTTCCTGCAGGCCTTCCGTCTGATGGCTCTAAAGCCTGGTCACTTCCGATGGGTCTCACCCCCTTGTCCCTCCCTGTGTTTGTTAGCCTTGCTGCTTCAAACCAAATCTGCCCTGCGCAGGATTTTGCAGAGTCTGAAGTCCTGGAAACTTCAGACAGATGCATATTTAGCTGCAGTGGAAAGGGAAGGACTACAGCCCCAAATTATTATACAATCTATGGAGAGAAGTTATGACATTGAGGTAATTTAAATCATGGGGTTAGGTTTTAGAGACTGTCATATGGTACTTCAGTAGTTTGGCTGCGATGACACAAGTAGCATGGACTGGGTGGCTTAGACAACAAACAACTATTTTTTGGCGCTCTGGAGGTTGGGCAGTCCCTCATCAAGGCACCGGCAGATTTGGTGTCCAGTGAGGGGCTGTGTCCTGGTTCATGAATGGTCGTCTCGCTGTGTCTCCACCTGGCAGAGGGGTGAGAGTGCTCTGGGGTCCGTTTCACAAGGGCATGAGTTTCACTAGGGAAGGCTCCAACCTATCCCACTGGAGGTTAGGATTTCAATCTATGAATTTGGGAGAGCACGAACATTCCGTCCACAGCAGGAGTCAGCTGAGATTGAGTTTCTTTCTGTGATAATGAGATGTGAGCTAGCATACTGGCCTCAGTGAGCTTCGTGTAATAAAATGCGTATTGGGAACCTTGAATGGATTTCCAAGATATTATGTTCCCTCTTATTAAAGTGTAGCCTGGTAGGAGGTAGCAGCTACTTTTCCACTTACCCTTTCTTTCCTTTGTCTTTTTGAAGCACAGCAGAGCCATTGATAGTCTTCCAGTGCAGATTCACCCTTGGAAATATATGTTTCCGGAGGAAAAGGGAAGCCAAAGGGGTGTGGAACTACGGAGAAGTCTCCCAGGAGACAACACAGGTAATATTTTCTGGCTCCTCGCCATCACACCCCTGTTCCAGGAAACATGTGTGTAGAATTGTGGTGCAGCCTCTACCCACTACGAAGAGAGAGTTGCCGCAAGCCACATGCCAGGGTTTCCCCTGATGGCTGACTCTGGCCCCCAGCTGTTGCTCAGCGTCTTCCGTGCATCTTTCAGAAGCTGCAGACTGTTCTAGCTATCCTTATCAAAAGCTGATGTCACAGATACCTCTCCTACAGTAGTCAAAGAAATGCTTTCTCAGCCTGCAGGTTTCCAGAGCAGTGTGAAACCTGGCTGTGAAATGGATCTCCCTTTCATTCATTATTTAGGGAGATCAGCACATTTGGAGCCTCCCTGCAGCCTGGTTCTTCGAGAGCGCATACCATTTCCGTGTAGCGGCACCTGGTAAGCTTTATTTTTTTTTTTTTGACTTTTCAGTGAGGAAAGTAAATAAATAAATACACTTTAACTACAGTCAATTCTCACATTAATAATTCTCTGTTTTCTCCTGTTCTGACAGGATTTATCTGACTGTTCAATGGACCCTTATTTTGCTGGGATCTTCTTTACAGGTTACTTCTTTTATTTCTGTCGACACTGTGCCTAATTTGTTCAAGGCTGGTTGGGGACTTTGCCAAGAAAAAATACTCAGAAATACAGCTAACAGAACCTCATATCTGTATAACCAACTTCTTTCTTCTTTTTGTAAAACACTTACATTTCTGACCAAAGGACTTATCAGCCTTTGGCTTCTGACAGTTTTGAGACATCAATGAAGAGAATAAAGTGTTTGCTGAAACTTGGGATAATGTGGGCTTGACTTTGCCATGACCATGAAGAAGACATTTCCTGGACGTATCAGCATGCTTGGGTTGGGAAATACTGCTTCTGGTATTAAGGAAGCTGTGAGGTCAAAATAGGCAAGTCCAGCTTTACTTTGTCTTCATAGATTTCAGAGCTTTGGAGAAAACAAGAAGGCCCATTCAGCTGTCTGCACTTAGGTCCACTAAACATAGATCTGAGAACCTGCAATACGGTGTGTGTTGGCGGGAGGGGTGTGTGGTGTCTGATGCTGCACTCACATTGCGGTAAACTAGTGCTGTGTGTGTTTGTATGTGTGTGTGTGTGCGTGTGTACTACACAGGCCACACTACAGAAGATACGTGGCTAATGAAATGGATTTAAGAGAAATAGTTGCAACTCTACTTTGTAATATTTGATGGACACTAAAGTTTTGGGCACTGGGATTTGCACTCTTGCAAAGAGAGAAGCTGTAGCTTGTGACAAGTCTTTATAGGCTCTCCAAGCAATCTAGGCCTGGACAGTTGCACTTGATTTTCCAGGGGTCATTGACTTTTTTCTTTTCCTTTTTTTTGTTTTTGTTTTTGTTTTTCCTCTGCACATGAGGGGTTCTGTGACAGGGGTTAAGGCCCATCCCAGTTCTTCATAGCTGCATTAGCTTTGGATATGTCTACTTGGCTTATGGTAGATTTATATGCCTTTCCCAAACTAGAATGGACAGAAATCCTCTAGCTGGAATGTGTTCACTATGTCTTCTATTTTCTGTATTCTGATATTTTGACATCTTAAGGTCTTGCTGACCCTGGAGGGCCTACATGCCCCAGGGTCAGCCAGTTCCTAGAGACAGTGGTAAACAACTTGACCACCAGTGCTTTTCAAATATAACCCAGCCAATCCAGAGCCCACACACCAACCACCTCTTTGTCAGGTTATCACAGTCCACCTGCCCTAATTGCCCCAGGGCCACACACCCAGCAACCAGGCACAGCCCCTATATCCCAGAGCCTTGTGAAATTATTCAGACGAGCCAGTCTTAGGCCTATTTCTCCTGCTCCCCCATTCCTCCCTGTGAAAACCACAATAAAGGCTCTTGCCCTTAGTTCTTCCCTTTTCCTCTGCGTCCTGACCAACCATGGTACTTCCCAGTGTGGCCCCGGAGGGATGGCATGTCTCCTACCCTTGGGAACCAGGAGTAACAAATTATCTTTTCAATGCTGATCACCTCCTGATCTGTTGGCATTCCTATACTTCAAATTTCTATTAACATGGAGAATCAAGCCACTCTCTGTCGGGTTCCAGGTAACAGGACTGCTGAATGGTTGGCCTTCCTTATCCTATTGTTGGCCTTCAAGTCAATTGGGATAAGACAATTTGATTTTTTTTACCTTGACAGTAGTAATCAGTAGTAATAATGTATCACCCTCTTCCTTACTTTCAAATATTATTAAGTATGTACCATGTAGATGGAAAGTAATTGTGAGGCCCCAACTGTTAAGAAAAGAAAAGCAGTGATCCCTACTCTCACAGATGGCGTTTTGAAAAAGATTATTGACATAAAGGTAGTTTAACTCAGTAGGAGCTGAGACTTTGAAGCCAAAAAGTTCTTGCCTTGAATTCAAATTCTGACTTTATCTGTGCATTCCTAGGCAAGTTACTCAACCTCTCTAAGCCTCAATTTCCTGCTGTATAGAAGAGGACAGTGAGTATCTACAGCAGATAAGAATAAATGGGATAGAATATACAAAACACAGGCTCCAGGTAAATATGAGCTATTATTGTTATACCTGCACAAAACAGAATAATTATAAAGATTGTGGTGGGATTATAAAGGAATTAAATAACTAAATGCTCATAGACATTAAAGCATTTTTGTCAACTGTAAAAAAACACAGACAGAACATATGATGTGTACAATATTACATAACATTTATATATTTTTTTTCTATCTTTGGAAAATTGTTTTCCCTTTTACTAACCAGTGTAGTATTTGTGGAAAAAAAATAAGGTAGTTAATTCTTCAGAGGAGCATTTCAGTATTCCTCTAGTTTCTTAGACTGAAATTCAAACTTGGTTCTCCTGAGTGGCAGGACCAGCCTGTCCAGAATGACCGAACTCTAGATGCTCTAGCTGTCACTCCATTTTTTAACAACATCCCAGGTGCTCGGTGTGGAGAGACTCCATTAACTTGACTCTTCTCTTGGTAGAGGAATCCTTGTCAGCAGCAGAGTTACAGGAGTTCTCTTCAGCACGTAAATCCCATGTACTTACTCATGCACTTATGTTCAGGATAGTTGGAAGGTTTCAGATACCTAATGTAGTTTGGTAATGTTGCTTATAAAGGGAGTCCTGTAAAATGTATACTGTTTTCCTATTAAATTCCATTAAAAAACTGGAAGTCTTTTCCCCACAGAAAACTTAGTACAGAAGGTTGTGTTGAAAGTCTTCAGAGAGAGAGGACTGAAGACAGCGGGCAGACCTGTGGCAATCTGCGGCTCCCTGGGATTAATTAAGCCCATGAGGAGAAGAACAGACTCTGCTGGAAGACTCTCTTGTATTTGTAGCACTTTCCTAATGGTGAGCTGTCCACTGTGGACCATGCTGCTTCAGGCCAAAATATTTTTCCCTATGTCAGAGAATTATCTAACTCTCCACTAGAATATCCCCAAATTCAAGTAATTAAAATGTCTAGATGAGTCTTCCTCCCAACATCCCATAACCCCAGTCTAATCATGAGAAAAAATTCAGACAAATGCCAACTGAGGGACATTCTACAAAACACCAGGTCAGTACTTCTCGCAATGGTCAAGGTCATCAAAAGCAAGGAAAGTCTGAGTAACAGCCACAGCCAAGAGAAGCTTCCAGAAACATGATGACTAAACGTGATGTGAGATCCTGGAACTGAAAAAGAAAATTTGGTAAGAACTAAAGAAATGTGAATAAAATATGGACGTTAGTTAGTGGTAAGCTATGAATATTGGCTTATTTATTGTGGCAGACCTACCTCACTAGTTTTAAGATGTGGGAAACAGGGGAACTAGGTCTGGGCGCTATTGAAACTCTGTGTACTAGCTTCAATTTTTTTTATACATCTAAACCTTCTCCAAAAGAAAACACTATTTAAAAAAGTCAGAAGAAGGTGTCCATAAGAACTGGGCTAAAGGATCGCATGCTACCACCAGGGGCTATTTGTGATGATACAAGGTAAGTTGAAGCCTGAGAAATACGCATTTTTCACCTCAGACCAAAGTATTTTAGTGCCCTACTTTCCTAATTACTTGTCCGGTTCTGTATATCAATTTTATTAGCTACCAAATATCATAGAGAATATTATAGAATATATAATAGAAATAAATACAGACTATAAAATAACCACATAATACAAATCAGTAGAATTACAATAATTTTTCATGGGTTCTAACAAGAATTCAAACAAAATTGTGAAAACTGTCAGATTTTTTTAAACAAACCATTAAAATTCACTTAAAACAATTAGTGTGTATGCATGTGTTAAACCCTATGGCATTTTCAAACAAAACCATTTTGTAGTACTCTTAACCTATTTCTTTTTCATTTTTTTTCTAGACAATTTTTGGATTTCACTTTAGTGGCAGATTCCAAACACCACATTATTTGAATCATGAAACTGAAGATCTTCAAGGAACAAGCTAGATAGCAATTCTTTTGGCAGTTTGCAAAGCACTTTCATAACCCTCCTCTCCCTGGATTCTCACAACAGCCTCGTGGTATTGGGAGTGAGGGGAGGTTAAGCAAGGAAAAGAGGTGAGCCAGGGTTTCTGGTGCTAAATTTCATCCCTTTCTAGTGTATTACATATCTCATTTCATGCAGACTGCCATAACAAAATTTAAGACTTGATGACTTATATAACAGGGATTTCTTTCTCACAGTTCTGGAGACTGGAAGTCCAAGATCAAGGTGTCTGCAGACTCAGTGTCTGGTGAGGGCTGTGTCCTTGAGTTTCACACAGAAGCCTTCTCGCTCTATCCTTCCGGCAGTGAGGGCAGGTGGAGAGAGTGTGGGCGTGGGGGTGGAATCAAGTTCTTCGGTGTCTCTTCTCACAAGGGCACTAATCGCATCAGAGGGTCCCCTCCCTGGTGGCCCCACCTAAACCTAATTACCCACCTAAGGCCCCTATTTCCAAATACACTGGGACTACGGCTTCCACATACAAATCTGAGGGAAAGACAATTCAGTCCATAGCATTACACCCTTTACCCTTCGGAAATTTTTTCTTTTCTTCACAAATCTTGGCAGTTTTCAAGGATCATCAACTCAGCTATTGATCCACCCAAAAGGCACAGACGTGTTAGCGGCTCTGGTGAATGATACACTTACCAGGCCTTCCAAACCAATGTGATTTATTAGAGGCCATTTAGTTATAATACAGAGTGGAGAGAAGGATCAAGATGAATGGGATCTCTGGTCACCACCACTAAGTTGCATGTATTTATATTGCACCAGAGCTTAAGAGTTCACTTAAGAATGTTAAATATCAACCACGCTCTGAGGAACTCTTCAGCAAAATCTTCACTTGGCAGAGCTAACCGTGTTTTGGCTTTTATTCTTCAAGGACATGTGTCATTGATTTTTGTGTCTGTTGCTAAAGAGCCAATCAAGGTTTTAAGAAGCATCCAAGGATTCAAATCTAGTGCATTTTTTGATGAGCAGTTGTTTAAAGCTTGTAGAAGCACAGCTTTGGAGACCTTCAATTTACCAACAGAGTTTGGCACACATACATCTCCATCTTTTCCTGTCTGTCTTCTGTGAATGGGAAAGCTTGGTTAGTTCTTAAGACATATAATTGGAGGAAGGGATGGGTGGGTGCCAAAAATCACAGTCTTGATCCTTCCATTTCTTTATGGCCCCACACAAATATAAAATGAGGTCATATTTTAGAAAGACACTTGATAACATGTCTTTGCCAGAGTTGAGTTCCCAAGCCATTTTTAGTTGCACTAGTCTGACCTCCTGTTTAAATGCGAGTCACTGGAAAAAGAACCAGACTCGGAGCCAGGAATCTTGGTCCTGGTCCTGGCTCAGTAACTTGCCATTGGTGTCATCTGGGACTCTTCCCTTCCCTTTCCTGGTTGCAAAATTAGATCCATAACAGTCCTGCCTATGAGAGACATTTACGTGAAAACTCTGAAGTGGATGGTGCTGCATGAAGACGAGAATCTTTGAGAATGGTCCCTGGGAAGACATTATTTTGAACAAGTAAATAAGTAGGAAGTTCTCACTTCTTTTAGTGAGTTTAAGCCCATTATGCTCAGGGTAAGTCACTTACATTTCCATCCACCACCTTCACCCTGAAGACATGTTGCCTAGCACACAATAGATGCTTGATCAATATTTATTTAATGGAAGGTGGGTAAATAGGAACATTTTCTTTTATTTACCAGGGACCATGGCAAGTTGGCCTACTGAAACAGATCTGAGCTCTTCTCACTCTTTCATCCTGAGTTTTTTATTGGTGTTATTTGGAATGTTGCTATTATTATTCTCTTCTCGAAGCACATTTAGAGCACCTCTAAGTGACTCCTGGTAGAAACTGGAAAATGAATGGTCTGTTGTCTGGCAGAGGGTTCCAGACCCTGAGAGTCAGCAACAGCTGTTATTCATTGTTGACATTCCTACTGCTGGATTTTATACAGCACAGCTGCATAAGTACCTAACTTAATTGCAGATTAATTATAAAGAACTTAATGAATGTTTCATAATATATCCAAACAGTGAATGCATTATGAGAGTAATTAGGCTGTTGTAGTTTTCTCCTGAAGTGAATTTAAGAACTCAAGCTTGTCATTCTATACAATTACTGAAAAAGGTTTTTTTATTTAAAATTTTTTAATTATTATTTTTTAATGCTCACCAAGGATATGTTTACTGATTTTGGAGACAGTGGAAGAGGAAGAGACAGAGAGAGACAGAGAGAAATGTATGTTGCCTCCCATATGTACCCTGACCAGGGATGGAACCTGCAGCCTTTTGGTGTACAGGATGATGCTCCAACCAATTGAGCCACCCAGCCAGGGCTGAAAATGTTTGTTTGTTTGTTTTTTGCTGTTGTTCGTTTTTTTAGTGTGGATATTCTAGGCTCTCAGGAGCAGTCTCTGGAATCATCTGCAGTAGAAAAGCTACCCAATATTGTGCTAAGAAAAAAAGCTCTTAGTTCCTTCATGGAGGGTCCCTTTACCTCTAGGAAAACACTTCGATATGGATAATATTCAGCCCCAGAGCTCTGTAACAGTTTGTGCGTTTTCCACTCACTCACCCTCTCTTTTACTTAGGCATTGGTGGAGGGCTATTGATATGCCAGAGTCTGCGTGCGACGCTAGGGGAGCCCGGCATCATTCCCGACATTTCTGAGGGCCAGCCAGCAGACACACAGCCATCACACACTATGAAAAGCACTGTAGCTGTGGCTTTGACATTGTGCTGTGGAAGTGCAGGGAAGAAGGCTTGCTAAATCCTGCCTCCTGGGTAACAGAGCAAGAAAATGTTAAGAGAGGAAAGGGGGAGGTGTCAAGCAGAAAGAGATACCTGATCTATTTGGATCTGCAATGTTGATAAGTGTTGTCTTTCTGTGTGTGCATATTTGAATAAGTAAGTGGAAAAAAAGGTAGAAGTAAAATATGAATCCATTTTTAAAGAAAGAATCTAATTTTAAGTGCCCCAGGAAATGCAAAGTGAATAATTACCACACCCCCACATCCCCATACTACTGAGACAGCTCCTCTGCCAGCTTTGCTCACAGGACAGGCACTCCTCCTTCTTTCTGCAAGTCACCTTTCTACCCTCAGCACCAAGAGCCCGCCATTTGTCCCAAGAGATTCATGGAGACTGTGGGAAAAGTAAATCACATTGGGTGGGGCATGGGATGACTCAGGAGACTGGCAATGAGCTTGTGGGTGGGGAGGCTGAGCACCAGGACAGTGACTGACTCATCAACAGGTCCCCATCTCTCTGTAGTAGGGGCTTGATGAGTATTTGTGCAGTTGCCGAGGCCTGGCTGTATGGAGCACATACACATAGTTTTTTTGGTCCCTCTGTCCATTTTAAAGAAGTTTTCCTTTGTAAGGAAAATTGACTTCTGATTTTTCAGTCTCCATGTTCATGGTGGGAAGAGCTAAAAGTACCTCTTACAAGTTCTTCCAACATGCCCAGCCCATTCTTTTGGTAACAGCACCACCTGATTTTCTTTCTGCAAGTGATCTTGCCCCAGCTCTCAATGTCTAAGAATCAGGTAAGGCTGATGCTCTCACTCATGACCCTGGCCTGAGCAAAGAATGGTGATTGGTTTAGGGGAACATCTGATCCAATCAGGCCAGTCAGAACCATCCCTGGGAGTATGACTGAAACTATAAGCAATGCAGTGCTCTCTGGGGGAGTTATTAAGCTGGTGGGAGTAAGTCTGGGGCTGCCGTCTTACCATTGTGCTGGATCATCGACTGCCCGACTGAGAATGAAGCTGACACAGGGAAGCAGAGAGATGAAAGAGGACAGTTCTCCAAGCCAGACATGTTCCGCCCTCCTCCATGGACTTAACAGTTAAGTTGGCTAATACATTTGCACTTTGTTGTAGTTAGATTGAATTTGGATTCAGCTCATAGCCAAAAGAATTCTGATGCATACCAACCCTCAACAAGAACCTTTGAACATTTTTCACATGGGATACTCAGCTGGCTGACTCCAGATCCTGACACCTTATTTATGAGAATGTTGGTCACTAGTCAGGCTTTGGAAGGTGGCACCTGGAGGACTCACCTGGTCCTCTTTCCCTAGTGGCAGCTCCGTCAGAAGTGACAAAGACAAAACTAATTTCATATTTGTATGGTGCTTTCCATTTTACAGTCTTACAATGATTTCTCTTCTATTTTTTTAAATAAGGAACAAAAACTTAAAGTAACTAAAGAATGGCAGGTTTTTTATATTAGAATATAGAAGAATTACATGCCACATGTGGGGACTTTACTGGAGCTGAGATTCACGGGTACTAGACGGTTACCGGAGGCTTCGCCCACCATCTGGTGTCCTCTGGGTGACTTGCCTGCCCCTCTCTGCGAGGCCACTTCATCCTTCCTTCTGTAGGCCAGCTTGTCCGTCCCCTCATTTGCTCGTACCCATCATGGTGACCCCAAAATGTAGTCTCGGACCCCAAGTCTCCATCAACTTCCCGCTTGGTTCCCCAGGGCAACATGACCCAGTCTCTTAATTTTCAAATTCCTACGAAGGAGAATCTGACTGGTGCAGCCTGGCTCAGCTGCCCACCTGCGGCTTACCCAGCTGCTGCCCAGTGAGAGGGCTGTGTGGTTTGTAGGGCTGCCCCATGTAGATGGTGGGCAGTAGTGGGCAGATCCTTTAAAGAGGGGTTGTGGGAGGGGAGGAAATGACAAGCATTTTCAGTAGAGCCTTTTTATCTCACTTGATTCCTGTATTTCTGAGAGATAGAAATGATTATCATCCCCGTTTCATGTAGCTATGGATCTTGAGCAATGTGCTGCCTTGCATTAACAAAGATGTGAACAAGAGTGAGAGTCCTGCTAGGAAAAGTTCAAAGGAAAACACAGCTGGAGAATGAATAGTGGGCCCCCTGCTCCAGGCATGGATGTGGCCCCTCAGTTGCTGCGAAGGTTTGGGCAGTAGCTGAGGTGGCTGAATGTTTGATTTTTCTTCTTTCAAATGATAGTTAGTACTATAGTACTATAGTACTAATTATAATATCCATTCTATTTCAATTTCAAAGTTATTTGTTTATTTATTTAAATCGGGGTATGATTGACATATAACTTTATCCCAGAGGTGAGCTAAATATATCAAATATAAAATTAAAAATCAAATAAAATCCAATCAAATATATGTCAAATATATATCAAATATATATATGTTTAAGTAGTAAATGCTGCCAACCAAATAGTGGTGTCTTGTTATAAAGTGCCCCATCTGCCCTAGCTGGTGTGGTTCAACTGGTGGTAGTGTCAGCCTATAAACCAAAGGGTCACGGGTTTGATTCCCAGTCAGGGCACATGCATAGGTTGTGGGCCAGGTGCCCAGTCAGGGCATGTATGAGAGGCAACCAATCAATGTTTCTCTCTCACATCAATGCTTCTCTTCCTATCTCTCTCCCTCACTTCCCCTCTCTCTAAAATCAATAAGCATGTCCTTGGGTGAATATTTAAAATTTTTTTAAATGATTAAAAAAAGTAAAGCACCCCACTGGGCCTTCATCATGGATGGCTGAATCTCAGATTTATATATGTCATGCTTCCACAAATTCAGACTTTTCTGTTCTATCCTTTCCTTCCCATATCACACAAGACTTAGCGGTGGGGAGTGGGAGTGAGGAAAGTGTTTATGAGTACAATGGCAAAACTACGTTCCTTTGTCTCTGATGTAAGGAGCTGTGCAACACTCACCCGCAGCTGTCCCACCCCTCTCGGATTCTCCCTGACTACCTATCGGCGTTCCTAAGGGTGTGTTCTCTGTGCACAGCAGTCGCCCTTAGTTGAGATGTGACAGTTGCCATTCTTTGTTTCTCTTTAGTGGCTCCTTGGGGAGTTGTGTCTGGTCACCACCACTGCCGAATTTAGTGGCCACCCATCTGTACTTGTGGAAGACGCCCCAAAGAGCTGCTGAAGATACGGCTGTTAACGGCCAGCAGCATCTGCGCATTGGCAGCCTCTGCCAAACCCATGCTGACGGGTCCATCTGCCCCACTGCCAGCAGAGGTGCTGGGTCTGATGATGCCAGTGCTCATCCTCCACGGAGTCTGGGCGGGCAGCCTCCTCTACCAGGGCGTTGGCCTTGTTTGAGCTCATGTCTCACGGATCAGGGGATGATCTGAAAGGTGGACTTGACTTTCTTAGAAACATTTCCCAGGAGGTTGCTTTTTGTCCTTGAGCCTCTACTGACTTCCTGTAGGATGAGCCCCTTTGTCTCATTTGAAAATCCTGAGGACTCACTGCATGACAAGACATGCTTGAATCCAGGGAGAATGGAAGTATTAGAACAAAATGTATAGATGTATGGGCACCTTCTGAAGACTTCCCACTGTCATCGGAGTGCTTTATATGACCCTACCTTGGAGGGTAGTGTTATATAACCCTACCTTGGAGGAAGAGTAAAATCAATTCATATTGAACTTCTTTGCAAATGCACATTTGCAAAATATGCATGTGCGCACAGCTGTACTTCAGCCCCCATGTTCCTGGGCCTTGGAGGCTCTGGATGACCAAGTCCTCCCAGGCAGCTGTCTGTGCCTTGTACCAGGTAGTTGGTGCTTGGTGGGTCACTTCCCAAGGAGAAGGTGCTTTTGGCCTTTCCAAATGATGGTATCCTTTTTCTTTGTGGCAAGAGCAAAAACAAACAAAAACTTAGAATAGCACTACTCCTGAGGAACACATCAATCCATCTGGGATATTCTCCAACTGAGATGTTCCCTACCTGGTAGATTTTCTCTCCTTCACCCACTTCTACACAGCACAGATCTCCGACCTTGAAAGTTTTAGAACAATGCACAATTATTTAAGTCTGTGCACTAATCTTCAATGTGTCTTAGTTTTTCTTTCAAGTGTTAGTCACAGATTTTCTGGAAAAGACTGTTTCTTAAACAAACCAAATATAAGACAGGTATTTAAAGTAAATTTTTTTCAATGTTGAAAACTGACTATTTATTTATTTATTTATTTATTTATTTTACATTTTAATTTTATTGATTATGCTACTACAGTGGTCCCATTTTCCCCCCTTCACTCCCCTCCACCCTGCACACCCTCTCCCACCCACATTCCCCCACTTTAGTTCATGTCCATGTGTCATACTTATAAATTCTTTAGCTTCTACATTTCCCATACTGTTCTTACCTTCCCCTGTCTATTTTCTACACACCATGCTACTTATTCTCTGTACCTTTACTCCCCTCTCCTCCTCCCACTCCCCTGTTGCTAACCCTCCATGTGATCTCCATTTCTGTGGTTCTGTTCCTGTTCTAGTTGTTTGCTTAGTTTGTTTTTGTTTTTGTTTTAGGTGTGGTTGTTAATAATTATGAGTTTGCTGTCATTTTACTGTACATGTTTTTGATCTTCTTTTTCTTAGATAAGTCCCTTTAACATTTCATACAACAAGGGTTTGATAATGATGAACTCCTTTAACTTGACCTTATCTGAGAAGCACTTTATCTGCCCTTCCATTCTAAATGAAAGCTTTGCTGGATAGAATAATCTCAGATGTAGGTTTTTGCCTTTCATGACTTGGAATACTTCTTTCTAGCCCCTTCTTGCCTGTAAGGTCTCTTTTGAGAAATCAGCTGACAGTCTGATGGGAACTCCTTTGTAGGTTACTGTTTCCTTATCTCTTGCTGCTTCTAGGATTCTCTCCTTCATTTTAATCTTGAGTAATTTAATTACGATGTGCCTTGTGTGTTCCTTCTTGGGTCCAACTTCTTTGGGACTCCTTGAGTTTCCTGGACTTCCTGGAAGTCTATTTCCTTTGCCAGATTGGGGAAGTTCCCCTTTATTATTTGTTCAAATAATTTTTCCACTTGTTACTTTTTCTCTCCTCCTTCTAGTATCCCTATAATCCGGGTGTTATAATGTTTAAAGATGTCCTGGAGGTTCCTAAGCTTCTCCTAATTTTTTTGAATTCTTGATTCTTCATTCTTTTCTGTTTGGTTGTTTCTTCCTACTGGTCCACTCCATTGATTTGAGTACCAGTTTCCTTCCCATCACTATTGGTTCCCTGTACATTTTCCTTTATTTCACTCAGCATAGCCTTCTTGTTTTCATCTAATTTGTGACCACATTCAACCAATTCTGTGAGCATCCTGATTACCAGTGTTTTGAACTGTGCATCTGATAGGTTGGCTACATCTTCATTACTTAGTTGCATTATTTCTGGAGCTTTGATCTGTTCTTTTGTTTGGACCATCTTTTTTGTGTGTGTCTTGAGGAGCTACATAGTGAGGGGTGGAGTGTTCACCTGGGCGGGGCAACCCAGGTAGCTGTGTTGTGATGCTGTATGTGGGGGAGGTGTCCAAGAGGGAACAATGGATCTTGGTCTTCTCTCTACCAGATTTCAGTCATTTCCGCCACTTCCCCCAAGCAAAATGGGCCCTTCTGGTGCTGATTCCTGGGCGGGTGAGTTTGTGTACATCCTGGGATCCTGTGGTTCTCTCCAGTGAACTCTCCTATGAGGCTGGGAGTCTCTCCCTGTGCCTCAACCCCCACAGGTGTTTTCAATTGGTGTTTTGAGGCTGTATCTCCCCTCACTGGAGCCCTGGGTTGCGCGGTCTGTCTTGCTCCCCAGTTTTGCCTGGTTTATGTGCTCACGAATGTGGGACCACCCAGTCTGCCAGCGCCTTGTGTGCCTCACCCCTCCACAATCAGCCGCCTCGCTGGATCCGCCCGCTGCAACCCTGCGTGCCCGGGGTTTCCCAGCCACCACCTTTTTGCCTTGACCCCTCTTCCCCTGGCTGCCCGACTCTGCCCCTCCAACCTGTCTGGATGAATGTTTCTTCTTTAACTCCTTGGTTGTCGGACTTCCATACAGTCCAATTTTCTGTCTGTACTGGTTATTTTTTTGTTTCTAAAATTTTGTTGTCCTTATTTTGGTTGTGCGAGGAAACACCATGTGTCTATCCACACCTCCATTTTGACTGGACGTCTGGAAACTCTATTTAAAGTACTTTTGAGATGCAAATAATTTTTTTGTAAATAGACTTTTGGAAATCATTCCATTTTGATTGACGTTTTGACAGATTATTAGTTATTGACCAGGGGAATGGAAGATGGAGAGAATGAGAAGAAGGAACAGTGGTACATGTGTGTCTATGCACGTAAAATGGGGAGAAGCTGACGTAAGAGAGGGAAAGGTTTTTCTGTGGCTGTTTCTGAAAATGAAACTGACAGATTAACAGGAGAAAAGCATGTGCATTTATTCAGCATAAATGTTATATGACAGGGGAGCCTTCATAAGGAAATGAAGACTCCCCAAAACAGTGAACCCTGAGTACTTTCATGCTCGGTTTGATGAAGAGTGGACAGCTGTGGTGAAGAATGACAGGCGAAAGTGATGAGGGCAGTGTAACAACCTGGGGGAAAGTCAGACAGGCCTATTTGTTGAGTTTCTTCTCAGTGTTGACCCTTTGTCTTCAGAGATAAGGATACTCATTTCCTTCCAGTACAGGTAGGGCACGTTTCACAAGGGAGTTCTGTTACCTGTTTCAGAGGAGAAAGGCTAGTGGGGGGAATAGGTCCTCTTTCACTGTTTTCTCAAATTCTTTCAGCTTAAAATATTCAAGATACTGTGTTCGGGAGTAGCACCCTTTACCCTGTACCCTGTCCTGTACCCTGTCCCTTGCCAAATGTGAAGTGGCCCTTCCATGCTATCTATCCAGTCCCTGGTATTCTACCAGCTTCATAGTTGTATTAAAATCATTTAGCAGTTAGGAAGCTGATAGAGTATTCAACCAGAATTTGTGAAGCACCTATCACGTGTCTCTCACATATAGCAGGGATCTCATAAAAGATGTATTTCTAACAAGGAACCCTCCCACTCCAAGTTGCTTTGTTTAACTGTTGCTCTCAGGGACTCCGAGCAAGAAAGATTAAAACCTGCTTCAATTCCACCTCCATGGCTACTTTTGGTCTCACACTTACTAATCTTTCCCAAGGCTGAGACAGTTTTGTATATGTGGGTTTGCATTTTATTGGTTCTCCTACCACAGAAGTGGCCAAGGATTTTAGAAGGCAATGCCTGTCTCAAGTGGTCCTTTCCTGAACGAAGGGGAATACTCTCCAGGAACAACCTGCTTGGCCATACCTGCTGAGCCACCAGGACCCGGGGCAGGAGGACATGGAAGCCTTTGTGAAGGCCCAGTCCTTTCAGTTTGGCCACGCTGTATGCCATTGGCAGTGTGAGAAAAGAAAACAGAGCCCCAAGTCACAACTGGCCACATTTGTTCAGTGTGTTGGAACAGGGCTTCTCAAACATGAGTGTGCGTACCACCAACCTGCGGATCCTGGTGAAGTGCAGGTTCTAACTCAGTAGGTCTGGGGTGGGACCTGAGAATTTGCCTTTCCAGTAAACTCCTGAGTGATGCTCATGCAGCTGCCTGGGAACCCGCTTTGAGTGCCAAGTCTTTAGGGTTTGCTAAGCATTTTCTTCCCTCTGTTATCCCATTTAGTCTTGAAGACAAGCCCGGGAGGTGTTCGACACATCCCTACTTTGCAGAAGTGGAGACAGGCTCAACACGGTAAACAGACTTGCCTAGGGCTGTGCAGCCAGGAAGGCTACATTCAGTCATCAGAATCCAAGTCCTGTGCTTCTCCTCCCTCGTGACTGGGGCTGCTCTGCATCAGCCCTTGGCCTGTGACGTTACTCAGGGAAACTACATGTCAGGGCTTTGGATTTCAGAGCTGACTAAGTGGCACACCATTTAGTGTGTACCTAGGTAGAGCTGCTCCTTTAAGTTGCTCGTAGCATGATTTGGTTGGTGATTCTGCCATCCAACTTACTTATTATTCATTCCTACTTCATACTTTATTTACAGGAAGGTGTAAAATTCCTGGCTTCTCATATTTGAATTATAAATACAGACTTTGCAATGATGATTGGGGGCTCAAGTATTATTGATGGACACATGGAGGACCAATCTATGAGAAGTAAGAAAGGCAGTACATAGAGAATTGAAATAAGAGGTTGAATATATTTTTATGGGTAACAATTATCAAGTGAGAAAAATAATAGTACAAGCTAGAAGTTGACAGAGCAAACTGGGTGAACCTGTGGCCTTGGGAGTTTTGAATACTGGTTCTGCCTCTTACCAAATGGGTAACTGGGTCTGTTATTTAACCTCTCTGTATTTTGATTTCCTTGTATGTTAAAAGGAGATAATATGGTTTTTGTGACAACTAAAAGATTTCGTTAATTCACAACAGTGCCCACTATGTAGTAAGTGCTCAATAAATATTGGTGAGCAACATTTTTCCAATCATACCAACCTCCTTATTTTTAATACAGAGCCGTAGAGGCCCCCAAAATCTTAAGTGATTTAAACATTCATTAACAAACAATTATAGAGTTCTTGCTATGTAGCAGACACAGTAGAGCTGATGACTGAACATAGACCCTCTGATTTCTATTCCATTATGTTGAGTATGAGTGCATGTTCAGCCCACTCTTTGCCACTCTGGGTCTGTAATAGTTCTTTGATATTTCAAAGTGTCATGGGTAACACTGACCGCAGTAACCACAAAAAGGTATCTTCTTTTCCCATTGTCTCCTTGGACTGGAGGAGCCTGGTAGCCTGGACTGAAAGGCAAAGAATCTCTAGCTGGGCCACGGGCGCTGTGGAACTGGCTGAGACAGCACCTGGCACGCAGGTCGGGAGGCACTCTTAGAGCCCAGGGCTTGGTAGTGCTCACTGTGGGCATACGTTTCCAACCCACCCAGAGATTGATAGAATCGGCATAGTTTACCTGGCTGGAGTTAGTGCTCTTGGCATCTCTCTCTCAAGGACGATAAGGAATCTGGTTACTCTGGGCTGGGGGTGGGGCGCCAGGGTGTATCTGACCCTTCTCCCACATTCTGCAGTTCTCTGTTTCAACTGGATTTAAAAGCTTTTGTCTCCAGGGAACTCCTTGGCTCTGAGCTTTGGTACTTTTGTTTGCAGCAGCCTCTCCTTAGTGTTCAAGTTTCAGGTAAGGCTTCTGGTGCGTGGAAGTGAGGGATAAGCACCGGGAGAAATGAAAATCTTTTAGTATGTCTGTGAAGCCAGATATGTGCAAATAAACAGCGAAGTGCAAACGAATTCAAAAGAGGAATTGTATGAACTCCCAAGGGGCTATTGCCCATCTTTACAAACCAAGAGTTGCTTAACATTTCACTGCTTTGTTTTCCTCTTCATTTAGAATGCAAATTTACAGCCATTGGTTGCAATTAAAGGGTCCATTCCCTTAAAAACTAAGCTGATTGAAAGCATTGGTTTCTTACTGCAAATTATTTCATTGTTATCCAATAATTCTCCCTTCAACAATATTCAATAATGTCTCCTGTATGTGAAGTCTGTGGTGCAGAAAGCCCACAAATTCTGAAAACAGAACTTCATAGTCACTCTAGCCCAGGGGAATTCACTGCCCCAGTTTCAGGGTTTTTGGATTGCACAGGATAAAGGACTCCAAATTGTGGAGTGTGCAAGATGGGAGATGCTATGATCCTTTGTCTTTGCACAGAGAATGAGAAGTTAGAATACTGACTTCCCAGTGCATGGTATTATGGAGCTGGACAAAGTCCAATGTCTAAAAATGTTATTTTATCAGTGCAGTACAGGCACGTGATTTCAGTAGTTGAATGGGACTGGTGAGCTTATCACTGAAGCTACAGTTCTCTCCTGCACACGCATTCCACTCTCCAGAGGCAACTATCTTCTACTTTTTTAGCTCTTTATTCTTGAACTGGGTCTCTATTTCTAAATAATATGCATATACTGCTATTATCCATCAACATTATACACTACACAGGATTTTAGCTCTCTTGCCTTCTGTCCTGTCCTGCAGTACACTTACATCAAAATTTTGTAACAATTCATCTTCTGTGTTTTCACTATTCTGAATGCAAATATCATTTATTGATGAGCCTAGAAGTATGATTATGTTTTCTGTATATGCTTGTTACTGTTCCCTGGGCTCTGTTTCCTGCAGCTGTTGGGGCATTTTCCACCGGCCACATGTTCTCCTTGTTAGGCTGATGATCAGAATTCACTGGGTCTTGTGGTAAAAAGATGTCTCCATGACCAGCACCTCTTCTGGCAGCTTGTTTATCTGGATTGAGTCTCTCTGGCTTCTGCCCAACCTTATGAAGCAGTAAACTCCGGGGCCCCCAATGGCCTAAGAGTCCTAAGTAGGACTTTGTGATAGCAAGAAGAGAGAACAATATAAATAAAGGCAAGAGGCCATCTGGAGCATGAAATTGTCTGGAAGGAGTTGTCTGAGAACTTTAGATGTTGTGTGCACATGCGGCTTTGGACACGATGTCGGGAGTCACAGTGGGGTTTTTGTTCTCTTTATAAATATGCTGCACTCATTTAAACAGCCTAAATGTGGATTTCATTCATGTTGCATCCAGCAAACTCGAGAATGAATATCGGAGACTTTCAGGGTATCAAAGATATTACTTTATTAGCCAAGTTTAACCTGCTCAGGGGCGAACTCTCCAAACGTGCCTGAGGCACACGGCTACTAGGAGCCACAACTGAGAGCCGCACCGAACGCTTACAACTACGTTCCTATATAGGGGCAGGCAAGCAAGCGTTATACAGAAGCAGACGTGGCAGTTAGTAATTCGCTTACAAAGACCACGCGCGGGAATTTCAAACCAAGCATTCTTTCATAAGGCGGGAAGGCTGTTTGTTCATTAACCTAGTAATCTCCTGGCTCCAGCCAGCTAGCCTTCTATCTTCTTACCAAAAAAACCTACAAAGCACTGCTTATCTAGCCTACCCTGGGGGAGAGCGTCTGCTAGATATAGGAAGCTTGCTTTAACTGTACTCTGTCTCTTTTATCATTTCCTTTTTTAGCTACAATGTGGTTCTTGTCTATTAAGGTTAAACTTAGTTCTTAATTTCCTTGTTCCCAACAATTCAGAAACATTATTTGACTCACAAAACTTGGAACCACTCACCCTATGTCTAACCATCAGGTCCCTTTTGATTGTGTCCTCCTACTCCTCCTTTTCTTGTCTCTAGTTGAGAAAAGACAAGCGTCTGCATGCAGTTACCAACTAGCCTCTGTCACACATGCCCAGGAGTACCAAGTACAAAGGGAATCAAAGCCCACACACCCACATGCAGACGTGCATGCACTCACACACATGCCCAGAAGGACTAAGCACAAAGGGAATCAAAACATGTGCACACATGTGCTCACACACACACACACAGATTTTTTTCTGTGTTTTTATTTAATTCTCTCTGATTCTTTTAAGACACTGAATACATACATCAGGACACATTTTTAAACTTTGAGTTGGGGATGTGTGAGGAGAAGTCGCATGATGAATATTATTTGCCAGACTTTAATTCTTGTCTCTGAGAATGAGAGCTAGTCCAGAATGCTTCTTCTGTTTCTTTGTGGCTAGAGTCAGAAATGGTAATAATGGATGGAGGAATTAGCAGGGGAGGGATGATGGGAAGCTCGAAGACCACGCCTGCCGCATTTTTGCTTTCAAGCTCAGGATATAGAAAAACATCAATGCAAAATAACCAGTGCAAATTACTGCAGATCATAAATCACGAACATGAAAAAATGCTGGTAAGTAATTTTAATTAGAAATGAAAATTTCTCTGTTCAAGTTTCCCTGTTCCTTGCCCCTACTAGGGATGGGAATAACTCTCAAAATATTTATAAGGCCATTGGTCTTCTCTTGGCCAGTGGAGACTCCTAGACTTTCTTCCATGCTTGTTACTGGTATCTAGTCCAATATAGCATCAACTGAGATTTTTTACGTTAAAAGACATGAATTCCAATGAGGAAGAACAAAGCTTGGAGTACATTTAAATATTACAGAAAAGGAAAAAATATTTGACTAATCATTGAAATTAATATACATGGAGATAGAATTGTGAGTAACAAACCAAATGGGGGTGGTCTACGGAAGACCTAAAGACTGAAAAATTGTCAGTAAGTGTTTAGAGGTGTTCTGAGAGAAGCGACTAATAAGCTGGCCTTGTGAGCACTAGGTCTACTTAGCAGGTGCACCCTCAAACCTGGAGATGAATATCTGAGGATGTCAACGTGAAGCATGGGCCTTGCTCTTTGCTCCCCTTCCTCTGACTCTTCATTGGCCAGGAACACATCTGACTATAATCTGGCTTTCCATATAGAATTCCCTTCAGGGAACAAATATTTGATCAACTGGCACGAACATTCACTTTACCTGGTGGCTTGGTTCTCACTGCAAATGAACTGGCTGTTTGTGCGCCACTTGCTCGAAAGGTGGGTTTGCATGAGCCTGACAACCAGGGAGCTAGTAGGTTATGCTGCATTAACAAAATCAGTTTAATCAATCTGCACATTTGAGGTAATCCAACCAATTCACTCCCCTTTCCCCCTGCAGGTCTGTTCCTGCCACATGCAGAGCTCAGGGCAAAAGTAAAAATGGAGGCCTCAAACCTGTGTCTTACCCTCTCTGTTCTTCCCACAGACGGCTCTCACCTTCACATCAGAGGCTATGTGGGCATCCATAAGGACACCTCAGTCACCAGGTCCACAGTCTGTCCCAGTCCCTGCCTGTCCAATAGCCACTCCTTAGTCCTTTCTTAGGCTCAGGTGTATGCATATGGAAATGGCTATTGTTGGGAAAACAGACAGGAGGAAGAGGCCCAACCAGGACCTGTAACATTTGCTAAAGGCATTAATTGGTGAAGATGGTCTGGGGGTAAGCAGTTGACCTCAGTGCACACATAGCTCCTTGCTTTTACAGCCTCCTCACTGGGTAAGGAGTTTTCCCAAAGGAAGGCTAGAGTAGGGCCCAGGGCAGGCACATAGTCTCCCAGTTTTAAGGTGATACTTCCCACATAACCATCCTTCCCCCACTCTGGGGACATTTAGGACTGAGTGCACTACCTCTTGTGGTGGCCTCTCTATCTCAGCTCTCTAAAACTGCAATATTTCCTAATAAGATGTAATTTGCCAAACTGTGGTCTAAGGGGGCTTTGGCCTAAGCCATAAACAAAGCCTGTCTTGTTTGAAATCACTCTCCAGAGAACTAGAGAACACTTTGGGGTTCCCTGTTAACATTTATAGAGGTTCCTCAGGCAATCAGACTAAACTCTGATCTATGTAGAAGTGTAGTTCAGGGTCACAGCCTTGTCTGTCTTAAGTACAGGGTCAGACAGCAGAGATTTCATTTAACTGCTAATGGAAGTCCTTAATCTGAATGAACCTGAACCATTTGGCCCAGGAAATGAGAACTTGAGAGGAACAACGTGGAACTTACTTGATTGTAAGTGTTCCCGAAGGCAGAATGGTTGCAAAAGTGATCATGTTTTGTTCCAAGAGATTTCACTGCTGCTTTGCAAACTCCATCCAGTCTGGCTTATAGAACAAAGCCACAGAACAGCACTAAGTGGAGCAGAAGAGGATTTAATGTACTCAGCCAGTTGGTCTATCATCTAGACTATACAGGGGGAAGAAAGAAAAGTGTAAAATACCATGTGATACACATTTCATGTCATTATCCAATGGAAGATTCCTTAAAGGGAAATGAATGGAAAATCGATATTCACAAAATTCTGGGTGGACTGAACAGTGGACCCTTCCTGATGATATTGAAATGGCTAAAGAGCTGTGGCCAGGAGAAGGAATGGCCTTTGTGGCTATTCATTTTTTTCATGTCAACTATTTATTCAGCAAATATTTAAGTATCAGCCAAAAGCAAGGCATTGTTGGGCAAGAGACCATTTCTATGGATCTGTTTTCTTTACTTCCTCTCCTCTCTTCTACTCTCTGTCTTTGACTTCATCACCAGGGAGGTGTTAGAACCATAAGTAGCCATGCAGGCCATGCAACCATTGTTAAGGAGGTAATTTCGCATCTCAGAGTCTCGGTTTCCCCATCTATAAAGCAGGGGCAGTGACAGTGCCTGGCTTACACAGTGGTCAGCACATGCTAAGCTTCCAATCAATGTTAAATATGAAGAATGTGAAAAAGATAATAACAATTTGCTTCCTGGCTGCTGAGCTACCTTACTGGCCACCTGTAGGAAAAAGCAGCATTAGCCAAAAAATGAATCAAGAATAATGTTTGTAAACTTCCAATGTTTTATATTTCTTGGGTATGCAGGAACCGACCACATTTACTAAGCCCATGCCATGCTATGATATAAGCGAAACTTTCTGAGTATGTGATATTTGTTGGGGAAAAAAACTTTTTCCTCTACCCTCTTAGGTTTAGTGGCTGAGACCCTGAAAAATAAAGTAATAAAAGACATTACTGGGAGCTTTGTTTCAAATGGATATTGGAGATCTCATAGAAATAAAGGAAAACCTCCAAGATGAGATCATTCCTGGAAGCTAATGTACCATTTTAACAAAGAGTGATAAATGTGGAGACATGAAAAGACAAAAGAAAAAGGACTTGAGGGGCAGTAAATTGTGGGAATTACTCTTAGGGGCAGTAAACTGTGGGGAGGTAAATACATGGGGGAAGCTCATGGAAGGTGAGGGTTACTCATTTCAGTAACGTGCCTGATGCCGACTTCTCTCAGTGCCTCTCTGGGTGGCTGGGAGCCTAGAGTTGCCTCCTGTGATCGAGCCATTCTGCCCTTCCCAGTATGAAAGCATGGGGTGGGGGTGGGGGTGGGGGGCACCTTCACAAAGGGAAATGTATGCCCCGCTTTTAGACAATTAAGGCAAAGGTAGAGAACTTGGTTCTGCATCTGTTGTTTCTCAATTGCCTTCTGCTCAAAATAATTCTTATGCCAAAGTGGCATATTTTGGGTGGCATATTCTTATCCCCTCCACATTGTTTAGTAACTCTTACACAATACCCTATAATCTGGGTACTATTTGAATTTCCATTTTATATTTGGGTCAACGGAGTTAAGAGAGGTAAGATGTGTGCGATGTTTATACAGCTGGTAAGTGGTGGACCTGGAAACCAGATTCAGGTCTCATGAGCCCAGAGCTGCACCCTTGCCATCACCCTCCCTGGCACCCTCTGTGGACACAGCAGTGGCAGAGATCCTGAAACAGCCAGGATGACAAATAAATTCCAGTTCTAATGGTTAGATGAGGGAGAAAACCATTTGCTCAGGAGTTGGTCATTATTTAAAGGAATCCATCATTCAGAGCCAGATGGCATACTCTTATTACAGTAAGAAGGGAGTCATGTTCTGAAATTCTGAATTCAGCCTCAGAAGTCACTCTTAACTGTGGTTCCATAGCAACCCATCATTCCGCTCTCCTTGGTTTGCCCCTGTTGGGGGTCAGGGACTGTGTCTTTGGCACTTGGCAGAGTCCTTGTGCATTTAAGTGGCTCCTTGTTTATAGAATGAGAGAATTTTAGGAGACTGGGGTTCCTCTCTGTAGATGAGACAAAGCTACTATGCAACTAGTAGAGAGAAAAACGATTAAGGCCACTAGAAATCTTTAAGGCAGACTAATGTGGTTTTATCAGGTGACCAGTGTATACAAAACAAGCAAATAGAAACTACAGAATCCTGCCATGTACAGTCTTTTTTTACTCAACAAATCTAAATTCTCAAAGCCTCACTCCAACTCATCAAACTCAATTCTCAAGCAATTGGCTCTATTGTTTTGCCTGCAAACATATCACAAGTCTTGATTACTTGTTTGCCTTGAAACTAGAGTACCTCCAGAATTCGTTGTTCAGTCCTTTGGTTTCCCATTAAATGGCTCTAAACCTGTTTCTTCCTGGGGGATGAGATTCTGGGATGATTTGGGGCTGGTAAGCCATTTGTAGATTGATGGGTGGTCAAAGAGGTTCAGCCCCCACCCACCCAGATACCCCTACAGGTCAAAGTAGCTTGAGGCTGAAGCAAATATAAAGGTCAATTCAGACTACTGAATACAGGTATCCTAATACTGGGATGCAGAAACATACATGCAACTGATTTATTATTTCTACACCAAAATTTCTTGGAATACAGTCTAAGCTCCTCTACACAGAAGGAAGTGTGGTGCAGTGGGTAAGAGCGCAGTCCTGGGGCAGTCTGCCCGCTGTGGGCTGCAGCAGCCACCGTGCTGCCTGCTGGGAGAGGGCCGGTCTGCGGGCCGGTCTGCGGGCCGGGCCCACCCAGCAGAAAGCAGAACTGAGAGAGGGGAAACCAGGTCCCGAAGATGCTGTGGGGGATCAAAATGTGCCCCCCTCAAAATGTGCCATTCAGCATGAGGATTATTTTCAGTTGGAGGAAAATGAGAATCAACGGATGAAGAAAAAAGCCTTCTTGGAGGTTTTCCTATCTGACTCATAGCAGAAACTTCTGAGAAGTGAGGGCTCCCATCGAGTTCCTCTCCCGGAGAAGTTCCATGGCCACGGAGAGGACGGAAAGTTGGCGCCAAGACGGACCTGCACAAACAAACCTTCCTCCCTCAGTTTTCCGGGATGTTTAGTAACCTCCCCACAGTTCTCGGCCCTGGGAGGCCCGAAGCCTTTTTTTTCCGTCCAGTCACTTCTCTGTGAGTGTATTGTTCTTTGTGAAGATGCTGTTAGAAACTCCGAGTTCTAAGCACCCTTTGAATTACTCATCACTGAGTTTCTCCTATGTATATAAACGCTGCATGTGTTAACACACTCTGTTTTTCCCTTGTCAATCTTTCTTTCTTTGGTCAGTCAGTCTAGTTCACAGGGCTCCAGCTGGAGTGCAGAGAGGGGCAGAGGGAAAGTTTTCTTTTCCTCCCCAACAGGGCTGCTAGAGAGCCCCGGTCTAGCTGAGCTCCAAGCCGAACCATCCCTAGATTTTTCAGACATGTAAGCCAAAATGTTTCCATTTTGCCTGAACCATTTTAGGTGAGGTTTTTCTATCGTTCACGTTCTATTCTCCACCCATCAAAATTCTCCCCAGTATGCAAGCCTTCCTTATTCTTTGAAGGTTCCCTTATTCCCTCCCGCCCCCCCCCCCGCCCCGCCCCGCCCCGCCCCGCCCCGCAGCGTGAGAGCTGCGGGCCTCTCTCCCCCCTTCCGCTCCCAGGTAGCACTCAGCGGGCACTTCTATGAATGCCCTTGCCAGTAGCGCCTTGGGCCATTCGGTGCCTGGGGACTCGGGAGCTAGATTGCTTAGAACGGAGCCCCAGCCAGGAACCCAGGAACATGACACACAGGAACTGTGTCATGTCTTCCCTGAGAGAACACAAGGGACTCAGGACAGAGATCTTGGCTTGAGTCATTTTCCCGTTGTGCTCCCCATCTTGTCGTCCCATCCCCTACGAACAGGGACTATTTGTAGACCTACCTTTGGATTCATGCGTTGCCCCTCTTCCCTCCCTCCCATCAGAAGACTGGTATCCCCTCACCACCCTGGTATGCTCGGACTCCAGGTCTCTGCCTGGCCCTGCAAATATGTTGGAACCCAGACTTCCTAAACCTCCATTCTGTTGGTGCATGATCAGGGCTAGGACATAAACATGCGATCTCGGTGGCTGGCTCCTTCGCCTTTCTGGACTCTGGAACCCACTGCTGTTTAATTACAGACAAAGGCCGCTCCATTGGTCTATCCTAACTGTAAACGATTCATTCTGCATAAATAAAACTAACTTCTCTTCCCAGAGGACTAAAAAATTGTCACTTCCAAATCTGTACTGTCTTCCCATCGCCTTCCTGAGAGGCAGTCCGAAGGGTTAACTGCTTACAAAAACCCTTCAAACAGACAGACTTTGAAGAGTTTGTGGAAAGAATATTAAGTCCAGATGTCCTACTAAGATGTTGTCCTTGAGTTAATGAGGAAATAAAAAAATATAATTTAATAGAGTAAAAATGCATTTAAACAGAGAACAGAAAGGATTAAAGGCTTTTAGACAATGGCTTGGGTTATGGTACAATTTCTGCCACTTAACGATTATATGACCATGGGCAAATCACAGAAAGGATCAGGATTTCCTTCTGCATCTGTTTCGCTGAGCTGTGAGGATGGTCAAACTGGCTGGTGCCTAGTTGCTTTGCTACATGTGTAAGGTTATCGTTGCTGCTATTAGTATTCAGCTCCTTTTGCTACTATTACTATTGCCAAGTGACCCGGGGTGTGGATTCTAATTTCTGAGTAAAACTTTTACATGACAACATTTGGTAATAACTGAAATCCAACATCCTTAAGAAACTCAAGTTTAATTCTTTATGAAATCTCCACATTTATTTTGTGGGTAAAGAAAGTCATGTCTGAATTTCTGACATCTATTCCTGCTATTTTTATGTTTAGAACTGACAACTATAATTAGATTAGGTAACACTAATGTAAGATAGCTACACATTATGATTCTTATGAAAAAGATTAGGAAAGCAAGTAGGACTATGGACCTGGGGGAGGCTGAGTTTGAGTGCTGGGTTCGGGTTCTTTAGGTTCGTTGCAGTGGGTTGGGCTTGTGCTTACACCATCCTGCTCAGCACTGGGTTTCCCTGCTTTAACGTCACATAGCTCATACTCAGACTCCTCACCACGCGGTGACTGTAGATTCTCAGGTGCTGTGGAACTCGTCTCCCTAAAGTACCTCTTAGCAAGATCAGTTTAGCTGCGGTCAGCTTGTAGATGGTCACTATGCTGCCATTTGCACTGATGTTGCAGAGACATCTGGGTAAACCTGACAGTTCCTTAGCACTAATCCGGGGATTAACACCACACTTTACCAAGACACATCGATTATATTCCCCACCATTAGCAAGTCCCAACCTTGACTCCTTGCACACCTGCACGTAAGGAAGCCCTCCCACAGGGTAGCCGGGCAGTGTGTTTGGGAGGTGTAACCACCGAGGCACTGGGTGCAGGCAGAGTTGCCCTAAGCGCAGGCATGACAGGGAAGCCAAGAACATGTGGACTTTGGTTTGGGCCACAAGGAGCGCAGGGGGAACTGGGACAAACCAGAGATTAGACAGCTGTCTCCTAGCTCTGGGTTCCAAGAATCTCCTGCTTTCTGGTTTTATCTCAGGAGCAAATTCTGGCTCCAGTAACCTCTAACATGAAACTTTGTACCAGACAGGTGGGGTGGGAGCTTAGACAGAAAATCAAGTTGATTTAAAAGACATGAGAAAAGGCAAAGGGAATAGTTCTGGCACACCTGAGTGTGTGGGTGGATATGAATATACATTAATACAAAAATGGGCACTGCATTTGTATTCTCCCACTTAGGGGACTGAGCATTTTTATGGAAAATATGTTATTGAAGTATTTGTCTGTTTGGCATTTCTTTTGTTCTAAAGCCAAGTTGAAGGTTGTTATGCTCTGCAAGGTAGAAGTCTTTTTAAGGCCATTGATGACACCACAAAAAGAGCAGAATCAGATTTGGAAAACCGTTTGCACATTCACTGGAGAATGGACAAATACAAGCACAAAGGAACCTAAAAAGGAAAGAAGTGATTTTGTAAAAAAGGGAAAGTAAATTGGGTAGAAAGATTGACTTTGCATAGAACGTCACCCACGGAGTCATTGGGTCAAAGGACAAACAGATCAATAATTCCAGCTGAGTCCTTGAATTCTCATTTTCTCTAAATAATATACCTTCTCTGTTTTTAAATCTACCCAGATCAGAACTTTCCTTTTGCTACTAGAATCCACCTCATCTTAATGAACCCACCTCATCTATTTTCTTCTTTTGGAAAATATTTATTGAATACTTCCTAGGGGCCAGCCACCATTTATACAACAATAACACCATATGGTTTTTACTGTAATAACAAAGGCAATTCCAGTGTGGCACCAAACCCTATTTCTTTTTCTTTCTAGGCATATAGCTAGGTGGAAATAGGATAAGAAAAAGTTAAGTAAGTTGCCCAAGATCACATAGGTAGTATGGGTGCAGAACAGAATTTGAACTTAGAGTAGAGCAAAGTTCAAATGCAGATGACAGGCTCAAAAACGGACCATTAGCTGGCCATTCTGTGTATTTCAATCCCATGCCTATCTGAATGTCAGAAAAGAGTTCACTAAAAAGTATAGGTCATAAGGGCTAGCGATCTTCCCTGCAGTTAAGTAGTGCCATGTGACTGAGTTCAGGCCAATAGGCTGTGGGTGGAAATGATGTGTCATTTCCTCTCTCACCTTTGGCTCTACGTTATCACCCATGTGCTCTATCTTCCCTCACCTGCCAGCCAAATACTGATGAACTGGTGGAAGATTCTGAGGACCCAGTGGATGTGGTAATCACAGGGTGGAAGAAACTGGGACCTCGAATCACTGGAGTAAATCACCCCCAACTAACTCCCATTCAGCCATGACACCAGCTCTTCCTACACATGACGCTTAAAGCAAGAGCCAACTTCACAGATGTTTCGGGGGCCAGGCTCCCCATGCGCCCATGCGAGGAAGCATGCAAGGCAGTCAAGTGTGAGACAGCGGGGAGCCATGGGAAATAGTCCACACGAGGAGATGGCACGCCTACACCAAAAACAGCCTTGTTGGCTGTGCAAGACTTTACTGGCTCAGTAATGAATATCTGTGGGTAAAGTTGTGCATCAAAACCAGAGTTGCCATGGTGGGGAGTTCACCTACATGTCCACCCGTGGCCCCTTCTAGCTCCACCTGTCAAGATGTTCTGGGATGTGTAACATTTAAAAAAATTTTCCCTTGGGAATATCACTTTAAAGATAAATTTCCAGTCCAAAATGCTACTGTTTCTGAATCTTAGAGCTTTATTATTTTGAGACCTAAAAGTTTGGATCTTCAAGAGTCCAAATTATTAGCTTAATATGTAATTATTGACAAGACCAGTTATATAATTTGGGGGCCTTTTGAAAAATGAAAATATATGGTCACCATGCAAAAAGCAGGAGAAAGTGTGGCTGAAGGCATTACCATATTAGACTTTTCTCTTTCTTGTGTGATTTCTCTCTTGATCTGTCAAGGTGTTTTTTTATTTAATGGTTGTTTCATGATATTTATTTAATTAATTTAATTTTGCTGTCTGAAGAATACATGTCCTCAAAAGTGGCTGCCTCCTCCCCCAATTCCACGACTCTCTGAGTAGCACTGTGCCTGATGTGTCTGGCCTTGGCTGGGGACAGGTAAGTCCTCCAAGTCACAGTAACCCCCACATGAGGATGCATTTGGCACCTAGATCAGGTGCAGATGAGGTGCTTGCTGCTGTGGAGGCGCCCACTAAGGGCACCGAGGAGCGGCCAGTCCAGGGTGGGACGGCTGCTGCCAGGCCCCTCCAGGAGGTGCTGCAGGCCCAGCCTCAGCCCTTCAGCACCCTCGCCCAGACCCAGGCCAGAGTCAGAGCCCCCTTCCCACCTACCACCTGGTCTAGTTGCCACTCAGGGCACGACGAGTGAGGAGTGGAGAGCCAGGAACCCAGAGGAGCAGGAAGTACAGAGGTGGTGAAAGGCAGGACATGTGGGCCAAGCCTCCAGCTACCCTGCTCTGCTCCATTACCCCACCAGATTTTACCTACAAAACACAAACTCAATGATAAAATCATTAAAGAAAAACTTCTTTTAATCTTCACCCGATGATATGGTTATTGGTTTTTAGAGAGAGGCGGGGGGAGAGGGAGAGAGAGAGAGAGACATCGATCAGTTGCCTTCTGTACACACTCCCACTGGGGACTGAACCTGTAACCTATGTATGTGCCCTGACCAGGAACCAAACCTGTGATCTTAGTTGGTGTATGGGATGATGCTCCAACCATGTGAGCCACCTGGCCAGGGCTCAAAGGTAAAATTGCTAAGACTTTTAAGACGACAACTACAGAGCATTAACCCCAAGTGTGGACCACTTGTGAGTGGGGTGCTGTGCCACTGCCCAGGGACCTTGATTAGAGCTTGTCCACTCTCGGCTAAGCATCAGGGATGCAATTATAACACAATAGACTAAGTGCTTACCCTGATGGAGTTCACATTCTAATGAAGTCCTTATCAAAGTGTAGATAAGTGTGGGAGGGGCATACTCCAATAAACTGTTTACTTATAGGGAAAGGCTAGCAAATGGTCAGCTTTGGAGCCTACCATAAAGATTTGAACTTTGCACAGCCCGAGGTTTGGACGCTGCTCTTCCACTTTTACTGCTATGGCATGACATTGGACAATTTACTTACTACTTCCTAAGACTGTTTCCTCATCTGTTAAATGGAAATTATAATACTACTCATGCCTGTAGGCAAAAAATCTAGATGGGCACACATTCATGTTCATTATTATTATGTTTTAGTAGGAGTACTGACAGTACCAATATCCATTAACTAGGCTTAAGTGAACAGAAATAAAATGTGTGGAATTGGAGAAATAACCCTGGGGGAGGAAGGGGTGAGTATTCGGGTGGAGGACACACTTTCTTTGTCTCACTGCAGCTGGCGGACCAGACTTAGGGTTGTTTGTACTTATATAATGCTAGATGAATTTGATTATCTTTTTTTTCTTGACTGAACTGATTGATTGGATGCTGCATGAAAGAGAATCTACTAGTGTAGCTTTCTTTTATTATTGGTAAAGAAAACTTAGGTTTTAAATTTAAGTGAAGCAAAGTTTATTTCTGATTTCTAGAGGCAATTGTGTGTAATGAACTTCTCACTAAACTCTGGGTCGTGAAATTTCATGTTTATGTTCACATCCACCAGAGACCTGTTAAATGCACTCGCTTTAATCTCTGGAGAATTGCCACATTCCCTACTGAAGTATATTGAAGATTAGGTCAAATTCTTAAAATGCTAGCAAGTTAACAAAAGGCACTGAGCTCAAACAAGACAAAAAGCAATGCGGTGCAGGAGCTCTGTTTCCTGATCAAAACATAATCCAGAAACCTTTTGAAATATAGTTGCACTTCTATATATCTTGATTGCAACCTTCCAAAAAGGCATTCATCAGTCTGGAATTTCCCAGGATGCTTTGCCAGGAGTTAGTGTTGAGTTACCAGAAAATCAATATGACACTTAGTACGCATCTATCTAGATAGTAATTCAACACACACACACACACACACACACACACACACACACACACACACACACCTTTCTCTGAGCAGCTCCCATTCAGGAGAAAAGGGAAAAGGGAGTGTCCTAATCAGATTCATTTTACTAGTTCCAAATAAACACCTACAGCTGGAAATAATACTTTTATTCGTGATAAAACACAAACTGCTTGGTATTCCTACTCTGAAAAATAAGTTCTGTATTTGCCTTGTGATGATTTTATTTTATTTTAGACTTATTTTCATAACTTGTCCTGCAGTTCCCCCCAGTCCTGCTCAGTACCTCACTAACATGAACTACACCCCATCAGAAGCTTCTCCATTTTCCCCCGTCTTCTTCTCTCCCACCCATGTGTGTATGTGTGAGTTTAGCAATTTCCCTTGAGCATCAGTCTATGTTGGAGGCTCAGCCCATAGCCCTTTCCGAGAGCATGGGTGAAGACTCCACAGATCTGGTCGAGAATCACTCCGCACTGTGTGTGAGGGTGTCTTTTCCTTCCCTGGGTCTGCACATTTCCTCACTGTCAGAAGTTTTTTCTGTACCTGGCTGAAAGTCCAAGATATTTAGACTATGTTTTAAAATAAATCCTTTCCATCTCTGGCTAGGGTACTCCCTGAAAATCCATGTGCTAGAGATCATAGGGTTAAAAACTCAGAGAATTGGGGAAAGGGAGAGAAAGAGAAGAGATCCTGGGGAAAATGGATAAAAAATGCTGGGCTCTTTATTTGCACTGAGCTACTTAATCACTGTACCCTCAACCAGATCCTGAAGAGACCTCAAGAGAATTCCTGAACTCTCTCATCAAACAGATTACTCCATCTGAGTGAAATCTTTCTTGGAAAATGAATTACAGAGAGAGAGAGAGAGAGAGAGAGAGAGAGAGAGAGAGAGAGAGAGAGAGAATGTTCTGGCTTCCCTGTGTCTATTTCAAATGATTTACCCTCTTCCTGGAGTACTTCAGCTTCCTTATGCCTTGGGTTTATTTAGTTTAAAATAACCCAGTGACTACAACCTAGAATTCAGCAACCTAGATTCTGCCCAATTTTGGATTCCTGTAGTAATTAAATCCATAGTAGTTGTCAAGACATCACTGTGGAATTTTCCCATCATGACTCAGTATCTCTTAATTTAAATTGCCCCCAATTTTAGACAAGGTATGTGAAATCCATGCCTGTTTGTCATAAGGGTTCAGCGTACCCAGAAGTAAGCTGGGCATGTTCTGCTGTGTCTATTCACAATACTTAAAGCCTGCTTTCCACACACATCAGAAATGTCTACCAGGCATGCGTGTGTGTGTGAGGAGAAACACTTTGATGCTCTCTCTATACCATCCTGACGGTTCTGTCCACACTTGGAGCCTCATTGCTCCTCGTTGCTAAGTACTCCTCAAGGAGGGGTGGCAGGTGGGTGGGAAGAGAGACTAACATTGGTATTTTGTCAGGCACGTCCCTCAGCACACAGTAGGGAGGCTGAGGTTGTGTCAGATCCTGGATCTGTAACTTGTTAGACGTGTGACTTTGGTTAAGTCATTTAACCTTTCCAATCTCCAGTTTCCTCATCTGTAAAATGGGAGTGCTTATGTGATAATATCTAACACTTTTTGAGTAGTTTTTGTACCAGACACTATTCTAAATGCACATGTGCATACAAAACCCTACAAGGTAGGTACAAAGGATAAAAGACAGACTTTAAGCAAAGTGCTTAGCAAATAAGTGGACAGTAACAGCTATTAACATTATGATAATACAGGTTGCAGCAAAAGGAGGTTATAGTTGTGAGTGGGAAAAACACAGTTTACTCTTGTATTATTATTTATTAATTATTGTATTATTTTCCATATGAACAACTGTAAACCTACTTTTGCTTCACCTGGTATATCTTATTATTACATAATATATTTTACAAATTTATGTCCTATTCAGCTTTCTCAAAAGTCCTCTGAAGTTTGTATCATCATCTCTATTTTTACTCACGCAAAAACTAAAGGAGATTAGGTACCTTGTACAAGGTTGCTGAGCTGCTGAGAGAGAGAATTCAAATTCAGGTCTTTCTGATTCCAAGCTTGCTCTCTTTTGACTATGCTGTGGTTTTTAAAACCGATTTATGACATAGAAACTCCATTTTCTACTCTGCAGCTGCAGGATTTCTTATCGTCTAGGACCCTGCTGCACAGGTTTGACGTGGGTCCCAACACTGTGTTGAAAAGGACGGGCGTCCCAGGGCGCCTGTGCCTGAGGAGACTTGTGAGAGAGCATTTCCACAGATGGGCTGGGTTGTTTCGGTCATTATGCACCCATTCCCAGCTCCTCACCTGGGAGAGTGCCTGGTATCACCCTTGCCACCAGCAGTGCCCCCCAGCACAGCCTGACTGATCCTTGCTCATCTTCTAAGGCTTGGTTCAAGCATCATGCTCTAATGGAGGCCTTCCCTGAATGCTGACCTTCTCTTCTTTTAGTCCTTCATTCAGCAACGATTCAAGGAAGGCCAACTGTGGATCAGGCACTCTTCCAGAAGCTGGGGTACAGTAGAGAAGACTCCTGCCTTCCTGGTGCTTTCATTCTCGATTAGGTAAGGCTCCACACAGCGTCCTGAAATGCTCTTTCATAACATTGCATGCTAGTGGTTACTTATGTATAAGAATTTGAATTAATGTCATTCTAAATACAAAAAAGGCACAGACCATGTGAGATTTTCTCCATCAGCACAGAGCTTTGTTTGCACTAGTACACACTCAAGAGTATTTGTGGAGAGACTGACTGGCAGTGGGGAGCATTCGTTCATCTTTTTCTAGGGAGCGCTAGCAACGGGGATTCTCAGTGCTGGCTCCCAGGAGTTCCTCCGGGGCTGTGAGCTTAGGCACCCATGCTGGACACAAGACACAAAAGGCCCATAGTCTAGAAGGGAAGAGCTGCATATGGTGACCTATCTCTTGTAAGTGGTTCCTGCCCTGGAGTTGTGGAGACAGGTATCGTCACACAGTGCTAATGCAAGTATAGACTGGCAGCCATTCTGGTAAGCAATCTTGCAGAATTTAGGCAAATTAAGTATACCCACTTACAATGTTCAAACAATGTACCTCCTGGGTATATATCCCAGGATATTCTCATGCAGGTCACAAGAGGACATGCACAGTAATGCTAATTGCAGCATTATTTGTGAGTGTCTGTCCATCACTGGGAAGACAGATGGGTAAAATGTTGTGGAGGAACATGACTGGGAACAGTTAGGAACAATGGGTTAGATACATACATATAAAGCAATACGGAATTTGGAAACATATAGCTATGCTAATGTTTAGTGGAAAAGGTAGAAAACAGCATGAGATGTTTAACAACTATTTATGTATCTAAGTTAAAAATCCATGAACACAAAACATTACATGTTTTGCAAAAACACATGCAAATAGAAATATTCACATCAAACACATTAAAATGATTGCGTTGAAAGGAGCATGAGGTGGGTATAATTGGAAATTAATTTATGTAATAATTATGTACTAATGTAATTTATTACATAAATAATTTATAAGTAAAATAAGGGAGAAGGTGTTGCAGAGACCACTGATGTCCCTGAGCAGAAGGTGCAAAGCAAACAAACAGAACGGTTCTCGCCCATCTGCCCCATCTGTGGAGCCCTTTGCCAGACTTGCCTGATGGCACCCTAGGGTCCCATGACTTTCAGAGTTGCTTAGGAGTGTCTTAAATTTGTTTCTGCTTTCGTGATGGTCACCCCTGTCTGTTTTCCCATGAAAGCTCTTGAGGACTCTGCGTTCCCAGTGTCTGCTCTGTCCAGCTTGCAGGGGGATGTGGCAAAACAAAGAGCATCGCTGCTGTTGGCTCTGCTGTGAATGATCTGCCTCCACCTTGCTGGGAATGCTGAAACTTCGCCTGCTCAGTCACTCGAATGTGGCATCTGGGCGGGACCTGGCCTCCCAGTCATGTGGAAGTGTTGACATGACTCCTTTTAGTTTGGAGCTTAATGCTACATGAGTGCAGCCATAGTCTTGGGCTGTATCTGGAGTTTTCTGAACATAGGCAGGTATCTAATGGTCCATGGCCCATCCGCAGCACTGTGGTTCCCCATCACTGACACTGTGGTTTTGTTACAGCTCCTGAGTCCCTGTTTCCAGAACTTTGTTTCTCCAGGCAACAGAGAAACTACAGCACTGTGTGGTGTTGGGCCCTCACTGTCCTGCAACAAGCAGGCCATATTTCTCACACGGGGGTTGACAGACTCTCCAGTGAGAAGGCCATTGGGTTGAAATAACCCAAGAAGCCCCTCAAATATATTTTGTGAACTGTAAGACCAGAGACACAGAGTATAGTCTAGGAAAGCCAGAATGTGGGAATGGTGAGGGCTGGAGAAAATGAACTATGTCACTGTACTGAACTAGTCCTGCATAGGGCAGAGGCAGAGCTGACTTCCAGAATGTCAGGAGGTTCACAGGATGTCAGGCACACATTCCCCAAGGACCTCAAATTTTGATAGACATTTTGATTTCTAATATTATCTCCAAAGGATTCTACAGCCAGGCCTAGAGCCACTCTGATGGGCCTGGAAGAAGAAGAACCTCATCACACCACTTTAAAACTGTGGCCCATTCTAGGACGGCATGATCTGTCGTACATGCTGTCATACATGGCAGATAAGACTGTCCCTGTGAGTCCTGTTTGTTAGGTTATGAAATTACATAGAATGGTTTTCTTGATGATAAAAGCATTGATTTGTAAAACATAGATAATTATAATAGACTAAACTTTATAACAGTCTTTTGTTATTTCTTCTTTAAAATATATACATGCTAAGAGCCTCAAAAAGTGCAAGTGGCCTAAATGTCTCAGCCTCCAAGAACCCTGTGGTTGAGACCAACTAGTAGATGTCATAAAGTAAGAAGCTGTGTTAAAAGTAACTGGTGTTAAAACTAAAGGGAGAGGATGACCAGACATCACTAGCTAGTTCTTAGTGAATTTCAGTTTATGTAAATTTTTTCTAATTAAGAAAATAATACATGCTTATTCATGAAAATTCAGAAAATACAGAGAAATGTAAAGTTAAGCTGACATGACTCAGAAATAACCGCTATAAAAGCTGTGCTGTTCAGAAGTTTTTCTGTGTGTGCTTGTGTGTACAAACACGTGCACACCCCCACAGAGTTGAACACATGGTTTTTTTCCACTCAGCAACATGTAAACATCGATCTTTCCATGTCTCTAAATATAGACACATATCATTCTAGTTAATGGCTTCATGATTTTCCTTGTGTAGCTACACCATAATTGTTTAACCAAACTCCTATTCATAAATGCTCAGTTCATTTCAAATTTATCAGTGCCAGAAACTCTCCCATAATTAACATCCTGTTTGTTCATCCTCACACATTTAGCCAACTATTTACTTTGGGTAAATTTCCAGGGGTGGGACTTCTATGTCAAAGACTTTTAAAGAGGGCTTTTCTGTGCATTGCCAAATTGTCCTCCAGGAAAGCTGCATTACTGTTTACTATCCTACCAGAAGTACATGTGTGCACCCGTTTCCCCAAACTGTCCCAGCACTAGACACCAGTGGTGACCAACAGTTTTCTTGATCGTTCCCATTCTGACAGCTCGCTCTTCTTCTGAAGCCTGGGCTCCATCACCAGTAGCTTGGCCCTTTTCAAGGTTAAGCAGGCATGGCACTTTATTACTTACAGAGCTAGCTTCCCAAGGTGACAAATCAGCTTTCTCCATAAGCCAGGGAATGTTTATTGTGATCTTCAAGGTTGAACTACACTTTCCTTTAGCTGTGTGCCTGGATTTTTGAGTTTTACTGCAAGGATAGATCAAGCTCATTTCAAAGCTGAGTAAAACTGATGGCCGAGTGAAGGGATCGCCTGTGGTGAGGGCTGAGCTACAACTGGCAAGTCACTGTTGGGACGCCGCTGAGTGACACCCAGGTCACCGCCCCTCTGATTTGTCTTAGAATTCAAGGTAAGCAAAGTCATTTATGTTCTTAAAAAATCTGTCTTTTGTTTGTCATATTATTTGTTTTAGGCATTAAAAGATTGCTAATACAGGAACATCTCACTAAGATTTAACAACATGGTATTAACAGTTTGTATTTGTTTCATTGGAGTGTTTTTACTAAAGTAAGTAGAAAGAAATTACAGAAATTATGACATTTTATTTCCTAGAATAATTTAACCTTATAATTTATGGGTTTTTCCATTTCTGAATATTGTGAATATCATTCCATACATACATAGACAGATACACGCACACAACCCAAGTAAAATATTTTCCTGCTAGGAGTCATTGTCCTCTCAATAATTAATTTTCTGTGCTTTTTTTTTTAACAGTGTGAAGCAGAACTCCTAGGTCTGTGCTGCCAGCTCCTGAGCTGGAGAAGGGATTTGTCAGCTTGGGCTCACCCACGTGTCAGTCAGGGGTGAGTCCAGCCCAGGGACTCATGTGACCAATGTGGCCTCTTTTTAGCCTGATTTTTGAAAATACATTTCAAGTGCTACTCAACCTACTTCCCTGTTTTATGGAGCTCTTTAAAAAAGATAAGGTTGCCACTGTGACTTTGCCCATCTGACTATTCTTCTGAGGCAAGTTTGAGGGATGGCTTCCAGGGCCTGTGAATGGGGAGAGAGTGGGAGAAAGGGCTGGCTGCGAGTGCTGGCTGCAGGGAAAGTGTGTGAGCTGGTGACACACGCTCAACGTTATTTCCCACACACAAGACCCAGGGTGTCACACTGGGGTGGCACAGCTTAGTGCATAAACTTTCAAATTAGGCAAAATGAGTTCCAACACCAGCCGTCTCCTCTATGTTCTCCCTGTGTGACCCTAGCCCCATTATATTTCTTCTCTATGCCTCAATAATAGTATTTATTTTGGATTGGCTTAAGGATTAAATAATCCTTTTGATAACACTTGGCTCTTTTGATAACACTTGGCACATAAACTAATCAATAATGGGAATTGTTCCTAATATTCTCTGAGACATGACCCAATATATTGTCCTCCAAGGCTGTATGAAGCAAACTACCGCCCCCAGGGCCAAAACCAGCCCACTGCCTGATTTTGTATAGCGATGAGCTATGAACAGTTTCTGCATTTATGAATGGTTGAAAAAAGATCAAAAGAAGAAGAACATCTTGTGACATGTAAAAATGATGTGGGATTCAAATTTCAGTGTTCATAAATAAAATGCTGTTGGAAAACAGCCACAGCCAGTGTTTGCATGCTGTCCACAGTGGTTCTCATGCTGTGAAGCAGAGTTGGATAGTAGCGACAGTGACCGGGTAGCCTGCAAACCTGGAAATACTGACTATCTGGCCCTTTACAGAAAGTTTGCTGACCCAGGCTTTAGGGAGCACGGAGAAAGTGAGGACTTTCATTCTTTTTATTTTTTTAAATCCTCATCCGAGGATGTATTTATTGATGTTAGAGAGAAAGGAAAGGGGAGAGAAAGAGAGAGAAAGAAACATTGATTGGTTGCCTCTTGTAGGGTTCCCAACCAGGGATTGAACCTGCAACCTAGGTATGTGCCCCGACTAGGAATTGAACTCACAACCTTTTGGTGCATGAGATGACGCTTCAACCAACTGAGCTACCTGGCCAGGGCAGAAGACTTTCGTTCTTGCTCAGGATCAAGGAAGGTGCAGCTTTCTCACCCATTCCACCTGCTTTGTCTCATCTTTGCTAATGAAGCCATTTGGTCAAAGCTGTTTCCTGCAACCAGAAGGATCATATCTGGCAATGGTGTGCTACTAATGCTTAACACCCAGCTCTATAGAAGGAAAAGAAGCCCTGATTTCTGTGGTTTGAATACTCATACCATGCCTTTTTTCAAGTTACCAACATATCACCAACTGGCCTGCAAAATTCTTAAAATTTTAACCATTGGTTCTCATGAGCCATGCCAGCCAGCATTGCCCTTTGACCTCCACTGACAGCCTCACCACTGTTTTGCAGCCTGGAGCTCCGGGGGCCATGTATTTACCGCACAAGGGGATTGTAACTGATTACTGAGTCACCAAGTGGGGGCTCAACTGACATTTCTATGAGGGGTTTATCTCAGAACACATGTTATGCAGAAATACAGATCACCTATGAGAGGTTTAGCACAGAGGAAAGCTGATGCGCACATGTGCAGGGAGAAAATGCTGTGAGTGAAGGAGCTGGTGAATGATATGGGAAGAGACTTGGTGCATTTAATCTCTGATCGGAGGATCTCAGGGATGGCACAAAGCCTACAGAGTCATACATCTTCCCCTTGTCTCCCTGGTGCTGACCCCTTTCTGAGCCTGGCTGCAGGGGTGAGCTGTAAGGATATCTCAGGAGAAGCTTTCGACCATGGGGAATAGCAAGTGTAAAGGTCTTGGCACGATGGCCTCTTAACTCACTTCCTTCTCTGTTATTCCTCTGAGCCTGACCTGTCAACTTGGCTTTTCTTTGAGGCAGTTAATGAGTTGATTGTTTATACATTAATTAGACTATGAGCTCCTAGAGGCTAGAACTTTCTTATTTGTCTTTGCATCCTCAGCGCTCAGCTAGTACAGTTAGTATGCAATAAACAGGACACATCATATCAACACCTGATTAACTGAACTCCCTCTCCATGCCTTCTCCCTGTGAGCATTCCAACAATTTGTATAGGGTTTCTCAGAGAGAATCTTATTCCCATGAAGCAAGCACTTGTCCCTTACTCACCTCCTTATTATGCAGCCCGGACCTTCCCTGTCCAATATTCTTACATGTTGGGGCTGAATTTCCCCCTTCACACCTCCCAGGCAAAAATTGGAAAGTTAAGAGGAAGAGGCACAGCAAGGGCTTTGAAGTGAGTATTGCCAGCAGAGTGCACAGAGCTTTAGACGAGGCTTGAGGCGTCACTGCTATTTTCCACCTCAGATCAAGTCAGAGTGTGGAGGGGAAGGCAAGCTGGACTGCAGTTCCCTATTTGACCAGCATGTGAAGATGAAAGAAAACCAACCCTGGTGGATGAAAACTGACTAACGAGTCTTCATTTAGTCTTCTTTTCTTCAAATTAACTGCCAGTCAGCCCCACACACATGCTTCTCTCTTGCTCCCCCTACTCCTTCCCCCGACAGGTGATCTTGAACCTGCATGATGTGGAGTCAGTTTCAGCTGTCTCCCCAGTGTGACTGGGACCGTGCAAGGCCAGTTCTAGCAAGGACCTATTTGGGGCAGGAAACACATTGACTCACAAGGTGTTATTTTTGCATGGCTTGTTTTTCTGAGTACAACCATACTCCAGAAACATACTTGGATTCAAGCTTATGCATGACACATAAAAGCCCACAGAGTGTTCTGAACACAAGACAATTTTAGCTTAGACCACTGGCCATGCTAACAAGCAAGGGCACTTTCCACTTTAGGTTCCCATTCCTTCTTGAGTTGGGTCAGAAAGCAAACTTCTGATTTGCCTGTGGTTTGTGCGCTAGGTTATTTTGCTCAGAAAACTGGAAGGCTTTGCTAGGTGACGGAGGTAAGTAATGCCTTGGTTAAAACAGTCCGACTAAACCAAATGAAAGATTTATTTTGTGAAGTCCATTTCCAATTGTTGGCCTCCTCAGGGACCCTTTAATAAGAATTCGTATAGGGCCAGGAAAGCTTACCTTGGTCTTCACCATTCCTAAATGTGTATGGTATGTATGTATGGTGTGTGTGTGTGTGTGTGTGTGTGTGTGTGTGTGTGTGTGAGACGTCAGTACTGTAGAGGAAGGGATAGAGAATGGTCACAGATCCATCCAAGGGTCACCTAAAATTCACCATGGTTCAGTGTAAATACTATATTTCATCAATTCTTAGGCACACATTTATTGTCACATTTTAACATTTCTAATAGCAAAATGAGCCTCACACTCTGTGTTGATTTTTAACTTTCTTAGTGACAATCAGTGGTGTCATAGATTCAGTGACATGATATCTGACTTGGATACTCTGTACCTATAGCCGTAAAGGCAGAGTACACCTGTCAAAGTCTATAAAAGTCATACAGTGAAGGTGTTGCTCCCTGAAACCATCCACACCATTCCCAGTGTTACTGTGGAAGTGTTCTGCTTTGTCTCGTTATGATATGCAGCTCACAGTTATCAGGTTCTTACTACGGTCGGGCAATATTCTAAGCCCTTTATACATCTAATCTCAGGGTGCCATGAAGTAGTATAATTATCATTTCATTTAGAGTCTAGGCAGGATACAGAAACTGTACTAGTTATTTAAACAGAGAAAATGGAACAGAAAGAATTGTTAACCGGGTATAAAGCTGACCACTAGTAACTAAACTGGTAAAAATGAGGGCTCTGAGGCATCAAGGAGGCAACAACTACAGGAAGCAGCTGGCATTTCTAGGGCTGGGGGGACAAAGGGAAGAGGCTGGGAACATAGAGGAGGGGAGCTCCAGAGCTGAGCCTCAGGCCTCGGCCGGTGCTGGGGTCTCTGAGCGGCCCACGGCCCACGGAAGCTGGCTCTGTAGGTGTTGGAAAAACGAAAAGTGGGTTTAGTTTCTGCTACAGAAAGAAGTGCTGCTGCTGTAGAGCCTTTGGGGGAATGATGCTCTCGGGAGGAGGAGGCAGGAGGAAGGATCTGGGCCCTTCGCCCTTCTCAGCCAGCTGGCAAAGCCGAAAGGTGGTGTGTAGAGTCATAGCCCCAGCGTTCCAAAGCAGGGCTTGGAAGGGTGGTTGGGAGGTAAGAGAAAAAGAGCTAAATATCCAAAACATAGTCTTATTTTTACACATGAAGAAACAGACAAAAAATATCAGAAGTAGTGAATACACTACCCCAAATTATACAAATCTGAAGATACAAAGCCAAGATCTGAACCCAGATTCTTCTGATTCCATATTCTATATGCTTAATGACTACATAGGCCTCTTTCCTGCCTGTGGCCTTCTACGAGTTTCTTTGTCTCACTTTTTCATTTATTCAGCCTACAGCTATTTCTTCAGTGTTTATTCTATGTCAGGCACTGTGCTCGGCTCAAACGAAACAGATGTCATTGTCCTCAGGGAACCGACCATCTAGCTCTGCCCATTTCTGAGGGTAGTCTCCCCTTCTCTTCCCCTGCCTCCCCCTCCCTCTCTCCTCTCCCCACCCACCCAACCCTTGACTGTCTCTTTTCATCTGCATGTCTGGTCTTCAGGTGTGTATTGCTTTCTTTTTCAATTATTTAATGTCTGCCCTTCTCTGCCTTGCTGTCTCAAACTCTTTTTTATCTCTGTAATCTTTTCTGGTCCCCTTCTCTTCTGTTACTTCCTTTTCCCTTCTTATGTTACTTTCTCTTCATATTAATGGCCCAAATGTAGACCCAAGTGTAGAGTCTATTTACATTTTCTCTTTTGACAAGTTCCATAAGCTTTGTTCTTAAAAATGTTTAAGTGAATGAGGAAAAACAGTTTATAGTTCTCTATCTTAAAACACAGACAAATAAATCTAATTCAGTAGGCTTTTGCTTACTGACCTTTCATTTTCTTATGAGGCTAGCTCCTCCAAGGCAATCGGTCATTGGGAGACTAAAGCAATAGATCAAAGGAAGCACAACATCTGTAATAGCTTTTATAAGCAGGACTTCCAACATACCAGTCATGACAGCAAAAGCTGTTCTGTTTCAGGAATGAGTGTGTGCGGAGTGGTTAGGACTGGGGAACGGACTCCCTTGAGTTGAGACCCTGAGTCTTCCATTTCCTAGCTGTGTAGCATCAGGAAAACTTATTCAGCCTCTCTATGCCTTGGTTTTCCTCATCTGCAGGATGGAGACAATAATATTAGCATCTACATTGGGTTTGGAAAGGATTAAGTGAATTAATACATAAAGGCATTCAGAGTATCATGCTTGTAAGAAATATAATTATCTATCATTATTATTTATAACATAAATTATATCATGGAAACAATGCCCTCACTCCCACAATCCTTTTATCCTATCCAGTTCTCTAGACTCTAGACTACTCCTTTCCAGCACTTTTGAGTTGTGAGCTCCCCTTTCCGTGGCTCTGCTCACACAGTACTGAGGGAACACATAATGTCAGAACTACTGAGGTTGTCAGCTCATTCTGATTGTATGTGACAGGAAATCAACTCAGTTCAGTTTAACCAAAAGGGTTGCAGAGCTGGGAAGCCCAGGGCTAGAACTGTCCACCACCAGGAAGTTCCGGGCCTTCAGTAAGAACATCCAGGGCTTGCCCCAGGCCAACCTCTCACCTTGGTTTCTATGGGCGCCATTGCTTCCTATTGCACGTGAGGCTTTTCCAGGTGGTGACAATAACGTCTCCGGCAATCTACATATTCCATCTTTCCACTTGTCCTGTAGTGTCACATTCAAAAGCACTCCTCTGCTGAGAGTGTGACTGTCTCGAGGGGCTCCCTGTCCTTCTGGATAACTCACTGACCCCGGGGATGGGGGCAGCGGTTGGTCTTTAATTTATCTGCAATGTTAATCCCAGTGCTCTAGCCCACATAGCAAATGTCCCCTTCACTGTTTCTTGCCGGTGGGCTTGGGTGTCAGCATACACACAGGACTCTTGGTGGCTGGTTATGATAATCCAGTATTCCCAAGGCCCGCCTATGGAAGAGGACCCTCCCACAACATTCATCCTTTGCCCACCTACTGACTGACTGCATGTTGAAGAAGGCGCCAGGTGGCAGCACTGGAGAGGAAGGAAGTGTAGGGAGGTAAGAAATTAGTAGGCATTAGAACATTTTTTGGACAAGTCAAATTTTAGCATCAGCAAACATCATATCCCATTTCTTTCCTCTCCTCATATTTTATATCTGACATTCTGCCTTTTAATGCATTTTTTTTCCAATTAAGCAGATGCTGGACTTTTGGAAAATGTGTTCCAAAGATCCATTCTAATCTCTGAGTGTCATTAGTCACTGAGTTAAGCAATATGAAAAATTACATTAAATGCCCTAGATGTCTAAAACTGTATAGAGATTTATGATATGTGTAAGTGGTGTCAATTGCTCATTTTCAAAAGTGGTTATTAAAGGTCAAGGGTTAGAATTTAAGGATCTAGTTATATGGTTCTTTGTTCTCAAAAACATTAGAGAGTTAATGAACAGGCCACTACTGTTTCTAATCCTAAAGTGTTGCTTGGACTTTGGGGGTGTCTCCCTTGGGCGCACGCGATGATTTTCTGTTCTCTGTTCTCCTCCTGGTCTTCAGTGACATGCGCAATCCCACAGCCTGAACAGCAGTCCAACAGCTCCCTCACCCACAGTGTGTGGGGCTCTGGGGAGGGGGAGAGGGTCGGTGGACTTGCTGGGAAGGTTGAGACTGGAGTCCTCAGAGTGAGGCCAAGCACTGAGTATCTGGGTGGAACCAAAGGCACTTGTCAACACCCCCACCCCAGTTTCCCTGGTGGGGATCCAGGAGCAGAGGGGAGGCAGTGAACCAGCCGGCAGGAGTGGCTGGGCTGGGACAGCAGCATCTGATCCTTGCAAGTCTGGGAGCTATGGACACCAGAGACAGGGAATTCTGTGTAAGGCTTCTGGCCAAGACAATTAGGAACTGGGTGGCCAGGACAGCTGTTTCTGAGCTCTGAGAAGCTCACTGTGGCCAAGGCCTTCATGGTGCGCTGCGTTAGAAATGCAGGCAGGGCCTCCCACTGCGGCCCTCTGAGAAGCTGTTTGGATAAACTGTTCCTTGGCCACATGTTCGTGCTTCTGTGTCCATTACCGCAGTGACTCTGGGGTATTTATTTCCTGGGAAGGTGGAGGCTGACAAAGGCTGCTTCTACCCAGAATGTCACCCATCAGGAGATCAGGAGCCTGGGAGCTACTGTTATGGGAAGAGGACCGAAGGGCAGAGAGCCCTGTTTTCTGCCCTGCCTCTGCCACGCAGGCTGCTGCGGTGTTTACTCTCTGGGTGTGTGTGGGAGGAGGGGAAGGACAACGCCCGTCTCCTGAGTCTCTTCCGCTGGGAGGTTGCAAAGGTGCCTGAGGAAAGCCATGTTTTATTTCTGACAGAATTTGGCCAACAGCCACAGAAGTAATTCATTTTTGGTGGGATCTTTTTGGAAGGGAGAAATACAAAATGTTTTAATTCATCTGCTTTAAAATTAAAAGCAGGGACCATGTGAATGTTCAGTAAAAAGAACAATTAATTAAAAACACATAGAGCAGTTCCCCATCTATTAAACTTTGGACAGGTTGACATGTCCAAAAAAATTTTAATGTTGCATCACTTTAACTTTTAAAAACTATATATTTCTCTGCCTGCTGAACCTGTGTATATGGAATACAATACAATCATCTTTCGGTGATTCAGCATTGCTGCTACAGACATCAATTACAGTAAATATCTCCAGACTCTTAGACTTTTCCTGTCTTTCCTTTGTCTCTGTTAGACTTTTACTCATGGCTCCTATGAATGTTCTTTTTTACAAACAGTCTACATTCCTCTCCTTTTCTGTGTTCCAGTTTTTTGTCCTTAGTAGGCAGGAAACTACATGAGCTTGTTAGAAATCTATCTAAAATAAAAGGGTGAGCAGGGAGGCCACTGGAGTCCCCAGACCCTGGCTTTCGGTTATAGGTGCAGGGACACACAAACATGCACATTGGCATGCTTTAAAAAAAGATTAATTCATTAAATATTTATGGAACACCTACTTGAGGCCAGACACTAAGATAGAGACTGGAGGGCAAAGGAAATAAATCCCAGGATTCTTCCTTGAGACACATATGGTTCACAGGGCAGACATACCTATGATAGCCTCTGACAAGATAATCAAATGTTGTAAGAGCCAACGGCTACTGGGCTACCACAGAGGGGCCCTGGCCCGATCTGAGCCTCTGGGGAGGAAGGCTCCTCAGGCTGAGTCTTAAAAGGTTATATTTATAGGTCCTCCAGGCCCTCCTTCCCTTCCCTCCCTTACCGCAGCAATCTAATTTGAAATTTTCTAATGGAATCTTCCTTTTTTCACCCCTAAATAGTTGAAGAATGTAGGCTTTAAATTAAAAACAAGCAAATGCAGTTTTAATATAACTTGACAGTTTGAATTTAGGCACAAAGGCCATGTTTGAAAACTAAGAATGTAACAGGCATTTAATGAGGCAAATGCAGCCACAGCCTTGGGAGAGGACAGTTCATGATTAAGGGACCAGGGTGTTCGGACAGAAGAAACCCACCAAATTCTTAAAAATGCCATTGTCAAATGCTGGTTCCTTTTTCCTCCAGCCTGGTTGTTCCAATTTTTTCCTTGATTCCACAATCCACTTGATGTACACGCAATAAATTTCATTAAAAAAATAAAATCAATCTTGTCATACCACACCTTCATTTTAAAATCGCCAAAAGATAACAATAGGATGTCCATAGAAGAATTACAAGTAATTCATGGTATGTTAGAAGTAATCACTATTACTCATAATGAAAGAAATGTTTCTCTTAAGAACACGAATATGTTCCTTATAATCATAATGACTACGATCAATCAGGAGATCAAATGCTGATGTCATACTACCATCTAAAGCACATCTGTGCTGCATTTGCCAGTTGTTGCACGTTTTGAGAGCATCCTTCCCCCACCCCCTCCCAGTGCAGTGTAACAGATGACATTTAGTTGTCATATCTCTTTAGCCTCCTTTTATCTGGGACGTTTCCTCAGCATTTGTCTTTCATGACATTGCTATTTTTGAAGAGTGTATTTCAGTTGTTTTAAAGATGTCCCTCAATTTAGTTTGTTTTCTCTTGATTAGATTCAAATGTTCGCTTTTGGCAGGAATGGGTTTTATGTACTTCTCTCTCTTTTTTTTTTACTGTTGTTCAAGTACAGTTGTCTCCATTTTTTCCCCACAGCTCCCCTAACCCCAGCAATCCCTATCTCCCACCCTCAATCCTACCCCCCCTTTGGTTTTGTCCATGTCTCCTTTATACATGTTCCTTGATGACCCTTCCCCCTTTCCCCCAGTTACCCCCTTCCACTTCCCCTCTGGTTACTGTCAGTTTGTTCTTTATTTTAATGTCTCTGGTTATATTTTGCTTGCTTCTTTGTTTTGTTGATTATGTTCCACTTATAGGTGAGATCATATGGTATTTGTCCCTCACCGCCTGACTTATTTCACTTAGCACAATGCTCTCCAGTTCCATCCATGCTGTCGCAAAGGGTAGGGGCTCCTTATTTCTTTCTGTTGCATAGTATTCCATTGTGGTTTTATGAACTTTTTTGAAGGTGAAAGTCTGTGTCATCTCTCTTCATGTAGTGTCTTGGGCTCTGGAGCCTTGTGATTCAGTTTGAAATCTCACCTCTGCCCAGTCATGGTTGCACCATCTTGGGCATGTTACTTACCTCAGCCAGGCATCCACAGCCTCACCTGTAAAAAGGGTACAAATAAGACCTAAAGGCTATAGTAAAGATTGAGAGATTTAATGAATTTAAAGAACTTAAAACAATGTCTGGCCCCTAAAAAGTGCTTCATAATTTTTACTTTAAATATCAAATGATGATAAATAGACTATTAATGCAAAAATCTAGTGCTTTTGAAGAATTGTTTTGGGCAATGGTACTATTTGGGGGCAGTGGCATAGCTTTTCCCCAAGTGTGCTTTGGGATGTATAATTTTTGAATTTTGAAATTTGTGTTAAGAAATATGTCATAGACACATTTTTGTTAATGTACTTTTTTAATATGGGAGACTCGTTGTGTTACCAGCAGACAATCCCTTCCTGGGATTCCCTTAGATTTCTTACCAGACAGTTCCCTTGGATTCTTCACAAGCTACAATTTCAAGTTGATATGCACAAGGCCCTGGGAAGATGCTGAGAGATTCCAGATAGACAGAGACAGGCTACATGAGGTGAGGCTGTCCTTGGAAAGGAATGAAGGTGACTGGAAAATATTTAAATGTAGTACTTGAATGTGTGATGCAAATTTGCTTTTCGCTGATAATGTATGATGCTTTGGTAGAATCTTTTTAAATAATAATAATAATAATAGGAGGTCCCTAAATAGTTATACAGAACAGAAGGCTGTTTGTAAGAAAAATAACATTCACCAACCTTTTTAACTGAAGATGCCTATGACCTATGTGCCAGCAACTCCACTGCTAGGAGACACAGAGGAAATCATAATTAAGCCAAATGTTTATTGATGAAGAAATGGACAAGTAAATTGAGATCCTGTCAATAAATAAATACCATAAACAAGTTAAAATGTTGACTAAAAAGGCTTTTTTTCAAAAAATACTCATAGTATGAATACATTCATGTAAATTCTAAAAACACATCACCTATATGGTATATAATTTTTGGAGCACAATAATGGAGCAAATAAATAAATAAATAATATAATATAAATGGGAAGGAGACACAACCACTTTAGAAGAACAGTGATATCTGGGGAGAAGCTTAAAAGGGCCTATAATTTTAAATGTGGTCTTTATTTCCTTATTTTTTAAAAAGAAATGAAATAGAGACTTCCAGCCAAAATTGAGATGTAGGTGGATACACTGTGCCTCCTCACACAACCAAAATTAAGGACAACAAAAATTTAGAAACAAAAAAACCAACCAGAACAGACAGAAAATTAAATTGTATGGAAGTCCCAACAGCCATTCATCCAGACCAGTAAGAGGGGCAGAGTTGGCAGCCAGCAGAGAGGGGTAGGAAAGGGGCAGGTGGAGAGGGGCAGGAAAAAGCGGGGGCTGGCAGACCTGGGCATGCAGGGTGCAGGTGGCAGCTAGCAGACCCCGGTGGCAGACCCTGGGCATGGGCACGGGGAGGCAATGAGCAGACCTAGTGAGGTATGCAAGGCAGCTGGCTGTCTGCAGTCACACAATCATGTGCAGATAAACCAGGGAAAACAGGCAGCGAGACAGACAGTGCAACCCAGGGCCCCAGCACCAGGAAATAAAGCCTAAAAGCACTGATTGAAAACACTTGTGGAGGCTGAGGTGTTGGGAGAGACTCCAAACCTCACAGAAGAGTTCCTTGGAGAGACCATAGGGTCCTAGAACGCACACAAGCCCACACACCTGGGAACCAGCACCAGAAGGGGCCAATTTGCTGGTGGGAAGTGGCAGAGGGGACTGAAATCTGACAGAGAGCGAAGCAAGCACCATTATTCCCTCTCTGACCCTGTCCCCACAGACAGCATCACGTCCCAGCAACTGGGTTGCCCCACCCAGGTGAACACCTAAGGCTCCACCCCTCACTACATAACAGGCCTTGACCAGACACCCCCCCCCCCAAAAAAAGGCTCAAACAGAAGAACAAATGAAAGCCTCAGAGCCAATACTTTTAAGCGACCAAGAGATAGCCAACCTATGGGACGCACAGTTCAAAGCACTGGTGATCAGAATGCTCACAGAATTGGTTGATTTTGGTAGCAAATTAGATGAAAAACTGAAGGCTACACTAAGTGAAATGAAGAAAAATGTCCAGGGAACCAATAGTGATGGGAAGGAAACTAGGTCTCAAATCAATGGAGTGGACCAGAAGGAAGAAATAACCAAACACAAAAGAATGAAGAAACAAGAATTCAAAAAAATTAGGAAAGGCTTAGGAACCTCCAGGACATCCTGAAATATTCCAACATCCGAATTATAGGGGTATCAGAAGGAGAAGAAGAAGGGCAACAAATGGAAAAGTCATTTGAACAAATAATAAAGGAGAACTTCCCCAATCTGGCAAAAAAAAAATAGACTTCCAGGAAGTCCAGGAAGCTCAGAGAGTCCCAAAGAAGTTGGACCCAAAGAGGAACACACCAAGGCACATCATAATTACATTAGCCAAGATTAAAATGAAGGCAAGAATTCTACAAGCAGCAAAAGATAAGGGGACAGTTACTTACAAAGGAGTTCCCATCAGATTGTCAGCTGATTTCTCAAAAGAGACCTTACAGGCAAGAAGGGGCTGGAAAGAAATATTCCAAGTCATGAAAGACAAGGACTTATATCCAAGATTGCTCTATCCAGCAAAGCTTTCATTTAGAATGGAAGGACAGATAAAGTGCTTCTAAGATAAGGTCAAGTGAAAGGAGTTCATCATCACCAAGCCCTTATTATATAAAGTGTTAAAGGGACTTATCTAAGAAAAAGAAGATAAAAAAATATGAACAGTAAAAAGACAATAAACAGTTATTAACAACCACATCTAAAATAAAAGCAAACTAAGCAAACAACTAGAACAGGAACAGAACCACAGAAATGGAGATCACATGGAGGATTAGCAATAGGGGAATGGGGGGAGAAGAGAGGGGGAAAAGGTACAGAGAATACGTAGCATAGACAGTAGTGAGAAAATAGGCAGGGGGGAGGCAAGAATAGTATGGGAAATGTAGAAGCCAAAGAACTTATGACACATGGACATGAACTAAAGGTGGGGAATGTGGGTGGGAGGGCGTGTGCAGGGTGGAGGGGAATGAAGGGGGGAAATGGGACAACTGTAATAGCATAATCAATAAAATATATTTAAAAATAAATTAAAAAGTAATGAAATAAATATGCCAAAATATTTAGCAATCACTGAACTAGGTGGTGTCAATAGAGATATTTTCTATACTAATATCTTTACTATTCAAAATGCTTCATAACAATAATAAAGCTAAGAGAAAAAACACCTTTCTATTTAAATATATCAGGGACCTGGAACCTGCCCACATATTTCACTCAGCTGAGCTGTTATAGGAAGCACTGTTATTTATAAATGTCTGCCTTTGTGTGGAAGACATTTGCCTGGATCATCTCTCCTATCCCACTGGATGAAAATCTTTCCAGAGAAGGACACAGAAACATTTTTGCACAGAGTGGACTGTCTCCTTCAGAGTGGGGCCCCTTTTGTCCCTAGAACCAGTAGCATCCTGCTCACAGTTAGAGTTCAACAAAATTTGTTGAATGAGTGAGTTCAAGCCAACTTTCACTGAGCTCTACTGCTGCAGGCCACCACTGAGCTCACCCACCAGGATGGAGATAGACACAGGCACATAGCTTGACTGGACAAGAGGATGACCTAGAACAGCAAGTGAATTGCCCAGGTGATTAATTCTGACCAGGATGGCAGGGGGAGGGCACGCTGTGTTTAAATTTCTCACATATTGGTATCCTTCTTTGGGCTAAGAGATTGCTTGCCCTTGCTCAAAATACAAGTCTCTTACCTGAAGGCAGTAACTCATCAAGCCATCCTCCTCCATCATCACATAGGCAGGCTGACTATACCAGGTTGGCCCCAAGACTGAGCAAGACTAGACAAGTCAGACTAGTAGCACCAAAGACTGGTGTCTGAGACAAAGGAAAATTCTGGATGTTTGAGTAGAAGCTGGGAGTAACTGGTTAGGGGCAGGGCTTGGGAGGTTTTGATCACTTAAAAGCACTGTGAGGGCACCAAGTAGGAACCATGAGGGAAAGGAGTAAGAAATAAGGTAGGCAGTAACTAGATCGAACAAGGCCACACATTCAGGGAGCAGGGTGGGAAGACAAAGACTGGCTGGTTTACCTGTCAGAAATTACACAATCTGATTCTGTGATCTTTGTAAAGACCTCAATAGTTTATAACACAGCAAACTCCTAGTAAAGGAGTTACTGCCCACACACTGCCTAAAAAGGATGCTGGTGGTAGTTGGTGACAATGCTGCCCAAGGAAGCCTCTCAGTTTCTGCATTCCTCCCAGTGATGGAGACAGCTGTCCCTGAGTTGGCCTTGGGACGTGCCTGTGCCACCCCATGGCTGCTCCGGCTCAAATGGAATGCTCTGGTTGTGCCTCTAGTCCTTCCCTGGTCCCTCTGATTGGCCAGCTTTACGCTGTTTCATCTACGTGGTGGGTAAAAACGGCTTTGTTGAGGATGAGCTAGGGTGGAATATAATCCTCCTTGAACTTCATAGAACACCCCAGATACATTCTTAATCTTTCCTTCCCTTTTCTCTTACTCTTCAAGACTTGGAGAGTCATGTCACCTTCTCAAGAAAATCTTTGTGTCTTCTTGGGCTTTCTAAGCCGGTTTAGGAAGAGCCTTCCTGAAGCTCCCCACAAATCTTCTTTGTATTGCTAGCCTTCCACTTACAATGCTATGTAGTATTTATCCATGAGTGTGTCTACTTTTCAGGCCTGCTGAGGGCAGAGGGGCCCTCCCTTATTCATCTTTGTCTCCACTGTATTCAGTATGTGGTGTGATGCTTATACTGCTGGCTCAAAAGAATCAAGCTGATAGAGAGCTGGAGACTCCTGGTCTCTATCTGCTATACTCTAGCTCACTGATTTTCTTTTTTCTGTTTGTTTCATTTCATTGTGTTGAGTACCTAAGCAATACTTGAAAGCATTCTTCTTGTAAAAGTTCAAGGAAAAAATATAGAGAGTAAAAGGGACAAGTCTACATATATTTCTCCCCCTTCATGCCCTAGTCCCACTTCCCTCCCCAGAGGCTACCGCTATTATCACTTGGGTTTATAGTCTCTCAAAAGTCATCTATGCATTTGCAAATATATACACACATGAACAAATATGCTGTATTGATTTATGATGCTGCATTTTGCTTTTATTGAATAACAATGTTTTGCTCATTTCATATAAGTGTATATAACCTATCCAATTCTTTTTTAAATTTTTATTTATTAATTTGAGAGAGAGGTAAAGAGAGAGAGAGAGAAACATCAGTTTGTAGTTCCACTTATTGACGTATTCATTGGTTGATTCTGTATGTGTTCTGACCAGAGTTCAAACCCACAACCTTAAGGTATTAGGACAATGCTCCAACTAACTGAGCTACCTGGCCAGGGCCAATCCAACTCTTCTTTAACTGCCACAGAGTAATCTACAGAGACTAGGTAAGGGGCTAGTATTGGTTTAAGGAAGGAAAAAAAAACATATTAGAGGATATTAGCTCATTCACAGAATATGTGGGAGGGGAAGAGAACTAGAGCCTGAAGCCACACAACCAGAAATGCCCAACCACAGTACAAGAGTGAGTGTTTGGTTGGGGAGAGGGTGTTCTGTAGTGAAGACCCCACAGCTGCCACTTCCCTGTCCCAGTGGCATTCAGAGCTGCACTCCCAGAGATCTTGCAATGCCACTCAGAAGGACCCAGATGCCCCTAACCCATGCTTGGTAGAGAGTCACCCCCCTTCCCAACCTTCTCCTCTGTCATCATATGGTCACTTCTCCATCCTCAAGGGGACCTACCAGTAGAGTGGTCTTTAAGAGAAGATCAAATATTGGGTTGCCTAAATGAGCCATAAAAATGTAGTAGTATAGCAATAACCAGTTAACCATTAAATAGAAAAATAGATTTCATACACAATAGCAACAAAAACTGTGAAATATGAGGAAGAAACCACATGATTTAATTCAAATCCTGGCTTCTGGTACCCAGGTGTCATGTGGAGACAGAAGGGATGGGGCCAGTGATCACAGAGTTCACCATTTTTTGTTATTATACCAGGAAAGGGGAAATATAATTCCACCTGATCACCTCTTATAGAATCTAAAATTTACTGATAGATTCATGATGAAAATGACAGGTATGCTCTTGAATTGATTAAGTGTTCAGTTTTATGAAAGACATAATATAGCATAGAGCTTATTTTACTGACTAACTACTCATGCTGGGTATCTGTCTACTAACCTCCACCCCATTCAAACACATAGGAACTGAGAGAGAGAGAGAGAGAGAGAGAGAGAGAGAGAGAGAGAGAGAGAGAGAGAGAGAAGGTAGAAGAGAGGAGAGAAGCTGGCATGACTCTTCCAATGTGACAACATGAATAAAAGCTCAGTTGTAAGAAGCATTTCTGTTGGCCTCCTGTTATATTTCTAGTGATCTATGTTCTGAATCCTAACTCATATGTATGAGTTAAAAATTTTGAAGTAAAAATTTTTTTTGAAAAGTTTGCTCTTGTTTTCACTGGTCCTCCTCTCCCATAGCCCCAAGTTCAGTAATTTTGCAGGATTATTTGTATTGACTGCATTTTGCTGTGATACACATACCTTTATGCCATGTTCACTTAAAAAACATCTGTTCCAAGTTGGGTGTGGACCTTGAGCAAGTCATTTGAAATCTCCTAGTCTCTTAGAGACTAAGAAAATTACACATACCTGCCAAAAAATAAGAGAGTTGAGTGAGGTAGTATATGAAAGAACGTTTTGAAGGAGAGTGAACTAAGCTGTCTAAATGCAAATGACTTCTCTTTAGGCTCAGCTCCTGGAGGTCTGGAGAACTGTTTTGTTATCACTGTACTGGTCACCTCTCCCATTGCCTAGCCCCATACCTGGTGCAGAGGTGAAACTAAATAATAGAACCACAGCAGCAGCAACAGACATTTATCACATACTTATTTTTATATGCACTATCTCACTTTTGCATAGATATTATTACAATCTGCATTTTGTAGATAAGAAAATGATGATTTATTTAACTAAAATTCTAAACACACAGAGAATCTCTCCCAGCAAATTCATCCAAAAAGAATCTCTTTCTACTGATGCCAAAAAAAAGAGTACAATTAGAAATTGCTTTGTTTGACATGAAGCTTTTTTGTTACTTAAGGTGCTTTGGGAATTTCACTGCGCCTCCTCAGTGCAAGCCATTTTATCGGGTTTTCTGGAAGCCAGGTTTGATGAGAAGGACAGAAACAGTAAGAGGAATTTAGAGGGTGAGAGATAAAGAAATGATTTTTTTCTCAGAGCTCCTTAATCAAATAACCAAGTCCACAAGCAGAATCAAGATGCAAGAGGAGGAAGAGAGACTGGAAAGGAGGCTGTGCCAGGAGAGGCCAGATATTGAGATGCCCTGTGAAATAGAGACAAGAAGCCGAAGGCACAAGGACAGAGCCCACAGACAGGCACCAAGTCTGCCTGCAATAAGCACGCTGCCTGCACACAGTTGCAGAGCCAGCTCTGAGGCACGGGTCCAGCAGAGACCCATCATCTACAGGTCGGAGACCCCATTCCCTCAACTCATTAGGGATTGAGTTGAAAAAGTATTTCCCTCTCCCTCCATTCCCACTACCTTCCCATCACCTGTCCCACAGCCAGCCTGAAAACAGGTCTGACAGGTGGGCCAGGTCCCACACAGGAGTGTTGTTGACTCCTGCACAGGCTGCCCACAGGCCAGCGATTTGCCTAATGAGGGAAGCACAGCTGAAACAAGTTCCTGCATGAACAACAGAGGGGAGCAGGCTCACCTTGCTTAACACATTACCAGGCCAACTGGATGGAAGGGGTTCCTCATTGGCCCAAGCTTCCCATGTAAAAAGCCTCCATTTCTTATTAAGTTTCCACATTTAATCTGAAGGCTCTGCTGTACCGCGGAAAGAAGGGAACACTCATACACCTAACTGAGAAGACTACATCATGGGCATGGATTTTTAAATAAGTTAAGTCTAGAATTTTCCCATGATGAACACAATCATATTGATGCTTTTTTTATGTTAAAGCATAACATTGTTAAATTTAAACAATTGTAATATATTATATACTATTAAAATGTTGTTTTGGCATTTTTTCATACAAAAGCCTCTCTGAGATGTTCAGCACATACTTTGGCTAATATCACTCTTCACTTTCAAATTAGGAAAGCAAGGAAATTACGCATTGTTTCTTTACTACTCTTTTTAAAATATTTTCTATATCAATTTTATTTATTTTTCTTTTTTTATTGTTGTTCATGTACAGTTGTCTCCATTTTGTCAACTACTCTTACTTTTAACATTTCTTATTTTTCCCAAGGTCTATAATTATTATTTTATTATTATTATTTTTGACAGGATAATTTTTTATTTTTCAATTACAGTTGGCATACAATATTATATTAGTGTCAGGTGTACACCCCATTGATTAGACAACATATAACTTACTTAGTGATCATCCCAGTGAATGTAGTACCCATCTGACACCATACATAGTCATTACAATATTATTGACTATATTCCCTATGCTGTATTTTATGTCCCCATAGTCATGGGGGACATTCTGTTACTAACTATTGTACTTATTCCCTCACCTTTTTCACCCATACTCCTACTCCCCCCATCTGGCAACCATTAAAGTATTCTCTGTATCTACAAGTCTGTTTCTGTTCTGCTTGTTTATTTTATTTTTTAGATTTAATTGTTGATAATTTATTTATTGTCACTTTATTATTCATATTTTTTATCTTTTTTCTTCTTAAACAAGACCGTTTAATATTTCATGTAATGCTGGTTTGGTCATGATGAACTTTAGCTTTTTCTTATCTGGGAAGCTCTTTATCTGTTCTTTGCTTCTAAATGATAGCTTTGCTGCATAAAGTAATCTTAGTTTTAGGTCCTTGCTTTTCATCACTTTGAATATTTTATGCCAGTTCCTTCTGGCCTGCAAAAATTTCTGTTAAGAAATCAGCTGATAGTCTCATAGGAGCTCCTTTACAGGTGACTAACTGCTTTTCTCTTCCTGCTTTTAAGATTCTCTGTCTTTTCCCTGGCTGGTATAGCTCAGTGGATTAAGCATGGGTCTGCAAACCAAAGGGTCACAGTTAGATTCCCAGTCAGGGCACATGCCTGGGTTGCAGGCCAGGTCCCCAGCAGGTGGTGCATGAGAGGCAACCACACATTGATGTTTCCCTCCCTCTCGCTCCTTCTCTCCCTTCTCTCTAAAAATAAATAAATAAACTCTTTTTTAAAAGATTCTCTCTATTTAACATTTTGCATTTTAATTATGATGGGTCTTGGTGTGTGCTTCTTTCAGTTCATCTTGTTTGGGAATCTCTGTGCTTCTTGGATTTGTATTCTATTTTCCTCATCGAGCTAGGGAAGTTTTCCATTATTATTTTTTCACATAGGTTTTCAATTTCTTTCTCTCTCTCTTTTCCTTCTGGCATCCCCATAATGTGAACATGGCTACGATTGAAGCTGTTCCAGAGGCTCCTTTTATTGCCCTTATTTTTTGGATTCTTTTTTCCTGTTGCTATTCTTATTGGGTTTTTTTTTCTGTTTCCTTCTCTTTGAAGTATCTGATCTGTTCCTCTGCTTCATCTACTCCACTGTTGATTCCCTACAATGTATTCTTCATTTTGACTGGTTCTTTTTTTGTGTTTTCTAGTTCCATTTTTGTTTCCTGTCTCTTTGTTGAAGTTCTCACTAAATTTATCTACTCTTCCCCTAAGTTCATTGAGCATCCTTATAGCCAGTGTTTTGAACTCTGCATCTAGTAGATTACTTGTCTCCATTTTGTTCAGTTCTTTTTTTTTCTTTCACCATTTATTCCTCTTTTACCCTCTTCCACCTCCCCTCATGCAGCCATCACATTGTTTAGTTCTTTTTCTGGAGTTTTTTTCTGTTTTTTCATTTGAAACATATTTCTTTATCTCCTCATTTTGGCAGCCTCTCTATATGTGTTTCTACGTTCTGGGTAGAGCTGCTATATCTCCTGGGCTTGGTAGAGTGCCTAATGTAGTAGGTATTCTGTAGGGTCAGTGAAAGAGCCTCCTCCATCACCCAAGCCTGGCATTCCAGGTGCTTCCCACCCCCTCACGTGAACTGTATATGTCCTCCTGTTGTTGTTGAACCTTGATTGCTGTTGGCATGTCAATGGGAGGGACTTTCCCCAAGGCCAATGTGCTGCAAAGACTGGTTGCAGCCACCATGGAGGATCAGCTATGCACAGAAGCAAAACTTACTTCAGCAGAGTTCTGGTACCCACTGAATCTGCCCCTTGAGTGTATTGCTTGTGGAGGTGGTTAGGTGGTACTTTTACATGGTCTGAAGCTGCCCACTGGCTTAGGGCATCCTGGGAGGTGCAGGCCAATGTCAGCCACTGACTGTGTTCTGCCCAGGACCACTCAGAATGAGCTACAAAAGGATCCACATATAACTGCTACTTGTGCTAGCCTTAGAGTTGCCCAAAAGAAGCTAAACTGGAAACAAAGGCTGGCTGCTATTAGTGCTAGGTCTGGGACCACTTAGTAAGAGGTATAGAACACACTAAAGCCAGATGCTATTTGAGAGTATAGGAAACTCTGAAGCATAAGCCAAAACAGGCCATTTGTATGGAAAAGACACTGGAAATAGCTTGGGTGGGCCTGCAAGTTGGGTGGGGCGGGATCTCAGGAAATCCCAGGGTGGGAGAATGGTGTTAGGTAGATTGATGGAGACTCCAATATGCCCCACTGCCTGTTGGCTTTATGGGGAGAGAGCTCAAAATAAGAACAATGGCCTCTGCCAGAACATTTGTCTGGCAGAAAGCTGCCCCTCTAGCTCTCACCCTGATGCCAGACAGTTCAGTTCCTCCCTGTATATTACTGGTGCTTTTCCTGCTTCTGTGCCAACAATGGAGCTTAGATCAAGTTAGTCTGAGTAAGTCCATATAAGGGCCCTTTAAGAAGAACACGTGGGACTCCAGGAGCCTTCCATCTCACCCAGCCACAATTCTCATGGGTTTTTACAGCCAAAAGTTATGGGGACTTTTCTCCTGGCACTGGAACTCCGGGCTGGCCTGGTGTGGGGCTGGGACCCCTCACTCTTCAGGGGGGACCTCTACAGCTGAGATATCCCTCCGATTTTTATTCGTCACAGGTGGGTGTGGAACCAGCCTATTTTCCATCTCTGCCCCTCCTACCAGTCTCAATGTGACTTCTTTATATCCTTGGTTGCAGGACTCCCATTCAGCTAGATTTCAGGTGGTTCTGCATAATGTTTTTTTCCGAAGTTTACTTTCAACTTTGATGTGGTTTGGAAAGAATGAAAGTACAACATTTACTTACACTACCATTTTGTCTCCCCTATTTATTATTTTTCTTTTCCTACATATAGCTATCCCAGACCATTTTCACATTCCACCTAGTCCAGCTGTGCTCTTAGTTGTTAACTAGAATATAGGTATTAAACTAACTTTTTAATACTTCCCCCAATCTTTTTGAGGTGTGGAGTTTCTCAGAGATCTTTAGGCTCTCAATACATATGCCAGGTCTGCCCAGAAGGTATCCATCCATGTAATATGAAAAATGGAGACATTTATTGAAGAAGATACAAGATACAAGAAACATCATCCACAGGACAATGATACTTCAGTCCCCTTCAGAGTAGGTACCTTGGAACTGCACAGAGTTCTCCCAATTGCCATCAGCTGTCCTGTCATATTTTCCTGAATCTCATTGATGGTCTGAAATCTCTTCCTTGTCAAAGGTGATTTTAGTTTTGGGAAAAGCCAGAAGTCACAGGGTTCCAAATCTGGGTTGTAGAAGGGCTGAGTCACCTGAGTAATTTGATGTTTTGCCAAAAAACTGCACAAGACATGATACACCAGTGAGGGTGTTGTCATGATGAAGCTACCAGTCACCAGTTGCCCATAGCTGTGGCCTTCTGAATCATCCGAATAGTTTCCATGGAGGAACATTCAAGCTTAACATAAAATTTGATGCAGATTCATTGTTTTATTCATTTAGTCATTTTGAATGTGACAGCCACACAGTACACATACTCACTCAACAGTGTCTACTGTCCCTACTGACTAATACAATGAACTCATCATTGTTTATGCACGAATGTTCCAGTCCGCTCTCCTTGGCTGCCAGGTTACATCAATGTTGCACAAACCATTCTTGTTATACTAACAATGGCTGGACTTCTTCCTCGTGTATTCAGAAGTCCTAATTTTCTCCCCCCATTCCTCTTTTCCCATGGCCCCGCTGACCTCTCTCCTCTAGAGTCTAAAGCTTAAGTGTAGAGGAGAAAGTTATTTAACTTTGATTTTACTGCTTGTTTTGCCAGTTGGATAATCTCACAATGCTCAAAAGCAGAAGATCTGTCCAATATTTAGAAGCCATTACATCACTCTTCTAGGAGGAGCAATCTGAGTAAGTTAATTAGCAGCAGCTGTTGCTGAACTGAGTGTGAGTACACACATCTCCCTGGAAAGCAGTTCAGGCCCTAGAAGAGGAAGGACAGTGGGGCCGTGGGGAAGGAATGACTGGAAGAGGGAGTAAGAATCCCAGGCTGTCTGTGGAGTGAGGGCTTAGGATGAGACAGCCTAAAGGCCCTGCAAGATTTCATATCTCAGAAAGGTTTGCTGGAGTACTAAAAAGCTAAATACCTAATTCTAATTATCTGCACAGCACATTGCTGGACTAGGTGGGACAGATGAAAATGGCCTGGGGCAGCCCTCGGTGGGAGAAAATAAGTAATAAAGTAGTTGTAGATCTTGAAAGAAAAATTGTTAGAAGTTAAATAAGAGAAGTAAAGAAACAAATGGTAGTTCTGGTAGTTCTTGCTTTCCTAATTATGAAGGGGACAGTGATGTTAGCCAAAGTGTGGGAGCTTCTCAGAGAGGCTCTTCATATAAAAAAGTGAAGTAATGCCAAAACAGAATTTCAAGAAGTTTAGTGTATTGTATTGTTTACAGTTAACAAATGCTAACCTAAACAAGATGGCTACCTGCACAAAAGAAGATTAAAGAGGAAACAGAGTGTCACAATATAATACCCCAAAGCCGGCATACAACTGAACTCACTGGGCATTCAAAGAACCAGGAAAATCTCAACTTGAATTAGAAAAGGCAATAAACACCAACAAGGAGATGACACAGACTTTGGAGTTGTTTGACAGGACTTTAAAACAGCCATCAGAAAATAAATTGTTAACATACCTGAAACAGATAAATAGAGAATCTGAGAATAAAATAGAACATATAAGGAAAACTAAAGTGGAAACCTTAATTTCCACTATAAGGGTGGTATGTGTGTAAATAAAACTAATATAGCAGCCTATTTTCTTTATGAGGACATAAATAATTCATGAATATACAAAATACTAAGACATCATGAGGAAGTAAGATGTAGCAAGGCAATTCAAAGAGTTACAAGGGAATTGTACTAGCTTTGGCTGGTACAAAACTTAAATAAAATGAATTAGTTTCTTAAAAATATACAAGTTACTCTTAATACAATTTTCTCTTAAAAAGAGATAGAAAATAGACCAATAATGTCAGAAAAAATTGACAATTATTTCAGATCCAGGAAGAAATTTCAGATGAAAAAAAAATGGTAATCAGTTTCAGAATATTTCTCAGGTGAATTTTTTTTTTTTTTACCTTTAAGGAACAGATGCCACTTTAATACACACATTATTTTAGTTAAAATATAGTGAAACTGGAAAAGACACCGAAGTTCGAGCTGCTTGTCACTACCAAACCCAATAAGCAGTGACAGCAATTGAATCTTAATGGGCCCTTTATTCAGATGGCTGGCCATCTGAGAAGATGGCAGGGTCATACCCTAACAGACCATCTTCCCTTGTCTTTCCAGGCCAAGGTTTTTATAGCAGGGAATAAACAAGGTTTTGAAATTCAGGGAGGGTCAGATAGAAGAAACTGCAACATTCCTGTCCTGGGCAGTTAGCTGTTCCCAAGGGCAGGTGGTCATTTGCCCCTTCCTGAAACAATGGCCTGGATGCCTCCACTTGTCCCCAAGCAGTTGTCTTTAGCTGTGCCTCAGGAGGTCAGCTGTTTCCCCAAGGGCCAGGATGGGCCTTCTCTGTAGTTTCTGAAACAAAAGCTTTAACATATACATTACTTGCTAGGCTTATAACTATTTACCTTAAACAAAAATTTTCCAACTCTTAAGTCCTCTATCATTAGGAATGCTATAAATACTTTCAAACTGTTTTTTATTGTGGTGAAATACACATGCCATAATTTACCACGTGTGCAGTGCAATGGCATTAAGTACTTTCACAGTTTTGTGCAATCAGTACCACCACCATCCCGAAGGTGTTAGCCTTCCCAAACTGAAACTCTGTACCCATTAAACAATGACTGCTTATCCTCCCCTCCTCCTCCCTCTTGGTCATCACTATTCTACATCTTGTTTTTACGAATTTCAGTACTCTAGGTATTTCCTATAAGTGGAATCACACAATATTTATCTTTTTAAATCTGGCTTATTTCACTTAGTATAATGTTTTCAAGATCACCCTTATTATACTTTGTGTCAGAATTTTACTCTTTTGAAGGTTGAATATTATTTCATTTTAGGTATATACCATGTTTTATTGATCTATTCCTCCATCAGTGGACACTTGGGTTGTCTTCACCTTTTTGCTGTTGTGAATAATGCTGCTGTGAATACTGATGTACAAATACCTGTTTGAGTCCTACTTCCAATTATTTTGAGTATACACCCTCCAAATTAGTTTTTAATATATTTTATTAAAGCCAATTTCATGCAAAATACTTGAAAATTTTTGTTAAAGATGGAGCAAAAAAAGGGTGGCCACAACCAAACCGATCAATTATTACTGTTTTTGATGTTCAGCCAAGGCATTTGGACCAAAAAGGAAAACAACGAAAAGAAATACAGAAAAGAAATACAGAGAAGAAAAAGATTTTGCGAAAATTGTCCATAAGTATAATGTTTACTTGTATAACTGAAAAATCCAAGATTTATCCAATTAAAACTAATCAGAAAAATAGTAGAAATTTAGCATATGCAAATGATGACAAAATACGTAATGAAAAAAAGTAAGCTGTGGTCAGTAACAACGAAAACATTGGGGACAAAATTTGAAGTATATTTAAGATGGGGATAGTTACATACTAAGAGGTAGAATTCTTTTTTTATTTTTTAATTTTTAAGATTCTATTTATTTATTTTTTGAGAAAGGAGAAGAGAGAGAGAAAGAGAGAAACATCATTGTGATTGCTTCTTGCGTGCCCCCTACTGGGGACCTGGCCTGCAACACAGGTATGCACCCTGACTATGAATTGAACTGGCAACCTCTTGGTTCTCAGGCCCACGCTCAGTCCACTAAGCAGTACCAGCTAGGGCAGAGGTAGAATTCTTGAAGAAGTGATTGTGTAATACTCAGGGTCTCTGCTCAGCTTGACTGGGTAGTTCTCTGTGTTCTCACAACACTGATAAGCCACCCTCTACCAGGGCAAAGCCTTATGGGATTGTAGCTATTTATAGTTCTGTCTCCTCCAATAGCTTGGGAACTCCAAGGATAGGGATACAGTCATATTAGCATTTGAATTCTCTGAATTCAAGATCTCCAACTAATTGAAAGGCAAGATTTGCTTAACAAATGTATTTTATTTGACCTGTGCATTTTTTATGTTTAAATTTTAATTTCTTTGGATAAGATATGTACTCTGCATTTTGCCATAGAGCCCATCACTCTACTGTATCATAGCCAGTCTGATTCATCCATTTATGTTATCAGCCTTATCTCTGTCAGAATTTTATTTTTCTACCATTACATAGATCTAGTGCATTCTGTTAGAGTTAGTATATAGTAATGTTGGGAACCACCCTGCCTGGTTTCAGAAGCTGTAGCCCCCCCATGGCTAAGGCTGAGTAAGAGACCTTGGGACCATAAGTCACTAAGGAGACAAATCTTATCCTCCTGGCAGGGATGCTGCCTCTGTCCCTTTTTACTTTACCCTGCTTGGCCCCCGGGCAGATGACTGGTTAGCCAATGATAGGTAAGATTCTTCAAGGGAGGGACAACCTAAGACAGGCATGGTTGTGAAGGGGCCCTCAGGGAAGGACTTGGGGGCTATAGAAAAAGGGGGTGAAGGAACCTCACCCCTCAGCTCTGACATAGCCTGAGTCCTCATTCTGTCTGTGAGAAGTCTCCTAATCTCTTGGCTTCCTTACTTCCCCTGCCTGACTGAAGCCTGAAACAATGCTGGAGGGTGGTGCAGCCCTGGGCAGCAACAGGCAATTTTCCAGGGCAATCAGGCCTAAGAATATGTAAAATCCTGTGAAACCTGCTTTGCTAAGAATGTCCTCAATTTTCTGATAAGGGTCTAGGCATGAAATGAGTTTGTTTTCCAAAGTTTTATGGCCCTTTAGCTAACTGACCCTGACTCAGAATAAGCCCTCATAGTTGTTTGTATGTTATATATTGTTTAATCCTTACTGCCTAACAATGATTGATGAGCTTTACCTGTATTCCTGTGCAAATTGAACCCAATAAAAGCCCATTTAGGAACAGGCTCCTGGCCCTTCTTTGAGAGATCGGCTACTACTTCCCCCCCCGCCCCCAAAGCAGATCATGTCTTTGTAGACTTATTCTCATCCGTGGTGGACAGGGGCCATGGAGGGGGGCAGAGACCCCCCACATAGTAAGGGTTCAATAAATGTTATATAAATAAATTAATTAGTTGACCACTATTTTCAAGTAGAATGTCTCACAAACTAGTTCTACTATTCAAATATGTAAATTAGACTTGGAGTTCTAAAAGAAATTGTTTCCAGATCAGTGTTTTTGGCATTACAAAAAAAGTAATTTCTACTATTTTTTGTGTTCTTTCCCAAGTCGCATTTATGGGGACCAAACACTATACTAAATGGAATATAACAGATTAGTCTTAGTCCTATTCTCCTCTCTTTTTAAAATAACTCCTTTTTTATTACATTTATCATACTTAATACAAATAATGTTAATGTTATCAAAGTCTCTACACATCTTCATTAGCATACCTGTAATATAGTTGCTCTTTGGTTAAAATCTAATTGATATGAAAAATTGTGAGATTGCTAAGCTCAAGAGGATATAGTGATTTTTCTTTTTTGGATATCTTTCCAGGCACCTCTAGCCACAGAAAATCAACTCCTCTTCTGAGTTCCCCAAATAACCAGGACCTATCTTTATGCAACTTATATTCTACTATATTAGCATACTTTTTCTGCATCGATCTCCCCCTTAATGACATTTTTGTCTCCTAGTATCTAGCATAGTGCTTGACACTTAATGCACACACGATATCTGTTCAATGAATAAATGAATTCATAAAATGGATGAGTAAAAGGAATCTGTTAGGTAAGAGAAAAAATCTGATATTTCTGATATTGTGTTTTCCATTTTATAATCTGGTTATGTAGCATATTTGCAGGGGCTGGGATTATCTATCTGTTATGGGGGAAAGTTTGTCAAACTGCAAAGTCAGTGGGGTCTTGAACCCTTTTAACAAACATGAGATTTTAAAAGGCTGGTAAATCTGAGTCCTGTTTAGATTAATAGCAACTTCTCAGCTATTGTTTCAAAAATATGTCACTGCCACACAAGTGCATTGAGACAAATGCCTTTATTAAATGGAATCCTATGGGAATTCATCATACTGAGAACAACTTCAGATGTTCCCTGTGTTATTAATGAGAAAGATTCCTGTTGGTTTTGACAGGACCCACTCAACAAGGCTATGGAGAACATTCTGGCAAATATGAGGTGTCCTATTCTCAATTGTTGTTGGGAACAATATATGGTAATGTTACAAATGATATGGCTGTTGGGTTTGAAAGTCAGTGAGAAAGGGAAAACCAAGTAATATCAAAACTGTTCTTGAATCCCTTAAACTACCCATGATATTGGGGAAATAACCTTTTCTTTCTCTCTTTCTCTCTTTCTTTCTCCCTTCCTTCCTTCCTTCCTTCCTTCCTTCCTTCCTTCCTTCCTTCCTTCCTTCCTTCCTTCCTTCCCTCCTTCCTTCTTTTTTTTCTATCAATCTACCCCATATTATTAAACAAATATTTGAAAACAGGGTGTGTGATTTCAATGGACTTCCTAATACATTCCCCTTAATTAGACAATGTACACACCTAATCACAGGCAGGATAAACAACTATAGGGCTCCCCACAGGTATAAGCCCCTAAAAACAAGGTAGAAGTAATTAACACATGTATCTTGCGGTCAAGCTGGATAAAGAGAAATGCCAGAATATACGGAGCATGCTCAGTTCCTACAAATAAAACCCACCAATCATATAATGAAGCTTCCTCCTAAGGGAAGAATAAGTACCATAAGCAGTGAGATGAGAAGCCAGGGGTATTACTATAGCTGACATTCTCTGCATGGGAAAAGTAGCCCAGGAGAGAGTTGGTTAGCCCCTTAATGCTTAATGGTCCAATATATAATTTCACAGACAGATTCTTTTCACAAATTAGTCAAACCATTTGATGTTTGGACCACTTCAGGAAATTGATTATTATTTTAACTTGTTGATTCTATCCATTTATAATCATCATTGTTTTTATCTATAGACAATTAAGCAGTTCTCTAACTTGTCCTTAGTTAATGTTTCTCTTTGGCATTCAATTAATACTTAAAAATGTCTTATTCCAACATATAGCACAAAAACATTTCTCAGACCAAAGCAACCCAAGTTTCCTGATTGGAAGGGCCAACTGAGTGCCAGTGCAAAGGCTGAAAAGAGACACCCAGCAATATGCACCCTTATGAAGACACAGCTAGAAGCCAGCAGGAGGATGCCCTAACATTTCTGACTGAAAATTATTTCTAAGATAGAATTCCATATTTAATCTGGTGTCAGGGTATAATAAAGTATTTTCAGAGAGCAAAGACTCAGTACTTATCTTCTGTGCATCATTTTTCAGGAGGCAGATAAGAGCCCTCAGGGTTATCATCTCCTGAAAGGTTTGGAACTCTGGCTTCAACAATATAGGAGAGCAAAAGCCTCAGGCCCTGGGATGCACATTTTAAAAATGGAAAGAACACACAGAAAAAGACCAAGACTCCACTGCATCCAGGTGAAAACACCTGTACATAGAAGGGAAGCGGTGGGGAAAAAAGAATGAGCTTTAGAATCCTACACCCAAGGACACTGGGAAATATCTATATTCATGGCATAAATAAAAATTGTTTAAAGTAGTGAACAGTATAAAAGGCCAACATTTTCATGGAGATTAAGCCAGAAGTGAATTAAAAATGTATTTAAAACTTACATTAGAAGTTTGGAAATTTTCTGAGATAGCTTTCAGTTTCATGTGAGTAACTTATACATTTTAGCAAATGTGGTTTGTTAAAAGTGACATAACATGATTTAATTTTTATGCTTTTGTGGGACTTTTCATATAAATAACTTCACAACTTTGGGGGAAAGTCTTTTGATCAGACTAAGGGCTGGTGTTTGGAGAAAATGTAGAACCTGAACACCTCCTACACATACATAGGGTGCAATTTCATGAGTATGGGCAATAAAAAACAGACACTGGAAGGGATTCCAGATTTAACAAATAAAACATAGGACACCTAGTTACATTTGAATTTCAGATAAACATCAATATGTCCCAACTGTCTTTTTTCTGTCGACCCTAATTACTAGAGAATAAACCAATTACCAGAGCTTACATTTGGCTGGGAGAGAGATGTTTAAGTTCTAGTTAACCTGAGTGAAGAGGCACAGTGGATACCTGGAGAATCAGTCAAGACTCTAGAATATCCGCTCCCTAAAGACTGAACTAGTCTGCCTTGACTGGTTTGATTCCCAGTCAGGACACATGCCTGGGTTGCGGGCCAGGTGCCCAGTAGAGGGCACATGAGAGGCAACCACACATTGATATTTCTGTCCATCTCTTTCTCCCTCTCTTCCCCCCTCTCTAAAAGTAAATAAATAAAATCTTTGAAAAATTAATAATTCTTTTTTAAAAATATTAAACTAGTCTTAGACTATAGGTGAATCTAGAGCACCCTAACAAAGCTTACAGAGACTAGACGAGATCACAAAGGCAATGAACTTAGATAAAAAAGTGAAGAGGCCCAAAGACTGAGCCCTGGAGCTTCCAATGTTAAGAAGTCTGAGATTTTATTCACTCCTCAACTGATGAATACTTGGGCTGCTTCCAAATCTTAGTGATTATAAATAATGCTGCAGTGAACAGAGGGGTGCTTATGTTTTTTTGAATTAGTGTTTCGGGTTTTTATGGTACATTTACACAATGGAATACTACTTGGCCATAATAAAAAAGAAAAAAAATATTTACCTTTTTTGGTAGCATGGATGGACCTGGAGTACATTATGGTAAGTGAAATAAGCCAGTGCATCTAATGCCATACCACCCTGAATGCTCCCGATCTCATCTGAAATAAGCCAGTGAGAGAAAGAAAAATACCACAATGATTTCACTCATATGTGGAATCCAATGAACAAACTGAACTAACAAGCAAAATAGAGACAGACTCATAGATGGAGAGCAGGATGACAGCTCTGGGTGAGTGGGGGCATATGGGGGTGGAGGGATCAATCAAAAAAGAAAAAAACTCATGGTCAAGGACAACAGTGTGGTGATTGCTGTGAGGAGATTGGTGGGTGGAGGTGGAAGAGGGTATTGGGGGATAAATGGTAATGGGAAAAATGCAACAAAAAATAAACTATTAAAACAAACAAAAAAAGAAGTCTGAGAAAAAAAACACAGAATCAGTGAGGGATAATATGAAATACTCAGTGAAGTGTGAAGAAAACCAAGAGTATATGGTGTCCTGAAAGTTAAGAGAAGAACGTACATCAGGGAGAATGAGAATAACTGTGTCAAATGCTTCTGAGAATGAACTGCTGAAAGTAACGATGTAAAAGTCATTGGTGAAGCTCATCAGAGCAGTTCAACAGAATCATGAGGTCAAAAGCCTGACTTCAGTGAGTTATTCAAGACAAAAGTGGGAAAGTATAGACAAATATTTTGAGGAATTTTGCTGCTAAAAGTAGCAGAAATGGGACAGTAGCTCTAGGAGGGACTGGGACCAAGAGAATGTTTGTTTTTAATGGAAGAAGTAATATAATGTCCAGTGGTTTGTAGGAATAATCCAGTGAGGAAGAAAAATATAATGCTGCAGGAAGAGAAGAAATTGAAATTTACTGGAAGAAATTTACTGCAGTGATGTCTTTGCATTCATGTGAAAGGGACCAGAGGTGCCAACCCTAGATAGGTGAATGACAGTTCATCTCCAGGAAGAGGCAGAAGGGCAATGTATATGGGTGCAGATGCTGCCACGGGGTAAATGTGTAGCAGGATCTGAAGAAATACTCTTCTGAGTGCTTCAATTTCTTAAGGGAGGAGGAAGAAAGGTCATTGTCTGAACGCAAGGATGGAGGAAGGAGCAGGTTTCTTAAAGATTTGAAGAGAGAGAAGACAATGGAAAATAGTTGTGTAGGAAAGTTGAATAGTGAATAGACCAGGGAAATATAGTGAGATTGCCAGGCAGAATTAGGCCCACGTATGTTTGTAGCTATACATTTTAAATGGGGCTTATCACAGGGTAGTGTGCTTTCTTTCAGCCACATACTGTTCTAACAAAGTAAGTGGAGAGTTAGAATTATTTAGGGTTGCGTTTTTCTAAATTAATATAAGACAGGGGCAGGGGACTTGAGGGTAAATTCACAGAAAAGATGATAGTGGTTGTCACAGTATTTTTTTTACTGTTCAAGTACAGTCGTCTGCATTTTTGCCCCACCTCTCCCTGCAAACCCAGCCATCCCCACCTCCCTCTCCTGCTCCCACCCCCACTTAGTTTTATCCATGTGTCCTTTACAGTTCTTCCTGAAAACCATCCCTCTTTCCCCGCATTTACCCCTCCCACCTCCCCTCTGATTACTATGAGTTTGTTCTTAATTTCAATGTCTCTGGTTATATTTTGCTTGCCAGTTTGTTTTGTTGATTAGGTTCCACTTATAGGTGAGGTCATATGGTATTTGCCTTTCAGCACCTGGCTTATTTCACTTAGCATAATGCTCTCTAGTTCCATCCATGCTGTCCCAAAGGGTAGAAGCTACTTCTTTCTTTCTGCTGCATAGTATTCCATTGTGTAATTGTACCATAGATTTTGTTTCTTTTTTAAAAAATATATTTTCTTGATTATGCTATTATAGGTGTCCCATTTCCCCCCCTTCACTCCCTTCTGCCCTGCACACCTGCTCCAACCCACATCCCCCCACTTTAGTTCAGGCCCATGGGTCATACCTATAAGTTCTTTGGCTTCTACATCTCCTATACTATTCTTACCCATCCCCTGTTTATTTTCTACCTACCGTCTATGCTACTTATTCTCTGTAACTTTCCCCCTCTCTCCCCGTCCCATTCCCCTGTTGATAACTTTCCATGTGATCTCCATTTCTGTGGTTCTGTTCCTGTTCTACTTGTTTGCTTAGTTTGCTTTTGTTTTGGGTGTGGTTGTTAATAATTGTGAGCTTGCTATCATTTTACTGTTCATATCTTTTATCTTTTTTCTTAGATAAATCCCTTTAACATTTTGTATAATAAAGGCTTGGTGATGATGAACTCCTTTCACTTGACTTTATCTGAGAAGCACTTTATCTGCCCTTCCATTCTAAATGAAAGCTTTGCTGGATAGAGCAATCTTGGATGTAGGTCCTTGTCTTTCATGACTTGGAATATTTCTTTCCAGCCCCTTCTTGCCTATAAGGTCTCTTTTGAGAAATCAGCTGACAGTCTGATGGGAACTCCTTTGTAGGTAACTGTCTCCTTTTCTCTTGCTGCTTCTAGGATTCTCTCCTTCATTTTTACCTTGGGTAATGCAATTATGATGTGCCTTAGTGTGTTCCTCCTTGGGTCCAACTTCTTTGGGACTCTCTGAGCTTCCTGGACTTCCTGGAAGTCTATTTCCTTTGCCAGACTGGGGAAGTTCTCCTTTATTATTTGTTCAAATAACTTTTTCACTTGTTTCTCTTTTTCTTCTTCTTCTAGTACCCCTATAATTTGGATGTTGGAATGTTTAAAGATGTCCTGGAGGTTCCTAAGCCTCTCCTCATTTTTTTTGAATTCTTGTTTCTTCATTCTTTTATGGTTGGATATTTCTTTCTTCCTTCTGGTCCACACCATTGATTTGAGACCCAGTTTCCTTCCCATCACTATTGGTTGCCTGTGCATTTTCCTTTATTTCACTTAGCATAGCCTTCATGTTTTCATCTAATTTGTGACCAAATTCAACCAATTCTGTGAGCATCCTGATCACCAGTGCTTTGAACTGTGCATCTGATAGGTTGGCTATCTCTTCATTGCTTAGTTGCATTATTTCTAGAGCTTTGATCTGTTCTTTCACTTGGGCCATTTTTTTGTCTTGCCGAGCTATGTAGTGAGGGGTGGAGCCTTAGGTGTTCACCGGGGCAGGGCAACCCAGTTGCAGTGTTGTGACGCTGTATGTGGGGAAGGGTCAGAGAGGGAACAATGGCGCTTGCTTCACTCTCTGCCAGCTTTCAGTCACTTCTCCCGCTTCCCATAAGCAAATTGGGCCCTTCTGCTGCTGATTCCCATATGGGTGGGCTTGTATACACTCTAGGACCCTGTGGGTCTCTCCAACAAACTCTCCTGTAAGGCTGGGAGTTTCTCCCACTGCCATCTCAACCCCCACAAGTATTTTCAAGTAGTGGTTTGAGGCTTTATTTCCCCATGCTGAAGCTCTGGGTTGCTTGGTCTGTCTCACTCCCCAGTTGTTCCTCCGGTTTATTTGCATGTGAATGTGAGACCACCTACTCCACAAGCTGCCACCACAGCCTTGCTGGCCAGCTGCAGCCTTGCATGCCCCACTCCACAATCCAGCACTGTGTCCATAGCAGCTGCCTTGCACACCCTGGTCCTTTGCAAGTTCTCTCCGCTCTCCCATCTCTGCCACTCCTACCAGTCTGGATGAGTGTGTCTTCATTAACTCCTTGGTTGTCAGACTTCCATACAGTTCAATTTTCTGTCAGTTCTGGTTGGTTTTTGTTTTTAAATTGTTGTCCTCCTTTTGGTTGTGTGTGGGGGTGCAGTGTGTCTACCCATGCTTCCATCTTGGCCAGAAGTCCTAAACTCTTTGTACCATAGTTTTTTGATCCACTCATTTGCTGCTGTGCACTTCTAGCACTTGGATAGTGTAAATTGTGCCACTGTGAACATTGGGGTGCATAGGTTCTTTTGGATTGGTGTTTCACGTTTCTTAGGATATAATCCCAGCAGTGGGTCAAAAGGCAGTTCCATTTTTAGTTTTCTGAGGAAATTCCATACTGTTTTTCATAGTGGCTGCACCAGTCTGCATTCCCACCAACAGTGCACTGGGGTTCCATTTTCTCCACATCCTCTCCATCACTTGGTGTTTGTTGATTTGTTTATGATGGTCATTCTCACTAGTGTGAAGTGGTATCTCATTGTGGTTTTAATTTACATCTCTCTGATGGCTAGTGATGCTGAGCATCTTCTCATATGTCTCTGGGCCATCTGTATGTCCTTCTTGAAGAAGTGACTATTCAGGTCTTTTGCCCATTTCTAATTGGGTTGTTTGTTTCCCTGGAGTGGAGTTGTGTGAGTTCTTTATATATTTTGGAGATCAAACCCTTGTCCAAGGTATCATTGGCCAAATACATTATCCCATACAGTTGGTTCTCTTTTCATTTTAATGCTGCTTTCTTTAGCTGTGCAGAAGTTTTTTTTATTATTTTGATGAGATTCCATTTGTTTATTCTTTCCTTTATCTCCTTTGCTCTAAGGGACATATCAGTGAAAATGTTGCTGTGTGGAATATCTGAGATTTTCCTGCCTATGTTCTCCTCTAGGACTTTTATAGTGTCACAACTTATATTTAAGTCTTTTGTCTACCTTGAATTTATTTTTATGTATGGTGTAAGTTGGTGATAGATTTTCATTTTTTTGCACGTAGCTGTCCAGATCTCCCAACACCATTTGTTGAAGAGTTTATTTTTACTCCATTTTATGCTTCTGCTTCCTTTGCCAAATATTAATTGACCATAGAGACTTGGGTTCATTTCTGGGTTCTCTATTCTGTTCCATTGGTCTATGTGTAGGTTCTTATGCCAGTACCAGGCTGTTTTGATTACAGTGGCCTTGTAATACAGTTTGATATCAGGTATTGTAATACCTCCTACTTTGTTCTTCTTTCTCAAAATTGCTGCAGCTATATGGGGTCATTTACAGTTCCATATAAATTTTTAAATGTTTGTTGTATATCTGTGAAATACATCACTGGTATTTTAATAGGGATTGCATCGAATCTACAAATTGCTTTGGGTAGTATGGACATTTTGATGATGTTAATTCTTCCAATCCATAAACATGGTGTATACTTCCATTTGTTTGTCTTTTTTAATTTCCTTCTTCAGTGTTGTGTAGTTTTCTCAACACAGGTCTTTTACCTTCTTGGTTAGGTTTATTCCTAGGTACTTTATTTTTCTTGTTGCTATATCAAATGGGATTTTTTTCCTGATTTCTGTTTCTGATATTTCATTGTTGGTGTACAAAAATGTCTTTAATTTCTGAAAATTGACTTTGTATCCCATTGTTTTTCCAAATTCAATTATTAGGTTGAATAGTTTTTTGGTGGAGTCTATAGGATTTTCTGTGTACACTCTCATGTCATCTGCAAATAATGACAGTTTTGCTTCCTTCTTTCCAGTTTGGATGCCTTTTATTTCTTTTACTTGTTTGATTGCTGTGGCTAGGATTTCCAATACTATGTTGAATAGGAATGGTGAAAGTGGGCATCCTTGTCTTGTTCCTGATTTTAGTGGAAAAACTTTTAGTTTTTGCCCATTGAATATGATGTTGGTTGGAGGTCTCTCATATATTGTCTTTATTATGTTGAAGGATGGCCTTTCTACTCCCACTTTGCTGCATGTGTACCTTATCAAATGCTTTTTCTGCATCTATTGATATGATCCTGTGATTTTTGTCTTTCCTTTTGCTTATGTGTTGTATTATGTTTATTGATTTGTGAATATTGTACCATCCTTGCATCCCTGGGATGAATCCTACTTGATCATGGTGTATGATCTTTTTAATGCATTGCTGGATGCAGTTTGCCAAGATTTTGTTGAGGATTTTAGCATATATGTTCATCAGTGATATTGGCCTGTAGTTTTCTTTTTTGTTTTGTCTTTATCTGGTTTTGGGATTAGAATGATGCTGGCTTCATAAAACAGGTTTGGGAGTCTTCCATCTTCTTGGATTTTTTGGAATAGTCTGTGAAGGATAGGCATTAGCTTGTCCTTAAATGCTTTGCAAAATTCTCCTGTGGTTGTCACAGTTTTTAAAATGGGAAATAAGAGAAGAGAAAGAGAGATGGGTGACAGGGAAAAGGTCCTAGGATCAATGAACTAGAAGTCCTGATGAGGTCATAGGACTGTGAAAGGTGAATTTTAGAGGGAGTGAACAGGAAAGACAAGAGGTGGTGGTGTGAAATTGAGATAATGAAGGATTAGCAATTATTGATGATAAATAACAAGATGTATAATATGAATGTGGCAATAAGTGGCTAAGTTAGGAAAAGAATGAAAATAACTGGTGAAAAAGAATTCAAAGGAACTGAGAGATCAAGCCATCAGAAAAATCATATTTGCTTATAATGGAACTACAAAGAATTAAGATGGGAGAAGTACAAAAAATTACTCTTGAGTCATGAAATGAAGGCTTTTGATTTGACCAATTTCTTTCGGTAGGTAGGATGACAATATAAGTACTATAGGCCAAGCCACATGATGTGTTGGCAAAGATCCAGCCAAACATATTCTGACAAGATGGTTCTAGCTGGTTCTCAGAGGGCTTCAGGCTTATGCAGCAGTGAGAAGTAAAGATTAATTTATCTGAGACTATGCCCTGGCAGGCTTCCCAGAGTGAGAGCTGGCTTTCTGCAGGGCAAGACCATTTGGCAAATAACCCAAGAGAATACTTAGGTGGAGGAACAGGTCTAGAGGCCAAGGTTCCACACATCAGACACCTACAGCTGGAAGACTCATACCTGAGCTCCTCTTCAAGTGAGGAATGATCTGGTACTGTCTCAACCATGAATGCTAAGATGGGAGGGAAAGGAAGTCCATCAAGGCTTGGACCAAGGCTCTCATCACACCAGAGTTGATGCTGGTGCTTCCTGAAGTATATAGCTTATTAGTATACAGAATTCAGACAGCTGTCCTGCTAGGTGATGTTGCACTGTCCCTGAGAGCAGCAGGCAAAGGAGAAAGTGTGTACCTGCTCCTCTTCCTGCTTCTTTGAGTTCTTCTGAATTAATGCTGTTCCAGGTCTAGCATGTGAGGTATCAAGTCACTCATCCTGTGCATGCTCCATCAGCAAACATTATCAAACTCCCCTCTTTTCTTCGTAATAGCTTTATATTTCAAGAACAAAGAGGAAATTAATGGTTTTTTTCCTAATAACACATCCAGTATGCTGTATAATAATGACTTGTTTTGTAAGAGTTTGAGGAACTGGCCTAGGAAGTCCAGTAGAAGGAGGAAACTCAAAGCATTAAGGCATTTTTCAGTACCAGCAGTGTGTTGCTAAGGCAGGGGTAGCAGGTAGAAATTTCCCCTATGCATTCATCATACTTCAAAGTCATAGCAGATGACAAAGTATTCTTTTCTGCTGACTCACTCCAAGAATAATTTTTGCAAAGCTTTCTAGAGAACCACTGCAGTTGTTTGGAGTTAGCACTGAACACCCTCATATGTGCCTTCTGTGATAAAGAAGAATTGATCATAATACAGTGTGGGCAAAAGTAGGTTTACAGTTGTGAGTACACAAAACAGAGTTTATTCTGGTAATTATTTATTAATTAGTGCATTATTTCCATAAAACAACTGTAACCCTACTTTTGCCCTGCCTTATATTTAATGAGGATGGATCCTGGGCATCCCTAACACTGGATGGGGGTCAGCACAACACATCTGAAATTTTTATGTCAACAACCTCAAATTTTTGAAATTCTGTTCACTTCTCCCCTAAATGCACAAACCAGTGGGGTCTAACATCCTCTTGCCACCAGTCACACATCAGCAGTCTTACTTCAATCACTGCTTGTATTTAAAGTGGAATGTGCTCCAAACCATGGTTTTGTAATCCACCATGCAACTTAGCTCTTTTGAGATTACTGATGAAAAGAGATTCTATAGTGTATAACATTATTGTGGATTTTAAAGTCAAACAGATGTGAGTTTGTATCAAATTACCATCTCGTTGGCCTAAGTTTTGTAATATTCCCAAACCTTAGTTTCTCTTCTACAGAATGGAGAAAATAATACTAACAACCTTGAGGGTAATTTTCATTTATCATGAAAATATAACGTAATATACATAAAGTATCTCGTACGGAAGCTAAAACAGAATTAGTGCTCCATTGATAACTATGGGTATAAGTGTATAAGCAACATGCACTCAACTTACTATAGATTTCATGCAGTTTTCCTGTGCTAAGGGTAGTCTTTTCCACTCATTATCATTAGCAGGAAAAAAAAATGCAGGCAGCTGCTTCCATGTGGATTTCTGATCATGTGAATCACTATTAAAAATCTTAGCTCCTCTGACCAAAACTTTGATAGTTTTGCAAGCTGTTCCAGAAATGGGTCACTGTACTTTTTTCTTTTTTAGTGGGAAAATAGAAAGATTAAGCTTTTGTGTGTGAACTTGTTAGCCTCCCTGTTTCTTATAAACTTGTGATCTTCTAGATGGAAGGAACTAGGTTGATTGTAACCACAACCACACTCCTGTGTACAGGAAGTTAGCATTAAACTGTAAAGACTCTTGCCAGTCAACTATCCCCATTTCAGAATAAAGGAAGGGGTTATCATCATGTTTGCCCCAAAGCCAGAAAACTAAAGCCACAGAGAAGATGTCATCACTGTTGGAGAGACTCTCCTGAGTCAGAAAAGAAAAGCAGGGATATGATATTCTAGTTTCTCCCTTTTGCTTACCTTCTAATCTCCCACCAGTCCCTTCTGTTGGCCAAACATAGCAGAACCATGTGACAAGATAGCCTGATGCACCTATACTGGTAATACCAGCATAGCTGGGCCAGGGGTAGGGGCAGGAAGTAATATAAGGACCAAACAGGAAAATGACTGATAGACAGTCTTCTTTCAGTTTCTTGGAAAGGCCAAGCTCTTTCCAACGTCAAGATGTTTACATATTCTGTGGCCTCTACCTATAATTCTTTTCCTACCATTATTCGCCTAACTGCTTCTTTCTCATTCTTCAGGTACCAACTTAAATATCACTTCCTCAAAGAGATGTTCCCTGATTATCATCAACCCAGAGCAGGTTACTCCTATTATTCTTTAGAACAATCTTTATCTTCCTACTAACCTTATAGTTATGTATGTGCCCCTGTGATTATCGGTTTAATGTCTACTGAACCAAGGGCAAGACATATCTGTTTTATTTCCTACTACATTTGGAATCTAGAGAGTGCCTACCATGTAATCAGCACTCAATGAAAAATAGTCATCATAATTATTACTATCTATTATTTTTAATAATAATTGAATAACTGGAAGGAGATGTCAGCCCTTTTGGAGTATATGCTAATTTCTTTCTGATGCCACTTTCCATTTTTTTCCTAATATTTAGTTAACACAAGTTGCATGTTTCAGTTCCATAAATACTATTTAAGCATTGTCTAGCATACCAAATTTCTACATCTTGAGACTTCAAAGGCCATTAGAGGAAAGCTGATACATTCCTTGAACTGTCAAAACAGAAATTATGTTGGCAAACTTGGAATAAACAAATTCTTTTCATCAAATGGTTTGTAACTGAAAAGAGAAGAATGTGTACAGGAGATCAATTTATCATCTGTGAAAACTGTTTATGTTTCATACACTCGGTTGGGATCTTTTGATTTTTGTTCTTTAAAACTATGTAATGATACATTTTTTGACACTTCCCAGGAGATTATTTTTCTTCTACAATCAATTGAGTTTTTCCTTAATAAAATTCAGCTCCCTTTTCCTTCTTAGCATTGTATTCTACTTGCCACATGTGGAGTAGAGGAATGGACTATCATTTGTAGATAAAATAAATCTGGACTCTACAGAAGGAAAGGTTATTTTGTCTTTTGAGACTTTGTCTCCAAGGTTCCCGAGCTTTCTTAACTCAGGGCTTCCCCACCCCAACTGCCTCAATCTCATGTTATCATTTGCAGAACACACACACACACACACACACACACACACACACACACACACAGAAATAAGACAAAGCAGAACAAAAACCTCCTGCAAGTTCAGGAAGGAGGAGTTAGGAAAGTCAATAGGCTGGTTCTTTAGCCAGCTGGGGAAACTAAGGTGACCATCCTGGGCAATCAGCACATAAGGAGCTAAAGAGTCCACTTTTGGGTTCATTTTACCATCACTCTAAGATTTACTCATCAAATGCTTATTGAGTGTCTATTATGTGTTGGACACTGTGCTAGGGCTAGAGATTCAATATGAATAAGGTGTGGTTCTTGCTCTCAAGGAGTACATTGTATAGTATAGGGAATTAGGCAAATGACAAATATTTGTAACTCATTATGTCGAGTCTACTAAGAAAGGTAAACACAAAGCACTATGGGTAAATGTCCCTAATCCAATCGTTGGAGAGGTGTGAGAGTAGGGATGCTACAGCAAAAGTTTCCTGGAGGAAGTGATGTTTGAGCTGAAAGATGAGTAGGATTTGCCTGGACAAGAAGGGTAGAAGAATGTTCCAGAAAAAAGAAATGATACGTGCAGAAGTTCATAGCAATGTGTTATAAAGGAGTTATGAGTAATTTAGGGCCAGGTCCAGGGCAGGGAAGGAAGTGGGAAATGAACTAAAGAGCTAAGCCCAGAACAGAGTGTTGACAGGTTTTACATCAGACGAGAATCCATTCTTTTATTTTTGATCCTCACTCAAGGATATGTTTATTGACTTTAAAATGGGGCGGGGGGAGGTGGCAGGAGAGAAACACCAATATGAGAGAGAAACATACATCACTTGCCTCCCATATGTGCTCCAACTGGGGATTGAACCTGTAACCTTTCGGTGAATGGGAAAACATTCCAACCAACTGAACCACCTGGCTGGGGCAAGAGTCCATTCTTTTTGATCAGATCCTTCTGAACTAAGTCAAGTTAAAGGGAATTGATGATATACATGCAAAGAAGACTGACTTTTGAAGTCAGGCAACTTGGGTTTGAAACTTGGTTGGGCTACTGTTTGTAACCTCGCGCAAAATTACTTAGCCTTTCTAAGCCTCAGCTGCTTCACCAGTAAATGAACATATTATATCTGCTCTAAAGGATTATCATTAAGATTAAATAATATAATATATATATAGTATCCAGTACATTGTATGATATAATGTTAAATCTCAACTATTACAGAATAAACCTCTGTAATCAAGACTATCCATGCAGAGCCTGAGTCACATAGTTAAGTGAACACAGACTAGTTCTGGTTTATCTCCCGTAGCCAGAGGGACATTTTCCTGCCTTGTCCTGTTTATGTCCTTTGTTCAGGCTCTTTCTCTCTGTACTTTTCATGGTAACATACATATTTCACAGTCTGGTGTTCTTTTATTGCCTACTAAATGAATTCTTTGGAAGCGAACTACTATTCCTCAGACTCATACTCATTTTGTGTCCTTCATGTCACAGAATTTTTTGAGCTAAAGGAGGCTATGGAACTTATCTCTGGAAGCTGAGAAAAGAGACCCATGTTGGAATAGAAACATGGCCTAATAGGAAACACATTGAATATCCATCAGTTGGGGACTGGCTAAATGAACTTGTGTCTCTGTGCTGTGAAGTACTCTGCAGTAGCTAACAAGAATGAGATCGTTCTCTGTGTACTAACATAGCTAGGTCTCTGAGACCTGTAGTTAAAGGAAAAAGCAAGCCTTGTAAAGATATTTGCAGAAAGATACCATCATTTTTGCAGAAAGATATCTATGTACATAACTAAACAAAGTTGCATGTTTTCTAAGGTTGTGTGCATAGTGTACCAATATAAATGCACACAAAAACTCTGGAGGGATGGGTACTACAATCATGAGTAGCTACACTTGGTAACAGGAGAAGTTTTGTCAGGTTTGTTCGGGTGGGGAGAGGTGAGGAAGGACAGTTGTCCAAGGAGACATTAACCTCTTTAGAACACTTTAATTTTTTATAGGTAATACTCTTGGTGTTTGTGAAATTCAAAATTTGTTTTCAAAAAAGAAACAGAAAGAACAAAGTATTTGAGGGCGGATGAAACTGACTGAATCCTGGTGCACCAGCTTGTTATCTCTGACTCATGGGAATACCTGACCCCTCTGCCTCAGTTGTTTTTTTTTTTCTTTTTTATTGAATTTATTGGGGTGACATAGGTTAATAAAATTTTATAGGTTTCAGGTGCACAATTCTATAACACATCATCTGTAAATTTTATTGTGTGTTCACTACCCTAAGTCAAGCTTTCTTCCATCATTGCCCCCTCATTCCCCTTCTCTACCCCCTCTCACCCCCTTTTCCCTCTGGCAATCACCATGCTGCCGTAGTCTCAGTTTCTTCCTCAGCCAAATCAAGATACCACCACCTGTCCTGTCTCCTTGTAACAACTAAAGGTAAAACTTCCTGTACCTTGTCAGCACTCCCACATATTAGTTGTTTCTTTCCCCATCCTGATTCCAATGGCTCTTTCTTTCTAATTAAAGCAATTTTTTGAATTAAAAAAAACAAATACAAAGTGATGAAGTCACTTTTCAAGGTCATATGGTTGGTTAGTGTGAAAGTAAGGGCTGTATCCTGGTCTCCTGCATTACAATAAATCAGCATTACACTCCACTGGGGAGTTGGGTTACTATGTGCTATGTGGCTGTTTCTACAAGTGGTTCCAATTTTCAGATTCCATGTGGCAGGTTTGTTTGCAGATTTGTGATGCAGAGCATCATATTTTCAGCATGGGGAGCTATTGGACAAACCAAACCAAGGAAGGCCAGGCAGTAACTATTGGGTAGACCTGTAAGGTTATATCTAACATGACTGTTCTTTTGACTTTGCTACTTATCGAGGAAGTCTAGCTAGGACCAAGTAGATGTTAGGGATATAGCTCTAAGGAAAACACTGGTAGCAGGCAAAGAACCAGCTAGCAGGAAAGGGAATGGGGGCAAAAATGGAGATCTGACATTCTCTGGCCACCTAGAATCTGAACCCTCTTCCTGTGTTTGGGCAATCTTCCAATCTGTGAGGCAGAGTTTGCCACCCACCATATCAGCTGACAATGACAGATACTTCCCCAGTTGCCTTTGCAGCAAGGGCACAGTCAGGTGGCTTAGCCTTCCAAAATCAGAAATCTCTTCCTTATCAGGACCCTGTTTCCTCACAGAGAGAGGGGTTGCTTCCAGGCCTATGGAGAGTTATCCACCAAGGGCTCTTAGCATTAATTTTAACTGAAACTAATTGGTAGGTCACAGACTCCAGGTGGTGGGCATTGTGACAGCATCCAAAGTGGACTGTGTTTCCTAAAGCCATGGCACGGCACGGGAGCAAGGCCTTCTATCAGGCTCCAGGTCTGCCGCTGTGCAATGGCTTTCTATGCAGGTCACGGCCTTCACCCAGATGCTCCAACCTGGATGAAGCTGCACCATGGTTCCACTTCCTGCTCCAGTTAAGAGAACATACTTCTCAGGAACCTCCAGAAACTGACTGCCTCTGCTCCAGCTGCCATTCTTGGATATTCCATATGTATCTCCTGTACATTGGCCCTTTTTGTCCTTTATAACTGCTGTTTGTCCCAGGTGCCTGAAGACTCTGCTTTCTGGACTAAAACATGAGAATTCACCTCATTGTCTACATAGAATTCCATGCCAGGCTTCTGCATGTTAGTCATTAATAAGTATCCTAACCTCATGTAACATCCTAGAACTGAGTTGGAAAGAAGCATATATGTGTCTCAGGCATCTGTGAGGAAACACTTTGCATCCTCTCAGTTTCTCCCATCTCTTGTTTCCATTCCAGCAGTGTTTTATGGGCTTTGCTGACAGTGTCCCACCTCCAGCTGCAGCTCGAGCTCTTGCCTCACACCCCAGGAGCTGTTAGTACTAGGATAGAGAGTGCCACAGGACCCTGCTTGTGACCTATATATGGGAAGCCCTGAAGTGCTGGGAGTTCATACCCTAGGAAGCAAACTTGACAAAAGGAGACAACAATCAGACAAATTCTTCCCCCTTTCTCTCTGTTTGGACTGTTTTGAGATGCAATCTGTGTGACTTCTGGAGGAAGACCCTGTGGATTTGTGGGGTCTCACTTAGCTGCCCAGTGTGCTTCCTTCCCCCTTGTTCACAGGTATTAGTAATGTAGTCTCATATTAGCTCCCCCTTTTCTGCTACAGTCTTCTCGTCCCTCATGGCTGGAAATTCATTCCCTAATCCAGGAGAAGCACCATAAGCTCCTTTCCTCTGGCTCTGCTTTCTGGGCAACCCAAGCTAAGACAATACCACAAAAATCATAGACAAAATTACGTCAAATTCCCCCCAGTCGATAGTTTTTCCCACTTGGGAATCCCTTCTGGTTTCTCACTCAGTTCTCTTCTGCATGTGGGACTTTGGGAAAGTTCCTTAGTTTCTCTGAGCCTCATATTCTTCAAGGAAATATAGAGATAATAATAATGAGCATCTCATAAAATGTTGGGGGAATTAAAAGTAAATAATAATTGGAGATCACTTAGTATAGTTCTTGGCATATAGTGAATGCTCAATAAATGTTAGCTTTTTATTATCATTATTATTATTATTATCACTACAAAAACCAGTCTTATTTGCAACATGATGGAGCTCTAGGGGAGATGGCAAAAGGAAAGGGTGTTCACTTACAGATACTGAGGGAGGGACGTTTGCATACCTAAGAACACATATGATAATGTTACACAATAAATCCTCTAGGTTCCATTCCATCACCCAAAGAAAAACTGATTCAGAAATGGAGCTACAGCTCCTTCCAGACCAGACTTCTGTGGCCATCATGAAGTAGCATTTTGAGCGGGAGAAGTCACCTCGGTAAATTTAAAATGGGTCAGGATCACTGTGGTCCTGGGCTTTGTTGGGCCTTTTCATCTGTAGCTTCCAGGGGCCATGCAGCCCAGGGTCGGCCAGGCTTCTCTGCTCTGACCCCGGATCCCAGATTCTGAGCTGCACCTGGGGCTCCTGACAGCAGAGGGCCAGCCTCTCATGTCTTGCCATCTTTTGATCCCAAGTGTTTCAAAGCCAAAAGTCTTTGGCTTTTATTTGCTGGTGAGGATTTAATTTTCTTTGTTCTCTGGCTGTCAAAGATTTTGGTACTTGTAATATTCATAAAGAGCTAGAACAACTACAATAATTTTTTTTCCAGTAGTGGGGAGTCAGAAGTGATTTGTAGGTTGCTAAATCTTTGGCTTTGTTTAACATATAATTTTTATGGCCATTTAAAGTGAGTAAGTTCCTAATATTTCAGAATTTCATTTGGCACTAAAGCCAGAACAAAAAATCACACTGTCCACCAACCAAACCTAGTGACTGCATGATAGATTTTCTCAGAAAACAAAATCCTGGCCCCTCCTTCAATCTCATTTTTGTCCTCCAGTCTGGAATTCCTGTTTGGTGTTTCTTTTTTCCCTAGAAATGCAGCAAGTGCAAAATGTCACCCACACCACAAACAAATGTGCAAAGCAGATATTGTTTCCTTGAATACTACTTACCGGATGTTCTTTTCCTGATGATCAAGGGTCAGCGTGATGTTCTTGGCCTGCTACATAACAGAGAATTAAAAACCAACTTTTAGCCTAAATATGGGACTTTAGTCTTGTCCAATCATTTAAAGTATTGTTAGGCAATTCAACCTCTAGTCAGTTAACTACGTAGGTGCTAAATGCTTCAGTGATCCCTTTGCTCCTGCCCGAATTGGTGTCTGGGTGTGGGGAACAGAGTAGGCGTGGTTTGGGTGGCAAGACAGGGGTCCTCAGATCTAGGCTGCTCTCAGAATCCTCACAGTCTCAGGTGTAGTGGCTGGAAGGGGCTGCTCCCTCACAGGGCATTCACTGAGGGGCTCCGGGCCCTGTTTGTTTGCACATCTACCCAGGAGCCTCTCTACCCTAACCTCAGGCTTGTATTGGACCACCTGCTCTCTCAGTACTCAGAACCTGCCTGTTTGAAGCTAGTCTGTACTTCAGAGTCTCTAAGGTAAGGGGAATTGGGAACTCTGCTTCCTACTCATTGTGGTAGACACAAAGGATTTGCTGCTTTGATAGCTGACAGAGTGGTCGGCAGATAGTGTGTAGCTTTCAGTTCCTTCAAGATCTCCTTTGGCTACAGGAAGGCATTCTACCTGAGGTGGTGCCCTTCCCATGACAACCCTCGCCCATCACTGAGTGAGGTGGGGGGATAAATGCCTGGCCAATCCAGCAGATCGCAATGCAGCACTGATGGGAAATTGTCACTCCAGAGCTACTCTTCAAGTTGTCACTTCTCCCTCTGCCCAGTTTGCTTCCTTCCCTCTTTCTCACAGGTATTGACCCCTAATAAACTTCTTGCTCCCAAGCTGTCTTTGTGCAGGTTATAGCATGTGCTGCTTAACAACCAGGATACGTTCTGAGAAATGCTTTATTTGGCCACTTCGTTGTTGTGAGAACACTCTAGGGAGCATTTACATGAACCAAGATTTTTACTACATTTACTACATTTACTACTACATTTACTACATACCTAGCTTATGTGGTTTAGCCTATGGCTCCCAGGCTACAAGCCTACACAGCATGTTACTGTACAACACAGGATTAAATCAAACACAAGAGGAAGTGATGCAATCAAGAGACACAGTGAACACAAGGTATTTGAGGCCACTACTAGCATAATAGTGCACACTGTTTTACAGCAAACATCTTTTTCGTGAGTAGGAAAAGCACACTCTGAGGTAACAATTGAAAGTATAGCGCAGTAAATACATGAACCAGTAACAGTGGTTTATAATCATTATCAAATATCAGGCACTGTAGATAACTGTATGAGCCAGCAGCACAGGAGGTTTGCTTACCTCAGCATCACCACCAACATGTGAGAACAGAGTCTCACTAGGACAGCTACCCTGTCACTAGGTGTTAGAAAGTTTTCAGATCCGTCATAATCTTATAGGACCACCGTCACATATGCAGTTCGTTGGTCTGTCATCGACTGAAATGGTACGCGGTGCCTGAGTGCATGTCCAAAGGCCGCCAGTCTCCCCACACACAAAGGACGCGGGCTCTGGCCGAGGTGCTCTTGGCCTTCTGCGGCTGTCCGGCTGCTTCTGCAGATGGTCACCAGCCTCTTCTTAAAGCCTTGGCCTGTCCCCTCACTGCCTTGATATCTGTTTCCCTCATTACTCACAAAATTCCTCAAGTCAGAAAAAGTAAAAATTTGGCTTCCTTTTATTTCTTTTGTCTTCTCCATCCTGGACCTAAATAAAATTCCATGATCTGGTTCACCAATATGTCTCTCGACATGATAAAGTAGTTGTTAAATTTAAGAAATCTTTTTATTTCTTAAGCAGAGTGTGACTTTCAACTCTACTATCTTGTTGCATATTCAAAAAGCCTGTTCTGAATGTGAGAAATGACGTACAATTTCTTTCTTTCTCTCTGCATTTCTGCATGACAAACTTAATTCCTGTCCTCTTTTTCTCTCAAAGGCTCATGGCCCTGTGCTCAAGACAATTTTTAATTTCAATTTTGGTAGTGATTGTAGCCAGTCCTTGGTGTAAATACATGCTATATCCCAAGTTTTAAGTGCCTGACATGGGCCCTTACATGAGACATAATGTGCAAAGGAGCCATGTTCCATTATTTCTTGTGTCTTATCCATTCTGTCCCAGGAGACCCCGGCCACCAGGCAGCAGAAGAAAACACCCTATATTTTTGGTACAATCTAGCATCTGTCTGACGCATGGTTGGACCTCTACAATCTTTGTCTGGATGTCTCAGAAAGTGTTGCCCTTCAAAGCTCTGCTCTCTTCCTGCTCCTCTCCGCACTGGCAGTAAGAGGAGAAAGGAGGGGAGGTCCCTGGCTCCCCTTCAGCTATGGAGATCAGGTCCTTGCTGTGTAGTCACTGACTTGGACTGCCCCCTGGCCCGGTGGCCACTGAGGTGCAGCTGAGACGGTCACATTTTGTAAGGAGATGTACCCACACCCATTGCTGGAATCTGTACGGTCTACTACTGGTTTCTGGGCTGGGAGGCCCTGCTCTTTACTTTAACCCTCAGCTCCTGGGGGTCTCTGGACTCCAGTGCCTCTGCCCACTTTCCTGCATGCGTCCAGCCACCTCTGAGCTCCAGGGGAGCAGGGCACTGCTAAGGCTCATTGACTTGACCTTCTCTTACCACCACCTCCATGCCACGTGGATGTCAAATTAGCCCCAAAAGGCTTCTCCCAGAACCCTGCAGCCTCCCCACATCATGCCCAGGCCAGAGAGGCTGCTGATTAGCCTTCATGTTTTTGGATCATTCCTGCCTCTCTGGGTGTTTCTGAAAGTGCTTCCTTTTACCTGCTTTCTTGAGGTGCTTTCTGGTGCTCCCAATCCTATGGAGAAGGACTAGTACAAGGACCCTTCCTTCAGATTTCCTTGATCTGCTTTTGCTATGCTTCTTCCCATAATCCCGACACCCTCTGTGTTAGGTCCTCACTAGTCTAGACAGAAAGCCAGCTGAGTAAGGCTTCACTGAAGTGTCTACTCAGAGGAAGAAATTTGTATCTTAGACATTCAGGCTCAATTCTGTATATGCTAATAAAGATAAAAAATAAAAAATCATTTCTTCCTTAGCAAAACTTGGCTTTTGAACCTATTGTCTTGCTTCAATCTCAGACAGGTAAGCAACACTCCTTGTTCTAAAGCTACCTAGCCTTCTCCTGAAGCTCTTGAACCCCTGTCTTTAGAGGATGAGAAATGGCCAGTTAACAAGATTCATAGGACAAGGAAATGTATCTGAATAGAATTCAAAAGAATATTATACCTGATGTACAACAATAAATGTAATAACTAATACCTATACTCTTATGACTAAGCTTTGCATATGTTATCTCATCTAATTTTTAAAATAACCCTGAAGGGGAAAGCATTATTACCTCAATTTGGAAAATGGTAAGTGAATCCCACGAGGACTGAACAACTGACCTAAAGTCATGCGTAACCAGTTGGGTGGACCAGAATTAAATTTCAGTTCTGTCTGGATCCAAACTCCTTATTCTAACAGAAATAATTTCTCCATTAGAAAAGAGTTGGCTACAAAGCATTATTTTGATCATGCAGATTTCTCAACTGGTGGTTTAATTTTTCTATTCAGTGGGATAGAGCTGGCCATAGTGTTTGAGAGCGAGACTGGAAGCTGAGCTGTGTCCCTCTGCTCCACTCCCTGTAGAGTGAAGATTTCGCCACCTTAACCCACAAGACCAGAGGCATCATACTCATTTTCACCGGGGGCCACATCAGCCTCGTGGTCACCTTCAAAGGGTCAAATGTAATTTCAACTCCTTAACAGTTAAGGAGTAGTTACGTTTATACAGCCCTAAAATTATTTCGGCCCTTTGAAGGCATCCATGAGGCTGATGCAGCCTCCGGTGAAAATGAGGTTGACACCCCTGCACAAGACTATCGTGAGGTTTAAATACGTTAACACATGACAAGATGAAGCACAGCGCTTGGCACATAGGTGGCTTCAAAAACTGTTAGCTATTGTCTTTATTGTCAGGCTGAAGATTTCATAATCAAATGTAAAACGATGAGCTTTTGACTTCTAACATTCATGAATAACTGTGTCCTGTTGTTTCTCTGCACCTCATACCCTTATCTCTCAGAACTTTGCCTCCGCTCAACTGTCACAAGGAAAATCATGCTGTGACTGTTTAGAGAGAATTAAAGCTTTGAGCGTAGCACCCTGTCAGAAATGTCACTGATTATTTTTGTTGGTTTATTGTTTTGATCTATGTGAGAAGAAGAAGTTGCTTTAATAAAACATTGCCACAAGTTGTTATTGCTTCCTTCTGACACCAAGGAAACTGTTGGCCTGAATGGAGATGAGAGACGATTCGTTTCTGCCCATGCCTGTCTTCAGGGCTTCACTCGGGGTCTTTCCCCAGAAGAACAGGGAACGGCCACCGGTTATGGTTTTGACATGATTGTCATTCATCATTCTCCTGTCCCAATTAGTGTCTAGCTTTCCATGTCCATTCCGAAATTCATTTTCTTGCATGTACCAGGGCAGAAATTAGGTGAAAGGAGTCAGTAATGGTATATTGCACACTTTGACGTGGGTGTTTCATGATGTGTTTGTGGAAAGGCTGTTGACCATGACTCTAGTCCTTCCTCTTACTAGGCACAGGATAGGACTGTATTTTCTTGTCCTCTTGGGAGGGTGGGTTTTTTTTTTTTGTCAAATTGATACAGAGAGATCTGATTAAGGTAACTCAGATCACTGGGGAGGAATAGGAAGGGGCTGTGGGAGGAGTTTGCCGAAGCCCTTGTGGCCGTTCTAGGACAGGATTTGTTGAGAAGCAGAAAGCCTCCAGAGCCAGTGGAAATAAAAAGAGGGCTCGTCTTCTGGCTCAGAGGGAGCCCTCTGGTTCCTGAGCTGGCTCTGTGTTAGGCTCTGGCTTGCTCCAGGGCTCTCTTCCTCGAGGGTGCCTCGGTGATCCTGCTGCAGCTGCCTGTGTTTCCCCACACAGGATTGGAAGGAACTCTGGGCACTGCCTAGGATCAGGCTGGCCTGGGAGAGGATGGCAGGGTTATTCTTTGGGTGTTCTAGACAGGACAGGCTCTGAGGCAAGAGCCTGCCATTCTTCCAAAATTGTGTAGTTTTTGTATCTTATGTTGTTTTAGTTTGTAAACTAATCCTATAGAAACAAGACAACTAAAACCAAAAAAGATAGGAAAACTCAGGTGTTTAGCCTTAATTGATAGGCTTAAGTAACTGCTTTTGAATAAAGACACTTTTCCTTTATTACCAAACTTTTGTGTCTGGAGTTTTTGCCTAGACAGCAGTGGCAGCAGCAGAACCCCAAGTGCTGTTTGCCAAGCAGCACTTGCACAAAATGAGGTGCAAGCAGGGGTGACATGAGTCACTTCTGTATGGAAACTATAAAGGCTGGTGTATGATTCACCATGTTGTCTTCTCTTTGCCATGGTGATCAGGAATACTCAGGTTAGGAGGGAGCCTTTATCCTGAGTGAATATGACAAGCAGAACTCCACGACAGCATGGGCACTGGGCACACAGAATGAACAAGAAAACACAATGATGACAACAACATATATTTGTTGTATTAAGCCACTAAGGTTGTATGGCTGATGGTTAGTGCAGCATAACCTAGCCTAGGTGGTGGTGCAGGTGGAGGAAGTGACAGGAGCCCCGTAACGGTCATTTTGGGTACTATGATTTTTCGTGAGATACATGGGTATAATAAAGTAATTCTCAGTCTGTTTCCTCTTCCAAGTTATATCCAGCCATGTTGCTCAGCATTACCTGGTAGTAAAGCCTTTGCCATGAGATTAGCCAAATAAAATACTCCAGTGATAAAATGCCAGCATAGAGGTGCCCCATATTCTCATATATACTATTCTCCCAATATAAAATTCTGGGGAGAAACTTAAGTCTAAAGATGAAAATTCTCTGCATATTAGAGTTCAGAGTCATAAAGATACACAGGATTTTAAGTCTGAAATCAGATTCCCTTGTTCTTGTGAGTTAAAGATCAAAGAAATTAAATTCTGCTCTTATTTTGCATTCTGCTCAGTCTAACTACTGCCATGCGTGCCCGGGGGAACCGATGATCCCAGGTTGCCACGGCCTCAGCTGTCTCTGCTGGGCTAGGAGTGGATCGAACCTTCAGGGACTCAGAAGCTGAAGAATTCTCTCACGAATCCCACTTTATCAGCTTCCTGAAGAGTGAATGGAATACACCAAATTGACACAGAACCTTTCCAAATCCAGTAAATAAATGAGTGAATGAATGAATGAGTGAATGAATGCATAGAGTAAATCGATACCAAGGACTAAATTCATTATTCCAGGCACACACACACACACACACACACACACATACAAATCCCAGGATCTCAGAATTCGGTGTTGCCAAAGACCACAGCAGATTCTCAATAGTCTCGTCTGAGATGGATCAGGCCTTTGCAGGAATTCTAATTTCAGCCTCCCCAGAATGCCAGTCAGACTTAGCTGTCTATTATCTACACAAACCCCACCTGTGCTGGGATTGGGGGTGGGGGTGAAATTTATCTTTTCAGACTGTGTGCTCTCTCAGACAGTGGCATTTGACATGTCACTGTTTTCTTCCTGTCACAACTGGTAGAGTTTGCCATTTTGTGTATTAAAGCTTTTCTGTTCCCGTGTGTCTAGCATCCCAGCACTACAAGGAGAGTAGGTTTCCACCTAGAGACAGGGTTTGCACTACGTCTTGGGAGGAAGCATTTCCATACACCGGGGACTGGTCACTGCTTTTTGCCATTCAATTATTTAGGCCTGCGAACCATGCCTCCTTGGGGAGACCTCTCCCTATCCTCCCATTTGTTTAAATGATCTCTTTTACCTGTAATCTAACTCTTCCCTCACCTGGCCCTGCTGACTAAGGCTTCTGCAGCCCACCAGCACCTTCAGCGCTCCCTGCTAAGCCTGAGCTTGCATGGTGGGGCCAGTGCCGTGTAGGGAAAAGTCAAACCCACTCGTCTTCCTCTGCAATAAATGTGGCAAAGTATTAACACACCTTCTATGTAAAGAAATAAAACTTACCAAAAAATTTACAACATCCCTCGAAATAGGCAGAACTATAGGTAGAAAATCTCAGAAAACAAATATAAATGGCTGGTGAGCATATGTAAAAGGTTCAATTTTAATATAATGTATACAATTTATAAATATAATAAATTTTGCTTGTACATTTAGGATATTAAGGAAATTTATTTTCATTGTTGGGGAGGAACGTGAGCATGAATAAGTGTATAAAATGACTAACTGAATGAATGCATAAGCTTTTCAAAAGCTTTTTGACAATACATGTCAACAGCATTTAAAATTTTTAACAACAAAAATGTTTTAACTCATTATCCCAGTAATTCAGCTTCTAGGAATCTATGCCAAAGATGTAATCAGAGATGAGAACAAAGAATTTTGAACAAAGATGCTCATCACAACATTATTTATGATGGTTAAAAATAAACTAGAAACAAAATAAAGAGTTAATAAATTACAGTACATTCATGAGGTGGACTGTTTTGTAACCAATATAAATGGCATATGAAAGAATTTTTAATTTAAAAAATCTGATTTTACTTTTCATTTTGGAACAATTTTTAACTTACAGGAAATTTGTAACAATAATACAAAGAATACTCATAAACCGTTCACCAAGATTAAATTTTTTTAACATTTGTCTAAATTAAACAGTTTTTGTCTTTATTATGTTGTGTATATGTGTAAAATATATTTTCCTCACCAGAACCATTTGAGGGTAGGTTGCATGAACCATGCCTCTTCATTCACCCTGGAGTGTGTCGGTGTATCTCCACTGAGACAAAAAACATTCTCTTACATCACCACAGAGCAGTTTTCAAATTCAGGAAATTTAACATTGCTGCAATACCTCCATCCACAGCCCATACTGCAATGCTGTCAGTTATCCCAGTAATGTTCCTCGTAGGAGGTCTCCTTCCCAGTCTAGGATGGCTTGCTGTGTTTAGCTGCCACGTCTCTTTAGACTTCTTTTTTTAATATGCACTCTGCACTTTAATATGCACTTTTTTTAATATCACTCTGTCTTCCTTTGTCTTTTATGGCATTGGTATTTTTGAAGAATACAGGTCATTATTTTATTGAATGTTTCTGAATTTGTATTTATCCAATGTTTGCTCATGATTAGATATAGATTAGGCATTTTTGACTGACATACCACAGTAGTGATAATGTATTCTCAGGAAATTGCTCCTTATTGTTGACATTATTTTGATCATTTTGTTAAGGAGTTGTCTACTATATTTACTTTATTCCTTTTGAAATTAATAAGTAAACTATAGAGAAATACTGTGAATATATTGTAAATATCTTGTTTATAATTAAACTTTCCCCCCTTAGAAGATGCTTGCTTGAATCACTTTTTACCATAATAGTTGAAAATGGTGATTTTCTGACTTCATCATTCCTTCATTCTTTCTATCTTTATTAAAAACCTTTTACTGTAAGGAAGATTTTCTCTTCTCTCTTACCCAACAACACCTATTTATCATTTCACAGTTCTCTAGGCTGGAAGTCTGGGCACAGAGCATCTGGGTTCTCTGCTCAGTCTCCCAAGGTTGAAATCAAGCTGTCACCTGTGCTGGTTCTCACCTTGAGCTTGCACTCCTGTTTTAAGATCATTCAGGTTGTTGGCTGAATTCAGTTCCACACAGTTGTAAGACTGAGATCTCTACTTTCTGGCTGGTTGTCAATGGGGGGTTGTTTTAAGCTCCCCGCAGAAAGCACCTGCTGTTCCCTGCCATATGGCCCTCTGCACGGCAGTTTGTTCCTGCCAGGCCATCAGGAGAATCTTGCTTGTCTGCTCTGATGAAGTTTCATATAGTGCAACACAATGTGAAAGTAATCTCCCATCATCTTGCTAATGTAACCTAATTCCTACAGTACTCGAGGGGAGGGATTTTTACAGGTTTATACACCAGGAGGTAGGAATTGTGCAGGCCATCTTGGTGTGACCAGAGGTGGACCTGAAATGTGACCCCTAAGCACTCTATGATATGCGGGTTCTTGACTTCCCTCAGGAAAGAATTCAAAAGTCAAGTCCAAGTGGAAACAAAAGCAAGTTTTATTTAGGTGAAAGGACAGAGGCCAGGACGCAGGTTCCTGGAAACAGGATAGGGGTGAGCCCGGGACAGCTGCCACTGCCCACTGCTCCCCTGGTTGCAAGTCTCACTGGGTGCCCCTGTGAACGAAGTGAAAGTACACGTTTGAGTGGACTCAAGCCAACTCGAAAGTGAGCTGCACGTCACGTGGTCAGTCAGTTCTTGGGATTCTGTGTGTTTCTAGGGATGGGTTGTTCCTGAACTTTGTGGTGCCAAACTCTGGCTCCACTTTCTGATTAGGAGGGAGTCTTGCTCCTAATGGTCTGTTCCAGAAGGGTCATGGTATTTGTCCCCTTTAACCTTCTACTTTAAGTTGCAATTCTCATTATAACGATGGTATAATGAGCTGTAGGGTTGTTTTCCAGTCCATTTTTTCCTCCATCTTGGATTGATTTGGTTTCAGCCACTTCTTGATGTTGACTTCTGTGACCACCGCAGGAATTTCCTACTGTAAACTGTTTCCCTTTGATCATGTGCGGAGGTCGGGGGGACATCCAGGCCTACATCCTCATTCTGCTTGTCGGGAGCTCTCCCTTACTTTTTTCTACCCTGCTTCATTAGCGTTCTGCTTATCAGATTATTTATTAAAGTTACATTGGTCAAAAGTAGCTTGAATAAGTTATATTTTCACCAATACCTCTTTCAGTCTGGTTATGCTGTTCACTTGAAATTCAGTGGGCTCATTTGCTTCTTATTGCATTCATTTTTAGGGCTTTCCCCCCATTTTTGTTGAGTTTTTTAAAAAATACATATGTGTAATACTAGCATGTTTCCAGAAGTCAAAACTACACAGAACTGTATACTTAAAGAAGTGTTATTTATTACTCTTTCCCACCCCTCTTCCTCACTCCTAACAGGCAACCAATTTTATTCAGTATGCAGTTTATCCTTCCTGTTAGTTTTGCAAAATAAATTTTATAAAAATATAAATGAAGGATGTTTTCTTATTTCCTCATTTCTTATAACAGAGTTAGTATACTATGGATACTTAACGTACCCTAGAAATCCATGTTAGTGCACAGAGATACTCCTCTTTTTAAAAACAAACAGCTGTATGATACCATATTATTATATTCATATCATGGTTTATTCAACCAATTTCCTATGCATAAGCATTTAGGTGGTTTGCAATATTCTGCAATTACAAATAATGTTGCCATGAATAACCTTTTGCATGTGTACTTTCATATTCTTGGAGGTGCACCTTTAGGTCAATTCCTAGGAGTGAGATTACTGAGTCAAGGAATAAAAACATATGCATTGGAGTATTGTTAGATATTGTCATATCCTCCTTAGGGTGTTTTCTGGCACCAACAACCAATTTTCTGATTCTCCAGACATCAACCAAGTGTCCAACAATTCATTTCAATTCTGACACTAACTACTCTCAGTTAGAATAGACCCCGAAGGTTAGGTAGGGACTCAGTCTATAAGACTTCTGTCATTTCCAAAGCTAGTTGCATGTCCTGGGCCACTCTCTGACCTACTAGCTATAAACAGGGCATTCCCATGATCCCCTTCTTGGGCTTGATAATATGGCAAAATGTCTCATTAATTTAGGGAAGCACTTTATTTACATTTACCAGTCTATCATAAAGGATACAACTCAGGAACAACCATACAAAAGAGATGCATAGGGTGAGGTACGGAGGGGAGGGGTGCAAAGCTTCCAAGTCCTCCCTGCCATCATGCTTCCAGCACCTCCCTGTTCAAGAGGTTTTATAGCCCTTAATATCCAGGCCCACCCTCCTGCCCCTCCCCAGAAGTTAGGAGTAGGACTGAAAGGTCCCACCTTCTAATCACCTGGGCTTTCTGATGACCAGCCCCATTCTGAAACCACTTAGGGATCCTAACTTAAATCACCTCATTAGAATAAACTCAGGTGTGATATAAATGATCTTGTTATAAATAACTAAACATACTCCAATCACTCAGGAAATTATATGGGTGTTAGGAGCACTGTGCCAGGAAACCTGAGACAAATACCAAATACATTTATTTTATACCACACCCTTCCATATGGATTGTACCATTTTGCATTTCCACCAATATTCCAGGAGAGTGCCCAATGCCTTCTCAGCATTGTTAAGCTCTTACATTTTTGCCAATCTGATGGTTGGATAAACTAACTGATTCCTTTCAATTTGCATTTCTCCTATTATAAAGTTGTACATATTTTTATATATTTAAGGCTTAACATATATAAAGCTCTGTGTGTATATGTATATGTAAATATATAAATAAATATATTAATTGTATATAGCTCATGTCCATTTTTTCCTATAAGATTTTTGGTCTTCATTTTTACCTTAATCTTTACAAGTTTTTTATATACTAGGGAAATTAGTACTGTATCTGTGATATATACTGCAAATGTTTATTTTCAACTTATTGTCTTTTGACTTTGCTTATAGCAACTTTGGGGAGTTTTTGGCCATGAAAAAGTTTTTAATTTTTATGTAGTCAAATTTATCAAAACATTTTAATTGCACCTGAATTCCACTCATATTTAGATAGCTTGTCCCACTCCCCACTTAGGTGATAGAGAAAATTACTTATATTTTCTAGCATTGTGTAGATTACTTTCTTAACATTTAGATATCTAATTTATTTAGACTTTATTCTTGCATTCATATAATGAGTTGACCATATTTTATCTTTAAAAGTATTTTCAATGACATGGTAATAATAATAGTAAAGATAACTCAAAAAAAGGAAGATACAAAATTGTGTGTTTAATTTGATGCCTACATGTATACATAGAAGACATATTAGAAGAAAATTCATCAAAATGTTACATGTTTACATCTAGTTAATAGCATTATGGGGATTTAAAAAATATTTTCAATATGCTGTTCATGTTTTTTGTAATAAGTGTGTATTACTTTCTACCTAGAAAGAAAAATAGCACATGATTTTTTTTAGATTGGTCAAAACTGGCTCTGCTATTTTATTTTATATTTTTGTTGTCTGAAAATAAAAAAACTTAGAAAATACATATCTGGTTGAAGCAAAGAAGAAAGAATAGAATGAATACATATGTCTCCCTCTTATCTTCATACTGCTCAGCCTCTCCACATGGTTTTTCTCTCACATTTCCTCACTCCCCATGTCTTACATAGCAAGAAAATGCATGCAGAAAATAAGCAAGCCTTCCACAGCATGTTATTTTATTGCTGCAGAAGCTACTTGGGGTTAATTCTTTCATAAAACACCACTGCAGGTTATGACAAGAACTCAAAGAGACCACAATGCTAATGGATCATGTAAGCCTCTAGCGTACAGAACACCCACCCCCCTTAGCTAACAGTCTGGAAACCAGCAACAGGATAACCTATTACAAGGCTTTCTCTGTGTTATCCTGGAGGGTATAAAACTTCAGGTCCTTCATTTTAGCAGTTGAGTGGTCAGAGGAGAATTATTGCTTCCTTTATTTTATGGCTTTAGTGATATGCAGCTTGTCCCCAGGATGTGCAGTTGAAAAATCAATGCCAGATGGCTCAGTAGGAGACAGGTCTAATGGTTCCCTGTTATTCTCAGGCTCCCCAAGAGGAAAGCTATGCAGTGGGGGTACTCAGGATTATCGTTTCCAGTGGTTAATAATAACATGTGTTGAGTGTACGCAGTATGCTGAGGTCTGCTTTACATGCATTGTCTCATGAAAGCATCACAGCAACCTTGCAAGGTATGCACTATTATCACGTCATATATATTACACATGTCATAAGTGTGGATAAATGACTTTCCCTAAATCAGACAATCTGGAGGCAGCAGAACAGGAACCTGCTCAGCTCCAAAGTCTGATGCCACTGGGTGAAGTGCCAGTACAAAGAAATAGCTTAACACATCTCAATACATCAGTGAAAACTATGGCACCTCCAGATGGGACAATGTCTCTTTTGAAGAAATTTTCTAGCAGCCTTTCTCAATACAGGTTTCATAAGGAAATTAACCTCTACCAAAGAATGACTTGAATATTACATCTCACTTCTTTAAAGGTGATAATGCACAACAATAACATTCTAGATGCAAAGAAGGGAAATTAATTCATTACATACAATGCATGCCTTAGGGCACTAGGGATCGATCTCTTTCTCTCTCTCTCTCTCTCTCTCTCACTACAAGTGTACAAAGGCTATACTGTAATTATCAGCTGAATTTTCCCCAGTTCCATTAACAATGCCTGAAGGAAGACTTTTACTCAGGGCTTTAGCTTGATGATAAAAGGGTAAATGCTATATTGAATATTGTTACTCCACTATCAATCTAAGCAATCACTTATAACACAGTAGACTACAAGTAATACTTGGAATGCTTCTAGCATTTGCTCTAATCCTTTCTTGATTAGGGACAGATGAATTCTGAGCTGGGAGGGCCAAAGGGAGAGCGCCATCCTGCCCAGAGCCTCTCCTTTATTTGCCTTATTCTTCCTTTGCTTGGTGACCCTCTTCTGAGCTCCCCAGTCCCCACTTGAGTACTATTTACCTACTCCCACTGTGTTAATGTGATTGCTCAGAGTGCAAACTTTAATTATAAAATCTTTATCAATACTATTTATGACTCTAACCACTGTTGCTTCTACAGTAACTTGCTATGCATGAAATGGGTGCACTTGAAGTATATTTTTCATTGGTACCTCTTCTTTAAGTACCAAATAACCATAATTTCCTTTTCTTTTTCTGTCTCTTTCTTTCTCAGTGTCCCCCAAACTTGCTTTTTTTTTGTATCAAATGGGATTAATGTTTAGGTTAAGTATTAGCTGAAAAAGTCTTTCCCTTTGATACTGATGTCCCCATGACTTAATGAGTCTCGTGATTCCTGGCTAGATGTGACAATTTGGTTGCTTCATGCTAGTTGTCAGTTAAACAAAACCAGTGTCATTAGCTCTCAATGATTGTTTGGTGTTCCAGAAAATACCCTCATGCTAGATGGTTCAGTGCCAAAAACATCTTTTTTCAAACAAAAATGAAAGGTTCCATTAATGTTTATCTTTCTGTGAAAAGAAAAAAAAAGCATGACATTCTTTTTTTAAAATCAGATTTATAGGTTTGTTTTTTTACATTCAATATTATTTTGTATTAGTCTCAGATATACAGCATAATGGTTAGACAATCCCAGACTTTACAGAGTTGTGTCGACCCCCATCCCCGCGATATTTCAAGTACCCACCTGGCCCCATACATAGTTATTAGGATATTATTATTATTTTTCCTGTACTGTATTTTACATCTCTGTGGCTATTCTATAACTAACAATTTGCATTTCTTAAAAGCATAACATTCTTGAAGAGTTTTCAAGGAAGTTTACTTGTAGATTGCAACTTGGATTGAGTGGTCTAAATACCAGCAACGTTGAAAACAACCTGAGAAAAGTCTCTTGTTTTTCACTCTTCAATACCTGATTCAGTAGAACATTTCAGAATTCTTGAACTCTTCCTTTGATTCACCCTCCCTTAGCCCTCCAGGCACAGGGGGATGGCGTTGAAGATTATGGGATTTAGGGTAAGGAAAACACAAGCACAGCTTCCTCCTTCCTATCTATCATGTGGTGCTGGGCGAGGTCCAGAGAATGAGGGATAACTTAGCACAGTACCTACACAAAGACATGCCAATTAATGCAGACACTGGCCCGCAGTGTCTGAGTCATTATGGATGAAATGAGACATTCACATGGACTACCGAGTCCGGTGGAGGAAAAGGGACAGCATGGCTTTTCTCTCAAGGGGAGCAAACCCGTGGCCTCCACCATGACAGACCTTTATTAGGCTTCTTTGTCCATTACATGATGGTCCTCATTTACTATGCACAGGTTCACTTTAGGTGGTTACCTTTTACAGAAAACAAAGGAGCCAGTGCATCTAATCACATCACAGAAGAGGGACATTTGCAAATGAAAAGGCAAAAGTGGTTGAACCAGTTACACTGGTCTTTGGAAGGTTTAGCATGGTTTTTAGGAAGTTATTTTGCAGTAAATGTTTGCCACTGGGGGCTGGGCCTAGTCCATGCAGGATGGTCTACTACACCAATAATCATTTTAATTATAGTCATAACTGACATTTATTGAGTGCTCAATAAGTGCCAGATATTACACCAATAACGTCTATGGTTTGCCCCATTTGCTGTTCATTGAGAGCAACGGCAAAATGAGGGCAACTCATGCCCCTGAGGACTCACCGCAGGGGCAGCCTTACAGAATGCCTCACACCGACTTCATTCGGTTGCAGTAGAGTCATTAAGCGCAACTCGGAGTGTTTAGTCAAAAAGAGAGCCTGTGCTAGCATTCCCAAATCTTCGTCAGCTCCCGTTTGACATGAAAGAGATCCAGAAGTTTACTGGTGTCCTTAATAAGGGGAAGGATGTCACCTCGGGTAAAGAAATATGATGTGACTTTTTTGCATATCTGAGATGTAGTGTGTACATTGTCAACTCCAATATACAAATAATATTTGGTAATAATAATATCAAGTATAATAACAAAATAGACAAACTTCTAGGTACAACTGATCAAAATAAAAGTGATAAAACAGCAATAGTAGAAATTTTATATGAACAATTTTTAAATAATTAGGCATTATAAGTAGTTTTATGCCAATAAATTTGAAAATTTCAAGAGAATAAGCAATTTTCTAAAAATTACCAAATTATTCTTCAAATATATCGGAATTGTTCCTACCTTGATTGTTTAATTTGTTTCCTCTACTTGGAATATTCTTCACCCAGTTAGCTCCATAGCTAGGTCCTCTCACTTTCTACAGGCCTGTCCTCAAATTTATGCTTTTGTGAAAATTTCCCTGGACACAACTTAAAGCCCAGCGCTTCTCACACACTGCACATCCCTTTTCTATCTTTGTCCTTTTCTTTAACAGTAATCACTATCTAATATACTGTATATTTTACTTATTAATCCTGCCTGTTGACAGATTCCTTAAATATAATCTGTAAGGCCAAGAATTTTTTTTAACTTATTTTGCTCCCTGTTATACTTCCATTACCTAATTGTCTGGCACACAGGAAGTACTCAGTGAATATTTGTTAAGTGAATGATATAATTAATTAATTTAAAAGTCCCCAAATTGCCACATTGTATGTATATATCATGACCAAATAAATTAAGTATAGAGAGGCAAGAATGGCTGCATATTGGAAAAACAGCTATCAAATTGGAACAAGCTAAACATCCACTGATGGATGAATGGATTAATAAAAGGTGGTATATACCTATAATGGGATATTATTTGACCTTTAAAAAGAAGGAAATACTGAATTTGCAGCAACATGGGTGGACCTGAAGAACATTTTGCTAAATGAAATAAACCATTCATAGAAAGACAAAAAAAAAACCTGTCAAATTAAATTACTACATTTACTGCATTAAGAGATTGACAGAGAAATGCCATATGTTTTTTAATAATGTAGAAAAAACTCAAAAAAAGTGTTCATAAAAAGCAACTTCTGCCTAACTAGGTGAAAACTAACAATAGAAGCCTTTTCAGTAAAATAAGAAATATGATAGGAACACCTGCAGTTATCCTACTATTCAGTATTGAACTAAAGTTCCCAACCAAAGGAGTAACATAAGGAAATAAAGGTATAAGAATTGGAAAGAAAGAGGCAAACTTTTCATCTGTACACTATATAATTACCTTCCTAGAAAATTTGAAAGAACCTTCAGATAACATGTAAAATTAAAAAATTCAGAAGATTATCCAATCTAAGATGGATAGACAAACACACACACACAATATCATACTTAAACACTAGCAATACAAATTAGAAAATGTAATAACAAAATTTTAATTGGGCAAGACATTTATGAAGACTATTACAAAACCAAGTTAAAGAGCATAAAATAAACATAGTACAATAACAAAAATATAATTGGAATCCATAAACCAGATGATAGATTAAGCTGACCTTTGGAAAGAGAAGAAATAGGCCTGGTGAAGAAAATGTAAATTTTAATGCTTTACCAAAAAAAAATAGAAACCTGAAAGGAATGAAAGTTAATATTTGTCCATATTGGTGATGCATATTTATCATAGGTATTTATTATATTTTCTATATTTTGGCCTCCCTCTGCCCAATATAAATAAATATAAGGGATCTCATTAATCTGAAAAAAAAACAATCAGGAAAAATATTAAGAAAAATTATTTATTGATTACTGAATTAATTATAATCTAGTGTGCATGGCCATTTACAAATGGTTTTGAAATACTACGGCCTCCTTAAATACCCTTATCCTGAGCCTTCCAGGCATGATTCAAACTTCTAGGCTTCAAAAGCACTGGAGACAAGAGGACAGAAACTGCAGCAATGACTCCAGGGCTTTATTCTGGTAGATCTGAAAAGTCTGTTCTCAAGTGGGCTTTTGCAGAACCTGCCCCCTGGTCTTTGAAGCTACAAGTGGAGTAGAAGGATTAAGTAGCAGAGCAGGACTTGGCATGCCTGGGTATGTAGGAGGAACTTCCAAAGCTTGCATTCTTCCATTTTCTGCCTTTGTGGACCTGTTTGGCAAGCAACCTATGCCTAAATATTAAAGGAAAGCTTTTATTGGAAATGATTCAAAATTCAATGACACAGTGAGGTCATCTTACATGCTTTCAGAATCTTGAGTTCGTCCTTCATTTCGAATTATGGAAAATTTTAGTGCAGGTATTTTACACAAGAGAGATTTTTTCAGGGCCTAGTTTTACTTTGTCTAATTGTCCCAGAGTTTATGCACTCTTCAGAATATGCTTTATAAGTTAATTTATATGTTAATAACAACCACCCACAGGGCAAAATTGTTATATAAATTATTAATTTGGTCTGTCTGCCTATCTTTTTTTTTTGGACAATTACTTCTAAATAATACCAGCCAATCAGACAACTGTACTTATTTTGTGCTCTCTAATAGGGGTCTGGGGGAGAGCTAGTAGCCAAAAGTCCCTTATCTGTGGCTATAATGAAGACTGTCCTTTGGAAATATCTTGAGACAAATATTCCATTTAAACAATGAGAAAATTACAGGGTCTTTTCATCAGAACAGTATAAATGTTTTGACCTAAAATGCAAACAATTTAGTTTATCATTGACTGATCCACTTTGCAACAACTCTCAGCATGAAACTGCTTCTGGAAGTTCGATTGTGGAAGTCAGGTAAACTCAGATATGACCACAAAGAAAAATCATTCCAAATAGGACTCAAAGTGGGGAGGGGAATACACTCAGAATGTTTTCCCCTAACCCTTTTCTGAAGGGTTTAGCTCTGAAACAGAGCCACTGTTTAGCAAAACTGTGAGACAGACAAACACATCTGAATTCAGTGCCTTTCTACTTCTTTTATGGGCTCCTGACCTCTCTCCTCTTTTTTGCAATCCACATTCCCATGATATCCAGCACGGCCCTGCTCTCCGCAGTCTCCTACGTAGACCTGGGCAAGCCCAGGGCTTCGAAATACTTCCTACCTCCCTCCACATCAAAATCCTATTGCTGTAGTGCTGTGCTCTGAGGTGATCGCTCTGGAATAAAGCAATTCCCCACCAAAGTGGGAAGGGTTGGGGATGACTGTCTATGGGCCCGACTCTATACGGGCCTGCCTGCAGAGGACAACTCTGTAAGATCTGCCCAGAGCTCCTCTGACTGCTCTGTGGGCTCTGCTCTTACACGGCAACTTTCCCTGGTAATCAGGTCAATCCAGGGACCTGAGAGTTTGTAGAGTTACCAAGCAAACTTAAGGCCGAACTCAGAGCTAAGAGCCAACTCTATCAAACCTAGTGTGATGGTTACCTGCACTAACATGCCTGGAAAATGGGTGCATGTGTCTGTGAGAGTGCTGAAGGACTGGCTAAATTCTGTGTGTTTGATTTCACCAATCCCTTTGGAATCTCTCAAAGGGTAAACTGAGTGTAGTATCATCTACCTCTCAGACCCAAAAGTTGTCTTCCCAGAACAAAGCAAAAATACCCAAGAACAAGCCACGTTGACTTTGTCTTCCTATTTTAGAGGACATAGCAATGAAAATATCACAGATAAACTATAATATTGAAAAAACACTTTTTGTGGCTCAGGGCCCTGAGAGCACTCTGACTGTCATAACAATTCTATAAAGTCCATGAGACCTTCAGCGAGGATTACCCTGGAATTTGGGGGAGGAAGGCACAGCACCAGCACTGACAGCCCCAGGAAGCCATTCCTTTGCAAATAACATCACACAAACCATTCTGATGTTTTGTAAGCAGATAACAATCAGAAAGCATATGGAAAACATTTTTTAAAGCAGATATTGAAGATGAGATGAAATGGTTCTTGTTAAAATTTAAAGCTTGGGAGCAGGCATCTCCCTAAAATTCAGAATGAAGTCTGAATACCTAAAGTCTATTTGATTTTTTTTTAAGCTTTAAAGACTTTAGATTCTATCTTTGAGACCTAAATCCAAAGAACATCCAGCAGGAGGATTATATGGCAAATACACAGATGTTTGAAATGAGGCTTTTCTTTTTGTCCTTAGCATAACTATGTACCTAAAGAAGATTGACCAGTAAAAGTACATGGATTTGACCTTACTATTAAAACTATCTGTGGAATACTTTAGTTTCCTTCTGTAGTGTGTGTGTGTGTGTGTGTGTGTGTGTGTTAGAACTAATGTAGTGTGAAGGAATTGGGAATTTTCAAGAGTTTAAGTAACTTAATTTTCCTCCACTAGAAAGTCACCATCACCCAGTTCTCACTGCTGACTTTCATTCTGTAATGTGAGAAAACAAACGTACAACAAATTACCATTAGGGAGCAATATTCTATGTTTTCCACTGCTCCTTCTGAGAAAAGAGAATAGAGACTACAAATATAAGAGAGTTAGATGAGAGCCTCAAGTTACCTCAGGAAATTTTCTTCACTGAATAAACTATTGATCTATATTTCTGTCCCCACAAATTTCTTACTTCAATAGCTGTTCTTAACTTGTGGAGAAAACTAAGATGAACTAGCAAAAAGGTCTCACATCATTGAGATGTAAGGTTGACTTTAGCTGTTACCAGTTCAAAGAGCTTAAAAACTGTCATTGAGACTCAATCTGTCTTTCCAATTTACAACTCTGTTTTTCTCTTTGTTGGTTTTGCCCTCAGGCAAACTTTCCCTTAATGATACCCAGATGGCTACCAAAGCTCCAAACTGACACCTACCAGCACAACCACTGGAAAGGAAAAAAAAATTCTATTTATCAATTGTCCCTATAAAATTCAAGGATTGAGTCTCAATAAGCCATCATGAATGTATTGAATATAGTTATTCCATCCATCACTATATTCATCAGGGAATTACCACAGTGACCAAGGGTGTGATATACATGGAGTGGCTTTTTCCTGTAACTGAGAAGTGAAGTGCTAGTCCCTGTCATGTGGTAGCACACAGGTAGCTACTGATGTGTTGAATCTGGGGGTTCCGATGGTATACTTAACAAGACTGCAACATTCAGAGACTTCGAAGGACAAAATGTTAGAGTGTGTTGACTTGACTTTGAGGCCCTCAAGGAGGTTCCTCCAAGAAGGTAACAATTTTCAGTTGAACTAGAAATGGAGAGAAGCACACACATTTTTGCTCAAAAGGTTTTTCTGCCTAATATCCAAATGAATGACAGTCTAGTAATCTGGAGATGTACAAGACTGGAAAATATAAGTTCTCTGCTCTAATACTAAGGTTAATGACAGAAAAACTATGGAGGAAAAAAACTTGGAAGCAATTTTGGAGAAAATCTGATTTCCCAGGACCCTCCTAAACATCTAATGTTTATTTACATTTTTGATGAAGTAAAAATTATGATTGAGAAGTTGGAAAATACTGTGTATATGACAACGGCTCCCCAAAGATGCCCACATCCTAGTCCCCAGAAACTGCAAGTGACTTACTTACAGGGCAATGGGGACTTTGCAAGTGTGATTAAATCCACGACCTTGAAATGAGATTATCTTGGATTATCCAGGTGGGTTCAATGCAGTCACTAGAGGGAGCCAGGAGGGTCGGAGTGAGAGCAGGAGGCATGTCAACAGAAACAGAGGGTGGAGTGGTGCAGGGCTGTGAGCCAAGGAATGTGGACAAGGAACTGGAAAAAGCAACAACAAAAATTCTCCCCCAGAGCTTCTGGAGGGAATGCAGTCAGACCAGCCCATTTTACACTTCAGAACTACTGAACCAGAGGATTATAAATGTGTATTATTTTAATATTTTTTTAAAATTTATTTATTTATTTTTTTAGAGAGGGAAGGGAGGGAGAAAGAGAGAGAGAGAGAGAGAGACATCAATGTGCAGTTGTTGGGGGCCATGGCCTGCAACCCAAGCATGTGCCCTGACTAGGAATCGAACCTGTGATGCTTTGGTTCGCAGCTCGCGCTCAATCTTTGAATGTGTACTGTTTTAAGGCACCAGGTCTGTGGTAATTTTTTATAGCAGTAATAGGAAACATACATGACAGAGGCACATAACGCAACTAGAAAAAGAAAGGTAAATAGAAACCCCAGGAAAGACAAAACAAAGTAAAAACTCATGAAAAACATAGTCTAATCATGAAACAAATTAAAATGAAGCTACTGGTTAATAAAAGTGTAGCAAAGAGTATACATTTGACCTTAAAGCTAATATCATTTTCCTTTAAACAGGCAGGTGTTATTACTTTGAATCTGTAAAGAAGGAAATACAATTTTGGTATAGTAAATTGGCCTGGCATTGAATAAAGTTTACTATTTTAATAAAGACTGTGTGCTACTTTTCAACTTTTAGAGTTAATGTATAGCAAAACACAGAAGACTTTGTTGTGTTTGTAAGACAAAATGCAAATTTCAACATCTTGACAGCAAAGCTTTAAAGTTTAGTTGATAGAAGGTAGGACATGGAAACAGAATGAAAAATGAAAAACCATATCTGCATTCACACCATCATCTTAAAAAATAAGAAGTTAAAATGTAGTATTGAGAATTGATGGAACAAGAAATAGTGGGTTATAAATATGCATTAGTTATAAAGATGTACAGTAGAAGACATAGAATAATGTAAATATATCAAACATATGGAGAAGAAGAAAAGATGGGAATAATGTAAATGAGCTAAATTCTCATTTTCTTATCAGTTATAACTCATCAGCCTCAGAGTCTTGATTGCTATTGGTCCATTTGTGTATGGGATTGACCCCCAGGCTGGCTGACCATGAGGCTCATCCTGGACCACAGCAGGCAAGCTGCTATGCTGGTGCTGACCACACTCAGTGGAACCCACCTCAGCAGGGTCTGGTGCCTGCTAAGGTCTACTTTTGGATATGCTCCTTGTGAAGCTTTTGGATGCTCTGATGTTGTCTGAATCTGGCTGCTGAGTATGTTGGTTCGAGCCTCTTGGGATGGACTCTGGGCCAACGTCAGATACTGTCCGTGCCTGGCTTGGAACTACAAGTGATCCACAGCTTGTGGTTGCCTCTGCTGGGCTAGGGTTGCATGGAAAGGGTAAGCTGCTCACCAAGGCTGGCTTTTACCAGCACTGAGTCTGGGGGCAGGTCAGCAAAAGCTCCAAAGCCCAAAGCTCAGGGGTCCATGGCGCTGAGATCCACCTTCAGCGGCCACCTCCAGCGGCCACCTCCAGTGACCACCTCTGGCCTGTTAAGCTCAGTCACTGATACAGCCTCTGGTGGAGTTGGAGGATTCGGGTTAGTGGGTCTCCCATGAAGGGGAAGTGCCAGTCAGGCTTCAGGAAAGGTGGTTCACAGCTTAGCCTCTCCCAGGCACCTCCAAGCCCAACATAAGTGGCAACCATTTGCAGATCACTTTGTAGCTCATGCCAGGTAACTTCAAGCAGGCAATGGCAGCAGCTGACCTTGACAGCATAGCCCCTCCTAACCGGCTCCAGAACCAACACACCTAGTGGCCAGCCCCAGACCACACCAGAGCACCATCCAACCACCTCCACAAACAACATACCCAAAGGGTGGCTTGGCATGCATGAGAGCCCCATGGAAGCGAATCCTGCTCAATACACACTATCCTTGAAACAGTTCTTCTGTTAAGGTCACAGCCATTTGTCACAGTCAATCAGCCTGAGGGTCAATCCCTCCCATTGATGTGCAAATAGAAATCAAAGCTCTACTACAATAGGAGAGCACACACAACCCACACAAGGGGCACACCTGGAATACCCATTTCAGGTAACCAGGAAGACCTCTGGGCTACCAAGACTGGGAGATGTAGCAGATCTACTCAATACATAGGCACAAACATAAGGAGGCTGCCAAAATGAAGAGATAAAGAATCATAGCCCAAATGAAAGAATGGGATAAAAATCCAGAAAAAGAACTAAAAATGGAGACAAACAATTTACCAGATGCAGAATTCAAAACACTGGTTACAGGATGTTCAATGAACTTAGGGGAAGAGTAGATGAACTGAGTGAGAACTTTAATAAAGAGATAGGAGATGTAAAAATGGAAATAGAAAATATAAAAAAGAACTACTCAGATATGAAGAATTTAATAACTGAAATGAAGAATACATTAGAGGAAATCAATAGTACAGTAGATAAAGCAGAGGATCAAATTAGTAATTTGGCAGACAAAGTAGTAGAAAACACCAAACCAAAACAGCAAAAAGAAAAAAGAATTTCTAAAAAGTGAGGATAATGTAAGGAACCACGTGGACATCAAACATACCAATATCTGCACCATAGGGATATCAGGAGAAGTGAACAAAGAAAACAGAAACAAACTCATAGGTACCGAGAAAAAACTGATGGTTGTCAGATAGGAGGGGGAGTGGGGGATGGATGGAAAAGGGGGAAGGGATTAAGATGTGCAAATTTCCAGTTATTAAAATAGTCGCAGGGACTGTCTAAAGCCTTCCTCTTAAAGTACAGCACAGGGAATAAAGTCAATAATATTGTAATAACCAGGAATGGTGTCACATGGGTAGCAGACTTATTGGAGTGATCACTTTGTAAGTTATATAAATGTCTAATCACCATGTCATATACCTGAAACTAATATAATATTGTATTAGAACTGTAATTTAAAAATAAAAATTATTTTTAAAAAGAATTAACAGATGTTAATCTAGTACAGAATTGTATAAGTTAATCAGAGAATGGGAAATCTCACATTTTTAAAGCACTTTGCAAATGATAAAGTGCTTTCATATATAACACACACAACTCCATATTATTCTCAGATTGCAGATGTGAGATAAGAATTGCCTATATTGTAGAACCAGACTAGAAACAAGTTCTTCCATCTTCAAATTCAATGCTGTTTCCACATTCTGCCTTTTGCAAATTACTTAAGAAATTATTTTCTTTCCCTTATAATGGAAATAATTAACTCATGTCAGAAAGAAAATGAGAGAAAGACAAACGTTTTCTTATCTATTATTATTCTAATACTTGGGAAAAGCCAAACCTGAGCTAGGCAGGTTTAAACATTTATAGTAGAACATATTAATTTACAGTGAACATATACTGAGTTCTTACTATGCACCACAAGCTAGTAGTTATGAGGGACAAACCTGTTGCTGGTAGTAATTTGTAAACTGTAAATACTAACGTAGAGTGTTTTTATTTTGAGAGAAATCTCACAAATTAGTTAAAGACTATAAATCCCTAGATATCACTAGACAAAAGTCCAAAGCAGACTCAGAAAATGCTTACTAAAAAGGAATCTTCCCAATCACCTACTCCAATAACCACCTCTTCAAGATAAGGAAACCTAGAAGGGAGAAGATAACTAACCTGCCAAATATCTCATCATTAGTTAGTGTCAAAGCAAGATACAGGAACTGTTTTAGAAATGGTTAAAGTTTCAAGACACAATGAGAGGACTTGAGAGTTTTTTTAAACTTCTGCATCCAGGAACCTAATTCTATTGACTTGTCTACAGCAAGTAAACCTAAAACCTAAAACAACTAGGAAGCTCCTGGTTTCTTTTTCAATAGTATGGCAAATCCCTGGTCCCCCACTCCACCACTGCAACTGCAGGAAGATGATTAATGGGTTTACCTGATTAGGAAAATTGGAGTATTTACATTTCGGCTACTTTTCTTTTTACAAAAATGAAAATTACTGATGGTGTTAATACAATCCTTGGTAAAGTTCAGGTTATCACTTTCGACTGCTATTCAACAGAATAAGTTGAACTGGGAATTTAAAAAGCTGTTATTTCCACAGCACATTAGCATAACAAACATAAAACACCTTCAGTCAATGACCATGACATTATACAGAATTAATGGATGTAGACAAATGAGATGTGATCAGTAAGTAAATGCTTTGTTATCATTCTACCTTAATCATATCAAAGAGTTTATTCATAATTCAAAGCAATCTCAACTATCTGTTATTAACTTCTGGTGTAAGAAATGAAGAAATCCACTAATGAGCACTGCTTGCCAAATGGGAATCTCCATTCTTTTAAATCAGTGGAACACTGTAGGCATAGGACCCAAGCATGCATGATGCTGTTAACAATTGGGTGTCTATGCACTCTACCGAATGGCAAATAACAAAGGCATGCAAATGGACATGAAGTGCTGGACCACTCAACTCTTCTTTAAAAAACCTGTCTTAAAATACCCGACAAAATGTGTACAGGAGGATAAAAGGAGAATAAGGAAAGTAGAAAATTAGGTATAGCAGGATCTGTGATGATGTCAACTCTACTCAGCTGTGCACCATATCGGCCTCAGCTTACTTAATTTGTCTACTCTGAACATGAGGGTCCTGGCTATAAATGTTTATTGAGTCCACCAAATTTGGGTATTTCACTGATTACAGTTTAAAAAATTTTATATTTTATTGATTATGCTATTACAATTGTCCCATTTCCCCCCTTTATTCCCTTCCACCTAGTATGCACGCCCCCTCCCACCCACGTTCCCCCCCTTTAGTTCATGTCCATAGGTTGTACATATAAGTTCTTTGGCTTCTACATTTCCTATACTATTCTTACCCTCCCCCTGTCTATTTTCCACCTACCAGTTATGCTACTTATTCTCTGTACCTTTTCCCCCTCTGTCCCCCTCCCACTACCCTGGGCACTTTATCTTCCCTTCCATTCTGAATGAAAGCTTTGCTGGATAGAGTAATTTCGGATGTAGGTCCTTGCCTTTCATGACTTGGAATACTTCTTTCTAGCCCCTTCTTGCCTGTAAGGTCTCTTTTGAGAAATCAGCTGACAGTCTGATGGCAACTCCTTCGTATGTAATTGTCTCCTTCTCTCTTGCTGCTTCTAAGATTCTCTCCTTATTTTTATCTTGGCTAATGTAATTATGATGTGCCTTGGTGTGTGCTTCCTTGGGTCCAACTTCTTTGGGACTCTCTGAACTTCCTGGACTTCTTGGAAGTCTATTTCCTTTGCCAGGTTGGGGAAGTTCTCCTTTATTATTTGTTCAAATAACTTTTCCACTTGTTGCTCTTTCTCTTCCCCTCCTGGTACCCCCATAATTCAGATGTTGGAACATTTAAAGATGTCCTGGAGGTTCCTAAGCCTCTTCTCATTTTTTTTGAATTCTTGTTTCTTCATTTTTTTCTGGTCAAATGTTTCTTTCTTCCTTCTGGTCCACACCATTGATTTGAGTCCCAGTTTCCTTCCCATCACTATTGGTTTCCTATACATTTTCCTTTATTTCACTTAGCATAGCCTTCATGTTTTCATCTAATTTGTGACCAAATTCAACCAATTTTGTGAGCATCCTGATTACCAATGTTTTGAACTGTGCATCTAATAGACTGGCTATTTCTTCATTGCTTAGTTGTATTTTTTTCTGAAGCTTTGATCCGTTCTTTCATTTGGGTCTTTTTTTTTATTATTAGCATGCCTGTTTCATAGTAAGGGGCAGAGCCTTGGGTGTTCACCTGGGCAGGGCAACACAGTTGCAGTGTTGTGACGCTGCATGTGGGGGAGGGGTCCGAGAGGGAACCATGGCACTTGCTCCTTTCTCTGCAGGGTTTTAGTCACTTCCCCTGCTACCCACAATCAAATTGGGCCCTTCTGGTGCAGATTCCCTGGAGGATGGGCTTGTGTACATTTTAACACCCGGTGGGTCTCTCCAATGAAGTCTCCTGTGAAGCTGGGAGTTTTTCCCACTGCCTCAACCCCACAGGTGTTTTCAATCAGTGGTTTAAGGCTTTATTTCCTCACACTGGGACCCTGGGTTGTGCAGTCTGTTTTGATCCCCAGCTGTTCCTCCCGGTTTATCTGCATGAGAATGTGGGACCACCGGCTCAACAATCTGCTGGGTCTGCCAGTCACCGCCTTGCCTGCCCTAGTCCTCCAGCCACAGCCTTGCTGTGAGTCCTCTCTGCCTGGCCCCCTGTCTCTGCCCTCTTACTGGTCTGGATGAATGTTTCTTCTTTAACTCCTTGGTTGTTGGACTTCCATACAGTTTGATTTTCTGTCAGTTCTGGTTGTTTTTTATTTTTAAATTGTTATTGTCCTTCTTTTGGTTGTGCGAGGAGGCACAATGTATCTACCTATGCCTCCATCGTGGCTGGAAGTCCTGATTACAATTTTTGAAGATTTGTTTGCAAAAGTAGTATTTAAAATAATACAACCTCCTATGTGGAGGCTTAACTAACAGGCATAAAAATACATAATAAATTACAAATCAGGTAATAGGAATAAATATTCATAGCAAATTGCAAATAATAATCCCACTTTACCGGGTATCAACAAAATGACATGGTAAGGATAGATCCTTTATCCTCCATGCTAAAGTATAATTTTCAAAAAAATAAAATTATGATTCTCAAGCAAATATAAAATTAACACATGTAAAAGATTTTAATTTAACTTATTAACTAATGAGAGAACCAATAAGATGTTATAAGTTCAAAAAGCATTTAAGAAGCTGGGATATTTATAGAAAATTTAACAAAGAAATGTTAGCATAAGATTAATGAATTAGATATAAACTGGTAATGACCAATAGACCATAAATCTGGAATTATCTGTTCCACCAGGCTCTACCACCATTTCAACCTAACAAAGTCTTTGAGTTACCTATGTTTTGGCCTTTAATCAATACTAAGCATTTCTGCCCTGTCTGGTGTAGCTCAATGGATTGAGCGTGGGCCTGAGAATCAAAGAGTCTCTTTTTTGATTCCCAGTGAGGGCACATGCCTGGGTTGCGGGCCAGGTCCCCAGTAGGGGGCAAGTGAGAAGCAACCACACATTGATCTTCCTTCTCTCACTTTCTTTCTCCTTCCCCTGTCTCTAAAAATAAATAAAATCTTTTTAAAAACCCCAACAAAACAACTAATCATTGCTATGAACTAAGTACATTCCCTACACAGTTCTTAACTGGCTTTTGCCCTATTTTATATTGGAAGACATGCTGCCCACATGTGGGTGCACCTTATTTCCAAGTTTTGGATAAATTTTCCTGCATGTTCTTTTATTATTTAGCCTTTACAGGACCATAATCTAGGTGGGTCCTGAGGCAAGGGTGAAGATAGGGAATATATACAATTGTAACCAAGCTGTTAAAATTATTAACATTGTGAAGGTTGAGGCATGAGGGAAGACTCACTAGCCTGGGAGCTTAAGATGTGATTTTGAACTTTCCCCGCCTGCATCAATGCCTGGATACACATCTAAACCTCCAGATAACTCTCTAATTACCTCCTGAAGGGCTTGCATATCCAAACCACAAGACATCACCACCAGATGTGCCCAGACCACCTGACGCCCATCTTCTGTGCCACCTGACATCCATTACCCAGGCTGCCTGACATCTGACCATCCTGAGCCAATCCTAAGGCTCAGAATGCAGGATTACAATTCTCAAGAAGGTATTTTTTATTACTAGAAGTTTTAACTTTTTTTTCTTTAGAACACTTCTGAGTTTTTGCCTAGCTGTGTTTCCTATTTGCAAACACTAAGACCCTTGAATAAATCTTTATCATTCAGTTTTAGCCAAAGCCTCCCAAGTTTGTTCAACAGTCCAAACCAGTCCATGGAGTAGGATGACTATTCTAATTGACCAAGAGTTTTTATTCTCTCTGCCTGCTTTAATAGTCATTAAAAATACAATAACTTCCAAACCCAGATACATATATTTTAGATTGCCCTAGGTTTTCTGTTTCTATTTAATTTTGCACAGATCCATGGATTTAAAGAAATGCTGGGAATGTGCCCATTATTTGTGGACACTCCTTGTTAAAGCTTCCTGAAAAAGCTTCCAGTGCTCTCTGCAGTGGTATTTGGGGCAGCCCTAGACCTCACACTAGCTATAGGTGAGGGGGAGAGAACAGCATCTTTCAGGCTGACCTCTAATGGAAAGACTTTCTCACATTACTCAAAAACCTATCTTTTCTGTGGTTATTTCTTGCCTTTTCACTTTAAATGTTCCCTTTCTACTCTATTTATTTGTCTTTTTCCAAATACAACCTGTTAAATCGGGGCAATTTTTTAGAATTTTGATGGTCAATATTTTATAGCTTCTTTTACTTAAACCATTTTAAAATGGAAGATAAGGAGTGTTATTAAATAAAATTATAACTCAATCTAAAATTCCTCTCAGCCCCCAAATAAGAGACTAGTAAGAATTTGAAAAACAGGGAGTTGAAATCATCACCCTCATCTTGGCTATTGTGAATAATGCTGCGATAAACATGAGAGAGATATAACTTTTTTTCTTTTTTAGTGGCAGTTGACATTCAGTATTATATTAGTTTCAGATGTACAGCACTGTGGTTGGACATTTATATAACTTATGAAGTGATCCCTCTGATAAGTCTTTTGCCTGCCTGACGTCATCTATAGTTATTATGATATTATTGACGTATTCCCAATGCTGTACTTTACATTCCCATGACTATTTTGTAACTGCCAGTTTGTATTTCTTAATCCCTTTACCTTTGTCACCCAACCCTCAAACCCTCTCCCATCTGGGTGCTAATTATTGCTATAATTGGATTTATATACAATATATGAATGTATCAAATTAACAAGCTGAACACCTTAAATTCATGTTATATGTCAAATATATTTCAATTTTAAAAATGTACAAATATTCATTCTGTATTACATACTTAAATGTAAATGAATTTGTTTACCTTACATTCTTAAATGCCAGAGATTTATAAAGATTCATTCCTTAATCACATAGTATGCTTTTCTTCCTAAAGTAATGACAGATTAGATTCCTAGATATATAAATTACAGGTGTCCATCACCTGCTTTTGTACTTAGCATTCAGGTTCTCTCTGCATTTCATTTAACACAACCCAATTAAGAAAAAGCATCACTGTAGAAAATCCATACGTACTTATTTGCAATGCATCTATAGTAAATGTTGGGTGTGGTGCTGGCAGAGCTTTTGCAAAACATATACTTAGTCAAATGACATACACAGAATTACTTCATAAGTCTACAGATCTGATAACATCTGTTCTCACTATCTATTCTTACTCAGTCTTCTGGGAATTCCAGCTTGCTTTATCAGAATAAAAGTCCATGGACATTCTGTTCTCATCATTTCTAGCCTAATGAGAAATGTTCTTGTTATTTCTGCAACCTAATTATTTTAAGTAGTCAAACTAACAGGCTCAAGATCAATCTTAAGGTCAAAACCAATGGGAAAAACATGTACCTTCAAAACTAAGGAAGTGGCCTAAATAATGGCCTGGAGTTCAAGACTGAAGAGAAGCACTGAATTCATGACAGAAAAATTCAGATGAACCCTTCCAAGGTAAGCATATTTGGGAGCAGGTCATAGAAATTCAAACCGATACAAATGTGTATGTATCAATTTATCCTTTTATTTTCTACACTGCTCGTTCCATTAAACTGTTGTGTTTTATACTGTTGTTTTATTTGGTTATTCTTTGTATTTGCAACATGAAACCATTTCGGGCATAACCTCAGCCTTAAGTAGTTCCATATAAATTAAAACAACACACAAGATAGATGGTACAGAAAAGTTTCACATGGGGATTTTTAAATGTAGGGATATGAATAGGTTGAACCTCATGTGATTCTGTTAATAAAATATCAGAGAGTTAATATTAGTCAATATGTGACTTTGGCCTAAAAAATTTAACCTAGAGACAAATTACCTAGCAGATGGAAAAGCAATACTCTCCAAAGCCATTAAAAATTATTTTGTTTCATCCGATTGTTTTACATTATGAAACACAGTGGCCTCAATGTGATTGGAAAGCTCTAGATTGAGAGAATCAAGAGATTCAGATTGTAAGCCATGCTCTATTATTGCCAAGAAATTAAAACCTTGCCTCTCCAGGTGTCAGTTTTTTATCTGTAAATTGAAGGAATTAAATTAGATTACACCTTACTTAGCATAGCTCGAGAGTCCAGCTCTAATGTTCTAGAGGTCATGTTCGCTATGAACATCACAATGTTCAAACCATGTCACCCATCTTAATAGAGAAAGCCCTTACTGGATCCCCTTCTTCTCAGCAAATAGTGCTTTCATAGAGGGCTCCTATTGGCTGGGAATTGAGAAGACTGAACAGTGGCTTTTGTCTTCACAATCTGGTCTAGGCATGCATTTCCTTTGCCCTTGCATGCTGCAGCAGCAGAGTGGCTTTGGGATCAGGTAGATCCCAGCTGAAATGCCAGCTTTACCAGTAACTGCTTTATGACCATCTTGAGCAAGTCACTGAATTCCTCCAAGATTTAGTTTCCTCATCAGTAAAATCAGCATATTAATAATATCTTTACCATAAGGTTTTATGAGGAGTAAATCAGATGACACACAAAAAGCCTTTGGTGTGGTACTTGCCACCTGTGTTCAATTATTCATTTCTATTTTGACATGTGCTATGAATTTGTGTGGCTGTGGGGGCTCTTGGCCTATACTTCATGGTGAGCAGAGACCACTACAGTGAAATAAGTTAAGGGGAGTAAGGTTAGGGGAGGCTGGAAAAGGTAAAACAACAAATGTAAGCTAAAAGAAAATCTGCAGACAAAAAATTATTTTACAAGTCTATTTGTCAAGCTAAATTAACATCTGCTAAGGGAACTCTTTCCTCTTTTAGCAAACTCATGACTAAATGCATGTTCGGAATTAAAAGAATTCCCAAACTAGGCTCAGTAAACCCCAAATTTGGATTATTCCATTAAAAACATCTTCTGCAAATGAAAGGAAATGCACCAAAATATTAATAGTGGCTATCTCTGGGTGGTAGGAATATAGGTAACATCTATTCTCTACTTTATATGTGCTTCATTTATTTTCCAAGTTACCATTATCTAAAATAAATATATTATTTTACATCCAGAGAATTAATCATAATTAAATATGTAATAACTGTAGAAAAAAAGGATATGGACCTTTCATGATCTGGTTTTCAACAGTTTTTAGATTCTCCAGCAGCTGTTTATTATTTGCATTTTTTCCTGTTAATAATGTCATTATTTAACCTTCTTCTGAGTCTGGAGCATCAAAGTTGCTGCCTCAAAGACTGAAATTCTAAGATGATTTCAATATATCAAACACTCCCACCAGGACACAGCAGGAAGATTCCAGTTAAGAGTGAGTGGGAAAAGCAGGCAGAGGAAATAAGATTTTTTTTAATGTTTACACATTTACTTACATACATATATACAACCATACCCAGAAATCCTTACATGTTCAGACATGCTCATCCATACACATACTTCCTCCCATCTCACTTCCTGTTCCTTTTTATACTGGATAAGATTTGATCATTGCTTAATGATACCCAGCTGTGCCAATTCCTTGGTTTCTTTACCCATGATTTCCTTTCTTCAGATGCAATTCCTCTTGTCATTTAAATAGTCTTTCAAAATGAGGCCATTCTGACAGGCCCTGGTCTAGCATATGGCTGGCAAATAACCAATGAGTTCAGGATGCTTAGCCAGATAATTCAGATACCATAGATGTGGCCTCTGCTTAAATGACCTTAAATGGACACCAGGGCCTAAAAGCTGAAGGCCCGCTAAGAGACCAAATGAGACGTCACAGTTAATGGGAAAGTGCATCAGCTTCCAACCCATTCATCTAGGAATAGGCATATGTTCAAAATTATTAAAGACTTCTAAGGAAACCTAGGCTTACATATTTATTTCTTTTTAGAGTTAGAGGAGAAATTAGAAAGCATGTGGTCCAACCACTTCCTTTTCACACTGAAAAAATAAAGCCAGAGATGCTAAGTATTCCACAGAGAGTCATCATGTCTCCTGATACCTGGAGACATGAAGTCTTCAGTTGTCAGCAACAGAAGACTAACTGGCTAACCTAAGCAAGAAGGAACGTACTAGAAGATAATGCAGTGCTAGCAGAAGTAAAGCAAAATGCCACAATCAGAAAGAACAAAACCCAGGCAGCATCAGTGGTCTTAGCAATAGGAACTGTTCCACTGTTTTGAGAGCCTCCATAAAACGAGAAGACCAGCTGATCTTTTCCCACTGGCCTGCATCATTCCATCTGAGAGTCAAAGACCCAGGAAGAGAGTCAGATTAACCCTCAGGTCACCTACCCATTCCTCAGCAATACCTTGATTTATGGTCTCATCAAGGTTTTACTTAATAGAAGAGAGGTAATTCCACAAAAGGAAATTGCAATACTATTATACTATTTCTCCAGAAAGTAGAATGAATGAAGAGACCGCCTATGCTCACTATAGTTATTTGGTGCTCATTGTACCACATTAAACTGTCTTACTGTGGCGGCAAAAGCTGGGTGTTCACTGAACCCCTTCCTCATACTGGTTACAGATTCATACAGTTCTAAAATGACTGTGTATACAGGGTCCAACATAAATAATGCCCCTCTTTTATTACAAAATATTTTATTACAAAATCATAAGCATGTAGTTCTGTAACATAACAATATCACACTCAAGCACACCATGTGACATTTTAGGTGAAATGTTCCAATTGCTATCCATTTTGTGTGAGACATTCACGTGCCCTACCAACCACACTCATGCAAGCCTTACTTCTGCTGGACCCTGTACATTCCTCTGACTTTGTCCTGTGTCCCTTGTTGACAAGAAAATGACCTTGAGGGAGGTAATGCATTTATAAATTAGAGCTAACTAAACAGACTCTTCTCTAAAGGAGAAAGCAGAAAGTATTTGAGGGCCCTGTGTACCCAAGATAATGGGAAAGGGCATGTAAGGAGAGGTCAGGAACACCAAAGGAAAACGTGGTCATTTCACATTTCTGTCTAGTCCTCATCCAAAAATTTCAGGAATTCTACCATCTAGAGGTCAATATTAAATTAGTTTAATATTCTCTAAAGCTTATATCTTTTCAGTCCCTTTTCTATGCATTTATACACAACTAAAATAGGATTATCTATATATAGTATTTTATAATCTGATTTTTAAGATTTTTTTAAAGATTTTATTTATTTATTTTTAGAGAGAGAGGAAAGGAGAAAGAGAGGAAGAGAAACATCAATGTGTGGTTGCCTCTCGTGTACACCTACACTGGGGACCTGGCGCCCACCCCAGGCATGTGCCCTGACTGGGAATCAAACCAGCGACCCTTTGGTTTGAAGGCCTGTGCTCAATTCACTGAGCCACACCAGCCAGAACTATATAATCTGAGTATTAAATTACAGTGTATTATCTATATTTTTCATCATACTAAAATCATTTTCAAGGATGCATTTTATCCCATTATATGGATGTATTGCATTATTTAATCAACATTTTATTGTTAAATATTGATTTTTCCAGTTGTTCTTTCTTATTATTATTGCTTCAAGGAACCTGTGCTACTAAATCCATGTGCACATATATGGTCATTTACCTGTAATAAATTAATCAAGTGGAATTGCTGGGTTAGCTTAGTGAACAACCTAAGGTTTTAAAAAAAAACCTTTTAAGGTTTTTTTAAAAGGTTTTGACACCTATTGTCATATTATCTTTTTGATCATGCCCATTTCTCTAAATTCTGACCAATAATAACTGGAAAAAACAAATATATATATATATATAATTTTTGCTAGTTTGGTAAGTGAAAAGGATACCTTCTTTAAGTTGCATTTCATTGCTTTCTGGTGAGTTGAACAGCTCATATTTGGTCAGCCATATTTATTTCTTTTGTGAATTGCCTGCTCAAGTATTTTACCCATGGAGTTTCTGTCTTTTTATTATTGAATTGTTAGCATTCTTTGAAAGTTAATACGAATCCTTTATCATATACATTACAAATATTTTCACAAATTGTTAATTTTATTTTTAACAGATACTTTATAACACAACTTAGTTTTTAAGTGGAAATAATAATGATGTGTTAGAGGACATAAAATATAAGATACATTATTTTAATTAGTAATATTTCCACAAGAATTAGAAAATGACACTACAGTAGAAAAATGACATAAGGGAGAGTACCTAATGTGCATCTTGATCCAACCTGCCTTTCCAGCCTTCATTCCATCATTTCCTCAGATGTGCTCTCCTGCAACAGCCTTCAAGACTCAGCTGTAACAAAAAGCCCCTCTGAGAAGTCTCCACAGATCTTATTTGTTTGTTTGTTTAAATTAATAGATTGACCCATAAAGCTGTTGAACAACATACTCTGGTCTTGCTTGGGCTTGCATGCCTGAGGTATGCATAGGTTACACAGTAGGAGGAGACTAGCATTGTTAGGCCTGAATTTATGAAGAAGACTACACACTACCTGTATGGACTGCCCACAGGGCTTCCACCATCACAGCTCCTTGGAAACTCCACTCAGTGGGTGTCATCATCGCCTGGGGCTCTCAATTCTCTTCTGTTGAATAGAACTTTTATGATGATTGAAATGTTCTAGATCTGCACTGTCTAATATGATAGCAACTAGTCTACGGCTACTGAACACTTGACACGTGGCTATGTGCCATGGAGGAATAAAAATTTTTTATTTAGGCTTCAGGTCAAGATGGTGGCTTAGGCAGACTTAGCTCACCTCTTTGCAAAACCACATCAAAATTACAACCAAAACATACAACCACCATCACTCAGGAACATCAGAAATCAAGCTGAATGGAAGTCTGACAACTATGGCATTTAAGAAACCACATCCATCAAGACTGATAGGATGGGTGCAGATGTGGAACAGGCTGGTCCCTTACCAATGTGTGGTGGATGAAATTCAGGATGATATCTCGGGAATGAGGAGTCCCAGCCCCTCACAAGGGCCCCCAGCCCAGGGTTCCAGTGCCAGGAACATAAGTCCCCACAACTTCTGGCTGCAAAAACCAGCAGGGATTACATCAGTGGAAGAAACTTCTAGAACCCTAAGAAATTCCTTATAAATAACCCACACATGGACTCACCTACTCAGATTCACTTCCTCTGAGGTCCAGTATCAGGGTAGTAGCTTGAAGGGCACCAGAGGTACACAGGGAGAAACTGAAGTGTCTGTCATCAAGTCAAGCAGAGGCCATTGTCCCTTTGTTAACCCTCCCCTACAGAGCAGGGAGCTGGTGCCATATCTGAGACTCCATCAACCTGACTAACACTGTTTGACCTGCTTTGCAGAACACCAGAGACTCTGCCCTACCCAACTCACAGGCCCACCCAAGCTACTTTTTCATAAGAAGGGTTGGTCTTGGCTCCTAAATCCTATCAAACAAGCAATAGCTGGCTTCATTGAGCCCTAGCAGCAGCCAAATTAGATTCACAGCTTGGCTTAGCCTGGGAATCTCTAAGCCCAGAACACGTAACAGCCATCTCAGAATGCTTTATGGCTCAGGCAAGGTGGCCCTGGGCAAAACACAAGTTGGGGATGACCTTGGCCTGCACCAGCCAGGAAACCTCAGGGCTGGTGCACCCAGTGGACAGCTACAGACCATGTTGGAGCACCAGTACTCTGCCCCTGCACAGCTAATCCTCCATGGAAGGCAGAGGTTGGTGGTCAATGGTCACAACCAGTCCTTGCAGCTTACTGGCCTGGGTAAATCCCTCCCAACAGCAACCAAGTCTCAACTATAACAGGAGGGTGTACTCAGTCCACATGAAGGGCACACCTAGAGTACCCAGCTTAAGTTATAAGGGAGGCTGTGTCACTGGACCCTACAGGACACCTAGTACATTAGACTATACTACCATGACACACAGTCAAAGCAGTTCTACTTAATACATAGAAACAAACACAGGGAGGCTGTCAAAATGAGAAGACAAAAAAAAAAAACCATGGCTGAAATGAAAGAACAGATGAAAAATTCAGAAAAAGCTAAGAAATGGAGATAAGCAATCTGTCAGATGCAGAGTTCAAAACATTGGTTATAAGGATGCTCAGGGAACTTAGTGAGGACCTCAACAGCATAAAAAAGATGTAGTCAAAAACAAAGGATACACTAATTGAAATAAAGAACAGTTTACATGGAAACAACTGTAGAGTGGATAAAGCCAAGAATCAAATCAATGATTTGGAACATAAGGAAACAAAAAACAACCAATCAGAGCAACAAAAGGAAAAAAAGAATCCAAAATAATGAGGCTAGTATAAGCAGCCTCTGGGAAAAAATCAAGAGGTCCTACATTCACACCATAGGGGTGCCAGAATAAGAAAAAGATAAAAAAATTGAAAGTCTATTTGAAAAAATAATTTTAAAAATTCCCTAATTTAGTTAAGAAAATAAACATGCAAGTCCAGGAAGCACAGAGAGTCCCAAACAAGATGGATACAAAGAGGCCCACTCCAAGACACATCATAATTAAAATGCCAGAGATTAAAGATAAAGAAAGAATCTTAAAAGCAGCAACAGAAAAGCAGTTAATTGTTTACAGGGGAGCTCCCATAAGACTGTCAACTGATTTCTCAGAAGAAATATTATAGGCTAGAAGTGACTGTCAAGAAATATTTAAAGTCATTAAAAAAAGCAAGGCCCCACAGCTAAGATTGCTCTACCCAGTAAAGCAATCATTTAGAATCAAAGGGCAGAAAAAGAACTTCCCAGACAAGAAAAAACTAAAGGAGTTTATCATCACCAAACCATTATTATATGAAATGTTAAAGGGGCTTACTTAAGAAAAAGAAGAAGAACAAAACTATGAACTATAAAATGGCAATAAGTACATATCTATCAACAATTGAATCTAAATAACAAACCAAGCAAACAGAAAGAACAGAGACAGAATTGTGGATACTGACAGCATTTTGATGGTTATCAGATGAGAGTGGGATGTGGGGGAATGGGTGAAGAGGTGAAGGGATTAAGTACAAATAGGTAGTTACAGAATAGCCATGGGGATGTGAAGTACAGTATAGGAAATGGAGTAGCCACAAAACCTACGCATGACCCATGGACACGAACGATGGTGTGGGGATTCCCTGAGGGAGTAGGGGTACTGGATGGAGGGGAGCAAAGTGGAAAAAATTGGGACAACTGTAATAGCATAATCTATAAAATACAATAAAAAAGAAATAATATTAGAGGGTGAAGGGACCAAAGTCCCAACACAATTAAAATATAATAACTGCTTTTATTGCAGAGAGCTTTATCAACAATGTGAGACGGGAGGCTAAGTCCACATATGAGATTCAACAAAAGTTTCTCAGAGGATAAAATGCTGGCTTAAAAGTATCCTTGTTAATGGATAAGAGCTCCTATCCTTGGCTCTCAAAGCTTTGATTAATAACTCTGAGTTCTGTCACTTTACTAGCTACAAGGGGGGACCCCTCAAGATAAATGGAATTTTATCTTCCGGTGGGTGGGCCCCTTATAGTACAGGCTTCCCCTCCAGGTGAGTGTTCTAGGAACTGATCTGTAACAGTGTACCTGCTGGCATTGTTGTGAGAGGCTATGTTGGGCTTCAGTGAATTTTGCTGTGAAGATTCTTTCAGTGTATTTGCCTATTTCATGATGGGTGATTTACAAACACACCTGCCCACATCGAGCTGAGTGTTCAGCAGTTTTTGAACAAAAACGGTATGACCCCTGGGCCCCACCCTCTGTATTCACCTGATCTCACCCCAAGCAACATTTTTTTTTGTTGTTTTTCTGGATGAGAAAAGTCCTCAAAAGGAAACATTTGCCAATGTCTAAGAGGTGAAACAAAGAATAGCATAAGCACTAAAAAGCATTGAAATCGATGAATTCAAAAACTGTTTTGAGCAGTGGAAAAAATGTCTCGATAAGTGTATTACATCAAATGGAGAATACTTTGAAATTTAACAAAGTAAAAACATGTAAGAATAGATACACAATTTTTTATAAATAAATTTGGCATTTTGTTGGGTTCCCCCTAATACATGTCCTTGGGAAAATTACTGAACCTCTGTGAATCAGGCTATCTGTGTCATGGATAGAATTAAATAATGTAGTATATGTAAGATGTCCAGAATAGTAAGTGCTCAGTAAGTATAAGCAAAAATAGTAGCAAGATATGGGAAGATTAAAGAGAAGCTTGCTAAGCCTTGAGAGAGGACAGTCTGAATGCATAGTTCTTTAGGCAGAGTACATGGTATCTTCAAAAAGGGCAAGAAAAACAAAGGATCAAATTTTATCCTATAGTTTATGCACAGCCCTTGAAAACTTCTGTCTGCAACCCTGGCCAGTGTGGCTCAGTTGATGAGAGCATTGTCCTGCAACTGAAAGTTTGCCGGTTCAATTCTAAGTCAGGGCACATACCTAGGTTGTGGGTTCAGTCACCAGTCCAGCATGTACAATCCCAATGCATATGGGAGGCAATCAATCGATGTTTCTCTCTCACATTGATGTCTCTCTTTTTCATCTTCCTCTTTCTCTAAAAGCAATGAAAAAAAAATGTTCTTGGATAAGGCTAAAAAATAAAGACCAGAGGCAAAGATCAAAGAATAAGAACTAGAACAACCTTAGCCTCCACTTTCTACCCATCACAATTTTCACTAACCTTCTATCTCTATTGGACATCATATTAAATTAATTGCAGTGATAAATGTCTCAGGCACTTAATATGGATTTTTAACTCTGGGAGAAAGCTAAGGTTTTCTTGTGGACTTACTCACTTTTTATATGTGCAGCCAAAGTGAGAAATGGACTTAACTTGTAAGTAAAATTGTGTGATTTGTAAGTCTTCTTAAGCCTCCAATTTCAGCCTCTATAGGAAATACAAGGACAAAGAAAAGGTAGTGCTGTGCCTTAAAAAGACCATGACTCCACCCGTAGTCATTTACTCTGGATTCTGCCGTCACAAAGGGGCCTACCACATTTCATAGTCCAGCCAGTCTAGGTGGGTTGCTCTTCTCTAAAGGTTTGGTGCGTTTGTATATGCAACTCCTTCCTCACCACAATCTTCACTCTTTAGCGTGGATATTTACTTGGCAAACTCTCTGTCACTGATCAAGAGGCAGCTCAAGTGTCATCTTCTCTATGACACCTTCATAAGAGAACTCTACTTTTGTACTTACCACATCATGTCTGTCTTAGTCAGTTCAGGCTACTTTAACAGAATAGCATAGACTAGATGTTTTAGAAACAAAATAAATTTATTTCTCACAGTCCTGGAGGTTGTTCAGTCCCAGGTGCCAATGGACTTGGTGCCTGGTGAGGGCCTGCTTCCTGGTTCATAAAGGACCATGTTCTTACTGTATCCTCACACAGCAGAGGGGTGCCGAGCTCTATGGGAGTCCCTTTTATAAGGCCATTCATGAGAGCTCCACCCTTGTGACCTGAAGATTCCACTTCCTAATACTATCACACTGGGGATTAGAATTTCAACATAAAAATTTTAGGGGGGAATATAAACATTCAGTCCATAACAATGTCATAACAATTTTAAAAAAATATTTGTCTCCTCCCTGGCTGGTGTGACTCAGTGGATTGAGGATAGGATCTTAGCCCTACCTTCCTAGTCTGGGCACACATCTGGATTCTGGGCAGGTCCCCAGCTGGGGGCATACGAGAGGCAATTGATAGATGTTTCTCTCTCACATTGGTGTTTCTCTCCTTCTCTTTTTCCCTCTCTTCCCCTCTCTCTAAATAAATAAATAAATAAAATCTTTTTTCCCTAAGTATTTGCCTTCCTTACTTGACTATAATCATTTATCTTTATAATTGTAATACCTGGTAAAATGTCTGTTACAATGTGGGTGCTTCATAAATATTTTTGTTTATTTATAGGCATAAATAAATTTATGCCTTTAAAAAAATTGAGTATGGCTTAAAGTACAATGGGAGTTTTTAAAAAATAATAATTGAAAGAATGTAGTTGAGAAGAGAATGAAGAAAAATAAACATAATTATATCAGAAAACAAGTCTCAGAGAGGTTACCACAATGAAATATAAAACTAAGCACTAAGCTTCCTGGTAGCCATAGCAAAAAAAGAAAAATGTAAGGGGAAAGGGTATGTTAATCTCACAAGATAATTAAAGAAAGTACAAGACAAAACAAATATTTTCAGAACTCAGAAGAATTTGCCTCAAGAGTCTTCATAATATTGGTGACATTTTCCTTAGAAGTAATAAAAACTTCCTTTGGCCATTTCTTATGTCAGTTTAATTCTCTCATTTAGTTTCATACACTGTGTTCTCTGAATCTTTTTTATCTTTTTATATGCTATTTCTTCTGAGTTAATGCCCTAACCTCCTCATCTTTGCCTGGATTACTCCTTACCATTTCCTTCCCTGGTTGTTCACAGAAGTGCTGAGTATTCTCTCTCCATCTGTGTCTCTATATCTCTTTTTCTTTCTTTCTTTCTCCCTTTATTTCTTTCTCTTTCTTTTTTCTTTTTTTTTCTTTCTCTGTTTCTTGTGCTGAGGCCTCTCACTATATATCTGTATCTCTGTGTGTGTCTCTCTCTCACACACACACAACACACACACACACACACTTCTGCTACATATCCTTTCTCATGCTACCATACTTGGGCATACTTCTGCCCTAACTCTTACAGATGCTAAATAGAGAAGTAGCTTAGAACTAAAAAGGGAAAAGCTGCCTGTTGCTCGTGGCATTTAGCCCTTGTCAAGCTCTTCCTAGGAACTCTCAGTTTCTTTATTTCTACAGTGAAGGATAGGTTGGGCTTGAGGGCTCTTAAGGATCATTTCCAGTCCAATTGTTCTATGATGGCTTATTGTTTTGTTTAAAGGAGTCAGACTCACTGAAGTAACGGTAAGGAAACAAACAGAAATGATAATATCAAGACAAAAGCAGACACAAGCAAAACAGCATCCATAACCAATTTCATCTTCTGCCAAAAGAGTCACAGACATCTGGCTTTTCCACAAACAAGACTTTTCCATGTTCCAGGATGAAATGAGATCATCATTTAATGTGCCTAGTCTGGCAGGATTGGACAAGCGATAAAGAAGTGCAGTAGGGATCACATCGAAGACACAAAGAAGCCCTACTAAATAGGAGGAAAGACACTAGTAAAAGTAAAATTTAAAATACAGAAGTTATTATTTTATATTTTCACAGCATTCTGTATCTTTTAAATTATGTGTTTTTGTTTCAACCAGGAAATATGGATATCTTTTAATTGTTAATTCCTTTAATTGTTGTATTTCCTAAAGGATATTCTATTGACTTACTGTCAAAAGATAAGTGGATACATAATATTTTATAAGGATAATTTATGTTATAGACTTGTGAATCCATTAATATGCTATGGTATGCAACTTTCAAATGAGAGTTAGTAATGGAAACACACACAAAAAAAACCCCAGCAAAATGTCCTTATTTTTCTACTGTGCCAAACATAAAAATAGTTGAACTATTTCTAAGCTTTAATTTAATCTTTTAATTAAAGTAAATACAGAGTAGAGCAATTACAAAAATAATTTATTTATTAATTGATATTTATTTTCATAGTAGTAGTAAACTTTCTCACTTAGCTATCTTCTTCTTTTACCAAAATGGGCTTTCAGATGAAAACTTTTATTATCTTTTCAGCTTCAAGGACTTTTTGTTATTGCTTTTTCAAATTCATATTTGCAGCAGTCTTCAATATCTTATGTACATAAAAATGGCGAAAATAACTTAATCCTATCATCAAGTCTATTCCAGTTGAAAAAATAGGTGGTAAAACCAGGGAAATATAAAATCCTTCAACATAAAATTTTAAAAAACTGAAAAAAGGTATTTGATTTATATAACTTCTGGTAGTAAAACTAGAGGCATATTTGTTTAGGTTTAAATTGTTCTTTTTTCCATTGAGATTAGTAATGATATAACAATGATTAATGCATTCGCCCCTTATAGACTTGAAATATAGTTCCTAAAAATTTCATTTAAGGACATACATATCATATTAGAGGAAGGAGCAAATTAAGAGTAGTTTTACCTGGCTGGCGTAGCTCAGTGGATTGAGCGCGGGCTGGGAACCAAAGTGTCCCAGGTTCGATTCCCAGCCAGGGTACATGCCTGGGTTGCAGGCCATAACCCCCAGCAACCGCACATTGCTCTCTCTCTATCTCCCTCCCTTCCCTCTCTAAAAATAAATAAATAAAATCTTTAAAAAAAAAAAGAGTAGTTTTAAAGGCAGTTCATCAATCAGTAGGACATTACTGATTATCCAAATCCAGCTGAGAGGTTAAACAGAATGCAAATATATTTAATATTGAACATTATAACATAATTCAAAATATTAAAATATAGTGCAATATGCTTTAAAGATTTTTATAGCCATATTTCACATTCTTTTTTTAACTTCTAAATTCCCTAAATTACACAGTAGTCTCATCTGCAGATATAGTAACATGTTGCAAAATGCAAACACTGAGCATCTTCTCCTCTCCTCAGGATTTTACCTGAGAACACTAGGGAAGACAGAATTCTGCTCGAGGTGGGGTTGGCGGCACTGTGAGTCTTGCTGGAAATACCTGAGTACCTCTGGGCTCCCACTGACCATCGAGATAAGGAGTTGTTCATCCTATCAGTAGAATCTGACTTTGATGAGCCACATTTTACTAGGACATTAAAAGTCAGTGTAGCTGGCCCTTTCCTCTCTGTTGTTTTTTTTTTAATCACAATAGAGCAATATATTAAAAATCTTGTTTGCATCCAAATTTTAATTCTTATTTTTTTAAAATTGGAGTTCTTTATGAATGATAAAACTAAAAACTATGAATTTTACAATATGCTTATACATTTTGCTTTCTCATGTACATAAATTTCTGTGTAGTAGTTGATCATTATAAAAACATCTTTTTTGCCCTGGCTGGTGTGGCTCAGCGGGCTGAGCACTGGCCTGTGAACTGAAAGGTCGCCTGTTGGTTTCCCTATCAAGGCACCTGCCTAGGTTGTGCCTGTGTGAGCCCATCAGTGTTTCTTTCACACATCGGGGCTTCTGTCCTCTTTCTCCTTTCCTCCCCCCCCACCAAAAAAAAATAAGTAAAGTCTTAATAAATAAATAAATAAATAAATAAACCCAGCATTTATTATTTTAGAAGACACCTTATTATCTACTATTGCCTTAAAAATCTACTGGACTAATGGCTGAACATTTCAGAAGCTTAGGGGTTAGGTAAGCCAAGGTACATGTATAATAACTGCAATGTAAGTATCAGTTCATTTAACATGCATTTACTACTCATCTCTAGATGCCAAATATGTTGAGGGTGATGAGGCTCACAACAATGTAGTGGACTCAGACAGACAATTAAAAGTAATAAGTCTATGTAACAAGGACTAACACAGAGGTGGGTAGTAAGTCCCTGAAAGACCAGAAGTAGCTTGACAAAAGACATAGTGATGGATCTTTATCTGTTGAAAATGATCTTTAACACTGAAACATTGCAGGAGGAAAGTACACATATGCTGTATTGGCTCATTGGGAAGAATTCACTAGATAGACAAAGTGGTTTAAAAAAGGAGGGGAGTTCAGGAAGATGAAGTAGTATATGCCAAGGTACGATGATATAAAACTACATGGTACAGTCTAGTAACTGCAAGTAATTTAGTACAACCTGAATTTTCAGCAAAAGAACACATGGAGTCATTTATTTTGATGCTGCAAAGTCACTTATTTCTTAGGGCTTAGTACAATGTATTTCCAATTCCTGTCTCACACAGCTTGACTTGCTACTTACCTTTTATTCTGCAACTCTGTATTTTGAAAGGAATATTCTCTTGTAACTCATGCCATTAAAAACATTAAAAAATTACTTGACTTGATATCTAGACTCCTACTGATATCGATACTCATATCTTGCTTATTGTTAAAGGTAAAAAGCCTTAGTAAAAAACGTGGGGCCAGTGAGATTCCTACAAGAATATTAGAAAGAAGTAGATAGTGCAGTAGAATCAATCTCAGAGTTTGTTATTTTCCTAAGGTTTTATATTTTATTGGATCAATGCAAATTAAAATATTTAGCACAAACAATAGGACATTAAATAATGCCTAAGAATACAAGAAGTGTAGTAATAGAAATAATAGTATGTACTAATTGCCAAATAATAGTTTATTTCATCTTGACAACTCTATGAGGTAGAAACTATTATTATTAGCATTTTATAAAGAGAAAACTAAACCTTAGAGAGGTTGAATAATTTCTATATTCTCACACATCTAATGATTTGTAGAGTTAGAACTCAAATTCATGTCCATTTGATTTCAAACTATTACCATTGGTATTTAACTAATTATTGATAGGAAAGAGGAACAAAGGGAGCTACATATTGAGCTTAATAAAATGAGGAGCATAAGCCTATTAGCTACTGCTTTATACCCCAGGGGATCATAGAAATGCTCCACCAGGAATTAACTCCTCCTTCCCCCTCCTTTGATACTGGATTTTTGGGGGGTTTTGGGGAGAGGTGCTGGACCATAAAGGCCTGTCAGTCTAACTAGGGGTTGTGGAGCCATCCAAAGCCTGTGAAAACTTGGGAAGTTTATTGGTCAATATGAAAAAGTACCTGGTCTGTCCCAAGCCCAAGCTAATGTAGTTTCAGGGGAACAAAGAAATGTAGTTCCAGGGGAACAAAGAATCAATCTCTCTCTTTCTCTCTCTCTCTCAGAACCTTCACTCCCCCAGTGTTCTCACACATCCTCTCTCTATAGCCATGTGGCCTCCACACCTGGGCTCCAGCAGGGAGCCTGCATACCACAGCATAGCAAAGGGCTGCAGCCCGAAACATACCCTGAACTAGCCAGATGCTGGACTGGACTGGACTTTAACATGGAGCAGAAACTCTGGGCAGTGGCCTTTATCCTGGCCCCACTGAAGACAGGATTGGATTTTTTCCATGGCAGGATGGACAGAGGTAGAACACTGGGAAGTCAGGAGGGGAACCCCCTTAATTTTCATCATCAGTGAAGTTCACATGGAGCCCCATCCTCCTGTGCAGGTCTCAGGAAGATCTTTCACCACAATACCACAAGAACCCCACTTCCACTGATAACAAAAGCTCTTGGTGACAATGCTATATTGCTACTTAAATTCAGAAACTCAGTCACAAGAAAAGATTTATTTGAAAGGGGCAGGGTAACAAGAACTTGGTTTGGACTACAGGGCAAAGACTTAAGACAAAAGTCACATTAGGAAAAATTCATTTTGAATTTTTCAAGAGTACAGTATATTACATTATAGAGGATATAGGTTATTAATATAAAAATCCATATCAAGGACATGATACAAACTATTCTACTTCTTGATGTTCATAGAATTAATAATGATGATCAAATCCAATTTCAGTATAAGAAAATATGTTGATATTTGGGAAGAAATCTTATTTATTTAAAAACATTTATGATTTTTAAAAATAAGCAAATGGTACTATGGTAAAAATTCTGTGTTTTTTTCTAATTCTTGCCATATATGAGCCATAATGTTGAAGGTGGAAAAGTGTATCCTGAAGGAGCAGTGTATGGTGGCGGTAATGGAAATTAGGTTTTGAGATCCCCAAAAGGTTGGTAAAATCTAGTTAAAACAGTCAGAAACATAGTCTTGTCTTTAATCTTCAGATGTAAGGAATAGCAGCCAAATTGTGTCTCCTACTGTTAATAAGAGAGTTTGAAAAGAGGAGACCGTGAAAGGTGAAAAGCCACCTGCCAATACCCAATTATTATTTGCAGAAGTAAATAGCTTTCTTACACATGGCTGATAATGTGTTTTAAAAATATTATAAATTAAAGATCCCATTCACAGTAGCAATAAGAACTATAAAATAATGAGTAAGTGAACAAGCAATGTAAAAATCCATGAAAAACTAGAACTATTACAAACACATAAAACACCCAGTTAAATGGATACATGTTCCTAAATAGGAGGACTCAAAATAGTCCTCCTATTTTGCTATACTTTGCCTACTTTGCTATACTTTTTGCCTACTTTGCTATAAAGCAAAGCAATTCTGACCCAAATCCCCTGTGGGGAAGGGAAAACTTTTACCCTTGAGGTTTTTCTGGCTGGTCTAATAATCAAATAGACATGAGACAGATGAGCAAGAGAAAATAACCAAATTTAATATGTATATATGTACAGAACCCCTGCATACATGAAAGTCAGAGACCCCACATGCAGATGCAGTTCACAGATAGAACGTATTAGATATATAAGACACCCTGACCTAGGAATGGGGCAATACCTTGGGGACTTCAAAAGGTCAGTGTAGAATGACAAGAAAAACAGACATTCAGTAAATAGAAGTTTGCCCTGCTGTATAGGTGCATCGGAAGAAGTTATCTCTGATCATCTCTTACTATGAGCAAGGCCCCTAATTCAAGTTCTTCTAGGTAGTCAAAGGGAGAGGCAGAAGTGAGTGGCTTTTGAGGCTGAAGCCAAAATTGTCTTGAGCTCCAAGTAATCTGCATACTACTGAGGCACATCTTGGGGTGGCTCATTCTGTACCCCCACATCCCTCAGGACTTAAAAAAATGAATCTTGATTAGTTTATTCTAAAAATTACATGTAAGAAAAATTATATATATTATTTTGCTTCATAAAGAATAATAATAGGGAAGAGAATTTACCCTACTAGAAATCAAAATATACTATACTGCTGGAATAAAACAATAGGATATTGATTAGATTAAGACTAAATAAATAAATCAAGGTAAAAAATAGAGTTTAGGGGGAAAATTCTGAAGCAAATTTCTGCAATTCTACAGGATTCCCCAGAGGTTTCCCCCACCTCCAAATGAACCCTCGATTGCCTACAGTAGTAACCCATTGATTAATACAGTCTTTATTGGCTTTCTTCCTCTCTCCATCTCACTTTTTCACTCCTTTACCTCCCAATTAAAATACTTGTTGTGATGTGACTTATTAGAAGAAATATAAATATTTGGTCATCTTCTTTATTCCTGTAACAAAGTCTTAACCCTTTGGAATTTCCTAAGTGATAAGAGAGATCAAGGTGTGTTTGTTATTCATAACAAACCCTTTTCAATTACACTTCAGTTTACAGTAATGAAACTTAGCTCTTAGATAACAACAGGTTAGAGGCTGGTTGCCCAGGGAACCACCTAAATGATTACAGGGTTAGGATTTTCAGCCTTATCCCTCAACCTCTGAAGAGGGGTGAGGGGATGAAATCTGAAGTATCACCAATGACTAGTGATGTAATCAAACATGTATACATAATGAAGCCTCCATGGAAACCCAAAAGGAGAGGTTCAGAGAACTTCTGGGTTGGCAAACACATGCAAGTGGGTGCAGGGTTGTGTGCCTTGAAAGGGCATGGAAGCTTGGTGCTCCTTCCCTCGCACTTTGCCCTATTCACCTCTTTCATCTGGCTGATCCTGAGGCGTATCCTTTGTAATAAACTGGTAATCTAGTAAGTACCGGTAAACTGTTTCCTTTCTTTCTCTGGGTCGTTTCAACAAATTACCCAACCTCAGGGAGGTGGGTAATGGGAACCTCCCATTTACAGCTGGTCACTCAGAAGCTCAGGAGGCAATCTGGATTTGCAACTAGTATCCAAAGTGGGGCAGCAGTCTTAACTTGTGGGATCTGATGCTATCTCCAGGTAGATAGTGTCAGAATTTAATTGAATTGTCTGAGACGCCACCCAGCTGGCGTCTTCAGAAATCTGGAGAATCACTTAGTTTGGGGAAACCCCACTTGTATTGGAGTACAGAGTATTTAGTGAGTGGTGAGCAGAGAAGAAAACCAAGGAGCTTCTCCCATTATTCCTATATTCAAGTCTCTTTCTCAGAATCTGCTTATGGGGTACCTCAACTAAGATAAGAGATACTTAAAGTTTTACTCTGCATGCTTCTGTATAACATTGGTTTTTCATAATCACAACATATTCATGTAGGATTCATGTCATTCAAAAATATAATTAAAAATTATTAGTCTGGCTAAACCAGGCCTGTGAATTTAGAATGTTGTTTTAGGGTTTCATATTTTGTTTAACTGAGGGTAGACTGTGTAAACATTAACCAGTGTCATCATACTCTTCTAAATCTCTCAAAATTTAGATCCAGAGTCCTGTTTACAGCTCATTCTGCCCTTGGCCTTCCACATTTGGAGAGTGATAACATAGAATCATAGAAAAAGATTGCTGAAGTGGAATTTCATAGATTTATAAATCTATAAAGATTTGCCATTTATAAATCTGCTATCCTTTAGCAAAGAACATTAATGGGATTTATCTGTCTCTCATCTTAAAATGTTTTAAGTCTCCTGCCCTACAATACCATAAAGGACATTTAGAAACATTATCTGTTAAAAACATGTGAGTGTTACTCACCATAAAGAATACAGGGAAGTGTGCAGAGCTGGATATGTAATACAGGGAATGACAGTAGCATAGTCTCAACAATTGATGGAGCTCAGGAAATACCATTTATTTCTAGTCTAAACTGAGAGCTGTTCTCCCACAGGAAGCAGGAAGTTGAGAGCCAAGGCTTAAAGGACATAAGCTTAGAAGCAGAAAAAGTATCGTCTGAGAGGGATATGACGCCAAGCAGAAAAGCCGTAGTTAAAATGACACTGGCTGAGGTATTGCATGGGCAAAGGAGAAAATCATTAGAAAGACTAGCATAATCCACATGGAAGTGCCCTTGCAGGGATAAACCACACACACCCCAGTGAGTCAGCAAATGGATGGCTTTCACCACAGTTGCTGCTGATGGGAAAGTAGAAAGGGGATTCATTAAACAATACACAAAATAACCATAGAATGATGGGATTAGGAGTAACAGAGGAAGAGTTTTCAGTAAACACATGTCAGAAACTGACTACTCATCAAACTCCATAGATCCTTATAAAACTACCATAGTAGCAAAAAAAGAAGGTACCTAAAAGAAGTTTTAACAGGTAGCCTTCTGCAATTGGAGAATTATTCAACCTGGATCTGTTCAGGAGAAAAAAAGGAATAAATGTAGCCAGAACAGTAGAAAATCATAAAGACATAGTAAACCAAAGTCATCATACCCTTCCCAATGTTAGTGGAAAGGTAAAAGTAATTAAGGCCAGAGCTACAGGGTCCACTAAACTACGTAAGGTCCCTTTATTAATGTGAGTACCTTTATTGTTAATTATATCTTTTTAACATCCTAAATCAAAACTGCCTTTTTAATTGCTAATTTAAAAAACCAGGAATCCACAAATAGTAGTCAAGATTCTAGTGCTCAGTGCACTATATACTCATACTTGGTGAGTAGCATGATATATAGAAATCCCTAAACAGGGAATTTAGAGCATGTACTAAAAGAAAACAGAAGTTTGGAAAACTGGAAAAGGATTCTGAATCCATCTGTTCAAATTTAGCCATGTCATCTGCCTGTTAGAATTCTCTCTCTGCTTCCTATCAGGAAATAGAAATAACTTTTCAATTCTGCTGATATATAATACATATTTATATGTAATATACATAATATTTATATAATAAATATATATATTATATATATTTAAAATTAAGTAATTTGAAAAATGAGTGAAAGCTTAGCATAAATGTGTTCTGGCACCATTCAAAATTCCTCTTGCAGAAGTATTCAGTCAGAACCTTCAAGGTCAAAGCAAGACGACATAAAGCTTGAAAGAGACATCTTTGTAGTCTAGCTAGTTTCTTCATGACCTATTGCTGCACAAGAAACGATAGCTTAAAACGACAACCATTTTGTCTGCTGATAATTCTGTGTGTCAGAAATTTGAGCTGGCTTCAACTGGGTGACTTTTCTGCTGATCTCACTCATTCTGCTGATGGTCATTCCTTGCAGATGCTGTCAACTGGAAACCATTAGGGATGCATGGTCCAAGCTGGCCTAATTCAAAAGCTGGCAGTTGGTAATGGCTTTGGCTGGGCCTCTGTCTCCACATGGTCTCTAAACCTCAAGGACACTGCCTGGGGCTTTTTCACATGATAATGGCAGCGTGTCAATAGGAAAAGAACAGAAGCTTCAAAAGTGTCTCCAATCCAACACTCACAAGTCCCACAATGCCACTTCTGCTGCATTTTGTTGGTAAAGCAAATCACAAGGACAGCCCAGATTCAGGGATTTGGAGAAGGAATTTGACTTCTTAATGAGAGAGGTAGCCCAGTCACAGTTGCAAAGAAACACTTGTGTATAGATGAGAAGAATCACTGCAGATGTCCTCATAAACAGTTACTATGGCTGGGAAGATGCCATTCTCCTTTAGGATCTGGGAAAGAAGTTGAGAAGGCACCACCAAGAAGTCTCACATGAGAAGCTACCAAGTACAGTTACAGTGGGGTCCTAGAAGCATTCTGGGTCACTGAGCACTCAAACACCTCAGAAGAGTGAGCGGAAACACTCGCCAAGACAAACTGAAGCTCTTTTCATTCACCAAAATATTGCCAAACTTAAAAGTCTAGGGCACCCATATTTAACAATCAGGTCATTTCTGAAATATTTGCCTTGTTTATCAAAACTGTATTTCTGCCATGTCTTCAGATGGCTGACTTCACATTATTTAAGACCAAGATTTATTTTGCCTTTTTAGGGAAACCTTCCCTGACCACTTTAATTAGAATTAATTTCCCCCATTTCACTATCACATTTTCTTCATAACATTATTACTATCCAAAGTAACTTTTATTTTTGTTTACTTGTTCATGATGTGTCCCTTACTCAAGTGTAAGCCATGAGATTTAAGGTTCTAGTCATTTATTTAGCATAGTAACATCAGCAAGTAATGGGTGCTTGAAAAGGTAGCAAAATGAGGACAAGATTTTGATCATTATTTCTCCACTAATATCCCAAGTTTGGCCCAAATCAATCTCTGCTTGGGTTATAAAAAGCATAAAGTAAATAACACCATCTCATCATCCCTGGGCTCAGAATAAAATAGGATAGTTAGAAACTAGGAAAATTCCTTGCCAGGTGGAATAGAAAAACTGACACAGATAGCTAAACAAACTGGCCAAGCAATTTGCAGGCAGGTGCAGATGGTCACCAGAGCAGCAGGTCCCAAGTGCCCAGCAAGGAGCAAAACTGGAAAAACAGAGACCTCGCGCCCAGGGTAACCTTTCTTCCCCTGGCCTTTCCTCCCTGCAGATAACACCTAGGCCTCAGTTGTGTTTCAGCTGCAGGCCCAGAAAAGCAGCAAAACCAGGTGTGTGACATGACGCCAGAACCAGCTGCAATGACTAAAGACCCCTGCCCTGCCACTGACAAATCAGAGGAGACCGTGATCCTGAAAGGGCACCTGGAGAACTGACAGTTATTCTGCTGAGACCCTCCCCTGAGACCTCCCCTAAGGTTCCCGCCTGTAAGAGAGAGAGAAAAGCCTCAAGACAAAGGGTCCAGCACAAGCTCTCCCTCTGGGGAGCAGCCTCTGCCATTCCCTTTCCCCTCTTCTTCCCCTACTTCTTTCCCTTCTTCCTCCACTCGAGGCACACATCTCTTAAGCTCCAAAGCAATGGGCAGCTGGCAGTTTGTCCTGGGCCCTTGACCCTGTCCCCAAAGCCCCCTGTTCTCTGACCTCCCAGTGAATCAGGGCAGCCCAGCCTAGGCTCTCCTGTGGCTTCTTCCGTGCTAAGCCCTCCCTTGTCTCACTGTTCCCAGCTTTAATAAATGCACCCTCACAGTCACCTGGACTCACACTGTGAAATCTTTCCTACAGGAAGTCAACAGTCTACACACTACAGCCAAGGCCAGGCCTCCGTCCAGTAACAATAGTTTACCAAGCTTTTCGTGTATAAACTTGCCTGCTTGGATCTTCCCATTTATGTTGGAGATACTAGTCTTTGGAATGTGTCTAATTAACTTCAATTTCCTTCTTTTGTAAACCTGAGAAAACACTTACCTCATTCATGTAAATTAAATGAAGTTCCATTTGTAAAATGCATAATACAATAAATGGTAGTTACTCTTATTATTATTATCCACAATTCAATCGTGACTAACTGGGCTTATACATATCTCGAGCCCAATCAATATCCGTTGATTTTTGTTGTTGTCATTTTAAATGACCAATTCTAGTTATCTATTTCCCAAGGATTCTCTGACTCCTCAGAAAGTCCTGGGAAAAGTCTGATGATTGATGCTTACAACTGTACAATGTCCAAAACAGAAATACAAGACTCTTGGTAGTCACAGCGTAAGAGTAACACACACAGCACTACCCAAGACGTTCTTCCACATGTGGCTGCTGGTGAGCAGTCTTCCCACTTCTCTCAGCTGTCTGTATTCCAGCCCTCCCTTCCCCGCTTCTTCACAAAACCCACGTCCTCTTTCACCTGAGCTTTCGTGGTTCATCTAGGTGGTGATGTCCCCACTTGCTCCACTCTTAGTGGTGAATTTTTTCTACACTATCAGTACCTCAGACATTTTATCATTTTGTTTTTATTAATATCACTGTAGTGATTTCTGGTCATACTTTGTAGTCACAGCATAAGGTCCTTTTCAATAGGCTAAAACTGCGTTAATGCAACAGGTGAACTATCTGGAATCTGAAAAGCCTGCTGTGTTTGTTCTAGGAGGGTGTTTTCCCCACAAACAAGAACATTGGTTTGCTCAAATCACAGGCTCCTTTTGATCCTGCTAAAATACTTCCTGCTTATTCTTGTTAATATGTCATATACAACCCCACTGGTGAGGATGGCATATGATCACATCGTTGTCCCTGTCCTCACCATTGGTTGGTCCCTCCAGGATTCTTGGGCACCATCCTGAACTCACTGGGCCATTTACCCAGACTCACTGCACAGACACAATGCCAGACTCACTGCATTGTGTCTTATAAGAAAGCTTTTCACATTTCTCAACCATTCCAAACAGTCCCCTTTTTCTTTTTTATTCATCCCTGTGAGAAGGCAATCAATAAACAATTAGGTTCAGTTATGTCACATAGCTGACGGCTAGCAACAGGTTTAATGACATAAGCCCAGTCATCTTAATTCCCCCACATAGGGCTACTCAGGGGACAAGAGATAGGAGTTCGTTGGCTACGTCCAAGGAGAGTGACTAACTAACCTATTAATGTAAGAAAAATGGGATATAGCGATTACCAAAGCAAATTCTGATTTTTTTCTCCTTGGTAAAGAAGATTAGTAGATCTGACATAGGGGACATAGGGATTCTTAGGAATATGCAATGATGGAGTAACACGAGTCAATAAGAGACCTCTGTCAATGATATCACAGTTTAAATTTAAACATTGAAGAAGCTATGTGACTTTGGAGCCTTAATGAAAAATGCAGCCTGCTTAAAAACTTGGGATGCTTTATAGACTATGACAGTTATACAAACAGGTTTTAAAAACTCAGAAGTATAAAAAGCTATGTGACCTGCCCCTCAGTGGAATGCATTTTGGTACAATACAGGGGTATCTAAGTTTCCTTTTAGTTTGGGTGTAGGATTACTTTGCTTAATGGTCATATAATTTTCAAGAAAAAATATTATTAATTATATGTCCTGTAACATAAGAAAAAATGAAATTGGATAGAGACTTATGTGAGGGATGCAAAAAAGATTTCTAAAAAAGGCCCATTTGTTCTATTGAGAACTTTATTATTGGCTTTGGAGAGGACAAGATATATCTCAAGCTTAGTTTGGCAGTTGGGGACATAGATGAATGACTCTGCCACTACCAAGTGGAGGAAATTGGAGTTTCATTCCTTAGAGGAGAAGATAAAAAAGTGAGGAGAGTAAGGAAAGTACAGGAAGCTGGCATCAAGTTGAAATGTTTTCTGTTACTGTGATATAAGAACCCCTGTGCGTGACCACCTTCAGCAAAGCCATCTCTATGTACACATGTGTGCTGCTGTGAATGTTGCCAGTGGCCATTAGGGAAAGGACCAAAATCCACAACCGAGTGAACATAATACGAAACAGGCAACAGGAGCAGGATGATGAATGATCCGTGAACTAGACCAAGTTAAACGGAAGCAGGAGCTTTGAGCCAGAAATGATTATGAGACCACAAGACCCCAGGGAGTACACATACGCCTCAGAGAAAATTTTGGACATCTATTGTTCAATCTATGGGATGAGGGTGAACTACGTCAGTCTCATTCATGCCTTGGGTGGCCCCAGGGAGCCAAGAAGTCATCTGAATTACAGGAGTTTGACAATTTTACTATAGAAAAAATATTAAGTCTGAAATATAACCAAAATACTACTCTTAAATGGAGTTCTAAAAATGGTAAGATACACACACATAAGAAAGTGTAATATAGCATTAACCCACCTTCTGTATCTTTTTATCTCTGAAGTTAATAGTTGGAAAACATTTAAAGAAAAAAAGCGCCCTGGCTGGCGTAGCTCAGTGGATTGAGCACGGGCTGCGAACCAAAGTGTTGCAGGTTCGATTCCCAGTCAGGGTACATACCTGGGTTGCAGGCCACGGCCCCCTGCACCCGCACATTGATGTTTCTCTCTTTCTCCCTTCCTTCCCTCTCTAAAAATAAATAAATAAAATCTTAAAAAAAAGATACTTGGAAGAAAAAAAAAAGAATGCCCACAGAAACTTCAAAATATTAAGCATTCTACGCACATAATGGATAATTTTATCATTTACATTTGAAATTTCAACATGTCCTGGCAACCCTTTTACCTGTCCTTGGCAAGTTTATATTTCTGTTCCTTGTAGTTATTTCCAAATCTCCACTGCTCTCTTCAAGCCCCCCTCTTGCTTCCCTACACCCACGCTCAGTTTTTGCAGGTGACTTTGCTTCCTGATTGATGCAGAATCCTGAACACACCTCGCACTCCTGCACGTACACCTCCATTTACACAGATCTAATTTAACCCCAGAAGAACGCTCGCACCTCTTCCAGACCCAGCCCCCCTCTCTCATTTCCCTACATTCATACTTTCCCTCTCTACTAGCAATGTGTTCTGAGACTGTAATCAATTTATCTCATACTAAAAAATAAAGTTCATTAACTCATATTCCCCCAATGACCACCATCTACTGTGCCTTCTCACACAAACTTCTTATAAGCATAGTCTTTATTTTCTGTCTTTACTTTCTCACAGAACACTTATTCTCAATTCAACAAATATTTCTTTAGGCACTATTGATATTATGTATCAGGCACTGTGCCGTGCGCCACCATTACAAAATTGCTCTTCCCCGGCCTTTCCACTGAAACTGTACTAGGAGATTACCATGGACCACCTAATAGCCAAATACAAGGAGAATATTTTGATCCTTATGTTTCTTGACCTCTCTGCAGCATGCGATCATTTATTCACTCTCACCTTGAAATTCTTGTAATCTGTGACAGCTCATTCTCCTCTTTGACTTCTTTAACAGTTTCTTCTTTATATGTTCTTAGTGTAAAGGGCTTAAGAGGAAGATAGAGTGAGAATTACTATGGAGGAACATTATTTTGTTAAATTTTCCCTTGGAAAAAAAAGTTGTAGGACCCCAACCTATGTGCAACCTCTCCGGCACACAAGCTCGGCCTCCACAGATACATCACTTTAGCGTAAGTGTTTTGAGAGCAGGGTCCTCGATGTCTCCACTAAATTATCCTCAGCACTTAGAAGAGGTTCCAGCACAGAATGAATATTTTTATAACAGCTTTATTGAGAAATAATTTACATACCATAAAATTCACTTTTTAAAGTATACAATTTATTTTACTACATCCACAGAGTTGTGCAGCCATGGCCACTATATAATTTTATATTTTTATCATCTCAAAAAGAAATCCTTTACCCATTAGCAATCACTCTGCATCCTCATTCTTCCCCTCAGCTAGCTCCTGGAAGCCACTAATCTATTTTCTGTCTCTATACTAGACATTTTATGTAAATGGAATCATATGACACACGCCCCTCTCTTGCCTGTTTTCTTTTACTCAGCATAATGTTTTCACAGTTCATCCATGCTGCAGCCTGTATCAGCACTTCACTCCTTTTTATGGCTGAACATAATATATTTATATACCTGTTATATGAATATATTATATTTTGTTTATTCGTTCATCAGGTGATGGGCATTTGGGTTGTTTCCACTTTTTGGCTATTGTGAAAATGCTGCTATGAACAATCATGGATAAGGTTTAGTCAGAACATATGTTCTCCATTCTCTTGGGTAGATGCCAAGGAGTAGAATTTCTGGGTCATATGGTAACTCTATGTTTAATATTCTGAGAAAATGCCAAACCGTTTTTACAAGGTGGCTGGGCCATTTTACAATCCCAGCAACCATGAACGAGGGTTCCATATTCTCCACACCCTCACGTATACTTGCTGTTATCTGTCTTTTTCATGCTGGCTCTCCTAGTAGGTGTGAAGTGATGTCTCATTGTGGTTTTAATTTCCAATGCTTTAACAGTTAATAATGTTGAGCACCATCTGCATAGTCAATAAATACTTTATGAGTGAATGTATACAATCATAGACACTGAAGCAGGCTCCCAAGGAAGCCATCTATAGTCATTCAGGTAGTTAGTGTTTAATAGCAATGAATGAATAGCAGGGGTGGGGAGTATATTATGGATCAGATAATGGCATACCTAACCACCGCACTTAGTTAATATGACTCATGTCTATAACTGGTTTGCTTTGTTCAATAGTGACATTTGATATTTAAATTATCAAAAATGATCAGTGCCTCTCATTCTGATTCCAAATTCTTTCAAATAAATGGGAAGAGAAGGAAGTGTCAGAGTTATGCAAAAAAAAATATATATATATACAGTCAGAGGGGATGATTGTTTCATATCATTTGGTGGATCAAGAGTCAGGACCACCCTAGTAAACAGCAGAAAACTATACTTGAACAACAATTACAATTTAAAAAATCTTGAAAACCTTCAAAAATGTATTTTCTTCAGGCATCACAGAATTCTTAACACAAAGTTTAGTTATTATTATACTTCTTAAATCTTGTCAACCTCTGAATAAATAAACAATCATCCAAACCCCCCACAAATAAATAAATAAATGAAAATTAGATTGCCTTTAAATAAAAAGAGTCAGGACCACACTGGCTGGTGTGGCTCAGTGGACTGAGAGCCAGCCTGTGAACCAAAGGGTCGCTGTCTTGATTCCCAGTCAGGGCACATGACTGGTTTGTTGGCCAGGCCCCTGGTAGGGGGTGCACAAGAGACAGCCACACATTGATGTTTCTCTCCCTTTCTTTCTCCTCCCCCTCTTTCTAAAAATAAATAAATAAAATCTTAAAAAAAAAAAGAGTCAGGGCCTAACATGACTCTAAGACCTCTTGACTTATCTGTTCGAAATGTTAATAAGCCATATGTATAGGAAATCATTTTTGAGGTAACTGGTTATCTATCTTGATGTTAGAATATTATAGATCTCAGGCAATGGTTAAAAGAATTATCCAAAAACTCTTCGGCATTTAGTAAACAAAAACGTTTTATTTATAATCAGAAGGTACCATAAATTTATTCTTTTAAAATATTAACCTTTTGAAAGACTTGTATTTTTGTCCTTATAAATATTAAGTGTTGTCTTTAATTAGCTGTACATATTCTTGCTTGTAAATCATCTTTTTAAAATTTGCTAGTTTCCTAGTTAGTCAACTAGGGATTTTAAAAACTTCTTATGAATGGTCTTACCCCTATAGGTTTGCTGCTTACAAGAATAGGATTAATATCTATCATATCAAGACTATCCCAAATATTTAGGAAAGTTGTATTGCAGTGGAAAAATAGTGGGTTTAGTCTGCCTCGCATCAGCCATTGCCCCATTTTGACAGCAACTCGATTTCCTTTTGGTGAGTGACTTCTAACTCTATAAACACAATCTGATGGAACTGTGATTTTCCCAACCAACAAAGATCCCTGTACTCCAAGCTAGGCAAGTTGAAAATGTCTTTCCCAGAATGTTATTATTTTTTTAATGAGCTTTTCTGTTATAAGTCACAGATATGAAAAATGATACAAAATAAGTGTATGGTTTAGTGATTTATTAAAAGCAAACAATCCTATAACCACCACCCACACCAAAAAAATAAATAAATAAAATTTTTTTCCAACCTCTATCAAGAAGTCCTTTCTTGTTGCCCATCCCAAAAGCTAGTTCCCTTGCTATAAACATAATCATCATCCTGGCTTGTATAGTGATCACTTCTAAAGTTTATAATTTAATCATTCAAGAGAGTGTCCCTGGGATCCAAGATGGCAGCAGAGTAAGTGGAAGCTACACTAATGTCCTCCCAGGACCAATCTGGAATTATAACAAAATCATAGAAAAATCATCCTGAATAACCAACTGAACAATAGTGAGAGAGAAGCCTTATACCCAAGGACTTGTGGAAGAGAGTGTCCCTGGATATTACAGTTTAGCCTTGCCCATTACAAAAAGAAAATCTGATCTGTCTTTTCAGTGTCTTTTAAAGTGCAGGCTCCCTCTTGACCATATTTCCTTCCTTAAGAGACATTTGTTCAGGAACCTTAGGACCATTTGCCCTATAGAGCACTGCAAAGTCGGGATCATGCTGATTACACACTCATGGCACAATGAAACATGTGCCTCTCTCCTATCTCCTACAAAGTGGAGGTGGAATTCAGAGACTTAATCAAATTTGTCGGGAAACATATAATGTCTTTTTTGATGTTAGTAGCCATTGATGCCAAATGTCTAGATCTATGAATTCATTGAAAATTGCAAAAATGCTGATATTTTAATTCTGTCATTTCATTTTCATTTATTAGTGGAAATAATTTTTATTACTTGGCTACCCAGGGGTACAGTTCATGTAGGAAATGCAGGTTAAATACATGATTCTTTTATTTCCCAGGTTTTCAAGATAATAAATTGGTTGCCTGTTAGCTTCTGAAAGTAACCAATTGGGATTTTCCCCCAATATTATAATAATTCATTATCACGTATTTAAACTAATCTAATCAGTTTTGACCCACTGCAATTCTTATCTTTACTGAGGCTCAGATGATCTCATATTTGGCCATTGGGAGCTTTTTCAAGTTGCTTTCTGCATCCTATTGACATAATTCTATTTTTTTCTAGAAAGAAGATATTTATTTTCAGTATGTAAATGGCATATAGTTTAGTGTTTTGCTTTTATTTCGAATTACTTCTTGAAGGAGAAGCACCACAATATTTTCAGTTATTAGATGCTAACAGTACTAATTGAGTCAGACCGACAGCATAGCAAAAGGGCAAAATTGGGAAAGTCTGCAGAGTTCACTCAGTCCACACCATCCAACTCAACCCCACTCCTGGAATTATATAGACTGAAAACCCCAGGCCAGTTCAGTGACTATAATCAATTTGTGTGTCTGATCTGTTATGACCAGATGCAGGTTATGTATTTTGGTAGAAACACCACAGAAGTGGTATAAATGTTAAGAACAGTATTTAAAACCAAAATCTAGGCTCAGGTGTTCTCATTGCTTTTAGACCCACTAAGTAGCAATCAAAGATTACTAAAATGAATTCTGCTCCCAGTAATAACAGAGTAGCATATATCAGACTAATCTTCCTACACATCACACATTTAAAATCTGGAGAAAATATTTTAAAATAAAATGAAAAACAACCAGTTGAAGCCTCTGGGAAATAAACAAAAGGAGACAAAAACTAAAGGAGTGTTGATCCTTGAAATAAGGGAAATATACTGTGTGATATGGCTTTGTGCCTAAGGGAAATTCCCAGTCTGTAAAGCATGGGGCAGAGGCAGTGTTAGTGGCATGAGGAATCATAAGACTGAGTGTAAAGTTGCCAGAATGGCTAGAAGTAAAGGAGGAATGCTGAGAATAAAGAAGTCTGAAAATCTGCTTAAGAATTCCATCTAAATCTTTGGCTGACCCTAGAACTACACACATGTAAGGGGAAACTCCAAGGCACCCAGGAGAAAACAACAGCTGAAAGGGTGAGGAAATCTAACTCCCACATTTCAGCTACTGTCCATCACAGGGAGACAGAGTTCTGAGTTTCTATCCCGTCAGGTTAACTACTGCTAAAAGTATGACTAGCATTCTTCAGAAGAAAAAAACAAAATCCAGTGTCCCTACAATGTCTAGAATACAATAAAAATTAATAATACACAAAGAAACAAAAAAAAATGTGACCCATGGACAAGAGGAAAAACATTCAATGGAAACCAAGCCTGAATAGTCCAGATGCTGGAATCAGTAGAAAAAGATTTTTAAACAGCCATTAAAATTTAGTTACCATGAGTGAACTAAAGGACAAATTTCAACAGAGACATATCAATAGAGAAATAAAAACTATTGTTTAAAAAAAATCCACATGAAAATTTCTGATTTAAAAAGTGTAATATCCAACAATTTTCATTTTCTGGCTAGGATTTATAGCAAACTGAAGTGATTAAGATAAGTAAATGATATTTTTAAGTGGAAATAATATTTTAATCTATATTTCTATTTCTAATAGTAGTATCCTCCAAAAATGAAGGCAGAGAAAACAAAGAAACTTTTAGATAAGTCTGACAGAAGAAAGGGTAAGTGAACTGAAGAGGTCAGCTAATTGATTTAAATAGAAATTACTTAATCTAATTAACAGAAAAAATAAAGAAAAGAAATAGAGCTTTGGTATAACTGTGAGAACATATCAAAGAATCTAACACACAAGTAATTAGAGTCATGGAAGGGAAGGGAAGAGAGTGAATGGGGGGAAGAACTATGAAGACATATAGCTGAAAATTTCCCAAGAGTGTGTGAAGAGTTACAACACACTTGAGATAGGAAAAATACAAAGAAAACCTCAACTAGGCATATCATAGTCAAACTGATGAAAAACAAAATTAAAGAAAAATATCTTAAAAGCATACTGAGATAAAAAGAGAAGTAACATACAGCAGAACAGTGATACAAATGGTAGATTATTTTCACTCTCACAAGTGGACCCAGGTAACCAGGTTCTTGGTGATTGTGGGCAAAGAATTGAACCAAACACACAGAGAGTTTATAGCAGAAAGAGAGAGAGCAGGTTTGCAGAACATAGGAGTGGGGCCAACTCGGAGCAGAGGTTGACCTCTGGGGCAGGAGGGATTCTATTCTTATAGGGTGGATATTTCCTGGCTAGTTTTGGCGGGGTTTTATTGCACATGTACAAGTAGTTATATTACTTTAAAGCTACTATGCATGTGGTCTCCCATGATTTTCCTTGATTGGCCACCGGGGAAGGGGGTCCCACAATATTAATTTATTATAATGCTATTATCATGAAGCAGGGGTCATGCAGCATCTTCTGTGAAAGCCATTCATGATTCACCATAATTCAGCCCTTGTCCAGAAAGTGGGAACAACGAGTCTTAGAACAGGGTCTCTGTCCTGTATCAACGTCCATTATCTTAGCCCGGGGGCACCTCCGGAGTTTCCTCCTTCCTGACTATCTCCTGCCTCAAAACTGTGAAACCAGGAGTTTCTTCCTAACTGAAGAATCCCATTTCTCAAGAACACATGTCAAAATAGATTTAGAATGTTCCATAATTATTAATTCATTTTATCCCACATTATAGACATTGTTTCAGAATAACAATAATGATGTTATCACCACTGATATGAGCACAGAAAACTTAAAAGTGTGTGTGTTGTGCCCATTCCCTCCACAGTGCATGCTGAGTGTGAACTTATCCGTGCTGTTGAATTACATAAGCTTTACACTGGATCTTCTTTACCTGTCTGTAATGTTTCTTAACTCTAATTTTGTTTCTCTTTTTATTTCTTTTTAAAATGTGCATCCTTTTTATTTCTTTTTCTGTTAAAGCATTATTTGTCGTATTTATTATTTCATTTCTTTTAGGTTAGTTTTATTTCTAAAATTATATATATATTTGCTTTTAATTTTGTCTTGAGTGTCACCTCATTTCTGAGTTTCCATAATTCTGAGTTTCATCATCACTCATTCCTATGTGTCATTTTAAATGTATTTTTGTTTGTTTTGTAAGAGAATATTACCATTCTGATCTTGTATTTGTATGTTTTTCATGATTTTATTGTCTGTAGAGATTCAATCATTCATTTTATTATTTATGGTCTTTGTTCTTCTGTCTTATGTTAACTTCATAAAGGATTTGACTGATACTTTTCCATTCATTTTTATATAAATCTAGTGTTTCAACCTTGCAGACGGCTTTTCTCACTACACAGACCTTCTGTTGTTTTTCTACATAGCATTTAAAACCTTAGAAGTTTACTTCTCAGATTTTCTGGCTCCTTCCTCTCCCATTATCTTCTGGATTGCCTCTTGTTTAAATCCCTATTGCCCCTACCCTCAATATGCATTTTACTCTCAAACATCTCTCCTTCAGTGTGGGACCTAAGAGCTCCCTGGCAGGCCACTTTTGAGAACAGGATAGACTGTTCCAGCAGTACTTATATCCTGCCATGTCATCTACTGGGTCGGGCAAAATTCCTCTGTTTCAGCTGGTATTCTCAGATTAGACCAGAGCAGTTCCCAGAGGATACCTGTTGGCTATTGGAATATTATTCTGTCCTTAGAGTCACCAGATGTCCTGTTTATCCCCTCAGGTTTCTTCCTCTAAGACAGTAACAGCAGAGAGGCCTGTGGATACCGGTGCTGTGGGACCTGAGGAACGCCGTTGACACAATTCTCTCAGACGGTGCTACTATCTAGCTGTTCCTTCTACTTTTATGTAAGAACTCAAGAAAACTAAAAAACTCTGTTGCCACTCCAGGGATCTTCTTCCAAGAATTCCTTAAATTTGGATCTTGAATAGACTAATAAGGGTACTAAAAATAGTTCAAAATTTATTCATTTCTGCGGAGAGGTTCTAACTAAAATTTTGTTGATAAAACTTTTTCTATAGTTCTTGTTAATGGATGCCCAGAGCTGCCTTGATTTTCAATATTCTTCTGACAAGTTCCTTTTTACTTATGTTAGCCAGGGTTAGTTTCTTTTGTTTGAAAACAAAGATTCCAAACTTCAATGAAAATTTAAATGTTAGTAATGAAACTTCTAATTTAGCTCTGACATGTAAAGAGTACAGAAGTTTTCACTGCTGTGGACAAAAATAAAGGGTGGGGGGTGCTGTTCTGCGGAAGGTAACCTCACAGATGATCTGATCTTAAATTCCTAACTGAGCCGGTCAGGGTAAGTAAGTCACGTCCCAGGCATATCACTTTTTAATTTTTTATTTATTTATTTTTTAGCTTTAAGCAGGCTCTGTCCATTGTTTCTGTGTATCTAGGTTAACACACCTTAGAAATAAGTGTAACCACCTCAAGAAAGCACATAATCTTGTTAACTATCCTGTAATCCAATCCCCACCTTGCTTTCTCCTACCCGTCTGTAATTTTCCTCACATTCCCTCCTTAATTTTAAATGCATGAAAGAAACTGTGAAACTTTGATTCACCAGAGCATTTGAAATCTTGCTTCCTGGCAATTGTTGTCAGTTCAGCTCAAATAAATTCTTTTAAAAATTCTCCATAGGTTTGAATGTTTGTATGTCAACAAAACTATTAACTCATGAAGGCCACAGCCCCAAGGCACAAGCCTCAGTAAAAGACTGAGACTCAATTAAAAGATTTTAAATGTTCCTCCTCCCACGCTGTCTACCACCAGTCCAGCAAGTTTGTAGTATAATGATAATAACAATGAATTACAGCTGAAAAAGCTACCAAGACACAGACTCACATCTCCTCAAGAGAGAAGGAAAACAAAACCAAACCAAGAATACTACAGAAATTTGAAGCCTCTGACTTAAAGCTTCAGCAAACATTAAATAGCACATCTCCTAGCCAAATTAACACATCCTCTCTCCAAAAGCAAATAAGCAAATTGCCCTGACTGGTGTGGCTTGGTGGTTTGGGCACTGTCCTGCAAACCAAAAGGTCACCAGTTCAATTCCAGGTTTGATTCCAGATCAGAGTCCATTCCTGGGTTGCAGACCAGGTCCCTGGTTAGGGGTGTGCAAGAGGCAACCCATCAATGTTTCTCTTGCACATTGATGTTTCTCTCCCGCTGCCCCTCCCTTCACCTCTCTCTGAAAATAAACATAAATTGTTTAAAAAATAAAAGCAAATAAACCTCAGTTACTATGACCTGATACAATATGTCTAGCTTTTAACATAAAACTACAAAGCATGGTAAAAGGCAAGAAAAACAAGCTTGAAAAGATAAAACAACCACCAGAACCAGACTCAGATATGTCACAGATATTGAAATTATGAGACAGGAAATTTAAAATATATGTTAAGGACTATAATGGAAAAAGTAAAAACATGCAAGAATACATGAGTAACATAGCAGAAAGATGGAAACTTTCAGAAAGAATCAAAAGGAAATGGTAGGAATGAAAAACACAGTGATGGGAATGAAGAATGACTTCAGAATGAAACTGGAAAAGTTGGCTTTTGTGCTACCTGTCACTACCAGAACCAGCAAGTAGAGAGAAGGATTGAATCTTTATTGGTGTTTTATTCACACGCAGGCAATCTGAGAAGATGGTGGGTTATGTACCCTAAACTCCATCTAAACATCTCATCACTTAAGCCTGTCAACTATAACTATAGCTAAAATCTTTAACTCTTTTTTAAAAGATTTTATTTATTTATTCTTAGAGAGAGGGGAAGGGAGAAAGAAAGAGAGAGAAACATTGATGTGTGGTTGCCTCTTGTAAGTCCCTCACTGGGGACCTGGCCAGCAACCCAGGCATGTGCCCTGACTGGGAATCAAACTGCTGACCCTTTGGTTCACAGGCTGGCACTCAATCCTCTGAGCCACACCAGCGAGGGCTAAAATCTTTAACTTTTGAGTTCACCTAAATTCATGTTTGACTCTATCAGGAAGACTAAACATGACTGAGAGAGCAATCAGTGAACTTGAAGCTAGGTCCACAGAAACTTTTCAAACTGAAATGCAGAAAGTAAAAGGAATGAAAAAAACAGAACAGAACATATAAGAATTGTAGGACAACAGAAAACGGTATAATACCAGAAAGAGAAAGAAAACAGCACAAAGAAATATTTGAAATGATAATAACCAATAATTTCCCTAAATTAATGACAGGCATCAAACCACATATCCAGGAAGCTCAGAAAACATCATGCAGTATAAACACAATTTAAAATAAAAACAAAGAAACAAAAGTCACACCTAGGTATATCATATTCAAAGTTTAAAAAATCAAAGGCTATGAGGAAATCCTGAAAGAATACAATGGGGGAGGAAAACCTTACCTACAGAATAACAGGAATTTTAGCAGGCTTCTCATTAGAAACTACACAAGCGAGAAGAGAGCACAGTAAAATACTTAAAGTGTTAAAATGAAAAAAGTCAATCTAGAAGTCTATATTCAGTGAAATTATCCTTCAAAAGTGGAAGAGAATAAAAATGTCAGCAATATGGCAATATGGTGGCTTAGGGTCTTCAAACCTGCCTGCCACAGGATAGCACAAGGGGAAACGAGCCACCAGAGACAAGAGTGAATGATATCCCAGATAGCCAGACCCTGACAGATGTTAGGTATTGGAATTATCAGAGGAAAATACAGAATAACTGTGTTTAATATGTTTGCAGAAATATAACAGAGATTAAGATACGTGAGTAGTGAAAAAAGCCATTAGGAACTTATCTGGAGGATTTGAAACTAACCATACTGAACTTGAAAATGTAATAAATGAAATTTAAAACTCAACCAAAAAGATTAAAAAGCAAGTTGGAAACAGCTGATCAGAATGAATCAATGAATTATAGAATGAAAAACAAATATTCAGATTACAGCTCAGAGAGACAACTAGGTGTAAACACTGAAGACTGCTTGGAAGACGCAAGTGCAGAGTGAGAAGGGTAATTGGAATTCCTGGAAGAGGCAATTCGAATGAGGAAAAGCAGTAAGTGAAGACATAATGGCTAAGAATTTTCTATAATTCATGAAAGATGTCAGTTGTCACATTCACGAAGCTCATTAAATCCCAAACAGTACAAATAAGTAGAAATTCACACCTGAATACATAGAGTGAAGCTGCAGAACAAGAAGGACAGAAAGAAAATCTTCAAATCAACTAGAAAGACAAGACAGATTAATGGGATTGAGAGGATAGTGGAATAATATACAATTGAAATAATCTGAGAATGAAAATGAAATATGTAATGAAAGAAACACACACACACACACACAACAAACAAAACTGAGAGGATTTACCATCAAAAAAAACCCTCATTGAGGGCAAAACTGAAGAATGTAGTTCAAGAGGAAGGTAGATAATTCCAGCACATGCACACGAGCTAGAAATACACTCTCAAGAGAGAATGTTGGAATTTTACTGAAACAGGACACTGGTGATCCTCCAGGTCAGCTCTAAGAAAAACTCTGTATATTTCCTGCAAGCATGGTTTTAAATTTACATTTGATTTTGCCAACAGATTGAAAAGCTTCTGTCAGTAAGACCTTGGGGTGCTTTCCAAGCGATACACTTAAAAAAATAATGGTTTCCTTAAAGGTTACTAACCAGGGTGAGTTTTGTATTGTGTCCTCCAAGGGACCTGCTTTTGGCGGATAAGTACACTTCTGGAGTGGCGTGCTCCATCTGTATCAGAAAGCAGAGAGAAGAAACAGTCAGAGCAGCAGGAAGAACAAATGTTGCAAGTGGGAGAAAACACAGACAGATGGTGGAATCTGTGTTAGGGCATACTGAACCATTATGAAGGCAACTAAGGACATTGGTTGTTCAGAGTGTACACATGGTGAAATGGCGGAAATTATTCAGTATTTGCATATGGATTCCCTGATATTATATACAGAAGGACCACTGATAAATGTGCATAATATTTTCCTGAAGGAAATGAAAAGCTTTGGTATTTTCCCCAAAACCCATCTGAGTGTCACATTTCCAGAGCAAGAGTCTTCACTAGGCTGTTTGATTGCATTTCCATTAGTCCAGAGCTGGGAGATATTAGAAAAATTTGGAGAAATTTGCCTACTGAAAAGTCAGCTTATAAATCCTCATTATTGCAATCAGTGGCAGATTATTACAAATCAAGTTATTCAATGTTCTTAACAACATTGCCATCAAAAATGAGAATTTTTTCTAAAAAAGGTAAAATTGTGAAGAAGGCAAGTTTCTTACACATATACCCTAAATTAAAAAAAAAATTTTTTTCTTCTTTTATCATCATTTTCCGGAAGATTTGAAACCCAGAGCCATAATTTCTGACCTTGGCTACATGTAATCTCTGCTGGATATTAAGAATTCAGCATTATGTAATTTAGTTTATTTTACTTTTTACACTACAGTATTTTTAGGTGGCATCCCTTCCAGGGTTGCATTAGCAGACTATCTAGCAATTGTGGCAAGTTTCTGAACATCTCCTATATCAAGGTGACATACCAACTCATTAAGGAAAGGGCATATTTTAGGACAATTAGCAAGCCATTTTGAGGGGAAAAGTGAAATGACATCTCTACCTTGGACCATAGGCATACACAATAAAAGGTTCAAGATTAATTAAAAGTTAAAAATAAAAGCATATTATTCTTCATACAAAGTTTTTGTTGTTTTTGAACAGGTTTTATTACACAGAGGGCATGGGGCTCAGTCCTTGGCTGCTGCCTTCCTCACAGCTGCAAGGACATTGCTCAGCTCCTCTCTTTCCTCTTTGCACAGATGCGTGTTCTCACCCTTTTGTTGAATTTCAGGGCTCTCTTGTCCTTGAGCAGTCATATAGCCTGCCTTTCACAGGGGACAAAGCCACACACCTCTTGGATCATGTGCCGCACAAACCCGGTGTGCGTGGCGAGGCAGCTGTGCCTCCGCGTGTTCACATTCTCAGTCACCTTATGGCCCTTGTTGAGGCCTGCGCGCGGCCCATGGGGCAGCACAGAGCCCTGCTGCTGTAACTCAGGGGCTGCCACAGGGAAGACTGACACCACACAGAGGTCTGGCAATATGTGTCCGTACTAAGCTTTCCTTAATATGAAACAAAACTAAGTAAAAACTTTAAAAATATTGAAAATTTGACTACATAAAATTTTAAAGGTCTATACAGTGAAAAGACACCATACATAGAAAGTTAAGGTAATAAATGGAAAATGGAGAAAATTTTGGCTATATACATAATAGACAAAGCCAGTGTCCATAGTACTTAAGAGCATAGGCTCAGAAACTAGATGGTACAGGTACAAATACTAGTTATAACACATTTTAGTCTTTTGACCTTATGCAAATTACTTAACACCTTGGGCCTCAAGCTTGTTTATTAAATGAAGAAAATAAAAATAACTGTCTTGGGTTAGCTGAGAGCTATTATTATTGCCCATAATATATAAAACGTTAATTAAATTGCTAAGAAAAAGGCAACCAATCCACCAGATGCTCAACATCAATAAAGGCCTTTTTTTTTAAAATTTTATTTATTTATTCTTAGAGAGGGAAGGGAGGGAGATAGAGATAGAGAAACATCAATGTGCGGTTGCTGGGGATCATGGCCTGCAACCCAGGCATGTACTCTGACTGGGAATCGAACCTGCGACACTCTGGTTTGCAGCCCGCGCTCAATCCACTGAGCTATGCCAGCCAGGGCAATAAAGGCCTTTTAATCTTATTTTCAGCTACTTCCTGGCACCATTTCTTGTGTCAGTCAAGTTGTCCTAGTCATATTCTATTTAAATTGGCTTTATATTTCATTGTTCTATGCTTTTCTGTCACTGCTATCTCAGCCTAAAAATTCTCCATCCAGTCTTTGCACATAAAAATACTACCCATATTTTAAATCTTAACTCAAATCCTGTCTTCTCGATAGGGTGTTCCTGATTAGTCAGTCAAAAGGGCACAATCTTTTTCTCTCAGAATTTCTAAGGTGCCTATAATATTAATATTCTACATGTAATCAAACCTTGTTTCAGCCTTTCAGAGTAATGTGGGCACAAATTTTATCTCCTATAGAAATCTGTGAATTTCCACAGGCTAGAATCACATATTCTACTTTAATATTCTTACAGTGCATAATAGGTATTCATTGTATAAAAATGTTCACTTTTTGTTTGTTTCCCGTAACACTGAGGTGCTCCTGGGCAATTGGTGAGAAGATACATGGAATCCTCACATACATAATCTTTTCATCACACACGCACACACAAACATTTTCCAAACAGCACGTACTTCCTTCTTTTATTTACACTTAACTGTAAGTACATAAAACCTGATCTGAGCTATGTTTTTACAAGCTGCAGTGTGGAGTATAGGCTGGGGGTGGCGTGGGTAGAAGAATTAAGGAGGCAATTTCAGTCATTCAGGTGAGAGGTGATGGAGATTTGGGCAGAATGTTGGCAGAGGAGTCGAGAGAGGGGATCAGAGTCTGGGTACATCTTAAAGGCAGTGGTAGTGAATTTGCCTGAGTACTGGATGCAGTGAGAGAGAACAGAGTAAAGAATGATGCCAGTTTCTCGACTGCCAGCTGCACAGCAGACTTCAGAGAATAACCAGTTCATGGCCAAGCAGGAGGATGCAGGGCTGAGGGGTGTAGGCTTCCAAATGCGATGGACAGAATGTCTCAGTTGGATGTTTGTGTTATTACATTAGTAGGCATATAACGGATGTAGTGGAACATAAAAATATTAAAAATGAATACATAGAAAACTGACCAATAAGCAAACAAGGCAATTATTAATCTCAGGAAAAAGCAATAAGTATGTAAGCAAAGGTATATAAACAGAGATTTATCTTAGCTTTATCTTAGCTTTGTAGGAAACAATATTTTTATGGTTTAATAATGTGAACAAAAACTGATTGATTAAAAATACTATGATATAACTCTACTGGAAGGATGAGGGTAGGAGAAAAATAACTAAATGATAAATAAATCCTCATTTACCATAGTAATAAGTCAATAGATAGAGTAGAAAAATGTCAAATTGAGAAATAGGATTACAAAGTCATAGGCGGCTGCAGCCAGCCAAACAGAGGCAGCTGCAGCCAGGCTGCGGGCCAGGTGGTTGCAGTGGCCCCCAGGCAGCCAAGCTGCAGAGCATGTGGCTGTGGTGGGCCTGCAGCCATGGAGGATCTTGTTCAAGACGGGGTGGCTTCACCAGCCACCTCTGGAAGTGGGAAATCTAAGGCGAAGAGGATACTTGACCAGCAGGCTCCCTGAAGGGTGGAGGCTGGAACATCGCACCAGGAGGATCTTACCAAGTTTGCCAAGAAGCAGATGATGCTAATATAGAAAGCTACATCAAGATGACAGAATTGGAGAACAAAATCAAAGTGCTGAAATAAAAAAACTGTTGCTGAAGGATCTGATGATACTATGAAGAAGGCCTGCTGTGGCAGGAGCCAGAGATGTGTCCTCTCAGACCCCACAACCAGCAGGGAAAAGTGGACATTGCTGCCTTGCCTGTCCAGGTTAAACGGCTTGGTTGAAGCCCCTCCACAAACACCAGGCAATAACCTGGGCTATGTGTGTGGTCTTGGCTTTAGCCGTGTTTTGCATTTTTAATCCCATGCTGCCACATAAGTAGAAGCACATCTTCTACAGAGTGACTGTTGGAACATTCTTTTTTCATATTATCATGTACTTGGTGTCTGTTCCCATCAATCCACTGAAAGTGAACGTTGGACACAAGATCACCTGTGGTCCACCTCTGCCTGCACCAAACCGATCTAAACACCACTGCGTCACTGAGGATCAGTATTGCTCTCTGTGTCAGGGCACCATGAGTGCAAAAGCCAAATACTGTAGCACCTGCAACAAGGGCACAGCTGGCTTTGTCCATCACTGCAAGTAGCTGAACAACTGCGTCAGGAGCAGGGATCACTAGTGGTTCTGCAGCTCTGTGGCCACCATGTCAGCCAGGTTACTGTGCTTGGTTATTACCCTCTTGTACATTTCATCAACCTGTGGGTGCTCCATAGGGGTGCCCGTGATGGAAATGTTAGCAGGCAGAACAATGGCTGTTGTTCCTGCCATATTTTCACCTAAAGGCCAAGACCCCAGTGATCATAGTGATTGGGGTGTTCATGCTGGTGTTGGACCGCCTCCCTCCTGTTGATCCGGCGCCCCTTCCTCTTTCACCTTCACCTAGCTCTGAACTGGTGAGAACGTTTGACTGTGGGACACAGGGCCACAAACAATGCAGGTCAAAAGCCTCGTCAAGGGACAAAAATAGGACCTTTTAATACAAGTATTGACACAGCAAAGAGATCACAACCCGAGTTCATCTGCACGTAGGTGCCTGAGGCTTTGCTCCACCACCGTTGCAGACACCCTGTGAGGAAATGATCAAGCCAGCAGGACTGTAACTAAACTCGGGTCCGGTGCCCTGCTGCAACGAAAGCCAAACTCTGAGACAGGGGCTGGTGCAAAGGAGAGTAGTTTATTCAAATGCCAGTTGCCTGAGAAGATGGGGGACTCCTGTCCCAAAGCCCATCTTACCATCTCAATACAGGCAGAGGTTTTTATAGGGAGGAAGAAGAAAAGCAAAACAAAGAGATCAAGGGGAGGGAATTGAAAGCTCTCTGTTAAGGGGACTACATGCAGACCAGTGCCGTCCATTCCAATGAGGCCCTCGAAGGTGGTCAAATGGTGGTCTGATGTGTGGCATCCCAGTTTTCATCATCCTGGTTTTACATCATCCTGGTTTTCGCTCAAAGGTCAGCAAATCTCCCAGAGCTGGGACAGCTGAAGGTCGGACTCTGGCTTTTAAAGTTAGTTCCTAGGATTCTTAAACAAATATGCTGTTTATCTACAAGCTATATATTAGTCAGAGTCAGCACTTACAGAAACAATGTCAAAAGAATGGTGGGATGGGTTACAGCTCCCCGCTGTTATAGCATCACCCCTTGAGGCTCAACCATTTCTCCAGAAGAAATGAACAACAACCCCAGTTTCTCTACACCTGGCAGAATGCTATCTCCTATAATCATGCTTCTAGGTCTGCACCCAGTCTGTGAGCATTAATTACAGTGGTTCTGGAAGACTCCTTGTCACCACATGTTTTCAAACAATCTTCTCCCTGTGGCAGGAGACAGTGCTGAAAATGAAGGCACAGCTTCAGCAGCTGAAGGGCTGGCACTGGCTGAGTGCCCTGCCCAGGAGCCCTTCTCTGAGATTCTGCTCCCCACTGCCAAGTGAGCCATGCAAAACCCACAGCTCCTGAACTCACTGCATGAATACACATTTCTAACAAGCTCATTGGAGACGCCAATGTTCCTGGTCCTAGGTTCAAATTTTGAGAACAACTGTTATAGAAAATAGAACTAGGGAATTAGAGTTAGGCAAAGGACATCTATTTTTCATTATAATTATTTTAGTAGGTAGATCAGCCCTCAAACTTGGCTGCTTATTGGATACATCTGGGGAGCTTTGAAAACTAGTGATGCCTGTTGTGATGTAATTGGTCTGGGGTGTAATCTGGTGTCGCTGGTTTTAACAGTTTTCCACGTGACTTTATGTGTGTTTAAGGTAGAAGACCACTTTTTAAATACAGGATCCAGCAGAAATAAGGTCTTCTTGAGTGTGGTTGGTAGGGTTTAATAATTTATAGTTGTAATTTGAACATTTCACCTAAAATGTCATGTGGTGTGCTTGAGTGTGATATTGTTATGTTACAGAATTACATGTTTATGATTTTGTGATAAAAGATTTCCTAATAAAAAGGGGATGTTATTAGTGCAGAACCCTGTATAATTTTCTTTTTAATTATGTGCATAAATTACTTTAATTTTAATATAAAAGTAATTATCTGTGTAATATGTATGAAAGAAGAAAAAATGCAAAACTAAGAGTCGGAAAAGGTGGGAACCTGCCTGGTCTAATCCTCAGCCATGAGCCAGCTCTGTGTCCAAAAGAAAGACACCTAATATCTATGGGCTTTAATTTTCTCATATGTATAATTATGGACTGTAATAATTACTGGACTAGTTAGTCTCAAATGTTCTTTCCAACTTCACATTTTGGGAGAAATAAAATATTACCCCAAAATTATGGGGTATAAATTGATCCTTGTGCTATAAAATATGGAAATTTTAAAAGTATACAGCAGCAAAAATTTCTCCAGGTGGTAAGTGTTAAAGTAACCAGTTCACCCTGGGAAATAAAGATGAAAACAGTTGAGCTCAATTTATACTTGATGACAGAGCAGGACATCGTTGTCATTTCTCCAAAACATCTTTTGCTAAATTGCATTCAAGATGACAAAAGGGCCCACCCTTCAGTTATTGTGAGTTATTTTCCCAATAGTAATGATAAGCAGATCCTGAATCTTCTATTGGCCCCATACCACTTTCTACAAGCAGCACCTACATGCAAGATGTCTGCCCCTGACTAATTTTAAGGGGCAGTGTGTGGTCATAAATTCAGACAAAACAAAGTAATTGATTAGAATTGCAGCTACGCTCCCTAGTGAATCCTCATTACTTATAGGTCTTACCCTGATTATCCTAGAGGCTCAGTATAATTATGCTGTCAATTCACAATCATGAATACAACAAAAGGGGATTTGGGGAATAAGGATTGGTATAGATAATCCAAGGGATTTTTAGATTGACTTCAGAATGCCCCATATAGAAAGAACTTCCAATATGCCTTCATACTTATGTTTTCCTTAGAATAATTTAAAATCAGATTTCATTTCTTGAATCAATACAGATGACTGTTATTGTACAGGTAGAGAAGGGAACTTGTTCTGAAACAACAACAACAAACCAGTTGCCCATAATTACAGATGGATTATTTAGAGTAAGCTGCACAGCTTTGTACAAAAGTAAATAAATTCATGTGCACACGTGTTTTCCTGTGACTTTGACCTCCTGCGATTTAAGGACCGTTTTTGCCCTAGTTGCAAATCAGAATCTACAGTAATCTAATGCTGGAAAAAAGGTGAATTCCAAAATAAGAGAAGGTCACAGTCATGTGCCATGATTTTGCAGGTAGTTAAAAATGAACAGAGAAGTCACCATTTGGTGGAAGGCATCTTAGGGAAGCAGCCACCTTCTTTTGGACATAAACAGAATGAAAGCTTGGTGAGCTATTTATTCCCAGATGGCTACCATAATATCTTGCTCCTTCACTGAAATGTACTACCTTACGATCTCACAGTTTTAGAATGGATGCTTTTCACTAACTCTGAGTTAATCTAATTGATTAATTTGTCCTGAGAAATTGTAAAAGACAGTCCCTTCCCTCAACTCCTCTGTTTACCCTACTTTGCCAGGTAAAACATGAATTCTTACGGAAGTTTGGCCCTTCTTGTTCACCCTACTAAAAACAATAATTGAGAAATTTCAGGTAAGGCAGGAGTGCAGCTCAGGACCAAGGAGAAGAGAGACTGGTGGGCTGGTAGGTCCTTGTTACTTCCCTGCCACCACAGCATCCACGCGTAGGGCTAAAAACTACACACCAACTTCTAGAATGCAGTCTGTATGTGAATGGAGGTTTCAGTTCTGTTTTCTTGCAGAAAAACTTTGAGTGTCATTCAAAATCATTTAAAAGACATTTATAAATAATATTAAAAAGAAGTAACTTGCACAATAAACAATAGTTCTAATTCACATTTATATAGTTTTTTAAAAATTAAAGCATAGTTTCAGGTGTATAGCACAGTGATTTGACATTTATGTACTTTAGGATGTGATAACCACAGTAAGTCTAGTAACCACTTGTCACTATAAAAAATTATTAAGATATTATTGATTATATTCCCTGTATTGCATATTACATCCTTGTCACTTATATTAAAACCAGAAGTTTGTACCTCTTTTTTCCTTCACTTTTCATCCACTTCCTACCTCCCATCATCCTCCCCTCTGGCAACCATCAGTTTGTTCTCTGCATCTGTGAATGTGTTTCTATTTTGCTTTATTTTCTTGTTTATTTTGTTCTTTTAGATACTACCCGTAAGTGAAATCATATGGTATTTGTCTCAGAATGATATCCTCTAAGTCCATCCATGTTGTTACAAACGGCAAGATTTCATTCTCCATTGTGCATATATATAAACTACATCTTCTTTTCCCATTTATCTCTCAGTGGACACCTAGGTTGCTTCAATATCTTGGCTCTTGTAAATAATGCTGCAGTGAACATAGGGGTGCACATATATTTTTGAATTAATGTTTTCATTTTCTTCAGATAAATACCCAGAAGTGGAATTGCTGGGTCATATTGTACTTTTATTTTCAATTTTTTGAGGAACCTCCATACTGTTTTCTACTGTGGCTGTACCAATTTATAATCCCACTAAACACTGCATACCAGCTTCCTTTTTTCCACATGCTCACAAACATTGTGTATAGTGCTTTAAGAGTGCTTCCACAAAAATTATCTTGTTCTTGATAACAAAGTTGTGAAGTAGATATGGTGAGTAAAAGCTCTATTTTATACATGAAAAAAACTAAGATTCAGAGAGATTAAATAAAGTATCAGCAACAGTGTACATGGTGGGAAAAGAGGAAGCTAAAAGGTTGTGCATTCAAGTGACTATGGTGACAACTACCATTTATTAAACAGTTATTATGTCTGGTCATTATGTTAAGCAGTTGTAAGGATATTATTGCATTATAAAAATTATTACTTTTTAAAATCCACAGATGAGTATCTTCAAACTAACAAAAAGGAATAAAAATAGATTTATGAAAAAATTAACTCCAGCAAACACTTTAGGGCAGAAGAGGATGAGGACGATGAGGACGTAACTGTCCTTTGCTGAACAGATACTATTTGCCAGACAATGTGCTAGGCACTTAATCTAGATTTTACCTAATCCTCACAACTACCCAACAAGGCAGCTATTATCTCATTTATACATGAAAAATATGGCACACAAAGACATTAAGTGTCTTGTTAAAGATCACATAGTTGGTAAATGGAACATTCTAATATGTATCATGTGATACCAAATATCTGGTTACACTGAATTTTTCACCCTTTAAATGATTATTGAAATCTTATGACAACTCAAACTCACCTATCATAGACCTAACTACATAACTGGTCTTTTAAAAAATGTATTTGTGTTTGCCACTACTCTTTTTAAACTATTGAATGTGAGTAGTCTTTCTCCTAGCCTTGGATTAAAACTCAGGCTCCATATTTTTTTCCTGGCCACCCTCAGGTAAAATACTACAATCACATTAGGCCATAAATAAATACAGTTCAAGTGCAGTTATTATAAATGTCCAATAACATATAGTAGTCAAAATGCCAAAATTGTTGGACCATTAAAATCTTCCCTGGGATGGTGAAGACACATTGTGGTACACAGGTGATGTGTACAGAATTGTACCCCTTCTTGAACCTATGTAATTTTATTGACCAATGTAACCCCAACAAATTCAACTTAAAAAAAGAGAATTCAACCTAGAAGAAAGGACTGGGATGCAAGAAGTAATGATGAGCAAAACAATTGGTAAATATATGGTAAATCTGAAGAATTACCTATAGTAAACAAAACAAAGGGAAAGGAAATTAAGAAGAAGTGGAATTAAATTAGAATAAAGGACAACCGTAACATGGGGAAACAAACAATAAAAGAAAGACCTCCCACCTCTTCCAACAGGGCGTGCTGCAGTCTGGATACTCGTAGTTGGGAGTACAGGCAGTCCACTCTTCTACCCCTGCTCCTCCTCCCCTAGTGAATTAACTGTGGTTTCTGGTTTTCTGTTTCCGCCAGAGTTGAAGGTGGGATGGGGAGGGGAGAAGACATGCAAGGGTGAGAAAGTGCCTACACAATCACTGTTATTGTAGGTGGCTTTGTGTTCTCTGGAACTGGATGGTGTGAATTTTGAGTTTTCTTCCTATAAGACATTTTGATTGGCTCTTTGGAAATCTCCAGCCCTGTTCCCTTGATCTGCATGAATATATTATCCTGGCAGTTGATTGATGAATTTCTCCCAGCTCCTAGAATCTTTCTGCCCTTCTTCTGAGGTCTCATCACCCCTCCAACTCACACTATTGAGCAGAATCTTATATAAATGCAATGCTGGCTGAGGCAGACGGCCTTTAAAGCTGGCTTTAACATTTGCCCTCATCACATTTCACTTTTGCAATGTGACTTTTCCACTCCTGCCATGAAGAAACGGGGTCTGTTTTCCTTCTTTTAAAAACCAGGATGATCCCCATAAAATGCAGCAAAATGTTGCTACATGATTTACAGCCCTAGACTTTCAGAGATCTTGCAGCTTCTGTTTTTATCTTTTTGGAGTTGAGTCATCATGTAAATTAGTCCAACTACTCTGCTAGAGAAAGCAGCTCAGTCAGATCCCAGGTATTCCAGCCACGCCAGGGGAGGCACTAGATATGGCAGTAAAAATATTTTAAGATTCTACAACAAAACTGAGCAGAGACACCCCAGTCAACACAACAGAGACAAACTAGCCCTGAACCTTTCCCAAATTACAGAATCATAAGCAAATAATTTTTTTTTGTTTTTAGCTCCTTTATTTTGGGATAATTTTTTTTTTAAGCAGGAATAAATAACTGATACAAAGGCTATCTGGTTTACAATAAACACTCATGTTTCCTTATCCCAGTGTACTCTGAGGGAGCAGACAGCTCCTTCACTCTGCTGCTAAAGACATTGGTTGATCTGCTTGCAGATTTCCCAAGGAGAGTCAAACCACAATCCAGTAAAGTTAAACATATACTTGATGTATTGCACCCCCAAACTCCACTCCTGGCTCAAGAGCAATGAACACATGTTCACACAAAGATTTATATGGAAATGATTAAAACAGCTATATTCCTAATTGCCAAAAGCTAGGAACAACCAAAAAATTCATCAGCTGGTGAACAGAACAAATTCATCTATGAAACAACTGATACATGAATGAATCTCAAAAGCAATATGTAAAGCGAAAGAAGGTGGATAGAAGAAGCTACATACTATATGATTTTATTTATATGACATTCTGTAAAAGACAAAATTATAGAGACAAAAATCAAATCAATGCTGTTAGTGGCTAGGAGTGTAGGGAAGAAAATGACTACGAAAGGACACCAGAGAATTTGGGGGTAATAATGTGGTGTTACTCACATGACCCTAAACATTGGTCAAAGTGCATAGGATTGCACACCTACAAAAGGGAGAATTTATATATGTGTGTGTCTATATATCTGAACTAATAATGAATTAATGAATGACAAAAGATGAATTTTAACATATATACCTGAATAAATAATGATTTTTTTAATGAATGAATAATGAATGAACACATCCACTTATACCCTTCAACCACATCAAGCTATCCAAATGGTTGGTCCCACTGAACCCTCTTTCACTGGAACTGTCAGGACCTTCACCTCAATCCCTTCGGATGGTAAAGGCTGGTAATGACGGACATCATAGCTCTCTCCAAATTAATCACCCTCAAAAATCAATTCAACTTTCCAGAAATTCAAATTTTTATATTCTTAATGTGGGTAAGTCATCTAACATATTCTTGGCTATTTCCTTTGAAAACTTGTATCTGGATTGCCTCAGCCATTGGAATGTGCCCTCTATCCAAGATACCTTGTATCTTGGTGCTCAGTTGAAATTTCTGATATAATACTCCTTCACACATGTTTATATACATTATTGTAAAGTGACACTATATAAATAATTATTTTCATGTCAATTGCTAGAAAATACTTATTTATCCACATATTTACCATTTGAAAGTTCTTTATTCCTTCCTAAAGAGGCTCTCTGAGATGCTTGATGCTGTGAATTTCTTTCTTCCTCCAAACTGAGAAAATTTCAGCCATTATTTCTTCAAATATCTTGTTCTGCTCCATTTTTTCTCTTCTCTCCTTGTGAGATTCCAGTCACGTAATGTTAGACATTTTGATATTGTTCCTCAGATCCTTGAGACTGTTAATTTTTTTAATCCTTTCTCTTTGTTTTTCAAGTTGTACAATTTCTATTGATATATCTTTGAGTTCATAGATTCTTTCTTCTAGCCTTTTCATTCTGTTAATCCCATTCAGTAAATATTTTTATACCAGATTTTTTTTATTCTATAGTTGTTATTTTTATAGTGTCTATTTCCCTGCTGGATTTCCCTTTTTTCCATTCTTTATGAGCACATTTTTCTTTACATTATTGAGCATAGTTACAGTAGTTGCTTTAAAGTTTTTGTCCGATACTTCCAACATCTGAGTTTCCTCAGAGTTCAGGCTCTGATAATTGAATTTTATCTTTAAAATTGTTCATAATTCTTGTTTGTCATCAAGTAATTATGAGTTGTGTTTCGGATATTGTGAAAAATGTATTGTAGAGGCTCTGAATTCTGTTATATCTCTCTAAAAAGTGTTGATTGCTTTGTTTTAATAGACACTTAACTTGGCTGGATACAAACTGCAAACTCCCTTCCCCTGCAACAGGCAACAGTTTAAATCTCAGTGCTCTTCTTTCAGTTGCAGTTGGCCCTCTTGAGTCTGCCTGGGTAGGTGATTCAAGGGTCAGCCAGAAGTTTAGGAAGAGCTTATACACGGATTTGGGGGCTCCTCCTCCTGGAACTCTCATTTCCTGGGTTTCCTCCTTCAATTTCTAGTGGCTGTGCTTGCCCTAAATTGTTCTTCTGCAGGTTTTCTGTAATACTGTAATACTGCAGGTTTTCTATTGGACTTCTGCCTTCCCATCTGGTACAGACTGGGGTCTGACCTCAGTCTAAAAGCTATAAAAATGAGAATCCAACCCAGCGCTGTTCCCTTCATCCAAGTATCAACTCTCCTTCAGTATCTGCCTGCTTGCATCATTATCCAACTCCTTCAGATAGTTGAATTTAATATTTTCTATGAGTTTATAGTTATAGATCAGAGGTTTGGTTTCAACAGGTTCTACTCAGCCATACCAGACCTGGAAAGAATTATTGATATAGTGTGCAAACTATTCATTCAAATGTTAGATTCCTGCCCCCATGATATCCACATATACAAGTATAATATCCTTACAAAAACATGTAGAGGGGTATTATTTTCCTCATTTTATGAAGAAAGAGACGAGGCTCAAAGAGGTTAAACAGACTGGCTTTTCCAACCAGAAAACAATTTAACTCAGGTGGTTCTAATGAAGGTTATGCTGGACTGCCTATAGAGGTAGGGGCAAAGTTAGGGAAACCAAAAGGGATGCTGAGGCACCCAGAGATTAGCAGCAAAGGGAAGCTGTTGCTACTCCCGAAGCTGAAGGGGGGATGGCAGCAAAAAGTGACCAGCGTCCCAGGAGATCTGAAGCCATGGAGGAGAAACTGTCAGGTATCAGCTGTGGTTACAGAAGAATACTGCCACCACCAGAGATGCCTCACTGAGGCATGGAAAAGGTAAGGAAGAAAACTTGGCCTCTCTCTCCTCCTACTGTCTCGTCCCTGTCCCTCCCACTGGCTGGATTCCACAAGAAGCCAACTGGCAAGAGGGCACAGGAAATGAAGATCACAGGAGTCAGCCACCAGCAGGGGTGCAGAGTAGGGCAGAAAGGGATGGGTGGATTTGGCAAACTATAAATAACCAGCACACTTGTCTAAGATGGGCCGCCAAATTTGGCAAATAAAAACACTAGATGCCTTGTTAAAATTAATTTCAGATTTTTAAGTAATTTTTTAGTGTAAGTATGTCCCCTGCAATGGGATATTCTTATAATAAAAAAAGTATTCATTGTTTACTTAAAATTTCAATTTAACGGAGTATACTGTATTTTTTTGTGGCAACTTAGTCTAGACCAATAAATAAGAGAACCTCGTTCTGAATCCAAGCCTAAGACCCAATCCCCAGCAGTCTTTCTACTCTCCACAGCTATCAGAGCCACACTGTCTGGGGTTCCTTTTCAATTTGAAACCAGAAAATTCAGACCAAATAAGGGCTTGACATTTCTCTGGATGGGAGATGAGCTTTCATAAACATTACATATGTACCCATAACAGTAGACTTCAGGAGAATTTTCCAAGAAATTCCTAAGAAAGACTAGCTAAATTTCGTAAGAAATATTAGCTAATATAAACATCTATCCCATTAGCTAAAATTTCAGCTTCAGTGCCTAAACTCTAATCTTTTAAGACAAAGAATAAGATACAAAGTATATTTTCTGCAAACATGATATCCTCTTTATATTATAGATCTTTCTTCTTCATAAGTAATATATATTTTTAAAGTACCAGCTTTGAGGTTCCTTGAAATGCAATTTACTATTTCTGCTCTAGATATGCAAAGGCTTTATTAACATGAGATGCCCTTTCTTCAGCATTCCTTTGAAGAAACCAGTCTTTATGAAAAGTGGTTAAGGTTTTTTTGTGTTTTTTTGCTTTAGTTTTAATATTTATTTATTTGTTAGAGAGAAGGGAAGGGTGGGAGAAAGGGAGAGAGAAAGAGGGAGAGAAACATTGATGGTTGCCTCTCCTATGCTCTCAGACCTGGATGGAACCTGCAGCCCAGGCGTGTGCCCTGACAGGGAATCAAACCAGTGACCTTCATCTTTGCAGGACAACACCCAACCAACTGAGCCACAGTAGTCAGAGCAAAAGTGATTATGTTTAACTAAACATAGTCTCTTGTGCTGAAGAAGCAGGCCATGCACTGACCAATCTCAGAACATTAAGACCAATCTCATAAGCATTATTTTGATCATGAAACTGGGCATTGATTTCATTGAGCTTCGGCTTAATTATGTCCATTATATCGATTCCAGGCGAACCAACATTTTGCAAAACTGTATTCAGAGTGAGCGCATAGCAGAGATATTTCTTCTGCTCTTTCCAAATCTAAAAGAGATCTAAAAATCTACATTATGAGTTAGATTTTTCTAAATGCCTAAATTATTCTTGGAAAGAAAGCTCTGTGCCAAAGAAGCTCATTGCTTTAATTCTTCAAATCAATGAGGTATAATCTATTGAATTACTGTTAATTGATATACACAGAGAATATTTTATAATTTTATTTTTAAAAGCTTATTCTGTGTTCCTTAATACACTTTCATATTCATATAACATTAAATTTGCAACATAAACATCAAAGTATGTGATTTACAACATGAATGAAATAGATACATAATTTATTATTCAAAATAAGTATAATGTTACACATATTCATTTACTCATTTTTATTTATTCTCTGATTTTTATCCACAAAATAGATGATTATGTAAAAATTTTAGTATCTACACTATAAAAACTGTGAGACAACAGAGCAAAACTATGCTTTGCCATTTTGCCATGAGTAATTGTATTTTAAAGTTCTACCACATTGCTTTTAAAAAAGCAACTTCAACGTGTTAAAGAACAGAATGGTGATAGGTAATATAATTAACAATATAATTCAGTTAGTAAACACGATGATGTGGCTTAGCACAATGTCATTGCTGGAGACTTTTATTTTGGATTGACACATTGTTAGCTACTTAGAGGGTTAATTTTAATATTAGCTAGAAATATTAATAACCACATATTTAATTGTGTGAAAGACCAGACATGGGGCCAAGTGAAGCCTCTATGGACAATTTAGCTTCCTCCACCTCATGCCAATTTTTATCAACCCTCAACCCCCAAAGAAACATGCAATCTTAGAAAAACCATTTTCTATATAAATGATGCCTTGGCACCTTCTTTCAAACAGATTGCTGCCTCAAGCTCTTCCTAGGTAGAAATTTTGGAGCCACCACTAGCAATCTGTAAATTCATAGGTTTAAATATGACAGGCTCAGTTCAAGTCTTTATTTGCTACTGTTCTCTGTTTTCAAAAAGTAACTAAAAGAAGAAAAGCATCCCAAAGTTAAAAGAAGTAAAATACTATTATCTTAGAGAGCACGAGGAGACTGCTTGTTAAAGTATGATGCAGATTAGTGTAAAGCCTAAGTAAGGTAAGGCATAAACTTAATGTAGACCCAAACTCACCATTGGAATAGATTTAATATTGTGTTGTTGGTATTTTTAAATAGCAATGTATATTTTTGGTTTGAGTTGGCTCAAGGTTTTGAGGTTGTTATGAATATAAACACTTTTGTTGGAACTCCCCTGGCTTCTATTCTTGGCCCATATTCTAATTCTGCTTGTTCTTCCTGGGTGATTTTTAATATTATTGTAATTTTAACTACACAACAGCCTAAATACTGTTGACTACCAAATCTGTGTATTTAACAGAAGCTTTACACTCATATCCAACTATCTCCTAAAATCTCCACTAGCTATGCCAATCTCAACTTGTCCAAAACTAAATTCATGATATCTTACTTATACTTACTTCTCCTCTTATAATTACTTAATTGTTGGGACACTGTCTACTTGATCACCCATGTTAGAAACTTTGAATCTTTCCTATCCTTCACCCTCCCTACGTTCAATAAATTATCAAATCTCTCCACCTAACCTCCTAACCTCCATCTGTTTAAGCCTTTTCTTCTTTCTACCACCTCATTGTGCAGACCCTCATTTTTGCTCCCCTGGAAATACGGCCTCCTAACTGGTCTCTCTGCCAACAATTCTGTCCCCCTATAATCGTCTCCTCCACTGCTGCAACATTCTGAAATGCTACCAGTGTGTCCTAAAATGCAAATATGTCTGTATCATCCATCTATCTAAAATCTTCAATGGTTTCCGAAAGATACATACATTACTTTTCAAAGTGTGCGTTTCAGAACTCTAGTCCCAAAAGATGGCATTTCTAAGTGTTTCATGGTCAGAAACTGTGTAGTATGTCCTTGTTTTGGAGAGTCACAAGGCACACTAGCATATTTAAGTTTCTAAGAGACTCTACATTAAAAGAATCTTTTGATCCAGTGTTTTCCAAACCTCCCCCCACAGAATTCTTCTGCCAGGAACAAAATATTCCATCAAGAATCTGCTAGGAAAGCTCCTTAACATGTCACACGAGGCCTTGCATTAATCTGGACGCCGCCCAACTCTTCAGCCATCACTTCTCTCCACTCCACACTACCATTCTGCTCTCTGGTTCCACTGAAGCATTGTTTCTCAGTCCATGGCCCTACCTCAAACTACTGCTTCTTCCTTCTACCTTTCTTTGATTGAATTCAAAAGCAGCTTCCTGCAGAAAACTTTGCTTAAGGCCTTCTGTGCTTCCACAGCCCTGCAAGCTTGCCTCTCCCATTACACTTACCATATCCATTTATGAATCTCGCTCCCTTACTAGACTATATGCCTCCTGAAGGTGGTGAGTACACTTTACTCATCTTTGTATCCCCAGCATAACCACAGCACTTAGCATTTAGTAAGACTGAAATGAAATAAATAGTGCCTGGCCCATGCAGCAGGAACCCATAAATAAATCCCATACATGTTAGTTGAACTGGAAACAGATTTCCCTCAACCATAAAGCACTTATTTGAAGATCTTATTTGAAGACTGAATATAAATCAATTATTTCAATGACGACTTTTATCTGATGCACTCGATACATTTTTCATACTCACCACTGTGCCTTCAGACACTGTTGCCCCTTTTACTATACTTTGACAGCACATACCATGTTGTTGTTCCACAGACCTTTAAACTGGTGGCCCTGCATTCAGTTTCTTTGCAAGCTAAATCTTTCAGATACATAGAACTGAGTAGGCAAAGGAAAGAGGATGTGGTTTAGGAGCCCCTGGACTGGTTCATGAAAGGGTATAGTGAGGTAAATTAATGCTGACACAGTGCCCTGTGACAAAATAGCAGGCTGGCCTAAGAAAACGATCACAAGCAGCATATGTACCGGTTGGGGAAAAGCAGAGCATTCCAGATGGCTATGTGACAGCTGAACTTTTTAAACAGACTTTCAGAACAGAGGAAGGAAAAAATCTGTTATCTGGGTCATTTTTAACTCTCTGGGATATCATCTAAAGTTACTGCTTTTAAGCGCCCAAGATTCTTGACTGGTAAATATCGACTATTTCATTGTAAGGCGAGTCATGCTCTTAAAATTGGAGGCTGGATGGATGTTTCCCAAAAATTATGCTAGAGTACCTTTTCCCTTATAATTCTGTTCCCTTTTACTTATCATACATCACCTATCATTTCTATTACACTTCTGCAGAAAATCAAACCTATACTTATCTGTGGGTTAGTGAGAATTTATGTATTTGAATCCTTTAATATTTCAAATGAATCAGCCTTTAATTTAAATACCCCTTGCAACCTTTAATGGATGCCTTCTGTCATGAAATAGACGTATCTGCTGACAAGGGAACCTCGGTTACTCTATCCAGTTGTGCAGGGATGATCCTTCTCTGATCCAATGGCACATGATTTCTGAATCTCATCACACGGCAATCACACGTGCTAAATTTCACCATGGCATTACACAGTGTTCTGATAAGGGCCCTTTGAGAGACTTCTACTCTATAAATCCCAAGCATGTGGGAAGACAACAAAAATGGAGCATCACTAACTGCTCTAGTCCCCTGAGACAATAAAAAATGCTCCTAGGATTATAGAGGAAGCCTCGGCATGGCCACCTGGTTGGAGGTGGGACCTGCAGCTTGGCTGCTCTTTTCTAGACTTAGAAACTGACAAAGATTAAGGGGAAAAAGTTTTTTCTTAAAGAAACAGCAGAGAGAAAAGCGTACTAGACAAGAGAGGGCAGACACAGCAGCTTCCTTTTCTTTTTCTTTCTTCAAATCTTCCTCTTTTGTCTTTCATTTAAATGGGATCCTGAGGATCCCCCTGACACCTCCCCATTGTACTCTGTCCCTTTGTATGCAACTCATCTCTTTACTTGGTTATTTTGACACCATCCCAGCTCCACACCAAAATGCTTCTTTTTCCAATATAATAACAAATTTTTTTGAGATGGAAGGTTTATGTAAATGTATATAAGTTCATAATCGCCCCTTTTGTTTGGAGTATTTTTTTTACTTTTCCATATTATAATCATTTTGCAAACTGTTATAATTCCCCTTTTCTTTCTTAGTCATTATCATTTTATATGACTTTCCTGTCCCTGTAATTTTTAGAACCCATTTCCATTCCAAGCTGTTAAATACATTTTGAAGTCCCACTGTATCTTCCCTCACATATACATCTAAACTGGTATGTACTGTGTTTTATTTCTCTGTCCTCATTCCCATTGACAATGCCTCCCAATTTAAGTCACCAGTGGGCTTCATTATCATGCTCTTTGCCTTCTTTGGAGTCTAGATAAGGAATAAAATGTCCAATAGAATAAATATGACCGTATTCTGACTCCTGTGGCACTCAGCCAGGCATCTTGGCCCAACAGGTTCATTTTCACTCTTTGCCTGTGGCTGAAAAGTATTGCCCAAATCAGCTGAAGCCAGCCTTTAAATGAGATACATTACTTCATTAAAAAAAAAAGTCTCAGAGAACAAAAAGTAGCAGCCTATACTCCTTTTTTTGTTTAGAAATTTTAGGTAGAAAAAATTATTCAGTACCACTGATATAATCCACTTTTTATAAAAGGCAGCATGGTTTGAGATTCTATTCTACCTAATGTTTACACATGTTCTCGCATTATTTGATGTCGGACTTGCAGGGTCTTGCTTTTGGCTTTTTGCCTGGCTTTGTTTGATGTGTTTATGGGCTTTGATGGTGTGTATCTAACGCCTGCAATTGGGGCAACTTGATATTGTGGGAAATTTATGAGATTAGCAGCTGTGAGGCCTGGATTCTAATCTAGCACTGCTATAAAACTAGTTATAATCTTGGATAAATCAATCAAGTTTCAAGGCTTGATTTTTTTCATCTGTACGATGAAGATTTGGATTTATTAAATCTCTGTGTATTCTGAATCTCTGACTGTGTGTGTCTGTGTTTGTAAGACTTCCTTCCTTGGGATCAGTCCTATGGGAAGACCGAGCAGAGGCTGCCAGTGCAACTGGACTTACGAGCCTCTGAAAGGTTCGTTGAACAAGAGCTTCCACAGATCTCTGTCTTCTCTCATGTGGCTTTAAATTCCATATTAAGGAGTTGTTAGCATCAGTGATAGCCAGGGAAAAAGAGGTGCCATCTCCAGAAGGCTTTGATTAACTAATATATATACATGTATTTTTTTTACCCTTGGGTATGTATGGTTCACTCATGCTCTCTCTTTATTGGATATTAATTTCTTCAATAATTGAGGCAACTCTTTAGAATCTGAAAGTGTGAAGGGCAAAACAATAAACACATCTTGCCTAGGTAAAGGACTAGAACATTTACAAAGGACTTTTACACCTATCTCAATGAAAGGGCAAGCAGCCAGGAACCATGGGAGTGAATGGTCACTGACAAATGCCACTTAAAAGATAAGACAAGCTTCCATAGCTGCTGAACACAGGCCATTGACTGAATAAACTTTGGATGATTCTTTTATTCCCATTTGGTATGCTCCCTCCTTTTTCTTTTTTTTCCTCTTCCTTTTACCCACATGCAGCCCTACAAAGTGCTAAGTATCCTCTCCCTGCCACTGAACTTTCCAGAATATCCCACCACAGAATTCTGCCTGGAATTGCATGCCCTGTCAGCTTGACAGCTGTAGGTCTTTACCAAAACTGCTGAAATATTCTTCATCAGAATGTCCCAGTCCAATACAGTAAACCACAGTTGTGTGTCAACAGATGCTACTTTCCTAGATAAAATAAAGTAGGTTTTATAGGAAGAAAAACAAAAGGATGTTTTAAAAATATGTTGCTTTATAAGAATTTTAAGGGCTGAGTCAGTTGGTTAGGGAGATACTTGAGATGCTTAGGGAACTGTAGCAATCTTCAGATAGTACTGGAAAAGGAAAGCCTACCAGTAGAATAGATTTTAATAAATTGAATAATATATAAAGTCATATACCTTTTGTCAGAGTTTGTCTTCTCACATTCTATGTTCCAAACTTGTTAAAGACATATATTATCCTGAATTCAAGTGATAAATATATTTATGAAATTGTCCTAAATACTATGATTAACCACTTTCCAAGATCCCAGCCGGTATTTCTATAGCATGACCCCTCTAACCTTGAATTCTTTCTCATTGTACTTTTCTTCTCATCATAAAAGGATGTATATTTGTTGTAAGATTTTAGGAAATACAGGAAAGTATAAATAAGCAAAAGGCAGTAATCCAAGTAAATAATCCAACTAACCATAGAGAATTATTATTAATATCTAGTGGTGTATTTCTTTTCAGTCTCTTTTTTCCTAAAAACTCTAACAATTTCTATATTAATTATAATTATATATGTCACAGTTAACCAATATCTTAAAAACAAATGTGTTTATCCATCCTATGTATGTAACATCATTTATATGCTGACTTTCTTAATTTTACACATTTAAATTATTCAAAATTTTAATTCTAAGAAACAGTGAAAAAATATAAAAACTTAATCCCATCTCTAAATATTGCCACAAAAATTCCTTTAAGTATATAATTATTGGTTAAGAAATGTAGATATTTCAAGATTCTTGATAGCTTAGTGAAAACATGCTAAAACACTAGAAACAGTAAATATGTGGGTAGGCATAAAAAGTAACTGATAAATATTTTTCTTTCCTATTTAAAAGGCATGACTTTTAAAGCAAAAAAAAAAAAATCCCACTGCATTAATGGATTTATAACAAATATAGATGCAATAAATATGATGACAGTACTAAGGACAGGGGTAAATGGAATTACCCTATTGCAAGTTTGTACCTTTTATCTGCAATAAGTCAATACTGCTCCAAATGATTGGGATAAGTTAAGAATGCATTTCTTAAACCCTAGAGAAACTGGAAAATAATGAAAGGACAGGTAGTTAGAAAGTCAACAGAAGGATTAAAACTAAAATATTCAGTACTAAAAATGCTAACAAATATTCAGTTAACACAGAAGAAGGAAGGAAATAAGAAACAAAAGAACAAAAAAGGCAACGACAAAAATAGCAAAATGAGAGACCTAAATACATATAGCCATATGATTAATGATATTAAAGAAAGCAAACTAAACACTCTGCTCAGAAGGCAGAGACTGTAAAAAAGCAAGTACTAACTAGATGTTATCTACATGAGGTGCACTTTAAATACAAAGAAAAATCGAATTAAAGCCAAAAAAAGAGAGGGAAAGTACCCCATGCAAACAGTATACACAAGAAAGCAGAAGTTGTATTAATATCAGACAAAATAGACTTCAAGAAAAGGAGTGTTACTAGGGTTAAAAAGGGATACTTCATGATAATAAAGGATCAATATATTAGGAAGACATGACTGTTTTGAATGCATATGTAGTTTGCAATGGATGGTGAATTTTCAATGAAAACTCCATTCTAGGAAAGGAGGAGTATGAATTTTGGCTGGACAGCTCGCCTTTCCTGCCACAAGCAGATTACTTACCCTCTGCAAAACAGTAGAATACTTTATAAGGCTGTCGTGACAATTAAGTGACTGCCCCCAGTAAACATGTAATCATGTGGGTTGTTGTTGATGCTATTGTTACTCTCATCTTGTGGCAAATGGTACAATAATCAACATATTCATAGATTAATAACTCAGCTAAAATAGTTGTTTGTGTTGACAAGGAAAATAATTCCTAAAGAAGGGCTGAAGCAAGTAGAATGCCTCCTACCATGTGTCATTATAGCATCAGGGACATAGGAGTAGGACTCTAAGAGAGGAAAATAACGTTACAGGTGCTTGGGTATATGTGGGAGGGGGACGGGGTGGAGGGAGGTCTAAAGGGAATTTGGGTCTGGGGTGAGACTAGAGAGGACTTGTATAATGAAAAGATTAAATTTGCTGTGTGGTGTTGGTGTTAAATGTTGCCTTCTCTGCCATCTGTCATGAAAACATCAGCACAATCTACATTGCTTACCAACTTGGTTAGGATCAAGTTCATGTGAGAGAAGTCAAGAGATAGTCCAGAGCTAGTATGGTTCTCTACAGCATATCAAGACCCATCCAGTGTTCTGCTCTTTTGTCTTAGGTATAGTCCTTTGTCATCTTGGTCCAACACGAGTTTGGGAGTACCAGTCACCACAACTGCATTCAAAGCAGCAAGATGGAAGAAGAAAAAGAAGGGATACATACTCTTTCAAGATTTTCCAGAAATACTACATAGTAATTCCTCTTAAACTTCATTGTAAAAAACTAATCACATGGTCATCCAAGCAGAGTGGTAGACTAGGAAATGTAGTCTTTCAGCTGGAAAACAGTATGCCCAACTATAATTCAAGGTTCTCTTATTGAAGAAGGGGACTTACCAATACTTGCAGGTTGTTTGTTGAGTATGTTCATGTGTGGGGGAAAAAGATATGCATGATAGGTGGGACTATAGAATGCAAAGTAAAAGCTTGTCAATGAAAACGAGTTTTGTAAGAGTTGGACAGGTCACTAAAAAGTTTCCTTCTTTTTCATTAAATCCCTTTACAGTGACAAGCCAGCACATAACTATTCCCTGTAAATTTTCATTTTACCCTTAGCCCTCCCATTAGATTTAGCTTCACTGAAGGTTTTGTAGGCCTATAGATCTAGTGTAAGAAGGATGACACTGCAAAAAAGACTTCATAAAGATATTACCATAGTGCAAACATTTTTAATATGATAGTGGAATAGGTACTTTAAGTATACATTCTCACCTAGCCTAATGTTCTAAAGGTCTGCAGTACTGAAACTCTTTGATCTGACTCTTAATGGGCTACCTCAATTCTGAATTTGGGCATTTGTGAAGTATAAGGAAGGCATTAGGATGTCGCATCCACTCATTTGAATCGTTATTTGGTGTATAGATCCCTAGCATTACTTGTTTGGTAGTGTAGTGGTAAACTAAAGTGAAAGTAGACTTGAACTGAGTCATCATCCTCATTAATCTTTGAACTTGGATTGGATTTTATAAACTGCCCCGGCTCAAGGAGGAAAAGATTATGCTATATGCATTTCCAGCGGTTTTCCTGCACTTTCTTTTCTGCTATATTTTTATATCATTAGGCCACCCATGTATGTATGACCAGGCCAAAAAGAAAAGCTGATGATGCTTCCCCTCTGTTTAATGATGCTATTCGAGGTTATCACCCAATATCTCCATCCTTTCATTCAACAAATACTCACTGAACATTGACTATATACTAGGCAGTGTGCTCAGTGCTGGGAAGACAGCAAAGAGCAAGTGCTTAAAGGTCTTTTCAAAAATGCCTTTCCTGAAAGTATCATCTAAAGTAGTTTCCTTCTGTGTCTCTTATTTGTTTTATTCATAATCACTTTTTAGCAATCTGTCATTTTACTTCTTTTTAGGGTTAACCCTAAGTTCAATGTGGCCAGAGAGATTGTTTCTTTCCCAGTATCCCAGTATCTAACACAGCGTAATATGTAAACACTTAAATATTTGACTAATTAACTAGCATAACAGACCCTGAATACATAGTTGTGGTTTTTCTGATTCGAGTTCAGACTTTAGAACAAAGAAATTATCCAAAAAAATCTTGAGAAAAATATCTTTAATAATTTAATCATTCAGTTCATGAATCAAGTCGGCACTTTCTACAATGATTCTAATAACTAGTACAGGTTTTATTCAAAACAAATAGATTGTTCCAATCTTCCAACATAATTTTTACTTTTTTGTGCTAAACACTATTAGATTCAATTTACCAGCAGGTGGCGCTCCAAAGTAAAGTGGTACATACTACTGTCCACCCTCTCCTATTAAAAAAAAAACAAACTATTTTTCATTGGTTATAGGTTAATTAGTAAGTGGTCATTAATGAGAAAAGTCTTTCACATTTTTCTTTCTAATAAATTCTTCACTGTCTTGGCATTTAGAGAATTCTTGTTACAGAGGAATCCCTAGCCTCATATGTAACAAGCAAGTAGTTCTAAGGAAAGAGTTAAAAGTAAAAAATTATGTTACACTCCAACAAAATTTATAACTGAGGAGAGGTAAAATGTAAAACAAGGTAAAAGGAAATGGGAAAGTAAATTGCTGTTATGTTTTTCCAAATCAACTTGTTTAGAGATAAAATTTGAACCAAGTAATTGGCAATCTAGGTTATTAAGTTACAAGTTCTTCAAAAATAATTTCATTAAGTCTTCCTATTACATCAGATGGTTAGAATATTCCATTTTACTTATATCCATTATTACATTATTATATTATCTGTGTTATGAAAGTATGATAGTAAAGTTTTATATAGAGAGAAAGGCCAAGTATCTGTCATATATGAGGCTTCACGAAAAACTTAAGATGCACGAGCTTATTTCCTGTCTGATCTTCACACCAGTCCTGTCAGGTATACCAGGTGTTTTTGTCCTCACATTGGAGATGACTCAGAAAGGTCAGGTGATCTAAGTAAGCTAACTAGCTAGTAAGTTGCAGAGAATAGAATAGAACCCAAAACTTTTGACATCTTCAATGCTCATTTTTCTATATCAATTAACCTTTCTTTTTATGCATCTAAGATTTCTTCTATAGTGTTTCAACAGCAATTCTACATACAGCATAAACATTTCAGAAAGAAATTTTAAAGGTAACAATGACTGTACTAGTTAAAAAAATATGTGTTCAAGTTCAAGGAAAAATACAATTTCTCTACTTCCCTTCCCAAAATTTCTCAGGCTGCTTAGAATTCCCATAGTAGTAATTCTTCTAGGCTTAAGGTCAGTTGTAATACTAATAAGTTGTCTGAAAAAAGTCAAACCATTTTCATTCACTAATGTTTTAGCAAGAATTTGTTTATTACATTATTAACACTAATTACTTGGCAAAAGCTTAGGGAAATAAGGCAGAGGACCTGGCAATTTTGTTGGAGAAAGTATAAGGCGGACATTAAAAGTGAGGATTATGGAAAGAAACAAGGCACCAAAGAATATACACTGTATGATTTCATTTTTAGGAAGTTCAAGAACAGGCAAAGCTAGTCCATGTAAAAGATACCAAAATGGTGTTTATCTTTGGAGGATTGTCTACTGTGAGGGAGCATAAGAGAACTTTCTGAGCTAAGAATGTTCTGCTTGTTACTACACAGTATATAACATCAGAATTTATAGATCTGTATATTAAAGCACTGTTCACTTTATTTCATGTAACTTATTCCTTAATTCATAAAATCTTTTTAAAAGTGAGAGCTCTGACGTCTAACAGAGTTAACCAAACCAGGGTCTGCCATTTGTTAGTTTTAAGATACTACACGTTACTTAAATTGTCTAAGCCATAGAAACCTTGGAAAATTGAGATAATAATATCTATCTAGTGTGGTTGTTGCTTGGGTTAATAAAGCTGACATACTTGGTGCTCAATAAATCTGGCGATCACAATTATCATTATTACTACTATTATTTAAAGGGGGAAGAGGAAAAGTAGGAAACAAAACAGAGTAGCCACATTCAGTAAATAAGACTAGATTAAATAAATATTACCAAAAGGCAACCTTGGAAACTTGTGGACAGAATGAAATCATGATGCCTGAGGCTTGAGAAACAGTGCCAGTATAATCTGGTAAATTTAGGCTCTTGAAGCCAGATTACCTACATTTGAATCCAGACTCTGCCACTTTGTAGGTGTGTGATGCTGTCCAAGTTCTTTAGCCTCTATATGAAAAGTAGGGATATTGATATTCACTTTACATAGTTTTTGCAAAGGAAAGGCATTTGCAGTGAGGGAAAAAAATAATGAATTTTAGAACTCATAATTTAAATACCTGTAGCATATGTACCACTGAGATGAAATAACACCAGTGTTTTTTTTATCTTGGTTGGGCCGTTCTCATCATTCATGTCTCTGTTTAAAAGTCATGTACTAAGAGAAGCCTTCCTAACTATTCTATCTAAAGTAGTGTATTCGTTTCCTGGGGCTGCCATAACAAACACAAATCGTGTACCTTAAAACAATAGAAATTTACTCCCTCACAGTTCTGGAGGCTAGAAATCCAAAATCAAAGTGCCAGCAGGGCTTTGCTCTCTCCCAAGGTGCTATGGAAGCAACCTGCCTTACCTTTTCTAGATTCTGGTGGTTGCTGGCAATTCTTGGTGTTCTTTGGCCTGTAGATCATCACTCTAATCTCTGCCACTTTCATCTGTCTTTCTCCCATGTGTCTGTGTCTCCATTTTCTTTTCATAAAGACACTAATTGCAGGATTTGGGCCCACTCTAATTCAATGTGACTTTATCTTAACTAATTACATCTGCAAAGACCTTATTTCCAGTAAGGTCACATTCTGAAGTTCCAGGTGGACATGAACTTTTTTTTAGGGACACATTCAACCCAATACAAGTAAATTTCACCAATAAGACAAAAATAAAGTAGTTCAACACACTGTAACCATTCATTACTAAAAGCATATATATTCTTTATAGCACTCTTTTTTTCACTTTTTGATTATCTGTTTTTCCAACCTAGAATCTAAGCTTCCTGAAGATAAGAACCGGAATAGTACCTGGCATTCACAGAGGTTCGAAAAAATATTTGACTTAATGAATTCATTGATTCTGACTGGAAAAATAAGGAAGGATAATTCACTATAAAATAAAAAATCTGGTGTGAGTGGGTGGAGGTGGAGGAGGGTGTAACAAGGATAAATGGTAATGGGGAAAAAATACAGTAAAAAATAAACTATTTAAAAAAAGGTTAATAGCCATTGCCCAGAAAGTTTTCCACCACTTTCAAGGCACATTTTTACTGTGATCAGTAGGTAACCAGAGTAAGTCAGTTGAATATTACCAAAATGAGCTGATCAACCAAGTGTTCCAGCCACAGCATGGGCCTAAATGACATTCCGAATGCCGGGATTTGTAAGTATTACTTCAGAGATTACAAGAGGTGTCAGGGGATGAACCTGGGAGGGAGCACAACCTCCACCTCCCATTGGCACCCTTGCTTCAACCATCCTCATCTGTTTTATGTAGTTTTGTTTGAGAAAAAGAAACAGCTTTTTTCCCCTTAAGTTTGAAAATCACTGATCTAAAGATAACAGCTTTTTCTCTCAGATATTTTGTTGGAATAGGTTGTCTCTTAGAGGGAAAATAATTGCTATTTGGTATTGCCCTCTTGATAAGGAGAGCTAATTTATAACCTCACACTTACCTTGGAATGTCTTAGGTGGATTTCAAGGGCAATCATTTGGGTGGTTGATTATTTTTTAAAACTTGAACTACTTAAAAACCACTTTCAGTTGACATCACAGATTTGAAAATTCACTGTAATATTTGGATCCCAACTATACAAAATGTAGAAGAGCTAAAAGAGTGTGCATTTAGGAGTCAGCTACAACTGGGTATGAAATGATCTCAGTCATTTCTAATGTGGCATTTCCTGGCTTAAGTCATTTCTTTTCGTTTCTTACCTGCAAAATAGGGATCATGTTAGTTATTTCATAGGATTACTATAAGAATTACATAAATTATGTAAAAGCATCTTGAATATAGTAGGTACCTAATAAATGTTAGTTTCTTTCCTTCAAATAGTATATTTAAAACTTTTTTCAAGAATTTGTCATAGCATCTGTCTTAATTTCAACTTTCTCATATGGAAAACTGGTGTTCTATTTGTTACTTAGTAAAGTTAAAACTTTGTTTATATTTTGCTTCCTATATATACTTAATTGAAAGTTACCTCAAATCAGTAAGTGGCTAAAAGCCTTCCTAAAAACATAATTCAAAGAGGTAAAGTAATAAATGATTTATATCTCAAAATATATACATTTCCTATCTTGATTTACAAGTGATGTTTTGGAACTGGCCTAAACCTAATGACTGGGCATGATGCCCTATAAACAGATGGATTGGAAAGTGCAGGTGCCAGAAATCCAGCATGGCCACAGTTCAAGTACAGTGTTAAAATGGTGACAGTTCTTGTAATTGGTCATCTGTTCCTAGTAATAACTAAGTCTATCAGAAACAGAAAACATCCAGGTCAAGATGGCAGCATAGGTAAACACAGCTTGCCTCCTCACACAACCACATCAAAATTAAACTAAAATATAGATCAACCAGCATTCAGAACCATCAGAAACTGAGTTGAATGGAATTCTAACAACTACGGAATTAAAGAAACCACATCCATCCAGACTGGTAAGAGGGGTGGAGATGAGGAATGGGCTAATGGATAAAAATTCAGGAGGGATCCCTTGGGAACAAGGAGTCCCAGTCCTACACCAGGTCCCCCAGCCCAGGTTCCAGTGCAAGGAAGATAAGTCCCCATAACTTCTGACTACAAAACCAAGCAGGGATAGAGTCGATAACAGAAATTTCTAGAGTCCCAAGCAGGTCCCTTTAAAGAACCCACACATGGACTTACCTACTCAGACTCACTCCAGCATCAGGGTAGCAGCTTGAAAGACACCAGTGACATACAGGGTAGAACTGAAGTGTCTGGCATCATGGCACAAGCTGAGGGACCACTTTCTCCCAGACAGAAACAGGGGACAGAGGCCATTGTCCCATTTCTGAACCTTCCCACCACAGAGCTACAGAGCTGGCAGGCAGATGCCTTATCTGAGACTCCATCAACCTGGCTAACACTATTTGCCTCACTCTGGAGATCCCTTGAGACTCCATCCCACCCAACTTATGGGCCCACCCAAGATATGAATGTCTGGTCTTGGCTCAAGTATCACAGCTTCCTAAACAATAAGCAATAGCCAGCCTCATTAAGTGCCTAGCCTTCAGCCCTATAACTCTTGCTAAGGAGCCCTGGGCCCAGCATTAGTAGCAGCCAGCCTAGATTCATGGCTTGCTTCACCTGGGAATCTCCAAGCTCAGCACAAGGAGGAGCCATCCCAGATTCCTTTATAGCTAAGGCAGAGTAGTCCTAAGCAGGACACAGGAACTACTGAACTTAGGGCTGACCTTGGTCTGTATCACCCAGGAAACCCCAGAGTTTGTGCAACAGTGGAAAACTACAGATCATGTCGAAGCACCCCCACCCTGCCCCTGCACAGCTGATCCTCCACCAAAGGCAGAGATTGGTGGTCAATGGTCAAAGTCAGTCCTTACAGCTAACTGGCCTGGGTAAACCCCTCCAATTGACTTGTCAACAGAAGTCAAGGCTCAACTACAACAGGAGGGTGTACTCTGCCCACACAAAGGGCACACCTCAGATACCTAGCTTGGGTGATGGGGAAGGCTGTGCCACTGGACCCTACAGGATACCTACTATATTAGGCCAAGTTTCCAAGACAAGGAGTCATAGTAACTCTATCTAATATATAGAAACAAACACAGCGAGGCAGCCAAAATGAGGAGAGGAAGAAACATGGCCCAAATGAAAGAACAGATCAAAACTCCACGAAAGGAACTAAAGAAAATGGAGATAAGCAATCTGTCAGATGCAGAGTTCAAAACACTGGTTATAAGGAAGCTCAGGAAACTTAGTGAGGACCTCAACAGCATAAATCCAGTCAGATCCAGTCAGAAACAAAGATCCAGTCAACCCATAGATCCAGTCAGAAACAAAGAATATGCTAATTGAAATAAAGAACAATTTACATGAAACAACTGTAGAGTGGATGAAGCCAAGAATCAAATCAATGACTTGGAACATAAGGAAGCTAAAAGCAACCAATCAGAACAACAAGAAGAAAAAAATCCAAAAAAACAAGGATAGTGTAACCGGCTTCTGGGACAACTTCAATTGATTCAACATTCACATCTCAGGGATGCCAGATGGAGAAGAGAAAGAGCAAGAAATTGAACATCTATTTGAAAAAATAAATGAAACAAAACATCCCTAATTTACTGAAGAAAATAGACATGTAAGTCCAGGAAGTTCAGAGTTCCAAACAAGATGAATGGAAAGAGACCCGCTCCAAGACACATCACAGTTAAAATGCTAAAGGTTAAAACATAAAGAGAGACTCTTAAAAGCAGTGAGAGAAAATCAGTTAGTTACCTATAAGGGAGTTCCCATAAGACTATTAGCTGATTTCTCAAAAGAAACTTTGTAGGCTAGAAGGGATTGGGAAGAAATATTCAAGGTCATGCAAAGCAGGGACCTACAGCCAAGATTGCCCTACCAGCAAAGCTATCATTTAGAAATGAAGGGCAGATAAAACGGTTTCCAGACAAGAAAAATCTAAAGGAGTTCATCACCAAACCATTATTATATGGAATGTTAAAGGGACGTACTTAAGAAAAAGAAGATCAAAACAATGAGCAAAAAATGGCAGTACATCCATATCTACCAACAATTGGATAGAAAAAATAAACTAAACAGCAAGAAAAAAGGAGATAGAATCATGGATACATGGAACATTTTGATTGTTGCCAGATGGAAGGGCAGTGTGGGGGAACGGGTTTAGAGGTGAGGGGATTAAGAAGTACAAATAGGTAGTTACAGAATAGCCAAGGGAATGTAAAGTATGGTATAGAAAGTGATGTAGCCCAGAACTTATACACATGACCCATGGACATGAACAATGGTGTGGGGATTGCTTGAGGGTTGGGGGGTGCTGGGTGGAGAGGATTAAGGGGGAAAATTGGGGCAACTATAATAGCATAATCAATAAAATGTAATTAAAAATAGGCAACATTCTGAAATGCATGAATGTTTATTTAATATTAAGCAGCAATTTGTAATTATTTAGTAAGCAAATATTTGTGTTACCCTTTAAACTCTATCAGTGTGCATCTGATGTAGAGAATCTCCTTTCTATTGTTATAACTAAAAAATACCAATATAAGTTGTTAGTGTATGGTAATAGTTCTGCTTTTCTAGTTTCTGCCTTTCAAGTTTCTCCTTTCTACTTCAAATTAGCAGAATTATTCCTAAAATCAATAGGCAGAGATTTCTAAATAAAGTAGTAATAATATTTGCAATAATACAACAATGAGGATGTTCATTTTAGTGGTATTTTCTAAATGATTTTTAAAATTTATTTCTAGATAGGGGGAAGGGAGGGAGAGAGAGGGAGAGAGACATCAATGTGTGGTTGCCTCTCGCATGCCCCTCCCTATGGACCTGGCCTGCAACCCAGGCTTGTGCTCTGACAAGAAATCCAACTAGTGACCCTTTGGTTTGCAGGCTGGCACTCATTCCACTGAGCCACACCAGCCAGAACCATTTTAGTGGTATTTATAATGGAAAATGCTTGGATGGTCAACAGTAGGGGACTGGTTAATAAATTATTCTATCTGTACAATGGCTAAATTATGTTATATCCAAACTGTACTATATGGTCACTAATATTATTTGCTGAAGAATACTTACAGAAAATGGGAAATGATCATAATATTTTACCATGAAAATATATAACACAAACTGTTATAAAAATAATATTTCAACAAATAATGCACTAAATAATTTGGGATCTCTTTATTCTATATTCAGAATCTGATCATTTGTCATTACCTCTGCTATCGCACTGGTCATCATCTGCTTTCCCCTGGACTATTGCTATAGCATCCTAACTGGCCTGCCTGCTTTTTGTCCTACTTCATCAGATTTTCTTTACAAAAGAGATCATGTCATTCCTCTTCTTCAAATTCTCAATGACTTATCTCACTTAGAGTAAAAGTCAAAGCTACCAAAATAGCTTATAGTGATCTTTGTGACCGAAACCTGTACCCTTTTCCATAGGACTCTCTCCACTCTCACTTCATTACCTCTCTTGTCTCCTACTGCACTCCCACTTGGTCACTCCTTTCTAGTCTTACTGGTCTTCTTGCTGGACCTTGAAAACAGGAAGGCTTCACATATGCAGTAGCTTCTTGCCTGGAATGCTTTTCCCCCAGGTATTCAATGGCTGATACTCTTTCTCCCCTCAGGTTTCCATTTAGCCACTTTTTCAGAGAAAACTTCCTTTCATCCTATCTAGTACTGCAATACACCCAACCACCCCATCCCTTCCTTACCTTGGATTCTCTATGTTCCTTCTTTGCATTCTTTTTCTTCCTAGTACTTAACCACATCTAACATCGCAAAATTTTACTTATGTATTTTTGTCTATTGCCTGCATCACTCTCTGTAGAGTTTCAGCTCCATGAGGCAGTGATTTTGGTCTACTTTGCTAACTGAGGTATCTGGCACATAGTAAATTGCTAGAGAGAAGAAACTTCATTCAGTGATCCAATTTCTCAAAACCAAGAGTAAGCTGTTAAAGTCCAAGAGTGCAATTTAGGAGAGTTGAAACTGAAGTTCTATATTTATACAGCCATTAGTCTGTTTTACAAAGAACTGTCACAATGAGACCTATAATGCCTCTTTATCAATTCCATCCACTAATTAGTGCCAACCTAAAAATCCATACCAGAAGTTTAAAATAATCAAGTTAGTTTGGCTTTATTAACTGTTGTAAAGCCTTTAAATAGAGAAGGGCTATTAAACCTGTTGTAATAGATTAGGTTGAAAGGTTCTTGGTCAAATTCCACTTTCCACATTATAAGAGTATGTAAACTACAGAAGGAGACTTGACTTTTGGTGGTAAACACACAATATAATATACAGATGATGCATTATAGGACTGTACAGTTGAAACCTAAGAAATTTCACTAACTAATGTTGTCACAATAAATTTCAACAAAAATTAAAAATAAATAAGAAGAAAAATGATGGGAATTAGAAAAAAGACTATGTAAACTAAACAAGTTTGATCAAGCACATTGCAATTTAACTGCTGTACTTTTTTAGGTTCTAAAGTCATAAGCTTGTGTGACAAATGAGAAATGTGTGTATACTATGTGTGTGTCTGTTTCCCCAATTATTTGTCTAGTGATTATTATAGCTTAGGCCATTAAGCAGTTATTTGGCATAATACTAGGGTTCCTATACTAAAGTGTAATTTTTTATTAGTGAGGCCACAAGAATATTCTCCTAAAACTATCAAAAATCAAGCTGATGCCATCACCTTATAGAAAATATGATCTAAGTCTGCTTATTAAAATTTCATCCTTTTATCAGAAGTGAAAAATAACTTCTTTTCTTCTTAGGAAGTCTGAATTTACATCTCTAAATTTTTAACATAGCTATACATTTCAATTTGGAATATGAGAAAATAAGCTAATGACAACTCTTTACAATTATAATATCAAATATTTTTCCAAATAAAACCTTAATAAGCATAGGTACCCCTGAGAGCTCTGGCAGAAGACAAGAAGTTGTCTTAGCTGCAATAGACTTCTAAGATTTTCATTATACATCTTGCACTTACACAGAGGGCCAGCGTCATAGGCATGCAACCTGTGCAGGAGCATAAGGTTCTGCGCTTGGTTGTACTATCAAATCAACTATTTGATATATTTTTTTTAAAGTAGAGATTGCTTGACTTTGAGAAGATCATGTATGTATAGCACAAGTATATTTCCATGCAGAATGTGTATAGGTAGAGGGAAGGTAGGGTGAGGAGACATATGACAGCAAAAACAATCTGGGAAACTGGAAGTCTATATGAACTGTTCAATCACCCTACCTACAGTTGTGGACTTCGAAGTTCACATGAAGCTTCAGCTCTGCCCAAAGCTAATGGGTCAGTGTTGTCCTTTGTCAGGAAAAATTTAGGAGCACAATGTCCATAGCTCATGTTATTTTGCATCAGGTTAATCAACTAATCCTTCTCCAATTTTCTACAGTATTTCTGGTCAAAGCAATACCCAATTTCTCTAAACATGAGTCCTTCTCCCTCCCACCTCCAGCCTCTTCTGGAACTGGAGTACTCCTGCATGGAAGAAAGTACACACCAGATATGAGGATCCAAAGTGAGTAGAGGTAGGTTTCAAAGATTAACTTGTTTTCATGAAAACATCTTACACACAACTGATTCTGACACATGATTTAGTTTAATATCAGTAGTTGGGTTGAACCAGGGAACATGTTACCTTAGCTATTCAAAGATTAAATCTATCAGATGGCAAGGTTCTCATGGCTAGTTTTAAAATATATACAATGTTTACATTTTAATGGTCAGCGATTCCACTGCTATATTTAATATTTGTGCAGATTAGAGGGAAAAAAATTAGAACAGTACTCTTTCATTTGCTTATCTTTTGAATCTTTAGATTCTGTTCATATAAAAGCAAACACATTTTGGTGTCAATATAAAACAAAAATATTTGGAGGCTAAACTTATTTCTACCTAATATTCGTCCTAACTTTTTATATTTAAAAGCTGGTGACTGCCAGTCTAGCTGTACAATTTTGCAGGTAATGGAATCCTGATTGCCACAGAGAAGCAGGAATAATGCAAAGCCTGATTTCTTCCCTCGCTCAAGAACATACTACATAGACATTTTCAAACTCAAAGAGACTTCAGTATTAGTATAACTTTGTACAATGGTAAATATCATTAGCCGTGGCTCAAATAAACTGATGAAAATTCTCTTTGGGTTTAGACTTTTCCTATGTTGCATCAGTAATGGCCAGATCAAAGAGATACAAAGAATAAGCATGGTATGGGGGAGGGGGCAACAGAGCCTCCATGCACTCTCCAGGGGCATGCAGTACCTCCACATGTTCATCAACCTGAACGCTCTCTGAACCCCAATCCTTCCGAATTTTTACAGAGGCCTCATTACACTTGGCAGAAGGCTTGACTGACTAAATCATTGGTCATTGCTGATTGACTCAATCTCCAGTCTCTCTCCTCTTCTCTGGAGACAGGGGGTTGGGGCTGAAAGTTCCAATCCCTGAGTAATGCAGTTGATTTCCCTGGCAACCAGCCACCGTCCTTAGGGACTTTCCAAAAGTCACTTCATTAACATAAACTCAGGTGTAGTTGAGGCGGTTGGAGGCTCATATTGAGTAAAGAGCCACATTTATCTCTCTTGTCACTTAGGAAATTCCAAAGGTTTAGGAGCTCCGTGCCAGAAATGAAGATAAAAAACAAATATACACATTTTATTAAAAATGGCAATATCACAGCCCTGACCACTGTGGCTCAGTGGGTTGGGCGTTGTCCTGCAGACCTAAAGGTCACTGGTTAGATTCCTCGTGAGGGCATACCTGGCAGGTTGTGGGCCAGGTCCCTTGTTGGGGCAGGTACAGAGGGCAACCAACTGATGTTTCTCGAACACATCGATGGTTCTCTTTCTTTCTCCCTCCCTTCCCTCTTCTCTAAAAAAAATTTTTTTAAAAGTAAAAGTAAAATAAAATGACAATGTCACAATAGTATACTGTAACTGAGTTATAAAAGTTATACTTGTATCAATGGAGAAAGAATGCTGGTGAAACAGTTACTTTGTGAAAAATCATATTAACTGATAAGAACTACATCTTCGTCCTTGGGAAATATGTGCTCTATTTTTGGAAGCCCAAAACACAGATACAAGACAGCATACACTAAGTATTAAATTGGCAGTATGGAAAATAAGTTCAGAAGGAGGGGAACATTGTAGACTGAGCTGGAAAGTTCTTTCTATGAAGAAAAAAAAAGTAGTTTAAAAAATTTTTAAAGAAAATCAAATATATTAGCTCAAGTTAGTTAAAGAAGTATACAAAATATTTAAGTTTATGAAACATTTTTGACCTTTTCAGTAAAAGATACTGTATCTAAAGTTACAAAAAGTTGGCTGCTATTCCACACTGATTGAAAAGTACAAAGCAGAGGTGGAATGTTATTTTGTCCTTAAAAATTTAAAACAAAAAGCAATTTGCCCTGGCTGGTGTGGCTTGGTTGGTTGTGAAACCAGAAAAGCTGATGTTCAGGATGTCTGTCATGTACCAGACCCAATAAGTAAAGACAGGAATTGAACCTTTATGGGTGCTTTACTCAGATGGCTGGCGATCTGAGAAGATGGTGAGTTTGTACCCTAACAGATCATCTTGCATTCCATTTCAAACGGACTCTTTTTGTGAGAAGAAAAGTGTAGGGAAGGGGTTTGGAGTTCAAGAGGAATGGTAATTAAATAAAAAGCTGCACCATTCTTTCATCTGTTGACCAGTGGTTCTTTATCTGTGTCCTGGGTGGTGGTCCTTATCTGTGTCCTGAGGGGCGGAAGTCTCACCCTGGAGTACAATGGTTCAGATACCATCTGGAATTGCTTGCAGTCCTCCTGAGGCACAAAGGTGGAACTGTTAATGGTCTCCTGGAGTCAGGGTGGGTCATACCTTCAGTTTCTGAAACAAGAGCTTTTTATATACATTCATTGATTACTAAGCTTATTAGCTATTACCTAAAACTAAAATTTTCCAACATTTCAGTCCCCCATCAGTTGGAGAGTCATCTCATACACTGAAAGGTTGTGGCTTTGATTCCCAGCCAGGGCACCTACTTAGACAGTGGGTTCGATTCCTGGTCAGGGTGCTTACAGGAGGGAACAAATCAATGTTTCTCTCTCATATCATGTTTCTCTTTATCTCTTTAAAAGCCATGTAAAAAAGGCCTCAGGTGAGGACCAAAAAATGAATACATAAAACAGAAAGCAATTTGAAAATGGAAAAGCAATATAGCTACTTTATGGCTAGCTGTGATTATCTTATTATATTTTTCAAAAGCCATGTCTTAGAAACATAAAGGTTAGGAGATTTTACTCAACTCTCCAGAATAACAGATATTGTATGTAAATTGATGAGGGCTGAGTTTAAACAAATTTACAATTAAGTTAGCAATACCTGAAAAACAGATGGAATGAAGCTCAAATAAAATTAAAAAACCCTAAATTATTTAAATTTTATTGAATGAGTCATAAAAGTCCATTTTTCTAACAATTCATACTAAAAATCATTATGCTTGTTAGTCCTACACTCAATTTGTAGCATGAATTGAGTAATCTACCATGCTTCCCAATTTATCTTAAATTATTTTGGATTTTTAACATAACTTTGAGAACACCATTACTTTTTTTAAATTTTATTTTAATCATTGTTCAAGTACAGTTTTCTTCCCTCCACTCCCATTCCAGCCTGCCCACCCATCCCTCCCCCTTCCCTCCCATTACCACCCTCCCCCTAGTTTTTGTGCATGTGTCCTTTAAATTTGTTCCTGTAAACCCTTCCCATTCTCCCCTGAACTTCCCTCTTCTCTCAGAACACCATTACTTTTGAACAAGGAAAAAATATAGTACATTTGCTTGTGACCCACATGCCAGTACATAAAAGTATTTATATTTCTAATAATGTTATTTTTTTCAGTCCCTTTCAAAATAATGATGCTCCATAATCTCAGATGATTGAAAAATGTATCATCTATCTACAATAGTGGCTATTGTGGGGGTTCAGAATGAGCCACCCCAAGATGTACCTCTATGGTATGCTGTTTATTTTGAACTAAAGGTAGCTCCAGCAGCAGACAGAAAGGAAAGTTCTGCCCTTCCCTTAATTGCCTAGAAGAACTTAGTGCCCACACAAGAGATGATCAGAGATAACCTCCTCTGACCTATCTACAGGGCAGGGCAAACTTTTATTTACTAAACATCTGCTCTTCTCACCCTGCAATGACCTTTGTGGCCCACAGGGCAGCTTGCTCATCCCTAGCTCAGGAAGTCTTATATACCTTTGTTCCCCTTCTGTCTCTGGACCTCTCCTACCTGTGGGGTCCCTGACTCTCTCATGTATGTGAGGTTCCTATACATATGTATGTATTAAATTGGCTTATTTTTCTCTTGCTGATCTGTCTCATGTTTATTTGATTATTAGAGTACCCAGAAGAACCTCAAGGGTAAATTTTTCCCTCCCCTACACCATCTTTTAAGTAAATAAAAGACAACAAATTCATACCTTCAAATAGTTATATGTGATGATGGTATATCCACTTGGTTTTCTATAAGCTAAAAAAAGTAAGAATTTTGAGGAAAAAAAAAGTCCTTGAAGGCAAAAGCATGTGTATATGTTTATTTGTGTGTGTATATGGCACTGAGAGTTGTTCCCTCAGACGGGCACTTGGTTAGCTCCCTCATTTCTTGAGGTGTTTGCTCTGGTCTAATGTCACAGAGACCCACTCTAACTAGACAATTTTCTAATGAAACCTATTCTTCTACTACTTTCTCTGGTCTATTTTTCTTCCTATAGCAAAAATCACCTAATACAGTATATAATTTATTATGTTATTATTTTTTTAAATGAGGTAATAATGCACTGTTTACCTCAGTAATTTTTTAAAAGATTTTATTTATTTATTTTTTTTAGAGAGGGAAGGGTGGGAGAAAGAGAGAGAGAGAGAAACATCAATGTGCAGTTGCTGGAGGCCATGGCCTGCAACCCAGGCATGTGCCCTGACTGGGAATCGAACCTGCGACACTTTGGTTCACAGCCTGCGCTCAATCCACTGAGCTACGCCAGCCAGGATGTTATTATTTCTTATTGTCTGTCTTTTCCTGCTAGAATGTAATGGCCACATAGTCTGGGATCTTCATTCATTTTATTCACTGGCATATGGCAAGAGCCTAGGAAAAAGCCTGGAACATACTGATCACTCAATAAAGACCTGTTAAATTAAAATGCAACACAATGAATGAGACCAGAAGCAACAAAAGATCTGTTTCTATGAAGATATAGCTGTACATAATTGTATACTTTTGGTAAAGACAAGTTAATTGTGTTTCTTGAATGAGGATGTTGATAATTTTAAAAGTCTTTAAGGGATATAAAATTCATAGCCTGACACTTAAATCACCTGTCTGTAAAATGAACTTGATGCAATCCCATGTCCTGCTGATCTCTTCCTCAAATGCTACATCCTTAGAGAATTCTTCACTGACCACCTTATCTGACAGAGCACTCCATCCCCTAGCTACTCACTAGTTATTTTGTTTCGTTTCCTTCGAAATTTTTACTACTGCATAATGTTATGTCAAATATTTATTTGCATATTGCTGATCTCCTCCAGGAAAACAGGGACCGTATCAGCCTTCCTTACTGCTCTGTTTCCCGGTGTTTGGATTACTGCCTGGCACATAGTGAACACTGAACAACATGGATGCATGGGGAATTTGCATGCACTCGTATTCTTCGTAGGTTTCTCCAACGGTTTGTCTTCAGATCTAAAGTTGCTAAGCTATCTCATGTACTGTATTATTCCCTCAATAATAAACAAATAAAAAGTAGCTCTTCATGCTTCATATCATATCTAGCAAAATGGTCAAAGGTTTGAATATATATGCCATGTATGATTCCACCGTCAATGAAATTCAATATTGACCTGGAAGATTGGATCTTAAATCATATTAAATAAAAGTTTTAAATTTATTCTTTGCTGTTTTCTGGGTGAAACTATATTAATTTTATTGCATTAGAAGTAAAGACACTATTCTAGTATTGTGTGGAATTCTGTTTGATTTAAAAACTTAAGCAAGGACAATGTAAAAGAGGTAGCTCAGACTATTTGCTCTTTAATTCCACCTTTTCTGTTTAAAATCTGGGCTAGGTGACAGTAATTGTATTGACTGACATAGCTACCTGGCTTTGTAATGGGTGGCAAATGCAAAAAGGTGCAAGACTTTTAAGAACATCATTCTGTAAAGAATGTTGTTTCCTTCGTTTGTTTTCTCTGGGCCTCACACCCTTCACCAAAACTATCAGTTGTGGATACACCACAGTAATCATTTGCAAGGAGGTTTTAAATTTCAGAATTTATAAATTCACTAAGAAATTGATGATGAATGATAGAAAATACACTTTCAAATGAACTATATAACTTAAGCATAAATGTTTTGAAGTATTTGTCTCCTTTATTCAAGTGTTTCAAATGGTTGAACATATAAATAAGAAATGTCCTCATTTTTTCTTCAATAACTGTCCCCAACAATACCAGGTAAAACTCCCTTTTTTTCAGAGTGGTGGCTCTTTAATTGCTTACATATATTATGATTTTCATCTACTTTATTAGAATAGTGACAATCTAAGATTAAAGAATCAGTCATGTTAACTTGAAAGCTCCAATCTCTAACTCAATTCAAAACTCTTCTCCCCTTCTCCTCCCATGCCTCCACTACCAGTGCAGGTAAAGCCCTACTGACTTGGAGGCAGTAGCAGGAAACCTTACTATTAGATAACTGCTTCTCCTCTTTCTTTTAGGGTTAGTGCCCTTGGTTTGTGGCAGAGTGAAGGGACAGAGAAAAGGACAAATGCTTCCTTAATTAAAAGAGAAAAGGCTAAGTGTTTCCTTTTTTGACTGGGCAGGAATAAAATCTTCATTGACTGGTTAGATAACTTCTATGTGACAGAATCCAAAAGCTGGATCTTTAGTGAGCCCTCATTGCAGGGGCTTACCATTACCTAGTCTGCTGTTTTGGTGGTTATTTGGTTCCAGCTTACTAGACCTCTTTCATTGCTTCCCTCTTGTGGTGCCCTCATACTGGCAAAAGTGGCTCAAGCCCACCTACCTTTCCTGGTATCCACTCATGGGAAGCTCTATTGTTTTTGGCACACTACATGATGGGCATGGTGGCAACTTCCCTGCTGTCTTGGCCTCTCTCAGTCCATCGTGGTTCAAATTTTCCCATATTCAGCCCAGGAAATCAGAAAGTTTTGTGGCCAAGCAAATAGCCGAAAGAGAAAAGAAACTTGTCTCCCCTTCTTTTATAAGTCCAGTCTTTGTAAGTGATTCTTGTCAAGTCTCCAGCCTCCACCCCAACTACATATTGGAAACAGCTTGTCCACAAACACTTTTTCCACCAGGTCTCCTTTTTAGCTGTAATTTTTTTTTTAACTAAGTGGATAGAAGTGGTAGTGGTGGTGGTGAGGTAGTTACAGGGACCATTGTGACATTACTCAATACTGTGCAATTATGTAAAGTTATTTTAATTTACAAGTGGAGCATTTGATGTATTTCATTTTCAGCTTTGGGGCATTATCACAATTACAGGGCTATGGGATAATTCCCATTCAATACATTATAAATGGACCTACAAGTAATATTTAACTAAAACTAGTGTTGTGATGATATTAAATGTCAGGCAGTCCTTACTTATGGTTTTGATAAACATTGCTTTTATGTGAAAGAGATAGGTATTTCTTATTTGGTCCTGTTCAAAACATCTGTGATATCCAATTAATATCCCATATCAATTACTCATAACAAAATTGATAATAGAGAGTTCTCGATCTCTGTTTACAGGAAGCCCAAATTCAATTTCTCAAATATAGTATTTCCTTTCCTTTTTTTTTTTAAATAAGAGAATGTTTATTTTGAAAGTTACAGAGGTATTATAAGTGAGTCCACTGAGCTGCATAGACTCAGGAAATAAGTTACAGAAGCAAGAAAAAAAAGTTACAGAAGTAAAAGTAGGGCCCTTGGAACTTAGGAGAGAGAACTGCAAAGGTAACAGGCCTGAGGGGAAGAATGGGAAGGGGAAGACAGGCATGCTTCTGAGACGGAAAGTGCACCAAATACTCGTAAATGTAGTAGAGAGATAATTCATAGTTTTGTGAGGTATTAGCTGAAGTCTTCAATAAAAGTGAACTAAAATGCTTAAGGACACAAATATTAGCATGTTAAAAATCCCATCAATAATGAAACTTTTACTTGGTTTAACTCAGCATTCCCCATACTTAATTTATAATGGAATCTTTTTGTTACCATAGACAGTTAGCTAATTATTAATAAGGAAGGCTACAAAGGGAATTAGACATTGAGCTTAATAAACTGGGGAGCATAGGCTACTTGCTTAGCCAGGAAGCTATAGCTTTTACAGACTCATTCACACACTCCAGGGGACTGTGCTGAGGAGATGTAATCCTAGGAACACAGGAAATCTCCTCAGGAGCACTGTCCCCCCTTTGGTACTGGGTTATTATGGGGCAGAAAGGCAGGTGCTTGACCGTAGAGGCCTGTCAGTCTGCCTAGAGGGTGGACCCATCAGAAGCCCAGGAAAGCTTGGGAAGTTGACTGGTCATAACCCCAGGGGTACAAAGTAGAGCTTTCTCTCTCCCCCCCTACCCCCACCCTTTCTCTGTGACCTGCACTCACCCTGTTTGTTCATGCAGTTTCTCTCATCCAGGAACACATGCAACTGTGTGGGTCTGGCAGCCGCATGGGCCTGAAGTAGGCTACATGGGCTCCAGAGGACTAAGCTTGAACATGAAACAGAAACTCTGGACACTGGCCTTGGTGTTGGCCTTGATGAAGACACAGATGGGTTTTTTCCCAGGGCAGGATGGCCAGAGATGGGGACACTGGAAACCCAGCGGCAGATTTCCACCGAAAAAATCTCACCACACCACAGTCTCTGCCTGTGGGTCCACGAAATGCTTCTCTCCTGATCCCATGGAAGAACACGACTTCCCTGGCAACACTTTTATCACAGAATACTTATTGGTATCTGATAGGACTAGTCTGAGGTACCCAGTTTGAATCCTTCCACCCTTTTTCCTTTTTGAAATTTTTGTTCCTATTAGGAACCACACAGACTCATACAAGTTCTTCAACTTAAAGATATATAATAAATATGTCTGCTGTTGGTTCATTCAAGATGGAGGCTTTCTCTTCCCTTTGTTTTATAATAAGGGCATTAAAAAAAAAAAAAGATTCCATGACTTTTAGTAGGAAAAACTAACTTCTGGGATGAAGTTACCAGAAAAGATTTTCCCTACTATTTAGAAGGATTATGTTTTATGGATTTTTTTGTGCTACATTATCAAGTGTCTCTTTAGTGGCAGCTGCTGAGTCCAATTGATTACTTGTAAGTAATCAATTGGCTGTTTCTCTGGGTTTTATCATTCAGCTGTTCTATGGTCACTCATGTGGGTTCTGCTTATGAAGAGTTATTTCCTAATTGTAGGCTGCTTCATTAAAAAGAGATTGGGGGACCACATTCACCAGTTTGAGGTATAGCTGATGCAGCAACTTTTAAGATCTAGAGCTAATAGGAACTAACTGTACTCAGTGATGAAATAATTTTACAAATTATGATGTTTACCTCTAGTTTCTACCTACTTCATATAGAGTTAGACACCATAATAAAAATGTAAAGTTATTTCATGTTTTGGCTCCATTGGTTGGAGCATCATCTGTACCCTGAAACATTGTGGATTCGATTTTCAGTCAAGGCATATACCTAGGCTGTGGGTTCAATACCTGGCTGGGAGTGTACAGAAGGCTATTGATCGATGTTTCTCTCTCACGCCAATATTTCTCTTTCTCTCTCTCTCTCTCCCCCATTGCTCTAAAACAAAAAAATTAAAGTTATTTGAAAATTATTGTGAATAATTAGTAACTCTCTTATAAACAAAGCCTTTCTTTAAAAAGGGAAGGGCTTTTTTTGTTTTTTAAAGATTTTATTTATTTATTTTTAGAGAGGGAAGGGAGGGAGAGAAAGAGAGGGAGAGAGAGAGAGGGAGAGAGAGAGAGGTCAATGTGTGGTTGCTGGGGGTTATGGCCTGCAACCCAGGCATGTACCCTGGCTGGGAATAGAACCTGCGACACTTTGGTTCGCAGCCCGCGCTCAAGCCACTGAGCTATGCCAGCCAGGGCAGGAAAGGGCTTTTTAAAATCCTGTTGGTAATTGTTTAAGAGATGCCATCACAGAAACTGAAAAAGATTAGCTAACATGTTTATTTAAAAAATTATTCTTACACTAGCAAAATAAAACACAATCACTAGTTGATATTATAAAATGTAGTAATTTAAGAATATGTCTCACTTTCCTACCTTACCTGGTTTATTCTTATTTTTCAGTAGGAAATATGTAACAGCTAGCTAGCACATTTATGTTTCTGGTTTTTTTTGTTTAAATGGCCATTTATACAGTCTATTATTTTCTTGCATTTCCCCTTTTAGATGCTCCCTTAAATAATTATGTTTTGTGTTTTTTTTTTTTTTTGCCCTGGCTGGTGTGGCTCAGTGGATTGAGTGCAATTCAATCCAAAACAAAGGATCGCTGGTTTGATTCCCAGTCAAGGCACATGCCTGGGTCACAGGTCAGCTCCCCAGTGGGGGCCATAGGTGAGTCAACAACACATTGATGTTTCTTTCCCTCTCTTTCTGCCTCCCTTTCCCTCTCTCTAAAAATAAACATATAAAATCTTTTAAAAATTATGCTTTTCTCTTTACTTAAAATTCTTAAGATTACATGTAGTAGTTCATATCAAATAGTATCATCATAGCAACTATTTTTTTAGTATGTTGTTCATTCCATATATTATTATGCTAAGCATTTACACAGACCATTTCATAAAAACTTTAACAACCCTGAAATTCATGGTACTATTTCTAGGCATTATTTTTAGGTAACAAAGGGGACGCTTGGAGAGGTTATGCATCTTGCCAAGGGCAATCATCTTGCATGTGTTTTAGTTGGGTAAAATTTTAGGTTAGTGCTAATCTAAAACCTCAAACTCTTTACCCCTTCTTCTTAGATTCCCAGATGAGTCGCCAACATATTTTTGAATATCTATGATTTCTCATCACAAATCTTTACTTTTGACGTTTAAATTAAAAAATAATTTAAAAATTAGTATAACTATACTTTGGGTGACAGGGAAGACCATGATGCAAATAAATACAGGATAGGCAAAAGTAGGTTTAAAGTTCTGAGTATATGAAACAAAATTTCCTTATATTATTTATTATATTATTTTCCATATGAACTGTAAACCTACTTTTGCCTTACCCTATCCTTTCATCTGACTTGAATGCCCACATTTTTGTTTGTGTTTATAATTGAGTTGGAGTCAGCTATAAATCTTAAATTGCCCTGGGTTACAGCAAAGAATAAAAACAAATTAATGATGCATATATACCAGGTAAAGACCAAATATTGCGATTTCTTGTCTCTAAAATAAAGTTAAAAAAAATTATACTAAAAAAAAGTGTGGGAAAATCAAGTTATCACATAGCAATATTGGTATTTCAAATTAAAACAAATTTGTGCTGTATTAATTTCCCATGATGATTTAGGCTCGGTGAAACAATATTCTTTGTTACATTAAAATTAATGTTAATATTAAATATTTTAGTTTAATTCCAATTTTTCCAGTTTAATAGTTAGAAAATAGCTATGAGCATTGGTGTACACCAAGTATTCTACTTGCACACAGCACATATTAGGATAACCTTACAATAAAAATAATTTATCACATTGGCTATTATAATTCTTAGCAGGTGTACCTGTGTTGTTCAAGATCGACAAACAGTACCAAATAATCTGAATGGCTGGCGAATGATAGGAACTCGCTAAATGTTTGCTGAATTGGAGTTTTAATTATTTATTTAGGTTGTCCATACTCATAAATTTGATTGACTCAGCCAAACTACCTCGAAGTCACTTTCTTCCTCATAATAAATGCACTGAATTCACAGTGAGGAGTTAGTGGTTCTTAGATTTTTCACTAGGAACCCCTAAGAAAATGTTATAAAATCTGTGGACACTCTCAACCCCAAAAAGAGATATATAAAAATAATACAATGTAAAAAAATTTATACATTAAAAAGGAGTAGACTTTGAAATTAGATATAATTTGTGAAGTCTAAGGAAACCTCTCTTAAAGCTTCCATTTCCTCGATACTCCCAAAATGGTAACTCAGGACAATTAGAATGACAGTGTTTTGGGACAGGGGAGATCTTTATGCTATACATAAAGTCAGTGCTCAACTGTTATAGGTTATTGGATAGATCACATGGTAATTTAGGGAACTTCTTGATGTAGGATTGGTAAATTCTGGAGAATTCTTATTTGTTTTCTCTGCTTGAAATATGGCTGTAAGTTTTTCATTGGTTACATATGAAACAGTTCAAAGTTAAGTTTATCTAGAATTACATCAACTCTTAACAAAGGTAGCCATCCTGCATCTAGGAGAGAAAAGTTGTATTATGTGTTTTATTATATCTCCCACACTAGCCATTTAAAGGTAAAGACAAATTTTCTGTCTTGGGAGATTAGCTTTTCTGAGTGTATAATGTTATGATATTGGTTAATATTGATAGAAAGAAGTACTAGTGATCATAATGAAGGCATCACAAAGGCATCATGATCACTAGTAAATGAAATCGCCTTCACAGTTCCATCAAGGAAGCCAGACTATTACAAACAACTCTCTCAAGGCAAAAATATTGGTATTTTTTTCAAAAGGTGAAAGTAATCATAGATGTAGATGAACTCAGAAATTTAATTGATGTTTCTTAAATGGGTTAATTTGTCTTTATTGTTATTAACTGGTATTTACTATGGCATAAAAATTTCAAATTGGGAAGAAAGAATAGTAAGCAACAAATCATTAGCAGGAGATTAATATGAGAATCAAATAATTTGAAAATTCATCCTATGTACCCGCATTCAGAATTTCATGTTTTTCACTCTTAAATGTGTTTTTCTGACAAATAAATTTGCAAATGATTCCAAAAATGTAAAAAAAAAAACTTCCATTTCCTCATCTGTACTCTGCAAATACCACCTATCTCATGTTTTGCACATTGAGTGAAATCATGTTAATTATGGTGCTTGCAATTCAGTAGATGCCAAATTAAGTGATAGCTATAATTATTATCAAGCCAACACTAACCTCTTATTTTATCTCTAATTATTGTTGTTTGAGGTTTTCTTCTGCTGATTGTTGTAGCCACTTCCTAGTTTCCAAGGATATATTTTTCTTTCCATTGCTTACTTCATTTATTTGGCTTTTCCTTTTAGGTTAGTTATTTTTACAGATGATAGTGAACCATGAAAGAGCAATATCTTTATTGTTTGGTTCAGAATTTTAAGTGGCTTTTAATATTGCTGTGATTGATTCCAAAGGTGATGCGTAATAAACAGAAATTCATTATAAGGACAAAGATATTTGAAGAGCAAAATATGGTTCACAAATTTAAACTAGAGATCTGATTCATACTTGTGGCGAGCAAGAACATTGGAGAAATTATACTATACCTACATCCCATAGTTTTCTTGAGAACTAAATGACAATGAAACACAATCAATAGCACATAACAGAGATTTAATCAGATTTGAATAATGAATGATAAATGGATATCAAATCAGAACACTGTCTTAAGATTAGGAAGCATTTATTCTATTATTCTCAAAACTGGTTATATTAAAAACATACTTTTGTTAATATCTGGAAAACAATTCAAAATGATATGGAAATTTGGAGTCAGGAAGAGTGCCATTTGGAAACTCCCAATTACAGAAGAAATCTTTATACAACAAACTCTAAGAGATTGTCCAAATTCTTTTATTTTCATTTTTATTGTCATTTTGGTATTTTTTTCCCCTAGGAGCGTATGGTTTTATTTTTTGACCTAAAGATCAGCATTTGATGAAGATATAATCTTTAAGGCAGCATTATATCGTCTCTCTCTCTGTTTCCATCTAGCCACTCACTTCTCTGCTCGGATTGTAATTAGTGCATTTGTGAATTCTGGTATTTTTAAGGATCAAATATTGCATTCAATGTATAGGTAACAGGCTGAAGATAAAAATAACAACTTGTTCATGGAAAAAAAAAGTCTCAGTTATTCAACAAAACTTTCTCAATTCTTGACCCAACAACCCTTTCATGTAGATACCTGTATGATCTGTCACATGTGTCTCTCAGGTGACAAAGGAGATTTGGTTTTCAAACAAATCACTTCTCGAACAGGTTTCTGGAACGAATTAAGTTCGAGAACTAAGATTCCACTATATTTTGGTTATTTGTTTCATACAGTGTCACTGTAGTCATCATAATGGCATTTTTCAAAACACCAAAGGGCAGCTTAATATTGTCAAGCATTATATAATGCTCTTATAAGTAAACAGTAACCTCAATCTGTGGAAGACCTCAAGAAGTGATGTTAAGAATATGTATAATGAAACATGTCCTCCTCCCCCCAAAACGATCACATTATTAGAGATGGTGGTCATTTACCATCACAGTAACTCTCATTTTAAAATGGCAAATGCTCTATTTAAAAGTAGAGATGTTCCATTTTTTTAACTTTTTTTTAGATCTTATGTTCTTATGATCCTACGAAATTTCTAAAAATATACATAGGAGCTGAGTCTCTGATCCAGTAAGTTTTTATTAGTTCTGGTGACTGTAACAGACTGGAAAGATGAGCTAAAAACTTTATTCCCTTTACATTTTGAAAGATTTCAGAGTTGTACACTAGTATATTTGGTGTTACTGACTTTTCTTAAGCTTTGGCAACTTAACACAACCTAGTATATGTGTTAATTAGTGGAATATTTGTCATTCCTATTGCACAGACTATTTCAGCTCTTTTGCTTGTTTAAATGAAACTATCACTATCATGTGTCCTGACAGAAAATTCCTAATGTCATTTTTGAGAACTAAATTATTCATGTCTAACCAGATAATCAACACAAGGGTCCTTTTTGAAATTATTAACCAAGTTACCTACATTTGACTTCAAAAGCTACTGTTTCTGATGTGTAATGAACAAATGTAATTTTTTGTGCTAAACTGTTTTTAAGCACTGTAATGTCAGATGGATAGTTAGAAGCAATAATATATTAAGGTTTCTATTTAATCCTTTCAGGACTGAACTGTATCTCTTTAAAGATTTTCTTTTTTTCCTGTGTTAGGATGTTTGCTAGCATTCAGTACTCTTGAACTAGATGTATGTTTATATGCTCATTTTTACCTTATTTCTTGTAACTTGCAGAATGCTCTGAACATTCAGTCCTTAACTGTGTAGAGCGTGCAGAAAGTGTAGAGGGTTATTTTACAAACTGTATACTGTAAGGTTTATTAGCAATCAGATAGAAGATTGAGTAAGCTTATACCATACTTTGTAGAAAAATCTGCCCAGCTCCCTACTTCATCCATGAACAATTTGTAATGTGAGCAGTTTTAAGGAATAAATATAAAATGTAAAAACAAAAGCAACGTAAACATTTAGGTTAAACATAAAAACAGTTCCTTTAACTTTATTTTTATTTTTCCTTTGGTGCTGACTAAACCTTGGAGTGCAAGAATTATTGACTGGAATGTTTGAAGTAATCTAAGAGTAAAAAATTTTAACACTGGAGAATTCTAACCCATCTCACCATTCTTTTGACATTGTTTCTGTAAGTGCTGACTTTAATATGTTTGTATAAGAATCCTAGGAACTAACTTCAAAGATACAGATTCCAACCTTCAGGCATCCCAGCTTTGGGAGATTAGCTGACCTTCAACCATGGAGTCAGGGTGACTAAACCAGGATGATGCACACTGGGACCATCACTTGCCTTATCAGAATGGACTGGGCTCATTTGCATGTGGAAAACTTTTCAACTCCCCTCCCTTGATCTCTCTGTTCTGTTCCCCTCTGTCCTTATAAAAAACCTCTGCCTCCACTGAGATGAGGAGATGGGCTTTGAGACATGTGTCTCCCATCTTTCCAGACTACAGGCTTTGAGATACAAGTCCACCTTCCCAGGAGATGGTGAGATGAGTCCCTCATCTTCCAGATGGCCAGCATCTGAAAATAAACCAGTTTATTTTATTTTACATCAGCACCTGCCTCTTGAGTATTGGCTTTCATAGAGGCAGGCAGCCAGACTTGCATTCAGTTACAGTAAGGTATTTTTTTTTTATTGCTTCTCCCATGCCCAAGATTTTCTTAGATGTTATATACTTGATAATCTCCATTGTCTCAGTCTTTAGAATCTTCATTTTATTTTATACTGAATGCATTTTCATATCAAGTATAAATTCCTTAGTTAAAAACATGTATTAGCTCTGACTGGTGTGCCTCAAGTTGGTTGGAGCATCATTTGTATACTGGAAGATTATGGGTTCGATCCCCAGTCAGGGAGCCTATGAGAGGCAACCAATTGATGTTTCTCTCTTGCATTGGTTTCTCTGTCCCCTACTTCCTCTCTTTAAAAGGAATGAAAAAATGTCCTCAGATAAGAATTAAAAAAAATGTATTAACATTGAGCATTTGAATGGCTATCACTAAGGCCAATACTATTTAAGAAGTAGATCATTTTTTGTTAATCTACTGCATGTACATAAAATTATTTTCCTTTGTAAATTCAGTATTTAAGCTGTTTCCCTTTTAAACAGATTTCATTGAATTTTAATTTATGATTATATAGTAAGTCTGATAACTTTGGGATGTACTTTTAAGTGGCAAATACCTTATAATTCATATGTAGAATTGTTTTTAATTAAGAAAACAACTTTAAACATGTATTGAACAGTCAACAAAGTTGAGAAAGCAAAGTAAAAAAATATTTTGAGTTTCTTGCATTGGGGTAAAATAAACTAATTGTATGAAAGTAATTTGAATAGGTAAGAATTTAACAACACATTAATTTTGAAATGACTCATAGATAATTTAAAATAATTATCTTAGATGAGAATGTCAATGTCAGATGATAAAAGGGGAGGGGGACTGGACTGGGAGTAAAAAGGAGAAAACTGTATTTGAACAATAATTAAAATAAAATTAAAAAAAAAACTTACTCAAAACATATAGCCTGACTTCACCAATAAACAGCTCCCTCCTCTGAATCCCAGAGAAGAGGCTCCACCTGAAAAAAAAAGAAGTTATTGCAAATGACTCAAATATATTTAACTTTGTTTTTCCTCCAGTGCTGACTAAACTTTGGCATGGACTAGTTAGCAGTGACTATCAAAAGCCATCCATTTCAACTCTTCTGCCTGAAATTTAAAATACTCCAAAATCTTGCCACCTTATTCCATGATAAATTCCACTAGCCCTCTCTGCTTATCTTAGGCTGGTTCTAGATGCTGGCCCATGCTCATTTCTGCTTTGGAGTTGACTGAATTGTATCCCCCCTACATTTATGAGGTTCTTATCCCCAGTTCCTTATTTGGAGATAGGACCTTTAAAAGGTAATTAAGGTTAAAAGAGGTCATATGGGTATGCTGTAACCCAATATTGACAGATGTTCTCATAAAAAGGAGACACATCTACAAGCCAAGGACAGAGGCCCTTGGAAGAAACCCTGTTTTAGACTACTAGCTTCCAGAACTGTGAGGAAAAAAAACTTGTTTAAGCCATCCAGTCTGTGGTATGTTGTTATGGCAGCCTTAGCTGTCATTGCTCATGTTCTTCCTGCGTCCCCTCATTTCATCTGTATCTATCCAAACTGTCATTTAATATGGAACTTAAACAGCCACTTAGTGAAGTTACCCGACACACCAGTCCTCTCACCTCTGATCTAGCATTTATATTCTATATCAGATTTTAGCAATTCCTAGCACATAAAGATGTAAGAATTTCATGAGTTAATATAGGTAAAATGTTTAAAATAGTGACAGGTAGTGAGTCTTAAGTGTTTGCTGTAGCTGTTGCTGCTATTACTACTTCCTTGTTATATTTTTCACTAATCAAATCATATTACTACTGACTTTGGTATAATGCTGGTCGTGTAAGTGCTAAAAACATTTGCTGACGTATAAAACATTTAGGAGAAAAATGAGACATAATTCTTGCCCTTAAGAAGCTCATTGTATAGCAGGGGAAAACCCAATTCTGTAGGAAGGTTAAGTGGAAAAAAAGTGGGTTCAGAAAAATGTCACAAAAATGAGTCCTGAAGGAAGATGTGTTAGTTATTTATCGGTGCATAGCAAATTAACCCAAACCACAGCAGCTTAAATCAAATATTTATTATCTCAGATTCAGGAGGGGGTTAGTTTGGTGGTTTTGGTTCAGTCCTTTATGGGGTTAGTCAAGCTGTTGGCTGGGACTGGAGTCTTCCCAAGGGGGTCCAAGGATTTGCTTCTAAACGCACTCTTGTGGTTGTTGGCAAGTTTCAGTTCCTTATTGGCTGTTAGATTTCATTTCTTTGGCAAACAGGCTTCTTTATAGGGTGCATGAATGTCCTATGACATGACAGCTGGCTTCCTTCAGTGATTCAAGAGTTTGCATAAGAAGTCTCAATGCCTTTTATAAGCTAGTCTCAGAGTCCCAGTCCCTTCCACCTTAATCCATTCATTATAAGAAAGTCATAAAGACCAAACCACACTCAGAAAAAAAATGTATTAAGTTCCACCTCTTGACGAATGGAATATCAAAGAATTTGTGGACATATTTTAAAAACAAGCATGGAAGACTAAAAAGAAATTTGTTAAGAAATTTTTGAGGGAACAAGAGGTCACTCAAAGCAGAGGAAGAAAACTGCAAGGGCACAAAATTTGGAATATTGAGATACAACCTCAAGTAGTACCTGAGGTTGAAAATGCAGGAGGGCGTTATATCAAGAAGGTCTTTATACCTCATGAGTAGAAGTTTGTACTTTTATTCTGTAGGTGATAAGGCATCGTTACAAAGATTTTATGCAGGGGAGTCTCCTAAGATGCGCAATGTAGAAACTGGTGGTAGTTTGAAGACTGGAGAGAGGTAAAACTTAGTAAAAAAAGACCAGTTACATAATCTCTTTCAAAAGTTCAGAGAGATTATGAGTAAATGATTAAGAGAATGGCTGAAAAACTGGAGAGGTATGGCTGGATCCTAGACATGTTTAGAAGGTAAAATTATACAAGAATTAGCAGTTAGTTATGGGGTGTAAGGAGAAAAAGATTTCAGGATGGGCTACTGAGTATATGGTACCATTTCCCCAAATTATCCCTTGTTTTTTTAAAGATAACTTTTTAATTAATACTGTAAAAAATTTATTCAATGAAAATTAAAAAACTATTAAATAAAAATTACTGTAAGTCACTTGTGCAAAGTTGAATTAACACCATGTACATATTCTGTTAGTCCTTTGTAAACTTACAAATTTTTACAAAATTGGAATTATATTTTAAAATTTTCTTCACACTTAATATATCAGGTCACTAAAATTTCCTCCACATCATTTTTAAAGGCTGAATACTGTTTTACCGCACGGATGTAGCTTAATTTAACCAATATTCTAGTAAATAATGCAGCAATGAACAGTCTTGAAATTAAGTGGTTACACATTTTTATAATACATTTCCTTTAGAGGCATTGCTTTGTCAAATGATCATGCTTAAGGCTTTTGATACATACTGCTAAGCTGCACTCTAGAAATGCACCAATTTATACTCAGTTCTTTAAGAAACCCTGTTTCTTTGAATACTTACCAGCATTATCAAGATATAACCACTTGTTAGAATAACACCTGAAAACCAAATTAATGTGTAACAAACATGTTACATCACTCGTAAGTCTATTAAACTTTTATGATTACCATTCAAAGCTTAGATTTATGTATTTTAGCTGAAGCTGAGGTCCTGTAGGTTATATTTAGTGGGGGTTTCTGCCCTAGATATTATACTGTAGTGCTCTTATTTGCCACTCTGCCTGTTTTTGTTTTTTCTATAAATAACCTTTTATAAATAACATTTCCCAGAAAAAGGTACATATCTTCATCATCAAGGGCTGGAAGCTTGGCATAGTCCATTATTTTGGCACTATTTTTCCTAGCTGCTTCTTAGCTGGGATTTTACACATTATGTTGAAGGAAACTTTTCAAGACATTTACTTAAAAAAAAAGTCTACCTAATCTTTGATAAGGATCTATTTCATTCATTCAATGGCTCATTTATTCACTGTCTCTTACATTCAACAATACTCATCTAATGTCTACCACATGTGGGAGCTAAAGCAGTGAGCAGAACAAATGTAGTCCCTGCTCTCAAGAAACGCAGACTTTTAGTAGGGTGAAGGGAAACAACAATAAAATTATTGTAGTTTTAATGACAGTAGTTTACTTTTTCTTTACGTCAAAATCTGAACATAAGCAGTGCAGAGCTGGTATGGTGCTCCACAAATGTCTCAAGGTCCCAGATTTCTGCCAGCTTAAGGTTTTGCCATCCCTAGGATGGGGGAACTTGACATGGCCCAAACTGGCAGCTCGAGTTACAGGCTATCATATCTGTACTCCAGAGTGCAGGGTACAAAATGAAAAGCAGCAAAAGACTAAAGCTGTGGAATAGATGTCTTTTAAGGATGGTTCTGAAAGGGTGCCACATGGCATACCTGCTTATTGGCCAGAACTACCTATGGCTATAGGTATGTTGGAAATACAGTCTTTATTCTGGACAGTCATATGTCCATGTCTATTACTATGAAAATATTGGAGAGATTTCAGAGGACAATAGTCTCTGCTATAGACTGGGAAAAGCTTGGTATCTAATAGAGACAGAAAGCAAGGGTAAGAACAAGATGAGGTTAGAGGTAGGCAAAAGACAGATTATATAGTTTTAAAGGCCATGGTAAGGAGATTGAACTTTATTCCACTCTAAGCCATTGGAGGTGTAAAACAAGGGAGTAACATAGCCTCATTAACGTTTTAAAATGATCACTCTGGCTGGCATTACAGAATGGTTTGAAGAGGCAAGGGGAAGAGTGGAAGCAGAGATAATGTGGATATTGCTGTGTGAGAGATGGTAGTATCTTGGACAGGCTGGTGGCATGAGAGGTGATGTGAAATGGCTGAATTCAGAATACATGTAAGGAAGAGCTAATGGTACTGGATGATTAATTGGATCTAGAGTGTAAAGAATCACAGAAGATTCCTAGTTTTATGCCTGAAGAAGTGGGTAAACAATTGGTTGTACTGTTTAGGGAAAGACAGTTTAGATCCAAATGTTATTTCAGTACTTGTTAAATTTGGGGTATCGATCTGTCCTTTTTCAGTATTGTCTGCACCTTCTGAAAATGTGAGGCCTCCCATTCTTACAACTAGTTATTTACAAAATCATTTTCTTCCCATAATGAGGAACTTTTCCTCCTCACTTTAAACCAGTAATTTTTTCTGTAAGGGGTGTAAGAAATCTACCTTATACACATTTTAACACGCAAAACACATACAAGGTGTGGACTGTTTTTCAGTAAAAGAAAAAATCCATCAAAGTAAATAGTTAATACAAAAATTACTGACAAAATTTAATTATTAGCAATAATAATGAGCATTTAGATGCAAAAGGATAATTTAAAAAATGTACTGTTCAAAGTGTTTACTAGAAAGCCGTAACTATAAGTTCTTAACAAGTCTTAGCTCAACTAATATCCAGAACCAACATCCATGATAGGTATTACAAGTTTTACAAATTTATAACAGATTGGACACCAGTAATAGGACAATTTAAAACCTGTTCAACAATGCTTAAAATTTACTCTAAATAATTTTCTCAAGAAAGAAATAGTATCTATGTATGTTTTTCCTAATGCTCCTACCTTACACATTTATCATGAAAATGTTTGTTTTATCTCTTTCAGTAAAATACCCAAGGTAACAAACCCCTCAAATTAGACCTGTCCCTTTCTGGAAGTGATTTCTCCAATTTTACTAATGTTTGTGTTATTTAAAACTTGTGCTTTTTTTGAGTACATATAAGAATATTAATAAGGTCCACCTTCTGTTCTTAACAGAGTGCTACATATAAGTCAAACTACCAATAGATTAAGTGGTAATATATGATGCAACTACACACACACATCTCATTTTTATTATTTCATCTTATGATTCCAAATAGTAATATCTATACTTTCAAGTTATTAATAGTATAAAGTGCTCAAAGAACATCAGAATGTTAACTGTAATTATCTCCCAATGGGGGGGAGAGTTCAGTAATATATGTACACACATGTATTCTTATACCTTTATGTGTTACATTTATTTATAGTTGTACGCAGTCTTTAACACACCATCTTACATAGCAGAGAATGCTGAAAAGGCAGGCAGGAAGAACTGTTGGGAAAAAGGAAGAGAATAATATAAAGAAGTGTTATTCCCCTTGAGCTTTCCTAATGTAAAAAACACAGTGAAGCAGGATGTTTAATGAAATGAATAACCATGTAAAACATTTCCTAGTGGCTACATCAGCACCATTCAGAGTTTAATTTACACATTATCCACTAATATTTCAAAATATCATGCATTCTGTAAACATGACAAAGTCACCTTTTATTTTATGTGACTTAGTACGTTTCTTTTTCTTGCTATTTATGAGGAACAGATACCCTTTACTCTTCAATGATAAATTTTAAATTAATTACGAATTTTTTTGGAAGGAAAAAGTGATTTTACAAAAGAAACAAAGGAAGTAGAAATTTTATTTACAGCAAATAGATTGCACTTTAATGAATTCTATTACTCAAATACAAGTAACAATGTTCACTTCATGAAACTACACAACCCCAAAACACAGAAGCTCTTTTTAAGTTCAAAAATGTCCGGTCATAACAAAAAGAGAAGAGTTTATCAATATAAAAAGGGACAGAGATTATTTCAAACAAAGCAAATTTAATTTCACTGAGTGACAATTATCTTTCTGGAAAGCTGAGACCTTTCAGTCATCTTAAGTTTCTACCAAAGCCACAGTAATTTCAAAAGGTCTTGCTAACAGTTTGTTAAGTCCTTTAACCTTCTGTGGGGACTGAGGAGTGGGGGCGAGAGAACATGCTGCAAATCTAAGTTAGCCCGCGCGAGATCACCTGACCGTGCTTTAAAAACTTGTTCTCCAATAAGCTCCCTCCCTCCCCAATATGCTCCCTCTTACCAAGTCAAGAAAGTAAGGGTGGTGACTACAAAATACCAGTGGTTTCGGCAGAGGGGAACTCACCTCTCGGAAGGGGTTGGTTGGTGACTTGCTCCGGGTCCCTGGAAGCGGGTGCACAAACACCAGAGGTTGTGGGGGCTAAGGCAGGAAAAAGAGACAGCGATCAATTTGTTTCAGGTGTTGGGTGACAGGGCGGGGTGTCCAACACGTACACAAACAGAAACAGAAACACGCTCAGCATCCTGAGGGAGGGCGGACCCATGCCACCTCACCAATCCCCGCCCCTGGACCCCGCGGCCCACCTCGCACCCAGGGCCCGCGCCCTCAGTGAAGCAACCCGCCCCAGGGGAACTGTAGCGGCCGCACAGGCCCAGCTCGCTATAACGGCAACCGAAAAGCTACGAGCCTCTGGGTGAGCTGGTGGGAGACACGGTGGAGGGTGAGGGAGGGACGAGGTGGAGTGAAACGCCTCTCCCCACTCACTCTCGAAGACGCGGAAAGGACTTTACCCACCCCCAACCTTGTCCCGACCGCGATCGCTGCTCCCACCTTCCGCCGCCGCCTTGAAGAAAGCCGGAACGACGGGGGTCACGGCAGGGGTCAGAGGGTAAAGGTCTTGCTCCCAGCAGCCTCCGCGGTGGATACGTCGCCATCTTGGATCCGCGGGACAAGAAAATTCATGCGGTGAGTTTTTGGCAAATTTTCGGAAGTCTGGCAGCGGGGCGCGCGGCTGGGGCAGCGGATTCGGGGCCCCCGCAAGGCAGGGGAATGCCTTGGGGCCGGTCCGGTCGCACCTGGGGTCCGCGGGCAGCGTCCCGGCCCGCCGCTTCCCGTTGCTTTTGTCTCGGCTCCAATCGAGAGAGGGAGAGCGGAGCGGGCGGGGAGGGGGGGTGGCGGCGGTGGAGGGAGGGGGTGTGTTTGAGAGGGTGGTGGATAGGACGTAAGGCGTCGCGGCACTTGGGTAGCTGCAGCTGCAGCTCTGGATTCTAGGCCCGGTCCCTTCCGAGGGCGCTGGGGTTTTCCTCAGGCTGCGCTCCCACAGGCTCCCGCCAGCGCGTAGGAGCCTGCGCCGCGCTGTTTCCTGAGGAAGAAGAGAAGGCAGCAGCGGTAGTAGCCAAGGAGCCCCGGCCCGCTTTAGACGGCGCTGCCGCGGTCCCAGGCTGTTCACATTCTCTCAGTACACGCACATCACCTGCAACTTGTGTGTCTGTGCCCATGTAAAAGATGAGGGACATTGGACTGGCTAACGGGTCTTAGGAGCCTCCAGGCTCTGGCATACCGAAGGCTTTGGGTCATGAAGGAGTGCAACTGTGATGCTGCTTTTGCCACGGGCGAAGCTTCCGTGATGTGGTAGACACTGAGGCCGGATAGTCCTGGGGTGGCGGAGGAACCCGAGACGCTTGTGTCTGTGAAGTTGCTGGCCTTGGGTTTCTACTTCCGCCGGAGCCTCTCCACCTTTTGCTGGCTTGAGTCTAATTTAAAAGTTTTACGGAAGAAATGAGTGGGGTTAAAAGTGGCCCCCCTAGTTCTTAGGTGAGGCTCTAGGAAAGACCTTGTGACTCTTGGTGACTGAGATCGTTTTGGAATGCGAGTTGTAGTCTTTTGTAAAAGCATTTCCAAGGTTTTAGAATTTGCAGTTATTCCAGGCCCAATGAGTACGGTAATTACCAGCATAAAAGTCTTACATACGGGTACCACAACTCTCGGAAGGAACCTAAACATCAACTTCCTTTGAATCCTTGGAGGTGCCTTCACTTTTCAACATCCAAAAGACCTACTGAACACCTTTTGTTTCATTTTCTTAAAACTCTTGGTCAGAGGATCCTATTTCATTCTTAATCCTCAGGACGGTTTCTAATAAGTATAAAAATATTAAGTATACACTGATAGCAACCCTTAAATTTTTGGCGAAATGGTAGAAGGTGTTGAGTTAAAATCTGTTCATGGTACTTGAATTTAGTTGAAAGTTGAACATATTTCCTGTCATGCTTAAGAGGAATTTCTGGACCTCTGGAATAAGTGCCACTTTTGATTTGCTCTTTGAAACAACAGATTATTGGGAGTGGAGTGGGGTAGAAATTTGAACGTATTTATGTACTTACATAATCACGTTTATGTTGAGTTGTTAGGGAATACTTGCTTTTTTTTTGGACATTTGTTTCCCAAATGTCAGTGAACACAGCTCTTTTGCAATTATGGAGGATGACTGTATTCTAGATTTAAAGGGTGGATTGAAATGGTTAAATGTCTACTACATTGAAATGGTTAGGTGTCTACATTTGCATTTCTTTTCATTGAAATACTTACAAATGGACCACTATCTTTAGGAAGCTTTTTATGTTGAACTTCTCCCTAGTTCGTTGTTCTTTTGCAATATTAAATCAGTAGGAAAAATACAAGATTTCACTGTAAAAAGGCAAAACTCCTGCTTCACTTTTCTTGACTTTAATATCCTCATTTAATTTTAAAAAGTTCCTTTTCTATCATTCCCCCCCTTCCCCGCCCCAGGGCTTGAATTACTGTGATTTCTGTGAATACTTTGTACATTAGGAAGGAACCAAAAAACTTTCACCTTTTTTGCATCCTGAGTAATGCTGCATCAATAAAAATGAATTAATGTAGGTATCATTTGTTGGCAGAAACCTTTTATTCTAAGTATATTGTGTGGAGATATCTGTAATCTAATCTGATACTCTTGGGGAATGAGAATTGCCTTTGTGTTTAACCAAGCAACAAATACAACATTTAAAAATTTTTCAGTTTCTGTTACACTTTCGTTTTAAAGTAAACTTACGTGGTGGAAAAATGAGGGCAACATGTATGAAGATGAGTGACTTATGTCCCTTTTATTTGCAAAGTACTTGATCTTGAAGATAAAACTTAGCTATTCCTCTCTAAGAGAACTATTTACCTATGTTTTTACTTAATAACTTTGGGTATTTAATTTACTTTTTGATTCTTGAGAGATACTTTACAGTTAGTTATAACCTGGATATTCTGTTTCTTCAAAAGTAAATAAGTACTTCAGAATTATGAGTAGATTTTTTAGAAATGCTTCTAACAAGGTTTTGTTTTATCTCTTCAATAAGTATTAATATTAAAAGTACTTGTATTTTGAAAGACCCTTACAGAATTTTTCAATCTGTAGAGAGTTAAAGTTTCATTTGCCCTTTTAGTGACAAATTGCTTCGTAAGATTTTCTGTGTATGAAATAGTGAGTATACATTAATAGACTGGTAAATAAGTTAATTTTTTGTTAATTGTCTTAAAATTTTTAACTGTAGAAAGTTCATTCTGTTATGATTACATAAAAGCAAACTTTCAATGTGCTTGCTTAAAATAGGCATTTGAGGACAACTTATGCAAACAGTGATAGTCCTAGAGGATAACACCAAATAAGAATTTATTTGTTATGTAGAGATCTAGTAGATTTTGTAATACAGAGAAGCAAAAGAAACCAAGGTACTAGGTAGAGCAATTTACAGGCAGAGTTAATCTGAGTTGCACTGTAATGTTTGAATAGAATTACATACAGTATTGATATCAAGGGATCTCGTGCTATGATAGGAGCCATTCTGGTTGATTATACAGGTGACTCTTCTTACTGAGGGTGATTTCTACTGGTGATACTCCAGTGAATTGAATGCCGTTGTGACTTTTCCCAGATATTCTAAAGAGCTGTATACTAAAATTGCTGTCTGTTGTAGAAAGTCTGTCTTTGAAAAGAAGTAGAATAAGCATTAGGATTTTAAGTTTTTTAAATTATTTTATTACTTTTACCTTGATTCATTGAAACTTTCCTCAATTTATATAGTAGTTATGTATTTTTTTTTGTTACTTTGGTTTTTCCATTTGGCTTCCTTTTTTAAACTCTTAAAACATGCTAATGTGTTTTGTTCACTTATTTACTTACTTAGTACTGTTAAGATGACCTGAAAATAATTCCTAATATGTTTTCTAACACCTTGTTCTTGGAAATACAGATGCAAATCTCCAGATATATCATTTGGGAGTATACTGCATTTTGAACTAATAAAATGGTTTACAATGTTATTTTTTGTTGAGACTCTTAGCTTATATAATAGGGAAATGCAAAGTGAATTATCCAGGGGGAAAAACCCAGAAAATTTCCATTTTCTGGATACACTTTAATACGTTGTATATGTTTAGACTCAGGATCCGTGTGTGTGTGTGTGTGTGTGTGTGTGTGTGTGTGTGTCTGTCCTATTAGACATGTTTGCCACCTATCCTGAAAGTTTTCTTTTTTTTTTTTTTTTTCTGCTTTGTGTGTATGTGAAGTTGGTATATTTTTACTATCATTTCTCTGTTTGATTAACTTACTATTCGTCAAATTCTACTCTGGTATCACTTTTTTAATGAAAATTTATCTGGCTCTCAAAATCCTTTTGTCATACTGCTTTTATTGAATGTGTCCCACTGTACGGTAATTTACTGTTCAATGTCATTATCCACCATAATCTTCACTGGACTGTAAGCACCTAAGAGGTAGGGCTTTGTCCTGTTTATCTTGACATTACTAGTATTTTTTATATTGTGTAGTTTTTAGTAGGTTATCAATAAATATGCAGTAAACTGAACGGTTGCCAGATTGTCATTTGACACTTAACGCTCTGTTTCCCAATCCACAGATCAGAAATGGCAGATTGGAAAGGGGAATGAGAGAAGAGCATCCTGCATTCCTTTACTTTGAATCCTTACAGTTTTGCTTCTGAATTACCTAGGGAAAATAGATAATGAGCTTTTTAGAGAAAAGTGTGTAGAGTGAATGCAGGGCAAAGGAAAGGATGTTAGTAATACAATACTTCTGGCAGAGTATTTAGATCTGTTATCTTACTGTATTTTGTATGGCTAAGGTCACTAAGGTCATTGGTTGAAGGAGATATTTTGTATTTGTAGTACATGGTGATAAATATGGTTGCTTAACCATGTTAATTTATGTATGATATATATACTATTTTAACTTTCTAAGATCTGAAAAATTCCAATTCCTACAAACATTTGGCCTTTTAGGGTTTGAATAAGACATTTTGCACCTGTTTTACCCTACCCCCTATTTTTTAAGATAAAGAAACAAAAACTGGGCAAATGACTCCCATTTGTATTTAATGGAGATACTAACATTAACTTAGATTTTAGAAATCTTTTATGTTTTATTCGTCTATATATTTTCCAGAGGTTTTTTAATGACTAAAAGCTGCTAATATAGAGAGGGTGTATTTTTTTAAAGAGAATTTAATCCAATACTCAGGACACCATTCCTTTCTCTGTTTTTACTAAATTGATGCCTTTCCTTATTTGAAAGTAGATAAGAATGCACAGTTAGGAAATTTTTACTTTGCCTAGGAATGATAAATTAAGCAAGAGACAATTATGTGTTCTGGCAATTTAGGTAACAATGAGTAGACTTGACTTGCTTTTTTTCAAACATATTGATGTACTATTTTTCCATTTATATGTATGGATGTTGAAACATAACTATTTTGGATCGGCATCTGGACAAAATGTAATAACTGATTATGTAATACAGTGTGTTTGGGAGAGGAACATTTGGTTTTGTGTCATCTGGCAGAAGTATGTATTAGTGTTACTTTTTACATTATAAATTATAATGCTTGTCCTACATACAGTTTTGTATTTAATTTTCAGTTTGTAAAGGTCTCCTATAGACTGGTTAAGTAATATTTCCTGTAAGTTTACTATGCCATTCAAAGTACCTGATTCCTTTTGGCTTAATTTTATTACTATTTAAAAAATTCTCAACTTCAATTATACATGGTTGCCATTTTGATGTTAACTTTTAAATATGGTTCATTTTTTTTGAAGATTTTATTTGTTTTTAGACAGAGGGGAAGGTAGGGAGAAAGAGAGGGAAACATCAATGTGTGGTTGCTGTACTGGGGACCTGGCCCGCAACCCAGGCATGTGCCCTGACTGGGAATTAATTGGTGACCCTTTGGTTCACAGGCCAGTGCTCAGTCCACTGAACCACACCTGCCAGGGCTAAGTAAGTTTAAATTTTTAACATTAACATAAAGATAAAACAATCAAGCTATCTTGATTACTATGAAAATTCCTAATTGAGGATTATAAAGGCCATTTAATCCTTAGACTGAATTCAGCATCTAAAACGTTGCTCACTTAATGCTACTCTATAGTAAAGATCCAGATTTATTATATTAAGTAGATGTAAGTACAAGGTTTATTTTTGTTTTTAATTGGTCATCTTGCAGATCCACGATAATTAAAGTAATAACAGGAGTTTGAAAGAGGAGTAGTAGGAAATTTTTGTTGAAAGCTTGATTTTTTTGCAAAATACATCAACTGCTCATATTTTTAAAAATTATAAACATTTATCAAGAAATACCAAAACTTTCAAGTAATAATACTGTTACAATGAGAAAGGGTACTATATCACACTGATGCCACATTTTGCAAATTTACTTATTGCACAATTATTTTGCAAGATTACGTGCTGAGCAGATGCCTTTAGGTTTGCCTTGATTTAGTGCACAGAATAGTGCTTTAGGAGTGTAGTTTTTATAATTTAATGTGTGTGAGCACGTCTAGCCTTCGATTAGAAAAAATATTTAGAGCTGTTACCTTTCTAATCTGTACATGTTTATGTGAAATTATAGATATATTCATAAACATCAGGCAAGACTTTATTTGAGGTTGATAGCAAAACTGTTTAATGTGGCAGCAGAGATAGCAGTATTCAAAGTATTTAAATTTAATATACAGTCATGGGCCGCATAATGGTGTTTCAGTGACAGATTCCATGTGTAATGGTGGTCCCACAAGATTATAATAGAACTGAAAATTTTCTATCAGTTAGTGACATAGCACAAAAATCCTAAATTTGTAGCACAGTGCATTTTATCACATGGTGATGCTGGTAGTCATATAAAAGTATAGTATATACAATTACAGGGGAGAGTAAAAGTAGTTTTACAGTTCATATTGAAAATAACAGTAATTAAGTGATAATACAAGAATAAACTTTTTATTCTTACAACTGTAAACCTGTTTTTGCCAACCCCTGTATGCACAGTGCGTACTTGATGATAATAATAAATGACCTCCTGCTTTGTGTATGTACTCCATTATATGTTTTATCGTTATTTCAGAGTGTACTCTTTCTCCTTATAAAAAAAGTTTGCTGTAAAACAGTGTGTCATGTTATGCCAGTAGTAGCCTCATGTGCCTCATGTTTATTGCATCTCTTGATTGCATCATTTTCTCTTGTGCTTCATTTAATCTTGTTCTGTTTTGTACACTAATGTGCTATATCGGTTTGTAGTCTAGGAGCGATAGTTACATACCACATAGCCTAGGTTTATAGTAAGCTATACCATCCAGGTTTGTGTAAGTACATTCTACAATCCCACAAAGATAATAGACTAATTATGCACTTCTCATAATATATCCTCATTCTTAAGTGACACATGACTGTATAATGCACTTTTGTTTTCTGTATGTATCTGAATTACACATTCTAAAATAAATATGTATGTGTAAAACAATTGTAGTCAAGTGTTCAGGGAATTTGACCTGTCACTGCTCTTAGGGTGTTCTAGAGCATATAGTTTGAAAATCACTGGGCTTAATCTCTTAAGGTCACTTCCAACCTAAAATCTGTGTTTTTAAAAAGTCAAGAGTTGTCTTGGCAAGGTAGCTCAGTTGGTTAGGGTGTTGTCCTGATATGCCAAGGTTGAGGATTTAATCCCCATTCAGGGCTCAAAAAGAATCAAACAATGAATGCATAAATAAGTAGATCAACAAAAATCTATGTCTCTCTCTTCCACTTCCTCTCCCTCCAAAATCAGTAAGTAAAATAATAAAAAGTCAAAAGAGTTTTTCTTTCTGTAGATACAAAATTCATAGAAATTTACTTGTTTTTGAGTAGCATTGGGATAAAAATTGTATGAATTTAAATTTAAGTTCTCATGGTTGGAAGTTAGCATTCTAGACATTTTCAACTAAATCCTTTAATTTGAGAATAATTTGTTTATTCTCTTTTAGACATTGTGGTACTGCCGGGTATATATGATGGTGAATAAGACAAGTCTACCTTCATGGAGCTAACATCTTAGAGGGGAGACATAAAATAAACAAGTAAACAGCTAAATAGACAAATTCAGATAGTGGTAATTGTGATGGAGAAAGTAAAGGGGATAAGAGCACAGCAATTGATTAGGGTCGAAAGATAAGACTATTTTAAGTAGGCTAATGAGGGAAGACCTTTCTGGAGGTAGCATTTGAGCAGATTCCTAAAAAGGAGAAAGTTGTGCACAAATACGGGTGATTGTTTTCCAGGCAGGAAGAATAGAAGGCTCTGAGATGAGTTCAAGTTTTGCATGTTGGTAATAAGTTGTTTTATAAAGTTACTTACTGCTTTCTACCAAAATAGTAAATTCTGAAGTGAAGAAAGGGAGATAAAAGAGACATAATTCTTGTCTTTCACCTGCTGACAATATTTTGGTGGACCAAATAATTTGTAATAAGTTTTATAAGAGGTATAGGGAGGAGGGGATATTTTTTATTAAGAGGCTGTACAAATGTTTTCAGGATCAGGTAGAATTGGGATCTGTCTGTATTAGTGTAAAATTATAAAAGAGAACAAACTTAAAACTTTGTGTTTGCATAGACTCATCAAACTTTGAAGAGTTTTAGTTTGGCAAGGTTTTAGATAGTAGTTTTTTTCTTAGAAATTAATTATTAGTGATTTTCATGTTCCGTCAGATTTCCTTGAACAAGTCAATAATTGTTACTATGTGCCATGCACTATTATAAGTGTGCTGAATAATTCTTCAAGTTTAGTTTTTAAGGTGCACGCTGTGGCTGTATATGCGAGAGTAGAACAGTCTTGTTTGAGGGAGTTAATGTGTTGATTTCAAGGTTTAAAAGGACCATTTGGAGTTCACTAGGTGGATGAGTGTATGGAAAAACATTACAAATATACAGTGCCTCAGAGTATATACTGGACTTGGAGAATGGCAGAGTAATTTGCTGTCATTCTTAATGGAGTTCTGAGACCTCATGAGAAATTGGTTGAAGGCACAAATTTGTCATCGTGTGAGAGACTGTCTTACATTATGAGAAATAAGCAAATTTTTTTTTAACAATGCAAGTGATAATCAGGTTTGTGCTTCATGGAAGATTTTAGATTCCACAGTTGACTTAAAATTACAAGATTGATGATGTAGTATATGGTATTTGTGAAATTTTTGAATAATTAGTTTCTCTCCATTAGACAGATTATTTTTTTATTTGTATTAGCAGAATTTCTTATTTGTTAAGAACTATGAGTTTTTTCTTTTGGCTAAAATGGAGGCGTAGGTAGATACACTTTGTCTTTTTGCACAACCAAAAGAAGGACAAAAACAAATTTAAAAACAAAACAACCGGAACTGCCAGAAAATCAAGCTGTATGGAAGTCTGCCAACCAAGAAGTTAAAGAGGAAGCATTCATCTAGACTGGTAGGACAGGCGGAGATGGGCAGCTGGGGTGGAGAGGATGCATGGCAAGGTGGCAGCTGGAGGACTGGGTGGGTGAGGCAGCAGCTGACAGACTGGGCATTCCCACATTGCGGTTAACCAGGAGGAGCAACTGGGGAGTGAGGCAGACCGCAGAACCCAGAGTTCCAGTGAGGGGAAATAAAGCCTCAAAACTTTTAGCTATAAAAATCTGTGGGGGTTGTAGCAGTGGGAGAAACTCCCAGCCTCACAGGCGAGTTTGTTGGAGAGACCAACAAGGTCCTAGAATGTACACAAACCCACCCACCTGGGAATCAGCACCAGAAAGGCCTAATTTGCTTGTAGGAAGTTGGGGGAGTGACTGAAGCTTGCTGAGAGCCGAACAAGCAGCATTGCTCCTTCTTTGACCCTCCCTCACATACAGCACCACAACGCAGTGATGTGGGTTGCCCTGCCATGGTGGATACTTAAGGCTCTGCCCCTTAGAATGCAACAGGGGCTCTGAGACAAAAATATGGCGCAAACAAAAGAACAGATCAAAGCTCCAGAAATAGAACTGAATGTTGAAGAGATAACCAACCTATCAGATGCAGAGTTCAAAACACTAGTAATCAGGATGCTCACAGAATTGGTTGAGTGTGGTTGCAAAATAGAGGAAAAAGTAAAGGCTATGAAAAGTGAAATAAAATTATACAGGGAACCAATAGTGAAGGGAAGGAAACTGGGACTCAAATCAATAATTGGAGAAGGAAGAAATTAACATTCAACTACAACAGAATGAAGAAAAAAGAATTCAAAAAAGTGAGGAGAAGCTTAGGAACCTCCAGGACAACTGTAAACATTCAAACATCTGAATCATAGAGGTGGCAGAAGGAGAAGAGGAAGGGGGAGAAATTGAAAACTTACTTGAAAAAATGATGATTGAGAACTTCCCCAATCTGGTGAAGGATATAGACTTCCAGGAAGCCCAGGAAGCCCAGAGAGTCCCAAAGAAGTTGGATGCAAGGAAACACATCAAGGTACCCTATAATTACACTACCCAAGATTAAAGAGGAGAGAATCTTAAAAGCAGCCAGAGAAAAGGAGACAAGTTACCTACAGAGGAGTTCCTATAAGACTGTCAGCTGATTTTTCAAAAGAAACCTTGCAGGCAAGAAGGGGCTAGAAAGAAGTATTCCAAGCCAGGAAAGGCAAGGACCTACATCCAAGATTACTCTATTCAGCAAAGCTATCATTTAGAATGGAAGGGCAGATTAAGTGCTTCTCAGATAAGGTCAAGTGGAAGGAGTTCATCATCACTGAGCCCTTATATGAAATGTTAAAGGGACTTATCTAAGAAAAAGAAGATGATCAAAAATATGAATAGTAAAATGACAACTCAAAACAACTGAACCCAAAAGCAAAAACTAAGCAAATAACTAGAAGAGTAGTTATAACAGAATATAACAGAAATAACAGAAATTGAGATCACATGGAGGGTTATCAGCAGGGAGGGGGGAAGATGGGGGAAAAGGTACAGGGAATAAGAAGCATCAGTAGTATGTACGAAATAGATGGGGAGGTTAAGAATGCTATAGGAAATGGAGAAGCTGAAGAACTTAATATATACTACTCATGGATATGACCTGAGGTTGGTGGTTGGAGGCTGGGTGCAGTGTGGAGGGGGATAAAAGCGACAATTGATGTGACAACTATAATATACACTTAACCAAGTATTAAAATAAAGAATTATGTGACTTTTGAAACTCTAGATTCTGTTTTTCAGAGAACTTGTTATATGTATATAAACCGGTGCCCTTAGTTCAAAGTTTTACATTAATGGGTGAAATTTATTGTGTAAGTTATAGGGCAGGCAAAGTTTAAATGTTATTTGACATTATTTACAGTCTTGAGATTTAACATTATTTGGATAAATTAAACTAATACCAAGAAAACCTAAATTAACAATTCATAGGAGCTGATAGGTATATATCACTAAAAGTGTTTATTTTACAAGTGTGTACTAGTGTTAAGTAGTGTACTAGTGTTAAGTAGTATCGTGTTACAATACTAGTTAACACTAGTAATGCTTTTATTTTAGGTTGCTAGCATTATGTTTTAATTCTGACTTTGTGTTAATTCTGACTTGCAAAAAAAAGGTAAGTCCAAATACATGTTTTTAAGTGAAAGAAACTGATTCCTTATGAATGCAGTTTGAGCAAATTACTACACTGATAGCATGCATTACATACCACTTTTTAATAGCAAAAGTTAATGATTTTACAATGATGATTTGGAGTTTCCCAGGTTGTCTCATTGTCCATTTAGTTCCATTTTGACTGAACAAAATGAGGCTGATACATAACTATTTACCATTACAGAGAGTTATGTTGTGCTGAAATTTTTCATGAGGTTATTGAAGTCTCTGGTACTAGCTATGGAATTGGTATTACCACTGTACTGTTTTTAATTAGCTGTGTGACTTATCCTCCCTAAACTTAAGTTTTCTCATTCAAAAAATGTGGATAAATAAAAATATCTCATAGAGTTGACTTAGGGAATAAAAGGCTCTTGTGGATTGTTGCAGGATTTTTTTGTTTCATTTTTTTGTTTTGAATGGGACTTGCTACTTAAAGATAAGCTTTTGAGGCAAATGAGAATTAGCCACAATTTATTTTATAGAGTGTATTATGCTTTTTTTAATTTTTCATATCAAATTTGTAAATGTAAACAAGAAAGGTGCAGTTTTGTTCTTAAGAATCTAGACATGTTTTCCTATCAGGAATTTTGTTTAGATGACATTGTGTTAAGTATTTTGCCTAGTATTTTTTTAAATTGTTTTTATTTTTCAATTACAGTTGACATACATTATTGTATTAGTTTCAGGTATACACCGCAGTGATTAGACATTACATAACTTACTAAGTGATCATCCTAATAAATCATGTGCCCATCTGACACCATACATATTTATTAGAATATTATTGACTATATTCCCTATGCTGTACTTTGCATCCCCATGACTATTCTGTCATTGCCAACTTTATTTCTCCTTTTTTTTTTTTAAGATTTTATTTATTTTTAGAGGGGGGAGGGGAGAGATATCAATGTGCAGTTGCTGGGGGCTGTGGCCTGCAACCCAGGTATGTACCCTGACTGGGAATCGAACCTGCGGCGATGCCTGGTTCGCAGCCTGCGCTCAATCCACTGAGCTACGCCAGCCAGGGCCCCAATTGTGCTTCTTAATCCCTTCCAACTTTTCACTCATGCAGCCTGCTCCCATCAGGTCACTATCAAAATGTTCTCTGTATCTATGAGTCTGTTTCTGTCTGCTTGTTTGTTTACCGAGTCTTACTGTTCTGCTTCTTTATTTTCTTTAAATTCACTTGTTGATAGATGTATATTTATTGCCATTTTATTGTTCTTATATTTTTCTTAAAGGAGACCCTTTAACATTTCATATAATGTTAGTTTAGTGGAGATGGAACTCCTTCAGCTTTTTCTTGTCTGGGAAGCTCTTTATATGTCCTTTTATTCTAAATGAGAGCTTTGATTCTAAAGGAGAGCTTTGCTAGGCAGTATAATCTTGGTTGTAGGTCCTTGTTTTTCATCACTTGGAATATTTCTTGCCAATCCCTTCTAGCCTGTAAAGTTACTGTCAGATATACACTGAAAGTCTTAAGGGAGCTCCCTTGTAGGTAACTCTTGCTTTTCTCTTGCTGTTTTTGAGTTTTTGTCTTTAACCTTTTGCATTTTAATTACAATATGTCTTGGTGTGGGCTTCTTTGGGTTCATCTTGTTTGGAACTCTCTGCTTCCTAGAAGTAAATATGTATTTACTTCACCAAGTTAGGGAAGTTTTATGTTTTTATTTTTTCAAGTAGCTTTTCAATTTCTTGCTCTTTTCCTTCTGGCACTCCCATGATGAAAATGTAAGTGCACTTGAAGTTGTCCTGGAAGCTCTTTACACTATTCTCAATTCTTTTGTTTTTTGTTTTTTTGCTGTTCTGATTGGGTGTTTTTACTTCCTTATGTTCCAAATCACTGATTTGATTCTCAGCTCTATCTGTTCTACTGTTGATTCCCTGCAAATTACTCATTTCATTTAGGGTATGCACTTTAGGTTTTCATTAAGTTCATTGAGCATCCTTATGACCAGTGTTTTGAACTGTACATCTAGTAGATTGCTTGTCTCCATTTTATTTAGTTCTTTTTCTGGAGTTTTCTGTTTTTTCATTTGGGATATATTTCTGTGTCTCCTTATTTTGGCAGCCTCTCTGTGTTTGTTTCTGTGTATTAGGTAGAGCCGCTATGTCTCCCAGGCTTGGTAGAGTGGGCATAATGTAGTAGCTATTCTGAGGGTCCATTGGCACTGCCTCCCCAATCAACCAATCTGACTCCTCCCTCTCCATTTCCCACGATGGGCTGAGTACACATTCCCCTTGTAGTTGAGACTTGACATCTGTTGGCAACGTCAGTGGGAGGAGTTTACCTCCAGGACAATCAGCCGCAAGGACTGGCTTGAGACCACTGACCTCTGTGGAAGATCAGCTGTGCAGGGGGTACACCCCATGTAGCAGGGGTTACTTCAGCAGAGTTCTGGTGCCCATTGAGTATGTAGCTTGTAGTGGTGTTTTCAGCGTTGTCTGAAGCAGTCCACTCAGTGTGCTGGCTCTGGGCCCTCCTGGGAGGTGCAGACCGAGGTCAGCTGCCGCCTGTGTTCTGCATGGGGCCACCAGACATGAGCTACATTGTGATCTGCTAATGGCTGCTGCTAGTGCTAGGCCTGTGGCCATTTAGCGAGAGATACAGGGAACACTGAGGCCAGATGCTGCTTGTTTGAGTGGTTTTAGGAAAATCTGAAGCATGAGCCAAGACAGGTCATTAATACGAAAAATCCCCTGGAAATAGCTTGCATGGGCCTGAAAGTTGGATGAGGTATGATTTCAGGGAATCACCGGGGCAGGGCAAAACAGTGTGAGCCAGGTTGATAGAGTCTCATATGTGATGCTCTGCCTGCTGGCTCTGTGGCAGAAGGGTTCAGAAAAGAAAAAATGGCTTTTGCCATCCTTTCTGTCTTGTAGTACACTGTACCTCCCAGTTCCTACCATGATGCCAGACAATTCAGTTTCTCCACGTATGTTATTGGTGCCTTTTGAGTTACTGCCCCAGCACTGGAGCTCAGAGGGAGTGAGTCTGAACAAATCCACATGTGGGCCCTTTAAGAGGAACTTCCTGGGACTCCAGAGGACATCTTTTTCCCTCATCTGTAATTCTTGTTTTTATAGTCAGAAATTATGGGGACTTCTGGCACTGGAACCCTGGGCTGGGGAGCCTAGTGTGGGACTGGGATTCCTCACTTCTCAGAGGTTACCATTCCTCCCAATTTTTATCTGCCACACATGAGTGTGGAACCAGCCTGTTCCTTGTCTTTTATTTCCTAGTTGTATGACTTTCATTCAGCCAAATTTCATGTGGTTCTGAATGATGGTGGTTTTGTAGTTTAGTTTTAATTTTAATGTAGTTGTGGGAGGAGGCAGGTACCATGTGTTTATGCTTCCATCTTGCTCTTGAATCCAATTTGTGACTTTTCACTTTGCAGAACTGAGCTACACTGGATCAGGGCTGTGTGTAGTATTTTCAGTACATAAATACATTTTAGCATTATTCTGTCTGAAGCACTTGGCATGATGCATGACACATAAGAGGCATTTGATAATTCCTTCATTAAATGGGATTAATCTAATGGGAAGAAGATTGGTTTAGGACTCAGATGTGTCAGCCAGTTACAACCTGAGTTATGTTGCATTGTCAACAGCAAGTTTTTCGTTTTGTTTTTCTTTCCCTCCCTTCCTCCCCCCACCCTCTTTCTCTCTTTCTTTCAAGATTTTACTTACTTTCAGAGATAGAGAAGAAGAGGGAGAAAAACATCAATCTGTTGCCTCTTGTGTGCCCTCAACCGGGGACCTGACCCACAATCCAGGCATGTGCCCTGCCCAGGAATCGAACCATTGACTTTTCAGTTTGCAGGATGATGCCTTGCTATACAAGTCAGGGCTTTTGTTTGTGTGTTTTGTTTTTATGCCTTTTTCTCCATTTCTGTAAAACAGGGTGTCAACCTCATTTTCACTGGGGGCCACATCAGCCTCACGGTTGCCTTCAAAGGGCCGAATATAATTTTAGGGCTGTATAAATGTAACTACTCCTTAACTAGGGCCAAAGAGCTCTACATTTAGCCCTTCGAAGGCAACCGTGAGGCTGATACGGCCTCCAGTGAAAATGAGTTTGACACCCCTGCCTTAAAATGAATAAAATACCTTCTCTTAGTTTTTTTAGAGAATTAAATACAATCATGTAAAACGCCTGACAATAGTTTCTTGCCTAGCAGTCCTGGTTCCCATTTCTTTTTCTTTATGCAGAGTAACTATTCCAGAATTGTGGAGGTAGTTCAGAGGAAATACTTAACATAGCATCTATCATTTAAGTTTCAAAAATTGAGAAAGTCAGGTCACTTATTTACTTGTGAGTATATGCTCAACTTTAATGGAGAATACTATCTTATTTTGGAAAAATTACCACACTTGGATTCCTAAGATGGGTTTTAGTTTGACCTTCATGAATATATTACCTGTGTCCCTAGGCAAATCAACTTGTGTTGAAGAGCCTCAGCTTTTTAGTCATTTATACCTTCTAATATTCCTGATGACAGTTGAGAAAATGAAAGTAAAAGTGTTTGGTCAAGTGTAAAGTATGTGAGAATATTATGGTAATGAACCCTTATTATTAGTGGTTGTATTGTGTGATTCATTTATTTCTTTATTTTACCTTGTACTGCTTTATTCATGTGGTTTGCCTTTTATTAAATTAGATATCTGGCTTATTTGACTTTGGGGAGGGGGAAGTGTGGAGAGGGAGAAAAAGATTCTGTTACGTTCATCATAATAGGCCAATTAATATTGGATATTTTTGCTTGCCGAAGTCCTGATACTTTCTGTGTAAATATGTAAGTATAACAGGAAGTTGGCCTGATCATTCAGTCATTAAGAATGAAAGATCATGAGTCTTCCAATATGTGTAACTGAATTTTTATGTTCTTTCTCTCTCTCATTGTTAGCTAAACATTTCTGTGAATATCATGCCTATTTTTCCTTATAAATGAAATTCACTTATACTTTATTATTAGAGTATTGAGAATGTCAGTGCAGTAGTGTAAAAAATTGTATGTTCTTTGTGTATATTATGTGAATAATTTTTACTCTTTTTCTTTTCTCCCTTAAATCTGTAAGATCTCTTGGGTCCTGAGCCTTTTGAAACATTAAAGTAAATACCATATAAGGAAAGCAGTCTAGTACTAAGTAGCTGCAGTAGCAAAGGAAGGAAAGTGAATCACGGAGTAATGAATTTGAAAAGTGATCGTTGTACCATGAAGGGACCCTTGTAAAATCTAGTACTGATATTATGTGCTCATGAGGTCTAATTGTTAATCTCTTATTGTTAAAAAAAAAAAACTACTTTTGCATAAAATACTTTTTCTAAAAACATAATAAAACTCTAGAAACTGGAATCATGCCACGTTAAATACTCAAGTTGTTCCTCCATTTTTTCATATTAAGGCAAATGATTTATATAACAAAGACAACTCTCTCGTATCTAAACTTGTTTATAAAAGCCTACATTTATAATATAAAACTGGTCAAGATATACCCCTTTATAATTTTTGATGTTTTTAATAATGATTATCAGGCACAATAGTGTCCTCAGGCACCAGATAGTGATTTATGTTCATTATGCTTACTATTTCTAGGAGGAAGGAAAAAGGTAATTTATTAACACATTTGAAAAAGTTTCAGTACCAAAAGCTTTTTGCTGAATTTGTTGGAATTAACTAGGAGTAACTGGAGAATTCATTCTTCAGAATAATGTACACCTGAAATTGTGTAGTTATATGGATTTTATTTTTAATTGTATATTGCCAGCCTTGGTCAAATAATGTACATGCTAAAGCCTTAAGACATGGCAAGATATATATTTTTGCTCTTACAGATTGACTGTCAGTTTCAACACTATTTCAGATATAGTTTATCTGTATTCATTTTTTTATTATATTTTTTATTGACTATGCTATTACAGTTATCCCTATTTTACTCTCTCTACCCAGCATCCCCCATCCCTCAGGCAGTCCCCACATTATTGTTCATGTCCACAGGTCATAAGTCTTTGGCTACTTCACTTCTTGTACTCTGCATCCCCATGGCTCTTCTGTAACTACCTATTTGTATTTCTTAACCCCCCTCACTTCTTTACCTATTACCCTATACACCCTTTGATCCCACAGCCATTACAATGCTCCACCTATCCATGATTCTGTCTCTGTTCTTGTTTGCTTAGTTTGTTTTTCAGATTCAATTGCTGATACATACATACTTTTTTGCCATTTATTGTTCATAGTTTTGATCTTTTTCTTAACTAAGTCCCTTTAACTATTCATATAATAACGGTATGGTGACGATAAAGTCCTTCAGTTTTTTCTTGTCTGGGAAACAGTTTATCTGCCCTTCATTTCTAAATGATAGCTTTGCTGGGTAGACCAGTTTTGGCTGTAGAGCCTTCCTTTTCATGACTTTGAATATTTCTTGCCAGTCACTTCTAGCCTGCAAAGTTTCTTTTGAGAAATCAGCTGACAAGTCTTATGGAAACTCCTCTGTAGATAACTAACTGCTTTTCTCTTGCTGCTTTTAAGATTCTCTCTTTATCTTTAACCTTTGGCATTTTAATTATGATGTGTCTTGGAGTGGACCTCTTTGCATCCATTTGTTGGGGACTTTCTGTGCTTCATAGATTTGCACATCTATTTTCTTCACCAAGTTAGGGAGGGTTCCCCCCCATTATATTTTCAAATAGATTTTCAATTTCTAACTCTTTCTCTTCTGTCACCCCTGTGATGCGAATGTTGGACTGCTTGAAGTAGTTTTAGAGGCTACTTGCACTATCCTCATTTGTTTTTTTTTTTTATTCTTTCTTCTTCTTCTCATTGGTGGTTTTTTGCTTATTTATGTTTCAGATCATTGTTACGATTTTTGCTTCCATCCACTTAACTGTTGTTTCCCTTTAAATTGTCCTTATTTTAATTAGTGTATCCTTCGTTTTGGACTGGGTAACATTTATGCTATTGAGATCTTTACTTGGTTCCTTGAGCATCCCTATAACCAGTGTTTTTTGAACTCTGCATCTGTTAGATTGCTTGTCTCCATTTCGTTTAGTTATTTTTCTGGAGTTTTGATTTGTTCTTTCATTTGTGCCAGGTTTCTTTGTCTCCTCCTTTCGGCAACCTCCCTGTGTTTGCTTCTCTGTATTTGGTGGAGCTGCTGTGATTTCTTGTCTTTGTAGTGTGGCCTAATATAGTAGGTTTCTGGTAGTGTCCAGTGGCATAGCCTCTCCTATCACCCAAGCTGGGTACTCAAGGTGCACCCTTCTTGTGGGCTGAGTACACTTTTGTAATGAAATCTTGATTATGTTGGCAGGTCATAGTGAGGCATTTACTCAGGCCAGTCAAGCAAGGACTCAAAGCCAGCTGCAAGGACTGGCTTTGACCACTGACCGTCAACCTCTCCCCTCCATGGAGGATCAGCTGTGCAGTGGCAGGGTGGTGGCGCTTCAGTGTGATCTGTAGTTTTCCACTGGTGCACAGGCTCTGGGGTTTCCTGGGTGATGCAGGCCAAGGTCAGCCCCGAGCTGTGTTTTCCTGGGGCTACCCTGCCTGAATCTGAGAGGGCTGTTACTTGTGCTGGGCTTGGAAATTCCCAGGCGAAGCAAGCTGAATCTAGGCTGGCTGCTGCAAGTGCTGATCCTGAGCCTCCTTAGCAAGAGGTACTGGGGCTGGGGGCTCACTGAGGCTGGTGGTTGCTTTTTGATGGGATTTAGGATGTTGTGAAGCTTGAACCAAGACCAGCCATTCATATAGAAAAGCAGCCTGGTAGGACTGAAAGTTGGGTGGGTGGGAGCCTCTGGGAATCTCCAGGGCAGGGCAAACAGTTTAGCCAGGTTGATGGAGTCTCAGGTATGGCACCAACCTGCTAGTCTGTGGCTCTCTAGGCGGGGCGGCGGGGAGGGGTCATGAAAGGTACAATGGCTTGCCTTTTTGGTTGGTAGGAGGCTGTCCCCTAACTCTCGCCTTGATGGCAGACACTTCACTTTCTCTCTCTATGCCACTGGTGCCTTTCAAGCTGCTGCTATCCTGGTGCTGGAGCTCAGAGGGAGTGAATCTGAGTTAGTCTGTGCAGGGGTTCTTGAAGAGGAACTGCTTGAGATTCTAGAAGTGTCTTTCACTGACTGAATCCCCACTAACTAGTATGGGGACTTTTTCTCTTGACACTGGGACCCTGGGCTGGTGTGGGTCTGGGACTCCTCACTCCTGAGATATCTCTCCTCAATTTTTTTTTAAAGATTTTATTTATTTATTTCTAGAGAGAGGGGGAGGGAGAGAGAGAGAAACATCAATGTGTGGTTGCCTCTCATGTGTCCCCAAACGGGGACCTAGCCTGCAGCCCCAGCATGTGCCCTGACTGGGAATCATACTGGTGACTGCTTGGTTTGCAGGCTGGTGCTCAATCCACTGAGCCACACCAGCCAGGGTTCCCTCCTCAATTTTTATTCACTACACATAATAGTAATGTGAGACCATCTCATTCCTCGTCTCTGCCCCTCCTACCGGTCTGTATGCATGTGGTTTCTTTAATTCTGTAGTTGTCGGATTTCCATTCAACTAGATATCTGATGGTTCTGAGTGATGGTTGTTCTATATTTAGTTGTAACTTGGATGTGTTTGTGGGAGATAAGCTGTGTTTACCTATGCCTCCATCTTGACCGGGACTCTATTATATCTTTATTACTGATACATCAGTTGGAACAGAAAAAGAAGTTCCTTTGATTTCTAACATTTTTGTTTATTCCTTGTTCCATCACTAGATCCTAAGTAGAGATTAAGTCAATCTTGTTCACTAATGTGTGTTTAAAACCTCATATAAGATCTGACAAATTATTTGTTGAATGAAAGGTTATTGTCCAAAGCTTTTAATACTTACCTGCTTATTTTTTATAATAAGGCTGTGTCAGCTGAACACACCAGTTAATGTGTGAATTGTCTTTTTTACTTAATTGTCAATGAATGACTCCGAATATGGTTATGTGAAAAAAGCAGTCCTATATTTTGAAGTGGTAAACTTATAACTTTAAAAATTTGTATTTCCTTGTTCTGAAGAGTGGATATTTTTTCATTGTTTTTTGTTTCTGTGTTTTCTATATACATCCTTTGTTAAAAGTAATATTAAGAATAAGAGTAGAATAATTGTTATCCTGTTTCTGGTCCCCTTCCAAAGATTCCATTTCTTGAGGGGAAAAGTAAATATTTAATATTATATCAATGTGAAGTGAGGTTAACATATAGAAGTACTATAAAAAGTTGATTACAAAGCAGTTCAAACTGCATAAACTAACAATGTAAAAGTTTAAGAGGATTTTTTGCCTAATTAAATGTACTGTATCAAAACTAAATGTAGCTAAGATGTTATGTTAAATGCTAAAATTGGATTTATTTTTTTTACTGTTTTCTTAATCTTACGCCATCTGGAGGGCTTCAATTTGATATTCATGGATGAATTTGAAAAGAAGAAGTTGTTACTTGGGGGGGTAGGCAAAATAATGTTTACGTACTGTATCTGGTGCTTTCTGTGTTATTTATCTATTCATTTGGGAAATATTTAACTTGTTTTATGTGCCAGGCACTGCTGTAAGAGAATGTAGAGTGTACAAAGTAAAAAAATAAAATATGGTATGGAAGGTGGTAGTGAGGGTATAGAGAAAGAGACCAAGGGAGTATGAAAAAATATACAGGGTCTGGCACAAATAATGCCCCCTTTTTATTATGAATTCTTTTATTACAAAATCATAAGCATGTAATCCTGTAATAACAATATCACACTTCAGCATACCATACAACATTTTAGGTGAAATGTTCAACTTAAAGCTATAAACTGTTCACCCATATTATTACCCTACCAACCACACACTCAAGTAGGCCTTACTTCTGCCTATAAATATGTATATAGGATGCATATTTAAATTGGCTGGTCATGGAATTCCTCCCTTGAAGGTGATTGTGTGCAACTGTGGTGAGGCAGCAATCCTGTGCATATCCAGAATAATGGGTTCCAGGAAGGGAAAACAACCAAGAGCAAATGTCATACGCTTTGATATCCTTTGATTGGAAAATTTCAAGGAAGTCTGTGTGGCTGGAGTAGTGTAGTGGGAAGGGAAGAGGATGGCAGATGGATGGATACAGACAAGGTAGGGTGCCAGAGGCAAGTCAGGAAAGGATTTTTGTAAGCTATCGTATGGACTTGGGCTTTTGCTCTGAGTAAAATGTTATCATAAATACTCTGTACATGCATTCTTCACAACTGTTATACAGTTAGTCAAATTCTTTCAGTTTTACAGTTGAATAAATGTTCTATGGAATGACTTGTGCAGTTAACTTCTCCAAAGTCAAATAGCTAATGAGTAGCAGAACTAAGAGTTTTTTAGGTTTTGGCATTCATGTTTTTTTTCCTCATTGCATTATCATTCTTGCTCTAGCATACTTGTGGAGACTTTTATTTTGCTTTTTTCTTTTTAAACAGAATCTGTAGTGTGGAGCCAGGGTGAGTGTTCATGTACTTGTGGACTACTGAAAATAAAACTAAGAAAATAGTGTCCTTACCGCAAGATACATTCAGATATTTTATATTATGTATCATATTTTTTTAAACATGCAAGTTTTGAACCATTGAGTTGATTTTATGGCTTGCTGTTGGAGACCATACTTTGTTTGTTTGAACCACCTGTGTGTGTTTGTTTTTTAAAATGCCCTGTTCAGTTTAGTGTCTGGTACTTAAGTACAATGTAAATGTATATTTGTTGAATACATTAATATTTTTATTTGGTGTTGGAGCTAAAGACAGTTAATGTGGTTTTTAGCAGATTAAATCAGTAGTGTGTGCTTGTGACCAGAAGATAGTTTTTAACTTACCTAAATAACTAAAAGTCATTAAAGTATATTTTGATCATAAACATTGATATGGTTTAAGTTACTCCTAATTATGCTCCTGTCAAATTAGACTTACCTTTGGAAAGAAAAAAAAATGTTGGGGGAACAGTAGAAGGTTTTTTTGCTTGTGTATGGCATATAGAAAATTTAGAATAAAATACTAAATATTGGAGGGGTTTTTTTTCCACTACAAAGTTTCACTGTTTGCCAGTATGTCACTTTTTTCTTAAATTTGACAGGTGTGGTAATTGATTTATTGTCTTACTGATAACTGGTTAAACTAAACATGTTGTAATTGCATGTTCAGTCAGAAAAGTTATTAGGTGAAAACAGGAAAGAGGATGGCTCAGTCTGAAAATGTATAATGTAGAAGAAAAGGGAGTTAGTGGAACAAGTACAAATGGGGTTATAGGTGATAATGAAAGTGAATCAAATAGCACAGTAAATTATGCTTTTGAAGATATAAAAAATAACCTTAAAAATCAGTATTCAGCTTTTAGGCATTCAGGTGAATGCCTACGAGAAATCCTTTCATTTAGGCTTGTGGTTCTCAATGTTTGAGTCCCTTAGACCCCAGAAGGGTCATTGAAGATAGGGATGCATTTATTATTTCAGTACTTGAAAAAATTAAACCTAATGAAAATTGTAGACTTACTTTAAATGAGACTGAACAGGCTAATTAAGATTAGTGTTCTTGACTTTTCATTAAAAAAATCAATTTGTTGTAATAGTGGAGATCTGTACATTAGGTTCACTTGTTCTCCACAATAGTGGAGATCTGTACATGTAGTTACATGTGTTCAGTAAAGATAGAGCTGATATAACCATCTTATCCTTCTAATGATGTGTCAGTTGTAATCTCGGAAAATTATTTCTGATTAGTTTTATCTAGTGTACCTCTTGCCATTTCTCACTGACATAGCTACCATACCTTGTCTGGCCTAGCATTTGTTGCCATAAAAAATTATTTCTGTTAATTATTTGTTAACTAGATGAAATTTCATGAGAGCAGATACTTTGCCTTATTTTTACTTCCTATTTTGTATCCCCAGTACCTAGAACAGCACGTTACATTCCCACCAGCAATGTAAGAGGGATCCAGTTTTCCTACTTCCTCTTCAATGCTTGTTACTGTCTGTTTTTGTGAATATAACCATTCTAGTGAGTTTGATCTCAGTGTGCTTTTAATTTGGGTGTTTCTTGTTATAAATACCATTGGGGTTTTGATTTGCATTGCATTAATTGGTAACCAGATCAGTTAGGGCCTCCCTAATTGATGTCTTAATTGTATTGAGTTTTCCAATCCTTCGACATGGTCTGTTCCATTTATATAGTTGATTTGACTTATCAGTGTTTTGTTTTCAATATACAGATTCTGCATATTTTGTTAGATTTATAAATATGTATCTCATTTATACTTAAATACCTCATTTTGGAGGAACTCTATTTGGAGTTATACTAGCTATCACTAGCATATAGAAGTAGGATTTCTTTTCAGACGTTGATCTTGCTTGTTTGTGACTGCAGAAGTTATAGTCCTGGGAGCTTTTTTGTAGATTGTTTTACATATTTTACTTAGGCAATCCATGTCATTTATATGTAGGGAAGACTTCCTATTTCTTTCTTGCCAATCTGTCCTGTCTATCAGTCTGTGCTTTCTTTTTCCTTCCCTTTCTCCCTTCTCTCTTCCCTTTCTTTCATTTTTGTATTACTGCACTGCCTGGGACATTTTTGCCTTATTACAATCTTCAAGTGTGAAATAATTCACTCTTTTACCATTAAGAGTAATGATAAATGTAAGTCTGTCAAATTAAGGAAATTTTGTTTTAGTCCCACTTCCCAGAAAGTTTTCATAATGAATAGATGTTGAATTTTACTAAATAATTTTCTGTCAATGTTATGATCACTTTGTTCCTTAGTCTGTTAATATGGTTGATTATACCAATTGACACTTCCACGTAACAGTTTGGGTTATATAATTCTCATACCATGCATTAACTAACTCATTTAAGGTGTGCAACTCATTTAAGGTGTGCAAGTCATCACCACAATCAATTTTAGAGCATGTTTTATCACCCTCCCCAAAGCAATCTTAAGCAGGACTTCCCCATTTCCTTCAGCCTCCACCCCCACTCAGCCTTAGGCAGCTGCAGATCTCCTTTCTGTTTCTGTACATTTACCTATGCTGTATACTTCATGTAACTGAAATATGTGGTCTGAAGTGACTACTGCATCACTTAGCATATTTTCAAAGACATATACAGTTATGCATTTATTAGTATCTTATTCCTTTTATTGCTGAAGAATATTGTGTGGGTATACCCAATTTTATTTATGCATTTAGCACTTAGTAATGGCCATTTGAGTTTCCAGTAGTTGGCAATTATGAATAATGCTGCTATGAACGTTTGTGTACTGATATTTTGTGGGCATGATGTTTTCATTTCTCCTGGTTGCATACATAGTGGACTTGTTTGGTCATTTGGCAACACTATTTTAATTTAATGCTGACTTGGTTCCAGATACTGTGGAAGACATGCCTCACGGTGGGCTTTGGAGATAATTAATGCTTTTTTTTTTTTTTTTTTTTAATAAATCCCCTGTTCAATTTAGTGCCTGGTACTTCTTGAATTACTAGACTGTTGTCCAAAGCAGCCATATACCATTTTACATTTCTCCAGTGGTAGATGTGAGTTTCAGTTTCTCCAAATTCTGGCCAATCTTGTTATTGTTTTGTCTTTTTATTATAGCCATCTGTGTATGATGTGTTATCTCATTGTGGTTTTGATATAACCCTGGTGATGAATGACAGTAACGCTTACACAAGATTTCATTTATTTAATTATTTATTTACTTACCAATCCTTAACTGAGAATATACTTTTATTGATTTAAGACAGAGGGATGAGGGGAGAGAGAATCATCGATGTGAGAGTGAAACATCTATTGGTTGCCTCCTGTATGCTCCCTGACCAGGGCTGGTACCTGCAACCTTTTGGTGTATAGCATGTTGCTCCAACCAACTGAGCCACCCAGCCAGCGCTCATTTTATCTTAAAGAAGATCAAGTATGTTCCCAGAATAAGCCTTACTTGTTCATCATTTATTAATCTTCGGGTATTTTGTTGGATTGGATTTTCTGACATTTTGTTGAGGATTTTTGCATCTTTGTTCATGAGGAATAAGTGCTCTTTGAGGTTTTTTTTCCTTGTATTGTCTTAATTTTGGTATCAGTGTAATGCTAGTCCCATAAAAATCATTTAGGAAGTAATCCCTCCTGTCTGTTTTCTGGAAGATACTGTGTCAAATTGGTATTACTTTGTTTTTCAGTGTTTGGAATAATTCACTGGTGAAAATATCTGGGCCTGGAGGATTTTAATTGGGTTCTCCTTAGATAAAAGGCTATTCATGTTATTTCTTGGTTCTGGAGCTTGCAAGTTTGAAATGAAGGTATCAGTAGGGCTCTACTCCCTTCTAAAGGCTTTAGGGAAGAATCCTTCCTTGCTGCTTCTAGTTTCTGGTGGTTATTAGCAATCCTTCTTGTTCCTTAGCTTACAGCTGCATCACTTCAGTTTCTGCCTGTCTTCACTTGGCTGTCTTTTTTGTGTTTGTCTCTATGTCTCGCACTCCTTTTTCTTATGAAGATACCAGTCATCAGATTTGGGCCCTCCCAAATTTGGTATGATCTCCTCTTAAACCTGATTACCTCTTCAAGGACTTTATTTACAAAAATGGTTACATCAGATATACCAGTGCTTAGGTCTTGCATATATCTTTATCAGGTACATAACTCAAACCACTACTCTTATAATTTAGATTTACCACTTCAAGTGGAATGTGGAGGTCTTGTCATCATGTACTTCCATTTTCTCACTATCCTCTATGTTGTGGTTGTATGCATGGCTTGAATATCCATTCAGAAAATGCTTTAAATTTTGTTTTACAATTATTACACATATTTTAAAGAATTTAAGTAGAAAAGAATAGTTTGTCACAGGGATTCACAAACTGACAGCAGGCTAGATTTGGCCTGCTGCCTTCTTTGGTAAAGTTTTATTGGAAATACAGTCACATCTCACTTTTTAGTTTACATATTGTCTATGGCTTCTCTTGTACAACACTTCAGAACTGATTAGTTACAACAGAAACTAATTAGCTTGCAAAGGCACAAAATATTTACTATTTGGCTGGCCTTCTACAGAAAAATGTCGTCTATCATAAGTATCCATGTATTTGCCATTTATGTTGTTTTTTTGTTTTTGAGATTCTCAGTTTTCTACTGGCATTATTTCCCTTTGTCCAATGCAATTTCCTTTAGAACAAGTCTGCTCATGGTGAATTATCTTAGCTTTCTTTCATCTGAAAATGTGTTTATTTCACCTTCATTTTTGAAGGATACTTTTTGTTCCATTTAGAATTCTGAGTTGACAATTCTTTTCTTGGTAGCATCTAGCTAGAAATGAGTAGTAGCAACTACTTTCTTTAGGTGGTTCACAGTCTCCAGTTTTTCACGGTTTCTGCTTTCTGTTTCCTTGGCATTGATACCAACTGTTATTTGATATCGACAACTTACTATTGTACTTGTGCTGTTGTACTTCTCATGTTAGATCAGGAGGGAAGTAAAATTTTCACTTTACCCATGTCTCTATAAAGTGGTAAAACAGACCAAGAAGTGCATATTTTAGGAAAAATGGGAGAGAGAATTTACTTTACTAATATTGGGAGTATTCCAATGTTTGGTATGTTTCTGTGGGTTCAGTATGCAAAGGTCTCACCTGTTTATTTTCTGGCTAGTCTTTTTCATGTCATGAATTGGCATGTCATGCTATAGAATTCATTTTTCAAAATGCTTCAACACCTCAACCCATCATTTTCTTTTTCAAAGTAATTCTTCCTGTATAATTTTTCTTTCCCTAAAAAACTTTTGGCATCTATTTGCACAGTTGTCTGCCCTGTTTTGCTTTCTTACAGCCTAATCACCTCAAAGTTGATTTAGATTTGGATTATGAGCCAGAAAACTTGGAGTCTTTTTTTTCTGCTTCTGTCACTAATTAGCTGTGTGAGTGACCTTGAATGAAGCACTTGCTTCCACCAGACCACAATTTATCTCTAAAATGAGGAGTTTGAACTAAATAGGATCTGAAGCTTTTTCCAGTACTTAAAGTACTATGTTTTCTGTAACCCCCTGCACACAACCTAGCCCATACTCTGATATTCTAATCCAGGTGTTCTTATCCCTTTTTGGACCATGAACCTCTGTGGTTCTTTGGTGATGCAGGTAGACCCCTTCTCAAAATAATATTTTAATTGTGCAAAATTAAATACTAAATATACCAATTACATTATAATACAGTCTTTAAAATACCAAGTAATTAATTCAGTAATGGCATATCAACAGAGTCAGGTGGTATATAGTAATTTTTAAACTAGTAATGAGCATAAGTGAAAATTTGAAATTTAGCCACTAAAGTGATAGGAAAATATCTGTGGATTCTAATGGTAACAAAATCACAAGTGCAGGTTCATATCATTATTACATCTTACTTACATTTTAGTTAAAGGAATACTAAATTTCAGTTAGAGGTTAGTAAAATAAAGATGTGATATTTTTCCCACCCAGGTTCATGCATTCTGCATTATCAGTAGACTGCGGATTTATAGAACCCAGTTTAAGAACTGCTCTTATCAGTGTAATAACACATTCAATTTAGTGTTTTCTGTGTGTTAGGTAAACATAAATTATGTTTAATAATTGTTAAATACATTTTTAGTGAATTAACAATACTATTAAAGATGTGAATATCATTGCCATTTGTAACTTTGTGTTATTTAGGGCTTTATTACTATGGAGATTAATTATGATTTACAGCTAGTGAATAACTCCAGTTTACTCTTGTACCTTCCCCTAACCAAGTTAGCTATATGCCCAAGAATCAGTTGTTTTTACACTGATGTTAATGTAATTTTTAGTTTATGTATGACCTAAACTAATGAGATATGAGTGTAGAAAAGGACTGTTTTAACAAAAAGCTTTGGAATAGTTTTAAATAAAGTGCTTTAAAAATTACTCGGGATTGATTTCGGATAAGCCTAAGGTTTAGGAAACTTTTGGTTAACTGACTAAACAATAAAGAAAATTTATTTATTTTTTCGCATATTGGGAGAATGGCAGTTTTTGTGTTAGTTAACGCAACTAGGTGATTAACACTTCTCCCAGATTCTTCCCCATCTTTCTGTTCTGCTATTGTTAGAATGTCAGATTCTTTATAAACCAGCTTTCATCCTGTTTACAAGATGGATATGCAGGGGGAGTAGAGGGACTCCTCCTGCCCCCTGCTAAAATCCTGTCACCAGTTTTTCTTTTAAATCTCACTATCCAGGGTGGCTCAAATGCTCTTCCACAAACCAGTTACTGATGAGGTGTACTTGTGTGTTAGCATTATCTTTTTGGCTTAGACTTACCAGCATTTCCCCTTAAGTCATGTGAGAAAGGTTGAACATCTCAACAACTGTGGCAGTCACAAGGGAGGACTGTTAGGGAGTCATCTAGGAGTATCTACTATAGTGAAACAATTCTTAAAAACTAGAAGCCCTGGCCAGGTGCTCAGTTGGTTGAAGTTTCATCCTGTACACCAAAAGGTTGTAGACTCTCTTCCTGGTCAGGGCACATACCTAGGTTGCCAGTTCCATCCTTGATTGAGATGCATACAGGAAGCAAGTAGTTGATGTGTCTCTCTGTCTCTCTCCCCTCCTCCCCTTGCCCCCTTACTCTCTCTCTACCCCCTCTCCCTACTTCCCTGTCTCCCTCTCTTCCTTTCTTTTTAAAATCAAACATATTCTCAATTGAGGATTAAAAAAAACCCTAGAAAACATTTGTAAAAATTCAGAAAAATTCTGTTATTTAAAACCCTTTTAAGGTTTTTGTTTACCTTAAACCAAATCAAAAATAGAACTCTTAAAAGATGCATCATAGATGTGATTCATACAAAAAGATCATGTAAAATCCCAGATTGTAATCCTAAACTCAAAAAAAAAGAAAAAAGAAAAAGGAGGCCTGGTCCTACATCAAAATATCAAGGGAGGAGGGTAAATGTGCATTTTATTTTAAAAGTACGTATTTTGAGGGGACTATTTGCTGAAGCCAACTTTTAATAAAATTGACCTTCTAAAGTAAAATAAACCTTCTGATTTCTGGTCTTATTCTTAGCAGACAAGATGCTTCTGGTGTAGTCCCTTTCAGGAGAATGTATTTTCATAAAATTAAAGTTAGTAAAAGATTTAGTATATTTTATGTGGTTCATTTATTTAGTAAATTGTATCTATTTTGTGACACTATTTTAGATACTGTAGTTAATAGTGGTGAGCAGAATAGACACGGTTCCTCCTTTTTTAGGAGCTTACACTATAAGGGTGAGAGGGAGACAGGCAAATGAGGACAAAATTAAAATAGTGAAGTTTCAGGGAAGACCTCTCTGAAGACAGATATTAAGCAGAGATTTTAATGTCAAGAAACTGCCTGGCATTTGACATATGGGGGAAAGTCATTGAAAAGGAGCAGGATCTGTAAAGACTGTAAGTTGAGAACTGACTTGTGTTTGAGAATCACAAAGAAAGCCAGTGTGGCAGGCAAATGGTAAGATATGCTCTCACTACTTTTCTTACCCATCAGCATAATCATGACTTTACCTATACCATTCATACTATTGCCTATCTCATATTTCATTTTACGCATCAGCTTTGGTTAGTTAAATCCACCTCTGTCTAACACTGTTCATGCTTCCCCAAAGTTGCATGTGGCTGGGGAAGAGTACAGCGATGAACATTAGTCTCAAGTGGGCCCTGGTTCTACTTGTCAACTTTATTGCCTGTAATCTCTTCTCTCTCCCACTTTCTTAGACCATTTCACATCTTTCCTCCCTCCTCAAAACTTAACACCTCTTTGTATTTCTTTACTCTCAGCTAATGACCTCATTTCTTACTTTACTACGAAAATGGAAAATAGGAACAACCAGATGAGAACTTCCATACTGGTGAAAGTTCTAGATACAGCCACTTACGTAAATCTATACGCATTTACTATCTTTTCTCCATTTCTGTTAATGTGTTCTTTTGCTGATCTAAGGCCATTCTGTCATAAATTTCATCTGCATCTACTCAAACTCATCATTCTGGTAATTCTCCATCTTGTGTCATCAGCTTTCTCATTTATACCATACATTTTCTGGTCTTAAAAGGCTTGTCTCACTTCCATGTTTTTCTTCAGCTATTCCCCATTTTCCTTTTCAGTTTTATGGCAAAATGCCTTGAAAAAGATGTCTGTATTTTGTCTCCAGTTTTTCTCTTCCTTTCTTTCCTCAAGCCAGTCCAATGAGTGCTTTTATTTCTACATTCCACCAAAATTGCTGTTAATCAAGATTAACAAGTGACTTCAATGCTGTTAAATCCAAAGATTAATTCTCATTTTTATCAATGAAACAAGTGATTACAGTCTTCTTGAACCACTCTAGTTAGCTTTCAAGATGTTTACCACATTCTCTCTGGTTTTCTTTCGTCTCTCTCACTGGCTATTCCTCTATTTCCTTTTGCTTGTTGCACCTAATCTGACTCCTAGATGTCAAAATGCTTTGGTGCCTAGACCATATTGACTGTTACATGGATCTTGTAGGAAAGAATAGAGGAAGGGAGGCCAATTAGGCAAGAAATAATTGTGTTTGGTGAGAGTGGTGGTAATAGAGATATAGAGTGGACTTCTGAAGGAATTTTGAAGCCACCTTCTTAAAGAATTGTATAAAGATAATTAAGATACATTGAATTTATTTATTTTTGTGACTGAAATAGATACTAAAACCTCGATTGACAGTGTAACCTGCCAACTTTAAACTACACAAAACAACTTGCCTATTGCCATGTGGCGCAATGCCTGTTTTTTCTCTGCTTAGGTTCTAAAGTTGTGTCGTCAAAGAATACCGTGGTCAGTGTACTCTCTGATTTTGGGGTCTTCCAAACTTTCAGTCTCCAGCTGATTAATGTCTATTACCTGTCTCACTATTTTTTTTTCCCCATAGCAAAGTAATGAGACTTTTAAGTAGAAGTATTATTTTACGGCTGGAATTTCTTGAAGTGATTTCATTTTTCAAGACAAAAAAATTAGTTCAGGAAATCAATTCATTACATTTTTATAATTGCAATTTACCTATTAACAAAAGAAAAATTGCTTGACATAGTTCTGGAATTTGGAAAACCCCACAATTTCAAACATCATAGCTAAGTACATTTACTTAGCTTTTATTAAGGACTATTGAAATTGGTCACATCTGGTAGTCTGTTCTAATTAATAGCCAACCTGGAATATATTGTCCTCTTTATTGAGAAATAAAACCTGTTCAATTGGTTCAGCTGTCTTAAGCTGACTAAATGTAACATTGTAGCTTAAAATTGAGTGTGGTAATGACTATCAAATTATAGATATTTTGGATAGCATTCCTGAACTCCAGGTATTTGGGTGGTGTTATAAATGATATTGAGTAATAAATTAGATAAAAAAACAAAACATGGGAGAGGGGTCAGCTATAATTATTGTTTACTTTTCCTAAGTGGATCGTCTTGACACAGAATATTTAAAACATAAAATCATCATATTTTCCATAAAATATAAAATGCAAATTGCCTACATTTAAAAATTTCATCTAAATCAGTCCCTTTAATTTATAGATTAGCAAACTGAGGCCAGAGAGGAGAAATTGATCAAGCTAATACTAGAATTCAGATTTTCTGGTTCTTGTTCCATTCAAGGCATACATTTTTGTATGATGATGTGACACTCAAAATTTAATACGATTTGGAGAATAAAGTTAATAATTATTTCCATTCTCCAGTGAAGCATTTTCTAGAGACTTTACTCGTAATCAGCTGATTTCTTGTTTTGAGAAATCATTTTGAATGGAGAAAAATTGGAGTTCAGTTACTATTTTTTAGTCTGGATAATATGTGCTTAATTTTTATTAGACTCTGACTTAGGGAAACATCCCAGATAAACAAGGTTACTTGTTTTTTTCTTACACTAAAATTTAGTTGTTTTCCTTCTTATTGATTTCTGGTTGGATTTTAAGCTGATAACATAACTAAATCTATCTTAAGGGTTTTTTTTTTTCCAACACAGTAAAGGTGGTGTAAAATGTTTATTCTTTACCATTTATACTGATGCACTTAGAAATTTATTCTGAAAGTGTCTTGAATTTGAGAGAAATTATTGTATATGTTACATGAATTACATTTTTGAAATTTCATTGCTATTAGTCTGTTAATAATCTTAGAGACAAACTTATTTAACTTGTTTGCAAATATTAAAGAAATGGGGATTTTTAAAAATTAGCTTTGTTTACAATGTAAAAATCTTTTAAATACCCTTGTATCAAGCTTATCTTTTAAAATATAATTTTAACATACCTCTTAATCACCTAGCATTTTATCAACTTTTATTTTCAAGTGACATACAGCACATCAGTGAAATTATCTATTCTGTAACAGTCTGAATGATGTATAGTCTGTATTGAAAGTGCTTTATAATTGAGAACAGTTAACTAGTAGAGATGTCTCTAACTCTAATCCAGTGCTACATGCATTCATGCTCTGCATAACCATGTTTCAGTCAAGAACAGACCACATATATGTATGTTGATCCTATAAGATTATAATGGAGCTGAAAAATTCCTATCACTTAAGTTACTTAGGTCAGCACTATTTCCCATACTCCCCTTCAGTGCAGCTATGTTATACATTTGTAATACATTTTCTTTTTTTTCAGGTTTGCATTTCCACCTTCCTGGTAGATTTTTAAAATTTTCGTACATTTAAGTTCATTCTCTGTGTTGTGAAGCTCTGTGGATTTTACACATCATAGCATCATGTCCACCACTCCGGTACCACATGGAGTAGTTCTGTCTCTTTAAAAGTTTTCCTGTGTATCCTCTTCAATTGCTCCCTGTACCCGCCTTCTATCCCCTGGCATCAACTGATCTATAGGGTCCCGCCCAAATAACACTCCTTTTTTATTACAAAATCAAGCATGTAATTCTGTAACATAAAAATATCACACTCAAGCATACCATATGACATTTTAGCTGAAATGTTCAAATTAAAACTATGAAACATTACACACATATTATTACCCTACCAACCACACTCAGGCAGGCCTTCTTGTCAGACCCTGTATTTTCTCTTCTGTAGTTTTGTCTTTCCAGAATATTACATGAATAGAAACATTTAATATTGGGTTATCCCAAAAGTCCATATGGTCTTTTCTGTGATGTAAAAGGCACAGTTTTCATTTTTACCAATAACTTTATTGATTTGTATATTTTGAGCATGCCAGCTATCTCCCACATGGTAGAACGTCTATTGTTCTCAATGTCTTGATTTGATCACTATCAACTTTCTACTGGACCATGGAGCATTGTCCAGCAAGAAAGAAATGTCCAGCACGAAACTTCACAAACCACTTTTGACACATTCGATCAGTCCCAACACCTTCTCAATAAACTTTGCAAATCTTTTCTTGTGTTTCAGTTGCATTTTTACCCGTCTTGAAATAATAAAGCATAATATGCCAAAAATGTTTCATATTTTCTTCCATCTTCAGTATTAAAATAGCTACACAAAAATTCACCAATTTTGATACTTTTTAAAAAATGCATGCTGATATGACAGCTCTCACAACACAGTGTAACAAAACTGTTTTGAATGAAGTTAAAGATGACAAAGTGAAACTAGAGCTATCTTGTGGAAGAAACCAAACAGACTTTTTGGCCAATGCAACACATAGCCTTTTTAGTCTGGACTTTTTCCTTTAGCAAAATGCATTTAAAGTTCATTCATGTTGCATGAATTAACAGCTTGTTCTTTTTTATTGAATAGAATTTTTTTGTATATGTGTACGATTTATCCATCTCTTGAAGGACATCTTCATCGGTATTATAAACATTCAGGTATAGATTTTGGTATGAACATAAGTTTTCAGTTCACTTTGATAAATACCCAGAGGCACAAATTGCTGGGTTGTATGGTAAGTGTATGTTTAACTTACCCAGTTCCTTCAATAAAAACTGCCCAATTCTTCCAAAGTAGATGTATACCTTCATTTTTCAAAGATATTTTAGCTGGATTTAGAATTATTGTTTAATAGTTGATTTTTTTCCTCTGTAGTTTAAAAATGTTTGTCTACTCTCCTGATCTGCATGGTTTCTAATGAGAATTCATCATTCCTATCTGTTTCTTTGTGTAGTCTCTTACCCCCATCCCCCAGTTGTTTAGAGATTTCTCTATCATAGTTTTTCAGCATTTGGATGCTAAAATTATGAGAGGTTTTATTGTTCTCCTTTGAAGGTTACTGAAGTTCTTGAATCTGTGAGTTTATAATTCTCAAATTTAGGAAAAATTTGTCAGTTGTTTTCTATCCTTACTGCGCTTCCACTCTTTGTGAAGATACTAGTTAATATTGGACTACTTGATACTGCCCAACAGTTAGTTCAGTGTCCCACTTGATATTGTCTCAGTTCCTTTATTTTCTAGTCCTTTCTCATTGTGTTTAATTTTGGATTTAATTTTTCTGTTGGTTTGTCCTCAAGATCATTAAACTTTTCTTTTGAAGCATCTAATCTACTGTCCTACCCAATGCATGTTCAGTCGCAGATACTGAATTTTTAACCCTAGATCAATTTGAGCCTTTAAAAAAATCTGTTAACTCAAATAATCATAAACTCATAAGAAGGTACAAAAATTGTACAGAAAAATTCCATATGCGTATCATCTATCTTCCTCTATTGATGTCATTTTATATAGTAATATATATGTCATCAACTATAATACATTGTTAAAACTGGAAATCAGCACAATATAACTAGTGTTACAAATCTAACATTTAATGCTGGAGTGTTGTATTATTTTAAATGTTGTTGAGATTTGTTTTGGGGTACAGTTGTACTTAGAATTAGCTTGATCCTTTTGATGCTTTGATAGTGCTGGTCCAGAACATCCTTTAGTATAAAACTTACTTGGTTTTATTGCTAAGGCATTAATTACCTTCTGAAGTCTATTCAATAACCCATGTGTTAATAGGTCCTACTCTGATTGATGGAAGCAGGAACTCTGGGGATTGTTCTAACTACTACTTTTCAGAGACTTTTTCTCCAGACTCAGTAGTGTTTTCATATTCATGCACTGATCATTACTTAGCCAAAACCTTGAGGAGATTCTCTCTCTTGAGCTGGAGCTCTTTGTTTCTGCAGCTTCCTTCTCTTCATTTGCTCTGCAAATTCTAGCTGCCCTGGTGTCTCCCCAACTGAACTGTTTCTTAATTCAGTGAGACCATTGGGCTCTAATTGGGTTTCACCTCTCCTTTCCCTCTGTTTTATTCAGCCTCATAACTCTACAGACAGTAGATGTTACTTCATTTACTATTTTCCTTTGAGGATCTCTTTGTCTGGAGAAGATGATGTCTTGAGTCTGAAAGTTACTGTTTATATGTTATATGTTGTCTAGTTTTCTGGTTGTTTAAGGTAAGAGGGTAAATATACTCCTTGTTTTTTCCATCTTAGAAAGCATTTCTGCCTTATAGAAAATGTTATTTTGGTTTTCTAAATATTAGTCTTTTCTGGCTTTTTGAATATTTATAGGTGTTGTGGTAAAACCAGTGTATAAACTTTAATAAATTTAGGCAGCTGGAGTGCATGTTCTCTCTTATGCATGCTCCTTTTCACATACTCTGCCTCACATACATACTCAGACCCTCTTTCATCTATTGTGCATCCTTTCATTCCAAATAGGACAAGTATCAATACAGTTTGTTACTGAACATTTTTTTTACTTAATGGAAGATAGTGGTGACAAGTGTTAGTAGTGTTCATGTTTACCTGGAAGAAAATAGAGTGCTTTTATTTCTTTTTCTCTTTGTTTACTAAAAGGAGATAATGATTTTTAGCTGTTTTTCAATATAGAAGGTTGGTTTCTTTATTGGTTAAAGCATATAGTTGATACTGATTGAAACCCAAAACCACAAAATATTTGAAGTTATCTGAGAGGGAAACAAAAGAGATAAACAAAAACAAGATTTCCCTTGTACTAACATTCATAGTATTCCCAAGTTAGTATTTTCCTTTTACCTTATAAACTTAAAGAATAAATATTAACTTTTATTTTTAATTAATGTAATTAGCATATAAAAAGTCCTAATTACCATTTTTATGTAGTTAGGTTATACTGTTGAAAATTGTCTTGCCTGATTTAGATTTGTAATAGATGTTTTGATGAAACTAGTATAATTTGAAGAAAATGCATAGACTTTAATTTTAACTTATTTAAGAAGGAACACATTGTATTCTATAAGAAAAAACTGAAATTTTAAACTATTATACATTGAATTCAGAGTTGCCATGAATACATTAAAACAGGGTTAATGTTGTTTGAGGGATGCATGATAAAATAGCTTTTTTCCCTTTGTGTCAATTATGAAATTAGACTTGTCAATTTCAATTGGACCTGAATATGTGTCACTTAACTATTCTTGGACATCCAGTTTACTTGATATAATTTTTCTTTATGAATAACCTAATTCCTTTCTTGATGGTGAGGATTACATTTATATCAGTAAATATACTTATGGCTTAAAATCCTTTGTCACTTATTTTTGAGACAGACATACTTATTCCAGTGGTACATAAAATTTGGTAATGAGCATTTACGTTTTGCCATAGAGTCACGCATCTTTAAATATTTCACCAAACATGTATAATGTAAGATGGTCAAAATTAAGTAAAAGTATAGCACTCACTAACTCTAATCAAACATAAAACAAAACATTTTCATTATGTGGATTCTTCTTAAAACTGGAATGATGTTAATTCTTAGTGATTTGTTTTCCTTAAAAACATTTCTGCCCTTATTAGATTGCTTTTTAGCGGTAATCCATATGTATATGTACGTGTGTTTGTTGGTTTTAATAAAATTCATTCATACTTTTTATGAATTTAGTAGAGATGTTTTCATTATTTTCTCCCAAAGTATGTTTCTTACGGTGTTAGATAATTGTTCCAAATTTGAATGTATTTTTAGTGTTTAGCAACCATTATTAAATCAGTAGATACTTCCCTGCAGTAAATACTTTATTAAAGTTTTGGTGAGAGACATTTGTCTTTAAAATGTGTACTTGCAAATTCTTTGTATATACCATTTTTGAATTTTTGATCTCTCCTTTTCAGTTTACAATTTTTTTTAGTGAGTATGTCTAGTGACTATCATCTCTGCTTCACTGAATTTTTTGTATATAATAATGTAAAGGACCTAGTCATTTTGGACTTTATCTCTATTCAGATTAAGATATGAAGGCCATTATTTTTCTGCCCTAGTGTACTAAAGCCAATTCTACTATAATATGCATGAACTCAGAGGATTGAAGGACACAGGCTTCAGAGAGTTGACATTTGTTGGTTTTATTCACTGAAGTAAATTTTAATAGAGTATTGAGTTAGGTTTCATTTATTAATCATAAGAGCATATATTTCATCTTATGGCATAGGAGTAAACATCATAAACTGAATGAATGCTATGTAAGGAAGCATTTGGAGGAGAGGGATATTAAATGACTAAAATCTGAATTAATTGGATATTATTGGATATCTGAGACTAACAAGAATATTTATTTAAAAGAAAAATTTTTGTCAGCTCCATTTTTTTATTGTAGGTTTCTTCCTTGTATATGAGGTCTGGCAGATAGCTTTAACTATGGAGAATAAAAGTGGGAGGGAAGAGTTTTCATATTTAATAATTTCTATCTCAAATGGAGTATGTCTCCCAGTCTAGCTAGCCCTTCCCATGTGGTTAAGGGTAAGATCAATTAGAATATAAAAGAAGTACTTTTTGTTTTTGTTTTGTTATCTGTGTATTTTATTATATTGGATATTTTTGCTACTGTTCATATATTTACATGCTAGTAATTTTGATGGCTTTTGGATAATTCCACTCTAGAGGGAGAACTGGTGGGCGGTCCTTCCTGTGACACGACCCTTGAGTGACAGTTCTGTTTGATTGCCTCCAGTACTGTGAGGAAAGGACACGACTCTATGGTGAGGACTGATGGACATACATTATCTGAGAAAAGAAACTACCAGGTAAGATCTTCTTGTTTGTTTATTTTTCTTTATTGGTTATACAGCTACACTGAACTGTTTAATATTTTGTATTTAACTGGAATCAGCAGGTTGAATATACCTCAATTTAAAAAATTTGGGTATTAATTTAAAATACATGTATATTGGGTTTGATAATTGAAATAGTTGGGAACATTTTTCAAAATCAAGCATCCTTGTAATAAATGTATATTCTTTTAATGTCAAAACATAAGTTTTCTGGTGTATATGTTATCAAAACTTAGATTATCTGATAGATTATCTGATACATAATGTATATAACTTCATGGCTGGATTCAGAGCTAGTATTCCAGAAAACAAAGTGTTGAATGCTTTTATACATACTGTTCCTTGAAGACTAAACTATATTCAGGGTAATAGAGAATCACAGAAAAGTAGACAAAATTGGTTAGAGTATAGAAGTAGTAGAAATGAAAATTCCAGGATGCTTGGAGACTCTAATCCTGTTGAATTTGTCGTTCACTTGCTATCCTTACAATGCTAGAGTCTTGTTTCTCATTTATTAAATTAGTTAATATCCATCCCATATAGTGTATAAGAATGCTGAAAGGATGATTGAAGGGTAATATTACTGTTTTCTGTACGAGCTTTTAAAAGATGGTGAATTTTAAAGATAGTGCTATTAAATGGTGATTAAAAGAAAACATTTGAATTTAATTTTTTCAAAGAAAATCTACTTTATTCATTTGGTGATAATTCATTATTGAGTTATGTAACGATTCAGAATACAGAATAGTTAAAAGTTGAAGTAGGAATAAGCTTTAGGCTTCCTGAACAGGTATATATCCAACCTATCTCTTTCCCTTTCATTCATCAGTTTCATTTCCTGTACCCTGTGACACAGCAACTAGTATGATAGTTAACAGCATTGGTTAATCTGCTAATCATTTTTTTTTTAGCCCAGTTAATTTTTTCTTCCCTCAAATTGGAAAAATGAACAGTGGAGAAAATTTGTATGTGGTTATTCATGTACAGTTAGCAGAGAGTCTTTGATTATAAGACTTGTTTGGGTGCTGTCCCTAATTTTTTTTTAAAAAGGAGGTTTCATATTTATCTAGAGTTTCACCTAACTTGATGTCTAAAGTTTCTTGCCAGGTCTTTATTATTTTAATAAACCAGAATAAGCGGTGGCTGTCAGTTCTTGTAATTTTTTCTGTTCTGAATTGTTTCTTTGTGCTTGACCAACATAGCCTTTGCTAATTATTTATATTGGGTAGGCCAAAAAGTTCATATCATTTTCTTCTGTAAAGTAAAAGACAACATTTTTCATTTTCACCAATAACTTTATTGATTTGGGTATTTTGAGTATGCCGGTGATCTCCCACGTGGTAGAATGTTGATTGTTCTCAATGTCTTGATTTGATTGCTATCAACTTGGATCAGTCGCAGCACCTTCTCTATATACCTGCACAAGTCTTTTTTGTGTGTTTCAGTTGCGTTTTTACCTTTCTTGAAATGTTAAAGCGTAATAATATACTGAAAATGTTGCATGTTCTTCCACCTTCAATATTAAAATGGCTACACAAAAATTCACCAATTTTGATACATTTGTTTATTTATTTTTAGAGAGGAAAGAAGGAAGAAAGAGAGGGAGAGAAACATCAATGTGTGGTTGCCTCTCACATGGCCAGCACTGGGGACCTGGCCTGCATTCCAGGCATGTGCCCTAATTGGGGTTCGAACTGGTGACCCTTTGGTTCACAACCTGTACTCAATCCACTGAGCTACACCAGCCAGGGCTGATATATATATTTTTTTAAATGCATACTGCTATGACAGCTGTCATAATACAATCTAACAAAATTAAATAACAGGTGGCAAACACAAGATCCGGTGGCCACATCTGGCCCTCCACCTTGTTCTGTCTGACCCGACACCTTGTTTCTACCTGGTAGCAGCACCGAGCTCCATGCCCCTAGTTAAGGAATAGTTACATTTATGCAGTCCTAAAATTACATTTGGCCCTTTGAAGGCAACCACAAGGTGTGATCCCTGGTGAAAATGAGTTTGGCACCCCAGTTTTAAGTGAAGTTAAAGACAACAAAGCAGTACTAGAGCCATCTAGTACATGGAAAAAAACAAACTTTTTGGCTAACCTGCTGTTTGCTGTATAGTTACTCCTGCCACACAACCACTTTCAGCTACTTTGAGTCTTAAGGTTTTGATTGTTCACACCACTTGGGCTGTTGAATCTTTTGATAGGTTCTAGTAAGTTACTTTAAGAATATTGTGATTCTAGGGTATGTGTCTTTTGTTGCTTATAACCCAGCTTGAAAATAAATTTGTATCATTGCACAGTATGGTTAATTTACTTCATGTAATAATATTAATACAGACCTCCAAAATTTGCACTTAAGAGGGGAGTAAAATGAGAGTATATTTTACACATGAAGAGATTTCCTAATTCCTGCTCATTCTAGTGTAAAAATAGTTTATTGTTCTGGTCACATTATTTACAAGTAATCCAGGTTTTGAGATTACTTGAAAAGTATGTTCTTGGTTAGGGTTTTTCTGGCTGAAAAAAAAATTCCTTTTCTCTTTTATTGTTACTTAGTCGCACATATTACATGCTGAAATACATCCTTGGAAACAGTGGTTTCAATCTATGTTGTAAAATTATTTTAATTTTGAAGTCTCTTCTGAAAAGTACAAGTATAGAAATATAATATCCTGACTAATGTTATGATGGTTATGATGACTATAAAAGCATATGGGACATTCAAAGGAATATTGAATAAATCACTTACATTTGTATTGGTGTTACTAAGAGTTTGTATATGCTGAGGTGAATTGATTTGGATTTTTAAAAATTCCATTGTGGACCAACTTTATTTGCCGTTTGTCACAGAAAAAGGATTTCTTTGTTTCTGTGTTGATACTCAATTTACCTTTGAGGACTTTCGTTTTTGGAAAGCACTTGCTTTCTTACAGTGATATTTAAGCATCCTGATAATAACAGGCTAATATTCCCGAGTTAAATAAGAATATTTCTTTAATTCTCATTTCATTATAGACCTGATTAAAACCATAGGAATTCAGTTTAGGAAGGTGTGTTTCCTCAGATTTGTGCTAAGAGCTAGTGACTTTCAGATAGGTATTGTGTGAAGTATTGATTCTAGTACTGGTATCTACTTTGTGTATTTCATTTCTTACTATAAATTTAAGCCCAGTTAAGTTTTTGGAATATTAATAGAGTTGTTGAATTTTACTTGCATAGGTAGACTGGCATAAGTTAAGGTAAGATAATTTAATCATTTAAATGGTTTGTAGTTCATTCTTTTGCGGGAAGGATTGCCAAGCTTTTTTCAAGGAAATGTAACTCCAGGTTTTCCCCAGATTTTCTTATTTTCTTCTAATTTACACTGATTTACTTCAGCTACGAGCATGCATAAATCTAACTGTGTTAATTACCAATTTAACTCATCAGTAGCTTTCTCTTACATAATAAAGCCAAGCTTCTAAACATTACATATTTCCGCGTTCTGACCCCTACATGTCTTTACACTTCCAGTGTCTCCTCTGACTTCCTATAGTGAGCTTATCCATTTAGTAATACAAAACTACTTTTAATTTTCCTACAGTGTACTTTTATATTTAAACTTTTCCTTGTTTTGTTTCTTTTTTATATAATGCCTCACGTGTCTTCACATAATTTTTAAGAATTAGGTATCTATACTTACTGAAGCCATTAGTTGATGGGCTCATTGCTCCTTTATATTGTTTTCATGGCCTTTGTGCATACTTCCAGTTTAGGGTTTTCTGTAATAAATGACTCATCTTATAGTTACTTGTTGATTTGTCCTTTTCTTCCTGTAGACCTGTGCTGTCCAATACTGCTGCAGACACTGGCAATAAGTGGCTATTTAAATTTAAATTCATTTAAATTAAATAAAATAAAAATTAATTTTCTTGGCACATTAGCCATATTTCAGATACTCAGTAGGTACATGCTGTTAATGGCTGCCATATGAAACAGTGCAGATGTAGTATTTTTAACCTTTATAGAAAATTGTATTGTACAGTGCTTATTGTATAAGTTCCTTGAAAAACAGGAGCAATGTCTATCTATTTTGGTACTGCTAGTACCGAGTATGGTTTCAGATATATAATAGTTTTTCAGTAAAGTTTTAACAAAATTAAATAAAGCGATGAGAGAACTGAAAGGAAGAAATTGCAAAGTGTGTTGAGTAACATACTACTGATATTTACAAGATTTTTAGATGTTACTCTAAATGGAACTTTTAATATGAGATCATTATCCACGTATATTGGCTATTTCAGTATGTTTTCTGTAAAGTGGATCTAATGCATCCTAGTTCTTAATGTTCCTAAAGAATACCTCATAATCTAAAATACTGCATTGACTTTGTAAAATATAGTATCAGAGAATTATGGGGATGATTGTATTGCCATTTCCTCCTTGCTTCCGTTGCCATTAAATATTTTATTTTCTCTTTATTAGCTTTTTTAAACCACAGAAGTAATAGATGCTAATATAAAAACTTTGAAGAAAAATGTGGAAATACAAAGTAGAACTTGGAAGTTTACTATCACGTTATTAGCCTTATTTAGTGTGTATCTTTTCAGGTCTTTTCAAGTGACTAAGTAGGTACAAATGCACAAATATGATTTATTGTGTTTGTTTTTGACAAACGTGTTTTTCTGCAGCTTGCATATTGTATTTAATAGAGATGTTTCCATGTCCCATCTTTGCCTTGACTCTTTCTCAAGCAGTGATCACTAGTTTGAATTTTGTGTTTTAGTCTTTTCCTTGTTTTGTTTTGTTTTGTTTTTTTATTTATATGTGTGTTTCAGTACATACAGGTAACGTTGTTCTTTATGTACTGTGTGGAATTTTTTGGAAAGTGGTACTTCATTTTCAGTTACTTTGAATGGAAAAAGTAATGAATTTGTAGCCCCCCCAAAATTGTAAACAGTTTCTCAGATATTGCTAAAATACTCAGCACCTATTGACAGTTCACCAAAGATTTCTGCATAATATAAAGCATTTAAAACATGTTACCTAATTATTTAAGACATACAAATGCATCAGTATGTTTCCATTCAGTATGCAAGTGTTACACAGTACTGTATACAAATTACATTTGCTTCTTTTATACTGCAATAAAAATGTAATGTAAATAAACAACGATGTACTTTGTTTCTTTTATTCTTAGTTATACGTTATTGAAAATTTTTATCTTCTGTCAGAAAGCACCTAACAACTGATAGTATCTTATAATTCAGGGTTGTAACTTAGTAGCTTACCATCTTCTGATACTTTCTAGTATGAATAAAACAGCACTAGCATTGAAGCTGATTCTTAGACTCTGTGACACCTTAAAGTATGTTAAAGATACATAATGAATATAAAGAATACTTCAAATGAACATGAATTTTTTAAAAAATGAATACTTAACAATTCAAGACTTGTCAGAATAGATCTCTTGCCTACAGCATAAATGTGGCTTTAGTCACTATTATTTTATTGTTTGGTGTTGGGTTAAGGTGAGCAAGAGTGAGCTGAGGAAGGAATTCAGAAATAAATGTGTGAAACCAGTGGACTGCTTCACAGTTTACTCTTTGCTCTTGAAATTCTTGGAAACAAATGGCTGTGACCTATTGATATTAGCCAGAGAGGAAGATAGAGATAGAAAAAACTAAAAATGAATGAATAAGTTGTGTTCACTTGCAGTTACACAACCCTTGCTAAAATGAGGTTGCTCTTATAATTACACCTTTGATGTGATTGTTTTGCACATTATCAGCAATAGAAAGTCATTTTGACTCTGTGACCTACATTTTTTAAAAGATTAATTTTGACATTTTTGTCATTCGTTGCTCCTCTTGTTCTTTTTCCTCTGGCCAACCGAGAATATCAAGTTAAATGAATTCCAAAGTTCCTCATTGGCTGGCTCATCATTACATGATGCTAACAATGTTAGTATGTTAGCATCATACAATGTTTCTTTGACATGTTCTAATGACCTTTTTTCCCCTCATCCTTTGAATTTCTCAAATGGAGTGACATTTGTTTGCCAGAAAGCAAGTTTCACCAAGATACATGGTTTGTGGCACCCTCAGTGTTTTAGTTATTTTTTCATAGTACCTCTATGCCAAGAGAAATACTAACAGCTCTGTTAAATTATTAGATCCAAGTTACTTAGAGCAGCAACTCACATGCTGTGTTTTCCAAAGAAGATTTAAAATATCTGACTGAACCCCTGTGTGTTCACTGTGGTGCTCTTTTGGGAACTGAGGACCTAGGCTTTTACACATGAAGTACTGTGTTCTCTTTCAGAAAAATATTTTACGTTCAAACAGTTTGCTTCAGTCATGACTCTGGAATGTATTCATCATTAAATAGAAAATTAAAACATTAGTGCAAATATTTTTCTGAATCAGGGAAAACAGAAATAAGCAAAATTACCTTTTAAAATATAATCCAAGGCCTCGCTTAGATTCTGGGATGATTGAGCCTATCTGTGGTGGCTGCTTAGGTTGTTTTTATTTTTGTTTTTAATCTTTCTGAATTTCTACATAAAAGTAGAACAACTAGATAGCAAAACCTTTGTAACAGAACTTGGTGATGAGGTGTCCCCATGAACCTCAAATATAAGCAGGTGAGAACTAACAAAAAGATTTGCATTTATCACCTTTTTTTGCATTAAAAAGCATAGGGATGCTTTGTGGGTTCTGGACCTGCAACAAGAAGTTCCTCAAAGTTGTGCACAGCCAATTTGAAAGTGGTAGATGTGACTAGCCAGTTTGAAATTGGGGAAGTTTTGCCCACTTTATTAATTAAATCAGTGTAAGGGACCCATGGTGAGGCCTAAAGTGACCTGAGCAGCTTAGCTCTATGAACTCTCAAGACTGATCCATCGATGTTCCCTTCCAGGACCCTGCTAGGAAGTTTCTGGGTGTGAAATCAAATGAGCAGAGGAAAGCAGAGACAGAGGAAAGAGAAGGTTGAGATAAAAATGGGAAAGGAGAACAAGTAGAAAGTCTCAGAAAACAAGCCATTGTATTTATAAATAGTACATGAAGACAACAGAGAAGAGAATTTTATGAAGTTAGAGAAGTTTTGAACCAAATCATATTATCAGAATTTAAGACAATTAAATTTACAAAAGGTCTTCCAGAAACATGATTAAGAATGTTTGTATTAGTTTGGAGTCTCATCAATAGTCTTGATATTGATTTAACATTTTACAATGCCAATTTTTAATTTTTTAAAAAAAATATTCAGGTTGTGTTTGGGACATATTTCTTTATTAAAATCAAGTAAATAGAGATATTTTTCTATGTCTTTGAAACAATGTTTTTTTCATATTTAGTTCATTTGAAATTGATTTTTGTATTGGTATGAGTTAGGCATCCAATTTTCTTTCTTTGGTATTTAGATAATCAGTTATGTTAGCATCATGTATTGATTTGTTCTGCCTTCTCAACTAATCCGTAGTGCTAGTGCTAGTGCTAGTCAGGGTTTTTTGTATATGTGGGCCTGTTTCTTGTATCTCTTCTGTTACATTGATGTGTTTGTCTATGCCTGTTCAGTATCACATTTCCTTAACCACTGTAGCTTTGCATTACATTTTCATGTCTGTCTGTCCACGTTGGTCTTCATGAGTGTCTTGACTTTCGTGGTCTTTTACTCAAATGACAAACTTTATTTTTTAAAACAATGGACACACAAATCTTGAGTCAGGTTTATGCATAAGCACTTTTCTGCTTTTTCTGTTGTTTTGGGGGGGAGTAAATGGTATTTTTTTATATTATATTCTATAGATGTTACAGTTATAGTTTTACAGTTTGACTTTTTGGGTTTATATGTGTCATTGATGTTGCCAAACTTTGAAAATTTATCTGTAGGTTTTTTGGAAATTACAGTTTCATACTTCCTTTATAATTTTTTTAAATAGAATCTTTAAAAAAAAAAAAAAAAAACCTCACCCAAGGATATGTTTTACTGATTTGAGAGAGGAAGGGGCGGGGAGAGAGAGAGAGAGAGACATCGATGTGATAGGGAAACATCAATCAGTTGCCTCCTATCTGTGCCCTGACTAAGGGGATTAAACCCACAACCTAGTATGTACCCTGACAACGAACCTGCAACCATTTGGTGCACCGGATGATGTTCCAACCACCTCAGCTGCCTGTCAGGGCCCTTTGTAATAACTTAAAGTTTTTTCTGAACTCACTAGTAACTTTGATATAATGTTGAATAGAAGTAATAGGTATCTTTATCTTTTTTTAATTGTTGATCAAGTACAGTTTTCTGCCTCCCCCCACCCTCCCCACTTCCCTCCCATCCCATTGCCCCCCCCATTGTCCATGTGTCCTTTTGTCCTTTATACTTGTTCTTACAAACCCTCCACCCTTTTCCCCTGAAATCCCCCACCCCACCCCGCCCCGTCACTGTCAGCTTGTTCTCAGTTTCAGTGTCTTTGGTTATATTTTGCTTGCTTGTTTGTTTTGTTGATTAGGTTCCTGTTAAAGGTGAGATCATATGGTATCTGTCTCTCACCACCTGGCTTATTTCACTTAGCATAATGCTTTCCAGTTCCATCCATGCTGTTGGAAAGGTTAGGAACTCCTTCGGGTATCTTTATCTTGTTACTTGTCTTAAAAGCTTTAAGTCGTCACACCAGGAATTTACGATATTTGATATAGGATTTTTTTTTGGTAGATTCACTTTATAGAGATAAATTCTTTACAGTGCTGCCTGTCTTACATATTTTTTCTCTGCAGCACCCTTTTCATTCTTCAGGTTATTGTGTGCCTTTTCCTGTTATTTGTCAGTTTTGCTAAAGATTTGTCAGTTTTATTAGGAATCAACTTTTAACTTCTTTTAGTTATATTCTTTATTTTCTTTTACTTCTTAGATTTTTGTAACTATTCTTTATTCTCAAGTGTTTTTAATATTCCAAATTTAGAAGGTTTGTCTAGTTATTTTTCTTTTGCTGTTTTTTCATATAATTCCACTGCAGCTAGAGGATGTGGTTACTAAACCAATTTGTTTATGAACTTGAACAAAATGCATATGTCTTTTGTGCCCATACATTTACATTTATGATCATCATCATCATTATTATTCAGATACTGCCATTCATTCATTTATATCTGGAATCCAATATATCCTCTTTTATTTCTTTAATAGTTTTATAAATTCTTATGTTGAATGTGTAATTGAACATAAATCCAGCAATTGGAAGTTGGCACAGACCATCCTTCTTCCTCCTGTTCTCCTTCATCCTCCTCCTCTTCTTCTTTCTCCTCCTCCTTTTTTTTTGGCTGGTTCTCACTTACGGTACCTTGTTTCCTTGTGTTTGTATTATCATCTCATGTTTCTCAGAAATTTGTGGGAAATTTTCGAGGACTAGATGGAAGGACATTTTTCTGAAGGGAGTTTGTGTTTGTTTTTGCCAGTGCCTGAGACACTACTGATCTAGGACCAATTAAAAAATAATGTTGGCTTATGATGTAGTTCACACATATAATGTGAGTTAGGGCTGCTTATGGCTGTAGATTGTCAGAAGAGTTGTAGATTGTCTTCATCTCCTTGTGTCTAGAATCAATATCAAGACCATCCAGAATTTTGGTGTCTTTTCCACTAAGGAGTTACTACAATTATGCGTATCCTTTTTAGATACCTGCTTTATGTGAAGATCTTTTACTAGGTTTTACCATGGGCAAATTTTCTCTCTGGAGATACAAGCTTGTGACTTCTCTGAATTTCAGCCTTTACTTTGTGGGGTTTTTGTTTGTTTGTTTGTTTGTTTGTTTTATTTTAAAGGTCTTTCCTTCCTCCCTTCTTCTACTTTCCAAATGCATCAGTTTACTTAAAAATAAAAAGATGGTCTGTGTGTTACTTAGTATTATTTTCACACTGTATGCCATCTGGGAATAAGCTTGGTATATGCTCAGTAAATATTTGTTGATTGGCTGAATCAGTATTTCATGGAACATTTTTAGTTGGTTTTGAGTAGAACATTTTGTTATTGTAATACTACCAGTAGTGTAATATTTGGTAGTAGTGTTCCATACTACTAGAAACATGTATCTTACTCATAGACCTCTGTTATATATTTCTAATTTTTCATTGTAATTGGTGGGGGCGGGGTATTATTTTTGCTCTTTTTTGTCATGCAAAATTAAAAATGTTTTGTGGTTCTTTCCTTTTATTTCTCTGTCCATCCCTTTTCTTCTCCCTTTTTTCTTTCATTTCTCCTTACTTGCCTCCCTTCTTTTACTCCCCCCTTTGTTTCTTTCCTTCCCTTTTTTACATATGGTACAGTATCATTTGCCATGTCCCTGAAGGACTTAAAAGTTTGTGTGTGTTTGCGACATAGACAAAATTTTTTAAAGTTTTTATTTGAGGAATTTGACATGTGATTCCGTCCATTGCTTACCACCTTAGTTTCTCCAAAGTTTGAATCATAATCTTTAAGATAGCCCTTTTAAAAAGAACTTTTGGTTAACTCACAATGTCATGTCAGTCCACAATTGTTATAGTTGAACTTTCTTGATCTCCACTTGAATATGGACAACTGATGACACACTTTAAAATTTTTCCACCTGTGATCTTTGGGATCCAATTTCTATGTGCAGTTTATTTTAGGGCCACTTTTAGGGTTAGAGTAGATGGATCTGCCTTCTCAATTTCAGACAACCTCTGAACATGAATAAACATTCATCTATAAATAAGCACCCTAGAATACTACAAGTCTTTGGAAAATAGGAATCCCCAACATTAAAAATTTCGACTATTCGATCTTTCATTCTTTTAGCATGTCTGTCTTGTAGTTCTTTCCCACACATCTAACAGATAGTTCTGAGTAAGGCAAAGCACATATTTACTCTGAATGGCATTTGCAATGATGTGGGTCTACAGCAAAAGCCCCATTAGAGTAGGCCTAAACTAAAAAAAAAAAAGTTTGTAATGCATTTTTTATGGTGATAAATTCTGACTTCGATTATTTCTGACAAAAATCTGTCATTTTTATCTTTAGTTCTCTTTACATAATATACTTTTTCTTTCTGGCTACTATTAAGGTTTTTTGTCATTGTTTTACATATTTTGGTTTGATGTATCTTAGTATAATGTTCTTCATCGCTCTTGTACTTGGCATTTCTTGAGCCTCTAAAATATGTGTTTATGGATTTTACCAAATTGGAAATTTTTAATTAGTTATTTCTTTAAATATTTATTTTGTCCTTGCTCTACTCTGGAAACTCCAGTTACACATAGATTAGGTCACCTGAAGTTGTCCCACAGCTTATTGATACTCTGTTCATTATAATTTTTTTTTTCTAATTTCTTTTTTCTCTCCGTGTTTTATTTAGGATAGCTTTTAAGTTCACTAACTTCACCATGCCAGTTTTTCAACCTTTTTGAATCAAGATGTAGTTATATTAACTGTTTTGAAGCCATTGTCTATTAATACTATCATGTGTGTAATTTCTAGATCTGTTTCTATTGATTGTTGGTTTTTTACTCTCTGTATTGGGTTCTGTTTTACTCCTTTGCATGCCTGGTAACTTTTACTTGGATGCCATTCCTTGAAAATTTTAGCTGTTCAGTGGTATATATTTTTTGTATTTCTGTTAATATTCTGAACTATTCTTGGGGATGCAGTTAAATTACTTAGAAACTGCTTGACATTTTTCTCTTTTATTTTTTAATTATATTTTATTGATTATGCCATGACATTTGTCCTGATTTTCCCCTCTTTTGTCCCCCTCCACAGAACAGCCCCATTTCCTTAGGCAATCCCCACACCATTGTTCATGTCCATGGGTCATGCGTATAAGTTCTTTGGTACTCCATTTCGCATACTGTACTTAACATTCTCATGGCTCTTCTCATGGCTCAGAGTAACTACCTATTTATACTTCTTAATCTCTTCACCTCTTCATCCACACTCCCCTACATGCTCCTCCCATCCGACAACCATCAAAACGCTCTCTCCCACAATTCTGTCTGTGCTTTTCCTGTTTGCTTAGTTTACTTTTTAGATTGAATTGTTGGTGGATATGTATTTTTTGCTATTTTATTGTTCATCATTTTGATCTTTTTCTTTAAGTCCCCTTAACAATTCATATAATAATGGTTTGGTGATGATGAAGTCCTTCAGTTTTTTCTTGTCTGGGAAGCTCTTTATCTGCCCTCCAAATCTAAATAATATCTTTGCTGGGTAGAGCAATCTTGGCTGCTTTTCAGACTAAACATATCTTGCCAGTCTCTTCTATCCTACAAAGTTTCTTTTGAGAAATCAGCTGGCAGTTTTATGGAAACTTCCCTGCAGGTCACTAACTGCTTTTACTGCTTTTAAGATTCCTCTTTATCTTTAAACTTTGGCATTTCAATTATGATATGTCTTGGAGTAGGCCTCTTTGCATCCATCTTGTTTGGAACTGTCTGTGCTTCCTGGACCTGCACAGCTATTTCCTTCACCAAATTAGGGAAGGTGTTTTTTTTATTATTTACTAATTAAATTTTCAATTTCTTGCTCATTCTCTTCTCCTTCTGGCACCCCTATGATGCAAGTGTTGAAACACTTAAAGTTGTTCCAGAGGTGGCTTACACTATCCTTATTTTTTTAGATTCATTTTTCTTCAAGTTGATCAGATTGGTTGTTTGCTTCCTTATGTTCCATATGATTGATTTGATTCTTGGCTTCATCCACTCTACTGTTGTTTCCATGTAAATTGTTATTTAAATTAGTGTATCCTTCCTTTCTGACTGGATACTTTTTATGCTGCTGAGGTCCTCACTAAATTCCTTGAGCATCCTTATAACCAGTGTTTTGAATTCTTTATCTAATACATAGCTTATCTCCATTTCATTTTAGCTCTTTTTCTGGAGTTTTGATCTGTTCTTTCATTTGGGCAAGTTTCTTTGTCTCCTCCTTTCAGCAGCCTTCCTGTGTTGGTTTCTTTGTATTAGGTAGAGCTGCTTAGACTGTGTTGTCTTGGTAGTGTGGCCTAATGTAGTAAGTGTGCTGTAGGGTCCAATGGCACAGCCTCTCTTATCACTCAAGCTGGAATTCAAGGTGCATCCTTCGTATGGGCTGAGTACACCCTCCTCTTTAGCTGCACCTTAGTTGCTGTTGGCAGATACCATATTTTGCTACATATAACACGTGCCCATGTATAGTGCCCATCCATGTTCTTGTGCACATTACACATGGGATTATTATGGCCATCCATGGTATCCATACATCCATGGTATGGAATCCTTATTCCCACATATAATACACATCCTTATTTTTCCCTCAAAAATTTGAGCAAGAAAGTTCATATTGTACATGGGAAAATACAGTGATGGGAGAGATTTATCTAGGCCAGTCAGCTACAAGGATTGGCAGTGACCAGGGACCACCAACCTCCACCCTTCATGGACGATCAGCTGTGCAGGTGAAGGATGATGGTACTTTGATGTGGTCTGTAGCTCTCCACTAGGTGCACTGGTCCTGGGGTTTCCCAGGTAGGCATGCCAAGGCCAGCCCCTACCTGTGTTTTGCCTGGGCCTGCCCTCTCTGAGCTATAAAACAATCTGAGATGGGCGCTACTTGGAGATTTCCAGGCAAAGCCAAGCAGTGAATCTAGGCTGGCTGCTGCCAGTGAGGTGCCTGGGGCTCACTGAGGGCAGCTGTTGTTTGTTTGATAGGATTTAGGAAGTTGTGAATGAGGAGCCAAGATCAGCCATTCATATGGAAAAGCAGCTGGGTGGGCCCATAAGTTGGGTGGGGCAGAGTCCCTGTGGATCTTCAAGGCTGATCAAACAGAGTTAGTGAGGTTGGTGGAATCTCAGATATGGCACCAGCTTGCAGACTCTGTGGCTCTGAGGGGAAAGGATTTAGAAAAGGGACCAGGGCCTCTTCTGCCTTGATGCCAGACACTTCAGTTTCTCCCTGTGTACCACTGGTGCCTTCAGGCTGTTACCTTGGTGCTGGAGATCAGAGGGAATTTTCTGAGGAGGTGAGTCCATGTATGGGTTCTTCAAGAGGAACTGCTTGGGGCTTTAGAAGTTTCTTCCACCAACTCAATTCCCATGGTTTTTGTAGGCTGATATTTTGGGGACTTATCTTCCTGGCACTGGAAACCTTTGCTGGGGGGTCTGATGTGAGGCTGGGACTCCTCATTCCCTAGATATCCCTCCTGAATTTTTACCTACCACACGTAGGTGACAGACCAGCCCATTCTGCAACTGCACCCTTTTTATCAATCTGGACAGATGTGGTTTCTTTAATTCCATAATTGTCAGACTTCCATTCACCTCAATTTCTGATGGTTCTGAGTGATGGTTTTTTTATATTTTAGTTGTAATTTTGATGTGGTTATGCAAAGAGGTGGGCCAAGTCTGCCTATGCCACCATCTTGACTAGAAGTCTGGACTTTCTTTAAGTTTTGTTGGATAGAACCACACTAGCCTTTAGTCTAGTGTTAATTTTTCTAAATTACTGGGGCTGTACTTTCCTGAGTACTTCTACCTGATGCCCTGTGAATTACCTTGTTTTTCTACTCTGGTTTTTGGAAATAGCCCTGTGTGAGTCCTGGAGATTGTTTCTACTTCCCTCCCCCCCACCCCAGATTTCTGGCAGTTTTTTCACATGCCTGTGTTAATCAGTATTTAGCTGAAGACTAGAGGGATCCTTTGCAGATCTTTAGAACTCTTTCTCTTTGTAGCTCACTCTTCCTGTCTGTAATTCTAACCTCACTCCAGCTGCCTTGGCCTAGACTCTCAGCTACTTTTCCTCAAATCACAGAGATTCTGGATTCCATCAAGACTCCCCCCTCCCTGCATTACAATCTGGAAATTCATTCGGTCTGTTAGTAAGGGCACTTTGCAGGGCTCACATCAATTCTTCATATTCTCTTGGGGATTCTTCTACTGCCTTATGTCCTGTGTCTGAAAAGCATCATTTAATATATTTTGTTCATTTTTAAGTTTTTTCAGGTGAGGCGAAAGGGGATCAAATCCCTACTGTTCCATCTTGGTTGGAAACAAAATTCCTAAAATTTCATTTTTTTCCAAATTAATGGGTAAATGTTGAAGCTAATTAGTTTTCAAAGATTTAAAATGAGGTGATGTTTATTTTAGAAAAATTTAAAAAATTTAATGAGCATGTTGAGTTAATCTTTTCATTAAGAGGACCTCACTTTTATAGGGTGTGACATTCGTTTCTTAGGAGCAATTAGTTTATCCACAGAAAACATACAGTTGACCCTTGAATAGTGCTGGGATTAGGGATATTGAGCCCTTCATAGTCAGAAATCCATATAGAACTTTTGAGTCACCCAAAATGTGACTGCTAATAGCCTTTTGTTAACTGGAAGCCTTATTGGTAACATAAGCAGTCAGTTAACCTATGCTTTATATGTTATATGTATTACATATTGTATTCTTACAATACAGTAAGCTAGAGAAAAGAAAATGTTAAGGAAATCATAAGGAAGAGAAAATACATTTGCAGTATTTATTGAAAAAAAAAAAGTCAAGTATAAGTAGACCAGTAAGTTCAAACCCATTTTGTTCCAAGGGTCAACTGTGGTTTTAAGGTGGAGTAGAATGGTAGTTCTTAATCTGATTGGTACTATTCTGTGAGCAGGTTAAGGAAAGAAAGCTGAGAGTCCCACAGTTCAGAATGTAGGTCTTTACTTAATTCCTCAGTTTTTACCCCTAACACTTTAGGTAATTTTCAAAATTTGGAGCCTAATCACTTGGGTTTTGTCTGGAGAATAAACCTTTGATCTATTGGAGTTGCAGGGGCTCAGTTTTCTGCATGTTAGATAACTGTTTAATTTGAGTAAAGCCTTTAGACTCTACCCATCTGTGCCTGATTTGAGGGCAAAAGCAACCAACTTATAGAGGTTTTGTTAATGATCAATGTTATATATACATATAGATAGGTATTGCTTTGAGCAGTACTTCCATTTGCCAAACAGTCAATATCTATTACTGCTTATTTATACCCAGCCCTCTGTGTTAGACTGTTCAGGCTGTGTCCTGTTCAGCTAACTTGAAGTACATATTTCCATGGACTATAGTGCTACCCAGTGGCTCTAAGTAGTATAATTCTTCTAGTGGGATTTTGTGATAGAAAAGAGATATGTATTATCTCATCATATTAAATTGTAAATTTGAAATACTCTCAAACAACTTTTTTAAAAAATGAAAACCTAATCTACCTTGAGGGGGAAAAAAAGAGTGTTTTACTATCCAAATCCTACTTCTCATAATTAGAATGAAGGTTTCTGGTAGTCTATTAGGTATTTTGAAAGTGGTTATCAATTTCAGTGGGAAAAGGCCTAAAACAATTTTTATTCATATGTTTTAGAACTACAAAATGGAACATCAACTTTTGACATAATTCTAATGTTTTTAGTTTTTATTTTATTTATTTTATCCTCACCCGAGGACATTTTTTCATTGCCCTTGGAGAGAGAGGAAGGGAGAGAAACATTGATCCAAGGGAGAAGCATCGATTGATTGCCTCCCATATGCACCTGGGGATAGGAGGAGGGGGGACGGCCCTCGCCCAGACCAGGGATTGAGCCTGCAAACTAGGTATGTGTCCTGAACCAGGAATTAAACCCGCGACCCTTCAGTTACGGGACAATGTTCCAAACAACTGGGCCACATTGGCCAGGGCTCTAATATTTTTAAAAATAATTCTTATATTCATTAAGTTTTTTATATGCTGTATTAGTCACTTAGTGTCAAGTAACTTCATTCAGGTATATATGCCCTTTTCTTTTTGATTTAAGCCCATTTCTTTTTATAGTGTTTTTCTGTAATGAAATAAAAATATGATTATGTATAATAGTTGTATTAGCATGATTGGTAGCTCAGAATCCTAATACTAAAAAGTACTACCAAAACAAAAATTCCTTAGGTTATAAATATTTCTAGGTTGTAGTAGTTAATATTTGAAATAGGAGTATACCAGTTTCAAGGAATGTGGGCAGTCTATCAGTGAGATAACCTATCATCCTTTTCCTCTAAAGGACAATAATAAAAATACCAGATTATTTTTTGATATGGCTTCTTATGATTTGTTTCAAATGTTGATTGACTACATATTGATAAAGGCAGATAAATATTAAATGGCAGCTGGCTGTGATTTTTATTAATTGGTTTCTGCCAACTTTGTAGATAACAGAGAATGTGTATATGTGAAGTATTTACTGATAGTGAATGTGGAATTGGGAGGGAAAAATAAGCAGGAAGTCAAAGTCTGTATTCAACAAATAGAATAAAGTCTCCATTAGAAAAGAGTAAGAAAGGAAGGAACCAGGTAGCCTTTCCCCCTCTCCACACTAAATGTTGCCACTTTATCCTTGATAATACCAGGTAAGTACAGACTGCTGTTAGAAGTGAGTGAATAAGTTGTCTATGCAAAAGTCTTGATTGTTTAAAGTTGTGAACTAGTGGATTTTATTACGCTTCACATGTATCAGCATGCTAACAGTAAAACTCCTGGCTACACAACAGACTACATAAGAAAAAGTTGCCATTCGGGATTTGTTCTTCTTTAACCCAGTTTTTAGATGTAGCCTACATATTTAATGCTACAGTATCTATTTCAGTAGTTTATAATGAAATTTTGAGTTTTGTTATAATCCTAATTCCTTGAAGGATTAAAAAAACTAAAAATTATTAGTTCATGTGGAATATGGAAACAGTAATTACTTTTTAATGTTATAATAGTGTTCTTTTAAGCATGATTTTTTTAAAACAAATTTTTAAAGATTTTATTTATTTATTTTTTAGAAAGGGAAGGGAGGGAGAAAGAGAGAAACATCAATGTGCGGTTGCTGGGGACTATGGCCTGCAACCCAGGCATGTGCCCTGGCTGGGAATCGAACCTGCGACACTTTGGTTCACAGCCCGCACTCAATCCACTGAGCTACGCCAGCCAGGGCTTAAGCATGATTTTGAAGAAAATTTAATGAAACTGTTTCTAAAATAGATACAATCAGTCTGATATAGACTAGCTTTTGTTTCACATACTTTTTTTAGCCAGTCCATTCTCATTCTTCTGCTGTAGAGATCATTTCATCATACACAGCTATTTAATTGTGGCATCCTCTACTTACCATTGTTCACCACAAAATAAGCTCCACCCCCTTTTTGACCCTTACTACTTCTCCCATTGTGAAGCTCACAGTTTGGACAGAATGCAAACGTTAAACTATTAGTCGTGTGAGTGGGAGTCATTGTACTGTAGTGGTTAAAGAAGGGAACTGTTGCAGATTGTCTGGGTTCACATCCCATCTCTGTTACTTACCAGGTATGGAACCTTGGGCACATTAGATCTGTGACCTTGGACAATTTACCCAACTTACCTGGTTCTCAGTTTTCTCATCTAAAAACAAGGACTACATAAGAAATCCATGAAGATTACATAAGTAGATTGCGTAGTTATTATATTAGTCCCTCCTTATCAACAGTTTTGTTTTCCGTTATTTCAGTTGTCCACAGTAAACCATGGTCAGGAAATATTAAAGTAAATTCCAGAAATAGTTTGTAAATTTTAAATTGCACAGTCTTTTGAGTAGCATGATGAAATCTCAGGCAGTCTTGTTGTGTCCTTCCTGGGATGTGACTTATCCCTTTGTTCAGCATATCCACACTGTACATGCTACTCACCCATTAATCACTTAGTGCCTACATGGTTATCGGATCATTTGTGGGAGGGAGGGACCACATTCACATAATGTTTATTACAGTGTATTATTTAATTTTCCTGTTTTATTGTTAATCTCTTAACTAACTATACCAAATTTATAAATTAAGCTTTGTCATATGTCGACATATGACATGTTGACATATGACAACATATGTTGACATAAACTTTGTTGTATGTTGTAGGGGGAGCATAATATATATAGGTTTTGGTATTATCCAAAGTTTGAGGCATCCATTGGGGGACATGGAACCTTGGATCAGGGGGAGAGGGCTACTGTACTGAGTAAATTATTAGGATTATATGAGTAAATACATTTTAAAACATTTAGAATATAAGTGATGAATAAGCTATTATTTACTGTAGTATAATTATAGTTATGATAAAGTGTTTTCAATGACTGTATAAATCAGGAGTCCTAATTTAGTGTGAAAGTTTCAAAGAATGGGAGAAAGAGTGTTCTAAGTAGAGGTATGAGGATTATGCAAAGGCCCTGAGGTGGAAAAGACCTTGTGTTTGAGTAACTGAAGGTGTGGCACTAGTTTAGTGGTGGCAGGGGACATGTGGAGAGAGTTATGGTCAAAGAAGTTACCTAGGGCCTTGTAAGCATTATTATTGATTTGGCAAGCTTTTGAAGTATTTCAATCAGCAGGGCCATGACAATTAAATTTTTATTTTAAAAATTCATTTGGCTAATATGGGAAAGTAGACTTGAGGGGAATAAGAATGGATTAATAAAAACCTGTTTGGAAGATATTAGAGCTGTTAGGAAATGACAGAGATGGAAAGACATGGATGATTTCAGTACATATTTATAGTCTTACCAGCTTCAGATTCAGTTTTTGAAGATCACAAGGGTTATGTATGACATTTTTCAGAGATTTACATGAATAGGAAGAACTATGAATAATCCAAGTTAAGCTGAGGCATAAAGTTTGTGTTGGAGTTAAGATAATTACTGCTTCAAAGTTATGTTAAGGTTATGATCTCAGGAATCTTGGTCTGTATCCTGTAAGTATGGGAAATTAACAAGAGATAGGAGAACAAGAGAGTGACAAAGTAAATGCAGTAGTTACTAATATGGCACCACACTGAAGTGTTAGTTGGTAGGAGTCTGGCTTAGCTCATCATGTAGATTTTTGTACCTGGTTTTCCTGCCAATATTCTTGCCCTCTTTTAACCTGACAAAAGTCTAGTCTACTTTTCCTTACTAGATACCACTGTCCTTCAAGATATATTCCATGTTGGCTATATTGAACGTTTTGTTGTTTCTTGAGCATCCTGTCTCTTGCCAATATTTGCTTCCATCCCACACACTTTTCTTTAAAAAAAATCAAGGCTTGACTCACCCTAACATTACTTTTTTTTTTTAATCTCTGAATCTAATTTATTTTTTTTCTCTTTTTTTATTGTTGTTCAAGTACAGTTGTCTACATTTTGCCCCCACCACAACCCCAGCCCCAACTGTCCCCACTTTCCACCCTCGATCTTACTCCCCTTGGGCTTTGTTTGTGTGTCCTTTATACTTGTTCCTTGACGACGCTTCTCCCTTTTCCCCTCGTTATCTTCTCCCACCTCCCCTCTGGTTACTGTCAGTTTTTTATTTCAGCATCTCTGGTTATATTTTGCTTGCTTACTTGTTTTATTAATTAGGTTCCACTTACAGGTGAGATCATATGGTATTTGTCTTTCACTGCCTGGATTATTTCACTTAGCATAATGCTCTCCAGATCCATCCATATGTTGCAAAGGGTAGGAGTTCCTTCTTTTCTGCTGTGTAATATTCCATGTGTAAATTTATCATAGTTTTTTGATACACTCATTTACTGATGGACACTTAGATTGCTTCCAGCCCTTGGCTCTTATAAATTGTGCTGCTGTGAACATTGGGGTGCATAGGTTCTTTTGAATTGGTGTTTCAGGATTCTTAGGGTATGATCCCAGCAGTGGAATTGGCAGGTTAGGGTTAGGGTTTGCTCACCCTAACATTACTTCTTTTGTAATAAAATTTTTCAGTTTCCCTCAGAGAAAATTAGATATTAGATATTCCCTTATTCCTGTTCCCAAAGTACTTATATAGATTTTTATTTTGTAATTGTTTGTTTGTAAGTCTGTCCCCTAGCTAGATTGAGCTGTTTAAGATGTGGGGCTGCTACCTGTTCAGTTTTTCTCTTCTGGTATAATTCAGTTAGCTTCTGGCATAATTCATATAGTAGACCCTCAGCATGTTTGTTGACATGTGAAGGGAGACCAGTCAGGAGGCTAAAAACATCTAGTCCAGAGTTTAAACTAAGATGATGATAGGACAAATGGCAAAAACAGATGTGAAAGCCACTTGGAAGAAGGGATAGAACTTGATGGCTGTGCAGAAGAAAGCAGGAGAAAGTAACTCAGGAAATTAATTTTAAATATTCCTGATTTAGGTTATTAAATTGTACTTCTGAGATAGAAATGCCTAGCAGCACTTTAAAATATGCTTCTAGAATTTTGACTGGAGATAGATTTTGAAATCAGAGTATATTTGTTTGCTATCAGGAAAATTACCACTCCACCATGAGATATGTTTGTGTCCCTTGGAAATAGAATTCTAGATATGAGCCAGCTTTTGCCAATATTACAGACAGCAAATGAATTTCAGATAAGGCCCTCTCCAGAGGCCTTGCTGAAAGAAATTTGTGTAAGATTAAATATTCTTCTGCCTCGTATATGATCTGAGTCTTTTTAAACCTTTCATATTTATCTTTATACACATAGACACATACATATGTATTTTCAAGTCTATTTATGAAGTGTCCTAACATGTTTCCTTGGTCATTTAAAAATCTCCAGACCTTGCCTCCTATCTCTTTGGTCTGTAGTTGCCATTCATCCCACCTGGATCAGGGGCCACTTTACCAGTCTGAAATTGTTGGTTAAGATTATCTCAAGTTTGGGGTTTTGTACATTCTTTTTCTGTGATTCTGATTTACTGCATTTGGCTTTGAAATACTATATTTAAGTCTTGAGAATATCATACCTTAAGAATTTCTAGCTAGTGTAAGTTAAATATTGAAGTACACATACATAATTTCTGGTTAGTTCCTGTGGAGTCAAAGGAAAGATAAAATGTCTTGATTAAATGTTTTAGATATGTGTTCCAAAAATTCTTAAGAAACATTGATTTTGGTATATACATATTCCTGTTCTTTCTTGTTAAAAAACCTTAATTTTTATTTTTCCTTTGTTATAACATCTGGTGTGAGAGTTGTGAGAGAAGGTGATAAGTTAATAGATATAAACTCTTGATATGTTCGCTTGAAAAAAGCTGACAGATTATACATACCAAAGATTCTAATAAATTTTATATGTAGTAACCTAAAGTGAAGTATGATTTATTTTTAAATTAGTTTTTCAAATTTCCGTTTTCTTAGTTGAGTTTAATATGAATAGCATAACCAGTGATTTCAATATATTTCAAAATAGTGTTGACGTATCTCTCTGAAATCAGTAAAAATTGATGTCTAGGTTCCTTTGATTTTTGCCTGTTCTCTTGGAAATAATACTACCCTTTTTTATTATCATATATCCATCCATCTATTTATTGGTGTCAGCTCTCCTTCAAAATAATATCCATTTCTTATTACTTCTACCACTGCCACCACAGTCTGAGCCACCATCTTCTCTTACCAGCCTGTTTCCCTGCTTCCATTCTTGTCCCCTCTCTTATTCAGTCCTTACAAAGTAACTCCAATCATTTAAAAATATCTGTGTCAAATTATATCAATCTTAAACTGCCCTATAACTCTCTCTTGACTCCCTACCTCACATAGAATAAAATTCAGTGTCCCTCAGGCCTGCAAGGCCCAACATGATCTGGCCCTCAACAGTATCTCTGATTTCATTTCCTATCACTTTTCACTAAGTTCACGCTGCTTGAGCCACACCACTCAGGATCTTGCCGTTTCCTCTATATTGAATGCTCTTCCTATAGATTTTTCCCTAGTTGGTTCCCTTACATCTTTGCTTATTTTCCTGGTTTCACCCTTTATGGCTATTCTAAAAAACTTTTCTACCTCATTTTATTTTTCTATGTGGGATAATGGACAGGCCATTTAAAATTAAACTGGCTTTTATGGAAAACTTACTATATTGTCTTTTTTTCCCTTTCTTTCTGATTTAACAATGGATCAGAAAATTTTTGGTTTCATCCCAGTACCTATCACTCGCCAACTGGGGCTTGCATTTGGAGAGCAGAGTATTAACACTTTACCTCTCTCATATTACACTTATTTTCTCTCTCTCTCTCCTTATGTCATGTAAGAATAGTATTTTCACTGATGTGTGAGTTCTGTGCTGAAGTATGTAAAACAAAAATGAATTTCTGTGTATTTTGTTTTTTTCTTTTTGGTATATGTGCACACATACATACACAGTGAATCTGGAAACATTTGGTATTAGTGGAAAAGGAACATTTTTGTTTTCTTTTGGAGCACTTCATATATGAAGTTTTGTTTTCAAAACACTAAATCCTTTGCACAATATTAGCATGAAGTTTTATTCTGAACGATTAATTTTAGTTTTGGAATTCTAGGAGTCTGTAACTGGTTAAGAGTTTGCTTTGTGTCCAGTTGAGTTAATTAATGGGTGTTAGATTTGATGAGAGATACTTTGGTACTCCCCTGGAATTTAACTGACTTGTGAGTTTCATGTCATTTTCTCACATATGCTTTCTTAGAAGAACTCAGTAGTAATGGTCCTTTAAGGAGAATTAAATGTATCATTAACTTTTAGAAAAACAAACATTTAAAATCTTATATGTAAAGAGTCTTAATTTGTAGATTATAAAGTGCCTTCCTCCCTGTTACTTTTCTGAAATTAAACTCACGAAGAAAACACTCTTTTCCTGTTAATGACTACCTAGGGGGTTGGTGGATAGTCATGTGGGGTCCTCATCCCTGAAATTATATTCAGAATTACAGAAGGACTTTTATGAGATTCACTAAGGGAGTTTACTGCCCAAAGAAGGTTAAGTATATTCTAACAAATCAGTAGACCCTTTAAAAATATCTTTCTGTGTTTCACGTTTAAAGAAACTAATAACCCAAAAATATAGGAAAGCGGTGATTAAGCTGTTCTTCTTTGTTATTCATATTTAATTGAATAGCTTTTTTCCAGACATCAACTGGAAGGATACTTAAATATTTGAGTTTTCTACAATTTTAACAGGGAATTTAGAAGATAAAGCAATTATTAAATAGCATGGGTGCTTTCAGTAAACTTGCACATCCAACTTGCCTTTAAAATCTTCAACATAATCAGTTCACCATATCTACTAATAAATAATAGTAATAACTATAGTGCTTCATTTTGAAATGAGAAGTAAAGGAATTGTTCATTTCTTTTTTACAGTAGAAGAAAATATCCTTATTCATAATCAGTGTACAAAATACATGTCAAATTTGATGTTTATCCCCAAAATTTTTTTGGAAAGATACAGTCACTGTGTACTCAGGTCTGTATAAATCTCTCCATTATGACATTTCAGTTTGCACATTCACCTTAAATAACTTCAATTGATAGCTTTGGAAACTTTATAAAGGTCACTTTAAAAAAATAAGTAACAATTAGCACAAATCTTGTAAACTTTTTTTTTTTTTAGTGTGGACTCAATCAAAATTACTAGTGTTGGATGTGGTAAAGGCTTAAAAGCAAAAGAGTATGCAGATTATATAATGGAAGTGATAAATTTACTCCAGGATAATGAATGAAGAATTATCTTACTGTTATGTGAGGGATACTGGCTTGAGATAAAATTCCCACTGTGCCATTATATTAATAAATTGAGATTGTAAATGAAGATCATATGCTCTTGAAAACAGATAATAAGTAGATATATTGTTGACAAATACTCTAATACTGAAATTGCATGTGAAGATTTTGAATAATTAAACCCAAACTTGATTTCAAAAAAATCTTTGTATGGGAAAATTACACTTGGGGTTGCTATGTTTTCAACAATAAGTGATATTTACTTCTTTTAAATGCAATTGTTGTATAAGACAGGATTTACATTTTTTTTTCTTTCTTTAGGTCCTGGAAGTAAGCATTTAATGCTGTATTGTTATAGTCAGATTTATGACTTTCTAATATGTCCCAATAACCCTTAGGCTATCTCTTTATCTTAGCAATGCTGCCTTCATTTTCTAGTTTCACATACAAGTAAAGTAAATCTTGAAATTTTACAAAATATTTTTCATGATAAAAGCAGTGTTTTTGTTTAGGTGACAAACAGCATGTTTGGTGCTTCAAGAAAGAAGTTTGTAGAGGGGGTCGACAGTGACTACCATGATGAAAATATGTACTACAGCCAGTCTTCTATGTTTCCACATCGATCAGAAAAAGATGTAAGTTAATCAGTTATATTGTGTTTACATACTGGTGTATGATGGTCTCTTTCTGGTTCCTGAAAAGCAGTATATAAACTTCACTGTACAGTGTTTGGTTGAATGACTATGTTTTAGACACACTTACAGGTCCTGAAGTACAAAGATGATGAGCTCACATTCTAATGGGAGACAAAATGTTCTATGAAGTAACTTATGTTAAAATACATATAGAAAGAAGATTTGCACAGATTTAAAGATAAAATCGCAGGTTTCAGTGAAACGTAACCTTTGCTTTGCAATCTCCTGGCTACAATCCTAGATTTCAAACAATATTTCTTCAAAGTTCAGTTGTAGGGATGCTCCAATAGAAAAATTTTTGAAGACCTGTATTCAAGACACGGAAGGTGATAAACAGGTGTGAATTGAGTCCTTTAGAAAGCTAGTTGTTCCACACTCCCATGTAGAATGAAAGGATTTAGGAAATAGCCAAGTGATAATTAGCCAAGTGATAATTAGCCAATTGATAAAATATTTTAAATGGATTCATTTGTTATTTTCAAATTCTGGTAAGCTGCTTTAAGTTATACACTGTACAGTAAATATTCACTTGTCATTGATAGGTTCTTGGAAACTTCAACTTTAAGCAAAATGACATGTAACGAAACCAGTTTTATCATAGGCTAATTGATATAAACAAGAGTTAAGCTCCTCAAGCATATTTGGTCACAAAAACATCACTGGACTTCTAAATAAAGACCCAAAACATTTCTAATATTAAACACTGAAATAAATGTGAACTATATATACATTTCAGAAATATTAATAAAACAAGTAAGAGAATTATTTTCCAACCTGTTTATTCTAGGTCAGGGTCACAAGTGGCCAGAGCCTATCCAGCAGCTCAGGGTACAAGGTGGGACCCACCCCTGGGCAGGAGGACGCTACTGCATTCATTGTAGGATGCACACATACACCTGCACTCACTCAGACTGGGGACAATTTAGACATGCTGGGGAACCTGATGTTAACGTCTTTGGGACACAGGGAGAAAGAAGCTAGAGTACCTCGGGGGAAACTGACACAGACATGGGGAGAATGGGCAAACTCCATATAGTCAGTGGCCCCCCACCCCAATGTTCGATGAAATGACCTTTCAAGAGGACATGCTCTGTACTTAGTCAAACCAGTTGCATTCTTGTACTTTGTGGTGTTTTTTTTTTTTCTTTCTTTCCTTTATAACCTTGCTTTTCCTGATTTTCCTATCTGGGTAATAATCTCTAGTTCTTAACCTAATCAGATTTTTAGTGATGTTTAAAGATCTATAAAACTCTGAGATATGTAACAGATGCTCTCATTTTCATTAAAAGTTTATCATTAGTAAAGCACTTCCTGTATCTTTGAGAATTTCACCAATTGGCTTAACCTAGGTTTAAGTTCGGATTTCTCTAGGCTTTTAAATATCCACCTCCACCCTCACCACCACTGTTTTGGTATTATCCCTCTTGATTTGTATTTGAAAATTATGTCATTTTTGGCAACAAACTATCAATTGCATTATCGGGGCTCTTTTTAAATTATGTGTATAGTAGTTTTCTTAATTAGTATGCAGTTTAATAGCTCGTAGAATAATGAATGTCATCTAGTTAATTTTCTGTTGTATTACTGTCCTACCTATTTGCTGTAAACTATAATTGAATTTTTTTTTACCTGAGTTGCTATATTTAAGTATTGCTCTTATAATGAAAGAATTTGGGGTATCTTTCTGGTAGCATCACTGCAGAAAGAAACTATAAAATTTATCCATGGGTGTGTTGCTGTGATTGTAGTACAAGTTAAGCTTGATGAAAGAGTAGCAGCACTTATTGATGAAAAGCATTTATTCCACTTAGGAAGTTGTGAAATTTTCAAACTGAATCTGAAATAAAGTATCTGAAGCGAATAATGATAGAGATACCTGTTTTTAGATAGCAGAAATACCAGATGTTAGAGTTATTTAGTCAGAATTATTTATATCCACTCACTCATTCATATATTGGTTAGAATTCCAACCTAGTTGTTTGTCATAGAACTAATACGGAATGGTTGGATTCACAAAACTTTTTCATGGATTAATTAAATAAAAAGGTAAAAGATAGGGATTAACATTTTGGGTTCTAAAGCAGTACAGATAGGTGTTTGGATGTTAGCTTTGTCTATTAGTAAGAACTTTTCCAAGCCTCCGTTTGTTTGTTTGTTTTTTTTTTATTTGTAAAATGGGACTAATCCTGTGTGTGTGTGTGTGTGTGTGTGAGAGAGAGAGAGAGAGAGAGAGAAATTTTTGCTGTTGCTGATAACTTTTTTTATTACAATATAGTACAGGGGTATTATGCAAATTTTAGAAAATATGCATGGGGGCAAGAAAAGTTACCTATATGTTGACAGGAATAATTTATTGATAAAATTTTAATTTTATACTTAAAATTTTTATTTTAAAAATAGTATTTAAATCTCTGACACATTGACACATTTTTCATTAGAAGGCTTGTAGCAATGTCAAGAATACCAGCTATATTACTGTAAGTCTTTGCCATTAGACAAAAGTAGCTTACTATGTTTTTGTTTGCTTAATTCTTACCTGAGGACATACTCACTGATTTTAGAGAGAGGGGAACGGAGCGAGAGAAACATCGATGTGAGAGAGAAACATCAATTGCTTGCCTCTCACATGCATCCTACTGAGGACCAAACCCACAACCTAGGGATGTGCCCTGACTGGAAATCAAACCTCGACTTTCAGTTTACAGTACGATGCTCCAACCAACTGAGCCATGCTGGCCAGGGCAGAAGCATACTGTTTTAATGTTGCTAAATTTATATACATGCACACATACAGAGTGACGAGTCTTTTCTGTATAGTTATTAGCCATTTGTATTTCTTGCTTTGCAGATTACCAATTTTTGTGCTATTTTCTATTTCTGTATTGAGACAATATCTCTTTTTTTGTTGGTGTTTTCCATATATTAAAATTAATACCATCATCATTTATTACAAATATTTTCTCAGTATTTTGCTTTCAATTTAGTTTATTTTTTAAATTAAAAATATTTATCTTTTTATTGAATTTGACTCATCAGTCTTTTTTTATTGTTTCTGTTTTTTGAGGTCATACTTAGACTTTTCCCAGACTACTTTCTTCTAGTGTTTTTGTGCTTCATTCATTGCATATAACTATGTTAATTAGAAATGTATTTTGGTTTAAAGTGTGAGTTTTATGGTGCCAAATTCCCCCTTGCTCTGAATATCCAGTTTGTCCCTATACCATGTACAGTTAGATCACCAGTCAGAAAATGTTTCCGTAAATGACCAGATAGTAAATATTTTAGATTTTTGCATGCCAAGAGACTAAAGGATATTAAGTAGTTATTTATATAACTATTTAAAATGTTAAAAAAATTCTTGGTTCATGCACCCTGTACATATAAGCGGTATGCCAGATTTGGCCTGTGTTTAGTAATTTGGCCTCCCTGGGTTAGACCATTCATTTACGGCTAATTGAGATTTCTTCTTTATTATATTCTAATGTATTCTTGTGCCTGTTACTAACTCTTTTGTTTTATTTATCATACTGATTCTGTGGCAGAACTGCAACATAGTTGTAGTTTATAGACAATTTTCACATCTTAGTGTCAGGTAAGGTCTTTCCCATCCTTTATAAAAACGTTTTTTGACTATTGCACATTTATACTGATTTTTATCTTCTTTCTGAAGAATGTTGGTTTTTTTTTTTTTGTTCCTGTTCCTTATGCCTTTTAATAAGTAGGGTTTTATGGTTGACATTTCCATTACATTTTTCTGATTGTTTTTACTGATATATAGAATACTTTATAGAATAGTTTTTTATATATATATTTATAACTACCATTCAAAATTCTTTCACTAGTCTTTGTTGATTGGGAATATGGGCTCTGTAAATCCTACTATACTACATGAGCTTATATCTTAGCCACATGATTTACTAGCTGTACGTTTTGGACAGATTACTCAGTCTTTGCATGTCTCTGTATTCTCATCTATAAAATAGAAATAATAGTTTATGACTCATAGGTGGTTATAAGGATTGAATGAATAATTGTATGTAAAACTTTTAGAAGGCCAGATAGTATTAAATAAATTTTCCACTGATATATGAATAATAATACCATTATTATTCTGTTTCATTCTCTTGGGTTTTTAGCAGAATAATAATACCATTATTATTCTGTTTCATTCTCTTTAAGTTGTTACGTATATCATCTGCAAATAAAGATTATTTTGTCCTTTAGAAAACTTTTGAAAAGGACAGATTTAAAAAATACTAAATAAGTGACAGATAATTTTGTCATTTTTTCCCTCTGGGAACAGTGAAAAATAATTTTAAATTGTAACTTATGATAAGGAAAACTGAGTAATGGTTGAGGTAAACTTTAAACCAATTATCAAAAAAAACAAAACAACAAAAGAAACCAACCAGTTCACTGATTTACCCTATTCATAGAGCAGAAAATGTAACTGTTTCTTTGTCAAATGCATGATTGTAGAAGAATATAGGAAACGGTTCTTTATGAGATTGTGTCCTGAGTAATTGCCATGTACTTCTTTAGGCCTGCGTCTTACTTTCTAAGACCTTTTATTTCAAGATACACCTGTACAGTATGTGTCTTTCTATAGAATGCTGAATTTGCTGTTTTGAAATATAAAAATAGTTTTGTAAATATTACGGATATATTACTTAAATGTTTTCAAAGATTAAATCATAGGCAGATATGAGCTTCAGTTCTTTTTTATTATACTTAATAGAGACCTTATTGAAAATGAAAAGCATTCATATAAGATGTAATAGACAACTCTCTGAGTATAATAAAGCATAGGCAACTTAGAATTTTTAAAAAATATATTTGTGTTTTAATTACTAACAGCCTTTATAGTCTGAGTTTTTGTGCACTCAGATGATTCTTAAGCATAATCATTTTAGAAGACAAACTTGTAAGAACCTCTTTTTCTTTTCTTAATATATGCTGTAAATACGTGAAATGTAACATCTATTCATTACTTTTAAAAACTCTTAAAACTGGTAAGAGTAGGCTACTTCCTTATTTTGACAAAGAACAACCATTTTGATTTCATACTAGTTTTTGTACTGGTGTTAGCCTGTAGTAATTACGGCAAGCAGGGTTTCTTTCAGGCCAGTTAATAATCAGCATTTCATTAAAATGTATAAATTAAGGATACTTTCTATTACCATTATTGTTGTCATATTCATGATTAGTATTTCATTATATACTGAAGTAATGTTGGCTATTCACTTTGGATTCTTTCTATCTCAGGACCATAGTACTTGGATTTTTCAAATCTTCACATGCTTCTCTCCTTTTGTCTCCATATATCCAGTTATTTCTAAGAAACTGAAATAACAGTATGATCCAAGGAACCTCTCTAATCGCTCTTCCTAAGTAACCTTGTGTATACTTAGCCTACTAAATTCTTTCCTGCATTTTAATAATCAAAGCACCTATCTCTTCCAGAAAGTACTTATTTATTAATTATTTATTGTCCAATTTACTCCACTAGAATTTAAGGACAAAGGCAAGGGCAAGGACTTTGCTTAACTACCTTACTGCTATGTTCTTACTATAACTTATAAAAATGCATAGACTATAGTAGGTTCTCAGTGAGTCTTTGTTAAAGAAAGGAAGGGGAAGTTGGTACTGAAAAATAACAACTTTATTTGCAGATGATATTATTTATCTAAAAAACTCAAAAATCACCTTTAAACCTTTTAATAGAAAATAACAAATGCATACAAATCTGTCATTTTTATATAAAAGCAATAATAACCTTACAGGGTTAAATGTCAATAAATCGGACTGTATGCTAAAGAAGTTGGAAATGTCAAATCATTTGAAGGGAATGTTCTCTTACATTCATTGACATACACATAATTTTCAAACTAAATGTTTAAAGATAAAAACCTATTAATCAAAGGGAGTTAAAATGATATGTTAAATTTTGATATTTCTATAAAAATGATGACAAAGTGTTTTATCTCAATAGCATACTACTGTTAATAATAATTTATATTCAGAATATACCATTTTATTCTTACCATACTAGCAAGGAGTTTGTTTCTCTTTTAGTGAATGAATAACCAGTATTTATGAGGGAGCATTGAAGTAACTGCTGTGGAAATACAATTAATACAGTCCTTATAGAAACATTTTATGAGTGCATATGAAGAACCTTTAAAAATGTGAACATTCCTTGAATCAGTTATATATCTTTCTGTAAATTTGTACTTTGGTGGTTCTAACCTAACATTTAGATAATGTAAAGATGTTTATTTCCATACTTTCTTAGTAAAGAATTTGAATAAGTGTTTGATACAATTAATATTGACAATTATTATTGACTTTCAGTATTCTTTTAGTAAGTGTTCTTTTTGAAAATAAAGTGTTTCAATCAAAATTACTTGAAATACCTAGTAAACTCATAATTTGTTTTAGTTATCTGATTCGTAAGATACCAGGTCCTATGACTTACTTTTCTGTCTGCTCCTTTCCTTGTTCTTGTCTTCTTTCGGTCTTTCTAATGTTATCTGTTTGCCACATTTCATTCTGATTTCAGCAGTTTCATTTTTCTTTAACCATACTATTTTTAATTTTAAAATGCTCTTCAGATTCTATTTATATTTAGAACTTCCTTTTTCTTTATTTTTCTGTTATATGCTATAGTGAAAGTCATATTTCTTTACTGTGTTTCTACTGGGATAAAAACAATCTAGGTATTATCACCATACCTTTAGTGTATTATACTATGAATTTTTAAAAACTTATTTCATTTGTTAATTGCTTTTATGTTCAAGAAAGTTTTATTTAACAAAACTTAATTGTATTTTGAAGTCATTACATATGTAGACAATAATTTCTTGACCAAACTCATTTTAATGTTTCTTGAAATAGGTTTTATAATTGAAAGTACATTTATTGGAGGGAACAATTTTGAGAGGTGGTCACTATTGGGAAACACAAGTGGGATAGAATAACTAATACTTTGTTGTTATAGATTGCTGGCTGGAGCCAGATTTACCTTCTAAGTTTTCAAATGTACATTTTTTTTTTAAACAAGCACTTTTAGACTTTTTTTTCAGTCACAGATTTCAGAGTTTTATCTAGTAATTGGAAATAATTTTTAAAATAATTCCTAATCTGTCCATTTCTTTCATATTCTGTATATTAAACAAAGGATAAAGGAGCTTTTTGTTGGGTCAAGGAAATACCTTGAATCACATTACTAGTTCTGGCCACTTTCTGGTTTTTCTTGTTGGTTTGACTACAGTATATATTATAGACTGAGAAATGATGAAGAGTGTAATTGTTAAGATGGTTATAGACTGGAAACACAGTAACCTTTTTGGTTTCAGCATTCTACTAATTATGTGACATTTGATCTTTTCTACCATTTCCCCCTCTAAGAACACAAGTTCTCCTTATTTTACCTGGATTTTGTGATAATAAACTTCTTCTTTTAGATTCTTAGGCAAAATTAATATAAATTTAGGGTACTATTCCAAAAATTCTCCAAAAGGCCAAGTGCCCTCTGACTGCTATTAATGACATTCCTGCCTTGGGAGGAAGACTAGATTACTAGCAGCTGCTGCTACCATTTCTTGAACTTACTGTATTATGTGCCATATCTTATCTTCTTTAATCTTCACTTCAACTTTATGAGGTAGGTAGTGTTATTTTCATCCTACAGGAAGGGAACAGAGACTTGACTCTCCCATAGGTAAGTGGCAGAACCAGGATGCAGTCCCAGATTTTTTTCAGACTCCAAAACTGGGCTCTTTCTACTTAATGCTGTACTCCTTACTATGTGTCTCTTGATCTAAAGTTCTGTATTTTTGTAAAAAGTTTATATTATTAACTTCTAGCAGTTTAAAGTATGTAAATTTTCTGGGTTTTTTGTTGTTGTGAATTGTAGTTGTTGCTGTGCCAGAGTACATTTATAATGTATTTTCTTTGCCCTCAGAAATACCATTTCTAGCCCATTCATATTCCTTCATGTTTTAAATCTATTTTTAGCACTGACATATTTCAAGAAGCATTCTTTTGGGTTTAAAAATGCATAACATTTGGGAATGATTTTATAAGAAATTACATAGTTGCACTTTTGACACATTTTGAGGCAGTCATTTTAACACCAATTTGTATGTATAGCTAATCAGTGCTTTACGTGTATATTTTGAAAAATTAAACTATTTTCATATTCCTTTAAAGCAGTTTTCTAACCTTTTTCATGTACTCACACATAGAGAAAATGATAATATTTAATATGTCTGCTAATTGGCCTCAAGTTCTTGACCCAAGAAGCCATGCTGCCTCTACCTTTATGCTGTGCTTCCCAATGGTGAGAGAGGCCCGTATAACGTCATACCCGTAACTCGCTTGTGGCTGTATAATCTTTATGGGAGTATAGACTGAATTGTCTGTTCTTAGGATTTATTTGTTCATTAAACATAAATTTCTGGGAAAAGTAAAATTTTAAGTGGTGCATTCTAAAATGTTTACATTGGTGGATCATTCCAAGTCATGCATTCATGCTGACCAACAGCTTATATTTGAAGCCATTGGAACCAATTGTACTTTTTACTTTCATTTGTAGCTTGTAATGATAACAGAAAATCATACTCTTTCCTGCATTTTAATAATTCCTTTACATTTGGCCCAACATACTCTTTTATTTCCCACCCTTTTGTGCCTCATGAGGGTGACCCAGTCACCTTTCCTTTAATTACTGTATTGTCCAGTCACTAATATTTCTTGTAAGAAATATTAAGCATTTCATATAAATCTTTTACTTTTTGTCACCAACTAAAACTTCACTATCTGTTAATTCATTTTCTTTGATCTGGTTATTGCCACTTGGAAATTAACCTTTAGCGTGCTTAAATTTTTTCCACTTTTTTGGTAGCAGTCATGACCATTGCACCTAACAAAAGACTTGATCAGACATAAAATGCTTCCCTCCCCCCCCCCCCCCAGTTTGTTTATATTGAATACCCTTTGGATTTGAAAGGGAATATTTGTAAGGTTTGATGCTTTTTTAAAGAAAATTTGTTACTAAATTTAAATACTTCTGTTTTAGAGTAGTAACTTAGCTCTATGTCAGAAAAGTCTTATGTGTGTTACTAATTTGAAACTAAAGTTATACAAAAACTATTGAATTTTAGAATAATTAAAATAACTCAAAATTTTGACATAAAAATAACATGAAATATGTACTGTTAAAGCCTCTATTGTGTAACACTTTCTCCTCCCATTTTTCCTAATGTGGTCAGTGTCACCCCAGTTCTTCACTGGAAACCAGAGTGACCTCTGATAGTTCTGTGTGGTGATTCTTCACCAGCCTCTTTTTCCATATACCTCAGTCATTTCAGTGGAACATCAAGTACTGTTGCTTCTTCAGCCAGAATGCCTCTGTTTTGTAGTCCCACTTCTGCTTCTGTAATTTAGTATGTTTCCTTTCCTATCCATTTTTGCTGTTGGAATTATCTTTCTAAAGCACGGTTTGATTATTTCATGTCCTTGCTTAATATTTTTTCTTTTTATTGCCATAGTTGGTAGCCATTTTTTGTATGCCATTTAAGAAGACCCTTTACATTTGGCCCAACATACTCTTTTATTTCCCACCCTTTTGTGCCTCATGAGGGTGACCCAGTCACCTTTCCTTTAATTACTGTATTGTCCAGTCATTAATATTTCTTGTTTTGTTTGTATTCTAATCATGTCACTAACTTTTATCACATTTACCCTCACTATGTATTCTCAGCCTGGAAGACCACTCATCTGTATTCATATAAGATGTTCTCATTCTACAAAGTATTTCTGTTACCTCCCCCTTGTTTAGTATTATTTTCTTCTGGTAATACTTTTAACTTCTTTTGGAGCATTTGCCATGGTGTGCCTTAGAATATAATTAATTGTGTAATTCATTTTCTTCTTTCACAAGATTATTATCCATTTGATGATATAGCCCATGCCTCATTTATTTCAGATATTTTGATGGTTGCTTAATATAAGACACGTAAACATGGACTTACCTGTACACATTTTTATTTACTAAGTTTAAGTATCTACTTTGTGTATAGCACTGGCACATACAGTGGTATTCTATAAGGAAATAAAAATTAAACATAGCATGTTTGATGAATGTTTGATGAATGGAATATGCCTTAACAGAATTTAATTCTACTAGGGGAAAAAAGAAGATGATGCAATAAGCCGAGAGTCATTATATTGTATATAAGTGTCATGAAATTCACAGCACTCACTAGTAGTAGACAGTACACATTTACACACACACACACAATTTGTTATTTGGTATTGTGTCAGCTCCACTTATATGGTTGTATGTAAGTTTTGTTTTTTTTTATTAAATTGATACACATCAGTTTGTACATACAGGCCATGAATTATTCTTACAAAACTCTTCCATTTAGGTAATATTAATTTAAACTTTGATAAGCTAAATTTAGAATATAGGTTAGTATATTATCTAAGACATAAGGAATTTCACTTATGAAGGTAGTGACTGACTTTTTTAGATACTGTCATGTTTTTGCTAGCCTAGTTTGTTTTAAAATGAAATAGTGATTCTGCTATAGTTTCACTTAGAATAACTCAGAAAAAAACTTTTGTAGTGATAAAATTTCATTTTATTTGCATAGATTGATTTCATCCAATTATGACTTTATTATGTAGTATTTATGTTTTTCTGAAGAATAAGAAATGTGGCTTCAACTTGCATATTATGATGTATTGCACAGATTTGTAATGTATAAATGCAATGTTCTGTGTACTTTCTTTATGCTCTAATATAATTAATTTGTTTCTAGATGCTGGCATCACCATCTACATCAGGTCAGCTGTCTCAGTTTGGGGCAAGTTTATACGGGCAACAAAGTAAGAATTTTGTATTTATTATGGAATACTTTATTTAAAGAGAAAAATAACTGAGAGCAATCAGTGCTGCCCTTGTGGATTTATTCTAGGGTTTAAAAGGAAAGATATTTAATTTTTAGTTTTTCTTACTTCACTTACAAAGCAAAACCTCATTTCAGACCTTTCTCATTCAAAATATGTTACTATTGAGATACAGAATGGATTAAAATATATTTCTGCATTTTTTATATCTGTGTTTCTCTGTAGTAATTTTAAAGAATTATTTGCTAAACAAATTAAAAATAGACATCCTCTCTGTTTTCAACTAGAGGAAGTTAAAGAGTTTTTAAAATTTGTTGGTTAGTTGACTAGGTTGTTTCTGGATTTTGGCCTTTTTAATAATGTGAGCCCATTTACTTAGCAGTTTGTCAAATATTCTCTTTGTTTAGCAAATATTTCTTCTTTTACTTTAGTTCAGTCTAGGTATAGAATCTGTGTTTGTTACTTGTAGTTTAATACTTTCTCCATATACAAGATTTTATTTCTTTTTTAAGTATTATAATACTTTTATAGCGCTTAGCACAGTGCCTGGCGCATAGTAAGCGCTCAATAAATGCTAGTTCTATCACGTAAAAGTATAAAAAGTATATCACGTATAAATCTCAATGATAAAATCTTCCTATTTTTTAAAATTAATTTTCCACACTGTTCTATATTAATAATATTTTGTCTCTGTTAGTACCAGAGATTGCTCATCTCTTATTTGTTAATGGGTGTGTTAAAATGACTGTAAGTCCCAGCATAGATTACAGAATAATAATAGAGGAGACAATCTGATGACCAAGTTATCCTAACTAGCTTCAAATAAAAATCATTTCTTTAATTTGAAACTCTTTCCTAGTATAATAAAAAGCAAAGTTTTGTTAGGTATCAGAATATTATTAGAAAACTTGTTTTGAAGTTTAGTGAGGGGAAGAAAGTGTTTCTGTTAAAAATACAGTTTACATCTAATTTTTTCTCTTTCTCTAGTAGCCTTTCTCTTGCTTATGAAACACAATGTTAATTGGTAATTAGTAAATATAATTATTAATTGCTTATAGATATTAGCAATGTTCCTCTAAGTGGAGAACATTTTAAAAGCTTTTTTATTACATTAGAAAAGGTGTTGCTTATTCACAAGTGTTCATCCTAGTTGTTGGGGGAATATTAGTAGGTAGTAATTTGTTTTTTTCAGCCTGTATTTTAGTATGAAACATACTACTTTCACCTTTCTGATAACCCTGTCACTGGCAATACCTAGTTATTTTTAAAGCTACCCTTTGTGTCTGTAGAGTAACTTAGAAAAACATACTTTTGCTTCTTTTTTTTTAAATCCACAAGTTTTTACAGCAATAAGTAGATATAGATTGAGGAAAATTATGTTTGAGAAGCTAAGGTTATTTTATGAAGAATGGCAGTTATTTTATAATATAATCAGTTATATGAACTTTAAAAATCTGATCTAACTTTTTAACCTATAAATGTGAAATTGTAATTGGGCTAAGATGTGGAATGGTTTAGGTTTTAAATATAGTTATTTATAGGTAATGATGGACATTTATTGACTTCTTAATTTGTGTAAATGATTATGCTGATTGTAAGGATATGCAAATATTGATAAATGAGCCAAGTTATTTTTATCAGAAAATATATTTTAAGTCAGTGGTCCCCAACCTTTTCGGCACTAGGGACCAGTTTTGTGGAAGACAATTTTTCCTCGGACCAGGGTTGGGGGTGGTCTCTGGATGATTCAAGTGCATTACATTTAAGCTCTCCTCCTGCTGAGCCTAGTTCCTAATAGGCCCGGACCAATACCGGTTCGCATCTCGGAGGTTGGGGGCCCCTGTTTTAAGGTACTTATTAGTTTAAAAAGTCATACATAACAAGTATTTCTCATTGGAGATTAGTGTATTAAATGGCTATATTACTATAGTATTGCTGAAGCAGCATTTTTTAATGCATGGCTCACTCTTTTGACACTGTGGGTATTAGCCTACAGAAAAATTGAACCTTAGATTACCACATACTAAAGTATTTCAAGTCAGGGTACAATTATTCCTTGCCAGCATATAGATTTAGAGGTTACAAGTAGTGAAAGAGGACAGGGCCTGGATTTGCGGTCTCTGTCAGTTAAGATAGACCCAAAAGGGCTAAATAAATTATTTAGCTAGTAAGTAGTCTGAATGTGTACCTCATTAGTGAGGGGTGCAGAGGCTACTATATGGGGCTTGAAGGCCAAGGTTTTAATAGTATAAGTTAGTCAGAATAATAAAACTTCAGGGACTGACCTAATAAAAGGATGGGGAGATAGAATAAGTAGGTAGGAGTATATTTGTGATGCTAGTCTGTTGTCAGTTAATTGTAATTTGCATTGATCTTGATAGAACTGAAAATTCTTTTGCCTCCCAAGTGTATTGAGTACCACCATTAACTCTGTATTCAGACTGACAAAATTTGGTAGGAATTTGTGCTCTTAAAATGGAGGTCTACTATCTGTTATTGTGTTCGTAATGATTAGAGAGAGATTATAGGTAAGGAAAGAGTGCTTGCTCTAAAACTGAGGCTCATTGAAATTAAAAAAGGGAAGGAGTTCTTTTTGGAGTAGATACAGAACTGCTAAAGCTTACAGTCTGGCATATTTGTGTGGAAGTGATTACATAGTACAAAGGGTACCCAGAAGATTCTGGATCACAGGTATGAGTATATTCAAGCATGCAAGTTACTTTTTATCCTTCTTGGATGATCACAGTATGAGTGTATCCAAGCATGTAAGTTACTTTTTATCCTGGAGTTCATGTGAATACTGTGCAACAAATGATAACTATAGAAGCCAGTAAACGGAATCTTGTATTCAAGTTGCATGACGCTCTCTACGTTCTTTGAGTGTGTGCATAAGATTCTAGGTATACCTTACAGGTTTCGGGATGCCTGGTCTCCCTGAAGCTGTCTACTAGATTGGAATTAATTTCTTCTGGATATTCAGCACACTGAAATTAGTGTCAGTATAGCTGGAGTGACTTTTCCTTACTTACCAACATAAGAGCTTTGGAGGATTGGAGAAAAAGGAAACTGCTGTTTATTGAGTGTTTCCTATATGCCTGTTATCGTAAAGACACATAGGTAAACTAGCTATCTGGATGAATCCATTATTACATACTAGTATCTGAATTCTCAGAGGACCTAGGCCTCTTGCTGGGAAAGGAAATAAACTTGTCTTTATGGGATGTGAGCCCTAGCTTGAGAGCAGTGGCAGAGTCTCATGCTTTCAACATCCTTTTGGTCCTCTGCTTTAAGCACACCTATGTGAAAGCTACTTATTGTAAAGAACCAAAATGTAGTTGGTTCAGATGATGTTATGAATGATGTAATTAGACAAGTGGTACATTTTGGTAGCTTCAGGAAATTAGAGGACCGTCTAATAAGTACTTGAATTAACACTGAATGCTGTGAGAGTTCATGCTCTCAAGAAGCACATGTTACAGTTGGGGAAGTCAAGACGTTTGTATATAAAATATTAAATAACAGCCTATAATGCTAATACATAGGTTAAAAGGTATGTTGAATCATATGGACAGACTTAGAATCTTGTATTCAGGAACTTGGAGAGAAAAGCACAGTAAGCTGCAATGATACAGGAAAGCCTCAAAAAGGAGGTAGGAATGAGTTTAACAAGGTACCTACTGTGTGCCTACCATATATATTATATCATGCTAGATAATATAGATGCATGGTAGAAGAGATCATTCTCTTTTATGCCATCTCCGTGTAGTATACATACTACTGTGGTATTACTGCATTTATTTATTGTATGTCTTCATTGCTTTTGTATCCTCAGTTCTCAACATGGCAGACACTCAGTAAATGTTTGTTGAATTGTGAGGAAGATACAGTTCCTACATATAATGTAGTAGGATAAGTACACATTACATTACAACAAAGTAGAGGAAGAGGTACAAAATTCAGTGGATGTTTCAAAGTCAGGAGTAATCATATCTTGGAGAATGATCATGAAAGGATTTATAGTTGGGGTCATTTTTGACATTGGCTCTCTGTGAAAAAATGGGTAACGTTATTTTAGTAGTGTGAACAACATCCATGGAATAGGATATACATGGTCCACGCAAATAACATCCCTTTTTTATCAACAAAATCATAAGCATGTAATTCTGTAACATAACAATATCATGCTCAAGCACATTATATGACATTTTAGGTGAAATGTTCAAATTAAAACTATAAATTACTACACCCATATTACTACCCTACCAACCACACTCAAGCAGGTGTTACTTCTGGCATACCCTGTATTTGGGCATATTCTAGTTTATTAAGGAAACCTATTCCACATTGGTCTCGGCTAAGAGGTATAGTCTTCATAGTTCAAGATCTTTGCTACTTTCCAGGTTCAAGAACCCAGCTATAGCATATAGTTTTCCCTCAGAAAACAGCAATTTTCTGATGAAGACTGTCACTTTATTAGACTATCTTATTTTATCTTTACCTTTAGGCACAACCTGTCGACTTTCTAGCCATATACCTGTTTCACTTTCTTGCCCCCATCCTCAAGCTAATAGTTATGAGTATTTACTGAGTGTCAGGTGCTATTTTAAGTATATTAAATGAATTAACTCATTTAATTTTCACAACAGACCACCGAGAGGATAAGGTACTTGCTCAAGGTTATATAGATAGTAAATAGTAGACCCTGGAATATATTAGGTTGTAAGTGTAACTGTGTGAACATGAATTGAGGACAGCAGTTTATTTGAGTTTATTTGAAACATGTGTGCTGCAAAGTACTTACTGAATGTCATGACCCTAGAGGGCCATTTGTATGTAGTAGAAACTATATATGTTAAATCCACAGATTCCAAGAATCTACTGATTAAGGCATTACAATAGGATTTACTGTGTTATTTATTGAATGCCTACCATGAGTGAAGTATTATTCCGAGATTAAAAGGTATGGCAAATAACAGTTCCTGCTCTCATGGATTTTATATTTAAATGGAGAAAGACAGAATAAGCATATAGACAAGTAAATACGATTCTGGTAATAAGTACTAACAAAAATTAAGTCTGGTTAATGTATGAGTGGATGGGATTAATTTATATAGATCAGGCAAAGAGACAATCTCTAAGGAGGTAATATTTGAGTGGAAACCTGTATGTTGAAAAGGGGAAGTCCTTGGAAAGATCTGAGAGGGAGCTTTTTAGGTGCAGACAATGGTAAATGCAAAAGTTCTTACTCATGAGAATGTAAAAATGAACTTAATGTGTTAAAGGAAACGTGAGAAGTCCGGTGTAATGATCAAAGTCAGTAGAAGGTTAATGGAGTAGCAAGTGTCAGATCATAGGCTCTTGTAAAGATTTGGTAAAGAATTTGAATATAGTCTAAGTGTGATGGAAAAGATTTTAGGATCAGTTTCAGTTTTAAAAGATGACTTGGCTATGTAGAAAATGGACTGCGTAGAGGAAAAGGAATAAGTGATGACAGGAGACAAAGCTATTGCTGTAGTAGTTCAAGCAATAAAAATAGAACGGTGTGGATGAGTGGTGGAGGTGTTGGGAAGTGGTCAGATTTGGAATATTTTGGTGATAGAGCTGATACGATTTTGTGTTGTGGGATGTGAAAGAAAGTGATTGAAGATGATTTCTAAGGTTTGAGGCCTGTATTACTTGGTGAATGGGTGCCACTAATCCATGTGGACACTTAGCTTGAGGAGGGTTGCAAAGTATACATAGGAGTTTCACACATCTGTTCCACAGATAGAGTGATGGCTGCTGTCAAGATCAGCTGAATGCTGTCTAAGACTCTCAGCTGACTCTAAGCTAGTGCTAACAAAGCAACTTCTTACAGTTGGTTATAAGTTATAGAGGATGTTGAAGCCAGTTAGTTCCATCCTTGCTTCTTGTCCCGTACATCTTGAGACACCCAAGCAAGCGTACTCTTCCTCCAGTCATGTTACTTAATCCTCATTTTCATATATCTTGCTGTTCTCTCAGAATGACCTGTTGCAGTCTGTTTATCCATGTAACTTCTCATCATCACCACCAAATACCGGTGGGAGACCTACTGGCTAGGTCTCCTGCATTATTTAATTCATGTATTATCTCCTCCAGAAAACATTTTCTTTTTCTTAAATCCTTACTTGATATGTTTATTGATTCAGGAGAAAGGGAAGAAGGGGGAGTGGGGGAGAGAGAAAGACTGATGTGAAAAACATTGATCAGTTGCCTCTCCTGTGCTCCCTGACCAGGAATCCAGCCTCAAACCTTTTGATATTCGGGACAGTGCCTCAACCAAATGAGCCACCTGGCCAGGTCCAGGATACATTTTCTGATCCATATATCCATTTAACCTTCACTGAATTAGTCTGAGTTAATGGTTCTTCATGTATAAATCCAAGCATATCATACATATACTGCATGTAAACACCTCAATTATAGCAGTTTTAATTTTTAAAATATTCTTTTGTATCTCTGTAGAATAAGAGAAGGGAAAATATTCTAGGTGGGGAGAAAGATGTGATAAAAGTTTCAGGGGCAGAGCTGGGGAAGGGATTGAAAAAGAAGGAAGAAGATTGTGTCACATGTGTTATGTAAAGAACAGATATATTGGGGTGAGTATATTAACTGAGATTCGAAGAGTTAGGTGTCAGTTATGTCTCAGTAAAACTGGGTGGAAAATGAAATAAAGATTAGAAGAATCCTTTTGGACTTGACAGAATTTTCAAGACTAAACTGTGATGGGATTTAATACTATAGAAGAGTTGTTCTCAACCCTGACTGCACCTCTAGAAAAACCTGGAGAGTTCTTAAAATCCTACTGTCTATGAATTTCTCAGACCCAGACTAAGTCACAGTTTCTGAGCATGGGACCCAGATATTGAAGTTACCCAGTTGATGCAAAAGTTAGCAACTGCTGTATTTAAGAAATAGAAAGTGATTGGTTGAAAAAAGAGATAGAAATAGGAGTCAAGAAATTGGATCATTATTTTTATTCATTACTTTTGGTTTTGGGCAAGTCACTTAGTGCTTGGTGTTAGTTTTTCATCTATAACTTTGTTGGATGATCTCCAGCTATAACTTAGTTGAATGATGATCTCTGGAATTTCTTGTCTCTAAACTCTTTTGAATTTAATGAAGAAAATTGCATAATGAAATAATATTACAGGGAAGATTAATTGGCTAAATGAAAGACAGGTTGTAGGTAAGAAGATAGTTATTATCCCTTGTTAGTGTGTGTAGCACAAATGAGTTACTAGGGGAAGTAGTTTCTTTGGGAATGGAAAGGAGGACACTGAGGCCCTCTTGTATCAATTAGGGATTTCCTGCCTCCTTAAGACAGATTTCAGGAGACTTAAAATACGAATATTCAAAGATTTGGTTGCTGTAATTGAATTTTTTCCTTATAGCTTGTATTCTAGTATATCATTTATCTTTGGCAAAATCTTGAATAAAAGCATGACCTATCTTGCCATAAGTATTTAAGAGGTGTTTTTTTAATCAGTTTGTGCAGTGGAAATAATTCATGGAAATATTTCTGAGCTCATATACTTTTGGAGTTCTGAAAAGTGATTAATAAAGAATTCATTTAGTGCTCGCTTCGGCAGCACATAGACTAACATTGGAACGATACAGAGAAGATGAGCATGGCCCCTGCGCAAGGATGACATGCAAATTTGTGAAGCATTCCATATGTTTAAAACCGAGGGGGAGGGTGGAGGCAAGGGAGAGAGGTGGGTTTGGAGGGGGGAGGGGTGGGGAGAAAATACGGACAACGGTAATTGAACAACAATAAAATGATTTAAAATAAACTTATTTTTAAAAAGAATTTATTCTTTGATTTTTTTTAGATTTTTATTTATTTTATTTTTAGAGAGGGAAGGGAAGGAGTAAGAGAGAGAGAGAAAGACATCAATGTGCGGTTGCTGGGGGCTGTGGCCTGCAACCCAGGCATGTGCCCTGACTGGGAATCGAACCTGGGATGCTTTGGTTCGAAGCCCGCACTCAATCCAGTGAGCTACGCCAGCCAGGGCATTCTTTGATTTTTTTTTTTTTTTTTTTAGCACTCTGCCACATAAGTAGCTTTGTATTTAGAATATGTTCATATATGCTTCTTAATATTGTATTACTCTTTATTATCAATTTGTCAAAATGAAAGAAAAATTTGATTCAGAACAGTTTTAGAACCTTTCAAACTTCTTTTTAACAGTTTTTGTTATTGTTGTTTATGCTGTTATCCCTGTTCTGTAAAAAGTGGTTAATTACTTTCTCTGTAGGATTGTTACAAGGAAGAAAGGAGATGAAGTAGCATACTGCTTGACATATGGTTATTAGGTGCTTGATAAATTTTAATTCTACTGCCCTCCCAGTATAGAAGCTCATGCATACATATTTATATTTGCCCCTGTAATTACTTTATGCCAAAAAAATTATGAGCTGTTTTTTCCAGCTTACATGTCTTCTTGGCATAATTATTTTAGAGATGATGTTTTTGTGGATTTTTTCTGATTATACTAGTAAAAGTGAATTTTCCCTCCCCTAACCCTAATCTAGTTATAATTTGACTCAAGTAACTCAAATTTAATGACTTGGTGTATTTTGTTTCCTGAAAGTAAATCTTGGCATATCCCTGTTCAGTGATATTAATTCTTTATGTTTTAAAGGAATTTGATTTTTAAATTGAATTTAATATTACTCAAGTATTCAAGGGTTGATGATCCAGTTTGAAATTGATGGACTCCTTTCTGCTCTTGCTTTTTGTACCTACCTAGTTTAAAATGCAACTCAGACATTTTTATTAGCTGTTTTTATTAAATGAACCATATTGAAGGAAAAATAAAAGTAAATGCTAATCTTTCCATTTATTTCATAGTCTTCCTCCACTCTCAGCACTGTAAATTAATTCATTTGCTAATCCCTAATTGACTATATAATCTTACCCATTCTTATTTCCTTCGCTAAAATTTTTTGCTAATGCTCAGATAATCTCCAATCTCTAAAATGTTTCTGAAGTTATACATTTTCATAATACAGCATAGAATAATTCGTGAAGCCTAAGGGTACTAGATATTTGGAAAGTGCATATTTATAGTGAAGGTGTAAAGAATGAAAAGGAAAGGAAAAGTAAAACTAGAGGAAAGAAAACTTAACAGGTATAGAGAAGAGGAGAAAGAAAATGGAGGAAAGTGACAGGAGGTGAAGGATTTGAAAAAGTTTGAAGAAAAGTAAACACTCAAAAAATGAAAGCAAGAGGAAAAAAACAATACATAAGAGGTGTTAAAATTACTAGGCACTCACAAGGGTGCTAATTTAGCATTATATTGGGCTTCCCAAAGGGCTGTAAGCTTTAGTCTTGGTTCTTTTTGTCACCTTGGAGAAGTTAACTTCTCTGAGGCTTATATTCCTCATCTGTAAGATGTAAACTTTGGGCTAAGTGATCTTACAGGTCCCTTCTGGCTCTAAAATTGTATATTTCTTGGTGGTTGGTCACTGTGAGAAAAACATTCCTGTGTGAAATTTACAGCTATAACTGACTTCAGGATGACATGTGTTTGGGGAAAAGAACATAAGCTCCCCAAAGATGGGAGCCTTTTTTCTATCTTGTTCACTGCTGTATTCCCAGTAGCTAGCATTGTGCTTAACACATAACAGGCACTCAGTAAATGTTTTTTGAGTGAGTGATGTGGTTCATTATCCAGAACATCTGGTGGTTATAGGGAAAAACTATGTGCTTGAAAGAATGAAAAGACTGATTTCTTCTGAAGAGATCTTTTATAAATCAATTTTTTAATCTTTTGTTCTTCCTTATTTTGTCCCAGATTCAGAGAAAGTGGCTACAGCCAGTGGTATAATCATGATTGCAAAACTCATACTGATCAGACATATATATATAGTGGCTAAACCAACGTATGATCTAGGCCATTTCTCTTCATGCGACTTACAGAAATGCAGAACCAAAGTTGGGTCTTAATGGAACAAGAGTGAAAAGAGTACACATAGACTATGGGAGCTATATTGAGTACATTGGCTTCACTCAGTTGAGAAGCAAAGTTAGGCTACTAGCTGAGTACTGAGGCCAGCAGGTTCCAGTGAAATCTTTGTAATCCACTGGTATCCTTACATTAGAAGGCCGTACATAGTTATGTATGAAGGTAAAATTTGCGAAGATATTTGATGGAAACTTTCAGAACATTATATATACATTATATAAATATATGCACACACACATACACATATATTCCAATTTTTTGAAGGTCACAGTTTCCAAATATGCAGTTTATTATGATTTTTTTAATGTGAAATTAGACCAAAAGCAGGGAGGGGGAAAGTCACTTGAAATCCCTAATGCAAAGTTATCTGCTCACTCATTGCCTCTCACTCCATCTTATCACTTGGATTTAACTTGTAGTTTAGAGTAAGCATGGTTGACTAATGTGCCATTCATAGCAAAGAAACAGAAAACATGAAAAAGCGTGGGACAGGAAGATGGAGGCAAGGAGGCATTCATTTATAGGCAGATACAGTGACAACAAAACTTACTTTGAGGTATAAAAGGGGGAATAGACATCTGGCTCATAAGAAGATATCCATGGCAATTATTCTGAATCATTAAGAAAATAATTATTTATATTTTATATTAATAAAACATAGGAAATATGTCATATAAGTTTATCCCAATTGGTTAATTTTTTAATGTTTTCATATCTGAATAGTAAACCCTCACTAGTCTTTAAAAATACACCTATCGAAACACATCCTTGCATCTGGTCCAAGGAATACTACTAGAAAAATAGAAGGCGATTATACTTTGAAATTTTTTTTAAATGTTTAAAATTTTTGTCTCATAGCTATATCAGGTTGAGTTTTTAGTTACATCGTATGTTGTGTTTGTAAAAACTAATGTTGAGATGTATCAATGTGTATATATAAATAGTGGTAAAGAGACTTTTTCTTAAATGCATTTTAACAGGATCATATAAAAAGTTAAACTTCAACAAAGTGGGGTTAAATGTCTGTACTTCAGTTAAGATTTAAAACAAAAACACATGATTGCAAATTTCTTAGGCATATTTGTATAAATTGTTTTCATTGAACATAAGTCACTTAATTTATTACAGTCATTGACATAGTTTATTGTAAAATAGGAATATGAAAAGAAAGCAGTATGAAAGCAATCTCCATTTATAATACTAAATTTCAGACTAGAGCATTATTTTTGTTAAAATCAGAATCCATTTGGAATGAATTGAATATATCCATTTAAAATTTGCATATAGCATGTTAGGTAATTTTTAAATGTTTTAAATTACCAACTCCAGAAGATGGATAACAATTTCATTCCTGATGGCAATGAATTTCCTTCTTCTGAATTTTTTTAATAGGTGCACTAGGCCTTCCAATGAGGGGGATGAGCAACAATACCCCTCAGTTAAATCGCAGCTTATCACAAGGCACTCAGTTACCGAGCCACGTCACGCCAACAACAGGGGTACCAACAATGTCACTTCACACGCCTCCATCTCCAAGCAGGTATTTATTGATGGACCGGAATATTTCTTAAAGTATATCTTTGTAGACTAAGCAGGCCAAAGTTTTTTCATAAGGTAACTAAATGGTTCAGAGCCTTTCACTGAGGAAAAGTTGATGCCCTCTGCTCATTTCATTCCAAAATTTTAAGTCTAGTGTAAGATGTTTTATTCTGCACCTAGCATACTGGTTGTCAACTGGTGGGTATCAAAGATTAACCAGCCCGAGGGCAGGGCGGGGTGGGGTGGTGTTGGGGCCTATTCAGAAGCCACCTCTCTTCTTCAAAGGAGGCTGTGGAATTTAGAATCAATCCTTAGATAATTCTGATCATTGCTTCCTCGCCACACATCCATTGCTCTAGTGAAAATAAAATAAAAACAAATTGCATAGGGATGACTCATTGTTATGAAGAATGTAGAATGACATACATTTGGAATGAAATTATTCTAATATATGTGTGAAATACATCTGTATTATTTTATGTCATAGTCATAGTAGTTCTTTCATCTTAGATATCGCCATATATTAGTTCCATTATAATTTGCTCTTTCTTGTTGGTTTTACTTTGGCTTTTATTTTTAAGAGCTGGGATGACTGGACAAAAGAATAAAATAAATAAAAATCAACAATGCAATTTGAAACTGTACTTGAAATTCTAGGATTAGGCCAGTTGATTTTTTACAGACTTTTAATGAGTAATTGTAGAGAGCTTATTTAGCATAATGGACTTCTTTTTCAGGGGTATTTTGCCTATGAATCCTAGGAATATGATGAACCACTCCCAGGTTGGTCAGGGCATTGGAATTCCTAGCAGGACAAATAGCATGAGCAGTTCAGGGTTAGGTAGCCCCAACAGAAGCTCGCCAAGCATAATATGTATGCCAAAGCAGCAGCCTTCTCGACAGCCTTTTACTGTGAACAGGTAAGATGTTTATTGATACTGTGTATAATTGTCTTTCTCCGTATTTTCAAATTTGCCTTTTCATATTCAACATTCTGTTCTTGTTCTTGAGTTGTGGCTTCTTTCTCGTAAGTGTGTTTCATCATATATTTATGACCAGAGATTCTCTTTCTTTTAACACTTCACAACTTTCATCTCCCCAAACTAAAGACACGTTCTTTTGAAAACCAGTTTGGTTTTAGAAAGCACATTGAAGGTTTTTGTTGTTGCTATTAGAAGAGGATTGTTCTTAGGTTACCACCAGGCAAATTTTTGTGGGTATGTTTTTTTCTCTTATTAAATGAGGCTGATCACCTATGCATTAAGAATTCCAGACTTACGAATAGGACATGTTTGACTATTACTGCCTTACTTCATTTATACTTTGGTTAAGTACCTTGTTGACAAAATTCAGTTTTGTGCTTATTTTGGAGACTTAGTGACCAAAGGCTTTTTAAGACTAATTCTAAGTATTTGAAAATTGTTGTATCCTGCGATTTAAAACAAAAAGGTGAGCTTGTACCTATTCATACCTTTTTTGTACTATCCATTGCATATACTATTACACAAATAATAACAATATGAAGACCAGTTATCCATTATATTTTTTTAGCTGTTTAGATAATTTATATGAGAGTTATATCTATAATATAAAGCTTTTTTCTTGCCAAAGTAGCATTTAAGTTTGCCAATTTTTTAAAAATGGGGAATTCCTGGGGAAAAGAGGACCTTGGTGTTGCTATCATTATATACAGTTACATCACTTTTATCCGGTACTTGTAAAATCTGAACTAAAATAGGTTATTAGCACATTTTCTGTTTAATTTTCATCTCATAAGCTTCAATTCTTTTATTCAGACTTAAGAGCATTTTTTTCATAATTTTACTGCTGTTCTAATTTTTAAAAGTTATTATTTATAAAGGATTATCAAAATTCTCATATATAGCTTATAGCTTCCTTGATAGCTTCCTAATTATATTACTTCTTGGGCTTTATCACATCTTTCTGCATTCTTATAATATTGTTCATTGAATGTATATTTAAATTTTGTCATTTTTTTACATTTTAATTTTAAAAAAAAATATTTTGTAAATTATCAATGAAACTTGGTTCTATAAAACCCTGCTTATTGCTACTGATAAATTGTATTTATTATAGTATGTTTTCATCTCCTAGTACTTACTTAGTGTTTGAGGATTCCTATATCATCAGCAGTTTCAACATGCTATTAAACAAAAATTTCTATTGGCTTTCCTATTCATCTCTAAAGTTTCGTTGCACAGTTACATGTTTTATGAAAATATTGTTTGGTCATAGTTTTATAGACATAGGTGAGAAAAACACAAACCTGTTATCTTCAAATATTTTAATCCTGCTCAGAACACTAATACACTTTTATCAGACTATTTGATGATAAAAATTTATACTTTCATTGTAGAATTGGCATTAATTCTTTTGAAATTCTTAATTACTTCTGGCCTTGCTTTAAGTTTAGTCTCATTTTTTCCCTCATGTTTATTGGGCATGTGCAAAAATAGGAGGCATTTGTAACTATTTATCAAGTAACCAATTGTACATTGAGGACACAACAGAAAGTTTTTTCCGCTTAAGTAGCTGAAAGGTAAACTACATTTAGATAAGAAGGATTGTGTTTAGAACACTGGATTCGGTTAAAGAAAAGCACCATTTAACTCGGGTCAACTAAACATTTATTGAGTGCCTATTATATCCTCCTGAACACTAAGGGCAGAGGATGCAACGTTGAATATCACATGGACTTTGTTCATGAGAAGTACCTGTTCTAAGAGGGAAACAGACTGTATGAAAAAAAGATCTTTTATGGACAGTAACAGTAGTACACTTTACCAGTCATGGAAGAAAAACAAGTATTCTGGAACAAGGTCTTACACTAAACTGCATAGTTTTGAAGTTAGTTTTGCCAGTATATCCAGTAAGTTGGCTTTCTGAGAACACTAAACAGTACCCTTAACCTCTGTTTTCCTCAAGGCTGATATGTAAATTCTTTGTTTTTTGTATTTTAATTTACCTGTGTAAGATGTTTGGTTCTCTGTTCATGGAAGGACTTAAGGAAATTTTTTAATAAAATTAAAGACGTAAACTCAGAAAAACAAAATTAATACTTGTTTTAAAACATGGTGTTTTATATGAGGAGATCAAAAGTATACACTTTTGTTTATCTTCATCTGCAAGTTAGTGTTCTTACTGTATATCTAAAATTATTTTCTATGTACCCAGTATGTCTGGATTTGGAATGAACAGGAATCAGGCATTTGGAATGAATAACTCCTTATCAAGTAACATTTTTAATGGAACAGGTAAGCTTATTCTGGAGCTAGTACCCTATAAAAAATATGGTAGATCTTTGAAATATAAAGCAATTCAACATACTGGTCTTAAAATATTATAGGATTTTTAAATGTGTTATTTTGGTGAGAATTTGACAGGAATAGGGTTTAATTCAATGAATAGTTAAGAGATATTTACATATATTTTTCACTTGGCATGATAATAGCATAACGTTATAACATCAATATTATTTCCTTAATACCTGGAGGAGCCCAAACATTAACTTAGTCTGTGTTTATGCTCCAGAATCTTTTCTACTTCACAAGCTTTTCCTATCCTCAGTGCTGTCACCACAGTCTAAACTAGATTGGGTGGTTTGGCATTCTGGCTAGAGAGATCCAGATTGGAGAAATCTTTAAAATTACATGGAGCAGTGACAGTTTTTTCTTAATAGTTTTAATACTAATTTTGGCATTTAACCTTTATGAATTTTTGTCCGGCTTTAAATTAAAACTGGACAAAAAATTTTGTCCAGTGTAAAATTAAAAAAATAATTACATGGAAAACCAATTCTGATTTTGACAGAAAAGAATTCCTAGTCTGTTGGTTTATTTCTCTTTATCAGCTACTTTAGCCTAAACAGGAGGCTTTGTTGCCCCTTCTGCTTCAGATTTCACCCTCTTCCACCTGGCCTCCTATGAAAGGAAATAAAGGATGTTGTTACAGTCATAGGAGCCAAAGTGAATACAATTGTTGAGAGAGAAATGTATGTAAAGGAAGTAAAAGGTGAAAAAATGATCAGTGAAGTGGAGCCTATGTGGAAGCATGAGAGACGATTTAGCAATAAAATGTCATTTGTGATTCTGGGCTTTTATTTTTTTACAGTTATCGCAACATGGATTGATGAAATGTGATGTTAAAATTTCAAGTTTTTGCATTTGAAAGTTACAGTTTTGTGTTCAAGGTGTAAAAAGAATATGAAGTACCATATCCCATTGTTTCTAAAATGTACATTTCATATTTTGATATCTCTGGAGTCAGGCTGCATTTCATAGTTTAAGGCGACTTTTTTAATGGACAATAAAGTAACCGACAATACCAACTTATATTCCAAACTATAGTTTTACACACTTCTATAAATTTTAGAATTATTTTTAAATTTCAGTTTTAACTAACTTTATGTCACAACAGAAAAATTGTTTCTAAGTCTTTCCCTAAAAATACAATTTTGGGGGTTTATTAACTGTTTGTCTTTTTCTTAGTAAAAACTATCCTCATATAACACATGGCAATTTAAATTTCATCTCTGAGAACCTGAAGATGTGTTTTAAAAGTTAATATATGTATTTGGAATTTGTAGTTAATGTCTAACAAATAATTGAAGGTAGATTACTGTGTAGATTGAAACTACAATTTGTTAATTTCTGTTATCTTACCAAAATTTAAAATTCATAAACTGTAATTTCTTTTAAAATGATGAGTATGAATAACTTTATCTTTCTTAAGTTTAAATTCTAACTTGGAATGTTAATAGAGTGTATTGTTTTTCTATCAACAAAGCAGTCCTGAGATAATAGGTTTTTCCCGAGACTCTTCTAATTATGAAACTTGGAGAAAAAATCAAAATTAAAATCTTCTAATTATGAACCTTGGAGAAAAAATTGTTTTTCTATCAACAAAGTAATCTGGAGATAATAGGGGTTATTGTTTCCTGAGAATTCTAATTATGAAACTCAGGGGAAAATTGAAATGAAGTGGAAAAGGGGCAAAATAAAGTGAAAATGATCACGAAAACCATATGAAAGATTTTAGAAAGCTATAGTGCAGGCTAAAACTGAGGTAGAAAATAAAATTCTTAAAAAATTAGGAATACGAGATTGTGAGAATTACAGAATAATAAAAGTTAAGAAATCAAAAGGATGATTAAAAAAAGCCAGGAATAAATGTTGGGTTAAATTTTAATCTGTAAAAGAAAGCAATGAGTTTTTAAAAAGTTAAAATGAACAAAAATAAATTTTATTCAATTAATATATATTTATTGAGCGCCTACTGTGTAATAGGTAATACGAACTCTTGGTCTTTATATCATATTCCCATGTTTCTCAGGCATTCAACAAACAGACGTGGGAACCCTACTTACACCCTGCTTATGCTACCCTGCTTATACCCCAACTGCAAAATGCCCATGCACACACACGTGCATACACAGTTGTGTATGGGACCAGTAGACCACAGGACAAGTCCTTAGGGCTTCTGATTCCACGGCCTGTGCCTCAGATACAATTCTGATCATTTACAGGAGGCACTGTCACTTTCACACCTGTGAGACTCCAAGCATTTCAGGCATAAGCTCTGCTTTCGAATATAATGAAAAGAGTAATTATATCACAAACACTCTTTCTCTTGGTAGCTAACAAGCTCTAACTTTACAGTACCACCTTTCACAGGGAAAATAATGTACCATCTTACTCCTTCTCTCTACCTTCAGTCTCTAAGATTGGAATTTTTATTGTGTTAGTTATATTTGGCTTTGCTGAATTGTTCATGAAATTCTTTTATGTGATATCAGTACACAAGTATTTATTGTGCACCTACATATACCTAGTACAGTGCTGTGCATTATTTAGGAAGAAGCCACTGTCATCAAATTATATTATGGTTGGTCTTTAATAATCTCTTTAACATGTTTGTTGAATCAATAAATATTTTTCCCTCTTATTATTTAGATGGAAGCGAAAATGTGACAGGATTGGACCTTTCAGATTTTCCAGCATTAGCAGACCGAAACAGAAGGGAAGGAAGTGGTAACCCAACTCCATTAATAAACCCTTTGGCTGGAAGAGCTCCTTATGGTAACTAAGCTTTTTAATGATGGCCAATGGAAACTTTCCATTGCATACACATTACACATATACATGTGCATATATGTATGTTTCCTAATCAGAGTAGTGTAATTTGTCAGAGTTGATAGACCCAAAGTGCTTTTTCCTCCCAGAATACCATAATAGCAAAGTTAAATGGGAAAACTTAGCTTAGCTTGTACAGAAACTCTAGAAGGAAGTCCTCATCGGTATTCAAGAGTTAATTTTCTTCTGGTAGTTCTACCTTAATATACCTTAATAATTATTTTATGATCTGCCTCTCATTAATTCATCACACATTTTTTAAAGGAAAACATTCCTAGTAATTAATAATGATTGACATACAGTAAAGATTTTTCCCGAGTTTCTTAACCTCTACACTATTGACATTTGGGTCAGATAATTCCTTGTAAATGAGGGGCTGTCCTATGTGTTATAGAATAGTTTGCAACATCCCTGGCCTCTGCCTACTGCATGCCAGTGGCAACCCCTACTTCCTACCCTTTCCCCATTGTGACAACCACAGATGTCTCCATAATTGATATGTATGTGGGAGAAAAAATTGCCTCATATTGAGAACTCATGGGTCATGAGAGCTCATGGGTCATGTGTAGTTTATGTAGCCTCTCAGTCACCATTAAAGTAACCCATTTTACTGTATCTAGTAAGAACAGTCACCATTAAAGTAACCCATTTTACTGTATGTAGTAAGAACTTTGACTAATAGAAGTTAAATGAAAAGAAGAGAGGGCTTGAAATGTGTGCAGTAACAATTTAGACATTAAATTGTATGACTGCAGTGTAGCCATAGTCTTTTTATCTTTTACATAGTTGTTTTCCTTTTGGGAGAACCTGATAGAGATCAGCAGCAGGTAACAGTGAACTTGAATCATTTCATCACTGTTATGACTTTTTCCCATTTTCATCTAAGAATGATTTCTATGCCTTCTAGAATGAGTACAAATAACAGTATATGAAGAAGAGAAAATTTTATTGTTCATATTCTAAAGTTTCCAAATCACTCTTCCAAAAATAACAAAAAATGATCTGCTCTGGAAGTTAAGTACCGAGCTACTTGATTCTCAGTTCAGACTCTAATGTGTTTAACCTTTCCTCATAGGTCCATTTTTTCATCCCTTTAATCATTCCTGTTGCTCTCCTTGGACCATCTCTAGTTTCTCCATATTGTCCTTGAATTGTGGAGTCCCAAACTGGATATTGTTCTCCAATAAGGGCCTGACTAATGCCAAGTATAGTGGGAGGATTACTTCCCAGTTTTGTATGTTTTGCATCTATTACATGGAGTCCAAGAAAATCTGAAATAATACGGAGTTGTTTATTAATTGATAGCAATTTGCTTACTCTGTAAGTCACTTTCAGGTAGAATACTGACATGTTCTTTTAAATTTTATTTTGTTCATTTGTATTTGACAGTGAACTGGTATTTATAATAGCTAATCAAGTATTTAAATAAAGCAGGTTTTTAAAACAAACATTAATAGTTATTACCAATATCAAATTATGTTATAAGTGTCTCTATATAAGACATAAGATTATAATTACAGGATTACCACTTATTTCCCTTTATTTTATATATTGAGTACTAACTGAATACTAACATTTTGAAGTATGCTTTCAGGGAAAAATAAAAACCCTTTTAGTGTATTATGAGGCAAGTTAACTTTTTATAATTTTTAGCAAAATATCATAAATATTAATTGCAATTCTCTGGATTATTTTTATTACATAGTTGGAATGGTAACAAAACCAGCAAATGAGCAATCCCAGGACTTCTCAATACACAACGAAGATTTTCCAGCATTACCTGGTTCCAGCTATAAAGATCCAACATCAAGTAATGATGACAGTAAATCTGTAAGTAAACTGAGTATAATGTATGTGAGCGATGTAGTTTTCCCTTTCAGATTTCTCTTATATTAACAGTTTTATAGACTGTGTTAAGGATTTACTAAATAATATTACAAAGTTGTTTTTCTTGAATATCTGTAATCTACGTAACTTCTGAAGAATGTGGAAACCTTTATAACTTAGAAGATAGCCTATTTTTTTCCTATTTCATATAGGTTTGCAAATTTCTGTTGAACTTCTCAGAGTTAATTTAGACTTTTATTGTAGTCCCTGTCAGCTGGATCCCATGAAGTTTGATATTATAGCCTCCTAAGGAGCTGTGTTTTTCTTGAGTAAGTTTTCTCCTTGAAGAATCTTTATACACATTTTTATTCCTGTGTTGATTCAGCCAACTCAGCTTCCTCTTTCTGACTTAACAAATATGTTTATTTCTTCCACATTTCATTGAAAATAGCTTTTTTTTGTGATGAGAGTTTTTATTTTGTTAAAATAATTGATGAAGACTATTGGGTAAGAATTTAAATAAATACCAATTTTAAAAGTGTGTATGTTCTAACTTATCTTGGAGATTTTCATGGTTATATTTTAGGTATTTAGTTTCACTTCTAAATGAAAGTATTGAAGAGTTACAATTTCAAGTGTATCTGAAAACATAAAGTCCAGAGATGGTTAATATATTATCTGTGACTGAAAATCTGTGAGATAAATAAGGATATTTCCCCATAAATTCCTTGCCCTTTAAATGTTCAAATATATATAACACAGGATTTATTTCTATACCATGGGACAATTGTAGAAATAAAAAAATATCACGTAGAACTTGAAAAAAAGGTAATAATTTACTACCAATTTTAGCATAGTAAAGAATGAATAGAAAGGTACTAATACGTGAATTTGAAATGTTTACACTTAGCAAATTTTAATGTTATGTTTGCTTTTTTTTTTTTATGTTAGAACTTGAATACATCTGGCAAGACAACTTCAAGTACAGATGGACCCAAATTCCCTGGAGATAAAAGTTCAACAACACAAAATAATAACCAGCAGAAAAAAGGGATCCAGGTGTTACCTGATGGTGGGACTCCATAAAATATGCCAATGATATTATAGAATTTATTTTCTTTACTTTTTCATCGAAAATAAAAATGCCTATGTTCTTCTTATCCAGGTCGGGTTACTAACATTCCTCAAGGGATGGTAACGGACCAATTTGGAATGATTGGCCTGTTAACATTTATCAGGGCAGCAGAGACAGATCCAGGAATGGTACATCTTGCATTAGGAAGTGACTTAACAACATTAGGCCTCAATCTGAACTCTCCTGAGTAAGTTGTTTTTCTTTCCTTTCACATTTATACATAAAACCTCCTTACAGACTTTCAGTTTTTAATTTCATGTCATCAAATTGTATCACCAGCTGCCACTGATTATTGCTGTTATCTACTGATTCTTGGGTTTTTGTAAGGTGTATCACGGTCACTTTACAATATTATTCCGCTTATAACTTGGGAGTTTCAATACATATATGATCCTTCCAAATCCTGAAATCTCGGCTCCTTGAATTTTTCTACTCCAGAAATCTTACCCTCTACTATACCTCATTTACTCCCCTCTTTAGTCATCCTTTTGACTTTGCCATTACTAGTGACTAGTTTCTCTGTAATTTTACGTCTGTGCTCCAATACTGCTTTCTGTTTTCTATCTCTCTTCCTCTAGCACTGGCTCCTGTAATCATTTGACTTTATTGGGACTTTGAATTCATTCTTTTATGTTTTTATTGTTCCTCAATATCCCTTTCTCTCTTTCCCTGCAATGAACTAACTTCTTATCCAGTTAAATTCTGTGGTCAGTCACACTGCTCATCTGCATAAACCCTTGACTGCTTTGGCCCTCTCCTGCTTTGTCATACTTCCATGGCAAAATCTACAACCCTGATTATATCTCTGCCTATTCTATTTTTTGACTTTTGCTACTGAGCCTGGCTAAAGAAAAACACACAATTTCACTGCCTGGTTACACTTTAAATTTATGGCCAGAAACCTCAAAAGTAGGACCTGAATTCTGCCAACCATTATCATAACTGGCATGCCTACTTTTTTCATTCTTTTTTCTCTCCTATTCTATACTCACCTATTCAAACCCTGATACCTTGTCCCTTGTCCTTACTCTCAGATGATGACCTTGTTTTTTCTTTTTTCTTTTTACTTTCTTAAGAAAGATAGAAGTAATCAGAAGAGAATGTCAGCATGGTCCTCTCACCAAATCTTAACTATTTACTACCATCTATATCCCCTTTACTCTTATTTTCCACACATTGTAATTGATCAATTCCCTCAGAATTTTTTGTGCTTTGTTGGATTATTTCTATCAGCATATAAATATGCTGTTACTTCTTTCATGTTACTTTTCTTGATACTTTTTCTTGATCTGACTAATGCTCCCTCCATTTTTTTATTTCCCTTTGAAACAAAATTTAGAAGCGCCATCTCTGTAAATCCCATTTGTCTTTTTCTATTCTCTGCTAAAACCTTTTCAGTTGGTATTTTGTCCCCAGTACACTAAAACTACTCTTGTTAAGGTCATCAAATGACCACTATGTTATTAAATTCAGTGATCAATTCTAGGAACTTACCCTTTTTGTCCTATCAGCAACATATAACATTGTGGAATCTTTGCTGCATTGCTTCTCACTACTTTTAACTGCTTTTAACTGCTAGCACCCTGGTTTGAATCACCGTCCTCTCTTGCTTGGAATACTCACTCTGTTAGCCAGTCATTAGGTATCTCTCATTCTCCCTGTGTTCCTTTCTTCTTCCTATAGCAGCCAGGACAATTTGTTTTTGATTAAGTTAACCTTCTGCTTAATACCCAGTGAGGGTTTAGTTTCATTATGATTAAAACCCCAAAATCTTTACAGGCCTGATTTGTGTCCTTCTCCAACAGCTTCTTCCTTTGTTCAATCTATCCCAGCTTCACCTGCCTTCTTGCCATACCTCAGACATGTCAGTCATATCACTGCTTTGGTGACTCCAGCATTTGCTTAGGTTAGATTAGTCTTTGCTAGATAAACAATATAGTTAATTAATTACCTTACATTCTTTAAATTTTTGTCAAATCTGACCTTTTGAGACCTAACCTGACTACCCTATTTAATTACACGACTAATCTCCCCTCCCTACCCCTCCTCTAGAGTGGAATATTATTTATTATGCAAATTGTTTTTGTCTGCCTCCACCAATCCACTGTCCTGAACCAGAAAATAAGTTTGATTTTGTCAGTGATCTTTACTTTGTTCACTGATGTATCCCAAGTACCTATAATGGTTCCAGGCATATAATAAGCACTCAGCAAATATTTGATGAATTTGAACTTTTGCTTTTAATAAGTACTAATTTTTTCTGGCCATATACATGGGAAAGTAATTTTACTTGGGGGCAAAGTATTAATGAAATTGGTGCATAGATATAGAGATTTATAGGTACCCATAGATATAGGGGTGGACAAAAGTAAGTTTACAGTTCTCCGTATGGAAAAAGACATGAAGGTTATTGTTACTATAATAGCTTTATTAATTGAAAAGAATGTCACAGTACAACTGTAATCCTACTTTTGCCCTCCCTTGTATATATTGTATAAAACTTGGGTTTAGTTTGCTGTGTATGTAAGTTATAGTAAACCCAAGAAAGGAAATTACAAGTAAAAAGTTACTGTTTTTGAAGTTATTGTTTTTCCTGATTTCCTGAACTCAAATTAGAAATCTTTTTTCTACCCTGGACTTCAGAGTGTTTTTTTTCCCCCCCCTTTATTCAGAAATCTCTACCCCAAATTTGCGTCACCCTGGGCATCTTCACCTTGTCGACCTCAAGACATAGGTAGGAGACTATATTTGTGTTCAGACCTTTTAAAAATATATTTGTAACTGAGAATCAGTTAATAAGGCTTTTTTTATTTTATTATCTAGACTTCCATGTTCCATCTGAGTACTTAACGAACATTCACATTAGGGATAAGGTGAGTGTAGTTTATTATTCTACTCAGTCAGCATGAATTTATTTTTCAGGTGCTGTTTTTCAGTTTAGACAGCATAATATTTTGAAATAATTAGCAGTGGTCTCAGGGGTGTGCTTTTGTAAGTTTATTCAGTTATATATAACAATTTTATTTCTATATTTGTTAGTATTCTCAATGTTTTGATGAGATTCTGGTCTATATTTTCTAAATATTTTTAAAAGAAAACAATGTTAGGATTGTTAAAATATTTCTTACAGTTATTAATAACAGGGTACAACCATAACCACAGTTTGATGGGAATAAACTAACTTGGAAAACTTAATAAATGAAAGATTTTTCTTTACAAACATTACAGATACAGTGTTTTTAATGGAACCATGTGTTATAATATTTAGAAACTGTTTATGACCTTTGGCTTTCTTCTGTATTCTTTTTCTTTTTTGAATATCTAAAATTTTAGTTATAAAGTAACTTAACAGATTGAAGCTTTAATCTTCATTTTTTTCTAATCAAAGAAATAAAGTAGTAAACACTTACTTTAGGGAATATAAGTAAGATCATGTTTTTGTTAGAAATGCTATCTAGATTTTGGCCTTGTGAAAGGATTTAATTTATTAAAATTAAATATTTGTGTTATCATATGTGTATAAATGTCTAACTGCAATGTTCTGCATTTGTACCATGTAGTTGTGTAGTCAAATCGATGTTGATGTTGTGGATCAGCTAATTAAAGATCTTTTTCTCAACATGTCTTAACTTGAATAGGTGAAAGATAAGTATGAGATAGAGCCAACCTTTTATTTTTGGGTCATGTGATTTGCTGCCACTTCCATTATAGGGCATGTTCCAGAACCATTTCTAATGCCGGTTTAAGAAATACTAATTTAAGAGGATTGGACACATTTAATACTGCTACCTGAATGGGGATAGTATGAATGGAGAGAAAAATTATATTCAGAGAATATGGAACAGTTAAATAAACATTTAGATACAGGGAGATAGAAATATTTACATTTTGGTGAGAATTTAATGTATTTAATATATTAATGTGAGAATTTGAGACTATTGAACTCACTTATGCTGTATAATTTGATAAGTAATTATCATGCTTCTACTTTGTGGAGGGACATGTAAAGTGGTCATTTTTAGTCATTCATTTAAACAAAGAGCAATCTCTTCATGATTTTTGTACTTATTAACATAAATGATTTGCTAAAAACTATATAACCAACTGATTTGTAAATCACTGTCAGATATAGAGTCAGTAAGCTTTCCTGTAAGTCTTCTATGTATCAGACATTACAAGGTGTGTTCACTTACAGTCACTAATTTAATTTCATTTTCATTCTCAGTAACCCTTATAATTGAAGTTTAGAGGCATAAATAACTTAGACATGGTATATTAGTAAGTGATGGAACTGGGCCTTGAGTGTAAGTCCTGCATCTCTGAGCACAGTGTTTCACTATCACTCTCATATTGGGTAATAAATATCTCAAGTAAGATGTTCTGCATTTGAACTTGCTTGAAAGCTTTTATTTAGCTTTTTTTCCTATTATCACATAAAATAGATATACCAGAAAAAATGGTTAAATAACTTTAGTCATTTAAATGATAAAATTACCTTAAATAATGAAATTCCCCTTTAGAATTATAATTATTTATGTAATCATGTAATAACAGTTACCTGCTACAAAGTTTTTGTTTCTCTTTCTATTTTTACTTTAGTGGTAGCAATTGTATGTTAGGACTTTCAGACTTGTTTTACATTTCAGAATAATTTATTTCTCTTTTCCAGCTGGCTGCAATAAAACTTGGCCGATACGGAGAAGACCTTCTCTTCTATCTCTATTACATGAATGGAGGAGATGTATTACAACTTTTAGCTGCAGTAGAGCTGTATGTTCAAAGACTTTTTAAACACTTTTGTACTGTAGTGGATCTTGTTTATTCTGAAAGCTGCTTTCTTTTAAAAAACGATGATGGCTATAGTTTTCGTCTTTTATTTTTAAAGTGGAAATATTTATCAAGAAATTTAAGTTGTTTATTTTTACATTAGTAAAATTAAGTTAATTTAGATTGAAATCTTAGATAACCATGGTTTCATAATCACCATATACATAAAAGAAGAATTTTAAATTTAACCCTAAGTTTGTAAGAAGACCAGAATGAAGTTGAATCATGGATTTGGTGAATCTAATTTTTATAAATATGTCAAGTGTAAGACATGATTCATAATTATGGCTTATCTTGTTCCTCGTGGAACTACATATGCTAATGATAGCGATTTCATCATTTAATTATTATATGATATGGGCAGTTCACTGCATATATAAGTCCATATTTGTTCTCTGGATCCTGCTGGCCAATTTAAATTAGTGTTTAGAAGTTGATCCATCGGATATGTTTTTTCCTGATGTCCTAAGAATAAAAATTTTGTGTCATTTTTCATATGTCCAATTGGTAACATACTTTATTACCAATAGACTATTCTGCTAACTGTGTTTACTATAGAGTGAGTTGCTAAAAATTTCTGGTGTTATGATTAGGAGAACTTTCTACATATTTAAGTATTTTTATAGTATTCCTTATTACCATTTCTACAACTGGCCTTGAATCAGATATTCAAATATTTAAATTCTCTATGTTCATGATAAATTGTTTTTTATTTTTCAATTGAGAATTTGTTTTTTCTCATGTTCTTTTCACAATTTTGTAAGATAGTAATTGCTACCTATTCTTTTAAATTTATTTATAATAAATTTATTCATTCATCCATCCATCCATCACTGGCAGTTTTGTTTCATACCTTATTTATATAATCTAAAAATTACCTCATAGTATTGGTAGGAAGGTATTTGTTTACACAGAGGTTTTATGTGATTTAAATAGTTAATTAAAATAGACATTGTATTTAGTTCAATACAAAGTAATGTGAATAGTTGGGTTTTGTTTGTTTTAATAGATATCTCAATTTCTATTGATTAAGAAGAACAAGAAAGGAGTGAAGTTTCTGGAACACAGTGTACCTTTATTTGGTCCCTACATTTTTACCACATCATCTCTCATAGAGCTTTTAAGATCTTGTTCTGTTTACATAAAAAATTTCTTAAGTAAAGGTGTGTGTATTAATTAAAGTGGGTTTTGGACAAATTAAGAAATTATTTTCCTGTATTTCACTAGGGTTGTATTTAATAACAAGTCAGGATGAAGAAGCATTTATATCCATGTGTTTTATGTGTAATTATTTTCTGAGAAAAGTTTTATAAAATGAAGGCGCAGGAAAAAATTAATTTGTCTTTTTCTCCTAAAACTTGAAGTTTTAACCGTGATTGGAGATACCACAAAGAAGAACGAGTATGGATTACCAGGGCACCAGGCATGGAGCCAACAATGAAAACCAATACGTATGAGAGGGGAACTTACTACTTCTTCGACTGTCTTAACTGGAGGAAAGTAGCTAAGGTATATTTTTTTCCATGTGCAAATGTGTAAATGTGTAAATCTAGATTTTAAAAAGAAGTGACCTCTTTTATCTCTTTATGTACCAATGCATTCATTCAAATAATGTGCCATATATTTGCTCAGTCTTTTGTCTCTACCTCCTTGGCTTGATTTAACTCTAGGAGAGTATGCAGAAACAGTTCATCTTACCCTCAGAAAAATGATTGAGTTGGAAAGAAATTTTCTGATTTTTCAATTTCTTTGGTAACATTTCAAATATTTTTGTTTCTACTCAGTTGTAAAATAAAGATACCCATGTTCAATCCCAGACATGTATTCTTACATTATTACTTTCAGTTAAGCAAGTATGAGATTTTCCTAAAATCAGTATATAAACAGATACAGACTATTTTTAAATTTTGTTTATTTTTATTTTTACATTTTGTAAATGAATATATTACTTTTTTATTGAATTTATTGGGGTGATATTGGTTAATAAAATTTTATAGGTTTTAGGGGTATAATTCTGTAATACATCATCTTGTATATTGTGTGTTTACAGATAATAGGCTTTTTAAAACACTTGCACTCATTGAAGAAAAGATGCTTGAGTTTTGAAACAGAAGAAAAATATTTCTCAACAGTTCATTGGATGATTTTTTAGTTGTTGGTTTTGGGCTTTTTTTCCTCTTTACTAAACTGATAAAAAAGGTAAAACATTTTTAAAAACAATATAAAATGCTTATCACAGATATTCATCACAGAAAAGTTTGTAAGATTTCATATAAAATTTAAAAAGAAATAGAAAATTTTTTTTTTCCATTATTATTTTTGGGCATTTCTCAATGGTAGATGTCATTATATCTCAGACCAAGTCCACTTAGCACTGTACACTGTATTTGAGTTATTTCAACAAATCTATTATGCGTATCTTGATTTCAAAAGGTAGGTCCATGTCCTAACCATTTAGTTAAGTAGAAATAATTCTGTTCATTACAAATACTACGTGAGACATCCTGTGTGTTACCTGTTCTTTAAGAAATATAGTTTCATAGGCCCTGACTGGTGTGGCTCAGTGGATTGAGCACCGGTCTGCCAACCAAAGGGTCGCTGGTTCGATTCCCAGTCAGGGCACATGCCTGGGTTGTGGGCGAGGTCCCCAGTTAGGGGTTCCTGAGAGGCCACCGATCCATATTTCTCTCCTTCTCTATCTCCTCTCTCTAAAAGTATTATAAATAAAATATTAAATAAAAAGAAATATAGTTTAATAGAAAGCCATAGTCTTTCTGTGTCATGGGTTTGAATTTAACTCCTGTTTCTACTATTTATACTTTCACCTTGTGCAAGCTTCCTTATCTTTTAAATTGAAATACTTGCTTCTGTATTGTCATGAAATTTAAATGAGATTACACACAAACACACTTACACTAGGTACAGTGCTTGGCAAATTTGGGTATTTGATACATGAGAGTAATTGTAGTTTGTTGCTGCTGTTTCTAATCATTATTGTTGTTACAGCTTATTATTTTTGCAAAGATGGAGAAATTGTAATTGATTGATGTTAGGTCAGGTCAGCGGTTCTCAAATTTTAGCTCACATCAGAATTACCTGGAAACCTTTATACAAATTAGTTGGCCATATCAGAACAATGCTCCGACCAACTGAGCTTCCTGGCCAGGGCTGATAGTGTATATACTGTTAATGAGTAAAATTTTTAAATAATTTCATCCATGGAGAATTTTTAGGTGGTGGAGCCTTCCCAATTATCAATAGCTTTCTCAAACTAGAGACTTACAAATTTAAGTATTCTTTCTGCCTGACTTTACCTTTTAGGTCCAATACTGAATAGAATTTTTAATGCTTGGGATTTTTTATCATTTCATATCCTGATATAAAGGTGGTTCCCCCCCCAGTGACTTCACTGGTATACTTTAGTGCTTTAATAACTGCATTTAAGATAGTGATACCTTCTAAAGTTTAATGAGGATTGATCATAATTAAGAAAAGGCTGGCGTTTTGAGGATTTGAGAAAACATTCCCATAATTTGTTTCTCTGTGAAGTTTTGATCAGTAATAATAGTTTTACTTGATCACCTGAGTCAAGTGCATGTATTCCAATTCTGCTTCATAGTAACCTTTTGAGAATATGTAACCTAATTATATTAATAGAAAAACTAAGACTTTGAAAGTTATTTTTTAAAAGTATGTAGAATTCTTTCTACTGTTTTAAATCATTAAATTGTAATCCAAAAATCTTTTTTCCAGCTTTGACAAGCGTGGTTCAATTGGTTGGAGCGTTGTCCCGTAAGCCAAAATATTTATTTTGGGGGTTCCATTACCAGTCAGGGCATATACCTAGGTTGCAGGTTCAGTTCCTGGTTAGGGTGCATATGGAAGACAACCACTTGATGCTTCTCTCTCACACTGATGTTTCTTTCTTTCCCTTCCTCTGTCTATAACATTAGTAAACATTTTTTTTCTTTTTTTCGTTGAAGCAAATATATACATAGGTCTTCTAACACCTTATCTTGGAATACTTCAAAAATTAAGTGTTCTGTTTCTAAGAGCATTAAAGAAAACTTGTGTTTATTAATTCATCAGCCATTAATTACACACCTGCTAGGGGCTTGGCACTATTCTAGACAGTAGGTAATGGTATATAAAACAAGACACCCTTCTTGCACCTACAGATTATAATTTATACAACGGTACTACATACGTGTTGTGTATATACATATAACAAACATGTAAAAGATGTAATCAACAATCAAAGTTAGGGAACAAAGAGATACCAATGTATTGTAAGCTTTATGTATTTTAAGAATAAAAGTACATAGAAAAAAACATTTTTAAAATGGGAGACAAAATTTGACCTATTTAATTTCTAAATCTTTTATATGAGGTCTTTGAGAGTTTCTTAATTATCATACAAAAATATTTATGTTTCTTGGGTTTAAACTGATCTCTTTCTTTTAACACATAGGGAAATATATGTTCATTGATGAAGTTACTCTAGTTTAAATTCTAGTAATAGATTGTAGTTCACCGATATACAATGACAAGGACAGGATAATTGAACAAAATTTTAATTTTTATACCTTAGGGAGTAGATTGAATGTTATGATTTGTCACAGTTACAAATAGACTTTATCCTATAACTACACTTAATTTAGAACTGAAATGCTAATTTTCATTTCTAAAGAATGATAGATACAAGATACTTTCTTCCCTAACTGGACAATTACAAAGCCTGGACAGGTAGGAAGAGAGTGGTGTTTACACAATACATTGGGGAGAGCTGTGGTGATGATGATAATGGTGATTCTGGCATTTGCTAGTTTTTACTGATAAGCAAATAATCACTGCTTTAATTACTCAACCAACCCTGTAAAATAACACCTTTTTAGATTAAAGTCATCACAGACATCTTCTTTATAAACATTTATTGGTGGACTGAATTTTTTTCACATTTTTTCTGGTTAAGAGGGTGTAATATAAAGTGATTATAGTTTGGATCGTAGGCTAAAAATATTAAAAATAATGTGTTGTACTAGAAAAGTCACAGGCTTTGGTGTTACATGGGTCTAGATTGTAGCCCTAGACCTGATACTCACTGTATGAACTGAGTTAGTTACTTTTGAGCCCCATTTTCCTCAGGTGTGGAATGAAGGTAATGACACCAACAGTGTTATCATAAGTTAGAATAAAATCACCTGCATCTCTCTAGTTTTGACAAATAATAGGCTTTCAGTAAGTTATACCTGCTATTTCTGTAATTGTTCATGTAACATCCTTGAATTTTAAATACTTGGTTTGGTATTTCAAAATTTAATCATGTCCTAGGTTTTCATTTTAATTTATTTGTGAAATTTCCCCTTAATTTAATAATGGAAACATTCATTATGGAATCATTTCAGAACAAAATAGATGAGGTAAAATATGGTGACCCCATAGCATTAACGTTACTTAATTGGCTTTCTTTGATACATATTAAGGGTTCATAACTTTTTTTTTAGAGAGGGAAGGGAGGGAGAAAGAGAGAGCGAGAGAAACATCAATGTGCAGTTGCTGGGGACCGTGGCCTGCAACCCAGGCATGTGCCCTGACTGGGAATCGAACCTGCGATGCTTTGGTTCACAGCCTGCGCTCAATCCACTGAGCTACGCCAGTCAGGGCCATAATTTTTTAAATGGGATTGGTTGAGAGAGTTTGTGCTAATTAAAGTCAGGTTGTAGAATTAGTGATTTTAATCTAGAACCTCTTGCTCTTTGGCTTTGCAAAGGTATGTCTTTTAATATACAAAATTATATTCTATATCTGTTTTTTGATCTTGGGGAAGTATGAAAAAATGGCTTCAAAATTCTTAAATTATAAAATTCATGAAGTTAATGTAGTATTTTGAAAATTTAATTGAAATGGACTGTGCAGTTTGCTGTCAGATGTGCCTACATCCACCACTGTATAGTTTTGGATGGCAGTTGCATTTTTTTCAGGGTTTTGGGGGGCATTTGTGAAATGAGAAATCTGAAGATGTGTGAGTGTTAACTTCATTGTTTTCCTGAAATTTTAAAGAGGTTAGAAGAACTTCATATTTTTTGATAAGACATATTGGAAAATTATTTCTCAGCTTTTTTCATGAAAAAATAAATTTTTAGGTTTTATAGTTCATTGAAGGAAGCTTTACTTTTAAATATTCTATAATTTTCCCTGGTTTCCATTACAGTAATTGCCCCATTAAGTTTTTATTTTTTGCAAAAAATGCATAGAATTTGTTCCATAAAATACTCATGAGAAGTCTCGGAGACTTCTCCAGCAAGTCTCTTATTTTGTATTTATCAGATAGAAACTACACCATATTATTTTTATTTAAGCTATATTTTACTTAAGGGGAAAAAAGAGCTGATATATCTGTTTGTGATCATTCTCATAGATGCATTTATTTTGTTTATGTAGTAATATACATTTTGACAAAACTTCAAGAACAAAGGGAGAAGAAATCATCTAAATTCTTAAATTTGGTTTTATAGGAGTTCCATCTGGAATATGACAAGTTAGAAGAACGGCCTCACCTGCCATCCACCTTCAACTACAACCCTGCTCAGCAAGCCTTCTAAAAAAAAAAAAAAAAAAAAAAGACTTCCCTTTTCTTGGGGTATGGCTGTCTCAGCACAATACTCAACATAACTGCAGAACTGATGTGGCTCAGGCACCCTGGTTTTAATTCCTTGAGGATCTGGCAATTGGCTTATACAAAGGGTCACCATTTGAGATCCTGCCTTACTAATTATGTGCTGCCCAACAACTAAATTTGTAATTTGTTTTTCTCTAGTTTGAGCAGGGTCTGGATTTTTTCATGTATTTTCTTTTTTGCCAGCAGACAGACTTGGGTCTATAAAGACAAGCAAATACACTGACAGAGGTTTACCTTCAGTTTATAAAATGTAAAAAAGAAAATCCACAAAAGACTCAACAGAATTAGACCACAAAATTTGCATTGTTCATTGTAGCACTATTGGTAATAAAATAACAAATGTTTGTGCATTTTTATGTGAAGATCCTTCTCGTATTTCATTTGGAAAGATGAGCAAGGTCTGCTTCCCTTGTTTTACTTCCCCTCCTGTTTTTGAAAGGCAGTTTCGCCAACCTTAATGCAAGAATATCTGACTGTCCTAGGAGAAAGATATTGCCACAATCTCTGGATGGTTTCCAGGGTTGTGTTATTACTGAGCTTCATCTTTCCAGAATGAGCAAAACACTGTCCAGTCTTTGTTACGATTTTGTAATAAATGTGTACATTTTTTTTAAATTTTTGGACATCACATGAATAAAGGTATGTATGTACGAATGTGTATATATTATATATATGACATCTATTTTGGAAAATGTTTGCCCTGCTGTACCTCATTTTTAGGAGGTGTGCATGGATGCAATATATGAAAATGGGACATTCTGGAACTGCTGGTCAGGGGACTTTGTCGCCCTGTGCACTAAAGGGCCAGATTTTCAGCAGCCGAGGACATCCATACCCAAGTGAATGTGATGGGACTTAAAGAAGTGAACTGAGACAATTCACTCTGGCTGTTTGAACAGCAGCGTTTCATAGGAAGAGAAAAAAAGATCAATCTTGTATTTTCTGACCACATAAAGGCTTCTTCTCTTTGTAATAAAGTAGAAAAGCTCTCCTCACTGCAGTGTTGACTTTGATTTCAAATTGTGAAATTATTTCTTCAACATGTGAAAGATGGAGGGGGAAAAGTACCTGAAGTTTTACAAATATCAAATTGAATGGTGTGACTAAACAATTTAAAATATAGTTTTCTTTCAGCTTTCAATAAGTAGTTTAATGAAACCATATATCATTTCACTTATAGGTTAAAATGTAGACATTCTTAGTATTAACCAAGTTCAAAACAGAAAACTATTAAGTAGAGTATAGCAGTATTAGAAATAAAACTTTCTGATTACTCTTGGGACCCATCAGAATACTTTTGTGTGGCATTTGTGAGAAACTTCTTGATAGACCTTTGATGTTTATGAAGGTCTGTTTATGATGTTTATGTTTACTCAAAACTAAGGTGAGCCAAAAGCCGAGGCAGGGCAGACCTTACCTTCGGTTTGCTGACCTGGACATTTCACATTTACAAGATGATGGATTCTTTTCCATCTAAAGACAAGTACTGTATTTAAAAATGTCTGAAGACTGAAGCTATGAAAGCAGAACTAAAGATAGAGAATAAATAGGGGTGAAGCACATGAGTTTGATCTTTAAATTTTTATTTTTAAACTATTTTTCTATAAAAGTAAAGTTTATTGACACTAACCAAATCATGTTTGAAAATGAAACATTTATGACATTGCTGTGTTTGTGTATCAGGAATATAAAACAAGATTTACCTTTTTAACGTATTTTGAAATATGAGGAACTGACATAAAAATAACAGGATTTTTTAATGTTTCAGATTTAAACCAAATTATCTCTTCTATAGGAAAGATGGCATTTATAAAATTATAATTTTATTGTTTTGGAAAAAACCTTCACAGAATACACACCATATTTGACATAAACCAGTGCCAAATCCTAGAAATCATCGTCTTTAAGAAGAATCACATTTTTTCACAATAATTTACTGTGTAAAATGTAACTTTTCCTACATAACCATGAGAGGTAGAAAAAAGTGGAAAGGGATCTTTATTCTTATGAGTACAAACATAACAATATAAAGTGTTACCATAATCGTGATTGGTACTGTGTAGTGATTCAGAAAATCAAAATAGCTAATATCAAGTGGTTTGTTCTCTTGGCTTGAGTTGTTTGTTTTAATTGGCATACACAAATTTTAAGAGGTCCTTTTTCAGTTTTCTGAGTTCTTTTTACTCTGAATCATTAAAATGAGGAAACTCTTACATGTAAACCAACTTTTTATAAACTTGTTTATATCAGAAATTACCACATTTTTGACTGAAGATCCAAGTTTTAAAATTCTATATGAAATCTTTAAAAGACTATTATTAAACTCTTTAATGTAACACATTGTTATATTCCTTGGTTTTATAACTTGTGGTTATACATGTACAGAAGTTATCTAAACTAATACTTCACATTTTCTTCCTTAGGTTTAAATTTTCTTAATTTTTTTCCCTATATAACTAGTGACAAATGTGTACATTATGTTTAATAATTTTTGTGATTATACTGTAATTGGCTTTCTAGAACCACAAGCTGTTTGGTTGCAAAGGAAAATCCCTTCAGTTGTTTAGCTTCAAATATATATTCCATGCTTCTTGTGGTGATACTGTAATATGAAAAAACTCCATTTTCAGGGATTTTTCACTGCACGTATAACTTTCTTTTGATACAACAAATTTTAATTAAGAACTGAGTTGATTTAATTTTTTTACAGTATATATAAAACCAACCATTTATCTGGTCTTTTCCTTTTTGCCACTGAACTTAGAACACAACAGGTGCTTCATAAATACATGTTCATTGACTGGTATAAAGTGATATTTCAATGTGAAAATAAAAATGTACAAGTCAAAGCATTGGGCTTTGAAATAATTTACTATTACTGTAATTTTATTTTCAAAAGAAACTATTGAAACATTTTCAATTAACTTTCTAAACCATTAAAATTTTTCTCACTCTACCTTTTCTAATTGACCTTTCCTAGGAATCCTCCTTCATTCAAAAACCATAGATCTTCCATTTTGCCAACTATTGTGTTCAATATAACCCACTGTTCATTAAATGTGTGACATTGGAGAATGGCTCCAAAGGAAGACTCATTTCATTTCACTTAGATTTGCTGTTTAATAGCATCAGTTTTGCAAGAAAAGTTACTGAAAACCTATACACATGCTTATGTGTAAAAGAACAGGGATGTTTATATTTAATGTTCTTTTAACAGTGGTTTGTGTAGTTAATAAAAAAGACACAGAAATACCTCCTAACTGGTTTCATTAAGACAGCTTCTGGAGAATGAGGTAAGCCAGAACTCAATGTCTTTGAAGCTAGATCCCAATGGCATGTCACAGTTTACTCTCTTTTTGCCACTAGCATTACCCATGAATTAGATCGTTGCATGAATTAATGACAGATCTAGGAGATTAAAAAGTAAAGTCAAAATTGAGATCTAAATCAAACCCTGTAATTTTGTGTGTTAGTGTTGCATCGAGTAGGATATATTGAATCAGGACAAGTAGTTTTGCATTTTGGTTGCTAAAATGAAAAGGGTAGTGGATCATATAACTTGTGGTTCATATGTAGATCAATGTAAATTGAATCTACTGCACAAAATTCATCATCTTTGGCCACATTAGGAAAAGTATACTGCTCAGAAGAAGGTAGGAAGTTGGCTATATTTTAAGAGCTGCTGTGACTGGGAAAGGCAGAAGAGTATGTGGCATATGACTTGCAGTTGCAAAAAAAATGCAGTTTTAATATGCTTATTGTATCCTGTCCAGCGTGGTATCACGTGGCAGGTTTTAGTATCCACACTTTATATTAAATTCAAAAACATATTTCCCCCACAAAACTCACACAGGAGGTAGATGTTTAGCATTAGGGAATAAACTTTGAAAACATGGCATCTGTCTTCAAGTATCAAATAAAAGAGCTGTTGAAGAATGATGAAATCATTTGTATGGCTGAAGAGCAGAACCAGTAAGGTTTCAATGCAGTATTAAAATGTAACAGGTAATTAGGATTTTGAAATCAGTGGTTTCAGAAGGTATTAGATTCAACCTCATAGAAGATAACCAGGGAGAGTCCATGGAAAGTGTTCTGTGCATAAGGTAAAGTAAGGAGTTAAAATTATTCTTAAGTATATTATTGATTATGCTGTTACAGTTGTCCCATTTTTTTTCTCCTTATTCCCCTCTCCTCTGCCTGTACCCCACCAGCATTCTACCCCCCTTAGTTCATGTCCATGGGTCATACATACAAGTTCTTTGTCATCTCCATTTCCCATATTATTATTAATCTCTTCCTATTTTGTACCTACCATTTGTGCTTCTTATTCCCTGTACCTTTTCTTCCATTCTCCCCTCACCCACCCATCCCACTCCCTGCTGATAACCCTCCATGTGACCTCTCTTCTGTGATTCTGTCCCTGTTCTAGTTGTTTGCTTAGTTTGTTTTTTGTTTAGGTTTGGTTGTTAACAGCTGAATTTGCTGTCATTTTACTGTTCATATTTTTTACCTTTTTCTTAAATGAGTCCCATTAACATTTCATATAATAAGGGCTTGGTGGTGATGAACTCTTCCATGCTGGGTAGAGTAATCTTGGGTGTAGGTCCTTCGTTTTCGTGACTTTGAATACTACTTTCCAATCCCCTTCTTGCCTGCAAGGTTTCTTTTAAGAAATCAGCTAATGTATTATGGGAACTCCTTTGTTGGTAACTGTCTTCTTTTCTCTTGCTGCTTTTAAGATTCCCTCTTTATCTTTAATCTTGGGTAATGCAATTATGATATGCCTTGGTGTGTGCTTCCTTGGGTCCAACTTCTTTGGGATTCTGAGCTTCCTGGAAGTCTATTTTCTTCACCAGACTGAGGAAGTTTTGTTGTTGTTTTCCAAGTAAATTTTCAACTTCTTGCTCTTCCTCTTTTCCTTGTGGCACCCCTATAATTCACATGTTGGAATGTTTCAAGTTGTCCTGGAGGTTGCCTAAACCTCTCATTTTTTTGAATTCTTGTTTGTTCATTCTGTTCTGGTTGAATGTTTTTCTTCCTTCTCCAAATCATTTATTTGAGTCCCAGTTTCCTTCCCTTCACTGTTGGTTCCCTGTATATTTTTCTCTCACTTTGTATAGCCTTCATTTCTTCCATTATTTTGCAGCTGTACTCAACCATTTCTGTGAGCATCCTGATTACCAGTGTTTTGAACTCTGCATCTGATAAGTTGACTATCTCCTCAATGCCCAGTTCTATTTTTGGAGCTTTGATCTCTTCTTTCAGTTGGGCCATATTTTTTTTTTTTGTCTCAGAGCCCCTTTTGCGTTCTAAGGGGCGGAGCCTTAGGTATTCACCAGGATGGGGCAACTCGGGTCACTGCCTTGTGGTGCCATATGTGGGGAAGGGGTCTGAGGGAACAGTGCCATTTGCTTGGCTCTAGGCGGGCTTTCAATGACTTCCAGTGCTAACTGCAAGCAAATTGGGCCCTTCTGGTGTTGATTCCCTGGAGGGTGGGTTTATGTATGATCTAGGACCCCGTGGGTCTCCAACAAACTTGTGAGACTGGGAGTTTCTCCCACTGCTGCAGTTCCTACAGGTTTCTAGCCAGAGGTTTTGAGGCTTTTATTTCCCCACCCTTGGCATCCTGGGTTGTGCAGTCTGTGTAAACTGGGAGGAACTGTACTCACCAGTTCCTCCCAGTTTATCCACCAGCTAGCTAGTGTCTTGCCTGCCCAGTTCTATGGATGCTTGCCTTGCCACATGTCCTCTTCAGCCCGGCTGCTCTGCCCCACCTACTGGTCCAGATGAATTCTTCTTTAAGAATTCATCTTGAAGAGTTTCTTCTTGAACTCCTTGGTGGTTGAACTTCCATACAGTTTGATTTTCTGGCAGTTCTGGTTGTTTTTTGTTTTTAAATTTGTCCTTATTTTTGTTGTGCGAGGAAGCAAAGCTTACCTACGTACACCTCCATCTTGGCCAGATGTCTAAATTGAATGATATTAAATGTTTATGTCATATATTGAAAAAGTGTTGAAGTGGAGTAATTACTGCACTTCAGCAAACCTAATTGCCTGCCTACATTTATAAGGTACATCATTATTTTGTGTGCCTCTAAAGGAAGTAGTAGCTCAAATTAGGACAAGCCACCAGTTAGAAAGTGCATGCCAATTTCAAAGATGCCATGCATGGGAAGAATATGCATCTTGGAATTGATGAGATAGACACTTGCGAGAGGAGACAGCTAAGGAAGACAGGACAGCTGCCTTCAAATATATGAAGGACTTAAGGAAGAGAGCAAGTCCTAAACCAGCAGCTGGAGGAAGCTGAGTAGACAGATTTTGGTTTTGTATGTTGAGGTGCTCTCCCACAGTACCAGCTGCTTTATGAAGTGAGGATTTCAACCGCAAAAATGTTCACGCAGATAGTGGAAGGCTCACATCTCTATTGAGAGGGTTGCCTTTTTGACTAAAAACTTGGATTTGACTAACTTACAGGCTTCCTTTCATTTCTTAAAGATGTTGGTACCCTTGATCAGAAGCTGAGACTTAAAACTATATGCTTAAAGCATTAACCTAGTATAAAATAAAGTGTGCTTTTCTGTGAGTCATAGATAAAGTTTACTTAAATTTACCTCTATCTTTGGAAAGAAATTTAATCAAGTTACAGAGGGCACCTTTATTCACCTTGTTCTTCCTTAAACTTTGGTAATGAAATACTACTAAAGCACAACAAATAGTAAAGCCTATGTATGTGTATATTCACCAGATTATTCACTCAAACAAGGGAAGACGGTTTTTGATATGTTTTGAGGTAAATATTTAGCCTGAAATTAAACATTGTATTAGTGTCCACTCTCTTGTTTTCTGTTACAGGTCACCACAAAAATCAGATTAAGCAGTAATCCTATTATTTAAAAAGAAAGCTGATCATTAAATTTGATGTATAAAAAAGCTAATTTTGGATTGAGATTGCTGCAGGAAATAGCCAGAGTCAGACTTACCCTCTAGTAATTTTCAAACTGATTGAGCACAGTCACCTGAGGAAAGTTAGAAATGTCAGTTTCAGGCCTCATACTTGGACACTGATTTTCAAATGTCTAGAGAGAGGCCAGGATGACAGACTTGAGTAAGTACCACAGGTCATTTCTGAAGTGAACTACCAATTAACACTTAAACTGTATGTTGCCTACTGTACAAGTACTTACAAGAATAAAATCTTAACGTTTTGCTGAAATCCAGCTAATTTGGGAATACTGCACTCTTATTTATTGAGCATTCATTTAGTTTTTCTTGCATCCAGTGTTATAGGGCAGAAACCACATTATTCCAACAGTATTTATTAGAGCAGAATGAGAGGAAACCTAAATTCATTCCCAAGTATAAAGCAGCAAAGATGCTTTTTTAAAAAAACCTTAGCTATTTCCTGGGGTTATGTATGCTACATCTTAGATTTCCACTTCAGTTTGCATTAAAACTGCTAAGGGCAACTATGTGCATTATCAATTCTGTGTATATCAACTGAATTAATTTTATCTAGTCATCCTGTTGTATAAACACTGAGTCAACAAGATTTTAGTGATACATTTCTTTATCATAAGGATGCATTTTTTTTCAGTTTACAAAGCTAATCTGTTCCAGATGTTTGCCATAGTTTTCCCTTAATTATTTAAATGATTTCTTGAAAAAGTTATAAAATTCACAATGATAGTCTTCATTGTTATGATTTCCTCCTAATTGTTGAAAACTCAGATTCTTGGTGTAGTCCAATAGCTTGTGATACCAGGTTGACACATGTCAAAATACTTTATTTTGGATAGTTAATAAACTATCTTCTAAGGGCAAAATTAATTTTTCATGAGATTTTATCTTTATTTTCATTTTCAAGGCTTGGTAGGCATCTGACATTTATGTTATGGTACTGACATTTTTGTTACAGAAGGTAAAATAACCTATTTATGTCCAAAGTGGTAATTCCTTTAAACAACAGTAATTAAGAATACTAGCTGAGGAAAACAACCTTCCACTGTGAATCCGAGCTAGTTTCTAATTTTTATAAGGTAATTTGCATTTTTGTGGCTTAGTGGATTGAGCACAGGCCTGTGAACCAAAAGGTCACCAGTTCAATTCCCAGTCAGGGCACATGTCTGGGTTTTGGGCCAGGTCCCTGGTTTGGTGTATATGAGGCAACTGAACAATGTATCTCCCACACACTGATGTTTCCATCTCTCTTCCCCTCCCTTTAAAATAATAATTAAATCTTAAAAAAAAAAAAAAACTTCTAGCAAGTGATGTTATTCCAGGCTAATCTATTCTCTAGTAATATATTAAAGATTAACATTAACACATGAGAGATCTTTAAACATTTTGGAAGAAATACATCACATTTCAAGAGTGGTATTATGTCAATAAATGGCAGAATTTGCCATTCTGTATTGTTAGGATCAGCCTTATTGATACTCATTTATAATAAAAATTAAAACACTGATTATTTTTCAAAAATATACAGCTCAGGAAAGATTTCATGTGTCAGTGACATAAATAGTTTCATCTTCTGCATAAAAATAAAGATTTGGGGCAGCCACAGTGTTTGGAAGCTACCTTTAAATCTGTTACATTGTGAACATTTATTTTAAGATGGAGTTTTAATTATCATATGTAACAGTTGCATGAAAAATAAGGCTGTCTTAAAATTTGAGCTGTTAAAATATTTCCCCTCTTAAGAGAGTCAGACATGTTTGATTTTTTATTTTGACTGTTTTTAAGTAATTTACTATCTTCAAGTGGTTAATATTCTTCAAATATAAAACAAGTTAGTGTCAATTAAAAATACATGGAACATACAAATGTTCTAACATCCCTAGTAATGGGGAATTACAGAAAGTGAAATAAAAATTATATATATAATTATATATATATCCCTTTTCTGAGTGAAAAATACACTTTAGTTTTTAAAAATGCAAGTCATGTTACTCTTCAAAGAAAAGTTATTTCCAGATTTCTCCTTTGAAGTTTTATGTCATTTCTGTATATCACTCTAAAAGGGTTTAATATTTGAATATTAAATTAGTTGACTGGCACATCACTATTTGGAGTCCAAATTCAGTCTAATTTTGAGCCAAAATCACATTCTCAGCTTCTCTCTGCATTTGCAGTGACTTACCTAGTGAGCAACAAAATGCATCTTCCTAGATGTACTTGTGTGTTGAATAACGTGGAACAGAAAGCTAGACTTGGTTGAGATAATTTAGAATGGGGTATCCTTTCCATCTCTGAACTATCTATTTTCCTTAGCATTTTGGGATACGGATATGACCTTGGTTTTCTAACCCCCATCAAAAGAGAATACTGAAGAAATGGAAGGTTAAGCGTAAGAAGGCCTGGGAGGGATGTGATAGTTGTCTTGTCCACCTGGATTCTCTTTTATCTACACAAAATCCGAGGGCGGGGTAACAGACAAAAGCAAAACTGCTAGAATTATTAGGCGACTTCCTAGAACTATTTATTGACTTGTTTTATTAACACCTGATGTTCTTTGTGTTTACTTCTACTTTGAATCTAATTTGAATTTCTAACAAGCCTCTCTGAAACCTAAATACTATACTTACTTTCCCTCTCCTGCATGAAATTGTACTAATATTTGCTATGCATCTAAAACAGAGCTATTTCCAACACAAGTGATTCAGAGTAAAATTAAACGGGAGGCTCAGATTAAATCATTCACTAATTCCTCCTCAACCCACAGTCCCCCTTCATAGCCAGGTTTCACCAGATGAATTTATCAAGCCTAACTATACTTGAATATAAGTATATAAGCACATTTTAAATCCATTTGTATTACCTACACTTTTTTACTAAATACATTTGTTAGACATACATAGCTTAGTACCACAGAAAAAGAGTGGGTATTGTAATCTGTCACTGTCAGTACGTGTGCAGCCTTAGAAAAGTTGCTTGATGTCTCATTCCCTCTTTATCTCATGAGAACAATAAATTAGGGTATTCCTTTATATTAGGTGTTCAGTTAGGTCAGTTTCACCAAACACTCTCCCTGTTAGCCATTGTACCAGGAAGTGCTCTCCATGTCAATTATTTAAAGGCCTGTAACTTCACTAAGTGCTCTTAGGTAGTAATACACAAGTTTTTTAAGAACATGGCAAGAACAAAAATAAACTTGGAGTAAAAGTCATAGAATATTAAAACTATCTTTTTGTCCAACCCTCTTGTATGAGGAGGAAACAATCTACAAACATCAATTATGTATCTTAATTAAACTATGTATTGTTAATGCTCAGACCAAAATCTCTTAGCTTCTTGCTTTCTAATTCCAAAGCTGATACCCCTTTTACTACATGTGTGTGCATGTGTATGTGTCTTCCATAGAAGTTCAGTTCCACTAACATGAAAGACTAACCTAACAGGTGGTGAGAATGTAGGAAATTTAGCTAGCATTCCCAATATTAATGAACTTACTAATAAGAAGTGATTACCTCTGCTTTCTGCTTTCCTTTCTCAATTGCAAACACAAAAGCTATATGCAAAACAAATTTGAATATTTATTCTCATTTGAGGACATGTTCATTGATTTTTTTTTTAGAGAGAGGAAGGGATAGAGAGAAATACATCGATGTGAGAGTGAAACATTGAACGGTTGCCTTCTGCACGCACCCCAACCTAGGGATCAAATCCACAATGTAGGTACATGGGGATCGGGGATCCAACCTGCCACCTAGATATAGTGCCCTGACCAGGAACCAGACTGGTGACCTTTTGGTGTAACATCGATGCTCTAAACAACTGAGCCACATAATAAACTAAATATTTTTAATAATCATTCTTCACTATTTCAAAGAAAGATTTTAGAAACTTCCTTTCCTGCTTAAATTTGAGCTAGATGATATTTAAGATCCCTTTCTCTCTCGATTATAAATATCTAGAAATAGTACTGTTCTCAATAATTATATACTCTATAATAAGATAAATGGACAGGAAAAAATTAATTAGGAAAAATAGTGGCCATATAGGGCATTTATTTCAAATTTAAAGTTCTGAGATTAAGAACAAATATTTAACATTTACAATGAAGCATGACAGGAAAGTTAATTTTTTGACATCACTAAGCTGGAAATGATTTAGTACAACTGTAAACAGTTTGAAGTTAACGCCAAAATGAAAAGGAAATTTAATTTTGTGACAGCTACAAAATCTACAATTATATAAACTGAGTGAAAAAGAAAAGACTAACATTTTTCTATGAGGTTTTCTTTGTTGGATCACTCATGCTTTCATTCATTTATTCTTATCTCAGGAGTCTGGTTGTAAATCTATCCAGAATGTAAATTCCAATGAGAAAAGATGATGAAACAATATTAATTTTCTCCCTTAATGTATTTTAGCTATTGAAGTGTACAGTAGCAGTTTGTTATTGAAAAACTTCACAATGTGCCAGTTTTTAAAACAGTATATAAACATTTTCCCAACATGTTCTAAATTCTCTTCTATTCTTAGGATACCAAAGTCCTCCTTATGATAATTCCTTTTAGAATTCTTTTATGAGGGCTTATATACATATGAAATTGTACTATATATTGCAACTTTAACATCAGTCACAGGACTTCGTGAAGAATATTGATCATGAGAACAAATTATAAACAATGGTTTTAATGTTCTTGCTTAGGTCTTTTTCTTTTTAAAAATTTTTTAAAAAGTTGATTTTAGAAAGGAAGGGGGAGAGAGAGAGAGAGAGAGAGAAACATTGATTTGTTGTTTCACTTACTTGTGCAGTCATTGGCTGCTTCTTGTGTGTGCCCTGACAGGGGGATTGAACCCACATCCTTGGTATATCAGGACAATGCTCTAACCAACCAAGCTACCCAGCCAGGGCTAGGGAGGTCTTTTTCTTTTAAAAAGAATTGCATCAAGGTGTGGCCATGATTCTCTTGAAAACATTACTACACACAGTGATGTACATCAAATAATGAGTCTGGTTCTGAGTATTACATTTTTAATTTGCAGAAAACTATGCAAACAAAGGACTCTGTGTGTGCATGTGTGCGTGTGTGCACGCTGCCTCTGCTCTCCACAGGAAACAAGATGCTAAAAGTCCTCAGAGAGCAGATCCCTGGGATTCTTACTACTATTTTAACTTAGTTAATGGTGACCTGTTTTCAGAAACTGAGGGGCTGACATACTCAATCTTCCTTGGCTGTGTGATAAAGTAGCCCCACCTCAAGTAAATGAAGCTAATAACAAACATGGTGTGTATTGAGGGTAAAATAAAAACTGACCTAATTTGGGAAGTCTTTTGATATGTTTGACTTTCAGTAAGAAAGACATGATAATGATAATGAAAAGGTTTAGAAGACAAGCCAGCTAAATTAAAAAAGGAAAAAAGAGAAGAAAAGTAAATTTTTAAAGAACAGAAAGCTAGATGGTAACAGTTTCTTCAAATACTTTAGGAATCATTATAAGGAAGGAAAGTAAAGAAGAACTCAAAAAATGGATTTGAAACCCTTGAATACTTAGGTTAAATTAAGACAGGGGTTTTCTGATTTTTTTTAGACTTAGAAGACCATTTTTGATACAGAGGGTTCATTCACAGAATCCTTCAAGCTCTGAAATCAGTGAAAAATAAATCATATTCATTAAATTATTTTTAGAAACCCCCATCCCTGTTTTATGGGCACTAGTAGGACTTAACTTTGCCTCAATGTTAAGTTGCTCAGTATAGCGAACTAGAATAATTGGATCTCACCACTTCCTCATATCCAGACTGGCTTTAGCCTTTTTGAAAAGGGAGATCATTATAACCTGCAGTAAGAAAAAGATTCAGACTGAAGAAATATCTCAGGTTAAGCCGTTTCATCTATTAAACTCACCTTTCAGGTAATGTAATCACTAACGAATTGTCTTTATGCCAACAGAAAGGGAATAGAATGATATAATCCCTATGTGAAGAAAGAAGGAAACCTACTCTCTCAAAATTTGAAAGGTATTAAGGTAAAAAAACATTTTACTGATTTGAAAAATTTCTAAATTTATAGAGAAAACCACTTAGGGTCTTCCTGTAATTAAACCTTCTTTGCCCCTGGTTTGGAAATATGGTTACCTACCACACAGAGCAGTGATTTTCAACCGTATGCTGCAAGAATTTTTAAACCTGCAATACCTGACTATTTAGTCAGGGACACTGACCCCTTTTCCCGTTGATTGTCAAATTTAAAAAATGACAACAGTAAATACAACAATATCCGTCCAGTGTGAATGCATCAAAATTATACCTGTTTTTTTTTGTCAGATCAGCAAAACAATATATTATTTGGTGTGCTGCAGAGTTTTAGTAATTAGTTTGTATGCCCTGAAACGAAAAAAGTTGAAAATTGCTTAAATAGAGGAATGTAGAAGTAACAGAGCTGCAACTGAAAGGTACTCAGTACCAGTTAAGTAACATTTGAAATCCAAGAAAGAGGTCAAGAATTCCAAATTCCATGATTGGGTGTTTCCATACTCATCAGGAGCATAACTGATTCAAGAGTATATTAATTTAGGCCTTGCAAATCAAGAAAAAGATTATGTTTGTATATTTTGCAAAGAAGTGAACATTTTGATTCTTTTAAAAATAGGTCGAAAAAGTTCTCAAGTTTGATATTAGAATAGATGTGTGATTTGGGAAAAATGTTTCCCATTTAGTCACGAATATTGGCTGCTGGTAGGCACAGGAAATGGGGGTGGGGGTGGGGGGCAACGGGAAGAATTAAGAGACCAAAACGCAGCTGTAGGTAGAAACGGTACCTGTCCCAAAGTGGGTCTGCACGCCGCTAACGCCTTGCACATCGCTCGTGGAAAGCTCATCTACAAGTCCCAGGATGGGCCAAGAGTGGCAAAAAAAAAAAAAAAAAAAAAAAACTCCTAAAGAGGGAAACAATTGAAAAGGGTTCTCTCCTCCGGAGTCCCGGAGCGAGGGGAAGGTCCTAAAGGGTTAAGTAGTGTTTCCTTCTAGGGCTTGCAAGCTTCAGCACTAGTTTTCTTCCGTCCAGAATCAGTCAGTCCCAGCCTTGGGGCAAATCGAGCCAGGGCTGACCAGCTGCGGGAGACTTAAGTTGCTGCAAGTTCCCCCCAGGATCCTGGTGGCGTTGCCAGTCGTAGGCCCTTACCCCTACGCGCGTAGCCTGCACAACAAACCCTGCCTGACTGAGCCTCTTTCACTCAGATCTTGCAGCGGGTGGGGCCGCGGGGGCGCCGGCTTCCGGACCTGACGGTTGGGAGCTGCAGGACCCTGCGGCTGGACCGTTACCGCGCTCGCTGAGTGGGTGTAGGGTGGGCAGAGAGGAGGGGTGCAGCGAGGTCACGCCCCTCACCCCGCCGCGTGCTAGCGAGTAGCGTGGGTACTGGTGGCAGGGTCTTCCTCCCCCCCGCGCGCCCCAGCGCATGCCGCTCCCGGGGTCTTCAACCCCAGTCCGCCGGTCCCGGCTGCCGGTTCCCCGGTCAGCGCTCGCTGCTTGGTCTCTGGCTCACTCTCTCGGTTGGTTGACCATCCTGATTTGGAGTTCAAGATTCCCGCTGCTCCGCTTGCACTACGCCTTCTCACTGTTTGCTTTCTTTATATACATATTTCACTCCAGTTATGCTATATTGAACCTAGGCTTCTCCTCCTCGGATGTCCCTCCAAGGGGATTTAGGGAGGATCCCGAGCACCTGCCGCGATCCTAGGTGCTCGCTACCCCTTGCCCAACCGAGACACCCCCGGGCGGGGCGGGACAGGAGGGCTGGGTCCGCGGCGGGAGGGAGGGGCTGGGCGGGGTAGCCTCCGGTTGGGGGTTACCCTGGGCTCGCTGCAGCCCAGCCGCTCCAGCCCTCGGGGCAGGTGCCGGGCGAGTTAGCGGAGAAGCGGCACACGGGCGATGGAGACAGGGAGACTCTGGGCGAGAGGAGGCTGGGTGGGGGAAGCGGAGAAAGCGCGCGGGCGGAGGCTGGCAGGGGGCGCTGGAGGCAGGAGCCGCCGGCGCGCTCCTCGCGCCGTAGGGTGCGGGAGGCTGTGAGCCGCAGCAGCACCGGGAGCCTCAGGGGCGAGGGCGACGGCGGGGCTAGGGGGTGGGGGCGCTGCCGCCTTCGGGGCGTCGCCGGCCTCCGCCCCTTTGTTCTCGCGCGCTTCCCCCTGCCGCCCACTCCCCTGCTGTCGTGCAGCGGCGGTGGCGGCGGCTCCTCCCGCCCGAGGCAGTGGGGCTCGGCGCCGGGGGCGGGGGTGGGCGGGAGGAGCGCGCCAGCCGCTGGGAGTGGGGGGCGATGGCGAAGCTCCGGGTGGCTTACGAGTACACGGAAGCCGAGGACAAAAGCATCCGGCTCGGCTTGTTTCTCATCATCTCCGGTGTCGTGTTGCTCTTTATCTTCGGCTTCTGCTGGCTCAGCCCCGCGCTGCAGGATCTGCAAGCCACGGCCGCCAACTGCACGGTGCTGTCGGTTCAGCAGATCGGCGAGGTGTTCGAGTGCACCTTCACCTGTGGCGCCGACTGCAGGGGCACATCGCAGTACCCCTGCGTCCAGGTCTACGTGAACAACTCGGAGTCCAACTCCAGGGCGCTGCTGCACAGCGACGAGCACCAGCTCCTGACCAACCCCAAGGTAAGGACGCACAGAGAAGGATGCCGCGCTCCCGCGGAGGTTTTGAGGATAGAGGAGCCTCGGTGGTAGACCCCGCGCGGGCTGGGCTCGGAGTATGCTCGGGTTATTAAGAGGAGACAAGGCATCGGAGGCTGTACTCAAACCTGCAGAAAGTACTTTGGGGATCCACGGGCCGGTCCTTCAAGTGAATTTGTGTGCGGAGACCCGTTGTGCCCTGAGGCTTTCTTTACACACTCGTTTTGCCTGACCTCAGATTTTGAGGCCTTGGCCAGGGTCTGGTCCGGCGCATACAGGATGGGCTTTGGAGAAATTCAAGGAGCGCAAAGTTAACTTTTCCTTCTATCAGAGCCAGTTTTGTAGCAGGGATCCACCTACTCTGGTCAAGGTTCGAGCAGCCCCTTGAAAGGTGTTAGGAGGACTCCTTGCCTTTTTACTCTAAACAAACGTATTTAAGTTAGGGTCCAAACATGAGCTTTTGAAGGTCGACAAATGATGTAGAATAAAATATGATATTCTGCATAGATCCTTTGGGACAGAGGACTTTCAGTTTTCATAAAATAGCTTCCCCAAAAGGTCTAGGAGACTAATGACTTTATGTATCTGGGGGGCAATTGGGAGCCATTTGGAGAGCGGTAAATTTTACTGAAAATAGAAAACCCTCCGTGAAATGTACCAATGTTCCTTTCCTGGCCACTTTTTTCGTTCTCACAAGCGAAAAAGAAAAAACCTGGTTAGGACCCGAGGGATGGAGAGCAGAGAGAGGAAGACTCAGAAAACGGTTCCCAGTGGAGAAAAAACTTATAAAAAGCAGTGTCCTCAGTGTGTGAACTAATTGAGCTTTGTAGTACACCTGGCTGTGCGAGAAGGACCTTCTTTCTTCTTCTCTTGGTCTCTTTTACTGTTCTTGTTGCTCACCTATCAAAGTGAAGGTGTGCATCTTTTTGAAAGTTACTGATGTTTTCCACCTGTGGGGGCTGTGCTTCAAGATCAAGGAGGAAAGCAGTGGAAAAGGAATCAGTCTTGTGTACAAAGAGCTTTGTTAAATGTGAGAAGAAGAATTATATCAATCCAAAAGAAAAAATGTCCACATTAATATTGTTGATGTATTTAAAATAAGTTTACCATTTCCCTACAGCAAAACTCCTGGTCTGGGTTCTAAACAGTAAATTCTTAAATTTGGGAAATTTTTAAAAAAGGAGTTCTTTTTAAAAAAAATTATGACTCATCTTTGAAAAAGAAGATGCCCCTGCTGACAAATGAATATTCATTTACCTTAAAAATGAAGATAATATATAAGCAGTAAACATACACGCAATTTAGATAATGTTTAAAGTCTTGAAGAAACAGTAATGTTTCAAAGACAAGTGTAAGTTAATCTGCCTAGTGCTCAGAAATTTCAAAAGAAATATCAGAGTTTTAGAAACATCACCCTTTTTTAAAAAAGATTCAACCATTAATATAAAAGAAAGCTGTCAAGCAGTAATGGTGATATAGAAATTAAATGGTAGTATATCATTTAGGAGGTGGTGTTAAAAATTGATGAAACATTGGTAATTTAAGATAGTGGTTCAGTCACTAATAAATTGCAGGCACATATATGAGTAAATGGCTAATATCTAATCAAGACATTGAAAAGTTAGAATTTGCTTCAAAAAGGCTGTTTCCCAGTTTTGAAGGATCTGGCAGAAAAAGTAGATTGGGATCATTAGACATAGATTTTCCAATCATTTGGATGCAGTCAATGCTTTATGTAATACTCCAATTTTCTTTATTACTTTTTGTTACAAAAAAATCTGTTTTTTTCCAGTGCCAGTTCAGATCCTAGCAACCATTGTTTTGAAGATATATCAGAACCAAATAACATGGTATAAAGTTATTCAAGAAATGATAGAACTGAAGAAAGATCTGTTTTTTGTTACAGGAAATAATGAACAACATCCCAATTTAGCCAAGGTTCCCCCAGCCAAATCAGTAGATATCTGTTTATCCAAATTGTAATTGCTTTGTAGCATTTATAGGATGTAAGTTTGTTCTTTTATAGTCATCATTCTACTTTTGGACAATTTAAATGCTCAGTTTGGAAATTCTCGTAAGCATTAGTGATGGAAATATTCAACGTGACTAAAATACTGTGTTGGAGTCCGGTATGTAAGCAGAATGTTTCCATAGTGCCCATGCTGTTAGGCAATACCCATTGCCCATCCCTCTTGCACTTGGGCTGCCTACATCTCTTTTTTTCTTACCGTACCTCTATATTGAAGGCACATTTCCCACCCATTCCCTTGTTCTGGAATGTCTGGATTCCCTATGTGCATGGATCCTAGTCACCCAACATTCTCTTCTTCATGACCCACTACCACAAGAAACTGTGTAGGAAATCACTTCTCAGAAAAAAAGAGAACAAGGATTTTCTCCCCTCCTTTGAATTTGCTGTTTTAATTATAGTGAAAGGCAGGGAAAGGGGGAAATATTGCAATACACTTGCATAACTTCTTAAGCCATAGACTACTAAAGAAGGTAGTGTGACTGAATTTGATTTATGACTAATAATTTAAGATATCTTCAAGTCCCATTCAACTTATTTATGTTTTGAATCATATTCTTACTAACTAAAGTAATCACTATATCCAGTCATGTAATAAAGTATTCAAGTCAACTAATTATACAAAGGGCAACGTTCTGCTCTGTGAAGTAACCACAGTGCATCTCAGTTTGGGATCAGCATCCTCTCGCTGCTATTTCCACTACTGTGTTACTTCTTTGTGACTTGTGCACTTTGATCCTTAACTCTAACGGCACTTTAGAATCACTGGGGGAAATTTAAAGAGAAATTCTCTTGGCTGGGTCCAGCCCTCAGAGATTGAGACTTGGTCTTGGGTGTGTTGGGGGCATTAATGGTTTTTAAACAGTTCTGAAAGTGATTTTATGTGTAGACAGAGTCAAAATCACTGGCTTAAAAAATGTACTTATCTATTTTGCAAGAAAAGTAAAATAAGAACCAAAAAGATTCATCATGATTAATGTTTGTGTTTTTAGATCAAAAGGTGTTACCAATGTTACTGAATAGAATAAAAGGAGGGACTCAAGGAAATTCTAAAGGACTAGAGAAGGTCACTTAAAATTATAGTTCATTCTTGAACAGCATGGGTTCAAAATGAATGGGTCCACTTATATGTGGATTTTTTTCGATAAATACAGTAACTGTATTTTCTCTTATTTTCTTAATAACATTTCCTTTTCTCTAGCTTACTTTCTTGCAAGAATACAGTACACACAAAGTATGTGTTAATCAACTGTTTATGTTACTGGTAAGGCTTCCAGTCAACAGTAGGCTAGTAGTCGAGTTTTGGAGGAGTCAAAAGTTATACATAGATTTTCTTCTTTAATTTTCAAGAGATAGTGGAAGACAGTAATGAAAGGGCATGCATTAAAAATCTACACCCAAGGATATGTTCATTAATTTTAGAGAGAAGAGGAAGGGAGAGAGAATGTGAGAGAGAAACATCTATGGGAAACATCAATAGGTTGCCTCCCATACCTGCCCTGATCAGGGATCAAACCTGCAATCTAACTACATGCCCTGACCGGGAATCGAATCTACAGCCTTTTTGTGTGTATAGGATGATGCTCCAACCAACTGAGCTACCCTGCCAGGGCTATACACGGACTTTTGACTGTGTGGAGTGTCGGTGCCCCTAATCCCATGTTATTGAAGGATCAACTGTAGTATAGAAATGATAGTTTTGTTTTTATTTTTTTAAGATTTTATTTATTTATTTTTAGAGAGGGGAGGGGAGGGAGAAAGAGAGGGAGAGAAGCATCAATGTGTGGTTGCCACTTACACCCCCCTCCTGGGGACCTGGCCCACAACCCAGGCATGTGCCCCGACTGGGAATCAAACCAGTGACCCTATGGTTAGCAGGCCAACAACACTGAATCCACTGAGCCACACCAGCCAGGGCTAGAAATGCATACTTAATGCATACTTAATTTTAAATTAAGTATGCATTAGGTGAACTTACACAGTTCGAGACATTTGCTTTTGCATCAATATATACATTTGGTGGCAAAGAAAAGGTGAATTTTTGAAACCAGCTTCTTATATGTGGAACGAGAGAGAGAGTGGATGATTAGAAACTATGTTTTATTTTTTGCTTTGAGTTTTTTCTTTCTCTGATGCAAAAGACCTAGAAACACAGGACAAAAGTCTGTCTGAGAAACCAGTACTGTAAAAGTGAGAGAAGTGCATTGATGAGAAGGAAAACTTGGGAGGAATTAGCAGAGGCTTTAAGCTTTAAGCATAGCCACTGAACCTGGTGTACCTAACTGGAGGGCATTGTGGTTTACGTGCACCTTTTTGGTGTTCTTCCCATCCATGTTGGAGTGTTCCGCCCCTCTCTGCCACAGACACTCCCTGGGTGGACGGTGTATTCTAATATGGTTCATTTCATAACTCCATCCTTGAAATAAATGTTCAGTGTGATATACTTTGAGCTCTTTGGAAGTCTGTCATCTCAAAACTAAATAGTAAAAGGCTAAGCTGAATTGTGACAACTTCTCTACAGTCTTTATTTCTCCATGAAAAAGTGGCTTACTATAGTTTTTCCTCTGTTGACAACATAAATAATTTTTAGTAACTACATAAAATTCAATTCTTACACATCTATTATGATCAAAGAACTGGGCAAGAAACAGGAGGACATACAAAAATTAGTTCAGTCGTTAACAAATACTTACTGCATACCTACTCTGTGACACGAATGTTCTAGGTTCAGACACTAGGATAGAGATCAATAGAAAGCCTCTCCCATCACGAAGTTCACATTTTGGTGGGGGGTGACAGAGAAGAAGAAGGTTTATAATGTAATGTCATGTTAGGATACGTGTGTAAAGCAAATTCAAGCAGCGTAAGGGTATAGACAGTGATGGAAGAAACAAAGAACTGCTGTTTTGCATTGGTTGGTCAGGGAAGCTGTCTCTGATGGAGTGACATTTGCACAGAGACCTAAAGAACCTGAGGGATGAGCAGAGTTCTAAAGAACCTAAAGGAATGAGTCATGTGGGTCTCTGGAGGGCGAGTTCCACAGGCTGAGGGCACAGCAAGTTCAAAGACCCTGAGGCAAGTGACACTCAGGCTTGTGTGAGGAGCAGTGAGGTAGGACCACAGTGAGCAAAGTGTAGATTAGGGCCTTACAGAATATGTTGGTAAACTAACATTAAGCAGGATGGAGATATAATCAGACTTAGATTTTCAAAATATATACCATAAATGATTCGTCTGGCTGCTGAGTTGAGAATAGAATTTGTGTATGTGTGCATGTAATGCATCTATGTACACACCTGAGTACATGCACATGTCGCTTGTGCAAGGTGAGAGATGCAGAGGCAAGATTGGCAACAGGGAGTCCAGGAGCACAGGGAAAAGATGACGGTGAGTCAGATCGGGGTAGCATTGGTAAAGTTCACTAATGGATTACATGTAAGGAATGAAGGTAAGAGGAGTTGGTGATGACTCCCAAGGTCTGTGACAAGCTCAGCTTGGTGAAGGGAGGTGATTCTGCTAGATGGGAAAACTAGAGGAGAGTAGTTTTGGAGGCACATGGCTGGAAGCAAGCATTGGGTTTTAGATATGCCTAATATATGTGCAAGTGTGGATGAATTCATGAGTTTCCTCCCTCGTGAGATCACTGTATAACAGAGATTACACAGATAACTATCAAACAAGGCAAAATGTCAAGTTCTACAGGGAGGTACGAAGAGTATGATATGCACACCTAGACAGGAAATGTTAGGGGTACAGCTTCATGAGGAATGCAACATTTGTCATGGTTTTGAGAATGAACAGAATTTTCGTCTTGGCAGGAGGAGTGGGGAGGTAGGAAGAGAGCGTCGAGGAAGAGAAAAGGCCAGGAGTGAAGCTGTGGTGCTCTGTGAGGATGGGATATTTGGGGGAATCAGCAGGTAAGACTGGTGTGGGCACAAAGAGCAGAGTTTTGGGGGTAAGGCAGGCAGGTAAATTGGAGTCAATATGTAGAAGCCCTTGACAGCCAGGATGGGTTTGGCAGGCGCTGCGAAGCCATGGTGGGAAGAATAATGTTCCCCTGGCTCCTGCCCGCTGCCCAAGATGTTTACATCCTGATCACTAGAACCTGTGACAGGCTCCATGGCAAAGGGGAATTAAAGTTGCCCATGGAGTTAAGGTTGCTAATCAGTTGATGTTAAATTAGGGACATTATCCTGGTGGGCCCAGTGTAACCACAAGGGCCCTTAAATGTGCAAGGAGAAGAGACATATGAACACCTGGCCATTGCTAGTTTTGAATACAGAAGAGAGCCGTGAGCCAGGAATGCAGGCCGCTGCCATTTCTAAGGAAGCCAGAAAAGGCAAGGAAATGGGTTCTCCGTTGCAGCCCCCAGAAAAGAATACAGTCTGACTGGGATTGGTTTTAGCCCCGTGAGATCCACTTCTGAGTTCTTACCTCCAGAATTTGAAATAATAAATCTGTGTTGTTTTAAGCCACTAAGTTTGTTACGTCAGCAATAGGAAACTATAGGGAAGCCATGGAAGATTTTGAGTAAGTGACTAATATAATTGGATATTTCAAGACTTGGTCAGAATGTGTTAATTATCCATTGGTGTTACGGCTCTTTGGAAACAGTTTGGTCTGCAGGCAGCTGAGATCCTCCTGTTGGAGGTTACTCATCACGATCCCTTTCTGACCTCCCTTTGTGGATGTCTTCTCTGAAGGTCTCAATTATTTGTAAAATCCCTTTAAATCATGTGTTTGAAATGCTAACCAGACACTTTTTACTTTGACAGAAGTGATTTGTGATGTTACAATATATTTTAGCAAGAGTTTGGGAAAAATGCATTTACTTTATCACAGACTTGCCTCAGTGCTATAAAGCTTTTTATAAGTTGATACATTTTGTTTCTTTAAAATGTTTTTGTCACTCACTGTCAATGAAGATGTCAAGTTTTTTTACCTTGGGTCTAAAGTTTTTCTTCAGTATTTAGCAGAATTTCATATTCAGTTGAGTTCCTAGATAAATAGTACATTTATATTACAGTTACCATAATTATTTAGTAAAATACTGAACAGAGTGGTTTTTAATATTACAAACAATGCTTCTAACTATTCCTCATGCTGTGACTTAGGTATTCTCAAGGACACAAATCAACGTGTACAAATTTGTACTTTTGAACTTTAGTAATATCCTTTTCTTTTAAAATAACCAGCATCATAAATTGAAAACCATGTGCTTATTAAATTACTTAATTGGTGACCTTGTTTGTAAGTAAGCTAATTCAAATAAATGTATCTATGTAATTGCTTCTTTGAGGAGCAGAATGCAGCAGGCTGAGTCACTAGAAGGGCTCTGTGTGCTGATGCTCGCGTGAAGGAATAGCCACTCATCTCGTTTTCCGAACCTCTCCTCTGATGGGTGCAGCGGACCTCCTGGACTGTGGCACCTCTGTGACGTCCACTGCACTAGTTACAGTCCAACTGTGTGACAGCAGCAGATGCTGACATTGCATCTCAGTGGAGAAAATGAACTCCTAAATCCTAGAAGTTTAATCCACTTTTTTCTTTGTAATAAATATATTTATATAATTGTTTATATCAGGACAACATTATTTAAAAACACTTTTTGAGAACAGAAAACCAGACAATAATACTGCTCAATGAAAGCTAAATCTTTGATTCTGATCATAATTATCTTATGTTTTCTCTATTTTAAGGATAAAAATGGCAACCAAATTCATCTTTATCGCCAAAACCTGTTTCTATTCTATAATATTTTGTTTCTATCAATGATACCCTTGTTTTCTGATATTACTACTTTTTAAAAATTTTCACTGCCACTATCCTAGTGAAGGCCATTATTTTTTGCTTCAATTATTCAATATGTTTTTGCTAATCTCCTTATATCTAGTCTATTTCTTCCTCCAAGAGAGTGGTTCTCAAAACGCAGTCACTGGACCAGCAGCATCTGCGGCGTCTGTGAACTTGTTAGAAATGCACATTTGCAAGTCCCACCTTAGGTCTAAGGGACTTAGAAAACTCCACTCCAGTTTCTGAGTTAGAAGTTCTTTGTTGGAGTTCAAGAATATAAACAGTGGGGGAAATGGAATAATGTAAAGAAAACCGTCGAAAAAAAAAAACGGCAAGAAAATAGAGAGAAAGGAATGTAGATAGATAGAACAAATAAAAATACCAGTAAGATAAATTTAAACCCAAATTTTGAAGTAATAATATTAAATGTAAATGGACTAACTCTTCCATTTAAAAAACAGAGATTGCAGGCTGGGGGAAAAGGACAGACAAACCCAAATACATGCTGTTTTCAAGAGTTGCACATAAAACATAAGGACACATAAAGGTTGAAAGTTAAAAGATGAAAAAATGCAAACTATGCAAATGTTATCAAAAAATACATTAAAAAGAAAGGAAACCTGTAGTACCTGTATTATATGAAACACGATAGGCTTTGAAGTAAAAAAAAGTGTTTTACTAAAGATAAAAAGGGATATTTCATAATTGTAAAAAAGTTAATCCAACAGAATACAATAATTCTATATTAAGATGTACCTAAAAAATGTAACTTTAAAATATGTAAAAACAAAAAAATTAAAGCCACTCAAAGGAGAAATATATAAATTTATCAGGAATAGAGGTTTTAACACACTTCTATTGGAGACTGATATACAGTCATATGAGAGTAATATCAATACATATCTAACAGAATTGAATAACGTATTTAACAACTGACCCAGGTGACATGTATAAGTTAGGTGCCCAAGTAACATTTACAAAAACCAATCATTTTCTGAGCCACAAAGCAAACCTCAACAAATTTCATAGGGGTGAGATAATAAAGATTATATCCTCAGTGAAATTATAATAGAAATTATTAAGTTTTACTGAAAGACAAGATACAGGAAATTCATCTAGGAAAGAATTAACTTTTGAATAAATGGTGCTTGAACAATTAGTTCTACATAAAAAAATAAAATTTGATACACTTTACATTCATAACAATAAATTCCAAATGGAAAAAAAACCTAAATGTGAAAAGAGAACTATGAAACTTGTAGGAGACAGCACATTCTTATGACATAGGCTTAAGAAATATTTTCTTAAATAAGGCTCAAGGAACAAATCATAACAGGAAAAAGATTGATACCTTTGAGCACATTAAAGTAACAATCTCTATATGATTGAGATTATTGTAAACAGTGGAAATGTAAGCCACAAACTAATACAAGATAATGGCAAAATAAGTAATCAACAAATGATTATTCAGCATTTATGAAAATTCTACAAATCCTTAGGAAAATAACATGATATAATGGGGAAATGAGCAAAGGATGTGTATCAGCAATTCCTAAGAGAAACTCAAATGGCCAATAAATGTGAAATGACGCTCAATCCCAATAATCTCAGGGGAATTTAAGTGACAACAGTAATGGAATACTATTCACAACCATTCACAATCATTATATTGGCAAAATTTAATATGTTTCATAAGACCAAGTATTGATAAAGATCAAGGAGTGGTAAGTCTTACTCTGCTGGAAAATTGGTTCAGCCCCTTAGGAAAATAATCGAACCTGCTATGTGTAATTGAAGATGTGCTACCTGATGATTGAATGATTTCATTTCAACATGTTTGCCCTGAAAAAACCTCTTATACATATCCAGGGATATATGAGAATTTTCATTACAGAACTGTTTGTACTAGTGAAAAGTACAAATAACCTGATAGACTTGATTAAAATATTAGATGGGATACTTTAACAGGAACCTAATAATAGTGACCTAAACAAAGCAGGTATTAATTTTATTTTTTCCTTTAATAAATGCCTGAGCTTGTAAGCAGTTCACAGAGCTGTGTCATTCTGATTAGGGAGGTCATCCAAAGACCCAGGTTCCTACTACCTTGTTGCTTTACCATCCCTTAACATGTTTTTCCTAAGTTGATCATGTCTATATTTTAGGCAGTAGGGAGGGGGAAAGGAGAACTCAGAAGGCAGGTAGCTTCCTTTTTAAAAAAAAGAAGATACTGAGAGATCATTCACATATACTGTTTTCCCTTTAATGTGTACATTTTTAGTATATTCACAATGTTTTATAATCATTGTCTGATTCCAAAATATTTTCATCACCCCCCAAAACAAATATCCTACATTTTTAGTACTCACTCCACACTCCTTCAACTTGGTTGTGGTATATGATACTTTTTGTACATTCCTAGATTTGGGTTACTAGCATTTTGGTGAGGATTTTTACATCTGTGTTCATAGGTGTATTGGTTTGTAGTTTTCTTATGGTGTCTTTGCTTTAGGGGTCATGGTAATAGCATAAGTTGGGAAGTGTTCCCTCCTCTTTCTTACACCGTGATTGAAAGGGATTTATTCCAGGAATGGAAGGTTGGTTCAAATGCTAAAATCAATCAATGTAATACATTATGTGAATAGACTAAAACACAGAATCATATGATTATCTCAGTAGATGCAGAAAAAGTGTTTGACAAAATCTTTTCATGATTTAAACAAAAATCAATACTCTAGGAATAGAGGGGAACTTTCTCAATCTGATATAGGGCAACTATGAAAAACCCGCAGCTAGTATTAATGATGACAGACTGAAAGCTTTCCCCCTAAAATCAGGAACAAGACAAGAATATCTGCTCTTGCCACTCTCATTTAACATTGTATTGGAGGTTATAAATAGGGCAATTACAAAAAAAAGAAAAAAGAAAAAGAAAAGACAGCCAAATTGGAAGAGAGAAATAAAGCCATTTTTGTTCACAAATAACATGATCTTGTATGTAGAAACTTCTAAAGAATCCACCCCCCCAAAAAAACCCCAGCTGTTAGAGCTAACGCTTTCAGCAAAAGTTGTAGAATACAAGATCAACATAAAAAATTATTGTATTTTATATACTATCAATGAATGATCATATTAAGAACACAATTTTTTATGAGTATCAAAAAAAATAAAATGCTTAGGAATAAACTTCACAAATTTAACCAAAGAGCACAAGACTTATAACCTGAAAACTATAAAACACTATTAAAAGAAACTTTACAAACCTAAGTAAGTGGGAAGATATTCTTTGTGGATTGGAAGGCTTCAACTGTAAATATGTCAATACGACCCAAATTGATCTACAGATTCTTCTCTTTTTTTTTAAACACAGAGGTAGCTTATTATTTTAATTTTTTATGTACTGATTGATTTTAAAGAGAGAGGAAGGGAGAGAAATAGAGAAACATCAGTTTGCCTTTCTACTCATTTGTGCATTCATCAGTTGATTCTTGTATGTGCCCTGACCAGGGATCAAACCCACAACCTTGGTGTATCGAGGTGATACTAACCAACTGAGCTGCCTGGCCAGGGCAGATCTACAGGTTCTTTGTAATTCCCATCAAAAACTCAGCTAGATATGTTTTTTTTTTGCAGAAATTGACAGGCAGATCCTGAAATTCATATGGAAATGCAAAAGATCCACGATAGCCAAAACAATCTTGAAAAAAATGAACAAAATTGGAAGACATACTTTCCAATTTTAAAACTTACTAGAAAGCAACAGTAATGAAGACTGAGAGGTACTTGCATAAGGATACACATAACAGTCTATGGAATGGAATTGAGAGTCCAGAAATAAGCCAATGGTGCTTGAAAAACTATATTTAAATGCAAAGAAAGAAATTGGACTTCTACGTCATACTGTATACAAAAACTAACTCAAAATGAATCAGAAAGCTAAATGTAAGATCTAAAACTATAAAGCTCTCAGAATAAACATAGATGAAAATTTTTGTAACTTTGAAAATTAGACACAGTTTCTTAACTAGGACATAAAAACACAAGCAACCAAAGGAAAAATAGATAATTGGATTTAACACTTAAAAACAAATTTGTGCTTCAGAGGATACCATCAAGAAAGTGACAAGACAACCACAGAATGAGAGAAAATATTTTCAAATATTATACCTGATGAGAGTCAAATATCCAGAATATATAAAGAATTTTTATAACTCAACAACAGCAATAACAAAAATGCAAATAACCCAATTCAGAAATAAGCAAAAGATGGGAATAGATATTTTTCCAAAGAAGGCAGGTAAGTGGCCAATAAGCACATGAAAATATGTTCAAAATTATTAGTCAATAGGGAAATACAAATCAAAACCAAAATTAGGTACCACTCCCAACCCATTAGAATGACTAGTTAAAAAAAAAAAGACGACAGTAGCAAATGTTGAGACTGTGGAGAAACTGGAACCACATACATTGCTGGTAAAAATGTAAAAGATGCAGCCACTCTGGAGAACAATGAACAGTTTTTTAACAGTTGGATGTAGAGTTACTTGGTGACCCGGCAATTCCATTCGTAGGTATATACCCAAGAGAAATGAAAGCACGTATCCATGCAAAAACTTGTATACCACCATTCATAGCAGCATCATCATAATAGCCAAAAAATAGAAACAACTCTAATATCCACAAACTGATGAATAGATATATAAATGTACTATAGCCATATAAGGAATATTATTTGACTAGAAGAAGGAATGAAGTGTTATACTACAATGTATATATTTAAAAACATTAAAATTTTAGAAAATGACAAATTTGGGAGAATATTTGCACCATGGTAGAGAAGTGATTCAACACTTCACATGTGAAGAAATCTTAGCAATACATAACCATCTCTTCAGTGGAACACTAGGTGTGATGGTTAATTTTATGTGCCAACTTGCCTAGGCTAAAGGGTGCCCAGATCCCTGGTGACACATTACTGGGTGTGTCTGTGAGGGTGGTTCTAGAAGAGATTGGCATTTGTACCAGTAGACTCAGTAAAGAAGATCCACCCTCATCAAGAGGGTGGGCATCATCCAGTCTGTTGAGGACCTGAATAGAACCAAATGACAAAGGAAGGGCAAGTTTGCCCTCTTTTTGAGTTGGGGCATGGCATTGGTGCTCCTGCTTCTTGGGCCTTTGGACTTGGACCGGGACTTACATCATTTGCTCTCCTGTGACGCAGACACCAGCCCGAAGTGTCCGCAGCATTATGGATGAGATATGAGATAAATTCACACAGACTACCGAGTCCTGTGGAGGAAAAGGGACGGCACGGCTACTCTCTCAAGGGGAGAGTACCTCGGAGCAGACTGGCAACTCTCTCAAGAGGAGAGCTTCCCGATTCTTGCCTTGATAGGTTTTTATTGGGTTCGTTTGCACAGGAATACAGGTAAAGCTCATTAATCATTGTCATCAGTAAGGATCAAACAATGGATAGCATACAAAGAACTACTAGGGCTTATTCTGAGTCAGGGTCTGTTAGCTAAAAGGCTACAGAACTTTGGGAAACAAACTCATTTCCTGCTCGGGCCTTTATCATTTATTGAAGAGCATTCTTAGCAAAGCAAGTTTCACAGGAGTTTATGTATTCTATCTCAGGCCTGATCACCCCACCTGGGGAACCTATCTTTTCCAGCACAGGGCTGCACCGCCCTCTGTCATTGTTTCAGGATTAAGTCAGGCAGGGGAAGTAAGGCAGCCAAGAGATTAGGAGACTTCTCCCAGGCAGAATGAGGACTCAGGCTTTGTCAAAGCTGAGGGGCGAGAGTCCATCACCCCCTTTCTCCATAGCCCCCCAAGTCCTTCCCTGGGGGCCTCCATGTGATCCTGCCTGTCTTAGGTCATTCCCCCCTTGAGGAATGTTACCCGTTATTGGCTAACCGACCAAGCATTGGGGGCCAGTTATGGATGACGTAAAAGGAGCAGAAGTGGCACTCCTGCTAGGGAGGTAAGCTTTGTCTCCTTAGTGGCTACTGGTCCGAAGGTTGCTCACTCAGCCTTAGCCATGGGGGGATTACAGCTCCTGAAACCAAGCAGGGCGGCTCCCAACATCTCCCCCTTTTTTGTTTTTAAAATCAAATGTAGTTGTTAAGCTTGTGAAACCTACTATTTGCTGTTTTCGAATGCGATCTTAAGAAAATAACATGTAACAATATATATACACCTATATATATATATATATCATAAAGCACAAATAAGGATTAAGACAAAGAGGCACCCAAGGGCTGCTAGGACCCAAACTTGTAAATTCAGTCCATTGAAAAATGCTGCAAATGCAAGGAAACGATAAGAGTGACAGGTCTGGTTACACTTCAATCCTTGGGAGAATTAGCACAAACTTCAGGAAGTTACTTTAAAGATATGCAGCAGGGGCTTGCTGCCTGAACTCAGAGTGAGAGAGTTTTAGCAAGAGCAAGTCACAAAACAGCCTAGGTATAATGCAGGCCTGATTTCCCACGGGAGAACTTCACAGGTGTGGTCCTGTGTGCCGACTCTCCCCCCACTGGTTTTTCACGTGGGTGCTGGGCTACATTTCCATATCTCAAGAAGCAGTTCCCTACACCCCTGGTTTTCAGGCCTTCATACTCACCCAGAATTATACCACCTGCTTTCCTGGGCCTCCACCTTGCAGAGAGCAGATCATGGGGCCCTTCAGCCTCCATTATTTTGTGAGCCAGTTCCTCATGATAAATATTCTATGACTACTTATATCCTATTGGTTCAATTTCTCTGGAGAACCCTGAGGCAAAAGCATGAACAGCAGTTCAATGAAGAATGACAACAAACTAGACACGTGAAAAATATGTGCAATCTCACTAGTATCCAAAGAAATATTAAACAGTGTAATATTGAGATACTCTTCCTGCCTGTCAAGTTGAGAAATACCACATTGGTAAGGACAGGAGGTCATGGGCAGTCTCATGCACTGCTGGAAGGAGCGGATTGTCAGGGAACAATCGGAAGTACATACCAAAATCCTGAAAAATACATGTATTATTTTGCTGGGGCTGCTGTAACCAAATACCATAAACTGGGTGGCTTAATTAAGGCAAGAGAAATTTGTGGGGGTTTTTTTACAGTTCTGAAGAACAGAAGCTTAAAATCAAGGAGTCAGAGGGGCCATTCTTCTCCTTAAGGCTCTAGAAAAATTCCTTGCCTCTTTCTAGGTAATGGTGGTTGTGTGTGACCCCTGGCATTCCTGAACTTGGACTGCTTCGCTCCAATTTCTTCCTCCCTCACGTGGCCGCCTTCTGTCTGTGTGTCTTTGCATCTCCCCCTCCTTTCTCTTATAAAAGCAGCAGTTCTTGGATTTAGGGTCCACCCAAATCTACTACAACCTCATCTTAACTAATCATATCTGTAAAGACCCTATTTTCAAATGAGGTCACATTCTGAGGTCCTGAGTAGACATGCATCTGGGGAAAGACATTATTCATCCTGGCACAATATGCATACTCTTAGACAGGAAAACTATTTTTGGTGAGACATCATAGGAAAAAATGATGGAATTGTTGAAAGATGTGGCTATAAATGTATTATTTGCAACACCATTAAAAATTGCAAAATATCTGAAACAACCTAAATGTTCAATTATATGGTACTGGTTGAAGGAATTGACATAGACATACATTTATATGATGAAATATTGTGTTAAATTATATTGTATATTTTTTGACAAAAAAGGATGTTTCTGGTTTGTTATTGACAAAAAATAGGTTATAAAACAGTATGATTTCACATTGAAATAATAAAACGTGTTTGTGTTTATGTATTATATATCTACATACATGCACCCCTAATTTTTAAAATCAAATTTATTGGAAGATAATGCTTAATAGGATTATACAGGTTTCGAGTGTACAGTTGTATGATACATGACCTGTATATTGCATTGTGTGCTCACCACCCAGAGTCACATCTTCTGTCACCATATATTTAACCCCCTTTACCTTTTACTATCCCCTCACCCCTCTTCCCTCAAGTAGCCATCATACTGTTGTCCGTGTCTATGAGTTTCAGTTTTATTTCCCACACGAGTGAAATCATAGGGTTCTTGACTTATTTTGCTTAGCATGACATTCTCAGGATCCATCCATGCTGTCACAAATGGCATTATTTCATCTTTCTTGTGGCTGAGTGGTACTGCATTGTATGTATGCACACATTGTATGTATGCTTCTTTATGCATCCTTGTTTGAAGGCCCCTGTGGTTGTTTACATGTCTTGGCCACTGTGAATAATGCTGCAATGAACACAGGGGTCCATATGTTTTTTCAAGTAAATGTTTTTAGTTTTTTCAGGTAGATACCCAGAAGAGGGGTCTCTGGGTCATATGTTAACTACTAATTTTTTGAGGAGGCTCCACCCTGTCTTCCAGGTTTCTTTCAAGTAAAGATGGCTTACTTTTGTAATGAGAGAAACCCAGAAATGTCACTTTAAAATAAGTGATCTGTGAAACTTATGGGGAAAGACTGAATAATACAGCTTAGAGGATCAGTGTATTGAAAATGAAGCTACCTACTTGAGAAAACCACTAGTGTGTTGTATTTATATACCCAGCCAGTTACAGTGACCACAGTGCTGAGGGAATGGAAATCCTTTCCACAGCGCCCCTGTCAGGGACGACCTTACGTTTCACTACCAGTGCCCAGGGCAGAGCTGCACACGTGGCAGGGATTTAGAAGCTGCTTGGTATAGTGGGAAATGCTGTGGCGCCTACACCTGAATCTAGGTGTGCACCTGTATGCCAATCACTTAACCTCTTGATCCTCGGTTTCTTCACAGACTGAGGATTATAGATAATACATACAACATTCCAGGAAGGTAGTATTGACAAATACTTGTGGAACAAATAAACCTTGACATTTTCATTTGTAGTTACTGAGGCATCAAGTAGGGAACGTTCACAGGTGAGGAAAGAGGTCAGGGGCTTTGTCATCAACTTTATTTGTAATACCGAAGCAACAGCATGATTTCTGGTATATCAGTATCTCCAACTCTCCCTTCCTTAATCTTCACAACTGGTGGGAAAATATCTGCCAGTACAGATTGCTGCAGCAGCATTATTTTAAAATATCTGCAGAATCATTTGTTGAACAGATGTTCACTGAGTACCTACATGCAGCAGGCCCTGCTCGAGGTTTTGGGGATCCAGGGGTGAAGGAAATGCCAGCCGGCTGGGAGCTTGCTTTCCGGTGGTCAGAGGGCTTCTCTCAGGGTGGTAGGTACACTTACTGCTCTGACTTGAGATGGCAGCTACCTCCTTGATCTGCTGAGCTTTGTCTCAGCCAGCTTTGTCTCCCACGCCCAGGTGATGTACTGAATGTCCGTTTTCTGGTTAATGTCTAACACTTTGACCTTCCGTGTGTTTTAACAGATACTTATTTGATTTTGCAGAGCAGGAAGGGTAGAAAATTAAGAACACAAAGTTATGGCATTAAAATATTGCGGTTTCAGAATTCGCATTGGAGACATGCTGAGCATTTTCCAGGAGTGAAGGATTGTTTTTCCTTCTTTCTTCTTTTTTTTTTTTTGCCCCAGAAACATAAGGTCAGATATGAATCCTCAGCAAGTTTAGCTACCGAAGAAATGCTCTTTGAAAATACAAATTTAGCAATAAGAATGAGAAAATATTCAAATAAAGTTAAAATAATTTTGAGCAAATACTTTGATCAATACTGTGCCAATAAATTTGAGACTGTTGGATGAAATGATGATGCCATAGAATAATACAAACTTCCAAACTAAAACAATGTGATAGAGATTTTTAAGTAGACCAATTACCATAGAGGAAGTGGAGAAAGTTCTCAATGGAACTACTATTGGGACTCTTTTGTCCCAACTCCTTTTGCCACCCATAGACAAATGTTTTTAACTATTTTTAGTTTTTTCCCATAGTATTTACCACCATGTTTCTAAACAGTAGGCTTCCTGATCTATATATTTTAGATACTAGTGTCAGCCTTTGATGGAATACGAGGATTTAACTTTCTTACAACATTCTAATCCACCCCATTTCCCCCCCTTCATCTTTTTAATATCGGCCTATCATTATTTCTGGCTAAATTAACATTCAATACTTATTTTAACCATTGCTAATCTCTTACAACTTTTTATTTTTCTTTTTAAATATATTTTTAATATATTGATTATGCTATTACAGTTGTCCCATTTTCCCCCTTCACTCCCCTCCACCCTGCCCACCCTCTCCCACCCACATTCCCCCCTTTAGTTCATGTCTATGTGTCATAAGTTCTTTAGCCTCTGCATTTCCCATACTCTTCTTGCCTTCCTCTGTCTATTTCCTACCTATTGTCTATGCTACTTATTCTCTGTACCTTTTCCCCCTCTCTCCTCCTCCCACTCCCCTGTTGCTAACTCTCCATGTGATCTCCATTTCTGTGGTTCTGTTCCTGTTCTAGTTGTTTGCTTAGTTTGCTTTTGTTTTAGGTGTGGTTGTTAATAATGGTGAGTTTGCTGTCATTTTACTATACATGTTTTTTATCTTCTTTTTCTTAGATAAGTCCCTTTAACATTTCATAATAATAAGGGCTTGGTGATGAACTCCTTTAACTTGGCCTTATCTAAGAAGCACTTTATCTGCCCTTCCATTCTAAATAAAAGCTTTGCTGGATAGAGCAATCTTGGATGTAGGTTTTTGCCTTTCACGACTTTGAATACTTCTTTTCAGCCCCTTCTTGCCTGCAAGATCTCTTTTGAGAAATCAGCTGAGTCTGATGGGAACTCATTTGTAGGTAACCGTCCCTCATCTCTTGTTGCTTCTAGAAGTCTCTCCTTCATTTTTATCTTGGGTAATGTCATTATGATGTGCCTTGGCGTGTTCCTCCTTGGGTCCATCCTCTTTGGGACTCTCTGAGCTTCCTGGACTTTCTGGAAGTCTATTTCCCTTGCCAGATTGGGGAAGTTCTCCTTTATTATTTGTTCAATTAACTTTTCCACTTGTTGTTTTTCCTCTTCCCCTTCTGGTACCCCTATAATTCGGATGTTGGAAGATGTCCTGGAGGTTCCTAAGCCTCTCCTCATTTTTTTGAATTCTTGTTTCTTCATTCTTTTCTGTTTGGTTGTTCCTTTCTTCCTTCTGGTTCATTCCATTGATTGGAAACCCAGTTTTCTTTCCATCACTATTGGTTCTGTGTGCATTTTTCTTCATTTCGCTTATTGTAGCCTTCATTTGTTCATCTAATTCGTGACCAAAATCAACCAATTCTGTGAGCATCCTGATTACCAGTGCTTTGAACTGTGCATCTGGTAGGTTGGATAACTCTCGTTTGCTTAAAAGCACTGGCCGAGGGGCTTTCACTTCTGTTTGAGCCATCTTCCCCCGGTCTTTGGTCTGGTCTCATCTGTTATGTAAGAGGGGCGGAGCCTTAGGTGTTCGTCGTGGTGGGGCACCTCAGTCGCTGGGTTGTGACGTTGTTTGTGGGGGTGGGGTCCGAGAGGGAACAATGGCGTCCGCTCTGCTCTCTCTAGGACTTCAGTCCCCTCCGCCACTTCCCACAAGCAGATTGGGCCCTTCTGGTGCTGGCTCCCGGGCGGGTGGGTTTGTGAACTTTCTAGGACTCTGTGGGTCTCCCCAAGGAGCCTCCTGTGAGGCTGGGAGGTTCTCCCAGGCTCAACTCCCACAGGTGTTTTCAGTCGGTGCCTTTAGGCTTTGTTTCCCAGCACTGGGGCCCTGGGTTGCTCGGTCTGTGTCACTGCCCATATTCCCCTGGTTTATCTGCACTCAGATGTGTGGCTGCGGACAGCCAGCTGCCTTGCGTGCCTCACTGGGTCTGCTCCTGGCCTCCTGTGCCCAGGGTCTGCCACTGGTCTGTCAGCTGCCCCCACGCTTCTGGGGTCCGCCAACTGCTGCCTGCGCCTCGCACGCCAGAGTCTGCCAGCCACCGCTTTTTCCTGCCGGTACCCCTCCACTACTCTCCGTAGGCCTCCGACTCCGCCCCTCTTACCGGTCTGGATGTACGGTAGTCAGACTTCTGTTTGGTTCATTTCTCTCTGTTCTGGTTGTTTTTTTGTTTCTAAATTGTTGTTGTTCTTAGTTTTGGTTGTGGGAGGAGGCACAGTGCGTCTACCTACGCCTCCATCTTGGCCGGAAGTCACATTTTAAAAACATGTAGTACCTGACTATTTATTTAATCAGGGCACTGACCTCTTTTCCTTAGACTGTCAGATTAAAAAATAACAACAGCCAACACAATAGCTATCCAGTGTGAATGAGTCAAAATTACACCTATTTCTTGTCAGATTAGCAAAAATACACTATATTTTTTGGTGTGCTTCAGCATTTTAGTAATTAGTTTATGTGTGCCATGGAATGAGAAAAGTTTAAATCCACCGGTTTATACCTTCATTTTGCTGGAGTGCATCCTCAAGTAGCTTCCTGAGAAAGGGTGCATAGGAAAGACAGCTTAGATCTTAGGTATTGATTAGAGTTCTGTTTCTGAGAACAGAAACGCACTCTAATCAGTTTAATCAAAATGCAATTTATTATTTGTTAGCCAGTTCCCATAATTCAGTAAGGTCTGTACCTCCAACATCATTCCTTATAAGAAAAATAAACAATCAGAAAGTTTGTTCTGCCAAAATTGGTCATAGGTTTCAAGTACCCCCTGGCACACTGCAGAGTACTCTGGAGGGGTGTACATCCTAGTATGAGAAAAACAGGCCTAGATTAGTGGCTGCATATTAGGACGCATTGGGGAAGGCCAAGGTGCATTGGGAGTGCGAACTATTTACTAATGAAACTCATTTGCCTGCGGGGCCTGCTTCAGCCCCGTAAACCTGCCATTGCCGGCCTGCCATTGCCGGCCTGCGGGAACCTGCTTAAGCCCGGTAAACCTGCCAAACCTGCCTGTCTTAGTGGGTCAAGTAGCCCAGCATATAATGGATAGTAGGGTGACTTGATGTTCCATGTTCAGGCATTCAGACCTCACTGGCGCTCAGTAACAAACCAGTGGTTTTTCAAAAAGACAATAGTTATTTGCTAAAGAAAGCATGGATTTGCTTTATGCTCTCAAGGTTCTCTGTGGGCACCCTGTGTCCTCCGATATGGCACAGACCCCTTGTAGACTATTGGAGGCACTGGACCACAGAGGTGAATCCAGAGTGCTTTCTGTAGCCTGGAGCAGCTGGAGCGGATTCTGCTGCTCTGGCTGCCACTGGAAGCTGGTAGTGTTGTGAGTCACTGAATGATGGTTCAGAGTAGCAATCCCAAACATTGCTATATATTGGTGAAGCCATCTTTGGAAAATATACTCTGCCACAAATAGGAAGCATCAGTTTTTTCATCACTATCTATCGGTCCTGGTTCTAGGGGACTTGGGAACAGAGCTTATTGGCCTCATACAGAGATGATGGTTGTAATATTTCATTGAATATTTATACATACACACACACATTGGATTTGTGTATCTTACAGTGCACAATACAATGCACAAAAAATAATGTCATCAAAGAGGCATATCCAAGTGCATGCATGAGCATTTAACAAACTTACTTCATTTCAGGTTCTATATGGTTATGAGAGGATTGGCCATCTCAAGGAGTTTACATTATGACTATAAGCCACTGAGCAAATTTTTACGTGTACTGTACTGCCATACTTGTTACAAATAATAACTGTCGAGCTTCTTCCAGATTAAAACTTCTGGTTTGGGTCTGACTTCTATTTAGAATTGACCTTTACATTTGGTAAACAGTGTATTTTTATTTTCTAACTCTAAAGCTGAATGAACTATTTTCTCTTGAAAGTGGAATGTCGTTTCAAACTTTTCTTGGCTTTAATGATGTCACAAGTCTTAGCAGTCTGCTCAGATCCAGAAGTTAAGTGAATATTACTAAGTTAACAAAAATGCAGATGCAGTATTAACACATGATAACAAGCTGGAACTGAAAGAGCATTGGCGAGCCGGTGGAACACTCTGCAGGAGGCAGTGAGCAGCTTTTCAGAGCAACAGGTAAGAGGAGAAGAACAATTCTTCAGTGAGTGGTAGTTGAGGTAATTTGGGCATTTTCTGTTGCCATCCCCCACGCCCCCTGTGCGCTGGCACATTAGAGGACTCATTCTTTCAGAACATCCATGCGCAGAGTCTCTGCATATTGTGTTTCTTCTTGGAATGTCGCCTTCCAAACCCGTTCACTGAGAAGCGAATTGCAGGAAGACACAAATCCCAAGTCATCTCTTCTGTGAGGCCTCTCAAAATTTCAAAACTCCAAAGCCAAATCTTCATTTCCTCTTCTGTAATCCCAACACCCTTTGTGAATATGTCACTATTACTACCCTGTGTGCTTCTGGGAAGGGGGGAAGGAAAGTGGTAAGGAGCGAGTCATATCTGATGTTTGTTTCCTATCCAGTACTCACCAGTGGAGAGTGGTTTGTTGCCTAAATTATCATTTCTAAAATCCTGTCATTCTGAGGGGAAAGAGCCATTAAAAATGTAGATTCCTAGTCCTACTGAGTCAGACTGTCAGAGGTGGATCTTTCTGACCAGCAATCCACTGGTCTGTGGAACATGCTTTGACAAATACTCTTCTGGGCTGAGCACCAGTCTGTTCCTGCCCAGCCCAGGGAGCTGTCAGAAGAGCCCATTGTAGCTTCTCCTCTTCTTAGTCTTGCTCTTCATATTTGCTAGGCCATTTACTTCACCTTCAAATTCTTCCACAAGATTATTTTCATTTATCTTTAGGATATGGATATACATCCTGGAACCACCTGCCCTAGAACTTTTTTAGCTGATGTATAATTTCATAGTGTTTTTTCAGTTAACCTACATTCATAAGCTGTGTGTGTATACATGCTTACACATGCAATTAAAGAAGTCTTGAAGTATGTGAAACATTGTGGAGTTTATAAATGGCTCAGTTACACTTTCTGTTCCACAGAGCTTTTCTGAAAAACCAGAATCATCTGCTGGCAGGAGGGCCCCTTGTAGTATAGGCTTCCTCCGCTAGACGAGTGTTCCAGGAAAGCATCTATAGCCATGTACCAGCTGGTGTTCTTGTGAGAGGCTGTGTTTGGCTTCATTAAATTTTTTTGGAAGACTCTTTCAATGCTATTGCCCATTTCATGATGGGTAATCTATGAGTGCATCTGCCCACACTGTGCTGAGTGCTCAGTCTTTGACCAAAAAATGACATGACCCCTGTGCCCCACCCTCCCTATGCACTCGATCTTGTCCTAAGCAACTTTTGTTTTGTTTTCGTGGATGAAAAAAGTTCTCAAAGGGAAATGTTTTGCTGATTTGGAAGAGGAGAAACAAAAAAACCAGCAGAAGCACTAAAAGGCATTAAGACTGACGAGTTTAAGAACTGTTTTGAGCAGTGGAAAAAAAGTCTCAATAGGTGTATTGCATCAAATGGAGAGCACTTTGAAGGTGACTGAAGTTTAAACTTGTAAGAATAAATAGTTATTTATAAATAAATTCCATTTTTTCTAAGTTACAAATCATAGCTGACATGGACATGTCTTACAGGACTCCAGAAAATGGAGGGGTTTTGGTATGAAATGTAATTAGACCTGTGTTCTAGTAGGTGATGTTTTAAGAATTCATTTCTAACCAGTTTTACTTTGGAAATTATTTAATCAGCCAAACACATTCAAATACTGTGTCTTTCGATACTATGCTCCCTGCCCAAGTGAAGTCGAGAAAGAAACGGGAGAAAAAAGCCAATTTCTCATTTCTGTATCTTAGATAATGCCTGACATAGAACCCAGTCCCCAACGTTTAGTTAAATGGATCGTGTGTTTTGTGCAATGGTTTTTTAAAGTGACTCAGTAAAGGAAGAAAGTGAATTCTGCCTACTCTACCCACATGATTGAAACGCAATCCTTAAGACACTTATCACACAAAGAACCCACACAAGAAGGGTTCTATTAAAATATGAATCCACAGTGGCAGGGTGAAAAAGCATGCCATTATAAATCTTGACAAAACCTAAAATAAGATAGTGGAAAATAAGTAATAACAAGCATGTAATCAAAGGTTCCACATCCTGTGGTAGTAGTGACTTCCCTTCATAAACTCGCTGGAAGCCTTTGCCTCAGTGTGTTCAGAATGGCCCAGTTGATCCCGTCAGCTTCGCTCAGGCATGCAGAAGTCCATTTTTCCCCCTAAAAGGTAGACATTAAACAAATATATCACATGCCTTTTTTTCTTCCTGACTTTTTAAAGAAAGTCATTTCATGCAAGTTTAGGCAGCAAATGACAACGATTCTGGCAAAGGTTACTTGGGCAGTAGTGATTTTAGAAGTTAGGAAATGCTGCCTTTGCAAATGAAAAACAGAAAAGGTCAGGAGTTTCTCAGAGGGAACACTCATTGTCCTACATAACCAAAGACAATGTGTTTGCAAATTCACGACAATGTGTTTGCAAATTCACGTAAGTGAAATTACATCCATGGCACAAAAACCCAGCCCTGGAGCCAAACTGAGACCAGAGGGAACAAGCTGAGACTTACAATGCATTTCTCTGAGGGCAACAAAGGATTAAGTGAGTCTGCCTTGGCCCATGCTTCCTCAGGAGGACTATATCAGTTTCATTCCCAAAGACTCATTACACCGGTTCTCCAAGAGAGGGATGCAAAAGTCAGCTCTTCTGCCTTACCTCAACATCAGGGAACTCCAAAGAGAAAACTGGGAGGCCCCAAAGGGAGGGACCTGGGAGGCAGTGTTGTGCAGTGGTTGAGAACACTCTGCAGTCTGAATTGCAGTTTTCTCAAACACCCCCTGCCCCTCCATTTTCTCATCTATAAAATGAGGGCGATAACATTTGCTCATCTGGATTAAATGAGAGTCAGATTAATGCTTGACCTATAGTCAATGTCAGCCATGATGATGATGATGATGATGATGATGATATGTTATACATTATTCTTTGTGCCCCCACCCCAAAGGGGAGAGATTCATGATAGGCCTATTATTGCATTATAGCTGTATCGTGATAGAGCTATTATTGGATGGTTGTCCATCAGCCTTGGACAACCTAGAAAGGAAAGGAGTTTCAATGACTGAATTTTTCTTTTTCATTTTTTTCCCTAGAGTACTGTTTTGAAATTTCATTTATAGCTTATTTTAAAATTTAAAAAATCTACACTCATCCCCTTAAGCAGAATTGAGAAGAGATCTAGGAGGAGTCTGAGATTGGCTTCACAGAAATTTTAAAGACAAACCAACTAGAGAATCAAGATAGAGGAAAATGAACAATAATGATTTTTAAGAACATAAAGTTTAGCCCTCAAAATATTTTCCTTTCAAGGCGACGTGAGCTTTAAAAGTTGCTAGAGTATTATCAGTTCATCAGTTAATCTGATACCCTTTGGGAAGAATGCAGTCCATGAAAAGAATACCTGGACTTTGATCTTGGGTCCTTTTCCCCAGTGAAAAAAGTGCTTTGCTTCCAAAGGTCCATTCACACTGGCTCAAAGTTTCCTGAAGGCAAAAAACGTTTCTTTTATCCCACATAAAACCAGGACATACCTGATACAAGCTGGACATGCTCAGTGGAAGCTTTTGTCTGACTTTTTCAGGAACACGTGGGTGTGAGTCTCCTGGTCACATCAGAGTGACTGTCATTGAGAAGAGGACTCAACTTGCAAAATTTTAAAATCTGTGTTAATTATACTCGGTTGTTAGTTGTTAGTCTCTAAAACGTTCACCCCTTGTGTGGAGTCTACCCACTGCAGAGAGGGCTGTGATGAATTTTTAGGGTTTCACACCCCACAGCTTCTACCTCCAGATCGAGAAATGTCTCCTTCCTGCGCGAAGAGCACAATCAGCTGACACCCGTTCTCCCTTCATAAACTAATTTACCATGGTATGAGAAAGAAATGCCTTAGTAGAAGGAAAAGAAATGTCCAGCACATTATTGGAAATAAGCAATAGAAAAATCAGGGTCCCCTTCTGAACATTTCCTTAATACGAAGTACAGGCCCCCAGGAGAGGACCCCCCACGAATGGCCTTTTTTCTGGCTGGACCGGTGACTCAGTCACGCTTCCCAGCCGTATCCCCAGCAGGCAGGATCTCTTCTGGGAAGAAGACTGCAGTTGTGTTTGTAGCCCTTCCTTCTGCTGGAAACTTTCTTGGAGTACCTCCAAGAAGAGAATCATGGAAATGCAGAGTTAGAAATTATTTGGGAGACCGTACACATTAGAAAAAAGTGAAATCCAGAAGAAGGACGTTGTTTATTCAAGCCCAAATGCCTAACAAACAGTAGGACTGGAGCCCTATCTGATCGTCACCATTGCTTCTAAGGCCCCCTGCTTTATGCTTTGCAAAAACTCAGAATGCATAATTTTACAGGAATTTTCAGTGTCTTACTGTTATGAATAGAAGTGGGACTATATATGCAGAAGATAAATATGCAGTGACTCAGTCATTCAATTACTGTTTGCATAATGTGAACTTGCTATTTGAGGCTGTGCAACCTTTTGGTGTCTCTGAGGGCCACACTGGAAGAAGAAGAGTTGTCTTAGGCCACACATTAAATACACTGTGACACGTAACCATAAAAAAAAATCTCATAATATTTTAAGTAAATTTACGATTTTGTGTTGGGCTATATTCACAGCATCCTAAGCCACATGTGGCCTATGAGCTGCAGGTTGGACACCCCTGCAAAATAACCAAATTTACTAAAATTTAAAATGTGTTTATATTGTTTATTTTTTAAAGTGTTTAATAACTGTAAAAATAACTTTGTTATCTGAATAAAAATATACCTAGGTATGTTGTTATTTATTTTAGTATGGTTGCTATACATTTGTTGTAATAGTTTCAGGTGTACAATATAGTGATTCAACATTTTTATACCTTACAGTGTGATCACCCCACTAATTCTAATAATCACCTATCACTGTGCAAACTTATCACAGCGTTATTGACTGTGTTCCCTGTCCGTTTTTACCCCCCACCCCCACCCGCTTCCTTCTGGGAACCGTCTCTTTGGTCTTTGTTTCTATGAGTTTGTTTTTGTTTTGATTTGTTTTGTTTGTTCATATTTTGTTTTTATAAGTTCCATATATAAATCAGATCATACAGTATCTGTCTTTCTCTGCCTTACTTATTTCACTTAGAATAATATTCTCTAGATCCATCCATGTTTTTGCAGATGTCAAGATTTCGTTTTTTATTGCTGCTGTGTACTATTTCATTTTGTGTGTATATCTATAGTATATATGTATATGGCTGTGTGTATGTGTGTGCCTATATGTGTGTGTGTGTATATCCCATCTTCTTTATCCATTCATCTGTCCGTGGACACCTGAGTTGCTTTCATATCTTGGCTATTATAAATAATGCTGCAGTGAACATAGGGATGCCTATATTTTTTTCAATTAGTGTTTTTGGTTTCTTCGGATAAATACCCAGAAGTAAAATTGCTGTGTCATTAAGTGTGTTACTATTAGTTAATTCTACCCACATTTTGAAACTTCACTATTTCCAGGCATAGGTCTAAGTGTGAAGATACAGAAAAGAAAAAATAATAGCCCTTGTTCCAGCTAGCCATTCAGACAAGTATGACCCTGTGTGACTCTCGCTGTGATGGTGAAGGGTACCGCACCTATGGCCACACAAATGAGGGGGGCTTAACTGCAGAATAAGAAGTGGAAGCCTCCCCCAAACAGGTCACATCAGAACTGCATCCTGAAAGAAGGGAACTAAGGAAAAGGCATTAAAAGGAGAAAGAACAGCACGTGCCAGACAGGGAGCTGTGACAGCATGTGGCAGATTTGGGGAGTAAGAGCTTCTATGTGGCTGTGTCCCAGGCCTAATTGAGGACAAGGACAGGCAGGGATCAGATGAGCTTTTTACGTCATGCTAAAACGTTCGTATTTTACCAGAAAATAATGGGAAGGTTTTGATACAGTATGTGCTCTAAAATAATATGACTCATTATACTATGAGGCTAAAAGATTTTTTTTTGCTCCTTAAGATCAGAAACCTTGGTAAAACATCTGAGAATACAATATGATAAAATCACCAGAACCTAATTCCAATTATAGAGCTGACAGAAATCTCAGTATCCTCATCTGTAAAATGGAGATCGCTATAGGCTTGTTGTGAGAAGTTCACGAGTTAAAGCCTGAGAGCATTTATTGCAGTGTCTGGCACATTGTAACCACTCAGTAACTACAAGCAGGCATTGCCTTCATTGTGATTGGCATCATTAGAAAAGACTGAATTGGAGAAAATGGATGAGAATACTAAGGGATAATTTTAACATCTAAAGTTAAGAGTAATTTTCCGATTCTGCTGAATCTATATTGCTTAGAGTAATAGAGTCACTTCAGAGCGAACTACTTTGTCAGAGGCATGGCAGGAAAAGGCACTGGTTAGCAAAATGCACTGATTATGTGCTTGAGAGGAACTTTTCTGCTGATTTCGTTGTCCAAGAAAATGTAAAAAAAGAAAACTAGACTTTCAGCTTTTGAGAGCAGTATCTGAGGAGAGTACATGCTTGATTTTTTCAAGAGAGAAGAGGAAAATATTAATGTCCATTGAAAGAAATTGGAGGTAAAACTAACTTTTTCATTTGCTTCCCTTTGTTGGTTGGCAGGCTCTCAAAAGGAGAAAATATGCTTTTAGTTTGCTATTAGATTGTAAATAGCTGCTTACAAGGTATCTTTATACTGTAGGACTGTAGGTTAGTTTTTCACTGTATTTTGTTATTGGAATGTTTTTTGTAATTGTGCCAAATTGAAAATTTGAAATATGCAGCAGGTCCTCGAGTAATGTCATTTCACTCAATGTTGTTTCATTATAATGTTGATATCATAGGGACTTAGCTCTTGTTTATATCAATTAACCTATGGTAAAATTAGTGTTGCTACATGTGGTTTGGTAGAATTCCAAGAACCTATTAATGATATTAAGTGAGGACTTAGTATATTTTAGCTATTTAAATTTTGGACTCAACAACCATCAGCAATCGTATTGAATAGAAGTCTGACAACTACGGAATTAAAGAAATTACATCCATCCAGACTGGTTGGAGTGGTGCAGACACAGAACACACTGGTCCCACATCCATGTGTGGTGGATAAAAATTTGGGAGGAATATCTTGGGAGTGAAGAGTCCCATCCCCACACCAGGCACCCCAGCCAAGGCTTCTAGTGCCAGGAAGATTAATCCCCATAACTTGTGGCTGCAAAAACCAGCAGGGACTGAGTAGAAGAAACTTCTGGAATCCCGAGCAGTTCCCCTTAAGGGACCCACACACGTATTTATTCAGACTCACTCCCTCTGAGCTCTAGCAGCAGGGTAGCAGCTTGAAAGTCACCAGTGGCAAATAGGAAAGAACTGAAGTGCCTGGCATCAAGGCAGGAGCTGAGGAATAGCTTTCTCCCAGACAGAAAAGCAGGCAGAGGTTATTGTCCTTTTTCTGAGCCCTCCCCAAACAGAGCCACAGAGCTGGCAGGTGGATCTCATATCTGAGACTCCATCAACGTAGCTTACACTTTTTGCCCTGCCCTGGAGATCCCCTGAGACTCCATCCCACCCAACTTATGGGCCCACCCAAACTGTTAATTGTGACTTTTCTATATGAATGGCTGGTCTTGACTATGCTTCACAACTTCCTAAATACTCTCAAATAAGCAACAGCCAACTTCAGTGAGCCCCCACTCCCATACCTCTTACTAAGTGGCCCCAGGCCCAGCACTAGCAGCACCCAGGCTAGATTCACAACTTGACTTCACCTGAGAATCTCCAAGCCCTACACAAGTAGCAGCCATCTCAGATTGCTTTATAGCTCAGGCAGGGTGGCCCCAGGCAGAACACAAGTGGGGGCTGACCTTGACATGAACCACCTAGGAAACCCCAAGGCCAGTGCACCCAGTGGACAGCTATAGACCACATTAGAGCACCACCACCCTGCATCTGCACAGCTGATCCTCCATGGAGGGCAGAGGTTGGTGGTCAGTGGTCATAGCTAGTTCTTGCAATTTGAATGGCCAGGGTAAATCCTTGTCATTGACCTGCCAACAGCAGTCAAGGCTCAACTACAAGAGGAGGGTATACTCAGCACACTTGGTGGGCACACCTCAAGTACCCAGCTTGGGTGATAGCAGAGGCTGTGCCACTGGGTCCTACAGGATACCTACTACATTAAGCCATGCTATCAAGACAGGAAGTCATAGCAGCTCTACATAATACATAAAAACAAATACAAGGAGGCTGTCAAAATGAGGAGACAAAGATATGTGGCCCAAATAAAAGAAGAGACAAAAAGTCCAGAAAAAGAACTAAATAAAATGGAGATAAATAATCTCTCAGATGCAGAGTTCAAAACACCGGTTAAAAGGATGCTCAAGGAATTTGGTGAGGACCCCAACAGCATAAAAAAGATCCAGTATACACTAATTGAAATGAAGAAAACTATTAAGGGAAACAACAGTGGAGGGGATGAAACCAAGAATCAAATCAATGTTTGGAACATAAGGAGGCAAAAAACAACCAATCAGAGCCATAAGAAGTTTCCCCCCGAGAAAAAGCGAGAATAGTGTGAGCAGTCTCTGGGCCAACTTCAAGTGTTCCAACATTTGCATCATAAGGGCGCCAAAAGGAGAAGAGAAAGAGCAAGAAATTGAAAATCTATTTGAAAAAATAATGAAAGAGAACTTCCCTAATTTATTGATGGAAATAGACATGCAACTCCAGGAAGCTCAGAGAGTCCCAAACAAGATGGATGCAAGGAGGCCCACTTCAAGATACATCATAATTAAAATGCCAAAGGTTAAAGCTAAAGAGAGAATCTTAAAAGCAGCAACAGAAAAGCAGTTACTTCCCTACAGGGGAGTGTCCATAAGACTGTAAGAAACCAGTTTATTTCTCAGGAGATTGCTCCACTCAGCAAAGCTATCATTTAGAACTGAAGGGCAGATAAAGAACTTCCCAGACAAGAAAAAACTAAAGGAATTCATCATCACCAAATCATTAGTATATGAAATACTAAAGGGACTTGGTTAAGAAAAAGAAGAAGATCAAATCTATGAATAATAAAATGGCAATAAATACATATCTGTCAACAATTGAATCTGAAGAACAAACTAAGCAAGCAAGAAGAACAGAGATAGAATCATGAATAGAGAGCATTTTGATGGTTGTCAGATGAGAGAGAGGTGTGGGAGAAAGGGTGAAGAGGTGAGGGGATTAAGAGGGACAAATAGGTAGTTACAGACTAGCCATGGGGATGTAAAGCACAGTACAGGAAGTGAAGTAGCCAAAGAACTTACATGCATGACCCATGGGCATGAACAATGGTGTGGGCATTGCCGGAGGGAGTGGGTTGTGCTGGGTAGAGGTGCAAAGGGGGGAAAATTAGAACAACTGTAGTAGCATAATTAGTAGAATGTAATTAAAAAACAAAAAATAGAAGGATACATTTTATGATATATGAATTGCATGTCAAAAAATAGTCAAAGTCTCCTCAAAAAAATTAAATTTGGCTGTATTAAAAATTAGGTAAGTTAGAAAGATTTACTATCTGCAGAATGCCATCTCTCTCTATAAAAATGGACTATATTTCCATATTCTATAGAATAACAGGTTTACTTTTTGTTGTTCTGTTTTGTTAGTGCTCCTATATTCCTCCCTGTAAGAGAGAAAATCAGAAGAACTTGGAAAGTGTCATGAATTGGCAACAGTACTGGAAAGATGAGATTGGTTCCCAGCCATTTACTTGCTATTTTAATCAATTCCAAAGGTAAGCCAATATTTACATGTACTTATTAAAACTGTTTGTAGTCTTTGTAGTTTTATATTATGTAGTATTACATTAATAAGTCATAGGTTGTGCTTTCTTGAATATACAACGTGGAGATTTCTTTCCAGCATGTAGTTAGGGGAGCCCCACCTTGCTCTATAGGATGGAAGGCATGTACAGAATCTGCAGGCAGAGAGAGAGGGAGAGAGAGAGGGAGGGAGGGAGGGAAGGAAGGAGGGAGAGAGAGAGAACTTCTGTCATAGATCTTACTCTCTGGATACACTAAGAAAGTGCCTTTAGGTAGAATCATTCTATCCTAGTAGTGTTCCCTGCTAATTACAGATTAATTACATAAGGTGAACAACTTTAAGATTCAAGTTTATCAGAGCATTGTTGACTGCATCAAATATCTTTCCATTTCTTTTCTTTTCTGATGAAGTATGAATAAAATGAGTCCATACCATTAAAACTTTATTTGACTTAGAAATCAAGTTATGCCATATAGTTATTGCTCCTTGGACTACAGCACTTCAGTACCCACCCAGATTAATCATGGTAATTTATTCACCAAACTTGAGTATTTACACCACCTTGCTGCACATCTCCATTTGGATGTTGCACATTTATGTCAAACTTTCTTTTGCTCCAGGGATTCCTCTCCTAGAAAATAGAACTATCATCCACTGATTTACCTAGACTAGAAACCTTTTGAGTGATTCTTAATTCACTTTGCTTTTTTTGTACTCTATAACCTGTGTTCACCATTGATTGTACCCCTGTGATGGCTGTTCTGTGCCTGCCCTGGTCCCACTGTCTTAGTTTGGATTTACATTATTTCCCAGCTCCACTGATGCACTAGTGTTCTAGCAAGTCCTTCCATCTCCACCCTGCCCCCACTGCAAACCATTCTGCATGCCTCTGTCAAGGTAATCCTTCTAAAACCTCAGACTAATCAGGTTGTTCCTTCTTGTTTTTGAGTGAAGTCCAAATATCGTGGCGTGGCCTATGTATCAGGTACCTATTGCTGTATGACAAAGCACTCTAAATGTAACAGCTTACTACAACAATTTATTATTTCTTACGATTTTGTGGGTTGTCTGGGAGGTTCATGTATTGGTCTCTCCTGGGCTCATGAGCAGTCAGATGCTGGCTGGAATAGCTGCTTGGCCCACAAGGCCCTCTTCTGCCATGTGCCCAGCACTCGAGGCCGGCTCAGATGAAGAACCTTGGTTCCTCTTCACCTGACCGCATCCTCTAGTAGGCTAGATCACCTTCCTATAATATGGTAGCTTCGTATATATTATGTGAGATCTATCTATATATTTATATTCGATACATATATACCAAACATTTGTGTACCTAGTATTATAATATTGATGTGTTATAACATTGATATGTTATAAATGTATCTAATAAATTAAGGCTTGACAGTGTATGATACTTTAGGGTTATAGGTTATATAATAGAGAGTGGTGAATTTGTAAACTGGAAAATAGCGTGGAGCTAGAATTCTAAAAGGTCATAAATGCCATACTAAGGAGATGGTCTTTGCTATACGGACAATGAAAATTTGTAAAAAGTTGTGTTTTCTTGAAACCAAAGACTGATGTTAACTAGACCTCTGATTTAAAAAGTAACTGGTGTGAGTGCTGAATGTGTAGTGGGAAGGAAGTGGAAATGAAAGGCAGGGAACTCTAGCTCAGTGATGGGGGCATACGGAAAGTACCGAGTGAAAAAAAAAATAGCATTTTTGAGTGGCTCTGATGTACCAATCATTGCAAATAACATTTTGGTTAGAACACCAAATTTCTTGCAATAATTCAAAGTCCTAACCCCATTTAACAGATGAGGAAACTGAGGCCCAAAGAAGTTAAAGAATTTGTCCAATGCATATGGCCATTAAGTGAAAAAAATGGAATCCACTTAGTCTGATTCCCAAAACCCCTCTATTAACCATCTGCTGGTCCTGATACAGCATTGTGAAAGCCTAAGCAAGAGCAGTGGAAGTGGAAGGATCTAAAAGGCCGTGTGCCAGCAAGACATTTTAGTTACACTCAACGAACCCGAATGACAATGTAAGTGATGAGGAAAAGGAAGGTGTCAAATCTGACTGGGTTTGAGAAAAAGACGGCCCAGCTCTCACTATGCCGAACTTGAGAGACTCATATCCAGAAGCTGCTTGAAAAAGTTAGAAATGTAGACTTCTAATTCAGGAGTGCAAGAGGTCAGCACCAGTGTTAATGCAGATCTAGGAATCTTTGGCACACAAGCTGTAGCTGAAGCACAGAAAAAGAACACATACCAGAAACACACAGAGAAGAGAAATACGACAGCATCTTGAGATCATCCACACTTAGGTGTAGGGAGAGAAGATGGGGAAAGTGGTCAGATGGTGAGAGGAAGTCAAAACAGAGTACTATCTTGGGAAAATTTTAAGGGTTTTTTTTTATTGTTCAGTTACAGTTGTCCCACGTTTTCCTCATTGCTCCCCTACCCTGTACCCCACCATAGACGATCCCTCGCATTGTCTATGCCCATGAGTCCTCTGTTCGTCTTCCTTTGCTTGCCCCTCCCCTTCCAAGGAGAAAGGGGTGACCCAGAAGGACTCCTGAGCAGCCACAGTTAGAAGTCTGGTGGCGATCATGGTGAAAGCAGCTTAGGTGCAGTCCTAGGACACAGGGTCAGAAATCATTTTATATTTTTCTCAGGTGAGAGTGTGAAGGCGTAAATGCGGAGTCCTCTTTCAAGAAGCTTTCCATGGCCAAAGAAAAGAGCGTGGGAGGAGGTGAGGAATTGAGAGGGAAGGAGGCATGGATAAAGAGGAGTGAGCCTGCCACCGACTAACACTGCTGAGAAAGAGAGAAACGCTGGACATAGGTAGTAAACAAGGCAAAATGGAACACACCCTGAAAACAGTGACATAGGATGAAATGAAAAGGTTAAGAAGTAGGGATATTGTTTCTGTGAGGCAGGAGTGGACCAACAGAATAGGCCCCCACCCACAGTCAGGAGGACAGTTGGGTGTCGAACCCGTGAATGTCTGAATTGGGCGATCTGTGCTTCCAGCCGGTGACCAGGGACCGGCTTCAGAATGCAGGCGAGCTTGACTTTTCTGATGGAAGCAAACAGGGTGCCCCGTGCCATGGGCTGTCCTGACTGACTGGGCTTGGTCTTCTTCTTCTTCTTTTATTTTAAGATTTTATTTATTTATTTTTAGAGAGGGAGAAAGAGAGGGAGATAAACATCTCCATGAGAGATGTCAATTGGTTGCCTATCACGCGTCCCCAACTGGGGACTGGCCTGCAACCCAGGCATGCGCCCCAACCGGGAATGGAAGCAGCGACCTTTCTCTCTGCGGGACAACACCCAGCCAAGCCACATGGGTCGGGGCTGGTCTTGGTCTTCTTAATAAACTTCCCCTCACTCCCATTCAGATGCCGAGTTCTCCAAAGGCTGCCTCCCCCAGACAGGGTTGCCTCCTAGGAGGGCACAGAGTCTGAATATCCTCAGCACCCAGTCAAGGACTGTTCCTCTAGAACAGTGAGAACTATCTGGAAAGCGCTAACCCTTCATTCTACACCATCTCTTTTAAGTTTGGTAACAGTAAAGTTAAGCCCATCATACTTCCCTCAGAATGGATACTCATTCCCGACTCATCACTTCACTGTCTCATCCCCAAACTGTCAGGGTGTAGATAGACTGGGGGTGGTCTGTCACAACCCAGCAGCTCTCGAGACACGGTTTGAAGTGACTCCAGGAAAACAGACGATGGGAGTTTGGCTCTTTTACCCTGACATATGAAGAGGAAACAAGAGTGCTGGTTGGAGGTGTGGAGCATGGCAGCTCCCTTGTGCCGTCTTCTCTCCGCACACGTTTTAACTACTGCTAAACTGCTAAATGTGAGACAAAGATAGACTTACTGTAGAGACTCCCAGATGCTCGCAATAAGATGAACTTTATATTTGAAGTAACCTTTAGGTTTCACTCACGTGCGGTAAATCAGGGAGAATAGTTGTCAGGTAGTTTCCATTTTCAAGAAAAGGATATTTTAAAAGTTGAAGACCGATAGTGGAGTCTTCGCTGTCCACTGTTTAAGCCTCATTTAGGAGAGCCACCACAGGAATAGAAGCTGCAGCTGTGCCTGCCGTGAGAGGCCGGTCCCCACACAGCCACCCCGCTGCTGCTCCCAGGGAGGCTGCCGGCTTGGTAGGGCCAGCGCTGGCCGCTTCCATTCCTGGCTTTCTCTCCTGACATTCCAGCTCTTCGTCTCCTCCAGTCTTGGGCTCTCGGTCTCCTCCTTAATGTGCAGGTTTCTATTTCACACATTTTCACACAGGTGAAGTCACACTTACTGCTCCCTCTACCATTTTTATTTTTTGTCTTTTATCCTTTCCCAGGCTTTTTTTTCTCAGCAAAACCTGAATTATACCCCATTACTGAGTATGTTTTGAAATCTTCATTCCAGTGCTGGAAAACTTCTCTGTGGCCTGTCTTCTCACACAATTCTCCTCTTTGTCTTTGCCTTAAATGGCTTCCCCTTGAAGGACACGTGTCCCTGGAAAATGATTACTCTTCAATTCCTTTCAGATCTAAGGGTCAGGAGGAGCGATCAGTCTTTATTTTTTCAACTTTTCCACTAATGGGGAGTATAGTGTTTTTCTATATAGATTTACTTAAAAAAAAAGAATTTATTTATTTATTTTTAGAGAGAGGAGGAAGGGAAGGAGAAAAACACCAATGTGTGGTTACCTCTTGCATGCCCCCTACTGGGGACCTGGCCCGCAACCCAAGCATGTGCTCTGACTGGGAATCGAACAGGCAACCTTTTGGTTCATAGGCTGGTACTCAATCTGCTAATCCATACCAGCCAGGGGGAAATTTACTTTTTTAAGCTTTATTTTATCCTTCTGAGTTTACAGAATGCCCAGAGCAAGCACACACACTCTCTAAACACACAAACCCAGCCACACCACCAGTGAAGTCTTGAATTCATCCCAGGGTTCAGTTCTTACTATTTATTTCTCATCCAGGTTGTTGAAGTGATCTTCAACTTGTCTGCCACCTTTGGTCTTTCTCTTGTCTGTCACCCACATAATACTAGATTTTGTTTTGCTTTATTTAAGCCTCTCTTTGAATTTGACACAAACCTGATTCAATATTTCTGTCTTTTTACTGTCCATAGGATAAACAGCATGCCCTTCTGATCCCAACTTCAACTTCTGCTATTTCAGTATGTGCCAGTCATGGGGAAACAAACAAACAAACAAAAACTGCATGAAAAAACAGACACGATCCTTGCCTTGACGGAGCTTATAGTCTCTCATCGCACCATTAGATAGATAATTACAGTGTAGGGTAAATGCTATGAAGTAAAAGCTGAGGATACAACTCTGAGATATTAAACAATGCGGAGAATTTCAGAGGCCTGTCTGAGTAAATTATAGTTAGGCAGAGACCAGAGGATGCCTCTGAGAGTTAGGAAGAAGTGAGGGGAGGAGCATTCCAGAACGAGGCCACACCATGCACGAAGGTTCTGAGCCTGCTGAGGAACTGGAAGACCAGCGGGTCAGGAGAGCTGTGAGTGAGGGGGTGGTATGAGCATTGCTGCTGGGGAGAGTAGGCAGGACTTAGTTTCTTGTAAATGCAGTCAGCAGCCAATGATAAGTTTTAGGTAGAGGGGTGGTGACATCTGATGTACATGTTTAAACTTGTGCTCTGGCTGTTCCTGTGGCTTTGGATTACTATCTGTTTCTCATGCACATCGATGCCTTTGCTCCTGTGCCTCTCCTCTTCCCTCATCTGGGGACACCTCCGCCTTTTACCCACCTAGGAATCAGCATACCACAGTGGTGATAGAAGGAATCCTGGACCCAGCGGCCCTCTGCTGTGTGTGTGGTCTTGGGAACATTGCTTTAACCTATCTGTGCCTCAGTTCTCTGGGGAAGGAAAAAGTAATAAGGGTGTTGTGAGGTTACCAGTGAGACAGTGTGTGCCTAACCTACAGTAATTTCCATAAAACTGTTCGCTATTATTTCATTACTGTTAATAAGATTTGCCTCAAATGTTGCTGTGTAACCTTCTCTCGCCTTTTCAGGTAAAATTAATGACTTCCTCTTCTGTGCTCCCACACTTTGGCGGTTGCTTTTAACACTGTTACAGAGTTAGCTGAGCACCTACCTTTCTCCTTTTCCAGATTGTGAATTCCCTAAGGGCCACCATGTGGCCTCGGGTATATGGGTTTACATTTCTCCTGTACCACTGATCAGCTCTATGACCTTGGGTTAATTGTACGACTTCTTGATTTTGGCTTCATCTATAAAATAACAGTACTATTATCTGTCTTAAGGGATTTTTTGGTTAAGGATCATACCTGTACAGTAGTGAGTACTTAGTAAATGTATGCCTGTTTCTTCCCTTGTTCTCTAAATTTCTAACAACTAGGGCAGAAATAACTAATCAGTGAATAGCCAGGTTATTCACAGGTTTTCACAGGTTGGAAGTTGAGTGGGGTACTGAATTGATAAATAATAGGGATTTTATTAATGAGGAAAGCAGTAGAATACACACAAAAATAACTAAAAGGAAGAGATTCTATTGATAAATATGTTGTACTTCTGATACTGAGCAGATATGTCCTAATTTTTAAGTTCATTTGAATTGTTTGTCTTGAAGTGTTTTTTTTTAATTAAATTTACCCATAGCATTTTAGAAAAAGACGAACATGATGGCCTGAGCTAAAATTGAATTGAGTGCAGAACACAATTTGAATGCTATTAAAATAAAAAAAGATTAAAAGCAATCAATTAGAAAAGGATTACTCACTTACTTAGGTCTTACTTTTCTTATCTGTAAAAGTTGATAGACTGATTAAATGATCTCCAAGATTCCTCTACACACTCAAGTTTTATGGTTTTGTGATTCTCTGATTCTGAAGGCTTATGCAATTACAACAGCTTAAGATACTAGATAAAATCCTTCTGGTGGAAGAGAAAGACAATTAGCAAGGCACTGAATTGAATGGTTTACAGTCTGCAGCCATCTAACAGAGAAGCAGACAGTCCTCCTACCTCAGCAACTGGAGTTTCAGATGATGACACTGAGTCATCAAAAAAGGTTAAATTTGGTTCAATACACTCTCCTTAAAAGGCAAGGAAATGTGTAATGCATTTTAATAAAGGTTTTTATCAATAATATTTTAGCATTTTATTACTTTTCATTCAATTCAAAATGTTAAACTTCCATTATTTGGAAAATTCACTTATGTAATTATCTGTTTCCTCATTTTGAAATAAACAATCTCAGTTTAGGTGCTGTAGAGTTCTTCCTGCCACAAAATAGCTCATCACTCTCCTACCACAGTGTTACCTTTTTTGCTGTCCTAGATTTCACCCATAAAATTATAACCATTTCAGTCATTTCCTCTTTCATTTATTCAACAAACACTTATTAATCACCTGCTACGGACCAGACAGCAGTGGTCAAAGACAACAGAACTTTGTCTTCAAGGAACTCACTGCCCAGTGTGGAAGACAAGTGTGTAAATAAGTGATTGGGGTGCAATATCTTAAGTGCCAGAGTGGTACACAGACACACAAAGAAAGAGTGTAGTACCTCGACCTACTTGGATGGAGATTAGTGGTGGAAAGAGAATAGCCTTTCCAGGGGAAAAGTGTAAGTTGAATTTTAAAGAATAGATAGGAATTTTTCCAATAAACTCAGAGATGGATGGGAATTTCGAGGAAATAACAGTATGGCCCAGACGGGTGTGGATCAGTTGGTTGGGCAGTGTCCCACAAACCAAAAGGCCATCGGTTGGATTCCTGGTCGGGGCACACGCCTAGGCTGTGGGCTTGGTCCCAGCCAGGGTGCATGTGAGAGGCAACCAATTGGTGTTTCTCTCCCTTGCATCCTGTCTCCCTTTCCCCTCTCTGGAAAAAATAAATAAATAAAATCTTTTTTAAAAAGAAAAATAACAGTATATGCAAAGACTTTGAGATTAGACTATTATGGGCAACTGGGAGAAAGTAAGAAGCCTCATACGCTTGGTGAGTGCATTTAGGGGAAAGGTGTTAGAAGAACCTAAAGCAGCTGAATCAGGTAATATGTGCCTTTGTGCCATGCTATTGGATTTAGACTTCATTCTCTGTGCAGTGAGGAGTGACAGTCACGTCTGTCTTTCAGAAAAACCAGCCTGGCAGGTAGACTAGATATAAGCCAGAGTTGGAGGTAAGGTGAGCATTGGAGATTATTGCACCAGTTTAGACAAGGGATGAAAAGAGCCTGGGCCAAGGCAGGCAGAATCAGTGAAGGAGGAAAGGAGGGTATGAACATGAGACATGAGGGAAGTGGGGTCCACAGACTTAGAGAACCACATAGTGCAGGACAGTAGAGAAGAAGATGGAACTGGATCATCTGGCTTCCTGTTTTGGGTGACTGTGCTCAAGGCAACATGAACTGGGAGGGTGGGCAGGAGCACGGTTTCTGGGAAAGCGTTAGCTTTCTGATTTAAGTTCCACCACCTTCTGTTTCCACTACCTGTATCATGGTAGAAAAGTGGATCAATGTGACTTGTTGCCAGAAATGCAAGAGCATTTGAGGGGATAAGCATAAGGATGAACATCCACACGGTTTAGAAGAGTAGAGCAAAATGATAGAAGGAACCAGCTTCCTGGCACTGGCATTGAGTAGCTGCCCCTGCCCTGCCTGCCTACCTCTGGATTTCTTATTGTGCAAGGCAAACACCACTCACATACCTCTGGATACGGTTGTAACCAATACGATGAAAAAAAATGTCCCATTGTAATTGATTATCGCACAGTCTTTGCATTCGTTTTGTCTTATGAAATCTTAGCAACAAATTTATTTTAATATATTTATATGTTGAATTTAATTGTTCCATTGGCTTCTAAGTTTTTCTTTCAGTTTTTATAGAACGAATTACAAAGAAACAAACATGTCTTTACCTCTTAGGATACAAATGAGGAAAATGTGCATATAAAGATGGGAACTGTCCTGGCTGCTGTGGCTGAGTGGGTTGAGAGCCAGCCTGCAGACCAGGGGGTCGCTAGTTTAATTCCCAGTTGGGACACATGCCTAGACTGTGGGTGGGTCCCCAGTGGGGGGTGTGCTAGAGACAACCACACATTGATGTTTCTCTCTCTCTCTTTCTCCCTACCTTCCCTTCTCTAAAAATAAATAAATAAACTCTTAAAAAAGGGAACTGATATTTTGAATAAATTCCATAGGGAAATTTTAGTGACTTTTAACTGAATTAATAAGGTACTAGATTTGATATTTGGCAAAAATTTAATATTTAATAGAGCTTTTTACTTTGTTTTCTATTTACTCTGAAAAAAATATTTCTTATAATCTCTCATTAGAGAAGAGACTGGTTCTGTAGTTATTTTTGAAAGGAACATACATAGTGGCTTTCTCTTTAGACATTGAGTCAATGATATATCTAGAGTCTTAAAATAACAAAAATGTGTATCTTGAATCCTACTCAGATTGAGTCTTTTCCATATACATTTGTGTCTGGTTCCCTATTTAGAGAGATTACATCAGCACTTAAGGCTCTCTTTGGTCTCAAACTCTGTACTCTTAAAAGAAAAAACAGCAATTGTGGCTTCTGCAATATGCTATGGAGTGTGTATGGAATCCATTCCAGGGTTCTTTGGAAGTCTAATGTCCATACATTCTGCAAATGTTGTTAATATAAACTTAAGAATCTGTTTTCTGATTATTGCATGTTTTTAGGCTTACAAAATACAGCTTTTATCTTCATGGCAATAAAGACAAGAATTTGATGTTATTAATCACTTCTCATTGAGGATAACCTGTGCAGCCATCAGACAAAGCTCCAAGGGCATCTGGGGGGAAGCTATACGAACTGGAGGACAAGTAGGTCGCAGAGTGCAGCGCTGTCGGATGATGGAATGCAGGGCAGGGCCGAGCATCAGGAGACTTCAGTTCTATCCATAGCTCTCTTCGTGACTCAGTCTATGACCTTGGGCTACTTACTCACCAGCTCTCGCCTCAGTTTCATCTCAGATGAAATGGGGCCAGGACTAGCCTCTAGCACATATTAGAGTGGATTGTGGAGCTCCTCTTCTCACAGACTCTCACATCTGGGAGGCATCTCCCATTCGTTTACTCCAACCCGGAGTGAATCCCCTCCGCAATGAAGAGTGTTTTTCCATTCTTTAACAACTCTGGTGATAGTGGACATCACCTCCCCCTGAAGAAGCCCATTCCTCTTCCAGACATTCTTAGTTTTCAGTGATTCATCTTGAGAAATAGCTAAGACAGGTGCATTCATATAGTCAGAAAGTCAATTAGAGGTTAACAGGGACAGGTGGAGGGGGCCATAGAAATGGGCGGTCCTGCTTAGTGGTTACAGGGTTTCCATTGGGGGTGATTAGAAAGTTTTGGAAATAGTAATAGTGATGGTTGCACAACATTGTGAATGTAATTAACACCACTAAATTGTGTATCTAAAATAGCTAACATGGCAGATTCAATATTATATGTATTTTACTATAATAAAAAATTTCATCTTCATTAGCACTCTGGTCTCAATGTGAAGGTAGATCATATTATCCAAGTTCTACGGAACAGAAAACAATCTTTAAGGTCATGTGACCAGGGAGGAGGAGGGCAAGGATCTGAACCCACATCCTTGACCCTCAGACCATAGGTGTCCTGAGTCCACCCTGCTGCCGCGGTTTGGAATGGACTTGTTCTCACCATTGGCGATATTATTCTTTTCTCACTGTGTCTTGACCTGGCCTGTGCAGGGAGGGGAAGATTTTTGCCACCAGTGTTCACTCTAGAGACTAAAACTCAGTTAATGAGGCATGGCATGACGTTAACTTTTCTGGCAGCCACAGCACAGTCTATTCCTACAGAGCTTATAATTAATAAACTTACTCCCTCCACATCTGTTTTATACTTGCTACTCTTAAAGCATGTTCCCTTCCATTCCTAAGTTTCTCTGAATGGTGTTCTAGACTTAAATGCAGACATTTACCATTTATCTATATAGTAAATGTATATTGTTGCTTTTTCACTGAGTGTTCCATGCTCTTATGCTTATTTTGAATCTTGATTGAAGGATGTATCATCTTTGTTATTTCTTCCATCATAAAATGTTATCCTAGTTGTAAATGGAAAGGACTTCAATCCCCTTATAGAAGTTATTGATAAAAATGCTGTGAAGGACTGGATTGTATATGTAGAGACCTGACGATCTCACTGGGGCCTTCTCTCTGGCTTTCCCCCATAACCAACACCTTCATGTAAAAAAGGGTTTAAGTATTTTTGTTTTGAATTGAATCTCATTGAATCTGCACAATGTCCCTACGAAGCATTATTGTCATGATGTTCATTTTATACATGAGGGAACAAGGCACAGAGAGGTTAAGCTGGAAAGTGGCAGAAATAGGACTTAAGACCCATGTGCTCTGCTTCCAGAGTCTGTGTTCACAGACGCTGTGTTGTGTTGCCACCGACACCAGCCCGTATTCCAGCCAATACTGGGAGAGGATAACAGGAGAGACTCTGTTAAATCTAGTCAGTGGGATTGCTACGAGATTTGTAAATGTACCGTTGGTGGCGGAATGATCTGAAATGCCAGGCCAAAGCGTGTGTCCCCTTGTATGTGCTGTATTTTCTCCCCAGAAACTCTTACTCCACACTCCTGTTCTTCTATGTCTGCTCAAAGATAATTCCTTTTGGTTTTCCCAGGCACACTTAAGTACTCCTTCTTTTATATTACCTCTGCACTCTGTACAAATGTTCACTGCCTTTTTAAAAAAAGATTTTATTTATTTATTTTTAGAGAGTGGGGAAGGGAGGGAGAAAGAGGGAGAGAAACTTCAATGTGTGAGAGATACCTCGATTGGTTGCCTCTCATGCAGCCCCTACTGGGGACCCAGCCCGCAGCCCAGGCATGGAATTGAACCAGTGCCCTGTCTGGAATCGAACCAGTGACCTATTGGTTTGCAGGCTGGCACTCAGTCCACTGAGCCACACCAGCCAGGGTTCACTTCCTGGTTTAAATAAGTTTTAAAACTTATTTCAGCAAACAACAAACCTCTAGAGCATCTAGAACCTGTGCCTGGGATTGTGCTGGGTGATGGGAACACAGATAGGAGCAGACAGCGTTTGTGTCCTCACGCTGACAGCCGGCGGGCCGGAGCCAATGCCAGGCAGCCCTGGAGCCGGCCACACTGCAGCCGTTCTGCAGATATGGTTGAAAGGCTGAGTGGAAGGGAATCATATACCAAGAAAGTCTTTCTAAACTCTCAAATGTGAATCTGTAAACTGTTTTTTGTGCTTTGGATTAAGAGAGGACTAATTTTGAGCATCATTGCTGTTTACTCAGTGATATTGTAGTGTCCGCAGCCTGTACCTGTGCATTTTGCTCAGCTAAGGTTAAATTGTGCTGTGGTAAACACCTGAAAGTCTCATCTCAGTAGCTCCTAAGAGTGAGAGTATATTTCCTGATGATAGTACATGTCTGGCGTGGGTCATAGATGCCTGGCCCCATGCCATCATCACTGCAGGACCCCAGTGAAAGGAGTGGCTCCTGTCAGGTACATTAATACTAGTCTTAGGTCAGAGGAAAAGAAAACAAATTTCCCTAAGAATACCCATGCCTATAGTGGTCAGTGACTTTCAAATTCTTTATCATGTTTAGTCCAAATATCTGATGGCTATTTACATGTATTTTCTTGAATTTGGAATATCACATGCTACCAGGATAAGAGTTAAGTTACTGGCATATCCAAGAGAAACTTCCAGATTGACTGATAGGGTCTTTTTAATGGCTCAAGTTTTACAAATTCTATTATTGTACCATAATTCATCACTTTAATTGCTAAGCATATTTTTCTTTAAAATATTTGTTCTCTAAACATATACTTATAAGCAATTCATCAGTTAGGAAAAAAGCTTTGCAATTAATGTAGCTAATTTTATTGTGCAGAAGTATTTCAATATCTGTTCAGTGCATTTTTACCAAGAGCAATAACTGCTTAATGGACTAAAAGAAAATTGTAAGCTGTTATTCATGTAGTCTTTACAGTATAATTTAGAGGGTAGGATGAATGATTCATTGCTAGCCTGGACAGAAATGCTAGCTTATTTCTTTTTTCCTATGTGCTGCAGCAAAGCATATGTCATCTGTTAAGTATTCTATTAACCCTGACCAGTGTGGCTCAGTTGGTTGGGCATTGTCCTGCAAAGTGAAAGGTCACCAGTTCGATTCCTAATCAGGGCACATGCCTGGGTTGCAGGTTTGGTTCCTGGCCGGGGTGCGTACAAGAGGCAACTGATCTATGTTTCTCTCTCACATCAACATTTCTCTCCCTCTCTTTCTCCCTCCCTTCCCCTCTCTCTCTAAATAAATAACTGTTTGGTACATAATACATTTTAATGAAATGGGTTTTTAACAATTGAGAAACTTCTAGAATGACAATATTACAATAGGAGGCATCCCTGTTTTCTTCAAGCTTTCATAATCAAAAAGATATGCAACTGATTCTTTTTGCCTCTACCCAGAATACATTGTTCAGATCCTTTCTTCAGAGTCGCCAAAAGAATGGAGCCATACTGACAGGAGAGGTATAGAAAATACAAATTGTGTTGTCTGGCTGACTTTTTTCCTTGAGGACCTAATTATAGAGAATTGGACTTAACCTAATCAGACATGAATGGTGATTTCCTGAGAGTAAGTTGTGGAATGAATTACTGTAGACTGAGTTACAGGATCTTTTCAGAGCTTTGGAAGAAGTAGAAAGTCTTTTTGCCTGCCTAGGCTCACTTGGTTGGGGCTCACCGGGGTGCTGGCAGCATTTCCGAGTGTGCTGGGTCTGAAACAGCGGCCTGCATGGGAGTAGCGGTGCCGGCAGGCAGTGTTGCAGGGGACCGCACCTCGGCTGGGGCGGGGCTGGTGAGCTGAAGGGACAGGAACTGTGAGAGACAGTGGTTATGTGCATGTGGGTTGTTTGGCCAGGCTAGAGATGGGTTTTAAAATAGCTAAGCAGGAAAAAAAGAAAATAAATTTTGTAACAACAAAAAGGAATAGTAAACATGATCACTTTCTCTTGAAAATTATCTGAAAATAGTTGGCACAATCTGTAAAAACACACGACTGTTTATGCAACTACATCTCTGATATTTACCATTCCAGACAAATATATGTAGACTTTGAAAGAATTCACATGAAGTCTGAGATCCTACTCCCCCACCCCTAGCCTTTGCTTAACTGAAACTTGGTGGCACTGGATTTTCATTCCTGTCTTATTCCACTAACATTTACTGAGCTCTCACTTCGAGCTTAGCACAGAGTGATGCTCTTTTCAGTGTGGGAACCACTGGAAAAACTGCAGGCTTTGTGGAGCTGGGCAGACCTGCTGAGACCTCTGTTCCTAGTGGAGGCATTTGCGTTTGAACCAAGGGTTGGTGAGCAAACCCTTGTGGCTCTGCACCTACTTCTGTTTTACTAGTTAAGGAATCTCTGCCATCTTGATGTTATGTCAGAAATTTTGGGGAAAATGTTTCTCAACCTCGTTTTAAATGCTACTTTTCATCTGCACACAATATGCCCAGTATTGTTCAGATGGTAAGAAGATAGATACATTGACATTTGGGGGGAATCCTTATGCACTTCATTTCCTTAAGAACCAAATTCCGAAGCTCTTGCCAGCCTTGCAGACGCCCAATGGAATCCCTGCTTATATGCATATTTTGGGAGCATCAATATGTTTGTCATTTTCTCCCTGGAAACGGTTTCTCACACCCACGTTGCAAGTGTGTGATCTGTGATTCTATCTCCTGCTAGTTTCTGTATCCCCTTTGCCTCCAGGGAAGGCTGAGAACATGATTTAGCTTAGGGAAATGATACAAAATGTGGTTATTAAAGTGATGTTTCAAAGGAGTCTTTTTCTATGTGCGCACTTCCTATCCTGGGTACTACCTATGACTCCATTCACCTGAAACACTGCAGCAGGTTTCAAAACTAGGATCGTAGAATCATAGTGTTGAATGGGCCCAGAAGACACTGGTTCTGTTTTAAGCCTTCGGATAGCATATTATTTAATTTTAAAGGGAGCCTCTACCCCATTTTTGAAGATTTTGAGAAAAAGGCATGTAATAATTTTGCTTAGTGATTATTCAGTCAGTGTTTGCAGCCTTTTGTACAAGGAGAACTTCTCTTTCCACTTTGGTATTTTGCTTCACAAAGTAAATAAGGGTCCTGTTGTCTTGTCGTAATCAGTGAGAGGGTAGTGGGATATGCTGATTTAAGTAGTACTGTTGTTTCCGGTCCCTTCCAGCCCCTGGCTTTTAGGGGCTGGAAGGCCCCTTTTGTGTCACTGTATTCTCAAACATGCTAGAGCACAAGCACCTTTTGATGTTTAAGATTTATTTCCTCCCCAGGAGGAATGGAAAAACAAGGATATTTGAAGCATTAACGCTCTAAGTCAACATTTCCACTTGCTGAGGTGGTTTCTCTAGGAGTAAGCATTACTCCATTGATGGAAAGTGGGTTCTGAGGGACTTCTCTTGGGAATATAATGGCACACCCATTTTACATCCCCATTTCTGACTGAAATCTCATTTAATAATGCAATCTTCATTTTTAAGAGAAAAATATAAATACATGGAAGAATGAAGGTCATTAGACAGTAGAATGGTTTGGGTAGAAATTGTAAAACTGTTCTTTCATAAAACAGTAAGTGAAAGGATGAGAAATCAACAGTATTTTACATGACATGAAGATCTGATCAAACACACCACATCTGAGTTTCTCTGCGTGGACATTCTGCTTCATTTTTTAAAAGATTTTATTTATTAATTTTTATTTTGTAAGTGTATTTTATTGTTATGTTATTAGAGTTATCCCAGTTTTTCCCCTTTTGCCCCCTTCCCCCTAGTACCCCTCTTCTCTCCAGCAATGCCCCCCTTAGTTCATGTCCATGGGTCATACATGTAAGTTCCTTGGCTTCTCCATTTCCTATACTATTCTTAACATCCTCTTATTTTGTTCCTACCAATTATGCTTTTTAATCCCTGTACATTTTCCATATTCTTTTCCTTCTCTCTCCCAGCTGATAACCCTCCATATGATCTCCATACTTACGATTCTGTTCCTGTTCCGGTTTGCTTAGTTTTTTTTTTTTTTAATTCAGTTGTTGATAGTTGTGAATTTGTTGCCTTTTTAATGTTCATATTTTGTTCTTCTTTTTCTTAAATAAGTCCCTTTACCATTTTATGTAATAATGGCTTGGTGATGATGAACTCCTTTAGCTTTACCTTGCCTGGGAAGCACTTTATCTGTCCTAAAGCTAAATGATAGCTTTAATGGATATGGTAATGTGGGTTGTAGGTCCTTGCTTTTCATCACTTTGAATACTTGTTGCCAGTCCCTTCTTGCCTGCAAAGTTTCTTTTGAGAAGTCCTCTGATAGTCTTATGGGCACTCCTTTGTAGGTAACTATCTTCTTTCCACTTGCTGCTTTTAAGATTTTCTCTTTATCTTTAATGTTTGGCATTTTAATTATGATGTGTTTTGGTGTGGTCCTCTTTGGGTCCAACTTGTTTGGGACTATGTGCTTCCTAAACTTGTATGCCTATTTCCTTCACCAAATTGGAGAAGCTTTCTTTCATTACTTTTTTCAAATAAGTTTTCAATTTCTTGCTCTTTCTCTTCTCCTTGTAGCATCCCTATGATTCAGACATTGGCACATTTAGAGATGTCCCAGAGTCTTACTATCCTCATTTTTTTTGAATTCTTGTTTCTTCTTTTTTGTTCTGATTCAATGTGTATTTCTTCCTTATGTCCCAAATTGTTGATTTGAATCCGAGCTTTCTTCCCTTCACTGTTAGTTCCCTGTTGATTTTTCTTAATTTCACTAAGTGTAACCTTCATTTCTCTCTATGCTGTTGCCGTACTCAATGAGTTCTTTGAGCATCTTGATCACCAGTGTTTTGAACTCTGCATGTGATAAGTTGGCTATCTCTGTTTTGCTTAGTTCTTTTTCTGGGGTATTGTTCTCTTCTTTCATTTGGGCCATATTTCTTTGTCTCCTCAATTTGGCAGCCTCCCTGTGTCTGTTTCTGTGTATTAGGTAGAGCTGCTTTGACTCCCTGTAAAAGGCACTCGTAAACTGTGTGGGACAGATCCTTAGGTAATCACCAAGGTGGGGTAACCCACTTCACCAATCTGTGGCTCTGTGTGGGGTGAGGGCTTAGAGACAGGACTGTGCTGCCACCTGGCTTCTGGGGGTTTGCCTGGCACTTGCCCCATTTCCAGTCACTTCACCTACTCCCTATATGTGACTGGCACCCTTCCAGCTGTTGCCCTGGTGTTAAATCCCAGAGTAGGTGGATTTGTGTATGTTTTAAGACTATGCGGGCCCTTTAAGCTGAGTTTCCTGAAAATCTGGCTGTTTCTTCCACTGCCCCAACCTCCACTGGTTTTTAAGCCAGAAGTTACGGGGATTTATCTTTATGGTGCTGGAACCCTGGGCTGTGTGGTCTGGCCTGGGGCTGGGATCGCTTGCTCCAAAGGTTTCCCTCCCAATTTTTATCTATCACACATTAATGTGGGACCATCCATACCTGGTTCTGCCACTACTACTGCTGCCTCTCCAAACCACACCACATCTCCTCACCTGTCTGCCGTGTCTCTGCATCTCCTCCCCTCCTACCTGTCTGGATCGATGTGGCTTCTTTAAATCCTTGGTTGTCAGACTTCCATGCAGTTCAGTTTTCTGACAGTTCTGAGTGTTATTTGTTTCAAGGTTTAGTTGGGATTCTTTCTGTGGTTGTGTGAAGAGGCAATGTATCTACCTATGCCTCCATCTTGACCAAAAGTCTATTTAGCTATTTTTAGAGAGAGGGAAAGAGAGGCAGAAATAGAGGGAGAGAAACATTGATTTGTGAGAAAAACATGGATTGGTTGCTTCTCTTACAGGACCCAACCAGGGACTGAGCCCATAACCCAGGCAACACCCTGACTGGAATCAAACTAGCGACCTTTTGCTTTGCAGGATGACATCCAACCAACTGAACCATACCAGTCAGGGCTCTACCTCAGTTTTCAAATTTAGACTTTTTTTTTAAAAAGATTTGAATAATAGTTAATGGAGAAAAAGTTCATGATGTGGCATAAGATTGTGGTTAAAATTAATGTGGAGAATGACTAGTGACATATTGGATCATGAAAGATCTGAGTAAAGAAGAAACACTTTGGAAACACTTGATGAGAAATAAAGTTGAAAAGGAAATAGCAAAGTTGTATTGCTAAGACAAAAAGGAAATCCTATAGAAAATAAGCAGGTAATTCTTCTGTTTTGTTCTCCTCTAAATCACTGATTCGATCCTCTGCTTCATCTAACCTGCTGTTATTCCTTCTAATGTATTCTTCATTTCAGATATTATACTCTTCATTTCTGACTGCTTCTTTTTTATGGTTTCTATATGCTTTTTAATGCTTGTTATCTCTTTGTTTAAGCTCTCACTGAGATTGTCCATTCTTTCCATAAGGTTCTTGAGCATCCTTATAACCACTGTTTTAAACTCCGAATCTGGTATCTTGGTTGCTTCCATTTCATTTAATTCTTTTTGTGGGGATTTCTTTTGTTCTTTCATTTGGGGCATATTTCTTTGTCTCCCCATTCTGTCTGCGTTTTTGTGTTTGTCTTTGTGTTAGGTAGGTCACCTGAACTTGTAGTGGTGGCTTTATGATGTAGGGGCTCTGTGGTGCCATCTTCCAGATCACCTGGGCTAGGTGCTCCAGGACCATCTCTTGTGTGGGTTATGCGCACCCTCCTGTTGTAGGTGAGTCTTTAAGGCTGTGGGCCACTTTGTGGGTGGAATTAACTCCTCAGGCTGGCTGACTATCAGGATAGGCTTTGATCACAGTGTATGAGTAGCTGTGTAGGGGCTGTCCCCACCCCCACCAAGACAGAGTTGTTCTCAGTAGGCTCTGGTGCCTTCTGGAATCCCTTTTTGGGTCTGAAGCCCACCACTGGTTGTGTTGGTTCTGGGTCCACATGGGTGGGGTTTGATGCAGGCTGATGTCAGATGTTGTGTGTAACTGGCCCTGGGCTACCCGTCTGGGGCTACCACACTACTCACTGTTTGTGGCTGCATCTACTGTGCCTGGGTGTGTGGGATGGGCCAAGCTGTATAACAGTTGGCTTCCTCCAGCTCTGAGCCAGGGTCAGATCAGTAAAGGGTCCAAGGTTGCCTGAGGTTTACCTCCACCTGTCAGCTACGCTGCCACCCCTTGAGGTTGCATGCTCTTCCTCTAGAGCCTTCCAAAGAAAAACTGTAGAGTGGTCCTAGGCTAACTGCACCCCTAGACCTTTCCACAAGGCACTAGCTTGGTATGGTGGGCCAACCAGAGTCAGGAGGATGGGGCTAGTGAGTCTCCTGCTTGAGGACAGCTCGGTCAGGCACTCATTTGGGGGAAAGTGGCCCCTATCTCCAAGCTGTACCACTTAGTCTCTGCCAGAGTCTCTAATCCTGCTCCCCCAGGAAGAGTAAACTGCAGGTTCAGGCTGGGCACAGCCAGCAGGCCCCATTGCAGAAGCAAGCTCCAGGGGGCAGAGCCACCAGGACTCAGGAGGGCAAATCAGAACAGTCTTCCAGTGTGGGTGGTGTCAGCTTAGCCTGCGGGAGGGGAGCAAGACTGGCCCCCATTCTAAAGCCACACAGCTCAATGACAGAGTGTCCACCTACAGCTTCTCCAGAAAAAGAGCACACCAAAGGTCCCTGCTAGGTGTGGCCAACAGTCTTCTCTGCAGGACTCAAGCTTGGCAGGGTGATGTCACCAGTAGTTGGTGGCCTGGCTTAGTGCCTTCCCCAGGCTGAGGGCAGCGTGGGATAGTGACTCAGCACAGGGGCCTCAGGGGCTGACCCTCCATATGTCTCCTTGGGGCCATCCCACTCAGATCTTCTCTTTATGACTCTCATATGACCTGAGTTGTCTTCCCTCTACCAGATTCCCAGATGAGTGTCCAAGAGCAAGATCCTGTGCATTGGCCCTTTAAGAGAGCACCTGGGTTTCTAGTAGACTCCCTCCTCTTCCAGGTGGACAGAGGCCCGGCTGATTTTCACAGCCAGATTCTACATAGGCTCCTCTTCCTGGCTCTGGGTTGGGTATCCCACCACGGGGCTGAGACTACATGCTCCTCATGGGAGCTTTTTTGCAGCCGAGGTATCCCTCTGGCTTCTCAGCCACTGCACATGCATACAGGGGCCAGCCCTTTTCACGTCTCTGCCCTTCCTACCAGTCTCAATATGGCTTCTTGTATAAATCCTTGATTATAATACTCTTTATCTGCCCTTCAGTTGGTTATTCAGGTTGGTTGCTCTATGGTTTCGTTGTAAATCCGGGTTGGTGCTGGGAGCAGGTAAGTGTAGCTTCTGCCTACTCCACAGCCATCTTCACTTTCAATGATGGTTATTCCCTTTGAGCCAGAAAGTAAGGTGGGCTCCAGATTGTAAAGAGTCTTCAATACTAAACCAAGGCTGTTGATCACTTCCTTTTCTATTTTCGACTGTTCACAGACCAGATGATGTGCTCCTGCATCGCACACATGATGAGATTGTCCTCCTGCACTGCTTCCTCTGGCCCCTGGTGACATTTGTGGTAGGCGTTCTCATTGTGGTCCTGACCATCTGTGCCAAGAGCCTGGCAGTCAAGGCAGAGGCCATGAAGAAGCGCAAGTTCTCGTAGAGGGGAGTGAACACGTGGAAAGCAAAGCACAGAAGCTGCACCTGTCGGCACACATCTACCTGCAGAGCCTGCTTCCGGCGCAGGAGATGGAAGGGGCTGTGAGAGGCTCAGAGAGGCTCCTCCCTCCATGGCAGCAGCAACAGGCACAAGTGGGAGACTTGGAACCTCATAGGTTGTATTCTGTGTGTCATAGGGATGGCTAAAGGGTCAAGCTCTTAGCTGTATGGAGTAAGTTTCAGAAAATCCAATCAAATGTTAGTTTTCTTTGGAAAGTAGCAGTATATAATTGTACAGTGTAGTATACAAATCATTATGATTTATGGTATTTAAAAATATTAAAAGAGAGTGGTCTGCGTTCTTTTCTATTTCCTTTTTTATCCTTAAAACACCAGGGTTCAAAATAAAGGTCTTTTGGGTTTCATTGATTCAGACTATGCTCTGACTTGGAGACGAGGCTTCCTGCACAAGTCTTGGCCCCACTGTGTACCCCCCAGTTCCCATGACCAGAGTGCTGTTGGACTTTCTGCTTGAAAAAGGAACACGGCGCTGTTCCCTCGGTCTCCAGTCACTTGTGTGACTCCTCAACCTGGGATGCTCAAAGATTGGGAAACATACCCTCCATCACTGGCCTCTGCCTACCCCTTCTTTTTCACCAGGTTATTTAAGAGGACTGATTCCGAACCAGGCCCTAGCTCTAAGAGCACTGCCCTTCTTTCTTCACCTCTTCATGTTTATTTTGGGTGGATTCTGTCCTTGTGCAATAGAATGTACAGGATGTGAAGGTCACCTTTCAGCTCAGTCAAATGCTGTTTTCATCTTTTTTTTTTTTAAATCAGAAAACATACTCAAGATCTGTTCAAACGTTGCATTTTGATTTTCTTTGTCCTTGCCTTGATGTTCCCAGTATTAAAACAAGAATATTGCTGCTGCTGCTGTTCAGTGTGCTTGGACAAACCTGGAGATGTCACCCAGCTCACATCACGGCTGAGCTTCCTATGCCTTTATCAAAAGTTCATTGAAGAGACCAGACCTCTTAGAGTCTGTTCATAAACTCAAATTCCAATTATCAATTACAGGCCTTAGTGAATATCAAACCTACCCTATTTATCTACCAGGTAAAATCAAATCTTAGTTTGGATGAAATGTATATATTTAATGGAAGAATACTAAGAGTATTCTAATACTCTTCAGACATGCTTCTAGTAGATTAAAGGCAAATTAGAATTTAAAGACAGGCTCCCTTCAATTACTTGCTCAGGGTCCTAAGAAACACCCATTAGTGGAACAATAATTTCCTGATTTTTAATCCACATATTACTGTTTTCTTAATTTTATTATTATTTTTTAAATCCTTACCTAAGGATACATTTATTGATTTTTAGAAACAGGAAGGGAGAGGAGTGAAGAGAGAGAGGAAAAAACATGGATGTGAGAGAGAAACATCAATCAATTGCCTCCTGGACACACCTCAACTGGGAATCGAACCTACAACCCAGGTATAAGCAATGACTGGTAATGGAACTTGCAGCCTCTTGGTGTATGGGACAATGCTCCAAACAACTGAGCCCCCTGGCCAGGGCTGTTTCGTTAATTTTAAAATGCAAGTAACTAAGAGAGTTAATAGTCTTTGGTAGAAGGGTGCTGGATGACTATGATAATTTTTTTCTAGTTCAAGTGTTACAGGTTGCACTGTGGAGCAGCCCTTGAACACACTGTTTAAGACATCCTTTGAGGCAGCGCCAGTGCCTTGACTTCAGTCCCAGTTTTCTGTGGCAGCATCCCTGTTGTCTTAGCAACACAGCGAACCATTCTGAAGCCGAGCCATAGGAAAATGGGAATTAGAAAATTACCATCTTTGTATCACCTTGTAGCACCCGAAGTCTTCTTTATTCATTTATCTTAATCCAATAATCTATGGTTAATTGATTACAGAGACTAGCTAAAAAGAGCACATGGACATATACTAAGTGTTGGAAAAGGGAAAATAACTATAAATAGATCTGAGCTTTCATTTATATTAACAAAATGCCTATATTTAGGCCCAAAGAATATACATTCTATACTGTTTTCACAGCTCAATGAATTATAACTGATTATGACTGTTTTCTGTAGGTTGGGTCTTGGAAAAGAGGAGAAGCCCACTGAATTCATGAGGTCACATGTAGTTAAATTACAGCCAGTTAAATTTGAGACTATTCATATTGTCTAATTAAAGATAAAATCTAAAGGAATAAGGGGAGGGCATTTTAAAGATCATAAAAGGGAAAGAAGCTTAACTTAATATTTTAATTCTCTTTTTTGTATGTGAGAAGATATTTTAATTCTCTTTTTTTGGATAAATGAAAAAAAGACCTAAGAGCCCAGAATATGGTTGCTCACATAGGACAGTTTCTCCTGCCCTCACATAACTACCCAGAAGTAGCTGAGAAGTGTAGGGCAGCTGTGTTTCACAAGGTAACCTGGGGTCCCAGGACTCATCTACCTGTTGTTCTCTCGCTCCCAAGGGTAATAATGGTCAAAGCTGGCTCAGAGGAGCACATCCACAGTGCAGCCTATAAAAAGAGAGGAAGTTGGGAACAATCTATTTCCTTTTAACGAAGTTTTAGCCGTCACTTCTGCTCAGTCCATAACTATTTACTACATAGCTATACCCAGCTTTAAGGAAAGCTGAGACATGTCCCTCTAGAAGGATATATGTCTTCCTAAAACTCCAGTGTAAAGTTTCTATTACTAAAATGAAAAAGGCGAGAGTGAAGACTCAACTAAAAGAAAGGAATGATGTATAGCCGTCGATGGCCCATGCCATGAGGAGACTGAACAGGGCTAACAAAGGTCCCTTGCTGTCTGCTGTCTGGGAGAAGCTCTCTTGCCCGTTGTCCTCTGTGGCCCGTGGTTCGACTTTTCAGACATGCTTGCTCATCAGACTCAGCCACATCCAAATCTTGGAGGAACGGGGGAGGGCTGCTTCCCAGCTTTCACAGGTCCGTGATGCTGGTGCAGACTTGTAGACCTAGCTTTCCTTAGGAATCAAACAAACATAGGCTTCTGTAGGACAGAATTATAATTCATTGGGCTGTGATGAAGATGCCGACTCCATTTTGATGTTTGACTGCTAAGAGTTTTCAAGCTTCATCATTCCCCATTCCTTTCCCCTCATCTCACCTGGGCAAGCTCCGTTATACAGCCTGGGCGCCTCCCTCTTTGGCCCGGGTGGGAAGTTCAGGGCGCACACACTCTGGCCTGTGTGCAGGAACCCTCCCCCCAGCCTCACACCCTGAGGACCACAAAAGACAAGCCAGTCAAGTCATTTGGGAATCTGCCTGGGGACCTGCCCTGCTCTCCCCAGAAAGTCTCATTATGTGAATAATAAACGTTTTCATACCCTCTCCGTGTGTGTGTGTGTGTGTGTGTGTGTGTGTGTGGTTCTTGGTCTAAACATCCAAACCAAATTATGGGGTAGGGGAGTCCATCTGAGGGGTGCCCATACATTGGTGATAAAATTTCATCAAAATCATGGTAGGTTTCTGCTGTATCAGCTTTCAGTTAGTTCATGAAAAAATAAGCACAGCCAAAAGGTAACACGCCCCAACCTTAAGCCAGCAGCATCTTATTAGTCTGTGCTTGGCTCATGCCCCCATCCCTCAATTTATTGGTGCCCACCTCAAACTCTCTGGAACAATAAGTTTAAGTAGGGAAGCCACACCCTTTACCTTATCTTTTCAGCTGAGCTGACTCCTATTGTCTCACCAGTAATGCTTAAGGAGACTCTTGAGATAGACTCTGAATGATCATCTCCTGTTTGGAGGACAGGAGCAGTAGAGCTGCAGGGCACAGACACAACCCAGGCTGTGTTACGTACTTGTAAGCTCCTGGTAGTTCTTGTCTCACCTCAACTATTTTTCATCGTCCTTTACCAAAAAACAGCCAAGAGCAGCCAATGCCATCATCACTCTGGTTTTTTCCACCCACCTTCCCCATTGCTACAGGTCTACCCTCCAGGTTGTGGCTGGTGACAGGTTTACCTCATGGTTAATCAAAGCGTAACAAGGGTGTGTCATTTTCCATCCTGCAATATCTGTTTCCTCACTGCTGGCTGCCTGGCTACAATGCCAAAGCCACATAGTTCAGATTCGTGTTATGACAAACATATCATCTCCATTGCCTTTCTCTGAATGGGCTCAGCTGGTGACGCCCAGATCTGTGGTCTGTGGTCCTCACCTGCTCCATGCTCTGGATGTGTACTGCCATAGCTCTGACGCAGTCCTAGGTCTTCGTCTGAAGCTTAGTGGTGGGCGGACAACGCAGTGACATAGAGTACATAATGGGGCAAATGTTATGAGGCAACATGGATGGGGAACCATTTACTGGCTCAGGTAGTTTGTTCTTCTGACAAATTACTGAACTATATCAAACCATTTATCATTTTATTTTATCTTTTAATTCTCACTGAGAATGTGTTTACTAATTTGAGAGAGAGAGAGAGAGAGAGAGAAAGACACTGATGTGAGAGAAACATTAATCAGCTGCCTCTTGTATGCACCCCAGCCAGGTATCAAACCTGCAACCCTGGTATGTGCCCTGACTGGGAATTGACACCACAACATTTTGGTGTGTGGGACAATGTTCCAACCAACTAAGCCACCTGGCCAGGGCCATTTAACTACCTTTTGCTCATAGCTCAACATTCCTGCCACATGCCCTGGAGTCCAGACACACTGTACTGCTCGCAGGGCCTGTGTGTGTGTGGTCCTGTCCATGGCTGGGCCTCTCTTCTCACCATGCATGCGTCTCTTCCCTTTCTTTTCCATTAGTTCTGAGCTTAAATACTGACTCTAGAAGCCTTCCCAGATCATCTTATGGAAGTAGATAGCTCCTGTCACTTTCTTTTGCTCCCTTCTTTCTTCCTTTGTAGTGCCCGTTGCTGCTTATATTTATAGATTTGTTTGTTTACTTGTCCATAAATACATCTATTTATCTCTCCTATTAGATGATAAGATCCATACAGGTAGAAGAGTTTGGGTGGAACTTTTTCACCACTGGCACAGTGCTTGACACCTGAAGGTGATAAGTATTTATTGACCGGATAAAAGAACGAATGGGCGCTCCCCGGGTCCATTATGTCTTCTATGTGTGTTGTTTCCTATCTCCTTACCTGTTTTAGGAAATGTAATCTCACCCATAAGGCCCTACCTCCCTCCATCCCTTCTGCAAAATCAATCACTTCTTTCTCTGTGATCCCATAGCATTTGTACATACCTCTATTATTTAAGAATTTAGCATTCAATGTAAGATTGTACCATTTGGTTTATGGTAGTTAATCTACTAATCCTTACTCCCTGTCTTAATGAAATAAGAAACAAATCTTTTGATCTTTTTGCACATAATGACAAAAAATATAATAATCCCCAACTAATACTTTTTAAAAATTGCTATTTTATTTTTTAAATTGATTTTAGAGAGTGAGGAAGGGAGAGAGAGAAACATTGATCAGTTGCCTGCCATATGCACCCTGGCCAGGGATTGATCAAACCCACAACCCAGGGATATGCCCCGACCAGGAATACAACTTGCAACCTTTTGGTGTACAGGACGATGCTCCTACCAACTGAGCCACCCAGCCAGGGCCCAACTAACTGTAGCTAAGTGTTTTCTGTGTGCATCTAAACCCTTTATCATATATCTAGGACATAGTTAATCTTGGAAAAAGTGTAAATTAATGAATAAACAAATACATTTTGCAATTCAGGCCTTAAAATGAAAACTTAGAATAGAGATAGGCTACTGTTTTTGTGTTTAAATATCATGTGCTTTAAATAAGTAAACAGTAGAAAAGTCACTGTATTTGTATATCCCTATAATTTAGCAACTTAAAAGAGCAAAACTATTATACAATTTCTAAAAGTCAGGAATCAGGAAGTGGCTTAGCTGTAATTTTAAATCATTGTTGGTGAAATTTGGCCTTTTAGATAAGTGCATGGGTTAGGGTTAGTGGAATAAACATCAGAAGCAGGAGTCCAGCAGAATCACAGTGGGAAGTGTTTGGTGAAAACACCATTGTTCATTTGACAGGCACTTTGAACAAAAAGGTGAGCAAAGCCAATTGTCTGCATTTTTTGATTGGCACGAAGAGTCTCCCAGAAGAAGTTACTGGGGGCTTCAGGAAGAGAGTTTACAATAACTTTAGATAGCTTTCAAGAGCAAATACTGAAGTATATGGGACTCTCGCTCTTTCCTCACTTTTTGTGAATGACCTTAAGTCAGAAGTAGGGGATTTAACATGCAAACAAAGCCTAAAATTAGAATTAGCTGCATTGTCAGGTCTTTAACACCTTAAGAAAACTTTTGAGAGAGTTACCCCATCCTAAGACTTAAACTAATGGCCTCACAATAAAACTGCTAGAAGCAACAAAGGAGGGAAACTCTTGATAAAATGCAGGTAGATGTTAGAAGAAAAGATACGGGAAAACAATTGTGCTAGTTCACAAACTGAAAGGGAAAAAACAGTGAGCGAACAGTAAAGGTGCTCTGAGGGGGAAACAATGGCTACCCACTTAGCCATTTACTCCTAAATTCACAAGTTGAAATTTCTTTACGCATTTAATGACAGCTTTGCAAATTTTTTAAAAACATGGTTTATATTTTTTAAAATTTTATTTATAGACAGAGGAGAAGGGAGCAAGAAAGGGGGAGAAAAATGTCAGTGTGTGGTTACCTCTCCCACACCCCCTGCTGGGGACATGGCCTGCAACCCAGGCACATGCCCTGAGTGGGAATTGAACGGGTGACCCTTTGGTTCGCAGGCCAGTGCTCAATCCTCTGAACCACACCAGCCAGGGTGTAGGTTTTCTTGATAGTAGCCACTACAATACCAACTTTAAAACCTGGCACTGTTATATTGTTACAGAACCCCAACTATGTTGTTCTGGGACAACTGTGGGGTTCGATTGCTTGCTGCCAAGAAGCATGACTCTGGATGCAAGAGTTTAGTGTAAAAGGAAAGGTGTTTATTTAAAGATTATACAGATTCAGAGTAATGGCAGAATTCTGCTGTTAAACCCCACTTCCTTTAAAACATCCCAAAATACACAGTCCTGCCTCCTTTTGCCAAAGCAGGCCAGGTTCAGAATATGCTAGTCGAAGGTACCATCTTTCAGAAAAGCAGAAGTCCACGGCTCAGCATTTCTGGTCGGAGTTGAGCATTCCAGGCATCTCCCACAAATCCATGCTTGGTTGGGCAGATGCCTGTAGTTCCCAGCACCATCAGCCATGCTGCCGTGTTCTTCAGGCAGGTTTCCTAGTGGGTCTCCTCTTTCTTACTCCAGGTCTTAATCCAAAACCACGTGGCACCTCCTTGCACACAAGACCTCATGGTGGACGCAGGTGGAGGGCCTTCTACAACTTTCAAACTGCATGGCTGCACCCTCACGGCTGCCCCCCTTCATGGCTGCTCACCCTTATTTTTAATGCTCACCTGGAGCTTCCTACGTGACCTCATACTCGGCACTATACTTTCTGAAAGTCACGTAGACCTTTCACTGGGTGCCAGCACAGCCTTCCTTCAGGAAAGACTTGCCATAGTGCTGCACAGTATCTTAAACATGGTATTGTCGCTCTCTCTTCCCCCATCTCCCAACCATGGGCCGTGGGGGATCTCTCCTATAATTTGGGGGCCCTTGCTCTGCACCCCATTTCAATATCACTTCTCCCTTAGGTTCAACAAACTATTTCTGTGTTAGGCAGCTCTACTAATCTTGAGGCACTTTCCAGATCCCAGCCCATAACTTTCACCCTTGGACTTTAACCAAGGAACATTCTTTCATACTAGTGCCTGCTAACTTAATTTGGAGGGATCTATTGTGCAAAAGAGTGTGTGAGGTTAATGTGGCCCTGGCTGGCAGCTTAGTTGGTTAGAGTGTCATTCTGATACACCAAAGTTGCAGGTTTGATCCCTGGTAAAGGCACATATAAGAAACAACCAATGAATGCATAAATAAGTGGCACAAAAAATCTTTCTTTCTTTCTCCCTCTTTCTCAAATCAATTAAAAAAAAAGATTTAATGCTCCTCTGAAGACCTCTTTATTGAGAGCCCCAAATACTCCCTCATTCGAACTCAGGCTAAAATTAATTTGGAAGCTAATTTATGGGTGTTCTTGTGCCTAAATCAAACCCACATTAAAGATCTTCATGATGTATCAGACTCCTTATGGACTGAAAATTCTACCTACACTGGAGAATTTTTTGGACTGAATACATCAAGGTTCATGTTGACACATTCAAACACTATTCAAGGTTGCACAGTAACCTCTAAAAATAGTAGATAAAGGACTAAAACCAAGAGTTCAAAGCCTAATTTAAAAAAAAAAATCGTAACTGCAGCAGTCCTTGTACTTCTGTCTCCCTAGTTAAGGAACACCATGGGTGGGGACGGAAATTCGTTCAGGACCTCAGGGTCAAAAATGAACTAGCCGTCTGTACTTCCCTTCGATACCAAACCTAAATACTCTTTCATCATGGGGCCACACATTCTATCTAGACTCACACATCTGTGCTGTGCTTTCTCTAGTAGTTCCCAGGTTACATTGAGATCCTTAATCCTGCTCATGCCTTCCTGGGAAAGTCAACTATATGCCTCGCCAGTTATGCTTCAGCAATTTTTTTTAAAGAGTCTTTTTTTTTAAGATTTTATTTATTTATTTTTTAGAAAGGGAAGGGAGGGAGAAAGAAAGAGAGAAACATCAATGTGCGGTTGCTGGGGGCCATGGCCTGCAACCCAGGCATGTGCCCTGACTGGGAATCGAACCTGCAACACTGGTTCGCAGCCCGAGCTCAATCCACAGAGCTACGCCAGTCAGGGCCTGCTTCAGTGAATTTTAATGAAGTGACCTCCTACATTTTTTTGTCACAAGTCCCTGAAATTATAGACCTGAAATTTCTCTGAAATTCTAAAGTTTTACACAATATTTAGATGGCCTCTTATTAATTTTTAAAAATGAGTTAAGCTTTCTTGGTTTCGTCTATCTTCTTAACAGTTTTAACTCAGAAAGAACTTATGTTATAATTTTGTCAAAGCAAATTTTATCATCAAGAACAAGATTTGCCCCAGGTATGTAAACCCTCCACTTTGAATAGACCAAAGGTCATTCAAAAATTTCCCAGGCCAGTCATTCAGACACTTTGGACTCAGGAGGATGCTGGGTCTTAGCTACTGCAGGCAGTTAGTTCCCGACCATTTTAAAGTCTCCATGACTGTGGTCCTGGCCAGTAGCTCAGTTGGTTAGAGCATCATCCTGATACACCAACGTTGTGGGTTCAATCTCCAGTCAGGGCACATATAAGAATCAACCAATGAATGCATAAATGAGTGGAACAACAAACTGTTATCTGCCTCTTTCTCAAGTCAATTTTTTAAAAAAGATAAAATTCCCATGCCTTTTTGTGATTGAACCAAGCTATCAGTGATCAAAACTCTTCCTTGGGAAACTAAACATGAGCTGACATTTTGTGATTTAAAATGAGCTTTTTAACATCTTCTTACCCTGGGTCAACTTAGGTATCTTAAAACTTTCTACCTGTTCATACACAATCTATGTGAACAAGCCCTTGGTGTTTTGACTTGGTTGTGTGGTATTTATCAGAGAAAAAGTTGCTACAGCTTTTCTCTTGATCCGGTGGCTAACGTTCACCTTCCTAGTCTCAAGGTAACTCATAACTGCAACTGAATTAGTGAAGGCTCCTGCTAACTAGGATCTCCCTCCCACTGTGGACCCTCATGATTATTACTCACTGAAAAGACACTGAATTCTTAGCAGGTAACCTTACCTCTCATGCAGTTCTATTACTCTCTCCCTTGCACATTTCCTCCCCTGTTAGCAATGCATTAAATCCTGCTGCTTTCCTTCTTCTACCAGAGGGGGACCTCAAGACTTTCTAACTCCTGTCCAAGAACAGCCCGGGGTCTGGAGCAACTATATTAGAAACTCGTCTAGAATACCCAGAGTTAACCTTGTTTGTTGATGGGTCACACCTGAAGATAAAAACAGGCAATTATCAGGCCAGACCTGTCAAAACAGATCTCAAGTCACTCCTAGAATACTGATCTGGAAGCCAAAGTTACCCAGGAGGCAGAACTCATTGTATTCACCAGGATTTCTCAACTGTGGCAAGAGGTGAGGAGTGTTTTGGAAATAACTAAGGATATTGATTGATATCTGAAGGAAATAAAACAAAGGAAAATGGTCAGATTAAGTGTTCTAGTGTTTTTTAAGGAGGTAGAACGTCACACAGAAAGGATAGCAGGAGGGTCAAAAGAAATAAACCTGGTCTTGATGACAAAGGGGCAACTGATTAGAACCTGTTTCTACAATGCCCTAGGGGGTCAACGCTCTGGAGAAGTTCAAAGACTCTATTACAAAATACCAGGGATTTGCTCCAGAATAGGGGGTGGGGGTGAGGGGGAAAGTTCATTTACTAAGGACAGCAGTTAATCAGGATTTACCTCATGACCTTGACCTCACCACTTCACTAATTCTCAACCATTATCTTATGAACTTGGCTTAGTCCCAGTAAGTTTTGCACCTTAAAAAGACAGCCTTGGAAGCACTTGAGTTCAAATCTTGAAACCCTGCAGCTATCTTTCCTTACTCTCTCTAAGAGACTTCCTAGACTGTCAAGACAGTATCCCTTGGTGCCATAAATTTAATCAACTCAGCTTTATTTGCCCAACACTTTTATCTGGGATCTCCCACAAAATTCATCTTGTTGGATCCCTGAAGCAGTATTTGCTTTCTTTAAAGCTGATTTACTATTATTAACCAGATTGTCTAAATCTCTTTCTTGGAAGTGTGTAAAGGCACTTTGAGAAGAGTATTTACTCTTCTGGGCCTTTTAGTTATAGTAATTGGTAAGATAATGCATGGAAAAATAATATATGCAAAATGTTTATATTGTTCCTGGCACCATACAGGTGTTCCTGGCACCATACAGGTGTTCGATGAATGTGAGCTATATTGTAACTTGCTGATTCCCCAGTCTCTCCTTTCCTGGGCCTCTGGCAGTCTTGGAACTCCAAGCTAATTGTGTCTGGATTCAGAGATCAGAGATTCAAGAGATCCAGTTCCTAGATCATCCCTGGTTTCTCATCTGGAGTGACTGATGGGAACCGTGTGCTCCTCTTCCTCCCTTCCAGCACTTTTGCTCGGTTCCCCTTTAGTCCCACCAGCAAGCTGAGGGGAGAATTCAATTCTTCACGTTTGTCCTCCTTAGTCCCCTTAAGGTGACTTTTTCTTTGGGAGAACTGATGGAGTGGAGGGCCTCTGTTCAGTGACATTTGATTTTAATAACAAAAAGTGAAAAATAGTTGCCCCTAATAGTTGAGATTTCCTTTTCTGCCACTTTCCCCAAATGAACAAAGTTAACACCTCTTAAAAGCATTTTGGGTGGGCTTGTGTCGAAGGAGGGGAATCTTAGGTTATCAGATTCATACATTGGGAGTCTAGAGCAAACCTTGGTGTAATTGCAGGGCCCCAGTACCATGGATGTAAAAGGTCACTTAGGAAGAGGGACATCAGAGGAGGTTTTCCCAAACGCCTCCTACCTCGGAGACCCAGAGACGCCCAATACACTGCAGTACCTGCATCCGTTCTTAACATTCTCCTTTCTGAGAGAGCACATCTAAAATGCCAACTCCCTGTTATAAAATTCAAATCTACTCTGAAATTTAAAGAGGAAACAGATGAAGTATAAATGTGTGAATAAAATCTTCCAAGTCAAAATAAAAGTGCTTAGGCGAGAGGAAAAAAAACCCTTCAAAGATATTTACCGTGCCCTTTGTCGTTATTGGATGAAATGACGAGGTGGGTGACGGCACTCCTTGATGGGTGAGCGGGGTGCCGTGTTTGTGTATGTTTCGGGGTGTGAGGCGGAAAGGTTTACTGATGGGAAGTTGTGTGCTGGTAAATGTTGGACATGCAGCGAGGGATGGGAGGGGTGCCCTCACTCACAGCGTTTGCTGGTTTCCGTGGGGCAAATCTACCACTGTGGCTGATTTCAAGGCATCAGTGTGACCTCGGCCAACTCGGAGTCGGGAAGAGATGCGCGGTAACACACCGCCGTGCTGCCCTTCCACCCATGCAGATGAGGAGAGAAGCAAACTCAGGAGCAGACAGTAGTAAATGTGGTACAGTAATTAGGAAGTGATGAGTTGTACTTAGTACAGATGTTTTTCATAAAATTTATGAAGTTGTAAATTTATATCTTTTAATAATGGCTGTTTTTAACAACTGACTCGGAAAAGCGAACATTTAGCTCTCGTGGGCAGCGGTAAAACACTGCTGGGAGAGCAGTGTGTGTGCTTCTGACTCTGCCTCCTAACCATGACAGTTCTTATTGGCCGCGTGGGCTATTTCCAACCTGAACACGCAGTCTCCCACCGCCTTCTCCCCGCAAAGACCTGGTCTCTGATCTGGGGTCCCACTGAATCTCATATTCGGGCAACAGTTTCTCTCTCTGGATGGGTGGGATGAGGGGGCCCAGTAGACTCTCACCTTGAATGTTCCTCCAAAGGGGCATTATTCCCTGCAGGATCTGAGAGCCTGGGTGGGGAGGGGAGAAGGAGGCCTCAACTACTACTGCTCTAACTGAGTGTCAGGACTGTTTTGAGATGATCTGTGTAGGGACGGAGTAATAGCACTTCTTTCAGAGTGGTGTGGACCAGGTTGCTTAATTAAATTAATGTTCCACTTCAAATGACTCATTTTGTAGGAATAGCCAATTTGTCAATATAAGAAAACTATTACCTCACTTTTTTTAAAACTCAAAAAGTACTGCTTAAATTTTATGAGTTATAAATCCCATTTTGGCAGAAGACATTTAAAATGCACAAAGGTGGGGTGGAGCCTTATGAGCACTGTGTGTGACCCGCCTACCCTGTTTCCCAGGATGGTTGGGGGACCTCTTCTTAGCTAATTACACTGCAGCGACCCCCGTTCCCAAGTAAGGTCACAGTCTGGGGGTCATTATGAATGGGTCAGCAGGTGGAAGGTGTAGGCAGAGAATATTGACATCAGCAAAGGAAGCACTATCTCTCAGAGATGCCTGAATGTGGAATGGGGTGCTGTTCTCAATATTCCATCAAGCACTTGATGAGAATTAACAGAGGTGCAGAGCAGATTCAAGCATCCCAAAACTGCTTGGAAAAGATCAGCTTCAAGATATGCCCTCTTAACCCGGATAGGCTTTCTGTATAATCAACTTCAGGAAGCTGCATCAGTCCTCAGATTTACGAACATGAAACCAGCCTGTCTAATGTACACCCTCAGAGGAGCTCGCTCTGTGGGGATCTGCAACATTCTTGGGAAAATTTACTCTAGATTTTCATGGCAGAGCATGATGCAGTCACATCCCAGAAAGTCACAAGTTGTAAAATTAGGCACCTCAAAGCTCCTGTTAATTGTAATTCAGGGGCATCAGTTATTGTTTGAAGATGCTGGTTCTGGATTATGCTTAAGTGTATATCTGGTATTCCATGTAGGTGACAAATTACATGCATTTCCAGGCAAAACCCCAACTTGTAGCAAATACAAAAGAAATCCAGATTTAGGTGAGGAGAGACTTTATATGAAAGGATGATTGCAACCAGGATGGCGGGGAGATGATGTTTATGAGGGTAAGGGAGCCACTGCAGGGGGCAGTGCTCCAGCCTTGAGATCCCAGCGATCTCGGAGATCAGGCAGAAAGGGGCTGCTTTTTCCTGGAGAGGAATAAACAGGCTCGAGTGAACAGGCTGTGGGGAAGTGGGCTGAGCTGGTGGTGGTGGAGGAATCAGATAGCTGATCAGGGGATGTTTTGTCCTGAGCTCAGCCTATTCTTAGGAGAGATGTTCTGGAGGGGATGAGTCAGCAACTTCAGCAGGTTATTTATTTCGCTGGACCTGTTTCCTCACTGTAAAGTAGGTGCAAATAGCGAGCTTGTCAGAGGGGTTTCTGAACCCAGATCTGTCCAACTCAGATCTCCCAGAGAAAAAAGATCACTTACAAATGAGAACTCAAGTCTTTACAAAGCCCTGTTTAAAGTTGGTTCCTTTGAAAAAGGTGCTAACTTATATTCTGAAATACGGTTACATACTTAATTTGATTAAATCGCCATCAAAGAATTTGATAAAATAACTTTTAAAATTTTGCTTCGTTATTTTTTTTAAGCAGTGGAGCATAGTACAAATCTACTGATCTAGAAACTCTATGCACAGGGCCCAGAGTCCATGTTTTAATAGCAAGCTCTCCAGGTGATTCTGGCACCTGGTACATGCTCAAGCCGAGGACCCTGACCTGTGCTTGAGCACGCCTGCTCTGACGTCAGATTGCCTGCGGTTGAATCCTAGCTCTGACATTTATTGGCTGTGACCTCTTAGGTCTCAGTTTCCCATCTCACAGTTTCTGAGACGAGGATTGTGGTTTGGGAAGGACTGAGTAGATGAAAATATGTTACAATGCAATGAATGACGTCAGGCACTGTGTCTGTTAGTATTATATATTACTGTATTATCATCACAATATCTGGAGTCAGTCTCCAGTTTGTGTGCTTGGTGTCTTGGAGAACCTGTTCTCAGTCAGCTCACAGTCTAGTATGGAAATCAGAACAAATAATTTTAATATAATATGCCATGGGCAATGAAAAAAGTCTCTACAGATGCAGAAGTAATGATGGGGAGGAAGATGAGTTAGGCACCTGGCCAGCGAGAGTTTCAGAGGTCGAGGGAGTTCACTTCCATATTTTTTTAGGCTTCTAATATAATAAAAAATAAACTTTAAATTAAAAAATGTCTGGTATGGAGGTTACGCAGTCACATTTTGAATTCAGAAGGATTAGAAGCTGAGCTTCGGCACTGTGTGGACTTTGGCAAACTACTTGTTTCTTTGAGCTTTGGTTTTCGTATCTCCGCCCAAGTCTAATAACCAGGGTGTGTAAGGGACTAAATTATATGTAATATATTGAACCTTTAGTATGCAGCACTTAACATGCATTAGCTCCTGTTCCTATTCTTCTGCTGAGTTTTGGGCACTACGTTGGTCTTCTCTGTGCTTCTACTTCCACATCTGCAGCAGGGGCATTCACTGATCTGCACTGTACAGCAGTTGAAGGCACACAAAGAGACAATAGCCTTGAATGCTTTTCAAAAGTGAAAAGCACTGTCTAAACCAGGGGTGTCTAACCTGCGACCCACGGGCTATATGCAGCCCAGGATGGCTGGGAACATAGCCCAACACAAAATCATGAATTTCTTAAAACATTATGAGATTTTTTGTGTGTGATTACGTGTCACAGTGTAGTTAATGTGTGGCCCAAGACAACTCTTCTTTTTCCAGTGTGGCCCAGAGATGCCAAATATTACAACTTTTAGTGGCCATCCTAGAGATTAAACATGCAGCACCCATCTGTATAGCTCTTTATGCAGGTTTAAACATGCAGCACCCTTTATAGCTCTTTATGTCTTCCTCTGAGGTTAAATTTGCACGTCTGCTACTGCACGGTGTCTGAGACTCTCCACGGCTCCTGCAGATTCTAGCTCTCAACTTTAATTTTTATTCCCCTACTGTCTTCTCCTCACTGTCTTCCACCAAAGCAGGGTCCTTCATTTCATTCCTCTTCTGTCAGAGCTCAGCTTTATTTATTGCTGACACGTTCTTGCAAGTAGACCATTGTCCCCTTCCCTAGCCATCTGTCATGAATGGGGAAGAAATGTCTACTGCTTGGGTGAAGACTGGGTTGGGGTCATTGGAAAGTTCTTTAGGAATGAAATGTGGCTTAAAATTTGAATTTGTATGTCTTTAATAGTATTTTCTGATTGAAGTTGAATTCAGGAATGTTCCCTGCCTTTTGAATTTTGCCACTCTTAATTCCCTTTGTTTCTATAGTTGTATTGCCAGTGTTTTGTTGTTGAGTTCTGCTATTATTGTTTTTGGCCTCAGCTCCTTGGCAAGGCGTAGGACATAGCAACTTCTTGGCCACCAAAGGCTTGCAGCAGGGTGGCAGAGACAGGGAACATATTTCATTGCTAGCTCTTTCTTAAAGACTAAAATAAGGCAAAATTATTTTAGGGGGTCAAGAACTCCAAAGCAGAGGAAAGTAAATTAACTTAACATAATTTACCTAGAGGTTCTTGCATCATTACAATAAACCACAGGAAAAAAAGCTCTACCTAAGTTCTCCTCAGATCAACCATTCTCTACAATAACAGTATCAATAACATTTTCCTCGGGAGATACTGGGTTGGGGAGATATTTTAGTGAGTGTGACCTTGTTGAGGTGGTAAGTGTTTGTTAATTCGTATGCAGAACTAACTCTTCCTGAATGGTTTTCTCTATTACTCCAGCCGGAATTTTACCAGTTAGGTTTTACCCTTCAATTATGAAAGCTCTTTTTACTGTCAATATCAAATGCATTGTCAATTTTTTCAAAATCCAGTTGTAGAACCTCTTCTGGATTTTAGGTGGTTTGGTTTAATTAACTTTAATAATATTTTATAATAGTATTATATTGGAAAATCATGTTCTCTCCTGTTCTATTCAATAATATGTCAGCTTTAACATTGTGATGACTTTTGCTAAGGTCTGACTCTAAGAGTCACTCTGATATTTGCTTAATGGATACATGTCTCCAGACATGCAAGATGCAAAAATAAGAGGAATACCATAATCACACCACATGCTGAAAGTTCTACTGAAGGTTCTGTCTCTGGGTTGGAGATGGCCATTGTACTCACTGGCTTCTGAGCAACTTTCATATTTGTCTATGTTTAGATGCAGACAGGTCCTTCTGATGAATAACAGGAAGACCAGGTGCAATTCCAACACTGTCCTATTGTGCTACAGTACTTTTACTCTTGGGCTTTGGTTTTTTTCATTGTTCATCCCCGCAGTGGCCCTGCCAGCTCTAACATTTTATGATTGTGAAGGATGTATCAGCAAAATTACTAAGTGATTACTTCAAATTGCAGCAATTTATTTAAATTTTTTTTATTGATTTTAGAGAGAAGAACAGGAGAGAGAGAGAGAGACGGAGAGGGAGAGATAGAGAGATGGCTTTGTTTTTCCACTTATGTATGTATTCACTGGTTAGTTCTCGTATGAGCCCTGACCGAGGATCAAACCCACAATCTTGGTGTGTCAGAAGGACACTCGAACCAGCTGAGCTATCTGGCCAGGACTCTTTTTCTTGAAGAGGAAATTCTATGAAACAAACAGCTACTTTGGAAAAAAAAAGTCTAGCCTCATAGGTCAAATTATCTTGTTAACCTAATTACTTGAATTCAGAAACTGTTGAAAAAGATTGCTTTGATTTATTATGTAAATCTATTATTGTACATTAAAAAAATAAATATATCTGTAAGTTGTAGCAAATGAAGTACTAAAGTTGTGAAGGATAGTGATTTTTCAACTGAAATATGAAAAAGGCAAAAGGGCAAAATAATACTCCCGGAAGTCGGCACAGCAGCTCTTTACGGAATGTCACGCTGCCCACCAGGGTGTGAGTGTCGGTGAAGGGCTCATGGTGATCGGCAGGGGCAGTGCCCCTGCGAATACAGCAGTGCTGTGAGTAATCGATGACAGTTTGGTTACTAACGAACGGAAGAACTAAAACCAAAAATTCAGTTGGAGACAGTTGACCTGAGAGTCTATTCTATGCACATAAAACCCTAGGTAACCAACTCAGCACTCACAGGAATAAAGGTTGACAACCGTGTTCTTTACAATAATGACCTAGAAAATTTTTCTCATTTAAAAACAGTCAATTTGACCTTTCTCCTGAGCAGAAGGATGGTAGAAATTGATAAATGAGGAACAAGTGAACAGAAGACAGGACCCTTTCCTTGAATAAACAGCGGTTTTATTCCTGTACTACTTTACTGAGAAGGTTTGTAAGATACCATATAGAATTTTTGACCACAGTTACAAATATGAAAATATATTAAGCAAATACATAATTTAAATAGAAAGACTAATGAATTTCTTTGTTCAAATAGCATTGGTTAGAAACACAACATTGTGGGGGAGGCACGATAGTATGAAAAAATAGAATCATCTACTGCCATTTTAAATAACCAGATTTGCAGAGAAAGCATACATGATATTAAAACCATAAAAGTGCTGTATTATAGAACATAATAAGTTCAGTTACTGGATTTATTTATCTTATTTATTTAAGCTTCACACAAACCAAGGAACAGTCAGATGGACCTCCATGGGCAGTAGTGTTACTAGATACTGACCACTTACCATCCAAAGTATTGGGCCAGGAGCAATTTCCACTCAACTAGTATATGTTCTTTATCTGTGAGCTGCTCACTAATTTCTACAAGGTAGGAGGAGAGATGAAAGATTTTGTCCTTGTCCTTGCAGAATTGATAAGGCTGATGAGTCCCTCTGGAAGACCGGAGATCAAGAACTCTCCAGTCAAGAATATTGGTGCATCTGGTTGTCAGCGTGGCCGACCAGGAAAGTGCATGCGGGCCAGTGCAGACTCTGCCTCTAGCTTGCAGATGGAATGCTGTCCAACTCTGCTACAAACTCCTAAAGCCACAACTGCATATGTTCCTTTCTTGTGGAGATGCTTATCTACTTACTCAGCTATTAAAATACAACATCTCTAACATGACAGGAAGTTAACTCTTAGGGTGAAAATAGTGTTTCTTAAAAGAAATTATTTAAGGCAGAAAACAGCCATAACTAACCTTTCTTGTGAATATTCTAGAAAGGACACATTACATTTGTCGGACATTATTCACAGTTTTGAACAACTTATTTTCGTATCTAATATAAGATCATGTACATTGGCACGTAAGTTATAAAAATAATCTTTGGTAAATCTGTTAACAGATTTCTTTTATTTCCATTACCCAAATCTCCATTTTAGGAACATTCGCCAACAATTTCCTTATTTTATGAATGTATCTATATAGACAACTTTTAAAACAACAAAATGCCTTCTTATCATATTGCATATATTTATTCTTAGGAAGCCTCCTTACAAGTGAAGAGTATTCTTTGAGTTAGAAATATTTCCATTGCTAGAAACATTTTTAGAACAGAACAGTTTTGTGCTGTTATGGCTGCATTAAATGAGACCCTGCATTTTAATATTAACTAAAAGGGCCAAACATTTTCAAAGGCCTCACCCACTACACAAATCTAAACTAATGTGTTCAGAATTTCAAAGTCAATCAATCTAGTCCAACACCTGGTCAATTTACAAAGTTAAAGGAATCAATTCAATAGTTTAATCAAGTAAATCATCTGGCCAACGCAATCAAAGTGAATTAATTCCCCGAAGGGTAACAGGTCCTAACAGAGACGCCGGAGGTTTCCAAACAACAGCCTGGACACACAGAAGAGCTGCCATTTTCTCTTTCCAATGATGTCTGGTTAGATCTTTTCAAATACTTCCCCTTCTTTGCATCATGTCACTTGTTTTCGGCAGTCACTGTTTACAGATTTTCCTTTTACGTAAAACATTCTTTGGATACCTGATGTGATTTGAAATCTTGGGCTAAGAATACTCAGAAGCTCAGGGAAGGCGGGCTGAGAAGAGCCTTTTCTGCTCTTTCTCTTCCAAAATGAGGTAGGGTTGAGGGCTTGCTCACAGCCGCCTTCTTGCCACTCTGCTTCTGCTGATCAATTGCTTTCATTTCCTCAGTGAAAAAGAACCTGGCAAGTTCTTGAACTGCTACCTCAAACAAGCAGCTTATTACCTGTTATTTTTCAGTAGGTCAAGTTCGCTCTGGCTCATGTGTGTGAACCTGAGTTTGGAGGACTCCAGAGTTGGGGCTCAGACCCTACTGCTCCCTGGCAGATCTGGCAGGTTATGGTTTCAGGATTCCAACCTCAAACGCCCAGAAAGTCGAGTGAATGTGGATTTAATATATAGTAGTTAATCTCCTCACAAAAGGTAAGAAGAATGTTTAATAAGGAGCTGCTTCCTGAGACACTAAGGCAAGAGAATCAGATGGTGAAGTATTAACATATGAGGTCTATTTTTGTATTGCTGGACACCTGCTAAGTAGTTTTACATTACTTTCACATGTCATTTGGGGTTGTCTTCCAAGAAATAATAAAAAATTAATTAAAGATCCTCCCAAATAAAACTGTCCCCCAAATGTCTGTGCTGTGGTCATTTTAGTATTTATAAGTGGTATTGGATGGAGCCTGAACAGACTACAAAATACTAATGAATTATGAAGAGATAAGATGAACAGAAAATAACACGAACAGAATAGGAAAGCAAACATATTCAAAAGGAAGCAGGGGGCAAGCAGTAAAAAATAGGACCTCATAATCTCTAAGGAACATTAAATTACTCAGGACAAATGTGTGCAGGCCCAGATAGCGAGATGAGTCTTTAAAAAATCTGATTTGGGGCTGAAAAATTGGCTGCTATCCAGAGAACAACTGAATGATAAGACAAAATTGACTTAATGAGTAGAGATTAAAGGAGTTAAAGATCCTGGATAAATAATTATTAAGATGCAAGACGGGCCTCTCTCAAGATTTGATAACTCCAAAGCACTTTGAAGATGGATGATTAAAGTGCACCACACAGGTGCACAGTCCGGATGCCCAGCAGGACAGGAAATGGAGTGTTTACCGAGACACAACCCATGATGGAATTAAATTAAAATACAGCCAATTGAGCTGAATGTCAAGGAAACCTGTTTTTGCCCTTCCTAAATTTAATAGATAAACTAGATTATGTATTTAGTCTTTGGTGGCGGCAGGAGGGAAGTTAGTGAAATAATTGTTGCTAAGGAAATTTAAAATTAGGTGGAGGGTAAGAATAAGTATTTCCCGGATTAGACCAAAAGAACATAAAGTTTTCCTTTGTCATGTCCATTTCCACAACTCTGACTCCACCCCACCGGGGTGTGTGAGTGTTATTGACAGCTACAGGTGTGCAGGTTCTACAGTTTCAAGTTTTCCTTTGTGCAGTGAATTGGTCTCTTTTCTAGACACAGTGGTTTGCTATGGAAGCAGCACGGGCGCTTGCCAGTGTGGCCCGGGGCAGGCTGCCCGCTGCCCTGGCTCGGCTCGGCTATCTCGCTGTCTCCCTGAGGCCCCCCTTCAGGCTTAACTGAAAATAGTCACAGGAACCCTAACTTTGTTATTGTGAAGCGTTCTTTATGTCAGCAGAAACATGTAGTTTCTAGACACTGTCTAGCAGGTTGCAGGCACTCAGTGAAAGTTCTCCAAATGAACGAAAAGCCAAAATGAATTTGTCTTTCTATGGATTCATGTGTTTGGTGTTGAGCAACATTAGTCTAAAATCTTGCTTATTTTTCCTCTTGCTTTTACCTTTCAATGTAGGGAAAGTTATTCCAAAGAGACACCACATGCCATAAGTCCCTGACCTGTATTTCCTCCCTGTTGGTATGGCTGCCACACTTACATACATGTTGTTCTTTTTCATTTTTATAACACCCTCCTAGTCCCCGAAACAGAATCAAAGCCTAACACTGTCATTTCATGAAGGTGCTGATCACAGTGAAACCATGGAGACCCGGAATCCTCTTAGTACTCTTCATATTCACTCCTATAAAGTTTTTTTCCTGTTTTTATAAATCTCAAATAAACCTGGAAATTTTCCTGGTTTCGGTGTGGCTTTCCATAACTATAAATAACTATTTAAGATATATTTAATGATTTTTAACTACTATGCCAGTTGCACCCATTATAGTAATTATGGAACTTTATGGTATGTGGCAAAAACATATACTTTGCAAATGAAGCTATGAGATCACCAAACTTGATCTCTAATTCTTAGTTTATTACACAGAAATTTGTATCGAGGAAAAGGCTGACATTCCTGGCTCATTTCTCAGGTAGCCATGAGAATTCCATACAGATGCCTTCCTAATTTTCCTCAGGAAGACCCTTGGGACTGGACCTCGATGAAGGCGATGCCCACTTTTTGACTCACTGGAATTTATTGTAGTCAAAATAGGCACAAATCCTGAAGATAAACTTAGTAGAACATGCAGTGACTTTTGACCTCAATGATTTACTAAAAGGATCTTTTGGAAAATTTTATGCTAAGCACCACTGAGCTTTCTTTTTTTTTATTTTTATATTAATTGTATGTGATCTTTGTGAACATTCCTATAAAAATGTTGGCATTGTGTCCTTTGATCAGGAGTATAATCTGCCACTACAATCTTCTCCTGATGGAAAAACCAGCATGACCAGCATGATTTTGACTTTTCCAGGAGTGCAGCCCACTGGAAAAGAGACAAAGACCAGTGTGCGCACCTCCACTGGCACATCCGTTACCGTCAGGGCATGTGCCCTCCACACCATGATGTGGTGACATCATCTCATGTCACTGTGGATGGTGCTTTGCATGTTGACTATATTTCCAGTCAGGATTCCAGATGGCATTCTTCTTGATGTAAGGAATGCACCACTGCTGTCTACACCCCTCCCTACCGCCACCCTCCACCTTACAGCCTGGACCCGCCCCAGCCCCCAGGGCAAGGCACCCTGGCAGGAGAAAGGGGAGAGAGCAACTGCTTCAGGCTCAACCACCTCCTTCAGCTTTCGTGCTACTCAGTCCCTTCCTTCTCCTCCCAATCCCTTCTATGACTGCCCTATTTGTCCAAGCAGCGTTTGGATCACCTTTGGAGCCCAGGATTCACAAGGCTGCAAGCGGCGAAGCCAGCACATTACATGTTCTCTCCAGCCCCACCCTTTGTCCTGTCCAGTGAGTATCAAAACCGGTAAAAAGCACGGCCCCAGGGATCACCGCTACGGCCACCCCAGCCCCTCGTACAGCAGTCCCTCATACAGGTTGCACCTACACAGAACGACCCATGAGCACTTTAGTGTGGAAAATAGCATTATATAAAGCTTAATATTAAACATTATGAAAAAATACATATTTACAGAAGAAACTACAAAATACAACTATGTACAATAATATCTGTTACTTTTAAATTACATAAATTCTTTAAAATTCTCCAGATTAATAAATTATACATAGTATCAATAGAAATAGCTGGCACCTCTGTAGAGCATAAAGTGAGTTTTAAAAAAATATCACACAGTGAATAGCTTTTATCCAGGATATCTTCGGGTACGTTCTCAGTGCCTTGAATAGCCCACATCTGAAAGGAAGGACACTGTGATTAGGGACAGTACTGGGGTGTGCCACACTTGTTTGTTCTGTGTGTGAAAGTTACACATGGGAAAGACTAGTGACAATGACTGAAACTCAGCATAGTTTAAGATGAGACCACCCCTGTGGGGTGCGTGGTCATTCCATTCAGAGCCATCTAGAATTGGAAAGGACTAGTGCTTCTGGCCCAAACCCTGGGGTTTCACAGGTGAGCCCGCCGGCCCAGAGAGGCAGCAGACACCATTCAGGACCACACAACTTAATGCTAGTTAGTTCTAGAGCTAGACCTGAATCCTAACCATCAGCTTCCTTCAGGAGCAACCAGGATTATTCTTAAAAAAAACAAACAAACAAAAAAAACTCTCAAACAAGTCAAAACAAGACAAAGGAACCCCGAGGTCCTTCAGGGAGCTTCTTAAAGAATCTGATATGCAAAAACCTCAATTTACTATACAGATAAATTAAGTTGTAATTATTTACAATTATTTACAAAAAGGCTTATCTGATGTACAAAGGACTCCTTTAAATAGTTCTCTGTCTTCTGTATTTGTGCTTTACAGCTTACCAACACTTTACCATAACATACTGGCCAGGTGGGTGGGTATAGATGTGCAGAGAACTAAATAAAATCGAAGATCTTTTAGAAATGGAGATAAAATAGTTCTGAAATAATGTTTGTCCAAAAAAAGATGGTCTGGGGTACACATGGCTATGGGCCCATGTGGCAAGGGACTGAGCCTCTGCCAGCAGTCACCTGAGCAAGTGTAGATGCAGGCGGACCTGGCCACTGTCTGACCCTCGTGAGAGACCCTGGGCCAGAACCACTTTGCTAAGTCCCTTCCAGATTCCTGATCATAGAAACTGTGAGCCAATAAATGTTGAATTAAACTGCTGAGTTTCGGGATCATTTGCTAGGTTGTAATAAATAACTAATGCAATGTAACTTCAAATTTACAATAAGCCTATGTGTTAAATTAAATTTCAGTGATGGTCTGGAGTGGGAAAAGGAATGCAAACCCTTCATTCGTCAAGTAAATATTGTCTGATCAAAGCAATGCCTTATAAAGTTTATGTATCTTTTCCTCCTGAATTTTTTATTTAAAAAATGTTGCAGGCTTGGTCTAAAAACCTTAAAAAACACACAAAATGAAAGAAAAATTATATGTTATTTTATTGTTTAGAGAAATTTGTTTTACTATTGTGGTATATTCCATTCCAGTCTTCCCCACCCCCCACCACGTGTTGTTTTTATTTGTTTTATGTTCTGATTTTCTTAATTATTTTTAAGAGTATCCATGGTTATTATAATATCCTCAAAATATCATTTTTAAGGACTGTGTTCTATTGCATTTAGTGTATGTGCCATTGTATACTTAGTCCTCCATTGCTAAACATTTAGGTTTCTTCACTAGAAATTTTAACTATGAAAAGCTTCATGCATAAAGTTTTTCAGTACTTACAGTGGTAGTAGAAATACTAGGTGACGAGATAAGAACATATTAAGGACCTTGGTACATACGGATTTTATACAAAGGGATTTTGTAATTTGAACTCCTAGTTGTGATTTCAAAGCATCCTCCCTGGCAGTGAGCCTTAGCATTTAGACAAGACATGTGAAGCAGAGTCTGTGACAGAGGGCGTCCTGGGTCAGGCAGGAAGAGAGAGCACGTGAAGCCAGTGCTCACCTGTGGGCGTCTCCTGCCTGCACCGCCTCTCTTCCCTGTCGCCACCCTTCGAAGACCTGTCCCTCAAGCCTTTGGGTAGAGGGACAAATAGTGCATGCTGGAAGAGCTCTGGTCTTTTCATGGTTTCCACATCAACCACATCTTGATAAATTAACTTGTAAGTTAGTGAAGTAAGCACCTACCTCTGTGATACTCTGGATTCACATTTTCGTAGATTGGAAACAAGGGGTTTTCTTGCTCACTCCGTAGCTTCCTTGCTCTGAGGACATCTCTTACACACTGATGCAGGTATACATACTGACACTGTGGGAAGGCAGAACACATGTCAGAGGAGGGCAAGTGCTCAAGTGTATAAAAGATGAAGATTCTCACAAAACAGTAGTGAGATGCTATACCATTAATACATGTCTTGATCATCACTTCACTAACAGTCTCTAATACATAGAAGAGTGACTGCTTTCTATTACCACTGAGACCAAATGGTGGTAATGGGCAGAAAGGTGGTGTTTATTCATTCTTTTGTACACGCATACATAGTTATACAGTATGTTTAATGAGGACCTACTACTATGCCTGGCATATAGTATGTCCTCCACGAATATTTATTAAATAGACAGATGAATGCCAAGCACTGTGCTATGCATTTTACATAAATTATTTCATTTGATTATTTTGACAACCTTGTGAAGTAGATATAATCATACATCTAAGTTAAGTAAATTCTCCAAGGTCACACAGCTAAGAAACTGAACCCTAGGATTTCATCCTGAATGTGTGACCTCAAATGTTCTTTCACTATACCAGTTTTCTTAGATAAATCTTAATTGCATTGCATTATTGAATGACAAAATCTTTTCACTGTGTATTCTGCTGTTTTATTTCCTTTCTTTTGGGAGTATAGTGAGAAAAAGAAGATGTGTACAATAAATGCCATTGGACTATCGGTTCTTTGAGGGCAAGTTCAGTGTCTTATCTATCTCAGTTCTCTCAGCATTCCATTCTGGCTCAGAGAAGAATCTCAGAGATGCTGGCTGATGCAGAGAACTACAGGGGGTTACACAATGGGGACAGACCCACGTGTCAACTCTGAGAACTACCAACTTTGAGAACGGAAATGAACATGGAGGAGTGAGTGTTCGGTGGTTATGAGGATACCCCAAAGCCCTGCATGGCCAGCAGAAGCTCAGTCACAGGGGCTCAACTTGTGCATTGGCCCCATTCCTGGCCGCCAGCTGAGCTCTCTAATAAGGGAATGTATGTCCCTGTCCTTGGAAACTTAGTGCTTGGCCTTGCACACACCTTTTTTTGGTAAAAATTTCATTTATTTATTTTTAGAGAGAGGGGAAGGGAGGGAGAGAGAAAGGGAGAGAAACATTGATTGGTTGCCTTTTGCACAACCCCAACTAGGGTCCTGGCTGCAACCCAGGCATGTGCCCTGACGGGGAATCAAACCAGTGACCTTTCAGTTTGTAGGCTGCTTCTCAATCCACTGAGCCACACTGGCCAGGGCTTGTGCACTTGTAATGACACAGCAATTGCTCCGTGGAGAGAGGAAGTTGGGAAGAGAGCACACACCATGTGAGGGGAGCTGGGCTCTCCATCTCATCTTGACTGAGTCATGAGGCTTCTGAGGATCTCAGTTTCTCCACCTATCAAACAAGGTGGCAAAGGTTTCCTCTACAGCTGATATCTTTTACCTTTATACTCCTAAAGGGCATAAAACTTTGTGCTGCTGTCAACTAGATGGACCCCTATGATCAATGTAGTTCACCTTACAGTATTTCAAAGGTTTGAGACACAAACTGAAACCATAAGGCATTCCCTCACCAGCTACCTATAAAAGTGAACGAGTACTGTTTACAAGGCACTGCTCCCGATTGGACGCTAGCTCCGTCATCTACTCATGGGACTCCATCAAGCACGTCTGGTGAAATCACCACAACAATTCGAAGAAACAAAACAATCATAAATGAGGCCTGCGTTAATATTAATGATTCTCTGCCTTTCTGCTCACAATTCTTGCGCACTTGTTATGAGGGTTTTATGCTATCTTTGTCTTGAAAATTCAGGGAGGCTACTACCTTGAAAATGGTTGTTAGTACAGGCAGGTTTTTTTTTTTTCATCTTGAAAATAGTCCACCAAATTACAGACAGACATAGTCTTGCTTCCTTCCATCCAGAGCACGATTCACATTTCAATTTTCCGGAGATATTAAATTACTTTGGGACCTTAGTGTTCAGAGGTGAATGAGCTCTAATACCTCTATGTTATGCCTTATTAATAAATTCTCAACAATGATCTGCCATGGGCTTTGAAACCAGTTAATATTTATTAATTTTCCTTGTCTTAAATGTAAATTTTTCTTTTCCCAATAGAATGTCCTTTGGAGAATGATTACTACTAAAACCTTCAGGTTGTTAATGTGCCTCTTACTTCATTCACAAAAAGTAGACAAAGTCTAATACATGAACCTTAATCACAAAAGATCCTTTTTTGCTCTGTTTAGCTAACTGGTGAAGCCTTAGTTCCATTCAACTTTGCTAAAAGTTGTAGTATTAGGTAATTTTTAAAGAATTATACTTAAGGCCTTTTCATGGTTCATGAATGCAGAATTTAGCAAAGGGGCAGATATATGAACAAACACCTATGAAGTGATAAATGTAAGACAGAATTGTGTAGAAAGCTGCATACATAAGAAGAAGTGATCAGATTCACTTCTGGGGGTGGCAAGTATCAAGCTAGAGAGAAAAGGAGACATTTGCATGAATCTGGGCAAAGAAGTACAACATTCCAAATGATGTAAATAGCATGAAGGTGCACATATGTTCTGGAAACTGAGCAATCCAATGTAGCTAAAATGTAGAGTTCATGGATCATGGGAAACCCCCAAGACAATACCCCAGGTGGGCACTGAGATCCCCAGTCCTACACCACCCCATTGTTTCCTCCTTGAGGAGAGCAGGTTAGATCCATAGACTGACTACCAGCTATTGTTCTTCAATGAGTTACTGCTCCATCTGAACATCTCTCTAGAGTCTGTCTGCCCCAAGGTAGGCTAAAAGAAGGAGGGACACACTTGTAAATCCTTTGTCTAATACCTTTTTGTTTAAAAATCCTTGTTCTTTGATATATTTATTAGGACCTGGAAGACTTACATCCCTTTGTATTCCAAATAAGGTAGAGTAAAGTAGAGGTTAACTATCTCCATGGACCCAGAAACATAACCCAATGGGTCAGAATAACCGTCCTCCTTTGCTGCAACAGTCACCCGCAGGGGCTCATCTGTGGGTCATGCCCCTCCGCACACACGGCCCGCACCAGGTGAGCCTTGCTGTGCTAGGGCCAGGGCTTTGAAGACTGTAGAAGCAGCCTGCTCTCAGCAGAGTCTCAGAGCGAGACAGATAATAGCTGGGTTTGTTTGGGATTTCATTTGCTACAGGAAAAAAGAGGAGAGATAAAATTTCTATCTCCTTGCAATGTTTATTTCATCATGAACAGAAGAATCAAAGTTGATTCTGCCCCAGGGAGAAAAACGACTATGGGGTGGGTGGTGTTATGACTTGAAAGTGGAGAGGTGGGCCCAGTGACAAAGAGACTTGTACACAAGAATGAGAACTTGAACTTCATTTTACAGGTGATGGAGAGCTTTCTAAGATTTTTATGCCAAGAGCTGACACAGTTGTAGGTGGTAGTGGTGATGAAGAGTTGTCAGGACAGGAACTGGAGACAAGAGACCCACTGGGAGCTGAGAAAGGGCTGGGCAAGGGCGCTGGCAGTGCAGTGAAGGGCTGGAACAGAGAGAAAGATGTCGAGTAGAACTGACAGGACTTGGCGGCTGTTTGAACTTGGGAACTGCAAGAGAAGAAGCCAGACCCCTAGCTTGGGCAATCAGATGGATGGCAAGGTGGGTGGGAAGATTGTTACCCGAAACTGGAAGGAGCCAGAGCAGCAGTGCTCTTGTTGTTATCATTGTTGTTTGTCTTTTCAAAGATAGATCATGAGTTTTTTGAGTTTGAAATGACTGTAGGGCTTCCAGGTGGAACATCCTGGTAGGCAGGTACATAGCTGAATGCTGGGAAAGGGGAATGCGATTTGGAAAACATGGGTGAGTACCTGGTTCTTGAAACCATGGGAGTGGGGGGCATCACAGAGTAAAGACAGAGGCAGAAGAGTGGTGCCTTGAGGACAGAACCTTTGGGGAAATCAAACAGTGAAAAGGCAGCCTGAGGAACAAGGGCCACAAAGTCCTCAGAGAGGCAGGAGGAGAAGAAGAGAACAGGGAAAAGAAGGAGCTATGTCCACAAAGAAGGAGGGAGGGCTTTGGCACATCACGTTCCCCCTGCCCTGGAAGTCACCCAGTGGTATTTACAATAGGAAGTGCCTGTGCATCATCAAAATGTGTCTCCAGAGGTCTGGGCAGGTGTATGGAAGTGACCCATAGGCTAAGAAGCCTCTGACAATAACTAGGGAGTCTGAACACACACACACACACACATGCACATCCCCAGTGGTCATCAATAGCTGCCCCAATGCTTGCGTAAACAACTTATGGGTTATGTGATAGTGGATGGTCAGTGTCAATTTCATCAACACTGAGAGAGAGACGCGCAGACAGAAAGTACCTCCTGATGTGCTACAACAGGAAGTACTCAGCACCATCCATGAAACACTGTGGTGGTAAAAATGGACCAGAATTTAACAGAGCCTCACATTGGCAGAAAAAAACTATAGGGAACAGAAAATACATTACCACCATGAAAAAGCAGTCAGTCACATCCACAATGTGGGAAAATCTACAGAACAAATGAATTGGTTTCTTTAAAAAATATGTAGTCCAGAAAACAAATTAGAGGAAGGATTATTATAGATTTTTATAGATTAAAAGAGACCTCAACCAAATGCAATGTGTGGACTTGGTATTCAAATGCAAACCAAGTATGAAAAGTTATTTTTGAGGTAATTAAGGATATTTAACACTGACTGAATATTAGATGATATTAAGAAATTATGATTAAAATTGTTAAGTGTGATAATGATACTGTAGTCATAATTTTAAAAAGAGTCCTTATTTATAATTTGCACATTCATACACATGGTATTTAAAGAGGAAATGATGTGATAAGTAAGAGAATTTTCTTTAAAATATTCCAGTGAGGTCATGGAAACAGTACCCATGGGATGTAGATGAAAAACAAACACAGAATACTGGTAATTGCAGAAGGCTGAGTTTGGGTGGAAAGAATGTCATAATACTATTTTTCCTAGTTTTATGTATTTTTAAGAAATTTCATAATAAAACAATTGCTGTAGTGAAAGTACTCCCAGCCCAGGACAGTGGTGGCGGCACAGCCTTCGGGAGGTGGTGACACCAATGTTTCCCCAAGTGTGTTACAGAATCTGAGCTCTGCATGACATTAACATGTGCTACCCAAGAAAAAATCGGGGACCCAAGGTGGTTTTCGGAATAGTGGGTGTGAAACAGCTCAGGGGAGCTTTGCTGCAGGAGGCCTGGGTGTGGGGCACGGCTGCCTGAGCAGTGTGCTTGTGTGTGGTGACTATATGAAGGAGGTGGGAGCAGGTAGAACATCCCGTTTTTTTTGACCGTGGGAATTATATTTTAAACAGAGGATGCTGGTGCACCTCTATGTTCACTGCAGCATTATTTACAATAGCTAAGATATGGAAGCAACCTAAGCATCCATTGATAGATGAGTGGATAAAGAAAAAGTGGTACATATATACAATGTTTAACCATAAAAATGAATGAAATCTTACCATTTGCGACAACATGGATGGATCGAGAAGGTATTGTGTTCAGTGAGTCAGAGAGAGAAAGATAAGTACAATATGGTTTCACTTATATGTGGAATCTAAAGAACAAAATAAATGAACAAACACAACAGAAACAGACTCATAGATAGGGAAAACAGACTGATGGTTGCCAGAGGGGAGGCAGGGTCAGGGGACTGGGTACAAAGGTGAAGGGATTAAGAAGTACAGATCGGTAGTTACAGAACAGTCATTGGAATGTAAAGTACAGCACAGGGAATATAATCAGTAATATTCTAGTAACTATAAATGGTGTCAAATGGGTATGAGACACAGGGAGATCACTCTGTAAGTTATATAAATGTCTAACCACTATGCTGCACACCTGAAGCTAATATAATATCGAATGTCATTGGAAAATAAGAAAATTTAATTAAGTAGAGGATTTCGCAGAGTTATGTGGGAAACACAAGGGTAAGAGAGCTTGGGCGATGTAAGGCAAATATGCAGGAAATGACAGGCATGCTGCATGTGGGGGCACAGACCCGTCCCAGGGGCTGTGGGGCAGTGAACTTGCTGCTTAGGGCTTCCGATTCTCTAGAACAGGTTCAAGTGCCAGTTTGGCCATTTCAGAGATGTTTAAAGTCCTTCAGCCTCTGAATCTCAGTTTTTTAGCCTGGAAATGGGGAATAATAACTCTCTTACCTGATTATTGTGAAAAGCTAGTGAGTTAACATGTTAAAAAAATGCTCTGCAAATGCCAAAGGACAATGCAAATGGACAAACAAAAGGACAATGGACAATGCAAAAGGACATTTATCCTTTGCAATCAATGTACTGTCCTTTGGTCTCTTCAAGGTGGGGGGTGCAGCTGGAGTGGGCTGGAGGAAAGAAGAGATTATAATTTGTTTCTTCTTTACTAATTGAAGTTCTTGTGCTCACCCACCAGCCTATCTAAAAGTGATCGCCAAGATGGTCTGGCCTTGGACTTTCTCCCATGTATCATGAATTGATTTAAAAAATCTATCTTCCTACCCACCCATCTGCAGAAGATAGGCAACCAGCTCAATAAAGATAAGGGTACACACCATCCTCAAAGATCACTGAGATTTGTTTTAAAATGACAAGTCCTAGAAAAACTGTATATTCAGTGCCCTTCTCTTCCTGATGAGTCATACTTGTTTTCCCTACTCAGATTAAAGCCCTGAGCAGTTGGGAGGTTTGAGGGAGGAGGCATGGAGAGTAGCCTCTGTCCTTTAGCCTGTGACTCTTACCTCAGTCTGGACCATGTGAACCCTGTGAAGCCTTAGGTCATGCACTGCTCCATAAATGTCCACAGAGTCTTTGGAGTCTAATTGCTGGAGGATTCGGTCCAATGCGATAAAGGTTCCAGTCCTACCCACGCCAGCACTAGAACAGACATTGAAGGAAGACTGAGACTTTTTATTATATTGGCCTTTCAAAACTATATCCAGAGACTTTAGCAAGATCTTTCTTTTCCTTTCCAAGTTATGGGAGGATATAGGAATACTTCTTTCTCTCCACAAGCTCTCTCAAAGAAATAAAACCTACAGCTCCAGCCTCTGCTTCTTTCAGTCACCTCCCCCATTCCACCAGGGGTAAGTACTGCTCTGCATTTGGTGTGTATCATTTCCATGCATTTTAAAATACACTTTTCCGGGGCTTCTAGCCAAGATGGAGGTGTAAGTAGATACTCTCCTCCCACAACCAAAAGAAGGACAGCAAATTAAAAACAAACAAACAAACAACCAGAACTGCCAAGAAACCAAACTGTAGGGAAGTCCAACAACCAAGAAGTTAGAGAAGAAACATTCATCCAGACCAGTAGGAGGGGCAGAGGTGGGTAGCCAGGGTAGAAAGGACTCCTGTCAGGGAAGCGAATGGAGGACCGAGTGGTCCCACATTTGTGTGCAGATAACCAGGAGGAACAACTGGGGAACAAGACAGACCATGCAACCCAGGGTTCCAATGAGGGGAAATAAAGCCTCAAAACCTCTGACTGAAAAAACCTGTGGGTGTTGAAGTGGCAGGAGAAACTTCCAGCCTCATAGGAGAGTTTGTTGGATTGACTCATAGGGTCCTAGAACATACACAAACCCACCCACCTGGGAATCAGCACCAGAAGGGCCCAATTTACTTATGGGTAGCCGAGGAAGTGACTGAAAGCCAGCTGAGTGCTGAGCAAGCAGCATTGTTTCCTCTCAGAACTTTCCCCCACATACAATGCCACAACTCAGTGACTTGGGTTACTCCACCCTGGCGCACACTTAAGGCTCTGCCCCTTACTACATAACAGGTGCACTGACACAAAATAATATGGCCCACCTGAAAGAACAGATCAAAGCTCCAAAAATAGAACTAAGCAATAAGGAGATAGCTAACCTATCAGATGCACAGTTCAAAACACTTGTAATCAGGATGCTCACAGAAATGGTTGAATATGGTCACAAAATAGAGGGAAAAGTAAAGGCTATGAAAAGTGAAATAAAGGGAACCAACAGTGAAGGGAAGGAAACCAGGACTTAAATCAATGGTTTGGAGCAGAATGAAAAAATAAATATTCAACCAGGACAGAATGAAGAAATAAGATTTCAAAAAAATGAGGAGAGGCTTAGGAACCCCTGGGATAACTTTAAATGTTCCAACATCCGAATCATAGGGGTGTCAGAAGGAGAAGAGGAAGAGCAAGAAGTTGAACACTTACTTGAAAAAATAATGAAGGAGAACTCCCCAAGCAGTCACAGGAAATAGACTTCCAGGAAGTCCCAGAAGCTCAGAGCATCCCAAAGAAGTTGAACCCAAGGAAGCACACACCAAAGCACATCATAATTACATTATGTAAGATTAAAGATAAAGAGAGAATCCTAGAAGCAGCAAGAAAAAAGGAGACAGTTACCTACAAAGGAGTTTCCATTGGACTATCAGCTAATTTCTCAAAAGAAATCTTACAGGCAAGAAGGGGCTGGAAAGAAGTATTCAAAGTCGTGAAAGGCAAGGACCTACATCCAAGATTATTCTACCCAGCAAAATTATCATTTAGAATGGAAGGACAGATAAAGTGCTTCCCAGATAAGGTCAAGTTAAAGGAGTTCATCATCACCAAGCCCTCATTATATGGAATGTTAAAGGGACTTATCTAAGAAAAAGAAGAATATCGAAACTACAAACAGTAAATGACAACAAACTCACAACTATCAACAACTGAACCTAAAAATACAAAAAACAAAAACAAACTAAGCAAACAACTAGAACAGGAATAGATTCACAGAAAGGGTGAATTCACAGAAAGAGATCACATGGAGGGTTATCAGTGGGGAGGGGAAGGAGGGAGACTAGGGGAAAAGGTACAAGGAATAAGAAGCATAAATGGTAGGTACAAAATAGACAGGGGGAAGTTAAGAATAGTATGGGAAATGGAGAAGCCAGCAAACTTATATGTACAACCCATGGACATGAACTAAGGTGGGGGAATGATGATGGGGGGGGTACATGGCAGAGGGGAATAAAGGGCAGAAAAAATGGGATAACTGCAATAGCATAATCAATAAAACATATTTAAAATAAATAAAATAAAAATAAAATAAAAGACTTTTTCCATATCCATGTAAACCATGAATAATTAATCTTATATATTTCAAAAATTCACTAAAATGATAACATGTTTCTGTATTCTTCTGACAACTTTTCTACTTGTGTTTCAGGCTTTACCCATGTTGTTACACATACATAATTTTTTAACCTTCTCTATAGAGTTCATAAACCACTGCTAATCCATCCACTGCTAATCTATTCCCTATTGATAGATAGCAAGATCACGTCTAGTTTTCTCTGTTAAAAATTGTGTTGCAGCGAACATCATTTACATGTGTGGGCATTTCCCTAGGGCTGATATGTAGAAGCATCACCGTGAATCATCGGATGTGAACACCTTCAACTTCACTAGGGATGGGCAAGTTGCTCCCCAACGTGTCTGTTTAACCTGGGGATTTTTGCTGCACATACTTAGAAGAAAAAGAAAAATGGTTCTCTGTGGTCCTGGGTAAAAATGCCTACCATTCTTCAGAAAGCAGGAAGCTCCTAAGTACCTCACATTCCTATTAAAAGCATCAGGGTTCCAGTGACATATAAAAGCAGAGCTCCTAGGGTGCTGGGCTGATTGGGAGAAAATGAGTGCATTTGACATTTCTTACTCTAGCTGTTCCCTGCTCCATATTTATTAGTGCCATTTAGTTAGGGCTATCAAAGTGTTGCTGCAAACATTAATTAGCTAACCACCAGGCTCCCCCGAGAGAAAGAGTGGGGTATGGATTGCTTGTTAGGTTGGTTTTATGGATACACAGTCTGAGGCCAAGAAAATTCAAGAGAGAACATAAATTTAAGAGTTAAATTGGGTGCTACAGATGGCCAGCACTAGTCTGCCTAGAGGGAGGGCTCAAGAAGGAATCTGGAAGGAGAGTTAGGGTTTTTATAGATGTAGGAGAGAGATAAGGCCATTCTAAGGAGTCAGAATGGTGAGAGGCAAAAATAAGTGTGCACAGTCTCCATCCTGGCTAGAGTGGGAGAGGGTTTCTGGGAACTTGGATGGGGGTAAAAAGGGGGACCTGGAAGTCAAATAAGGACTTTGCATTTTGTACAGTGGGAAAAAGCAAGAAGGAGATAGAAGGCTGTATCATTAGGGTGAGAGAGAGGAGGATATAAAAGAAAGCAGAAAAGGAGAAGTCAGTGAAAAGGAATGTGGCTGGGGAGAAGGGAGAAGTGAAGGTAACAACACCCTGTGGCCCAGACAAGCCATCCACCCCCAGGTTCCCCACCCTTTTTCCAGACTCGAGGTTGTCATTTTATTGGCTCCCAGCAGCCAAGTACCTGCAGTGCACCACGGTGGGCCCAGCACCAGGTGTCCTGTTGATGTAGTCCCTGACAGTTCTCACAAACTGGATCAGGGACTGGGTGGTCTCTGGGACTCCATGGTCTGGCCACACCGTGTAGTGAAAGTGGCGAATGAGTCTGTGTGTGTCGAGCTGTTCCTCCTGTAAGAGCAGAGAGGGGAGTAAGAACAACCCAAGGCAAACCATCAAGTTTGACAGTCGGGCCCATGCAGGAATGCCTGTGGGCTGAGAGGACAGGAAGAGCCAGCAAAAATGGGATTCCCCGCTGACCTTCTCCTTTCCAAGCTGCCTTATTAAATGACATCAGACAAACTAACGTACGCTGCATATCCTAAACTCCCGGATGGTCCACTCAGGCAGCACGGACTCTGAGAGCACCTGCAGGATGAGGTCCCCATAGTACAGGGACTCCTGGTCCGCTGGCCAGTAATGGTCACATTTTACCTAGAGGAAAACAGAAAAAATGTGAGTCCGGAAATGTGACTCTTCTATGAACCTGAACTTTCCCTCCTCGAAAGGTCTTCCTGAGTTGGCATTCAGGATCTGCTGCTGAAGCAATTTGGCCATCTGCTTCGTGTTAGCCTGCTCACAGCCAGCACCGGGCCTGAGCTGTTGCTGCACGTGCAGGGAGACACTCCGCTGAGGAGCAAAACCCCGACCTCTGGGTGCATTTATCCTCGGGCAGTATCTCATGGTTGAGTTTTTAAAAATTTCCTTAGCATTTCAGTTCCACCAGCAGATAAAACATCTTTTACCATGTTTTTTTGTTTGTTTGTTTTGTTTTTTAAAGAGAGATCTTGCTGGGCAGAGGAGGGTACTGTCTTTCAGGCTCTGTTTTGTTTATATTCTGATATTACTGTCCTAACCTGGACCAAGTGTCATGTGCCAAATAATATTTGAAAAGTGAGAACATTTAGCTAAACTTAAAATTACATGTAGAAAGACAGGAGAAAAAGGATTATGAATATATATTATTGACCACAGGTACTGGGTACTTTACATGAAAACTCTTAATCCTCAAGTAACCATATAAAATAGAGTTTATAAGTGCATTGCAAGAGGTTTGCTTGATTTGCCCAATTAACTACTTTACTTTGTGTCTGCAGACACAGCCTGAACTTCACGTCTCCTTCTTTCCTAAAAGTTGGGGCAGAGCCAGTGACTCTGGCAAGGCATCTCCTCTCACCATGCACTGCAGGACGGAGCTGACCAGTGGCCAGTTCATCTTCCTGCTCTCGGGAACTTCTATAATCCTAGTCCTCAAATGGAAACACCTTGGAACCTCCAGACCCAGAATCCAAACTGGGCCTTTTGTAACTGAGCAGCTTCATTCACTAACAGTGTTCTCACGCAATCCTTACTTAGCTTTTGCAGGGGCTAACTTTTAATGGCGGGGAAGAATTCCTGCCACCCTCCAGGTGGCGGAAAGCAAAGTTCGGAAGTCAGGAAGACTGTTTACTCACTCGGCCCTTCTCCACACACTGGGTCACCATGACAATGTTGTGAACATTCTGTTCCCACGCCATTTTCCAGAAGTCATCCTTAGTGCCAGGAAGAGGTCCCTGAGTAGCAATGTATTCTCTTCTGAAGTTGTTGCCCTGCGATGAATTTACAATATGGGGAGTCAGAAACAATAGGGCTCTTCAGAACTATAAACAAAGAGCGCTGCAGATTAGATGATATGTAGGTCTTTGCCAGGCCCCTGACTTGAAAGAAAGACACTAACACAAGTATCAAGGCTGGGGAGCAGGAAGGACAAAGGCCAGAACATGGAACTATTGTTAAGAGCTAAATTCCCTTTTATTAGGCTGGGTCTATTCAAAAAGGCAATGGAGGACTCAGGCGATAATCTAGAAAACATCCCTCTGCAAGTGTGTGTGTGTGTGTGTGCATGCGTGCAAGTGTGTGTGCATGAGTCTGAGGGACTCACTTGATCAGGCTCTTTCCCTCGTTAACACAGAAGCTTGTAGTCATTTTGGATAATCGACATTAGAATGTTGGGAAGAGATGTCATGCAATGGAAACAAGGAGAGAGGCAACTGCTGTTCATCGAGCATCTACCATTTAACATGCTAGGGACCAGGGCTTTCCCAGATTTTACTTAATTTTAACCACGACTCTGTGAGCTGGGGCATTTTCACCCACTCATTCTGTACTCCAGCAAAACAGAATTCCTTGCAGATCCTAGTCAAAGCTCTTTCTCTCCTTTCCTCTCCCCAGGGCCTCTGCATGATGTCACCTCTGCCACACCCACGCCCTGCCCACCCAAACACTGCCTCTCATCTGCTGTTCCTTATTTATCCTCTAAGTCTCAGTGTGTTGCCTGCTCTGCTGAGCTTTCCGTTATCTTTCTGTCTGCTGGGGGATGTTCCCCTCCTGTGGCAGCCTCTAACCTCTTGCTATACAGAGTGGTCCTTGGGTCAGCAGCATGGGGCTCCCCTAAGGACTTGTTAGAAGTGCAGGATCCCAGGTCCCACACAAGCCCTGCTGTATCAGCAGCTGCATTTTAATGAGACCCCCAGATGATGTGGATATGTGTTTCTCATGGTGTCGCCTTATCAGTACCTAATGCCCCAACTCTGCTGAGAGTTCCTTGGTGGTCAGATTCTGTCTTACCCTATCCCTGTACATAGCTCAGCATTTGCCTTACAGGTAGCACTTCACAAGTGTTTACTGAGTGACAGAATGATTATTGGAGATAAATATTATTCATCCTCATTGTTTAGAAAAGAAAATGAAGGCCCCAAGAGGTGACATAACTTGGCCAAGGTCACAGAGCCCAGCCAGGTGGGAATGAATCCTGGACCTGTCTGACGTTAAAGCTTTCCCCACTGTAGCATGCCATAGGAAGCCAGCAAGATGTTCGCCAGAATCTGAGCCCAGAGGTTTGACACAACCTTAGAGCTGTGTCTATGGTTTTCAAAAATACAAATAACTTTGAACCAGGCAGACTTATCAGGGGAGGTCCAAGTTATTTAGGGAGCGCTGACCTTGGCTAAGGGCTGCAGCAAGAAAACAACCTGTGAAAAGGCATCCGGGCTAACTATAGTCTCTTGCAACTATAGCCATTGTGAAAATGGGTCTTAGCAGTGATCCAATTGGACACCCCATGTTTTATGGTACTGAGACATGGTCTTGTCTTCTAAAACCTCTATGTTTCCAGACCTGAGAACAGTAATAGCAGGTAGGAGGAGAGGTATGTCCAGTGTGGTCACTCATCAGAGCCTTATCCGGGCGCTACAGCCCAGTGGCACACTTACAGGGATGTAGCTAGCATTGATGTAGTCGGAGCACGGGTCATCGTCCACATTGGACAGCTTCACTCGAGAGGCATCATCTGGAAGGAAGTTCATTGAGACAGATTTGTCACTGAGTTTTGGGGTGATCTCTCTACGGTCTATAGAATGGTTGGTTTCTGACATGCATTAGCTCTCATCCCCACAAGGGCCACCAAGGGTGAATCCTCATCTCCATTTTGCAGACGAGGCTCAGACAGGATAACTAACTTGCCCCAGGTTGCATAGATGGTTCATAAACACACAAACAGCCACGTGCATTTTGAAGGCCCCTCTGTGCTTTCCTTTGTACACTATTTGTAACACTACATCTACCCAAGGAGTGGTCAGCTCCCTCTCACTGCTGGAATGAATGTGATTCAGAAAAACTACCTTCTATTGCCTCACCTGACAGGGTAAGGATAATGAAAATGTATAATAATTATTTAATAATAATTAAATAACTAACAGGAGACTTTGTTAAGTACACTTCAGTTGGACTTTGCTGTTAACCTTTTACTGCTCTGAGGCCTCCAAGGAGAAGCAGTAGCACCACACAGTGAAACGTCAACAGCATAAGAAGCCACTCAGGACCAGGATTTAAGCTGGCCATGCCCATCCGCAGGGAAGTGCAATAAAATACAAGTCATTCCTTTCTCAAGGTATTCAGATCTTCCAAACCCAGCTAGGCTGTATTTCCTTAGCCCACTTCATTCTGGGAAGAAAAGAAATGGCTAGAGGAAGAGAGTATTACAAATTTCAACACAAAACTCACAGGGCAATATATTGTTGTATCGATTTTTTCCTCTATTCTCCGGCAGGAGTGCAATGTCACACGGTTGGTTTCGACCCACGTCTTTTAAGTCCTATTAGATAAAAAATAAGTTTCGAAGTAGAGAATATGAAATAGAAGGCAACAAATCACACAATCCTTGAGACAGATAATAGTATGAGAATATATGTACACTAGCTACTGTTTAAGGCATGCTTAGTATTGTGCGTGTGTTAGCTCTGATTCCCACAGTGGCCTCACAGTGGGTATTTTCATCTCCATTTTACAGATAAGGCTCAGACAAGACAACTAACTTGCCCAGGGTCACATGGGTAGCAAAGATGGGAATAGAATCCGAAGCCTGAGCACTTTTCACCAAAGCCTGTTGTTTCCCAGTCAAGCAAATGGCCATAGGTTAAGTAACTGACAGCGTGTGGTTTGCATTTTCACTTTGTTAATTCTCTCTTACCATCTTATCCAGGCAGCACTTTGCTGTGCTAACTCAGAGAGGAAATGGGCTGTGAGACTAGGTGGTATGTTGTGTAGGGAAGGGACTCATACAAAAGAGCACTCGGCTGAGATCCTAAGTGTCATCCGAACTCTTGACCCCAGTTAGCCCGTGATTCCACAGTACAGGCCGGGCTGGAAACTCTGCTGAGGACCAGGGTGCTAAAGCATCACTGCGTCTGAGCTGTACCTCGTACTCCTTGGACAGAAGGTAGTTGGAGTCAGCTTGCAGCTTCATGAAGTGCCCTTCAAACTGATTTACTTTTATTGGGCTATAGTTAAAATACAACAGAAGGAAAAGAAAATTACTGAAGGGAAAATCCCATAACCAGTTAGAGCTGTATTTTAAAAGCAGATAATATAGTAATTAATGAGTTTTCTCTCTTACCAAGAAGTTTTCCGGTTACTGTGAAAGGAAGCCAAAAGGAGAAAGACCTCATTAGTAAACCTCACATAATACAATCAACTCATTTTGCAGTAAATCACGTGAAGGAAGATGTGGTGCTCACCCTTTCTGGCCCAAGTTCAAGTGGACGGTTAATGGTCGATCCCGGCGGATGCTCAGGTGGGCAGAGGGTCTTTCTCGACCATGGCTGTAACATAAGGGACAGGATTTATATGCTGATTATGAAACTGGACTTAATATACTTTTCCACATATGGAAAGGCTGTGCATGTTTGCGCATATATGGATTTTTCAGTATTCATGTAGATTTATACCCAGCCAACGTCTCTTTGAGGGAGGGAAAGAGAGGAAGAACACAAAGAAGAAACAGATTTTTCTCACTCAGAAATGGATCTCTGCAATAGCTGGAGATATGTCTTCTGGTTTTTGGCTACAGGTCACAATCACTTCCCACACTCTCAATAAAACTTTCCTTAAAAAAAACCCCAGTAAACCTTAGTTGCAAGACATGACTTCAAGAGAGATCACAGCATGCCAAATAAAAGAAATTCCCTAAGAGAAGACAGTGTGGCATTGGGACCACATGCTTTAGTTCTTTTTGGTCTCTCCTTAAATTAGCATAGCAGATATGAGCCATAAAATGGTGATGTCAACCCCACTTTTCAGTATATTTCAGACAAGTGCTTGGGCACACTATTTGCAGACATCTCTGTCTTTATGAAGAGATAGAACCACACACATTTTTTTTTTTTTTTGCTGTGCAAAAGGTGTTATTTCACATTCAGATAAGGCTACACACAGCCCCTCAGTCATTTGGGAAGGGGCAAAACTCATCAATGGTGTGTAGAGAGGCTGAAACACATGAGTCATGGGGTTAGGGTTTGACTTTTGTTTTTCTTGAGACACAAAGGTGATTTAACTGAGAGAAATTAAATTATTTTCCCTTCTCACTGTTCAGACTAAAGGGCATTTTCAGTTGCATCTTTAAAAGTTGTGGGTTTGTACTCACCTCACTTTCTGTCTGCAGATGAATAAGGCAACAACAGCCACCAGCATGCCAATTAAGAACAGACCAGCACTCACACCTTCAATAACTCCGAACAAAGGCTCTGCAATAATCCAGAGGGAAACAACAGACCCAGGTGGGCACATCAGGGCTAACGCAGTGAGGGAGCTAGAAGCTCTACCTCTCCGGGAAAATAATTATGAAGAGGAATTTGAATGATACCCACACTGAGGCATTTACTATCCACAGTATAGGAGTGCACAGCTGAGAGGATGAAACGCTGGCCACTACCCTGTAATGGGCAGGTTGGCCATTATATGTTTGAAGTTAATGGTGTTCAGCTTTTAAAGGAATTTTGGACTTGTTTGTGCTTCTATGTAAAGCTTGGGACCCTTGAATAAATGCCAGCAATTTGTGACCAAAATAAAAATGCTATTTCATTTGTATAAAACAAGATAGAGCATCTGGGACTTTAGCAAATCCAGTGAATTGCTGAGAGTTATTTTAACAAAATGTTATTTTTGTTTTCTGATATAACACTGCCACTGGGAGTTTATAAACAGGTAAGAGTAGCCCATTTTTAAAAATAGTTTTATTGAAATATAATTCACATACACCAGTTTAATTCACCAGTTTAAACTGCGTAATTCAATAATTTTTAGTGTGGTCACAGAGTTTTGCAAACATCACCATAATTGTATAACATTTTCGTCATCCCTTCCAAAGCAACCCCTGCCCTTGGCTGTCATTCTTTATTCTTCCCTCCTTCTAGCCCTTGGCAACTCTAATCTTTCTGTCTTCATAGATCCACCTATTCTGGGCATTTTACTTAAACCAAATCATAAATATGTGCTCTTCTGTGATTGGCTTCTTTCACTTGGCATCATGTTCTCAAGGTGCAGCCACACTGTAGCATTGATCAGTATTTCATTCCTTTTTATGGCTCGATAATATTCCATTGTATGGACATAACATTTTTTAATCCAGTCATCTATTAATGGATATTTGAGTTATTTCTATTTTTTGGTTATTATGAATTATGCTGCTATGAACATGAGATTACAAGTTTTTGTGTAGGTGTAAGTGTCCATTTCTCTTGGGTATATACGTAGGAGCAGAATTGCTGGGTTAGATGGTAACTCTAGGTTTCACATTTTGAGAAACTGGAAAACTGTTTTCCAAAGCAGCTATACCATTTTTCATTCCCACAAGCAATGTACGCAGTTTCCAGTTTCTTTTTAAAAATATTTTATTTATTTACTTTTAGAGAGAGGGGAAAGGAGGGAGGAAGAAAGGGAGAGAAACATCAATGTATGGTTGCCTCTCATGAATCCCCAAATGGGGACCTGGCCCACAACCCAGGCCTGTGCCCTGACTGGGAATCGAACCAGCAACCTTTTGGTCCCGCAGGCTGGCACTCAATGCACTGAGCTACACCAGCCAGGGCTCCAGTTTCTTTTTGCTCCTGCTAACACTCATTGTTGTCTTTTGGATTATATCAATAGTTATTCTACTGGGTGTGAAGTAGTGTCTTATTGTGGTTTTAATTTGCATTTCCCTAATGAATAATGATGTTGAGTGTCTTTTCATGTGCTTATTGGATATTTGTATATCTTCTTTCTTCCTTGGAGAAACGTCTATTCACATTTTTAATTATTTGTCTTTTTACTATTGAGCTAACGTTAAGAGTTCTTTACATATTCTGGATACTGGAACCTTATCAGACACATGATTGGCAAATAGTCTCTTCTATTCTGTGGGTTATCTTTTCACTTTCTGCATCGACTCCTCTGAAGGACAGAAGTTTTAAATTTTGATTTAGTCCCATTTATCTGTTTTTTTCCTTTTACTTCTTGTATTTTGGTGTCATATCAAGGTAACTATTTCCTAACTGAAGGTCACAAAGATGTACTGTGTTTTCTTTTAAAAGTTTTATTGTTTTAGCATGTACATTTCGGGCTGTGGATTAGCCCACTTCTGAAGTTTAATTTTAAGCTTTGGATTTGTTTGTTCAATGTTGCTTTTCAAGACTCATCAAATCAGCATAATCATCTTTCTTTTAATTGTGGTCAATATTCTTTTTTAAATATATGTTTAGTATCTTTCTTTCCTGGATTATATATAATTTTTGTTGTATAACAATATTTCAAAGAGGAAGGAATCGTGTTTACAAAGCCTCCACTTAACGTTAAATTATAAGTAAACATGCCAAAGTCACCTTAACTGTGTTCTGATCTGTTTTTGATTTGAAAAGTGGGAGAGTATCCTTATATTTGGCACAAATAGATGGGAGTGTTTGGGGGCTGAGTCAGTCCTGTCACACAGCGGGAGAGGCTGAGATCTGAAGAACTTCCTGAGGCCAAGTACTGTGAAACTCCAGCTTCAGGGGAGGTCTGGGACAGGTGAAGTAACAAGGGAAAATGCACTGAAACATGCTGCTGTTCTCAGCCTATGGAAATATTCCAAGGCAGTGCAGTGCAGAGGTTAAGGATTCAGGAAGAAAGTGCCAGAATACCAGCTCTCCTATCTTTCCCAGCTCTACTTGGCTTTATTCAGCATGGTCCCTGTAAGTCTCCCTGATAAGGGGATATCTGCACAGAAATCTGAGTTACTTAAACCCTTGCTGCTTCAGGTCCTCACCTTTAATGTGGGGGTAATAGTGTCCATCTCAAAAGATTGTAATTAGGACTGAATAAGTTAGTCTATGTGCAATGCTTAAAACCATCTCCACAGAGAGGGTGACCAGTCCATATTAGCTGCTGTTATTACTCAGGTTTTCCCTCTGACACACAAGAGAAGTCCCTTTAATAAATTTATGTAAAGCCTTTTAAGTTAACATTTTGATAATGTACAACATATAATAAGCAAAAGGAAAAAGGTCACCTATAATCCCACTATTTTGAGATATTTGTTAATATGTTGGTATTTTTTCTTCTAGTTTTTCTTATGCATTTCTTGGTATATGCATGTATACTTTCAAAAGCCTTTTTGCATCTATTTATATTCTGACCTGTACAAGCTCTTTATTTGAATGTTTTTTCACCCACTATTAAAAAATTCATCTTTAAAAAAATCTGGTAACTTCTACCTTTTTCTAGATTAACCTGCCTTCAGTCCATTCTCCTGCAGAAGTCGTGTGATTCCTCCAGTTCACACAAATCCATAATCACATAAAGATTAAGTTCCAAGTAAAAATAAGTGTTGCCCCCCACCATCTGCCAAGTTAACTGATCCCCGCACTAGAGGTCTCAGTACGTGATTTGGCAGTTGGCAGAATATGTGGGTAGATGGAAAGGTTAGCCTTACCTGACTCAGTGGTGATAGGCAAAGAGAAAAATGTGTCTGAATAGAGTGGCTTTGTGAATTCCTTTTGGTTCTCATCAAACAACTGTGTAAAAGCTCGAATACTGATTCTGAAAAGAAAATGGATTTATGTAAGTACACATTAGTGGCTGACCACAGCAGGGCTGATGGAAGAATGTGCTCAAGCAGAAATGGGGTGGGTACCTGCCAATATGTATGTAAAGCAGAATATGAATTATGGAATCAGACAGACCTGGGTCCCTCCCCTCCCTCCCTCCCTCCCTCCCTCCCTCCCTCCCTCCCTCCCTCCTTCCCTTCCTTCCTTTCTTCCTTCCATCAAATATTTATGGAGGCCCTACTGTGTGCCAGTCCCTGTTCCAGGAGCTGGAGATACTACGAGAACAAAAAACAAGTTCCTACCGTCCCAGTACTTACATTTTTATGAAAGAAGTCAAATAATAAATACACAAATATGCTATACCAAATGGTGATATGGACCATGGAAAGGAAAAAAACAGAGTAAGGAAGATGGAAAGCAATGGGTATAGGGCATGTGGGACTGCTTTATTCAGCATGGTCAACAAAGGTCTCCTTGATAAAAAGATATATGCACAGCAATCTGAGGAAGGGGAGGGAGGGAGCCATGGCTGCATTCCAGACAGGTGTGAGGCTCTGAGGCAGGAACGTGCTTTCCTCCAAGGAGGCCAGCATGGCTGAAGCACAGTATATGAATGAGGGAGTATTAGTGGGTGAGAGCAGATATCTTCATGGGGCCAGACCATAGAAGACCCCAAAGGCCTTGGTGAGGATTTTGGCTTTTGTTCTGAGAGACATAGAAAGCCAGTAGATAGAGGGTATTATTGAGATCACTCTGGCTGCTGTAGCTTATAGACCACACAGAAGGGCAATGGTAGAAGAGAACCTTGTCAGTAGGGGATTGCAATAGTCCAGGTGGGAGATGCTGGCCTGGATCAGAACCCAGTCAAATTGGCAGTGAGAAGTATTGGCTATTTCAATGGAAGAGCTGAAAGATTTGCTGATGGATGTGCAGTATGAAAGGATGGAATCAAAGACGACGTCACATGCTCTGGCTGAGGACCAGCTAGAAGAATGCAAGTGCCATTTACTAACATCAAGGAAGACCATGGAGGAGAACATGAGGGGTTTGGGAAGATAGAGTTCATTTGTGGGGGTGGTAATTCCAGGGTGTCTGTTAGGGCAGTCGAATGGGTTAAATATCAATATATCAGTATTATTAGTATTATTGCTATTGTTGCTATTTTTAAAAGATAATTACATATATGAATAAAATTTTACGTTAAACATTATATTACAAATAAAATTACATATCTCATCTTTTTGATGCTTGTTATTTTCTAAGAGCCTTGTATCTAACAATATTTTAATTTCATTGTCATTGTTATAACATTTATTTAATGCCTTCTTTATATCTAATTGCTGAAGTTACAAAAAGATGCATACATAGTCACTACTCTTGAAAACTGACCCTGAAGGTAATAAGCAAGCAAGGTGCAGCTCCAAAAACACAGAATTATAGCCTCAGCCTGGATGAAAACCCTATTGTACCCATCATCGGCCCTAAAGCTCATGCTCTCTGGGGGAGTCAGGTCCAGTCTGGAGGGCTGCACTCAAGTTCTGGGGACATGTTTTAAGAAACATTAGAGACCATTCAAAGTGACTGACCAGCACGATGACAGAGAAGACTTAGTGGAACACGTTAGTTGATTTCTGATCTACAGGAGGCTGCCAGGCAGAAGAGGAAACAGGTGTAATTATTTCCCTCCTTGAAGATAGAGCTAAGCTCGGCAGGCTGAAGCCATAGAGGTGGATGGCGTTGAGGAACACAACGTCACTCTCTAACATCTAGACTGGGAGCTGTGAAGGTGGTGGAGGGCTTTAACTTACTGAAGGGCTTTAAGCAGAGGCAGGGGGAAAGCGAGCTCTCAGGGCGGCTGCAGCGGAGGACTGCTGCGGTAAGCTAAGGACTGGCTGGGGCCACCTCTTGAGTTCTGTCTACCTTGAGACTCTCAGACTATAGGTTTACTGATAGAGGATCAGGTTTGGTTTATAAGGGAAAGCTTTTTCTATGATCAATTAAAACCCTTTGAAAGTGAATGAAAGACTCCTTTTCTCTTTCTTAAAAAAGCCTGGATTTGTTGAACCCAAAAGTATCTGGGCATGTCCTGTTATAATGCTGAAGTAGTAACAGGCCAGGAAAAATGGTTCTGACCCTCCATCCTCTCCTTGTATCTCATGCCTGGGTCTTTGTGTGATCTTATAATATGGACCAGATGATATAGATCAACCACATCACCTATGATTTCTGTCTCTAAAAGATACCTTCAAGTCAAAAGTTGTACTTCTAGGAATAACAGACTGCTGATGGCAGTATGATGAGGTATCCCTGCAGCGTAACTCACAGTCAACATGTGTTAAGTGGGAAGGTGAGGAGTTGGCGTGTGTTACTAATGTACTGTACCTTTGGAAATTTAAAGGAGTCTATTTGATGATAAGTGTTTTTCAATATTTGTACAGTAATTTATAAGTATAGAAGAACTTTTACAAATGTGCTTCTATTTGATCATCCCCAACCTCTCCAATATAAGGAACCTTACTGTATTACTGTAGAAGTTTGGAACTTGAAGCTTAGAGAGAGTCCATGTGTCATTCAGGATCACAGAAAAATCTGGTGCAAGGAAACCAAACTCCATATTTTTAAACTCCTGGTCTAGATCTCTTTCTCTTATTTCCTTCTGGCTTAATTTTGTGTTTTCAGGAATGACTTCCATGGGAGGGACAGTTAAAAGGGCCCATGCCAGGAAGCAGAGGGCCTACCTCTTATTCTGCCGCTGATCAGTTGAATTGTCCTTAAAGGCATAAAAATGCCTCAGTTTCCTCATTTGTAAAATAAAAGCCTTGGATATAACAACATTGATATGTTCTATTCTGAAATTCTAGGATCCACAGGTGCAAGTGCAAAGTATGAAGTGGACCCAGATGAATAAGGACATTTAGGAACCAAAGAAAAAGATAATGACCTAGAATAGGTTCAGCGTAAAATTAGTGGGTCATCAGGAACTCCGCCCTTAAAATTCTTCTCCAAAACGGATATCACCACCACATTTCCTGGACCAGCACTTAGCAATCATCCAGAACCCTGTCTCATCCTGTCCTCTGGTCTTGCCTTTCCCACTGCCTCTTTTCAAGCCCTCCCCAGCCCTGCTTGAAACTGGACTATTTGCTCTTCTCTAAACAGTTAGTGTGTTTCTGTGTCTGCACCTTAAATCTCTGTCCCTATTTCCATATTTTTAAATCCTTCCCTCTTTTTTTAATGCCCAGCAAAAAAGACACCTCCTTCAAGAAAGCTTTTAAACCTTCACACTGTTTATTTACCTCCACCTCTCTTTTGTCCTTTAATATTTCTGCTCTCACTACATTATAAATTCCTTGAAGGCAGGAATTCCATCTTACTGATCTTTCTATCTCCTATAGCACCTGGCTCAGTGCCTTTCACAGAGAGGGCACATGTATTGACTATATTATCAACATGATAAACTTAATAATATGAATAAGATTATTTTAATGAATAGATATCTGATAGTAATTATTTCAAGTGTAGCTGTGTCTGGAATCAGAAAATTCCATACCACAAAGTCAGAGATGGTATGGTTCAGTTTCCTTCGTTTGAGGAAAACAAGGTCAAGGGAAGCTGACTACCTGAGTGTGGTCACATTGCTATTTTATTTAGAATAGAAAGTGATGAACAAGATCAGCACTTTCCTAACCACCAGACTGCCTCAGCCGTCATGCTCTGCCTTTTCACTTCCTGTATGAAACAATACTAATTATACAACCGAATAATAGGAACCCAGTGATGAATGGGAACACATTACATTCACTGACCTAATAAACTTGCATATCAGGTAAACCTCGCATTTTCCAATTTCTTTTCAATCCTCATTTTTCTTTTTCTATGTTCCCTCCTCTGGAAAAAAGATGCCTGACAGCACTGAGGATCACCGTGGTGACTATTGTCTTGAGACGGGCAGAGCGCTGGCTTCCCTGAGCCAGGGCTCAACAGCCACTGCACGGGAGGCCACTGAGTATGAGGTTCTCGCATGTGCTCTGAAAGGCTATGTCTCCTCTCATTAAGTGCTGTATGCCTGGCATGCTTCTCACAAATGTATATTGTAGAAATGGAGGAAAGCTGTGTTCTAGGAAACAAACATGTATGGCATGAGTTCATTATGCTATAACAAGAATGTGTAACTTTTCATAGAGTACTTGGCTCATACACATGCTTTGTGCCTGGTACTTGCCATATTGTTTTATAACCAATATCATACCTGTCTCCTCTGTTAGACTGTGAGCTCTCTCAGTGTAGCAAAGAGGGAAGGTGATTAAACAAAGGGTTAAAAGTCACTGGTAAATGGAAGATTAGAAGAATGTAGGGACTGGGTTCTGCAGAAATATAGCTGAGGGTCCAGCTGCTCAGCTGTGTATTGACAAGGGTGGCATGGGGCTAGTTCAGAGTTGAGCTGGCTTTTGAACTGTCTGAAAGAACTCACTAGCCAGACAAGGGAGTGGCAGGCATCGCAAACAGGGTGAAAAGAATATGCAAAGGTGCTAGGAACTGCCCTGCCTGGTTTCAGAAACTGTAATCCCTCGTGGGTAAGGCTAAGTAGAAAGACCTTGAGACCATAAGCCACTTAAGAGACAAAGCTTATCTTCCTTGTAGGGGCACCACCTCTGCCCCTTTTCTCTTCACCCTGCTTGGCCCCGGGCAGATGACTGGTTAGCCAACGATGGGTAAGATTCCTCAAAGGAGGGACAACCTAAGGCAGGCATGGTCATGAAGGGGCCCTCAGGGAAGGACTTGGGGGGCTACAGAAAAAGGGGATGATGGACCCTCACCGCTCAGTTTTGACATAGCCTGAGTCCTTATTCTGTCTGCAAGAAGTCTCCTAATCTCTTGGCTGACTTACTTCCCCTGCCTGACTTAAGCCTGAAACAATGCCAGAGGTGAGTGAGGCCCTGTGCTGGAAAGGGCAGGTTCCCTGGGGGCAATCAGGCCTAAGAAAGAATGCATAAAATTCTATGAAACCTACTTTACTAATACCCTCAATTTAAATGATAAGGGTCCAAGCATGAAGTGAGTTTGTTTCCCAAGGTTTTATGGACCTTTAACTATCTGACCCTGACTAAGAATAAGTCCTCAGAGTTCTTTGAATATTATCTGTTGTTTAATCATTTCTGCCTGACAATGATTGATGAGCTTTACATATACACCCATATTCCTATGCAAATTAAACCCAATAAAAGCCTGGTGAGGCAAAGGTTGGGGCACACTCCTCTTGAGAGGGTGGCTGTGTTGTCCCTTTTCCTCCACGAGACTTCGGTGGTCCGTGTGAATTTGTCTTATCTCATCCACAATGCCAAGCACACTGTGGGCCAGTGTCTGCATCACAAAGACTCAGAAATAAAAGATACCATGTCATATTCAAGGGAACTCTGAGGAGTGAGGAGTAGCAACAGGGCAAGGTGTACTTGGGCAAGTGGTGGGAGACAAAGCTGGTGAGGAAGGTTGGGGGAGAAGGCGAGGGCTTTGTGTGTCCTGCTCTGGAATTTTCACTTGCTCCTAGAAGTGAATGGGAATCACTGGAAGACCTTGATCTAGAAGGCGCATGACGAGATTTGATCTATTGCCCAGGAAAACTCTAATGCTTTGCAGATGAGAAAAATGAGGATTAGAGAACCAAAATGCTGTTTATAAGGCTAATGCTCCTAAAATGGCACTGCTGGAACTCAAATGGAGGGGCTCTCACTAGGACCTCGGCAGCTGTTGTGGACAGAAAGAAATATGCTGGGAGCCTGGCAAGTTCCGGTCTGGATATGAACTATCTATAGTTTCTAATTCCCTCTCTCTCAAATGTAGTGATGAATTATCTTCTCTCCCCTCTCAAAAAGCAAGCAAGCAAGTGAGCCAACAAACAAAAACAGCCTCAACTTTTGAACTCGCAAAGAGAAAATAGCCCTTGGGAGACTTTTGCTCAAGTTTCCTCGATCCCAAGTGACTGTGGAGTGGAGGCATCTCTTGATTCACCGAGTGATTCCAGCACTCGGTTCTCCATTATATTTCTCTTTTTCTCTGCCTGAGATCTCACCTCCTTCAGGTAAATAATGGTCTCTTCTTGAAGTAAACATCACTAGTAAGTTTGCATATTTTTTTTAAAATACACACTCATTTTAATTTTTTTATTTTTAAAAGATTTTATTTATTTTTTAGAGACAGGGGAAGGGAGGGAGAAAGAGGAGAGAAACATCAGTGTGTGGTTGCCTCTCATGAGTCCCCCAATGGAGACCTGACTCGAAACCCAGGCATGTGCCCTGACCAGAAACTGAAAAGACGACCCTCTGGTTTGCAGGCCGGCACTCAGTCCACTGAGATACATCAGCCAGGGCTAAGTTTGTATATGTTTACTCTGGAGGTGCAAACCTTGGATGGGGTGGCAATATCATTTTTGTGGTGCATCCTGGGGGAGAGGTAACTAACTATACATTGGCCTCCCTTTGTTGAAGTGAGGGAGGAGCTAAGGGGGTTCTCAAGTGTGATGTCAGGTCACTGTCTCCTTTTGGAGCTGACTCAGGGAGTCAATAAACTTGGGCAGTGACCACCAAGAATACACACTGGCCCACAGAGAACCTGATTGGCTGCCATATTGGCCAGATAGCAGCTCTGGGAACATACAACAGAGAAAGTACATCCTTAGCAGAAGCACCCATCTTGAATGCCTATATCTTTACATGCAAGATATAAAGCCTGCTGTATAGGGGCCTGCTGTATAAGGGCCTGCTGGCTATAGTAGTGCTCCCTGGGATCAAACCAAACAGCTGCTCCTTTCCATCCGCCCTTAGAGTGGGGAAGGGATGTCCCTGTTCACTTAGGGGCCTTGCCCTCCAAGAGTTCTGTCTGGACCAAAGAGTACATTCATCATTTTATGTTTTAGAAGATAAATAACACTGTGTAATTTGAGTCCTTATTAAAAGTAGAAGATAAAATCTCATACTTGGGACTCCCTGACTCAGTTTTTCTACTTAAGCATTTTAATAATCATGGACCTGGGAACTGATTTGACTTGTGTGAAAGAAGTTTTAGGAGAAAAGAACAATAGAGCCCTCACTTCTTCACATCATGAATTAGAGCTTTTGCACAGTGCTCAAGGTCCTTCTTACACATTACCTGTGAATGGAGGCAGGAACACAACTTTTATAAATTACCCAGTAAAACATAGGGCACTCTTGTAATGTGGGTGATTAATCTACGGGAGCACACGTGCATCAGATGCCCAGACAGCTGAGTGCCTAGTAATGTGGCATGTCCCTTGCAGTAAAAGGATGGCAACACATCTAACCTGTAGGCAGTACGTGGCTTCAGCGGTCCGTCACAGAAGTTTTGCTGATTGGGATCACATTTTCCACCCAGGCTCTCCATCTCTGCTCCAAGCTTAATGTTAAAACTCCTGGAGTTGCTGTCAGGACTCTCAGCACATTTGCTGGCAAAATAGTTGGTCTGATACACTTGAATGGAGGCATTGTGCCTGTATTCCAGGTAGGAGGGCAGAGGGTGCTGCTTTTCTGGCCTCAGCTCATCACTGCCTGGAGGGAGAAAACCCACAGTGAGACTGACTTTCTTGTGACTTCAGGTTTCTTTTCTTTTCTTTTCTTTTCTTTTTCTTTCTTTCCCTCCCTCCCTCCCTCCCTCCCTCCCTTCCTTCCTTCCTTCCTTCCCTCCTTCCTTCCTTCCTTCCATTTCTCTCTTTCCACATTTTATATATTTTCTCTCTCTTTCTTTCAAGATTTTATTTTTTTAGAGAAAAGGGAAGAGAGGGAGAAAGAGAGGGAGACAAACACCCATATGTGAGAGAAACATCAATTGGTTACCTCTCACAGGTTTGCAACTCAGGACCTGAAACCTAGGCCTGTGCCCTGACTGGGAATCGAACCAGTGACCTCTTGGTTTGCAGACCAGCACTCAACCCATTGAGCCACACCAGCCAGGGATCTACCTAGGTTTCTAAAGTTGACTCCTCACTATCTCTGGGCATTCTCAGAGTGCAGAATTTGTGGCCTTGAAGGGTGCTGTGAATAAAATTCACAATAAAATTAATTTTAATTCACTTTTCTAAAATAAATGAAAAATAAATAAAGTGCATATAAACAAAATTATACACAGATATACATAAATACCATCATTTTTCTTGGAAATGAAGTATGTGTGTGAGAGGGTATCACGACTCCAGAAAGTGAAACACTTACTGTGAGTCAACCCACTCAATGAACTCTCTACCTTGCCAATAATCATTGCAGCTAAGCTAATAAGGAAATCCCTATGACCTGGGAAATAGGGAAAAGATAAGAGAAATCAAGTCCAAGGCCACAGCAGTCGCCCCACCAGCACGTTCCACGCGCCACGCCCAGTGTGATTACTGCTCCGGTACAGGACTGTTATCTTGAGTACAGTGTAATCCTGGCTTGAATTTGGCCCCTCACGCAGAACACTTCCCAGAACTCTTCCCCTGTCCACCCAGCCTGCTGTGTGTTTTGGCACTGCAAAGCAGTTTTGATAGAGGCTGGAGGAAAGCATAATTAGGAAGATAAATATTATGGAGGTTGAATACCATTTACAGTGAACTTGGTGAAGTGGTATGGTAGGGGTTCATCCCATCCTGGACTCCTGTTTAACAATATTTGCTCAAAATGAGTGGACCTTGGAAATGTTACTTTGTTGGCAGTAGCTGAAAAGGAATGTAGCCTTCAGGATGAGCATGTTTGCTATAAATGCCATTTATAGGAGATGCACTGTCATCTCAGATCACCGGGGAGCACAGCTCATCTTCACTGACATCAATAATTGAAACCCACTTTGTTTTCTGGGGTATGACTTCTTTTTGGTCACTGCCTTACATCCATGTAGTAAAACATTTTCTTCATTGTAGCCTGCTTAAATCTTAAATCTCTCCACAGTTCAATTTATCTCCAGTGATGAGGTGTGAAGAAATCTGGGATGCACCACTGACCCTTGAAATTATTTAATTAATTATGCATGCCCAGCGTTAGTATGGCTATATAAGATGTAAGAGCACATAGTCTGTTATATACCTAGTGAGACTAAAATACTCTCTAGCTCCAATACTTGGTCAGGTTTAAAGTTTCCCTTTGCCCACAAATGGGTTAAAATAGTCAAGGATGTGTAAGAAGCTCATGTGCAGCACCTTCAACAATTTTGAAAAATATAAGACATGCAAAATATATCAATGGCATTCCAGACACAAACATTTACTTTGCAGAAATAACAGTGGCAAATGCACTTATGGACATGTGTGCACCAAGATACAATGCTGTTGTATTTTGACAAATGTTACTGTATGTAATAATCTCTAAAGATCATACTCAGTGTTTGTGGGGAGTGTTGTTAATAACCTAGTATTTGCCTGATCCATAGGAATTAAGAAGACACTGAATAACTTGAGAATGAAATAACTAGAGAATAAAACATACTATTGAAAATGCAGTAGAGAACGGAGGAATGCTTTTTACGATAATTTTTTTCCTCCCTTAAGCTTTTGAATAATTTTGTGAATTGGTGGGTGGTTTGGGAGCGTGTGACTGGTTGAGTTGTTTCAGACAGGGATGGGGGAAGACAGCTGAAACATATTGCTGCTTATTGGAAGACCCGAAGAGCGGTGGACAGGACTCAATGAGTAGAGAAGGAGATTGAATGAGTCAGTATTCCCAACAGTGCCTGACACATAGTACGGGCTCAATAAGTGATGATTATTGCTATTACTGTTGTGGTGGCTGTAATTATTGTTATTCACCCATTTTATAATTATACCTGGCAGAGAATAGGCTTTATTGCTGAAAGAACCTTTGAGCAGTTTTCTGTTACATCTCCCTGCATCTGGGAGAGATAGAGAGAATGATAGAAAAATTGTTTTGTTTTTTTTTTTGCATTTAAGAACTGTCACAGAAAGATGCTCCACAGTGACCTGTGAGAAAGAAACCCTGGGTCTTACAGTGGAGTGAATTCACTTACCATCGGCCTCTCGCACGACCACTGTGAAGTATTTTATAGCACCATTGGTGTCACTGAACCAGCTGCAGTTGAAAGTAAAGTTGATGGAAGATTTGCTAATTATCACGTCCTTTATATTCACACGGATATGTGGAGGAGGGGGAGGTGGGCCTGGGGAAATAACCAAGAAGGGTCACAGCTCTGCTTTTACATGCGAATAATCAGCAAAATGAAGAGCTCCACTCACCCACATTCATATTCTCTCTCTGTCTCTCCCTCTCCCTCCCCTCACCTCTCCCTCTCATTCTGTGTGTGTGTGATCAAGAAGCCATCCTCCTCTCCTGAAGAGAAGCAGGGCAAGGAAGTGACCTGCCAGTGACACATTACACCTAACGATAGAGGCGGCTCCTCAGCAGGATTTCCTGGACTTGTAGCATCAAATTGCTTAAAAGCTCCATTATGGCTCCAACTGTATCAAGCAAAGTGATGTATTTAAATACTAACTCATTTAGGTACTTTAAGATCTTTTAACTTGTTTGCTGCCCGGGTACTTTACACAGAGAAATGTTTCCATTTCCCAGAGCGTTTCAGGTCCTCTTCTCTAAGTGACACAAGACATGATAATGCGGAAGCGAACAATATACAAGCACGTAGCGGTGAGAGACACGACCGAGGAATGCGCACACTGGGAGTACGCCGTCCGGGACACTTACGGTCTATCATTGTGATAGTGCTGTCTTCCACCACCTCGCTGGTCATGCCAGCTGACTGCACCTTGATGGACACCAGGTATCTCTTATGGGGCACTAGCATCATAATATTGAGCAGAGATTTCTCCTTCTCTAGCTTCCTGGAAAACTCAACTTCTTGAGTGTCCATTTTCCGGCATTCAATGCTATACCCATCAAAGTCGGAATCAGGAGGGATCCAAGAACAGGCAATGGCCGTGGAGTTCTGAGGCCGGCAATGCAGGTTTTGTATCTTGTCTGGCCCTAAAGGAAAGAGAGGAAGGGGCACTTTTAACAACTCTGTGAGACACTGTTTTTCAGCTCCTTTGAGTACAACTGGTTCAGAGATCTAAATAAATAATTCCCAAACTTAATTTGACTTGTTTTCTGAAGAAAAAATTCTCATAGATCTCCAAGGTAATATGTCTGCCTGCCTGCTGGCTTCTATTTTGAGAAATATTAAAAGTCAAAATGCTGTCCCTTTCGAAAATCAACAGGTGCCAACATGACTGGAAACATGAATGCGTATGTGGGCACTGAAATCGAGTGGTGGAAGTCAGAGGGAAGGTAAGGCAGAGGAACTAGAAGTCGAGAGTGCAGCTCAGCCTGCCTGAATCCCAATTCTGTTCAGCAGCTATGCACTCTTGGGCAAGTTACTTAACATATCTGCGCCCCTTCCATGGAGTGGGGAAATTCAGATAACCAATCATCATATGGTTACTGTGATGATTTGACGAGTCGAAACTTGCATGGCCACCTTAGAACAGTGGCTGGTATAGCAATTGCTCAATAAATGCTAGGTTTTAAAATGAGGAAATTAAGAAATGCCATTGCTGACTTGTTACCCTTTGGTCCCTGGCTTCTGCCCATCCCCTTTCCATTTTTTTTGCCTGCTCCCCCCGCCCATGCTCCATGACACCGAAACTGCTTGTGGCTCCCCACGTAGACCACACTGGTCTATGCCCCCTTCTTATGGTCACTCAGCTGCTCCTGTCTGACAGACTGCCTGACCCAGGAAGGACTCAGTGATTGTTAGCTGATCTTATTGGTTGTGAATGATAAAACAATGAGTAAATGATTCAGTCTGAAAGAAAAGCCCTTAAGGTTAAAGTACTGGTTAATGAGAAACTCTGTGGGCTGCCCCAACCAGCCACATGCCTACCATTTATAATTATTTATATATCTATAGAGCTAAATTATACAATTTAAATAAGCAATTTTTTTTTGAATTTTAATTTTAGCACCTGAACCGTTTAAAAAAGAAAAGGTCTGCCCTGGCCAGGAGGATCAGTTGGTTAGAGCATTATCCCAATACACCGAAGTTGCGGGTTCAGTCCCTAATCAGGGCACATACAAGAATCGACCAATGAATGCATCAGTGAGCAGAACAACAAATCAGTGTTTCTTTCACTCTCTCTCTCTAAAACAAAAAAATTCAATCAAGAAATAAAACATTCTCAGTTCCCCAATATGTAAAATCAAAGTTATTCTGGTCTGTGTTATAAATGTGCATTGAGGTCAGGGGTGCTGGGGTGATCTCCCTAAGACCTGCCTTGCTTTTCCCCAGGAATTTCCAAGGAGCTTTCAGACTCTGCAATAGAACTTGAAGGCTAGCTCTAGACCACCTTATTTCATTCCAGGAGTCAAAGGCTTCATAAAGATTAAATGGTAAAAGCCCAACCCATTGTTCTATTGACCACAGCACAGAACACAGCAACAATCCTCAGATGACAACAATCGATGGTGTCAATCCATCAGAAGGGCTCACAAAAGAACTGGCATTTGAGACGAGCAGTAATCATGTCTTTTCAAACATTAACTGCTTGTTAAACTTTTAAACTCCTTTCCAACCAAGTCAGAGCTGAGACCCAATACACCTTCCCTTTCAGCCTTGGAAAAAGTCTTTTAAGACATCCCGTCTAACTCATAATTCTGATGATCCATACAAAAAATAATATGGAAACTTGCTTCCACCTCTTCTCTTAGTTCCTTCTCTCTCCTCCTTTTCACCTCTAAATCCCACCTGCCTTCCAAGACTCAGGTCCCATCCCCATTCACTAAGAAGTGATTCCAACCATGTGCAAGGTGCTCCCCTAGGGACTGTGAACACAGAGAGGTGAATACATTAGCCTTAACCTCTTGAAAGAGAAAAGACTCCAAAACAGCCATAGTATATGGTGGAAAGGAGAATCTACCAGATGAAATGGGGAAAAAAGATGCTGTGTGGTGTGATAGGCACATTTGTGCTGTTGGAGCTAGTGGTGAGCAGGGCTTAACAAAGGCTTTCTGGCAAAGATGACACCTTGCCCAGATATTGGGAAAAGCCTTTTAGGTAGAGAAAACCAAGGGTGGGGCTGGGAGGAATGGGAAGATGGATGATGTAGAACTCCAAGTTACTATTCGTCATGGCTGGAGCTTATTTGTAACTGGCTACTGGAATAATTTTACATGAAAATTACAAATTTCTATTTTGTTTAATCCTTTTATTTTGGGTTTTCTATTGCCCACAGCCAGACCCAACCCTAACAAATGCAATCCTCAAAGTTCTACCAGTCGTTCTTCATACAGTTCAACACCACAACACTCTGCATACTGGTTGCTCTTCTCTTGGGTATGCCCCATTTGGTAAATGCCACTCTGAAACGCTAGTGTCTGGGACTAAACACAATCCTCCAGGCGTGTCTGACCAGCCCAGCCTCTAGTGAGCTCTTAAACTGCGCACTGTGATTCAATCACATATTCCACAATGAGCCACTGAAAACCCACCCTGAGCTTGCTATGAAACAAAAACTCTTAGTTCTTTTTCACATATTTATCTGGACACACACCTGTTTGATCCCCAACTGGTCTTTGGGTACAATATAGATCTCAAATTACAATTGTTATAGTGTTGATGTTCGTTGTTATTCAAAACAACTACTGGCATAAATTTCTAATTTTCAACTAGGTGTTTTATCAACAGCCACTATCTGATCTGAGAAGCTACATTTACCAGGTATTACTGAAAAATAAATATTTGGATTGAGGTGTTTCTTTGAGGTTCGTTCATCAATTCCAAAATGCCTTTAAGAAGAAACTTATATATATTTCATTGTTAAAATATTTTTCTGTTTAGGATTTATTACAATGTGTCCTAACTGATCCCTCTGCTTCTAGCTTGCCCCTTTCAACCTGTTTTTCACACTGTACCCAAAATGACTCTCTAAAGTACAAATCTGATGATGATATTTTGGCCAAAAATCCTTCAGTGGCTCCACTTATTTGAGGATAAAGTTCAAAGTCGTCATCATGGCTCACAAGACATTTTATAACTTGATTCTCCTAATCTGCATCTTCTGTCCTCTGGCCAACTACACTCCTTTCTGTCCCCCTCTCCTTCCTGGTCTTGGAATGTTTTAGTCTCTCTACTTGGAATAGTTTCCACTTCTCCCAACTGTACCTGGTGAATCTACCCTTTCCTTAGGATTTGATTTGAATGTTTCTTCTTCCAGGAAGCTTCCTTTGCATTGGGTCAGATGTCACTACCGTGCCAAATGCTGCCTTCATCACACCCAAAATGTAATTTTTTTGTGATTGTACTTCCCACTTGATTGTGAGCTCGATGAAGGCAGAGATTATTTCTTTATTGTTCACTGTTGTTAGTATTGCATAAATGAACAAATCTATATAGAATTCTGTCTGAATTCAACCTAACCAATTGCATGTTAAAATGTAGATTTAACCCAAACCCTATAGGAATTGGATGTTGTAACACACACTTTCTCCTTGCTCTATCTAAGAACCAAAAGAAGCAAAACATGTCATACTTGTCCTCACGGATCCAGAGATTGGTCTGCTGTAGGTTTTCCAGGAGTCACCACTGACAGTTTTGACACTGAATTGATAAGATCTCCCTGGACGAAGACCGTACACGATGCGTCCTTCTGATTTTCTGTTGCTGTAGGGGTTGAAGACTGTGATCGCATCTCTGGGTAACCACTGCACCTCAAAGTCATCGTAGTCTGTCCAGTCAGGTGGCCCCTTCCAGGTGATGGCCAAGGATGTGTTTGCAACATCAGTAAATGACATAAGACTAGGAGGGCTTGGGGCTATATGTAGGAAAAAGTGAAAAGTCAAGTAATCACTTCTGTGACATAATATATACAAATAAGATAGCTGAGCAACATCAGACATACTTTAAATGCACTGAGGAAGACATAATGTAATACAATCATAAAAGCTTACATTTATAGTGTTTAATATGTATAATACCCCATTTTCAAGTGTTTTATGTATATTTCCTTTAATTTTCATGACCACAGCTTCCTTACCAGGGTGCTGTGGAACATGAGTGTGCCAAGATATTGATTCCATCATATTTTGAGATGTGAGGGCTAAAGCCCACAGAGTGTGTCCATTTTCAGATGGCTTTGGCCATTGACCCCAGCATGGCACACAGATACATTAATGTTATATGTGCGTGCTCAAGAAAAAAAAATTTAGGAAGCACTGCTCTCAACCACACTATGATGATGTATGTAATTGTCCCCATTTTATAAACGAGAAACCTGAGGCTTAGAGATGCTCAATGACCTGCCTAATTTTACTGAAATAAGTAGCAGAGCTAATTTTAACCAAAATCTATTTCCTTTATCCATGGTGCCATTGTGCCTTCCCAAGTTCAGGGGGAAGCACATGGCACATTATTATTGACTTTATTTCTTCTTGTTAAAACCATAGTTAAAATGTGTCTTTGGAAGCTACTTCCCACAAATACTTCACCTTTGGCATCTGGGCTTCCTACCTGTTCGGCTCTCCCCTGTGGCCTGGTTGCTGAGATCGCCACTGTGGGTTACCACGCACAAGGTGTATTTCCTTCCAGGAACAAGGCCGTGAAAACCCCACTCTGTCAGGTCCTTTCCTTTCCAGTTTTCCTTCTTTGTGCCATTGGGATTATAGAGAATCAGCTCATAAAAGTCGAAGTCCCCAGGGGCTGGACTCCAGGTGAACCAGAGACTATCTGTCATGTTCTGATTGGATCCCTTGAGATTACTCACAGAGGCTGGGACTGAAACAGAGGGAAAGCCTTTACTGAAAACAAAACAGAAGCAAAGGCATTTTGGCCAATGGGTGAAAATAGGAGCCCTGTTGGGCATATGGATGAGTAGCTTCTACTGTAGAGTCAGATCTTGCCCACATCCCAGATCACTTAGGTTTAGGGGAATGTGGCCTAGAGACGTGGTGCAAATGAAAATGAAACAAAACACAAGAGGTGGTAGCTTTGATATGCTTGCCACATGTACTCTAATGAACATATAAAATGAAATCTTCAGAAATGATTGATTAAGCCTGGTCAAATAGCTCATATCTTCCCTCATGAGAGGCCCTAAACGTGTTCACAAAAGGCTCCAGCCCCATGTGGTCAGGCGCACCCCACTGGTGGCCCCCACACCGTAACATCCCTCTCTGGGGCTCTTCACTTCCTCTCCAGCTTTTAGGTTCTCAGTTCTTGCATGCTCTTTCTTACCAAGATCTTTACTAACAGTCACTTCCATCTTTACACAAATTGGTTGGTTACACTGGCTTCTGTCCAGTGAGTATTTGAGCATCACCATTCTTGGAAGAGTGAAGACTGTTGTCCCTTGTTGGAGGGACTTTTAACATTAATGAGCAGATAAGAGAAAATGTGCTGAGCGCAGCCTGCCCCAGAAATGGTAACAGTAGGCCAGTCTATTTGTGCTTTGGGCTTATCTGTTGCTCCTTTCCATTCCCTTCAAAAGACAAACTGAGGACTTCCATCAGGTGCCTGGAATGTGCTCTTCTCATGGCTCCCCTTGGGTTTCAGCTGAAATGCCCTCTCTGTCTAATGTAGTTTCCTTTCCTGCAAAGTTGCTCCCTGTCACAACGTACTGTTTATTTCCTTCATAGACTCTAAGGTGTTCCAAAGTCACCTCTCTTTAAAATCTGCTGTTCTTTGCCCCCTCTCCTTCCATGATTGCAGAGCTCCGTGAGGTCAGGGGCACAGTCTGTTCACTGTCATATTCCAGCTGTGAGCCCAGTGCCTGGGAGCACAAGAGTGCTCCTGCCCCTCACTCAAAAATTATCTCCAGTGAAAAAAAAATGAATAGAAAAATGAGATAATGGGCTTAGGTTATGGAAGAAAAGTAGATCCAGTTTATTTGCAGTCCAGAGCAATGTTTCTCCTTCTTGTTTTCCGAGAATTCTTGGTGTTCGTTTCATCCAGTGCTGCGGTTTTGATTCACAGCAGTCTGCTTCTTGATTCCACTTGTAGTTGCCTTTCCCCAGACCTGCCCTCCAGTCCATCTACTTCTTGTAGAGAGAATAAGGGCACGGCTTGAATTGAGCCACAGTGGTTTACAACCCTTTTGCAAGTAGAGGAGCCAGATTCATTTCTTTCATCAAACCCTGTGGGGTAAACAAGTGGAGGCAACAGAGCAGAAGCCAGCGCAAAAACTATTTTGATGTATAATCAAACATCTAATCTAGGGTCAGAAGGCCTGAAGGTCACAAATTTCATATAAAGCTATATCCTGGATAGAATAGGAAACTAAGGACAAATCAAGGAAAAGCCCGTGACTATTGTGACAATTTCCCTGCTATTCATTAATGCTTGGGCTCCAGTCTTACCTGTTCTACCAAATATGAACGACTCATTAGACAGCTCCCCGCTGTGAGTTACAATCACCAGTTTGTACATTCGGCCTTGCAGTAAGTTCTGGAAAGAAAAGCTCTGGACTTGTGGGTCAACCTGAGCTCTCTCCCGCAGAGTTCGGTCTGGGTTGTACAGAAAGATGTTGTACCAGTTGAGCTCTCCCTCTGACGAGGTCCAGCTGAAGGACAGCTGTCTGGTGGAGTTCTCTGTTATCTGCAGATTGGTGACCGCTGCTGGGACTGGAAAAGTCAAGGAGCAAGAGGGTGAGGTTGAGTTCCGGCATGTCCCTGACAAGGCCTAGGGTGATGCTACGCCTGCATGGACTCACTCAAATGGCAGCTCAAAACACATGGTCCCTAAAACCGATGAACGAAGTAGACACAGAGGCATGGACACATGGAACAGACTGACAGTTGTCAGATGGGAGTGGGGAGGGGACTGGAGGAAAGAAGGTGAAGGGATTGGCCAAAGAACATATATGCACAACCCATAGACACAGACAAGACTGTGGTGATGGCCAGAGGGAAGGGGGTCTGGGTGGAGGTAGGCAAAAAGGAAAATGGGGACTTCTCTGATAGTGTCAACAATAAAAACACAGGTAAAGAAACACATGGTCTTTTCCTTTCAAAAACATCAGCTTCATGGAGACCCTAAAGCAAAAAAACCTAATTATTGATTCGGAAACTGTTCATTTAAAAAACCAAAACCACATAGCATAATACTCTCTGGAACTCAATCAACAAAAAAAAAACAAGTAAGAAAAATAGAATCAGAGACATGGAAATAAAGAACAAACTGACAGTGACCAGAAGGAGATCAAGGGGGAAAGAAGGGGGAGGGTCAAGTCAAGGAACATGTATCATAGATCCCTGGACAAAGACAAGGGGGTGGGGAGGACTGAATGTGGGAGAGGGGGGTGGGCAGGGCAGAGCAGGGGAGAGCAATAGAGGAAAAATGGAGACAACTGTAATTGAACAACAATAAAAAAGTTAAAAAAATTAAAAAACAAACCCACAAAAGAACAAGGGAAACCAGTAATAAGAAAGTACCTTCAAAGATATTTTGCGGGGTACATATGACAAATGCTAAATCTAACCTACGTGACTAAATGTTTTTCTGACTTTAAGAGCTATATTAGAGATCAAAATCTATCTCTGAATGCCACCTGAGAGTAAATGACCATCAGAGGGAAGAAGAGAGTGGGTGGGAAAGAGGGGAAACTAGATTCAGGGATATGAGAAAGAGAAGCAAGATGAAAGCTAAAAACACATTTAAAAAGTTTACATTAGGATTTTGCAACCCCATTGGCCATTAGTGCTACCTGTTGGCAAAGTAATCAGATGCCAAGAGAAATCAGCTGCTTCAAAACTGTCGGTGTAGACACTTCCTGATTCCACAGAAGCCTTACGATGCAGGTGGAAACAGAACAGGGCATCTGTCTCAGTCTCCCCTGAGTTCTTTTCCTCCACTGCAAACATTTTCTCAGGCCATTTTCCTTTCTCTCTATCCTTATGCCAGGCCTTAAAAGTTGGTATTTTCCATGGTTCCATCCTTTGTCCCTTCATATCTTATAACACTAGCTGAGCAATCAATCTCACTCACTTTATGAATTACTGTGGCCTGATGTTCATGTTATTCCCATCCCACAAATCCATATGTTGAAACCTAACCCCCAAGACAACGGTATAAGGAGGCAGAGCCTTTGGGAGGTGATTAGGTCATGAAGGTGAAGCCCGCATGAACAGGATTAGTGCCCCAAGAAGAGGCTCCAGAGAGCAAAGTTCTCTCTTTCTTCCACCATGTGAGGACATGATGAGAAGGCACCGTCTATGAACCAGAAAATGGCCCTCACCTTGTATGTTACATGTGGCCTTACACGTATGTAATATATTACATCTGTATTATATGTAACATATATTACAGATACAGTATATGTATACATAATGTATGTATAAATACATATATTTATCCTCATCTGAGGGCAATTTTTCACTGCTTTTTAGAGAGGAAGGGAGAGAGGAAAAACATCAGTGTGAGAGAGAAACATTGATTTGCTGCTTTGAGATGGGAGCTTATCCTGGATTGTCTGGGTGGTGACCGATGTAATCACAAAAGCATAAGATGGATGAGGGTGGCAGAAGAGTAAAGGAGATACAGAGACAGACACAGGGGCTGGCGTACTCCCGTTGCTGGATGGAAGCCGCAAGCCTAGGAACCTCAGTGACCTCCAGAAACAGATAAGGGCAGAGAACAGATTCTCAACCTAAACTAAAGTCTCCAGATAAAACACCACCCCACCTTGATTTTAGCCCCCTAGCACCCATTTTCAGATTTCAACCTCCAGAACTGTGAGATAATAAATGGATGTTGGTTTAAGATGCTACATTTGTGGTAATTTATTATAACAGCCATAGGGAACCAATAGAGCCAGTTTTGATGAACAATCTAAATTGGACGCCAGTGGGCTGAAGGTCGTGCCGATAGGCCAACTGACATGGAAGTGGTGGATCATGGAGAATGTTCCTCCTGTGTCCAGAAATACATGTAATCTCCCGATTTTGCTTCATCTCTCTCAAGGAATGTTCTCAAGGAACAGCAGATGAGGAGACACCTCATACAAAACAGTAAGTAGGCTTGTGTGAATTACCTGTTCGGCCTTCAGTTTGGGCTTCTTTGCTAAAGAGGCCTCCGCTGACGGTTAGGATCTGTATCTTGTATTTCTTTCCTGGAGTTAGGTCTTCAAATTTGTGCTGCTTAGTCAAGGCTGGCTTTGATGTGTTACTCAGAAGGATCCCATTTTCATTTAGAAGCAGGATATCATATCTTTCTGCCACACCAACTGCTTTTTGCCAATTTACTACTAAGGAATGGCTACTGTATACATTGTCTGCAGTTATCCCCTGGACAGAGGCTGGGACTGCAAGGAAAGAGAAGAAGCAGGTCCCATCATTGACAGCAGAGCAACCAGTTGAAAGAAACTCTGCTGAAGCAGCTGCAGATAGAAGAGCTCGCCTCATTATCACACGGGCACTCTCTGTGCACTCTTAGGAGAAAACAGTCCTTGTCCTAAATTACTTACTTACAGAATTGCTTTGATTCTCCATTTTTTCCCCTCTGAATTTAGACAGGATCTTGAAGTCAAATAAGTAAAAAAAATGTAGAAGTGACACTGATAAATGTACAGATTGATACTTACGTATTTTTTGAGACAGTGGAAACAATGGATATAGTTCGGAGTACAGAGTCACTCATTTGGACTTTCATTCCCAAACTAACTCGAATCAAAGCTTTGACCTAAGCAGTATATACAACAGTGCTGTACTATGGCTCCTGATGTGAAAGGCAAAATAGTATTGCTTATTAACAATATTGTCTGTCCTAGGCTCATATTTTTTCTCATTCTACATAACCTCCTTAGGAGAACTCATCTATTCCCATGGTTTGAATTTTACCCACGTGGTGATTGGTGGCTCTCAAATTTGAACTTTCAGTTCAGATCTGTTTCTAGTTTTTGTAAATGACACGTCTCTCTGGCTGTTCCACAGGTGCCGACTCCCAAGATGACAGAATTGGACTCCTCATCTCCCTCCCATAATTTGCTTACTGTCCTTTGTTTTTCTCTCTTGGTCTAAGTCAGAAACTTGGTTTTTCATTCTAACCCATCTAAGTATAATTAAAATTAAGTCTTATCATTTCTCTCTCCCAAGTCTGATTTCTTTCGGATCTCTCCGCTTCTCTCCATCTCTACTACCACTAGCTCTAGACAATATCCTCTCTCTCATACACTACTGCAAGTCTCTTGACCAGCACCCTTGACTCCTCGCCTCTCCGTTTCAAACTGCACATTGTACGTGGAGGATTCTCATAGTAGGCCCATGCTGATGACCCTTCAGTGTCTCTTCATAATTCTAAACACCTTAACAAGGCATACAAGGCCCTTCACGATTTGATCCATCTGCTTGCTTGGCCACACGGCTCACACTCTATTCTAGCATGCTAAGGGGTATGTGGGTCCTCAGTGTGCCAAGCTGTCATCCTGAGGCCTTTGCTTTTTTCTGCTAGAACTAAATCAATATATGTTTTATCAGCATGACTTCTTAGTGTCTGTTCAAATGTTACTTTCTCCTGGAACCCTTTCCCGACTCTTTCTGTCCGCTCCTATAGCACCCCATGATCATTTTTATTTACCATATTATACCATAATCTCTTTTTTACTTCTCTGTCTCCTTCATTAGATTATAAGTTTATTGAGGTCAGGGATGTATTCTTGCTATTGAATTCTCATTTTCGAATGCAGTAAGGCTTGCCTGAGTGTGGTTGGTAGGGTAATAATATGGGTGTAATAATTTATAGTGTTAATTTGGACATTTCACCTAAAACGTCATATGGTGTGCCTGAGTGTGATTTTGTTATGTTAGAATTATAAGAATTTGTTATGTTAGAATTATAAGAATTTGTTACATTAGAATCATAAGAATTACATACTTATGATTTTGTAATAAATGGGGGCATTATTTGTGCTGGACCCTGTATATATATGAAATGAAGACATAGTAGGGCCCAGGCCTCACAATAAGTAAATGGTAATGAGAATGGAAGAAATCTAATAAGTATTGTGTTACTGTAGAGAGAGCATGAGGTTTGGAGCCAGACAATCTAGATTTAAATTATAGCTCTAGATCTTAATATATGTTTCCTAAATAATGTTTCATGAACTTTCAGAGTCTTACTTTCTTCATCTGTAAGATAATGATGTAATCCTAGTTGTAGTGTGACTAGAGATAATTTTAAATGCCTAACAATGTAGCAGGTGCCTGTAGATTATTTTTGTTTTGAAAGTAATGTATTAATAGTGATACTAATATAAATTAATGGGTATATTATTCATTCATTTATTACTTGGTCTTTAACTATCACAGGTGAAGTAGACGGCATAAGTATATATGTTTTTCTTAATAAAGAATTTTGAGGAAGGGGTGAACTTTTGAAAAATGCATATTTGTTGAAGTCTGTTTGTCAAAATTTTAAATCTTTTAGCAAGTTAAACATTTATTAATTGGTTCCTAATTACCTTTCTTTGTTTTGAAAATTTCTACTAAGAAAGAAAAATGCAAATAAAAAATATGAGAAAGGCTCTTGAAACCACATTGAATTGTACAAATTTAGCTGGTTTGAATTGGATATTTTTGATTTGTGATAGCTAAGCCCATTCATCATCCCATTCTGGAGAACAACTAGTCCTTCTCCAGGTGGACTTACCCGTCCGCCCGAGTGCATCTATCTGGTTCTGCAGGGACCCGCTGACCGAGGAGATCACAATCTGGTACTCTTCCCCAGCCTCCAGCCTGTGGAACGTGTGCTTAGAGACGTCCTTGGAGATAGTCTGAGAGTCAACCTTTTGATTTTGCCTGAATGCTGACACTATGTAGGAGTCAACATCTCCCCCTCCAGGAGTCCAGTTCACCGTCAGGCTATCTGTTGCCCCATTGGGAGAAATGTGAATATTTTTGACTGTGCTAGGAACTAAAAGAGAAAATAAATTTAGAAGTCATCACTTAGAGAATGAACCGTGCAAATTTCAACCAAAGTTTTTGTGCTTCTTATGTTTTGGCATCTACTGAAAGCATACACATAGAAAATATTGGTAACAATTTACCATTTTTCTCTAACTCTTCTGCCTGAACTGCAGTTAGTAGGGGAAGTTTGAGGGACATCACAGCCAGTGAGTAGAAGTGAACAATGCCAGTGATAGAGAGAGAGGCTGGTTAGATTGCCTCAGTCCAAGTCTTGGTTTTCTCATTTATTGGCTGTGGGGCTATAGGCAAATTCCTTAACCTCTGTGAGTTTGTTTTGCCATCAGAAAAATGGTAATGATAATAATAGTAACCAGCCCATAGAGTTCTGAGAATTGAACAAAATGTATGTGTGAAGTGCTTTGCCGTGAGTCTGGTACATGGTAAACTGTTAATAAACATTAACTATTATAGTGACACTACTAACAGAGTTCCAGTGAAGTGATACCCAACTGACAGAGATATTTATACTTAATCTGTGTCCTTTACAAGCACCAATCATTCACATCATTTCAATACTATTTCTCAGTAAAGCTTTTCCTTTCTTCTTTTTATTTCCTGTACATCATACTTCTGCTCATCCAGTTTGGACAACAGTGTTGTCACCAACAAGATAACTTTCTCCCCTTCTTGCCATCTTCCCTTTATACTTCCAAGTCAACACCTGGCTACCCAACCTGCTAAATACCATTGACCCTTGAACAAGGTGGGGTTAGCGCACTGCCACACCCCCTCCTCTGTGCCATTGAAATTGTTCATATAACTTTTGACTTCCCCAAAACTTAACTGTTAGTAGCCTACTACTGATCAGAGAAGCCTTACCAATAACATAAATAATTGATTGACTCATACTTTGTGTGTTTTATGTATTATATGCTATATTATTACAATAAAGTAAGTTAGATGAAAAATGTCAGGTTCTGGACAAGATGGAAGCATAGGTAGAAACCCTTCGCTTCCTTGCACAACCAAAAGGAGGATAACAACCAATCTAAAATCAATAAACAACAAGAAGTGCCAGAAATTCAAACTGCATGGAACTCTGACAACTAAGGAATTCAAGAAACAGTCAACCAGACCAACCAGACTGGTAAGATGGGTAAACAGAGAGAACCCTCGGCAAGGTGGGGGGCCATATGGGTGGGGGTGACTGAACGGGAAACTGAGACTCAGAGCTGACTGTGGACTATGGTGGTTGCCATGGTGGGAGAAACTCCCAGTCTCAAACAGAGTTTGTTAGAAAGTGGGTCTAGAGCCAAGCAGGTGAGCTGCATTGTTCCCTCTCTGGCCCCTCCCCCATAGGCAGCACCACAGTGCATCAAGGAGGGCTGCCCTGCCCAGGTGAACACCTAAGGCCCCACCCCCTTACAACTTAACAGGTGCACCAAGACAAAGAAATATGGCCCAAATGAAAGAACAGAGTAAAACTTCAGAAAGAGGACTAAGTGAGGAGTAGCTCGCCAACCTATCTGATGGAGATATTAAAGCCCTGGTAATTAAAATGCTCACCGAACTAATTGAGCTTGGTTGAAAAATGAAAGAACAAATGAAAGATACCCAAAGTAAAATAAAGTAAAATATTCAGGGAACCAATAGTGACAGGGAGGAAACCAGGACTCAGATCAACAATATGGAACAAAAGGAAGAAATAAACATTCAACCAGAACAGAATGAAGAATTCAAAAAAATGAAAAGAAACTTAGGAACCTCTGGGACAACTTTAAACACTCCAATATCCAAATCATAGGGGTGCCAGAAGAAGAATAAGAGCAAGAAATTGAAAACTTATTTGAACAAACAATTAAAGAAAACTTCCCTAATCTGGCAAAGGAAAGAGACTTCCAGGAAGTCCAGGAAGCTCAGAGAGTCCCAAAGAAAATGGACCCAAGAAAGCACATGCTAAGGCACCTCATAATTACATTACCCAAGATTAAAAATAAGGAATCTTAAAAGCAGCAAAAGAAAAGGAGACAGTTACCTACAAATGAGTTCCCATTGGACTACCAGCTGATTTCTCTAAAGAAACCTTATAGGCAAGAAGTATTTGAAGTCATGAAAGGCAAGGACCTACATCCAAGATTACTCTATTCAGCAAAACTATCATTTCAAATGGAAGGGCAGATAAAGTGCTTCCCAGATAAGGTCAAGTTAAAGGAGTTCATAATCACCAAACCCTTATTGTATGGAATGTTAAAGGGACTTATCTAAGAAATTGAAGAAGATCAAAACTATGAACAGTGAAATGACAACAAACTCAAAACTATCAACAAGTGAACCTAAAAGAAAAGAAAACCAATGAAAACAAAAACTGAGCAAACAACTAGAACAGGAACAGGATCTGAGAAATGGAGATCACCTGCAGGGTTTTCAGTGGGGTGGTGGAGGGGAGGAATGGGGGGGAGTACAGAGAAGAAGAATAATAATTAGGAGGCATAAAATAGATGGGGAGAGATAAAAATGGTATAGGAAACAGAGAACTCAAAGAACTTATATGTACAACCCATGGACATGAACCAAGTGGGGGGGATGCTGGAGAGTTGGGGGTGCAGGGTGGAGGGGGTAAAGGGGGAAAAATTGGGAAAACTGCAGTAGCATAATCAATAAAATATACTTAAAAATGTCATTAAGAAGATCATAATGAAAGGAAAATACATTTACAGTACAGTACAGTATTTATCGATGTAGTAAGTTTATGCCATCTCTTTATAAGATGAATTGTCTTTCTGTCAGCATCTACATCAATATTGTTTTATATGATACAAAATGCTATAGATGTTATATGTGCTACTAACAATAGATATCAAATACAAAAAAATGTGAGAAAATTTATTTTTACTTACAAGTGTAATAATTCATGCATTAATTAATGAAGAAGCAGAAATATAATCATTTTATGGTAGCCTAGTATAATAGATATGATTGATTCATGGTAATAAAACATCACCCAAAAGTTTCTAATATATTTATTGAAAAAAGTCTGCATATAAGTGGACCCACACAGTTCAAACCTGTGCTCCTGTTCAAGGGCTACCTGCACACCACACTAACTAGTCGGGGTCGAGAACCATGTTTCCAATTACCTGTGAAGCCCTCGATGAATGCTGACTGCTGCACGTCTCCACTGATCGTCAACACGAGAATCTTGTACTGGCGCCCTGGTGTTAGCGAGGTGAATTGATACCCGGTGGCATTATTTACAAGGTGAATAGAAGGAAATACTTTCATGTCATTGTAAAGCAGTTGAATCTCATACTGGTCAACATCCCCATCAGCTTGAGACCAAGTCACCTGAAGGTCTTCAGTGCTCCTATCCCGCAGTGTTAGGTCCTTAACAGGCTCTGGGACTGGAAAGGGATATTAGAAGACACATCAGGAAGGGGCCTGATCACAGTTTACCTACACAATAATTTGTAAATCACATGCAAGGAACTGGCAAACATCTCCTTTCCCCAGATAAACCACTTGAATTACTTCGTGCATAATGGAACAATAAAAATGGAAAGCAATTGTTAATATTGTTAAAATTGTAATTTTTTTCCTGACATAAATCTTATATGCTAAATGTTGGTAGAATCTAATTATCAAATGAGTTATGATTTCAATTACAAGATAAAACAGAAAGTCCAGAACTTTAAATGTCACAATGCAGGAGGACAGGGAAGAAAAAGGAACATATAGCCTTTTGGTGTGTTCACTATACTTACTTTTATCTCCCAATAAATATTCCATAATTATAGGCCATGGCTTGGCTAAATGATGTTAGCTCTGAGTGAGACTTACTGGGAATGTAATTTACTGATAACTAAGTAGAGAAAATTCAAGGTTCAGATAAATTATTTACTTGATGACCTACAAGTCCCAACCGAACATCAAATTTGGCTATATCTTTCCACTTACTCGTTCTCCCATTCCCTTGTTCGCTGGCTTCATACTGTCCACTTTTTGTACTAACAGTGACACTGTACAACCGTCCAGGGACTAGCTGAACAAATACACACTCATTTTCGGACTTGGGAATGCTTTTGGTTTGAGTGAAGTTGTTTTTGTTCTTAATGGTGACTTTGTAGTGATCGAAGTCTCCGGTGGCATGCACCCAGGATACCTTTAAATAGTCGCTCCGGGCCGAGTTGCTAATACTGACCCCCTGGACCTTGTTGGGCACTGAAAAAGAGAGCAGAGAACAGCTAGAGACTCTTGGTGAGCATCTGGTCACAGATGACATCCTGGGACAGTAAGAAGTGAGTAGATTTTAATTGTGTGCATTAAAAAGAAAAATCTTAGACTTTAGGTCATATGTTTTTGAAAAGGAAAGGTTTTTATACTAATTGGCGTGATTAAATGGATTTTTTAACACAACCTGATGAATTGATTCTAATTCTGTTGTTGGCCTACACAAAATATCATGTACAAAATGGAACATTAAACATGATACCTGATGATTAATATGAATGATGGTGATGTTAATAGTTCCAGCATAACATGGTGATGCAAGACATGACAAAAAGTCACCAAGAAGAGGATAAACAATTCAAAAAGAAAGTGGAAGAAGAGAAAACACACATGGTTAATTAATACATGAAGAGATGTCCAATATCATTGGAGATCACGGAAATGGAAGCCAGGGGCCTTCGCAAAACACCATTTAGCATACATTTGATTGGCAGCATTTAAAAACCTGATAAAACCAAGTGTGAGAGAGAATGCCCACCCACAGGAGGTTACATGAATGAGCTGGTATATAGCAGTCGTAATTAATTTCCTCTTAGCTCAAAACTCAAAAATATGGATTTCTTGGACTGAACAGTAAAACACAAAATAGTGATGAATCTTATCGATATATTATTAAGTGAAAAAAGTCTAAGTCCCAAAAGATTATATACTGCATAAAAGATACCTTTTTTATAATGTTAAAAGAACTAAAAATTTTAAAGCCCATAATTTTAGGACAACAAATAATACAATATACAAGGTGGGAGGCAAGAGAGATAAAACGATAAAAATTAAAGTCAAGTTGATGGCTGCCTTGGCATGGATCAATAGGGTGGAAACCATGTGATTTGACATAGATTATTGTCAAGTTCTTAGCTTTTATTTTGGATAGTGGTTTCTCAGGTACATGTTAAATTATTAAAAATGGCTGTCTAAATTAAATTAAATTAAATTAAATTAAATTAAATTAAATGCCTAAAAATAAAAGTAGCAACTGATGCATGGTTTCCTGGCCCAAGAATAATGATTAATCCTATTTTGTTTGCTTATATATTTATGAGGGGAACCTGAAATACATACACAAACAAAAATCCTGTGTACCTATGGCTTTTTTGTCCATTGATAAATCAGTAAGTGCTTCTGAACAGGAACACTTTAAAATAAGACAACTCTGTATTTTGAGCATAATATTAAGGATATTCTAATTTTTATGTGGGGCTGTATTTTAATTCAACAGTAGGCCATAGATCCATTACTATTTAGCAAAAAGTGGGTATTACAAATATATGAGTAAGAAGCATTGGAAAGAGACATGAACTCAGGTTCAAGATACTAAACTTGTATCCCAATGCTGGCATGTCTCTGAAGGCTGTGTGGCCTCGGCATGTGTTTGGTAAATCAGGGACTTCTCCTCTGGCCACATGCCAAACCTTTGTCCAGGTCTTCTCTTTCACTTGCCCCCAAAGCATGAAATAACAATATTTTGGCATCTAAGAAATGTCAGTATTTTGGTGTCTAAGCTACATTTTTCATGATGTTTCTCATACCTACAAGTTGCACTACTATCCTTTGTTGGCTTATGTGTGCTGGTTAGATTTTGAATTGGAATAAATCTCACCACAGGTATGGAGCAAGGACAGGTATGCCTTCTTCAAGATATTTACCTGGAACCAACTACAGTGTTGCCAGAACTTAGTAATCACAGATTTAAGGAATAGAAATTCTGAAGTGACATTTTCATGGGGTAAGAAGGTCAATGATGCAAGCAATTTACTGAAGGCAAAGCAACTATTATAGAAAGAAACACCAGGCTGAATACCATGTGAAGTCAATAAGGGGCTCCCCAGGTGGGACTGGAGGTAATTTGTAAGACTTGCCTTGCTGCGTGGTGAGATGATGTGACACAGAATTAGAAATATTGATATTTTCACCCAAAATGTAGAACAAGATCATTAGAAAAGAAAAAGGGCAATGAGACAATCAGCCCAAATCAACAAGATGATAACTCAGACATGACTCTCCAGTTAAACTGATTTATCAGGGGTAATGGTTTGCCTTGGCTAGTCATGCACCAAATCCAAGTTCATGTTGGTGAAGAGTCACAAGAGTGCTTTGAAAAAAGGATCACTTTTCTTGCACTTAGAAACAAAATTAGCAAAAGGTCTTACAATGTGAAGGTCATGTTGATAGGAAACATTTGTGAGTTGACACCAAGGAGTTAGTAGCTGACATACCCTGTAGTTTCTGGTGATCTTTAGGTTTCACCTTAATCAACATAAGACACTGACATAAGGCTGCCTTGCAAATGGAAATCTGCTTTTCAGGTTTAAGTCATTATTGTGATTATCAGTATAATTAGACTTTAAATAATTTGAGGGTAGGGGATATCTTTATACCGTTGACTAGTGCTTTAAGAGATAGCAACATGTAATGGAAATAGCATTGAACTTGACTACTGGTCAGCCATGTGACCATGGAGAAGCCAGTTTCCCTGGGACTTTTATCTCCAAATGAGATGAAATTAGGCTATTCTTAAAGCACTTTCAGTGCTGGCATGAGGTAACAATGTAAATCAGTGGTTCTTGAACCTTTCCGAGGTCACAGAAACTATGAGAATCTGATAAAAACCATGCACTCTGTGTCCCCCTGCTCCCCCAAGGTACATATTTCCCTACCCCAACAGCTTCAGGCACCATTTCCAGGATTACTGCAATCTTAAAGTCGGCCCAGGGAGCACCAGGGGAAAACCTCTGATCCCCCTACGTGATTTCTGATTCACTAGAGACTTACTGAGTGCCCACTACGTTCAGATCTTCATGGAAAAACTGACATTTTTTCAGTGTAAATATCAACCCATAGCTCAGCTGGAAAGATTTGACAAAATACCAATGTCAACTGTAAGCAGAAATCTCAGATGTAAACCCCAGGAAACAAAAGTATTTTGGGGAAATGCTAGCTGTCTAAATTTAGTTCTTTCTAGCACAGCAGACCTGGCATCCTTCGTCTTTGCTAAGGTTTTTGTTCTTAGTCCCAGAACTACAAAGGTTCACATTTCCACCTTGCGTGAGAAAGGATGAACAGTGGTCACGACCCACAGACATATCAGGAAGCATTTCAGGGTGAAGAACTTAATGGGCTCCGGAGTCACTCAGACCTGGGTTTATATCTTGGATTTGAAATGTACTGGCTATTCAACAAGTTACTGTAAACAGTGGCAAGTTACTTAACGTTGAATCTTGCTTTCCTGATCTCTAAGATGGGAATAAGGAGAGAAACTACCTCAATAGGATGTTTTTAGGACTTAAGGGTTAAGGTAGTTAACATACGTAAAGCCAGGGTCTAGCAACCAAAAAGTACTCCTTAGACCACAGGCAGCAAACACAGGGCCCACAGCTGAATCCAGCCCTCTGCCTTGTTTTATCCAGCCTGGCACCTGGTTTCTACCCTGGGGCAGCGCCGAGCTCTCGCTTAACTGTTAAGGAGTAAGTTACATTTATACAGTCCTAAAGTTACATTTGGCCCTTTGAAGGCAACCACGAAGCTGATGTGGCCCCCGGTGAAAATGAGTTTGATACCCATGCCCTACACAGACATACTTGTTACTATGTTTGAATATAATATGAATTCTAGTCATGAAAGTGGTGCTCATCATATACTGAAGATAACATCTGTTCACATAAGGAAGGGGTTTCTTAGGTCAAATTTGAAGACCCCGTTACAGTTTTGTGACCCCAGTGGCCTCTAATCCAAGCATTACAGAAATACTGCAGATCTAAGGTGGCTGAGCCACACAGTGAGCGGGCGCTACAAAGCCCGTACCTCCTTGCAGGTTTACCTGTCCGATCTTGGCTGAGGGAATGATTTTCATACTTGCCACTCCTTGTAGTTACAGTCACATCATAGAGGCGGCCTGGGGTGAGGGAGCTGAAGGAGCATTCGCTGACAGACTTGGCAATGACAAGGGACTGAACCACTTTGCTGTTATGAGAGAGTGTCACTAGGTAGTTATCCACATCCCCAGGAGCCGGCAGCCAGGATACACTGAGATAGTCAGTACGGCCAGAATTGTTTACTGTTACTCCACTCACACTGGAAGGCACTGTGATGTTAAAAAGGGAGAGAATTTTTTTTTAAAGCACCATCAAAAGTTTGAGTCATTTATTTACAGTGAGCAACAACAGTGTGGACTCAGGAGGTCTAATCTGATCACCTTTGTGGTGAAGGGGAAGCTTTGGAAGCTGAGTGCTCACTTCAGAAGGCTAACCAGAACACACACACCTGGGTGACTTTCTGATGTCTCATAAATGCAAGGGGGCCCCTACTGCATTTTTATGGTGTAGCTGTTCATAAGGTATCTTAAGTGGAGGCATTTTTATGTAAATGTGTCAGGAAGTTTCCTAGGTAGGAGAGGGAGCAAGCATTCTAACAATCCAAATGGATGGGTTTGAACCAAACTCATTGATAAAGATGTTTGAGCAAAAGAGTGAAGAATGCAATAGCTTTTCTAAAAAGCTTAGATTTGGGAATAGTTTTGATCTTCTTGTGATGAAGTTATTTATTCCTGGGAGTTTACCTAACAACCAGAAGTGTTTTTTTTTTGTTTTGTTTTTGTTTTTTTTTCTCTTTGCAAAGCATTTCCTGCCCTCTAGTGGCAAAAATAAACCTAAAAGTCTATCCTGGAAGCTGCAAATCTGGTAATTGGTCCAAGTGTAGTCAGGAAGAGCTACTGTGGTGAAAATGGCCTTTCTGATGTCAGCTGTGACCACTGGCTTATTTTAATTGGAATTTAGTGCCACAGATATTCACAGAGAGCCTATGACTCGCTATGCATGCAAAATGGAAAAGATGCAGATATTTTTAAGGAGCGCCCTGGCTAGAAGTAGCTTGTAAATTAATCAAGGTGGTGTTGAGGAATAGTTGTACCATGTATCAGAAATATGTACACAGTAAATAGCACTGCCAGTAGTGACTATCAGAATAATAAAATCCTATAGTATATACAAGCTGCATGACTGTTTTCATCATTAGTAAACTAACTTCAGCTAAAGAGTTTCCATATATTCGTCAATATCAGCACATCATGCTTAATGGATGAGATTTGGCATGAAATGACTATCACGTCATCAACAGAGTTTTTTCTAGGAGCTGTGTCACGCTGTTGGAGGGTTTAGAAAATTCAGAATTTATTGTCTTCTACACTCATCCACCTCCCAATTTCCATTCCTGGGAGAGCAACACATACCTTCTGGGTGGTACTGAAGATCAGAGATTAACCTGTTTATAGAATGTTTTAAAAATGGAACTCTGGAGGTGCCAGAATTCCTGGATGTGCTGTTCTTACCTGTCCTTCCTTCCACCACGGCTTGTCGGGAGGAGATCCCTCCGCTTACTGTTGTTACCACTACGGAGTACAGACTGCCTGACTTGAGGGAGTGGAAGTTGTATGTGCTGGTCTCACTGGAGACGTTTTCATTTTTGATGACCACATTTTCATGAATGAGTAAGACTTGGTAGAACTCTACATCTCCCACTGCCTGGGTCCAGTTAGTGAACAGGCTGCTGGTTGTCCCTTGGTTGGCCACATGCAAGCCAGTCACTTGGGCAGGAACTAAAACACAGTAGACAGACAGAAGGAAAAAAACAGATGACACTTAGTCATCCTAAGGAAGTACAATAAAATTAAGTCAAAAATGAAGATAGTCTTGAAGATGCTAACTATATATATATATATATATTGCTATAGACTCTCAGCTCTATTTCCTGTGGCATATGGCAAACTACTCCTTTACAGAGACTCTACTATTATGAAAAAGCTGCCTCCATGGGAAATCAAAATTATTTTGGATCCAAGGATGAGATGATGCATGCATATTAAATAATTCTGATGTAAAATTTTCAATAGTGGAAGGTTGCTTAAAAAAAACTTGCTCACTCAATGTCATTTCATCTGTCCTCACCCCCTGAGAACACTAAACCACGTCATCACCTGAGCTGATAGCTGTCAGGACTGGTACTGGGAAATCCTTTCCTCCTGGTGATTAGCTTGCAGTCTAGAAAACTGGCCAATTCTTTATTGGCACAGTCTCAAGAAAATTATTATTATTATTATAAGTGAAAATGTTACAGTAACAGAAATTATATTATCTAATAATAATAATAATAATAATGTAACTATTGAGTGCCTCCTGTGTGCAGTTATGGGCTGTATGCTTTATAGAGATTATATTATTTGATACTCATTCAAAACTCCATAATGTTCATTTCATTATTCCCTTTACTGAAGAAGAAACCAAATATCATAAAACATAAGTAATTCAGCCTATATTGTAGTGCTAATGAGTAGTTAACCTGGGGTTCAAAGCCCGATCTTCCCAACCTGTGAGCCTGAGTCCTTTTCCTAACTAGTAACTACTGTGATTTCTAATCTCTCCATTGACAAACCTTTTGCACAAATCTCAAAGCTGGCACTTGAGCAACATACATCTTCTTTGTGTGTCTTCCCCGAACTATGGTAATCAAAGAGATTGACCTTGGCACAACTCTTCTCAGAATTCATTGATTTTGGATTCAGATACAAACATAGTCATTAAAAAATATTATTTTGGATGAAGGTGGTCAAAAGAGATACATTTCCAGGTAAAAGATAAACGTGTTGAGAGTAAATCCTATGAGTTCTCATCACAAGGAGAACATACTTTTTCCCATTTTTCTTTTTATTGTATCTATGTGAGAAGATAGATGTTAGCTGAAACAATTGTGGTAATCACTTCATAATATATGTGATTCAGCCCATCACACTATATGCCTTAAACTTATAGTGATGTATGTACATTATTTCTCAATAAAGCTGGAAAAAATATTACTATATGTGACCAGGAGATTCAATTTTAATTATAAACTGAATGTGTAAAGCACAGGAATTAATACGCCAAAACAATTTTGAAAAAGATTGGTGGACTGACATCATCTAATTTGAAGACATAAGAGAAAGCAACAGCAATGAAGGCAGTGTAGTACTGGTACAGGGATAAGCACATAAATCAACAGAACAAACTCGAAAGTCCAGAAATAGACCAACACATATATAGTCAGTTGATCTTTTACAGAGATTCAAGGGCAGTGAAGTAGAGAAAGGATAGCTTGTTTTTTTTCTTTTTTAACACATAGGGCTGGAATTATTAGATGTCCATATGCAAAGAATTAAACCTTGACCCATGTCTGGCACACATATAAAGTTTAACTCAAAAGAAATTACACACCTAAATTTAAAATCTAAAAGTATAGAAACTTGTAGGAGAAAATCTTTGTGACATTATGTTAAACAAAAATTTCTTAGATATGACATCAAAAGCATGATCCATGAAAAAATTGATAAATTGGGACATCAAAATTAAAAATGTGTGTTTTGCAAAATACACTAATAAATTAGTGAAAAGACAAACCACAGACCTGGAGAGAGTATTTCAACATACATTTATGACCAAGAACTTAGATCTGGAATAAAGAATTCTTTTTTTAAAGGTTTTATTTATTTTTAGAGAGAGGGGAAGTGAGGGAGAAAGAGAGGGAGAGAAACATCAATATGTGGTTGCTTCTCATGTACCCCCTACTGGGGACCTGGCCTGCAACCCAGATATGTTCCCTGACTGGGAATCGAACCTGCGACTGTTTGGTTTGCAAATCAGTACTCAACCCACTGAGACATACCAGCCAGGGCTGGAATAAAGAATTCTTAAAACTCAGTAATAAGAAACAAATATGGGCAAAATGTTTGAAAACATCTCTTTCCTCAAAGAAGATAAACAGATGGTAAATAAGCACATGAAAAGGTGCTCAAACCCATTAGTCATTAGGGAAAATGCAAATTAAAAACACAGGAAATATCAATACCCACATAGTAGAATGACTAATATTCAGAAAAAAACCTGACAATATCAAGTGCCGCTGAGGATATGGAGGAACTAGAAATCTTATACATTGTTGGTGGGGATATAAAATTATACAGCCACATTGGAAAACAGTTTGGTAGTTTCTAACAAAGTTAAACATACACTTAGCGTACAACCTAGCACTCTAAGTGGTGGGAATAATGAAAATGATCTTAAGTTTAAAACAATGCTTTGGACTTCCATCTCCAGTAGGATGATGGGCTACCTACCATGAAAAGCTCCCCAATAAACACAACTACATGTGTTGATAAAACAAAAATGTAAATCCATAAATGAATTGTCAAGAATGCAAGGAATTCTCAGAGACCTAAAAGTAAGTGCTAGGCAGGCAACTGAATTACTGAAAGATGCCTACTTCATCCTGTAGGCATCTTTTAAACACACATTTACACTTTGATTTTATAGCTTTGCAGGATCTACAAAACAGGAGGTAAAGTGTAGGACTTTCCCAGGCTGAGGAACCTCGTAAGTAACCCCGTGTAACATTGGATCCTGAAATGTTATATTCTAAGTGTAAGTAAAATAAATATTCCCTTTTTACTCCCACATCACCTCAACCTCCTAGACAATGGGAGGAAGAGAAAAAATTTCCACTGGAATTCATAACCTCAACACAGCTTCAGTGAATTTGCAACTCAGGTTCATAAAATCTAGTTGATCAAAAAAGCCTCAAGGTGACAGTTTAGATTAAAATAGGTTTGGGTTGAGAGTAATCCTGTGTACCTGAAAGAATAAAGTGAAAAGAAAGTTCTTTCTGAAACCCACTTTCAAACAAGGCATCAAAGAATTCCCACAGAATAAAATCCGAACATATGTGAGTTCACAGTAAAAAGTTATAAACATTTAAAGAAGTATAAGCTTTTAACTTCTTCCTTTGCTCAATCTGTGTGTGTTCCTTAAGCAAAGGTTGTTTATGTATTACATTTCATCAACCCTATACTTAATTGTATGTAAAATTTCCTCTTCCCAATAAAACTTTTATTTTCATATGTTAAAAAATTAAAGAAATAAAGCATCATGAGCAAAGGAAACAAACTCAATAGACAACAGAATGCACCCCTGTAGTTTTCAGATATTATAATTATCAGAAATAAATTGTAAAATAAAAATTGTTAATATGCTTATAGCAATAAAGGAAGAGAATGGAACTATGACTAAAGAGAACCAAAGACAATGTTTAAAAGTGAAAAAACATACTAATTAAAATTTAAAACTCAATTGATAGATTTTAAAATAGTTTGGACAGAACCAAAGAAAAAAATAATGAACTTAAACAAAGAGCTGAGAAAATTATCCAGACTATAGCCCAGAAAGCAAGTACATGAAAAATATTATATAAATAATATTTTATAAATAATATTATAGTAATAGTATAATATTAACAATGCAATTAATAATGTTAATATTAATTAGTATATTAGTATATAGTATATTATATTAGTATAGTAGTATAGTATATTAGTATTAGTATATAGTATATTAGTATTAATATACTATATTACTATAATATTTTATATTATATAATTAATATATCAGGAGGTAATATATATTATATATATAATATTATATATAAGAGATATATAATATATAATATTACATATTATATATTATATTATATTACAATTAATATATTATATATTAAATATTTATATAATATTTTATTATAATATTATATAAATAATATTTTAGCATACCAGTGGGAGAAGAGAGAGAGAATGGAAAAGAGGCAAGAGGCAATATTAAAGAGCTAATGGGCGACAACTTCCAGGACTGATGAAAGATACTAATCTGAAAATGCAGAAATCCCAATAATCTCAGGCATGATAAACTAAAAGAAGTCTCTACTTAGATCATTGCCATGAACAGCAGAACAAAGGCGAAGAGTACATCTTAAAAGCAATCATAGGAAACAGAGTACTTGTAGAGAAATAAAAATTAGACTGACAGCTGACTTTTCAATATCAACAATAAATGTCAAATACTTGAGTAATGTACTTGAGTAATGTCTTTAATGTGCTGAGAGAAAAGAACTTTCAACCAAATTGTAACCCAGGAAAAACATCTTTGAAGATTGACAGCTATATAAAGATATGCCCAGAGAAACAAAAGTGTAGACAGTCTGTCCCTAAAAGTCTCAGTAAAGAAATTTGAAGAATGTTTTCCAAGTTGAAGAAACATAATACCAGCTGAAATATCTGAGGTATAGAAAGAAAAGAAGAAGAAAAAATTGGTAAATTGGTGGGTCAATCCAAGGATACTTTGACTGTATAAAACAATAAGTATATTTTGTGGGGTTAGAAAAGGAGAAATAAAATAAAGGACAACAGTATACAAATTGGGAAGGGGAGCCTTTGATGATGACATTGCTTCCTATTTCACTTAGAAAAGGAGAGAGTTATAAAAAGATAAGAACCCACCACTCTATCTCTACTTGCTGTACCTGCACCCATATTCTCCCTCTCCCCTTCTCTCTCTGTCTCGCAGCTGACTCTAAAGTTAAGCTACCTGTGCTCCTTTCCAAAGCCAATTCTTTACCATATGCTCTACATCCCAACAGCTCTTGCCTACTCATAGAATAATGGCAGCAACTCTAACTCTTCCCTTTCTCTGCATAGCGTCACTGCCCTTCTTTCTTCTAAAACATTCCCATCAGCATAAAATACATTGTTATTGATTCTACCATTAAAAAATCACCTTCTTTTGGAACATACTTTCTCTTTCAGATGCTGCCCTATTTCTCTGCTCTCCTTTGTAGCATGACTCCTCAGAAAGGTTGTTCTTTGCTCTAAGTTTAGCAAAATAAACTCAAAATAAGACAAAACATGGAACTATTAAAGACAAGAGCTGAAATTAGTAAAAATATAAAATGAACAACAGAAAGGATCTATAAATCAAGGCCTGGGACATAACAGACACTTAATGAACATTTATAAACTGAGTGTTAAAGAATTCTGCAGACAGGATACTTTTAAAGCCTAAAGTTTAAAGAATATTACCTGTTCTTCCTTCCATTGAAGATGAATTTTTTAAGTCTCCACTAATGCTGGTGACAGTAGCTATGTATTTTCGTCCAGGCACCAGGTCAGTAAAAGTGAATTCTTTGGCATCTTTGGGGAGTAACTTGTGGATGAGCAAGAGGTCTCTGTCTGCTAGGGAGATGATGTATTTCTCCCATTCTGCAACTGGGGTCTGCCACAGGATGCCCAGAGAGGTTTCATTGGCATGTTTGACACGAAGCTGGAGAACAGCCAGGGGGACTGAGAAAAAAACAAAAAGGAGTTTGGGTCACAGACTGACTCAAAAACACTTGCTCCGAACAGCTCTCTATTCTTTAGAGAACAGCTGTTCTCTTCCACCCACAAGAGGGTTCCAATTCAGCATTTCTTTTCTAAATGTTTATGAACATTAAGAAAAAAAGCTGACCACAAAATCTTTACACAACATGTTTATACAACATGACCAGAAATAAGGACTCAAAATATTACAACTGGAAACTACTTCACTAGGTCTTTTATTTTTGGCCCGGTAATACTTTTTGAGTGCTTGTTCTTCCTATGAATTCTATGATATGAACATATTTAATTCAATGTCATCACCCACAACATCCATAAAACCACAGAGAAAGATTACTCTGAGTACTTCGGGAGGAGTTAGGAGTATCCATTGCCCCCATAGCTTGAAAGGACAAAGGGATTTTTCCTTCATCTCTAAGGAGGGAATGCTGATGCATCAATGACAGGGAGAGCAATAAAAGTATAGTTGGGGACTGCTAATAGTATCTGATTAAAGACTCCCATTATCCAAAGAATTGAAATTTCTTCCATTTCTTTAAAACACAGGTTTTATTATTAGAGCTTCTAAGAGACATTGTTAAGAGTAAATTGTTGACCCCATAAAACAAAATTATGGAAGAATTAAGTGTGTACAATTATATTGTGAATTTTGCATCAAAGAACTTTTCTGTCATCTCCTATGATAACAATGCCTTCTTCTGGAATACCTCCCCAACAACCTGCCTGAGGGACACTTGAAGATATATCAGAAATATGTACATGGTGGTTTGCTTGGTTTCTTTCTTTCAAATCACAGATTTGCTTGTAAGTAAAAAATGTACCATGAACATTTCTCTCTATCAATGAAAACATCCTGGCGTTGGGGGTCCATGTTTTCTAATTTTTTTAAGGGGTTGGTTGAGGTCTGCAAAGGTTTCTGCTAAACCCTTCATTGTGAATTTTCTTGGGGGTTCTTTTTCTTATCCTGCAGTTTCCTTTTTTGCTTGCTTTTTCTTTAACTAGATGTTCCTGGTCTAGTTCCAAGAGCTCCTCATTAGTCAGTGCCTCAGGAACCACCTCCATGTCATCCTCATCCACACCTAGGTTAAAGCTTTGCCATCTCCAACACAGCCGTGTTGATTTTTGTAATCTCCTCCTTCTTGGCAAATCCTTTAAAGTCATGGACCTCTTGAATGTCTTCCAGATGCCATTCATACACTCCTTGGTGACATAACCCACGCTGAAGCAAGGTTCTTAATGAAGTCATAGATATTGTAATCCTCCCAGAACTCCATTAGTGTTTTCTTGGTGTCTTCCTTCACTACAGCAATAGCTTGGGCAAAGGTCCTCCCCAGGACCTTACAATCTCCTGTAACTCCTTGATCCATTGGTTGGATCAAGAAGGTGGTGTCTCCAGGGAGAAACACTACTTTGACTTTGGGATGAAGATCAACAATAAGCAAAATCTTGAAAGGCATGCTATTATTCTCTGAACGTAGCAATTCAGGAGTGCATCTTACAAGAGGGCCTGGGCTACCTCAGACTTCTTATTGCTCCTGATGTACACTGGCAGAGTGTGCTCATTAATATGCTTGAAGGCCCTGTGGTTCTCACTGTGCCAGGTCACAAAGGGTTTTAATTTGTAGCCTGCAACGTTGTCCTAAAGGGAGACTGTTACTCTGTCCTTAAAAGCCTTGAAACCTGGCATTGATTTGGCCTCTTTATGGATGAAAGTCCTTGGAGGCATCCACTTCCAGAATAGGGAGTTTTCATCTGCATCAAATATTTGCTTTGGCAAGTGATTTTCCTTTATAATCAGCTTATCTAGAGTTTCCAAAAATTCTCCAGGAACCTTCGATCACGTTCACATTATATAATGAATAACGATTCTTGAACTGTTTCAACCACCCAGAGCTAGCAGTGAACTCAGCATCATAGTCAGGCCCAGCGTTTTCTTCCAACATCGCACACAAACATTTCGCTTTGGTTGTGGGCATCCCGGTGCTGAGAGGGATGGGCTTCTGTGTCGGGTCTGTAATCCAGGTCATTAGGAGTTTCTCCATGTCTGACAAAAGCCCTTCTCAAATTTTTCTTAGTCTTTTCCCCTTCCATAAAGCAGACACTTTAACAGCTTTTATCATTTTGTTCCCGTTCTTCAAGAAGGCAGCTACGATGGAACGGGACATGCATAACTGGCGCACAATAACCATCACTGATTTTCCAACTTCACAGTCCTTAGTCACTTTTAATTTCACTTCCAGGTCAGTCTCTCAGTGAGGCCTCTTATTGGCAATATCAACAGCGAATTTTGTATGCGCAGGAGTCATGATGACCAAAGCAACACGAGATTAAGTTAAGCACAACAGAAATGATGCACTCAGGGGATGGTAAACATGAGATGTATGTGCTGCTTCTGGTGTAGCATGGCACACTGTTTTACAGCAAACATTTTTAAAATAAGTAGGAAAAGTACACTATAAAATAATGATACAAGTATAGTGTCGTAAATATATAAATCAATAACATAGACTTTTGTTATTATTATCAAGTAGTATGTATTATGCATAATAGTATGTGCTGTACTTTTACACGACTGGCACAATAGTAGGTGTGTTTACACCAGTGTCACCACAAATATGTGAATAATGCGCTGAGCTATGATGTTATGATATCTATGACATCACTAGGTCCACTATGATCTTATGAGACCACTGTTGTATATGGTGTCTGTCACTGACTGAAAAGTTATTATGCGGATCATGACTGTAGAAAATAATGGAATGACTAGTGGAAGTGATCTCTCATATTCTTGTTGGACCAACCTAAGCATTACCAACCCTGTTCTAGTCTGCAAGCATAGAATATCTCAAGTCCAGAAAATTCCAGAGTACAACATCGACAGTTTCCTGGGTTCCTTGGCAAAGAGACCAAATTAAGATTCCATCAGTTATTAACACCTTGACATTTGCTTACCTGTCCTGCCTTGGCAATGTTTAGAGTTCTTCAGATTTCCACTCTCAACAATGATTTCTATATCATACTGTCTTCCCGGTATGAGCCCCATGTCATTTATGACATAGTGCGTTTCCTCCTTTCCCACGGTGACATTGTGCAGCACCCAGGAATCATTGAAGAGCAGGATACGATACTGCTCCCAGTCTCCAGCAGGGGGCGACCAGCCCACTACCAGGGACTTCGAGGAACCGTTGCTATGTGCCTCCAGGTTCCCAACTTTCTCTGGAACTAAATGGTAAAATGATGTCAAAAAGGAAATACTGAGAACCAAAAGTAAGGATACTCATTCATTCTTCACGGGCAACATTTCTATCCTCACCTGATGTTTGTGGATTGCAAATGAATGTTCTTTCCTCACTTTGGGGACATTTGATACTCAAGAAATTTATGCCCAAATCACTGTAGTAGTATATTAGAGATGCGATCTTCTGTAACACTGTTCATAACCTAGTGATATGACTGCTGTGTTTACTGACTGCACACCAGCTCTAGAGTCAATACCGATGTTGCATCTATGATGGTGACATTGATGGATATGGTATTTTTGGGAAGAGACTGCATGTTGTGGTCATAAAACATTCCTCTTTGTTATCCAACTGAGAAGACTAATCTTACAATATAGCTCTGATGTTATTTGCTTGAAAACATTCAAGGTCTCTCTATTAACTACAGAACAAATCATCAAGTCTTTGGTGTGGCATTTGTAGTTCTCCACAATAAGGCTCCCCATCCTTCCAGTCTTAATTCTGATACTCCTGCAGCCACCCTCCCTCCTTCCCACTCTCTTGAACGCTGGCCTCTAGGTGCTTGCTCTGCAGATCTGTGAGTCTCCTGGGCTCTTATGCCTTTGCTTGTGTCATTCCTTCCACCTCAAATCCCTTTCTTTCTTTTCTCTCCAAGAAATCTTTACTGGTCTTTGGAAAAAAAAAATCTGTTCTCTTGTCTCTCTGACCATATGGCTCTTTCTTTGGATCTATAATAGCATAGGGAACAGACTCTGGAATCAAACAGCCTGATTTAAACTCCAGCCACACTATTAACCAACTGGATGGCTATCCACAAGTTATTTATCTGTAAAACAGTGATAATAACACAACCTTTCTCATGGTTTTGTTGTGAGAACTAAATGAAATAATGGTGTAAAATACTTAGTGCCTGGCACGTAGAAATATCAATACAATTATCATTATTAAAATGTACTGCAGTATTTTTATTTTTGTGTATATGTTCTACATTTGTGTGATTAAAAAGTAACTTCCTTAAAAGCAAGAGTAAGCAAGTAAATATTTCAGGTTTTGTAGGCCATTGTGGTCTTTGTCTCATTTTTTTAAAATGTTTTAAAAAATGTAACAACCCTCTTAGCAAGAGGCTGTACAAAAACACGTTACAGGCAGTGTTTGGCTGAAGGGTATCGTTTGCTGATCCTGCCATTTTAACAACTCCCAAAGCTCATTATACAATAATTTACACATGAAGGCCCTAGATAATTTAGTAAATAATAACATAATTTAGTAAGAGCCATGGTTAAATGCTAACCGGCCCTTACTATAAGAGTTGATCAGAAATATTTCATCCATTATTATCAATGCTAAGGCATTTACATTACTTAAGTGGTGCGACATGAAACAGCACAGGGCGGGGACAGCTATGTAGATTATGCAGGAATCAACCAAATACCTTTGCTTAAGTACCTCAGGTGAATGCAGTTAACCCTCTGCTTTGCTCTGTACGTGGGGCCCTGGCCAGCAGACACCCTCAGTCATGAAGACCATACTTCCCAGGTTGGGAATGGAGTTTCCTTTCTTACTTTTGTCCTAGTCTAAGAGGGATCAGAGACTGGTTTGAGCGACAAGGAATATTCTGGAGCTCAGACTCACCTGTTCTGCCAACTGCCATCTTGTGAGCAGACAATTCACCAGAGACGCAGCTGACAGTAACTTGATAAAGTCGTCCAGGGGTTAAGTCTTTAAATTGGGTTTCTGTAACCTGGGGTTCTAATCGTCTGGAGTTTTTGATGGTCCCTTGGTAAGACAGGGTAACATTGTAGAAATCTTTATTTCCAGGAGGTATTTGCCACTTGACTTTTAGAGAGGTCAAAGTGCCATCATTTGTCACCTTCAGATTTAACACTTCCCTGGGGGCTAAATCGGAAGAAAGGAAGAGACTTTAACTCAGGATATCTTACCAGGCTCGTGGCCAAATTTTGACCTGAATTTTAATCTTGACAATCCACACCCCCTGCACAGAAGAAAATGACAAATTCATGAGGCAAAAATAATACTGCAGAACCAAAGGAAGACTACCTGGCTAGTAGGAAGAACACAAATGTGGCAGTAGGAGCCTGAATTCTGGCTCAGACTGAGTCAGGTTGGCTGGGGGACCCTGGGAAGCTCTGCCTAGGTCCCTGAGCCTAGGGGTCCTGTTGGTAAACGAGGGCTTGGCCAGCATTCTTTAAGTGTAATGGCAATTTCTACTTAATTTCATCTGCCTAACTTCTTCCCCTTTTTATTTATTTAATCATAGCAAGTACATAATAGCTTGATCAACGGATTAGCTATTACAAAACTCTGTGTGCTAAAAATATTGTCGTTTTAAAGCATGGTAAAATTAAAGCTCAAGAGTTGTGTCAATGACTCATTGATCCTGAAATTAAATTTTTATCTTGTTCCTCCTCCTCCTCAAATTAAAAACAAAAAGTTGTGTCATTATTTCATCAATGGAAAATGATCACAAAGGGAAGACATTTTGGTGAATATTTTTTCTACCTCTTGATGATGCTATAGTTTTGGACGTCACTAATGTCATATAAATTAACAACACTTCATTAAAAGAATGGGTGTAGCATACTGATTTTGCATAGAGTGGTTAGAGGTATAATTTGTTCTTGGTATACATGAATTTTTCTTAAGATAGATGCTACATTTCTGTTGGGATTGTCTATATATCTTTGAGATGTGATTGAAAAGATATATGTAAATGCATAGGTGTCCCCAAATATCATTCCCACCAGACTCCTATAGTTTCAGACGCTCTCATCACTAGAGTGATTTCTCAGACACCACATATTTTAGAGTTACTGTGAATCTAAGATAACTTTCCAAGAGAGGGGATTTATTAACACATTAGATCCACCAGAAGCATTGGCATCTACTAGAATGTAAGTTCCATGTGGGCAAAGACTTTGTCTCTCTTGGATGCTGTTACATCCTCAATGCCTAATACATAGTTTATACCCAATAGCTATGGAATGAATGAATGAGTGTGCATATGAAATTATTCATGAAAACAGCCCCAGTTAGTTTATCAAGCTGCATTAGGCTGTGGGAACAGACCCTGTAGTTGTTGGCTAGAGGTTGGGGGAAATGGCTGTCTCTAAGGAGGAGGTCTTTGCATAGCATTGAGAAAGGTGTCCTGCTCCATGGTGAGTGATGTCACAAGGGCAATGGAATACTGTTTAAAAGAAGGAAGACTGCCATTCTGAGATGAGAAGCCAAGGCTAGATTAGTAATTAATTTTGTTACTTCAGAACATTGTCAAGGGCTATAATGAAAGGGAACCCCTCTTTCTATGCAGAAAAGTGGATACATATTAAGGGCTTTCTCTAACGTAGAATTTCAACTGGTCCTATATTGCCACTATTCAAATAATTAATAAGCCTTGTTTGTTAAACATTCCCTTGATTTGCATTTTATTCTTGTTCAGCTAGCTAGGGAACTTACTTGTCCTGGCCAGTTTCCACTTGCGGTTTTGCAGCCCTGCAGCCTCAGTTACAATGGTGAGGTTGTAGAGGTGGCCAGGCGTCAGTCCATGAAAAGTGTAGGAAGTAGTATGTTTGTTCACGATAGTGCCATTAACTAGGATCCCTTTATCCATCAGCATCAGCTGGTATCTTTCCACATTACCGGAGCCATGGGACCAGGAAATCAGGAGAGAATTAGTTTGTGCTGAAATACCAATGTCTTTCACCGGGGATGGCACTAAGGGGACACAAGGGATTTCCAAAGTGTCATTCACAACTTCCTTGGAGAAGACACAGACACATTTAATTCAAAACTGCACATTAATTTATGCTTCCCTGTAATCTAACTTGTGTGATACTGAATGAAAATAGCACTTTTGAAATTTCACTGAAACCTAGATTAATGCTCTTTCCAAAGTGCACAGCCTAAAGCTACATCATAGTTTGCCTGCCTGTCTCCCCCACTTAATAGGGATTAGGTAGTTTTTGCCAATGAAGTATGCTGTGGCATAACAGTAAAGGGAAAAGAAAAAGGAAAGAGCTATAGGAGAGAAAAGTGGAAAACAGCAATAAAGCTGGAGAGAAAATGAGGGAGAGTGGGTGGTAGGAAAGGCAGCACTCATGGAAGGAGGTCATGAAATGTCATTGATATTAGGGAACGCAGGTGCGAGCAGAGACTCTTTACCAATGTGGGATTCTTCAGGAAATACCACAGCTTGATGATGTGAGAAGAGGAAAAGGAGGAAAGCATTCAAGAAATGAATTTTATGGGGCACATACTCAGAAAATACTGTTGCCTAAGATTTGAGTTAGAAGGGCCAGTAAGAAATATTTACTTATTTTGGAAAAAATTCTTGTCCCAGAAAAGTTTTGTGACATGTTCAAAATAGCCCAGCAAGCTAGCAGCATAGCTACACCTCCTTGTCTTCAGTCCAGGTTTTCCATTGTATCACATGACACTTAGGTATGTGTGTATGTATCTTTGATCTGGGGGCACTGTTACTTCCATTTCTTGACTTTAATATAATGTCAAAAGGGACATAGACTATTAAATGCCCGACTATCTGTAAACAGGTCTTACCTGTTGATCCATTGGTATAAATTGTTGAGGAACGTTTATGTCCAGAAACAGCTGTGATAGCAATATTGTATTTATTACCAGCAGTAAGGTTATGAAATGCATATTCATTCCCTGAAGTATTTTCTTGAATGTGGGCCTCCTGTATCTTTTTGTTGTCATCAAATAACTGCACTTTGTAACCTGTGACTCTTCCAGAAGGAGTCCACGAAACATGCAAGCTGGTTGAAGTAGCCTTCTCTTGACTGACCTCAAACCTTGAAGGAGGTAAAGGGTCTGCAAGGCAAAAACCAAGAAAGAGAACATGGCTTGAAGACTTCTGCAAAACATGCTTACCTTGCTCTAATCCAGACTCATTTTCCTTAAAAAGTTTAAGCATCTGCTGCCTGTGAAACAAACTGGCATTTTACTTCACTTCCAAACTTACCATTTCATTTAAAAAAGAAACACACTCAGTTATTAGCTATACAAACTCCTTTTTCTAATATAAAAATTCTTTTCTGAGCTTGGAATTCCAGGTAAGGTGACATTTTCTTTGGCTTGCAAAGTCAGCATTTTTCCAACATTGACAAACGTCCAGGCTATGCCTGGGCAAAAATTGAAAATTCAACAGAAAATGCAGATATTAAGAACTAATTTTGAAATTTGTACTGAACTTTTTCTTTTTTAAGTTGTGAATTTTCATGGTGTAAGTATAGATGATTTACGGTTGTTTTTAGATATCAGGAAACCAGAAAAGATACAGACCTAATTAAAGGCCTAGGTTAGGTTTGCTCCCCAAAATGAATTGTCTCAGCAGCTGGGGTTGCCTATGTCACCAAATTTTCAAAACTTGAGTTCTGGGACACTTTTGAGCTGCTGGGGCCCGCAGAGCAGGTGGGAATGGGTTAGTACTGCACTCAGCTGTTTATTTAGTTTCAACCCTCAAAGCCGTGGGTCAGTTTGAGAAGTTCCATTTCCTATGCATTGAATCTTGAAACAGATGAACAGAGTACCTCCAGGTTAAGAACTAAGTCAATAGCGTTTAGTGAGCAGTCACTGCACAGTGCAGCGAGACCATCTGAGAAATGAGGCTCTCCTTACTCTGAATGCTGGGAGTAGAAGCGTTGAGAGATGTTTACATATGAGTAATTTTCAGAAATTCTACATGTTCTTGATGTAGAAAGTGGGATTAAGTTAGTAGAAACTAAATTTCAATAGTCAGGTCAGATATTTTAGTGGTATGGTTATAGAGATCTCAGTTCTTATCTACCTCTTGGGAAATTATATTTTTCTCACACAGTGACTGCAGGAATTCTAGAATGTTCTTAGAATAATATGTTTTAAAAAGGCGTTCGTTTGTGAATAACACTTATACAAATAGGAACAAGGTAATTTTTATTCTGTTCAAAAGGCATTTACAACCAGACAGCTTATAAAACTATCTACACCACACGTAGGCTAAATTCAGCCTATGATAAATCTAATGTCTTTGTGTTTTGGTCTTTGATTTTAATGAGTACATCATACTGCAAAAACTGAATAAGCCACATACCATTTTACATGAGCAATAATTAATAATAATGTAAATATTAGCCAACAAGTAAGCCAAGGCAGTTGTAACTTCAAGAGCCAGAAGCACAGATGAGTTTGGAGGACGAGGTTGTATGGTTTACCCGCAGCCCAGCACGGATTCCCCTGGGGAGGCAGGGCTGGAATCGGCTCCCCTGCTCTGTAGCCATGCCCTCGGGCAATTCCTTAACTTCCCTGTGCCTCAGCTGTCTCACCTTTGCAGTGCTGGTGATAACACTATCATTTTAGTAGAATTGTTATGAAGATTAAATTGAGTATTTTATCTAGAGCACTAAAAACAACATCTGGTACATGGTAAGTGTTCGCTGTTAGCTAGTATTATTATTACTCCTATAACCAGGGGGAGATCTTATCATAGAAGCAGGAAGACAGAGTAGCAGAAACGTTGGGCTTTGGAGTTGAACGGAACTCAGTTCAAATCTCGGCTTTGGTCTTAAGACTTGGGCAAGTTACTTCGCCAGTCTAAGCCTCCCTTTTCCCATCTGCCTGTGGAGAATAATAATAGTACCTACATTCTCTGATGTTTTGAGGAATAACAAAATATAGATTTTACCTGGCATACGATTTAATTTAAATTAATTTTGTATACTCACCAATTTAAATGAATTCTGCCTACTCAGTAATTTAAATTATTTTTGTCTACTTAATCATAGAAAAAATTTCCTCTGAATCACTGACAAAATGCAGGCAAAAATGTGATACAATTTCTTAAACTAAAGTGATAGAAGCCTAAATTGCTTTCTTCATAAAAAAATACCTAGATAAATATCTTATCAGTTTATTCCCATGAACTAACTTTCTAACCCTTAGGATAAAATAAAAAATTCCCAAAGTGATTCTCATTTATAAGCTCTGGTGGGAAAACAGTTTTTCTTATTTCTGGCAATATTATTTAAATTTTCTATCCTACATAATAGTCTATAACCAAGAATGTCATAGTCAAAGGAAAGAACATAATTTCCCCTCACAGAAAGTTTTCTTTTTGCCAGGCAAGGATAAGATACTCCACTGCCATAAGATTCTAATAGCCAACAAAACTCAAAAGCAACCCTGTCATAGCCAACCAAGATGACACATTTTTGTGCTGAAGAAGCATTTTAAGGACAAGCATGAGAGGGACAGCTGCTTTCCAGTGGCGGCTCAGATGAGACCAAGGCTGTGCTGTCGTCTCTGTCTACAACTGAGCCAGATAAAGGCCAAAGAAAATGATGTATGTTCAATACAATCTAAACATATATAATCTGAAAAATATGAGCTATAGAAAGTGAATTTTAAGGTCCCGTGCCTAGAGGGTGAAGTTCAGCAATGCAGACTTTATCTAATCTCTCTGAGCCAGAAAACAAAACAGTCAATCCTTTGTACATCCGCTAGAACAAAGGAACAATGAGACTGGGAAGTGCCTGGGCTTCGAGAACCTGCACTGGAAACAAACACTTAAAACCCCATTTTTGCTGTGATAAAGCCCCGTGCTGGCAGGGGCCCACTATTGCTATGCATGCAGCAGCCCTTCGTGTTCAGACATCTTTTCAATGTAAGTCCAGTGAAAACTCCGCTGTATTAAAGAACAAATTTTCAATATTTCATTAGAAACAGATTAGATCCATCAGGGATGCTAACTTCATATAGAAATACATACAAATTGAGATTTTAAATGTTACTGGAAAATTTAGTTACTTACCTGTAATCTTCTGATCAAAAGAAAAATTGTATGTAATCAGAAAACCTTACTTGGCTCCTGTTTAATTTATGCTGGTGGTAGAGGTATCAACAGATGTATGTGTGTATTACAACCTTCCTGGGTTTTCCCCCATCACTCCCAAACATAGTAACCAGTGAAGTATTATAAACTAAGGGAACTGTTGAAAACTATAAATCAATAACTTAATCTCAAGCATACATCCAAATGTACCATTAGCCACACATTTAAGACATTTGTGCTTCTTAGTTTCAGACAGACCTGGAACGCCAAATGCAAAGTTCTGCCACATTCTTCTGCTGTATTTCAGTGAGCCTACCAGTATTAGGGAGCCCTAGAATTTCATAAGTTGGCCTGATATCAACCCAATTTTTCTATTCTCAGAGGAAAAGATGCAGCTTTAGCTAAATTCCTGAACCAAAATGAATTTCCCTTTTTTCCTTTTTTAAAATGTGACTTCGGGAGAGGGAGAAACTCACATATGTGTGTATACACACACACACACGTGTGTATATATAATGAAAGTAATATTTTCTTTAAAAATTCTTTTGTATGGCCATTAAAACACTATTATTTATTGATAAAGGAATTCCCAGAGTGTTTAGATTTCAAAGTGACAGCATTTATTTTGGACATAAATTCAACCTCATAACAAGAGTGCAGACAATGCATGGGTTAATGTCAAATGCTATTCTCGAAGTCCTAGCAGCGCCATAGTATATCTGTGTCAGATCTGGTAGTTTACAATATGCTTTCTCATTTTCAAAAACCTGCACCAACGGAAGGTTTGTGGCTTTTGCACCACAGAAGAACAAAATGAAAAAGCAATTGCTCACAATCTCCAGCTAATGAAATACATCTCTTTCACTTTGTGACTGTTGCTGTTTGACTATACTAGGCAGCTTTCTGACTTATTTTAAGATGACATACTATGTTATGCTAACACATCCAATTAACATACATTTAATTTAGCACCTTAACACACCAGCCATAAAGTTCAGGTAAGAAGGAACTTTTAAAGTTTTAACAACTCTGAAAGGCAATTGAAGCAGTTTTGACAATTATTTGCATCATCACTAACAACAGCGCAGGATGCCACATTATCTTATGTGACTTTAGGTGTGTAAGTAGTATGTGGTCCGCCCTCTGAGAGTTTACAGTCTACTCAGGCAGTTAGCACCTGTGAGAAAAAGGTAAACAAGAGGTGCACTATCAGGGAGGGCGACTTCAATGTCAGATGAAACCTGGGTTCAAATCCCAACAGTGTCAGTTATGAAGGTGACTTTAGGAAAACTATTTAACTTTGCTGATGCTTAGTTTCCTGTCTATAACATGGGAGCAACAACACTTTCCAGAGTTGCACGTGGTAAGAGGTAAGAGAGGTACAGTGGTAAGTGCTAGCCTGACACACCTTGGGCTTTCAGTAAATGGCAGTTGGTATGAGTGTTGCTGCTGGTAAGAATAACACAGTGGGCATTAATGCTAAATATGCAAATGGAGAATGACAGCCAAGGGCTAAGGGCTCAGAGGTGGGCTTTATGAAGGAAATGAATTTCAGCAAGTTTGGGAGGTCAAGTAGGACTTAGAAATCAGAGGGAAAAAAGGGGACATTTCAGAGTGAGAGCGCTGTTTAAGCTAAAGCTGAAAAGCTCTTTTCTACTGAGCATTAGTGTCAGCGCTGAGGGTACCCTGACAACTGATGGAGACTTTAACCTCCTCATCCCCATGATGCCCTTCAGGAGGCCCACTCCACTCCTTGGACATTGACAACGGAGGCTCTCTCAATGTTATCTAAGTGCTCCAAGTCCCTTGACCTCCTCCTTCACTCAGATTGCATCTCTCATGTAGAGATTCATGAGCTGTCACTTAATGTGTGCTTTCAAACCCGAACATCGAGATATCAAGGAATTATTGTTAATGTTAGGTATGATAATGATATTGTGGTTGTGTGAAAAATAATCTTATCTTTCAGAAATGCATACTAAATATTTATAAATGAAATTGAATGATGACTTGGATTGCAGATTGCATCGAAGTGATATGGGTTGGGAGCAAGGGTGGGCGTGTAGATAAAACAGGACTGGCTATCAGCTGATAACCGCTGAAGATAGATGAAGAACACGCGGTAGTCCATTATTCTAAGCCTCTTTACTTCTTTATTTGTTTGAGTTTCTCCATATAAAAGACAGAAAAATGAAATTAAAATAAAAAATCCCTGGAAATCTATGTGTGTAGGCAACAGGAAAAGAGGAAGCACAAATACAACGTGGACCGGCTCCACAACGGAAGCCTTGAGCACGCGTCCACAGGAGCTGAGCAGGGCTGTTGAAGACAGAACGGTGTGGACATCACTCAGTCACAGGGTGGCCAGGGATCAGAGCTCACTCAACAGCATGTGAACACAGAGCTGCCATGTTAGTTTAGTTGCATGTTATGTGTTTAGTGGCATGTAGTCATTTCAAACATATAGAATGGGCTTGATTTCTCCTACAAGGTCAGAAAGATGCCAGAATTATTCTTTATGCCCCTGGGGGGTTCCATCGAATTGGTGTATGGGAATGGAAGGTGAAACACTTTTTCTTTGTTTTGTTTCTAGCTTATTCTATCTTATTCTGTTTTCTTTGTTTTGTTGGACAAATTATATATATAACTTTTTTTCTTGCTAACCTGTAGGCCATGCCCACCAACAGAAGTCAAACTAATGGAGGAAGCTTCCTAAGCACACAAAAGAAGATCAAGTTCAGAGCACTTGGTTGGTTTATTCCATATACATAGCTCAGCTTGACCTTATAACTCCTGAAAGAGACTGTAAATGGCTGATTGCTAAATACTGAAGTCCATCACCAAGAGTTCAACACCACTGAAAAGCAATAGCTGCTTACAATTTATCATTTCTTCACACTCTAACACATTTAATCATTATTCCACCCTGTGTAGGCTACAAACACACAGAGATTTTTTGTAATATATTTTTCCTCCTTAAAAAATCACTTGAAAAGAAATGCCACAGTATCATATAGTAATTTGAAAGAACTAAAACCAGCTTAAAAATTATGCCCTTTCCACAGAGTAATGGAATGAACTGGAGTTGAATGCAGTAAACCAGGGCTCGAATTTTATGTCTATCCTACATTAGCTGTATGGATTTGTGATGTTCATGCTCATAAATGTCAATCTCATTTCCAACCTGGAAGTTATTAATAGTAAACTTATGACACACTCAGTGTATATGAACCATTTAAAACCTCAAAAGATCCTGTGGAGAAGGCAATATTTTTATTATCACCCCCATTTTATAAATTAGGAAGCAGGCTTGGAGAGGTTAATAACTTGCCCAAGGCAACTTGGCTAGTAAGTGCTGGAGACAGCAGCTTTCAGAATTCAACTCTTAACCACTGTGCAGCCTGTGCTTTCATAATGCTCCCGCCACAGGACCTCCACGAGGATAGAACTAAACAATATGTGGTCAGTATAATGTTCACTGTATTTATACAGATTTGACCATAAAAAGAAATGATATCAAAATTTTAATGCCAATGAAAAATAGAAAAACCACTCCAATAGCTCTTGAACTTCAGTGTGCACAGAGTCACTTTGATATTTCTTCAAAATCAGATACCCTAGGTTCCATCCTTTCTAAATTCATTGCATGTTGGGTTGAAGCCAAGAAAATGCCTTTATAACATGCTCTGCAAGAGATTTTGATGCAAATAGCTTACAGACATTATTGAGAAATAATGGCCTATATTTAAATCTATATAAGTGTTATGGGCTGAATTGTGCCACTCTAAAATTTGTATGTTGAAACTTTAACCCCCAACACTTCAGAATGTTATTGTATTTGGATATAAAGCCTTTAAAAAGGTAATAAAGTTAAAAGGGATCATTAGGGGGAGCCCAATCTGATATGACTGGTGTCCTAATAAGAAGAGGAGATTGGGACACAGATAACACAGAGGGACACCACATGTGGACATAGCGAGAAAGTGATCACCTGCCAGCCAATCAGAGAAACCTCAGAAGAAACTTGCTGACACCTTGACCTAGGAGTTTTAGCCTCCAGAAGTATAAGAAAATAAATTTCTGTTGATCAAGCCACTCAGCCTGTGGTGTTTTGCTATGGAAGCCCTAGTGAACCAGTACACTAAGCAACATTGCAAAGTGGAAATAATAGCGGAAATGCTGGTTTGGTATTTATAGCTTCCGAAACATCTTTTTTATTAAAGACAAAAGAACTAGCCTCATTAAGTGCTGATTTTTTTTGGCTCATTAGTAAGTAGGTGAAACTGACTAACAAGAGGGCATAAGCCACTAAGATATTCTTCCTGTAAGTGAAGTTCCCTCCCCACCATCAGCCAGCTTCCCTGGGCTCCATGATTTACTCATAACCCAAGGAGAATAGATCAGACTTTTAGTATGTGTATATTTTCCCAATAAAATATTCATTTCCTTCATTAATATTTACTTGTTTATCTATTGATCATCTAGCTATCTATCTATGTATAGAACTAACCATTCACTCCATTCATTCATTCATTCATCTATCCATCTATTTAATCAATATTTATTGAACATGTGCCATGTGCTAGATGTTATTTTAGGTACTAAAGAACTACTTCTTACTGTTGGGAAGATAAAAGCTCCCCAAAAGTCCTACATGAAAACTAGAAAGTTTTATTTAAACAAACTCAAATGTCCTTAGGGTGCATTCAGGTGAGGATGCATTCAGCTCTAGAGAGATCTAGGAATACAAATGGCCCAGTTTTGCCAAATCTTCCAATATTTTAAGAGAATCCATACATCTGACTTTTATATGAACTTTCCATTTTTAATGCTGGTAAAATCATCTGAATTCTTCATAAACACTACATGAGCCAAATAAAACATGTCTACTATTTAGACACTTCACACCCCTAGGGACTACCAGGTTTCGGCTTCTGCTCCAAGCTGAGGACACAGTGTTGCAAAAGTGCTGAGTTCTTCAATATCTGTCATCTTCACATCTGATTTCTGATGAAATCACAACTAAACAATTTAGCTTGCAAATTATTTTTAGCCACAACTAAATAATTTGGCTTTGAATCTATTACGGTTGTGGCACAGACGATTCAGTGGTGAAAGGAACCTGAGAACTGCCCAGTGCCTCCTCTGTGGTTAGGAAAGCATCACAGACAGGAGGCAGGGCAAAGTCCCCATCCAGCAAAGATGTGGTAAAGCTCTGTCACCACCTTCCCCATGACCTTCTCTCACCTCTGCATGGGACTGCAAGGGCAGGAGCCATGTGCTGTTCTCCATCTTTGTAAGCTCACCTATCACTACCTGGTGTAATTCACTACAGGGTCCAAGCTTAATAAACGTTTACTGAACTGAATTGGAATATATATATGTTTTTTTATTCTGATTTAAACACTGGAGTGAAAGTTGATTGTTGCTGGAATAGCTCCCTGACACCAAAATAACTGGTTACTTTAGAAAAGTTATCAGGAGCAACAATTAGACAAATCACACTTGGAATGACACAGAGATAATCTAAGCAACCATTGTATCTGTAGCCAAATCAGTTCTTGCTCTCTTATTCTAGGCCAACAAGACAGCAAATTGGCATAAGGAAAGCACAGCACACTTTGAGTGGCTTTTCTGTTGGAAGTTATATCTCAGAGTTAATATTATATTATTAGTTGGTCATGTTTTAATACACTAAAATGTAATTTGTGGATCTTATCTCTGCATAGAGGAATTAACATATAAATCCTTTCTCTTATATAAATGAAAAATTCACACATTTCCTTAAAATATAGAAGGCTGTAATGACAAAAAATAAACAACTGACAAAAAAATCCTCCCTTAAGCATTTTAAAAAACCTTAGTTTAAATAAAATTATTCTTAAAGTGTAGAGAATCCTAAGAAGAGTTATACCATCATACAAATAAGTGTGAAAAATTACCATTATACAAACATCACCTGCAAATTTCATTCTGCACATTTATCATGAAGCTCATAAAATTTGTGGTGTAAAGTGTATCAGTGGTACTGTACAACAAACTCCTTGAGAAAAATGATGAGAACTTGAATGCCAACACATTGTGAATGCTGATGAGGTCTCTTTTTTATTGAATTCAACATAGTTAATAAAATGCTACTATGTCTTACATTTCACAGATATCTCTGGACTTGAAACACAGGCATAATTAAACTTAAATGGCATTCTAACTAGTAATACCCACACTAAGTGCTTTTCCATCAACTTTTTTTTCTTCCCCCAAAAGTAAAACCTCTGCCCTGGCTGGTGTAATTCAGTGGACTGAGTGTCAGCTGCAAACTAAAGGGTTGCCTGTTCCATTCCCAGTCAGGGCACATGCCTGGGTTGTGGGCCAGGTCCCCAGTGAGGGCCACATGAGAAGCAACCACACGTTGATGTGTTTCTCCCTCTCTTTCTCTCCCCCTTCCCCTCTCTTTAAAAATAAATAAAATCTTTAAAAATTTTTTAAAAATTAAAAAAAGGTAAAACCTCTGCGTAAATGAGTATATACTGGCTTATGAATATCTTCATCTTTTCTCCCATAAACTTCTGAAGGTTCACCTGTTTTAAAAAATCATGTGCTCCATTCCGCACATATGCCTTATCGAATGTAATGAGCACATCTAGAAGTTCTATGGTCATACATTTCACAGTATCAGCAATCTGAGTGCTCACTAAACTATGCTCACATACCAAGAAACCTACAACTTTATGACTAAAAATCCCGCTGCTAAACTTCTGGAAAATGTTGTAATTACATGGTTGATTTCAGTCTCTCTTTGATTCCACATAAAAACACAAAAAAAAGTTTAACAACTGGTATCTCTTTTCAATTTGTACTTGCTAATCTCAGAAATTATCCAAAAGTTTCATCTGAAGTAAGTCAGGTGATGCAACTGGGCACTCAATTTTTTTTCTTTGAAAAAATAAGAGAATTAATATTTGATTGACTTATTACATGGACCCAGTTCCATTTCCTGATCCTGGGAATGGAAAGTTCTCACGCCTCTTTCAAGAACTGTAGCTGAGAAGTGATCTTTTTTAGGCTGTACATGAAAGAATAGTAAGGACGACACATTTTGAAATTTAACTTCTGGATTTTTTTTTCAGTTAAATTGGACTTTCTAGATGAAAGTAAGGCTTCACTATTGCAACAAATAAAGATAATGTGAAAAGGAAGACTCATGAAGTCATAAGACATCAAAGTCCTTAGGGAATTTAAAACGCGTCTGCGGGTGGCGTGGGGAGGAGAGAGGCAGTGTGCACGAGAGTCCCTGCCTGAGTGGATAGCACTTGGTAAGACCTTGGACCCAAGTGGCCAAGTCTACACTCTCATTTTACAGATCAGAAAGCGGAGGCAGGAAAGACAAACGAGCAGACACACATGCATGGAAGGGTTTGCCGAAAGTGTAAAGGAAAAATAACTGACTTGAGGTACAGAGTGACCAAAGGACGTTCTCTGATACTAGGCTGTTTTAGTTACTCACATAATGCAAAAATAATTTTTGTCCCCTCATTTCCAGGGAATTTTTCTAATTTTTTCCTATGAATGGGTCTATTCTACTCCTGATGATTTTATACTCTGGCTCCAAAAATAAAACTAAGTTGAGGAAAGGCATACCCCTAATCACTGCACTTCGATTATTTTTTCTAAAAACATTTACTTAAAATTATTCCAGGGCTTGACAATTTAATGTGATGGGAGCTCAAACCACATCACTTTAACAAACCTCCCTCCACAGCGCAGAATGTCTCTTTGCTGCATTTCCCCTTGGGGCGACTAGTCCGCTGTTTTCAGCACTAAGGAAATTTCTGAAAGTGTACCAAGCTGCTGCTGGCCAGATCTGGGGACATTTATCTTCACAGGTATGTTTACCACTGTTTTCTTGTATGCCTGGAACTCAAGTGCAACATCAGCTTGATCAGGCAGGGCTCAGCCAGGAGCAGTCTGGCCATCCAACCGCACCTGTCGCCCCTTTACCTGTTTGCAGCACCACAGTTCTTTCTTCTCCGTCTAGAGGCACAATCGTGAAGTTGTATATGGTTCCGGCTTGTAAATCCTCAGGGTGACATTCATAGGTGGTGTTGTCTATCCTCCTCACGGGGTGGCACCTCGTGAACCCTGGTGTGTCACTGCTATAGATGAGGCTAAAGTTACAGGGAGGCCCCAGAGTTCTCCACTGGATGGAAGCGGAGCGGCTGGAGACCCTGGACTCCGTCACGGTGAAGTTACATCTCACTGGCTCTCCTAGTCTAGTCTGCAAATGAACCAGAGACAGCAGTTGAAGTCCACAAGCTGGGCTGCCCAGGTCAGTTCCACAGCAAGCTCCCTGAGACGCTTCCACTGCCTTCAGCCTTCGTCCCCAGCCTCAGCCCATCCCTTTGCCCAACCAGCAGAGAAAAGGCCCGCGGGGAGGAGGTAGGTGGCCACGTTCCCCCTAGCTGCTCTTTCCCCGGAGCAGCAGGAGAAAGAAGGTGGTTACTTTTTTTTTTTTTTTTTTTTGGCCGTTGACATTCTGGCTGGGGGCTCAGAAGAGGATCTTTCTTCCTAAGAGAAAGGAAGAAATTCGGCCAGCTCCCTCTCCAAACCGCAACCCAGGAGGCCCAGAAAGTGAAATGGGAATTTAGTTTTCGGTGGGGATGGGACGCGTCTCCCCGCGACCTCTTCTCCGTCCACTCACCTGCAGCAGGCTCAGTGCGGTCCACAAAGCCAACCCCACTCCACAGCTCAGCATCCCGGACACTGTTTCCTCACCGAGGGGCTGGGACACCGGGTGGCCCCGACGGCCGCCTGGGAGGCCACTTGTTGCGCGCGCTCAGTGCGCCCCGCTGGCGCAGAGCGCTTCCCTTCGGGCTCGCGACGCGCAGGGGCCACCGCTGCTGCTGCTGCTGCTGCTGCTGTTGCTGCTGCTGCCGCCCGCAGCGGGCTGCGGACGCGAGAGGCGACGGGGACAGGCAGCGCGCCGCCCTTCCCACGCTGCCATTCTGACCCGTTCTGCCTCGCCCCGCGCCCCGTCCGCGGACTTCCGCAATCAAAAGGCAATTTCCTCGTCTCCCGGCAAAGGAACAATGCGCCGGCGAGGGAGGGAGCTCAGAGGAGCCAACGCCTGAGGCTGCCAAGGGGGCCCCCCGAGGCGGGCCAAGCTGCCCTTGCTGCCCCGAGCGGCCCTCTCCTGGGCTAGGGGTCCCGTCTGGCTCCGAGGAACTCTGCTTCCTCCTCCTTCTTCTCCTCCCCTTGACTTTCACTTTTTCCCACTTCTGTGGTCCTCAACCCTGTCGCCTTAGCCACAGTCAGTACTTGCCCCCTCTCACTTTCCAGCCCCCGACCCCGCTCCCTTCCTCCCTCCACACCCACTGCCTCCCCCTCCCTGTCTTCCTTCCTATCTTCCTCATCTGCTTTCTCCAGGGCCTCTTTTCCCAGGATTAAACATAACCACAGCAGATTTCCCTAGGTCGTTTACACTCTTTCCTGGAGACTTTTATTAGAGTGCTTTTGCCCTTCTCACCTCAAAGCATTCATTTGTCCCAAAATGCATCCTCCTGACACCAGCAAGAGAAGAAACCCCACAAAGGATCCTGTCCATTGTCAATCTGACCTTTTTTTATGTTTTTGCCATCCACTTCTCCCTTTCTCCCGAGTAAAATCCTGTGTCCTCCCTTAAATCTTAAGCAACTGGTACTAACCAAGAACAAATACGAGCACCACCAACTGTCCAACCTGCAGGCAAAGCAGTCTCATCACTGGTCATCCAGTTAAAGCCATTTCATCCATAATTGTCCAAGAAACATAAGAAAGAAAAACTCTCACTTATGGAAGATACCACTAGTGGCTCAGCTCCCTCACATATCACAAAAAAATGGACTTTACTTAGTTTTCAGGACTAACTTTATGCTTTTCAAGCAATTGCCTCAGTATCTGAATGATCGTGTATCTGAAAATGCATTTTAAAACCGTCCCCAATAACCAAAGAACAAAAGTGTTTAATTGTACAATTAGCAGGTGACAATAGCAAAATATTGCAATAACTTTTATAATCTTTGATTTTTTTGGGGGGGTGCCACCCTTGACAAGTTCCAAAAGACATGAGACTCCACATTTTAATCTTCAAATCGGAATACTCCAGAGCCAAATCAACAAAAAAGATGACACATTCCCTTCTTTTCAAATGGTTATGTATGTATAAAGCTATATTTTGGCTACTATACTGACTGTTACGTACTTTGAGAAAAAGCAGGAAAAAATGGAAAAAGTAAAAATTATTTTCTTTTAGAAAATGTGTGATTTTTTAATCTCTTAATGAAAAAAAATGGCATTTTCACTCCTTCAGGGATTCCAGGGGCTTTCACTTTGTGGCCAGACCAGAGGTCTCCTTTTCAAGTTAGCAAACACTCAAAGAAGGTCAAACTTAAAACGTGTGTGTATTTCTGGAAAAAATGAATCTTTCCTACTTCACTCTTCAGGTCACTTGTCTTAGAAAAGAGTGACCTCAATATTTTATCCCCCCGCCCCCCAACTTCAATGGCTTTCACAACTTGGCATGCCTTTCTGCACTATCAGAAATGCAACCCCCCCTCCAGATACAGCAAGGCTGTAGGCTGCCTTCAGCCTTTCCAGGGGGCTCTTTTTCAGTTTTCTTTCTTTTCAGCTTTCCTGCCTTTTTCTTCCTTCCTTTCTTCCTTCCTTTTTTTCTTCTTTCCTTCCTTCTTTCCTTCCCCTTCCCTTCCCTCCCCTGTATTCAGAAGACAATCTGGTTTCCTTGTCTGTAAAACTGGAATCATACTTACTCTAAATATTTCCCAGAGCTATATGAAAATTAGTAAGATCACATATGTTAAAGCACCTTTGCAAACTCTAATGTGCTATACGAGTGTCAGTTTGCCTAGTTATAGATTGTATCTGAATCACCGCTTTTGCTCTTTTGCAAATTTATCCTTCACATAGGTCACATTTTCCTAACTTCTTCCTATCTCTGTCTTTGTTTTTTCTATTGAGGTTTAAAAATTTTCTCATAAGTTGCTCCTCAGGTTTGGAATCTTCTTACCTAAATATATTAAATACTCTCCTGTTCTTTGAGAAAATCTTCAGCAGGTCCTATATCCTCCAAGTTTTTGCAAGTATCTTTAAAAAAATACTATTGTACATGTCAGTGACCTACTGTACCTTTTAAGTTAATACTTAAATTATTTTTATTTCCAATGTACTGTGTACCAATCCTTTCTTATAATCTTCCCCTTTGTGTGGGCAAATGCACCAAAAAGCAACATTTGAAGAGGATCAATCAAGTAAGCAATGGCAAAGGATCCTCACAACATGACCCATTTTTAGGTGCTTTCAAGCTCTATGTTACTAACAGTGAGCTGCTAATCATGCCTTGGAAATAGGAATTTGGAAAAGAAGAAATGACTTCTTTAACTATGATTATTTTATTTTTAATCTATTGAAGAGAGACAGATATGTTTAGAACCATGTGTTGTCCTTTATCTATTTTAATATCAATCATGTGAAGACTCATAGTAATACATGAAGGAAAGGACCAGTAGGCAAGGACATTTCTTTTCCAAAGGAATGTAACTGCCGGTTCTTTTTTGGGGAGCCCGGCAGGAGAATCTTAAGCCTCACAGAGTGCCCCCAAACTTAGTGGGTCCTAAATAACCCATAAGAATTAACATATGAAACAATGAGGGAAAGTTTAAATTCAGGATTTTATTGTTCCATTTCTCCTTTTTAAAGCACTTATACTATTATTAAAAATTAATGAGAATTATAGTGGATTCAAGGCAACATAGGACTAGGAAAAGCTGCCAGATATCATCTTTTTTGCAAGTTTATTTGAAACTACTGTACAAAGTGTAAATAAATTGACTCATTTTTTCTTTGTTCTCATCTTTGTTTGGAATTCCTCAACTTCTTTTGAACCTATTTATCCTGAGTAATGACACTGCATTTGCTTTAGAAGTTGCTGCATTCCAGGAATTTGGGATCAGCTGCTCTGTAATTTTTCAGGGGACAGTCTCTTTCCTTTGCCACTAGGAAGCCTTTCCCAGACTGCACGGGAAGAGTGGGGCTGCTTTTGATTAGATGTGAGTGAACCAACAGCTGCTTCTTAAATAAATTGTCATAGTAATTAATGAATCATTGTTATGATTTACATATTCATTAACAGTGAATTCATGGATGAAAGCATGGCTCTTGTCACATTAAAGAATACAGATGTCAAATGATATGACTGGTCATCAGGGATCTAGGGCTCACACTTTAAGAACTGCTGCTTCGAATCAGGGTTTGAGCAGGTGCGGGGATGAGAGGAGAGCAGAGTGGATTGGTAAAGCTGATTGGTTGATTCAGACACCTGACCCATAACCTAAAAGTTTCTTTGTGACCTGGCCACTACCCATCTCTCACCTCTCTTCTGCTTGCTTCCTAACTTCAGTGGCCTGGTTCTGATAATTCACTTATTCATTTGGCAAATACTGACTGACCACCAACTGTGTGCCAGACTCTGGTTTAGGTTCTGGAGACACCCCTGTGGAATTTTTCCTGCCCCAGGGCCTTTGTCCCTGCTGTTTCATCTTCATGGACCACCCTTCCCCAGGTGCTCTGCTTGGTTATTTTCCTCTCCAACTTTAGGTTTCAGCTTAAACACACACCTAAAGGGGCCAGGCCCTTTCTGACCTCACAAGGAAAAAGTATACTTTTACTGTTCTTCAATTTAGCAACCCATGTGTTTCATTCAGAACATTAATGACATTTGGTAATCTAATTGTTTATATGTTTGTGCACTATCTGCCTTCCCAGGGCATATGAAGAATTTCTTTAGGGCACAGTCTTTTTTGTCTTTTCTTCTTACACAAAGCTTGGCATAAAAGTACTTTCAACAAATATTAGTTGAATGAATGAATGAATGAATCTTTGCAGTTGCTCAGTAAATATTGTTATGTGAATAAATACTTTAAACAAGTCCTTCTAAAGATGTCCACTTGGATACTTCAGATACTGTCTTAGAAGGGAGGGAGGGAAAGAGAAGAAGGGGAAAAATGGGAGGGAGAAAGGAATAAAAACACCAGAAGATTGATTTTGAAGAGAAAGAAGGGAGGAAAAGATCAGAGTGCGAGGGAAGATTAAAGGAGGAAAAGGAGGAGGAGGGGGATGTAGTAACTTTAGGACAATTGTTCTCAAAAGTGTGTTATTAGCATCATTTGGGAACTTGCTAGAAATGTGAATTCTAGGGCTTTGCCACAACCCCAGAAATCAGAAATGCCAAGGTGCACCAAATAATCTGTCTTCTATGTGTTTGTTTGTTTGTTTGTAACAAGCCTTCCTGCTGTAGTTAGTGAGAAAGTACATTATCTCCCTGACTTCTCTGGAAGCTGCGAACTGGACTCACAAAAGTCTTAGACTGTCAATCCCCTACCCCAAATATTGCATCAGATATCATTTTAAAAGAGAATAAATGATCACTTATTGTTCTTTTTCTTTTAAATTTCACTGAGATGTCTGGTTATTAAAAGATGTATCAATGGTTGAGAAGGTCTTGAACAATTTTAGAGTGGGTCAAATAAGTAAATTGGTAACATAAGCTACATGTTACCAATTTAGCTACATGTTATTTTGTATAACATGTGATATATATTATACTATATATGCATTATAAAGTTATATAATCCATACTTATATAGTATATTATGCATATTATATATGCATGAATATAATATACATACTTATGCATATAATATAATATACATATTTTGATATTTGTAACTTCTCAATAAAAATAAACTGCAAATCCTAAAGGACAAAGGGTCAACATAGAGCAAACTTAATAAATGTTAGATGACAGGCAATTCTGATGCTTCTTCCTCTAAGGAAGAGGAAACAACTTTCATGTGTGTTTCCCCAGATATTTTTTAAAAGAAGAAGTCCAAGCTATCAGGGATTGTGTCAACTAAAAACAATTACAAGATGGCAAATCTATTTCTAAGTTTTAATTTGAACTGGCTCCATAGTAAATTATGGCAAAAGTGAACAGAATTTTCACCTGCAGCAGGTGTGGTACATTTAAAAGGAAGTATATTAATATTTAAGGTAAGATCATTTTGATAACCGGTTTTTTAAAAGGGACTGTGACCATCCTCTTCTGTTTAGAGGTGCCATTTTCAGATAGTTGTATTTCAAGGACTCTCTCTAGCTTCCTGGGTCATAACATTCCTACATCATAACCTTCATAGATCATAGGTCTCCAGGAAAATTTAAATAATAAAGGCACTTGGGAGACAGTTGCAAAGATTAAATGAGAAAATGCATATTATGTGTATAACACAATTCCTGGCCAAAGGGCTCAAAATACCATGATTTTTAGTAATAATAGTAGTATATGAATAGCAATAAATAATGGAGGCTGAGCATGCAGTAATGCTAGAGAATGACAAAGTCCACAGAGGAGAATGTCTTTCTGAGAACATCCAACTGATAATAAATGATCACTGCTTTCAATCTTCTGCCCAGGGGAATCTCTTCAGTAGATCAGCGTTAACAACATTTGACATTTAATGGCTGCCCTGACTTCTGGCCATTGCCAAGATTTTTTTAAATCCTGGAAGGGAGGGGATGGGAATACCGGATATGTTTCTAACAACAGGCTCCACCATCTCTCTCAGGCACATCTCTAAGGTTTCCTGATATTTTTTTCTACGACAATTTCTCACCCTCTTCCCTCCTCCATTTCTTTTTAATCTGGAGGAAATGGGCTTCACATAGCTTTTGCCAGAACTTTCGAATCATATGCAGACGAATGACATAAAAGCAGATGTGACTGTACACTAATCACCTTTTCATCCTCAAGCACCTCTGCTTCACCTTCTTCGTTCCCATTTTGCAATCCCTGCTGCCCCACCCTGGAAATGAGGCTGCTCGCAAGTGCACCAAGCCAAGGCGTTAATGCTTCTGCAGGGGCGTGGCTGTCACACATTACTGTTTCAGGAGCTACGTCATGATCTTCATAATATTTAAACCCTGAGACAGCAGATAAACAGAATAAGCCCAATATTGGTTTTAAGGAAAAGGAAAACAGAAACCAACCAACAAACAAAGAAAATGATCACCCTTTCATCATCCTTAGAAAGTGATGGTCAAATTGAAGGATCAAAATTCTGTCTTCTTTTTTTCCATGTATCACGTTGGTTACGCAGAGTTAGCCAACTCCGTGTGTTCTCTGGAGTTGGCTGGCACAGGCGCCTTTTCTTGCTTTTACAGCTTGCTCTTAACGTTGTTTAAAAAAATTGGAAAATGTAGGTAATGTTGAGAAAAATAGATTTTACATGTAAAAACATCTGCATTTTGCCTTTTAAAAAATCAAAAGATGGAAGCTTGCTGGGCCAGCACTCTGCCTGCCTCTTTCACACAGCTCCTTATCCCACTTTTTCTGCTGGACCAGGCAGAAAGCGCATCTTAGAGTCCCCTGAACTTGGGTTCAAAGTGGGAGATCAAAGGATCTTATCATATTTTAAAAAATGTAATGATAAAAAAATCAGCTGGATTATAAACCCCTTTGAGGAAGGAGTCATATCTCTTCATTATCTCCCCTACTTCTCCAGGTTGTGGAGGCTCAATGTCTACTTCTATACTGACAGGGTCAACATTCACACCTCCGCCATTAAACATGGCCATAGCTAAGTACTTGTAAATTGGAAACAAAATTGTGTTCTTCAACTGCTCCTCTGCAGACCCTGAACCCTGAGCACCACAGAATCCGGGGATACCTAGCACCTCAACCTTAGGATAAACTAGTGCCTAAGCAGCACCTGCCTTAAATGGATAGATGGTGACTCCACAGAAGACCCAGTCCTTCTCCAATAACCTGGATATCACGTTATTCAGGCTGCCAGGGTCAAAACTCTTAGCAAAGCACACTCTTTTGGTATGTTCTCCACAGTCCTGCTGTTCTGGGTTGAGAGAATAGACTTAAAGGAAGGGAGCAAACGTAAGTGGTCACAGACACACAGGTGATGGGCAGGGCCCCAGTAAAACCACACACAGAGGGTGTGCTTATTGGCCCAGATCTATTAGAGATTCAGATCAGAAGAATTCTGGTGAAAAAACAGGTGCTCCTGTGTACCGTTCCCCAGTGGGCACCTCATCTGGATTTAGCCATGGTAATACTCGGTCGCCAGATCCCCCAGAGTGTGGGAAGAATGGAAAGGGTTTTTACTTCAAAGACAGCTCCTGGAATTCATAGCATTTCCCCTTTCAGTTACTTTTCACCATACTTCACAATCACTGGTTTTCAAAGCTGTTATTCTGTGAGTGGAATACACTGGTGTAACCACGGTGTGGCTGGGGTAAATTAGAAAGATAGAAAGGATTGAGCAGTCTCTTCCAGAGTTCTTTATCTTATCTTCATACTGATCTGCTGGCTCATCCGCCAGTACTGGCCCTTGTCTTTACTGCTTTTTCTTGCAAATTAATCATTTCTCTCTTTGTGTTCATCCTCTTGCCTTGCCCTTTCTCCTCTGGTTCTTGCAGGAGACAGACAGGCCTTAGTCAGTCTGAGCCCCTGGTCTGCCCCTACTTCAGTAATATCCCTTGGATCTCACCCTCTTAAAATCCTCAGCAAACTTCTTATTTTTAAATTTCCTTTTGTTTTGAATAATTTCAAACTTAAGATAAGTTAGAGAATTGTTCAGAGTGCTTCCACATACCCTTATCCAGACTCACTGGTGTTTTTTTTTCTTCCAAATTCCCTCCCACATCTGCTTTACCACTCTTTTTCTCCCCATATGTACTATTTTACCGGAACCATTTCAGAGTAGGCTGCACATATCCTGCATTGAAAGTGTAATCTCAGTAAAGTTAATTCAAAATTGAGACAATGCTTTAATCCACAATTTGTTATTCAGTTTCGTCAGTCATTTCACTAATGTTCTTTCAGCATGATTTTTTTGTTTGTTTTTTTCTCTAATACAGGTCCAGCTTAGGATCCTATATTGCATTCAATTGTCAGGCCTCTTAACCCTCTTTAATCTGGAACAATTCTTCAGCTTTTTGAAATGATCTTTATGACATTGACCTTTTTTGAATGATACAGGTTGGTTATTTCTATAGTTCTTTCCTCCTTTTTCATGTGTCCATTTCCTTGAGATTAGATTCGGGTTATATCTCTTCAGCAGGACTTCACTTCTCTTGTGTTCAGTGTTTTTCCTAACGAGTTATTTATTCAATTACTCTCAAATGGATCACAGACCTAAGTGTGCATTAGAATCAATGAGATTTTCATACTCTGGTGTTAAGGTTGTACTTCAGTAAATTCTGATTCAAGAGGTCTGAGACATAATTTTAGAATCTGTATCTTTAAAAAGCTTCCCAGGTGAGTCTGACATGTGTAAGGCCAAGGGTGAGAGCCACAGACTTCCCATCTCAATTAGCACATCCTACTTTCTCCTTTGATCTCATTTTCCCTTTCCTTTGTCATTCTTTCTGCCCAGTGCACCCGCCTTCATCTGCCCAGGGAAGCCAATGTGCCGGAGAACTAGAGGCATGTTAAAGAGCTCTTTTCAATCCACGTGCTGTCCTTCATGGTTGCATCTATGTGCACATGATTTAAATTGTGACAAAATATGAACACAGTGCTTTTTTATACACAAAATGGAAGGTAGTGCAAATCACTTAAAATTAAATGAGAGAAAATAAAAATCCTTGAAGTTTTAAAGCTGGAGAAGGTCAAGTGAATTGTAAACCCTATTATGTTATTGGCACGTGGTAATCCATTTGGCAAACCGAGAACAGTACAGTCTTTTGCCCAATTAGGCTAGAATGATGCTAATGATAAATTAGGGTCTTCAGGAACACATCACTCCCACAGTATATTGCTCCCTTGTAGGGACTTTTTACACTGTCAGCAGTCTCAGAATGACTTATATTTTATTTCATCCACACTAGACAATCTAAGAGATGTTCATGAGGAGTACTAGGGAATTTTTTTCAACATCTTTGCACTTTTCCTTCTAGATGTTTGCCCCAGTAAAGGGGAATATTGGCCCATTTTCGGTCTTGGCCACTGAACAGTGCTGGCGGTGGAGAGACCCTCCTGTGTAATTTAAGTAACACAATAACGAAGCTCGCCCCAAACTTGAGGGGGTGTGGCAAGGTGGGGATTTTCTGTGTCTGCCTTGTCACTTTTTTTGAAGGCTCACATGGGCTTTCCTTTGAAGGCTGAGAGAAGGAAGCACAGAACTGAAACCCAGATCAGCACCACAATGGCTATTCATGAACTGAGGAAATGCAATCGCTCTCCTAGGCCAGGGCCAGGGCAGGGTGGGGAGGGAAGAAAGAGGTGTGCCTCCAAACCAGGTTTAGGGATGCTGAGCAGAATTTGAACCAGACAGGAACTTTTTAAGTGCCTGGTCAACGCTTTATCCCTGTCAAAGCTTTTGCCATATTAATGTTATTCATCTGGTTCTTTCAACCACCCTATGAAGCTGGCAGGGTAGAAAGGATGAAGAAACAAAAGGAAGTTAGTATTAATTGCTAATGTTATTGCATACTTCCCCTGTATAGCCAATATACTAAGCACCTTGCTTAATCAGATTTTAATCCTCACAACCATTTTATGAGGCAGATAGAGTTCCCTTAATTATCCTTATTTTAAAGAGGAAGCAATTATGACTTGAGTCGAGTTACTAGGAGATGATACCACCAGGATTTAAAACAGTGGTCTCTGATACCAGAGCCTTAGCTCTTTACCATTGTATCAACCACCTCCTCCCTCCAGGGTCACATGGCTGAGAGGAGATCCCAACTGGAGGTGGTCAGGATTTGAGACTAAAGTGAAGTCTGGGGCTCACCTCATCCCCCTTTGAAGGCCACTCATCCACATTTCACTCTTCCTCCTGCACCCATCACTCACTGGATCCAACACATGGACTTCTTTGCCTGTTTCACCTTGCCCAATGGGAATGTCTGTGCTATGCAGGGCACATTCTGACACATCTGGCCTGATCTGCAGCAGGGCCTTTGCTCAAGGACATGGTATGTTTTCATTTAGGTGGTATACAAGGATGCCTGGCTGGGGGTGTGCATGGGTGCTGAAATCCAGCCCATGGTCCACTACTGAGTCTTGTGCATCTGTGTGCCTAGAAACACCTTTTTCTAATGAACACAAAGACCCTAGGGTGTGGCAGTAGTTCCCTATCTTCCTAGGCTCCACTTAAGTATTTAACCTGGGCCCCATTCCTTAAAGAACATACACTTTAGAAACTAACGGCAGGGGGCTGTAATTAGATAAATTAATTTCTGCTACTTGATATTTTAGATTTTATTGCACTAGCCCCCTCACCCTGTCATAATCCAATAACACAAAAGTGCTATCAATGGCAGGAAACTAAGGCATTTAGAAGCTCATGGGGGAGATATTGTGAGTTGGGGACCAAATTTATCTACATTTGTTCTCAGATTTAAAAGTGCATCAGTGACTCAGAGGGCTTGTTACAACACAGGTTGCTGAGCCCACCACCTAGCATTTCTGATTCAGTCAGTCTAAAAAAGGACCCAAAGATTGCATTTTTAACAAGTTCTGGGTCTGGGGTTCATACTTTGAGAACTACTGATCTAAATACTTCCTGACTCATTCTATAGATGAGCTTCTTATTCCACCAACATTTCCTGATAAAGATACACACAGCCACATTATTCTATTATAATGGTAACAATAATAAGAATAGTAGCTAACAGTAATTAAACACTATTTTCCAGGCACTACTCTAGGCACATGATATGTGTTAATTCAGGTTCAGGGTGAGAGCGTGAGAACTGAGAAGAGTGAAAAGAGAAAAGAGAAAAGAGATTTTTGAAGCCAAGTACTGGCCCTAGTCTACAACCTTCCAAAGATTGACCCCTAACACTAGCAGGTCAAGAAGCAAGGAAAGAGGTTCAAGGAGAAAGGTAGGGAGAACTCTGCATTAATGAGTGATTTTTGGGTTCCAAATTGTGTTCTCTTTGGCATTTACCTTCATTAGCAGGAGCTTTGTGTAAGAGACTGTGACTAGGTGTGCAGGTGTATGTGTGTGTTAGCGTGTCCTCTTCTTGCTTTGACATTCTCTAATCATCCAGCTTTGGGCAAGTTCTTAACCTCTTCAAGTTTAAGGTAGCTATCTGTGAAATACTAATAACACTACCAATACAACTTTTAATACTACAATGGTAGACTGTGTGATGCTCACAGATTGCTCCCACCCAATATCTAGGCCCCTTTGCCAGGTGACTTTTGCAGCTCTCTCCATCAAGAGGTGGAGTCCCCACTTTCCTCATGGTCCAACTATACTAAGCAAATCCCAAATCCTCATACACCAAGTGCTATCTGATAAAGAAAACAATTGGCACACAGATTTTCCTCTTACACAATTCCAAGAAGTTAGATCAAATGATTTTTATTTCGCTTTTTAACTTTATGAATGTTGAGGCAGAGTACCATTCAAAATTACTTTTGATTACCCAAGGACAAGGGGGGTGGGAGGTAGAAGAGTATAAAGAGGGATAAATGGTGATGGAAGGAGACTTGACTTGGGGTGGTGAACACACAATACAATATACAGGTGAGGTATTATCGAACTGTACACCTGACACCTATATAATTTTATTAACCAATGTCATCCTGGTAAATTCAATAAAAAGAAATAATAAATAATAAATAATAACTCTATCAAGAGCCCAGAAACTAAAACAATAACAAAATTACTTTGAAAGGACCAGCATTTTACCTCCCAAGTGACTCACTTACTTTTCAAAGTCTCCAGCTATAGCTGTTTATAATCGGCTGTTACAAAGTAAATGCTTCCAGTAAATCAAATATGACCTGACCTGGATGCCTTGACTGAGGTATGAGGGTTGTGGGAAACTGCAGTTTTAGAACCTGCCTTTGGAAAGAGCATGGCTTCTACACACTCAGCTGCCCAGGATAGAGTTAAGATTTTGCCTGAGCTCAAGAGTAATGGGAACTTGAGATAGTTGCAGTCGTTCTGGTGTCCCATCTAAAAGATCATAAACATAGAAGTAGATTTCACTTTAGAAAAAGACTAAAACCCCAAAAACCTACAGTGTATTTGTCATGACCTGAGCTTCCATGCCCAGCTCTTGGGCTGCATCCCCGGAGCTCTGTAGCCCACTGCTGGGTGGGCCCAAAGGCTGGCGTGCCTGTGACGGAGCTCCAGGGCTGGGTGTCCTTGGCTCATGCCAGCAGAGCCCGGCCACCTCTGGGAGCTCTCTCTGTGTTTGTTTCACAAGGTCAAATCTGGGCAAGAATAGGGAAAATTGTTTTTCTAAAAGACAACTCCTTAGTGTCCAGACAGATATGTTTCCATTGTAGTTTTCATTCATCATGTTTCTTATATATATGTGTGTGTATACACACACACACACACATATATCAACACAGAAAAAATAAATATATATATTTAAGCTCAGATGTAAGTGAATACTCCTCTAAACTGTTAGAATGCAGGGTTGGCTGAGGCACATTCAGCCAAAATGAGAATGTGCCCCACCAAGAAGCATTCCATTTCAAACATAAGTGGTGAGTCTCACTGACACCAGTGGTTGAAAGGGTTCAGGAGCTGGAGGTTTAGGGAGAGCAGTGTCAGTTCATGATGATATTGGAAGGACCAGCTCTCCTCGATTTCCTGTCTTCCTTCCCCACCTTCCAAGCCCAGACAGGTCTGAAACCATAATAATGATCCAGCTAGAAGAGGTGGGTAAAAAGCTAAGTGGCGAGTGAGAGAATTTGGACATGTTCCCTTTTCCTACTTCAAGTTCAAACTGATAATAAATCATGAGAGAAGAAGCTAACATTTAAATTGAATTTAGAGTTTGGGTTATTTTCTGAAATGGATATTTTTGTTAACGGATTGAGAGTAAGTTTTGAGTTTGAAAGTGATGTAAAGAGTGTCCAGGAAATCACGAGGCCTTCCTCACTTCTATTCAGAGGCCAGTGAAGAGCTAGGTCACAGGGAAGACTTATAGTCAAGGAGAAGTGGAGATCACATCTTAAGAATTATTCAAAGGACTGGCTCTGTTGGTTTTGTGATCAATAATGAAGTATCTGTCCACTGGATGGGAACCATAGGCAATCTTAAACTCTGCACAAAACGAAAGAAACCAGAGCACTAAAATGAATAAGTCATATGCATAGTGTGGGACTTTTGCTTTCTTTGAATTATCTAATTGCTTATTAGCAAACAGCTAGACACTGTCAAATGAAACTTGAGCTTCTTTGATTGGCTTTAATTACACTATTATTGCCTAAAATGATGGCCTAAAACCCTGAGTGGAAAGCAAAACCGAAGAGGTAACGCCTGTTACCAGAAGCACGATACCAGCCATCTCCATGACCACACCTTGGCTGCCCCTCAGCCATTCCATTGATGTGTCCTCCTGGGGGTGCTGATGTGGAGTTGGTGTGGGACTTAGCTTCCCTTGACCATGTTCACAAATCAAGAGTAGTAATTCCTAAACCTTGTGCTGCTTTGTGACTATTTCTCCTCCCTTATGAGCTCACGTGACTGTGAGAGAAATGCAGGGGGATCTACAAGGTACTGATTTCAAAGTCCATTTCCTGTTTTGGGTTATGCTTAAGACTATGAAGCTGACTTTGATTCAGAAATGTGAACGACTACACAAGTGTGGTTCTGACATGGTGGCCTAATTATGTTCATGTTAGAAAGATGTAGAATTTTTCATTCAATTCTCAAGATTTTTGCATTACACCAAATGCATTCATGTACAATCAGCAGCTAGGGCACACAGTACCTAATCATCTACTGGCATAGTGCCATTCCCAGCATTCCCAGCAAAGCAAGTCTTTTCAAGCAATGGGCTTCCTGAGAGCCTCACAAACCACACTCCACACCCTCTGTCCTCTTACCTCTTCTGTGGTGCTAGAGAAGGGCTGAGTGGTCCAGGGAACCCATGATGTCTCCATCCTTCCAGTCATCTGCAGACTGGGGTGCTGCCTCTGGCTGTGGTTTTGGCTGGCGTTGCCAGTAGTACTGCCGGTGAAGGCCTCTGTGGTGTTGCTAGTGGGGTGCTCGGGGCTATACGGAACCGCATGAAAAGCAGTGGGAATTTGGGGAGGAGCCGTGTTTCTGATGCTTCTCACTGAAACTTCTGCTCCCCGGCCAACTGAGGTAGAGAAAGGACAGCTGTTAACATTACCCTCGTGTTCTTATGGATTCCTCACATAGAAGCAATTTTTTCTTAGAAAAGGAAAAAATCTATAAGGACAGACATGTGCATAAGCTTTAGTTATATGAAAAAAAACAAAACAAAACAAAGATACATTGAGTGTTGTGATGCTCATTTGCCCTGTTCAGTTCACCCATCCTTTATCCAACTACCAGCAGCATCCCAGCTCTGTGCAGAAGATGGAATTACATTTATCCCATGGACATTTAAGGTCACTGACTTGGTTTCAGGGGTTCCATGGATCTCTAAACACTTCATGTAAAATTCTTAGTATATGTATATACATAGGTACTTTTTTTTGTGGGGGACTCTTACAATTTCTCAAAGGGGTCATTAAACAAAATGCCAGATTGAGAACGACTGTTAACGACTTGCCAGACTTTGCTATGAAGATTGATGATTCTTTGGAAAATAATGACATTTCTTTAACCACAGTGCAGACTGTTTCTAACCCTAATTGTGTGAGTACCAAACCATGGGACAGTTCTGTTTTCTGAGCTACTTATCTTTGGAAGAACAGTTAACTGATTTAAAACTTAGGAGGTGGTAGGATTAATTCACAGCTTTGTTTTGCAAGGCCAAATTGCCCATACTTAAAAAGAAATTACTTTGTGAATTACATTTATCTAGCCATAATTTAAAAATGTGCTTCCGTCTTATGAAGATCTTGCCAAAAAGCAAATTCTGATTCACTGGAGATGGTCAGATTCAGCTTGTCTAACAAGCTCTCAGGTGATGTCGGTGCGGATGCTGAGACCACTCTTTGTGCAGCAAAACCCTAGAGAATGGTTGTATGATCTGAAGCACTGGAAAGGTCTGTGAATCATGGGCTGAGATGGTCTGTTTAGATGTTTCCATCAGCTTCATAGTAAATCACAGTCTCTGGGATAAAAAACCCACAAAAACCTTGCCCAATTTAAATAATCATAACTTTGAAGAGTTTCTGGTTGAAAGATGCAGAAGAAAAATGATCTTTTTCACTATTTCTTTACTGGTTCATTCAAACAACCATTTATTAAGCAACTACCATGTGTTAGGTGGAGTTGTCTTGGAGATGCTATTAATCATCTCATTCTCCCTGTTCTGGACCACCTTACTGACCCCTCTTTTGGACCTTATTCATTTCTGTTCCAATTTAAGATAATTTATCTCATATGATAGTATATATAAGGGTGAGGAGGATAAGGTTTAAAAAAAGAATAAAAATGAAAAAAGTATTTTTAAAATTTAGCAAGATATAAATAGCAGTGCTCTTAAAAGTTAATAAAGTTATCGTGGCTATTAAGCATTCTTTCACCGAGCTGTGGAGGGTTGTATAAAGTAACCTTACATAGGGTTGCTACATTTATCAAATAAATACACAGGATGCCCAGTTAAATTAGAGTGTTAACTAATAATTCCATATATTTAATAGATCTCAAATACATAATATTACAAAGGTTATGTTATATTGTATATTAGAAATATACTAAAAATTATTTGTCATTTATCTGAAATTCAGATATAGCTGGGGGTTGGTGGTAATGCCAACCTTACTGCACATCTACTAAATCTAGGCTTGGACAGATTTTTGGACATTCCCCTTAGTTTCTGTTTTTATCTTTCAGGATCTTGTGCCACTGTCACTGCCATTGGGCTGGGGTTGGCCACTCTGATCATAGATCAAGAGATTTATATATCCCTGGCACGTTTTCTGCATGACAAACCCAACTGTCATGTAAGAGAGGCTTTCAACTCTGTGAAGCAGTGTTGATTCTGCAGTCTTAACTGAGTGAGCTGATTGAATGTCCCCTTAAGTGGATATTTGTCCATTGCTGGGATATAAAAATTTCTGTATGTGGAGATTAGTATTTTAGTCATTTTGAGCTTTGGCCAATGCTGATGCTCTTAGTTGATTACCACCTATGACATTTTTAGCTCTCAGACCTTAAAAAAAAAGATTTAATGATGGGGTTAGGACAAAAACCAGCTTCCAAATATCTATCATGTAATTATGTATCTGCATACATCAACCTATGCTCCCTCTTCCTTGCTAAGGAGCACTTGTTAAGTGCTCATCCCAAGAACTTTTTGGAAAATTTCATCAACTTACATAATTTGTTCAATGGATGAAACAGGACTCTCCCAAAATTAGATAAACAATCAGAGCATTCTTGAAAAGTTTTCTGCGAATAACATTGCTTATTATCATTGCATGTAACTTTGGGGTATCTTATGGAAAATTTTTCAATCTTCTGTAATTGTTTTTAATTAACCTTCTACATTTATTTATAAAACACCTCAAACCAAACAAGTCCATTTTCCATTTTAGGCCACCACCTTTTTTTCCAAAGAAAGAACTTACAAAATATCTAAGTTAAATACCCCTCATTTTGTGTCTGTGTTTCTAACTTGTGCTATTTAAGAAGCAGGAAAGAAGCTTTAGTCTTAACATTCAGTTTCCTAATTTTTTTTAAATTTTAAAGCTGTGGTTTGCAAATGTTGGATGGCATCAAAATCACCTTTGGGGTTTGTTAGAATTTGAAGCCTTGGCCTTCCTCCTAGAAATTGTGATTCAGTAGATTTTGTGTGGGACCCGCCACCTGCATTTCTAACAAATTTCTAAGTTGATTCTAATATACATCTAAATATATGATTTTATTCACATATATAACATGAGCCAAAATCATTCCTTATCTGGGTATTAAAGATTATAAAGTAGATAGAAGGAAAGAAAATCCAGGCAGAAATATATAAAGTGGTCAAAGAAGTTACCTTTCACATCTCCTGAACCCATTGTTGAAATGGGTGCTAGGAAATTGTAAAAATAGTACATCTTTGGATGTTTTGGTGTCTATATCTTTCTGATGTTCTTAAAAGAAGTATATGCATTTCACAGTTCATGAAAGAGCAAGATGTGTTTTGACAAATGCAAGCAAAAGTTCTTACACAATGGAACAATATGTTGAAGCTATTTTTAAAAAGCTTTATTGTACCAATGCTGCCACATTGTTTTCACATTATACACAATCCCTTTTAGAATGCTCTCTAAGAAAGGGTAGGCTATCACTAAAAAGGGCCAGTCTAAAAAGTTTTGCATTTAAGTTGCAAATGGCTCACCTGTGAGATGATTTGCAATCATTACAGCATATTAAGACCATATATTGAATACATTTAAAATAATAAATGTATATTTTAGTTTACTAATTAGCCTGATTGGCTCAGATATAATCAATAACAGAAATGAAATTTTGTATAACAATAATAAAGACAATACCCAGTTTGTTAGTTTTCCTGCTTTAAGTGATACTGATAATTTTTAAGCATGTTGAAAACATAATAACCTGAGTTAAACTTATGTGGAGGTAGAAAGTTTTAACTACATTGGTACTTTCTATAATCTAGAAAGTATAGAAAGTATTAATCTTATGGATAAACAACATGCATATTTGTGTTTTAGATTATAATATTTAGTTATCAACTCTTAAAAAGGACATTTGGAATCGTTCATTGCAAACATCTGAATGCAATTAATTTTTCACAATGGATTCTCTAGAAAATCAGTAAGCTTTCATGCATTGGGTCACCTACTATCATTCTGAATCTTTAATTAATGGTAAGCATGAGATGGAGCAGAAAAATGTGTTACCTTGTAATTGTGTTAAAGCAAGTATTGTCTTTGTACACTCAAAAAAATGATTTTTTAATATCATAATTTTTCAAATTTTAACTCTGTTTTTTCTACAATTGTATGTTTTTCTCCAACACACATTGCCAGGTATGTCTGTTTGGTGGTTAGATGTAAATGGTTGATCCATCCACTTTACTTTTGAAGCAAAGTCTATCATTGTACATGTTTTGCATGAAGGTCAAAGGAGATAGTTTTTCCATGAAAAACTATTAATTCTTTACTGAAGTTATATCTACTTTTTAAAAAGTTTCAGTGAAAGAATATTCTTGTGAATAAAGTTTGATTGAACATTGGGGATGAATCTCACTTCTTGTATATTACCATATAGAGAGAATATTCACGATGATCCCCTGTGGTTTATGACAGGCCCTGTGATATGAATTACAGAAAAAAAATGCACAAATTGGTGCTATATGCTGCATATTCTCTGATAAAGTTGAAATTTCTGATTGACTTTTATGTTTTTACATGATTCTCATAGAACTTTTATAAGGATAGAGACTATAACACCCAAGTCGACTTCTATCACGAAACAGCTCACTACATTTAATTGGCATCGAAATAAATGCTTATTTAATTTATGAAATGAATGAGTGTCAGAAAATTATCCAAAGAGTAGCATGGTAGAAAGACTCATACAAACATCAAAAATTAACATCTAATAAAAATATTTACAGATACAGTATATGCTGATGTCTAAAGGAGATTGTAGATCAAAATTATCTGGAGAAGTTCTTTAAACATATAAAGACTTGTGCCCAAATTTGTATTTCTTGAAACACAACCTTGGAGGTGGTAGTGGGGAAAGAAATGAGGGCAGCAATTCCTTCCCCTTCCCCAGGTGATTCCTATGCAGCCACCTGGGCAAAAGTTGGTGGTCAAGCATTGGGGAAACACCATACAGTGGAATGTACACTAGATGAGAAGTTAAGAAACTTGGGTTCTAACCAAACTTCTCTCACTAAATTATCTGGGATAATTCATTTATCCTTGACAAATGTCAGCATCCTTGATGAACATCTTCATTTCTAGATAATTTCTCCAGTGTTGTGTAAGGTCTGTTTGTACCTACTAGATAATGATTCTATTAATTTTGTCTTTCATGACTTCCTAAAGCAAACCTCTAAGAGAAGTAATAAAGTGTTGGAGTAAAATAGAAAATTAAGTTGCATCCACAAATAAAAACATTTCAGCACAGGACTAAAGTGCGTGTTGCAGCAGGAGTTTGTGCCTGTGTACATAAGTCTTTCCATGTGACTGTCAGTGGTTAACAAATTAGAAAGCTCTGTGGCTACACATTTGTTTTTACCATTTCAAAAGTATGCAACCCCCAACAGATATCTACCCCTAAATATTAGTGCAAGAGATTTGAAGAAGCACAGTTTAGTATCTTTCCAATCTTCTCAAGCACCATTTTGATGGTCTAGTAGTTTCTTATAATCAGAGAATCGAAGTGTCTACATCAGCAAAATTTTTAATTTCCTGATCACTTGCTTTAGTCATGATGCATGTATGCTGTGTTTATGCTTAGATCTGTGTTCATATATCTAATAGTGCTTAACCCAAAGTGCCTAGTGTCTGGCACAAAAGATAAACTCAAGAAATATTTGTTGAATTAACAAAGAAGTGAGATCCCTAACCAGTGTGGCTTTACTGAGTGTGGCTCAGTAAAGCCACACTGGTTAGGTGGCTTTCCGTAAAGTGAAAGGTCACCAGTTCGATTCCCAGCCAGGGCACATGCCTGGGTTCTGAGTTAGGTCCCTGATGGGGGTGTGTACACGAGGCAACTGATTGATGTTCCTCTCTGACATCTATTTTTCTCTTTCTCCTTCGCTTCCCCTCTTGTTAAAAATAAATAAATAAATAAATAAATAAATAAATAAATAAATAAAATCTTTAAAAAATAAAAGAACCAAGAAAAGAAGGAAAGAAAGAGTGAGAAATAGACAAAAAGAGAAAAGTTGGGCTTATTTTAATGGGGTAATAAAGTTTTGCAAGTCGGTGGGTACTACATAATCCCTTTCCATCAGCTTATGAATTTCCCATAGAAATTGTGTTGGGGCATGTAGTCTTCCTTTGATGTGAAAAGAACAGGACATTTAGCAGAAGAACTTGCAGAGTTGATTCTGAAAGGAATAGCTCACCTTTTTTTAAGCAGAGGTTTTCATTGACTGGTTTTCCCTCCTTGTTGACCTCTGTTTTCATCCAGCTATGGAAGTATTTCTTCTCCTTCTGGACCACTGCTTTGTTGCCTCGTTTCTTGAGAAAGAGAGAGGTATGCTCCACCTCAAGGTACCCTTCTTTCTCATGGCAAGTCCATCGGGGGGCCTGGGAGCAGTGGACAAAGATGGCTGATCGGGAAGGGCCGCCAGAGGAGTTGGAGATGCTCAGGCAGAGTGCAGATTTTACGTGAAGGAGTTTTCCATCCTCAGCCCATGTCCACTGCTGGTTCTGGTTGGTGCCATTGCACAAGCCTATGGACACCATCGTATTTCCGAGAAGGCACTGTTGTTTCCGGACATGGACAATCTGAAACCCCTCTGGAGGATGAAAAGCTCATCTAGTACCACGTATAACAACAAATGACAAGGCCCACCAGAAAGTGAAACAACTTACCCACGAATCAGCCAATTAAAATAAAAGGTTTACTTATCTTTTGTTATTACTACCATTTCAAGTGACTATTCCCAGATTTGGTACAAGAAATTTAAAATCCCAAGGCTGACAATGTAAAAATGTCAAAATGTCACACTTAGCTTCGTTGCTTTTACTTTCACACGGTTTAGGGAAGAACACACACCCCCACTGAAGTGATGAAAGGAAGCTTGGAAGAGAAACAAACCACCCGAAGATCATGGTGTGATGTTTTAGTCCAATTAGTTAAATACGCTGAAACCATGAAAAGCTCAGTTCCCTTTTCAACCATTTTATCCTTTCTCTGTCACTTCCACCCCCAACTTTAAAAAGCACCTTTTTTGGCAATCCTTAAGTTATCATTGCAATAAATATTTGTATATAAATACAGAGTTTAAATAAACATTTAAAAATTGGATGCATTTACCTTTCTAAGCACACCTTATTGTTAACTACCAGTAACCAATGAAAGTATTGATTTTCACAGACTAAATTTTTTTATAGTTCTAGAAAGAAGCATTTCTCAATTTTGTGACAATACCTACAATTTTTCTTCAAATACAAACAGATTAAAATATCAGCACTTCTTGATGTAAGAAAATTAAATACCCAATGGTTAAACATCAGTATTTAAAAGTGACGTTTTCGGGCTCAGAAACCATTTTCAACGTGTTTTCACTCAGTATGCCCAGCTCCATGAAAATATTCCGACCTTCCTGCCAAACAACAACTTCCAAATTAAGCACACCATACTCCTTAATCCCCTTTAATTGCATTTCTTATGTCTTCTTTCTTTCACTCTCATACACAAAAACACAACATCATAACCTCACTGGGAAAAAAAATGGAGAATGCCCCAGACTGTTACACAATAATAAAAATCTCTCCTCAGGACTCCTTCCTCTTGGCTGTAAAGATGCCTTTCAGGAGCTGCCCCAGGCATCTGCAGGACACGAGGAGGCCTTTTGTTTTCTTTTGGGGAGAAATTTCAACAGTGTGGGCAGAGCTGGCTCCTTTTATTCCCCCTCCTCAGCCTCTTTGGCTAAACTGCCCTGGACGGAGACCCGGCTCCATTTCCGCCTCATTTCGGGCACTTTTCAAAGGACAGAGTCTCCTCTGGCACCTACTGGAGAAATGCGTGGGGATACGGAGGCAGGCCCACTCACCTGAGTTCCCGGAGATCAAGCAGGTAAGAATCGCCATGTAAAATGCAGCCTCCATTTTCCACTTAACAACTGTTCATGCTTCGCTTGGGGGGGAAAATTCTCAGATAAGAGAAGCAAAGAGTAGGGAAGGAAATGTGCCTTCATGGTGGGGGGGAAAGTCAGTGACGAGCATTTCCTCCTATTGAATTGTTTGGGGAAGTTTTACACCAGTGTCCTTTTGTCTGTTTCCTTAGAAAGAAGGGATTATGATCACCTCTCTTTTTTTATGTAGAAAAAATTCCAGCCTCCAGGAGCAGAATAAAACTCCCAGGTTTTCTCCAACCATCCATCCCTTTGGCACTGCTTAACCTCAAGAGGGAAGAAAGGAATTGTAATCTTAGATAATTGAATGTTGCTGCAACATTACATCTCTTCAGGTGCTGTGATTCTGCTGAATAAACACAAACCATGTGATTTATGAGGGCCTGTGACAAGTGATCTGAAGACGTAAACATGTACTGTTCCTATAATGATATGCTGGGAGTCTATTGAGGAAAACCACATAATGATGGCACTTCGAGACCATTATCTCTCCGGTGATGACAATAGGTATTACATTTGAGATGGTCATCTCGACTGGGGAGAGGTCGAGACTAAGGCCAAACACATCATCTACTTCAGACGTGCCCCAAAAGATAACAGCCCCTCTCCAAAAAGGAAAAAAAAGTACCTGCTTTACTCAATCATTAGTATTAAGAGTAGTTTATTGGCAGTAGGAAACAAAGCCAACATAGCTGCATTAAAAATTCATATCTGAGCAGAACAGCTAGTGTTTGCTGACTGTAGTTTTTGTTTTTACCTCTATTTGTCTCTGGAGAATTAGAGCCTCTCAGAAATGTCAGGATATGCACGGCAGCATCCTTTTAAAAGAACCTCTCAAAATGTGCCAGGTGACATCATTCCCCAAAGCAACTGCCTTTTATTGGGCAAGAGATTCCAGGTAGACGGCATACTCAAAAACTCCTCAGTGGCAGAGAGAAAAGTATTTAAAATTCTTGACTCATCAGAGTTGCTACAAAGTTGTTTTCCCCTTTTACAGTAAAACGACTCACAAGGTAGAAATACAGGGGATAGAGTCCTGGCACAGAAGCCACTGCGGCGCTCAGCAATAGAGAGTAAATACACACATACCCAGGGACAGTCATTGTGCTCTGTTCATTGATTGACAGGAGGTACTGATAAATACATGTTTAATGGGTAATATTATCAAGACACATTTCCATATAAAATAGTTACTGCTTTTGATTTTTTTCAAAAACAAGTACTTATTTGTTAAAAATCCTTTATCACTCACTTGCAACTTTAGCGGCAAGATTCTGGTAACTGAGAAAGATAATAGCACTTAAAAAGGAACGGTTTAACAGCTGACAGTCCATTCACGAGACAGATTTTGCAAACATTAAAGCATCTAAACACACAATAACTTCTTCAGCAGCTCTTCAGTCATCATCTGATGACAAGTATCACTGAGTATTTCAGACAGACATTCTGTGTGGCAGGTAATTGATATGGACAAGACAAACTCCCCCCAGCTGTGTGAGAAGTCTGTCATACCTCCAGCAGTATAGGACTTTCAAAATAACTTAGGAGATGCTTACAAATGCATTCATATACACAAGGGGCTGGCAACCTTTAACATGTTGCTGTCTTCCACAATCCATGCCACAGCTTGCCTGGAGGGCTTCTCGTTTCTTTCATTGCAGGAAGCTCCTTCCAGAAGCCTCAAGTGGGTAATTGATTAATCACCCCTAGAGACTGATGGTCTGGTAAATCTTCCAAGCATCACTGGACAGTTTCTTCGGAAAGTCTGCTCTCGTACAAGCACAGAGCATGATGCACAAATTCATACTGCTCACTGGTTTGGACCATTCCACCTCTGCAAGGGGGAGACAAGACAGTGACTTCTTACTGCTAACATTTCGCAGTCTCCAGTAACACAGTGAGCACATCCAAGCTAGGGAGTTATGCCAATCAACAGATGACCTGGTGATTCTTTTGGTGCCCGTTTTACCCAACTGGTGAACTTAATATGCTAATGTACATGAAGGGATTAATATAGTGCCTGGTACACACTAGGCACTTGATGAATTTTACTTATATACCATTCCTGAGGAGGCAGTAAAATGTATTGGTTAAGTAGTTGGACTTGGGAACCAGACGGGCTGTGTGAGTTCAAATCTCTCTTCTTCCACTTCTTAGTTGTGTGATCATAGACAAGTTCCTTAAAACCCCCTGTGCCTCAGTTTCCTGTTTTCTAAAAGTGGGATAATTATGGCACCTATTTCATGGGATTCTTGTGAGGGTTAAATAAATTCAGTGAATGAATTGAATGAATATCTGGAGTGTTAGTATTACTTCTCAGGTGCCTTTTCATTCATCGTATGTTTAAATGGTTTATGCACTTGGATTCAAATTGATCAAAGTGGGTTCACCGAACAAAACTCATCTGTGAAATGCTACTCTACCAGTACAAAGAACAACTGCTGTGGAATGGTTTCTCTGAGGATGTTATATGAGAACCACCTCAGCCTCTGGGTGGGGTGCACTGCCGCCCTAATACAATAGTGGGCGGGCCCTTCAGTGAGTTGGAAAAAGGAGAGTGGCTGTTGCTTTTTCCCTTTGTTAGCACCACTAGTTACTCACCATACCTATTGTCATTGGATCAGTAGGGAGTAGCAGCCTTCAGGAGAAATAATGACGTTTCTCATTATCCTTTTATATACAAAATAGCTATCTCACATTTTGCTCTCTATAATAACGGTTCTTGTACTTGGCAAAGCTAATAGGTAGTAACATAAAATGCTACTTATTTTTCCTGCTCAGCATCGTTAGTAACTATCTAAAGTCCTATAAAGTCTCCCTATCTCTGCAATCATACAACTAATTTGAAATTATGTTTTATCCAGTTCTTCCTAGTGGCTGTTGTTACCATTCTAAATAATTATTTTTAGATCATGTAAGCCTCTCCATTTAAAAATAAGATATATGCTTCACTGTAACATGATTTTTGGTTAGTGGTAATTACTAACCAAAACCGGGCTTGTACGTATGTTTACTTACAAACCTCTATAAATATAAGTTTACAAGGTATTCAGAGAGTAAGACTTCACCCTTCTAAATGAAACAGATTGACACAATGCCTAAATGGTATATTTCATAAGAGATAAAGGGGTAAATACACAGTGTCTGGTGACAGCAATCTTTGGCAGAAGTATTCCACCAGTTTTTACTCCTAGAACTGTACATTTTGTTGTACAGAAGGCAACTTTCTGGCCAAGTGTTCCTTGGTTTTAAGTTGACAACAGATCTGCCCAGCTGAGGCTGTGGTAAACCTTCCTCTTAGCTGGATGATGACCCCTGGGCACACCTAAGAACATAGTAGGTATCCAGAAGGTGCTCACCTTGACTGAGAAGCTTGAGTAATTGAGCCACAGTAAATTTTAGAGCAGCTCCAAGGAGCTGAGCAGTGCCTCCCCTCCTCTGGCGCTCACACAGCTTAGGGCAACATTAGCCACACCCCCACCCCCTGAGATGCAAATTGTATGTGCAGCCTTGTACATGTTCCATCTCATGGGCTCTGGTTTGGGAACTTCCTCTCTCTGTTTCCCTCAATCGAGGCAAAATGTCCCCCTTCTTGTCTCTTCTGGTGATCACTGGTATTTACATGACCAACTGGTGAATGAACGAAGGCACAGTGTGGGTGTCCATAAGCATTCCAGATGGGTCAGTGGTGTACTTCAACATTTGGAGTATATTTTCTATGACATTCTGTTAACTAAGTCAAGGTTGTCTCAGCCAGTGGAGGTGTCAAGATGGGGAAACAAACTTACTAGTTGTAAGCTAGAAAATTCTTGCGGGTCTGAAGGCTTAAGGAAGGTATATGAGAAGTCATATTACTTCCACCTTAATTTGAAAACTAAAAATGAAGGAATTAACATAAAAGAGACCCTCAGAGATCACTCATTCCAATTGCTGACACCATGCAGCCTTTCTGGAAGGGAGCAGCCTACAGGGCAGACGGTCAGCGACTTTCTGCTGGAATCTTCCTGGGGCGAGGCACCTTTAGAGACAGCCTTTCCCACAGTTGGCAGGAAAGCTTTTGAAGACATCAAAATGAATCTGCCCCTCTCTAACTCTCGCCCCATTGGCTGAACTAAAATAATGCAAAAAAAAAGTCTCAATGCTCCACTTGTCACACAATAGCTCTCTAAATGCTAGAAAACAACCATCAAAGTCCCATAATCTTTTCTTCTCTAGACTAAACATCCTGTGGTTACTCAATATTTCCATCCAGCCTGGTTTCCCTGTCACTCACCAGTCTAGTCTCCCTCTTTTATAAGCTATTTTATCAACTATGACCTTCTTAGAGTGTTGTGTCTATTCCTAATGAGATCTAGTCAGTGGAAATATTTTCTCCCTTGAGCTGCACATTGTTGGCCAATTAATTTGCACTCGCAGGTGCATCGGGTTGTAAGATCCCAGTGTTCACCTAGTGCCTGGTACTCCCAAGCATTTTAGAATATTGAGTGAAGGTTGGGTTAATAAAAAAGTGTACGGGATATTTCTGAATGTGAAAATTACAGCTCCCTCCTCCCCTGAAGTTAACATTATTGAATTTTTGAAACTAAATGCAGGGACTTTCTATTTATTCCTATTAAGTTCAACATCTCGGTTTTAGCAATGTTCTTATTTACTGACATCCCTTCTCTCATCATTCAGTATATTAGCTTTCCATTTTTCACTCTTAACGTTGTGTCTTCCAGATAGTCAACAAGTATGCCTTACGCATCTTTTCCCTTGTCAGTTGTAAAGAAGTAGGTTACACAGGCCATGCCATTTTCAGGTCACATGACACCAGATAAACTCCAGGCTGAAAGAGGGGAAAGGGCTTCCCGGCATGCGATCACTGGAGGCTGATTCAGTTCGGGAACTCATCACTGTCATCTCTGAAAATATATAATGACTGACTGATTGTATATATTGCTATATAGATAGAATACTCTGTATTTTAGGATTGTCCTGGAGGTTTTACTCCATAATGGGATAAATACAGTCTTTTTTATAGGGTGGCCATAGCAAAAAAAATCCAAGAAGCTAACATTGTGCCTGTATGCAAAATACATTTGTGGAATAAATGAACAGTGTTAATGGGTGATGAAACTCTCAGTAGAGCCCTGAAATAATTCACCCTCCAAGGAAGTTCCGACTTGGCCCACAGGTATCTTTCAGATTGGACATGGCTCCATGGACCTGCTGATGTCTAGGTCTATATCGCTGATGTAAGACTCCTAAAGCAAGCTGGTCCTTAAAGGTAGGGAGCAGGATGCTTTTTAAAAAAATATTTTAAAAGGTATCATCCAACTCCCTTTTAAAGATCTGGCACTAAAGTAACCCTTGGCCTCTAATAGAGGTTAACGAAGGTTAACATTTTAATAGATTTCCATGTTGATCAAGATGATGCTTCAGCAGAGAAGGCAGAGGGGGGGCCCCAAGCAGTGGCGTCATCATCACTCAGGTGTGTGCCTGACCCTGCTCACCACCGTTACTCAGGTCATCGTGGTGAAGATCGTTCTCTCCAGAGATTCCCCTTTAGGTACAAACCTGTTTCCCCAGGAGGTATACCATATTAAGCTACAATACCTACTGCCCAGCAGGAGTTAGTTTATCAAAAAAGAGAAAGGTCAAATAAAAACAGGGCAAGGGAATCCAGTTAGTCATGAGCATGGTCATGGGTTTGAAAAGGTTGGAATGCCAAGGTGTCAGGTTCATTACCGGTAGGGACCAAAAGTATGTTAAAAAGCAAAAGACACCACACACTATTGTCAAGACAAGTCCTGTCCCCACCACTTATGAACTGCTTCACCTTACTATGTAATCTCTGCAGTGCTCAGTTTTCTCATCTTGAAAATGATGAGGTGATAAAACAACAGTGCCTTGCTCATAGCACTGCTGCAAGAAATGAATGGGATAATCCATTTACAATGTTTAGCACACAGCTGAGCACATAAAGACACTATATTGTTAGGATTTTTACTGTTATTGTTACTCTTTGGTGCTATCTAGTGAGACAGAACCGTTTGGATGGCTCCGGCATGCAGTCTCTGAAGGACTTGGAGAGCTAAGAACACACCTGGCCAAGGACACAATATTGTCTAATATCCAAATATGCTTCTATGTATTACCCAGCCTAAAATTAGCTGTGGGGGAGGCAGGTGATGTTGTGGAAAGACATCATGAGTTTGGAGTCTGACAGATTCAAGTTTGAATCCTTGCTTTTGAACCTACTGGCTTTATGGTTTTGGACAAATCATTTACACCTTCCCTGCTGGGGTCCTTCATTTACAAAATGATATTAATGATAAAGCTCATCAGATTGTGAGGATTAAATGAGTCAGAGCATATCAATGTCTATCTGAAGGCTGTCACAGAAATCCCAGGAGCCCGGCGTTCTGTCCTGGTACCTGCGGGGCCGAGGCTGGGGGAGAGGGAGGTTGGGTGTTTCGGACCAGCAACTAATGCCAGCTTTTTATTGTTTCTCAATGTTGGTGTTTTGTGGGAGGTTTTGTCTTCCCATTGTCTTGTTTCCCACTGTTCACAAAAAATCTTTGAAAACCACTGGCCTGGCAAACAGTAAGTTTTCATGTTTGGCAAGGTTTAAATGAGATCATCCACAAAATGCTAAGCCCAGTGGTTGTCGTTTACTGAGTACTGAAGCAACGCTGCATAGTCTTTTTCTTGCTCTTTCAGTAAATGCTTAGCTTAATCCTATGCCTACAGTGGCCATGCACCTGGTTTTTAGCACAGTTCTGGTTCAGTCTGTTGCCCTGGTGTCATTATTAGTAGGGCCACATTTCATTCTCAGAAGTGGTTTGGTTTGGATGATAAAGTAATTGTTCACCCCAATTATAGCCCATTCCTCATGAAAGAAAGTCATTCTGTTGATTGCAAAACGGGAGTCGGCCAAGTGGCTGTGATTGTCTTGTGGCCTCAGAATGTGAACCCTGTGGTTGGCCAGGCTGGAGAGCATTCAGATAGACTGCCCTTCCAGAAATGTCAGACATCTCCTATCACTTTAGCCTTGACAAACACAAAAATCAGTGTCGTCTCTGTCTCCATGCAGGGAAGCACGTAGCTGTGTCAGCTGGGGGTAAACTCAGGTTAGAAGGGAAAAAATATGTAGCTTTTTCCCTTTGCTGCTGGGATGATATTTAAAAAAAAAAGCCTTCCAGATGCCCAGGAGAGAGATTTGGTTTTTAACATGTTAAAATTGTGACCTTTTGTGACTATTAACTCACACATACAGAGAGCAACAGCCTTTCCTGCTGCACCACCCAGCACGTATCCGGTCTAATCAGTAGACAGAAGAAATTCTGCAGTGGTGACTCACTTTTGGGCTAACAATGGAACCTAACGCTCCTTGGCTTTTTATTATTTTTGAATCTGGAATTTCTTCGGTAAAGTTTGGTACAGTAAATTTAGAACAAAAAGTGTGGATGTTAACGTGCCTCCTGGGTAAAATCTCTGAGAATGGGGGCAGGAGTCAAGCAAGGCTCAGGTCCACAGCTGTGACTCGGGTTGCCTGGGACAAAGGCTTTTCCCGCGTCTGCATACAGGTGTCACATCAAGGAGAGAGAGCTTAAACATGAACGTTTCGACTGGTTCCGACAGGGTATTTTGAACATAAACACTTTCTCTGGAACGGCTATATTCCAAAGTATTTGTAGGGCATAAAAGCCAACACCCATCAAGTAATAATTCAATGGCAACACAATGCATCAGCATATCTTGAATTCCATTTTTTTGCCCTGAACATTAGCCAGTTTTTTTCTGAACACCCAGGTTAACACTTAATTAACGCCTAGCTGAGGAGACAGAAAAGGTTGTCCTGGCAACCACTTGGGAGAGTCAGCTGGCATAATTTATTTTATCAGAGGACTTCCTGTTATGGTCTTAGAAACTGTGATGTCAAGTAAATCCACACCAATTTCTAATGCATTAAGGTCCTTAAAATAAGTAAACCAAAATCTTTAATTCCTGGTCTTCACTGAAATTCCCTAATTAAGGGATCTCTGTGACTAGTTGGGAATGCAGAGGGATATGGATAAATGTAAACCTAGGGTTGATAAAATTATACCAACAGGTGGAAATTTGAGTTTCGAAATGATTTTAAGTAAGTTTTGTAAACAAAAACATTTCGGGGACACATAATAGTGTATATTATTATAGTTAATTATGACAGTTAAAGGAGACAAAGCATCAAACAACTGTGATTAATCGAAACAGTTAAACAATAATATGACGCACACTGGAAGCATTTTTCTATCCTGTCTGGGAAGTCACAAGTCAGGTCTTTGGCCGTCATTCCAGTTTAGGGCCCCAAGGTGAGGATATGCACAGACAACTGCAGATTTCACCACTGACTCTTACACAGGAGGATTAGACAGATTGTTTCCTGTTTCTGGGGAAGAAGAAAAATAGAAAGAGAAAGGCCTTGGGATTGTATATTATTTTATATGTTTCATTTCCAAAACTCTATTTCAAGTTCTTCCATTGTCCGGAGGTGCCAAGTAGGATTCAAAGAAATACGGTGAGAAAAAATTTGCCAGAGGTCAACCCACAATGGAATATGGTCCTTTTCTCTTGCCTAGATGTCTTGTGAGGGTCAAGTGTTGCTCTTTACTCATTCTCCTGCAACACCAATATGCATGTGAACATTTTCTGAGTTTCCTAGGCTATTTTATAAGTATAGATAACTATTATTACTTTTTAAAGGGACAGGTGCATCTCCCACGCTCAATACGTAAATGACCTTCTGTCACTGTGTCACATTGTGAAACACTGGCATATACAAGCCTAAGTGACTCTGTTGTAGCAGGAGCTAAATATGGTGAAAGCAACTGGAATTCTTAATTAGGTGGTATAGTCACAACACTTGAGAAATATTTAAGATTAGAAGATTTAAAGAGTATATGAAAAGGCTTTTTAAGTAATGAACCATTATTACAATATGTCTTAATCTTGAACTAAAATATGTCCAACTGAGTACTAATTTTATGGGTCCTTTTTTTCACCATAATTTTTAAAAACTGTTGACTTATGCATGTATGGGAACAGTAAAGTGCGATTGAGCAAAATATCCCTTTTTACAGAAAAAAGAAAGTTCACCATACTTTTCATCTTCAGACATTCATAGTAAGTAATCTAAACTGAAACCCTCAGAGATAAGCAATTTTCCTGGTTTACAGAGCAACTAGTTCAGGGTCACTGTCAAAGGCAGGAGTAGAGTGCGAACTTCCTCTCTCTTAAATTTGTGCTTAACCCACTTAGGTTTCCCATTCCAGAAAACAGTAGCCTTTGGGAACCAAAAAAATGCAGAATTTAGCCAATCTCCTTTGAGCAAAATTGGAAGTTCAGTTCAGATTGTTAAAAAAAAACAATAAAATTTTGTTGTGTGACTCTGGATACATGACTTATTTTTTTCAGATCTTGGATTCCTCCTCTAGGATGACAGATTTATTACAATATTCTTAAGCCAGATATTTTAAACCATCTATTCCCTAGGAGGTGTTTGGCAAATGTTTTGACTGTTATTGCCATTCCATTGTTCTCTACAAAAGCAAAGGTTCATGGACTCCAAGAAAGCAACAGCTGAAAGAAACTTTAAAGGGTCAGTTGCTCACCTCCCAATCACTGAATCCCAGGATGGAAAAGGCATCTTATTGGAGGGGTTTTTGAATCCAGCATCATCAGTTGGCCAAATAAACACACATACGTATATTACATCACTAATTATGAGTCACAGCATGCAAATGAATTTATAAGCATTATGAATTTGAAAATTCAACTATTAGGTCAAAGTCCATGGGGGTTCTCACACCAGAAGAGGTTAAGGGACCACAGATATGTCCCACCTCTCTTTTTGCAAATGTAGACCCAGAGGCCTAGAGTGGACAAATGGTTCCATGGGAAAGTAGGGGCAGAGCCAGGGCTGAGCTCTTTGACATCTGGACCAGTGATCATTGGCATCTCATGCTCTAGTGGCTGCTGCTTACCTGTCCCCCTAGCCAGTGCTCACACCCAATTGCCTGCTACCCACTTCATCTCAGTTAACAAACGTTATAAGAATTCATGGAATGATCCATCAATGCATTTCTAAATAAAACACTTGAGGGTGCCATGCACTGAATTTGAACTCCTACTTTAGAAAAAAAGAAATCCTATTTTACTTCAAAATATGCTCAGAAATATTATTAAAAGGAGAATCACATACTCAGGAATCTGCAGTGAGAACTGTAGCATCTATTAATAGAAGTTTGCCCTAAAGCCAATAAAAATAATGTCTTGCCAGAGAATGAGGAATCCACCAAATGGCTTTGTCATTGTTGTTACATTAGAAATATCCATTTAGCATAACAGAGTCATCGCTAAACCAGACCATTTGAATTTATTGCTAAAATGCAGATTTGTGATCTGAATACAAATTGCCTGCTTTGTCATGTTGGATAGCAATAATCCGGCTCTGTAACTTTGGGGTGAAGGAGGAGTCAGGATTCTGATCCTTCTCAATGCTCAAACTCTTGACTTCGTCAGGGAATAAGACCCATGTCAAGTACCCAAATCACCGCCTTGTCTTTCTCTGTCGTTAGCCATGCCCTGGGCTTCCCAGGGTAGGCAGCTCTATGTGGTGGGGGCAGACCATAAAAAACATTGCACAGAAACTATTGTTAAAGAGGGTCTGGATGGGTAGGAAAAGGCTTGCACACTGCAGAGTATACAATATCACCTCTCAATACATTACTCTGTTTTCTGTGTCCCTTACTATACTCAGTGGGAAACTTCCAGTCAGCCACTCCCACCCTTTCCTTTCCCCTTTTTAATGGTCCCACCCAGACTCAAATTCTAATGCCATCTCCAGTCTTCTATTCACTAGGCCCCTGAAAGAACAGTGTATATTTATTATTTTACAACTTTTTTCTCTCCCATTTAGATGGCCCTTCAGGAATGCTTTCTGTGACCAAATGTTAAAGAGTGCTTAGAGGAAGTTAAATGGGTTCCCAGATTTTGGGGGGCTTTTCAGATTCTTTTAATGCATTAATACTACTATGCAAGTGCAGAGGGTTTCGAAGAACTACAGTATATAGCTCTTTCTCTAATTGAGAACCTATGAGAATCTGGCACTCAGCAGGCTCTCAAGTTTGAGTGATGATTACACTGTGCTCCGAGAAGCAGTCTGGAATCCATCCTTCCACACACAGGTGCCTGGTGCACATTCAGTAGCAGGTGTTCAGTAAATGTCTGGATGAACAAACAAATGCAGGAGGCAGGAGCCCCACTAAGAGCAAAGATCTTGGGTATCCACTCCACAGGACACAGCGTTCAGGCCCATTTACAAACACTCATCCCGAAAACACCCTGAGGTGGGTCTGGCTTCACGGGCCTGTGACTGGGGCAGTCACACAGGCCCCCACACCCTGAGGGGAGAAGGACCCTGTGGTTCGGTTAATGTTCTGCTGTCCCATAGAGAAATAATTAGTTATTTTTTTTTAGAGAAAGGTCCCACATTTTCATTTTGCACTAGGTCCCCCAAAAGAGGTAGCTGCTCTTCATGAGGTGTCCCTTGCTACCTCTCTGTGCCCCTTGTTCTTCTGCTCCCTCTGTGCCCCTCCCCTTCCCAGGGACCCAGAGTTGTCTCTAGTCCCCTTGCCTGCAGGGCCTCAGGTGTGTCCAGTTTCTGAAGGCTTCTCTTCAATTCTCCTTCATCAATACCTGTGCTCTGAAAGTATTGATAATGCAGGGAGTTAAACCCTCTCTAGCTACTATGCTGGAAAGGAGAGATCATTTTGTTTAGATTAAAGTATTAATAGCTGAGAAGACAGTGTCACCCTCAGCTCTTATCTCTAGGGTCGATAAATTTTAAAAACAAATCATTCCTTTAGAAAACATTTGGCTCCCTGATTGTAGTATTACAGATATTAACCATATGCAGTTCTTTTGGGGATCCTCCATGTATAGATATTTTGAGATGAGACAAATTTCCTATAAACCTCAAATCACACTCTTAGGGAAAAGATTTATATAATCTGAAGAGAAACATGGGGATGTAAATTACAACATAATGTATGGAGCCAATAATATTGGAATGATTATGCATGGTGTCGGGTGGGTCCTAGACCTATTGGGGAGTTACTTTGTAAGTTATATAAATGCCTAACCACCATTAGTAACCACCTGAAACTGATATAATATTGAATGTCAACTGTAATTTTAAAATAATAAATAAATAAATAAATAAATAAAATTCTGGAAGCAAGGAAAGAAAGAAGACATATATATGTCCATATGAATAGATGTTCAATAAAAAAATTATAATCTTAAGGCAACTGCTGAGCTATTTGTGAAACAGTTGTCATTCATACCAAATCACTGTTTTAAAAATTATGGTGTTGCCCTGGCTGGTGTGGCTCAGTGGATTGAGCAACAGTCTGCAAACTGAAGGGTCACCAGTTTGATTCCCGACTCGGGGCACACGCCTGTGTTGCGGGCCAGGTCCCCAGTTGGGGCCAGGCCAATCTCGCACATGTTTCTCTCCCTCTCATTCTCTTTCCTTTCCCCTCTCTCTAAAACAAATAAATAAAATCTTAAAAAAATTATGGTGTTGTTGCATTTTTAAAATTGGCAAAGCATTACCAAAGAGATATGTTTTTGTCAAATGGTTTTATAAAAAATATGTTCCAAAAGTCTGCATACTTTATCCACAATGGTCATACCTTTGAGTTAGAAATGAGAAGTCTTGATTTTCAAATAAGTCCATTCTGTCATTTTCTAAGCACCATGACCTTGGGCAAATTACTTGATGTTTTGAATTCTTTGTTTCCTTATATTAAAAAAAATAAGCCAAATAACACCTCTTTTCCCCATCGGGGTTCACTTTGGGAGTTAAAGGAGACATGTGTTTTGAAGACCATGGAAAAAGGCCATGGTTAAATACACTTCTGAGTGTGAACAGTGCTTTCTGGAATGTCTGATGACAGACCTGGAACTGAAGGCAAGGACAGACGACCACAGAGTCTAGGTTGGGAACGAAGTTTAAAGAACTGATGAAGAATGCAAAGCTGCAAGAGCAGAAAAGTGAACGTCTTTCCCTTAAACATCATGAATTAAGGACATGGTCAGTGGGGCATGACAGGAAAAGGCTGAACACAAGAAGCAAGAAGGATGGGGGAACCAGAAGTTGGATGGGGTGAGGGAAAGGAGGAAGGTTTGCTGTGTTCCTTTTCACAATAACTAGGGGCGTGCACAACAGAAGGAAGAGACAAGAAAAGGAAAATCAATGCTAATCTTGTGAAGGAAGGAAGGAAGGAAAAGGAAAAACCTTCTAAGGAAAGTTTTAGGGAGAGGATCTGTTTTGTAAACAACACCTGCTCAGAAAGAATTCATGTAGAAGGGATCTTGATTAATAAATCAGAATGAATTTGAGGCGCATACTGGCAGTGATTCAAATCTAGGGGGTTGGGAGTCCACGGGCTTCAGATTGACGGAGAATTTGGCTGTGTTTTGCAGATCCTATCAGCAGTAACAGGACAAGCCTTGTGGGAAGGCCTTGGTGGTGATGGAAGGCCAAGGCTAAATTTCTGACCATTTGCTTTAGGAAGGAAGGAGCAGATACAGGAGGCATTGTGATATGATTTTCAAAAATGTATTTGTGATTCCATTCAAAATTAGAGGACAATTTGGTAGACTTGACAAGGTAATGTGACTGGGAAGTAGAAACCAAGGTGAAGGTTAGGCTACAAAGGCAGGTGCAGGAGAGGGGAGATGGAAAGGTGAATAAGCAAGATTAAGAGTAACAAGAGCAAAAAAAAATCAACCAAAAATAAACAAACAAAAAACCACAAGGAGACAATGCCCAGTGGTTTTTAGGATGTTTTTCCAAATAGGGTCAGAGCAGGTGCTGGAGGCCAACTTGGTTCAGAGTCAGTTAAGTCAGTTCAGGTGTCTAGTGTTCATGGAGCTCCAGCATTAGCCAGCAGGAAAGCAGGGCACAGGGATATGGACTACAGTCTCTGCGGGCTTTTGGGTCCCATGCAAGCAGCCTTGTTTACAGAAGCACAAAGCAAGAGGGATCAAGGCCATTGTGGGAGCAGCCCCAGATGACAGGTTGTTGTCCCTTACGCTCTGACGAGGGCCCCTCTTCTGGGTCCCAGACTCTGGGTAGGTCCCAGAGTCTGACATGAAGTCACCATACTCTCTTCCACCTGGGTGGACAGTTCTGAATGGAAGGCAAGGGGGGTTCAGGAGACTAAGACAGCAATTGTGAGAGGAGAGGGAGAGATCATTGGAGCTGGTGTTCTCACGTACAAAAAGAAAATATTTTTGCAAGTAGTTACATATAGGGTATGGAAAGGTGGAAGTGAGGAGGGCAGAGAGAGAGAGAGAGAGAGAGAGAAAGAGAAACATAGGCTAAGTGTTCCACTAAGTTCATCACAGGTGTAATCTCATTTTAATGCCGTCACAACCCTGTGGGGTCAAGGTTATTGGTTCCAGTTTACAGATGTGTGTTCAGGTGTCTGGCTATGTATGTTGATAACAGTTGTGGCAAAGCTTGGTTTCACACTCATTATATAAAAGGCACTTTGCAGATTCTCTCAATCCTTACAACAAAAATAAGAAGTAGATGGTGTTATTACTTCCATTTTCTAAGTGAGAAAACCAAGGCATGGGGAAGTCTTACAACTCGCCCAAGGCAACATAACCAGAAAATGGCGGGAACCATGATGCAAACCCAGGCGATCTGTCCCCAGAGTCTAGTATCCTAACTGCCAGGATGAACAGCCTCTAATGAGCCACAGTTAAAATAGAGGAAAGACACACATACAAATACTGAGAAATTATTATTTAAAAGGAGACAAGGACAGATAGGAGTGGGAAGGGAAAACTTTATTCATAAAGAGGGATTTAATGTTTTATTTTTAGAGATAGGAGAAACTTTCTTCATAAGTTTAATAATAACAAAGACAATAACACAGTGAACATTTACCTAAGGCTTATTATGTGCCAGACTGTCCTAAGCGCTTTATATATATTTCCTTGAATTTTCAGAAAAATAATTTTGTCTCATTAAAATCCAAGGACCTAGCACATAGTAGGTGCTCAATAAGTATTTACTAAATGAATCTTAGAAGGCGACTCTAGTTTTACTTTTAGGAGGACCTAGGTCATAGAGCAAGAGCTCTCCATTTTCACTTCTTTACAGCTTTTACCTTTGTCTGAAATTGTCCTGTTTATTTCTTAGCTTCTTTATTATCTTCCCCCTCCCTGTTGACACATAAACTCTAGGACAGTAGAGCCCCACTCATCTGGGCCAACGCTGTACTTGCAGTGTCTGGAGCAATGCCTTGGGCATGGGAGGGGACTAATCAAAACTGTATGAATACAAGAGGAACACACAGTACTCCAGCCTCTCAGAACAACTCTTTTTCCACTGTAGCACACAGAATAGCACACTGATTTACAGCAGAGAGGTCGGCTGCTCTCGTGTGCCTTTCTCTCTGTGTCTGTTCTAAAGAAGCACCTGTTCACTTTTCCCGTCACTGACTCAATTATCCCTTTACTTAGTTGTGGAGAAAGGAAGACAAATTTCTTATAGAGATCATCACAAAGGTGATCAAAAGATCTCTATATGAAAGTGACTGTTTCACCTTACATCCACCAAGATGCCACCCAGTAAATGAAAAATGGCTCAGGTGGTATATTTTGTTGTGTGCATTTTTCACAATTAAAAAAAATGACTAAAAAGGGGGATTCTTGGTAGTGTGACATATACCTCATTTTAAAACATCAGGGTCCTAAAGTGAATGATTTGGTTAAGTCCAATGAAAATACAGACTATGTGGAAAGGAACAGGGATGCAAGACTAGGAAGGAACAGTGACCACCACAAGCGACCTGGGTTAGAGACAAGGAAGGATTAAGCATAAGCTTTTGGTTTTAGACTCTTGATGGTCAGTGCTGCAAATAACACCTTTCTGATGACTTTTTAATGCAATGCATATTCTTAAACACATTACAGAAGTCACCATAGAGATTCAGGACTTTGGAGCTTGTGACGTTTGCAAGCCAGGCTGCTCCGAGCAGGTTGTGACAGACGTCACATCCCTGTGCCCCACCCCGCAGACACTCACCGGTCTACACGAAGCTGGCAGACAATGCCCAGTGGGTCCACGACTCCTTCTTCTTTTAACTGCTGACAGCCAATGGATGTGGCAATAAAACACCCTGTTCTACCTATCCCTGCACTGAAAAGAAAGGACGAAGAATGAAAAGTTGGGAAAAAATAGCAAAGATAAAATATATTTTTTAAAATATACTTTGAAATATGAAACAGCAGCAAGGATTGATAACAAAGTGACAAGAACAGCTCTCACGGACTGAGAGTATTACAACCCCAGCTCTGTGCTAAGTGCTTAAACATATTCTTTCGTTTGGTTACATGCAGTGGGATGAGCGGGGTGGAGGGAAGTGTCCAGTGGGGAGGATAGTAAAAAGGCATTGTAACTGTCCTACAAAGAACAACCAGGGCCTTGATTTGGATAAGGAATGAGCACTGGAAAGGAGGGGAAGCACTTAGACACATCACGAGTGTGAGCTTGGAGAACTGGAGTTGAACAGTCGGAAAAGCAAAAAGTCAAAGGTGACCTAAACTGAAAGAAGGGTAGTCCCAATGCGATGAAGGTGGAATCTGGAATGAGAGCTGTTTTGAGGGAGAATTTGGTCTTGGATATATTGATGTTGAAGATTCTTGTGAATAACCGAAGATTCAATCCAGTTTAGGAGAGAGGAAATGGCTAGACCCACATATTTGTAAGTCATTTATAGTCGAATAGAAACACTGTCTGCCCAGGAGGGTTTACACATCCATCTGCTTCAGGCAGCATGTCATTGACCTAACGAGCCCTTTATCTTTCTCTCTGTCTGTCTCTCTCTTTTAGCAGCTTCAACCACTGATAGTCTTTATGTAAATTTCTCTAAAACCTACATTTATATTCCTTAAGTTTCTCCTAAACTCCAGACTGGCTTTCCATCTTAGTTGGGAATCTTGAGGTTACTGTTTTGCACTTGCTTCAGTTCAGTGCGTCCCAAACAGAATTAATTACCTTTTCCCTCGATGGCACTACCAGTCAGCCACAAGTTTCCAGCTCTGAAATCTCGGAGCCCATCACTCCCTCTGATCCCCCACATCGTATCTGTTACCAGTTCTTATGTATTTTCACCTCTACTGAGCCTTTGTGATCCATGCTTTCCTTTCTATAGACTAGGCTCACGTTTTCAACATCTCCTTAATTCATGATTTCAAAGTCTCCAGTCTTTTCAGCATCTCCTTAATTCATGGTTTCAAAGTCTCTAGTCTTTTCCTGGCCTAGTTCATGACGTAAACAGCTGCTAGGGACCTGATCACAGTACCCTCTTCTCAAAACCGTCATCGGCTCCCAGTGGTTCTAGCACCAGGTCTAAGTTCCCTGCCATGGTATCCATAACCTTGAATCATATGAATGTGAGTAACTTTCAAGCTTTATATCTTTTTTACTGTCTTCCTTGTATCCTTTGTGCCATTTTTTCATTTACATGAATAATTGCAAAAAAAAAGCCTGTGGTTTTCCAATTTTCCTTTCCATATTAATGATATTTCTTCAGTCAAAAATGCCCTCCCTACCACCTTTTAAAACCACAAATGCTGGTCATTTTTAAAGATCCCGTTCAACATTATTCCAATGTTTAAAGGCTTTCTTCAATGCTCCTGGTTGTTTTTTTCTCTCCCAAGAGAGGAAGAGAGAGAGGGAAAGAGAGAGAGAGAGAGAGAGTGAGAGAGAGAGAGAGAGAGAGCGAGAGAGAGAGAAACATTGATGTGAGAGACAAACATCAATTGGCTGCCACCTGCACATGCCCCAGCTGGGGATCAAACCCACAACCTAGGTAGGTGACCTGACAGGGAATTGAACCTGTAACTTTCAGTTTACGGGATGACATTGTTCCAACCAGCTGAGCCACACTAGCCAGGGGCATATCCTTTTGGGTTGAATTAAAAGTTCCCCTCTTGGCACTGAGATAGCATTTACTTCTCCTGTTTGGAACTTGTTTCTGTTAAATGTGAGTGTAAAAGAATTCGAAAGTAGCATGGGCCCTTTTTAGTTGAAGTGTCTATAGAACATTTGTTTCACTAAAGAGATAGGGTGTGAACTATGCCACATGAATGGCAGGCATTTTGGTTATCATGAATGAGAGAAAATGTTCCATGCATGAGAAAGGTTTAAGGAAAAAATTGCTACAGAACGGGGCACATGATATGTGACAATGAGTAGAGAATGGAAAGTTATTTTAGAGAATGGAAAGTTATTTTAGAGAAACAGTGGGAAATAAGATGGGAAGGTCCACTGAGGCTTATGAGGGTCTTATATGGAAAGAGGTTTGGACTTCATCCTCTAAAACTTCCTGTTTTTGAGAATTTGATGAAAACTAGGAAGTTTCAGTTCTTAGAAAAATTCACGTAACTTTAGGTACTCAAATTTGTGTAAGTAACTTTAAGGAATTCACTGACTCCTGTAGCTCATCCAGAGACCCAAGGTTAAGAACTTGTGCTTTAGGCAATGGGAAGCCAGTGAGAAGTTTCAAGCACAGCCTCCATGTGATGAAAGAGAGTTTTAAGCCTTATCCGAGAGGAGTGCTTTGGGTAGGCCATAGTGAGGGTGGTCATGGGGAAATGGGGTGTGTGTGTGCAATTAGCTGGCTACTTCTAAAATATGCGAGTGGGGTCATACGGGCCTGAACTTGGGTGGCTGGACAGGAAGTGATGATAATGGGAGCTTTGAAGGGAAAGCCATTCGGGTGGCTGATTAGATACTGAGGCTGGAACAAAGAGAAGGGCCAAAGACAACTGTCAACATTGGTAGCCGAGTCCCCAGAAAAAAGATGGTCTCATTCTTAGAAATACCAATTAGAAGGAGAAATACCAAGTAGTTTTATAGAGAAAGTGTCTAGTTCAATTTAGATATCATGAGTGTTTTATGATTTTGGGTGGGGGACAGTTCCAGCCCTAAGGGATGGCCAATTAAGTTGCTTTTCCTTGGCCCCAAGATAAGTTTAGGGTAATGCTTAATGCTAAAAACTGGGTAATGATGCTGTTGAGTAAGTAGACATAAATTTTAGTTTTAATTAAACCACAAAGGTTCAAAAAAGAAGGCTAAAATTATCTAAAATAAGATATTTTATTTATTAAAGATAGTATCAAGAGCTATCTTATAAGACTTATGATATTAAATGAAGCAACACAAATTACGGAATTTTGAGAAAGTATGAAGAATAAATGACTAGTGCTTGAAATCTCTTTAAAAGTACTTGGTTTAGTTTGGGCATACTAAAAGGAAAACAATGGGAATGAGGTATCAGTTATGAGAGGAGAGCTTTAAGACAGGCATTAAGGAAGAGAACCACCATGGACATCAGTTACTTTTTTTGTTTTTTTGAATCCTCACCTGAGGACATGCCCATTGATTAGAGAGTGGGGAAAGGAGGGGATGGGAGGAGAAGAGAGGGAGAGAAACATTGATGTGAGAGAGAAACATCGGTCTCTTGCCTCTCCTACACAACCCTGACTGGGGACTGAACCCATAACCTAGGCATGTGCCCTGACTAGAAATCGAACCTGTGAGCTTTCAGTCCATGGGACACAACACTCCAACCACCTGAGCCACACTGGCCCGGGCCATCTGTTGCTTTTTTTGGCCTATCCTCCAGTAACCCATGTTCTGGTAACAGCACTTTGCTTTTCTTTTGGAGAACTACCACTTGTCCACTTACCATTTCATAATTTATTTCCATCTGTTTTTCATGAAATGCATTTTTAAAAAGATTTTATTTATTCATTTTTAGAGAAAGGGGAAGGGAGAGAGAGAGAGAGAGAGAGAGAGAGAAAGAGAGAGAGAGAGAGAGAGACATCAATGAGCTGCTTGTTGCATGCCCCCAACTGAAGACCTGGCCCACAGCCCAGGGATGTGCCCTGACCAGGAATTGAACCAGTGACCTTTTGGTTGTAGGCTGGTCTGAGCCACACCAGCGAGGGCAATGAAATAACTTTTAAAATAGTTGACTGGCTTTTACCAAATGTGAAATAATAATAAATGTTACCAAGACACAATTCAAGTACAATTCCAGTACCATCTTGAAACAACAAAGAAAGCTACCAGTAATCAGAAAATCCTGTCTGTCATTCCTCGTGTATATTAGACTGATGACACTAGATGAATCACAACAAGTTTCAAGGTAGAAGCTCCTGTTCCATGAGCCATTTATTCAGAAGTGGTATTTCCTTTGCTGTGCCATTGTTTGCAAAAAATGCTCAAAATTATCACTGTAAATATCATTTTGTCCAAGACTCAAACAGCAGGAAGTTAACCAATTTCAAGAAATATTTAATTTACTGACACAGTCACACCAAGAAGTAAAACCCAACTTCTGTGTGTCTATGACTTTACAAAGGATGGACACTTTGCTCAGGTGGAAAGGACAGTTCAGGCCTTACCTGCAGTGGACGACCACAGGCCCTCGGCCTGCAGATGCAAGTCTGTCTTCTTCTACATCCAGCATGAGTTGTAGAAGGGGCTGGGCGCTGTCTGGAGTCTTGTGATCGGGCCATGAGGTGTACCAGTAATGCTTCACATGTTGGGTGTGACTTCCTTGCTGAAAATAGCAACAGCCACCAAATGCCTCATTTACTTGTGTTACTAAAAGTCATCCAAACCACAGTACTGCATGCCTTCTCTTGTTCCCATCTTACTTGCAATATTTCTAGGTGGGAAAAATATCTAAGAGATTTCTGAAGAACAACTTTTACCTTGAGAAAACTTTACTGTAACTATCCTGATATCAAAGTTTGACAGCCTCGCCTCTATTAAATGCACACAATACAATATATTGATGATGTCTTATAGAACTGTATACATAAAGCCTATATAATTTTATTAACCAATGTTACCCCAATAAGCTTAATTTAAAATTAAAAAAATAAAGCAGAAAAGATGAGAATATATTTTAGTATAGGAAGTGTACATATAAATATGCTAAATATACTAGTGTTTGTAGTTTACTGTAATGAACAAAATAGTAGATGCAAATGTAACTAAGAAAGAATTGGGAGATCATGTGTTTCCTGCTCTTTGAACATTCCTGACAGGTTACTATAAACATTTTATCCAATGTACAAACATGTAATTTTATATTCCATCAGTCTAACACTTCTATACTCATCCACAATTTCTATCTTTAAGAGCAATGAAAAATCCCAGTAGTAGAGGGTCTCTGGGTATCACTAGATTAGAAACGCTTTGAGTGAGGGTCCACGTGTGTCATCGCAAAACTCGCAGTGCTCGGTGGGGCCGTGGCGTGAACTAGCACTGAGGACACCCGTTTCAAAGCAGGTTTTGGTAAGTGCCTTGCTCTGCCCAGCTTCACCCTCGCCGCCGCCGCTGCCAGCCCTGCCTCCACCGTCCCTGCGACGACAGTGCTGCAGCACTGAGGCTCTAGATGGGACTGAAATCTTTGGGATGACTGTTCTCTAGAAGCAGAAACAATACCATGGCAACATTCCTTAGCATCTGCTGCCCGTAAATTAAATAAGATAATTTTCCTATGATGTAATCTGGCCTGGGAAAGTCCCTATAAATTACTGAAACGCCACATTTTGCAGATGTCATCGGCGCTTCGTCTGGTCTTGCCTCCCACAGCCACCCACAGGCACAGATTTGCTGTTCTCAGTTTTCAGGCCTTAAAGCTGCACAGACCAAAGTGGCGTTAAAAATAATCACGGTCAAGTCTGCAGAACAAGCATTAGTTAAAGGCTTTCAAAAAGTTAAATCAAGAGATCTCTTATTTATGCAAAGTAGAAGGTCACAGCACCCTACTTAGTGAACTTCCTTAATATCCACTCATTTAATTTAATCACTCCATATGTTAATAGTAGCTGACAACAAAGAAATACATGAGGGAATGATTATAATTTATTTCTCATCTTGACATTATTTAATTGGTTTAAATTAAATCTGTAGTACTTATTAGGACAATAATTTCAAAGTAGAAATGTTATCCTCTAATATCATCTGCTTTGTAGATAGCTACAGCCATGTAATCTTACCTTTAAGACAAGGTTTCGAACAGTGTAGTTATCACATTCATTTACACTGATAATCAGAACCTCCACTTTCCCATATATTCCTCTCTTTTCAGGCCAGTATAACACACATTTCTGATGAAAGAGAAAGACAAACACAGCAAATATTAATGATGCTCATTAGCCCTCAAGTATTTTTCAGTCAGGTATTTCAGCTTTTATTTAATTGATTAAGAAAATCAAGTATCAGGGAGAGCTGGGTGGGTGGGCTGCAATGGGAATAAAAGACAGAAAACTGTACTTGAACAACAATTAAAATTAAATAAATGAATAAATAAATAAAATCAAGTATCAATATTTATAATTCTGTAAATGTACCAAAACCACTGAATTGTACATATTAAACATGTGTTTTTTATGGCATGTAAATTACACGTCAGTAAGGTTGTTTTTTAAATAAAGTACCAATTTTTGCCCTGGCTGGTGTGGCTCTAGTGGATTGAGTGCTGGCCTGCAAACCGAAAGGTGGCCAGTTTGATCCCCAGTCAGGGCACATGCCTGGGTTGTGAGCCAGGTCCCCCCTGGTTGGGGGCGTCTGAGAGGCAACAGATTGATGTTTCTCCTCTACACTGATATTTCTCTCCCTCTCTTTCTCCCTTCCTTCTCCTCTCTCTGAAAATAAATAAATGAAATCTTAAAAAAATAAATAAAGTATTAATTTTTGCAAACACTGTGAAACACTGTTGTTACTAATCCCATATAAAAAAAATAAAGGTAGAATTTCCTGAAACTCCACAGAAAAATTAAGAACTAATTAAGAACTTAATTAGGAATTAAGAAATTAAATCCAAATATTAGAGTTTATCATGTAATGACTAGAAATAAATGTTTTCTCATGACGGTTGAAGCAAGCCACACTTCCTGCCTCATCGAGTGGCAGTGTGTACTTAGAGCACATGCAGTGCGTTAGATGCCACAGGATGGAGTTTCTCGTGTGTGTGGAGCAGACGTGATGACAATGAATGCTGTATGGCTGTATGTTTTTCAGGACCAATGGTCTTTTCACCTATGCGGTCGATTACAATAGATGTATATCAAAATTATTTTTAAGATATTTTAAAACCAAATCCTCTTTTAAGGGTTTCATACAGTAATAACAGTCATAATGTAAACAAGGCAATATAATAAAGGTGGGTAAGGTGCAAGCTTTGTGGTCAGAGAGATGGGGTTCCCATTTTAGTTCTACTACTTATTAGCTATGAATCCATAAGCAAGAGACTCAGTCTCTCTGGCCTCAGTTCCCTCACAATTTGCCATAAGGAAAGCACTTAGAACCAAGCCAGGCATATAAAAAGCATTCAAAACTTGTTGCTACTGTTTTTATTGTTGTTATATTTCACTTGAGATTTTTGTCCAAAGTGATTATCATTAATTATGCATTAGATCATGAATTCATATTATATTATTATATCTACGCTATGTTATTAAAAGCAAATTGCAAAATGAGATTCAAGCACACATGATTTTGCCTTTTAATCAACTGCAAAAGACCTATTAAATTTTTTACCACATATTTTAATGATTAAGAATGTAAAGTGTGAAAGTTGATGTTTTATTGCAAGTGCCAGGGAAGCAATGTTAACTTAGAAGTATTGTTTAAATAGCACTTATTTTCTTCCAATCACACACACACATTTATAGGGAAATCCCTTCACTCGTTGCCTTTAGTCGGGACCTGTCAGCGGTCAGGACACTTGTTTCTTCACATTTTTGCCAAAGGCACATGATCACACTTGAAAAAAGTTAAGGACTTAGAACTCAAAAGAACAGCAAAAGAATCACAGAATTACAGAACTAAAGAAAAAGATACCATAAGTGTCAGAAACACACCTCCAGGATTCTGTCGTGCTGAGCACTAATTGTTCCACAAGCCAGAGTCACGGGGAGAGTCACTTTACCTGGTTGACTCACTGTTTCTTTCCTCCCTTACAGTAAAACCACATTTGCATCCTCTATTTTCTGGTCATTTTCCAAACAAAGTAAATCACTTTTTCATCTCTGTTTACATGCCACCCCACACCCTACACTGGCAGGCAATCAGGCTAAAGGCTTACTCTGGCTGACATAACATGAAGAAAAAAAAACATTTTAAAGCAGAGCAATTTATTTCCCTCCTCATTTACGAGTTGTCAAATGTCTAAAATTTCCCCAGTTTGTTAAAGATAATCATACTAACCAATTTGCCTGGTGCCTTTCAATGGAGCATCAATTACTTTGCTGCAAGACCTGACCTATTGTATATATCTTAGAATACCTGCCTCCTGGACAAATCCAAGAAGACACAAAGAATCTTGAAAAAGGTATTGAGCAAAGAAAGAGGCATTCAGTGGTCCAGCAATATGACGTATGTGTCCCATTGTCCAGGATCAGACCTGAGCGGCAGACCCGTCTTTGGGAAGGTGGTTCTCACAACCAGCAGGAAAAGCTTCGAGGCAGGAGCTCACAGCCAGCATCCTGACTCTCAACAATACTTGGACAGGCTCGTGCACCTACTTGATAAATGGAAGTGGTCCTCGCTTCTCTCCCAAGCTTGCTGGGTCCTCTTGAATGTTTTTCTTGACTCCTTACCAAAAATTCAATTGGCAGCCAGCTCTCAGTAGACAATGCAAGATGACTTGTTCATTCAATGAACCCTTAATTAGCATCCCATCTTCTTTTGGGGATACAATAGCTTATTTTTACACACTGAATACATTTCTCCCCCTTTTAGGAGAACATAGAAAAAGAGACCAGATAAGTGTGGGTGCTTTCGAATATGAGGTAGGGGAGAGCTGCAAATGTAGTTGTTTCTCAGAGCACAAATTCCTGTTTATATTATTTTTGTGAACAGCTTTTTAGGGTTTCTCTATTGTGGTGCTAACAATGGTATGAAAGAGGCAGAAAATGCAAGGAAGGAAAATGCTCTCTCAGAGATAATATTGTGAAACTACACTAATTGTAGGTAATTCAAAACAGCATGCTATCTAGCAGAATATAACTCCAAATTATCACTATTCTTCTGTTACTAGGCTGATCCCTTCAGTAAAATCCTCTATTAACTTCAAGAATTCATGATTTGGAGGAAAAAAGAAGTTTTCAGGGGGTACTGTGCCTCTTGCAAATGAGTAATGAACAAATCCTGACTCTGAAGATTCTGGACATCGAGCAGTTCTTCATAATCAGTGGCTCATAGTAAAAGGAAAATGCAATGCAGATTCATATTTTTATGATCTTTTTATTTTCTTTGACCCTTCCTCTCACTCCTACCTTGTTAGGGCTTTTTGTATATAATGAAGAAGGAAGTCTGGCTATAGCAGTTGCCTGAAAAAATCTTTTCTAAGTTACTTTTTAAATTCTATGCATTTAAAATTAAAGATATTTTGCTCTGTGAGCTGCATAGACAGAGACGTGTACCATTGCACAGAGAGTGGGTCTAAATGAATGCAAAGAAGATGGTCAATTACATTTGGGTACGTTTAGCGCATGAGAGGGACTGAATGGGTCAGATTTCCACTGTTATTGCTACTCTCAAATATTGCTAACAGGGACAGCAATTTAATATGAAAAGTGCCTCCACAAAAAGGTCATTTAATCCCTTTCACAATCATTTGAGTTAGGCAGGGCAGGTAGCGAATATTACTATTGTTATTATATCATTGAACAACAGAGGAAACTGAAACCCAGAAGTTTTGCTAGGAGACTTTGAGACGATTTCCTGGGGGCTGGGACCCTCTGAACAAATTTCACTTCATAAATTTAATTTGTTCAATCTCTATCTATTATCTGCACATTTGTCTAAAGCTCTAGACATTTATTTCTAGCTACTTAGTAGACTTAACCATCCACAGGTCTTCAGGAGTCCTCAGACTGAACGCGTGAAAACTGGAACTCTCTTCTCTCACGAACCTTCCCTGGCTGCCCACCTAGGTTCGTGGTATCAGCCTCCACTCCGTTTCTCACCAAAAATCGAACCCTCTTTCTATTCCCTCACATTTCATTGGAAACTAAGTCCTGTGTCTTTTATCTCTGTAACAACTTTTTAATTTGTCCCCTTTTCTCAATATACTCCTCCATCATCTTAATTCTGTACCCCATTATCTGTTACCTGGATGGTTATTACAACTTTAACCTATTTCCCTTCTTCCCCTTGCTTTCCTCAAATCCAAACCTTGGATCCTGCCACCAATGATATTCCTGATATACAAATTGCATTTTGTCAATCTATTTCAAAACATCTTTAGGGGTTCCTTGCTGCCTAGGTAATGAAGACAAAGGTTTTCGTTTGTGCGTTTTTAGCACAGTCCTGTATTCTCGGGCACAACGTAACATTCCAGTCTCGTCTCCCTTCGTGCCCTGCTATTCTGTGCTCAAGCCACACCACACTGCTCAGCCCACGCAGGCCCTGCAGTTGCGGTCAGCCTCTGTGGGCTGTTGCTCCACCCACCTCATTCCCTCGTGTGCCCACTCATTCTTCGGGTCCCTGTGATAAAGCTGTAAAGCTTCGTCTGAGCTATTTGATCACATAAATGTAATAAAAGTTAATCTTTTATTTTATCAGATAGAGAAAGGATGGGAATGAAAGAGGGGAAAACATAATATGATTTTTATATGACTTTTTAAGGTTAAATGGTTTGCAAAGTGCTTACTAGGTTGATCAATGGGCTAAATGAGGTTTGGAAGTAAAGGCACATAGCTAACTCAGATGAAAGATGGAAGTGAACACGGAGAAAGACTGTGGCTGAGTATACTTGAGGGAAGTATTAGGTTGAATCACCAAGTGATTTCCTCACTTTACAAAATATAAATTTGGTAGCTTACTGCTCTCTGAGGCCAACAGTGGGTTGCTTGCTTTCTAGTGTCTTACATCATTATTTGGCTTATTTTGTTGGGGCATGGATTAAGTGCATGGATTATTAAGTGCAATATAATTAAGTGCATGAATTTCAGAATTAAACAAACCTGGATTAAAATCTGGCCTCTATCATTCACTAAGTTTGAGTCTTTAGGCAAATGGCTTATCTTCTCTGAGCTTCTGGTTTCTCATCCATCCTATAGGGACAGCAAAACCTACTTGGTAGAGTTAAAGTGAAAATGAACTGAATTGATACATAAACTGTGCTTAGCACGTTCTTTCAGTACATGGGAGTGGGTAGAGGACATCTTCCACAGTATATGCAATGTGATCAGCATCTGTAGCTACTTCCTTTCTTTCCTAGAAAGAGATGACAGGGCACCAGGTGACTTCCAGAGGTGGCCTGAGGAGTCTGGAAATGTGCAAATGCTACCTCACTCGTGGACCAACCCAGCTCCAGCTTTGCAGGTCTGGGCCACTACGTCTTCTTCGGTAATGCCATAGTTCATGTGTAAAAGAGTTTGCACGCTATGTTTTTATGTTCTCTTTCCTTCAAGAGAAATTCCCTTCTTCTTGTGATTTATCTAAATGAAGGAACTCAAATTTAGCAGCAATACAATCGCTTCTCTTTCTTGCAATACAACTGATTTTTCAGCTCCATTTTTAAAGTTTTTGTTTATTCTCATTTTATTAGGAAACTGAGAATATTGAAAAAGTGGAAATTATGTATTTATGTATTTACTAAAAAGTAGAAAGTTTCATGAAAATATAAAGCCTGGGAATTTCTAAAGATAACTCCCCCTTCATTTTTGCGGGAGGAAATGATTTTTGTCTATTCTAAACAATGACGCTTAACACAATTGAAAGTTGGCACATTTGTGGTTTCCTGGTAGATCGGTAAGAGTGTTTTCCTGGTAGATCGGTAAGACATGGAACATTTCCTCTATAGCATTATGTTTACCTCTCTGGAGAGTCAGGATGGAAAGGAATTTTCATTTTAATTTAATGAATAATCAACAATGAAAAAGTCAAAATTTTTACTGTGACATTTGGGATTATGACTGGCTACTGGAAAACACACATAGTAAATTATACATAGACAACATAATATGTTTCACTTTGATATTTCCAGGAGCTATATCCCAGATATTTAAAAGACAAAAGTCTAAAAATGGTAAGAAAAAAATACCTTTCCAAGTCAAAGAGATAAACAAAAACCTTAATCACCCTTTAGTGCGGTCATTATTTTTAAAAATACCTATCTTTCAACAGATCCCCCTGGCTTTCCTGTGGAGAGTGTGGATTCTGAGAGTGGTCCCAACAGGCAGCTCCAACTACGATGAAGTCGAAAATGAACAACAGGTGCTCTGCTCCATTCCAGACCCCGAATGGAGAGTTCTGAGCATCATCAGTATCACACTGAAATACAGATTCAGCTCATTCAGCACTTCGGTTAGAATGACAGGCTTTGTCTTGGGGACAAAAGAGAAGAATTGGGGCTTTGGAATGTTCTCCCCTGGCTCAGACCATCCTTACTATCATCTGTAAAACATGTCAAGCATTACTCAGCCTCTACAGAATGCTTCTGACTGACCAATAATCTTAGCTGCTTCTGTCCTGATGAAAGGAACCCTGGTTTAAGAAGGTGAAGCACTAAAGACATAGTTCTGACATTTTCTATAAAAGTGAACAAATGTATCACCAGGTTAAAGGAATGAAATGCTCGAGACAACAAAAACTGTGACTTAGCTTAGAGCTACTACAAATTATTCCATAATCCTTGGGAGATATTGTTTCACATATGCTTCGCCAAGTGTTAATCCTTAATAAACATGCAATGCTGACAAGTAAGGAATGTTTTCTGTGGAAATATAATTTATTTGTTTCAAAACATTTACATACTTACACTCACATAATTACATAAATTAGAGTGCTTTTCAATGTTCATAATACATGATTTTATTTTTAATTAAAGAAAAAATAGAATTTGTAAGGGCATGAATGAGCTTTCAGAAAACACATTGTGACAGTGTATTGAGAAAATTATGATTCAAACCAAAGTGGGTAGGGGTAATGCATTCTACTCAGAAATGTTGCCAAATCCTGCATAAATTCTGGGTTGTCAGTTACTTTCTTTCATCCCTCTGTAGGTATTATTCAACTGACTTTCGGCTTCTATTTTTACTAAGAAGCCATTTGTTAGTTACTCTAGTTACTAAAATTGTCTGTTTAGACATGGAAATAAAGAACAAACTGACAATGGCCAGAGGAGAGGGGGTAGGGTGGTAACAGGGGAAAGAAGGGGAAGGGTCAAGTCCAAGAACATGCATAAAAGACCCATGGACAAAGACAACGGGCGTGGGGGGAGGATTGAATACGGGAGGTGAATATTCACCTCCCCTGCGTAAGGCAGGGGAGAGTACTGTATTTTGTCGTGTGTAATGTGCTCCCGTGTGTGATGCGCACCCACAATTTTGGCCCAAACCTTCAGGAAAAAAAATCTTTTGTTTTAATTTTTTAATTCAATTATTTATTTATTTATATTTAGAAACAAAACCAGTGATCATATCCCAGGGTATTATTTTACATACAGATATCATTATTGCTTTCTAAGTTATACTTTTAATGCATAAGCATAAATAAAAGAATTAAAAATATTTATAGATACCGAATTAGTACTACTCATGTATAAAGCACATCCTTATTTTTTGCTCAAAAATTTGGTCAAAAATGTGCACATTATACATGGCAAAATATGGTAATGGGGGAAAATGGGGACAACTGTAACTGAACAACAATAAAAAATTAATAAAAAATTGTCTCTGTTCAGTTTCACAGACGTGTCTAGCTGTGGATTTATTGTGAGTTATCTTGGAGGATTTATTGTGCTTTCCAGCTTTGAAAGCTCATGTCTTTCATCAGTTTTGGAAAATCCCTAGTCATTGTTCCCTCGAAGATTACTTCTTTTTTTATATTCTCCTTTTTCTTCTCCCAAAATATCCATTTGACACATATTGGGCATTTAAATATTGTCTTCTCTGTATCAGAAACTCTTTCATATTTGTGGTCATTCTGAGCTTCTAGGTGAGTTCCTTAACTCTATTTTTTTAATCTAGTAAATACTCAGCTGTGTCCAGCCTACTATTAAACCTGCCTGATGAGGTTGTCTTTTAAATAACAGTGTCTATATTGTAACTATTTCTATTACTCATTGGTTTGTTTAAAATTCTCTCTAGTCTTTTTTGATAGTAACTTGCACCTTTTCAAGTTTATTTTATGTTTTGTGTGTTTAATTATAAAAAATATATAGCTTATACCGTATAGTTTCCATTCTTCAAATTTTTGTGGATCTATTTCTATGTTGTTGCTTCTTCTGATTTTTCCTTATGTTGTTTACTTGTGTACCTCATAATTTTAACTTATGAGTTTATGTTTTTTTGGACTTTTTCTGTGGAAATTCTATGAAATATATGCTGAGACTGTATGCACCAAAAAAGTTTTTGCCTTTGTTTCTGGAAAGTGCCACAGAGCATTACCAAGCCAGTACTATAATACTTTTTCTATTCATTACTCCACTTGGCATTTCCTGGTTTTTGAATTCTGAATACTCAAGGGAACCTTTTTATTTATCCCGTGAGAAGCCTGGGCTAAGACAGATGAATTTCCTGTTGTAGTCCTGTTTTGGTAGGCGGGTTTATTTCTGTGGTTCACCTTTCTCTGAGGGCATAGCCCTCGCAAGTGTCCCCTTTGTGGAAGGTCTCAGTTCTGACTCCTGGCTTCTGCAAGTCCAAGTCTTTGTCTCCGTCGCTTGTGTCATCATTAAAGCACAAGTAACCTGTAATTCTCTGGTTTTATGCTTTTTATCCCATTTTTAACTGCTGGGATTTCCTTACGTTTCTTTCATGCTCTGCTGTACCTGTTATTTCATGTTTTACCCAGTATAACTGATTTTGTAAGGGGAGGTCTTTCAGGTTGTCTAGCCTGTCACATTACTTAAGTTCTATGGCTGTAGATACACAAAGAACACAACTTTTAACTTTGAAGAGTCTTTTTTCACCATGAAGTTAAAATGTCATGAATATCAAACAACTGTGCAGGAATTGTCAGTGGCTTAATATGTCTGGCAGATTGAAAGTGGGTGAAACAGCTGAGAACATTATGGGTTATTTTTATTGTGTCACATCAGGTTTTCACATAAAATTCAGAGAAATGCATTTACTTAGTAAACCATGTAGTTAATTAAGTATATACCTTCATCTACTGGCCAAAAAATATACTTTTTTTGCAAAATAAATTTCAGGAAAAAACCCTTCATATACTGTAGCAAAAATAGAAGAAAATAACAAACTTTAAAACACTTACAAAGTGCCATTGTGAGCCTGGATTTTCTTGATTAACTGTTACAACTCACCAAAGGGGTATAAGGGAAAATTCAGTTTTCTTAAATCCTTACTGTCACAGTGAAGCCCTGTCATAGTACTTTTGACAAGAAAACAAACACAAAAGCTGACAAAAATAAGACTGTAAACTATGCCAATAAGAGGACAAAATGCCCTAAAATGTAAGCAGGACCTAGGACAGCACCCTGTGGGAATTACACAATTTTATTTTTATGATGCAAAACACAGAATGAGTATTCTGTTTGTCAGTTAGATCCTCAGAAGGAAATAGAATCTAATTTTGCCTCATTCTTGGACTCTTTTTATAGAGATATTGAGAAAGTTACTTAGCTTTGGTAACTTTCTTCACATTTTTCTTTAAATCTTACTTTCTTAGTGAGGCTCCTCCTGCCCACCCTGCGTGGGCACTGCTGCAGCTCACCCTTCCTTCTCAGCCCCTCCCGACAGCTCAGCACGCCCCATCCTACTCTTTGTCTGTGGTATTTAGCCCATCTAATATTTTTGAACTCGCTCTGTTTATTGGTTTTGTCTGTCACCTCCCACCACCCCCAAGAAGTTAAAATCTACCAAAGGCAGGAATAGTTGTGTGTCTTGTCCACTAGTATATTGTCAACAACTAAAATTGTACAATACTTGTCACATAGTAGGTACAAAAATTACTTGAGATACAAATGAAGAATTTTTATTTCACTGCCTATAAATCAGATGATAATTTGTGGTCCATCATTTCCTTACTGAGACAGGTAGACACAGGTGAGAAATGAGTATTCAATATATATTGATTTTTCTGAAAGAAAGTTGTCATTAACAGAATAACACCAATTACCATTTTGGGAATCATAAAGCAACCTACTGTTTAAATGTCTTCAAATTTCCATCTTAAATCTGTTATTAAGCACATGGCAATTTTTCACATGCAATATCTCTTCTTTAGCAACAGAAAATATATAGCATTTAGTACTTGGGTAAAGGTCATACCTCATTCTTTTCTTTGAGTTTTGTGATCATAACAATCACAGGACTATCTTCCTGCCAAACCATCTGCCAGAAGTCATTCACAGTGTTGATCATGGGGCCTTGCGTGGCGATGAACGCTTTCTCTCTGCCACGGTAGCCCTATTTTCAGTAAAGATACAAAAAATTGGCTTTGAAGTTCATGCCTTCCACTGAAAACTTAAGTAAAATATCTTCAGAACAATATAGCTCTGCTAGTCCAAAAGCAAACAGATTTCCGTAGCTCAACTCACTCCAACACAACAATTCACCTGGCTGTTCTCCCAGGAGTCAAGCATAGCAAATGGCAGTGACCATCACGATGCTTAGTCCTCACCGGAGCACCCCACATGGGGCTCTGAGCCCACAGATGCACAGGAAAGAGAGACTCATTGTAAAAAAACCCACTACCAGAGTTGATTATGGATTATGGATTACAAACAAAAATTGGCTAGTAACCAAGTTAAGTCAAAATTAATCAATTCTAAGGAAAAAAATATAACCCAAATTCCAAATAGTAAGTTGACATGCTCATGAGAAAGAAATAGATATTTATTTACTTACTCGAACATAATTAGCATTAATGTAGGTGCTCAAAGAATCAGTTACATTTTTTGGTCTTAAACACACTCTGCTCAGGGGATCTAATGAAGAAAACAAGAAAGCATACATTAAAGTCTGCTTTCCTAGTTAACTACATCAAATGTATTACTCTTTCCCATGTTTCTCAGAACACCAATGACCAGAACTTAGCAACACTGGTGACTTATACATTGACTGGCTGGCGTGAGTCTGTGTTTGTTGTTGCAGTGTCTGTGTGTCTGTCCTTCGATGCATTTGTGTTTACTGAAGGACTTTGGGGCCCATCTTGACCCCTGTTCCTGACATGAATCTGACCCATAAGCCTGAGATGGTGAGCTTATCCTTCATGCCATTTGTTGTGGGTTTGTGATTATTGACCTCATCTCTCATCCATGCTCTTTTTCTCATTCTTTGGGTTTGGAGTTTGCTCTGGATTTCCCTGCTCTTGTCTCCCTTGTGTCCTGCCCAATGGCAAGCATTTTCTCTGAGCCAAATCCATTCTCACTGCTTGGAAGAAGCTGTCTTCACTTACCATGTGTGCGTTCACTGACAGCAGAAATACCCGATATAGCATAGATGATTGTCTTCAAGTCTAAAACCACTTTCCACTAAGAAGTTGAGAGGCTCTTCATGAACCACAGCATTGTGAAAAATACGGTAGTTACTTTTACCAACATTTACATGAAAGAATTAAGATCAAATCATCCCTTTATAATTTCTTTAACATGGTATACTCTCGAGTCTCTTCAAGGGAAGAATGGAGATTTTTAAATTCTCTTTCTGTGTGTGTGTCTGTATGTGTGTGTGTGTGTGTGTGTGTGTAAACATGTCTATGGTATTGATATAAATGGTACCTTTCATTTTCCAAAAAGCAGTTTTATCCATTCCTCTGTAGCAGTTGTTCTATTGTTCTTCTTCTCCAGGCAGGTAAATCCCATTGGTCCTACCTACCTCCTCATCTATAATTTAATCCTTGTGTGCACTCCAATCTATCCTAACTCTATTCTGTGCAGACACTGCTCTTGCTTATGCCACTCCTGACCCTTTTGTTACTAAACCCATGTCCTCTCTGTGGCATTCAAAACATATTGACCATATATTTGTTGGCAGCTCTCTCTTCCCTTGGATTCTGGGTCACTACATTCTATTTTCCTGTTCAGTCACAGCATTCCCTCGCCCAAATGTCATTCTTGGACCCTGATGGCTACAGCAGTATTCGCCGAGTGCTATCTGTAATCATTTCATCTGCAACACATAGAACTAGTCATATAATGTACAAATGAGACTATCTTTAGACAAGAAGGTTCAGTAATCAAATAAATACAGGAAATATTGAATTAAGCAAAGTTGAACTACATTCCTTTCAGAACTTCTCAAGGTCTTTATTATGCTCATGTATTTTGTGAATATCCAAGAAGGTATTAGATAAAAACTTATTTGTCCATTGGAATACTTACAATTTAGACAGCCTAGAACAGCATTACTCAAGACAACTTTCTGTGATAATGGAAATGCCTCTCTCTGTTCTGTCCATAATTGTAACCACTAGCCACATGTGGCAATTGAGCATTTAAAATGGGGCTAGTATGAACTGAGGGACTAAAGTTTTAATTTTAATTGATTTAAATTTAAATTTACATAGCCATATGTGGCTAGTGGCTGCTCTACACAGCAGTGCAGACCTAGAGGCTGGAATCCACTCCTTAGCGGGCCCAGGAGGCCTCCATCCTTTTCCCACAGCCCCATCACTTTCCCACACGGACCATATGCTCCCTTTATACAGACCTAGGGAAATCTCTCAAATATTCCATGTTCTTGCAAATTTTATGCGTTTTATTCCTCTGCCTTCTCTGTATGCTAAAACTGTCCTCATTCTTCAGAGTTCAGTTCAAGAAATATCTTCTCTCTGAGGCCTTTCCTGGACTTCTCAGAGAGAATTAGGTGTTCCCTTCTTTATTCAGGCTCACTAAGCCTCATTTTAGTATTTATCATCTTGCATTTCAGATACTTAAATTTCTGCCTTCCCTCAATGGATTGCAATGAACCCCTTGAGTGCAAGAACTATATTTAATTAACTTTTGTATCCTTTGTGATTTTTGTTTGGTGTGTGGTTCGTAGAATGTTTAATATAAGAATTAATTTCTATTAAGAAGAGTAAAACACTGCTTTTGACTTTCTATATTTTTTCTTTTCTTAACAAAGGGGACAGGAAAACTTCCATTCCTTTTCAGTATCCACTGATTGTTAGAAGTTTTCACAGAGTCTACATCGTTCAGAGTTGAAAAAGCCTATTTCCTTCAATTTTTATAATGTCTGCAATGTATATAATTTATTTGACCCTATAAACTGCTTAGAAACAGGTCCCTATCAAGCTAAATTAAGTTCATGCTAAAAACTGATAATTTATACTATTTCTAAGTACTTAAAGGTTTCCAATTACATATTTAAAAAAAAAGAATCAGCCCTGGCTGGTGTGGCTCAGTGGATTGAATGCTGACCTGCAAACCAAAAGCTCACCAGTTCAATTCCCAGTCAGGGCACAGTGCCTGAGTTGCAGGCCAGGTCCCCAGTAGGGGGTGCTCAAGAGGTAACCACACATTGATCTTTCCCTTTCTCCCTCACTTCCACTCTTTCTAAAAATAAGTAAATAAAATCTTTAAAAAAATAACAATACAACATATGACTGAGTAGGAGAAAATGAAGATTTCCAACCAAAGCATTATAAATGTTATCTTGGATTAATAAAACAGCCAAAGATTATAAATATTGTTATTATCAACATTTTAATGTGATTATTTTCATCACTACTGTTATAATTTTTCATGCTATGCATTTAAGTGTATATATTAGTCAAATTCACTATAATAATTTTTATCAAAACAGATATTTAAGTGTATATATTAGTCAAATTCACTATAATAATTTTTATCAAAACAGATATTTCTTTTTAGCATATATATTTAGCAATATATATGCTAAATATTTAGCAGACCATTTATAATACCTCTGGGCAGTATCAATAATAATTTCAAATATTAATTAAACACTGGTCATTTTTCCTGTCTCTCTTCTGTTCCTTTTTATTTTCTTATTTCTCTTCTCTAGTCTTTTTTTTACCCCTCCTTCTTTCCCTTCTTTTTTTCTTCCTGCTCTTTCCTTTCCTCCTTTCTGCCTTTACTTCCTTCCTCCCTTCCTTCTCTTCCTCTCCTCCCTTCTTCCCTCCTTCCTGTTATTTTTTTTCCTCTCAACAAATTATTGAACACATATAGATTTGGAAAAAGAATACATAAACTTTCCCACACTAGTCTCTTTAAAATACCTTCTGGCAATCTTAAGTCTTCTATTTAACAGACAAAATGGTACCTGGATCCTGGTATTTTGATTGATACCATATACAATTTTGTCAAAGGTTATTTTCTGTGTTTAAGATTTCTTCTTCTGGAAAAAATGTATTTGAACTTTGAAGTCAAGAGAAGAAACGATTAGATGAGGGACAAGTGTATCACTGCTAGGGCAAGGGCAGGGCTGAGAGGAATGGGATTGCTTTCATATATGTACTTAAGATAAATGGGAAATGGGAGAAAAGGCAGGGATTGGCCACACCTGCAAGATGATTGGGAGTCATCTTCAAATTTGCTGCAAGAGAGAGAAGACTCTAGCTCTGCATTGCTTAATATGGTAGCCATTAGACACATGTAGCTTATTCAATTTAAGTTAATTAAAATAAAATAAAATAAAATTTAAGAATCAGTTCCTCGGGTGCACTCATTATACGTCAAGCACTCAGTTGCCACAGGTGCCTTGCGGTTACCTCGGTGCAGAGCTAAAGCAGTTCCATCATCGCAGAGGGTTTAGTGGACAGTGCTGGTCTTGGCAATGGAAGATAGTGATGACGTAGAAGCCCGTTTCTTAAGACTCATGCGAAAATTAAAAAAGAAAACAAGGCTCTTGAATATGTTTCTTTTCCAACTGTAAATTTTTTACCATATAGATAGTGTCCCTACTTTCTGAAATTGGCTCTGGGCTTAATGATGGATTCATTGTTTTTGTTAGAGAAGAAAAGGAGGCATTAACATTAGCTGAGGGCTTCCTATTAGTTGGAACTTTCCTAGGAATACCACACTTACTGTCATTTAATTCTCCCTTTTGTCCTTAGAGTAGTATCATTATCACTGTTTTAAGAAATAAAGGAGGATGACATAGGAAGATTAAGTAGCATGCCTTAAATTGTAAATGTTTGGCTAGGGTAGGAGATCAAATCTAACTCCAATATTTTGCTGTAGTCACATAACTTGTCTTAATGAGTAGTTAACTTATTTGCATATCTATTCTGTTCTATGCAGTTAATATAATAAAAAGGAAACATAATTTAAGTAGAAAACATTATCAGGCATTAAATTTTTAAGTATGAAATGATGGCCTAAACAAGTAAGGTTCTTTAATTTTATCTACATTATTTTACATTGGTATAAATAAATGGACTGCATGAAAGACATATACATAAAATTTATTATTATTATACTTCATTGTTGTACACATAATTTCACATTAATATATGGTAGGTTTTTCCCCCAATGCTTTTGTGATTTAAGATGTAGACATATCTTCATCACTAATGTTTGTTTATATTGCAAAATAATTTGATATAAACTTAACCTTAGCCCTTTACTCTACCAGTTAAGAGTGTTCTGAGCTAGGCTGGCACTGTCCTTAGAGAAACAGCTATAATTAAATTGGTTCTTGGCCATCCATATTTCTGCTACAAAACATCCTCAAAATTATATAATCTCACTATTATGTACAAGCTGATGAGCTTCTAAACTTAAAATTTAATTGAATATAAATGAATAAACAAAACAGAAACATACTCATAGATACAGAGAACAGACTGATGGCAGCAGAGGGGAGAAGGTCTGGAGGCACTGGGTGAAAAAGGTGAAGGGATTGAAAAGTACAGATTGGCAGTTACAGAACAGTCATGAGGATGTAAAGTACAGCATAGGGAATATAGTCAAGAATATTCTAATAACTATGTATGGTGCCTTGTGGGTACTGGAAATATCAAGGGACCACTTTGTAAAGTATATGATTGTCTAACCGCTATGCTGTACACCTGAAACTAATACAAAATAATACCGAGCTTTAAAAATGTTTATTGTAGCCTTGGCTGGTGTGGCTCAGTGGATTGAGTGCCACCCTGTGAACCAAAGCATTGCTGGTTTGATTCTCAGTCAGGGCACATCCTGGGTTGTGGGCCAGGTCCCCAGTCCCCAGTTTGTGCATGAGAGGCAACCACACATTGATGTTTCTCTCCCTTTCTTTCTCCCTTCCTTCTCCTCTGTCTAAAAGTAAATAAATAAAATCTTTAAAAAACATTTATTGTAGATCAAAATAATAAAAACAATCATGAAATTTAAAATCTTAATTTGCTAATTATTTTATATAATATGTCAAACTAATCTCATATTACCATCTAAAATAAACCTTAAAAAACAACTTTGCATATTTATTCTAGTCTTTTTCTGGTGGTTTTCAACCAACAGTGCGGCTAGTCCAAGCCATATTTACTAAATTACGGTTTGTGCAACAGGGTGTGGGTGTGATATTCAGAGTACAGACATTTTTAACAGAAAATCCATCATTTGCCACATCAGTTGTCAGCACAGGTGCCCTGGCTCAAGAGACGCACCCAGTTCTGGGAATGGAAAAGCGGACACAGGACTGTGAAGCAGTTGTCTGCTATCATCTGTGCAGGAAATAGAGATGGCTGAACTTTGAAATAATCCTAATAATTTTCAAACCCTTCTGAGGTTTAGATGGGTTAGTATCATAACTAGAATGGATGTATGTGCCTTAGTTACCTATGTTTGGTAAATTTTAAATTAAAAAGTCTTAACAGAGAGAAAGACATCGATCCTAACACACACCAGCTTTATCCCATTCGGCCAGTTGTAGTTATAAAATACCTTTCACAGTGACTGTCCCTAGGGTAAACAGATTGAACTGTACGGACCAATTAAAAACAAGCTGTAGCAGAGTGACTTTAACAGTATGTTTCCAAGTCCACCAAAAGGAAAGCCCAGAGATACCATAGTTCTTGCTATTACCATAAATATTGAAAATTTGCTGTATTATGAGTGAATCAATGGACTGAATTATGAAGACTGCACTCTTTCAATGTCAATATTAAAAACAAATCTTTGTGGTTCTGTTTTTCCAGAGCTTTTGCCATGAGATGTTTATGATTTTGCCAAAACCCCAACTATATCTGTTTGTTTATTGATTCAAAATGCCACTTCCTCTCCAAAGGGTTTTTGCCACTCTAGTCAGAATTAATTACTCAGTCCTACATCACTTGGGCCAGATCTCTATTCTGGCTCTTATTACATTGATTGTAATTACTCATTTACGTGTCTCTCCCCTCTAGCTTATGTCCTTTTTGATCTCTGTTCCTTACTCCTTGCTAGCTCCTGACACACAGCTCATATCTGAACATGGATAAAATGCGTGGAGCTAAATTTAGTTTTCACGTAGTCTATAGAGGTGTTAGTCAAAGCATGGTCCTGGTGTCATCGGAATGAGAATCACCTGAGTGTTTGCTAGAAGTACAGATGGCTGGGCCCAACAGAAGACCTACTTCAACAGAATCCTCAGGGCAGGGCACAGGACTCTGGAGTTTTAATGAAGACTCTAGATAATTGTTATGCAAATTGAAGCTTTTTGATAACAGCTTTATTGAGATATAATATGCCTACCTTACAATTCACCCATTTAAAGTATGCCATCACAGAGTTTATTTATTTATTTCTATTCACAGAGTTTGCAACCATCACCACAATCAGTTTTACAACATTCTTTTTTTCCCTTTTTAAATTGAATTTATTGGACTGACACTGGTTAACAGAATTATACAGGTCTCAGGTGCAGAATTCCATAACACATCATCTGTACACTGTACTGTGTGCTCAACACCTCAAGTCTCCTTCCATCACCATTTATCTCCCCTCTATCCTTCTCTACCACCCCCAGGGCCCCCACCCCAGGCAGTCCCACACTCTTGTCTGTGTCCATGAGTTACATTTTCTTTATTCCAAAAAACCAACTCCATACCTTCTAGCAGTCATTTCCTATGTCTTCCAACACTAGGCAATCACTAACGTAGTTTCTGTCTCTATAGATTTGTCTATTTGGACACTTCATATAAATAAAATTATACAATGTAAGGTCTTTTGTGATGAATTCTTGCACTGAACATGTTTTCAAGGTTCATCTGGGTTGTAGCATGTATCAGTGCTTCATTCCTTTTTATTGCTAAATAATATTCTGTTGTGTGAATATACTGCATTTTATTTTCCTATTCATCAGTTGATGGACATTTTGGTTGTTTCCACTTTTGGGGCTATTATATGCTGTTAAAAATTTATGTACAACTTTTCTGTGGACACATATTTTCATTTCTTTTGGGTATATGCCTAGGATCAGGTTGCCTGAGTCATACATTAGCTCTAGGTTTTACCTTCTGAAGAACTAGCACACTGTTTTCTAAGTAACTGTGCTTTTTACATCTCTCCTGTGAAGATATGAGGGCTCCAACTTCTCAAAATCCTTACCAACACTTCCTATTATCTACCTCTTTTATCATAAGCATGTGGATATGAAGTGGTATCTCATTGTGGTTTCCAATTCCCTGATGGCTAATGATGGTAAGCATCTTTTCAAATGCTTATTGGCCAGTTGTATGTCTTCTATGGAGAATGTCTATTCAAGTTCTTTGCCTGTTTTTTAAATTGGGTTATTTGGTTTTCTTAATTGAGTTGTAAGAGTTCTTATATATTCTAGATATAAGTCCCTCATTAGATGTATAATTTACAAATGTTTTCTCCCATCTTGTAACTCATCTTTTTATTTTTGGTGGTGTCCTTTAAAGTACAAAACTTTAATTTTGACAGTCAATTTATCTATCTTTTTCCTTTTGTTGTTTGTACTTTTGGTGTCATATATAAGAAACCATTGACTAATTCAAGGCTCTGAAGATTTACATGCATTTTATACCAAGAGTTTTATAGTTTTGAATTTTACCTTTAGGTCTCTGATCCATTTTGAGTTAATATGTATGTGGTGTTAGGCAGGGTCCAATTTTATTTTTTTGCATATGAATATCCTGTTGTCTCAATATCATTTGTTAAAAGTCTATTCTTCCTTCCATTGAATTAACACCCTCAATGAAAATAGGCTACAATGTGTGGTACAATACAATTTTAGAACCATGTATCTCCTAGAGCTTCGAGCTCACCATTATGATAAGAGTCATGCAAGATAAAGTTTTTATAGTTAGACCATTTTAATGGTTACTAGTCTTGGTATTTGTTTGCAACTCCAATTCTGGTGCGAATGTGGAAGTTGTGATGATGGGAAATGGTGAGGCAAGGGTAAGTGGGGGAACGCTTGCACTTTACAACGCAAACTGGTTGATTCCAGAAACTTACTTGGCAAAATGGTCTTATAGCGATTTTTCGTTCCATGACGTGGAATGTCAATTTCCTTGGGATCCACAAAGTTCATTGGTATTTCCTGCAAAAATGAATGATATCAAATTAGTGCATCTAATGCTTCCACAAAGAAAATTTTCACAGGGGGCATCTGATCGGAAGCCCCACTGCACTTCAAAGTCTTCATAAATAACAGACTGCCACCTCTGGTCCGCCAACACCCTTCCTTTCACAAACATATCAGCTGCACCCTGGTAAGCTGACTCCAAGAAACAGTTTTCTGTGTTAGAAAGCATTATTTTGTATGTAGTCATTTAAACAACATACCAAACTTGGCTTAGATTTTAAGAATACTGTTCTGCATAATTGCTGAAAATATATATAAACAGGAAGCCAAAAATTGATATTTTAACAGTGTATTCAAATTTTTTCAAATCTTTATGTAAGTTCAGTACCCAAAATTTCTCTATCATGAATTCTCTTTTAACATTAATTGCAACTCTTTTAAGATTATTAAAACATCCCTCCCTAAAATGGTATAAATATAAAGGGGTTTTTTTGTTGATTCAAGTAATGACAGCATGATGCTTTTTTGTATTAAAGAATGGTCTGTAATTATACTCTTCCTATAGTGCTTGTCAATGCAATACTTCCAGTGAAGGGCATCCACAGTTTTCTCTCACTTAACAAGACTGTAAATATTCTTATTCAGCCAGAAGACTTGTCATGTGCCCTAAATAACCAGAGAAAGCAACCGGAGCAGAAGAGGCTCTGTGGACATGCCCGAGACCCAAGGGGGAGCATCTGCAGCTGGCTGCAGAAAAAACCAGGAAGCCTCTTTTCAAACGGGTTGAAACAAATATTTAAGTATTTGATTATACAAAGTGTTATGTTCTTTAATTTAAAATTCCACAAAAGATTGCTGATAAGATTAATGTGAAATAAAATAACTTTTATCTCTAGATCACATAAAATAATATTTTTGTTACTTAGATGTTCTCCACTGGAAAATATAACTCAAAAGCCAAATATTTATTGAAATGGAGGTATCTATAAATTCATTCAAATTGCCCTAAATTTCAGTCAAGCTAAAAACTTGAGGAAACTTTGACTATCTTACGAGTTTGAGACTCAGCCTGTAAAGAGGAGTAGCATACTTTTAAAATATCATTTTCTGAACTTGCACTATTATAGAATTTATGATATTTATCCCTTCTGTCTGCTGTAACTAAACATGAAAATTCTCAGTCCAAGTTACCAAATAAGCAAAATGGTGGAATAGTCAGTAGAAACCACATGTTCATGTCAGGTGATTTCAAAAAGGTCAGCCTGTTTGGCAAAGCCACGGAGCAGGTGACATCTTTATGCCTCCTGTGTTCCTTCCTGTTTTCTGACTCTCACTGAGAATTTGTCATCTTCCAGCATTATCTCTCTCCTTGGTACTCTGTGTCGGCCCCATCTTTCCTTTATGGGAAGGGTTTATCTTAAAGAACAAAGACTCTCTGTGATTCTAGAAAAGAATAATGGATATACCTTTGGCTAGTTGTGTGATCACTGACTGGATGCTTTATCTCTCTAAGTCTCATTTTCTTTATATGTAAAAATATGACACTACACAGTCTGCTTTAAAAAACTTCACTTTGTATTTTACTTTAAACACTCAATGATCATCAATGAGGCTAATAGTAAATCTAATCCATTGCTGGATCTTTCGCCATTAAAGTGGTTGCAAACATCTAAACTAACATCGAATGATCAATTTATTATTCTCAACAATTATGGCTTAAGATATACCACTGATTTAAGATGCCAAGTGATCCATAAAAAGAATATTCCCCTCGGGCAACAATTAGACCAAAGAAGGTCTAATCTGTCTACATGTTCTGTGACTAGAAATGTGTTTTCATGAATTAAGTTATCATTGGCAACACTGATGAGTCATCATCATTTTTAGCTGAAACCCACAATCATTTTAGCCCACATTTGTTCCTCTCCCGTGTTCATTAAAGAGCACCCTGTTGCTTGAGGTAAAAAACTAAGGTACTATCCCTGTCTTTCCCAAACAGTGATAGCAAGACCATTACTTCATTCTGGAATGCTCTTTTCTGCCCAGCTCGCCCTGCCATTCCTTTGCCTGGTCATCTCCTACATAGTCTGTCTCAAGTCAGTTACCACTGACTTGAACATCCTAGTTTGAGTACATCAGTAGTTGATGAGCTTCAGGGTGGATCTAAAACCCTTGCACTTAACCTTGTGAACAGTAACCATTTGTTGAATGTTCAGTGGAGGGTCATACTATTTTATTGTGTGTGTCTAGTGCCTAGTTTATCAAAATACCTCATGAAGGATGAATAATACACAACAGGCTCACCATGAATTCACTTTGGAGTAAATGTGAACTTGCCACGACGTCCCTCAGCTGTGATCTTGTGAGAATGCGGCTGGCTGACTGAAGATACTCCATTGCAACCTTCTCCCGTGGGGTTGGTATAGCCACAAAGGGTTCAACATTCCCCAGGCTACTCATGTCCAAAGTCAGAGACACATTGGACCCTCGTCTACATTGGAGAAAAATGTTATTAAATTTAAACACTGCATGAATTATTTTGATTGCACAAAACTGTCTTTCTGTACCTATACACAATTCAGTGAGTACTTTTGCAGAAAGAAGGACCAAATACCTTTTGTTCTTATGGCACCATAGTTGAGTATAGCAATTATCTATAGTTTCTTTATAAGAAACTGACAATTTCATTGTTGGAAATAACTCTGAATTGAAAAAGTGCACTATAATTTATTAATTGATATATTATAGAAATAATAGGATGGCTAGTCATAGTAAATGAAAGTTTTAGGAAAAGTGAATATCACATTTGAATTGAGGAATCAGGTATAACACAAAACCAACACTAGTTATATGTATGTCTGAGAGTCCTATTTATAAATCATACAACTCTCTGATATTTTTGACACGAATATTCTGTAGTCTTGATCTTACTGGACATGGAAAGCTTGGAGGGGAAAGAATCCTTTTATTTTAGTTCAAATTATTGCCATTGAAAAATAATTTAAAGGTTTAAAAAAATATATATATTTTTATAACTTTAAATGAATCCTTGAAAGATTGTGTCTGCATTCTCCATTTATGTATGTATGTATATATGTATGCATGTGTGTATATATTTGCACATGTATGTATGTGTTTATTTAACTCCATGATAAGCCTATAAGGGGCGGTGGAGATCCTGAGTGACACTGTGTCTTCCCTCTGTAATTTTTCTCCTTTTGTTGGGAGGTGAGGTAGGACTTTGCCAGCCCTACCTCACCTCCCAACAAAAGGACCCTTGCACACTGAACAGAAAATATGAATGCCTCTTACCACAAACATTAGCTGTGTGGAACCCAGGAAAAACTATAAAATAGACTGAGGGTCAATGTCAGAGATTGTGTTAACAAGAATTGTTCAATTGAAAGAGGCCTAGGTGTGTCAGGTGATTACATCTGGTGCCAAGGGGTTGGTGTCCCATGGAAAAGGAGAGCAGGGTAAAATAAGGCAGGACAAGTGGGAATAACAAGAGTAAGAGTAGATAGTAGGCCCGGCAGAGGATTTCCTGTGAATGACATTTTACATGCTTATTATAGAGTACTACATCAGAAAATATTCAAACCCGGCTGGTGTGGTTCAGTGGATTGAATGTAGGCCTGTGAAACAAAGGGTCACTGGTTCAGTTCCCAGTCAGGTCACACGCCTGCATTGTGGGTAAGGACCCTAGAAGGGAACATTCGAGAGGCAACCACACATTGATGTTTCTCTCCCTCTTTCTCCTTCCCTTCCCCTCTCTCTAAAAATAAATTAATAAAATCTTTTAAAAAGAAAAAAGAAAATATTCAAGAAGCTAGAGCTTAATTTTAAACAATAGAAAATTATTAGAACATACAACAAAAAATCTCATTAAACAAAAACATATCAGTTCCTTCCTCCTATGTGTCTGCCTCTGATTGCAGCTTTGGTGCCATTCTATAATTCGATGTTATGTTGTCATTTTTGTTCATTTCTAAATGGTTTGTAGTTGTGGTTTTAATCCCCGCTTTTACTTGATGGTTACTTAAGTGTTTGCACTTACTTTTTTCCTAGTGGATTTGCCAAATCCTGAGATATGTATGTGAGTCTTTCACAATAATTGTGTTTGTTTTTTCCCTTTATTTCTATTAGTTTTTACTTTGCATATTTTAAATATTGCATTCCTTGAAAGATTCATAATTATGTCTTCATTGTATATTTTATCAATATTAAATATTTTATTTTTTTAAGAGCTTTGATTCTTTTTTTTAAAGATTTTATTTATTTATTTTTAGAGAGGGAAGGGAGGGAGATAGAGAGAGAGAGGGAAACATCAATGTGCAGTGGGGGCCGTGGCCTGCAACCCAGTCATCTGCCCTGACTGGGAATCGAACCTACGTCACTTTGGTTTGCAGCCCGCACTCACTCCACTGAGCTATGCCAGCCAGGGCTAATATTAAATATTTTCTCATTAATTTTATGTCTGGCCTCACATCTGACTTTTAAATAAATTAATATTGACATTCTGGCTTTTTGTGGCATGTTCTTTGCCAAACCTTTTTCCCCTATTATTGTTTTTTACTCCTTTGGATCACTGCATTAGAGAGTATTGGACAGCATTCTGGACACCCATCAAATATCACCTGCCAGTGGGAGGGATGTTTGCCCTTTTCACTTTTGGAGTGTGTGTGTGTGTGTGTTGGTGGTGAGTGATGGGGCTCCTTATTTTGGGGCAAAAGGTAAACAACTGAAGAGGAGCAGAGACCGACTCTGCTATTGGGTTGAGAATTTTAATCCATTTTTCATGGGAAAGCAGTATTTAAAGTTTCTCAATCCAATTCTCCTGGCCTTTAAATTGGCAGAAATTCCTTCCTGATTCTGATAATAGTTTGTTTATTAGTTTTAGTTTTTAGTGTATTTGTGAGAATCTGTTTTTTTCTGGTTTCACAGGTATTTTTGTGAGGAGTTGGGAGAGGCTGCTGAAGGGATTGCCAATTGCACGCCACTTTAAACCATTACTCTATTCAGTCAATCTTCAGTTCCAAAAGTCAAAAGTATCTGCAATGTGTCAGCCAAGTGACACCCGGGGCCACAGTGGTTTAGTAGAAGGTGAGGTCTTGTCCATTCAGAGTGCTCGGGGCACATGCTTGAAGGAGGGGGCCTTTGCACTGGGCCTTGAGAGGAAAAGCTCAGTGGGCACATTTTGGGTCGAGGGTTATTTCTGACAGAGTCTGGCAGGAGAAAAAGTGTGGGAACAGGAAATGATAAGACATCTTTGAGAAATAGCGTATAAGCATTTTTTTGGAATTGAGGGAATAGGTTATGTGGAAGAGATAAGAGAGAGGCAAGAATCATAGAAACTGTAAGACCAGAAGAAGTCTGCCCAAACCCAGAAGAGAGAATTCAGAACATCAGGTTATAGCAACCTGTTTTGGCTTCCCACAGCATACCCAGCCCACACCTGGGATTAAAGGGGGATCTCCAGCCTAATGTCCATCTGATCTAGTGAGTTAATTTCGTAAGGGCTCTGTGATAAACTGAGAAAAAACCATGAAAGCATTTTCAGGTAAACTAACTTACTAAAGGAAGAATGACTTTTGTCCAGCAAGAGAAGAAAGAAAGGAAACTAATATTTATTAAACACCAGTTATTCGCCAAGCACTGTTCTAAGCACTTCGCATATGGTACTTCAATTTTCACCACCGCTGAGGTATTACTTTCACCCATTACACAGGTGAAGAAATAACTAATTTAGGAACACAATAGTGGAGCAAACATTTAATTCAGCTTTGAATTTAAAACTTTGGTAGGCTATGTCTGCTTTGTCACCCAAAAGCAAGGGGAGGGTGGGTAGGTTATGTTAGACCATACAGTTCCCTCTATGAAGTCAGTTGTTGGGGGGAAGGTCAGTATTTCTGAGGTATACTGTGCAAGCAATACAACATTCAGGGGTAAGAATTCGGTCTTTGCAATCATGTTTTTCTGGGCTGCCTCTCCCAGTCCCTGTGGTAGACCTTTGGTCAGGCTATTCATCCTTGTTTCAGCATCTGCAAAGTTACGCCTATCATTAAATTTAAGTAAGAATGAATAAAGTTCTACATAACTTTCACCTACTGTTTCTCTCAGGGATCTATTTTAAGAGATCTTCACATAAACTTGAAATTGTTTATACTGAGATTAGCTTTAACATTTGGAAAACAATGGATGGAATCTACACATCTGTTACTAAAGAAAAATACATCCTTCTTGATTACCTATTTATCTTAAAATTTCCCTTTATTGTGACAAATCCATTTCCCCTGAACCCTAAACAATTCCTGAGCACTTCACCTCAACACCTCGGACAATGTCTCCAAGTTCAATTATGAAGTTAAACTTGCACAGGCTGTTGACCTTAGAGAGAGCCTTTTCCATGTGGTGGCCCTTGCATGTTAAGTGCTCTCCCATCCTGGCTGTGAAATGTTACCCCAGGGTGTCGTTACCTTGGAAAAATCTCTGCTTTGGTTAATTCTTACTTTCAAGGAGCAAACAATATTTTTAGGTTTATTGAAATACAGTGGAATTTAGGAAACTGTATCAGTAAAATTGACTTAAAAATTTGGAAACTTCGTCATGTCTTGTGCTTGGAGAGAAGAGATTAAATATACATCCATATAGATTTTAAAGGGTTACTTTTTCATTATAAAAACAGCATGCTTATTGTAAGGAATTTATATAATCTAGAAATTTTAAAAAAGGGATTAAAATCACTCAGTCACATAAACTTCATTAGCATTAAAAATGACTTGAATTTTGCTATTTTATAAGTGGTAATGGTAGTGGTTTATTGTTTTAATTTTTCTGCCTTTGGTGAGAAATACATTTTCACATGCTCATCCATTTGTTGCTCATTATCTTTGAGAATTGTCCTTGCTCTTGCTTAATGTTTCTATTTTGGCATTAATGTATTTATTATTGATTACTATTATATAAGATATTAATTATTTTTCAAACTTATCCATTGCAAATATGCAGTTTATTACTGCCTTAAAATACTAAGGATTTTTTAAAAGTTACATTTATATTTATTTAAACATATTTATCTTTTCTTATGTTGGTTCTTACATCAGTTAACTTCTTCTGGAAGTTAAGATTTTTAAAAAGTTAAACTTTTAATGTATTTGTAATTTAGTTTGGGATATAGTAAAGGTGAGAGTCACCTAGGTGTTTTTTTTACCCCCAAATAAATTACCAATAATTCTAACACAATTTACTGAACAATCTTGAGAAGGGCTAATCTTTTTATATATGAGAATATTAAGTTTTTAAGTAGCATCACTGGCTAATGATCTGGAGAAAAAAATAACACTTTACTGAGCTGAGAGAACATGAATTTGTTCCATAGCACTCGTGAACCAAGATAGTAAGCAATGAGGATAGACTCAAGAAGACATTTTAAAAATAACACAAATATAAGAATTTAAAAGAAAATTCAAATTAAGACACAGGAAAAAATCTAAAAGATTTAGAGAAAAAAATTAATGGAAATATTGAGAGACTTGAACCTTTAATAAAAACAGATTGTAGAAAACAAGAACACAAATTCTTACTAAGAACTTTGTTTCCCTTCTGTTGTATAACTCTGGACACGCTGTTTAAACATTTTTTTTATGTCTCATGATTGCTGCTGGACAAAAGGGAACATAATAAAAAGCTTTATCAAGCTCCCACTGTAGCACCAATTATTATTTATGCCAAAAAATAAATAAGAGAGAGGAAATTCAAAAGATATCAATGCAAACAATTGGAGGAAAAAGCAAATTCTTAAGGAAAGGTAAAAGGAATGCAATAAACAGCATGCTAATTACAATTAAGTAAAAAGGAAAACATGGATAAATATTATGGGCCAGGGCCACACATCAATTTCAGCAAAAGAATACAAACAACTCTCTGTTGAAACTGTTCAGTTCTACATTACTGCTCCTAATGACCAAGACGTGGGAAGAAAAAAACAGCTGAAACAAATACAAGAGCACTACATGTGAGTGCTGGTGTAACTAAAAACAACCTAAGCATTTATTTTCCTGGTAGTTGGAACTGTGTTAGGTTTTAGCAGTGGGATTTAGGCAGATGGGATTCACTTTCCAGCCTGTGGCCATGAGCTCTAATTCTCAGATCTGGCTGATCCTGTAGCAGTACGTTGGCCGCTGCCAACAGTAAGACTTCAAGCCCGGCCCCTCTGAGTACCCAATAAAGAACGGAAATGGGAGTCAGAGGATAAAATAGAACAACTGATCATTTTGCCTGTAGTCCAGGAAGATGTCCTTTGGAAACTGTTGGATTATGGAATTAAGTTTCAGTGGGAAATGGTGGCAGCTGCTTATCTTGAAGTACTTGAAACCAGAACAGAAAAATAAGCGTCAAGAATTATTAAAAACAAAATTAGTTCAACATGTAAATGGATTTGATCTTTCAGAGCTTTTCCAATTGTAATTCTTTTTTTGTTGTTCTGTGAAAAATACCCATAGTTCATTCAGATCTGTCTTTATCAGTATACACATCCAACTTTACAGGGTGAGAAGTTAGAAGTTTAATATTGACACCCTTTCCAAATCTGAAATGTTGTGAGACTAAGACCTTTAGTCCAGCCTTTCCTCCTGATGTGTTATAATCGTAATGGTCACAAATTTGACAATCCTGCCTTAATCATAATGTGAGCTTAACCTCATCCCTCAACTTGATTTTTCTTACTTAATTTTGCTGATTCAATTTTCCCACAAATTTAGTATTCTAGGGGACTTCTAATTAAAAAGAAAAAGAAAAAAATAGTTTTTACTTATTTGCATAACAAGTAAGCAAAAAATTGTGTAATTTCACTGGCCTCCAGTTTCTTTGAAACTCCAGATTCTATCACTTTTAAATTCCAAGAGTAATGGTATTTCATCAATCATGTGCTGTTTCTCTTTTTCTATCTTCAAATAAATTATATATAGTACTAATGTCTTTCTGGATCTCTTGACAGAATGAGAGAATAATAAAAAAAAAGATACAGAGTACTAGGAAAGTTAAATTGTGACGTAAATTCAAAGCCCTTGGAAAGTTAAATGTAACAAAAATGCAATGTCACTAATTTCTAAAAGTGGAAAGAAATGAATAGGTATTGTAACCATCCACAGTAAAATTTCCCAAAGGAAATCATGGAGGGAAGAAATGTAATCAGTGTAAAAGGTACCAGGTACAGGCCCATGAAGATGATAAATGAATTTCACTCTAAAGCAGAAAGAAAATCTTAAAACACAGAGGACATTTTTCATGGGAGAAGTGATTGACTTCCCTGCTTGAAAGCACCTCTATCATTAGGTGAACTGTTGCTCTCCCTTTTGAGTGATTGCATAAAAATTTTTTGAATTTATATAATGATATCTGACTTTCATATGTGTATAAAACAAGCCAATTTACTACACCTTTCTATTATTTTAAAAAATAAAAATAAAAACTATTATTAAAAAACCATAAATTGAAACTGTTACATTGTTCTTTAAGCATTAACCTTGGAAACTGAGTTTAAATCACTAATGATTCACCTAAATTCTTTCAGCCTCAGACTCCTTAATCTGCAAATGGGGATAATATTTAAATTCCCAGGGTTGGTCTCATTATAAAAGTTAAAGAAGTGAAAAGATGTAAACATTTCCAGCCTACTCTCTGGCATACAATACACATATTTGAATGATTAAAATGATTAATAATGATCGTGTGGCCATTCTTACTTCACTCTATGCACACTTGGCTGATGTGTGGGAGCCACATGGCATATACATCGATAAATACTTGAAGAAGGCAAGGTTGGGAAAGTGTGTTAGTGAAGGGTCAGTAGCAGTGTCGTTACTGTCAGTATTTAGCCAAATATTAATAAAGGATAGGGAAGCAAAAGGAACTAGATATTGAGTTTCAAAAACTGGGAAGCATAAGCATGTTAGCTTCCATAGGAAGCTACAGCTTCTCACACCCCAGGGCATCATCGCTTTGGACTCTGCCAAAGGGATTATCACACCTCCCTCTCCCCGAACTGCTGGTACTGGGTCACTGTGGGGTGCAGGGGGAGGTGCTGCAACACAGAGGCCTGTCAATCTAACTAGGGAGTGTAAACCCATCCACAGCCTGTGAAATCTTGGGAAGTTTATTGGTCATTTTGAAAAAGCTTCTGGTCTTTTCTAAACTTGAGACAAATAATCCCAGTGGAACCAAGAAGCTCTCTTTCTCTCTTGATCATGATCTGTACTCTCTCTGCGCATTCAGACCTCTGCCCTCCATGGCCATGAGGCCCTAGCAACCCTGTGGCCATGACTGCATGGAGGCAGCCTGCGTCCTGCCGCACAGCAACGGGCAACAGCCTGAAACACACGCCGAACTAGCCGGATGCTGGACGGGATTGGACTTGAACACGGAGCAGAAACTCTGGGCAGTGGCCTTTATCCTGGCCCCACTGAAGACAGGATGGGGCTGTTCCCACACCGGGACAAAGATGGCACACTGTGGGGTCAGGAGGGGAACCCCCTTAATTTTCATCATCAGTAAAGTTCACTGCAGAGCCCCATCTTCCCTTGCGGGTCTCAGAAAATTCTTTTCCTTGTGACACCACCCAAACTCACTTTCTACTAAAACAGTGTTGCATATGCAGTTACTGGTCAATTGGGACTGGTAAATTGGGACAATTTTCCATACCTTGAACTCTTAAAATTTTTATCTTATATCCTGAAAACTAATAACTTTTTTCAGATTCAAAAATAATACATGTTCATTATAGAAAAACTATAGAGATAAAAGAAAGAAAAATATCACATATCAACACTTAAAATAACTGCTAATAATAGTTTGTGTGTGTGTCCTTCAAATCTATATATATGTATATGAGAGAAAATTTAGATTTTTACTCCATATATACTTTTATGACTTGATTTTTTAAAAAATATTTTATTTACTTATTTTTAGAGAGAGGGGAAGGGAAGGAGAGAGAGGGGGAGACACACATCAACGTGTGGTTGCCTCTCATGTGCCCCCCACTGAGGACCTGGCCCACAGCCCAGACATGTGCCCTGACTGGGAATTGAGCTAGTGATCCTTTGGTTCACAGGCCGGCACTCAATCCACTGAGCCACACCAGCCAGGGCTCTTAGTGACTTTTTAAATATGTCTCCAATATATTGTATTCACTAGAGATGACTTACCCAAAGGTGTGAACTCCTTGAGGGCAAAGACTTTGACTTAATCCTCCCTTTGTACCCAGTTCTTGAGCACAAGGACAGCAACTCTTTATTTCTGCACAAATGAATGGTTGCAAATGAATTGGTAGGGCAATGCTACGCATAATTACTGTGCTCTGATGGCTTTTCCAATTCTTCTGAAAGTAGGGGAAGTACAGAATCGTACTAGACAGGAGTTTGAAGATTTAGAATGAAGAAGTCAAGCTTAGCCAGGTTCAGAAAATGTACAGTCCTTTCAGTCTTATCTAAATATCAATGAAGTCTGAGCATTAACACCCTAAAGAGCCCTGGTAATTTTGTGCTACAAAAGAAAAAAAGTAGTAAGGAAGTATGATTGATTTTTAATTTGTTCAAAATTTGGTATTTTGAATGTCACTCATGCTGATGATGAAGAGGCTATTTCTGTTTTAACAAAAGAACAAAATGATGGTAGGTCTAATTTTAGTTCCAAAGTTTAGTTTTTTCAAGCTCATATAATTAGTTAAGAAAAGGTGATGTTGAAGAAACATTAATAAATCTCAATGAATGAATCATTCTTTTTGAAATGAGGAATCTTTCTTTGAATTTTAGCTAATAGACACACATACAAACTATTTTACTTTTTAAAGTGTATGTTATTAGTTATGGTATTGCAGTTGTCCCATTTTTTTCCTCCCTTTATTACCCTCTGCCCTGCACCTCCCCTCCCACCAGCATTCCACCCTGCTTAGTTCATGTCCATGGGTTGTACATATTAGTTTGTTGGCATGTCCATTTCCCATACTATTCTTAACCTCCCCTGTCTATGTTGTACCTACCATTTATGTTTCTTATTCCTGGTACCTTTTCCTCCATTCTCCTTCCTCCCCCTTCCCACTAGTAACCCTCCATGTGATTTCCATTTTTGTGATTCTGCTCCTGTTCTAGCTTTTTGCTTGGTTTGTTTTGGTTTTTAGGTCCAATTGTTGATAGTTGTGAGTTTGTTGTCATTTTACTGTTCATAGTTTTGATCTTCTATTTCTTAGATAAGTCCTTTTAACATTTCATATAATAAGGGCTTAGTGATGATGAACTCCTTTAACTTGACCTTACCTGGGAAGCACTTCATCTGCCCTTCCATTCTAAATGATAGGGTTGCTGGGTAGAGTATACTTGGATGTAGGTCCTTGCCTTTCATGACTTGGAATACTTCTTTCCAGCTCCTTCTTGCCTGCAAGGTTTCTTTTGAAAAATCATCTGATAGTCTTATGGGAACTCCTTTGTAGGTAACTCTGCCCTTTTCTCTTGCTGCTTTTAAGATTCTCTCCTATTTATTTATTTATTTATTTACTTATTTTTAGAGAGAGGGGAAGGGAGGAAGAGAGAGAAATATCAATGTGTGGTTGCCTCTTGCATGCCCCCTACTGGGGACCTGGCCAGCAACCCAGGCATATGCCTTGACTGGGAATTGAACCAGTGACCTTTTGGTTCACAGGCCCATGCTCAATTCACTGAGCTACACCAGCCAGGGCTCTGTCCTTCTCTTTAATCTTGGGTAATGTAATTATGATGTGCCTTGGTTCCTATGTCTTGAGGACTCTCTGAGCTTCCTGGACTTCTTGGAAGTCTATTTCATTTGTCAGATTGGGGAGTTCTCCTTCACTATTTTTTCAAGTAATTTTTCAACTTCTTGCTGTTCATCTTCTCCTTTTGCCACCCCCATGATTTGGATGTCAGAATGTTTAAAATTGTTCCAGAGGTTCCTAAGCCTCTCCTCATTTTTTTTTTTTTTGATTTCTTGTTTCTCATTCTGTTCTGCTTGAATGTTTATTTCTTCCTTCTGGTCCAAGCTGTTGATTTGAGTCCCAGTTTCCTTCCCTTCACTATTGGTTCCCTGTATATATTTCTTTATTTCAGTTCATATAGCCTTCCCTTTTTCCTCTATTTTGCGACCATACACAACCATTTCTGTGAGCATCCTGATTACCAGTGTTTTGAACTCTGCATCTGATAGGTTGGCTATCTTTTGTTGCTTAGTTCTATTTTTGGAGTTTTGATCTGTTCCTTCATTTGGACCATATTTCTTTGCCTTAGCACAGCTGTTATGTTGTCAGGGGCGGAACCTTAGGTATTTGCCAGGATGGGGCAACCCACTTAGCTGCATTTTGGTGCTGTATGTGGGGGAGGGGTCTAAGAGGGGACAGTGTCACTTGCTCGGCTCTTGTCCTGCTTTCAGTCACTTTCCCCACTATCCACACATAAATTGGGCTCTTCTGGTGCTGATTCCTGGGTGGGTGGGTTTGTGTGCACTCTAGGACTCTGTGGGTCTTTATAACAAACTCTCCTGTGAGTCTGGGAGTTTCTCCCACTGCCACAACCCCCACTGGATTTCATAGCTAGAGATTTTGAGGCTTCTTTTCCTGTGCTGGAACCCTGGATTGCATGGTCTATTTTGCATACAATTGTGAGAGCACCTGGTCTGCCAACCATGATCTTGCCTGCCAGGTCCTCCAGCTGTTGCCTTGCTGCATGTCCTCTCCTCCCTGGCAGCCAGTCTCTGCCCCTCCTGCTGGTCTGGATGAATGTTTCTTAACTCCTTGGTTGTCAGACTTCCATACAGTTTGATTTTCTGGCAGTTCTGATTATATTTTGTTTTTAAATTTGTTGTTGTCCTTCTTTTGGTTGTGCAAGGAGACAAAGTGTCCAAACTATTTTCTAAGTAACAAAATACAATAATAACTTCCTGTCTTTGAGCAATCAATTACCAAAAATTTCCTTTAGCATTGAATATTACAACTAAATTAAATATATTTATTTACTTTCAAGATTATAAATGACACATGATTACGATAATCCATTGAACTCAGCTAAAATGTGAATCATCAAAAAATATACAACTTCTCAGCTTCTTTAGTTTTTTTTTACAACATCTGCTTGTACAGCCCAAGTTTTTAAAACTGAATTCTGCAGTCTGCAGGGAAATCTCTCTTTGCAGATGTCAGGATTTCATGTACAGGGAACCCGAAGGTATCCACAAAAAATTAAAAGTAATATTTGAGTTCCACACGGTTGCATGATATCAAATCAATTTAAGAGATCAGTTGTATTTCTACTTATTCAAAATGAATATTCTGAAAGTGAAATTAAGCAATGCCATTTACAATATTATCAAAGGGAATACAATATTTATGAATAAACTTTGCAAAAAGTGTGGGAGTTGTATACTATAAAGTACAAAACATTGTTGAAAGAAATTAAAGAGGATCTAAATAAATAGAAAAAAATCACCATGTTTATATATTGAAAGGCTTAATATTATTAAGATGGCAAAACACCTGCAATTGATCTGCAGAGTCAATACAATCCCTGTCAAAATCCCCACTGGCTTGTTTTTGCAGAAATTGATCATCTGATTTTAGAATTTACCTGAAAATATATACCCAGAATGACCAAAATCATCTTGAAAAAGAACAAAGGTGGTGGATTTACAAATAGTACAAAGCCAAACTAACCAGAGCAGTGTGGCACTGGCATAAGAATGGATGTGTAGATCAGTGGGGTCTAACTGAGATCTGGGCGTAAATAAGGAAAGATGTTTGACAACAGAAGTGTCCTTCAGTAGACGACTGGATACAGAACATGTGGGACATACATGCAATAGAATGCTACTCAGCCATAAGAAGAAATAAAATACTGCCATTTGCTGCAAGACAGATGGATCTTTAGACTACATACAATAAATGAAATAAGTCAGATGGAAAAAGTCAAGAACCATATGATTTCACATATATGTGGGATATAAAATTGAGAGCAAAAAATGAACAAATAAGAGAAAAAGACTTGTGGACAAATACAACAATATGGTGGTTATCAGAGGAGAAGGGAGTGGGAGGAGATAGAAGAGGGTAAAGGTGGTCAAATACATGGTGATGAAAAGACACTTGACTTAGGGTGGTGGGCACACAATACCATATACAGGTGATGTATTATAGAATTGTGCACTTAAAACCTGTATGATTTTATTAACCAATGTCATCCCAATAAATTTAATAAAATTTTACTGGGATATTGAAGACATTCAATATCATTAAGCATCATGGTATCAAGACCTCTCATTAGGATGACTAGAATAAAAAAGACAAATGACAAATGCTGGGGAGGGTGTGGAGAAAATGGAACCCACAGACATTGCTGGTGGGAAAGCAAAGTGGTGCAGCTGCTTTGGAAAAATGGTGGCTGTTCCTCAAAAAATTTAAACCTGCAGTTACCATATGACCAGCAATTCCACTTTTTGGTATATATCCAAGACAAATGCAAACACTTGTCCACAGAAAAACTTGACCTGAATGTTTATAGCAACATTGTTCATAATAGCCAAAAGTGAAAACACTCCAAATGTTTATCAGTTGATGAATTCCTATATAAAATGTGATATATCCATACAATGTAATATTGTTCAGCCACAAAAAGGAATGATGTACAGATACAACATTCATGCTAGAACACAAATAAATCTTGAAAATGTCATATTAAGTAAAAGAAACCAGACACAATAGGTCACATACTTTATGATTCCTTTTAGATAATATGTCCAGAATAGGAAAATCCACAGAGATAGAAGATCTGTAGAACTGCCAGAGGTTGAGGATCAGGGAGCCAGGAAGTAAATGCTAATGGGTACGAGATTTCTTTTTGGAATAATGAAAATATTCTGCAATTAGAGAGTGGTAAAAGAATTGTTAAGACCTTACGGTCCATCTTTGTTATAATTTTATCATTGCATCATTTTAATAATAAAAATGTCTATCTATTAAAAGTTCTGTTGATAGAAAGAACAAACAAATGAGTAAAAGAAAGAAAAGTAAAGAAGAAAAGAAAGAAGGAAAAAAAATAGGCCAGAAGCACTGAAAACATTTCCCAGAGAGACCCTTTTGAAATGGCAGGAGCTATAAAACTCCACTGGAACTAATGTAAAGACCCATGGACAGTGGCAGCTCTGATTATTTTTCGCTGCTGTGACATCTATGGAAAATTTTGTAGTCAACATGTAGCATATGTGTTTGTATAATACCATAGACATTTTAGAGAATGAGATAATATAAAGGAAGAACAATAGCCCTGGCTGGTGTGGCTCAGTTGGTTGAAATGTCATCCTGCAAACTGAAGGGTTGCGGGTTGGATTCCTGGTCAGGGCATGTGTTTAGGTGGCAGATCTGGTCCCTGCCAGGGTTCATGTGAGAGGCGACCAATTGATGTCTCTCTCTCACATCAATATTTCTCTCTCCCCTCCCTTTCCCTCTCTCTAAAAAAATCAGTGAAGCTTGTCCTTGGGTGAGGATAATGAAAATAAAAAATGGAAGAAGAACAATGCATGTTAGAAAGAATAAATTCCCCTTGTGGGTTTCATGAATGAAAATACGGAACCATTTTGTCATACACGCCCAAGATTTCATATATCTGTATGAAGCAATGGACAGCAAATTTCCTAGTAAATGTAACTGGGGTAACAAATTTTCTTAATACATGTATGGGTTGTTGTGATGCCCTGCATTGCTTTTATCTTCAATGTGTATTTTGTACTCTATTTCAGATAGATATTAAACTAATTAATATCTCTACACACACACACACACACACACACACACACACACACACAGAAATCTAATAAGGGCATCTTCTCTGCCCCAGAGTGTGTTTAGAACCTTGGCTTGTTATATGTTTGCAGTCAGAGAGCAAATTCCCTCATTTCTGCCCACTCTGGGTAAAGAGTAGGGGAGGTTACAAGAAAAGAGAATGTATTGATTTTCACTGAATCTATCCTCCCTCTAACTAGAGTCAAGCAGGAATCCTGGTTTAGTTTTTCATTTAACTCCTGGAGCAATAACCAGCTGGCCCCAGGATAAGTGCCCAGGATTTCAAGGTAGCTACGTGGCTAATACTATTGCAGTAATGTAATGTAGTATAATTAGTGTATGTAATAAGTGCTAATAATGTTGTTGATGATGGTGGCTAACGTTAAGCTAAGCTTACAAAAACTGGTTTACTTGTACTATCTCATTTAATTCTTACAACAAGTTTTGAGGAAGGTATTATAATTTTTCCCATTTTATTTGTGGGGAAGCAAAAGATGTTGAATTACTTATCAAAAGTCATACAGTAAGGTATGTGAATACAGGTAGTTTGAATCCTGAGATTTTATTCTTAACCACAAAGCTATGATGAACTTAGTTCTACAACAAACATTTATCGAGTCCCTACTATTTTCTAGAAACTGCGCTAGGCCCTGTCAGAGCTGTTGTGGGTTAAAAAAACATAACCTCTCGAGTTGAGGACGTTATAGATCATGAGGAAAGAAAACTATATAGGTTATTTGAATATTTTGTAGCCTGTTATGGAATAATTATGCCTAAGAAGTTATAGAGGTAGAGATTATCGATTTAAAGAGCACATTTCTTTATTCCAACTCTTTGAACTTGCTTTTAATCATTGGGGATGAACATCTATAAAATTAAATTTGCAAAAGAAGAATTTTCACCTTTATGAAAAAAATAGATATTTGTAAAAGTGATTAAATTCAGTATCTATCTGAATTCTTCTAGAAAAGCTTCTCAGTCATTTGATGTAAGAAGCAGGTATCTTAAGTGATTAACCAAGGCATATCAAAGTCTACTTTTACCTAAAATGAACTCTCAGTCAAAATTGTGAAAATCTACTGTCTCCAGAGATTGTTTCCTCCAATGTTTATCTAAGAACAGCAATTTGTGTAAGTATACATTCCTGTGTTTGTTCAGTGTTCGTTGGAAAGTGCACCACCCAGCAGTGCCGTTGTGAGCCTTGGTCATTTGGAATGCTTTAGGAATAAACCAGGATGACTGTCGCCCTCAAAAGTCATTGGCCTTTCACCTTGGAATTTCAGAGGAGGGAGTTGCTTCCTTTGGCCAGTGAGGAGTCAGTGACTTTGCTGGGTTACTCTGTGGCCATGGATTGTATTTAAAGTACCATCGCTTCTCAGGTGGAAAGAAGGCCTCCATTACCTGGAAGAGTTCTGCTAGCGATAAATGAAGAGGGTGGCACTTGATTTTATCACTGTACTCACATTTTTGCCAATGTAAATACACAATCATGTTATCAGTGATGCAGGGCAAAGATAGATGTTTAAATATAAATTATTGAATATAGTTGCCAATAGTTAAAATAAGCTTTTCCCCTCAAGTTAACTGGAATGTGTTGATTTGATGCCATTCACAGTAATTCATTTTTATGTCTGGGTCTCCACTTACTCACTGTCAGATGAAATAATTGCAAGATAGCCCTGCAAACTGAATAGCCATTCACCCAAGTACAGATATTATTCATACCAGACAAAAGAAAGAGTTCTTACTTTGGGTACTGGGTTTTGTTATCTATATTATGTTCAAGGAGCAGATGGACTGTTAAAAAATAAATATTTCTGGAATGCAAAATGCCATCCACATTTTTAAGAGTGAACTGAAATTTGTCATGTAGAGGAGACTTTATACTTACTGTAGGAAACATATCCATTTGCTTTTCTATAAATAAAAATGTTCTAAATTTGCATGTTTCAAGCAAATCAAATAAAATGAAAAAGATGCCAAAAGCAATGTCCAACTAATTTTCTAGAAATAGCCAACATATTGCTTTAAAATGAAAGTTTTATACATATATTTTTCTCTTTTTTATTGAGATATAATCTATATACCATAAAATTCACCTTTCAAAATAGCACAATTCAGTGGTTTTATTATAGTCCCAGAGTGGCATAATCATCACAGTAATGAATTTTCTAACTCACTCTTCCCCTTGAAAAGAAACTTCCTACCCACTACTTACTCCTCATTCCTTCCTCTACTAATATACTTTCTGTGTCTATGAATTTGCCTATTTTGGACATTTTGCATAAATGAAATCATACAACATGTGGCCTTCTGCATCTGACTTCTCTGACAGCATAATATTTTCAAGGTTTATCCATATTGCAATATCTACCAATACTTCCTTTCTATGGCACAGTCTACTCTATTGTAAGGATATATTACATTTATTTATTAATTTATCCATTGGACATTTGGACTCCTTCTACATTTGGTTATTATGAATAATCCTGCTCTGAACATTTGTGCACTGGTTTTCTGTGGACATGTTTTTATTTCCCTCGAGTGTGCCCCTACGAGTGGCATCGCTTGGTCATATCGCTTGGTCAAACTCTAGGTTTAACTTCATGAGAAACTGCTACATGCTTTTCCAAAATGGCTGCACCATTTTACATTCCCACCAGCAATATAGGAGAGTTCCAATTTCTCTATATTCTTGGCAGTACTTGTTATTGTCCATGATTTTCATTAAAGTCATCCTAGGTGGCATGAAGTGACAAATAGTTGTGGTTTCAATTGCATTTCCTTAATGATTAATGATGTTGAGCATGTCCATATATGCTTACTCACCATTTGCACATCTTCTACAGAGAAATGTTTATTCAAGTCCTTTGCCCATTTTTAAATTAGGTCATCTGTTTTTTTTTAAGTTTGAGTTGCAAAGTTATTTATATATTATATATCAGACCCTTATCAGATGCGTGGTTTGCAAATATTTTCCCCAACGTTGTGGATTATCTTTTCACTTCCTTGATAGTATCTGTGATGGTTAATTTCATGTGTCACCTTGACTAGGCCATGGAGTCCCAAGATATTTGGTCAAACATTCTGAGTGTTTTGGGCTGATTTAAATCAGTAGACTGAGTAAAGCAGATTTCCTTCTATAATGTGGGTGAACCTCATCCAATCAGCTGAAGACCTGAATAGAACAAAAAGGTAGACCTCCTCCCAAATAAGAGAGAATTTCTTCTGCCTGACAGCATTCAAGCTGGGACATCACTTTTTCCCTGCCTTTGGACTCCAACTGAAACACTGGTTTTCCCTGGGTCTTAAGAGTGTCGGCCTTCAGACTAGAGCTGCACCACCACCCTTCCAGGTCTCCTGCTTGCCCACTCACCCTGCAGATCTTGAGACTAGCCAGCTTCCGTAGTCACGTCAGCCAGTTCCTTACACTAAATCTCTTCGTGTGTGTGTACGCATTCTACAAGAGAGCCCTACCTAATAGACTCCTTGGAAGCACAAGCATTTTTACTTTAATGAAGTCCAAGTTACCTACTTTTTTTTGGTTGTTGTGTTTTTGGTGTCACAACTTAAAAATTATTGCCTGATTCACAGTGATGAAGACTTACATGTATGCTTTTTTTAAGAGTTTCACGGTTTCAATTCTCGCACGTAGGTCTTTAATCCAACAAGACAGAAGTATGCCTTGGGCACCACTGGGCAGAGTTTATGAAGATCCTGCTGTTCCTGTTTGTTGATGCATACATATCGAGTAAATGTATAAAATTATTTATGGGAATGATAAACACCAAATTTAGAATAGTGGTTTTTTTTAGGGGAATGGAGGGAAATTACGTTAGTCAAAAGCAAAGGGTTTCTATTGTATTTATAACATTTTGTTAATTAAGCTGGATGGTAGAAGCATAGCTGTTCGTAATGTAATTCTCTATATGTGTGAATGAAATATACATAATGGAAGAAGTCCATGCAATATCGAGACTCACACGAGGGGTCTTGATCGTAGAGCGGTGTCCCCAGAGCACAGATGGATGTGTAGTTGTGTCACTGTTTGCTATTCTGAAGCAAACATGGTGAAATTTGCTGACATCATCATAAATAATGTGATCACTGTACAAGTCCCACTTCATTTTATGTTGGCAGGACATATCTATGCTCTAAATATCTATTAATTCAAATAAAGCAGTATCTTATTTAACTTTTAAAACATTATTTTAATTTATTGTAAAATCAATACATTCTCTTGTATAGTGTTCAAGTAACACAGAAGGAGGCGAATGAAAACTCTCTCCTGCTCAGAGCTCACCCCTTGTTTTGGCTGTTACTGCTGGATGCTGTCTGTGTATTCACAAACACAGGCAGGTATATGGCTTTTAACATAAACTGGATCATATGTGATCCAATTTTAAATATTAATATAATAGGTCAAGTATGTATGTCAAGTATGGAATATCTCTTAAATATCAAATATGGCAGAAGTGATGTTTTTGTTATTTTAGATATTACAAAAAGCAACCTCTTTACCTCTTTTATTTCTCCTTCTATCAGCACCTAAGCCTTTATAACAGGCTAACATTATTAGAATATAGAGTTTTTCTTTTTTAATTAAATTTATTGGGGTGGCAATGGTTAATATGACTATATAGGTTTCAAGTGTACAGATCTATGATACATCACCTCTGTATTGCATTGTGTGCACACCACCAAAAGCCAAGTCTTCTTCTGTTGCTGTATACATTTATGCTAGAAAACTCCTGGATTGATTCAACTATATCTTCCCTCTAAATTTATCTTCTATTTCAGGTAGACTTATTAGTGATTTTCAATTTTTTTCTCATTTACCCTTATGATTAAAAAATAATGTGCACTCTATTGAAATGTACTTATTTATAAATTTTCCACATGTACTGCCATATTTACATATTATGCAAATTATAAAACACTTACAAGATTTAATATAGGAAAGGGCAAGATAAAAATAAATATGGTTTTTCCAATATTCTCTTTCTACACCCCCACGGACCATTCTGCACATGCTGTGTGCTGCATACGCCCACCTGGAGACCAGTGCCTTGATGATCTAGACTCACAAATGCATGTGGTGGTTTCTTTCAACCACTTGAATGTACATGATGGTAAGCACCTGACTCACCGCAAAAGCACAGCTACCCTGTCAGCTCTAATCACTAGTCATGCGAGATTGTTTAAAATAACACTTTTTGTTTATTACAGAGCCCGCTTCAATCTGCCTTCTAGATATGCAACTGATAATCATTAAGTTTTCACGATAGGGATTTGCCATTCAAATGACGTCTATAACTGTAAAGATAAAATTAAAATGTTCTGAACTTAATATATTCAATGGCACTTCTCCAAGGCACATGGCAGGGAAGAATATGTAAAAACACACTTTTGAACAACAGCTACAAGAATATTCCTTGTTTCTCTGCCAAACTGTTCTCTTTCAGGTGTCGCTTTAGAAATTAACTCATTATTTCTTTTCACCACAGACCAGAATATAGAAATCCCAATATTTATCTAAGCAACCCTGCATTTCTGAGACATTCAATAATGACATTTTTATTAGGTTTCCAGGTCTTGTTTCTGTGAATAATGTAATAATAAACAAGGAAAAATATGTATTTCACTTTTCAGATAAAGGAAGAACGTAAGACAAGAACGCCTTTAAATACCAACTAGTTGTGCCAACTGAGCATGTTAAATGGTCTTAAGCTACACTAGTGACACTTGATTCTAAAAACGATGACTTCTAATCATGAGTGGACTTAAGAAATATATGGTGAGTCTACCTACTAAAGACTTTCACAAGGGATTCCAAGCACAGGCTCACCAGATTTAGCGAATAAAACCACAGGATGCCGGCTAGATTTGAAAAATAGCTCTAACCGCTGATGATTTATCATTTAATTAAAACTAAAGCTAAACACAGGTCATTTGGGGTGTCTTGACAAAGTCAGTACAGAATGCAGGACAAAATCATTAAATGCAGAACAGTCCCTTATACACAGAGAGCCTGGCAACCACGGCTGTGGAACACAATTGACCCAGTTTCAGTTCTTTCTGTGCCTCTGTGCATCTCTTCTTTGTGTGGCGGAGATTTGTAGACTTGGGAAGGAAAATAAGAGTTAAGTACCCAGAGATTTTCAAGACTGACAAAAATTGAATTGTCTCTTTTGTTTATTATGTTTTTCATAGATTCCAAAGGAGAAAAATTAGTATTTGCTTTGACTGAGTACCAAACAATTACAATGCAAAACAGGATAACTATAGCATAAAACCTGATAACCTGATAGTATAAAACTTGATTTTCCTATAACAATGCTTATTGATTTCTGGTATGAATAGGGATTCATGATAAGAAATGAAAAATAACATCTTTAAAAAAATCCCACACAGCCATAGTACTTAAAAAACCTCTTAAGTTATCTGATTCGGGATAAGATGAGTTTTAGAAAATCTGTTACTTTGATTTGAATGTCATATTATTTTCAGTATTTGGAATTACTTCTAGACTGCTGGGTGTTTGAAACAACAAAGTACTTAAGCTTTAGCACTGGCAGTCATGCCTCTAAGACATGCTTTTTAAGCACACTGCTCTATATACAAACACCCACTTTTTTATGTCTTACATTGTGGGTTGAATATTTGGTAGAATATTTTGAAAAGTTGGGTGTGACATTAATTCTTGGTAATTCATGTGAAGACTATTTATTCACTATAAAAATAGCCTTCAACAATTTAAATATTTTGAGCTCCTCTATATTATAAATGAGGTAAAATATTTATAAAACAAAGAAATGCAATTATAATGGAGAAATATAAGACTAGATAGGTTTGCAGATTGGAGCATATGTTTAAAATGTTGCATGAAACAACTTGAAGATAAGTCCTTTGAATTTTTTTTTTTACTTTCATTTGTCTGAATTACCAGTGCACACGGTACCCATCAATAATTCTCCACATTAGAAGAAAGTATTCAGAGAACCGTGAATGAGATAACAAGTGCTTAAGACATTCTGTTCAAACATACAGAGTTCATCAACCGATCACTCTGACTGGTTCTTGGAGTTCAGGTCCACACCAAACAAATTCCAAAAGTCCTTCATACCTCAGCAAGTCAAAATATATTACGGAAATCGTTTTTGACAAGAACTCTTGCGCTAAGCTTTAAGTAATCAGTATCTGGTTAGGACAGGAATCACCCAGTATCCTGTGGAGGAAAACAGCTGACATGGGGGCCATTTCAGCTTTCCCTCTTATAATCATGCTTTCTAATGTACTGCCAATTCACTCCTGGGCTGCCCTCGATAAGGCCTTTACCATTACGGGAACTCAGCGTTCATGAATGCAAGCTTTGCCAGGCTCCCCACCCCCATCTTTCCCTGCCGATCATTTATGAAGCGAAATTGTGCGTGATCACAGAAAGCCCTTTCTATTGCAATTCCTAATGAATCTTATAAAACTCCCTGACTAAATTGTATTATTATTTTCTTAGGAAAACAAAATTTTTTTTTAGGAAGAAAATTGCAAAGGCTTAAACACCCAAATTTGATTGCTTCTAGATAACATAACTCTTTATCATTGCTAACAAAGAAGAAATAAAAAGCCCTTCTGACTGACATCAAATGAGAACTTTCCAAAGAACCTTGACACCCTATATGGGAAACTGGGCTGAATGCATTTGCTGTCTGCAACAAGTAACAGTGCCCCCCGCCGGGCGTGCCTTCCACTGCTGATGAGCGGCCTCTAGGAGGGGAGGCTCCGGCAACCCCGTCAGTCGTTTTTAGGATCCTTACCTGGATTTTTCCCTATTTATTTGATTTGGCTTTAAATTTTAAAATGTCAACAAATATCTCCAACAGGATATTTGAGGACGTATAAGTCCTTTGAACAAAAAAGCAAAGCCCAACCTTCGGTTGACCCTGAATTTTCTTGCCCTGTTAGTGGCGCACTGGTGCCATCTAGAGGTGGAAGGAGGCACCACAGGCTCTTCTTCAAGTGGGATAGGTTTTCGAGGGTTAGGTTGAACAAATTATTTTAAAATACTTCTATTTCTCCACTAACAAAATTGAATCCAGTTGGACTATGAATATAGAAAAGGCTAACCAGAAGAATTACGTGGTGCCTTGGACATCAGGAGAGGCAGGAAATAAGGAAAAAGTATGAGATTTGGTGGCACACAGACCTGAGCTCATCTCTGCAGTCTACTGGCTCTCTGACATTAACTTCACTGTCTGTGCCTCAGTTGTCTCATGATTAAAGCTGAGATTTTAAAATCTGACTTCCTGAGGTGTTTATGAGGAGGCATACAGCAGCTGTTCAACAGACGATAGGTATTCACAGGGACATGTCAATGCTTTTGTAGTTTCTTCCTCTCCATGTAGAAGAATGGTTATTCTGGGACATTTTTCTTCGTGGTAGTGACTAGACCTTGGGATGTTATCCAATATTTAAATATGTCCAATAAATAATATTCCTTGCCCTTTATCATTGCCCCAATATGTTTTCCTATCCTGGTTCAGATTAAAGCTTAGATTTGGTTTGTCATTGGATAGGGTTTGCATCTATGGAGACATAACAGCAACACTTCCTATTCTAAGCATGCCAGGAGAGCTTTAGTTATTTAAAATGCATGTGTTGTACAAACAAGATCATCCAGAAAAACACACTTGCCACATGCCTCTGAAAGAAATGCATTGTAGACAATCTCCCATTGTTATCTCTATGCCTCCATGCCCTACAGAAGCTCTTATGTACACTCTGCCACACATCCCAAAGCTCTCAGCTTCCTGGGTTGGAAATGATGCTAAAGAACCAAAAGAACACACTTGATTATAGTCATTCAGTAAACAAGGCAGGTGGTCAAACTGCTGTCGAGGAGCAGACACTCATCTACCTGTCCTGGCTAGCACCTGGAGGCGGGCAACTACTGCTACTGCAATAACAACTGGCAGCCATGTGCCCTGGGGACCACAGCATAGACTGTCATGCAAACCAAAAGGAGAACTGAAATGAGGGTGAAGAGAGGAGAATATTAAGTTTGGCTCTGCCAAACCATCTTAGGTTTGCCAAAGTAGTCTGCTTGGGTTTACTACCAGACTTCTTTTATTTAAAAAAATATTTTATTTTTTTATTTTCAGAGAGGGGGAAGTGAGGGAGAAGGTGAGGGAGAGAAACATTAATGTGTGAGAGAAAAGCAGTTGGTTGTTTCTGGCATGCCCCCAACTGGGGACCTGGCCTGCAACCTATAAGCATGTGTCCTGGCTGGAACTCAAACCAGTGACCTTTCAGTTCACAGGCCAGAGCTCAATCCACTGAATGACACCAGCCAGGGCTACTACCAGACTTCTTATAGGGCCTAGGCAAATACCTAGTCTGTATGACTGCTTAAAAACATTTAGCGTTGTGGGCTTTTCTGCTGCTTGGCTATCGGTAAAGCCAGGATTATGGCTCTGCATAATGTTTTGGATTCAAAACACTACCAACTTTTTTCTAGCATTTCATGTTGATTTCACATACCTAGGTTCTCCATGGAAGGTTATGTTAGTGACCAAATTAAACAAGTGGGTCCCAATCCTCCTTGCTAACATATCCAGGAAAGGAATCTGTGGGCAGGTGGCTGGGTGACCCAGGAACTGATCGGGTCAGCAAGGGCAACAAACTCAAGGAGGGTGCTCACTGAGTCTGTGGTGGCTGTGGCCTGAGACCCCCCCCAGTTTCAAATATATCCAAATTTTGGCATGGACAATATTGAGAAAGGACAAACTAGCAGTTTGTTCTCTTCTCAAAATAAAGGCAACATGGATGAATAAATGGCTAAGCACTCCTCTACCCTTTGGGAAATTTGCCCTAGTTATGGACCTGCCATGGACGCTTCCTCTCCACCCACTTCTTTCCTGCTTTCCTACCACCAAACCCAGGGTACTTTCAGGCCTGGTGCCTAAGACTTGCAAATGCCTCGGTGAATAAGAATGCTTTTCCTGTGCAAGAACACGGGACATTTTAGAAACAGGAAAGGCCTATCCGGTCCAACATACCTGCCCTTTTTAGGTTTATCTTAATCTCACCTTCCTGCATTGTTACCTTCCTTCATCTTCTTATACATAAAAACAAAAATAAAAACAAAAACATTTCTTGTCTATTTTTCATGATGTCTGCTATCAATCACTAGGCCTGATAAAATCAGACATACATTTTAGTCCCACTGCCTTTAAAACTAATGATTTCTGAAAACAGTTCACAAGGCTAGTAGACAGTTTGTAATTTTTCTTTTTATAGAAGCCATAAACCCTGAAAGGTGAGGCTCCCAAGAAGCTTGGCTTCAAGGGGTAAGGAGGTCATCCGGCTTACTTTGGTGCTTAGCTCTTAATTATGAGTGATCTTATTTGTCGTGTTCTGGGTATCAACACTCGCTTTCAGAGTGTGCAGTGATAAAGGATACATTTATGTGGAATGAGACTTACTATGAAGAAAATGTGCAGGTGGCTAAAGATTAATCACAAACAGAGAGACCTGTTAAAAAGATTAACTTCTCCCAGCACTTCCTAGACCCCTGTTACACATTTCATATCTGGAATTTACAATCCGGTGAGGTAAACCACTCACCATCGTAAAAAGGGTGAAATCTTTCATGGACAGATGTTTCATTGCTTGAGAAAATTCACATTTTCAATATAAAAGTCAAAAGGTGGGCCTCCACTGCAAGTCCTCACAAAGGACTCAGGACAGCATTTCTATGTAGTGTCTACAGTTTCACTGAATTTTTACTTTTTAACTATGCAGGTCAACAAATCACTAAGAAGACACCCAAACTGTCTGCCAGATGTCGACTGCTGATTAATTTGTCTTAAGTTCAGCCAAAAGGGAAGAAAATAAGATGGGTGGAGCATGAGCAGCAAGCACAATCAGCATCTGACCAACCAGGGCTTCCTGTCACCTTGGGAACAAAATTGATTGGCACCAGTTTCCTGTGTACAAGTTGAAAACCAGTAGCAACTGCAGTAACAAGAATAAACTACAGATAAGAGACTTGGAAATTAAATCAAGTCATATCACCAAAACTTCAGCTTGAAAGCCTAGCAGAAAAGTCCTGAGATAACTTTTAAAGGCATTCTTCATCCATTTTAAGTTATTTTAAATTTAAAGTGTATTTACTTCTAATTTTGCCATTTCTGGCACTCTAAAGTCATTACAAAGGACACAAGAATTCAAACTTACATTAGGGGTCATATATTTTTGCCCCAGATTTCATGTTTTTCATCATTCCGAAGATAAACATTTATTAAGACGTTGGAGTGATTTTTGTTTCAGTTTTTACACCATCTATAATCATAGCTTTCTAGAGGCAGAGGAAAGCTTTTGTATGAGGGACAGCCACAACTATGCATGCAGATTAAATATTACTCCCATGAATTGTAACCTAAACTTTCCAAATATGGAATTACAAAAGACAAGACAGAACCAAAATAGAACCGAAGCATCAGCAACATTTACCTTTCTGTTATTGTTTATTTTTAAGTTTTTGTCTCACCCCCTTCACTGCGTTAAGCAGCGTTCTCAGCGCAGGGGTGTGTGTTTGGTGCAGCACAACTCTGCTTTCGGTGTGCGTCCTGAGATCTTATTTCTTATTGTTTCGTTCAGTCAGAAATACTTATGAACTATAGAAATGTGTGGATGTGCACCTATACACTGAGGATTATGACAAATTATGCAGCATGGTTAATTTTCCATTTATTTTTTAAGAACTCACAGAGACCCTAATGAGCTAGACAAGCACATAAAGGAATAGGAATGGTTGAAAAATAATAAAATAGGGAGCAAAAACATTTGCAAAATATACTATCTTTGAAAGTTGAAAATTGTAAATGACATTTTTATTTATGAGATTTTTAAAAAGTTATTTCTTTTTTTAAACTTTTTAAAAAAGATTTTATTTATTTATTTTTTAGAGAGGGAGGGAAGGGAGGGAGGGAGGGAGAGAGAGAGAGAGGGAGAGAGAGAGAGAGAGAGAGAGAGAGAGAGAGAGAGAGAGAGAGAGAGACATCAATGTGTGGTTGCTGGGGGTCATGGCCTGCAACCCAGGCATGTACCCTGACTGGGAATCGAACCTGCGACACTTTGATTCGCAGCCCGCACTCAATCCACTGAGCTACGCCAGCCAGGGCTGAAAAAGTTATTTCTTATTCTATTCTTCTAATTTCAGAATCACTCTCAAAATTTACTCATTCATTATATAAGTATATATAAATTGCAAAACATTCCTCATACTGTATTTTAGAATTCACGTTACTTCTGCTGTTACTACCAGTGAGGTGGTTAAGAGTAGATTATGAAGCCAGACCAGGGTTCAAATTCAGGTTCTGCCCCTTACAACTGCATGATCTTGGGAAAGTTACTTAACCTGAATGTCCATCAGTTTTCTCTTCTGTAAAATGGGGATACAATTAGCACACTTACTTCACTGTGAGGATTAATGGAGATTTTACACATAAAACAGAATAGTCCTTGGCACATAATAAATGCTACACAGCTGGCATATTAATACCATTACTGTGACTGCTGCTTTCTTTGCTGTGAAGACACTTTCAGTTTAGCTGCCACGACTGCAGTTTTTTTTACAGTTGTGTCTATGTGGTTGTGAATTCTCTCGCTATTGCTGTGTCTGACTTACCAGGGGTAGCTCCTCCTGCTACTGCTGCTATTGGAACCACTGTTGGTGCCTGTCCCTGCTGTTGCTACCACCACCGCCACTGTCATCAGCCATTGCTATGGGCACAGTGTGTGAGTGTGTGTGGGTGAGTGTGTGTAGTCCAGGGGGACACACACAACAGGTTAACGGTGGTTATCACTGATGCTGGAAGTGACTATGAAATGATTTCTGTATTTTTGTTTTGGTTTAAATATGCTTTCAAAATTTCTGCAATAAGAACTTATTATTATTCAGAATGGCCATAATTACAAATCAACAAACAACAAGTGCTGGTGAGGTTGTAGAGGAAAGGGAACCCTAGTGCACTGTTGGTGGGAATGTAGACTAGTGCAGCCGCTGTGGAAAACTGTATGGAATTTCCTCAAAGAACTAAAAATGGAGCTGCCTTTTGATCCAGCAATTCCACTGCTGGGGTTATGCTCGAACATTGCTGAAACACCAATTCAAAAGAACCTATGTATCCCAATGTTAATAGCAGCACAATTTACAATAGCCAAGTGCTGGAAACAGCCTAAGTGCCCATCAGTAAATGAATGGATCAAAAAACTGTGGTACATTTGCACAATGGAATACCACACAGCAGAAAGAAAGAAGGAGCTCCTACCCTTCCCAACAACACGGACGAACTGGAGAGCATTATGCTAAGTGAAATAAACTGGGCAGTGAAGGACAAATACCGTATGACCTCACTTGTAAGTGCAACCTAATCAACAAAACAAACAAGTGAGCCAAATAGAACCAGAGACATTGAAATAAAGAACAAACTGAGAATAACCAGAGGGAGGGGAAGGGGGATAAGGGAAAAAGAAGGGGAAGGGTCAAGCCAAGGAACATGAATAGAGGACTCAAGGAATGGACAATGGGAGGGATTAACTGTGGGAGTGGAGGGGATGGGGCAGGTGAGACCAATGGGGAAAATGACAGGACAAACATAACTGAAGAACAATAAGTAAAAAAAAAAAAAAGAAAAGAAAAAGAAAAAAAGAAATGCAGCTCAAGAGACATAAAATGCTATGACAACTAAACATAAATCTTGTTTGTTAGCAGTTGGACAGCTTATTAAAGCAACACTGACTCATGAAAGACCATGGAACAGCTTTAGAGATGATCCAGAAGATGGTTAAAGGACTTACAGTGAAGGCTGACACTGAGAGGTAGATAAAGCTGGAACTGTACACCCGGATGAGGAATAGACCAAAAGTCGTTTCAGCTAGTCTTTAAATCTGCGGAGGGTTCTCCACAGTGAGTGGGGCCAGTTGTTTGGAACTCAGATGGCATAGAACAAGGTAAAATGGGTTTATACTAGATTAGGAGGTACCTAGTTTTTGTTTGGAGTAATTTCTTATAAGCAATGAAGTTAAGTTATTAAATAAATTTCTTTGTCTGGGAAAAAGAATGTATTATTGTTTGTATAGTTCATTAAAATTTTTTAAAAATTAATAAAGGCTGGAAAACCTTGAGGCCTCATGCTAACCATGTTCCGTGCTGCCTCGTGGCCTGTGCCACCTTCCTGAAAAACGAAGGGCACTGAAGGTGTGGCTGGCCAGGACACCAAAGGGTTCTTCTACATCACCCTGTTCAACTATGAAGAGACGGGGCAGAAAGACATAATTTATTTGCCATCTAACTCTGTACTAAGATCACATAAGGCATTGAATTATGGGTTTATTTTGTTGTTATTTTTATCCAATGTCAAAACTTTTCTTATTTATCTTTATGTTTAAGAAATACTTTTGATGAGAGGAGAGATATTTTGTATATTTTAGTCAAAGTGTTCCCAGGAGAATGCCCTTGGGTTGGCCCATAGCTCAGTTTTGAACAATTACCCTGACATTATCCTGAAAACAATCCCTGCAAGTTCTACTAAGAATAAATAAAGCACAATGGAGTAAAATTATCCACCAAATCTAGGAAAAGCAGTTATATTTTAGTCAGGAAATCTAAGGCCTTTCTTCCTAATGTATTATGTTCTTGTGTTTCTGTCATCAAAGGACATAGAATGTGGAAAAAATTCAAATTCCCCAGTTACTGATTTGGGGGCTGAATACTGGGAAAAATGTACCCATAGTTCTTGGGTGAGGTTATATACACTGACAATGTCCTTGCAATGCAAACGGTTTTAGCAGAACAGAGAAAATGAGGGAAGATAATGAAAAGTATTCAGAATAAGGGGATTATTTTTTAGAATATCAACAAAGCAACCCCCTAACCTATTTATTGTTTCCCCTAACAACTGTTCTGAAACTTTAAATGTTAAACAGTTAAATATCTAACTCTATGAGGAAGATGAGGAAAGGATGACTTTATTTCTAGACAATTTATTAAGTTCTAGAATACATGGATTCACCCTTCAAGGGCTCCAGCATTGCCCTGGGTGAAGGCAAACTCAGTGTGTTGGTCTCTTTTTGCCAACAGAGGGATTTCTGGTGCTTTTCTAAGCCTTTCTAGGAAAATCAGAGTCAAGTATATTGTTTTTTATGTAGACTCACATCATACATGGTCATGATGACAGGTGATTTTTCAATATAACTTTGTAGGAGATTGTTCAGGAGACCCAAACTATAAGCCAGTACGAAATGATGCTTCTTCTTTTTAAAAGTCTGCTTAAGATTTTTGCTTAATATATTTTAGTCAACTTAATTCAAGAAAATTTCATCAAAAATCCAATTCAATGCAACAGATATGTATCATGTGCCTCCTGCAAACAGTACATTTTAAGGACAAAAATCAGCTTCAAATTTGGGTAGAAATTTAAGGCCCTGGAGATGCATGTCCAATAGTTGACAGCTTGGGGTCTGGAGCCAGACCACCTGCATTCTTCCTGGGCTCCCATAGCCAGCCTGGCGACCTTGCACCTGTGACATGACCCATTGGGGCCATGGCCTTACTCTTCTGTAAAACTGGGATCATAATAGTGGGGTTGTTTGGCATGTTTTGAGTTACACATGTAAAATATTTGGAACAGTGCCTGGGATACATTTAGTGTCTGACAAATGCTAACTGTTATTACTATTGTGGGATAGTCTGCATGACAAAAACAGGGTTCATTCCTATTTATTTCCATTACTCCCTTTCTATTCTTTTCAAGATTTTGAAACACACAGGGAAGAGGTGGGAGATAAAGTGCAGGAGGGTAGAATGAGCTTTTGGTGGAAAGAATATGTATGTTAAAATTCCTATCAAGTATTTAAGATGTCACAATTTAATTGATGTATATTTGATTATATATGACTCTCCGAGTGCAGGAGACCATAAGACAAAATCTTGAAATGGTTTCATAAACTTGAAAGGACCCCATGTAGTCAGGAAGGATCCTAACTGGATAAAAGTGTGATCTAGGTCCTAGTCTTGATTCTGGCTCTCTCAGGAAGTTAAAACTCTCAGACGCATAGTGATTCAAAGGTCCTTCTAGCCAGAGGTTTTGCTGAACTAATGCTTTCTCTGGCAACATTAAAAAACTGTATTACTTTTAAAATGGAAAGACTTGAGTTATAATAGTAAGGTAAAATAAAACTTTTAAAATGGGTTATAAGGATGAAAGACTAGAATAATTAACTTCTAGGCATCAATGATACATATCAGAGGTAATCTGTAAAGAATTATAAAATAAAAAATATATAAACAAGTTTCTAAGGGAAGTTACCACCCTTGTACTGGGATCAGGATTTTTCTAAGTGGCCAATGACAAGTATATCTGAGAGTGAGCAACACCTTCTCTAGGAATTATTTTTGGATTTATGTGCTTTATAAACAGCGCTGACACACACTAAAGCTGCATCAGAGACACTGAGGCCACGATGGGGGTGGGGGGTTATGTTCTGGTCACTTCTCTGCACCAACACAGAGGAATCAGACTAAAAGAGTCTCATGAAAAATGCTTCCAAAAAGGGCAACGGACACGACTCGCACAAAACTGCCCAGCGTGAGACGCGGGAACTACAATGTACCGTGCCCTGCATTCCCTCTCGGGTCTCCGATTCCATGTGGACAGGTTTATCCTGAACAGTCTATCTGAGGAAACACTCACATTGATGGCCTTCAAACTGTTCAAAACTGGGGCTCTTGGTTAAGAGAGAAAAGGGAACATCTTTTGCAAGGCCAGTACGCAGAACAAGTGTCTGCAGAGCTGGGGTCATTGAGAAGCCTGAGAAGGACACAGGCACCACCAGCCTGTCTCTCCCCCAAGGCTCTGTGGGGCATAGTTAAAAACCACCAAATTAGATCAAAATGTGGGATAAGTTACAGCTAGCCACGAATCTAGCTATGATTTTAGGGTTAAATAACCCAGTCCCTAGAGGTGATTCCCACAGGTTTACAGTTCTTTGTAAATGAGTCAGTTAACTTTGTGCCACTTTCTGCATTAGTAAAACACTAAAGAGAGAATCTTCAAATATCTGTATCTTGTGATCCTAACACTTTCAGTAATATACCTGGTTCCAGGAACCCCATGTTTCATGAGAAGGTCAGAGCCGTTGTGGTAGGGTGAGGCCAAAAGTGAAACTGGCTTTGGACAATGACTGGAAAAGTGACCAGCCTTGCAGGCGATGGCTTGTTTCAGTTTCACAGCTCTGCTCGTACCAGGGCAGTGACCCCTGCTTTCACCCAAGGCTCTGCCGCTGGCCACGGAGTCCAAGGGCCGTCCCTGCAGCTGGGATTAAGGCCACCGAGACTGTGCTCCATTAGCAGGAGTCATTTAAATATAGTGATATAAGTATATAATAATTTAAGGATATTTGATCATACATAGGCATTTAGATACAGGTGTGTAAATATGTGCATTTCACTGTATATGTTTTAAAATATATGAATGTGTATATATCGATATATAGCTATCATATGTGCAGATCTATAGCTATAGCCATCTCCTCAACTCTGACTCTGCCTAGAGCTATTGAGACTAAATTTTTGGGTTTGACTGTAGAACATTTTTCTGTCTAGAAATTCTATCTAGATAGAGGAAAAAAAATCTACCTAGAAAGTGTCTATCTAGCAGAGTATCTGTAAATGTTAGAAAGTTTCCCTAGGGGAATGGAATGTGAAACCAGGCTGCGCAGCCACTGCTGTAAGGTTCCTCCCATCTGTAAAGTGCTGTATTTTTGCTTTTTCAAGAAGCCCCTAGTTCTAATATAGTAGCACCTACTCTGAGACCTCACCATGCCCACCACGCCCACTACCACCACCACCAAGTGGCAATGAGGGAAGGGTGTCACTTGGGATTTCTGTCATAGAGAGGCCTAGAGTTTCATTTTTAGGGCAAATTGCTGTTTCCGTGCACCCCCTACAGGTCATATATGGTAGGAATACTTAAATTAGAAATCAGACGTCCTTGGGTCACCACTTCTATTTGCTGAGCATGTCCTTCACTGCTTTCAAGGATTTTATGTTTCATAGGGTCGCTAATTACTCTAACAATCTCTGGGTGCACCTGCTTCCCAAATCTCTACCCACCAAGCTCTTGGACTCAGTCTACTCAAATAACAACATACATGAGATCTCCTTGCACACCCTGTACCTAGCACCCCCTGTACCTAGCACCTGCAGTGTTCTATGACTTCCTTCTTTGGTTCTCAACCACTCAACTGGAATTGCATTCACTTTACTCTGAACTGTCCAATACCTCAGCTTTTTCCTTTGTACAGCTTTTGGCCAGAATAAGAATTGTGTCTATTAGTTTGCTTTTTCTATTAATTTCTGTCCTCAGGACATTAAACACTTCGTGAATTATGTGGATGGGGTGGAAAATAAAGCATCTTTAAAGTTGAGATATACTTTAAAGGCTGGTTTTAAAAGGGAAGTAAATTGCCTTTTATAAAATAAGAATGGCAAATCAGGCTATTACTGCCCCAGCCGAGATTGTAAGGATCTGGACTGAGAAGGTGGACGCAAGCATCTTTCCTGTGCAAAAATGTCATGATAGTTTTAAAAATGTTAAATTTTGAAAAGGCACAATAGGAAAGTGAAGACAAAGATAAGGAGAATTGCCCCACAGAAGGCTCCACAGAATGTTCAAAGATGAAGAAACTTTGCCTGTCATGGAGAAATTCGCAATCTTGTTATCTGAGACCTCTGTCTAGATTTCTAAACCATTGTTTTACACATATGGAGTTGTTCAGCTGCATGCTTTGTCTTCATGCGTATTTGTTCTGTAATAACAGGTTCAGGATAGAATCTCTTTAATTTTACAAGATTTATGCATTGAACAACAGCAGACAGGCCATAGACCCAAAGTAACTCATTGGTCACACACAGTGGTTGGGTCATGGTGAGGTCTCGGTCTCCAAGAATGGAGTGGCAAGTGAGAAGTTTCCCCTGTCTTGGGGCTTTCTGGAATTGAATGGAAATTCCCGAGTTGAAATAGGTGAGAGGCTAACACTGATCAGTAAGGCTTACTTTGCATTATCTAGCTAATGTTTAAAGAACCCCCACTATATGTGTGGGACTAGGAAGTAAGAGAACAAAAATGAAAGAGCTCTTAGGTGATTCTTTGTGTGGGTATGAGAGAGAGAGAGAGAGAGATTGGTGAGAGACAGTATTTATGGGATCAGGGAGAGAAGGAGGGGTAGTGAAGGGTAGCTGATTTCTAAAGGTCTTTTTTATTTTAATCCTCACTTGAGGATATGCTCTTTGATTTTAGAGTGAGGGGAAGGGAGGAAGTGACTAAGGAAGAGAAACATTGATTGGTTGCCTCTCATATGCGCCCTAACCTGGACCAAGCTTGTGACATTTTGGTTTATGGGTGGACACTCCAACCAGCTGAGCCACAGGGTGAGCTCTTTGTTTTTTTGTGTGGATAGGGTGGGAAAAGGAAATTTAAGGAGGGAAGTACAGATTGGGAGATGCTGCCTTGAGCAAAGAGAAAGAGCTGAATGGGAAAAACAACAATGTGGAGTGTCCATCAGAGACTCATACGGCTAAGAAACCAAGGTTAAGGCGTACTCATGCCTTCAGGCTACAACAGGTTTTTGTCACACTTTTAACGTATTCACTCTCGTGGGTCTTTTGCCACTTATCATTTTTACTCACATTATTGATTAAAGTGGGTTTAAAATTCCAATTTGTTTCTTAGACTTCATAGGGATTCTATCAGGAGAAGACTATTCTGAAGAGGAATTCAGTAACCAAATACTAACTTTGGAGGCAAAATTCAGCGGCAAATAAAACATAACAGGTGTGAAAATAATCATTCAGGAGATCATACTCAGCGCAGGGGGATGAGGGCTGTGACGAGCTCCCCTTGGTGCCCGTGGTGCAGGGCGGCAGGGAATGCAACGGAGCGGCTCCGAGACTCCCTGCTGCTGGCCGAGGAGGCCAGGCAACCTGCCAACACGGAGCCTTCTGTCTGCAGGGCAGTGTGGAGGTGATGGAGACCTGTTTTTTCCTTTTAAGTATTTCTCTTCATAAAATTAACCTAATTTGAAGGACTTGTTCCTTTTTGCTTATTGATATTTAACAAATATCAATGGAACATGTAGCATGTGTCAGGCATTGTGGTATAGAGACCACAATGTCAGGAAATAAGGGTCAAACGGGAAAAGCAGGAAGTGGAGCCAGGAGGGACAAGTGGGCCTGGACAGGGGAGAGTTGTTGAGGCTTGTATTTAAATCTCTGGCTTTGAAAAAAAACATTGCTCCTAAAAAAAAGGATTTATATATTATACGACCTATTAGTCAATAATAATTGCATTTGATGATTGTCTTTAAAATTACTGTGGGTGAAATAAGAAATGAAAATGATTGGATGCTAAGCATTGTTAAAGCACATTATATTTGAAAGTGTTCACACCTATTTGTTATTTCTGAAGTTAGAGCCCTTTCATCACCACCCTGAGACCTTTTCCTAAAGTATCTGCCAAAAAGGATTATACCTCACCTGCCTTAAAGAATGATGAAGTCATTATGGATTTCTTTTTCTTTTACAAAACTAAGATCCTGCTTCCTTTTTCCTTTTCCCTAGATGAGACTAGCCGATAACTGCTTCGACGCACAGGTGTCCACTAGAGGACACTGTTTCCACACACTACAATCAGGACTGGATCTGAGAACACGGCCCTCCCCACCTTCTTCAAATGACACCCAGATAATCGTGAGGCATTTTGAAATGCAAATGACACTCTAACATTGATAATAGATTTACAGGTAAAACAAACAAACCAACCCATCTGTTGAAAATAAGAGTTTTGCTAAAGTCATCTGCTGTGGGTGATCTGTGATTTTCTATGTTTCCCTAGAGAGGTCATGTATTGCATAAATAGCTGGGAAAGTATGACGAGAACAGAGTGATGCCTCACATCATAGGGGAACCATGTTCAAGGAGCCCATGAAATCATAGTGGGACCCTGAGCTGTCATTTTATGATGTATTTCAAATAACTACAAAGGTAAGAGTCTCTGCCTGCAACGTAAAGTCTCCTGACACAGGAACTGAGGTTCAGTGCTGCTCTCTTTCAAAAAAGAAGCGAAGCATACTCTGGGAATTGTTCGTGCCTGCCCTGATTAAAATGCCTCAACAAAAAAGGCCATTTTGCCTAGTTCTGTCAACTTGTACATCAAGACCTGGAACGTGGTCCCTTAGCTAACACTTGAAATGTAATTTTAGAAAACATAGCATTTTGTGCTCTTATTGGTGAAACTCTTATTTGATCATGGGTGGAGCATCCAGCAAACATGACCCTCTAACATTATACCACAACAACCTCTTCTTTAGGGTCAGGACGAGGAGAACTTGATGGAAATGCCAACATTGTGCAGGTAGGGGAAGCAAGCATGATTGTTTGTAAAAACAGGTCACACCCTACAGGATGGCTACAAAAATCCAGGAAGGTAATTAATTGGGTTTTGTACCACATTGTGTAGTAGAAATGGAGACCACCTAGTAAAGCTGGAAGCCAGTGTCTGGGCTCAGGTTCAAGTTAATAGATGTTGAAGGATGGGCCTGCTGAGAAGCCCTTTCTGCCTGAATCTCCAGATGAGGCAGCCTGAGATGGGTGGTCTGGTGGGAGATATAGCAGGGCCCAATGGGACTCACTCCTATTGTCCCATTGGGGCTGTGAGTAAAGAAAAAGGAAGGTGGGGGTGAGGGAAAGGAGCCACTTCAGTGATTACTCTTACAGCCACTTCCAGGTCTACACTCTCGGGACTCAATCAGCCACAAAGGCTCAAGCACTTCAGCCTGCTTGGAGAGAAGCTAGGTCAGCACTTGCCAATAAGTGATGGACAATTTTACCTTCTTAAGGAAGAAGTCTACTACTCTAATTCCTTAAAAATGTATTTTGGCATTTGTTCTGCATTCCTTGGGTTATATCCACCGCCATTTCTTTCCTTTACCACTTTTACATTTCGTCGCCTTGTCATTAATTATGAGGCAGATTTCAAAATCTTTGCCTTCATTTTCTTAATCCCAGCATCATTGTTTTTAATAAAGAACCTTTAAAGTCTTTTCTAACCCTTCAAACTCCAACCTGCCTACAGGAAAAGGCAATTGTGTCCGTCCTACCAAGAAAGAGAGAAACAGCTTCATGGTCACCATGGGTAAGGGCTTGTGCGTGTTCCCAATGCCTCCCCAACTCTGAACATCCCCATGAAAGTATTCTGTAAGGATACAATCACAAAAAATGAGAGAAGTGTAGAAGTTTCATCATCTGCATCACCGAGGAAGAAGTAGAACACATTGGTTAGGTGTAGGCTTTGTAGCCAGACTGTCCCGACTTGAATATCCAACTGGGTCTTTATTCCTTTGTGATATCGAGCGTGCTATTTAATCTCTGTAAGTCTCTGTTACCTCACCTGCAAGAAGGGCATGAAAATAGTTCGTGCCTCAAGGGGTGTTGTGAAGAGTGTATGAGATAATATGTTAGCACAGTGATTGGTGTGTGGTAGGCTAGTGATCAACATGTAAGCTTTTTTAAAAAACTATCATTTTTAAAGAGAGGAGAAGGGAGGGAGAAAGAGAGGGAGAGAAACATTGATTGGTTGCCTCTCAAACGCCCCCAACTGGAGACCTGGCCCATAACCCAGACATATGCCCTGAGTGGGAATCAAACCACTTTGGGTTCATTGGCCAGTGCTCAGTCCACTGAGCCACACCAGCCAGGGGTCAGCGTGCTAGCCTGTATTATTTGTCTCTCTTCTTGCTGCAGGGGCAGCAGTTGGTGGAGGTGCATGAGCATGTGCCCTCCCATGCCCACTGTCCCCTACGCATGTAGTGTAATGAGCTCAGTTATAACTCACACGGTGCGAACAATCTGGAGCCCCCATGCCAAATTCCATGATAACAGTTTTTTTTAATTGAATTCACTGAGGTGGCATTGGTGAACAAAACCATACAGGTCTCAAGTATACAACTCAATAAAACCTCATCTGCACAATGCATCATTCGCTCACCACCTGAAGTCTCTCTCTGCTCTCACTTATCCTGCCTCTGCCCACTTGCACCTCCCCCGCCCCCTTTCCCTCCAGCAACCCCCACCAAGTCTACTGCACAAAACTAAATTTTACTTGATTTAGAATCTGAAAAATATCCCTAGAGCCAATCATGAGATTTGCTAAGAGTGTGGCACTGAAATACATCTACTTACTAAGTATGTTGATTTGTCATCTACTTATTTTCCACAGAATATAGGCTATCTATACTTCCCTCACCCCGCCCCCCCCACCCCCCTCCACATCATCCTTGTTAATAGTGCAGCCTCTGGAGCCAGGCTGCCTGGGTTCAAATTCTGCTTGTCACTCTTACACCCACCAGTAGCTGATCATCAGGTTACTGGGGCAGCAACTTCAACTCTCTGAGCAGCAGTTTCCTCACTGTGAGGAGGGGATAATCAGTCCTTTGTGAGGATTAAATGAGACCACACTTGTAAAGGGCCAACAATCTCACCGAACTTTTTGTTCGCTGTTTTTATTGATGCTAATTGGAGTTAAGCTCGGATTGACTTCTAAATGGCCGTTCGCTATCTATATGATCCCCACGCTGGCAGGCCGGGGAAATGAGTCACGGTTGACAGTGTCTGTTCAGTAGTGCCAGGTCAGAGGTGCCACGAGAACAAATGGTATTTATTTGCAGAAGGCTATGTGGTATGTGTATAACAGCCGGAAAGGATTGGGGGAAAGGTGAAGAGATTAAGAAGTTCGAATTGGTTGTTGCAGAACAGTCATAGAGATATAAAGTACAGCAGAGAGAATAGTCAATAACACTGTCACAACTACGTATGGGGCCAGAGGGATGTTTGAAATATCAGGGGGAACCACTTTGTAAAATACGTGATAGTCTAACCACTATGCTGTATGCCTGAAACTAATACATAATAGTATTATGTAAGCTGTAATTGAGAAAAACCCTTAGGTTTCAATCTAGCTCTGCTGTAACTAGTGCTGTAACCTTTGGCAAGTGTAGTAATGCAGTTGGTGCCCCACCCAGATCTGGTGCCCGTATCCTCCCCTGCCTCACTGCTGCTGCTGGGAGAATTGCCTGTGAATGGCACACAGCTGTCATCTCTTTAGAGAATCATGCCCCCCCGCCCTTGATGGGAATAGCCTGTCCAGAGAGGCCTAGGAAGTTAAGCCTCCCCCATCCCCAGGATGGCTTGAAATCAGTGGCTGACTGATGTGGGGCACAGAGGTCCAATCTGTTTGCCCCGAGGTTCAGGAGGTGCCCCTCACTCTCCAACTCTCCCTGTGTGATCAGCCTGTGGCCAGACATCAGCTGAAACCACCTCTGCACTTGGCTTCTCCTCTGTTCTGCTTCCCCTACTTTCCTTAGGGCTCTTCCTGAGGGTGTCCTCTCAACCAGTCACTTGGACAAGCATCCTTGTCTCAGGCTGTGCTCTCAGCCCCCCAAGGCCTAACAGAGAAGATTCTGGGTGTCAGTTTCACTTGACAGAAAAGGAGGGAGTTAGATCCATTCTCACTAATGGGCCTGTTTCATGAATACAGATTTTAATTTCCAGAGTATTTTCATATACTTCATACTAGATATTCAGTTATATCTACTCTATTCTTTCCTTAGGAGAGAAGGGGGGAAGTACAGAGAATAAGTAGCATAGATGGTAGGTAGAAAATAGACGGGGGCGGGGGGCAGTGGTAAGAATAGTATGGGAAATGTAGAAGCTAAAGAACTTATGACACACAGACATGAACTAAAGGGGGGGAATGTGGGTGGGAGAGGGTGTGCAGGGTGCAGAAGAATGAAGGGGGGTAATGGGACAACTGTCATAGCATAATCAATAAAATATATTTAAAAAAATCTCCCAAAGGGAGATCAGTTGAGGAACAAATAAGTATCTTCTAAGTTCAAATTTTTGAGCACTGAAATGTTCCTCTGCTAGTGGGCAGAGGGGGCAGAAGTCAGGACATTCCACCTTGCCTGGAGGAAATCACAGTGAACAAAGGATTTGAGTTTAGGTGTAGAATACTCAACATTTTCCTGGTGACTGAGGTTTCATTGCTTCCACCACTGCAGACATCTTTCTGGCTTCGATGGAAATCTCCCAGGCTCAGCCCCTAAGAAAACCTTTAAAATCACATGCCTGGGTGCTATATCATTGTTTGTACGGTATTAGTGATACCAAAATAAACCCTTCTATAATGCAGCTTAAGAAAAGTTAGAGAATGTCTATTTCTTAGGTATCAGAATTCCATGGGGCCTGGGAAGGCCTCACTGTGATAGAAAGATAGGGCCTCCATTGACGCCACATTCCTCTGGCCCACTAACTGATCCGTGAGGAAATCCTGAGGCAGGAGTGAGAGTGCCGCATTACAGGCCCACCCTTCCTCTCTGGCCGCTCATCTAACTGTCCTTGTTCACCTTTTACTTCTAATAGAAAATCAAATGAGGAAAATCAGGAAAATGGTATGACTCTACCTGTTTGCCTGCTGATTTCCTTTCCATAGAATTGCCTATTAACTGCATAGTAGCCTGAAGGGGAAATTTGCAGACACTCATGCTTAGAAGTTCTCTGCCTTCCCACTGTAGGAGACATATCATTCTAGGGTCTGAATGTGATCTCTGCCCACTGGGCATTTGGAACCTGGCTTGTATCATTTCCTTTCGAGTACAAGGTGGAACAAAAAAGAGGGAGGAGGAACTAACTATGGCCTCACGCTGGGCAGGGCACTTGGCATTGGCCATCTAGCATAACAGTCACAAGAGCTGTGCAAGGCTCATGCTATCCTCCTCATTACAGGAGAACCAATGGGCTCTGAGTTACACACAGTGCATTGGGAATTATCTCCCCAGTTCACGGACTCACCATGACTCATTCCTTAGATGGGGATAGATTTAATTTGATACTGAGAGCTGGTAAATAACATTAGATGGCCAATTTATAAACAGGATAAGAAAAACTATGTCATTGGACAATTTAAAAAACATTTATGATTTCAAATGACAGGTTCAACTATATCAATTCAGTAAAAAAAAGTTTCAACTTTCCTGAGCTCAAAAATGTAACTGACCTAGGAATGGGATCAGAGAGCAAAAACAAAAAGAATACTAGCCCTGACTGGAGTGGCTCAGTGGGTAGGGCGTCGTCTTGCAACTTGAAATGTGGCGGATTTGATTCCTGGTCAGGGCACACGCCTGAATTATGGGCCAGGTCCCCAGTGGGGCACATATAAGAGGCAACCAATTGATGTTTCTCTTGCACATCAGTGTTTCTCTCCCTTTCTTTCTCCCTCTCTATGCCTCTCTAAAATTAAATAAATATATGTTTTTAAAATACTAGATTTCTTTTTTCTTCTCTAAGGCATGATGTGCCATTTTATATTCATTGTTGATTTTATGGGGTGCTTTAAAAAAAGGTAAAACAGATATCCTCATACTTATTTGTAGGTTGGGAAAACTAAAGATTTAATTAACTTGTTCAATCACTTATTTAGTAAATAGCAGAAGTAATATTAGCACAGAGACTCAGCTCTGTAGTTTATCATTAGGTTATTTGTTCTTATGGAAGTTTCTTCAGAAATATATGAGATCCCAAGATGTAAAGGAACATGAATTAATTAATGAACTCCATCATATTTCCCAAGTGTTTGCTGTGCAGCAAGATTACAGGACCGTGGAAGGCACAGGAGTGTCTTGAGCCCACCCCTGTCCTTAAGATTCTCACAAGCTGATGAAGGGACCGGACAGACCACTCAAAAACCGGTTTCTGTCCCTTTCGGAATTAGTCTCTAACTAAGACAGCTGTCTGAGGAGTGGCGTGAAAGGGAATTCAGAGGTGTTAAAAATCATGGTGGGCACTGACAGGAGTGTGGTGATGGCTGAAGGTAAGTTTCGGGTTGAGGTTTGGAGACTGGAGATGGCTGGAAGGAGGAAGAAGAGGGCCCAGGTGAACAGAGACACACCTGTGGCCAGGAACACAGCATCCTGGGGAGAACAAGGAGGAAGGAATGGGAGGTCTGTTTTGCAGGAAGAGTGCCCAGCAGATTTGGAGAGAATGATCGGGGCCAGACAGTGCAGGACTTCTGGGGCCCAGCAAGGTGGTCTGTGCCTTACCTGGCAGGCAAAAGGGAGCTGAGAGGATTTTACACAGCAAAGTAACAATGCCAGTTTTGTTATGGCAGGGTAAACCAGGAGGGGGTGAGGCATGAATTGAGGGAGAGAAGAGAAATAGATCAGGCAGGTAAGATGAAATAAAATATGAGAAATATAAAACACACTCATCCCGATATCCTTTTATAATCATAAGATACAACATTTCAAATATGAAATAATATCTTGCTCCCAGGGTAATGGTTACAAAATGAGAGAATCAATAGTGAGAGAAATCCAAGGAGCAAGCATCAATATAATTTGGTGACTAGCTGGAAATAGGAGGAAAATAAATGAAGAAACTGCTGTCTCTTGCCTTATGATTCTTTAGTCTTCATAATTTTCAGGATATATACTTTGTACTTGTTAAACATATACATTTTAATTCTATATTTTATTTATTTTTAACTTAAAATTATATTTTATTATTAGTAATGCTAGAGTAATAGACTCTTCCTAGCAGGGATGAGAGATTTATATGGCATGACCACAAAGATTTTGAGACAAGTGACTCATAATGTAGCCTTTATGGTCTCATGGTGATTTTAAAGAAGCCAAATTTTCATGTAACGAACAAGGATTAACATTTTACACCAGGATCGGGATGGAGGGCTATAAAACACAAATCTATTTTAAAGGTACAGAGCACATATTGAGTTTTAAGGCTTGAAACCCCAAGAAAAGTTTTCTGACTTCATGGAACATTGTACATACTTCAATATTTTATCATTCTTAAAACTCATCACTGCATAATCGTGGCAGGAAATTGTGGTAGAAAAATGGGGTGAGGATAGATGAGGAAGGGATGATGGAATAAGCAAAGTGCTTCCCTACTACTATGGGAAGGTGACCTGGGAATTATTCATTATTCATTCATTCATTCATTCATTCATTCAAGCATTTATTTCCAGGATCTCTTGCTCTTCAGAAATTATGATCTATATGTAAGAGACAAAGAGATAATTAAATCATGTATGTGCCCTCAAGAAGCTTAGAGTCTAGGGAGTAAGGCATTAGTAAATGAAAATTTTACCTACACCTGGGAAGTCTTAAATACTTAATGCCATAATGCGCATGGCATTATGGGGCCAGAGAAGAAGAGAACAGAGGAGAGACAGCTGAGTCAGCATCAGCAAGGTGGACTAGAGAAAGAGGGGGAAGGGGATGGAGGAAGCTTGGAATGGCTTCTAAGAGAAAGCAGTGCTTGAATTTCACTCTCATAGTGTTGTCCTATTCCTCACTCCATGCCTCACCTTTCCACCTCTTCTCTCCTCGCTGGACAGTCCAGCCACAGCCACTTCTTCTCTTACCACCTCTGATATGAATGATTTCTCAACGAGTACCCCCAGCTCAATCTACATCTTTGGTGAAACTCAGAAGTTAAGGGGAGAAAGGAGTCTGTGTGGGAGCCTAAAGGCAGCCACCCAGGTACCAAAAAACAGTGTCTTGGAGGGCAAAGGAAGAGAGAGCACTAATGCCTCTTCAAAACACAAGTAGGCATTAGTGCTAGATGTGAAAATGAAATGTACTTTGTTAGTCCGCTGACAAACTTGGCAAAGATATGCGGGAGACATATCGAGGATGGAAGTTTGAAGAAGGCCAATAAGGCAGCCAATATACTCTGCTCATATAAGACACATCCAGAAAAGGAAGGAAAGCAAGAACCAGAGGAGAAATTGGGTCAGGGGAGTTTCTTTGATAAGAAAGAAAACCTGTTTCTATGCTGAGGGGTAGCTTTAGCAAAGAGGGCACAGTTGAAAACAGAGGAGGAAAATTGAGGGAGTGGTTATGATGACTGGGAGGGAATGACCGGGAGCCTCTGTGGACAGAAGAGCATCTTCCTGCTTGAGGTGGGAAGCAGATGGGAGGTGACGGGTGGGGATGTAGGAACGTTTGTAGGTCGAGGGCAGGGGATCCATTTGATTACTGATTACACACCTGTTCTCTCAAGTCCCTTGCGTGGACCACAAAGATGAGTAAGACACCATGCTGGCTCTCATTTATCAACCATCCACTGTTTAAATGAATAAATGCATATGTATCTTTATGCTCCGTGAAATTCAAACATGCCCAGCCATGGCCAAAAAGGGCAGCATGCTGGGAATACATCCTCCCTGGAGGATTCAATCACTGACCTTGCTTAGAATTGCTGGTCCATGATGATAATAAAAATTAGTCTGACCTTTAGTCAGGTCTATTATCCTCTTCAAATCATCTATAGAAAATGACCCCCTTCTTATTGTCTGCACCTGAGCAGGTCTTTTCTGCCGCCTTGCCCTTGGGGCACCACTGATGCTCAGATGCCTGTTTCAAGGTTTCTCTTGGAAGAAAACATAAATTCACAAAACTAATTTGGGTGACAAGAGTCAGAGAACCCGAAGGAAGTGAAGAGGCCAGGTCTAACACCTTCATGTTACAGAAGAAGAAAGTGGGGCACAGATAGGTGAAGGGTTCACGAAGCCAGTCAATCCAGAAATGGCAGAGCTGGGTCTCAAAACCAGGTCTCCTGCATCCTGGTTAGCTTCTGGGAAAAGGTCTGTCTTGTCAGCCTTTCCATACTACAGCTCAGGTGGCAATTTACTGGTACCTGGATCCACCAGGAGAGCATCAAATATTTGGTGGGAAGAGTACTTAGAATGACTTGATTGCTTTCCATTTTCCTTTAAGGACTTTGGAGCTCACCCCACTGGATGCCTTTCTTTTCAATTCATTCATTGTTCTTCGACAATATGAGGGGGGACCCCCAGCATGGAATTTATTTATAAAAAATTGTGTATTTATTCTTACATGTTCAAATTTCAGTTACCTTCAAAGTACTCCCCATTTGTTGCAATATACCTATCAAGACATTTTTTGCCACTGCTCAAAATAGTTTTTGAACTCATTGATTTTGATACCTCTTAGTGCTTCTACTGTTTTTCTTTTTACCTTTTCTACAATGGCAAAATGTTTCCCTTTGAGGACGTTTTCCATCTGGGGAAAGCAAAAAAGTCACTCGGGGCAAGATCCGGTGAATAGGGAGGGTAGAGCATGGAGGTCATACCGTTTTTGGTTATAACTGCTGAACACTCAGCATGGTGTAGGTAAGTGTGCTCATAAATCACCCATCATGAAATGAGAAAACACGCTGAAACAGTCTTAAAAAAATTTGCTGAAGCCAAATGCAGCCTCTCACAACAATGGCAGCTGGTACACCTATACAGATGGGTTCCTAGAACATTCACCTAGTGGCAGAAGTCTGTACTACAAGGCGCCTGCTCTCCAGAAGAGAATTCTGGTTTTTTTTTGAGTCCCCCCTAGTACTTTCAAAGAAATTTGAATGACCAACTTGGTCTTCTGCTGTCCTTAAAGCCACAAACTATATTTTCTAAAGGCATGTGGTGTGTGTGTGTGTGTGTGTGTGTGTGTGTGTGTGTGTGTGTGATGGAAAATATAATCAAATTTATATGCGTGATCTACAAACCTAAGGCAGCAAAAAGGAGGGTAAGAGAAAATGGAGATGTAGTAAAATAAGGAAAAAATGAACCTGTGAGTGTATCTTGAAAATTGTTAGTTCCTTCACTACTCCAACATGCAATGTTGAATATAATATAAATCATATTTTAAATATAATCATGAACCTTCTTATTTAAAAAAAATGCCATGTGAACGCTTTCCTTAAAATTTTGGGGAAACAAAACATTAGCCCCTCATTTATGAATTTTGCATACTCTAGCTTCATACATTGGATTTGTTTTAAATGACAATGTATAAGAACATCACCAAGGCAGGTAAGGCAACACAGAGAATGTTATGAATCTTGACATAGCATTTGTCAAGGAAGCAGAGGGAAAACTATATCAAGTTAATAGGTGGTGTCAACTCCTTCTGTCTCACTCCATACCAAGTGGCTTTGGTGGGAAATGCCTGAAGTTCATTTCCAGTTCTATCTACCAGAGTTCTGGTGACAATTAAACAGGATAGGTCAGCAGCCCTCAACAAGCACTCAGTACATGATGATAGAAGCTGCCCTGTTGTTGAAAATGAGCTCGGCTTGGGTCTATACCAGTCTAACAAAATCAAATGTAACTAAAAGCTTTTGTGTAACACAGCTGCATTCTTGGGGAGACGAGAAAAACTCTTTCTGGTGTCCATTGGGGAGTGAGCAATTTCTAGTTACTCTCCAATCATTTCTAGTTCTATCCTTTTTAGTTGATGAATACTCTAAAAAAAAGTCAACATGTGGGGGATACAGAAAAAGCTCTTACCTCTCTTGAAGTCCTATGGGTTTCATTTTGAAAGGAGAAGGGCAGACAGAGGTGGTAGCTTTGATCTCGGGAGCGTATCGACCTTGAGGGTCCACGACCACACTCAGCACCTTCGGCGCCTGCTCGGGCTGGACCATGCTGTTGACCGTCTTTGCTTCAGACTGGGCTGGCTGTAAGGCTAGGGGTGATAGGTGGATCTCTTGATTTTTCTCTTTATCTTGTCTCAGAGAAAGCTGAAACTTTTCTTTTAATCTGTAAAGAATCTATAGAAAGACATAAGGGCTCCTGTCACGTTTTTTCACACTCAGCAAGAAAGTATGATCTCTTCCACCCCAACTTAGAAAGCAAGCCAGAGTAAAGGTTTAATGATGATAACGCAAGTAAGCAAAGACTTCTAGATGGGTTCTTAGTTTTGTGGTATTGAGATTTTTCTCAAAAGGATATACTTGGTATTTTTAGATATGTGTACAAACACATTAAATATTCATGTACATGAATTTATTTCCCAAATATTATTAAAAGCAAATTTGGCTAATTTTATAAAAATGCCAGATGTCAGTTTGAGCACATGTAAGCTTTTCATTAAAATGAATGAAAGGAAAGGTTTATGGAAGGAATATCCATGCAATGTGGGCTTATGACATTACGGAAACAGAGATCAGATTTGCTTCCAGTACAAGTGTAAGAGGAAAGTCCTGCAAACCATTAATGAAATAATAGTTGTGCTAAAAACTGTAATTTCTGATATTGGTTAATACCTGTGTTAGTCTTATATTATCTTGAGTATGTAGTAAATACTTAAAATAATTAAATTTAAGGCATTTATCAAAAAATAATTTGGACAACCAGAATATTTTTTCTTACCCTTCCCCCCTTTTAATTTTTAATGCACATAGAAAAATAAAGTATCACTTTCCTCCATTCTAAGAGCTGTTTCTAGAATGGCTAATATAGTTCAGAAATGGTAGGATCTTCACTTTTAAACTCTTAAGACAATCAGACCGACTTTGCTGAGATAATCCAAGGGACCGTACTGTGAGGTGAGCCAAGTTTGTCATTCCTGTCCTTAGGCTTCCTTTTTCTCTAGGTTCTTTTCTTTTTAAAATTTATTTATTTTTTATTTAAATTAAATTGTTTCCAGTTTTACTGAGATATAATAGATATACAACATTGTTTAAGTTTAAGGTGTACAACATAACAATTTAATATTGTTTCTCTTGTCTTGATGCTGACTCTACTCCAGTTCCTGCAGAAACTAAGTGTCCAGGTGTTTCTTCAGGTCTGTTCAAGGAAGTGCCTTGATGGGTTAATTCCCACGAAGAGCTGACTTAACCCATTATCTGCAATTATAGCACTGACGGACTCTGCATCCTGCTGACTCTCCTGTTTAATTTCTGGAATCCATTAGCTAAATGAGTGCTATTTCAGAGGATAAGGCTTTTCTGCCACTTTTCGATCACATTTACTCCAACAAGTCATGAGGCTAATTCTCTCTTTCCTTTTCTTTCAAAGTTTCTTTAAATTCTAGTAACTTGTATATTGGAAAGGCACAAAGTCTAAATATATTTTTTTTTCTTGTTAAAGGAAGAATAGAAAAAAAGAGAAAGTTACGAATTCACCTAAAATTGTGGAGGAAATAATTTATTTCAGGAAAATTTTAGAAAATATTTGTCCGGCCCTGGCTGGCATAGCTCAGTGGATTGAGGGCCGGCTGTGAACCAAAGTGTCGCAGGTTTGATTCCCAGTCAGGGTACATACCTGGGTTGCAGGCCACGGCCCCCAGCAACCGCATATTGATGTTTCTCTCTCTTTCTCTCTCCCTCCCTTCCCTTTCTAAAAATAAATAAATAAAATCTTTAAAAAAAAGAAAATATTTGTCCAGTATTCTCAAAATATATTGGTTTAAAAAAAGCCTATTCAACAAGGTAAGATTATTTTAAAAACTCCAGTTGAAATAAAAACACAATTATCGAAGATGAAATGTATCAGGCTGAGATTAAGAAGAAAATAATTCAAGGAACTGAAAACTCAGCAGCAGGATGTAAATAAACCTTTGCGAGCAATAAGGACCAGAACTGACAATGCAGAAAACAGAACCAGTAGTATGGAAGGCAGAGAGAGACTGCCTGGAATGTGGAGCAGAAGGATAAGAGGTGAAGATGAAGACAGAGAAAAGAAGGGATACAGAAGTTAGAGAACAATCACAGTAAGTGTTAAATGAGACACCAGAATGAATGAAAGAGGAGCAAGCCATTCAAAACTATTTCCAGTGTCCCCTACGTCATGTACTGTGAAAGGTACATCATATTCTGCTATGAACAAAATAGACAGTACTCTGTTCTTATGGAATTTAGGGATATGGAATGAAAAAAATTGTTAGTTTTAAAAATGCATGAATTAGTTGAAAGAAGAGTAAAGATGAGAATAAAATGGGGCAAACTTTCATAACTTTGAGAAAAAATACATGTTACAAAAGATGCATAAATTCCAGAAGTAGATGAATTGATGTTTGTGTATATGAAACCAACAGAATTTCTCAAATACTCAAGGTCTCAGAAAATTTACTATCTGAGTACCCTTCCTGGAAAAAAAAAAACTCAAGCAAAGTCATGAGAAAAGACGATTCAAAATTAAGAAGACCTAGAGATTGTGATGCGAAAGGAAGCTTGGGAATCATTTCACAAGGAGTGAAAACTAAATGTAACCGCGTCTCAGGCCTTGTCTGCAATCCAACATCTCAGATTGCCATAACCAGCCAGAAGGTTGGAGGGCAGAGGGGTAGAAAACAGAGGTGAACATACGTCAAGTGACTGTTTAATTAGGGGTCCAGAGGGAATCAGAGTCAGTATGGACACAGGAGGATCAGAGGTCCGTCCAGTATAATTATTACTATATATCAAAGAAATGGAAGTCGGGCTAAATAACCCGGCTTCCCTTCCGCAACATTTAGCTGTGGTGGAGCCAGCTGGAGGCAGTTCTGGCCTGCACCTTGCAGCCCCTTGTATCCCCTCTGACGCTGCTCTCTGCCACCGCACTACTGTTCTTTTCTTTTATTTTACATTTTTTTGTTTCATAAATTACTTTATTGTTGTTCAACTATAGTTGTCTGCATTTTCTCCCCACCACTTCGCCCCACTCCAGCCAAACCCACTCCCCTGCCTTGCTCTCACCCTCCCCCTTGGTTTTGTCCCTGTGTCCTTTATAGTAGTTCCTGAAAACCGTTCTCCCCACTTCCCCCTCCCCTCTCCCCTCTGGCTATTGGTAGATTGTTCTTAATTTCAATTCCTTTGGTTATATTTTGTTTGCTTTTTTCTTTTGTTGATTATGTTCCAGTTAAAGGTGAGATCATAAGGTATTTGTCCCTCACTGCCTGGCTTATTTTCTTAGCATATAGAACAAACATTTCAGAAATGTATATGGAACCATAAACAACCCTGAATAGCTGATGCAACTTTGAGAAAGAGTAAAGTAGGAGGGATCACAATACCTGATACCAAACTGTATTACAAGGCCACTGTAATCAAAACAGCCTGGTACTGGCATAAAAACAGGCACATGGACCAATGGAACAGAACAGAGACCCCAGAAATAAGCCCAAGTATCTACGGTCAATTAATATTTGACAAAGGTGGCAGAAGCATAAAATAGAGTAAAAATAGCCTCTTCAACAAATGGTGTTGTAAGAACTGGACAGCTATGAGCAAAAAAATGAAACTCGATCACCAACTTACACCATACACAAAAATAAATTGAAGGTGGATAAAAGGCTTAAATATAAGTCGTGACACCATAAAAGTCCTAGAGGAGAACATTGGCAGGAAAATCTCAAACATTCCATGCAGCAACATCTTCACTGATATGTCCCCTAAAGCAAGGGTCATAAAGGAAAGAATAAACAAATGGGACTATATCAAATTAAAAAGCTTCTGCATGATTAAAGAAAACGCACTACTGTTCTTGAAGAGGGACCACAGTCCCACCTGCCACAGACGTGGGTTCGGCACTGAGTTTGAAAACTACCAACTCTATGAATAGATCTTTTGTGGATGGAAAGATCTTCTTGAGGAAAAAGATTGTGCACATCTGAGGCATAATTAGGAATGCATATTATTGATATAATTTGAACTGCCAGGAAATTATAGGGAATCCTTAATGTCTTTTAGGTCAGTTTACTTCCTCATCCACTGGAAACTTTTATATTGGTGCTAGTTATTGACTCTGGTAGGGCAAAACTAAGTCTTGCATTTTTTTAAAGCAATGGGTTCTAAATAGTCCATGACAAATATTACTAAAGAAAGATGTCTAATGCTAAATGACAAGCCTTCTTACTATTACTATAATTACCCCCACCAGCAACAGGAGAGAAAACACTGAAGATGTATTCCCTTTCCCTGTGCGTAATACTTCAGGATGGGGCTTCTCTTCAGCTTCTGGACCCTTAAAAGACACTTCGTTACCACACCACTCTGCAAAACCAAAATTCCCTTGAGAACAATACCAATCAGTTGACACGTGTTAAGCTAAACGCATAGCTTCTAAAGAAAGAGGGAATAGAATTTAAGGTGGGACAGGTGTTTTCTCTTTTTTTTAAATTGCAAGTAAGTTATTTTTCTGAATGAGAACAGAAACAAATATATCTTTACATTTACAGAAGAATATAAATAGAAGGTTTTATATATAAGGTTTTAGCATATGTAATATATATTCTAAGTTCTTGCCAACTAAATATAATACGTATTGCATACCAGAACATTTGCTTGCCTTTTTACATTTGGATTTTGGAGAAGCACAGTTCAAAATGGAAACGAGGAAACCAAGGAAAGGTTGGCCTTCACCATAGCTCTTGACAGGTCACTTTTATGATTCTGTTTGTGTTAAACAAGTTCTAGTCCAAAGCCCTCCTTTACCCTTCACAAGCTTATGTTCTTGATGAGGAGCCTCTGCCACTATCTTACAGTCGTCTGTTTACTTCATCTCTGCGTCGAGTCAATTTTTGATCCATCCCTGTACAGTATATGCACACACCAACTGCGATTTCTTTAATTAGGGGGAAGCTGAACTTAGAAAGTGTATGATGCTTATAAGATACTTTTAAAAAAATACTCAAGAGAGAGATTGGGCTGTCTGAAAAAATGTGAAAAAAATGACAGGTTTGCCACTTAGCAATAAAGCATTTACATGGAAGTAAGCTACAAGGCAATGGTTCTCAGCCCAGAAATTTCGCTCTCCTGGGACATCTAGCAACGTCTGGAGATGGTTTGGTTGTCATCCTGGACTGTGTGGGGGGTGCCACTGGCATCTGGTGGGCAGATGGGAGGGATACTGTTAAATGCCCTACAATGCCTAGGACAGACCCCCTCTCTCCGAACAAGTTATCTGGCCCTAAATGCCAACGGTGCTGCTGTTGAGAAACCTGGTATAAGGGATCTTATTTAAAAACCACCTGGTATGGCCTCCTCATTTTATATTTAAACCCAGAGAGGTTTAATAATTTATGAAAGGTTAGAAATAAAGTCTAGAATCCCGATTTCCTGACTTATGCCTGTGAGCACTGCCCTCTGTTTGAAATATATCATTCTTGTAAATCCCACATCCTTCTTCCCAGCCTCTTTCCTGAACCTCTGGAAAAGTGGGTCAGAAATTTTCCAATGCACAGCTTGAGGTTGAGAATGTAGCATGCACATATTTCTTCATGTGAATGCACTTTGTTTTAAGTTTACCATAGTGGAGGTCAGCCAATATTTTTGACTTTGCCTTTAGAGCTTATTTAAATCTTGGGATGCAATGAAATCTTTTGATTATTCAAAAAGAAAAGGAGAAAGGAATAAAACTTAAACTATAGCAAGAGAAAAAAAATGATAGCAGGAAGAAGCCAGAGCAACACAGAAATAAGAGGAAGCTAAAGAAATCCTAGAAAGCTCTTCTTCAGCTTTTAATTAAAAAAAAATCTCCTAAGCAGGTAACCCAAAACATCTGTGTGAATCAATATGCGTTCAAATTTGAAAATGACACCAACAGTCCATAATATGTGTTTGTTCTTTACAGTATTTTGCAGTTAGTTCTGAAGGAGCTCATTCATTTATTTCATTTAATTGAATAAACATGAATTAGACACAAGTCATCGTGGATGTCAAGATGGCACTTAACCCTGTCCTCTGGAAACTCACAGGCTTCCAGAAGAGACAGATGTGTCCAGTACAAGATGCTAAGTGTACAAAGAGATGTGATCATAGCAGGTGTGGTGTGGTACACCTTTACCAGCTCTGCCTGGGTTGAACGGCTCAGATTAATGCAGGCATTCTCATCCTGTTACCAGACCCCTCTGTGGCTGCAAATAGATATCCACAGGATAGAGTGACAGAGGTCAAAGAAACCACAATTTGACAATATTATCTATGGCATCCTGGTAAAGTGTTCAAACTCTTAATCCAGGCAGACTTGGATTGGAATCCCAGTGCCTGTCCTCAGACACCCCGTACACGTACCCACACACTGTCTGGTCTTTGTCAAGTCGCTTATCTGCTCTGAGCTGGGGTTTTCTCATCAGTCAAATTAGAGAACTCGTGTACACTAAGTGTTTCTGCATAGAGCCTATAGATAACAACACTGTATTACATATTTAAAAAGTTTGTTAAGAGGGTAGATCTTATGTTAAGTGTTCTTATGACACACAAAATAATAATAAATAGAGTGGAGGAAATTTGGAGGTGATGGATATGTTTATGGCATAGATTGTGGTGATGTTTTCATGGGTGTGTACTTATCTCCACACTCATCAAGTTGTGTACATCAAATATGTACAGTTTTTTGTATGTTAATTGTATCTCAATAATGTGGATTAAAAATACATTAGATGTTTAATACCAGGCAGTAAATTTAGTACCAGTAAGTATGCAATACATACAAGAAACAAATTCTTATTGCTACTATTATTTTTCTTCCTAGTAAGAAGATTATATTCTTACCTAAATAATTTTTATTAATCCAGAAAAATATTGAAAATTAGTGTAGACATATACCTACATTGGAAAACGGTTCTGTCCCAAATAATTCCACCTAGGAGCCTAATCCAATTTCTCTCAGTCTCTAGAGATTATACATAAAAATTAGAAAAGTGTGGTTATTTATGCCCACCTTTGCCAGTTTTTACTGAGTGATGCTCAGGCTGTAGCGGGCAGTGTGACCTATGACTTCCTGCCTCAGCTAACAAGGCTATGACTAGAGAAACTCTTTGTCTGACCTGTGAGTGGTTCTTCTGTGGGTCTAACATGTCAGAGCTTTTACCGACCCAAACAACTGTCTTTTTAAAAATGTGTTTTCTGTGCTTTCCAGAAGCAATCTGGACAGTAGGTATCTCTACGTACATGTCACAAATGCCTCTGTACTTGTTGCTGAACCTCTAAGTACCTCTGAGGGTCTAAATCAGATGACACATGCTCTTCTTTCCATTACATATTCAAGTTTAAGAACTAATTCTGAATGGGCTGGAAGTTGCCCACACATTTTTTCTTAGAAAATTGTCTATTTGTGGCTCCACCCACTGTACATTCACATTTGAAAGGTGCTAAATAAGTCACACATTTGAAATGTCATACATGTCTAATTTTACGCCTGGCAATGTACACATTTTTATTTTAAGAAAAGTAAACAATATGCTGCATTTCAAACATTTTGCCAAGCCTTATGTTATTGTTATGTAGTGCACGAAATCCTCCATGACAGCAATTTACCTACATAACTTCAATATAAAAACACATATTTTTCATTTCTGTGGCCTGTAGGAAGGCTGGAGGCCAATAATGGTACTTGACCTTTCATAAGTATAATCAGTGCCCCAGAAAAATTCTGAGTTACATCTTTTCTGTTGCCACAGAATTAACAAAATTATGAGAAAATAAATTAGAGTATATGCATTTAAGAATCACAAAAGTGATAGTATAACTCTTACTGAGAGATCTAAGTAAAAATTTAGCTTTAAATCAAGATCATTATCAAAAACACGGGGACATTGACAGAGATCAGCTTATTTTAGAGAATCGCACTTGGCGTGCCCTGAAATGTGAATTGTTGACTTGTCAGTGGTTACACCGCATCAGATAAACTTAAAGTTATCTTAATCCTGTTTGTTAGGTAGGTTTTACTTTTCTCTCAATATTAACTCCTTTCTTTGTACTGATGGCTTGTTCCTCTGTTAGTTTTTCAAGTGACTCTTTCATAGTAAAATCAAAGATGGTGTTTAAAATATGTCATTCTACTACTTTCTTTCATTTCAAGAACTAGTGGGAGACAACTTGGAAGCACTGCCTCTCTCGCTTCTCCACCCCAGCTGCACGCACCTCTCCCAGGAGGTGGGAGCACCATCGCCCAGCTAGGTGGCCAGATGACCCAGGCAGAGGTCATCCATCATCCTTTTTCTTTCCTTTCCCCTGAGAATCAGTACACAGCAAAGTCATGCCAGTTCCACCTACAAATAAATTCTGGTCCTGCCCGTTTCCCCATCTCCACCACCACCCCCCACTCAGGGCCACCATCATTTTTCTCGTCGAGCTAAAATAGCCTCCAGAATCCTCTTGCTCCCGCACGCTGCCCCAGCAGAGAACTTGATCTTCTGTATTCACACATCAAAGCTCTGCTTAAAGCACACGGGTTCCACTCTTCTTGACTCCAAACAGGCTATGCTTATCCCACCTCAGCTGTTCCCACCAATCCCCTCTGCCTGGGAGGCCCTTCTCCCACATTTTCGTGTCTCAGATGGCTTTGCTCCCCTCACTCACTATTATGTTATCTCTTCATGGCACTTAACACTATCTGAGATTTTTAAAAATAATAATAAACTTAATTTTTAAAGAACAGTTTTAGGTTTACAGAGAAATTGAGCAGAGAACAGAGTTCCTTTTACCCCTTCTCCCCAACCTCCCTTAACGATTTCCCCTATCTTTAACATCTTGCTTGCATTAGTGTGGTACCTTTGTTATAATTGCTGAGCCAATATTGATAGAATTAACTGAAGCCTATAGTCTAGATTATGGCCAGTCAGAGTGTTGTACATTCTATGGGTTTTGACAAATGTATAAATGTCATATGCAGGGCTTGGCAAAAGTAGGTTAATAATAATAAAAAATAAGACAATAATCAATACATGAATAATGATAGAATAAATTTTGTTTCATGTACTCACAACTGTAAAACTACCTTTGCCCACCCTTGTATTCACGTTAGAGTGTCATACAGAACAGTTTCACTGAACTAAAAACCCGCACACCCTCTTCACCCCACTCCGCCTCACTCGCCCGCCCCCACCCAGCTCTGGCAACCACTGAACTTTTTACTGTCCCTACAGATTTGCCTTTTCCAGAATGTCATACCTTTGGAATCATACCATATGTTCATTATTTTGTTTTTTAAAATATTGATGATTACCCATGTCCCTCTATAGTGTATAAGCCTCATGAGAACAGGGGCCTTACTGGCCTTACTCTTTCCTTCACCCACATTGCCAACAACAGGCCCTCTGTAGGTCCTCTGAAGGGATGTGTGGGTTAAATGGATGGATGAATCTACGTACCAACCCAGGAGAGTGCAGCTGTCTAGACCTCTGAATTATTCTTTTTTTGATTTGCTCTGGTTACTTTGGAGCAGACCCATGCAGGTCTCTGACTTTTGCACTGGTGCTTTGCACACACTGGGCAAAGCAGAGTTGTTTCCCAGGCCCAAGTGGTTGAGGGTGTGTTTGCTAGAAGACCTTTTGTCACCTGAGACCAATATCTCAGGTAGAGACTTCTCCAGTCACTTCAGAGTCACGGGTGCTCTCTGGGTTGGAAATGCAGAATCTGGAACACATCTTCCATGTTGATAGCAAGCTCTGCTCTGCGTCCCCCTACCCTCCAGCACTCACAGGCTGCTCATGAATCTGCTTCCCCACTCCCCCCTTTTAACCTTGCCTTTGCTCTTCTGAATCTTACCATTTCCTCCTGAACAATTTCCATTTCATCACTCCTTAACCCTCTCTATCTTCCTGTCCTCACATCTTTTTTACCGGTGAAGCAGAAAAGCACCCTAATTGTGACTGACAAGAGAGAGCACAGCACTTGAGATTTCTTGAATAAAAGAAATGAAGAACCAGATATATTAAAGTGCAATTAACCATAACAAGGGAGCACACCACCTAAAACACTAGCCAACACCTAGAAGTCTCTGCCACAATTTCCATAACCTCCAACGTTCTCTCATTAAATTTATTTTTTCTTAACCTGTACCACTTAATACATAAAAATTCATTTTCACACTCAATTCTTAAATGATTCTTTTGTTTATTATGTCACAATTTTTAGAAATCTTCTTTAATGCCTGGCCCACAGAGATGCCTCTGAATTTGTTAGGAGGGAAGAAGCTTTGGGACATTGTCACTGCTTCCTGTGTCCAGGGTCGAGAAAATATTCTTATCATCACCCTGTGCCAGGCCTTAATTGTTTCATATCCTTCGACTTACTCAGCCTCTGTCTTTCCAACAGCCCTAACATGTCTAACATAAACCACTGCCCGGCATGGGAAGCACAAATGAATGAATGAGATCCAATGAGACACTTAGCCACACCACTGATTGCAGGAAGAACAAATAGCATGAGGTCTTGGTCAGGGCATTTGAAAACTGAGGTGTGCATGTCTTTAAAAATGTGTAAAATTAAAAAGAATGCAGCACACAGGAAAAAGTTGTTAACACCCATTTGTAAACTTCAAATATTTTAAGTTACAATCACGGAATTTTTAAAAGAATAACAATTTTTTGTTTTCTATTTGAAAGGCAACTGTTAACTCATTCAATATCAAAGAGCACTGTGCACTTTAGTGTATTTAGGTTTACTTTGGGTTCTATTTTTCTAAATTAGAAATATACTTTTAAAGGTTTCATACTCATAATTTGTAGTTTACAGAGCTATTTGCAGTTATATTTTTACAGTATTCATTCACCTAAAAAATTGGTTGGTAGTGAATTATACAGCTTTGAGTCTATAATCATTTTTTTTCCATGCCTGGAATTTCATAAAATGCTTTCCAAGCCCTTAAAAATAAGTAAATCAACCATTTTTTAAGAAGTAATCTTGCCCATTAGACATATTTATTTTAAAAAAATTTCCATGAGTTCAATAAAAATGATATAAATGAACAAATAAAGTAAGCCCAAAGTGTGCCCATGAGACTTTAATGACTGTGAGGCTTTAGTGAGCTCTGGGAATCATTTTCTAAAACTTCATTCTCAGGGCTGATCAAGTCACTAAAAGTCTCACTGCAGCTCCAGCTATATTCTGCAGGTCAGAATTCAGAATTCCGTAGGTTTTCCTTTAGCTATCACTCCGCTGTCAGACACGAAATCCCCCAGTTTAACAGCATCATAGTCTTACTTCTGTTCCCAGTCTTTTCAACATTCATTTGAATGGCAAATGTATCCAGTAATATTAAGCAGTGGGCTCAGCAAAAGATAAAATATATAAAGAAGCAAACTTACCATCAGACACGTTACTATAATAACAAAGATGCTGAGAAATATGACAACAGCATAAAATCCTTCTTTGCTCCAGATTTTGTCCGCTTCATGCTGCCCTTGTAAAACATTTTTCTTTAAAAGCAAAACAGAAAGTCTGACGTTAAAGGAGAGCTTGAGGAGACTGTTGTTCTTATCAGACACTAAACATATTTTTAGCTTTATTCCATTCAGTGTAGTAGAACACACCTACATTCCACACTGTCAGAGCTGCTTCTCAAACTGTTCTAAGACGAGGGACTGCTGCCCTTAGACACGAGGAGGTTGTTTAATCTCCTGTACGGGAGGAAGCCTGCCCTCATGGCTTATCAGGTCCAAGGCTCCGTACATGTCCCTGTCCCTTGCAGTCTCTTTGGAAATGACCTGGTTCATAGGTAAGAGAGTTCTGTTCTTTCCTGTGATGAGGAAATTGCTTCTGAAGCTTTCTTTATTGTTTAGAGTCCCCTTCCACCCACCACCACAACACCCTGGTTTACATGCTATAACACAGCCCTTATCTTCACAACACAAGTGAAACAGGTGCAAACAAAATCTCCTGATGAGTTAGTAAACAGAGCAACACTGTTGAGATCATTTCCTCCTTTTTTTCCTCTTTTATCAAATCTTTTAAAAATGCTTTCTTATTTGTCAAAATCTGATTACAATACCACCTCAGCTACATAAATTGTTAGAATATTACATTTTCTTTAAGTATCAGGAAACACTGAAAAGTACAGAATTGCTTGGTAATAAAAGGTGAAATAGTTATTTTGATTTTTATTTATACTTAATTTTTTGTTCACTACTTTAGGGGTGGAGAAGCAGCATAAATAAAATGTGAATGAGTGGCTTAATTTTATTTAACCCATTCTTCTTTTAAAAAAAGCATTTCTACTAAGTCGGGTCTTAGAATGCCATTTGTTTTATGACTCAGTGAAATTTATAGACTTGTAGTTAAAGAAACTTTAACTTGAAATCAAGTGGTCCACAAAAAGCAAAACATATAAAGGCTAAACCAAGTCCAGTGTTTGCTTGTTGTTAAAGGCTGCCTCCCACCGCTTCTGTGAGAGTGTGCCTGTCCTTGGATGCTGTCTCCAATGAGTAAGAAAGCTGCGAACCACAAAATATTGAATGATGAAAGCCACTTGGAGAAAGGTCCTGGGAAATAGGAGAGCATTTCGAACATTTCAGTGGCAAATGTAATCACTGGGGTGACTTCAGCCTATACTCTGTGGGATGGAAGAACAGCCTAGCTGAGCCTGGTCAACCCAAAGAATCATGAGCAATAAATAGTAATTGTCTCAAAGAAGAAGAAAGGAGGAGGAAGAGGAGGAGGAGGAAAGGAAGCAAGCCTTGAATAAAACCTGTCCTTGTGTCTGAACTTAGAAATCACTGCCAATCATTTTTGAGCCTTTAAATACTAATAGAATACATTCACCATTTGTGAATTAGATAAAAAGAAATATTTGCCTTGGAAAACATTTTATGAAAACTTTTATCCTGCAACTCAAGTGAGTCTTGGTGGGGAACTGAGTAGGGCAGAACGGAAAGGATCTGTTACTGGAGTTAAAACGTGATTGACAACAATTTGAGAGAGCCTTTGGCTGCTTGAAACTGTTGAGTCTCTATTCCTTTTGCTTGTCAAACATTGATATGCTCACTATGCTATCCTGCCTACTTTCTAAGACACAGACAAATTCCTGGATATAAGGAATGATTCTGAGATATATTTTGAAAGTACGTAAGTGGTAAGTGGATGGAGAACTGAAAATACTTGCCTCATGAGATGATTAGAGACCAATTATCTTAAACAAAAGATTTTATTTATTTATTTTTAGAGAGAGGGGAAGGGAGAGCGAAAGAGGGAGAGAAACATGGATCTGGATCTGTTGCCTCCTGTACATGCCTGGACCAGGGACCAAACCCTCAACCCAGGCGTGTGTCCTCACTGGGAATTGAACCAGCGAAACTTCTCTTTGCAGTATGGTGCCCAACCAACTATGCCATATCAGTCAGGGTTAGAAAACAAGTATCTTCCTGGAAAGGAAATCTTGGCTTCAAGTGACAACTTGTCTTTTACTATTTGACCTCATCCAGATCATATTTTATTCTGGTGCATCCATAAACATAGCTGAAAACTAATAAAACAGAAAATTCTTCAAGAAACCAGGAAATGAAATTTTTGTAGGCAACTAAATGGCATCTATTGCTTGCTATAAAAGCAAACTAGTTAAAGTTAAGCCTTCAAGTAGGCAGCATAAACTTGTCAAATTTAAGTACGAGGATCTGAGCTTTACTTAATGTAAAATCTGGATAAAAAGGGGTGGTTAGGTGGGTGGAAAGAGATTTTATGTTCCTAACCTGATCTGGTTCATTTCTTTCTTTTCTTGCTATAGTTCTACACCTCCTGGAATATCAACATGTTCCTTTCTGCTTAAGACAACTGTTTTGTTTCTCTTTTAACCAAAGCAATGATGATGGAAGGATTAACCTCCCACCCCCCCTCTCCCACTCCCAGTTAGAAAGATACATGTTTTGTACTCCCAGAACTTAGTCACTGCACTTTCTTGGTAAATAGATTTCCTTCTGAGTCATGCTATTCCTGCTGAGCACTACTATATTTGTACAGAGATCTAAAAAACTTGATAAGGGCAGGGTAATAAATGGAAAAGTTTGTAGTTAAGATTCCACAAATCAAAAGATTATAATTCATAGGACTCTCCCATCTAACTTCTGCATAAGGTTAGAGTGATGCCTTTTATATTTTTGTTAGGGGACCAAGGGTTCAATAGTTCAGAGACTCCATGGCTGGGCCAAGCAAATGCTGCTGTATCATCTTTGCATCTTATTTCATAGCTACATCGCTTTGCCTGTTAACTTTGTTTCAGTGAACGTTCTTGGGTTCTGTTTTGTTTTATGATTTAAAATTTGGGCAGTTTCCTGTATCACTGTATCAATAACAATGGCTTCTTTATATACTGTGTAATAATTTGATGTACTGTAGTGTTCCCTTTTCTTTTTTCTTAAACCAATTCTGATCCCGGAGGGTGGGAGAAATTCCCAAATGCTAGGAGATATGATATAGAGGCTTTAGGAGATATATCTCTCTAGGAGAGATGAGGAACACATAATAAGAATGAAGTAGAAATATCCTACATTAGGTGGTCCATTAACTGACTTACGCAGATAAATGGGACGAAGCCTGCGGCCACATGGTTTTGTGTGATGGATGCCACACTTCCACTGTGCGACCCGCAAGTCAGGACGATCTGACGTGTGTCAACCCTGCACCCCCCTCAGCACTGTCTGGCCGGGATGGTAATTCCTTAGACTGCTGGCTAACGTTCCTGGTCTGAGGGAACAGTCACCAAACTCCAGGACTAGAGTTTGTGTTTTTTGGTGTGACATTTTATCTTTGTAAATATTCCATGGAAGGATCAGTTGACACACTGGCCTGTAATTTCGAGAAGGGAACTTCCTCCTCCTAAGTGTAAGAGCTGCGAAACTGGGGTCCTGTGCCACCGAACACAGCCATCAAACCCCACTTTGCATGCAATGTGACTGCAGGGCTTACTGCTTCAGTAGGCATTTAATTTTATAAAAAACATTTAAAAATAGAAACTAAAATAATGAATTTAATTTTATTGCCCTGTGATTTGACTTATTAAGCAAGAAGTCTAGTTTTATCTTTATGAGTATCTTATAATAAAATAATATTTGTGTGTCCCTACAGTGTCCTAGGTATTACATAAAAATTGTTTTTTAAAAACTCTTTGCCCTGGCTGGGTAGCTCAGTTGGTTAAAGCACCGTCCCAGGCACCGAAGGCTGAGGGTCTGACCCCCAATAGGGCATGCAAAAGAGACAGCCAATCCACGTTTTTCTCTGTCTCTCTCTCAAATCAACGAACGTGTGCTCAGATGAAGATTTCAAAAATGTCTTTTTCTCCCCTAAAGTGTGGATTCAAAATGAGAACACATAATAAACAAAAGTAATTCTCTATTTGGTATTTTTCTTTCCTTCCCAAGAGTTATTTCTGATTTTAAAAAATCAAGCAAATAAAGAAATGGCAACAACAAAAACACATCTTTCCCTGAAAGTAGTTAATATAAGTTTAGGAATAGATGCTTTGAGACATGATTCACGATGTTCTATTATCTTTGTAAAGCACGAAAAACCAAAATAACAATATTCATTTTTTTCTCTTAATAAACATGCTCCCATAGCAGAGCTATAATTTAGATGAAAACGTGAAAGAAAGGGCTGAGGCCTAAGCTGTCATCACACACTAACCACAGAGATGAATACAGAAGTGGTGAAGCTCACACAACATGATTCCCAGGTGAAACAACTCTGCTCAAATGCTTCTGTGTGCCCCTTTGGACCGTGTGTGCTGGGAGCTGCCAACGAGGGCGCTTCCTCCTGTTTCTGCAGTTACAGCTTCAGGTCACAGGGTGATGCTGGGCCGCTTTTAGAAGAGCCCAGTGACCAGAGGGGAGAGGGGAGGAATTTCAGGGGATAAGGGGAAGGGTTTACAGGAACAAGTATAAAGGACACATGGACAAAAACTAGGAGGGGGGGGTGGAAATGAGAGGGAGGTGAGGAGGGATGGGGGGTGGGCTGGGATGGGAGTAAAGGACAGAAAACTGTACTTGAACAACGATTAAAATAAAATTAAAAAAAGAAGTGCCTGAACAAAAGGCTCGCTCAATTAATCTGCTCTTGATAAAATTAAAATACTTTTTAGTCCCATGCAATATAATATTTCTTAAATTCCCACAATTTCAGAAGAAAATATTACATTTTGACCATCAAATACACTTTCATTGTTACAGTACAGACCTGGGGTCTTGTGGGCTAATAATTCTGTGATAAGCAGTCAGGCTAAGCTCTTAATTTTCACTGGGCTAGGGTGTGTTGGAGGACCCCCAAATGTGTATTTGATTTTAATGCCTTTTTTTTTTGATATGATGAGCTTCTCACAAATTTTGATGACTCACTAAGCTGCCATATTCCTAAAGCATTCAGAATGGCATTTAAATTCAGAATACAGAACAGGAAAGAAGGCTTATATAAGTCATGGAAAGCTCACAGGAAGTAGCATAAATTAATCCAATGGTGTTTTTAAATTTTAAAGAATTGTCCTGGGTAAAATGTGTGCCAGTCAGTCTGTGAAGGACCCAGACCTGTGACATTTGCTGAAAAGAGGGAAATATGTTTTACTGAAAACTGGAATAGCCTAAAGACTCAAGATGTCTAGATTCTAAATGTTGCTTCAAACCTCACGTGCTTTGTCACCTTGATGGCAGCATGCCATTTCTGTGGGCCTTACTTCTGTACCTATAACATGCTCATATATGTTCCCTCAAGCTCTGATTCTGTGGTCCTGTGAATTTAGTTATATATGTACACGATGATGGTCATTCTATTGGGTCTCTTAGAGTGGGGTGGAATGGAAATCTTAGAAAAGGGACAGAATACATCCAGGAGTGAGAACGGCAGGGTTGGTAATGGAAATTTAAATGGCATCAAACTTGGAAAACACTACGAAGAAAACACCCATAGTTCTTAAGACTGGGATCCTCAGCAAAAGAAAAACAACATTTCAAATTAATTCCAAGGTTTTGGAGACAAGTGACTATCTGGTGACTATTTTCTCAATGAAGGCAGCCAGGAGAGGTGCACCTGTTGCAGAAGAAAGGTCTGAGTGTGTGTGTGTGTTTTCGGCATTTCAGTCTGAAATAACCAAACTGGCAAAGATATCTAAATGGCCTTTATCCTAGACAGTGTACTGGGAAGTCAAAATACATTACAGGGCCATAAAGGTTTGAAGAAGAAAGTGTCAAAAATTGAAATTTTGACAAGAAAATGAATTTCCTTAAGGAGTAAACATATATGAGGTGATGATCAGAGAATTCTGATACTTAGGGAGATTTTTTGTTATCAAATAACATAAACAAACAGCATTAGTAGCAAAGCCTCTCGAGGCTGGGTTACCGTGTCACACTAACTGTGCAAACTTTCAGATGAAACCTTCCATGCAACAACATACCTCAGGGGACACATCTGTGATTCCAAACTGGGATAAGCTCTGATGCAAAACATTGATGTTAAGTGAGCGCAGCACTTCCTCAGATGGCAGAGCCTCAGAAACGCCTCCTTTTCGGGTGATGGGAGACACAAACAGTTCCACACTGTTCTTCTTTCCCTAGGAAAAGTAGATTATTTGTCTGTGTTAAGAGACATTTTAAACAACCTTGGGAAATATTTTTACCTTTTTCTAGAAACATTAAAGAAAACCAAACTCCCAGAATCCTAAAAGGCATCTTAAGAGATTACATTTAATAGTTATTCTCTGATACACTTAATAATACCAGCCCAAAGCCTGAAGTCTTTAAGTAGCTTTTTTTTTGAGTTATAGACACTTCAAGACATAATTTCATTGGATGCTGGTTTACTTTCCATTCCATATTATTTTTGAAATGTACTGTTCAGATGTTCCCTGAGTAATTGTGTTTAGAGAACCATTTTAAAATCAAATGAATTAAATAAAACCTAATGCAATCATACAATTATTAGACATTTCCACTTCATGTATTTTTCTCATAACTCGTATTACTGTGAAGACTGGGATCACTAAGGAAGGTGACACTACATGAGCCTTGAAGTTGCTTCCCTGATTCTGTTCTTCACCTCGATTGTCACATTTGAGAAGTCTGTCCTTGGGTAGAAATGAATACATTGCCCAGTGATATCATGAAACTTCCCTGTCAGTATTACCTCATTAGCTGAAGTGGGGACAGAGGGTTTCTTCCTACCATAAATTGTGGACAGGACACATGTTCATAAAAACACATCACAAAAGTGCCACTGCCATTGATAGATTCTCTTTACAAGTTATATAACATACTTAGAAAGGGAATTATTGTTCGTCTTTTTGATACAAGCAGTTCTCTCATGCTAGAAAATTTTCTTTTAATGCAAGCAAGCTATCAGAGGTGTGGTCAGGTATAAAGTGGAGTATCAAAATACCACTAGCAATCCAGAAAAAAAAACGATTCTATGTTTGTAGGAAAAAACAGACAATGACTAAGTATAGCATAACCCTGATGTCAAACATGTTTACAATAATTTAAATAGGTTATGACCTAATAACAACAATAGCAGGAATAGAATGTTTGCTTTTGCTTCTTTTGCTTGACACACTCTTATGTATCTTAAATCTGTTATTTCCTTTCATGCTCAACAACCCCCACCCCACACATGGGTGTTATTATTCTCTCAATTTTGCAAATGAAGAAACATAAGTAGCTTGCCTAAGGTCATACAGCTGAGACTTGGCCACTCTGGAGAGGGAGTACAGCTCTGGCTGTCTCCAAAGTAAATGCTCTTCATCCCTGTGCTCCGCTGTCTCGGGCATCCTCATAACTCAACCATTATGATAACGACTCTTAGAAACAGGTGTGTATAAATGCCACTAACATTCTCCCGGGGCAGGACTATCCCTGCCTGGGTGAGGCAAGCCTCCCTTCTATCCCTGCAAAGAGCGATTGTGCTCATTAAATACATATAAATATATGTAGTGTTTAATTAAATATTTAAATATGTATAAAAGTACATCTAAGATATCTAAGTATATAAAAAATCTAAATCTAGAGCTAAGACATCTATAGTACCGGAAACTTCTCATTTAAGCAAGGTATGCCTTGCATATAAAGCCTATTTCCCTCTTTTAGAATATTGGGAAGTACTGTATTTCCTCTACTCTGGTACTGAGTTAAAAACTTTGGTTTTTAAGCTTATTTAGTCCCCCTAAATAGTCGGTTTACAGGATAAAGTTATTATAGGGACTAAAACAACTCACCCATCCACACACATAAAAAATGAAAAGCAAACAAACAAACAAACAAACAAACCAAAAACCCTAAAGCAAATTAAAAAGCAAATTCTTTCCAGAGCCAGAAATGAAGATGTTGATTTAGTGGAAAGCTGAGCCTGAGCCTGGAGAAGAGCAATTTAAGGCAAGGAGAACGTGCCGTGTGCTGCTTGCTCGAGTTCCCATTGCAGTGGGGATTAGGGACGATTTTAAATCTGTAAGATGATTCCGAAGTCCCTTTTTAACAGGAACCTTAGGTAATTAGCTTTTTATAAAGAGAGAATCATCTGCTTTGAATTTGCCTTTCTCTGCCTTTGCTCACGCCCACCTTCAAGTCCAGATGGGCACAAGGAGTTGGATGATATCAAGGTTTCCAAACCTTGAGTAAAGAGAGGGAAGAGAGGATATAGGTGACTGATTGATTGATAGGTCTAAAGTGGACTCTATGCAAAAAATCCTTTGGGTATGCCTCACCCCCACCCCACACACCTATTCGATTTTCCCTAGGCTCTTCAGGACCATCTATTCTTGCTCTCCATTTGGACCACTGTTCTCAAGGATTGGTGTTTCTTTATTTTTAATCAAAATCTTCTGCCTGTCCATTCAGTATCCTACATCCTACCGCTGTATTTGAACGAGTTTCATAGATACTGCCTGGGGGCAGGGCTTTAACTGATACAGGAGGTTTCACTATTAGAAAGAATGTTTGGGGTGTGGTGTCAGGTTGGTAAGACAAGTATTTTGTGCCCTGTTATTCATACCTAGCAGGGAACTAAGCCTTGAACTATGAGAGAATTGATAAGCTTTTTCTGTAAAGGGCCAGGCAGCAAGTGACCTAACCTTCGATTTAGCTAAACAATGTTAGAATGGCTCAGCTGCCACTGTACCCCAAAAGCAGCCATTGACAACATGTAAATGAATGACTGTGGGGTAAGGCCATTGAGCTTCCTCACAAACACCGCTGGTGTGCCAGATTGGGCTCAAGGCCATAGGACTATAGTATGCTATAGATGCTATGGCATGGGTGCTTTTAGTTGCTGTTCTTTATTACTGAATCCTCCCATGCAGATCAAAGCCCGTGTCTGAGAACGTGAAATGGAGGCATCTTACAATGAGGCGGTTGATGTGCACTTGCTGGGGAAGGAGTCCCAAAGCTGCTGCCACTCCCTGGCGGAATATTCGAAGCAAGGTTATGTTCAGCTTGTTGACATCCATTTGCAGTGTCTGGAAAATAAAGAAAAAAGAAATCCAAATTATAGTTAAGTGTTTGGATATTAAGTTTGCAACTAATGACTGACCATTACAATTTCTGACTTGGGTAAATTTTACCCTCATGGTGCTTTGTTGCATTTTTTATAGAGATAATGTTATAGGGATGTTTTGTGTGAAATTTTAAATGGTGTTAGTTAAAAAGATGGTACACTGTATAATAATGCAATTTGTCTAGTTATAATCAATAAGGTTTATGAATGATCAGTTTACAAAGAAATTTCACTAAGATGTGTGTTGGTTTACTTAGCTTCATTTCAAGTCCAGATGATGGAATGGAACACATGGCCAAGTGTATTTCCATAATCCAAGCTGAAGGACAGCTTTAATTTGTGTTCACACACAGTCACAGACAGGAAGGTGCTGTGGAAGTTCCACAACACCAGACTTAGCAGTTTCTCTGTATAGTGATCCTGTGCCAATGCAAGGCAAAGAATGAGGTGCAGTAATGTATTTTCAAGCTCTGGTAAAGAAACAAATGGTACTGGTAATTTAGTCTAAGGTTAACAATTCTTATTCAATTGTTTGGGCAAACACTCGTAATTCTCAAGTAGTTTTGGAAAAAAACTAAATATTTTAAAATTCCTAAAATATAAATCAAGTCATGAAATTAATCATACAGATTTAATTTAAGTCCTGGGTGCCATTACTACATTTAAATCACAAACTGGTTAACTATCTCTTTTCAAAAAGGTCTCATAATCACTTGAGATATTGTGTAAGATGAGGAAAACAAGTCTTTATACGCTTCAAACATATACATACTTGGTAATATTTTATTTTTACTCCCCTTGACCATTTCTTCCATCCTCCACCCCCTGCTTCTGTCAACCACCAATCTGTTCTCTGTATCTATCTGTGAGCTTGGTTTTCTTCTTTTTTAGGCTTCACATAAAAGATCACTTGGTATTTGTATTTCTCTGACTTATTTCACCTTGCATAATGAATGCCCTTGAAGTCCATCCACACTGGTGCAGATGGCAAGATTTCATCTTTCTTTTGTAGTTGAATATCATTCTATTGTGTGTGTGTATCACATTTTCTTTATTCTTCCATCGATGGACACTTAGGGTGTTTCCATATCTTGGTTATTTTAAGTAATACTGCGGTGAATTGGGGGGTGCATACACCTTTTCAAGTTAGGTTTTTTTTTCATTTTCTTTAAATACCTAGAGGTAGAATTCCTGGATCATATGATAATACTGTTTTTAATTTTTTGAGGAACTTCTATATTGTTTTCCATAGTGGTGGCACCAATTTTTTGTACTTTCCCACCAACAGTACACAAGAGTTCCATTTTCTCCACATCCTCGTCTTGTCTTTTTGATAATAGCCATTGTAATAAGTGTGAGGTGATATCCCATTATGGTTTTGATTTGCATTCCCTGATAATTAATAATGTTGAGCATCTGATCATGTACTTGTTGGCAATCTTTGGAAAAAGGCCTATTCATATCTCCCATCCATTTTTAAACTGGACTTTTTCATTACTGAGTTGTATGAGTTCTTTGTATTTTGTATATTAACATCTTATCAGATATATGATTTGCAAATATTTTCTCCTATTCAGTAGGTTGCCTTTTTATTTTGTTAATGGTTTATTTTCCTGTGCAGATGCTTTTTAGTTCAATGGAGTCCCACTTGCTTATTTTTGGTTTTGTTTTGCTTTAACTTTTGGTGTCAGGTTAAAAAAAAACATCACCAAGGCCTATGTCAAAGAGTTTACCGTATATGTTTTCTTCTAGGAGTTTTATGCTTGCATTCTAGTCTTTAATCCATTTACAGTTAATTTTCATGTATGGTGTAAGATAGTGGTCCAGTTTACTTTTTTATATGTGGCTGTCTAGTTTTCCCAACACTGTCCTTTACCCATTACATATTCTTGACTCCTTTGCCATAAATTATCTGTGGGTATATTTCTGGGTTCTCTATTCAGTTCCATTGACCTATGTGTCTGTTTTTATGCCAATGTCATGCTGTTTTAAATACTATAGCTTTGTAATAGGATCTGAAGCCAGGGAGTGTGCTACCTCCAGCTTTGTTCTTTTTTTTTTTATCAACATTACTGGCTACTTGGGGTCTTTCGTAGTTCCATATAGTTTTGGGGGTTATTGGTTCTATTTCTGTGAAAAATGTCTTTAGAATTTTTATAAAAATATTGCATTAAATCTGTTGATTCTTTAGTTAGTGTGGACATTTTAACAATATTCATTTTTCCAATTCATGAGCACCAAATATCTTTCCATTTACTGTCTTGTAGTTTTCAGCACACATGTCTTTTACCTCTTTGGTTAAACTTATTCCTTGGTATTTCATTATTATTTTTTATTATTTTTTATTTTTTAAAAGATTTTATTTATTTATCTTTAGAGAGGGAAGGGAGGGAGAAACAGAGAGAGAGAGAAACATCAATGTGCGGTTGCTGGGGGCCATGGCTTGCAACCCAGGTATGTGGCCTGACTGGGAATGGAACCTGCGACACTTTGGTTCCCAGCCCACGCTCAATCCACTGAGCTACACCAGGCAGGGCTGGTATTTTATTCTTTTTGATGAAGCTGTAAATGGGATTGCATCCTTAATTTCACTTTCTGATAGTTCATTATTAGTGTATAGGAATGCAACAAATTTATTTGTATTCATTTTGTATCCTGTAACATTACTGAATTAATTTCCTAGTTCTAACAGTTTTTTGATGGCATCTTTAGGGTTTTCTATATATATATCTATCATGTCACCTGCAAATAGTGACAGTTTTACTTCCTTTCCAATTCAGATGCTTTTAATTTCTTTTTCTTGCCTAATTGATCTGGCTAAGACTTCCTTTACTATGTTGAATAAAAGTGGAGAGAGTGAACATCCTTACCTTGTTCCTGATCTTAGAAAAGCTTTCAGCTTTTCACTGTTGAATATGTTAGCTGTGGGCTTGTCATATATGACCTTTGTTATGCTGAGATATGTTCCCTCTACACCCTCCTTATTGAGTATTTATCACAAATGAATGTTGAATTTTGTCAAATGCCTTTTCTACATTTATAGATATGATCATATAATTTTTATTCTTAACTTTGTTAGTGTGGTGTATAACATTGACTAATTTGCAGATGTTGAACTATCTTTGTAACTCTGTAACAAATCCCACTTGATCATGGTAAAACATCCTTTTAATGCATTTTTGAATTCAGTTTGCTAATATTTTGTTGAGGATTTTTGCACCTGTGTTCATCAGGGATATTTACCTATAATTTCCTTTTCTTGTGACATCCTTGTCTGGTTTTGATACCAGGGTAATTCTGGCCTTGTAAAGTGAGTTTGAAAGAGTTTCCTACTCTTCTGTTTCTTGGAAGAGTTTGAGAAGAATTGGTATTAACTCTTTTTTTTTCTTTTTTTGAATGTTTAGTAGAATTTACCAGTGAAGTCATCTGGTCCTGGACTTTGTTAGGAGGTTTTTGATTATTGATTCAATCTCCTTACTATTAATCAGACTGGTCAAATTTTCTATTTCTTCATAATTTGGTTTTAGTAAATTGTATGTTTCTAGGAATTTATCCATTTCTTATAGGCTGTCCAATTTGTTGACATATAATTGTTCATAGTAGTCTCTTATGATTCTTTGTATTTTGTGGTATCTGTTGTAATAGCTTCTCATTCATTTTTTGATTTTTTAATAATGCATTATAAATCTTTATGCATTTTTTATACTTTTATAATGTTTAATTCATAGTAGGTTATCAATAACTGTTGGATGGCTGCATATCATCTATGCCATAAAATGAGGCACACTTCTATGTATACCCTTCTCTGATAAAGAGATTGTCTCACAAGTGTCAACTACTCTAGTGGAACAACTCACAAGGGTCTTCTCCCAGTTTGGTCTAAAAGGAGAATGATAGTGCTTCAAAATTTTATAGTCTCGTTAGGCAATAATACATCCTCTATCCATATAGCTGGTACAAAATAAGTGACTGGAAACTGGACCAAATGCTCAATGCTAGAGGATTCAGAGGGAGCTGGGGAAGTGAAAAATAGGGCTAGTGGTTATCAGTAAAAATGGTGCACCCAGCTGAAGCTCCAGAGCACCTTTCTACCTTGGGATCTTTTAATGTTTTCATGGGGGAAGGGGTGCCAGGGCTTGGACACACTGGAGAGCTGGAACTGTACTCCTTGAAAAAATCCAAGATCCAGAAAAGGGCACAAACATTCAAAAACTAACCTAACAGCCCAGCTATAAGGTACAGCTAGCTTTTGGGGAGAGGGGAAGAGACTTATGTTGGGATTAGGTAGAAAAGCTACTTCAACACCATCAATAATACTTTTTTAAAATTAAATAAAACTATCTGATGGAACACAATTGTTATTCTCTGCACTTTTGCACTTTTCTATAGTCCAAAAATGTTCCCAATATTTAACAACAAAATTTAATACAGAAAATAAGATGAGCTCAATCCAGAAGGAAAAGTAGGATTTGAAAATGCAGTCATGAGAAAAACATTATACTTAAAAATATTATTTATTTATTTATTTTTAGAGAGAGGGGAAGGGAGGGAGAAAGAGAAGGAGAGAAACAGCAATGTGTGGTTACCTCTCGCACATTCCCTACTGGGGACCTGGCCCACAACTCAGGCATGTGCCCTGACTGGGAATCGAATTGGTAACCGTTTAGTTCAAAGGCTGGCACTCAATCCACTGAGCCACATCAGCCAGGGCAAAACATTGTGTGTGTGTGTGTGTGTGTGTATTTCCCTTTTAAATATATTTTATTGATTATGCTACTACAGTTGTCCCGTTTTCCCCCTTTACTCCCTTCTACTCTGTACCCCCTCCCACCTGCATTCCTCCCCCTTAGTTCATGTCCATGGCTCATACATACAAGTTCTTTGGCTTCTACATTTCCTATACTATTCTTAGCCTCCCCTGTCTATTTTGTACCTACCATTTATGTTTCTTATTCCCTGTGCTTTTTCCCCATTGTCCCCTCCACTTCCCCACTGATAATCCCTCACATGATCTTCATTTCTGTGATTCTCTTTCTGTTCTAATTGTTTGCTTAGTTTATTTTTGTTTTTGTTTTTTTTAGGTTCTGTTGTTGATAGTTGTTTGTTGTCATTTTACTGTTCATAGTTTTGATAATTTTCTTTTTCTTAGATAAATCCTTTTAACATTTCATATAATAAGGGCTTGGTGATGATGAACTCCTTTAACTTGACCTTATCTGGGAAGCACTTTATCTGCCCTTCCATTCTAAATGAGATCTTTGCTGGATAGAGTAATTTTGGATGTAGGTGCTTGCCTTTCATGATTTGGAATACTTCTTTCCAGCCTCTTCTTACCTGCAAGATTTCTTTTGAGAAATCAACTGATAGTCTTATGGAAACTCCTTTGTAGGCCACTGTCTCCTTTTCTCTTGCTGTTTTTATGATTCTCTCTTTATTCTTGGGTAATGTAATTGTGATGTGCCTTGGCGTGTGCTTACTTGGGTTCAACTTCTTTGGGACTCTCTGAGCTTCCTGGAAGTCTATTCCCTTCACCAGATTGGGGAAGTTTTCCTTCATTACTTTTTCAAATACTGGTAAGTTTTCAATTTCTTGCTCTTCCTCTTCTCTTTCTGGCACCCCTATGATTCTGATGTTTGAATGTTTAATGTTGTCCTGGAGGTTCCTAAGCCTCTTCTCATTTTTTTGAATTCTTGTTTCTTCATTTTGTTGTGGTTGAGTATTTTTTTCTTCCTTCTAGTCTAAACCGTTCATTTGAGTCCTGGGTTCCTTCCTGTCACTGTTGGTTCCCTGTGCATTTTCCTTTATTTCACTCTTCATAGCCTTCACTTTTTCCTCTATTTTGTTACCATACTCAACCAATCCTGTGAGCATCCTGATTACCAGAGTTTTGAACTCTGCATCTGATAGGTTGACTATCTCTTCATTGCCTAGTTGTATTTTTTCTGGAGTTTTGATTTGTTCTTTCATTAGGGCCATATTTTTTGTGTCTCTATGCCTGTTACATTGTAAGGGGTGGAGCCTTAAGTATTCACCAGGGCAAGGCGACCCACTTAGCTGTGTTATGGTGCTGTGTGTAGGGCAGGGGTCTGAGAGGGAACAGTGTGGCTTGCTCAACTCTTGGCTGGCTTTCAGTCATGTGTTCCACTACCCACAAGCAAATCAGGCCTTTCTGGTGCTGATTCCCAGATGGGTGGGTTTGTGTACATTTTAAGACCCTGTGGGTCTCACCAATGACCTCTCCTGTGAGGCTGGGAGTTTCTCCTGCTGCTGCAATTCCCACAGGTTTTTCAGTCAGAAGTTTTGAGACTTTATGTTCCTGCACTGGAACCTGCACTAGAACCTTGGGTTGTGTGATTTGTTTTGCTCCCCAGTTGTTCCTCCTGGTTATCCACATGCTGATGTAGGACCTCCAACTGACACTTCACCCACCCACTCAGTCCTGCAGCTGCAGCCTTGCTGGGAGTCCTCTCCACCTGAGCTGCCTGTCTCTGCCCCTCCTACTGGTCTGGATGAATATTTCTTCTTTAACTCCTCGGTTGTCGGACTTCTATACAGTTTGATTTTCTGGCAGTGCTGGTTGTTTTTTGTTTTTAAATTTGTTGTCCTTCTTTTGGTTGTGCGAGGAGGTAAATTTACAGTCTATTTACCTATGCCTCCATTGTGGCTGGAAGCCAAAACATGTTTTTAAGCATGCTTTATGTATTCACCTGGAAAACCCAAGAAATTAGAAAAACTCAGTCCACCTGGTGGCTCTAAAAAATAAATGCTCCTTTTACCCAACAGCTGACTTTCAGTTTTGTGAAGTTGTGGAAGCTGCTGATAGATAAGAGACACTGTATCTGAGATTGTTTACTCCCCTTCCTTTGCCAGGCAAAGATGGGTTCCTACTTCCCACAGACCCTGATGAGGAATCGTTGACTCCTGGCTCCCCAGCAATGTTTGTCAGGCAGAGTGAGCAGGCAGGCACTGTCCCTGATCCCCACGGGCAAAATTTGGAGCCAATGGTTTAAGCTGAGACCTGAAAGTCGAGAGTGTTGTGTATACTCTCGAGAACTCAATTCTCAGGGCCATGATTATCTTGAGGCTTGTAACTGTGGAAACAGGATTCAAGTCCAAGTTTCTCAGACTGCATGATAAATGGAAATGAAATGGGAACTCATGAATAAAAATTATAAAAAAGGCAAAAAGGGTAGAGCTGTGCATTTGAAACACAAATTTAGACTACCTAACTCAAAGGAATGAGTTGAAGTAATTAGCTTAAAACTGTAAGCACCCGGTTCATGCATCAAAACATTTGAGTAATTTGCCCCAGTTGTCTGCTTGCCTGTGAAAAGCTGGACTGCCTGCACAGTGCATGCACATGTTTCTGACTATTCCCCATAAAATGGTGATGAAGTGCAGTACAAACAGAAAAATATATATTTGAGGGCCTAATAAGTGTCAGACATTATACATGAATGCAATTAAAAAAAGACAAAATGAGAATTGTATTTCAGAGAAAATAAAAGCATATGATTTGCTGCAGTTAGAGGATATACGCTTTTGGATAGAAGCTAGAACTGCACTGCTCCTCCTCATCCTATTACGTGAAGTTGTAACACAGGGATAGAATATAAATGTCCATGGCAATAACAGCAGTGTTACAACTTTAAACTTACCAACCAACAGTAAAAGATGTATTTTTGTCTGAATGTTCAACCCATTTGGCTATTTCTATCCTTTAACACACAAATGATTTAAGTTTTTAATTTCAAAGAGATTAAAATGCTCTTTCTCAATGCAAATGCTAACTCACTTCACAGTAGTAAATAATTTAAATAGTTACTATCCAAGAACAATTGAGTGTTTTTATTGATATTACACATATATAAACATACAGAAAAAATTAAACAACCTAATAAAAAATTTAAAGATTTAAAATTCTATCTATATTTAAATTTATAGGGCCTCTGCCTTATTAAGAGCTTCTGGAGTCGATTCCTTTTACCTGTGGCCTAGGTCCTTCCCCTTACTACTGCTTCCCCCAACAAAGGAAGCACCACTTTGTAATAAGACTTTCTTTGGTCACCAGACTGCCCACTAACGTAGGTGAAGCATGAGGGTTAGAGATAAATCAGTCTGATGCAACTGATAAAAATGTAGCATTTGAATTTAGGTACCAACATTGTGTTCAAATTCAAACTATGGGATTAGCTTTTAGCTTTCTTTTTTTTTTTTTTTTCGGAAGGATGGCTGAATTAGTTTTGCCTGGGAGAGGTGCAGGTTTCTAAATATTAGCCCCCTCTTGATGTTATTAGGCAGCCTGGACTGCCACCCCCAGTAAGAGTCAGGCCACATCCAGTGGCCCTGTCAGGGGGAAGAAGGCCAAATGGCCATCTGGCTTCCCAAAGGGAAGGCCTCAAAGTCCCTGGGAGAAGGCCAGTCTCAATCCCCAACAGACACAAAAGAACTCAGCTTCCTTCAGGAACAATGCCTGTCAGGAGGAATCCACCCACTTCTCTCTCACTAACGTGTCTTCTTTGCTACCTGGAATCTCTAACCCCATTCTTGGTAAGGAGCCTCCCTTTTCTGGCCAGCAGTTAGACTGGCTAGTGATTTCCAGGAATAAAAGCAAAAGTTTCTCTGTTCATGTCTTTGAACCTTGTAGGAACCCCTGACCTATGGGAAGTCTTTATACCATCACTCAGTCCCTTCTTGTCATTCTCTGCATTGTCCTCTGCTTGCTATTGCTTACAAACTAACGATTTTTATTTCTGTATTTCACATCCTCACCTTTTTAAGAGTCTTACACCTGCTTCCCTCTACCTTAATGTTCCACTTATACCGCAAACTCAGCATGACCCTAACTGAACTTACATTTTCCCTCTCCTCATCCACCATCAAATTCACTTCTAATTCTATATTTTATACAGAAGAATGAAGTACCATATACCAACATCATATTGACTTGACTCTCTTTTCCTGATGTGTCACCCCATCATCATGACATCCAGTTAATTATCAAGTCCTGCCTATTCTGCTTTCTAAATATATGTTTAATGTTGAGTCATCTTTCCTTCATATTTCCCTCACCATAGGTCAGGCCACCACCGTGTTTATCTGGACTATGAGCTCTAACTCATGCCCCAAAGCGACACCACTGTGATCTGTGTAAGATGCTACCCCAGTGTTCTGCTTCAAGTACTTGAAGGAAACCTCATGTTCTAATGGAAGGTTCTAACTCCTCGGTTCCTTCAGTCTCACCTCCCAGCCCTTTCCACCATGCACACTGCACTGCAGCTACATACAGCACACTGAACGTGCTGCACCCTTTGCGCACTGTGTCTGCATCTGTAGATCACTGGCTGGAGGAAGAACTTACTTCTTGGAAACCCAGCTCAAAGCCTTCCCTGAGCTCTCCTCCCCTTCCTGTGCTTGCATCTTTCAGCTCTCCAGTAGTAGTCTCAGTTAAACTACAGTTCATTTTTGTTTAAATTTTTATAATAAAAACTTCACATTTCAAAAAATTTAACGTTCAGAAAGATATACAGTAAAAAGTGAAAGCATACTTGTCCTCTCCTCATCCTTCATTCCAACACCTAGAAATAGCATAGCTATTTCTTATGTATCCTTCCAAATATTTTATGTATATATTATACACAAGTAATAGGTATTATTATACATCGTGTATATTACTATTAAATACAAGGATGAAACCATACACATTGCTTTTTCCTCTTATTAATATATCTGCATTATATTCTGTATTTGTAATATATACTATTGTCAAATATCATATATTAATTCTTATCTAGTAATTCCTTACTCTTAATAGGATACTTATCCCATTCACTTTTATTACTTTAACCGATATAAATGTATTGTATTACTTTATTTTGTGTTACCTTATTTTGTTTATTTGTGTTTTTACTTCTTTAGTTTTCTGGGTTTTGCTATATGGCCTTTTGTTCTTGTTGTTCTATAATTTTCTTCCAATGTCTATATTTAAAATATTAAATATTATATGATAATATATAAACCTTTATTTCTTAATTTGTAAACTTTAGAAAGCATTTATTCACTTCTTGCTATGAAAATAAGAAAATGTACATCTCTTCCCACCAATTTTTATCATCACCACCCAGTTTAAATTTTTTTTTATTTATTATAGAAGGAAGGGAAAGGAGGGAGTAAGAAGAAGGGGAGACAAACATTGATTAGTTGCCTCTTGCACATATTCTGACTGGGGACCGGACCCAGTACCAGGCATGGACCCTGACTGGGAAATGAACCAGAGACCTTTTGGTTTGCAGGATGATGCCCAACCAATTGAGCTATACCAGCCAGGGCACCACCCAGTTTTAATAATTATACTATTATTTTATATTATTATGTTTTATGATATTTACATTATATTTTATGCAATAGAGACCACTCACTAAATTATTTTTTCCTCCTGGAAACTCAGCCTGTTCATGTCTGGGTGCAGCCACATAGTATTTCTCACCAGTTATGTAAGTGCAGTGAAATGACATTTCAGTCCAGGCGGTTAAGAAGTGTGCCTTGTCTACTTTCTCCCTCTCTCTTCCCTCTGCCAACAGGCTTAGGGTGACCCTAAGACTCTACTGAAAATGACAGAGTTACACAATGGAAGGTGCCTGGGGCCCTGAATCACTTCTTAAAGCAGAAGCCCTGCCCAACACCCCTCTGTAAGCAGTGACATGAATTAAACATGTTTTTCTTTGCATTAAGTCACTAAGACACTGGGGTTGTGTTAGCATCATTGACATTGATGAATGTATTCTGTGAACTAGAATTTCTAAAGTTCAACAGTGTTAGTTATATGTTCAAATGGATTCAATGCTCAAGATCAGTCTCTTTTTTTTTTGAAGGATGTCACCATTCCTGAATTCTTTATTTTGAATTTTCATTTATTTCTTTATCTCTTCTTTAGCTGGGTTTCATTATCAAAGATTTTTTTTCAAGTTGGGCTCATGAGTGCTGTATTTCCAGAGGCATTATATGTTTGCAAATGTATTTATGGTCCCTTTGACAATAAATAACATCTTGGCTGGATATTAAATTCTTGATTCAATTTTTATTTTTATTTTTTGCCTTTGAATTCTGCTGCTATTATTTTGGTGCCTTCTGTCATTGAAAGTTGCTATGAAAAATACCCTGGCCTGAGGCTAGTCTGTCCTGAAGACAACTTGCTTTTTTTTTATCTGTAATCTGATTGAAATCTTCATTTTTAAACTTCACCAGGACATTTCTTTGGGTTAATAGTTCCTGCAGCATGGCATGCCCTTGAAGTCTACAGATTCCAGGCTCTTGATTTCAGAAATATTTTCTCCCATTTTACATTTGAGTCATTTTTTTCTAAATATTTTTGGTTCACCTTCAAGGACACCAATTATGCAATTGTATATCCCTTGTCTTTCTCTCTGAACCCTTTATTTATTTCATGTACTAATATTCTCTTACCATTTGTGTATCTTTACTGAATTGACATTTTCTCAAATCTGCTCTGTGTCCTTATATATTTTCAGCAGAATCTGTTTTATTGCTTTTGTTTCTAATGTGGTTTTGATGTCAGTATTGCATGTTCTATTATTATTGTCATTTATCTCTGAGTTCTGCCAGCTTACTCTCTGTGATGCCCTAGACAAACTATGCTCCCTATAAACTGTTTCAGACAAGAAAATGACATAAAACTGCTGTTTATAGTCTCTTAGTGTTTGTATCAATTTAGAATTTTTTTTTTACAATTAGTTCAGCTTTTCCTTCTCTTTTAAAATCCTCCAATGACTTTCTATCTCATTTAGTGTCAAATTCAATTACATGGGCCTACAAGGCCCTACTTTATCTGGCTCTGAACCTCATCTACCATCCGGCACTCATGCTGCCCTTCCTCCAGTTCCTCGTATAAGCCATGCTCAGTTTTACCTCATGGCCTGGGCATTCACCTGCCGCTTTCTGGAGAGTTCATCATTACAGCACAGTGACTCCTTCTGGTCTTTCAGTTCTGGTTTAAGTGCCACCTCCTCTGAGAAGCCTTCTCAGTTTAGCCATTCCCTGCCACATCACCCTGCTTTATTTTTCCTACAGCATTTATTACTAAATAACAGTTACTTATTTATTTATTTGCTGTATCCCCTTTTTACTAAAATGTAGGCCTCACTGATGTGGGACTTTGTGGGTCTGGTTCTCTGCTGTAGCCCTAGGACCTGGAACAGTGCCTGCCATACAGTAGGTATTTAATAAATCTTTGTGCCTTGTCTGGCGTGGCTCAGTGGGTTGTGTGCCAGCCTATGAACCAAAGGGTTGCTGGTTCAGGTCCCAGTCAGGGCACATGCCTGGGTTGCGGGCCAGGTTCCCTACTTGGAGGCATACAAGAGGCAACAACACATTGATGTTTCTCTCCCTCTCTTCCTGTTTGTCTAGAAATAAATAAAATCTTTAAAAAATAATAAATCTTTATGAAATGAAGGAATACATGAATCGGCATAATCAGCACTGTGTAGCTGCTCAGGGGCAGAATACGACTTCCGTGGCAGGCAGAGGAAAGCTGGGCTCTGCTCCTGAGATGTTTAGTAAGTGGCTCACCTGAAAGGCCTAACCATTTGAAACACACAGAATTGATTTAACACAAGTGATGTTTGATTGGCAACTAATATGCCTCTGATACTTTGACTAGTACACCACTCAGGAACAGAAAAAATCAGTTTATTGTATTTTAAGTGTTTTAAAACTGCTTCTAATTAGTGAAAGCAATATAAGTTTTCTGAGGACTGTGTTATATTGATTGTAAGTTGAACTCAAACCTAATCTATATTAGTGTCTATTTCTTATAATTAATTTGAGTTTAAAAATCCATCTCTGTAATTACAAAAATTAAATATACTCATGCTAGAAGATTTAGAAAATATAAAGAATTAAACAAAGAAATAAATATTATTCATAATGGTTTATCCTGTCAGCCTGAGACAACATTGTGGTGTTTATAGTGTTAGCTCTTTTCTGATACATGGGTGATATATATATATATATATCATATGTATATATATGGCACATATATATAAACACACATGGATGTTAAATATACCCACATACATTGTATAAATAATTATCCATTCTAATGTGAGGCTATAACTATCATGCCCATGGCTTTCCTCTTTCCATGCTGTTAGGAGAAAACACTTTATTTATTTCTTCTGTGTGGCAGTAGCTCCAATGCAGAAATATTTCTGGATTCTTCCCCTCTGTGGTCTCCACAGGAGAGGAGAAAGGACTTGCACAGCTGGTGCTTTTGGCATGACACACTAGGGCATGAGTAGCTCTGTGTCTTCCTTTTGGGGTCCGCCTGCCTGTAGAAAGCATATAATCTGTCTCTGCAAGAATAAAGCGGGCTGCAAAGGCTCTGTCCTTCCATGCGGGGTGTAGTCACAGTTGAGCAGTGCTCCTGTGACCGGCAGGGGAGTGTGCTAAAGGGACTCAGTCAAAGAAGTAGTTTGTCATGCCCCTGAGGGAGATGGCCAGCAGCTCTATCAGCCATAAAGTGACATGTTTATCCCCATAGGTCTGCTCCCTCTGCCTCTCCCAGGTGGGCGGAGCAGGATGTGCTTTCTTCGCCTGCTCAGACACGGGTGCATGGCACCACCAAGTCAGACAGCACGCTCCTCTCATTTCCCCTCCAAAGCCAAAAGGACTTAAAACTTTGTTAGTTGGCCTTGATTTTAACATGGATGTCTACAGAGGTAGAAGGGTCAGGGGAGACTGGAGGTATCTGGTGTATGGAAGTCAGGTGCAGAGTTCTCAAATGAGGTTTGCCAACACTGCCAGATGCAGGTTAAGGTAGAAAAATGAGGACCAAGAAAGGACTGTTGGATTTGTTGATGAGAAATAATTGATGGCTTCAAGTAGTGATTCTCAAAATGTGATCCCCAGGCCATTGGGAGGCCAGGTGAGTCCTCGTTGGAACTCACTTGAAAGCAAGGTGCACGATATACAGTTCCACAGAGTCTATAAGGATTAGTACAATTGATACTCATGAACTAAAATCAACATGCCACTAGTGTACACTGAGGCTTTTAGGGAGTGAAGAAGTGAATACATAATGAAGAAATAAGGAGAACACCAAAACTAATTTTTACTGAGAACAAAAGAAGAACAAATGGTAAATAGAAAAATCTTTATCCCCAGGTGGTGAAAATGTTGACAGCAGTAGCTAGCCAGAGGACAATCTTTCTCCTAAGGTCCCTTCACTGTGATGAGCTACCTTACCCCTTTTAGCACAAGAAATAATAATACTAGAATTTTAGTCTGAATAATGTTTGGAAACATTTTGAAAACAATTGCAATGCCAACTTATTTGAGTTTTTTATATCCTTGCTCTGTTGTACCTATGGCCTGCTAAATCAATTGATCAGCCAGCCAATTAAAACAATTCATAAGGGAGCTGAATGAATATTGGTAGCGATTAAGAAAATGTATCTAAGTTTCTTGTTTAGAAAGGTAAGACCTTGTGGACAAAGCAGACAGATACTTAGGGACTTCTTGAATTATGAGCTCACAAATTTAAAAGATTTTGCCTATTCTGTTTTCTAATTGCTAGGAAGACTGAACACAAGATAAAATAATTGTGTTTGTGTGTTTGGAAGGTGCAAGTTGGTAAGCAAATAACAAATAAGCAAACTTTGCCACACTATAATGTAACAGTTAAGAGCATGGGCTTTAGAGTAAGAAAGACCTGGATTTAGTCCTAGACTAAGTGGACTTGGTTAAATGATTAACTGTCTCTGAGCCTCAGTTTCCTCTCTTGTCACATGGGGATGGTAACTGCATCTCCTTTATAGGGCTTCTGAGAATAACATGAGTTATCAGATATATGAGTAAAACAGCTAAAACTGGCAGATAAAAAGTGCTCCATAAACTTTGCTTATAAATATGAATTTACTATATATTAATGGTAAAAACAATTAAATAACCTACTTGTCTGTATATTCAGTACCAAGGGCAACTGAGTAGCAACTTTGTTGGTTAGATGAAGGCCCTTTACTTAGTTGCTGGAATAGTGATAGTATCGAGGCCCTAAGGAGTGGCCTCCTTGAATTTCGGGTGTTTGCATTCACTGGCTGTTAATGCCTGTCAAGGAGTGCCAGCCAGAAGTCAGCCAGGAATCTAGGTCAGTGAAAAAAGCAACAGTTCAAGCACTTTGGTTTTGCTGAGGCGATATAATTTTTGGAGAGAATATACATTGGAGGATTGAGATCAAAATGGCCCACTTTAAGCATGTTCTTTGATTTTAGAAGCTCTGCTTCCATTTTCTCCCAACCTGGCTCTTTCAAACCAAATTTCAAATTCTGCAGAAGATGGTAAATATTGAATTAAATTCATATTCATCATCCTTTTCCTCTTTTCTCTTTACTACTGCAAATTAAATATTAATATTGAAACAGTTAAATTTAGTGAGTTAGATTAGATCCTACTCATTTATAGTGCTTGTTATAACCTAGTTTTTTCCATTTCATTAATTTTTCATCTCTATTTTAATGTTACCACTTAATTAGTGTTCCTTTTTATATCCCCTACTAACTTTTTTTGTAAAACACCTTCTCTTTTGCCTTTAAAGACTCCTAATTTTTAATAATCAAGTAAAGAACTTTTGTACTTTGTTTTGAAAACTTTAAATTCTGCATAGTTTGGACTAAGCCCCCATCCTTAGGATCTATTTTTAAAAAATCATGAAGGTCTTGACTTTTTTAAGTACAAATTCACTGGAGGAGATAAAGCTTCCATAAATTATAAAATACCATTTTATATACTTTTATGATACTACCATTCTTATCCTTAGTGATTTTGTATCCATTTATACTTACAAAAACATTTTTATAAAAGTTACAAACATATCTATGAATAAAATAGAAGAAAGTAGAGGTTTAATACAAAGTTCTTCAGAGACAGGAGGAAAAAAATCATGATTTAACCACAAATAGATATTATCCTGGGTACAGTAAACAAATACAATAGCTAGTTCCTTGCTTTTCACAGTTTTCAAGTTTCCTTATTATATGTTCGAGTCAATAGAAATTTCCACATTCATCTTCCCTGATTATATGTTCTACCTTGTACTGAATGTTTTTCTTATCTGTTGTTCTTATTCCTGTGTTCTCTCTCAGTCTCCCTTCAATTGCCACCTCCCTCCCCTCCCTTCAGCATTTCTCATGCTGGAGGCAGAGCACAGCAGCCAAAAATCGGAGCTGAAAATGGCTGGAATTGGGGCCAGGCAGCAGCCCTGCGCGGACAAAAGCCCAAGGCTCAGGCGAGCGCTTCCTGGAAAACGAGGTCGGACAAATTCGGGTTTCTCCGGCCGGCCCGATCAAGATAACAAGACTCGAATCATCCCAGCCGTGACCACTCCATTCACACCGCTTTTCGGAAAGAACAGAAGAGACGTCTGACTCCCTACCTATTCAGAAAGAACTGAGACAAAACTAACCTCTAAGTGGCATTGAGGCGTCCTTGGAAATGGATGTCCAAGGATAAAGTCATAACCGTTCCACTCCCCGGGCACTCTGCTTTCAAGTCAGAAACTGACATTGTATCCCAAGCCACCAATACATAAATACCACTTTAAAAAATAAAAAAATTAGCAAACCTTGCAGGCCCCTGGGTGCTCCCTTTTATCAATCAACAGGAATATAGTCTTTTGGGTATTTCAACTCTTCGCACGCAAAACGCAAACCCTTGAGCCGGGAGGCGGCAGCGAGACGGCACGGGCTCTGAGGCAGTCTGACCGCAAGGGCAGCGTGGGGCCTAATGCTCCCTGGAAGGGTGTCCTCAATTTAGTTTATTTCGATTCTCTCCGTGAAGTAGTTTATGTTTCACTTCAATGCCTGCAATAAGATTCTGGTTTTCACTCTTCTGGAGAACTACCCAATTCTCTAGGAAACATGATCAAATAAAATGAGCTTACTGGCCTGTGTTTTTGAGATGAAAATAAACACTCTATGATTTAGTGTCCTCTCAATGATTATTCTCGGGAACCTTGACTTTTCTATCAGAGTGGGAATTAACAATTTTCTGCATAACTAAAGATGTATAAAGATGGAATGTGGAATAAGTTTTAGTCAATGTTCTTGTGGCTTTATTCATCTGCAGAAGGAGCAAAATAGTAAGCATATAATTTCCCACAATGTGTTATTTTAGTGATCAGGGCCCATTTCATTTCAGGAAAAGAAAGAGTCTGAGTGATGTTGTCTGCAGCGCAGCTTCAATGCACAGCGAGACTGTGCCAGGTCACCCTGTTGCCACTTCTCAACCTTCCCAACACATCCTTGTTTTTCTTTTAGCATGACTGGGGCCATGGCAATAGGATTGCTGTGTCTCTGATCTAATTATTAAACTGATCTAATTATTAAACTGTGTAGTAGAACTACACAGGTTGATGAAAAAACAAAGGAGACTATATATAGCTTATTCGTCCTTGTTACAGCTAAATATAGAAATGGCTAATTTCATATAACGCAATCTAACATCAGTTATCAGTTGAGTAATTCATGCTGGCAATTTAAACAGATACGTTTAAGACTGTAGAAGCTGCAGGGGAAGATATTTTGGTGTGCAAAATTGACAAGCTACTTAGGACTCTTCCTATTAAAATAGATTTATCCACTGGACATTAAAAGAAAAATCACTGAAAACTTTCATTTCTCTTTATTCTAAAATTTCGCTGGTAAACCCCAGAATCCTGCTATGAAATTACTGCCAATGTATCATTTGGTATTATTATTTGGTCATATTTCACACTAGAGATATGCTAAAAAATCTGACAGCCTTATATTTTGTGGCAAATAGAGATCGACTTCTTGGATCAAATGATATATTTGGGCCATCTTGATTACTGTTTTCTTCAATATTGAATCAGACAGGAAGTTAATCTAATTTTATTATTAAGATGGATGAAAACACCAGATGCACTATTTCTGACATTGTTATTCATCATCACAAACCACAGATAGCATCAGAATTTTTAACTCTGTATCAATACCAGAACTACTATATGATTTTTAACACACAAACTAACTTCTTATTTTTAATCTTCATATGCCCAGGACTTCACACAATGCCTAGAACACAGATGGAAAAACCAATACGTATTTTTGAAATAAACCTAAGTGAAATAAACTTTTGTGAGGGTTTTCACCTGAGGATAGCACCTTCTGTACAGAAAGTTTCTCTAATTCTGTACAGAATTATGTATGGATTCATACATAATTCTTAATGAGAGCCATTCATTCTTACAAGGACAGCAAGCTTTAATAGTAAGGTTCCTGGTTTACCGGTGGAAAACAATAAGGCTGAAGTCCCTGGTTGAGAATTAGTTCAGGGATGTCTCACATCACAACCTTGCAGTTATTGGTCCCCGACATCCGATTACAATGGGAGACACTGACTAGTCTTTTACTGAAGGTTGTATGCAAAGGCAGGGTCCCCAAGATACCATTATCATAAAAATGTCCAGATTTAGTGATTTAGCCCACTATACTTCTCTTTTTCCCCCCTAGTTATCATAAATGCAAGTGGTCATCTTTTTCCCAATATCACTGTGGGAAGTAGACCAAACAAAACAAGGAAGGTAACTGCTCCACCCAAAATCTTTTATAAAAATTCTCAGTTTTGTCCAAGTGGATGTATTTGTAATTCCATTCTCTTAAGGATACAAATTTTATGAGAAACTTCTCAGGATCATGGTAGGCTCTTTACTGTTCAGAGATTTTGAATTAATTGCGTAGTATTTTCTTTTAATTTCAAATTCTGAGGCTAAAGATATTTCCCTAGATAGCACAAAGATTCTCTGCTGACTCATATATATGCACACATGAACGATACAGACATAAATGTCCTCCTAACCTCACACTGTTAATGCTACAGAAGACTCTCTCTTACCTGTTTGGAAATTGACTGGGTGTTGCGGTCAGTTCGACTTCCATCTGTACTCTTCTTTGTGTTATTTCCTCACCATAGCAAGCTGGGTTAATCATAAAGCTTTCTAAGCTCAGTGCTGAGATGAAGCCTCATATAGTCACCTGGGGGTAACTGCCTGGTACTATTTCTAGAGACATTGCTGATCCCAGGTCTACTGTAGCAGCCTGTGCATTCCCAAGGGATAGCCCAGGTGCTGGCTGTTTCAACCGTTCACTAGAATTGAAATTCATGGGGATTTTTTTCCATGGTAATTAGCAAAACTGTAAGAAGAGAATTATGTGGGCTATAAATAAGGTGTTTCATGAAAGATTTTTTTTATTTCTGCCTTTAAAAATTATACATTCACAAGGCACTTTTATGATAAATACAAAGTTCTAAAAGTTCCACTATTCCCTCCAAAATGCTCCTACTCTGTGCCAGGGACGTAACAGATATTTCAACCCTCACCATGATTTAGAAAGCAGGGATTACGATTCATCTGTTTATTGATGGGAAATTAAAGTCTTTTAAGCAAAGCCCAAGTAATGAGTCTGGGATTCAAATACAAGTCTCTCTCTATGGCATATGCACGCCATCATGCTATAACAAAGAGGGATTTTAGATAAATGACTATTGTAATTATTATTAGTAATAAAACATTTGGTCTAAAAGAATATGAGGGAATGAAGACACTTAAATGTGATCTCTGTCTTTAAGGAGCTAATAGCCTGTTAGTACAAGGGCAGTTGAAACACTTTAGAAATTCCATCAACTATGGCGTCAAAGTATGTGTCACAGCTCTAGCAAGACTGCGATAGAACTTAATCATTTACACATTACTGGTGGCCTAGTAAATTGATTTTTTAAAACAATGGGGCATTGTCAAGAGTCTTAAAAATGTTCATGATCTTTAACCCAGTAATTCTTCACTCACACATTTCTTTTAAGGAAAGAATATCAATGAATACAAATATAAATGGACACAAAAATTTCCCTTGCAACATTACAGTAAAACATCAGAAGCAACTTACATGAACATCAGTGTAAAAAGATAAGTAAAATATGGGACATTAAGGGGAGGTGACTCTTTTCTAATTCTCCCTTTCCTGTGTTGTAAGTTCACCTTCTCTGCTGGTTTTTTCTAATTTGTCTTCAAATGTGCTATAATATTTCTCATGTTAAAATAAAATCCAAACAAACCAAAAGACCTCCTTGCCTAGTGATCATTTCTTTTTGTTAATCTCCTTTCAAACAATGGTCTCAGGAAAGTTGTCCATATTCACTGTTTCTAACTCCTCTGCTCCACCTCCCATTTGCCTTGTACTGGTGCCTGCTACACTAAACCGAGACTGCTACATCCAATGGCCCATTCTGCCTTCATCTTGCTTGACCTATGAGCAGCCTTTGACACAGATAATTCCTTCTTTCTCCCTGATATTCTTTCCTGACCAGGCTTGCAGGATGCCACGCTATCTTAGTTTTGCTTCACTCATGGGCCAGTCCTGTTCAAGTCTCCTGTATTTATCTTTATCTTTCTGACCTCTTTATCTTGGGGGGGGGGCTCTATCCTCAACTCTGTCTCTTCTGAACCACAATCTCAAACTAATCAAGACCTCACTCTCAGAATGCAAGACTTGTATATCCAGTTGCATACATGACATACCCACTTAGGGGCCTAACTTGATCTTGTCTACACTCAACTCTTGGTTCCTACCTTACCCACTTCGACCCCAAATCTGTTACTGCTTCAATTTTCTTCCTCTTCATAACTGCAATCTTTCACGTGCTCAGGTTAAAAAACCAGGAATCATTTTTGCCTCCTTCTTTTCTCTCATGTCCACAATTGGTAAATCCTTTCAACAAAATTCAGAAGACCACTTCTCACCACCTCCACCATTACCACCATAACTTCCATAAGCTTTCACTGGGGCTATGGCAACAGCTTCCTAATTGGTCTCTCCCCTTTCACTCTGTCTCCTACAGTTTATTTTCGGCACAAAGCCAGAGTAATTTTTTTAAACCATAAGTTAGAACGTGCTATTGCTCTCCTAAACCCCTCCAGAGACCTTACCTGGTCTCCCAAACAGCATTTTTCCTCCCCATCCTCATTCCTCCTCAGTCCCCATCTTCTATCACTCTTCCCCTTATTCTACCCCTTTCTGTTCTGGTCCTCGCTCCTCTTGAAACACAGCAAGCTCCCTCTGCCCTCAGGGCCTTTGCATGTGTCGTCTCATTGTTAGGAACCCTCTTTCTGGGATGTCTGCAGGGCTCACATTCTCATTTCACTCAGGACTTTCTACACAAACTTGATCTTCTCAGAGGTGCCTTCCCTAACCAGGTTATTTTAATACATCATCATGCCTGCCACCGTCTGCCTCCTTACCCTGCTTTAATTTTTATCTCCTCAGCATTTTTCAATATTGATACATAACTCTCCTTACTAGAAGGTATATAATATTCAAGATAGGAGGGATATTAGCTATCTTGTTTACTCATGATCCATGGAGCCTAAGACAATGCCTGACTTATGGCAGAAGCTGAATAAATATGTTTTGAGTGAATAAATAAAGCAGGTATATAATTTGATACTAGGTGAAATAGCCATAATGATTTCACTCATATGTGAAATATAGTGAACAAGAAAAATGGGGACAGACTCATAGATAGAGAATAGGGTGACAGCTATTGGAGGGGGGAGATGAGGGGGTAGAGGGATTGAGCAAAAAGGGAAAAGGGTTCATGGGCATGAGCAACAGTGTGGGGATTGCAGAAGGGTGGGAGGTATAGGGGACTAAAGGGTAATGGAAAAAATAAAATAAAAAATAAGTGTAGCTGGAACAAAAAGCTGTATACTTGACATATATAATGCAAAGTATGTATACTTTATAGCCACATAAATATGTGAAGATATGTAAAGTAATGCAAAGACATTAAAATAATTGTGAGTAATGTTTTTTGAATAAAATGTTATCGATCTTTAAAGTGTAAGATCACTGTGTGTATCAGGGAAATGATACCAGTTGACAGTTACAGAGTATGCCTTCGCTGTTCTTGATAAATGACTAGTTTCAACCACATATCTCAGAGGGAAAATAACCACAGTGATTTCAGAGTTAATACCACTTGTGTACACCTGAACATGATCTCTTATTCACTTTAGCACACCACTTAAGTGCAAGATTTCAGAGTCAGATGGTCTGGGCCTGAGGCATAGCTCTTCCACTTGACAGCTAGATGACTTTGGGTTAGTTACTTAACCTCTATCAAGGTCAGTGTTTTTTTTAAGGTTTTAGAGCAGTTTTAGGTTCACAGCAAAATTGAGTAGAAGCTACAGAGCTTTCCCATATACCTCGCCCCTCCACTTGCATCCCCTCCTCCATTATCAACATCTTCTACCGGAGCGGTATATTTATTATAATTGATGAACCTACATTGACACATTATAATCACCTAAAGTCAATAGTTTACATTCGGATTCACTCTTGGGGTTGTACATTCTATGGGTTTGGATAAATACATAATAACATATGTCTACCATTATAGTATTATAGACTATTTTCCCTTCTCTAAAAATCCTCTGTACTCCCTGTATTAATCCTTCTCTTCTCCCTAACGCTGGCAGTCACTGATTGTTTTACTTTCTCCAAAGTTTGTGTTCTCCAGAGTGTCATAGAGTTGGAACCACAATTTTCATATTGGCTTTTTTTCACTTAGTAATATGAATTTAAGTTTCTTTCCTGTCTTTTCATGGCTTGATAGCTCATTTCTTTTTAGCATTGAATAACATTCCATTGTCTGGATAAACCAAAATTTATTTAGCCATTCACCTATTAAAGGATACCTTGTTTACTTCCAAGTTTTGGCAATTATAAGTGAAGCTGCTATAAACATTCATGTGGAGGTTTTGTGTTCAAGGTCAGTTTTTTGTAGCTGCCTTGGAGGGGTGTTGAGGGGATTAATTGAGATAAAGCTTCAAAGATGTTCAGTCTATTGTCTGGAACGTAATATACATTCAGTAAATGTTACCATTCATTGTTTTGTCATTATTAAGTTGGACAGATATTTTTGCTTCTATCTCACAGATAAGGAAACTAAAATTCAAAACGACAACTACTAAGTGGCAGAACCAGGGCTTGTAAACAGGCTTTCTTACTATAAATTGAAGTGTTCTGTTATGTCAGGTGGCTGTTGGGCTGGAGGCAAGCAAAGGCTAGACTCAGCTTTGTACAGAAAACGATGCTTTGTCTCTTGGTGAACTTTTTCATTATATATCTTTTTTATCATTTATTTATTTATTCTCACCTGAGTACACTTTTTCATTGCATTTAGAGAGAGAGAGGATGGGAGAGAGAGAAACATTGATCAGTTGCCTCCCATACATACGTGCCCTGACCTAAGATCGCACCAGCAATCTGGGTGTGCACCCTGGCTGAGAATCAAACTCACAACCTTTCAGTTATGGGACAGCACTCCAGCTAACTGAGCCACACTGACCAGGGTTCCATCACATATCTTATTTAAATCAAAATTTGCACTGAATTTTGTGTACATACTAACTCTTATAATATGTCACAAAATAATTATATTTCCTTATTACTGAACTATTTACAGTGTTTGAGAGATAAAGAAGATGAGAGTGCCTAGTTCAGCCAGATATGTTGTCTCTAGCTCACCTTATAGGCACCAGATAGAGATTCTGGAATCAAACATGGAATTTCAAAAATTCACATGTAATCACATTATTGAAAAATCTCTTGTAAAAGATATTTTTTAAGAAGCTTAGTTGCCAAAAATATGGGGCAAATATAAGAATAACCAAGCCTTGAAATAATGGTGTGTCCACTTGGGGATTCAGAAAATCATAAGGGGAAGAGCTAAATATAAAATAAAAATAACTATGTGTGCATTTACATGGCAGACTATGGAGTTTCTTAGGAAAAAATATGTGCTAAGAGAAATGAAGTTTGGGTCACTAAAGAGGGACTTAATTCCAATGAACTTGAGTGAAATGGGAGAGGAGGAAAGAGGGTTGTAGGTCTGGACTTGTACCAGAACTCTGGGGAAATCAAACCTAAAATAAAAAAATATACATCATTTGGGCACATAGATAACCAAGGAGCACACAAGAATGACAGAAGAAAGGCAAGAGAGGAATTCCCTTCCTTTGGTGGTATACATTGGCCCACAGAGGGATCGGGCTAATCAGGACACATGGGTCCTTGATAAGGAGACACAGCAGCTGTCAGAGAACAGCATCCTTGATGCAGGAATCAGTGGCTTTAGCATCAAACCTGGAAGCCTGGTTACAAACACAGGTAGTATTAACACTGCCAACAGCTTTGGGAATTTTGAGGCACAGGTTACCACAGGACAAGTGTCCCCAGGAAGCAAGGCTAGAAGACTACTCTCTTACATGTCTTGGAAACACACACACACACACACACACACACACACACACACACACACACACACACACTGTGCTTATGAGAAAGTGGATGTCTGTAGAGGTTCTTGGCAAATGATGTTAGGGTGGAAGAATTGAAGGAGGCTGGAGATCTGGTCATGGTCAGTGTTTATGTGAGTAGGGAGGGGGTAGGCAGGGAGAGTGCTAGTCATCTCTGTTATGATGCCAGTCTTATCACCATGTTGGCATGGCTATGGCAGTGTGGGTTTGTTTTGACTTTGGTGTTGGCATGTACTCCAACATGCTATTCTCTCTGTCACTCTTCAACTGCTTCACCTTTTCTCATCATTCCAGTCTCAGTTTTAAATAACCCTTCCTCAGGGGTTCATTTGTTACACTCCCACCCCTTGATTTAAATTAAATTAAATTTATCACACCCTAGGTTGAAATTCCTTTTAACTATGATGGTTATTATAAAGTACCATTGGAAAAAAAATCACATAAATAATCTGGACATTGAAATAGTTTCAGGACAGAATAATGAGAGATGAGATCAACCTTTGATGTTTCCCTAATAAGCCATGATAAAAATTTCCCAGTAATCTAGAATAAAGTAACAAAGTCTCATTACTTGGATATATAAGAATAAATTCACATTTGTTATTAATTCATCAGAATTCTTCTGACTATATTATTTTTTCAATTTTGTATTACCATATGATAAAAATATAGCGACATAATTCACTACTCATACACTCTGTTAGAGCGTATATATAATTTCTGTTTGTACTACATTAAACTAAAGAAATATATGAGTGCCTCAAAATTTATTATTTCCTGTACCAAAGACACAATGACAAAGTTTCATGATTTATTAACATCAGTAGAATCATTCTTGATGTAAGAAAGAGACAAAAATCTTAACTATTTCTGGTTATCACATCTCTTATCCGATGTGCTCTCCTTACGGGGTTCAAGTTTTGAGTACTGCCAGCTGTCATGTATTTGGAGGAAAGCAATTGCTAAATAAAAAATGTTCAAAAATATTGTACCACGTCCTATATATTCAAAATGTATTTAGCAGATTTGTAATAACAGATAATCTGTCTTCCATTTTATCTGAACATCTTGACATAGGCACAATAAAAGTGAGTTTATGTGAACCTCAACAGAGCATACAGACTTTTTTGCATCACAGCTTTCCTAAGCTTGCAGACAAACATTGACTCTCTCACTATGAATTAGATCTTACCAAGCACCAATTCACTCCTTTAAGGCAAAATAATTCCCACCTTGGTTATCTAGCAAGATGGTTAGGAGGAGGCATTTGGACAAATGTAAATTGTCACATGTTCCATACATGTCTTTTGTCACTGCAAAAGGAGGACACCCTGGGAGGGCATATTTCAGACAGTCTCTGGGTGTTTGGGATGTATCTCTAGAATACAGCTTTCTTAGCTTTAAATGGACAGAGTTGAATTCCACAACCTTAACTAAGGCCCATTTTGGTGGTTAATTTTATTGGTCAATTTGACTGGGCCATGAGTGCCCAGATGTTTATTGGATATTATGCTGGGTGTGTCCACGTGAGTGTTTCTGGGTGAGATTAACATCTGAATTGACTGGCTGAGTAAAGCAGATGGTCCTGCTGAATGTGGGTGGGCCTCCTCCAGTCCACTGAAGGTCTGAATAGAAGGGAAAGGCTGAGTAAGAGAGATTAGCTCTTTCTGTTTATCTGTACTTATGCTGAGACATTGGTCATCTCCAGCTTTACGACTTAAACTTGAACTGTAATTTATAACTTTCGTTCTCCTGGTTCTCAGATCTTCAGACTCATATTGGAACCATTGGTTCTTCTGGGTCTCTAGATTACTGGCTACAGATCTTGAAACTTCTTAGCCTCCTTAACTCTGTGAGTCAAGGAGCTCTTTTAATAAATCATCTGTCTCTCTCTCTCTCTACACACGCACGTGTGCACACACACACACACACATACACACACACTGTGTGTGTGTATCTCTAGTGGTTCTGTCTCTCTGGAGAGTCCAAACTAATGCAACCATCTAATAATACTGACAATCTGATACTGTTAACAAACAGTTTTTTTCAAATATATTATGATTAAATTTTTCCTTCTCCTACATTCTCCTTGTATTTGTAGAAAGTTTTGGCTTACATTCTATAGATATGAGGGTAAAACAGATGGTGTGAGGGTGTAGCAGAGTAGATTGTGGTTACCAAATTGAGAGAATATTTATCAGAAACATAAGAGTCAGTGTATCTTTTGTCCACACTGCTGAATAGAATACTTGTACAACTGAAATAATTATCACCCTCTACTTTAGCTCCCTTATCTGTTAGTAAAGAAAAAATATTAGATTATATAGAGTTCTCATTAAAATGAATCATAGTTTAAAAGAATTAGTGAATTACTCATACAAGGAACACCAGCTTAAAACAGCTGTCTTTGCAAACCCAATTTGTCAAATTAATACAACTTTATAAAGAGTAATATTTTCACAGATGTCCTTTCATGACTCATAAAAGACTATTTCATTGACTCCATTTAGGCAGTGAGAGCAAATTATATTGAGAAGAGTTGTGTGTAAGTCATATTTTGTGATATTTTAATCGATGTGTAGTTAGGAGAATTAGGTGTATGATACAACAGTTAAAATGGCTTTGTATAATCATGGCAATGATGGGACAGTGACTTGTAATTAATTCCAATGTACTGCTATACTGTTTGCTAATATCACTTGGTTAATAATTGAGAAACAAGGCATGTTCAAGTAATGGGATCTTACAGTTTATGTTTTTCTATCTCTTTCAATATCACCAAACTCAGGGAAAGGTCGCTTCCCATCTGAGATCACAGATGCTGGGAAACTGAAGTCTAGACCCAGGTTTTCACATTTCAATGCCAGGAATCCTTTCCCTTTGCTTGCACTACTTATAATCAGTGTCTATATTTTGAGGTACAGTTTTTCAATACATGATTCTGTGAGAACATAATTTAGTAACTACTTTCAGCACTGAATAAAATTTCTTCCAATATGGTGTTTTGGAAATTTCTTAATTTAAAAAAAATTAGGCCTGAAATGGCAATATGAATGTAGCTTTGGGTCCACACATGTCAGAGTTACCTACTTCAACTCATAAGAATGAATGGGTGTCTGGGTGAACTATCATGTACATTTGGTTGATATTATATTCCATCAGAGAGTAAGAGCCTAATTTAGTAAGGCTAAACTCTTAATTTTGTCTTCAAAACCAAAATTGAAAAATAATATCCTATCTTGCAAAAGTAGATACAGCTTGAGGTCATGCTCTTTTGCCCTTGAAGCGCTGGCTGCCGGCCTGTGGGCCAAAGAGATCGGTGGTGTTAACTGCTGTCTCATCCTCAGAATTCCTGTAGCAACTCCTTCTGGCTAAGGGAGTCCAATGGCCAACTCTGGGCCTGGAATGTTAGCCCCTTCAGATTACAGAGACAAGAACTGTGAGGCAATAACTGCAAGAAGCATCCTTGGAGGATGCCAGGTCAATACCAATTTCAAATTTCAGAGTTTGATGCCAAATCTAAATGAAAACACCAGGAAGCAATAAATTGAAGTAAATAGAGGCCAACAGGTACTCTCCAAATATGTGAGTTTTGAAGCTTATAGTAAGAAGATAACTGGAAAGATTTCACTGGGCCACAGGACTGGAACTTTCTATGCAGATCCCATGGGCTGTAATGTGGGAGTTCTGGGGTGATGCTAAGAAGGCAATAATGCCCATGGAGAAACTAATGAAATCGTGCATAAGTAAAATAAGGAAAAGATAGTGTCTGAGTCAAGAGCAATTTTCTATTATTCCCCATCACCTACCACAAGATAGAACAGTTTCCTCTATGTGCAATTAACTCATTTCTGCATATTCAATAAGGAAACATCATAGCATTGACAATCATTCTGGAGAACTATTTATCACCTCTCTTCCTGACCTTTGCTAAATTCTGCATGTGTGTGCTCACACATTTACATGCATGCCAGGGACTTGGGGTAAAAGGCAGATAGGGTGCAAAATATAAGAAGGCAGTCACTCAGGGTTGAGTTAAGGTCAACTATTGGGCATTTGGGGGATTAGAATCAGATCATCTATATGCATGCCTCTGAGAGTGAGTGTCTCCTCACATTTTGTGCCTTTGGTGTTTCTCTGCTTCCTGCTAGTCTTGGCTGTTTGTGTGGCTGCCCATGCACATAACTGCAGGTCTTTAATCTCTTGTTATGCTCTTTATAGTTAGGTTGGTTAGGGATATTTGTTTTAGCATTTGAAGATCTCTGATGTTAGCCACTTACATAAGAAGTAAACTTACCCACACCAGAGCAATACTTACATGAATATCCATGCACAGGATATTAACATACACAGGAAGTTAACAACAGCAACGGGACTGGAATCAGTCTGCTTCTTGGTTCCCTGCTTCCACAACACCGCCCACTGCGCGTGCATCCACAGAAGACTGTTGACAGCCGTGATGAATGTGTGAACATGCTGGGAACCACAGGCTATTGCACTAATGTTTGTAAAAACTGAAGCTTCAAGATGATTGCTTTTCCAAAAAGAAAGCTCTCACTTTTTGGTGATTGTGAACATTTCAAAAAATAGTATAAAGCAAAATAAATGAAGATCATTCATAGATTCACTAAAAGGCAACAAGTAATATTTTATGTATCTTTCTCTAGGCTTATTTTCTAACATATAAACAAGATATTGTTTATTGTTTTTATTATTATTTTTAAAAGAAATAGGTGTACACTCTCTGTAATGCTGTCCTTTTGTTCTCACTTAATGTATGCCATTTTCTCAGTCAAAATATGGGTTTATCTTATCATTATAGAAATATTTTAAAATTTATGTAATTAATCCTTATCAGTGGACGTGTACTTGTTTTCTGTTTTGTCCTATAACATTGTATGTGTCATTTTCTTAGAATGTACAGAGTTGGAATCACTGGATCAAAATCCATGATTTTTTGATGGACCTGATAATTCTGCCAAGTTGCCTGCAGGGAGGTTGTTAGAGGTGCATTTCCACCAGCAGTTTGGCACAGCTGGCTACCTGTTCACAGGACTAATGCTTGTCTGTTTGATATAAGCCCATTCATTATAAATTTCTGCTGCTGCCCTGTGTGTCATTGCTTGCTTTTATTTCTAGAGCCATGAAACACTGAAATCAATTAATTTAGACATTCATTTATTTTTCCAGTGTTTACTGTGCACATAGCAAGATTTAATTATGATGGAAGAAAACATGAATGAGATAGAGTCTTTGCCCTCAAAACTTATATAAATTTGACAAACAGTATCAAATAATCCAAGACACTGGCTTTAATTCCCACAACAACCAAAGAGGGTGGATGATGACTTTATTGTTCTCATTGCATAGATGAGGATACTGAGGTGCATTGCATCAATACTCTGGAAACTGTGCTGTTAGCCACTATGGTACAACATCTTAAAGATACACATAAACAGCACTAAAATTAGAAAGATTATGTGGTAATATTGTGTCTGTGGGTCCTGACCAGAAATAGAAGGTGGAATGTAATTGTACTGAAGAAAAAATTCTTTGCATGGTAAAAGATAGACCCCGAAGTGCTGATGTGGTCTCTCCCCGGGTGGTAGGCACTGAACCTGTCGTTCTGGCCTCCTCAGAGCCAGTAGGCGTCTCACCCCCACAGGCCTGAGTGGGCCAGCGAATTACGAACATGACTTCCTGAGGGACGAGGGAGACACTGGGGAGCTACGTGCACTCATTTGCCTCCTAATCCTGTGTGTTCCCCTGGCACAGTTTGACTGCCTGTTTGGGAGTCATAGGAGACAAAAGCAGCCTTGAACTGAGGCTTGTCATCAGTTTTCAGACTGAATCTAGACTGGCAGTTTCGATTTGTCTCAGTTCACCTTTCCTGGCAAAGTATCATACTTAAATTATGATAATACATAATTCAAAAAAGGGCTATAGTGATCAGAGATGATTCCACTCCATCTCCTGGTGGGAAGGGACTTGATAGGCAGAACTTCGGTCTGGAAAGGGATGGGGAGAACACTTCAGTAGAAACCACAGCAAGTGGCCTCATACGGACATAGAAAGAGGGTGTTGTGTGTGTGTGTGTGTGGTGGTTGCGGGGGGTGAAGAGAAATCCAGTTTGGCCAAAGGTATTGACACATATGTAGGGTATAGTGACAGGAAAGAAAGAACAAGTAAGCAGGCTAGGTACAATGATCAAGAGCCTCTACTGTCAGCATGTGGAGTTTGATTATGATTTTGCAGTTCTTGGGAAGCCACAGAAAGTTAAACTACTTAGTACAGTAATAAGAGTCCTGTAGAAATGAATTTCAAATTTCCTTTGTTAAGTCCTCAGCACACAGCTTCCCTACCAGCACATCTACACGTTCTCTTAGATCCAGACATACCAGACTACTGTTTGCTCATTCTCCAGCATGCCATGCTGCTTTATACCCCCTCTCTTTCCTTTGCTTATTATGTTCTGAATTGTTCTGTAGTCCCCAACTCCTTCATTAAATCTTACTTATCCTTAAAGTCCCAGCCTGAGTGCTGCCTCCATGATATCTTTTCCCCGCTGTTGACTTGTTTCTGCCTTACTCAGTTGGTCTTTGTGGAGATATTACTGGGAGACTGATTCAACAGCAATTCCCAAGTCCCTTTTGTTCTCCCTTGCCACCTCCCACGGTTGGAAAAACGAAGTACTCATTTCTGTAGCCTTCCTTACAGGTAAATGTGGTCACAGGGCACAATTCTGACAAGCGTGCAGGACATATATAGGAAGCTTATGTTTCCTTATAGAAGAGACAGGCACCAGAGTAGTTCTCTGCCTTGTTCTCATTTCTGCTGTGAACACTGACATGATGCTCAGAGATGTGGCAGCTACCTTGTAACCACAAGGTGGAAGGTATAAGGCTGGAAGGCACATGCCAAGGACAGCAAAGCCAGGGGATGGAAAGCTGTTGAAACACTGCATCTGACGGAGACTGCTCATCTGTAGATTTCTTCCTGTGAGAAATTAAAATTATTTATTGCATGAGCCTCTGTTAATTGAATTTTCTGTTTCTTGCTGCTGAAGGCATTCACAATGGACACAATCTACTTGCTCATCTTTATCACTAGATTATAAATTTCTGGTTCAGCATATTTTAATTTCTTTGATGGAAAGTTTCAAATATCTTCATCTTTGTATTTACTTTTTTATTGCTTGAACTCTCAATAAATGCAGAATTGACTGAATATGGTTTCAACTATCAATGTAATCAACTAAGAGTTAGAGGGAGAAACTAAACATAACAGCTAAATAAACACTACTTGATGTCCTATTTTCTTTAAAGATATTCTGCGAAACCCATTTTTAGGTTTTAATATATTTCCTTATTGACATACTATCTAATCTGGACAAAGCTGAACACAATGTTAGTGAGCCAATTACTGCATTATTTAGGTGAACTTTGGACCAGAAGGCATATTAGTAACTTGTTTGTGTGAGATATCACACAAGGAGACGACAGCCAGCCAGCAGCAGTCATGTAAACACAGCTGGACTTTTCCAGGGATGTCATCATGTGTCACTATCACTCCTTGTTTGGACTATTCCCCTATAAATAAGTACATCCAGGTAAGCATCTGCTACCCTGAAAGTATCTGCAGTAGTTCTGTCCCAATAAAAACTTCACCTGAAATTAAAAAGTAATTGCTGTGGTTGAATGGGAGGATTCGAAGCACATACAGTCCCTGGAATTTATTTTGTAGAAGTCAGTTATCAAATGTCAAGTGGTAAAACTGTCCAATATATTTTCTAACATTGAGTAGTAGCATTAAAAATATCTAGTCTTTAAGAATGAGGACATAACATCATTATTCCATAGAGGTTTTTCCCCTTATTTTCTAGGTATGTGTTAAAATCAGTAGTAAAGGGTCAGTACGTATTAACCTCTTTTAGAATGACCATTTAATTTGAAATATATAGATAATCTTTATTATATTTTTCCATTACCGTTTAGACCCCTGACACCCCCTCCCCTACACAATCACCACACTGTTGTCCGTGTCCATGAGTCCTTGTTCCTTTTTGCTCAAGCTCTCCACCCACTAACCTCCCCCACCCCCAACACACACAAACTGCCATCTGTTCTCCATCTATGGGTCTGTCTCTGTTCTGCTTGTTAGTTCAGTTTGTTTATTAGGTTCTATGTATGAGTGAAATCATATGGTATTTGTCTTTCTCTGACTGCCTTATTTCATTTAGCATAGTGTTCTCTAGTTCCATCCATACTGTTGCAAGGGGTAAAATTTTCTTCTTTTTTTATGGATGAGTAGAATTCTATTGTGTAAATGTCCCATAGTTGTTTTATCCACTCATCTACTGATGGACACTTGGGTTGTTTCTATAACTTGGCTACAGTAAATAACTCTGTAATGAACATAGGGGTGCTTATTTTCTTTTGAATTAGTGTTTTGGGTTCCTTTGTATATATTCTCAGAAGTGGGATCATTGGTCAAAAGGCAGTTACATTTTTAATTTTTTGAGGCATCTCCATACTGCTTTCCACAGGGGCTTCACCATCTGCATTCCTACCAACAGTGCAAAAGTGTTTTCCTTTTTCCAAATCTTCACCAGCACTTGTTTATTGATTTAGCAATGACAGCCATTCTGACATGTGTGAGATGGTATCTCATTGTGGTTTTAATTGCATTTCTCTCATTAGTGGCATTGAGTATCTTTTCATATGTCTATTGGCCATCTGTGTGTCTTCTTTGGAGCAGTATCTATTTAGGTCTTTGCCCTTTTTTTAATTGGGATGTTTGTTTTTTTGGTGTTGAATTTTGTAAGTACTTTATAAGTTTTGAACATTAACCTCTTACCAGATGTATCGGTGAATATGTTCTCCCAAGAATGACCATCTAATTTTTTACTTAAGTTTTAAAGGACCACTTTCTTGAATATTGAATCAATGTAACAAAGCTGTTATTATGTATAAGTGTGAAATCTATACCATCGCCTAAAAATGTTTACTGAGAAAATATTTCTCTGATAAATGTGTTTGGGATTTAAGTAGTTTCTCAGCTAGAACTAGAATGTGATGGGTAGACAATATCTAGCATTTTAAATGACAATGAAAATCTCAGTGGCATGCATATTTCTTTTTCCTTAACAAACAGCATAATTATGTGTTTGTCTTTCACAGAAAGACAAAAGCTCTCTGAAGCAGTTAGCTTTAAGACCTCCTAGGTAGGAAAAGCAGACCTAATTGAAAGGCATTATGGCAATTCAGTGACTGCGTGTCTTGTCAGCATTAACTAGGGTCTAACTGATTATTCTTCCGAAGGGTAATGCATATTAGTGAATGTGTAATGAAGCATCCAGCAAAACATCAGTGTGCCCTTTGGTGTCACTGTGATTTGTCAGTGACAGTGAGGACAGGAAGATGAATTCACTATAATAAAGTTTTATATCAATAAAAATGCAAAAATATGCTGTATCTTTAGCATAGATGTTAGATATTTGCATTTGATGGACACAACTGCAGTCTCTGAACCAACACAACATTGACAAGGAGAGGCTCTTCTGAAATAGTATTTTCATGGGACACTACTACAAGCTGACAGGTGCCTACAAAATGTGATATCAACATCTTCATTTTGTCTGGATTTCATTTCAGAAATTCAGTAAACATGTCCCCAAATACGGAATTCTTTGGAATTTTGCTCTTAAAGCAGGTAGCTTTAAGAATGAAATAAGTACAGAGGTTATGTTCCTAGTCTGGAAGATTAAATAAGTTCAAGTATTCGCTTTCTAATTAACTTATGTGATTTGGGCAGGGAAACCCCTGCCTACAAAATATTCAAAAGTAAATGTTACTGCTGTTAAATAAGTGCTCCCAGTTGAACAATGTGCTAGGTGGAGGTTGACCTCCATGCAAAACACAGCAGGAATCTTAGCCTGTCAGCCTAGGCAATTCTGGTCTACAGGCCACTTTCATCGTATATTTCCTGATAACTGAAACAAATATAACTTGTGCTGGATATTTATGATTATTGATAGCAATAAAAAGTATTTACTGAATGTTTTGAATACACTAGTTCACTAAATTTTCCTGCACCCTGTTGCAGCAGGTCCCTTTACCATGTCCAGTCTGCCAATGAGGAAACTACAGATGAAGAGCAGAGAGGTCAAGGACTTACCCAAGGTTAAATAGCTGTAAACAGGGGACATAAGGCTCAATTCTACTGCTAGAGCACTCATTATCCATTACAGTGCCCTGTAGAGACTTCACCTAATTCTAAAGCAGCAAATGGAGCAAAATTTTAATGGTTTCATTTAGCACTTACTGATATTTACATCAAGATTTTTCTGTTTCTAAAATATTATTTCATTTAAGTATTTCGGCTCACTTTCTCTGGTCAAGAACCCTTTAGAAGATACACTGTCCAGTTGGTAGGGATTGTCAAAGAGACCTCTTAGTCTGTTTATTATGTTTTAAGGACAGTTTAAAATCCTGCTTTTTCTCTTTGCCAGTTGACCTTCTTGACACCTTTCTTCTATTCTTCTCTTCAATTAGGGGGCCATGGAATCCCAGAGGTGTCAGATGAGAAGCTCACAGTACTGTAAGATGTTGTTCCAAATGCCAATATAATTGCACAAGAGACCTGGGCAGTGGAGCTGGTGAAAGAAACCTTTCGACAATGCATGACACATTACCACAGGTACCCATGTTGCCCTCCAAAAGGCAAGCTTTAGAGATATATCAATGTAAATTGTTCCAGAACATGAAGGTTTTATGAAACATTAACACTGATTTACTACCCCAGGCGGACTACTTGTGAAAGTGAGTGACTCTCTAAAGTGCTTTAAGAGAAGGGAGAAAGAAAAATCTATATGCCAACTCCATTTAGTCCCCCAAAGAATAGGTTTATTTTTCTGCCTCGTGATCACCTCTAATAATATCACAGCACTTTTAGAAAGAATGGATATGATTTCCCTAACCCACATCTCTCATTTGAGAAACTGCAATAACAATTAACTATTAATGACAAGAAGAAAATAAGCTTTTTTTCCCCCTTGGCAATCTGTCACAATGAACTCAGTTAGTAGCCTGAGAAGCAATTCAGTGTGTTTTTTGTCAGAAGGATATTATCTCAGGGGTAAGAAAACCACACCCTTCAGAAAAGTGCCCTTTTCATAGATAAAACCAGAGCTACATGGTTTTTACATTATTTTTATAGATCCATTTCACTTTTATAAATAAAGGGCAAATTTTAAATTTAACTGAATAGAGTCATCAATGAGGAAATTATTTGCCCTCCTTTCTGGTTCTTTAAAATCAACCTCTAGTTTAATTACTGAATTATTTAGACTTTTTTTTAATAATCAATTTGATTAATTTTAAGTTCTACAATCTGAGGAAAAGAATTTCAGTGCACTCTTTAAAATAATTTGTTGCACTTTGGATTGTCTCAAAATCATGTTTGAGAACCACTGGTTTTGCCAATATCTCTTTTGCTGTAATAGGTGACGCCTTATCTTTTTAACGTACGCAGCAAGAACTAAGCTTTTCATCTTTTTGCCTAAGCACATAAATCCATCATCCTGTTCATGGCATTGTTTATTGAGATTTCATCTCCTTGACCTATTTTCTTTCCAAAATATTGATATTCAGTGCATAAAAAACCCTTGGAATTAAATGAAGACTATGCTCTCTTGGCAAAGCCTTCTAGAGAACAAAGGATAATTTTACTATTGACCCACCACAAGTCCTCTGGGAAGTCTTTTGAAAGCTCTGCTTATCTCAAGGCAGACATTTTGTTTTCTTGTCAAAATAGAACTTCAACTTATTAGAAATACCTCTATCAAAATCCATTTCCTATCTCCTATGAACTTAATTCTTCAAAATTTTAAATCTTATGGGTATTTTGTTTCTTCAAATTGGGGAGTCAGGAATTACACTGTCAGGTGTCATGGAGTAATAGAGACTGATTCATCTTCCTGCCTGGGACAAATATAAAACCAGATGAAATGTATGGGACAAAGGTGTGCAGACATTGGGCAGCAGGTGGCACAGGACAGTGGTCTCTGAGAGAAGGAACAAGGCAGGGGGAGGCTTACCAGTACCTCAGTTTGCTGTCTGGGAAAAAAAGAGAACCTGAATAGAGACCAGAGGAATCTCTGGGTTTAGAATTCAGAAAGGCCAAGGAGGCTAGACTTTGGGGGAACCCCAAACACTCCATCTGTAATACTACCTCCCCCTTCCACATACTAGCCAGGCCTCTGTCTTCAGGCCAGTGCTTTCATACCGAGAGTGTCTCCAGCAAATGGCAGTTGGGCATAAAATGTGCCCACCACACATGGGATAGCCCATCCCAGTCAAGTGGTGAGTAGGGTTTCTTGTTGTGCAAGTACTTCCAAATTTGTTTGACTTGCTAAGTTGCTGACTCATAGGCTAAGATTCTATTGCTGGATGGTTGGCAATTGGCCAACAGTGAGGTCTCCAACTCATACATGGCAACCTATGCCAGGGCTAGACAGCAGTGGGCATAGCTGTTGGCAGGGTGGCAGGCTCTAGGAGTGGAGGGGAATGTCTTAACTTTGTCTTTGAGGCCCACAGTGCTGGAGTGGTGCCCTCAAGACCTATAAAAACAACAGTGGGCTGGATTTGGCCTGCAGGATGTGATTTGATGACCCCTGCCTAAGATTAAACACTACTTTCTTCCCACCTAATAGTCTTGAAAAGAGCAACAAAATCTTGAACACAAGTCTCAAGAGAACCAAACTGTAAGTTAACTACATTGGAAAATTAACAAAGAAATTTAAAGCTTAAAATATTTAAGGAATATCCAGCACCCATAGTTAAAATTCTTAATGTCCAATAGAAAGATTTCTATCAAAAAGCCAATAAAAAAATTTCCAGGCATGCAAAATGTTACCCATATTGCAGAGAAAATGACATAGATAGTAGAATTGGTACACAAGGGAATTAAAGGAGTTGTTACAATGATACTCCAAATGCCCAATAAAGTCCTGTATAAGCATTCTAAGAAGAGATAATAAAGATATAACAAAGACCTAAGTCTCACTACTAGAGATAAAAATTATACTGACTGGGGTAAAAAATACAATGGATGAGATTGAGAGCAGATTAGCTCAGAGAGAAGAATAGATTAGAGCGTTTAAAGACATTGTAGTAGAAACTATCCAAAATAAAACACATGGAGGAAAAAGAATGAGGAAAAAAAGTGAACAGAGCTTCAGTTAGTTAGGACAACTTAAAGTTTATATATATAATTTTTTATATGTATATATGTTTTTATATGTAATTGGAGTCCCTGAAGTGGAGGAGGGGGGCAGTCAGAAAAAAATATTTAAAGAAATAACACATGAAAAATTTCCCAATGTAATGAAATCATATATGCAGGAAATTCAATCAACTTAATGCAGAAGAAATGTGAACAAAACCATAATATAGCATGTCATGTAGAAATGGTTTAAAAATGCCAGAAGTCAGATTGTCATCATTGAGTTTCCATGAACATAAAGAGTTTAAGGGAAGTACAATTATATGAAACTAAGAATGTGTGAAGATTTAGCATCATGAAAACTGAGACTTCCAAGAGAATATAGAACTTTTGGTAGTTTGTATGTGCTAAGCAATTCAGATTGTTATTTGTAATCACAAGTATTTGTACTGAGTCTGGGAAAATGGCATAAATTCTCATTCACTCATTAATCCACTAATATTCATTAAACAAACATGAGAGCTTCGAGCTCCTGTTTTTGCACAGGCACATCAGGACACGAAGAAATGAACATTAGCCTGCCCTCAGAAATCTAATAATTTAGTTACCTTCCAAGTGTTAGGGCTGAAAAATTGTACAACTGTTTGACAGACACCTATGCAGATTTTAGCTGTGTCTTTCTCATTTCCTTATCACACATTTCACTAAATATGAAATTATAGCTAATTTAGAAATAATGCTCTTTATGGAGTTTTCTATCCTTCCCAATGTGTGAAATCATTTTCTAGGAGCAGGAGGTGGGTGGTGATGCTTGTAGTAAAAATAGTTTTCTGTTCAGTCACCTCTTTGATTCATCATTCTTTATCTCCAGTGTGAATGTTTCCTGAACCTTCTTATCTAAAATTTTACAACAAGTAAAAATGTAACAGCCATGAAGCGGTGCACAAATATTTACAAACAATTATGAAATGAAGGCATACACCCCGAGAAAAGTGACCTTTGTGTAGGTGATACATAAATATGAAAATGAATGAGCATTTCTTATGAAAAATGACCTTTAAACAGGTCTTTATAGTATAGGAGTAGTCACTGTGTTAAATCAATAACCTGAAATAGGTAACAAAACAGAAAATAGTTCATACTTGAAGTACAGAAAACATGGTACAAGAACCTCAAGGGAGAAATTGTTAGAAATTTAATTTATCTTTATTTTTACATCATTCTTTAAATATTTGGGGGGTAAGTTTTATAATGTGCGTAAGTTTATATACATTATAAATTATTTACATAATTTACATAATTTATAATGTATATAGTACACTAGTACATACTTGTTCTATAAATAAGCCAGCATACGCACATAAGGGACTATAATAATTTTTTAAGCTTATGGGTGTATGGCCAAAAAATGTTTGGAAACCATAGGTCTAGAAAAGTTGCATTTAGATGTTCTTAGAAACAAAACCTCTTTCTATACAAACTTATGTAAAACACCAAAATAAAAAGGCAAGTGTAATATTTATTTCAAAAATATTTTTAAATAAAGAAACTATTGTTGACCTAAAAATTATTTTCCAGCTTCAAGTTATAATGTTTGATTTTCACAAAATCAATCAAGAAATTAATGATGCTTATTTGATTTGAAATGAAGGATTATGGATAGTTGTGGCATTTTATCAGCTTTATCTCCTGGATTTATTTCTATGGATTTTGCAATGCTCATAGATAAGTTGCTATGAATGATCGCAGTTGATTAACATCTTATCTCATCCAGAACATTGCTAGTAGATCCTCATTGCTACCAGCCCTGCTAAAGGACGGATGGACAGTGAATGAATATTGGGATGCTTTTTAGTTCAGTAGAGGCAGAGGGGCAACCTTAAGGTCTACACAAAAATAAATTCAGCAGTTTGTGTATGAGTTTCTGGGCTGCGTTTATATTAAAACTTAGCTTATGAACTTATTTTTTTAAAGTTTTATATTTATTTAAAATGCTGGAACTATATTAAAAGTGAAGTAAAGATCAAATATTTGTAGACCCTCTGTTCCAGTTTTCTAAGAAGAACAAAAAAATCACTGGCCTGCAGATTTTCTTTTCTTGCTGTAAAAGACATTATAAGGCTATTAGGCACTGATTTAGGTCCGTATGTTAGGTAATAGTATCAATGTTATTTTTCTGATAATAATAATAATTGTTCTATGGTTGAGAAAGGGAACATTGTTGTTCTTAGGGACCATACATTGAACTATTTAGGGGTAAAGAGTCAATGTGTCTGCAAGGTATTCTCAATGTTTCAAAAATTTTTAGTATATTTTAAGTTGACTTCTAAAACTTAAACCATGTTAAGTTACCTTTTCAAGAAATAACAGTTAGGCATCACTCTGTTCTATCATTTTGGTACAAAATGATGCTCAGTAGGCTGAGAAAAGACTGGGTGTCTCCAAAGGAAATGCCATGTCAAAATGATTTGATCAAACTGGGCTGTTGTTCATGCAGTATTATACCCACTAAGAAAGATGTGTGTATTTCAAGAGAGACATTTGTCAACAAGAGATGTGAGGTCTGTCCAGAAGGTATCCAACCATGTACTATGAAAAATAGAGACATTTATTGAAGAAGACACAAGATACAAGAAACATTGTACAAAGGACAATGATGCCTCAGTCCCCTTCAAAGCAGGCAGCTTGGGACCTCACACAGTTCCCCCAGTTGCCATCAGCTGCCCCATCATATTTTCCTGAATCTCATTGTTGGTCTGAAATCTCTTCCTTTTCAAAGGCGATTTTAGTTTTGGGAAGAGTCAGAAGTTGCACGGTGCCAAATCTGGGCTGTAGTGTGGCTAAGTGACCTGGATGATTTTATATTTTGCCAAAAAACTCTGCATGAGATATGATGTATGATTGGGCATGTTGTCATAATGAAGCTGCCAATCACCAATTGCCCTTAACTGTGGCCTTCTGACCCATCCAAAGAGTTTCCATGGAGGAATGTTCAAGCTTAATGCAAAAATGGATGCAGATTCTTTGCTCTCAGTTATTTTGAATGTGGCAGCCACACAGTGCACATGCTCATTCCATGGCATCTACTGCCCCCACTGACTAGAGTGCAGTGAAGTCATCGTTGTTCACACATGTGCATTCTAGTCCACTCTCCTTGGCTGCCAGGTTACACTGATGTCATGCAAACTATTCTCGTTATATTAACAATGGCTGGACTTTTTCTGGGCAGACCTTTTGTGTTTGATACACACACATATACTCATATACACATCAATGTATCATTCAGTGTGTTTGCTCTAAACTATTCATAGTTGTCTGGAATTATCTTTTTCTTTGTTAGTTTATGTCTTATCTTTCTTCTCCCACTAGAATGTGAATTTGTGAGATAGGACACACACACAAATGTATCTCTATAGCTATTTATCTATCTATCTATCTATCTATCTATCTATCTATCTATCACCTATCTATCTATCCATCTATCTAGAAAGAGAAAAGGAGAGAGAAAGAAGTAGCAAGAGAAAGTGAAGGAGGGGAGAGAGAGAAAGAGAGTTAGAGAGGGAGAATGATAAAGCCAATGTAAAATTCTAATAATAGGGGAAACTAGGTGAAGGGTATATGAGAATGCCATTCTTGTACTTTTTAGATTAGCCTGAAATTTTTTGTGAATAAACAGTTACAAACAAAGATTGGAATCGATAATCCAGAAGGGGGCTATATAGAATGAGTCTATGATTTAAGATTTTGGAGTTTCTCCACTCAGTGATTTGAGCTATAGTTTGTTCATAGCTGTCACATTGACTTGGAGTTCTGTTTCATTCTACCTTATCTATTCTACTGATAATCTATTAAATCACATCAAAGGTAATAAATATAAATCAAATTTAAGTCATTTATATTAAAGATATTTTCAGACAAAAATAAAAGAAAATAATAATGAAAATACCTCATTGATCTGTGCTCTAAAATAAATCATGACAAATCAAAGAGCAATTTTAGATTGGTGGCCTTTTTTTTTACTTTTGAATGAGAGAGATTTTAAAGGCCTTATCTTAGCTTATAATTTGATTTAATTTGACAAACATACTGAGCAAGATAACTCTGTAGTGAATACACAAATGAGGAATCATGAACCTTGACTTCAAGGAGATCGCAGCCTTCTATAGAAAAGGAAGAATAAAATGGTATGAAGAACAAATAGAAAAAAAGCACTGACCAATATTTTTTGAAAAGCAGTTATGGTCAGGGCCATAAGTAGAGTCATAACCACAGCAGGTGTTGTTGCTGAGCTGTGATTTGAAGGGTGCTGGAAAACTCCAATTGCTCAAAAATTTCTCTTTGGTTTATTTCACATTGCCTGGGACACCTACTCTAGAATGCAAATGTCTTGCAAGATGTAGACCTTTAAGTCATTCTCTGGTGGGATCCTCCAGGTCTTTTCTCTTTATAATAATAACCTAGAAGGGAGTTGAATGTAAGGGTGAAGGCCAGTGGCTTCAGAATTAAATAGTCCAATAACATAAATGTGCACACTTTCTGCATTGGGAACTACTTGAGAATATTCTCTTATTCAGTCTAAACTACACCTGGGAAGAGAAGCCCCTGAACTACGACAATCTAATTTTGTGAAAAGTGAACAGAGTGCAACTACTTTTGAAATTTGAAGCTAAAAATTAAAAAAGAATAAAAAGGTATATTTATATTTGGAGTGAAGAATATTAAAAATGGCTAGAAATAACATGAGAAAAATAGCAGAGCCATGCAAGCACACTGGCCGAGTGCTGGACTTGGGTGGGGGGCAAGCACGTTTATGCGTGTTCAACAGCAGTGCCTGACAGCTGCCACATCAACCAGCACGTGTGCTCTGCTCCAGCGCAACCACTGGATGCCACTCTGTTCTGCTGCTTTGGCACACAGTGGGCTCTGTGGGCCAAGGAGAGACTGAAAATGAATACTGACAAAGACTCTCCCATTGCCTAAACTTTAGGAAGGTTCTCCTGAGCCCTGTGTACTGCTAGACCTCATAGTGGTCCCTGTCTTCAGACTGCCAAGTCCAGTGTTAGCAAGAATCTTAAACTTTACCCTGACTGGCGTAGCTCAGTGGATTGAGCTCGGGCTGCGAACCAAAGTGTCGCAGGTTTGATTCCCAGTCAGGGCACATGCCTGGCTTGCAGGCCATGGTCCCCAGCAACCACACATTGATGTTTCTCTCTCTATCTCTTTCTCCCTCCCTTCCCTCTCTAAAAAATAAATAAATAAAATCTTTTAAAAAAAGAATCTTAAACTTTAGAGGGAATCCTCACCTTTGATATATGATCAACCTTGATATGTGACCAATTTTCTCATCTCCCACCTTTGATGTGTATATGTGGCCTGCCTTCAGTGAGAATCCTGTTAAGTAGGTTTAGCAAGAATTCCCTACCCTTGATGTCTCCTCTTAGTAATTTTCATTCACTGATCCCTCATTCTCATGTTGGCTATAAATCCCAAGCTGTCTATTGGAGCTGAGTCTGGTCTTTCCTCTCTATTGCAACGGTCTTGCCTCATATCACAGTATAGTCCCAAATAAAGTCTTCCCTACCAGTTCTGTAAGTGTCAGAAAAGTTTTTTCTTTAAAATGTACAAAATAAAAACCAGTTCAAAAAGACTAAGAAAAACACCAGGCAGGCCACTGTCCAAACAGCACTGTTTCCCTCCAAGAAGACATCTGTCTTTCAAGAGATATTTCAGTATTTGTCAACACTGCTCATTTAAATGTAAAATACGTTGAAAGCAATCATTTCTTTTAAAGCCTGACACAAAAATGAGTTTGGTGTGCTTGAGGACTGGTATGCAGGCTAGTGCAGCAGGGGCTGTACTTGGGGAAAAATCCATATATTTATGTAAGGAAAATTTTAGTTAATGTGCCTTTTTTCTGTGGTTAATGTGTAACATTTGAAATACCAATAGAAAAATCAATCTTCACATTCCAGGAAGCTCTGAATAAGTACCCACTAAGCATCACTGCACACCAGGCATGGTCCGGGCAATTGCAGGAAATGCAAGAGCAAGGCTGCGTTGAAGAGGTGACCCTTTAACCTAATCTGGAGAACAGGAAACATGGAAAGTAGCATAAAACTTAAACAGATTCAAATTACCCACTGGGATCCATACAAGTGAGTGGTAAAGATAGCAAAGGTTTCCCTAGAAAATGAATAGAGTTTGCAAAATATACAAACAAAAGCATTATGTTTTTCTGCATCATTGAAATAAACAATTCATGCTGTCAGAGGAAGACACGTGGAAATTAATGCCAAAAACGAGGTTAATTTTTTCTCAAATTGAAAAAAAAATGAATTTAATGTTCATGAAAAACATTTGTCATGCACTGTAGAGGCTGAGCCAATCACTCATTTATTCATAATTCTGTGTGTCTGGTCCCAGACGCACTGTGGGTAAGCAGCAGAGGATACAGCAGGAGACGCCAGGATTCCGCCTGCAGTCAGATGGCAAGCTGTGGAGGCTCTTCCCTCCCGGCTCGCGTTTATATAAATAGCTCCTCCTACCTTCCAGAAATGATCTGAATGAATGCAGAGGAAGGAATTAAATGACTCCCTCCATCAATACTGAAGCAGGATTGCCAATAAGTAGTCTTGGAAAGAAACATTTAAAAATGCTCTTTGGCCTTTAGAAAATTGCCACTACTGAAAAAGGCAATGACTTCTTGTGACCACAATTGATTGAAATGTCCTCTCATCTCTTAATTCATTTGTTCATTAGAGCATAATGCCAATAAATTTAAGGTCATGGAGCTTGATCTTTCTTTAGACCAGTTTTGTGGGTGTGTGTTTTATCCTTGGGCATAATACCTTTCCTTTGAAGCCTGATTTTAAAAAATCAAGTAAAAAGGTTTTGGGCTCACCTTTCCCCCCTAATTTTCTCTCCCTTTGCCTTTCCTCTGAGCAATGCAAAGTGCGGGCATGCTCACATGCACACACACACACACACACACACACACACACACACACACATATAATTGGCTTTTTTCTTTTAAAAATAAACTGGGTGATGTTGTGGGATTATCCAGAGGTTTAAGACTACTTTTTTCTTATGCTAGAGAGAACAAAACAGCAGGGGTGTTGCTATAATTGCATATAGAAATTGCATAAAGACATGGATGGAGAGCTACTGAAGCACATTCCAGCACTGACCCCCACACGGGGCAGAGCTATCACAAAAACTGAACTATCTGGAAACCTAGACATTGCTGTCCATTCTTATTCACATTAAAACACCCAGCTTCACTAACCATGGCCTCTCACAGAAACTGGAGAAAGTGATTAGCAGAAAAACTGTCCTAGACCTTGCTGTGACCCAGTGGCAGAATCATCAGCTCCTTCCCTTGTATTTCCTCAGTGTTCTACATTTATTTTATGTCAGCATTATTATTTTATACCTTACATTGATTACATTCCCCTCCTAACTCTCTTGGCTTAGCCTGAAGCTTGATTTTCTTCCCTACAGTTAGTTCCCACCGTGGGAGGCAGCAGGAGTGAAGTCTGCACTCTCCAGCAGAGAAGGAGGCCTGACCCTGGCTGTGGCAGCAGGAGCAGCCTGTCCAGGGGTCAGGTCCTTGCCTGGGAGGGGTGAGACCACCCAGAGTTCTCAGAGGCCAGAGGGCAAGGCCACTGCAGCTGAGAGAGGACCAAGGAAGGCAGCCCGAGTCAGAAAGGGGCTGCCCCTGCCCCTGCTGTCTTGTCAGGACTTGGCTGTGGTATTTGCCATCGGCTGTGGTTCAATTGTCCAAGTGGCCCAGTTGGTGCAGGGCAGGCTCTGTCTGGAGAGGCAGGGAGTAGAACCAACACAGCACTGCAGGAAAGTTGGCGGGAAGGCATTGGATGGGGCTCTTCTTCTTCAGGAAGGCGTCCTCCCTCAACAAATGTTCACGGGACTCTTAGCATTGGTGGAGTTCCCAGCAGTAGACAGAGCTCCCTCTGGGGTTAGAAGCCCTTCCCTTGTGTCCTCATGGCATCCCTTTCTGAGACCCAGGCCTCTGGAACAGCCCTTGTTTCAGGCCCTCTTGCACTGTGGCTCCTGGAGTGATGCGCACTCACTGGCCTGCAGTGATCGCAGAAAGCTGCGGATGGCTCGTCAAAACACGCGAAAAACATACGCAGAGACAACTAGGTCCTGTGGGGAAGTAGGGACAGAACGGCCACTCTCTCTAGTCGGGAGTGCCTCGTTTCTGTTCCCAAGCAGGTTTTTATTAAGAGTACAGACTTAGTTTGTGGATTCACAGTCTGGCAGAAAAGATCAAAAGAAATTGTTGACTTTCAAAGATGCTGACAGAACCCCCGCTGTGACTCTGGGCAAAGTTTGGAGTTTTATCATTTGAAAGGACTACAGGGGTCAAAGGGCTGTGCCTTCAAATTCTAATCTAATAACATCCTCCAGCAAACAGATCTCACAGGATCTTGCATATTCTATGTCCCAGGCCTTATTACCCCAGGGGTCCGTCGACTCTGGTCTGGGCTGCACCGCCCCTGCTATTTCTGCAGGCCTGAGTTGGGCAGAGGAGACAAAAGAAGTCAGGAGACTTGGATTTCTCACAACTAAGAACAAGGACTCAGGCTTTGGCAAAGCCAAGGGGGCAGGGGTTGATGTCGATCACCCCTTCATTTCCACAGCCCCTGACTCTCTTCCTAGAGGCCTCCTTGTGATCATGCTTGTCTTAGGTGATTCCCTCTGTGGGAAATCTTACCTGTCATTGGCTAACTGATCAAGCATAGGAGGCCAGGCACAGAACAGGCAGCATTTGTGCCAGGGAAATAAGTTTTTGTCTCCTTAGTGGCTTCTGGTTTGGAGGTCTCTCACTCAGCCTAAGTCACAGGGAGTTACAACTTCCTGAGACCAGGCAGGGCAGTCCCCAACACTGGAGGGCAGGGAGTGTGTCTTTGCCTGCTTACAACACCCAGCACTGCACCCGGCACTCCAAAGGTTTTCGACAGAGAGAGACAAAGGCAATTGATGTGAAACACAACATAAGATACTATGGTTGCCACAATATAGTTGGCATTTTAGCGATCTCAGCTATTTTCAAGAAAAAAACATATCTTATCTTTTTATTAAATATTTTTAAACTCTAGTAAGTATATACACACTGATTTCAATATACTGATGATCAATCTTCTTTTTCAGAAACTATGTTTCTTTACCACGGTAGATTTCAAATATTTTTAGTGTGGGGCTGTCTGAAGTCCTGGGTGAACCTCTACTGGAGAAAGAGTTGAAAAAGAGGAGGAGGAAAGAAGGGGAAGAAAGAGAACAAATAAAGGAAGCGGGGAAGGAAGGGGTAGGAAGGAGAAATACCAGTGTTACGAAAATCCCAGGTTATTACTGAGAAGAAAGCTGAAATTTTGGTGACACCTTTCCTCAAATGTAATAGTGCTAACAGGGTGTGACAGAGGAGTGAGGTGCAAATGGAACAGTAATAATGAAGAAGGTGAGAAGAGGGTGGGGAGGGTGGGACATTCCACCCATTGCCGCAGCCCAGGGGTAGGGAATGGTGGTAATGCTGAGAAAAGCTTGTGCTAATGAGCCCTGCTGTGTCATCTGTTCCCAACTCCTCTGCTGGGAACTCCTTGAAATTTCTATTTATTAACACTTAAGAAACACCTCCTCTAAATCACACAGAGCTAAGAACCCAGTCTTTTCATTCCCCATGAAAGATGCATAAGGCTAAGCACCTCTAGAGACAGGGTAAACATTCATCCTAGGTTTTCCCCAAACTGTTCTGATTAGAGATATTCTGTCCTACTTTACCCTGTCTTGTAATGTCTTTACCATGCCATGTAATCTCACCTATAAGAGGAATCTAATGAACAAAATAAACTAAGGTACAAACTAGAACCACAGACATGGAGACAGGGAACATACTGACAGTGACCAGAGGGAAAGGGGGAGGGGGATGATGATGGAAAGAAGGGGCAGGGACTAGTTAAAGGACATGTATGAGTGACTGATGGACACGAAAAATGATGTGGAGACTGACTGTGGGAGTGGGAGGTGCTGGGATGGGTGGAGGAGGGTGAAGGGGGTAAAATTGGGACAACTAAAATAGCATAACAAAAATGATTAAAAAATTTAAAAAAGAAAAGAAAAGAAACACAAACAAATAATAGGAATGCTCAGGGATATAAATAATTGAAAAACATTTTTAGTTCATTGGTTCTTTGCTCCAGATCGTGTCAGTTCCCTGCCTGGAACTCTTCAGGAACTTTCATTAGTTCCAGGAGAAAATCCCAAACCCTTGCCACACCCCGAGGCCCTCACAGAACTTGATCCCTACCTCCTATCCCCTTTAATCTCTGCCTTCCACTCACATTGGCCTGCTTTCTCCTCTGTGAACACGCCTAGTTTATTCCTGCCTCAGGGCCTTTGCCCTTGTTCTCTTCCCCTATCTAGAATGTTCTCCTACAAAAGTTTTCACGAGTTTCTTCTGGTTCAGACCTTGATTAAAACTCCGTCTTCTCAGGATGCCTCTTCGTATAGCTCTGCTTAAACTAGCACTCAGCTCCGACACCTCAATTCCTCATTGGGCACGGCCATCTAATATCACCCAGGAGGGTGGCTTTTTGCCATGATCTCTGATCACCTTGCTTATGCATTTGATGACCTGTGTCCCTCATCAGAATGTAAGCTACAGGAGGGCTGGGTCTGAGTCCATCTGGCTCCTTCACAAGTATCTAGCACAAATAGTTTCCCAACAAACAAAGAGAGGTGTCTAATAAATATCTGTACAATAAATGACTGAATTAAGGCATGTCTCATCTCCTTCGTAAACACAGCATAAGGTACGCCCATGCCTTAGAAATGAGGAGAACCAGTAACCTAGCATGTGAATATCACTGAGAAACCAGTCCCTGTCTCCACAACCTGACGCCTTCTCCTCTTGTCCTTTCAGTTCCCCCACCTCTGAACTGATAGTGTCTTTTGAGGAAAACATTTCTCAATCCACATATAGTTTACTATACAAACTACTGCCATATTAAAAGATTAGGTCTAAGTGGCCCTCTCTTGAGAATGGGGTGAATAGAAGAAAATATCTTCAAAGAGAGGATTATATGCACTTTGGTTTCATTTTCTCTCTGTGCATTCCAGGTTTCTATTTGCACATTTTCGTTTCTGCACAACACATAAACCACAGGCTGCTACTAAGGCAGACAGGTTTCTCATGCAGCCAAATTCCCACACTCAGCCTTGACCCTGTTGGGATTATTTCTTAGTATGCAGTGCTTCCTAATGCATACTCTGCAAAGTATTTCATGGCAATTTTTATTAGCTAGAAGAATGTAGTTTGTTTTCTGCATTTTTTCAAACTCTGATCTCCTCTGTCAACAACTGCAGAGCAGCATTTAAAGCTGTATTAGTCTTGTTATAAATTTTCACAAAATGAACCAATTAATAGTTGACAGTGTGGTGTGACTAATCCTTAATTTTTCACATTTTGGGGGAGGAGAATGGAACATGAAAGCCAATTCTTCTAATTCCTGATATTTACTCATTTGAAAGAAACATTTATTGGGAAAAGAAACATTTATTGGGAGGAGAATGGAACATGAAAGCCAGTTCTTCTATATTCCAGGAACCGAGCAAGGCAATGAGGATGCAAAGTCTCCTGGGATATGTCTCTTCATGTCTTCAAGGATCTTGTATCTAACCCTATGAATACTGTGCACTGAGACTGTGATGGAGCCATGTGCAGGCAGCTGTGGAAACATAGAACATCAACTCCTCTTGTACTCATGAGCTCCATGTGGGCAGAGATTTATCTACAAGTATATATAAACTTGTTATCAAAAATGTGGACCAAAAGCCCACAGTGCTGCAAAAATTTAATAAAGTAAAAAAAAATGTAAAGACCACATAAAAAATATAAATATATGAGCCCTGGCTGGTGTGACTCAGTGGATTGAGTGCCAGCATGTGAACCAAAGGGTCACTGGTTTGATTCCTAGTCAGGGCACATGCATGGGTTGCAGGCCAGGTCCCCAGTAGGAGGCACAGGAGAGGCAACCACATACTGATGTTTCTCTCCCTCTCTCTCCCTCCCTTTTCTTCTCTCAAATAAACAAATAAATAATTAATTAATTAATTTAAAAAAGAAAAGTATAAATATATTTATCTTTAAATATTAGTTTCACAAATGGTTACCATTTTCTGAAGGTCACTGAGGTGCAATGGAGTAGCTAGAGTTCCACAATAACAGCGAGGATGTCTCTGGTGCCCCAGTGCCAGGGGGTATTTTGCTATTAAGTTTAGCCCAAGCCCCATGGGGCTGGTGTCTGTGGCAAAAGGCAAGCTTTTTGTTCCCCACAATGTACCCATGCAGATTCAAAAGTCGATAACTGTCTGAGTCTCTAGAAAGCCTGCTGATGGAGTCAAAGCCAAAATTATTGCATATACTTTTTTTTTTTTTTTGAAAAATAATTGCATGGGAGGGGATGGGCAGCCCCAGGAAAGCTTCTTTGTTGTATTCAATCTATGCAACCTGGGGCCTTTTCAGGGGGCCATTGTTGATGTCACATTTAGTTGTATCAGGGGTTTTTCATCAGATTGCCACCTGCAAGGTGAGTCTGCAACTTGTATTCTTAGAGATCCAAAACATTGCAAAACCCAGACAGGGGGAGCATTGCTCTCACCCCATGTCCCCACTGAGGCTTTTTTCATGTGATGAAAGTGAGAGTACTTGGCCTTCATTAAGCCCACAAGTCATCCTCCTCTATTTCCACCCTGCAGGTGGTAGGTCTCTAGCTCCTGTGCCCGGGCTGCTTCTTGTCTCACCATCCACCCCAGCACTTCGAACACCACCTTTGTACAATGTGTCCTGATAAATTGTCTCCAGCACACCTGGATGTTTCATAGACATATTGTACAAAACTCGTCAAAAACTGAAGGCCCCATGTCCACTTTCCTCCCACTCACTTGCCTGTTCCTGTCCCTATATTTCCAGCCCCAGTGAATGCCAGAAGTCACTCGCCACTCACTTTTCCCACCTGGGAATCTGAGTGACACCCTCTTAGTTCTTCCTCCCTTACTACCACTGTGAATTGTCCCCACACCCTGTTCATTCTTTTTCTCTGAGATCTTAAGTCCATCTGTCTTCTCCATCTGTCCATGGTAGGTCTCCAACATGGTCCCCTGACCCTTGTGGCATTTTCTTGACTCCTGCCCCAACTCATTTTTTCCTCCTTGACCCATCCTGTTAACCACTGAAATAAATGTGAATCTAACCGTGTTCCACAGCTGCTACTGTCCTTCACTGGAGTCTCATCCCCTACACAAACAATCCAAGTGACGTTCCAGCCCTATTTCCCACTATTCCCCTCTGTGCACGTCACCCAAGCACATTGAATGGCCTGAGTTTCTGCAAACGCACCACGTCCTCTCAGGCTCTCACTGCCTGGAATGCCTCTGTCCATTATACTTTAAAGTTTGAGATGACACTTAAACATCAGAAGTTTTCACATTTTAAAAAATCTGAATTCTGAACTTTTCTTAAAAAAACAGATCGGCAGCATAAAGCCTCCTTTCTATACAAAACAATGGCCAGAGCTCCAGCCAGTAGCCCCTGGGGATAGAAACTTGACTCTTCACGCCACTCTCAAGTCCTGCTCCTTTTACTTATTTGCATTTCTTATCTGGTCATTATTGACATTTGAATTTGCAATCCCTGCAGATTCAGAAATGCAAAAGCTATGAAATCATTTATCAGTGAGTCATAGAGCTTCCAGCATATGGGACAGGCGGAAGACCGTGACTCAGTGAGCAAGAAATTCTGCCCCATTATTGTTTTCTAGGTATTGGGAATCACAAGTTTTGTAAGGTAAGGTTATATTTATTTAGGTCTTAGAGGAAACACTAAAGCTGGGAGAGAAAGATTTTTGCCTCTAAATGTAAACATTAAAACTAAATGCATTAGTGAGCAAGAATCAGCAGTAGCAGGTTTTAATGTAATTAGGGTGCTACTAGAAAAACCCTTCAGCTTGGGTTGAAGTGGTCAGACCTATGTCGGAAGACTTCCTGACTGCTAGAAAGGCTTTAAGAGGTCTTTCAGGCGGAGCAATGCGGTGTCAAGGACTGTAAATGTGACTTAGGCAGGAAATGCTTTCTTGGGAAATAGAAAATTTCATGTGGCTACATGCAGGTGAGCCAGAAGTCAGGCCTCTTGTGACAGCTTGCCATCTGTCCTCCTGGAGCTAGCTCTCCAGAGCACCAGCCAAGACAAAAACGGTAACACTTGCATGGGCTGCTTCTATTTTGTAGCGTTTGTAACAACAGGACACAGAATGAGGTCAGAGCGTTCCACAGCTGACTGGAGGGGCTGGAGGCCCTGTTTCCTCTGATCTCATGTGCAGGCTCAGAGAATTTTCTTCAACAGCCTCACTCCTGGTTTCTATACAGGGGTGTTAAACTCATTTTCACCGGGGGCCACATCAGCCTTGCGGTTACCCTCAAAGGGCCAAAATAATTTTAGGACTGTAGAAATTTAACTACTCCTTAACTGTTAAGGAGTTGAAATTACATTCGGCCCTTTGAAGGCAACCTCAAGGCTGATGTGGGCCCTGGTAAAAATGACTCTGACACCCCTGCTATAAAATGCCAAAATAGTATTTGGGAGAGCTTAATTTGGGCCTTTACTTTGGCTAATGATCAAAGATTATGACCAGTGGTGTATTAAGACTATTGGGTCCAGAATTGTGAAGAAGCACCTTCTGGTGAATTGCCAATTAAATGCTTTTAAAGCCACTCCTCCCCCTAAATTTATAAATTAAAATGAATAATTAATCAATATAGTTAACATTTATTGTTTATAGTTTTACATAGTGAGCTTTAAGATGTGGACTCTCAATTCAAATGACTACTCCTTAGCTAAGAGAGCTCAGGTAAGTTATTTAACTTCTATGCCACATTTTCTGCATCTATAAAATAGGGATAATAATAATGCTGTCTTCTCAGGGTTGCAAAGACTAAAAGAGTGGATAAAGGTAAAGTCTTACAAAAGTGGCTAGCACGTGTGGCGTTACCACCATCACTGCGTACATCAGACACTGGACCAGGCACTGGGTATCCAGTGATGAACAAAGCAGAGTTCTCACAGAGCTTAAGCCAGTGGCTGGCAATGAAAAGTGTAAACTATTTCATAGCTATTTGGATTCTAGCCATTCCGCACAGCTCATTGGGCTACACAAAGAGAACCCAGGGCCCCTGCTGGTGGCTCCCCTTTCTCCTCTGGCCGTGAGGTCATATCGCTGCACACAGGTATCCTCTGGGAGAAGCACACAGTGTTGACAGCTCGGTCAGGTGAGAGATCAGGGATTGTCTTTTCAATTCAGAGGTGCTGTTCTGACAATGGTGCTGTCCATCGCTGTTACAGCTTTAAAAGATAACAAGAGCTTCCTCAGCAGCTATGGCAGACTATACTATTTTTTAGGAGGTTCATTGCCCTTCCCTGGGAGTGTATTGATGGCAGACTTGGCCACGTAACTTGCTTTAGTGAATAAAATGGGAAAGGAGCGGTATTTGTCACTTCTGGGCAGAAGCTTTGAAAGTCAGTGTACAGTCATCTGTACGCTTTTCCCTGCCTCGGAGCTGATGGAAGAATGTCAAGGGGAAGCCTCCTACAGCCTGGGTCTCTGACATACCCCACTGGACACTGTGTCTTTTGTACATGGGGTGCACAGTGAGGATAGTTCTTTACTGTTAAAGCTACTGAACGTGTGAGGTCATCTGTGAGTCACAGGTACACCCACCTGCTTGCTGTGATGGCCAGAAAACCCTACAGCACCAATCTGTCAACTTTAGGACCTGATGTTGACCCCAAATATTTCATTGTTTGATATCTTTGGGGGCTCCATCACCTTCAGGCTGGCTGTTCCTGCCGAGGGAGTGCAGGACAGGAGGGCGAGCTCGGGCCCGGAGCCCAGATGGAGGCCCAGCTCCTCCACTATCTAACTCTGCATCCTTCAGCAAGTCAACCAATCAATCTGAGCTTTGACTTTTTTTGCTAAAATAGAAGGAGCGATATCATAATATCTATTCAATATATACACCAAGTTTGTTCTTAGGAAGCACTTTATGAAGTTTGATACTACTGTAGAAAATAATTTTAAGTTCTTAAGAACTCATAGGCAGGCCTGACCCTAAACCTGTGAGGCTCTCAGCCAGCACTGACTGACAGGCATGCCCATAGCAGCCAGCACTCCTTAGAGTGTGGGTTTGTGGGTGGGCAGCCAAGGCCCTCCACGGGTGTGCCCTTACTCAAAACCACTCCATGGTCCAAAGTGCCATTCAGAAGAAAGAAACCTGACAACAATTTTTTTTTATTTTTCAAGGGACATATTTTCTTGTGCCAAATAATATTACAGCGTCTCAGGGAGACAAGCTTAAAGCCAACCCTCAATGCACACAGAATCCTGATTTAAAGAGTATGGAAATAGATGTGTTTATCCCAAGTTGTTTTTGCAGATGCTCTGTCATCACACAAATGGTGACTAATGGCCTGAGGGTTCTCCTAGCCCTGGAAGACACAGAACTGAGTAGGGGCAGGAAAGTTAGAATGTCCTTCCTTGTCATTCTTTCTCAAGCAGTCTCTTTCTCAGGAAATCTTACTTGACAGCACAGTCTAGTTTTGATTCATTCATTCATTCATTCCTTCATCAAGTATTTATCAAGTGACTATTCTGTGTTCTAGACGGTGTGATACAGAATGCATGTTCTGTGTTTCCAGTTCATTGTGGGAATGACTTAATGAGAAGAGTGTGACTTGCAGTGAAAGCCAAGCCTGTCCCTGGTCAGCTCACCACCTTGGAGAAGCTGGTGACAGACCCCTGGAGGATGCAGCCTGTGAATCTCGTGGACTACTGGAGAGAGGTGCAGGGGGTAAATAAGCCAGAAAGCCAAGTTCTGCCCGCTGCAAATCTGGGGATGGAGAGCAAGCAGGAGCCCTGTGAAGTGGCTCCTCTGACGAAGCTGGACTTGGTCTCTTGCTCCAGGGGCCCCCTTCAAGGCCAGTGATGTCTGTGTGGAGAGATTCCCTGCTGCCGATCAACTGCTGAACCCCAGCTCCCTGCTGCTCCTCTGCACTCAGTTAGAAAGTCATGTTGTTTTCAGACCTCTTCATTCAAAGGAAGTAAATGCTCAAGAATTAGACCCAATTCACCTTCTAAAAACTCATATGCAAGTTTAATAAATGTTAGAACAAAAGCCAGGAATACTATATAATTTTAGGTTTACAAAATAGACTTGCAGTTCACATTTTTTCATGACCTTGAAAAAAAACATTCTGGTGTCCAATTGAGTTTTATACTCTAAAAGGGCTTTCAATTCATGAACTTCTGAAAGGCATAGGTAGTTTTTAAATTCTCTTTCTACTTTTGTATATATGCTTATGTTTTTTTCCCTCTGTCTTGATATATGCTCCTTGGTATGTGGAATTTGTAAAATTGGTTAGCCAAATGAGCAGACAATATCGTTAATTTATTTCCTCGAACATTTTTCCAATTAAAGCAACTTTGTAATAAAAAAACACAAAGGTAAGGAGAGATAAATTGAGACATGATGTGGGTCAGTTAGAACCCTGAAATACTGTGTTCTACATGAAGCACCTACACCTGGCTCCAGTTTTGGCTTTCCCAACTAAAAATTCCCCTCCTTCTTGAATGTAGCTTCCAATCAATAAAATGAAAGCTGCTGAGCTATAAAATCTCCACATGTTATTCTGTTTCTTATATTTTATGCTGCTGAGGGCACTGGCTGCCTACCTAAGCACTAATCAGTCAGTCTGACAGAAAACAAACACCCCCCACTACAAGCTCAATTTACACATTTCTATTGCTGATTATTACAGAGAAAACTATTGACCTGGAAACATTTCTTTACTGTGATCCTGAGGTCTGGGCCTCATTTTCTCAGTATTCTTTACAAAACAAAATAAGATTTTCAAAATGTCAGCAAAGATATCAAGAATAAGTGGTCCATTGAGGGTGGTATCCTCAGAGGTTCATCCACATCACTGCCAATTCTACAGTAAAATTGATGTTTTTTCGTGAATGAGGTTGCATATTGACTACCTAACAAGCTTTATCTCTGAAGCTCAATAACACTAAAACATAAAGCCTACTGATGTCATTCTTTCTTAATGTATTTTGGCAAAGATAAAGCTCTTGGGTACCATCAGCATAAACATGATTTGTGTCACAGGTCATTGGTTGAGATTATTTGGGAGTGAAAGAGAAGATGTAAGCTATTTGGGATTCTAGACTATTTGGTTGGTTATGAAGGTGATTACTTAAATACAGAATATAGCAGGGACAGCCAGAAGTCAAACATGGTATCACAGAAACAGTGAAAAAAAAAAAGGACTGTAAATTGTAAAGTCAAAGTAAAGCCACAGTAGGCAAACATAGACACAGAAGGAAATACAAAGACAGCAAACAGGAAGCCAGAAATGGATCAAAATCAGACAAATGACACTAGGAGCCAGACGAGGATGCACGTGCAAAGGCCTGGGACAAACCCGACTTGCCTGTAGTGATTGTTCTAGCTCTCTAGACAGAGGCTGCTAATTATTTCCTCAATATCCATATCCAGTCTCTTCATTTTCCTTTAATAGAACCCTCCAAATTTTTGCCGAACACGTGGCTACTTACCGACAGATTACCTTTCCCAGCCTGCCTTGCAGCTTGGGGTGGCTATGTAACTCAGTTCTGGTTAATGAGACATCAGTAGGGGTCATGTATGAAACTCTCGGCACACCCTCCAACAAAAGCTATTTGCCTTCCACTTCTTTTTCCCACCCATGGACTAGAATGTGGATGATATGATGCTGAGCCATGTGGACGAGGGTTATCTCCTAGAGTAGGGTGGAGCAACAAGAAAGACACAACATGGGTCTCTGACGAACTCATGGATCAGAACTCCCCTTTCCACCTTGTCTGTCTACCAGGTCGGATGTGCGCAGGGCTCTGAAGCCCATGGAACTAGTATCCTCACTCAATCAGTCTGTCTTACTCCTCTTCATTCTTGTGTGCACACACGTGTATATGTGGACGTATGTGTCTTCAAGGCCTCCAATATATCACTGATAATTTGAACATCATTACCACAGTGATATGACTTAAATCATTTAAGATTAAGGGAAAAAATTCTTGAAAATATGCAACTGCAACATATACTTCATCTGTGAAGCCATACAGGTTATTTTAAAACTATTATTATCATCCAATGTAGTTGCATCAATATTGGTTTTGGGAATTTAAATGAGGAAGGTAAAACATTCTATGAGTCCTCATCTGTATGGTGTGAAAACCCTTTCTTTTCATAGTATAAGAACACCCATTGACACAGCAAGTGAAAGAAATGACTAATTGGATTGATAATTAATACTAAAAGAAATTATTATTGGATAATGAATTTAGTGATATATACAAAGAACCTGGTTATGGTGTGGTGCTGGGCTCACTCCTGATTGCACTCGTATGTGAGCTGCTACAGCTGTAGAGCTGGGACCCTTGGTACTAGTACTTGTGCTTAAAATCCTTCTTAGAAGCAGATATGGACCTCTGCTAGTTTGAAACCAAAATGCCTATTGCTGTGCTGCAATAGCAGTACCCTCTTCTAGTCTTGACTTTGGCCCCATAAAGGTGACCATGACTTTGCATTTTGAAACATGAATTAACTATTGGATACTGATTTCATTTGTTTCTGAATGTCACTATATTTACTTACTATTGTGGTCATGACAATTTACCTCAATCTTATTGCCTTAACTAACACAAATTTATCTTACAGCTCTGCAGGTCAGAAGTTTGACATGGGTCGCACTGGTCAAAAATCAGTGTCTACCAGCCACATTCCTTGCTGGAGGTGCTGGGGGAGAATCTGTTTCTTTGCCTCTTGCAGCTTCTAGAGGCTGTTGTATTCCTTGTCTTGTGGCCCCCTTTCCCTATCTTCAAAGACAGCAGTGGCACGCTGAGTCCTTCCCACATTGTATGGCTCTGATGTGCTCTCTTGCCTCACTCCTCCACTTTTAAGGACCCTCATGATTACATGGGCCCAGAAACCTGGGATAATCTCTCAGAGTCAGCTGATTGGCAAGCTTAATTCCACCTGCAGCCTTATTTCCCCTTTGCTACACACATTCACAGGTTCTAGGAATTAAGTCATGGACATCATTGGAGGATCATCACTCTGCCTACAACACTACTTCTGAATGAAGTTGATGAATTTTTGCATCTCTGGTTGTAGCAGAACTACTTCTGTAACTACTCTTTCCAACATGGGATGGAGATGAGGTGATTCCGAACTATTGGAATAAAAGCAATAGGAGAGTCAAACATGGATCATCTTTGAAAACCCACAGGAAGCAGTCACAGTTCATTCCTCACCCTCTCAGAAGGCCTGGGGCCCCGTGAGGAGGGGGCAAGAATTGTCCTGGTGTCTCCAGTTGAGCACATTAATACCTCTTACTGCATGGGAGGAGATGGAGATTAAGGACATTTAGGAATAATCTCCTCCACCAAAATCATTAGGACAGGGGTCAGGTTCGGTAGCGACATTGTGAAGTCACCATGCATTCAAGTACACTGTGATCAATGTGGGCAGACTATCTTTCTCTCTGTCTGGAATTTTTACAGCATTTTTATCTTAAATGGGGCTTATTGCAGAGATAAGAGAGCCTTGGGACCAAATTTTTTTGCCCTCTCAGCAACTAAGCTTTCTTTGGTTGGTATTAGAGAAATTACTGCCTTTTCTCTTCCATTCCAGCTAAATTGGCATTGGAAGCAGACTCCCCTGTACCAACGAAATACCACAAGGTATGAGGAGCTGCAGCCAGCCCTTTCCTGAACCACCTGCGAATCAGCAGCAGAGTCAGATACGGCACCTTACCGTGCAACATTAGAAGAAACTGTGATTTCAAACTTATTAATATGGCGCAGGTAATTCGATTCCTAATAGAGATATTGCATAGTTCTCCACAATTCTTGTTTTTCTTTGTTAGCATCACAAACTGAATATCCTTCATTCATTGGCTGGTTCTCTCAGCCCTGACTTGGGTGATAATCTAAAACGGATTAGTATTGCTAGGACTTACATCTCACAACTTGACTCCCTGCCTCCATACAAAATAGCTGAAAACTGTGGCATAGGTGCACATTATGTTGTGTAAGATTGGGTAAAGTAAGAAAACTCTTGTCATGAGAATCAAATACCTACTGAAAATAATGTAGGATTGGAATTGTGTATCAATTTCAATTTCATACAATGGAATTATATTTTAAACTATTCAATATGTTCTAGTATTTTATTTCAAGCTGAATAAAAGTAAAGACAGCTGCCCAAATTTAATAGAGATTTCTGATACCAGATACAATATTCTTGACTTCATTTCATTGCTTGTGATATTAGTTTTCACTATGAAGGTAGAACCCAGTTAACATTTTAGTAATGAGAGCCTGTGTACGGGCACACAGTACTTATAAAACAACTTACTGATACTTGTGGATAAGCTTCCGTTAATGTCCCCACGGTACTCTATTAGCATAGCCAATTTCCTTTGGCTAATATAAGGTCTCACATCTTCAAATTCAATTTTATGAGAAGCTTCTTTAAACCAAATAGTGATGCTAATATTTTTTCTAAAGGGGTTTAGAATAGTAGTTCCTCTTAAGAAGTCCTAAAGCCTATAAAATAATTCCTATGGAATGAAAATATATTTTATTTATAACCAACTGCTATCCTTTTTATGTATGACTTGTGAATTTTGCTTTTGTGTATAAATATATTTTACCTTTCCTCATAATTCTCTATAAGCAATATAATGGATTATAATCAGTAGAGTCAGATCTATAAATGACCAAATTGCTCAAACACTCTTCTTTTGGAAATTTTTGTCTAATAAAAACCTAAGTACCTGTGTAATCTTGGGTTGTTCCCAGGATAGACGTTAGCTGGCACATACCAGATTTATTTATGGCATGTATATTAGTTTCCCTTGGCTGTTGTAGCAAGTTACCACAAAATTGGTGGCTTAAAGCAATAAAACTAATTCTTGCACAGTTTTGGTGGCTTGAAGTCTGAATTCAAGGTGTTGTGAGGGCTGCACACCCCCTCCCCCCGCCCCACCAAAAGCTTTCTGGAAGCCTCTGTGCTTTGCCTCTGCCAGCCTCTGGTGGCTGCTGGCCTTCCCTGACATGTGGCTGTATCCCTCCAACCTTTGCCTTCACACCCCACTGCCTCCTCTTCTCCTCTGTGTCTGCCCTTCTGTCTGTCTCAGATCCGTCTGTGTTTCCCTTATAGGATGCTTGCCGCTGGATTTAGGGCCCGTGAACAGTCCAGAATAATCTCCTCAAGTCAAGATCCTTAACCTAATCTGAAAAGACTCTTTTTCCAAACAAGATAACATGCACAGATTCTAGATATTCGATGTGGATATGTTTTGGAAGGCAATTATTTGTAATTAAAATTATTTCACTTGAAATCTTCTCGTTTTTCTACCTTATAATTTTATCATTCATTCATTATACAGGGTTCAGCACAAGTAACACCCCTGCTTTATTCTAAAATCATAAGCATGTAATTCTGTAACATAACAATATCACACTCAAGCACACCCTATGATATTGTAGGTAAAATGCTCAAATTAAAACTATAAGTTAGTACACCCATGTTATTACCCTACCAACCACACTGAAGCAGGTGTTACTTCTGCCAGACCCTATATTTAAAGAAATAGAGATAATGCTAGAATGTTCTGTGCATATATACCCTACTTCAATACCTCAAGAAACATGTTTTGATCAAGTTTTAAAAAAGTTTTTATTCCAGGAGTTGAAAGAAATCACCCACAATGGGAAAAAAAAACCCCAGAAATACTTGTACTAAAAAAATGACAATTGTCTCTCTTTGTTAATTGACTTTGTTATACTGAGAGCAGAAGCTGTCAAGGAGTAATTATTCAAAAAATGTGTTCATTGTTGAGTTAATAAATGGAAGGAACTAACTAGATTTTACTTGTTCTGCAGTCTCACCACTGTCAGTCATTAAGCTGCCTGGTTATGGTTCTTCTTATTCCAGAAATGTAGATAGTAAGCCAGTCTGCAAAAGTCTTTATAAACTAAAAACATTAAAAACATTTAACTTTCTTGTGAAACATGTAAAGGCTAATATTTATTGAGTATTTATTAAACTTCAACATTCTCTGAAAGTGAACATGAAGGTCTAAAATGGAAATATAGATATAAGATCCTAGAAGCTCTTAAACATATCCCTACCATTAAGTGCTCTTCCATGAATTTCCAGTTAGTGCTGTAACCTACATGGGGCCAACCTTTGGGCCTGCTAAATGCTGGTGATACATGGATTAACTTCTTAGTAGGTCTGTGTGGTTCTGCACCTACTCGCTGTTGGCTTACTAAAAGTCAGTTGGGTATGATCCATATGTGTTTATGCCAATTATAATCATTATTGTCACTGATGTAATTCAAGAACTCTCATGTTAATGTTAGATGAAAATATGATCTGGATTTGGTAAACCAGATCATTGTTATTTCTGTGAAAACTAAGTTGAAAGATTTGAGATACATATGTTGCTAAAAAGGAGTCTTGTTAAATTAGGTTTAGGTTAGACACTTGTACTAGACTAGGAAAAATTATATAATTCTAGAAGGAGTATGTACTCATATTGTGTCATTTTAAAGAAACCAAAAGTAGAAATTAGATATAATAAATTCAAATGTAGTTTTTATAAGAAAGATAACATGGTACTCTATGCAAAAGATGGTTTAAGGTTATATATTTGAAGCTAAATAAAGTAAAATAAGATAAGAATATATATCATTTTTATTATTCCTTACTGTAATAGAGTTGAAATAGTCTATTAATTATCAGTAGTGATTACATTACACAAGATTACATTTGGACTTGACTTATATGATAGTTTTAGTTTAATTTTAAGGTTAATGATTTGCTCTGACTGGTGTGGCTCAGTGGACTGAGTACTGACCTGCAAACCTAGGGGTCACTGGATCAGTTCCTGGTTAGGACACATGCCTGGGTTGTGGGCCAGGTCCCTAGTGTGGGGGCTTGTGAGAGGTAACCACACATTGGTGTTTCTCTCCCTCTTTCACCTCTATCTAAGAATTAATTAATTAATTAAAAAATTAAGATGAATAATTTATAAATTCTAATAGATTTCAATTGGATACTCTGGAAATAGTGATGAGTAGACAAATGTTTACAGATAATACAACATCAGTACAGTTTTTATAGATAATATATGCCTTGCATTATGCTAGATATGATAGGAAAATACCAGAGAATTACTAATCATGCTTCATGTTCTCAAGGAATTAGTATTTGGTTGAGGGTAAGACTGTGGCAACATTAAAAAGAACAATAGTCAATTCATAGAGGAAAAATGTCTAAAGTATATTTAAAAATATTTTTAGCCTCACCTGATGGCATTTTTCATTGCTTTTTAGAAAAAGAAGAAGGAAGGAGGGAGGGAGAGAGAGACAGAGAGACAGAAAGACCAGAGATACAGATGTGAGAAACATTGATAGGTTGCCTCTTACAGGCTCCCTGACCAGGACGCGAACCCACAACCCATATGTTTGGTCCAAGAACTGAACCAACAACGGTTCAGTGTATGGAACAATTGTCCAACCAAATGAGCCACACTGGCCAGGGCTACATTTTTAAAGTATAATAAAAAGAACATAAAAGGAGAGATTCATATGGGCTGTTGGAATCCGACAAAGTTTCTAGAAAGGAAATTGGATTTGAGTTGGGCAGTGAAGAAGGAATATTGGGAAAGCTAGGGAAGATAGATGGTGGAGGTGGGGGAACTGCATAAGCAAAGGTGAAGAGGTGAAAATGAGAACAACATATGAAAGCACAGAGAGTTGCTGAAGTGAGCTCAGTGGTTCCCGCCCTCACGGGAGCTAACTCTGAACCCCATGAGAGAGATGGTGACAGGTGCGGGATGCTCATTCCCTCCTTCTGGGAGGGTTTCAGTGAGAGTTGAAGAAATATAAAAGTGGGGGGACAAAGAAGCTCATAGGAGTGCACAGGAAATTTCCTCCCAAACACAAAGTTTACAGGTAAAAGCAAGAGAAAATACTTGGGAGCACTTATTTTGGTTATAAAAACAAAGTTAAAATAAGGGAAAAGAAATAACACTGAACCATAGTAGGGGACTGCATTGGACAGAACCTTAATATATATTTACATCATCTAAGAGAGGAGGCTGAAAAGGTAGACTCACAGCGGGACACATTTAGAAAGGATTCATCTAGGTAATCACAGCAACGACATTTAGAATGCTTCTTTATAACCCTTAGGATGACTCCTATGTTCTCCTAGAATCAATCATCTTTAACACATACACACACACACACTGCACACACTTTTCCATGAACATAACAAGTCTATTACTTCCTTTAAGAGGTACCTCTATCACATCATGAATCCTAGGTCTTCATTGGCTAAAATGCCCAAGAAACGCCGAAACTCCAGTGCTGTGCATTGTGCCCAGGAGTTCTATAAGTGGCCACATGAACGTAGCTTAGGAAGCTTAGAGAAAAATGGAGAGTCTGAAAAGAAAGGAGAGCAATTCACTCAGTTCCTGCATCTTGCTGTGTAAAGTCTCCATCACTGATAAAGTGTTTGCTGATTTAGCTTTTTGATGATCTTCTAAACAAGCTCATGAACCTGCCCTCCTTCAGCCAAGTGTCCTGAGTTTGGGTTTATGACCCAGTTATTTTATAGTGTTAACATGGATCACAAGGCTTTGGTGTGAAGAGAAAGGAAAAGTAGTTTCAGTACTTCGTAATAACAGAATAAAATAAATATAGACTAAGAAGGGAAAATTAATTCACGTTGATAGTGAAATACAGTGTATGTAGATCAACAATGAAAAAACTAAAAGATATACTGTATCTTGCTGTGTATGATGTGCATCCACATTTTTGTGCGCATTATATATGGGATCATTATACCCATTATTATACGCAGGGCGTGTAGTCATTATACCCATGCATAATGTGCATCCTTATTTTTCCCTAAAATATTTGGGCAAAAAGTGCACACTATACATAGCAAAATATGATAGTTTAATAATCTCCAAAATGTTTAAAGAACATAAATGACAAAGTAGAAAACAAATTAGTTATCTTGAGGCATATTGTTATGGTTAGGTGAAATGGAAATAAATGAGTAAAGAAAATGTTTCTTTCCAACCATAGTGACCAGAAAATGGCTTTCAGTTCTACTCAAAGATTGTCTTATGAGATTACCTACAAGGAAAACTACTAGTTTTTTAGAAAAGCCTGTAAAAATATGGCTTGTGAACAGTTTGAGGATGGACTGGTATCTCACCAGACATGGCTCAAGAAGGTATGGATCCCTCAGCACAGGTACATGGCATAGACAAGCACTTGAAACTCACTTATTTACCTCAAGAAATGGTTATTTTGGGTGTGAAGAAGAAAGCATATGTGGGCATGTATCTCTCCCCAGTCTCCCATGATTCTCTCTAGTTGTCTCAGCACTGCATTTCAGCAATTTTTACGTGTCGTTTCCCACCCTGTACTTGGACTATAAGCTCCTTGATGAGGATCTTTACTGATGTTGTCCAAGCACCTCATACCCTGTGTCTGGTGTATTTAGTAAAACCCCATGAGTGAAAGGCTAATTTTCCTGATGTGAGAACTTTGGAGTTAAGTGCAAAAGCTTTGGCCAGAGACTTTGCTCTGCTGCAGATCATGCAGCTGTAAAATTGGTGTAACAATGGCGTGCCTGGCTCAGAGGAGCTGCTCCATGATTGTTAGCTCATTGTTATGTTTTATCAATACATTAATGTTCCATTCAAATCACAAACATAATCAAAACATTTTCTCCAACATCTCCTCTCCAAAGGTCAATATGGCACTGATGTTTCAGGTGGCTGATGACTTTATGTCCTATAATACGAGTTCTTGGGGCTGTGGTTGTGTGATTTCCACCTCCTTCACTTTGCTTCGTGTGGTTAAATTCTGGACCTGGCAAGCCCCACCTTTCCCCCTCAATCCTTCATTTTAACTGAGTTTAAAGATCCTTCCTTATTTCTGCTTCACCAAAAGATGAAATGTCAATTAATGGGATTTGTCAATAATGGGCTTTAAGTTTAATCCTCCAGAACCCTAATGTTGAGTGATAGAGAATTTCTGAATTTTAAACTCTTGTGGCTTAAGTACCAAATGAACACCTAGACACTCCAGAAAGACTCAGCAAATCTGGAAAAGTTAGCTGGATCTTCATTTTATGAAGTATTTGTTCTATTTTTTGTAAAGAACCGTTTAGAAAGAACTGAAACATATAATTTGTGTTACTTGATTTGCATAAACATAATGATTTTCAGTAAAAATAATTTGCGCCCAGTTAATTTTGGAGTACTCTCTTCATCTTTTCCCTGAGATCCCAAAGAGAAAACCGTTTCATATGGGCCTGATCATGTGCTATTACTACCAAGAACTAACTAAGCCTTCAGGATGGTAATGAGTTATAAGAAATGCCCACCCACTCATATTACATTCAGTAGGAGGGATGGCTCTAAAATTAAGAGAGTTCAGATGTTGACTCATTATAGACCTCAACCAAACCATCAAACAACTCTAAAAATAAAATATAATGATTTAGTGTGTAGACAGCTGCACTGGCGCTGAGTAATCTCCATTTGCAGTAATTATCCGGTTCTGTGATCAAATTGGATTCTCTCAGTACTGTTCTCTCTGGATATTTAATGTTCATCTGTGTTTAGGCAGATTAATGGATATTAAATTGTAGTGATTAGATTATAGATTTAACTAATAATTTAAGAATAGAAATGTACTTTGAATGCTATTTGGTTACTCTTAGATTTTGAATAATGTAAAATCATCATTTACAATTCAGATTACTTACAGCTACACCAAAACACTGAGGCAGAAGGTGAAAGATGCTGAGACTTATAATTTGAATCCAAGAAAATAACTTTCTAATAAATTTCTGTGTAGTGTTCACTCAAGCAAATGTGATCAATAAATTAAATAACATTTGGGGGAATTATTAATTAGGTATTTCACAAATATTTAATGCAGGCAATTTCTGACTACTTCATCATGATATAAATTAAATAAAACTTGGTGACCTAGGCCACAGCCTTGACCACTATTTACAATTTGTGATAATATGAAAATATTCCCCTTACTCCAAACTGCTGACTTATTAATGAACTTTGGAGACAATATACTTAGCCTGGAGAAGAGAATATGTAGATGAAACCATTGAATTATTTGGAGAAAACATATTAGGTATGATTTATATAATTTCCAAAGATAGAAATTCAAACAGTGGGTGATAGGTATAAAAGGAAAATTTCTGATCAAAGTAATAAGAAATTACCCAATAGGCCAAACTGACGCAGCAGCTTTCCCGCTGCAGCAGGTTCTTATGAATGGGCTAGAAAGCCTCTCAGCAATGGTGGTGCAGAAGGAGTCCAAATGAGAAAGAGTGATTAGACCTAGCTGTCATTTTGCAGTTGCCAAAATAAGTGTTTGGGATTGTCTGCAGAATTTATTCAAGCCAACTACCACTTTTTTTCCTAACATAGCATGACACATTTGTATAGTAACACATCACCAAGTTTGAGAAGAGGGACATCTAGTGGATGAAATAAGCAAAAGAAAACAGAATTTTGCTGTTCAAATTTTAAATATTTGAAAATTGTTTTCATTGATTTCTCCTTGAAAAATCGATCAATGTATCTAGTTTGATTATAGTTGAATTTTTAGTTGTTTTTGTCAATATAGCATTGATAAAAGACAGTAATTAGTCAGGTGATTTGCATAAGATAATTGTTTCATCTGGTCCTTTAATATATGCTTACTGAATGAATGCCTTTTTAAAAAATATATTTTTAAAGATTTTATCTATTTATTTTTTAGAGAGAGTGAGAAAGGGAGAGAGAAAGAAAAGGAGAGAAATATTAATGTCGGTTGCCTCTTACATGCCCCCTGCTGGGACCTGGCCCACAGCCCAGGCACATGCTCTGACTGGGAATCAAATCAGAACCCTTTGACTCTTAGGCCAGCACTCAACCACTGAGCCACACCAACCAGAGGTGAATGAACGCCTTTTTAGTCACTTTTCTTTAATCCGTTCAAATTGGGCTGTCTGAGAATGAATCTGCTTGTCCTTGTAAAACATAAGCATGTGACCCTCTCAGCTACCAATTAAGATCTGTTCTTTTACGCTTAATCTTTCAGCAGAGGAAATGGCAAACAAACAAAAGAAAAATTTCCTGCTGCCTAAACTATAAGTGTAATTGTTTTATCAAGTCTTTACTAAAATGTTCATTTTGGTTTTTCTTTTCATAAATTTGAAATTAATGCAAATATTTTAATATGGTAATAGATTTTCCTATTGGAAAAAGTAATTCTGTATCCATTTCAAAAAAGAGCAATACAGCAGTCCTTTAGAGCCTGCTTGCCTGGGTTAATAAAATGAATCCAACTCTACTGACTAAAATAATTAACTCATTAGTGATGTTTTCAACAGAGTATATGTTTTAGGAACTTAGATATTTGGTGAATGAATCACTCTTTTTTTAATTATATTTTTTCCATTACCATCTATCCCCTTCATACCCACCTCCCCACCCCCCAGCAATCCCCACACTGTTGTCCACATCCATGGGTCCTTTTTCCTTTTTACTCGGTCCCTCCAACCCCTAACCCCCAGTCCCTGTTGCTCTCATCCTGCTCTCCATGTATGAGTCTGTCCCCATTTTCCTCATTAGTTCAGTTTGTTCATTGGATTCCACCTATGAGTGAAATCATCTGGTATTTTTCTTTCTCTGACTGGCTTATTTCACTTAGCATAATGTTCTCCAGGTCCATCCATGCTGTTGCAAATGGTAAAATTTTCTTCTTTTTTATGGCCAAGTAGCATTCATTGTATAAATATCCCACAGTTGTTTTATCCACTCACCTACTGATGGATACTTGGGCTGCTTCCATATCTTTGCAATTGTAGATAATGCAGCAATGAACATAGGGATGCTTATGTTCTAACAAACTAGTGTTTTGGGTTCCTTTGGGTATATTCCCAGAAGTGGGATCATTGGTCAAAAGGCAGATTCACTTTGAATTTTTTGAGGTATCTCCACACTGCTTTCCACAGAGGCTTCACCAATCTGCAATCCCACCAACAGTGCAAAAGTGTTTTCCTTTCTCCATATTCTCACCAGCACTTGTTGTTTGTTGATTTATTGATGACAGCCATTCTGACCAGTGTGAGGTAATATCTCATTGTGGTTTTAATTTGCATTTCTCTGATGATTAGCGACATGGAGCATCTTTTCATTTGTCTATTGGCCATCTGTATGTCCTCTTTGGAGAAGTGTCTAATCAGGTTTTTTACCCATTTTTTAATTGGATTGTACTTATTTATGTATTCAACAAAATACCAGCTGAGATTGTATTTTGTCCGAAGCGAGGTAGGGGTATTGTCCTTCTGATAGGTAAAGATCTAAAGAAGGAAGATACCTTGCAAAATGCCTTTGTTTTGCACAGCCTTGGCACTGAATGAGTTCATACTTTATACATGGCATTTGTATAAAGTATCACATGTATATTTTATACATGTGATTTGATTTAATTTTCATGTTAACTTTATAATGTGGGATTTAAAAAATACATATTTATTTTTTAAATGAAGAAACTGAGATTAGCTAATCTACCCAAGTGTTTGTTCCCAAGTAGTCTCTGGTTCCAGAGATGGTGCTCTGAACTACTGCATTTATCCTGACTCTCATAATAACTGTTGGGTAAAATACCCAGATACACAGACACTAATAATAGTGAAATAAAAATGGGTATTATAGTGATTGTATGGAAGATAGAAAGTATTCTAAAAGACAAACCAGGAGATGGAAACAAGAAGAGCAACCAAAGACCTTTATGGAAATACCAGAAAAACGTGTTAGGTAGAGGTCAAGAGCACAAAAGTCTGAGTTTATGTCCTAGCTCCATTACTTACTAGTTGGGGAACTGAGACAACCTAATGAACTGCTAATCTGCCCTTGTTTCTCTAACCTGAAAACGAAAGGACTAAGAGAAGCCACTCTAAGTATTTGTGAAGATTGAAGACCTTAGTAGGTACAAAGTACGTACAAGACAACTGGCACACGATACTTACTAATATTGTTATTGCTGGATTTCATCACATTGAAAAACACCCTCTACCATATTGTAAAAATGATCTATTACTGTATTTTATGTGTTATAACATGCACCCAGGTTTTTGTGCACATTATACATGGCATTATTACACCCATGGTATGTAATGGTGATATTCGTGTGTAATGACCATCCTTATTTTTCCCTCAAAAATTTGGGCAAAAAGTGTGCATTATACATAGCAAAATGTGGTATTTTCTGGATTGCCTTTAGAGAAAAAAATACCTGCTATAAATGCAAAATGCCATCAATTTGGTGATGCACCCTGATGTCAGAGATGTTGAAATGTGAAATAAAAAGTATGTCTTGGAATTAATGAAACATCATTTTATTATGTGCAGAACAGAGAAGAAAAAAGCCATTTAAGAGAATGAAATGTTTGAACACATTAACATTTTAATTTTTTCAATTCTATTTTTTACTTTCTCATTATTTTTCCAGATATTTTATGCCTGATCATTGGCTTTTAGTACCATTGTTCTGAGACTACTTCCAATGTTTGAGCTTAAAAATTAATTGTGGTACTAATTGCTCAGGAAAAGAAATGAAAACAGATACCTGAAGGAAAGGCAAAGTGTATGACTGTGTGGATGTGTGAGGGGAACAGAGCTGAAGAATGCATATGCTTTAAAAGATTTTTAAGTTAATATTTAAAACTACTTGACAAATATAAGAGCCAGAAAAATTTAAGGGGTTGAAAATTAAATCAGGTGTCAGAATGAGTTGTGAGACTTAAATCAATTATTCATTCAACAAATGTAAGTTAACTAATGTGAACTCAGTGTGCTATACGTGATATGTGAAAAATATAACCAATGAGTAAAATGTTATCAATATAGGAAGAAAAATGCATAAAATTGGAGTTAAAAGTATGTTACAAAGTGGCATAGTTAACTGTGACCATAGCCTAGTTTCCCATTGTTAGCATAATGTTTTCCTGATTAATATACATTATTATTATTTTTTAATACTCTGAACATGACCAGAAATACTCAGCACTCATCAAAGAGAAATTTGGTACCTACTCAGGAGAGGTTGATTCTATACTGAAGTTAAGCTAAGCCCCTTCATGGGGCTTAAGTCAACCCCAGAGGATGCACCAGATGTATGATGAGAATTTAGAAGAGACGTTGGCATGGCATAGTGGAATGAATAGTAACTGAATTCAAAACCCAGCTTTGTAACAGACTAGCTGCATTGCCTTATCATTCTGGGCTTCTGTGTCCTTGTTCACACAAAGCACAGATTGAATTTAGGACTTTAATTTTCCTTCCACCTCTTATCCTTTAAGTTTCTGATATTATGTTCATCATGATGAGAGATACAGGGAAAAAGCTGTTATCAGATGCTGGGCTTCAAGCACATACTTGATGATTTATGGGTAGATCTTTTAGGTTTCCAAAATAAGTCTGTCTTTATGGATTATTACCCTAGCAAATTTCTACTTGATGTGCCTGATAACAATTATGACTACCATTCAGGAGCTGGATGCCTCCACACTTTATCTCATTTGTTTCTTACCATACCCCCCCCCTGAGGTGTGTCTTAGGACTTTCATTATATGGAGGAAGAGCAGGAACACAGAAAATGATTATTAATAATGACAGTAACAATGATTTGTGTTTACTATCTGCAATTACTGTGCTAAGGGCTTCTCACATGTGAACTCACTGAATCCTCACATCCACCTTATGAAGAAGGTTCTGCTATAATTTCCAGGCTCACAGCTGAAACACCCAATGACTAAATAACCTACTCATGGCACATGGTTGATAGTGGACAAACAGCAGTCAAACCTAAGTGATGCAGCTGTGGAATCTGGTACCTAGCCATTGCGCATTCTGGGTAAAAATATGCACAAGGTCATGAAACTAATAAGAAGATAAATAGGAATCCAGACTTCATTCTAAAACACAGACTTTTAACTATTAATCAAACTCAGATTTCTTCAGGGGCCAGAAATGTAAAATAAATGACTTATGATAGAGCTGAGGGTACACTGAATAGTGCATACACTCTGCCTGAAATCTTCCAAATGCTAAGTGCTTTTTAAAGCACTGTGAAATCCAAACAAACACATTTGCTGCTGAATTTAGCCTGGTGTAAAAAAATGTGGGTTAGGAAAAGTTTTACACAAATGACACAATAAATAGTCCAGCTCTCTTTGCAGAATTGAAGAATTTCAATTCCTTTATTCTTTATTTTAAAAAGAAAATGTTGTGATGGTTGTTTTACCTTCAGGAAGATGGAACCATAAAATCACCAAATATGTGACTAAAGTTTAGACAAACACCCAAGAGCAATAATCACTATGTGGGGTCAGGAAAAGGACTTGTTAATGACAATGACTAGAGGTGCCAGTTTCAACAAGGGCAGCTGGGAAAGCTGTAAGGAAAAGCACTTGAGAAATGGGGGAACCATTCATGGTCTTGACCATGGAGGGTAGGTAACCTTGGGGCCATGCAAAGCACTGTGGGAATGCAAACAGGGTTAGGGAGTGACCAACAACCCATAGTTCTATGTGTTCTGTGGATAGAAACCAACAAGGAGGCAGCAAAAGTGGAGAGGAGGAATATTGGTTTAGCAGCCAGACATCCTGCATTCCAGCCTCAGCTCCAGTAACTGTTGGCCTTAAGCAAGCCTCACAGTCTCTCAGAGCCTATTTTATATATTAAAAGATGACCACTTTTGTCCTGACTACCCTGTTGAGAGACTTTAAATAGGAAAAGCTGTTATATACTATATGAATATGGGTGTTTTTTTTAAAAAAAGGCTTTCAGGCCAAATTCCATTTAAAAAACAACAAAGCACTGCATGTGAAAGAAAACCTTTATATTGCATGTTTTGAGACTCCCCCGTACCCTACTTATACTGGGAATATTTGATGCAATTGGAGCTATTACAGGTATTTTGAGACAATCTTCTGAAGTTTCTTGCAATAGAATGAAATGAGTGCACTTTAGTGAATAGAGAAAAATTCTACCCACAGCCTACAGCATGTTTTCTCCCAACTATTTATTTTTCTCTCCTGTATCTCTTTAAGCAACTACTTAAAAGGAACTTAGGAGAGGACATGCTAACTCCAAAAAATTATTTTCAAGACTCAATTTTTAGAACTCATTCTCATTATGTGCTTATTCTAATATAAATATTGTCAGGCACTGAAATGTCTAGGCTCTGAGAACATATTGATTAAAAGACATAACCTCTGCATCTAAATAGTGTCATGTCTGGTGGGGAGACAGACATGTCAACAATTATAGGACAATAGTAATGGCTATACTGAAAGTATGTGAAAGTAATAATACGAGCACTGAGGATGGGCTCTTAATCAGTCTTGGACATGATGAATGAGTGGGCATTTTCCAGGTTGGCAGTTGCAACTAAATATACACAGGGCAGATGAAAATGAGCATTGTAGCCCTGGCTGGCGTAGCTCAGTGGATTGAGTGTGGGCTGTGAACCAAAGTGTCGCAGGTTCAATTCCCAGCCAGGGTACACACCTGGGTTGCAGGCCCAATGTGCTGGGTTGCACATTGATGTTTCTCTCTGTCTATCTCCCTCCCTTCCCTCTCTAAAAATAAATAAATAAAATCTTTAAAAAAAGAAAAAAAAAGAAAATGAGCATTGTGAATTCTCCCACATAAGTAGTTCAGTTCAAGTAGAGTACACAGAACATAAATGAGACCAGAAAGGATGGAATTGGATGTGTTTTCGTTTGCTATGATAAAGCAGTACTTGATGGTGAACCATTAAAGACTTCTGAGTAATATGAACAGGTTTGTCTGTAAGAATAACTTCAGAGACAACAGATATCACACCTGGAGTCAGGATGCCAGATTGGGGGTTAGTGCTCTAAACAAGGCAGGAAATAATTAAAATTGCAGTTGGAATGTCAAAGAGTATATAGATTAGAATTATTCTATATACTCTTATTTAGGATTATTAGGATCCTATTTAGGATTTTTTTTTATTTGACTCAGTAAGTTAGGCGGGGGAGGAAGAGAGAGAGAGGGAGGGAGAATTTAGTATCACTCTACAGTTGTGTTTCAGGCAAACGGATGAATGGGAAGAACAAGAGGTAAGGTGAGGGAACTATATATGATTTGATTTCAAAATGGTTAAATTTGAGTTACCCATGTAACATCCAAAGGTAGGTATCTATGAAGAGGTTGAATGAGCAAATAACTGTTAATGGTGGTTGGCTCTGGAGCTGTAGAGAAGAGTGTATTTTGGAGACAGATTTGGAAAGTCATTAGCAAACTGGTATGTGATATCTTGCATGAGAATGAGATTGACTAGATAGAACACATAGAGTAGGAAGAAAGGACTTAAGATATACCCCTGGGGAACACAGGCATTTAAAAAGGATGATTGGAAGGCTTATAAAGAATATACCTAGAAATAGTGGAAAAATCAAAAGAGGGTGTCATGAAGGGAATAGTCAACAGTATCAAATCTCTAGTCACACAGGAGTTAACACTTAACTGGATTGGTCAATTAGGCTATTGGGACATTTGTGAGACTGATCATTGGAGTGGTGAAGATAGACCTATACTAAAGTGGGTTAATGGAACCTGAAAGTGAGGATAGATTACTATTCCAACATGCTTGACTTTGAGACAATAAAATAGAATATCTAGCATTTAGTAACTATTTTAGTGTACACACAAGCCAGGAAGCATAAAATATACATAAAATGTTAACATATTTGGTAGGTGGATGTTGGCAGTGATCAGAGAACAATAAAATGCTCCAAAAATAAATTGGTGAAGCCTTGGCCATTGTGGCTCAGCTGGTTAGAGTGTACCAAAAGGTTGTGGGTTTGATTCCTGGCCAGGGCACATACCTAGGTTGCGGGTTCAGTCCCTAGGTGGGGAGCCTACAGAAAGCAATTGATTGATGTTTCTGTCACATTAATGTTTCTCTCACTTTCTCTTTCTCTAAAAGCAATGAAAAAAATGTCCTCAGGTAAGAAGAAGAAATAAAATAAAATAATAAATTGGTTAAACTTTTGAACTCTATAAACAGAATAAAATTGGCCACTTGTGAAACTGCCTATGAATGTGTGATAGGTGCTTGGGAACACATAAAAACCCTTATTAAGGTGACAACATTTATTCCAGTGAGACAGGAGAAGAATCTGTGCATAACTTAGAAAGCAAGAACATAACAATTATATTGTTTCTCAACAATAGACTGTAAGATAAAATCAGCCTTGGGAGCACAGAAGAGAAATCAGTAAGAGCCAGAAGTTTGGGCATTTATGGCAGCCATGGGGGTGTGCTACTCAGAACTCCCTAAAGGAGAGAACCTGTTGCTTAGGGTCTCTGGCTGCAGATCCACCAGTTTCATGCTGAGGTCATATTCTTCCCAGCCCTCTGGCCAATGACTGAGCAAAAGAGAAGCACTAGAGTCAGCCCATTCCTGTTTAATGAGGAACTCTGGTCAGTCTTTGCTGTTTGGTTCCCCATCAGCATGGCTGAGGGCGTATGGAGCAGCACTGCATTCTGAGTCTCTTCTTAGCCAATCCTTCCATATTTCCCTCTCTTATTTCTCAATAAATGGCACAAATGGCTTAAGCATCAGTTGTTAATGCCAGGATATCTAATCTTTTACCGAATGCTGCTGATTCCATCATCAAAATATGTCTTTACCCTCCAATAGGCGTTATATTTGTGAACTCTTTGAAATACAACAGAAATAAGGAGTTATAAAAGATTAGATGTTAAGAGAAGAGGAGAATAGGATTATGCAGGCCAACATTTTTCAACTCTGGCTGTGCATTCAAATCAGCAGAGTAGGATTTAAAAATGCTGATGCTTGGGCCATCCTACTCAAGGATTTCAGTTTCCTTGACGTGAGCTGAACCTCAGATGTCAATATTTTATTTTTTTCAGAGATCCCAGGAGATTCAATGAGTACCTAGGAAGGACATCATTGACTTAGATCAAGAGGGAAGTTTTTTGTCATTAATGTTATTGTTCTATTTTGTTTCATGATGTCAGCATATGTTTATGTGGAGAAAGAAAAACAGTAGTGAAGAGGGAGTTTGAAGATTCACAGGGAGGGTGGTAATTGATGGAGCAAGTTCCTGAAGGGTGAAATGGTATGCATTCAGGGGCACAGGATTTACCTTGGATAGAAAAATCATCTTTTCTCTGAGATTTTGGGAAAGGAGGAAAGGACATATGTGGACCCAGAGATGTTTATAGACACGAGTAGTAGACCACAGAGGTACAGGAAGCTCCTTGTGATGACCTCTATACTTTCTTGAGATATACGGAACAAGTTTATTAGTTGAAAGTGAGGCTGACAACTCATTACATCAAGACCTTGGCATTGAATGAGTACAGATCTGTATGCAAGTCTTCTCTCCCAAATGATTTACCTTCTTCCTCGTGACAGAGGAACTGTTTGTGTTCCTGCCTTTCCTCAACCCCCTGTTAAAAGGATAACCACAAGGCAAGTGCTCAAGAAACATTCTGGTGGATCTCAACTTACAATTTTTTTCTTTTTTCTTTCCAGCTATTGTAATAATCATTCTATTTTTTAATCTTTCTCATCCCCAGAACATTACTTGCCCAATCCAAGTCATTTATTTTTTTTTGAAACTTCATGGTTTATCTGCAAACTCTTTACTTTCACAAAGTTTTCATAGATCTTGCCTTTCACAGAATCCACACTGAGACAGTTTTTGGAATAGGATATACTAGATACTAGGATACTTTCTGGAAAAAAGACATAGTGGACACTGGGATTTTTTTTCTGGAAAAAGGACTACAGTGAAGCTGTTCAGTGCTGTCAATGCATCTCTTGAATTCCACAAGGCTGCATCCATTTCATGTAGGCAAATACTATTTTTAGAAAATGCAAACCAGAATTAAGGGTTTAACTTAGGAAATGGATAAGTAAGTATATATTTCTTACGCAAATTCTTTTCAGTTTTCAACATAATGACAAGCATACATAGATTCTTTTAAGAAATGTTTTCTTAAATGGGATCCTCTATAATTTTGATGATTTGATACACACCAGATTAGTACAACTAAAACCTAAAAAAATTCAGAGTCCCTGTCAATTGAGGTTAAATCAAAAGTCTTGTATGCATTTCTGGCACTAATATATATACTATATATGTATCTAGAAAAATCCACTTTCATGGATATTTAGTTACATGTTCTGGAAATTTCTTCATTAGTGTGAAATATACCTTTACTGCATGCCACATGATCCCCACTTACTCTGTGTATAATATCTATCTTACTTATGTATGTTCACAATTGTGTATGAGAACCTCATGGTCAGATTTGGATTTACTAACCAGTGATACTTACTGTTTTCTTGCTAAACTTAGCTCTATATAGTCTTTTACAGGAATTTGAAAATAAATGTTAGAAGCAGTTTTTTTTTCATAAGGAATATACAGAGCAGACTAGTCAGGGAAGCTAAGGCACATGAGACACAAGCATCTGGCCAACCGGCATTACTGAATATTTAATGTAATGAATATTTATTGGGTTTCTACTATGTGCTGTACATGTGCTAGACAGATTGGGAAGCTGAAGTTCTTTCCTGGCCACTTTTTATAAGCCAGGTCTCCACATAATCCTCTATTTGCTTGCTCTGTTTTATTTTTTTTCTAGAACTGATCAGTGCTTGCAATAGTATGCATGTACTGTCTTTCTCCACTAGAATAAAACAGAGCTTCTTATTTTGGATCCTAAGAATTGAAAGCAGTGTTCCATACATAGAAATTGCTCAAAAATATTTGTTGAACAAGTGAAGGACTCTTGCAATAGGATCTAGAGCAGGGGAAGACTAATGCTAACTAGCAGTGATCAGAAAGCTCCACGAAAGAAGCTCCCCTTGGCCTGGCAGGGAATGAAAGGCGAGTGACCCACATGGGGAAAAATGCCAGCAAGGCAGAGAGACAAAGAGAGATCTCACAGCACAGTCTCTGAGGATGTTTGTTAACATTATGGTTAAACCATTTCTTGCCATGGGTTTCCATAAAATTAGTTTCACATGTGGTCTTTCCCATTCCTAGAACTGATAAGTATTTAATTTTCCAGTTCCCAAATGTTTTGATATGGTGACTATAAAGTTAAGTTTGAGAAACTGCCTGACACAAGGAAAATAAGATAAGCTTTCATAGAAGTCATCAGTCAATGTGTGAAATCTATAAACCATATCACGGCTGGGCCTTTCTGTTCCAAATACCATTGTGCAGATTGGATTCCAGTGGCATCTATGCCAATTTCCCAAAGCCTTGTGGAACAATCAGGATTCTCACAGTCAAGGCTGTGCTCTGGGTGACGCTGAACTCACTCAGGTCCCTTGGAAACCTTTGTCTAGTCCTGGGGGTGGATAAGCAGATGCACCCTTCTGCTCTCCCCAAATTACACTCATCTGCCTGTAGGGGTTAGGATCTTGTTAAAGGGTCATCAGGCTCTTTCTTTATGTTAGGATTCTTCCAAACAGAGCACTGAGGACATAGACAAGTGGCCTTAATTGATGACTGCCTTTCTAATCTAGTTGTTATGAAATAAAATTAGATTTCAAAACCAGGCTGTAAACTTAAGTTCAGAATGGAGTGACCCTCAGACTGTCGTGCTCATTAAGGAGGGAGTGTAAACAGAATGACAGCGGGCCAGAGGGTGGGGCACAAGCAAATGTATCAGAATTGCTTGTGACTGGACCTTCCTTTCCCACACCAATGCATAGGCATCACGATGAAGTTCACGACTAGCGATGGATTACAAAAAATTATGAGAGCTTGGGAAAATTCTCCAGGGCCCACTTAAAGCTATGTCCACACACATTTAGATCCTACAAGCCCCTCAGCACTAATGATTAGCTTTGCAGGCCTGGATAAGTTACATATTGGTGACGTACAGGAGCCACAGATTCCTCATTTGTAAAGTGAAGACAGCGATGCCTCTTTCACACAGTTGTAGGTATTATAATTAGTGTTGTTAAGTGTTCAGTAATGAGTAGCCCTATAATTTGCATTAAACAAGAGAACTAATATGGGTTAGAAAATTCAAAGGGTAAGAATTAAAGAAATTATATAAATAATTTCAGAACAAATAAAGTATACCAGCTATCTCGTCCATTGCTTAATTTGTCAAAGAGAAAAAAAAGAAAGACAAGCTCAATTAATTTATCTTTTATATAATAGCATCTCACTTGGGATCTAAAAAATGTCCAAGTTTACCATAGCAATTGATTAGTAAGTAAACATAAAATTAAAATAGAAACAGGATGGTGAGGGTTGGTCTAGTGTCAAGGTTGCTATGGAGTATGTCTTCTTATCAACAAATTGCCCCGTTCCTTACCTCAGGCCTAACCCTATTTTTGCTTTAATATACAATCAGAGTTCACAGTACTTACACTGTATCTGACTAGCATTGATCAAATGAAAATAAAATATAAACAATGTGCACTGACCAGAATATGACTGTAATTAAATAAAGTCCCATGACAAAACATGACTGTGTATGTTTAATACGCCAGGCTCTCAGTCTCCAAAATTAATTAACTCCCTAACGAAAGTTGTCTGCTATCAGAATAACCAATTTATTTTTTTCAACAATATAGCCAAACCAGTTTTCAATTAACATTCAAAAAGCCAAGTCCTGATGAGTAAGGAAGTCATAAATGATTTATGAGCGTCCTACTTTTATGTAATGTAACATCTATTATTTGCCTTTAATCCTCCAGCATGCTTTTTAATTCATGAAAAATTAATGTCAAGGCTATTTCACAAAGATTATGCCCATTTTGAAGGTAGCTATTCCAGGAAAAATATTCTAAAACTAAGAATGCAATCTTTTCAAATTTAGCAAGTTGATTTCTAAAATGCCCAATTAAGTTTTAATAGTTTCTCTTTGTTTAATTGACATCCTTTTCAGTCCAATAATTCTAATGAACCAAAAGCTGTCACTTCTTCTTGCTTCACAAAAGGGTGAAATATTTCCCAGGTAGTTTCATTACTTTTTGCCCCATTTAGAATCAAAGGATTTAGGAACATTAACAAGGTGGAAAATATTTGATACTTAAAATTGTTGAGTCCCAATTCTGTTCAGAAGGATTTATTTAGGGTTTGCAGTACCTAATGGCTTCGGACTCTTGGTTTCCTTCAATCTTCACTTTGGCAACACTGCTACTCTACAATCGAAGCTTAAGTTCTGCTCTCAGGCTAGGACCTGGGTTAAGGTTATGTTCCAGACAAGTTTTTTAATGATAAAGAACAGATAGCCTCTCTGAGTTAAAGGCAGAGGGGGAAAGTTGTAAAGATGCAAAAGGTAATTTCATAGCCATTGAAAAATAGGCAAGCCTCAAGTAAATTCTCCTTCATCTTTCAGTGGCTGCATTATTTCTGTGTAATCACCTTGCATGCAGCCAGACTGGGAGCCAGTCCTAATCTCTAGCATGACCCATTGCTTAAGCACCACTGCCAACTTTAGACAGATGGTTTCTCTTGGTTTGTGAACTCTTTTTTGGGAGCGCTCATCACAACAGGCCACGTCACAGACTCCTGGTCACCTAATGATAGGATAGGATATCCTTCAGTTAGGAATCTTACTGTGGTCCCACCAGCTGAGGCCAGGGACAGAGGGTGACATAATCAACAGAATTGCCTATTGAGGGTGTGTGGGAAGTAAGGCACTCACAGTGAGCTTGCCAGGATTGCAATTGCTACCCCCTTGAAAGATGCAACATTCATTCATAACTAAATTCTCACAAATGTTGGCTATTATTATCAATAACATTGTCATTGTGATCATGCATTCATTCATTTAGTAAATATTTGTTAAACACCACTATATGCTAGCTACTCTCTGAGACTACAGATATAACGATGATGAAAGTTTCTGTTTTTTTTTTATAAAGTAGATTCTAAATTTTAAGAAGCTGGTATAGTACTCATGAGACAGTTCTAGGAAGAGAGAAAAAACAGCCACTTTCTAAATGACAAATAGACAATAGGAAGGAATACTAAAATGATGATTAGGAATGCTAAATCCAGGTGTGGATGGATTAAGGCTGGGAGTTGGGCTGCAAAAAGAAATATTCAAAGGAAAGCTCAAACCAATCTGCAAATGTTAGGATGATGGTGATGTGATAAAGCTTGCTCTCTGCTTTGCCTGGACACCTGAGGATTAACCGACATTATGGCCCCAGCCCAAATTATCTAAACAAATATCCTCCTATATGCATCTGAGTCCTGTGGTTTTAGAATTATAATTATAAACTCAAATATTTAAACTACAGGGACCAAGCAATTAAAACGAATGAATGAAACAGGCCAGGTGTAACTCAGCCTCACACAGAGACAGGAACTAAGGTAAAAGGAAGGACATGCATTTTGTCTAGAGGTGGAAGCCACCATGCAGCCGTTTGAAAACACAGCCCCTTGGTGCCTGGTGTCCAAATTTTTAAAGAAATAATTAAGATGTAAATTGTATAAAATTCCTGACTTAAAAAAATGCACTGTGAGATCGATTCAAAATACATCTGGAGCTGAATCCATCCTGAGATATACTTATTTGCAAGCCCTGCTTGACAGTGAAGAGCACAAACCGACCCTGCCACTCTCATTCTTGACATGGGCGGGGTACACATGAGGGGAAGTCTGGTGCCAGGTCTTGGCAGATAGCAGGGCAGCCCTGAGCTGCCCCAAGTGGGTTATCATTATCACCAGTCAGTAACTCCTGAAGGCTGAATAACAGACCTTCAAAATGTCAATATCTTAATCCTATGACTGTTACATTACCATATTTTGCCGTGTATAATGCACATTCACCTTTTGGCCCACGCTTTAGGGAAAAAAATCTTCTGTTTTAATTTTTAACTCAATGTATTTATTTATTTATTTATATTTAGAAAAAGTGATTATCGTATTCCAGGGTATTATTTGCATATGGATATCGTTACTGCTTTCTAGAGTTGCACTTTTAATGCATAAGCATAAATAAAAGAATTAGCAACATTTATATAGATACAGAATTAGTACTACTCATGCATAATGCACATTCTTATTTTTCCCTCAAAAATTTGAGCAAAAAAAGTGCTCTTTATACATGGCAAAATACGGTGTATGGCCAAAGGCAGTCTGCAGATATGATCAGGTTGAGTACCTTGAGATGGGAAATTATTTTGGACTTTTTAGGTGGGCCCAATGTAATCATAGGAGTTCTCACAAGAGGGAGGCCGGGAAGTTGTTATCAGAGACAGAGAAGGAAGTGTGATGATAGATGGGTAGGTCAGAAGGATGTAATTGCTAGAAAGGGACTGTGAGTTAGGGAGTGCAGGTGACTTCTAGAAACTAACAAAAGCAGAAAACCAGATTCTCCCCTAGAGCCTCTGGAAAGAACTAGACCTGTGGACACCTTGACTTTGTCCCAGTGAGACTGATTTTGGACTTCTCATCTCCAGAATGATATAACAAATCTGTGTTGTTCTAAGCCACTGTGTTTATGGCAATTTGTTGCTGCAGCCACAGGAAATGAGTACAGCAACACAGAACTTCCCAGAGTTGAGCATTCTCTTCTGGTCCAGACAGCAGGTTGTGGGAAAGTCAGAGAGGGGCCTTTATCACCAGACCCAGGCCACAAATTGCAGAGCTTCTTTGCCCTGAGGGAACCTACCTATTAGATGGCCCTTGATCTTCCCTGTATGAATAATTCTGCCCAGAATGATAGCTGCCGATCATCTCTAGTTCTGACCAGGCCATTCCCAAGCCCACAAATGAGAGGTGACGCAGACACGCATCGTGAAAAGAAAATCATTTTTAAAATCAAACAAGATACATTCTGTGTGACAAGCTCCATGAACCTCAATGTCATCGTCTCTAAAATGAGAATAAAGACACAGATAGAATTAGGAGCTTGAGGATGAAAAGCCTGCACCACAATGCCTAGTGAATAGTGGGAGCCCAATCAAAGGTGGAAAATGTTGTTTTTGTTATCCCTTTATCATTACCTTTTATTGTCTAGATTCACAAGATTATCACAAGATTAAGTTTCTGACATATCCTCAGCAAACTGACAGGTCAAGGGGAAGAACAACAATGAAAATCTTCAAGTCTGATCTCTATGCCCTTTTCTCTCAAAGATAGTAGGGGAACAGATGCTTCTGACACTAGAAATGTTACATTTATAATACAACCTCCTGCCACCAGAATGTCAGGAGAATGAGAGGCTTCTAGAAAAGTCCACTCTCCTTAAGGCATCCTGACAATCATCATGTCCATTACACACTGCATTACTAATGCTTGTTAAAGAAGGGCTTAATTACCACAGCTTCAGACTGGTATTCAGAAGCTTTCTGGCTTCACAAAGATGCAGAGTGACATTTCTGCCAAGGTTTTCATAGTATTGTTGCATTAATTGAGCAGAGGATATGCAAAGTGACATGAATTCACAGATTTGACCTTGAAGAAACAGGCAAAGAACATGAACAAATTTTGGAATAGATTAAAAATACAACCAACATTTGGGACATAGAGGTTCAGGAGACTCTGAAATCCAAAACCAATGTCACAAACTCAAAAGATGTCAGGAGCCAGGACGGAAACCCAAGGCGTGAAGGAGAGGCATCTGTTAATGGTAGGGCCTGTGCAAACGGGGTACCGGCCCTGCTGGAAGGCACACACCCACATTCTCTTCAAACTCCCCAGGCCAACAGACTTCTCTGTGGACAGACTTCAGCTCATAGGCTATAAGCATGTGACCCCTCTAGCTAACAGCTACTTTGCCAAGCAATTCAGCAGTGGCAAATTCAGCCTGAGGGAAAAGTAGGACATAGGGGCTGTTTGTCTTCAGGGCAGCCCTTAAATCAATCGGCCTTACCCCAACTTCCACCTGTCAGGTGCCCGGATGCTGTGCTTTGCACTCTGACCTCTCAGATCTCCCCCAGCTCCTGGCCTGGCCTGGCTCCACTTAGAGAGCCCAGGCCATCATCACTTTCTCTCTGGGAAAAATTACCGCTATGTATATGAAGACTCGTTTTTTCCCTTAGAACAAGGCTAGGGACCTATAGCCCTTCTTGTATAGCATTATTGTGCCAGTATTGATAAGGTATGCTATACAAATAAATTTTTTGTTGGCAATATCTGAAAAAATTATGGGGAAGGAAATCTCTCAGTACCTGACTTTTGCTGGATATCAAGACTTTTTTCCTCCCAGGCATCACAGAAATTCAGTGCCCTTATTGGAGGAAATTATTCTCTAGTAGTGGAAGTTTAGACTGTGGCAAACTGCTAGAGTACACAGTTTTTGAGCAGCCAGATCTCTTATCACCTCAGATCACACATTGGCCTCATTCCCAAAAGGAGTAAAATAATGGTCTGTGGAGAAGAAGGCTGGAAGGATTCAGGGAGGTAACAATACTGGCTTTCAGAGTGCCTCTATTGAATCTATTTTTTTTAAAAAAGATAGATTTCATTTTTCTGAATCAAAAAACAATGAAAATAATTTATTAATTTTATTTTTAACACTGTGCTGTCAGTGCCCAACACATGCTGCCCCCAAATATCTCACAATGGCATATTGATTATTTCTAATTAAAGTTACTTGAAAAGTAGCTGGTGAAGAAAAGACAGGTTGACCATCCTTTGTCTCCTTGACTGCAAGGAATGACTCTCCCTAGTGACAGGTGCCCTCTTTGCTCCACAGCGGCTGAGAGACGCCCATATCTCTAGAGTTAAGGAATCCAGGGCCAAAAAACCTGTGCACACAAACCTTGTTACTTTTTACTACTTTAGAATTCTAAGACCTCTTTCTATTTAGAGTCTTTACTAATGAGTGCCCAAACCTAAGTTTCTTTGTCTTGGCAATTCTTCAGAAATTTATTGTTTCTTTGTCTAAAAATTATAAACACCTGTCTGCTTTGATCATTTTTCTGAGCATCATTCATGATCTCCCCTGTGCACACATTAAATTGATTTTTCTGCTGTAATCTAGTCTTGTGTCAGTTTCATTACTAGTCCATCCATGAAAACTCAAGAGGAGCAGAGGGGGAATTTTCCCCTCCCTGACAATACCCATATAGATTCTTCATAGAGACTAGACAGAATTGATTGGAGTAATATTTAATTTTTTAAAATTCATGTTATTTTCTTAAAGGTCATTTAAAATACAAATATAAATAGGACTTACGTTCAGATATACCTTTTACTTTATGTTTGTAAAATAAGTTAGTCTTATTACTATATTATAAAATGGTACATAGACAGGTTTCAAGAACACAGGGGTGTTCATTGCCTAGACTCTTGAAAGCATCTGCCCAAGTTCAAAGCCTGGCTCTAGGGCCTGCCCCATGATGCATTGTTCATCATAAATGTCTTTCAAATAAAAGATGGCAGAAACCTCCCGATGCCTACCAGGTCAATCATTCTACTTGTTTTAGGGCAAGAGTAGAGGTATTACAATAAAATTCTCTAAATAAGTTTGGTAGCAGGCCTATTGATAGAGAGCAACTGAATAAGTGGCAGTTATTATAATCTATTCAGAGATTTCTGAATTTCTCACTAAAAGAAAAATAGCAGTGAACTTTAAAATAATTTTATGATACCTGACATTTGTGATTAACATAAATATTTCAAAATATTTTCATACACATTGATTCATCTGATCCTCACTAAAATCCTTGTAAAGAAAACAGAACAGATGTTGATATTCTAATTTTTCATAAGAAAAATTGAGATGCAGATGATCTGGTTAAAGATTCTTTGGTCCCTGATGAGCTGTTAGTCTCAAGCAAGCCATCTCATATTTCTGGGCCTCTCTGCAAAATGGATGAGTTAGACAAGTGGTGGGCAGTACCACTTTCTCTGATAGTACTTATATATTTGAAGTTCAAATAGTTTGAATAAACTAGGCTTCACTGTGTGAAAAACTGATTAGGCTACTGACTTTCCAGGATTTGGAAGTGAGTTGGAGACTCACTCCCTCTTGTCAGTGCCCAGACATGATGGACCCCTGAAAGGGGATCCAATCAAAATGACTGGGAAGTCTAGGTGTCTAGTGATTTCATTTACAATGAGAAACAACTGCTTGGGAACCAGAATTCTTAAAACCTATTCACTGGAGTATTTTTCCCCAGAAGTAAGCTGGATGGAAGGCTCAATCCTAAAGAGAACTTAGCTTTGTTGAGTCTAAAGTCAAAGCGAGTAAATTAAAATAATCGATGAAAAGTCTTTAGGAGAGCTGATGGATTTTCTCATTATGGCTTCAAGGACTCATTTTTTTAAAGATTTTATTTATTTATTTTTAGAGAAGGAAGGGAGGGGGGGAGAGAGAGAGAGAGAGAGAGAGAGAGAGAGAGAGAGAGAGAGAGAGAGAGAGAGAGAGAGAGAGAGAGAAAGAGAGAGAAACATCAATGTGTGATTGCTGGGGGTTATGGCCTGCAACCCAGGCATGTACCCTGTCTGGGAATCAAACCTGAAACACTTTGGTTCACAGCCCGTGCTCAATCCACTGAGCTATGCCAGCCAGGGTCAAGGACTCATTCTTAAGGAAAATTTGCCATATGGAAAGATGCTAATAAGGGGCAATTCAAAGGCTTGGGTTCTGTTATTTAAAACCAGTAAACACCACTGTCAATCTACTTGGGGTTAATAGCCTCAGAACCCACTTATCACATAAGAAGGAAAACTTCAAACCTCAAATCCCTAACTTAGAAAATGATGATGTACTGACAAATTCTTCTTAAAGAAAACCCTTTAATTTTTCATGTAATATTGGTTTGGTGCTAATGAGCTCCTTTAGCTTTTTCTTGTTTGGAAAGCTGTTTATCTGCTCTTTGATTCCAAATGATAGCTTTGCTGGGTAGAGTAATCTTGGTTGAAGGTCCTAGCTTTTTATCACTTTGAGTATGTCTTGCCAGTTCCTTCTGGCTTGCAAAAATTCTGTGGAGAAATCAACTGACAGTTGATTTCAACTGTCAGTTGAAATCAGTTGAAATGGGAGCTCCCTTGTAGGTCACTAACTGCTTTTCTCTTGCTGCTTTTAAGATTACCTCTTTGTCTTTAACATTTTGCATATTAATTATGATTAATTACAATTGGTATGGGCCTCTTGGAGTTCATCTTGTTTGCACTCATCTTGTTTGTACTCTCCAAGCTTCCTGGATTTGTATGTCTATTGCCTTCACCAAGTTAAGGAAGTTTCCTGTCATTTTTTCAAATACGTCTTCAATTTCTTGCGCTCTCTCTTCTCTTTCTGGCACCCTATAATGCAAATGTTGGTGTGCTTGAAGTTGTCCCAGAGGATCCTCATTTTTTTATTATTATTTCTTCTTTTTGCTCTTCTGATTGGGCAATTTTTTTTGCTTCCTTATACTCTAAATAGCTGTTTTGGTTCTTGGCTTCATGTACTCTACTGTTGATTACCTGTAAACCATTTTTCATTTCAGTTAATATATACTTTATTTCTGACATTTTTAATGGTTTCCATGTCTTTTTTTTATGCTGTTGAAGTTCTAATTTCACCTATTCTTCCCCTAAGTTCACTGAGCACCTTTATAACCAGTGTTTTGAATTCTGCATCTAATAGATTGCTTGTCTCCATATAGATTGCTTGTTTAGTTTTCTCTAGAGTTTTGCTCTGTTCTTTCATTTGGGACATGTTTCTGTGTCTTCTCATTTTGGTAGCCTCCCTGTGTTTGTTTCTATGTATTAGGTAGAGCTGCTATGTCTTCCAGGCTTGGTAGAGCAGTCTTATGTAGTAGGTGCCTGGTAGAGTCCAGTGGCACAGCCTTCTCATCCACCTGAACTGGGTACTTCAGACATGATCTCCAGTGTGGGCTGTGCATAGTCTTTTGTTGTAGTTGAGCCTTGACTGCTGTTGACATGTTAATGGAAAGAACTTACTCCCAGCTTCAAAGACTGGCTGTGACCACTGTGGAAGATCAACTGTGCAGGGGCCCATCCCACAGAGCAGGACTTACTTGCACAGAGCTCTGTTGCCCACTGACTCTGCCCCTTGAGTATGCTGTTTGTGGAGGTGGTTAGGTGGTACTTTGATGTGGTCTGAAGCTGTCCACCAGGTGTGCTGGCTCTAGGGCCTTTCAGAAGGTGTAGACCAAGCTCAGCCACTGCCTGTGTTCTACCAGGGGCTACTCAGCATGAGCTACAAAGAGATTTCTGGATTGCTATTACTTGCGCTGGGCTTGGAAGTGTCCTGGTGAGGCCAAGCTAGGAACCACAGCCACTACCACTAGTGCCAAGTCTGGGGCAACTTAGCAAGATGTACAGGCATACTGAGGCCAGATGCTACTTGTTTGAGAGATTTAGGAAGATCTGAAACATAAGCCAAGATAGGCCATTTGTATGTACAAGCCTCTGGAAACAGCTTATGTAGGCCCATAAGTAGGTGGAGTGGGGTCTCAGTGAGTAACAAGGGTAGGCTGAGCAGTGTAAGCCAGGTTGATGGTGACTCTGATATGGAACCTGTCTGCTGATTCTGTGAACCTGTCTGCTGATTCTGCGGGAGGAGGGTTCAGTAAAGGAACAATGACCTCTGCCAGAACTTCTGTCTGGGAGAAAGCTGCCCCTCTAACTGTTGCCCAGATACCAGAAAATTCAGTTCTTCCTCGTATGTTTCTGGTGCTTTTTGAGTTGCTTCCCTAGTGCTGCAGCTCAGAGGGAGTGAGTCCAAGTAAGTCTGTGCAGGAGCCCTTTAAGGGGAACTGCCTGGGACCACAGTAGCACTCTATCTCACTCAACCACCATCCCCGCTAGTTTTTATAGCCAGAAAGTATGGGAACTTCCCTTCCTGGCACTGGAATTCCAGGCTGCACAGCCTGCTGTGGGGCTGGGACCCCTCACTCTTCAGGTGGTACCTTTGCAGCATAGTATCCTTCCTGATTTGCCACATGTGGGTGTGGGGCAAACCCATTCTGTCATGGCCCCTCCTACCGTCTTGCTGTGGCTTCTTCTTTATATCCTTAGCTGTAGGAGTTTCTTTGAGCTAGACTTCAGACAGTCCTGAATAATGGTTATTTTGTAGTTTAATCATAATTTTGAGGTAGTTGTAGGAGGATGAGAGTATAGCATTTACCCAGGCCAACATCTTGATTGGAAGCCAAACAGTTGTTTTTTAAAGAAGGAAAATGCAAACCTTTTAACACAAAGCAATTAGTAATCTGTATGGCAAAAGATATCATAGTCCTGGCTAGCTAGCTCAGTTGGTTGAAGCATTGTCCCATACACCAAAAGGTTGTGGGTTTGATTCCTGGTGAGGGCACATACCTAGGTTGTCAGTTCAATCCCCAATTGGGGCAGGTATGGCAGGCAACCTATCAATGTTTCTCACTCATGTTACTCTTTGTGTTTCTCTCCCTCCCTCTCTCTCTCTCTCATTAATAAACATATCCTTAGGTGAAGATAAAAAAAATAGCCCATAAAAAAAGAAATGACAGCTTAGGAAAAAAAAGTAACCCATATGGCAGACTAAAAGATTATTTCCCAATAAACAAAAAAATTCTACAGATTGTTTTTAAAAAGCTAATCAAATTGATACACAAGATAAGAATGAACAATTTGCAAAAGAGAAAATTTTTAAAAAACCCAATGTACATTAAAGATGTGCAGTCTTTTTCATGGTCATAGAAATGCAAATGTAAGCAATAATGAAATACAGTTTTTACTCCCCTAGTCAGCAAAAATTAAAAAGAACAACCACTAACTGCTGCTAACTTTGAATCAGTCAGGCACCTTTATACATTACTAATGGGTGGGTGAATGATTACAACTGTTCAGAAAACAGTGATTGGGAAATATATTAATAAAAATACTCTAGGGGTAAAAAATCTCCTTTGAAAAATCAGTTATTCATATATTTAAAATATAAAACTCTATGTAAGTGAACAAAACCAAAACATATGTTTATGTATATATTTTATATGTATGTGTGTGTGTGTGTGTGTGTGTGTGTGTGTATATTCTGATTTTGGGTTAATAAGATATATATGTATATTTTTCAAGGGTGTTTATTGCAGCAAAGATGTTTATTGTAGCAATTCTGTTATGGCAAATATAAAACACATACACAAAGAAATGAAAACTGAAAACAACATGGGTGTGCACTGAATCTGAGAACTAGTTTAAGAAAGTGTTTGATGTAAACAAACTTGGAAATTATGCAGCTATTCAGAAGAAGTAAATCAAAGACTCTAAGGTATATCTATGACCTATTATTATCACAAAAGCATCTTGAGGAATAAGTATGACTTAATTTTTAAAGCAACAGTAAAACATTTTAACATACATTTAGAATGGAGAAATGTGTAATATAAATGAAAAAGATTCACATCCCAGCCTAATTATAAAGGAAAGCTTCAATTACCAAGAGTATGTATTCATATGTGTGAAATCATTATTTGACCTTCTGTGATAACTTGGAAATAAATATTAGGTTATTAATAAATTATTAGGTTATCAATAAATTATTCTGCTTTGGGGTTAACAATACCTTTAAAAGTAAAAGTTTTTTTTGTAACAGTAGCTACTGACAATATAGCTAATGTTAAGATCCTAAAGGCAATCAATACATCATTTGATCTGAGAAAACTTTGGGGGGAAAGAAGGAGTTGCATCTGGGAGCAAGAGACAAGAGGTGAACACAAAGCAGTGTTAATGCTTCTGGGTGATGGAAAAGAAAGTCTTTCAGCAGACAGGAGTAGTATAGTAGGTGGGTGTTTTACAGGAAGATGGCCCATGGTACACGAAAGGCTCAGCAGGTAGGGGTGTGTGCTGGCTGTGAGATCTGAGTGCAAAGATAAAACTAGTGAAAAGGCAGGTCTCCAGGCCCAGGAACTAAAGTTCTGTGGCTGAACAAAGTAGGCACTCGGGAAAGGAAGATGATGTCAAGAGCCCAGATAATCAGCAATGGAATATAAGCAGGGTTTTAGTCAGGACCACTATGAGTGGCTGTGTGGGTTGCGTGATGCACAGCTCTGGGGAATGCTGTTGGTTGAGATGGCTGTGTGAAGGGTTCCTTCTAGATTTGTACAAGTTAGGAAGCCCATTACAAAACTGGAATTTTCCCCCCAAGATCAGAGTACATCAACAACAAAATTGGCATTATCATCACCCACTACCACCATGATTGTAACAGCTGACATTATGACAAAGTGTGGTGCTTGTAGGACATATTCACTGATTCTAGAAAGAATCAGAGGAGGCAGCCAGGTCAGGTATCACAATTACCATTAAAATGAAGACATAAAAACTCAGAATGTTCGTTGACTTCCCAAGATCTCAAAGGTAGTTTTAGTGGCAGAAGAGGCATGTGAACCCAGGGTGTCTTTTAAAACCATTCTGTTCCCACTGTGTGAAACTGCTCACAAGGAAGGTGAAGACTGGGGCCTGATGTGCATATTGGTTGAGATTGGGCCTACTGGGCAGTGTGCCAAACATATGATTATATACACTGTAATTCTTTTATATAAACTATATTTTATTTCTTCAACCTGATGGGTAAACACATTCTTTCTGTAAGGGGATTTCCTGCTGTGTAACATTCCAACTCAACTTGTCTGTACTGATTGCTATTTTGTCAGTGTGACTATGTATTTAGGACATATTAGAGAAAAGATTTGTGGCAGCTTACAAAAACACATATGAAACAAAACAATATAAAGCATGGAAGTGAGGAAATTGAATTAAAAGAAAAACGAGTGAAGAAAAGGAAACATCCAGCCAAGAATGAAGTTAGTTCACAAAATAAATAAGGCATTCAATAAAGTTCCCTAAATTTGTGAGAGGTATACCACAAATTTAGCTCTCAGCTTTTTAGCAGTCAAGAGTTAGAGGGAAACATGATTCACAGCATTTAAAAGATATAATTATAAGCCAACCAGAGACTCAAGAGAAATGCAACTATTCTTGGTAGTAAAACTAGAAAGATATATTTTGCATTGTCCATATAATGTTAATAATAGCATCCAATTTTTACAAGGATCTCCCTATGTGTCAAGCACAATACAAAGTGTCTTGAATTCTTTATCTAATTCAATTCCTGCAACAGCTCTATAGGATGGATATTATTAGAATTACTTTTTCTTTTTCCACAAATGAGCAACTGAAATACAGAGATGTTAAGTCAGTCACTGCAGGAAATGCACTTAGCATGTGATTTAGGATTCCAATACATTTCTGCTGATTCCAGAATTATTCTTCTCCCACATAGCTTCCATGTAGGAGCTATACCTTGATTCAATCCCTAGATATCCAGAATTATCCAACAGAATCCTTCAACATCCAATATAATATCATCCCTACAATTTTGCTCTGCCTCATAACTGTTTTGTTTTCCTTTTTCTTTTTGTTTTGTTTTTTTTTTTAAATATTTTTAATTTATTTTTAGAAAGAGGGAAGGGAGGGAGAAAGAGAGGGACAGAAACATCAATGTGTGGTTGCCTCTCACACACCCCCCCACCAGGGATCTGGCCCACAACCAAGGCATGTGCCCGGATCGGGAATTGAACCAGCAACCCCTTGTTTTGCAGGCCCGTGCTCGATCCACTGAGCCACACCAGCCAGGGCTGTTTTGTTTTCTTTATTGCACTTACCACCATCTGAAATTATGTTCAGTTGTTTACTTATTTTATGTCTTTCTTCCATTAGAATTTAAATTACATAGCTGAAATAATCTTGTTCATCTTGCCACTCTTACATCCCCAGAATCTTCTTTACTGAGGAGGTAACTCAACAATATTTTTAAATGAATGAATATTTCAAGGAGCAAGGAGCAAATATCCATTCAAAACTTTTCCATGTCTGAGAATCCAGTTTCTCCTACTTATTCTTGGTGAGGCAAGATAGTTAGAAGTTAGGAAAATTCCTTGGCAAGTGGAATGGGGAAACTGAGTCAGATAAATTGCTGAGCAATTTACAGCCAGATAATAAATCACAAGGTCTTATCTTCCCTAACCAAAGACACTCAGGAGCAAATGGTTTATATATTCCAGACCATGCTAGGACAGACCTGCCTCGGTCCTGGTCCCTCTTTGATGACATTCTTTGAAGGTGAAACTGACCAGAGAATGACCCCCACTCTTATAAGTTCATTTTGATTCATCACCATATCAAAGGACACACCAGAAAAGCTGATGAATATTCTATTGAGATCCTCTCCTGAGACCTTCCCTATAATTTCAGCCTTTAGAAAACACATAAAAACCCTTAAGACAAAGGACGCTGTGTGCACTCTCTCTGGAGCATACACATGCCTTTACCTCCTTCTTTCCTCATGCATGTATCTTTTTTTTTCTCCTAAGCTCTATGGGTTCCCAGAAGTCCTGCAACCAGAGATGCAGCAGGCAGTGGCAGCTCGTCCACTAACCCCCTGAACCTGTCTCCAAGGGCCCTCTTTTTGCCTTTGTAACTTGTTTCCTGAGTTTGTGCAGCTCACCTGACTCACTTCTTCTGTCTCTGTGACCTTCTTTCTAAAGGGCTAAGGTAGCTTCTCCTAGATCAATTCTTCCTTATGTTTCCAAAGGACCAAGGCAACTGTGTCTAGGCTCACTCCTATTGCTATTACCTTGCCTTTTCTATCTTAAGCTCTTCCTTTGTTTTACTAACCGCAGCTTTAACAAATGTGTTCTCGAAATTACTTGGACTTGTGTTGTAAAACCTTTCCTGCATAAAGTCAAGAACCCATATATTCAAGACCACTAGTTCCTTATGGATATTACTTACATATTTTTCTCCAGTCCATGACTTATGTATATCAGTTATTCACCAAAAATATATTGTTTCCTATAACTAAGAAATTTTTTATAATCTAGCTTGGCATTGATTTGATCTTATCCATTTGATTTGTAATTTTAAAAAATATCCTTAAGAATAAAGATGATACCATTGCTTGTCACACATGGACAATTTTTTTCATTCATTTGCCCATGAAAAAAGATTGCTGGTTTTAAAGCCTATATTTAAAAAATTTTCCTGGCAGCCTGTTCAGCATAGATTTTGCTATTTGCAGCCCAATATTTCCTATTTAAAAAAAACAGGCCAGTTTTTAAAAAGATAGAAATTAACTCAATGGCTTAACACACAAAGAACCTGTTCTGTTTAAACACCTAATTCTAGTTGCTATGTTTTCAGGTGGGAAAAATAATCAAATTTGTTAGCCATGCAGCATCACAAGATCAGGGGTGTGATCAGGGATGTTAATAGAGCATGAAATGATAGGAGGCTTTCTAAACTATACACACAAACAACTATAGACTCCAAAGATATTCAGAATAATTGATTGGATGGCATTAATGAATGCAATCCAGGAAATCTCAGAATAAGATAGATTCTCATCCATGGTTGTCTAACACACATTCTCAGTGCTCTCTAAGACTTTCAGGCTCTCTTGGAATTTGAATCCCATGGCTGTCATTCCTAGACAGGAGGGCAAAAAAATCTCATAAACACAACTCTTCCTGCAGTCTTAGAAACTGAACATTTGCTCTCTCCTTCAAAAGTGGGTCTTTCTTTTCTTTTTCCTTTAAACTTATGTGTTGCTAGTATAGACTAGAGTATATGAAAATGTAGGGTAAATTGAAAGATATGTAAAGTTGATGATGTCCTCTTGACTTGTTTTCTGAATTAAAATGGTTTAACTATGCCAGACAGGTATGAAAAGAAACAACTTGGGAAATGAATAATGGTTGGATTATATTTTTGCATTTCAAAAAACATGGAAAATGGCTAAGTACAAGATTATAACCAACAGTCTTTATGAAAAGATGATGATAAATGGCTAAGGTGATGTGGTATTATGATTTATATTAAGAAAAATATTTTGGTCAGTTTCCATAGCTCCTGGCACATACATCCTAAAACCATGTAGTTTCCTATATGAGCTATAGGAGCGTCTTTTTAAAGCTATTTAGTTTTGTTCCTAGTTCCTAAAATAACTCCAGAGCCATAATGGTAAAATTGTCATCATTTGTTATTCATTATAAGCCCTTGTAAGCACACCCAAGTTTATGTTAATGAGCTGACTTTTGGAAAGCCCCTAAGAATAGGGGCAGGTTGCCAGGGAAACCAACTGGTGACTAGAGGAATTAGAAAAATTTCAGTCCTGATCTCTAACCTCTGGGGAGGAGAGAGAAGGGCTGGATCACTAGTAGCCAGTGATTTCATCAATCATACCTATGTAAAGAAGCCTCTGCAAAATTCCAAAAAAAAAAAAAAAAGGATTTGAAGGGATTCCAGATTGGTGAACATGTGGAGGTGGTGGGAGTGGGGAGCACCCAGAGAGGGCTAGGAAGTTCTGCATCTTTTCCCACATACCTTGCCCTATGCATCTTTTCCATTTACCTGTTCCTGAGTTATATCCTTTTATAATAAACTGGTAATCTAGTAAGCAAAAGTGTTACCATCATTGTTAAGCTAGACATTGAAAGGAGAAATAAAGGGAACTAGACATTGAGCTTAATAAACTGGGAAACAGGGACCCTGTTTACTTCAATAGGAAGTGGCCATTTTAAGCACCCCAAAGGATTATAGCATTGCTCCTCCAAGGGGACTAACAGTCCTCCCTTCCTTCCTCCCAGGCCAGATTGTTCAGGGGTGTCAGGGGAGGTGCAAGACCTAAAAGGGGCCTGTCAGTCTAACTAGGAGTTGTAAACCCAACCAAAGCGTGCAAAATTGGGAGGTTAATTGGTTCACTTGAAAAAGACACCTGGTCTGTCCAAAGTACAAGTTAATATGACCCCAGGAAGACAAAGATGCTCTCTCTCTCACCTGTGACCTTCACTCATACAGTGTACACACCTGTTCTCTTTATGGCCACATGGACCATGGCTTCCAGGAGGGAGGCTGAATACCACAGCACAGCAATGGATTATAGCTAGAAACACACACTAAGCTAGTTTAATGCTGGACTGGACTAGACTTGAATATGGAGCATAGACTCCAAGCAGTGGCCTTCATCCTGGCCTTATTAAAAAAAAGATTGAACCTTTTATAGGACAAGACAAACAAAGATGGGATATTGGAAAGTCAGGAGGGTAATGTCCTTAATTATACATCATCAATAAACCATACCATAGAGCCACATCCTTCCCTGTGGGCCTCAGGACATTTTGTGTATGTGTGTTGATAGTGCAAGAACCCCACTTCCACCGATAACAACAGATCTGATGCTATTTCCAAGTAGATAGTGTCAGAACTAAATGAAATTGTAGATGACAAGCTGCTGTCACAGAATTGCTTGGTGTGGGAAATCTGCCCCCTACTCACATGTGGTGGCCAAAAATGTCATAAGTGAAGTATTAAGTAGGAGTAATGTAGAGAGCAGAGGGGGTGTTAGCAGTGGGATTTGCTAGAACGGTCCTGGCTCAGGAAAACATGTGGTTTGGGAAGACAGAGAATGGAAAGGCAGGAGATAAAGAACCTTGACTCCCTAGTGACCATGTGGTCACCCAGGGTATGAAGTATCAGCTGTGCTGCGCTCAGTTACTAACAGTAAAAATTACCAATGAGTTAGCTTCACAACTTTGCCCAGGGAGAGAACCTTCAAGAGACTTTCAGCTCCTGCATTTTTTTAAACAAGAGAAAGGAGCAAATTGTTTCTACCATTTAAATTATGGACATCATGTTGAGGCAACTGAGATGTTTGCTAAACAGTGCCAATCCCATCATGCATAGGTGGGGCCAGTGCCCAGAGAACCCAATAGAATTACCCATTAGCAGTTAGATTTTCAAGCAGAGCATCATATAGTTAAAAAGCAAAACCTAACCACCATTTGTAGGTATTTATGGTTAGAGAGAAATAGAGAAAGGAAGAAGAAAAGAAAGAAAAAGGGACAAAGTCACTCACAGAGGGTACAAGAGGACCCCCAGTTCTTAACAACTAGAAAACCAAAGAGGATTTTTAAAGACCTGACAAGTAAATATTTGTTCCAAAGAAAACACACTTTCTTTGTTTATCTGTAGATCCAACTCATTTTTACACTACTGTAGAAATTTTGGATTTAAAAAGGGGGCCCTGGCTGGTATGACTCAGTGGATTGAGTGCTGGCCTGTGAACCAAACAGTCATGGGTTCGACTCCCAGTCAGAGCACCTGCCTGGGTTGTGGGCCAGGTCCCCAGCATGCGGTGTGCAAGAGTGAACCACACATTGATGTTTCTCTCCCTCCTTTCCCCTCTCTCTAAAAATAAACAAATAAAACCTTCAAAAATAAATGGAGGGGTGTTAGGCTCCAATATAAAGAGACATAGCAATTCCAAGTTTCTCAGTGAAAAAAGTCCTAAAAGAATATTTTATGTGCTCTTAATAGAACACTCTCTCTTTTTTTGTCCTTATAACTTCTTTGGCTGTTTTAAATATTTCCTTTGCCTAATATTTAAGGCCTATGGAACACACATAATTTGGCCAAGTGAAAAAAAATAGACCCATATTACAATTATATACAGAGTTCATAAAGACTTTCCTTTAAGATAAATTTCTCAAATTCTTTCAATAATATTAGTGAGGCAGTTGCAATAAAAATAATACTATATTTGATATATACAATATTTATTTATCCTCAAAATCAGCTGCTTTAAATCACTGAATGTGTTGGGAATAAGTCACTATATAAAACTGTAAAATCCATTACACAATGGAATTTTTAGCAGCTGTAAAGAAATGATGCTATATATTCTGGCCAAGATGGAGGCATAGGTAGACACATTGTGCCTCCTCACACAACCAAGATAGGGACAACAACAATTTAGAAACAGAATAACAACCACAACTGACAGAAAATTGAACTGTATGGAAGTCAGACAACCAAGAAGTTAAAATAGACCCGTTCATTCAGACCAGTAGGAGGGGCGGGTCATGCTTTGGAGAGGAGAGTGGAGAGTGTTGGGACGGGGCGTGTAAGGCATCCAGGGCATGCATGACTTCAGCGGGTGGACCCTGAGCACGCAAGCAGCAGCTGGCAGACCCAGCGAGGTGGGGATTGTGAAGCAAGGCACTGCACACAACCCAGGATCCCAGCGCTGGGAAATAGAGCTTTAGGACACTGATTTGAAAACACTCGTGGGGGTTGAGGTGCAGGGAGAGACTCCAAGCCTCACAGGAGAGGTCCTCGGAAAGTCCCATGGTGTGCACAAGTGCACTCACACAGGAATTGGCACCAGAGGGGTCCAGTTTGCTTGGGGGAAGTGGCAGAAGGGACTGAGGTCCCCAAGAGAGTGGAGCAAGCACCATTGTTCCCTCTTGGACCCTGTCCCCACATACAATGTCACAACCCAGCGACTGCCGTGCCTTGCCCTGGTGAACACCGAAGGCTCCACCCCCATATGTAAGAGGCACAACCAGACCAAAGAAAAAAAAGATGGCTCAAACAGAATTGGAAGCCCTGCAACCAGTACTTTTAAGTGACTAAGAGATAGCCAACCTATCAGATGCACAGTTCAAAGCACTGGTAATCAGGATGCTCACAGAATTGGTTGATTTTGGTCCCAAATTAGCTGAACAAATGAAGGCTACAATAAGAGAAATGAAGAAAAATGCACAGGGAACCAATAGTGATGGGAAGGAAACTAGGACTCAAAACAATAGAGTGGACCAGAAGGAAGAAAGAAACAACCAAACAGAAAAGAATGAAGAAATAAGAATTCAAAAAATGAGGAGAAGCTTAAGAACCTCCAGCACATGTTTAAACGTTCCAACATCTGAATTATAGGGGTACCGGCAGGAGAAGAGGAAGAGCAGCAAGTGGAAAACTTATCTGAACAAATAATAAAGGAGAACTTCCCCATTCTGGAAAAGGAAATAGACTTCCAGGAAGTCCAGGAAGCTCAGAGAGTCCCAAAGAAGTTGGACCCAAGGAGGAACACACCAAGGCACATCATAACTACATTAGCCAAGGTAAAAATGAAGGAGAGAATCCTAGAAGCAACAAGAGATAAGGAGACAGTAACCTACAAAGGAGTTCCCATCAGACTGTCAGCTAATTTCTCAAAAGAGACCTTATGCAAGAAGGGACTGGAAAGAAGTATTCCAAGTCATGAAAGGGAAGGACCTACATCCAAGATTGCTCTATCCAGCAAAGCTTTCATTTAGAATGGAAAGGCAGATAAAGTGCTTTTCAGATAAGGTCAAGTTCAAGGAGTTCATCATCACCAAGCCCTTATTTTATGAAATGTTAAAGGAATTTATCTAAGAAAAGGAAGATAAAAAACATGTATAGTAAAATGACAGCAAACTCACAATAATTAACAACCACACCTAAAACAAACACGAATAAACTAAGCAATCAACTAGAACAGGAACAGAACCACAGAAATGGAGAACACATAGAGGGTTAGCAACAGGGGAGTGGGAGGAGGGCAGAAGGGGAAAAGGTACAGAGAATAAGTAGCATAGATGGTAGGTAGAAAATAGATAGGGGGAGGTAAGAATAGTATGGGAAATGTAGAAGCTAAAGAACTTATGACACATGGACATGAACTGAAGGGGGGGAATGTGGGTGGGAGAGGGTGTGCAGGGGGGAGGGGAATGAAGGGGGGTAATTGGACAACTATAATAGCATAATCAATAAAATATATTTAAAAATAAATAAAAATTAAAAAAGTTGCTATATAAAGATAGTTAATGGTATGAAATGTGTCCATAATATAAACTAAGTAAAAAATATAAGAGTTTATGCATACAGATTCCATATTTTTATAAAACACAGTCTATACCATATTTATATATGACTAATAGATACATGTATTAAGATGACATTATAATGTAATAGTTAAGGCTTATTTTTGTTCCTCTTATTCCTTCTCTAGATTTTCAACAATTCTGAAATTCTATGAAATCTTGGAGAAAACTGTCTGTACCTAAATATATTCCATCTCCAATAAGTGTGTTAATTAATTAATTCAGTTCTTTTAAGACTTCAGTTATTTTAGTGCTGAGGCTAAATGATCCAAAACAAGCAGGTGTGACGAGTGGTCAGGTTTTGAAACTTCACATAGACATTGCCTGAGCTTGATCTCTAACGTTTCCAGCATGTGTTCAAACATCCTCCTCGCCTTAGGAGCTAGGAACAGAGAAAAGCAACAGATGGTGACAGTTACGACTGTCAGGATGCCAAGCTCAAGAATGGAATTTTGACTTCAAGACTATTTTCCAGGGGGGGGCAACAATATCTGGAGAATCTAAGCATAAAGCTTATCAAAATGCAAGGATTTAGGGTAAAAGAAAAGGTGGTTATATAAGCTCTTATAGTTCAACATGAAGCATTTAGGGTAAATTAAGAAAAAAACAAAAATTTAACCAAATTTCCAAAGTAGATTACAGAGCTTTTTTCTGGACTTTCTTAAAAGTAATATAGGATTTGACAGTATAATTCATTTTTTATTATTATGAATAATAAAGATCCATGGTCATCATGGATCTTTTGTCTTTTTCTCTCTGGCTCCAATGTTAACATCTAGCTATCAATGAGTGTATTTTCAGAAGAATAAAAATTAACATTACCATTAGCTTAAATAAAGTATAATTCATAAAGTTAAATTTTCTGTTGAAAAAATTTATAGCATTTTCTGAAAGCAAATCAAATGATTTATGGTTAAATGTAAAATGTTCGAGTTTTGAAGTCAGGCAAATTAGGATTTTAATCTGCCTGTCACCCTTATTATTAACAGTGTAACCTGGAGAAAGTTCCTGATTTGGAACCTTGATTTCCTTGTCTGTAAATTGGCATCTAATCATGAGTTTCTTTCAAGCTTGAAGGCTCTTTATTGATGTAGTTCCTCCTGCCATGACTATATATGATGACATTTCTGTACTATGGTTTCTGCACACAGTTACCTTTCCTGAATTTATAGGTAGAAGTACATAACAAGCAATAGCATAATCCAATGATTCCTCAACTTTCTTTGAAGATTGGGGTACATACTCTAAGGTAGCCCCCAATGGTCCCTGCCTTCTAGTATTCATTCCCTCTGTAGTCTCTGTCCCATAAATGCAGGCTAGACCTAGTGACTCATTGCTAATGAACAGAATCAAGTGTGAATGATGGTGTGTGACTTGGAGACTCAGTCATACAAGGCAGTCTAGTGTCTTTTTCTCTCTCTCTTCACATGCTCTGGGGGAAGCCATGTTGTGAGCAGCTCTGTGGAGATATCCACGTTTGAGGAACTGAAGCTTCCAGCTCATAGCCATGCCAGTGAACTTGGAAGTGAATCTTTCAGCTCAGTCAAGTATTCAGAGACTTTGACAGCTTGACTTCAGAAACCTCTGAGGCAGAACTACACAACTAATCTGCTCCCAAGTTCCTGCTCTTCATAAACTGCGTGACATAATACATATTTCTTGTTTGAAGATGCTAAATGTTGAGGTAATATGTTATGTGAAAACAGATAACTAATACACAGAACAAATACCAAACCACAAAGTTGGTAGGGTCTACAGGCAAAGTGCCACTTTCAAAGAAGACAAGTTTCTAGAATATTACCACATTTATTTGAAAATTAAAGAAAAAATTTGCTTGTTTTAACAAATGGATTGCCATATCAGGACATGGCAGAGATTTTTCTCCTAGGTTTTTACACTCATTCCCTCTAGGAACTTGGGACAAGTGTCTCAGACTGTATGGGAAGACATCCAGGTCACACCCTACATTATGGTACACTGTATTGTACATCCATTTAGCATTTTTAATTTGGTATTTACTATGACCCTGAATACCTTTGACATGTCATAATTCATAACTTCCCAAAAGCCTGCATTTGAATCACACTTTCTGTGAGTTATGCACCTGCTTCCCCTATAGCTCAAGCCATTCCTTTTGCTCCCCATCCCATATGCAGTTACCATAAAGAAGTATACAGGCTACAGTGCTTTTTGCAAAATTTAGACATTCTAGCAACATAATATCCTGGGTCCAACAGATTGCACTAAATCAGGGTCCTTCTCATTGGCAAATAGTTTAGATATCAGGACATTGCCCAAGCACCTTAATTTTCTCCTATGTCAGAATGAATTTGCCACTGCTGGAGAACTCAGACTATGACTTTTGTCACTCTTTTTGTACAAGAATCAAACTCCTGAAGCTAAGTGGTAAGTCCTCATTTTTTGAAGGGACTATTGTGTCTTGAAAACTGAAGTCTTAACAGTCTGCTTTATGGAACATGGCCTTCCCCACATTCTCCCAATGACAGAGGCTTGGTGGCATCTCTCTCCAGCTGACTCCAGCAGCACATTAATTCTACAGGGAAGAAAGGGTCACAAAGGGGCCTGGACCAGGATAGAGAGACATAAAAAATTTCATGAAAACAAACAAACAAACAAACAAACAAACAAAAAACCCAAATACTCTGGCTTTAGGTTACCTTAAGCTGCTATCTGGCATCCGTTCTTCCTTTGGGTGTTAACAATGTCACAGTTTTTATTCAGGTGACCTCTCCTACTATATACAGCTTATGGGTGTTTAGGGATGCTCTAGGGGTGAGGCATGCTGTTTAGGTTTTAGATAATTAGCCTAATTTTATCACTCGGCCACAAATTATTCAAGGATGAAGCAAATACTTCACTTAGACTGGTCTAGTCATAGGAATGCCCAGTATATTAATGAGACTGTGAAAGAGTCAGTTTTTCCCACTGAATAGGAGCCCACAAAGATGAAGCTCCAGGAGTTTTAGGAAACCAAGTTGAGATGAAGAGCACAGACCCGGTCTGAGAATGAAGTCACCCCAGAGGAAGCAGAATTGGGAGATCAATCCTTATTGATTATTTGAGCCCTTGATCCGATCATACCTATAGCTAGATAGGGTACAGAAATGTTACTTGAATCACAAAATTTTCTCTAGTTTGGATTACATTTCTTGTCACTTGTAAAACAATATTCCTAACTAATAAGTCTTTCCTGACATAGCAGAATTTTAGTGGATGCTATGCTGATTAAACCTGCCCTTTGAAACATTCACCACAAAAATACAAAATTATAATTAAACCAATTTCTCTATTGAAAAAAATGTCCAAAAATTATTTATAGACATGATATAATGCACTAAACAATACAAAACTTATTTACTGTGGCAAGGCAATGAGAAGGGTGGATTTTCAAAGCCCTTCAAATCATAGCTAGGAATTATCTCTTTCCCTGTAGGATGAAACTCAAAAGTTGGTCAACAGCAGAACCAAGCTGAGGTTCAAGGTGTAACAACCAGAGTTCAGGATGTAACTGAAAATCAGAGTTATTCAAAGTTTTTGGCTTTAGTTGTTATCTAAATCAACTATCTGATAAAAATATTTGCAAAAAAAGTTCTGTGTTGAAAAACAAGACAATGTCTGTCCGTGTGCTGAGCTGGGCAAGTGGTGAGCAAGACAAGAAGTGTTTGGACTCTAGCAATCTCACAAAGACCACCTCAACCTCCTGGAAACTCCCCATCACACTCTTATGTGCTCACAGAAGTCTTTCCATTGCCCTAAGAACAGACACTATACCATCTTTCTTCTCTTCCCTGCCTTCCTACCCCATTCCCCCTTCCTTCCCTCCCTCCTTTGCCCATCCCCTTCTCTTACTTTCCTTCTCCTCTTCCCCATATTCCTTTTCCTCCTTCTTCCTTCTCTTTATTTTATTTTCCTTTTCTCAATTCCATCCTCTGGAGTAAACCATTTATATTCCACCATTTATATTTCAAAGTCTTCCTAATCCCCAGTTTTCTCATATTTTTCCCAGATTGAAATACTCTTCATTTAACAATCTCTGCTGATCTTGCTGAACTGGAAAGACCTGCAGCTGCTTCCATTGTACCATTGACGATCCAGGGTTCCCTCCTTCCTGATGTTGTGGCCATGTGCCCTGATGAATATCTTGGAGGTCCAGTTATAAGAGCTACAAAGTTTCCAGCACACATTTGGTGAAAGCCATTGTTGTTGTTTTGGCTTCTATCACAGCACTGACCTTGAAGATATTCACCTTCCTTCTACATTGAATTTGTACAAAAATCTTATTAACAGCTTCTTAATTAAGCTTCAGGAGCACAGTTATCATTCTTTGGGATAAACATTTTAACTATGCTGTCCTCTCCTTGGAGTAAATAAACTATAGATTTTCCTAATTATAAAAGAAATATTCCTAATTATAAAATAAAAGGAAAAAATTCATTTGTACACAAATGCTCCTATTAAATGCTTTGTGGATACAATTAGGAATCAGAAAAGGAAGAGGGACATATGCATCTTTCATGTTCTGGTTAAATATCTCCTTCTAAAACTCACTATCTTAATGATGTCAGAAGTGAGAGAAAGAGAGAGAGAGAGAAAAAGAGAGAGAAATGTAAAAGTAAAAATGTTATCTCTCCCTCTGAGCTAGGAAGGTTTAGAAATCACATATATATTTTGGAGGTTGGAAATGGTTTTTTATTCCAGCTGGGAAAAGTCCCAATAATTTGCTTAATTTAAGAAATTATACTTATCATCATTGCTCATTTTTATAGAAAGTAATCAAAAAAATATTTTTTGGTACCATTGCAATATTCCTCAAGCAAAATATTATCTGTGATATATATATAAATATATATACATAAATATATATACATATATATTTATATTTATATACGTGTTTGTATACATACATACATATGTATACATGTTTATAATCATATGTATATATACATACATGTATGTATGTATATAAACACATACCCTCTAGTCACACAAGCACACATTAATTACTCCATCAAAGTCATTTAGTCACCAGAATATCTCCCTTTCATCATCTGCACTCCATTATTAAATGTCTTTTCTGGATAGATGAACCTTCAAACCAGCTGATACTTGACTGAATGTTGACCCTCTGTTTTTTTGAGTAAGCTGAACATTATTGATTTATTTCAAAATAATCCCACTTCCCAGGTTTTCCCACTAAATCACCATGTACATCAGTAATGTAAGTGGATTACAGGAAACATTAGCACTAGCAGTTGTTGCAAACTATCAAAGCCACAAATGGTTAGAACTTAGATCAAGAGAGGTTAAGGAAGGCTAATGCAGTGAAATAGCCTATCACCTCTTTGTAATCATCACCCAAAAGAAAAAACATAGCTTTTTCATGACTCTCCAAACCACAAATAAGCAAAAAGTGAAATGACATGCCAAAATTCCTTATTGATGCCTTTTATCCTCCATATAATTAAATGAACTAGACACTACATGACATTATAAGATAGGACAAAACTCTTGAACCATAATTTACAGTGACTTTAAGAGTTGATGACTATGGGTATATGATATTACTACAGGAAATATCTCCCATGGGCCCTAGCATTATCACAGGCATATCCAGATACAGCGACATCATCAACATCATATTTATCTTCACTGAATACATGGCTTTCACCTTCAGAACATCTGTTACTCATGTAAATGCAGAGAATTTGTTAATGTATTTCAAAAGGCAAATGACCCACATATTTTCTCTTAAGAGCTTATCTTGTGTTCTCAATTTATGTTATTTATTGAATTACTGACATTCCCTTCCAGACATTTCTCAAGCAAAAGCAGAGCCATTTCATTTGCCTCAATTTCTAGATATCTCAAATAAAGACTGGATCACAATAAATATTCAATGTATGCTAACTGGAAACATCAATAAATGGACTGTTGATTCTTAATATTAGTTAAAGTACCTATATGTAGCAGATAAAAAAATAAAGAAAAGGGAAAAAAGCTTGTTAAATGTCATTACATTTTGGTGCATAAAGAGATTGCCAAAATGCAAACATGTCTTCATTGAATTATCATGGCCTTAAAAGTCAACATATTTGATTATATTTTGGGGCATAAATGCAATAACAACCATTTAGTTAATGATTTGTAATTTTAATGTGGAGCCTCCTATAGTGGTTTTAAACTTGAAAGGGATGATTGATAGTCTAAATAGTGGATCGACCTCTGCATATATTGAAACTATGATATTTCCACACACTGGGAACCTCTGGCCTGGATTACATATCCTAAGAATACAAGGAATGGGACCTTTGTACCACCTTGACTAATAAGAACAGTGTTTATTCAGTGATATTAAGAATATTATCCACTAATTCCTCCCAAACGATTTTATTGACTTCAGTGACAGAAAACCACCCTCCACCTAATACACTTCTTCCCTTTCAGTGGGCTCTTCATTTCTTACAATTTCAGTCAAGTGAACAGAAGATCTTTAATAAGTATTATTTATTTATATAAAAATATTAAAGCATATCTGCTTAGAAGAGATTTTCATGGAAGAAAGGAGGCTCAGTGCAGGATATAATATGCCATACTTGTAAGGCCTTCCTAAAGCAAATTTTAATTCAAATATTTATTAAACACCTACTCTGTACCATGCACTGTGCTATGTACAGAGGATGTAGACAAGATTTCTTTCATTTTTAAATTGATTTTTAGAGAGAGAGGAAAAGGGAGAGGGAGAGAGAGAAACATTGATTTGTTGTTCAACTTATTTGTGCATTCATTGACTCATTCTTGTATGTGTCCTGACCAGGAATCAAACCTGCAATCTTGGCATATCAAGACAACACTCTATCTGAGTTACCTGGCCAGGGGCAGGCAAAATTTTTTATTTCATGGGCTCCTCAAATTCAAAGGTAAGTCAAAAGACAATAATCAAGTAACAAAAAGGAAATATTAGGGAATGAGAAGTGCTGTGGTAAAAATAAATATCACTGAAATCCAAAGATAATTATTCATCATTAGGTTTTTTTCAACATCAGCCACAAATGAATGCATCAGCATGAGTCAAGTGCAATACTTACTACCACTATTACATTTGCTGCTGGGATTGGAAGGTTTTCCACTTCGAGATCTTGACCAGCCGCAGCCAACAGATTGAGAGATGAATCATATGCAGGTCTAGGAAATGCTGAATTAACAATTGTGTGGTGTTTACTTATTTGAGCTTCAGAAGAGGAATGTTTATACATCTTTTGTGGAGCTATATCCAGGCTCTTCTCAATGTCTTGTGAATGGTGATAAAGGAATGCTGGCTTCCCACTCTTCTTATGATGAAGTGCCAAAAAGTGATCATTATTTCCTGAAAAGCATCCTGAAAGGGGGAAGAAACAGAAATAAAAATCAAAGACCTTATTTAGTAGTATGAGTAGAACTATCTGATATTGACAGTTGTTCATTTTAAGGGGCTTTAAAACTTGTGAAAGATTCAGATTAGTCTCCATTGTTTTCCCTTGCTTTGTTGTCCCCAACAAATAGAACACACTGATGACATGGTGGCATCACAGAAGTGAGTGTAGTTTTAAAAAGTCCTATTTAACAGATATGTTAATACCTCTTTTAGTTAGGAATTTCTTCCTTTGTCTAAACCCACAGTTTTAACACCCTGTTGGGCTTCTGTTCCAGTATATCTTATCTGTTCAAATGACAACCACTTATTTAAGCTTTCTTGCCCTTAATCAATAGAATTTCATATAATTCTTATTTAACATTTATTTTATTTGGGTTATATTATCATTATAAGTTTATGTATATAAAATTATATAAATAAATATATATAATTTATAAATATATATATATAATGCTTCTAGAGTATTTTAAGCTCACTGAGAGCAGAAATCTGAGCACACTAACCCATCCAGAAACCTTTATTTCTTCAACTATGTAACTATCCATTGAATTGAATAATTCTATTTGTCATTGGCCATAGGAGGAAATAGAAAACATATGCATATTAGTAAAAAATTATCACTAATTCAAACAACAATTAGAAAAGCAAACATACATTCTTTTATATAACATAAGCAGGATGAGCAGATCACAATGTAGTAATGCCCCCAACACAGTGCGTAGGAACTGTAGGTACCCCAGATTTTCCCTTGATAGGCTTAAGGCAACAAAAAGCTGTACAAATCCTGTTTATAGATAATTACTCTCCTGGCAGAATCTCAGACAGACTGAAGTATGTGGCTCTAGGACACAGGTCATTTTTCCCTTGCATACCACCAGAGCAGAACCTTCCTTTCATACAGTCAAATCTTAGTCTGCTTGTTTCTGGTAAACTTTGCTAGCCTCACACTGATGACTCCCTGAGACCCTGTCCCAACACAAAGGCATACGAGCACCCAGTGGGTGGCAACTTCAGTTGGTATACCTGGGGACATTTGCTAAGTGGCCTCAGACCCAGCACTGGCACCAAGTTAGAACCTATATCAGTCTGGTGAACTCCACTTGCCCCTACCTGGTGACTCACTGTGAATACACCTAGTGCTGGTTGAACACAACCAGCGGCTCATTTAGTGACTAAGCCTAATAGGCAGCCAGCAGGTAAAGGAAGGTTAGGTGAATTTGGGGGCATCTTGGGACTTTTGTTGACCTGAACCTGGGTCTAGTACTGTTAAAAGCTAGGTTTGGTGCACAGCTTGGTCTTTCCTACACACACCCAGTCTCAGCAGAGGAAGCCACAACTATAGATCACTTGTAACTACAGTCAGGTTGCCCTGGACCAGTCGCATGCCACATATGACATTGGTATGCACCACAGCCTCTCCCAAAAGGCCCAGGACCAAAAAACTCAGTGATCAGCTTCAGACAACATCAGAGCAGGATCCAATTAGCTTCATAAGCTGAATATCCAAAAGGAGATCTCTTCAGGCACCAGATCCTGCTGAGGTAAATTTTGCCTCATGTGGTAAGCACCTGTACAGCAGCTTGCAGGCTGTGGTTGGGGTAGAGCTTCATAGTCAGTCAGCCTGAGGATCAATCTCACACATGAATGGGGCAATAGAAAACTAGACTCAATTACAACACAAGAGCCCACATAACCCATACAAGGACTATTCTTGGGGCACCCAGCACATGAGATCAAGAAGACTGCACCCCTGCACCCTACAGGTCACCTACTACATTAGATCACCTAACAAAACTGGGAGTCATAGCAGATCTCTCTAATATACAGAAACAAATGCAAAGAGATAGTCAAAATGGGGAGACAAAAAACATCCACCAAATGAAAGAGCAGGAGAAATCTTCAGAAAAAGAGCTAAATGAAATGGAGGCAAGCAATTTATCAAATACAGAATTTAAAAATATGGTCATAAGAATATAGTTAGTGAAAAAAACATAGAAAGCATTGAAAATAACCAGTTAGAAATGAAGACTACAGTATTGGAAATAAGAATACACTAGAAGGAATAAGAAATAGGTTGGATGATGCAGAGGATCAAATCACTGATTTGGAAGAAAAGGTAGGAAAAATACACCCAATCAGAGCAGCAAAAAGAAAAAAGAATTAACAAAAATTATGATAGTTTAAAGGACCTGTGGGATAATATGAAGCATAACAACATCTGCATGATAAGGATACCAGAAGGATAAGAGAGAAAGTGAGGGATCAAGAACATATTTGGAGACATCATTAATGAAAACTTCCAAAACCCGGTGAAGGAAAAAGACACAGAAGTTCGGGAAGTGCAAGAGTTGCAAAACAGAGTTGTGACCTCCAAAGAGGCCCACACCATAATTAAAACAGCAAAGGGTAAAGACAAAGAGAGAATCATAAAAGCAACAAGAAAAAAGCAGTTAGCTAAGAACAGGGGAGTTCCCATTACACTGTCGTCTGATTTTTCAACAGAAACATTTCAGGCCAGAAGGAATTGTTGTAAAATATTCAAAGCCATGAAAACCAAGGACCTAAAATGAAGACTACTTTTACTTAACAAAGCTATCATTTAAAATTGAAGAGAAATAGAGAGCTTTCCAGAGAAGAAAAAGGTAGAAGAGGTTACCACCAAACTGTATTACAAAAATGTTAAGAGTCTTCCTTAAGAAGGAAGAGGAGGAGGAGCAAGAGTTAGAGGAGGAAGAATAGGAACAGAGGAACATAGTTAAAAGAATAAAATGGCAATAAATACATACCTATCAATAATCATATTAAGTATAAATGGCTTAAATACTCCAGTCAAATGATAGGGTAGCAGAATGGATAAGAAAACAAGACCCATATATCCAATGTCATCCAGAAAGTATCCAGCCATGTAATATGAAATCTAGAGACACTTAATGAAGAAGATACAAGATAAAAGAAACATTATACATAGGACAATGATGTCTCAGTTCCCTTCAAAGTAGGCACCTTGGGACCTCACACAGTCCTCCCAATTGCCATCAGCTGCCCCTTTCCTATTTCCCTGAATCTCATCAATGTTCTGAAATCTCTCCCATGTCAAAGGGATTTTAGTTTTGTGGAAAGCCAGAAGTAGTAGGGTACCAAATCTGGGCTGTAGGGAGGCTGAGTCACCTGGGTGATTCAATGTTTCGTCAAAAATCTCTGCATGAGATGTGATGCATGAGCAGGCATGTTGTCATAATGAAACTGCCAATCATCAGTTACCCATAACTACTACCTTCTGAATCATCTGAATAGTTCCACAGAGGAATGTTAAAGCTTAACACAAAATTTGATGCAGATTCATTGTTCTACTCACTCAGTCATTTGAATGCAATGGCCACACAGTACACATGTTCACTCAATGGTGTCTACCATCCCCACTGACTAGTACAGAAGTTGTCATTGTTCACTCATGTGCATTCCAGTCTACTCTATTTGGCTACCAGGTTACACTGATGTCATGCAAATCATTCTTGTTATAGTAACAATGGCTGGACTTTTCCCAGATGGGTTATATGCTGTCTACAAAAGACCCACCTCAAAATGAAAGATATACACAGACTAAAAGTAAAGAGATGAAAAAAGATCTTTCATTCAAATGGAGAGGGAAAAAAAGAGACAAAGAAGGACACCACGTAATGATGAAAGGAACAATTTAAAAAGGATTTAACCCTTATAAACATTTTTTGCACCCAACATAGGAGTACCTAAATATGCAAAGCAAATCTTGATGTATGTAAAGGGAGAGATCGACAGCAATACAGTCATAGTAGGGAATTTTAACACACCATTGACATTAATAGATAGATCTTTCAAAAATAAAATCAACAAGGGACTGATGGCCTTGTATGACACACTAGGTCAGATGGATTTATTTGATATCTTCAGAGCATTTCACCTCAAAGCAGCAGAATATACATTCTTTTCAAGTGTGCCTGGCACATTTTCTAGGATTGACCACATTTTAGGACATGAAATAAGTTTTGATAAACTTAAGAAGATTGAAATCATAACAAATATCTTCTGGACCATAATGGTATAAAACTAGAAATCAATCACAAGAAAAAAACTAAAAAACACACAAAAACATGGAGGCTAAATAACATGTTATTAAAGAATGAATGGGTTAACAATGAGATTAAGGAAGAAATCGAAAGATATTTTGAAACAAGTGAACATGAGAACACAACAACCCAAGATGTATGGCATACAGCAAAAGCAGTTCTAAGAGAAAAATTCATAGCATTATAGACCTATCTCAAGAAACAAGAAAAATCTAAAAAAAAACCCCTAAACTAAATTTATACTTACATGATTGAAAAAGAACAACAAATATAGCCCAAAGTGATTAGAAGGAAGGAAATAATAAGGATCAGAGCAGGAATAAACAAAATAGAGTCTAAAAAATACAAAAGAGCAATGAAACTAGGAGGTGGTTCTTTGAAAAGATAAACAAGATTAACAACCTTTAATGAGACTCATCAAAAAAAAAAAAAGGTAGAGAGAGGGCCCAATTAAGTTAAGTCAGAAATGAAAGAGGAGACGTAACAACTGACACCACAGAAAAACAAAGGATTGTAAGAAAATGTTATGAACAACTACATGAAACAAATTGGACAATTTGTGCAAAATGGATAAATTCCTATATAATACAGTCATCTAAAACTAAATCAGGAAGAATAAGAGATTCTGAACAGACAGATTATGACTAATGAAACAGAGGCAGTAGTCAAAAACTTCCAACAAGCAAAAGTCCTAGACAGGATGGCTTCATGGGTGAGTTTTCCCCCAAAAAACAAAGAAAAACAAACACGTCTTCCTCTCAAAGTATTCCAAAAAATTTCAGAGGAGGGAAGACTCTCAAGCTCATCCTACAAGGCCAGCCTTATTTTAATTCCAAAACCAGATAAAGACACTACAAAGAAAGAAAATTATAGGTCAATATCCCTGATGAACATAGATGCTAAAATCCTCAACAAAATATTAGCAAGCCAGATCCAGCAACATGTGAGAAAGATCATACGCCATGATCAAGTGTGAATTATTCTAGAGATGCAAGGTTGGTATAATGTATGCAAATCAATAAATGTGATAGGTCACATAAACAGCATGAAGGATAAAAATCATGTGATCATATTAATACATGCAGAAAAAGCATTTTATAAAATCCAGCACCGATTTATGATAAAAACTTTCAGCAAAGTGGGGATAAAAAGAATATAGCTCAATATAATAAAGGCCATATATGACAAACACACAGCCAACATCATACTCAATGGGCAAATAAAAGTGTTTCTCTTAAGACTGGAAACAAGACAAGGAGGTCTGCTTCCATACTCTTACTCAACATAGTAGTAGAAGTCTTAGCCATAGCAATCAGACAAGAAGAAGAAATAAAAGGCATTCAAATTGGAAAGGAAAAAGCAAAGCTGTCACTATTTGTTGATGATAGGGTACTATATATAAAGAACCCTAAAGATTCCACTAAGAAACCACTAGACTTGATAAATTAATTCAGTAAAGTAGCAGGATACAAAATTAATTCCAGAAATCAGTTACATTTTTATACACCAATAATGAACTATAAGAAAGAGAAACTAAGAAAACAATCCCATTCACAAGTGCATCAGAAAACAATAAAATACGTAAGAATAAATTTAACCAAGGATGTAAAAGACCTATACTCAGCAAATTATAAGACAAAGAAGAAAGAAACCAAGGAAGATACAAATAAGTGGAAGCATATACTGTGGTCAAGGATAGGAAGAATTGACATCATTAAAGCAATGATGTTAATCTCAAAAGTAATCTATAGATTCAATATAATTTCTATCAAGATACCAATGATGTATTTCATAGAACTAGGACAAATATTCCAAAAATTTATATGCAACCACAAAAGACCCTCAATAACCATAGCAATCTTGAGAAAGAAGAACAAAGTTGAATATCAAACTGTTACAAGGCCACAGTAATCAAAATAGCAAAGAACTATCATAAAAACAGACAGAGATCAATGGAACAAAATAGAAAGCCCAGAAACAAACCCATGCCTTTATAGTCTATTAATATTTGACACAGAAGGCAAAAACATACAATGAAGATAAACTATTCAATAAATGATATGGGGAAAGTTGGATAGATAGGTGCAAAAAAATGAACCTAGATCACATTCTTTCACCACACACAAGAATAAGCTCAAAGTGAATTAAAGACTTAAATGTTAGCTTCGAAACCTTAAAAATCTTAGAAGAAAACACAGGCAGTGAGACTTTGGGCATTTCCCATAGCAGTATTTTTTTTTCTAAGATATCACCTCAGGCAAGGAAAACAAAACAAAAAAACAAATGGGACTACATCAAACTAAAAAGTTTTAAACAGTGAAGGAAAACATCAACAAAATTAAAAAACAACCCACTGAATAGAAGGAACATATTCACTGATATATTTATTTGATGAGGGCTTAATATCCCAAATGAGTAAGGAATAAAACTCAACACAAAAAATCCCCCAAATAATCCAATTAAGAAATGGGCAAATGAGTCCTGCCTGATATGGCTCAGTGGTTGAGTGCTGACCTGTGAATCAAGGGGTCACCAGTTCAATTCCTGGTCTAGAGCACATGACTATGTTGTGGGCCCAGTCTCCAGTGGGGAGCGCATGAGAGCCAACCACACATTGATCTTTCTCTCCCTCTCTTTCTCCCTTCCTTCTCCTCTCTAAAAAATAAATAAATAAAATCTTTAAAAAAAAGAAATGGGCAAAGGACCTGAATAAACACATTTCCAAAGATGACCTACAGATGATCAATATAAATATGAAAGGATACTCAACATCACTAATCATCAGAGAAATGCAAATTAAAACCACAGTGACATATCTCCTCACAGTTGTCAGAATGTCTATCATCAATAAATCAACAAACAAGTATTATTGAGTGTGTAGAGAAAGGGGAACCCTCATGTACTATTGGTGGGAATGCAGGTTGGTGTGGCCACTGTGGAAAGCAGTATGGAGTTAACTTACAAAATTAAAAACAGGACTGCCATATGACCTAGCGATTCCACTTCTGGGAATATATCCAAAGAAACCCAAAACACTAATGTGAAAGAATATATGCAGCCCTATATTCATTGTAGCATCATTTACAAAAGCCAAGATTTAGAAGCAGCCCAAGTGCCCATCAGTAGATGAATGGATAGAAAAGCTGTGGTACACTTGTGCAATGGAATAGTACTCAGCTATAAAAAAAGAAGGAAGTCTTACCTTTTGCAACAACATGGATGGACCTGTACAGTATCATGCTAAGTGAAATAAGCCAGTCAGAAAGACTGGTATGATATGATTTCACTAATATGGGGAATCTAATGAACTAAATAAACAAACAAAGTGAAGAGAGAATCATGAATATAGAGAACAGGCTGAGAGCTGTCAGAGGGGAGGGGCTTAGGAGCTGAATGAGAAGGGTGAAGGGATTGGACAACGAAAAAAAAAAGACTCATGGACACAGGCAACTGTATGGTAAATGCCAGCAGGAAAGGGAGTGGGGAAGGGTCAAAGAGGGTAAAAGGGGGATAAATGGTGATTGAAGGAGGTTTGACTTGGGGTGGTAAACATACCTCACAATATACAGATAATGAATTGGTGAACTGTGTATCTGAAACTTATATAATTTTATTAAGCAATGTCTCCCCAATAAATTCTATTAAAAATGGGCTTAAGACTTAAAAATACTCTATCAAAGACAATACATACATGGCAAATAATCACATAACATTTCCCCAATCTTATTATCCAGTAAAGAAATGCATATTATAATTGTTATATGATGCCACTATAAACCTCTAAGAATTGGTAAAATAAAAAATGATCACAATATGCAGTGCTGGAGAGGCTCTAGAGCAACAGAAAGTCATACCTTGCTGATGGGAATGCAAAATGGCAAAAGCACTATGGGAAATAGTTTGGCAGTTTCTTAAAGTTAAAAATATACTTATCATGTGATCCAGCAATTTTATTTCTGTGCACTTACCACAGAGAAACAAAAGCTTATAATCACACAAAAATTTGTAAGCAAATTTTTGTTTCTCCAAATGGAAACAACTCAAATGTCCAATAAGTGAATGGGTAAACAAACTGTGATACATCTGTACAATTGAATATTACTCATCAATAAAAAGGAATGAACTATCGGTCCACATTATCAACTTGGATGAATCTCAAAGGCATTAGGCTGAATGAAATAAGACAGTTAAAAAGTCACATACTATATGATTGCATTTATATGTTATTCTCAGGAAGATCAAAATTATAGTGATGCAGGATAGAAAAATGGTTATTAGAGGTTAGGGTTTAGGGGCCAGTGATATAGTGTGAAGGAGTTTTTTCCTAGTTATCAAACTTTTCTGTATTGTGATAGTAGTTGTTATACAAATCTATACATATGTTAAAATTCACAGAACTATGAACCAAAAAGTCAATAGATTATATTATATTATGTTTTATAAGCTATTTTTTCACTCAGAAGTATATCAACGCATCTTTTCTCATCACTTAATGTAAATATCATTAAAAATTGTTGATAAACTTACATAAAATAGGTTCAGTGTGTGTGTGTGTGTGTGTGTGTGTGTGTGTGTGTAAGAAAGCTAGATCTAATTGGATTGAGGAGTGAGTGGGAGATAAAGGAGAAAACCTATGAACAACTCCTACGACAAGTTTGGGTGTGATAAGAGAGTGACAGTGTGTTATCAGGGTGGGAAGGTAGGGCTGAGGGAATTGTTCTTTCTAATATAGGAGAGATCTGAGTACATTTAATCAATAAAAGGAAGAAGATGTCTGAGAAGCAGTGGTTAAAAACATAGGGGAGAACAAGTGGGATAATCATTAGACTGAGCTCCACAGGAGATCAGAGGAGGTGGGATCCAGAGCATGGGCAGGACGATTGCTCTTGGATTGGAGATTAAAGGGAGGTATTTCTTATAATATTGAGATAGAGTATGTGTTGAAATGTTTGTAAGGGCTACAGGGACTATCAAAGAGAGAGTAAGACTACCCCCAATGGATTTATAGCTTACAACTGGCAGAGACCATCTTGATCCAACATGCCAACTAATTTCACCTTATGGTGACCCTGTGGCCTCATTGTACTCTCTTTGTAATACATGATTGGAAATAGGAAGTCCACTACAGTTCACAAAACGGCCCATGGAGATTTTTCTGGAGAAGTCTCCATCCCTACCCCTTATTGTATGGCCTGCCCCTGGATTAAATGAGCCTCAATAAAAGAAGTAAATGCCACCAAGGAGGTGCTGTTCTGTCTGTGGAGTTGCCCACTCTATTTCACTTCTTCACTTAAAACTTCATGCTGGTTCATGTTCGATTTTTTTCCTGCGCAGAGCTAAGAACACAGAGTGGGTTGTGGACCTTGGGGCTCCAGGACCCTTGATGCGCCTCCATCAATATGGAGGAAGAGAGGAGACTGAGAATATTAATGGGTTTGGTGGTGGAAGTTGAACAAGTTATCTTCTGATGTTTTCTGCTTTCTCTGTGTAGAAGGGGATGAAGTCATTTCATAAGAGAAAGAGGACAAGGGAGAAAAGATTGGGGGGTTAAGGAGAACAAAGAATTAAAAGAGTTCTTGTAAAGACTGAGGAAAAATGTAGATATGAGATGTCTAGTAGGATTCACCATTTTCATTAAGAGTTCACTGACAATTTTCTCCACCTGTAGGGGATAAAGTGTATCTCAGAATGTTTAGTAAATAGCTTGTCAAATATACTCATCTGCATTTAAAATACAAGTACTTAGTATTTACAAGTACTTAAAATACAAGTACTCTTATCATAGAAGCAACATTTACATGGGAATAAAGTTTTGGTGGTCACAAGATTCCACAGTTGAAATTTCATTCTGGGTAAAATCTTGATAATCTCTGAAGAAATCTTTAACAAAGGAAAGAGAACTGTGTAAAATTGCAACGTTAAGTTAGAGTGCATTATGATTTGTATTTCAAATTAAGTTAAGGTAATTCCTGGATGCACGAGTAGAAGAGTCCTATATACTCACTCAGAATAAATCCTTGTATTGCAAGTGTTTAACTCAGTTTTAGTAATTTGTAAAAGGAACAAAAGTATGAAACAGTAGTCTCTGAAGACCTGAAAAAGTGAACAGTCAAAAAAAGCAACTGATCATTTTGTAAAGGGACAACCATTGTTTTTTAAACATTGCCGACAACTTCTTTTCAAGAAAGGAGAATAAATGGATAACATCGGAAATGCTGAGGCTTTCATTTGACTTGTAAATGCCTCTCAGATAAAGTTAAAAATACACAGTGAAAATTTATATACAAAATGCCTATTGATATATTGTGAAAGGAAAGAAACATACCTCTCAAAAAAGCAATGAATTAAGAGGTGAGGGACCTAGATTCTCGTTTCAGTCACCTCCCCCACCATTCTGTGCTTGTGGATGTGAACTTGAGCCACTCTCTTCTTCATTGTGGAGCCTTAGCTTTATTCATGAAAAAATGAAGATTTCTCTTATGTATGTATGACCGGATTAGAAATGCATTTCAGAGAAAAGGAACCCCAATTCACTTAGGTTTCACATGGTGCCAGTTTTTTTCTAAAAAGACAAGTTTTTCTATAAGTACAATAAAAGACCCTTTCGGAACTTCCAGGAGCAGGGATTTCCAGCAGTGATATGCTTGCATGTAAGGAAGCTAGTATTAAAATTATTCTTCCAGTTTTTCTGTATCTTTTGGTATCACTCACCCAAGGGGTCCCGATAGTACTAATTTGCAGTTAAAAGTGCCCACAGCAATAACACAAAGTCTTTCAGATGAACACGACAGCCTTCCCAAGATGTCACAAACGACATCTGTTAGCATCACCTCCCAGACACAACTTACTCACTCCTAATCTTAACAGAAATTGCACCAATGTTTTTTTTTAAAGTCTATTATGGCTCTATCTATATAGAGCCAGTTTTATAAAATTGAATTTATGTGTCTTAATTATGTTCTAATGTATATGTATGCACTTGAATGTGCACCCAGCTGTTTTATATCATGACACCAAACAAGCAATTTGACAAAAAATTCATCTTCAAACCAGCTATTTTGTCATTAAAAAGTTAAAAATAACAAAATAAAATGAGGGTCTCTATAGGATAACAATGATTGAATTTACAGAAATTGTAAACCATCATGGCCCTTCCTTAAAAAATCTTGCATAAGCTTATACTGAAAGAACATCTTCTTCAAGGAATATTTTCCCTAAAATCTAGTTTATGCACTGGTCACTAGGACATGAAAACATAACCCCATGAGGAGGTGCTGTGATTTTCTAGTACTATTTAAATGCTCCACACTTTGGCCAATGATATGTCTAGTATATCTATAATAAAAATAAAAAATCAACACCAAAGTAATTAGTCTATTTTCGTACAGCTGACTCTATTTTCCTCCATATAGGAGAGGACCTGAATCCTACAAGAATAAGAAATAATTTTAATTAAGGAATCTTGTAAACTTTTCCATCATGTTCTTTGATATTAACACTCCAATTTTCCAAATATTCCATTAGAAAATGTGGCTTCTACTCTCGTTTGCAGCCAAATGGGACTACTCTAGGCTTCCCTTACTCCTTCCTGTTTATCTCATCCATTGAAAGTTGAGCAGCACAAGTGGAAAACGATTTGGGACTCACAGAATTGCCAGGAAAAACCCACTATGTGCTTTGTGCTGGTGGTAAAATTACAATGAAAGGGTTTCCTATTTCCTGACTTTTGCCCAGCTTTAATAGAGTTATTTTTCATTGGATAGATATGCATTACAGAATGAAACATAATACAGTTAGGACAGCATCCTTTGGGACAACATGACTAGACATAAGTGATGAAAAGGAAATGGGCTTAAGACCACTGGCCTCAGACTTGTGGAGAAAGTGAGATAGGTTGGCACAGACAGAAGCTGTCAGCTGCGCCCCCTCCCCAGTCCCTGAAGCACAGAGTTGAAGGATGCTTGGAGGACAGGGTGGCAAGAGTACATGCTACTATCTCTTAAACTCTAAACAGCCATTAAGAAAAGAACTTCATCAGGATATGTCCTCTGGGGAAATACAAAGTGGAGAAAAATGATCATATGGCAAGGAAGCTGAAAAATGTTAACCTCTGCAGAAATGACAGGAATTGAGTTCTACATGCACTTGCTGAGTAGTGAAACAGTACATTTATACAATCTAATTTTTATACACCAGTCATTGTTATACAAACAGCTAAAACACTATTATTTACAAATAGCCAGCAATTTTCAACCTTTTTCATCTTGTGGCACACATAAACTAATTACTAAAAGTCTGCAACACACCCAAAAATTATTATATTTTTTTGCTGATCTGACAAAAAATAAGTATAATTTTGATTCATTCACACTGCACAGCTATTGTTGTATTGACTATTGTCAATTTTTTATTTGACAACCTAAAGAGAAAGTGGTCAGTGCCCCTGACTCAATAGTTAGGTATTGCATGTTCCAAAAACTCTTGCAGCACACCAGTTGGTGCAAATAGCTATAAAGATGATAAATTATTTCTATTTTTTAATAGTAGAGTTCTCCAGATAACTTTTGAAGGCTGGGTTCTAATTGCAAGACAAAGAAAAAGAAGTATAGACTTTAATAATAATTCTCATATGTAGATTAGGAGTTATATTAAAATGCAGCAAAATGAACATTACAACATACAAAATATTAAAATAGTGCCACAGTAATAATACTACAGAAACAGACCCCTCCCCTCTCCAGATATTCGAGCAGGAAGCGAGTGAGGAAGGAGGACCACAGAAGCCACTTGAAGAGATCCCTGCCATGGCCTCCTTTGCCTGCGTTTAGAAATTTGAGGGATGCTTGGCAGGCCCTTCGGGTCAACACTTCTAATCCATCCTGTTCTAGTTTTCAACCATCATTGGAAATTAATGCTGCTGGGCTAGGGCAACACACTCTTATAATTCCCTGGCAAAATAAACATCTGCTATGGAAGGACCATGAAATTAACAGCTACTTATCTGGACTAGATCAGTGTGTCATATCTTTTCTAAAATATATCGTTAGTTGGGAAGAGATGGCTCCTGCAATGGGAAACAAGAACTACACACTTTAATTGGGGTGGAAAAGAAAGAAAAAGTTGGAGATGGAAGGTTAGCTTGGGCACATATGTTCAGAGGGTGAACTTTAAGACATCAAGGTCTGGGGTGGGGGAACAGGGGCTGCCAGCAGTGGAAGCTGATGCTGCAGGGTATGGGTGACCAGAGGCACTTTTGCTTCAGGCACACACAAGACAGGTATGGACCAGAGGCATGGGCCATATGCCCATGGGAATCTATGCTGACTCAGCAGAACAACTCTTGGGATGACAGGATGCCTGATTCCCAGGATGCATGCCTGGAAATCTTATTTCATGAAGCACGCCTCTCCCTCATCAAAGGTATGTGGTGGACAGGGTCTTTAAACTGCAGTATGCAAACCCAGCAATGCACATATTCAAGGTGTATGTGGACATGGAGAAAGTTCAATATCAGAAGTGGGATATTTTGGCCCATTAGATGTTGTGAATTCAGATCATCTGTAGAGTGGGGGGCAGGCGTGATAATACTACAAATCCTATGTGAGCCCTGAGAATGAGAGGGGTAGGCTGCCCATGATTGCAGTGCCTCAAATGGTTATAGGATTTTATATTATATTACATATACTTGAGTTGGGAACACAGTATTTATTCCCTCCAAAACAAACTTGTTAATTATGCTTGAACATTTTTAAATTTATAAGCCAAAGTTCTACTAGTATTTTTTGTTTTAATGGGGACATGAAAATTTGATTTTCATTGAAGGCACTCTTTATAAAGAAAGACTTTAGAGTGATTTCTTTTTAATGTAAGAAGAGGGAGGTACAGAGAATTTAAACAATAAACAGAAGAGTTGGAATTCAAACCCAAGTAGTCATATTACAGAGCCTAATTTTTTTTGTTTTTGATGTTTTTTACTAGGCTACACAAATGAGAGTATATTTTGCTGTGTCTGAAGTACAGGCATGCCATTTCAGAACATACTTTCTATCCTAAGGTGCAAAATGACTATTTTAGAAGCACCTGGCATAGAGTTTAAAACATCATACAGATTTAGGAAATACTCATTTGTATTTTTCTTTCTTTTCTTATAGTGAAATCCATTTGTTTCCTTCTGGAGAACAGGACCATTAAAATGGCACTGGGCTGATTAAGACAGTATAAAGTACATAAAACAAAGTGGAGTCACTCGTGCCAACTAAAATGGCTGTCCATCAGCCACGACACTTTGGTTTGAGAGAGAAACTAAGTCAGTCGACACATCTGGCAAGGAGATGCACCCAAGATATCTGCATGTGTGATCAGAACAGCCCTGTCTACAGAATGGATAGGCACCTGGGCAAATTCCCCACTTGGCATCAGGGGTGCCAAGACATTTATCAAAAAGACTCAGACCCAGAGGGTGGAGTACACCACTTTCAAGGTATAATTAAGGCAGGTTCCAGACCACTGGGGAGACAGCCAAGCGCCACACACCAGAGTGTGGCTCCATGCCATGCTGATCTCCTCGGTATCAGCCACCAGAGGCCCTGCCCTGCTGGACTGGGGACTTTGTCTGCCCTGCTGTCCACCTGGCTCCAGACTTCCTTTCTTGTAAGACGCTTACAACTCCCCTGCCCACTGTGTTGTCTCTGGATCTTCAGACTGAGACTCTGGGACTCGGATTCATTATCCTCCATTGATTGCTGTGTGTGTGTTATATTTCTCTTAGATTGTTAGAGTGTGAGCAGGATATTAATGTATGTTGATGCTCTACTTTGAGTGAACCTGCATTCAAAAAAAAGCTGAGTGACTAGCATAGTCACCTTGTGTGACTCTTGTCTATTTCTTGGTGCTGGGCTGCTCAGCAGGAAACTAGCTGAGCAGTTGCCTGGCTGACTTACAGGAAAAAATGTTCCATGAAACTATTCCTGTGACACTCCTCTCTATGTTTATCTTGAGAAGAGATCCTTTTATTATATTTTCATAGCTTCAGTTAATACTCAGATTTAGAGTTACAAACAGCATGATAATATTTATAATTCAAGCACTCTAAATATCAGGCATCTCCAGTTTGTGGAAACAAATCACTCAGAAGTAACCACCAGACACCTGATGGGAAATCCTGATGCTCTGGAAACAGAGAGGCATCCAGAGAACAAGAGCCATGCCCAACTGGACCAGACTTGTGAGCACCTGTGAGAATTGCCCTGGGGAGCTTCCTAACTGCTATGGAATATTTAGAGACACTGAAACAGCTGCCCAACTGTGTACTTGGATTTGCAAAGAGGAAGATAGCACCATGGAAAAATTACCACAATTGAATTAGGAGTTTTCTGATAGACTTGAGATTTCCAAGGGAACCAGACTGGAGCTATACAAAATAGGTCCTCTGAGATCCCCCAAATCAGCATTCCAGAAGAATCTTGGCCCAATCAGGCGTAGCTAGGTAGCTGGGCCTGGATTTTAGGGAGTGAATCATAGTTCCATGAATAGGTTGAGGCTGTGTTTGACCACCCACAACATAGAGTCTTCCCATCCCCATACCCTTCTGCTTACATTCAGATGGCCCTGTTTCCCCATTGTTCACAGAACCACATGCAGCCTTCCATGTAAACCCAGAGCCCAATGGCCCAGGAGTTCCATGAGCTACAAATAGTGAGCAGGAGAATGTGAGTCGGTCAGTAGAGGAGACACAGTCCTATAGGAGGCCTACAGAGCTATGAGTTGCAGCCCTGGTCACATGCTTGAACCTTTCACATTCTGTAGGTCCCCAGAGAGACTAATTAGGAGGTGGCTCCAAGGATAAGTAGGGACTACCTGCTAAGCAAGGCAGTACAAAAGGAACTGGGTATTTCAGGTTTATGGCATTTATTTATGTATACATTTTTCCTGACCTTCAGGTAAACCCCAGAAAAATCTGTATTTCACATTCACTTAATAGGGGTTTGCTGAAGATATGATGCTAGGGAGATTTTGGCTAAGGCATTGGGAAGAAGATTTGGGGAACAAGTTGCATTTTATAGTAAGCATTTTTCGAGGAGCTTGGTGGCGGGGGTGGGAGGAGTTGAAGGAAGGCTGGAGGAGAATGGGATCTGATGTCTTGGGCCTGGCCAGATCTCCTCAGCCTCCCAGTGGCCAAAAACTGTAGGTAGATCTTTTAGAGCTGCACAATCTACTACAAAGCTGCTCACTTACTTAGGCTCATGCCCACAGCAGAGGTAAACTATATAGATTAGGCCCAACTGAGAAAACAGTTGGAGTCCAGAATCTCTCTTGGGAACGTATGCTTCTCCAGCATTGGCCCAAACACAAGAAGAATAAGAAATTGCTCCAACATTTCAGTTCATTATTTATCATCTGACTTCTCCAACCATTAATCAAATATTACCTGACACTTATATAACACTTACAAGGACAGTGCCATTTTAAATATGTTATCCCATTCAATATAAAACAACGACCCTATGGCTGTATCACACACAGTCTCCAGTTTAAAAGGAAATTGAGGGTTAGAAAGATTAAGCTACTTGCGCTAAGTTACACAGCCAGCAAGCGATGGTGCTTGGATGTGAGCCTGCTCACAATACCCACACTTTCATGGTATTCTTCTAAAGGTTATCTAAACTCTGGTGTTTTCCCCTTTATCACAATGTTCTCCTCACATCTCTGCTTAAGCTATTTCATTTTCTTTCAGGGAGAATAAAAAAAACACACTTGACTTGAATCTACAGGACAAAGAAAGTAAATTGCTTATCTCCCCAGGCAAGAGAAACAGAAGAAAAAATAAACAAATGGGACTACATCAAACTAAAAAGTTTTTGCACAGCAAAAGAAATCATCAACAAAATAAAAAGAAAACCCACAGAATGGCAGAACATGTTCCCAGTACATACAATAAGGGGTTAATATCCAAAATTTATACAGAACTTACAAAACTCAACACCTAAACCCCAAACAATCCAGTTAAAAAATGGTCTGGGAACTTGAACAGACATGTCTCCAAAGTGAACATATAGATGGCCAATAGACATATGAAAAGATGTTCAACATCGCTAATCATCAGAGAAGTGCAAATTAAAACCACAATGAGATACTATCTCACACCTGTCAGAATGGCTATCATCAATAAATCAACAAACAACAAGTGGGGAAGAGGATATGGAGAAAGGGGAACCCTTTTGCAGTGTTAGTGGGAATGCAGACTGGTGCAGCCACTATGGAAAGCAGTGTAGAGATACCTCAAAAAATTTGAAATGGATCTGCCTTTTGACCCAGAGATCCCACTTCTGGGAATATATCTGAAGGAACCCAAAACACTAATTCAAAAGAACACATGCAACCCTATAGATTCATTGCAGCATCGTTTACAATTGCCAAGATATGGAAGCAGCCCAAGTGTCCATCAACAGATAAGAGGACAAAACAACTATGGGACATTTACACAGTGGACTTCTATTCATCTGTTAAAAAAAAGAAGAAAAGTTTACCCTTTGCAATAGCATGGATGGACCTGGAGAACATTATGCTAAGTGAAATAAGCCAGTCAGAGAAAGACAAATACCACGTGATTTCACTCATATATGGAATCTAATGCACAAACTGAACTAACAAGTGAAACAAAGACCGACTTATAGATGGAGAGCAGATAACAGTTAATGGGGGAGGTTGGGGGTGAAGGGACTGAGTAAAAAGGAAAAAGGACTCAGGGACGTGGACCACAGTGTAGTGATTCCTGGGGGAGGGGAGTATAGGGGACTAATTGGTAATGGAAAAAATATAATAGATTAAATTAAAAAAATAAAGTAATTGCTTATAACTTAAAACCACATCTTCATATTCATGAACTGATGGCTTTTCAAACTCACTCACCATAATATTATGTTTGGCATATTTCATATCGAGCATCGCTCCCAGGTAAGTAAAAGTACCACGGCAATGGGAGCTGGCCCTCTGCAGTCATGCGTGTGGCTTCATTTTCCCTCCTGTCTCCATACGAATTAGATCACTACTACAGTGAGCTAGGAGAAGGGTTTTGCTCTTTACCTGTTGCCGAACAGGTCAGTGAATTACTGTGAGACATCCTCCTCTGTGCCCAGTTAGTGCTCTTTTCCAAAGAATCAGCTGTTTAGGACTGCCTTAAGCCATTCTGCTGAAGTCAGAAAAATGGGCATTGTTTCAGGTCTGAACTAGGAAAGAAATGATTCATGTCCCCACTGAATGTGGTATTTATTTCAGTGCAATTAAAAAATATTGTCTAGACTGCTGCTTCATGTAAGCAATTGGTTTCACTTTGTGGTTGGTCTATGCAGTTGCAACTTTAAGGGATATCAACATCTTAATGAATTGAAATCAAATGAAATTTGATTATGAAGAGAGCCTAGATAGCCATTATGAGTAAAAAATTATTTAAATGGGAAGTGCTAATATTCACAATATAAATTTGCTAATTGTCATTCTGTGGCAAATATCATCACAATAATGATACTTACAGTTACATTATGTGGTGAATAAGCATTAGGAAATTTGGTCATAAAGTAATATATTACCATTATATATTTTTCTTCAAAGCTATTAAAATCCTTTATATTGGGAAATGTCAATGCTATGTAAGTGTGCCAGCATTTGCGAGTGCTTTGAAAATAAAAAATCCCATTTTAAAGGGGAAAACAGGTTTCTCTGTTTTGATTTTGATTTCACAAACAGCTTTTAAAATGTTTAACAGTAAACTTACTGTAAAACATTACACCCTGTTACCATTAATAGTAATGGCAATAAATGGGCTTTTGGGGAGTGACCCTGTAATCTGTAAAAGTGACTTTTTGTAACTCATAAACCAGGCTCTGTCCTTCAGGTGTAAGTGTGTCTCCCCCATAAGAAAAAAATGTGGAGGATCCAACAACTTTATGGTCCTATAAAAACTTTATCTATATATAAAAAGAGAAAGAAAATGTATACAGCCACACAAATACTTAGAAATTTTCTGTAACAGTGTGGGTTTCATTTGTGGGAGCCAGGGAGTGTTGCATTATCTTTGGTCTTGATTTATTACCACTGCCTCACTCCCACCTGACTCTGAATGTGTAAGTGGCTCATGTTTGCTATTACACGATGGATAACAATCAGTAATCAGGGTTAGCAGTTCTGGGTCTCTTCTGTAGTTTACAGACATCATGTTATATCCCTTATCTAAGTGTTTGAGCACTTTAAAATAAAAACATTCATTTCATTTTCATCCTGAAGTATAAGTGGAAACTCCTGTGGGAATAACTGCCTATGTGGGAGGAGTTCAACACACAACTCCCGCACAGCCAGCATCGTGCCCATAGAGCACCGACTTGTCTTAGAGACTATGTTCAAATGAGAGCATTTCTGTCCCACTTCCAGTTCTTTGTAAACGGTAAATGTAAATTGGATTAAAGGAACAGTAGTAAAGTCAAGTCTACTCTTTATGGTCATGAAAACGTATCATAATTAATTTTGCCAAATACATCCTGAATACCTTTATTCATTCATCGAACACTTATTGATGGCATACTAGGTAACAGGCACAGTTCTAGGGAATGGGTATATGGAGATAAAAGCTGTAGTTCTGTTACTGGCTTCAAAATGCTTCAATATTCAGGCTAAGTACATTAATAAAGGAATACAAAAGGGCCAAAAGGAAAACCCACGAAAGTTACTTAAATGAGGTGGGTGTCAAAGGAAGCATTCTCAAAGAAGATTGTGCCTGACCTAGATTTAAATTGGAGAAAACAAGCATCTACTAAGAGTTATTTTGTGTGGTGAGTGGTATAAGTGTGTATAAAACAAAATCATAATCCAATCCCTTTACTCAGTAGTTTTCTTCTTTTCTATGGTTCCATACATGTAAGTCATATTACAGAACTGAGGTCAGAGCAAAGGGGGCAGAAGGGACTCAGGTATTTCTACAATTGTTCTGTTAAGTTTTCTGGACACGCCCAATGGCCAGGTAGTGGATTTCCACAGGGATGCAGCAGGTCATAGAGAATTTCCTGACTGTTACATCTGGTTAAGGTCTCAGATTAGCCCCACACTCTCTTCTTCCCCTGGCTGATACCTCTTTACCCCTTAAGCCTCAGTTTAAACATGACTTTCTGTAGGAATTCTTCTCTAACACACCCTAATGGTTTGATTATCGTTAGTCATCTAGTAAGTAATTCCACCAGCTCACCATTTCCAGGTACAATTTTTCACTTGCAAGGGGCCCAATGAAAGTATATGATTATCTGTCCACTGGGCTGTACACCTGACACTGATACAAAACAATATTAAATGTAAATGGTAATTAAAAAAATAAAAAAGAGTTATCTTGAAAAACAAGCAAAGTATGGGTATTTAAGGTAGATGGAACAGCATGTGACAAGTGAAAGAGGTGTAGCAGACCAAAAGAAATTTGATCTTAGTGTGATAATAGTGTGCAAAGAAGGGCCTGATGTCCTGATGTTGGGGAAAACAGATGGAGTTAGGAAAGACCTGATGGTGAAAGACTTTGCCATGGTAATGAGTTTGGGTTTTATTGCAAGAGAAAAGGAAATAGTTGTATTAAAAATTTTGCAAAGAGACAATACGATCTAAAAAAAGTATGCTTTTTAGAGCTTTATCTCTGACATGATTATGAAGAATGGGTTTGGTAGTAGTAGGTTATTATGGGATACTATATGAGAAGTAAGGACCCATAGCAAGGCAGTGATGGGGACGTGAGCATGGAGAAGACTTGGTGAGGGACTTGGTGACCTTTTGAGTGAACGTAGCAAGGGAAAGGTACAGAATGAATTACTCTGAGGGATCCTAGTGTTATTCACAATGGTAGGAAACATGGAAATAAAAGCCATTGTGATGGGGAGTGCTGAGTATTAACAGATGGATATCCAATGACTCTGGTTAATTATAATTACACAACTGGAGCTCAGGAGACTATTTGAGATGGAAATATGGTTTAGGGATCTTTGGTCTGTAGGTCTGAATATAATCATCCAGGGAGACTGCATAGGGGAAAAAGAAGTAAACAAGACCAATGACACATGAATTCTACATAATAAACAGAGGTAGACCTAAAAGTAGAAACTGAGGAATGGCTAGTCAGTAATGCTAGAAATGCTAGGAAGTAGTGGTTATGCATGGAAATCAGAGAGTAGAGTTTTCAAAACTAGAAAGAGATCATTTGGTAAATGCTGTAAATATTTATTGGTAAGAAGAAGATGATAGCTGGTCACTTTAATTATGTTCAAAAGTACGATGATAGCATGAAGACTGGAGTTGGTAAAGGAGATGAGAAACAAAAACAAGAGGCTGAATGTGGATAATGTACCCCAGAAATTTTACAAGAAGTTTGTCGTGGTGGGGACCCCAGTAGAATATACAACTCCATGGTGCTAGGAATGTGTGCTCTCCAATGTACTTACACTACTTACACCTATGCCTTAAATGCTAACTAAAGGGGCAGACCGTTTGACAGCTTCAGACCTACTTGTCAACCAGTTGTATGAATCCTTTCATGTTACTATAGCCATTCCTACACATGCAGTGCATTTTACTGAGAAATAAAAATATAGCCAACCATCAGGCACTTGGGCTGTGCATCTGGCAATCAGTTTGAAGGAGTTTTCCACTGAGTTGATCGGTAGTTGTGGTCTCTTGCAAGCCCATCCCTTGTTGCCCTTCAGTTCACATTAGTAACAAAGCTTGTTTAGGATAGTGTGTCCCTGAGCATGCAAAGCTCCAGGGGGACAACTTGAGTTTTGGATAAATGAGTTCCATTGAAGTTCAGTCTGGAAGTGGCTTAAGTGTCTTGCATGGGTGCCAAGAAGAAATTAAATGTGAAAAGAAGAGACCAGAGATATCACTGAGTTGTTTCTGTTTATTCAATGTATTTGTTTAATCTTTAGTAGTTTTTATGACAGGCTATGCCATCAGATGCTAGGCTGGGCAGGATCTGCAATAAATACAGTATTAAACAAAATAGATGAATAGCTGTGCCTTCAAGGAGCTTATATTTTAATGGGTAGAAGGAGAATCACAATAAACAAAACAAATAAGTAGAATATTGGGTATGGCAGGTGGTGAAAGACCTCTGGGGAAAAATTAAGTAGGAAAGGGATATTGGAATTTGGGTGGGGAGGTGAAATATTAAATAGGAGAGTCAGCGAAGGCCTCGCTGGGAGTAGCATCTGAGTAACAACTAAAATGGAAGGGTTAAGCCATGGAGATACCCGAAGAAAGAGTGTTTCAGGCAAGGACAAAAGCAAAACACACAAGGTAGGCAAGTGCGTGGCATCTCCTCAGCACAAAAAGAAGAACAACATGGCAGGTGAGTAAGATACACGAGGAGAGGAGTGAGAGATGACATCAGAGAGAGAAGGGGGCGAGGGAGCACAGCAGGACCCGGGCCATTGTAAGGACCATGTTGAGTGATTTCGAACAGGGAAAAACTGCTTCTGAAATTTTAAGGGGCTTTTCATTGAGAAAAGGGATCTTAATATTAAAGAATATCAAATCATTCTGCTATCATTCTACCCTTTCTTTTGAGGGTGATGCTTCTACAAATTACCTTCCTGATCCTCTTAGTCCCATCAGAGAAAGCCTTCCTTCTCAAAGATAAGAGAAACTGACCACACACATCTCTGAGAATGAAGTGGCATCTTCAGAAGTTACATTGACACCAGTCTTTGTGCCATCTAGAAAGGTCGATGGTAAGAATAACATGGAACTTTGAAAGAAACTTTTCCAGAACTAGAGGAGAGAGTAATGCACTAAAATCAGTTCTGTTTTTCGTTTGTTTTTAGCAAAATATTCACTAAGAAAAAATAAAGCTTTCACATGCAAAATTTTAAGATACCACAAGACCTTCACTCCCTTGCAACTAAAATATTACCAAATAAATATCATCTCCTGAAATGAAACATGGTTTTTTTGGACAAAGAAGGAGAAGAAACACCAAAGAAAATAACCTATCTGTGGATCCACATTATTGGTGTAGCTTTTAGTTGCCTTCTTGAATATCCTTGAAGTGGTCTTTTCAACTGGAGTTTATGTATTACATTGGTTCACAGAAAGGTAAAGAATGAGGATAGTTAAGTAAAAATAATGTGTCACCACTAACTCAGTGGTGGTCTCACCTATTAGAATCAGTGTATGATTTCATCCTGACTATGCTGTGAACTAGCATCTTACTATTTAAAGTAAATACTATCTACCATTTACTGGATCTTAGTTTTCTCACCTGCATAGGAAGCAGTTGGATGGATAGCAACTATAACTGTTTTTCTTAAAGGTATCTGTGAAAATCAGCTGCCATGGACAAAGTTGAGTCCAGGTTCTCAAATGAGCTCCATGCTCAATAATTTGTTAGGATCATCTTAGATGTGTAGTCATCATCTGTAGATGATAACTACATAGTACTGTACTCCATATCCCCCTTTCTGTTCCCACAGACACTACACACAGATCACAATACTTACCGCTATTGAGTCAATCAGAATTCAGGGAGGGTCAGAACCTTTTTAAAAATTTATGTTTGCATAGTAATGTAGACAATCATGACCAAATAATTAGAGATGGCACTCAAGTTGAAAACAATTTGCTACCTTATCATTAGGGGAACAACTATATTGAAGTCAGCTGTTCCTAGTATAGCTAGGAAAAGCACTTGCATCTTAGCCAATTTCTCGCGTCCCTAAAGGGCTCTAACATATCATCAGTTCCACCAGCATAAAGCAGTTGCTGGTATCCTGGGCATAACCAAGATGGATCAATTAGCTTTTCAATCAAAGAGGCCTAAATATATAGCATTAATTTCCCTTCTGTATAAAGTCCCCTTGCATCCTGAGGGGAGATCCTTCTGTAAAAGAAACAAAATCAGACATTCAACAAGTAGAGAAATCAGTGACTTCTTCATCTTTGTGTCCCCACCTACTCACTTTCTTACTACCCATATCTACAGGAGCTTAGATCAAGAAATCTGTGTTTGTTTCAGTTCTAATGGAAAGTCCTCGCAATGTTATTAGATAACTGAGATGAATTTTAATCTGATGACAGCTTGTGACCCACAAATTGCTGTTTAAAATTAAAATGCACTCAAAATGAAACTGGCAAGACAACCACAATATTAAACTTGCAATCTGCTATGAAAAAAATCAAAAGTACTATATTAAATATTAATATAATTAATTTCTATATAGCATCTTGCAACTAAATCTGAAAAAGACAGACCTTCAATGCATTGTCTTATTAAATTCAAATTGGTTGATTTTTTTTTTTTTTTTGCAAATTAAAAAGTCGAACTAGATAGAGATGGATTGGTTTTCCTTTGGTAATATAACCTTTGGCTGAGCTCCAGGTAGAATCTAGTGCTACAGACTTCCAGGTTTCTCTTTTGATGAACAAAAGTCCTCTATTTACCTCATCCCAAATGTTCATCTACAGTAAATGTGGAAATGTTTTCCATTTGCTTAGTTGTAAGTTTATTTGTAACTTTTAAGCTATAATTATTCAAGATATATGATTGTATTAAATGTGATCTTTAGGATTATTTGTACATTAGTTTTAAAAAATAAGCACACTGATATTTTGGATAGATCATTTAAATCATTCCTAAACTCAATAAGAATTGAGGCATTTTTCTTAGTCAGTGAAGTTCTGTATTAGTACTATCATTAAACATTAATATAAGTGAAGCTCAACACAATGTGCGTATTTTCATCCCATACTTCAACATTAAAGAACTGTGTGTGGTAATAAAAGGATTCATTTCAGCTGTTTGCAAATAACTTAATGACCAAGTTGTAGTTATTTCTAGTTTTCAAAAGATGCCAAAGAACTATTGAAGTTTCCACAACATCATAATTATAACAATTAACATGTGTATTTGATTATAGCCTTAAGGTTCCTATATATTACTCATTTAAGGGCTTCACAATACATTAAAATAGCATTAGCTAGAAATAAGAAAGTACCATATTTCCTCCTCATTATTGCATACATAGAAAAAGACTCTCCCACTCTTTTTAAAACATAACACAAGAACTGCAATTTCACAACCATTATCCTCATTCATTACCCCTGGAACATAGTACATACTCATTAAATGGTAGTTGAAGGAATGAATGAATGTGTGTGATTGGATGACAAGCAAACTCAGGGAAAACAGTCTCTGGTTGCTACAGGATTACTTCATGGACAACTGCTGTCGCAGTAGGGTTCCTAAAATCTCTCTGCCATATTCTATTTTGGCTCATGTGCCTGTAAAAACGATAAAGGATTCAGTCCAGCAAGTCCTTGCATTACAAAGAGGTTGCATCTATCCAAAAAGCAGGGTCCATAGTGACATTGCATATAAATTCCCCAGGTACTTCCTAAGGTTTGCTTCCATAGGAAACCTGATATTGGTCCTGATGTCAAAGGTATTTATTTTATATTCAGGAGCAGTCTCATTGTGACTCTTGGCTAGACCTTATCAAACCTTTCCCAGGGACAGTGCCTACCCTGGGGGTCGTCAGCTTTGAAAGTGTGATTGGGTTTTTGTTCAGTGTCCTCAGACGCTGACCATGATGCTGAAAGAGAAGACAGAGTCTTATTTTAAACCTTTCTTTCCTCTTATTGGTTTAGAAAATTCGAGTGACAAGAGCAGGGGCCAAAGGAGCCTGGAGCGGCATCCTTAATGTGAACCATGTATTTCGATCTTGGGGCGGAGATGTGCTCCCTCAGGTTACAGCCAATGCATCCCTCTGAGCTCTGTGTAAACCAAGAGACCTTACAGATGTAGCTGCTGCAGTAGAAAAGGCTACTCCAGCAGGATAGGATGGCTTGTCTTTCTCCTGAAAAATTGGCAGTCAGGTGCATAGCCCAGAAAGAGGAGCAGTAAGTCTAGATGGAGGGGAGTGGAAAGGGAATCAAATCTATACTCATATTGCAAATGTTCACTATTACTCGTCCGAGGTAAGGAAAAATCAAGGGCTGATTTTAGCCTTAAGTTTTCGGCCCCTGTCTTCCAACAGGTGCATGACTCCCTCACCCTTCCCCTGATAGCACTGTCCCGCTTAGCCTCTCGGAGGCTTTCTTTGCGAGGCAAGCTTTTCCTAGAGTCCTTAAGCATGTGCAGTTTCCTCCCCATCTCATCCCCAGCTTCAGCTCTGCCTGGCAACCCCTTACCTGCAGCGTGAAGATTAAGAAGCAGGCACAGCGCAGGGAAGCCGATTGCTCTCCGCATAGTGTTTGCATGGAGAAGTGGAGGAGAAACTCCACCACGACCTCACTTCAGGAAAAGTGTTACCAGAACGAGCCACCGCCAAAAGGTCTTTGGGCTCCGGGATTCATTCGCAGGTCCTAGGCTGGGGTTTGCAAAACCGTCTGTGGCGCCGGCAGAAAGCCGCCCCAGCTTCGCCTCCTTAAGAGAGGGGAGAGGAAGAGGAATGAGTGGGGCGGAGCAGGGGGGAGGGGGCTGAGGCTCTCAGAAGCGGCTACTGCCTGGCCTTCAGGAAGCCCCGCAGCAGTGGTGGAGAGGGCGGGGGGAACTCCCGCGCCAGCCCGGGAGCCGGCTGCCCTCGGCCAGTGCAGCGCGAGCAGCACCCAGAGGAGCCGCGGCTACTGAGCATGCCCAGCGCTGCCCCGGCGCAGCACCTCGGTTTCAAAATGAAATTCCACTTCTCCAGGTCTTAGCGGCCACTGCAAGGGGAGCCGGCGCCTCGGCGGGTGTGCTTTTGGGGGCCGTGATTAAGAAGAGCCTGTCAAAAACCTGGGAGTGAGGTGGGGTTGGGTGTGTCTAAACGCGGGCATGATCAAGGGAACTAGACGAGAGTCCAAGAAAGCGTGCCAACCTCAAGACCCACCCTACTCCTTCTCCAGAGCTCAATTTACACATGGACAGAGCCCGCTGCTGGGACTTGACCTTCGCAGCGCGGCAGATTGACCAGCTTCTCAGGGTTGCATGCAGGAGTATAGGTGCCTTCTGCTGTTGAGCACCCCGGGCGGCCTGGGGAAATGTAAATGGGTATCCTGGGCGTGACTTCTTCCAAGTTTTCTCTTTTTGTTTCTTTCTCCTCCAGCTCAATCCCTGTATTTAAACTTTCTCCTTTCTGAAGCCCAAAGTCTATGATTATAATGACAGTAAAAAGTGAAGCCACACTTTTAGACTAATAGGATATATCCATGTAATTGAAGAAAAGAAGGCACCTTTTTGCTTTTCGGAGATACTTACCTTTAGTCTCTATTTTATTTCCTAAGGTGATAATTAATGGAATCACTTCTGTCAGGGCTCCTCCGGTGCAGCTCTTGGTCTCACTTGCCCCCATCGGAGACTTTGGATTGTGGGGATAGCCCCTGGTGTCCAACCTGCAGTCCGAGATGGCTATGAATGCAGCCCAACACAAACTTGTAGAATGACTTGAAACATTCTGAGTTTTGTGTGTGTGTGATTACATGTCACAATGTATTTACTGTGTGGCCCACAACAACTGTTCTTCTTCCAGTGTGGCCCAGAAATGCCGAAAGGTTGGACACCCCTGGATTGTTCCTAATCATGATGTCCTTGGACCAGACTTCTCTCCTTGAACTATCCCAGGAGCTCTCTGCTTCTGTGTCTTCATGGAATGCCGTTGTCCCTTCCTCAGTGGCCTCTACTTCCATCATCACCACACTCAAGCTTACTAAGGCCTAATGTTGGTCTCACATTTCCAGAAAGATCGGGCCAAAGTTCAGGTTACAGTGATATTTCTCTTTCACGTGTGTGTGCATACACAACATTAGCTCAATGTTGCCTTATATGTTTTCACAGCTATTTATTTATCTGTGGCTTCTCTTTGAACACAGTTGAAGGCTTCATAAGGGCTTCTGCATCTTTTTTTTTTACTTAAGTTGAATAAAGCTGATCTAGGCAAATGAAAGGTACTAATAAGTGCTTATTGAATTGAACTGCATATCTCATTCAATGCTTTCTTCGTCCATCCACTGTGAATTGGGACAGCTAATGGGAAGTATGCTACCCACAGGAGTTTAAATTAGACAAGATCTTATAGGATCTGAAAGCCTGGGCAGTATCTTGTTATGCTTTATTTCACCTCCAACACTGGGAGAAAGGGCTAGGAATCGCCTTTGGACAGGTGGGAGAAGGGGAGAATGAGGTGTATTTTCAATACCTAGACAGGTCTCCCATGCTGAAAACAGGTATATAGCTTCAGTCTCCCCACTCTTCTACCTCCTCACAAGTGTCCGTCGGGCACCATTTCTGTGACACTGCATTTCACCCCAAACCACCCTAAGCAGCAACCTCTTCCCCTACTCTGATTCATTTTTCCCCAATCTCCTTTCCCTATAGAATGTATCACTTTCTAATATACCAAAAAACCTACTTGTTAAATTTATCATTTATCATCTGTTTCCCTGCCCCTCCCCACCCCTGCTTCCTGCAGTGGAATCCCATCTTCCAAGGCAGAGATCTTTGGGAGTTGTATTCATTTATGTATTCCAGCTGATCAGAACAGTGCCTCTAATAAAATAGGTGCTCAAAAAACAAATGAAAAGCAATTCCTTGGTTAACTTCAGTACTGACCATTAACATAGTTCCTTGACATTCTTGATAAACAGATATTTGAGATAATTTATTTAGTTGTGCTTAATGCTTAGAAGAGAATCCCTTCTTGTTTGATCTCCAAAATATATAAATAATCCACACAACTCAACTCCAGGATGACAAACAATCCAATAAAAAAAATGGGCAAAGGGCTTGAACAGACACTTCTCCTAGGAGGACATATGGAGGTCTCAGAGACATATGAAAAGATGCTCAACATCACTAACCATCAGAGAGATGCAAATTAAAACCACAATGAGGTACCACTTCACACCAGTCAGAGTGGCTACCATAAAAAAATCAACAGACAACAAGTATTGGAGAGGATGTGGAGAAAAGGGAACCCTAATACATTGTTGGTGGGAATGCAGACTGGTGCAGCCACTGTGGGAAACAGTATGGAATTTCCTCAAAAAACTAAAAATGGAACTGCCTTTTGACCCAGCAATTCCACTGCTGGGATTATACCCGAAGCGCCCTGAACACCAATCCAAAAGAACCTATGCACCCCAGTGTCCATAGCAGCACAATTTACAATAGCCAAGTTCTGGAAACAGCCTAAATGCCCACCAGTAAATGAGTAGATCAAAAAGCTGTGGTATATTTACACAATGGAATACCACACAGCAGAAAGAAAGGTGCTCCTACCCTTAGCAATAGCATGGATGGACCTGGAGAGCATTATGCTAAGTGAAATAAACCTGGCTATGAAAGGGAAATACCATATGATCTCACCTATAAGTGGAGCCTAATCAACAAAACAAACAAGTGAGCAAAATAGAACCAGAGACATGGAAATAAAGAACAAACTGACAGTAACCAGAGGGAAGGAGGGAGGAAGATAATGGAGGAAAGAAAGGGAAGGGTCATCAAAGAATGTGTATAAAAGACCCATGGACAAAGACAGTGGGGTTGGGGGACAATTGAATGTGGGAGGTTGGGCTGGGTAGGGCAAGGGAGAGTGATGGGGCAGTGTGGAGGGGGATGGAGACAACTGTAACTGAACAGCAATAAAAAAAGAAGAGAATTCCTTCTTATCTACTATCTGGTGCTAGAATTTCTGCAGGATTTGGAGCTGAAGGGAAATAATCATAATAATTAATGTTCTCTTATTTTTCCTTCTTAAAAAACTTAATTACCAAACTTACAAAGGTAAGTCTTTAAGAAGAAAATGCACATACAGTAATGAAATAATGCTGCAGCTGTGCCCTGCACACCTTGCTTTCTTACAGATAATCCAACATTTTTTGAGGAGAGTTGCATTTAAAGTTTCAAATAATTTAATTGGCAGTGACTTTGCTGATAAGCAGTCAGCAATCTATTTATTTTGCCCAGAGGTACAGGTGGCTGAATTATTAACAGTGCCTGAAAATCCCCTTAACAGCAAAATTTTCCAAGATTTTCCAAAATTTTCCAAAATTTAACTAGACATACTACTACAATAGCTCAGCATGGTGAAAATAACCTTGAGTGGGCTGTAATTTTGGTAGCTGGACATTCATTATTAATTTATATGAAAAAGATAAAGGAACAAGGACACTTCATATTCCTCAGTGAGTCAATCTAATATACTTTCAATGGATTTGATCCCATGAAATATGAAGTCAAAAGACAAAAAACCAATTAGCCAATTAGTGAAAAAGTCAGCCCCTTAATGTTTGAGAAGTATTCCCTGTGGGGCCATGCACACTGCTTTTTCTTCTCTCTCTGATCTAATTGTAACGAAGGCAATTTGTGTTGTAGAGAAGAAGCTTGGTTAAAACACTGCACCGAGGTTCAGAAAGTTAGTTCAAATTCAGAGAAGCACAGAAATTAATATGAGACAGCCATGCAAGTGTGTACTGGCTTACAAAGCTGTGTCTGAAAGGAAATCATTTACATTTTGAAAGATAAATAGAAAATTCATATTGTATGGACCTTTTCTTCCCAGCAGATGTGTAATCTCTTTCTCATAAGGTGGTTCAGGGAGTATTTCTACAGAGAGAAGCCTGTTAGAGCCAGTTCTCAAACCAAATTTAATTGCTATGAGCCTTCATATTAACTTGACTATAAAGGGAGGAATATGATTCATCTTGGCCATCCTTTCTTAGTACAATTTGGTGTCCAACCCACGGCCCTCGGGCCACATGAGGCCCAGGATGACCATGAATGCGGCCCAACACAAAATCATAAATTTACTTCTAACATTATGAGATTTTTTTGTGATTACATATCACAATGTGTTTAATGGCCCAAGACAACTTCTTCCAGTGTGGCCCAGAGACAACAAAAGTTTGGACACTTCTGCTTTAAATAAAGAAATCGGATCTACTGACTGTTAGAGTTTTCTTTTTAAGTTACTCTGATTATTATTTAAATAATAATGAGAGCTAAGTGCTTCCTGTGTGCCAGAATCTGCTCTAAGCACATGGACATCTAGTTTAAACTTTATACTATCTTCACAAGACGTCACTATCATGATCTCATTTTAGAGAGGAGACAGTTGAGGTACAGAGAAGCAACTTGCCCAAAATCAGGTAGTAAGTAATCAATCAAAAGGTAAGTTGGTAGTTAGGATGCACAATCGGAGGACTTGATACCGAACCTTCACAGTGTTCTGCTTCAGATATGGTAAATATACATGTGTCCATTGTAACTGGCTCCCTGCAATTAGGAGCAGGACACGAGTTGCTGCTGCTAGATCTGGCAGTAAAGCTGTGTGGTGAGAAACACCCACAGGAGATTTTCTCCAAAAAGTTGAGACCCTGCTCATGGCACTGGACTCCAGGGTCCGGCATCCTGAGAATAAAGATAGCAAGTAAAATCATGCTTGGAAGAATCATGCCAGATGGATGACTAAAATAAAGTAGAGCACAATAGAAGAAATGATTATTCTATCATGCATGGGGGCAGAGGTAGGGATGGATAGCAGGCAAGAAGCTATTAGTGGAGAACAGTAAATGAGCTGTGCTGGCTGGGTAAGTAGTTCTGAACTGCCCTATATGAAGAGAGAGGCCATAGGACTGTGTGAGCTAAGGGGAGAGACATGAATAGTGAAATGGATTTCGGGAACTTTTGAACCTGTAAAATAGGTGACAGTGACCAACCTAGTTGAGGTTTGTATAGTGCTTACCCTGTCCTATCCTTTCTGGAGTTACTTTATCAATCCCAAAGTTGGTTTCCTTTTGTCTAAGCAATATCTATGTATAAGGGGGGAGAAAAGAGTAATAATTTATCTTTACAAAATAAAGAAATTGATGTGAATTAAGCCATTTGAAGGTGGAAGTTTTCAGAATAAAAAAGAAATAAATTGGAAATTCATAGGTGAAGATATCATGTATAGGTGTGTGAATTCACTAATTATTATTATTATTATTATTATTATTGTATTTTTCCAACCATAACAGGGAAGAACAATCTACCCTTTGCTATGAGCAGAGTGAAGAAACCAGTGAAATGACAAAGGCCACTAAGAATGGGGAGGAAAAGCACTAAAATTTATAAACTATGTATTATCACATTGAACCTTCACAAGAGCTCTGTGAGGTATTATTCTCCTCTTGTGATGGAGGAGGGAAGTGATGGTGAGGCTAGTGATTTGCCCATGGTCATGCAGCTGGTAAGTGAAGTTGGCACGGGAACTCAGGACTGGGGACTTAACACTATGCTGTTAACACCATGTCTCATGGCCTCTCTGATAAGTGGAAGGACTTCAAAGGCTTAAATAAAATATGCATTTTTAACCAAGAAATAGACTTCAAGAATGCTAATGACAATTAAATTTTACAACTTAACACAGCTCTACTTTTGTTAAGATTTATCTATTTGAAGTGTTTGATGCCCACACACATACACAGATACAGCAATATGTATTCTAAGGAAAAAATTAGATACCCAAATAAGATATATATATATATATATTTTTTTCTGTACATCTGTGAAATATGCAGCCCTAGCCAAATACAAAATATCAAAGACATGAAAGTTATGTATGAATACCTATCGATTCTGTTATTGGTTTATCATTAAAATTTTATTCAAAATGAAGTACAAACTTTCCCTGGAGCTATGTATTGTTTTGTCTTCTACTCTGGCTCTGTAAAGGTCAGATTCATCCAAGATGTCGGTAATAGATTTACAAACTGCTGACTCTTCTGCATTAGCTCTCTGCCCATCCCAAGACAATAATCAGCTGCACTTACACACCATCCATCATCCTGAGCAGCACAGATGTGAGAGCCCTCTATTATGGCTTAGACTAGCTCGTTGGGGCCAGTCAAATACATTCTCTGCAATGCTTGGTCATTCTTTTGGATTTCATTGAATGAGGCCACGTTGGAACAACTCATTCACTCTATAGCCCGAGACACTACGAATATCCTGGGAATGTATTTATGGCTTAATTAGATCATTTGATCTCTCTCTATTTCTGTTACATTAATTTCTCACATAGCTCGAAGATGCTGTAGAAGAACATCTTTCCAAAATGGGCCTTCATCCCTCTGACTACACACTCTTTGAAATGAAAAAGCACAGTTCAATGCTTCTCTTTGTCTTATACTTCCTTCTTCCCCTCATTCTGGCAGCTGTATTTCTACAGTAGAGAGGGTATGTTCATCAGTGTATGTTTTGGAGTCCAGAAGCATGTTTAGATTAAAATATTCCTTTGTGAAAGACCTGTATCTCTACAACATAGAAGGAAATCTTACTAAAAATGACCACTGATTATAACATTACCACTGATATAACCAAATGTCTAAACAGTAACCTGTCTATGACAGAATCCTTGTGTGCTGGGTAGCAGTAGTATCTTTGTTCAGTGAATGTATCAGGAAATATTATTTGAAGCCATTACAGTGGGGTATGCCATATTACATATATTCCAAAAACAATGGAGTACCTAACTTGCTGACATTTCATTGATATATCATTTGATTTTAAGTAGTATATATTAATGAACCAGGAAGTATTTTTGGTAGTTTGGACTCATTACTGAGCAAAATAGACAAAGGTTCTTGCTCTCAAGATGCTTGCATTCTAGGAGGAAGAAATATACACTTAACAATAAATATAAGCGATAAGTAAATTACATAGTTTGGTGGAAGTTGACAACTGCTATGGGAAAAGGAAAAAGTAGATAAAAGTAAGAGAAATTAGGGGAATGGAAATGGGGGAAAATGTGAATTAAGGAGTTTGCAGAATTAATTAAGGTCTTTAAGATAAACCATAGAGAAGGTAAGCGCTGACCAGAGACTTGAAGTTGGTGAAGAAGTTATGAAAGCAATTACCTGGTTGAAGAGCTATCCAGAAAAAGAGAACAGCTACAGCAAAGGCTCTCATGATTCCATAGATATCTTAACTTATCTGGAAAACTAAAGGCAGAAAAACTTTCAGCACACTTTCAAATATACCATGTACAGAGATATATAGTTGAAAAAAATGCCAAATTAGACAAACTGAATAATTCTTTACCAGAGATTTTTATTAATTCAAGTTGCACTGATTTCTAGTTACAATAACATGACTGTGCGAATCACAAAGACTCAGAGATTGTAGCTACTCAAGACCAACTGATACGCTACTCAGAATTCCATTCTTTAGTTCCTGTTTCTGGTATAAAATAAACACCTTATTTATATAGAAGTGTGGGTGCATAATTTGGTACTTTATCTTAAGAAACTTACAAAAAAACCTTTGTGAATTGCCCTTCTACTGAACTATTAACAAAAAATTCAATCCAATATATTATAGATGAGAAATCTAAGCAGGGAAAGAACAAGAAACACAGCCTAGCAGCAAGAACTTTTGTATTCTCATGGTCTTGCTTGGCACATGGCATTAAAACACTTGGATTAGGTATTGTCCAAATGCTGGAGAATAAAGATTTCACAAATTCCCTGTGTCTTAGGGTAGCTCAAGCAAATAATTTAGATTATTTGTTGTTTGGGGATGGACTAGAAGGTAAGTCCACTTTATGTTTTAATAACATGTTTTTCTTATTTAATTCCATGTGATTAGTGGCCACAAAAATACTACTTTGATGTTACTACAAATAGAAAGAAAATATAAATTATCCCTGTTGCAAAGAAGTCATCTGGATCCTCCAACCTTAGATATCCTCTAGAAAATAAAAGCAGCTCTGGAGCCTGGATTTTGCTTGCAGAACTGAAAAAGAAATCCTATCAGACATTAGGTTTGTGCCCAAAGTGATGATCACAAAGGTTGGAATGCATTCCTTTCAAAACCAAATGTAGTTACAAATTTGGTGAAAAAATTAACTATTTTTGAATGAGTCACAAACATAATTAGATTTCATTTCAACTTTACCTCACTATTTCTAGAAAGTGGGTAATTTTTTTCATATTTCTGATGTTTTTCTTTATTGAAATTAATTGCCTTCAGTCTGAAGCTGACCTTTCTCAACCAAAAGTAAGAATATCCACTGAACAATAGACAATACAGAAAGAAAGAAAAAAGTGCCCGTGGATTCCATTAACTGGTGTCAAACACAGTTAATGTTTTGGTAAATCTAGTTTCCCTCTACTTTCATCCTTCGGCTATAAGTGTCTACACAGGCATGTATTTATAATTGTTAATTTTAACATAATTTTTATGTCACTGTGATCATACTATTATGGTAGAATGAACAGCCATAGGGGAAATAAAAGCAGGGCCCTCACCATTGCAATCTAACAAAGAGCTTAACACAGGAGGTTAAAAGCAAAGGAAGGTATGTCTCACCCATTGGCCCAGTAGATTTGAGCCTTGTTCAATAAGGGTGCCAGCCATTCCAAACAACATAAATAAATTGTGATAGTGCAGAGAGGAAGCCCTTGAAAGTCTGTGTGTATCATCTCCACCAGCAGGGAGGAGGAAAACCCTGAGACAGTGTATTCATTCCAAGGCCTGGAAGGGGGAAGGGGAGGGGTCTATAGTGCTCAAAGAAAGGACCCATAAAACAACTTTGGTTAACTGCCTGCCTCCTGACACATATGCAAAATGAACAAATAGAGTCTGGAGCAAGATAAGGATTCAGGTTAGAAACCCCACACATACCTACATTTGGGTAGTCACGTCTCCCCAGGGGGAAGCTGGCACCACCCTTACCTGTCAATCAAAATGTAACTCCCTCATTCCTATCCTGTCAACCATATAAGTCCTTAACAAAGGACTTGCTCTCTTGGCCCCCTTGGCCCTTTCTTGCCACACTGGGGACCCCTAGCCAGCCTGCTTCTGTCGGGGCTGTGGGGGATCCTCTGGCCAGCCAGTCTCTAGCCACTGCCTTTCTTAGCCACCTGACCTCTGGCCACCCAGGTGGTGGCCACTCAGCTTCTGGCCACCCTGCTTTTGCCACCATTTCTCTGGCAACCCTTGCTTTTGCTCTCCCATGAGAACTTAGCAGTAATAAACTTTGCTTGCATGGTAGTAGGCTTGCTGATCTGTAATTCTTTACTGCGTTGGCAAGAAGAACAAGGGTTTCTCTGGTAATAATACTATGGATCTGAAAACTCTTTCTTTACCTAATAGTATTGTGGGAACATATTTCCATGTCATTATTTTCAATTGTTGCAAAGCACTGAACTATAACATTATATTTTTGACTTTTTGGTTTGTAGAGCTTTTCCTCAATCAATGGCACTGCTTTAGAAGAGCAAGTAGAAGCATTCAAATGATGCTCACTTATGCCCTAAAACATTTGAACACATGCATGGGAAAATGAAATTCATAACATTTCTTACATGGCAGTTCTAACACTGGTGAAGCCATTGTCCAATTAAAAAAAAATTTTAAAGTGATAAAACCAGGTGTGAGAAATGGGAAAGAGGGATTCTGAGTTATATCTCAACAAATAAAGAAGAACCTAAATGTGTACATTGCAGTCAGGTCCCTGCCTACCCTAAGACTGATGGCTAAAAATGGGGAGGGGGAGAGGAAGTGGGGCACCAGATAAGAGAGTGTTTTTCTTCCCTTTTTTTCTCATCCCTGAATAACTAGTTGAATGAAGGTATCACAAAATAAAATACTATTGGGTAAAAAGGGTTGTAAAATGCATTGTATAAATAGGAGTTATAAGTAATTGTGTTATTTCCCTTTTTTAAAAATTATTTTTCTTTACTTCTGGTCTATTTATTTAAAAACAAACAAACAAACAAACAAACAAACAAACCATCTTAGCAATACAGCTATGCCCTCACCCTATTTCTTCCTCCTTAAATGTAATGACTATCATGTGAAAACTAAAAAATAGTTTATCATTTCAAATCATGTTTTTAAACATTTTTATAGGTATCCATAAACAATATGCAGTAATTTTGTATTTTATCAATAAAATTTGCTGTCATTATATCTCATAAAGCCAAATTGTTTCCACTTTTTCCCTTGTTGCAATTATTTTATTTCACTTTAATACATACTTGCACATATTTTCCAAGAGCATTTACTATAATTCCTCTAAGGTTCAGGCATAAAAGTTAAATTGCTCACTCATAGGCTATAACCATCTTTACCTTAATCTCAAATCACCAGATTGCTTTATGTAGTGTTGGTAGCAATTTGCATTCTCAGCAGAAACAGATAAGAGTACCAATCTTTCCATAGTTTCACCATACATGAGTATCAGACATTTTCTTGGTTCCTGGTATATTGAGTAATTTCAGATTTTATCCTAAACATTTTGAATGCTATGGTCTAAAACTTTTGAGTTCTGTTAAAATCCTCTGGGCAATGTAAGATTAATGTTAAATACAGTTAAGACTACAAGTTCTATCTTGCCTTCTGGTCTTAGTAGTGGTTTCAATGTCAATTCAGTTGTTGAAGTTTTTGCTAAGCTGCTTTGGATCTGTCCCATGTATTCATTACTAAGGAATTGGCTGTGATGGTTGGTAGTTTAAATTGTATTTCAGCTCTGAAAGCCTTCGGTATACTGTTTTGCACCTGTTCAATACATGCATACCTCAAGGATCATCAGGAGCCTTTGGCAGGGTCATAACATAAAATTAGAGAGGTACATTCTTCTCCTTTTCTTGAGTCTGTTCCTACCATCTATGATTTGGACATTAGCTAGATTTGGGGGAAGAATTTATACACATTGTTAGGGGCTCCCTATTTCTTGTTCTCTCTCTTACGGGGTTCTTTCCTGGTGTTCCAGCAGCATAAGTTGCCCCAAACTCATCCCCTAGTTCTCTGTTGCAGGAGAACTGAATGTTTCTTAATGGAGCTCCAGCTGCCCCACTAATGCTGCAAGAATGAGTAAACTCACTCTAAGTCATTTTCCTCAAATATCATTTCTCCTGTACAATCCACCTACTATATCTTCTCTTTAGTGCATTAAGTTTATCTTTTTGTGTCATTTTTTCAGTGTTTATAGTTATCTATGAGAACATTGATCTAGTACCACCTTTCCAAAACCAGAAGTAAAACTCAGAATTTTTATACTCCTTATTTATGACAGTCCCTTGCTTGTTCCAAGTATACATAGAGGTCTCTCATTTTCCAACTGTCTGACTTACTTAAGGTTTATATGATTTGTCTATTTTGGGAATTAAAACCCAATGTCCCAGCTATTACAAAATATGATAACTTCCTTAATGTTCTCATATTCTGTACCACCACATCCACCATTATTCTAAACCTCTTCTTCTTCCCTCAATGTCAAGTTGTGCTTGATGTCCTGCCTTTTATTTCCTTGTTATTTTTGTCATTGGAGATACTCTTTTTTAAATTTTAAATTTAGCTACATTTAAAACCCATCAAAATTTATTTGGCACTCCCAGATATTTTCTAACAGAAGGCTTAAGAAGTTAGTTTAGTCCACCATTTGTCAGAAAGACAGCATTATTTTTGCCTTTATTGTATTGTTCTTCATTTCAGTATGCTCTGAAGCAGTGACATTATATATACTTGCTATTAAAACCACTGTCACTTGGCAGAAATGACTATCATGGTGATGGTGGTGATTATAATTTTTACTTAAACATCCTTATCATCACAAAAAAATGGGAGGATTTCTTTTTCTCTCTTGATATTCTGTTCTACAGAAGTGCACTATGTAAGGTGTGGCTCAGAGAGATCACCATGGTCAACCATGGCTCGTGTTGTCGTTGTTACATAAGCACCAGCATGAAATCAGGTGTAGTTCACTCAGCATTAAGAATCTGAATCAGGAACATGTTTTTTCTTTTTGAATAGTCCTGAGGAGCTCTTTAAATATATTGAACAGATACAAGAAAGCGAATCTAGTTCATCATTTCCTTCTGCTTGCTTAATAGGCCTGAAGTAGCTCCCTAAAATTAGCCATAGCTGCAATCATAGTTATACCTGCTAGGCTGAAAGGGGCTAAAAGCCTTTCAAAATCCAGAGTAAATTAACTTAAGTGTGAATGTTTGCGAGATGGAGAAAGCTAACAATAAACTGTATTTCCTTGATCATTTTGCCATTTGTTTGACAAAAACAAGACAAAACAAAACAAACCTGCTAAGGTAGTTCAGTTAGAACATCATCCTGATATGCCACGGTTGCAGGTTCGATCCCTGGTGAGGGTACATACAAGAATTAATGAATGAATGCATAAATAAGGGGAACAATGAACAGATGTTTCTCCCTCTCTCCTTCCCTCTCTCTCTAAAATAGTATTATGTTGCGCGTGGGTCACCGGCTAGCAGTGACCACGAAACGCTGTGGATGGCTCGACAATAAACACGCGAGAAATAACAACATGCACAGAGACAAACTAGTTTCTGTGGGGAAGTAGGGACAGAATGGCCACCCCCCCTAGTGGGGAGCGCGCTGATTTACCATCCATACCTGCTTTTATTAGGCTCATTTTGCATAATAATTCAGGTAAAGTACAGTACTCATTAGGGGAAGTAAGGAACTATAGAAAACAAAGAACTCTGCCGGTCTATTGAGTTGGGAGTCAAAGAGCTGTAAGGCTGAGGAACAAAATAACTTCCTCCTAAGACCCTTCTCATTCAACTGAGAGCGTTCTTAACAAAGAAGGTTTCACAGTAATTTACATGTTCTTTCTTAGGCCTGATCACCCCGGGAAATCCGCACTTCCCAGTACCGAGCTGTACCACCCTGTCATTGTTTTAGGCTTAGGTGGAGCATGGGAACTAAGGCCACCGAGAGATAAGGAGATTTTCTTCCAGACGCTGAGAACTCAGACTTTGTCAAAGCCGAGGAGTGAGGGTCCATCACCCCCCTTTTGCTGCAGCCCCCCCAAGTCCTTCTTTTGGGGGCCTCCCAAAGTGATCGTGCCTGGCTTAGGTCATTCCCCCCATGGGGAATCTTACCCGTCTTTGGCTAACCGACCAAGCTTTTTGGGGTTCAGTTATGAATAAAGCAGCATTCCTGCCAGGGAGATAAGCTTTTGTCTCCTTGCTGGCTTACGGTTCCAAGGGCGTTCCCTTAGCCTTAGCTAGGCGGGGGTTTCAGCTTCTGATACCAGTCAGGGCGGTTCCCAACAGTATTATAGCTAGAACAACAAAAACATTTGTTTTTTCCTGGGTAAAGGAGAGAAAAGAAATATATATACTATACTTTAATTACAATTATATCTATTGTAATCAATTTTTTATTTTGTCTGGTGAGTCAAATCATAGCCCACTTCACCTTTCCTTTAATGTCAAACTTAGATTCCATTTCCTGCATGAAATCTTTGTCTACTTCTTAGCTTATACTCATCTCTCCACTCCCTGACTCTTTTGGCCTACTGCATGTACCATCCATTGGGAAGTTCTCATGTGAGCTCCACAGGAAAGATGTCCTCTCTTACTCATGGATATTCTTGGTGCCTGGCACAGCACCCAACACACAGAACACTTGTCACACTGCATTGTAAATTTCCGATTGCTCCTTAGTTCACTCCCAAACTAGACTGCAAACTCCTTGAGGGTAAGGATTATGTTTTATTAGTTGTCATATCCTCAGTGCCTGTCATAATGCCTGGTATACCATTGGCAATCTCAAGCATCTTTTGAATATATAATATATGTAATACTGATGCACATAAATGCATACATTATGTATGTGTATCTTTATGAAACATGCAATATATGTAATTAACTAGAGACTATGAAATATCTCACATCTTGATTACACTGGTAAATTCCTTCAGATTAAGAGCCATACCTTATTCTTCTCCTTATATTTATCCTGCAATCATCAGAAATAAATTCACCAAGCACTTTTAAAATTGAATAATAAAAATATAATTATGAGGAAAACAAAATTTAAGTCATGCTCCATGTATCCATAGCAATGTTCAAAACACCTCTCAGTTCACATCAGGAAATACTTACTGAGCAACTGCTACATGTGAGATACTAAGGTAGGCATTAGACATAACAAAATAAAATAGGGAAGCAGCTCCTACAGAGCTTATATAGTGGGTAAGAGTGACACATAATGTATTCTCATAAGTAGCAAGGACAATATGGCTATATGCTGAGTATTTTGTGAGCACAGAGGAACATTTAGTCCACCCTTGGGTTCATATATGACTCTCAGAAGAAAATAACACCTTGAAGGATGAGTGTTAGCTAAAAAAAGAAAGATGGGAGGGATCCAGGGGCATGGAGGCACCAAATGCTAAGGGAATGTGATTATACTTATTAGGGTATAAAATATGAGGTTGAGAAGGAGGAGAAATTATATGCAGAAGAAGAGATCTTAGAGGGGTCAAGATAAATAAAGGTGTAAAATGCAAAGGAATATGATACATATTTATTAGAGTATGAGACATGTGGTTGATAGTGAAGAGAAGCTAGGAGTATAGGAACACTGTATCAGTACATAAAGGTATTTATATGCTGCTCTGAGAACTTAAACTTCATCCCATTGTCAATGGAGAGTCTTTAAGGGTCTTAAGGACTACAGTGATCTGATCAAGTATACGTTGGAGAGCGAACACTTCAGTTGTTGTGCAGAGGATTAATTAAGCAGTCAGAACAAGACTGGAGTAAAAGAAAAAGGAAGCTATTGAACTTGTTGAGGCAAGAGATGGTGAGGGCCTAACATAGAAGTAGGTACAAAGAGGAACAGAAAGGGAGTGCATGCTAGAAACATTCTGGAGATATAATTGATGTGACTTGGTAACAGATTGAATGAGGGATATGTAGGAGATACATGAGTCAAGAATGACTTCCTCATTTCTGAAGAAGATTGGACCACTAGGAGAGTCAGAGTGGAGGGTGCAGAGATAGTGGGTCCTGTTTTTCGGTACACCAATTTTGTCAGGTGCTGGTGTACAGCCTAGATTAAGATTATATGGCTGAATCACGGGGTGGAAGCCAGAATGGGAGGCAAAAAGCACATATATGCAGGTGCAAGATAAAGACATCAAACTGAATCAGTGTGTGAAGAGAAAAGAGCAATGGGTTAAGATATTGAAGTCTAGTAACATCAGTATTAAAGAGAGGGGAAGAGAGGAGGGAGCCTTTCATACTTGTCCTAAAGGTAAGAAGAGTGTCAAGTCTGGATAACATCAAAAGGCTTGAGAGATCAGCAATATCCAACACCACCAGGCAGGCAGGAATTTCTTTGTTCTTCAACACTAGCATTTTAGCAATGTTCCTCTGTATTATGCCTTGCCATCACACAGTACTCATTTCTCATAAGTAGCTTTTTAAAAAGTGAAGTGAGATTGTCCTTAAGTCACCACAGCTGCACTAAATCATGGTGGTGCATCATAGAATGGAGAAGGGGTAGGTACATTTGTTCACCACTGTGACCTTCCCAGTAGTGCCGGGAGAGCAGAGGGCAGGCCTGTGGAGGTACACTCCCCAAAGGGCTTGTGCCCACTCAGTGTAATGGAAAGCCACAGATGGTGAGCTGTGTGTGGCAGGTGCACTCTCCCTGAGACACATTTTAAGGAAGCGGATGCTCTTGTGGACGGCTATTTGGACTACCCATGAGTACTTAAATATGTGTTTTGATGTATATTTGATGTGGGTTTTTAATGTATCTTAAACTCTCTGCACAGCTATCTTCTTCTCTGCTGCCCTGAAGGGATGTTATTTCTGAATCTAATTAAAATTTAATATGACTCTATTTCCCAGACTCTGTCATAGATGAAGAATGATATGTGTGGATAAGCACAAGCCATTCTTTAATTTCTGGACTCAGAGGCACTGGAAAGCATCACAAATCATGAGATGGTACTAGGCAAAACTCAATGATTTATCTAAATAGTATTCAGAATTTCACATGTCAATAAAGCTCCTTGGTGGTAATAAATTCAAAAGGCTCTATTTTGTTTCATAAGGGGGAAAATATATTATTTCATAAATTGGGTCCAAATTCACTCGTTCCTTATTGCACCCGCTTTTCACCGGAGCCTCATGTGTTAGAATGAAACCACTCAAGTCAACATCCTTCTGGTCCTGGATATAGAACTTGAAAGAGGGTAACCACACTGAGAATTAAATGAGAAAACCATGATAATATTACAGTGTCTTGTAGCAAAAGATGGTTGTTAGAGATATTCGAATGCAATTTATATCTTGCTATCCTGCAAAATTGAAAAGACCCACCCTCTACACACCAAAACTAGAAACAAAATAACAGCTTTATGAAACACAGCCTAGAAAGTTCTGGGTCAATTTTTTCCATCCCACAAATGTCACAAAGAGATTTAATTAGAATATCCTCCTCTGTCCACTCCAATACACTTCCCAGACAATACCTGACATTCTGGGCAAGAGAGTGATGCAGGAAAAGCAGAAACTTTGAGACAATTTATTTATCCCCTGTAACCTCAGTTTCCTCATCTGAAAGTGGAAATAGAATTCTCTGTTGTTAGTAGAAGAACTACCTGATATGATATAAATAAATAAAACCCTTAACTCTTAACATGGTGCCTAGTACATATAAAACAGATGATTAAGACTGCTTGTTAGCCCTGGCTGGCATAGCTCAGTGGATTGAGGGGCTGGGAACCAAAGTGTCCCAGGTTTGATTCCCAGCCAGGGTACATTCCTGGGTTGCAGGCCATAACCCCCAGCAACCGCACATTTATGTTTCTCTCTCTCTCTCTCTCTCTCTCTCTCTCTCTCTCTCTCTCTCTCTCTCTCTCCCCCCCCCTTCCCTCTCTAAAAAAATAAATAAATAAAATATTTTTTTTAAAAAAGACTGATTGTTACTATTAATACCATTACGTGGTTTACATCAACACTCACTAGCTACTTGACATTCATTTTGTCATCTACTAGTAGGTATCCTAGAAAGAACCAGAATGAAGGAAGAAAATCACAAAAGAAAAACACAAAATGAACTAAATGATATTCATTACTTTTATCTATAAATTAGGAAAAATATTTCTGTCACTCAGTTTAATGGAGAAAGATATGTGTTCTATAGAAACATAGTTTGAAAAACCATGTCATAGAAAATAACATACTTACACATTCTGAAATATCCAAATTACCTTTTATCTAGAGAGAAATACTGGCTTGCCAGAAAAAAATGGGACCTCATATAGGATCTTTTTAAAATATGGAATATTCCCATTCAATTTTTTCTATAACAAATAGAGAGAAATAAGAAATGACTGACTGTAATAATTATGTCTGGTTTACCAATTTGTTTCTCTTTTAAGATTATGTGCATTTGGTGTCATAATTTTTATATTGTGTACTTATAATAGAGCCATGTTTCTGTAATTAAAATTGCTTCTCCTTTAAATCTGAGTCCAATACATCAGCATGGATCATTATTCCAGGCATTTTGCCACCTGAACAAATTTGAGAAAACCCAAGCTAATATGTGGGGTGGTTAATTTAAAAAGTAAGCTATAAATCTCCAGTCATAAAGGATTATAAAGATTTTGAAGAACTCTGATGGAAAATATGATGAAGTAAGGTGGTAGACAAAAGGTATTATTATAATAAATGGGAAGTTAAGCTGTTATGATGCAGTACTTGGGTACTTTGTAAAATACTCCCAAAACATAAACGTGTGTTGACTGAGTTAATGCTGGTGTCTCACCAGAAGACACAAATGCCAAGACAAGTATTGATAACAAAGAAAAATCCCCAAGCACCACAGGTAAAAAAAATTCAAATATTGAATATTTATTCTTAATGAAAACTCGGAAAGGGAGGCAGCAGCAGCAGAACACAATGCAATTACAAATAGAAAAGATGAAACTATTTCTGAACATGACAGTAACCCATGAACAATCCCAAGAATGTGACATTCAGCAGCTAAGGCGCCATTCTTATGAAAGCATTTTCGTACTCAATCCACACTTCAAGATACATGTACTTCATACCAGACTCTGTCCTGGGCACCGGGGACTCAGAGATGAACAAGACTCCCCAGAACTCTTAGTATCTTTGGAAAACAGACAAGAAGGTGAAAATTATTGAACAGTGGTTGAGCTGATATGAGGTCTCAGATGAGGATCACCTCCTTTGGTGTGGGGCTACTGGAATGCTTCCAAGAGGAAATAACACTTGAGCTAATTTGAAGGACACAAGTAGGAATCCCTAGAATGAAAAGAAGGTACAGAAAACCTTCTTATATATGTAGAGCCTCGGAAGTATGAGAGCACATGAGGTATTCAGGGGATGACAAGTAGTGATTCATTTTGGAACACACTCTATAGGGTAGGAGAAAGTCTGTAGGAAGATGACAGAGACCCAATCATGACCTCCAAGAACAAGTGACTCAAATATGACTGATGTCTATCTTCTTTTGGATGGTTGGTTCTAATGTTCTGTGTGTTTCTGATACAACCACGGACGCCACTAGTGTGACTTATGCATGGCTCATGACACTTGGGTCACAAGGGCAAATACCAGAATCATCTCTAAAAGGAAATGACCAGAAAATTTTGCCTAAAAGCATCTAGGGATCTTGAGCCAAGCATTAGGAGCCAGGCTCTAAAGCCAAATGGGAATCTGAGAACTAGGCACATGAGTGCAAGGAGGACAGAGCTGGCAACTTAGCAGTGATCTGGGCAAACTCTGGAGGCAGCTGTAAAACCTGTGGCAAAATATTTCAGCACTCCTGGAAGTTTGTTTATGTGGGTGGTTGGTCTGAGGATCCTCAGTAAAACAGTTACATGTCACACAGTAGGACCTCAGTAGGGTGTGTGGTTGTGTTATAGTGTTTGTCTATCTATATATGTGTCTATGCAAATAATTAACCTTAGAGCTAAGAATCTCCCCAGTGCAGACAATCCTTTAGTAACATCTACTAGTGATACAGGTATCTTATCTTTTCAAAACATCATCTCCTTGTCCAGCACCAAACACCAGGGTCTGTTGTGGTGCCCAGAGTAGATATTATCTGAATTGAAATGAAATCAAAGAGCTCCCCCACCCCTATGGGAAGCCAGATTGAACCTGTGGCAGATTGGTGACTTCCACACCTTTCTGAGTTTTAATTTTAAAACTGACCATTTTAATAGTGGTAATAATACTAACATCAACTTTATATAAAAATTTTAAACAATTATATACAAAACAGTTAAGTAAAGTTTAAAATAATAAGAATACAAACATAAGACTTCATAACAAGATATTGGGGAATGCTTTGCAAAGAATTATCTTTATGACGTTGAAAAAGCAAAAGTTATTTTTTTATGATTAACGAACCAGGACAAATAATTTTTATGACTTAAAATGACTTTACACTGTACAGGTCATTTGTTAGTATATAACAAAAACATTGAGTTCTGAGAGCCGAAAGAAAAAAGAGAGATTGTTTGATTTAATCCTTTTTTATTATGGATAAGTTGAGTCCCATAAAATAATATACTAAAGAAGGTCTTTTGGTACAACTCTTTTTTCAGTACTTGGGTGATACACTAAAATCACGTATATCAGTCTTTATTTTCCCTAAAGATAAGTCCTTATGCACAGGCATTGTGCAAAGGTGAATATCTTTGCATCCCCTTTATGCAGCACAGAGAGGGGCATTTGATAGAAAGTCAATGAATACTTGTTGGAGGAATGAATACATGCATGAATGCTACTCCATGTATGTAGTCTGCCTATGTAGGCAAAAAAAAAAAAGGGCATCACACACAGGATTCTTGTCTTCTTCACTAAGGTACATCTGTTCTCTTCATTGTCTAAGCTAGACTTCACCCTGGAACTTTTGACTTAGTAATAGATGCCAGGTTACCTACTTTTTTCCAAGTGAATGAATTTAGGTCTTTTTAAAGACTATGAGTTCACCTAGTATCAAAAGTTTCTCCATCATTTATTCCTAGAAGGATAAATTCCTAGACACAATTATTTATCCATATGCATCTTACCTTTTCCAGATCAGTTCTCTGAGGACTGCTTGGTTATGAGTTAATCCCAGCTTTAGGATCTAAAAGGGTGTTAAATTGTTTTATACCTGATCCTTTCATATGTTTATGGCAAAGATTAGAATTTGTTTCAAATGTATGAAATTGTCCCAAGACGAGACCTGCTAACAGCACTAAATTAAGCAAAGTCTGTTTCAGGTGGATGTAAAACCAATCAGATGGTAACCTATATTAACATTTTAAAAAATTTGAATTCAACATGAAGAGGCTAAATTAAGCTATAAGTAGTGATATCATCTAACACTTTGATTAAGAATAATTTCTTGTCTAAAAGACACAGCCCACCTGCCGCTGTTCTTTGTATTGCGTTGGCCAAAGAGTCCGTTATGTTTTTTCTCCATAAGAAAGTTCTAGTAGTGCTTAGTTGTCTTTACTTTCTCAGAAACAATTTTGTTAGATTGCATTGTGACAGCTATCATATCAATGTGCACTTAAAAAAACTTACCAAAATTGGTGAACTTTGTGCAGCCATTTTAATATTGAAGATGGAAGAAAATATGCAACATTTTTGGCATATTATGCTTTATTATTTCAAGGAAGATAAAAACACAACTGAAATGCAAAAAAAGGATTTGTGCAGTATATGGAGAAGGTGCTGTGACTGATCCAATATGTCAAAAGTGGTGTGCAAAGTTTGTTGGTCCTATTGACATTTTAACCAAATAATTCTTTGCTGTGGGTTTGCCTTACCCACTGGAAAAGATTTAGCAGCACCCCTGGTCTCTACCCATTAGAAGCCAATAGCAGGAGATAGCCGACATACTCAAAATATTCAAATCGATAAAGTTATTGATTAAAAAAAATGTGTCTTTTATTTTACAGAAAAAGCCAGCCCAATAAACAGATGATTAGCAGTACTGGCTTAATACTAAAAGAACAATTAACACTTACTTTTTCATTAGATTTTCTTGCAGAAGATCTCTGATGTGAGAGGTCAGTGGGGGTGTGTATTCCTCCGAGTTTACATGTAACTGGAGTCATGTGCACTAATTAGAATTGGGATTGTGACCTTTGGTGGGATTGTTACAGGGTGCAGCCAAGAGGGGGGACCCCAAATGGGCATTTGAAATGGGGTCTGGAACTTAAGGTGTCCAGGAGATTTTAAGATGTCTCCATCCCCCCCACCCAGGGTGTGGGTTGGGGGAAGGGACAAATGGAGCAAGGCCATTGAGAGCTGTTTTGCATAGCAACAGCCTTGCAGCTACCCTCTGGCATGGTCATTTAACATATCTATAGCCTTTGGCTGGTTGCATGGATATGTTAAATAGCTGTGATCATCTCTGAGCCAGGGGAATGGAAGTAACTTCCCCACCAAGACATGACTGGGGGCAGATCCCCCAAGCTACAGCGCCTGCTTGGAAGCTCGGAGAAGATTGGCTCCAGGACATGGGGCCACACCTGCCCAGACTCAAGATGGCAGCCCAGTAAAGCTGGAAGGATATGAATTCTGGCATGTGAAGCCGAGTGTGGGAGGAGTCGGAAATGAGGCTGCAGAGGAAGATTGGCCGCGGGGATTAAAAACCCAGACTTGGCGGCCATTAGGGGAGAGAACCATGCTGCTTTAGGAGAGAGAACCATGCGGCTTTAGCAGAATAGGGAGGACCTCAGCCATTGAGGGAGAACCGTGCTGCTTTAGAAGAGAGAGCCACACAGCTTTAGCAGAGTGGAGACTCCCGCATCCCAGAGAGGGAGAACCACGCGGCTTTGGCAGAGTGGAGACTCCCGTGGCCCTGGGAGAGAGGACCACGTGCCTGTGCCAGAGTGGGGACCCCCACAGCTTTAGAAGGGGGAACCACCACCTGGTTTTAGCAGAGATCCCGGCGACTCAGCCGAGGGTGCCGGGAACCCAGGGAGGTCTCCCAGTCGAGATGGAGGACTAATAAGAACCAGAGGATTGCCTGAGCCATGGACTTCGTTTTCCTTTCCTGAGATACAGTACTCTGGACTGGGCAAAGGGGGAAGGAAGGAAGGACTGTGACTGTGTTTGTGGGTGTTTTAAGGGACTTTGGGATTTTTGATAAAGACGTTAGGTCACTACTTTAAGTTTGCATAGCATTAAATAAACATTTCCTTTCCTTTTCACGAATCTCTGGCATTGAGAGACGTCTTTCCTCTGGCGGCAGACATAACGGACCCGGGGCCTTCTTTCAATAATAGTATATTGTCCCAGGCCCCCCTTGTCTGTTCTGTAACAGGATTACTGCTTGAGATGCCCCCTCCTGCTGGTAAGGGAGGAGCAGCGGTTGATGAAAACGGAAGTCTTCAGGGACAGCAATTACTGCCACTCCCATGCCTGTGTAGCTCACAGAGCTCACTGTGCAATGCTCCGACAGTGCTGCTAAACAAATGGCATAAGACAGAATTTTTAAAGAATTCTCTTTGTGGCAGCAGATGCAATGCCAACCACCAGGAATAAAAGTCCAAACAATTTTCCACTGCTGCTCATTATCAAAGTTGCCAAGGAAAACGCAGCACAATCAAGCACTGGATTGGAAAGCACTTTATTACACAGGCAAGAGACAGAGAAAGTTAGTGTCAAGTGTCAGTCTTCCATGGCCAGAGGGTCTTCTCCCCTCACTTGCCCCAATGGAAGGAACCTGCCCCTCCTTTTGGTGGACAGGTAAAGCAGTGGGATTGGACAGGTCTCCTGTGATGACACACAGTCTTTGAACAGTTGGAGAGCACTCATCGGGCCTGAAGCAGGGGAAGAGATTGTACACAAGGTAATAGGCCCAGGCCCAGGCCTGTGGCTATACATCCAAGTCAGGAAGGAAAACTGCATGAAACTGTCCTTCCCAACAGGTTGTTTGTGTTCTTATTGTTGAGTTTTAAGGGCTCTTTGTATATTTTGGATAAGTCATTTATCAGATATGTTATTTGAAAATATCTCCTCCCAGTCTATGGCTTGTCTTTTCATTTTATTTATAATATCCTCTGCACATTTTTTATTTTAATAGAGTCCAGCTTTTTAATTACTCCCTTCCTGGATTTTGCTTTTACCATTGTATCTAAAAAGTCATTGCCATACCCAAGATCACCTAGGTTTTCTCCTGTGTTATCTTCTAGGGGTTTTATAGCTGTGCATTTTACATTTAGGCCAGTGATCCTTTTAGGGTTAATTTTTGTGAAGTGTGTTAAATCCATGTCTAGATTCATTTTTTTCCACATATGGATGTCTAGTTGTTTTTAAAAAGACTCTCTTTTCTCCACTGTGTTGCCTTTGCTACTTTATCAAAGATTAGTTAACTGTATATACATGAATCATTTTCTGGGCTTCCTATTCTTTTCCATTGTTTTTTTTTTCTTTCACCAATACCACACTGTTTTGATTACTGTTGCTCTACAGAAAGTCTTGAAGTCTTTTTTTTTCCATTAAGATAAAGAGCAAGGAAAAGGTGTTTTCTATCACCATTGCTTTTCAATGTTGTTCTGGAATTCCTAGCTAATGCAATAAGACAAATGAAGGAAACAGAGGGTATGTGGATTGGGAAGGAAGAAATAAAGCTATTGTCATTCACAGATGACATGTTAGTCTACGTAGAAAATCTGAAATTTTGATATGTGTGTCATCCTTGCAAAAAAAATTTAACACTGTTTTTTAAATTTTATTATTTCTTTAAAAAATTTTCAATTATAGTTTACATGGAATACTATGTTGTATTAGTTTAAGGTACACTTTATTTTTTTAAATAGTGAGGCAATTTAGATTTTGTATTAAAAAGAGTTGAAAAATAAAACACATTTTACCAATGTGTACAGTAAACTTAATAATATTTTACCTATTTTGTAAGCAAAACCTTTAACAGAATTTTCCTGATGATCCTATACTGGGATTTAAAGTCTGGTTCTTTAAGTCTGGTTCTAAAGTCTGCTAAAATAGTTGACTTTGCTGGACATCTAGTTGCCTGAGCTGGTGTGTATAGAAGCTTTTCTTTTGGGCTGAAGGGAAATGAAGCATAATGTTCTTCACTGGATAAAGATGAGATATTACAGCAATGGTGAAAGAGAATGTCTTCTATGTAGGGTGTCCTAGGATATAGTGTGTGTCTGTATGTGGTTGGACACAGAAATGAATCTCTTTCCTGAAGGACTCTGGCACAAGCAGCACTGCTGTGGGGTCCTCCAAGGTGAATGAACCATAATCACTTCCACAGCACATTGCTGGCACCCAGAGGATGTCAAGTAGGCAGCCCCAGCAGGCTATGTGGTGTGCAGTGCAGCTATGGCAGTGGCCGAGGACCTCCCTCAGACAAACCATGCATATGTCCGAGTGGGAGAACATGAGTGGCCTTCATGTCAGGCATTCCTGGACCCACCTGGAAAAGGCTGGGAGACTGAAGAGGAAGGATTAAGCTTATCAGACAGTAGGAGTGGGTAATAAGCCAGAATTCTCATATTGATTATTTATTCCTACCGACCAGTAGTGCTAGAAAGTCAGAGTAATTCTTTCACAAAGGTCCATTTTTACTACAGGTGAGGGAGTCTTGGAGAGGGAATCCTGGGAATTTGTTATATTCAATAATAAGTTTTTCCCATCTATAAGTGCTCTAATTAGTTAAAACCCACTGTGTATAAAATACTACATGATTAAGCTCCCATGTATCTATCCAAATTATTTATTTAGCAATGTTCAGGGTCAACATTAGTTACTGAAGCCAAAATTTTATATCAGAATCCATATCAACTATTAAGCCTGACCAAACAATTTGCTACACTGGACATTTATTTATGGTGTACAGCTCTATCCAATATGTCTTGATTTAAAAAATGAACCATGGTTTATTTTGCCAAGATGACTCATGGAAGAGATACAACATCCTGCTCACGTGTTATCTCTTTGGATAGGCAGGAAAATGTACTTCTCATCAGAGAATAATAAAAAGGGATTCCATCAACTTGCATTTGCATAACAAGATTTTCAAAGACCCTTTTTTATTATTTTATATTACTCTCATGATAATTATTTTATTTAGACAGCATAATTATTTCTCTCATCACTATGAAAACGATGAAACCAAACGAAAAGGTTACACTGAAAACATAGTCAACGAATAAATGCAATTTCTTCACTTAGGACCCCAGCTCCCTCCTGTATCCCATGTGCTTTCCTTGAGACCTTTCTTGAACTTGAATTCTCTCCATGCCATGTGGTCAGCAAGTGTACTACAAACTGCCTCAAAGTTCATTCAGATTTTTCAAATTTCTGTTTTCCTTTTTTTAGGCACTCTACCTGATTTAGAGGGGTAATAATAAACCTCCAAAATTGGGTTTGAGTCATATATAACGGGAAATGATTTCATTGTTTCTCAGGTATAATGTGAGATGTCTACTAGGGTGGTTTGGCTACTACTGGCTGTACAGTTCTTTGATCCTTAATTATTTTCTTAACTAGATTATAAGCTTCTTTATGGAAAAAAATGATAATTTATACTTTGAATGTTTATCACCTATGTCTAAACATAGGCAGTCACTGAAAATGAATTTTTATTGGTGATATTTATGAAGTATATGTGTACAATATGTCTCAAAGAGTTTCCAAATGAATTAAAATAGCTGAATGAACAGCTTCTTTCAGGTTTTTAAATGTACCATGCAACCTAGGCATGGCTCAACATCTGTTATATTTGGGCCTTTTATATTGTATCACATTACATATAGGAAATGTCACTCTAATACTAACTTTATGATGTTTTTCCTCTATTGCTGTATAGTATATTTTGATCTATATGAAGTTCATTCATCCAGAAAATACTTACTAATCTCCTTTTACATGCCAGACACTGGATATGAGCTTGGCACATAAGATATTCATAAAATTGGCCCAGATTTTAAGAAACTTTACATTTTATAGTTAATTCAAAACATGTGCATTTCTCCATTTCTCCTATTTCCTCTATTGCTTCTCACTTCCCATTCCTCCTCAACTTTTCTCATATTTGTTTATCTAGTTCAGAAGCAGCTGGTTAATAACAAGAAGGCTTCCATTTATTGAGTGCTCACTGAATAGCTGTGCTCTTCACACAATGCCTTGCTGAATTCCATGTAAACCTTGCAGCAAATCTACTAGGTGGTTATTATTGTCACATTCATTTTATAGCTGAGAAAACAAAGGTTTAGAGTTGGTTGGGTGATTTGCATAGGACTGAAGGCTCATGTTGGGGAATCAGGATTGAACCCAGATCTTCTCTCTTCAAACTTCATGGGCTCCCCCACTACATCACTGCTGCCATGTAACTAAGGATGAGGTCAATCATGTATATCATGACAGACCTTCTGTGACATGTGTGCTTTTATTTTTCTAATGTATGTGAGTCAATAAAAGCACATGTACAGAATGGGAAAGATACAGAGATGGGCTTGAAATAATATCCAGGAAGTCTGAAGGAATTGAGGCTACTTAGCTGGTAGAAGAAAACTCTGATGGGATATGACATCTTTCTGTTTCTAGGATGGTCATAAGGAAAAGGAATTTTACTCCTTGAGCACTAGTCCGAGGAACTAAGAGAAAGTTACAAGTTAAAAAACACAAGTTTGAGCTTCATATGAAGAAAGACTTCCTAATGGAATTGTTGTTCAAGAAATAAACTGATTCAAAAGGAAAGAAACCAGTTTGTGTAGAGGTTCAAATGTGATGGTGCCCTGGAAGGGCCTCGGCAGGATGGAGAGCAGGAAGAGATGGTGACTGCTCCAGCCCCTGGCTCTAAGGTGAAATCAGTGAAGCTCGGATCGTTCTTGATTTAGAACCTCCCCCAGGATTAGCCCTGCCGAGCAGTAGGTGTCACTGTTTCATAGAAAGAGGAGTAAAGAGGCACCTTCTGGTTGTAAATAGGATCCTTTAAATAAATATATTCAGATTTCCCTCTATTTATGTGGAGATGTTTTTAAAAATTATTTAAGGTTCATGTGATATCTAAGTAACATGCAATGAGAAATCCAACAGTTGACAGCAACTTTGCTTAAGAACTCAGGCCTTATTTTTATTGAAAGTTTTAGCCCAACATTATAAAGGAAGATTATAGTTCCAAAGGGTCTCCATGCATAAGATGAGATCTAATAAAAGGCAAAAATTCCTGTTCCCTAAAATGTAACTACTGTTATTGTGGGTGATAGACATACCCTCAGTACATGCATTTACACATGCACACATATATGTAAAGCCACACATTTTGAACCCATGCTTATTTTGTCCTTTTTTCTGGTTCTCTATTCTTTCTGTGCTTAACTCAAACTCTTAAGACAAGGTGCATGACATATATTTAACTAGTATTTGTATTTCTCAGTTTGGAGGCCACTCAAGCTGACACCACCATGAATTAAGTTCCAGGCATAGGGAGCTTTACTTGACAAAGCTGTAATCTGCAAAACCCAAAGTTTGGGATTGAAGACACTCCTTAGCCCCAGAGAAAATTACAGGGTCATTGACACTGAGTAGCAATAGGAGACAGCCAAAGCCCTGTGGACCACATTTCAAGTGTATCTTCTTCCCTCTGTTTTGTGTCTTCAGTTCCAAAGATGCCCACTGGAACACACAGGACATGATCCTCATTTGACCTGTCTCCCAGGCGAGTTTACTCTGGGTAATCTTCAAAAAGATTTCAGCCTTGGCTGAGTGGCTTGGGTGGAGCATCATCACTGCACCAAAAGGTAGCAGGTTCAATTCCCAGTCAGGACACATACTTAGGTTGTGGGTTTGATCCCCAGTCGCAGTGAGTTAAGGAGGCAACCGATCAATGTTTCTCTCTCACTCTCTGCTTCTCTTCTTATCTTTCTAAATCAACAAACATTTCCTTGAGTCAGGATTAAAAAACATTTTTTTTAAAAAGGGAGACTTTCAAGACAGAGGGAAAAGAGCAGAGAGGATTCTCTAAACCTGCTCGCACTAGCTATGAACTTCTTCAACAATGGATTCCTGAGAATCTATAAATGTATGTAACTCCTGCTTGTATTCTCTTAAGGAGTTAATATTCTCAGAGGAAGAATGAAATGTAGATAAATGACATAATAAAAGGTGGAATGCACCCTGCTGGTAGAACAGAGAGCGATATGTTTTAAAATAGGAAAGTAAGATGGAATAATCATAGAAGGTTTTTTGGAACATATGAAATTTTAATTAGGAGGCTGAAGGAGGACAGCATTTTGATACCTGAAAAATGCAGGGGAGCAGCAGTCTAAAAAAAGAAATGGTCATCAGATAGGTGCAGTGCTGAAATAGGAAGAGATTTTGGCTTATTAAAATTTCTTGAAATGTAGGGCTCATAGAGGGGAAATAAAACTAAATCAAAGTCATGATCATAATCTTGTTTGCATGTGAGGATAGACACTGAACAGTTTTCAGGAGGGAAGTGATAGTCATAACAAGACTGCTTTAGTAAGATTATTGCAATATTTATTGTGTTGCCATGGACTATTCTATACAGTGGTGATCTTTGAAACAGAAGGCCAGCTCTGCTATTGAGAATAAGGAAGGTGGACATGCAATTGGAATTATTAAATGCATGGAAATTTTGAGAAGCTGTTAAGGGAATTGCAGTCTAGCAGGAGAGAAATAAAACACTGCAGTGAGGACCAAGCAAGCTGAGGTCAGAGAGCATGGGTTGTGTGAGTTAGTAACACAGTGTTAGCATAATACTGTAATTAGCGGTATTGGAGTGGGAACATGGAAAGAAAATGGTGGCAGCCACCAAATCCTTGGAGTGTTCACGGCAAGTAGGACTGAGAGTAAAGGAGGCTAGGGATTATAGGGTATAGAGACAGCAGGGTTGAGAAGGGCAGAGCACTAGCTTCTGTTCAAATGGAAAGGTAAATTAAGCTTCCTGTATATCTACCATTCCAATCAACTTATGTGTGCCAGACAATATGGTGAACACCTGATGTTTGTAAACTCTGTAAATTAGACATTGGTATATGAGGTCTGTCTGGAAAAAGTCCAGCTATTGTTAATATAATGAGAATGGTTTGTATGACATTCACGTAACCTGCAAGCCAAGGAGAGTGAACTGGAATGCACCTGTGTGAACGATGGCGTCACTGTACTAGTCATTGGAGATGGTAGATGCCTTTGAGTGAACATGTGTACTGTGTGGCTGTCACAGTCAAAATGACTGAGAGAGTAGAGCAATGAAACCTGTGTAAAATTTTGCATTAAGCTCAAGCATTCTTCTGTGGAAACTATTTGGATTATTCAGAAGGCCACAGCTATGGATAACTGGTGATTGGCAGCTTCATCACCAAGATACACTTGCTCATGCATCATGTCTCATGCAGAGTTTTTTTGTGAAACATCAAATCACCCAGGTGACTTAACCCCCTATAGCCCAGACTTGGTGTCCTGCAACTTCTGGGTTTTCCCAAAACTTAAATCAACTTTGAAAGGGGAAGAGATTTCAGATCATCAGTGAGATTCAGGAAAGTACAACAGGGCACCTGATGGGGATTGGGAGAATAGTGTGAGGTCCCAAAGTGCTTACTTCAAGGGACTGAGGTGTCATTGTCCTATGTACAATGTTTCTTGTATCTTGTATCTTCTTCAATAAAGGTCTCTATTTTTCATATTACATAGCTGGATTCTTTCTGGACAGACCATGTATTCATTTCATGGACAAGGCAATGGAGAGTTCTTAAGGGACTGGTATGACTGGTATGAGAAAGAATTAGGATTCTAACCCAGGCCTGTGTGAATGAGACTGAGGCAAGGGGTTGGCATTTCCTTGAGGACTTCGGGGTGAAGGTAACAGAAGAAGCTGTCTCTTTTGGAGAAGCCTAAGTCAAGGCATGGTCAAGGCACTCCAGGTGGCTGTTGGGATATACAAAGAAGGCCAGAGGGAGTTCTACTATGGTTCGATAAATATTCATTTAATATCTAAGATTCTATGGTAATGGAATTCTCTACAATTAATTTAATGTATTAAGATTGGTTCTGCAGTGGTAAAAATACCAATAATAATAAACCTTAGGATCAGAGTGGTTTTCAGGAGGACCACAAGCTAATATCCCAGCGTCATTGTTAGCATTTCTTGTGATCCTATGAAACACCAGTCAGGCCAGCAGGAGTAGTCCATAGTCAGTCACTGCTGCAACAGAGGCCCATACAAGAGATATGCTCAAGCTGCGAATCTCGGGGCATTGCAGGGCATCTGGCTGAGGGTAGGGGAAAGTGCCAAAGCCAGGGAACAAAGAGAATGAGGCGCATGGGCCAGGGCATCTGTCTGGTGACACTGCTGGCAGAGCTGATCCCAGCCAATGAAGATGTATTTACAAAGGAAGAGGTAGGGGGTGGGAGGAGGAAGGCTGAGCCTGAGTCCCCTTCTCCATCCCCACGGTTGCCCTGCTGTGACTGCAGTCCAGCTGACAACAGACACTGTGGTTTAGACGAGCGTGTGTGCAGTTATCTGGCACGTCGCCTGAACTAACAAATGGTAGCTACAACCGGCTGAGAGCAGGTCATGGAGAACAGGAAAGAAACTGTCTAAAAATAGAAGTTTGCTTGAAAAATGCAGACTATGTTATATAAAGTCACAAAATAGTATTCATGGTAGGAGCTCATTTTCATAAAATAAAAGGAGAGTTGGGATAAAGTCCCAACAATGTGCGGGGGAATTATTGATTTTATTTTTTGCTTTTTTGTGTATATCATTTGTAAGTAATGTGTTACATTCATAATAAAAATAAAGTATAGAAATTTGATTGAAGGGGCTTGTTTTGAGAAAGTGAAAATGTAATTCTAAGGAATATTTTATAGGTTTATGTTTCTCACTGTTCCTTTAGTCTCAAATTTAAAATGCTCCAAAGTTTACAATAAAGCATTTTTGATACATATTTTGTATTTTAACTATATTACAATACTGTACATAGTGAGTTCAAGAGTTATATTTGCTCATATATGCTTTTATGACCCTTAATTATATTACCCCAAATTTTCTCCACTCAAACACAACTGCTTTTATTTTTCTGTACCATTTCATTTTTGTCCACATATATAAACATATACCACATACTGTAATCATAGAGAATATGAAATATAGAGCTTTTGTATGCCTTTTTCACTTAACGAGAACATTTTCTGCATTGCTCCATTGTCTCCATATTTATGACTTTTCATGGTTGCTTAGTAATATTATATCAAACGCTCTGATCTTATTTGTTCATTCCTCTGAAGTTTAACATTTCAGATCCTCTCATATTTTTACAAGAACCAACCAACCCTACTGCCATAAACTTCTTTGCAAATATAACATTTTTCTTCTTGCAAACTGTTTCCTCAGGATAAAAATTTTAAAGGTAGGATAATATTTTCTAGTTTTTAGACTTTCTAGTCAGATTGGTTTGCAAAACGGCACTCTCTTGGCCCAATCTCACAGGATCCCCATTATCGTTTTAATTTGCAATTGTCTGATTACTATCAGGTTTAAGCATTCTCACCTATGTGTTTGAGTTTTATTTTTCCACTTGAAGCTCTGATATTTGCAAACAAAATGTAGCCCTTTGAAGTGTCGTCAGAGCACATAAAATTCCTTTGTTGTCTTTTTTCTGCATGTTTTAAATCTAACAAGAATTATTCATTCTGCTTTTGTAATGCCCCCTGAACTCCCAATGCCATAATAAGAGATGAAATCTATAAACAAGTCTATAAATTGTTTTGCTTTTGTGCCATTCCATAGTCAGGAAAGAAACTGAGGACCTCCATATGTCCTTTCTCAACATTCTGAGACCTGATGGGACCAATTCAATAGTGTCCCGGTGGAATTAGTTTTGGGGACAGTCCAAACAGTCATACTCTGAACAGCAGATTGGATTACTGACCAGGATCAACACTTAATGGGCCAGCTGGTTTGGTTGTTATAGCAACAAAACTTGATTTGACATTCAATCATTCAATCAATGGTTCAGCAATTGACCTGCAAACAGTGCATTCTGTTGACACTAAAAGCTGCCCTTTCGCCTTTGATAAACCTCATGACAACATCCATGTGAAAAATGTCAGGGCTAGATCCTACAAGTTTGAAATGTGTGCCCTGCTCCCCAGCTCTTCCTCTGGATATTTGTGTCAACTTAAGTCAGTGATCATAAAAGAAGTCCACGGTGGCACAGCTGGATAGAAGGCTACACCACTCATTTGATCTGGAGCTCAGGAAACTGAGGAGATTTGATTCACTTCACTCGCTCTTATAGGAGAAGCAGAGAAGATGGCCGTCTTGGAGAATTAAGCAGTTTCTTTCCTTTTTGAGGCTTTCTGAGTTCTAATATGTCCTTCACTAATCATTTTGAATGTGACTCTTCCTCACAGCCCATTGAACTCGATGGGATCAATCACAACATTTTCAAAGTGCTGAAATTTTATACTTATTTCAACACTGACCTAAGAGTTTCCATATACCTTGACCATTTGGGTAAATGCTTCATATTGGTAACCCAATATTGCTTAATAATCTGTTAGGGAAGCAAATGCAGTTAACTATAGCTCTAAAAGTAAAACTATACCCAGATATCTGCTTATTCCACTTATAAGAAGTTTTACATTCTGCCTTTAGCTAAATGTTACTTATACACTTACACAAAAATGTATGACATTTTTTCATCCAAGAATCTATTTGGAATTCAAATTAAAACTGTATATATATGCAATTATGAAGTCTTAGAGTTTAAAAGGAAGGAATTTTAGGTGTGGGGGCGATGCTTAATTGCAGCCAACTTATAAGTCTCTACAACTAGTAAGAAAGCTATAAGTATTGCCTCTTGTTCCTCATGTGGCAACCTTAAAAAATGTGCTGAACTAAATCTAATGTATCTTTCCATCAGTTCTTCCACAAGTTACGATACACATAATCTGGATGTATATCCTATTTAAGGAAACAGTGATCTAGATTCATTTTTATTTCAATTTCTGAATTTTTTTGATAGGCTATTTTATTTTCGCTAATATTTGTACAAAAAGACAATGATTGAACCCACAGGGCTGTCCTGTTCAGTTTGCCAAGTCAATTTTCTGTTCCATGGTAGCCTTTTAAATAGAGAACATGGCAAGCTGGATTTGGGTGCTCAACCTTATTTTTTGAAACCAAGGAATATCTAAGAATCTTCTGTAAGCAATGTTACTTCCCTATACTTGTCTTGTTATTGACTATATGCCTGATTATTGACTATATATGCCTGAACAATTTAGCAATTTTTTAAATATTTCAAATTTAACACAGCAGTTTTTTTATTTTTTAAAATGTTTTATTTATTTATTTTTAGAGAGGGAGGAGGTAGAAAGAGAAGGAGAGAAACAGCAATGTGTGGTTGCCTCAAGCGTGCCCCCTGGCCCTCAACCCAGGCATGTGCCCTGACTGGGAATCAAGCCAGCAACCCTTTGGTTTTCTAGGCCTGCACTCAATCTACTGAGCCACACTGGCCAGAACGAATGCAGCAGTTTTTAAAAAGAACCTTCATTTAACCTGTTAGAATATAAAAAAGCTGAGAGGTTGTTGGTGGTTTCTAATGATAAAGATATTACATTATTAAACTCTCCGGCAAGAACTTTGTAGCTTGAATACCTAACCATGAAAAATTCCTGGACAGAGAAGTTTTCTAAATAATGTGTCTTTTAAAGAACACATTACTTCTGTCTTTATAAACTAGTTTCCACTCAAAGTCATAGTGTGCTTCAAGAGTCGAGGTACTCAAGGTCATCTGGTTTGGGTCTTTAATATTTGAGGTTTCTAATTTTTTAAAAAAAGCATACAGATGATTCAGGATGGATCATCAAACACCCTACTTCTGATATCTCAGACCGTCATCAGGAAAGCAAAGGGGTCACCGTGGGAAGAGACCTCGCTCTCAGATGAGGGAAAGCACTGCCGCCCGGAGTGACGAGCACTCGTGCAGATCCGGGTTTCAGGCCTGGCTCTGCATCCAGGTGCGTGACGTTAAGCAAGTCACAACTGCCATGTGTATTTCTTTAACATTATATGAACAAATTAGATTGCCATAATCCTTTCAGTTTAAAAAAGTCTGGAACTAATAGAAATGGAAAGGACTCATCAATTTGAAGGTAATGAAGACATTTTATTTTTCGTTGTGTATTTGTGAAGCAGTCACACAACAGGAGTTGGCCTGCTGTTAAATAGAAGACCCAGCCTGAGCATGAGCATGAGCCAGGACAGAGGTTAAAAGTAGGTTCAGTCAATGTCCTAAGAGCTCATCAACCAGTGCTGTTCCTCAAAGGCGCCTTTCAGAAACTTACCTCAATATGTTGTTCTCATGAACCCACAAATCCACCTGGGACCTCCTAAAAACAATGAATAATTGTCAGATATCTTTTTATGTTATCTTATTTCTTCAGTCAAGAAAGAAAAGCTACTGCATCCAAAATGTTATTTGGGCCAGTGTGTGGGATGTATTTATTGTCTACATTTTTAAAGAACAAACTTTGAAAAATTCTTAGCAGTAAAGCAAGCTATAATGCACACAAGAAAATATATTTTTAAATGACAGAGGAAAAATTTCCTGTTTTACAATAGCAAAAGATTTTCAGTCAGAGACTCTGACTCAAAACTCAATTACCCATGAACTTTTTAATGTTTCTTATCATTTAAAAAATCAGAAAAGTATTTCTGTTCAAGAGATACAACTCTAACCCTGACAGAGCCTGAATACTTTCCCAAACTATATCAAAGCAATAGTGTTCGGCACTCTGAAAATCAATGATATCCGTCTTAAGCCTCACCACAGTCTCAAGACAAATGATATTGCCAAATAGTCCGAAAAAGATTAGCTCTAATGAAGAAGAAATGACAGTCTCCAAAATTTCTTCTTAAGTTTCTTCCAAGTGTCATTGAGTCAAAACCACAGAGTCACCGATGCAATAGCCCAGAAAGAGTAGGGAAGTTAAACTTCCAATAACTGTCAAAGAAACTTCTAGTCTTTCTTAAGTTTTTAAATTAAGTTTTACTCATGTCAACTCCATCAGTACAAAGGAATAAACTACGACTGTGTTTATATGACACCACAACAACCAGTCAATTAAGTGGAGAATGAACTCAAATCCTTTGATTGACTTAATTTTTTCCTTTCAGCTCGCTATTTCAGTGTATGTAATTGGTCACAGTCTTAACATAAGCACATTCATTCAATAACAATCATGTGGCATTTGATCACTACTAACAACTTTCTGTCCAAATTAACCCTGCAGATCTCAAGAATATATACTACAAGCTCTTAGTCTGTATAAGTGCATAATAATTTCTGAGAGGCATTTTTGCTTTGAGCTGTCACTGAGAAATAGTACAGATAAAACCAATGTAAAGATGGTGATAAATAAGTATCTAAACAAATGAGACCCAGATTAACTAAAGTGCCTAGGTAGAAAGAGCAAATTTTACTTCATTATTACTCAGAGATGAATATAAACACAAACACATGGAAAATGGTGAGTATATCAACCATATAATGTTCTCATTATAAAATTATACTTTGGATAATAAACCACTATGTTTTACACTAGAAACATAATAAACAGAAGCAACATCTACTTATGTATCAAATTATTAGATAGCATCACATTTCACCCATGACATTGTCTAGATGTATACTTTATACATATGACAGACTCTAAATATTAGCAGTATTTGGTTAAAAGTAATGTATTAAACATTATTTATCTATTTCAAAAATTAATCTGGTCAATGAAAAGGAATTTGGACATGAGGTCAAAATGTCCTTACCAATGTTGTTGCCTTCTGGTCACTTGACATTGGGAACATCTTCAATCTGCCCGAACATCAGTTTCTTCATGTGCATAAGGAAAAAAACTACCTCAAAGGGTTGGATGGAAAGTAAATAATTACTACATGTAAATATGGTGTGGAATTATATGTGTTCAATAAAAATGATTATTAAAATGTCCTTTATGTACTAGGCAAATCTAAATTATTAATGTTTATATTTATCTTTCAGGGCATGTATAATTATACATGTTATCTAAAGAAAGATATTGAAGTTCAAAAAGGGTTAGGAATCCATTCAGGAACATGTACCAACAAGCCAGTAGAGCAAGGATTTAAATCCAAGTCTCACAACTTCAAAGCCAAAAGCCTTTCCACAGTGAAGCATCCTGGTTAATAATGACATTCTTTGAGATCCTGTGGATAGTCAAAGCACTGTAAGTCCTTAATTATCCATAATATTGATATGTTTCAATATACAAATAACTAATCCGGTAGCAATCTTTTAAGTCTTTGATGTACACAGAGTGATATCATTTACAAAATAAACGAATTTTGAAATGTAGTTAATAAATATTTTATTTGAAAGTTTAGGACTTTTTCAACTGACATTTTGATTTAGGGAGACAGTTTATAGTTGATGTGGAGTTAGTGCAGTCAGCAAAGTACAGCACATGCTTCTCATTAGAAAGTGGGGCCATCCACATTCCACTTGCCTTCTAAATGGACTTTCAGAAGCATTTAGTATGTGCCAAGTCCTCTTTCTGTACAAAATAAACTACACGTCTTCCTCATCATTGCTAAGTTTCTTAACTTTCAGCCCTTCTTTTGTAGGTACATCCTCCTTTGGGAGAGCTCACACTACTAGCAAATGAACAGACCACTCTGTGGGACAGGCACTCTGGGAGAAATTGAAGAAGCGTTGAAACATTACCTGGTCCAGAAATATATTCAAATTGAACAGATAGAAGGGAAAAGTAAATACATCTTTTTGCACTAGGAGAGCTAAGTTGGCTACCATACTCTTCATAGAAAGAGTATCAAGAGCATCAAAAGATTTTGAACTATTGTTTATGAGTCAGCTATCTCAAAAACATTTGGGGTGCTTATTGAACATTCATATTCTTTGACTTTACCTCAGACTTCTCCTTATATCAGGAGAAAATTAAGGGGTGTGCACTCACTTCTATGCACTAAAGTTTGAGGATGGTTAATTCTAAGGCATATCTCACTTTTAGATTAAGTAATTTCAAAATTTCAATGCTTTCCTTTTCCATGTATGCATTCTTTATTGTGCTTGATATTATGCATACTTTATGGTTATTTCATTCAGATTTCTAAACTGAATAAAATTCTATTGGCACATTTATTGATTGATTTTTTCATTTGTTTATTTCAATACTAGAAGAGCTACCTTTCTTTAGTTCTGGGTCTCACCCTTTTCTCCAGCTCTGGTTGATGAAGACTATATAATCCTCTCCTACAAAAAGATATGTGCATACATAAAAATACAGTGCATTCAATTTCAGTTGATTCCCAGTCACACTAAAGCCAATTCATGGACCACAATTGATAATTATTGTTTTAATAGTAGAAAAGTTTACCAGCATAATGAGAGATTTTAGGAAATTGATATGTTAACCAGGCAGAAACAAATGGACCTTCCAAGTATAGAAAAGAAGATATGAACAACACAAATAAGTTTTATCTACTGAATGCATGTGCATTAACTGCATGCATCATCTGCAGAGTATATATTTTATCAAGAACACACCATGCATTTACAGAAGTTGGCCACATGCTGGGACATAAAACATGTCTCAACCAATGTTAAGAAGTTTATAACATTCATAGTATCTGACCAAGATGATACTTAAACAAAAATCAGAAAAAAGAATAAGTAGATGTATTAGTTTTCCATTACTGTGTAACCAATTACTTCAACCTAGCTGCTCAAAAGCACATTTGTGTATTATCTCACAGTTCTGTGCTTCAGAAGCCTGGGGAGACTTGTCTGGTTTCTCTACTCAGGATCTCTCCAGACTGGAATCAAGGTGCAGGTTGGGCTGGGATTGTATCTGGTTATCTGGAAGCTCTGAAGAAGAATTTGCTTTCATTTTAGTCAGGATTCTCCAGAGAAACAGAAGCAATTGTGTACGTGTGTGTGTGTGTGTGTGTGTGTGTGTAATCTAGATCTGCCTTAGAGGAGATTTATTATAGGAATTGGTTCACATGGCCACAGAGCCTGAGAAGTCCCACAACCTGTTGTCTGCAAGCTGAAGAACCAGGAAAGCTCATGGTGTAATTGAGACCCAGTCTCAAGGCCCAAGAATCAGCAGCACCAATATCTGGCATTTAATAAGATTATTTATATGGAAGATCTAAACAATTAATTATTAGAATTAACAGGATAGTTTACTAAGTTTTTGAAATGGAAAATAAACCTGGACAATTATTTTATTTCTATATATTAGCCAACAGAATTAAATATTGAAATTTTAAAAAATATATCAGCCACAAAAATATAAAATAGCAACAAATAAATTTAATATAAACTAAATCTCCTGAGGAAAATTTTTAAGCTTGATTTAAAAACATTTAAAAAGGCCTAAATAAATAGAGAGGTGCCCCATGTAAACTGGGTGGGAGACTTAATAAAATAAAGATTTTATTTTATTTCCAAATAGATCTATAAGTTTTATGCAATTTTAATAAATATCTCATATTCTTTTGTAAAAATGATATGATTCAAAAAATCATATAAGTTAATGTATATTAACTAAAATGACCTTGAAAGAGAAGAAGATAGGGCTAATTACTCTTCAGGTATCAAGATTTATTATGAAACTGTAATGATTAAAGCAGCGTCATCTGGACAGACAAGTAACCCAGTATAACAGAACAGAGAGTCTATTATTTGTAGATGAGCACGACATATGACTGAAGACCAGCGAAGGTGATCAATAAATGGTACTGGGTGGTTGGTTATTCATATGGAAGGAAACCAAAGGAAACTAATTTCTACCTCATCCATAGACAAACAATTCCCTTTTGATTAATGATCTGAATGATAAAACAAAAGTAGAGAATAATCTCATATAAGAGAATACCCTTGATTTTGAGATTTGTACAATTTCTTTTACAAAGATAGAAAGTACAAAACATAAAAGAAAAAACCCTGATAAATTTGGCTCATATATGATCCATGTAACAATTCAGATGGAATCCTAAACTGCCATATTTTATTTAACTTTGGGAACAGGCATGGTGCCAGAAGCGACTTCCTAACTTCAGCTTCTCCTCAAGACTCACCAACAGCAACACAGATGCCAAAGGGAATTTGAGAAGAGACTGCACAGCATAAGAATGTGGACAAAGAGAAGGAAGAAAACCAAACATGAGTTAAAAGGAAGAAGCTGTCCCTCTGTTCAAGCCCTTTTATTCATTCAGAAGCTCGTCAGGCCCTTGGGTGGTTCACCAGGGGAGGGTCCTGGTGTCCTCATGGCAGGTTTGAACCAGACTAGAAGGTTTCAGAAAAAGTCATCACTTTATTATTAATTATTATTATTATTATTTATATTTTATTTATTTATTTTTAGAGAGGGAAAGGAGGGAGAGAGAGAGAGAGAGAGAGAGAGAAACATCAATGTGCGGCTGCTGGGGGTTATGGCCTGCAACCCAGGAATGTACCCTGGCTGGGAATCGAACCTGGGACACTTTGGTTTCCAGCCCGCACTCAATCCACTGAGCTACGCCAGCCAGGGCACTTTTTTATTATTTAAAAAAACAATATTTATACAAGTTTTGATATCCATGCTTAATCTATGTATTAAGCATAACTCAAAATCAGTGTCTACAATACTGTATGTAAAAGCACATGAACTTGCTGAAAATTGTACTTGCACTCTTCTGTTAAACTGGGACAACCCAGGTTGATGGTTTACATCAATAACCACAACATGCAACCCACTCCGCTGAGGTGAATTTATTAATTTCTTATGCTGAAAGAGAGTGAGAAAAACCAATTCAACTCTAAAGATATTTTATTAATAAAATTTTTTTCCCATTTTAAAGAATTAACTTAAAAAACATTCTGCTCTTAAAGATGATGGTCAGAAGTATGAAAGTAGCTAAATGATCTGTGAAATAATAAAAAGTAATTTGAAATGATCTCATATTTGAAATAAGGTTAATTGAAAAATATATCCAAGTTCAATAACTGTTATTTGGGGAGAACAAACTGCAATTGCTCTTAATTTTTACCAACCTTTATGGAATGGTCTGTTTGTTAGAGGTATCACACAGATTGCAATGTTCAGGCTTACACTCTGGAGAGATGTCATTTTGTGTGGCCTAGGCTCCGTGAGCCAAAGGACCCTTTCTCTCTAAAGACAGCTCTCCATACCACAGCCATAACTGCCAGCGCAGAATCATTATTCTCCGGGCTGGACTTTGTAGGTCCAACCACACTAGGTACAGCAAATATTTCACCACTGCATGGATTTATAAACTAAGAATGACACAGGCAAGACACAAAAAGCTAAAACAGAGAATTTTGACAGGTTAATGGTTCAATCACATTTTATTTCCTTTCCCCTTATCAGTGCCAAAAATCATATAACAGATATTATACCCAGTACAAGTAAAAAGCATGCTTGGACCCCATTCTCATAAAAATAATTATCAAATGACCCCATGTTATATCATCAGCAATAAAAGAAGGACAGATTGTCAGCAATAGTTTATGCCTAATGAAATATCCAAAGGCATTATTGGATTATTATAATATTTTGAGAATATTCTTTTTAATTAAAGGTGAAATATGGGCTCTCTACTTAAAAATACATATCACAACATTTTTGGAAACAATGTTACAGGAAAGTGATTCCAGATGTTCTCTGAGAAGTCATGAAAGCCCATCTGAGAAATACTGACACACAGTAATGTACCTGTGTGTACAAGTTAAATTGTGTATACATACCTACACCTATGTCATATACAGAGAGACACACACACACTCATGTACGATGACAAGAAAATAAACCAGAGTAAATGTGGAAACTTGGGGAAATAAATTGATAATTCTCCATAAACAATTTGCTAAAGTAAATTACTGAACTTAATGGTTGAAATGAAACACACGAGGGAGCAATTAGGTAGAGTAATGTAAGGCAAAAAATAAGACCAAACTTCATGCAAACCTAATGCTTCTTCAGTGCTGCTGATAAGTTTCAGGAAAAGTAAGGCTCACTAGTTAAATCGCTGGAAGGAGAAGTATTCTGACCATCATCAGGATCTAACACAGCTACAAACTCCATTTTTCTGCTCGAAAAACAAAAGTGAGTAAGGGCAAGTTTTGCATATTGAATATATCCTATAACTTTAATGAACTTCCTTATTAGTTATATTAGCCATTTTGTAGATTACTTAGAATTTTAGAAACATAGATAATTATGGCATTCACTAAAAGAGTCAGTTTTATACTTTCCTGTCCAATGTGTGTATGTTTTATTATTTTTCTTGCCTTATTAACATGTTTAGGACTTCCAGTACTATTCAGTTATGATTGTGAGACAGTGACCAGAAGAAAATTTTCCCCTCTAGGTGTATCAGACTGTCCCAGTACTAAAGGCCATCGTTCCCCCTTTGTACTGCATTACCACTTGTCTTTATCAAATCATATATATATATATGTATATTTATTAGTATTTTGTTCAGAATGTTTGCACCTATATTCTTGAAAGAGATTGGTTCATAATTTAATTTCTTTTTAAAAAAATTTATGTATTGATTTTAGAGACAGAGAAAAGGAAAGAGAGAGAGCGCGAGAGAGAAACTGGTTGTTTCATTTATTTACACACTCATGGGTTGATTCTAGTATGTGCCCTGATGGGTGATCAAATCCGCAACCTTGGCATATTGGCATGATGTTCCAACTAACTGAGTCAGGGCTTATAGTTTTATTTCTTGTAATGTCCTTGTAATGTTTTGGTATTCAGGCTATGCTGGTCTCATTAAAAGAGTTCAACTACACTGAAATTTAGAACTGGCATAGATATAAAAAAGAGGATAAAAAGAAAAGTCACAGCCCTGGCTAGTGTGGCTTAGTGGATTGAACACCAGACTGCGAACCAAAGGGTCACCGGTTCAATTCCCAGTCAGGGCACATGCTTGGGTTTTGGGCCAGGTCCCCAGTACGGGGCGCATGAGAGGCAATCATACATTGATGTTTCTGTCCCTTTCTTTCTCTCTCCCTTCCCCTCTGTCTAAAATTAAATAAATAAAATCTTAATAAAAAAAGAAAAGTCACAGAATGGGAGGTAACGTTTTTAACATATATAGCTGATAAAGGATTTCTATCCAGAATACAGAACTTCAACAAATCAATAATAAAGACAAAATTAAGTAAGATAATGGAGGGAAAGTTATAAGCATGCATAACATAAAATGGAAAATGCAAATGACCACTAAGCACATAACCAAATGTCAAAACTCATTAACTTTATGGAAACATTAAGTCGAAACTACCAACTACTACAATTAACCTCAAAGTCAGAAACAATTAAAAACTCTGAAAATACCAAGTATTTCTACACATATGGTGTAACAAGAATTCTCATTCACTGTTGGTGGATATATAAATTGATACAAGTATTTTAAAATTTTGATAATATCATCTATTAAATTTAAACATGTACATGCTTCACAACTCAGATATTCTAATCCTAGTTATATACTCTAGACAAATATGTTTATATGTGTGCCAAAAGATATGTCCAAGAATGTTTATAAGCATTGACTTGTAATAGCAATAAATTAGAAATAATAAAAATTTCCATCAGTGGTAGAATGGATGAATAAACTTGTAAAATTATACAAAATAAATAATTATGAAGCAATAATAATGAACAAATTAGAGCAATACACAATAACGGGGATGAGCCCTGGCTGAGTTCTGGCCTGCTAACCAAAGTGTCACTGGTTCGATTCCCAGTCAGGGCACATGCCTGGATTGCAGGCCAGGTCCCCAGTAGGAGGTACGCAAGAGACAACCACACTTTGGTGTTTCTCTCCTTCTCTTTCTCCCTCCCCCCTCTCTAAAAATAAATAAATAAAAATCTTTAAAAAATAACGGGTATGGTATTAACCAATACCATATAATGTTAAATAATGGTAGAAATTCTCAAAAGAATGGCAAGGAGCATGTGAGGGTGGGACTTCAAGAGTGTTGTTAATGTTTATTTCAAACTCATTTGATCATTCTATGAATTTCACTTAATATTTAGTCATTATATTGTGTATTTTATTGTATTATAGTATATATGCTATATTTACATTTTTAAATATTTATAAATGTTTTTAAATGAAAATGACTCATATTATACACTTCTTTATAAAAACACATACTGGCAATAACATTAGTAAACCTCAAGATACAGTAACAACATTAAACTTCAAGATTTCATAACATATATTGTGTCTGAGAATCTAGGAGACTCCAGCTATTTGTAATAATCTACAATGATTTTTTCTGAACAGTACTATCATTTGTGACAGTAAATTTAACATGAAACAAAATGTAGATTTCTTTTTATTTATTTATTTATCTATTTATTTATTTAATTTTAATCATTGTTCAAATACAGTTTTCTCCTTTTTACTCCCAATCCAGTCCCCCCTCCCATCCCTCCCCACTTCCCTCCCATTACCACCCTCCCCTTAGTTTATGACCATGTGTCCTTTAAGTTTGTTCCTGTGAACCCTTCCCACTGTCCCCTTAAATTCCCTCTACTCTCTTCTGTGAACACTGTCAGCCTGGCCTCTATTTCAGTGTCTTTGGTTATATTTTGCTTGTTTCTTTGTTTTGTTATTTAGTTTCCTGTTAAAGGTGAGATCATATGGTATTTGTCTTTCACTGCCTGGCTTGTTTCGCTTAGCATAATGTTTTCCAGCTCCATCCACACTGTTGCATAGGGTAGGAGCTCCTTCTTTCCTTCTGCTGCATAGAATTCCATTGTGTAAATGTACCCTAGTTTTTTGATCCATTCATTTACTGATGGGCATCTTGGTTGCTTCCAGCATCTAGCTATTGTAAATTGTGCTGCTATGAACATTGAGATGCATAGGTTCTTTTGAATTGGTGTTTTAGTATTCTTAGGATAGAGTTCCAGCAGTGGAATTGCAGGGTCAAAAGGCAGACCCATTTTTAGTTTTCTGAGGAAGTTCCATACTGCTTTCCATAGTGTTGTACCAGTCTGCAGTCTCACCAGCAGTGCACTAGGGATCCCTTTTCTCCACAACCTCTCCAACACTTGTTGTTTGTTGCTTTGTTTATGATGGCCATTCTGTCTGGTGTGAAGTGGTATCTCATTGTGGTTTTAATTTGCATCTCTCTGATAGCTAGCGATATTGAACATCGTTTCATGTGTCTTTGGATTTTCTGTATGTCCTCCTTGGAGAAGTGTCTGTTCAAGTCCTTTGCCCACTTTTTAATTGGATTCCTTGTCTTCTTAGAGTGCAGTCTTGTAAGTTCTTTATATATTTTGGAGATTAAACCCTTGTGTGAGGTATCATTGGCAAATATGTTTTCCCATACAGTTGGTTCTCTTTTAATTTTGATACTGTTTTCTTTAGCTGTGCAGAAGCTTTTAATTTTGATGAGGTCCCATTTGTTTATTCTTTCCTTTGTGTCCCTTGCTCTAGGGGACACGTCAGTAAAAAAGTGTCTTCGTGAAATATCTGAGATTTTCCTACCTACGTTCTCCTCTAGGACTTTAATGGTGTCACGTTTTATATTTAAGTCTTTTATCGACCTTGAATTTATTTTTGTATATGGTGTAAGTTGGTGCTCAAGTTTCATTTTTTTTGCACATGGCTGTCCAGTTCTCCCAACACCATTTGTTGAAGAGGCTATTTTTATTCCATTTTATGTTGCTGCCTCCTTTGTCAAATATTAATTGACCATAGAGACTTGGGTTTATTTCTGGGCTCTCTGTTCTGTTCCATTGGTCTATGTGCCTGTTTTTATGCCAGTACCAGGCTGTTTTGATTACAGTGGCCTTGTAGTATAGTTTAGTGTTGGGTATTGTGATCCCTCCTACTTTACTCTTCTTTCTCAAAATTGCAGCAGCTATTTGGGGTTGTTTATAATTCCATATAAATTTTTGAAGGGTTTGTTCTGTCTGTGAAATATGCCATTGGTACTTTAATAGGAATTGCATTGAATGTGTAAATTGCTTTGGGTAGTATGGACATTTTGATGATATTAATTCTTCCAATCCATGAACACGGTATATGTTTCCATTTGTTTGTGTCTCCCTTGATTTCTTTCTTCAGCGTTGTGTAGTTTTCTGAATACAGGTCTTTTACCTCTTTGGTTAGGTTTATTCCTAGATATTTTATTTTTCTTTTTGCTATTTCAAATGGGATTTTTTCCTTGATCTCTGCTTCTGCTGTTTCATTGTTGGTGTACAGAAATGCCTTTGATTTCTGGATATTGACTTTGTATTCTGCTGTTTGGTCAAATTCATTTATTAGGTCAAGCAGTTTTTTGGTAGAGTCTATAGGATTTTCTATGTATACTATCATGTCATCTGCAAACAGTGACAGTTTTGTTTCCTCCTTTCTGATTTGGATGCCTTTTATTTCTTTTTCCTTGTCTGATTGCTGTGGCTAAAACTTCCAGTACTATATTGAATAGAAGTGGTGAAAGTGGACAGCCTTGTCTTGTTCCTGATCTTAGTGGAAAAGATTTTAATTTTTTGCCCATTGAGTATGATGTTGGCTGTAGGTCTCTCATATATGGCCTTTATTATGTTGAGGAATGCTCCCTCTATTCCCACTTTGCTGAGTGTTTTTATCATGAATGGGTGCTGTACCTTATCAAATGCTTTTTCTGCATCTATTGATATGATCATGTGGTTTTTGTCTTTGCTTTTGTTTATGTGATGTATTACATTTACTGACTTGCAAATATTGAACCATCCTTGCATCCCTGGAATGAATCCCACTTGGTCATGGTGTATGATCTTTTTAATGTATTGTTGGATGTGGTTTGCCAGTATTTTGTTGAGGATTTTAGCGTCAATGTTCATCAGCGATATTGGCCTGAAGTTTTCTTTTTTGTTGTGTCTTTATTTGGTTTTGGAATTAGGATGATGTTGGCCTCATAAAAAGAGTTTGGGAGACTCCCATCTTTTTGGATTTTTTGGAATAGTCTGTGAAGGATAGGGGTTAGCTCTTCCTTAAATGCTTTGTAGAATTCTCCTGTGAAACCATCTGGTCCCGGGCTTTTGTGTGTTGGGAGTTTTTTGATTACTGCTTCAATTTCTTTTGTCGTTATTGGTCTGTTCAGGCTTTCTGCTTCTTTTTCATTGAGTTTTGCAAGATTATATTTTTCTAGAAATTTGTCCATTTCATCTAGATTTTCAAATTTTTTGGCATACAGTTCTTTGTAGTAATTTCTTACAATCCTTTGTTTATCTGTGGTATCTGTTGTAATCTCTCCTCTTTCATTTCTGATTGTGTTTAATTGGGTCTTCTCTCTTTTTTTTCTTGATGAGTCTGCTTAAAGGCTTGTCGATTTTGTTTATCTTTTCAAAGAACAAGCTCTTGGATTCATTGATCCTTAGAATTGTGCTTTTAGTCTCTATGCCATTTAATTCTGCTCTGATCTTGGTTATTTCCTTCCTTCTGCTTGCTCTGGGCTGTCTTTGTTGTTGTTCCTCGAGTTCTTGTAGACGTAGGGTTAGGTTGTTTGTTTGGAATGTTTCTAACTTTTTTAGGTGGGCCTGTATCGCTATGAACTTCCCTCTCAGGACTGCCGTGGCTGTGTCCCATAAGTTTTGGGTTGTTGTGAGTTCGTTTTCATTTGTTTCCAGAAACCTTTTGATTTCTTCCCTAATATCATTCTTGACCCATTCCTTGTTTAATAGCATGCTATTTAATCTCCATGATTTTGAGTGTTTTGGGGTTTTTTCCTTGGGTTTGGTTTCTAGCTTCAGTCCCTTGTGGTCTGAGAAAATGCTTGGTATAATTTCAATTTTCTTGAAATTCTTGAGGCTTGTTTTGTGTCCTATCATGTATCTTGGTCATGTGGTCTATCTTTGAGAATGTTCCATGTACATTTGAAAAGAATGTATATTTAGCTTCTTTTGGATGAAGGGCTCTGTATATATCAGTAAAGCCCATTTCATCAAGGGTATTGTTCAATGCCACAATATCTTTGTTGATATTTTGTTTGGAAGATCTGTCCAGTTTTGATAGTGGGGTGTTAAAATCTCCCATTATAATCGTGTTGCTGTCCATATCTTTCTTGAAGTCCTCTAAGATTTTCTTTATGTATTTGGGTGCTCCTATGTTGGGTGCATATATATTTACAATATTTATGTCTTCTTGATGGATTCTTCCCTTGAGTATTATGAAGTGACCTTCTGGGTCTCTCTTTATGGACCTTTTTTGGAAGTCTATTTTGTCTGATATGAGTATTGCTACCCTGGCTTTTTTTTCCTGTCCATTTGCTTGGAAGATTTGTTTCCAGCCCTTCACTTTCAGCCTGTGTAGGTCTTTTATCCTGAGGTGGGTCTCTTGTAGACAGCAGATATGTGGGTCATTTTTTCTTATCCATTCAGCTATTCTACGTCTTTTGATTGGAGCATTTAATCCATTTGCATTTAAGGTTATTATTGATAGGTACTTATTCATTGCCATTTATGTACATGTGTTCCTCTCTCTCTCTCTCTTCCTTCCTTTCCTTAAAGCAGTCCCTATAGCATCTCTTGCAGAACTGGTTTGGTGGAGGTGTATTCTTTTAGACATCTTTTGTCTGGGAAGCTTCTTATTTGGTTTTCTGTCTTGATTGAGAGCCTTGCTGGGTAAAGTAGCCTTGGTTGCAGACCTCTGGTTCTCATTACTTGGAGTATTTCTTGCCATTCTCTTCTGGCTTGGAGTGTTTCCATTGAGAAGTCAGCTGTTAGCCTTATTGGGGCTCCCTAGTATGTTACTTCCTGTTTCTCCCTTGCTGCCTTTAATATTCTCTGTTTGTCTTGAAATTTTGCCATTTTAATTATGATGTGTCTTGAGGTGGGCCTCTTTGGGTTCCTCTTGATTGGGATTCTCTGTGTTTCCTGGATTTGTGTGACTTTTTCTCTCATCAAATTAGGGAAGTTTCCCATCATTACTTTTTCAAATAGGTTTTCTATCCCTTGCTCTTCTTCTTCTCCTTCTGGTATCTCTATTATACGGATATTATTACACTTCATATTGTCTTGCATTTCTCTTAATCCTTCTTCATTCTTTCTGAGCCTCTTTTCCTTTTCTTGCTCTTTCTGGATGTTGTTTTCTACTTTGTCCTCCAGCTCGCTAATCCGATCTTCTGCTTCATCGATCCTGCTTTTCATTCCTTCTACTGTGTTCTTCAGTTCAGAAATTGTATTCTTCATTTCCTCTTGACCTTTGTTGAGAGTTTGTATTTCCTTTTTCATGTTTATATAGTTTGCAGTGAGATTGATGTAGTTTCCCTCTAATTTCTGAAACCTCATTGTGAGTTCATTGAACTTCCTGGTAATCATTGTTTTGAACTCACTATCTGATAGTTGAGTTGCCTCTATTTCATTTAGCATTTTTCCTGAGGCCTCCTTGTTTCCCTTCAATTGGGGGTTGTTTCTTTGTTTTCTCATTGTTCATGGGTTTCTTCTTATTTCTTCTTGTTTGTTAATTTGATCTGTTCTGATTCCCTGTAATTATGGTGTGAACTTCTGTGGTAGAATATTTGTGGGATTCAGTGGTGCAATCTCCTTCATGTATACTGGTGTTCACAGCTTCCCCCTACTCTTTTTTTGTGCTCAGTTGGAGGAGTAAGGCAAAATAGTTTAAGACAGCAAGACAGAATACTATGATATTTACATTAGCAGCCAGTAGAGAAGAGATGGTTTATCCTTTGGCTCCTTATAGTGTTAACTGTGATCCTCCACCCCACTATCTACGTTTTAGAAAGGATGGAAAGAAGGTAAGACTCTTATTGGGGACGAGAGGATTGTTAGTTGGATCTAGAAAGCCGTGAGGCTGTGGGAGGTCAGCTTCTAAGGTAGGTTTGGACTAAAGATTAGTATATAGGAGTAGTGAGTAAAAGAATAGAGACAACCCCCACAATAGTATAGATCAGAAAATTGCAAAGTGGGCTGAGATCAGGTAGGGGTATTGAGAAGCATTTACAATTGTATAGACTAGGTCTTACTAGCAGTAATAGTAAAGCGACAGTCTTGTGGCAGAATCGATGAGGTCTAGATAACAAGAATAAAGAGTATAGAACCTTGAGAGGTGTATTAATGGAACACAGATGAAGGATAGTAACTTATCAACACCTTGTGACTGAGATAGCAGGGGGAACCTATCAAATGACAGTATAACCAGCCAAGCAAAGAAGATTATACTGAAAGAAAAAGAATACCAAAATATTATTAAAATAAAAAATGTCGGAAAAGTGAGGAAAAGATAATAAAAATCTACAGTAACTTGCAAGATTTTAAAAAAAGGAAAGAAAAGCAGAAGATGTAGTGCAGGATACATAAATTTGGAGTGGAAAGAATAATATTAGTATGAATGGAAGAGAAACATAAGGGATTGTGAGATAAAAATAATAAGAATTGAAAAATAAAATGTCACATAAAACACAAGATAAAATCAATCAACCAACAACAGCTACAAAAACCAAACCAAACCAAACCAAACCAAACAAAAAAAAACAAAAAAACAAACAAACAAACAAACAAAAAACAAAAAAAAACCCTCTTGTTGGTTTCTAACTGGCCAGACCAGTTTTTCTGATCTTGTTGGCTTCAGCTGGCTGAGGGACCTTAGAAATGCTTCTCTCTCTCCCAGCCAGATCTCAGCAAGTCTGTCAGGTACCCTGGGCGCTCCCGAGCACACTGGCTCTCTGGATCTCACTTCCACGTTCTTCCGGGTTCCAGGGTCCTGCAGGGTTCCAGCTCTATGATCTCAGGAGGCACTCGTGACGTTTTGGGATTCACTGCGCCCTCCCTGGGAATCGTAAAAGGGCGTGCCCCTCTCCCAAACTTTTGAGATTCGGGATCTAGGATTGCCCTAAGTGCCTCGCCGAGACCCTTCAGGGTTCACAGCGCGCGAGTCAGTCTTCCCGACGGTGTGCGAGCCGAGCCCTTTCCAGCTCCGTGTTCCCGGCCGAACCGCACTCCGACTGGGTGTTGGCACCTTTCCCATCTCCCCCAGTCGGGCTGGCTGGAAATTTCTGAGCCACCACTGTAGGAACGCACCAAGCGCCACGTCCCTTCCGGCATCCCGGCGCGCAATTCAGGCCTCCCTTTGGGGTGCGAGCCGAGCCCAGCCGGCTCTGTGCTCTCCACGGATCTGCACTTCCACCAGGCTAGGGGTGCGGATACTCTTCCAGGCTGGCTAGAGTCCATCACTCCTCCCAGGTCTCTGGGCGGGTGTTCATAGTCCCTGGGCCATTTTTTTCCAGTCCAACTGGCCAATCTGTTCCTTCTAGCAACACGTTCTTCCCTGGAGTTGCTCACCCCCCGTATTCCGGGGAGGGATCAGCGATTCCCCTCTCCCGGGAGCCCTGAGGCAGACCCAGGAGCACCGGGCCTAGGGACTGCACACCCCCTAGACCCCGTGCTGATCCCTGGGCCCCTTTTGTTCTGAAGCAGTCTCCTTACCGTCTGGTTTTTCAGTGATCGCAATAATTTTTGATGTCCTGCTTTCAAAAGTGATTCAGTAACCTAGTCCACTTGCTCTGTTTCTCCACCGATCCGCGAGTTTCCTTCCTCTTCACAGAAGCCGAGAAAAACGCTGCCTAGAGTAAAGCCGCTATCTTCCTAAATGTAGATTTCTTTAAAAGATTTGCACATTTAAAGGTAAGGAGAGAAAAATAGAATGAGACAACTGTAATAGCCTAATCAATAAAATATACTTAAAAAAAGGTAAAGCCAACAGACTTGGTGAAACTCCAAACATATGAATAATAGTTTGTGATATTTTTGTCAAGTGTCAATTACAATTAACTTAACCCATCTATTATGATAGAAATACCTATTATTGTTATTTCATAAGCATAAAATAATAGGAATAAATAAGCCATTGAGGAAGAGGATATTTTTTATAACTCATAAAAATGGGACAGCCTGGCCAACGTGGCTCTGTTGGAGCATTGGTCCGTAACCACAGGCTTGCAGCTTGAATCCTGGTCTGGGTGAGCACAGGAGGCAACCAGTCAGTCTCTTTCCCTTCCTCTGTCTCTTCCTCTGTCTCTAAAAGCAGTGAAGAAACCCTCTACTGAGGGTAAAAAAAAGGACAAATTAACTCTGTTAGTCTGAGAGAGACCTAACAGAATTAATAAATTAGCAAATATTACATTTTTAGCAAATTGTATGTATGTCTGTGTATGCCTGTATTGCAGGATATTTTGTATTTTTAGGAATGTAAATACATGGTCTTTACTGGTCTATTCAGTCAAAGCAAGTGTTTTTTTTTTTAAATCTCAGAATTGATTGAAATGATTAGTGATCTATATGTATTGAGACTGTTTCTTTGTAATTCAATGAGGAAAGATGAGAAATATTACAGAAAAAGCATGCACTTCAGAATCATATAGAACTATGACTCTGGGCAAGTTAATTTTTCTAAGCCTTGGTTTCCTTATCTGTAAAAAAGAGAGATAATGTTAGGGACCTCCCAGGTCTGCGCCGGGCATTTACACTGGGAAAGTAGTAGATGGCATGTGGCCGACACACAGTGAGTGTCAGTCACCCCCTTTCCAGGCAGTGTTGTTTTCAGCCCAACAATCCAGGTCTAATTTAAATGTAAAATTAAAATTTAGTATATTCAAAAACACAATAAAATAAAATTTACTATATTCGTATTTATAAAAATCTTTTACCCAACCTCACTTTGGAAATGCTAGAAATAGAAAAATAACACATCAAAAAGAAACTCATAATGTTATATGGTCAGATGTTTTATAACAAATTTCAACTTGTATCCAATTCAGTAGCATATGAGTGATTACCATATCCTTTCCTCAAACTATTTAGGAAAAAGAAAATAATTTATCTTGGGGGAAATCGGATGATTCTCAGCTTTATTTTCAAGCCAGCAGTGACATGTAGTAAGAAAGAGAAAGATGACTATCAGAGTGGTTTCTAATCTTATAAATTTCACTAACTAGCTATGTGACCTTGTATATAGTTCATATGTCTTCTCTGAGCATCAGACTTATTAACTCTAAAATGAGGCTAATAATACCTGCTTTGCCTCTTTTATAAATTTTTTTAAGGATCTAGGAGAAAAGAGTAAAATCAACACCTGATTAGAATTCTAAAGACCTTTGATTTAATTAAAAAGTGTATCTAGTCATATTGGACAAGAGATAAAAGGGGGCATTCACTTGAAATACTGAATAAATATGAAAAGTCTTTTCTAAAACACAGGCAGAATAAAAAAATAATTAACAACATTTTACATTAGCAAATTTTCTAGACTTCAGAGTAGAAAGCTAAGTGTTGCCATGGGAGATTCACATTCTGTCTGAAACTTATTGTTTTATCTACAAAATAAAAGGTCTAAAACAAAATTTCTCTGAAGTTATTTCCAACTCACACTTCTATGATTTCATCTGAGAAAGAGCTTCAGAAATTGAAAAATGACCAACACTTTACATCAGCATAATAAAATATATTTGTGAACCAGAAGGTAGAATAAAACATGCGAGAAAAACAGAACCTAAAATATTAGACCAGTTTAATCTGAATTAGCAATTTTAATGGCTGCAAATCTACAAAACGCCTGTGCACTCCTTCTCTCTAAGTGAAACAATCTATGTGAAAGCATTTTGGAAACCTTAAGATGCCATGCAAATGTAAAGTATTATTAACATCAACTTCTTTACTTGAGCTCATTGAATTTGTAGAAGTTGTTTGTACATTTCAACTATGATCCATCGCCCAGGGTAGACATGGTGGGGAGGGAGGAAGAGAAAAGAAAAGGAAGATTTATTTTTCCTGTTTTTTAGCTTCCCGTGTTCCCTGAGTGTGTATGTCTGCGATATAATACAAGCAAGTTTTTTTTTCTCTCAAGCATTAAGAGGGAGTGCTTTCTGTTAGATAGGGAAATAGATAGTCAGGTCTTTGTGTGTGTCTTGGTTAAAAAAAATAGTCACTTTGAGTTCTCATTTCCTGATTTGAGACGTTTGCAAGTGAAGCAGGTGGTTTGATGTGTATCATACCATTATATCAAATATTTGCCATGTACAAGCTTATTTATTTTCTTTGCTTAGATAACCTATCATTTGCATAATTGAAAAGTGCTTTAAAATAAGAATTGCTAGTTATGAGTCATGGCAATAATGCTAAACAGGCTGGCAGTATTTTCTGCATTTGACCTTGAGAGAAACTGAGATGCTGAGAAGGAGGTAGAGTACGAACTAGACCTCCCAGGCTATCTGCAGGATGCCCATCTTTGGGCAAGAGTAATGGAATTATAATTTGGAAGGTGTCCTAGGATGGACAAACCTAGCTTCAGAGGCACCTAAAAATCCTCAGCAGGTAAATTTGTGCTGTCTTAAAATCATATAACCTGGCTCCATGGTTTATTGGAAGTTGCTTGTTAAAATTAAATGTAATTTGCAAGAACCTTTGGGGAAACCATTGTGGCCAGTTATGAGCTAGATTATTAAGACAAAAAGCTGGGCTGAGCACTTGCTTGAAGTTTTATTTTCATCAGATCTCATCTCTCTCCTAAGAGGATAATTAGGTAAATAATACATCTTGGCCTGGGGATTGAGGGGTAGGAGTGGGGATTGGAGAGAATCTTGCCTCTTTTCCCCCATTCTAATTTCTAGCTATTATAGCCTTGCCTAAGCCATTAGTCAAACTCCCTTGTGGTTAAAGAGGAATAATATCAACATTAAAATCTCCAGAGCAAATAAATAACATATTTATTTCCCTGAAGTTTTCCTATAATTAACCTCTCAGCTCAGCTCAGGATAGAGGACTTGCAGCCTGAAATACAAGTCTTTCTCAAATCAATTTGAGAATCTCTCATATTCCCTATGATGATTATAAAAGGAAATCAGCTGGTGCCACTGGAATGCACAAGATTAAGCAGTAATGTGCAGAGCTTCTGTGGCCTGGAGGGATTTTAATGTCATTACACAGCAAGTACCATAGTCCAACCCAAATGGAGGAAGGAAGAGTAAATTGCTGGGGAAGGGGGACTTTTCAGTTTGAACTGTGAACCAGAAAAGTCTCTTCCTGCTGTAAGAATGTCAATCCTAAAAGGGAGAAAACTGTACTTGAACAATGATTAAAATAAAATTAAAAAAATAAGAATGTCAATCCTTCACAAACAGAGAGAAGAACAGTAAAGTTAACAACCAGTTACGTGGTAACACGAAGTGCTCCAGAGTGATTCTGCAGTGAGTAAGAAAAGTTGAAGAAGCATCAGTGGTAGGACTTTGAAGCGGAAGGTAGATCTTCCAACGCAGACTATGTTGGGAGGAAACAAGAAAATGGGGACCTGAGAAGTGGACCCAGCTGAATCAATACCAGTAATAAGGAATACTACCAGATCCCACTGTATTCTTAAGATGGGTTATTGTGCACCACCCTTACATATATAGGAGGGTAAAAAAATTTTTAAATTGTTATCTAAACAGTGAAAACTAAAGTTCTTAGGAGAGAACTGCCATTGTAACTCACATTCGATGCAGAATGTGAGTCTCTGGAAACAGCTGGAAACAAAACATAGCATCAAACCACTCCACATGCACCAGAAGTTTTAGGGGATTGTGATCCTTGGAATAGTGCGTGGGTAAAGAAAAGGAGTTTAGAGAAGAGCCTGAGAAGGCACACCTAATGTGGTGGGACACTATGGTGAACAACGTCCAGTGCGAATCCATGCAGGGACTGGGGGAGACTACTAAAGGCCTCGTAAGAACAAAGATGTTAACAATCAACTTTAAGTTGTTGAAGGTTTTCCAGGATATTAAAGGTTATCCTGAACCTTTAATAAAGTTTGTGGAATCCTTTTCCTTGTGCAGCAGCTGTGGGGGATGGGGGGAACAGGAGCTGGGATGGGAAGCAGATTTCAATATGGAGTGAGCAGTGTAGGACAGAGGGAGTGCAAGCACAGAGCCAGGGAAGCTGGGTGGGACAGACACACATTCTCCCCAGCCTCCCAGCACCCTAAAGAAGCTCTGGGGCGATGACCACAGCTTCCACCACAAATGCCCCAGTCTCCTTTCTTTTCTGAGCAGCAAGCGTGGGGAAGTTGACACTCCTGGGACAAGGCTCAGTCATGGGAGGTGGAGGCTGACTGAATGGATGGGAAAATAGCCCAACCTTCCTTTTCTCTCCTCCAGAGAGAAACAGCTGAAGTGTGTTTTGGATAGTTTCTGCAAGAGTTCCCAGTGGGACTGAGCCTCATTCGTCCACAGTAGAAATATGCTCATTGTTGTACTCTTTGGCTCTCTCCTTTTCCTTTCTCACTACCCCCACCCCTGTACTTGAGCTTTCTGCCATCACTTCTCATGAATTACCTGTATGCAAGGTCTTAACTCTCCTGTCTGTTTGGGGGAAAAACCAAGCTAGGACAGCCTCCCACTTTGTCCCCAGCTACGCTATTCTAATTCCAGAGGCAACCACTTCTACTAGTTTCTTACTCTCCAAAAGTATCTTTTGCATAGGCAAGTATTTAAATACATAAGTATGTTTGTATAAGTGTATGTATGTATATATATATATGTGTATGTATGTATATATATATGTGTGTGTGTATATATTTAGATATAACATAAGCTTTTCACAGTTTCTCAATTATCCAAAATAGAGGGGAAAATCTATATCCTAAAATAGTCTAAGACAGCAAAATCTCTTATAAAAATGTACATCTGCACTTGAAAAAGAATAAATCTGGACTTGAATCAGTTGGTTGGGCATTGTCCTGGAAAGCAAAAGGTCACCAGTTTGATCCCTGGTCAGGGCACATGTCTGGGTTGCAGGTTTGGTCCCAGGTCAGAGGCAACCAATCAAGGTTTCTCTCTCATATTGGTGTTTCTCTCCCTCCTTTTCCCTCCCTCTAAAAATAAATACATTAATACAATATTAAAAAATAAATCTTATGATACCATTAATCACATTTAAAAATCATGTATAATGCATGGCATTTAGTCTCAACTGTGCTGCCAAGGAGGCCTGACGCTCATTCGGTAGTATCTGGTCTTTTCACACACTCATCTGATGTGCCTTCAGTGTTGTCGCACGCACGTGAAATACGTAGCTAAGAAGACTTCCTAGCAACCTGGTTCTATTTGGAGTAATGGTTGCAGACATTAAAAGTATTTATTGTAAAAAACTGAAATTTTATATGAAACTATCTTAAAATCAAGATGTTGAAGAAAATTTGATTTCAAAGAAGCTATGTCTTAAAAGTTATTTTAGCATTCAAATGCTCGGTTTGTTGTCCTGGTTATCCAGGTGCCAAATCAGCAAAATTAACTTTGTTCTTGGTAGCCTACTATTCCTCCTGTTGGGACACGTGGTTTTCTCCAACATATGGATATGATATTTCCTGTTACGGTTAATACTTCTTGTTAAATTGGAAGTGATCTTCTTATGCTAATTCGACCTTATTACTGTTTGCAAAAGTTGAAGATAAATCTTCCTAAAGGTTTATCCTATGATTAATATGCTGTGATGACTTATGTACATATAGGCACAAACGTATGTACTAAGTTTACCATATACCATGAGAATTCAAAGTGGAGTGGGTGTCAGTTGAACTAGCAATGCAAGAGTAAAAATTAGTAGATTTATCTTTTATCGTTAAGTTTTATAGACATTATTTACAATCATTACAATTATATTCAGATGATTGAGAATCCTAAGGACTACTTTTTTCACCTCATAATGAGTGACCTTATTTTAGAGGGAGATGTACAAAATCTGCTATGTTGCCATGGTTTCTTGACTTCCTTGAGTGCTTGTGAAATACTTTTGTATTTTCAGATGTATCATCACATTATTTTAACATGCTAAGAATAACCTGAGATAAAAGCTATGTTCAGAAACAAATATTAGGATCTCATTTTAATGTCCTGCTAATAATAGGCAAATGTCTCAAACTGTCTTCTTTCCACCTGGAAATGCTTTTTCAGGGTTTCCCCTAGTTGGTGATTTCAGTGGCATCCTTTCTTCCCCATCCTGCAGATACATCTTGTGCACTGAGTTTATTGTGGCCTTCCTCCTCAGAACCTGCTCTGTGGAAATAAGTCCAGATATAATTCACTCTACTGTGTAAATTGGTGGTATCATTTGTTTTCTGGAAAATTGGAAGCCATGAGGAAAACATTTTTTGTTTTGAACTTTAAAAATTTGGAAGCCAGGGGTGGGGTTAAATATATGTGTAATTGTTTTATTGAGTAGCCTCAATGTGGGTTATAAACATGAAATATTTTTATTTTTCTCCAGTGACTGTTTCCCATCATGCTCTGTGAAATGTCATTCCCTTGCTTCTTAAGGACAGCTTGGGTATGTGCCATATCTTTCACTAAAGTCCAGGTCCCTTCAAGTCTCTCATCTCATATTGGCTCAAATCCCATTTGCTCCCTTTCCTACCCATACTTCCTCCCTCTGTCCAGTAGGCTGGGTTTGTGGATTGGAGGATTTGGAGTGGGGAGAAGGAATGGTCTGATTCTGGTTATTTCCTTTCCTTTTCTAATTCAAATCTCAGGTCCCCCAATTTGAGAGATGAAAAGGGAAATGGGGGAGATAGAGATCTCTTGGGATAAGTGGTCCCCTGCTGGCTGTGGGGAGGAAACCAAGATCCCAGTCAGGCTCAGGTCAGATTCTATAAGCTCCTCTGATGTAACTGTCTCCATGGAGATTCTGTGCATGGCTGGATCTCTTGGGAAGGGTTTCAGCTCTCAGCCTCCTCAGCTACTGAGGGCCCTCAAGGAGGGGCAGCCTTGTGCCCCTTTAATCTCTCTCAAGAAGTCCATGTTCCAGTGTCCCTCAAAGTGGGACATCTCCCTAACCCCTGGGGAGACTTGGGGAACTAAAATGAGGTGACTCCATCCTCTTCTAACACAAACCATGCCACCATCTGTTATTGCCTCTGTGCTGCCAAATATTCCATCAAAGCTGCCTTTGCAGAAAATATGCTGGCACCAAGAGTGATTTTTATATATACCCACAAACTTCAGGGAGCTTGCATCACACCCTCCAGGAACCCCCCTACCATACTCTGCTCTTGTCCAATGATTTCACCAGAGTAGGACAGCAGTGAAAATGAGATTCTTGTCTTCCCATCTCAGACAACCCTCTCACTGCACTTCTAGAGCTTCAAAGATACCTCCCATAATATTTTTTATCATAGACAAAGTTATCTGATGGCACCCAAGATTCCTGACCCTTTTGTCATACCCTCTCTCTAAATGGGAGAACCGATGAATGTGAAGGATAAGTTACATTAGGAGTTTTTAATTAGTTGGCTTCAAGTTCTGCAAAAGGGAGTCACCTGGATGAGGTTAGTACTTAAAAGGATCTGGGTCATGCCTTCCCGAAGGCAGAGCAGTAGGAAGTCTGAGCAGGTCAGTGGCAGGGGGGCCCCTGGTAAGTACCTCGGAATGGCCTCTAGCAGCCAAAAGCAGTTCTGAAAGAATAGTAAGCACAGCAATGGGGACCTCAGTGCTACAACCACAGAGAAACAAACTTTGCAAACTTTCTGAGGAGGCTTGAAAACAAATATTTTCCTAGTTGAGCCTCCAGATGTGAGCAGTCTAGATGACACCTTGATTTCAGCCTTTGAGACTCAGCTACCCTGTACTCAGGTAACTGTGAGGTGATAAGTTTATGTTTTAAGCCATTAAGTTTGTCATCAATAAGCAGAAATAAAAAAGGCTAGTACATCCTCTGTCTTCCTTTTCTGTCCTTATGTCATCTTGAGGTGAGGGCCATGCTGTCATGATATCAGGAAGTTAGAAGTACCAGCTCAAAGAAATGTTATAGCAAGCCTAGAGATCTGGTGTAAATTCTTGCTGACTGTCTTCAGAATGACAGAGATGCCGGATGGTTAATACTTCCTTATCCTCAGACAGGAGCTGTAACCACAGCCCCAGAGCATCAACATATTAAATATATACTGATGTCTTGTTGTATGCAGGGTGGGGCAAAAGTAGGTATACAGTTGTGTGTATGGAAAATAATGCAGTAATTAATAAATAACAATACAAGAATAAACTGTATTTCTGTACTCACAACTGTAAAACTACTTTTTCTCACCCCATATGTACTACTGGATATTTTATTGGTTTTATTATACTGTCCAGTTCTAGTTAGAGTGTGTGTATGTATGTGTACATGTGTGTGTGGCTTATTCACAAAATTAATACATGAAAAATATTTTACATTACAAAGTAAGCACCATGCATTTAGGTGACGAAAATGTTATAGTTGTCATTCAACATTCGTTGAAAAGACTCTCTGTGCTGTCTTTTAATTTGCTCTTAAATATTTATAACTGGTAACAAATTGAGCCTCAAGTAGCTGAACCTCAAGGAATCAATGCATTCAACAAATGTTTATTAAGTGATCAGGAGATAAAACCTAAATGAGAAATGGCCCCCATCTTCTAGGAGTTCAGCATACTGAAAATGGTCAAACACGTAAACTAATATTCAAAATAGAGCGACAAAAGTGGACACATTCCCAGTGTCTGGCAGTGTAAGAACTATTTTGTAGGGGACCATGTCTAAGCCAGGAGGTGTGTGCAAAATTCTATGTATCTATGTTTGTTTATGAGAAAATAATTCATTACTGTATCATATTTTCTAACAAATCTGTGCCTAGGCTTATAAGGAAAGTGCATCCTGAAAAGAGAAAGATGTGCTAAGATAAAGATGTGACACAATATATCACCTGGTCCCCAGCATGTTGACTGATGTGGTTACTTCCTAGAGTGCATGTGGCATCCCTTCACTATCACTGCTCTGGCTGCACTCCACACGTCAGAGGTCAGAGGCCCCTGCTGTGGGTGGCATCTCTTACAATATGGCTGGTGTCTACTTGGGCCAAATGGCTGTGCAAGTTTTTTTGTGTGTGGTATCTCAAAGCATTTATTTTATGTCAACAGTGACTTGAACCACTCCAAGTTACTATATTGCAGTTATTGTGACAATTTCATAAGATAATGTGCATATCCTAAGTATCTAATGCAGTATGAGCATGAAAGACTTGGCCAGGGAAAGGTCTTTCTCATGGTAAGTCTCTTTCCACTGAAATGAGCTAGGGGGGGTCTCAGTTCTTCATCCAGAGACGACTCCAGTGCAGGTTGCACACTGGTCATCCTTACATTACACTTATTGTAATTGACATACAATAAACTGCACCTATTTAAAGTATATGGTTTGGTGAATTTCAACATTCACATACACCTGTCAAGCCATCACCACAGCCAAGATAATGAACAAATCCATGACACTTGAAATGTTTTCTCACCCCTTTGTAGTCCAGCTTTTTCTTCCCTGGGGAGTCACTGATGTGCTTTCTGTCCCTGTAAGGTAGTTCACATTTTTTAAGACTTTTATGTGAATGACCTCTGGAAACTGAGGGCCTCGATGCTACAATGACAAAAGAATTGAATTCTACCAAAAAATTGTGGGAGCTTGGGAGAGGAGCTGAGCCCCAAATGAGATCGCCACTTGGGGCCACACCTGGACTGCAGTCGGAGAGACACTGAGAAGAGAGCCCAGCTGTCTGGCCTGTCGGAGCTGTGAGATAATGAATGCCTATTGTCTCAGGAAGCTGAGTTTCTGGCAATTTGTTACGCAGCAACAGAAAACTAAAACACTGCCTCATTGCTGACTCTATCCAGGCTACCATTTCTGAATATTTTAAACTAATACAAATGCTTCCTCCAAAGGGTCTAATACCATTTTTATAATAGCCTTCTTAAATTGCAGCTAAAAATGTTAACTGCAAATTTCCTTTGGCCTACTGAGACGTTGTAACTGCCTTTTTATTGTTCTCGGGCTCTCTCTTGGGCATTTGATTGTTCTGATGCCTGACCACATCTATGCATATGTTAGTCACAGAAAGATGGCCTGGAAAGCATTTTCTTTGGAGGACTGGCACTGGGAATAAAACGATGATGGGTAGTAGAACTATCTCTTTCTTTAAATCATTTTTTCCTCTTTTGTTCCCTCACTTTAGATCAGAATGAAATTGAAAATACAATGCAAAACCAAAAATATCAGTAAGGTGTATTTGACGGTTTTGAGTGTCATTTCTCACTGCCAGAGAATTTCGTCCTACATGCCTGCTCTGTCTGCGAGAGTGAGACCATGGATACCTACCTTCTGGCTGGCCTACAGGGTCAAGTGCTGACATAGTGTCACTGGTGTAAACACCATTATTATGTAGTCATTCTGCTGTCTTCATACAAACCTTTAAATTTTTTGATACACAATTTTGGTTAAAATAATAGATTTTGGAGCCAACTGACCTGAGTTCTCTTATTGCATCTCCCAGTTACTCGCCATATGGTTCTATGTAAGTCAGCTGACCTCTCTGAGCACCAGTGTATTTACCTGTAGAGACAAAACCTACCAACACATGTAATTTTGAAGAATAAATGAGATAATGTATGACATGCTTGTAATGATGCCTGGGATACAGCTATTAATGTTATTAATATTAATGTATTAATATGTCAACATATTAATAGTAGAAAGTTGTAAGATTGACTTATTACAATCCATACATTAATAAATTCATTTTAATAAATACCAAATATTTAATAAATACTTATTATATGCAGAGTATAGTGAAAGAGAAGGGTGATATTCTAGGCCAGACAGAGAAGTATTTCTCAATCATAGGTCCTTTTTACAGAAAAATGTCTGGTGTATCTCTGTGTTGATTTGAACGATTTCTATTATAACATCACACACACATCTGTACTATTTCTTATGAAGGTGATATTTTATTGATTTTTTCATAACACACAGGCATAATAATCATAGTTACCATTTGACTATTAGGCACTGTTCTGTGCAATTTTACATGCCATGTCATTTAACCACCTACAGGCCTACTAAGTTCAATTATTATCCCTAACTGTCAATGTGACTGGAAATACAGGGAAAGAAGCTTAGGAAAGGGAACAGAGTGCTCTCTCTTTGTATGTGTATATGTGTATGTATACACATATGTACATACCCGCCGCCATGACTACAAAAGACTCCAGAGCTGTAGAGTGAGCAAACTTGTTAAACATGGCTAAACTGAGTATCAAAGGACTCACTGAATCTGCTCTAAGCCTTGACCACACTTTGGATTCTGACTATTCCCCCTTGCAGCAGTTCTTTGTTGTTATGGAACATTGTCTGAAACATGGTTTTAGAGTAAGAAAATAACTTTTGAATTACAACAAAACTATCTGGGGTCCTTTGGAACTAGTGGAGAAGCTGTACCCAGAAGCAGAGGAAATAGGGGCTAGTATCCAGGACTTACCTGGTCTTAAGACCCCCCTGGGTCATGCAAGAGCATGGCTTCAGTTAGCCCTCATGCAAAAAAAATGGCTGATCATCTTCATTGCTTAATAATTCAAAGGGATCTCTTGAGTGAATTCTCAAGAAACCCTTTTGAATTCCAAAAGACATACACATATACATGTATATGTGTATATATAAAACTAATACTTAAAGATGAGATCATAAATGTGAAAGTTTAAGAGAGAAGAAAACTATGTCTCCTCCTCTACATATAAGAAAAGGGCTAAGGCATATATATCTCAGAGCCCAGTTTGAAACACAATCTGTCTGACCTAAGGATTATGCACTTACCACTACCTTGTATTAAAATTGAGTCAGTAGTTGGACTTGTTTTTTTTCACAGTGAAATTAATAAAGACCTTGAACACTACCATTTAACCTGCAATGTGAAAAGTCTGATACAGTCTGAAGAATTGTTGGGACTCCCCTTGACCTTGTTAGGTCTAGTAGTATATGCCTGGGGGGAAATTGCCACTATAATTTTGACGGCAGTCAAGGAGACTTGAATGTAGTTATAGATGCTCTGTTCTTCCTGTGTGGATTCAGGGAAAGACAACTGTAGAATGAAAAGATGAGAAGAGAGCTCTTCCCAAAAGCAAGTCTGGAAGGAAGATTAATAAACAAATGCTTACTTGGGAGACATTCTTTGGACTCCTATAATTTCCAATATTCTTCAAGAACAAGGAATACATGCTGATCTTTTCTGTAGGCCAATTGTTTCTGCCAAATAAAACAAGTTCTTCAAAAATGCTCTGCCACTTTGGAATCCATAAGCATCATTTAAATTCAGCCTGGGAAAGGAGAGAATAGTTAGCTCCTCAGTGAATATGAAAGTCACCGATGTCTGTAAAGCAGATGAATGGCAGTACTCTCTTCTTTACACCTCCCCTCTATACGTATGGCAGTTCATTCTGGCAGATATTACCAGTCTTCTTCTGATATCTATTCACTCCTTTTTTCCCATGGTACCAACATTTTTAACTGGATTATGACTGCCCAGAAAAAGACCTCAGTGAAGTATGGTCATACCAGTACATTCTGGCTAATGTGATCTGAATATAACTGATGCAAACCTCCCAAGTCATGCTTTTAAGATGAAGAAGTGTGCATTCTCTCCTTCAGCTCCCCTTCCCGGTGACCAGAACATGATCCCAAGGACTGGAGCTGAAAAGTCATCTTGAACCGCAAAGTGGAAACTGTCTGAGCTGCGTTACCTGCTCTGGGCTGCTTTAACCTGGGCTGCTATAGAAATAAACTGTCTTGTTCAAACTATTCTTATTTTAGAATTCTATTACAATGACTAATTAATTTAGAATTTGGTACTAGAATTGGGGTTGCCATAATATATGTGGCACTGGCTTAAGAGTTGAGCAGCAGGTGGAAGAAACACAGATATTAAGAAACTAGACAGTTCGTGACTTGTTAGTTTTGGGAAATATATATATGAAAATGGATATCTCTGATGCCTTAGAAGACAAAACACATATAAACATGGCCTGTGAGCCTAGAAACTTGTTGAAAAACTCTGAGTCCTGGTGTATATAGGCTGTCCATGGAGACTTGTAGCAAAGACCTGGAAAAAAGAGGGACTCAAGCTAAAACTAGAACATTTGTGATTATAGATAGAAATGATCACATAAATTTAAGCAAGTTTTTCTCTATGTGTAGCCTTCCACCTAAAGAGACAATGTGAGTAGTAATTTAGAATTGTGCATCATTGAAAAAGTGAATTACTTCTGTATCCAAAACTAAAACAGGGCTAAGAAATGGCTCTAAAGGTAAAGATCTTGTAGGACCTAAAACTGTGTCCCCCGCACCAGGCTTCCCTCGAGCTCATCCACATAAGTCAGTGACTGCAGCCCACAGTGATCGGATTAATGTTGTAGTCTTCCCAGTCAACTCCGTTATTTTGGGTGGCTTCAAGGAAGTCACTAATAACATGGGAAGAATGGATAAAGGCACAATTCCAGTTCATAATTTAAAAAAAGGACTCTCAGATGTAAGGTGTCTGACAAGACAGTATCTGGGGCTACTTATTTGTTAAACCTGCTTGAAGCCAAAAGATGAGAGGCCTACTGAGATTTTGAGAAATACATATTGCTAAAGAAACCACACATGTGGCCTGAAAAAGTCTGTGTCAGCTCAGCCCACAGAGCAACCCAGGAGCACCTCTCCCACAGGCAGCAATGTTCCAGTGCACACCTGCAGTTACCTGAGGGTAATGGGTAAGGGGAATGTTCCAAGGGCAAAGCCAGGGAACTTCCAGCTCAATGAAGAGGAAATTTCCTGAAAGAGTAGACTCAGAGGCTTTTACATAAACTAACCAAGGACTAACCAAGTTGCCAGACTGGAAGGTGTTTTCAATATCCACCTAAGCAAGATTTAGTGATTGCTAAAAAGCCAGTGACTGTTCTCAAGTTACCCATTTTCCCCTGTTCTGACTGAGCATTTAAAACATAGATATTATATTCCTCTTCTCCATTTTCAACTGAGTTTGGGTGTGGGGGGAAGAGACAAATAATTTTAGTTGTCAGATCCCTGGACCACAACAAGCTATATTAACCTAATGGAGAGGACCACATATTATCCCAAGACTCTGGACTTTGAAGTTGATTCTGTAACTGAGTGGGACTTGAGGATTAACTAACTTGGGAATGGGAGAAATGCATTAGTCTGCTATTTGTCCCCAGTACCCTTTCTCCCCTTCTCCCTCAGTTACAGAAGTTTTAGCTAAGAGTGAGATGCCCAGTAAAAGTCTACATGTCCAAAAGTTCTTGCTGAAGGCAGGTGAGCAGAAGTAATATGTTTTGGAGTTTTTTCCCCCTAGATTGTCTCCTAAAGAAAGAGTTATCTCCTCCCCTCTCCTTTTCCTCTCCTGCTGGCTGAAATACAGATGTAATGGGTGAAGCTAAAGAAGCAATTGTGGTCCATGTAGTATAAGTCCTATGTTGGAATCACAGAATCACAGCAGGCTCACCACTACCTTTGTGGGGACTGGGATTAGCATTCAGAGGGAGAACCAAATACCATGGGCATCCATATTCAAAAGTTATGCATCAGCCCGAAAACTATTAAATAGAATATGTTCTAAGCTCCTAGCTTGACAAGTGTACCATTAAATGACCCTGTGTGCCAAGTTTGCATATAAAAATCCTTGCATTTTTTGAGTAATGTGGTGAGGTCAGAAATAAATAGCCATTTTATCCTGACCTATGACTGCTGCCACCCAGCTGTGGTTCTATTGTGCATTAGAATGGATTTCATGCCAGAAGTATACATCCCAGGTCACGTCTAAGTTCCCACTAACAGCTGCCACTTGGCCACCCCTTGCCTTGAGCCTATGGGAGTACAGATCAGCAGCACAGACTGCACTGGAGAGTCAGGCTGTGGAACCAAGTTTGGGGCCATTTGAGCAGGGCATTCAGGATCCTGAGTTCCTAACACATGGTCTACACCACAGGGGAGAGAACAGAGGTTCCAAGTAGGCACACCTCTTTGGTTCTAGAGACTTCTGGTTTGTTGACAGGGTACATATCTCAACAAGGGCCAGAGTAGGATTCTCAAAGACAAGGCCAAGGCCAAGGGCCATTCTTGCCCTGGTCTAATTGTGGTACTGCTATAAGCTAGCCAGAAGGATACAGATTTCTAGCACTGACAAGCCATCATGTCTGCTCTGGGCTGCTTACTCTTAAGTAGTTCCATAAGAGAGAAATAGATTTTTATATTGTTTATACCACTGCTATTTTGAGCCTTTATTACAGTAATTATAGCTGTATTCTAACTATAGCCTGTCTTTAGGCAATAGTTACCTGGATTTCATTGCTATACAATATTATACAAAGAGCTGAATCTTCCCGCCTAAATCCTCATCCTTTCCATGTGATATTTCCATCAGGTGGTTCCTCCATAATCATGTATAATCGCCTTCTTCCACCCAGCTCCTTACGTGTATGGTCAATATCACTTATGTGAACTCTCTTCTTAGCCTCTGCCTCTATCATCATTTCCTGCTCATCAGGCATGGATCCTGACGACAACATGGCAGGGGCCAGTAAAGCTTGACCTAAACAACAACAAAATCAGCATGTGTCTCAACAAATAGTGGGAAAAAAGAACACAATACTTGATGTTTCCTGTGTTTAGCATGCTTTTCTCACTTTTAAAATAATTTAAACACCTAAAATATATTTTCCAGCATTTTTGTTTAGTCTATTTATGAATGAATAGACCAGTGTATATATCTATACTTAACAAGCTCTTTAGTATCCATGTGTTTCCAATTCTGAGCTCTGGTTTTCATAAATAATGTGGATATTATAGGATCTCAGAATGTCATACAATTTAGTCATCCTTGTGAAAATAAGTGGCATATATTCATTTATATTTTCTCACTTATTGACTCTGGTGACCACATCCTGAAATCTTCAGACATCCCTCCGTGAAAGTTTGTTGATCTTAAAGGAGATAAAACCTATGGCCTTGGCCTGTTTTGATGCTGAATTAACAGAAGAAAGGGGGAGGTATTGACCTTTAAAGTGTCATTTATTGTACAATTGTCTTTGTATAAAATTTCACATTTAATCATGGAAACCACTCAGTGAGGTAAGTGCAGCAGGTAGGAAACTTAGCCCACAAACCTGAGAGAGCAAGAAACACAAATTTCTAATTCATTCATACCTAAACTTAATCTGGACTTTAGGCTCCCATTCTCTGAAGTGAAAACAACTTTCCCCATAGTTGGCATCTAATCAGGAAGATTTGATGAGTGTCATGGTGAGGGACATAGTGGGGGCACCTGATCCTCAGTTTGCATCTCGAAGCCACTCGGAGACAGTCACTTTCTTCAGGCTCTAGATTCATGCTGTCCAGTGGGATAGCCAGTAGCCACATGTGGCTTTTGACCACTCAATGGGTCTAGTCAGAACCAAGATGGGCTCTAACTGTGAAATACATACAGAATTTCAAAGATTTAGTATCAAAGGAAAGTCTTTTATTTATAATATATCATTGATTACATGTTGAAACAAAAACATTTTGGATACATTTGGTTAAAGAAAATACATTATTCAAATTAATTCCACCTGCTTATTTTAAATATACAGGTGAAACTTTTAGGCTACATGTATGGATTGCATTTTTGCTACTGGACAAGTACTGCTCTCTGTCTCTGGCCATTTCCTTCCTCCTAACCGCAAGGTTGCTTTGGTCCAGCAAAGTCATTTCCACTAGTGTTATACCCATTGCTTTGCAAACTAGTGGAACTGCTATTATGAAAAAGTTAATTGAGTTTGCTCTGGACCATCTCACACCATGTTGCATGGATATTGTTGGATACAAAGTCATATTATAAGCCCATTTCAGTTTGTCTCTAAAAATTAAAGTCATCATTTTCATTTGAAGATCACCTAGAAAATCCTCTTCTATAGCAATCTTCAGACACTAGTGAGCTCACTCATTATATATTTAGAACTGAAAATTTATTCTCTGTTCCTGACCACCAGGAAAACATCCATTTGTGCCACAAATCAATGAGGACTTCCCATGAATTAAAATATGTATGCATATATGCATGTGTATATGTGTGTATGTGCACATACACATATACATATGTATATATGTGTGCATATACACATACACACATATACATATATATTATATATATGTATTTGGGGATCTCTCTGAGGGATGTACAGAAGTGATGCTATTACAAGATTAGTTACTATTTGAGCTGTTTAACTTTCAACAGGAAAAAAAATCATTCAAAGTCACTTAAGCAGAGGCTTATAGAAGTTCATAAAATGCTTTAAATTCCTGGGACTACCTGTCTCCACAAGAAGCCAACATCACAATTAATGAAGTCCCCTTTTTTTTATTGTGGTTAGAACAGGTAAGGTGAGATCTACCCTTTTAACAAGTTTTTATGTGCACAATATGGAGTTGTTAACTAGAGACCCAGTGCTGGACAGTTGGTCTCTAGAGCTTACTCACCTTGCACAACTGAACCTTTATGCCCAGTCAATAGCAACTCCCTGTTTCCCTCTCTTCCCAGACCCTGGCAACCACCCTTCTACTCCCTGTTTCTGTCAGTCTATATTACATACTTCAAATAAGGAATCATGCAGTATTTGTCCTTTTGTGACTGGCTTATTTCACGTAGCATAATGCTGTCAATTTTCATCCGTGTTGTTGCATATGAGGGATTTCCTTTTTTAAGGCCGAATAACATTCCACTGTACATATAGACCATATTTTCTTCCTTTTTTCAAAGTATAGTTCATGGACCATGCTACCACAGTTGGCCCAATTCATCCCCCTACCCCACTTCACTTCCCACACCGCCCCCAACATCTTCTTGTCCACCCCGCACCCACCCAACCATGCCTCCAAATCCCTACACCCCTTCCCCCATTCTCCCCCCTTTCCTCTCCAGCTGACAACTGTCCAATGGTCTCCATATCTATGACTTGGTTACTGCTCTAGTTATTTGCCCAGTCTGTTTTTGCCTTTGTTTTTTAGATTCAGTTGTTGATGGTTGTAAGCCACCATCATTCCATCACCATTCTGATGTTCATACTCTTGATCTTCTTCCTCCCAAACAAGACCCTTTAACATTTCACACAATAAGGGCTTGGTGATGATGAACTCCCCTAGCTCTACCTTGTCTGGGAAGCACCCTCTGCTCCTCAACTCCAAATGATATCCTCATTAGACAGAACAATCTTGGTTGTAGGTTCCTGCCTTTCATCACTCTGAACCCCTTCTGCAAATTTGTTCTTTCCTGCAAAGCCCCCTTTGAGCAATCAGCAGATAGTCCTATGGGAACTCCCCCGTCTGCAACTCTGCATTTCTCTCACTTCTTCGAAGATTCTGTCTTTATCTTCAACCCCCATACCTTATTTATGCCATGTCCCGGTGTGGTCATCTCTGGGTGCAGCCTGCCCGGGGCTCTCCATGCCTCCTTGACCTGCACGTCCACTTCTGTCACCAAATTAGGGAAGCCTTCCTCATTATCCCTTCAAATAAGGTTTTAATTTCCTGCTCTTCCTCATCTCCCTCCAGAATCCCAGGACATCTCTAAGGTGGGCAGCATCCATGTTTTCTTTATCCATTCATCCACCAATGGACTTTTAGGTCGTTTCTACATCTGGGCTGTTGTGAATAATACAGCAATGAACACAGGAGTGAAAGTATCTCTTCAACATCCTGATATAAGTTATTTTGGATAAATACGCAGAAGTAGGATTGCTGGATCATGTGGCATTTCTATTTTTATTTTTTGAGAATTCACAAAAATCAAAATGGATTAAAAACTTAAGTGTGAGACCTGAAATTAAAAACTCCTAGAAGAAAATGAGGAAAGTGGCATAGGTTTTGGCAATGATTTCCAGGATATGACACCAAACATACAGATAACAAAAGCAGAAATAGACAAGTGAGATTACATCAAACTAAAAAATTTCCACACAGCAAAGGAAACAACAGAGTAAAAAGGCAGCCTACAAAATGGGAGAAAATAATTCTAACTCTATGTCTGATAAGGAATTATTATCCAAAATATATAAGGAAATCCTTCAACTCAATAGGAAAAAAAAGAACAGACACAAACAATCTAATTTTAAAAATGGGCAAAGGATTTGAATAGACAGTTCTCATAAGAAAACATACAAATGGCTGATAAGTATATGAAAAATTAAATAAAGTCACTCTTGAGGAAGACAAAACACAGAATAAGAGGCAGAGAAGAGGAAAAAACAGAATGAAGAAACTAATTTAGTCCCTCTCTTTTCTTTGGAGGAGACTCTCAGAGGTTTGAAAATGTTTAGGGGGAGCATTTTTGTCTTTATCCTTTGTGTTAAAACTTGGAAATAGGAAAAAAAAAGATAGAATCTGTTGAGGAGGCTATAATTAAGGTATTTCTCCCTGAATCTTGCTAAGACTTGCAGAAAGCACACTCAGGTGAAGAAAAGAGATAGCTTAGGTCTTAGAGGAAGCAGCTAATTAGAGACCTGAGGCTCATAGCAAATAGGCTGACAGGAACAGAGACAAGACTATTTTAGCAGAGGCACCACTCTTAGTCACTGAGTAAGGAAAACGTGACTGCATAGTGATGAATTCAGATGACAGTTATAGGCTCCAGAGTAGTTCTCTAGCTGTCAAAAAGAAAGCCAACATTTTTCACTTTTGCATAGAGCTACTATCGTTACAGATAATTGGGAACATAGTATCTATTCCCATCCTCCCACCCTCTTACAGATACAGGCTCAGGAGGGACATCAGCTGGGCAGACAACGTCATAGTAAGTGTATTTTTCTAAAGCAATAAAAACAGAGACAACCAGAGGGATGGTATAAAAGACATCCAAGAGAGAACTTCCAAGGTCAAAATAAGAAAAGCCAAACACCAGATTGGATGGTGACAATCACAGGGTAGCATGCAGGAGAGAAGCCCTAATGTCCAGGAGCCAATGAAATATACAAACGAAATCAGGAGTAAGAGGTAAATGGGCAAAAGACAATATTCATTTAGAAAATATAAAACAAATACCTATGTGTCAGGCAAAATCATAGATGCTGAGGATGCAATAATGAATAGCACATGGTACTTATCTTCAAGGAGCTGACAGTCTAGTTGGGAAGGTAACAAATAAGTAGGCCATTACACACAGAGTGGTAAGTCTTTGGGGAGCCTATAAGCATAGTAGCTAACTCATTTTGGGGAGTTAAGAGAAGATTTCCAGAATGACATCAAGGTTTATAGTGAATTGATGAGCTCAGTTAAGCAGGTAAGATGGTTTGTCAGGGAGGAGGAAGGGAAGGTCATGGAAGGGGGTGGGGGTGGGGGGAGCAGAGGAGAACAGCATTGCAAGCCAAGGGCAGCACATGCAGAGCGTTACGATGAGGTAATAACATAAGGAAATGCAAAGAAGTAAAAAACATGAAAGTGAGAGCTAAAGGTAGAGAGGGGTAAAATACATGCCATGTTGAGGGGTTTGGACTTCATCCTGGTGGCAAAAGAAAGCATCGGAAATATTTGCTTTTCAGCAACACTGAAATACAGACAATAGACTTCTGGGAGGTGAAGCTGAAGCCCAGGTAACAATAGGAAGCTTTGGCAGTGACATAGGCAGGAAATGTTAGTGACCAGAACTGGGGTGGTAGCAGTGGGGATGGAGATAAGCAGATGGATTCTGAGATACAGAGATAGACTTGAGAGGATTTAATTGTATCTATTCAAGGGCTGGATGCAAGATTCCAGGAATTCTTAGGATTTGAGGCTCCAGCACATTTTCTGAATAGAGACAGACTCATCTTAGCTCCATATTCTGGGGACCTCTGTCAGTCAGCCTACTATGTAAAGAAAAAGTCTATGAAAACTGGCTCTTTGACCAAAGCTGCCCTGTGTACAGAAGATATATCAGAGGAAGTTCGGGCCTTCACTATTCTGATTTGTGACAAGAACCCCTGAAAGATGAATGACAAATGAGTGATTACAAATATAGTCTCCTCAAAGGCAGACCAGATCCTGGCCCAACTGGAGGTGGAGCCATATAAAAAAAAAGGCTTTCTATTTAAAAGGAAAATTTTAACCTTTGTGACAGAATGGGTGGACTTGGAGAACATTACACTGAGTGAATAAACCAGTCAGATGAAGATGAATACCACAGGATTTCACTCATATGTGGAATCTAATGAACAAACTGAACTAATAAGCAAAATAGAGACAGACACATAGGTAGAGAGCAGGTTGATAGCTAAGGTGGTAGGGGAGGGGAGCGGGTGGAGGGATTGAGCACAAAGGAAAAAGGACTCATGGACGTGGACAACACTGTGGTGATTGTGGGGGTGGCGAGGGAGCTTAAGGGGACTAAATGGTCATAGAAAAAATACAATAAAAATTAAAACAAAAAGGGATCTATGGTGCATCATTTTGTAATGTAATGGCCATTTTTATATTTCAAAGAGTACACATCTGGTTAAGCTTCTAAAGGCTAATAATGACAACTAGTACAAAACTGGATGCAGTAGAGTCTAAGAAGAAAAAAAATGCTTGTCAACCGCAGTACCAAGGTCTTAATGGGCCATATTGTATTTCATGAATAGCAAACATGAGTAACCACATTGGAAATTGCCAACTCACTAGAAATGCACTTACCGTGGGCCGAGTCCAGTCAGGGTGTCTAATCTGAGATTATAATTTTCCATTATTTTTGTAAGATAAAAACTAGTCTTTTAAAATAGCATCTATAAATTGAATATTTTATACTGTCTATGTATTTTCCTCCATAAGAAAATCTATTCAATCTAATATTCAATATCACACTTAAAGATGTTGACTTTATACTTAAATATAAATATATCTAAGAATAGTGGGGTGGAATACCTTTACAGATTTTGGAAAGCACAATTTAAATGGAAAAGAATAAGTTGGTTTTAGGAGCCATTTGGCACTGCTCACTAATATCAACAAGCCACATAAAAATTGAGAAGCTAATGTTAATAGTATTCAAATTTGAAAATTACATTATGATATTTGATACTTTTGAAATAACTGAAATTGTTCTCTCTGAGTACTTTTGGCATGTAATTCAATCTATCCTTTTGTAAAATATTGTTTTTCTCCCCTCCAGAATTTTATCCTTCCAAGATAAATTTTTACTTTCTACTTCTTAAGATAAATACAAAAAAATTCATCTTCAAATAGTTTAATGTATGGGTTAAAATCCAAATTATTTTTCAAATTGAATATACATTAAGTTGTTTATAAAATACAGTCTACAGAATATATGTGTGTATATATTTGAACCAATAAAAACTATTTGGATGAAGTATAATATAATAATTATGTTTACATATTATGATATGTAAAGTCATTATTTTACAAATTATAATCTTTAGGCTGTCTATGGGAGTATAACCAATCAAAACTCTAATGGAAGGCTTCTTAAACATTCCCTGGAGAAATTCTTAGTTCTCTAAAGCCTTAAACTGATACTTAAAAACAAAAGTACCCCCAGGAAAGCTCTGAGTACACAGTGAGGGGTAACAGGGGCTGAAGTCCAGCAGTGTGGAGGGAGATGCGCCCTCCTTGTGTTCCTGAGAACTTTGCTCACCAGGGCAGGGGGAGGATCACTGCCCTGCGCTAACTGAGGTTCAGGTTTGCAATTACTGGTCAGTCAGGTGGAGAACCTTACAGGGCAAAACACTGAGTTTAGGCTTTTCATATTTAGAAGCAACTGTTCTATATCAGTAAAGCAATCTAAATTTAAAGGTTATAAAAATTACACTGATTCTGAAGAAACAAATATTTACTATGATGCAGAAACATTGAAAAAAAATGTTCAGGCAATGAATTTAATAGGGCAAAAGAGGGAAAGGATTGGTTGTCTTAACTGATTCTTCATTTACCTAGCTGCGTGAGTTAGAAAGTTCCATCACTGAGAGAAGTTTGGAAGAAAAGACAGGCCAAGATGTCAGAAACGAAGGCCAGTTGGGAGAAAGCTGAGGATGGGCAGGAAGCAAGCTGGAAGAGACTACCTTGGCAGTGAGCTTGCTCTGATGGGAGCAGCCAGATAGTCGAATGTCCAGAAAGTTTAAAAAGGCCAGCGTTGATACAAGCAAATGCTAGGACCAAGAAATACAAATGTAATGTAAGCAGCGGGGTCCGTACATCAACTATTTAAAAGAAAATTAAGCAAGGGGTAATCAATTCACAATAGTCCTGAAATGGGTTTGGCAGTTGAGGGACAGATCTCAGTCTTCCAGAAGAGGTGACTGAGGGGATTTGTTGGGGGTATGAGAACCAGCCAAGCAGGCCAGAGTTTTGGAAAGAACTTTTATAATACAGAAAACTAGAGTCAGGAAATTTTTAAAAATCAGAGTCAGGAAAACTGGGTTAAAGGCTCAGTTCCATAAAATGGAGAATAGAGAAATTCTGACATGCATAAACAGGCCTGCCCTAACTAACCACACCATAGCAATATAGGTGAATGGAGACAAGTTTAATACCAAGTGTCACCAGCTTCTCTAATCTATTCTGAATCCCTTCTTCTCTGTCATTCCCTCCATGATATTGCCAAGCCCTATAGGTGAAGTGTCTCAAGGAAATCTCCCGTTTCCCTGCTTCATTACTAATGTAATTTGCTATTCTTAGAGGTGAAGTCCTAACCCACAATGTGACTGTATTTAGAAATAGGGCCTATGTGGAGGTGATAATGGTTAGATGAGGTCATAAGAGTAGGGACCTACTACTATAGGGCTGTTGCCCTAATAAGAAGAGAGACACTATAGATCTTTCTCTCCACTACGTGAGGACACAGAGAAAAAGGGGCCACCTGCAACCCAAGAGGAGAGCTCTTATTAGACATCAACCCTGCTAGCACCTTGATCTTGCACTTCTAGTCTTCAGAACTGTGAGAAAACGAATTTCTACTGTTTAAGCCACTCAGTCTGTGGTGGCTTATGGCACCCCAAACAGACTAAGAAATAGGATAAAATCAAGACTCCTCCATAGAGAATTTAAGTCTGCTCCTCCCAGTTAATTCTGATATCTTTCTTATTCATTGTCTTGCTTATTCCTCTAACTGCACACCTGCCCAGCTCTCCCTGGACTCTAAATTTTATTCACTTTTTAAGATTCTACTCTAATGTCACACTCTCCGAGAGACAGATGACAGTCATGGGTTAAATTGTGTTCCCCTAAAGGGTATGTCCAAGTCTGGTACCTGTGAACATGATCTAATTTAAAAATAGAGTTTGAAGATGTAATCAAGTTTAAATGAGCTCATATTGGATTAGGGTCAGCCACAATCCAATGACTGGTGCCCATATAAGAAGAGAAAAACGTGGACACAGACATACAGGAAGAACACCAAGGGACGATGGAGGCACAAACTGGAATTAATGCTGCCACTCACCAAGGAACACTGAGAATTGCCGTCAGTCATCAAAGGACAGGAGAGAGGCTTGAAACATTTTCCTTCTGCATCCCCAAGAAAGAACTAACGCTGCAGACATTTTGATTTCAGAATTCTAGCCTCCAGAACAGTGAAAGAGTAAGTTTTGGTTGTTTTAAGCCATCCAGTTCATGGTATATTTTTTTATGGCCAACCCTAGGAAATTAATACAATGACCACCCAACTTTTTCCTTTCTCTAATCTCAGTGGAATAATTTGCTCCCCATATTTGTTCAACAGGGCCTTGTGATTCCTTCATTCTTAGAGTGAATATTTGTTGAGGGCTGACTGTGTACACCAAGAGCTCTGCTAGATGTTAAGAATACAACACTGGCCAACGCAAATGAAGATAATGATTTCATGAAATCTGGTGGAGGAGACAGACAAAAAATCCAGAAAACAGACAAAAATAGATGCACATTGTAATAAAGGTTAAAAGCAAAATAAAGATAAGTTTAAAGTGGAGCAGTTAGGGCAACCAACACCTTTCTAAGGAGATGACATTTAAGGCAAGGAAGAGTTTCTTGGCAGAGGAAATGTCAGGTTTCCGAGTGAGGAAAGCATTTAGCTCTCTGTAACTCCCGGCAGACAAAACTGGGAGGGGCAGTGCTGCGGCATGAGGCTGGAGAGATAGGCAATAACCATACCTAGAGGGCTTAGTTGTTCTTTTTAAATTGCTCTTGTTGCTATGAATTGGATTGGGATGGTGGTGGCAGGAAGGGAAGCTTGTGAGAGACCGGAGGCTGTGGCAATAGTTCAGGAGAGATAGCAGTGTCTCAGATGAGGACACCAGCAATGGAGAAATGTGGATTGATTCCACATGTGCATTGGAGTAGAAGCCACAGAAGCTCCTGATGGAAGAGTACATAACGTTATCATGACCCTTAAATATATTATATTTAGTTTATTGCTTATGTTTCTCTCTTCCCTCTTAGGTTTGAAGGTTTTGATGGAAGGTATTGTCAGAAATGCCTTTCAATTCTAACATTTAGTAAAAACAAACAAACAAACAAACAAACAACCTCCTCCCCCCCCAAACCCTCAGTAATCATTTGTTAAGATAAAAACAATAAACCCCTTATTTGGTTTATTATGTAGATGCAGTTTATGTCTATAAAATCTGGGTAAGCCAGAGGCACAACCATAAAACTCAGGTGATCCAGTTCACCGTAGTATCATATGATATTTTGGAAGATGACTACTATCATCTTCCAAAGTACTTGTGTTCAGGTCCTAAATAGATGTTTCTGTTGCAATCACAAGCTATAGAAAAATCACTTGAAATAAGATTGCTTTATTTTGAGACCGAGACTAAGTGGGTCTGAAATCATTGTAAATTTCAGTTGTTTCTTAAGTACTTTTCTTTTCCCAGCAGCGATGGTTTGTATTACCGAGACTTTAATTCAGCTTCTCTTTGGGTGGTCTCATCTGGAGGGGGTTCTTCACGGTTGCTAGTTCATCATGTTGGTACCACCTCCTCGTTAAAGCAGAGTATGTGTTACAGGTCAGTGATCACATGATCTGCAGCAAGTCTGCAGCTGGAGAGCACTAAACCACATGAACTGATCAACATCTCTTTCCTCTTGCACAGTGTGCCCATGATCTCTTATGATCAAGATTGGCCAAGACCGTGGTGCTATCGCTCTTGCATATATTCTGCATTTAGTTTTAGAATAATCTCTAGGATCTGCTGTGACTCCTAATAAACCAAAAAGATAAGTCACTGAGTACGTAGGTGAACTATTAAAGTTGTCTCTTCCTGGTTTTGTTTCATTCAGAGCAGAAGTCACAGCAGGCAGCTCCCAGGCTGGATCCAGACTGCTTCTATGTTTTTGTTTCCCAAGAAACTTGCATTGTGACAAGTATTTAAAAATTACAAAATTGCATCTAAACACCTATCTCAATTTTGTGTTTCCTTTGAAAATTCAAGAAAGAAAAATGGAATCCAACAACATGGGACCTGTACGTGTCCTAGCTGAGAGCTCAGTAGAAACCTCTCCTTTTGTACAGGGGGTAATTCCCCGGGCAGAGACTCCCACAGGCCCCCACCTCACTCACTTACATCTCTTGCTTGGGGCCTGTATGCTTTTGTGTGTGTAACCCGTGGTCTAGGGCCACTGCCACCATCAGGAGCATCTGAAGCCTTGGTAAGTGGGTCATGGGTGAAAGACAGGGAAGGCAGTGAAATAGCCTGAACCAGACAAAACATGGGACATCAAAGATCTCAGCTCCCAAAGAAAATGCTTCTCATGATTCCTGCTTGTTTCAAGGTGAGAAGCTGGGAATCGCCTCCATCTCTAGGGGACATCACTTACAGAACTGAGCCCAGTGCACCTGCCGTGCCCCAACTGGCTTTAAACTCACCTTCTAGCTACTTGCTGAAAACACACTCAGCAAGACCAAAAGATTTTTTTCACAATTTTCACAATACAATTTTGAACACGAACAGTCAAAAACATTAGAAAAGAAATGTTTACTCACTTTCTATAGACCCTGGAGTTTTATTTATCTGTTTCCTGAATGGACAAATAGTCATGAGTCCGAATATCAAAGCAAGAATTTTGACGAGAAAATTTCCCATGGGAACCCCTCTAAAATGAAACTTTCAGAACCTTCCCTTGCAATATTCTAAGTAATTCAATCCTGGGTAATTTGGGAAAATGTATTCAAGGGTGAATGGACAAGCAGATTTCATTTTATTATAAAGGATTACTTAGCACCCTAAATTTAGTTGAAATCTCCAAAGGAATTCAAAGTACTGAACAAGTTACATCTCATTTCCACAATATCCAAACAAAATGGTCTCTAGTTTCTCAAAGTGAAATTTAAGAATTGTCATCACTGCTACAAGAAGGCTTTACTTTTTATAAGGCTAAAAATGGCATAAGTAATGATTTCAATAATATTTTAAATCTGACTAGAAGATGAAAAATGCCTATTTCTCTCTATTCCCATCTTTTCTCATACTTTCCCAGGATGGGAAAAAGGCAGATAGAACCAGAGTGAGGTGGACAGAAGGTGACAGTGATACATGATTAGACAGAGAGGCAGAGGAAATGATAAAGAAAGAAGGGTAGAGGAGGGAAGGAGAGAGAAGTCATCAGTGTAACCAGATAGGACTAATGTTTTCTCTGGGCCTTCTAAAATCCAGAGTCAAGAAGAAACAAGAAGTATAAGCCAACAAACGCCCTTGCTCCCATGTCTGGGTTATCACAGCATGATTTTGAATTACCAGTTTTCTGCCTTGCCAAGTCTCAAGCAACTCTACCATTAGTAGAGGTAGGCAGAGTGATTATATGGATAAATTTAGAACATTAAATGCCCCAATTAGCCCCCAAATTCCATAGCCCAAACTATTAGTGCAGAACAGAATTAACTAATTTTAGTTTCACTTCTACTCTGTCCCAATTAAATGTCCATCAGGGCCAATTAGATCGCTTACTTAAAGCCAGATGTGAGGGTATTATAGCTTAGAGTTTTTCCCTCATGGCATAGAAATGTCAGGACTGGCTTTCATGGAAAAGTTTAGTTTATCCAGATAATCTTTGTTCAGTGATACAGGAGGACCATTACTGGTTGAGGATAAATACATAGCTGGATTCTCTTCCTTGGATGTCCAGATGGTTTTTGCCTGAAACTAACAAAGCTCGAATGACAGGTTCTTTTCTGATACAGCTCCACAAAGAAAACTGTACAGAAATTGCATACTGATCACACATACGATGTGATATCTCTGATGGTCCCACCATGAGCCAGCTTACATACAGGGTGGTCCCTAGGGCCACGTGTGTGGTACCAAGGCTTTCCTGTGTTAACCCCACATGGACAGCACCACTCCCAGAGAGCCAAGTCACCACGAGGGCTGGTGGCTGATGATGGGCAGAGATTTGTGTTGTAAATCAAGGAACAGAGATGGAAGCATTCACCTTCTAGAAGAGAAGCTCCTGTGAAAGCAAGTTTTATTGCAAGTTGAGCATCAGAAAAGAGAGGATAATTGACAAATAAGAAAGTAAACAGAATGTATTCCAATAATTCACAAACTATACATAGTCATGAGCCCACCTTCCATACCTTGGGGTGAAATGTTTAAGCACTCAGAATTGTATGTGTTTAAGAAAGGTATTAAAGTGCATAGACTGTATATTATATAGCCTCCTACTAGGGTCTGACATGGGACTCCATAATCAAACACATCAGTGTTTCTACAGCAAAATATGTGAGTATTTACACTAAGTGGAAAAAATAAACAACATAAATAAACTCTGTCAGCTTAAGTCTGGTTTTACCTTCAAGTGAATTAAGAAAAATACTTTCTGTTTTTTTGAGCATTCCGGATTTTGGAAACGGGCAAGAATGATTGCGGGTCTGTATTCTTTCCCTCAACATAAATTACAAGTTTGGGGATAAAGATGCTGCAGACTCTACATCTGGCCCTTCTATTGCTGCTTCATTTCCAGCATTTGCTTCCAAACTTACTCTGCCTCCCTAGGAGAGGTCCTGATTGTATTACATATTAGTGCAGTGAGTCCACAATTTCATTCATCTGATATACATGACTGCTTTATTGAACACCTACTATGGGCCACTGTCACACTAAAAACAGTATAGTACGGTGTCTCAGCTATTCTATTAAGTAAAATTCTGGAGCCTAAAACCATGGATTCCTAAATTCTAGGCTTCAGAGTTTTATAAGGCTAATAAAGCCAAAAAATGAAACATTTGTATTTATACCTCCTATATAAAAGATTTTGATAGTGAAATCTATTCTTAAATCAGTATGTTAAGTCATCTAAGAAAACATCATTGCTGAACAAGCTTATGTGAAATTAATCATAACCAGCAAGTAATACTTTAGAAAATATTCTCAAATTATTTTTTAAAAAATTCATTTCATTCTTTTTATTGAGTGATAGGTCCTCTCCCTATCATTCATTTCCTCACAAGGAAAATTTTTTATTATAAACCACCAAAAATCCAAAGGTTTTTTATTACCCAAACAAATGAAAAACACAGCAAAAGATTTATTCTGCTACACAAGTTAAAACTTGGCTTAATTAACTTAAAAATGGAAAAATTACTATCTTGTGAGGCACAGATTTAATTTGACACACTGGAGCCAATGAGCACTATTTAAGAATTCTTTTAATTGTTTTGTTTTTATTCCAGCACAATGCCTCCAATATTCCATTTCTGTAGAGTGGCTGTATTTTCACCCTTAATGTTAAAGTGGTTGTCCAAAGGATTTTAAACAGTCTTCCAGATTTAGATTCCTCTCATTTAATGAAAGCAAACCAGAGAAGAGCTTAAATGGGACATTTGAAAGATGGGATCATAACACAAGATCATGTCAAACAGTAAAAAAAAAAACCACACTAGTGTTATAATTTGGCATGGCCAGAAGGACAGGAAAGCCAGGGCTCTGAACTTATGGAAAATCAATCCAATATTTTTTAGTTTTGTGCCAATACCATGTCTAGAACAAAGGTTTTTTGGCCATTTTGGAGTATGATTTACACCTTCATAATTTTCTGTATCTTATGCCAGCAGCCTATAGGAAAAGCCAGCCCATGAGTTACAAGCAAGCAGACAATGGAGCCCTTTCATTTGTCATGAGCAAATCTGATAAATCGAAGTGCTGTCTTTACATTCCTTACTAGTCTCATTAACTCAGGGAATGAATAATAGTGCAAAGCTTTGAGCCAGTTGCCAAAGCACGTATATGATTATAACAATGTGATGTGTTGGACGCTGTGGAAAATAGGCCAACAGCTATGCATGCTAGAACAGAATCTTGTTGCCGCATGAAAATACTGAAACTGAGTGCAGTTAAACTTCAGCAGCCATATACAGCTGATACACGAATCAGGATATGTCAGTGGTACAATTTGTAGGGCAGTCCACTTAAGGCAATTCAAGTGTTCGTTGGATATTTAGCTACATTGGAAAGTTAAGCTCTCATGGGAAACAGGTCATTACATAAAAATCCCAGTCCTTAGAAAGGGCTAAAAACCTTACATTTGCTCTATCACCAATACCTGAATACATAGTTATTAAAATAGCGCCTTGATTTTAAGAGCAATTCTGCTTGCATCAGATTATTCCCATATCTTACCCCCATATTTTGTATCTTTTCCCAAATGTTAAAACATTTTAAAACTGTTCACTCAAAAATTCTGTCTGCTTTAGAAATGATTATTTATTCAATATATTTATCATTGCTAGTCATAGCAGCACGATGCCAGGCAGGCAGTGATGAGTATAAGCTCACTTTATGTTCTGTCAAGTGACAGGCTGCTAAATATATTGTCACCCATTTAAGATATTTCATTAAATATTATGGAAATAAATCCTTACTAAAAGACACTTGGTCATTTCCACATCCCTGTCTCCCACCCACAGGGCATATTGTCAAAATGTTGTATGTTCTACTTTTTCCAAACTTTAAAATTTTTAATCTTAAGGAAGAACAAGTATATATTAAAAATATCACAATGATAGGAGATATAATTATCTTCTTCACAATAAGAACACTGAAAAAAATAATCTAGAATCCAATTTTTAAGTGTGCAAGCATCAAATTGTAATTGTGATGAGGCAGATTGTTAGGAAGGAAAAACCAGATAAATCAACATTGCTTCTGTTTCCATCCTTGAACAGACTGGGCCATTCCTGGGATTAAAACTTGCTCAGAAGGGTGATCACAGGTTGCTTGACCCTTCCGGTCTAGTGTCATATTCCTGAACTCAGTGATATTCTCACAGATGGACCAAAATGGCCCAGGTAATTTCTTACCTGATCACTGCTGACATTTGTACATGTTTGGGAAGTGAACAGAAGAAATGAAATAAGCCCTGGCTGGCGTAGCTCAGTGGATTGAATGCGGGCTGCGAACCAAAGTGTCGCAGGTTTGATTCCCAGCCAGGGTACATGCCTGGGTTGCAGGCCATAACCCCCAGCAACCGCACATTAATGTTTCTCTCTCTCTCTCTCTCTCTCTCTCTCCCTCCCTCCCTTCCCTTTCTAAAAATAAATAAATAAAATATTTTAAAAAGAAATGAAATAAAGAGTGGATCTCTAATTTTAGTTCAATAAAATACTTTCTGAGAATTAGCCAAATAATTCAAGCAAAAATTTGTTTTCATTTTGGCCTTAGTCAGCCACCAAAGAGCCACAGTGGAAAACAGAAGTCAGTGTTTCCGGTTCAACACTGCCCCAGATTTCAGCACTGCATCCCACAACGCTGCTTGACATTTGTTACAGTCTACAGGGGAAAGATTCCTCTTGGTGTATTTCACCTCTACCCTGCTTTCTAACTATTCCACTGTCACACTTCTTAAAAACATGGATTGCTTTTCATGCACTCAATATGCTGTCTGAACTGCTTTTTTCTTGAACAGTATTGACATCCAGTGGAGACTCAGAATAATTACAGGTGTGTCAAAATCCCCAAGGACATAGCCCAGATGGATGTCTGGTTTGAGATAGATATCACACAATTCAGCAGGAAAAATAAGTTTTCTTTACACACATAATTGAAATAGAATAAAAAGAACAACAGCTTAAATGGGAGTGAATGCATAGGAGAAAATGTGAACTGGGATATGACACAAAATTGAATATCAGAATTAGAAACCTTTTCTCCACAAAAGACACCATTAATGAATAAAAAGACAACCTATGAGATGGGATAAAAGATTCAAAAATCACATATTTGACAAAGAACTTGTATCTAGAATATGTAAAGAACTCTCAAACCCCAATAGAAGATATTTAATTTCCTCTCACCCAAGATGAATAAACAAGATGTAGTTTTACCATCTGACTAAAACAACAAAGACATAATAGACATAATAGAAAAACCATAGTACACATGGTTTTTGAGATACTGGACATCGGGCAATAAAGGACAGTGACGCAGAGAAAAGGGAGACAAATGAGCGGGTCCTATGGTTTCCCAGCTTTCTGCTTTGAGAGAGTTTGCAGTCTGCAGGGAGGGGGAATGCAGGCAGAGCTCAGTGAGGTCTCTGGACTGGGGAGCTCAGAGTCTGGGGAGGTGATGGCAGATTTCACAGAACAGGATAAGAAAAGGGTTCATTTTACTTTTATTCATTGTATTTCCAGACACTCACATGAGGACTAGCATACACTAAGTACTTAGATACTGGATGGGTGAATGGATGGATAAATGGATGGCTGGATGAATAAATAAGTGCTACAAAAAACACAGTCCCCAAGTGAGAGCAACTTTTGAAGGCAAAATTCATAAATGAAATGAAACATTCCTCCTTGCTTGGAAAAAAATAGTTGATGTATATTAACTATAAAAGTCCTCATCTAATCTCTCATTAGCTTGTGACTTATTTTTGTGTGTACAGCAGCTACCCCTCACGTGCTGTGCACCAACTCTGCTTGTGTATTTTTTCTAAATTCAATGTAAAGTAGAGCTTCAGTGGGGCACACTGGAATGAAAAACATGTGCTGACTTTGGAAGAGTTCTTTCTGCAATCCAAGAGCTGGTGTGGTTCAATGTTCTGTTTTTGTTTCTTACAAGTCCCTGAGGTTGTCTCTACTGATTCAGGGCAGGGCTACAGCTACAGTTTAGCCCAGTGGAGCACATTTCTGTTGAAAGCTTCGACTCTTATCTTTATATTTCTATCTTAACACATTAGCTTTTCTAAATTTCCCCAAAAGTATATGCTTCATTTAAATGGCCAGTTTTTGAATGTTGGAAACTCCATACTAAAGTTTCCAGTCATCTCTCAAAGAGATTATCATGTTAGGGCTCTGGAAAGCCCAAAGTGATCTAATAATTTCATTCTATTTCCTTCTGGGCACATTTCCATATCACATAAGCTTGGGCTACTGACACTTTTCTGTTCACTATCTTATGCAAATTGTCTGCATACATGAATGCTAGATGTCTAAAATTAATTCCAGTCTGTTCTGGGAGTGGGTGTGGGGGAAATTTATTTGTAGAATATTATATACAGCAATTGGAACTTACTTTTGTATTCACATTTCTTTTGTGTCTTACAAAGATATACAACTTTAAATAAAATTTGGGAATTAACAAAAAATGGTGGACTGAATCAAAGCTCCCAAGAAGTCTTTCCCTTAAAATACCTGTAGAATCATCTGAGAGAGAAGCAAACTCAGTAACTGCCAAAAAAAAAATGAAATTGAGCATATTCTTATCTGTGATGAATAAGATCAAAGCAACACTGGCAGCCAACCCGAGTACAAATGTTGTCTTAGAAAGGACTTCTGCCAGAAGCCATATGCCCCCATCCCAGTCCTTTCCAACATAAGCTTCAACAACAGGTTGAGACAGGATTTCTTGTGTGTTCAACTTCCCCCTTTGTCTAAATTGCCCAGTTATGTTAGTAGCTCCCTGTAGCATCTGAGATTCAAGACTCAGCCTTGCCCCTCCTTTCCAAAGCCACTTGGCTTTCTAGTCCAGTGTTTTGCACCAGGTCTCTGATCTTATCTTCACCCCTTGGCTTTGTTTGGGTTTTGTTCTTGGATCTTGACTCTGGCTTCTCACTTGATTCCTTCTTTTAGATCTTGCTTTTCTTCCCAATCTTTAACCCACAGGTCAATCTTGACCTACTTCTGTGTTGTTCTTGGAACCTTAGACCAAATCCAGCATCATGCATCCATGAAATTATGAGTATTAAAACCACAGTAAGAAAACACCCCACAACAACAAAGAGAAGAGTACAGAAAATGAACTCTCAACGAAAATAAGTAAGAGTTATTACATATCCCCCTCACATTGAAAAGAGGAATGGCAAGTATAGGCTCAGTTGGATTTTAGAACTATCAGATTGATAGCAGTGGCAAAAAAGTATAGACATCCCTATGGAAAGTCATATTAGTGGAATGGATAGATTCCAGGAAAATATGCAGGACCTATAACAAGAAGCAAAAATATAAGTGAAGATAGATGTGAAAAGTCATACAGCAGTCTAATTAAAAGTTAACACCCATTTCTGAAGAAGCATAGGACAAAAATGTCAGAACACACCCTCAATGGTTTAAGTGAGGAACATTTTTTAGAGTTAAAAAGAAAACTGAAATTGGATATTGAAAAGGCTTTCTATTTTTTAATCAAAATCAATAACAGTAAAGTAACCAATATCTGGTGATGTGGACCCTGGCTTGTGGGGTCCGCCACATTGTGGATGAGGCACAAGAAATTCACATGGACTACCGAGTCCTGTGGAGGAAAAGGGACAGCATGGCTTTTCTCTCAAGAGTAGAAAAAACCTTGGGCCTCGCCTTGACCGGCCTTTATTTCTTTTCTGGGCACATTACAAGATGGTCGTCATTTACTATGCAAAGGTTTACATTAGGTGGTTACCTTTTATGGAAAACAGAGGAGATGATGCCGCTAATCACATCACAGAAGAAGGATATTTGCAAATGCAAAGGGAAAAGTGGTTGAACTGGTTACAATCATCCTTGGAAGGTTTAGCATGGATTTTAGGAAGTTACAGTAAGAACTTGCTGCCTCAATTCAGGGTAAGGGATTTTTAGCAAAAGTAAGTCTCATAGCAGTCTAGGTACAATGCAGGCCTGATTCCCCGCAGGAGAACCTATCTGTGGGCATGGGTCCTATCTGGGCCCACGCTATGCAGAACAGTCTCCTATAATCTGGTGAAGTCTTTAAATTTCAGGAAAATTCAAAGAATTTTTTAAGATTCCAAGTCTAAAAATAAGACTATAGTATAAAAAGCCCAGCTCAGGACATTCTCAGACTACTCTTCTGTGACACTGAAGATGTCACAGATATCTGTGCTCTGTGGCTCTGAAGGAGCCAGAGATAATGGGTAATGGCTTCACAGTACTGGCAGGGAAGGGCTCATTCAGGAACACCTGATCCGGCAAGCTGTAAGCTCTGGTAGAGAGATGCTCTTTGCTCTTGGGTGCTCTCTCTGCAGGGAGCACTGTGGGCATAATGTAGAATTCCCAGGGCCTGAAAAAATATTATTGAACAAGAAGACAAAATGAATGCCAATAAAATTAACTTTAGGGATAAGCAAATGAAAGAAATGGGACATGAATTTACTGAAGGTAGAAAAATGATGTTAATAAGTCAATACAGTTAAATCTTGTAACCGAAGAAGGACATAGGTGTACACATATAAATGAGCAAGTCAAATCCTCATGTGAAATGACTTGAGATTGCTGAAAGGCAGAAGAAAAACCCAAAATGGTTAAAATTGCTATCTAAGCTGAAGTAAAAAAAATTACTGCATTTGATTAAATAACTTTAAATTTATGATTTTAATATTGATAGAATTTGTGGAATGTCAGCTATAGTATGAGTACTACTAAGAATTTGGTATTTACTTATCGTACCTCATCTAAACATTCATCCTTAATCTTTTCTTTAATTCAACAAGCGTACATCGAATGCGAATTGTGTTAGGCCCTACTCTAGGTTTGGGGGCACACTTGAGCCTTCAGCTCTCCTGCTGACTCTAGGCATAAGGAGGGGTGCTAATTTGTTGGTTCAACATCAAACACATCATTGCTTTCTAGTGTTAATTAGGTGAAGCTTTTGTTGTGGTGAGCCAAGCGGGTCAAGTTTCTTATGGCTCTGTGACATACCTATTTTTAACTGAGCCTTCCTTTGAAATGTCTATTGAAACTAAAGTCCATTCATAGGTAAGACTGGACTGGGGTTGACCACAATGTGAAAGGAAACCTCTGCTATGGGAAGGACAAGCGTTGAGTCAGAGAGGAGGAGGTAAAAGGATTAGGTGAGCTACTCTACATTTTAGGGTGAAAAGTACTTTTACTTTAGATTCTTTAACTAGGATTGTTTTTTTTTTCTTGCTCCTTCTCACCATCTGAATGACAAGATGAGTCTAGTGGAAAGAGGCCAAGGAGGCCACTTCCCTATTTTGCATCTAGGCCACTTAGAACTGAGTACATTTTTTAAAACATATTGTGGTTTTGTATAATCCAGCCCAATTAAGGGGTCAGGGATTTTTACATAAAGATTGAGGTCAAAATCCTCAGTGTGACATTTCCATAAAAGTATTCTCAGCAGCAACAAAAACAAGTTTGATGTTAAAATCTGTGTTTTTTTTAACTGATTTAAAAAAAAAACCTTTTGGAGTTTTATATAATACATCAGCATATTAATGTTTCAGCAGCAAACTTTATTTAATCTTAGTTAATTCAGCATTTCTCAACCAAAATTGACCACAAAAAGTTTTTATGTGGAATGCCTATTTACAAGTGGGAAACAGAGGGATTCTTATATAACACTGCCTTAGTGTAATAGAGTGACTGTAACCTGAGGCTGTTGTCACGTCTCCATAGAGTAACAGTAATAATTACAGCTAACATACAGGGTCCGGCAGAAGTAAGGTCTGCCTGAGCGTGGTCGGTAGGGTGATAATACAGTGTAGTAATTTATAGTTTTAATTTGAACATTTCACCTAAAATGTCATATGATGTGCTTGACTGTGATATTGTTATGCTGCAGAATCACATGCTTATGATTGTGTAATAAAAGATTTTGTAATAAAAAGGGGTGTTATTTGTGCCAGACCCTGTATGTTGATTGCTTACCAAATGCCAGGCACCATTCCAAATGCTTTATATGTAGTGTCATTTAACCATCATATCATCACTTTGTGGTAGGTCCTGTTACTATTCCTATTCAACAAATGAGGAAACTCAGGCACGGAGAGATTTAAATAACTTACCCAAGAACCATCAGTTTGTATGGGACACAGAACTAGGATTTCAAATCCAGCAGGCTACCTCAAGAACCCAGGCTCTAAGCACAGCACTGGATTGCCTCCTGCCCAGTGATGAATGTCTTCCTCTAGCATAGTTATTAGGGGTCAAACGGCCAGAAATGTAGGTTCTAGGTCTTGGCCATCCCTTCTCCTCTTCCCAACTTGAAGACTTCACTCATATTAGACACTGGAGAAAAGGACGAATATGTTATAGTTCTTATCCTTAGATTAGTGCCAATCAAGTAAACCAATAAATGCAACCCGCTGTGATCCATGCAGTAAGAAAGGCATGTATACACAGGTTCCAGGTCACAACCAGTCAGCAAGGGCACCATCCAGTCAGAATGGAAGCTGCCTGCTACACTGGTATTTCCCTTTCCTCGCTGGAGCATGGAGTGATCAGAGAATCATGAGGTGCCAAGATACCCAGGGTGCTGGATCATGGGGACTGGGCAAAATGGCTGTTTTTCTACTTTGCACAGAAATATTTTAGTGGTTTACCACATAGTAAATGCTGTAACCATATAGTGGCCAAATTAATTCTGTATATATAATGGGGGTTATGTACTCTGGCTATGAACTGAAAGCAGAAAAGCGGCTCTCAAGCTGACCAGTTCAAGACACGGAACGAAGAAGTTGATTCCATCTCTCCTTTCCTCATCCTGTCCTTCCCTCCCAGTCTGTAGCCGACCTGATCCCCTATCTCAGTATTTCCCAAAGTGTGAGATTCATACCATTGTAGCAAACACAATGACATTAGGAGGCCCACAAATGAGTTTTGAAGTAGCAAATCAACCTATGACTTTGTGGATGTTACTGCTTAGAATGAGGCTAATTTTTTTTTAAGTTTAAAGAAACTATACCACAGATGTGTGGGGAAGGAAAAGGCAGAAATCATGAAGCTATTAAATAAGAGATTAGGTCTGGAAGCCTTGTCCTGTCTTAGCTGAGATGCCTTTCTTTATTCATCTGACATTTTTCTATAGTATCTCTAACTGCTGCACTTACATGATCTATTTTTTTCATTTCTTTCTACTTTTCTAGGTATCCCTTCTCCCTTCTCTAACTCAGAACCTATTACAATCCCTCATTTTTAGGAATGAACTAATTGATTTCCTATTCATAGCAGCTGGAAGCTTTTCATAGTCAATGACAGAAATTCAAGTCAAATTATCTAAAGCAAAAGAAGAAAATTTAATTGGTCTACGTATCCAAACCATAGAGATGAGGACCCAAACTCATGGAATGACTGGACCCAGGGGCTGGATATTTTCAGAACTGACACTATTGTTTCAGAGTATTTGCCTCTCTCCCACAATAGACAGACTTTTCCCATGCGAAGTCAGCACATCAGCAGATGATTCCAGGGTCATGACTTTACAATGTTGAATCCAGTTAAAAATTTCTAATAGACAGAACTAAGACACAAATTCAGTGTAAATACATATTCAGAGTAGGAAAAACCTATCCTCCAAAAGAAAGGAAACTTACTAGAAAAATGTAGTATATGATAAAGAGTGTCTTACATAATTTTTTACAAAATTTGGGTATTTGAGAAGTCTGTCTCATGTTAAAGAAACTCAGGTCCTTACAGGGCATGAAATTTTATAAGAATAAGTAAAAAGGTAGCTCTCATATCATATGAAGTGTTCTACATGATTTCATAGATACAGAGATTCTTAAAGGTGAGTAGCAGTTTGCTAGGAGAGCAGTAGGTAACAGTCTGGGCAGAGGGAAGAGTATATGAAAATTCAAGGTGTGATACAACAGCAAAACCTGAAGGACAACAAGCAGCTGCTTGGTTTATTCCTTCTTCGTTATTCTACATAGGACTTGTGGTGACTGGCACAAAAGCAGGACAGTGTCACATTTGCCAACAGAAATAATAGAAAATGGCAAAGGAAGTGGTATTAGTCAAAATCAGTTAGCTGCTACAGAAGGCAACCTGAAGGTCTTGGGGAACTAATGGTATACGAAATCTGTCTTAGGTTACAGTCCAATGAGGTGAGAAGAACAGGAAAGGAATTTCTGCTCCATGCCATCACCTGGGGACCCAGGATTCTTTCAGCCTATGGCCCTGCTGTTGTCTAGGACAATGGTTCTCAAACTCTAGTGTGCAACAGAATCACCTGGAGGGCTTGTTAATCCATAGATCTCTGGACCACACCTATTTAGTAAGTCTGGGGTGGGTGCCAAGAGCCTGCATTTTTAACAGCTTCTCAGGTGATGTTCAGCTACTGCTCCAGGCACCCCACTTTGAGAACCATTGCTTAAGAGCCACTAAGGACTGCCTTGAGCACTCAGATGGTTGCTGGGGAGGACGACATGCTTAGATAAGACACAGCTGCTCTAAAATACCTTATTTCAGAGGTGGCAAACAACACTCCTGTTCACATTCAATTGTCAAGAACCAATCACCCCAGCCTCCCTAGATACAGGAACTCAGGGAAATGCAGTGTAGTAATATGTCAGACAAACAAGGAAAACACAAGTTTTGTGAGCACAAACAGCTGGTGCTACACAGCATAACTAAACTAAATGCTTCAAATAAAACATGAAAGGCCCTCCACTGGGCAAAAGGTGAAGGTTACTGAATTATTATGGATTGAAAAAAATATTGGTTTTGGGGAGGCAATAATGAGGGAGAAAGGGGAAGGGTCATAGTAACATATATAAAGGACCCATGGACAAAGCCAAATGTGGGTAGTACCAAGGGTGGGAGGTAAGGGGGAGGGTACGAGGGAGTAGTGGGGGGAAAATGGAGACAACTATATTTAAACAACACTAAAAAAAATAACGAGTTAAAAAAAGAAAAAATATTGGTTTTGTAGATTTCAATTCAGGGAATATTTTGATATTGTTATTCAGTTCTTTTATCCTTTCACTCAAAAAACATATGAAGATTTAGAATTCTTCTGGACAGGTTGATTAGATAGTTTATTTCATACACTTACCCCGAAGTTTTATGTTACCTTGTATCCTAGTTTACTTTCTCTTTAGATTGGAGTTAGGTTGCGTCGAATCCATCCTGGAAGTAAGCAGACTGCAAGTTATAAAAAATACACACGCTTAACTAAAAATTGTCCATTGGCGGGGTCAGCAAATTAGTGAGCCTTATTTCAGGTTGGGATTCACGACTCAATTAATATTTTGCCAAAATCTTTCTTGCCGTTCACTGACATAATGATAATTTGAAAGATTAAAGTAGCCTCCTGCTGCTTCTTGTACAAATGAGCTGCTACATATGCTGCACACAAATATGCTCCTCATCTGGTGCCTAGTTCACACCGCAGTGGAAGTCGAGAGGAAGTTACCTCCCAAGTTGCAAGTTGCCTTCACCTGTGGTTAATTCCTGCAGCTGCCTTTTGCTTGCTGAATTTTCTTTGCCATACAAAGGAACAATAATTATGTCCTATTTTTAATTACGCCTCCTCTCTCTAGGGAAGAACGGAGTCTGATTGTTTCCATACAGACTGAGGTTCTTCCTCCTCCCTCTGGACCTGCCATCGCTTTGCTGAGTGCTGCAGTCAAATGCGAGGCCTGCACGCGGCTCATTTGAATTTTTGATTTTTCTGGGATTGCAATTTCTTAAAATGACAACACTGAACTACAGCACTTTGTGAGCAGTAGACTTGTCAGTGCCTCTAATTAATTCACTGTCTTTTGCAGAGAGACTTAGTCAGAAGTCACAAATTGCAGGAGGGCTTGTAAAATTTTATGAACACGCAATAAAAAATCCTGGGAAACTTTGGTCAAATTTCAGGCTCCTGAAATATATTTAACTTTTATGAGCAATTTAACTTCATATTAAATTAGTATAAACTGATTTTAAGGAAGCGTATTTTCAGGTTTAGTATTTACTCACAAACCAAGCTAATTAGTGTGGTTTCAGAGAAGCCACTTCCATGTTAGATTTATAAACTAGCAAAATCAAAGGGCTGTGGGGAATCCACTACTTATATAAATACACAGCCCCACATTCTCATTTCCTTTCTGTTCCCAGTACCCAGCGCTCAGCAATCAGCCTGGAAGAGGCAGCCTTGTGTGATGAAAAGAGTCAAGGGCTTTGCAATCAAAAGACTCTGGGTTCAAGCACTGTCTTAGCAACCTACGAGTTGTGGCCTTGCGCTGTTAACTTAATCTGCCCAAATTTCAATTTTATCATCTGGAAAATGAGAGTTGGACTGTGAAAAGTGGAATCGTCTTCACTGCAAAAGAAAGGGCAGTGGAAAGGTATGTTTTACAAGCTGTAAATCTGGGTGGTTGTTCTCATTGACTCACACTGAACCTAAGACAAACCTTAAAAAGCAGGGGACGAGTGGCCTTGCCTGAGCCCTGTTTCCTTTGTCCAAGTGTCTCTTAAGGCCACAGTGCCTTCCCAGTCTCCCCCCAGCCTGTTCCCTTTTGCATTTCCCTCAGTCAGTGCTCTAACAAGACTTTGTCCCAAGTCAGTTGGCAGACAGACTTCCAACATGGATGCTTATAGCCTTGGCCATTTCCCACAGAATTCCTGTTAGACTGGCAATGGCGTTCAAATCCTCTGTGCATGGACACTTATGCCAGCTCTCCCTCCATGTGCAGGCCAGCCTGGCTGTTACAACACATTTGTTCTATCTGATGGGCAGCTGTGATCTCAACCTTGGGCAGGTGCCATCTCCCTCTTGAGTGTAGAATGAACTTTGGTATAAAGTAAACTAGCTCTCTTGCTAGTTTATTTGACCTTGAACTTAGATAAGTCATCTAACTTTCCTGAGTCCAGTTTACTTATCTATAAATAGGAGTGTTTTGAGAAAAATTTAATGAGATAATAAGTATGCTAACTAAGAATTACTGAGAAGTTATTGTGTGACAGGAATTGTTCTAAGCAATTTACATGTGAGTCTCTCAAATCATCTTCACAATAACGCCACGAGGTAAGTAAGATTATTATTCCTACTTAAAGACACAATCCCAGGGAGTAAGAAATTTTCCTAAATTACACAATCAGTAATTGATGGAATTGAGACTTAACCCCAGACCACCTGGCTCTGGAGACCAAAAGCTTATCACACATATAAGGTGCTCAACAGATTGAAGCTAGAATTATCCACATGGAGGAGACACTACAACTAATTTGCTGATGGACAACACAATTTAGAAAATACTAGGTGTTGTAGAGGAGCATAACATTCTGAATAAAAGAATTTAGATTTGAGTCTCAGTTGCATCTTATCGGTACATGATCTTTGACTAGGTCATTTCCTGTATGAACAACAAGAATACTTATCCCTCAATTACCATGTTTTTTGAGAAACAAATAAGATAGTCTCTTAAAGAATGCCTGAAGGTCATAGCTGAACGCACACAGGTGTTGCTTTGAGATGAACATTATTTCTGTTTCCCAGTTTCCTTCTGCCCTTCTTTGTAGCAATGGTACTCTCCCTTTCACATCAGGGCACCAAACACTCATGAAGAAAAAATTCTTGATGTATTTCCAATAAATGTACTAGGCTTTTATAGGCACACTCTTTTATTCTTTTCTGACATCTATGAAGAGAGGGATAAGTTCATCTAAAAGACTGCCTCTGTAATAGTGGAGTTTTGCACACCATTCTATTCATGTGAGTGAGCTATTTAGGGCCAAAGGAATTTTATCAGTGTGCTGGAAAGTCTTAAGTCAAACCATGTAGGTCACCCCCAAGGCAGAGGGTGGAGACTGGGCCAACCAGTATTTTTGCCAGACACGGTTTTGTTTGTTTTTTGAAGTGACTATCAATGACTGGAAGTGAAATATGGGCTTCACTGTTCTCCCCCTAACTTAAATGCTTTCAGCTTGGTCCCCATCATGGATGGGTAAGTTTGCCAACCCTACAGATTAGTAGCTTTCTGGAACTTTGAGGAAAGTTTCAGTTGCTTAGAAGAGCCCCAGTGATTGGATACTATCCGCTGTTTTTCTCCATTCAATCCTGTACTTAAAGAGAAAAGGCTTTAGAATATATTCTCAAGAGGAAAAATAACAAATGCTTTTGGATCTTAATTTCCAGTCAGTTTAGCCCCCCCAACCCCCTCGCAACATACTTAGACATGTTGTATGCACGGACTCATAGGCCAACAATACTCAATCAAACAGGCTATAACCAAAGTGACTACACAGGATACCCATGCTCAGTAAAAAACTGGAGTAATAGGTTTATACTCATGAGATAATCCAGATGACTTTCATCTCCATTAAAACATACCTTGGCATTCAAATAGCTATGCGAAACAAACCCCTTGAATAGATATACCCTGTATTTTCTTGAACAGCTGCTTTAGAATTGACCAGTGTAAGATCGAGTCAATAGGAATTTGAAGGTTAAGGCTAGGATGTGAACATTTCTCAGCCAAGTGAATCCTGAGGAAGGACACTAGACAGGATTGCTATTCTGAGATCCAGTGTGTCTAAGTAACCACAGGGAAATGGACTCAGCAGTCACCAGCTACCAAACCTGTGACCCCTGTTATTTATTGAGCACAAAGCATTTGACTCCACCAAGTATACAATACCAAGGTCTGTACTCCAGTGTAAGTGAGTCACATGCATGTATATTGTACTGATCTGAGTTTCTCCAAGGGAAGTTAAGGGGCCATAATTCAGGTGAAGAGATCACAATAAATGCCTGGGGGCAAATGCACCATCTGACTTTCTCTTGTGCTATCACGCAAAGTTGGCCACTCAGTCCCCCTCATCACATTTATGGAACCCAGAGCAAAAATGTTAAAGAATGCTTGGATATCATATGTCAAATATTTAATAGTTAGAAACTAAGCTGCCAGTCTGTTAGATAAAAACATTTTTTTTGCTTCCTTGACAAACAAAACTTCAAAATAATCTGAAAGGTAATGTTTGAACTTTGAATTTTATGATTCCTCAAAGTTCCATGCTAGCACCCAGCCTCTAGCCTGGAGCACCTTATCCCACACCTGTCTCACACTCTGAGGGCCACACCTGCATGCCTGTAGATACCACTGCTCCCTCCACAGCCCTGTGAGCAGCCACCCTTTAGTGAAATCAGCCCTGGCTGGCAGCACACACTGGCAGCACAAGCCTCCTTGGGAGAACAGACCAGGCAAGAGGCCCTCACAGGCCTGGACACTGGTTCAAAACCATCTGGGTAGGGCGTCCTGGGGTCTGCCTTATCTAGAGCATAGTCCAGAAAGGCTGGAGGGCACTAACTCTGGGTGGCACCTGCCCTTGATTGCTTTGAGGGGAAGAACATAGCCAGAGGAGGGTCAGCGCAGAACCCTCTGATGTGTGGAATCCTTTAAAGTGGGGGGGTTCAAGGTAGGGGCCCCTTTTGTCCCATCCACCTATCTCTAAAAGCAACACTGGGTCCACCTGGGGCAAACCACAGTACTCAGTTCATGTTCTCATCTGCAGCCCTGGAAGATGCCATAATTCTTATTGGGTCCAGAGAATTGACAGAAGCCTGTGTAGTTTTAAACCACTCCAAAAATTTTATCTGGTATGATATTTGAACAATTTAGCAAGGAATCTAAGGCTCATGAATGATTTTGGGCTAAGTAACACACCAAGGGATATATGGGGTAAGTCACTTCCCAACAGCTAGTGGTCCCAGCCCAGGTGTCTCACCTTTGTTGCACTTGGAATAAACACTTGTTTAGAATGGTTCAAGTTCTGGATCAGAATCAACCTTTCTTCTCAAGTGTAAGGTGTACTTTTTGCCAGAACTCCTCCCCACTTTTTATAAACCACATGAGAAGATAGATAATGTTATCTGCATCTATTGTTTCAGTTTTCTGTTTTTCACATACACTTTCCCAGAGCCAACTAATTAATGTTTATTATTTTCTTCCTCACAGTCTCAAATGCAGTGCCTTCCTTAAAATATGCAATTAGCAAGGGTTAGCTGAGTTAGTCCTAGGGAATGGGATAAAATATAATACAATTGTTTAGTTTTCCTTTAAAAGCATTGCAGTTATCTTCATTTTAATTTGTATTGTAGGGTAACTTTGAGGTTTTCAATCTAACCCATTCCTCTCAAATGGTAGAAACTGAGGCACAGAAAGGTTAGGAAACCTGTGTAAGGTCGCACAGCACAGTTTGTGGTAGAAATAAGTCAACGCCAGTCTTGTGCGTTTTGCTAGCCCAAGTCAATTACAACTTTCATTACTCATATGATTTTACTTTAGAGGGAGGAAGAGCAGTTTAGAGAAATCAGCCAGGGGAACCCTGGACTGTCTGGGTGAATGGGCCACAGATCCTGGGTTTTTGCCTCTTGTCATCTTTCCATTTTGTCTGTGCCTCCAATGGTGGAGGCAGGGCAGGGACATCACTGGTTCTGTTCAGACATTTGAAAAATTGAAGAAAAAAAGAATAGCAGCAAATGGCTGAGAAACTAGTGCAGGCAATAACTCATTATGATAGAACGAGATTGCTTATTGCTGAAAAAAATACTCATGTTTCAGTGGTTTAACACACCAAAAGTTTATTTCTTCTCAGATGCCAGTCCAGTGAGAGCATTCCTAGTTGTGGATAATCTTTAGGAATTCAAGTTCTTTCACCTTATGGGTCCATCATCCCGCATGTTCTTTGAGATCTCTCCAGGACTCAGAACCCTCCTGCTTTCTAAAATCTCCGTTCCACATCCTCCATCAGTTCTGCTCATGTTCCATCAGTAAGAACAAGTCAGGAAGCTACAGCAGGATGCATGGAAAGTGTGAGATGCCATCAATGATAGGGCAGCCCCTGCCAGTGGGAACTCTATAATACAGAACTGAGAGCATGCATTTTTGGTAGAGAACCAACCAACTCTGTCACACTTAGTAGATATAATCTTTCATAGAAAGTAAAAGGCAAAGGGACTTGAAATAGAAAACCTAATTAATGACTATGTCTTAGAGTTCCAAACTTTTCACTTATGGGTTCATACAAAAAAATCAATTAATTATTTTAGAACATGGCATATAGAAGGGAGTATCCTTGAACTTTGGCCAAGTATTGTTCTAATATAGGAGCTAAAGGGAATGCCACTCTTGTGTAAGGACGGAGCAATATATATACATATATAGTTTTTAGGTAGATTCTAGAAAGCAATAAGACTCAAAAGTACTAAAATAAAAATGAGGATAATAACAATGTCCCAAATGTTCTTGAGGATATTTAAAACAGTAAGACTTAAGAATATTTAGCTTTGATTTTGGCAATGATTTATTTCTAAATTTCCATCCCTGAGTTTTATAGATATAAAATGGTAATAGTAATCACTATTTATAGCAAATCTTCCTATTGTCTTAACCTTGTGATTTTAGTGTTAGAGAACCTGAGAGAACCACATGAGAGAACCAGCCTGGAGGGGCCCCTCTAGCCCCAGTCAGACCCCCAGATGGCCACAGCCCTGGCCAGCATGCTGAGGGCAATAGGAAGCGACTTCCTGAGCCAAGCCCACCCCACAACCTGCTCCCAAAGTTCTGAGCCCCATCACCTGTAAAAGATGATGTTTAATCGGTTTTAGCTACTAAGTTTTAAGGTACTTTCTTATACAACTTACAACCAATTTTTTAAAATATTGTTTCTCTTTCTATTTATAGTTAATGTCAGGGACAATGCTGTCATTTATGGGATGAACAATTTCCTCAAAACCAAATAGCTTGTGAATCAACAGATTAATTTTCAGAGCAATTATTTTCATAGATTTGGAAGTATATCTCATGCACTATTGCTAATGAGGCTATTAGCTGTGTGAAAATCTAGCATGCATATATAACATAATAATCATTTAAAGATTCTCAATATCCAGATTCTGCCAATATTCTTCTAACCACAATCACAAAGGTCTTAACCAAAGGATTACTAAATTTCCACCTACACCAAAACAGCATCCAGCTGTTTTGTTTGCTTTCTTTGCCAAAGGATAAGAGAAAAACAACAACAATAAAAAAAAACCCTTCAGCGTATAGTGTACTGTGTGCTCTACTGATGAATGTGCTCTTTCCCCCCCTCACAGGAATATGTGAGTGCACTCTCTTGTGTGTAAAAAGAAGCTGCCATGGCAGATCAAATAAAAATTTGACTCCGTGAGTATGTTCTATTAAGCAAGATGGAAAGATCTGCAAACAGAGGCCTGGCAAACTAAGGAGATTCATACACTCGGAGTCTTAACAGGCACATGCCATCGTCCTATCACGGAGTGGGAGGGACTACTGGGGAAGCCCTGCAGTGCGTGGAATGAAGAATTCTGGTGAACACACGGAGGCAGGAGCAGGAGACAAATTCTCAAAGGCACCTGCATGTGATGTCATCATGGCTGAGAAAAACGTAAGGGTGCTGAAAATCAGAAAATCACAAATTTGTAAATATTGAGATTAAAGGGAGCTTTTTGTATTATAATTCATTTTTTATCTCTTCAAAGGAAAAGAGTCAAATGATACATTAAAATGTGAAAAAACCATCTGAGAATCAGTAAAAGCTATAATTTCCTGTCCTGGAAAATGCAGGTGACATCTCTACTGTACAAAATTCTTTCTTTGCCCCCCAGCTCCATTTTCTAACCTTCTCCACCTGGCTCTGTGGCCTGGGAGGCTAGCTTCTGATGGAATGCTCCAGCTGGGTTCCTGGTTGGGTTTAGTTAATGGGGCAGTGACAGAGGATTGATGGAAAAGGGAATGACAGAATTTGAGGATGTCTGTTTCAGTTCTCACTGCAGGGATGAGGTGGAGGGGGTCACTGTAGTCTCTCCCTGAGGCTACATTTCAGTCTAGTGGCTTCTCTCTCATGGCTCTGGCTTGCCCCAGGTCCCCTCCTGTTCTGTCAGACCTGAGTAAGGAGCAGGGGGAGGACTGGCTTCCCCCACACCTGTGCGTATACTTCACCATCTCTTGGTGATTACCTTAACCCTCCCCAGACCTTCATAAATTTCATTGAGTGTATTACCTATTTCTTATTGGAACTGTAACTGGTGCAAGTACCAACTTCACATGGTTGCTGTGAATATTAAACAAGACAAGGAATTCAATGACTTTATCCCAGAACCTGGCACATAGGGAGTATTTGAGCTACTTCGATTTTCTCTGATTTCAAGCATGTTAAGCTCATTCCCGTCTTTGGGCCTCTGCACTCGCTGTTCACTCCTCCTCAATGCTTTCATCCTGGATATTCGTAGGGCTGATTCTTTTCTGACATTCAGATTCTCAGCTCAAATGTCATTACTCAGGGAATGCCGCCCTAACCACCTAATTTACTAATCTAAATTGATCCCAGTCATTTCCTATCTCATTGCCTTTTATTTTTTCAGTAGACTTTCTTTCTCTATATTTCCTTATTACACATTGGTTTATACCCTGTCTACCCTGTCTATTCTGTCTAGAATGTAAGCTTGGTGCATTTTCCTTTGTTTCTTTGCTCCCTCTGACTCTTGTGTCCGGAATGTGTCTATCGCATAGTTGGGAGATCAGGGCAAGTTATCTGTAAAGCAGATTCTGGACACAATTAAGAATGAAAAATTCTTATTGGGAAGTAACACCTGTGGAAGGAAAAGGGAGGAAGCAGGAGTGGACCGAGAGCGCCGTCACGCCACTTTGCTGGCATGATGAAGTTTCCTCAGCCCACCGGGGAGCACTAGAGCAAAGACTTCCCATTAGGGAATTCCCACCGTGGACACAAATGACTGGTCCCTGTCCCTCTACTTAACTTAGTCCTTGGCTGAAGGTTGTTCTCAGAAGAAAATCAAATATCACTGTGCTCATTCATTGACTGGGGAACCCCCAAAACAGCACGACCTCAGCTAGAAAGCTGAGGCAGACCCTGATAAAGCTGACATGAAGAGATGGTCAGCTAGCCACATTTTTTTTGCAACTGGGTAGTGAGTCCTTTCTTAATGGGTGTCTATGTGACACATCTCTGTCTCTGACAACAAATATTTTTGTGTGGAGTGAATAATATGTTTGTTTAAAAAATCATTGCCACAACTCTATAGTCATATCTAAATGAGTCAAAGAAAAAAGAGAGAGAAATATAAATATAAGCCTTTAATCTAACTGTATAGCTAAATAACAGCTAAGTTGAAGCAGATACAATAAGCAAGGCATTTTCAAATAACTGAAATGCAGCCAAATGCAGCTAGAGAATAAGAAACTAAGGGGAGAGTGGAAAATGTAGAAAATTCCTTTATCTGCTGATGGAAAATAGGTAAAGGGGAATAAAGGGGACTAAGGGCAAAAGTAGAGAGACCCTTAGCAAGCTAAGGTGAGAGTCCAGGCAAGAGGCAATGATGGCTGGGTCTATGTTGGTATGGTGAAGATGGAAAGAAATGGACAGGGTTGGGATATATTTGGGAGGTAAAGTTACAAGGCTTCTAATAAATTAAAGCTGGAAAGTGAAGGGAAAAAAGACTAAGGATGAGTTTACTGTTTTTGGTAGATGGCTGTGTCATTTCTTATGATAGGAAAGAATAATTGAGGAGCAAATTTGGGAGGAACAATCTGCTTTGGATTTGTAGTGTTTGAAGTGCCCTACTATATGCCCAGATGCATGTGTCAGTTGGGCACCAGGCTTTCAGACTTGATAGCTCAGTAGAGATGTTGGGAGCTGAAGATATAAACAGGTATCAGCACATGGATGGTAGTTAAAAGCCATGGGACTTTTCCAGAATTCATGCATCTAAATAAATGGGATTTCCTTCAGGATGTTTCCTCCCCTTAGGAAGGGTCACAGTATACATTTTTTTCCTAGCAATGTTGCTCATTTGCATAATACTTAAGAACCTTGTATTTTTTATTTATAAGAAGAGAAAAGAAAAAGAAGTCAGCATTCTAAGAGTTCAACAAACTTAAACAGAAACAAATGAAAAAGCAGACTGTGTTGGAACATACCTTACTGCAAACTTTCCAGACTACTGAATTCAACAAGATGCACTGAATAAACGAAGAGGCGATGTTGTGTGAAGAACCCAGGTTTTGGTGTCAGGAAAACCTGGGTTCAGATCATGGCTCAGCCACATAAAATTTCCACTCTGAGGGACATTTTTCTCTAGTAGAAAAACAGCAATTTTTAAATGATTTTGATGATTTTATGTAGACTCAATATGATATACATAAGGAGCTAGTAAGAGTAGTAACATGGTAAGAATTTAATACATTTGAACTATTTAAAGACTTTTCATTTTATGAAATGAAACAAGCCGTCATAAAATCAGCAGAACATAGGGTTGCTTGACTAAAGCTGCCAGACTAAACACTGTCTTGTCATTCCATAGATCATAGAGAGATTTACTCCTTCCAAGGGAAGGAAAGGGGATGAAATACAGAAAAGCTATGGGATATTTTTACCCTCTGCGAGCTCCACCCCAGCTCCACAAGGTAGGGCCATAATAGAGCAGGCACTGGCTCAATGATTCTCTGGAGCTCTAGGCAATTAATAAGAAAAATTGCTCCTATTGAAACTTATTGTGGTGAGTTTTTTTCTACATTCCCAACAGTCACTAGGGCAATTCATTTGTTCTCTATTCTATAATCCAATAATTTGTGTGAAAGTTACAAGTATTGCTCCATCAAGAAAATATTCTGGTTTGACACTGACATGGGTTAAATCCTCATTTTTAAGAAACAGCCTTTGATGTTTGTCCTTGTTTTTTCCAGGGTAGTTGGATGGTAAAATTAAGACACAGGATGGAACAAAAGGAGATTTCCAGTTGTAAGTGTGTGAAACACAAAGCTTATTCTTGTATTATTATTTATTATAGTACTGATATTATCTTCCATATAAATACCTATAACCTACTTTTGATCCACCCTGAATAATAGACACATAGCATTTTGTAGATGCTGTTTCAGCTAGTCTCAAGCTACCCTTGAAGGTCTGCAGTGGTTTTTAATTTTACTGAAAAACAAATGGGAACCCTGTCAGTTGTAAGGTGGGTATGCTTCAGCTGGTGAGTTTAGCACAGCCAGGTCTCTAAGCTTTGACTGCTCACCCATATTAATAAAACATTTTGACCTCGGTCTCTTTCCCTCTCTCTCTCTCTCTCTCTCTCTCTCTCTCTCTCTCTCTCTCTCTCTCTCTCTCTTTCCTTCCCGCTCTTGAGAGAACACTGGCCTAGCATAGCTTCTCAATGAAGTTTATTATTCTGTACTCAAAACTTCTCATAAATACAGACTGACAGATGTCAGAGGCAAGGGAGTTGGGGAGCTGGTTGAAAAAAGTGATGCAATTAAAAAAAACCCCTCATGACAGACCACAGTATGGTAAATACCAGAGGGAAAGGGCCGTGGTGGGCGGGGGGAGGTAGGAGGGGTGTCGGAGGCATAAATGGTGGTGGAAGGAGACTTGACTTGGGGGTGGAAAGCACAGAATACAATACACAGTGATGTATTATAGAATTGTACACCTGAAACCCATATAATTTTATTAACCAATGTCACCCCAATAAATTCAGTTTTTAAAATGTAAAAAAATATATTTTTTAAAGACTTCACAGTTGGCTGACTTTGGGGTTAATCAGCCTGCTGACATGTTTTGTGTGGTCTATATGACATTTGAAAGTCTAGCCAAACTTTAAAACCTGAGAGAAGTTATATATTTAAAAAAAGAAAAAAGAAAGACAAGATTTGTAGCTTCTCTTTAAAAAATTTCTTACATGACAAGAATTAGCTAGGTATGTGCCCCCATTTTATTTCTGTACTTCTTACTACTTTTTGTTATTTCCCAGATGAAACCAGGGTTAGTTGCCCTTTATGTCACACTTGAATCTTTATCTTTGTCATAATAAAAGAACAGTCATATGAGTCTGCATTCTTAAAAATGTTTCTCTTTTTTCATTTATGTCAACTAACTGAGTTTCATAAGCTTTTAAGTCTGTCTTCCAATACTACATATCAGTATTTATTTAGCATTTCTTTAAAAATAATAAAGTTTTTTATTGGTGGAACATGGTCCTAAAAAGAAAACTAATTGTTAGTACTGGAAATGAAAAACAAATAAACAAACAGTGAATGGTTCTTGGCCAGGAATTACATAGAAATTTAAAATGGAATGTTTGATTAAGCTCTGAAAATGCTTCATTATATTCTTTAGTAATATTTTATTGTGCATTATATAAAAAATTAAATAACCTAATAATATTTGTAAAATTGAGTGTTCTTTAAATTTTTAGGAATTCCTGTAACATGTTTAAATGTCTTTGGTTACAGATCCAGGTCCCTGTACCTGGATTTTAAAATTCAACGTTTGGTTGCATTAGAAGTGGAGTTGAACAGCAGTCACAGAGTTTGTGTGATCTATTGTACCATGTCCAGGAAAACATTTGTTAGTATAAAATCACGATATTAACATTTCACTCTTATCTACCCAGGCCCGTGGTTCCATTGTGCTCTCAGTCCGCTTGCCTGCTCAAAGCACTTTATTCATGTATCAGAAGTAAGTGAAATAAGCCATAAAGCATCTCATGTCACCATGAAACTTTCTGAGAACAAAGGCATGAGCAATTTTTCCTATGGGAAACAACCTGTGAAAATGCTTCCCAAAGTAAGGAAGCTATAATTTTCATCAAACCTCCCAATTTACAAAAATGACATCATCAATCAACAGTTCCCTTTAGTAAACTATTATTGAAATATGCTGTGGGAAACTATTCCATGTCACACCAGCAGCAGAAAGATTATTGAAAAAAATTAGCACATTTAGCTTTTAGAATTATAGGACCATTCAATCCTCTGCAATAAAGAGAAAATCCATAACACGGCATCTTAGGTCCTTCGTACTGTGGTGCTCTCTTATGTCCCCAGACAAGTCATCCCTCCCCAAATGCCACCTATGTCATCGCCACCACTATCACCGCTGCCACAAAAAAACAATAACCCCACTTCACCTGTTCTCAGGCTTTAGGTAAAAGTTACCCTTTTACCATTTTGAAAGTACCCAAAGGTATACACAAGGGATGTCTCTTCCCATTTAGAGAAATTCTTTTGAAGTATTGGAGACGCTCAAGTCAAGAATTGACTTTGACTTTTCTAACTCCTCACAGAAATCAATTGCTAATAATTCTAGTGAGAACCCTGGATGTGTAAACTTTCTTTGGTATCATCTATGTTCTATGCTGCTAGCCCACATTGCCTCATAGGTCCTTAGCCTGCTATGAAAGTGGGAAGAATTTTAAAGCTTGTTTAGTGCAAAATGTATCTTTTGCTACAGAATTCAAACAAAAAAAAAGTATCATGCATTCATCCACACCCTGACACTTCCTATGAAATATCCCAAACAGTCCTTTGGGGACAGTAGCTTGGATAACCTGGTTTTAGCATTTCATGACCGGTATCAAGGCCTGGTTATGTAATTTGCTTGACCTTGTGCAAAATCAAAATGTGAGACCCATTGTTCAGAAAGTAAGAAAAAATACAAAAATAAAAATTTTTCTTTAAAGAATGTTAATATTTATAAAACATAAGACTAATAGTGCCATATGTATGATTACCAGCACAAAATTATAAATTCCAAAAAATACTATTTGGGGTCATAACTTCATATAATAAAATAAAAGTAATGTTTTATATTATATCTTGATTGATTATAAAAGTTTTCTGCCTTGGATTGCTGAAAATTCATTTCTTAGGTTATTCAAATTATATTTTTAGCAACTCCATTTTCAATTGATATAATTTAAAGTGGTATTGATTATACCACAGTCTTAGAAAATCAAATACTACAAATAACCTGATAGGTTTTAATTTGAAGAAAGATCTTTCTGCTCATGCAACTGCTACTAGGGCTGCTAAGAATATTTTATAGACTGTGACAACATTGGAATAAATTTCAGATAAATTATTTCAAAATATAAATGTTAGTACAACTAGAGCCAATGGTTCTTGTGGGATCAATGTTCCAGAAACATTTAGTCCTTCACGCAAGTTGGTCTCACATTAGTGTAAACGTAAATGTATACAATAGCATTTTAATGTTTCTGTTGGCATTTCTTACAGCTTGTGGAGTTTGTATAAGAAACCAAAAGTAGCTTCATGATTTGTATATAGTTCAAACTGCCTCTTTTCCTCTTTTTGTCTTCTATCATTGTATATTTAATTATAAGGAATTTTTTAAATTGTCATTCTCTTAATAATTGGTTAATCCAGAGTTTTATATGAAAATAGTGTTGATTTCCCACAACTGTGATGATCTTTACATTTAATTTCTGTTTCTAAGTCTATGGACTCAGTATTTGCTTTGCAATGTTGCACAAGTTTTCAAAACCAGAAGACTGTAAAATCTTTGAAGAATTCTGGCAACTCCCTAGTACGCTTCATTGGGCTAGACATGTGTTCTTTTGTAATATTTACTGAATAATTTATTGCCTGTCTCAGTACTCAGGCCTGAAAGTTAATATCCACGCATATGCCAGAGGGAGGAGACTCGCCAAGGGAATGACAGGCAAGTCGCTCCGCCTACCCAGGCCCCCTGCTGCCCCATGAGGAGCCCTCCTCTCTCCAGGGGAGCCAGGGTGTTGCAGCCCCTGCTGCTGCTTTTGCAGCTGATGCATTCGAGGACACCATCAGTGTGCACTCAGGTCCCACCCTCAGCTTCCCCATTGAGGCTCCCGATGTCCTGAACTTGCTGCAAGGTGTGTATGCGGCGGGGAGCCTGACCAATTGCTCTGTGGACACACTGGCCTTGCCGCTCCTGTGAGCTCACTCATTGCTGGGCTGTGTAAAGCCTCAGCTCGTGCTGAGCGTGCTGCACTGTCCCTTCGGACTTCATCTACAAAACACTGGCTCGAAGATGAAAACACTTACAAGATGGTGCCAGTAGAACATTAAACCAGACACAGGGCTCTGTCTGAGAGCCAGACCCTGTAGAATGCACAGGCCTCACACCCATGAAGCCACCCTGCTTGCACCATGTGAGTTGCGTTAACGTCCCTTGTGCCGCAGACCATCAGCAATTCCCAAACCATGTTGTGCAGAAGAGGTGTTCCGTGAAAAGGGGGCTAGGGGAGTGCTGCCTGCCACGTCCCCACCCTGGGGACTCCGAGCGCACATTAGCGAATTACAGGCTCTGGAAATCCTGAATTAAAGACACTCAGTTTCATTGATCCATTCTTTCTGAAACATGTCTGGCAAGAGAATCACATTTATATAAAACACCTCTGAATATCTTGGAAAACATTAGTAGTCCATAGATAAAATCTGAAAAAGTGCCGTCCTAGGCTGTAGTTAGACTCCATTGAAAAACAAAACAAAACAAAACTCGAACGGCTTTTTATTTTTCATCCTCTAAATCAGAGCAGAAATTCTATTTCAATTGCTATCTTCATAAGGATAAAAGTAAACTAAGTCTAACAAGGCTTAACATGCATAAAAATAAGAAAATATATTTGTTTGGCAATAATAAAATTTAACCATTTTAAAATAATGTTTTGTCCTAAACAAAACATTAGGACAGTCATATACCAGTTATTGCCCCTCTGGAGTAAAAAAATGCATAATATTAAGTTCCTCTTCCCTAAAAAGGGAGTAATTTTTAATCACACACAAGGGATTTTAGTGAAACATGGTTATACAGAGCAACTAAAAATGCATTCATAAGTGGCAGTTTCATTGAACCTATTCTTGAGGTCAAGAAAACATTTGAAAATTTTTGAAAATGTAAGTCAAATTGTATCACTGCCCCTTTTAAAAATCTTCTCTCTTATCTTAGGAAAAAGTCCAAGCTTCTTAAGATGGCCTATACGGCTCTGTATGTTTTAAAAACACTTATTTTCCCTGGCTCATTTTCTACCACTTCCCTCCTCATTTACCATGTATCAGCCATGTTGGCTTTCATTCATTCAATCCACAAATATTTATTTAGGGACTATAAAAATATGCATAAAGGATAAGGACCATGTCCTCAATAAAACAAGTCAATATGGAATCTATCATATAATGTCCAGTAGAGATAAATGATATAAAGAAAAATAAAACAGGCAAGAAGTTACAAGGGTGGAGAGGATACTGTTCCAGTTAGGGCACTCAAAACAGGCATCCCTGAGGAGGAGACTCTTGAACAGACATGTGAGTGAAGAAAAGGAACAAGCTGCACACAGACCTGGCGAAGAGCATGAAAGGCAGAGTTTGAGGTATGAACTGCACTGTGTGAAGAACAAGGTGACTGACTGCTGGGGATAATGAAGGAGGGAGAGAAGCACAAGTGGTAACAGAAAGGTAGGCAGAAGGCAGGCAAGGTAGGGCAGCAGAAGGGTTGGAATTCCAATGTCCCAGGAAGCCCTTGCAAGGAGTCCCAGGATCTGATCCATGCTTAAACACTGCACTGTGGCTCCTGCTTGCAGGACAGGCTGAGACAGTGAGAGTGGAGACAGAGAGGGAAGTCAGGAAGCATTTGTATTGTCCCAAGTGTGAGAAGGTGGGGATTTAAACTGAGACGATTATGGCAGACCTGTTGAAAAACAGCTATATTCGGGGATATTTTCAGTGTCATTTAACAAGATTTGCCAGGGGACTGAATATGGATGTGAGAACAAAGGAAGAGCCACATATTCAAGGTTTTGGGGTCCAAGCAACTAAGCAAATGCTGATGCTGAGATGGCAGAAACAGGGGGAAGAAGAGCAGGTATTAGAGAAAAATCAGGAGCTCTCTGCTTTGTACTTGGTGATTTTGAGCTACTTGTCAGACATCCAGGTAAAGGTGTCAGATTGACAACTGGATGGATGAGAATGGATTTCGTGAGAAAGCAGGGAACTAAAGTTGTATATCTGAGAGGTACCTGCTGCCTTTTAGCCCCTCAAATGCCTCTGCTCTGCCTCTAGTCCTCCGGGCAGCCTGTTCCCTCTCTCTGGACCTCTTCTCCTTTGTCCCTCATTTCATTGGCTTCTAGTCATCTGTCAGAATTTTTACATAAATGTCACTTTCCCCTGGACGAAGTCTCCGTGGATTCCCCAGACTAGATTAAACCTCTCTGTTTATGATCTCCTAATACCTTGTAACTTTTCATCATAGTGGATAATACTCATGGACAAATGAATATTTGTGAGAGTAATAATTGTCATGCCTTAGTCTCAGTTCTATTACAGCACAGATATCTATCTTCACTTTAAATGACCAGCACCTAGTGCAGTGTGTTATGTAGCAAGTACTCAATACATGTTTGTGGAATTAATCAATTAATTTATTGGTTCCAGACAGACCTATTTTTTCATTACCCCTCCACCCTCCACCTTCTCTTGTTTCTTCAACATATGAAAACATAAGTGGTTACTACTAAACACACCTGAAGGTTACTATCATATATATATATATATATATATATATATATATATATATATATATATATATATCCTATGAAGATTGGGAGAAGAGAAGCCAGATGTTCAGAACTGCATTTAGGGCCAATTTTTTTTAAATGACTGATAGGATTGTTTTTGAGAAAACAAAAGTCTCCATTGATGCCAAGATATAATCAGAGAGACAGATTATTATGGTGTGTCTTTTGTACCATAAAAGTAAATTATGAAATTGGACTCATAACTATACAAAAACCTTCTGAGCAATGAAGTTTTTCTGTTTTTACATCACAGTAAATTCCAGTGAGAAAGTTCAAAGCCCTATCAAGTGATGTGTAATTTACTACCTTGCCTTAGCTCATACGGGGAAGTGTCCAACGGCAGAACGAAGGCATTCTGAAGTGAAATCCACACTCAAATGGCTCTTTCAGAATCTGTTCTCAAATCTATCTTTTTCTAGCATCAAATTAGAAATGGATCCAGAAAAAACACACCTTATCCATCCAACAAAAATACAAGCCTATTTCAGGTGAGAGTGTCTGAATAATAAATTCCCTATCATTCCACTTCAATTTTCCAATCTTTTACCTCAATAAGCCTTTTATTTCCTTGGTATTTCAAATAAAGATCTGAAAGCATCTTACAATGTCATTGGTCATAGTAAAGGTTGAGTTTGTATCTCTCCTTATATGTTTACTTAGGATAAACTGTCAAAACACCCCAATGGAAGACTATAGCAGACATTTGTCTCTGGGGAGGACATTTCCACAAGAACTTAACCTGAAAATCCCAAACTTCTTGTTTCCCTCTTTCTCATTTAGGACTAATGCTGTCCAGCATTAGTCACCCAAAGTGACTGAAAGACAAATAATTTAAGGTGAGGTAGTTATTGCTAGTGGAGATGGTGCAACCATCTCAAGTAGAAATAACTTTCACATATCACATTGCCTCGAAGTGAATGAAACAACAGCAGCAAATTTACTACCCAGACACTGGGTGGCCAGGAAACCACAATTGCATGGTTTCAAATTTAACTTTTTCTAGTTGTCGTGAACTTGAAAACATAGATAGTTTACATATTGTTTATATCACCTTCTGTAATTGACAGACATTAATGAATGAATTAAAGCTGGGCTGAAACTGAGTCCAGAGCCCATAAATGCCGTGTTCATTACTGGATCTCCAAGGCCTCACAGAGCGCCAGGCTTTCCATGTGTCTTGGGTAAATAGCCACTATTTACACAAAGAAAAAGTGAAGAAAATAAAACTGATGCTTGAGGGCAGTTATAAAACCTCATACATTTTTTCAACCAGATAACTTGGATTTTAATCTCCATATTTGTTTGTTCACCTGGGATGAGATTTAAGAAAGTTTCTAGAGATGATTCTAGAAACTGTATCTTGTTCAGTTCCAAAATGCTATTGTACTTGATGTTTTCTGCACATCTCTGACTTTATTTTATGAGAATAAAATATTACAAAAATAATGCCAGTTCATTGTGTCAAGTGGTATTGTTACATGAAGACAAAAATCAGTAAGTTCCCTGTTCTCTCCTTTCTATCCCAACCCTGAGGTGAGTGTTAATATTTCCATGTAAATCCTTCCACACAGGCCTGTATTTACTTCTCCTCGGATCACTGCCTCTGCAGCTCAAAGCTGAAACACACATAGACCTCAGCACCCTGCTTCTCCTACTTTTTTGGAGTAGGTTTAATTCCTACTCTTCCTTCAGACATCACTTCAATCATCACCTCCTCCATGCACCTCTTGGAGACTTTCTTGACTAAGTAAATTTCTCCCTGTATTAGGAGCTGACAGCTGGTATATTCATCAAAATCTATTCTCTCCTTCAAGTGTGGCGTGATGGTGGCATCGATGGGAAATGCATTACCCAGTGGCCCGCTGTGGTTAGGCACGCTGTGTGACTGAGCTCTTTCACATGCAAGTACAAGAAGCACTGTGGAGTGTATGTCCTCCCAGTCCCCGCTCCCACCTCTCCAACCCACCCATATTTCAGGGGTCACAATTTCTTCTTCATAGATTGCCACCAACTGTTCGGGGTATCTTCAAAGCACTGTTCGCTTTCATCTGCTCACAGGCATACTCTCTTATTCTGATAACCCTGATTTTCCTTTGGGAAAATGTCCCTCCCTTACTCTAAATCCTGTGATTGGAGTGCCTGGTTCCATCTTTTGGGCTCCAGGGAAGTAGCACATGAACGAAGCCTCACCAGTAGGCCCAGTCCATCTGTTTGGCAACAATAATTAGCTCATGGACAGGCACTTTACCAAAGTTGATCCAACTAGAAGAAGCACCATGAGTTTTGCTGGAATTCTTGGAAAGAGGCAATCTTTTGCTGCCCCGGTTACTTGGGTGGTAGAGCATAAATATAGAGCTGCCAGTGGTTGTCTTTGCCACAGCACAGATAGAGCCTGTCTTAAGAGCACCCCAACACAGAGGTGATGGTGCCAGAATAGCGGAGAAGACAGATTCTTGGTAGGTCATTTGAATATGTGATCAGCCTAAATCTCGTAACACTCTTTACTTTGCCGTTGAGTGAGCCAGTAAATTCCCATTTATGCTTTTGGCCAGTCTGAGTAGATTTTCTGTCTCTTGGTATTGGGAACACTGAGTGACATGCTCCCCCCACCAATAAGCCTATATCTCTTTGATTTTACCCTACTGAGAGCAGATATTACATTCTGTCTTGTTTTACCCTCTCCCATAAAGTTTTAAGTTACATGAGGGTAAGGATAACTTATTTTTCTTTGGTGTCTCCCAATGCTTTCGCACAATGCCTCATACTTAATAAATTTTGAAAGGCTGGATGGACAAAACAGGTTCTATGGCACCCTGGGGACTGACTGAGAAAGGTGAAGACACAGTTCCTTTCCTTAAAGGAGTTTATAAATTACTATTAATTATTCCCAGATGAAGGTGTATTCTTCCTAATTCATCAGCTCCAGCTATGAATTTGAGGAGCTATTAATTATGTGTTTCTATTGGATGATCCTACAAATATGCCTCCTATAAATGATACTAACTCCATTCACCCTTGGATTTCCCATCACTTATCTTTCGGGGTTGGCTTGCCTGTTTAGCTGAATTCTTTCCAAATATCCTTCCAATCACATGATATTAATCCATCAGTGTCAGAGAAGGGCTTCGGGGGAAGGGAGAGCAAAAGGGGAGGGAGGAGAGAAGCTGGGGGAAAGTGAAACCACATGAAATGGGCACAGTACCAAAAACATTTTTGAAGTCTCTGGTGAAACTTTTTCTGGCATCACTACATAACAATAGCACATCATTTTCATTAACTTGAACAAACAAAACCAAACGGAGATTAAAAACCAGTACAGATGTGATATAACTTTCCACTCCCAGCCGGGGCTAGGAGGCCGTGTGGAGCCACTTCCCTTCACCAGGCGGGACATGTTCTTTTGGGGTGTCCCAGGACAAACAGTACACGGTTCCAGAGAATGGCCACAAATACACAACTCTCAGCTGGGCTGTTTGCTCTCATTCTGCTCTTCCCACTGTGCTCCTTTCTGATGCCCGATAACGGTCCCGGCGCTGCCTCAGCCAGGGACCCCTTTGTCGCTGACCTCCATGGTGCTCCCTGTACCTGGAATCCTGTCTGGCTCCTTCAGTGCCAAGCGACTTTCCCCCCTTTCTCTCCTATCAAACGCTTCCTTTAGCTGAGCCTTCCAAGGCTGACCTCATTGCAAACCATGTTTGCACACCCTGAGCAGCTTTATTGTTATCTCATGAATCATCTGAATTCCATTTCCATTTCCTTGGGGGGAAGCCACGTCTGCTGTGTGTTCCATGCAGCCCCACATAAAGGGATGGCACTCCATAAATAATAAATTGTGATGATAACAATACCATGAACATACATTTCAGAAATACTTTGAAAAGAATGGATGACTGTTGGACCTAGCCCTTGGTTCGGGGACTGAACTTGCCTGGTCACAACGGGCTGAGGTCTGTGGCTATCTCTCATGAATGTCAGTGGTTTTCCAGTATCAGAGCAGCACACGGCTCTTCAGGGTCCCAGGGACTATAGGATCAACACGGTCACTGAGCAGCTGCGAGGAGCCTTGGAGGCACGACTTTCTTCACAAGGACTCTAATATCCAGAGAGATTACATTGTTCTTAATCTTATCCAATTTAATCCTTACAATAACTATAGACATTAGTTATTATTTTATCCCCGTTTTACAGATAGAAAACACTGAAGCACAAAGAAGATACGTAATTTTTCCAATATTTCACAGCTAGTAGATGGTAGACCAGTTACTGAAGCTGGGCATTTTGAAGCTAGGGGTCCTTCTATGGTATATTGCCTAATCCAGAAGCCTGGTAAAGTGAAGTAATATAGAAATGTGAACCATTCTTTTAAAACACTCTGGAAATGTGAGGTGTTATTGTTGTCAGAAATGAAGATGGTGTCATAAATTTTAAAAAAGTTCAGAATAGTGTGCATATAATATACATCAATTCTTCCCTCACTTTGTAAAAGAATATCTTTCCAGGATGTATTCAAAATAAGATGAACATGATCAACGGAATGGCATCCTATGCCCTTGGAACATACTCTACTTCCCTTACCTACATGCAAAAAAAAAAAAGGAAAGGAGAAAAGGATCTAAATACTGCATGAGATCACCCTCATTGCATTCACTGGGCACGTGCACCTGTAATGGGAGACCCGAGTCAGCTGCTCCTCCGTCAGCCTCTCCCACTGCTTTCCCCCTGGTGAGATCAGCTCACCACACTGTGTGTGACTTTTGGAGTTAGAGATTCATATTTTTCACATGCATGGCCCCTAAATGTAAGCCAGTTCTTTCATCTGGTGCCCATCAAAGGAAACTGTAACTGGCTCCTACCCTAGGGGAACACTTGGCTATTGCTTGAATTACTAAGATATGTTGTTATTTTTCAATATGGCACCTTCCTAAGGGAATCCTTAAGGTATTTCAGCTATGCAAGATGGTTACATTAGTCACTGAAGCTGGACTACAACCCAAGGTTAAATGGAGGGATAAGCCAAGGGCTGTAAGAGAGTGTATGTGGTGCCGGCAGAGATGGGGGTACTCTATTACTAAGAAGGGGGTACCTAAAATATTTTTGGTAGAATGATTAATTTAGGAAGAAAACCCTTCTTGAGTGGGTAACTGAATGGATCCCAGCTTCTTAAGATTCTCTTCATTCAATGCCCCCTTTAACAAGAATAGCCAGTCATCAGACAGTATTCCCCATTACATGCATACACTGTCCTGGACAGAAATAGAGCAGTAAGTAAGGCAGGCAAAGTATCTGCCCTCGACAAGGCTTAAATTCAAGGGAAAGAGACTGAAATTAGTTGCAATAAATAAATAAGTTCATTTCAACCTCTGATAAGTACTACTAAGAAAATAAAATAATATATTTTGTTAATTTAAAACTCTTTTTTTTAAGCCCTGGCTGGCACAGCTCAGTGAATTGAGTGTGGGCTGTGAACCAAAGTGTCGCAGGCTCGATTCCCAGTCAGGGTACATACCTGGGCTGCAGGCCACGACTCCCAGCAGCCGCACATTGATGTCTCTCTCTCTCTCTTTCTCCCCTGCTTCCCTCTCTAAAAATAAATAAATAAAATCTTTTAAAAAACCCTCTTTTTTTTAGTTTCACCATTTCCAAGATCTAGAAGGATCTGCTAGTATGTCTGAGTTTCCTCGGCAGCGTTTTTTTCCTTTGTGGTTGTAAAATAATAATGCATTTTATAACTGATGAGGACTTAGATTCGATGAAAATAATACAAAATGTGGTAGATACCAGAACTTTTGCAGATTCATTTTTAATATTGATGATCATGTGATGAATTAATAACTTGACAATATCCAACACTAAATAGCTAAGGTGTATCAAATGGCCTTGGCAGTGAGAAAGCACATAATGGGTAGGATGAAAGAAAGACTCATTTCAGTTTCATAATTTTTTTTACTTTCTTTTAGCTTAACTTCCTTTAGTTGTTGGCATGTTCTTTCTAGCTTGCGCTAAATTTCCCTTAATTTAATTGTTTTTGAATACCTACACCTTATGTTACACACATATAAAAACAGCTACTCTAGCCAGAAGATTGATTTCCTTATACTTTTGCTTTTCATGTTTAAAAAGTTTCCTTTCATCTTTTAGTTTACTTTTAAAAAAATCTCCACCCCACTTTCTTCTTTTTCTTCACTTCGGTGAGGTGGAGGTTGCTTCCTCCAGACTTTTCTGAATACAAATCTTCCCTCCTCATGGACTTGTACACACATCTTACCTGTCTGTCGTCTCAATCTGCTTCTAATTCCCCCTTCCTCTGTGCTTTCGCTCTCTGCTACCTGTGTTTTCTGAGATCTGACACTGACCTTGCATTGCTCTGTGTACTCCCTTACAGTTTCAGATTTCCCTTTATGACTTAACATTAAAATGTGTCAGCACATGCTGAGTTTTGGCATTTTCCTTCAATGTTTAAGTCACATTTTATTTTTGGCAACCAAAGGTATGGTTAGGGGAATCCTTTATTTCCTTCTCCTAATGTTTCCATGTGGCCATGTCTACTCCCAGGTGTGAATGGTTTTGGAGCAACATGTCTGGCCTTCCCTTCCGCCCTCCCTCCCTCCACACCTAGGGAGGAGAAATGATTTATCTAACTAGTAAGTCTGTGACAGAGAACTGATCATGCTCAGCTCTGCCCTTCTGGCCTTCCTCCGATCTCCCCGCAGAGTAGGTACCACTAGTCTGTTCCCGGGGCCTCCTTTTCCCCCCCGAGGAGGGAAAGGGTTCCTATTGCACTTGTGACCCAGTGGTTTGGTATGTCCAACCAAGCATTGGGAATTTGCATAGGCGCTTTCTCAGGCTGCTTTTCCCAATCAAGCCTCACCAACGTAGCTGATGGGCTGATACCAGTCTCACACCTGTGCTTCATTTTTCTATTAGCTTGGAAAAAGAGTAGATAAGACAGGGTTGGTTTTTTTGATCCCCAAACTCTTCCTCCCATAAAGCCAACCTACATAAGAACACAGGTGTCTTAATCAGAATGGATTTTTAAAAGTCAGAGGTGTCCAAAAATGAAATTAGCTGTCATTTCTGGAGATTTGTAACCATAGAAGAGGAGAGTTTATGGGAAAATTGATTGTGCCTCTGAAACAAGCAACTTTTATATGCACTTTTTCTTTTAATCCTTACAACTAACTGCCCTTGGAGTTAGATGTATTAGACTGTTTTCACAATTGACAAAACTGGTTCAGGGAGCTTGGATAACTATCTTTAGATCTCCCAGATAGTAAGAAAAACAAAGTTATTAGTAGCTTAGGCTGCCATAACCAAACACCAGACTAAATGGCTTCAATAACAGAAATTTTATTTTCTCACAGTTTGGAGGTAGGAGGTCAAGGTCAAGCTTCCAGTTATCTGTTGATTTCTATGGAGATCTTTTCTTCCTAGCTTACAGGTGTCTGCCATCTCCTTATAGCCTCCTGTGGCCTTTCCTGGTGGGTGTGTGTGTGTGTGTGTGTGTGTGTGTGTGAATAAGGAAGGGAGAAAGGGAGGGGGAGAGAGAGGAACTGGTTTTCTGGTATCTCCTTTTATAGGACACTAACCCTCTTGGATCAGAACCCCACTCTCATGACCTCAGTTAACCTTAATTTCTTTCCTGGAAGCCTCATCTCCAAATACATCCACATCTTTATTAATGATGCAATTTTTTTACAAAGTGCCATGCCAACTTACAGTCCTGTCCATGGTGCATAAATGTTTTCATTTCTCTGCACTAACAGAACTTGATTTTTAAAAATTCTTTACTAATTTGCAAGATGTTAAATGTTATTTCTGGTTTTAATTATTTCTATGATTTCTAATATGGTATTAGAAATCTGGGGGTTAGAGCTTTAACATTTGAATCTTGGAGGGGATATAAGTACTCAGTCCACAACAAAGATCAAACACAAGTCTATCTGATTCCAGAACTGAAGAAGAGGAAATGACTTGAAAAAAAACTAAGCAGAATTTCTAGAAATTAAAAAACACAACACATTAGGTAAGAGACTTTAAGGTAGAAAAGGAGGGAGAGGTAGAATGATTCACATAAGTCAGAAGGTTCTTCCAACTCTGAGTGCTTCTCTTTCATTGTGTAATAGGGAAGTTCAAGTTCCAGACAAACCTGCATCTCATTAAATGAATTCACATTTTCCAGTTCCAGGAGTTCAGGAAGATGTTTGTGTCAAGCCGACTGACTATGAACAGCATGTTCATCTGTTGACATGATCCCCACCTATGTTCAATTCAATCTTGCTTCATTTCCTTGACTATCCAGTTTCTCTCGCAAACCTTTGGAATTTGAAAACTGCTAATGCCTCTGGGTATGGAGTGGCCTAGCACCCTTTGAGCTTCTGTCAGCAAAGCTCTGTTTCCCCTGAAAGAGTGAATGCAAAGTTTTCCCTGGCAAGAGTATTTCCCAACATTCAGTTACCATCTAGAGTAGCCTCAGAAGCCAAGGAATTAAGTTTAGGTGCTTTCCATGTGTGATTATCACCTCATATAGCCTTTCCCCATTTTTAAACCTGAGTTTTCTGATTAGTATATGCTTGGTTTCCCTCTGTCCTATTCCCTGTGAATTAAAGTTTTTGCTCTAAAAATCTGACTTCTAAATTTCCTTATCCAAATGGTATTTATCTTGTGCTTGCTTTTTCAAATTAAAGTGACAATAAAGTGAGGCTATTAAGAAAATACACTGGAAGGAACCAGTTGAAACGAATGCAAAAGTTCTTCAGAAATGTGTTTTTTATCCGAGGAGGCAGTAAGCTAAGAGATGATGCAGAGATAATGGTGCAGAACCCAACATCTATTAACAAAAAAACTGTTGTGAAAGTAAATAAAATGGCTTAGAAATTGGGAATAACAAGTTTCCCACAGCCTAAACAAGCCCATTACCAATTAAGTCTAAGTGTCCTCAGCCTCCTGAACAGATATGGGTGTACTTATTAGTTGTTGTTAGCACTTTCTGGTATGGAGTCCTGATTTATTGTAGACCTCCTCAAGAGCAAGTTTTATTTCAAAGCTTTCCCCCTATTTCCTTCTGCTTTAGGTAGGCTAGGCAGATCTGGAACTATCTGAGAAGTGTCTAAGTTCCACCTAAACCCTTGTTCCCCTGGACCAGATTCTGGTGAAGGTCTATATAAATCTACATGAACTCATGCAAATCTAAACATGCTCAGGAAGCGTGAAGTGTCTAAAGTTATCCTAGAATTGAAAAATGTGATCAGGAGAATGTAACCCTGAATGTTCTGGAAGACCAATATTTTTTCCACAGTGTTCTTAAATATTTTAATATAGTAAGCTTCTGGGTTTTTTTAAAATTTAAAAAGTCCTCATTTGACTTCTATCTTGCAAAAATGAGATTTCACTGATTATCCTCAAATCCAAATGTCTGGAGCTTCTCTGGATAAAGTGAAATGGATGGAAGGCGTGTCATTCATCAACTCAATCACTCAACACATTTCTGTTTCCAGGAAGCACAGCATGCAAGAGCATGGATTCCTTTGAAATCACACAAGTCTGGATCCTAATCCCATATCACACTGGTAGTGTCATCTTGGAGCTCTGAGACTCAGGTTCTAGTTGTAAGAGAATTATCTCACAATAATCCTTTTGTTTCATTTTGCTATTCTTTTTTATGGATGGAAAAAAAACAAGGCTCAGAAGAAACCATGCAGGATAGTCTCATGAAGGTGGTTTGACTTGATCTGAGTCTTGACTAAGGAATAAAATAGAAAGAGACCCTGGCTGTGTAGAATCTCTTTCTAACCAACTGACATTGGTTAGAGCTTTGTCCCGATACACCAAGGTTTTGGGTCCCATGCCCAGTCAGGGCACATACAAGAATCAACCAATCCATGTTTCCCTCTCTCTCTCTCTCTCTCTCTCTCTCTCTCTCTCTCTCTCTCTCTCTCTCTCTCTCTCAAAATCAACACATAAAAATTTGAAGAATAAAATAAAAGTGAAAAAAACGACTTGCCAGAACCCAAAGATAAAATCCAAAACAGCATGTTGGGGCATCAAACCACATTTGTTAGTGCAGAGGGCTCAGGTAGAATAGGGGACCTTAGCATTTAATGTGGATGAGAATTATTTGGAGAGCTTGAGTTTCCATTTTTATAAGCATTTGGCTTTATTTTGGTTCAGGTGATTCAAGGACAATACTTTAAGAACAAATAATAATAATAATAGGAAATAAGAATGAAGACATAGATTATGAAGGCTCTTGCATGTCAAGTTGAGTTTGGGCTTAATCCCAAAGATAAAGAGAAAACTAAATATGTCTGCACAGGACAGTTCCACTCATTTTTAAACAGGAGGACACTCGCAGGGTACCACTATGCTTCAGAGACAGTATTATCTGAAACCTTCTGAGCACTCAGAAGATCTGAAATTAATATTTTCTCAAATTTATGGTCAAATCTAGCTTCTATCATTCTGTGGATAAAGCTTAACTTAAGGAAGTATCTAAAAGCTAATTAAAAAATGCCTGAATAGATCTTGCTCTGAGCGCTGTGGACAGGAGACATGATTAATGTGGTGAGTTTCAAGTAAACTCTCCCCTGATAAGTTTGCATTTCCCCATTTTATTTTTTTTCTTATATGAAGAATTCATTTTCAAGTGCAGTCAGCAATGGTCTTTTTGACCCATCTTGTTTTTATAGCCATTATATGTAGAGATTGAAATTCATGCTGGAGAAAACCATGAGGTATGATTAGAAGTAATGATATTGTTTCTGCAAGCCACTTATGAATACCAAGCTCATGATGTAAAGTATTCCCTTATAAAATGTTATGAAAAAATATATGTCAGGAAATATATTTACATTTATTGAGCATTTAAAGAAAACAATGTATAATACCATGATATTTTGCTTCTTTGGTTGTAAAACTTAAAAGTGATGGTACTCCCATTCCAACACAAGTGCCTAAAATACACTGTAATGGATTTACACATATCACTTAAAAATCATTTGAAGCCTAGTTCAATCATATAAATGCTCTACTGATCTATATGATGCTCTTTGTTAGCTTGGACCTCACTCCTCATTTCTTGATTTATTTTTTAAATAAATCACAGAACGATGATCCTGGGTCATATGCCTTGATCTTAGATTGATGATCATCATAGGTCAAAAGTCCATAGAAGAAAGAAAGGCAACAGTTGCTGATGAAATCACATGAGTTGATGAAATCCATAAAGAGCAGCTGCTCTTCCAGTGAAGTCAACCAAAATTTCCTTTAAAAGTAACTCCAAGTGTTTTACCCTTTGGGATTGATGGTTGCTCAGGTTTTGTGCTTTGGTGTGTGTTTAAAAAGTTTTCTGTGTGGACTTAGGTGAGATTTCAGAGAAATGACCTTAATAAGGTATTGATTACCTGGGTGAAATCTGTGATTTCATCAGGAAATTCTTGACAGAAAGGAAAACCTTTGTTCCTTCATTACTTGTTTATATGTCCTCTTATTTGCCTTTTATTATCAAGTTAAAATATCTTCCCTTTATTGACCTTCCCACAAACCAGTAAAAAGTGCTCTGCTACACAAGAAAGAAAAAGACACAGAGAGTAAAGCCAGATGCACCAAGATTGAGCACACACTCGTAAGGCTCTTTGGTCTTATCGCTACAGAATATGCTTTTCCAAGTGTTTCAAAACTGTATGATACAACCACCCACATACTGTGTCCTTAGTATTTGAGGATGATGTTCCTTTCACAGCTAAGAAGGTGAAGGACAGACCTTGAACAGTAGTTTGTCCAAAGCAAAATTGAGGAGAGTTGTACAATTTGCATGTTTATTTTGGGAGAATGCCCAAGTGGACTAGTGAGGTTTCACTCTACTTAATTCAACTTTAGCTCTTTTTACCTCAGAATTTAATGTAGTCTCAGTTAAAAAAAAAAGCACAGAATTCTTGTTTTCCTTGAGAAAGAGAAATATTATGGCCTTGAAATCCACCTAATTTTAGAAATATAAAATCATCCACTTACAGTATCTAGAAGAGCCTAGAGATGGATATGATGTTTCCTGCTCATTTTTCTCCTTAAAAAATGATTTAAACGTGTGGATATTTGCATCTGGGAATGCTTTTCCTGCTAATCAGCCTGAAAAGACTATGAAGTTGGTATTAGCAATTTACTGGCTGACTCTGAACTGAAGTGGCATTTCACACATAATGGAACGGTCTTCTTTGATTCAAAACCTCCGAGCAGGGCTTGGAAACAGGCCAGCACATCTGCTATATATCCCTGGAAATATCATCACCATCTAAATAGAGATGCATATTGAAACTTGAACATTTTTATAATAATTTTTTCTTCATTTCTTCTTTAGAGAATTTAAAATTGTTTCCTTGTCATTTTATTCCAGATTGCCAGACTGGAGCATTCATACAATTCAATTTTTAAAAAATACCTCTAAATGAAATGTCAGAATAAACATTTATATATTTCCACTTGTGTCATGCACTATGAGACCTTAAGAATTTTATAGAAAGTATTATTTTTTAAATGCCATATCACAAAGAAAATATGCTCCAAAGTCTAAGGAAATTCTGGTTTTCTTCACACAACAGATTTTCTTTATGTTTATGTGAATTCCAGGGACTATCTCCTTTCCCTAGTTCTCAGCAGATTAAATATGTGTGCTTGCCACTAAAATTTTTAAGAGGGTCTTTAAACAAAATGTTTAGATCCCTCCTACAGACCAATAGGAAAAAGATAACATTAGAAAATGGGCAACCCTTGCTGGTGTAGCTCAGTGGATTGAGTGCCAGCCTATGAACCAGAAGGTCACTGTTTCAATTCCTAGTCAGGGCCCATGCCTGGGTTGCTGGTCAGGTCCCCAGTAGGGGGCACCCGAGAGGCAACCACACATTGATGTTTGTTTCTCTCCTCTATTTTTCCTTCCCCTTTCTCTAAAAGTAAATAAATAAAGTCTTTAAACTTAACAAAAAGAAAATGGGTAAAACACTTGAACTGACATTTTACACACAAAAAAGGATTTCTAAATGATCTGTAAGTATAAATACATGAAAAAGTGCCTACATTGGCTAACAGGAAAAAAATACACATGAATGAAAACTATAATGAAATGTCAGTGCACCCTCAGAAGTCTAAGACAGACAGTGCAAGCATTGCAATGATGTGGAACAACCGGTACTCTCACACTGCTGGGGAAAACAGTTTGGCAGTTTTCTACAGCTGAATATCTGTGTTTCTCACCACCCAATAACTTCCTACCTAGGCATATGCCTAACAGGAATGCCTACGTATGATCACTGAAAGATAGGTATGGGGATGTTCTTAGCAGTACTATGTGTAGTAATCCCAAAATGCAAACTATCCAAACATTTTCAATAGTAGAATGGATAGCTAAATTGCAGATAGTTCTAACAGTGGAGCTCTACCAACAATGGACGAACAATCCTCAACTAGATGGCATGATAGGAATGAACTCACAAACAATGAGCCCCATGTGATTCCATTTATACGAAGTACAAAATATTGGCAAAATAATCTGAGACACAATAAGTCTAGTAACCGCTTTTAGATTTATCATGCCTTAGAGTATTTTGCCTACTTTTTAAGCAGGATCATGACTAAGCAGGTACACAAGGGGTGGGTGAGTGTTGGGTTCCATGATATACTGTTTTTCGGTCTAGGTGCTGCTTCAATAAGCTGTGTGCTTGTGATGTATGCACTTTTGTGAGTGTGTTATACTCCAATATATTTTAAGTGTTTTTTTTTTCTATCAAGTCTTTTTCTAGGAATTTAATGTGAGAAAAATCATATTATAATAAAGTTCAGATATATGTATACTTACAAGGATATTCATTGTGACACTAATTTAAATTTAAAAATAAAAAAACTAACAAATATTAAATAGTATAGAATTTGTTTAAAAGCACGATACATTAACCCTGACCAGGTGGCTCAGCTGGTTTGGAGCATTGTCCCATGCACCAAAAGTTTGTGGGTTTGATTCCCAGTCAGGGCATATACCTAGGTTGTGGTATTGATTCCCCAGTTGGAATGCATATGAGAAGCAACCAAACGATGTTGCTCTCTCTCTTTCTGTCTCTCTAAAATCAATTAAAAAAACCATATCCTCAGGTTAGGATTAAAATTTTTTAAAAATAAAATAAAGTTGATACACTAAAAACCAAAATACTCTTAGCTATTTAAAATATATTTGAAATAAATTCTTATTATACATAAAATAAAAAAATACTAATAAATGGAAAGAGGCTGCACAAGAGTGTGTCTGATATGTTCTTGCTGTGGGTGTCAGGGCCCTGCCATGTGTGCTCCCAGAGCACTGCTGACATTCGTATTCCATGTGGAAAGTAATCCCCGGAGCTGTGGAATGCACCACCCACCTAACTGCTCATGGCCACCCTTCTGACCATCCACTGAAATGTCTTTGTTTATCTCTGAATGGTGAGATTACAGACATTTTTATTTTTCTTTGTAAACTTTCTGGACTTTCCAAAATTTCTATAATGAAAATGTGTCACTTCTTTTTTAAATTAAAAAAGTTAAAATAGTACAAACCTCAGAACACTTACTTCAATTATTATGCAAGCTAGAAACTGCAATTTCATTATCATCAATTATATCCATTGGTGCTTATCAAAAAGAGTGAAAGAAAATTTATTTTTTACCCCTTGGAAGCTATGATCAAAGGCAACCTACAATAATATAGTTGATACGTGGATTAAAGTAGAAACAGGAAAAGAAACTACACCTAAAAAATGCACTTTTACAAACCTCTCTCTTTGTTGGAACCCTCCACATTCTACAGTGCCGGGTTTACTTTCTAAACTTCCTTCCAAAGACCTTCTGGACCATACTCATCAAAATGAGCTGCTCTCCCTTCTCCAACCCCCAGTCTCATTTGTAATCGGTAAAACTTGTGCTGTACTTAGCAAATTCTACCCAAGCTATCTCCCTAACTAGAAGGTAAGCATTTTGAGAGCAGGAAGTGCAAAGGTACGTTTTTATTTCTGAGTGACCTCTCCCCTCTCCCACTGCACCTGCCATAGTGTTTTGTATTACAAATAAAAAATATTTATTAGTACTCAACAGATAAATAGTTCATTGATGAATCATGGTGAAGCCTTATATAAGCTCAATATGAAGGCACGGGTGTATAGGGATGATCAGGATCAGCTCTCACCACTTTTTACAAAGATGAATGCTTAAACAGCAGGGCCACTGCAGAAGTCATTCATGTAATTAAACCATGTCTAAGACACCAGCTCTTCCCATGGACAACAAGGGCCAAATATAGTGGGAAGGCCTCGAGAGCCTTCTGGGACTGTGGGCAGCTCATGAAGCCCCCAAAGTCTTACCTCCCAACCTGTAGCTGTCAGAGAAGAAGAGAGTGGCTTCAGATGGAGAGTGTTCATCCATAGCAACTGGATTACAGCTCTTCTTTCTGAGCCATTCTAGCCAGATTAATCATCCAGGGATAGTCCTAGATAGATCAAAGCTAAATTGTCAAGTAAAGCATGCATTCAGGGGTTAATGTCTGGGTAAAGTTACTACATTAAAAACCTTGGACATTGTGGTTAGCAAAGGAAGGAAACAAGATTGAATCCACAGAGTAGAGTGCCTTTGACAAGTGACTCGAATGAGAGGAGTTCCGTGGAAATAAACAAGGTCAGGTGTTCACTGCTTAGAACGATGACATTCATAACGGAAGCATCACATCAAGTTGCAGGCTGAAACAGAGTTCCAGGAGAAGTAGGTACGGGACAGAGGCAGAGAAGGAGGGCGGTGTTTGAATAGAGGTACAACACAAGGCCAGGCCACTGGATTGAAAAGCTCCTGGGCCTTAAATACTGCATCTTCCAGTACCTTTTCCACCTTATCCAAACTTCAGCTCATCTGCTCTGTTTATTTCATGCTCCTTACATTTCTTTACAACCATGAGCAATGAGCTTGCATGTGTCTTATGAACCCAACCACTGTGGGAAATAGAAAGCTACAGAAAGAAAAGATTTTCTAATTTCCATGGTTCAAGGTCATAATCTCTGAAACTTTCCCATGTTAAAAGAAACCCCAACATTTTGACATTATTGTGCTTGTATTTCCTCACTGAAAAAGCTGATAAACAAGAGATCTTCATGTGGGTTTTCCTTCCTTTATGGCCGTTTCATTGATAAAAGTTTAGCTTCTATTCCACTACAAATAAAGCCAGCTGTCCTTAAAATCTTTATCGTTTGCAGCTCTGCAAGTGACCCACAGTGAACCAGTTAGTGAGAGCAGCTGGAAAACTGGAAGAGAAGGGCTGTAGGTTTATAAAAGTGTCTCCTGGACTTTAACTAGCCTCGGGCTACAATAAAATGTTAATAAAAATACATTAGAAGGAAAAGTCAGGGAAAACAATAATTAACCACATAAAACATCATAGAATTATTTAAAACCACGCCCCTTCCCTCCATCATCACACCTGCACAAGGAGAACACGTCAGATGGAAAAGATCTCACGGCATTGCCTGAAGGCCAATGTTCTAGGCAAACCAGAGGACAATATTCCAGAGGACAGGATGGAACATCTGCCTGAAGTCAGACTTGAGGAAGTTATTGGAAATGTATTCCACTGGATCCTGTCTTCAAATTCATGTTCAAACGCATCCTGGACCAGAAGTGTTTTGTGGATGGTTAAGGCAACTCAATGTCTGCTAATGATGTGGTATAGAGCGCTTACTTGTTAGTAAACTTGACCAAAAGAATAGGTGCCAGTTCATAATTATTCTGTTTCTTTTTTCCCCAGAAATATGCATTTCTTTGTTTATTCTCTATTTTGCACCATACTGAATGCAATTTGACATATTTTGAGAAACTGATTTGTGAGATAGCCTCATTTGAAGTTAAGGAATGAAATAAAATATTTTGCAGTGCCTGTGAAAAACGTAAGACAGTCTTTCAAAGGTTCTCATGCCCTGGTCTGCCACATTCAAGGGCCTTGAATTCCACAGAACTCTTCATCCCACCGAGCGAGCCACATTTGTTTTTCTAACCACAGGAGAAGAAATTGTAAAGACGAGAAACTGTCCCCCAGGGATGCAAAGTACTGGTAAAGCAACATGGCAACATACATAATGCAAAAAACAGGTTAAATTTAGTGATGGATGAACATCAAATGATTTCTAGCTCTGTTTCAATTTAGATACTTATTCAAAGCATGTCGAAATGATACAAACCTCGTGAGCCTACATAATGAGCTTTAAAAATTTCTTGACCAGTTTTCCCTGACAGCATTCCCTCTTTCTGTGTCTTTCTCTCTCCCCCATTTTTGCTTTACTTTACTTTTTCTCTTTGCTTTTTTGTATAGAACCTGGAATGTAAACACGAAAACAAATATTATGAAGTTGATAAATATGGTTTTATCTGTTACACTAAAATGGGATTCCACTTTTGTTCACTCACTTTTCCTACACAATCATAGGAAACCGTTTTCTTCTCATGCCACACAGGATAGGGACCCATTGTCAGGTCGGAGTCGCTCAAGAAACCGGACAGACACAGCGACCTAAGCAGCAGGGTTTATTGGCTGGGAATAAGAGGGAAAGTGGAGCCAACCAAGGGAGGATGGGACTCGCTCAGTTGTTCTTAGATTGGGGTTTTTAAGCCCCAAAACCTGCAGTTGGAGTATTAGAGTCTGATTGGCTAGAGCTGGCTGCTGAGTGAAAGCTGCATCCTGTTCTGCCAGATAAGCTGACCCCAGACCCTAAGCTTCCTGGGCAGGGTCTGCAGGCAGCTTCCCACAGTGCCATTTTCTCACCTGGTGATTTTCATTCCTCCTAGGCCTGCCTAGATCTAACACCCATCATGCCAAAGAGTACCATTGTCTTCTGGATATTGAGGAAGTATGTCACCATCTTGGATATAATGTTACCCTCTTTTGGAAATTTTCTAAGTTTAATTATTTTATTCTTTCAGTATTTCAGTAATGTATTAAGAATACATATCTTTGTTCCTTTCAATAGTAATATAAAGGACAGAACATTTGGAATAAGTAGGACTCCCTGAGATCCCATATTTGCCAGTTAGTTTCTTTAAAATGTTTCCTTCAGTAAGTTTGAAAGAATATTAACCATCTGATGCCCTTGAACAGGGGTGTCAAACTCATTTTCACTGGGGGCCATATCAGCCTCGAAGTTGCCTTCAAAGGGCTGAATGTAATTTTAGGACTGTATAAATGTAACTACTCCTTAACTAGGGGCAAAGAGCTCCGTGCTGCCGCTCTGCAGAAACAAGGTGCTGGGCTGGATAAAACGAAGTGGAGGGCTGGATTCAGCCCACCAGGCTTGTGTTTGCCACCTGTGTCCTTCAAGTTAAAATAAGAAAGCAATGCTCACACTTGAAAGTTCTGAAGAAAGCCGTCAAGCCAAGTTTAGTTATAAACAGAAAAGGACAGACAGAGGGGTTCAAGGATTGGCCCTATAGAATCACTGTCACCAACTAGAAGACGTAGAGAAAAGCCCCAACACTTTCAGAATTCTGACCCTGTGCTCTCACAGATTTCCTGAGTTCTTGAGACCATTACTTCGTAAAAATGGAATTTTAAATAAAATGTTACTTTGAGATGTTAAAAGAAAAAGGAAGAGAAAGAAAAGAAACCCAGATCTACCATGTTCATTTTGCTTTGGGAAATTCATCACATATTTTAGAACTATTTTCATCAAAAGTACCTAAAATGTCAAGATTTTACATTTTAGAGGCTAGGTTTCCTAGCCTGAGGAACTGTTTTCTGTGAATATGTCAGCCCCAGACAATGCAGCAGCGGCGGTGCAGACCACTGGGTCAGAGCTCTTCCTCAGTCACGCCACAAATGAGGCCTTTTTTAAAAAAATTTTAAATCATAGTTGAAGTACAATATTATGTTGGTGTCGGGTGTACAGCATAGTGATTAGACATTCCAAACTTACCAAATGAAGGAAGGGATGAGGCCTCTGGCTTTGAGATGAGCAGGAGTCTGGCATCAGAGCTGAGCATGAGCACAGGAAATGGACCCCCTGGTTAAACACAGTAAGGCCAGAGAGGCCTAGAACAAAGTTCTCAGGGAAAAAACAAACAAACAAACCAAAACACTTATTAGAGTCGATGGGCCCAGAAAGAATGAGGCAAGGAGAAAACTGAACTGTGAAGTACTGTCAGGAACTGACAGTAAAGACAGAAGAGCTATAGACAAACCATTGCGTTTCAGTGGAGGCCAATGGCCAACGCCGGAACAATCGGAGCAGCAAAATAGATAATGGTGAGATTGGATAATAAGCCAAAGAATAAAATAAATATCCAAAAGTCTGTACTGATATAAATAAATGATTGATTCCATAAAAGGAGGCAAACCTTCCTTACAGAAGAAATCAAAGCAACAATTGGTGAAGACGCAATCCATGGATGAATGCTAAGGTTAGTGGATGAAGCTTTTAGGTGAAGCAGGATGTTTGAAAAGCCTCAGTGTGTCTCCCCCCAACTATGTATTAATCACTGTGGTGGTTTTAATATATGTCCACAGTTCTCTGAGACTCCTTTCTCCAGACAGTGGAGTTTAATTTCTCTGCCCACAAAAAGAGGCTAAATAGTCATGGGGGTGTGGAGTACAGCACAGGGAATGTAGTCAATAATATTGCAATAACTGTGTATGGTGCTGAGTGGACCCTGAAAATAGCTGGGGGAACACTTTGTAAGGTATTGGATTATCTAACCATGACACCATGCACCTGAAGTTAACATAAAATAATATTGAATGTAAATTATAATTGAAAATCAGATAAAAAGAAAGGAGACCGAACTTAGTGACTAGCTTCCAGAGCATGAAAAGAAAAAAATAGGAACTTTACAGTGAGGAAACCTGGCAAACAACACTTAACAAAGTGATCAAGGTAATGTCACCAGTGAGGAGCCACATTGCTATTATACATCCCTAACTGAGAAGGAGCCTTCATCTTGTGGTATTCTTCCCAAAAACATATTACCCAAGTCAAACCATGAGAAAACGTCAGTCACACATAAACTCAGGCATTTTACAGAATGCGCTTCAAAAGTGTGAAGGTCATAAAAAGTAAGGAAATACTGAGGAACTGTCACAGATCTGAAGTGACTAAGAGGACATAAGTAGTAAATGCAATGGGGGATCCTGGATTGTGACTTAGACCAGAAAAAAGATGTTAGTGGAAAAACTGGGGACATTTAAATAAAGTCTATAATTTAGTTTATAGTCTTAGCCCAATGTTACTTTTTTAGTTTTGATAAAAGTATCATGGTTACATGAGACGTTGATATTAGAGGAAGTTGGGTGAAGGGCATGTGGGAACTCTCTCTGCTATCTGTAACTTTTCTGTAAATCAGTGCAGCCACTGTGGAAACCAGTGTGGAGATGCCTCAGAAAATTAAGAATGGATCTGCCTTTTGACACAGTGATCCCACTTCTGGGAATTCATTTTAAAAAAAAAACCAAAACACTGTATTGAAAGGTCATAAACACTCCTACATTCATTGTAGCATTATTTACAATTGCTAAAATATAGAAGCAGCCCAAGTGTCTATTAGTAGATGAGTGGATTAAACAACTTTGAGACATTTACACAATGGAATTCTACTGGCCTTAAAAAGGAAGAACATTTAATCCTTTGTAACAGCAGGGATGGAGCTGGAGAATGTTATGCTAAGTGAAATAAGCCAGTCACAGAAAGGCAAATACCATATGATTTCAGTCATATGTGGAATCTAATGAACAAACTGAACTAACAAGCAAAACAGAGACAGACTCATGGATGGCAGCTGGGGGGGGTGGGGAGAGGGGAGAGGGATCAAGCAGAAAGGAAAAAAGACATGGACATGGACATCAGTGTGGTGGTGGCAAGGAGAGGGAGTATAAGGGGGATAAATGGTAATAAAAAATTTTAATAAAAATAATAAATTAAATTATTCCCAAATTAAATGCATGTGCATGTGTATGTAATATCAAAAAAAATATTAAAAATAAATTCCAGAATCCAGGATAAAAAAGAAAATAATTTGTGTATAATAAAATAAGTTAAACAAACTCAAAGTTAACACTGAGGTTGAGAAACCTCAAACAGATTTTCTGGCCTCTGGTTTCTTGTTGACAAATAGTTGATCTCAGTCGTGATTGAGCAAAGCCTGGGACAGGTTAGGCAGTGGGCCGTAAGCCTCCTGAGTCCTCACATGCATTCAGATTTGAGAGAAGATGTCAATGTTCACTTGATCTAAAACTAGAATGTTCCATTACCGAGTTCATTTGTTACTCAAAAGAATGGTGAAGTAGAAAAAAAAATCATGTGATTTAGAAATAGAAAAATTGGGTTCAAATCCTAACTACTTAGTTAACTCAACCAGCCTCACTGAGCACAGTGACCTCATCTGCAAAATATAGGCAATAATAATAAAATCTGTCATATTCACTTCTAAAGTTTTAGGGAATTTTAAAAGAGATTATATAAGTCAAAGACTTGACAAAATACACCAAACATGGTCCCAGAGAGCCTTCTGCATTCTCTAAAAAGCTGAAATTATAAACTGCATACTTTAATAATTAATGTATACTAGTGAAATTTTTCTATAATAAGAATATTTAATTAACTACAAAGCCTTCCTTCTCTGTGAGAGGTTTCTGTAGTGGATTTCAAGTAGACTGGAAGAACAACTAAATTCACTTCACTTCCTGGGGTGTTTTTCATCCCAGTACACAACAGGCAAAATGAAAAGCACTCCCCATATCCTCACCTGTAAAATGTAAGTATTGATAGATGATCCCCCCAAATCTTTCCAGTTCAAAAGTTTTTAGGATACCTATATTTTTCCAAAGAAGCAATAATTTAAGACAATGATTTACAAGATTACAGTTGGGGCATAGGGAAAGAAATTTATGTCATCTGTAAACTTACCTTACTTTTAACATGTCACACACAAAAAATAATTTGTACAGTGGACATCCTAATTATGAACACACCCTGAGGAGATCCCAAACCCAGTAATCTTCTAAGTGTAAATAGCAGTCCCCTCCTTAGATTCTTTGAGATCTATTATCTACAGTGGTCAACTGCTGACTGCCAGTAATCTAACCAACCAATGAACCATAATAAAAATGTCACTATGTTTGTTCCTGTCTCAGATATTACAACTGATCTCAGTATGTACACTCAGAAATTCCATTCATGTAATTGAGTTTGTGTGTGTGTGTGTGTGTTCTTAGGCCTCTGAATTAAGGTGAAAATAAACTGCATTAATTGTTTTCAGGCATATACATGTGCCTGACTCCAAATAGGCAAATCAAAGCAATCAACTCATTGTTTCCAACTTTGACCACTTCATAGGAAAGGAACTTATAAATCTAGTCCAAATAAATCTGTTACATATCAGTCCAGAATTACCCAAGCCTGGCTCAAACCCAGTTCAGTTGACCATTCTTTTATCTTTGTGATGTTTACATGAATCTTATCACAATCATCACTCAGGTTTGCCTTGAGGACTGCCAAAAGAATAATAATTTTTTAAAGGTAAAACCTTCATGTTAAACTCCACCTTTACCAACCCTATAGTGCTAAAAAGAACCTCCAGTATGTTACTAGATGATACCTACTATTTTGTGAATGAAGCATTTAACATGTAAGGGTTTTCCTACTCCCTCTTTTCACCATTTCAGGGGTGTGTTCTCCCCAAAATAACAGTCATAGCTACCACCACACTTTGGCATGATATGAATAAAATAACTTGGTGTGGCATTACCAATCCATCAACACTAATGAGTGTTTTAACTCATGCAAATTGACAAGTTCGAGTAGGCATATTCCTAACCTAATCCAGATGTACTTCAGGGTTCAGATTTTTCAGATTTTGGGTAGGTAATAAGGCTTATGTGCTGAGTACCATGTAGCATCTCCAAAGAAGTTTGAGGAAACACCCAACTACACATGTGATTATAACTTCAATGAAATGTGTGAATATCACACTCAGTGGGATAAATAAAGGTTATTAATAGCCCCACATCCATTCAGGAAAAGTTTGGCCCTCAAATAAATTACAAAAAATAAATTCACTTTCAAGAATTTCTTGGATTTGGGAGTTGAGGTTATTGGACTGGAACATCACTGAAAACAGTGAAACATCACTGGTGGCAAAAATGACAAAACTAAAGCTGTCCTACTTTGGGCACATCATGAGAAAGGCAGAATTCTTTGCAAAAGTCAATCATGCTGGGAAACAGAGAGCAGCAGAAAAAGAGGAAGACCAAATAACAGGAGGATTGACCCCATGAAATAGGCCATGAGCACGTGTCTGCAGGAGCTGAGTAGGGCTGCTGAGGACAAGACAGTGCAGACACCACTCATTCACAGGGTTGCTAGGAGTCGGAGCTGACTCGATGTGTCACACACACAGTGGAACTAGTATTTGAGTGTGAGAAGGGAACAGAAAAAGAAAATTCCTGTTATTTTAATGCCGTCCTATCTAAAAAAGAAGCAATTTCTCCATTTCTAATAGTTAAAAGAATCTTTTGAGAGTTGACCCTGTCTAATTGAGACCTCAGCATGCCACCTTCAAAAAGATCCTTGAAAGCAGATAGCATGTTATGTGCTTCCAATGTCGACTCTACTGTAATTTACTGCTTCCAAACTCCATCCAGCTTCTTTTACAAAGTTCACAGCTTCAGAAGACAGTTCCGCTCAAGTCTAAAATAGCAGCCCACCTGGCTTCACTTATCCCCCTTTCATATTAAGGACAACGTAACCCAAAACCTTTATCTTCAACTTTTAAACATTTCACACAGACCATTTGGGAAATTTATTATATTCTTAAAGAGAGTTGTCTTTTTCATTCAGCATACCCACTACAAAAACCAGCTCGGTACCTGCCGGCCATCTGGTCTCTGTGTACCTAACAGGCCAAAATTTCCAGATTTCCTCCTTGGAGTTTGCTCTGTAGAAGACGAATCCGATTAGGTGAAAAATAATGTTGGAAGAGTTACAAGCCATTATTCTGAGCGCAAATGACATTTTCTTTAATAAGTGTTCCCAGTCTAAATAAGCTTTGAACTTCAGATCTGCCGGGATGCTGGGGCTTGTTTGCAACAGGCCCCATGACGACACCTTTGGCTGAGACCCAGCTATTTTTAATCAGCAGAGCTGTAGTGTATGAATCGACTCAAGTGGTCCTTCCTTTTTCATGTCAGGAACTTCCAGGAACCCAACTTAGTGATTCTAGCACAGAGCAAACAAACTTTAACCAATTGAATCATTGTGTCATAACAGCTAATGCGCAGGTGGCAAACACAAGGCCCATAGGCTGAATCTGGCCCTCCACCTTGTTTTATACAGCCCGGCACCTTGTTTCTGCCGAGTGACAGTGCCGAGCTCCCTGCCCCTAGTTAAGGAGTACTTACATTTATACAGGCCTAAAATTACATTTGGCCCTTTGAAGGCAACTTCGAGGCTGATGTGGCCCCCAGTGAAAATGAGTTTGACACCCCTGAGCTAGCATCTATCAGTAATTTGAGATCTAACAGGGTCTTGTGACAATACATACAGAAAGATGTACTTTTTGAGAATATGTTTAAGACTATAAGATAGAGCCGGCACACAGTGGTGAAAGCCTCGGGGTCTGAGTAAACCACGTAAGTAGTTTATTAACAATTGTCCTTTCTTCTAGATCACCTTCTCTCAAATCTACCTGCACATTAGAATCACTTGACAAGCCTTTTAAAAATACAAATATCCCACTCCATAGCAGAAATGAAATCAGAAAGTCTAGGAGTGAGTTTCAGACATATATTTTTTGCAACCAGGTTTGATAACAGCTGCTCTGAGCTATTCATTCATTCATTCATTCATTCAGTTATTCAACAAACGTACAGGTTGAGTACCACCTATGTCCTGGGACTATTCTAGGCGTTGATGCTTCAGAAAAAAAAATGCCAGAGTGGCTGGAAAATAGCCATCAAAAATTCCAGGGGATGTGTGGTGGCAGGCAGGAGCCAGGCTCTGCAGAACCTTGAAGGACTTTGGATTTTATTCTAAGTGCAATGGAAGGCCGTCTTCAGGGGAGGGAGTTAAGCAGAGGAGTGACATGATATGATTTGTATTTTTAAAAGAACATTTTGGCTATGCCTTGGAGAATATCATTAAAATTAAATCAAGTCCATGAACAGACACATCACAAGTTTAAAGAGCAAGACAATGGAAACTATTAGACACTTGCTTTTATTACTGCCTTAGCCTCTGACCAGCAGAATGGGAGGCCTGCTGTTTCAAAGTCATTACTGCTCTGGGCCACCTTTGTGTAAATCACTCAGGCGCTTCCCCCTTGGTGGCCTCCCCACTTGGTGACCTCTCAGTATTAGGAGGAGACTGTGCATGACTTTCTCTGCTACTGGACAGAACTCACTTTGAGAACACAGCACACATTTCTCAACTGGATTATGCATGACTGACTATTTCCCAGCTCAGGCATTCACTTAGAGACAGGAGGATAAAAAAACCAAAGCAAAGACTGTTCTCAGTGGAGACACGTATGTGCCATGTAAAAATACAGACTCTGCTATGGGCTGTCAAACAGGTGCAAATATTCACAACCAGGAAGAAACCTCTGGTCTCTGACTAAGGCTTCAGACTCTTTATCCTGTTTCAGTAATAACTACAATAAAGCCCTACATCTTTCTCATAAACTATAATGTAAACATTATCCCAACAGTGTAGGTTTTTGTGTGAGTCAGGACTCAAACAGGATAAGCCATGGTTGTTGTGTTAAGGAACAAACCCATTTCCTGTTGTGTTCATAACCAGATCACAATCAAGGGCAATATCATCATCTTCGGAACAGAAAAAAAGCAGAGACAACAAAACCTAAGAAACCCAAGCTACTCTGCTAACCTCTTTTCTTTACCATTGCATGTTTTCTTTAGCTGAGGCTGTCCTGAAGTGTGTTGCAAGCTGAGTGATGAAAACCTCCAGCAGAGGTGTCCGACCTGCAGCCCATGAGCCGCATGCGATCCAGGATGGTTATGAATGCGGCCCAACACAAAATCATAAATTTACTTAAAATATTATGAGATTATTTTGTGATTATATGTCACAGTGTATTTAATGTGTGGCCCAAGACAACTCTTCTTCTTCCAGTGTGGCCCAGAGATGCCAGAATGTTAGACACTCCTGGAAGGCTTCTGTATAGATGGACACAAAGGCAATTAGTATAGCATTTACATTTGGTTTTCAGCATTTAGATCCACCATTAAATCACAAGTTTTAATCTGAAATTGTAAAATAAGCAGAGGTATTTATAAGCTGATGTCATTGAAATATATGCACAAAGATAATTTTATCCCTATGAACCAGAAACAGTAACTGCTAGACCCCTTTGCCTTTGACACCATTGTTTTTACATCATTTTCAGCAATTGGTAACACAAATTTTCTTGGGAAGGCAATTAATTTTGTCTTAAAGCAGAATATAAAGAAAGCAAAAATTATTTGAGATGAGGCAAACTCTGCTGCAAAGTTCTGTTAAAATTAGCATACTTATTCTGGAAAACCCATGCATTGCCATCTACTGACACATAATAATTTTGGTTAGTAATTTATTTATATTTATAACAATAGTTCCAGTTGATAATATAAAATAACCTTCAACAGTTATTGAACAATGATTATTAAACAATGATTCGTGAGGCCTACTCTAAGCACACGGGTATAAAACGAATGACATGAAGTGTTTCTGCTCATTGAGCACCCATTGATCTGGTTGCCTGCTTTGCTGTCCCCTCACTCTGTTTCATGGCACTTGTCACCACCCAGTAGTCTATATTTATTTGTTTATTGTCATGGTTGTCTGCTAGGCTCATGGAGAAACTGCCTTATTTAATACTGTGTTGCCATCTTCAAAACAGGGCCTGGGTCATAGTGGGCTTTTCCATAAATATCTGCTGAATAAAAGAGTGATTGAATAAAGTTGAGGTCACATAACTGATAGAAGACAGAACTCAGATTGATCCCTGTGACTATGTGACTCACACTCATCAATTACACGCTTCCACAATGTTTGTGAATTCTTTAATTATGATACTCCCAAATTAGGGACAGCCTACATGTTCTGCATAGGGTGGCATTTGTTAGAATGATATAACCAAGAAAATAATGCTTTCAAACTATCTTAAATGATGCTGGAAATTGCTGATAACATAGTTTCAGAAAGAAAAAAAAACAAGATACCAAGTTGTATATACTACATGAGAAAAATTACTGAAAGATAGATGTAAAAGCAAAGACTAGAGGAAAATGAAAACAGCATGAAAATGTTTAGAATAGTTCATTCTGGGTGATAGGATTGTGCTTTCTTTTTACTTTTCTCTATTTCCAAATTAAGGACACGTAACCACTTATGTAACCATGAAAAGATAATTTTTAACACCTGTGTAAAATTTTTAGTGAAATGTAACAGCAAAAAGGACCGGCTAGGTAGGGAGAATTTCAATAGCACAGAAATAGAGGGAGGGGTTTCCAGAAAATTCATTCAGCTGGCTCTGACATACCATGTAAGGAAGTGGTGGGGGACACTCTCCAAAAGCATTCTTGAGCTAGATTGTAGGAAAACCTTTCATGCTGATTGAGTTAGACTTCCTCTTGGGGTAACAGAAAGCCAGTGAAGGTATTAGAATTGATAGGAAAGTGCTACTGAGTGCTCAAAGCCTAAGTAATTGTAAGAAAAGTAGAACAGCTGGAACAAAAAGTAGAACAACTGGCACATTAATTAACCACTATGTTAATTATTCCTTCTTGCTGACATGTCTACTGCTTTAGCATTCCATAATTATATCTCACAGACTCACACAAGAACACATTAACTTGCCAAAAAGTGCTTTGCTAACAAGTTTGGCAGTGTCCCATGTGCCAATGCTTTGCAGAAGACTCTGATCCTCTAAAAAGTACCACAAACAAAATATTTTTTAACTCAGTTCAATTATGCATTAGTTTTCTCTATTTTTACTTATCCTTGGGAAATAAATTTATGATAGGAAAATTGGGTACATTATAAAAATATGCTTATTGTTCCCCTAAGTATATTTTTTGTGAAAAATTTTTTTTAGATTTTATTTTAGTACTAGTCATTTTCTAATTTTCTGTGTTTGGCATTCCCCCTTTTATTATAAACTTGTTAGTTTCCAACACTCTATCTGGAAGTCAATCAGCCAGGGGTATCACAGAAGGCAAAGGCAATAGACATAATTCCATTAATATAGACTCTTACAAAATTATTAGACTGAGTAATCAAGCTTTTACCCTTTTTGTACAGATAAACAGCCCCAGCAGTTTTATTTTTTAGATTTTATTTATTTATTTTTAGAGAGAGGGGAAGGGAGGGAGAAAGAGAAAGTGAGAGACATCAATGTGTGGTTGCTTCTTCTGTACCCTAAACTGGGGACCTGGCCCGAAACCCAAGCATATACCCTGACTGGGAATCAAGCCAGTGACCCTTTGGTTCACAGGCCAGCACTCAATCCACTGAGCCACAGCAGCCACAGCCCTAGAAATTTTAAAAGTCTAGCAGGAAAAATTGTTCTAAGTTTTTCACTCTGGAAAGGAAATACATTATACATGTGCTGACCTATTTGACCTATTCTATCATGAAAACTCATGTGTGTTCTTCCCTATCGGGTTTACATGTGAACTTTTTGTGAAACCTACTATTTTCAAATTCTGTTGGCTTCAAGTGAGAGAAATCCAACTCAAACTAGCTTAAAAAAACTGCTCATATAATTAAGAAATCAGAGGGAGTTATGGCTTACATCCTACAGACTTAGCAACTCTAGCAGAAAGACAAAAAAAAAGTGCACCTTTTTCCAAACAGTCCCATCAGGAATCCTGGATTTATCTTTCACAGGACTGGTTTGGGTATTCTGCCCATCTCTGAACACATCACTGAGACTGGGGCACGTAACGCTCTAACTGGCCAATGAGAATCCTCTTTTAGCGGCCAGGTGGATGATTAGCTCCAGGCAGAGAAAATAATAGGTGGAAGAAAAACAAAGACTTACAATCAAAGGAATGTGGAGTTTCTGGGTAACTACAAGGCACAACATTCAGAAAGAATTTAGAAAGAGGGGGAAGTGTCAAGAGATGATGAAGTGTCAAAGTTAGGCTAAGACTGGATAATAAAGGACCTGGAAGATCATACTCGGGACTTCAGAGTTTATCCAAAATCAAGGAGGCAGCAATTGAAGGACTTAAAGCAAGGGAGTAGTGCGGTTACATATGCATCATTCTAAAAATCAGGTCAAAGATGGATTGGAAGGAGAAAGTCCACATAAGTTTTCATCTATATTAGAACACCTACTATTCAAGTATAAGTCAATTGGTACAGCCACTATGGTAAAGAGTATGGACATTCCTCAAAAAATTAAAAATAGAACTATCATATGGATCCAACAATTCCATTTCTGGGAATGTGTCCAAAGGAAATGGAAACACTAACTCAATAAGATACCTACACCCCAATGTTCTTAACAGAATTATTTTTTAATAGTCAAGACATGGAAACAATCTAAGTGTCCATGGATGGATAAATGGATAAAGAAGTTATTATAAAGTTCTATATAATGGAATATTATTATACCATAAAAATGAGGAAATCCTACCATTTACAACAACATGAATGGATCTTGAAGGCATTATAACTAAATGAAATCAGTCAGACAGAGAAAGACAAGTACTGAAGGATCTCAATTATATGGAATATGAAAAAGTCCCCACAAAACTCATAGAAAAAGATCAGATTTGTGATTAATAGAGGCAGGGAGTAGGGAGAATTGGAAGACTGCAATCAAAAGTTATAAATTTCCAGTTATAATATAAATAAGTACATGAGATGTAACACACCACTCTATAGATGATCTGACTGTAGTTCACACTGCTGTGTGACACACAGGGAAGTTGTGAAGAGAAAAGATCCTGAGAGCTCTTGTCACAAGGAGAAATTTTCTTTTTATTGTATTTATATGAGATGATGAATGTCAACTAAACTTAATATGGTAATCATTTCAAATATATGTAAATCAAAGCATGATGCTACATAACCTAAACTTTTATGGTGATGTATGTCAATTGTTTCTTGATAAAACTGGAGAAAAATGTAAGCATTACAGAAAAAGGATAATTTCTAACTTCACAATTATGTGCAAGATGATCCCCACAGTCCTGGATTTCCTTTGTGAGTCAGAGCATAATGTTTCAATTCTTGAAAATATTAGCTTTCCTTTTCATCTGACACCACCCATTGATAAGATTACTAAGGGAATAAATGGAATTATTCTTATTTCCTGAGCCTTTTATCCCCTTTTAAAGGGTCATCTTCCTAGAGAATGGTAATAAATGAACCATGGTAGAGCAGTTTATGGAAATTTTTACTTGACCTGTAACTTAGCTTTCTAAATAATTCTAAACAGTCATAAAATGACTATGCTTGAAAGATAATTGCTCATTAAGGTAGCAAATAAACTCTGTCCATGCAATTCAGCAAGAATATAAATCCAAGAAAGACTTTAATTTAAAAATTATGGGTTCTAAAAATAAATAAATAAATAACGTGATCATTTCTAGTATCATTGTTCATATACTTGGCAAATTATATAACTTTATATTTTAGAAAGAATTTATATTGTATACTTTAAAGGAAGAAGAAAAAATACTTGTGTTTTTAATTTTTTAAATTTTATTTTTTTATGAGAGAATGTAAGTGGTGGGCACAGGGAGAAGGTGGCAAAAGACACAACTAATGTAAATCAAGGAAACAAACTACGGTGGTAAAAGACACAAGTGCTGGAATCCCAAGGTAGCTAAATGATGCTTTGCGGTATGTTAAGAAAGGGAAGAAATAAAAGTCACAAGACACTGTAGTTACAGAGGGTTTGGGCTTTTGTTTCTCAGTGGGATTATCTTCCTGCTGAATTCCATTCACTTATTCCAAAATATTTATGAAATTTATTGGAGACCAGCAGTTTTTTTGCACATCATATCGCATGGTTTTAATACTAGGATAAGCAAAATACAAAACCTGACCTCACAGTCCTGAAAATCTCGTTAGTCAGGGACAAAGATGTGTAAACAAATATTTTTTTACTATCATTCATTAGAATGAGGTAAATGTTAATAAAGGTCTATATAGTGTATTTAGGCAGTATCTATGAAAAGGAGCAAGGGATAAGAGAAGAGTCTGTGAAGTATTCATAAAGGAGACCTCCATGGAGTTGAATTCAATGCAGAAAACCAGATGGTAAACATTTGATCCGATTCTGATAATGCTCTGAAAGTGTTATGGGTCTTGGGCACTTAAGGCATGTGATTAAAGATGATGCCAAGGACCTATGTAGTGGGATACTGAAACTGAAACTCCCACACCAAGCCGTGACCCTCAGTATGCCGCACTCTAGGTAGAACAGTGGAGAGATAAAAATTTACCCTGAACTAAATTTATGCCCCCACAGAGATGTGACAAAGAAGCTGGTTGTCTCCCTTTAGGATCTGGGAGTCAAATGTCTCCCCTGAAAATTTGGGACTAAATTTAGAAAGAAATGCTAACATTTTAAATTTATACTACCAAAATTACTTGAAAATATCTGAGCCCAACAATCAATGTGACAATTTTTTCCAGATTGTTGCTAATCCTGGAAAGCTCCCACAACCCAAAGCACAAAGAGTTGCTTGCAGGGAAAAAAAAATAAACTCTTTTAAAAATGAGGTCATAGTAACTTATTTAAAAGTAGAAAACAGCGAAGGGGAAAAAGGGTGAACAGACAAATAAAGGCTGAAGAAGCTGAGAAAACCAAACAATCTGAAAGAGAATGAAAATATATACTAAAAATGGTTAAAGATATAAAAAATCACTAAAATTCTAAAGAAAGAGTAAGACTACTATAAAAAATCAGATTGGATAAAAACATTTCTATAAATAAAAATATTTTAACTGATATTAAAAGCAAGATGAATGAGTTAAACAGAATATTTAGCAGCAGCAGGCAGAATATAGTCAAAGAGAATTAGTGAACTACTGGACAAGATGGAGGCATAGGTAGACACACTGTGCCTCCTTGTACAACCAAAAGAAGGACAACCCCAATTTAGAAACAAAAAACAACCAGTTCTGACAGAAAATTGAACTGCATGGAAGTCTGACAACCAAGGAGTTAAAGTAGACACATTCATCGTGACCAGTAGGAGGGATGGAGTCAGGCAGCCAGGTGGAGAGGGGTTGTGTCAAAACAGCAGCGGGCAGACCCAGCAAGGCAGTGGATTGTGGAGAGAAGAGGTGCACAAGGCAGCTGGCTGAGCAGGCGGTCCCACATTCGTGCCACAGATAAACCAGGCCAAACTGAGGAACAAGATGGACCAAGAAACCCAGGGCCCCAGCACAGGGAAATAAAGCCTCAAAATATTGATTGAAAACACCTGTGGGGGCTGAGGTGCAGGGAGAGACTCCCAGCCTCACAGTAGAGTTCGTTAGAGAGACCCACAGGGTCCCAGGACGTACACAAACCCACCCACCTGGAAATCAGCACCAGAAGGGCCTAGTTTGCTTGGGAGAAGCTGCAGAAGGGAATGAAATCTGGCAGAGAGTAGAGCAAGAATCGTTGTTCCCTCTCAGACCCCTGCCTCACGTACAACATCACAACGCAGTGACTGGGTTGACCTGCCCAAGTGAACACCTAAGCACCTAAGGCTCCACCCCTCACTATATAACAGGAATGTCAAGAAAAAAAAATGGCCCAAACAAAAAAACAGATCAAAGCTCCAGAAAAAATACAACTAAATGATGAAGAGATAGCCAACCTATCAGATGCACAGTTCAAACCACTAGGAAATCAGGATGCTCACAGAATTAGTTGAATTTCATCACAAATTAGATGAAAAAATGAAGGCTACACTAAGAGAAATAAAGGAAAATGTACAGGGAACCAATAGTGATGAAAAGGAAACTGGGATTCAAATCAATGGAGTGGACCAGAAGGAAGAAAGAAACATCCAATCAGAAAAGTATGAAGAAACAAGAATTCAAAAAAATGAGGAGAGGCTTGGGAAACTCAAGGACATCTTGAAACATTCCAACATCCAAATTATAGGGGTACCAGAAGGAGAAGAGGAAGAGTAACAAGTGGAAAACTTATTTGAACAAATAATAAAGGACAACTTCCCCAATCTGGCAAAGGAAATAGACTTCCAGAAAGTCCAGGAAGCTCAGAGAGTCCCAAAAAAGTTGGACCCAAGGAGGAACACACCAAGGCACATCATAATTACATTAGCCAAGATTAAAATGAAGGAGAGAATCCTAGAAGCAGCAAGAGATAAGGAGGCAGTCACCTACAAAGGAGTTCCCATCAGACTGTCAGCTGATTTCTCAAAAGAGACTTTGCAGGCAAGAAGGGGCTAGAAAGAAGTATTCCAAGTCATGAAAGGCAAGGAGCTATATCCCAGATTGCTCTATCCAGCAAAACTTTCATTTAGAATGGAAGGGCAGATAAAGTGCTTCTCAGATAAGGTCAAGTTGAAGGAGTTCATCATCACCAAGCCCTTATTATATGAAATGTTAAAGGGACTTACTAAGAAAAAGAAGATAAAAAACATGTACAGTAAAATAACAGCAAACTCACAATTATTAACAACCATACATAAGACAAAAAGAAAAATAAACTAAGCAAATGACTAGAACAGGAACAAAACCACAGAAATGGAGAACACATGGAGGGTTAGCAACAGAGAGTGGTAGGAGGAGAGAGGGTAATAAGTAACATAAATGGTAGGTTGAAAATAGACAGGAGGAGGGTAAGAATAGTATGGGAAATGTAGAAGCTAAAGAACTTTATGAGTATGACACATGGACATGAACTAAAGTGGGGGAATGTGGGTGGGAGGGGGTGTGCAGGGTGGAGGGGAGTGAAGGGGGGAAATGGGACAACTGTAATAGCATAATCAATAAAATATATTAAAAAAGAGTGAATTAGAAAATACATATGAGATTTTATAGTGCAACTCAAAGAGCAAAAAGCAGGGAAATATTAGAAATTAAATAAGTGAAGGAAGGCTATATTGAGAAAGCAAAAAAATATACATATACATATAAAATAATAATTACAGAAGTAATCACATAATTTAGTATTCTCAGTAGGACACATTAGAATATGAAATAGAGACATTAAGAAAATTAAAATGATAATTTCTTAACATTTATTTATTGACCTATAAATTGATTTTACTCCAACGGTTAACCTAAAATAGGTCTATTGGAAAGTATTTTCAAAAATAAAATTCTTTTTAAAAACTAAAATAACATACAGCCATGTATAATACAGGAAAAAGTGGGTGTTTCTTTTTGTCATTTAATCTCTGTGTACTCACATGGTGGGAGGCTCCACCCTGGAGACCTAAGTACCACTCTGACATTCCACCTCCTAATAACACATTGGCAGTAGGAGCTCAATTTTAGGAGGACACAGACATGGAGTTATATGTAAACAATCCTACATGTTTCTTCAGCCGCTGTGTGTCTTTTGATATTCACATAGTCATATGTATCACTGTGGTCCCTTTAATAGATGATATTCATCAAAAATCATTTGTGAATGTTACATAGTCATTATCTGCTTTCTTGTGAAATAGAAATTCAATACCTGGTTTTTCATTAAACATGCTCTTCCATTTTTAAATTAGTTGATGCTGTAAGAACTTTTCTCAGAACAAAAATTATATGTACTCTAGTCATTAGACAAGGTCACAGAAAACTCCCAAATTCCATTGCTCACAACCAGCATTTAGTTATCAGTCACATTCTATGTCGCTGGCTGCAGGTCAGCTATGCTGGTGGTAGGCTGTGCTCAAAGTTCCTTCTCATTCTGAGACCAGACTGAAGAAGAATCCTTATTTGCCTTATTATGCCATTCTTTTACATGGAAGAATAAGAACAAGAAATGCTGGTCAGTGACAATAACTTGTACCAACATCCACTTTTATAGTCACCAAATATTCAGTTCCCTCTTCTTTCCACATGCAGAATACATCCAACCCTGCCCTAAGGGAAAAAACTCAAAAGTCATTTTCGACCATGGCAGCAGGTTCAAAATATATCATCATCTCCAGGCAAGGATGCTGATTCCTTGTTCTTCCTCATTCCTGGCTCTTCTTCCTCCGAGGTTTTCCCATTTACACCACATTTGACCTTAACCACATGTGAAACAAGAGCAGAAGAATATGATCCACTTTGGGGTTGAACAACATTCTCGGCCCACTCCATCCCCGTGGACACCTGGAACTCAGGGCTGGATGAAGTCCTGAACAAAGTCTCTCATTCTCAGCATGAGCAGCGCTCCCATTAACAGACTTTTTCCTATTAATTCTACTCAGCTTTTTGTATGCAAATCTACACTCACAGTTTATTTTTAAGAGAAAGTCCCCAGATTCTGACTGAAGTGTCCCTTTGCTTTCTCATCCTCTGTTCTGTTTCTGTCGCTTTCATTGTAATTACAAGCTGTGCCCACCAGGCTTCAGGGGGGAAGCCGCCCTCTTAACCTCTTTGTTCTAATATATTTTTTTGTGTGAGCTATTAAGAGTTCCACCCTTAACTGAACATTTAAAATACTAACTGATTAAAAAGGCTTAATAATAAGTATGAAAACCAAAAGTACTCATAGCTTGAGCCATGCCAGCCAGGCTGAGGTTTAGTCAACTTTTGTTCTTCAAAGCCTTCAAAATCTTATTTTTCACTATTAATACATGGGTCTATGAAGCAGTTGCCTTTAATAACCCTACTGGCCTCTGAATTTCTAAATTCTTCATTTTGTTTTATTATTGCTTACAAACCTTTGTTTTAATAGCTTGCCAAATGCAGACAACGGCAATCAACACACTCTATTAATGTTTTCAACTTTTCCCCTAGAGCTACAGATTTATTAGGTTCATCATCTGTGTTGCAAATTATTATGAAAACCAAATACCTTGCCATTGCATAAAATAGATCTCCCATCCAATAAGTTTCCCAGCCCCTAACCACTGACCCCCAAACCAAAGCTCTCATTTTATTTTATTTTTACTATCGTGCCACACCACTCCTAGAACCGGTAACCGAATCATCCAAGATACGTTAGGTTACGCTTCTCCACATCTCAGTGGTTTAGACTACGGGTCAGAACACTTCCTTAAGGTGTCAGAGAGTTATTATTTTCTGCTTTTCATGCTACATATATATAATTGCTACAGCTAGTCGTAGCTTAGGAGCAACTATAAGTGACATGTAAGTAAATGGGTATGGATGTATTCCAATAACAGTTTATTTAAAAAGAGAAAGGAGGCAAGGAGGCAGATTTGACCTTCAGACTGAAGTCTATCACCTCATGACTTAAACAATATGTTTTTCATTTAAAATTTTAAGGTATAACTTTCCTACAGTTAATTGCCTAAATCTTAACATAGAGCTTAATGCATTTTACCCATGCACACACATGGGTAAGTGTTTTGCAGATGAGTATGTACAACAGTAATGCATGGACCGATCAGCAGATAACATAAGCCTCATATTTTAGGGTGTTTGAGCACAGCCTTTGTCCAAACATTGGGTGGTCACTGAGTTATACAAACACAGAGGCAACCCCTAAGAGGCCAGACTTAAAAATAAGAACAGACTGTAAAGACAACAAAATTGGGCAGAGACATGAGTGGCCACTCACCACTAAGAAAAGATACTTGATAAAAAGTTATCCTCAGCAGTTTAGTAAATTTTGTTCACAAACAAAAAAAATTAGCAGCAGCAGTGACAACTTTCAGAGTCCATCATTGAAACAATACATTCTCTAAAATGTCAACTTTTCAACAGAAAACTTATTAAATGAAATGTTACCTTCATTCAGGTAAATAAGAGGTCAAGAAAAGCTGTCTCTGAGTGTCCCCAGAGGTTAGATTTAACAGTCAAAGACTTCAACAAAGTTATTTTAAATACATTCAACAAACTAAGGGAAACTATGCTTAAAGAAGTAAACTGAGACATGGCAAAGATAAATCAATTAACAGTGATTCTAAATAATTATTTTTTTAAAACCAATGAAATTCTATACTTGAAGAGCATGATAACTGAAATAATCAGTAGGGGGCTCAACAGATTTGAGATGGCAGAAGAAAGAATCAATAAATTTAAAGAGTGATCAATAGATATTATTGACTGAAGAAATAAAGATTGAAGAAAATTGAACAGGGTCGTAAAGACTTATTGGACAAATGGTATACTAGTGTGTGCATAGTGGGAGTCTAACAAGAGAGAAGAGAGAGAGAAAGAAGAAAATGTAAAGAAACAATGCTCAAAAACCTCTACATTTTGATGAAAAACATTATACATCCAAGAGTTTGTCTTAAGAGTTAAATAAGTTAATATGTATAAAACAAATAGAATCCTGGCAAAAGGTAAGACCCCAAGTAAATACTAATTATTAATCCATGCTTATATAGATTTGTGAATATAAAGCAAACATAGTTGACTAAAGTGGGATTTGTATTGAAAAGAAAGCACACAGAACACCTCCAGCATCCTGGGAGGCTCCTTTGCTCCCTTCCCCACGATTACCTCCTTCCCATCGGTAAGCATTGACTCTGCCCTCTATCACCATAGGTTAGTTTTAAATATTGTTGATTAAGTGGAATAATGTAGTATGCTCTCTTTGTATTTGACTTCTTTCATTCAACATTATATCTATAATTTGAATCCATTTGTTCTATGTATCAGTGATTTCTTCTTTCATTGATGTATAATATTTTATTGTATGAATATAATAGAACTTATTTTTCCATTCTACTTTTGATGAATATTTATGTTGTTATATTACAGTTTTTACTATTATTAATAAAGTTACTATAAACATTCTTGCATATGTTTTTTGGTGCATATAAGCATTTGTATCTATTAGCTATTTACTCAAGAGTGAAACTTTGCACTATGGAGGATTCTCATGGTTAGATTTTCTTGTTGTGGTTTTGTTTGGGCTTAAAACAACAGAAATTTATTCTTTTACAGTTCTGGAGTTTACTATTCAAACTCTGCCTCTAGACTCCTGCCTGTCTGACTGTGGGCAATCAATCATTAGGGCCCTCAGTTTGCAGAATTAGCCCGAATGCCCTCACGAGCAGTGTCTTTATCACAGGGGCAGAGGGAGAGTTGGTGCCCCACCCTCCCCCGCCACAGGAGGCAACGTGAAGGTAACACAGACAGAGCTGTGAAGATGATGTCTTTGAAGACTGGAGTGATGTAGCCACCAACTAAGGGATGCTGGCAGCAACTGGAACTGCAAGAGGCAAAGAACTGATCATCCCCAGAGCCCCAGAGGCAGATCCTTGATATCTTTGGATCCCTCCAGTGTCCACAGTAGGACTTAGTGAGTCTGGAAGCAGGAACCACAAAAGTGCAAGTGCCCATTAGACTCCTGTGTAGGATGTTTAGCTTCTTTCAGAACCACCAAAGTTTTCTAGAATGACTGTTTCCATTTACACTCCCCATCAATATAAGAACTTTTTAGTTGCTCCACATCCTCATCAATGCTTATGAATGTGTATTTTTAATCTTAGAGAACTGTGGTGTCTTATGGTTTCAATTTGCATTTCTTTGATAATTAATGATGCATTTACCTAAGGCCATTTTGATAGTCTCTCTTATGGACTGTCTCTTCAAGTCTTTGCTTGTCTTTAAATTAGATCATTTATCTTTTCAATGACTTGAAGTTCTTTATATATATTATATCAGGGGTCTCCAAGCCCCCACATCGCAGATGGGTACTGGTCCATGGTCTGTTAGGAACCAGTCGGAAAGGGAAGCTCCCGGAGCTCTGCCTCCTGACCTCACCCCCCGCCTGAGTACCGCCTCCTGCCTCCCCACCACTCATCCGTGGAAAAACTGGTCCCTGGTGCCAAAAAGGTTGGGTGCACTGTGCTATCTGTACATCCTTTGAGTTGAAGTCTAATTAAATACAGTCCCTGCTCCCAGGACTGAAGGACCTGACAATACCTGCCTAGTGAAATTTCCAAATTTCTGTAGACCAGTGACTGCTTTATTTCTTTCATTATGTCCTTTTGATAATTGTATTACTTTGGTTGCATCATTACATGTATTTCAAATATGTTCCCCAGCCTGTGACTTACCTTGTTACCTTTGTAATAGTGGATTTTTATAAAAAGAAGTTTGTAATTTATTGATATATTTTATCAATCACTTCTTTTAAGGTTAATGGCTTTTGAGGCTGTGGAAGAAATCTTTGCCTATAAGACATCCTGTTGTCTTCTAGAAGTTTGATTTCTTTTAGATTTAGGTTCTGGTCCATCTTGCATTAATTTCGTATATGGTTTGAAATAGTGGTTAAGTTCATTTTTTACAACATGGAAATATAGTTGCTTCAATACCATTTATTGCCAACATTACATGTGTAAGTTATTAGGTTATTGTCTTTCAGCTCGAAACCCACCCAGCTGTAGACATCACTTTGCGATGCTGGGGCTGGACTTTGCAACCCACACTTCTGCTTTGCTGGTTCGCTTGCTATGAGAGTCTACCAACAGAGGTTGATAGCACTTTAAAATTGGAGCAGAAGGAAGGGACTTGTTTTTTTCTGTTTGTTTTCTAGGTTGGTTGTATTATTATTATTATTATTATTCCTAAGGGCTTCTCTGGCTGGTGGTTTCTGAGTGGCACCAAACAGTACTTTGTCTCTCTAGTGGCAGAAGAATGTTATGTTTTCTGCAGCAACAACAGCCCCTCTTCAGAGGCCTGGGGCTGCTCCCACAGACCTCCTCTTCCAAAGCTCATGCACACAGGCCCAGCTGAGCACCCCCTCCTCAGAGCTGGAAGTCAGCCCTGCTGCCTTTTCTCTTACCCTCCAAGCTTTTCTTTTCTTTTTTCTTTTTAATTTTTTTAATTTTAATCTTTGTTCAAGTACAGTTTTCTCCCTTTTACTCCCATTCCAGCCCTCCTACCCAACCCTCCCCACTTCCCTCCCATTACTACCCTCCCCCTAGTTTTTGTCCATGTGTCCTTTAAATTTGTTCCTGTAAACCCTTCCCATTCTCCCCTGAAATTCCCTCTTTTCTCCTCTCTGGTTACTGTCAGTCTGTCCTCTATTTCAGTGACTTTGTTTATATTTTGCTTTTTCTTTGTTTCTCTTTGATCAGTCAGCCAGAGGGGTGGTAGCTACTCTCTGCTCTCTGCAGTTGTTACACTGAGATTCTCTTTTGCCCTTTTAGTAGTTAGTAACATTTTATATTAAATCGTCTTTGTTCACATTACTGCTGTGGTTTCTAGCTCCTGACAGAACTGTGACTGATGTACCATCTGTTCACATCTGTCCATTCACTGAATGTCACCGTAAATCAGGTGACTTCATATAAATGGGTATGTTCTTGGCCTCTATTCTGTGTCATGGGTCTATATGTCTATTCTTGTGCCAATGTCATACTGTCTTAATTATTGTATTGTTACAGTAAATCTTAGTATCTAGTAGTATAAGTTATGCAGTTTTTGTTTTTCAAGCATTTTCTTGGCTCTTCTAGATATTGCCACCAGAATTTTAGAATTGGCCCATTAATTTCCACTAAAAAAAGGTTGAAGCATGGTGATTACCAGAAGGAAGGAGGGGTGGGGGGAGGCAGAGGAGGGTATAGGGGGATAAATGGTGATGGCAGGAGACTGGGCTTAGGTTGGCGAGCACACAATACAATAGGCAGATGATGCAGTATGGAATTATACACCTGAAACCTGTGTAATTTTATTAACCAATGTCACCCCAATATACTTAATTTAAAAAATTGAGGGTGAAGGGATCAAGCAAAAAAGAAAAAGGACTTGTGGACACAGACAACAGTGCAGTGATTGTGGGGGAGGGAGGTGGGTAGATGTGGGAGAGAGTATAAGGGGGCTAAATGGTAATGGAAAAATACAATAAAAACTATTAACATAAACAAATAAATATAAAACCAGCAAAAATTGAGATTTTGATGCAGATTGCTTTGAATCTGTAGATCAGTTTGAAAAGAAGTGACATTTTACAATGTTGATTTTTAAACATAAAGGGATGTATTCACAAACATGACACACCCTTCCATTTATTTACAACTAGTTACTGCAGTTATATTCCTTGTATTATTATACCAAAATCCTTGCAGTAAATAGAACTCGGAAAAGTTTTCTTACAGTATAATTGCATATTGATATTGCCATTCAAATTTACCATTACAGATTTTCAAACTTCTTTTGTTCTATATTTTTATATTTTTTCTTTTCTGCTAAAATTCTTTGTTCACAGTAATGTTAATGTATTTATTTGTTTTATCTTGTATGTAAAATAATTTTAGAACAGCAGTACAAATACCGCCACTCCCAATAAACTTATGTAGTAAGATATTTCTTTGGATTTTGCTGTTGTTTATGTTCTTACACTATGTATAGTCAGAGTACAGAGTACTATATCAAAGTTACTTGACATAAATCTTTGGTTATGTTATTCATTTTTATATACATTTAGGCCCTATGTTTCTATTTATGTTAAATTTTAGAGTTTATTTTTCTTTCCTTTTAAATTTAATTTTGCATATATAAAGCATTTACATGGTTCAAAACCATATCAGAAAGTCAAAAGACCTATGAGGGAATATACTTAGAGAACTCTCAGCTTCATTCCTATTTCCACCTCATTTCCACATTTGCTCTATAGGAGTAAACATTTTCATTGGTTTTTGTTTCATCTTGTTTGGCTTTCTTTTGCACAAATAAACATATACATATATATGGTTATTTATATATATTTCTATTTCTTTTTATTTCTTACACACCAAAGTAGCACACTGTAATATTCATTGATTTTCTCTCTTACAATGTAGCCTGGAAATCAGTCATACTGGCTCATGCAGGTCTTCCTCATTCTTTGTTACAGCTGCACAGTACCAGTGAATGCACCATAGTTTATCAAACTTGTCTGTCACTCGCAGACTCTTGGGTCATTAACAATCTTTTGCTATTGCAAATAACACTACAATAGATAAGTGTTATATGGGTTGCTCCATATTTGTGGAGGTGTAGCTGTTCCAAGCTCCACTCTGAATCTAGAACAAAAACACAACCTGTGGAAAGAAGGGGAAGGGACAAGACAAAGAGCATTTCTGAATGACCCATGGACATGGACAACAGGGTAGGGATTGATTGTGGGAGCAGGAGAGTGGGATGGGAAGAGGAGGGAAAAGGGGGGAACATTGGGACAACTGTAATAGAGTAACAGTTAAAAAATCTATTTGGTGGAAAAAATGCAACTATGATAAAAAAAGACAAGCTGTGGAAGGCCAAATGTTGAATTTATGAGGTTTGTACATAGGTACAAGTGCGGAAAGTATTTAACCGACTGGGTGTGTTTCGAGGCGATCCTGTTATTGTAGGCGCCTTGAGAGAACATGCCTGAGAAAATTTATGGAACTCAACATCACAGGAACAAAAAGATACTGGGAGCACATGCTCATTCTCACTGGACTCCTCTATGGACATGATTCCCACCTACAGCTGCACATTATGAGCACCAGTTAATTCAAAACCTCTATGCCTGGGATCCAGGCACTGGCACTGAGGTACTGACTTGGCATAAAGTATGCAAAATATCTAGCCTCAAGCCCGGTAGAGCGGGCATCTACTAGATGAGTGTTGGTGCCGGCAACCACTTCCTCCCACAACATGATGTGGTCTTTTGTTTTCCTAGGATGTTTGGATGAGTTCCATAAGGAATTTTAATTCTTTTATCAACATTTTTTCATAATAGTAGGTAATCCAACATTACAATCTAACTTGGGAATCTCAGAAAAGACTATGAGAACAGAGGGGTTTTTTTTGTTTTTGTTTTTTGGTACTCAGTGGTCTCATAATTCCAACATTGTTCCTTCTGTTTTCCTTCCCTTGACTAAAAAAAAAAATACAAGTTCCTCATTTTTTAACCAGGACACACTTTGCTACCATTTTACCACAAAGATATAAGATAATTACATATGAAAGCAGTTTGGGTAGTAGGAAAAATCAAATTTCTGCTTTATATTAGTCAAATACATGCTCTTTCCAAGATATTTTTAGATTTCCTGGATGCTTACCAGGAAAGAAGGTTGGTTCTTCCATCTGAAACTTGCTCTTTCTATCTAAGGATTTTTAAATCTTTAGATCTTTGGAAAGTACTTTTCAAAGTCCAGAATTTTAAACCACTGAGGGGTTATAAATGAGGATAAAAATGGTATTGGTGGTTTAGCCAGCATCACACGGAGCCAAGCTCACAGCCCAACTCACAACCCACAGTTCCAGCTTCCAGGACCACGAGGCTCTGCCTTTCCCAGTTCAGCAAGTACTCACCACAACTTAATGCTCATTATACACATTTGATACCCATCTTGTTTCCGAATACTTACTGGGCCTAGTTTGCTTGACTTGCCTGTCTCTATAGTAAGCATTTTTTTTGTTATGGTATTAAAAAGTAAGTTCAACTGCCAGTTATTATGTCTTCCAGTTATAAACTTACCAATGATTTCTTGCTTGTTTCTTACATTCCTAACTATTTTCATGTCAAATTTTGCCATGAACCCTAACCTGTTTTCCAAAATCACAATTTCTGCAGAGAACAACATGTTCTCTATTGGAATCACTTGAAATGGTGTCACAAATTACTCTTGGAGCTGTCGTGAGCCAGGTGCAATGTCATGTTCGTCTCAGCTAGTTACTGCTCTTGGCTTTGTCACAGCTGATGCTCGGATTATATTAAATAGACATGACTTATTCGGGTCTCACCTTGCCGGCAAACCTGGCGGAGCTGTCTCTCCACTCGATGTGATGCGTGCTGTTTAGCATCATGCTGATTCCCAGATTAAATATCCTCGCATGTACTGTCTGTCATTCCATGTGGCTCAGTTCCTGGCTCATTATCCCTTCCCTGTCTTCTTGGTTCCACTGCTTAACATGATCGCTGGACAGCAGCCTTGGAAAGAGCTTCTAAGCAGAAGATTTATCATTTTGTGGAGGAGTTTGTGTCAAAATCCATTTCAAAAATTCAGAGCTCTGAAGATGAAGACTCTGATGGTCTTAAATGTTTTTTAAAGTGTAAAGAAGCTTCATAATCAAAACCAAAGCAGGATTAGTATTTAAATACTAATGTTAATTCTACTTATGCTTATAATAATGATGTTATAGCTAATAACACTGAGTAATAACTTTACTATATATTCCGAATATTGTGCATGCATTGTCTCATTCAATCTCACAACAGCTTTACAGAGATTTTTTTATCCTTAATAAGAATGAGGCAAAGATTGTAAGTAACAATCCCACAATCACTCAGCTACTAGATGGTGAAGCCATGATTTGATCCCAGACAAATCTGATTCCAGTTTCTGCAGCTCTTAATCACCACCCATTGCAATAGAAAGAGAAAATCCAAGTGATAACTAAACAAACTCTTTTCAAGATAAATCAGAGGATATTCTAATCTCCATGTATCTCTTGGAGTCAATTTAATTGGTTGTTAGTTTTAGAACTTATCAACCTTAATTTATGGATGGGGTGATTTTCGTGTCTTTAGAAAGGTAAGCGCTATTTCTTACATTTTCTTTCACTAATTATTGATTGAGTATGCATATGTCAGGTGTCATGTTACAGATGGGTAAGAATAAAGTTAAAAAAGTCATATTTCTTGCCTCAAATTGTTCCCAATCAGAAAAAGACATGGAAACAAAGCCTCGTAGTACAGTGTGATGAACGTGATGACGAAGGTGAACACAGAGTGTGAGGGTGGGATTCTGATGTTCAAGTGTCACTGTCAGCAGTTCAATTACTCTGGAAGGAATCTAAACAAATTTCTAATTTTTAAACAAATTATTTTTATTTTCCCAAGAGATGTACTATAGCATTGTGGTTTAGGACTGTAAGCTGTGGAGCCAAGGTAGCTGGGTTTGAAACCTGGGTCTGTTTTGGGCAACCTAACCTCCCTATGGTTCAGTTTCATTGTCTGTAAAATGAGGATATTAATTTTACTAACAGAACTGTTGTGAGAATTGAATGTGACATATGTGAATTTCTTAAAGCAAAATCTGGAATACAATAAGCACTACACGTATTTGTTATTGTTATTATTGTTATTATAATTATTAGTAAATATATTGATAGTCATTGAGGTAAGAATGAATACCTTTCTTCAAGTGGGCCAGGTGATATTAAAAACAACATATATGTGTTAAGCCTGTAATTAATATTTTAAGTGCCATGCCAGGATCTGGGGAACAAACTGAATTCAGGGGCTCAGGGGTATTCAGGAAGTTTATAGGAAAATGGAGGCAACAAAATTCTAGCCAAAATATATTAGAATAAGTAATATTTAAATAAATGTGCTATGGGAAAATGCAAATGAGTAGAAAATTAATTCTGTCATGATGGATCCAGGAAAGCTTCATTGAGGAGGTGACATTTGAACTAGATCTTGAAGGATTCCAACCAAATGAGTACCAAGGTCATCCTGGGCATAGGCAGCAGTGTGGCAAAGGTATGAAAGGATAACAGAAGAACAGAAAGTGAAAGACTCATGGTGTGAGCATGAAGGAGTGACTGGAGATGAGCAGGGAGAACCAGAATTAGTTCTAATGGAAAGCCTGTAGGCTATTCTAATTTGGAGAGAGAGAGAGTAATGTAACATAACATCTGCATCCTAGAAACGCTCCTGTGGCACCATGAGGAATGGCTTTGAAGAGGGAGCAGACAAGGGCAGAAAAACCCATCAAGAGATTATTACAACAACTCTAAAGAGAAATGATGGTGGCCTGAACTGAGGCTCTGACTAGCAGGAAAGGGAGAAGACAAAAGTATCAGCAAGACGGGGTGACCAATTAGACATGATATATAAAGAGGATATGTTGACTGTGGCTCTGACATGCCTAGCTTGGGTGACTGATTTGTTAATGCTGATAAGCAATATCAAAAGGGCAGGAGGAAAAGCAGATGTGGCTATGGCATCTCTATTTAGCAGCTACAAATTCAACTCAGAAGGGCAATCCCGACCAGGGATATGGAGTTTGAAGACTTGAGAGTTCACTGGGGATTTGGAAATAGTTAGGATTGACAAGAAAGAAGAAGTAGAATAAAAAGAAGACTAAGACTAAAACCCCGAGAAAACCCAAAATTTGAACAGTGTCCAGAAGAAAAAATTAAATAATAAAATATAGACTGGTATAGAAAAAGCAGCTAGTGCAATGAATATCTGACTATAGCAGCTGGAGCAGTGATGAGAGAGCTGAAAACACACAGAAAAGGAGAGCAAGAAGCAGGAGGCAGTAGAATTGTGGAAGCCACAGAACAAGATTTCGAGAAAGTTTTGGTGGCACTGGAGGCAAAGAAGACAAGAAAAGAGTAGAAGCCAATATTCTCAACTCATAGAAACAGAAAAAAAAATGTAAGTGAATATTCTAAGTGCTCATTGTGGGGAGGGGAATCTTAATCTGGGCACGTTTCTGAAAAGCTCAGTGCCAAGATATAGTGAAGTTGAAAGAGCCAATCTGATTGTCATTCATAAAGCCCACCGTTGCACAGTTAGTACCATTAGAAAGACTTTGTTTCAGTCTCAGGTCCACTTCTGGGACAAATCCATACTTGAGGTAGAGGACAAGACTTTATTACTTTGGTGTCAATTGGGCATGAGGCTGTTTGGAACACTTCTGAGCCTGCTCTAGTCACACCATGCTGTCAGCAATGCCCCAATCTCTCCTCCTTGCTTCTCCCAAATATTTGGCTATACCTCAAATTCATAAAATGTCTCCCTGTAGGACACAAACTCGAATGATTACAACAGTTGCACAGGTTACACAGAGGATGGCGTATACCCATGGTGGCCATGCCCAATTAGAGTTCTAGCAGCCCATTGAAGGGACAGGCCTCTAGCCCATTCCTCCTTGAGAAAACACAGATCCAGCTGTGCCAGATCTCCCAGAGTTCTACATTAAACATCTCAATTCTTATGTGCCAGGACCCACTTAAAACATTTTACACAATGTGAAGCAATACAAAACACGTCTGAAATCAAATGCAGCCTAGAACCCACAAGTTTAAGGTGTCTGCCTGAAAATGTCAGGCTGTCTAATGCAAACGCTAGAAGCACTGCAGATTATTTCTGCTTCCTGCTCTACTCCATCCTTCTTGAGGGTCCCTACTATGTGCTTGAACAATGTGAAAGTTTAAGGGTGGTAGTGAGACAAGAAACAGAGAAAAGATCAAGATAAAGTATATAGTTTAATATGTCAAAAAAGAGCAACAATATAGTTTCATATGTCACAAGTATTATACAGCAACACAAGATGAAGAAGAATTCAAACCAAAACGGAGAAGAAAATTAACATTTATAGTTCATTTTTATATAACCAATAACATACATATGTTAGTTATCTCATTTCATCCTTATAGTAATCCCAATAAGTGTGAGTCATTATCCTCAATTTACAGGTGAGGAAATGAGCTTCAAAGGGATTCAGCAGCTTGCCTGTCTGTGGTTACACAACAATAGAGCTGGAACTTAAACCCAGATTTTTTATTCCAACAGTCATGTTCCTATTCACACTGTTTCCAAGTAGCTGAATGCTCACATAATGAGAAATGTGGATTTTGCTAATATAAAATATAAATGTGTTTAGGACCATCCATTTCTCTTCAGTTCAGTGCCTATTACCATTTTCCTTGGGGAAAAATTTATGTCTGGGGAACTGGCCCCTATCACCACTCCGATGACGTTCATTCTTGTTTCATCCCACCAAGTTTCTTCATTCTTCCACACTCATGAACCATCAAATCAATGAGGCTACTGAAAATGGCTTTTTCTTTACACATGTCCCTAGTGTTTTGCTGAATATTAGTAAAATGTTGGTTTTAATAAAATTAGCATATACCCTAATTATAGAATTTATATATATACATATATATGTATGTGCATGTGTGTGTATATATATAGCATGCCCATAGAAAATATAATTTCCATACAACATTGTACTAAATGTCTTAGTCAATACAATAAATCAAGAAAAAAATGTATAAATATTGGAAGGGAGAAATAAAACTGTGTTATTAGCCAACAACACAGTGGTATACACACAAAATACACAATATAATCTGCAGATAAATTATTGAAATTAATTAGTAAGTAGCAAGGATACTGGATTGAAAACCAACCCACAAAATTGCATTTCTATGTACATTAATTTCTCTTAAGAATGTTTTGTGAATTTTGTTATGGTTAAAATATTACAATTATTCATTGGATTTATTATTAAATATTTGACATATCATGACTCTTTGTAATGATTATTTTGAAATTCCAATTTGTATTTTTTGTGGTTGGTATACAGAAGAACAATTTTGCATGTGATGACCTTGAATCCAGCAACTTTGCACAGTTTACTTAATTCAAAGAATTGCCTTCGGCTCCGAGCTGACCCTGAGGAGGTTGGTGTCCTCTGTGTGGCACTGCGGAGCCCTCCACCCAAGACAGCTCCCCCTCCCCGGGCCTCTCCCCTCTTGCCCACGAGTCCCCTCGCCTCCTAGGCCTCTCGGATCTGACATCGTGGGCTGAGGTGAGAGCAGGCGGGGGGAGGATGATTACAGCGAAGGAGCGGCATTCGCGACTAAGATGGTGGAGGTACTCACCACAGCCGACTCCCAGGAACTGCTACACCAGCTGAATGCACTGTTGGAACAGGAGCCGAAATGTCAGCCAAAGGTCTGTGGCTTGAGACTAATTGAATCTGCACACGATAAGGGCCTCCGGATGACTGCAAGACTGAGGGACTTTGAAGTGAAAGATCTTCTTAGCCTCACTCAGTTCTTTGGCTTCGATACAGAGACTTTTTCTCTAGCTGTGAATTAACTGGACAGATTCCTGTCCAAAATGAAGGTACAGCCCAAGCACCTTGGGTGTGTTGGACTGAACTGCTTCTACCTGGCTGTAAAGTCCATAGAGAAGGAAAGGAATGTCCCCTTGGCCAGTGACTTGATCTGAATAAACCAGTATAGGTTCACAGTCTCAGACCTCATGAGATTGGAAAAGATTGTGTTGGAGAAGGTGTGCTGGAAAGTCAAAGCTACTACTGCCTTTCCATTTCTGCAACTCTATTATTCACTCATTCAAGAGAACTTACCGTTCAAAAGGAGGCATAGCCTTAATTTTGAAAGATTAGAAGCTCAATTTAAGGCGTGCCACTGCAGGATCATATTTTCTAAAGCAAAGCCTTCTGTGTTGGTATTGTCTATCATCACACTGGAGATCCAAGCACAGAAGTATGTAGAGTTAACAGAAGAGGTAGAATGTCTTCAGAAACATTCCAAGATAAATGGCAGAGATTTGATGTTCTGGCAAGAGCTCGTATCCAAGTGTTTAACTGAGTATCCATCAGACAAGTGCTTCAAACCGAACATCCAGAAGTTGAAATGGATTGTTTCCGGGTGAACTGCATGGCAACTGAGGCACAGTTACTACAGAATAAGCCACCTGCCGACAATTCCTGAAATGGTTCCTTAGTAGGATTATAACAGCAACAAAAGCTCTTCTGTGAAGCCATTCTCCATGATCCTGAAGAATGGATTCCATAATGTTATAGTGGATTTAAGCTGTGCATCCTCAAACATCACAAGTAGATTAGCATCAATGTTCTCAGATTTGGGAAAACTGCCTAATTAACATTATGCTGTAGTGGAGTTATGCTTAAATTTGAATTAATCTGAGGCACACAAACAATGCCAAGAACATCATGTGAAATGTGAATGACAAGTCTGGTAAAGTAAACTGTGAATCTTCATTCCTCACATTGATCCAACTTTTTATATTGGGTTAGTCTATTTCAGTGGTATTAAAAATGGGAACACACTTAATTTAAATTTTGAATAATGAGGTTTACATCAAAACCAACATTTCACAAATGCACTTTTAAGATACAATAAAGGTCACTATTTAACCAGTGAAAATGGTTTCTTAGTAACTGTAATGTAAATAATACATTATCCAGAGATGTGACCTTATTGCTACATGGGACCTAACATTTAAATTTGAGGGTATTTTATATAAAGCAAAACTACACATTTAGCTATTTTGGCATATCAATTTATCTTTACAGTTTTTCCTAGAAAACATGTGATGTTTGTGTCCACAAAAAAAATGTTTGTACAAAATCTGTTTCAATGTAGTCCAAATGAGAAAATTGGTTTTATTGTATTAGTGACTAAAATTTAACATCACTCTGAAAACCTGCTGATTCAACGCTCCAGAAGTTTTTACTAAGAACCATTTTTATAAAACTACCATTGCTTCTAATTTAGAATTTTCTTCAAGAACGAGGGAATTTATTTCCACTAATTTCCCCCACTGTGTGAACAGAGTCATAAGTAACTACACATCTTTGTAGTCACAACGTCGCTGAGGTGGTGTTCAGGATTTTCTAGTCAGTTGGTGCATATAAGGAGATAGATCTACAGTGTCAGGTGTCGTGAGTGGTTTACTCAGGGCGGTGTGTAGCGTGAGTCCACCCAGGATGACTGTACCCAATTTTGACATCATGTTATGGATAAATAAATACATACTGGAAAGTAAGCCAAAGAACCACAGTATACTTTATAAACAATGTTTTGTGGATAACCTCAGTTTTCGCAAAAGGCTGATACATTTCAATGTTTTGATCACATCCGTGTTAATTTTGAGTTGGTAGAGGTAACCTAACCAACTACCATTATGTTTTGGTACTAAGGGAGATACATTTTAATAAAGTAATTGAAATGCCAAAAAAAATAATAATTCAAAGAACTGAAAGATTTCTAACAGAAAAAATCTAAAACATTATTAACAGAAATTAAAGAGAATTAAATAAATGGGTAGCTACACCATGGATGGGGAGACTCAACATTGTAAAGATATAAGCTATAGATTGAAAGCAATCTTAATAAAAATTCTAGTAGGAGTGTGTGTGTGTGTGTGTGTGTGTGTGTACGAAAATTGACAAGCTAGTTATAAAATTTCTACAGAAACATGGGGGAATAGCCACAGCACTCAACAACAAAGTGAGAGAGCTTATTCTATTTTATATCAAGTGTTATAATGTTCAACAACAGTGTATTGGTCCAAGGATAGAACAAGACAGAGTCCAGAAACAGACCTTGGGGTAATTTGAAACAATATCCCACCTTTGATAGTAGTTCACTGTCTAGTACAGAACTAACTCTCCAAGGAAGATGCTTAGGAATGGCTCGTATTATCACCCAACACAGCCATCTCAGTGTCCTTTCCAGTCTAGGGTAGTGAAGAAGTTACATTTTTTCTACTGTGCACAGTTCAAATTATGTGACTCTTCTTCAGTTTAGATTATAGGCATCAGAAGGTGTCTCTTTTATCAAGTATGATAAAATTCTATTTCAATGTTCTATGTGGGGTCCAATAAATTTAGTCACTTAAAAGATGCTCTTACATTGTTGAAAGGTTAATTAAAAATGGGAGCAGCCTGCTGCTGTGGAAGACAAGAAACACTCACAAATTATGTGTATTCTTTGTGTGTTTGCTAGGTGTGTTAGAGAGGAGTTTCACTCCAGTAGGTGGGAGGAAATAAATACTTTATTCAGGTTCATTACTCTCCAACAAAATCAGATGTATCAGTAGGGTAGACAAAGAAAGAAAGGATATTGAATAGACCATGAGCTATTTCTACCCTAGGAGGGATTATGAGAGATCAGAGAGGCTGGTAGACACAGGAAAGCAGAGGAATGAGCAGATCTGAAAAGCATTTGTCAAAATGTCATATACATTATATATACATATGAGTACAATTGTACAATATTAAACATAATAGAGATAATTTCTACATTTCTCTTAATTAGAAGAAACATATCTACCTACACTGAGTTATCAATTTGGTCACAGTTCCTTCTTATTTTTTTTTACTATGTTCTTAAGTGATTTAATAAAACAATGTTTTTTAACATTGTGGTTTGTTCTTGGAAGCATGAAAATAAGTATAAGCTTATTCATAAATCTGATTTTAATATCCTTCAAGACAGTAAAAGCTTCCCTCATAATCACCTCCAGTACCAAAGATCAAAATTAAAACTTCAATGAACTATCACAAGCAAATAAATATCTTCTAGATAAAATTTCTCATTTGGAGTTGATGAAATCTAAGTGACTTGCAAAGATTACAAAGCCATCAAGTTAGAAGCCTGATCTAAAGTGACTCCTGACTCCAATCCCATTTACTTTCCACAATAACGAGCACCTTACTGCCCCCTGGCAAGGAGACATTTTGTTATTCAGCTGTGATTCTCTAAAGCAGGACTTCACAAGCACAGTACTATGGGCATTTTGGGCCATGTGATTCTTTGTTATGAAGGCACATTCTTGCGCACTGTGGGACATGTAGCCACATCCCTGGCCTTTACCTACTAAAGTCCAATAACATTCCCCTTCCACACCATTTGTGACAACCAAAAATATCTCCAAACATTGCCAAAAATCCCTAGGCAAATGTTTCCCAGTTATGAACAACAGCCCTAAAAATTTCTCTCTATCCCTAAAATGATTTGAATTTTTGTCAAAACAGAAAGAACCTTGCAAACTTTGTACCATTTCTCAGAAGAATGTTAAATCTGTTATGCTTTCTACAGTGTCATACACTTTAGTCAAAAAGCTCAGCACCTGTGTTTGCTCTTTAAATCTGTGACCATCTTCCCTGTCTGCTGGCCACTCCCAGCTTCACTTTGTGTCGCAAGAAACAACATTGCCCAGGCTCTTTTGTTTTCTGGTTGCTAGGCGATTTCAGCCAATGGGAGGTAATGGCAAAAGACTGGAATGGGCCAGAGGGAATGAACTGGGACAGTCCCCCCTTTCTCTGTTCTGATAATGTTCCCTCTGTGGTCCCGGCCATGGGTTCCATCTTCCACCAGGAGGCCCTGGATGCTGGGCTAAGGTTACATTAATTGTGTTTTTCCAGTCCCAAGGGTGGTAGCAACTTCTTACTGTTGCCAGTTTCTGGCTTCCCTTGCTCTCCCCTTTGGCTTCTTCTTCCATCATCTGTGTAAGCAGTTGCTATGAACTGAATTTTGTCCCCTCCCTCCCCAAATTCATATTTGGGCCCTAACCTTCAGGGTAGCTGTATTTGGAGTCAGGAAGTCATTCAGGTTAAATGATATCTTAAGGGCAAACCCTGATCCAATAGGATTAGTGTTTTTATAAGAGCCCAGGAGCTCCTCCTTTCTCTCTGTGCCATGTGAAGACACAGAAGAAGGTAATCCCTCTGTGAGCTAGAAAGAGAGCTCCCACCAGGGACAGAATCTGCCAACACCCTGAGCTTGGACTTCCAGCTTCCAGAACTGGAAGAGAAGTTGTCTCTGTTGTTTAATCCCCTAGACAACAGTATTTTGTTATGGCCCCTCAAGCTGCCTAATACAGCAATTCCCTGTGTTATATTTCCATTATTTAAATAGATAGTTTTTGTTTTCCTGCCCATCCTGACATAATTCTTTCTAACATTGATACCAGCAAATATTAGTTTGTGCACTTCCACACTCTCTTCCATATGTCTCTCCCAATAACACTGTCAGGCAGGGCAGGGTGATGTGACACAAAGAGCATATGTTTTCAGTCACTTAGACCGAATTGCAGCATCCCTACTTTACTAGCTGCCTCTCCTAAAAAAACTTAGTTAACCTCACTGGACCCTGGTTTCCTCATCTGTAAACTGGGTCTAATAATAGTTCTAACCTAAGAAGGTCATTCTGGATTAAACGAGTTACCCTATGCTAAGGGCTTAGAATATTTTTAGGCTCATAATAACCTCTCACTAAATCTAAGTATTATTTTTAGCTACAATTTATTGAGAGCCTATTATGTGCCAAGCACATAATAGGTACACATTTAATGGGTACTGGGGACATAATGACAAACAACAAATAATGCCTTTAAGGAGTTGCAAGTAATTATAATAAAACATAGCAAATTTATTAATAGACATATCATGGGAAAGCCAATTCAAGCATGACCCTCAGCCAGGATTGGGGAGACCATCATCAAGGTTTGAACCCTAGTGTCACCAATCACTAGTAGTTCGGCTCTGGGCTTAGAGTTCTGGTTCTCTATTTTCTCACCAACAAAATGAGAATGCTAATCTACCTCACAAGGATGTGGTAAGAAAAATATGGGATAAGAAAAGTGCAGTTTTGGTATGGTTTCTGGGGGATGGTATGCTCAGAGACAGACAGCTGCCGTCACATCAGTAGGGGAGTACAGACTCAGGCTGTCTAAGCCAGCCAGGGTGCCCCAGTTTCCACGCTTTACTGGTCATTCTGACTATGGGACAATGACCGCCTTTCTTCTTTCTCTTCCTCAGAAGAGGAAACTGAGTCTATGATACTTTTCTAGTATGAATATAGATTAGTATAACCACTTTAGAAAATTTCTAGACAGAATCTATTAAATCTGTGAAGCAATTCCACTTCTGCATGTCTGCCCAGAAATGAGTACATATACATACTTAAAGAGAATGTTTTTAGCAGCTTTTTTCACAATAAGGCCTAATTGGAAGCAAACCCAAGGCTTATCAACAGAAGGATGGGTAAATATGTGATGATATATATTTCTATAATGAACTACTACATAATGATGATAATTAACTTTGGTTGCATGCAATGATATAGATGAATCTCACAAACAAAATGTTGAGGGAAAATAAGCCAGAGTGCCTATTTTACTATTCCATTTATAGGAAGTTAAAAGTAGGCAAAGTGAATCTGTGGTCATAAAATTCAGAAGAGTAGTAATCTTTGGAGTTTTTGCTGAGAAGAGAGCAGTGGTATAGCAATACAAGTTTAACAATCAGCTCTCAAAGAAAACCCCACAGAATCTCTGGCTTTCTATCATTTGCCAGTCTCCATGGTGTAAATGCTCCCTCCATGCTGGATTCCAAGGTAGTAATGCGATGTCACGGAGCCCAGAGTTGGGGAAGGGGGTACACACACACAGTCTGCTCTGGCAAGTGTGTGTGAGCCAGCCCTAGCACACTACTGAGGCATCCTGATGTGCTGGGAATGCCCTTTATCTTGATCTGCATAGTGCTTATACAGGTGTATTCTTAAGATGTGTTCACTTCATTATGTGTATACTGTACCTCAATAAAAGGTAAAATGTAAAAATGTCTGTGAGAACTAGAAAGATAGAAGCTATTCTAACCATGTTCCAGAGGAAGGTCCAGAGAGGAACCAAAGATTTAGTGGCTGAAAAGATGGCATTCGTACCATCTTGTCCCCATAATCATTAGAGAGGAATGAGAGACATCATTAGTAGACAGTGGCATAAATAGAAAAGAGCCAGGCCACTCTCCCAATCTTTCAACTTGGCTTAATCTAATCTTGTCACTAGCATGGGATACACCACACAAAACCAAGTGCTGCTTCTGAAAAGCCTGGGTGCACTGCCTGAACGAACTGTCACTCAGAGACGAAGACGGGTCCACTGGGTGGCTCCAGAAGAGTGTTTTCAGCACAGTACCCCCTGAACATAGTGATCAGACACAAAAAAGGCACCAATATAAAGAAACTTACTTTTATTTTGAGTAAAAATGTACATCCATATCATTTTCCTAGTATTACTGAAATCCTAAATATGTTCAACACGTCTGGAAGACATAGCCCAGCTAAATGAGAAATTTTAATAGAACGGCTGCTCCTAACACATGCAACACTTATATATTTAAAATCACAAAGCCAAAGCAAAATTTCAAAGCAATTTGACTGATGATAGCTCCACACATCCACAGATTCATTTGCTTCCAATCTGGCAGAACAGGACCATAGAAAATATCAGACCGAGTATCTAGAAAATAAAATAATAGAGTTAACATGGAATTTAAGGGAAAATGCTGGAGACATTATAAACAGACAGAAAGAACATCATATATGGAAAGATTCTGGCTATTGACAGTCTTAATTTTATTTATCTAAGTCATCTATCTCTCTTCATGGGAAATTAGAGACTCTCGTGGGACAAAAGCGCACTGAGAAAGCTCTCTGAGTATTCTGTGTCTTAATCGAGGTTTTCAGCTAACCATTCCACCTCTAACCTGCCCTTTCTGGTTGTTCAGTAGCAGCTACCACAGAGCATCCACCCTTCTGGACACACACACCTTTCTGGGGGTATCTGCCCTAGAGCTCAGAGGACCTCAGGCCTCTGGCAGCTCAATATATCTGTTGCTTCCAGAAAAGTGTTATGATCATCTGGTTTAGATCACCTGCATGAAAATCAAGGAGTCTAGAATTTCTCTTGCCATAGTTAGACATTACCAAGAGGAATGAAAAATAAGTAATTTTTTATTTAAAAACTTCTAAATCTATAGAGAATAAGCTTAACTCAGAAATTTCCTTTGAAGTGAAAAAACGCAGCTGAAAATCTGGGGCATAGTTTCCAGCTCATTAAGCGGCTCTACCAAGAATAAAGGACACTAAAACTTGCCCTTACTGTCTTTGCAGTTGGTGACTTGCATGCTGTGGCTTTGATGTAGAAAGACTGATGTGTATTACAAATCAAAAGTTTCCTCCCCACCGGCCTGCTTTGAGGAGAGGGAGGAGGAGGATGAGCTACCATTTACACTGAGTCATCTCAAGTGCTCCTACTGTTTTAAGACATCCTGCTTAATAATTATTTTCTGAAATGCATTTCAAATGAGAACTACTGCCCAATATTTGTCTTCTTAAAAAAAAGTGAACATCAATACTCTGCAAAAAATAATGATTTTTGGAGTGTTCTCAAAGTCATTCTTTTAGAATGACTTCAAAAAGCCTTGAAATTTAGCCTTTTTGTCTTGGTCTCAAGCCTCAAGTCTGGGAGACAAGTATCAGGAAAGAGTAAAGAAAATGGGCAAAATACTGGGATTAGGCAACTATCATCTTTCACTGTCACATTCTTCAAATAGAAACCCACCATCTATCAGCAGATTAGACAGTTAACTTCTCACTTTTTTGCACCTGACTGCCTCTGAAAAGAAAATTTATCACTGTTCATAAAAATAGCAAGTAATTGAAGAGATTCATTGTGTGGTAATGTATGCAAAGACTCAGGATAAACTTGCTGTAAGTAATGTGAATGTGTTCCCATATTCAGGAGCAGCCTAAAAAATGTAAAATTATCATTTTTCTCTCTATGAACTGTGCTATTCCTGGGATCCTGTCAGAATAACTTGTACTCTACACGATGATGATTGTCCATGTCAGTGGCTTTTTTTCCCTCAGCTGAAGTGAGAGGAGAAAGTACTGATTATTTTTTGTGCTTTTAAGTTGCTATAGTCAAATAAGGAGAGATATGGTAGTCTGGTTTTTCAGCTTGGAATAACAAGAACTCCAAAACTGTCTATAAATAAAATATCCTTACAAACTCCAGCATTTTGCATAGATCCATAGCATCCTGGTAGAAGAAGAATCCCTCAGGTATGTGGTCTTAGCAGAGCCTTGAAAAGAACTGCCAGCCCTTCATCAGAGCCTATTCCTGAACAGGCTGATGCCAAAGCTTTAAATGTCAGAGGATAAACTTTTTCACACGATTTGTTATGGAGATAGTTTGAGCGTATTTCCTGCATGGAGATATTTGCCCCTGTTTTCTTCTTAAAAATATTTATTAGAGGAATTTTTTTCTGTCTCTGAGTCTCTGTGTTTTCTTGAATTTGGGAAACAAGGCCTAAGTATTAAGCCTTCAAAATGGGCCTAAGTATTAAGCAACTAGGATTAATGACTATAAGACGTACTAATGTACATTATTTTGGATCCATTTTTATAGACTGAATATCAGAAGACTGTTTTCAAAGCTACTATTCTTTGAACCAACTATCATACCTACATATAGTGTATAAATCATACTTAACTAAAAAATGTTATGTTTTATGATATTAACATATATAAGTTCCATACCTATAAACAAGGTTTTTATTAAGGTATTTCTCTAACCATGTCTTTAGAACAACCAATAACATATCTAAATATGTAACAACACATGGATATACCAAGTTCATAGAATATGGTACTTCTCTTGTACTCTTACCTTGAATTAGATGTATTTAGATTCTTGGCAATACCTTTAACTATGGTATGAGAGATATCAATCTCCCCAGTTGATTATGTGCTTATTTTCTATGACTATCCTTTTGAGAAGCTTCTTAAAAGGATCTGTGGGTTGTAGCCAGTCATAGTCAATTTGAGTCTAACATGGAATTTGACACTTACATTGACACTTGCACTAAATACTTCATTGAAAACCTGCTCTTTCAATCATTCATTTAAAGTCTAGCCTAGCAACAGGTGGTACGTGATTTATGTTTACAAATGTATGAGTATACATGGGTGTGATTCCTCACTCACTATGGCCACTAGCTCATATTACTAAGTTAGAATTAACTCAGAATACAAAGCAGAGCCCTGGTTGGTGTGGCTCAGTGGATTGAGTGCAGGACTCTGAAACACAGAGTCACCGGTTCCATTCCCAGTCAGGGCACATGCCTGGGTTGCAGGCCAGGTCCCCAGTAGGGAGCATGTGAGAGGCAACCACACACCGATGTTTCTCTCCCTCTCTTTCTCCTTCTCATCCCCTCTCTCTAAAAATAAATAAAATCTTTAAAATAAAGAATACAAAGCAAACAAATAAAGGACATTTGACAAAAGGCAGAATTGAGAGAAATAGACTTGATACACAACGCCATTCAACTTTGGTCACATATCAGACATAAAGAAAGACAGCCATGTTCCCAGCAGAGAATGTTTCATGTTTAGACTTATTCTTGGCTACCAGCAAGTAATACTCAACATCCCCATTTATAGCTGGTCCTAATGGTTGGCTGGGTGATTCCACCAGTAACTTAAATGACCACTTAGAACACTAAATTGCTTCAATCCCTGCTAAAATTCCTTTCTGGCAGTGATATGGCACAAGTAAAAAATAAAAAGCTACTAGAAATCCTAAGGGGAGCATTGTCCAGCATTCCATGAGAGTGAAGCCGTGGTCACTCAGCTGAGCTAATCAGCCCTCAGAGACATTAACCAAAAAGAATCCACACATCGTTAGGATTCTTGCCAACATCCTACCCTGAACAGGGTGCAACTCACTTGATATCTAAATGCCCCAAGATCTAGGGTGACTTTAAAAATGCTTCTCTGAAATAGTTTTATGTCATCTTTTTGGCAAAGATTTTTAGGCTGTGTGAAAGGTACCAAAAAACACCACTAAAATAAAGAACAAACTGACAGTGACCAGAGGGGAGGGAGAAGAGGATAGTGGGGGAAAGTAAGGGAAGGTCTATCAAGGAATGAAGGGATGAAGGACATACGGACAAAGCCAAAGGGGGTTGGTTCGAGAGTAGGAGGTGGGGGTGGTTGGGGCGGGGAGCTGTGGTGGGGTGAAAATGTAGACAACTGTACTTGAACAACAATTTAAAATAAATAAATAAATAAACCTTCTCTTTAAAAAAAATTGCATTATATATAAAAAATGCCAAGAAAGCCCATCAACATCAATAATCAAATTGATGAGAGTAAATACATAAACCTCAAGAACAGCTTCCTTTAAAACTTCTTGAAGTGAGTCCATAGTCCTTACAGTGAGAAAATCAAAGGCAACTGTTTTGAGTTTTTAGAACTTGTTAGATTTCTCTAGAATGGAATAGCAGGACAATAGCTCCCCACACTCCTGAGTTCAGTTTTTATTTTCTGTTTCAAAATCAGGAGGTATAAGAAAATGTAAAGGTTGTGTTTTGGATTTGTCTGGAGCTCTGTCTTCTAACTTTAACTCTTGTATTAGTTTTCAATGAGAACAAGATATCTGGGACTAAGAACAATGTGGTTATCAAATCAATTTTTATTTCCCAGTAGTGAGACCATTCAGAAATAATAGGCTTAGCTCTGCTCAATTCATAAAATGGTAATCCCCTCCTCAATCCCAAGACTGACAGAGGGTGATGCAGGCCTCTGGGGACTTGATACCCAGTGTTGCTCAGAAACACCAGATATTTACCTGGCTCACCATAAATTTGTGTTAGGAGAATTAATGGAACAAACAAGGGATTAAATATAAAGAGTCAATAATGAAAGAATATACTATACCTCAATAACTGCCAGTCCAAATGCTATTCCAATAATTATGATAATATGTTTTTTAAGTACGTCTTGTATCAAAGAAATGCATGGCTGTTAAAAAAAAACAAAACATAAAAATGTCACCTTTAATCAAATTTTGATTATATTATTTAAATTAAGATTTTTTTGCATTCGGTTGATATTTTTACACTGTTACCAAAAAACATAGTCAACAAAAAGAAATTGGATTATTTCCTCCACTTCAAGCTCCTCTGCCCTCTGAAAGGTTGTAATTGTGGTTTGTTCATATATTAGAAAGCACTTAGGGAGCAAAATTTTGCTTCAATTATGTCATTGCTGAATCTAAGGATCTTTAGTTATAAATAATAATTTTATCTTAATTTATAATCTTAGAGCTGTTATCACCTTGACTATGTATTGTTTTAGGCTTATAATCTATGGCGGAGTTCCCTGGTTGGGGTTTCAGCTAATCATGGTGAAAATTTTCAATTTTACAAGATTTTTCAAAAATACCTTTCTAATATATACCAGGTTTATTTTTACCTTAAAAATAAAAAAATCATATGTCTACTATTAGGTCCGTAACTTAGATAAAAAAGAGAATCTGGGAAGTTACATGTCTACCACATTATTTCAAAATTTACTCAAACCAGTGTACAATTCCAAGCTTAAAACATTCCAGACCAACCTAAAAATTCCAAAAATTGTAAATTATATGAGTAACTTTAAAAATGAAAAATACTACACAATGTAATAGTTCTATGGTCTGTATGGCCAGAAAATATATCTTCCCCATGAGAGCCTTACATGTGCAAAAGGCCAACAAAATATTGCTATTTGTTAAATAAAATGAAAGTTCTCCATGAGGCTTAGTGGAACCGGCTTTTTTTTCTTCATTTCTGAATGGGTTTCTCCATTCTCATCTGACCCAAAGCAGTAAACATTAGAAGAAATTATTACATTATTTAGGATGAACTAGGAAACTGATGGTCTACTGAGTCATATTTGTTATGCTTGAGGAGTTTTCTCTGCCTTTCCTTCTAGATAAACAGGTTATCTTGTCAAAAAGGAGGAGGGGAAAAAAGAAACAAATTATGGCTATTTCAGATTTTCTTTTCCAGACTTCTTGCAAATAATGCAAGGCAGGTGGAAGTATTTTATGAATTTATGACTTTCCTTTTGGGAAACTGGTAAGACTATCGGCCTGTATTCAGTTGAATTATCTGTGAATTTGGAGGGAATGTCTATTATTTTTAGGATAATGGTAGAGATTTTCAAAATGTGCCCTGAGGAAAAAAAAATCTTTGTGTTGAATCTTTAACAGGAGATAGCAATCTGCAATTGAGTTTACTAATTTCCTTATTATCCTAAGCGGAAACTACATTTATTTACCCGATATTTATTTCCCTCTTCCTTGTTGATATTGTGCCACTAACATTAGGTAAGGAGGAGGGGAACAGGGAGGAATATAATAAAGTAAGAACAACATTTTTTTTACTGATATTACTTGGACAATGAAGGACATGGTAGCTCCATGTTCCGATAGACAATTCCTCCCCCACATTTACTTTAAATACTAGTAACAGCAATTGCCCTTCAAAACAGAGCCTCTTTAATTTTGATAAGATTAGTAAAAGGGATGTGAGTCAGCTGGAGACATGTTTCTCCTGAGATACTTTGTTTCCTGATATATAATTAACCTCAGTAGCCATTATTAAGCCAATGCTAAATTGAATATAATCTTAAGTATTACAGAAACTAATTTATCAAATTATAATAGCTGTTACAGGTCTCCCTTCCAACTAGACTATAATCTCCTAGAGCATCCAGAAGCATGTCTGATTCTAGTAAGGGTTTGTCTGACACAAAATAGACACTGACGTGTAATCGCAAATCAATGACACATTAACATTATTAATTGTAACTGTCATTTTTGTACACATTCCTTTCAGGCAAGAGGAACGAATTATATAAAACCCTGCAGTAACAGACAGATATCATGCCCTCTAGGAATCATCCCCTGAACCCTGAACACTGAGCTAGTGAGGGCCCCCCAACACCTGTGCCTGCTCCTATCCAAGAAACACCAATAGTTCCTGGGACCGAAAAAAGCTGCCCCATTGTTTTCCTCTTGTCCCTCTTTGGGCGTCAGCTCTGTGAGCACAGGCGCTGTGCCCTACTCAGGAATCAGGCACCAGTGGCTGGTAGGAGGTCTGGCACAAAGGAAGTGGGAAATTCCTGGGACTTTTATATCATGATTCCCATTATAAATATTTGATTAATTAAGTGATAGGAAATGTGACATTCACATATTTCCATCCAGAAGTGACATAATAAATATGACATCTACAACACATAAAAGATAAACCCAGCTTTTCCAATTGACTTAAATGTCTGAGGTAACTTTTAAATTGGAGTGCTAATTAGACAAATTAGTAAGTAAACTGAATATCCAGAGCTGAAGCTCCTAAAAGCCAGAGCATTTCTTTACACCTATACAATTACTTAAGAGAAGGGATCTTTGATTAGAAAAAAAAAGCTTTAATTTTAAAATTAAAGTGAAAATACAGATTTCTAGAACTTATGCTAAAATAGAAAAACATAGAGAAGAATAGAGATGAAAGTCAGCGAAGAGAGGACAAAATACACTCTCACTGTGACTTTGTATTCTGTCTCCCCTTGCAGCGTAACGCTACTTTGATCTATGAGAGCTGTGTTTAAATAACGCCAGACTCATAGAAGTGAAATACTTTCATCTTTTTTATTAAGCTTTTATCTTTAAATAAGGATTTCTTTTTTATTTGGGAAATTCCTGGGACTTTTCTATATCATGATTCCTGTTACAATTGCTGCAATTTAATTTTTTAAAAGACTTCCACATAGAAAAAATGAACAGAACTACTTACTGTGCCAACATTGATTTGTTCTTACCTGATTGTAAACATTTTTGTTGCCATAACTTATACATGAAGCAAGTTGTGCATCTGGACACTCACAGGACTTGGAATATTTTTCAAAATTTTGTCCCCAGTCAGCAGGTCCACTGATCAAACCACAGCATTTGAACTGTTTGATGAAAAATAAGTATGAAAAGCACACACCGAAGAAGATAAAAACAGTGTCAATACATTGAATCATATTCTCCTGAAACTATTATTAAGATGTTTCTTATACTAAAATATCATGTATTTTCACCTACCTCTCTGAATGAAGAAGCAAACATGAAGGAATATTCCTTTTTGGTCTTAATATTAGAGAAGGAAAAATAGGTTGCAGTAGCAAAAGTCTGAGGAACTTGGAGAGAAGATGAAAAGCTCCCCTTATAGTTTTTAATGACAAAAGAGGAGCAAAACCAGATCTACTCATCGTAGGTTTTAGGAGAGAATCTCCCAAAGAGCTCACCAGACAGTCAAGAGTGCTTAAAAGACTTTTTGCTCAAAAGAGATGAGAGGTTTTAAAAATGAAATTTCTATCTCATGATCTTTGATCACTTTTGGAGGCTAAGAGAAAAAGGTTGAGAGGCCTCTCCAAAGCCAAAGGCGATGTTCAGTGGGCCTCCCACAAGATTAAATTCCACCTGGACGTCTGCACAAGAGGGAAAGGGGTCCAAATGAGAGCGGAAATTCTTAGAATAATGTCAGAAACATTAAAGCCTAGAATAAACCAAAGCCTGGGGAAACACTGGGGGAATCTGCAGTCAGGTTTAGGGGAGAAAAACAAGGGGGTGGTAAGCCCAATGACTCCGTATACGGTCCTTGCTATTAGATGAAAGACAGAAATATTATTATCCCTCGTCTTGTCCTATTTGCTTCAATAGAATAGCAGTAAACTCTTCATGCAGAAAGGTAGAGCAAAATAGCTGAAGAAAATGGAACCAACACTGGGTGGTTTTCCAGGTTCAGGTGCATTTCGATGACAGAATATTAAACGAGCATCCATTCACTTACTGGGTGACCACATTACCCATGTTACTCAACACTCTCTGTGCCACAGTTTCTTCATCTGTAAAACACAGATAGTAATAGTTGCTAATAATAGTATCAATTTGTAAATTTGTTGTAAAGATAAAAATGAGAAAACCCATGTGACAATATGAAGTGCTTAACCCAGTGGCTGGCTTCTAGAAAGCCTGTGTCAGCTGCTCTGGTTGCTCGTGTTTTGCAGCTGTTGTGAATGCCATTATGCTCTCACTGCACGCAATCTATTCAACATTGATATCAGTAATTTAGATAAAGATATGGAAAATATCTTTTCAGCTCTGTAGCTGATAGAGAACTGGGAGTGACGATTAATACACTGGAGGACAGAATTGAATTCCAAAGAGAGTTCAAAACATAGACTTAAACTAGCAAGTTTAACTGAGGCAGATAGAAAGTCTTGTACCTTTGGCTCAAAGGCTCAATTGTACAAATACAGGGTGGGGCAAAAGTAGTTTTACAGCTGTGAGTATGTGAAACACAGTTTATTCTTGTGTTATTCTTTATTAACTATTGTATTATTGTCCATATAAACAATTGTAAACCCACTTTTGCCTCGCCCTGTCCATACCTCAGCAGGCATTGTTATGACAAAGAGCTGGAGATTTCAGTTGGTCCCAAGTTCAATCAATATTAGCAAAGAGGGCTATCTTGAAATATCTTCCCTTCCTGTTCCCATAGTAGACATCAATAATTGTTCACTCTTTCTTATTAAATAATCTTGAGTAGTAGTCATTGAAATATATACTCCAGACCAAAAAGAACATAAACCCCACTATATGCACTCACAGATCAGTCCACTATCTACCTCAGGATTCCTTAGGGAGGTATAGATAGAGACCTACTTACAGAAGACTAGGAGGGAGGTAGAAGGGCTAAACTTGGCATGCTATCTGGTTACCAGATCAGACGTGGGAGCAGCTGGAGAAGAAGTGGGTCAGAACTTGTTAAAAGAGTTATAACAGCTAGATGAACAAGGCTCTGTGCAGGGAATTGAGACAACAATCTCTAGACAGTTACCACCAAGAATCCACGGGAGCACATTCCACTAGTATGTTAGGAGGGAATTTGTGTAGGAATTCCCTGAAACCTGAAAAGAAAGCCACTTGGTCTCTAGAAATTCTGTCCATGTGTGGTGGAGGCCAGGTCCCTCAGCCAGAGTTTGAGTTTGGATTTTTTTTTTACAAAGAAGCATTAAGAAATAAAGGAAGGAAGGAAAGAAAGAAATGAACCCTAGTGGATAACAGAAAGAGAAAAAACTCAGAATGCACGTTTAAGAAAGAACTGTGGTCCTATGAACACAAGCAACTTCAGATATAGGATAAGTATATAAGAATGAAAGCAATTCAGAATTAGACTACAACAAACAGAACATTGAGAACTCCACTGTTGGCACTGAGACTTGGGACCAGGAACAATGTGCACAAGTGTGACTCAGGACCTAACCCAGAGACCCAATGTTAACCTGTAGTACATTTGGTTCCATGTCAACTACCAGGGAGAATCAAGGACGCTCAGCCCCACCCAATGGAGGAACTGAGTTGCCTAAATTCTTCCTGCTTTAAATCTGGATTAATCTGGGGTTCAGAGTGGGAACAATCTGGAGGGGTGAGGATCAGGGATGCAGCTAGGGGGCAGCTAGATAAAGCACAACACAAAGTTAAACGAGGACTGACACATATCAGGGTTTGGCTCTTAGAAATGATGCTTTAGGCAGAATTTTCATAATCTGGAGTCTATCCAAATAGGAACTGGGAAAAAAAATATCATCTGGTAAATTGCTCAAGAAAGGATGTCTTCAAAGAAAAAGTTGCAATGTATAAAACTATCAGTAGATTTTTTTTTTTTTTTACTTCTGAAACTCCAGAAGGAAGAGCTAGTACTAAGTGATACAAATTCTAGAGAGGCAGATTTTGTTTCAAATTAAGAAAGAACACACTAATGATCAGACTTGGATATAACTGAGAGGTGTGGTTGAAAGGAGCTCCACAGAGTAAGTAATATTTCAGCCAAGCTTCAAAGTACATGCAATATTTGAAAAGAAAGAGAAGAGTGGTAAGTACATTCTAAAGATGAGGAACAATGCAAGGAAAGAAAGGTGGAATTGTTTAAAGCATCCCGAGGAGACAAACCTAGCTGGATTAGAGTGTTTGCATTATGGAGCCATACTTTCAGAAATCTAAAATATTAGGTAGGAGCCAGACAGCAAATACTTTCAATGCTTGCCCAAGTTTTGACTTTACCCGAAAGATAGCAAAGCAGTTTAAATAAATACACAAACAAGCTAAGTAACGTAGTTTTCGGACCATAAGACACACCTAGGTTTTGGAGAAGGAAAATAGGAAAAAAAATTTGAAGCAAAAAATGTGGTAAAATATTTCATAACATAAATAACATAATATTTCAGCAATGTAAATGTGAACAGAACTCAACAGCAGCATTAGCAACCATTATTCCTCCCAAATTTGTGTGTGTGTGTGTGTGGGGGGGATGTGCATCTTATGATCCAAAAAATACAGTAACTAACTAATGAGGGTCTTGCGTACTTATTAAAAAGTGTTAACTAGTCAGATCCAGGTTCAAATTCCAACCCTATCATTTATTAGCTGTCAGACCTTTCTAAGCCCTAATCTCCTCACCTGTCAAATGGGGATAATGAGAATAATTATATTAACCACCTCATAGGGTTGAGATTTAAGTGAGCTACTAAATGTAAAGCCTGGTACTTAATGAGAACTGCTGTAATTATCTTTATGAGAGAGGAAACAGTCATGGCGAGAGAAAGGGGGTGGGGGTGGAGAGAGGAGAGACTGACTCTCCAAACTCCCTAAACATACTATAAATATTAAAACAATGATTAATTTGGTCCAACTGAGGCTTAATCTGTCATAAACATATCTTAATCTCTGTCCTTCTAAACTGCTTTAGAACTTTGTAAGATGCTGGAAAAAAATAGAAATATTATTGGATGTTCCTTATTGCATTGCAACAGAATAAGCAGTCAAAATCTGCAAAATGGAAATATTTTTTAACCTTTAAGGAATCCATCTGTTAAAAATTAAGTAAACACAGAAGAACTATGTGTAACTCCCCAAATGACCTACAAATTCTAATTACCTCTTCTTGAAATTCACTCAAGGTTTTCTGGAATACTTCTGCATTTTCAGTTGTTGCACTCAAAAGCTCTACATTTTTATGGAGAGTCTCATTCAGAATTTTCTCAGACTGAAAATTAAAAAATATCATTAATTTTTTCATGCCAGAAGGTAGTATATCTATTTTTCAGACTTTTCCAGAATTATCAAATGCCATCTGTATACACACCTCAGATCTGAAGGCAGCTCCTAGGATACCTGCTGCCACCTGAAGGAGCAGGATCAAAAACAAGCCTATGAAAAACTGAAAAAACAAAAGACAAAAAGGAATATATGTTATCCCCAGTGCATTCAGTAACACCTTGGAACATTTCAGCATGATGTCTCTTTCTGCAGTCTGGAGCATATTACAATTTGAAGTAGTAACCACACTCTTTATTTATTCTACCCTTTGCCCTAAGAAGCAAATTTTGGAACCATTACTACTCAGAAATATTTGCTCCAAAGACTGACCATAGAAAGTAGTTAAAAAGAAAATTTATTTATAGAATTGTAGGCATCAGTGTGATGTTGAATGGGAAGTTTAAAAACTTAGATGAAATTATCTGAATATTATCTTTGTCCTCTTTTTTCATCAAACACAAAGTTCAGAACAAACTTCAGAACTGACTGCAAAACAATGGTTCTGCCACTATCAGAATCACTGGGGTGTTGTGATCAGTACAGATTCCTGAAACCTGCCTCAGATTGATGAAATCATAATTTTGGAGAATACAGCCCACAAACTAATTTTTTTTAAGCAAACTCTTCAAGTAATTAAATTCTCAATTGCAAATGAGGCCTTAGTAATCTAAAAGCAATCACTATGAATGATAATAGTGGTTAAAACTCTGTCCCTATTTTCCCTCATAATAAGCAAACACTTAACAAGTATTTTTTTCAGGGACTGACACAATACCTATTTTATGAGAGAAACAAGTTTAGGTGAACTCTGATAAACTTTTATGTCAGATTTATATCTAAGGGATACTTAATGTTTTTCCTATATTCATTTTTTTAAATTATTCTATTGTTGTTCAATTACAGTTGTCTCCATTTTCCCCCCACCCCAGCCAAACCCACTCCCCTCCCTTGCTTTCATCCTCCCCCTTGGTTTTATCCATGTGTCCTTTATAGTAGTTCCTGGAAACACTTCTCACCACTCTCCCCTCTGCCCTCCCCTCTGGTTATTGTTAGATTGTTCTTAATTTCAATGTCTTTGGTTATATTTTGTTTGCTTTTTTCTTTTGCTGATTATGTTCCAGTTAAAGGTGAGATTGTATGGTATTTATCCCTCACTGCCTGGCTTATTTCATTCTTTAAAAAAAATATTTTCATTGTTGTTCAGCTACAGTTATCCCCCTTTTTCCCCATTGCTCTCCCCTGCCCTAATCACCACCCCCACCTACATTCAACCCCTCCCCCATTATCCTTGTTCACAGATTCTTTATGCGTGTTCCTTGTCTTGACCCTTCCCCTTCTTTCCCATTATCCCCTTCCACCTCCCCGCTGGTCACTGTCAGTTTGTTCTTTGTTTCAAAGTCTCTGGATATATTTTGCTCACTTGTTTTGTTTATTAGGTTATACTTATAGGTGAGATCATACAGTATTTGTCTTTCACTGCCTGGCTTATTTCACTTAGCATAATGCTCTCCAGCATTCCATCCATGTTATTGGGAAGGGTAGGAGCTCCTTCTTTCTTTCTGCTTTGTAGTATTCCATTGTGTAAATGTACCACATTTTTTGAATCACTCATTTACTAATGGGTGCTAAGGCTGTTTCCAGCCCTTGGCTATTGTAAATAACACTGCCATTACCACTGGCAGTGCACAAGTTCTTTTGAATTGGCGTTTCAGGGTTTTTAGGGTATAATCCCAGCAGTGAAATTGCTGGGTCAAAAGGCAGGCCATCATAAACAAATCAACAAACAAGTGCTGGCAAGGTTGTGGAGAAAAGGGAACCCTAGTGCACTGTTGGGAATGCAGACTGGTGCAGGCACTGTGGAAAACAGTATGGAATTTCCTCAGAAAACTAAAAATGGAACTGTATATCCATATTATTCTATATATTATAAAAGTGAAGTCTTTGGGTTATCCCAACCCAATCCATCTTCCTTGACGCTTTCGAAGTAACAGATATGATTATCTTACTTCCTTACAATTTTTTTTACCATGAAATATGATTTTTGCCACAGTACATATTCAGACCCATCTCCTATCATTTGCTAAAAATAGCCTCTGCCACTCCAGCCATACCCAAGCCCCTGCCAAATAGGCAGGTTTCCTAGCCCCCCCCCCCCACCCTGCTGAAAGCTTATCACAACCTCACCTGCACAAACACCTTATTCACTTCTGGTTCTGCCTTGAAGTTCCCTCCTATATCCTTCATGGGCCATTTTCTTCATGGGCCACTCCCACTGTAGCTAATCATTTATTTGCCTGTCTTCCTTAATGGATTCTAATGGTCTCAACATCTCTGCATTGTTTAGTTCATGTAGCAGGTACTCAGTAATAGCGAATAAATGAAGGCTAAAATCTGACTTCTCTCAGGGTAGCCTCTATTCTAAGCTAAACATATCAGCTTCCACATCAACCCCTATAAATAGAAGTTAGAGTGGCATCAGTCTTGGCAAGTCCTTTTGACAGACAGTGGGGATGGGCGTTGGGATTTGCCTGAGAAACTCACCAGCAGAAGCATGCAGCGGCTCTCCTTTATGGCACCACAGCATCCCAGGAACCCCAGAACCATGATGGTCGCGCCGACAGCAATCAAGATATTCACACCAACATAGGGGTTGATGCCAGATTCCCCACCACTGAGAAGCTGAAAACAGATGAGAAAACAGAAAAATCATTTTCCTTGCTGTTTTTTATTCAACAGAAATCCACCGGGTACCTACTATGTTCCAAGCCCTGTTTCAGGACCTTGAGATACTTTAGTGATCTAAACCAGCAAAAATGTCTGCCCTCGGTGAGCTTACATTCTATTAAGATGTAACTTGTCTGAATAATGTTTCCAACTTTGTATTTTTCTAAGGTGATATATTGGATATTGGATGGGAGCAATGTAATAGGCTTTTAAAACACCAATTATTTTGAATTTAGAAGATGTACTTGCATACATGATGGGCTCTTTGGTTTGTATATTTTGTGTTTTGTACATAAGAGTAATATTGTAATGCATGTGTTTTATGGTAATTAAGTTAATTATAAAGCTCAAGTTCCTCAAACTAGTGACAGACCCAACAATATGAATGAACTTCAAAAACATTATGTTGAGTTAAGTAGGCCATATTCAACAGAGTGGTTGCTGTATGATCCCATTTATATGATGATCAAGAATAGGTCAGTCTAAGCCACGGTGACAGAAGTCAGAGCAGGGCTTGATCTCTAGCTTGGAAGGAGGGAAAGGAGGAACTGACTGCAAAGCAATGAGGGAACATTTATGGGTTAATAAAATCCTTTATATATTGATCATAATGGTAATTTCATAGACCTAGGCATTTGCCAAAACAAACAAAAAATTTAAAATAAGAAAAAATAGTCTAGTGCCTGAAATTCTATGTCAATTCTATCTCCGTGTTCCCAGAAGATATAGTCCATGGAGTCATCCAGAAACTCTTCATTTTGCCTGACTGTTAAGTAATGAGATATTGAGGGAAAATTCATAGGGCCCTTTGTGGTGGGTGAGTTATACAACCTGCATAATTAATTTCTTCTTCCCCACACATACCCTTCTTCACCTTCATAGCACCTAGCCTCAATCTACCACTTGTCCTCTAGATATATCCAGAAGTACATAATAATCCAAAAGTGAAACCTTGTGCTGGTGTTATACTTGAGTGCCACAAGTAGCCCATCTTTCTTGTAAAACCTCTATCTGTTTCTATTTCTATTTCTATTTCTATTTCTAGTCTAGGTAGAGCATTAGTTCTTATACTAACTCAGAGACTCTTCTTCTAGAATCTTCTACATATCATTGTAGTTCAGCTCCCTTACAGGAAATACCAAAACAAACAAACAAACAAACAAACAAACAAAAAACCACCACTGTGAACGATCTTTACATTTTAAATGACATTTGAAAGCAATCCATAGTCTAGAAGAAACCTTTATTGGACAATCAGTAGGAAAGAATGTGCTAAAGTTGTCAAAGCATTGGAACGAAGATCTGTATTCCAGCAGGTCCTACTGTATAACTCAGTTTCTATTACTGAAATGGTCAAACTAACCCTGCTGGGCCCCAGTTTCCCATTTATAAAGAGAATTAGGTCAGCCTCTATGATATCTAAGGCCTCTTTTGTCTCTAAGAGTCTGTGCTTACAGATTATGTTTCAATTTACACATTTAGAATCCTTTCCACTGACATATGTCCTAAAAATATTTTGTTCATTTTTCATGTTTTATGTTTGATTGTTGTTTATTTATTTGTTAGGATTGGAGCTAAGAAATCAGTTTTGTTGATAAGCAGCCATGGTATCTGGGTCAGACAGAAAATAACAAAAAAAAATAGCATTAGGAAACCCACTCTACCCACTCCCCATCAAATACTGCTTCACCAGAATGCTGTGGCCAGCATAGGCAAATCCTAGCAGGGGTGTTGAACCTTTTGGCATCTCTGGGCCACACTGGAAGAAGAGTTGTCTTGGGCCACACATAGATACACTGCAACACATAATCAAAAAAATCTCATAATGTATTAAATAAATTTAGTTTTGTGTTGGGCTGCACTCATGGCCATCCTGAGTGGCATGCAGCCTGTGGGCCACAGGTTGGACACCCCTGCAAGGCATCTGAAAGGGTTGAAGCCTCTCAGAACTTTGTATCCTGGCCAGTATGGCTCAGCTAGTTGGGCACCATCTTGTAAGCTGAAAGGTGGCTGGTTTGAATCCCTGTCAGGGCACATGCCTGGGTTGTAGGTTCAGTCCCCAGTAGGGGCGTGTGTAAGAGGCAACCAGATCAGTGTTTTTCCCTCCCATTGATGTTTTCCTCCTTCTCTTTCTTCCTCCCTGCCCCTTTCTCTAAAATCAACAAAAGAGAGAAAAAAAACAACTTTGCTTAGCTCAGACGGAAAAATAATAGGTCAAGTATCTACAAGTGAGACCTGGATGATGTGGCCAGCACTTATTCTGCCAGCTAATGAAGCACTTCTATCTGACCTGGGCAGATGGCCCACAACCAAAGACTAGTCAGAAAGCAGTGTGTTGGCTTGAGGGTCTCCATTATAAGTCCAGCCTAACAAGTGTCTTTTCTTACTCAGAAAAGAAGTAGAAATCTGAGTTCAAGTGTTTGTTATAGGGGAGGGGCAACTGAGTGCTAAAAGCTGTCTTGGATGAACAGTATCTGAGTGTGTCTTGGAAAAAGGGGAGAATTTGTAAAGAAAGAGGAAGAGCTGAACCTGAAAGAAGGCTCAGGGTCCTCTTTGGATTCTAAGTGATCTCTTGGGTCAAGGATGGCTGGCTGCCCCTATGCTTTGCCTCACAATGTTGAGTTTATCCTGAAGGAGAACAAAGCATACCTAGGAAACATTTTAGTGCAAAGAGATAAGAGATGTTCACATACACCTCCCTGACATCCCTCTTTTCAGTGTTTATGCTCATGTTTCTCCTTCCAAAATTGCTACTACTTTTTTCTGCTAGTAAAATTCAGTTCTTTGCAAAGCCTGGATTCTTTATCCCTTATAAATATAAATATAAATAATATATAAATCAAGATAAATATAAATATAAATCATATTTATAAATATATAAATATATTTATAAATATATTTATATTTATAAATATAAATAAATATAAATATAAAAAAATATAAATATATTTATAAATATAAATATAAATATAAATATATATTTAAATATAAATATAAATATAAATATAAATATAAAGATAAATATAAATCAAGCCAATTTCACATAAGTCAAGCTGGTTAATACTGTCCTGGCAGACACTGACAACAAAGTTAGAAGCTGACAGAGCACAAGAGCTAAAATATGACTAAAGATGCTATCTAGCTCTACTAATTTATTCTTATTCCCAGATGTGGAGTAACACCCTCTCAGGGACAACAGTCCTCTTGTACGATATTCAATGTGGGTAATTTCTGAATAAACTGAACACCAAATTTGTTTACCAGAAACACTGGGGGAAAAGAAACAGTTCCCATATCAACTAGAAAAAATAAGCAATAAATAAAATAAAATAATGCAGGCTGTACATACATCTTAAAAAGGCCATAGGTGGCTATTAATCTCTGTATTTAATTTGAGTCCCAATGTCAGACATCAGTTTCTAGACAACAGAGATTCCATACATCTTCAAATACCATTGACAGGCTCAAATCCAAAAGACATTAGGAAGTCACATCAGCTTAAAACAATAAATGAAATCCTGATGGACTAAGATGTTAGCAACTAGTTGCCTTACCTGTCCCTCACCCAATTTCTTCATCACAGTGAGACACAGAATGAGGAGGCTGTTAATTCCCATTGGGATTCTCTGGGTTCTCAATGGAAGAAAGCATGATTTTAAAAGAGAAGAAATAAAAGTAAAAGAAGGAGGGAAGGGAGGGAGGGGAGGAGGGAGGAAGGAAGGAAGGGAGGAAGGAAGGAAGGGAGGAAAAAGCCACCCATTCAGAACAGGTGGTCATTTTCTTTTAATGTTTGTCTCAACTAGGCTATGTCCAAAGGCATTTAGCTGCATCATAGTATAATTAGTTTCAATAGATAATGCATTACCTGTACAGTATAAGGAATATAAGTCAATAATACTGTAATAACTATGTATGGGGTATTAGACTTACTGGGGGATCACTTCATAATTTATATAAGTGTCTACCCACTACACCATACACCTGAAACTAATATAATATTGAATGTCAAATGCAACTGAAAAATTTAAAAATAAAAGTTAATTTTTAAAAATGCATTAACCTTAATTGCCAGCTTAATAATAACTTAATAATTATCAAATAAGAATCAGCATTCTTTTTAGAAAAAGTTTTTGGGAAAATACTTGGGAAAGGCCCTAGCACTAGGTAATGTGATCCTGAGTAGTGGCAGGAACTCAGACGACAAAGAGCAAGAAAACTGTGCTGTGTGCAGTAGGAAAAGTCATTTGAAGTGGAGTGTACCTGAAAAGAAGGCAGAGAGAAGAATGGAAGCAGGAGGGCCAGGAAATGGTGCCAGGTGTGAGGCTGGGTAAAACTAACAGAACGACGCTCCCACACCCTCACCCTTATTCCCCACACACAGTCCTTCCACATTTGCAACACTGATGTGAAACAGAAACAGCGCATGTGGAATCCAAAGACTGGAGCCAGAACCAACTATATGAACTAAACATCCTCCAGGCCTGTGGAAGTCTTGGTAAGAGCTTTACCACAGGACATGGAAGGTGTATGGTGGTGGGAAGCGGGTCATGCTAATCCTACTTAGATAGCAGGAAGCTGGAGATCCCCAGCCAGCTGCAGAGTTACACCCAGGTGACCAGCCTCTTACTGTCATAAGGGGTTACCCTCATTGCCAATTGCTGCAGGTTATGACCAACTATCTTTGTATATTGTTGCCTTTAAAACAGATTCAAAATCTTCTCTAAGAGAACTTCTCACCTTCTTTCCTTTTGAACCATCATCCCATCTTGGGATCAGCCAAGTTATTGCCAATACAGTATACTACAAAAATCATTCTTGGTCTGGAAGAAAGGTAGTCTGTATCCTCCAGCTACACGTTAGGCTTGTCCTAAGCTAATAAATTTTCAGTTTGGCCCCTTCCCACATCCACTTTCATTGTGATCTTCCTGCTTTTGCAATAGCACCTTCTCCATTTTTCAGGATTGACCCATGCCCAGTATGGTGCCAGGCACATAGTGAAGATCTTTGATCAATTAAATTGAACTAAATAATAAAATCACATACCAATGCAAAAACCATATGAGGCAGGTAAGGAAAATGCTGTAGAAATATTTATTATTATTGTCATTACTTTGATCATTATAAGAAAAATAAACTACTTTGGGATCAGAGCAGCTTGTACAATATTTATTTATTTACCTGTTGACCATCTTTGCTCACTCGTATCCAAATTGACACTGCCAGGATGAAAATACCACATAGCTGTAGGAAAAGAAAACATATATATTAGAGTACAACTAAGATAAACTGCAACTCTAATTCCACATACCCCTAGCATTCTGGTTAAAATGATCTATCATTAGTTACACCATTACTACCTAAAAGACATAAATGAGGCATATTCAAGAGCAGGTAAGTGCTAAAATGGTCCATCGAAATTGCTAAATTCAGTAAGAATAGTCTGTTTCCCATTTGCAGTCCATTCATAGCTCTAGGATAAGAAATCATCTCCACTATGGGGGAGGGGAAAGATGATTTTCCATGTTTCAACTCTAACTCAGTGTTTTAGCTAGATTTTTAATATACAAGAGATAAGTCACAACTGTTTAAAGACAAAATAGCCTTATTAGGCCTCTCAGTTTGTCTTTGAGAAGCTGTCTTACACCAAAAGAAAGAGAATAACCAATTACCAAATATTCCTTCAAGATCCAAGAAGCAAGAAGTTGGGAAAGACAGGGAAAAGTAGAACATCTGACAAAATTTGCAGTTAAGCAACAAGAGTTCATAGCACTTTTTGTACCTAAAGAAACTCTTTTAAAATAAGCTTTTAGGTAGTAAGCTTGCCCAGAGAAGAGGAACAATGAGAACAGTGCTTAAAGTCTTAAATTCCTTTAATGACTTTACCAGATTATTTAATTTGGACCAAGGCCAACACATAAAATGTGAAACACATTTTACTTTCATGTAAGGAAAACCCATGTCTTTTAGGGTTTTTTTTTAAAGACATATATGTTGTGGCCTCAAAAAAGAAATCAAAGATCTACTATTAGACAGAGATGTTGAGAACAAGCTTGGTAACATACCCTACACAGCAGGCCTTGGAGGACTTTCTAGATTTTTCTGGCCTTATGGTACCAGAGTCCTCTAAAGCCCAGTGACCTCACAGCATCATTGCTTTTATGCACAGTTGAGCCAATATGTGTGGACTCCCTAAACAGCAGTTTCATTTTTAATGGCTTCTCATTAAGTTTGCCATGGAAGTTGAGTCAAGGGCTTTGTTGAGAAATAGGGAGTGCCATGAGGAGCTAAACAACCACAAAATCTGCATTCCCTAAAAGATTTCAAAAATCACCTAGGTTTAAACCCTTCATTTCAGATAAAGAAACTAGAACCCCTGACAGACAGCAATCATGTTGTGAAAATCCAGCACTACTTCTATTCCAGTCCTGCCTCTACCACCTGCTTCTACTCCTACAAAATAAGGAATGCAATGGAAAACCAAAGCTGTTTATCAAATCACCAAATAACCTGTATAATTTAATTATCTTATGGGCATACATATACACACACTATAAAATACAAACCATTGGAAAAACAGCTTTAGAGCCTGAAAGCCCTCCTGATTTCCTGTTCATTTTGACTAATTCTAATTTCATTTGCCGATAAAAATATTCATTTTAGCAGTTTTTTGTTAATAAAGAAGTGTGAAAGAATTTGTGTCAAATGATGATGAGACTCTGGGATTTTCAGTAATTTTATAGCAGCTGGATTTGATTTGTTATTTGATTTGTTCACTGATATTTTCTCCTTTTCTTCTTCCACAGGAAGATTTACATTGATTATCTTAATAGTTGCTCTGGCTTTTAGCTTTAACTAAAAATAGTATTAATTATCTAAATAAATATTATAATTACCATCCTTAAACTTACTGATGAAACTACTGAGGAAACTTTAAGAATTCTTACAAACTAAAAGTGTAGTATTGTTTAAACCCTTACTTTTTTGTTTGTTTCTATGTGACTTTTCAGTTGACTTCTTCAATGTATCTAGACATTGAATTATTCAGAAACCTTATGAAATAGACCGTATTTCCCCCTCGAATTATAACTTTCAGTCTTCTCAGCCACTGAAAGTTATCAGTAACATTAATATTTAAAAAAAGGATATCAAAACAATGAGATACCACTATACACCCATCAGAACAGCCAAAATCTGGATCACTGACAACCCCAAATGCTGAGAAGGTTGTGAAAGAACAAGAAATCTCATTCATGGCTACTGAGGTACCAAATGGTGCAGCCACCTCAGGAGATATTTGGCAGTTTCTCACAAACTATATATACTCTCATCACATGAACCAGCAACATATAGTGATCCTTGGAATTTACCCAAAGGAGTTGAAAACTTACATACACACAAAAACCTGCCCAGGGATATTTATAGCAGCTTCATTCATAATTGCTAAAACTTAGCAGGCACCAAGATGTCCTTCAGCAGATGAATGGATAAATAAACTGTGGTACATCCAGACAATGGAATATTATTCAAGGCTAAAAAGAAATGACTATCAAACCATGAAAGAATATGAAGGAAAATGAAATCCATATTACTAAGTGAAAGAAGCCAATCTGAAAATACTATACACTATATAATTCCAACTACACACATTCTGGAAAGGGCAAAACTGTGGAGTCAGTAAAAAGATCAGGGATTGTTGGAGGGGAAACAAAAAGAATGGGCAGAGCACAGGGGATTTTAGGATGGTGAAAATACTCTAAATAATAATATAATCATGGATACATGTCAAGGTCATTATACATTTGTCCAAACCCATGGAATGTACAACACCAAGAGTGAACCCCAATATAAACTATGGTATTTGAGTGATGATGATGAGTCAGCGTTGGTTCATCAACTGTAACAAACTTACCGCTCTTGCAAGTGATACTGATGATGGGGGGAAGCTGTGCATGTGTGGGGACCAGGATGTATGGGAAGTCTCTGGACCTTCCTCTCTATTTTGCTGTGGACCTAAAACTGCTCCAACAAATTAAAGGCTTTTTAAAGTAGAAAGTGTATTTCAGGAGTCAAGAATATTTTGAAGTCTGAAGTCAATCTTACAATTAGATAAATGTTCTCAGGGATTTTGAAGCTGACCAAACTAGCACCTCCATCCCTTATTCAAACTTCATCATCAAAACAAAAGAAACAGATGTTTAAAATATATCATTTTCATCTTACTGAAGAAATTCATATGTAAAAATCAGAGCCTTAATGACATGAAATCATTCATGAATTTGTAAATTTATTTATATTTATGGGCTTTAAAGTAATTTAAGATTTTCTGTCAAGAACAATCATTCTAGAGTCATGATTGATACTAATCTATTTTATTCCAGTTTGTATTTATGGGTTTGTTCCCTGATCTTTTTATACAGTTTTAAAAAATTGGGAGTATAAATTAAGAAAAAAATGTCAAGCTCTGTCCTTCTTTCTGCTGATAAGGTGGTAAAAAGAAATGGGCTGACCTATCGGGCCCCAGGTCAGCCCGCAGTGGGCACTGCAGAACTGACTAAGTCTACTCCCACCCCCACCCCACCCCCCAGTGAGTCATCGTGGTTGTCACTCAGCTCTCATGGGACATCTTTCTATTCATGGAATCAGGATGCTTATTGGTCTGCGCCAGCATGCTAAGAAATTTTGATATTTGTTTATGATCATGCTATGGACTAAATTATATCCCCTCTAAATTGGGATGTTGAAACCCTAACTCTAAATGTGACTGTATTTTGAGGTAGGGCTTTTAGGAGGTAATTAAAGTTAAATGAGATCGTAAGGGCAAGGTCCTAATCCCATATGATTGGTGACCTTATAACAACAGGAAGAGAAAGAGAGAGGGGGGATGAGAGAGAGAGAAAGAGAGAGAGAGAGAAAGAGAGAATCTTTTCCTTTGTACATATACAGGGCAGAGAAGCTATGTGATAACACAGCAAGAGGAAGCCATTTGCAAACCAGGAAGAGAGTTCTGACCAGAAACCAAATTAGTAGGCACCTTGACCTTGGACTTCCAGCCTCCAGAACTGTGAAAAATGTATCTCTGTTGTTTAACCTCCCAACTTTGTGCTATTTTGTTACAGCTGCCCAAGCAGACTAAGGCAGGGTAGGAGGAAAATGGGAAGCACCATCCCGGACACAAGTGACATAGAACAAGCTGCCTTGTCCTCTTTTGGGTAATGTGTCCTCCAGTCATTCCACCCCCTGCCCCTCAATTCTGTCTTCAGATTTGGGTGTTTATCAAAGTGTTTTTGAAAAGTGTCAAAAATGGAAGAAAGCACATAGTTCTATGCTAGGAGGAAAAATGTACTGTGAGCTATCATCACTGGTCCAAACAAAATAGACACTGTTTAGATAAACTCAGGGGAAAACTTCCCATGCTCCTCCTGGGAGTTTACAAACAAGTAAAGAAATACTGAAGTGGATCACTTGGGCAACTGCAAGATTTGTTTTTATGATAACCCAGAACACAAGTGATCATGAGTGAAGCACTAATGTTTTGGGACAGTACTACTGTTGTTAATTTTCAAGCATCCTCTTTTATTAAACATTTACTCAAAAGTCTAGTTTAATTGCATTGTGGTAAGATGACATAGCCTATGAAATCATTGCTTGTGAGAATTTTTCATATTATTATCTTCCTTCACCTCATACATCTCTTTTTGATTTTCCTCTGGAAGAGCTTCTCAATTTGGGATTCTGTATTACTGTCTCCATGTAATGTGATTTCTAGGATGGATTTTAATTCTATCACTGTGTGTCTGGTTTACTTGAAGTACTTCGTTGTTTTATCCATTTCCCTTTGCATCTCATCCTATGGTTTTCCAGTTAACTTTATCTTCCCTTGTGACCTCCAGCCACCCCTTCACGGGGGGTCATTTTCTGGCATTGGGCAGTGGAGGCAAATTTCCTGGTACTTTTTTTTCCGGCTGCTGCAGAGTTTCTCTCAGGGGTGTGAGCTTGTCCTCTAAGGCTTCAGGGTGACATTTCCTTTCATTGTTTCATTGGTGGTTTTTTTTAGAACTTATGCTGGGTTTTCCTTTATTCATTCTTTACTGAGACCTATTCTGATTTCATACTAATTTGCCTTGCTTTCTAACAACAGCGGTATGTCAATTCTCAGATCTGGTAGAGGGGAGGTTGCCATGCATTTTCTCTACAGAAATGGCCAAATGCAGCTCTGATTTACAGAGAGAGCCCCCCAGCCTTCACACAGTACCTGATTTTCTGATGCTCTGAACCAGTGATTTTCAACCTTCCGCATCTCGTGGCACATATAAACTAATTACTAAAGTTCTGTGGCACACCAAAAAAGAATTTTTTTCTGATATGACAAAAAATTGGTATAATTTTGATTCATTTACACCAAGAACTTATTGTTGTGTCGGCTGTTATCATTTTTTTATTTGACAGTCTAAGGGAAAACAGGTCAGTTCCCAGAACTAAACATTCGGGTATTGCATGTTTGAAAACGTCTTGTGGCACACCACCCTGCCTGCCCCGGCACACTGGTTGAAAATCGGTGCTCTAAACCAGTGCAGCAAATTAAACAATTCTTACCAGACTCTGCTATTATGGTTTCTCTGTGTTCCCCAAATGAATGACATTTATTGCATCAATGCATGGTAAGTACGCAGTGAAGTATCCCTATCGTCGTATTAATATGTATCTCCTAAACCAGAGCCAAGCACCCACTATAACTGCTGCAAATTTTAATTTCAAATATCTCCAAATGTAAGGGAAACAAATCAAGCACATTTTCGTCTGACACAGATAGGCCTGGGTAAGCATGCCTCAGGTTATCTTTCCTGCACTGGAGTATAAAATCACTGAAATTCACATAGCTTCGAAATACGTAAACAGAGATGAATGTTCAGCATTTGATTAGCATCCTAATATTTCTGAATGACAAAATGATGCACATTCACGAATGTTTTCATCACTTGGTGGTTTGTTTCAAAGTACGACCACCATCGAGTAATACCTGCAGACCTGTGTGTACATTTGCAGGGCCTGGAGCAAGAATACAAATCACAAACCACAGACCCTTGGTCTCTATATGGAGGAGTTATAACTCAAGGTGATAAACATATACATAATGTGTTCTATCTTCCTACCTTGACAAAGAACCTTCTTAATGGCCTGGAGACAAGGTTTGATTTAGAATTCTCATAGTCTACTACCAGAGGGGTGACATGGGGACAGCCAGCCCAGGCCCCCATCCCTCACTTCTGGCTCTGTCTTGAAGTCTGAGGGATGTAATGGAATGGGTATGGATACCTCAGCCTCCAGCCAGGTCTGTTTACAACCTGTTCTCCTTCCTGGCAGAGAGCTTCTTCTTGATCACACCTGGAGAAGGCCATATAGATACTGGAAACAGGCTTGGGGCAATTTGGATAGAGAAACTGTGGGCCCCACATACTCAAAGTGGAGGCCAGATTCAAAGTGAGCATATTCCTCTATCCCCATGGATTTCTTGCCCCATGAGGCCAAAGTAAGATCAGAGTAGTGCTAAAATTATACTTAAGTTTCTAAAGCCCACAATGTATAAAATACTATCACACCAGATTCCAATACTTTTAAATTAAAAGGTGGTATGATGGTTGGACTTGGGAAAAATAGCATTCATTGACTACGATTGTATGTCAGGCCTTGCTTACAGGCTTTCATAGGGGATCTCAGTGCGTCTGCACAATTAATCCAGCCCAGTAAAATTACCGTCCTCATTTCACAAATGCAGAGACTAGGGCATGGAAAAGTCAAGCAACATGTTCTGGGCCACAAAGCAATATGAAGAGAATTCAGGATTTGAATCTGCCTGCCTGTTTACAAAACATACTTTCTTTCCATTCCTTTAGTTTATGATAGAAGAATTTCTGCCTTACAACTCTTGACCTCTTATTTCCCCCTCTGTTTCAAAATCCAACATTGGAATTCTTCATTCCTATGCATGCTGGTTTTATACTTTTGTCTCATAAAAATGCTTACACAATGTGAACAGAAGTGTCTGTTTCTTAAACATTTATTTAGTGTTATTCTTAGTTCTTTACATGAGTCAAATCACTTAGTCTTCATGACAACCCCATGGGGTAGATACCAGTGCTATCCCCAGTTTTACAGATGAGGAACAGACACTATGGCAGAAACAGGTTAACTCATTTCCCCCAGGTCTCACATCTAGTGATGAAGGAGCTGAGGTTCAGCCCAAGCCTCAACCACTGGCTCCAAGGCCTTTTGTCATCGTTACACTTCCACACTGAGTGCATAGTGGCAGGCAGCTACTGTATTTACCAAGCTCACACATTGCTGCCCTAGTCAAATCTTTATCTTGAGGGATTTCATCAGCTGACAGAATGAAATATAATTGTACCTTATTTTTTAATGTAGCTCTATCTCCTAGTGATGTCTGCTCTGCATCAACTCTTTTAATTGCTCTCAGAACATCTAATCTAGAGACTCAGGCACCACATAAAATACAATGATGAACATCAAAATGCTGGTTTTGGACACCATCCAAATTCCAACTTCCTTCTGCCCTCTTCAAACTGCCTCATGCATTGGCTTCATTCACTCCCTGATATATTTGCCTTTGCACCTTGGTTCCTCCTTCTCACCTCACCTCACTTGCCATTAGCGCCGTTCCTTCACTCTGCTTTCCTACAAGGAGAGCTGGCCATGCCACAGCTCCGCCTTTGGCAGTTGTTCCATTGCACACACGGGCCGAAGGCCCCATGTTGCCCGCTTCTCCAGGCTCCTAAGACACCCCAAGCATCTACTGTACTCTTAAGCCTGACCTATCTGAGAGGAGCATAAGAAAATGTGGGCAGATCCTCTGTTCTGACACAAGACTGGGGGAAATAGGTTTTGTACCCATAATTTGCCTATTATCTGCAGCATCTCCAATTCACTCTAACTTGCATCAACCTCTAGCATGAATGATTAGAAGTGATATTCACTTTCATATGTTTTTCTTCCATTACTAATTCTAACAAATGGAAATCACTGAATATTTATGTGGCATATCTCAAGTTCTCTCACAAAAGAAACCAATATGTTTAACTTAAATGACCATATGCATATCTTACAGATATTTCAACATCTGTCTCTACTTTGCAAAGGCTTAGTTTTGCAAGTTACACCAGAAAGAATGCATTTGAAAACATACGCTCATGGATATCTACAATGAAACCACATCAGAGGGACCGTTAAAATTTTGCTTAAGTAAACATTAGAAATGTGACAAATTGCTAATTTCCTATGAAGGATTGTAAAATTCTGAGAACTCTGGGTTGTGGGTGGAGGGAAGGGTAGAGAGAGGAGCAGCTCCTTAACCCCAGAAGCTGAGCCAGCTGTCTAGATTTCAAATAAAAGGGTGTCACCTGTTGGCCAAGAAGTTATCATTGGTCTTTACAGCTGTTGCTCTTGCCCAAATACTCCACTTCACGAGGCTCATATGGAGACTGCAGATCCCACCACTATGCTAATGATAAGGACAAGGCCTTTAGCCCAGAGAAGTTAGACATATTTAACCTGAATCTCCAGCATGAGATTTTGTCTTCATTGTCAGAAAACCATAGAAATGATGGAAACCACAAAATAATCAGAGGTTCCCAAAAAAGCAGTAACAATGCCAAGGAATAGTATGACACAGATATATACAACTATCTTTGAACTCTAATTGTAAATAATCCTGAACCTACCCCTTTCTTCGACTTATAGTTGTGGTTCAAAGTTCAAATCTATTCCAAATTCCTGCTTACCCATTTAATAAAACACTGACCTGTGATATATTATTCACTTTTTATGTTGTATTTTAACAGTTTTATAATTTCATAATGAGGATTGCTGCTGGTTTGGGTACTTTGAGACACGTTATTAAAATAGGAGCTATGCATTTATTAGCATATTCATTTGCTGGGTTTTTTATGGGCCATATATACTCTGTATCATAAAAAGACAATGGTTACAGTTTTTTAGAAGAGTATCAGGGCTTTTTGGAGAAAGAGCTGAGTCCAGGTCTGGGGCAGGAAATAGGGAAGTGAGCCTGAAACATCTTGTCATATCAGATAGCGAAGAAGTTATCAAAGTTCTTAGGATCGTGTCAAAAGAACTCAGGAGCCAACCTGAAGATGCTTCCTCCCACTGGCCAAAGATGCAATAAATTGCACACCAATGAGAATGAGAACTCTGAGGACATTTAAATTTATTCTTTCATGGGTACTTAGAGAAATACTTGCCTATCACTATTGTATGTTAGTGATATTATTGTGATATTGCATGATGAGAAAGTTAACTCATCATTTTGAAATCTGTTAGGTAAAGAGTAAGAAACTTTTGTGCTGTCTTTTAAAATAAAAACTGAATACCACTGGGAACCAATCAGTAAATGATGCATTTCTCCTCATTGATAGTAGTATAGCCAAAAATAAAGGAAAAAATAATAGGAATGGAGTATCATTAATTTGAAACTCTCAAGGAACTAAGGACTTAGGTTCTTGAGCATCAGTGGTTACTAACATCATAAAAAGTGGTATGGTCAGATATTATGTGCCTCCTGATGAAAGAACACACAGTCTCACTTATAAAGCAGTTGTATCGGCCAAAAAGAATACCTGAATTTTTTCAAGCTGCCGGATGTGACTACTAAATTAGAGAAAATACAGAAGATGGGGGAACATGTTAAATTGTACCATAGGTATAAAAATGGCAAAATCCAGATTGTGAACATTCTGACAACACACACCAGTACACAAAAATTGCTGGAAAGAAAAAAGAGATAAAGATGGAGTGAGAGCCTAAAGATGAAAATTGACATAAAAGATACATTAATGTGTGGGTACAATGTCTGAGCCTTATTTGGATTCTGATTTACACAGGGTCATTTATGAGGCAACAGGAAATTTGAACCCTGGATGGGATATTTGATAAGAAATTCTTAATCAGTTTTTAATATGATAATGACAATGTGGTTACATTTTTGTAAAAGAATTGCTTATCTTTTAGAGATACCCACTAAAATACTTATAGATGAAATGATATATCCTAGATTTGCTTCAAAATCCAATGGCGTAGGGAAGGCAGCGGGGAGGAGGAACAGGGAAGGCCTGGCCATGGTTTCATGGTCAATCACTCTGTCCTACCCCGGGAACGTTCCAAGTTCTCCACAATAAATAGCTAAAAACAAAACCAACCAAAGTACACAGGTGTTTCTTTGTTTATATTCTACTCTCAACATTGAACCAATTTTAAATATTCAAGGGAAGAAATTTATCAGGACAAACTTTAAAAAACTGGCATACATTCATGGCCTTCATTTAATATTTGCCAAGGTGGCCCATTTTTCTAGAGAAAAGAGAAAGTACAAAGATCTTGTTATTTTGTTTTATCTATTTATCTGCTCATTTTCACCCACATGTCATCTGCACTCATTAGGGCTACTGAATGTTGAATGAAAAGTCATACTATATAATAAAGCCTGTGTTCTTGTAGTTATGTTTAATTATGTATATCATTATTTCAATAGAATGGAAATTCACCAACATTTAAATACCAGCTGCCTATTTACTAGAGGTAACCAGGTAAAAAACAAAACCACAACTCTCTCCTGCTTCTACTGCATAAGCCAGTTTTAAATCAGTATACGAAATGATTTTTTCTTTTGAACAATCTAAAACTGTACCACATATACTAAAAATAATGTCAGTTTTCCAACATCCCTGCCTGCCCTTTACCTTATTGCATTTCCATATCTTATTGTTCCAATTTTCCAATGTTAGATTCCATTTCTCAACTTATTTGCTATATCTTATGTTAACAGACTTTTGAGGAAAACATAAGAACTTGTTACAATACAAAACCTGTTGAGTAAAGGATGTGGTGATGACACATCAAAATCCTAACTTTAAATGGCTAATACAAATTTAGTGGCTTAGTTTAATCTTTTCATGATTAAAATGCTTTTATTGTTTCCCTCTCAAGTTCTTTATGACCCATTGTTTCTTCTTTGGGTGACTGAAAATAATCCTCTTCTCGGGTCTTTATCTTTTGATACCCCGCCATCCACCTGTTTCAAACCCAGATGTAAAGGTTCAGACTCAGGGGCTCGGGGCTCCATCCGGATGGAATCAGAGCAGAATTTTCCCATGGGGCCCTAAAACCAGGGAGGCCTGCACGATATACAACTAAGAATAATTGTCCTTTAATTAAGGGGTATTTTTTCCTCTGTGATTGTTTTGCAACAATATCAAAACATTTGTAAAATGTTTATCCTCACAGACCCTGAGGTGCACTTTTGCGAGTCACTGGCCCCTTTTCAATTACTGAAATAACCAAAGAAAGAACAAACAAATCCAAACAAGTAAATGGAAAATACATTTTCCTCCTCCTCCTATTTCTCTAGTGCAGAGTATGTTCTCATTTATGATATTTATATTCAGATCCCCTTTCTTGCATAAAATTGGTAATTAAAAGAAAAACACTTACCCAGAACAAGAAGTTGAAGATAAACATAGAATATTTTAAACAGCCACTCACACCTGCCATGTCGGAAAAGGATCAGGAATCCAGATGCTGTGAGTTTAACCGTTCGTTACAGGATTGTCCTGCAATATGCTCTGGAGTAATTTGCCTGCAGAGATTTCTGTGCCCACGGCTTCAGAGCAGAAATAGAAAGCAAAGGGAGGGGGGTAATCTAGTTATTAAAGTGGATAAAAAATTAACCCAAACATTTAAATATCTCAAGGGCTATCTCTAGACGAGAATGTTCTTTTGCCTGTCACGGCTTCTGGGGCACTGGGCCAGGATATTTATGATCCTTTCTAAAAAACTGCCTCCTCTCAAGTAAACAGATATCAGGTTAAGGGAGTGGCAGTGAACCTGGGAGAGAGTGGCACAGCGATAGTGGGTTGTTAGGTTTCCGAAACCACAACCTGACTTGCCTGGCCTCTACTTCAACTATAAGGAAGGAAATAAGATGGTTTTGTTCTGAGATAAAGGGACATTGTGTCTCAAATCAGTTTTGACTTGCATTTTCTCAAGAATGCAAAACTACTTTCAGGTGAAGTAAAATGCATTTAGAAATCTGCCAAATCTGAAGGCTTAGACAGAACAACCTTTTATCATTAACCCCAGAATAGTGGTAACAACCATTACATGTACCGGCCTTCCAGAGCCTCTGAATTTAGTTCAAAATAATTTCATGGAGCTGCCTTAAATGCTGAGCAGCTGCGGGAAGTGGGGGGAGAGAGGCTGCCCTGCCTACCACAGGGCCATTCAGCTTTTATCTTTATTTCTTTACAACGTAAGAGGGAAAAAAATTATCATGAGTCACTCTCTGACTACCTTCATTGTGTTCATCTTATCGTGTATAGCCTTTTTGATAGTTCAGTTTAATTTTAAGGCGGACACTATAAAAGGGGGACTCAAAAAGAGCTGAAATTTGTTTATTAAAAATTGCATATCTAGTCTGACCTCTTTAAACTTCAGTCACCTTCAAAGTACTCTCCAATTGATGCAACACCTATTGAGATAATTTTTCCACTGCTCAAAACATAGTTTGAACTTGATGTTTTTTAGTACTTCTGCCACTTTTTGTTTTATGTCTTCCACATCAACAAAACATTTCCCTTTGAGGACTTATTTCCTCTCGGCAAACACAAAGAGTCACTCCAGGCAAGATTAGGTCAATAAGGAGGGTGGGACACAGGGGTCATGACGTTGTTGGTCCATAACTGTGGAACACTCAGTGTGGGTGGGGACCAATGTGCTGGTAAATCACCCACCACGAAGGGAGCAAATGCACAGAGAGTCTCCAAAAAAAAAAATTTAACTGAGGCCAACTCAGCCTCTCACAACAATGCCAGCAGGTACATTGATACAGATGGGTTCCTAAAACACTTACCTAGCGGGGGAAGCCTATACTACAAGAAGCCCACCTTCCTGAAGATAATTTTGGTTATTTTTGATTTCCCCCTCATACTTCCTTCCTCTGATTGGTCATGCCTAGCAAAGCTCCTCCCTCACCACCAACTCAATTTCTAGATTCCTGGTCTCTTGGACAAAAAAATTCAGAACAAGAAGGTGGTCATAGTTCAATGACCATATCTTGTACAGTTTGTTTCTATTACTAATAGAAGACAGTTGTTGCAGGTAAAAGCAAAATTCTCTGGCCTGATTAGGGAGGTGTGGACTGCTGCTGTGTGAACAGTGTGGATCGTGCTGGTCTCCACATCCTGCCTCTCAAAAGAAGAGGGGTTTTTCTCTTCGAAATAAAACAACCCTGAACTTCAAAAGATTTTTGGAAAAAGTAATTCTTTAAAATCTTTGTTAACTTCTTTATAATAAGCAAGCATGAACTTCTAAAAAGTTTGAATAGTTAAAAGAAAATTTTTCTAATTGTTACTGACATACAAAGATGCTTTTGAAATAATCCCACTACTTGACTAAAAATATGTTTTTAATGTATTAGCAGCAATAATATTTAGTATTAAGAATCAATTTAGAATTACTTCAAAACATAATTGCTTATTATTTAAGTCACTAAAATTGTGGGGGTTCTGTGCTATTTCTTCCTAGAAAATGGAAAACATTTTGAAATTTCTACTGAGATATCAGTACATATGGGATTATCCATAGCTAAAAAAAGAGAGTTTTTGACCAAATGAAAAACCAAATGGATGTATAGTGCTAAAAATTATTATTTATCAAAAGAAATATATAGATTAAAATACTGTTTTGTTGACAAGCATGTATTGAGTATCTACCAAATTTGAGCTTGGAATAGTTTTTGTGTAGATGCTGAATCTCTTTCAAAAAAGAATATAATCTTTAGTGTAGCCCTGGCTGGTTTAGCTCAGTGCATTGAGCACAGGCCTGTGGACCAAAGGGTCACCAATTTGATTCCCAGTCAGGGCACATGCCTGGGTTGCAGGCCAGGTCCCCAGTGTGGGTGATGAGAAAGGCAACCACACACTGATATTTCTCCCCCTCTCTTTCTCCTTCCATTCCCCTCTTTCTAAAAATAAATAAATAAATAAAATCTTTTTTTAAAAGGAAAAAAAGAATATAATCATTATTGAAATCCAAAACACAAAAATCAATGGACGCGTTTTTACAGGAAAAGTACTCTGTGTAACAGACTCTGCAGTCCAATTCGAATTCTACATGAAACAGTTCTCTCCTCTATATCAAAAGTTTTATAAGACACATCTGCCCAAGCTAAATACCATAGGCATTTTGCATTTCTCTTTCTTTCTTGTCTCATATCCAATCACTTCACACAATCTGTTGAGCTTCTAAATTTCCTTCAAATCCATTTCTTCCACCTCACTCTTTCACCACTGTCATTATTCAGCTTTTTATCATCTCTTACATGAACCATTTTAATAGAATCATAATTAGTATCTCTGGTCAGTCTCTTGCCCCTCCTATTTGCACTAGCTAGCACCCTGGACATTTTCTCTTCAAACTCTAGAATTTTCTCTTTTTCTTTTCCTGATTCTCTTAGTAAAATACTTACTCATCATGCAATTCCCCTGATTAAAAACCAAGCTAAAGATGCTTTCCTGTTCCCTACTGGATAAATTTCAGACTCGAGTTATACTTGAAGCACATGGCAAGCAGACCACTACTCATCATCCGGTGCTCTCTCCTGCTCCTTTCTCCCCAGGCAGCCTCCATTCCTCAGCTCCATAACCATAAAATTATTTCACAGGACTGGAATAGACCCTGGTGTTTTATGCCTCTGTGCTGCGTTGTTCCTTCTGCCTGGAATATCCTTTCACACCCTCTCTACCTGAATTATTGTAAACGCCCCTCAGTACTCAATTCAAATGGAACTTCACCTGTGGAGCCTTCCCTTTCCTCACCCACTGCCCCTACTCTGGGCAGACCTACTTGCTTCTCAATACTCATGCCTATTATAATTTGAAAGAAAAAACTTTGGTCTAAAATTGCCCTCCTTTATAACATTGATTTTCCTCTCTTCCCTGTTTGATCTTTTATGCCTGAAAGACCAAGATACTGATGTACTTATTCTGTACCCACAGCAGCTGGCATTGGAGATGAAGAGATGTGTAACTGCAGCCAAGTTTCTCAGAAAGTTCAACTAGGGATTCCTTCACAGAAATCTAGGGAAACTACCAACGTGTTACCCCCACCTTAAAAGAAAGTAAATTATCAAGTAAAGAAGAAAAGTTTCTTAATTCAGGACTTGTCAAAACTTGCTAATATTTAAGAAGGTGGCAAAGTACATAGCAATTCTAAAAAGAATGCGACCCTAGAACATATTTTTGGAAGACTTACCCCTGGACCACTATTCTAGCACTTACTCATAGAAACACTGACCTAGATGAACCCTCACATTTTATACTGAGAAAAGAAGCTCAGAGAGACTGAGTAGCCCAAGGTTACAAAACTGGTTATTGTCAGAGCTCTTTCTAGAAATGAGGTCTCATGATGACCAGATCAGCATTCTGTCCACTTGCATCAACAATTTATTGAATTATGTACTAACATTATGAGTCTGTTATTAACTTATCTTGAGAAATTGTCTTAGAAAAGATATTTAACAACAGAGATTGGGAGTATGGAGGGGTGGGAGAGGGCTGGTAATAAATCTTAGCCCAGGGAAAGACCAGACCAGGAAGGAGAGGCAGTAGAGAATGGGGTATCGCAAAAAATAACAACTGAAGGAAAGAGCAGAAGGAAAGTTTCAATAAATTTAGATAAAATTTTCCTAATGTTTCCACCATGTCAATTATTATCACTCATAGTGAATGCACAGGGTCAAGCAGGGTGAGGGTTCAAATCTAATTAATCATGAAGACTCTCCAAGAGACAGTTCTACTGAGCTCAGAGAAGAGGAAAGGACATATAAATCATCAGATACCCTATGTAAAGCCTGGCATTTTCTCTAGCTCAGCAAGCAAATCAGGCCTATGTATGGCAGAAATCAGGCATAGAGCTGTTGCTTCATATTTTCATCTTGATATCACATTTCCTTCTTCATGGCACACCCAACAATGCATCCAACAAATGTACTGAATGCCTACTATATTTAAGGTTCTATACTGTGTGCTGGAGGTACAGCAGTTTTAAAACAAGATAAAATTTTTGTCTCATGGAGGATTTTAATATGTGTGTGTGTGTATTCACACACACACACAAATATATAGGGTAACTAAATTTTGGAAACAAAAATACAACAGGGAAGATTTTGTCTCCAAAATCTAGTTACTCACTGTATTTTGCAGTGGAGTAGGTACTGAAAAAATAAATCATGTGTTTTAGAGAAAAGATTATATTCTCCGTTATTTTATGTATTTTCCCATTATTACTGCTGCCAAAACAGGATTTTTTAAGGTGCTTTGAATATTCCAGTCACTTTCTCAAAGGATGGTAACAGTAGCAAGAACAATGATGCTGAAGTTTCTCTTCCTTATGATTGTATTTAGGTCATGAGGTCATGCATTCTAAACAACGAGTGAAGGGAAAGTTCTAGTACTCTTTAGTATTTCTCATTTTGAAAAACCATTTTCTTTTTTTTTTTTTTAAAGATTTTATTTATTTATTTTTAGAGAGGGAAGGGAGGAAAAGGAAGGGAGAGAGAGAGAGAGAGAAACATCAATGTGCGGTTGCTGGGGTTTCTGGCCTGCAACCCAGGAATGTACCCTGGCTGGGAATCGAACCTGGGGCACTTTGGTTCCCAGCCCGCGCTCAATCCACTGAGCTATGTCAGCCAGGGTGAAAAACCATTTTCTTATTTTTGCAAAATTGAGGTTTCTCACTGATGGGTTTTATGACCATTTTTACAGGGGAAGAGCCTTATTCTTTCTTGTCTATTAGTGCAATTCCAGCATTCCTGAGACCAACATTCTTCTTATGCTTTCATTTGAACACACAGTCTATATCTTCTACCCTGTGTGCTTATGGAGCCTGGCTCACAAAAACTTTTGCATATTCCCACTGGGATGGGAAGCATCTGGTATGAGGATGATTACTCTCTTCTCTTTGCATGATATTATTTTGAAATGACAATATCTACTTGTAGTATTAATTCTAGCTCAAAAATAAAGTGTAGCTTGGAATTGTCATGAAGTAGCAATACAGTGTCCATGAAGAATGGATTTCCAATACTCTTCCTCTTTTATAGATTGTGTTGATTTTAAAATGTTCATCATTTGCAGCTAGACATAAAGTTAATAATATAGGCCACATAAGGAAAAATATGAAAATGTGTATGAGAAAGAAAGTAGACTTTAGATCACCAAAATCTATTGTTAAGAGTTTATAAGTAAAGATTGAGGCAAAATGGTACAATGATTTAAAAATGCAGTTTCTAACCTTGATGGATTAAACATGCCTTTGAATTCTTACTAGGCTTCACTGCAGTATTCATAGTCCTTTTATGTTTGTAGCAGTTACAGCAAGATGAGAAAGAGGACAGCTTCTGGGTGTGGTCCAGGGTCGGGACCTTGGCTTGGCAGGCCCTGAAACACAGCTTTATCAGCCCTTCCAGAAGTGATCTGCTTCTTAGGACTGATTCACATTAAGTGACCTTACAGAAGCCAGAATGTCAGTTTCTTAGTTTATCATCAGAAATGCACACATCCCGCCATCCAGCATAAGAGAGTGGTTGATCAGAAAATCCTCTCCATGTAAGAAAGCAGTGCAGAAGCCAGAGAATACACAGATGGTGTTTTGGGGGCTAAATTCAGTAAAGGAGTCAGTGAAGGCAATGCCAAGATTTGACAGGCTGTTGAGTCTAGAACCACCTCAGGGATCCAGAAACCACTCTCGGTGGTGGCATATCACTGACACATCACCAAATAATTTGTCCTACTGGTTACATTCTCTGAACTCTATTCAGTCCATGTCCCCTCTGTGATCACAGCCTATCCCCAGATAAAGAGACATGAAAATCAACTAGGCATCCATTCACCAGTCTGTAATTACTATACACTCCTACTTCTAAGATCACATTTTTAATTGCATTTCAGATATTTCTGAAATTCTTCGCTTAAACAGGACAGCTCTCTTAGTCCATCCCCATAGATTTTACTAGCTGATTCTCAGAAGTCGAACTTATTTTCCTTCTCTATAAACTGGGATGTGTGCTCATCTGCAGAATACAATACTTAACACGAGAATAAAGAAGACAAAACAGAGCTTTGTAATCACCAGCCCAGGATCATTGGATACCACATTTTTGTGCCAAATATTTGCCTGGTTGTTTGCTTTTTAAGTTTAAAGTTTAAATGTCAACCTGCTTTTCTGTGAGTTTTCTCTGAATCAGTCCTTTGTTCGCCAGTTCACAAGGTACACATTAGCTGCCAGGCATGGTTAGGCTCTGAGGTAACAGTGATTAAGAGGTACGGAAGTGACTGGAGGCCACCAACACAGAATTTTTTAAAAAGAAAAAAAATAGGAAGGAAAAGACAGATTAGGGTGTGGTTAATGCTCTATCAGACACCAGTTTCTCAAACTGGAGTCAACAAAATGTTACAACAAATTTAACGCAGGCTTCTCCCATGACCGGTCAGAAATAAACAGAGACATTTAGCTCATGTTAATTAGGATCTCACATGTGACTAATTCTAAATTAGAAAGGTTTATTCATCCTCACACAGTGGGAATGTATCGCATGGCTATTCTGATTCCCAGGGGGAAATAAAATAACAGGAAGTCACTGTAAAAGGTCATTGATCAGGAAATACCAAACTTCCATTTCACACCTTTATAAGAAGCAACAAAATGTATCTTAAATAAGCTCAGGGAAAAGAAAAAAAGAAGCCAGACTCTGGTTTGAATTATTTTAAACCACAGACAGTACTATTTAGGTTTCCTTGGGCACTTGGAAGACCTAATCCTCTCTTCATGTTAGAAGGCAAAAGAAACTGAAATATTCCAGAAAACCTGTGGCTTAACAGCACAGTTCTTTCTGGAAACCAGAGGGCCTAACTACATGTTCTTCACTGTCCTCCTATAGGAACAGTTCACCCCACTTTCAATCCGTATCAAATAAAAGTACATGTCTTTAAAAATACAATCCCCACATGGGCTCTTTTCAAAAACTGGGCACGGAATACACCATTTCTCCTAGAATTCTCTTCTGCCCTGAACTTCCCAGTAATTCTCTTACTTATTAACACCCTGATTAATTCAGAAAATGCTTCCTCCATAGGGCAACAGTGTGAAGAAGTCAAAAAATTTTAAATAAGCTACTGTTAGGGTCATTAAAGTGCCAGTGGGTAAAACATAGCTAAAGGGTTGTTTTGCTTTACGGAGTCATGCTGACCTCTACGCTTGCCTACACTAAGCATTAAACCTTCAGAAAATATTCTGAAAGAGAACTGATTTTTTTTTTATTATGGAAAGGACCCAAACTCTTTCTGCATGATAATTTATTTATACCATATTCATACTTGAGGTTTCAGAGAGCCAGAGAATTCCCGTAAGTGTTCTGCTCTTTTTCCTCTTCACTCTTCATACTTCCTTAAATACATGAGTATGAAGAGATATTGTTAAGCCAGAAAAACTGGCCTAGCTGAGGCCCCTCAAAAAGGAATGTGCAAATCTGGGAACACATTCCAGGATTTCTAGCTACTAGTTCAGAGCTTGATGTATAAGAAACAGCCAGAAATGTCAAGTTTCTCAAGACTCACTGATTCTTAGACAATCCCCTAAGGAGATTTCTCAGAAGGAAACAGTTTACAAAGCAATTCTCTGTGCAGTAAAAGATTATGTCACTCTCAGGCTTTGTACCCTCTAATGGGTTCCCATCACAATTAGAATGAAATCCAAAGCCACACAGGATGGGCCCTTGGCTGCCTCACTGACCTCATTTCCTGCCACTTACTCCCTCACTTGAGCTGCTCCAGCCACAGTGGACCCCCTGTTGGTCCTTGGAGTTGCCAAATGTATTCCCAACTCACGGCCTTCTCATTTCCCCTTCTCTCACTGGAACCCTCTTCATCTGTAGAGCTAGATAGATGGTTCATCTTCTCCACTCTCTATATTACTTATTGATTTATTTGTCTTATTACCTGCTTCCTTTCTAGAATACAAACTTCTGGAGATTAGGAACATTTTCTGTGTTGTTTATTGCCACATCCCTAGAGCTCAGAATATGGTAGGTGTTCAATAACTGTTTTTCAAATGAATGACTAAATAGCAAGTTTCCTGAATATGCCATCTAATGCATTTTAAAATAATAACAAAGAGCATGTTTGTGAATGTTCACCACTATATTGCTACTGTCTATCCTAGTGACTAGCAAATTATAATCACCGTATATGCTAGAATACAGTTCTGCAAAAGAAAAATAAAGTCCAGGCTGTTTTTATGGACCTTGTCCACCAACTTGAGACAGCAAACAAATACACAAACATACAAGAAAACAAATAGAAAGAAAAAATGGCAGAATACTGTCTACCAAGTAACTGAGGGAACTATTTTACATTATATGAAACTCTGAGAAGGTAACACTTAAACTGAGTTTAAGCTTGGGTCAAATCATGAGCAAACATTTAACAAACATAAATGAAGAACATTCTACAAAATAACTGGTCTAAATCATTTAAAACATTAGGTTATGAGGGTTAAGAAAAGACAAGGAATTATTCCATGCTCAAATTGCTAGAGAGAGACACAACAACTTGTTGAAATGTATGATCCTAAATCAGATCCTTTATATAAAAGGTGTTAATGGACAAATTAATGAACATGAATGGAGTCTCCAAACAAGGATAAATAAAGATTATTGACACCTTTCCTGTGACTTTTCTGTAATTTTGAGGTTGATTGGAATAAAAATAAATGGTTGCTGATGGAGGAAAATTGAGGCATAGAGAAGTTAAATAACTTTCCAAAGATCCCAAAGTATGTGCTCAGCCTGGATGTAAACTCAGGCAGCCTAGCTCCAGACTACACATATCTTCAACCACTCTGCATGCTATTTCTGTCAAGTAGGCCATGTAAGTATTTAGCATAGTGTCTTGTACAAAGTAAGATCTCAAGTGATATCCACCATTATTATTAAACATTAATATACTGAATAAGTAAATACCATAAGTCCTGGATGATAAGAAGGCAAAAACCATGGTAAGATCTAGAGTAAGAGAATTTCATACAAAAGTAACAGATAGTACAGTACCCCTAAGGTACGAACAAACTTGGCATGTTTGAGGGAAAAGTCTGATGTTTATATACTGTAAAGAGTTATGGGGAGCCTGGTTTGAGGTAAGATCAGAAGATGTTCTTCAAATCAGATCCTGTAGAGAGTTGTAAGACAAAGCAATGAGAATGGAGCATATTTAAATATAATTGGAGGTATAGGCAGATGTTATAGGATGGATTGTGCCTTCCCCCCCATATGTTGAAATCCTAACATTCAATACCTCACAATATGACATCAGCAAGATGCTAGAGTAGGACCATCCCTTCTGCCCATAAACATACCAATTAAACAATTCATGAGCAGTTTCCTTTATGAGAAATCTAGAAACTAAGTGACCATAAAAACAGATTTATCAAAGTTAGTAAGGAAATTCAGGACAGCCTCTCCTGTAGTCCCTTCCACTGATGCAATACCATGTGGTCAGAAAGAGATCTCCTGGCACCAGCTCTCCCAGGAGAAGAAAGGGATTCATTTGCCTATCCAGTGCTCTGGCTGCTCTGAGGGGCCTCCCTAGGGGATTAATCTCAGTCCTGCCAGTCTTGGAACTTAGGTGGGTCACCACATCCTAGCAGCCTAAGAGAAAATGAAGATAACAGGTTGGACTTACAGACACCATAGCCCCACCTGCTGCTCAGCATAAAATGAGCAAAATGAAAAATCCAGCCTTCAACTTTCCTGGGGAGAGAAAGAGTAAAGCCATGTGCAGGCCCTCTCCATTAGAATGACCTCTGCCCTGACAGTCCTGGAGTGCAGACAGGTCCACCAATCACAATCTAGCAGTTTGGGGGAGAATGGAGATGACTGGCAGATGCCACACCTCATGTTTCTGGCTCGCCACAGAATAAGCTAACAACTTCTGCTGTCAGCTTTACCTTGGGGAAGAAAAGAATTAATGGAGGTCCCCAGAATCTCTCCCCAGACTGACTAGGGGTAACCTCCTGTATGAGGCTAGACTATGAAGACCAGGAGAAGCTTCTGCTTTGTCTAATGCACAGATACTAACATGAAGAATCAAAGAAAATGAAGAATCAGGCAAAGATGCTCCACACAAAGGAGAAAATAAATCTCCATAAACAAACCTCATGAAATTGAGTTATATGATTTACCTGACAGAGAATTTAAAATGGCTGTTGTATAGATGCTCACTGAGATTAAGAGAGCATCTTAATCTCAGTATGAACAAAGTATGAATTTCAACAAAAAGATAGAAAATGTTTTTAAAATACCAAACAGAAATACAGACCTAAAGAATGCAATAACACGACTGAGAAATTCACTAGAGGGGTTCAACGTCAGTTTAGATCAAGCACAAGAAAGGATCAGCAAAATGCACAGACACATCATTGGAAATAATTTAGTCAGAGGAAAAAAAGTGAAGAAAACTTAAGGTACTTAGGAAATATAATACACATTACAAAAGTTGAATAAAGAGAAGAGAGAGAAAGGATTGGAAAACATATTCAAAGAAATAATGGCTAAAAACTTCACAGATATGAAGAAGGAAATGGCCAAATCCAAGAAGTCCAAAAGTCACCAAATAAGATGAGCTCCTCAAATTTACATAAGACACATTATAATCAAATTGTAAAAAGTCAAAGAGAAAATTATGAAAGTGGCAAGAGAAAAGCAACTGATTATGTACAATTTTCATAAGACAATCAGCAGATTTTTCAGTGGAAATATTACAGTCCAGAAGAGAGTGGTTTGATAAATTCAAAGTGCTGAAAGAAAGAAAAAGGCCAATTAAGAATACTATATCCAGAAAAACTGTTCTTTGAAAATGAAGGAAAGATAAACACTTTCCAGACAAACAAAAGCTGTAAGAGTTCATGACCACTGGACCCATATTAGAAGAAATAGAAAAGGAAGTTCTTGATTTAAAATAAACAAACATTAAACAGCAATATGCTAACATAAGAAAACCCAAAGTTCATTGGTAAAGGTAAACATGTTGATAATACAAATGCTGTATTCTGTAATGATGGTGAGTTTACTTTAAATTCAAATATAAAAGCCAAAACATTTTCAGGGGAAGGGGTGTGTGTGGAGGTGGAAAAGGTTATGGAGGGGATAAATGGTGATGAAAAAAATAAAGAAAAATAAAAAATTAAGAATAACTAAAACATGTTTAAAGACATATAATACTATCATTTGTAAATTGTGGCAATAACATAAAGTGTGGAGCAGAAAAGTTAAAATGTAGAGTTTTTGTCAGCAATTAAACTTAAGTTTTTATGAACCTTAATTAATCTGTAACAGCCATAAGATACATAAGTCCCAAGTAACAACAAAAATAAGCCTATAGAACTTACTCAAAAGAAAAACAAAGAAATCAATATATAACAATACAAAAAATCAACAAATACACAGACAGTGATAAACACTAACTGGAATGTTAAGAAAACACAATTAGTACAGAGTGTGTACAGGAGGTGCAAAGGCTTATGGAAGTCTCACACACAATCTCCAGACCACATGAGAACTCGACAGGAAAAACTCTATGCTTATAATAAAGTCTGTGGTTCTAACTTCCCTTTCTCTTAACTTCCTTTTCTTTTGGATAAATACCTCTCTCATCTTGGCATGCCAGGCAGAGTGTGAATGTAGTTTACCATGTCTGTATACAATGGGTTGCAACTCTTTCTTTTCCCCAAATAAATTATTTTTGGTGATGAAACACCTAGTCAAAAACAGCAAGAGAAGAAAAGATAGATAAAAGACCTACAATACTAACAGAAAACAACTAAAAAATGTTTATAGTAAATCCTTCCCTATCAATAATTACTTTAAATATAAATGTATTGAATTCTATAATCAAATGGCATAAGGTGGCTGAAACAACATGACCCCAGTGTATGCTGCTTGCCAGAAACTCACTTTACATTTAAGGCACACACATTGGCTGACACTGAAAAGATGAAGAAAGATACTCAAGGCAAATGGTAACCAAAAGAGAGCAGGAACGGTATACTTAATCAGGCAAAGCAGACTTTAAGTCAAAAAATGTCACCAGAGACAAAGAATGTTACATAATGATAAAAGGATCAATCTACCAGCAAGATATAACAATTATAAGTATTTATACACAGAGCATTAGAGCACCTATATATGCAAAGCAAACATTTACAAAACTAAAGGAAGAAATACACAGCAATACAATAATAATAAGAGACTTCCATACATGGTAGAACATTTATACCAAAGATCAATAAGGAAACAGAGGCCCTTAACAACACTATAGACCAAATAAACTTAAAAGACATATAGAGAATTTCACTCAGAACAGAGCAAGTACACATTCTTGAGGGCATGTGGATTTTTCTCAACAAATTTAATAAGATTGAAAGTATATCAAGTATCTTTGACCACAAACAAATGAAGCTAAAAATCAACAGCAGAGAGAACACTGGAAACTTCATAAAAATGTAGACATTAAACAACACACCCCTAAATCAAAGAATAACTACAAAGGAATATCATAAAATACTTTAAGATAAATAAAATTGAAAATATAACATATAAAAATTTATGGACTTCAGCAAAAACAATACTAAGAGTTTAAGTTTGTAGTAATAACTATGTACATTGAAAACATACAGAAAGGAAAGAAAAAAAGCAAGAAAAAAGATCTCAGAGAAACAACCTGACATTACATATCAGGGATCTAAAAAAAGAAAAACAAAAGAGGCCCAAAGTTAGAAGATAGAAGGAAATAACAAAAAAAAAACAAAGATAAATGAACTTTCAAACAGAAAAACAATAGAAAAAAATTTAAAAACTATGAGAGAGAAGATGGCAGCCAAGTAGGTGGAAGTTGAGTCTACTTGCTCTTGCTCTAGATAGAGATCACAGCTCTGTGGCTCCCTCCCCTCCAAGGTCAGAGAACCCCCAGACCCAGGCTGGGGCATGACTTAGATACATAAAATTGGGGAGATTCAGGCTACACATACACACAGCAAGCAGCAAATGCCAGCTGGGAGAGTGCCAGAGAGAAAGGGATTCTATCTGTACCATGACAGTGAAACACTTTTGGCTTTTTGGAAAGGTGGTGTGTTGAGGAAAGCTGGATAGTGACCCAGTGCTGCAGTGGGAATGCTTGGAAAGACTTTTTTAAAGGGGAGCTGAGACATGCCTGGCAGGGACTCTATGTGCAGATGCCCTGCCAGCATGGGGGAAGGCTTGAGGGTGCAGTTTGCTCACACTGAGTGCACCTGGGCAGAGAAAGCAGAAAGGTGCACACCAAGGGGATTGCTTGGCCCCAGCCCAGCACAGCTGGCAGTATGGAGGCTGTGCAGAGTGAAAAGTTTGGAGAGTCTGCTACAGGGGCAACGGGCTTTGAACTGGATGGGTGGGAGTTGAGTACCTGGAATTATTTACAGCCAGACAGAGCTGCCTACCCCAGGGGAGATCAAATCTCTGGGAAGGGAAGGAGCACCCAGACCCTACCTCCTGCACGATCAAAAGCAGAAGAGGCTTAAGAACCCCCTGCAGAATGCATTTCCACAGGAGAAAGACAGAAAGAGAAATGCCTAAAGGGCCCATTTGAACTTCTCTCAGGGAGACAAAATACACTGGTTCCCAGAACCCTATTCTAATGAGGCCAGCAAAGCAGGGACATCAGAAATCATGCAGCAAGGGGAAATCAGGGCCCCCGCCCCAGCCTCAGCTAGCACACAGAGCTGCCATGAGCACCAAGCAGGAAGGAGCTGACCCTCATACACAGACTGGCCCCGATGACAAAGCTAGACAAAGACACCACAAGAAAACTATGAGGAAATATGCTTGATGAACACACATGCAAAAATCCTCAGTAACATACCAGTAAATTGAATCCAACAGCACATTAAAAGTGCCATATACTACAACCAAGTAGAATTTATCCCTGTGGTGCAAAGATTGTTCAACATAAACAAATCAAGTAAATAAATGTGATATACTATACAAACAGAATGAAGGATAAAAACTGTATGATCATCCAAATAGATGCAGAAAAGGCACTTGATGATGTTCAACACTCTTTATGATAAAAAAAAAGCTCTCAACAAACTGGAAACAGAAAAAAAAAACACCTCAAAATATAAAGCCATATAAGAAAAACCCACAGCTAACATTATACTCGATGGTAAAAATTTGACAATTTCTTCTTCTAATATTAGAAAGAAGGCAAGAATACCCACTCTCACCATTTTTATTTAGCATAGCACTGAAAGTTCTAGCCAGCACAATTAGGCAAGAAAAAAAAAGATATTTGTATTCAAAAGGAAGAAGTAAAATGATCCCTATTTGCAAACAACGTGATCTTATATGCAGAAAACCCCAAAGACTCAATTTAAAAAAAAAACAGCTACAAGTCATACACAAATTCAGTGAAAGTGCAGACTAAAAAATCAATACACAAAAAGTAGTTGCATTTTTATACATTGACAATGAACTATCTAAAAATTTCAAAGATATTTTTTATAGAAATAGAAAATCAATATTTTAATTCATATGGAACCGCATAAGACCATGAACAGTCAAACCAGTCCTGAGAAAGAAAAACTAACCTAGAAGCATCATACTTTCTGATTTAAAAATATATTATGAAGGACTTTCAGCCAAGATGGAGGCATAGGTAGATATGCTGTGCCTCCTTGTACAACCAAAATAAGGACAACAATAATTTAAAAACAAAAAACAACCAGTACTGACAGAAAAATTGAACTGTATGGAAGTCTGGCAACCAAGGAGTTAAAGTAGACACATTCGTCCAGACTGGTAGAAGGGGCAGAGTCAGGGAACCGGGAGGGAGAGGGCTCCCAGCAGGCCAACTAGTGGACCCCAGGTGCATAAAGCAGCAGTGGGTGGACCCAGAGAGGCAGTGGATTGTGGAAGGGCATGGCATGCAAGGCTGCTGGCTGGCTGGGTAGTCCCACATTCACAGGCACATAAACCAGGCAAAACTGGGGAGCAAGACAGACCACCCAACCCAGGGCCCAAGTGCAGGGAAAATAAAGCCTCAAAACATCGATTGAAAACACCTGTGGGGGTTGAGGTGCTGGGAGAAACCCCCAGCCTCACAGGAGAGTTCATTGGAGGGACCCACAGGGTCCCAGGATGTACACAAACCCACCCACACAGGAATCAGCTCCAGAAATGCCCAATTTGCTTGCGGGAAGTGGGGAAAGTGACTGAAATCCAGCAGAGAATGGAGCAAGTTCCATTGTTCCCTCTCAGACCTCACCCCCACATACAGTGTCACAACCCAGTGGCTGGTGAACACCTAAGGCTCTGCCCCTCATTACGTAACAGGCACATCAAGACAAAAAAAAAATAGCCCAAACAAAAGAACAGATCAAAGCTCCAGAAAAAAATACAACTAAGTGATCAAGAGATAGCCAACCTATCAGATGCACAATTCAATCAGGAAGCTCACAGAATTCATTGAATTTGGTCACAAATTAGATGAAAAAATGAATGCCATGCTAAGGGAAATAAAGGAAAATGTACAGGGAACCAACAGTGATAAAAAGGAAACTGGGACTCAAATCAATTGAGTGGACCAGAAGTAAGAAAAGAAACATCTAATTAGAAAAGAATGAAGAAACAAGAATTCAGAAAAAAAAATGAGGAGAGGCTTAGGAACCTCCAAGACATCTTTAAATGTTCCAACATCCAAATTATAGGGGTACCAGAAGGAGAAGAGGGAGAGCAACAAGTGAAAAAGTTATTTGAACAAATAATAAAGGAGAACTTCCCCATTCTGACAAAGGAAATAGACTTCCAGGAAGTCCAGGAAGCTCAGAGAGTCCCAAAGAAGTTGGACCCAAGGAGGAACACACCAAGGCACATCATAATTACATTAGCTAAGGTAAAAATGAAGGAGAGAATCCTAGAAGCAGCAAGAGATAAGGAGGCAGTAAACTACAAAGAAGTTCCCATCAGACTGTCAGTTGATTTCTCAAAAGAAGTCTTGCAGGCAAGAAGGGGCTAAAAAGAAGTATTCCAAGTCATGAAAGGCAAGGAGCTATATCCCAGATTGCTCTATCCAGCAAAACTTTCATTTAGAATGGAAGGGCAGATAAAGTGCTTCCCAAGTCAAGTAAGGAGTAAAGTGCTTCCCATAAGGTCAAGTTAAAGGAGTTCATTCACCAAGCCCTTATTATGTGAAATGTTAAAAGGACTTATCTAAGAAAAAGAAGATAAAAAACATACACAGTAAAATGACAGGAAACTCACAATTATTAACAACCATACATAACACAAAAAGAAAAACAAACTAAGCAAACAACTAGAACAGGAACAGAATCACAGAAATGGAGAACACATGGAAGTTTATCAACAGGGGAGTGGGATGAGCAGAGAGGGGGAAAAGATACAGAGAATAAGTAGCATAGACAATAGGTAGAAAATAGACACGGGGAGGGTAAGAACAGTGTGGGAAATGTAGAAGCCAAGAACTTATGAGTATGACACATGGACATGAAGTAAAGGGGGGGGGGGGAATGTGGGTGGGAGAGGTGTGCAGGGTGGAGGGGAGTGAAGGGGGGGAATGGGACAACTGTAATAGCATAATCAATAAAATATATTTAAAAAACAAAAAAATAGTATGAAGCTACAGTAATCAAAACAGTGTGGCACTGGCATAAAGACAGATATATAGACCAATGAAACAGAATAGAGAGCCCAGAAATAAATTTATTCATACATGTTCAATTGATCTTCCACATGGCTAGCAAGAATACAGAATAGGGAAAGTATTGTCTCTTCAACAAAAGGTGTTTGGAAAACTGGATATCCATGTGTAAAAGAATGAAACTGGACCCTTATCTTATAGTATACACAAAAATCAACTCAAAATGGATTAAAAACTTAAGTGTAACACTTGAAAATATAAACCCTCTAGAATAAAACATAAAGGAAAATCTTTATGATGTTGGTCTTGGCAATTATTTCATGGATGTTACCCCAAAAGTGCAGTCAACAAAAACAATAAGAAACAGGTGAGAGTACATCAAATTAAAAACCTCCTGTACAGCAAAGAAAACAATCAAGAGTGAAAAGTTAATGTACAGAATAATAGTAAATGTTTGTAAACCATATAGCTGATAAGGAATTAATTTCTAAAACATGTAAGTAATTCATAGAACTTAACAAAAAACCAATAACTCAATTAAAAAATGAGCTAAGGACTTAAACAGATATTTTTCCAAAGAAAACATGCAAATGTCCAAGAGATATATGAAAAAAAAGTTTATTGTCACTAATCATAAAGGGAATGCAAATTAAATCAAAACCATAATGAGATATCACCTTATACTCATGAGGATGGTTATTTTTTTTTAAAGTGTTGGTGAAGATGTGGAGAAATTAGAACCCTTGTACATTGTTAGTAGAAATTCAGAACAGTGCAGCCACTATGAAAAACAGTATTAGGGTTCCTCAAAAAATTAAAAATAGAACTACCATATGATCCAGCAGTCCTACCTCTAGGTATATATATCTCCAACAATTGAAATTAGGATCTCACTGTGATACCTACACTCCCATGTTCATCAAAGCACTATTCACAATAGCTAGTGTGTGGAAACAATCTAAATTTTGATCAGCAGATGAATAAATGAAGAAAATTTGGTATAAATATAAAATGAAATACTATTCATTGTTAAAAAATGTTATGCAATATGTGACAGCATGGATAATCTTTGAGGATGTTATGCTAAGTGAAATAAGGTAGCCCAGAATGGTGGTTGCCAGGGTCTTAGAAAGGGGGAAATAAGGAATTATTTATCAACAGGTGCAAAGTTTCTGTTACATAAGATAAATAAGCTCTAGAGATCTGCTTTACAACATTGTACCTATATTTAATAATAGTATATTATTATATATTTAAAATTTGTTAAGAGAATAAAGCTCATGTTAGGTGCTCTTAGCATAAAATAATAAATTTAAAAAATGTGTTCATATTTGGACATATGATTTTTTTAAAGATTTTATTTGTTTATTTTTAGAGAGGGAAGGGAGGGAGAAAGAGAGAGAGAAACATCAATGTGCGGTTGCTGGGGGCTGTGGCCTGCAACCCAGGTATGTGGCCTGACTGGGAATTGAACCTGCGACACTTTGGTTCGCAGCCCATGCTCAATCCACTGAGCTACACCAGCCAGGGCTTGGACATATGAGCTTTAAAGAGGTAAAATGGGGTCATTAATGTGAACCGTAATCCAGTAAGATTACTGTCCTTATAAGAAGAAGAAAGGACACAGATAAACAGGGGAAAGACCATATGAATGCACAGAAAGAAGACAGTCACTTACAAGCCAAAGTTAGGGGCTTGCTGACAACTTGATCTTAGAACTGTAAGACTAATTTCTGTTGTTTAAGTCATTTAATCTGTGGTACTTTCATATGATGGCCCTAACAAATTAATACAGCAGGTTTCAAGCAGTTGAAGTGACATGATGCAGTGATTTAGGCAGAATATGATAGTAGGTGGCCTAAAGTGATAGTCATGTAGAAGAAGAGAAGTGAATGAATTTAAGGTAGCATTAGAGGTAAAATCAACATTGAGGGTGAGAGAAAGAGAGGAACCTGGAGGCCACCAGATTGCAACATGAAAAAACATGATAGACAGTGAATCTACCAAGATGGAGGACACTGGGGCAGGAGAAGTTCTGCTTAAACATCTTAGATTTGAGATTACCTAATAGACACCCAAGAAGAGATGCTAGGTGGACAGTTGAATATATGAATCTGTAATTCAGTGGAAAAGTCAGAAATGGAGATATAAACCTGGGTATCCTTGCTACACAGAAGATGCTTAAAGCCAAAGTACTAGTAAGATTACCTAAAGAGAAGGCATGGACAGTTAATCTCAGAACCCTGGCCCAATTCCTGCAGTATATCAATATTTAAGGCTTAAAAATAGAGAAAGTATAGAAGACTAACAGTGTCCAGGAATCGAGAGGGAAAAAAGTGTCTTAAGGAGAAAGCAGGGCAGCAACTAAATGGTGCTGAGAGGTCTAGTGAGATGAGGACTCGGTCACCACTGGTTTGGGCAGTATGGAGGTTGCTGCTGTCAATAAGAAAACAGTCTTAATCACATGGTGAGGACAGAGTCCAAATGGAAAGGGTTGAAGAAGAAATGAGAGATGTGGAAGAGAAATCATTTTCTTTAGCCAATTATTTAAGGCCCAGGTGGCAAACACAAGGCCCGAGGGCTGAATCCTGCCCTCCACCTTGTTTTATCCAGCTGGCACCTTGTTTCTACCTGGCAGCAGCATTCCTTGTCCCTAGGTTCCTTGTCCCTAGTTAAGGAGTACTTACGTTTACACAATCCTAAAATTACATTTGGCCCTTTGAAGGCAACTTTGAGGCTGATGTGGCCCCCTGTGAAAATGAGTTTGACACCCCTTATTAAGGTGTAGAAAGGGAAGCACTCACTATATGGAAGCTGGGATAACAGGTTCATATAGTCCTAATGGAAATTTCAGGGAGATCTGAAAATTTGATCCCATATTAAGTAAATGGGAGGGTTTTTTACCATTTGTCCAGTTAAGATTATGAGGTTGTATCATCTAGAATTAAACTTTTAATTGATTCAATGAAACCTGTAGATTTTTATGTATTTATGATTATAAATACAGATTACAGCTTAGAAAGTTGTAATTTAAAATGAAAAAAAAATAGAAATGTAGGGTATAAATGAAAGTACTACAGGACTCTTCTGAGGAATCAAAGACAATTAGATTCTGATCTGATTTGCAAATCACAGAACATAGCCTTCAGCATGAACCCAGAACATGAGCTAAATGGGGAGAATAAGGCAAGTGCTTTTTTTGTGTGTTTTTTTTGTTTTTTTTTAAGATTTTATTTATTTATTTTTAGAGAGGGAAGGGAGGGAGAAAGAGAGAGAGAGAAACATCAATGTGCAGTTGCTGGGAGTCATGGCCTGCAACTCAGGCACATGCCCCGACTGGGAATCAAACCTGCAACACTTTGGTTCTCAGTCTGAGCTCAATCCACTGAGCTTCACCAGCCAGGGCAGGCAAGTGTTTTAAAGCAAGAGTCAAAGGGATGAGTTGCAAGGGAAACAAGACCATAAACTTACATCATTCATTTTCTGATTGGTGGGGGCAACTGGACTTTCAGTGGTCTTCTGAGTCAGTGGTCAGCAAGTGGGGTTGTGAGATAAGACCAACGAGTAGTTTCAGGTGACTCATGGTCAACAGACAGAGTCAGGGCATATGTCAAACAATTGGAGTCACAACATGGTCAGTGGAGTAAGAGGGTTAACAAGTCAGGGGCCAATGCCTCAGTTTCTCTTAGTGTCTGTAAAATAAACTGGTAAGATGAGTTTTGGTGTGAAATGAGCAATGCATGAATGTAGTTCATCAGGTAAACAGAGTCAGAGTTTAAACTGCAAAATGGCCTCATCACTACTGCAGGGTCAGAGACCAAATTGCAGGAGAGTCTAGATTTTCATTCACAAAATTATGATATTAGAATTCTCAAGGGTTTCTTGGATAATAACTTCCTATAGTCTCTTAGGTAAATCTCTGTCAATGCTTCAGTAACTAGGAATTGTACCTTATACAATAGATATTAATAAAAAACATTACACATCTACTACATTAATAAATCCATTCAGATATTGAAGTGTTCGATGGGAAAAAGAGGAAAACCTGTGGTGAAAATTTTAATAGCTGTATCACATCTCAGAAAGAATCTCAAGCAGCTTACAAAAATGTATACATAATTATAATTTATGGTTAAGGAATGGAAGGGGACAGGGTGTGGGCAAGACTTCCTATGGTATATCTGTTTTATTTCTTTTTGATCTTTGAATGATGCAGAAAGTTAAATTTTTAAAAATCTAGAGTTTCAGTTCAAAGCTGAGGAGACATAACTGAACAGGTCTCAGCACAAGGCTGGTGATGACGTTTTAGATCTGCTTTGGTTCCTATCAGAGGGGAAGCAGGAAGGTATGAGCTCTATGTTGTCTGAGAATAGACAGGGCCTAAAGATATAGAAAGGAAGTCAGTGACCTGGGGCCCCATTAAACCCTTAGGAAATTTTTCAGGACAGGGAAAATGAGCACAATTATCTTCGGATATGATGCAGGCAGGATATATGTAAGAAAACAAAGTTCTATGAGCATCCATTCTAGAACAGGGACATTTTGCCCCACACTTCCCCTCTGGCAATAATCACCATGCTATTGTCTGTGTCTGTGAGGGGTTTTTTGTTTGTTTGTTTGTTTGTTTTTGCTTAATCCCTTCACCCAGCCCCCAACCCCTACCCATCTAACAGCTGTCAGTCTGTTTTCTGTGGCTATGAATCTATTACTATTTTGTAGTTTGTTAGTTTATTTTGTTCATTAATTCCACATATAAGTGGAATCATAAGGTACTTGTCTTTCTCAGACTGGCTTATTTCACTTAGCACAATACTTTCCAGGTCCACCTATGGTCTTGCAAAAGGTAAGATTTCCGTCTTTTTTTTTTTATAGTCAAGTAGTATTCACTGTGTAAATGTACCACAGCTTTTTTATCTACTCATCTTTTTTAACTCATCTACTTATGGGCACTTGGGCTGTTTCCAAATTTTGGCTATTATAACTGACACTGCAATGAACATAGAGGTGGATATTCGTTCAAATTAGTATTTGGGTTTCTTTGGATATATTCTCAAAAGTGGAACTGCTGGGTCATAAGGCAGATCCATTTTTAATTTTCTGAGGAAACTCCATACTGCTTTCAAAGTGGCTGTACCAGTCTGCATTCCCACCAACAGTACACAAGGGTTCCCTTTTCTCCACATTCTTGCCAACATATGAGATATTTTTAAAATAGATTTCTTTCTTTTCCTCATGTCTTATAGTTCTTTTTATTCCATAACTCAATTTAAGCATTTCCTGTTGTGGTTGTCTATTTGTATTTTCTTTCTACTGATATGCAAGTAACAGGGCCTATATTTCTTCAACTTTATGTCTCTCATACCATAAACTGTCTAGCAAATATTGACTGAATGGAAGAGTAAATAAATGTTTTGATTATTTTTTGTAAGGAATTTCTTGAGAGAAGAGAGGGCATGATTTTGAAAAACATCATTTTTTTTATCAGTGAAACAACTGCTCCCCAACTCACCAACTTTTTCTCATCATCACCATAATTAGAGATTTCTTTTTAGACATTCTAGTTGTTTTGGCACAAAACCCAGTGCTTCCTCTTATTAAACCTGCTGCAATATCTTAACCTAATGTGAAAGTAGCAAAACCAAAAACTACATTCTAACTTGTCAGCATCCTTCTTTTTATTCCTTTTATCTCTTAACTAAAATCCTTCTCCAACTTTCCTAACGATTTGACATGCTTTGAGTGCTTTCATGTTAGCATTGCCCATCATGAAGTCACCTTGCACAACCCGGCCCTCCCAAGAGGATGGCAGGTTCCAATTAAGCTAACAGACGGCAGGCTGAAAACAGTATCCACTGACATCAGAATAGTACAATGTTTTCAAGAATGAAAGTTTCACAACTTTTTTCCAGAAACAGTACCATAGAAAGCAGCTCAGCCTGCAGGGAAGAAAAGAAAGTTCCACCAGAGAGACTATGCAGTAAAAAGGGAAAAAATAGAGAGATGATGAGCTCTCCAAAGAGAAGGCGGTGCCAGCCAAATGCCCTTGGCAAAAGCATGGGCTTTGTCTTCACGAAGTCCTGAGCCTGAAAGTAAGACTCTGCTTTTTACCAGTTTAGAGAACTTTGCTCTTTTGTCTATTCAACAAATATTTTTTAAGTGCCTAAAAGGTGCTAGATTCTGGGTATCTATGATAGTCCATAGATCAAGTACGGTCAGCGTTCTAGTAGTGTACAGTCTAGCAGGATATAAACACAAAGCAAATAAAGCAACAAATCAGTTTGCACTCACAAATTATGCTGAGTGCCATGAAAGAAAAGGACAAGGTGTCAAGAATGTCAGGAATAGTAAGAACCTACTTTGAAGGCACCTCTAGAGATGTATTTCAGTTGATAGGAAAAATAAAGAGCCAGCCATAAAAGAGTGTGGTGAAGATAAAAGATGTTTTATTTCATTCACAAGAAGAATGTTCTTGTGAGAGTTTACATATAAAGTGCTTGGCACAGGACTGGTCCTTTGTAAATTTTCCATAAGTGATCAGTCTTGTTATTGCTATGGTATATTGCATATGGCTTATGCACTTGGTAGCCAACCTACAATAACCCTACTGGTCACTGAGCAGCTTTTTAAACCTAACAGACATTCAAATAATATGCATCAATAGTTGAGAAATTCAGCATCTTTTTTCTCTTCTTTCCTTGATTAGTCTTTCATCTGGATTTCTGTATTACAACAAAATCTCACTAATTCATATGCTGATAATTAAAGATTTACATTTGTTCTGTGAAGCAAATGAATAATGTAATCAAAATGTAAGGAGGCAGGAAGCTTAATTTAATTAAGGAAAATTGTTGTTTCTGAACAGATTTAACCACATACATTTGCATACAATTAATGTGTTGATTACAAATGACTTGGATTTTCTCATTAAAACAAGGCAAGTTAAGATCTTACTCTGTAACACTTGACCTTCATAAACTTTCATGTCTTGTCAAAGTTTGCCTTACATAAATTATGCCACTAACTCAGACTGATTCTTCTCTTCAGTTAGTCCAAATTAGAGTTTTCTGTTTGGCTAGTCCTAAACTGACCTGCTTTCTTTTAGTAGCTTTACGGAATTTATATTTTGTTATTTTCCAGAAGTTAGTGGATACAATTAAGGTGGACTCTTTTATGATTAAATGATCTTTGTAATAGTTATAATTTGATAAAGATTGAAAGGGTGTTCAAGGTGCAATTTTCCTCCCTTTATTATTCTGCCAAACCTTCCTTTCTATAATCCTCAAGACTATTCTCACATCTCTGATTCCATATGCCCTGAGTCCCATAAGGGCCCCATATGATTCTCCACATACTTTAAAAAAAAATTGTCTTTGTTCTCTGCCTCATGGGAGGAGGAGATGAGTCGTTAGAAAAGTTGGGCAAGTTTTTGCACAGAGATCCTGAAGTCAGGCCTCCCATTAGACAAAAGACTTTAAACTTGGCCCCAGATGACTAATGTGTTTTAATAATCTGGAATGATAATCTTGATATCCTATAGGAAGGATGGTTTCATCTCTAAAGTGTGTCATACTTAGACTATCTCATAAAATATTTTAAAATATACAAGATCATCATTAGACGAGTTTGGGGCACTCAAAGAATTACTTAAAAAAGTAAAGTCACCCTGGCTGGCATAGCTCAGTGGATTGAGCGTGGGCTGTGAACCAAAGTGTCACAGGTTCAATTCCCAGTCAGGGCACATGCCTGAGTTGCAGGCCATGACCCCCAGCAACTGCACATTGATGTTTCTCTCTCTATCTCCCTCCCTTCTCTCTCTAAAAATAAAATAAATAAAATCTTAAAAAAAAAGTAAAGTCATGATGCTCACACACATATTAAATGAACATGTGTAAAAGATCTCATTTAATTCATCACTAATAAAGGACCATATAAGAAGATACAAGAATGTTAAAGAAGACTCCAAAGACAATTTGTAGGTCAAGAATTTTAAAATGAATTTGAAATTGGGCAATGTTAGCTACCCCTATAGTGAGGGAAAGGAATCATAGGATCTCTATAATGCTGAATTTATTTGTATTCCCCAAACAAAAATCATTATTTACTGCTATCAATTATCGACAATTTACAGAATTATAGAATAGAGCAAAGGCATTAAAAGGCTTAGCACCTCCATAAAATAGAATTGGGTAACCCAGAAGGAACTGTTTTAACCAAAGCAGAATTTCCACTGAAGCACTAATTTTTCCCTAAAGTACAAATGGCACATGTGCTTTCCACTCTTATTCTCACATTCATTTAGCCACAAATGTATATTGAAATATTTTGGCATGCCAGACAGAATGCTATTCTCTGAGGACCCAGAGGTGAATCATGCATCGTCCCTGTCATCAAAAAGCTTAAAATATCACAAAGAGAGACATATGTGCAAGAAAATGAGGACAAAACATGCCAGAGGAATTATAATAAAGGTTTATTTAGAACACAGTGGGGAGAGAAATAAGGAGTAACCTTCAGAAAGTGCTTATGTGCCTGGAATTATTCTAAATGTTTTTACATTCTGCTTTTACATGATTGTTTTACATGATTGTTTTACATGATTGCTTACATGTTACTTTAAAATTCATACAATTTCTAAACCTGTTTTACTGATGAGGAAACTGAGGCACAGAGGAATTAAAGAAATGTAACTAAGATGTCACAGGTTGTAAGGGTAGAGCCAGAATATAGACCTAAGTATACCTCCAGAGCCCACATTCCAATGTCTGTACTGTGCATTTCACAAATAACAGGACATTTAATTCCCCCTTGCTTGAGGGGTGTGCATGGGAAATGGGAAAAAGGAAACAACTGAGCTGAATTTTGGAGGATGACTGAGGTGCATCTACAGGTTGGGACAGGAGCTTTCCAGAAAGAAGGAGAACCATGTGAGCCAACACACCAAGACCTGCATTGCTGGCAAAGGCTAGATTATGGAGAACCTCTTAGTCCAAATGAAAATGTTTAAGTTTGATAAACAGATAAACTGACAGAGTTTAAAGCTTGGGAAGTCATGATATATTTTGCTTTTTAGAAAGAACTCCACTGTTATTTTTCTGATGACAATATGGAGGATGGATTAGAGACTGGGGTAATCATTAAAAAATTATAGGAATAGGGCATGAGTGCATGCTTGCGCACACACATAATATGAGGAAAGTAGACAGAACTCAGATATAGGGTTGTCAGAGCCCAGTGATTTCAATATCACTTATTTTAATGTAAGTCATAACAAAGTTCCTATATTAAGTTACTGAGAAATATATCACTCACTGAGGCAGACAACAGATAAGAAGAAACAGATTGGGAGGATAGATGAGCTTAGTTGTGGGCATGTTGAAGTTGAGGTAAAAAGGTCTAGAAGAAAGTTGGATACAAAGAACTAGAACTCAGTAGAAAACAAAGATAGAAATTCATGAATCTCTCATAGCAAGGAGGTAATGAAAACCATGAAACAGAATGCAATGACGCTGGTTAGGCAGGAAAGTCAAAATAGTAAAGGCAGAAGAAAGAAAGTTAGGGTGCAACAACAAAGAAGTGTGGACCAAAAAAGAAAAGCCAATGAAGGGCCTGGGAAGGAAGAAAAGTAGGGATTCAAGAGTAAGAGAGTTGTAAATCCTAGAGAGGGGAATAGTTTTAAGGATGATAGAAATGGTTAATTTAAAATGCCCCAGATAAGACAAGTCCTGCTGAGTACAGACTCATCAGTTCCTTTGCTGGAGCAGTTTCAGTAATGTGGTAGTGTGGTTGGAAGCATCACTTGGAAACTGAGTAGGAATACCTGGATAAAGGTAGTAGATTGGAAATATTCAGTTACTCCTGCTCTCTTGTGAATCCACCAAGACAACACTGAAGAGATTTGTAAAGCCATTTTAAAACCTGCAAAATGAACCAAACAGGCAAGGAGATAACAAAAATTTTTGGAAGTGAGAAAACTGGTGGAAGAGTGGAAGATGATTTAACAAAGTCAAGAAAAAGGAACCCTAAACCAACAGTGAAGAAAGCTAAGAAGCCAACCAATTCATATCCCACAGCCCCACTCAAATGTTCTGGAACTGATGGCATCAGATTCTAATGTAGCTGGAAGTTTGAGTGAAGGCAGAGTTACAAAGAGAAGGATTATTGAAGCATTTATGTAAAAAAAAAATCAGACTCCAACTTCTGGACAAATGGAGGCATAGGTAGATATACTTGGCCTCCTTGTACAACCAAAAGAAGGACAACAACAAATTTAAAAACTAAAAATAACCACAACTGCCAGAAAATCAAACTGTGTGGAAGTCTGACAACCAAGGCGTTAAAGAAGAAACATTCAACCAGACCAGTAGAAGGAGCAGAGACAGGAAGCCAGGGTGAAGAGGACTCACAGAAAGGCAGCAGCTGGAGGACCAAGTGAGCAAGACAGCAGCTCATGGCCTGGGCAAGGTGGCAGCTGGCAGACCAGGCGGTCTCACATGTGCATGTGGATAAACCAGGAGGAGCAACTGGGGAGCGAGATAGACCATGCAACCCAAGGTTCCAGCACAGGGAAATAAAGCCTTAAGATCTTTGACTGAAAAAAACCTGTGGTAGTTCTGGCAGTGGGAGAAACTCCCAGCCTCACAGGAGAGTTTGTTGGAGAGACCCATAGAGGGGTACACAAACCCACCCACCTGAGAATTAGCACCAGAAGGGACAAATTTGCTTATGGGTAGTGGAGGAAGTGACTGAAAGCCAATAAGAGCAGAGCAAGTGGCACGGTTCCCTTTCAGACTCCTCTCCCACATATAGCACCACAATGCAGCTACCTGGGTTGCGCTATTCTGGCGAATACCTAAGGCTCTGCCCCTTACTACTAATAGGCAAGCCAAGACAAAAAAAATGGCCTGAATGAAAGAGCAGATCAAAGCTCCAGAAAAAATACAACTAAGTGATGAAGAGAGAGTGAACCTATCAGATGCACAGTTCAGAACACTGGTAATCAGGATGCTCATAGAATTGGTTGCATATTGTCGCAAAATAGAGGAAAGAGTGAGACTATAAAAAGTGAATTAAAGGAAAATGCACAGGGAACCAACAGTGAAGGGAAGGAAACTGGGACTCAAATCAACAGTTTGGAACAAAAGGAAAAAAATAAACATTCAACCAGAACAGAATGAAGAAACAAGAATTCAAAAAAAAATGAGGAAAGGCTTAGGAACCTCCAGCACAACTTTAAACGTTCCAAAATTCAAATCATATGGGTGCCAGAAGGAGAAGAGGAAGAGCAAGAAATTGAAAACTTATTTGAAAAAATAATAAAAGAAAACTTCCCCAATCTGGCAACGGAAATAGACTTTCAGGAAGTCCAGGAAGCTCAGAAAGTCCCAAAGAAGTTGGACCCAAGGAGGAACACACAAGGCACATCATAATTACATTAGCTAAGATTAAAGAGGAGAGAATATTAAAAGCAGCAAGAGAAAAGGAGAGAGTTACCTACAAAGGAGTGCCCATAAGACTGCCAGCTGACTTTTCAAAAGAAACCTTATAGGCAAGAAGGGGCTGGAGAGAAATATTCCAAGTCATGAAAGGCAAAGACCTACATCCAAGATTACTCTATCCAGCAAAACTATCATTTCAAATGGAAGGGCAGATAAAGTACTTTTCAGATAAGGTCAAGTTAAAGGAGTTCATCATCACCAAGCCTTTATTTTATGAAATATTAAAGGGACTTACCTAAGAAAAAGAAGAAGACAAAAAACTATAAACAGTAAAATGACAACAAACTCACAACTATCAACAACTGAACCTAAAAAAAAAAACTCCACAAAAACAAGCTAAACAAACAACCAGAACAGGAACAGAATCAGAGAAATAGGAGTCATACGGAGGGTTATCAGTGGGAGAGGGAAGGGAGAGAGAAGGGGAAAAGGTACAGGGAATAAGTAGTATAAATAGTAAGTAGAAAATAGACACGGGGAGGTTAACAATAGTATAGGAAATGGAGAAGTCAAAGAACTTATATGTATGACCCATGGGCATGAACTAAGGGGGTGGGGGGTTGTCATTGAGAAGGGGTGTACAGGGCAGAGGGGAATAAAGGGGGTGAAATGGGACAACTTTAATACTATAATCTTTAAAATATACTTTAAAAAAAAGGTCAGATTCCAAGATGGCCTCTGATCTCCAGCAGATAAGGATCACCATGTTATGGAAGACTGGAAATTTATAGTCTTAAGAGTGAAAAAAAAAATTTGCCCTAGAAGATACCAACATAGTCACTGGAGGTATGCCATACTGAATTCAAGAAAATAAAGGAATATTTCATACCAAATACTAGAACTTTCAGCCCTCTCCCCCATCTCTGCCTTTAGAAAACTGGCAGTCAGGGTTATACCTTCTAGGCAGGGGAGTAGGAGTCTTCCCCAGAAACTCTGGCCAGCCTAAAGAAAAAGATCTAAAAATACTGACAGCAAGAATTCCCTAGAAAAATAGTCCAACCTGCTCTCCACCATCAAGCCTATTGTCCACAATGCAGAATGTACCTAACTCTTTCAGAACGTTCCATCGGCTCTTTAATACTGTAACAGGGTGCAGCCAAGAGGGGAGCCTCAAATAGGGATCTGTAATAAGATCCAGAAGAGCCTGGAGATAACTGGCTCCACACCACAGGGCCACACCTGCCCAGAATCTGGCAGCTGTAGCCAATTGTGAGAGGAGCCGGAAATGGGGCTTCAGAGGAAGATTGGCGCTGGGATTTAAACCGAGACATGGCAGCCATTTGAGGGGGAGAACCATGCGCAGCCCTGCAAGAGAGAACCACACAGCTTTAGCAGAGTGAAGACTCTCGCGGCCCTGAGGGAGAGAACCACGCGGCTCTGGCAGAGTGGAGACTCCCATGGTCCGGGGAGAGAGGACCACGTGCCTTTGCCAGAGTAGGGACCCCCACAGCGTTAGGAGATATGGTACTCTGGACTGGGCAAAGGGGAAAGGAAGGAAGGACTGTGTCTGTTTATGGGTGCTTTAAGGGACTTTAGGATTTTTGGTGAAGACATTAGGTCCCTACTTTAAGTTTGTATAGCATTAAATAAACGTTTCCTTTCCTTTTCACAAATCTCTGGCATTGAGAGACGTCTTTCCTCTGGCAGCGGACATAACAGACCTGGGGGCTTCTTTCAGTAATAGTATATCGTCTCAGCCTCCCCCCCCCCCCGCCTTGTTTGCTCTGTAACAGTACTACGACTTTAAACATGAGCAGTCAAGGAACCCCAGACAACTAAAGAAAACCTCTAACATGAAAGACAGAGAACAAAAAAAAAAAAAAAGCAGCAAATAATCAACAATGCAAGGAGATAAAAACTTCAAAAAACTACCATTCATATAGTCAGAGAGGGAAAGTGAAATATGAACAATATATAAATAAAGGGAGCAATTAAAGAGTAAGAAAGAGCTCTTATAAAAATAAAAATGCTTGCAGAAATTAAAAACTTAGAAAAAGGATTAGAAGATATTCAGGAAACCTATAATGTACATCAAAAGTAAGGAAATAGGTAATATGGAAAAGAAAATTGGAGAATTGTTCAAAGAAGTCCAATATTCAAATAACAGAAGTTTCATAAAAATGAACAGAGAAAATAAAGGAAAGGAAATCACTAAGTAACAAATTCAACATTTCTTACATTGAAAGCATCCAGACTTCTTTCTGGTCAAGATGGGGTATAGGTAAAGGTGGCTCACCTCCTTGCACAACAACAGAAAATCACAGCTAAACTACAGAACAAATATCACTCAGAACCATCAGAAAATTGAGCCAAATTGGAAGTCCAACAACTGAGGAAGTAAAGAAACCACATTCATCCAGACAGGGAGGAGGGACACAGCGGCAGAGACACGGAATGGGCTGATCTCAAACACATGTGTGGTGGATATACAATGGAGGGATATCTCAGGAGTGAGGGATCCCAGCCTCACACAAGACCACTCAGCCCAGGGTTCCAGTGCCAGGAAGATAAGATCCCATAACTCCTAGCTGGAAAAGGCCAGTGGGGATTAGGTCAGCAGAAGAAACTGTGGAATTCTCGGGTGTCTCCTCAGACTTATTCAGACTCATCCTGATGGGATCAAGCACTGGGGCAGCACCTTGAGGGGCAGCACCTTGAAGGGCACCAGTGGCATACGGGGAGAAACTGAAGTGTCTGGCATCAGGGCGAGAGCTGGAGACAGCTTCCTCCCAGACAAAACTGCCAACAGTAGCATTGTCACTTTTCAGAGACCTCCCCCACACAGACCCACAGTGTGGCGGCACCATATCCTAGTCTCCACCAACCTGGGTCACACGGTAAGTAAGCCTTGCCCTAATGTATACCTAAGGGTCTGCCCCATCCAACTTACAGGCCCACCCAAGATGGTAATAGTGGCTTTTCCATATGAATGGCTGGGCTAGGCACAGGCTTCAGATCTATCTAAATATGCTCAGAAAGCAACAGCTGAACCCAGCCCCCATACCTCTCATTGAGTGGTCCTAGGCCCGGCACTACCAACAGTCATCCACAGATCACTTTATAACTTACACCAAGGAACCCCACATAGAACATAGGTGGAGGCTGACCTTGGCACCACCTGGACAACTCCAGAGTTTGTGCACCCTGTAGACAGTCACAGACCATGTTAGAGCACCACCACCCAACCACCTCTACAAACCATAGAGGTAGGTGGTTTCTGGCCATGGGTCACAGACAGTCCTACCAGTGCTGTGGACTGCATAAATCCCTCCTATAGACCTGCTGATAGCAATTAAGTCTCAACCACAAGAGGTGGGAGTACTCAGTCCCCGTGGAGGGCACACCTCAGGTACCCAGCTTGAGACACAGGGGAGGCTATACCACTGGGCCCTAAAGGACACCTATTACATTAGGCCACACAACCCTGCGAGACACAGCAGCTCCACCTAATATATACAAACAAACACAGGGAGGCTGCCAAAATGAGGAAAAAAAGAAATATGGCCCAAATGAAAGAACATAACAAAACTTCAGGAAAAGAACTAAACAAAGTGGAGATAAGCAATTTATCAGAGGCAGAGTTCAAACCACTGATTATAAGGATGCTCAGGGAATTCAGTGGGTACTTCAACAGCATAAAAATGATCCAATCAGAAATGAAGGAGACACCTATTGAAATAAAGAACAAATTATAGGGAATCAACAGAGGAGGGGATGAAGCCAAGAATCAAATCAAAGTTTTGGAACTTAAAGATGAAAAAGACATCCAATCAGTACAGCAAGAAAAAAAAAAGAATCTATAAAGCTGAGTATAGTATAAGGAGCCTCTAGGACAACTTCAAGCATTCCAACATTCACATCATAGGGGCGCCAGAAGCAGAAGAGAAAGAGCAAGAAATCAGAAACTGATTTGAAAAAAACAGTAAAAGAAAACTTGCATAATTCAGTGAAAGAAATAGACATACAAGTCCAGGAAGTACATAGCATCAGTCCCAAACAAGATAGACACAAAGAGAATGACACCAAGACACATCATAATTAAAATGCCTAAGGTTACAAATAGAGAATCTTAAAAGCAACAAGAGAAAGGCAAATAAGTACCTACAAAGGGATTCCCATAAGACAGTCAGCTGATTTCTTAGCAGAAACTTTGAAGACTATAAGGGACTAGCAAAAAGTATTCAAAGTGATGAAAAGCAAGTATCTACAACCCAAATTATCCTATCCAGCAAAGCTATCATTTAGAATTGAAGGGCAGATAAATTGCTTCCCCGATAAGGTAAAGCTAAAGGGGTTCATCATCACCAAACCATTATTATATGAAATGTTAATTGGACTTATTTAAGAAAAAGAAGATAAAAACTATGAATATTAAAATGGTAACAAATACATAACTATCAACAATTGAATCTAAAAAAACAAACTAAGCAAAGAAGCAAAACAGAAACAGAATCATAGATACGGAGATCACTGGGATGGTGGCTAGTGGGGACGGGCGTCTGAGGGAAATGGGGGAAAGGGTGAAGGGATTAAGAAGCACAAATTTAAGCCCTGGCTGGCATAGCTCAGTGGATTGAGCACAGGCTGCGAACCAAAGTGTCACGGTTCGATTCCCAGTGAGGGTACATGCCTGGATTGCAGGCCATGACCCCCAGCAACCACACACTGATGTTTCTCTCTCTCTTTTTTTCCCTCCCTTCCCTCTCTAAAAATGAATAAATAATTTTTTTTAAAAAAAAGAAGCACAAATTTGTAGTTACAGAATAGGCAGGGGGATGTTAAGAGCAAATATAGGAAATAGAGAAGCCAGAGAACTTATGTGCATGACCCATGGACATGAACATAGGAGAGGGGATTGCCAGAGGGAGCAGGGGCTACTGGATGGAAGGGGGCAAAGGGGGAAAAATTGGGACAACTTTAATAACATAATCAATAAAAAAAATTTAAAAGCCTCCATGGAGTTGCCCCCAAATATAACAGATTAAAACACATTCATATTAAGGCATATCCTGAGAAATTTCAGAACACTGGACAATATATATTCTTAGAAAGTGACTAGAGAGAAAAATAAAGTGAAACATAAGCAAAATTAAGTCACCTGCAAAAGATTAGGAATTAGAATGGCTTTGGATTTTTTTTTAACGACACAGAAACAATGGCAGAATGGCTGTAAAGTTCAAAGGGCAAGTAATTTCTGACTCTGAATTCTAGACTCAAAATACAGCTACACTACCAATTAGGTCTGATGATAGACTGCACACATGGTTAGACATTCAAGAACCCAAAATATTTATACGCATCCCCCATGCACTCTTCCTCCAGAAATTACTGAGAGTATTCTACCAAAATGAGAGCGTAGAAACAGGGAATCCACCTCAAGGGTGAGGCAGAGGAAATCCTGAGTGATGAAGAGAGATTCCAGGAGGACAGCTGTGTGCCAGGTGTGGATAACAACCAGCCCAAACTGGAGCACGTCAGAGGCTCCAGGAAAGAAGTCTGTGGGAGCTGAAAATGATAGAATCCCTGATGTGTTTGAACACAAGGGCAGATTTAGACAACTGATGAGGAGTTAATAAGTACACTGAAAAAATTAAGTAAATGAGTGAAGAAAAATTGCTCATTCCAAGAAATACAAAAAGGTGTATGGGAAAGAAAATATAACCATGTGATTCTCCTGTGAATGATGATTAAAAATCACAGTTATGTGACAACAAAATTAATATACAACTAGAAAGAGTTCTTGGAACTATATGTATAGGGAATGGTGGTAGGATGAGAGAAATCCTCATCTTTCATAGATGTGGTCAGTAGATATTGCCTACAGTGGAAACATCAAGAAATAGTATGCTATGTTATATAGAAATATGAAGAATACAAAGATAAAGGAAATAAAAGTATATTGCCTATGGGCTGAAAGAGAGGCAAAACCTTAGAGAACTATTTGACTCTTTAAACTGAAATTTTATCAAATTTACATTTTGGTAAAAATGTAAACTACATTTTAAAAAAGTGAATGGGAATTGAAGGCATAGAAATAAGCACATGATTTGGGGATAGATTTGGTGGGGAAGAAAGGGTAGGTTGGTTAAACAAAAGGAACAGGGAGTTTTTAAAAATATTTATTAGATGCTTAGGCATGTGTACAACTTACAATGTCAAGGTTAGAAAATCAAGAGAGGCTGAATATGGAGATGAAAGAGGAAACAATCAAAGTACTGGGTCCTGGCCTTGATGGCGGTGGGAAGACTGACCTGCAGAGCACACCTCTTTGCAAAGTCAAGGGGCACCTCTTCTAAAACTTGAGAAAAGGAAGGGACAGTGCATGGGGATGCAGACAAGAATGAAGGGATCTTGGCAGGGAGGAAAAGGGACTACGCACCACTCTAATGTTGAATTTTCAAACCCCAGTGCATTGTGGAATGTGAATCTCCACTAGAAACGTGAGATACTCTTTCTAGTTCCATAATCACTCTCTACTATTTTTGTTTTTAAATTTTGTGGGGTCAGTGTACTCACTGGCCCCTAGATTATTTCCCCGTTCCTTTTCAAGTCTCTCCTGCAACAGCAAATGTGGGCTTGTGCACACGCATAAACACTCACTCACTTCTACTCACTGATAGGCATCTGCTTACTGAAAATATCCCTTCAGGAAAAACTATGTTGATAGCATAGTAAAGAAGGCCTTGATATTCTTTTATAATGAAAAGATATTCTTTTTCTATTTGCATCTCACAAGAAGACTAAGGAAACAGCAGTATCTTGTGGCTGCTGCCAGCTCAGCTTCTGGAGACCCTATACTCAACTTCGGAACCACAGCTCAACAACAGGTTCATCAAATCACATTTTCTATGCATTTCTTGGGCTATGTGCCTTTTATTATGTTATTCTTGTTTGCATTTCAAGCACGAAATAACTAACATTAGCAGAGAATTTGCAGTGTGTCAGATGCTGTGCTAAACTCTTTATATACATGTATGCATTTTACATTCATTGACTTCTGTTACTCTCCTAACAGCCACCCTACAATGTAAGTATGATATTAGCTCCACTTTAAAGGGTTTGGAGTGACTGAGGTAGGATTCAAACCCAAGTCTTTCTACTTCCGCAGTCCTAGGAGTAGGCACTACTGCCTCTCTTGTTTCCATGGTCCAGGGACAAAAGGATGAGTCTCATACCTGGACAAGGGTCCACAGGGGAAGGAGGCATGGACTCCTTCTTCTCTTCATCCCACAGCCCATTTGATACAAGTCTTTAATAGTGCTACAAGGGTACATAAATACACCCTCCTGTTACAAACCTCCTTGTCAAATTCTTTAAGGTTTGGAGATAATCGTGTATGTGTACATGTTTGTGTTCATATGGCAGAAACTACATATGTATTAATTTATCAAATCTGACAGTAACCTGACACATCATATATTATTCTCCCTGTTTTATGGGAAAGCAAATGGAAGTTCAGAGTGGCTAAGTGACTTACCTAACTTTAAACAGCTTGAGACTGCTGGGCCTGAGTTACGAAGAAAATGCAGCAATAGAGCCATGTGTAGAGCCAAGCTTCGAGTACTGCAGCTGAGAGTAACACTGTATAGAACTGTACCCCCACCTCTGTTGCTCTTTTTTACATGCCCATAAGTGATGGTAATATGTAAATATTTTTTATTAATATAAAAGCCCTTTGATAGTCCCCATTTAGGAAAATATGTATTATACAATATACATTTATATAATAACAGATTTATATTATAGAAACGCACAAAGTACATCCTAATTCCCATGTGACTTAAAACCGGGAATTTGTAGGTTAAACCCAGCTCATTATTTTTTATAGTACATGAACAGACCAAAAATGTGCATTGCACATAAACAGAAGATCATGCAACAATTGTTCCTTCGTAGGACTTATGTTTTACAACACAAGGTTTAACAATCCCATGTGGGTGCTGTAGACAGATGGGCCTGGTCCTCAAATGACAAAGACACTTCACTGAACAACTCATTCCTTTCTAGCTAAAGCAGTCATGCTAATCGTGAGTTCCTCTGCCTTGCAATATTCAAAGGACAATCTTTTCTCACTATGAACCAGGAAACAATATCCTGTTTCCTGAGGAAAATTTGCTTCACAAAATTATCCTGACATTGAGATGTTTTTGAAGTAGAATCAACATGAAAAATGTCCTTGGGCAACCCTTCTCCCAAGAAAAGTTCATGATAAATTTTCATTACCTAAAGTGTTTAGTCATGGTTTTTGCTTTCTTCACATCTTATTCTTTGCTGACAAGGTCCTTTCACATCTTATGTTGACAAGGTCCTTGTCTATTTCCGTTGAAGCAGACAGAAAGAATGGCATAGCACGGGGCCATTTTAATAATAAACCATGCCCTTGGGAGTTAGAAAAGGATAATTCACTTCTTTTCTAAATCATATAAAACTGTTTTCTTTCTGGGCTTTCTTGCTGTACACGCCAAATCCAGACACATTAAGAACATCAAAAACAGAGTGTGTATGTTCATGCTCCATGTGCCATCTTCAGAGAGCTCTGCCTCCTTTAGCAGGCTCTTTCTTTCCACACGGAAGCTTGTCTTGCTAGAAATGAAAAAACAATGCGTTTGCACACATATGCCACCTAAACCCACAAAAGACTAAAATACAGAACAGTTCCACATTCATATCTACGCACGGCATTCCAAATATGATACCATTACACCCAAGGGAAGCATACAAATTAAAAACTCTCATCACTTCTGTGACTTTGGGAGACTGGAACTCTTCTCCCATTTCATGCTACATCATGTGTTACAGTTTCATCAAAGCAAACAGTTTCATTTAAAATATCTTCAATGAGCTTAGTGAGAACAGCTGCAAGGCAGGTCTGTCCTATCACATTAATACTATTGAGTATTCCTTTTTGTTCTGTTTCCAGTCTAGACTTGATTAATCAGATTTGCAAAATGTCTGCTCAGCCACCTGTCTCTGTGTTCAAAGTTAATCGTTGTTTTTCCCAGGTAAGCATGAGAGTAAATGAACAACATTAGTGTACTCTTTACAGGATGAACAAACATGTCATTAACAGCTTAAAAGGAGGAGAGAAAGGAAACAAGAGAAGGAGGGAGGAGAAAGATTTTTATAAGGTTTGTCCTGGTCATTTTTTTTGGCATGACTAATCAACATAAAAGTTGTATTATCATTAGCATAAATCAGTTACCCTGAGACAGAAGTCAGAGCAGAGGCAGGAAGGATCATTTGCCCTGCTGGCTTCAGTAAATGAAATATAGTGATATCTTACACATGGTCTCTATCATAACATCGTTTGGCCAATGAGTAAATATTCGCCTCGATGGAAGGGGTAAAGCAGGCCCCTCTTCTCACCTGGCCATTCTGTGAATAAGCTAACTTCACTACACTATGTTTCAAACTGGTTGCAATTCAACAAATTATTTTCTGTAAGATTCAAGACATATGAACAAAGGTCAAAGAATAAATTAAAGAAAACATTTTAGCTATTAAGATGAAAACACTGCTTCAATAAACTAATCAGATGTTCATTCATACATTGCACATAGAATCACCATCAATATAGTGGAACTGTCAACATTGAATCCTGGAAATCAATTAAAAGAAACATTGGCACTACTAAATTTACACACATTTTGGATGTATCACTTTAATCCCTTAATTCTTTTTAATTTCACAAATCTAGTCCTCTTTTTTTCCCCTGTGGATTTCCATATATAAAGAAATACTAGTAAAGTCATAAGTTTTGTGTTGTTCTCTAAAGCAGTACAGTTCTGTTGAACCTGCCCAGGATGCAACTTTGCAAACACATGCTTCGTTGTTTGGGGTGACATATTCAGAAGACTAAAAACTCATCACCTAGGGGTGCAAAAAGTCTAGCTCAAAAGCCATTAACTCACACTGACAAACCACTGGTAGCAAAATACATATACACGATGGCCTCGATCACAGGTATATCACCGCCTAAGCACATCCTACATTGTAAGAGAGTCTCTGGAAAAAAAATCAGACTATGCAACTGTGATCCACTGATTAGGGCAAAAAATCTAGGGGCCATAGATACATTGAATATGAATTTCAAGCCTCATCTACTAACAATCCCATCCACTCAAGTGAAAGGGTTGGGGAGGGTAATGCCCCCAAGATCCTGTTAATTTCACCACCTACTAATGAAGAAAGTGAGATGAGACCTAATTTAATTAGCTAAATGCCCTTATGTTTCTTTTCCAGGGAAATGAGTTTTTTTTAAAAAAGAGCCCCAGTCTGAAATCTATGAGCATTCTTCACAGTGCTGTACACACAGCAGTTTCATTAACAAGAAGCAGCATGATGCAGCAAGGTGCTGGGGTGCCCAGTTTTCCCATGCAGTAGCTATGTGATGCTAGGAAGTTTGTTTAATTTCTCTCTGCCTTCATTTGTTCACATTTTCTGAATGATAGGAAATATGTTTGTGTGTCTTGTTCTGTTCTATACCCATAATGGTGTTTAAACTCAGTTACTGAAATGTATACAGGGCAGAAAAATTATATTATATTGTAAAACTAATAATATTAACTTAGAGTTCTATCTCCTTCTATTTCTATTGCATTAGTTCTATGCAGGGCACAACCATTACTAGGCAAGCTAGACAGCTCAGCAGCCCAGGCAAATATTAGCTTGATTGTCCAGTATTAATATCCCCTGATGCAATTAATCAAGCTGACAAAACTTCCTGGGAAAACAAATGCCTACAAGGGCAAACAGCATAGATCTGCTTCACAATGATTTCCAGGCAGCTCTCCTAGTCAATGCCAGATGAGCAACTAAATCAGGATCCAGAAACTTTTCCTGTAAAGAGCAAGAAAAATGTTTCAGGTTTTGCAAGTCTTGCTGCTCAGCTTTGCTGTTATTGTACAAAAGCAGCCCTAGGCAATATGTAAGTGAATGAGCATGATTATGTTCCAATGAAACTTTATTCATGGTTGTTGATGTTTGAATTTCACATAATTTTCACATATTACAAAATAGTATTCTTCTTTTGATTTTTTTCAACTATTTAAAAAATGTAAAAACCATTCTTAGCGCTTAGGTGTACAAAAGCAGGTGTTGGCCAGCATTTGACCCGAGGACTTTGGGTCACATATCCCAGTTTCTAAGTGAAATGTTAGGAAATTACATAGGTGTTTCATCTGGGCTCTGACGAGATATCTGTTTGGGTAACATTGTATGATTATTAATTGTTCTCGGCATTGATGACCCTTTTCAATGTGCGGTGATTTTGTCCATGGATCAGAGACACTGCCCAAAGTGAATACAGAGGGATGGAGAGAGACAACAAAATAAATCTCACATGTGGCACTAAGAGAAAGACAAGCAGAACGGTGCAACAAGTCCTATGCCAGGTGGCAGGTGCTGTGGTCTCTGATTCTGCTTTCGGCACAGAACCACCCTGAGACCAGACGAAAGATAAAGGAAGGCGCCCTGGCACAATCAAAGCAATGCCATGTTACTGCCGAAGAACAGAGCACCGATTTCTCCTCTCAGAGCCTGAGCATCAAGCCTGCTCCTGAACTGGTCTGGCGGGCCTCAGAGACTGCCTACCCATTGTGGACAGTAAAATTTTACCATGTAGATTCTGTCCTATTCCTAACTTCTCAAAAAAGATAACTTCAAGTCATCAGCATTAATAAGGTAAGATTATTTTACTCAGGGCTTGGAGGAAACAGAAACAGCAGGTCGGGGTTAGGGATGATCAGGCATTCAAAGGGAGAAAAAGAAGGTCAAGAAGAAGAAGGAAGCACCCAAACTTTGCCAGTTTCATAGTTCAGGCTAAGTGGATATTTGCCATTCATTCCATAGTGTTCATTGGGCTCCTGGCTCAATTCAAAGTGCTTGGCAACTGGAAACTTTACCTGCATTATGCTTACAAACACAGAAATATGACTGAGGCATTCTTCCTGTGTTAATAATAGCTAACATTAAACTTAAACTAAGGTCAATTGGACTCTAGTAAGAAAGCCAAAGTTAGTTCAGAATTTCGGAAGTATCATTTTCTTTCAAAATAACCTATAATAAAATCCTCAATATAATGATATACTGAGCTGATTGGCTAGCAGATTCTTTTTCTTGTATTTTTCCTACATTTGTAACCAGAATACATTGGTTATTCAATGCTAATGTAATGGTTCTAATGGCTAATCAACCATGTGCAAAAAAATACATACAGGGTATAATCCCAATTTGAGTTTGGCAAGAATTCCTACCATTTGCTTCACTAATATTTTGTGGTAAGAATACAGCTCAAGAAATTCTCCATGGAACATTCAGCTCCTTAAAATACACATCAATTACTGTATTGCCTTTAACCATGTTGGAAAGGCAGATCAAAATTATAAATGCCTAAATTATAGGGATAACACCAGGAGTGAGATAAAGTTTAGAGTCAGATGGACCTAGATTTGAGTTCCAGCTCAGCCACCTAACAACAGTGTGACCTCAAGCAAGTGATGTCCACTCCCCATGCCTCGGTGTCTGCATCTATAAAGCATGGGCAGCAATTTTTACCCACAGACTCGTGAGCATTCCGTGATGTGCTATCTATAAGAGGGTTCAGAGCAGCAGCTGACACAAAGCAGGCTTTGAATTAATGTCAGTTTCCCCTAAAAGACCAGTTACGCTAGTCTCTATTTGAAAGCCCTACAAAGTCAGAATTGAGCTCACAGTCATTGGCTTCCTGGGAAACTGAGGTTATAAAATAATTCCCTTTCTGAAGTCACTAGAAAACCTAGATTTATTTTTCTGCTTTCAATAAGCAATCTCTAAAAAAATTTAGAGATTTTTTTTTTTTGGTAACTGAGGACCTACCAGTGACTCTGTCTAGATTTGAATCTTGTCATCTACAAAATACATGACTTTATAAGTTTTTTTTAATCCTTACTATACCTCATTCTTCTATCACTTAAATCAGAATAGTAGTACTTAATACGCAGGCTCTTAGGATTATGTGTGGAGGTTATCAAGAGAGCCAGCCTTAACTTAAAAGGTAGATCCTTCATACTTTCATGGAAGGTACATTTAAGCACAGGCTCCAAGTGCAAGGATTCCTTTAATGGGCTTCATCTCATATGACACAGCAAGGATGTGCTCCACTCAGAAGCTAAATTGAAAGGTGGGAGGTGAAAGGACTCCTACAGAACTAACCAAAGGAATGAATCCATAAGGGGACTGTAACTAAGAAAAGATTCTAATGGACAAACTGTTCCTCTCTCCCATCAGATTTTAGGAGAAAAAAGTAAATAATTTTCTCTTCCTTTAGATTTTAGGAGAAAAAGGCAAATGGCCATAGCATAACTTTATGGCAGAGATTTATTTAAATTTTTAAAAGCAAGCAAGTATCTTTGAAGGTATAGCTTCTGTACCTCCCCTCACCAAAAAGAAGGGTGATGAAGAACAGTACCTTGCACAGTGCAGTACTCAATGATGATTTCCTAAATGAATAAATGTTGATCTCTTTGTACAATTAGCTGCCTCCTCTATACCTTCTCAATCTTTTAGCTTCACTATTTTTTCTATATATTCTCATTAATGTCTGGAATGTTAATATTCATCATAATGGCCAATACTTACAGACTTACATAGGATTATTACTATTATTAAGCTACACATACACACACATATAACCTAAGTCAGAAAGTGAGATCTGGCAAACTGGACTTAGGTCAGATCATGAAAGAATCTGAGTCCATTTTGTTTGGTCAACAGTTTTGTTCAGTCAGGAGAAACAAAGTCTTGCCAACTTAGGCCAAAGACAAGAACAAAAGGGAGAAGACAATTTATTGAAAGAATGTGGGTAACACTCAGAAGCAAAGAGAACATTGAATAAGCATTATGTCCTGAAAGGCTCCAGGGCATCTAAAAGAACCCAGGCAATAGGAAATGGACAATGTTTTTAGAGTGCCTTAATCTACAATATGAGTCAGCAATGAAACCTACACTATGTAGCTGAAACAAATCACCACCACCACTTTCAATCCTTCCTCCTCTCTCCTCAAAATTGAACATTTCCAGGAGAGAATTGGCCTATCGTGGCCAGGAGAGCAGAGGGCTTCTTGCATAACAGTCCTGCTAGCCTGCAGGCATTGTGATTTGGGTAATTCACCAAAATAACATCAGTTGTATGGCTCCCAGGGGAACTGAGGATGAATATTCCACAAGCAAAGAGACCCACACAAGTCCTGCATTCTCTGCCAAGGAGTTTGGACTTTATCCTATATGCAGAGGGAAGCCAGAGGATGGAGATGACCCATGCTTATGTTCTCTCTGGGAACACAAAACACTCTGGGAACTGTAGCAAATACAGTCATAAAAATCTGTTTTATGGTTTTGTGTCTAGGTTACCATAAATAAATAATATACAATTCTCATGACATGTATTGGTGGGCAATATCACAGGACGTTAGAAAGATAAGTAAATTTAGAAATCACGTAGTGAATCCAATTTCATGTTACAGGTAACTACACAGGCTCGGAGTCCACAACTTTTCCTAGGTCGTAAGTCTGCTTGTCAGCACTCAGAACTTGTGACTAACTGTTTTCTTCGTCATGGTACGGCACCATCACGTAAAGCTATTATAAAAACTCATATTAAAATACCTTCCTTTCCTAAAATATTGTGCTGTAGCAAAGATTCTGAGGTGCCTTGGATTATGTCTGCATACTACGTAATACAGGGCATTTCTCTCACCATTAGTTAGAATGTTGAAGAAGTAATGGTGTCTTCCACTATCTTTCACTATTTGATTCATTCAGCAAGTACCTAGTAAATATCAGGCACTGTACTGACTGAGAGTAAAAAGGTAATTGTAATGATAGTGATAATAATAATATGAATGGTAATATTAGCAATCACTTACATGGCACTTACCAGGTACCAGACAATATTCTGAGTGCTTTCCACATATTAATTCATCTAATCATCATATAAACCTGTGGGCTGAATTGGGGTGTGATTGGTGATGTGAGTAGGATTTGTTTTGGGGGTGATAAAGATGTTCTAAAATTAGTTTGTGGGGATGGTTGCACAACACTACACTAGAAAACATTGGCATGTACACTTTAAATGGGTAAATCTTGTATTTCAATAAAGCTGTCAAAAATAAAAGTAAATCCCAGGAGACAGAACATGAGCCCCACTACGCATGTACATAACATAAGGCACAGAGAGGTTATATCATTTGTCCCAGGTCACAAAGCTGGTCAGTGACAGGGCTGGGATTCGAATCCAGGCAGTCAGATACAAAGAAGTAATGTACAGTGTCTGACCTGGAAGAATTCACAATCTGAGACATATTTACAAACATGAAGCATAGACATCTTGCCCTTGTATTTAAGTTATACAAATCCATTAATACACAGTTAGAGAAATATGTAAATGAAAACTGATAGTGCTGAATATCTGTAGATGTGCCATCACGTCCAAAGCCTGATTCTGTTCCTGAGGATGTCGGTGTAGTCAGAAAGGAAGTATCATAAAGTGAGTTACATTTGAAAAGAAGATGAAGAGAGCAGTTTACTCATTGTCCTTTAACATGACAAGCTACTGTTGCTCTGTGTCCGTGTGTACATGCATACGTATGCATGTGAGGTTGTGGATGGATGTGTGTCCACTGGAAAATATGCCTCTGAGAAGTCCTTCATTGTTCACTGGGTACCTCGCAGGCAGTTTAGAGCTAAATGCCTGACAGTGAATGAATAACTTTGCACTAGTTAAAGAGTAGCTTAAATTGATCTCCAACTTCCTGGACTTTAGAACGACTCAGATTTAGACTGTAAGGAAAAACTGCACATGATTATCTGAAGTATGCAGGTGTTAAATGACTAATTAGTCACTTGGTGAGCACCTGGAGTTAATGAGGGTATAGCTCCAAGTCTATAGCATGGTTCTCACATACAAAGTCCTTTTCATGAACACAAACTACAGTTATCTTGAAAATGTTTTTAACTGGTTATGAAAAGAACTGAGTAAGAGAAAATGGGGGACTGAGCTACATTCTGTTCTACTACAAGAAAAATTCACTGTGCATTCTTGGTGATGAAAAGCTAAGGACAAAGCATTTCTGTAAACAGCAAATATTCAACCTGTTACTACAACTAAAATGTGGCAAGCAGAAACATAAAATTCGTAAACAGAATTCAGCACTATGACCTAGAAGAGACTGCTCTAAATTGTACTGCGTGGCATTTATGCACAGGCACTACCTGAACTGCTGAATAAATAATATATAAACTCTTCTACTGAAGGAACTCAGTTTAAATATTTATACCTCTTCAAAATTTATAGAATTTCTGTATTATTCCTCAGTCAAATATTCTTCACACTGTATAATGAATTATGAATGTAATATCCATCAAATACCAAATAAAACTAATCTCTTCTGTAAAAAACAAAAAGGTACACAAAAACCACAAAGCTGTAATTTCTCACTAGAGTTTGAACAAAAGCTCCACTTATCATTTAAATGGCAAAAGAAATAAATGTTAAATATGGTAATAAATCCCAAATAACTTATATTTGGTTTTTGACTATTTAAAGAAAGAGATACACTCTTTACCCAGACCCAATTTCCCATACCCCAGGAACTTTATACATTCTTCTGTTAGCTTATTTCTTGTTTGTATTGGAGGCAGGAGAACCAACTGGTTAGCAGCTAGGGTGTCCATATAATATATTATCCAAATCAGAGCATTTCTGAGAGTGAATTAAGTCACAATAATTACAATGGGACAGCAGAAGTAACCTGGGATCATTAAGGAAAATTGAGGAATATGTTCACCCTAGTGAAAGCTTGTGCTTTGAGGTCAGAGTTCGCTGGTGGGCAGAGATAGACAATGGAAGGCTGTTGAATAATATTGTTAAATGACCAGAACTTCAGGAAGCTTAATATAAAAGAGGGTTTTGGCTGGATCGGAGCAGAGAGATGGGAAAGTCCATGAAAACATTCATAAGACACTAGGAAAGAAATAACAAGAGACCAAGCCAGGATGGTGACAATAAAAAAAGAAAACTTATGTAAAAGACGGAGCAGTTAAAGTCAGACAAGTTGTAAAATTAGTCTGAGTAGGTAGATATTACCTCAAGGAACTTTGACAGGTGCAAGTCAGGCATGGCAGAGAAACTGCCAATAGGAGAAACCAAAAGGAGCTCAGATTCTAGCCCAAAAGCTGTCTGCTCCTTATCCATTTTTATACTTCCTGTCCATAAGTGTGTTAAAATCGTGGGTGTACTTCATCCCAAGGAGAAATGGACATCCTAAGAAAATGCCACCAACAATTGCTCCAGGCACCACTTGGTGGCACCAGTACCCTAAAATGATTGAATGCAACCTGCTCTTCTAGATCTTACCCTAGAAACCTTAGACTCAAAGGTCATCAGCCAACCCTCATTCAATTTTTTCCCCATGATTATCTAAGTTCTTCCAGAACTTTCACATCCTCCTCCTTTATCTCTATGGAGATTCTAAAAACTAGAAGATGAAAATGTTTTATTTTGGTATCACTTATTTCAAAAATTCTCTGCATATACATGTAATTTTACATAAATGTGGCCATATCTTTCATATCAATATTTTCTTATGTTAGTCTTTTCCATTTTTGTTTATCTTGCTCACCCCCACCACCATTCTTCCCACCTCCTTTCAGATGATAATCTGTCTTAACAACCTGGTGGGTATCCATCTAAATTTGTTTCCATCATCCTACAACCTTATACAAATATGTGTGTATACAAATTATAGAGAAATAAACATATGTATAAGTTTTTGATCAAAGATATATAAAATGGGCTCATATAAGTACTCTTCTATACATCTTGCTTTTCTCCCCCAACACTATCATTCTGAGCAACTGGTATTGCTCCAGTTCATTCTTCTGAGAGACTACATAATATCCCATGGTATGTACACACCTTAATTAGTTTAACATCAGTCCCTTATTAAAGAGTATTCATTTGGTTTCAGTCTTTTTATTTTTCCCAGTACTTAATGTTGCTGTAGAAACCCTGTTTCTACATCCTTTATACCAGCACTTCTGTTTCTATGGCGTAGATTCCCAAGAGGAAAATGCTGGATTGAAGGGCAAGTATATGTTTCTAATTTTAAGAAATACTTACTTCCAGATTTACTTCCAAAGAGCTCTTTAAGATCCCCATTTTCACTAGCAATCAAGGAAAGTGCCTATTTCCTCACATATCCACTAGCAATATATATTTGTATACTTTTCCCCAACTAGTTGTGATTTTGAGCACCTTTCCATGGTTTCTTTTTGGGAGGGGTGGGGTGGCAGGTGCTTGTTGATTTGATATTTCACAGCTTTTTCCCAAAGCAAGGGTATTTTAGAAGGTTTTTGCTTAGCTATAAGACTATTGCTAAAATATATTAGAAAACAGAAAAATAAAATTTATCATAGCCACCAACATCCATGTGCAATATTTAACACTTAATAAAAGCACTGAAATACCAGATAATAATCTTGTGAGTACTATGTAGTTCTGGAATATCTACTCTAAGGGCAGAAGATGATTATTTTTCTCTTCACAAGGAATTGTCTCCCTCTTAGTGCTTTGTTTCAAAATGCATGATATATCTATTACTGTATACATTTAAGTAGGATTTGGTATTAAATAGAACCAGTCCTTTTTATCTGAGTGTCATTCAAAATACTTGTTAAAAAAAGAACAAAAATCAGTAGGGAAAGAAACTGTATTTTTAAGCTTCTAAGGACATTTTATAAACAATGGAGCCTAGAGAACAAAAAAAGTCATAAAATGACTTGACAGTGTCCTTTTAAGTGAACATATGTGAGTTTCATGCATCCATATGTGTTCACATATGCCCTACATATGCACAGCCAGCTGCTAACCAACCAGATTGTACAATGTGTATGTTTACTGTAAAACAAGCCGAAAGTGTCTGGTCTCTTTGTTAGAGAAACTGCTCATAATTTCAAGTATACAAACGTCAGTTGTTTCTCATTTCGTTTTCTTCCAAGCTAAATGAGCTGTTGATGCTCAATTTGGCAGGATCCTAACTGAGGCTGACTCTTGGCCAGCCACAGAAACCCAGCCCTGGAAATTCGGGGAATTTTTGCAAGAATAAGGAGCTCTTTTTTAATGGTGCCCTAACCATAGGAAGTCTCCTTAGAGCCTCAGCCAGTTCTTTCCCACTCAATATCCCAAAGAATAATCACTAACATTGTTTGGATACTAAGGATGGAGTTAGGGTGTGAAATGAGGGTATCCAGTCTCCCCATGTTTTAGTGAAATACTCTTTTGAAACCCACTATTAAGAGAGAATAGCCGGGGTGTGTACAGATTATTTTTGTGGTAACAACTTTATCTATGAGCCCTCAGTATTCCATCTTTTATTTCACCCTCTTATGACAGTACCCTGCAGCTTAAAATGATAACGTTTGGACCAATTTCTATTTGAAGATGAAGACTTTGGAATAATTATATGCTAATTCTATAATCAGAGTATTAAACCCAATTATCACTATTAGTATTCTCTAATAGCAACATTAATATTATTTGAATAACAGGAGGGAAAAGCCTGCAAGAAAGCCAGTGGCACTACTGAGAAGAGCTTGTGCTGTGGAGTGAGAGTCTGTGCTCCATGTGGACTGTCATTTCCTGCTGTGTGGGTTTAGGTAAGTAAGGAGCTTCCCACTTTCCACTTTAGTTTCCCTATAGCTGGATGGGAATCGCAAGGCCGAGTTCCTAAGTTTCTGATGGAGATGCAATGAGATAACCTACGAACAGTACCAGGTATCCTATAAATAGTCAATAGGTGTGAATTCCTTTCCTCCTCAGTTCTAAACTTCCTCACCCCATCCCCTACCAAAAGAGAGAGCTATGAGAACCAGAAGTATTTCTCAGGGAAGCTGATAATCCAAAAGTCCCCAATCCCAAGGATGGGGGGATAGAAGGAGATGCTAAATTCAATAGAGAAAGTTCATTTAAAATCTTAGCTCTTGATATTAACAGAGACTAGACTAACAAGGTAGACTGATAAGTATATACTTAAGTACACATAATTATACTTACCAATATATATGTTCTTAAATGTGTACTCATTTATTTAGCACCTACTCTATATCTAGAACTGTGTTGGACAGATAGTAAATGTCCATAAATTTTTCTTAAAAAAAAACAACAAATAAAGACCAAGCCCTTAAAGCACTATTATAATTTCTTCCTTAGCTTTCAGATCCCTGGGATGTATGCATGAGTGATGATGCCCTGCTTTCCAAGGTGAACGTCACAGGAAGGAAGAGGTATGAGTAGTTGTTGTCACGGACTTACGTAGTGTGTGAAAAACTACTAGAAGTATGCTGTCCACCTTCAGCTTGGCAAGCCAGGCTCCTCCTATATCTAACCACCTCTTACTCCCTCTTTTCCCTCATCCATTCAGCCTTCCTGAATCTGTCCAGTATTTCCCCACAACTGAAAAATAAAATTCCTTTTCCTGCAGGTGTCCATGTGCTTGAGGCAAAATGAGCCACTGCTGACAATTGTAAAGAAAGAGAGAACAGCTGTTTGCATCTGGATATGGAATAAGAAAGAGAGAACAGCTGTTGGCTGCTGTAGCAGACAAGAAAGTGAGCAAGTGAGCAGCTGCTGGTAATTCAGACTCCACTAGACTGCCCAGAGTAATTGAAATCCAGAAGAAGCATGCAAGACTTGAGTTAACTGCTTTACTGTGTCCTGCTCTTCATTAGATCCTACTCGTCCTTCTTTATAGACATTCCCATGACAACCACATGAGGACTCCCAGCAGGAATATCAACCCCACCCCCGACCCCAACCTGCATACGTAACCCTTAGGAAACTCAAGCCAACAGAGGTAAAATGGCACAGACCTTTCTTCCAGTAAGTCTATACATATTTTTAAAAGAAGGAAGTAGCCTGTGGTTGGCAAGGGAAGAAATATTGACCAATGATGGATTTCTCACAAGATTAAGCAAAAATAATTCTTTCTATATTACAAGAGATTAGAAGAGATCGTCATTTTCATGATGATCCCACACATTAGAATTAAGTAGGCTAACATAAAAATATGATGACAAGTATAATTTAAACTTGTAAAAAACCATTTAAAAATCCTCCAATGGTTTCAATGTTTCTTTTTTCCTTTAGATATAATTCTATCAATTGTCTACATAGAAATATTTCCCTTATTTTTCATTTTTGATAAAATGTGTGATTAAAACTAAAGTAAAAATGATAGATATAGGACAATGATATGAAAGATTTTTATTTATTTTTTTATTGTTGTTCAAGTACAGTTGTCTCCAGTTTCACCCCACCACAGCCCCCAACCCTGCCCATCCCTGCCTCCCACCCTTGAACCTACCCCCTTTGGCTTTGTCCATGTGTCCTTTACACATGTTCCTTGATGACCCTTCCCCTATTTTTCCCCATTATCCCTCTCCTCGCTCCTCTCTGGTTACTGTTTGTTCTTTAATTCAATGTTTCTGGTTATATTTTGCTTGCTGATTTGTTTTGTCAATCAGGTTTCACTTACAGGTGAGATCATATGGTATTTGTCTTACTCCCTGGCTTATTTCACTTACATAATTGTCTCCAGTTCCAGCTGTATGATCACAAAGGGTAGGAGCTCCTTTCTTTCTGCTGCATAGTATTCCATTGTATAAATATACCATAGTTTTCTCATCCACTCATTTACTGGCGGGCACAAGTTGCTTCCAGCACTTGGCTATTGTAAATTGTGCTTCTATGAACATTGGAATGCATAGGTTCTTTTGAATTAGTGTTTAAGGATTCTTAGGGTATAATCCCAGCAGTGGTATTGCTGGGTCAAAAGGCAGTTCCATCTTTTGTTTTCTGAGGAAATTCCATACTGTTTTCCACAGTGGCTGCACCAGTCTGCATTCCCACCAACAGTGCATTAGGGTTCCCTTTTCTCCATATCCTCACCAACACTTGTTTGTTGATTTGTTTATGATGGTCATTAAGACTGATGTGAAGTATTATCTCATTGTGGTTTTAATTTGCATCTCTCTGACGGCTCAGTATCCTTTCATATGTTTCTGGGCCCTGTATGTCCTTGGGGAAGTGTCTGTTTAGGTCCTTTTCCCATTTTTTAAATGGGTTGTTTGTCTTCCTGGTGTGGAGTTGTCAGAATTCTTTATATATGTTGGAGATCAAACCCTTGTCCAAGTTATCATTGGCAAATATGTCTTCCCATACAGTTGGTTCCCTTTTCATTTTAATGCTATTTTGATGAGAAACCATTTGTTTATTCTTTTCTTTATGTCCCTTGTTCTAGGGGACATATCAGTGAAAATGTTGCTGTGTAGAATACCTGAGATTTTCTTGCCTATGTTCTCCTCTAGGACTTTTATAATGCCATGACTTATATTTAAGTCTTTTATCCATTTTGAATGTATTTTTGTTTATTGTATAAGTTGGTGATCAAGTTTCATTTTTTTAAATGTAGTCCAGCTCTCCCAACACCATTGTTGAAGAGGCTACTTTTACTCCACTTTATGCTTCTGCCCCCTTTGTTGAATATTTAATTGACCGTAAAGACTTGGGTTTATTTCTGAGTTCTCTATTCTGTTCCATTTGTCTATGTGTCTGTTCTTATGCTAGTACCATACTGTTCTGATTACAGAGACCTTGTAATACCTAGTTTTATATCAGGTATTGTGAACCCTCCTACTTTGTTCTTTCTCAAAATTGCTGGAGCTCTTCAGGACATTTATGGCTCCATATGAACATTTGAAGTGTTTGCTCTATCTCTGTGAAATATGTCATTGGTATTTTAATGGGGATTGCATTGAATCTACAAATTGCTTTGGGTAGTATGGCCATTTTGATGATGTTAATTCTTCCACTCTGTGAGCATGGTACATGCTTCCATTTGTTTGTGTCTTCCTTAATTTCTTTCTTCAGTGTTGTGTAGTTTTCTGAGCACAGGTCTTTTACTTCCTTGGTAAGGTTTATTCCTAGGTACTTCATTTTTCTTGTTGCTACAGCAAATGTGATTTTTTTCTTGATTGCTGATTCTGATATTTCATTGTTGGTGTATAAAAATGCCTTTATTTCTTAATACTGACTTTGAATCCTGCTGTTTTGCCAAATTCACTTATTAGGTCAAGTAGTTTTTTGGTGGAGTCTATAGGGTTTTCTATGTACACTATCATATCATCTGCAAACAGTGACACTTTTACTTCCTCCTTTCCAATTTTGATGCTTTTTATTTCTTTTTCTTGTCTGATTGCTGTGTCTAGGATTTCCAATACTATGTTGAATAGGAATGGTGAAAGTGGGCATCCCTGTGTTGTTTACAATCTTAGTCAGAAAACTTTTAGTTTTGCCCATTGAGTGTGATATTGGCTGTAGGTTTCTTGTATATGGCCTTCATCATGTTGAGGAATGCTCCCTCTACCTCACTTTGCTGAGTGTTTTCATCATAAATGGGTGCTTTACCTTATCAAACTCTTTTCCTCCATCTATTGATATGATCATATGATTTTTGCCTTTTCTTCTGTTTATGTGATGTATTACTAGAGAATATTGTACCATCCTTGCAACCCTGGAATGAACCCCAGTTGATCATTGTGTATGATCTTTTTAATGTATTGCTGGATGCAGTTTGCCAATATTTTGTTGAGGATTTTAGTGTCTATGTTCATTAGTGATGTTGGCTTGTAGTTTTCTTTCTTTGTTGTGCCTTTATCTAGGTTTGGAATTAGGATGATGCTGGCTTTGTAAAAGGAATTTGGGAATCTTCCCTATTCTTTGATATTTTAAAATAGTCTGAAAAGGATAGGAGTTAGCTCTTTCTTTTTTTTTTTAAAGATTTTAATTATTTATTTATATTAGAGAGGGAAGGGAGGGTGAGAGAGAGAGAGAGAGAGAAACATGAATGTGTGGTTGCTGGGGGTCATGGCCTGCAACCCAGGCATGTACCCTGACTGGGAATAGAACCTGCAACAGTTTGGTTCGCAGTCTGCGCTCAATCCACTGAGCTACACCAGCCAGGGGCTCTTTCTTAAATGTTTTGTAAAATTCTCCTGTAAAACCATTTGCTCCAGAGCTTTTGTGTGCCAGGGGTTTTTTGATTATTGCTTCAATGTCATTAGCTGTTATCATCCTGTTCAGGCATTCTGCTTCTTCTTCATTCAGTTTTGGAAGATTATATTTTTCTAGAAATTTGTTCATTTCACCCTGGTTTTCAAATTTCTTGGCATACAGTTCTTCATAGTAATTTGTTACAATCCTTTGTATTTCTGTGGTATCAGTTATAATCTTTCATCTTTCATTTCTGAATTTGTTTTTTTGGGCCCTCTCTTTTTTTCTTGATGAGCCTGCTTAAAGGCTTTGATTTTGTTTATCCTTTCAAAGAACCAGCTCCTGGATTTATTGATCCTTTGGGTTATTCTTTTAGTCTCTATGTTGTTTAATTCTGCTCTGATCTTGGTTATTTCCTTCCTTCTGCTTGCTCTGGGCTTTGTTTGTTGTTGTTCCTCCAGTTCTTGTAGATTTAGGGTTAAGTTGTTTATTTGAAATGTTTCTCTTTTTTAGAGACATAGGCCTGTATCACTATGAACTTTCCTCACTGGACTGCCTTTGCTGAGTCCCATAAATTTTGGATTTTTGTGTGTTCTTTTTCATCAGTTTCCAGAAACTTTTTATTTCTTCCTTGATCTAATTATTAACCCATTCATTGTTTAATAGCATGTTGTTCAATCTGCACAAATTTGAGTGTTTTTCTATTTTTTTCCTTGAGGTTTGTTTCTAGTTTCAGTCCCTTGTGGTCTGAGAAAATGCTTGCTATGATTTCAATTTTCTCAAATTTGTTAAGGCTTGTTTTGTGTCCTATCATGTGGTCTATCTCTGAAAATGTTTCATGTGCATTTGAAAAGAATGTGTATTTTGCTTCTTTGGAATGAAAGGCTCTCTCTATATATCAGTTAAATCCATTTGATCTAGGGTATTGTTCAATGTCACAATATCTTTGTTGATATTATGTTTGGAAGATCTATCCATTTTTGACAGTGGGTTGTTAAAATACCTTAGTATAAGTGTATTGCTGTCCATATCTGTCTTGAAGTCCTCCAAGATTGTCCTTATATGTTTGGGTGCTCCTATATTGGATGCATTGGATCCAATGCATTGGATCCTATATTGGATATATGTTTACAATGTTTATGTCTTCTTGATGGATTCTTCCTTTGAGTATTATGAAATGTCCTTCAGTATCTCTTTTTATGGCTTTTGTTTTGAAGTCTATTTTGTCAGATATAAGTATTGTTACCCCAGCTTTTTTTTCCTGTCCATTTGTTTGGGATATTTTTTCCCAACCCTTAACTTTCAGTCTTGTAGGTCTTTTTTTCTGAGATGTGTCTCTTGTAGACAGTATATGTGCAGGCCATGTTTTCTTACCCATTCAGCTACCCTATGTCTTTTTATAGCAGCATTTAATCCATTAACATATAAGGTTATTATTGATAGGTAGTTATTCATTTTCCCCCCTTTGTACCTGTGTTCCTCTCACTCTTTTCCTTCCTCTTCTTAGAGCAGTCTCTGTAGCATATATTGCAGTGCTGGTTTGGTGGAGGTATATTCTTTCAGCCTTCTTTTGTCTGGGCAACTCCTTATTTTGCCTTCCATTTTAATTGAGAGCCTTGCTGGATAGAGTAGTCTTGGTTGCAGGCCTTTGCTTTTCATTGCTTGAAATATTTCTCATCATTCTCTCCTGGCTGTTAGTGTTTCTATTGAGAAATCAGCTACTAGCCTTATCAGAACTCCTTTGTATGTTACTTCTTGTTTCTCTCTTGCTGCTTTTAAGACTCTTTGTCTTTAAAACTTGGCTTTTTAATTATGACGTGTCTTGCAGTATGCTTCTTTGGGTTCATCTTGATTGGGATCCTCTGTGCTTCCTGAACTTGCGTGGTTTTCCCCTCTCCAAGTTCAGAAAGTGTTCTGTCATTATTTTTTCAAACAGGGTTTCTATGCCTTGTTCCTTTTCTTCTCTTTCTGTTATTCCTATGATTCCAATGTTGTGGCATTTCATCTCTTGCAGTTCCCTAAAGCTATCTTTATATTTTTTTAGTCTTTTTTCAAGCATTTGCTTTACCTGGGTATTTATTTCTCTTTGTCTTCCAGCTCACTACTTTGGTCCTCTCCTTCATCCAGCCTGTTTGCAATTCCTTCTAGTGTGTTTTCATTTCAGAAATTTTATTGTTCATTTCTTTCTAGTTCTTGTTTATAGCTTCTATTTCCTTTTCCATACTGTTGTAGCTCTCACTCAGTTCCTTGTGGATGTCTGTGAGTTCCTTCAGCATACTTATAACCATTCTTTTGAATTCTATATCTGAGAGTTTGCTTACTATTTCATTTAGCTCTTTTAGTGAGGAGTCTTCCATTCCTTTTGATTCAGGTTTTTTATTTGTCTCCCCATTTCAGGTGACTCTTTTTGCTTGTTTCTGCAATTCCCTATGCTCTGCTTTGCTAGCTGTCTTTGTAGGGCGAACTTATATGGTAGGAGTTCTGTGGGACTCAGTGTGGTGGTGTCTTTGATCTCTTTGCCTGGATGCTCTAGGGCACAAGTGGCAAGCACAAGGCCCATGGGCCAAATCTAGCCCTCCACCTTGTTTTATCTGGCCCAGCACCTTATTTCCACCCAACAGCAGCACCAAGCTCCTTGACCCTAGTTAAGGAGTAGTTACATTTATACAGTCCTAAAATTACATTTGGCCCTTTAAAGGCAACTGTAAGGCTGATGTGGCCCCCAGTGAAAATGAGTTTGACACCCTGCTCTAGGCTTGCCCTTTTTTCTGTTTGAGTGGGCTCTCTTTCTGTACTTGGATTTTACATGTCCATAGCTCCTTTGCTGGTGGGTTCTCTCCTCCAGTGGGTTTACTGGTGTTCACAACTCCTACCTTATCTTGTATGTGATCTGAGTCATGGATGGTGAAGGCAGAGTGGATTATGATAGTGGGAGAGTATTCTATGGGATTTTAAGTACCAATAAGTAGAGAACAGATAGGAGATCCTTTGGAGAAGTACAGCAATAACTGATATTTCGTCCAACTACCCACTTTTTTTAAAGGTGAAAAAGAGATAAGACTCTTGTTAGAGGGGAAAAAGAATGTGAACTGACTCCAGGAAGCAGAGCACTTATGCTAGGTTAGATGGTAAGATAGAGTGAGAGCAAGGAATAGACTAGGTGTAGTGTGTGAGAGAATGAAGTTAACCACAACAGTAATAAAACTCGGGAAGATAGTAAAGTGGACCAAGACCAGGGAAGGGTGCTGTGTTGGAATGGGAACAAAAATAATATCAAAACAAATATATGATCTGCATAAAAAGAATGAAAAGTAAAACAACAAGAGTAGTGTGTTATAAGAATATGAGTGAGGTGAAGGAAGAGAAATTGTAATGCAATATGAAAGGGAGAACAAAGAAAACCAATCAAACAATAAATCAAACAAAGAAAACTATACAAAAGGAAGAGAAATATAATAATATAAAGGTAATAACAAAAAATAAAAGTAAAAAATAAAATGCAAGTTCTGTAGGATAGCAACATGAATTTTGTCTCAGTTGTTGGTCTCTCTCTGGATCTGTCTTTGATCCTTTCACAAGTCCAGGTCTTATTGTCTTACACATGGAAGAAAAAGAAAAAAAACACACATCCTGTTGACTTTAAACCCACCAAGCAGGATCTACTGGTCTTCCTGGATATTGCAGGCAGAGCGGGGCTGGGCTCCATTGTTTTTCCTTTCCTATAGTTCTACTTTGGGAGCTTGCTCTTGGCTCCAATATTCACAGGTATCCAGCCTCCAGCCCAAACCCTCAGAGCACTATGAGGCCCGCACTGCCCATATGCACCAGGCTGGCACCTTTAATCTACCAAGTTGTGCCATCCTTTGATTAATTCATGAGGTGCACCGAGTGGGAGCAACTCACATCCCTCCTCCCTCTTTGCTGTTCTAGGTGCTGTGCACTCACAAAGTACCTTCAGGGAAGTTTAGCTCCCTATTAAATTAAGTCTCTCTGAGGACTGCTACCGCACTGAGCCCCTGCTGCCCCACTTTGATCAGCCTGTGAGGTGCCCTGATTTGGAGCAAATTGCTTCCTCGCTCTTCACTGGCCTGGCCATAGCATGCAAGGGTTCCTTAAATAGTAGCTGAGAGCCTTTTTTTTAGCAAATTCCCCTTGTTTGAGCCAACCATTCTTAATAAGCACCCAGCTTTTCACACAGCCCAACTCTCTGACCAGTCCCAAGACTACCTGGGTCATGGTCATTGTGGTCCAACTCTTCTCCCATCTCCAGGAGTCACCTAGATCCCCAATTTCTCTGGTACTGTCCCAGCCAGTGACCATAGTCTTAGCCGGGAGCACTGCCTCTGTGCATCTCCCACTGAGTTTTTATCCCCTCTCCCCATAACTTTAAGCATCCAGGTCTCTCCTGGTACAGGACTAACTCCCCTGATCTAGGAGGGGAGGGAGCTGCAAAGTTAAAATCACTGACCTGGCTCTCCTCTAAAACTCCTGTGGCAGCCACTGTCCCCAGAGCCAGGCGCCAGGCCAGGGATCACAGCAGCCATGGTCCCTGAGCAGGTCCCAGGGACCTTACCTTCCCTACAAAATCTCCTTACCATCTGTTTTTCAATGTGTCTGCAGTCTTTGGCTTCCAAACTTCATATAAGCTGGGATTCCATGGGCTGTTCACTCTGCTCTTCAGAAGATCAGCTAGGTGTTCCAGTTGGGTGCATGCTCAAGTGGGTTCACCTCCCACCTACCTTGCCACCATCTTCCCAACTCTGAAAGGAATTTTCAAATAGAAGTCAAATAAGATAGCAGAGGGGAAATTTTTTAAGATTTTATTTATTTATTTTTAGAGATGGAAGGGAGGGAGAAAGAGAGAGAAAGAAACATCAATGTGTGGTTGCTGGGGGTCGTGGCCTGCAACCCAGACATGTGCCCTGACTGAGAATTGAACTTGTGATGCTTTGGTTCACAGCCTGCACTCAATCCACTGAGTTATGCCAGCCAGGGCTGCAGAGGGGAAATTTTTAATTTCATTTCTTTTGCTACTTTTCTGTTTATGCTGATAAATTATATAATGTAAAATATCTAAATAATAATTAAATTATTGTAAACATTACTAATAAGATCACTAAACTATACATTATAAAGACCAGCTCCTTGCCTGGTTTTGATCATCTTTTGTTTATAATACCTGCTACAGTGCCTAACCACCAATAAATATTTGTTAAGTGAGGAGATAAATGAAACAAGTGAATCATCTACATTGTTAAACTGCTGTTGCAGAAGAAAGTATGAAACCATTTCTACTGATGACATATGTGTGACTGAGATTAATTAGAAACATCCTCAGAAATGTGCACTCACAGCATTTTGAAAACAGCTCTATCTTGGTGAGATATGTGGCCCAGCCTGACCTAACAAGCCCCTCAATTCTGAATTAGGAAGGAGAAACTAGCCAATTTCTAAATATGCTTCTAACTATAATATATGATTCCATGACTTGTATTAGGTGGAAAGGGAAAGAGATAAATTGTTAAGGACTAATGTCACAAGCCCCTGGCCCTTAAATTTACCAACCAAAATGTCCCATGACAAATCTTCCAGATGGTTTATGCTCTAGGTAAGAAACTTTACACAAAGTGAATTTGATTAATGTTTCTACTTATACCTTCCCTCTCAGATCCAGGCTTTCTTCCCCAGTCTTTCACTGAAAAATGTGCTTCAGCTTTAAATAAAGTGGTAAGAACGTGAGATGTTGGTTGTTCTTGGTTTTACTGTCTCACACTCCTACAACAGGAGATTCCAAAGCTTAAAGACTTTTCACTATGTTAAAGACTGCCTCTGAATCAGCCTGGTCTATGAAACTGTCCCTTAGGGAAACTGTGATATACTCATGAATCCAATATGAATATCTTTATAAAAAGTCTGTTATCCAGATATTTTGAAACTTCCCAACCCCTTTTTGTATAAAATGTGAATGTTCCATGTTAACATGAGCTACTCCTACATGCAGAGCATGGTGTAACTCAAGATCCTGACAATTTTGTATGTTATCCAAAATATGTTTGCAGATTTTTCCCTCTTGCCTATAAAACTGCATTAAAGGAAATGTCTTGCTCCATAAGTATAACTGTCAAGTATTTAAGTGACTTGCACTTCATCATCATCATTACCAAAATCATAAAGTTCTTTTTTGGTCCAGATCTGGGGTCATAGCGTATTCAGCCTAATCAACATATGTTTGAGTAACGCACTGAGAAGATGCAGTCACTAGGTTTTTATCCCTAAAGGGACTATAACATCCAGTTATTTCCAGATGTAATTTCTATAGGAGAAGCAAGATGGTTAAATTCATGTGTCAGCTTGACAGGGTAATGGGATGCCCAGATATTTGCTGAAATATTTGGTGCTTAGTGTGAGATTAACATTTAAATTGGTAGACAGAGGAAAGCAGATTGCTCTATAAAAGAAGGTGGGTCTCATCTAATCAGTTGAAGGCCTGGATAGAACAAAAAGTCTGATTCTTCCCTGAGTAAGAGAGAATTCTTTATGCCTCAAGGTCTTTGGATTGGCTCATTGGCTTTTTCCTGCCTTTGATTTCAAACTGAAACATTGACTTTTCTGAAATCTTGACCCTATTAGCCTTCAGTCTGGAACTACACCACCTTTTGGCTCTACTGGGTCTCCAGCTTTGCTGACTCACCCTGCAGTTCTTGAAACTTTCCAGCCTTCATAATCACATGAGCCAGTTCCTTATAATAAGTCTCTGTTTCTTTATTACATATCCTATTGGCCTGCTTCTCTGGATAACCCTGACTAATACAACACATAAGATTCAACCTATATAATTCAACACATAAGATTTCATCCACTGATAGAGGATTTGTGGAAGATGACAGAATAGGAAACACCCAAAATGTTTGAATGTCCTCCCCACCCAGAGGACAAGTACACTGGCAAAATCTCTATGATGCAACTATTTTTGGAACTTGGGAGTTTGTTGAAGGATTGCAACTTCCATGGAAAGAGATTTGGATAGTAAATTGCAGTTAATTTCAGTCAATTTCAGCTCTTAGAACAGTAGCAGCTACCCATCCTCTATCCCCAACTCTATGGCAGGCAACTATGTACACACATATTCCTTGAGCAGCTTGCACACAGCTTATAGGGACCAGAGTAGGCAAAAAGTGCCCTGTCTTCTAAACATTGAAAATCTGCTTTCTGCTCATCAACTATATTTCTGATCACAGAGGGGCAGACAAAAATACAGCAGCCATTGTTATCTAACCTCTGCCTAGTTTTGCAAGCCCCTCCACTCCCAACAGAAGTGATCTCCAGGAGATTTATGTGCCTCCACCTTCTTTTTTTACATTTTCCCCTTTTAGAAACCAGATATTAGAGTATTACAGAAACTTTCAAAGTGTGAAAAAGGTGGGGAGTGGTTCCATGAAAAGTAACCTCATAGGGAGATCTGATCATAAATTCCTAACTGGGCAGGTCACGGTGAGTAGTCATTTCCCAGAAATATAACTTTTTAGTAGAAGGTTTATCTGTGCCTTAAGCAAGCCTATATATTGTTTCTGTGCATTTGGTTAACACACCCTTGAAACAAGGCTCAAAAGAGCACATGATCTTGTTAACTATCCTGTAATCTAACCCCCATCTTACTTTCTCTCACCTCCATATAATCTTCCTTTGTTCCCTCATTAATTTAAAATTCATAAAAGAAGCCACAAAACTTATTCTCTGGAGCATTTGAGATCTTGCTCTTGAGAGTATGTCATCAATTTGGCTCAAACAAACTCTTATAAAAATTATCTACAATTTTGAATGTTCTTACATTGACCAAAAAAAACTATAAATGAGAAAAAATAGAAAGTGATCATGCATTCCCAGGGAAAGGCTCAGAAAAAAAAAAAACAGAGAAGCCCTTAAATTTACATGTTAGGCTGACCCTTGGCCTAAAGACAACCTACAACCACCAAAAAATAAAAACAACAAAGAACAGCAAAATGTTGGGAAAAAGAATCTGACTTCCATGGTTATCACATTATTAAATTCAAATATTCAGTGTGCAACAAAAAAGTACACGGCATATAAAGAAAAAAAGTGTGACCCATTAAAAAATATATCAATAAAAACTGTCCCTGAAAAGACCTAATGGCAGATCTAGACAAAGACTTTAAAACTATCTTAAAGATGCTCAGAGAATTATAGGAAAATGTGAAGAAACAAAAAAAATAGGTATGAACAAGATGGAAATATCAATAAAAAGAAGATCTTTTAAAATCCCAAAAGAAATTCTGGAGCTGAAAAAAAATCACCATAGAGTTTCAAAATCAGATGTGAAGACAAAAGAAAGTGTCAGTGAACTTGAAGATATAACTACAGAGATTATCAAGTATAAGGAATAGAAAGGAGAAAGATTGAAGAAAAGTAAACAGAGTCTAAGGGACATGTGAAATACTCTAAAACTAATTCTGTAGAGCTAAGATGTGCAAAAAAAAAAAAAACAGGACCTATATGTTTGATTAGTGAACTTTTAGTCTGGTCCAAGATGTTAACCAATAAATATCTGAGGTCGTAAAACAAATCAACAGTTTATCTGGGATATTAAGAAATTCAAATCCAGGAGACAGAGCCAGATAACAACCCAAACTCTCCTTCAAAGAGAACAAAGAAAGATAGGGTTTATAAAGGCAAACCCCACACATTTTGCAATAAAGAGAACTTGCTGTTGGTCAGGTCTTGGTTGTGATACTATGAAGTAAGGAAGCTCCAGAATGTGTCTCCACAGCAAGCACAGACATCCTGGAGTTCAATCTTTATTTGGGTCTTCTATACAAATGAAGGCTACTGGCTAGTGAACCTGACTGGCTCCTTTCAAGATGAAGAATACAGGCGGTCTGATTGCCATGATGAGGAAGAAGTAACATTCAAGATGTAGTCTCGACAGCTGGTTCAAAAGTTCATGGTAGATCAAGCATTAAGGAACCTCTTCATGATCTCCCAGCTCCATTTTAGTTCCTATGACATAAGTGTTTCTATTGTGGTAATTTCCATGCACAGCAGCTCCCTGTTTTCATTGAGATCTTTCCATAGAAAGCATTGATGGTCAACCATTTGGGTATAGAGTTATCCAGAATATTTGGGCTCTAGTTATCAGGAAGGCTCATTTCTGGTGTGTCATGTCTCACATGGGAATAGAGGAAAGAGGTGTTATCTGAACAAAAGTCATAGTCATAAGGCTAATTGCCATCTTTGAGCAAAAAAAGGAGGTTATCAGAAGTATTGGATATGTCTTAGGCAGAGTCCTTACCCAGAACTGTCTTTCATCAGGATTTTGGTTATGGGTAGTGGTCCTTTGGAATGGAAGCCTTGATTGATCACCTCAGATCTCCATGAAATCACTTTCTGATATTTATAGACTTTTTAAGACACTTGGTTATACGAAACATCAACAGTTTAACAATGGAGAGATTTAATTAAAACAATTTACAATCCAAACTTTAAAATAACCCCAGTCCCAGTTTGGAGCCAGCTAAAAATATTGGAAAATTTAAATCCTAACCATTCATTGGCACTTGCAGGTAAAATGGAATGTACCTTAAGGGACTTTGAGAGTTTAAAAAGCTTGGCTATTTCTAATTATACCTGGAAAGTGGTATTTATCAGGGGCAGCAAGAGGTATTAGCTATGGCACAAACTCATCCTTGGGCTGCAAGCAAATAAACTAAAGCAATCCTGTGTAAAGAACTACTTAACTAGGGAATCTAAAGATTGTTGTTGAGCACTGTTCGCTCTAGTGCAGCAATTTTCAACCAGTGTGCCAAAACATTTTTGAAACATACAATACTTGACTATTTAGTCAGGAGTAGTGACATCTTTTTCCTTATATTGTCAAAGTTTTTTTTAATGATAACAGTCAATACAACAATAGCCATCCAGTGTGAATTAGTTAAAATTATACATATTTTTGTGTGAGATCAGCAAAAAATAGATTTTTGATGTGCCAAAGAACTTTAGTAGTAAGTGTATGTGTGCCACGAGATGAAAAGGTTAAAAATTAAAAATCCCTAGTGGCTAAGTAGGTTATTTTGTTAATGGTTCTTATTAGATTTTACAACATTATATCTAATTGGGCAGTGCCAAGGCCAGCCCATGACCCTATAATTCTAAGGAAGTGGTTGCCTTCACATATTAGCCTCAAAATTCTATCTGCCTTCAGCTTGGAATGATCAATATTTAGCTACATCTGAGAAGAGTTAAGAGGAATGGGACTGATAGAAATCAGGAGCTATAAGTAAACACCATATTCTTACATGATTTTTACATGCTTTCAACTGATGGCATTTATACATTATACAACTGGATTTATTTGCTGCATAAAAAACTCATTTGGAATTAGAAAAAAAAGTACCACTTACATCTACAGAAGAGCTAGAATCATACTCAGACTTACAAAGATGTATTATAATGTTTACCATGCAACTGTAAAGTCTTGTGAAGTCTATAATGGTTAATATGAAAAATTTCATATGAACATAGTACTAATGTGTAGCAAATTACACCAGTAAGTAAGCACCTCAAATTTATAAGGGTACACTGAATATCCCTTAATTTCTAAATTCATTTCTTTGCTAAATGGTTTTGCCTAAATGTTATCCCAATAGAAAAGAGATTTTAAATACCCTCCCCTTTTTAATGCATCATCATTCTTTCAGAGGTGAAAAAAGAACAACTTAATTGCTCTACCACTTTCACCCATTCTCATGAATCTGATGTAGTGTTATTATAGTATCTAGGCTAACATAGATGCTCTAAAGGATAAAAATGAATTGAATTTCTAGGTTCTGGAATAATTCTGGTATTGTACAATAAGCTTGTCTGCCAAAAAGCCATGTCTCTGGTTGAAACACAGTGTCCAGCAGAATTAATGCCCGCTTGAGTGTGGTTGATAGGGTAATAACATGGGTGTAATAATTTATAGTTTCAATTTGAACATTTCACCTAAAATATCATATGGTGTGCTTGAATATGATATTGTTATGTTACAGAATTACATGCTTATGATTTTGTATCAAAAGATTTTGTAATAAAAAAGAAGCATTATTTATGCCAGGCCCTGTATATTCCTGCATCAATAATTAACAACACTAGCTGTCAATAAAGTTGGGCTATTCCCTAATTGTCAGGTGACAGTTGATTTTCTCTATTAAATTAAAATTTTGTAGTGGATAGGATCAGTTCTCATTCATCCTCATGTATCCCCTATCATACCTACTAAAGTGCTGGGAAAAGATACATGCTCAAGGAAATAATCAGTGATGGGGAAAGAACTGAATTAAAGATGAATATGGTCATGTTGAAACCTTATTTCACCCATCATTTAAAAAGCAGTCACCAGAATGTGTCTCTGATGTTGTCACCAAAGAACAAATGCTTGCCCCCATCACTGTATATGAGGGAACAAACTACTAGGACCTCTTATTTCTTTCTCAGTCATGAATTTTTACTTTACCACATTGCTCTAAATCACCTCAGTTGAGACTTAGGTCCTTTCCACTTGAATAACTGATCAGATATCAATATAGAGGTTATACATTTTCCTAGCATAAGAAGAAATATAAAAAGAATATAATGTACTTTTCATAAAAAATAGCAGCATTTTATTGTTCCAGGACACACATATTTGGCTTCATTGACTGGCCAGAAACAAAGGAAAATGCATATAGGCCCAAAATAGCTTCTATTCAAGGAAAATGTGAAGCTACAATTTTTTTCTGAAAAACTATTTCCCCATTAGGTGGTTTGTGAAACTATTGAAGTGTCCATTTCAGTGGCAGAGAGGTGGGAGTATGTGAATAAGGCTGCTTCCTGCCATAGTGGATTTAAAGAGGGGGCTTTATAAAATCAACAATGAAGTCAGGGACAGTGGAGAAATTGCTAATAAGAATAACTATGGGATCATGAGTTTTACCAAATATAGAGGCAGGCATATGGTAACAAATCCAGCATTCAGACAGATTCCCTGGAGGGACTAAGGTTAGAGAGTACTGTATCATTACGTTTTTATGCCAAGGTTCCCCAAGGGTTAAAACAACAAAAAACAGGAAGTACTACATAGTCAGAAGCTAATGATAAGGGATGATCAAAATATACAATCCAAAACACAGGGAGGGTGACGTGCTAGTAACAAGAGTACTGAGATCATTAATATACCTAGGAATATAATTATTGTGACAACTATGAAATAAACATAAGGATTATGTATAGTAGGAATGGGCTTTACTGGTCTGGTTCCATATCTTGGGAAAAGCCCTGTGCTTCAGATGTCATCTGCTACTCATCTGAGAGGATGTCAGCTCTGAATAACTTCAATCTGAGGTCTTCTGCAGACTGGGATGTTCAATCAGGAGAATTACATGTAGGTGAGATGGCCATTTTAAATGAGAAACATGAATCTATGAGTCAATACTTTTTAAGTTTGCAGTGCAAGGATTAATTAACAACACCTAGTAGGGAGGGCAAGATGGTGGTGGAGTAGGAGCATCTGTCTTGCACCACCTTTCAGAACCCAACTAGAAATTTTAAAAAGAAGAGAACAACTACCTTAAATAAACAACCAAAGACTACCTGAAGAAGGAGACTTTTGGCCAAGGACAGGTAGAAACCACCTGGAGACTTGTAGGAAGGGTAGGGATACAAAAGGAGCTGGCCCACTGCCACAGACAGCAAGCCCAGCTCACAGCACAGCCATGGGAGCCACCCTCTGAGAGGAGTAAAGCCTGCACCCCACTCAGGGCTCCTAAACACAGAGCACCAATGCCAGGATGAGCCACCCATGTAGCAACCAGTGGTGAAAGGCTGCCAGGGGAGAGAGAAAACCCGCTGGAGAAAAAGCCACTAAGGTATTTCTTTTTCTTGTCTAATCACTGTGGCAGCTAGAACTTCAAGTACTGTGTTGAATAACAGTGGTGAAAGTAGGAATCCTTGTCCTTGTTCCTTATGTTAAGGGAAATGCTTTTAGATTTTGCCCATAAGTATAACATTGGCAGTAGGTTTGTCATATAATCTTTGTTATGTTGAAATATGCTCCCTCTATTCCCACTTTGCTGAATGTTTTTATCATAAATGGGTACTGGATTTTTTCAAGTGCTTTTTCAGTATCTATTGGTATAATCATGTGATTTTTATCTTTCATTTTGTTTATGTGACTTATTATGTTTATTGACCTGTGAATGTTATACAGTCCTTGCATCCCTGGGATAAACCCCACTTGATCATGGTGTATTGCTGAATCCAGATTGCCAAATTTTGTTAAGGATTTTAGCACCTATGTTCATCAGAAATATTGGACTGTAATTCTCCTTCTTTGTTGTGTCTTTACCTGGATTTGGAATTAGGATGATACTGGACTCATAAAAAGAGTTTGGGAGTCTTCCTTCTTCTTGATTTTTTTTTGAATAGTTTGAGAAGAGGTATTAGTTCTTTGAATGACTGGTAAAATTCGTCTGTGAAGCCATCTGGTCCAGGGATTTGTGTGCCAGAAGTTTTTTTTATTACAGCTTCGATTTTGCTGATTGTTATTGGTCTGTTCAGGCTTTCTCCTTCTTCTTGATTCAGTTTTGGGAGACTGTATGTTTCTATAAATTTGTCTATTTATGCCAGCTTCTTGGCATATTGCTGTTCATAGTAATTTCTAACAATCTTTTTTATTTCTATAGTATTGGTTGTTACTTCTCCTCTTTAATTTCTAATTTTATTTATTTGGGTCCTCTCCCTTTTCTTGATGATTCTCTTTAAAGGTTTGTCAATTTTGTTTATTTTTCAAAGAACCAACTCCTGGATTCATTGATTCTTTGGACTGGGCAAAGGACCTGAATAAACACATCTCCAAGGAAGACAGACAGATGGCCCATAGGCATATGAAACAATATTGAATATCACTAGCTATCATAGAAATGCAAATTATAACCACAATGAGATACCACCTTGAACCTGTCAGAATGGCTATCATTGATAAATCAACAAACAACAAGTGCTGGCAAGAATGTGGAGGAAAGGGAACCCTATTGCACTGTTGGTGGGAATGCAGACTGGTGCAGCCACTGTGGAAAACAGTATGGAATTTCCGCAAAAAATTAAACATAGGACAGCCTTTTGACCCAGCAATTCCACTGCTGGGAATATATCCTAAGATTCCTGAAACACTAATTCAAAAGAATTTATGCACACCAATGTTCGTAGTAGCACTATTTACAATAGCTAAGTGTTAGAAACAGCCCAAGTGCCCATCAGTAGATCAGTGAATTAAAAACCTGTGGTATGTTTACACAGTGGAATTATATGCAGAAAAAAAGAAGGGACTCTTATCTTATGGGACAGCATGGACAGAACTGGAGACTATTGTGCTACCAGAAATAAGCCAGTCAGCCAAAGACAAATGCCATATGATGTCACTTACTATGGAAATATAATGATCAACATAAACTTTCAAGAAAAATAGAACCAGAAACATGGAAACATGGAGCAGACTGGTAGCTGTAGGCGGGGAAGAGTGAGCGGAGAATGGTGGAAGAAAGGGGAAGGGACTAGTCAAAGAACATGTATGAATGACTCATGGACATGGACAATGGAGAGTGGATTGACTATGAGCAAGAGGGATGGGTTATGTGGAGGGGGGCAAAAGGGAAAAAAGTTGGGACAACTGTAATACAATAAACAATAAAAAAGGAATCTAATGAACAAAATAGTACCAGAGGCATAGAATCATGGAATAGACTGAACTATAAGAGGGGAGGGGTGAGGTGAGGACTGGTTGAAAGAAAAGGAAGGGATTAATCAGAAAACATATTTGAATGACCTATGGACATGAACAATGGTGTGGGGATTGATTGCGGGGGTGGAGGGTGGACTGAGTGGAAGAGGGAAACGAGGGGAAATTGGGACAACTGTAATAGCATAAACAATAAAATATTTAAAAGAAAAAAAATAACACCAAGTATGGTCTCTTCCAGCAAAGCTGGAGGTAATCCTTATGAAAATGTCTTTTTCAATTGACCATATCTCCAGGTTATAAGCTATAATGATCAACATCTTTGTCTCCTGAGAGTGCACTATGAAAAGATTTTTCTACAAGCCTGTATTATTCTTGAAGTCTTTCACAAGTTTCTTATTTTAGGTCACAAGGTCTACTTTTAGCAAGGCAGGTTCACACAATCTTTGGCCTAGCTTCATAGATCTCTGAGTAGTAATTCCAAGAGGAGACAATACATGTTTACCAAAGGGAGCAAACCTTTGGTCAAATAACACTAAAGGAAGGGCTTTAAGCCAAGACAGATTAGAAGATTCAATTAATTTTGTCAATTGAGTTTTGCTTATCATACTCACTTCTATAATACAAAGCCAGAAGAATCGAGATAATAAGCAGATTGGAAATGTTGTAATATTGAGCAAATTTCACATACTCAGTGCAGAATTTGTCCTGAAAAGTGACATCGATTACTCGGAAGCTCTGTAGGGATTCCCCATGTTGGAAAATCCTTTCTGGAAGGATTTTAGTGACTTCTTCAATACAGAAATGCTTCTGCCCAATTAAAACTCATACAAATAATCACTAGCACATATTTATCCTTGAGAAGGGACAACTAGATTAAAATCCACCTTTCAAATCTTAATTCTAACATATCAATTAGAGATCCTAGCATATCAGTTAGGTCTATTTAGTTTAGTTCCCCCTTTTGTAAAGAGAGATTTCTTATGTTTAAAAAAAACCCATGTTATTTTCAGGTTAAGATCAAGATTCTACTTAAATTTTTAAATTGTCAAACATATCAAATGTTTTAAAACACTGGGTCAAATAGAGAGCATAGGTCACTATGGAATAATACTTAACATTCCATTTCACTATCACAGGAAAATATAGAAAATTAAATGGTTGGAATCAAAATTTATCCCTTTTATTATTAAGTTGATTTGGTTTACCTAAGCAATCAAAGACCTATGATGAAAGCTCAGGAAATTATCTTAATAAAACATAAAGTCTTTGTTTTCCCTTTATAATTTTATTAAGAAGCATACTAATAATACAGGAAAACTTTGTCCTTTTAACAGAGAGAGAAAACCAAATTTTTTTCTTTTTTTTATTTTAATCTTTGTTCAAATACAGTTTTCTCCCTTTTACTCCCATTCCATCCCATCTACCCAACCCTCCCCACTTCCCTCCCATTTCCACCCTCCCCCTAGTTTTTGTCCATGTGTCCTTTAAATTTGTTCCTGTAAATCCTACCCATTCTCCCCTGAAATTCCCTCTTCTCTCCCCTTCTGGTCACTGTCAGCCTGTCCTCTATTTCAGTGTCTTTGAGAAAACCGAATTCTAACAATGTATTAGAACATTTTTATATTAAAAGTTAATTTAAATAAATCCATTCCAAAATTGCTTAGTTTGACCATACATAAAATTTCTATTTCAAGATTCCTATTCCATAAACCTTCTGTAACTTCCACAAACCTTTCACAGCTTTCACAAACACTTCAGCTTTTAGCCTTATCTTTTTTCTTCCTTATTCTGGAGCAATCATTTTACTTTAGGACAAAATTACTTTCTTTTCCTTTAATGAAAATGCATTTCCACTCCTCATACTTCTTTTTTTCTACCAAACATAACATCTTACTTTTTTATATACAATCATTTTCCATCATTATATCATCTTCCTCTGTATTCTCATCACTTTCCAAGGAATCTCACCTCTTAGTATTCTAATCAGGTTTTGTCAGAAATGCTTTCATCTTAATCTGAAGCATGTTCTGCTCTCCTAGCTTCGCAAAATCACACACCAAGGTCTCCAACTTATCACCCTGCTTTCCCACCCTTGTCTGTTGACGTCAAAGTTGGAAGAGCAGTGTATAAGCATATGTGCTTTTCTCCTGTCAGCTCTTCTTTAAAGATTTAATTCATCATTTAACTTAAATTAGCAGGCTTTAATAATCTGAATAACCAAAATATTTTAGAAAACCTTTTACTGAAAAGAAACTCTTCTCATTTACCTCTAGTTAAACCGTTTGTTTTTACAATCACATCTAGAATACTCTTGAAGTTTTCAAGAGACTTTGAAGTGATTAGCCATCATCTTGTTATTTTTCTTGCTGACAAATTTTGTATCAGATATAATACAAGCTTATTTGATTAGTAAGGCCAGGTAGAATAAGAGTGGCACATTTACATTATTTTACAGCAAAATGCTAAAGACCTGTCTGTTTCAATTAGGCCAATAACTGTACACTAGCTTTAATTTACTAAAAATTAATCCTAAATCACATGCACTTGGAAAGCATTGGGGTTACTTTCTGCCGTATTTCTTCAATTCTTACGAGCACTTTGTTTTTAAGTCAATTGAGCAGGGCTCCCTTACAATTCAATCTTGAGCTTACCAGTTAAGTTTGGTAACATTATCCAGAGATCGAAATGTCTTACCTATAACATATATACCTGGACTACACAGACAGGACACAGACGGAGATCTCATAGCTTATATTTTATAACTGTTGTTAGCTTTTATGTGCCAGGCACAATAGTACAAAATGCAAATTATGTTACTAGCAGATGGACTAAGTTAAGGTTATTTGCTCAGATGGTCAAAGTCTGCTGCATGCTGTAAGGGTCATTTTTAAACCATTTTAAAGTCAATTTTTATTTTAGACCTTTCTGAATATCAATCAAAGAATGGATTCCAGCCCCAGCTGGTGTGGCTCAGTGGATTGAGTGCCAACCTGAAACCAAGTGTCACTGGTTCTATTCACAGTCAGGGCACATGCCTGAGTTGCAGGCCAGGTCCCTAGTAGGGGGTGTGTGAGAGGCAAACACACATTGATGTTTCTCTCCCTCTCTTCTACCCTCCCTTCCCCTTTTTCTAAAAATAAATAAATAAAAATCTTTTTTAAAAAAGGATGCATACCATTTTCCCTGAGAGGCCTCAAAGAGAAGTTCCCCAGAATGACCATTTCAATCCCAAGTTATCCAAAAGCTCCAATTACCCAAAAGTTCACCCATTTTTCCAGAAAGGCCCAAGACTTGTTTCATAAACCAGGAGGAACCTATCTTGCCTTTGGATTCCTTAAAATGGTTTAACTCTGAGGATCACTGCTTCCAAAAGCTGTTCAAAAATGCTGGGAGTCACATGCTTTCCCCCTTTTGAGCAGGATGGATGACTTACAGAGAAGCTTCAGCAAACAGAAATAGAACAGAACAAATAGAAATAGAAAGCAAGGGTAAACAAACATTCATGTCAGAAGGCTCAGAATATAAGAGTGGCCTCAGAAGGCCTGATTAAAAAGGGGACAGATTTTAGAGAAGAAGGCTACTTCACCTCTGGAGACAAAAATGGGGAAGGAACAGGACTTTCAGCCAAGATGGAGGTGTAGGTAGATATACTTTGCTTCCTCACACAACCGAAAGAAGGACAACAACAAGTTTAAAAACAAAAACAACCAGAACTGCCAGAAAATTGAACTATATGGAAATTTCACAACCAAGGACTTAAAGAAGAAATATTCATCCAGATGGAAAGGAGGGGTGGAGATGGGCAGCAGGGGTGGAGAGGACTCCTGGCAAGGTGGGCTGGGGGTGGGCAAGGCAGCGGCTGGCAGACCAGGTGAGGCAAAGGCTGGCAGGCTGTGTGGTCCCACATTCGTGTGCACATAAACTGGGAGGAACAACTGGGGAGCAAGGCAGATCACACAACCCAGGGTCTCAGTGTGAGGAAATAAAGCCTCAATATGTCTGACTGAAAAAAACTTGTGGGGGTTGCAGCTGTGGAAGAAACTCCCAGCCTCACAGGAGAGTTCATTGGAGAGACCCACAGGGTCCTAGAATGTACAGAAAGCCACCTACCCTGGAATCAGCACCAAATGGGCCCAATTTGCATGTGGGTAGCAAAAGAAGTGACTGAAAGTGACCAAGAGCTGAGCAAATGGCATTGTTCTCTTTCAGACCCTTCGCCCATATACAACACCACAACACAGCAAAGTGTATACCTGCCCTGCCCTGGTATATACCTAAGACCCCACCATTTAATATATGGCAGGCATGCCAAGACAAAAAAATATGGCCCAAATGAAAGAACAGATCAAAGATCTGGAAAAAATACAACTAAGTGATGTAGAGATAGTCAAACTATCAGACGCACAGTTCAAAACACTGGTAATCAGGATGCTCACAGAATTGGTTGAGTGTGGTCACAAAATAGAGGAAAAAGTGATGGCTATGAAAAGTGAAATAAAGAAAAATATACAGGGAACCAAGTGACAGGAAGGAAAATGAGACTCAAATCAACAGTTGGAAAAGAAGGAAGAAATAAATCTTCAACCAGAACAGAATGAAAAAACAAGAATTCAAAAAAATGAGGAGAGGCTTAGGAACCTCCAGAACATCTTAGATGTCCAACAATTGAATCACAGGGGTGCAAGAAGGAGAAGAGGAAGAGCAAGAAATTGAAAACTTACTTGAAAAATAAGGAAGGAAAACTTCCCTAAACTGGCCAAGAAAATAGACTTCCAGAAAGTCCAGGAAGCTCAGAGAGTCCCAAAGAAGTTGGACCCAAGGAAGCACACACCAAGGGACATCATAATTACATTAGCCAAGATTAAAGAGAAGGAGAGAATATTAAAAGCAGCAAGAGAAAGGAGACAGTTACCTACAAAGGAGTGCCCATGAGGCTATCAGTTGATTTCTCAAAAGAAACCTTACAGGCAAGAAGGGGCTGGAAAGATGTATTCCAAATCATGAAAGGCAAGGACCTACATCTGAGATTACTCTATCCAGCAAAGCTCTCATTTAGAATGGAAGGGCAGGTAAAGTGCTTCCCAGACAAGGTCAAGCTAAAGGAGTTTATCATCACCAAGTCCTTATTATATGAAATGGTAAGTGTAAAATGTCTAAGAAAAAGAAGATCAAAAACATGAACAGTAAAATGACAACAAACTCACAGCTATTAATGACCAAACCTAAAAAAGCAAACAACTAGATCAGGAAGAGAATCATAGAAATGGAGATCACATGGAGGGTTATCAGCAGGGAGGGAAAGGAGGAGAATGGGGAAAAAAGTACAGGGAATAAAAAGCATAAATGGTAGATATAAAATAGATAAGGGGGACTTAAGAATAATATGGGAAATGGAGAAGCCAAAGAACTTATATGTATGACCCATGGACATGAATTAAGGTGGGGGAATGATGGTGGGAGGATGGGTACAGGACGGAGGGGAATAGAGAGGAGAAAAAATGGGACAACTCTAATAGTATAATCAATAAAATATATTTAAAAAATTTTAAAACAGAGGTGGGGAGGAAAAGTAAAGGCCTAAAAAGCCATTTTTACTTCTTTCAATTGTTCATTCTTGGATAATTTACAGTCCTGAATAGATTTGGAAGCTTCAAAGTACAATTTAAAGTACATATACTATTCAGTTAGTTTTATTTTATAGCTGCATTATTTAGATTTGTAAAAAGCAAGTTAACAAAGATCAGCAGTTCCTCAAAGTGGCCAATTTAGCTGTGAATCATCCCTGGTAATCGTAGCCCACCGAGAAAGGAAATTGCAGGACAAAGGCCCACAATTTTTGAACATCAACACATTCTAGCTGGAATTCTAGAAAGTGAGTGCTCAGCAATCATTTCCTAAGAACATGACCTTCCCATTTTACAGAAATTGTATTCTGACAAAGGGATAGATGAGTAATTATGCACCAGACAAGCACATTGAATCCCAAAGACAAAATCAGATGGGTACTTTACATTGTATAGACAACAGCTGGCAAAAGAGGACACCCAAATAATCCTGAACCTCAACTTTGGTTGGAAGGTTTGGGTCCAAAGAAGACTTATGATGCCAACCCAGGACCATTGAGGAGATGACTGAGTACAATGGACTCTTTCACTTACCTTAGTTGAATCCAGGTGGCATGGGAAGAGGCAAGGAAGATCCCACGTATCTGACACCATGTATCATTGACCAATAAATATCTGAGACTGTAAAACAAATTAAAAGTTCATTTAGGGTCTTAAAAGACTCAAATTCAGGAGATACAGAGTCAGATAGCAATCCAAACTGCACTTTAAGGAGAACGAAAAAAAAAAAGTCGAGTTTCTAAAAGCAAAACTTACAAAGTTTGTAACAAATTAAATTTTTCCTATTGGCTATCTAAGTTGAGGTGATGAGTAATTCAAAAAGGATTGGTCACATCCTGGTTGCGAGACTCCAAGATTTGTTTCTGTGGCAAGCACATAAGTCTAAGAGTTCAAACTTCAGTTAGACCTTCTATGCAAATGAGGGATACCGGCTGGTGAACCTGATTGGCTCCTTTCAAGATGAAGAGTACAGTTGGTCTGGTGGCCATGGAGAAGAGGAAGTAATATTCAGGATGTGTTCTCATAGCTGGTTCAAAAGTTCACAGATAGACTGAGAATAAAACAACCTTTTGTTACCAGCAGGCTTCATTTTTAGCTCCTTGATGTAAGTGATTCTATCCTGGAAATTTTCATTGATAAAAATGTCCACAGAGACATTTGCCCCACACCAAAAGATCCTTGAAAAATAGTCCTGTCCAAAATGTCAATGCTTAGAAAACATCACTGGGTTCAAGTAATGCATATTGTTTATTTATACTTTTAGTTTATAGATTGAATACATTAAAAAATACTATCATGTTTTATTGGTCCAATAATTGTGTTGTGGCTATATTGCTAATGATAATCCTTGTTGCCTCAGTAATATAGCACATGAGGTTAGGTAGAGGGTGGACATAGACTAAATGTCTCTGTGGGCATTTCAGACAAAACTAAGCATCAAGGACCAAATATCAAGCACATTTTGGAGATCCAATATGATGGAGGAGTAAGTGGAAGCTACACTAATCTCCTCCCAAGACCAATCTGGAATTACAACTATATTGTAGAGAAATCATCCTGAATAACCAAATGAACACTAGCTGGGGAGAATCCTTATAACCATGGGTAGACAGAAGAAACCATCTCACCACAACAAGACTGATAGGGAGTTTAGAGAAGGTGTGAGAGGACTGTCTGGGCTCCCATGGGCAGCAGCTGAAGTTCTGGAGGGATATTTCAATGACTGGGGGATTCTCCTTGAGAACTGCAGAGTCTGAACCCCAAGCTGGGCTCCCCAGCCTACAGTACCAGAGCTGGAAAGGAACTCAGATAACATCTAGCTGTGAAAAGCAGCAGGGTTTCTGCCAGGGAGAGACAGCTGAGGACACAGAAAGCCTCTTAAAGGGCCAACACACAAGATTTCATTTGCAGCCACTTACTCTGGGCTCTGGTAAAGGGAGGGCAGAGTGGACTAGAGACACTTGAGCAGAGTTTGGGGTTTGTGACTCTGGGGAGAGAACCTAAAGAACACCTGTGATGAGTCATTCCCCATACTATAGAAGCTATCTTTCTCAGTCGGAACACTCCTCTCCAAGCAGCATCAGCCTGAGGGGAAGCAATAGTCCTGTCCACAGGAATTACCCTGCCCTACCATGTGATGCTTAAGCCAGGCTGCTGATTACAATTTAAGGCTATATCATTGGTCAGTTTAACATCTAAGGTGGAAAATACAAAGAAGTACTTCTCCAGAAGGACTAGATGAAAAGGAAGCAAGCAATTTATCAGATAGAAGTTTAGAGTAATGATTATAAGGATACATAACAGCATTAAAAATATACATAGAAATATACATAAGCCCAAGCAGAAATAAAGAATGCAGCATCTGAAATAAATAATATACTGGAAGGAATAAACAGTAATTTAGATAAAGCAAAGGACTGAATCAGTGATTTGGAAGATAAGGTAGAAAAAACACCCAAGCAGAACAGGAACAAGAAAAAAAGTTTTAAAAGAAGAAGAGAGCTTAAGAAACATTTTGAACAAGAAATGTAAAAACATCTGTATCATAGGAATACCAGAAGGAGAAGAGAGCAAGCAAGTACTCAAGAATCTGTTTGCAGAAATAGTGACTGAAAACTTCCCTAATCTGGTGAAGGAAAAAGACATACAAGTACAGGAAGCTCAGAGAGTCCAAAACAAGTTGGACCCATAGAGCCCTACAGTGAGACACATCATAATTAAAATAACAAGGCTCAAAGACAAGGATAGAACCCTAAAAGCCACAAGAGAAAAGCAGGTAGTTACATACTGGGGGGCACCAATTAGACTGTCATTTGATTTCTAAACAGTAACATTTCAGGCCAGAACTGATGGCATGAAATATTCAAAGTGATGAAAAGCAAGGACTTACAGCCAAAGCTACTTTACCCAGCAAGGTTATCATTCAAAATCAAAGAATAAATAAGAAGCTTTCCAGACAAGAAAAGGCTAAAGGAGTTTGTAAATACCAAACCAGTACTGCAACAAATGTTAAAGAGCTTGCTTTAAGAAGAATAAAAAGAGAAAGAAAAAAGAGAAGGAAAATAGTCTATCAATATAATGGCACTAATACGTACCTATCAATAATCACCTTAAATGTAAATAATTTCAATGCTCTACTCAAATGACATAGTATAGCTGAATGGAGAAGAAAACAAGACTCACATATATGCTGCCTCCAAAAGACCCATCTCAGATCAAAAGATACACACAGACTAAAACTAAAGAAATGAAAAAGATATTTCATGCAAATGGAAAGGAAAAAAACGCTGGGGTAGTAGTACTTATATCTGACAAAATAGACTTTAAAACCAAGTCTATAGTAACAGACAAAGAAACACCCTACATAATGATAAAGGGAACATTCCAGCATCATGATAGAACCCTAGTAAACATTTACACAGCCAAAGAGGATGACCTAAATATGTGAAGCAAATTTTGATGGACATAAAAGAGAGATTAACAGCAATAGAGTCATAGTAAAGGATTCTAACACCCCATTGACTTCAAAGGATAGATCTTCCAGACAAATAATCAACAAGGAGTCCTGGCTGGTGTAGCTCAGTGGATTGAGCATGGGCTGTGAATCAAAGGGCTGCCAGTTTTATTCCCAGTCAGGGCACATGCCTGAGTTGTGGGCCAGGTCCCCAGTGGGGACTATATTAGAGGCAACCACACATTGAGGTTTCTCTCCCTCTTTCCCTCCCTCCCCTCCTCTCTAAATAAATAAATAAAATCTTTAAGAAAAATAATAATCAACAAGGAGACAGTGAACCTAAATGACACCCTGGATCAAATGGATTTAATTGCTATCTTCAGAGCATTTTTACCCCATAGCAGCAGAATATGCACACTTTTAAAGTTCACATGGAAAGTTTTCTAGGACAGACCACATGTTAGGACACAAAACAAGTCCCAATAGATTTAAGATGATTGATATCACATCAAGAATCTTCTCTGACCACAATGCTATGAAACTAGAAATCAGTTACGAGAAGAACACTGAAAAACACACAAGACTTGAAAGCTAAATAACATGTTATTAAATAATGAAAGGGTCAACAATGAGACAAGAACGAAATCAAAAGACACCTTGAAACAAATGAAAATGAGGCCATAATATTCCAAAATCTATAGGACACAGAAAGCAATCCTAAGAGGGAAACTCATAGCATTAGAGGCCTATATGAAAGAGAGAGAGAGAGAGAGAGAGAGAGAGAGAGAGAGAGAGAGAGAGAGAGAGAGAAAAGAAAAATAAAGAAAAGACAAAGCTCAAATAAATAATCTAGCTTCACACTTATGGTAACTAGGGAAAAAAGCACCAAACAAAGCCCAAAGTGAGTAAATGAGTAGAAGGAAGGAAATAATAAAGATCAGAACAGAAATAAATGAAATAGAGTCTAAGAGAAAATGATACAAAAGATCAATGAATCCAAGGGCTGGTTCTTTGAAAAGATAAACATAATTGACAAACTTTTCACCACACTCATCAAGAAAAAAAGAGAAAGGACTCAAACAAATAAAATCATAATGAAAGAGGAGAAATAACAACTGACACCAAAGAAATGCAAAGGATTGTAAGAAAATATTATGAACAACTATATGCCAACTAACTGGACAATCTGGATGAAACAGATAAATTCCTGGAAACATACAATCTTCCAAAACTAAATCAGGAAGAATTGGAGAATCTGAATATAGGGATTATACCTAGTGAAATTGAAACAACAATAAAAAAACTCCCAACAAACTAAAGTCTTGAACTAAATGGCTTCACAGGTGAATTTTACCAAACATTTCAACAGGCACTAATACCTCTCCTTCTCAAACTATTTCATAAAATTCAAGATGAGGGAAGGCCCCCAAACTCATTTTATGAGGCCAGCATTATCCAAATTCCAAAACTAGATAAACACACCAATGAGAAAGAAAATTATAGGCCAACATCCCTAATGAAGACAGACTAATTCTCACCAAATATCAGCAAACTGAATACATCAATGCATCAAAAAGATCGTTTACCATAATCAAATGGGATTTATTCCAGGAATGCAAAGGTAGTACAACATTCACAAATTAATAAGTATGACTCACCACATAAACAAAATGAAGGACAAAAACCACATGATCATACCAATAGATACAGAAAAGCATTTGATAAAATCCAGCACCTATTTATGATAAAAATGCTCAGCAAAGTGGGAATAGAGGGAACATACCTAAACATAATAAAGGTCATATAGGACAAACCCACTGCCAGCATCATACTCAAGGGGCAAGAGCTACAAGTGTTCTCCTTAAGATCAGGAACAAGACAGGAATGTCTGCTTTCACCACTCTTATTCAACATAGTACTGGGAGTCCTAGCCACAGCAATCAGACAAGAAGAAATAAAAGGCATCCAAACTGGAAAGGAAGAAATAAGACTGTCTTTATTTGCACATGACATGATACTGTACATAGAGAGCCCCAAAGATTCCACACACACAAAAAAAAACTATGAAAACTGATCAATGAATTCAGCAAAGTAGCCAGATATAAAATTAATGTCTAGAAATCATTTGCATTTTTATGACAATAACAAATTAACAGAAAGGGAAATTAAGAAAACAATCTCATTCACAACTGTTTCAAATAGAATAAAATACCTAGGAATAAACCTAACCAAGAATGTAAAAGACCTGTACTCAGAAAATTAGAAGACACTGAAGAAATAGAAGAAGATACAAATAAGTGGAAGCACATATCATGTTCATGGATAGGAAGAATTAACATCATTAAAATGTCCATACTACTCAAAGCACTCTATAGATTCAATGACTTCCTATCAAGATTCCAATGATGTATTTCACAGAACTAGAACAAATATTTCAAAAATGTATATGGAACTACAAAAGGCCCTGCATAGCAACAGTGATCCTGAGAAAGAAGAACAAAGTTTGAGGAATCACACTACTTAATATGAAACTATACTCTAAGGCCATAGTAATCATAAGAGCATGGTACTGGAATAGAAACAGATACATAGACCAATGGAATATAAAAGAGAGCCCAGAAATAAATCCACACCCTATAGTCAATTAACATTTGACAGAGACAGCAAGCACATGCAATGGGCTAAAGACAATTTATTCAATAAATGGTGTTGGGAAAATTGGACACATATGTTCAGAATAATGAAATTAGGCCACAAGAATAAATTTAAAATGGATCTAAGACTTAAATGTTAAACCTGAACCCATGAAAATCCTAGAAGAGAACAGAGGCAGCAAGATCTTGGACACTGGTAGCAGCAATATTTTATTGGATATATCTTCCTAGGCAAGGGAAATGAAAGAAAAAATAAACAAATGGGACTACAGCAAACTAAAAAGCTTTTGCATAACAAAACAAACCAACAAAACAAAGACAACCCACTGAATGGGAGAACACATTCACCAATACATGTAGTAAGGGGTTAACATCCAAAATTAATAAAGAACTTACAAAACTCAAAAACTGAAAAACCCACAACTGACCTAATTTAAAAAATGGGCAAAGGACCTGAATAGACACTTCTCCAAAAAGAACAAACGGATGGCCAATAGACATATGAAAGGATGCTCAACATCACTAATTATCAGATAAATGCAAATTAAAGCAACAAGGAGATATCATCTCACATCTGTCAGAACAGCTGTAATCAACGAATCTACAAACAACAAGTGCTAGTGAGGATGTGGACAAAGGGGAACACTTTTGCACTATTGATGGGAATGCAGACTGTGCAGCCACTGTGGAAAACAGTATGGAGATACCTCAAAAAAATTTAAAATGGATCTTCCTTTTGGCCCAGCAATTCTACTCCTGGGAATATACCGTAAGATTCCTGAAACACTAATACAAAAGAACATAAGCACCCTATATTCATTGCAGCATTAATTATAATTGACAAGATATGGAAGCAGCCAAAGCATCCATCAGTGAAAAAATGGATAAAACAACTATGAGATATTTATACAATCGAATACTACTTGGCCATAAAAAAGAAAGTTTTAACATTTGCAACAGTATGAAAGGACCTGGAGAACGTTATACTAAGTGAAATAAGCCAGTCAGAGAAAGACAAATACCATATCATTTTAGTCATATGTGGAATCTAATAAACAAACTGAACCAATAAGCAAAACAGAGACTGACTCATAGATGGAGAGCAGGGTGACAGCTGGTAGCAGGGAAGTTAAGGGGTGGAGACATTGAGCAAAAAGGAAAAAGAGCTCATGGACGTGGACAACAGTGTTGTGATTGCTGGGGGGAGGGGAGTTTAGGGGACTACATGGTAATGAAAAAATTACAATAAAGACCAAATTTAAAAAAGAACTTTTTGGTTAGACCAAATATCTCTGTGGATGTTTTAGACAGGACCAAATGTCCTTCATGGTTATTTTCTTATCCTTATGAACTCAGTCTCTTCCAGATTAAACAATCTGTTTGGTAAACACTCAGTCTTTGAAATGTCCTCCCTCTCCTTTGCTTCCAGAGGTACTGATGTGACTTAATGCTGGCAAGAGGGTGTGGAGGACAGGGAACCTCAAATCCCATTCACCACCTGAGTTCTTAATGGTTCCTGCTACGGTATTGCTGTCCAATTACCGATCTGATATCTAAGAAGGTGGAACTTCATCTTTTGGGCATTATGCTGGCATTCACTGCTGAAGTCAAAAAGAGCAACCAATTATCTCTGGTCTTGAACTCTTTTGGATCCCCCATTGTGTTCTTTGTCCAGCCCCTATGCCTCCGTAGACTCTAGTCCCACCCCCTTACCTCTCTGACCTCTTCCCAGTCACTCTTTCCCTTGCCTACCCTGCCCCAGTCACATTGGTCTCCTTGAATACCCTGGCATATTCCTTTCTCAGGGCTTCTGTGACTGTTCCCCCTGAACGCATAGCTTGCTCCCTCTCTGTTCAAATCTTTGCTCCAATGCTACTTTCTCCATAACACATTCCTTGACCAGCATTTTAAAAACTGAATACCATTCCTGAGCTCCCACACTCCTTTCTTACTTTATTCATTTCCATAGCAATTATCACTATCCAATATACCATACAATTTATTTATTTGTTTGGCTTGTTTTCTGACTCCCTCCTTGAGAATGTAGGCTCACTGTAGAGATTAGGGCTGGAAAATAGTGCAGAGGACTCAGCATTGATGTGGTAATTGCTTCAGGGCCTTGGGATTCAATGAAGTGCATAAAAGCCTTAAGTGAGTTTGAGCAATGAATGGTACAATAAACACTTAATAAAATTTTGAGTGGGATGGAGTCATGACTTACACTTTTCAGATTTCCATATTTGCCCTCTTTCTGAGTGCCTACTGGCTTTCATTTTGAAACTCCAAAGGTACTAATGAATGACAAACATGTTCTATTTCTTGTCAACAATTTATTATACCTCTCTGTATTTTATATTAGTGAAGGTCATACTATCTGCTCTACCAAAAACATTTCAACCAAACAGAATTTTCTTTCTCACTGAGACTATCAGCCTAGTGTGGTGCACACAGCTGGCAGGTAGGTCTTCCCCATGGAGGGATTTCAGGACCCCAGCATCTCTCATCTTATGGCTCAACCTCCCTACAAATTGCTCAGCATCCAGGTGGAAGAGGGAAGAGAGGGTGAAATAGATATAATGGATTCCTAACCACCCCGATCAGACACCATTTCTGTTCACATACTTTGGGTCAGAATAAGATCATGATATAAGTGAATGGAAAGAGCTATGGAAATCACAGTCCCTGCCCAGGGAATTGTTCCTGTGCCAATTCACTACTGTAGAAGGAAAAGCATAGATCATTTCAGAGAGTTAGCCATTTCTATTTTTCATGCCATATGTGTATGGGCATTCTCATATACATTGCTTCATTAATTCTTTCATCATCCTTACCAGGTATTAATATCATTCCCATTATAAAGAGAAGGAGACAGATACCCCAAGAGATGAACTAACTTCCCAAAACTTTAGAATGTGATTTCATTCACAGAGATTTACAATTTTAATGAGGTTTCTTTATTGAGATGATATAATTTACATCCCACACAATTCAATGATTTAATGAATACAGAGTTTTGCAATTATCACCATGATCAGTTTTAGAACATTTTTACCCCCAAAAGAAATCTTGTACCCATTATCATTTACTCCTCATTTCCTCCCAGCTCCTTCTAGCCCTAAGCAACCACTAATGTACTTTCTGTCTCTATAGACTTGTCTATTCTGTATATTTAATATAAATGGAGTCACACAATATGTGGTCTTTTGTGACTAGCTTCTTTCACTTTGCATGTTTTGAAGGTTTATCCACATTGTAGCATGTGCTTATACTTTACTTTTATTGCCCAGCAACATCACATAGGCCACATTTAGTTTATGCATTGATCAGGTAATGGAGACTTTCATTTCCATTTTTAGCTTTTATGAATAATGCTGCTATGAACATTTGTGAATAAGTTTTTGTGTGAACACAACAGTTTTCTTTTTCTTGGGCATATACTTAAGAATGGAATGGCTGTATCCTGTTCTAACCTGTGTGTATGAGGGTCCCAATTTATTACATCCTCCCCAACACTTATTATTTACCTGTTTTATGACAGTGGAACTTGCATTTGGAAGCACGGCTATTTCTGATGACTTTAATGCTTACTATTTGTAAGAAACTAGATAAAAGAGAGAGAGGCTTAGTAAACATGTTAAAGGATGAAGTTTGTCTTCTGGGCTCTTCTTCCCAGGTACACACTCTTGTTCTGGGCTCCTAAATGCCCAGGAGCCTGAAGCCATGGTTCTTCATGGATGCTCACTCTCCTCGGGTTCACTTCCTCTTCCAGGCTTTTCCTGCTGCTTCTTTCTCCACACTCCACAGTACGTAAATGGGTACAAGAAGTTTGGAGCCTTTTGTTTTGACCCATCCATTTTGACCCTGTGCACTTTCTGACCTGAGAATTTTTTGAACCCTGTGTTTAGGAGTAGAAAACTTTACATCAAAGTTATGCTTACATGAATAAATACTCACTTAAAAAGTATGTTTAAAGCTCATTTCTATTAAGCTACTTTAATTCCTGATAAAATTTTTAGACCAAGGTATTAAGACATTTCTAATTTTTTCCATTTTGATTTTTTAATTTACTGAAATTAATTTCATTGGAATCAATTATATTCCACATAAGGTTTCAATGAAAATGTTATTAATGTGGTTTTTTTCCTTGTTGTTCATATCAAAATTTTATTGATTATAATTTCTGCAACTGCAAGTTTTCTTTTATAGGCAATATTTGTACCAAGTCTAATGATCTCAGGTCAAATTATTCATACCTAAATTTAGTCAAATAATTGGATTCTTCTGTTAATTTTTGGCAATAAAATTTAATATGTGCCCACTTAGCTGTTAGCAGAGTTATTTAAGTGTTGATTACTTCTGCCAAGTCTAATTTTTTCCCCATTCAATATTCATATGTTTCAGTGTGAGTGTCAGGATATGATCCCTTGGTCCAATTTTCATTGTTCATAGATTTTACCATGTGTAGTTTCAACTGTTGTCATCTTGTTTTGTGCTGACCACTCCTACCAATAACATGTATCATGAATTTGATGAAGGACTGATACTTTGGATGTTTTTCTTTTTTTGCTAATTCACAAGAAAATATGAGCAGTTTCCCTCAGCTATGCCACAGTTGCTCTGCTGTCTGGGATTTGTCTGTACTGATGCCCTCATCCTTTAACATATCCCAACCAACTGGTATACTCCGTGCTAACCACTCATGGTGATGGCAGAGTGAATAGCAAATGGTGGAATAGTCTTGGGGGTCCAACATCCCTAGGTTAAAATATTCTAAGGGTTAAAATAATTCAATGTCAGAAAATTAATCTGTTCAATGTATTCTATACATGGTTTGTCACTGGAATCAGCTGGAGAATGTCTTTCAAACATATAGTTTCCTAACATGCCTCTTCCCATTCCTATCTGTTCCTGGCCAGAAAACTCTCCCTTTGTATGTCTGGGATAGGTTCCCAACATCTGTAAGTTTTTCAAGTTCCTCTAATAATTCTCATTTGTATCCACGAAGCCTTGGGATCTCCTGGGCTAAGTGATACCCAGAAAGGGGCTGTCCATATGGGTCATAGGTATGTCAGAATACTTTTATAACTTTTTATAGAGATATGATTGACACATGGCATTATTTTATATAGTTTCAGTGTACACATGATATGATATGTTAACATATGGTTAAATGGTCTAACCATAAGTCTATAAGTCTAGTTAACACCCATCACCACACATAGTCACAAAATTGTTTTTCTTGTGATGACAATTTTTAAGGTCTACTCTCTCAGCAACCTTCAATTTTACAATACAGTATTATAATCAGTCACCTGGCTGTACATTGCATCCCTAGGACTTATTTATGTTGTGACTGGAAATTGGTACCTTCTGACCACCTTCCCCCATTTGGCCTGCACCACCACTACCACCCCTGCCCTGCCTGCCTCTGGCCACTGCCCATTTGTTCACTGTATCTATGAGTTAAATTTTTGTTTTGAAATTTATAATTTGAATTTACAAAAATAGGACTTTAAGGAGGAACAGGGAGACTGCTGGTAGACAAGGAGGCATGAACTGGTGTACCTACTAGTACAGATGTAAAAGGCAAACAAGCAGTGTCGCCAGTTTGGAGGCTGAGAGAAGGAAGTGGGAGTGAAGCAGCACGTTTCTGAATCTAGGTTCTCAAACCCCAGGCGCTATCAGGTCTGCCCTCTTTTGAGGCCTTTTTTCTGCTTTTCCTAATCTGGGGCAGACTTTTAAAGAGGATAGGCTGGGCAAGATGGTGCACTGCTCAGTGACTAAATTGTAAGGTAACTTGATATAGCAGACATGATTCTCAGTCTGCAATGCAAAGTGTAAAAGAAATAGAACTTATTTACTGTGATTCAATTTGTTTTCTAGTTTTGAGATGCCCATTCACCACAGAAAGGAAAACAAATTCATTCAGCTTCAGGTTTTCCTTCTTTTGCCCTAAGGTGCATCTGAAGTAAGGTGGTAGAACAGTAGTTTTGGTGCCTAGGTGTTTGGAACGACAGGTGTATGTCACCTGCAGAGGCAGACAGACCTTCTACTGATGCCACCACACACACACCAAAAGGGTATGAAAATACGTATTACCTACATAACTGGTCCTTCCCAGTGAAGTCTGAGAACAATCATGTTATTATCATTTTCCATAACCCAAAACTCAAGGCTCAAGTTCGTGCAGCAGTTCCTGTGGTTTATCACTAGGAAAAGCTGCTTGGACCTAGTGATTATACACTTCAACATACTGTTTTAATCTGATACATATTTTGCCATTTTTGACTGTAAACAAGCAGTTAGGGTAGGGAGTGAGGCCCTAGATGCATTGGACAGACAGTCACCAGTTCATACGAGGATAGTCTACGAGTTCCTATTAGATTGGCCCCAATGGCTGTGAGAACTAAGGGCAAAGCCTTTGGCCCTGGCAACTCGAATTCCTCAGACAGCTAGTCTTACAAGTCTCAGTTGGCATCTCTACCGCTGGATGAATAGGTGGGTATTGACAAGTAGAAAACACAAAGTATAAATGTTTCTTTGCTACTGTCAGAGCAGTAATTTTATGGCAAAAAAAAAAAAAAACCAGGCTACTAGAAGACCAGGAAACAGAGACACAGTAGGAAGGACATAATCACAGAGGTGAATATCTGAATGAAATCCATTTGTAGATAGATGTCCAAAAGATGTTTTGGCTTGTGCCCATGCCCTAGCTTTACAATTTTCCCAAGAGGCTGAGGCTGGGTTTGACAAATTTGTGATACAGCAGAGATATCCTCTGAAATCTTACTCAAGTATTCTGCCAATGCTCGATTATGACTGTTTTTAAACTTTCCTTTGCATAGAGCGTCACAGCATGTAATATTTTTTGAGAAGGTCCATTTCAGCAACTTGGGGCAGACCAAGAGACCATCTTGGTGCCACCATGGCTATCTGAGAGGAGAAAACCATGTGATCTTTTCCAAGCATTTGATCTTCAGATTTGAATGCTTGATGCTGAAGTTAACTTAAGACCTGGTGCCAATAGTTAGGAGTTAGTTTTGGCTTTGACTCTTGGACTCATTGGACAGTCTAGAGGTGTTAAAGCAGTTCATTTGTGTAGTAATCTGCTAAAGTATTACCCTTTGCTTCTTGAGTGTGCTTTTTAATGTGAGGTTCAACCTTAATATAGCCAATTCATTTGGAAGAAACAAGGTATCTAATAGGACTTTTATATGACTTCCATGGATAATTGCAATACCAAATGTGGTTAAGAAGCCAAATTGCTTCCAAAGCATACCTAAATTATGAACTACTCCAGAAACATATTTGCTATCTGTGTACATATTCACTCTCTTCTCTCTCCTTAACTAGCAGGCTGTAGTATATGCTACAAATTTCAGCCACTTGTACAGATTTAGCCTCTAGGAAAGGATAACATTTAAGTAAGTCTAAGTGAGTTGTGATCACATACTGAGCTTAATAGCCTTCGTCTTTGTTTCTCAAATAGGCTCTATTTATAAGCAGTTCTAACTCTGGGTTGTCTAAAAGAGTTTCAAGGAGATGAGAGGGAGGCAAGGAAAACTCCTGAATCAGTGCATGACAGTCGTGAGGTTCTCCTCCTCTGGGAATGGAAGAATGTTGGAGGAGGCAGCTGGGGTGTTGTGGGTAGGGCTTTAGGGGCTACAGCAATGAATAGAAACATATGTGAGTGAGAAGGATTTCACAAAAGGTCAGTCCAGCAGCAGAAAAACATGGATTGTTTTAGGTAAGAGTGAAGTCTGAATGATGTAAGGGATCATAAGATTAAGTGGAGATCCTGTCAGTAGAAGCCTCAGTTGACTTTACTGCTGTTGCCACTGCCCGCAGAGGCATTTTCTGTAGGGTAAAATGAGAGGCTATTGTAAGTGATGAGTGTCTGAAGCCCATGGAGCTGTCTAGTTAGAACCCTCAAAGCTTGTCTTTAGGTGTTTCATATACAAATAGAAAGAAAGGTGCTATTGGAGAATCCAAGCATAGAAGCTTTTGAAGGGCAATTTTTTTTGTTTGTTATAGAAGGATATTAATCAGCCTCAGGTACTGGGAAATCCATCTGCACCAGCATCAAATAACTATTCTCTTCCATGGGTTTCCAAAAAGAGGTTACCCAGCCCACATTTAAGAGTAGCACCTCATTTGCCGTTAGATCTCATCTTCAACAGATTCACCATGATGGGGCCACTATGCAGAAAAGTATGTTGACTAGTGAGTTTCTGAGATTCTTATCATTGAAATGTTTTGGTTACTCCAAGGAAGAAATGATGGAAAGGTGGGTTTATGGTAGTATGTAGGTTAGTATCAACTAAAAAGGAACATCTTAGGTGTTTTGCAGTTTCTTGAAAATTATGCTCATAATATTAACTCTGTATTCTCCCTTTTGTTTTAAGGGCAATTATGAACAAACAGGAGCTTCTACCCTCTCTAAGGGGAGAAATTCTATCACACAAAGTTGGTCCATTCTCACTTTAGATACTGTCTTTCAAGTTATTTCAGAACAAGTGTTTTTCCAGTGTCCCTTCTCCTTATAACACCCACAAGTGCCTTTGTGTAGACTAGCCATAGAGATGTTTTGTTCTTGGGTTTATCTAATTGATTAATCTGAATAACTATTAACTTAATTTGTATTTTTGTCTGAGCCAAAGTACCTTCAAAATGCTCATCAAACTCTTGTAATTCGGAGAGAAGGCAGTCTTCCATCTTCTATTTCCTAGCTAAATATAACTAAATCTTTCACCTTAGGCTTAAGGCCATCAACAAAGAAGACAGTTGTGCAACTTTGATATCTTCACTCCTATTGAGAAAAGAGTATTGTGGAAGGTGGTAGGTACACTATCTCTGAGATCAAGAATGGATTTATTTCTTTTCCTTCTTACATAACTCAATTTTGACCAATCATTTCAGACAGATAAAAACTCAGGAATAGCTACTAATAGATCGTGCCTTATTGTAATACTTTCTATATACACCCACAATTAAATGTTGTCCCATGTTTATGTCATTTTAGTAGTCCATTCATCCTGCTTTCCAAACTAAGTTCTATACTCTAATTCTCACAGAGAGATGAGCTAATTGATACAGATTAGAGATTTCCAGACTATAAATTCCTAAGACAATGTTTAAATTCTTCAGTTAACTTCTAGCTTTTTTTTTAAAGAAGGGATCAGAAAGTCCTAGCTCTCATTATGGAAATATCATTGGCCAAGGTTTAAATTAAAGCTGTAAGATCATTTCCATCCACATTAAAAGATATCATGAAGGTATGTTCTCCAAGGAGAGGACTGTTCTAAGGATGAGGCAATGGAGGACAGGGAAGGGGGTTGACAGAAGGTACAAAAGGAGGAGGAGGAGGGGGTCATCAGGGAAAGAGAGTTGAGATAGGGGGAGCCAGGAGGGAAGCCAATACAAAGATCAGGCAGAAGGGGAAGGAGAGTTTAAGTCTGGATTTTTAGATCTTCCATATTTTTATTAGCTTTTCCCACAGAGTCCTTAAGTAATTTTATATTTTTGTTGTCTTTTAGAATTTTGATCTTTAAGAGCCTCTTCATACCACTTAAAAACTTCTCAACCATTGAGTATTTGGAATCTTTGAAGACTTTTATGCTAAGGTGCCATACAAATGGGTTGTCTTATTCGTATCCCAAGTTCTCCAGTGTGGCCACTGAAGTTCTGAAATCCTCCAGATCTCCCAATGTTTAGTGCTGTTGGCTTTATAAAGTTAACCCTATGTTCGAATGGCCTGAGAAAACTACCAAAATCTCTTTGTCACTATGGTCCCACCATGATCATGAGAACCTCGATTTGTAGCACCAAACTGAGAGATGTATACCAAGAACAATAAAGAGGAAAATTAAGATATAGGCAGTGATTCACAGCTAAAGAGTCAGGCACTGGTCTCTGGTCCATAGAAGGGCTCATTCCACTTCAAAGTGGCCTGGCCTGGGCAGCAGAGGAGCCAATCCTGCCCACGTCTCAGCAGCAAAACTTTGGAAGAAAATCAACTAAAGATCCATTAACATAAAGCTCTGAAGGAAAGCTCCAAAGGAGCATTCTAACTTGGAGAGGACAGCGGAAAATTTTGCATGGTTTTAGCAGGAGGGAGTTGGCTGAGGTTCAGCTAGACTTAGCAAGATGGGGGTTGGCTGAAGTCCAGCTAGTTTCAGAAATGGAAATAGAGGGATTGTTCTTAGAATAGAATAAGAGACATTGTTTGGTCAGTCTAGATTTTATTGAGAGAAGTGAAGAAGAAGAGTTAGGGGCTAAAGTCATATGCAAGAGGGGGTGGGAAGGAATAGCTATAAGGTAAGGGAGAGGATACAGGGATCAGTGGAGGGCACGACGGAAAGTTCTCTGGTCTCAAGTCATTTGGGGTCTCTTACATACAATAGCAGTAAAACTTGTTTTCACAGGGGCCTCAATGCCTCATTCAAAGTGATTTCCAACAAAGTGACCATGTCAGTGGAGGCAATGCCTTGTAGCAGAACTCTCCTGAGTAAGCTTTGTTAAGCTACTGGAGGAGCTGTGGATTTGGGGGACTCTGGAAAAATAAGATGAACATTTCTTGTGATTCCCTCTTCTTTTGACAGATAGTGCAGAGTTGTCAGGAATTCTGCAGGATAGGATTCAAAAAAAAAAAAAAGGTAAATCCAGTGTATAAATTCCTTCATATTACAGCATATCCAGATAAATTGGAAAACCTTTTAGAATTCAGCAGTGTTCTTTTATTCTGTCAATACCCCAGGATAATGAAGCAGAATTTTGAGGAAGAGAATTCAAAGTACTTGGATGTTTGCTTATTTTGGTTCAGGGGAATGCTGGCACTCTTAGACGATCAGCTCTTAAGTATGCGACATTGGAATAGAAGTCAAGTAGGAAAAAGTGTTGGTTCTTCTTACATAAACTTCAGCTGAATATAACTTTCTCATGACATTTCAGAACCACCCCCCCCCCAATCTTGGATCTTGTATAAAAATAAGTGAAAAGATAGTACCAAAAGAAGGGACAGCATTCAAAAGATTTTCCAGATGCTTTAAACCCTCGGAAAGCATTCAGTTCTGGTTTGATCTGGAGTATAAATTAGTCCGTTTATTTTTTTTCTCTGAATCATACAACTGGTTCCTGAACTGAATGTCCATCCGTGCCCTTGTGAACAGTTCCACCACAGTTGGAGGTGAAATTTTTGGAGAAGCTTCCACAAATCTGAGTCACTGAAGGGAAGTCATGTTACTTTTGTCCTTCTCTCCTCTCCTTGATTAAAAAAAATGTAACAAAAGCATTGTTTTTCGCCATAATTTCAAAGAAGGTCAGAACATTTATGGATCTTGGCAAAAGTACATCATTTAAGTAACTATGTATTACAACTTTGAGACAGATGTAGAGTAACATGCTGTAGGTGTTTCTTGTCTGTACTTAAGAGTCTCATGAAATAGAAAACCCATTCATTATTAAACTTAAGTCTTTTTTGAAGTTTATTTGAACTTGTTTTTTCAATTTGCATGGAAAGTATAAAAATTGACTTGCTCAAACCATTCATTTAATTGCTTTTGACTGCTTGGTGAGTGCTCCATGTACCAGGCATGACAGTATTTTGTGTGAAATAGCAGAAAAACAGGATACTATTAACATAAAACTCAACGGGGCCAGAACACTAATGTTCATTATTTTATTCTTGTATTCCTGAACACATCTCTATGCACCAGTTGCTTCTTTCAGAACACATATTTTTCTCTCTTTCATTTGTCATTTAACTACTGCATTCCACTAAATGCAATATTCAAGACTTTTTATAATTGCTTCAAGAGCATAAACTATAGAAGTCCTACCATTTTAGTGCTATTATTTAAAATTTATACATTGCCCTGGCTGGCATAGCTCAGTGGATTGAGCATGGGCTGCAAACCAAAACATCACAGGTTCGATTCCCAGTCAGGGCACATGCCGGTGTTGCAGGCCACAGCCCCCAGGAACTGCACATTGATGTTTCTCTCTCTCTTTCTCCTTCCCTTACCTCTCTAAAAATAAATAAATAAAATATTTAAAATAAATAAATAAATAAAATATTTAAAATAAATAAATAAATAAATTTTATACATAAAAATAAAACCCTTTTCTATACACAAAAGAAAGAGTCTTCTTTTTTAATATAGAAAAAAGTTTTATAAGAGTTTATTTGAGCCAACTTTTGAGGATATGCCCAGAAGGAAGATCTCAATGGATTGAGAAAATGCTCCAGAAAATGGCAGTTTTCCAGTTTATTTTATACATTTGGGATCAAAGGAGAAATGTAATGAGAAAGCTACATGAACTCTGTTGATGGTAGTTTAAGGGGGCTGCAGAGAGAAAAGTGGGGAAATCTCCAGGTTTGGATGAAAAGCATTGACAAACCTGTAGAGAATTTGTATGAATATGTTTATATGAGCCAAACTGACTACAGTTGCCCAGAAGCAAGATCTCAAATGCTCCAAGAAAGGGACTGTTTAAGGGAACTCATTTTAACAAGCTTATATCAAGTTAAGTGACTGGAATTGTGATGAATCCTGTAAATTTAATTTAAAAACTGAGATTAGCCTATTTGTTTATGGGTACAAGGATATATGCAAAAAAAAGATACAACAGAAATTGAAAAGGAAATAATATTTTACAAATGGGCCAAGTTAGGAGTTCAGGTAAATCTTTGGTTAAAATTGTTTCATAGATAAATTCTATCTCCCTTTGCTTTCCTGTCCTTCTTAATGTTATTTTCTCTAGCTGTGGACACACTTATTCAATCAATTGAATCAATCACCTTAATTCACACCAAGGTGGTCTTGACTGAAATCACTAAATATTTGTTGATCATCTCCCATAGACCTAACCCTATACTTGGGACTATAAACTTTCTTACTTTGATCTTTAGGCGATTTCTCAACATATCAGCATTGTCTGCAAGCTTGTTAAAAATACAGAATCTCAGATCAACTAAATTGAATGCACATTTAGCATAATCCCCAAGTGATTTGCAAACACATTAAAATTTGAGACACAATGATCTAGTGCAATGATTCTCAAACTTTTGGCTTAATCAGATTCATCTGGGCAGTTCGCTACGGGGTCCACATTTGAAGAACTTCTGATCTAGAGAATGTAAGAAGCCAAAAGTGATCTTTTCCCATAAACATTTTATAACAAAGCTCAGAAGCAAATTGATCACACATTGAATAATCAAAGAACATCTGAGTGTTAATCTGTGTGGTTTTTAATTTTAATGCAGTGGAGTTTTGAGAAGGAAAAGATTAGCTTTGAGTTATCAGGAAAAGTTCTATTGCCTGTGAAAATAGTGGTACCATTGATGGAATTGAGAAAGGTAGAAATTGTGGCCAATTTGTGAGAAAAAAATGGAATGTTTCATCATAGATAATATTGAGCTAAAGAGGCTGATAGAGTATCAAAGAAAGTTCATACCACTGACACTAGAAATGCATGATCTTAGTACAGCTAAAACTAAGGATTAAAAAACTATATGCACCCTGAGGGCAGGAACCTCAAACTACTCACTTGTCTATCCTCAGTGCTAGTGGTACACCGGACACACAGGAGGTGTTCAATAGCTTTTTGCTGACTTAATGCATAAATGAATTTAGATGTGCTCCTTAAGCCATGACTGTTCACAAATTCCATTTAGATGCATTTAGTCTTTGAAAGAACACAGCAGGAATAAACAAAAGCTTGAGCCAAAACTATAAATCTTTAATAGTGGATTTTCAAGCCCTCAGGAAGCCAGAAGAAAAATATTTTTGGTGGAAGACATTTAACTTACTACATTAGCTATGATTAAGGCTAGTATATAGAGAACTCTACATATTAGTTTTATTCTAGATTTTTAAAATATATTTTTCATGTGTTCTGTTAGGATAAAAATTGTTAGCAATCTTAAACACTCCCAGAATGCTTTTAAAATGAAATTGAACCATATTATTTTCCCATTATTATTATAGAAAAGCACTAGGAGCTACTGCATTCAAAGTCTTCTACTCCAAGCCAAGAAAAACCTATATATTGTGGCAAGTTTTATAGAAAGAAATGTGATTTCTAGCCAATGCTTCTACAACTATCCATCACATCTCTCAATTTCCATTCTGTTCCTTGGAGTATAGTTTTTATACACAATGTTGAGTAGGCTGTACTGCTACCGTGCACAAGGCTAATTCTTCTACACTAAAGCAGTGTCAAGGTCAGTATGTTCCATTGCCGTGAAACTATTAATTTGAACCTAAGGTAATATTTACTGACTTGAGGATCTTGTGATATGATGTGACATTATATCTAGGTCATTCAAAATAATAAAAGGTTATTAAATGTGTGATTCAGTTTTCAACAGAATGATAGATAAATGAAGAGGAAAGAGAGACTCATAGCATCTGTGCCCCCTTTGAAACATAATGGGTAAATTGCACATACAGTTTCAAAGAGACAGTTTTTATGTCTGAGTTCCAATCAAATGTATCAAGATTTATTATCTTAATGTATGCTATAGTGTATAAACAACTTGTGTAAAAATCAATTGAACTTAAAATCTTTGAGGGTATTTCTGATTTAATAACCAGTTTTCTTCTTTACTCTGTTATAATCAGTTTTTATACCTACAAACACGTACCATATACTCCACCGCTACACAGAAATAAATATCCCACCCCTATAGTATTGCACCTTCTGAACCACAATCACCCACCTCTATTGCTTTGAGAGCCATTATGGGAAAAATCTGTGTCTCTTAAATATTTTATAGGACAAAAGTGGTGGAAAAAAACAAGTGGAAAAGAAAACTTGTTCAGGAGAGATGACTTGTTCCCCTCATCAGAATGACATTAATCCTAGATTCATTTAGGTTAGAGGAATAGCTTCTTTTTAATATGTAAGTACCATTTTGAAGGTTATGTGGCTATTTGCCATGCATACCTGTATGATTTGCTTGACCCTATGACCTCTTTAAGAGGGCTAAGGTAAACTGCACTCAGGATTGGGAGTTTTGACTGAGTTAGGGGAGGCAGGTAACCATGGCATATGGAACCATGAGGGAGGAGAAATCTATGTATTAATAGCATGTTGCAACAGAGCATAGAGGGTAGCACAGAAGTATGAGGGTTGAGGCTAGATGGCAGGAGAGAAGTATAAAAAGCAAGGTGAGGAAGTGCCAAAATGAAATTTCATGTGTTTCAAAATTTTGTTAATCTAAAAATTAGGAAAAGAAACATTTTGTTCTTCTTTATATACCCCAAAGATCCTTTCTTTTGGGATCCAGAACTCTGGTTAGTATTCATTTAAAAAGGAAAAAATAAGAATTTTGTTTCACCTATCTTTGGTTGTTAAATTGTTATGTATAAATCAATCATTCTGAGTTTCTATTTCTCAACAACATGCTCATTACACATGAAAAAGGCCTTAAATACAAAAAGTTACCTTTTCATATTTATAGTTTACAATACTATGAAACTATACACATGGAGGTTGGGAAGATAATTGTTTGGATGCACATACTAAGGCTTAGAAACATTGAAGCATCAATGACAATTATCAGGATTCTAATTACAAAGTGGTGGGGTTGTGCTCTATCATGAGTTTTCCATCACTTTCCAAAAGGTAACCAAAATAATGTGCTGTTTTCAGTTTAAGCCCTGAAGTAATATGAAGTTGCAAAATTCCAAGAAGATTAAAATCAGTTGCATGGCTAAATTGAAAGCTAATTCAACAGGAGGCAGCTGTACATGAAACAAGGTTTCTCTCTACCGCACCACTCTACCCCAGTCCCTGAAACATACTGAATGAGTCATTTGGCTCAGGAAGGGATGGTACTATTCACAACTGCCTTATCACCAAGAAAAAACTAGGGATAAACTCTGCTCTTTTAAAAATCAGAAGCCCATTTTGAACCATGGTAGAAGACCTCACTGTACCCTGCAGAAGGTCGTGCCTGTGGCTGATTGCCTACTGCCTGTTGAGTTGAGCTGAACTGTCAAAACTGGGAAAACCCGGTGCTGCTGTGTTGCAGAGTTAAAGAGAAAGCAAACAAGGAACCTTAGAGGTTCCTAGGAGCTCCTAGAGGTTCAAGGAGACTCAGAGTTCATAGAATTTGCTGGTTTTATATATACATATATTTATATATACATGTGTATATACACATATGCATGTGTGTATATGTATATATACATACATATATATGTATGTGTATATATACATATATTTATATGTATATAAAATATACATAGATGCATATAAATATATGTGTGTATATTATATATGCAGAGAGAATCAATTTTAATAAATATAACTCTAAATTCCTTATCCTAGAGGTGGGATTTCTGGTTTGAGCAGCCTTCAAACTGGAAGTACAAGTCACATAATTACTTTTGCTAGCCAGCCTTTTGGGCCGTCCATGTGACGGAAAACAAATGCTTCCTGTGGGAGTCTCCTCCAGTTTTGACAGGACAGACCAAATAATATTTGTGAGAAATGTATCATTGTGGGCTATGGTAGGCAATAAGGACCTGAACACTGACCCACACCCACTGGCATTCTCTATGCCCTTTTCAAAGCCATTAGGTTGCTTTTATAAAAACACAGACTGAATATCAAACCAAAGAAATAATAGATTGTTATTTGGTGTGGCAGTTTGTGGACACGAAATTAAGCTATAGTAGTATTTTACGAAGACTACATGATTAGGGAGAGGGAGGGAGAACTATTTTAACAGTGTCGGGGTTTAAAGTTATCATGCCCAGTTTCAGAAGCGCACATGCTTCTGAAAGACTCCAGCATACCTGAGAAGACAAGAATCCAGAAAGGAATTTATTCAGCTTCCAAATGGTCCATTAAGAAAGTTATAAAGTGCAAGAAATGTCCCAACTACTGTTTAGCAAACACATTTTTTCGTGCTTATACGTGAGCCCAAAGGACACTCATGTTTGACTCTAATAAAAGTTCTGTGCCCCGGGACCTTTTGCCAAGATCATTTATATCTTATTTTGTTAACCATACTTTTGAGAATTACCCATGCTTTTTGTTTTATGCACTTACTTTCCCCTCTCCAGGACTTGGAAAGAAACATCTCCTCCAAGGAAAAAAATTTTCTCTGCTCCAGGAAAGAGGCTAACATCTTATGCATCCATATGTCACCTTTCAACCAGTTCTAAAGATGGATATAGAGTCTCTGTGTATATAAGATGTTAAAGACATTTCAAATTGGGAACATTTTAAATCATCTCTATATTATTTAGTTATATGTATTTTTTGTAGATGAAAGTAGTTGCCTATTCTTTTAACACATCTTTGTCTTTATTATCCACTAGCTCTTGAACGTCATTTTAGGGTGGTTACAGTTCAGTAATTAGACCCAAGAGCTGCTCATCAGTTTAGGGAATCCCAAGGGATGAGCTACTACTTGTTATTTAGAATGACTGGAAATTCTCTCCTCAAGTAAATCACAACTCTCCATTTAACTAAGGCAAAAAAGAAACTAAAAATTATTTACTTAAAATAAATATGACCAGAAATTAATTAATCTTACCTAATAACAAATTGCCAAGAATGTTATTATAAGCAAACACAGCTTTTAAAAAACCTATAACCAACACCTTCCTGCCAACTTGCTCCTGAAGAAAATGGCACCCAACTCCAGTTAAGCAAGTCAGCAGACTGGAAATCCTACAACTTGCTTTGCTGCCCACATCCCACACCGGGTCCTGTAAATTTCATACTCTATTTCTGGAATGTGCCTACGGACACACTGCCCATCCAGGCCATCACTGACTCTCACCTGGTTACTCCACCAGTCCTGTCTGCAGGCTTGCTCTCCTGTTGGCCATTCTCCACACAGTAGCCAGAATGGTAAGTCTCAGCATGCTCCTCTCCTACTCAACAACCATGAAATTACTTCCCATACTCCTTGGGTTAAAAGCCAAACTTTTTATCATGACTTAAATTCATCCAGCCTTGCCTCCTCTGCCCTCTCCAGTCTCCTGTGCTGGCTCCATTCTCCATTCCTACCTTTTTATCCAGCTGCATATCCTTGATCCCTCTAAATTGAGTTAGATGGTCTGTAAAGTATACCAATAGCTTCCTGTTCCTAGGTCCTAATCTAGAACATATCATATGTTTTTGATAACTGCTTGTTTAATTTTCTGTTTCTACTGATACACTATACAAGCTACAATTGAACAGAAATTGGTCTTTATTCAAAAGTGTATCCTTATCTCCTAGCACTGAGACTGACAAATGTAAGTGTTCCGTAGATGTTAGCTGAGTGAATGAGTGAGGTAAAACAAAAAGAAAATAAAAAGGGTTATTCAACAAATAGGGGAACATAATTGATTGTAATATCATAGATCAAGTACAATTTCTTTATTAGCCAAAGGTACATACAAATAAGAAAACACTCAAAATATAAATGTGTAAAGGAAAGGAAAAATAGTTCGTCAAAGTGTAAATAGGACTATAATAAACATATGGGTAACTACTTAGCCACACTTCAGTAAAATATCCTCTTTTCAGTAAAATATCCTCTTAAATGATTGGAGAGTTTGTCTTCTAAGAGAAGGCAATGCTAGCAGTTGAGCGAGGGTGTGGTGAAAGGAATAATCTCATAATTTCTATGGAAACTATAAACTGACATAAATATTTTCAAAACAAATTAGTTAATATGCAATTTTAATGTATGTACCTTGTAGGGATTTATCCTAACCAAAAATTTCTAAATATAAAAAATTATAAAACTGTACAAAGTAGCATTATTTTTAGCAGTAAAAAAAATTGAAGCAACCTAAATATTCAATAGAACAGACTAGTAAGACATGATTTAGTCTCTAGGTACAATATTATTTAATTTTATGAGAATGATTAAGAAGCATGCTTATGATATAAATGAAAAAATATTAAATTTTAAGTACAACAGAATTATGGATATAAAAACCATGAATTTTAAAAGGCTGAAAGTATTTTTGTTTGTCACAATTATTCAGTTAATTCAGTGAAAACAGAAGTTCTGCCTGAATTATTCTTAAATTTCCACTTTGTTTGTGTGAGCTGGTCTAATAATTACGTCTTTGTTATGAAGAAATAAAAATACTTTCCATTGGCTTTGCTGTCGCTATTTTGATAGGTGTTTTGGGAGAAATGAGAGAAAGAAGTGGTCGCAGTGATTCAAAACCATGCCTTGTATGCAAGTTTCCTTTGTTTGCATGCTATCCTTATGATTCTTAAGAGGATAGTTATTCAAGTTCTTTTGAAATAGTGTCATAAAAAGCATCAAATGTGTTTCTTACAAACCATTGCTATAATTCACAAAGAAGAAATTTAATAGTTGGAAATGTCTGTATTGTTGTATGGAATAAAATAGATCACTGTTTGCCCTCATGTAAATGGATAACACAGATTGATAGGAAATTACAAAACCATAGAAAAATTTCACAATGCAATGCTCAAAGGGATCCTTCTTTTAAAAGAGATTGTGTAAAAGCAAGCAGAATCAAGATGGGATTAGTCATGCAAGAGATTTACTGGAGGAAATACCTGGAAGGGAAAATGAGGAGGGAGACAGAGGAAGCACAGAAAGCTGTCATGATGCAGGTCTGACCCCAGTGAAGGAAAGAGGGAAGGATGGAAGGTAGGGTAAGAAGCATTTTAGACTGCAGTGCAATTCTAAGGAAGTTCAGCAAGGTTGCAGGAATGTCCTTGAGACAAACTCATCCACCTAAGGAGCCCCTTCTCAGGAATGGCCCAGACTTAGTATTTCTACCATTTTTAGTCAGACTGACCTGAAGCAGCCCATAGTAACTGTGGCTTCCACATAAGTATGGGGGTGCATTCAGAAAGCAGCAGCAGAGGGAACCATCAGTTATTTATGCCCTTTGCAATGGGAGCTCTCAGATCTTTTTCAGGGCTGCAACAAGCAGTAATATTTAATTACATTCAGAATACAGCATCTTATTTTATAATAGAGCATCCATTTCAATGTTTACTCAAAGTAGCCACCTAGTTATCTGATGGAATTTTTGATGCAAGATAACCATGCATTTCTCATGACAACAGCCCAGGCAATAATGAGGAAGGCGTATAACTCCACTGTTTTAGTGGGGAAACTTAGGCATGGAGAAGCTAAAAAACTTACAAAGTTAAAAATAAGTAACAAACCAAATCACCATTGTTTTAATTGTATTCTTTCCTTTCATATTTACACATGTAGAAATAAAATAGAAATTTTAGGATCTTAGCATAGATACCATGTAGACATCCAAGGGCAGATGGCTCTCTAGATCACTGTTACATGATGTAAGAACAGAGTTTTCACAGTTAAATACACTTATTTCAGAATGAAATCAAAGGACAATCTATTCATGAATCTATAAATCTATTCATAGATTTATGAATCTATTCAGCAATATATTCATAAACTTTCCTGAAAGACACTGATTTTATATCAATTATTTCATTTTCTAACTCAGCAAATTAGGGAGAAATATCAATAAATCTTGAGACTACATACTCAATTCTGAAAATCAGCCAAAGAAGAGGAACCTAAAACGTCCTTCTGGCCATTGGGCACACAGATGTTATTTAATAACTTGAAAATAAACCCTAGCTCCAAATATTCTGATCTGACTTACATAGAAAACAGGTTTTTAAAATTTTTTATACACGAAATAATGTGATCTTTGATAACTCACTCACCTTTAAAATGAATGGTTTGGGCCCTGGCGCTGGTGTGGCTCAGTGGATTGAGTGCTGGCCTGTGAACCAAAGGGTCACTGATTAGATTCCCAGTCAGAGCACATGCCTGGGTTGCAGGCCAAGTCCTTGGTTGCAGGTGTGCAAGAGGCAACCACACGCTGATGTTTCTCTCACCCCCTTCTCCCTCCCTTCTCCTTCCTTTAAAAATAAATAAATAAAATCTTTAAAAAGAATAAAATAAAATGAATGTTTTGCTCTGCCCAACTATTGTGAGAATGGTTTCTTGCACTTTATTAAGTCAAATTTTGAAGTAAGCAAATTGGGGATATTTGAAAGCTGTATTAGCATTCAAGCAAAAGAGCTGTAACTTTCTTTAGAGTGGTCTACTAGTCTAAAAGATTTGTTGATGCTCAAGGAGCAGCTTATTGTTGTGAGATATTTATATCACATCAAATACATTCCACAACCATCATGAAGAAAGAATTTTATTTTCCAAATATCAAGCACATGTTTGCCCCAACATATGAGCCTCATCGTAACCAGCTCTAACCTTACCATCTCTATTGGTACTTTCTCTTAGTTCCAAATTTTAATATTTGAAAGTTCCCCAGGATCTTGTGAATATTATATAACAGGTTGTTGAGAGGGGAGAGTTGAATGTTAAACTCACTAAAAACATCATTTCCAAGGCACCTTTGGAATAACATCCAAAGTTGGTTTGTCTTGAATTTTTTTTCTTACCTTGACCAATCCATAAATTTTGGTAGGAAGGTGCATATATTCAAAATTGCAAGTTACATTGGTATTCTCTACTCAGGTACAATATTTAAAAAATAAGATAAAATACAATTTATTGCCACAGAAATTTTCTATTTCTTCAGACTGAAAAATGAAATCCTCTGTTTATTTGTAACAACAATGATAGCAGTCCAAGTTTCAGGGAACATCATGCCAGATTTTAAATTGAGCCTGAAACAGCCTACCTCAAAGATCTCTCTTGGGTAGCTCAGTAACTTTATCTTTTTGCTACTCCAGCCATCTATGTAGTTAAACAGAGAAAACTCACATCATTTATTTTTCACATTCGACTTCACTCCCTAGAGGCAAATTCATTCTCTGGGTGAAATGGAACTGCAAATGATGTCCTAAACACTTGGTCATTTAGAGAGAGACAGAATATACACTCCCTGTTCAATATACATTAGGTCACTGGCATTTTTGCATAATGATTTCATAAAAATATAACCATGTGCGTGACAGAAAATAAATTTTAATTTCACTCAGAAAAAGAAAAGACATTGAAGGAAGTAATTCAAAAAGTTTAAAACAATAATTTGACCTTTTCTGTCAAAATTACTCAAAATATTCAAATTCAAAATCAACCAGGGGTAAAATAATCAAAGACTCTTGAGCCTTGAAAGGACCTAAAAGGTTGTTTTAATTCAGATACAATTTCAGATGTGTGTAATGGAGCCCCAAATTAACATTGGCTGAAGCAAGATGGAGGTTAATTCTTCTCTTCTGTAACACTGCAGACGTCAGCAAACACTGCTGGTAGGGATGCTCTGGCCTGTGAGGTCGCCTAGGGACTCTGGGCCCTTCTGTTGCGCTGCCCTGCCATCATTAGCAGCTCATCCCCAAGTTCCTATTTCAGGTACAACGTGAATACTGTGCACATCCCTTCTCTTATTCCCATTGTCCAGAAGTAAGTCACAAGGTCCCACCTAGATGAGAAGTAGTAGGCTAGGAATCATAGTGTTTGTTTTAAACATTTATGTGCCCAGCTAAAATTTACTTACTGTGGAAGGACAGAAGAGATTTTAGAAGATTAACTGTAAGTCGGTGCCCCAGTCATTTTATATCCTAATATATAAAACAAATTAAAATTAAACGCTTTAAATGAAAGCAGGGTATGGTGACAGGTTGGCCACGCACCCAGCCTGTTGGTTCCTCTTGAGGTTCCCCTAATGACCAGGGCCCTGTTGGACACATGTAGAGACCACTGCCCTAGACAAGGGATGGAAAACCAAAATGCCTAAACAAGTGAAGTAAATAAATGTAGCAATTTCAGAGGGTCCCATGGCTGGCAGCATAATAACCTACAGAGAACATTCATTGAATCAGAAGGAGTCTGCTGGAGTCCCTACCGATATGCCGCTGAGCTGCAACCCTGTGGGGGCCGGAGTCACCAGACATTTCAATTTTTCAAAAGAAGCCAGAAATCTATATTTTAGTGGATCTCCTGCTATTCTAGGTATTATTACTAGTTAATACATCATATAATATTGTGAAGGCCAAAAATACATCTGCAAGCCAAGTTTTCTCCAAGGCCACTCCAAACAAATGTACACTCGGCCACACCCATCGTTTCATCTGTGAGACGGGAGCCGAGAGGAGCTGAGAGACTGGCCCACGGCCACCTACCTAGCCACACCTGGTCAGTGTTTTGTCTTTCAATTTAGTACTCCTATGCTACACCACCAGAAAATGTCACTGTGAAGTTTGGAACAAGCAAATAGGAAAAAATTATTTTTAAGTAATCTAATTTTATACTGCGGTTTAGTGTTCAGCTTTGAAATGAAATATTTAACAGCAGATCAAGTGTGTGTTCTATGCCCCATTCCCTCTGAACCACACACTTGAAAATAATATCTCCTCTGTTTTCTACCTTCCTGGCCTGGATTTGCCAGAACCCTGGCTGCTTGATCAGGAACAAATGCGAAGAGTCAGAGGATACCCCTGGTGCCTGCCCAGCAGCCAGCCTCTCCTCCACCCTGCACGGCCCATTTCATCACACATTCATATCATACTGTGGCAGATTCATTGCAAAACACAGTTTTCACTTTTACACGTATTTTTTCTGTATGCTGTAATGTTATATGGTCAAATATTTCTGGCCAAAAATTGTAAATATATAAAAATGAACAACTTTACCTTCTAAATGCCTGGATGGAACTAAATTGCTCATGGATTAATTATATGGCACTGGCATAAGCTGCTTTAGGAATATTTCTATTGTTTAGTAGTTTCTTCTTGCAAAGAATCTGGTGCTAAAAGTGTGTGTTCAGTATAAAATGTACCTCACACATTATTTCTACTTTAAGGCGGGATCTTTGAGTCCAAAACTTAGATGAAGGGATGCACTTATTTTCTGATTTTTTTCCTAGAACTTTTACTTTAATCAATCTAACACTTAAATGAGACTTTTTTAATTTTTAATTGTTGTTCAAGTACAGTTTTCTGTCTTTTACTCCCATCCCAGCCCCACCCCTACCCAGTGCTCCCCACCTCCCTCCTATTTCTACCCCTCCCCTAGTTTTTGTCCATGTGTCCTTTATACTTGTTCCTGCAAACCCTTCCCCTTTTCCCCTGAAATTCCCTCCCCTCTCCCCTCTGGTCACTGTCACCCTGTTCTCTATTTCAGTGTCTTTGGTTATATTATGCTTGTTTGCTTGTTTTGTTGATTAGGTTCCTGTTAAAGGTGAGATCATATGGTATTTGTCCTTCACTGCCTGGCTTTTTTTTTTTTTTTTGATCCTGTGAATGTTATTCTAAACATATAGTAAGAGAAAATGTTGGACATATAAGTAGTCTACATGCATATGATAATTCAAAAATATATTTAATTCTCAAATTTGAACTTTCTTTAATTTAAAATTGTCAGAGCCCTTTTACCCTGAGGTTTTGGTGCTTCTGTGGTATTAACATTTGGCAAAAGGAATGCCTGCAGGGGCCACCTCAGAAAACAAGGAGTCGGGGGTGAGTTTGGTTTGGCTGGGAGAACATAACGCTTTTCCATTTCCTATTTCTAATGTCTTCAATCATCAGATTTTATTAATAGAATAAATTGAACCACATGAAACAGTTCCAACAGCACTGTTAGAAAAACACAGACACAAATGTATAAACAAAGCTGTTCTATTTCCTGGTCACTTTCTGCCGTCTTACCTTTTTTTTTAAATTTTCCGTCTTTATTCTGCATCCTCTTTTTTCTGTTTATGTCCATCATAATTGATTTGTTCCCTCTTTTAACTTTCTCTCAATATTGTCTCCAGTTCTGCTTCATTATTGCAAGTGCATTCCTAAAAAATTTAGTGTAAATTATTTTAAATTCTATTATATTTTATGTGTAAATTCTATTTTCTTATAGATTTACCTAATACTTTTATAAATGTCTTTCCACATGAAAACATTTCTGGCATAAGTACTATTGTGGGTTGAACTGGGTCCCCTCTCAAATTCATGTGTGGAAATCCTAACCCCCATAGCTGAGAATGTGACTGAATTTGGAGACAGGGTCATTAAAGGGGCAATAAAGATTAAATGGGGTCATTAGAATGGGTCCTAATCCGCATAACCTGTATCTTTAGAAGAAGAGATTAGGACACAGATACATGTGATGGGAAGACCATGTAAAGACAAAGGGAGAATACAGCCTATTACAAACCAAGAAGAGAGCTCAGAAGAAACCAGCCCTGCCAACAGCTGGATCTCAGACTTCTAGATTCTGGAACTGTGAGAAAATAAATTACTGTTGTTGAAACCACCCCATCTGTACTGTTATGACAGCCCCAAACAAGCTAATGCAAATGTTATCTAAAGTTCACATTTAAGGTAACAAAACATTTGCAAGTTATATATTTTTAACGGAAAGCTTCCTTCTAATATACCATTCATAATATCCAATATATCAAATGTGGTATTGATAATATAAAAGTTTCACTCTTTATAGTCCATGAGAGGGTAATTTTGTCAGACCCATAGTAATTCATTTACATTTCCTTTCCTTCAGCTTTTTTATCTACCAAACAAAGAAAACAGTAAAAAATAAGTTCTCTAGCTCTAAAAACCTGAATCTCTGTTTGTCTCCCTGATGACAGAGTTAAGCATTGTTTTGATCATCTGTGCACACGAAGATGCATAAACATATGGTGAACTTTTTCAGGTGCTTATTGTCTTCTAAAAATCGGACTTTTTTCCATCCTCTGCTGAAGAGAACAGTTTGACTAGTGTACAGTTGGCAGCGTTTGTGACATTAAGTATAGGGAACCGCTCCGAGAGAGGTGGAAATGTGGCCCAGCACCCATGTGGAAAACCAGTGGGGGTCGAGTCAGCATGCAGGACCATGCCCGTGAAGAAGTTCTCCTGTGGGAAATCAGGCCTGCATTATACCTAGGCTGCTTTGTGATTTGCTCTTGCTAAAACTCTCTCACCCTGAGTTCAGTCAGCAAGCCCTTGCTGCATATCTTTAAAGTAACTTCCTGAAGTCGGTGCTAATTCTCCCAAGGACTGAAGTGTAACCAGACCTGTCACTCTTATCGTTCCCTTGCATTTGCAACATTTTTCAATGGACTGAATTTACAAGTTTGGGTCCTAGCAGCCCTTGGGTGCCCCTTTGTCTTAATCCTTATTTGTGCTTTATGATATATATATACATGTTATTTTCTTAAGATCGCATTGGAGAACAGCAAATACTAGGTTTAACAGGCTTAACAACTACAATTGAATTCAAAAACAAAAAGCGGGGAGATGTTGGGAACCACCCTGCCTGGTTTCAGAACCTGTAACCACCACCATGGTTAAAGCTGAGTGAGCAACCTTTGGACCAGAAGCCACTAAGGAGACAAAGCTTATCTCCCTGGCAGGGACACTGCCTCTGCTCCTTTTACTTCAACCTGCCTGGCCCCCAATGCTTGATTGGTTAGCCAATGATGGGTAAGTTCCCCCCAAGGGGGGAACTATCTAAGACAGGCACGATCACGTGCAGGCCCTCAGGGAAGGACTTGGGAGGCTATGGAGAAAGCGGGTGATGGACCCTTACCCCTCGGCTTTGACATAGCCTGAGTCCTCATTCTGTCTGTGAGAAGTCTCCTAATCTCTTGGCTGCCTTACTTCCCCTGCCTGACTTAAGCTTGAAACAAAGACAAAGGGCGAGTTCCCTGGGCGATCAGGCCTAAGAAAGAATATGTAAAATCCTGTGAAATCTGCTTTGCTAAGAATGCTCTCAATTAAATGATAAGGGTCCAAGCAGGAAATGAGTTTGTTTCCCAAAGTTTTGTAGCCCTTTAGCTAACAGACCCTGATTCAGAATAAGCCTTCATAGTTCTTTGTATGCTATCTGTTGTTTGATCCTTACTACCTGACAATGATTAATGAACTTTACCTGTATTCCTGTGCAAATTGAAAGCCAATAAAAACCTGCAAGGCAAGAATCAGTACACTCTCCTCTTGAGAGAGTTGCCAGGCTGTTCTGAGGCACTCTCCCCTTGAGAGAGTAGTTGTGCCATCTGTTTTCTTCCACAGGACTCGGTAGTCCGTGTGAATTTGTCTCGTGTCTCATCCATAACGCCACGGACACTGCAGGCCGGTGTCTTTGTCAATTAAATGGGGAGCAAAGGTAGGAATGTGATAGAAAGACCAAATCTTAAGCAAAGAAAGTCAAAGAAAGTGAGAGTCAAAGAAAGTGTGCTAACAATAAAGCAAGAAGTACAATTATTTAAGAAGCACAGTGAAGGGAGAACTGTTTCAGCCTGGTTAGAGGTGAATCCCTTCATACACATGACATTGAATGAGTGATAAATGAATGCATTTAAATGAATAGTGATTGAACATTCACCCCCCAAAAATGATGTGAGTCTTTAATTGCACGTATCACCTTCCTCAAGGACAAACAGAATATCAAGGACAGAAAGCTAAAAAGTTGAGGCAATAAGAAGTTATCAACAGCTCAGTGAAGATGTCTCTGGTTTGATCTGACTTTTACTGCAGCATGCTTCCCTTTTTAATACAGATAAACTGAAGTGATCATATTTACCAATTAAATTACCATGTGAAAGGAGAGAAGGAAGCAAAAGAAACAATACTGAGGATAGCTGCAGGGGCAGGCAGTTGGGCAAAAGAAACCAATAAAATATAGAGCAAAGATGGGAAGTAAGCAGCAGAAGGGGACTTCTCCCCTCCCTCCCTCTCTCTTCCTTCCCATCACCCCCTCCCACTGCTTTCCCTCCTGTTCCATTTGCTAGATCTCCTCTCTCTTTTGAAGTTTCCAAGCTCTCTGTCCTCTGCTTACAGTACTAACCTAGTCCCTTGGGGTGCAAGTCTTGTTGTTCTCTTTTCACTCTTTGCTTATAATTCTTAGTGCTTTGGAAGTGAGGAAGAGGGTGGTGGTAGTTCTTCCAGAAAACTTCTCATCTAAATTTCTGTAATTCTTGGTTGATTTCTGTGCCACCAAATTGCCCTTCATTAATCTGTCCACCATACTTCTGCCAGAAATATCTTTAAGATACAAATAAATCACATTGTTACTATGACTCCCAAAGTTGTACTGAATGCTGTCACTTTAATTAGCTCAGCACAAAGACCATCCCCTCACCTACAGTTGTCCCAAAACACTTATAATTCCCAAACATGGTATGCAAGGTTTCATACCAGGAGCCTGTACTTGGTTATTTCCTGTTCATCCTTAGAGACTCACCTGGAGACATTCTCCTCCAGGAAGAGTTCTCTGACCTGCATTATTTAGTTAATTCTACATGTGTCTCAGCAAGTTTTATATGGAATTACAATTGGCTGATTTATTTGTCCCCTGCTCTATAAGACTCTAAGCAAGATATCAAAATGTCAGCAATAAGGTAGGCATTTGGCATCAGGGGGTGCTAGCACATAGCATTAAAGAGAAAATGGTCCAATAAATATCATCACATACCAGCTCAGTGGTATGTGCCCAGTGGCCACCTCTTTTACCCGGTTGGTACCTTCATATCATCATCAGTGAAGTTGAAAAAGCCTGGCTCATAGTAAACACTCAAGAACTGTTATGATAGTTTTGAATATCTATATTTATCTATGTTTATTTCTCTACCTGTGTCTATTCTCTATGCATCTGCCTAGAGTAGAGCAGAGTCTGAACCCTGTGGTGACTCTCCACACAAGTGTGTCTGCAGGCCACCCCCTATGGTAGGGCTGTATTACCCAGAAATGTTCTCTACAAGCCAGTTTTGGATAAATTTATCAAATACTCCTAAAAGAAAATATGCTCACTAGATACATAAAATGTTATAAATTTGAAAAAGACCCCAAGCCAAACTTTTCATTTTATTTAACCAGTTCACACCAATATAATCTTACTGTTTGCTTATGGCTAGAGCAACCACACATCCCAGTTTGCTTGGAACAGTCCCAGTTTGTGCCTCTCCTTCTGGCATAATGATTAATTATACATTTCATTCTCAAAAGTGTCTGAATTTGGACAATTAATTATATGACCACTCTATGGGGTCTAGCACAAATAACAGCCCTTCTTATTACAAAATCTTTTATTACAAAATCATAAGCACATAAGTCTGTAACATAACAATATCATATTCAAGCCTACCATATAACATTTTAGGTGAAATGTTCAAATCAAAACTATAAATTATTACACTAATATTATCATCCTACCAACCACACTCAAGCAGGCATTACTTTTGTCGGATCCTGTATTTGCCACTCATGATCATTCTGATTGATTGTAGAGTTTTTTCTGATTGGCCAATGCTCATGCCATTCCAGCTGGGAAATATTATTAATATCAGATATGCCCATAAGCTAATTAAAATGTAAAGAAATGACCTGATTTCTTCTCCTATAAATGGAATTGAATGCCAATACATTAATTATTAGAATAAGAAAAATGAGGACAAAACAGGAGAGAGCCTGACTCACCAACCCCCACCCCCACCCCCACCAAGGACTGAGCTGGAAAGGAAAGAACCTCTGCACGTCTGAGTCCCACTGTGCTGTCTGTGCCCCTCAGTTCCACCCTCTCCAGCCCCTCTCTCCCACCTGGGCCTTCTCTCTTTCCTGGTTTCTTTCAGGTGCAGTCACTGTTCAGGATATTTGTCCCTTATTTCTTCCCTTTCCAACCCCACAAAAAATTAAGATGCCCAATAAACAGTTTTTGTTCAAAATTGGAAATTGTAGCTGTTGTTCCTCTTTATTTGAGTGTGCTCCATTTGCTTGCAGATGGTTTAGCTAGAAATGTCTTCTACTTGACCAGCCATAGAATTTCTTCAAAAAGTACATTTCCTTGAAAGTCAGACTAAGGACATCAAGTTCTGTAGTTAAGAAAGCATTATCCTTGCCATGCCTGTAAGCCTGACCCCCTTAGACTAAAAGGGCAATGAGAATTGTACCATCCCATCACTTGGCAAGGAGAAATGGTTTCTGCCCCAGAATAACGGAATTCATGCCAATTGAATTCACCTGGTAAGGAAAGCCTGTGCATATCTGCAGAAAAAGTGCTTTCCACAAATAACATGGTCTTGGAGTAGAGCGGTTCTTTTTTAACCTCCGCTAGGATTTTTAAGAGTTATAAGAGCTAGAGCAGTGAGTAGTCATTGGTGTTAATTCCATGATTTCCTAGCCAAAGAAAGAGTTGTGGTTGTTCAGATTGGAACATGACTAATTTTAGCACTAATGAAGACTGTCCTTAGAGGTTTTCCCACCTCTGCCTATTTGCTGCCACCCATAAAAAAACATCTTCTGAAAAACACAGTGGAATCTAGAGTGTCTGGGAGGAAGTGGGAGGTGTATCAGTAAACCATTTAATTCAATCTCCACTGAGAAACTGACACAGAATCTATGTGTGAAACAGTCACTTTGAGATACAGCAAAGTTTGATGTCACACAAATTGTTGTACTAAGAAGCACATGATGAAAGGTTTTTATTTGGCTTTGAAGTAAACAAAAGGCACTGTGTGATTACAAAAGCTGTGAAACCAAACCACGTATAGTCATTGTTTACTATCCTGCTCACTAGACCAGGACAGGAAAGTAGATAAGGGATTATTCAGAAGAAGGCTTCTCAAGAGTGGAAGTTGGTAATCACAGGTCTAAATTTCAAAATGGAATCAACAGTTAAATGAAGGAATTTTTGCTTGTCTTCCAGTACATCTGTCTCAGAAGCACACTTTGGGGGATGGGTGTGCTACCTAAGGTGTCAAGGTGCAAGCTGTTGTCTGCTGGTTCATTATGAGACAAAGAGCTTCCACAAGAATGTGAGTCAACATATTGCATCCTTCACTGAGAACATCTTGCAATCAATCAATCAATCAATCAATCAATACATGGAACTAAACAGAACATTTCATGAAGAAATTGGTCCATATTTTCTGGTGCTAGCTTCTGATTTTCTTGCAACTGGTAGCAAAGTTTGTGAACCAACAGTAGTTTACACAATACAGTTTGAGCAGTCTGATATAAGATACCAAGTTTTCTGTGTCAGAAATTATATTCACCTGCTAATAATAGAGACCCCATTTCAGAAACTTAAATAACTTGCAGAGGTGTCCAACCTTCTGGCATCTCTGGGCCACACTGGAAGAAGAAGAGTTGGCATGGGCCACACATTAAATATACTGCAATGCATAATCACAAATATATCTCATAATGTTGTAAGTAAATTTATGATTTTGTGTTGGGCCACATTCATAGCCATCTTGAACCACATGCGACCCATGGGCTGCAGGTTGGACACCCCTGATTAAGGGATCCTTCTCTCACTGAAAAGATGTGAGAGACTATACAGGACTTGTGTGTCCATCATAAGCTGAGTTTTATCATATCCACCAAGTCATAAGGTTGGGTGGACCCAGCAGCATTTCATAATAACATGCAAATGCACCTGGGTTCAGGCAGTGGTAGGACTGCAAATAAAGCTACACAGCAGCTGCCGTGGACCTTCATGTGGTCTACCAGCACGGCTCCAGCACCTCTCCCTCAGCTCAGACCTGTGGCTCCAAGGAAAGCCCATTATGATCCACAAATGGGAAAGGAAAATGGCCAAGCTTGTTTCACAGACAGAGCAACTCAGTGTGTGAGTATAAGCCAAAGATGGATGGTTGCCGCTCTGTAGCCCCACTTAGGGAGGCCTTGAAAAGAAGTGGAGAGGGAAATCCTCCCAATAGACAGGGTGCCAGATAAGCCAACTTTTGTGTATGGGAAGAAAAGGGGCTAGAGGAAAGAATATGTACATCATAAAGGATAAGTAGTAAGACTGAAGACAAACAGTCTAGAAAAGGTATGTGGATAGACCCATGGGAATGGGAAAAAGTACTGCATGCTATCCCTCAGAGAGCATCCATCTCAGGGAATGTAATGAATAAGGGAGTAGACAGAATGACTGCCAGTGGACACCAGCATCTATTGTCCCTGACACACTAGGCACACAAACAGGATAGCCATGGTGGTGGGGATGGAGGGCTGATCCTGGCTGCATGAGTTCCCACTCACCAGCACTTATTTAAATATTGCTTTTGCCACAAGTCCAAACCTGCCAGCAGCAGAGACTGACGTGTAGCCCTCAATGTGGCATCACCTCTCCAGACCAACTTGGTGCCAAGTAGATCACATTAGATTCCTTCCACCCTAGAAAACACAGTGATTTATCTTGACTATAATCAACACATTCCAAATATGGGTTTGCCTTCCTCTCCTGCAGAACCTCAGCCAGCACTCTGATCCACGTGCTTACAGAATGGGTAACCGACCATCAGACCTCACATAATATTTCCGGGGTCAAAAGGACCCACTTAAAAGCAAAGGAAGTTAGACGGCAGGCACCTGATCATGGGATCTTCTATTGAATGATAAAGGTGCTTAAACTTTCCACTGCCCACTGTACCTACATATATTGGGTATCAAATAGGACCTGATCTGTCATTCTGTATGGAGTTTTCTACAGCCCTTCTCTGACGATCTGTGCCTCAGCCAGAGTGCTTTCCCGGAACACCCCTTGGACTTCCATTGTCCTGTTCTGAACACAGTTAAGGGGTCCATTTTCATTATTTCTTCCTTCTTTTTATATCTTAGATTCCCCTCACGAAATCTTGCCCTTGTTATATTACAATACAGTTCTTAGAATCTATGTCCCAACATAGTGTTACCAGCAGGACTGAGTTATAGCAATGTCTTTTTGGTCCTTCTAACAGCTAAAAATTACATTAAGGCAAGCAGTAACTTCCAGCAGGTTAGTGGTAACAAAATAAGAATCAGGTTGATGTATCATACTGGGAATGTTTTCCATGTGTATGTTTTGTGATCCCTCTAAATAATTGTTCTTTTCAATTAATAAAAAATATTTTTCTCTTTCAGAGATTTTTTACTCGTTTCTACAGAATACAGGCAGGATCAAATTTGGTTACCTCTGGTTTTTCCATCTTCTGTCTTCAATTTAAATACATTAAAAGCCTACAATAAATATGTTTTTCCTCAAGGTTAAGATTTTTATCCCTGCATTAAATACAATTTTTGCAATATTCTTACCATGAGAACACAAGTCAACCAATTCCTCAATATTCACAAATTCACTTATAAAACTGGTTCACAGTGGTTTCATTTATCAATATTATCTGCTCTCTGCTCCCAGAAAAGAATTTTCTTCATCTGTTTTTTTTCTAGCCCCCATTTCTATGCCTCTTACTCACATTCCCATTGCCATATTATATTTTATTCAGACAGCTTAAAACATCACAGTGCCTCTCTACCCACACAACATTGTCTTCTTATTTTTGTAATATGCCCTTTTTTCTTTTAATAAAATCTTGGCCCACTTAGCTGTATTTCTGGAACATCAAGCCAGAAGTTCTTCTTATTTTTTTCCAGTTATTTCTTCCAAAATATATCACACGTTACTTTACTCTTAAAGCTTACATCATCTTCTTTCATCTCCAGCAAGAAATGGCTACAAGCATGCCACTTGGAGTAATTCTTAGTTATTTGATAATCAAAATTCCCATAACATAATCCCCAGGCAGTTCATGCTGATTTAGCTTTTGAAACATTTTCTGACAATAAAAAGTTGCTGAAATAATTCTGTGATGTCTGTGTTTCAAGGCTTCAAAGAGGTTTTCCCTCTCCCATGTCAGCATCCCTTTCTCTACTTAGGTCCCAAGAGGGACAGGAGGGACCCAACGAAGATTAAACCTTCACATGCCTATTACAGATAAGCCTTAAGTAGTCCTCTTTGTGCATCACTAACCTTATTCTTTCCTTTGTTCTTTTTTTTTTTTTAAGCATTAATCCTCCCTCTCCCGGATTGTTTTAATGGATGTGAAATCTTCCCTGACTTCCCTGAAGCCATGGGAAGTTTTCACATTCAGCATGTCCATCTAAAATATAGGACACACTGCTGTGTATTTGCTGTAACAATATTGTATACGTGCATGTGTGTGTGTACATGCCTGCACATGCGCACAGATGCTTGCTTTGGCTCATCAGGAGCTTACTGAATTGGTCATTATCCATATACCTTTTATTGAACACCTCTTCATGCCATTCACTATGCTAGCTGCTCAATCACCTGGTCCAGCTGCTTACAGCTCATAAACTGGAGAAACAAAGAAAAACAACAAAATAGGTGGTAATGACCTAGAGCAGCAATTTTCAGTGGGTGTGCCACGGCAGGCATACCGATGTGCTGCAAGAATTTTTGAAACATGCAATACCTGGCTATTTAGTCAGGGGCATGACCACTGACCTCTTTACTTTTAGATGGTCAGATTAAAAAATTACCACAGCCAACACAACAATAGCCATTTGGTGTGAATGAATCAAAATTACACCTGTTTTTGGTCAGATTGGCAAAAAATATATTTTCTGGTGTGCTGCAAAATTTTAGTAATTAGTGTGCCATGAGATGAAAAAGGCTGAAAATCTCTGACCTAGAGTATAAAATCTACAAGACGGCATGGAATTGTAAATGCAAACCGCTACATCAGAGTAAGAAGAAGGCAGAGGAAGGTGAGAGTGCAAAGAGAAGGGCCAGTGGATGCAACTGGGCAGAAGAGAAAGGGGGCCGAGAGCTCCGGGCAAAAGGAAAGCAAAGGTGGGAGGTAAGGCGGGGGGAGTTTACTGAGATTTTTATGAAATGGTTGAGGTGATGTGCATGTTTACACACAGCTGTAGAGGCAAGTCTGGGGAAATTGTGGGAGAGGATGCTAGGAAGACAGCAAGAGCCAATTCACAGGGGACCTGTATTACATGTGGGAGAGCCTGCCCTTTGCCCCGCCCCTCTACTTGTCTATGACTCCAGCCGCTAGACTTCTGACCAGCACAAGAGCTTCTAGGTTCTTTTACCTGCTTTCTGCTTTTCAGTACTTGACTCTTTTGATTTTAAGCTGTTAACTCAATCTCACACTTTTTCTCTACAAATTATCCCAAATGCCGCTACCACATTAACTGTATTCTTATATTTTATGTTTTATATCTCTGCCCTACACCATCAGCTATAATTGCCCATCAAATACAGCACAAATCCCTACAGAAGGTGACCCCAAATGAATGACTCTACTATCATTTCCCATGTCTCCCCTAAACATGCAGTGCAGACGTGGGTACTCTGGTTGCACCCCCCGCCACTCCAAACCCTTGCTCATGCAGTTCTTCTCACAACATCCTTGCTGTTTCCATCCACTCAAACCTTTCTTCTTCCAGACACATCTCCACTGTCAGTCTGTCTCCTTGGAATCAGCAATGCATCTTATGTCTGTTATCCTTCAGCATTTATTGTATTTCCCACCTCCCTCCCCCACCATAGTTTCATGTTTTTGTGTTACTCATTGGGCTAAAATGATTGCCCCTTCATGGTAAAAACTGTGTCTAAGCCATTTGTTTTTGCTTCCCATAGTACATCACACCATTTCCTGAGCAGATTACTTCCGCAATGATCACCTTATCACCTCAAACCCTTTTATTGTTTACAGGAAAGGTTTGTTTCTGTGTTATAGAAACAAACATTTGAGTATTAAGGAGTCACGAAGTTTACTTAAGTGTAAAGACTAGAGCCTAAGCCCCAGACACCATGTCAGTGCTTACATAGACCATCCAGAGCCAGGACTCTTCCTTAAGAAATTATAAAGTAAGCTTTCAAAAATACATTAAGAATTATTTTACTACTATTTTTCATCAATAGTAGGAGGAAAGATAAGTTGTTAAATGTTCCTAAAAATAAGTGAGGTGATTTCTAATTTTGCACTTTAAAGATATGAAGACTCCACTTAGAGGGACAGAGCCAAGAAATAATTTGGGATGCTGCAGATTCATTAGAGCTGCTTTGGGTTAATTTCCTAGAAATAAATTTATTCAAAGCCATTTCACCACATGACTAACCCACCAAATGACCATTTATAAGAAAATGTCAGCTCCATACCCTAAGGTTCTGGAACATTTGTTGCAACCATCAGAGGGCAGTGTCAGGGGTGGGACACAACCCCACCAAAATAGAGAAGGCTACGAACTGGATTTAAGAAGGAGACCACCCACTCACAAATAAACCACTGGGCACTTGACAAATAACTAGGCATCCAAATTGTAAAATATGCATAAAGGAGTATCCAGCTAAATTGCACAGATAAATGCTTAATAAAATGGCTGAGGTGAAAATACTACAGTGAAACTTAAACTCTGAAAAATATCTTCCATAATTCATCAAAGTTATACATTGGCTTTTGGAAATTGGACTGTCCTGAGTCTCATTTGGAGACATGTCTAGCCTTGGTTGATGACACATTCTTCTTCTGTCAAAGTTCCAGGTTTGTGTATCGGCACAAGAGCGGGTCTCTGATCCAAGGTCTTAACTCTATCCTACCTAGTGTTACTTTTTTTATCTTATGTCCTTCATTCAAGGTTCTGAGTTCTATAATGGTTTGGCCCATATAGCACATCCAATACCTCTTTATGTTCCTAGTACCTAACACTGCCTTGTATTTGGTAGCCAATGTGTTAGCTATTGAGAGATCAGATGAGAGCAAAGCATCAATCAAATTACCTCACCTTTAAGGAGATGGTTTGGGGAACCCTCAAAAGATAGTCTCTCCTAATGGTGGTTCAATAGTTTCATCTTCATATATGACAGTCAATGTTATTGTTACAATTAAGTCAAGAGTATTCTGGAGTTAAGTAAAGTTTTCCTGCCTACTCTGACTCCCTCCAACTGGACTAAAAGTCTTTCTTAAGTGGGAATTTTGAAAAGGAACCATATATTATCCCTTTAAATCCTACTGATTACTGGATAATGTTCCTATAATAAACTTGGAATTGCAAGGGGTTTCTGTTATCAATAATGCTTACTTTTAGTAAGAATTTGAATTATGTTAACAACTCATTCTTCCTGTTTTGCAATGCTGCAAAGCCCAACCAGAATGCAGTTCCTTAAACGATAACCCTGGGCTCTGGATCCTTTATTATTTTAGAAATGCCTGTTTCCTGTCCCCAGAGATTATGACTCCTAGATAACCTGCCTTATTTCTGACACTCAGGGAGAAAGGTCCCCCCAGATCTGTTGTCTGGGACTCCTCTCCTATGTTTCCAATGTCCAGAACTATCCCGTAATTACCTCACGATGTCTCTTTGATTCTCAGCCCTGGGACTTGTTAATCTTCCCAGCCTTGGGCTAAAACTTACTTATTAGCTTCTTAATAAAACCTAAGTTTACCCTCTTGTGAAATCTGATAGTGCCCATTGTTCTGAGCTATCCCTCAGTTTGTGTGCTTTCACAGCATTTTCCTACTGTATCTTAGCTCTACCCACATCTGACTTCCCCACTAAATTCTGGACATTCTTTTTGCCTTTGTCCTCAAATAGAGGGTTGCCTTTCTTAATGTATGCTTCCACACCAAGGAATTCAACCTGCTCTGGGTATGCAGTGGCATGACTCTCAAATCTCCTAGCACATAGTCTCATCAATCCTAAAACTACTACAACTTAAGCTCCATGAGAGCAAGGAGGTGCCTTGTGCTTATCAACGATCCAAGTTCATGTTTAAAACAGTGTGTGACAACAGTCACTACCAGTCTCAGCGGTGTTTGTAGTACAAAAGAATGCTTGGTTAATGTATAACATTTTGAAGGGAGCAGTGCCACATGGGTCTTTTTAGATGTCTGTAAGTCATAAATATGACTTCAGCATTCCCTTCATACCTTAGATATAGAACACAGTGTTGGACTTGTGTACAATTGTGATTTAAAAATTTATTATCACAGGCATTTTTTATTCATCTGGTTTCACAAGAACACTTTCATTTGAATACTCCAATAACTGTCCTGTTTTAAATCCTCACCTGAGGACTTTTTTTATTGCTTTTTTGGAGAGACAGGAAGGGTAAGAGACAGAGACAGACAGAGAGAGAGAGAAATATTGATGTGAGAGAGAAACATCAAGTTGTTGTCTTCGCACTCACCCCAACTGGGGATCAAACCTGAAACCCAGGTACGTGTCCTGACCAGGAAACAAACCTGCAACCTCCCAGTGCACAGGACAACACTCCAACCAACTGAGCCACACTGGCCAGGGCTAACTGTCATTTGTTAAGCTTTACAGGTTCTGGGCCTTCTGCTTCCAAAGTGACTACTATACCCCCATGAAAAATCAAGCAGTTTGTCATTAATTTGGGTGTAAAGTGTGGTCCTTCAGGAGGAAGGGTCAGACACCCCACCCCAGGAGGTCTCCTGCCTGCTCTGAGCCATCCAGACTACTTCCTGACATGGAATATCCAGGGACCCTAGACTGAACGCTAAACATTCTGATCTGGAGTCAGATGCGTTACCATTATGCCACGAGGTGCCCCTGGGGATCTCAATCTACATGGGACCAGGAGCACTATAGGAAATAATTTAAACCTGTCCAGCAATTAGGGTTTGGATATGGGCTCGTTATATGAAACTGGGGTTCCTTAAAAGAGATCAGACTAAAGGAAAAGAAGATGGAAAGAAAAACTGCCCTGGTGGAGATAAGGCCTTGGTTTCCAGGGACTGTGTCTGACCTGGGTCCCCACCTGGTTCTGAGCTTGCAGGGAGGTGAGCATCTGAAGGTGAACAGCAAACAAGCAGTGGTGGGGGGTGGGTAGCTGATTAGGGATGCTCACTGAAACAAGGCTTCATGGAATAGCAACACAAGAACAGAGAGCATCAGGTGGAAAGGCCACACCGCCCCCCCCCACCAAGAGGAAATATGAATAGCATGAGTAAGCAGCATTAAGCTGAAAGGAGCAAAACTTTAAAAGTTTAAGTCATGTCACTAATTCAGCTCCTAACAGTTTTTTCAACTAAAATGCATACTTGTGCAAAAAGAAAACAACATCGATTTGCAAGTCTCTGTGTGCTAACACTCATGAAGGAAAGTGAATGGATCCAAACGGCCTCAGATTGGAAGTAAAATCATGGTGCCCATGAGGGTGCCCGTAGGCGTGCTCACCCTCAGGACAGAGGATTCAGGCTTACTCAGCCTGAGGGTGTTAAAAGGAAACTCCATTGAAAGGACTGACTCACCACCTGACGGGTAGCTCAGCAAGAGCTGGTGGAGCCAAGTCCCCTGCCTGCAGACAGTGCAGAGTGCAGAGAGCACAAGGCCCGGGGCAAGGGCACAAGGAGCCTGAACATCTTGCTACTGTTTTATCTTCTTCACATATTCTCATTTACTTGTTCAATTCTCAAAACCACCCTATGAGGTAGGGACTATTATACCCTTCCCCCCATTTTCCAGATGAGAGAACTGAGGCACAGAAAAACTGAGCAACTCACCCAAAGTCACACAGATACTAAGCAGCACAGTTGAGATGCAAAAGCAGTCTGGCTGCTCACTTTAATGCCCCACACCCCTCAGATGACGCTTCTCTAGTACTTAATCAGCACCAGGTTCCCCTACAAGCACTTTGCATAGGTTAAAGCATTTGAAGTTGAAAATGAGGATAATAACAGCATTAGATAAAATCTGCCTAAGTCTTCCATTCTGGGGCAATTAAAAACTGAAAAGAAAAGAATTGGAATTCTCTAATCTCTACTACTGCAGAATGCAACCTGATATAAAAATGAACTGGTATAAAGAACAACACGGCTATGGAGAAGATCCTGATTTCTAAAATAATCATAAAATTCTAATGTTGAAAACAGTGTCATAGAATACTATGGAGCAAAGAAAGCAAATAAAAAAGAAATAGTACAAAATGTATCAACCTGAGTTGATCCCAGAAAATAAAAGTGTTGAGTAAAAAATATCAAGTTGCAAAATGATGCTTGCAGTGTGAGATCATTTATATTGTTTCTAACAGCTTTACTGAGGTATAATTGACATATAAAAGTTGTACATATTTAATGTACACATTTTGATGAGTTTCAACATATGCATGAACCTAGAAAATCATCACCACAATCTGTGTAGAAGACATGTCAATCACCACCAAGTTTCCTTCTGTCTTTCTCTTGTTCTCTTTCTTTTCTCTTTCCCTCTCCCTTCCTCCCTCTGTTCCTTTCTTCCTTCCTTTACTCTTTCCTTTCTTCCTCCCTTCCTTCCTTCTTTCTTCCTCCCTTCCTTCTTTCTTCCTCCCTTCCTTCCTTCCTCCCTTCCTTCCTTCCTTCCTTCCTTCCTTCCTTCATTCCTTCCTTCCTTCCTTCCTTCCTTCCTTCTTTCCTTCCTTCTTTTGGTGGTAAGTACACTTAACATGAGATCTACCTTCTTAACAAAGGTTTAACTGCACAATACAGTATTGCTATTGATAGGTGCTATGTTGAACAGCAGATCTCTAAAACTTTTTCATGAGTGCCTAACCAAACTCTATATCAAAAATAGTTATTTATATTGTTTGGGTGGGTAAAGATATACAATAATAGCCATGACTGCAAAGTGGAAAGTTACTGGTTTGATTCCTGGCCAGGGCACATACCTGGGTTGCTCATTCAGTCCCTGGTCGTGGTGTGTACAAGAGGCAACCTATTGATGTTTCTCTCTCACATCAGTGTTTCTCTCCCTCTCTTTCTTCCTTCCTTCTCCTCTCTCTAAAAATAAATAAATAAAATCTTTTAAAAATATACCGTAACATTTCAAAGACATGAATGAGCGTGATAATCACCACCTTCCAGATGCTGGCTACCTCTGTGGAGGAAGGGAGTATGAAGGGAGAGTACCCACAGGGCTTCAATCTGCTTGTCATAATGTTTTATTTATTAGGCTGGGTTATAGGCAAATGACTGTTCTCTCTGTCTAAACCTTCTTATATGTATCTGAAATGTTTCTTAAAATGAAGAAATTATTAAATGGCCTCAGAGTAAATGGCAATGCTATATACAGAGAGACTTTCACACAAATAAATACTTCATGTCTCTCTTTTCATGTATGTCTTTTAGAAGTCCTTTCCGTCAATGGGCCAAAAGAAAAACCTCTTGAAAAGAAAGCTGCAGTTGTATCTAATGCATCCTTCATTTCACTCACCATACTTTTTGCCTTCTGCTCTGTACCTTGGGAATCTCACCTGCATTAGCTGCATCAACAGGATTTCCACACCCTCTGCTTCAGGTTGGGTTCAGCCAAAGGTGAGCTCCCAGGATATCAGACAGAAGAGGAAAAGTGAGGTCAGAATAGTTATTCTCTCTCCCTTCTGCTTGGTTGCCATGAACTGGCCCACTCCTCCTGACAGTTCATTGCTCTGCTCAACACAACCTAACACAGTTCTCTCATCCTCCTGTTTCCTTCTAGTTCCAGTGGCTGTTCTGTACTTCATCCCTTTGTGCCTCTTAATGGTAAGAATTAAGCTGAAATTAGCCTTTGTTTCCCATATTATCTGTTATAAACAATCCATTTTAAAAATAAGTGCTCCTTGAGTTGTCCCTTGTATAAGTCATTAGTTTGATTCTCTTACCTTTAGATATTTCAACTAGAATTCCATTCTCTCAAAAACAATGAGAAGCTAATAGATCTTTATATATCATATATTCATTTACTGAACACATATTTATAATATGCTAACCAAGTACCTAAAAGTAAATGACTTTTAAAAAATGTACTGTTATTATCATTAGGCCACAGACTGTCTTCAAAGATGTTGCCATCAACGAGAAAGACAGAACACAATTAACTAATTCTTATTTATATGATCATATTACATATAATGTTGTTTTTAAATTCTATATTACAGTATATACAAAATGATATGGAATTATAGAGAAGAGAGTACTAAATTTGAGTCTATTGTTAACATCTTTGTGAGAAAGACTCTTCAAAATAAGTCAATATACTGCTTCCTTCATCAAGAAAATCTTGTAACAAAAAATAATAATGAAGATAAATGAAATGTTTATAATGTATATTAAATATATAAATTTTATATCTATAATAATGTATTATATAACAATGTAATTATAACTGATGAATGGTTAAATAAAAACTGATAACCTATTTGCTCAATGATGTGTTTGACTTGTACTCTGACATGGGTGTCTCATCTCATAGTGGACCCATAATCATCTGTATACCAGGAATGGGCCACTTATTTCAGAAAATACAACAAAAATGAAGAGTAAGATAAGTGTCTGCCTTAAAAGTTTCTCAATAACTTCTTATATACACATAAATATTTAAGAGGGGTTGGCAATTCTTTTATACAATAATTTTGATGAAGTCCTATAATAAGGCATGTGGCCATGAAAGGTAGAAATTAGTAAGGCTGTCAATAGTCTGCAGATAAGGAGAGAAAGAAGTCCATTTTTGTCCAGTATCAAAGACTTTGCCAATGGCTGGAGGTTCAATCCGAGAATATACTGACAGACATGGGGTGCTGGCACGTATACAGGAATAGCTTGAGAAGACTGTGATTCTTTTTACCTTAGTTTAGAGTCACTTGCTTTGGCTTGTTAGTTATACCCTACCTATCTGCATTGCCATTCAGTGTGATAGCATCTTGTCTGGGTACTACCATCTTAACGAAAATAAGCTCCAGTTTATAGACCAGAGAAAAACTTCCATAAACAATATCTGTCAGTGTACGGTCAGCACAACAGAAACCACTCTGGGCATTTCAAACAGAGAGAATTTAATGCAGGAAACTAGTTACAAAGACTGTAGAAGAGCTGTAAGTGTCCAAAGAGATAAGCTCACCCAAAGATCAGTAACTGTGAGTCATAACAGTTAACAGGGAGTCACTGTTATGCCTAAGATCAGAGGAGTGAGGGGGGAAGTGATTCCACCCAGAACTCACAATGCGGGCTGCAGAAGCTGCTGAGAACCCCCTATTTCTGATGCTGCTGTGCACCTCTTGTGCCAGGGCCTGCTGAAACACCCACTGCTGCTGCCACGTTGGTGGTGCAAGAATCCAGAGCTCAGTGGCCTCTACAGCCTGAAGGAGGAAAACTCAGTCTTTCTCTTCTATTTTCATACAGAACACTGCACTGCTGACACTTCTGATCACTAAATGTGTGTGTGGGGGCGGGGGGCGGTTTCTCCCACCAAGCAATTCTCCACGACACTGGCTGGGTGTCCTACAAATGACCAAATTCTAACACTATCTACCTGGAGGTAGCATCAGATGCCACAGGTTAAGGGCTCAGTCCCAAAGATTGTTCCCACCACTTCAGATGCCAGTCACAAACTCAGGTTGTCACCTGTGCTGCTCACCTGTCAGCTGTACATGTGAGGTTCCCCAAATTCCCTCCTCCAGTTTGATTAATATGCTAGAGTGGCTCACATAACTCAGGGAAACACTTACATTTGCCAGTTTATTAAAAGATATAGATGAACAACCAGATAAAGAGCTAGATAGGATGAGGACTAGAAGGGTCGAGAGCACAAGAGCTTCTGTGCCTGTGGAGCTGGTGTGTGTCACCCTTTTAGGATACATCTGTTTGTCAATCTGAAAGTTTTCCAAATTCCTTACTATTAGGATTATCTGGAAGCTTCTTCACATAGGCATAATCAAGTATCCATTCTATTTCTTCTCCTCTCTCTAGAAAAGGGGTTTGGGGCTTAAAATTCCAATTTTAATATGTAAATTCTAATATGGCCTGGTGTTTCTGGTGACCAACCCTGATCCAGGAGCCCACCCAGAGTTGCCTCATTAGAATAAGAGATGCTCCTGGTGCTCTCATCACTGACAGATTTACAAGGGTTTGAGCAGTTCTGTGCCAGGAACCAGGGGCAGGTGTGTGTGTGTGTGTGTGTGTGTGTGTGTGTGTGTGTGCGCACGCATATACACATATATGCATATATGTTATCTCACACTGCCAGAGACATCTGCCAGAAGTCAGGAGAAATTAAAAAATGCCGTCCTCCCAATTCATGATCACCTGCCAATGTCTCCCATTAGTAGAACTTAACTGGAAGAAAACAAACTAGGGAATCTGAAGTAGTTTGTAGGCTTCCAGCCCCCAAAGTGGAGAGGAGTGGAGGGGAAGGGGCAGACCTGAAAGATCAGACACTCTCAGCAACTAACTAATGAGTATTATACACTTCCAAGACGAATTCAAACAAGAGTTTGAAACTACGATCAATTTTTAATTATTAGATAATATATTATTTCCTTAATGACTAGATTTTATCCTTTCCTCTCTCTCCTACCTAATCATGGAATTTAAAAAATTAATATAGTCTATATTTATTCACATATTCTCTTTTATCTGTTAAGATTAAGTCAAGATTCAATATAGTGTAACTGATTATCTTATTGATTACCTTGAATTTTTTAAGGCCAGGTCAAAAAGTTGATGTGTAATGTCAAAATTTTATTCTTACAAATAAACACTGCTTAAATAATTATATGAACAAGGTATAAATATTTTAAAATGTGATAGAAAATTTCCTCCAATTAAATAAATCATAAAAATAATATATTTCCAAATTTTTAAATCCTTAGCTTTAGTAGAGACTTTTACAAATTTCTGGCATTATTATTAAATAACAGGGCATTTTAAGACCTCTTGTTAACACATTATTCTTTTATTCAGTGGCTTTTTCACCAAGTCTAAACTGATATACTACATGGCATTTTTCTCCCTAAATAATTTTGGAAATGACACATGTTTTCTTTTGTCTCTTGCTAGTATTAAAGACCTAAAATAGCCATAATGAAGGGTAATTTAGGAATAGCTCTTCAAAGAATGTCATCACTTGCACTGAATGAAACCACAAGGTTGAAAAAGAAGCGAATGAGAACTGAGGATTGTTGGATTTAGAATTCAGAAGGCCATTGGTCACTTGCCCACTTTTGGTGGAGTAGCAGATGTGACAGTAAGAACGAATTCTGAAACCAGGCCACCAGCGTTCGAATCTGGCCCTGCCACTGGAAATAACTGTGATAGTGCTCAAGTTACTTGTTTTGGTGTCTCATTTTCTTTATGTGTGTAGTAGAGATACTAACACCTAGCTCATAGGGTAGATTAAATAAATAACGCATTTAAAGCTCTTAAAATAAGGTGAATAGTAAGCACTCATTAAATATTAATTGTCATGAGTATTAGTGCAGTGGGATAAAGATTAGATATACACTGTCCTTGGAAGTCTAAAAATGGTAGGACTCAATGGAAGTCAGTTTGGCATTCACTTGTCAATTTAGTAATCCTAAGTCTGAAAATTTGTCCAGTAGATAAACATAGTTGTGTACAACATAGCATGTACAATATTGGTAATTGCAGCATTATCTGAAATAGATAAAGACTAAACATAACACAGGGGATCAATTATATATGCCAGCCTACAGCACCAAAAGAATATTCTGTCACTTATAAAAAGACTTAGGAGGACTTCAGTGTTCTGATATAGAAGATCTTTAATACATATACAATGAACTGTGAAAAAGCAAATAACAGACAACTCTAACATATGGTACCTTTTTGTTTAACGAAAGAGAAAGTGGTACAGAAAAAGAATTGCTCCTTGAAGGGTTCATTATTCCACCATTGATATTGTTCAAGAATCAAATAAGTTCTACCACACCAGTGTTTAGAGAAATCAAACTTCACATTGGCATGAGCTTGAAACAAGTTAGTTATTCCCACCATGAAGACAACTTTCTTCTATTGGTCTCTTTTCACCCCATCAGTCTTGCCCACTCCCAGGTCCCCCTTTCTCTTTCCCTTCTCCCTTTCCCTGTTCTGTTCTCTTTATCCTTTTCTGATTCTCCTGCTGCTTCCTTTGTTCCTTGTGCCCAAAGGCATTCCCAAGCCCCACAGGCAGCACCCAGGATTAGACCCCTGGTTACCATTCCTAGAATGGTCTCACCCGGTAAATACCACAACAAAAACAAAACTCTGGTTTCACGTCTACATTTATTGCTTTCACATCAAGTCTCTAAACAACTATTCAGCTGTAAAACATTTTAACCTTAAAAGCCAAACCCTGGAGGATCTTTTGGCCAACAGAAACACCATCTAGTTCACCACTTGAATTCAATAACTGTGTTCTTATTCTTGCTCCATTACTTATCATTCCCCATTAGCTGAAAACTCACTTCAAGACTGAGGGCCACAGGGAAAGGTGTTATTTGCATGTTTTGCTCATTTCTGGGCTGAGCAGAATTTTCTGTTTTCAAAGTTGGTAGAACAGTTAGAAAAAAATAAGGTTTACAAATCAGAGAAAAGTTATATTAGCCCCTCATCATGAGCTAAAACCTGTTCATATACCCAGAGAGTAAGATGAGGCACAGAAAATACCAGTACCCACCAAGATTCTTCTTAGCTTAGGTAGACAGCTACCTGGAACAACTTTTGTTCACCTCTATCTTATTTAGTACAATTTTTCATATGTTTTCTCTAAAGAAGTCATAAAATAATTACATTTAAATTAGTGGGAATACAGTGACATGTGCTGGCTGATAATACAGGTTTTGGACTCAGACTTACTAGCTGCATAATTGTTGTGGAGGATACCAGCCTGCAGTATCCATCTTGGCTGCGGATGTTTGTCGAAACACAAGAAAGACATACACAGAGACAACCAGGTCCTGTGGGGGAATAGGGACAGAAGGGCCACTCTTTCTCGTGGGGAGTACCTTTGGCTACCCTCTCTCCTGGAGGGCCCTCCATCTTCCTTCCCAAGAAGATTTTTATTGAGAATACAGACTTAGTTTGTGGATTCACAGTCTGGCAGAAAAGATCAAAAGAAGTAGGTGACTTACAAAGGTGCAGACAGAACCCCCACTGTGTTTCTGGGCAAAGATTGAGGTTTTATCTAACAGGGCTCAAAGGGCAGTTTTGGTTTCCTGTCTGTGCCTTTAAATTCCAAGTTAACATCCTCCAGCAAACAGATCTCACAGGATCTTGCATGTTCTATGTCCCAGGCCTGATCACCCTGGGGGTCCATCGTTTCTGGTCTGGCCTGCACCACCCCTGCAGGCAGAAGACAGAGGCAGCTGGGAGGCTTGGATTTCTCACATGTAAGAACAAAGACTCAGGCTTTGACAAAGCCGAGGAGGCAGGGGTTGATGTCTGATCACCCCTTCGTTTCCACAGCCCCGTGAATTTCTTCCCTAGGCATTCCCACATGATCGCGTCTGTCTTAGATTCATTCTCTTTCTTTTTTTTTTTTCTAAAAGACAATTCACTGTACACATTTTATTTACAGTTTTGTACACTGTCTTAATGTGAATGGGATTGCTTTTCTATTTAAGCCATTTTTTTTAACCAAAGCAAAATAACCTAAGTAATACAAAGTGTTAAAAATACAGCAAAGAGATACAAAAACAGACGTACTAATTCTAATTAGGAATGTAATTATGATGTTACATTTTTATAATCCACAATTATGTTTAGAAAATCACACAAACATAGATCACTGATTTGAATGAAATGCATAAATTTGTAGCAAAGCTTTGTAGTTATAAAAAAAAACAAAAAAATTACCAAAGAATGCCCAAAATTAATGTTTATTCCACCTTTGTGTCATATTCCTGGATCCTTTACCAATGTTACATGAGGAAAAAAACAAAGCAAACAAATGAAAAAGTGAAATCAGAATCACTAATGTTATCAAGTAGGGAACCAAATAAATTAAAATCTAGCAGCCATCAGCAAGAGTACAGCAAAGACAATGCTGTAAAAAAAAAAAAAAGAAAAAAAAAGAGAGAAACAAAATTGCTAGAAAACTGTATGCATCATACTCTTTCAAACCAGCAAAATATGCTCCTGCATACAATGGAACATAAACAGAATTCTTTTCCTGTAAGGTATAGAGAAATGTTAAGGTCTTTTTGAACTTTGTGGATGGGTAAAGTGTTTGTAATGATAATTTTCCTAAGCTATTACACAGTAGGCCAGAAAGACATTTTTGGATTCTGGGGACAATGTGTACTGTTAATTCTTTGATTGGGTAAGTGAATATTCTAGCCAAAGTTAAAAAAAAATGAACACAGAAGTACAAGACAAAGGCGAATGAGACTTCTCATATCTTTGCAATGTTTAGATGGAAATCAAATTTAAATGCAGTCCACTCTGCTTTTGAAGAGGCTTTGGTTCAACTCCCAAATCTCGATTGCTTGACGCAGTCTCCTATGAGAATACTCAGAAGGTGTCTTCTTAAACAACAAACCTATTTTTAGTGGTGGAGCCACTCTTAGTAGCTGTGTCTGCATGAGACTGATAACCAATCGTCATCTTTGGAGGAAGTCCTAACCTTTCCTTGTATACCCTCCCTATATATGTAACAGCATCTCTGTTTTCACATTCAGTAGTCCATATTGCTATCTTATCACCTTTAGCTCTAACATTAACAACAGCTCCACATACATCATCACTGTAGTCATCAAAAGATTCTCCAATAAGGCACAGCAGTGTCTCTAGCCAAAAGCGATCGAGGTCACTTCGTCTCTGCTGTTTGCTTAACGTAATGAGCCATCGTCCTCCTCGTTTGTTTTTCTCATCTTCCCACATAGGCTTAATACCATCCTTAAAAAGTGAGTAGTCACAGCCAGGCATTAAATTACTAGACAACTGGATATGGTTGTACAGATCCCAAAAGTCTTCAACAGTATCAAACTCAGAGATCAGCTGAAGGTTTGCTTGCCAAGTTTTGCTTTTATCATTTTTAAAAAACCAGAGTGCCCATCTGTTCTGTAAAGGATGTTTAATATAGTGTTCTGGATTAGCAACCTCCTGGTTAGATTCTGTTTTCTCTTCTTCTGTAGGCGGGGGATTAGGAGTAGGGGTGGTTTCCGGTTCCACAGTCGCCATCTTAGATCCATCTCCATTCTCTTTCTTAGAGAATTGTTACCCATCATTGACTGCTGATCATGCAAAAGGGAAGACAGGCATTAGAACAGGCAGCATTCATGCCAGGGAAATAAGATTTGTCTCCTCAGTGGCTCCTGGTCCAGAGGTCTTTCACTCAGCCTAAGTTACAGGGGGGTTACAGCTTCCTGAGACCAGGCAGGGTGGTCCCCAACATCTTGTAGGAAAGCTCCTTGACTTCCTCAAGATTCAGTTCCACCTCAAAATGGTGATGAAAATTATTTCCATCTTCACAAGGTTGTTGTAAAAATTATATGAAGAATAGATCAAGTACTTCACACAGAACCTGACACATAGTAGACACCAATAATTAGCTATTAATAGTATTGTTATTTTTTACAGCTCAAAGGGGTGATTATATCCTTATCACTGATGATCTGCAAAATCTAAAAGGGTCCAACAATTCATCTCTGAGGTAGAACTGCATGCCTCTGACCAGTTGTAAGTACCCATTTCACCACAGTTCACCAAGACTGGTATTGTACATGTGTTCATCTGATAGCGGGTTACCACTAGAGCCATGCAGGAAATGAAGCAGCTCCTCTCTCAAAAGAAGTTTTTAAAAAATCACACTTGTAAAAAAAATCACACTTGTAACACGCTATTCACTGAAAAATTAAAGATCACCTCTTGTCATCATTGAATCTTGTTCCTCAGTAGCCACCACTCAGAACTACCCTGGAGAAGCACAACCCTGGGGAGGCAGCAGAACCTGGTTTCTACAGGGAATACCAGCCAGCCAAGCAGCTATAACGACTTTCCAGAGCATTCAGTGAAACCTCTCAGATGAGATGCTTTTACTTGATAGGTATGTGAAACAGAAGTGCAAAAACCATAGTATAAATTTCATCCAATGAGGATCTGATGCGTCTTCTGGACAGATGAGGGAACTGTCACAGACTGGAGGGAACCAGTGAAACTCAACAGCTAAATGCAAGGAAGGATCTACACTGAATCTTGGAATGGAAAAAGAACATTAGGGGAACACTGGTGACATTTGTAAAAGGTTGTATCTATAAAATAGTATTGTACCTATGTTAATTTGATAATTATACTATGTAAACTGTTAATATGTGAATGCTCTGCCTTATTTTGCAACTTTTCTGTATGGCTAAAAATTTTTGAAATAAAACTTTTTTAAAAATCTTGTTTCTTACTGTCTAAAGACTGTAAGGCTGTAAATGCTGAAATTATAAATTTATAACAATAAAAATGGGGGAGGGAGCAAAACTAAGTAGTAGTAGGGAGAAAACAACCCCAGGTAGAATTAAGAGCAAAAGAAGGAGAGCAAGAGAGTAAATCAATTTAAAATGTTTAAACTGGAAAATAAAAGGGGAAGTAGCTCTGCTGAATACAATCCAGACCCCTAAGTGCATCACTGGAAGGAAGAAATAGATAAATCCTTCAATCGAGCTCAAATCATGCCCTAGCCCTGGCCAGATCCCATGGTCAGCTGATATGTTTACAAGAAATGTACAAGTCTGTGTTAGTCCCTAATTAGGTTAGGATGGCAGCCAAAGAAAGTAGTCATGTTTTTATGAGACTGTCACACTGCCTGCTGTGCTAAGAGGGCAACTATTAGTAGTATTTTTAAATGTAAGGTTATGGTGACAGATGGATATCAAGAGCCTTGACACTTAAGTGGCCATGACAATAGCTGCTAAATGAAGCTACACAATTGGTCCCCCAAGTTATGTAACATGCTGATGAGGGCTGTTCTTCAAACAATCAGGGCATCTAGAAAATCATACAAGGTCGACTCATTAAGTTAATTAACATTATTAACCTGGGTTTGTATAAAGGCAAAAAGTAATTGATTTAAAATAATGGGCAATGTTATTATGGTATTTATTGCTAGCACTCATCTGGTAAGAAGGTCCTTTGGTTGTAGTTTCTTTACAATTAACAATTAACTGCCTCTATACAAAATGTGGACCAGTTTTGTTCCACACAAACCACTCTAAGAACTACAATGACTAACTGAATTCTCCAAATCAAGTTACATTGTTCTTTCAGTTTAATTTGCTTTTATTAAGCAGGTAAATAAATAATAAGAATAGATCACTTGGAATCATCATCAGTGACACTGTCTCCAGTGAATGGTACAGATGGAATTCTTGAAGATCACAAATCTAAATGCAATAGGTCTTGGATCCAAGAGGGTGGTGGAATAGGTGGAAGCTACACTCACCTCCTCCCAAAACCAAACTGGAATGACAACTAATATATACAGCAACCAGCCTTAATAGCCACTGAAGACAAGCTGAAGAGAAGTCTTACAATGAAGGATTTACAGAAGAAGCCACATTGAGACTGGTACAAAAGGCAGGGACAAGAAAAGGGCTGGCCCCACTCCCACAGGTGACAACTAAGATTCCAAAGGTATATCTCAGCTATAAAGGTGCCCTCTCAGAGAAGTTGGGTCTCAACCCCAAGCCAGGATCTCCCACCTGGAGCACCAGAGCTAGGAAGAGGTGCTCACATAACATCTGGCTGTGAAAATTGACAGGGATTCTGTCTGCCAGGGAGAGATGCCAGGGAAAGACAAGAAGAATAAATAAAAGGCACCCAAACTGGAAAGAAAGCAGTAAAGCTGTCATTATTTGCAGATGACATGATACTGATACTGTATATAGAGAACCCCAAATAATTCACCGAAAAACTATTAGAACTGATAACTGAATTCAGTAAAGTAGCAGGACACAAAACAAATATCCACTAATCAATTGCATTTCTATACACCAATAATGAACTATCAGAAGGAAAACTAAGGAAACAATATCATTTACAATTGCATCAAATAAAAAATACCTAGGAATAAATTTAACTATGTATATAAAAGACCTGTGCTCAGAAAATTATAAGATGCTAAAGAAAGAAATTGAAGATGATGCAAATAAGTGGAAGCATATGAGTATATTGTGTTCAAGGATCAGAAGAATTAACATCATTAAAATGTCCATACTACCAAAAGCAATCTAGAGATTCGGTGCAATTCCTATCAAGATATCAACAACATATTTCACAGAACTATAACTAGTATTCCAAAAATTTGTATGGAACCACAAAGATCCTGAATAGCCACAGCAATCATGAGAAATAAGAACAAAGTGGGAGAAATCATGTTACCTGATATCAAACTATACTAGGAGACCATAGTAACCAAAACAGCACGGTAGTGGTATAAAACCAGATAGAGATCAATAGAGCATAATAGAGAGCCCAGAAATAAATCCACACCTTTATGGTCAATTAATATTTGATAGAGGAGGCAAGAACATACAATGGGGTAAAAATGCCTATTCAATAAATGGTATTGAAAAAATTGAACAAATATGTGCAAAAATATGAAATTAGATCACCTTCTTACACAATACAAAAGAATAAACCCAAAATGGATTAAAGATTTAAATGTAAAACTCAAAACCATAAAAATTCTAGAGGAAAACATAGGCAGTAAGATCTCAGACATTTCTCGTAGCAATATTTTTTCTGATATATCTCCTTGAGTAAGGGGAACAAAAACAAAAAAAAAAATATGGGACTACATCAAACCAAAAATTTTTTTGCACAGCAAAGGAAATCATTAACAAAATGAAAAGACAACCCACTGAATGGGAGAACATATTCACCAATGAGACATCTGATCAGGGGTTAATATTCAAAATTGATAAAGAACTTATACCACTGAACACCAAAAAAAAAAACAATCCAATTAAAAAATGGGCAAAGAATCTGAATAGACACTTCTCCAAAGAGGACATAGACATGGACAATAGACATGAAAATATTCTCAACATCACTAATATTCAGAGAAATGCGAATTAAAACCAAAATTAGGTATCAGTTCACATCTATCAGAATGGCTAAATAAATGAACAAACAACAAGTATTGACAATGATGAAAAAAGAACCATCGTGCATTGTTTATGGGAATGCAGACTGGTGTAACCGCTATAGAAAACAGTATGCTGCTTCCTCAAAAAATTAAAAATAGAACTGCCTGATGACCCAGCAATTCCACTACTAGGAATATATCCAAGAAACCTGAACACTAATTTGAAAGAATGTATGTACAGGAATTACAGCATTATTTACAATAGCTAAGATTTGGAAGCAGCCCAAGTGCCCATTAGTAGATGAATGGATAAAAAAGCTGTGGTACATTTACACAATGAAATACTACTCAGTCTTATTTTAATTTTTTATTGTTCTTCATGTACAGTTGTCTCCATTTTACCCTCACCATTGCTCCCTGCCCCACCCATCCCTACCCACTAGCCTCGATTCTAACCTCCTTTGGCTTTGTCCATGTGTCCTTTATATATGTTCCTTGATGGCCCTTCCTCCTTTTTCCCCCATTATCCTACTTCCCCCTCCCCTCTGGTTACTGTCAGTTTGTTCTTTATTTCATTTTCTCTGGTTATATTGTGCTTGCTTGTTTGTTTTGTTGATTATGTCCCACTTATGGGTGAGATCATTTGGTATTTGTCTTTCATTGCCTGGCTTACTTCACTTAGCATAATGCTCTCCAGTTTTATCAATGCGGTTGTAAAGTGTAGGAGCTCCTTCTTCCTTTCTACTGCATAGGATTACTACTTAGTCTTAAAATAGAAGGAAATCTTACCTTTTGCAACAGGATGAATAGACCTGGGGAGTAATATACTAAATAAAATAAGCCAGTCAGAGAAAGACAAGTATTATGACTTCACTTACCTATAGAATCTAATGAACAAAATAAACTAGCAAACAAGATAGAAACAGACTTAGATATGGAGAACAGACTGACAGCTGTCAGAGGGGTTGGGAATTTCAGGGCTGGGTAAAAAAGATGAAGGAGTTAGCAAAAAAGGAAAAGAATGCATAGACACAGACAACAGCATGGTAATTACCAGAGGAATAGAGGGTGAGGGAAGATAGAAGAGGGTAAACGGGGATAAATGGTGACAGAAGGAGACTTGACTTGGGAAGGTGAACACACTATATCCAGATGATATATTGTAGAATTGTACACCTGAAACCTATATAATTTTATTAACCAATGTCACCCCACTAAATTTAATAAAAATTTTTAAAAATAAATGCAATATGTCTTATAATCCAACAAAATGTCATCAAGAGACTCAAAGAATCCATTTTTACTTGCACTGCCAAGTAAAAAATGGGCAAAGTTCAAAGTGTCTGGAACACAGAGAGGTCCTTTTGAGTCATTCTTGCCAATTAGCACATTTATTTTATGTGAATAATATTCTGTGCCATTTATTTTCCCTAGTTCTATGTTTTGACTTTATTAGTCCTAAGAATATTTATTGAAAATGGCATTTTTGTTAATGAAAATTCCTTCTCTCCTCCTGCAGAATTCTACAGTGGATCAAAAGTAGCAAGTGAAATAACATGCAAATATAACACACCATTATTCTTCACTTCAGAAGTACATCAGGCAGCCCGCTGGAGTAGATTTGTCTCAGACGGATACACTGTCAGCCATATGAAAACATTCATTTCATTTCTAAAGAACATGCCTACTTAAATGTTATAGGGATCCAGCTTGCCAAAGCCAAGAGGATTCCTTTAACCTCAATTTCACAGCCCTGGGGAAGGCCAAGGGGAACTGTGTGACTCTAGGAATGAAGAAAGGACTTATAATCACTTTGCCTAGAACAGCAGTCCTCAATCAAGGGACATTTGGTAATCTTTGAAAACAGTTTTGGTTGTCAAAACTGGAAAAGAGGGCATGCAACTGGCATCTATTGGGTAGAAACCAGGTTGCTGCTAAATATTCTACAGTGCCGCAGCACCACACCGCCTCCCCTACATGCATGCACAGAGGGAGAATGTCATGGGGTCAGATGTATGAATCGTTCAGAGAACATTGTTAGAAGTACTCTAAAGCTATTGTACTATTATTATGGAAATCCAATGTTTCACCTTTTTCTTCAACTTCATCATCCAGATCCTCAAAGAATTATCTTAACATAAATAATAAAGTAACTCCCATTTATTGAGTGGTTTATTTATACTATGTGCTATCCTAAGCATTGTTGTACTGTTTATTTTTAAAAAGATATATTTTATTATTTTATTTTATTCTTTATTGAATTTATTGGGGTGACACTGATTCACAAAATCACACAGGTTTCAAGTATTCAACTCAACAAAACATCATCTGCACACTGTATCAAGCACCCATCACCCCAGGAGAAGTCCCTTTCCCTCTCCACTTATCTGCCCTTTACCCCCTTCCACCTGGGCCCACACTTACTCCCTCTGGCTACCACTAAACTGTTGTCTGTGTCTATGTGTCATATAAATATTATATGTTATGTATATAAATATGCATCATATTTAAATATAAATGTGCAGCATATTTATATATAATTATGCATCATATTTATATATAAATATGTGTTGTATTTATATACATGTGTACATATACATACACATATATAAATATGTATATATACAATGTCCAGCAGAAGTAAGTCCTGCTTGAGTGTGGTTCATAGGGTAATAACATGGGTATAATAATTTATAGTTTTAATTTGGACATTTCACCTAAATGTCATATGGTGTGCTTGAGTGTGATATTGTTATGTTACAGAATTGCATGCTTATGATTTTATAATAAAAGAATTTGTGATAAAAAAGGAGCATTATTTGTGCTGGACCCTGTATGTATATGACACATGAGTATGGTTTTGGTTTTGGTTTTGCTTAATCCCGGCACCTTCTTTCATCTAGACCCCCAAGCCCCTCTCCTCTGACAGTTGTCAGTCTGTCCCATGGTCCAATGCTTCTGTTTCTATCTGGTTCATCAGTTTATTTTGTTCACATATAAGTGAGATCACACGGTATCTGTGTACTGTTTACTCCTTTCAACAGCCCAGTGAGGTATAAACTGTCGACTGTCACCCTTTTACAGTCAAGAACACTGAGGCACAGGGACCCACCTAGGTCACACAGCTACCAGGAATGGAATGCAAGCCTAGGTCCATCTGACTACAGAAGCAAACACTTAATCCATAATGCATCCTACTAAAAATAGCAACAAAATAGAAACCAGAGGAGACAATTTAAAGGCAATTAATTCCCCCCAAAAGAAAGAACAAAACTCTTTTAATGAACTGCTGAATGAGACTAAATTGTACTTACTCAGCTCTTGTGCCTGATACCACTGCTCAATCTGGAGAAGCCTGGCCTCTTTTTTAACACATGGAATGACTAGAAATAGCCCAAGTTGCATATTCTGAATGGGCCCGATTTTCATCTGAGTGGTTCTCCAAATCTCTCTAGCTCATTTTATGGTAAAGAAAAAAAAAATCTGTTCCTAAACTAATTCAGACCTGACTTGTAGATATAAAATAACTAATATTTTCCATGGAATCTTGAGCAAGGTTTTTGGCCTGAACGATGTTGAGTGGCTGGGAAGCAGCAAGCTAGCTGCTCCTCCAACTATTTTGCTTTGTGTGGGAGACCCAGTGAGAACTAAACTAGCTTTGTCATTGCAGCCCAACTGAGGCTAAACAAGACAGTGCCGGACAGACAGGGGAACCCTGGAGCTGCTAGCATTTAAAGAATGCACACACAAACACAGCTGTAATTTGAAATGGAAACAGTTCATTGTTGCCATCTGTGATGAAGTCAAGTCTCCTTAGTCATGGGGATGGGGCAGAATTGGGAGTAGGGGTGGGGGACCAGAGATAAGTTATATAAAAGGAAAAAGATCAAATATATTCTTCACAGGAAGGAAAGAAGTGGCTGTTCTCATCTAGCTGGAAAGAGCATCCAGAGAAGATAAAGAGTAGAGATAACAACAGTGCTATAACATATCTGGGCCTCCAACTGAATGGTTGGTAAAAACACAGTGGTGGCAATTTTTAAAATGCTGCTTAAGAGTGATTAAAAGGGTTCATAATTTGGAACTATACGAGGCATGTGTTTCGAAACCGTGTAGATCTATTTAACCCTAAATAAATTTTCACTATTTACCCCTCCGTTACATCCCTTACTGCGTCATAGTGCATTTGTCTACTAATGTGCCAGTCTGCTTCTTTAGGCTGTGAGTCTCTTGAGAGTGTGGACTAGGCCATGCCCCTATCGTTATCCCCAGGACACAGCATGGCATTTGGCACACAACAGGTAACTAAGAGCATATTGACAAAAGATGTAATGTCATCTTGAAGATCTGGGAAATGCAACAAGCTTATTACTGTTAAATATTTTTATTTGTGGCTTGGATGAGGGTATAGAAGTCTTGGTAATATTTTTAAATGGCACAAGGATAGAAGGGTTAGCTAAGTATGTTGAATCACAGACATAGAATTAAAAAATATCTCCACAGGCGTGAAAATTGGGCCAAAACTAACAAGGTGCAATTTAACACAGATAAATATAGAATCCTGCTCTCAGGTTCAAACCCTCAATTGCACAAATACAAGCCAGATTCAGTTTAGCTTAGTAGTGTTTTATGTGACAAAGAACTTCAGTGATTTTATTGACAGGAATTTTAATATGAGCCAAGTGCATGATCTGGCTGCTAGAAGAGCGAGTGTGATCTTAGGCTGCCTTACCAGAAGTGAGTTATTTATGACATACAGCCAGTTGAATTAGGAAATAGTTTGCTGTGGCCACTAGTGGTGGCATAACCTGCAGAACAAGGAAGGTGGAGGGCCTGCTAAACTCACACAGCCACCTCAGTGCCTGTGTTCAGCTCTCAGCGCCACATTTTCAGAGGGGTATTGACAAATTCATATATCTCAAGATGCTCTAACTGGAAAAGTTCTCCAGAAATCTTCCTACACTGGACATAGGCGGAGGGCGGGGGCAGGCAGGAATCAAAGATTTTTGAGCTAGAGATGAAAAGGCTTTCCTTGAAGATTTTAATGACCAGGTGAGAAAAATATGCCGTTTCCTTCCTTATGATCTTCATGGCTAGGGCCAACCTGCCCACCATCTTAGTTCACTCATTAAATATTGCTAATGTTCAGTGTGTGGAAACATGACCCCTGTTCCTGCTAAGGGAAAACTTAAGGCACCCTGAATTAGTAATGCAGTTGCCTCAGTGTCGAGTGAAATTGTTGGTTACTCCATATGACTTCATGCACTCTTATGTCTGTGACTGGACAGCCACCCCACTCCCCCTTTCAGCACCTGAGTCCTTGTCTGTTCCAAATGCTTCACTCATCTTCCTGATGATGTCACCCCTTGTCTGCCTCCCTACCTAGATGTCTATGCGTGATCTCTCCACAGGCTCCCACTCACTGTGCTGAGAGAGACAATACCTTGAGAACCTCTTCCCTAGGTGACTGTTACCTGGAGACTGTTCCACCTGCCAGGCTTGCATACATATCTCTTCTCCAGGCCCCACACTTTCCCACAGTAAGGATCTGTGTGGCTCAGAAGACTGAATCAGTCATTCAGAGAGAAAATAAGGTGGTGGAGATTTTCCTCTCACTCAGTTACAGGGAAGATGTTTCTAATAACCCAAGTTCTTTGAAAAACAGGATGGGCTTCCTTGTGAGGAAGGAAGTTCACCATCACCAAAACCTCCCTAGGAGTGATTGGAGCAATACCATGAAGTGCTTTCTGCATTGTTAACAAGCTGGGCTGAACTGAGTCTCAGGTAGAGTCTCTCAAATTTTAATGTACCAAACAGCAGCCAGGAAGCTTATTTAAATGAGTAGAATTCTCAGAACTGAGTCAATAGGCCCAGATTGGAGTTCATTTCTAATACATCTACTTCCCACCCCCAGGATATTTCAATGTGTGTGAATGCAGGTCACCCTTTTTAAAATACTCTTCCAAGGAAAGTAACCAATGTTTACTGAAAACCCACTCTGTGTTAAGGGCTTTATACATTTTTTCTTAACTAAAACTCAGCACAGTTCTGTAGAAGCTATGGCACATTTATTAAGAACGTGGGCTCAAGAAACATACTACTAAGGGCCAAATCCTGGCTTCTCCACTTACTGGACTTTTCCATGGCTCAGTGTCCTTTTCTACAAAACGGGCCATATCAGTTACAACCTCATAGGGTTGTTATGAGATTAAATAGTTCAGTTCATATAAAGTGCTTAGAACAGTGCCTGGTGCATAGTAAGCACTCAATATTGTGATTACTATGGGTGACACTATAGTTCCCCCATTTTACACATAAGGAAATTGAGACTCAAGGAAATGAATTTAGTTTGCCTCAGATCCTTCTGCCAGTAATGACCTCAGTCTGTCTTCAAAGATTACATGTTATACTGCTCCTTCCATCTCTGAGATTCTATGACCCTACCAGCCAAATAGATCACTATTGATAGGACTGACCATCTAAAGATGGCCATTTGTATATGGGGAATAGAGAGATACCTGTCTCAAATTCCCCCATGAAAGATTTTACAAAATAGAAAAATGAAGCTCAGATAATTAAATTGTGCTGGCAAGGGTTAACGTCAAGAAAATGATGGAGCGTTGACTGGTATGGCTCAGTAGGTTGGGTGTCATCCCGCAAAACAAAAGGTCACCAGTTCAGTTCCAGGTCGGGGTACATGAATGGGTTGTGGGCCAGGTTCCCGGTCAGGGTATGGACAAGAAGCAGCCAGTCAAGTTTCTCTCACACATCAATGTTTTTCTCCCTCCTAGTAAAAAATAAATAAAATCTTTTTTTTAAGTGACAGAGTTGACATTTGAACTCATGCTTCCTCTGCCACCAAATCTTGGTTTGGCACTACTCCACACAACCTATTTTGCAGCTCTAAGCTAGACTGAATCACTGGCTGCCTGGAAAATTCTTCTCATTCTAGTAAACACTATAATATGTTTTAGAAACAAAGGTAGGAGACAAAAGTATAATTCAGAGTGGAACTAGTTCTTGTATGAAGACACTGCCACCCACAAACATGGAAACAGCATATTTCCTGAAAAATATTTATTTGCCATCATAACTACAGCCTAAGAGACTTACCTAACAATTAATATTTCAAGAGTAACTGAAAGACAGCAGTATGGAGAAAGAACTTGAGTCTTAAAAACAAGACAAACTTAGTAAATTGGCACAGAAAGGATTGGCTTTGGAAACAGGCATCCTTATTGTTTGCAATCGTGCCTCTGCCACTTACTAGCAGTTTTATTGACTTTTCTAAAATTCTGTTTTCTTATTTACAAAAATGGGGATGATCATCCTTGCAGAGTGTGAGGTTTGAAATGACATCAGGGAAAGCCCTAGCCCAGTACTTGTCACATGGAAGGATCAGTGATGGTGGCTGCTTAACCTGGCCCGCAAAAACTGTCATAAGGGAAACACGGCACTTACCTCCAGAGACCAGGGAATTGTGTGACTGTGGGTATGGAAAAGGAAGTTCAGGATACTGGTGGAAGGGTAGAGAGAAAAGTTCCTGGTCTGCATGCATTGCACCAAACCTTGAGCTGCTGCTCTTCTCAAGAAGAATTTGGAAGACCAAACATTACTATGATTCTCTATATCTAATTAGACATTCCCTTGAAGATATTCTTAGTTTGACTGCCTTACTAACATATATTATTTTATATAATCTCCTCTGGGGCAAAGGTTTTATCTAACACATCTCTCTGTTCCTAATGCCGCTTCAGTGTCAGTACTCAAGAAGGATGTATTGAATGAAAGAATAAGTGAATTCATGTTATTCAGCCTACCCAAGAAACATAACATATACAAGTCCTCACAGCAAACACAAGGACCATATAATAAATATTCTAGACTTTGAGGGACATACAGTCTCTGCTACGCATACTCAACTTTGCCATTGTAGCAAGAAAGCAGTCGTAGACAATGGGAAAATGAATGAATACATCTGTGTGATTTGTAAACACTGAAATGTGAATTTCCTATCATTTTCATGTCATAAAATATTTAAAATAATTTTCAACCATTTCAAAATGAAAAGACCATTCTTAGCTTATGAGACACAAAAACAGTTCTGGACTCTAGACTGTGTCCCAGCACCAGTGATTGTTTTCACGCAAAGCTGCTTCCAATTATTTCCAATAGCAGTGAATCTTAGGCCATTTCTCAAAAAAAAAAAAAATCTCCTAAATGTTTTTTACAGGGGACAAACTCCAAATACATACAAATGGTAACTTAATTCTAGTTTTCAGCCTCCAGTGGTTGACCTGATATGCCTGTATCATGCCACAAATACATGAGGGCCTTTTTGTGAATGTAAGTAGAAAAATGTACTCTAAGAGATCTACTCCCTTAGGCTTAAACATTTCTTTTTCTAAATGATAATTTATTGGAAAATCAGTGGTGGCTTCATGGGTATAATAATGGCAATCAAGTACCATCAGGATCTTCCTGAGGGATGCTAAACTTTATTTATATATATGTATATATATGTATACACACACACATATATATAGTTCACTTTAAACTCATGCACAGAATCTAAATAAATTAACCATATATGTTTACAGAATTCAGATGGGCATCCAAATTGTTATTTACATTGCATTTCTATTATCTCTGGCTTTGTATCCTATAAAATGCCAATGCAGAAAAAAAACAGGAACAGGATATCTGTGAGATTTAAATCTCTTCTAATTTAGCCAGTTTATACATTGGCTATGGAAAGCATATTGAAAACCAAAACTATGAAGAATGAGACAAGCTAGATATTTCAAAAATCAAACTATTGTAATCTTATTACATGTGCTCATTTTTATTTCAAACAGTGTTTTTTATGGTTTGCTGCAGGAAAAGGCATAATATTTTCAGGGCTAATCTTATGATCTAAATTTTGGAAAGAGAGGGAGAATTCTATTTAAAATGATTGTCTATGACCCATCTCAGCATCGACACTGACTCACCTGAACTTTGGCAGGAAGTTGGAACTTCCTGAGTCACAGTTTCCTCATTGTTAACTTCTCGTAAAAATTATCTTAGTCAAGTTCTGGTGATTCAGAGAATACTTCACTGCCACCCTTGTATATGGACAGCAAAGCTGGATAAGAACCAAGAGAACTGGAAGCTGTGTTTTTGACACAAGAGTCAGGACTGATGATTCCTGATTCCAACCATGAGATAATCTTGGAGAGTCAGGCTTCAAGGTTCTTTGTCTGCTGCTTGCTTGTTTTTTAATGCTAATATATAGATATGAGACCATAAATGTATAGATGTAGGATGTAATAACTAACCCCTAATAACACTAGTTATTTAAAGTTGTAATCATTTTAGAGCTGTTCTTTTCAGAAACTCCAATATTTCATAAGATTTTTATTACCTCTCTTCCTTCCCTTAGTTCTAAAAAGGTCTTTGTATACCTGCTGGATTTGTTGCATTTACTCTTTCACCTGGAGTTCCTAACTTTCCAAAGAGGTCTAATATCTCAAAATGCTTTACATGATCTATTTGCCTATGAATAAATGTCCATTTTGGTTGTTTCTACTGTAATTATTTGAAGTAGTATATGCTCATTTTAAAAATTAGAGAGGTAGAAAACACAAAATTGATATTCTCCTCTAAACCCTAAACAATCCTATCTCAAGAGCTTACTAACATTAGCTGTATGGTAGTTAACCTCCTGGACCTGTCTCTGTACTCATCAAATCATATATCAAGATATATATCCATACAATGATTTTTTACCTCATTTTTAAAATGTAGATTATTCTTTATACATTACTCTGAAACTTGTTTTATTTCACTTTAAAATGTATCTCAGACATCCCTATAGATATAGATATAGATACATGATTATAATATGTATTATAACATGTTATAATAACATGATTATAAATGTATTATTGACCTTATTCTGTTTTGATACCTACATAATAAATATTTTACAAAGTAGATTAATAAAATAAATATTTTTAATAATTCTCTAAACTGATGTGCATTCAGATTTTTTCCCAGGTGTTTTCACTACAAACATCCACATACATGTTTCCACATATACTTGTACCAGTATTATTCTAGCACATAGTTCCAGAAGAGAAATTTGCCATCAAATAACATTTTTGAAGAGTTAAATGAATTCACTCCAGATACATGTGACTGTTGATTTTTATCAAGTTCTTTAGTATTTTTCATTATGATGGGTGAAGAATTATATTTTATGATTGCTTGATTGCATACTTTCTTGAGTACTAATGAGGTTGAGCATATTTTCAAATATTTATTGGACATTTGACTTCATTATTCTTTTTCTGTTATTTTTTCTGGTAAGCAATGCATAGCAACAATTCAATATTTACAAAAATAACTCATTAGTATTAAAAATATTTTCTCTGGATTTACCATTTGACATATTTGTGTTGTAGCTCAACAAAGAGGGAAATGTAATTGTTTTTCTGCTGCCACCCATCTATTTCTTTAAGGTCTCTGTGTTTCTCCTTTTTTAATTTTACTTTTTCTTTTGCTTTTTCACAGCTAGATATTTAATATATCTGGTATTTGTTTTATATATGACATTACATAAGTATCTAGCTTTGTGTTTCCTTGAACTGCCAATTCTGCCAACACCACTTATTAACTATATTATTCTTTTCCCACTGAATTGATATCATCTTCCTAGTATACTAAGCTACATACATGGACTCTATTTGATTTTACTAATCTACTCATCTATTTCACACCAAACCATACAAGTTTGCTTATAGTAGCTTTATGATAAGTTTTAATATCTTACATTGCAAGAACCCCATCACTAATATTGTCTTGAGATTTGTTAGAAATTCTACATGCATTATTCCATATGAACTTTAAAATGGTTTTGTCCTATTTTCAAAAGCACATGTGGAAATTCTGATTGAATATGTATAAATTGATTTTATATATTTATTTTAATTTACTAATATTTTTATAATATTAACTCTTTCAAATCAGGCATTTCTCTTCATTTATTTAGAACCTTCAATAATATTTTATAGTTTTGTTCACATATATTCTGAAACATTATTTTAAATGCATTTTTTTCCATTCTGATTACTAACATAAAGAAGCAATTAATTTTTTTCACTAATCTTATATCCAGCCACACTACCAAATGTTAATTCCTTTAGTAAAATTACTTGGGTTATGTGAAAATAAGAATATTTGTCTTTTTTAATATTGAGACCACTGATTTGTTTTCTTGTCTCATTGCTTTATCTAGGCCCTCCAAAATAATGTTTAACAATGAGGAAAATAGTGGGTATCCTGGTTTTAGTCTTACTCTTTAAAAAATATATATTTTATTTATTTATTTTTAGAGAGAGGGGAAGGCAGGGAGAAAGAGAGGGAGAGAAACTTCACTGTGAGAGAGAAACATCGATTGGCCACCTCTTGCATGCCTCCAACAAAAGACCTGGCCCACAACCCAGGCTTATGCCCTGACAGAGAATCAAACCAATGACCTTTTGGTTCACAGGCTGGTACTCAATTTACTGAGCCACACCAGCCAGGGCTTAGTTTTACTCTTAATGAGAATAACTCTAATATTTTATTTTTTACTATAAGACATGCTATTGAACTTTCTTATGAGTGGTCCTTATTGTGTTTTGATAGTTTATCACTATTCTTTAGCATTTTTATTAGGAATTTAGTCAATTTTAAAATTTAAATTGCTTTTTTTGACTCTATTGATAAATGATACTTTTTTCTTTCATTTGATGATAAAATAAATTATGTTGATGGCCTTTTTTTAGTTAAATCATCCTTGCATTCCTGAAACAAAACCTACTTGATATATTATTCTGTTAATACACTGCTGACTTTGATTTGCCTATAAAAGTCTAAGCCTATAACTTGCATATTTTCAGAATTGAGTTTGATATTAAGGTCATGTTAGCTTTGCATATGACATTTGTACTTTTTATATGATCTTAAATAATTAATTGTATTATGTATAAATTATCTCTTTTTGAATGTTATCTAGGATGCAGCTGTAAAATAATCTGGGTCTCACATATTTAAAAATATTGAGTGTTCTGTAACAATCTTTTATAGTATTTCTAATATCTTCTACAGCAATTGGTTTGTTTAGGTTTTCTATCTTTCCTAAAATAAAATCTGGTATTTTATTTTGCTTGATAAATTACATAATAAGTTATATAATACATTATTAATTTATAACCAGACAGATCTATATAATATTCTTAAAATTCTATTAATCTCAATATCTAGAGTTACATTTTCTTTTTATTTTAAGAAAAAATATTTATTTTTTTAAACATTTTCTATTGCTGTTCAAGTACATTTTTCTGCCTTTTCCCGCCACCCTTCCCCACCACCCCCCCCACGCCCCCCACCTCCCTCCCCTGTTTCCACCCCACCTTGTTATTGTCCATGTGTCCTTTATAACTGTTTCTACAAACCCTTCAGCTTTTTACCCTATAATCCCCTCCCCTCTTCCTCTGGTCACTGTCAGCCTGTTCTAAATTTCAGTGTCTTTGGTTTTATTTTGCTTGCTTGTTTGTTTTGTTTATTAGGTTCATGTTAAAGGTGAGATCATATGGTATTTGTCTTTCACCACCTGGCTTATTTCACTTAGCATAATGCTCTCCAAATCCATCCATGCTGCCACAAAGGGCAAGAGCTCCTTCTTTCTTTCTGGTGCATAGACTTCCATTGTGTAAATGTGCCATAGCTTTTTGATCCATTCATCTACTGATGGGCACTTAGGTTGCTTCCAGCACTTGGCTATTGTAAATTGTGCTGCTATGAACATTGGGGTGCATAGGTTCTTTTGGATTGGTGTTCAGGGCTCTTAGGGTATAATCCCAGCAGTGGAATTCCTGGGTCAAAAGGCAGTTCCATTTTTAGTTTTTTGAGGAAATTACATACTTTTTTCCATAGTGGTTTCACCAGTCTGCAATCCCACCAACAGTGCACTAGGGTTCCCTTTTCTCCACAGCCTCTCCAACACTTGTTGTTTGTTGCTTTGTTTATGATGGCCATTCTCAATGGTGTGAAGTGATATCTCATTGTGGTTTTAATTTGCATGTCCCTGATAGCTTGCGATATTGAGCATCTTTTCCTATGTCTCTGGACACTCTGTATGTCCTTGGAGAAGTGTCTGTTCCAGTTCTTTGCCCATTGTTTAATTGAGTTGCTTGTCTTCTTAGAGTGGAGTCATGTGAGTTCTTTATATATTTTGGAGATCATACTCTTGTGTGAGGTATCATTGGCAAATATGTTTTCCCATATGGTTGGTTCTCTTCTCATTTTCATGCTGTTTTCTTGAGCCATGTAGAAGCTTATTTTAATGAGACCCCATTTGTTTATCCTTTCCTTTATGTCCCTTGCTCTAGGGGACATATCAGTGAAAATATTGCTGCATGGAATACCTGAGATTTTCCTGCCATTCTCTCCTCTAGGACTTTAATGGTGTCACAACTTACATTTAAATCTCTTATCCACCTTGAATTTATTTTTGTGTATGGTGTAAGTTGGTGCTCGAGTTTCATTTTTTTGCATGTAGCAGTCCAGCTCTCCCAACACCATTTGTTGAAGAGGCTATTTTTACTCCATTTTATGTTGCTTCCCCCTACATTTTCTTTATCATACCTAAAATTACATAATTTTTCTTTTTTTGCTCTTAAATCAGACTTTCCAGGAAAGTGTCTATTATATTTTAAATAAACATATAGCAAATAATGACTGAGGAAATAAATAATAACTCTCCTAAAGAGAACAACTTCATCTGTAGGAGCTTAATGTAGCCATCAAAAATATTTGTTTCCTCACTGACATAATAACAAATCAGCCTGGGCTATAAGGGCAAAATAAAGCAATTTAGTTCTTTAATGCAAAACAACAGCCTTGGATTTTATTTATTGGCTTGTGTATTTGTGTGTTTGTTTGTTTGCTTGTTTTGGTAAACTAGGGATATTCTACACCATTGTTTCTACTTCATGTTATACTTAAGTTAATGCTACCAGTAAGATAAAACCATCTAAATGTAAACTGAACAAAAAGGTATCTTGACTTTCTAAATTAAACTCAGGAGATTGTTATTTTCTTCACCAGGCCTCATAAACCATTTGCCATGGTTTCAGAGTGTCTACAAAGCCCATCTTATAACACGTCTTGTCATACTTGTTTGTGTCACAGTTAATATTTGTTGTCCATTATCTTGAGTGATTCTGCACAGCCACTGTCCAAATGGATGACTGAGCAAATGACTCAAAAACCAAAACAGAATACAAACAGGCTGATCAAAGATGATATATCATCTTCATGAGAATAAATAACAGCAGTGAATATCCTGGCAAATCTTCCTGCAGCTTTATCTAGATAAAGACCAAAATGGGGGGGGGGGGGCGGCAAACAAAAATGTGCACACAACTTTAGAGAAAAGAGTGATTGTTCTTTAACCATGGCAGCAGGGAGCCATCAGAAACACTTTTAAATCTATTTAATTGATCAATGACAATTTTACATCAATTAACATGCTTTTGCAAGCCAACCAATCAATAACAGCCCCTCACTTTTGAAAGTTGGCCAAAGAGAAACAGACTTACTCCAAGAATGTGCTTCTGAATGCCAACCAATCAACAATCTCACCTGAGTAATTGTGTTTGAATGGATTATGTCAAATCACTTAATGCTTCTCAAAACATGCCAGTCCCTGAACCCCATGCTGTTCAAAAATGGCAATCATAAGATTGGCATTCTACTGTTCTCAGGGAGACTATGTGTGATTAGCATAGTTCTCCCTTATTGTAGGAAATAAATTCAATATTGTCTTTTTATTCCAGATATTCAGTAGTGATCTCACCACCACTTGATATTCAATAAAGATTTATTTATACTAACCATGGGGATTAAAAACATAACAACAGAGATGGTGAGGCAAGTTTGCTGCCCCCATGTGAGTTCACAGAGTAAAATGTACACTGTTTTTAAATACGTTCTTAAGCATCCTGAAAAATAGTGAAGATAGGCATAAGAAAAATTTAGAAATATATTTTTAAAGATTTCTCACTTGATGCATAGCTGGTTGAAACAATTCTAATTTATCCTCTGTACAAGTAACTTATTCCTCATGATAACTATCATTCTAATTATGCTGACTTCTAGTATACCTTTAAATTTATTTTGGGATTAGACAGATGAGGAAAAAGAGAAAGAGGGCCTGAAAGGGAAAAAAAATCACTAAAGAAAGAAGAATCAAAGGACAAGAAAGTAAATTCTGACACATTATTTATGGGAAAGAAAAAGCCTCAATGAACCTACAAACTAAAGAGAGTTTTTGTGTATGCTTTCTTTTATTTCCCACAACCTCACTACTGCCCCCTGAGATACTGTTTGCTCCTCTTGTCTTAACTGAGGACCTCACATAACCTCACCAGCTGTCCTCAACTGATCCTCATAAGAAGGTAATAAAGTTCCATTTAAAAATGGAGTATCAGGCCCAATCCTGGGTGTTAGGCCTCACAGAGACAGATTCTCAATGACCCAAAAACACTTAAAACCCAAAGTGATAATAAATCTACTGATAAAATTTTAAGCACTGGGTATCTTGTAGGACATGTATTTTGGGACAAGGAACCACACAAATAGCCATAATAGTATTTGTGAACTATGATAAATCCAGTAAGCCTTATTAAATTTCACCTTACTGATCCCTTTCCCAGGTGTGGTAGACAATTAGACAAAAAAGCAGAGCAAGGATGAAGAACCAAGTACAGAAGGTAGGAAAACCCAGGTGCCTAGCAACAGGCAAAAGTGAGAAAATAAGGACCTCACCCCCAAGGTAAATTTTCCTCCTCTAGCATATCACTGTCATGTGGTTTAGACCCCCCGACCTCTCTCTTTTTTCTTTTTTTTAATTGTATCTTTTCCCATTACTATTTAGTCCCCTTATACTCCCCTCACACTCCTCTCTGCACCCACAATCACCACACTGTTGTCCATGTCCATGAGTCCTTTTTTCTTTTCTCTCAATCCTTCCACCCCCTACTCTTCCTGCCAGCCCTTAGCTGTCATCCTGCTCTCCATCTATGAGTCTATCTCTATCTTTCATATCACTGGTCATGTGGCTTGGACCCTCCCCTGACCTTTTCCCCCCTGGCATGTAACTAGTCATGCAGGAGACCCCATTGGAGGATGAACAAGGGGGCAGGAGAATAGCCTCATATGACCCCCATACAATCCCTTGCATGACCACTCCCTTGAGCATTAAGAGCCCAGGACTGTGAGGTTATGACCTACATTGAATAATCTTAGGAACAAAGTCTTAAGAACAAAGCTTCTGTTGACCACAGAGACAGAGCTTCAGGCAAACTAGAGATAGCATCTAGGCCTCAGTCGTGTTTCAGCTCCAGGCCCAAAAAAGTGGCAAAACCGGATAAGTGATGCCATGGCTGACCTCAGGGCCAGCTGCATTGACTAATGACCTCCTGCTCTGCAGCCAGCCAATAGTAAAGACCATGACCCTGAAAGGATTCATCTGAAAAGCTGATGAATACTTTGCTGAGATCCTCTCCTAAGACCTCCCCTAAAATCCTCACTCTTAAAAGCCCTTCAAATGGACGACCCAGCTAGGCTCTCTCTAGGTATCAAGCCCACACCCTTCCTCACCCTCTTCCTCCCAGGAACAGTTTCCTTACCTCTCTTTTCTCCTAGGCCCCAAGGACCCTTCTTTTGACTCTGTAACTTGTTACCTGAACCCATTTCTTCTACAGATCACTTCTACCTCTGTGACTTTCTAAATAAACTAAGTAAGACTTTCTAAATAAACTAAACTAAGACTTTGAGTCTTAGCTCTGAGTTCTTTCTTTGCCAGACTCAAGTACCAAGGTTGCTGAACCAAGGTCTGGTTTGACTCTACCAGTCTAACACCTGGTGCTGTTTTGGTGCCTACACAGGGACAAGTCTTCAGGATGAGGCTAATTAACCCTTTCACATTCTTCTGTGTCTGTATATAGAATAGAGGGGTTAAGAAGAAGCAGGAGCTTTCATTGAAAAGTTTACCATAGCTATGTGTGGCGGACTCCAGCCAGCAGAGTCCACCTATTGTGGCTGAAAGAGAAGATAAATGCACAGGGGGAGACAGCAATCCTGTGGAGAAAAAGGGGACGGCACGGCTACTCTCTCAAGGGGTGAGTGTCTATGAGTGCCTCTGCCACTACCTCAAGAGGAGAGCTCCCCGACCTTTGCCTAGACAGGCTTTTATTGTATTTCTTGGGTCTTACATCAGAGGAAGATCTATTATCTATTACATAGAATATTATTGTCTATATTTTAGGTACAATCAAGGAAATGAAAATAACAAGCAGAGGGGAATGGCAATGAACTGATTAGTTCTATCCTTGGGAGAATCCACACAGGCTTTGGAAATTACCTTGAAGATAGACAATACACATTTGTTGTTTTAGACCAGGGTGATGGAGTTTTAGCAAGAGCAAACCATAACAGTGTGTATGTATTTTCTAGGCCTGATTCCCATGGGAAAAGTTGGTTTGAAGGTCTGACTCCTGCCCACCACTTCACTTCTGTAGGGTTTCCATACAGAGCTGAGTCACATTTGCCAGACTGAAACAAACCAGTCCCCTACAGCTATGCCCTAGCCAGGTGGCTCAGTTGAGTGGAGCATCATCCCATGCACAAAAAGGTTGTGAGCTCAATTCCCAACCAGGGCACATACATTGTGGGTTTGATCCCCAGTTGGGGCGCACATGAGAGGCAACTGATCAATGTTTCTCTCTCTCTTTCTCTCTCTCTCTTTCCCTTCCTCTCTCTCTAAAATCAATAAACATATCTTCAAGTGAGGATAAATAAATAAATACATATTTACCATAGCTATTGAGGAAACAATGGATTCAGCTAATATATCCCTTGACCACTATCAGAAACAGAAGTATAGCCTGAGAGTATCTCCGTGGTCTCAATTATTTTATGTTTTATGACTGCTGTTATACTCTATGATAAGTGTATATAAGAAAAGTTATAGCAGTTATATCTTTTGACATCAATTTTCTTTGCATAAAGGTTTAAAAATTCATGACTTTGTTAATGCAAACACGGTTTTCTAATTCTATTTGTGAAGTTACTGCTGAATTCAATACTCATTTGATGGTGAAGCTTTTTTAATATCAGTTTTCATAACTTCTAGTACTAAATGAGCACTAAAATTTATTTATTTTTTAAACTGGAAAGTAATTCAAAACTGTATGAGCTACAATTAAATTTTTAAACATATGTAATATCTTTTGAGTAGTTAAAATTGTTCTCATTAAAACATTTGCTTTCTTAAACTATATTTATTAAGTAAATGAACTTCTAAAGTGTTTCAGCAAAACAGGCTGTGTGATTTCTTAAAACAGAAAATCACTGCCTGAATCCCAAATCTTCCAACAGTTCTGCCCCAACTTCTGAAGTTTTCCTAAGCCAGAAGTTAAGGTCCAGAAAGAATCCAGCACTGCCTGACATTCTTTTTCCTTTAATTTTTCTCCCTTCCTTCATTTTTGAAGCATTGACAAAACTGGTGTAATTCCTTCTCTTACAAAACTGAACCACAGAAAATGCCGTGTGTGAGTGTGTGTGGTTTGTTATTTACATACTTTGATTGCATTTTTAATGGCAATAGTTGCATTGTAATAGTAATCTAAGCTAGAAATCACTATCCCACCAAGTAAATGAGCTCTTTACGTCATAGTGTTGTTTCAGGGGGAACCAAATTTGGATATTTTGGCAATTCATTGTTCTGTGCTCTCACTGTCTGTACGTCTCTTGGCTATCACTGAAGTTCTACCTGTCTCAGCTTCTCCATCTGTAAAAAGGAGATAATTTCTCTGTGCAAAGCATAATTGTTAGGAGCAAATGCGGTCCAACACAATGATGTATGCCAAAGCACTTCTTAAACTTTAAAGAAAAATGTTGAACACAAATACCCTTTTCTAGTATACATATGGCAAGCTGTGGCACAGATAGAGGAGAAGGATTAAAATAAAAAAAAATTTCAATAAGACTAATCAAATGCACAGTAGCTTCTCTCCTTAGCAGCCTAGAAAATTAGCTATACAGTTACTATTTTGTTAACACTTTTTGTGAGAAAGAATTCAGATATGGGGTTCTGAGAATTCAAAGACAATTTGCATGAGGTCATTTCGTTGATCCAGAAAGATAGTCACTGAGGACTTCAGGAAATACACACTTTGTATTCTTGGGTTTTTGATTAAGAGATATTTTAATTCATTTTACACACCCTTCCTACCAGTAGTCATTACTTACTTGTTTTTATTTATTTTACCACTGCTTCAGATTTCTTATCATACCAGATGCACCTTTATCAAACTTGTCCCGCAAAATTCCATGATGTCTCTCTCAGCCCGCACGGTGGGTTTTTACAGCTAAGTCTGTGTCTGCATCAGCACTTCTCTTATACATTTGTTTCTTGGGAATTAAAAACTCATCCATAAAAATTAACTACAGCTGAAACTTGGCAGACAGCTTAGAAACACATTTTGTTTTTACCAACCTTTGTGAAAACCCATATGGCTATTTCTAAATTCCTGTATATTGGGTTTAAATAAAATAAATCCTGGCCAACGTGAGACACTTATTTAGGCTAATGAACTTCAAAAACAGTTTTTTAATGCAATTATTCCCTGAGTGGCTTTCATCTCTTCCCCAAGTCTCTCAGCCCGCAGTCACCCCAGGGGCACACTGGGTCCCCCTGGTGGCTGGCCCAGCCAACACCTACAGCCAACACCTCTAGCCATGAGATGTGCAGCTAATGTTTCATGTTGTCCTAGGAGTATGAAATTTTCTGGGAGCTGCCAACTGAATTGTCATATCCAAGATTTCTGTCACTCAGCCCTGCTCCTCCTCTGTCCCACCCAAAGACATGCCCCTTTTAGTGTTGTGGTCACATCCATAAGCTCCAGAAGGCAGCATGTGAAAAACTTGCTTATCACTCCAGTAGGCAGAGTTGTCTCTATGATGACCAATCAGACCACCATTTTGGACTGTTGGAAATGAATTCTCCATGGGGTCTCTGTGTTTCTGTATGTCTTGCAAATGAGGCATTGACTACTCTTTGTTCCTGACCACCTTTTCAAGGGTGTTGGTATAGTGAACAGCCTTGGGAGACACAGATAGCCTGGGGAGTGGAGGGCAGGGGCAGCGGGGCAGGGTCCACCATGCTTACTTTCTAGCATAATAAAGATAACAAAGGGCAGATGTGCTTACTCCCCACTATTATGGATTCTGACTCTTCAACTCATAAACAGGAGTGTTCCCCTCATGTGTATGCAGTTATCATCTGACCCTCTTCACCTCTGCCTGCAGAAATTGGGGCTTGGGAAACTTGCACATAAATGCTGACTCTCTGGGAACTGCTAATTACTCTGAGTAACAAACTGTCCTTTCTCAGTGACCTAGGCGTTTCATCTCCTTTAACAGCATTCGTGAAACTGTGGCAGGCTAACTAGTGAGCTTGTAAATGGGATGGAACTCAGACTCTTGCAAGTGGTGAAACTCAGAACACACAGGCTGTCTCTTTTACTAGAGTAAGCTCCTTGCAAGCTGAGACCATTTCTACCTTATCACTGTATCCCCAGCACTTAGACCAATTCCTGGTAAATAAGTGGTACTCAGTATGTACTTGGTGAGTGTGCAGTAGAGATCTAAATTCAAAAGGTGGAGGGGGGGACAGCCCACGGGGACTCCCTGGTGACAAAAGGCTTATTGAAAAAGTGAGATGTAAGGTGAGTTCTGATTGTTCCCCTGCATCATCCAGCCTCCCTTCATTCTGCTGTGTGGATTTCAAAAATACCTACAGACGAAGCCTGTTCAAAAACACATGTGCTCTATTTTGATAGTAGAAACACACCTTAGAGCTTTGCTTCTTTGCTCCTAAAGGACTGCAGAATGTAGCCTCAGAGATTCTGTACCAGCTAAATTAGAATGTTGTGGGGGGTGGTCTCTTCAGTCTCTGCTTCTCAAACATTTCAGCTCCCCCTCCACAAGTGGCAGAACTGGAGCAGCAACGTGAATAGCAGGTCACTTCCACTTTATCTTAAAAATGTGTCTGTTGAGACATAATCAGGTTGTTGTACTTTAAAATACTGAAATTAACTTTGTCTGAATCATTTGTTTTCCAAAATTTCAAAAAGATTCTTCCCCACTGGTTCTTTGCTGTGGCTTCATGACAGGGTATAACTTAGTACACTGTTTTCAGAGAAAGATGTTAAATTCCTATGAAGAACTGAGGAGATCAGGGCCTATGTTCAAGAGCAGAGCCAAGGTGGGCAGGAGCAGAAGAGGTTGGTGTGGTAGGTGGAGACCAAAACAGCTGGGCCAGAAGGCGAGGACCCGCCCAGGGCTGGGGCAGGGCCTCTGGTTTGGAGCAACAGGAAAGCCTATTAGGGAACTTTCTGTCTCAAATCTGAAGACTTGCTAGCTTCATTTTGTTATTGGATCAAGAAATTTCTTAGGGACTCATAGTACAGAAAGAGCAGAACTTGTCAATATCTCTCAGTCCTATAGAACTGGGAACTCCTCTCCCCCCTTAAATCTGTAGAAAGAGAACCTTAACCACTCACACTTTACCTCCAATCCTCCAACAGAGCTAATGGTAACACACATGGCCAGGGAGTCTGTGCGGGCCCTGGCGAGGTAAAAACAGCGCACCCCAGTCAACAGTTGTACTGGCAAATCAGTCTCGTTATTAAAGCCTTTACCGATTCCAACTTCAGAAGAGCAAATACCTAATTAGTTTTAAAATAAAACCAAAAAAAGTTTGATATGAATTTCATGTTCATGACATTAAAGGACTCATAGCGCCTGGCCTGCAGGAAGCTCAAGTCCAGGCAGGTGGCAGGCAGGACGGAACTGGGCCCTGGCTACCCATGCTCTGGCCTCCGCTTCCGCAGACCCTGCCAGTGGGAGCAAACCTAGCCAAGTAGTATGGTTGTTTTCTAATGAGGCTAAGCAGGGAGAAAATGAACCAAGTAAAGTTTTTTTTGTGGCCAAAACAAGACTAAGTTATGAATTCAGACCTCCAGCAGCAAGAGGTTTATGTCCTCACCAGCTGCTGCTCTGCCGCCCTTCGCACGAAACCTCGTGGTGCGGCAGCGCACAAAACGCTCTTAAAACTGGTGCCAGCGGTTCCCCTGAAAATGGCTTTTCATTCTGGGCAGTGAAGCAATCTCTGGGTGTGAAGTCACGTCTGAGATTTACAAGCTATTGCTGACATCAAGAAATGCAGCATTTGTTATTATTCTCCTCTCAGTGTCCTGTAGGCATATTGGCACTCAAGTGCCTCCTAAAAATATCATTTGGCAAACATTCATGTTTGGTTCCTGAAGGCTTACGTACATTATGGAGAGGATCATTTTAGGAGGCTGCTATGAAAATGTGAGCACATGCATTCATTGAATTAGGTTGTTTCATCTTAATTAATATGCAGGATTTTCCCCACCTCCATCCAAAAGCACTGCTTGTGTTCCAAAGGCCAGATCTGGAGCTCCCCTGTGCCTCTAGATGTCTCCACACTTCTCCCAAACTGAGCCAGGTGGCAGGCCTAGGTGTCCAGTTTCCTCAGACCATATCTGAAACATGAAAAGCAAGCCTCTTTAGAATTCTTCATCTGGATGTTGAATTAATTTGTTAGTTAGATTCGCTTGCTTGCATTCGCATCTAGATGTGATGACACTCCAAAGCTATCTTCTCACAGCCATAGGTAGAAAATGAGAATTGACAAGACCTGTTATTTGAATCAGGCTAAAGGGTAACCTAATGACCATTGTGTCTAACTGGGGCCAAAAGCATACTAAGTAAGAACCTTGCTCATTACAACCCTGAGCATCCACAAGAAAAGATATCAGTAGAGGGTAGGATTCCTCATTGCTGAGCTCTCATTCCAGCCCTATCCCAACCCACACAGCATATAGAGAACAGAAGTAAGAATAAATAGAGCATGAGAGTACAAAGGGAAAGGGAGGGGAGGGGAGAGGAAGGAGGGGAGGGGAGGGGAAGGGAGGGGAGGGAAGGAAAAAGGAAGAAAACAGGGTGATGGGTTGAAGAATTGTTTGCAAAATACCTACACTGGCTGACTTCCCACTCCTTCATGTGCAGCAAAGTCGTGGGCATCCAAGCTTAAGCAGAAAATTATGCTGGGATAAAACTGAGCTATCTGCCTTAAAGGAATTTGGGTTCTCAAGTAAAGGACTGAAGCCACTTAGCAGGGCCTTCATTGCAAGTCTTGTGGGGACTGGCAGTAGAGGATTCTGCCTTCCTGACCCTAGAGTGATACATATTAGTCAGCAAGCTCAGCTACACAGAGGTTAGTCGGCTCTCTTGTTCAGGACCCAGGCTAGTAAAGTCAAGTGAACAACAAAGCACATACCTGTCTATATGAATCTACCTCATTCTCCATTCGCAAATATGAGTAGAAAAGCAAGGCCATCAGACATTGGGGGTAGACTGTCAACACCCAAGAGAAGGATCAAGCTGAATAAATAAAGCTAACCTCAGAGAAAACAAAAATAATTCAGATTCAATCAAGAGAATTTTTAATTAATATCAAATATGTTAAGGAAGATTTTGATAACATGTAAAGGAGAAGCTGAAGAAGGAATAACAAGAAAGAAAGAGCTCTTCAAAAATAATAACCTGATAGCCAAAATAAATTTTCAATAGAAAACTGGAAGAAAAGAATTAAGAAGTACAAATTGATAGTTACAAAATAGTCAGAGATATAAAGTTCAGCATGGAGAATCTAGTTAATAATATTGTAATAACTATGTATGGTGCCAGGTGGGTACTAGAATTATCAGAAGGAACATTTCATAAATTATATAATTTTCTAACCACTATGCTGTACAGCTAAAACAAATATAAAATAATATTGAATGTCAACTGTAGTAAAAAAATAAAATAAAAAGAAAATAAAGTAAATGAATTTTAAAAAGAAAGCTGGAAGAAAAGGTAATTGACAAGTAAAGTAAAAATGGTATAATTATTTAAAATAAGAGAAAATGATAAAAGATAGAGTGTCAATTAAGGATATCTACAATCCACTTAATAAGAGTTCCAATTTATAGACATGGAAAATCTTCATTTACAGCATGGAAGCTCTCTCTATTGCAATGGTAAATTCAAATGCTGCCAAACTTGACCATGAAAGTTGGCAGATTTTGGAAAAGGAAGAGGAGAAGGACAGATGGGGGAGAAGGACATGGAAGCACACCAAGGGTTCATCTTAAACAGCTGGAAGGAAAGGCAATGTAGGGAGTGGGTATATACAAAACTAACTAGAAAGTAAACAACTCAAGAGTTAAGCATAATATTTAATGTTATGGCAGTAACAATGAGAAAAGACAAGCCCTGAAATGGTCCAAAATGATTCTGTCTGAGGCAGCAATTCTTCAAATATGGCCCAGGACGAATGCAAGTCTACAGATTCTTTTAGGGGATCCACAAGATCAAAGCTATTTTTATAGTAATATCAAGATGTTATTTGCCTTTTTCAGTTTCACATTGTCATTAATAACAGTGACATTGTATAATAACAGTGGAGTTTTCTAGAGGCTGCACTGTGTATAATATAATATCACAGCAGACTGAATACAAAAGCAGCGATGAGTATCCTTCCATCTTGTATTAATACAGACATTAAAAATATTTACAAAAATACAAAACAATCTCATTCTTTTCACAACCATGGAAAATCTTTTTGAATATTTTTCACTAAATGGTGTTTTTAAATGTTAGCATGCAATAAGCTTATTATAGTTGTTTTTAAATAAATATTCTATAATTTTCTCAGTTTAAGTTTCTAGTATGATAAATATTGATAAATTACCAAAAGTTCTTTGGCATCTTCAATGACTTTTAAAGGTCTGAAAGGGCCCTGAGGCCAAAGTTTTTCTTGAGGGATAAGATGAGGGTGAGGAATAGAAAACTTCTCATTTCCATATGTACAACTCTGTACTGTTCTGACTATTTGCATGCACACACATTACTACTTTTGTGGAGATATAATTGACACATAGTATTATATTAGTTTCAGATGCACAACATAATGATTCAATATAAGTACACACTTCAAAATGATCACCACAATAAGTCTTGTTATTGCTTAACAGTAATTTTTAAATGCATGTACAAATAAGACAGTGCTGTTTAGAAACAGGAGGCACAAAAATATTAGCTACAAACCAATGATGAATAAAAAAGAGCTAAAATTTTCAGGACATCGGTGCAATTTTCCCAGCAAAGATTATTAACATTGAGATCAACCAACAGAGTTTACCTGTGGAAAGCCTTTAAATAAACCCAAATAACTGATCTTCTTGTAGACTGTAGGTGTATGTCTGGGCAGAGGAAAGAACTTGGCTACTCTGTGGATTCCTTAGAGACTCCAGGATACAGTGTTCCTCAGAGTGCTAATCTGATACACCTCATGTTCAATAACATCTATAAAATATCTTTTTCTAAATTCTGTTACAGCATATAGATGGATGCCACATAAATATATATGCAGATAATAATGCGGTGTTTGTAACATCAGTTTTCTTTCATGAAGCTTAAATTGCCTCACAAATATCACCTCAGTCCAATTTCTTATCCAAAAACTATACTCATCCAGAGCCAAAATATATATTTCTTGCATGAATCATATTCTCTCTCTTCCTCCCTCTCTCTTTTTCTCTCTCTCTCCCACCCCCACCAAAAGTCTCTAAGTTTAAATATAGTCTTTCAAAGACTGTTAAAAAAACAATTCGTGATTCTGTTGAAAATGTCAAAATTTCCTAAGTAAAATCTATTATAGTATGCATTGCCAAAGTCAGGGAAGCCAATTAAATTGCAATTTTACTTTTGGCTTTAAGATGCCAGAAACTGTAGCCAAGGTCATATTTCAGCAATCTAAATTAATTTAGCTTTAAATGGTTGTTCAAAAGGAAAGTAAAGAGGACAAGAATGGTGACTTTCGTGTCTTTTCTGTGTAACCTACATGAGGTCACAATTGTTTTGTTTTCGTGCTGTTAACCAGCATGTTTGTGCGGTGGTCAAAAGGCAACAAACAAGGCAGCAGTGACAATAGGCATATCGAGAAATTATATAACGAAAGACTTTGTATCATGAAAAGTGTCTACTCTTTTTCCAAAAACATAAAGGGGTTGTTACATGGAATGCTTGCTCTCCAACTAATATTTGATATGAAGATATCTTAGGACTGGATATGATTACTAAGAGACTTGGAATAACTACTTAGAGGCTTAGAATAATAAGTAGCTTTTATTGAAAACCTATTTTCTAGTACTGTGTTGAGCATTTTATATTCCTATAGGCTCATTACCCTTACAATTACCCTATATTAGATAAGAAATATTATATCTTAATTTATATATAAATTAATTGAGGCTTAGATAAGGTTATTAACTTGCCCCAGGCTTAAAACTAGTGTGTTACAAAGCCAGCAGTCAAACCTATATTGGCTTGATTCCACAGCCCATGTCTTAACCACTTTGCTAAGGAGGAAGAGCTTATAAATGGCATCCTACAAATATGAGGAGAGTGAATTTTCAACTGTTAACCAGCTGTCACTTAGAATGGGCACTTTCCTCTGAACCCAGTACATAAAACATGTCGTTTCAAGGAACATCTATTGGGTGTCTTCTACAGTGAAGACACTACACTATAAGGAGGGCTATACAAAGGGACAGGTAAGGCAGCTGATCAGAATGAGGTTTGCCATCTAGTGAGGGAGAAAGATATCCTCACACAAGGTAGACTGTAATAAATGAAGAATGAGGCATTAGATCTCAAAGTGCAGAGGGAGGCTGCATGGTGGATGCTTATGCAGGATCTCAAAGACTGAATGGGATTTCTTAACGTGGAGAATAGAAGAAGGCACAGAGCCTAGGAGCAGGGCGCAGTTAGAAGCACAGAGGAAAGGGGCACAGGGGTGTCCCAGGACACCAACAGTCTAACAGGGCTGTGTGTGCAGAGACTGAAAAGGCAAATGAAGCTAGAAAGATATTTGGGGGCCAGATTTCAGGAGAATTCCTATGCCTTCATGAAGAAATTTCTGGAAATTTCTTCTGGGAGAATAAAAAGGAGTTTGCAGGGAAAGGGAATGAATTGGTGATATCAGAAGTCACACTAATTACTGCAACAATCATGGTGAGAAATGGTGGAGGTCTAAACAGCAAGGTGACGGAGAAAATGGTAAAGAGGAGAATAACACAAAAGCAGTTAGTGAGATGTGGGACAAGAAGAAGATAGCTCTTTAGATGACTAGAAAGTAAAATGAGAAAAGCAGAAGAACCATATGATGGATTTAGTTTGAAACTGAATAATCTTGACATGCCTAAAGGGAAATCTATGCAAAGATATCTAATAACTGTTGGAAATTCAGGCCTGTGACTTGCAAGAAAGAGGAACGTGTAGAGGCTCATGTTATAGAATTATCACTAGTATGAAGGTAGGTAGGGGAGGCCACTAGGTATAATTTGAATGACAAGAGGACAGAGGGTAGAATTCTAGTGAGCACCATGTTTTAAAGGGAAGACTAAGGAAGGAGGGCTGGTTAAGGAAAGGGGACAGTAATCAAACATGTATTTTATTTTATTATCATTTTTTAATCTTCCCCTGAGGATATATTTTTATTGATTTTAAAGAGAGAGAAAGGAGGACAGACACACAGAGAGAGAGAGAGACATCAATGTGAGAGAAAAACATGGATCAGTTGACTACCATACACTCCTCAACCTGGGACCAACCCCACAACTTTTTGTTGCACGGGACAATGCTCCAACCAACTACGCCACACAGCCAGAGCAACAAACATGTATTTAATAGAAAAAGAAGGAGTATTTTCAAGAAGGAGTGAGGGATTGGTGCCATATGCTTCTAGATAAACTAAATGGGGATGGAGAAGAGCTGTAGCCCTTAACATTTATGCCATTTCTTCTGCTTATTTTTGTTTTCAGGCACCATCTGCTTCTTCCTTGTTGCCTATAGGTATCATCAGAAGAGAGGTATGGTTTCACAGTTCAACAAACATATGTTCATGTGGTGATGATGATGACATTGACTGTCTGCACAGGAAGCATTAAATCCAGGATCTGCTTCTGATTTAAATCTTAGGAATTTAGGAAGAGATTCGTTTTTATTTCTCAGTTGGGTCTTTGTTTCTAATAAACCCACCATCGGGTGTCTATTATAAGCAATTTGCAATTTCTCACCTGCGCTTGGCATATGTTACAGCCAAAAGTAGATTTTTTTGTGTTTCTCACTTGAACAATATTTCCTTCATATAGTAGAAGAGCTACATAATATTTTTTTACTTTATGTTCAATTATTCATTCACCAACAAGCATTTATCAAGCACCTGAGTGTTTGAAGCTATGGGTTGCAGCTATAAGCTGGACAAAGCTCCTGCCCACATGGAATTTACATTCCAGTAGCAGAGACAAATGATAAAGAAAGGATGAATACAGATGTGCAACTTCAGACTCTATGTCAGAAGTGTTTTAGTGAAAACAATAAAACAGATAATGTGGTCTGCAAGACAAGTCCTCTCTGAGAAGACATTTGAGCTGAGGCTGGAATGAAGGGACTGAAAAACCCAGGCAGAGATTTGGGGAAGAAGCATTCCTGGCAGAAGAAGAGCAAATGTAAAGTCTCTGAGGCTAAGCATGGGCTCTTGGCACATTCAAAGAATAGCAAGTTTATTTCCTTTGGATATATAACCCAAAATGCAATTACTGGATCATATGGTAGCTCTATCTTTTAATTTTTTAAAAAACCTCCATACTGTTCTCCACAATGACTACACCAATTTGCATTCCCACCAACAGTGCACAAGGCTTTCCTTTTCTCCACATCCTCGCCAACATTGATCTCTTGTCTTCTGAATGATAACCATTCTAACAGGAGTGAGGCGATATCTCATGAGTCATGATGTTGAGCACCTTTTCATGTACATGTTGGTCATTTGTATATCTTCTTTGGAAAAATGTCTATTCAGGTCCTTTGCCACTTTTAGATCAAGTTATTTGTGTTTTGCTATTGAATCAAATGAGTTTCTTACATATTTTAGATATTAACCTTTTATCACATATGTTTTGCAAACATTTTCTTCCATTCTTTCTGTATGTGACTATAATTAATGATATTGTATTGTATACTTGAAATTTGCTAAGAGAGTAGATTTTAAGTATTCTCATCACACATATACACACACATGCACAAAATGGTAACCATGTGAGGTATTGGATATATTAATTAACTTGATTGTGGCAATCATTTCACAATGTATACATATATTATTAAATTATCATATGTACACCTTAAAAATTGTGCTATACAACCAAAACATATACACTTTTAATTTGTCAAAGAACAGCAAATCCTTTTGCAACCTCAAAGTTGAGAAGACATGATGGACTCAGAACTTACTAGGACACAAAGCACACTTATTGAATCACAAAGCACACTAGTGGTACCACTTCCTTCAGCTCTGCTCTCCTGCACTTTGCTAGTTCCCTTTTACCAGGATGTCAAATTCCTCAGATTTTCTTTCCCAATAGGAATTCTGAAAAACAGGAATGCTTGGAGACCTCTCATGTCTAATTCATTTATCTCAATAAGGTAAAGGAGAAAAACTCAGAATCCTTTCTTCTGGGGCCCACAAATACAAGATGGTTAATTTGCTTCAGCATTAAAGGCTGAGGAAGAACTATCACCCTTTCCTCTGAGAGGGTATGCCTGACAAAAGATGCCTTTGGAAGAAGAAGTAAACCTTTGGAAGGAGAGGCAAAGTGAGAAAAAGTGAGACAACTGTAATAGCATAGCCAATATAATGTACTTAAAAAATGACCTGGAAGCAAAATCTTAAGGACTGTCATTAGAGGTTAAAATACATATATTCTAATTTTTCCATTACCATCCAAAGAGAAAAACATAAATTTACTTTTCAAAAATAAAACACAAATAACATTTCTTGTGCAGCTGTCAGGATTGAATCTGGATAGACAACTGAATTATTTAAGGAGGGCAGCATGTAGTACTGCTAAAAGTTAACCCAGAGCTATTCCCTTATAGAAGATTATCTATCTATCTATCTATCTACCTATCTATCTACCTATTTCAGACCCAAGAAATAGACCTGTAAATATAAATTAATGCCATGAAAAGCTATTTGTAATACAATTAAAGTATGTCTTCTCATATTGGAAAAGTATAAATATAACATGAATATTAAAAATGCTAAGTACACTAAATAAAAAGTGCCAAAATATTTTAAATATAATTAAATAACATTAAAATATTAAAAATAGAATTATACACACACACAGAGAAAGAGAGAGATTGATTCTAGAAAGGTGTGGAGGATACCAGGCCAGCGGTATCCATCACAGCTGTGGATAGTCATCGAAAACACAAGAAAAACATACACATGGACAACCGAGTGCTGTGGGGAAATAGGTACGAAACGGCCACTCTCTCCAGTAGGGAGTGCCATATCCACGCTCCCCAGGGGAGAGCGCCTCATTCTCCCAACCAAGCAGGCTTTTTATTGGGTTCGTTTGCATAAGAATTCAGGTAAAGCTCATTACTCATTGCCAGGAAGTAAGGATCAAAGTCTTCCTTGTCCAAAGACAAGAAAGTCTGAGGGCCTATTTTGAGTCAGGGTCAAAGAGCGATAAAAACTTTAAGAAACAAACTTACTTCTTCCTTGGACCCTTATCATTTCATTGAGAGCATTCTAAACAAAGCAGGTTTCACAGGATTTTACATATTCTTTCTTAGGCCTGATCACCCGGAAAACCCACCCCTTCCAGCACAGGGCTGCACCACCCTCTGTCATTGTTTCAGGCTTAAGTGGAGCAAGGGAAGTAAGGCAGCCAAGAGATTAGGAGATTTTCTCACAGACAATGAGGACTCAGGCTTTGTCAAAGCCGAGGGGCGGAAGTCCCTTGCCCCCTTTTGCTGTAGCCCCCAAAGCCCTTCCTTGGGGGCCTCCCATATGATCATGCCTGTCTTAGGTTGTTCCCCCCTTGGGGAATCTTAACTGCCATTGGCTAACCAACCAAGCATTGGGGGCCAGGTACAGTGAAGTAAAAGGAGTAGAAGTGGTGCTCCTGCCAGGGAGATAAGCTTTTGTCTCCTTGGTGGCTTGCGGTCCAAGGTCATTCCCTCAGCCTTAGCCTTGGTGGAGATTACAGCTTCTGATACCAGGCAGGGCAGTTCCCAACAGAAAGGACCTACAATGAAAATGGTAATAGTTCTCCCTGGAAGCAGGATTTCACCTTATACTAGACATGACATGCAGTTCAAGTCAACTTTTGACTCTTTTCTTGATAAGGGTCTACTCACTAGAAGATCACAGAGGGCATTTGAGGCCTTGATAATGTACAGGATGGCAAAATAACCAATGAACTACATTAGAAAGGGGAAAATCAGGAAAACAAATTTTATCATTTTATGGTCACCTATTGGTGTCTCCTGCCATATAATATTAGAGCATCTATTTCTGTGAGCTCCTAGAGAGGAGAACCAGCTACACCTTCTATTTCCTCTCACTTCCTTCAGCAATGAAATGGACATTCAACACATTTGTCATTCATTCCATGTTCCATCCATAGAAATAAATGGACCAGTAATGTGTGGACATGCAATGAAACTATTAATTATAACCAGAGTGGCTTAATGTGCTTTTGTAACCTTGCTATAGTCAGTATTATGACCCACTTTACTCCTCTAAGATCAAATTGATTCTTTTCAACTCTGAAAGAAGGAAAGCCCTTCCAATGAACTTTAAGAAAAAGAGAACCTTATTTCTAAGGTTGTTCTTTCAAGCTCAAAGTCTCCAGATGTCTGGTAGGCATTCTTTGCCCCATATGCTATGTCTCACTAAAACAAATCTTAAAATATTCAATATTTGAGATGGTTCAAGCTCATTGGAGCTTTGGATTACAACATTTCACAAGAGGGAGCAGAGTCATCTATAAGAGAAAGCCAACGCACATCCAGCCTGTTTTATAAACCAGAGTTCTGGGAAATAAAAAGGAGTGTTGACAAGAGATTTATTTTTCAGACATCTAAAACTTAAGTGTCTGATACTGCAAAAACAGTACATTAAGGATTGTATAATTACTCTGCTTAAATCCAGAGAGAAATGGAAATATGTTTAATGACCTCTAAAAGTAAATATCTCAACATAGAAATTAAGCAACTGAAAAATAAGCCATTAAAAATATTTTAATGAAGTTGTTGGCCTGTAACTTCTTATACCTTATTGAATTAAAACTAAGGAAGAATATAGAATGTTTTCAATAAATTCTGTATTTTGGACAGTGAAACAAATAAAATTTTTAAAAGTCAGAAATATTCTTATCCCTATTAAAATGATCAGTAATTAAATAAACAATATTTCAAAGAATGAGTTCAATCTAATGACAATCCCTAAATAAAATGAAGACCTGGTGGGAATTTATATAAATATAAAATAATTAATATTGTGCTGTTGCATTAGGTATTTTTCCCGTAATTTTAATGTATATTACTAATATACATTAAAACACTGGGATGACTAACTCTTCTAATTTGCAAAATGCTGTCCAATGTCCCAGAAAACCCCTCAGTTCTGGGCAAAAAGGGTTGGTTGTTTATATACAGCTGATCATAGAATCTCTATATGATATCAACAATAAGTTTTATAAAGTTGCATCAGAAAACTAGGTTTAACAAATATTGGGGCCCCCATCCCTCTCATGGTAAATATATAGGCTATATCTGTGATTATATAACAGAACTAATTTAGGTTGATAGGAGTTTAAGGTAAACTTGGAGAATAAGAAGATAGATAATGCAGAATAAGGAAAATAAATGGATTTCCACAGTAACATTCTTTCCATTAAATTCATAAACCATACTTTAAACTGAGAAGATGCTAGTCCCAGATTCTTTAGTACAGAAATCACTAGTCTTAATAATATGGAAAGAGCAATAAAAGCATGGAAATTTCCATAGGAATATCAAATTTTCCTCAATCATATTGATTTATTGAAATGCTTAACAATAAACTTCTAAAATATATTCTTACCACAGCCAACTCCTTAAAGGGAATTACTTAGAGATCAAGGTTATCCATTTTAAGTGAATTTGACAATAATAAACTGTTTAGTAGTTTTATGGTTAACATAGACAATAATTTCCAGAGAATTTTTGGACCCCCAGCTAACAAGCATAGCCAATTTTTTGAGAAGTCTAAATAATGTGCAATTCCTTCAGTACCTGATGCCAGTGAATCTATTATTTCTCAGTTTAAAGGCCTTGTTGTATCTGCTTTTCATTTAAGCTCAGGAGAAAACATTTTGTTTCTGGAATTGTTTCTTGGAAAAGGGAGTAAGTCATTCAGTCCTTTACCAAAACCTAAGGGCTCTATTTCCTTCTCTTGCTACAGCACCCATACATTGCTGCCTGAAAATACCCCACACATGTGGCCCTGTCATTTGGCAGTAAAAACATCTGATCCAGCAGTGACGAAAGATCTATGTTTGAAAGAAAGCAATCTAAGATAATTTCACTGCTAACACTTAAAGAGGGTTCAAATACACTCGACAACACATCCAATATATAAAGTACACTCACAGGGAGAAGACTCAGTACCACAAGGACACATTTCATCCAAGTACTTTTCAAAATGAGAAGCTTATGCCAATGAAAGTAATGAACACTTTCTTATATAGAACCAAAGGGAAACCAGAGGTTGACATGAAGGACACTTACTCCAGCATTAATCTGCTTTTGATTATCAATGTGTTGCTCATTCTAAGGCAAACAGACATGGCAAAATTCAGAAAGGAAGAAAAAAGACTTCCAAACTTGAATTCAGTTTTTCCCAGATAGATCATCTAAAATATTATTCATTATGTGGTTTTTAACTAACTTCTCCTGGTCCTCTGGAGTTCTCTATATCCTTTTTTCAGACACTTGTTGAATGCATTTCTATATGACTATCTGGTATGCCCATAAAACAGACTGGCCCTGTGAGCTACACAGGGATGAGCACACAAGGGTACTGCCTTTCAAGTTTCCTCAGGCTTCAAGGGGCAGAAACATGATTCTGTTTTATCGCCTACGTATAACATAAAGTCTGTACCAAAGGCTAACAACTGTGGGCAAATATGTGTTTTAAATACAGTCCACTGAATGCTGAGCAGTTAATACCAGTGATAATACCAATGCCCTCTATTAGTTTTACAAAGAACTCATATATATTATTTTACTTGACCATCACAGAATCCTTTGAAGTAAATGGAATAATAACACTATACTTACTTTATAAATGAAGGAATTAAGGTTCATAGATCCCATACTAGGGATACTTTTGGACACCTAATTTAATGTGCACCCCACTACATAATGCTACCACTTTAACTAGAATAGCATGCATTTTCTGAGTGCCTACCATGCACTAGGCATTGTGCCATGAAGCTGTGAATGCAGTGGTAAACAAGAAAACCACAAACCCTGTCCTCAAAAGAGTTTTAATTAAAATTATTTCTTAAAGAGGTACTCACATTATCACACAACCACATCAAAATTACATCTAAACTACAAAACAACTGTCATTCAGAACTACCTGAAATCTGGCTGAATGGAAGTCCTACAACAAGGGAATTAAAGGAGAAGCCATATCAAGATTGATAGGAGGAGAGGAGATGCAGAACAAGCTGGTCCCACACCCAGGTGTGGCAGATAAAACTCTGGACGGATATCTCAGCTGCAAAGATCCCTCCTGAGGGGTGAGGGGTCCCAGCCCACACCAGGCCCCCCTACCCAGCTTTCCAGTGCCAGGAAGAGAAGTCCACATAAATTGTGGCTGTAAAAACCAGCAGGGATTGAGACTGAGGGAGACAGAGGGCTTCTGGAGGCCCAGGCAGTTCATTTTAAAGGGTCAGCACAAGGACTTTCTTCCATTCACTCCCTCTGAGCTCTAGCATTTGGGCAGCTGCTCCCATGTACCAGGGACACCTGGGAGGAACTGAATTGTCTAGCATCAAGGCAAGAGCAGGGTGGGCAAATTTCTGCCAGACAGAAGTGCTGACAGAAGCCATTGTTCCTTTTCTGAGATCCCCTTCCCCACAGAGCCAGCAGATAGGTGCCATTTCTGATGTCACCCTGTCACCCTGAATATTACTGTTTTCCCTACTCTGGTGATTCCCTGAAACCTTACTTTACCTAACTTATGAGCCCAACTTAAGCTATTTCCAGTGGCTTTTCCATACTCATGGCCTATCTTGGCTCATGCTTCAGATTTTCCTAAAATCTCTCAAACAAGCAGCATCTAGCCTCAGCATGCCCTGTACCTCTCAGTAAGTGGCCCCAGGCCTGGCATTAGTGGAAGCTGGCACTGGTTCACAGCTTGGCCTCACCCAGGCACTTCCAAGTTCAGCACAAGTAGCAGCCATCTGTACTTGCTTTGTAACTCACACTGGGTGGCCCCAGGCAGAATACAAGTGATGTCTGACCTTGTCCTGCAACTCCTAGGAGGCTCCAGAGTCAGCAAATCCAGTGGACAGCTTCAGACAACACTGGAGAACCACTCAACCACCTCCAAAAACATCACACTCAAGAGGTAGACTCAGCAGGCACCTCAGCCCTGCCAAAGTAAATCCTGCTCCATTGTGTCAGCATCTGAACAGCTGATTCTCCACAGTGGTTGGTGGTCACAACCAGTCCTTATAGTTGATTGGCCTGGGGGTAAATCCCTTTCATTGATGTGCCAACAGCCATCAAGGCTCAACCACAAGAGGAGGGTGCACCTTGAGTACCCAGCTTGAGTAATAGGGGAGGCTGTGCCACTGGAACCTCCAGGACATCTACTCCATTAGGCCACTCTATCAAAACATGGGAGATATAGCAGCTCTACATACTACATAGAAACAAGCACAGGGAGCCTGCTAAAATGAAGAGACAAAAAGAAATGTCCCAGATGAAGAAACAGAATGAAACTCCAGAAAAACAACCAAACAAGCAATCTACTAGATACCAAGTTCAAAACAATGGTTATAAGAATGCTCAATGAACTTAGTGAGGACCTCCATAGCATAAAAAAGATCCAGTCTGAAATGAAGAATACACTAATTGAAATAAAGGACAATTTACAAGGAATCAACGGTGGAGTGAATAAAGCAGAGGCTCAAATCAGAGATGTGGAATATAAAGAAGCAAAAAACCACCAATCAGAACTGAAAAAAAAATCCAAAATATTAAGGATAGTGTAATAAGTCTCTGGGACAACTTCAAGTGTACCAACATTCACACCATAAGAGTGCATGAAGGAGAAGAGAGAGAGAAAGAAATTGAAAACCTACTTGAAAAAATAATGACAGAAATTTTCCTCAATATGGTGAAGAAAATAGACATACAATCCAGAAAGCGCAGAGTGTCCCAAACAAGATGAACCCAAAGGGGTCACACCAACACACATCATAATTAAAACACAGAAGTTTAAAGACAAAGAGAGAATCTTAAAAGTAGCAAGAGAAAAGCAGTTTGGCACCTACAAGGGAGCTCCCATAAGTCTGTGAGCTGCTTTCTCAACAGAAACTTTGCAAGCCAGAAGAGAGTGCCAAGAAATATTCAAGTGATAAAAAGCAAGAGCCTATAACCAAGTTTACTTTACCCAGTGAAGCTACCATTTAGAATTGAAGGATGGATAAAAATCTTCCCAGACAAGGAAAAGCTAAAAGAGTTCATCACCATCAAACCATTATTACATGAAATGTTAAAGAGTACTTTTTTAAGGAGAAGAAGAAAAAAAGATAAAAAATATGAATAATAAAATGGCAGTAGAGTTCTGGCTAAGATGGAGGCATAGGTAGAAATGTTTCACTTCCTAGCACGACCAAAAGAAGGATAACAACCAATCCAAAAATAATAAATAGCCAGGAGTCCCAGGCAATCAAACTGCATGGAACTCCAGCAACCAAGGAATTAAAGAAATATTCACACAGATTGGTAGGTGGAGAGGACACATGGCAAGGCAGGTGGACTGCAAGGTGAGGTGGGGCTGACTGAGAGGACTCACAGCAAGGCAGCAGATTGTACAGGCAAGGCAGGGCTGGCTGAACAAGAAACTAAGGACTCAAAGCTAGCTGCAAACTACTGCAGGGCTTGCTACCATTGGGAGAAATTCCCAGACTCACATGAAAGAGTTCATTGTAAAGTGGGGCTAGAGCAGAGCAAGGGAGCTGCATTGTTCCCTCTCTGACCCCTCCCCACAGGCAATACCACAACGCAGTAACATGAATTACCCTGTCTCGGCAACCACCTAAGGCCCCACCCCCTTACAACAAAACAGGTGTGTGGAGACAAAGAAATATGGCCCAAATGAAAGAACAGATCAAAACTCCAGAGAAAGAGCTAAGCAATGAGGAGATAGCCAATCTATCTGGTGCAGAGTTCAAAACACTGGTAATCAGGATGCTCACAGAACTGATTGAGCTCAGTTGAAAAATGAAGGAACAAATGAAGGCTACCTAAAGTAAAATAAATCAAAATGTACAGAGAACCAATGGTGAAGGAAGGGAACTGGGAGTCAAATCAACTGTTTTGAGAAGAAGGAAGAAATAAACAGTCAACCAGAACAGAATGAAGAAACAAGAATTCAAGAAAATGAGGAGAGGCTTAGGAACCTCTGGGACAACTCTGAATGTCCCAAATTATAGGGGTACCAGAAGGAGAAGAGGAAGAGCAACAAGTGGAAAACTTATTTGAACAAATAATGAAGGAAAAGTTTCCCAATTTGGCAAAGGAAATAAACTTCCAGGAAGCCCAGGAAGCCCAGAGAGTCCCAAAGAAATTGGACTCAAAGAGGAATACACCAAGGAACATCATCATTAAATTACCCAAGATTAAAGATAAAGAGAGAATCTTAAAAGGGGCAACAGAAAAGGAGAGAGCTACCTACAAAGGAGTTCCAAAAAGACTATCAGCTGATTTCTTAAAAGAAACCTTGCAGGCAAGAAGGGGCTTGAAAGAACTATCTAAAGTCATGAAAGACAAGGACCTACAACCAAGTTTACTCTATCCGGCAAAGCTATCATTTAGAATGGAAGGGCAGATAAAGTGCTTCCCAGATGAGATCAAGTTAAAGGAGTTCATTATCACCGAGCCCATACTATATGAAATGTCAAAGGGACCTATCTAAGAAATAGAAGATCAAAAACTATGAACAGTAAAGTGACAAAAAATTCACAACTCTCAACAGCAGAACCTAAAAAAAAACAAACAAAAAAAACACCTAAGCAAACAATTAGAACAGAAATAGAATCAGAGTAATGGACATCACATAGAGGGTTTTCAGTGGGGAGGGGGAGGGGAAGAATGGTGGGGAAGGTACAGAGAATAAGAAGCATAATTGGTAGGCATCAAATAGATGGAGAGAAGTTAAGAATGGATAGGAAAAGAGGAGTCAAAGAACTTATATGTACAACCCATAGACATGAACTAAGGAGAGGGGAATACTAGAGGGCTGGGGAGTGCAGGGTGGAGAGGGGATAAAGGGAAAAATTTGGGGGAAACTAGAATAGCATAATCAATAAAGTTAACTTAAAAAACAAAAATAAATAAATATTTAAGAAAATAAAATAAAATGGTAGTAAATGCATATTTATCAACAATTGAATCTAAAAAACAAAATAAAAGAGCAAGCAGAACAGAAACAGATTCATAGATAGAGAGAACATTTGACAGTTGCTAGATGTAAGGGGGATTGAGGGGGTAAGGTGAAAAAGGTGAAGGGATTAAGAAGTACAAATTGATAGGGAATAGTCATGAGGATGTAAAGTATAGTATAGGAAATATAGTCAATAATATTATAAAACTATATATGGTGTTAGATGGGTATGAAATTTATTAGGATGGTCACTTAGTAACTTATGTAATGTCTAATCACTGGGGTATACAACTGAAACTAACATAACAGCTATGTCAAATGAAATTGAAAATTAAAAAGTGATTTAAATTTGTTTAACTAAGGGAAAATGGATATAAAAAGGTCTCTAAAATACAAAATAAAACACTTTAAAATCCTAAAGCTAAGTTTTGGATAAAGATTTAGAGACCTTCTGGTTCCATGCACAATAAATATCTCTATACTTTTTGCATGTAAAAAAAGAAAGAAATTATCATTTCATAACTTCCACAAAATAAGTTATATGGTAATTAAGTCTCTTGAATGACACAAAATGTATCTACTACAATGGAAAGTATAACACTAGAAAATCATGAAGATTGGAGAGATTTTTTTCATAAGTATAATTTGAAATGTATTTATCAGCATCTATGAAGTATACAAAGTAACACATTTTTACACAGACCATAATTTAATGTCATGAGAAGTCTATCATATGGTCATTGTTAGTGACATCAAGAGCTATCCAAATTGCATATGACATGTTTAGAGATGCACAATGCAGACAGGCATGGCTCCAAGAAGTGTTATATTAAAAAACTTGCTCAATTATTTCCCAAACTTCTTTCACTGTGGAAGTCTTTATTCAATGTAATACTAACTTTAAGATATGCTAATTAAGAAGACAGGTTTTGGAATTAGAATGACAAGGTTTGAATCTCCGCTCCATCAGTGTATTAACTTAGGTAACAATCTATTTGCAACACACTAATCCCAAAATTTCAGTGGTTTAACACATTAGAAGTTTATCAGTCTGTCACATCAAGTCAATCAGTAAACTAGAGAGAGTGGGGAAGGGAAGGCAACTTTCCTCCACACAGTCCCTCAGGAGTCAAAATGGCAGAAGTTCAGTCATCTTCAACAGGTGGCTCCGAGGGCTGCCCTGCACATGGGTATCCAGTTGGCCCACAGAGGAAAAGTGAAAGTGGAGAATAGTGGGTGACTTCTATGGGTCCAGCTATTCATATATATTACATTGTCTGCAGTTGTGTTTCATGCCAAACTTAACTTCCAGGGAGGTTGGAAAATACAGAACAACTGTGCCCAAGATGAAAGGCAAAACTGGTTTTTCTCAAGTCGCAACCAATTCCTAGTTGAATAACTTAGAAGAAATTATTTAACTGCCACAGTTGCCTCTGTAAAATGGAAATACTGTATTTCATTGCATCCAAAATACCATCATTTTTAAGTTGTGCTATTATTTTATGTGCTACTAAAAAAATACAATTAAACTAGATACACACACGCCATCAATTATAAAAGACATCCTGACTTAGAGATGTTAAAATATGGGAGGGGGGAGAATGTGAGACTTAGAATTGATGAGATATAGTAATAGCACCTGTCTCCTTAGATTATTGGAAAATTAAATAGAGCAAGGTGCTAAACAATAGGCCACACTGAAAGATCACCACCAAGCTCTAAGTTGCTATCTGTCAACCAAAAATAAAAAATTGTCACATACCACCAAGACCTCACAAAATCTTCCCAAAAATAAATCTTGATTTGGAAATAAAGAGCAGGAATTGAGGCATTCTTGCAACTGGCAGGCAGAGTCAGGACAGGTCAAACCCTGAGTGCCACCCTCCCCTTTTCCAGTCTCCACTGTGATCATCACTCCCCACTGAACCACCGAGGCTCAGGGAGAAAAGAAACCAGCAGACTGAACCAGACAGCGCTTATTTTCCTGAAAATGTTTGTTGCAGGAATGTTCCCTTGTATAGATACAGATCTTTCGAAATCCTAATTAGAATGATGATGAGCACCTTTGCTTGATTATGCAATGAGGATATGTTTGTACTTTGAGGCAGAACAATGTAATGGCCTAGAGAGGTTGCCTCTTGGGTAAAAGTACTAAATTTAAATTGCAGATTCTCCAAATTACTTAACTTCCCAAATCCTCAACTATTCTCATGCACAGACCCGGGATAATGATGGTACCCCTATCTAGCTGTGAAATCCTCAACAGGGCACATGGTTTATAGTCAGTACTTAATAATAAACACAGCAGTTATTTGTACCTATGCATCCTGACCTACCTTCTTGTGCCTTTAGCTCCTTGGTTGTGAATTATTGCCCACTGGGAACTGTACAGGCTTGCAGGAGCAATAGAAAATTAAACCCTCTCCACAATAGTCCCCACTCCTCCCTGAACCCAGCAACTAGAACAACAATGATGTTTTCTCTGTAGTACTGGGTCCACCATTACTTTATCCTTATGGCTTTTGCCCAGAACTGCTGGGAAAGGGATCCTATCTCCCTCTATTCTGTCTCATCAGCATCCTTAACGACATTGTCTAAATTCTTGGACCTATGTAAAGATCTTAAAAATTACCACAAAGTAAAAAAAAAAAAAATACAAGTCAACCATTAGAATTTTGGTTTATTTGCTTGTTTTCCATTTTAAAATCATTAAAGATATCATTTAACAACCAAGATGACAGAGATATTTGCAGATATAATATCATACAAAGTCACCACAAGTGTCCAAGTAGCCACTCAGTCTAAAAAGACAGTCATCCACCAACCTAAGGCATGCATATACCTGTACGTTTTATATGAATAGAGTAATAATATGCAATGTCATGATCAGAAAGTGGAATGTAGAAAGAACTCATGGTAATGTAGTTCTGGTGACCGAGATTCAAGTTGCTCAAGAGGCACATCGTTTCATAGAACATAGCTCAGCAAGATCAGGTCAGGGTACCCCAGGTAAATAAATTCCATCTCACGATTGCTGATGATATGAACTATAAGTAGTTTACTAACTGGTTTATTGGTGTTTTCACTAGTAACTAACCTAACAAATGAATTAACCCACCTCTTCATTCATCCAAGTGTGAATCCTGCTTCTGGGTAAAGGGAAATATCACCTGAAAATCATGTGATCACTGTTAATTCAGATTCATTTTCATTGATTATAGTTTGATCTCATCTGGCAGAAGCAACATAATGCTATAAGTAGGCTAGTGAGCCGTCTGAATATCTGCTCTTCACAGTGCAAATTTACAAATTAGTTGCTGCCAGTACTTCATTACTAGTGAACCTACCGCAGAAGAAGTATTTCTTTAAAACACAGCACTGTTCTATTACAAACATTCTATCTCAATTTTTCTGATGATTAAAGGGGATTTTAATTATACAATCAATGAGCAAATAGATAGAAACCATCTGGAAATTCCTCTGTTTTCTGCCAAAGAATTTTCTTTTGTTTTACATATCAATGACTTAAGCTAACAAAGGAATTTCAGTGCCAGTCATTTGTCCTTGGCAAGGCTGGGTCTTTTTTATGTTATGAAAGATCTTTTAAATTTACTGATTGAGAGTCAAATTATCCCACATGGTCAGTGAATTAACCTCAAGATTTTCCTACACATAAAACTAAGAACAAAGGGTATTTTTTAATTACTTGATCTTTAAAGCATACAAACTTTAAATCATTTTGTGCTTCAATGTTTTTACTAATCAGGATGGTCAAAACTCAAAAACACTTTGTCTTTTTTGAGGTACTGGTGGAAAATGTTTAACCAGTAAAGTACTGAAAAAAAATACTATTGGTTTTAAATAAACAAAAAGAATGAAGAAGATGACATTAAAACCTTCTAAAGAAAGACTTCCAAAGTTAATTTACTGTAGTGCTGGCCCACCAGTCTATAAGAATTAAACCTTTAAGGAACTCAAACAGAGAAGGATGCTCTGGAGAGCCTGCTCAAGACAGCTCCAAATGTGTGGAACAAGAGTGAACTATCTGTGAAAGAAAAGCACGTTTTAGGTCAGAAACCAATCTTCCCATCTGCTGTTGGTCCAAGAATGGAAGAAAAAGCAGCATGTCAGCCATGGTCCTTTGCCAAAGACTTGTTTCTCTGCTGAGCGTCATGACTCTGACTTTGAAAGGTGGATTTTGTTCCCTAAATCCATTCTTTGTAAGAAAATGCACAAAATAGAAAATACGTCCTTCCATGAAGGCAAAAAAGCAATAAGATTTTGTTGACATTCCACAGAGACATCTCTGAAATAAGCAGGATTGGTTGATTCGACAGATGTGTGTAGAAAACCAGTAGTTTCTGGGACTTGGAAATTTTGTGGCCCAACAATACTAAAACATTACATTACCTTATAGAATGAGGGGGAAAGTCACTGGTATGAAAGTTTGATTCTCAGCAATACACTTAGAGGTAATCTGTAGGACTGACACAAATATTTTTAAAAGATGTTTTAAAGATTTCAGTAGAAGTAAGGAAGGAGTCAGAAATTGGTTTAAAATTCACTAGAGCATCAACAGCTCTGTAAAAAAGAAATTTGACCAAGAAACATTTTATTTTCCCCCTTTGGCATTTCTTAAAACAAAACAAAAACAAACAAACAAAAATAACTATGATCTCTTTTGGACTAAGAACACTGTGAAAATTCCTAGGGAAAAAATCAAGGAGAGAAAAATTACCTTTCATCTGTCACTAAATTGACATTGCTTTACTATTCTCATTTTTTTTAATTCCTAACTTTCCATAGTCAAATGAACTTCTTTGATGTGTTATTGCTTTCAAGAGGTGATTCTCCAAGTCATTACTGAAAGTTAAGGGGAGAAAGAATTTTAATAACAATATATGGGGTCTGAGAAACTGATTGGAATCTAAAGATTTGTTTTTATTATATTGTAAGAAATTTTGATGAAGAGATTAAAAATTGAATTAGTGAGCTTCTGATAAACATAATGAAATTATTTTGTCTTTACCTCAATATTTGTAGATCCTTGATGATTACCAGATTTTTAGTTGTATAGCTCCCTTCAAATTAACTTCAGTGTATTAAAAGGGATAATGTAGGTATTTTTAAATAAAATAAATACATTTCCAAAAATCTACATGGTAAAGCATATTGTAGAAATATCTGCCGAAGGATATTAGAAATAGTAATTTGAAAACTGCAAGCAGAATAGAGGTGATGGGGATAACGGAGAGGTGCAGCAATGTGGTGGAAGGGGCATGGCCTTCGGAGGTCAACTGCTTTGTGCTAGAAACCTACCTCTGGCTCTTGCCACCTTAGGCAAGTTACGCTATAAACCTCAGTTTCCTCCTACTTCATAGAACTGTTTTGAGGGTTACATAAGAATATATATGTACCCTGGCTGGTGTGGCTCAGTGGATTGAGTTCCGGCCTGTGAACCAGAGTCACAGGTTTGATTCCCAGTCAGAGCACATGCCTGGGTTGCAGGCCAGGTCCCTGGTAGGAGGCGTGCAAGAGGCAACCACACTTTGATGTTCCCTTCTCTTTCTCTCTCACTTCCCCTCTCTCTAAAAATAAATAAAATAAAATCTTTAAAAAAAAGAATACATATGTGACATACCTACCACAGTTCCAAGCACACAATACTCAGTAAATAAGAATGTTCTGCCCCCTAAATAGAAGGACTGAGGTAGAAAGAAGCAATAAAGGAAATGGGTAGTGGGGATGCAAGGGGATGATTACCAGGCACAGCAGAGATCTGGTGCGTGGTGTGCCTCCCAGAGCCCACTTTCCCCAGCACCAGTGGCATTGCCTGCCGACAGCTCCTAGCTGAGTCCCCTTCAGAAATGGCCCCCTGGCTAAAGGTGTCTCTCTCAAAGTCACACCCAGTCCCCAGAGGCACTGCATGAAATGACCTGGGCAGGAGGCATAGAAAGGCTTGATTCAGGACATTTCTGAAGTGCCATCCTGGCAGCAGAGTGCCAGGTGGGCTCTGACTGATTTTCCAATTACAGACCCCATGTTCAGTTTCTTGGGCCCTGAGCTTTTGGGTTTTTCTTCAAGGCTGTTTCTCAACCCCATCATCCCCAGTATTTAGCAGATGAATTATCTCTGTGTGTCTGCTCATCCTATCTTAACAGAAGGTAGTATTGTATAATTAAAAAATAAAGTAAAAGGACATGAACTGTAGAGTCTGAGAACTGAACCTTAATCCCATCACTGCTATTTACTTGCTATGTGGTCTCTGAAGAATTGCTTAACCTCTCATGGCCTCTATTTGTGAGAACGAAATAATAATACATTGTGGTCTGAAGTAGTAACAGACATCTCATAAGGTTGTTGTGATGCTCCCATAAGATAACCTACATAAAAGACACAGCACAGTGGGCATTTATATATCCTCAACCACACATCTTCATTCTTTTCTAAAAAGCTCCCTGGTGGTACCACTCACCCAACCACTCCATTATCATCAAATCAAATTATAGTAAGTGAATAATTTGCCTTCCCAGACTATCATATCCCCTTTACAATGTACTCATTCTAACTCACAGGACACATACATTCCAATAGCAATTCCTGTCCTCTCCTGGTCTTAGCCAGGACCTAGATGTAATGCAAAAGCCATCTTCAATGGTTAGCACATCTAACCCACACTCTTCTTTCCTGGGAAGATGAGTCAGGCCTCTTTGCTTCGTTTTTGTTCCCGCTGATGCTCAGGACAAGGCATCCTACCATACCCAGGGGATCCAGGACTTCAGAAGAACAGAAATTATTCCCATTCAGAAAAATTATCTGCATTCCTCTGAATTAAACACTTAGAATTTCATATTGAGATTTAAATTCACAAACTCAGATTTCCAGCAAGAGGCATACAGTTCAGTTCACAATCACTGTTTGGGTAGAGAGATGTTTGCCACATTGTATTTTGGACTTTCTATTATAATAATTAATATTTATTTAATACTTTCTATGTGCTAGACACTCCACTAAGCATTTTATATCCCTTGTGTTATTAATCCTCATGAGAAACCTAGTTAGGTATTATAATCATCCTGATTTTAGAGAATAAGAAAAACAGTGTCAGAAAATGTATCCTCCCTCCTGATTTCACAAGGGATGGAAAGTTGGGGTTCCCCTAGTGGGTGACTCGACCAAATTGGACAGAGAGCTAAAAAAGAACTAGCAAGAACCATCAATAAGAATAAGCTATAAAAATAGGAGGGAGGAAAATCTTTTTATTTTTATGTACATCAGCCTGTTTTTGCACTTCACAACCATCTATTAAATAGTGTTAATTTTATTATAAAGATATTTTCTATGAAAGAAGCTGAATTTCCCCAACCCCACATCCTTTTTAAGTAGTAGAAGAAAATAGAGAGAGCTATACATTTAGTCAATTTGGATGTTTGGTTTTTTAAAAAAATTAAAAGATAAAAAATAAATTCTTTTAAAAAACATTTCAAGACAAAGTGACAGCACAAAATTAACTTAGAGTGACACAGCAATGAGCTCACAATGCCCAGAATGAAGGTCAAAGTCCTGAAACCAGACAGCTTCCTAATCCACTAAGTGCCATCATTTTAAATGGATTTATTCTGCTGGGATGTTATTTCTCTCACTCTCTAGACTTTTTACTGACTATTAACTTGATTTTCCCTGGATCAAGTGAAGCCATTTGCTTGAATTGGTCACCCCTACTGACTGAAAACCAGACCATTTATATGTTTCACCAAGTTTGATATCAGAAATCACATCATGAATAAGCAAGGCTAATTTAATTGAAGAAAATGAGATCTTGCATTTTTGATGATTCGGTGAAATTGAGAGATATTCATTTTCTGAGCCAATCAAAACATTGCTATGGAGGCCATTTATTGAAGCCATTTTAAAATCAATTGTTAGGTATTTTTCATAGGTAGTAATCTTAGCCTCTATCTGTGACATAAGAAGTATAGAAACTTTGTTAGCCCTAAATTCACGGATCTGGAAAAACCCCAGGGTCTCTCTCTCCTAGTTGAGCTCACAGTGAAAAGCTAGTTGCTTCCTCCATACTTGTACCAGGTTCATGGGCTTCCACAGATGCCAATCATGGCAGCAGGGGTTGGTACAGGATTCACCATCCCATGCAGACCAGAAATTCACATAATGATGATGTCCCACATCCTCCCTTGTGACTCCTCTGCTTCACAGCCCAAAGTCAAAAGCAGGTTTCTCCAGGTAGTTCAAGGTTACAGGGCAATACTGGAAATCCTTAAACTAGCAGTTTAGTGATAAGAAGTGGCACTAGGTCCCTGTCCCTGACTTTCATTTCCCAAGATGAAAGTCTTGAATTTTCTGAACGAAAGCTTCTTCCACAGAGATAGTGGTCAAATTATGCCATCAACCACCTCCAGTGACCAGAAAGATTCTCTTAGAGGTGCTGCTGTTTGCTTGCAATCTCTTTTCTATCGGCCATTACCCCTCCCAACACTTCTCAGCTTAACCACAAAAACACCATGAGCCAGCATCAGAAAGGGATATGCTTTAAGTTATTTGCTCTGCCATGTTGAAAATTTTGCCTTAAAAAGTCATAAACCCTAATAACTAACATCATGAATCTGTAACGTAGTCCACTGGTAAGTCTGTGTTCACAGCCTAGATTGTAATAACTAGAGTGCAGATAACTGTCCCACGTGAGGACCGACTACATGGTTCCGGACTTGTTAACATGGTGTTGTAACTGTTTGAGCTAGCCAGCAAAAGATATTTCCTATCCAACTGATGGATTTTTTTAAAGCATCTACTATGTGCATGGCATTTCGTGTTCTTTATTAAATATATGAGTTTAATGTTTTCTGTTTTCACTTTCTCCATACTAGACCAAGGTCGGCAAAGTTTTCTGTAAAAGGTCATGCAGTAACTAGTTTCGGCTTTCAGGGCCATCCAGTCTCTGTTGAAACTACTTACTCTGCCTTTGTAGCACGAAAACAGCCTTAAACAATATGTAAACAAATAAGCCTGACTGTATGCCAATAAAACTTTATTAACAAAACAGGTGAGGGGACAGATTTGGCCACAGTTTGATGATCCTGATCTAAACCAAAAGGTTAATGAGGGCAAGAAACTCTCTTCTTGTATCCCTAGCACACAATGGATATTCAAATCTGTGATCTAAATAAATAAAAGTAAATTTTAAAGGACCAAAAAACTATTCTGGATCAGTCATAATGCTCAGTATATAGTGTTTCACACTTGTCAGTGTGGTACAAAGTACTTTAGTACAACAATCCCAGCCTTTTTGGCATCAGGGACTGACTAGTTTGGTGGAGGACAATTTTTCCACGGATGGCAGTGGTGCGGGATGGTTTCGGGATGATCCAAGTGCATTACATGCAAGCTCACCTCCTGCTGTGCAGCCTGGTTCCTAACAGGCCTGGACGAGTAACAGTCTGTGACCCAGAGGATGGGGACTCCTGCCTTAGTAGAGAAGCATTTGCTGAATAACTGAAACTCAACTTTATTTCGTATGAAAGATCAATCTCTGCCTTTTATTCTTGACTTATCCCCTGGATTATCTTGTGGACATTTATTCTTGGTTCAAAACTTCATTAAATGATGCGTTAAACTTAGGCTTTGCTACAAGTGGAAACAGGGGTATTGAAGAGCTGTTTCTTTTTCACATGTTGTTTTAATTTTTCAGCTTCATCAAGTCAGGTAGGCTGCCATCTGGTTGATTTTTGACAGCTCTCAGTGGTTTTAGCTGAAACTTTGGCAGTTGATTTTTTTTTTAATGAAGGCAGCCAATGTTTTGACAAAATTCAACCCTTCATCCCTAGAGAAATTATTGGGCTTTTAGAACTTGTTTTCAGACCAACTTTTCCCAGAAAGGATTCATATCTTCCCTCTTTTTTCAGGAATGCTCCCTTTTTGCAGTCAACTGTCACAGCTGATCATTTCCTGGCTATAAAGGGTTTTTTTTTAACTTTCAGTACAAAATAAGCAACATGACATTGCAAATAAGCCTTCTGAGACAGTAAGCATAATATTTTGTAAAGGCATTTTCACAATATCCCCTATTATGACATGCCCAGATGGCAAAATAAAAGAAATAATAATTATCACTGCCTGAAACAAATGATTTTTCCTCTGATTAACTAGAGAAATATCAGTTTTAAAGGTCAATACCTATAATCCGTCATAAGTATTTGGTTCCCCCCCCACTTAACTTTTTTGTGCGTTTTTCCAGCTTTATTGAATTATGACTAACAAGTAAAAGTTGCATATATTTAAGGTAAACAATGTGATGATTCAACATAGATATTGGGAAATGAGTATCACTATTGACCTAATTACCATCCATTCCTCACAAATTACCTCCCTTTTGTGCTGAGGACACTTAAGATCTACTCTCTTAGCAAATTTAAAGTATATAATACACTATTATTAACTATAGCCACCATGCTACACATTAGCTCTTCAGAACCTATTTATCTTATAAATGAAAACTTATGCCTTTTGACAAATGTCTCTCCATTTCCTCCATGCCAGCACCTCCCCCAGCCCCTGGCAACCACTGTCCTATTCTCTGTTTCTGTGAGTTTGAAAGTTTTAGACTCCACAAGCAGAAGGCCACATAGTTTCTTAACCAAAAAAATCTCAATATTAAGTTGAGAAAAAAATGTATCTGACTTCCATTTCTTTTTCTTTTTAAAAAAATATTACTATAATGTGCCCTGGCTGGCGTAGCTCAGTGGATTGAGTGTGGGCTTCGAATCAAAGTGTCACAGGTTCAATTCCCAGTCAGGGTACATGCCTGGGTTGCAGGCCATGACCCCCAGCAGCCTCACATTGATGTCTCTTTCTCTCTCTCTCTCTCTCTCTCCCCCCCTTCCCTCTCTAAAAATAAATAAATAAAATCTTTAAAAAATATATTACTATAATGTCTTTTTTTTCTTCAAAAAAATTTATTTAGAAGGTTCGGAAAATTAGCACTGGGAAAAAAAGAAATTAGGTTGTAGCTACCTTTCCCTTCATGAGCCCAGATATGCCTGGCTATTGAAATCACCTCGTCAGCTTTTAAAGCATACGGATGACTGGGCCCCATTGCAGGGTCAGGCTGAGGAATCCATTGGCTTTGCTTGGGTCCTCTCCAAGCGGCCCTGATGACATTGCAGATGGGAAGCCCCTGTACCAGTGAAGACTTTTTCCCAGCAAGATTCTGCATCTGGTCAATGCTTAATGATGATTTGAAAGGTCCCAGATTCCTTTTCTCAACAGTGGAAAGATTTTTCTTTTTGCCCTTTTGATCTTCACCAAAAATTAGGTGCCACCAACAAAATCCTATTTACTCCTGCTGTAAGCCCAGCATCTGTCTTAACAACCACAGACCCTCTTTTATTTTGTAGCTGTTCCAGTCTTTGAAAACAGAGGCTAGTGTTCACACACAGAAGTGTACTTTTCATAAAGCCACAAAACAAAGTGACTGTTTCTAGTTCTGACTGAAGAAAAAACATGTGTCAGTTTAAATATCTCCTGCTTTGATTGCACACATCAGTATGTGAAAATATTTACAAAGCCTAAGTATGAAATTCTGTGCAACAATGTGAAGTTATACCACACTTGTGAAATTCAGACAGATGAGCTCTAGGGATTAAAAGGAAGCCAAGTGACAACAAGTATTGCTGAGTATCCACAAGTGTTAGACAGGAGAGGAACAAAACCTTCATGTAGTAGTGATTGTTTTTTCTTTTCTGATTTCTAAGATTTTAAAGATTTTTTATTATTGCAGCTTTAGCAAAACTGTTGACCTGGGTTCTAGTACATAGCTGATCTTACGTACTTGTGACAGATCATTCAGGCTTCCAAAACTGATAGATTTCTCTATGATCAGTTTAGCGCATGCTCTTGTTTTCTGCAGGCTCCTAGGCTCAGCTTATGGGGGAGCTTATATACTAAGAGAGATCAGTTTGAAAGTTAATGCAACTTTTCTGAAACAAGATCTCTTATTCTTCAACAGGCTCATTCTCAAGGCAGCTGCAAGGTTTAATAAGGCAGAATGAAAGCTCACCAGGCTTCCTGAGATTTGGCTCAGAACTAGACACAGCTCTGCTACTGTACTGTACCAGCCAAAGCAAGTTATAAGTTCAGCTCAGATTCAAGGTGAGGGAAATAGACTACTAATTGAGATGTGAAGAATTTCAAAGTCACAGTGCAATGGGAATGGATACAGTGAGGGGTAGAGAATTGGGATCATTTCTGCAATAAAAATCCATATTTTCCTGATTCAACCTGTCTTTTTCTTCACCTTAGAAAATGAGAATCTGAGACGTATAAAATTCAAGAGCTGAAAGGGAATTGAGCAGTTATACTCTCAAATCCTTTCACTTACCAGAATAAGGTGATGCACCGGGAGGTTTATAGACTCATGTTCACATAGCTAAGTAGTTACAAAGCCAAGATAAAACGGTTTTCCACATTCTGGCACTGTGCCCTTCCAGCATACCATGCCACTGGTCCCCCAGAGTGTTCAACCCTTTCCCTATAAAATGCTCGGGATGCATTTATTTTAAAACAATATTTGAAAATGTGTAGTTTTTAATGTAAATAATCAAATCTCCTTTTGCAGGAACTATAAACACAAAGCAAATTGTTACAAAGTAACTCCATCCATCATTGTCCATCATTACTTAGCATAATAGTGACTAAACGCACTGACTGTTTGCTACTGCAGGAAAATTATATAAATGGCTTTATTGTTTCTTATAAGTTTGACTCAGTGTCACAGAATTAATAATTTCTTAAAATAGTGGAACATAAACTGTTCTAATTGCTTATTTAAGAAGGTTTCTACAAATACTTTCAGACCCATAAAAAAGGTACATTCATGCTATTTAATTTTTCCAGTTTTTCAGTTTACCTTGCTTTATTAGTAATTAGGAACTCTTAGGTAAGAGTGAAGTGTGAGTTAACAGGTGATGACAATGGTCAACCTGACGTGCCCAGACACTGGCTGAAAAATGTAGAATTCTAGTCTGTTCCACATGAAGTGCATTCTGCTGTATTCCACGATCAAAGCTGATAAACAGGCTTGATGAGAATGATAATAGAGTAGTTCTTTTCCAACTAAAAATGTGAAACTAACTAAATAAGTCACTTTGTACTCAGGGAAATAGTTAAATAAATTCTGGATCTCCCATAGAAATGAATAACAAGTCGATAGCAAGGAAAAATGCTCTAAAAGTAATGTTAAAACCAAAAAAAAGAAAGATGAATAGAAAGAAAAAGAGAAGATGCATACACACAGTACAATTCCAATTTATAAAGTATATACAATAAAAAAACTGAAAAGATCTATAAAATATGAACAGTACTTTCTTTCTATAGTGAAAAGAATATAAGATTGATTTAATTGATAATTTATGTTTTTATACATTTATTTGTTTTAAAATCAAATCAAAATAAGTAAAAAATTATATTATTTAAAAGTTTAGTAATTTAAAAATAATCAAGAAAAGTAAGCCATAAGATTAAAATGGTTCCACATATTTAAAATGCAACAAACCTTTCTAAAATAATATCTTTGAATAAAATAATTACCAGACAAAATATTTTTAAATGAGCATCATATATTTTAGTCATCCTGCATTCAAAATGAGTCATGAAACCATAAAATTAGAATGCATGATTCAACAATCCCATTTCACAGATAAGAAGTTGATTCATGCCTAGAAAGGTTAAATAAGTAACTTACCTAATTATATTCAGTCCACATCAGAATCAAGACTCACAATCTAGCCATGCTCTATTTTATCATTCTGCCTCTGTAAAAAGTACTAAAACAGAGAATAAAGGAAAATACTGTGAGTTAACATTCAGTAACTATGTTTCTTTAATGGGTGATAGTCTTGTTCACCTTCTCTCATTTATGAATCCATCTCTAGAAATGTAGTAGTTATAATAACAACATTCTTACTTTTCCAGATTTACGATATGGGCAAATTTTTATATATTATACATTTTTCATTATTTTATTATACTGATCTCACTTCAGACATTTTTCATAACAAATCCCAATTTGCTTCAATGGTCTTAGTTTAGGAAGAGGGAGAGTAATACATAGAGATAAGAATTGAGACATCTATTCCTTACTTCCTAGTAAACGAAAGACAGGAGCACTTTGGGAGAAGAGGCCAAGACTTGTTAGTGAATTCCTAGGCTGTTGAGATAAAAGGATACATATGACACGGGGCCTGATTTCAAAGAGCTTATGGTAGAGGTAGAGACAGATACACTAGAGGGGGCAAAAGTAGGTTTCCAGTTGTTCATATGGAAAATAATGCAATAATCACAGTAATAAATCATATTATAAGAATAAACTCTGTGTTTTGCATACTTGCAACTGTAAACCTACTTTTGCCTCCACCTGTACAAGCAATTAAAAGCAATACAGTGTTGTAATTACTCTAAAAATAGTCTTTACAAGCTTAAAAGAGGGGCTAGTCATTTCTATGTTGAAGATATGAGGTAAAACTGTTAGAAAAACTTATTTTCTTCTTTTTTGTTTCATTTCTAATATTCTGAAATGTAAAGCTCTTCTGAACTAAAGTACAGTTGGCATACAATATTGTATTACAAATACAATATTCCTTACAAAGTGATCACCACAAAATTGACATTGATATTATTAATATTCCCTATGTTGTACTTTATATCACAATGACTTATTTACAAGTTTGTCCTCCTAAACCCCTTAGCCTTTTCACCCATACCCCACTGTCCAACCCTCTGGAAATTATCAGTTTTTCTGTATGTATGAGTTTGTTAGAAAAACCTTTTTAAAGCTATAGCTAGAGCTGAAAATTCTTCAATAAAGTACAAGTTACTTAAACAACAACAGTAACAATCAACTCAGATGACCTTACCATCCAAACTACTGTTCTGTTAAAAAAAAATCATGAGTTATTTCATAGAAAAATGTTTGTCTCAAAATAACTTTCATTTTATCTGATCTCTAAAATTGTATAAACATAGATGTTTATGAACTGAAAAGAATATGATCAGCCTTCTATTAAGCATTATGGTGGGAACAAAAATTTATAAGACACATTGTCAGCCTGTGAGGGGCATGCAATATTATTATGGAGTCAGAATCTGTACACATAGGAACAGGACAGTGAATTAGTTAGAAAAACACTAACAGCTATAAAAAATACACCCCAAAATAGACACAATAAAGGTCTATTTTGTGTTCATACAGAAGTCCACTGTGCATGCTCCTGGTTAGAGGTGGCTTTCTTCCATTTGGTGATTACTGAGAGTTTAGCTAGACTTTCTGTCAAGATGGTGGCATAGGTAAATATGGCTCACCTCCTCACACAATCAGAATTACAACTAAACTATAGAAAAACCATCATTCAGAGTCATCACAAATTGAGCAGAATGAAAGTCCTATCACTACAGAATAAAACAAAAAAACTACATTAAGACTGGTAGGAGGGACAGAGAAGTGGAATGGGCTGATCTCACACCCCCATGTGGTGGATAAAATTTGGTAGGGATATCTAAGGGGTGAGGGGTCCAACCCTGCACAAGGCCCCCCAGCCCTGGGTTCCAGTGCCAGAAAGATAAGTTTTCATAACTTGCGGCTGTAAAAACCAGCAGGGATTGAGGCTGTGGCAACAGAAACTTCTGGAATCCCAGATAGTTCCTCTTAAAGGGCCCATGCACAGATTTACTCAAACCCCCTCCCTCTGAGTTTCAGCACTGGGAGAGCAGAATGAAAGGCATCAGAGACATATGAAGAGGAACTGAATTATTTGGCATCAAGGCAAAAGTTGGAGAGAAGCTCTCTCCCAGACAGAAGTGCTCGCAGAGGCCATTGTTCTTTTTCTGAGCCCTCCGCTCACAGAGCCACAGAGCCAGCAGGCAGGCACCATATGTGAGACTCCATCAACCTGGCTCACACTGTTTTCCCCACTCTTGTGCTTCTCTGAGGCCCTGTCCACTGAACTTTTGGGCCCACCAGAGCTGTTTCCAGTGGCTTTTCCATACAAATAGCTTGTCTTGGCCTATGCTTCAGATTTTCCTAAATTCTCTCAAACAAGAGTCATCTGACTTCAGTGAACCCTATAACTCTCTCAGTTCCCACAGGACTGGTGCTAGCAGCAGCCAGCCTTGATTCACAGTTTGGCCTTACCTGGACACCTCTAAGCCCAGGACAAGTAACAACCATCTGCAGATCACTTTGTAGCTTGTGCTTTGTGACCCCAGATAGAACACAGGTGGTAGCTGACCTTGGATGTGTCAATAGCAATCAAGGCTCAACTACAATAGGAGGGTGTATGTGCCTTCAAATGGTGGGTGCACCTTGAGTACCCAGCTTGGGCAATAGAGGAGGCTTCTACCACTGGAACCTACAGGACACCTACTATTTTTGGCTACTCTACTGAGCCTGGGAGACATAGAAGCTCTACCTAATACATAGAAACAAACACACAGAAGATGCCAAAATGAGAAGACAAGTAAACATGGCCCAAATGAAAAAACAGAACAAAACTCCAGAAAAAGAAATAAAGAAAATGGAAACAAGCAATCTACTACATGCAGAGTTCAGAACACTGGTTATAAAGATGTTCAATGAATTTAGTGAGAACCTCAACAGCATAAAAAGATCCAGTCAGAAAAAAAGAATACAGGAATTGAAATTAAAAACAATTTATAGGGAAACAACTGTAGATTGGATGAAGCCAAGAATCAAGTCAGTGATTTGGAATATAAGGGCACATAAAAAGAACCAATCAGAACAGCAAGAATAAAAAAGGATCCCCTCAAAAAGAGGATAGTGTAAGGAGCCTCTGGAGCAACTCAAAGTGTACCAACATTTGCATTATGTTGATACTGTAAGAAGAGAGAGAGCAAAAATTTGGAAACCTATTTGAAAAAATAATGACAGAAAACTTTCCTAACCTGGTAAAGGAAGTAGACATACAAGCCCATGAAACATAAAGAGTCCCAAACAAGATGAACCCAAAAAGATTCACACCAACACACATCATAATTAAAACGCCAAAGATTAAATACAAAAAAAGGATCTTAGAAGTAGCAAGAGAAGAGCAGTTAGTTACCTATAAGGGAGCTCCCATAAGACTGTCAGCTGATTTCGAGAAGAAACTTTGCAGACTAGAAGGGATTGGCAGGAAATATTCAAAGTGATGAAAAGCAAGAGCCTACAACCAAGATTACTCTATCCAGCAAAGCTATTACTTAGGTCAAAGGACAGATAAAGAGCTTCCCAGACAAAAAAAAAAAAAGCTAAAGGGGTTTATAACCACCAAACTGGTATTATATGGAATGTTAAAGGGTTGAAGAAGAAGTAGAAGGAGAAGGAGAAGGAATGGACAATAAAATGGCAGTAAATACATACCTTTCAGCAACTGAATCTAAAGAAAAAACAAGCAGAGCATAAACAAAATTATAAATACAGAGAACATTTTGATGGTTGCCAAATGGAAGGGGGAGTTGGGGGGGATGGGTGAAAAAGTGAAGGGATTAAAAAGTATAAGTTGGTAGTTACAATATAGTCATGGGGGTGTAAAGTACAGCATAAGGAACAGAATAGCCAAAGAACATGTACTAATGACCCACGGACATGCACAATGCAGTGGGGATTGCCTGAGGAAGTGGGGGAGTGGGTGGAGGGGGACAAAGGGAGAAAAACTTGGACAACTATAATAGCATAAGTAATAAAATATAATTTAGAAAGAAAGAAAGATCTAAGATCTCTGTTGTGAATGACGGAGTAAAACATTTGAAAGTTTTACTTAAAATGTTTTTTAATTATGAAAAACACAGTATGTAGAAAATTGATAAAAAGAGAAAGAAGTTAAAAGAAAATGAAAATCAACTGTAATCTCACCTCTTGGAGATAATAACTGGTCCATGTGTTGCAGAACACTTTCTATGCATAGTTTTTCCTTATCAGAAATGAATGCACTCATCCAAATGGCTTTGTATTTTCATGTTTCACTCAGTAATATGTTTTGGTTCTAGAGGAATGGAGAGGCATAATTGTTCTTAAGGGAGCTTGGTGTAGGAGAAAGGAAACCAGGGAGTATGAACAGAGAATAATGGGTGAAGAAAGACTTAGAACTAAAAATAAGAAGAAGAAAACTTAGCTAAACTACTCAACAATATTGCTGCCATGACATCCATTTTGTGTAGCTAAGTAGCCTGCAGTGACCTTGAACTGAAAATAGTCTCTCTGTATAGCACATGCCCTAGATCAGGGGTGTCAAACTCATATTCACCAGGGCCACATCAGCCTTGCAGTTTCCTTTAAAGGGCTGAATGTAATTTTAGGACTGTATAAATGTAACTACTCCTTTACAGTTAAGTGAGAGCTTGGCACTGCTGCCAGGTAGAAATAAGGTGCTGGGTGGGATGAAACAAAGTGGAGGGCTGGATTCGAGCTGAGGACCTTGTATTTGCCACATGCACCCTAGATAATAGCCCACAGAGCTACGAGTAAATGTTAGTTCCTAATATGATACCCAAAACCACCCTGTAATAAGCATTCTTCCTCAGTCTTTTGGTTTGAATTGACAAACTGGCCCTTAGGCCGAGAACCCCAAAGCACTTTAACCACAGACTCTAATAAAAGCATGCACCCCAAATCCTGCAGCGCTCTGTGCCTGAACCACACCTCGTTCTCCCAGAGAGGCAACTGAGTGCACCATGAACCTCCTCCAGGACTGGTAACAAACTTCTCTATTTCTGTCTGTTCCCTGGGGCCTTTTGTTGAACCAGGCTCACCATCTAACATCCCAGGTCTCTACTTAACAAATATTAATTTAACAAAGTTGCGATAAAGATGTTATAAAGATACAGGCTCTCTCCTTTTTTCTCTACCACTTTTTGAAAATCTGTAGTCCTCTGATGTCAGCTGGTGGATGATGAAAGATTCAAAAGAGGAAGGTATATCGTTTTTTTTTTTAATTAGAGTTTACATTTAATATTAGTCTGTATTAGTGTCAGATGTACAGCATAGTGAGTAGAGAATCACATATTTTACAAAGTGGCCCCCCTGATAATCCTAGTATCCATTTGGCCCCTTATATAGTTATTACAATATTATTGACTATATTTCCTAGGCTGTAATTTACATCCCTGTGACTATTCTGTAACTTCTTAATCTCCTTAGCCCAGAAGTAAAGTGACTCATTTCTCCTCTTATCCACTGGCAGAACTAATGACATAGTCTCACCTACACCTGGGAGGGCTGGCAGGGCAGCTGCTTCCCATGAACAGCTCAATAGTATAGAGGGCGGAGCAGAAGTCTTTGATGGATATCTGGCCATTGATGCCATAGATTTTTGTGGGGAGTCAGAGTGGAATTGGCTTTTTTTCTACCACATTAAAAAAAAAACACCTGGTTGGAGATCTAATTGATGACTGTCTCTGGGTGTTAGAAAAACTTGGTCTTCACTAGTATCTCTCTTCAAATCTTAATATTGCCTACAAAGATATGGATGCTTTTGAAACTAGAATCCCTCATAGCTATTAATGCAAATAAAGTATGCTTACATTGTTTTTCTTAGAACTACTTCATAGTTGAAACCATTTTGTGTAAAACCATTTTGGCATATGACTAAATTAACACCTTCAGTGGCAGAGGGTTAGGTCAGCCTTGAGAATGAAAGAGACAGACCTCACAGTTATTCCAGATGTAGATGTAACCAGGTTCTATGATCAAAACAATGGCTCAAAAGTATCCAAGATGGCTGACTGGGTGAGTGATGAAACCAGAGTAACCTCACAAACAGTAGAGTTTTGAGAGAGAAATTAAGACTCATCAGAGTGTATTAAGGTTAAAATAATTATAGATAATCTATATAGAAATTTATCTAAATGTAAAGGAAGTTCTATACCCACAAGCAATTAAATGCATAATTTAAATTCTTCAGATCAGACTCTATTTTTCAAACTTCCTTTCTTAAATTGCTATGCAGGGGGAAGAAAGGGAAAGAAAGAAAAGATAAATAAAGGTAAATAATATGTGTTTATGATATTAGATTTGGCAAAATTCAATCCTCTTTTTCAGAGGTTCTAACTCAGGAGTATCAAACTCATTTTCACTGGAGGCCACATTAGCCTTGAGGTTGCCTTCAAAGGGCCTAATGTGATTTTAGGACTGTGTAAGTGTAACTACTCCTTAACTAGGAGCAAGGAGCTCAGCACTGCCACCGGGTAGAAACAAGGTGCCAGACCAGATAAAACAAGGTGGAGGGCCAGATTCGGCCCACGGGCCTTGTGTTTGCCACCTGTGTTCTAACTTCATTTTGCAAATCAAGCCAATGTTTTGTAACAAAATCATCTGTCCTGGTCTTAGTTCAAACATTTAAGCTTCATCACACATTTTGAAACACTTAGCAAAAGGCTGTCTTTTAAGGTCCACTTACTCTTTAAAGTTAAACCAAACTGGGAGATTCAAGATCGTGGTAGATTAGGTGGAAGTTATACTCACCTCCTCCCAGGACCAAACTGGAATTACAACTAAATTATAGAACAATCAAACTCAATAACCACCTGAAGACTAGGAGAAGTCTTATAACCAAAGATTTACAAAAGAAGGCACACTGAGACTGGTAGGAAGGGCAGAGAAGTGAAAAGGGCTGGCCCAGCACCCACATGTGGAGGCTGAAAATTTAGAGGGATATGTCAGCTGCAAAGGTTCCCCCTGAGGACCTGGGGTCTCAACCCCAAGCTGGGCTCTCCAGCCCAGGGCACCAGAGCTGGGAAGAGGTGCCCGCATAACATCTGGTTGTGAAAATCAGAGGGCTTCTCCCTGTCAGTGATGAATGAGAGTCAGCTGGAGACACAAGTGCCCCCTTAAAGGGCCAATACACAAAATTTCATTTGCAGCCACTTACCATGGGCTTTGGCAGAGGGAGATCAGAGAAGACTAGATGCATGTGAAGAGAAACTGGGAATTGTGGCTCTGGGGAAACAGCTGAAGGGACAACTTCCGTGACCTCTGGGCTTAGTCCCTCTCCTGCACCGCTGATGCCATATTTCTTGAGTGGAGCAATCTCCACCATATGGAATCACCCTGAGGGAATGCAACAGTCCACCCTTTGGACTCCCTGTTGTCCCATCCTGCAGAGCCCATGTCCTACTCGGGAGTCAGCTGCCTGGGCCAGGGTATGGAGGTCTGGGAAGACTCAGGAGGTGTCAGTGACTGAGTGGTATGGCTTGGGGGCAGTAGCCAATGCCCCCACTCTTCTGCAAACCTGTCTGGCACCTCCCTCTCACTGGAGATCTACTAGCCTCACTCTCTGGGCTCTCGGTGCCCTGACCCTCCTGACTCCTAGTGACTCCAACCTGCTAAGCTCTGGGCAGAATCCAGGTCAGACTGAGTTATGTGGCTCTGGCGGTGGGGACCACTATTGCCTCCTCCCTCTAGCCTGCCTAGCACCTCACCCTCACTGGAGATCCACTAGGCCCATCCTCCCAACTGCTGGCCACCACACTCTGGTGAGCTTAGCCTCCCAACTGAATCTTGAATAAACAGAGTTGTGTGGCTCTAGGACAGGGGCCATTTTTCCCTCACATGCCTATCCAGTGCAGAGCTCTCCCATCACACCACCAAATCTTGGTCTGTTTGGGCCTGATAAACTCTGCTTACCTCATCCTGACAACTGTCTAAGACCCTGCCCCACCATAAAGGTGTGCAAGGGTCTGGCAGGTGTCGAATAGACTTGGTACACACTGGGACATTTGTTGAGTGGCCTCAGACCCAGCACTGTCATAGAGGTTCAATCTGAACCAATCTGGTGAACATCGATCACCCCCATCTAGCTATTCACTGAGAACCTCATGCAACTCGAGTACCACCAGAGACTCTTTCAGTGGGACCTTAACAGGCAGCCATTAGAGGCAGGGAATGGTGGGTCTCAGGGTGCCTTTGGACTTTAGCTGACATACTTCTGGGCCCAAACCAGGTAAAACTTGGCCTTGGTACACAGCTACATCCTTCCTGTGCACACCCAGGCCCAGCAGAAGCAGCCACAAACTGTGGATTGCTTTGTAGCTCCAAACAGGTTGCCCAGGGCCAGTCACAGGTAGCATCTGACTTGGTCTTCACCAGAGCCCCTCTCAAGAGGCCCCAGAACCAATACACTCAGTGGCCAGCTTCAGACATCAGAGCAGGATCCAATAAGCTTCGAAAGGGGTATATCCAAAGGGAGACCTCGACAGGCACCAGACCCTGCTGAGGTGAATTTCACTCCATGTGGTCAGCACCTGTTCAATAGTTCATACACTGTGGTGTGTGGTGAGGGTCCATCCTCACAGTCAGCTAGCCTGAGCACCAACCCCACACACAAATTGGCCATAGAAATCAAGACTCAATTACAATAGAAGGGCCCTCATAGTGCGCACAAGGCACATTCCTGGAGTACCCAGCACAGGTGATTACAGAGACTGCAGCACTGAGTCCCACAGGACACCTACTACATAAGGCCACCCTACCAAAATTGGAAGTCATAGCAGATCTACCTAATACATAGAAATAAGCAAAAAGAGGCAATCAAAATAGAGAAACTAGGAAACAAGACCCAAACAAAAGAACAGAGGAAATCTCTAGGGGGAAAAAAGAAAAGAACTAAATGAAATGGAAGAAAGCAATTTACCAGATACAGAGTTCAAAAGAATGGTTATAAGGATGCTCAAGAAATGTAGTGAGAACTACAGCAGCACGAAAAGGGACTTAAAACCCATAAAAAAAGAATGAGTCAGAAAGAAAGAATATAATATCTGAAATGAAGAATACACTAAAAGGAATAAACATTAGGTTAGATGAAGCAGAGAATAGAATCAGTGATTAGGAAGACAAGGTAGCAGAAAACAATCAGAGCAGCAAAAAGAAAAAAATAATTTTAAAAAATAAGGATTGTTTAAGGGAACTTTGGGAAAACATGAAGTGTAACAATATCCACATCATAGGAGCACCAGAAGGAGAAGAGAGAGAGCAAGGGATCAAGAACCTATTGAAAAAATAATGAGCAAAAAATTCCTAACCTGATGAATAAAATAGACCCACAAGTCCAGCAATACATTAAAAAGACCATATAAAGGATCTGAATAGATACTTCTCCAAAGGACATACAGATCACCAATAGATAAATGAAAAGATGCTCAATATCACTAATCATCAGATAAATGCAAATTAAAACCACAATGAGATACCACCTCATACCTGTCAGAATGGCTACCAATAAATCAACAAATAACAGGTACTGGTGAGAATGTGGAGAAAGGGAGACACTTCTGAACTGTTGGTGGGAAGGCAGACTGGTACAGCCACTATGGAAAGCAGTATGGGGTTTCCTCAAAAAATAAAAAATAGAACTTCCTTATAACACAGATATTCCACTTCTAGGAACATATTTAAAGAACCCCAAAACACTAACTGAAAGAATATATCCACCCCTTTGTTCATTGCAGCATTATTTACAATAGCCAAGATTAGGAAGCAACCCAAATGTTCATTAGTAGACGAGTAGATAAAAAAGCTGTAGTACATTTACACAACGAAGAACTACTTAGCCTTTAAAAAGAAAGAAATCTTACCTTTTGCGACAGGGTAGATGGACCTGGAGAGTTCTATGCTATGTGAAATAAGCCAGTCAGAAAATAGACAAATACCATATGATGTTGCTTATATGTGGAATCTAATGAACAAAATAAGCTAACAAACAAAATAGAAAGAGACTCATAGATACAGAGAACAGACTGAAGCTGTCAGAGAGGAGGGGGTTGGGGGACTGGGTGAAAAAAATGAAGAGACTAAGCAAAATAAAACTCATCAGCACAGATAACAGTGTGGTGATTACCAGAGGGAAAGGGGATGAGGAGAGATAGAAGAAGGTAAAGGGGGGATAAATGGTGCTGGAAGCAGACCTGACTCTTGGTGGTAACACACAATACAATATGCAGACGATGTAGTATAGAATTGTACACCTGAAGCCTATATATTTTTATTAACTGATGTCACCCCCAATAAATTCAATAAAAATGTTTTAAATAATAAGTAAGTAAAATAAAACTGAAACAAACCCTGCAAAGGTAACAGTTTTAAGCAAACCTGGGTTCATTTTAAGTCTGGTGTGAAAACCAAAAGTGTGGCGGTTCTGCTCTGCTTCATCTCCTGGAATTTACACTCTGATTTCAACTGTGTGCTGTTTTCACTTATTTAAACCCACATACCAGGGTTAAAATTCAAGGGGAGGAGAGAAAAGCCTATATTAATGAATTTTTAATGACCTAATTTAAACTTTTCTCAATTTAGGCAGCCAAATGTGCATTGTTTTATTTTGTAATCATTAACCACAGCAGTAAACAGCTGTGCAGTGCTCGTTTGGCACTGTTCTGAAGATTTACATATATTAACTCATGGAACCTTCATAAAAGCCCATGAAGGAAGGACTATAATAATCAGCATGATGAAAACAAAGAAACTGAGGCACAGAAAGTTTAAATAATTTGTAAAGGGCTCCACAGCTAGCAAGTAGCAGAGCTGGAATTTAAACCCAGGTGGTCTGGCTTTGGAACCTGTTCTCATTACTCCTATGCTGTATTGCTTGTCCACTTTACAAATAGTATTTCACCTTTGCTGTCCTTCATACTTGAACACTTGGTCTGAGAGTCCCTAGGAGATTGTGTACAAAACCCTTTATTCACAGGGTATGTTAATCTAAACTGCCCTGACAACTAATCCAGAGGCCAGCCAGCAGCCACCATGGACCCCTTCCTTTTCCAATCATCTAATTAAAAACACTGACTGCTGAGAGTTAATAGAACTCATCTGCTGGGGAGGAAGTGGCAAAGATAATGGGGAATAGAGAAGACTCCACCTCCCAGCTGTTCCCTTCCTTCTTTCCTGTAGCGCTAAGGAGTTAATGACTGCCTGTCAGAAAAGGTAAAGGGAAGGGCTAAGGAAGGAGGGCCATGCGGGCACCATTTCACACTAAGAATATATAATTAACCTCTTTCACAGAGGGAAATCTGTCTGAGAGAGGATATATAGCTTGCCCAAGATAATAGGGTCAGAATTTGAACCGCAGTCTGTGTAACACTAAGGGCCAGGCATGCTTTCCACTCTGAAGAAGCAAGCTCAGAAGAGAGAGAACAGTTCTAATGATATCTGTATACCTCACTGATTCTTAACTTTTCTTCTATTAAAAAAATGACATAAAGAGTAATTTTCAACATTGTTTCCTGGTTGGTATTATTACTAAATATTTACTGTTCATTATTTTGATTCATAGCATGCAATATATTGAGAAGTGGCTTTATTAAGTAACCTCTAGGGAACATAAAGTGAGCCAAAAGTAGGGTAGTAATCTGGCAATAATAGCCATATGTTTTATTAACTGCCTACATTGACCTGAATTTGTTTGTTTCCAATTGTCTCTCAATGTGAACATATGTGTTTGGTTGAGATATTTTCATTTAAAATGGCCACTTAAAATTTAAATAGCTATGCTTATTGTCTCCAGCTTAATTTATAATTAGAAAGAGTTGGAAACATTTCTTAAGGAAAAAAACAAGTAAATGAAAAGCATCAATATTTAAATTTAACAAAAGGTCTGCACAGGATTATTGTGGAAATAAATAAGACAATACATTTAAAAAGCATTTAACATGATGCCTGGTGGGTTTTAAATGACCAATAAGTGGTAGAAATTTTAGGGAAACATTATAAAATTCAAATATTAAAAAATTCAAAGCACTACTAACTGCCCATTTATAGCTTTTTATATGTTTTCATAATATTCAACCAATTTCAATGATAAATTTTAACTATTTCATGTAAATAGCAAACTAACAATGCCTTTTGACTTATTTTTATATACAAATACATAAAGCATTTTCAAAAAAATCTTTTTTGACTGTATCTATAAAATAAGTGTTTTGTACTTGTTATTGGTACATTGATTTACCCAGATTCCAAAAGTCGTAACAGATAATTCCAACTAGTCTTCTCAGAATAGTATGACCTCACTTTCTGCACCTTAAAAAATAATTTGAAAGATTTCAAAAACATCTTTCTATTGCCTTTTCCTATTCTGCAAGGGTATGAATCCTCAGAAAATGCTGGTCTGAAAAGTCAAGTTCTGAGCATATCTGCAGGCAAACTTACTCCTGCAATGTAGTCATTGGAACTGTGAGCATCACGGTGACCACTTGCATGCATCACAACCGTAGTGGTTTGTGGGCTGTCGGAAAAGCTCCTGAAGAGAAGAGAACAAGATTCTGTTGCATTTGTGACCTCTAGAGGCCAACATGAATGTAATATATTTTATTCATTCAATGATACCTCAAAAGTACAATCTTCAAGAGTTTAAGATTTATGGGCTTTAGAAAATAGAGCAAATTCAAGGGAAGAGAAGTTCAATTTTAGGTGGATATGTTGCCTTGAACTAACAACCACAAACCACAAATTGAAGTTTTAAATAATAATTTGAAAAAGCCTCAGACTCTTGGAGAACCTTCATGGAAAATGAAAACCTTGCCTGCTTCTCAGTTGAGCTGTCCAGATTAATTACGGACTGTGAGTAATCATCCTATTGAGGATGCACACAGTAAAATGTGTCCATTGGACCTAAGAGTCAAAACTTGATTCTAATGTTTGCTAGCTACATGTTCTGGAAAAACCATTAACCTCTCTGAGCTTCGGTGTCCTCATTTGGAAGTTAAGTAGTTATAATAAATCCTACCCTAACAGTTGTTACTGATAAATTAAATGAGATAGCATAGACTCAGAATTACCTTGAAAACTGCCTAGTACTAAACCTGTAACAAATTTCATTATGATTACATCACTATTTGATCAGATGCTCCATGTTATCTCTAAACGATAATACTTCTTTTGCCACAGTGATAAACCAAAACAAAATATCAGTCAAACAAAGACTTCCCTAAGGTGAGCAAACAGTGTCCACAGCAGAACTGGTGGCACTCTCTCCCTGTGCTGTTCTTGCACAACAGTCCTAAAAACTCTGAGTAGTAGAAGCAAGCATGGAGCAGCAGCAAGTTCACTGCCTGATTAGATTTATTTACCTTTGTCTTAAAAGATGACAGTTAGGATATAACCTCTGAAATGTTAGGGCATTCCTTCATTTTTCAACATGGCCAGAAATGGTACCCACTTATCTTCCCACACACTCTGCTATTGTGTTCAGGAGCTTTCTTTAAGAGACAAACCTTCCAAAGTGGCGCCTTCTACAGTTGATGTGAAGTTTGTATTGATGTATGTTTGTATATCCATCTATCGTACAGGAATGGTCAAATAGAAGATGGCTGAAGTAATGCTTCAGCTCCCTTATCTCTTCTTTATTCCTATAAACCAAAGTCTTATCATGAATACCTCTACAGGACCCTTCTTCCATCCCGCAGAACACTACAAGAGGAATTCACTTGACTACTATAATTATCTCATCTCTAACCTGAATGTCACTCCCAAACCCTTACTCATCAGATCTCTCTCATGCTTCACAAGGATTTTTATTAAATCTTCAACATTCACTTCAAACCTGCTCTACTAAAATCTCTTCTGTTATTCTCAACAAATAAATCTACTTTTATTTTCTAAATAAAAATCAATGCTTTATAAAACAGGAACATTCCAAACTTCTTACCATCTGCTTATAAGTGCATCTATAGTCACAATTTGGTTTCATTTGTCTCTCCTGCCTCAATAAATGAGAATCTCTTCTGCCTGATTGCCACATCATGCCCTGGATCTATATTCAGTCACAGATAAGTTCAACTTAAACCAGTTCAACTGCAAATGAAGGAAAACACAAAATAATAGTGGCTTAAATAACATAGAAACCAATTTCTTGTTTTCTGAAATTAAGACCTTACATTAGCAAATCAGAGCTAATATAATGCCTCCACAATCAGCAGAGATATGGCTCCTTTTGATGTGTTCTCTCCATTATCCTCAACATATGGTTTCTGCCACATGGTCCAAGATGACTACTGAAGCTTCAGCCCATGTGGACGCATTCCAGTCAACGCACAATGCAGCAACTTTCCTCCCACTGGCCGCAACCTAATCACAAGGCCCACCTTGCTGCAAAGGAAGCTAGGAAATGTATGCTTAATATGCACAATTATGAACCCAGCTAAAAAATCAAGGGGAGCAAAGAGAGGGATAATGGACATTGAGGGGGAAGTAACAGTCCTACCATACAGTCCTATGAGGCCTTCTCAAGATCTTCATTATGTTCAGTTTCTTTTCCCTGTAGCTTTAATTTCCCCTCTCTAGTCACTCTTCCCCTTAGCTATTCAAACATCTTCCTGAACTGTGTCTCAAACTACTGCTCTGTGTCTCTCCTTCTTCTCAACACCAAGTTTTTTGAAGATTTTACTCATTATCCTTACCTCCTTGCAGCACTCCCTTCACAGGCCACTGCAACCTGACATCTGCCCCTGTTGTGCATTAAATTGTGCCCCCTCACCCCAACAAATGTTGAAATCCTAACCCTCAGTACTTGTGAATGTTATCTTATTTGGAAACAGGGTCTTTGCAGATGAATTCAAGTTAAAGTGAGACCATACAAAACTAGGATAGGCCCTAAATCCTATAACTGATGTCCTTATAAGAAGGCCACGTGAAAACCCAGTGACACTGAGACGCACTTAGTGAACACAAATGAGGATGGAAGCAGAGATTAGAGAGTTGCATCAACAAGCCAAGGAACTCCAAGGATGCTGGCAACCAGCAAAAGCTAGGAAAAGGCAATGAAGGGTCCTCTCTTGGAGTCTGCATGACTCTGTGGATGCCTTGATTTCAGACTTCTACCCTCCAGAGTTATGTTTATTCCCTCCAGTGAGAGGATAAATATCTGGTTTTTTAAGCCATTAATTTTGTGGTACTTTATTATGGTAGCCCAGGCAACCTAATGCAGCCCCAACCATGCCACCAAAACAGCCCTTACAAATGCCACCATGGTCTCAGTCACTAAATCTAGAGGGCAATTTTCAAGACTCATTTACTTTCTCTCTATATACAGCATTTCAAAAAATTATTTATTCCCTGCCATTAAAATCCTTTTACCCTTGACTTTGGGTCACCATTCTCTATGGTTTTCTCATATCTCTCAGGCTACTCTATCTGAAACTTCTTTTCAAAACTTATTTGTTTCATATCCTAAATATTCTTGTTACCTATGTCCAACTTAATGTGTTAACTGAGCTAAAACATATTTACTCCCCATTTCCTGCTCCCAAATCCCCAGTGAAATCAATAGAACAATATAACATTTTTAAACCTATCTAGTTCATTTACGTATTCAGCAAACATTGTCTGTTACAATACGTTTCAAACACTGTGCCAGTAGTTAAGACACAGAGATGAGCAAGGGCGACTCAATTCCTGACTTCACAGAGCATTCATCCTTCTGGAGATATAAAAAATTAACAAAGAAATACATGAGATGGTTATAAGTATGATATTATATGGCATAAACGAAACAGATAGCATGATGAGATAGAGCTGGAATCAGCACATTTTTCTGTAAAAGGTGATACAGTAAATATTTTAGGCTATGCAGGCCATATAGTCTCTACTGCAACTACTCAACCTAGCTATTACAACACAAAAACAGCCATAGACAATACACCAGTGAATGGGTATGGCTGTGTTTCAATCAGATTTAATTTATAAAAACAGGCAGTGGGTCAGATTTAACTTGTGGGACACAGTTTGTCAACCAGTCCTTGAGAGAGAGAAGAATTGGGGCAGATTACTGTTTTATTTATTTATTTTTTATCCTCACCTGAGGACATGCCTATTGATTTTAGAGAGAAGAGGACAGGAAAGAGAAAGGGATGGAAAAGTAGATGTGAAAGAGAGAATCAATCGATTGCCTCATACACATGCCCCTAACTGGGACCAAACCCATAGCCCAGGCATGTACCCTGACTGGGAATTGAACCCACCACCCTTAGGTTTTACAGGATGACACTCCAGCAGAGCCTCACTGGCCAGGACATGGGGCAGATCACTTTAGATATAAAGGTCAATATCAGCCTCCTTGAAAAGGCGACATTTGAACTGATATCTGAAGGGGATAAGGAGCCATACCTAACTCCCTCATCACACCAGCTTTGGAATTAACAATGAAAACAACAACAAAAAAATGCTTTATTCTTCCTTTGTTAGAATTTGAAAGATTTGAATGATAATCCACATAATCCACAAAATTCCTAACTCCAGATGTTGGGGAAACATCAATCCCTATATCTCCAGTGTGGGAATTTGCAGAACAAGAAAGATCACTCAATTTAAGACCATATTCAAGTTTTAAAGAGAGCTAAGGATATGAAACACTAGATTAAAATTTCTCTTTAAACAGACCTACTGAAAGAAACTGGAAAAAACATTACAAAATCTTTTATCTGTATTTCAAACAAGAGTAAACCTATACTGCATATCTGAATGAAAACTATTATAAAGTATACAAATATTGTTTTATTCAAAATTATTTTTCCATAGCAGCATCAAATTATACAACAGGTTATTGTAGAAAATTGAATCAGTAAATTTGTTTTTTTAAGGATGCAAAAAGTAACAGATACGAAGAACAAACCAAGAGGTAGAAATACTTATAATAGGAACTCTATGCAAAAATAAAACATATAAAGCAAGAAATCATTAGAAATTGGAATAAGTTTGCCTTTAGATGAGAATTTGCTCTTCAGCCCAAATGAATTAATGAGTGCCAGGTCAAATTTATATAAACCTAGATATATTTACTGATGAAATTGCTGGATTTGAAGTCTTTCAGAAAGAAAGCTACACATATGCAGACCAGACTAGGGCACAAAAGGTGCAGAGAGAAAATGCACAAAGAGAAAAATGTTTAGAAAGTGGTCTCCTCCACAACACTGAATGCTTTATGCGCTTTCAAAGACAAAGACTGTGATCCAGGGATTCTGAATTCATTCGAACTATCATTTACATCTAAGAGCAAAAAGGTCTTACAGAGATTCAGGAAGTGTATCGCTTCTACAACTAATCACTCTAAGAAGTACCTACTCTGATCAACTGAGACTTGAGTCAAGTTATTTTAAGGAAGAAAAAATATATCAAAAAAGTTTATGAACAATTGTGACAGGTTTTCATATATGGCAACATCATCTCCATTCCCACAAACCCTTCAGTGATGCAAACCTTTGCTTGCCCTCCAGGGAAGAGGTAGAACTTACCTCTCCACCTTCACACATCTAGGGTTTAAACCTGTGACTGCTTTAGCCAAAAGAATATTGCGCATGTGACACTATGCTAGTTCCAGACACAGCTCTTTGCTGACCTGGCAGCTTCTGCTTCCTTTTTCTTGAAACTCTAAGCTGCAGGTAGGAATGACCACCAGGTCTGCTAGAGAGAGGGGCCACATGGAGGAGAATGAAGCACCTCAGGCGTCTAGCCCAGTTGATCTTTCATACGGCTCCAGCCTTAGCCTCCATCTAACTATAAACACGTGAGAGACCCCAAGTGAAAGCCACGCTATGACCCCGGGCCACCCAAGAGGAAAAACTATGAAAAGTAACAAGGAATTCACATTTTTCAAACACAAAATTTGGGAATGGTTTGTTATATAACAATCAATCCTGAAAAAATGGAGTGAAACATAATGTATTACCTAATTGTTGTTAATACTACCATAAAACTGTCCAATGTAAAGAAAAAATCTTAAAAGATACAATATGATACAAGATGCTAAAAACATTTAGTAACAATATTCTAGATCAAAAATTCCAGATTCTTTTGACAAAAGCTCAAAAGTGGAAAGAGATAGAAGAAAGAATTGAAAGTATAATTTATTTCTCAACTTATATGGAGAGTGAAAATAGTTAATATTTCGTTCTTGACATTGATAAAGAAATTAATATGCATTTCATTTTCAAAAGAAAAGTAATTTGTTTCTGATTTTAAAAATTAGTAAATACTAATTTAAAAGGCTTTTGTGATACAGAAAGGTATAAAGAAAATAAATAATCATGTTAGCAATCTAATTTTCTAGAGATACTAGCAATGTCCATTTTATGCATGATCTTAATTTCTATAGGTATAATAACTAAGATGTTAAATGGCCTATTGAAAAATGGCTTCACAGACTATCAGAGGAGAGAAGGGTTGGGGGACTGGATGAAAGAAGGTGAAGGGATTAAGAAAAATAAACTATATATATATACATACACACAGATATATATAGATAAATATTTCAGAAGGTATCCATCCATGTAAAATGAAAAATAGAGACATTTATTGAAGGAGACACAAGATACAAAAAACATTGTACATAGGACAATGATGCCTCAGTCCCCTTCAAAGAAGGCACCTTGGGACCTTACACAGTTCTCCCAATCACCATCAGCTGCCCCATTGTATTTTTCTGAATCTCACAATGGTCTGAAATCTCTTCCCTTTCAAAGGTGATTTTAGTTTGGGAAAAGCCAGAAGTTGCAGGGCACCAAATCTGGGCTGTAGGGGGGCTGAGTCACCTGGGTGATTTGATATTTGGACAAAAATCTCTGCCAGAGACATGATGCATGAGTGGGCACATTGTCATGATGAAGCTGCCAATCACCAGTTGCCCATAGCAACAGCCTTCTGATCATAGGAATAGTTTCTGTGGAGGAATGTTCAAGCTTAACGCAAAATTTGATGCCGACATTGTTCTACTTGCTCAGTCATTTTGAATGAGACTGACACACAATACACATTCTCACTCAATGGCACCTACCACCCCCACTGACTAGTACAGTGAAGTCATCATTGTTCACTCATGCAAATTTCAGTCCACTTTCCTTGGCTGCCAGATTACATCAATGTTGCACAGACTGTTCTCATTATATTAAAAATGGCTGGACTTTTTCCAGACAGGTCTCCTAACATAGATTTGGGCAACAGTGTGGTAGTAGCCAGAGGGAATGTGGGGGGTAGGTGGAGGTGGGCAAAGGGGGCAAATGGAGATGAAAAGAGAATTTGCTTGGGGTGAGAGGCACATTATACTGTGTGCAGATGATGTTTTGTTGAGTTGTACACTGGAAACCGGTATGGTTTTATTAACCATCACCCCATTAAATTTAATAAAAAGAATACATAAAATCTCAAAAAAACTGGTTTCACAAATACTTCATTTCTAATTAAAGAAATTCTCAACCTGGTAGTATCATTCTAAAGCATAGTCATCCACATAATTGCTACACCTCTCAAAAGTAAATGATCTCTTCACTTTCCACATTGAACAAGATTCTTACATAATCGGATAGCAAGCTATGACACTACATGTGAGAGTTTGGCAAACTCTCAAACTGTGACAGATAACAATATGGTTTAAATGCAGCACAAATTCAGAGCACTTTCAAGTACAATGTTTCATACTAAATAGATCCTATTATGCCAATAAGCTGTTCTTGTTTGATAGTGATGTAAGAAGATAGCTCTATTCATTAACATTCTAATTGGGCATGACCTTAAATTTAAGAACTATTCACTAAAATATTGTTTCCCAAGTGTTTGTCCAATGAGTTGCTTTAAGAGTAAAAGAAGTCAGCATTCAATAATTTCAGAAAATTCTATCATAAACAATACTAAAAAGATAATTCTCATTCAGGTTTCCTCATTCCACTGTACAAGATTTCCACAGGGGGAAACATCCCATAGCCTTGGCAGTATTTAATAGTATCCAACTTTTTAACTGTTGCCATTCTCATATGTAAAGTGTTGATTTGCAACTGTCCAAATTGAGCTTCTTCTCATATATGCTTTTAAGTTATTTCACTTTCCCTCCTTCTATGAATCATCATTTTCTTTGTTTATTCTTCTATTGGATTGCCTGACTTTTTTGTTGCTGTTGTTAGATTGTAGGATTTCCTTGTATTTTAATCTTTTATTGGTAGTTTTCATCCCAAGTATCTTCTCCCATTTTTTCTGAGAAGTTGTTAATTTTGATGTCATCAATTATACCATTTTTTTCCTTATGGCCTGTGCCTTTTTTTAACCTCATTTAAGAAATCCTTTCCCACCTTGCTGTTACAAAGACATCCTCCATCATTACTGTATAACAGCTTTATAGTTCGGTCTTTTCTATGTCTGTTCCAATGGGAGGTTTTTACTACTTTGTGGTATGAGTTTTGGCCCTGTTTTTTTCCTCCAAATATTTTGCCAATTTTCACAATTCTGTCTATTAAATAATCTACCATTTCTTCAATGATTGACCAATAATTCTCCAAGCTCCCATATACACATGGATTTGTCTTAGGTTCTATTCTATTCTATTCTATTCTGTTCTATTCTATTCTATTAGGTACTATGTCTATTTAGCATTCATAGTACCAGTATCACACTGAATTACTATAGCTTGATGACATAAATTAATATCTAATAAGATATTTCCCCATATTGTTCTTTTTAGAAATTATTTTAGCTATGTGTGTATCTGCATGTGCCCATTTCACTTTTTTGGTTTTTTAATATATTCGTTTATTTGTCTTTTGTTTCTTATAATTGAGGTATAATTGACATACATTTTATTAGTTTCATGTGCTCTGCATGGTTTGGTATTTAATTATATGTCTTTTTATTTTAACTACATTAAACTATGTTTTAATTTGGGAAAAATTTACATCTTTACAATATTAAGTCTTCCATCCGTAAGTGCACTCTTTCTTTCTTCCTAGTCAGGTCTTTTTTTATGTCCTTTAATAATGTTTTAAAATATTCTTCATAGACACTTCTCATTTTTAAGTCAGTTCCTAGGTACTTTATTTCCTTTAGCTATTTTACATATCATATTACAGTGTATTACATTTTATGTATTAACTGACAATTGGTACAAAAGAATTCTATTGATTTTTACTGGTTGGTTTGTGTTCAAGCAACAAAGCTGAACTCTTCTTTTTTGCTTTAGTAGTTCATCTGTTGATTCTCTTGGGTCTGCTCTATAAATAATTAAATCATCCTCACTTACTAACCATTTTGTCTCTTCCCTCATAGTCTTATCCTTTATTTCTTTTACTTCTCATATGTCATTGGCCAGGACATCCAGTCCTCTGCAGGACAGGGAGGGTCATAGTGCACACCCTCATTTGTTACTGACCTGAAAGGGAAGGAGTCTAAGGTTACTCCATTAAGTATGATGTTTGAACATTTTTACCAGATCTTCCACTTAGACAATACAATGCTAATGGTGTGTTTATTAACAAAGAAACTGAAAACCTCATTTTGAGAGAAGGAATTTCTCGCCAGTATAACACTAAGCTCCAAACTAAACTAAAAGTTTGAACACGTTTTCTTCACTTAAAATAGTTTTAATTGTGTTTTTACTTCCCACATTTGCTCATTTCCCTTTGCCAAATCTTGACCCTGGGAATAGAGTGTAACAGTATTTATTAGTAGCCATCTGTAAAAGGATTAGAATAATTTATGGCTTCAACTATACTTAAGTTCTGTACCACTGTATATAAAGTTTGTAACTAATGGAATGGTTTTTACTCTCAAATCTTCAGTTTTTACATTCAGACTTTCATGCAAAATCAGTGTTTGAATCCTATCTCTACCTGGGAACTAACTAGCTATGTGACTGTAGGCAAGTTACTTAATCTCACTAAATTTACTTTCTCCTTCTGTGAAGTGTGAATTATATACATTTCAGCTCACAGGATTGTTGTAATGGGAACAATAACAATACTTAACTCAATATTGTGGTGAAAAATTTTATGTTCTAGTGATCACAACACTTACATAAAGCTATTGTTATTATTGCACAAACATTGTATTTAAACCTCACAAAAACTCTATGAGGCAGATAAATCCTATGTGCACATGTATTTTTTACTTAACAGATAAGGAAAGTGAAGTTGATATTATAGACAGGGCTAAGATACAGAGGCATACAATGACATATTCTTATCAGGTGTTAAAATTCTGAACTACTTTCATAAGGATTTACTGCCCAAGCACCCCAAGTTTCACTAACCCCTCCCCCAACCCTGACTCACCCGCTTCTCCCCTGGGACCCATAAACCTCTCTAAGGTGCAGCAACTGAAAGGCTCACAGCTGCCTAGCAGAAGGGCTCGAAGGCAGACTGGTGGGTGACCATGAGTTTCAGATTATTAAATATTTTAAGATCATCTCTGTTTATCATATCTGTCAAATATAAAATTTATACACAAGCCTTCATGACATTATGTTCTAATTTACATTATGGACTAAATAATGAGGAAATCAAAAGGCTGTAGTTTCAATGTATAAGCTGCTAATAAGTAATAAGTAGAATCCAGAAGGAAGAGAATGTCAATAGTGTCTGCCTATGGGGAGAATTAGTTAACCAAATAGTGTTTCAAATCTCAATATAGTTAAGGATGAACATTAATTTTTTAAAAATGCATGTGCCATATCTGTTATTATAAGATCATTTTGTATTTTGCAGCAGAATTGAATGTTTTACTTCTAATGTAACAACATTAAAATCTTCAAAATTACAGAAAAGGAAAAACAGTCACTTATAAGTCCACTGCCTAGTACAACCACTGTATCTTTTTTAAAAATGAATGTATCGTGACAAATATGAAGTTATATTGCCTTCATGTCGAAGCCTTAGACACATCCTACAAAGGCAGTCAGAGTCATAGTGATAGACACTTGTTTCATTGCCCCTCTTGATTTTGAAAAGTGTTGCATTTTCAGCATGAAATTTAAGAGAGATTCTGGAATAGAAAAATAAAGATTAAAAAACACCATATTTCCATGTCTAAAACTCCCAATACCAAAAGTTTTAAATAGAAATTACCTGTACAAGAAAGTAGCTACAACAAATTCAAAGACCCTTATTTGTTATGACGAGCAGCACTGTCCAACCTCTTGTGGATTTCCTGTCATTTTCATAAGGAAATGATAGCCTTTGTATCATACAAGTGGAATTTAAAACTATGTTATCTCAGCTCTGGTGGGGTGGTTAGAGCATAGTCCTTGGACATCAAGGCTGAGGGTTGGGTCCCTAGCCAGCACACATACAAGAATGAGCCAATAAATGAAAAAATAAGTGGAACAATAAATTGATGTTTTTCTCTCTCTTCCTTCCTCTCTCTCTAAAATTGATAAATAAAATTTAAAAATTAAAACTAAGTTATCTCATTAAATAAAACTCCTATTACATCATTTTTAAAGAGTTTATAAAGGTAATTAAAAAAGATAATAAATGTTCACAGGTGAACTTAAGTGTACCACTAATTTGGGTTCCAAAAGTCTATGAGCTTGGAACTTGTAAAACTTGAACTCAAATATTTTTCCCATTGTAAGACTTTTCTACTTTATTTTCTGTTTCCTTGCACATATGCAATCTCCTACTTGAAATTATAAATCCTTTGAAATCAAGGCCCACATCAAAGTTCATATATTGCCTCATGGGATCTAGCACACTCTACTATAGATGGCACACATCAACCACAAAATAAATGAACATTTGAATTAATTAACAAACATACTAGCAAAAGAAACTGATTGTTGATAATAAACTTTCTAGGCCAGCCCAACTTGATTCTGCAATTCAATTCAATAAATACTTATTAATCTACTCTGAGCCAGGCACTTTAACCATACAAAAGTACAAGACCTACAGTATAATACCAAATAATCTAATCAGAATTCACTATGGGTTTATTTTTTAATGCATTTTAAGTTCCCATTTCTTGAATCAGAAAAAACATCCTTGTTAATAACTTATTTCATATTAATATTTTCATAAAAGAAGGCAACTCTTCAGAAAATACACATCTCTCTCTCTCTCTCTCTCTCTCTCACACACACACACACACACACACACACACACACGAAACTATGGCAAAAATTTATCAAACAAAAGGGCACCTATTGGTTAATCATATCTAAATTCACTGATTAGCTTACTGTTCAGATATCCATATATTTGTCCATAACCTCATTCTCAATAAATAAAAGATAGCTCCCAATCATATTTAAAAATAGGGGGGAAATCTCTTTCAAGGAATTTAATGCTCTCTTTCACCTACTTCCAAGAAAAACTAAAAACAGTTTATAATAACAAGCAGTTGTCAACCAACCCAATCAGGGGCATAACTAAGCTACAAGACCACGTGGTCAGCCATCTGAAATGTTGTTGACAAATCTCCCATTCAAACAGGTTACAATGTCATCATTAACAAGTCATCAGTCAATCTGTTGAAAGTCATTCACTATATATAATTTCCTCTCTGAAAGCATGAGGGTTTGTGTTAGACAGCTCTGAGAAATCTGAAAAATATTTAAGATGGAGTATGACATGGTGCATAATTTCCCACCTGCAGTTTTATACTATCAGACTAGCACACATGGTATTCTCATCAATACCATCAGAGCTTCCATGGACATGTCATAAGTAACATAAGGTTCTATGGTTGCAATTTGCTTGCAGTCACGTCAAAAAGAAATTTCATGGTAGCTGCCTAGTTCCAGGAGTCATTTACTCTTATTAGAAAACCAAAGCCAGCAATGACATGAGCAGAGCTTACAATCACCGCTTGGGAGAAACTGAGAATTGGGATGTCACTTGGCTGATGGTTAGTTGATATCTGGGTGGAAATTAGCCTAGACCTGGCTTATCCAAGGCATCTTTTGATTTTTTTTTCCAGCTAAAGCCTCATTTTTAAGGTGATTTTTTACAGAGAAACTCCCCTGCTCTCTCTAAAAGTTGAGGGATGTTTAAACACATGGCTGGTTTGTTCATGTGGAATGACAAAACTTTTAAGAAACTTTTATTTGGTGTTGTAAGGATTTGAGATATTTTTCTTGGGTTTCTAGTTCTATAATCTGTTTCCTGTGAAGCTCACCATGGCCAATTTTCTTGTGAGAGAAACTCAATTTCATGGTCTAACAAAGCCCAAGAATCTAATTGAAGTCCAAAGTAAGCAGTCATCATAAAAAATATTAATAGATCTTAGCCATTTCAAAATTATCACTGATATAATTTGGTGACCACTTTTATAATAGCCACCAGTTTACTAGTTGTATTGCTAGAAATATTATTAATGCAATTGTTCATAAACTTTTTAAAAACTCTAAAAAGTATTTTTATGTTAAAATAACTTACATACAAAATAGATATTTACCATTATCATATGCGTTAAAGGGTTTCAAGATGGCTTCCAGGGCAGCAATGTTAGTGTTTTTCCTCTTCACAGATTGCTCCTTCCCAATGTCCTTTGCTGGTTCCTCTTCAACTTCCTGGTCTCTTAACACTTCATGCAAGTACTGCAGCACTCCACCTTCAGGCTTCTCTACATACATTGATCTCTTCAACTTTCAGGGCTTTAAAGACCGTCAAAATGCTGAGGATGTCCAAGTTTATATCACTAGTTCTAAACTCCAAACACATATATTCAACCACTTACTTGACATCTCCACTTGGTCATCTAATATACATCTCATGGTTCACATGTCCAAAATTAAGTGTCTGATATCCTAACCTCCCCAACGTGTTCCCCTCACTCTTCCCTTCTCAGTTAATAGCAACTTCTAGTTGTTCAGGTAAAGTGGGCTCATCTCTGATTCTCATTCTTCTTCTTCGCATTCTACATCCAATTCATTAGAAGATTTTGTTGGCTTCATCATCAAAAATGTAGGCAGTGGAGTACTACTTAGCAATTAAAAAGAGTACACATGCACAGAGATGAGTTTCAAAATGTTACTTTGAGCCAGAGACATTAGACACAAAGTGTATATATAGGATAATTCCATTTATGTGAAGTTCAAGAGCATACCAACCTAATTTATAGTGATAGAGATTAGAATAATCATTAGCTCTGGGAAGTTGGTGAGGGTATTGACTGAAAGGGCACTGTGGAGTATGAGGAGAATTAAAGCATTCCATAGTCTGATCTGGGTGGTAGCTATAAGGATGTATATACACGTAAAAATCCACCAAACTATTTACTTAATATTTATGACTTTTATTGTATGTAAGTCATACCTCAAATAAGTATTCATATGTGTGTAATATGCAATGCTAGTGTCTTGGAGGGGTCAAAAAGCTAGAGTATTCATTCACAAAATACTCTTTGAAAATATTAAGCACAGGACTCACAGGCCTTCCCCTCTTACTATCAAAATTAAGTCAAAAGAGGGGTGAGGTTATCTAGGAATTTTATCTATGAATTTGACTAGTCTAGGTACCCCATGTAAGTGGAATCATGCAATGTTTATTCTTTTGTGACTGACTTATTTCACTTAGTATAATGTCCTCAAGCTTCATCCATATTACAGAACCTCCTTCTTTTTAGGCTGAATAATATTCCATTGTATATATATACTACAGTTTGCTCCTCTGTGTACCCATCGATGAACACTTGTGTTGCTTCCACTTTTAACTATGGTGAATACTGCTGCTATGAACGTGGGTGTGCAAATATCGGTCCCAGTCCCTGCCTCTTATTTCCTTTAGATATATACCCAAAATGGGATTGCTGAATCATATGGTAATTTTATGCTTTTTTTTTTTTTGAGGAACTGTCATAATGTTTTGTAGGGCAGCTCTACCATTTTACATTTCCACCCATGATGCACAATTTCTCCATATTCATGTCAACATTTAATATTATTTTGTCATTTTTTAAATAATAACTATCATAATGTGTAATATCTTGCATGTGTGTTTTCAATCCTCACCCAAAGGATATGTCCATTGATTTTAGAGACAAGGGAAGGGAATGGAGAGAGAGAGAGAAATGTCAATATGAGAGAGAAACTTGGATCGGTTAACTGCCACACAAGCACTGCCCTGACTGGGGATCAAACCCTCAACCTAGGTATGTGACCTGATGGGGACCAAACCTGCAACCATTTGGTGTACAGGATGACACTCCAACCAACTTAGCTACCTGGCCAGGACACTTTGTTATGGCTCTGATTTGCGTTTCTCTAATGATTAGTAATGTTGAACATCTTCTCACGTGTTTTATTGGCCATTTCTTTATCTTGCTTGGAGAAATTGTATACTCAGGTTCTTTCCCCCTTTTTAATTGGGTCGTAGTGTTGTTGTTGAGTTGTAATTCTTCAAGTATTCGGGATTATCAGTCCCTAATCAGATATATTATTTGCAAATATTTTCTTCCATTCCATAAATTGCCTTTTTACTCTTTTGATAGTGTCCTTTGATGCACAAAAGTTTTTCATTTTAATAAAGTCTTCTGTGCCTTTGATGTCATATCCAAGAACTCATTGCCAAATTCCATAGCATGAAGACTTTGTCCTATGTTTTCTTCTAAGAATTTTATATTTTTAGCAATTACTTTTAAGTCATTTCAAATTAATTTTTATATTTGGTAACTATGCCAAAATTTTTAACAAAAAGAAGGTAATCTATTTTAAAAACCTACAATAGACTTGAGAATTTCCTCCCTCTGGTCTGACCAAGTTGCAAAGCTGAGAAAAGCATGACTCCTCCCCATCCCGCCCCAGGGTCCTCACATCCGCACCCACTGATGTGCACCCAGATCTACTGTCCCTCTGCCTTTCTCTCCCCAATGAACATAACAAATATATTTCTGAACCTGTAAACGGAATCAAGTCTGTTATCCAGAAAAATGTGTAATTCTTATCTATCATTTGTCTTGTTGAACTTCAACTACGAATATTAATTAATTTCATCATTTAGTGGCATGTTAAGCACCCATATGTATTTGGGATTTTGTATAATTTTAAAGATCCGTTTGTTACTAATATCAACATGGACAAACCTAGACTTGTAGCAGGAAAAAAACAAAAAGCAAACACTAGGCAACCTGAGAATTTTTTTCTCATAGTTAAATAATTAGGATTGCTCAATAGCAGGACCAGAAGAACGAATGCAAATAATTCAATTTAACTAAATTTAAAACATAGGCAGTTATCTGAAACAGAGGGGGCAACGGGGAGTTGGGTACATTTAGCCAAATTAGAAAGTGTATGTGGTGCAGTACCCACAGGATGGGGACCTTGGGTGGGAAGGCTAAGACCCTTGGGGGCTAAGGAAGGCATTCAGGGAACATCCCTGAGACAAAGGTAGAACCCCAGCACAGCCACTAAGAGTCCACGACACAGAGCTTTAGCTGTAGTCAGGACAGCCTCTTGTCCAAGGCTGTAAAACAACCTACTGCCTAATGAAGGCAGTCGCTGTGTCCTGAAGGATATAGTCTGCCAAGTGTCCTCCAGTGTCCAAACGCTGTCATTGCATGTTAAAAACAGAAACCTTTCTCACTTCATAAGATCAAAGAGCAGTTTTCTCTTACCATAGCCTGATACTTGGTAGTCAGCCTGGTGGTTATCATTTCTCAAGTTTCCACATGGTTTTCCACTTAATCTTTTTTATTGAGGTATAATTGACATATAACATTATATTAGTTTCAGGCATAGAATGTAATGATTCGATGTATGTATTGCAAAATGATCACCCCAGTTAAGTCTAATTAACATTCATTTCTTTTATTTTAATCATTGCTCAAGTACAGTTTTCTGCCTTTTACTCCCATTCCAGCCCACCCACCCAACCCTCACCACTTCCCTCCCATTACCATCCCCCCTAGTTTTTGTCCATGTGTCCTCTAAATTTGTTCCTGTAAACCCTTCCCATTCTCCCCTGAAATTCCCTCTTCTCTCCCCTCTGGTCACTGTCAGCCTGTCCTCTATTTCAGCGTCTTTGATTATATTTTGTTTGTTTCTTTGTTTTGTTGTTTGGGTTCCTGTTAAAGATGAGATCATATGGTATTTGTCTTTCACCACCTGGCTTATTTCGCTTAGCATGATGCTTTCCAGTTCCATCCACGCTGTTGGAAAGGGTAGGAGCTCCTTCTTTCTTTCTGCTGCATAGAATTCCATTGTGTAAATGTACCATAGTTTTTTGATCCATTCATTTACTGATGGTTATCTAGGTTGCTTCTAGCACCTAGCTATTGTAAATTGTGCTGCTATGAACATTGGGGTGCAAAGGCTCTTTTGTATTGGTGTTTTAGTGTTCTTAGGATATAGTCCCAGCAGTGGAATTGCAGGGTCAAAAGGCAGATCCATTTTTAGTTTTCTGAGGAAATTCCATACTGTTTTCCATAGTGGTTGTACCAGTCTGCATTCCCACCAACAGTGCACTAGGGTCCCCTTTTCTCCACAACCTCTCCAACATTTGTTTGTTGCTTTGTTTATGATGTCCATTCTGACTGGTGTGAAGTGGTATCTCATTGTGGTTTTAATTTGCATCTCTCTGATAGCTAGTGATATTGAACATCATTTCATGTGTCTTTGGATCCTCTGTATGTCCTCCTTGGAGAAGTGTCTGTTCAAGTCCTCCGCCCATTTTTTAATTGGGTTGCTTGTCTTCTTAGAGTGGACTCGAGTAAGTTCTTTATATATTTTGGAGATTAAACCTTTGTCTGAAGTATCATTGGCAAATATGTTTTCCCATACAGTTGGTTCTCTTTTTATTTTGATACTGTTTTCTTTAGCTGTGCAGAAGCTTTTTATTTTGATGAGGTGCCATTTGTTTACTCTTTCCTTTATGTCCCTTGCTCTAGGGGACATGTCAGTAAAAAAGTTTCTGCATGAAGTATCTGAGATTTTCCTACCTACATTCTCCTCTAGGGCTTTAATGGTGTCACGGTTTATATTAAATTTATTTTTGTGTAAGGTGTAAGTTGGTGCTCTAGTTTCACTTTTTTGCATGTAGCTGTCCAGCTCCTCCAACATCATTTGTTGAAGAGGCTATTTTTATCCCATTTTATGTTGCTGCTTCCTTTGTCAAATATTAATTAACTGTAGAGACTTGGATTTATTTCTGGGCTCTCTGTTCTGTTCCATTGGTCCATGTGCCTTTTTTATGACAGTACCAGGCTGTTTTGATTACAGTGGTCTTGTGTGGTATAGTTTAGTGTCAAGTATTGTGATCCCTCCTACTTTACTCTTCTTTCTCAAAATTGCAACAGCTATCATTTATGGTTCCATATAAATTTTTGAAGTGTTTGTTCTACGTCTGTGAAATAAGCCATTGGTACTTTAATAGGAATTGCATTGAATGTGTAAATTGCTTTGGGTAGCATGGACATTTTGATGATATTAATTCTTCTAATCCATGAACACGGTATATGTTTCCATTTGTTTGTGTCTCCCTTGATTTCTTTCTTCAGCGTTGTGTAGTTTTCTGAATACAGATCTTTTACCTCTTTGGTTAGGTTTATTCCTAGATATTTTATTTTTCTTTTTACTATTTCAAATGGGATTTTTTCCTTGATTTCTGCTTCTGCTGATTGGTGGTGTGCAGAAATGCCTTTGATTTCTGGATATTGACTTTGTATCCCACTGTTTTGCCAAATTCATTTATTAAGTCAATCAGCTTTTTGGCTGAGTCTATAGAATTTTGTTTGTACATTATCATGTCTTCTGTAAACAGTGACAGTTTTGTTTCCTCCTTTCCAATTTGGATGGCTTTTATTTCCTTTTCTTGTCTGATTGCTGTGGCTAAAACTTCCAGTACTATATTGAATAGAAGTGGTGAAAGTGGACATCCTTGTCTTGTTCCTGATCTTAGTGGAAAAGATTTTAATTTTTGCCCATTGAGTATGATGTTGGCTGTAGGTGTCTCATATATGGCCTTTATTATGTTGAAGAATGCTCCCTCTATTCCCACTTTGCGGAGTGTTTTTATCATAAATGAGTGCTGTACCTTATCAAATGCTTTTTCTGCATCTATTGATACAATCATGTGGTTTTTGTCTTTGCTCTTGTTTATGTGATGTATTACATTTACTGATTTGCGAATATTGTACAATCCTTGCATACCTGGAATGAATCCCACTTGGTCATGGTGTATGATCTTTTTAATGTATTGTTGGATGCAGTTTGCCAGTATTTTGTTGAGGATTTTAACATCAATGTTCATCAGCAATATTGGCCTGAAGTTTTCTTTCTTTGTTGTGTCTTTATCTGGCTTTGGAATTAGGATGATGTTGGCCTCATAAAAAGAGTTTGGGAGACTCCCATCTTTTTGGATTTTTTGGAATAGTCTGTGAAGGATGGGGGTTAGCTCTTCCTTAAATGCTTTGTAGAATTCTCCTGTGAAACCATCTGGTCTAGGGCTTTTGTGTGTCGGGAGTTTTTTGATTACTGCTTCAATTTCTTTTGCTGTTATTGGTCTGTTCGGGCATTCTGCTTCTTTTTCATTGAGTTTTGGAAGATTATATTTTTCTAGAAATTTGTCCATTTCACCTAGGTTTTCAAACTTCTTGGCATACAGTTCTTCATAGTAATTTCTTACAATCCGTTGTATTTCTGTGGTATCAGTTGTAATCCCTCCTCTTTCATTTCTGATTGTGTTTATTTGGGCCCTCTCTCTTTTTTTCTTGATGAGTCTGCTTAAAGGCTTGTCAATTTTGTTATCTTTCCAAAGAACCAGTTCCTGGATTCATTGATCCTTAGAACTGTTCTTCTAGTCTCTATGTCATTTAATTCTGCTCTGATCTTGGTTATTTCCTTCCTTCTACTTGCTCTAGGCTGTCTTTGTTGTTGTTCCTCAAGTTCTTGTAGGCATAGGGTCAGATTGTTTGTTTGAAATGTTTCTATCTTTTTTAGGTAGGCCTGTATCGCTATGAACTTCCCTCTCAGGGCTGCCTTGGCTGTGTCCCGTAAGTTTTAGGTTGTCGTGAGTTCATTTTCATTTGTTTCCAGAAACATTTTGATTTCTTCCCTAATTTCATTCTTGACCCATTCATTGTTAATAGCATGCTATTTAATCTCAATGATTTTGAGTGTTTTTGGCTTTTTTCCTTGGGGTTGGTTTCTAGTTTCAGTCCCTTGTGATCCAAGAAAATGCTTGGTATGATTTCAATTTTCTTGAAATTGTTGAGTCTTGTTTTGTGTCCTATCATGTGGTCAGTCTTTAAAAATGTTCCATGTACATTTGAAAAGAATGTGTATTTAGCTTCTTTGGGATGGAGGGCTCTGTATATATCAGTTAAGCCCATTTCATCTAGGGTATTGTTCAATGCCACAATATCTTTGTTGATATTTTGTTTGGAAGATCTGTCCACTTTTTACAGTGGGGTGTTAAAATCCCCCACTATAATTGTGTTGCTGTCAATATCTTTCTTGAAGACCTCTAAGATTTTCTTTATGTATTTGGGTGCTCCTATGTTGGGTGCATTTATATTTACAATATTTATGTCTTCTTGATGGATTCTTCCCTTGAGTATTATGAAGTGACCTTCTGGGTCTCTCTTTATGGACCTTTTTTGGAAGTCTATTTTGTCTGATATGAGTATTGCTACCATGGCTTTTTTTTTCCTGTCCATTTGCTTGGAAAATTTGTTTCCAGCCCGTCACTTTCAGCCTGTGCAGGTCTTTTATCCTGAGGTGGGTCTCTTGTAGGCAGCATATGTGTGGGTCATGTTTTCTTATCCATTCAGCTATTCTATGTCTTTTGATTGGAGCATTTAATCCATTTACGTTTAAGGTTATTATTGATAGGTACTTATTCATTGCCATTTATGTACATGTGTTCCTCTCTCTCTCTCTCTCTTCCTTCCTTTCCTTAAAGCAGTCCCTTTAGCATCTCTTGCAGAACTGGTTTGGTGGAGGTGTATTCTTTTAGACATCTTTTGTCTGGGAAGCTTCTTATTTGGTCTTCTGTCTTGATTGAGAGCCTTGCTGGGTAAAGTAGCCTTGGTTGCAGACCTCTGGTTCTCATTACTTGGAGTATTTCTTGCCATTCTCTTCTGGCTTGGAGTGTTTCCATTGAGAAGTCAGCTGTTAGCCTTATTGGGGCTCCCTAGTATGTTACTTCCTGTTTCTCCCTTGCTGCCTTTAATATTCTCTGTTTGTCTTGAAATTTTGCCATTTTAATTATGATGTGTCTTGAGGTGGGCCTCTTTGGGTTCCTCTTGATTGGGATTCTCTGTGTTTCCTGGATTTGTGTGACTTTTTCTCTCATCAAATTAGGAAAGTTTCCCATCATTACTTTTTCAAATAGGTTTTCTAACCCTTGCTCTTCTTCTTCTCCTTCTGGTATCTCTATTATACGGATATTATTACACTTCATATTGTCTTGTATTTCTCTTAATCCCTCTTCACTTTCTGAGCCTCTTTTCACTTTCTTGCTCTTTCTGGGTGTTCTTTTCTACTTTGTCCTCCAATTCGCTGATCCAATCTCCTGCTTCATCGATCCTGCTTTTCATTCTTTCTACTGTGTTTCTCAGTTCAGAAATGGCATTCTTCATTTCCTCTTGGCCCTTGTTGATAGTTTCTATTTCCTTTTTCATGCTGATATAGTTTGCAGAAAGTTTGTTGTAGCTTCCCTGTAGTTTCTGGTAGCTCATTGTGAGCTCATTGAGCTTCCTGATAATCATTGTTTGGAACTCAATATCTGATAGTTGAGTTGCCTCTATTTCGTTTGGCATTCTTTCTGAAGCTTCCTCCTTTCCCTTTATTTGGAGACTGTTTCTTTGTCTTTTCATTGTTCATGAGTGTCTTCTTGTTAGCCTCTGTTTCTTAAATTGACCTGTTCTGGTTCCTTGTGTTTATGGTGTGAACTTCTGTGGTAGAATACCTGTGAGATTCAGTGGTGCAGTCTCCTTCGGGTATCCTGCTGTTCACAGCTTCCCCCTACTCATTTTGTGATCAGTGGGAGGAGTAAGGCAAAATGGTTTAAGACAGCAAGACAGTATTCTATGATATTTACAGTAGCAGGCAGTAGAGAAGAGATAGGAGATCCTTTGGCTACATATAGTGTTAACTATGATCTTCTACCCCACTAGCCACGTTTTAGAAAGGATGAAAAGAAGATAAGACTCTTATTGGGGAGGAAAAGATTATTAGTTGGATCTACAAAGCTGTGAGACTGTGGGAGGTCAGATTCTGAGGTAGGGTGGGAATAAAGAATAGTAAATAGGAGTAGTGTATAAAATAATAGAGATAACCCCTACAATAATAAAGTTCAGGAAATTGCAAAGTGGGCTGAGATCTGGAAGGGGTGTTGTGTAGTATTTACAATTGTATAAACTAGGTCTTATTTACAGTAATATTAAAGCAACAATCATGTGGCAGAATCTATGTGATCTAGATAATAAGAATAAGGAGTATAGAACCTTGAGAAGTGTACTAATGGAACACAAATGAAGGACAGTAAGTTAGCAACACATTGTGAAGGAGATAACAGGGGGAACCTACTAAAATACTATTAAAATAAAAAATGTCAGAAAAATGAGAAAAAGATAATACAAATTTGTAGTAACTTGCAGGCTCAAAAAAAGGGAAAAAAAGCAGAAGATGGAATGCAGGAGAGATAAACTTGGAGTGGAAGGAATAACACTAGGATGAAAGGAAGGGAAACATAAGGAATTGAGAGATATAAAAATAATAAGAGTTAAAAAATAAAAAGTTACTTCAAAAACAATATAAAATCAAACAATCAAACAACAACAGCCAAAAAGAAAACACAAAAAGCATAAACCCTCTTGTTGGTTTCTAACTGGCCAAACCAGTTTTTCTGGTCTTGCTGGCTTCAGTAGGCTGAGGGGCGATTGGAATGCTTTTCACTCTTCCCAGTCAGAACTCAGTCAGTCTCTCCAGTACTGTCCCCAGGGCTAGCAGAGCACTCTCCCCAGAGCCGATCTGATGCCTTCCCGCAGGACCCTGGGTGTGGGTATGGGTGCTCCCAAGCACACTCTCCGGAGCTCACTGCTGCGGTCTCCTGGGCTCTGGGGCCCCACAGAGCACCCACATCTTTTCCGGGTTCACAGTGTAAGCTCCAGGGATGGAGAGGGGTTGCACCCTTCCCCCAATTTCCCCACTGCGGGCTCCAGGAAACTGTGAAGCACCCACATCTTTTCCAGGTTCACAGCAAGAGAGTCAGGAATCCCAAAGGGGTGCATGCTTCCCCGACTTCACCACCGTGGGCTCCAGAAACTCACGAACACCTGTGCCCTTCCCTTACTCAGGGTTGTGGGGTCTGGGCCATCCACAAAACCACACTCTCACCGGGTTGGGGGCTCAGGTGCATGGCCAGGCCACCCTTGGTCGTGCAGGCTGGGGCACACACTCTTCCCAGGGCTATGGGTGGGTACTTGCAGCCCCTGTGTGACTGTCTCCCAATCTAACTCCCCTCTCTGTGCCTTCAAGCAACAAGGCCTCCCTCAGTGCTGCTCAATCCTTGTTGTCCAGGGTGGGAGCAGTGACTCCACTCTCCCAGGTGCCCTGAGGCAGACCCAGGAGCACCGGGCCTGGGGGATGCAACCTCCCTGGTCCCTGCGCTGATCCCTGGGTTCCTATTATCCCGAAGTGGTCTCCTTACCATCTGGTTTTTCAATGTCCACTATAATTTTTGATGTCCTGTTTTCATAAATGTTGCGATATTGTTGGCCCCTTGCTCCTATTGTCGGTTCCTCCTTAGATTGGCCAGTTTCTCTCCCGTGCATAGGGGAAGAAGAAAACACTCCCTCCTACAACGCCGCCATCTTCCCCCTCCTAACATCCATTTTTCACTTAATTTTGATATCAGTAGATGAAGCAAACAATGTAATTGAAAGCATCTGATTGAGCAACCAAAGCATGTGACAGGGCAATGAGAGAGTATGGTTTGGGGTCAGGTGGCTTATGAGAGAAAAACCTTGTGTGTCATTTACTGGCTTTGTGACCACAAACCAATGAATTAAACTTTCTGCTTCTCAGCTGACACATCTATAAAATAGGAATAATAACCTCATTACCTCACAGGATAATCATAATAATCCTATGAAGTAATAAATATTTAAATATTGTTAACTAAGCCCAGAGCCACCCTAACTCAAAATCCTTTTCTTATAATACGTTTGCCTCACTTTTAAAACCATTTGCAATGTGCACTTTCTACTCTTGTTGGCAGAGTGGGGAATGTCTAAAACTCAACATGCTGTACTCCTAGTCCAAGGCCCTTTTAACATGTAATTCATTTCACTCTTCTCAATCCATAAAAATCAACACAAAGCACACTCCAAATCTGAGGGAGCAGAAAAACCTAGTGCTTCTTCAACATGTTTTCCAGATGTGACTACAATTAACCACTTTTTGAAGGCAAGTAATGGATTACCATGAGATTATAATGAAAAGATGTTGGAAGAACCAATGTGAAAGCAAAGGATGAGTCAGTTCCATACATGTTCAACACATCATTGATCAGATCCTGAAATACAGAAAAATATAAACAAATGGAGGAACCATTGTGACATGTTTACTACCTAACCAACCAATGATACTACCTCTACCTACTTCCCTTCCCTCAGTCCAGCTATGTGGTTAGGATCACTAGTCTCATTACTAGTTTTTTTGTTAGGACCCAGCTGTCACTATGCCTTCCATCCAATTTACATCCTACTATCTTGTCTTCTGGAGTCCGGGGAGTGAGACGTAGAAAGATGATCTTTATACATTTGCTGTTGTGAAGATCACTGATGACTTCTATGTTGCCAAGTCTGTATTTAGTTCTCAGTCCTCAAGACTTCTTACAGGCATTCAGTATAGTTGATTGACTGCCCTCTTCTTAAAACAGCTTCTTTCACTGGGTTTTCATGACTTTAATCTCTTGGTTTTCCTTTTACTCTACTGGTCTCCCCTCCTTGTTCCTTCCCCTCCTCCTCTTCTCTAAACAGTGGAATTCCTCAGGACGCAGTTCTCAGACTGCTTCTCCTCCTCATACTCCTTCTCTAGGGGATTTTGTCAAACATCACCTGCATTAACTGATGACTTCCAAATTTCTCTCCAGTCCCAAGTTCTTCCACAAACTCAAAATTTTATACCCAACTGTCTCTTTGACATCAATACTTGAATAACAAGCATAGAACAACCCTTGGTTACCCTTCCCAGAGTATTCCATCTCAGTAAATGACACCATTTACTCCATGTCACAGACCCCAATCTAGAATCTACTTCTCTTTCTTCCACATCCCATACCCAAACTACTAGCAAATTCCATTGGATTTACCTTCAGGATGCATTCCAAATCCAATCACTTCCCTTGAACTCCATGGCCACCACTCCAATCCCATCTTTCATCAACCATCACCTTACTATAGCACTACTATAGCTGCCTTATAACCAGTACTTTGCTTCTACCCCTGTCTGTTATAGCCAAAAAATCATGCTAGAACATGTCATTTCCATGTTTAAACCTTCCAGCGACTTTTTATCACATTCAAAATAAAATTCAACACTTTATCTTGGTTTAAAAGACCTTCATAATATGACCTTTGGCTTTCTCTCCCAACATATATTATTTTTTGGTGCTGTCTTTTCAAGATTTAGTTTCTGAGTTTTAACTGGAATCAGTATTTTCTTTTTAAAAATTTTTATTGATTTTAGGGAGAAAAACAGAGAAAGAGAGAGACATCAATTTTTGTTGTTCCACTTATTGATGCATTCATTGGTTGCTCCTTGTATAGCCCTGGCCAGGGATCAAACCCACAACCCTGGTGTATGGGAACAATGCTCTAACCACCTGAGCACACAGCCAGGGCTCCAAACCCATCTTCTGGCTCTTCCCACTCTATACTGGCCTCAGTGCTGCTACTTGAAAATGCCATACTTGCTCCCATCTTAGGGCTTTTCCTAGTAGTTTCCTCTGCTCCTCCACGTGTTCCAATGGGTGGCTCTTTCACACATGCAGCTCACATGTCACCTGTCAAAGAAGCATTGCCTATTTTATCTAAAATAGAATGCCTCCCATCCTATCCCCTTATGCTGCTTTATTTTTTCTCAAGGCATTTGTTATTACCTTATATTATATTACAAATGCATTTGTTAATTTTTTTGTCTTTTGTCTCTTGCACTAAAATATAAGCTTTTTAATGGCAAATACTTTGTTTTGCTTGTTAATGTTTCTTCAGCCCCTGGCACTGTGCATAATACTGTACTCAATACATATTAGTTAAGGAAATAAATTAGTGCCTCCATATCTCACATCCTAAATTTTATGCAGTTCCCAGTGTTTTCCAGTTCAGGAACATAATCCACGCACTGATTAATTGTTCTTAAATATCTCATCACAATTGAGCTTGAACTTTTTTACTTCAATGGCTGCAAGCTATTACAACTCAGGTGCTGGATGTTAAATTGGTCTAATGATGGAAACTGCCTCTCAGCCATTTCCAATGCCTGGAAACCTATAGCAAGCCTTTATAAAATTATTTCAGCCCTCACAGTTTGCAACCACCACACTTGAAATTACCTTATGGGGTTGGGATGGGGAGGACTATGGGAGGTCCTAGGTAAAACCACTTGCTTTCTACAAATGTGGCTATGATGCCAGAAGATGGGTGATCCTCCAAGGTGCCAGCGCTGATCAGCTGGTGAGTATGGCACACAGAAAATACTGAAGAAATAATTCTATTGCAGGTCCAAGTCTTAGAACCATTTAACAGAGTGGCATGAGTGTTCCACTGTCATTTAAGGTTGAAATAGTCCTGTGAGCATCATAATATGGTCCAACTTAACCACCACATGCATGTTTTCAGACTAGAACACCCATGAAGGGGTGCGGGAAACAACTGACACTCCCCACCATTGGGCTCCCTGACGCCAAAGCCACTGCCGCACTGAGGGCTCCATTAACAGCTCCTTCTGAGATGCCCCGCCTCCACAGCACACTTCCTGGCTGCAAGCACACCCAACACAGGAATAGTCATGTTCAGAATCAGTTCTATATAAAACATAAGAAGGGAATGTCTCTTTAAACACTACACATATTGAAGTCTGGAGTAATGAAAAATTTATCAGTTAGTCGCACCACTCCTTTTTTGGAACTGTTTATTTAAAGTTGTTATTTGATATACCAAAAGGTAACTGGAAATTGCTGAGCCCTTCCTTGTACTAGAAACTTGACTTAGCTTCCTTCATTTTGTGTATTCTTACAACCTGGTAAGCTAGGTGTTATCACTGACATTTTATAACTAGGGAAACAGGCTTAGAGATATCAAGAGGTCTTGTCCTCCAGTCCTCCGTATCTCTCTGTAAATGTCAGTTGATCAAACAAAAAAGCCCTATGTATCATCCCTGAAATTTACACACGTCTTTATCTCCACCACACTTCCAGTCAAAATAACCATCCTTTCTTGGATACAGCAAGAGCCTCCTAACTCATCTCCCCGTTTCCACACTTGTTCACCCCATAATCCATCCCAGCTGAAGTGATCCTTGTAAAATGTAATGATAAAACAAATTGGCTTTAAACTTCAATCATTCCCCATTATTCTTAAAATACAGTCTAAATTATTTTACCCTGCAGACAAATCCCTGGGCCCTCTGCCAAGAACTCTTGACTTCAAGCTCTTCCCTCCTTTCTCTCTAACCATAGGACTATTTCTACTGGAACACTCCAAACTGCTCCTACTCTAGGGCTCTTGCTCTGCACGCCTCAGCACACAGATCTTCACAGAGGAAGTTCATTGTCCTTCAGGTCTCAGCTGGAATGCCCCCTCCTCAGAGGCATCTTTTATCATGACAATGGAAAGCATCCACTCACAGCTCCTTATCACAGGACCCAGTTTCATTTTACTGACAGTACTAATTACTACTTGCTATTTTCTTTTTTTCATTCATTTTTTTTTGTTTTTACTTCTTCCCATCTCCTCCCATTAAAGTGCAACTCGATACCCTGCCTGTTACATTAAGCACTGTAACTCCAGCACCTGAGACATTCTTAGGTTCTCAGTAAACGTTAGTTGGGCAGGGCTCAAACTTACCTTGTTACTTCCAGAGCCAAGGTGAACACTCGAGGGTCCATCCACAAATTCTTTTTACTACATTCTGGCTTCTATATGAATTTATCTTGGAATATAATAATTTTTAGGATTTATCACTTACTTCATATACACTGCCCCCTATTTACCAAGTCTTTTGAATTAAAACTACATTTATCTCTCAAGGCCTGCCTTACTTTCATGAAAAATGGTGCATTTTTCTGCCTTAATCAAATCTAATCACTCTTCTATCCATATTAGTATAACATCTTTATTATATTTCATTTATGAAACTTAGCTTACCTTGTTCTTTCTTTGATTCTCCACCTAGAGTGTAAGTTGATTGAAGGTAGGAATTGTGTCTTTTTCTCTTTCTCCCAATGCCTATCAACTGCCTTGAACATCGTTTTTCGATAAATTCTTGCTGAATAAAGTTATTTTTGTCTTCATACAAAAATTGTGTTGGTTTCCAGAGATTTAGGGCAGTTCTAATACAATGAACATTACTCAAGGAGGCTGAACAACCTGTTTACTGACAATAATGATACCTCCAGGAAATACGTTGGAAGGACTAAGGTTCAAGGCCATATTCCACACAATCTAGAATGAATTCCACAGAGGAATAAATTACATCTCATTGACTCAGAACCTATAAATATTTTTCAAATAATATCTACACAGAATGTTGAATTCCAAACAACTTTTGAAAACCACTAATCATTTACATTTTTCTCCAAATGTCACACAGTGTAAAACTGATGGATCTTTTGTGATCTGATGACATTTGTCTCCATTCCTGAAGGCAGTATAACGGAAATGTGGTCCTCTATCATCCTGCTACATTTGGTATAAATCCACTAGCTACTTTTAAAAAACATTTTGGGAACACACAGTCATGCAAACCAATATCTGCCTGCCCCAGCAGGGGATGGTAAAAGACTTCACAAACACCAGATGGGACTTAACAGTGTTAGTAAAACATAAAATGCTCCAAGAGCACTAAGTCACTTCATGAACGACGCAAAGCAAATATATTCCATTTCCATTATACATATTTTTCTTTTTCAAAAAATTTTAAAAATTTCCAGTGGAAGTTTTATAACAGTCCTCTGACACTTAATTTCTCTTAAAATTAGATTATAATTATTTACCCTGTGGATACCATGCATATTATTGGTGGACATATTACCAAGTTTCTAATTTAACGCAAGATGAGAACATACAGAGTTCTAATCAGCATCCCCTGATTTTGGTGTGTTAAATGCCTGCTTCACCCAAAGTCTGAACAGTCCAATGTGACCTTTTACTTTTATTACTTCTAACTTTAATTTTGCAACTATGTAGGTTCTGATATTCTGATAAGTATTTTATAAGATAGTAATTGCTAATCACTTCATAAAATGTGACCTAGAAACATATTATTTTCTAATTTTATTTTAAAACATTATTTCCTTGGACTCTCCAGGGAATGTAAGATCATGATCCTAATGTACAGTAAGTTTTCTATTCAAAGTGAGCCGCAACACCAAATAACCCTCCCCCTTAAAAAATATCACTTATGTGATTGGATTTCATATAACGAGCAGGCAGGTTGGGAGTAAGGAGAGACAGGATGTCTACAAATGTTCTTTACCATCGTTTCACTTAGATTAACATTGAAAATGGTTTGCTTTGCTCAACGAATTCTCAGTAAATGGTTGTAATCCAGAAGAAAGCAGTTGAAAGTCAACACAAGATTTAATTTCAGCTGCATTTGATATGTTAAGTATATAATCCACAAACAATAGACAACTCAAGAAAAAGATGTATTCGTGTGGCCCACACCAAGAGCCACAGCCCTGTCTGGAGCAGAGGTGTTCCTTTCCACCCAGTGAACCGCCCCCACCTACCTCAGATAAGAAAACACTTCAGAGCAATAAGAGGCTACAGCAGAAGTCAAAGGAGCAGGAGGCAAATACCTGTTAGCTCATTTGATGACAGTCTCCATACCAAAGAGGTCAAGGTCATGAATTTGCTCAAGAGTGGGTTCAAGAAAGTGCCTTGTTCACAGATAGTATCTTTAATCTCAGATAGTGAATGCCACAAAAAGCAAACCTGATTATGTCCCTCTCCTACTTAAAACTCTTCAATGGCTCCCCTCTGACCTCAGGAGGAAGTTCAGGCTTCCTCGAAGGCCATCCAGAGTCCTGTAGGAGGTGGGCTTGCTTTCTTCTCCAGCATGTCTCCCAACATCCCTCCCTCCCTACACTCACACATGTGCAATAACACAATTCTCCAAAAACATGTTAATCCTTCAGTCTAGCACACCCTCCCCTTACTTTCCTTCCATACCCCAGGCCTCTATTAGAGGCAGCTGCCCCAGGAAATCCTGCACCCCCAAAATCCTGGGAGAGCAGAAGTCCCAGGGTTGTGCATCTCTGCTGCTGGCCTGCATTGTGTGACCCTCACAAAAGCACGTGAGGCCTTTTTGTGCCTTCTTACAGGTTAAGAAACCAAGACTCAGAGATAACTTGAGGTCAATTAATTAGTGGTAGGAGAAGAACTAAAACCCTATACCTTCCCTTAACCATCTGCAGCCATCCAGGGTGGGGGTATTCATCTAAACATTATGAGATGTGATTACATTAAATGAGATCACATATACAGCAAATGTATAGCATAGGACCTGTAATATATACTGTATGCTCAGTAAATAGTAGCCATCATCATTAGTATTCGCATTATTATTGTTTGGTTAGAGTTCTCTTTCAAGGCAAAACTCTGGGAATCCTGCCAAATCCAGGATCCTTCCACACAACGAGATCAATTGTAGGTAATAGTGTTCTCAAACTACTTCCCCTCCTTTCTTTCCTCAGAAATCTTTCAGACAAGCCCATGTTATGCCTCCAAAACAGTCCAGAAGGGTTTGCTCTCAAACACAGTCCTTTTTCCATCCACCCACCCGCATTGCCCCTTGGTTCTTGAGGGCTACATTAAAGCGTCTGAAAAGGGATGTGTCTCGCATCTTTGGTGGTGTTATTCTACCACTGTTTTAGCATGATATCCATCTTGATCCTTTTGGCTTGACTCAGGCCCATTATATGTGAGGCCAGGGTAAAGTGAATTTATACAAAACTCTTTATTTCTTTAGGGATGTGAAACTGAACCTTGTTCCGATGGCAGCAGCATTTATTTAAAGACAATCTGATTTTGTAGAAACTTAGAAGGAAAACAATGAAAACAGGAACTGTCTGCTATTAAATATGTTTCCTGTAACTCAAGCTCAGTAAATGGGGTCTCTTGGTTTTGCTGTTCTTCCACCTCTGGGAGCCCTGTTTAAATCAGCAGGGTTTTGTGAGTGCAGATCAATGGCAGGATTTTCGGTTTCACAAAGAAACAAAGCTTTCCCGGAGAAAGAATCAGCCGGTGCACAGCAAAGACAGTGTCTTAATTACAAATATACCGCAGAGCCCTGAAGAATCGTGTTTGTTCACTGAATCTGAGTCATTACTCCACATTGAAAATGAAGCACACAATTTAACATATTTGGCATTTTCTTTTTAAGGGTGATCCACACTTTCAAATGCCTCTTGCATTACAGGTCCAAAGAACCCTCATGAAAGAAAGAAAACAAAATCTTTGGTTATCATCTTATTCACAGCAGCAAATTAGAGGTGCAATTGAAAAACTTTCCATTTCCAGAGAGTAAATTTAACATATTAACCTGGAACCTGTATCATCTTGTTGCCCTGTGTCACCCAAAGTGATTCAACAAAAAGGAAAACAATAATAAATTTAACATATTTAGCCATAAAAAATTTCCAGTTTCTAAATAGCTATACAATGTTTTCAATCAGCTCTCAGATTGGAGAGCTGATTTAGCTTCTTGATTTAGAATTCACAGTTTCATTTTAAATTTATGGGTAAAAGGGTGAAGATCTAAAACCTGGCCACATTGCTGGAGAACGACAGAGACAGTGACTCCAACCAGAACTCCTAGGGTGAGGTGCTCACATCACACATGCAGGGCTGGCACCCTGGGGAGGCAGGAAGCAAGCCAAGAAGACTTGAGCAGGTAATAGAACATTAATCACAGAGAAGGGAGGAGCAGAGGGGAAATCTGAAGGTGCCATCCTCATCTCTGAACATCTGTGTAAAAATTAAAAAAGCACCTTCATTCCATATCTAATCTCAACATTATATTGCAAGTTCCAGAGATAAAGTAGGAACTCCTCAGGCAATGAGGAATGAACCTCAAAGCATAAGGAGGCTCTCTCCACCATCTTGGTCTTCACTGTCTCAGAGAATCTGACAGAGCTCCAAGATCTGGGAGAAGATTTTGGACTATTCTCAGATCCTGAGACTTCTGGAAACCTGAGAAGGAACCACAGTCCTCCCCTCAGTGTTGCCTCCCGCATCCATTCCAGAATGGGGAAAAGGCCACCGCTGTCTCCATTCCCTTCCCCTAGCTCCCATGGACAGGACGCCCAGGCTTTCATAAACACACGCCTGCGTCCTCACAGTTGAGCTCAAGAATCTTTACATACTTGGAAGCCATGCATTGTTTTCCTAGTATCATTTTCTTTTTGTCTCTGTGGTGCCAAGAACTTAAACATCATACTATCCTTTCCTAAATTCCGTGAGTGTAATGTTTTTTTTTAAACTGGGAGGGAAAAAATCAATTAGCCATTTTAATAGTTCAAACACAGTGATTAACATGCATTTTTTCAGGCTTTCTGAAAATGAGAGTAAAAATATTTTTAAGTAAGAACAAAGAATTTACCCCTGGCTGGCATAGCTCAGTGGATTGAGCGTGGGCTGTGAACCAAAGTGTCGCAGGTTCGATTACCAGCCAGGGTACATGCCTGGGTTGCAGGCCATAACCCCCAGCAACCACACATTGATGTTTCTCTCTCTCTCTATCTCCCTCCCTTCCCTCTCTAAAAATAAATAAATAAAATTTTTTAAAAAAGAAAAAAAAAGAATTTCAGGATGCCTAAAGAGTGACTGCATACATGAATGAACTTTCATGCCACATGCAGCACTTATTAACATGAACTTCTACAGCCCTCGATGCATCAGTGCATAACTACTCTGAAAGTCTGTATGAACTTGGGTATATCGACACAAGAACACTTGATGTAGACAGAGCCCATGGCTTTTATGAGATTTTAAGTATGGGAAATGGCCTCCACAAAAGTTTTAGGGAGGTTAAATTAATAAGAAATTCAAAATCTTTATTTTATTCTATTTTTCAGCCCTTTCATGCCATAAAATTTTTTTGCCAACATCGAGCACTTGGTGGCTGAGGACAGGGAGAGTGATCAAAGATCCCACATACATGGACATCAGCTCAATCTTTTCCTCTTCCTGGTTTATAAAGGAGCCCCTGCTCACTGAAGCGCCCATCCCCTTCCATGAGCTGTTTACAGTCCCACTGCCAGGGAGACTCATAATAACGTCTGATACTTACTTACCAAGAGCGCCACACATATGTGGCTGGCACTGTGCGAGGCACTTTGTCTCATTCAGTCTCTGTAGCAACCCCCTTAGATGACTACTATTAGTATTCCTGTTTCATACATGACAGTGAGAGAATGAAGTCCTTGCCCAAGGCTGTGCCATGAAAACGCGGCAGACTGAGGATCTAAACCAGGTACCCTGACACCAGAGCCAGCACTCCGAGCCATTGCCAACATACTCCTCCAGAAGGAATCGTACGGCCATGTCACTGAGGAAGCTAACAGTCAGGACAGCACTCTGGCTTTTTTCATTTTGGTGTCATAGGATCTCGCCATCTTTCCATGGGCAAAAACTAGGGGGATTTCACAGAAGTACTGGACAAGGGGTGACAGACTGAACAGCAGCAAATCAGTAAATGGAGGCGATGTAAAAGTTCTTAAGTAAAATAGAAGAATAAGTACAAGCACGCGTGTTAAATTGAAGTTCTCTTTCTCTTAAGTACTACTTTTTAAAACTATCCAAAAGAACATGCATGCAAGAATGTAAAATGGTACACCCACTTTGGAAAACAACTTGGCCATTCCTCAAAATGTGACACGTAGACAGGACCCAGCCACTCCACTCTTAAGTACATACCCAAGATAACCGAAAACACGTGTTCCCATAAAAATTTACACACTAGTGCTCATAGTGGCATTATGAATAAGCAGAAACACAAAAAGTAGAAACAACAGCCCAAATGTCCATCAGTTAATGAATAAACAGGAAGTAGTGTGTCTATAAACAATGGACTATTATTCAGCAGTAAAAAGTCACGAACTATTGATACGTGTTACAATATAGGTGAAGCTCAAAATCAGTATGCTGTCACATTTGACCACATAGTGTACAATGCCAATTATACAAAATGTCCAAAATAGGAAAATCTACACAGACACAAAGATTAGTGGGTTCCAGGGGCTGGGGGAAGGGAGAGTGAAGTGAGGAGTGAGGAGTGGTAGCTAATGGGTGGAAGGTTGATTTTGTGGGATGATGAAAAAGTTCTAAAATTAGATTGTGGTGATGGTTGTGCAACTCTATAACTATACTAAAAATTATTAAATTGTAAGCTTTAAACAGGTGAACTTTATGGCACATAAACTATATCTGAGTACGCCTGTTAAAAATCTTTTACACAAGAGCATGTGCTTCCTACATTTTACCACAGGGAATGGGCAGAAACGGTAAAGGTGTCTGTTTCATGCCTGCCTTTCAGCAGGATTTGTTCTCTCATCTGTCTTCTAAAAAACGTCACTCGCCACCAGCAGAGGGAGCCCCAATGACAGTTTTACCCACTCTGCACTCAGTCTTGTGGCTTGTGAAGACCGGGAGAAAAAAAGAAAGAAAAAACTATCTTCAGAAAAGAGTGTCTTTACAAAAAGAATATTTCTTTAGAGAAAATAAAGGATAGTTGAGTTTTATCCTAACTTATCCCTACCAAGAGGATTGGAAAGTTGACACAAATATTCATCTCTTTAAAACCAACCCACACTGATCCCCTTGTACATCTCAGCTGCTCGGTTTCATGGCAGTGACACACGCTCTGGGCCCCCTTCACCGCAGGCACCAGAGTCTGCCTTCACTCCAGGTCTCTACCAACAACAACCCTGGCTACATCCTCAAAAAGGACGTAGCAGCTACCAAAGGCATAATGAAGCCAACAGTAATGCTGCTTCTCCTTCTTGGAATTATGTACAGCCAGTTTTAACAGATTAAAAAAAATCAATCAACTCACTGACATGTTTCCCAGAGAAAACATATCTAATTAAAAAATGTGTATGTGCTTCCTAAAATTGCTGGCCCCTGTTGCACCAGCTGTTAGAGTTACAATGGTGCATCAAATGAGGGTAATCAATTTTACACAGATGAAGAAAATATAATATTTCAAGCTGAGCTTTGGAATTAACTAAATTTATATGCATGTTGTAGTGAAAAGAGCATGGAATGTAATTTCAAAAGATGTGGGGTCAATCCTCACTCCACCACCGGCAAGCTCTGTGACTTCGGGCATTTTACTCAACTTCTCCAAACCTCTGGTTTCCCACGTGTAAAGCGTAACATGTAAAACATAATAACGTCCACCTTGCAGAGAGGTTGTAAACATGAAGTGACATGTTTGACGCTCAATGGCTTCTCATAAGTTTAATTTAAAAAGGTACTTCCAAAAATTGAATCAAGTTCCTCAAAATAAACTCCTGTGAAAAAGATAGAAACCATTCTAGAAAATTACATTCTCTTTAATTACACTGTAACATGAATGACAATGGTAATCTCTTCAATGAATTGAAATATTTTGGGTAATTGTCTAAATCCAAAAAAAAGCAAATAATTACTAAAGCAAATGGTTATAAAGTTTCAGTATTGTAGAGGTGCTACATTTGGACAAATAAAGATACATGACATAAATGGAATGAGCAAAATGAAATAATGATACTTAGTTTCTAAAAAAGAGAAACTGTTAATTTCCAAAAGCAACAACTATACCTTGGAAACAAACTAATTGTTCAGTTTAAGAGTTTTATGAAAATACTTCCAACACCTCAAGCTTTATCACTTACTCTTTACCCAACTTTAGAAAAAAGCCCCTTAATCTTTGCAAACTTCAGTTTTCTCACTTATAAAATGAAGATGACGGCACCTAATTCAGGTAACACTGAGCATGTAGAACACTTGTGCATGGTGCCTGGCACAAGTAGGTGCTGAATATGTGACAGTTGTTTCTTTCATTTTTGTTTTTGTTTTTTTGTCTCAATATCTGAAAGCATAGTTTAAGTCTTTGCACAGAGAATGTTTTTGAGCATTTTATCTCAGATATTTGCAAATGGATTATATTATTTCTATGGCTATTTCAAATAGATTAATTGAACTCACTCCAAGTACACTCCATTCCCATCACTTCATCAAAATTGTTCTTGTTAAGATTAGTAATGACCTGCATGAGGCTAAACCCCATAGACTGTTCTTCCTCTACATCTTAAGTCCATTAGAAGCATATTTTACTGTTGATCACTTATTCCCACTTGAAACATTTTCTTCCCATGGCTTCCAAGTACACCACTCTACTGATTTTCCTCCCGGCACTGGCGCTTCTACCAAAACTTCGCTACAAATGTTTCCATGCCCCATCCTCTACAACAGTGATTTTCAAACCCTGTCCCCCAGTAACTTTTAGAACATGCAATACTTGACTCTGTAGTCAGGGGCACTGACCTCTTTTCCCTTAGACTGTCAAATAAAAAAAAATCACAACAGCCAACACAATAATGGCCATCTGGTGTGAATTAATCAGTTGTACCTATTTTTTGTCAAATTGGCAAAAAATATATTTTTGGTGCTGTAGAACTTTTAATGATTAGTTTATGTGGGTCAGAATTAACGCATCTGGTTCCAACCTTCTTCTCTTCCTCCAAAACCTTTTTTCCCACAGTCTTCCCATCTCAATTAACAGCACCTTCCATCCTTCCAGTTGCTCAGGTCAGAAACCTTGAATTCCTCCTCAATGCTCCCTCCTCACAAACCCCACATCCAATCCATCAGCGAATTCTGTCGGCCTTAGTGTGGGAACACGTCCAGAACCCAGCTCTCATCCGCCACTTGTCCCGCGCACCACTACCCTACCCCGGCCAAGCCATCGCTGGGATCACAAGAACACTGCCCTTTCACTGAACGCAAAATCGTCCCCTCCCCACCTAGCAGGCACAGTCGTTCCTTTGACTGAACATTAGACCCAGTTGCTCCTCTGCTCAAAGCCTCCAGCGGCTGCCCATCTCACTCAAAGTAAAATCGGAAGGCCTTACAATGACCACCTTGAGGTCCTCCTTCCCTCCTTGGAGCCCTCAGGCTGCGCTGGCATCCTTGCTGGCCCTTGAACAGGGCAGGCCTACGCCTGCCCACTCGGGGCCTCTGCATTGGCTATTTCTACTGCCTGGAGAGCTCCTCTCTGCAGGGGCCTCCGCGGCTCACTCCAAGGGCTGCTCTCAGGGAACCTTCCCCAACACTGCTCAAAACTGCGTTCGCCCTCCCTGCCTCACACGCCTGACCTCCCCATTTCTGCTTTGTTTTAGTAGATTATCACATGACACTGTATGTATTTTAGTTATCTATTTGTTCATTGTCTGCTTCTCTAGAATGTAAACTCTCTCTCAGGAATATAAAGGGAAAGAATTTCTGGCTGTTTTGTTTACCTGCTGTGTCTCCAGAAACAAGAACAGCATCTTGCCCCAGCAAGCACTCAGTAACTATTCACTGAGTGAGTGAAAACAATGAAAGGCGGCTTTCCTAGGCCAAGAAGAGATGTTAACGAACCTCCTAAATAAATTAAAGCCTTAAGGCTTTGGCACTTAAATAGATCAATTTTAAATTTCTAAAAACTTGCTCATGAAATCAAATCTATTAGAACACACATAATAGTTGCTCCCTTTGCACCCAATACTCTGTGTGTGTGTATGTATATACACAGGCATACATAAATGTATATAACCCACTCCTTTCACATTTCTTTCACAGTGCCTAAGTCTAGTTTATACATCAAATGAAAATTTAAACCACAAGCATGTGCTGCTCTTCTCCTCCAAGGATTTCCATTCTTGCTTCTCTTTGGGGATGTGAGTGATACGCATTATGTGAACCACTGCTTTTAGGGAATTATAGTTAATATATATGTAAGAATTTAAACTAGAAATCAGGGAGCAGCTTCTGTATTTTCACAATTTCTCAATAGAAGGAAAAATTTCAATAAAATGAAAACAACACATTTCTTCACCCTAGAATGTAAAACCTAGGTGAAATAGCCAACAGTGAAATAAATTACAGGATATGTGAAATTCCATCCAAATTTTTTATTAACCATATTTTTTTCTTTTTGGATTTTGGTGTTTGGTTTTTGTTTTTAGTATCCTCTAGTACTTTAAGAAAATTGATTTTTACAAAAAGCCATCCTATAGCACCAGTCAATAAGTTGGCATAAAAACTATGTTCTAGCCAGAAACTAAATATCATCAGAATAAGTGTTTTCTTTTACTATTTTTATTTTATCTTTTTAAAGATTTTATTTATTTATTTTTAGAGAAGAGAAAGAAGGGAGAAAGAGAGGGAGAGAAACATCAATGTGTGTTTGCCTCTAGAGTGCCCCCTACAGGGGACATGGCCTGAAACCCACACATATGCCCTGACTGGGAATCAAGCCAGCGACCCTTTGGTTCACGGGCCAGTGCTCAATCCACTGAGCCATACCAGCCAGAGCTTTTTTTACTATTTTTAATTTACCACCTAATGAACTACTCTTTTTAATACTCATCTGCCATAGACTTTTTTGACATTCTTTGTTTCCTTTGTCTCACCCACATCATGTAAAACATTTTAAATGGTTTTTAGTGAAAAATCTTGCCTATCTCAACAGTTTCTAAGGAAAACAAATTAATTTCAGAAATTGCTTTATATATGTTTTCCATCTATACCTCAGAATAAACTTAGTTGTTTACTTTTCTTTGCAAAATGGTCTCTCCATTTAAATTTTTCTCCATTTCAAAAGTCCGTGATATTCACTGGTCCTTCCTGTGTAACTAATATACCTTTTCCTCTGACTTGCCAGATTTTTGCCACATGTTCTGTCCTGGGCTATGAGCACGGGCTCTCAGTGTGAAGGTTGAAAAGCATTTGGAAGTGAAATAAAAAGCAAGTTGTCAAATGTTTTCAATTTCATGGAAAAACACAACCTCTTCTGGCATTCCATATATAGACAAACCCACGATACAAACCGACATTAGAAGTCAACTCGAGTGAGGATTAACGACTTGACTGTCCACAGTGACTTGGCACTAAAGTGATCATTCAAGAGATTTTTTTTTAAAAAATTGGCCTTGCTCTCAAAATATTTCAACTTAATCATTATCTAAAGGAAGCTCCTCTGCTATGTATATCCACCTAACACCATGGTAAAGGATGCTCACACACCATTCGTAACACTCAAGTCAGCTTTGGACTGAGGTGTAAAAACCTTGCTTGTTAATACAATTCATGGCTCTGTTTTCTTTTTCTGCTTGCCACTAGAATAAACCTGCAATCAACAAGGCACCATCACAATCATACATCATCACATGCAAATGAGAGAGAAGGGGTAGGGGGGAACTGAAGAAAAAAGGTAAATGATAAGTAAAACAGAAGTCCCATTAATTTAGAAAGATAATAATTTTATGAGTGTTTGAAATAGTGTTTACTTCATCTATGAAATGAGGGATTGCTAAACAAATTAATGGTATGTAAACCATTCTAAGAAATCTAGCTTATTTTTGCAGACCAGTTTCATTGTATTCTCTCATTGGTAAGTCATGCCCAAAAGATCAATCATGGCACTCAGATCAGTTTGTTTAAAAAAAAATCGTGTGTGTCTGTTTTTAATCAATGTCTGTCACTCTCACTAGACCAGAAGCTCCAGGAGGTCAGGGACCATTTCCATTTCACTCACCGTCACATCCTCAGTGCCAAACGCAGTGCCAACCCAGAGCAAGTTCTCAAATATTTACTCAACACATAAACATAGGTCTCTCTCATAGCAATCTCTGTGCCTAGCATATAGATTTACTAAAATAGTGGTCAATAAATTTTTATTAAATTGCATTACGAGAAGAGTCTTGAGGGAAGTAGTTTTGGAATTACAAATTTATTCATTAAACTGCTGAAATAAAAATTGTGAGATATTTTTAACTATTCTTTCAGGCATGTGCTTAATTTGACACAATTTTGTGAAACTCAGTTACAGCTGCAGTTTTCTTTTTTGTTCATACTCTAATTTAGTAAACCTATTTCTTTTCAGAAAAAAGTATGTGAGTCAGACTTTTCTTTCCCTTAAATGAATTATTCCTCCACCGGCTATTCCAAATCATTACAGGGTGTTCTTATATAAAATTTCTATTGATTAGCAATTAGTGTTGGTGCTGAAAAACTAAGAATATTTAAGTGTACAATAGATACAGACTATTATCAACCAACCAGGTACTAGTTTCTTAATAACTATATTCCTTCTGAATATTTTTCCTGGCTATGTAACTAAATAAGCCCTTGTTTCAAATTGTGTACATACAGCCTTTATGTTCCAATGACACCTGCATCCTACCCACAATGAGGTACCTTCCAACAGACATGAAGTACCTATAGTATTTGACATTGACCCGCTATCCTCTGATGCCCTTTCTAACTGTCCCTTTTGGTCTCTGCTAACTCCGCCTCCTGTTTTCTCCTCTAAGTGTTGAGATTTCTCAGATTTCTCTCTCTCTCTCTCTCTCTCTCTCTCTCTCTCTCTCTCGTCTGAAAATCAGCATAAATAACAGTGTAGGTTTTGAGTCAGCCCACTTGAGGTCAAACCCCTGTTCTAACACTTTCTAGCTGTGTGATCTTGGGCTTCACTTTCTTCATTTATAAAATGGGGGTACTGTATCTATAAATTAGGGGAGTTAATAGTACCTATTGCATAGGACTGTTGTCAGGATTAAATGAGATAATACCTGTAAAATGCTTAAAACAGTGCTTGATGAGTAGTTAGTGCTCAATAAATGCAACATATTTATCTACAATTTCTTTCTCCACAATTCCATCAATTCCCACGCTTACATTCACCTCCTCCCAATAACCTTATCCACCATGACCACCTCATCGACCAAATTCCCAACATAAGGACATCTATTCCTGCCTCCTCCCTGAAGTACCTGCCTGAAACCCCACCTGAGCCCTGGGCCACTCACTCTCAACACACTCAAATCTGGACTCTTCTTCCCCAGATCTGTTCATTTATAGCACAACCTTCCTCCCCACTGGTCAGATTAGAAACTGTTGTGTTCTAGCTGACACTTCCCGCACATCACAGTGCTCAACAAGTACACACTGAGTCAGACCTCTATGCCACCTTTTCCCTTCAATCAGCCCTCTGCCTTGTGCCAAAGCAAGCTCCCTGGAACTCAGTTCCTTTCCCACTCATCCATCTACAAAGCATCTGAACTTTAATTTTTCTCCTAATCTTCAGTTTTATACCTTTATTCCTTACCAGAGCTTCCTGAAAGCCCAAAATCAATGTAGTTGAATTAATAGTGACTTCCCAAATGGGTTCTCAGCTTTTCTGCCATCATCCCTTTGCTCATACTGTCCCTGTTCTCAGATGTCTTCCTCCAATGTCAAATTTCTCTCCATCCTTTGAGACCCATCTCACACACAACCTGTCCCATAAAACGTTCCATAACTCCACCAGTGAGTACACTGCCTCCTGCCTCCAAACTCCTCCAGCCCTCTGAATTTCTCCTAAACAAATTCCCATATGCTACACTCTAGTATGGTTATTTACTCAAACTGTCAATCTTCCTTGCCAAATTGAGAGGTCACATAGTGATAGAGTCAAATTTGCTCCATATTTAGGGAACTTTTTTCAAGTTCTCTAAGCCTCAATTTCCTCATCTGTAGGGTTGGAGAAATAAGCGATCATGAGGACATTGAACCTGGTATTTACAAAGATATTTAATGATGAGGGATATTGTTTCCTCATAAGTGGAAAATTATCACAATTAAGTAAAAATACGTGCACACTAAAAGGCCGGAAAGGAAATAGATGTTACCAGCTCTCATCTTCAAGTGATATGCATGCTTTTTGTTCTCTTCTATGCTTGCTCACTTTCCAATGTATCCACAACTAGCTCATATTTGTCTTGTAGCTGACTCATAAAACAAACATTTATAGAATGCCTTCAGGAACTGTACTGTGAAGTATTGAGAAAAATGAGACAAAAAGTATTGAGAAAAAAATAGTTCATAAAAGGAAATACTTTTTAAATTACTAGGGTAATACATGAAGCTCAGTACCACCAAAAAAAAAAAAGAGTGGGAAGAGACATTTGAATCTTCAAAATGCATCATATTTTAGCCATAATGTGACTACAAAAGGATCAAGGAGAACAAAGAACCTTAGAAATCACTTTCCCAAAAATATTCACTATCATAATAGGTTAGGACACTGGCACAGCTTCTGAGTTTGGGTTTTGTGGAGCCCTGCGCCTTGGTCTAAGATTGGAAGAGAGCAACACAAAGAAAGAGGCCTGTGCATCCAGCCTGTGGTCAAGAATTTATGCCTGGCTCAAGCCTGAGAATCCGCATCAAGAAAGATCGAAGCTCCAAAGGTACATGTTATAGTTGGTGCCCTTCATGATTTTGGAAACCTCTCAACTGCAAACTCAACATGTCCAATGTTAAATTTATTATCTTCCTTTCAAAGCCTATTCCCTTCTCAGGGCTTAAAATTAACCATGGCTTTGAAGTCCAGTAGACCACATATTCAATGTTAGCTTTGCTGGTAAGTGTAAAAATGGACTTTGGAAATGTTATTTAATTTTTCTGAAGCTTAATTTCCTTTTTTGTAAAAAGGAGATATTTATATTTGCCCTAAGGTTGTTGATACAAATAATTTTTTAAATGTGTTTAAGTCACTCAGCACACAGCACAGCACTTAGCACAAATAATGACTTAAAATTATAACAATTTTTTGTAGAAAGATAATCACCATCTACCTCGTATCCCAAGGCAGAAGCAACAGAGACATTATAGCCACTCTGTCCCTAGGAGCTACTCCAGTCACCAAGTTCTGCCAATTCAGCCCCAAGAAATATCTCAGTAATCTAACATAACTCTCCTCCCCATGTCTTCTGCTACTTATTGATTGTAGTTCTTTTCCCCTCTTGCTCAGATGTGCACACTCAAATTAGTAGGAACTCCTGACTGCAGCTCTTACCACTCATCTCTGCCTTCTCCACCAGCACCCATGCTGATCCTAAAGTTCTCGTTCCCTGAGGATAAAATATGGCAGTGTCATCCCCCTGCATTAAGAGGTCCTAGCCCCCTGTGGCACCCATGATCAAGCCCAAGCTTAATAACATAGCATAGGACACCACTTTCACAGTTTCTCTGACTTAGTGTTAGCTCTCCAGCCTCACCTTATGCCGATCTCCCCAGCCCATACATGTTCATCCTAAGCTAGAGCCATGCTATCATTGTCTAAAAAGTGCATTTTGTCCCCATGTAACTCCTAGGGATGTCGTTCCAGTCCTCATCCCTTAACTCCTGCTGAGTCTTCAAGAACCTGTTCCAAACACCACTTTGTCTATGAAGCCTTTCTCTGAGGCAATTAGTTGCTCCTTCCTTTTTACCCTCATTATATTTTCTTCATTTCTGTGTTTTACCTGTTTTCGAGGTCTGTTTTCTCAACTCAGCAGTGAATTACTCAAAAGCAGGTGCCATATTGTAACCTAACCCATGTAGACTAGCAGATAGTGTAGCACGGGTTAGCCTTTGTTTAGAATTTATAACTTTGTCTTGATTAACCTGTAAGCCCACTTAGGTCACTCTAAAATGTGTAAGGTTTGTGCAATACTACCTTGTACTTTGCTGAAAGCATCACCGAAAGACGAAGCGTTTATCTGTATCTACACAGTCCTTGATGTGGTGTGCTAGAACTGTTTTTCAGGAACAAGCCCAGGATGTTTTGCAGAGCCAGAGGCAAAGCTGCTGAAATCACCTGAGGGCTGAAAGCCCCAGAGACCAGCTGAAGCAGCCTGAAGGGCTCTCCCATGACTTCCTTGAGAATTTACCATATTATTCCCTCATTATAATGCTAAAATCTCCACCCAGGAGCAGAGATTTTCTGCCATTCTTGAATATATGATGTATGTATAGCCATGTTTTCTGACTGCCCCAGACGAGCTGGAATATCCTAACCTATATATGTGATGACCAAGTCCACCTCAGTGTTTGTGCATGACTTGCCCTAATAAAGATCTTCAAGAGACCAGATGCTTCACTTTGGGACACGCTACTCTGGGAATGATCCCAGGTGTGTCTTTGCTGGCTTAAAATAAAGTTCATTCTCGGAGTTGTCTTTTGAATGGCAACTACTGAGCCCTTGGGCCAGGCCAGTAACAACTACTCATTACCACGTTCCGGATGCTTGGCTTGTATTGGATGTGCTGTAGGTGCTTTTGAATAAATATATTCTAATTTAACTTGGGAATTGAGGCTTTACCAGAACTGGAAACTGAGGCCTGCTAACTGTAACTCAGACTGTTTCACTAGCAAATGTTTCCAACCAAGGCGATCTCAAAATTTTATGACACATTCTACTTTCATGTGAAACCACAGTAAATGTTCAAAGTACCCATGTCATTAGCAAACAAAAAACAAGTGAAATGTTGCCTGTTCCAGTTCTCCTATCTCTATAGAGTTGAATAGGCTTTTTAAGGAAAAAGTCTTTAAAAAACTATGGAAAGCCCCTTATTACTACAAAAAAAAGTACTTACTGCAAAAACTCTGGAACAATCAGCTCTCCTTCTAACAACTGGGTAAACTTGGTACAATGCTCCCACCGTGCAAAGGAAGAAACTTGCAGATGAAGTTGCTACAACTTCCATAGCTTGTAAATGACAGAGCAGAGATTTGAACCCTGGTCTATGAGAACCCAAAACTGTAGTCTACCGCGATGCCATGTTGCCCTTCTCATACATGACTGGCCACCCTTATGCCATTTCACCCACTCCCAGCAACCATGGTGGAAGTTTAAGGAGAAAATAGAAATGGGAAAAATAGAGAGAGTGTGAAAAAAGAAGACTGAAGGTTGGTAAGGAAATGAAGGGCCTTGTCTCTTAGAAAATGTATTTAGAATGTATTTTTGAAGCTGCAGTGAGATTTCTTTCTGCCAAGTACCAATCCAAAATCCATGCAAAAGAAAAAAATCTATGAAACTTCAAATCAAAATGTTAGTCCTTGTTAAAGAAAAATTAAAACAAACAGGCTCCCTTTATTAATCCACAAACCTAACAACACTCAACAAAAGGTTTCTGTAAATTTTAATTGCAGCAATCTGGACAATGTTTTATTATGACTCATTGACTTGAACCGCAATGTTTGTGCAATATATTCTGCCCTGCTTTATGAGATTGTAATTGCAGTGAAATGCTACTATGCATACACAAGTAAAATACACCAGACTTACCAAAATAAAGCATTTTGAAAAGTAGTGGGTTCTTTATTTGTTTATTTTACTTTATAAATCATGTATATCCAAGGAATAAAATCCATAAATTTGTTCTTCTATGTGAGCTGTACAATTCCTTCTCCTTACTTTTACTACTTCTGCTCAATACCTCTGGTTTTCCTTTTTCTGAAAATGTTTTTGATTGTTATTTGTTATCTAGTGTTTGAGAGAGCCAATTTCTGACACACAGAATATTTTCTACCAGCCATGTCACAAGTATGTAGCCAGAATGAGAGTCAGGAAGTTGTACCTTGTGCTCTGCAAAGGGGAGCATGTCCAGTGAGGGCCACTCACATACGTGGGCCTGGCCACTGCTCTCCTCTCAGTGGGTTTTGCTCTTGATGGTACTTCCACCTTTTCCTCAACCAATGAGTTCAGACACTCCTGTTCTCTGTCTTTCTTTTTCTTCTAATATTGTTTATGAGATAAATATCCCAAGGTTTGTTGATGTTTACCAAGTCATAATCCCTTTGCCAAAATCATAGTACCATCATAATGTCTGCAACATAGTGTCACAGATGTTGCAGAATACAAAATTTTGAAGAATTTTTAAAATAGAACATATTGAGAATGCTATACCATATATTATCCAGAACTCCTGGTGGAGTCGGGATGAGCACCCTGCAATCAAACACATCAACACTTCTGCAGCAGATTGAGTGAATATTGACATGAAATAAGAAAAAGACTATAAATAGAAACATATCCATTCAAACCTGATTGTACCACCAAATTTGTTTCAGGAAACCTTTCCCTAAAATGAAAAAAAAAGAAAAAAGAAAAACCTTTTCCCTTCTCAGAGTTCTCTGGATTTCTGAGGGGCCATGGGGTACATGCACTAGAGACAGGCCTGCTGGAAGCAGCTCTGCAGACAGGAGCCTGCCGGCCCCGCACCATTTTGGAGCAATACTCCTGCTTGAAGCCCTGACATTTGAATATGAGCATGTGGACATGGTGAATGGTTAGAAATTCTAAAAGTGTCTTTCTAAAAGGACCAAAAAAAGACCTATCACATTGAGCAAATGGAAGAGTCAGTTTGGATACTAAGGCAATATTTGGCAGAATTAAACAAAGCATGTGAATAAGCAGAAATATCATTTAATTTCATGTATTTTGTTTTATTTTTCTCATTAATTTTACTCCTAGTTTTAAAAGAAAATTTACCCATGGTTTGCATGTGAATTTGGTGGGACACATGTTCTCAGGAAGCAAGCTGAATGTCAGGAGAACCATGTTCATTATCATACCTGAAATAAGACAAGGGGATCAAAACTAGCTAAAGAACTGATAATGCCATATACTACTATCCTTTCTTTTAGCATGTTTTGAACATATGGATAGACTTAAAGTGTTCCTTTATGTTGCACAATATCAAAGACAGATCCAATTGATTTTATATAATAGGCTATTTTAAAGTAATGAATTAGCTGAACTAATGCTTTCTTGCAAAATAAATAATTCTGAAAGAAAATAGATCTTTATTCTTAAATCCTCCTCCCTTCTCAATTAGTTAGATTTTGTTGGTGAAAGGAAGTTAAGAAATTCAGTGTAAGTCTGATTATATCATGAATGTAAAATGAGCAGGGCAAATAATGGGCTCTATACTCTTTTAAACAAGTTAAATAAGTCCATAATAGCCCACCAGTTGTGTAAACACTATTTCACTATACTTGTAAAAGAAATATTGACTTACCTGTTAACTAAAATTATCCTGGCATGCTTCAACTAAGCTTATTAGTAATTCTTGTGGTGTACATGAATGTTTTGGGACTTGGACTTTTATCAAAGATTAAAGAATTAGGAAATCATCCATTTAGCAAGCCCAGAAAGTAGACACGTACCAGACTGCCCTTTACCAGAATGGATTTTAGGAACTTGCAAACTAAGAGTCTCAGAAGTAAAAAGTGATTTAAATCCTGGCATGAGATATTCCATTACACAACAGCTCATTAACACTGAGAAACCATCCAAAATCATAAATATTAATATCTCAACCAGACAAAATAGTAAATGACCCTACTTTAGCCTATTAACCTACTATTGCATGTAAAGGGTTTGTTTTCCTCTGACATCCCAGTACATATTCTTGTGAGTAACTGGTTGCTTAGAGAAACTAGAAATACGTATAATTAAGGGAGAAAAACATTCAATATATGTATACTTGTCCCTATTGCTCACATTTTTAAAACGTATCATTCCTTCCCCCAAATGGTTCCACTGCAGTCCAAAAATACCACACTTTTCTTTACAAAGAAATATGTGACATTCTCAACAAAATAATAGTAGACCCAAGATTCTATTCGATTAAGTCTATATGTGGCTATGATCCCAAGAGATTTGGAAAAGGGTACAGAACTTAAGGTCAGAAGACTCATGTTAGAATGTTGGTTCCATCACTGACTTGCTAGTCACAGTGAGGAAAACCACGTGCATTTTTGTCCTTAAACTTAGGGGCAAGAAGAAGACCTACCTCTTAAGATTGTTATGAGGATGCAGTAAGAGCATGTGAAATGTGTGAAAGGCTGAACCAAGGCTGATGGTCATTATTATGCAATTTGAGAACCTGATCTTTTTTTCAATTAAATGGCATCTGCCACAAAACAGAGAGATCACTACTCGGTGGCCTTACCAGAACTTTTTTTTTCTTTTTTTGGTGTGCAAGGAATCAGGTTGCTGTGTTTTTATCTCTATCTACTAAGATAAAGTGATTAACATCATGCATTCAAATAATAAAATCACCACTAGCTGAAACATTATTATTTTCAACTCATGATTTTCTATGTTTTAAAGTCGACAAGACCTTGAGCGTTCATCAGGTCACTGTTAATATTCACACTTCCTGTGCTTTCAGGTTTTTACTGAGCATTCTTGACTACAAGTGGTCACAGCTAAATCCTCATTCACTACCTCAAGCAATAAAACAAAACTGATTGGTTCATCCAATTAGGAGATAATAGAGTAGAAATGGCTTTAGCTCCAGCTGTTTAAAAGATGACTTTAGGATTTTGTTTCACTCATTCTAATGTTCATTACCTAGTGAACTTCCTCCACAAAGCAGAATGGCAAGCCCTCTGAGCCCCAAATTTCCTTGTCCTTAGAGCTCACGAAGCCTGAGGAGAAGGCCCTCTCATCCCAAGGTGCATGACAATATCCCGAACAGATTCAGATTGCTCTACCTAGACCATGCAGGTACCTGTGCGAGGGCAGGGAGGCAGGGCCATGGGAGTGATAGAGCCCTACCAGAATCACCTAAGGTTTGGGAGGCAGCCTCCCCAAGGAAAAGTGTAGAATGCTCTTACCAAAAGGAGAGAGGAGGAATGCTGGGCATGAAAAAAAAGTGACAGCTGTTCATTTTACCTGGCTTCCCTTGTTTAAGTGAATCAGAAATCACTCATCTCTACATGAATTTATGAACAAGCTTCAATTCCTGAAAAGAAAGGCACCACCATAGGTTGAAAACCCGCTCTGCTATAGTCCAAGTTCCAGACATTTTAAAATTTAGAACGATGTCGGTGACTAACATCCCCCTTTTACCAGGAAGGTAACTGAGACTTAGACTCATTCTGTGCCTCAGATCAACAGCCCGAAACTGGCAGAACCTGGATTCAAGGCTAGTTCTGCCTGATTTATTCCCCAACCAAAGTGCTACACCCTTCTTAGCAACCTGGAGTCAAAGAAAGGGTTGTCAGACATCCTTAGATGGTAGACACAATCATATTTGGATGCCTGGATTGATAAATCAGTCAATAAATATTTGTTAACTTCCCACTACCATGAGCTCATAGTATGAGTCCCACTGGTAAGGACATCTAATTGGCCTAGTCGCTGCCACCAAAATCATCAATAAAGTTGGCAATAGTAAACAAACACACAATCAAGAAAACTCTAGAGCTAAATTATGTGATGTTTATAATGTAACCTTCTTTGAGATTCATTCTGTGAGTGTGGACAGAATGGCTGGGAGAAGCAAGACTAATGTGAAGACAAGCAAAAGAATGACTGTGGCTGTGGTGTGCCTAGGGACAAGGGAAGGAACGGGCCAACATTGGGCACTGCGGTGATATCCAGAAACCAGGGTTAACTCACAGTTTTCAGCAGCCATTGTCAAATTTTCCAAAATCTCTGGGCCAGAGTTCCTTTATTTGCAAAATAAAGAGGCTGGAGTCTGTAAATCTTAGCGACTCTCTCCCTCCATCTAATCCAGAGAATCACAAACTTGCCTACTAATTATGAGATTCACCCAAGAAAAGATCCTGTTCAGAATACTAATTTAGGTCAAGGAACCTATGTATTTTTTGTGAATTCCACACATGATCAGCCAGGTTTGAGGATCACTTCTTAAATGACGGAGGGTAAATACACCTCACACAGAAGGGGTGGGGGGGAAGGCGGGAAATCCTCCCAAGTATAAAATCCAGAAGTTCATACGGGAAAGTCATCAGAACAGGCTAATTGGAAGAAGATTAAGAGAGACCTTGAAAGCCAAAAGGATTCTCTGCTTTCATGAAGCAAGGAGGCATTGTGCCCCGGAGTGAAAAATGTACATTTTTGTGAGTTGATGCGGCAGGCTTGGGAAGTCACCTCTTTCAGCCCATCACTCAGGTCCGAAGACACAGACTAGCTCTTCACTGAGGCCTTCTTTCCAAGGAAGCCCTGAGTCTCTTTCCTCCTTTCTCCTGCAGACTCGATGCAGGACGCGGAAGTGTGTAAGATCGTGCATTTTGCCGCGGCCCTGGGCAATGATTCCTAATACCCTGTGCCTCTCACGTGGGTGGGACTGCACTTACTTGGAGAACCCTGAGACACAGAATGAAAGGGACTCATACAAAAAAGCAAACAGCCGTCTGTCTTCCCAGCATCATTTAACCAGAGACGACTTCCAAACGATCCTAAAACGCTGGAAACACAATCACTTCTACTTCTCACCGACCTCTCACCGATGAGTGAGGAAGGCAGCATTGGAGCGTGAGCTGCTCGCGAGCTGCATGTATGTAGCCATTAACCCAGCACTTCGATTTTAGGACAAAAGTGAGCCAGATGGTGAGGCGTGAAGGATGAAAACGAACACCCATCGTCCACCTGGGGACGCCTTCCTACTTCTGAATTGGATTTTATACTTTTTTTTTCTTTAAAGCACTTCATGTATTTCATCCATTATTTCAAGTAGGTTTGGAGGAAGCGTGCCGCATCCTTTGGTCTCCGCGCGTCCATCTGTGCCCATCTGAAACAGGTCTCTTCCAGCTCTCGGATCTGGGTAGCCAAGACGCGGGAAAGAGTGAGGGTGGGGGTCCCCTGCGACTCACTCCGAGCTACGCGCGGGAATCCGCGCCCGGGAGGCAAACCGGAGGGCTGAGAACTGGCCTGCTGCTGGCCGCCAGCAGCCTCCCAGCCCCGGACTCTGCAAAGGAGGGAGGGGGCCGGAGGAGGGAAAGTGGGGCCGGGCGGAGGGTGCCTGGGAATCAGGGCTGTGCTGACGTCACTGGGCGCGCAATTCGGGCTGGAGCCCTTTAAAAAACGAGCGTGCGAGCGAGCGGAGATGCTGCTCCACACAGAGCAGGCGGCCTGCAGCAGCAAGGCTCACTGCCCCTGCAGCGGCTGCAGCCAGGGCTGCTCCGGAGGTTCGCGTGGCAGCAGCAGGCACGATCCGGCCCAGTGGCGCTTCTCCTTGGCGCCCCACCGGGGGACAGGAACTCGTTGCCGGGTGCTGCAGACGCCCTCTGAGCCGCGGAAGCCCACGGAGTTGCGTCTGGCGCTGCACAGTCCGAAGCCACCCGGACGCTGCCCTGCGACCACATCCTCCTCGAGACCCCCTGCTCCGGCACCATGGACACCTCCTCGGTCCATGCGCTCCTGTCCTTGCCTGTCCTGCTGCAGCTGGTGGGTGCAGGCAGCTCCTCGAGACCTGGTGCGCTGCTGCGGGGCTGCCCCCCGCGCTGTCAGTGCGAGCCCGACGGCAGGATGCTGCTCAGGGTGGATTGCTCCGACCTGGGGCTCTCGGAGCTGCCCTCCAACCTCAGCGTCTTCACGTCCTACCTGTAAGTGAGCCCCCACTCTACTCTGAAATGGGGACAAGGGGGGAAGGGACGCTAGTCCAAGACCAGCCTGGGGGCTCTTCGGGTCCCGCCTGCTCCGAAAGGGGCAGGCGAGTTTGCAAAGGTCATCTTGGCCGGCTGTGTTTGGGCCCCGGGGAAATGCACGTGTGTCAGCTGGTAGCACAACCACACTTTCTGGGCCCGCAGGGAAAGGCTTCAAGTGCAACCCCGGGAAAGCGCTGGTGCGCCTCAGCTCCTGGTCAGGCTCTAGACAGATCGTAGAGCGAATTCCTCCGGGTGTGGGTATTTGCCTGCAGTGTGCGCATTTGTGCCCCTGTGCCTGAAACCCACTGTCTGGCTGCCTGCTTGCTCCTTGCCCCAGTCTCCCCTCCCCTCCGTGTCCTGTCGCGTTCCACGAAGAGATGGGCTGGGAAAAGTTTTCCCAAAGGAGAACTCCAACTTGCCTAGCTCCAAAGAAACTTACTCTGCATCCCTTGCACCGTCGCGTAATGTAACATTTTTTTCTTCCTTTCATTCTTTTTTTTTTTTTAATGATGTGATTAAAATGTGGCAACCACAAACCCCGATTAGAGCTGCCAGAATGTTATCTTTACCTTTGGCTGCCCGAGCCGCCCTTTGAAGTGCCGACCGCCACGGTGTAATCTTTAACCATCTCCTCCTCCCGGGAGGAAAAGGCAAGTGGGCTGAAGGCAGCGGGCGGGTAAACAGTGGCGCCGAAATCCAAGAGAAGACCTGAAGCTTTCTGTCATCCCTCGGAGATCCTCACACCCTTTCTTCCCCCCAACACAACCTCTAAAGAAAGCCCCAGCCCGTGGAGACGAGGCAGCCGTTCGTTTCATAATTTTGTCTCCGGAAAACCCAGACCCGGAGGGTAACAGGTGGTTGGGTGGATAAGGTGACTAGGGAGGGACCAAGGCAACTACTCCCCCCCCCAACCCCCCACCCCGACCCAGGAGAACCCGGGCTCGGTTCCTCCCGGCAGACAGACCAGGGCCGAGGCCACTCGAGACAAGGGGCACTGGCGACTTCAAGGTGACACGTTTCGGTTTTCGTGTGAGCCCACCCCAAACCCACGCAATCTTAGTGTCGGCTTCTCTGATGTTACCTTGGCAGGCGGAGCTGGTTGGGATGTTTGTGAATTCGTTCTTTTCTCTGTTTAGTTTTTTTCCGGAGGGAAGAAACATGAAAAGGCTTGCACAACGCCTTCCGCTAAATAGTGATTCTTTTTCTGGAGACAGAGGAAGAAAAAAATTTTTTTTACGTGTTTAATATGCATTTTAAAAGATGGACCATCCTGCTAGAATTTTGGTATTAGTGGTTGGCAATCTCCACCTCATCTACCACAAAATTATTTTAACTGCTTTTCTTTACCTGAAAGCACAATAAAATGATCTGTTTCCCCACCAGGTTTCCTTTCAATCACACTCATTGACTGTGGCAGTGGGGTTGTTTTTACAATGATAGAAATCTATTCTCCTAAGTGACTATTCTCTAAGAATTCACATTTTCTCCTCCTAAACAGCTGTGCTACAGAGAATGCTCATCCCAAAATCTCTCTGCTTTAACTGCTAAGCTCAGTGTTTCAAGAATCATGTGGTCTCCTGTATAGTGAATTTCTGAGAGCGGTGCAGCAATTTCACTTAAGAACCTAGAACTATTCTCCGCAATCACCCTAAAGAAATTAACTCCATACAAGAGAAGTGTGCAATCCTCCCCAAACACCTATCAGAACCATACAGTCATTTGAAAACATGTTTAAGAATACAGAAAATAAATTTATGAATAACGCCAGGATGCTCTTTCTCCCACATGAAAGAACAAACATTTGTTAGGCTTCTGTTACTAAAATTTGGCATGAAATCTGCTTCGGATCATTTCTCGCACACCACAAATTCATTTAACTGCATCCTCCATGTGCGCAGGAAATCTTACTGCCACTGTTCACTATCTGTCGTTATAGATAACTTCTTGGAGCTAAAATGCCATTAGGAAATTGTCATCTCATACTATTTGTTGACAGTCTGCACACTGGCCGAAGGGGAAATTTTCTCAGCGCCCTACAAAATATTAAACTCTGGGTGTCTGGAAACATGTCACAGTGAATGTTAAATACTTGCTTCTAATGGTTAACATTTTGGGGAATGTAAGTACAAAATGTGGAAATCAGTCCTGAAGTAAGTAACTAAGCTGATGTTCTTCCTTATAATAAGTGACTCCACAGTTTAGTCTCCTTATCCAGTACAAAATGCCAGGATCCATGGGGTGCCCTTCTTTCACTGGCTGAGGGGCTTGGGGTTTGGGGGGGTGTTTTTTGTTTGTTTTTACAACCATGGGAATCTGTGCAGACATTAAGGGTAGATGGTGCCCTCTTTTGGTTACACCTAGAATTATCTAACCATTTCTGCCTTCACTTGTACACTCATAACCTAAAAGAAGAATTTTGATTTACTCATATTCAAATAAACAAGCATGTATCTTACCGGTTTTCTTATCTTAAGATATAACTTCCCTTTGCTCTTGAAACGGAACACTAAGTTACAGCCCCATGCCACTGGGGCCCAGCGGGAATTAAGCTTTGATGAGAAAGATGCTGTGTGTGAGGACTTGTGGGTGAAAGGCCAGACTACTATCTTTTTTTGTTTGTAGTAGGTTATCAACATTTATTTGAGTCAAAATGTTATCTCCTAATCTTCTTTCCTTCTCCACAAAAGAACAAGCATTTCATTTTCTTCAAACAGATTGATGATGGCAAGTTCCAGCTGTGGAAAAATATTTGGCAAACATTTGGCAAATAGATTTTACCACAATCTGAGAGCTGGCTAGTCAGACTCCTAGGTAAAGAAACTTTCCTAACTCTCTTCATAGAAGGCTAGAGCTATTTATGTGCCGTTTTATAGTCTTTCTTCCCCAGAAAAGCTGAGTCTTAAGCCAACATTAATATTAACTCTTTTTTCTTTCTGAACTGCATTGCCCAGCTGATCTGTAATTGGGCCACAGAACAAGGTGGAAACACTGGAAAATCTGGCTCTTACTACTCTCTCTCTCTCTCTCTCTCTCCTCTGCCCTATAGTTATGGGCTCTGATTTTACAAAAGGGTCTAATAAAGCTTACTCAGGAGAAAATAAGGAAAACACAAAGGTCGAGACATAAAAGCAAACAATAATTGTTGACAATGTAATACATCTCCATTTACCAGTAATGATTTATCAGAAATGAAGTAGCTCTAGCTTCTAGTCTTATTATAGGGGAGTTATTTTAATGTACCAAGTGTGAACATTTTGAAAATATGTTCAAATAAGCTCTTGAAAATAAGCTGCCCTCTGCCACTTTGATGTGTTTCATCCAGTTAGTATGGCATCCAAATAGAAAACTAAATTCTAATGAACCTCCTGATATACTAACTACACTTTTCTTTATTGATCTAGAACAGCCATTTTACTTTTAAATGAAAGCAGTTTTTTTCTTGCTGTTGCTTAACGATATGAATATTTCATCCACGAGCAAATTTATGTTATATGAACTAAAGGAACCAAAGAAAGATTTGTTTTTTAATTTAATGTATGTAGTTTGGTTACTTTTCCATATGTAACTTTGGAACAAAATTGAATTTTACACATAATTAGTAAAACTGGTACTAATAAAAACCTATCAAAAACTTCACTTAGTTAAATTAAGTACAGCCCTGGTGTCATGCATGTGTTTTAAGCATTTAAAATGCAGTTCCAATATTTAAAGACTTTTTTACATCATTGAAAATTATTTCATATAATTCTGCTTCCCTTCAAGCAAAGAAAAGTATTTTAAATAAAGGAAAATGCTTATACTTTAGCAATAGTTACAAAAGTCTTAACTGTTACAATAGTCTTAAAATTTTTAGCAATTCCAAAATTATAGCTTGCTCTACAACCTACTTTTAAAATTCATTTAAAATGTAATGTTGCCAATGACTTTTCTGCATTTTAATCAAGTTCTTTCTTTTTCTCCAGGAGTCCCAGGATTTTTTTACTAGTGTTTTTGTTAAGGGGCAATTATTGAAACTATTGACTAAAGTGGTCTGAGTGATTTTTTTTTAAGTAGTGGCTCTGATTTAAACAATTCTTAACATAGGTTTAAAATAAATATATTACTGAATATGGCCAACATGTGAATGGCAGAGTTTGTGTGATAAGAATGAATTTTTACATACAATTAAACATGATCTTCAATCGGATCTTACCTTCTTACTCATTTTCTTCAAAATAAAGAACTTCTGATAAGCAACAAAATGTAACAATCACAAATGAGTTGGAAGATTGGAGTCAAAAATAACCTTTGTAGTGAAATAAATCTATTTTTTGATAATGGAACCATTCCACTTGGGTATTTAAAGAAGTTCAGAAACACAGAACTGGTCTGTAATTTGTCATAAATTTTATTAATCTTCACTACTTGATTGTTTTCATTTCTAAAACATATAACTGTCAAAAGCATAGGAATGATAACCAAGTAATTAACCCAATAAAGCTATCATTTCAATTAAAGACATGCAGAATATTTATGCTTTTATAACTGATACTTAATATCTACCTACCATGGTAAAGCACTTTTATATTTCTTCTATTAAATTCGTACATTTAAGTCATTTTAGCTTTGAGTTTAATTATGTTTCCAATTAATCTAAGTCACATGCCATAAGGTAGAAATGAAAAACAGCAGTGAGCTCTCTATGAGCAATTTTGTAAAGTAACTTTTTGGTGTTGTTTGGTTATTTATATAAATTTAGAACAATGCTAAATGGTACTTTTACTTGTAAACACCACACAAGCGGATATTACTGGTAAACTGAATTCTTCATGAGAATGCAAATTTCTTTCTTTGAGATTCAACCACCTCATCCTGTTGTAGTGTTTTCCTTCATAGAATCTCCTAGTAGAGAAACGCATCAGACTGGCATTGGAGCCACAACTAGTATTCTGCATACCAAAGAAAACAAGCTGGTTATCTAGTTTTATTGCCCTTTTTGTGGAATCTTAGTAAAGTTTGATTTGTTAAACCTGCTCATGAATTCAAACCTACTAGAACTCTTACTCCCAGATCTGTCAGGTTCAATCTACATTTTTATTCAGTCATTATAGATACCAACCAGATGCTCAACTTCACCTGTGAAATTCATTGTCTATAGGAGAGGAGACATTTCACAGGCTATAAGGCAGAATTTTAGATAATTTAAAATTAATTTTATTCTTTATAGTCTACATGGTAGGAAACAGGCCCATTCTTGAAATCCCTGGCATTTCCTCCTGCCCTTTCCAGTTAATATTTTTTGTTCCATTGACTGAGCAAAATGGATAGGCCTTATCTGAAACTGGTAGGTAGGACATTAGTCATTTGATTTCAGATTTAGTGATCATGCTAAAAGACTCTTAACAGGATGTTAGCATCAGTAGGGGAGTAGTTTAAAAGATGCTTCATAAGCAGGAGTCCTTCCTCATACCCTTATCTGCCACCCCTGATCTCAGTGTTTAAATCTGGGATTAGAGAAGCTGAAATTTACTTGGAGAGTATGCAGAGGGGCCAATCCATGTCCATGAAATCATCTTTCTTAAAGTCAGACAGGATAACACTCCGGGGGTGGTGATGGGCTCTCTTCCCTTCAGGGTCTACCCTCCTAAATGGACTGCAAGCTCTTCCATGGTAGGAAATCTTCACTTTCTATCCCAGTGCCCACATCAGTGTTTGACAGTTAAGAGATATTTCATAAATATTTGTGACGCCAAGTTGAATAGAACTGGCTGAACTGGCTATGGAACTCCCAGTGGCTAAAAAAGGTCAGAGAAAGATAGAGAACTACTTATCTGCAAAGTAGCTGAACAACACAGGCTACTGGCGTCCCCCAATTACGGCCCAGCCCCATTTGAAATACGGTTAAATTGTGTTCAGCTGAAATGATGCAGTGAGTTGTTTATTTTTAGCAAACACACCAGAATCTGCATATCTAAATTATCTTGTTGTTTTAATAACAATGACAATAATAATAACAACAGCTGATATTTACATTGTTTTTCCTGAGTTCCAGGCATGACACAATCATACAGCCACCCACAACCTTAGAGCACAGGTAGTCTCTTCATTCCTGCCTCGGGGGCCTGTGAGCTAATTCCAAGGATATTTCCATTGCTCAAAATATTTTTGGACTTCTTTGAAGTTATCTTCAGGACAAGTTTACCAGAAACACAAGAAAACCAGCCTTCTAATTTATGGTTATGCCTCAAAGTAAATGTAATTGGTGCTGAAATATTTCAGCACATTTTTCTTTTCAGGAACACAATTTATGAAGCTCTGAGAAGTGTGGTTTTTAAATTTTCAATAAAATGAGAATTATAGGCCAAGCTTTTAAGTTTAGTAAATACCTTTTCACTTTTTCTTGTCTCCAAGTCAAAGATAAATTGTGGTAGCTCCCTGGGTATTACAAAGAATAATTGATTGACTGATAACTTCCAAGTCAAAAATCAAACTATTTTTTTTCTATGACCAGATCTATGTGTCAAGGAAAGTAGCTGCATTCTTTGGAATTATTTCTCTTTTCAGAGAGACATGAATATTCTTAACAGACCAATGTTATTTGAGTTTCATTCACTTTTTATAACTGATGAGAGGAAATGAATTGATGTTGTGAAGATCTTCTCCGTACCATCATATATTTGATTGGAAATGGAAAATTATTTCAAAGTTTATGTATATATAAGATATTTTACATATTATATATGTATATACTATACACTAACCTTACATGCATACCTTTTCAAAGTCTACACTAAGAAGAAAACATAAGAATTTATGTAGTATATAGGTATTGTATAGTTTAACAATTATGACACTGATACAGATTTCTTTATAATTTATTAAATAGAAATCCAGGTGGGTCAGAGAAATAGCTTTCCTTAACTACTCATTTAATTTTTTCAGTCCTTTAACTCATTTGCTGCTGTAAACCTAACATGTGCTAAACATTTATTATATTACAAAGATGAAATACAAATAGGCAATGAGTTAATTATAAGTTATATTTGTTACAAGTAGCCCTGCATCAAGTAAGTACTAATGTTTAGAAAATTTAGGAGACATTGAAATATAATCTCTAAAATTTCTTAAAATGGTGCCTTCAGATCTTGTTTTCTATTAACTTATCATTAATAATTTAAAATTATTCAGCAATCCCTTGTTTTCAAGTGTCTCATTTTTACTGTATGTGCATTATTTTCATATTCATTTTATCCTCCTGGCCTTCAGAAGGAGTTGTGTTCTGTTTTCTAACACGGACTGTGGTGGTTGAGGGGGAAGAAAGCAATCTCATGCACACACTGAGCACACACCGACACTTCAGTAAGAAACAGTTTTTTCTGTGCCCCTTGCTCGGTGGAAATGACACATAACATTGACGTGGCTTGACAGTGGTGAGCCACCCCTTTTGAGGGGAGAGACTGAGCTGGCTGTGTGGAGGCACCTTCAGTTCGGTTCAGAAGCTGAAATGCAGAAGACAATTGTCCTGGCAAAGGGAGCCCAACTCCAGCTGAGAACGCGTGCACCGAGCTGACCTTCCTCTACAGCCTGCCAGCTGAGATTAAGGTTTCCTCAACTGGTCCCTTGTCAGCCCCACCATTTCCCCAGTGTTGCTCATCTTTCACAACTGGAAGCCAAATGTTTCAAACTCTTACCCAGTTTTGCAGCCAAATTCCTTTATTTCCTCCTTCCACCTCCTGTTTTCCCTCTCTCTCTCTCACACACACACACACACACACACATACACACACACACAAATTGTGCTGGCTAACGTATACATACATACCTTCCTTCCCAAAGTCTGTACTAGAAAAGAACCTAAGAATTGTTATGTTTTACTAAAAAACTAGTAAATATTTTTGTGCTTCTTTTTTTCTTGAAATCTTGATTAAGTAGAACAGGAACCTCTACAAAAGATATCTATTTGCAAAAATAACCTGCCTTTGGTCAGAAAGCCACAAAAGTGTAGTTCTCAAGAAAGTAGAAAACCACACATGATCTCAAGTGGAAAAAATATAAAGAATTTGCTGAATTTTTAACCTTTAGCACATAACAAAGATATTATTTTAAACTTGGTTGGTTAATGTGGGCTGTGTTAGAACTTCCATTGTGTTGTGTTTGGGTTTACCCAGTGTTATTCTAATGAGTTTATTGGTTCAACACACAAAACACCACATGGCCCTTGAAGATCTTAGGTTATAAATTTCCTTGTGAGGCACTGACTTGAAAGAATTCTGTTACATAATCAATTGGTCTTTAAATTTACCAGCACAAAAATAGGCTTTTGCTTTTTATATGCATATATAGTAAAAATTATTTGATTATAAAAACATAAAAATTCCCATGGAAGGAATTACATTCCCTAATCATCTATTTAGTATATGTATTGAGACTTTTGCAATAAACATCTATTTCATAATGAATCTATAGAATGAATTTGGAGTCTTCTAGTAAAGACTGAGGTAAGAAGTCTTCCTCTTTCTTCTCCCTTCACCCTTCCTGTTCCAGTGAGACCCTTCCCAGACATGCCTGCGCTTGGCAATAGGTCTATTGCATTATTGCCGCAGTGTTAACTGCCCAACAAATTACAGCGTAGCCAAAACTATTAAAAACGGCAAGAGTGGTGAGAAGGCTAACTGAGGGAAACTGCTAACCAAGGAACAGTGCAGGCAGCACCGAGAGTCTGAGGCCTCCACTGGGCACCCTGTCCCCAGATGGTTCACTTCTCCAGTGTCTCTCTGAATCCTTTTCCTCCCCTCTGTTCTAGATAGCATCAGAGGAGGACTAAAAGGATGTATTTCTTATCTCAAGACACTTTCTCCCCAGGTCTTTAAACTATAAGGTGAAAGAAGTTAGAAAGAATAGTCTTGGGGATTAAAGTATCAACTCTAAGTGCACCAAAATTGGGGTGTTTGATTTTAACTTGGGGAAGCCACATCGTCGCTATCCTTGTGGTGGGAGACTTTAACTCACCACAGCCCCATTCTCTGGGGCTCAGGGCAACAGAGTACAGGAGGAAGTTCAAGATCTTTTTTTTTATTGAGTCTTCAAGCTCGAGTAGCAAAAGGAAATCCTGGTTAAACCAGATTCTCCCAGAGTGTAAGCATACCTCATTGGAAGAGCTAAAAAATTTTAGCAACATGATTAACTGACAGCAAATATCCACCTTCCAACTTACAGCTGCCGGCGTTTGAGCTTAAATTCCACTTCCCCAAGCTCTTATAATCACGGAAGTGTTGGGTGGATATTGACTGATCCCAAACGACTATTATGTAGGAATTTGAAGCTCCCTTTGCCTTAGCTGTAGAAACTCCGCTGAACAGAATTAATTGTGTATTGGGAAGGAGAAGCTAATTTTGGTAGATTTACATTAATTATAATAAAACCAATTCAGAGCTTGAGCTAATAGCTAACTACATTTAGAGTAAGTTCTACCATAAAGAACAAATTCTGAGCCATAAAGACCAAAGGATAATCTTTTATGCACAAATGACCAGAATGACTAAGCTGTATACCTAAGGTCACATTACACAGCACAAGACTGAAATTTAATCATGGTTGCTAGAGCATTGCACTATTTGCCCAAATGAATGGAATGAAAATCACGTAGGTGTATCGCAGAGGTTTTGGATGATCCCAGTGCAATGTCTACCCAAGCACAGGTCTCAGAATGGGGAAGACCTTGGAAGTCACCTAATCCAACACCTTTTTTCATAGATATGTAAGTTGTGCTCATGAGAGGTATATGACGTTCTCAAAATTGCATAGCTGGCAAAAGTGGAATTGGAACCCAACCCAGAAATCCTCATCTAGTGCTCCTTCCCATCAACTTTTTGCTTCAGTGCCAGATACTCAAATGAATTCTAAAACTCTGTTACTTTTCTAGATGTTTCCAAATTTTTTATTTTGTGACAATTTATGAGACCTCAATTTAGGTCTCATAAATGTCTCTTGTGACTGTTCCCATTCTCTTCTAGCACTGAAATTATGTCAGTTCAGGCTCTCCTTACTCTTCTCCTGGATAACAGTAATAGTCTCCTGTCTCAGTTTGCATAGAATCCCCCTCGCAACAGGACACACACTCCCAGCCACCCACTAGTTTGTCCAAAATGCAGCTCTGCTCATGTCTCTCTTACAGTCAGTCCTTCAGCAGTTTCCTATGGCTTTCATCATGCACTTGAACTCCTCAGTTTAACCTGCAATGCCAACTTCTCTCACCTCGCCCCCAGCTGCAAACTCTGCTGCTGGGTCCCCCGCTCCAGCCCCCCATGCTACCTCCAGATATCAAACTACCTCCTGCAGTTTCCATGTTTCACACCTTCTGGTATTCGCACATGTAGGTCCGCTTGAAATGCTTTTATTCTTTTTCATTTTGCTGAGTTCTATGAGTATTTCTATACTCAATTCAAACATCACAGGATGCTTGCTGTGATCCACTGTTTGAGAAACTATCTCTGATGCTCCCATGCCATGTTGACCCCACTGGCCACAGTGTTCGCCACACTTGATCACTGTACTTCTCTGTTTCCACTACTAGACTATATATCCTTTGAAGTATCAGTTTTCTTAAACCAGAGAAGAAGGACTCTCCCTTGGATTTGGATCAGAGCATAGAATCCCTGTGTATTAATCATATTTTTCTTTTTTTTTTTAATTTTATGATGCTTTTCTCTCTTGGGGCCTTGCTGACCTAAGAGAGGCTGCCACTCCCAGGGCTAGCTGGTTCCTAGAGACAGCCATGACTCCTCTGCAGCACATCTTTCACATGCAAACCAACCAACTGAAGTCCACGCCCCCAGCCCCCTTCTTTATCAGGCTCTAGCAGGGCTCTTACACTCTAGGTCAATATTCCCTGCCCTAATGTCCCCAGGGCCAGGTATCAGACAGCTGGAAACAGCCCCTGTGCCCCACAGCCTGCTGAAATGATTCAAACTAGCAGATTTGAAGCCTGCTTACCCTGTCCATTTCTTCCCATGGAGACCATAGTAAAGGCTCTTGCCCCAGCTTTTCTCCTACTCCAGCCTCCGGACAGACCCAGGTGCTTCCCCACAGGGCCCTGCAAACCAATGTGCCTCCTAATCTTGGAAACTGTGAGTAACCATCTTTTCAGTAGCAGTTGCCTCCTGACCTACTAGCCATACCATACCTGATACACTTGGAAACACTCTCTGCCCACACGAGCCTGTGCTGGAGCAGCTTCAAAAGGGGATGTGGCCAAGGCACATATGAGGGTCAATCAGCACCTTTTCCTCTCTCGGGGAAGCACTCCTGCGTTTCCCTGAACTCTACATAAGGCACGTACTTTATCCACACCTAAGATATAAAGAGCCATTTTTCTGACCACAAATGTGTAACAGAGTAGATGATCTGATATAATCTCTGGCATAATCTCACAATGGGGTGTTAAAGAGGTCCTGCCCTCTAAATTTGGCAGTTTGTAAACTCCCATGGCAGAAAATACATTCAACCAATGCCTTTAACACTTTTCACCCCCAGTTTCTCATTTGATCTTCATAACAAACAGTAAAATAATTCTTACTATCTCCACTTTGGGGATAAGAACAATTCTTGACAAAAAACCACAGCCCTATCTTGAATGACCTTGGAAGGTGCCCTGTGCCTCGTATTCTCATCTGTAAAATGGCAATAATGATGACATCTACCTCACTGGGTTGTCATGAAGATTGGTAGGATAATGCACATAAAGCACTTCACACAGGACCTCTTATGTGGAGCATGCATTAAGTGTGAGGTGCTATTGTGTTTTCTGGTGATGATGCTAGTTGCTTTAACACTAATCCCACACTTCATGTGTACAGTGTTGGCTCTCACTGTTATTTCCCAAAATATTTAAAGTAATTGTCCTGAAATTTTACAACTGTAAACATAATTTTCATTACACAAGGTTTTCTAACATTAAAAACAAGTTAGAGAACAGCAGAGAGGTGCCTAGTTGATAAAAGAATAGGGGAAGCAAGTAGAGGCAGCCTCAAATGAATAAGGGCATCGCTCAGCATCTGTTTAGGTAAAAATAGTCTAACTTTCATCTGTGGTCTTTGGCATCAAATAGATAGAAGATTCTGTGGCTGAATGAAGTTTTAGATTTCATCTGGGTGCATAACACTGTGTAGACACCACACACATCTCCAGAGTGGCTGGCTACTGAGTGAACGCTTTGTCACAGACTGTGGGGTGATGGCCCAATGTTAGCCATTCCTCAGATGTGATTTAGCCAAATGGCCCACAATTTGTGGTCCTAGATTTAAATTGTTTTTATCATCTCGTTTTTCATCTCACCCATCCCCACAATTTTTCCTGAGTATATATAAAAAAACCAGTTTGGTAATTTCTTGGCCTCTTGGAAGCTCCAAACTCAGCAGCTGACTTGCTACACACAGCAGCAGGCGAGAGGTGATGGATTTAAGGGATTGAGAAAAGACTGGCACTCCAACCTCTCCTTAGAGCCAAAGACACACTCAAGAAAAACCAAGTTTTTAATGAAAAAAAAATGCACTCGGGTATTTCTTTATATTAACTAAAAAAAATAATTCTACTCTAAGGAGAGTAGAGTAAAACTGATTTAAAGAATAGGCTTATGTCTCTCTGAAAATACATTCAAAAGAGTTGAATTTTCCTGAGGAATTTCTTTGTAGCTGTTTTTGATAAAGAAGCAGTTGATTCAGCATAGTTACAGGAAGAATCTTTGCCGTCAGTGATGACAACAATGCCAAAATTATTTCCTGGAGAATAATAAGTACCAGTGACTAAAATCTGTGAGGGGAGGGGATTCCAAGCTATACAGGGGAGTCAACATACTACTTGCACTTGTATTTAAGCAGGGGATGCCTCTGGAGTTAGGCTCAGTGATCCTCAGCAGAGAGGAGAGAGCGGTCCTTGGACTGGACAGTCTTTTAATCCTACCAGATGAGCCCTGTGTCACCCTCGCCATGGACCCTCCACACACCATCCACAGCAGAGGCCAGCTGCACCGCCTGTCACCAATGAAACCAAGAGATCTGGTCTGAAAAGGACAGGGGAAGTCTCCCCTGTAGCAATACTTTTGTGTCTTACTATATAAATACATGTGAAAATATGATTTTGGAATTCTCAAGCGCCTACTGAATTACTAAAGTAGGAGGCTGATTTATTTTACAGCCCTAACACAAGAACTGAAGAACTTTCCAGGAGACCTCTATTCTGTGTTATCCAGCTGCACAGATTGGAGAAGTGGGATCTATCAGCCCAGCTTTATTAAGTGGTTTAAATAATCACTAAACTGAGAAAGACCAGAAGACAGCAAAAGCGGAATGATTTCAAGTGAAGGGTCAGAAGGTCCTCTCTCAGGCAAAGCAAATTCTCCAGGTAGAAAGGGGCTGAGAGGACAATGACAGCCCAGAGGAGACTGTGGGGAATAAGAAAAGAATTAGGAAGTGTCCAGAGAAACTCAAAGGGGAGGTGACCCACCGGACAGAGAGTGAGGCAAGAGGACATGCTCCCAACCTGGCACAGCCCCTGGCTATGATCTCCGCGATGGGGCTGGCTCACCCAGAGGGCAGAGTTCAGTCTTTCAGGAGGTCTACTAACATGCACGCGCATGTGTGTGCACACGTGCATCTCTGCATTTACATGTGGAAGAGAAGGAAACTCATTTTGGAAGCAACCTCAAAATCTCAAAATACAGCCCTGGCCAGGTAGCTCAGCTGGTTAGAGCATTATCCCAGTATGTCAGTGATGCCAGTTCGATCTCCAATCAGGGGACATACAAGAATGAATGCATCAATAAGTAGAACAACAAATTGATATTTCTCTCTCTCTCTCAATCAATAAATAAGAAAAATTTTTTAAATCTCAAAATATATATATTTACCTACACTAACCATAGGATGATAAGGCAACTCTTAGGAACTGGAGAGAAATTAATGCTATGGTGCAGGGAAACAAAACCAAACCAAAACATTAAGAGGAGAGTTGTGCTTAGAAGTGTGGATTCATGGTTTTCAAACTTGCCTGCACATCAGCTCTAACTAGAGCCTAATGTTAACCATCTAGAGACCCTGACCACACACCAAACCAACTGAATCAGAATCTCCAGTCAAAGAAAATAGGCATCCAATTTTTTTTTACTCCTCAAGGCAAATTCAATGTGCTGTCAAGTTTTGAGAACCTCTGAGCTAGCTCTAGCTACCTCACCAACCAGCCATAGAACTCCTGGCAAAACACATAACCCCTCTGCCTCAGTTTTTGCACCTGCAAAATAAGACGTGAGCACAAGCTCTGAGGTTTCTTCTAGTTCTTCTGTTTTGTGACTCTATCAGCTTGACGTTTGCATGTATTGTAACAGGGCAGGTGTAGCCAAAAAAGAAAAGGCAGTTTCTACACACTCATACCATTTTGTGCAGCCAATTTGGGAGCACTGTTTACTCTCCTGCAGTGAGCATTACTTAAAACGACTTTGTTTGTTTAACAGTTTAGAGGGCCTCTGCAGGTAGCCTCAGGATCCCATTCATTTCATTAACATTAAATCAACAAGCAGACCTTCTTTCTGCCTCTCTCAGGCAGGATTAATGGATTTTGGCATGATTTGTGCATCTAGCAGCAAAACCTCGTGCTGAGAAAGCTAGCAGGCTTGACTAATTCCCAGCAGTGCTAACTTCATAAACTTACTTTAAGCCTTTAACTTTGACTGAAGATTAAAGGTAATGACTTCACGCTGTTATGTTTGAATGCATGATACTCAAGATGTATAAAAAAACTATACAAAAATGACACACTATTTGATAAATTAACATTATATATACATGTTTGTGTGTATGTATATATGTGATTTTACACTTATATAAATATTCAATTCTATGTATCTAAAGAAGGATCTAAAACACTGAGAGATTTGTGTAATAAAAAATCATTACACTGCACAGAGTATTGACAGCTGCATATGTAAAGTGTAAGCGTGAGAACCTATGGTTGGAATACGTGCATGTGCCAGTAGAAGGCCCAGCTTTGTGGGAAGATATAACACGGTGGACTGTTGGATATGAATAATTTCCTAAGAAGCAAAATGATTCTCCTCTTTGAGACTAGTTATCACTTACAAAGAATCCTTCACATGACTATGCCTGTGCTCTCTTCTTCCTGACAGTCTTAAATTCCAAATTCAGAGAGGTCTGCTTGAAGAAGGGGAAGAAAAGGGAAAAATACAATATTTCCAGCCCATCTGACAAGACTACATAAAAGCTTTTGATCAAAGGGTCTTAAGTACACTTTACTGGTGTGACAAACAACATTTTTATCCCTTTATTAGATTTATTTTTCTTCTGAAAACTGCAATGACCAGGGTATGGTTTGTGAAAGAAAGCTGGCAGGGTTGTGTTCTTTGATTCCTAATTAACACCTTCAGTCTCAAAAGAGAACCAACAGAAATACCATAAAATGTTGCAGCTGCATTGTGATTCCGCTTGGTTGGTTTGTTAAAAGTCGGCTGGGCATTGGCAGCTGCAATAAAGGGAGCGCTCAATGGATGTTTTGTATTGTGCCCACTGAAGTGAAAGAAGGCAACCATTTTATTTTTCAAATGGGCAGCTGCAGAAGGAGGTTTAAATGGAGCTAAATACAAGATTTACTGTTAATTTATAGTAAATATATAAAGAAAATAGAACCTAACTCTTAAGTTTTTACAGTCACATTACTGAAATTTTAGCAAGAAATTACAAAGGACAATAATTTTGGAGTTTTTTAGCAACTGACTGGGGGAATTTGGCAGCAAGGAATAGAACTCATTATTAAAATCAAAATAGCCTTTTTGAAAGAGCTGAGGATGCCAAAGCTTTAGAAATTGTCATTTCCACTTTGAAAGGTAAAGGTATATCTTTCCTGTCTTTGGTAATGGAATGCCCTCCTCCCACTTTATTGAAACCTTAAAATTTGTTCAGATCGGAATTGAGTGAGATTCCATACACCCCTACCTCACTGTTTTTTAAAGAGCATGGAGTTGAATTTTGCCTCGGGTAGGGGAATAAAGGAGGCATTTAACTCTGGTCAGATAAATCTCACTCACATTCAAAAATGCAATTAAGGAAATATGTAAATCTAGATGTTTCATCAAATGCTAGCTAAGGGGTTACTAGTTCTTTTCTAACACAATGACTGAACTAAAGAACTTTAGTGTCTGTGTAAGAACCATTGTCCGAGCCGCAGTCCCTGTTGGAAACAGAGTCCGGCCCGGCCGTGGGAAATACCTATGTATTTGACACAGGCCCTATTTCTGAGAGAAAGGGGATGGAAAAGAAAGTATGGCGATTTTACTGTTGCATTCTAATCAGCTATGATCTGCCTAATTTGCTTTGATCAGGAAGATAAACTAATTTTTCTATGGGCTGGATAAAAGTAATTAGCAAGCCAAAGCTTTCATGTTATTTCAAAAGAGCTAAAGTAAAGAGGATCAGAAATTGTAATGGTGGGAGTTAAATACATCTTTTCGGCTCATCTGAGAGCATTGTTAGTTCAGAATAGGATACTGACACAGAAGAGGAACTCTGGTTAAAGACAGTTTCATGGGCTGCATAACCATTGTAAATTCTGGGACCTGCATTGCTATGAAACTAAACAGAATCACCACAGAGTGCTTTATAATTGGTGTCTGTCATGCAGCCCTGTTCTTTTGTGGGGACACCCTTACCTTCATGTGAAAAGGTATGATTATTGCCTAGTTTTAGAGCATTGTGGGGTTTTCCAGAAGCTCTGCATTTCAGTTGTTATATTCCAGTTCTTGGGGTAGTTGAATCTGTGCACTTGAACCCTCATCCACTGCTCCCCTAGAGCACACAGACACACCAGTTTGGGATTCTGTAGTCCTGGATATACTAGAGCAGGATCTGAGATCAAACTGAAAAAGCTAATCAGGAACCTGACTCCACAGATGCTTAAATTTCACAGCCCGGTTCACTGGGTTTTGTGCCAGTTACCAACTTCAATAATGCCGCGTCCTCCTGTCTGTTTTTTTTTTTTCTAAACACCCAAACACATGTAGTTATTAGATGAGAAGGAAAGATTTTGGATTATGGGATTTTGTTTCTTCAAAAAAAAATCTATTCAGTGTTAACTTTTTTCTTGTTGATGTGACCTTTGCGTTACTTCCTTTTTCAAGCTGTTGTACTAGATATGGTATCTGTAACCCCACTGTAAACTTAATTGCTTTTTTGGCTACTAATCTCCTTTGCTGGGATCTTAGATACCAAAGTGTGCATTTCATGTCAGACTCAATGTGTCTTTAAAATAAGTGGATCTTTTAAAAGGATCTCTCTGTGAAGTTGGAGTTCGCTGAGGTTCAAGGTTATATGGAAACTATTAGTGTAAAATAATTCCAACAGAAACTAGAAAACAGGAGTTTAAGCCCACTATCCTATCTTTTATAAAAATTATTTAAAATAATCTGATTTACCTTTTCTCAAGATTTTCTGTTCTTTTGAGGAAGCTGTAGTCAACAAGCATTTTAACTCTTGTATCATTGTTTGAAAAGTTCTTAGTAATAGCAGTGTTCAGACTTACAAATAAGTCTGTTTTCATTTTGTTGTTAACCATCAAAGGTCTAGAAAAGATGACCACTGCTAGGACTAAGAATTCAATCTATGGATATGGAGGAGATCTTTAACAGTGTCAACTTCATGTTCCTGCATATTCATTCATTCATATAATTAATGTTTATTGATTGCCTACTTTGTACCAGATGCTGAGAGTATAGCACTGTACAAGATGGACAAAATCTCTGTCTTTGCAGGGAAGACAGACATCAAGCAAATGCTTATTTAAATTTATATCACTAGGATTATAAAAGGGCTCTGATGGAGAATGGGAGCAAACTAAAGTAAGAACTGCCTGGTCTTGGTGGCCAGGGAAGACTTCCTTTAGGAAGTGGCATTTAACCTGAAACTTAGAGGAGAGTTGAAAATGGCCAGAAAAAGGAGAGGGAAAGAGGATTCTACACAGACTTTCCCATTTGAGTATGAGCACTGGTTGAATTCTCCTGTATGAATTCTGCAACTGTAACATACAAGGTGGCACTGAGGACCCCTTAAGTTCCCTGTGCTGAAGAAGGTGGGTATTTATACAGTTACCCTAGGGGGCAGGGTCTCTGAGACCTGACCTATCCTTACTAAGCTTTCTTAAAGGTCTGCATAGCAAGGGGCTCTGCAGCTTCTGGTCTCATAAGTGGATCTTCTGCTTTACTAGCTTATAGTGTTACTGGGTATACCAAATTTATTTTCAGTCCTTCTGAAACATAAATATGAACATATTTATTTGCACCTCTAAATAATAACCTGAAAAGAAGAGATGATAACAGTGCTATAAGGTCCTGTGTGTTTTCCCTGGATTAGGTAGGGAGCCAAAAAGTAGAAGGCAAGATTTTCCCTCTGTCCTCTCATTCACAGTAGACTCTTTCAAAGTTTGTTCCCAAGGGGAAGTTGGTCAGACCTATGGGCACACATTGATTTTAATCATACCTCCTGTTTACTTGGTACTTACTATCAGGCAGGTTCTAGACTAAGCCCAAGAAATAAAGATGAATCAAGGAATGGCCTGTACTCTCTGATGTTCACAATCTAGTTGAGGAAGAAAGACAAGTAAGCCAAAGCAGTTTTAGAACTAAGAGCCTCACTCTAGGGTCAGACACTCTTTGTTGGAATCCTGGTGCTGCCACTTGTTACCTTGAGCAAATACTTTAACTCCTCTGTGACATCAGTTTCCTCATCTGTAAAGCAGAACATTTTTTGTAGGGTTGTCCATGGGGTTGTTACTGGAGAGCATTTAGAACAGTGCTTGGCAGGTGGAAAATACAAAGCAATGTTAGCTATTTATTATTAATAGAGGCTGGTATAGTTTTAGGGAAGCATGGAGAAGAAAACCATTCACTCCACCTGGAGTTGAAAGTACTTCTCTGGGAGGGTCACGTTTGCTCTTAAAGCTTGGGGAAGATCCCTCCACCCTCACCACATCCTTCAGAGTGCAGGAGCCACCACACCAGCAGAGGCTCAGGAGTGTGAACACACGTGGCTAGAAATGGTCAAATTTGCTGAAGGCAAGACAACAATAACTGGAAGTGAGAGAGCTATGAAGAAAGAATTCAGAGACTTCCAGCCAAGATGGAGGCATAGGTAGACACACTGTGCCTCCTTGCACAACCAAAAGAAGGACAACAATAAATTTAAAAACAAAAAAACAACCAAAAGTGCCAGAAAAACAAACTGTGTGGAAGTCTGACAACCAAGGAGTTAAAGAAGAAACATTCATCCAGACTGGTAGGAGGGGCAGCCAGATGGGTAGCCAGGGAGGAAAGGACTCGCAGCAAGGTGGTGGCTTGCAGACTGGGCGATCCCACATTCCCATGGAGATAAATTGGGAGGAACAACTGGGGAGCGAGACAGACTGCACAAAACAGGGTTCCAGCTCCAGGAAATAAAGCCTCAAAACCTCTGATTGAAAACACCTGTGAGGGTTGAGGCAGCAGCAGAAGAAACTCCCAGCCTCACAGGAGAGTTCGTTGGAGAGACCCACAGGGTCCTACAATGTACACAAACCCACCCACCCAGGAATCAGCACCAGAAAGGCCCAATTTGCTCATGAATAGTAGTAGAAGTGACTGAAAGCTGGCAGAGAGCAGAGTAAGCAGCATTATTCCCTCTCAGACTCCTTCCCCACATACAGCATCACAACACAGCAACGTGGGTTGCCCCGCCTTGGTGAATATCTAAGGCTCTGCCCCTCACTACGTAACAGGTGTGCCAAAACAACAACAAAAAAATGCCTCAAATGAAAGAACAGATCAAAGCTCCAGAAAAAATACAACTAAGCAATGAAGAAATAGCCAAACTATCAGATGCCCAGTTCAAAACACTAGTAATCAGGATGCTCACAGAATTGGTTGAGTATGGTTACACAATAGAGGAAAAAGGGAAGGCTATGAAAAGTGAAATAAAGGAAAATGTACAGGGAACCAACAGTGAAGGGAAGGAAACTGGGACTAAAATCAACAGTTTGGAACAAAAGGGAAAAATAAACATTCAACCAGAACAGAATGAAGAAACAAGAATTCAAAAAGTTAGGAAAGGCTTAGGAACTTCCAGGACAACTTTGAATGTTCCAACATCCGAATGATAGGGGTGCCAGAAGGAGAAGAGGAAGACAAAGAATTTGAAAACTTATTTGAACAAATAAAAAAGGAGAACTTCCCCAATCTGGCAAAGGAACTAGACTTCCAGGAAGTCCAGGAAGCTCAGAGAGTCCCAAAGAAGTTGCACCCAAGGAAGCACACACCAAGGCATGTCATAATTACATTAGCCAAGATTAAAGATAAGGAGAGAATCTTAAAAGCAGCAAGAGAAAAGGATACAGTTACCCACAAAGGAGTTCCCATTAGACTATCAGCTGATTTCTCAAAAGAGACCTTACAGGCAAGAAGGGGCTGGAAAGAAATATTCCAAGTCATGAAAGGCAAGGACCTACATCCAAGATTACTCTATCCAGCAAAGCTACCATTTAGAATGTAAGGACAGATAAAGTGTATCCCAGATAAGGTCAAATTAAAGGAGTTCATCATCACCAAGACCTTATTATATGAAATGTTAAAGGAACTTATCTAAGAAAAAAGAAGATAAAAAATATGAACAGTAAAATGACAACAAACTCACAACTATCAACAACCAAACCTAACAAAAACAAACTAAGCAAACAACTAGAATAGGAACAGAATCACAGAAATGGAGATCACATGGAGGGTTATCAGTGGGAGATGGGGAGGGGGAGAGAAAGGGAAAAGATACAGGGAATAATTAGCATAAGTAGAAAATAGACATGGGTAGGTTAGGAATAGTATAGGAAATGGAGAAGCCAAAGAACTTATATGTATGACACATGGACATGAACTAAAGGCGGGGAATGTGGGTGGGAGGGGCTGTGCAGGGTGGAGGGGAATAAAAGAGAGGGGAATTGGATAACTGTAATAACATAATCAATAAAATATATTTAGCAAATAAAAAATAAATAAAAAGAAAGAAAATTCAAAAGGCACCTGAAAGGCCACAGAAACTCATGAGAAGCGACTGAGAGTTTAATGTGGAGAAACTTGCTAAAGTGCAGCTCAAATCCTGACTGACATCTGCCAAAGAAAGTCTCAGGGATTTATTCAGGTTTTCCATCAAATGACAGTAGACCAAGGCTCTGAGGCCCAGGGTTTGCATCTGGCCCATAATTGATTAATTATGTGACTCAAAGATACTATTTATCGTTCCTGATCTGTTTTGTCATCCATTAAATGAAAGAATTCCTCCAGTGTTCATTTTAGAGCAAATATCACCCTGGATTAACTTTATATACAGCAAGGAATGCTTACCACGCACACTGATGCTTCCAATCATGATTGACGTACAGGCATTGTATGTCCGTAAACCAGTGGAAAAGTGGAAGTGAAATCAGACTGGGGGCTTCCTCCTGGCCAGCTTCTTATTTTTTTCTAAAATATATTTTATTGATTATGCTATTACAGTTGTCCCATTTTTTACTCCTTTTTATTTTCCTCCACCTTGTACCCCTCCCTGACATCATGACTTCCATTCCAACCTGCCTTAGACTTCATTTCCACTTCTAATTATAAAACAGGATTAATTTTCTTCTTTCTCCACATTCTTTCCCTTCCCCCAAAATAAGAACAAATGAATGGATGGTTATTGGATAGCACTGTCAACTCTGCTGTATCCTGTAACTCAACCCCACTCACTTCTGAGGGCCTTCAGTGATTATTGAATCTGCCAAAAACAGAACCATGACAGATCTTCCCAGGAATTGCTTCTTATCCATTCTCATTGCCAGAGTCTCTCCCATAATCTCCACTCTCACACCGTTGTGGTCATAAGCACTACAGCTGGAACCCACAGTTGAGCTTTACCTAGACCGCCAGGCTCCCCATGACCTATGAGTCCTCCGCACTCCACCACTTCTTCCCCCCCGTCTCAGAAGGGATGTGTTCTGCCTCTATCCCATCTGGGGTTTTCCTTTAATCTCCTGGGATCCATGGTTTATTCATTCAGCAAACTTTTACTCAGAGTGTGCTATGCAAGGTACTATGGGAAAACACAGAGATTAAGACAATATACAGTTCATTTTCCTCTAAAAGTTTGAAATCTAAAAGGTTGGTATCATTCCATACTATATTAAATTTGGTAACCTGGTCTGTTACTTAATAAACAGATTCCTATTTAAAGATAGTTATCACCATAGCATCTTCTATTTATCCCTCTTTAGTCTATTTGTAATCATGTTCCCCACTACTTGGCACTTGTAGGTAGTATATGGATGTTTTCTGTGAGTGGAATGAGGATTCCTCCCTCCATTCTGCCATTTCCTCAAACTCTTTTCTTTCTCCTCCCTTTCACTGCCAAAATTCCTGAAAGAGAAGGCTATACTCACTGCCACAGTTTCATTACCACCCACTCGCTCTTTCATTCCCTTTGAAATCAGCCTGCCACCCCCACCATTCAACTGAAATCTCTCTTAAACACCACCCCAGATCACTCTGCCACACGAGACTCTGCCAACCATCCCCTCCTTTCACCACAAGCAGAGCAACTGCTCCACAGTTCCAGCCTCCAAATGCACCCAATTTGGAATCTGCCAGACCTGGGTTTGGCCACAGTCCAAAGCTCAGTTTCCTTATCTATGAAATGGGGCTAATAAAGCCTATTATCTATGTCTGGCACACACACGGTCAGCCTCCTAATAGCTCTCCTTACCTCACTCTCACCTCGCACAGGAGCTGCTGCCAAATTAATCTTTCTAAACTTCATAATGATCATGTCGCTTCCCTGTTCAGAAGGCTTCTGCAACACCCCGGGACTGGAGAGCTCCACACCTATTGCCCTGCACACAACGTCTCCACCATCAGATCAAATCTTGCCCAGCTGTGCTCCGACAATAGCAATCCTGTGGGACTGAGAACCTGGAGGCACTCCCCTGGTATCTGACTCATCATTTAATATCTCTTTATCTCTAGTGTCTTCACCAGCAAATTGAAGTAGTAGATTAATTTAAAGCTAAAGCTCTTCTTAGCTCTAAAATTCTATGATTTTTACCTTTTGGACTTACTTTCCCACATGTTCCCTTTAAGTTTCCTATTCTTCAGGCAAACTGGACTGGGCCTCATTCCCCTAACTTGCTCCTTGCTTTCCTGCTTCTGTGCCTCTGCTCTCACCAGTGCCTCTTTCCTGTCTCCATGTATAAGAAATCTTTCTCAGGCTCTTCTCAAGTGCCATCTCCTCTTCCATGGTCAAGAGGAATTGTCCCACCCAATGGATGCCAATGGTCCTCTTGAATGGTACATTCACATTACATAAGTCCTGTTAGGACACCAGCAATTTTCTCCTCACTCCTTCCTCTGTCGCACAGGCTTACCTGTGCACTTTGGCCAATCCTGTCTTCCTACTGCTAGCTTTGGCTTTGTGCCTCTTTCTTAAAGATGCACTGTGCCTTGACACAGTCCAGTGCCTCACACCCAACATCTTTACCCAAGGTTTCAAAAACTTTCACCAGTCTTGGATTGTGGCTGAGTTGGTTGAAGTGTCATCCTGTACACCAAAAGGTTGCGGGTTCGATTCCTGGTCAGAGCACATACCTAGGAAATGGGTTTGTTCCCTGGTTAGGACATGTACAGGAGGCAATGAATAAATGTTTCTCTCACATCGATGTCTCTCTCTCTCTCTCTGCCTTCTCTCTTTAAAACAATGGTCCCCAATCTTTTGGCAGCAGGGGCCATTTTTGTGGAAGACAGGGGTGTGTGGAGGTTGGGGATGGTTTGGGGATGATTCAAAGATGTTTCATTCAAGCTTACATGCTGCTGTGCAGCCTGGTTTATAATAGGCCTGAACTGGTTACTGGTTCGTGGCCCAGAAGTGGGGACCCCTGCTTTAAAATCAATAAATGTATACTTGAGTGATAATTTTTTAGAAAAACTTTCCACCAAAATGTCCCAAATAACTTTACTTCTCTCATCTGTCCAGCACTTTTCAGGGTAAACATAAGCTAATGTAGCTGAGCTTGTATGTTAAGGGACAATGAGTTGTAAGGACCTTGAATTTTTAATGTTAATTGTGTCATGGACTAGAATAATGCATTTACAAGTTAGTATAAAATCATCAAATAAAAAGTGTACTTTCAAAAACTTCAACCATTATATATTGTATCTATTTTATTTAAAATCTGGGCACAGTGTTATGGTTGTAGCATATTTAGCCACTTAACCATAGATTGGGGGAAATTCCATAAATATTTGAATGTATTTATGCTCTAATTAAGTAGTTTGTAACTGGAGCAAAAATCAGAATGACCCCTGAAGATTTTTTGAAGTCCCCATTCCTGGACATCATCCCAAAGATTCTGATTTGGTAGATCTGGAAATGAACCTGGGCACCTGGTTTTGAAGAATGCCACAGGTTATCGAGACCACGGGACCACACAGGTCAAGGTACTGTGCAGTGCACGGCTGCACAGCTCTAGGGAGCAGCCTAGAGTACATTCTAATTGCATATTCTCTTTACCTCGACTTTGGCATCAAAAACATCAGGGTTAGTAGGATCTTAGCTTTGACACTTACTAGTGTGTGGCATTGAGCATCTGTAAAATGGGACAATGAAAATACTCACTATAGAGGAAGATAAAATTAGATCACATCTACAAAACACTCAAGACAGCACCTAACACATAGCAAGGAATCAATAAATGTCAACTATGATGATGGCAATGATGATTATTTAAGTTCCTCTCTTCAAATCTCTAACTGACCAAGTAGCTTGAAGACCAGTTTTCATAGTGCTGAAGGAAATATTTAAAAACACTGGTTAAATCACTCTCCTTTTAAACATTAGTATCTCTTGTATTTCTTATTATTGTTTGTAGGTGATTAAATTTTAGCACATGAATTATAGTGTTTTGCATGTGTAATATGCATGTACATGTGTGTGTGTGATCTTCAGTACATCAAGTGATCATATAAAAATTCTTGACATCATCTGGCTTTTAAGCCAAAAGTGTTTGGAAGACTTGTTGACACAGGTAAAAACAAAGCAATGTTTCAGACACAACTTGATGGCCCTTGGATGTGTCAATCTCTGGCCAAAGTAATATAGAAGCCTCTGCCAGAATATCTTCTCATATAGTGGACTTAAATGCTAGTTTTTTTAAAAGTATTTAAATTATGTTTATTGTAACAAAATATATTTTTCTTTACAACACAATTATAATTATTTATTTGTATTATGATCAGTTTTGCATCTGTTTCCATGACAAATATCTCAGTGTAAGACTCTAGAAAGACAGGAACTTGTTGTTTACCTCGAATCCCCTGAGACTAGCACAGTGCCTGCTGCACAGTAAGTGCCAAGTAAGTATTTGTTGAGAGGAAGAAAGAAAGATGGCCAAAGGGGAGAACCAGGAGCCGTGCACAGAGTAAACTTTGAATTACATGTGAAATATAAAAAAGACAAGCTCAGCCCACCAAAGCTTACAATCTAGCTAGGGGTATGTGACATATTCAGAAATATGTACCTTTCAGCACACTCAATAAATGTTAGAGAGATGATGATTGTCCAGAGAGGAGGGGTAGAGCTCCAGACTGATTCAGAAGATGGAGTGAAAGAGACATAAAAATGGACATCCAAGTTAAGAAAAATCAGAGTTATGTCACAGGAGGTACAATTACAGCCCTGGAGTAGATAGAAGGAAAATACTCCTAAGTCCTTATTGGAGTAAGTTTCAGTAGGCTAGAGGGTGTGAGGATATGTATGTTGTTTGAATAAATACATTCAATATCATAATTATTTTAACCTATTCTACTAGTGATATTTAATTTGAAATACTTTGAACATTAAAAATTGGTATGAGATTTCTATGTTTAGAAAGAAGGTTAGGGAAAGAAGTTTTCCTGGCAAGAAGGCTCAGTGTTGGAGATTTGAGTATATATAGTGTCCCCTTATCTTTGGAAACTTATCCTCTGGAGGGCAGGCCCCTTGTAGTACAGGCTTCCCCCACTAGGCGAGTGTTCTATGAAACCATCTGTATCAGTATACCAGCTACCCTTGTTGTGAGAGGCTGCATTCAGCTTCAGTGAATTTTTTTTGAAGACTCAACACATTTTCCCCTTTTGTGATGGGTGATTTATGAGCACACCTGCCCACACCATGCTGAGTTTTCAGCAGTTTTTGACTAAAAACAGCATGACACCCATGCTCCACCCTCCCTATGCACCCAATCTCCTCCTGAACAATGTTTTTTGTATCCCCCTATGAAAAAAAGTCCTCAAAGGGAAATGTTTTTTGCCCACGTGGAAGAGGTGAAGCAAAAAACAGCAGAAGCACTAAAAAGCATCAAAATCTATGAGTTCATAAACTATTTTGAGCAGGGGAAAAAACATCTCAATAGGTGTATTGCATCAAATAGAGAGTACTTTGAAGGTGACTAAAATTTAAATATATAAGGATACATAATTTTTTATAAATAAAGTCCTGTTTTGGGGGGCTCTCCCTCATATGTCCCAAGATCCCTAATAAATACCTGAAACCATGGATAGTACCAAACCCTATATAGTGTGTTTTCCTATACATCCATAGCTATGATAAAGTTGAATTTATATAGTAGAAAATTTCATGGATAGATTTGTTTTCACCATAGACAGTAGCAACCTCAGCATACAATTTTTCTTTTCTTAAGTCAAGAACTTTCACCTTTTCTGTGAAGGAAACACCTTACAAGTTCTCTTTGGTCTATCCAAATTGCCAGCATTAATACTTTGGGGCTTTGAAGCCATTATTGAGTAAAATCAGTGTTCCTTGAACACAAACACTGGGACCCCATGACACGGGACTGGGTGACCTGGGTGGCTACTGAGTGACTGAGGGTGGGGGCAAATACAGAGTGGACACATGATTCACATCCCCAGCAGGATGGAGCAGGACAGTGTGAGATTTCATTACACACGTCAGAATGGTAAACAATTTAAAACTTCTAAATTGTTTATTTTTGGAATTTTTCATTTAGTGTTTTCAGACCTCAGTTAACTGTAACTGAAACCACAGATAAGGGCGTACTTATGTACAGAAAGCTTCTTGGGGCAGATCCTCAGGATCAAACCTGTCCAGGGAGAGGAGGGTGAAGGAGGCAGGACCAGGCACAGGGAGAAGTTGAACTGAGATGAGGTTGCAACAAACCCTCAGCAAATCACACAGGGAACTCTGACACTGGGGTAGTCCTTCAGAAGTGTCCTTTCACCTCACACTGGCCAGTTATTGGACGTAGGTCTCCTCGTCCCAACCCTTCTTCCTGCAGAGTGTGACCTTGAGCAAGGAGGCTCAGCTGGAGCCTTAGCCAGCTGTGCGGATGAGCACTTCAGTCCTCAAGTGGGACATCTGGGCAGCAACCCGTAACATCCCCTACAATTTAATCTGGAAGAGGGAGGAACAGGCAAGGCTGCCATGCTTCTTAGGAAAGTGATCAGAGCTGACTTGCCAAAATGGAGCAGTGCTACTCTGAGAGTGACCAACCCTCCATAGGATCCTGACAATTATTTCAGGCTTGAATCTTCCTCCTCCTCCACTTTCTCTTCTGTTCCATAGGCTCCTTTAACTTTCTAGCCAGTTCCTTTTCTATCTTAATCACATGTATATGTGTCTGTGCATTTCTGCTCTCCCAAAGAATGTTTATGCTCCTTGGCTTTTCTCCACCTGCCTTTTAAACAAAACTCTGTCTCCTAGGATTCCTCAGGGAGTTACAGAAAAGCCTCAGAATACTACCATACTAGCTCAACTTCATCTCCCAACCAGCTGCATAAACTTCCTCTCTTCCTATATTTACATTCTCCTAGTCCATTGGGTAAGCCTCCCACCATGTAACACCTGGCAAAAGTATGTTTCTCAATTCCTCTATTAGCAACTTACCTCAAAACTTACTTTTCAGGTAACATAAACTGATTAACTGGAAATGAGAAAACAAGCAGTCTCTGGTAATCCACAGCACAGAAGTTATCAGATGGCCATTTCCTAACCACTCAAAAAAATCTAAATAAAAATAATGCAGTGAAACAACAGCAGCAAAGATGTTTTGTTGGACTTCAACTATGAACTCTTGAAAGGTAGTAACTGCACCTGTTCTGTGCTCCTTTCCATTGCACAATGTCTAGCACATGGTTAGAACTCAATAGAATGAGATAATTTTTTATCCAGCCCTGCACCTGGGAAGACTGGCAGGCTGCCACCAACTAGATGGCTGGTGTACTTGAGCAATTCCTGCACCTTTACTTATAACTAGAAAGTCATGAATTAAAGCATCTAGACAGACTGCTATAAGGATTATCCATCGAATAGAACAGTGTTTTGCTTGTATTTTTTTAATGAGAACAAAATGTAGTGGTATAATCCTTCTTTATGAATCAAGAAGACAATTGAAGGAGCAAGGAGGATTATGAAATTATGTTACTTCTGTATCATCAACCCTGAAGGAGCTTAACATTCCTTCATTTCATTTTAGCAAAGATTATATTTTATTAAATAGAATTAAAAATGTTTTATTTGCTCTTACTAATTACAGTAATTCAGGACTTCTTGCCTGGTAAAATATTAGATGGTGTGAAAATGAGGGCATCATGCAGAGAAAAATCATCTTCCACTGACACCTTTAAACTGAATGGGAAGATAATGAAAAAATGCAAAGTAAATGTAACAAGTTAAATAAAATTATCCATTTATTTTGGAGATTAAAAAGTAATACAAACTATGTTCTACATCTATGATTCTTCATGATGATATTATTTTGCATTTGGGTTTCCTGCCCCCAAAAATCCAAAATGGATGCTCCACATGGTTAATATTTTCCTCTGTCTGCTCTGGTCTTTAGGGGTAGTACCTAAGGAAGAGCTAGCAAATTGTAAGGAATTGAAAAATTAAAAGGCTTTCTTGGGTATCTAGGTCTGGTTTTGTTATTCTCAGATTTTCCAAGTTAAGGAAACTGAGGAGATAGGAACATAACTATGGCTCTTTGGGGAGCTATTATTTAGTGAAATTGGCAACACATTATCCTTGAAAATAAGGAGAATGAAACTGATTTTAACATTGAAGTGAATCTGGAGTGATAATGAGAGTTACCAAAATAGTTATTTGAAGCAAGGTCTGAATATGATGAAGGCAAAAAGGAAATAATGTAGACGAGATTTTGTTGTCTTTTTTTTAAACAAAGATAGCCATTATTTATAATGTGCTAGACTTCCCATATGTTATCTTATTTACCACTAATATCAAACCAATGAGATTTATAATTCCTATTCTGTAAATAAAGAATAACAGCCCTGGCTGGGTAGTTCAGTTGGTTAGAACACTGTCCTGATAAAGCAAGGTTTGGGGTTCAATCCCTGGTCAGGGCTAATGCAAGAATCAACCAATGAATGCATAAAAAAATAACAAATTGATGCTTCTTTCTCTCTCAAACCATTAAATAACATTTTTAAAATTACATTTGAAAAAAATTAGAGATGTTAAGGAATTGTCCAAGGTCACAACCCTAATAAATCATAAAGAGAGGGAATTTTGAAAAGAGGTCTAGTCAAGGAACAGGTATAAATGACCCATGAACATGGACAACAGGGTGGGGACTTTCCGTGGGAACAGGGAGTAGGTGGGACACAGGCAAGCAACAGGAGAATATAGGGACAACTGTAATACAATAATTACACACACACACATATATGGTTTATGTTAACATGAAAAAAAGAAGTGTGTCTGATTCCAAAGCCTATGCTTTCCTTAAAACTCCAAGAAGAATATCCAAATGTGAACATTACTTGAATATCAGCAGTGATGACTATTTTAACTTGTTTTCAGGAGGATGAAGATTTAATTAATAAGAAGTTACTTTAAAAGGTGGTGAAAGTAATTACACATTTGAAAGAGAATGGTTCAAGATTTCGTGGGTTTGGGAGTACCCCGGAGTGAATTTGGCCTGAAGAGCTGCAAACACAGTAAACACCAGGGGACTCTGTACTGAAGACATGGGACAGTCCCCATTCATTTTCATTTTCAACATCTGCATCAGGAATAGCTGGCTGTCATTTTAACGTGTCTCTAATCACCATGATCTCACTTGCGATAATCAAAGTGGTTTTGTTTGTTTGCCAGTTAATAGTGCTGCTTCCCAAGGAGGGAGTAATTTGCATGTAACTTCAGTAATAGTTAGTAACAACAAAAAAATATCTTGGAATGATAGTAGAGGTCAAAGCTGATAGTTTCTGTTGGATCTGAAAGGCTAGAATAATTGACGTCAGTTTGGCCGGTTGCATGAAAATGACAGGACAGTAAGTTTAATTGTCATAATTCTGAATATTGTGTCTAGAAACTACTTGTTCTGTTCATGTCATTTCCACGAAAATGCTGTAAGAATTAGAGATGAACCTCAGGTGAAATCCCTATGTAGGTGTATTTTAACCTCATGAAAATATGAAGTATTTTATTGTTTAAACTTCTATAGCATCTCTACTTCCAAAGATTTCCCAAGAGCTTCATCTAAATGCTTACCAATTCTCACAGTATTTCTATAAAATTGAGATAAGTACTTTTAAAAACACTTGCTAGAACAAGGAACATTATGTGATATTAATGAGAAATAAGCAGATTAATTTCATTACACATTGTGGAAGTTTCAAATGGCAATCAAATACTGTGAAACACTTTAGCCTTCTCCTGTTCTGGTTTTGTGGCTGAGTGCCAGAAGCTGTGCTGGAAGTAATGAGGTGGCGAGCAAGGCAGCACCCGAGACAGGTACACGCAGTCTGAGCAGGATGACTTGTCCAATCAGAAAAATAAAATCAAATCTCTGTTTTAAATAGTAACAATTATAAGATTGTCGGTGGAAGGCTCCTGTGTGAACTGATTACACTTGATCAAAAATAACAAGCTGTGACAAATAGAAAAACGCAAGACTTCAGTAATTTACTAAAGAATGTCTCTACTCAAAGCTTTGTGGCAATAAATGTCTTGTTTGGGTCACAATTGCAGAGTTGAAATAACAGCCCATGAATACCTGGAGAAATGACTATGTACCCAAGATGAATGCTAAAGCCTTCCTTCTTGAATGAGCCTTTTAATCATGGCATTCTCTAGGCTCTGAAAAAGTCTTCAGTGGTCCCACCTAAAGATTAATGGGAAAAGCCGAAACTGAGTTGGCCTATTTGCAGAAACAATTTTAAAGATTTACTGATGGTTGACAAATGCCATTTAAGCTTTCAAAGCCAGCCATATGCTTTTGAACAGGATTTAAAGGAAATCCTCCCACGAAAGAAGACAACTTTGAAGGGTCTCTGTGGTAGCCTCTGGCTTTTAGGTATGGAGACGTGTTGCTGGGTTTTCTTTCTTGCCCTGCTCCCTCCCCCGATCATATCTTCACTGAATTTTTAAAAGATATGGCTCAGAAAAAGACCGTAAGCTTTCCTCTAACAGATTTCTATGTTCAGAAGGTAGCTGTATACTTTTGCTTGTCAGTGAGAATTGAACCAGCTCTTGCCAGGCGATTGTACACATCGAGTATCTTTCTCAGTTACCTTTCTACTAATATAGGGCTGTGAATGTCCTCTCATTTTGAAAGTTTAGCGTGACATTGTTCAAACATACAGTTACTGCTTTTTGAAGGAGTTTGGGTTTTTAGTTTTATGTTAATATATAGATTATTTTAGACTTCTAGAATGTCACAGCCACAGGTACGTTATACATCAGACTTGAATGAGTATGGCCATCCACTTTTCTGTGTATCTTGCCATCGGTTTTTGGCCCAAGTAAACTTTGTTCAGCCCTAAAAGTAACACATTTCCAAAGAGATTACATTCAAAACACTTCTTCACAAGGAAAAAATCTGAATGCAATTTTAAAATATTATCCAGCCACAACGGGGATTAGAATTGGCCTCACTTTCTGCTTTGTCATCCTTCTGCTCTGTCAGTGAAATCTTGGAGTGGCTTCATGAACAGGAGGACTCCTCCTATCTTCTCCATCCCCAGAGAGCTGCTGCATGAGTCACTTTGTGTGGGCGTGGCCTCTCAGACCCTAGCTGCCCTGTTGCTGTCCTGGGGGCCCCAGGGTGTCGTGGGGAAGTGCAGTGCTGGCAGTGGGGAGGGGGTGCCCATTTCCCTGCGTCCCTGACAGTGATCTGACAGAAGGTGACACTGACACAATGCAGGGGAGGGGGCAGGAGACGGGGGCGAGGTCAAAGCAGAGAAACTGAGAGAATCCAGTGAAGTGGAAGCTGAGAGGATAAACACGTGAAGGCTCAGAGCTCGTTTCCCTGCTCACTTCAGTCAGCGGGACACCTCCCCCCAACCCAGGAAGAAATGCTGCCACTTAACTGCCTCGGTAACAATTAAGGGCCAGGAAGGAAGGGTTTGGACACGTGAGCCTCAAATTCCTCTCGGCAGCAGCTGGAAAGCCTAACAGCCACTTTCCTGCTTTTTCATTTAAAAGTTAGAACCTACTGAAAATTCACCACAGCCAGAGTGGCATTGCGGGGCACACACACCTGTGAGGACGGCCCCCTCCCCGTTCCCGCTTTCTCTCCTGGGTTACCGTTATCGGAATGGCCCCTCAGCTGACCGTCTTTAGCTCATTCTCCAGGTCGTCACCAGGGTGATCTTTTTAGAAATTTCCTTCTAATACCATGCATGTTTCTGCCAAAAAGCCTTCAGTGACTCCTAGGGTGTCTGTAACACCAGCAGTATGTGAGTATTGGTACTTGGTCACCGAATCTAAAATATCTCATCACATGGTGGAAAAGTTACTCCCATTTCAATTGCCTTTCAGCTCTTCTGGCTCCATCAACGAGAAAGTCTCAGTGAGGGTGACTTTGTTTTCAACACCTCTCTTATGGCCACTAAACTCTCTTCTTATCAAAGGGCAAACAGGCTTCAGGCTCAGTTTGACCTGGCAGCTTTAATTAGGAATCTGATTAGAATTTAATAACATCTTTCTATTTACGACAGATGCTAAACTAGTTTTCTACTTATAGGTAGTGATAGAAATTTTCCACTTTTATTGAGCTTACCTAGGTAATTTGAGTTAATTGATACATATATCTATATATCTAAAAGTAATCTACACATGTACATACATGCACACATATATGTATATATGCAGATACATAAAAGAATATAAAATAATAGTTCAGTTACTATCCTTATATGGCAAAATAAGGAGTGAGTAGTTTGGGAAACATGGAGCTTTGAAATAAAATCTAAACTCTTTCTGTGGCCTGTAAAACCCACTACAACCTTCCCTCCACTCCCATCCCCAGGCAGGCCCAGCTCCCTCCACTGCTCCATGCATGCCTTGCATCGCCATGCAGAGTGCACACTGGGCCCCATGGAGAGCATGTGCAGTCCCTACTACCTAGGCTGTCACCCTCAGTCTTCTCATCTAGATCATTCTTACTCATCTCTCAAGTTTCAGCACTAGGCCACCCTTCAAGGAAGTCCTTCTGTCCCATTACTTTACCCACCCTTCCCGTTCTCCCATTGGCAGTTTGAAGGTCCCTCCACTGAGGTCTCACAGCATCTTGATTACATCTTTATTAGAGTGTTTATCACTTCTCTACCTCTTAAATTGTTTATCTCTCTTCCTAGTCTATAAACACTATGAGAAAAGGAATTTTGTTTAGGTTTCGGACACACCTGTCTGGAATACAGTATTTGTTCAATAAATGCTTGACTAATTATCACATTTTTTTACTGGGAAAACAAACAACCAGGAAAGCTAATGACCAAAACCTTACAAACAGCACAGTAAATGATATATAAATATGCAGTCTACACTGATTGATAAAACTGAAAGCTACACCAAAATAGGAAAATAACCCGAATGTCCATTGGGATAAATACAATATGCTACACCCATACAGCGGGGCGTTATTTGTCAATTAAAAGGAATGCAGCCCTGATATACAATCCCATACAGATGAGCCTTGTGTACGAAATGTCCACAGGAGGCAAATCTATAGAGGCAGAAGTAGATTAGTGGTTGCTTAGGGTTGAGGGGGTGGGAGGGGATTGGTTAGTGACTGCTAATGGGCACAGAGTTTCTTTTCCAGGTGATGAAAATGTTCTAAAATTAGATTTTGGTGATAGTTGCATAACTCTGTGAGTGTATAAAAAATCATTGAATTGTACACTCTAAATGGGTGAATTGTATGGTATGTGAATTGTATATCAATAGCTGTTGTTGTTGTTGTTTGTTTTTAAAAAATGAGGTGCCCTGGCCAGGTGGCTCAGTTGGTTGGAGCATTTTTCCAAAAGGTTGCGGGTTTGATCTTGAGTCAGGGCGCATACCTTTTCGGTCCCCAAACAGGGCGTGTAAGGGAGGCAACTGATTGATGTATTTCTCACATCAGTGTTTCTCTCTCACTCCCTTCCTCTCTCACATCAATAAATTTATCCTTGGGTGAGGATTAAAACAAAAAGAACAAGGGCTCTAAGTCATACTACCTGACTTTCAGTCTTCCACAATTTGTCAGCTAGTGATCGTGGGCAAGGTATTTAGTTTCTCCATGATTCAGTTTCTTTTTTGTAAAACAGAGGTAATAATAGTGCCCATCACACGAGATCATTGTGAAGACTCAGTATGCCTACCACAGAGCCTGTGAAATAGTAGCACTCCAAAAATATCAGCTGTTATTATTGCTAAGAGGTTACATAGTATGTTCTGAATTGTGAGGGAAAATGTTATGTATTTTAATGTAATTATATTACTTGTCTCAGTTATTTCACAAGTGTTGACATGCCTGTACCATGTATAATAGTTTTGGTTAATAAGCCATCCTGTATATATTAGGGAGAACTCATAATAAAATGCATGGGTATCCACACATTATGCTGCAATTTAATTCTCAGAACAACCCTGTAACTGTTAGTATCCCCATTTTAGAGACAGAAAAGTGGATACACAGAGTGGGTAACTTGCCTGATCAGTGGCAGAATGGAAGCCTTCTGACGCACCCCCACCCTGTCAGTGCCCTGGCTGGAGCACCAGGCTCTGCTCTGCGCAGGTGTGTCCACGAAAGCACTGCCTGATGGAGCGGACGGGCTTTGCATTGCTTTCCTATTTAAACACACCTCCCACATCAAACTGTCACAACAAGCCCTCCTGTCTTGTCTGAGACTTTACAATAAGAAATATCCTTTTCAAATGGAAAACAGGCAAAGTCTTTGTCTCAAGAATGCTGTTAAATAAACATAACCTAAGAAAGGAGAGGCTTGGGGGGTCTGTACCACCAGGGTATGATCCTTGTCTCTCAACACCAGCATTACAGTACTATTAAGAATACTGGCTAAACGAGTGCTTATAACATCTGACTTCAATCATTGTAGTCAGTAGCAAAAAATGTGTTACACATGGCATATGCATACCACAGCACTTTCTGATTGTATGAGGCACATCCTATGATCAAAAAGGACAATGCAAAACTAATCCTACGTGGGTAGCATAATTCACTGGGAACATCTGGGCACAAACGTCATGGTTTCAGGTTAAATTTTCTCTCCTAGAGTATTCAATAAATCCATAGATTGAAGCTTTAGTTCACATATATTATATTATAATAATTCATGCATAAGCATAATCATATTTGAGTATTTAATTTTCACTAAATCTCTGCCTTCAAAGAGATTACAATCTTGTCTGAGGATTTTAATAGTCCATACTGGATTTTGCATTCCTGGTACTTTTCATGGGTCTGGAACCTAGAAGCTTCCCAATAAATGTTGGCTGAATCAATGAATGAGTGGATAAGTGTGTGAATTATGATTTGAGGGAAAATTACATAACATGGTTATAAATTAACACTTATTCAACATTTTTAAAAGTTCATTATTAATTCATTGAATGATGAATAAATGGAGTTTAAATGAATCAGCATGACAAACTGAATTTTCAGAGACTGAAGAATGAATAAGATTTTTTATTAATTTCCATTACCCTATCTGTTTAATTCATTTAAAAATGTTTTTAAGATGTGGTTTAAAAAGAAGGGTAAATTTGGGGTGATTACCTAACTCATTCTTAATTTTCAGAATATGATTATTCAATTGAACAGATTCCTGGTGTTATTATCTGAAATGAAGGAAATTATAAAACAGTTACATATAGACCTCCAGACCCTGAAGTGATGCACTTGGTGCTCGTCTGCACCCACTGAAGAGCTGGAGTCATACCCATGCCCGGCAGATGAGTAATGCCTCACTTTTGCTGGAGTCAGTCTTCCAGCAGCCTCAGCCTCTCAAAACCCAGCCAAGGCATGTAATAGGATTCTGAGTGTCAGATATTACGGTACAAATCCCATACACTAAAGCCTCTTTAAAGAGGAGCCTTTGACTCTCTTCCATATCCTATTTGTTTTCTTGATAAGCTTGATTCTTGATCTTCTGAATGCATGTTGAGTGTATATTGCAATTATATAAAAGCTACGCACGAAGAAGTCTTTCACTTTTCATTGACAACTGCCTGATTTATGAACTAATAACCCAATCATGGCAAAGGAGAAAGAATTCCCAAATTAAACCCCCCAAATAGAACAAATCTATCTGCCTTCATTTGTTGTGAAGACAATGAGTCCCACGAATGACATTCAGTAGTCTCAGAAGATGTTCCAGTGCAGGTGCTGGTGCTGTCACAGTGGTGTTTTCATACGGGTTTGAGGATTGCCTGAGGGACTGGGGTGGGCTGAAAAACCTAGACAACTCTAATAGCAGAAGCAATAAAATATTTAAATTTAAGAAATCATTGAAACTTCAGAAAAACAAAAGATGTCCCAGTGCAGGTACTGGTGTTTTTATAATGGCAGCCGTGAATAACCAAGAAAAATTTAAGTTTTTTTAAAAGGCATTAAAGTAGAGAATAGTTTTTTTAAATTTTGGTATGAAATTTTAACATTGAAAAAATTGAGGCATTTTAAAGATAAGATTGAATTTAGATGGGAAAACTATTCCAAAATAGATCCAGTAAGTGGGGAGAAATTGTTTTTTGTATTTAAGATATGTAAATGATCAGTTTACTTCCAAAAGCTTTTGAAACACGAGATTAGCTAAAATATTACAAAGCAACATGTGTTACTAGACTCTAGATTATGTCCTTGTTTATATTCAGTTTTCATATGACAATATGTGGAAAAATCAATTTACTTTAACCTTGTGAGGTTTATTTTAGATGATGTTAAAAACTATAAACAATGTGGAAAATGCCCATCTAAAAGAATGAGGCTGATAAAAAGTGAATTATATAATGCCTGAACTTGGAAAAGGAGGAAAAATACATCATAGCATAGAGTTACTTTAAAGCTTTAATGTTGGCCAAGGGAGATTAAATTGCCTTTGGGGTGTGCAGATGCAGAAGATTCCGTTGGTGTGCTTTTCAAAGCAAAGACAGATGATATTAGGAAATAAGGCATGAGGGCTTCTGCTTTAATCTGTCCACATTATTGTTTTGATCTATGACTAATTGAAACTGCAAGAGGGTTCAAGAAGATTCTTACAGCCAGCCTGAAGCTAGCAGACATGTAAGTCTCCTAAAAATGCATCTAGGAAGATTGCTTGACCACAAAGGAAAGAACGTGTGAAGAATTGTGCTAATTTAAGCCTATCAGTGTCTAATTCAAAATTAATATGCATGTGCACAAAAATGATTGAAAATGAAAAAAATCCAATGCTTGCTACCAAGAAAGAGGGAAAATGAACTAAAATATACTACACAATCACCAAAAACAATACATGGCTCCCTTTTTATGTCTTTAAATTTAAAAAAAGGAACTAACACCCAAGAGTGTTACTAAATCCAAAGATGATGTCATATCTCTCCTAAAAATCGTGCAGTGGCTCTCAGCGCCTCCAGGACAATCTGAGCTTCTCAACATCACAGAAGAGGCCAGCATGGTCTGGTTCTGGCCCTTGATGCTTTTCCAGCCGTGTGTCGGGTCGTGTTGCAACACAAGCAATCCCCATTCAACTATGCCAACCTGTGTGTAGTTTCTGGAGAACAGCCTGCTCTCTTATGCCCTGATGCTTTCATGCATGCTGTTCTCCCACCAGCAATGCTCTTCCCTCTTCCCCCTCCCTTTACCTTAGCCAACACATCTTTCTAAGGCTCACTTTAAGTGGCAGAGGCCTCTTAGAACACCACGATAGTAGAAACATTGTGATTACCTATTTAATGTAAGTAAAAATGTTCTTTATAAGTTTAGTGGAGAAAGATTAATTCCCACACAACTAAAATCTGGGAGTGATTTTTATGGGAAGATTGCTCTTATATTAGATCTTACAGGACTAAGAAACTTTTATCATTTTTATCTTACTTAGAAAATGAAGACTTTTATTCTGTATGTCTCATTTATTTCTTCGTCATTTTAGTACCACCTTGGGACATTGAGAGTTAGCTTGGAGACGCTAATAGGATAGAAAAATCACCAATATATCTATGATTGAAACACAGGGCTCCACTACTTAGGAAAGTTGTTTTCTTTGAGCACCGCATCAGATGGGACTCACACACTACTGAGGGAGTTAACAGGACACTGTCACCAGCCACATCAGTGGGCGGAGAGCAAAGTTACCCAAATTCACCAGTTGGAACTCCCAACCATTCCCTTCGAACACCCACCTCACCCCACTATACTTCTTCTGACACTACTGAAATCTCATCTCCTTCAAGACACCCTCCCCAACTAATGGAAAATGTCCAGAAAGATGTTTCTGGACATGCAGTATTTAAAGACACACTCTTTGGAAGCATACAGACTTATAGTGAGATCACTCGGGGTAAATTACTTTCCTTGCACCCAAGCTGTCTCTGTTCTGGGATTCAAGCATGACTGAGAAAGAGTTTATTTACATGGAGGACCCAGAACCCTCCTAAGAGGTATCTAAAGTGCCTAACTGCAAAACTCGGGTTAAAAGCAGTGGCATTGCTAATGGTGGTGGCATTGGTGATGGTGATACCAATAGAGCACTGAACACTTTTTAGTTTCAGGTGGAAAATGCCTGGGTTGAGCATCTGGAGCACCATTGACTGATCATTGGTAGCATCTTAGCACATCACCACAAGTCAAGGCAACAGCAAGAAGAAGAAGTCAATGGCAGATAACATACCATGGTCAAAAGAACTAGTTCTCAGCATACAGATGAGTCATGCCAGCCAAGGCTAGAACTTTCAGAATAATGTGGGAAGGAAAAACTTATTGGAGATTAAAGTTCCTCAGTGCTATGGAAAAAGTTCCTAGTCACTAGGAACAATGCCATACAAACAAATCACAGCTATTTTTAATCAGGTTGGTATGGACTAGAAAAATAAAGCATTATACTTAAAACAAGTAGATATTTGAATAATTGGTATTGTAGTTTTACCTTAAGAAAAATATCAGAAACCCTTACAGATTAAACACGTTTATCTCAAGTGGCAGAAAAGTATTTTAAGTAGCAGAAACCAACAAAGAGAACAGGAGAAACAAGTATAGTGGACAGGATGTGTTAACAAATTTGTGAAATGACTTAGTAGGGATAAAATTATGACAAAGATTAAATTTTTAAAAAATGACTTAGCAAACAGCATGGAACAAGTCAAGAAGCAAGCCAATTCCAACACAAAACCCTACAGAGGGGTACTTTTGAAGGTCAAAGTATTGTTCAAAATAGAAAGAGTCACTGAAAAGTCTTAATAATAAGCAGTTAAACATCTCCCTTGGCTCGCAAAGCCAGACAACTGCCTCCTCACCGCCCAAACTCCCACCACACATATCAACACTGGTAGAAGACTGGAAAGTTACAGTCTAAAGAAAGTGGCCCCTGAGAGACTCTGGACCAGTGATTTTCCACCAGTGTGCTGCAAGAATTTTTAAGACACACACTACCTGACTATTTAGTCAGGGACACTGACCCCTTTTCCTTCAATTGTCAAGTAAAAAAATGACAACAGTCAAACAACAGTAGCCATCTAGTGTGAATGAATCAAAATTTAACCTATTTTTTGTCAGATGATCAAAAAATACATATTTTGGTGTGCCGTAGAATTTTAGTCATTAGTGTCTGTGTGCCATGAGGTGGAGAAGGTTGAGAATCACTGCCCTGGACTGAGAGGCGCAAGTGGTTGCCTCCGGGAAGTAGGAGTCAGATGTGGAAGGTGGGGCACAGGACTTTGTTTCGTTTTGTTTTGTTTTTTTAAATACGGAACGCTTCATGAATTTGCATGTCATCCTTATGCAGGGGCCATGCTGATCTTCTCATGTCATTCCAATGTTAGTCTATGTGCTGCCGAAGTGAGAACTTATTCTTGTTTTTGTATTTGTTTTTCATTATAAAGCCTGTAGTCGTTTAAACTGTACATAACAATAAAATATTATATCATACATATGTATATAAGTACAAATGTAAATACATGTGTGTATATATATGATAACTTTGACTTAAACTTTTAATTTTAAAAAGTAAAATAAAAGCATAAAAAGTTTCTAGTCATGAAAACACACTTAAAAGTACACACTACTGTATTTGTGGATATATCCTTATCTTATCACTGATAATTCAAATAGCTTTCCTGAGAATTTTTTTTTTAAATAACGGCCTCTTTTCATGACAACAAACTGCCAAGAACACAGTTGGTAGGACTGCCACATACAGCCGCCCAAGCTACGCAAGCCCCAACTCCAGGGCAGCTGGGACTGGCGATGTGACCACCGAAGTGAGTTTCCGTGAGTGCTGGAGCTCTGTGTCTTACTGTTTAGTTTGTAGTAAGACTGGTACACTCACTTCCTCATGGCTGGCACAGCTCCTTGCCCTTGTTACTCTTCCTACTTCATCAGCAACATGTGCTTGCTGAGTTCCCACACGTGACTCCGTTCCTTAAACAAGACTCGTTGTAGACACAGCACGGGCTTTCCCTTTTGGACTTTTCCCCGTTGTTTTTCTCTTCCATCGCTTCTCAGTTAATAATTACACATTTGATATAGGTTACACTGGCTGACATTTTAAATTTCTGATTCTATATGTAGTCAGACTTGGTCTAAAAGACTCTAAATGTTATACTTTTTTGCACTTCCTTAAGCTTTGTAACTCATTAACCAATAACAATGAATGATTACTCCTCTGGTTGTTTTTAAAAGTTCATCAGTGACTTATTGCTCTTGAGGCATTCATAATCATATAAATGAGTGTTTCCTAGCAGATGTTAAGGAAATGCAGACAATCGCCTTTATGACAGCAATAATTTGGAAGACAAATAGATAAACCGTGTTATTGGCACTAAAATTACATTTTTCTCAAATCAATTCAGCATTTGCTCTTTTCACTATTGAACGTCTGAGTTTTTTAAATCTCTCTTTTAATTGTTGACTCTGCTCCCTCTACTGGAATCTTGGTTAAATTGAATGGAAAAACAGTTTATCTGAAATGGAATAGTGTATCTATAGAGTTGATCTATGAAGATCAGGATGAAAGGAAGACAATAAGCTGGAAAATAGTTTCCCCAGCATAATTGAAAAGTGCCACTGCAACATGGAGAAACTTTGTGTCTCTCATCTTTGCTTTAAAGAAAAGGATGTTTAAATCAAACTCTTAGGTAATTGAATTCAACTCAGGGTCCATCTTGTAGCATTTTGTTCTTTTGGATAATTACATTTCTGTTTTTACTACTTTGTTTTGAGGTTAAAATGCTTAAAAGCCTTGCAAAAATAACAAGAGCAAAAATAATAAGTACATTGTAGGCACTTCAAAGGATCTCAGAACATGCTTTATAAATATTGCATCCACATTGCCCATACCACTGACTTAAGAACAGTAAAGATTCTCCCATTTAATGGGAGAAAAAAGTTGATTTAGGGAGGGGTTTACTTATCTCTGAGGGCTCACGAACTCTTCAATAGCAAAATAGAAATAGAGTCCATGCCCTTCTATTTCATTTTGAAATACAGTCATGTTTCTACATCTCCCATATTCAACTAGAACCTAACTCAAAAATTAGTCGATGAGATTTATTGCATTCTTTTGTATTTTTTCTATCCATTAGTATCTATTTGATAGATTAGCATTTATAGTAGTTGTTTTTAAAGATACAATTTAGCCAACTGCTTAAAGAAGACACAAAGAAGACACAGTATTCTTTAATCTACTATCTATACTATCCTCTGAGACCCACAAAAATATACTTAGTAAAAGTAATCGTCCTAGAAGTAAGAAAGGAAGAAAATAACGTCAGAGGACAGAGGACGCAGAGTTCCTTCAGCTGGGCAGCCACTTAACATAGGAATGTATCCGAGGTCAACCACGTGCCTGAGGCGGAGCTGAAAGCTGGTGATCTCGCACCCCCCTCCCCCGGCCCTCACAGCATTCAAGAAAGAAGATGGGACAGTAAATGAAGATGTGACCACAAACTGTTTTAAGTGAAATGAGTGGTGGTGGCAAGTTGTGGGTCGTGGAGGGGGAGGGGGGTAGGAGGAGGCAGAAAGAAGAGCAAAGAAAGGTGGGAAAAGAACTAGTCTGGTTGGAAGTTCAAGAGGACTTATCTGACCAAGTGATATTTAGGAATAAAAAGGAACCCTGGCTGGGTTGCTCAGTTGGTGGGAGCACCGTCCCATGCACCAAAAGGTTGCAGGTTCGATGCCAGTCAGGGCACACACCTAGGTAGTGGGTTTGGTCCCCCGCGTCGGGTGCCTACGTGAGGCAACCTATTGATGTTTTGCTCTCTCACCAATGTTTCTCTCTCTCTCCCTTCCTTTCTCTCTAAAATCAATAAACATCCTTGGGTAAGAATTTTTTTTAAAAGATAAAGAGGAGCCAGCCTTTGGAAGGGAGGGTGAGGTGCAGTGGAGCGCTGTAGGTGTAGGTAAATGGCACAGAAAAGGTCTGGGGGGGGAAGCACTTGGGGTATATGAGGAGCTGCAGGGCGGCAGGTATCACCGGTGAGCCAGGGGACAGTGGGTCTGGGCAAGGATGGAGGGCTAGGCGGGAGCCAGATCAGTCAGGGCCTGTCAGCCACGCTAAGGCATTTGGATTTAATCTAGAAGCAAACAGGAATCCATTGGTGGATTTCAGACAGTGCTAGGGAATTATCTAATTCTGTTTTGAAAAGCTACGTTTGGCTGCCATGTGGCGCGTCGACGGCGGGGCCAGGAGTGGAAGCAGGAAGTGGGAGAATGCTTAGGAATGAGCAATGAGTGGGATCTAGGCAGGCAGATGTGACTAGGAGCAGATGATGACTGCTTCCTCTGGACGCGGCCCTGAGCCAGGCGCCTGACGTGCAGTTTCCCGAGTCCGCACGGCTCTAGCAAAGCCTGGGAGCAGGAAACCGCAGCACAAGGCTCCTCCAAACCCCTTCCCTTGAACAGAAAGTTCATTGGAAATAAAAACTTCTTGTGTCAATCTCAAAGGCAAAACCTCAGGACACATTGGGAGAATCAAAGGCAGTTTGGTGTGACTGGAATACAGACTATTTGGAAAGGTTTAAAGGGAGGTAAACCTAATCCAGTGAAATAGAACTGGACGGTGGGAACTTTGGCCAACAACCGGTGAAGCCCTTTCCAGCGTCACACACTGAGCTACCGGCGCGCACCTACATTACCTCGTTTAGTCCTCACCGTGGCAGATGAAATAGGTATTACAATACAACCTTAGGAAGTTCAGACCACAAAAGCACAAAAGAGAAAAGTTCTAACAGCAACATAGTAGCAGAACCGTCATTTGAGACCCTGGCCCCTTTTCCAAATCTGCGACCTATTTCCCTTTGTCATTCTACAGCTAGATAGCATCCAGACTCCATTCTGCAGATGCTGGGCAACCAGCAAAGGCCTCTTTGAACCCACAGGATAGGGTAGGATGATGGATCAGAGTCACCCTTTTACGTAATACCTCAGTGCCTTTACACACACCTCAGGATATTAGATGGAATGTGGATGGGAAAGATTTCAACCTGCTGGCATGAAAGGGACCCATAGTCACACCGTGTTAACTTATTGCACAGGGCAGAAAAAACAATAGGAATTTCTGCCTGAGTGAAATAAAATAGACATAGTTCCTTTAATGAAAACTTTTGGAAGATTTTCTTTGAAATATTGCCTTGGAGGTCTTTTCTGGGTAATTATCGTGGAGCCATTAAGCGCAGCCACAGGCCCAGAATTATTTGAGAGACCCAATGACCCAGCTCCAAAGGCACTCCCTGGGTTATATAAGCACCATATCACATAGCTTTTTGCTCTGCCTTTTATTTTATATTTTCATTGTCCAATAATAAAGAAATGAAATTATCTGCTAAAAGGTATTAATGGTGTGAAGGAGGAGTGTGGAGTGAAGGTCCCTTTCAATTTCCTTTTTTAAAGAAAAAAAATCATTGAAAACTTACTTTTTCTGTCATCACCAAAGGTAAAATTAACAGGTTCCTGTGTGTAATTTGTGGGTGTTAGTTCAGTGATTCCCAACCAGGGGCAGTTTGACCTTAGGGGACATTTTTTTGGCAATGTCTGTGTGTTAGTTTGCTCGGGCTGCCATAACAAAGCACCACGGACTGGGTGGCTTAACCAACAGCCATTTAGCACAGCTCTGGAGGGGAGCCTTCCAAGATCAAGGAGTCAGCATAGTTGATTTGCTCTGAAGCCTCCCTCCTCCGTTTGTAGAGGGTGGTCTTCCTCCTGTGTCTCCACATGGTCTTCTCTCTGTCCCTGCCTGCAGGCAGATTTCCTCCTCTTATGAGAGTACCAGCTGTATCAGAATGGGGTCTGCTCTGATGAACTAATTTTAACTTAATTACCTTTTTGAAGACCTTGTCTCCAAATGCAATCACATTCTAAGTTATAGAGGGTTAAGACTTCAACATACAATTTTTGCGAGGAGTGGGAGATACAGTTTGACCCATAACTGTCTAGAAAAGTTCTTGGTTGTCATGAATGGGTGGGTAGAGGGGCCACTGGCATCTAGTGGGGAAAGCCATGGGTGCTGCTTAATACCCTACAGTCCACAGGACAACCCCCACAACAAAGAATCATCCGGCTTGAAATGTCAATAGGTTCAAGGCTGAGAAACCTTGTTCTAGTTCCAAAGTCAATTGTTTTGTTCTGTTTTAAGCATAAAGAAAAACAGAATATGTTACTCAAGTGGATGATAATATTGTGAATTATAGCACAGTGTTAGTTAGGACTCTGGAAATATCCATGTTCAAATATCTCATGCAGAGAAAAAAATGTTTCACAAGGTTTTGAAACAGCTTTTTGGAAACATAGTTTAAATTATGTTCTGAAATTTCTGGTTTGGTAAGAAAAGTTGGGAAGAATTTGTGGGTATGAAAGTGCTTTGTATACTGTAAAGTGCTAGACCAAAATAAAATTAAACAAAAAAAGGAAGCACAATATAAAATACTAGTTCTTTTATCTTTTAGGGGGAAAATTAAGATAACTTGAGATGGACTGGGAAAAGGGAGAAAATGAAGGTAGAGAGGACCATTAAGGACTCATTGCAATTGCTCGATCTCCTCTCTGAGAAAAGTGGGAAGCCCTGGCTGTCAACTGGAATTCTGGAATCTGGAGCTAAGGGAGAGATAGACCAGAGGCCGTAGACCATGGAGCTAAGCAGTACAAGAAGATGATGTCCAGAGGCTAAATGGAAGTAGGGTACGTGGCCCAGAGAGGTGAGTCTGAATAGGCTCACTCCCAAGGGGACTGTCCAAAAAGAAAGAGCAGCCAGAGATGCCACAAATGTGTGAACAGGTGCAGAGAGGTGGAGAGACTTGCTCTGAGGGTCCGAGGCTCCTCCTTACATGCACAGTACTTAGAAGTGAAAAGAACAAGCACATATTAAAACCTAAATTTAAGCTATGGAAGGAAAAACTGGAAATTAAAGCATGGATTCCAGAATGCAGTGTAGCTGCAAAGGGTCCAATCCCATTAACTTTGGAGTCAGAAAGACCTTTTTCAGACTCTGGCTTTGCCCTTTACCGCTAGTGTCACCCTGGGAAAATCGAAGTTTTGTGTATCTCTGTTTCTTCATCTGTAAAATGGGTTGTTATCTAAAGACTCATTAGATTATGTTGGGAGGACATTGTGTGTCATATAAATGTTAGTTACTATTATTTCAGAAACATTTCAGGGATATAATCAATAGGACTAATGACCATTTAGAGGAGAGTGGAGATGAAGGATAGGATAATGTAAAAAAAAATGAGTAAACAAACCATTGGTTTCTAGTTTTGTTGCTTGAAAGAATGGTACTGTATTAAACAAGATGAAGAGACACAGAGGGGAAAGCTGGCTTGGGGGAAAGAGAAAATAATGAGTTCAGTTTGAAATGTATTGCATTTTAGGTGGCTGATTGATTAACCACATAGAGAAATTCAAAAAGAAAGCTGATAGAAATGCAGATCTGTAGCACAGGAGCAAGTTCAAGGCTAGTAATTGTTCATAGAACATAGAGAAAGGCAGAAGAGGTAGAACCTTATGTTATTCCTAGATACTTAAACTTTTCTGATGATTTTTGCTAATTGGATAGTCCTCTAGAATGTATCAGGTGCTATACTATCTTGGGGGGAAAAATCGGTTCCAAATTGGTTGAAAGCTTTTGATATATCTATAGCTGTTACAATAAATGATCAAAGACCTATGTGTTTTATGACATTACTGTTATTATTATTCATTGTTATTGATTGTAGTTCTTACATCTGCATTCCCACATCATTACCTGCCTTGTTGAGTCTGCCTCCCACTGGTAACTTGTTGCTATGAATTTCAAAACAAAACAAAACTAAAATAACAAGATTGCCCAAATCAAAAATACTTCACTTCTGATAGGGACCTCTTCCTCTGAGAAAAGTTCGTAAACATTCATGACTATCTTTGTGGGCTTTTGATTCTGACTGTTCAAAAAGAGTTTGATTTGTTCTAGTTATTTTCTGTTGGTTTTGTTTTGTTATCTGCTTATTTTTCTACTTTGGATGTGTTGTAAGATGTGAGATTTTTAGATAAGTGGTCTCCCCACAAATAACTATCTTATTTCTTCTTTTGCTATTGATATAATATAAATAAGGCAGATGAATGCCCAGTCACATCCACTGTTTCTATCTATGAGATCAGAATGATAATGTAATTTTTTTCAAATGAGCTTTGCTTTGAGTTTCTGTCTTTACAAAGCTTCCATTAAAACATTATGAATGAAGCAAAGGGACCAATAGAACATAAGCCAGCTGTCTCTAAACATTTTTTAAATTATCCTGTCATTTAAAAAATATTTTCAAAATAACCATAACCATCAATTAGCTAACATTTCTCTACTCTTGTTATGTCTGTACAAGTAAGAGTTTCAATGTGTAAAACATTAAGCCATCCAATTACAGTGGTGATGACAGCAAAACAGGTAGTGCTTACACTATGCCAAGGGCTATTTTAAGTACTTTACTTACATTAGCTCAATTATTTCGCACAACAACTCTACAATGCAGACACTATTATTATCATCCCTATTTTATAGATTAGGTAACTGAGGTGCAGAGATGTGAAGTAAGTTGCTGAAGGTTGTTCAGCTCAGGAACAGCAAAGTCAGGACTCAAACTAAGGCTGAATAGCTCCAGAATACATACTCTTAACTATTTATTACATTATCAGCTATTTCAAAGAATACTTTTGAAACCTCGGGAAGAATAATAATATGAGAATAAGAATGAGAACATTATGAGCTTGTCCTTTACATATCAATGTATAGTTCCATGTTTTACAAGTAAGTTTTACTTTTAATATGAAGGTCATCAAATAAGACAAAACATTCTTCTTTACACTTTATAAAAAAGGATATCCTGATGGCCAAAAATCATATGAAAAGATACTCAACTGTCTGAGACACAAGGGAAATGCATATTAAGACCAATATGAGATGCCACTCTAAGTTAGCTAAGATGACTAAAATTTAAAAGAAAAATAGTACCAATTTTGATTATTACAAATGGAAACAATCGGATGTCAAACAATTGTAATTTCCTTACAGGAAACAATCAGATGTCAAACAATTGTAATTTCCTTACAATTGTAATTTCCTTACAGTACTGGTGGGAGTATGCATCAGTCTAACCACTTTAGAAAACTATCTGGTGGGATCTAATAGTAAATTTCTACATATATGCACCAAGACCCAGCCATTCCAATCCTAGATACATACCCGACAGGCAAGCACACATACACTATGTTCAACAAAAGACATACTTAAGAATGTTGATAGCAGCACTATTCATAATAGCCACAAACTGAAAAGAACCCAAATATTCAACCCAACAGTTGAGTGGATAAATAAATTGTGGTATAATAATAAAATGACATACTATATTAGATTGAGAAGACATAAACTGTTGCTTTGTTTGGACTACACATGGATAAATCTCATAAACAAAGTGAGCTAGAAAAAAAAAAACCTATGCTGTGCATTACTAGGAGAAAAAAGCCAATCTGAAAAAGCCACATACTGTATGATTCTCAGTATATAACATTCTGGAAAAGGCAAAACTATGAAGACAGTAGAAAATTCAGTGATTGCCACGAGGGGTGGTAGGAGGAAGGAGGGATGAATAGAGAGAACACAGAAGATTTTTCAGGTAGTAAAAATGCTCTGTGTGATGCTATAATAGTGGATACATGTCATTTGCCCAAGTCCACAGAATGTACAACACTAACAGTAAACCCTAGTGTATACTGCAGACTTTGGGCGATTGTAACAAACATACCATCATCTGGTGGGCCCTGTTGATAATGGGGGAGGCTATGCATGTGTGGGAACAGGAGTGTATGAGAAATCCTTACTCTTTAAGCAAAACATAAACTCTTTAAGCAAAACCTATGCATTGTATCACTCCATTTATGGTAAGATCAAAACCAAGCAAAACCTAACACCAAGTGTTAGAAGTGAGCAGACTGGTTCCTTTCAGAGGGAACAGCGAGTAGAAGGGAACGTGAGGGAACCTCTGAGGTGATGGCCATGTACCAGGTGTGTTCACACTGAAAACTCATCAGGTGGGACAGCTAAGATTCATCCGTTTTCCCATATATGTCATACTTCAGTAAAAAATAATTTTCAAAGGTGCATTGTTTTGGAGTTAAAAACAATAACATGAGAAAAGTACCTGGAAATAACATTATTCATATTATCATAAAATGCTACTCAAGCCTGCACCTTCCCTTTTGAAGTTCACGGCTTATCTTCAGAAACATATTTGAAAAGTGATCAATTAAAAAGTGCGGGAACAGCTCCAGCCTGGATCCGCTGTTAACAAAAGCGTCTGGCAGAAAGCTAACTGCTGCTGGATCTCTCAAGACAAGCTTGAAATGATTGTACTCAGAAGAAATAGAAATTTCACTGTGCTGCTAAAGAAGAAAATATTTGTCTTCAACTGTGGCAGAGATTAAAGAACCATTTTTTGTTGTTTTCTTGATTTGTTTAACAGTCGCACTGTAAGAAATGGCCTCTTTGTTCACTGACCCGTGTGCCGCCTCAAGCATGGAAAGTAGGGCTGGAGTTTAAGATGGTGGACTAAGTGCCTGCCGCCGTCCTCCCTCCACGAGAAATGATAGAAAAGACATTTTAGCAAGAGAAGGAGGAGAAAAGGAAACATAGCAGGAAAGAGAGGGAAAGAGGAGGAGGAAGAAGAAGAAGAAGAAGGAGAGAAGGATGAGAGGGGGAAGCAGCAGCCGCAGCACAGAGGTGCTTGAAAGTCGGGGAAGAGCGGGAGCTTTCAAGGAATGAGAATCTTTGAGGAATCCCTAGGACAGACAGCAAAGAGGTCAACTGAAAAGAGAAACCACAACTCTAATGGTGATGACCAAAATTCATTGTGGAAGGTGGGCACAACACAAAGTAGGGTTTTTTTCCAAAAATGTTTTATACCAGACAGTTATATACCTCACACTGAGGAGCAGTATAGTCAGATGATGAGAAACGCGATATTTTTTTTAAAAAATGGATATGATCATTTGCTCACTCACAGAAAGAAAGCAGTATAAGAGGGTTCAGTTCAACATTCACTAAGTATCTTCTACATGGCACAGCTTGGCTAGACTTGGAAGTACTAAAATTAAAAAAAAAAAAAAGCTGGCCATTCGTCACAAGTACAACCTCCTGTGGGAGACAGATTTAAACATTTCATTTCAATGTGATGTTGATAACTGTGTGCAGTGATACCGGAGGAGACAGAGCAAATCACATACACTAACCTTAAAGGTCAGAGCAGGTTTCCTGGAGGAGGTGACATCTTACCTCCAAGCTTGAAGGATGGATTAGAATCAGTATTCTCACTCTGGACATTAGACGGTTGGTGGTGAAGGGTTGGTGCACCACACGATGGAGCTTATATGCAACGCTAACAAATGTGGACTTCATTTGGAAAGGTTTTAAGTAGGGTGGTGATTTGGCTAATTTTGAAATTTTGTGTATATTGTTCTCATTGCCATTCAGAAGGTGGCCTACAGGGACGACTGGTGGCAGCCAGCCACAGAACTGGGAGGCGATTTCGGGTGACTGGTCAGAGGCAGTGAGGGCCTGCAGCAGGGCAGAGTCAGGAGACAGAAAAGGGGAAGGGCAGAGATGATGAAGAAGGAAGGGAGGCTTGACGGTATCCGAGATTCAGGCATTTTTGCCTGGAAGACAGTTATGGCATTAGCTAGAAACTGGCTCTTCAGAAAAACAAACCATTTTGGAACAACAGAAAGTAATGATTTCCATTTCGGACACGGCACATTCCTGTAAGATTGCTAAGTGGACACATCCAGGAGGAAGTTAGTTATATGATTCTGAAACTTAGGAGAGAGGTTAATGCTAGGAATATGAATTTAGAAAGTTATGGGCCTTTAAGTAATACTTAAGCCCCTGGGAGCCATCGCCTCCAAGAATAAAGGGTAGAGACTGAAGAGCACTAGGCCAAGGGCACAGCTCCAGAGCACATGGATGTTTAAGGGGTAGATACAAGAAAATTCCACAAAGGAGTCTATAAAGTAGCAAGGTTGGGAAAGTATGAAAAGAATCCTGAGAGAATGATGACTTGGAAACAACAGAGTATAGAGTTTCCAGAAAGAGCGCCATCTAACTCAAGAGAGAGGCCCGGCAAGCCAGGCGCTCATTAGCTTTGACAGTATGGAGGTCTCTGTGTCTGTGGCAAGGGCAGTTTTATTAGAGTGTAAGGATGGAAGCTTGTGTGTTGTGCTTGGAAAGGGAATGGGAAGTGAAGACTACAACTGTAAACCCAAAACAGCCCCAAAAGGAATGAGAGAGATTGGGTAACAGGTAAAGGAAGACATGGCATTGAAAGACCCTGTTTTCCTTTTGTTTTCCCCATGGAAAAGACTTAACTACATGTATACATTGAAACAGAAGAAGAAGAGCTTTAAAAAAAAATACAGGAATTCAAAGGAATTATTCATGGGGTAGATGCTGTAGCTTCCCAGAGGGAGGGGGGACCCAAGAGCAAGTCTGAGCAGGGAGAAAAGTGTGGGCAGAGTGAGCAGGCCATAAGACAGAACAAGAATGTGGCCCATTATGTGTTTGGTGGTCCCGAGAATTCCACTCATTTACGTGAAGTAAGAGGGAAGGTGTCCCATAATGGGAGTGGTTGTTGATGAAGAGGTTTGAGGCAAGCAGTAAAAGCTAGCCGCAGTCCCTGCGGGAGTAAACTGAGCAATAACAAATAACAGGATTGTTCAGCAGTGCTGAGAGCCCACAAAGGCCATGAATTTATGGTCACTAATCTGCACACTTGCAAGTTTTTATTTTCTAGTATCACTCGAAAATAGTGCCCTGGGATAGCAACAGAGAAGAATTAGAGTGTTTTTCCAGAGCTGGGGCTTTGCCAGGGGAATGAAACAGAAGACGGGCACTGGGGCCATGAGGGTGTTGGTGGCTTAGTGATGCAGGTGATCAACGCATCATCTGAGTGAGACTGGGGCTAAAACAAGGCTTTGATACCACAAGGATCAAAGGACTAGAGGTTGAAATAGAGAACAACTAAGCTGGAAAGATAAGAGTTTGTGTCCGAAACACAAGGGTATGTAAAGCTAGACCTTAAAGGGGGGGTGGGAAGCGGGGGGAGCACAGGAGGAGTCATTTGGAAATCGAGAAACTAATGAATTCTAGATACAGAGAATCACGGGTGTAAAGACAGAGAGATGCCAAGGGGAACAGTAAGAATTTCAGTGAAACTGGAGCACACATTGCACAGAGAAAAGTGGCATCAAATCAAGGTGGAACAAATGTTAGGCCAGACCGTGAAAAGCCTAACAAGTTGGGGCACTAGTTCCTCCAAGAGGCCTGAAGTTCTCAGGCAGGGGACTTCAGCTGTATGGCTACAGCTGAGCAGGGGCTCCTCCATGGGGGCTGAACTCCAGGCCAAGCTCTGCTTGCCAAGGCCTTCATCCTACTCTGTGGCTGCTTCAGGGAGAAAGACCTTTTCTGTAATTTACACATGCCTCCAGGGGAGGAGCCCTTTTCCAAATCATCCACCTAGGGAGGGGCAGATGTCTTTCCTATTGGCTGACAGTGGCTCTGAGTGGAGTGACGATCAGGTGGACTTCTCGGGCCACCTCTCTGAGCACAGTGTGGAAGATGACCTAGAATGAGGAGACACAGTACGCAGTTATAAGTATGACAAGGACCGAGAGGCCAGATCCAGAAGCAAGCCCTATTGTAGAATTAACACTCAGCATCTTACAGACATAGGGACAGTGGGATGACTTGCATTCATTCTCCACTGTGTTCCTAGACCTGCCCACAATTAATGCTCAATTAATATTTGTCGATGAAGAAAAATAATAGAGCTACAAGCAACAAAATCCTTTTCATGAGCAAGATGCTGCCTGCTTGGATGGAGTCTTCTAGTCTCAGGAAACAGTACCTTCAATCATCTTAAGCCTCCTAAACTTTGAGTGAGTTGTAGAGCTCGGAGCACTCAGCTAGAATCTTACAGGTGCTCCTGTGCAGTGGTTCTCAACCTTGGCTGAACATTCAAACTACCTGAGAAGCTTTTAAAAATCGCAGGGCCCATACTGGACAAATTAACTCAGAAACTCTGGGCGTAGTACCCAGGCAGTAATATCTTTTAAAGCTCCTGAGGTGATTCCAATATATAGTCAAAGCCCCCCTTAGAACATTGCAGCCCCTGTTCTACATGACCAGACGTGGTTGTCGACGTGTAGACTGAAGCAAGGTAAGACAGGGCAGAGGAGTTTAACATATCTGACCATCGTAGCACAATGAATCATCAATTTTTTTCCTGAGATCTTTGTACCCAGTGACCAGTTCTTCAAAATTAATTCTAATATCTTGACAAAAAAATTTGAAAAAAAAATAGAGAAATCTATTCTATTGCCTCACTGATTTTAGGAAACTGAATCATGGGCAAAATGTGATGTAAAATAGAGCCATTCTTTAAAATAATAGTTTAAGAAGTAAATAATGTGCACGGTTGGAAATGATTTTAAGACCCCCTCATGTGCTGCTAAAGTTATACGTGTTCCAGGTGTCCGAAAGACCAAATATTATAGAAAAATGAAAGGAGAAGTTTAAAAATAATTTAAGAGTCAGAATGAGGATATTTCTGTACGGAGTGAAAAGGTTGTTCTCATTCCACCATTTTAGACTCAAAGTTAGTTAAATTACTCAAGTAATTTAAGCCTTGCCCTTCTTGACGGAAAGGCAAGAAGAGTGAGAAGAATGAGAAAAGCAGTACTAACCGAGGAGGTGTCTGAGGGCCCCTCCTGCCCACGGATGTTTTTCTGATTCACAACAGAGAAGAATTTGAGAGTAAAGGTTTAGAACTTTTACAGCAATTGAATGATCTCTACTGAATCACATAAAATATTGAGGCTTCTACTTTGTGTATTTTTATGGTTTTATTTTACTTTTTGTAATTAGTTTTTATTATGTTTTATAAAAATATAAGCCCGCCGCAAATTAGAAACTTTTAAAAACTGTCTTCTCCCCATGGAGAGCTTGGGAACCCCTGACCTGGAAGACCACAACTACGTTTGAACATGATGCAAAGGGTGCCCACAAAAGGGAAAAGTGAATATAGCCCATTAAACTTCACTTTTCCCACTTTGAATTTATATGAATTCATATTTCAAAGGCCTGCTTCATTTCACCTTAGACTGTTGTTATAAAAAGTTGTTTTCTGCTATCAGCTTATCTGCATTGCTGGAAGCTATTTAAAAAAAAAACAGCCTGTGTTCAAGAACAGGTGATAAGTTTTAGGGTTAGCGGTACTAGTTCATTTTCCGAAAGGAACCACAATGTCAAGTAACATGGAGAAGTTATTAATTCCTGTTAGGAAAGGGAGGCACTCTCCTTTTTAATAAGAAAACTGAGCCACTCTCTTCTGATTGCAAACAGGTAGTCATAGGGTTTCAAACTATTAATGTAGAGATACCCTTGTTTAAATACAAGGACTCCTGCAGAGGAAGGTTAGTACTCCCAAGATCTCGCAGCTAGTGAATGCAGAAGCCTGAATTCAAGCCCGAGACAACACCTGCACTCCTGCTGCCGCCTTCCCACAGAAAGTGCTCCCCGGGGGGAACCCTGAGAGTGGATGCTTATATGTGAGCTTCACTTCCAGGTACCTGAAATTAGTAATAAATATCAAAATAATGTCGAATGCTTATGAATCTCCTTAATGTGTCAGTTTCCTCATTCCACTTAGAGCTTTCTGTGCATAGAGAAGATTAATGTTTGTCCCAAACTGATTTGCACATCACACAGAAATACACACGAGAGGAGTGCTGTCCTCGCCAGCTGTCTCCACGCTGAGACTGGTTTGATCTGCGTTACCATCCAACATGCCGCAAGAGCAAACAACCACCTTGATCCTGGGTAGGAAATAGTGGGATATAATTTCTAACATAAATGAATGTCCCTGAGAAGTAGCATGTCCAATGGAGAGACTACACAGTCACTGTGAGGAATCCAGAATCTTCATTGACTGATTTAATCCATGTCTGTTCAGGGAACTAAACAACTCTGTTACTTCAGAGAAATATCTGTACAAAAAAATGAAAATGCTAATCAGTTATTTGGCTCTCTTATCTCAACAGTGCCAGAAAAATCCAGATTTTTAAAATGTGGACAATAGAATTTTTTTTAGTCTGTATGTTTGGCATTGTTTAGCTTTAGCTTGAGAGTATCATCTTTAACTCAGCTATACGATTGTTCACTGACATTAAAATTAATAATTCTTCTTTTTTACCACACTCTAAAACATTTAACAAAATATTTTATTTTCCTTATTCATATTAGTGGCTTTTTCTTAGTTTTATAAGAGTTTATTTGAGCCAAACCTGAGGACAATTGCCGGGAAGCAAGGTCTAAAATGCTCCTACCAGTAGCTTTTTAAAGACAAAAAGTGAATGGTCCCTCAATTCTTAGCCTTACTGATTAAAAGTTAATATTTGATAAAGGAACCAAGCTATCAATACTGAAATCAGTTAGTAGGTACAATGGATGTGGCCACTTCAATAGCAGGAAAAATCCAGATTTTTTTTTAAAAGCTCACAGGTGAAATGAGTGAAGGTGATCGAAAGAGAAATTTCCGGTTATGAGATAAATCAGTGCGGGGAATGTAATGCATGCATGGCGTCTCTCGTCGACAACGTTGTGTTGAGTATTTGAGACTTGCAATGAGAGTGAATATTAGAAGTTCCCATCACAAGAAAAAAAACTTTTTTGTAACTGTGTGTGGTGACAGATGCTAACTAAACTTGTTGTGGTGATTATTTCTCAATATATACCTGTATCAAATTATGTTGTACACCTAAAACAATGTTATACACCAATTAAATCAACAACCAAAAAAATAAATATGAAGCTCATTGTGTTGTCTCAAGGTAAATTATAAGTATGTAGACCTGGTCTGAGATTATAATGGCAGTAGTTCTGAATCTTCGGGTTTGAGCAACAAGCCTTTTTTAAGTCAACTTTGAACTGACCATCATATAAAGTCTTAGTGGGTCTTGATCAAAATCAGTCCAGCAGTCAGGCTTTGGGGACCTGAGATACAGACGGCATATACCAGTGACGCTGAAGGATTATGTGGGGCACAATAAAAAAAAACAAAAACAGAAAAGTCAAAACAAAATAAACTCTAATTACATGGAGTTTCACTTAAAACAAAAATTGATTGAGTTCTGCCCAAAGTGGCTTGTTGTTTCCTGCGCCAGGAACTACTGTGCGGCCCAGCAGGAAGTGTGCTGCAGAGCAGGATCGCATTACACCCTTGTTTTATGGTTCATTTCACTTATTTAATGCAATCTGAGAACCTGCAAAAGGAACATGTTAGAAGGAGGGAATGGGCTTTTTGTCTTGTTTTGTTTTGTTTTGTTTTTTTAAGTTCCTTTGAATCAAGACATTTTTTTCTATGAACACATTTTACAAGGTGTTCATAGTGCCATAGAAGCAGGACTTCAGGGTTGCATGGTGAGGACATTTCTTTTTGTCACACAATTTAAAGCGAGACACAAAGTTGAGTTATGTCTAGCATTGAGTTCTGTCTTTCCTTGCTGCCCTATTCAAGTAGTTTTAACGTGAAGAATTACAACCATGCTCATGAATGGTCTAAATCATCCTGAGTCCATATAAGGTCCTCCTAGGGTCTCTAACTGGATAGTGAGCCCATGGTGGTGGGGGGTGGGGTGGGAGGTTAGGAATATGTTTAAGATGCAAAATAGCGATTCATTTGTCAAGCAAAAGAATGAGTTCATTTGACTGTACTGCTTGAAAATGTGTGAATTGAACAGCTGGATTTCCTTGTGATGGCATATGCCGCTCCTCACATGCTGTCTCTTTTTCCCTCCAGAGACCTCAGCATGAACAACATCAGTCAGTTGCCCCCGAGTCCTCTGCACAGTCTCCGCTTCCTGGAGGAGCTGTAAGTATCACTGTAGTCATGATGCGTCCAGTCAACGCTGGACACATTCTTGCGTTTGTCTCTCATGCTTACTGTGGGAACCAGATAAAACAAGGCTGAAAAGCTGTCAGCGCCGACAATTTTGGCACACGAGGAAGCACTTAGTCGGGAGGGGGAAATAAAAGAATTGCTTATGATTCTGGAAATCAACTTATAAAAGAGTTTACCATGAGGCTACAGCCTTCTAAGGTGAGACTTGGCCAAACAAATTAAAATTTTAAAACAAAGGCTGTTTAAAAGAGCTGGATGGCTCTTTGGAAATAGTTAAGCAGCAGGATATTAAAAGTTTGAATACTGGTTCATGTTTATTAAAATAGCAAGTAAACCTATAATCAAAACCAAAAACTGCTGCTTCGTTCAGCTTGTGACAAGGAGTCCAAATTTCATAGTACTAAAGCTTTTTGTCCTGATCACTCTTAATTTCTATTTTCCTACTTTTAAGTTTAGCTTCCCTCAAGGCTTGGGTGAAAAACATGAATCCACAGAGGACTGAAAACTGGGCTCTCCTAAACTCACTGTGATAAAAAATAAATAAATTAAATTAAAAGGGAGGAAGCTAAATTGGTTAATGATACACAGAGAAATCTTGATTAAGTCTAGTAATCAATTTCCAGAAGATGAAAAAGAACTATACAAACCAGAAATCTGTATTTAAAAATCCATTTGATCCTCTTGCCCTTTTGAGTGATGGGAATGGAGGAAGTGATGTACCATGGTAGTCTTCGTGAAGAAAGTTTGGCACCATCAGTTGAGTAAATCCTCTGACTTTTGATTAAAGGAATTGTTTAAGCAATGACCTCCTTCCAAAATACTTTTTTTAGTAAATCCTAAAACCAGGTCTAATTTTGGAGTAATTTAAATTGTTGATGTACCACATGGCCCACCATGGGAAGTGGAAAAAACATTTCATCACAGCCACATTACACTACATCAATCTTTTTTTTCCCCAAGAGGACAATATTCTCATATTTCTCCCCTTTAGTTTATCTGTCTTTATTTTGATACCTTATATTTTTAACAAATGCTATTGTTTTAAAGACTTAGTTTGGCTGAATATGCCCAGATTATTATGGAGGGGTTTGCTGGGGAGGCTTAGATTACTAGACTGTTCAGCACGTTTTGAACCTTCGGCAAGTGGATGTTCACTCTGAGCTGTCCAGGAAGCTTTTTTTCCTTCTTCTCTTTTCTCTCTGGCCATTCTTGTGCCTAGAATTTAACCTTCCTCAAGGTTGGGGTCATGGCTGTCTTCCTCATTGCTAGTATGTAATAAATGATACATTTTTGATGAACGAAAGAATGAAATTGTAAGAAAGCAAGATGTGTGAAAGGAGCTTCTTTTACAAGTGAGCTGCCTTGGAATAAAAGAGATTTTAGAGATTTTAGTTAGAGATTTAGTTGACATAAGCCAATCTTTTTAAAGATTAAATTTCATAAACTTCAAACATCAGGATTATTCTCTTATTTACATGCTGCTCATCCTCCCACCCCACCACAATCAACATGCAACACTTAGTGCTTGGTTTATCCCCATATTTTTAAGGCATGCATTTCCTATCCTTTTCTCTTTAATTTCCTTATGTAATGGCAAGAGGACACCTCAACTTTATACTATAACCTGAATCAATAAATAATTCACTTCCCCAAGGACTTTATTTAATAGAGCCCTTCCTTTAGTAACTCAACTTATTCAAAATAACTCTTCTTTCTTCATGAGATAAATATCAATTCAGTTCCAAGGCCAGTTTTTCAAAAGATAATTGAGAAAAATCAGGAAACAAGAAGAGGAAGGGAACTACCATTTGAAAATGCTGTTTTTCTGAATTGTCATTTTTATATCTCTGGAAACTCCATCAAGTATCTTGACAATGGAATCATAGTATTTCAGAAATAGAGGACACCTTTTAAAGACTATTCATTCCATTTTCTCATTCTGTTCTTGAATTACCTCTGCTGAGCCGGCCAACTTGCTGAATTTAAAAATGAGACCACTTTCCCATATATAATTCTGTGTTGCATTTAACTGATATTCTGAAGACATCATTATTTATTTAGTAGCAAAAGGGGATAGTATTTAAAGAACATGGAAAAATTATCAGTTCTGCTTAGTTTATTTTTTTATTCCCAAAGCTAAATTTAAAGGTTGCCTTTATTATGTTGCTAATTGCTTCTGTTAGACTTAGCCATGTTGAAGTCTATGTTCTCTTCGAGAATATAGATTCTTCAAAATGATGTAATTATAATGACAACAATGACTTGCACTGTGCAAAATGTTTTCCCCATATTACCCAACTGGATCCTCTTGACAACCTCATAAAATTAGATATTATTATTTCTAGTTCACAGATTCATTTTTTAAAAAGCTGAAAAAAGTGTAGAGAAATGAGGAACTCACACAAGAAAATGGAGTTGGAACATGTCCAAGCTAAGATTCAAACCCACTTTCAAAGCCAGACTCAGAAAGTAGAAAGAGGGTCAGGAATTGTGTGCTTCATCCAGGCATTTCTCTTCCCTGACAGCACTTAGTACAGTGGTTTGCACAATGGAACACTTTAAAGCCTTTAACTGAGTTTTGTAAAGATAGTGTGTACATATGTGTCTGTGTATGTGTGTATGTGGGGGGAATGAAAGGAAGAGAGTGAGAGAAAAAAATGACAAAAAGCAATCTACTTAGCCAGTAGGGATTGGGTATCCAAGCTGTTCATTCAATGGGATCATATATTAGCTATGTGAAAAGTATCATCAGAATTTTCAGGTATAGAATTTCACCAGCTTAGCATTGCTCAAAAGTACATAACCTTAATTAATGTTTTTACATATACATGCATATAAGTAAGCAGCATATTTCATATAGTATTCTACCTGAACCAAGTGACCAACCATACAGCTAGCTAGACATTTAGATACCTGTCATTTTGTGTGTGTTTATCTTTTATGACAGTTAAGACATGGCTCTGAAAGTATTCTTTCATTCAGTTTATTCAGCCCATCTCTATGCCTTATCTCTGTATCCATTAAGTACAGAACTACTGACACTATCAATAGTACTAATAGGACTCCCACCTCAAAACTCAATTTTTAAACTGATAAGAACAGATACTACACTTGATCTTAGCTAAAAGGCCAAGACGCAATCAAAACTCAATTTTTAAAAGTCACTGTTAATAAATCCAAGTTATCAGTCTTTCCCTTGGCACCAATTACCCAATACAAGGAGGGGCAAAAGTGAGTTCACAGTTGTTCGTATGGGAAGTAATATCATAATTAATAAATAATAACACAAGAATAAACTGTGTTTTGTGTAATCCCAACTGTAAACCTACCTTTTCCCCACCCTGTGTATCATTTCCCTAGTTTAATTCCTTTAAGTATGTTTTAAACCCTGTAGGCAGCCCCAGTTCATTCCTCATCCAGCACTGGAGCTTACCACCTGTACCATAGTTCAAAATCCTCTAAGAATCAGCAAAGCCCTAGAAGTATTCACTGACTTAATGTTTAAAAAAAAAATACATTGTAACCCTGGAGAAAGTGACTATCTGGAACAAACACCTAAGAAGAAGAATAAAAGCCATCACAGTTACCATATTTTTCAGACTATAAGATGCACTCCCCCCAAAATTTGGGAGAAAAATGGGGGAGTGTCTAATAGTCTGAATGTAGCTTACCTGGCTCACTATTGGGGGGGGCGGCAGTGGAGCGGGGTCACAGGTTATTAAATATTTCACCACATTTTTTGCTTCAAATTTTTTTTCCTATTTTCCTCCTCTAAAACCTAGCCACATCTTATGGTCCGGTGCATCTTATAGTCCTAAAAATAAGGTAATTGTTTCTTTCTCCTGACATTCTGAGACACTTACTACCTGCGACACATGTTTTGGCACATTCAGGTCTCATTTGTTATTTATTTTTTTACAAATCTACAAGGTGACCAGACATGTACAGGCCAAACGTCCTGCTGGTGCAATGTGATAGCACAGGAAGAGAACTCTTTTCTTCCGGGGGTGCGGAGGGGGAAGGGGAGCCCTATCTGATCTGAGTGTGGTGAGGCTGCTCTGTGTGGAGGCAGAAGCCCAGGACTCCTGTCCTGTCCTGACTCTGCCGCTTACTAGCTAGTCTTCCACTTGACCTCCCTGGGCCTCAGGTGACAACCGTGAAAGCTGCCCTGCCTGTGTTTTGAGATGTTGGTGAGGATCAAGTGAAGTGATGATGAGAAAACTTTGGTAAACTAATTTACACATTCAGTTGTAGTGGTAAAATTAAAACACTTTCGAGAAGCTTGTAACTTCCTTTTTTCCTATTTCATGAGCTTGGTTTTGTAGTAATCACAGGTATCCAGGGCTTGTGAGGGAAAAGGTATTCCCAACCATGAGCTTTAATAGACACAGACAACCAATGCAGACAGTTCTTTACCGTATCTTCACTCCTAACCAATAATTGCATTTCCCTCCAACAGTATGTCCCCAGTTTTAGTTATTCAGGTCTACTAGGGACTTCATGTTAATGTTTGCTATTTGGACACATAAAAGATCCTGTACTTGGTCCCTTAGAGTGTGGTTCAGATGTTAGGAGCTAATTGTGCCTAATGCTGGCATCTACCAGTTCCACTAAACCTAGGTTAGTAGTCTGATTAAACCAGAGGGAGATGAATCATTACCATTTCAAACAGTCTTAAGTTATTCATTTCCAAATAGTATTTACAATATTCCCAGATTCTAATGCTACTGGGATCAAATACCTGATTTAGGAGGAGAACATGAGAAGCCCTAAGGAGGTGTCTTTCTAAGTTATTATTGTTCCCTGGCCCTGTTTGCTCATATCATGGTTGGCCTTGAAGAATCTTTGTATAAATAGTAGGTATCTATTATTGTGTATGAAATTTATAATGAGAGATACCACCAAACTTCCTGAAAGTACAATCTATGCTTCTATTTCCCCACATTGTTGTGGAAAATGGTGAGAGCTATCCTGCCTGTCTTTTGAGACTTTTTTTCCTGAAGATCAAATGAACTGGTGATGAAAGAACTTTGGTAAACTGTAATTTACATATTGTGTTAGTGAAATGAAAACACCTTCATGCCCAGGAATAATCTTCCCGCCGCTCAGCTGTCACAATTCGTAATCTCTTGCCTTACGGTTCTGACAATTGATTGTTAATGCTGCTTCTTTGAAACTTTTTTCTCTAGTGTTATTTCATGAAAGTTATTTTTCCTCCTCTTCCAAATGTCTCTCCATACAGGATGTAGGCATTTAGATATCTGTCCCTATGCATGAATATAACTGTATTTATGTGTATATATGTGTGTGCATATTATAATACACATACATTTTTATGTGACAATTAGGGCACTGTTCTGAAAGTGTCCTACCTCTATGCCTCCTGTTCTTTTTCCCTTTAGCATTCTATTCCAGTTCCTATAAAATGTAGACATTCCCTGAATTTCTGCATTTAATTTTATTGTACCCCTTCTCAGTACTTTACAATTAATTCAATTCAAGACATATTTTTTGAGCCACTGGGAACATAAGAGTGAATATAATTTGCAATGGTTCATTCATTCATTCATTCAAGAAATGCCCACCCTGGGGGAGTTTACAGTCCAGTGGAGAGACAGATAATAAGCAAAGAAATAGGCATCCCTGTTTGATTGTGACAATCAAATGTTTGACTGTGACAATAGTGATGACGAACACAAACATGATTAGGCAGAAAACCATTAACAAGGGGGTGAAAGTCTCTGTAAGAAGGTGATACCTAAACTGGGATCAGGAGGGTGAGGAGGAGTTGGTGGCCCTCACTGGTGGGGCAGAGTGGTTCTGGCAGGGAAGGAATGTGAGCAGAATACCTGAGATAGGAAAGAATGTGACTGTGGTCTGAAAGAAGATCAGTGTGGCTGGAGCAGAGTGAGAGAGGGGCCATGACATGGGATGGGGCTGGAGAAGACGCCCAGATCAAGCAGCACGGTTCAGACACTGGATAGAATGAAACAAGAACAGTGGGAAGCCATTGCAGGGTTGTATGCAGCTTACTGAAACAGCAGAATTTATGATTTTAAAAAATGTCTCTGATTTCTGTATATAAATGTATTGGGGAATTATGGAAGCAAAAAGACCCATTAGGGGATAATAGTTGTCTGGGCTGTAAACCCAAAATTTGAACTATTTCTGCTATATAGATGACCCCCAAATCAATATTCTTAGTTTAGATCTCTTTTCTCTCTGACTGCTAGCTACACTGGTGATTCTCAAAGTGTGGTCACCACCTGTGGGCTTGTTAGAAATGCAGATTCTGTGCCCCACCCCAACCTAATGAATCAGAATCTTAGGATCAGGCCCAGGAAACTGTCTTTCAAGAAGATCACCAGATGATTCTGATGGTAAAGTTCTAGGACTACTCCAGGACAGTGATTCTCAAATTCTGAGTGGTCCCCACACTTACCTGGAGTGCTTGTTAAACCACACCTTGCTGGTCCCCACCAGAGCTTTTTCAGAAGGGAGGATGTCGAGAATTTGCATTTATAGCAAATTATCAGGGGATGCCAATACCGCTGCTCTAGGGAACACACTTTGAGAATCATCAGCTACCTAAGTGACATCTCCACCTACTCCACAATACTTCGAAACTTAACAGCATGGGACCGAATTCATCAGAGCCTCCCCACCTCAAAAGCTTTCCCCTGCCTTTCCTGCTTGCCAGCAGCATTCTGATTATCCAGTGATTACCGTGTCTGTCATTCTTCATCTATTGCCCTCTCTATCAACCATTCCCAAGTCTTTAACCTCATCATTCTACATTGTCTTTCCACTTGTTTACTCTATTTTTATTACCATATAGTTCCGGGTCTTATTGTCTCTTCTGGATAACTGTTAAAATCCATCAACTAACAACCTCTCCCAATTCTTGCAACACTTGAGTGAATCATTGTCTCTGGGGATGGAGACCACAAAGGTCTCTAGGTTAGTTTATCAATAGTAGACTATGTGAGATCTATTTCAGTTTCCTGCCTTGAATATGCATTAGGATCACCTGGAGTATTTTTAAAACTACTAATTAATAGAGATCATTCCCAGAGATTCTGATTTGTTGGGGCTCAGTGGAAACTCAGATATCACTTGTTATAGTCAATGGGGTGGAGAGGCTGAGACCCACTGGGACCTCAGGGATCTGCTGAGATCTGCTGGGATCTTCCTCTGCTATGGAAGCTCACAGCAGAGGAAGACAGTCAGGGACTCATTGATTGAGTGATTGAATGCTGGGTGTCAGCACTGAAAAGGAGCTCTGAAGGTGAGAGATGACTCTGAAGGAGGTTTTGAGATCAGGTAGCAGGAGACTGATGAGGCACAGTCAATAGAAACAGAAAATTCAAGAGGAACAACCAGTATTTCAAAGGCAAGAGGATGTCTGGTTCTGGATGTACTAAGTGTCAAGCGCCAGCAGGACAGCCCACTGCAAATGTCAATAACGCAGTGAGAAGGGGGGCCTGGGCCGTGATGAGCCTGCTCTAGAGAGAATGATGGAATCATTTACAAAGAGGTGATTGTGGATGGTGCTAGGCTAGATGAGGACCTTGAGAGAGGGTATAACTGTCTTTCCCAGTGTCTTTCCCTTCCCCTATTAAAAATCACCTGGACTACTGCTTATTTAAAATGCAGATTTCTGATTCCTTCCTCCAAGAAACTCTGATTCATAAGTCTGGGTTGAGGCCTGGGGCTCTGAATTTGTTATGGCTTCTAAGGCAATGGCAGTACACACTGACGTTTGAGCGGCACTAGACAGAGGGGGGAAAGGCGTGAGGACAGAGGGTGAGGATCATCTATTTTGGAGGATGAGAATTTACAAGAGGGCTAGCAAGAAAAAGAAAGACAACCTGTCAGGGGTAAGACTGAACAGAATCTGGAAGCCAGTGAGAGGAGGACTTTGAATAAGAAACAGTGAGCCCTGACCGGTGTTGCTCAGGTGGTTGGAAGTCTTCCCCAAAACCAGAAAGCCAGCAATTCGATTCCTGGTGAAGACACATGTCCAGGTTGAGGTTTCATCCCCAGTCAGGGTGTGTATGGGAGGCAACCAATTGATGTTTCTCTCCCTTCTCCTCTCTCTAAAAATAAAAATAAATAAAATCCTTAAAAACAAATTTTAAAAAAGAAGCAATGAACAACAGTTTTCTTGTGGATAGTAATTCAGCCATTTGTGTCCTTGCATTATTTCTGTTTTAGACCAACATAAGCTCCAGACCAACTTACTTTTAACCAGAGTTATGGTTTGAAAACCCAAATTTTAGAACCAAAATGCTACACTGAACTAAATTCTCTTGTGTAAACTTTTCCAGGTAAGCATGAGGAAATAGCTTGACCTCTCCTAGGCTCACTTTCCTGTCCATAAGAGGGGAGATATCATGTCGCTTGTTTAATATGATTACAATAGTTAAATATCACAATGTGCATAAAGTATTTAACATTGTGCCTGGGAGTTATGAATTGTTTAATAAAGGGTAGGTACTATCTGTAGCCTAAAAGCATTGTGCATACCATACTGAAAGTGCTCAAAGAAACACACGGATTTAAATTTGATAAATAATGAAGGAGTATTCTTCAGCTGTTTTCTGATCTGGTCATGTAACAAACCTGGGAGCCAACTTGGAATAGCTAGGTCAGACCTGAAGCAACTTTAGCCCTATGGCCAACTGACTGTCTTTGGAAACAAGAGCAAATGATTGATCAATAAATATTGATTCAGCTTCTTGCTCTGGGCAGGCCGTTAAGATTCCTGACCTTAGAAGGTTACAATTGGATCGGGGCAAACTACATACAAAAGAGACAATGTTGTATAGAATACGTCCAATAGGAAAGTTGACTGTGGACTGAGGTAATTAAGGAAGACTTCAGAAAGGAGTGGAAAATTCAATTTCATTAGTCTCTGGTTAAAAACACCATCGAGCGTATGCCCACAAAAGGATCCCCCTGTTGCCCTGAAGAGTTCATTGATTTAGTCCTTGAATTTGAAATCTGACGTTTTTTATCCTATCTAATGAAAACAAAATGGACAGTTCAACAATACACTGTTTTAAAAAGGACATTTTCCATCTCCTGGTCGTAGCAACAGTGGCCAGTGCAGAGCCCGCAGGACAAATCTGGGCACGCAGCCCTCTCTCATGGGGAGAGGTGAGGGTGGGGTGAACATTCCTGTGCACCGGGCAGCCTTTTCCCAAGTTCACGTGTCCAGCGTGATGGACTGCCAGTCTCTCCTTGCAGCCTCAGTTCAAGAGCGTGGTAAGACAGGCATTTAGAAACTTTCTTCCTCTCTTTGACCAAGTATTGGTTGAAAAGAATATTGTGGAAACTGTAACCAAAGGAGGTGTTATGCTTCCAGAAAAATCTCAAGGAAAAGTATTGCAAGCAACAATAATAGCTGTTGACTTGGGCTCCAAAGGAAGGGGTGGGGAGATTCAACCAGTTAGAGTGGAAGTCGGAGATAAAGTTCTTCCAGAATATGGAGGCATCCAAGTAGTTCTAGATGAAAGGGTTATGTCTTACTTAGAGATGGTAACATTCTTGGAAAGTATGTAGACTGAAATAAATCAATGTCAATGGCATCACATGAAGCTGCCCATCCCACTGAAGTTCTGAAATCATTCATGTAAATCATTTCCATGTCTCTTTTATAATAAACTAGTGATATCCAAAAAGAAGAAGATTTTTGGCTGGATTTCACCGATTAAATATGCTTAGCTTGTGGTGGGAGGATACCACAGTTTTAAAAAATTGCAATTTTTTATGGCATATTAGGAAAGACACTTTTTTTTCAATGGGAAGAAAACCAGTTGATAGAATGTCATAATCTTTGTATTCAAGGCTGCTGCTGAGTAGGCTTCAGCAAACCTTAACAAAAAATGAACTGCAAAGGGTTAAACTGTAAGTATCTGGGCCCTGCTGACTAGCATGGGAATGGGTGTCCAGCCTGTGACCCACAGGCCGCATGCAACCCAGGAAGACTATGAATGAGGCCCAACACAAAATTGTAAATTTACTTAAAACATTATGAGATTTTTTTTGCGTGGTTACATGTCACAATCTATTTAATGTGTGGTCCAAGACAACTCTTCTTCCATTGTGGCCCACAGATGCCAAAAGGCTGGACACCCCTGTAACCTACCACAGATGAGCTTGGTCAATTACAATAATGCATTACTGCCAGCAGAGGCAAGATTAGCAGAATACAGCTGACTTTGTGTTTCATCCTATCTGTACCTCACTCTTGGATGACCCAGACCCTAGCTTCTATGTGGATAAACCCAAAGCCAAACCTGTGAATCTGGTGACCCCTCCCCAAAAATGAGAGCACTTAATCAGTGAAATAGAATCATGGACAGTTTATGTTAATTGACTATTATGTTTGTTTATTTTCTTTATTTTATTGTCTTTTGAAAGTCTCTAATTACAATATTATTATGGGGTATTTTTTATGGTTTTGGTTTACTTTATTTTAGGTGTTTTTTTTTCCAAATGGGAATATTTTGACACCAGAAGAGATAAGAAACTTTAGAAATTTTACATTTAAGTGGTAGTTTACAGTTATTCGGTGAATTATAACACAGAAGGGTGAAAGGAAATTCAGAAATATCAATGGATTCACTGAAATTAACATTGGAAAAATCACAGAGAAGGAAAATAGTACCAGAAAACTGGAAATAGACAAGGGTCATCCTGCTGTTAGCCTTCACCAAATTTCTAGAACAAGTTAATTTAGCATATCTAAAATATGCACCCTCTAAGTTTCATGTACTTTGTAAAAGTTAGAAAATAAAGCAGTAATTTTTAGGAGCCAGCATGAATTTGCCAAGTAATCTGAAAGGTCTTCTTTTAAATCATAAGGACATCATATTCAAGTTCTTTCTACTGACTATTTAAGTAGCACTGTTGTTAAATACTTTCCATGCTCTATAAGAAAAGACTAGATTACTTAGATGCAATCAGAAAGCAACAATGTTTTTTGTTTTACATAAAACCTTTCTGAGCTTTGGTATCTTTATCTGCAAAGAGTGGATAATAATAATCTCTAATCAACCTCCTGATACAAAGTATGGCAAAGTGCTTTTAAAATGTTAGTGATATGCAATAAGAAATCTTAAAATAAAAACAAGAAGGAAAAGCAGGGTGGATGAGAGAAAAGAATAAGGGTAAGCAGGAAATACATATGTAACATAAAAACAGTTTTAGGGCAGAAAAATAAGACCTTGGTGGAAGAACTCTATTTTTTTTTAATAAGTGAAATGAGACTCAGGAAGGTAAAATGATTTGCTTTAAGTCTCACAGTAAATTCATGGTGAGAAGAAAGAAAATCAAAAAGGAAAAGAAAAATACCCCACAAAACAACTAAAAGAAGTCAAAAGAGTCCTTTCAAGAACTGATCTAAGAGGGCTGGTAGAACTGACCTGGCCCCCTTGCTTAGCTCTGAAAATGCTAGTCTGCCTCTGGACCTTGGCTGAGGCTACCCATGTTGGACCATTCTTCCTTGCACAGTAATTGTCCCAAGGGTGCCAATCAGAAAGCAGGGTCAAGCATCCCTTCTGCTATCAGTGCTCACCCCATTTTATCCACACATACCTTTCCCTCTCCAGGCCAGTGTCCAGGGCGGAGGAATATGAACCCACATGATTCCTTTGCTCTGGTTCCTCCATTTACAAAATGAACCACAAACACACACACACAAACCTTTAGATTATTTTAGAGATCCAAATTACTGTAGAGATTAAAAAAAACATACATTCTCAAAACTATTTTAGTTAGTTGGTATAGCACAAAAGCATCTAATTATTTGATTCATTTGAAGAGGAATCTAATGATTTCTTTTTCTCTTCAGTGGCAGTTAAGTCAGTAAAACTAGTAAAAGTGGCACAGTATGGGAGTAGGACCTTTTTCACATGATATAAAAAGTTTTTCTTATGAAGTTGTATCTTCTTGTAGAAATGAAAATGATGAAAGAGAGATCCCCATGAAGTCATTTTAGAAACAGAGAGAAGAAAAAAACACCTTTCAGCCAATTGGTGTGTTGGTCTCTAGGGCCAGAATGCATTTGCCCAGGGATTTGTTAGTTCAAATCATCACAGGAAAGATTCGTGTGCAGTTCTCACTATTTGTATGCTCATTTGAAAGGGTTTTTTTTTTCTATAGTTTAAAATTACTAAAACCATCCAACACAGCAAAGAAATAAGAGGGGAAGAAGGCAATAACTTCCTTAAATTGTTGTTTTTGTCAGTGAGATAGATCTTCCATCAGCCTAGCAAATAGCCAACAGCACATTATAAATTCCTTTGCTTTAAGACACACTCCCCTGATAATACAGGTCGGTGGTCCCCCAAATTAGTTCTGAACACAGATGCAGGGTCTCTCACTGTCCTAGCCCGGAAAGAAAAACAATTCATTTGAAGTAAGTTATGTTTCAAGAAATGTAACAGAAAGGTATTTACCCTGATGGTAATTTAAACCAATAAAGTAAAAAAAGAAAACTTTAGGTAAAAAAAATAAAAATGAAAAAATAAACTAATAAAGTAAAAACATAAATAAATTTCACTCTCTCCTTTTCAGTTCCGAGTCAATGTCTCAGAAACCATCACGCTGCTCAATGTCAGAGCAGCAGTGAGCATGAAGTCCCCATTTCAAGGCCACACTTCAGAATTCGAAAACGTGCTATTGAAGTCATGGCTGTGAACAGGACAGTTTAGGGACTTTTGGGCCGTCCCTAAGCAGCTGCTCGTCAGCTTAGTCTGATCACGTAAACCAGCTTGATCATCAAACTAGCCTGAGTGTTTCTTAGTTCAATAAGCAACTCTTTTATGTCACGGTAACACACAGTTCATTACTTCAGTATTATGTGTAGAACTTGGGAAAACTAACCAAATGCATGCAGGTTATCTGTAATGTAACCATAAATATAAAATGTTACTCTTTTTTTGGCAGCTTACATTTCCCCTTGACCCTAGTGGTTTGTCAGGTTGGATTTCTTCCTCCACATCAAAGCCCACACCTCTCGCCGCCTCCACCACGGCTGCGCTGCACCCGTGCCCGGCGTCTTAATTCTCGTCGTGTCCGCGCTTTCACTCTCGCCTCTCTTCTCCCTCTGAAAACGCTCCCATCTTAGAAAAGTATGTGATTGTCTAACCCCTATGCTGAGCACCTGAAACTAATACAGAATAATACTGAACATAAACTGTAATCGAAATGTTTTTTCATTGTAAAATAAACAAGAAGAAAGGTCCCACCAGAAGGACCCCTTTAAAACTCAGATTTGAGCACCTCACTCCCCTTCTCCACGTCCTTATTCCGGCCTCCAAAGCCCTGCGTGGAATGGCCCTGGACACCTCCTCAGCCTCACCTGCTGGCATTCTCCCCCTGGTCATTCCACTCCAGCCATGCTGGCCTCCTTTCGGTTTTGGACCCTACCAGGCACACTGCCCCCTCAGGGCTTTTGTGGTGCTGTTCTCACACAGACGCCTGCTGGGCTCAAACCTCTGCTGAAGCGACCTCTCAGCACACGTTTCTCCCACCATCTCATCTGTAACGACAGCCCTTCGCCCTTGCTACCACCTCCCGTTGCGCCCTATCCCCTTGCCTAGCTTTTGTATAAAAAATTGTTAGAGGATAGATAGATAGATAGATAGATAGATAGATAGATAGATAGATGGATGATAGATAGATATAGGTACAGATATATAGTGTGTAAGCTATTAAATTATTTCTGTAAAATAATTACATTTATTATGTATCTTCTTAGGTACATTTTTGCTAGCTTTTTTATTAGAAATTTACAGAAATTTTTCACAAACTATAACAAAACAAGGTTTTTTACAGTTGTTTTTGGCATTTGTGGTTTGAACATAATTGTATTGTAATTTTTTAACAACTAAATGAATTCCGCATGAAGAGAGCTATGCTCACTCTCTCTCCTCTCCCTTAAAACCCACAGACGTCTTGCTGGAAACTCGTTGACATACATTCCCAAGGGAGCCTTTGCTGGTCTTTACAGTCTGAAAGTTCTGTAAGTAAACCGGGTGTTATTTGTTGTATTTCTAACTGTTGTGGTAAGTGGGTGCTAATTAACTTGTAAAGACTGAGTTCCTCTAATAAGCTGTTTGGAGCCATATAATAATTCATCTGAATTCAAGTCTACCTTCATTGGTACCATAGACCAATATTATACCTGATTGGATTTGTATGAAAAAAAAAATCATCTCTCTTTTTCTAACTTTAATATCTAAAATTGTTTGCCTGTAAATAGCCAATTTATCAACTCACACTTTTAAAAGAATGTTTCCAATTTTTGTGTATGTATGCATGTGTGTGTGTGTGTGTGTGTGTGTGTGTGTGTTGTGAAGTTGGGGAGAGTTTCTTGAGTCATTCGATCACCGAGTGAAGAAGTCACCATGCTAACATAATGAGATCACATCTTCAAGCCATTTGCAAAGTTTGTTTCCTTATGAATAAGGATTAGCTAAAAAAAATACCAAGTTTATGTTGCAATTGTAAGTAGATGTGGAAAAGCCTAGTGATTGTAGATACACTGAGTAACTGAGAAACGTTAATTCACTGAGGCATGTAAAAATGGGTTTTCTTATTTAATGTCCAACTTCCCAATCTGTTTATCAAAAACCTCATTACTATTGACTACCTCCTTCATTGAGTACCCATTGTTTAATTTCCTTTCAGTTTATTCTGTGTAGGAAAAAAGGAGGCACCTAGGTTGAAAAAATAAGTAACACAAGTTGAAAGTCAGAGCAGAAAAATTTTCTCAGAGAAAATATCCTAACTTTATTTCCTTTCTTTGATATAAAAGTTAATATACTCCAAAAAGGCATTGGTTTATTTTGCACAGTGGAAATTACATTTTATTCACCTCAGGGATACATGGATGATTTAAGTTTAATATTTATTAAATATTAAATTTGTTAAAAGTCAAATTCAACAGCAGAACCATTTTTGGTCTGCTTAAGTGATTGGGTCTGGTCCCCTCAGCCTTGAATTATTTTTTCTATTAGGCAGAATATTTTTAAATTGTCATATTGCCAAAGCCTAATGATAATTCATTATGTGGTAGAATTCTGAATTATAGCACCAACATCAGGACACATATATCTGCATGAACACAGCAAAATATTTGGAGCCCTTCAAGATGCATCACATAAATCAAGTTTGGATAAGACAAATAAAGTGATGCATTTCCTGTGTCAACCTATGTACTGCTAAGAATTGGGATACTTGTTAAATTAGTTACACTGGAACTGATTATTTCAATTCACTAAACAAAATGTAAATCAGATGCACTGAGCCAGAGTATATGCGTGTATGTGTGTCTGCAGTGTCTGCATGTATCTCCAGCCATCATAACTAGATGTGAACTGTGAAGATATAATGTGAAAACATGTAAATTATATAATATGAGTAGCTATGAACTAGATATACACTAGATATAATTATGTAGAATTATTTTACATTTTTGAATTTTCATGTTTAAATTGCTTAGTTTAGAATGAATTTTTTGACATTCTTAATTTTCTAATAATGTATTTCTAATTTTATCATACTACCCTAAACATCCATAAACTTGGAGATATTGTGTGTCTTGACTACTTGTCTCTCCCCAGCTCCTAGAACAGTGCCTGAATCATGTAGACACTCAAGAAATATTTGTTGAAAAAATGATCCAACGAGAACAAGGGGTTTCTAGACTTGTCAACTTTTCTTCATTTTGTATTTAGAACTAATGCTACATGTTTATTAATATAGTATTTGTTGTATTCTAAACAAAAAATATGGTCTTCTATCTGTCAGCAGGTTTTATGTACCCTGAATACTTCTGCTCACACCTTGCTGCTTCCTATGGTGTACTTTGCCTGACTACTTTAGAGAGCTTTGGATTAATCTGAATTAACAATGAAAATCATAGGTTCAACCTCAAGCTTGTCATTTTTATATGTACCTTTTCCACCAGAAAAAAAAAATGAAATGTGGTGTTTAGTTAGACATTCTCATTAATCTTCTCCTAACTAATCAATGTCTCCTGTCTCCTATAGAGTCAGAGGTTCAGCAAATGCTGGTGAGTGTGATTCTCGAAGTGTTATTGAACAAATTACTGCTGGAAATACGATGATCAATAAGTGTGGGCCATGCCTGAAAGAGCTTATAATCTAGTGGTAGATCATGGGATCAAGATAGTGGGACCAAGGCAGACAAATAGATCACCTCTGATTCTTCTAGAATGTGTGTCTAGAATTGTGTAGGGCACTGTGGAACTACAGAGGCTGGGAAGAATTTAGTCCAGTCTGATGGTTAAAATTCAGCTTCCTAGGAGAAATGTTTTCACAAAGAAATGACCTAGGAGTTGAATGTTCAAGCACAACTAAGAATTAGCCAAACAAATAAGGTGGCTGGCTGAGGAGACTATACGCACAGAGACAGTGAGAAGAAATACCTGGGATGAACAAGCTGCTCGAGCATTTAGGAGAAGGTGGAGAGTATCTGGAGAAGAGCCCAGAGAAGTAGAAAGAGTCCTGGTCACAAGAATTCCATATATCCTGTCAAAAAAGCATGGACAATATTACATTCTAGGCACAATGAGAAGTGAAAAAAGAGCTGTAAGCAATGGAGTGGCATGTTTGGACTTCTCGGTTTAGCTAGATCACTGTCAAGGTGAGGAGGAGTCAGAAGGAATAAGACCCCTGCCAGGAATTGTATATACTCTTCCCTTTACTTTGCTTACTTAAAGATTAATATCCAAGGAGCAAAGTCAGCTACCAAATATTTAGAAAGTATTTCAGTGTTAGAGCTATGGTTCTCAACAATGGTGGTAGTTTTAGAAATGTGTGAGTGCATCTTTGGTTTTCCATTTGATACACACAAGTAAACTGTCATGTGCCGTGCAGCTCAGCCCAGCATAAAGAGTTGCATCTGTCACATCACACTTGACATTGGGCTGCCCCTCCACCCAAATGTAAATCAGTAATACTTTCATACCTAATAATACTGAAAGATTTTTCCAAGAAGTTCTGCATAAGACTAATAGTTTGTATGGAAAAAATAAATGGAATAAATATAATCTCTCAAAATGATTGAATGATTAATTCAATTTTTGCATCATATCTACTCTACATGATTACATATTACATGATTTCTAACCACGTATTTAGTTGAAAATGCTGTTAGTGCAGTAGAACAAATACCCAAACACCAAAAAACAATAAAAAATATATAACCATGGAGATGTTAAACTTCTTCTTAAAAATAATTATCATTAAATTAGTAGGGAAACATGAATCACAGAGCTCTCATTGAATTTTATTAACAAAGGTCGCTTTATAAATGTTTTGTATTATGCCCTTTAAATTTTTTGGAGCAAAATCTATATTGTGACAATTATATAATGATTTACTTATTTGGGGGTGGCCTGTTGCTTTTTAAAAAATCTTACTCTTCCAGTATCCAGCTTCTGTGAGGGCAGCTTCATGCCTATTTCTTTTCCTGTCTCAGCCTTGATGTCCCATTGCCTCTGTGAACTATATTCTCCAGGGTCTCTTGAAGGGCCAGAGACCCATGTTTGCCTCAGTGTATGATGGAGTTTTTAGATAGGATAAATGTTTTTTGTGATACTTAAGCCCTGTCTTGTCCTGAAAGAGAATTATTTTGACACCACTCATTGACAAGAAGCACTTATTTGTGGGAATATCCATGTTCATTTGTAAGAATGTCACACTTCCTCATTTCTCCACTGCAACATCTGTAATTTGTCTTGGCATGCCATGTTTATTTTAATAAGGGCTATTTCCTCCTTTTCCTTATAATACATGTGTTGTGTATGATACATCTTAACTCTACTTCTTACCCTAACATCTGTCTAGACATCTATTCTCATTGCCCTGTTCCTGTACAGAATAGCTTCTGATCATGTTATTTTTCTCACACCCAACCTTATTCATTAAAAAGACAGACAGACATCTGACTCATTCAGAAAAATGCTCCTAGGATAGTCACATGTAAGCATCATGTATAAAGTGATACATATATCACTTAATTATAAATTACTCTTATTTCTTCTTTATAAATACAGTTAGAGCAGTACACTATGTTGACTTTTTTCTTTTAAAAGATGTATGTAGACAGGTCATATTTTTATGAACTTTATCTAGTATAATAGATGAAGTATTACAGAATATTTATTGTTAGAGGGAAAATTGAGTCGAAAAGCACTGAGAACCACAGTGCTGGAGGTAAAATGCTGAACAAGACAGACCTGCCCTTACCCTCATGGAAACTCTCAAATGTTTTATAAAGCCCAACAGTCATGGGGAGAAAGAAATAACTGATTATATTGTCTCATGATGAGAAAAACAATATAAAATTAACATTTGTCTGGGACCCTGACCAGTATAAGGAGGGTAAGGAGAGCATATGGGAAAAAAAGAGAGAAAGATAATAGTAATGCAATCCATTGAGATGGGCAATGCAGAGAGAAGCAGCCATCCTTGGCTCAGACTATTTAATAAACAAACTTGTTACTGTGAGCTCTAGAAGGTTGCTGATGTTTAAGATTATTATCCCTGTAAATATTGACCTTCATGAAAAATAAGTTATTGGTTCTGTATTCGAAAATACCCAGCCCAGTGGGATTCTGAACCACGCTGTCTTCAACAAAGGTTCATGTTTCGTGTAGGCCATTTGGTCAAGGAGTGGCTCCTTTCCCACCACCCTCTACCAGATCCAAACCTTGCAGAGGTGATGGGTAAAAGTAAGCAGTAGAAAGGTCACAGTTAGCCAAAGTTTCCTCATTCCCACACAGGCCCAGAATAGAGCCTTGGTAGTTTCCTGATACCTACACACAGGACAGTTAGGCAGAAGAAATGCCTAAGGATCAAGCCATCAGTTGTTACGAAGTCCTCTTTCAATATACTATCTCCTCTCCCTCTGCTTCACTCACTGCCCATATTCTTACTTAGTCCTGTTAGCAGAAAAGGTAACAAAAAAATTGTACGGTTACAGTCACATGGGGATGTTGTATGGAATAGTGAATATTTTAAAGCTCTTCAGGGAAAGAAATTAAGAAACTATAAAGTCATCCTTTGTCTCTAGAGAAATTGTTTCATTTTGTTTTCCTCCCCATATGGGAATGAAAAAAAAATGAAGTTATAAGTGGCTAAACCCATATTCAGTTCATGTATATTCTACTTATATCCAATGTAGTGAATAAAAGAGTATTTGCAAAAGAAATCAGCAGACATGTTGGGAATGCTTTCTGTTTTAATTGCACTCTATGGTGCTGTAAACCCTTTAATTGTTTTGTCTCCCACTGGAATATTTTAAACAAAAATACAATTTTCTAATTAACTCACTGGAGACTTATAAGAATGCAATGGAGATAGGTATCTTGCTCTTGTTTTGTCATTTGAAAGTAATTAAACAAAAGTTCTTTATTTAGAGAAATTAAATGTCTTTTAATTAGATTTCTGGTGTTTTATTGGTAGAAGTAGTTAAAAAATTAAATTGTTGGGGGTGGGCTGGGATGGGAATAAAAGACAGAAAACTGTACTTGAACAACAATTAAAATGAAAATTTTAAAAAAAGAATGCAAAAAAATTAAATTGTTGGGAGGTAAGTCAAAAGTAGCTTTAAAACTTATTAATTAAGTTTAAGTTCCATTTTATGAGGCCATATATATAAAGTTACTGAGAAATTTTGAAACTCTTTAATGAGGAAAACAATCTAAATATCTACTGTCTTCTACCCCAGTTTTATGATATTTTAGGAAGACCACATATTAATACTTTCACTGGTCAGCAAAGTATAGAAGAACAATTCAATATACACTTTGTACCAGTAATATACTACCTATGAAGTTTAAACATTGATTAAGTTCATTATCTGTATCTTATCATCATGAAATTCCTCATTCAATAATGTATGATGTAGAAAACATTTCTATGAAGGTAAAGTCATATAATAAAATGACTCAGAAAAGTATAAAATAACAGAAATGTAAATTTTTGATGTTCAGGTAAATTATGCAACATACAGAATTCAAGCTACAGTCTTTCCAAATTCCTAATTGACCAGTGAAATGTGAGATCTCCCTCAAACTTGACTTTGTAAAGAATTAATATATTTTGAGACTCTTCATAACAACTTATGAAATGTTAATTGAATTCAAGTTTAACATAATGAAATTATTTGAATAAAACTATTGCAATACAAGTGACACAATTACATTCCTTAGAAAACAGAATCTCAGCCATGGTGAGAAAAGCATACATTTTATGACCTCCAAATATTTTTCATATCATATTGTATATGAGCTCTTATGTATTTATTAAAGTATAATAAACACCTTTATATTTTAATTCTTAAATACCTTATTAATCAGATATTATTTTATTCCCATTAAATAGATAGAAGATCAAGGGTCAAGGAGCTTAAATGATTTGCTTCCCAAGACTTAAAATTTAGGACTTATCTCCAAGCTCAATGTAGCCAGCCTCAAGCACATGTGGAAATATTCCATCAGAAATACTTAGCATAGCATAGGGTGGGCCTCAGTGTGTGGCGCCTTGCCCAGCAGCACCAACATCACCTGGGAGTTTGTTGGAAATGCAAAATCTCTGGCCCCTACCCAGACCTACTGAACAGTAAACTTTGGAGTGGGGCCCAGCAAACCATGACTTAAAGCTTTCAGTGGATTCTGAGGTACCCTAAAATTTGAGAAACACTGGCATAGGTCTTATTGTTGCTGCTGTTGATTTTATTTTCTCAATTAAAATGTCACATTCAGTACAATCTTACTCTACCATTAATTTTGAGAAGGGGTTCATCAATTCATACACAAAGAGCCAAACTTTATTGATTGCTTACTATTCGGCAGATATTGTTGTACTTACTTTAACTCATTGGATGGTCACAATAAGCCCAGGTGGGTGGGGGATAGATATAATTACCGGTCACTGGGCCGGGAGAGATTCGGTGATTTGCCTCAGGCCACACTGCCAGTGACAGGGAAGAGGTATTCAGGTTCAAGAACCCATGCCATACCTTAGTCATACCATACACCATGCAACCTGAGAATTGTACAGTAAGCAGAGATTCCTCACAAGTTAGACATTCATGGAGCTGAACCCCAGCTAATCATCTACTGAAAAGAAACTTCAGGAGATGGGGGAACCAGGCAAATTGTTCCTGAAATCCAAATATAAGTTTGTGACCTAATAGGCAGAACATTTTCTTTAGAGTGTCTGCTTTCCTAAAATAGTCTTTTGCCTCTGGCTTACTTGGACCATGAAATACTCAGGGGGATGGAGGGGCTGTAACATTATTGTGTCATTTCATGAATAAGGTAGCAAAATATAAGGAATCTAATGGGAATTTTTTCCATGCTATTTCCCCACTAGCAATGATACATTTTTATTACATTGTGGCCAGTTGTCTCCATTCTGTAGTCCCCATGTTCTGAAAAGAACTGTTGAACCTAGGGGAGCAAAGGTGAAATACTTCACAAAAAGAATGTAATATCAAAATATGACCACGAACAAGAAGGGAGAATATCTTTAGTCACCTCCTACTATTATTCTTATTTCCATTTTGTCTAATCTATATAGTCACCTGAGTGATCCTTTAAAAATGTAAATAAGATCCCATTATTTCCCACTTAACCCTTTCACTGAGAGTTTCTCCTCAAATTTAAAATAAAGGTTTATCATGGCCTGCCAGCTCTCCATGTGATAGCCTCAGGTTCCCTCTCCCAATCTCTTGCTCTCACTCATTCCTCCCCAGTTACAGTTGATCTTTTGCTGCTCCTTTAACAAGTAATGCAAGCTCCAACCTCAGGTCCTTTGCACTTGCTCTTCCCACTTCCTCAGTAGCTCTCCCAGATATTCTGCTCGCTAATCAAATATCAGCTACTAAAAGAGACCTTCCATAACCACCTTTAAGAAAAATTCTCCCTCTTTGTTACCACCTATCCCAAATCCATGCTTTGTTTTTTATTCATAGAACTTATCACTTGTCTGATGTTATATACTGATTCATTCATTTTAATTATCTGTTACTCCCCACAGGAACTTGAGCCCCCCAAGGGCCGAGGCTTTGTCTGATGCTCTGCTGTTTCCCTGACACCTAGAATAGGGCCTGACTGCTATGGCCAGTTATTGTTCATTATGGTTAACTTTCTTTAATATTTCTCTGTATTTGTTTTAATGTGCAGCATGCTGCAGAATAATCACCTAAGGCAGGTTCCCACGGAAGCGCTACAGAACTTGCGAAGCCTTCAGTCACTGTAAGTATACTTGAAATTGCAAAATGTTCTCAGGATCAGTTTGGGAAGGAGCATTGAAATGTCCAAGTGAGCATTTCAGTAGATTCCTTGATTGGGGGCCCTAAGCTGTGAAAAAATTTCCATCAGAGCAGCAGTTCTTCACATCCTCATTGAACAGTATGTGTGGGAGGGACTAGTGCTGGAGTTTGGGTGGTCAGGGCAGAGGCTTAATCATAACACCTCTAGTCAAAAGCCTCTTATATATGCTGGTATCTCAGGGCAGAACGTGTACTTCTGCCATCTCGTCCTACATTCCCCTGCAATTTGAAGTTCCTGAACTGTAATCAGGAATTATTTTCTCCTTTTATCTAGAAAAAGGGGTGTCACAACCTAGACATCTTTCCATCTTCAGTTTATTCTGTTTTTTAGATGATCTGAGCTGTGTTGTAATGAAATTTTCTAGGTCGAATAAAGACTTAATTTTTTAAGTTCCATATGTACATCAGGGGTTCTCAAATCTATAAGCTAAGATCTAAAAGTGTTACCATCTTAAAGCCTTACTGTGCAGGTCTACAAACCAAGCGCTTCCCCATCACCACATGCAGACACACAAACAATCCCAGAGATACACGCACCCCCCTCAGATTCACACATCACACAAAGATGCATGGACACACAACACACAGACACACACCCAGCAGTGGTGCTGGTGTTCCCTACTCTGAATCCACAACTTTTCCAGCACGAGTTTCCACCCTCAACTGATTTAAAACCTCTGAATAAATAAAAGTTAGTTCTCAGATGTTTTGGGGCTGGGATTGTAAGCAACTGTTTACAGTGATTATTTGGCAAGACCATGGCATGAGTATTTGGTCAGTAAATCTTTGTCTCATCAGCATGTATAACTGTTTACAGTATATTGCGTGATTTCTGGTATACACAGGTGTAATATGCGCTCTCCTTTCACCCACATGGTAGGGCCTCCTCCGTCAAACAAAATACTGACTTCTGGTCCAGAATGATGAGGGAGATAAATGCATAGGAAAGGCAAATAAATATTGCAGACTCTAGTTGAAAACCACTGTAAAAATTCCACCAGTTAATAATTACACAGAGTTTGCTTAATGCCTTTTGTTGAGGTGATAGGAGAGAAGGAGGAACGTGAGATTTGGAGATGATACTTTCTTCCTTTGATCTTTTTTTTTATTCTTTAAAGGAAAGCAAATCTGTGCCTGAGACCTTTTGAAGCTTTTCACTCCAGTCAAACAAAGTGACTTCCTAGGTTTTCACCATCCTATAGATAAACAAGCCCACAAGGGCCCCTTTGTGGCATGGGACAGGTCTGTTGCATTTTCAGGAGCTCCTTAATGACATAACAGTATCACTCCTCCTTTGTTGCACGAGCCTTTTCCTGAAGGAAAGGAGCAGTCAGAGAAGCAAGTGCTCTCCAGTTGGGTTGTCTGTGTAGGGGCACGGGGTCTCCTGGCTGAATTGAAAGTGAGATAATAGCGGTGGCCAATAGGAACTTTAAACAGCTGTGAGGCAGGCAGAAGATAGAAGGATAAGAGTTTGTAACCAAAAGCCACTATCAGCTGAAAGAAGAGCACAACCAGAACACACACAGAAGTGAACTCTTTGAGAAAAAGAAAACCATGAATCTTTTGTTCACCTGAACTGGGTGGTGCCTCTCTGATAAAGGTGTTCAGATTTAGTTTCTTAACGTCTAGATATTTACTATTCACCAGGTGTCTCTTGCATTTGGTTTCTGGTTCACAAAAACAATTACCTTTGAAACTTTATAAGTATGTATTCCCTGTAAAAGAGCCAAGGGTTAACTTTCGAGTATGATGCTTATCACGTCCAAATTGAGGTATCTAGAGAGACTCTTGGCCCCCCAGCGCATGCTGGATTGTATCAGCTGGTTATGTCTTGTTTGTCTGGGGTCCCTTCATCCAGTGCTCAAACAGACCCATGCAAGGTGCTGAATGTTGGCCATGTGTGCTGCCATATACCACTTTTTCTCACTTATCTGCCTTAAAGTATGTTTTATTGATTATGCTGTTACAGTTGTCCCATGTTTTCCCCCTTTACCTCCCTCTGCCTGGTACTCCCCTTCCTCCCACAATCCCCCGCCCTTAGTTCGTGTCCATGGGTCAGGCATATAGGTTCTTTGGCTTCTCCATTTCATATTATTCTTGACATCCCCCTGTTCATTTTGTACCTACCCATTATGATTCTTAATTTCTGCACCTTTTCCCCCATTCTTCCTGCTCTCCCTCCCAGCTGATAGCCCTCCAAATGATCTCCATATTGATGATTATGTTCCTGTTCTGGTTGTTTGCTTAGTTTGGTTTTTGGGGGTTTTTTAGATTCAGTTGTTGATAGTTGTGAATTTGTTACAGAACCCTACCTATGCTGTTCTGGAACAGCTGTGGGGTCTGATTGCCCACTGCCAAGAAGAGTGATTCCCGATACAAGAATTTGGTGAAAAGGGAAAGGGTTTGCTTATTTAAAGGTTATACAGATTCAGAATGTGGGCAGATTTCTGCCATTAAGTTCTACTCCCCTTTAAAACACCCCAAGATACACAACCCTGCCTCCCTTTGCCAGCCAGACCAGTTTCAGAATATGCCAGTCAGAGGTGCCATCTTTCAGAAAAGCAGAAGTCCACGGCTCAGCATTCCCAGTCACAGTTCAGCATTCCAGGCGTCTCGCACAAATCTGTGTTTAGTTGGGCAGGTCTCTGAAATTCCCAGCACCATCAGCCATGCTGCCATGTTCTCCAGGTCTTAATCCAAAACCATGTGGCAACTTCTTGCACACCAGACCTCATGGTGGGTTGGCAGGGTGGAGGCACAGGGACAGGAGGGCCTTCTACATCCTTTCAAACCACATGGCTGCACCCTCATGTCTGCTCAGGCCATATGGCCAAATCCTCAGAGGAGGACACATAGCCTCTCGCTCACTACAGACAGCATGGCACAATATCTCCTTCTCTTCCCAAAAGTTTCTTTTGAGAAATCAGCTGATAGTCTTATGGGAACTCCCCTGCAGATAACTAACTGCTTTTCTCTTGCTGCTTTTAAGATTCTTTCTTTATCTTTAACTTTTAGCATTTTAATTATATGTCTTGGTATGGTACTCTTTGAGTCCAAATTGTTTGGTATTCTCTGTGCTTCCTGGACTTGCATGTCTATTGCTTTTGCCAACTTAGGAAATTTTTCTTTCTTCATTTTTTCAAATAAGTTCTCAATTTCTTGCTCTTCCTCTTCTCCTTCTAGCACCACTATGATTCAGATGTTGGTATATATGAAGTTGTCCCAGAATCTCCTAAGCCTCTCCTCATTTTTTTAATTCTTTTTTCTTCCTGCTGTTCTGATTGAATGCTTTTTCCTTTCTGTGTTCCAAATTGTTGATTTGATTCTCTGCTTCATCCTCTCCACTATTGGCTTCCCTGTAGATTTTCCTTTATTTCATTTAGTGTGACCTTCATTTCCTCCCTTATGTTTTTGCCATACTCAATGAACTCTTTGAGCATCCCGATCACCAGTGTTTTGAACTTCACCTCTGACAGGCTGATTATCTCTGTTTCATTTAGTTCTTTTTCTGGGGTTTTGTCCTATTCTTTCATTTGAGCCATATTTCTTTGCCTCCTCAATTTGGCAGCCTCCCTGTGTTTGTTTCTGTGTATTAGGTGGAACTGTTTTGACTCCCTGTAAAAAATACCTGTAAATTGTGTGGGGTGGAGGCTTAGGTAGTCACCAGGGTGGGGCAACCTGCTCCACTGCTTTGTGGTTTTGTGTGGGGGGAGGGTTTGGGGAGGGGACAATGCTGCTGCCTGGCTTCTTGAAATTTGCCCTACACTCATCCTTTTTCCACTCACTTCACCCACTCCCATATGTGACTGGTACCCTTCCAGCTGTTGCCCTGGTGCTGAGTCCCAGAGTGGATGGGTTTGCATAGGCCCTCTAATTAACTCTCCTGAAAATCTGGCAGTTTCTTCTGACACCTCAACCCCCACTGGTTTTTACAACCAGAAGTTATGGGGATTTGTCTCTCCAGTGCTGGAACCCTGGGCTATGCAGTCTGCCTTGGGGCTGGGATCACTCACTCTCAAGGTATCCCCCCCAGTTTTTATCCACCACACGTGAATGTGGGTCCCTCAGTTCTACTGTGGGTACCACCTCTCCATGCCACACTCTGTCTCCGTGAATCTGCCTCTCCTACCTGTCTGGATGAATGTGGTGTCTTTAAATCCTTGGTTATCAAACTTCCATACGGTTCAATTTTATGCCAGTTCTGATTGTTATTTGTTTTGAGAAGTAGTTGCAATTCTCTCTGTAGTTGTGCAAGGAGGCAAATTGTGTCTACCTCTATTTTGACCAGAAGTCATCATTTACATTTTTTTGTGTTGCTTTGATACAAGAATCCAGATTTGACAAGCATAGACTTAACCACTAACTACACAGACACCAAACTGTACCAAGCAAAGGTGCTCCCTACCCAGTTTGTAGGTCTGGGCAATAGTGAGTCCCTTTCAAATGTTAATATTGTCCCAGATTTAAGTTGTTTAATAGTATTTATTCTGCTTTTAAGCATTAATTTTGAGTCTAATGCCATTCCAAACATCCTTTCCTTATCCCCTGTTCATCCATTTTCCATGCCATTACTAAGCCTTCATGCTACTTGTGTTTCAGTATGAGAAATGAAGAGGGTAAGACTTGTCTCATCCATGGTGCTCACACCTGAGAGACCTCTATTTGGTTACCCAGCTCTTCTTGGATTGCTGTGACCCTTAGACCTTCGCCCTTCACATAATGGCTCCTCTCTTTGCCTCTCTCTTGAATTCACACTATTTTTATTGATGTTATTAATTTCCTTGTAATAAATATGCACTCTCTAAGAAGCACTCCACCCTGCCCGGAGGAGTGATTGCATCACCCCTAAATACTTGCCTGGCTTTGTAACTTCTAAACAGAAAATCATCTGGAGGGTCTTGCACCCCAGAACAATTAAATCCGAATGTTAGTGTTTTCTAACAGGTTTCATTATAGAGTGAAGAGCTTCTTAAATGAAGATCAGGAAAACTAGTGTCCTGAAACATTCTTTCAGGTGATATGTAGATATTCTCCTAAACTATTTTTAAACATAAAATAATAACAAAATCCATACTTTGTAATCCAGTATGAACTAATATTGTTCTTAGAATATGAAATAAATGTCAGGGTTGCCTTGTTTGTGTTTCATTGAAACAGCTTACATCTGTCTATTAATTCTACCAACAACCTGGGACAGGTAAAATTAGGAGGCCACATGCTGTGTTACCCTGGTATTCAAATGTGGTCCAGCAGCATCAGAAGCTTCTAATATGCAGGACCTTGGGCCTCTTCTCTGCCATAATTAAAAACTCCATTTTAACAAAATTCTCAGGTGATTTGTATAGCCAATGCATTTTAGAAATCAACTTTTTTAGTGTCCTGTGATACTAACAAAGGGGCGTACAAAACAAAATGATTGAGAACTACTGAAATAGATCACTGGTATACTTTGTTCCACTCACATAAACTTGGCTTCATTGAGTAATGTTTAAGAAACTTGATATATTGAAATTGGTAACACTGCTGTGAGGAAGAAACAGATTGTACTCAAGTTTCAAGAGATGTAATTTTCCATTTATTCCACATAAACAAAAGATATTTTTGCTTTGTTCATAATGAAAACAGATAGGTACAGTTGTGTTCTTTTAACTCTCTCCTGATGCTTACAAATTGCTCAGCTAAAGAAGCGGAGGTCAAGCCCATGGGCTAAGCCTCGTAGCCCGGAGGCAGCCCTGTGCAATGTGCATGTTTGGCCTCCGACGTGGTCATGACTGCCCGGACACCAACTGGATTTTGTAATGTAATCAAACATAACTTAATTTCCTTTCTGTTTTTTTGGAAGGGAATAGGAAATGTAATCAGAATTCACAGTGAGTTGCATTTCACCAAGAGACTTTTGGCATTATAGTCATTTCAGGACTAGGGTCAGATTACAGTGATTTGAGGGAAACTCCAAACTTAACCCTCCCTTACCCTCACACCTTATATTAGTAGTTAAAAAATTTATCTACTAAAAAATCTTTGCTTTATTTGCTGATAGCCATTAATGATGTTCAAACGTGTCATTAGCGAAGTTCAAAGTGATCAAAGAAAATGACATATCCAGTTAACCATTTAATACATGTTGGGTTTTATTTCAAGTCTACACTACCAAAGTTAATTGTGGAGTATGCACAATCACAAAAATAGTAGTGTGATAAATAGAAAATGAAAGGAGAACGAGACATATCTTCAGTGCTATCTGTATTCCCCAATTAGCTAATATTCACCTTCAGAGTATCAGACTATTTTTTAAAGTCTACGAAGAATGTATAATTCCTGCCTGGAACATGATCTGCCCATGCCTCTTACTGTCCTACCAGTTTCAGGACTACAGACCCCACCTCTGGTCCCTGTGAAATGTCAGTCCCTTCACCAGACCCTTTACAGTAGAGCACTGCTGATAATAGTCCAAAAAGAAAACAAGCAAGAGGAATGGGTGAGGAGGAGGCGGCGGGACTCACAGTGCTGAGCAGAAAGTAAAGCAAGCCTAGAACCAGCAGCAGTTTTCTCCTGTTAATATCCAGAAGCCTATTGGGTTTCCAACCCCCGGATAAAGAAGGGGAAGGAAGTAACAGAAGACAAAGAGGTGTGGGCAGACACAAAGAAAACAAGGTGAGGTAGCCAAGAGGATAAGATTAAAGGATCAAAGGGGTTTAAAAACAAAGAAAGTAATGGTTTTAGTATTAGTGACATTATTTCGTCCACTAAAATACCCTCCAGAAAAAGAAATTACAAACCTACTTAACAAAAATACACCATGGTTTTGGTTTGTTTTATTTTATCACAAAAGTGCTGGCATATTTTGTGGGATGGAGATGGACTTAGAAAGGGATCAAAGATTATGTCTATGACATTAAGAGTTCACTTCAAGGAACCAAGTACAAACCAGCACCCAATGAATTGTTACAAGAAGTTTTGCCTTGTCCTCCCACCTCATTTAAACATTAGAAGAAAATTACTTTCAGAGACAAAGCCCTTTCTACGCAGTGTTTATAAGAAGAGAACTCAAATTACAGCATTGTCTTCAGAATCATATATGACTCTGAAGAAGCGGAGAATGTGCATACATCATGCAAGACCTCGTGCACGAACACTCCCCACATCAAGTCATCTGCCAGTGCTATGATAAATCACATGCATGACAGTCACAGCGGATAGACAGATACCTGAAAGAGAACATGAATGCTGTGGAATGAGAAGTAAAATAAACTTCTTGTAGTCTTGTGAGGTGAAATGAAGGTTAACTTTGGAAAGTAGATTAAACTCTTTGGAGAAGCTAAGGGGCGGAAGCTATGGGAAGGCAAATTGTGAATGGGGTAGGGTTTCCCCTTTTCAGGATAGAAGGGGCCTATGATGGATTGTGAAAAGGCACAGCCAGAAGCAGCAGAGTATGGGGACAATGCAAAACCAAAATCAGAATGTGGAACTGATTAAAAAAGCAGCAGCCATCAATATTTATTAAGCACCTTTGCCTGTATCATCCTACTTCATCCTTGCAGCAACCTTAGTGAGGAGGAAGCAAAAAGCTCAGAAAGGTTAATTGACCTCAAGATCACATGGCTTGTAATGGAGTCAGGTTAATGAGTCTGGAATAAGTATTCTCATTTTTCTGGCTCCAAGATCTGCTCATTTTCCCACCACACTATCTCACCTTCCTCAGAGAACCTCTTGCAGAGAATAGGCGCACAGCAGAGTGCACTAAGGCCAGGGAAAGGAAGGAGTTTGACCAAAACACATGCTCTTTTACACATTTGCTTGTGAAGATTTACAAAAAGAAAGAAAAGCTGTAATGCTGCAGGACAGAAACAAAAACATTGAAGGAGAAAAGGCAACAATTTCTTTTTATAGTGTGGCCCAGTCATTTCTTTTTAGTGTTTCCTACAGCATTCGGTCATCTGATACCTCATTACCTGTGAGGTTGAACTTGACTCCTCTTTGCTAATGAAGAAACTGTAGGTGGAAGTGGTATCTTATCTCTGTTGTAAAGGTAAAAGTTGATTAGACAAAGACAAGGGGGACACACATTCCAAACAGAGGGAAGTACCTGTATAAAATCTTTTTTTTCTTTTTTTAAAGTATATTTTATTGATTATGCTGTCACAGTTGTACCAGTTTTTCTCTCCTTTATCCTGCTCCACCCTGCACCTCTCCACCTCTAGCACCTCCTCCTTAGTTCATGTCCATGGGTTGGACATTAAGTTCTTTGGCTTCTCCATTTCCTATGCTATTCTTAACTTCCCCCTGTCTATTTTGTGCCTACCAATTATGCTTCTTATTCCCTGTACATTTCCCCCCATCATTCTCCTGCCTCCACATCCCTGATGATAACCCTCCTTATGATCTCCATTTCCCTAATTCTGTTTCTGTTCTAGTTGTTTGCTTAGTTTGCTTTTGTTTTAGGTATGGTTGTTAATAACTGAGTTTGATGTCTTTTTACTGTTCATATTTTTTTATCTTCTTTTTCTTAGATAAGTCCCTTTAATATTTCATATAATGATGGCTTGGTAATGAAGAACTCCTTTAACTTTACTTTATCTGAAAAGCACTTTATCTACCCTTCCATTCTAAAGGATAGCTTTGTTGGATAGAGTAATCTTGGATGTAGGTCCTTGCCTTTCATAATTTCAAATACTTCTTTCAATCCCCTTCTTTTTTTCTTTTTAATTAATTTATTTTATTTTTTAAGATTTTATTTATTTATTTTTAGAGACAGAGGAAGGAAGGAAGAGAAAGAGTGAAACATCAATGTATGGTTTTCTCTAGCACATCCCATTCTGGGGAAATGGTGTGCAACCCAGGCACATGCCCTGACTGGGAATTGAACTGGTGATGACTTGGTTCTCAAGCCCCTTCTTGCCTGCAAGGTTTCTTTTGAGAAATCAGCTGATAGTCTTACAGGCACTCCTTTGTAAGTAACTCTCTCCTTTTCTCTTGCTGCTTTTAAGATTCTCTCATTATCTTTAATCTTTGGTAACTTAATTATGATGTGTCTTGGTGTGTTTCTTCTTGGATCTGACTTCTTAGGGACTTTCTGAGCATCCTAGATTTGGATGTTTAGTTCCTTTGCCTGACTGGGGAAGTTTTCCTTCATTAATTTTTCAAATAAGTTTTCAATTTCTTGCTCTTTCTCTTCTCCTTCTGGCACCCCAATGATTCAGATATTGGAACATTTAAAGTTGTCCTGGAGGTTCCTAAGCCTCTCTTCATTTTTTTTTTTGAATTCTTGTTTCTTCATTCTGTTCCAATTGGATGTTTATTTCTTCCTTTTGTTCCAAATCATTGATTTGAGTCCCAGTTTCCTTCCCTTCACTGTAGGAGCCCTGTAAATTTTGCTTTATTTCACTTTGGGTAGCCTTCATTTGTTGTTTTATTTTGCAACCAAGCTCAGTCAGTTCTGTGAGCATCCTGATTACCAGTGTTTTGAACTCTGCATCTGATAGGTTGGCTATCTCCTCATCACTCAGTTCTTTTTCTGGAGTTTTGATGTGTTCTTTCATTTGGGCCATATTTCTTTGTTTTGGTGTACTTGTTACATTGTAAGGGGATGAGCTTTAGACATTCACCATGGCAGGGCAACCAGGGAAACTGGGACTCAAATAAACAATCTGGGACAAAAGGAAGAACTAAACATCCAACCAGAAGAGAATGAAGAAATAAGAATTCAAAAAAAAAAATGAGAGAGGCTTAAGAACCTCTGGGACAACTATAAACATTCCAATATCAGAATCATAGGGGTGCCAGAAGGAAAAGAACAAGAGCAAGAAGTTGAAAACTTATTTGAACAAATAATAAAGGAAAATTTCCCCAATCTGGAGAAGGAAATTGACTTCTAGGAAGTCCAGGAAGCCCAGAGAGTCCCAAAGAGGAGCACACCAAGGCACATCATCATTAGGTTACCCAAGATTAAACAAAGTGAGAGAATCTTAAAAGCAGCAAGAGGAAAGGAGAGAGTTGCCTATGAAGGAGTTCCCATAAGACTATCAGCTGATTTCTCAAGAGAAACCTTGCAGGCAAGAAGGGACAGGAAAGAACTATTTGAAGTCATGAAATGCAAGGACCTACATCCAAGATTACTCTATCCAGCAAAGCTATCATTTAAAATGGAAGGGCTGGTAAAGTGCTTCCCAGACAACATAAAACTAAAGGAGCTCATCATCACCAAGCCCTTATTACAAGAAATACTAAAGAGATTTGTCTAAGAAATAGAAGAAGATCAAAACTATGAACAGTAAAATGACAGCAAACTCACAACTATCAACTACTAAACCTGAAAAGGCAAGAAAAAAATGAAAGCAAAGACTATGCAAACAACTAGAACAGGAATCGAATCAAAGAATGGACATCACATGGAGGGTTTTCAGTGGGGAGGGGGATGGGAAGAATGGGGGGAAAGGTACAGGGAATAAGAAGCATAATTGGCAGGTACAAAATAGACAGGGGGAAGTTAAGAATGGTATAGGAAACAGAGAAATCAGAGAACTTATATGCACAACCCATGGACATGAACTAAAGGGGGGAAGCTGAAGGGTTGTGGGGTGCAGAGAAGGGGGGGAAATTAGGAAAACTGTAATAATCAATAAAATATACTTAAAACATTTCTATAGATATGGAATTAGTGCTACCCATGTACAATGCACATCCTTATTTTTCCCTCAAAATTTTGGGCAAAAAAGTACACATTATATAAGGCAAAATATGGTAATTTAGGATGATTAATCTGGCAGCAACCTACAGTATTAATTGAAGAAATAAGAGGTCAAAGGCAAAAAGGACCAGCTCAGAGGCTGTTGCTGTAATACAGGTGTGAAAAGATAGAAGACTGAACTAGACAGTGTATATGGAGAGTCCTGGAGATGAAGATAAATGGAGAAAACTTGATGAATGCCTGAAAGGCAATGGAAGATTCAAAAATGACCCCCAGGTTTCAAACCATGGTGGTACCTGGGAGACAAATGGTGCCCCTGACAAAAAGATGATATTCTTTTTCTATGGAGGAAAGTGAAACTGAAGAAGTTAATTTCCATGTTACTTTGGCTATAAATCATCTCCATAATAAAATCCACAGCAGCAGTAGTGATCACTGAGAAACTGAGCAACTTAATGTAAATTGACTTCAAAATATATTTCTTACTGGAGTCTTGCACTCCAAATGATGCCAGAGAGACAGAGGTTCAGCTCAGTTGGACTTCATCTGGCTGCTGGTCCAACCAGCTGACTAGTCTCAAAATTACTGCACTTCATTGAACCTGCTGACTTTATCTCTCCCCAAGCTATAGAAATGGAAAAAAATCTTTTTTACCTTTCAGAGGTAAGTCTAAAGCAATAATTTTTCTTCTTGATTTACATTATTAAGTTTGCCAACAAATAGAATGGAGAATATTTGAAAGACAAAAGCAGAAATTCACATATAAGTAATCATGATGTTTATATATATTCATATGCTTAGTATCTTCCCAGGATATGGGTGAGAAATTTCTTTAAAATTTCACATTGCAGCCACTCCATATTTTTAAAAGCAATACTAACAATAAAAGTGACTCATATGATACTGAAGAATGTATATGTATCAATATGAATTCAATCTATAGGAGTCCATAGAGATAAAATTCTATCCTGATAGTATTAGTATACTGATCGTCTAACTCCAATGATCCATTGGTTCCAATGCAATAAAATTTAAAAGCAATAAAATTTCACCATAGCAAAGACATAAATAAGGTACCTCCTCAAATTGTATTTTTAAATCACTTTTTATTTTTTAATTACAATTGACATATATTATTATATTAGTTTCAGATGTACACCGCAGTGATTTAGCATTACAGAACTTACTAAGTGATCATCCAATAAATTTCACATCCATCTGACACCATACATAGTTATTAGAATACTAACTATTCCCTATCTTGTACTTTACATCTCCATAACTATTCTGTAACAACTAATTTGTATTTTACCTTTTTCATCCATTCCCCCAACCACCCTCCCCTCTGGCAATCATCCAAATGTTCTCTGTATCCCTGAGCCTGTTTCTATTTTGCTTGCTCTTTTATTTTGTTTTTTAGATTTAGTTGTTGATATATATGTATTTATTGCCATTTTATTGTTCAAATTTTTATCTTTTTTCTTCTTCTCCTTAAAAAATACTCTAACACATTATGTAATGTTTGTTTGGTGGTGATGAACTTCTTTAGCTTTTTCTTGTCTGAGAAGCTCTTTATGTTTTCTTCCATTCTAAATGATAGCTTTGCTGGGTAGACTAATCTTGGTTGTAGGTCCTTGCTTTTCATCACTTTAAATGTTTCTTGCCACTCCCTCTGGCCTGCAACATTTCTGTTGAGAAATCAGCTGACAAGCCTATGGGTGCTCCCTTGTAGGTAACTAACTGCTTTTCAGATTCTTTGTCATTAACTTTTAGCATTTTAATTATGATGTGTCTTGGTATGGACTTCTTTGGGATCATCTTGTTTGGGACTGTCTGTGCTTCTTGGATTTGTATGTCTACTTCCTTCACCAAGTTAAGGAAGTTTGCTGTCACTATCTTTTCAAATAGGTTTTCAATTTTGTGCTCTCTCTTCTCATTCTGGCACCCCCATGATATGAATGTTGATATGCTTGAAGTTGTCCCAGAGGTTCCTTACATTATCCTTATTTTTTAGTTCTTTTTTCTTCCTCCTGTTTCTGATTGGGTGTTTTTGCTGCCTTATATTCCAAAATGCTGATTTGATTCTCAGTGTCATCTACTCTGCTGTTGATTTTCTGTAAATTATTCTTAATTTCAGTTAGTATATTCTCTATTTATGACTGGTCCGTTTTTATGACGTTGAAATTCTCACAAAGTACATTGGGCATCCTCATACCCAGTATTTTTACTCTGCATTTAGTAGATTGCTTGTTTCCATTTTGTTTAGTTCATTTTGTGGATTTTTGTGTTCTGTTCACTATTTGGGACATGTTTCTTTGTCTCCTCATTTTAGCAGCCTCTCCGTGTTTGTTTCTGTATATTAGGTAGAGCTGCTATGTCTCACAGGCTTGGTAGAGTGGCCTTATGTAGTAGGTATTCTGTAGGGTCCAGTGGCACATCCTCCCTGATCATTCAAGCTTCATTCTTGACATGCACCCCCCATGTATGCTGCATACACTCTCCTCTTATAGTTGAGCCTTGATTGCAGTTGGTTCATTGATGGGAGAAATTTACCCCCATGCTGATAAGCTGCAAAGACTGGTTGTCACTGACCACCATGAAGGATCAGCTGGGCAGGGCCCACCCCACAGAGCAGGACTTACTTCGGCAGGGCTCTGGTGCCTGCTGAGTCCACCCCTTAAGTGTATCACTTGTGGAGGTGGTTGAGTGGTGATGCCTCAATGTGGTCTGAAGCTATGCACCGTGCACTGGCTCTAGGGCCTTATGGGAGGTGCAGGCTAAGGCCCCTGGCATTAGCTACAACATGATTTGTGGATGGCTGCTACTTGTGCTGGGCTTAAAGGTGCTCAGGAGAGGCCAAGATAGGAAAAAGAATGGACTGCTGCTAGTACTGGGCCTGGGATCCCTTAGCGAGAAGTATGGGACACACTGAGGCCAGATGCTGCTATTTGAGAGATTTTTTAAAAATCTGAAGCATCAGCCAAGACAGGCCATTCACATGAAAAAGCCACTGGAAACAGCTTGGATGGGCCTGGAAGTTGGGTGGGGCAGGGCCTCAAAGAATCACTAGGGTGGGGTAAACAGTATGAGCCAGGTTGATGGAGTCTTAGATATGGTACCCAGTTATAGGCTCTGTAAGTAGAAGGCTCATCAAAGAAACAATGGCCTCTGCCAGTACTTCTGTCTGGAAGAAAGCTGTCCCCCAGCTATCACCCAGATCCTGGACTCCTCATATGTCCCTGGTTCCTTTTAAGCTGCTGCCTAAGCACTGAAGCTCAGAGGAGTGAGTCTGAATAAGTCCATGCATGGGCCCTTTCAGAGGAATTGCCTGGGATTCCAGGAGCCATCCATCTCACTCAGCCACAATCTTCGCTGGTTTTTACAGCCAGAAGTCATGGGGACTTCTCCTCCTGGCACTGGAACCCTAGGCTGGGGGTCCTGATCTGGGGCTGGGACCCTTCACTTCTCTTGAGGACATCTATAGCCAAGATATCCTTCTCAATTTTTATCCACCACACATGAATATAGGACTGCCCCATTCTGCATCTCTGCCCCTCCTACCAGTCTCAATGTGGCTTCATTAATTCCCTAGTTGGAAGAGTCCCACTCAGCCAGACTTCAGGTAGTTCTGAATGATGGTTGTTCTGTAGTTCAGTTGTCACTTTGATGTGATTGTGGGAGGATGCAGGTTCTGCACTTATCTATGCTACCTTTTGACCATAAATGTTAAATTATATGATACACAAGCTTGAAACAACATGATTTCACTTCATAGCAAAAGTAAGATCATAATTTAAAATGCTTTTATTTTTTAAGATATTATAAACTAAATCACTGTGGTCTTTTGACTATTCATGAATTGTTCAAAAGGGTCTCACAAAATGTATGAATGGATGTACAAGAGAGTTGGTCATTCTTTAAAACTTATGAAGAAAAATGTTGATCCAAATATAAAATAGCAATGTCAGTCATGAAGATGCCATGAGTCATAATGAACTCTTGTTTATTGAAAGAACCCTCATTTTTTGAAAGAACCCTTATAAGCTATTATACCTGCAGCTGCCAACATTCTTCACACCTTAGTTTTTTTTCCCTTGAGTCATCCTTGTTAATAATTGACATATTACACTCACCTCAGATATGAAATTAGCCAAGATCAATGGCTTATCTTTTGACAAACACTTTCTTCCTTGTACTTAATGGCTCATCAAAGACATTCTCATACAAAGATACAAGTTTGTGTGATACATTGACAATGTGTCATATGAAAGATATATGTAAAGAACCATTTTTCTGGAACAATAGGAAGGATGATGTCATAGATTCTCTAATCCCTATAATAATACCATTTAGAAATCAAAAATTCCTTTCAGGGGTGTGGAGCAGATTGACAACATATTTTTTTAATTATCTATTCATTGATTTTAGAGAGAGAGGAAAGAGAAAGAGAGAAAAAGAGAGAGAGACATCAATCTGTGGTTCCATCTATGTATGCATTCACTGGTTGCTCTTTGTATGCACCCTGACTGGACATGGAACCCACAATCTTCACATGTCAGGGTGATGCTCTAACCAACTGAGCTACCTGGCCAGGGCAAAATAATTCTTTTTAAAAAGAAAATGTGTACAATAATCCTTTTATACAGAAAAACATTATGGAAGAAAATTCAGACAGAAGGCAAGAAAATGATCATTTTTGCTTTGTCCTTGCCCTACATAAATGATTGGTATTTTTCTTTTGCTTGTTATTTTTCCTAGTCCTTCATCATGTACTATGCATTGATATTAAAGAAGTACATTCACAGCTAACATGAAATTCTGCACTATTTTTAGTTTATACAATATTGGGTAACATTCATCCCTGCTCTTACATGGGCTGCATCCCCCCAGACACTCAGGGTAGAACATGGAGTCACCACAGCTTCCTTGCCGCCCCCCACCCCGCCCCCTCTGGCCACCTCTGGCAAGTCCTGTGTTCTGTCAGGCTCACTTACTTAGCATCCCTCGTATCAGATTTTCCTCTTCATTTCCATACTTTTTTCAGGCTCTCATCTTTTCTCATCCTGATGACTTTCAGGACTCACCAGCTCCTCCTGTACACTGCTCTCAGAGAGTTTTTTCTACAGCCATTCCATTGTTACAGTGTTTTGTTTTGCAGTGTCTAACCGCATGCAGGTTTTGTTCTGCCTTATCACATTGCTGATGGATACTTAAATGCCAAGACCATCATCAGTAGGGACTTTCTGTGAGAATGTGACATCTATCACATATTACCACTTCTCCTTTGCCTTTAGAAAGAAGAGGGTATATTCAGTAATGTATCAGGAACAAAACACTAATGTGTCAGAACAAAACACTCATGTGTCAGAACAAAACACTCATATGCACACACGTAATGATAATACTGAAGGCTGAAAAATAATGGTTACTTAAGTCTAATTGCAGACATCTCTTAATTATTTCTGTTATGAGAGATGAAAGAAGTCACCTGCATTTCTCAGAGCTGGAATTCGCTGACCACTTAACATTTATTTTAACTAACTTTTGACTGAGGCAAAATTTGAGTTTACCTCTTTTCTTCTGAATTGCTTTGATGGTGAAAAGACAAAAACACAACCTGTTAACCAGCTTCAAGTAATAATAATTTAAAATCATTAAGGTGCATTACTTCACAAAGCTCCATTGTATTATTTTCTTTAATAAACAACCCTATAAAACAGAGAAGCATCGTCTCCTTTGTACAACTGTGCAAGCTGAGTCTATTCACTTGGCCACAGTTACAAAGCTACTATACTGTCTTGGACCCCGAGAGTTCTCATTCCAAATCTCTGCACTAATTCACAGATTCTGAGCTGCCTGCACACACACACACACACACACACACACACACACACACACCCTTTTGACTTACATGAAATAGAAATAATAACAAAGAAATGCTTAGAAAATGGAACTATATTGTGCATTATTTTTGTTTTTCTTGACCATGTTATAGAACTACCTTTTTATGTGTTTTCATGTTCTGTCTAGTGTTGTTTTTCTTATCCCCCACTGCTTAAATACTGCATCTTCCAAACGTATGAATAGAAAATGTCCAGCTGCCCCAAAAGACCAGGTTGATATAATACGAGCTCTTTGTTTACTCATAGAATAGGCACAAGTTGCACCCTACCAGCTGCTTTGTCTGCAGCCTTCATTTTGTTCTGTAAAAATCACCTGTATGATTGGCTGGATAGTTAATTCTATTCTTGGGTTTAGCCTGGGGACCTTCTGTTAAGGTTAAATCATTTATTGCCTCTGAATGTGAATAATATACCATTCTTTGAATTAGGCTTCCACCACTAAGGCTGGACATGGACTTCAAAACATTGCATTTAGAAGGGGTAGCATTCTTTGGGAGCTTCTTATATGAAGAAACTGTTCAGGCAGAGAAACACTTTAGTGCTGCACTCAGAACACCTGAGTACGGGGTCTGGGAGTGTTAGTACTCAGAATGTTAGGGTTATGAAGAATTGCCCTGTCTTGCTCATTTCATTCCAGATAGGAAATTGCTCTAAGATTGCAGCGTAGAGGCCAGATTACATCCCTTTTTCTGGGGGGAAAAAGTGACTCCTAAAGATATCTATCCAGAGAAAGGGACTTATTAACATTAGAAGCTGATCCCAGGGTCACTTCAAGATCCAGCAGAAACTTTGGTATTCCCTTAAATGTCAAAGAAAACAAGCCTATGACTCAATGCTGAGAGAGTCTTTTCTTTCTTTCTTTTTATTTAACACTTTTATTTATTGACTTTAGAGGCAGAGAAGAAGGGAGATAAAGAGAGAGAAACATCAATTTGTTGTTCCACTTATTGATGCATTCATTGGTTGATTCTTGCATGTGCCCTCACCAGGTATCAAACCCACAGCCTTGCCATATCTGGACAACACTCAACCACCTGAGCTGCCTGGCTAGGACGAGAGAGCCTTGTCCATAAACATACCCCACAGTTTACACTCAACTTCAAGGGTGGTCATTTTCAGGACTCTAAGAGCCACTAGGCACTTCAATGCATGAGCAACTGGCATCATCAGACAATATGTCAACTAAAACACAGAAGCCCATATTATTTAAATAAAGTCTTCATTCTTTTATCAGTACAATGATTAAGGAGAGTTCATATATGTGCTTTACTTCTAGTTGAATGATAACAATCACCTCCTCACCCCCTGATAGGCAGAGCCCATGGTTGTGGAGAAAAGGGGAAGGGATGGAGCTGAGTTTTCCTAAGTATTTGCAGCTCCGTTTGCTGACAGAACCTTGAGCTCTATGAGAACTGTGACTCTGCTGCCTAGAGTAATAGTTGTTCCACGGGAAGCTTAATTGCGAGTGGGCTATATCACTGAACTCTTAATATTCGTTCTAAGTGACCTTATCTCCATTGCTATCAAAATCTGGCCCACAGCATTGAAGATACCTCTTGTTCCCATTCATTCAGAAGTAGGAGGCAGAGGGGAAGATGGATGAGTGAAGGGACATTTGTGACCGAAAGTGAGGAAGCTGCTTTCCATAGCTCCCTTTCACAAAGAACTCTCTCTCATGCCTAGATTGTTTAAAGTTGGTGTGCTGGGGATTATTTCCTGATCCCGGTGTTCCTCCTACATCTGTTTAGTCTTAAATGCTTCCTAAAATATTTTTCAAAATCCACTTGTGATTTTCTAATCTTTCTTAATACATGGACTGATTATAATGCAACTCTTCTTTTTTTTAATCCTAGCTTTGAAAAATGCAAACAAATGTGTGAGCCTTAAAAACAGATTAGGAAAAAAATAAGTGAGGGCTGTTGGAAGCATAGCTGGGTGAAGGTGGTTCTATTGTTCATGCACGTACAGAAAATTTTAATTATTTGTCGGTGTCTTCAATCAGAACAGTGAAGGCATTGTAATCACAGCCACACTTGGTGTCAGATTCAGGGGAAATAAACGTATTGCACTCCCTCTGCTGGCACTGAAGTTGCAACAGCTCATTAACTGAACCTGAATTTAGAAGTCTTTCCCATTAAAAAAAAAAAAGTGGGGGTGGGGGGGTGGTTGGAAAAAGGAAGTCAAAGAGGGGAATGCTGTTAATTTTATTATTCATTTAAAATGTCAGGAAAAACAAACATGTGCCCAACACCAATGGTTAGGATGTGCGAGAAAGATGGCAGCTTTTAGGCTTTCTAGCCCTGTGCTGAGAGAAGGGAGGGAATCCCTTTTCCTCTCTCGAACAGCCTTTCAAAATTACTATGTCCCTTTCAAATACTGAAACGATCTTTTCTCAGTGCTTAATGAATAAACAACTGGATTACTATTTTCAGTATGTTCAAAACAGTCCGGCAAACACAAAGCCACGTATTTGATTTGGGGTGAGAGGGAAGGGAGAGAGCATCTTGCTCTTGGTGTCAGAAAGGAAAACTAAAAGATCCTCAGCTGAATCTTTGTGCCTCAGGGGAGCTGCCCACAAGCCTGGAAGAGAATGAGAGCACCACGGAACTTTACAGCCAAGGGCACCTACCAAGCAGTGGCTCTACTCCTCAGTGAGAAGGAGAGCCTACCAAGCGAGCAAAGGCTCCAGACGTCAGGGGATCATGAGCGCCCAGGCCCTGTTTCACTCGTGTTAACCAGCCCAGGGAGAATTTTCTTGTAAGGTTCATCTTACCTGGGCTCTGCTCTCTTTTCCATTCCTGCCTGCTTTCTTCCCCAGGCGGCTGGATGCCAACCACATCAGTTATGTCCCCACCAGCTGTTTCAGTGGCCTGCATTCCCTACGACACCTGTGGCTGGATGACAACGCTCTGACAGAAATCCCTGTCCAGGCTTTCAGAAGTTTATCAGCACTGCAGGCCATGACCTTGGCCCTGAACAAAATACACCACATACCAGACTATGCCTTTGGAAACCTCTCCAGCTTGGTGGTTCTGTAAGTTCTATTGATTTTTTTTTCCTCTCTCCCTTTTAAGTTTCTCAATTTACGGTAAGACCTGGCGTTAAAGTGTTGGCCCTTCAAATCTCAATAGGGACATTTTAAGGGTGAAAGCCCCCTGAACCCCACCCTAAATGATTCATAATTGTTTTAATTGTATGAAAGAATGAAACAACATTTATGGAACCTTCTAAGTGTCGAGCACTCCTGGGCATTCAAAGATAATAAAATATAATCTCTGCCCACTATATATTGTACAAGTAATCACCATACTGTACAATTAGTAAAGTTAGTAAAAATGTCTTATTTCTGATAATAATTTATAATTCAGGTCAAATTGAAATATGCCTTTCTTACTATTTAATACATCCTTCTTGAGCCCCTACCAAGGAAAGAGAAGCAAGAATGAACCCAACAGTGAACTCCGCATGTATATGCACCCCCATGGGTCTGGGTTTCCTTATTTCAGTAAAACCAAGTGGTTCTCAAGAGTTTGAAAAACCATCAGTCTTCTTTAAAAGTGTAGCCACATGCCCAGGTGTCAATCGATGCTGATACAGGAAAATAGCAGCTGCTTGCAAGGCTCTAAGGTCAGTTCATGTAGGAACTTTGACCAAGGCCTCTTCTGCACTATTTGTCCCTCAGCTCCACACACACCCTCCTGCTCACTGCTGCCTTCAATCATTCCGCTTTGCTTCATTGCATCTCTGTCTCTCGCACTGTACTATATACTACTTTGAGAGCTGGCAGCATCTTATCCCATGGGTTGCATGTAGAAGATCCTCAATGAACACTATAATCTCACATGAACCCCAAGTATATTTATTAGACTAACAAATTTTTTGTGATATTAACAAATTTTTGTGGTATTAACAAATTTCTAAACAGAATTTCACACACAAAGATGATGCTACAGACACACCAGAAGCTGGATAGGTGCTTTGATTTATCTTCCACTAGAGCAGCAATTTTTAACCTTTTTTATCTCATGACACATATAAATGAATTACTAAAATTCTGTGGCACACCAAAAATAAATAAATTTTTTCTCAATCTGACAAAAAACAACAGGTATAATTTTGATTCATTCACACCAGTCAGCTACTATCCTGTTGGCTGGTGTCATTTTTTTATTTGACAGTCTAAGGGAAAAGAGGTCAGTGCCCCTGAGTAAATAGCCAGGTATTGCATGTTTTAAACATTCTTGAGGCACACCAGTTGAAAATTGCGACACTAGAGGAAATAGATTTACAGAGATCCAGATATTCTTTCTCACTCTGTCTTCTTTAAGTTTATTTTCTAGAAGTCTCTTTGGGACTTGGTACAGTCTTCAGTCATGCACACAGCACTCTCACTGGCTTTGACCTACCTGACTTACAACTGAGCCAAAGGTGATAATTATACACACTAATACTGTGTCAAGATAACTAATCTCCTTGGACAGTCTAAAACTGATCGCCATATTCTGCAGTCAAAAGTGCTGTTTTCTGTCACCCCATTCTGGGAATGTAGCCTTTATAAGCCATCAGCTTTAATAGAAAACGTGCTTAGTACACCTAGGACCTTGCCTCCATCCTCCCTTTGTCAATGACCATCAGTATCTCTGCTTATCACCCCACATCCCAAAGCCGTGCTAAATAGTCCACGTGGGAAGATACATGGAGCAGCCACACTGAACAACCTGAATTCACTCTCATCAATCACATTGTTCATATTATGATACACTCCCTGGTATTTCAAATCTGAAAGGTAAAACTGGGACTGCCTATTAAATTCTATGGTAAAGAATCATCTATGGTGAGAGTAAATGGATCATATAGCCCTTTTTTTTTTACAAAAAGTAGTTCAATAAAGCATTTCTTATATATAATTAGTGTATTCTTCAGTGGAAGAGTCTTTGGAGTTAAGCCATCGGGATGTTGTGCTAGGCTTCCCTGCGCAGCGAGCCTCCCTGACCGTCTGTACCCTTGTCCTGCAGGCATCTCCATAACAATAGAATCCACTCTCTGGGAAAGAAATGCTTCGATGGACTCCACAGCCTGGAGACCTTGTGAGTTGACCCTTTATGTGTTTCCCTTTTTCAGTGCTTTCAGTGAGTATTCTGAGCAAATCAAAATAGCCTTAAAGTCAAACTTGCTGTTTTGTTTGGTTAATTGCCTGAGCTTTAAACAGATATTCACAGTGACGTTATCTTACACACCAACACACACCTCACAAAGCTAAACAATAACACAGATTTTATTTGAATCTAACGAGAGTGATAAGTTAGTTAGAATCCTGATAAGCTAAAAGAGATGCTTTCCACTGAGCAGTGACTGTTTGCTTAGGAATGTGAATTCTCTGTCAAGGATCAGTTCTATACTGTCACTCAGGCTCACTCCCCACTGGACGGGAGGACCCAGACCAGGCTCCAGCCTGAGATGAGCAGGTGTCTCATGAAGAAACAGCAAGGGTTCATGCTAAAAGCAAATCTACAGACTAGAAAGTCATGGAAGCTCCATGTATTGAGTATATCTATAGTGAAATATTGCACTAGGCATTTGGCATATTTTGGTTCCTCTGAGAGTAGACATTACTACCCCAACTTAGCTCTAGTGCTATGAATTATTTTACCAACATGGCAGCTGGTCAACAGCATAACTGGGATTTGCTTCATTCTCTAGTTTGACTCTGAAAACCACGTTTACTGCTATATTCTACTTCCAAAGAATAGGTCAAATATGGAATTTTGAGTTGTTACCTACTATAAAAATAGAGCCCGGCCAGCTGACCACAGCTTAAAGTGTATCCCAGAGTCACTTGGAGAAGGGCTTCTTGTGGGCCCCACAGGGTGGAGACTTTTCCCAGGTGAGGTGCTGCTCTTCGTTGCCGGGTTGAGTGGGAGAGGTGTGATGAGGGTGGAGTGACAAGCAATGAGTGTGCTGGGAGAGGAGGGTGGCTCCAGCTGTGCCCCCAACCGAAAGCCCCATGTTTTTAATATTCATGTGCCAAAAAGCACGCAGGCCCACTGCATCTACACTGCTGGCTCTGACCAGGAATGCAGAAGGAGATGACCAAAGACCACCTGTCCTCTGGCCATGGGGCCCATTATTCATTTGCATACAGATCTTAGCAATTTGCACACGATCAGTTTAACTGTTAATCAAGTCCAGTCCACTAGTGTTGGCGGTCTTCTTGAGGCTGATTGGTCCTAACAGCTCTCCTTCCAGGGTTACCTAAGTCATTCTGTGTGTCCTCTCAGAAGACAGGAATCGTCCTCATAAGGACATGCCAAAGATGAACTTGTCCAGGCAGGACTCTGATGTCAACTTAATGGCACAAGCAAGCAGTTTCCATCAGCTGCTAGGAAAAAAATGAGAACTCCCTTATCTACACCAGGCTGGGCTGGGGATCTCAGCAATGGAAAGCACCTCCCGGTTCTTTTGAACCCAACAGGGACAAAAACAAGATGGACTTTGATGGGTATTTCCATAAACAGGCTTTCTCCCCACCCCCGTGTTTGAGTTGAGGACTGAGGATTGCCTATAAAAACCTAGAACAAAACATTCCAGGACACACTCCTGAGTCTTGTTGCCCCACCCCCCTTACCTTGCCCAGGGCTACAGAGGATCAGTAAATTGGTTACTCCCAACCTCTTCCTTTCCTCCACTGGAAATCCAAGTAATTTATAAGGGCCCAATCCTTTTTTAATCAAAACAGAGCATCTGGAGAGATTTACAAACAGGAAGAAAATTTATGTCCACAAAGACACAAGTTTCCTGCCTGCAGTATAGCTTAAGGATGGTTTGTGTCAGACAAGTAGGAATCTTGATTCATGTTTAACTCAGTTAAATTATCTCTCTCTTAAAATTAAATAGCAATTCTTCTCCACAGAGGAAGATCTAACCACATCTGATTGCCTGACCGAAAGGTTTTTCTGAGTCATCTGGGAAATCTGCCATTCCCAGAGACCAGGAGGCAATTACTTTTTCATACGAAGATGTAGATAGAAGGTGGAGCAAATCTATAAAGCTCGTGTGAGTAATAGAACTGAAAAGCCATTTGTCTCATAGCAAACAGAGAAACTAATTATTTGAGATTGTTTGACTATTCCATCTTAGGTTGTGAAAGGTAATACAGAGCTTTGTCTCACAGACCAAGGAAAACATCACAGTTCTGATCCAAATCATTACTTGTGTCCCTGAGAAAATTCTAGACCTCATGTCCTTCGTGAGAGTGCTCTGCATATACAAACCCCTCCAGAAGCAGGTTGCCATCCTCGACCTCAGGCTCTGAGGGATACAAGCCCTCCACGGGAGTCAGGCAGGGACATGGCAGTCCTCCAAAATGTCCAGGATGAGAATTTTCATCAGTGATACTGGTCCTTTGAAATGGCATATTAACTTTCCTTGTAATTGTAATATATGTCAATGTGTAGATGAAAAACTGAAAAGACTGTTCACTTATTTTTCAGAGATTTAAATTACAATAACCTTGATGAATTCCCTGCTGCAATCAGGACACTCTCCAACCTTAAAGAACTGTAAGTATATAGGACAAATATAATGGGAAATCTCATTCTTTTTTTTTTAAAGATTTGTTGCCACCCAAGAGGGGTTGAGGACTATTAAATAATTGTACCCCACACATTATTTTTTATAAATTGTCTTTTCTTCCCTTTCTAGAGGATTTCATAGCAACAATATCAAGTCAATACCTGAGAAAGCATTTGTAGGCAACCCTTCTCTTATTACAATGTAAGTGGCTATAGTTCTTTTCAATTTTTTCATCCAGAAATAGAGTATGTATTGCTCTTTTAATTATGATACAATGAATGTTCTATATTTGCCCAATTTTTTCTCAGTCAATGGAAGACTATGCAGAGGGGTCTATAGAGAGATGCTTTGCCAGTTTTTAGCTGAATGCTGAAATAATATAAAAGATACTTTTTTCTAGAACTTTCAAAGGGCATTGCATATGCTTCATATCTTCAGATGCTTTGTTTCACTTCACAATAATCTTGCAAAATGCTTTGCTTCTCTCTATTTCCTAAGGAATAAAACCGATTTTTAAAGTATCAGTGTCAAGGTCAGTTAGTCATTCAGAACATGAATTCAAATGTGCTAGAAATATAAATTATTATATACAAATAGGAGTCTTTTACCACAATAGACTCCAGCCCCAGCTGGTGGTGGACAATGGGAATACTGTTCTGTGCTGTCTCTATATCCATTCATTGTTAAGCTCAAGCATTGAGTCACATTTATACAATTACAAGCTATGTCGTAATTCTAGAAATATGCATATGTCATAGAAAGGAGTATATGATGATTTATGTACTATAAAAGTATAAAATAGACTTACAACTATAATATATAATTAATGCTGTGTTTCACATTTAGCACAGACATAAGATTGATCATATGTAGATATATAGGAAGATGAAAATATGTTAGTATTAAGCTGGCTCTTAGTTAAAAGACACCTGGCAGATTTGAAGTCATGGGTGAGGGGTCTTGAATATGGAGGAAGAGAGTAAGGACAACTGCTGAACATGACTCTAGGGGCATTTCTTGGCAGATACCCACCCTGTGCCAACTTAATTGAGAGGCTTTCTGGAACTGTGAAGCATTTGTCACAAATGAGCTGGAGTCCGTCTCAATTAGCCCTGACAACTGAAAGGAAAATACCATTCATCATTCCTGAAATGTTCTGACAGTATGTTGGAAAACTAAGGGTTTTAAAGTTTATTGCCTATAAACATTAGACCTCATTAGAGAGTATTTACATAGTAAGAGGTTGGCAAATCGCATTGGCTTTGCTTCTTTTGCCTAGCAGCCACAAGACCGGTTTTTAAATCATTCTTTTGATATGCTAATACTGCTTGAGGAGGACCAAGAGGCCCCCCCCTCCACTCCCTCTCCCATTTATTAATGCTTCTCTCCAGCATTTGATGTTGACTGAATCCCCCTGAAATTCTCCTCTCCTTGCTTCTGCCTCTGTTTCCATCTCTGGTCATTGCCACCGCCACCACACCTTCCATTCCCACTTTCTGTGAAGGCAAGGGTTTCCCAGGCCTCATTTCCACCCTCTGTAGCCCCAGCCACCCATCAGCCTGTCTGCTAGCCATTACCTCTAGATTTTTATCAGTCTAAGGCTCATCTCCCTGCCTTCACCATCTCTCTTGAAACACAGTATCCATATTGTCACTCCCTTGCTGCGAAAGGCAGAGATTCAGGATTGTTTATTTACATTAAATACAAACTCTTCACCATTCACAGCCTTCCACGTGGCCCAAGCCAACCCCCTTGATCAGTTCCCTGAAGCTCTATTCAGTTACCCTGTGCCAACACCCAGGCCAGCTAAGCTAAACTCATGGGATGAATGCCTTTCCTTATTTCCTTTGCTCCTATGATTCTCTCCCCTCACTGTGCTTAATGGAATTTTGTTTTCCAGGGTCTATTTCAAGTGCTATTTCCATGAAGTTTTTCCTGGCCTCATGAGAGGACTCTCTTCTGAGAATCCTACCACTCCTTTTTATATTTGTGATGCTTCTGCCTCATGTATACAAGCATGTGCACCTTATGTGTTCAGTGTGTACATACATATGAACATATAAGCAAATAGTGTAGATAAAGGATAATGTAACATTATGAGGAAAACTTCTTTTTTAATCCTAAAACCTATATTCCAGCTCTTTCTCTTAGGGATTATTTGGTCCAATGGAAAAGAAGAGGTCAGAGGCTAGAAGCACAGAAGGGGACTCGGGTTTGTAAGGTGACAATGACATCCTAGGCAGTGTGCCAGATGTTATGCATGCATCAGCTCTTTTGATGCATACACAAACCCTACAACTTAGTATTAGTTTCTCAGTTTAACAAATTAGAAAACTGAAGCTCTGGGAGGTATTGAACTTGCCAAAGTATCTGAGCCTCAGTTTATTCCTCCAAAATTAAGGAAAATAGTATTTAAGTGTCTTCACTACACATTTTATTAAGTTGTTGGATGGATCAGTTGAAACTGCTTTGTCAGCTACAAAGTGATATAATCTTAGTTATTTGTTTTATCCCAACTGATCCCAAGGTTCTTTAGGGAAGAAATATTTAATCATTCTTCTTCAAACCCCCCGCTGGTAGCGTAACACCAGGCCTATGGTAGCTACCTAACAACAGCCTCCTCAGTGGATTGGTTGGTCTCTCGATCCCTGCACCACCTACCCTCATATGTTGAGCACAGCAGTTGCCAACAAATACCTATTGGATTTCACTGAACTAGAAGGATGTCACAGCTCAGAGCTGTTTCTGAGGCCCATTGACCAGGCCGTGCAAATACCGTCACATTGAGAATATCTGTAAAACAAAATATTTTTAAGCTCTAATAATGTCTCACCTTTTAGAGCAATAAATAAATCCAAAAAATTCTGACATTAATTAAAAAAAAACCAAAATAGCTAATTTCCTCTCAAATAATTTGAGATGTCCCCTTTGTACATTGTGGTAAGGTTTGACCAGAGGATATCATCTTCATGTGAACATAGAACTTCCCCTTTATTTAATTCATGACATGCTTGCCAGCCCCTCGAATTACCCTTTTGCCATTCAATTGATAGCCCACAGATGCTGGAGGTAGGGAAGATTTTTAAGTGACAACTATAGTCAGTTCACTGGCGTTTCTCCTTAGAAAGTATCACTCATATCTATCTTGCTGTCAGAAATTTTTAATTTTACATAGTATGAATTTCTTACCAAAAGTCTCATTATATGAGTTAAAACATTTTTGAGGTTTGCCTGAAACCACGCAATCAGGAATGTTATATAATATAGTATAATCAAAATTACATAAATACGTTTAATGTACTTGTTGAAATTTGAACAGATACTCATTTGCCATTCAAGTTTTATACTAAGACATCAGTTTTTGGATTTCTTTTCAGACATTTCTATGACAACCCCATCCAGCTTGTTGGAAAATCCACCTTTCAATGTTTACCTGAGCTGAGAACACTGTAAGTTTTTCTCTTATATATCACTTTCCCTTTGTAGAGTTGCCATAAAAAACAAATGCATGTTACAAGTTGAAGTGTTTTGAAAACAGGAATAAAAATTATGCCTTTCTAGACTCTTCTCCTGATAATACTCATGTACCCCTCTTCCTAGGACTTTGAATGGTGCCTCGCAAATAACTGAGTTTCCTGATTTAACTGGAACTGCTAGCCTGGAGAGTCTGTAAGTACTTGAGAAAGCTCTTGACTTTGACCAGAACAGGCACTGCTTTTAACGTCTGACCAGTCTGAATGTCAGTGAATCAGAATATGTCGCTGCAGGATGCCTGAATGAAAGAATCACGTCTGGTTTGTGTTTCCACAGGACTCTAACTGGAGCACAGATCTCTTCTCTTCCTCACACTGTGTGCGATCAGTTACCTAATCTCCAAATGCTGTACGTATCCGTAAAGCAATAATGTTGTATAAACAGGCAACTTCCATTTAGGGGAAGTGGCAGACATTATTTCAGTAATCCTTAAAAGGGGGAGAAAGTGCTTTCCTTGCAGGTCTCCAGGAGGTCAGGCCTCCTTTGCCCACTTTGGGCCGGGGAAGTGGCTCTGACATGACCCCGGTAAAGATGGCCATGCAGCCTGTTTCCAAACCCCAAACATTCTCCCATTCGACTTCCAACTGGCACACGTTTCCTTTCAGAAAATGGATGTGAACAAGCCCAAATAGCTTCATTTCCTCTTCTAAAGAATCTGTAGAGCAGGAAGAAAGAAAATAACAAAATAGATTAAAAACCCACTGTGATGCCAAAATAAAAAATTGTGCTATCAGCTCCACACAAACCCTGATAAAGGCAACCAGACATTCTTCGGGTATCGTTGTGAGTGCCATGTTCTAATGTTTCACCTAATGGTTAAACTGTTGGCATATGTAATTTCTGTTGGCTTGGAGCTTTTTTTCTCTGCCTTTATCATGTTTCATGAAAAGTAGTTTAGAGGACCTTGAAGAGCTTTGTTTTGACCTTCCATTTTCAACCCTCTCCCTCAGCTCCCACTCAACCCTATTGTCATCCTCACAAGCATCGCTGGGACTTAATGAAAGGGCCTTCTGCCATGGCCCTATTCTCATGTAGTAGACATTTGTGGCAGTTGAATGCCCGCAATTCCACCATAGGCTCTACCTAGTTGCAGAACTACAAGCAGCACTCCAAAGGTTAAGTAGAAGAATGGGAATGTCTGCCATGGTGGTTCTGCCTTCCCCTACTCCCAGCCACAGTTGCTCAATGATATGGGGTTGCAATAGCACCATGTGATAGCCTTGGAGTCAGCCATTCATGTTTGAAGGAAACGTACAGAACTAGTCTCCTCTTCTTCACTCCACATTTTCCTGGGAGGTGTAGATACAGTTGAGAAAACTGAGAACTAGGGAACTTAAGTGCATTTGTCAAAGTCACACTACAAGAAAGTAGCAGAGTGCAAAATGTCAGTATAGGCATCTTGATTAAATACGTAGGTGAAAGTGTGAGTACAGCAGGTGGTGGAAATCTTGGGGTCTTCTTAGAGTTCTGCCTACCATACCCAGAATAGGTCTGATTATCCTCATTTCTTATGGAAACTGGCTCAGTAGCCAGTGACTAGGATTTCACATCCTCTAATTAATAAGTAGGGAGCCAGTATTTAAACTGCATCTGTCTCCACTATGTCACACAGTGAATGGTAAACCACCCAGGTCTAGAACTGCATACATGGAGGCTGACTGACTAATCGGTTACAAACAAAGGCTCTGGGGTCTGTTTTCCTGGTTCAAGTCCAGTCTCTGCATATGCCAGTACAGCATCTTGAGCAAGTTATTTATTCCTTCTTGGTTCTGTTTCCCAGTCTATAAAGTAGAGGTGTAATTACTTCCTTCAGAGGATCATCACGAGGATGAAATGACTTACTGCCTATCAGATACTTGTGTCAGCACCTGGAACATTGTAAACTCTCAGGCAGTGTTAACTCTCGTCATCCTGTTTCTCACTTGCTCTACACCATTATTCTTTCCTCAAGTTGAAACTAGAAAGGCCTGAAAAAACACAAATACTAACCTAAACGGCAGTATATTGCCATTTCCAAAGCATATCAACCTACAATATTGATTTGTTCTTCATAACAGCTCTACAAGATCAGCAAAGCAGGTAACTTCTCATTTAAGAAGAAAACCAAGAAAGATGCCAATGCTTTGGCCAGTGTACCAACCAAGCAGACTCAGCTGAAGTTGAGAGCAGAACCCAGGGTGCTGACCTCTACTACAGTCTACTTTAGGCTCTAAAGGTAGAGGTCAGAGAGCTCCCCTCTGAGGCTGAACCATCCACTAAGTACTCGTTACTTGAGGAAATCTCACCATACATGAGTGGTTTGCTCCCAGGTTGCTTCACCCCCATGGGCATTGCTTGGCTGTGTGTGACTGTCCCCACTCATTAGCTAGGTGGGGATCTTTGGCAAGTCATTTCACATTGTATGGGGATAACCATGGTGTCTCCCTCATAAAGTGACCACAAGGATTAAATGAAACAGTTCAGGTAAAGCTGTAAACATGGGATCTATATATGAGAAGTGCTTGATAAGTTAACCATGAAAATCATTAGGTAGAAGTTAGGTAGGGGGTGATACTGTGTGCCTATGGAGAAGAAGGTTTTATGTACCCTCTACTAAGAGGTACACAAGAAGGAGTTGCCTCCTTGAAGTCTGTGGAGATGAGTGAATTAAATTATTACCAGCTTTGATAATATGTGTGGCCATTTTATTTTACTCACTTTTCAAAATTACATATCATATTGTTAATCAGGTGTAATTGTGTACAGGTGGGAGGCATGGTTTTGTTATTTTGTTTATTGATTCAGTTTGGTCTTCAAAAACTCTAGTATAAACTATAAATTTTTTGCAAACAGCTTTATCTGAAATATATCTGCATAGTAAATGAATTGTGTTTCTATATAAATTCCATTTATTCAATAAATGTAGGGTGAAGTGATCAATTAAAGAACAAAATAACTTAAAAGCCTCCTAGAAAATAGTATTGATTTTTTTAGTTGCACAGTGGTGATCTGGTTTTAAGAATTATAATTGGGCATGAAAAGGTGTTAGCTGATAACTCCTGAAACATGAGACAAGATTCATATATATATTATATATGTATATATTATATATATATCAATGTTACTTTATCTACCATCTTTCTTTTTTTAAGCTTTCTGCAAATTACCATGACTTGCTTTAGATTAGTTATATTATACTCTAAATATGTCCAGATGTTTTTGTTATTCTGTAATTTGTTGAGTTTTGTCTGAAGATTTTTTACATTCCCACCGCCCTCCCTCATAGTGATTGATTTTTCAAAGTTAGTGCAATGTTTGGAATTGTTGTTGGGATTTTATTTTAGTTGATTAGAAAAGAACCAACAGTGATTCTTTTAGCTATAGAAATATAGTAGCTCTTAGACAGGGAGGCACAATTATTTAATTTGATTTGTACTCATTTCAGTAAGATAATAACTAGAACATTGAGATCATCACTAACAAAATATAAATAAATTCATTAAGTAAATTATTTAAATAAATTAAAGAAGTATAATAGTTACATTTTAGTAAACATTTAAATCTACTGCTTAATCCAATCATACTGGCGACTACCCTCCCCAGGTCAAGAATGGAGAAATGTTCAGTGCTAGCTTTGGGGGATACCTCGTCTTAGAGGGAAAGGGGAGCAAAACATGCTTCCTTGCAATTAGTATGTAACAGATTTTTCCTTTGTGCCTTCTGTTTTTCAGAGATCTATCTTACAACCTGCTGGAAGATTTGCCCAGTTTTTCAGTCTGCCAAAAGCTTCAGAAAATGTATGTCTATAGAGTCTCTAAGTCACCTAGCAAAAATAAGAGGAGACCAACCCTTCACTTCCAGGGGTCACTGGGGAGATATTTGATGTGTTCCCTTTTGACACACACAAGGTGTGACTATGTAGGATGGGAATAAGGTTGAGAAAACAGATAACATTACTTCACCACACATTGTATGATAAGTAAACCACTTACTAAGCATTTCCCTTTTTTATCATGAACTTGGTGTAATAATGATGTAAGTTTCTTTGAGCTTTGGAATTTTGCTAAAACTTGAATACCCAAACTTGAGTTTGTTTGTATGTTTGTTTCACAAGAGTCCTCTTTAGAGGAGGTACCATATTTGCCATATTTGAGGTGCCATTGATGCTTCTTACACAGAAAACATTTTAAAATTCCTCTCTTAAAACTGACTCCTCCATAAAACATCAGCCTTATTGCCATATAGTGATACTTTGGTTTTGATCAAAACAATACTATCTATCCTTTCCTACTTAATTTTTTTTCCAATTGCCTTTGGGCAATGAAGGGAAAAAATAATCCATCTTTGAAAAGTAAAGATTTGAAACTCCTGAACACCCTCAAATGCAAGAAAAGCTTAGAAGGCAGAGCCAAGAGAGGCATCCTTAAAGTATTTCAATGAAGATGGCATTTGGAATATAGGTTTATATTCACTCAAAGAAACTAGCTGCTTTGAAAGAGAAAAAAACAATACTTAAGTGTGTAAATTGTAATGTTCTTTTTAAAACAAAAATTGTTTTAAAACAAAATTGTTTTAAAGGTCACTTGATAGTCTCATTTCATGTGTTTCTTTGATTGAGAGCAAGGTAATCACTCTGTAAAAGTTCTCTGAAGACTAATCTTTGAAAGCAGTGACTTTGAAACCAACCTTTGGAACTCTGTCATTTCAGAGATCTGCGACATAATGGAATCTATGAAATTAAGGTTGACACTTTCCAGCAGTTGCTTAGCCTCCGATCTCTGTGAGTATTGCCTTCCAGCACCTTCCCCCCTGCAGAACACTTTCTGTCTTTCTTGAGTCTTCCCTTAATATTTTCTTTTCACTGCATATGTATATTATTGGGTCTTTCTGAGTGAATTTGCTATGAAAAGGCAAATATTTTACTCGTGATCCTTTCCAGAAATAAATTCAACAGTCGGAAATTTGCACTCTGCTCTCTGCCAGTCAGCAGAACTGAAACTTTGATAGAGAGGAAGGAGGCCACCCTGCTGAACAACTAACAAAATGTGTTACTGTCTGTGGCCTGGACTGTCAGGGCTTGTTTGCATACAAATATGCAGTGGCCACAAAATTCTTTCTGCCATTTTTTCTTTGGTGGTTGAACAGTTTTTCTTTTTTTATCTTTTTTTATTTTTCAATAACAGTTGACATACATCCTTATATTAGTTTCAAGTGTACACCTCAGTGATTAGATATTCTGTAATGTACTAAGCGATTACCCTGATAAACCTCATACTCACCTGACACTGTACACAGTTATCAGAATATTAGTGACTGTATTCCCTTTGTTGTACTTTACATCTCCATGATTATTCTGTAGCAACCCATTTGTGCTTCTTAATCCCTTCACCTTTTTCACCCATCCCTCATTATAGTCTTCTTAATGCTTAAGTGACTACACCTTCATAAAATAATACCATTCTTCAAAACATTTTATATTCACCTGTAAGAGTCTCCTCCAAAAAATTTAAAAACCATGTTGTTTTTTATTGTGTTGCCTTTTTCTTACTTTTGGCTTATATCAGCTTGTGAGATTCTTTTACTTTTTTAAATAAATGCAATACAAAAATATATTGCTTTTATTTCCTACCTAATTCACCAGGTGGGAGTTCTGGCTGTTTCCAAAAGTTAGAGTTTTTTTGTTTTTGTTTTTGTTTTTAAGGCTGATATAGTTGATAATACCATATTGCATTATTGACATTTGCTAAGAGAGCAGAATCAATTGCTGTCACCAAAAAATATATATTTTTTGAGTAAATTATATATTTATATACATATATAAAGAAATAAAAGACTGACATCTACAGATACCAAAAGGATGTGATATAGACTCTGAAGGCCAAAAGTCTGAGTCCTCTGAATTCCTCCTGCCCCTTAGGCCTCCCATCCAGTAACTCACCAAACTCTGCCAACTTCATTTCACCCACTCTCCTACCACGGGCTGATGGAGTCACTCAGCTGGATTGCCCTACCATCCTTCTAAACAGTCTCTCCACCATCAGTCTCTACCCATTCATCTCATTCTTCAAGAGATTCTTTCTTGAGTATAAATGAAATTGTGTTACTTTTCCACTTCAAAAAACTTATTCTCCTATGTCTTCAAGATCAAAATCAAATTTCCCAGCACTACCTTTTAAAACCTGCTCCCAACCTCCTGGAACACTCTTATCTCTCACTCATGCATTTCTAGTCCCCTGACACACAGACACTGTTTTTCCTGGTCTTATGGCCCAATGGATTCTTCCCCACTCCTAACTTGCCTGCACCCACCCTGTAAGAACATGAATCCCTGACGCGCTTGCACACTCTCTGCTGCAAGGCTCAGCCCTCTGCACTGTCATCAGGTAGACCATGCCCTACTTGAAATGACAAGGACTTTTTCGTTTTCTTATCCCTGGGTCTAGTGCAGTGGCTCTCTCATCATTTAAGAATTTCAAACATGTTCTGAGCAAAAAATCGGCACTATAATTTTTGCCATTCTAACTCAACACTCAAAATTTGTGCTCAGTTTCTCAGTCATCTCTTTTGAGATTGACTGCTGCCCAATGACTTCTGTAAGAAGAGGTGATTAGATCAAATGATCCATAAGACCATTCAGTACAGGGCACTCAGTTGTACTTAGACAGAGTTCCTGCATATTTCTACTTTAGTCTTGTGACTAAAGGTATACATAAGAAACATTGAGAGCCAATGGGGTAGTGGAATGCTAAATTGCATTGCATAGACAAACAGAACAGGAGAGTATGTTAATTTGGTGATTACACAGCATAAAGAATAAGCACAAAACAGGAACATAATGGAGAAATTGGTGAGCGTTGCTATGTAAGCCATAAAATTGGAATGAATGGCTTTTTTATTGTTACCGTTTTTTACTTCCAAATGAGATATACTCTCTGGTCAGATAACTATGTGACCCAATCTAACTCAATTTTAATAAAATAAAATAACCTCTTTAATAAATTAAATCTGTTTTTGTTTGGGGTTGGAGAGATATCTCTGTTTTTATAGATCCCCATGGGCCTTCAGAAGTGGACTCAGTTTTCAGGTCCTCTCCTTCCCTTTTCAGATTTTCTAAAAGCTGTGGTGTGGTTAGAATTCTAGCTTTAACGTTGTGTTTTGTTTATGTGGCATTTTGAATTTCAGATCCCTTATCAGTAAACTGAGTGAAATGTAGAAATGAGTGTGAAAACTCATTGAAACCTGAAAATCACATGTGAATTATGAATTACTAGTATTTTGGGGGAGAGCATGTCATCAGATTGTGAGCCATAGAGATTAGAAAGCTCTGGGTATATGGGAAAATAATGATGATATTCTATTAAAAGCTGAATGAGACCCTAAAAACCCAAATTGTGAGATTTATTTGTTTATTTATTTATTTTAACATTTACTCATCTATTTAATAAATAATTACCGAGTATCTTAAATGGGCGTGGCACTGAGCTGGATGCTGGGATTAAAAAGCAAATATGCACAACAATCTTTGTCTTTGTACACTTTAATGAAATAAAACATAATTTTAAAAATCAGACAAATAAATGTCTGTGACATCACAGCTATGTCACAACTATGATATCACAACTATGATAGATATTTTGAAAGAAAAGACTATGTTATCATAAGAGTACATAAGGAAGAGATAGAGTGTCTGACCTGTTGAGCGAGGTCAAGGAAAACATCCTCAAGGAAGTGAGGGCTGCTCTGGGATGTAAAGTGTAGGAGTTAGCACAACGTGTGGAGGAGGAAGTGAGAGTATTCCAGGCCCAAGGACGAACATCTGCAGAAGTCCTAAGGCAAGAGGAAGACATATTCAAATGTCTCAAACTCTGCTCTTACCATACCTCACTCCTCCCTGAAAACTTTGGTGAACCATAGAAGGTACTAAGCATGTCGTTATGAGAACAGTTAGTAGGTTAGCAGGTTAGACACGAACATAGATGCTGCCTGACCTGTATCAAATGGAGATGCTCTTCTAAACAAATGGTGCATCCTATTTCCTTTTCTCAATCCCTGAGAAATTGTGATGCCATTTTTAAATGCAGACAACTCTGACACAACTTAAAGAATCAGTACCTGAATGCAAAGATGTGTCCCTTTGTAGAGCTTGTAATGAGCCCCATCTATTCACTGAAGCCTATCTACTTGCATTGTGCTCATATATCTGACTGAAAAATAAGTATTTCCATTAGTTTGGATTTATCCTTCAAGTATGTCTTCCCTTGTAGAGAAATATATGTTTTCTTAGCATGTATATGTAGTATGACGTGCTTTGCACTCAGTGGTTGCTCAATAAATATATGATGTTGGATGAGTAGGTGATGAAGAGTTGCTTTCTTTCAAGTCAAGACCATCGGGCTCTCTGCCAATGAAACAGAACTCCTAGGTGCCCTGTCAGAAGCCAGAGAAAACCCTGCAGTCATCAAAAAGCCACTTATTCTGAAATGCCAAACATTTTCTTTATAGTACCTTAGTCTCTGTTTAGGATGCCTCACCCAGAGTAATTTGGTAGTTTGACTGCTTTCTATTATATATCATAATGTTCAATACTATATTGTCAAGGTGATGAGTCAGAGGGGCAGGGGATCACAAATCGGTCCCCATGGACTTTGCATTCCACTTTTCAAGCCAGCATGAAGTGACAGGCATCTCATAAGACAACTAGTTCAAAAGCTGAGAAAACTTTGGTATGAAAAGGGAAAATGTGAGCTAGGGCACTCAGCTGCCAGTGAGTCCAATGAGTAGACTGGCCGCACTCCATGCACATGGTGCATGTATGAGGAGACAAGAAGAAATCCCAAGTCTGAAGGTTGGATGTGGGCAGCCTGTCCTGTGTCTCCACACACAGTCCGTGTTCATCTAAGCAGGATCCTGGAATGGTCTGGGGAGCACCCAGGAATGAGCTCATGTGTGCTCATTGACTGCATTCAGTGCTTGACCTGGAAAGTACTCAACTATTGTGGCCTCTGAGCAGGAACAAGGGGCCCAGCTATCTCCTGGGGAAGAAGAAATGTCAGAGGTAGAGCAGTTAAAGAAAATCCCAAAGAGGTAAGATGAGCAGAGAAAGAACATCAAAGTCGGAAGGATCGATACCCAGGACTTGTCTGATCTATTGAAGGAGCTCAGTCCTCTTTCTGGAAGAGCCAGGCATTGTAAAGCAAATAAATCCTGCCTGCTGCTGAGAACAAGTAATAAGATTACTTGTTGCCCACTTCCCTCCCAAAGTCAGCAAAATTATAAAGTCAAGAAAAACATTCAAAAAGCTCCATGGTCATTGGACACAATCGCAAGTGTATAACTGATGTAGGATATTGAAAGAGATCATTGCCTGTTTTTCTTTTCCTTTTTTAAACTTGACTTTTGTCCTGACACCCTTACATTAAATGTCTGATCTTTGAGTCTGTATTTTCCTTACTGAAAGAAATATTTCCTATGCTAAGAAAATATTCTATTCTATTGGTATCATTTCTTAAATAACTATTAATACTGTAATTATAAATGGATATAATTAACTCACAGCCTGGCAGCTTTCTTTGAAATTCTGTCTCTTTTCTCCTTCCTGAGCTTATTCTAATCTCTGACTGTTATTTGTAAACATCTGTCTAGAATTGTGAAATGACCCAGTTTGGGTCCCAAACAGGTCAGCAACACACTGTGATGTTTAGGAACTTAGTATCATCAATGTAAGGTAAAAATTAACAAACTAAGCTAAAGAGCTATACTCAGTGTTTCAATTTCACCAGCATTTATACTATTTTTTATTTTGTGCATTAAACATATATAGGATATTTTCTATTTTCAAGGAGACACGACACTATACCTAGGAATGCTAAAATGAGTAAGATTAAGACATAGTGGCCAATGAGACTAGAAGATTGCTGTGTAAAGACAGTGTCCTACATACCCTAGACCGTCAGTAAGTACCTATACACCGTAGTTCCTGCCTTCCAAAAGAACTTGCAAATGAGTGGATAGGTGCCATGGTTTGACTATAGGCATTTGTGATGATACCCATGATAAGTGCTGTAGAGGGAAAGCCTCACAGGCAAATCCCTCTAAAGAGTCCCTTTACACAAAGCTGAGACTTTAGGTAAGATGTGTGAAAGGAAAATAATTACTAGGATAATATGTTATAAATGTTATTAAAACACTCAATGTACTGAAAGCAGGGAGATTTTGTAGAAGATTAATTTGAAATATAACATGCCAGAGGCTCCCCCTTGCCTGCCTGCTCCCTCTCTCAGCTCCCATGAAAGGGTAGAATATGACCCAACATATTACCACACCCTTTGTACCCCTGCAGGATCTTTTCTCCACAGATTTCAAAGTGTTTTTACAAAAGTAAATTAACAAGCCTCATCATCTCGTCTTTCCACAAAGATGGTTCATTTAAGTAACATAGAAATTTACTTAAGTGGCTTACTCAAGGTCACATGAGAAGTCCTTTGTGTGTAATCTGGAGATGGGTATTCAAAGTGTAAAAATAACCATGCAGCCTCCTTGCAAATCCAGATTCATTGTATGCTTTGGCAAGTACCACTGGAGGGACCAACAATCTTTCATCTGTACAGCAAGGCCCCAGCCAGCTGGCCTTTCCTCAGCCTCATCAAGCACCCACACACCTGGAAACGCAGACTTCAGTCCTCCTCTTTTCCAGCTTATCTGCCACAGAAGCTGAGTGAGGACAGAATATGACTGTTTTTTTTTTTAATTTTTATGTATCACTTTGATTAAATAAGTAGTCGGCCATATCTTCTTTTGTTTTCCCAAACTCTTCTATTAATCCAGGCAACAGATATTTATTAAATACTTAGTTTTTGCAATTCACTGTGCTAAATGCCACCAACACTACAGTCATGCTCCAGCCTTCATGGGAAAGACCTACAGACAGTAAGTGAGAATTAGACACGTGCTCAGCACTATGAAAATGACAAACATGATGAGCTCAGTGAGGCAGGTAGGGATGGATGGATCGGGGAAGCCCTCTCTAAACAGGTGGTGCTTAAACTGAGACCTGGAACATGAGAAGAAGTTAGGCTTTTTTTTATTTTATGTTTTCTTATTTCACAGAATTTTTTTCTAATAAAGTCAATGGCAATCTTTAATATCCCACATAAAAAGCTCTTTGGGTATCCTTTTCTCTTTTTTTCCATAGTAAAGGGGTCTTAAGACCAAAAAGTGAGAAAATCACTGTGGTTTATCCCCAGCCATGATGGTCCATTTCTTGCTCTGACCTCATAAGACTCCACTGTGATGGAAGTACAAACCACGCCTACATGAGACCCTGTCCGGGCTGAGGTTTTTGTCCATTATAGTGCAGGAAGCTGATTTGTGGTGACCTGTTGGACCTGGACTAAGTAGCTTGTTTTGTTCTTCTTTTTTCTTTTTTTCTTATATTTTTACTCTTTATAAAAATAAATACTTTTTATTATTGTAATTTTTCTTATTGTTCTCTTTTGTCATTTTTTCTTTTTCATCTCACTTTTTTCTCAATGTTTCTTTTCTCATTTTTCAATTTTTTTTGTTCTTTTTCTCGTTTTTCTTTAGACATTTTTTTAGTTAGTATAATTAGTCTTGGTATAGTTCATATAGTTAGCATTATTTATTAGTAATTAGTAATTTAATTATTATGTATTGGTAGTTAGCCTTGTTAGTGCCATTAGTATAGTCAGTACTGAGTTAGTATAATTATCACTATTTATTCATATTGTGTATTAGCATAGTTAACATTGTTAGTATTAGTTACCATAGTTTATATAGTTAGTATTGTTAGCATAGTTAGCATTCATTGATAGTATTGTCAGTTACTGTACTTAGCAAGTCACCATGTCAAATGAACTGACAGGCACCTCTGCCTACACAGAGCCCCATATTGGCCATCACAAGCTCCTGAACATCATTGGCAGGGAACCTTTGGCAAGATGAGGTTGGTCCAATACATTCCAACCAGAGTAGAGGTGGCTCCTCTAAACTTTTTTGAGAAGTCCATTGTATGAAGGGGTTGAATCACCCAAATATCACAAAGTTAGTTAGGTGATTGCCGCCCAGGGAACATTATTCCTTTTCATGGAACATGTGAGTGGAAGAGCCTTGTTTAATTCTCTGGAGGACCACAGCCGTGTGACTGAGAAGGAGACCCTAGCCATGCTCCAGCAGCTCCAGCAGTACAGTGAACTGCCACCAGTGGGGCATCATCCCCAGAGGCCAGGAGCCAGAAAATGTACTTACAGGTCTGAGCTCAATGTCAAACTTGCAGACTTTGCCTCAGTAGTAAGTTACTGGCCATAAGCTGAGCGTGTTCTGTGGCACCCTCTCTTACATCGCTCCAGAGTCTTCCATTGCCAAACCTATGACGACTCTGGGGTTGATGTGTGGAGCCTGGGGGTAGCTCTTCACAGGAAAGTGACAGGGACTGTGCCATTTGTGGGAGAGGAATTTTGGGAAGTGAAGCAGCAGACACTGAGTGGGCACTTCCATATACAGTACTATATGTCTATAGAAGATCAAAAACTTTTTAAAAATTAATGACCCTCCACCCCACAGAAGAAGAACCTTGGAGGGTATGATGAAAGACCCATGGCTTGACATGGCCTGGAGTGGGAACTCAGGTCTTACAGCAAGCTGCCCTGTGAGATGACATGGACCCTCAGGTAGCAGAAGTAATGAAGAACCTGGGATTTGAGCAAAATGAGACCCAGGAGTCAGTAACAGGAAGACAATATGACAAAGTGATGGGCACGTGCCTGATCCTAAGTATTGCAAAAACCAAGGTGAAAGGCCGCATCATCGGTAAGGCCCTGCCCCCTCCTCTGTATCCAACAACTGCAGTCTTTCCCCATCCCAGGAGGTCCAGCCAACAGAGCAGAAGATTGAAGAGCCTGCCAGTCCCTCAGCCAGCCTGGGGTCGAGGACGACCATTCCCACAGCCCATCCTTCCAGTATGGCCCTGGGGGCTCCCCCTCACCCACAGTAGCAGCAGCCACAGTGGTGGAGCCCCAGAGAAACCAGCGATGAAAACTCCCTTCATGCTGGGCAGCCTGATGGTGAAACCCCAGCCTCTCCCTCTGACCACAGCCAGGGTTGGCAGGGAGTGACTAAGAGTGTCTTCAGTTTCCTATTAAAGCTTAGGTGCTGTGGGCCATCCACTAACAAGCAGCATCTCAAAAGCACACGAGTCAAGACAAAATAATTTATAAAACTGAACAGCCAAGACAGAGCCACAGTCAAAGACTCTGAGGGAAGTCAAGCCGCATTCCCTGTATTTTAAATGTGGAACTTGAGGGGCTGAGCTCCAGGGAGATCAGCCAGAGGCTGGATACAAACAGCGATGGGTGAGAACAGTGCCTGAAACAGGCCCTGAGTATATGCTGGGCCCCTGGGTGAGAAGATCTGGTCCAGTGGACAACAGAGATGTGCAAACTGCCATGGTATTTTCTTCCCGGGAATCCTAGCAGGAGGGCATCTAGCATCTCCGGGCCTTCAGAAGCATCTTATCAAAAATTCCTGCTGAGCTTGGAGGATGGCCTGGAGCCTCCTGGGGGTCAAGAGGGGAGGCCACCCTGGCTACAGGTCCACCCCTGAGCTCCCACCTGAATGAAACTTTACAGACGGAATTGTTTCTTCTGGATGCCTTCTCCCCTCCCCTGCTTGTCTTTTCTTCCATGTTAGTGTGAGTTCTTTTTTGTTTTAATCCTCACCCAAGGATATGTCCACTGACCTTAGGAAGAGGATTAGGGACAGAGAAAGAGAGAGAAAGAGAGAGAGAGAGACTGATGTGAAAGAAAAACATTGATAGGTTGCCTCCTGTACGCACTGGATCAAACCGGGAACCTAGGTATGTGCCCTGACAGGAAATTGAATCGAATCCCCTACCTTTCAGTGCATGGGTCAATGCTACAACCAACAATGTGCATTCCTATTAAAGTATTTGGTTCTTCCAAATTTTGTAATAAACTTGATGCCTCGGAGAGATGTACTCGAAACTCTTGTTTATCATCCTGCCTGCACAGAGTCAGGGCTGTGCATCCTCCAGTTTGAGAAGCGTGTAATGTACTACTTGGACTTTATTATGGGAACTCCCCAATAGCAACGAATGTGGTTCCGCAAGAAGAAGGCCAGCCCCCAGCATGCTGTGCGGGTTCCAGACAGCAGGGCACAGCAGTGGGTGAGTGAAGCAGGCAGAGGTCTCTGTGCTCTGCAGCTGATAGTCTGCCCTGTGACCTCAGCAGGAACCATCTCTCATGACCTCTTGGCTTTGCTTACTTCCCTCTGTGCCGGTGTCATTCTCAGGTGGGCATTCCCTTTATGTAAGTCAGACTTTTAAAGTCCTGGAGAAAGACTGCTTCAGGCAGAGGGAACAGCAGAGATAAAGAAAAGTGCTCAAATGGAAAGAACTTGGCATTTTTCATGGTGGCCACAGCTTAATGAGCTAGGGTGAGAACAGCAGCAGGTGTGGCTGCAGAGGAAGTGCAGACTTGTGGGCCTTGGGAAGGAATGAGGATTTTTTCTGAGAACAGCGATCAACCCCTGAAGGGTTTTAAGCAAGGAAGTAACATAATCTGCAAACATTTTTATCTGTCTCTACATATTACAAGATTCACCAGGCAGGGCAGGTTTTCTTATGCCTTCAAACCAAGGAAGAATATGAGCAGGGAAATGCATGTTTTTCCCACTTTAATCCTTACCACATCAGTGCCCTGAACATGTGGGAGTGCCCATTAAAACATCGTTCTAGCCCTGGCTGGTGTGGTTCAGTGGACTGAGTGCCAGCCTGTGAACTGAAAGGTCGCTGTTTTGATTCCAGTCAGGGCACATGTATAGGCTGCAGGCCAGGTCCCCAGTTGATGTTTCTCTCCTTCTCTTTCTCCCTCCCTTCCCATCTCTCTAAAAATGAAAAAATAAGCCCTGGATGGTGTAGCTCAGTGGATTGAGTGCGGGCTGCAAACCAAAGTGTCACAGGTTCGATTCCCAGTCTGGGTACATCCCTGGGTTGCAGGCCATAACCCCCAGCAACCGCACATTCATGTTTCTCTCCCTCTCTCTCTCCCTCCCTTCCCTCTCTAAATATAAAGAAAAATAAAATCTTTAAAAAAATAAAAAATAAAAAAATAAAAACGAAAAAATAAAACCTTTTTTAAAATATCGTTTTAAAAGGGAAAGACCTTCTTGCCTCTGTGAAGCTAATTCATTGGGCTGGTTTAGCTGATCTTGCCCTTTTCACTGGAGAGCCTGTGGTGTTCCTTTGATTCATCTGTCCCCCTGTGACCCCAACAGCATATGGCATAGACCTGAGTGCCTCTCATCACGTTGTGATGTCATGAAGTGGTTCCCTTCCTCTCCTTGCCCGGATCTTCCATTCCTGAGTTCTCTGAGGACCGGGAACTGTCTCACTCACCTCTGTGTTTCCAGTCACTGTCACAGGGCCCGGGCCAGGACCAGAGTAGGGCCTCAGAAAGTGATGGACAGATGCACATCAGTGTGGCGGCTGTAGAGCAAATTGTCCCAAATCAGGACACATTAGAGTGTAAAAGGGAATGTGACTGGTGATTATGCTGGGACTGCAATGTAAAATTGGACGGGGATTGAACTGGGATGTATGGTCACCTCGATAATCATTGTAAAGAATAATGAACAAAACTTCAAACCTGAAGATCTTTTAGAAGGCACTAATACTCCATTTGCCTGAGGGGGTTCAGACCAATAGTTCCCAAATTATGTGGAGATGTGACAGCATAGGAAATGTTTGTAAGTAGCAGGGATTCAAGATTAAGTAATATAGATTCACACTTTCATAATTGACTCCCTTTTTAATTCTACTTTAGCATTTTTAATTATTACAAAGAGAAACTCGGTTTGTGGCTAGGTTATCTTTAATCCCCTCTAGCTCCTGCTAATCTTCCTTTTTAAACAAAAAGTGAACAAACCTCAGGATCAGAACCTTTGAATAAGAAATGGTATTTGGCTAGAATTTAATATGACTAAATTAATTATATTTATTTTATGCTTTCCTTTACTACATAGCAAATTATGATCATTTTCCAGATAGGACTGGGATCTATATAACATTTCATTTTTAATTAAGCTTTTGAAGTAAAAAAGAAATGATAACATTTAAATTATATAGATGATAAAGGTCGCATGTAGATTTTAGCAAAAAGAAGAATGAAGTTGATGTAGAAATGACTGAAGTTTGGAGAAAATAAATCAGATGACTCCAGCTCTTGTTTCCAAGCCTACCTTGAGGGTCCACATTATTTTAAAAACATTTATATAAAATTAATTTAAATTAAAGTAATTTATAAAATAAATGTGTAGTATATATATTACTTTTTTCATTTATATAATCTTTTTCTCATTATAAAGACTATTCATGCTTATTGTTGGAATATGACCCTAGAAAGTACACAACAGTGTAAAGATATTTAAAAAATAAAAAACACAAAATAACCCAATCCAGGGAAAAACACATTTAATATGTGAATTTTTTTCTTATTTTGTGTTTTTAGAAATATAATTTTGAATCTCAAAATGTTAGTTATATATGTAACTCTAAATTTACATAAAAGACATAAATGTTTGGTTTATTAAAAATAATTAACAATAGAATGAGTTCAAGTATCAAACCCTCCCTTGAGTACTTAAAAGTTTAATTACTCAGAAGTTATATACATGGAATAGTTAGCCCCATACTTATTCAGGAATTTAAGACACATCTTTGCCAAATAAAATTTCATACAATTTCAACCAGTTGCAATGAGGCGACTGAAGCTTCCTCTTGGAAATTAAACACCTGCTCGTTTCACTTGCTAGGGACATAAATATACGTCCCAGCTCTTTGCAAAATTTCCTTTCTTCTATGGAAGAATAAAAAGAGCACGTTGAGCTGTATTCTAGTTTTCTATGAGCTGAAATGGCTTTGACTATATTGCCACACCAAGCCAACAGGTGTAGGCAGATAATTATTTACTTATAAAAATGGTACAGGTGTTGAAAATATCTATTTACATTTCTTCCAAAGCAGAATGTTAGCATGGTATAACTATTACCTTAATCACAAACAGGCAAGATGGTTAAAAAACAACAACTACAACAGCAGCATTAACAAGCACTCCACACCAAGATAATAACCCACTCTTCCACTGCCAGCTTTATGTTCCACCCCATCCCTGAGGATTGCTCTATGCAGGAGAATGACTACACCATCACTTAATTTTCATGTTATGATGTGAGAGAGGTTGGGATTATATGATTTTATTAAAGCACTTTGTCAGGAAACATAATGAAGCTAAGAGAATAACCCATGATTTTGAAACAAAGTCCTGTCATTCCCACCAGCTCCACCCAACTTGAATACCAATTTAAAGACTATCATCTCCCTGAAGACTCGGATGCCAGGAAGTTAGCTGCAATCTCTGTGCCTTAAATAGTGCTTGGTTCTTAGAAAACTGTTCAATGTTGTTGAATCAATGAGCCATTAACATAATAGTTACTATTTCTAGATACCCAAGATGTATTTGGTCGTGTTATTTACGATACCACTTCCAGAAGTTAGAATTACCTGTACAGTCTCACTGAGAAAATAGTCTGAGAAGTGTCAGGTAATGTGTCAAGTTCACACAGCGATGGCACTTACAATTCAAAGCTAGGTATGTCTGAGGCCAATGCTTCAGTATTTTTCTCCTACAGAATGGAAAAGAGTTATGACTTCAAAAAGGGCTTCAAATATGGAAAAGGAAAAGTCCAATACTGCAGATTCAGTCCTTTTTTTAGAAAAAAAATCTTTTTTATTACAGTTTACCTTCAATATTATTTTATATCACTTTCAGGTGTCCACCACAGGGGTCAGACAGTCATATATTTCACAAAGTGTTCCACTGATATTTCCTGTACCCACCTGGCACCATATATAGTTATGACAAAATTATTGGCTATATATCCCATGCTGTACTTTACATCCCTGTGACTATTTGTAACGAACAATATGTACTTCTTAGTTCCTTTACGTTTCTCACCCAGTCTTTCAATCCCTATCCCTCTGGCAACCATCAGTCTTTTTATCTATGAGCCTGTTTCAATTTTGTTTGTACATTTATTTTGTTCTTTAGATTCCACATATAAGTGGAATCATGTGGTATTTGTCCTTTTTCTTTTTTCCCCATTCTGAAATGAATTTATTTTTATTGTGTTTTTTTCATTACCATTTAGTCCACTCATGACTTCTGCCTCCACAATCACCACACTGTTGTCCATGTCCATGAGTTCTTTTTCCTTTTTGCTTGATCCTTCCACCCCCAACCTCCCCCACCTTTAGCTATCATCTTGCTCTCCATCTGAATCTATCTCTAGATTCGTTGTTAGTTTAGTTTGTTCATAGATTCTACATATGAATAAAATCATGTGGTATTTGTCTTTCACTGACTGGCTATTTCACTTAGCATAGTGTTCTCTATGTCCATCCATACTGTCACAAAGAGTTAAATTTTCTTTTTTATGGCTGAGTAGTATTCCATTGTGAAAATGCCCCATAGTTGTTTTATCCACTCATCTACTGATGGACACTTGGGCTGCTTGCATATCTTGGTGATTGTAAATAACACTGCAATGAACATAGGGGTGCTTATGGTCCTTTGAATTAGTGTTTTGGGTTCTTTTAGATATATTCCCAGAAGTGGGATCATTGGGTCAAAAGGCAGATCCATTTGTCACTTTTTGAGGTATCTCCATACTGTTTTCCACAGTGGCTGCACCAATCTGCATTCTCACCAACAGTGAAAAATGGTTCCTCTTCCTCCACATCCAAGGCAGCACTTGTTGTTTGTTGATTTATTGATGGCAACCATTCTGACAGGTGTGAGATGTTATTTCGTTATGCTTTTAATTTGCATTTCTCTAATGATTAGTGACATTGAGCATCTTTTCATATGTCTGTTGGCCATCTGCATGTCCTCTTTGGAGAAGTGTCTATTCAGGTCCTTTGCCCCTTTTTAACTGGATTGAGGTTTTGTTGGTGTTGAATCTTGTAAATTCTTTATAAATGTTTGATATTAATCTCTTATCAGATATATCAGTGAATATGTTCTCCCATTCTGTGGGTTGTCTTTTTATTTTGTTGATGATTTCCTTTGCCGTGCAAAAACTTTTTAGTTTGGTATAGTCTCGTGTGTTTATTTTTTCCTTTATTTTCCTTGCCTAGGGAAATTTACCTGATAAAATCCCGCTACAAGCAATGTCAGAGATTTTGTGACCTATTTTCTTCTAGGATTTTTATGGTTTTGAGTGTAACATTTAAGTCTTTAAATCATTTTGAGTTTATTCTTGTGTGTGGTGTAAGAAGGTGGTCTAGTTTCATTTTTCTGCATGTATGGGTCCAGTGTTCCCAACACCATTTATTGAATACACTATTTTTATCCATTGCATGTACTTGCTTCCTCTGTCAAATATTAATTGACTATAAAGGTGTGGGTTTATGTCTGGGCTCTCTATCTGTTCCATTGACATATGTGTCTGTTTTTATGCCAGTGCCATGTTATTTGGATTACTATGGCCACAGAGTAAGGGGAAGCAGTCTGGCTTTCTCACCCAGGTGTCTGGGTAGCTAAGGAAAGCAGTGTTCCCATAGCCTTGGAGAAGCCTGATAACTAGTGTTCTCATAGCCTTGAGACTGGGTCCGATAAAGTATTCCCATAGCATGAAGTGAGCTCACATGAGCAGAATTATGTTATGTTATATAATTTCTGGCAGCTTGCCAGCTTTGTTCCCCTCTAGTACTTAAACAGGTAGGAACTCCCTGCTGGGAATGATGGTGATGAGAGACAAGCAAGGGGACAGGTGCCTCGATGGGAGCCACACAGGGGAGCAGGGGCCACGACATGAGACATGCAGATAGACATGCAGCTTGTGGTATGTGTGGCTCACTCACCCATGAATAAAAGCATGCCAGACATCCCAACGGCTCTGTGGACATTTTTCCATCTACACAAATACCATGAACCTGCTTGGCCTTGAAAGGTGGCAACACAATTGTCCTGTAGGATAGTTTGATATTGTGATACCTCTAATTTTGTTGTTCTTTCTCAAGATTGCTGTGGCTATTCATGATTTTTTTGTGGTTCCATGTAAATTTTGGAGTTCTCATGTGAAATATGCCATGGTATCTTAATAAGAACTATGTTAAGATTGCTTTGGGTAGTATAGATATTTTAATGATGTTATTTCTTTCTATCCATGAGAATGGTATATGCTTCCATTTATTTGTATCTTCTTCAATTTCTTCAGTATCATAATTTACTCAGTACAGGTCTTTTATCTCCTTGTTTAAATTTGTTCCTAGGTATTTTTTATGCATTTGCAAATGTGATTGTTTTCTAGTTTCCCTTTCTGATAGTTCATTACTGGTGTTAAAAATGCAACCAATTTCTTCATATTTATTTTGTACCCTTCTGCTTTACTGAATTTATTTATGAGTTCTAGTAGTTTTTTGGTGGAATCTTTATGGTTCTCTATATACAATATCATGTCATCTGCAAATAATGACAGTTTTACTTCTTCCTTTCAAATTTGAATGCCTTTTATTTCTCCTTGTCTAATTGCCATGGCTAGGACTTCCAGTATTATGTTGAAGAAGAGTGGTGAAAGTGGTCATTCCTTTCTTGTTCCTGATCTCTTTCAAATTTTCCCCATTGGGTGTGATAACAGCAGTGCATTTACCATATATGGCCTCATGGTGAGGTATGTTCCTTCTAGTCCCACTTTGCTGTGAGTTCTTTTCAAAAATTGGTGCTGGATGTTATGAAATGCTTTTTCTGCATCTAATTACATGAGCATGTGATTTTTATCCTTCATTTTGTTTATGTGGTATATCACATTAATTGATTTGCAGATATTATACCATCCTTGCCTCCCAGGAATAAATCTCACTTGATTATATTGTATGATCATTTTAGTGTATTTCTGGATTCAGTGTGCTAATATTTTGCTGGGGATTTTTGCCTCTATGTTCATCAGAGATACTGGCTTATATTTTTTGTTTGTAGTGTCTTTATCTGGTTTTGGAATCAGGATAATGCTGGCATCATAAAATGAATTTAGGAGCCCTCCCTCTTCTTTAATTTTTTGAAATAATTCGAGAAGAAGAGGTGTTAGAAGAAGATGTAGTCTCAGATATGGCACCAGCTTGCTGGTTCTTTGGGGAAAGGTTTCAGAGAAAGAGCAATGGCATCTACTCACCTTGATGCCAGACATTTCAGTTTCTCCCCATGTGCAACTGGGGCCTTTCAAGCTGCTACTCTGTCGCTAGAGCCCAGAAGGAGCAAGTCTGAGTAGGTGAGTCTGTGTGTGGGTTCTTTAAGAGGAAATGCTTGGGGCTCCAGAAGTTTCTTCCATTGTCTCAATCCCCACTGGTTTTTGCAGCCAGAAGTTGTGGGGACTTATCTTTCTGGCACTGGAACCCTGGGCTGGAGGGCCTGGTGTGAGGCTGGGACTCCTCATTCCCAAGATATCCCTCCTGATTTTTATCCACCATACGTGGGTGAGGGACCCATTCCATGTCTTCACCCCTCCTACCAGTCTGCATGGATATGGTTTCTTTAATTCCATACTTGTCACACTTTCATTCAACCCAATATCTGACAGGTCTGCATGATGGTTGTTCTATATTTTTTTTTTGTAATTCTGATGTGGTTGTACAAAGAGATGAGCCATGTCTGCCTACACTGCCATCTGACCAGAAGTCATTTATTCAAGTTTTTTTCTTGTTTCTTGAGGTGGCCTCTAATGCTATGAATTTCCCTCTTAGGGCTGCTTTTCTTGTGCCCATAGGTTTTGTATTGTTGTGTTTTCATTTTCACTTGTCTCAGGGTAACTTTAGATTTCTTTTTTGATCTCATTGTTAACCCATTCATCATTTAGTAACATGTTATTTGGCCTCCATAATGTGTGTTTTTGTGTTTTTTTCTCGTAATTTCTAGTTTCATACCATTGTGGTGAGAGAAGATTGTTGATAGGATTTCAATCTTAACTTTATTGAGATTTGTTCTGTATCCTAACATGTGGTCTACCTATGAAAATGTTTCATGTGCCCTTGAAAACAGTGTATATTCTGTTGCTTCAAAATGAAATGCTGCGAACTATCAATTAAATCCATCTGGTATGAGTGTGATTAAGGCTACTGTTTCCTTATTGATTTTCAATTTGGAAGATCTATCCATTGGTGTCAGTGAGATGTTAAAATCCCCCAGAATGACTGTATTACTGTCAATCTCTCCCCTTATGTTCATCAAGATTTGCTCTATATATTTAGGTATTCCCATGTTGGGTACAAAAACGTTTATAAGGGTTATATCCTCTTGTTGGGTTGATCTCTTTATCACTGAATAATGTCTTTCTTTGTCTATTTTAGTCTTTGCTTTAAAGTTTATTTTGTCTGATGTAAGTATGGGCTATCCCAGCTTTTCTTTCATTTCCAATGCATGAAATATCTTTTTCCATCTCTATGCCTTCAGTCTGTTTGTGTGTTTCATTCTGAGATGGGTCTCTTGTAGACAGCATATATATGGGTCTTGTTTTCTTATCCATTTGGCTACTCTGTATCTTATGATTGGGATATTAAAGCCACTTACATTTAAAGCGATTATTGATAAGTATGTATTTATTATCATTTTATTCTTTATAATTATGTTTCTCTCTTTTTTTCTTCTTCTTCTTAAAGAAGTCTCTAACATTTCTTATAATATGTGTTTGGAGTAATGAACCCCTTTAGCTTTTTCTTGTCTAAGAAGCTCTTTATTTCTCCTTCAATTTTAAATGATAGTGTTCTATGTAGACTAGTCTTGGTGGGAAGTTTACAGTCATTATTTCTTTAATAGGTTCTCAATCCCTTGTTCTCTCTCTTCTCCTTCTGGTGACCCTATTTTGTTGTTACACTTGATATTGTCCCAGAGGTTCCTTAAACTATCCTTATTTTTTTTAATTCTTTTTCCTTTTTTCTGCTCTGATTGGATATTTTCTGCTACCTTGTTTTCCAAAGAGCTGATTTGAATAAGGTACCTAGGAAAAAAATTAACAAGGAAATAAAAGATCTGTACTTGGAAAACTGTAGAACACTGAAGAAGAAAATTGAGGATGATACAAATAAATGGAAGCATATACCCTGTTCATGGATTGCAATATTTAACATCATTAAAATGTCCATACTATCCAAAGCAATCTATAGATTCAATGCAATTCCTATTAAAATACCAATGGCATATTTCACAGATCTAGAACAAATATTCTAAAAATTTATATGAAACCAAAAAAGATCCTGAATAGCCTCAGCAATCTTGAGAAAGAAGAACAAAGTTGGAGGGATCACAATACCTGACATCAAACTATACTACAAGGCCACTGTAACCAAAACAGTCTGGTACTGGCATAAGAACAGACACATAAATCAATGGAACAGAAAGAGAGCCCAGAAATAAACCCATGTCAATATGGTCAATTAATATTTGACAAAGGGAGCATGAGTGTACAATTGAGTAAAGACTGTCTCTTCAGTAAATGGTTGGGAGAGCTGGACTGGTACGTGCAAAATATGAAACTCAACCATCAACCCATCAACTTACACCATACACCAGAATAAACTCAAGACAGATAAAAGACTGAAATATAGGTCATGATACCATAAAAATCCTAACAGAAAACATAAGCTATAAAATTTCAGATATCTCACTTAGCAATATTGTTGCCAATATATTGCCTAGGACAAAGGAAATAAAAGAGAAAATTAACAAGTGAGACTACATCAAATTAAAAAGGTTCTGCATGGCTAAAGAAATTGGCACCAAAATGAAAATATATTTGCCAGTGATATATTGGACAAATTTTTAATCTCCAAAATATATAAAGAACTCATAGGACTCAACACCAGGTATACAAACAACCCAATTATAAATAGCCCTGGCTAGTGTGGCTCAGTGGATTGAGCAGCAGCCTGTGAACTGAAGGGTCAATGGTTCAATTTCCAATCAGGGCGCATGCCTGGGTTGCAGGTGAGGTCCCCAGTTGGGGGCATGTGAGAGGCAACCAACTGATGTATCTTTCACATGTTGATGTTTCTCTACATCTCTTTTTCTCTCCCTTTCCCTCTCTCTAAAAGTGAATAAATAAAATCTTGAGAGAAAAAATTGGCAAAGGACCTGGATAGACACTTCTTCTCCAAAGAAGGCATAAAAAATTAAATATGAAACTGCCTTTTGACCCAGCAATTCCACTTCTGGGAACGTACCCTAAGAACCCTGAAACACCAGTTCAAAAGAATTAATGCACCCCTATGTTCATAGCAGCCCAAGTTACAATAGACAAGATTTGGAAACAGTTTAAGTGCTCATCAGTAGATGAGTGGATAAGAAAATCTGTGATACCTTTACACAATGGAATACTATGCGGCATAAAAATAGAAAGAATCCCTGCCTTTTGCAACAGCATGGATGAAACTGGAGACTATTATGCTAAGTGAAATAAATCAGTTGTTGAAAGACAAATATAAGATCTCATTTCTGAGAGGAATCTAACGAGCAAAATAAACTAATGAGCAAAGTAGAACCAGAAGCATGGACTCATGGAATACCCTGACAGCTGTAAGAGGGCAGGGGTAGGGTGGGGGCTGATTGAAAGAAGGTGAAGGGATTAGTCAAAGAACATCCATAAGGACACATGGACATGAACAACAGTGTGGGGATCGACTATGCTAATGGGGGAATTGGGCTTGGTGGAAAGGGATAAAGGGGGAAAATGGGACAACTGTAATAGCATAAATAATAAAACATTTAATAAATTGCTAATTTGATTCTCTGCTTCATCTTATACTGTTGATTCCTTCTAGTGTATTCTTCATTTCAGATACTGTATTCTTCATTTCTTCCTGATTTTGCTCTGTGGTTTCTATGTCCATTTTTATGTCTCTGTTTAAAATCTCACAGAGTTCATTCATTCTTCCCCTAAGTTCCTTGAGCATCCTTATAACCATTGTTTTGAACTCTGTATCTGGTAGATTACTTGACTCCATTTCATTTACTTCTCTTTCTGGGGACTTCTCCTGTTCTTTCACATGGCCTGTTTCTTTGCCTTCCCATTTTGGCTGCCTCTATGTATTTGTTTCTATGTATTAGGTAGATCTTCTGTGGCTCCCAGTCTTGACATGTAGGCCTTATGTAGTATGTGTTTTGTGGAGGTCAGTGGTGCAGTCTTCCTGATCTCCTATGCTAGGTACTCCAGAAATGTCCTTTGTGTCGGGTAAGAGAGCCCTCCTATTGTAGTTGTCTAGATAGCTGCTGGCCCATTCATTGGTTGGGTTGACCCTCAGGCTGGATGACTATGAGGATTGTCCTTGACTGCAGTGCCTGAGCTGGTGTGCCAGGGCTGACCCCACAAAGTGGAATTCACTCCAGCAGGGTCTGGTGCCTGCCGAAATCTCCCTTTGGGTGTGCCGCTTGTGGAGCTAATTGGGTCATGCTCTACAACCAGATGTGTTGGTTCTTGGGCCTCTTAGGAGGGATTCCAGGGCAAATCAACATCAGGTGCTGCTTGTGACAAGCCCTGGGCTACCTATTTGGAGCTACAAAGAAACCCACAGTTTGTGACTTCCCCTCCTGGGCCTGGGTGCAAATAGAAGGGACCAAGGTGAGGATTCCATCACCTTGCTTCCATCAGCACCAAGCCCCAGGGCATGTCAGCAAAAGGCCCACAAAACCCTGAGATCTACCTCCATCTGTTAGGTTCAGTCATTGAAAGAGCCTCTGGCAGTATGTGAGTTGTGTGAAGTAGGTTGTCAGTGAGTCACCAGATGGGAGCAAGTTATGTCCACCAGGTTAATACAGATTCCCACTCAACACTAGTGCTGGGTCTGAGACCACTTGGCAAAAGTCTGAGGGTACACCAAGGCCAGCACCACCCACTACTGGCCCACTGACCTTTGTGGTGGGGAAAAATCTCAGGGAGTCATCATGGTGAGGCCAACAAAGTTAATCAGGTTAAAACAGACCAATATCTGGTTAGGTATAGGAAGCACTGTGCACAGGCATGGTGGTGTCAGGGGGCAAGAGAAAATGGCCCTAGCCCTATAGCCACACAACCCAGTCTCTGCCACCCCTGAGTCTTCTCAAGAGCCATCCAAGAAGTCTCCACTGTGAGCCCAGGGTGACAGCATCCAGCTGACTCTGCCACAGGGCTAGAGCTCAGCAGTGTGGGCCCACAGTTAATGAAAGTATGGGATTAATAGATCTCCCCTGGGAGTTGGGGGGCTGCAATGGTTTGGTGTGAGTGGAAAAAATGGTCCTCACCCTGGAGTCACAAAATTTAGTCTTTTCCTGTTCACCTCCGACACACTCTGAGACCATCCAGACCTCATTCAGGGCCCTCTGAGAAAGTCTGCTCCGTGAGCAGTCTGGCAGCAGCCAGCAGACTCCTCCTTAGGGTGAGAGTTTGGCACTCCTGGGTCACAGGGAGTTGGGAGGGTGGAGTTGGTGCATTCACTTCAGCTGGTGCTGTATGGAGAGGAGTGCTCAGCCCAGGAAAGATGGTGCCTGTGTGTGGTATGGGTGAGGGACTCAGCTAATGGGACCTTGGCAGCTGCCTCTCAGCCTTCTTGAAGCCACACTGCCCTCTGAGTTACATTTCCATTGCCAGTGCCCATGGTGAGTGGCTGCAAACGAGATATTTACACTGGCCTTTTAAAAGGGCCCCTGAGTTTCTAGCAGATTCCCATCTCTTCCTGGCAGACAGAGTCCCCACTTGTTATGTAGGCTTCTCTTTCCAGCTCTGGTTCTCCAGGCTGGGAGCCTCGCATGAGGTTGAAACCCTTCGGTCTTAAGTGGGGACCTTTGCAGATGAGATATTCCTCCAGAATCTCAGCTGCCTCCCATGGGAACAGAGCCAGCACTTTTCACTTCTCTGCCCTTCCTACCAGTCTCTGTGTGGCTTCTCCTATAAATCCTTAGTTATAAGACTTCTGTTCTTATAACTAAGGCTGAACCAGCTTCAGTTGGTTGTTCAGCTAGATTGTTCTATAATTTAGTTGTAATTTCAGTTTTATCCTGGGAGAAGGTGCCACCTTGGATCGCAGATCTCTTTTAATTTATTCAAATGTCTATACTTTTGTTACCTTTTTTAGTTAGACATCTAAAAACAGAAATTATAAGTCCTTTGCTCCATTTTTAAAATGTAGAAGCCCTTATTCCTGTGAAATTATATATATATATATATATATATCTGTGGAGGGGAGAGGTATGGGAATGTTACTTCTTCTTACACTGTAAATTTTCTTTGTCATCAAAGGATTTTATTTTCAATGTATGCTAGCCCCTCTTTCATTCATTTCCCAATTAAGAATTTAAATGTCAGCCCTAGCCAACATGGCTCAGTTGGTTGGGCGTTGTCCCACAAGGTGAAAGGTTGCTGGTTCAATTCCGGTTGGGGCACATACCTGGGTTGCAACCCCTCATGCAAGAGGCAACCAATTAATGTTTCTCTCCCTTTCTTTCTCCCTCCATTCGCCTCTCACTAAAAATAAATAAATAAATTTCTTTTTAAAAAAAGAAGATAAATGTCTGTCTTGTTTACTAGGATTTTTTTAAAAGCTTTTCTGATTTTCTTAAGGCCTGACATACATGAGCAATGTAGACAAAATAGAAAAATTCTTGTTGAATTTCATTACATATCCAGGGACATTTTCTAACTTAAAATGTGCTTACTTGACAGAGCATACCACCTGATTACTCAGAAGTTCCTATCTCTTCCCACACCCCTAACCCCAGTCATCTTAGAAATGCCCTAATAAAATTTTACAGCCATGTTAAAGTCAACTTTTTAGCAAGAAGAGGTTAAAAACTAAAATATCCACCAGAATAATTTTCCTTGATTGATTTAAACAAGGTTGCTCTAAAGTTCTCTTTAATCATTTTTAATATTAGTATTTTTATCTGAAGGATGATTTGACAAGTTAATTGTTCCTGTCCTGAATTAAAATTAAATTTTGTTAGAAGAATGAATATATATGGTAAAACTTCACACAGTCATTTTTTAAATGTATAACCATCTCACTGTTTCTTTTAAATAGGAATTTAGCTTGGAACAAAATTGTCGTGATTCACCCCAATGCATTTTCGACTTTGCCATCTCTAAGAAAGTTGTGAGTATTGTATTGCTGGTCTATGGCAGGTCTTTTAATAGTGTGGGACCACCTAAGCCCACAGTACGAATTGCCCAGCACTCAGTGTCCTCCACACTGGAGCCGTCAGACCAAAATTTTGCATTTTTTGCTGAGAGATCAGGTGGAATGGACTAAGATGTCAATATTTTTCTAAAGGGCTTTCATTTTAGAGTTGGCCATCTCAACTAATAGAAAACCTTTCTGTCTCTATTTTCCCTCCTTTTCCACCTCTTGCTCTTTCTTCCCTCCATCTCCCTTGTCGAATAGAGAAAGAAGGAACTGGTCAAATAGAAGTTAAGGGGAAGGGGATAAATCCTCAACAACACTTTTCCCCTCACCCCTAACTTAATCCAGTCAGTGGCATCACTTTCCAAACTAGATGTAGCACCTGCCACTTCACTTTATATCTGCCACCCCTAGCCAAACTCAACTGAATATAGAAATTCCTATGTGGATGGGACCAAAACATTTTCCCTCTGTAATTCTGATTGTACACCAAAAAAGTATAAGAACTAAAAACAAGATGGTTACTTTTACCATTTTAAGGGAGGACCCTGCTCAGAAGTTTCTACAGAACAGTTTAATAATTGTAAGGTTGCTTTTTTAACATGAGCACTTTATGCTAGCACGGACTAAAAGCCAATTGCTGTTTGATGTTTTGCAGGGACCTATCGTCCAACCGCCTGTCGTCTTTTCCTGTAACTGGGTTACATGGTTTAACTCACTTAAAATTAACAGGAAATCATGCCTTACAGAGCTTGATATCATCTGAAAACTTTCCAGAACTCAAGTGAGTTTATCATTAAAACTAATAAGATACATTTGTGGTCATGTGAAATAACAGACGTGTTATAGTGGTTTTCAAAATTTATGAGGTCATGGGACTCTTTTGAATTGCATTTCATGCCCTCAAGTCCCCTGCCCTGAGGCATCATTCAGGCGAGTTCCAAAGTGGGAGAGTGGGTCTTCCTGACCACTCTGCCGGGTTTTCGGAGATGCCTCCCGGAATCATGGAGTTCATGGAGAGCGTTTGAAAACCATGGATCCATGAGACATAAACTAGAACATGTAATTAAATAACATAATAACATTATTGTACTCCTGTTTACATTTTTAAATTCATCTAGCTTGTGTATATACTCAATAAAATGTACTAAATTAATATTTGCTTGAGGAAGTAATGCTCTTTAAAATCTGTTATGGTTATTATCAATAGACATCCCTTGAAGGATTATACATACATATATTCTTTTTTAATCAAAGTACTCTTTATGTACTTTCAAAACCATAACCCCAAAAGAGAATTTGGAAAGTAGAAGAGGGGAAAAAATCTAAAAATACCCTGAAACAACTTTTTATGCTATTTCCTTCCAGACTTTGTTTCCAATGTATTTTTTTAAGATTTTATTTATTTATTTTTAGAGAGATGGGAAGGAAGGGTGCAAGAGAGAGGGAAAAACATTGATGTGTGAGAGAAATATCAACTGGCTGCCTCTCACACACCTCAAACCGGGGACCTGACCCTTAATCCAGGCATGTGCCCTGACTGGGATTCAAACCAGTGACCCCTTGGTTCACAGGCCGGCACTTAATCCCCTGAGCCACACCAACCAGGGCTCCAATGTATTTTTAATTGTTAGAATCATAGTACATATATGAACTTTTATGTTTTCATCACTTAACATTTTGTTATACCTTAAGCACTTTTTAATGATGCTACAATTTTCCCAGCAGTCATTTTTTTAACTGTTTTATTATGGAAATTTTCAAACATAAAAGTAGAGAAAAATATACCTGTCACTCAACCTCAATAATTATTAACATTTCAGGGCAATAATTTTTAATAATTCCATTGTTATAAATAGCATTGTAATAAAAACATCTTTATGCACATCGTTAATATTTTATTTATTGAGGCTGAAATCCAAAAGTAGAATTAATGAGTGAAAGAAGATGAACACTGTATTTAACAATTTACTTCTTAAGTGTATGTTTTTTCCTTTGGTTTTGTTCATTTAAAGGGTTATAGAAATGCCTTATGCTTACCAGTGCTGTGCATTTGGAGTGTGTGAGAATGTCTATAAAATTTCTAATCAATGGAATAAAGGAGACAACAGTACTACAGATGATCTTCATAAGAAAGATGGTGGAATGTTTCAAGTTCAAGGTAAGACCAACTGTCCTGGCGATGAAATTGTGTCTGGAAGTGTCTTGAAAAGTCATCAAACAGATCATCTGAACTCCAGACACTTCCTTGGGAATCCATGCTGGGAGTCCATGCTGGGAATCCGTGCTGGGAATCCATGCCACCTTTAAGACTCCCAGGGAGAGAGAAAGCTCCTTGTGCACTCACTCTAAAACTTCCTTATATTTATTAGATCTCCCTTATAACCCTTATTATATATTGTATAATTATTCAGTAATTATTAATAATGAGACCAATAGTTGCATAAACTTTTAAAAGGGCCTTCTCTCTGTGGATACTTTTTCTTCAGACATACTTCTGGGCTCTTTTCTTCAGAAGATAGAATCCATTTTCATTGTTATGTGCAGGATATAGGCATTTTAGATGCCTCCATATTTCCACAGAAGGGCTTAAGAATCCAACTTCTTATCTAACTAATTCCAAAACATTCCCCCCTTACCCCCTCACAGGGGGATCTGTCGGGAAGGTGAAATGAGATAATGTCTGTAAAGCACTTGGCTTTCCTTGAAGTAAGACCTTACTTAAATAGACACCAACGTACTTCAAACCACACCTGTGGTCATGAGGAGGCCCTCTGGGCAGCCTCGGTTTTCGTTTTCCTGCCAACTCTGCATGTTTGCACAGACTGGCTTTCATTCCTTCGGGCCTTAATGATCCATTGATTCCCAAGCAAGTATGACTCAGTCTCTCTGCATATAACCTTCACATTTCTTCCTACACACATCAGTTTAAGAAGCTGATATTTTGGCCCTTGGCTTTTTTGTTTTGGGCCACAGCATGTGTCTTGCACTTGTCGTTGCTTTAGGTTTTTGCTCTTAAAAATATAAAGTAAAACAATTAGAGTGCCTACTATGTGCCAGGCAGTGTTCTAGGCCCTAGAGATATACAATGAACAAGTGATACAAGGTTCTTTGTGGAGTTTATTTTCAAGAACAGTGATGCTCAGCCTTGGGCCACCTATTGGAATCACATGGAGACTTTTAAAATGTACTTATGCCCAAGTCCCATGATTAAATCAGCATGTTTGAAAAGTGTATTAGATCACAAAACTCCTGTTTCATGCATACCTAAACCAAGCACCATCAGAGAACGCAGCCCAGAACACTTTACTGTAGCTTTCCAAGTGTTGGAAAATAGGGTAAAAATGTTCTTGTACTGGAGAGGTTCACAGCCTTTCTCTAATGTAGGTCAGTGCCATGTGGGGCCGTTGTGAGCTCCAAGGAACAAGTGCGGAATGAGAGAGCTTAGATGTTAGGACATGGCATCCAAGGTTATTTTCCCTTACCCCCAGCTTTGCTGGAATAGTATATCATATGGTAGCCTGAGTAGAACATCCAAAAGCAACCATATAGCAGACTTGCAAGAAAGCCAGAGCCCAAGAAAGAGTTGGATGTCTGACATTCCATTCCCTTTGTAACCCTTCATGTTTAAGAGCAATCCAGGACCCTCCTCCCTGGTACCTGGTCCCATGAAAAGAGAGGCAAAACTAATCATTCCAGGACTTCTCATTCCTGCAGATGAGCGTGATCTTGAAGATATCCTGCTTGACTTTGAGGAAGATCTGAAAGCCCTTCACTCAGTGCAATGCTCCCCTTCCCCAGGTAAGAAAGACACCAGAACGGCCTCCACGGCAATCCCCACCATTGACTCCAAGGCCATCAATGACATGTGGCTGCACCTCAAAGCGAAATCTGTGCTCCCTTTGTGGCTACTCAATGTCCTGCCCCATGGGGACCTTTAAAATACATGCATTCATTCCCTGGAGTTGGTCTCCATTCATAAATAAAATTTTTGTGGGAGACTTTGATTCAGGTTAATGGAAACTGTGGCTGGAAGCATGTGTAATTTTTAAAATGATATTTGCAATTTGGCCTGAACTACTAAGCAACAGTCTTGCTTCCTGTAATCACTGATTTTTTAAAGTGATTTCTTCCCTAAATAGCCATTTGGTTAAAGCAAATAAGAGTTTCTACATATAGGGCCCTGGCTGGCGTAGCTCAGTGGATTGAGCGCGGGCTGCGAACGGAAGTGTTGCAGGTTCGATTCCCAGCCAGGGTACATTCCTGGGTGGCAGGCCATGACCCCAGCAACCACACATTGATGTGTGTGTGTGTCTCTCTCTCTATCTCCCTCCCTTCTCTCTCTAAAAATAAATAAATAAAAACTTTTTTTAAAAAAGTTTCTACATATAAGTAAAAAATATCTGTATATACAGATTTCATAAATTGTCCCATTTCCAGAAACAGGAAGGGCCAGTTGAAAAAAAAAAAAAGACAGTTGGGAAGGTTAATATTTTATGTTCAACAGTTAGAATGTCCCTTGCTCTCAAACATCAAACGCCATTCCAAACCTAAGGCAAGGTTTTCAAGAAACATACCTTCATACTATCCATATATCCTCTTCTAATATTATGGAGTATTTGCCTAGGATTCTCCTTCCTTGACTACAGAATCTTCTTGAAACACTCCGAAAGAGAAAAAAAAAATACTGAAAAGCCCAGGAGACTTAGGTTTTTACCTGACTTCACCACTGTGGTATTTGGGGGCCCTTAACTGAGCGACTTAAGTTCCATTGAAAACATGAGCACCTGGGTGTGCTAACCCTATCATTGCCACCGAAGGCAGTAATGACAGTGGCTGAAGAAAATGGAGTGTGCCACAAGGAAACTGGGTGTCTCTGTGGCTTCTATCTGCCACTATTGCTTGGAGTCCCAATAAGAGAAACAAACAGGTAATTTGGCAAAAGTCAAAAGCCGTAATGTAATGCCCAGTCTTTTTCTTCCTTGGACTTCTAGGCCCCTTCAAACTCTGCGAATACCTGTTCGGTAGCTGGCTGATCAGAATTGGAGTGTGGACCATTGCAGTTTTGGCCCTTACGTGTAACGCCTTGGTGACTTCAACAGTGTTCCGAGCCCCTCTGTACATTTCCTCCATCAAACTGCTAATTGGGTTAATAGCAGCGGTGAACATGCTCATGGGGGTCTCCAGTGCTGTGCTGGCTGGCGTGGACGCGGTCACTTTTGGCAGCTTTGCACGGCACGGTGCGTGGTGGGAGCAAGGGGTAGGTTGCCAAGTCGTCGGATTTTTGTCCATTTTTGCTTCAGAATCATCTGTTTTCCTGCTGACTCTGGCAGCGCTGGAGCGTGGGTTCTCGGTGAAATACTCTGCAAAATTTGAAACGAAAACTCCTTTTTCCAGTCTGAAAGCAGTCATTTTGCTCTGCGCGGTGCTGGCCCTGACTATCGCTACGGTGCCCCTGCTGGGCGGCAGCGAGTACAGCGCCTCCCCGCTCTGCCTGCCGTTGCCCTTCGGGGAGCCCAGCACCACCGGCTACATGGTCGCTCTCGTCCTGCTCAACTCCCTTTGCTTCCTCGTGATGACCATCGCCTACACCAAGCTCTACTGCAACTTGGAAAAGGGGGACTTGGAGAATATTTGGGACTGTTCTATGGTGAAGCACATTGCGCTCCTGCTCTTCACCAACTGTATTCTTTACTGCCCCGTGGCTTTCTTGTCCTTCTCTTCTTTACTGAACCTCACGTTCATCAGTCCTGAAGTCATTAAGTTTATCCTCCTGGTGATTGGCCCACTTCCTGCCTGTCTCAATCCCCTTCTCTACATCCTCTTCAATCCCCATTTTAAGGAGGACTTGGGGAGCCTGGGAAAGCAAGCCCATTTCTGGACAAGATCGAAACACCCAAGCCTGATGTCTATTAACTCGGATGATGTGGAGAAACAGTCCTGTGACTCAACCCAAGCCTTGGTGACATTCACCAGTGCCAGCATAGCCTACGACCTGCCTTCCAATTCCGGGTCACCATCAGCTTATCCAGTGACCGAAAGCTGTCATCTTTCATCTGTGGCATTTGTCCCATGTCTCTAATTCATATGTGTGAGAAAAAGTTTTCAAAAATTGAAAACCCCAAAATGTGAGATTGAGTATATCAGAGCAGTAACTAAAAAGAGTGTAGTTAAAACTTGATTTTGTTTTAAATCTCTTAGTGTGAGAAAGCTGAAAACTTACTGAGGCTGGAGAGTGAAAAACAAGTCTAAATGCTGCTTGTATAATTTGTTCAGCAAAGAGATAGGTTAGACACACTATTTAGGTAAGCCCAGAATTTTTTTTAAAGCAGATTGAAATGTTCAAAAAAGGTTCTCAGTGATTTCTATCGAAGTTTTTTAAAACTCGCCAATCTAATGGGGGGGGGGGTGGTGATCCTTGCTCTCAAAAGAGGCTTTAAACCCCTAAACCCCTTAAAAGATGGTTGGAGGTATTAGGACAATAAGGGTTTTCAATGGCCTGCAGTACCGAGTGAAGACTGTGACCGATAGGATTCCATTTTCCTGACCACATGGAGGTGTTTCAGTCCTTCTGGGCCTTTCCAGAAAGGATCATCCCATGTTACCAATCTCCCTGGGAATGGCTAATAGAAGGCATTATTAATTTACTAATATTCACTTAATTTTTAGAAATGCCAGGTTTTATTTATCCACACTAGATGGTTCCATCTTCAGTTGAATAAAACTACTTACAAGTATTTTGAAAGGAAAATGAACTTAAATTCTTAAATTGCCATGAAGGCAGCCCTCTATAGGTGAGGTTTGCTTATCAAGCTCAATTTACCTCCCTGGTGCCCAAAACTAGAAGAAAATTCCATTGTCGGCAATGGACACACTTAGTAAAGATGGTAAGCAACCTGGATTTTTTTTTTCCTTTCTCCTGGGTGAGTGCACATTTTTTGCAGGAGGTTTTATCAGTTGATTCAAGCTGATATACATCTTAAGGTAATGATCAAGTGCAGACATGACATAAATTAAATCCACTGACATAACTTCTCATACCTGTATCTCTAGCAGCTCTAGCAATGATGTCTGAAACCACTCTGGACACAGCAGCAACGTGGTAACACGTTACCCCATTTATATAGCTTGGTTTTAGCTGTGCTGTCTCTGATCAGCCCATTTGACATCAGGAACATAACTTCTCTGCTTATTTCATATTTAATACATGTGTTAGGTATTTTAAGAGGCAAAATTATTAAATACTAAAGGTCAAAGGATTAATTCATAACTTTATTATACTATGTTAGCTTCAATACACCCAAACCAAAATACTGTTAGGTAGATTTATTTTTATATAAGCATGTTTATTTTGATCAGATGTTTTAACTTGGAATTGAAAAAATACATTTATGAGATGTTTTATAAGATGTGTAAATATAGACTGTATTTATTACTACAGTAAAGATTCAGTAACACAAAGGACCATGATAATAAACCATGTACAGGCATATTCTTCCATATATATTGTGTTTCCCTGCCCATTGTCATTAAATTCATTAACTGTATATAATATATGCAAATGTATAGTGTTGTAAATAGATTCTAAACATGCTTTTCTATTGGATACAAAATAAAGAAATTTGTATTAAAATGTGTGACTATAAAACAAAATATTTTAAAATATTTTATTAAGCCCATAGGCAAATATATGGTCTCCTAAATGTTTTTACTTTTTGATGTGTAAGTACATTTTCTAAGTATTTACACTTCAATATGTTGGATATTTTGGACTTACCTTAAGAAGTAAATCTCTCACAAGAACAAAACAGAATATCTTTACCATATCCTAGACTGTTTTAGCTGTGATTGATAAGCCATTTTGTCATGACAAATTGCTGGGGAAGGCAGTATAATCTTAAATGATCATCCTGAAACTTAGGGCATGTAGCTGTGTGTCATGAGTGATGAGCATTCAGTTAGTCCATTCAGTGATGATGAAGGATAAAGACTTGGGCCTTAAATCCTCTTCATAGAGACTTCCGCTCTTGATCGCCTCTGATTCTTCCCTAAAGCTACTAATGAAACAACAGCAACACTCCAAGGTTAGAGTGTTACCCACCATGTTGGCTTTGAAACGGGACCTTGGTTCTTGAGTTCCACAAAGAAAGAACTCAAAGCCAAGAACTCAAATTGAAGAGAAAGTTTATTTAGAAAGTTACAGAGGTAGTAGAAGTCAGCCAGGTGGGCTGCATAGACTCAAGAAACAAGTTGCAGAAGCAAAAGAAGAGCCCTTGAAGCTTCAGAGAGAGGCAAAGGTAATGCACCTGGGGGGAAGGAGGCGGAAAGGAGAAGTGCAGGCGTGCTTCCAAGAGGGAAGGTGCCTACAGGAGCCTTCATCTTCAGGGTTTTAAAGGGTGAGCATGTAGGGGAGGTCTTAGGGGAGCATCTCAATAAAAATAGTCGTCAGCTTTATGCAGCTGCGCCAAAATGAGATTTATTCCCCTGACTTCATCTGTCCTTGGATGTGGTTGGCTCAAATGGCACTAATCGGATTTCTGCTATCTATCTCCTTGAGTAGGGGGATTTAAGCTATTTACCCTTTAGTTTGGGAGAAGTATAATCCATGTACTCTTAAAATTTTTTTTTATTTATTGATTTTAGAGAAAGGCAGAGAAACATTGATTTGTCATTTCACTTATTTATGCATTCATTGGCTGATTCCTGTATGTGCCCTGACCTGGGATCAGACCCACAACCTTGATGTATCAGGATGATACTGTAACCGACTGAGTTCCTAGCCAGGTCCATAAGCCACTGACTAGTAAGTGTCCTTGGTTAGGGAAGGTAGGATTTTATGATTTACTAGATGGCTGTGGGCTGCTTGCCCATTTACCTGTCTCACTTTCCCTATTCCACTTGTGCTGGCTTACTAGCCTATCTCAATAGCAGGTTTAAAGGCCGTTCTTTCTGCTACCTCTCTCCAGGTAGTGAGAGGGGCAGGTAAAGGCCTAGGAAGCCAGAGAGTCACAGCACAAAATCACAGAAGATACCAGCAAAAAAAGCATGGATAGGTAGCCAAGCTGACTCTCCATTGGTCAGTTTTTCTGTTTAGCAGTTCAAGTCCTTATACATTTGTCTTTCACTCACTTGTTGTTTTTCTTCTTCCTTCCCACTATTTTCAATCCTAGGCTGTACATATTAGAATACAGAGGTGACATATTCAGTATCTGTGGTTAGTTAGACTTCCTTGATCATAAGTAATGAAGGAACATGAAAAGTAATTAGGAGGACACTTGTGGCAATAAGAAAAACAAGAATCTCAGGGGAACAAAGGGACAGTGGAACTGACCTTGCTCAGGACCTCAGCATGGTGTTGGAGAACTGGAAGGCTGCAACCTAGCTCTAGGAGCAGAGCATTCTTGATACCCCTTCAATTTATGGGTCTCTCCACTAAAGTGGCCCAGTTTTTTGTTTTTGCTTCAGCCACCTCTATTGCTACCATCTCTGTTCTGTAACTGTGCTCTAACTCATAGTTTTTTTGTTTATAACTTACTATTACTCATGACTTCAGCCTGTTTTCCCCTCAAAGAGACCCTACCTCCCCAAGAATTCACTTTAGGACCCTCGCTTATTGCTATTGTTGTGTCTTTTTCTGCAGCTTCTACTCCAACACTAGAAGGAAAAGAATTTGACTGATCAACGTCCCTGTGGGGCAGAGATTTGGGGGCTAGGCCAACTCAGGTCACTGCCTGGACAATGGGTGGGCTATCTCTTGGTCACATGACCTCTTCTGATTCCATTTCCTATGGCGGTAAGAGAAGGCAATCAGGGTCACATGGTCAAAACCAAAAGCATCTATGCTTAAATAACTAGCCAGGATCACCTACCTCCACAGGCAACCATGGGTGAGGATTTTTAGGAGTCTGAGGGCTCTTGATTGGCCTGTTCTGTATATGCGACTTACTTTGATTTTCCTTACTAAGGGAGACAAATTAGAGGTACTGTATTTTTCGGACTATAAGACACACTTTCCCCCCACCAAATTTGAGAGGGAAATTGGGGTGGGTCTTATAGTCCGAATGTAGCTTACCTGGCTCGCTGTGGCGGGAGGCGGGGGGCGGGGAGGCAATGATGGAGCAGGATCACAGGTTATTAAATACTTTACCACATTTTATGCTTCAAAATTTTTTTTCCTATTTTCCTCCTCTAAAACCTAGGTGCATCTTATGGTCCGGTCTGTCTTATAGCCCTAAAAATACAGTACTTGTCCAGCCCAGGCATGCCCCATATTTGCAATTGCTTCCCAGCCACCAGCCTATTAAATTCTTCTTGACTCAAGACAGGTCAGTCAGGTCCTCTTTCCAAAGGATTTGGAATTAGGACACTAAGACGGTCTAAGTCAGATGATAATGGGAGGGAGGCTTGAACTGAAAGATAAAACAGAATTTTGGCTAGCACTGACACCCTGAGAAACCAAAATTACATTTGCATTTAAATTTTGGGAAGCAGAAATAGCCACTCTGCAGAGAAAAACAAAAGATATAACAAGCAGAAAGAAGAGGTGGCAAGTCCGATGAAAGATGGATTTCTGGAAATTTCCATGGCCTAGGTGGCCTGGTTGTGCGTTTTGTCTTAGAGATGTCCATGATGTTGCTTATTGTATACTCTCAACTAGCCAACCCCCTTTTTTTTTTTCACTTGAGCCAGTGTAAAAGGGCTTTTTGTTGAGGTTACTGTCACTCACAAACAAGCTCTCTCCAACTAAAATGCCCACCTGCACTGTCCAAAATAATTTCCCCCCTGCAGGAGGTTTGAGTTCTGTAAGGGCACCAGCTATCCTGAGGGAAACTTTGAAGGGAACCAGCTACCAGATGGTTCGATTAGTCTTTCACCCCTATACCCAGGTCAGACCACTGATTTACACATCACAACTGCTATGGACTTCCACCAGCTTCCTCTGGCTTCACCCTGCCTTGGCATAGTTCACCATCTTTCAGGTCCTGACATGTTGATCTTGCTCCAACTCTCCTGGCAAGGGGCCAGTGCTGTGCACTCAGCAGACTGGAGAGGCCTCGGGAGAAAATGATTTTTTCAATCCTTACCCAATGAAACATTTACTGATTTGAGACAGAGAGAGACAGACAGACAAACAGACATCAGTTGGTTGCCTCCCATACATGCCCCAACTGGAGGACTGAACCTGCAACCTAAGTATGTGCCCTGACTGGAAATCAAACCCAAGAACTTTCAGTGCATGGGAAGATGCCCCAATGAACCAAGCCACACCAGCCAAGGCCAAAATGTTTTTAAACACAGCTCTATTTTTTCTTTTTTTATTTCCCAAACTTTGTGATTTTAATTTTTATATATATATACTTTATTGATTATGCTATTACAGTTGTCCCATTTTCCCCCCTTCATTCCCCTCCACCCTGCACACCTCTCCCACCCACATTCCCCCCTTTAGTTCATGTTCATGTGTCATAAGTTCTTTAGCTTGTACATTTCTCATACTATTCTTACCCACCCCCTGTGATTTTCTACCTACCATCCATGCTACTTATTCTCTGTACCTTTCCCCCCTTCTTCTCCTCCCACTACCCTGTTGCTAACCCTCCAGTTGATCACCATTTCTGTGGTTCTGTTCCTGTTCTAGTTGTTTGCTTAGTTTGCTTTTGTTTTAGGTGTGGTTGTTAATAATTGTGAGTTTGCTGTCTTTTTACTGTTCTTATTTTTTATCTTCTTTTTCTTAGATAAGTCCCTTTAACATTTCATATAATAAGGGCGTGGTGATGATGAACTCCTTTAACTTGACCTTATCTAAGAAGCACTTTATCTGCCCTTCCATTCTAAATGAAAGCTTTGCTGGAAAGAGTCATCTTGGATATATATCCTTGCTTTTCATGACTTCGGATACTTCTTTACAGCCCCCTCTTGCCTGTAAGGTCTCTTTTGAGAAATCAGCTGACAGTCTGATGGGAACTCCTTTGTAGGTGACTGTCCCCTTATCTCTTGCTGCTTCTAGAATTCTTGCCTTCATTTTTACCTTGGCTAATGTAATTATGATATGCCTTGGTTTGTGCTGCCTTGGGTCCAACTTCTTTGGGACTCTCTGAGCTTCCTGGACTTCCTGGAAGTCTATTTCCTTTGCCAGAATGGGGAAGTTCTCCTTATGTGTTCAAATAACTTTTCCACTTGTTGCTCTTCCTCTTCCCCTTCTGGTACCCCTATAATTTAGATGGTTTAAGATGTCCTGGAGGTTCCTAAGCCTCTCCTCATTTTTTTTGAATTCTTATTTCTTCACTCTTTTCTGATTGTATTTTTTTTTCTTCCTTCTGGTCCACTCCATTGATTTGAGACCCAGTTTTCTTTCCATCACTATTGGTTCCCTGAGCATTTTTCTTCATTTCACTTAGTGTAACCTTCATTTTTTCATCTAATTTGCAACCAAAATCAACCAGTTCTGTGAGCATCCTGATCACCAGTGCTTTGAACTGTGCATCTGATTGGTTGGCTATCTCTTGATCACTTAAAAGTATTGGCTCTGGGGCTTTGATCTGTTCTTCTATTTGAGCCATTTTTTTTGGGGGGGGGGTCTGGTCACACCTGTTATGTAGTGAGGGGCAGAGCCTTAGATATTCACCCTGGTGGGGCACCCCAGTCGCTGGGTTGTGATGCAGTATGTGGGGGAGGAGTCCAAGAGCCAATGCACTTGTTACACTCTCTCTCTGATTTCAGTCCCTTCTGCAGCTTCCCACAAGCAAACTGAGTCCTTCTGGTGCTGGTTCCCAAGCGGGTGGGCTTGTGTACATTCTAGGACCCCATGGGTCTCTCCAGTGAACTCTCCTGTGAGGCTGAGAGTCTCTCCCAGCACTTCAACCCCCACAAGTGTTTTCAATCAGTGCTTTTAGGCTTTATTTCCCAACGCTGGGGCCCTGGGTTGCACGGTCTGTCTCGCTGCCCATTTTCACCTGCTTTATCTGCATGCAAATGTGTGACTGCAGACAGCCAGCTGCCTTGCAGGCCTCACTAGGTCTGCTCGTTGCCTCCCCGCGCCCATGACCGGGCTCTGCCACCGGGATTGCTAGCCGCTACCTGCGCCCTGCACACCCTGGTCTGCCAGCCCCCACTTTTTCCTGTCATGACCCCTCTCCACCGGCCACCAACTCTGCCCTTCTTACCAGTCTGGATTAATGGTTGTCAGACTTCTGTACAGTTCAATTCTCTGTTCTGGTTGGGGTTTTTTTGTTGTTGTTTCTAAATTTTCATTGTCCTTAGTTTTGGTTGTGCGAGGAAGCACAGTGTGTCCACCCACGCCTCCATCTTGGCCAGAAGTCTAAACACAGCTCTATTGTTTCTCCTAAGCGCCTGGGTGAGTTTTTTTCCCTCCTTCCCCCAGGTTCCATTGGCACATGAGGAAATACAGCAATGAACCTCCAACCCCTCCACACATCACCATTTTCTCCTCCATGTATCATGGTTACTTTTTGGCTTATTATATTAATTACATTGGACTACCACAGACCTCTCCTCCTAGGTGCATGTTGCCATGAAGTAACAGCAGGGGGAAACAGAACCAAATGTTAACCTTCTTGGGGCACTGATAGAGGCAAGAAGACTGATTCCTTATAAAGTCTATGAAGATATGTTGCTCATTCTCCCGACGGGAAAGTCCGTGAGAGGACGGAATGCTGCAGGTTTTACTGTAATGGAGTGCCCCACATGGAAGGAAACCCCAGGAGGCAGGGTGAGTGTGATTTCTCCCCAGACCCTTCGCAATGTTTTCTTCTTTAAACTCAGTCCTTCAGGCTGAAGCAGTTGGGCTGTGAGCAACTTAAATGGCTGTCCCCTCAGGGGAGGGTAGCAGCTGAGTAAGCAGTTCCATTCCCACCTTCACAAAGCCTCCACACCCCACCTCACACACACAGCAATCACAGTTCCTTGGAGATCCCTTCCTAGGACCACTGGGTACAGAAAATTTAATCTCCAGAAGGTTCTGTGATGCCATGTTCTCCAAAAGACCTGGTCTTTTCTTAGCTTTCAAATGCCGCAGACTTGCTTAATACCAGTGCAGTTTGTATAAAAACATACATTCATCTGTGGACATAGCCTCCATAAACCTGTTATCTGCCAAGGTCAAAATACTACATTATTGAAGCCTCAAACCTCATACTGGATTTCAAGGTTCCAATAACCAGCACCCTTTTTCTTGGCCTGAATTCTACAGAAGTGAGAAAAAAAATAAGGCAGATGTGATCAACCTGTCACATTTTCTAATAGTAAACTTATTGCAGACTGTGGCTTAAATATCTCAGCAAGCACACTTTCCAGAGCCTACGGGTTGGGTTGTGTCATCATCGCCATTTTGCAGATGAGAAAGCTGCAACACACAATTTTGATCAAAGGTTTGAACATGTACCTAGTAAATAGTGAAGCTGGGTCTCAGAGGCATTTCTTTGAGCAACTCCACAAGTGATGCTCAGGCTTCACTCCACACCTACTGACCAAAACTCCAGAGATGGAGTCCAGCAGTGTGTTTTAACCAGCCGGGGGAAGGGGAATTGAGCTCTCACTCCTCGGGCTAGAGAGAACAGGAGGCCAAAGGAAAATGAAAGGTAGCATCCTGAGTGCAGAGAAAACCAGAGTTGTGGAGAACATTTATTCCAAGTTAAAGAAAAATGAATGAAAAGTTTGGCTGAAGCACTGACTCTGAGAAATATTTATAGAACTCTGTAGACATCTCCATTTTCTTGTTTACATTTGTCTACAAAGAGTTTGTGTAGCACACATGTAGATTAATTCAATTGTTTAATAAACATGCATTGAGTGGTTACTCTGAGGAGGAATATAACATAGGGATTGAACTTTCAGATTCGGTGGCCAGGTGTCTTAGCTTCAAATCCCAGCTCTAACCCTTAACAGTCCTGTAACCTCAGGCAAGTTTGTTCACATCCCTTCTTCAGAGTGCTCATCTATAGAATGGTGGTAATACAATACCCACGGTATATATACTGCATCCATCAACATTGTTCGTTTTTCAATTAACTGCAAAAATCAAGAGTAAAATGGGGCATAGAGCTACATTAATTACAGGAAAGCTTTCATTTATTGAAGGGATTTGCAGCTGTGCGTCTGATATTTATCTGATTCACTGCTCAAATTTTAAATCTCCACTCCATAGTAGATCTTCTTTGACATTTTGGTTAAAACTTGGTGACCACTGAGAGGTTTATTGGAAGCAATAATAAGAGAACAAAAAGAGAAAACAACATTGTACTTTTTACCCAAGGCTTTTGTCTTAACAAGCAGAATTGGCCCTCTTGGTTATGGAGGAGGCCTTTGATCTAAAGTAGGCCAAATGTCATTATTTCTGATTAACACAACTTTATTTCCCAATAGAACAATAAGAATTCTTGGTATGTTGCTTTGTTACAATTAGAAAAAGATTGAGTATCTGATTTTGCCTGCTATGATCACTAGAATATTGTTTTTCTTCCGAATACTTTTGTAATGAGGAATAAAGTTTAAATATTTTTCACATATGACTGAAGGGATCTATTCTAGCCAAAATTTGGTGGAGATAAACAGTATTGTTTCCACACAATTCTTTTCAATTTTAATAGTTTATGGGCAATGGGATGTAAAGTGGGTTGGGTTGGTTACACACCTACACGCCTGCTTCATTGAGATGCTGCATGTAGGTGCACAGGGCTGATTAAGTGGCATCATCTGAAGCAGAATGCAATCTCATTTCTAAGGGAAATGGCACCAAAGTGGTGGAAGGTTATTTCACTACCCAAAGGCCTGCTGGTAAGTGGAAGATTGTCATGGTTCACCATTAAAAAGTTTGGGGTGGCGGGGGGTGTGGTTTAGAACAAGCTAGGAGCAAGCCACTAACCTCACCCTATGTTGTGTACTCTATTTGATGTTGGAGTGGCAGAGATGTCTTGCTGTTCCTAAATCTGTATTGTCCTTCATTCTTGAATTTTTGTTGCCCACATTGCCACCCAAAATACATTTCCCATTGGCCACTTTGCAGTAGACAGCATCTATGTTCTGAGCAATGGGACAAAAGCAGATTTGGTGACGGTTAGCTTGTTGGAAGTACTTTTAAGTGAGGTTTGTCCTTGTTTTTCTTTCCTGCTAAATGGAATGTAAACAAAAGGGTTGGGACTGGAAAAGCCATCTTGAATCATCAGGATCACCACCCATAGAGCTGCTGTGCAACTTAGAAGGTTCCCCCTCCCCATGAAACTTGGGATCCAGGCAAACCCTTTGTGTGAATTTTAAAAGCTCTCCTCCCACCCTTCCTCCAGGCCAACTCAACCAGTGACCCAGGTTGCCTGATACACAGAGCCTGGGCTTAATTTCAGTCCCTGCTTCAGCTGGGCCCTGGCAGCACTCTTGAGGTCACACAGGACACAGCAACAAGACAGATGGCTCCCAGGCCTCTGGTCACCATGGAGTTCTATACTAGTCAGCTCTGGTCCATCTACTTGGATTTTTATTTGAGAAAATAACTGTCTCATTTAAGCCACTGCTATGGTCGTCAGTCTTAACATAGAAAGCTCATTTGCAACATACTGAAAGCCCTGGATTTTTACTCTTGGCTTCGATTCATAACTCTTCTTCCCCACCCAACCCCCAACTAGATCACATTGCTTTTATGAGTACCTCATCGGTCAGTCAAAGTGAATACCACCAGTCATCCTCTGCTCTGCATTCTGTGATTTCTTTCTTTCCTCCACTAGGACCAGAGCCTCCACCAGCTTGGGCTTCATTCAAGTTTTCATGCTGACCCCATTTGACTTAAAGACCATCTGCTCACGAGCAGTTTCACTTGTGTTTCTGGACAGTAATACCAGGAATGACCCACTGAATTTAGATGGCAATGCTCTCTGTTGTATTTCTTAACAGACAGGAACTCATGCTTGAGGACTGGTAGGGTCATAAATTCCACATGATGGTGAGATTATGTCCCGAAAAAGCAAACATCATTTTGTAGCATCTCTTTACCTTCAAAATTTTGGAAAATGATCCAAAGTAGAAATATTTTTAAAGATAATTTCTATTATACGATCTCTTAATACCTGTAAGTGCACATATTTCTGTATTCTGTAGATGTGGAAACAGACAAGGAGCAATGAAATGGCATGTCATGATTACACAGCTAGTTAGTGGAGCTGAACCTAACATCCAGATCTTTAAGATTATGTTTTCTTATTTACTCACATAGTTTCACACTCCTGTTATGCCCTGAAACTATCTTTGTAGCTCCATTTGAATCCAGAAGTGCCAACACTACCCACAAGCAGTCTCCTTTTTGACAATACAATGTGCCAAGTTGAGTGTGTTTTGATCTTGGCAGCAGACCTCCTGATTATCTCCACTACTGCCAACAGCTCCCAGACCTCTATCCTTCTTCCTAATTGGCCCCCCGCCCCCAGGGCGTTGGCTATCATTCTCTTTCATAAAGCTTACATCACTTGGTAAAGAACATTCGCAAGATTTAATTTGCTTGATCAACCAAACTACATTGTAAACCCATCTTTGATTTTGACTGAATTGACTGTCTTGAATCTCACAAATTACCAAGTAAAGGACAAATACAGTATATTCTTTAAAAACAGCTGTGCAGTTTTGATGTCTGGATTTAGGCTTAAGTTCATGGAATATATGGCCCTTGAAGAGTCATATTCGTTTATCTTTTGGAAGGCTCCCAAAATGTTTTAGTCTTGCACATAAGTATTCGTTGTTCTATGCTATTTGTGATACTATTGATTTACCTATTCTTAACGTTCCATTCACTATCTTCTATGCAATAAGTTGTATTTTTACATTGGAGGAAAAAAAACCAGAGCCATCAGCACTCACCAGTCTCATTCAGCACTTAAGACCAATTGGCCTCAGATAATGTGAATCTTCTTTCTTGATGAAAACAGGTGGCACGTATTCCTTTAAAGCTCATGCAAATGTTTTTGCTCTCCAACTGATTTTATTTCTAGCATTACTGAGTTCCATGTTTTAAAAAATCTAGCATTGGGCTAAAATGTGTCATTTGGAAAAATCAGTTTAAACCACTGAAGACTGAGCCATCTCCAAGTAGTGTCTATGTAAACAGAAAAACAGCCATGACTCTTAAAGACAGTAATGGAATATGACTTTGTAGCCTTGACTGGGACTGACACCGGGCTCTGCAAAAGTTGTAGTACTAGTAAATGTTTTTAGTAGTTTCATTCATGCATTACTCAAGAAGTTAGGGGGCAAAAGAAAACCAGTAGCATCAATCAGACTGCTACTAATGCCAATCAGACTGCACATTAAGGCTGTTTAAACTAGGCCTGATATGATTGACTCCTCCTCAGTCTTGCTCACAAGGACTTCAAGCACATGTCCCAAATGGTCTCTCTTCTGAAGAGATGCAGCTGCTGTGGAGTTTTGAGTGCCTTACCTCTCCTCATGTCTCACAAACCATCAGTTGTGAATGAACTGGCAAAGCCAAAGAAGCTTTGGGAGATTTTTTTTTAATGTACAGGTTTCTAAACATATGCAAACTCATATAATATTCAGGTATAAGTGGCATTATTATTGGCCTCAATTTTTCCTCCTATTTTATGTCTTAGGCAATAATTCACTTCCATCCGGTAAGACGTTCCCAACCTCCAATCCGAATTTGGAGCCCCTGTGGAGATGCTTCCCTGGCCTGTACTCTTCTGTTCTGTTAGATTAAGGGCCCTCTTTATTCATCCTTGTATTGGGAGTGTCTAGGAGAGTTCAAATTGGTTCTGGAATAAAAAAATGTGTGACTGTCCACTGTGGGAACTCTGAAAATGTGTTGTGGGTCCTTCTTTTGAAGGCCACTAAGTGAAAAGTTGAGACAATCCTACACCCATTTTACCATCTCTGAAAGGCAGACACAGCTTTCTATTATCCATCTCGAAGATGTCCGGGAGGAAGAGAATTGAAAAACTCTTTTCACATTTATTGCAGTTACCTCAAGAAGCACTGCACAGCTATTACTGAGCAAGTGATGTGAGTGGTGATGAAAGACCAGAATAAGGGCAGAGTGGGGCAGCATGTCCCTAAGGCAGCTGTTTGCTGACCCCTCAGATAGTAAACACACAACTGAAGAAAACCTACAAAAAGGGAGAAAAGTTTTTGGTGGTGTATGGAATAGAGCCCTCAAAAAAGAAATAAATACTTCAATTCAGCTTTACCACCTACATTAATAAGCACTACATCTTGGAAAAAATAGACTATAAAACTGGAAAATAATGGACAAAAAAGAAACAATATAAAAAATGTTCCTTGGAAATCTGCCTTTTCTTAAATAGTTCTTGTTCCAAAACGTTCTGTATAATTACTGTTAATTTGTCCTAATCATAATCCTCGAACCTGAAAAGTCACTAAAATTGTATTTTCCCATTCTTCCCTCACACTAATGTTAATACATAGATATGAAAGCAGACTCAAGGAAACCATGACTTATCTGTGAACATGAGACAGCTTTAAGCAAGAATATTGGCCCTGCTTTGTATTACAGCCACATGTTCCTACTTTTTCAACAACCTTGAAAAATAAATATTTGAACTACAATCTTCAATAAAGTCCCTCTACATTTGTTGTCAGTCTTAATCACCTTTTGCTTGTCTGTTTTTAGGTCTTAGATGTTGCACCTGGAGGTTCTAGCCTGCTTTATGATGTAGGTTTATATGCCCTTTAATTGAAAGCAAACCGCCTGAGATAATCCAGTGACAACAATGTTTCAAGGTCCACTTTCCGTTAAAAAGCAAATAGAAATATTAGGCTGTTCTCTAAAATGAAGAAAAACACTAAAAATACACTACAATCTTCCTTTATCAGAGATAAAAACCCCAGTCTAAAATGCTCTTTTGTGCGCTTTCTCCCCCCTGGATGGAGTGGGGGAGTCCAAGAGACTGCAGTTCTCAATGATTAATCTTTCCCCACTATATGATATTTCTCTGCTCAAAGAAAGACTTTAGCCATACAGTATGTTAAATATTTTGTTCATACTACTGTAATAACTATCAACTTTAACCCCAAGTTTCATTTAATATTGTTATTATTACTTGTTGAAAGCATTTCAGTAAAAAAACAAGTAAAACTGAATATGGAAGGAAGACAGAAACATAAACCTCATTCCTAAGCAATGTTTGCTATTTTTCTGTATAGATTAAAGTAAAATGACAGGAAGAAAAGGCAACATAAGAGGTATCTTTAAGACAATACAATTTCTATATAAGATGGCTTCATGTTTTTAAATAGCAATATGACAACTGATCAAAAAGGAAACAGCTGGTTAACATATGCTAGAGGCTCTACATGAACGTGTACAACGTGTGAATGGCTACCCTGGAGTTGTTACAGTGTACGGCTTGTGTGGCTGAACTAGAGTTGCATGTACCAATGAAAGTATTTTTTCAAAAAGGGGAGAAAGTTGCTGCTGATGGAAATGTTAGCAAAACAAATGGAAGGATTAAGAATGTACCCCACCGCCCAAATCAAAACTTAACAGTCTCCAAAAAACTACTGAGACATTTCAGTTAAATCAAAACTGTTACACTATGGGGAAAGAGACTAGAAATAGTTTTCCAAGTACCTAACAATGATTTTCAAACCGAGCAGGAAAAGCATTCAAGGTTAAAATAGTTAAATGTATACAATGGAGGAATACCTCTCTGAGAATACTATCTTCTACCCAAATGTCTGGTTTTAGAGAAAAACCAATTACCCTCCTTTTGGTTTAATAAAAGACACTAGACAAATGAGTTCCATTCTTAACATAACCAAGCAGCTCTTGCTAGCCAAATGTGCACTGCCTAGTAGGCAGAGAGGAGGGCCTCAACCATGGTTTTATTTTGACAAACATCATACAAAGGTACAGATGTACAAATCTGCCTAGTCTTTCATAGAGCTACTGCTCTGCAATTATAGCAGTTGGACCAGTTCTCCTGTGTGTGTCATTAACAATTTTTCTAACTGGGTACAAGCAACCCAATATAGACTAAAAACAAAAAGCAAGGTCTCCTTTATAATTTGGTCATGTTAATATTCAACATAAGACAGCATGTTACTACGCAAATCATTCAAACTAAATGATTTTAGTTTGGCAGATATCTAAACACTGTGGTCTTAAGAACAAGGAATTTAACGGTAGTGCAAACCTATCTGTGCACTGTCCTCAAAACAGAACAGACCCATCTTTTCATAAAAGTCACTGGAATGTTTTTTTGGGGGAAAGCAGGTTCAAAATAAGAGAGTATTGATACAGTTAGAGTGAATATGCCTATCTCCTACTTCAGCCCTTTCCCACCAGGGTGTAAAAAGTGAATAAAGACAGCAACATTTTTTAAAAAGTTATATTAAAAAAATATGTTGTTTATAAACAATTTTAATACTACAAAGTAGTATTTCAATACAAAGCAGTTCAAATATTAACTGTTCTTTAAACTGTTAAACTTTATTATAAATTAAAATTTCTTTACAAAAAAATTGCACATAATATTTGACCACTCTTAGGTTCTGATGCACTGGCATTTGCAATAGTTTCTTTAATCTTCAAGTTAAACAGTCTCGGCAAGGAGTCCAGAACGTAGAAAGGGCAATAAACAACCCTCTTAGAGCATTCAAGTGCAACTAGCAGACTTGTGGCCATGGATGGCAGTTACACTTTCCTTAAGGTGGACTGCTTAAGTTTAAATCCTGAAATGAAGAATCTCAAAAGGTTTAAAGAGGAAGAACTAAAAGGGACTGCCTGCATTTTACTGTAAACTCAGCCCTAGAAATTAAATCCCAAACAAGAATCTCTCAGGCATCAGAGTGTCAAGTGAATCAGGACTAGCAAAACATAAAGGGGGAAAAGTAAAAAATAAAAACAAAAACAAAGCAAAATTAAATATATGTCAGTCACTTTGAGGAACTATACTTACGTACATGATGTTATGAGAATCTGGCAGGGCCTAGAGGCAGACCAAACACGAAGTTCATTTATCCAGCCGAAGAGGGTCATGTTCATTGCTTCCGATTTTGAGGATAGGATATCGTAGGGGACTTGATATGATCAGTAATGCTTGTCTGTATTACACAGACCTTAGCCAGGGATCAGCCTAATCTTGAAGGATCATTCAGATAATTTTGGCAATTATTTTAAGGACTTAGAACTGACTGTGCACCCAGTGTTCAGTGATTCTTGCTTTCTGTTTTGTTAACTGTTTAAATTTAAGAGCTCATTTAGGCTGACTCCAATCTCTTGGCACTTGGAAACTAGTTTTCTCAGGTTATCTGTTTTACCTCCTTCTGAAGCTTCAAACAACAGTTGCTGTAAAAGACAGGGAAGCACAGAAGTAAGACTTAGCTATATTCTGAGCATTACCACATCAATGGATATGGCACATGCAGAAAATTCATAGGAAAACTTCAAGATAAAATAAAAGATAAAAAGTATTACATCTTTCCACAGTGATGCACAAAGAGGTAACTTCTGTAAGGCTCTCTGATATAAACGGTGGACCTATAAGATAGATATACATACAATTCCATCAGAAAACGTGATGAAAAACACCTTTATAATACTATTTGAATAATACTTCATAATGTGATAACATTTAAGATGAAATGGTTACACTGGGTTTGGGAGTTCCCAAACATTTAGAGGGCTCTTGGAATGTTAACTTCTATGCTTCATTCCTTTTAAATTGGGAAGTCAACAAAAGGGGCAGAGTAGCTTAAAAAACATGACCCATCTGATAGTCAATCATGGCTTACCTCTCTTTGTCCCTTTAAAACAATCTCAGCAGCAATGGCTCTAAGAAAAAAAAAAAGAATATAGAAAAGGGAAAATAATTTTATATTTCTTTGAACAAAATGAGATACTACCACTGGCAGAATACTGACTGTGGGAATCTGAGTACAAAACTTCCTGAAAGTAACAGGCTAAACTTCCAAGGAGGGTAACCTATAGTGAAAAGAAAAATTCAACAATTTTTATCAACTTTACAAGAATAAAGCAGACCAGTGTTTTGAACATAGATAACGTTCAAGAAAAATATTCATCATAATTACTAGTAAAAAATACCTGGCACTATCACCTTTAAAAGAAAGAACGTCATACTATAAATGGGAGAAATCCCTGAATTTCAAAAGGGATGGTCTTGAGATTTGTGTGTTTGATAACACTATCGTTATCTAAATGTTCTCCCTGAAGACAACTCTATCCATTTTGCTTTTAAAAGCAATTGTTAATGAATACTCCCCCTCACTCAGTATAAAACCTCAGCAAGTGTCAAAAACAAATCTAAATCAAAGATCTCTCCAGGAAAACAAACAAACAAAATAAGAGATGGCATGTAAAATTTACCTGTCTGGAGCAAAACTTACAAATAAAAGCAATAGCTATAAAAATATGTACATGATTGTTGCATTACATTTTCCAGGTGGCCAGGCATGTTGGGATATTATATGTAAACATCTTGGCTTGAAGTTTCAGAATCTGAACATTGCTTTCTTCCCATTCATGATGAAGTAGCCTGCAAAGTATATTCAGGAAAATGAGCAAAGCATTGCAAGTATAGGGAACCCCAAATGTACTCTATGAACAGAATGTTTGATGAGGTACCATCTCTGGTCAATTAAATCCATCAAGGCTATTCAGCAAGTATTTGTAGAATGCCTCTTACAAAAATTAGCCTGAGACAGGAACATGCCAACTAGCAAGAGATCCAGTCAAGACTCACGCCATCTTCAACAAACTAAAATAAGGCCCATGCAGTCCTACAGAACACTAAAGCATTCTCTCCAAATTATACTCCATGTGTCTTCTCCCCCAAATTTTCTAAAATGACTTGATACATTAGCAAGTTTCTGGTATTTTTCTCTCCTTATTAAACAAGTATAATTTAATCATGAATGTTTCCTAATATAAAATGTAAGTACAGTAACTAATTATTAAGTTCTCTATTCTGAAAAAAAGGACAAGGAAATAAGTATCAAAACAAAGTGGAGCTTTACCAGAAGAATGCCTAGCATATTAACAGAAACTAGTCAAAAACAACCACATTTTCTACTTCACATGTGTTATCAAGATAACATTCCATAATACAAATTTCTGTAATTAGTTTCCGTAGATTAGTATGCTAAGAATTTTTATTCTAAAACTCTATGGCTATTTTTGTCAAAGCCTTAGGCCTTTAAATGTTTTCCAATCTCTTATACCATTCTCCCACATACAAGCTAAGTGGAATGTAAATACTTTGAAACAAAAAGGGAGATTTGATAAATATTTTAGGTACCTTATAATCAATCCATAAAACAAACTTAGAAACCTAAGACACAACTGATGCAGTGAGAAATACTGCACAATGAGAAGCCAAAGTATTAGCATGTAGGGTAACTTTGGAATTAGCAAAATTCTTGGGCATAGCAATGGGTTTCCTCTATGGAGAAACTACAGAGAAATGCTCAAAAATCTCTTAGCTGAATGTATGAAATCCCTAGATAAATGTTTCTCAATTGTGATTTGAGGGCTCAAGTTCAGGAATCTCCATTTGATTCCTGATGCATGCTAATATTTGAGATCAATTGACCTACCTGGAAATAAGTCAGTAAAACCAAAGTATCGTTGGCTACTATCTCTGCAACACTAAAAATCTCATTTGCCATGTAAAACACTTAGTGCTTATGATATTCAATAGGTGTGCTAAGAACAGATGGTATGTGCTTAGGAAACACAGATAAACTTTACTGAATTATATGCCCCCTTGTAACCTGCAAAGTTTTCTGATAGAACCAGGTTTTTATACTGACTTTTACATGAGTAGCAATCCACTGTTTAACAACTCTAAAATTGAAGTTTTATATATCAATGAAGTAGTGGTGAAAGAACAGACTGTTCTTACCACACTTAAGAATAATCTTGTATGAAAAGCTTATAATATTGGGCTGAATAACCGAAAAAAATTATTTTTTCTTACCTCAGTGCAAGTCCGGAATTAGTTGGCATAATTGTGCAAAACCGTTCCAAGGTTTTGGAATGCTGGGTCTTAGGAACACAACTCAAATAAAAGTAAATAACCTGAAAACATTGAGGGGAAAGGAAAAATAAATGCAACAAGATGTGAAATCCAATTACCTATGTGTTTCAATGAGAAAGCCAACATGGTCTTTAAGATATGAATGTATAAATTATAATAATGCATGAGGCTATGAGTTATAGTTCCTACCATTTATTTTATTAGTGATTTTCCAAATATGAATTAGGAAATATGGTCTAGTGATGACAGCCATGGACTGAGAACACTGACAAGAAGCCAGAAGTCCGGGTTTTCATTCCTGAGTCTACCTTTACTTGCTGTATAGCTGGGCAAGTCATAGGGCTAATAATACCTGCCACATCTTGCTCATGGAATGCCCGTGTGTAAATGACTTAATGTCCATAAAGTGCTTTGAGATCCTGGGATAAAGAACTGCATAGAAGTACAAAGCATAATAACTGGTTATCCTGATTAGCAATAAAATCAGCCTACCAAAAAACAAAAACATGTATGTTTTAGTTTACATTTGAGCTTTTAGTCTATATTAGCCTACACTGTGCTGAATGAAAGGAGTCTCTGAAAGTTTTTTGAAGAACACCTTCCATTGCCTCTAAGAAGATAATCTTATAAATATATCATTAGTCAGATTCTACTGTTAAAATTCTAAGTAGCATCTGATTTCAGCTTTTCTTATGTCCAATTGCCTTGACAAAATTCACCAAAAAGAGCAGCTACACTGTGTTAACTCCACTCTTATTTACTGTGAAATTACAAAATTTTTCATTCACTAAAATTCCAGCAAAACATTACAGTTATAATTAGAGTTATTTCTTTTGGTCATTCTTCTTTAACATGTATTAAACCTTAACATCTCTTCTACTTTGCTTCAATGTTAAATTTTCTTAAATATACCATAACTAATATGTACATTTTATCTTAACTGAACTTTAAAGGGATCTTCCTAGGATTGAAAGAGATAAGTAGTGAATGAACATGATCAAGAATAACAGTAGCACAGAACTACACATGTGAAAATTACATCTCATGAACCAATGTCACCCAATAAATTTAATTAAGAAAAGAGGTAATAGTAAATGCTAGGAAAGGGATCCTAGGAAAAGCTCTTGATATAAAACAGAAGCTTTGTTGTTATTTTTAAATCCTTCCTTTGGTGCAAGCATCTACAAAAAAAAAAGTTTTAAGTTCTTACCCTATTATGAAATTCATAGTTGGACCAGTAATCAGCACTGCTAAAAGGAATGGGATATCGGGCAGGAACTGTAACCAAACATCTATTCACTAAATCAGTAAACAATCTGAATTCTTGAACTTTGTTCCTGGATCCAGCAGCTCTATTATTGGCAAAGACAAGATAACTGCCAAAAGAAAAATATTATCATTTAAAATAATTAGACTAGTAATTATCTCACTCAGAAAGACGATCACCCCTTTACCCACCATATCCCCTTATTCCAAATACCATTCTTATTAAGAGGAACTAAACTTACTCCATCCAAATCTTCTGCACTATATCAGATCTCATGGCCACCCCTAATGCTGCCTCATATGCCTCCACTGTCTCTTTAATACTTGATTGAAGAGGATGACAAAGGCTGTTTAAAAAATGAAGGAAAACATTGTATGTCTACAGCTCAATTCTATTAGGTAAAGGAATGACAAAGTATATTTTAAACATTACAAGATATTATTACAATGGAATCCTTCTTTTGATCTTTCTCCTTTAATAATGTATAAACCTTAGCATCCCTTCAATTTTGCTTTAATAACTTTAACATGAGGTTGATTTTTAACACAGTGTAATTCAGTATATGATAAATAATAAATGCAAGCCTAGTATGCAACATGTCTCTCTACAGCAGATAATGTCTCACCAGTAAATCAGCCACAAATAAGGAACTTGGTGGTTAAACATTTCGTCATCAAAATTCCCTTTACATAAACGGGCTGGAATGTCAAGTGGTCCAGGGATATTTAAGAGATACCTGGGGGGAAAAAAACTTTGAAATTATGCCTATGCACACATGAACTACTAATCTTTAAAAAAAATCCTCATTTTCAACTTAAATTTCCTTGAAATATTTTTATAAGGTAATAAGATTTTATTTTTACATGTATACCATACCGCTTTGGTCACATTTCTAGCATCACATATTTATTATTTATTACTTTATACCTACAGGAGTAACTCTTTTCCTAAAATAAATTTTTCAGTTTATTCCCCAAATTAAACAAACGATTATAATCTAATTAAAAACAGTAAATAACAAATGAGACTACCAAATACATAAAATTTCCCAACAAAATCTGTGCTTTCTTGCAAAAAAAGTCTTTAAGTTACAAAACTTAATTATCTAAAAACAACCTCTCTCCCACATACAAACACATACGTACCATTATAGATGTGACATCATATATTTTGTAACATATAGGCCCATAAGGCAATTGTTAAGAAGAGGTCCAAGATCAATTAAGATCAAATGGCCCCCTCTTGAAAAGCCACAATACATGTTAAAATAGTAAAGGCTCTAAAAAGTCTATTAGTAATCTATTTGACTTTGACTAATTCAAACCTCCCCCAGCCCAATATATGTAAATTTGTGTATATAATATATACCACCATCTCCAGGAACCATATTTAGATCTAACTAATTTTATTTATTTATGTTTGTTTGTTTGTTTATGAATGGAGGGAGAAAGAAAAGGAGAGAAACATTGATGTGTGGCAGATACATCAATCGGTTGCCTCTCACATGCTCCCAACTAGGGGCCCAGTCCACAACCCAGGCATGTATCCTGACAGGGGAATCAAACTGACAACCCTTGGGTTAGCAAGCAGGCACTCAATCCACTGAGCCACACCAGCCAGGGCAGTAATCATGTTTTTAAAGGAAATACATTGATCTCAACAAGGACACACTAGTGTAACTACTTACCTTGGATTTAAAAATTATTTTAATGAGCTAAGCTATAACAGATTAGAGAGGCTGTATGGGGGCTCTGGGGTGAGGATGCGGGAAGAACTATAAAGGAAAAATGGGACATCTAAGAGTCAGGTTATCACTCCAACTTGACCATAACTAGCTATATTACCATGAGTTAATCACTTACCTTCTAAGGGCAAGCAGTTTTTTCAGCTGAAAACCAACAAGAGATAACTTTATATCTAATCTATCCCTAGGCTAACTTCAGTAAAGTGAATGAAATTCCCAGGTTAACTGTTATAGTTATCCACTAATTTTCAAATTGATTTGAAATACATGAAAATTACCCCATCTAGCTCTTTGTCTTTATACTAAATGTTATATAGAAAATAATAAAATCAAACTCTAGGTAAATATTAAGAGTTCTACCTATTTGCTTTATAATTTCTACTCATGAAATTAAAAAATATCCCTGGCTGGTGTGGTTCAGCGGCTGACTGCCAGCCTACAAATCAAAGGCTCACCAGTTCGATTCCCAGTCTAGGGCACATGCCTGGGTTGCAGGACAGATCCCCAGTGGCGGGGCACACGAGAGGCAACCACACATTAATGTTTTTCTCCCTTTTTGTCCCGCCTTTCCCCTCTCTAAATAAATAAATGAAATCTTTTAAAAAATAAGATTTTGAATCTATAACAGTGCTGACTTCTATTAATAACTCTTTATATTAAACTTTATTATCAGTTAAGTATTACAATGCCCAAAACTATCTCACTGACTGCTGCTCTCCTAATATTAGACTCAAAAAAGATTTCTTAAATTAAAAGAAAGGCACACTCTGTGTAAATAAGGACTTCAGTATTATCTAAAAAAAAAAACTAAGCTCAGGATATCTTTTTCTTATAACTCTTAGTGAATTATAAATTATGACTACTCCCACAAAATAATAAAGATGAATGACTTAGTAAACAATGAGATTATTTGAAGACAAACCATTTTTAAATTTTTATTGACACATATTCTGCTTTCTAAGTTGACATTAAGACAATATGAAGATCTCTGATTGCTTAATACAGCAAAAACTGGTAGTAACATCTTTTAAGCTAAATCAATTATCTCTATGCACAAAGGGAGATCAAAACCAGCAAGCGTGTAAAAAGTTTCATTTAGCTTTGGATTTATCCTGTGCCGCACTTTAAGATGTTTAAGCAATCTAATTTAAACAGGAAGAAAGTCAGCATGGGAAAGCTGAAAGATATCTAAATTCCTTATAGAATAGTTTAATTCTCTATTAATTTGAATTTTAAATTATTCTTTTGTAATTTATTCTAAGCTATTAATGTACTGGGTTGGCAAAAAATTTCGTTGTTTTTTTTTTTTCCTGTAAGATGCTTCTCATAGTGCTTCGTTGTCTTTAGTATCATCTGAAACAATTTTGTTAGATTGGGACAGCTGTCATACCAGTGTGCATTTAAAAAAAAAAAAAAATGCAGGCCCTGGCTTGTGTGGCTCAATGGATTGAGTGTCAGCCTGAGAATCAAAGGGTGCTAATTCAATTCCCAGTCAGGACACATGCCTGGGTTGTGGGCTGGGTCCCCAGTGAGGGGTAAGCGAGAGGCAAACACACATTAGTGTTTCTCAACCTCTCTTTCTCCCTCCCTTTCTCTATCTAAAAATAAATAAGTACAATCTTAAGAAAATGCAACTGAGATCACAGGTCAAGATGAAGGTGTATATAGACATGGTTCGCTTCCCTGAACAAGCACAAAATTACAACTAAACTACAGACCAATGATCACTCAGAACCCTCAGAAACCGAGTTGAATGGAAATCCAACAACTAGGAAACTAAAGAAACCACATCAGTCCAGAAGGGTAGGAGATGCAGATGCAGAAATAGGGAACAGGCAGGTTCCACACCCAAGTATGGTAGATAAAATTCAGGAGGGGTATCTCAGGAGTGAGGGATCCCAGCTCCATCCCAGGCCCCCCAGCACAGGATACCAGTACCAGGAAGGTAAGCCCCCATAACTTCTGGCTGTAACCCACCTTTAACCCAGGTGGTAAAAAAAAAAAAATACAGAACTCCCTGGCAGTTCCTCCTAAAGGACCATCAACAAACTTACACAGATGCACTCTCTCTCCAGCACTGCTGGGATAGCAGTTTAAAAAGACACCAGTAGCATATGGGGAGGAACTGAAATGTCTGGCATTAGGGCAAGAGCTGGGGTATAACTCTCTCTCAGACAGAAAAGTGGGCAGAGGTCATTGTGCCTTTTCTGAGCCCTTGCCCCACACAGCCACAGAACCAGCAAGTGGGAGCCATATCTGAGACTCCATCAAACTCACTTACACTGTTTGCTGCACCCTAGTGTTTACCTGAGGCTCCACCCCACCCAACATAAAGGCCTACCCCCAGCCCCAAACCTCTGGCTAAGTGGCCCCAGGCCAGGCACTAGCAGCCAGCGTTGGATCACAATTTGGCTCCACCTGTGAATCTCTAAGCCCAGAGCAAGTAGCAGCCATCTGTAGACTGCTCTGTAGCTCATGCAGGGTGGCCCCAGGCAGAACACAGGTGGTGGGTGACTGTGACCTTCACCACCTGGGAAACACCAGAGCCTGTGCACCCAGTGGACAGCTACAGACCACGACAGAACACCATCACCCTGCCCTTGCACACGCACAGCTGATCCTCCACAGAGGGCAGAGGGTGGTGGTCAATGGTCACAGATAGTTCTTGGAGCTGACTGGCCTGGGTAAGTCCCTCCCATCAACCTACCAACACCAACCAAGGCTCAACTACAAGAGGAGGGTTACTCAGCCCACAGGAGGAGCATACCTAGAGTACTCAGCTTGGGTGATAGGGAGGGCTGTGACACTGGATCCCATAGGCCATGCTACCAAGCAAGCAGTCACAGAGGCTCTAATACAGAGACACAAACACAGGGTGAGAGAAAATGAGAAAACAAAGAAACATGACTCAAATGAAAGATCAGATCAAAACTCAAGAAAAAGAACTAAACAAAATGGAGATAAGTAATCTATCAGATGCAGAGTTCAAAACACTGGTTATTAGGATGCTCAAGGAACTCAGTACTCCAACAGCATTAAAAAGGGCCAGACAGAAATTAAGGATATGCTAATGGAAATGAACAATTTACAGGGAATCAATCGTAAAATGAATGAAGCCAAAAATCAAAACAATGATATGAAACACAAGGGGGAGGGGGGGACAAGCAGAACAACAAAATGAAAAAATAACCTGGGGAAAAACAAGGAGAGTGTATGGAGCCTTTGAGACAACTTTAAGCAAACCAACATTTGCATCATAGGGGTGCCAGAAGAAGAGAAAAAGCAAGGAATTGGAAAATCTGTTTGAAAAATTAATGAAAGAAAACTTCCCTGATTTGGTGATAAAAAGAGACTAGCAAGTTCAGAAAGCACAGAGAGTCCCAAACAAGATGGATCTAAACAGGTCCATACCAAAACACATTGTAATTAAATGCTAAAGGTTAAAGGTAAAGAGAGAAAGCTGAAAGCAGCAAGAGAGAAGCAGTTAGTTACCTACAGAGGAGTTCTCATAAGGCTGTCAGCCAATTTCTCAAAAGAAACTTTGCAGGCTAAAGGGGATTGGCAACAAGTATTCAAAGTGATAAAAGCAGGGATTTAAAGCCAAGATTGCTCAACCCAGCAAAGATATCATTTAGAATCAAAGGGCAGATAAAGAACTTCCCAGACAAGAAAAAAACTAAAGGAATTCATCATCATGATTCAACAACTGATTTTAAAAAACAAACTAAGCAAACAAGACAGAGACAGAATCATGGATATGGAGAGTATTTTGATGATTACTAGATGGGAGGAGGGTTTGGGGAAATGGGTGAAGAGGTGAGGGGATTAAGAAGTATAAACTGGTAGTCACAGAATAGCCATGGAGATGTAAAGTACATCACAGGAAGTAAAGTAACCAAAGAACTTACACGCATGGCCCAAGGACATGAACAAATGTCAGGGGGATTGTCTGAGGGAGGAGGGCTCTGGGTGGGTGGAACAAAGGGAGAAAATTGGGACAACTGTAATAGCACAATTGATAAAATATTTTCTTAAAAAATGCAACTGAAATGCAAGAAAAGATTTGTGCAGTGAATGGAAAAGGTGCTGTGACTGACTTAACATGTCAAAAGTAGTTTGTGAAGTTTCATGCTAGAGATTTCTCATTGGACGCTACTCCAGGGTCAGGTAGACCAGTTGAATTTGACAGTGATCAAATTGAGACATTAACTGAGAACAATCAGCATTATACCTCGTTGGATAGATAGCCAGCATACTCAAAATATCCAAATCAATAAAGTTATTCATGAAAATAAAAAATGTGTCTTTTATCTATAAGCCAATCCAATAGTTATGGCACAGCATAAACAATTTCAGAAAGAATACTGAAATCACTGTCAATGAACTGGCTACCATAAGAAGACAGATGTAAAGACTCAAGTCAAGGAAAGAATTGTGGCCCAAAACTTTTTTGCCAAATCTCCAATTAAATTGCCATGCTCACTAAATACTCTACAGTGAATGGATCGGCAACTTAACAAAATGTGGGTTGTTTTAGAAGTATGTTTTTACATAATATGTCTATACTGGGTATAGATGGAAGGAGCACCTAAGAAAAGAAAAATACTTGCAAGCATTACATTTGCATATATAAAACCAAGATTTTATCTTCTCTTATCAGTTTCTCTTATAAGAAACATTTTAGGAGCTATTCAGCTTAGGCCTTCCTTCTCTCTGTTCTTCCTCACATAAAATTACAGAATGTGTCATGGTAAAAAAAGTCTCCTCTGGATGCTCCTCAGGATCAACAAACTACACCTGTCTTTGTAAATAAGGTTTTAGTAGAATACAGCCATACCCATTCATTTCTATATTGTCTGTGGCCACTTTCTTACTACAACAGCATAGTTAACTAGTAGTGACAAACCATTTATGGCTTGCAAGCCTAAAATATTTACTATCTGGCTCTTAAGAAAAAAGTTTTCTGATCACCACAGAGATAAGGAAGAAGAAGGGGAAAGAACTTTAAACAAAAATAATTCTTCATGATCTGTTGTGACCTACCACTGTTGTTAGAAAAAGAACTGAGCAAAACAAAAGCAGCAAATACAGAGCTCTATTGAGTTACTGAGAAAAGAATCCTATAAAATTTCTTACTCAACATTTCAGAGGTTAGAGCAGTTCTCTTTAGAATTAAAAAAAGTATAAGGCAAATTATTTACATTCACTTTTGATCAGTCAAATAACTTAAAACTCATTTAAAAAAAAATCACTATAGTCCCAGGATAATCCATTGCCATATTATTATGTGCTAAAATTAACAATAACATTAAGTTAAAAACAGAATGAGTCACCACGGTGTTAATATAAGCCTTCATTAGTGTCTTTAATCCAAATAATATAAAGCATTTTAGATCTTTCCATTTCTATTAAATTCTATTGCCTAAGAGGGTATTCAAGTGTTTTTTAAACATCAGTCTAAACTGTAGTCAATCCACAAAAGAAAATTTAAAATCTTTCCACTGAACTATACTATCTCATTCTTCTGCAAACCAAAAGTGCTACAAACTTACCGAAACAGATCCAAGTTACTATACTTCTCAAACCCAGGTTTAAAGAAGGATGCAATAAATTTTCGCAAAAATGGAAGAAGATTATCCCCTTGATTCTATTTTAAAAAGAGGAAGAACACATATTAGGCTTATAATGTTTAATTAAAATCTTTCAAGGGAGGAAAAACCCCTAAAAAAAACTTCACTGATTAGATCTCTTAAGTAGGTGGGGATAAAGATAACTTCTATACTCTGATATCCAAATTAAATTCAACTAACCATTAAACAGCTGGACACTCAATATACCACAATCTCAAGTTGCAGCCAATTACTTATTAAACTTCTATTATATGTTTCACACTGTGCTAGGTGCTGGAGCGCTGATATGAGTAAGACATGATCCTTGCTCTCAAGGAATTCTTTATAGTATATAAAGCAGCTATAAACAAAATTACAAAGCAATTTAATAAGTGTAATGGTAAAACTATGTACAGGGTATTATATAGGAGAGAGAGAAGGAATATCTAACATAGTGTGCAAAGGGCACAAGAACCAGAAAAGCTCCTGGAAAGGATGCCTGAAACATCTTAAGAAACTGTGAAACATAAAAACATATTTAAATATTTAAGTCATTTCATTTTTACCTGCAAGATGAAGAACTTGCATGTATGATAAAAAATCTCTGCATTTTGAGGATTTTTTTCAAATGCAGTAAGCCACACTGCCCTGGCTTTGTCGTGCTGATTTGTTTGCAAATATAAAGCAATAAGGGCTTCCAACAACTGGCAGTTCATGGGACAAGATTCCAACAAACATTTACAAAGTTCTATTGCAGCCTCATACCTTAACAAGAAAAAAAACATGTCTATGTATTTTAAAAATCAACTTTTAATATAAGGTTAACTGCATGTCAATTAAGTTTTACCTTTCTAGCAGCTGGTGCAGAGCAATCATGTTTGTGTAAAGCGGAACACAGACCTCTACTCTTTCCTCAACAGTAAAGCTCTCGTCTGTGCAAGCTTTCACTGCATCTATTCAAAAATATCACAATAACATGAATCAAACATAAAATGAATTATCTGACTGTTATTTAAACTCTAAAAAACCAATAGGAGAAGATGGCCTATCATCCCTTACCTTGACCATCATTTTGTATTGAACTGATGGTTTTTACCCAAACTCCTAAAATTCAATCTCTTACTCTCTCTTTCCTGCTGAAAATAAAACCACCCAATATAACAAGTGCCCATGCATTTATCCTAAATTCCTTAAAACTGATCTAAAACAAAATCAAATAATTAATTACCTTTTCATCTTTCTCAGATGCACTTTAAAAAAGGCCTTGACTGCTATCATACGGCCATTTAAATGTCTGCCCCTAAACTAGATCCTTTCCTTACTTCTTCAAAATACACTTCTCCGTTGTAAAGAATCCTTTTTGATAGGACAGGAGACTTCTTAGAGAATGGTACCACATTTTACTTCACACAACTGTCACTATTTCCTCCTTTGCCCAATGGCAGTATGACTCCCAGATTTGCACAAGTTTAAAAGTGAATGCCATTCTGAAACTGCACATTAGAAGTTCACTTATAGGATCATAATTACACAAGCCGAAAAGCCTACCTCTACATTCATTTTAATTGATTAGCATTTGATAATGTTATTCCTCTTCTTTTTAATTTCTCCTTGTCTCTGCTTCTAAGAGACTGTTTACATTTCCTCTTGGTCTCATTTACTGACTCTATTCTCCCTCTTACCCCTTACTGCTGTACTTTTAAATCTCCATTTCCTCAGAGGAAACATCTCACAGCTTCAACTACTGAATAATTTACTGCAAGAGCACATTAAAAACTGTAAAGCAATTTGTAATACAGTAATTTCTATGTAATTAACTTTCAAATCCATTTCTCTATCCATAATTGTCCACTTATGGTCCACTTCCTTATTTCCTTCTGCTAAAAGGCATTTTCAATTGGATGACCAATTACTATTCACAAATACCACTCCTACTACTGAAGTCAGTCTTCCAAATTTACCAGTTTTCTACTAATACAATCTCATGTAGAAGACCCTGAATTCATCTTTGACTATCTTCTCTTCTTCCCTGGCGTTTAATCTATCCCCTACATCTCTATGTGCTAACTTTAAATGTATCTAATAAATACTCTTTCCCAGGTTATGGCAATGAGTTTCTGGTTGGTTTTCTTCCCTGTAATTTCATTTCTCTTCAGCACACTTTTTTTCTTTCTTAAAGGACCTCTATTGTCATCAAGTCTATCACACTTACAGAGTTCTTGAAAACTTGGTATCATTCCATTTGGTAAAGTTAATTCCTACTATTCTCCAGCACAAAACTCTCGCTTTAATAAGGAAGGACTCTTCCTTCTAATTTCCCTTCAAATCCAATGTACTAATTCCTAACTACTTGTTGTTTCTTGTTTACTTAGCTCCTCTAACAGGAATGTACTTCTTCTCCTTCCTCTCTTCACTGGTTTATTCAATAAACATTTACTAAGCACTTAGCACACAGCCAGACATCATAAGCCAAAGGTAAGACAAGAGTCCTACCTTTGAAGAGGCCCACTATGTCACATCATAGTTGAGCTTCAAAATCCAGCTTCAAGTCCTAATTCTTCTATGAAGACTTCCTTGATCATGCCAACCTACAATAATCTCTTCCCTTTGGGTTTATGGCCTGTCCCATATAATTTTGTCAATCACAAATCCTAATCTCTTCTATAAGCATAGAATTTAGATTACATATTAAGATACACAGTAATCTAGACTCATTTGTTATTATGTCAAATGCACAGATTTTATCTTCTGACTAGGCTATGTAGTTCTTAGTAAGAAGGAATAGTCTTTATACCTTATATATATTCCATAGCAGATACATTATTTGGTATATAACAATAATCAGACTCACTGATAAATCAAATATTAATAACTTGAAAAAATAAAACATAATCTTTAGCTTTCACTTTGATGGACTGCTTCAAAAAAATAATTACTTGATTCTGTGATTCAATCAATTTGTTAAACCTATATAATTTACCTATCAAGCTGATATCCTTTGTCTTAATCAGAAAAACTAATTATGTAGCATATCACAGTTCCTAACATTTACAGGTGCCAATGCCCATCTTTTCTGATTCAATCTTTAATCTTTCAAACACTCATGTAATAAAGTATGAAACTACAACTGGCATATGTAAATCTGTTCCATTCAATAATAAACAACCATAATAAATAATTTAGAAACATTTATACTTACCTTCAAAAACTGCCAACAACATATCAGGATTAGTCTTTACATCTTGAACTGTTTGCCACGGCATTATGAACGGTTCTGTGTTAACAATTCTTGAAGGATTGGCATTTGATGGATCATAAAATCTTGAAGGGAGACTGTTGAATTCAATAAGATGTATGTAGGCCAGCCATGCCAAACATCGATCACTTGTTTTAAGGTACTCAGCTACTATTCCATCATTAGCCGATTTCAATGCATTCTAGGTAAATTTAAAAAAAATCTGAAAGTGTTTTTTAAAATACTCACTCCTATACCTAAGATTTAAATGTAAAGGCACTATATAATAATAAAACAGTTGTATTTTTTTGGAGTGGTTCTTAAACACCTAAGTTAAAACTTTGAAAATCACCAATTTTTTTAATCAAAAACTTTTTAGAGATATCAATACTAAATCAGCAATTTTTACTATGTTTATAGAAGGTACATGACACACTTAACTGGAAAAAGATTAAATTTATCTGGACATTTTAAGTGCCTTATTATTCAAAATCTAATAAGATAACGAGAAAAAATAGTACAAACAAAAACTCCACACCCATAGAAGATTTTCACTATGAACTAATTTTTTTTATCTTATTGTTTGAATACTGAAGTTTATTCTGGTGGGTAATGAACGTTTATTTTCATTTAAACCCCATAAACACTCTAAAGAAGGTATCTCTACTAAGCAGATGAAGAAACAATCATAAACTTACTCAGCTTCACATAACTAGTAAGTGGCAAAACAAGGATTCAAATCTAAACCCTGTGTTCTTATCATTGAACAATGCTACCTATGTTTTAGACCTCTTAAAAATTCTCTACAAAGTACAATTTAATGCTACAGTAACTATTTACCTGCAAAAGTGCAAGTGCACTTTGGGATCTTCCAGTAAATATGTGCAGTTGAACTCTAAACAAAAGAGCCTCTAAAAGCTGAAAGGACAGAATATCTGATGCTTCCCGCTTGGCTGCTCCCATCAGAAACTCCACCATTCTCTCACATACATAATCCTTTTCTTCAAAGGTGCTTTCTAGGTGTAGAAACTGCCCAAAGGGATTTCATACATTAATCCTGCTTCATAAGAATAAACTAAAACCACAGATTTTTCATGTTTCATTGAGAAACTGTCTCATATTAAATCTTCAATTTCTACAAAAAGGTAATTATAAATGTACATAAGCTCATCTTCCAGTACTATAATCTAGATTTCCCTTTCTACCAGAATTTGGAAAGTGCAATAAGATAAAACCTACAATACTGATGTACTCTCATAATTACCACTGAAACAATTCCATCTTTCCTTTCTTTGAATCAATAGGTAAATGAGAGCAAGACCATGAGGGACCTCCAAAAACTCACATGTTTGTAGTCATATACAATTTAATTGGCACTGCTTCTTAGGTGTGGGATTATACAAAAATTTTGAAAATAGTATTCATATTAGACCTATGTGTCACAATAAATAATCTAAAAGATTTAATTAAGAAATTAAAAAGAGCCCTCGCCTGTGTGGCTCAGTTGGTTCGAGCATGACCCATAACCAAAAGGTAGCGGGTTTGTTTCCAGGTCAGAAACATGCCTGGGTTGCAGGTCCTGTCCCTTGTCCAGGTATACGTGATCCCCCGTAGGAGGCAACCAACTGATGCTTCCTTCTCACATTGATGTGTCTCTCTCTCCCGCCCCCTCCCTCTAAAAGCAATAAAAAAGATGTGCTCAGTTGAGGATAAAAAAAAGAAAAAAAGAAAGAAATCTAAAAGGTCCTTTAAAGACCAAAACTTTAAGGAAAAAAATTACACCTTAAAAATCTTGTAGTGATTAATAGCATTAACTTTGGTACAAGGCTCCAGGTCAAAAATCAAGCATATTCTACTGTCCACCTCTATTTAGTACTTGTGTTAGGTGAGTAGGAGTTAAAGCTGGCAAGTTCATTCATTAAGGGATACCATATTATCCAAAAATCTATTTGTTCTGAATTTCAGATAGTAAGAAAATGATAGATCTGACAGTAATAGATTTATCTGGAAGTTTATCTGAATCTAATACCTTCTGACTTCAGCTAGTAGAAGTTCAGATATTAATGAATATTTATTTTACAAGTGGATTATTTGTAATTTTAAATTTAAACCTGGATAGAAAACATCTCATTTTCTCAGAGAATGAGGAAGTACCTATTTTTTTTTACCAGATCTTTGTATTTTGGCAAGGTTCAACATTCATATGAATTACACATTATTTCCATAAGTAATGAAGACTGATAATATATCATTTCTTACCATTCATGGCAGTGTTATACATGAATAAGAATTTAAAAGAAATTTTTTTCAGATGCTATGCACAAAATTCACTTAACTTTGCCCAAACTAAAATTGCTTAATAATAGCTAAGGATAAAATGTTTTAAAATGTTTATAATTTTTCCTTACCAACAAAGTTAACAAAAATCACCTCTTGACTAAATATTTTCTTCCTGTTTAGTCTAAATTAATCCTGACTCAGAGAAGTGATTTTGGGGTTACTGGACACCAACAGTATAGGTATTATATCCATATGCAAATAAAGCATATGATCTGTTAAGCTACATATCAATATTTAAGATGATCCGAAGAGTTATGAACACACACACACACAAACACATGGGACAATGTTATCTCTTCTACTCACAGTCCAAAAACTTTGATAATCAGGAGCATATTCAACAGCTGTTTCACACATTTCCTGCACCTCCTCCTTGGTTCCTCTTTTAGAAAACAATCTGAGGTAATGGCACCAAATTTCTGGATTGTCTTTATTGTTTTCCAAAGCCCGAGCCAGAACATTTAAAGCAGAATCCAAAGACTCTGAACACAGCCTACATGTTAAGAAGAAAAGCAGGAACATTTTCCTTTAATGTTTGAAAATACTTTTAAATTAGGCTAGTCTACTGAGTCATTTTTTAAATTCCATTTTGTATTAAAACCTACCAAGAGGCTAGAGTCACCTGTGACAAAGAGGTAGATTAGAATTTTAAGTCAATCTGTTCAAAAAAGGTCCTGATTTCCCACAGATCCAACAATTCCTTTTTAAGTGGATGCTCAGTTAACATTTACCAGATAAAACCACTAAAACCACTGTGTTATAAAATCACTAAATTATCAACTTCAAATGTGCTTTAAGTCCATACTCAGCAATACCTTTTATGATTTACACTGGTCTGGGAATGGGAAAAGTTAAACAATTCCCCCTCAAGGCCAGTTACTGCCAGTACAACATATCAAAGCTTTCAATATAATAGTTCTTTTCAACGGTCAAGGGCTTGCTATCTCTTGGAGAAGATAATTGTCTCTCATGATCCTATTCATAAAATAATGTACAGCTCTTTGGCCTTCACTCAGTAAATGAGTCAGAAAAGAAAACACTGTTACTTATCCCATCAACATGAAAATGACATACAGGGCAAGTTAAATAAGCACCGTATTCAGGTAAGTGAGGTGTATTAGCATTATGCAGTGCTGCCTTAATAAAAAGAAAAGGCTTTTATACCAAATTTTAAGATAGATAATCAGATTAGCCTTTAAAACAAGATAAAACTGAATTATTTTCATTTAAAAATTAACATAATAAAAAATTATTCCTGGTAACAAAAAAATTATTCCCAGTAAACCTAACAAAAAAGTAGGAGTCAGAAAATACATTTATGCAACAGGAGCTGTCATTTATGAGATCATTACTATGACCTTATTTGTATACATATAACATAATACCACATGCAGAAAAAAAGGCAATTCACAACTTAGAGGACCTTAGATAAGCTTTAAACCTCCAAATGAAAATTTTGGACAAAAAATTTAAACAAAAATTTTGAACAAAAAATTTAAACAAAAATTTTAACAAAAAATTTGAAACAAAAATTTTGACAAAAAATTTAAACAAAAATTTTGAACAAAAAATTTAAACAAAAATTTTGAACAAAAAATTTAACTTCTTCCATTACTTTTTAATAAACCCAATAATTAATCCCTACAACACTCAGAATAGACTGTTTTTACTAAACCTACTTTGAAAGAAGAGCCTACTAGAGTTAAAAACTATGGCCATTTTATTACCTATACACTGAGCCATGCACACAACTCAAGATCTAATCTTAAACGTTTTCTAATAGCTTTTAAACAATAAAGTGCTTTTGGCTCTGTCAAAAAACAAAGGCTACATTGATAAAAGGAAGGAAATATTACCACAAAAGAAATAAACCTCAAACACAAAAATATAAATGTGCAATAGTTTACACAAAGATTAGAACTGGACCTACCCTTCATTTTGACTTAAGTACTTGTATGCAAGCTTGAGCCAAAGTTGTACATGAGAAGGATTTTCAAGCACACTTGCTTCTAAATTAGCAATGTCATCAGTCTCATTTGTAAAATATCTGACGTCATCTGGAGTCACAACTGTATCCAAAGCTGGAACTTTTATCCGGTTCCCTGGCTGAAAGGCTATATAAAAAAGTATCATTAGCTTCATACTTTCTCTTACCCACAGACACAAGGAAAAACTGGCCTCCTCTTTAAAATAATCTAAAAAGCTAACGATTCTAATGATAGGCAGTAGCTCATTGTTTGTTTTTTAAGATTTTATTTATTATTTTTAGAGAGGAGAAGGAGGGACAAAGAGAGGTAGGAAAACATCAATGTGTGAGACACCCATTGGTAGCCTCTCACTCACCCCAACTAGAGACCTGGCCTGCAACCCAGGCATGGGGTTCAATTCCAAGTCAGGACTGGGAATCAAACTGGCGATTTTTTGGTTTGCAGGCCAGTACTCAATCCACTGAGCCATATCAGCCAGAGCAGCTCGTAGCTTAAGGTAAAGCAACCGTACAATTTATTGTCCAAACCAGGACACATCTAAGAGTGATAGGGGATGTTATTAAAAATTACACCAAGACTCTGCTGGGCCAAACAGAAGTATGGTCTCCCTACTTTAAGGTAAGTGTCATCATCTGACAATTCACATTCGTTAAACTGTAAGAGAAAGTTATAATTTATGAAGATGGTTTATTCCACTATATCTAAATTAAATAAAAAGTGTTACATTAATGTAAATAAGCACAGGAGAGCATACACCTATCAGGTATTAGCTAATGCACAAACAGTAAACAATTAAACTTCCAAATCTGAGATTCTAATGCAAGATGTACCTAACAATAAGGCACTCATTTATTCATTCATTTTGTGAGCCTACTGACAGCGTATCAGAAAGCAGAGGCTCAAAAATGATGTAAAACAGAACATATGCCCTCAAAAAGACACAGTACTTTGAAGCTGTCCCAATTACTAAAGAGTAATCCTTGCAGGTACTGAACCATGAATACAAAATGTCCTGCAATGTAGGAAGCAGCCCTGAAGAATAAAGAACTAACTGCCTTAAATGCCAAACAGCATAAGTACTTCTAAAAAAATAAAAATAAGAAAATTAGGCTAGTACATACACCAAAAATTAGTAAAGTGGAACACCAAAATTTAATAATTCTGAATCTTCAATTACTTCTTACCATACTTAATTGGTCCTGTGGACTGTTCCTCATCACTACTATTGTCTGAAATAGGTTTTCTCCAAAACTTTGGCTTCCACTTTCTTTTATCTTTATAGGTTGTAAAGGGAGGTGCTAAAGTAGAAATGAGAAGACTGTTAATTGATACACCTAGTTTTTTATAGTTTGAAGGCTACCTAAATAATACTTAAAAAGAGCTAAATTTATTCTGTTCTGTTAGAGTTGACATATCTATATTATACTGAGAACATAATGCCAAAAAATTTGCTGTCACAAAGAAACTACAATATTCTTTTGTGTGAGAGAGACATATATACTCACTATGGCCTTTACTTTCGTTGACATTGCTAACAAGAAGAACAGCCATCTGGTCCATTGACATTCGATCTTTGTTTACTCCGAAAAGTTTCTCAACATATTTTTCTGAAATTAGAGCATTGCTATCTTCATAAAAAGTATAAAAAACATGGATTTCAGAGATGAGGCTAATTAAAGAGTATGAAGTGAAGAACAGTTTAAGAATGTAAGAGAAATATATGGTAGTAATTAAAAACACAGCGTTCTAGAGGGCAAGGCCTGTATTATCTTAACCACTACAGCAAATCCTACATCATGCACCGAATTTGGGCTAAAAAAGAAAGTACTTCCTGAAACTAACCAAGTGAAAATTAAAGTCCTATATTGGGAATGATTAGATTCAGTGACTTTATACATCACTCTGGGTCATGATAACATTAAATGTAATAAACACCAATTCCCTGATTTGCAAAAGACTTGCAGTTTAAGGTTTAATCTGGCATTAACTCTGAGGAAAAGCTTAACAATATTTACTCATATCTGACAATAACCTGTGCTTTCTATAATGTCAAAGAATATAAAGTCTTTTTATTTCATTGTATAATCTGAAATCACAAACATCTCCTCCTAAATAGAGGTCTATTTAAAAATCATTACTAAAACTTCTATACAAATGTTTATATATTGTTCTAAATAAACGAAACTGTTTAAATGAGCTCTGACCAAAGACTTTTCTGCAGTGACAGAAATGTCTTGTATCTGCACCATTCTACTGGTAAGCACTTAACTGCTTTTGAGCTCAATGGTGGCTGCTGAGCACTTGAAATGTGGATAGTGTAACTTGAAAGAATGCATTTTAATTTTAATTAATTTCAATAGGAATAGCAACATATGGCTAGTGACTACAGCACTGGACATAGCAGATCTACATAAAGTGTCCCAGATGAATGTATCCAATTATAGCAATTAAAAGATGTCAAAAACAACTGAATATTAAATTCTTAAATTTCCTAAATTCAAGTTTTCATTTGGGAAACAACAAGAGGTCTTTAAAAACCTGCTGCAGTAGCAATTTCTTCATCAGTGCTTGTTTCTGAACAACCAATCAAAGATAGATTATATGACAGAATGTCCTGGAATAGCTGTTTCCGGCTAAGCGTATAGTCTTGTGTATGCTGCCTAAAATAAAATGACAACACAAAAAAATTTAATTGTGTACACATCAAAGCTAAATATCAAGACTGTCTTTTAAATTAAAATGTTCACAAATTAAAACTACTTACCACTGACAATCATCATCATTACATGTTCCTGTTAAATCAAAACGGCAGAAACACTGATCCGGTTCAATCATATTACTGTATGATACTGAGCTTAAGGGAAGTTTTTCCTTGGTTCGATAGTATGGACTAAATCTAAGGAGAAGAGAAGTGGACATACGCTCCATAAACATATGCCAGAAAATTTTTTAAATATTTCATTTTTCCTTACCATTAAAATTCTATAACTTTAAGCATATTATTTATCTAATTACTTAATAGCAAAATTAACTCTGGGAAACAACCTGAATATCAAGTCACAGGGAGGGATAAACCATACCCTTTTATACTCAGAACATAAAAGACCTCAAATAGAAAACAAAACCCAAAAAATCCTGTATTGTAAAAGTAGTGTTTTCAGTCCTGGTTGTTGTGGCTCAGTGGATTGAGCACCAGACTGAAATGAAAGGGTGCCAGTTCAATTCCCAGTCAGGGTACATGCCTGGGTTGTGGTGGGGTCCCCACTTGGGGGCCTTGTGAAAGGAAATCGATCTATATTTCTCTCCCACACTTATGTTTCTCTCCCTCTCTTTCTCCCTCCCTTCCCCTTCTCTCTAAAAGTAAATAATCTTTAAAAAATAAAAGTAGTATCTTCATACAACATAATAAATACTCTATGATATTGGTATTTCTTGTACACGTTACCAGCCAACAAAAAAACTTGGGAAAAAAAATTTATACTTCCTGGTAGGTGCTTCACAATTTATAATTGAATCGTACCCATTTAACAATCTCACAACTTCTAGAAGTCTAAAAACAAACGCAACCTCCCACAAAGTAATCCATCTGAGAATACCTAAATCAATTTTATGAGAGCTGGTCAATGCATTTCTTATGCAGGGTAAGAGTAAAATTTAAAAAAATTAAAAATGCCTGGCTGGCGTAGCTCAGTGGATTGAGCATGGGCTGCGAACCAAAGTATCGCAGGTTGGATTCCCAGTCAGGGTATATGCCTAGGTTGCAGGCCATGACCCCCAGCAACCGCACACTGATGTTTCTCTATCTTCCTCCCTTCCCTCTCTAAAAATAAATAAAATCTTTAAAAAAAATTAAAAATGTTCATAGGACTTTTTTTTTTTCCCCCTAAAATCTCTTAACAGGCAGTAATCCAGGATCCACAATTCCACCAGCAGCCAGAAATTAGAATTTGATAAGAATTAATAATCCCAAGTATGAGCTAAACCTTACTTCCTGATTTGATTTCTGTATGACAAGACACTTAATTTTTATTCTCCCTGAAAAGTTCATTTTTTAGTCACCATGATTCAATTTTCTTTCATCATTATCAAATAGTCAAAGTTACAATATCAACAATAGGAGCAATCCTGAAACTCAAGCTCAATGAATCTTTCTTTTATATACCTGTAGGATTTAAACACTAGAAGAGGGCTGTGGTAGGGACTAAAAGGAAATGGCTTCACTTCTGTAGTTTTATTTTGTGCAGTCACAAAATCTATATCCACAGAAATCTCCTGCAAAAGAAGACAATAATTTCATAAGGAAAACAGGGCTAGGGTGAATTCTACATTTTCTAGAGAATACGAAATGTTCAGTTACCTGACCACACAAATCCTTTCCCGTGATGCCTGTGGTAGTTTTTAAAATCAGTTGTTTTAAGCTATCAGCTTTTGAATATAATTTTTGCAATTCACCAATTTTCAACCCTAGAAAAAGTTCTGGTTTTTCTACTGTGTTCTTAGGTTTATTTACACATTCTTTGTTAGGTGTGTCAGTGTGCTTAAGATTAGGTTTAGTAAAAGAATTGGATTCTAAGAAGGATCTTCTTCGTTCTCTGCTTGAACCAGACAAAACCTCATCATCCACATCATTTTCCTCAGTGTCCAGAATTAATTTATCTTGAGTCAGATCATGAAGTGACGGTTGAGGTAAAGAAAATTCAGGTTCCTCTTCCACAACTGGAGCAATACTTTGTTGTTCCTTTGCTTTAAGGGCCCGAGCTTCTTTCAGTTTTTGAATTTTCAGGGCATATTCATATTCTAGCTTTTGTAATCGTCTTTTTTCCATAGCAATTAGTTCTGCTGAATGCTTTCTTGGACTTGATACTGGAGAATTGTCCAGTCTCATTATTTTGTTTGGCTGGGGGAAATAATGATATAAATATTTTATATTGCTATGATTTTATAAACAATTTTTCATAAGGTAAATAAATGTACTATCCCTGATACAATGCCAACATTACAAAACTAAGTAACAAGAATAAACAGAGTTTTACAAGTATCTAACAGTTTTGATAGTTAATCTATGATCTATAAAACACAAAAAAAGGCAGTACATAATAAACAAACAAGGTTCCAAAAACATGGACATCACTTAAAAACAAAGCTTTAATCTTACTCTTTGAATATTCAAGAGAGAACCTGAATTATCTCTTATACCTCTTACTCTCAAAACTATCATAAAAATCTTCTGCTTGCCAAAAATAAAATATTTCTACAAACAACTTACTCCAAGGCGATCTTGTTCCAGTTTACGTTTTCCTATTTCTTTACTAGCCACTGCCTTTGCCCGAGCAAGCTCTTCTCCATATTTTAGAGTCAAAGCTTTTTTAACCGTAACACGTTGCTGTACTTTGTGAATCTGAAAACACAGAATAATTCTGAAAACGTAAATGTAAACCTTAGAAGAGGAAATAACTTCTTAACACAGCAGCAAGTTTAGGGTATTCAACTAAAAATAGAAATATTTCAATATTATGTCTCAGGGGAGAAAATTATTTTATTAAAAATTTGGCCCATAAAAAACGTGTAGTAAACATGACTATGGTATTTTTATTTAAAAAAAGAACATTACTTGTTCCTGAAGCTTCTTCAAAAACATTTTGTTGACGCTGAGAATTTTCTCTGTTGCTTGAAGCTGTTCTGTAAGTTTTGCAATCTTTGTTTCAGCATTTCGAACAGATTCTTTCTTCTTAGCTTCTTGCTGTACTAGATTCTTTAAAACAGATTCATCTTTCATCAAGAGAATCCTATTTGAAAAGTAACAATTCTCATTAATGCTTTTCTAAACTGGTAGACTAACATCACCAGAATAAAGTTTACAAAGCAGTAACTCATTTTTAAGGCAAAAGATTCATACAATCTGAAGAGAAACCAGAGCGTAACAGTAACTCATTTTTAAAAATATATTTATGATATGCTAGTGATGAATACTTTCATATTCATCAATCACACAGGTATTCAAATACATAATGTTCCATTTTATAAAAGTAAATATGGGTCTAATTTTTTTAAAAAATCATTTAAATCTAAGTACCGTGAATTACAGTTAAAAAGTTGTTAATAATAAATGTTTAATGTTGGTGGAATCTGACCCTATGTGACTTTGGAAAGCTAAGGACTTAAGGCAGAAAACTGCTATGTTTAGCTTCACATATAATGCTAATAAATATCTAATAAACATAAGCACGTTTAATTAAAAATATCTAACTCATTTTATCTAATGCAAGGCAAGGAAAGAGAAAAGGAAGTCTAATTTTAAAATGACATACAGATTTAAAGTTTGGAACTGATAAGTAAAACAAGACAAAAGACAAATCTGTGGATATAAACTTTCATCTTTTCAACTATTAAATACAGTGGTAGCTCAGTACTCATCGTTAATTCAATCCAGAACTCATGATGAAACCGAGTACCAAACAATGAAGCATTTTCTCTTGTGGGGCAGCATCATGACTCATACAAATTCTAGCAAGTGCAACAAGTCCCAAGAAAGTACCAAGTGCTGAAATATTTTTTTTTTCCTCATCAAAATGTGATGAGTACAGGGTTTACGTTCTGAAGCTGATGAGTACCAAATTATGACTGTATTATGGTTAAAAAAAAAGAAAGAAAAAGCAACCTTCCCAGAAAGATATCATATTTTAACAGTCACAACAACTGACATCTAGAAAAAATCATAAGCTCTGGCTGAGTAAGCTCAGTTGGTTACAGTGTTGTCCCTATATACCAAGGTTGCTGGTTCAATATCTGGACAGGGAACATATAAGAATCAACCAATGAATGCATAAATAAGTAGAACAACAAATTGATATTTCTCTCACTCTCTAAAAATCAATCAGTCAATCAACAAATAAAAGCTTCCCTAGAATGAATCATAAACACAGAGATTGTATGATAAAAAGGAAAGTAAAAAGACAAATAATTTTTAAAAAACTTTTCATTTGTTAAGTTATTAAAGAAACAGAATCTAAGTAAACTTAACTTAATCTCCTCCTTTTAAAACAAACCACTTCTCATTGATAATTTTAGAAGTTGATGGTCATTACAAGTATTTCAACTATAAAGCACATTTTTCAGATCTCTAATTATCAGGATATGTCTCAATATTATTGCATATCATAGTTCAGCTAGAAGCATGTTTTCTTTCTAGTAATGTATAAAATAATGGCACATACTAGAAGTAATAAAGTATGACAGCACAAATATAATTCAAAGCTTAAGACACTTTGTAAACTTTTAAAAACATCAGGGTGGCTATAATGTTAGAAATGAGGCTATAAATTTCCACCTTTTTTCCTTAATTAACTACAGGTAGATAAACTTTTGAAGCTTGTTTTAGAAACAATTAAACTGTTTATACATTACTGTTAATGATTTTTCAACAAATTAATTCAGCACTGTAATCATTTTTTTACTATCAAGATTTAAATGTTAAGAATTGGTCAGTAAGTTACAAACACGGGACAGGGAAAGTCTTACCATCTTTGCACAGAACCTCCCTCTCACTCTTGTAAACCTAAAAGGGGACTGGCAGAACAAAGCTCAGGAATGTTGATGTTATCTAAAACCATTTTGCTCTTTATCAACTAATGATATCAGAGTGTTTGGAGTGGAAAAAAGGTACATCCATAAATGTTGTAACTATTTCCATCAAATACATGGTAGTGGCTCTCATCACAAAAAAAATGCTTTTACTATGTATGGGTATTGGACTTACTGTGGTAATCATTTCACAATACATACAAATATCAAATCATTGTGTTGTACACTCAAAACTATACTTCATGTCAATTATTCCCCAATAAAATAACCCCAAAATATACCAATGAATTTCAAATAGATTCTATTATTCAACATATTCATCTTATGAGGTTTTATACATGTTCTCAAAATTCTGAAACACCACTTGAACAATACAGTAATTTCACAAAACATGTAAGACATTTATGACCCTTAACTTTATATTAACACTTTAAAATAACACCATATCTGACCATGTGTCTCATTAAACAGACTAAGTAATAACTATTTTCAAAAGCCAAGTCCACTACTAACAACAAAAATATGCCTTCAAAGAAGGTATTTCAAAAATCATGCCAGGAGTTTTAAAGAAAATTCCGAATAAGAAGTTTCATAAGTGTTTTTAAGCAATGAACAAACCATATATAAATCTGAAGAGAAAAAAACTCCTTTAAAGTTTTGGCATTTTTATTTAAACATTAGTACTATTGCTTAATGTAAATACGTAATTCACCAAAATGATAACCTCATAAAGTCCTACCAAGTATAAAAGAATTTGTAATCATATCATGTACTTAGTATTGACATACACCATAAAAAGATATCCGTCTAACATGGCAGCATTAGATACATGCAGTATTTAATCAGATAATGAGGCTCACCTATGTTTTTTAAGTTTTGCTTCTGCATCTGAAACCTGTTTAGTAACCATTGCTATTCTGCCAATCCCATCAATTTCCACATCAGAGTTTGCTGGGGATGATGAATTTGTCTTCAGCTGATCTGATTTAATCAAACGCTGTTTTTCCCGACTAAAATAATAAAGATGGATGAATTACACCAAAGAATAAACTGAAGTTATAAATTTTCTTTGAAGATGTATTCTATTTCATAACATAAAGTAAAAATACTAATCATATTAACTAATAATAATGGTGACAACCAATATGCATGATCCAAATTTCCTTTCAAATCACATATAGCCCTGACCATCGTGGCTAAGCTGGTTGGGTGTAGTTCCACAAAGCAAAAGGTTGCCATTTCGACTCCCAGTCAGGACATGTGTCTGGGTTGTGCGTTCAGTCCCCAAGTTCGTTTGGGTGTGTTCCAGGGGCAACCAAAAGATATTTTTCTCCCTCTGTTTATCCCTCTCTTCCCCTCTCTAAAAGTAAATAAAATCTTTGGGACAAAAAAGCTGATAGTGTAGTTCTCCTTTGTATTAGCTTTTCTCTTTTTCTAAGCTGTTTTGATCTGAATGTATCACTGTATTCAAATCTATAGATGATCATCTGGCTCCCCCTCCTGTGTGAATTATAAAGACACTAACTCTGCATCTTGAATAAAATCACTATATATTTCCCAATGCCAACAAACTGTAGAGAGACTTAGTTAAGTACCGAAAACAGCACATACCTTTAAAGCTTATTATACAAAATGCTACTTACTTGGCAATCTCTTCCTTTAACAATCGATACTCAATTTTCTTTTCTTCGGGCAAAGCTTCAGGTGTTCGCATGGGATCATTTTCTTTTTCAGATTTTGGAGGTACTTTCGGTTTTGAAGCTTGCTAGTAAACATTTGAAGTCAACCAGATCAACAGCTTTCCTTATTCCACACCAAGAGGTATAGTTTACATTGTAACCTAGTGTGTACTTACAGACTTACAAATAACTACCTCCATTAATTTCCATTTCTCTTTTAAATTAAATTTATTGGGATAACACTGGAAAGTAACATACAATTTCCAGATATACAACATTATAATTTGACATCTGCTGACACCTGCATACTCTAGTGCACAGGTGGCAAACACAAGGCCCGAGGACTGAATCTAGCCCTCCACCTGGTTTTATCTAGCCCAGCACCTTGTTTCGACTTGCGGCAATGCCGAGTTCCTTGCCCCTAGTTAAGGAGTAGTTAAATGTATATAGTCTTAAAATTACATTTGGCCCTTTGAAGGCAACCTCAAAGCTGATGTGGCCCCCTGGCAAAAATTGCGTTTGACACCCCTGCTCTAGTGTGTGCTCACCACCCAAACTCTGGTTTCCTTCTGCTACCATATACATATATTTGACTCCCTTTACCCACTTCACCCCTCCCGGCTAGTTGTTAATCAGAAAATTGATTATATAATCTACTAAGTTTTCAGGACCTACAATTTGAAAATAACTGAACTAAATCATAGCTAAACAACTGTGGCAGTAGGAACAGGGATAAAAGTTGCACTTAGATCACATATTTTAATAAAAACTGTTTTCTGGTAATATAACACAATTTGAAAACAGTAAATTTCCTTAGTACAGAAAAACAATTATCTACTATTTGAAAACCGGACTAATTAACTGGAAACAAAAATAAAGAGGATCAACAGCTAAATACATCTAAATTTATTTATGCTTCATTATATAAAGCCCAAATAATAAAACACTTAAAATATATCCACAATTTAATACATTAAAAATCATTACCTTTAAGTGATCTAATTTTCAGGAAAAATAAACTTTAATGACTGTCAGTAAATTATCTTTCTTTTTCTCTCTCATTATTGCACTCACCTCGGCAGTTCGTCTTGCTTCTTTAATCATGGATTCCAATCCACCAAAAACACTATTTGTTGACTTGGAAGCCTCGCCATCAGATTCACTGTCATCTGAGTCATTCAGTGTTACAACCACTGATTTATGCTTTGGAAGCTGCAAAGGCAATAAATTTGTTACTCTTAATGACAAAAGTACCTCTATTCTTCTCTTGGCCCTACCACTATTAGCTGCATGACCTTGAACAAGTCCCTTAACCTATCTAAATTTCAACCCATAAAAATAATAGACTCCAAGTACACAGTCTATGGTTTGTTCTAGTTATAGTGCATAACTGACTTTGTCCCACTCTAACAATACTGGTTATATGCCAAAAACATACAATACTGAATATTCTCAGTCTTTAAAGACACCGCTATTATCACCTTCTACACTGTTTTATTTTAGCGAACTTTCTGTAAAGAACCATAATGTTATCTTAAATTAGCTCTTACAACCAAAGTAAAAATTAGTAATTTAAATAATTTTTTAAAATTTTGGCTTTTGCAGTTATATATAAAGGTTAAGTAGCCAAAGTTGGTTTACTTAACAGGCAAGATTTCGACTTTGCTTTCTCCCATTTATACATTTTACTTTGAAACCATTAGAAAATAAGACCAAAAAATAGTCATTTCATCTCCTTAATAAACATCATAGATAAATTCTTACGGTATAGTTATTAACTGGAAAAATATAAGCAAAGTATAAATAAAGATGCAGAGGATAAAAATATACTTTGCTAAAATTAACTATAGAATAGACAGAAAGTCTGAATGGACAAATTTACATAGAAAAAACTTGAGGAAATGGCAGAGAAAACCATACTATTCTGATGAATATAATGCTTCCCCCCAAACATCATAAACTCTACCCTTCTGTACATGAAGAAGCTTCTCCTATTTCACTATTAATAAAAAGTAAATTTGTATTTACATATGAATGCATATGTACATATAGATGAACAAGAATGTGGGGAATGAGACAGTAGAACTGCATGCAAATTTCTAACATCCTGTTTGAATAAAAATAGGATTAAACTTTTCATTTGTTTTTACCGAGATGACAGTTCGTGGAAGACGAGGTCCTCTGTGAAACTTTGGATTCTGTATCCTAGGCTGAGATACTGTATTAATACTGACTATTGAAAGATTGCATCTTGGCACTGGCTGTGAACTGTTCAAAGCTGGAGGTGAAGGTGGGTCACTATTACTGGATGTTTCCTAAATAGGGAAGAGGCAAATGTGAAAAGAAAAGAGGAGAAGAGAAGAAAAGAAAGAAAAGAAAAATCTGTTACCTTCAAAAATCTTGAGCAAATGAATTCCATACTTAACCCTACTTTATAAAAGCGCCAAATTACAAATAAGCAGAGACTACTCCAACCTAAAACTTAAGCTCGTGAGCACCACCTAGCGGTTCAGGTATTTAAATTACCTCTGGTTTAAAAGCTCTTTTATTGGCTAGAGATTTAAGTAGTTCTTCTCGAAGCAGCATTTCTTCCTCCTCTTCCTCATCTGCAAAAGGTGGTTTTGGAGGCTGTTCTGGATCTTCAGGTGGAAGAGGTGGTAAAGGTGGTACAGGAGGTAGAGGTTCCAGAGAAACACATAAGCCTTCCACATAAGGCTGGCTCAAATGTGGCAATGACTATTTTTTAAAAAGAAAAAGTAATTACAATACAAATTTTACCAATTCTAAATGTTCATCTGTGGAGTATCATTAAACAAGCAAAAGGTAAGCTTTAGGTTACTATTTTAGCTGTAAGCTTAGTTATACTGCAAACCTCAAAAACTCTCCCAGAATTCAATATTCAGCCATGAAAAGTGTAATTTTTGTAAAAATAAAATCAATATCTGCAATGTTTAATTTACAAACTTCAAGATAATTATACAAATTTCTCCATTCCCATTCTTATCTCTATTTAGAAATCTAAAAAAATATAAAAATCAAATTTTAGAACATCTATTCCTCTAGATGACTACTTGAAAACAAGATATTAAAAAACTGAGAACATGATATTTAAGTAAAAATAAAAAAATTAGAAACCTGGAATTCTGGAAAATGGATAGTCCGGAGTATTTTAAGAAATAAACATTAGGAAGACTTACTATTACCTTTCTAAATTCTTGTGAAATGGCTTGTTAGAGAGTATCTTATAAAGAAAACTAATTTTACCCAAATTTCTAAATTTAAATATACATATGATTGAAAGACCTTCCAATGTTACTCTTGACATTTAAAACAGTTCAAGGAAAAAAGAATAATGCTTTCACTCTCACTGTCTGCTCTAACATTCCTCTCATCTTAAACTTCCTAGGAGGACACCAGATGTCTACGTAGGAACTGAAATGGCAAGATTCCTTCTAACCTATTGACAAAGATTCAGTTTGGTCTCTAGGATCTCTCAATCCAGAAATAACTTTTGACTTTGTGATTCCACAACATCCTTTTTCTCCTTTAAAAAAAATCTACCAAATGAATAGCCTGCCAGTAAATAATCAACAGATTAATCCACAGATTTCATAGCTATTGATTTTGGTAAACAATTGTTTGGGTTTTTTTTAAGCTCTCTTCAAACCTAACCATTCATTAATTACAAGGCAGTTTTTCAAAACACATTAGAAATGACACTAAGTAATACAATTTTCTTAGAAATAATATCAATTCTCACTTACAGAAACCTGAGGTGGTGGAGGCAAAGAAATAGATGGCGCTGAAGAAAAATAACCCAATGAACATTCAGTGAAGAATGGTGGTTGCACTGGTGAAGGAGCTGAAAAAAATATTTTGTAAGTTATACTAACAGAAATAGTTCAACATAAGTAAGCTACATGTAAGGTATGTTTGGAGAAATACATATGTATCTAGGTAGAGTGCAAATTAGACTTCATTAATCTCTAATAAAATCTTTACCTCCAAGAGACCACTTCTACCTATTTAAAATTATCTTTATGTCATCACAAAGTCAGCCATCAACTTAAGCTGATGTTATTCCTTCAAAACTCTTCAATCTGTTCTAATTTTCACCTAATAATGAAAATGGAATAGAGCAGGAAAGGCTCAAAATATATTTTTTTACAAATATAGTTCTTAAGCAATAAAACAAACAATTCCCCTGAACTAAAGTGCCTCAACTAAAGGAAAATAGTGGTGAGTCCATTCTACCCTTCAAGAGGAACAAAGTAATGAAATGGACTATTTAAGTTGTATAGAAAGCAAATAGGACTAGAAATGTAAAGAATTACCTACTGTGTTTAATCAATAGTGAACACTTTTCACATTTTAATTCTTTAAAGTATTTTATTGATTATGCTATTATATTTGTCCCATCTTTTTCTCCCCTTTATTCCCCTCTGCCCTGTCCCCCCTGAGGTTGGCCCAGAGGTTCCTAAGCCTCTCCTCATTTTTTTTAATTTGTTTCTTCATTCTGTCCTGGTTGGATGTTTATTTCTTTCTTCTGTTTCAAATTTTTGATTTGTGTCCCAGTTTCCTTCCCTTCACTGTTGGTTCTTTGTATATTTTTCTTCATATCATTTTGTATAGCCTTCATTTCTTCCTTCACTTTGCAAATGAGCTCAACCATTTCTGTAAATATCCCAATTACCAGTGTTCTGAACTCTGCATCTGACACGTTGTATATCTCATCACTCAGTTCTTTTTCTGGAGTTTTGATTTGTTCGTTCATTTGGGCCACAATTCTTTGTCTGGGCACACCTGTCATGTTGTAAGGGGTGGAGCCTTAAGTATTCCTGAGGGTAGGGCAACCCTGTTTGCTGTGTTGTGGTGCTATCTGTAGGGGAGGAGTCAGAGAGGGAATAATGTCCCTTGCTCCACTTTAGCCCCACTTTCCATCACTTCCCTGGCTTCTCACAAGTGGACTGTGCCCTTCTAGCATCCCGTGGTCCTCTCCAACAGACACTCCTGTGAGACTGGAAGTTTCTCCCGTCTTTGCAACCCCCACAGGTTTTTACAGCCAAAGGTTTTGAGTCTTTAGTTTCTCAGTCAGCCAGCCCCCACCTAGTCCATGCAGTCTGCCTCCTTGCCCCACATCCTCTCCACCAGCCCGTCACTACCCCTCCCTCCTCCTGGTCTAGATGAATGTTTCTGTAACTCCTTGGTTGTCAGAGTTCCATGAAGTTTGATCTTCCGGCAGTTCTGATTGCTTTTTCTTTTTAAATTGGTTGTTATCCCTTTTTTGGCTGAGCAAGGAAGAGTAGTGTTTCCACCTACTACTCCATCTTGGCCTGAATTCCACATTTTAATAATTCTTAAGTAGTTACTGATATATCTCAGTTGTTAGCAAGTCTTCTTTGGTAGCAGGTAAAAATAAATGTGCATTTTATCTTCAGTGGTTCAAAACATGGCAAATTCAGACTACTCTTGCTACCCAATAATTACATAACCTTAGAGAAATCTAATGTTCCTTCTTTGTCCCAGTTGTCTCAACTCAATATGGACATTACCTACATGACATGCATGGGGTTGACTTTCGGCCTAATGACACCATTTCAACTGACACTGTAATTTAGAACATTTTACTTCTCAAAAATACAAATATCTCTAGTGAATATGAAAAAGTTAAAATCTGACAAAGACTACAGAATATATCCTCTATACTATTTTTACAAAATTCTTTTAAAAGTATAGCTCATAATATTGTTACATGGAAATATAGTGTATTAATGATATTGTCAATACTTGAGAATTACTATGAATCATCTCTAAGAACTTAGAAATAAGAAAACAAGAGATTGACTAAAGAGAGTTAAATTACGAAAACAAAATATGTAAGATTATCAAACATGAGCTTAAAAACAATAAACATTACCCAAATCAAAGATTTTTGTCTTCTCTCTGGTCTACACACACTAATATAGGATTCTAGTTTGATTTTGTGTAACAATATAGCCACAGGGAGAAATAAACTGATTGTATGGTCTTTTAAGTAAGTCTTCTAGTTCTGAATGCCAACTGCATTTGGTAGCCTGCCTCAGTTCCATGTGTTTTACTTACTAAGAATAGATATATTAGGGCCAACCATCCTGAATAACAACTAAAGCAAGTCTCTAGCTCTCCAGGTTACTGTCACATCTTGGAATATGCAATCTAAGTGAGGTACAGCCCTGACCATTCTAACCAGTCTTCCCTGAGATGGCTCTAGTATCACCTTCCCTCTCCAAATTCCTACAAGGTATCATCACTGGAAGGAGGAAGAAGGAAGTCTAAAAGCAAAAAAGATCATTTTGACTAAAATCCAAAATATCTTGATATAAAGATACTTAAGAGGTCAAAGTTTTGTTCATTTTTTAAAAGCACTATTCTCATCTGCTTTTAAAATCTTCACTTTTTAGATCAAATAGGTAAGAGTTTAAACATGCCTTTCTATTTAAATGCTACTTAGAAGAAACACTTGGAAATAAAAGTTAATATTACAATTTGAGATTTGCTTTCCAAGTAGTTACACCACCAAATAATGTCTATGGTTGAACAATCTACTAATAAATTTCATGTTAATTACACATTTCTTTCAAGGTTTTGGGGAACTTCATGACCATTTTCTATTTAATAATTATTAAATAGAACATGCAAATGTTTTAAGTTTTAGTTCATACCTGGAGAATTGGTTTCACTATCTGTGTCCATAGCAACTTCTTCATAGTTATCATATTGATAAATGCCTCCTCCACCGTCAGTAGACTGCTTATCCAAGGATCGTCTCAGGTCAGGATCTGAAGACTAATTACACAGGATGTTTAGTTTCACAGCATTTTCTTAGTCTATTCTCATGCTAGAAAGTATGAAACAATTTGTAGCCATTTTCTAAAAAAATACTCAAAACTCATAGTAATCCAGTTAGACCTGTCTATCACATTTGATTTGGAAAATTCAATGCACACAACAGGTGGTTGATAACTGTCAGACAGGAAATAGAAGCTAACAAGGACTATATCTATAAAGATAAAATTGTCCAGAGTTAATTGAGCTACTAATCACTTATTCCTCTATAAAATGACATCAAAATCTTGAATACTTATGGCCTCTCTCTGTATAAAAAACTACATGAATAAATCTAAGTGTTATATCATCAAAACTATATTTAGATTATTTCAAAAACTCCATAAATATTTTAGTTATAAATTATTAATAGCTGAAAACTAGAAATTCTTGGTGGACATGTTTGCATATTTTCTTTTTGTACCCTTACAATGTTTCACTCACAGAGATGGTTCATAACAAACTAAAAACTAGCAAAACCTACACAGATAGATATAAGAGTCATGTGCAAATACAATACTTTTTTTTAAAAAAGGATTCTATCAAAGTGATTTTTGGAGTTCAAAATAGGAATATTTATAAATTCCTTAAGAAAATTAAACTCCTGACTCCCCAGAATTAAAGAGCTCTTAATATCCCCTATTCATTAGTACATTCACAAGCGTAGTCTCAAAGCAGAGAATTCTGAAAATTATCACTGATAATAGCACTAGATTAATATAAAATTTCTAATATACTTCCTGACACCATCCATAAAAAAGACAGTCATTCAGTCATTATCAATGATTTATACATACTAAAGGCTCACAAATGCTTGATAACTAAATAGCCACTAAGTCTGTTCCTGTATCATAACTTTATTTAAAATGGTCTACACTAATTAATCATGACTCTCCTAACTCTACATTACTAAGTAATGAAAAATGAATAAAATTCTGCCCCTTATAAGAGCCATTTTTAGAAAAAGTGTCCACTACAATTTAGTGATCCTACTTTCTTCTAATTAGAAAATGATGAAAAGCTAAATGTAGGATTTACTAACTATAAATTTAAGTATTTTATTTCTTCTGTTTTTAATATTTATAACTGCAACACTCATTCACAATTATAACTTACCTTTCCTTCTCCCAAAAATTATTTACGTAACAAGCTATATCAAACACAAGAAATTTCTTAGTTGACTGAATTTATGAAATAAGATGATAAAGACGCTTAAATTTGAGTAATATTTTGATTTTATATTTTTGCACTCCTTACTTTCATTTTTTAATTTTTTTTTATTGTTGGCACCCTTACTTTACTTCTTGACCGCCTCTTTCCACCAACCAATTTCATAAATCGATTGTACTGCTCTTCCTGATTTGAGAGATCTCGAATTTTTCTGATTTCTTCCTCTCTTTTCCTTCTCTCTTCTTCTTCTGCTTGTTTTCGGAGATCCTCTTCTTTCTGTCTTTCCTGTTCTTTTTGTTGTTGTAGTTTCTTCCATGCTTTTGTTTGCTGCTTCCTCAATGCTTGTTTAGCTTTAAATGATAATAAATACATAAACATCATTATGTATTACAGTTTGAATTTTCTAAAGAATAAAAGAAAAAAAGAGCTTTAAAAATTACTTTAAGTGTTATATATAGCTGTTCCTCAATTCTGTTAACATAGGACTGTCCTCCATTCAAGGCCTTATAATTCTCCACACTCAAAACTTTCTAAATTAAAATCTAGACACTATACTTATAACTGAAACCAATTTTAAAACTGGAACAGAAATGATCACCTGTAGTGCTAACTTTTTTGGCCGAATGTGTTTTGGTACTGGTTTTCACTTTTTGCTGTACAGTTTTCGTCTTGGTCAACTTTTCTTTGCTTTCTTTCATCACCTGCTGTTCTTTTTGTTGCCATTTTTTACTGGCTGACTGAAGAGCCAAAAGACGAAGTTGTAGTTCAGATAATTCCTCTTCATCTTCACCAAGTTTCTTAAAAAAAAAAAAGAAATCATTGCATTGTAAATTATTTGACCCTAAACATTTCACCAAGTCAAATCTTTTGTATGATCAAAATTTAAAGTTAATTTTAAAGCAAGTATTTGAATGGCAAATATAAATAAAATAAAGAAACTTGATTACTTACCCCACAGCCTTAGACCCTGATTTAGACCCGCTAATGCAAACAGAATATCTGAGTATACATATGTGAGTAGGGTTGGAGGGGAAGGGTACAACTGATGAAACACGACGACACACAAAAAAGGAAAAGTTATGGGTTAGAGATCAACATTTAACCTGGCTTCCCAAACAAGGAAGAGTAAAACTCTGAAGCCAGAGAACTCAAGAAGAAAAATCAATCCAAGAGAGGGGTAAGGAATGAAGAATGAAATGGTTATCATGTGATTTACTAGCCTTACAAGTAATACAGAGAACCGGTACATTTAAAGTCAAGATTCAAATTTGCAAACTTTTTTATTTTTTTAATTCTCACCTGAGGATAAGTTTATTGATTTTTTAAAGAGGAAGTGAGAGAGAGAGAGAGACAGAGAGAGAGGGTGGGAAACATCAATGTGAAAGAGAATCTTCAACTGGTTGCCTTTCCAACATACCCCAACTGGGGACTGAATTTAGGTATGTACTCTGACCGGGAATTGAACCCACCATCTTTTTGGTATATGGGACATCACTCCAACCAAGCCACTCAGCCAGGGCAAATTTGCAAACTTTTGTAACTATATATTTTATAATTTTATAGTGTTGAAAGAAAAAATATATAAAGATTTGCTTATATTTGAACATGTTTTAACATGTATGTTTTAAACCTACAGGTATTTATCTGAAGGTTTAAATATTTAAAGTATTTTAAACATCCAAGACTTTGCTTCAGGGAAGCTAAAATAGGAAGATGGATTCAGAGCAAACATTTAAGAAGTTTCTTTCCAATTTAAAAAAACCTGACTTTTTTATTCTACCTTTTTTGAGATAACTTTACAAATTAAGTTCTCTACATTTTAGCTAAAATATAATGGCAACCTAAACAGAGGTTCTTAATTAGCTTTACATGGAGTACATGGATTTGCAGGGGAAAGAAGGAAAGAGGTCTGATCCTTCGGCCTCCCTACCCCTTGAAATTAAATGCAAAATTGTATGTTTTTCCTTTACATGTATGTATGGAGGAAAAAGGAGAAATCAAAACTCTAAGATTCAAAAAGGTTAAAGCCCACTTATCAAATAACCTTTTTCTTACAGGTGAACTGTAATTACATTTTTTCTAAAATCCAATTAAATTATATAATTCTTTTTTTTTTCCTAATGCTTAAGCATAAAGAAAACAGTAGATCCTATACCCACTGATTTCACCCATACACGAACTATTATAAACCCCTAAAGAACTATCATTACTTCAGTTTATCGAAATCGAGATATAGTTACTCTTTCCACTGTTGGAAAATATATGTAACAAATGAGACTTAAAATTAACATCTTAAATTCTTTTTGATTTCTAAGTCACTTAAACATGCCAAATTCTACTGCTTGGTACTGAAGTTCTAGAGCCATACTGACCAATACAGTAGAGCAATGAGCTACATGTGGCTACTTAAATTATATAACTAAAATTGAATATAAAATTTAGTTCATCAGCCACACTAATCATTTCAAGTGCTTAATAGCCACATGTTGTTAACAGCTACCACAGTGAAGAGTACAGATATAGAACATTTCCCTTACTGTAGAAAATTCTATTAGATTTTGGACAGTGCTGATCTAGAGAGTTTAAAGCTAATCATCACTTTTCCATTGAGACTCAATAGTCTTTGATTACTTTTTTGCAACTCCTTTGGAATAAAAGAAAGAAACCACTGATTCTATTATGCAAATAAATGCTGTTTAAAGCAGCTACCTACCTGATCAGGAACAAGAGCACATGAACCTCATTCATCTCATTGCTTTGACACCTAAGACCTGTGTAACTATGGCAAGTCACTTAATGTACCCATATAAATCTTACCTTACCTGTAAAACAGATGTCAACTTACTTTATTAAGTTATTGTCAAGATATTTAAAAATATACAAATATGTGTGTGTATTTGTGTGCATGTGTGTATCTGTTGTATTATCATCCTTAATTTCAGGACCATCTCTTTCCTAAAGCTCCTAGGCTCTTTGCATCATTACCATGTACTCATAAAAACTAGCTGAAACCTTAACTGAATAAACTGCATGTATTTCAGCCCTAACTGGTGTAGCTCAGTGGACTGAGTGCGGGCTGCGAACCAAAGCATCGCAGGTTCGATTCCCAGTCAGGGCACATGCCTGGGTTGTGGGCTGGGTCTCCCAGTAGGGGCCACATGAGAGGCAACCACACATTGATGTTTCTCTCTCTCTCTTTCTCCCTCCCTTATCATATCTAAAAATAAATAAATAAAATTTAAAAAATAAACTTCATCTATTTCAGATCTCTAAGACAACAAAGAAAAGGCTTGGGTTATTAAGTGTCTATTAAATGCCAAACACAGTGCTTGGTGCCTCTGTATTTTATCCTGGGGGACCTCACAACAACCCAGAGAATGGATGATGTTAAATTCATTTTTGTAAAAAAGAAAAACAGAGGCAAGCAAAGACTAAATAAATAGCTTATACAAGATCAGTAAGCTAAGAGGAAGAGCTAGATCCTGAATATCAGGTCAAGGTTTTTCTAACTCCAAAGCTTTCCCAAAAAGCATACATCCCCCGCTCCACCTCCAAATTGAAAAAAAAAAAAAAATCTGGATGAATTTTAAAAGTGTCAAAAAACAAATGAGATCATCTAAAGATATAAATAACACTTCAATTAACCACAATTTAATTGAAGCCAGTGGAAAAATATTCCAAGATGTCTCTCCATATTTTCTTATCCTTAAGACTTATATCCAAATAAAGATAAAGCAACGATGAAAGAAAATTAGTGGAAAGCAAGACAGAATTTCCCTTTCGAAAGAACAGAGCAGAGCACTACAACAATCAGCCTTACAGAGCTATCCAACTCCACACAGCAGTATCTTACCTTTTCAGATAGAATATCTGAAGCACTAAGTCTTCTTGTTAAATTTTGTTCTTTATCTTCTAATCCTTCAAAATAAAATAGCATACTTTGAATACTCTAAAAGACAGTTACACTCAACTTAAAATACAATATAATGTCTTAGGTTAATTACTTTAAAGGGTCTCATTAAGGGTTTCATTTTCTCAATCTCTCAAGCAAAAGAACACTGTTAGAGAAAATAAAGATCTGACCAAACTTCTCATATCAGCCTCATTTCTAAGAGTTACAAGGTAAGTGATTCAAAACATTAAATAGTAAGTTAACAGCCAATTTTGGAAGTTAACAGCCAATGACTTCCAAACTAAAAAATGATTATTTCAAATAAGAACAGATCTACAGAGTAGATAAGAGGTAAGGCTTCATTATCAAATAGATAATACACACTGATAAAACATAATGATGACTATTAATTCAGACCTCTAAATGAAACATCAACATGTAGAGATTATATTGAATTTATACAATAAGGAAATGGTCATCTATTTTCCTAGAAAACCATCAGCAGAAGTAGGTTAAATAGCAACAAAATTAAATCTATCCACACAATTTTTCCAGAATTCTAGCCTTGGGCCCAGATTTCTGATGAAGTTATTTACAAAATCTTACTTATATATTATCTAATCTATGACGGCTCAACAAATCACATAATAAAATTACAGTACATTTACAACAGCATTGAGATACACTTTTGTAGCTAAAACAGATGAAGTTAAAAACTAAGAGAATCCTTCCTCAAGATGACACAACTGAAGTTTAAACTCCTAGGCTTTCCCCCCAAAGTACCACCAATCAGTGTTCCAAACATCCTAACTTGATTGCTTAAGGCCTACTGGTAAAAAGAATAGGCAATTAATTCAATAAATAGAGAAATTACTACAAGAGTACCCGACACAAGGTAAATAGAAGGCAACCATCAAATTTTGTATCAGGTCAGTTCTGCTATAAGGCTTGTTTTGGAAATGTGAATCTGTTTCAACATGACTGATATATTAGAAAATAATTTGAGCATAACACAAATTTCATGTTTGCTTAAATGCAATTTGTCCCCAAGAAACAAACACTAACAGTTTGCAGAAAACTACCTAAGGGTTATCTAAGTCATGTAGGAAATACATGAACCCCATTACACTTTGAGCATCTACCGACTACTTCAGTTCACTGTATATTAACCACACTCATCTACATTTGGTGTTACAGCTTACTGTTCAATTTCAGATAACCTTCCTTGTTGCACTTTATAATTCATAAGCTGAAACCTCCCATTCCCATAAGCACAATTAAGGCCTTTTTCAAGGTAAAGTGACATTTACTGTAGTATTTCAAGCCTTTTTTTTTTACCCATGCAACTTGCAAAGCTGCACTACCATTTTTTATTAAGTTCCTATCTTTTTTCATGTGTTGCTGACGTTTTTGAATGTTTTTTCTCTAACTCCATTTTGTCCATAAACCCTGTCATTTTTATTGTGCAATTTTGCAATATAGTGATTTTTGGAATGTTTATGTCTCATTATACCAAAACTTATCATACTTCAAAGAACACTAGTAGAGTAACAAATTATTAGACAAAAATGCACCAAAAATAGAGACATAAGCAGACTTCTAATAATAAATGTAGAAAGCACTAAACTTTTCTCCTATATGAGAAGCCTACTATTAGTTGATGAGGCTCTATCTTGTCTAAAACAAATGGCAGCACCTCCCTTTAAGGTAGCAGACGGACAAGTAGCCATTAAGCTAGCAGGTAACCTATGAGCACAATGCTACCTTAAAAACAAGCACAAACCATAATTTTTAGACTATAAATCTAACTTCATGCAAAGATTATAAAAGCAGGTTATTGTTCAAAACCAAACATAGTTAGTCACTATTCTACCAACGTCATGTGTCTCTACAATAAAATTATTTCACTTCTTACTCAATACTTCCAAAATGAAGATTGGTCTTGTGCAGTCATGTAGTATTTTAGAAATTATTACATGGTACCATAAACTGAGATACAGTCACTGAGATAAGGGTGGTAGTTAAAAACCATAATTACTGAAAACACCTTAGAAAAATGGAAAACTGAGGACATCAACAGTTAAGTTACAAAGGAAAAAAATTTTTTTTTAAAAAAGGAAAATCAGAGTTTTTAAAAATTTCAGGTGTATGGTATCACAGAAACCCCCATATTTCAAGATTAGTGAAAAAAACATCACTGAATATAAATCTGTCTACTCCCTGTAGAATATTTTCAACCTTGTGGTAAGAGTGATCCTTTAAGAATATAAAACAAATTATTCCTGTCCTTTGCTCAAGACCCTGCAATAGCTCCCATTTCATTCAGAATAAAAACCAAAGTTCTTACAAGGCTCTATATGATCTATCCCTGTCATCTTTGACCTCTCCTGTCCCACTATTCATCCCCCTCATTCTGTTTAGTGGCACAGACCTCCCCATTATTCCCAATATGCCAGGCACCCTTCTGCCTTAGGGTCATTATTCTAGTTCAGCAATTTTCAACCAGTGTGCTGCAGAAATTTTTAAAACATGCAATATCTGACTATTTAGTCAGGGACACTGACCTCTTTACCCTTATGCTGTTAAATTTTAAAAACTGACAACAGCCAACACAACAATAGCCATTTGGGCCCTGGCTGGGTAGTTCAGTTGTTTAGAGCATCATCCCAATATGCCGAGGTTGCATATTGGGTCCTCGTTGAGGGCACATACAAGAATCAACCAATGAATGCATAAATAAGTGAAACCACAAATCAATGCTTCTCTACCTCTCTCAAATCAATTTAAAAAATAGTCATTCAGTGTGAATGATTCAAATGTATACTTATTTTTTGTCAGATCAGCAAAAAATATTTTTGGTGTGCCACAGAATTTTAGTACTTTGTGTGCCATAAGATGACAAAGGTTGAAAATCGCTGTTCTAGCTCAGTGATTCTCAAACATGAGCAGGCATTAGAATCAACAAGAAGGCCTATTATTTACAGATTGCTGGTGGTTATTTCCAACATTTCTAATTCAGTAGGTCTGGGGTAGGGCCTGAGATTTTGCATTTCTACCAAGTTCCCGGGTAATGCTGGTAATAAGACCAGTTAGAAAAATCATCACTCTAAAGTGGGTGGAGGTGGAAGAGGGTATACAAAGGATAAATGATACTGAAGAAAATGCAGATAAAAAGAAAAGAAAATCATTGCTCTAGCTATTTATTCTATTTGCCTAGAAACCTCATCCCCCACATATCCATTTGGCTATTTCCTTACCATCTCCAACACCTCTATAGATCTCACCTTCAAATTCAAGCTTCCTAATCACCCATTAATACTGCAACCTGTACCCACTATCCTTATCCTTCTTACCCTTCTATAGTTTCTCTCTGTTATTTACTGTCTCCCTTGCTATAATCCAAGCCCATGAAAGCATAAATAATTCTCTATTTTGTTCACTGATGTATTTCTAAGAGCCTGCAGTAAAGTGCTCCATTAACTTTTGAATGAATAAAAGAATGAAGTGAAAAAATGAATACAAATGAAAAATGAATTTTGCAATTAGCTCTGAGTAACCTCACCATGAGTAGTTTCAGTCTTCTGGTAGGGGTAGAAAAGATACTGCATTGGGTTAAGAATGCACGAAAGGTAAACTGAAAAAGAGTCAGCACAGGCTCTTTCCGAAAGTCCGGTTGAAAAGACAAGTTAAGGGAGAATGCAGAATGGGGAGGAAGGAATGTTCAAATTTGGGGATAAAACACTAAAATGTTTTTTGAAATAAATATTTTTTTAATTTATTTTTTGGACAGAGGAGAAGGAAAGGAGAGAGGGAGAGAAACATTGCTTACTTGCCTCTTACACGCCTCCACCTTGGAGACCTAGCCCCACAACCCAGGTATGTGTAACCTTTTAGTTCGCAAGCTAGTGCTCAATCCACTGAGCCACACCAACCAGGATCTAAAATATGTTTATAATAGACCTATTATGAGGAAGTGGTTAAAGATAAGTCAAAATAAACAGAAGGAGCAAGGTCCCAGAGAAGGTGGGAAAAGTTAAAACCAGGAATACAGGTTAAAACAAAATGGCCATAAACAAGGAAAGAGTCACCACTTCCTCCAAGTGGAGGAATGTAAGTAGTAATCAGTATGGACATAAGTTTACAGTCAGGAAGTGAGAAGCTGGAAGCTGAAATAGGAGGCAACCTCATAGGCTGACAAGAGACATAAAGGCCGAGTAAAAGCATGAAAATTGATGATGAAGGTTTAGAAGAGCTGTTTGAGAGAAATGGGGAAAAAAGCTGACCCAATTAAATGTTTAATTGCAAAACTGAGAGTTTTGCTGAAGATTGGAGAAGAGAATGCCTGAGTAGAAAGACTATAATTTATTGATTCAGATAAATTTTATTCTTTTTGGTGTTCTCCCAATACCTCTTCACACTGCTGCTAGTCATTTTTCTGAAACAGACATCTGATCACATCATTTTCCTGTTTAAAAATATCTGACTACCCAGCTGATTTTTTAAAAAATCTAAAGTCTCTTGCCCTGGCTGGCGTAGCTCAGTGGATTGAGCGCGGGCTGGGAACCAAAGTGTCCCAGGTTCGATTCCCAGCCAGGGTACATTCCTGGGTTGCAGACCATAAACCCCAGCAACCGCACATTGATGTTTCTCTCTCTCCCTCTCTCTATCGCCCTCCCTTCCCTCTCTAAAAATAAATAAATAAAATATTAAAAAAAAAAATCTAAAGTCTTTAGCAAGATAATCAAGGCCCTTCATAATCCAATCTCACCTATCCTTTCATAAATTCATATCAAACCACTTTCAGAAAATGGCTATATATAATATAGCCCATAATGCACCCATAATTCCAATATCCTTTAAAAGATCTGTGACTTATCTGTTCACTTGGTTCATCTGACTTCCCAAGTGGAAAAGACTTATTTTTCAAGACACATATCAAACATTTCCATCACTATGAAAAACTTCCTAAACCCAAGTGGGGATTTTTCATCCTTCCTCCGTGTTACTGCAGGTTTTCATACACAAATTTTTATCATAGTTCATGATATTTATATGTGTCTTTTCTATCCCACTGGGTTGTACTTTTCTAAGCTGCTTGTCTGGAATCATGGTATTTCATTGAAGAGGGGGGAAAAAACATCCCTGAGAATGTGCATCCAAAATCAGTCACCACTCAGGTCTGCAACCAAATTTATACCATATGACCCTGAAAAGCTCAAAAATAAAGTGGTCCAAAAGCAAAAGTCTACTTAGGTGCCTGATAGCAGCAAAAGCAAATTCTCTCTGGAGATCTGTGCCAGGCAAAATATTCCCACCAAAAAGTTCAAAGAAAAATAAGCACCTCATTAAAACAACAAAAAAGTCACTAAGTGTTCAAGAGAAGAAGGTACCAAAAATAAGAACCAGCAGAGACAGCAAACATCAGAAATCAGACCCACAAAAACCTCAGATATAGGAAATTAGCAGGTAAAGGGAAGAAACAAAACAAACCTATGATTAACATGTTTAAAGAAATAAAGATACATTTGAAAAAACAAGCTGAGAAAAGAAAGCTAAGAAGAATGAGCCAAGTTATTTAAAAACAAAATATAAAATACTAAAATAAAACCTGTAACTAAAATTTAAAAATCAATAGGTGGGCTTAAGGCTGATCAAATACAGATAAAGAGAGAATCAGAGAACTGAAAGACACAGCAAATGAAATTTCCCAGAATGTAGCGGAGTTACAGAGATGGAAACTTAAGAAAAATTAAGGGAAATTAAAGATACAGTGAGATGATTTAATATAATATACATCTATACAGAGTTTCAGAAAAGAGAATGGAACAATATTTTAAGAGATGATAGTTTTTCAGAATCAGTAAAAACAAAAAGCACCATGTATTCCAAACTGGATAAATAAAAAAGAAAACTAAAATCAACACATCATAGTTAAACTACACAATCCCAAAGACAAAAATAGGACCTTTAAAGCAACCAGAGAAAGAAGACAGATTACCTTCAAACTAGAAATTACTAAGATAGGTGACTTTTCAAAATCCACTATGGTAGCCAAAAATATCTCCAGTATATTGAGAATATGATTAATCAATCTAGAATTCTAAACCTAGGAAAACTGTCTTTAAAAGAGGGCACACAGAAATAACTTTTCCATCTAGCAAACACATTTAAAGGAAATTTTTAAATGTATTTAAGCATAAGACATAGACATAGAAGAAAAAGTGAGCCAAGTAATTACTAAATAGATAAAGCTAGATAAATACTGGTCCTTATATATCAGGGAGAGGGTAAAAACCCTGACTGATTTTAATCACTGATAATAATTCATGTTACAACTCCGAGAGGAACCAATATGAGAACAGAAACTTTGTAACTAACTTCCAAACTAGTAAAACGATTATAATTAAAAAAAAAATTGAGTCAAGAAAGAAAAAAGGACCAAAAGGAAATAAATCCAAATATCAGTAGTCATGAGAAAATGTGAATGAACTGTATGTTCTATTTAAAAGACAAAGACAAACTAAATTACAAATGAAATCTAGCTCTATACTATGTACAAGTGACATCTGAGACCCAAGGATATAGGAAGACTGAAAGAATGAAAAATAATATACAAGGCATATATATATGCCTTGTATATATATATATATATATATATATATATATATATATATATATATATATATATATATACACACACGCATATATATATACTTACCAAGAGAAAGAGTGGCTATTAATATAGACAAAATATCTTTTTAGGCAAAAACATGACTAGTGATAAAAACAGTCACTCCAGTATAAAGAGAATGATGAGTCAATTTTCCAACTTCCAAGTACTTAAAGCAAAAACAGAAATCCACTATCATAATGGCAGATTTTAACAAACCTCTCAGTAATTGATAGATCAAAAAGATCAAAAAGCAAAGGAAGAACATAAAAAGCTTGATCTAACAATATATGTTGCTTTCAAACACATACCATACAATTTTAAAAACTGATCACATGCTAAACAATAAAGCAAGTCTATACAAATATTTTAAAAGGCTGGTATTATATAGATCTTATTCTCTGACAATGTAATTGACTTAGAAATGAGTAACAAAAAATACAGCTGGAAAACCTGCATGTTTGGAAGTTAAGAAACACACTTTCAAATAGCCTACAGGTCAAAGCAAAAGAAAAATTAGAAGATATTTAGAACTGAATTTTAAAAATTTACACAGATGCAGCCAAAGTAGAAAGTTCATAGCCCAAAATTACCTTAATAGGAGAGGCCAAAACCTAATGAATTTTAAAAACTATGGACTTATTTCTGGGGAAATTTAAAAAGGGAGAAGGGCTCAATTTATAAATGCTACAGGTAATTTTAAAAAGGCAAGAGATGCTTAAGAATAATTTTTAGGAACTTTATGACTTACAGGAAATAGACATATTACTACACAAAATATAGTTTACCTAAACTGCTTTACCAGAAATAGAAAGAATGAACAGTCAATAGTTTAAAACCTTCCTAGAAGAAAAAACACCATCCAGGCACAGACACTTTAACTAGCAAGATTTACCAAATATCCCAGGAATGATTCCAATCTTCAACTATTCCAGAAAATAAAGAAGAAACCACTCCTCAACTCATTTTGAACACCACAACCTTATCCTAAAACATGGCAAGCAAAAGAAGGATAAAATACTACAATTTTTAAAGCCAGATGAAAAATTCCAAACAAAGCATTAGCAAACCTCTATTTTTGCAGTTTTTAAATTGCCCCAAAAGGTAAGAACTCAAATGCCCCTCAACTAGGATGTGGATAAACTATAGCACAGCCATACAATAGAACACTTAGCAATAAAAAATAAACTACTGATATATATAAGCACATGAATGAATCTTAAACACGCTGTTCTGAGTGAAAGAAGCTAGAATCAAAAGATGATTAACTGCATGATTCCATTTACATGACATTCTTGAAAAGGCAAAACTGTAAGGACAAGAAAGAGATCAGTAGTCACCAGGTGGGCTAAGGGGTTTGGGAAGTAAGGGACTGACTACGAAGTGGCATAGAGGAATTGATGGGAGTTAATGGAAGCATTCCATATCCTAACTGGTAGCTGGAAATGGTTACTCAACTGCCCACATTTGTCAAAACTCAAAAAACTACACACTTAAAAGGAATAAATTTTACTGTATATAAATAATACCTTTATTAAAAAATAATTAATAAACCAAATCCATGATGTATAAAAATATCACAAACTAGCTGGATTTATCCCAAATATGCAAGGGTAGTTACACACAAAATGAATTACTGGTAATATAATCTACTACAGTAATAAATTAAGAGAGAAAAATTAGATGCATGCTCTTCTCAATAATAAAAAAGATAGGATAAACTTCAACATCCATTTCATGCTGAAAATTTCAACCAAGCAATAGCGGGAACAAAACCTTCCTTTACCCAACAAGGGATACCTACAAAAACCTAACAAATAACCATGTTTAATGATAAATGTCAAAATCACTCCCTTTAAGTTAGGGAACAAAGGTGCCCACTATTATATACATTGTACATTGTACTGTAAGTTCTGACCAGCATGTTAAGGCCAAAAGAAAAAAAGAAAGAGAAAAAAAAGATTAGAATGGAACAATACAAATGTCATCATTCAATAATTTGTCTATGTAGAAAGCACAAAAAGAATTTACAGATAAATTAGAATCATTTCAACGAAGCACCAAAATAGTTACCCCTTTAGAGAAAAAAAGAATCACATTACTTAATTGAAGTGTTTAATTTCATTACCTTGACTGGATTCAGTAGTGTCAGATTTCAGGGAAAGTCTCGTTCCATCTTTAATTTTTTTCAACCGGTTCTTATCTCCTGGTAAAGTCAATTTTTGCCTGAGTGGTTTTAATTCAAATGCCTGAAAAGTTTTGACCTGTGTTTTCTCCTCAGGAGCTACTTCTTTACTTGAGTCCTTTATAATACTGACATTATCAGTGCTTGTTTGGTCCTCAGAGTTCAATGTTTTAGGATCTTCCTGCACATTGTCTTCTTTGCTACTCAAAGCCAGTTTTTCATCCTTATTGATGCACTCTAGTTCTAACTGTATTTGTTTATACTTCAAAAGTAAATCTTCAAAAGTTTCTTCCCCACAGTTTTCATTTTTTGATGAATAATTTTGTTTTCTGGATGGCGATCTTCCAAAACTTTTGGCTGAACAGCATATTAAGGAAACCAGTTTCCAAATACTTTCCAGTTAATTTAACAAAAATATGTTAAGTTATAGATGAATTGTTTCCCTTTTTTCAAGAAACATGAAGTGATATTTTAAAATTACTAAATTCCATTTAATATATGCGCTGCTAATGCCCACTTTCATTCTTTGCCCGTATTTCAAATTTAACAAATATCCATATAAATAGTCCACTTACAAATCACTAGTGTCAGTTATTACCCATAGTATCCACAGATAATCCACCTGGTTAGGTTGTAACATTCTTCTTTCTGCAGATCAGAGAAGCTCATAATGAGCTGATGTTAAAGACTCCTTTCTGAAGGAAGAGGGGAGAAACTGAATGGTTTGTCACAGATGTGGATAATTTACACTTCAGATAATCAGGAGGAACGTTTCTTCTTTTTACTTAGTTTCTTCTCATGTGTGAAATTTTTAAAAATGGAGATAAAAATGAACTGACAATTATTAAGAAGGATTTATGAATATGAAACATTTGCTTAAAAACCTGATGCATGACAATCTTAGACCTCATCAAGTATACTAACATCCAACATACACATAACTACCGCAATGAAGGCAGTTACATAGAAAAAAACATTTAAATAGTATTCAAAATGTATCTTCTAAACTAATTTCCCCCCCAAGATAAGGATATGTAAACCAATTACTTTTGTTATTATCTTCTGTAACATAGTAATAAAAACAGCACAAATTCTTTCTTGGAAATGGCTACAAACTTCCAAACTACAATTTCTATTCAAAACAATTCATACATATGAGAATTGTTACACCTCACTTTCCCAGCCTACAAATTAGCAAGAGAAAAGACAAGTAGTTTATGTGGTTTTATTACAGATTATTTGAACTGTGTAGAACATAGCATTACAGTTACCAAATGTTTCTTCTGTTTAGTAACTTGCAGGACAAGCAACTTGCAAAGATTTTAAACTTCCCTAATGACCAATTCAAGAATGGGAATCACTCCCAAGTATTCTAGAAACTAAACAAGCATTACAATGGAAAATCTTAATAGTTCTAGCAAAACTATTTTGGTAAATCTTTGGTTTCTGATCTCTCCTCTTCAGAGCCAGGTTTCTTGAAAGAACACTAGTTTCTCATTACCTGTTACTCCTCAACCAGAAGGAATCTGATTTCTGGGGCTGAGTTTCTTCACCAGGATTTCAAACACTTTTTACCTGACATCTCTGTAGCATTAGAGACTGCAAACCACTTCTCTCTTGGCTTCCACAACTCCACTCTTCATTTGTTTCCCTACCTTTTTTTCCCCCTTCAGGTCTTCATAACTCCTTTCTCTCCAACTCCTGCAATAATGGTGCTCTCCAGTGTGCTCTATTTAGCCACTTTCTCTTTTTATTCCAGGCATTCTAGTACACTCCCATAGTTTAACGTACTATGAGAAGCTTGGTCTGGTAATAGACATTTGGAGTTCTCCCACAAGTTACTCCTGCTCGGCTAATCTAGAATATAAATCTGGTTAGATTTCTTTCTTTTTTTTTTTTTGGGGGGGGGGGGTATCTTATCAAACAGAGTCCAAAATCCTTTTAATGGCATATGTATAGTGCCTTAACAGTTTGACCTGTACTTCTTTCTAATTTCACCTTTTCCCTGTTCATCACAATTCATGCATAGTTTTGGGTCTAGGTTTTTCTAGACCCAGTTCTTCAAACTGACCCCAATTCAAATGTCACTTCTTATGTGAAGGCAGAGAATTATTTGCTCCCCCACCCTCCTATTATGTATTCTTTGTACATAAATCCTGTAATTATCTGCATTTACATTTCACTTTTCAATGGAGCTATCTAAAGACAAGAACCCAGTAATTTAAAAAACACATAACATAACCTTAGAAATATTTGTAAAGAGAAAATATTCAATATACTTAACAAAAAAAGGACAAAAATTAGGAAAAGTAATTATGACTTTGACTAATCTTCAAGGCTAAATGAAATCTACTTCTGTCTATACAGGATAGCTAGAAACAAAACGCTTGAAGGATTCAATTTTAAGCTGATCAGAATGCAATTTATGACTGAAACATAGTTTAAAAACAAAAGCTTCCTGTCAACCTTTACAACTGCAGGTGAAAACAGAATGACTTTCCACTGATGAAAGACAACGGCCTAATATTTTAACTCTCATCAGATTTGAAAGTTTAAAACAGTAGTCATCCAAAAGAGACATATACTAAGACTGACAGACAAAATGTATATCACTAAGAAGAATTAAAAATGAATGACAATGGCCCGACTGGGCAGCTCAGTTGGTTAGAGTACTGTCTCAACTTGCCAAAGTTACAGGTTCGATTCTCAGACAGGGCAACCAACGATTGCATAAATAAGTGGAATAACAACTCACTTTCTCTCTCTCTCTCTCTCCCCCTCTCTCTTTCTCTAAAAACCAATAAAAAACATTTTTTAAAAAAGTTTTTAAAAATGAATGAGAATTAAAATAAGTACTAAAATAAGCAGCAATGGGATTTGGTTTATTCTATTTCTTTTCAACTACATCTAGCATACCTAAATCACTACAGAAGAAGAGGTTAAAAAAAAACAAACTACCAACCACCTGTATCTATGCTACTTCACTTCTGGATTATGGAAATGAGCCAGAGAAAAACACTTTTTCTTCCTTAATGCAATATTTGTAAAAGTATCATTATTATAATCAACAATGGAAATATGAGTACAGTGTTAAATGGAGTACAATACTGATCTTAAAGGAATTTGTATTAATAAAATGTCATATTACAAATTTTGTTTGCTCACGTTAGTTATACAAAAGTGGCTGGAAACTATGTTTTCCTTTGCAAATTCTTATAAAGAATACCACCTCCATAAGGGATTAACAATACTTCACGAGAAAAGCAATGAGCAGAGGATCAAAACAAGCAGCCTTTTCTTAAATGCAGCATCTGTGAAAAGAAAAACAGCAACACAGCTCATTTCTGACTAAGTTACTATAGAAATCAGACTGGATATCTTCCTGTGCTTTTTCTTCACAAATCATATGCCTGTTTACTAATAAAAGGTATGAACTTAATGATTAATAAAGGTATATGGCAGAGGACAAATTGGTATTGAATGAATGGACAGAAGGAAATCAAAGGAAGGAGGTAGGCAAACCCACTTATCAACCACTTCTCTCATATAGAGAAGTTTTCTCTTCTTAAGAAAAGTTTTGAGTTCCCGTAATACTTTACATACCTCAATTTGAACTTTGTATGTTAAGCTAATTATTCATTTGTCTCTCCAACACAAATTTCAAATTTCATCTTTTCTATTCTTAAAAAGCATACATGTGCTTAAATACCTTCCTGGTTTTTTAGATTCAGAATTGATAACAAACAAATCCTTGGTTAATAAATATCTTCAGCAGAGATTTTCTAACTTTATTAAAGGAACATCTTCTGTCATTTAAAAGTTTAAATACCTATATGATTTTCTCTGAAACAACCCTAGAATGCTCCTAACCCAACTTTTGTTTGCAGAAATGAGTTTTTACAAGGCAATAGCACCATAAGTTGCTACTTCTTACCTAAACCTAACATTTCTCACCCCTTTTATAACTTGACATCTGGCTCTAAGACCATATGGCTCTAAGTATTCTATAAAAATAACCAGTGTCCTCCAAAAAAATCATTATAGCATGTAAGTTTCATACATAATAAATACATAAAAAGATCATTATACTATAGAAATTACAGGTAGTAATAAAACTGGTTAGTAAACTACTTTTACGAAGCTATCATGGATTAAGTCAAGACAGAGTTCTACCAATCCATCTCAAAATAGCAAAACTTTAGATGATGCATTCCTCAGCATAAATTGCAAGTAAACTCAGGAATGTTAAAGATAACTAAGTTTAGAGGAAACAAAAATCATATTTTTTCTTACTTTCCTTCTCAACCCCACAATCCCCACCCTCCCATACACCTCTGTGACTTCCAATGTTACAATTAAAATGCTGTTACGTTTATTCTTTTCTTTTTGTCCCACATATGTCAGCACCAAGAGTTATGAAATGTCCAAAGTGTACATAAGAAATAGAGAAGGAGGTCAAGTTTTCTAAGAACCTATCTGAATTCAAAACCTATGAATTAACAGAGTTGGTGAATAGAATACATGGTCCCCCCACCACTTTAAAAAGTACCAGTATGTAAGAATAAATAAAGGTAAAAATAAAGTCACAAATAAAAACGGCGGTATTATGATTAATGAAACTCCGTAATTTACAATGTCGAAGTGTAATATGACAAAAGAACAGTATTCCCCAAATTATTTTACTATGTATGTTTTCTCCCTCTAGTCATCCAAGTTAACCTCACATACAAAGTTTCTGTACCAGGAAAAAAACAAATGCTAACGAAACTTGGGTTTCTGGTGTATTATTACGAATGTGATTTTAAACTCTTAGATTCACTAGCATGGCCCCAAACCATGATAGGGTAAAGTTAAAAAGCAATAAAGCACTTTTTAAAACCACTACAGCGTGACACATGGGAATTATCAAAGAACAACTTACTTTAAGTATACTGACACAGTAACAAACAAGAGGCTCTGGCGGTTCAGAAAAGTTACTCATCTCAGACTGAGTAATGACGTTAAAGGGAACTTGACTGACACACCCAGGGCCGACCGCCACGTTAAGGATACAACTCTTCCGAGGTGGAGAGGGCTCACGCCAGCTCTGACTGCTGTTGAATCCGGATCCCGCTCCTCCTCCCAGAGGTGGTCTGCCCCCCGGCTTGCCTCCTCGTTCACCCCCTCCACGCCCCCGACTCCAGCGACTCCCACCCCGGTACGGCCTGCCTCGAAAGCGGAAACGGTCCAAGGCGAGGTGGCTCCGTTCCCAGAAGGACGGCCGGGGGCTGCTTTCGGACAGTGAACTCGAAGGCATCCGCACGGAGGGCTGGTGAGACCGGAACGGCTCTTTGGGTCGGTAGCTGCTGTGTCCCCTGAGGTGGCCCCGCTCCGACGCGTGCCGCGAGCGTGAGAAATTCCTCAGCTGCTGCTGAGAAGAGGAGGAGGACGACGAGGAGCCACCGCCTCCGCCGGATCCACCGCCCCGGGCCGGGTGAGGAGGCCTTCGCCGCGGATATGGTAACAGCCCGCAGCCACTGCTGCTGCTGCTGCTCCGGCTCCGTATCTGGCTGTTGTTATCGTCATCGCTGATCTCCCCATCTTCCAGCTCTCCCTCTTCCTTGGGCGAGAAGCCACTGGAGGCCGGGGCCGGAGGATCTGCAGTCGCCATCCCAGGAGCAGCGCCTTCCACACAACCTCAGCCCTCCGTCCCGGGAACCGCCCGACAACTGCCTTCCTCCTCGGTTCCCTTCTTTTCTAACAGGTTCCGTAGGTGCGGCCTTACCGTACTCGAACACCTAGCGGGCTCTGCTCCCCAACTTCCCGGCACCCCCAGCTCTTCCTCGCCGGACCGTCGCAACCCAGTTCCCTACCCTAGCGCCCCCTTGCTCCAACGCTAACGGGGCTCTTCCGCCTCGCGAGATATGGACTGTGGAAGTGGCTCTGCCATTGACGTAACTTCCTGCTGCATGCAGGAAACAAGGCACTCAGTTACCGCGATAATTATTAAGACAACGTGATTCTCAGTGGGACTTGTAGTTTTTCTTTTCTCTATACGGGTTTGTCCTTCAAGTCTACAACTCACGCCCACTTCAGTCTCGGGATTGGAATTTCTGGGTGCGTGAAAGGGTGGGCGGGCATTTTCTTAATCTCCACCTCGAGAGAGCATCGTAGTAATAAGGGGAGGGACGGTGGGTAATGCCAATTCCTTTTTTAATTGCTCCGAGGACAGCTGCTGAAGAGACGCAGTAGTCCCATTCCCTTTTGGGGGCCAGTAGGGGGGTCGGGTTGGCCCGCCATGTTGATGAAGGCAAAGGAAGGCTAGTGGAGCTCTAGGACTGACGGATCTGCTGGTTTAGGTCCGCCATATTAATAAAGAAAAAGGGAAGGTTGACCCCTGTTCTCCGACAGACACACACACCCCTTCTTTCCACCCCGCTTCCACGACTCAGCTCGGTGGGCCTTTTCCCTGCCACCCTTGCCCAGTCTGCCCGCAGGAAGTATAGCAGCGCCTCAAACACAGGCTTACGGCGCCGCCGAATGTGGGGGGAAGTGAAATGCCGACCAATTGCGCCGCGGCGGGCTGTGCTACTACCTACAACAAGCACATTAACATCAGCTTCCACAGGTAACCTGGGCAGGGAGAGGGGGATGAAGCGGAAACGCGAGCTGCTAGATTGAGTATTGCTTTTGTAAAAGGAACAGGAGAATTCTGCGAATTCTAATAACTTCAGTACCTACGTGCTAGCAGCTAAGCACTCTATTTTCTCTTTGTATACTTCTCAAATCTGTCTAATTTTTCTCTCCATTCAGGGAAGATTTACTCACTTTATGAAAGAAATTCAAGTTCGCGGTGATTACTCCTTGTAAAAGTGACAGGAGATACCTTAATTTTCTCCTTTTTTACCTTTATGTATTAGGCCGATCTTTACATTAATGACGCCATAAGAAATCTTCCTGTTCATGTCAGCAATCAATTTAAAAGACCACTGTATTACCGTAAAACCAGGTAATTCTTGCTAGCTAAATTGGCAGGGAACTCTGCGGAGGAATTTACTCATCATTGATAATAGTCATGGAATGAAGCAATGTTAGTGAAAGTACAAAAGATAAGCCTTCTGTTCGTACTAGAACAGTAGTAAAAAGAACCTCGGTGTTTTTTGTTTTTGTTTTTGTTTCTTCGTTTGCTGGAAGATCAATAAAAACTCTTTAGTTCTCTCAAATCAGAACTCTGGAAAGCACTTTGAACAGTACAAGAAATACAGTAAGTGTTTACCGTCTCTGTAAGTGCTTGCCATGTGGCTGAAGAAGAGAAGCATTAAAAAAGTTAGTGCAGAAAGTTTTGATTTTATATAACTCATAACTTAATCCACTCTTAGAATGTAGAAAACTATATCCTTGACCTTTCCTCTACCTCATGATAACTAAATGTACACCCTTATTAAAGGTTGCCACTTAAAAAAAAATCTTTGTGATGTTTCTGTTTCCAGCTGCTTCTTGCAAGTGTAGTGCTTTATTCATTCATCCATTGAATGTGTACCAAGTTCTTATTTGCCTGACATCATGCTAGGGATCCAGAAAATTCTTATATTCCTGGAGTTTAGAGTGTAATGAGGAAGAAAGACAAACATAATTACAGTTAAGTGCCTCAGAAAAGACATTCAGGGAAACCTGACTCGGCCTTGTAAAGTCAAAGAACACTTATCAAAGGATGTAAAAATTCAAATGAGACCAAATAGTGACACAAGTTTGGTTCTATTTGCGCCTTTGAAGATTTTCTATTTCATCAATTAGTACTTGAGAAGCTAGGGAGGGTTTTAAAAGAATGTCATGATTAAATGTGCATATTTAAAAAATTCCTCTGGCAGAAGTGTCTGAGAATAATGTTACTGAAAGTGCTGGTTAAGCATCGTCAAGAGATAAATTTGGTAAGAAAGAAACTTCTTAAAGAATGTTCATTTACCTCCTGTTTCTTTCACAGGGAAATTCCTCGACAGTGTCAACTGAACTACACAATGTTTTTTGCTGGCACAGCCAGCACTAGAGTAAAAGAGTTAAGAGTTGACAGAGAAAAAACAGGAGCCAGTCATAAAACAAGGGCGAGTCCACCCAGTGGCCCAGACTAGAGTGGTACTAACAGTACAGATGGAAATAATTATGGAAAGATGTGAACAGATCTGAGAAATATTTGAGAAGAAGCTACTGTATTTTATCATTTCATTGGGAATATGAGGGAAAAGGAAGAGTCAGGACACCAGCAATATTGAATGTTTAAGAGATTCACAGTTTGCCCTGGCTGGTGTAGCTCAGTGGATTGAGCATAGGCCTGCAAATCGAGGGATTCCTGGTTTGACTCCCAGTCAGGGCACATGCAGGTCAGGTTCCCACTGGGGGATGCATGGGAGGCAACCACACATTAAAGTCTCCCTCTTTTTCTCCCTCCCTTCCCTTCTCTCTAAAAATAAATAAAATATTTTTTAAAAACACATTAAAAAGATGCACAGTGGTGCAGTAGCATGTATACTTCCTTTCCATATTTGACCATTTGCCACCAATGAAATTAACATTTTCATATGTAATGCAAAAATTTAGGTTACAAAGTAATATTATGGTAAAAACATTTCTATTTTATAAGTACAAAATATTAACTATTCTCGTAAGACATTAGTAGACTTCAGTATTCCCATGTACAACTTACATTGCCTAAAGTATCTCCATTTTTCTTTTTAAAAATATTTTTAAAGATTTCTATTTATTAATTTTTACAGAGAGGAGAGAAACATCGATCTGTTCCCTCTCACATGGCACCATCTGGGGACCTGGCCCACACCCCAGACGTGCCCTGACTAGGAATCAAACCAGCAGCCTTTTGATTCTCGGGCTGGTGCTTGCATCACACTAGCCAGGGTTCCTTTTTCTTATCTATTACTCAGCCCAATGCAGACTAGTTCTTGCCAATAATCTAAAACTGCTCTTGCTAACATGAGTAGTTACTCCTACATTCCTTTTTCATGGCATATGATCATTTCCTCAAAATACTCTCTACTTTTGAATTGACACTAATTTTGTGGCCTACCTACTCTACCAGCCCCTCTCTTCTATACCTAACCTAGGTCTTCCCTCTTTTATTAAAAAAGATTTCAAACTGTTCTCTGATCTCAGGTAACATTTACTTGTTGAAACCTCCAAAATCAATTATCTCCAGTTCAAATCTCTAATGAGTTTCAGACCCATAGGCCAAGTGTTTCAGTATTTCCCTGGTCTCTCTTCAGTTCCTTTCTCAGTAAATGAAAACATCTACCCAGAAACTGGGAGGTCATCCTTCCTTGACTTCTCACCATTCCCTCTCGATAGGATTATTACAATAACCTCTAAATTGGTTCACTGCTTCCCTTCATGTATTCCTAACCTCTCTTCTGTAATCAGTGATGTGTTGTTAAATGTTGAACAACAAAATCTCCAGGGAAAGGGGAAAGGCCTGACTCATAATACTTGCTGGAATCCTGTGATATAAATAACACATACCCTGGCTGGTTTCCAGCTACCGACATCACTGATCATAAAGTTGGGAGGAAATGTGCAGTATCACACTATTCTATATAGCATTTATACTATACAGCTATAACAGACAAATGGTTTTAAGGATATAAATAATACTAAAGTGATTAGGAAGTAATGGGCTTTTAATATTTACTACCTTTTTAAATTTATTGTAAATATGCATAATTTAATTTTTAATAATGGTTTTGTTTAATAGCCGATTAAAACATTTTCTGTTAACAATATGCTCTCTAAGTTAAGCCTTGTAATGGCTTACCAATTACATTTTGGAAAAAGTTCAAAATTATTCTTTAACTTAGAAGGCTCTCTGGCATCATTTCATGTCATAACATTCTTCACTATTCCCACCCTAATTCCCCTAGCTAATTCCTACTATCAAAGCCTCCTGACTAGATTGGCTCTTTGAGTTTTATGGTTCCATTTTACTTTGTACTTAACCTTTTATAACACTCATGACACTTGTAGTTACTTTTATATCAAATAGCATTTATTTAGTATTTACCATATACTGTGCACTGGGCTAAGCATTTAGCCCATTGTCTCATTCAGTCTCTAGAACCACACTGGATAGCATTATAGATGGTATTTTTATATAATAGATAATAAAACTAAGGCCTAAAAAGTTTGCATAACTTGCCTAAAGTCACCCAGTTATTATGTAAAGGAACCAGAATTGACACCTTCATTGGACTCCAGAGACAGTGTTCTCTTCGTCACTCTTTTCTACTACATCCAGCTGTTAGAATCTCTATCTTCTCCATTTACAGTATACCCTTAATAAGAAGGTAGATATCATAAAAGTAGGTCAGTTTTGTTTACCACTATGTGTTCAGTGCTTGGGACGTGCCTAGGACAGTGCTTGATATGTAAGAAGCATTCGGCCATTTATTAAAGACCCAAGCAAGATAGCATTGTTTAAAATATTGATTTTTTTTCAAAGCATCTAATATTTCTGAAAGCCTGGTCCTATTATGGTATAGACAAAAATATTAATCTGTTACTACTATGTTATTTTAAAAATATTTATAGGATGATTTATTACTACTTGAGTTCAATTATGGGCTATATCTACCAGTCTTTGAATATGCTAAGAGAAATCAAAAAAACACATACAAAACATAATTATGTTTGATGCTGTGTAAAAGCATTATCCAAAATCAAATAAATTGTTGGTAATTATTATTATAAATTGTTGGTTTTAAACACAGATTTAAAAACCTTGGCCAAGTGAATTTCAATTTGAAGCACTAGTTTCATAAGGAGCTAAGAAAACATTAAATATCTGAACACAGAGGAAAGAATACCAGAATCTATTCAGGCTTTGATAAAATTTAATCTGTAGATAAATTGATTTGTCTTAACCAAGTATATCAGCAACAGATCTATGCATTGTTATTCCTGCTTATAAGGTTCTGTGTAAGCTTTTTAAAAATTGATTTTAGAGAAAAAGAGAAACAACTTGTTCCACTTATTTATGAATTCATTGGTTGATTCTTGTATGTGTCCTGACCAGGGATCAAACCCACAACCTCGGCGTGTGGGGCGATGCTCTAACCAACTGAGCTACCCGGCCCTGGTCTAGATCAGTTTAGTCTTGTGTATTTTTACTGCCTATGTTAAGGACTAGAATAGAAAGAAAAATCTCTTTTCGAAGCCCTGAAAAATAAAACCACTCGAGTAAGGTTTTTATTATTTTTTTACAACTTATAAAAATTAGCATGAATTGGTTCCTGTTCCAGTGTTCTGAATATTGGGAATTTAAATTCATTGTGTATAAACTGAAGACACTTTAAATCATCACCACTTAAAATTTGCCTTAACCATTTAGGTGCAAACAGAAGTGTCATAGTTGCAATTTGAGTTGCCTTTTTTTTTTTTTAAAGGTTTCCTTTGGATCCTAAAAGAAGAAAAGAATGGGTTCGCCTAACCAGGCGCAAAAATTTTGTGCCAGGAAAACACACTTTTCTTTGTTCAAAGCACTTTGAAGCCTCCTGTTTTGACCTAACAGGACAAACTCGACGACTTAAAATGGATGCTGTTCCAACCATCTTTGATTTTTGTACCCATATAAAGTCTGTGGTAGGTAATGTTGCTTTTTTTTTGTAACCCTAGCTTTAGAACTTGTTCTTTTTTGTTTATAAAATGGAACAGCTCAGAATATAATTAAATTAATATATGATATGCCTCAAAGAAGTTGCAAAATTTCCTCTTGTGCAGTAAAGGTGCAGGCTAGAATTAGAACTCAGGTCTCCTGGCTCCAATATTCTTCCTCTGGCCCAAACTATTTTCCTAAACTGGAATTTTGCATTACTACCAATTAATAATTCATAAAAACAATCATTTGTAAAACAGAAATGAGTAATGAAACATCTAGCATTACTCAGCTCTGATTTTAAGCTGACATACAAAACGTGTGGTAAGTTCTTAAAGAGCACTACTCCCAAAGAATACCAGTGCCATACTAAAGAATATGAGAGAGAGTCATAACAGAAAGCTTCATAGAACTCAGGCATTTTGCCTGGGCTTCACCTTGGATTTTGGAAATTAGGAGAGGGTTCTTGACCTAACAGAACAAAAACTGATGGGTTGAGGGATACGTGGAAAATAACCAAGTGTCACCAAATGATTTATCAAAGGGAGAAAAGAAGGTTTAGAATGAATGCATTAAAACAGTATTTTATGTAGTTAAGGTAGATCTGATCAGAGAGGAAAAAGCTAATTGATAAAAACAGGGTCATTGAAAAAAAGCAGTAGACTGAAAAAATAGTTTAACTTTGAAAAGGAGGACAGGCAGCTTTCTCAGAGAGGAAAAACTGCTGCTTTTCCTGAGTTATTTATGATAGATGAATTTGTAAGTATACATGAATTAATATCTGAATAGGAGGGGAGATGGTAAACCAGTTATCACAGATATTAGAAAAGCTCCAGAAAGGCAAAAACTTTGCCTTTTTCACTTCTAAATTCTCAGCAACTCAAATACTGCCTGGTACATAGAACACAAATATTCATTTGAAGCATTCCTTTTAACATTTTGATCACATACTCATTTAACAAATATTTACTAAACTTTACATTGTGTCAGAATGTAAGTCAGATGGTGAGGATATAAAGATCAAAAAATAATCCCTATCAATTCCCCTAGTCAGAGGGAATACCAATTACAGATTTTGTGAGGACAGGAACCGTATTTGTCTAATTTGTTCACTATTGTGTCACCAAGAATTCATAAGTAAATTCCTGTGTGTTTCAATAATGTTTGTTGAATGAACAAAGGATACAAAGTTATGAGGTTATGATACAATCTGGGAACTACAAATGACAGTATTGCTGGAGTATAAATCAAGATCATGAATGGCACAATAGGGTGAAATTCTAAGTGGTATAATATGCCATGTAAAGATTTCTTTTTCTTTAGATAATGGAGAGACAAAGAGAAATTCAGCCAGTATAGAAACATCAAGTCTAGTAGAAAAATTTTCTGGTAGCAGAATATGGATTAGTAAGAATCAAAATGAGGTAGAAATCAATGAAGAAGTTTTAAACATTCAAGCTCGATATGTTAAAGGCCTGATGTGAGCAGTAAGTTGCATTAAGAATGCTGGAGAGAAGATGATTCATGATAGAGATATTTAGGATATAGAATTAATAGGACTTGATGACAAATTGAATGAAAGTGATTAAAGATGGTTCTCAAGTTCCTGATTTGGGCAAAAATTTCTGCCCACATTTTAAATACTTGAGTAGAAGCTGTAACTGAACAATTAATAAGGAAATCTATTTAGGAGCTTGGTACTTGGAAATATATTTTTATTAAGTAGGCCTCAGGTCTGAAATAGTAATCACTTGAGAAAATAGTATTTACCTAGAAAAGAGATTATATCAGTATCACAGATAAGCCAAAGGTCTAAATACATTATATTGCCCTTAGAAAATTGCAAAGGATATTTAAAGTCTCCATAGAATCATATTCAATAATTTGGAAGAGGTCTTGGAAGTCCATTGTCTATTTCCAAACCAATGTTTGTATCTTTCCGTAGTGCAGGGGTGTCAAACTCATTTTCATCTGAGGCCACATCAGCACTGAAGTTGCCTTCAAAAGGGCTGAATGTAATTTTGTGACTGTATAAATGTTAACTACTCCTGAACAGTTAAGCGAGAGCTCTACACTGCCACCTGGTAGAAACAAGGTGGAAGGCTGGATTCGGCCCTCGGGCCTTGTGTTTGCCACCTGTGCTGTAGGGGGAAGACAAAAAGAAATGGGTGGCTGGAGTTAATTCAGTCAGTTGAGAAACTTGAGTCCATGGTTATATAGATACAGATGTTTTCTAACTTTTAAAATGTTTTTATTTTTTTACATTTGTTTTATTTTTATGCTATAACAGTCCCAGTTTTTCCCCCTTTGCTCCCCTCCACCTAGCCCCCTCTCCTCAGGCACAACCCACACCTTTGTCCACATCTGTGGGTCATGCATATATGTTCTTTAGCTAATCCCTTCACCTTTTAAAAAACAGCAGTTTATATACTGTTACACAAGCCTGGGCAAAATTTATTTATTTATGATATTCCATAACTTATGTTCAAACTTCTAATTCTGTTTGGCCCAGAAACTGAAGTCACGGAATCTTTTGAAGAAAAACAACAGCTGTATTCCAACTGGACCATCTAATTTAAAATCAAACATTAATAGTCAACAAGTGCTACTTGAACATAGTTACGCCTTTAGGAATCCTATGGAGGCAAAAAAGAGGATAATTAAACTGGAAAAGGAAATAGCAAACTTAAGAAGGAAAATGAAAACTTGCCTACAAAAAGAACGCAGAGCAACTCGAAGATGGATCAAAGCCACATGTTTGGTGAAGAATCTAGAAGCAAATAACATATTACCTAAGGGCACATCCGAACACATTTTACCAACTGCCTTAAGCAGTCTTCCTTTGGAGGATTTCAAGATTCTTGAACAAAAACAACAAGATAAAACGTTAACAATTCTCTAAATCTAAAGTAGATCAAGAGTACTTTTAGTTAAGATTAGCCTGCATAGATCTTGAAGCCCATCCTTTATCCTATTCAAAGGTAAAGATTAAGAAAATTATGCCAAAATTGGGTACTTTCAAGTTTTACTTGAAATAATGTTACTACTGTATAACTTATGGAAACTTGATTACAAAAAAATGAAGACTTTATGAAACTTATTTGAAAAAGCATGGAAGTGCCTTACATGAGAATTACATACTTAAAAATTTTGCTAGGAAATTTTTCAAGGTGTGCTGTGTTTTTGTCTTTTTAAACAACTTTTAAAGAACAGTCTATGACAAATAATGTGTTTAACTTATATTAGAAAAAAATGTTTCTGTGTACCAAAGTTGGAATATTACATTCCAAATAAGACACTAAGTAGGAGTTAACCAACATTAAATATGACTTTAACACTGCTGGGTTTTGTATTAGTTAAATTATTATTGGCACTATGATTTGAAAACTTTATAGAAAAAAAGCATGAGGTACAGGACAAGGTCTTTTATTTCAACTTTCTGTATCCTTTTAACAGTGAAAGTGAGTTAATCATGACCTCCCTTATAAGAGTATTGTCTTTTAAAAGGGATTGTAAAATATTTTGAAAATATTTTTGAATGTGAAGTACCCTTGAGTCATCCAAGGTAGTAAGCCCTCAAGTACCTCAGACTAGTAAAAACTGGTAGCTGATTATATTCACCTTTTAAGAAAATATGTTGTGAAATAATGAAAAGGTTGGGATCTAGCTTTTACCTTAATTAAGCAAAAAAATAATTGTATACTGCTTTTACTTATAATAAAAACAATACATTTTTAGTTTCAAAATTGATATATTAGTAAACAAACATGCTACCAAGTTCCATGTTAGGAAATTCCCTCTGCTTTCATGTATATCGATACTAAAGCTTTTAAGCTTTTTTTCCCCATAAACATACAGTAGAATTGAATTATACAACAATACTTACCATGTTATATCTTTACAACTTATAACTTAAAATGGAATCAATTTACCATACATGTCAGCTTGCTTTTTATCTCCTTTCTTAGTGAGAGCCAAATAGAACGACTGTACTGCATGAGGGAAATAAAATGTAGTTCTCTACAAAAATGTGTGTCTGTGAATAAAGCTATGCAAGTGCTAATTGTTTTACAAAATAGAATATCAGAACTATTATTGTAGTTGACACTTGAACAATTAAAGAGTTTGCCTTACTTCACCAGATAAATGTTTAATAACATTTTCCTTCAAAGAGCTTTGATCAAATCATGGAAAATTTATTAGTGTATAGTGTTATTCAATCCTGATTCCAGCTTTCTGACACCAACATATGAAAGTAACACACACCTAATCGTAAATTGCATAAGTCTTTCCTATAAGGTAAATGCTACCTGATGATAAAAATAATTTTTTGTGTCAATTGTTTAGATTGCTGTTTTCCTAGGATCCTAGCATCAGTCTTTTTACGTTAATAGCACCTTTCAATAAGAAATACCTCCCAAGCAACTAGATTTCACAAAGGCAAAGGTAGGAAAAGTCTGTTTTAGCTATCATAAGGCACTTACAACAAATATTTATTAAAATTCTTTTCTATATACAGGGTGGGGCAAAAGTAGGCTTACAGTTATGAGTACATGAAACAATTTATTCTTCTATTATTATTTATTAATTATTGTATTATTTTCCATATGAACTGTAAACCGACTTTTTCCCCACCCTGTATTGTAAACCTTGTTAGTCATTTGTATCTTAATATTAGACATAGCTCCTTGGAATTATCATTACATTTTTTTCTAATATAGTTTCAAATGTCTTTTTATACATAGCCTTAATATTCAGCAAACACTGACCATATCTACTGTATACCAATAAGTTAGGCAAATAATCATTTAAACATAAATTGTGTTTTCCAAATACAGACTATCATGTGGTTCACCACTCCTCCCCAATACAAAACAAAACTAACAGACTGATTCCCATCTACAATATCTTGGTATCTTAATATAACATTTTAAAAATCACAAAAATGAACATTATGAAAACAAGCTTTTGGCAACATTAATCATTATTATTTGAGACCACTGAATAAGCTGCTCAGTTTTTTTAAGTAAAAATATTTTGGGGGTTTTTCCCCTATGTCATTTTCATGTTGCTGTCCTGATAATATGCTCCACACTCTCCCTGCATCAAATTCTTTCATTAACAAACATCTGTCTACCTTAAAAATAGTCTCATTCATAGAAAATATGAATTTTAAATTTGTTTTTAGTTTGTTGATAAACTCACCACTTTGACTTTGACCATACACTATAAAACTATCAAAATTATAACAGCTCTTTGGTCTTCTACTGGACACCAAATGCATATCTTGTATTCATTCATTCTATGTCTGCTAGGCACTAACTTCTACAAAGAACCAGCCAAAGGCTAGTTACTTGATATAAAGATGAATTTGACTCAATTTTTTACCTTTAAGTTATTCAAAGTCTCCTGAGAGAAAAAATATGTTTCATACAATATGATAAATGCTATAAATGGTTTTAAATTGGAATTTAGTGAGAACATAAACTTAAGACCTTTTTATAATGAAATACTTTTGAAATAAAGATTTCTTATGACAACCAAAGGAAGTAAAAGGACACTGATGTTGACCTGAATTACATAGTGTTTTCTTTTAATAAGTTGTAAGACATTTTTCCCCCTTAAAATGAATACTGAACAAATGTGTTGTTTATGGTGTCTTTGTTAACAGAAAAACATAACTAAATAAAATACTGCATCAAAGCCAAGTACTGGAGTTTGACACTTGATATTGTTACAAAATAACAAACCCTACTAACTCAGATCTTTAAAAATATTTTAGCTGAGTCTTGAAGTTAACAGAACACTGTAGCACCCATTAGTTTTCATACTTGTTCTTTACAAATATTCTGTTTGGCAGGTGATATCTCCAATGTACAGCTGAAGAAATCTGTGTTGATATAGCTTACTCATTCAGACATTTACTGTGTGCAAACTGGCACAAGGGGTAGAATACTAGTTTATCTAGGAAGTTCTAGGTGGAACATTGATCTTCAGCCTCCAAATTTATCCTGCCCACCACATTATAAGCCTCTGTTAAATACATAAATTATGTTATTAAAATAGGACAAGTCATGTGTCCCAAAAAAACTAAAAAAATTTTATCTATATAATATAGTCTATAAAGTCATTGTTAATCTTTTCTAAGTAGACTATAATGTTGCTGTTCTATCTCATTTCTCAATGTTAGAATACGGGTAAATTTTAACTTTGGTATAATATATAGAAAATGATTCAACTTTATGCCAGCATGTGGGATTCTTTGGTATTTAGGAAGTTGGAAAGTTTCTAAAAATAATGGTTTTATAATGTGTATTAAACAGCTGCATACTATATTCACAAGAATGTATTCTGAGTATGTTGATATTAAAGACTTTTTTCCAAGGACATTACTATCATGTCTATTATTTCCAAAAACTGTACATGTACATTTCTGTGGAAGTCCTTCCCCTAAATTAACCTCCCCCCAGATACTTCTGTAGAAGTTCTCCCTAAATTGAAGCAAGCTGTTAATAAAACAAAGATATGTAAAGCCTAAAAGAGGAATCATCAATATTACTTTTGTTGCTCAGCTTGTATCTAAACATCCATTATAGTTTATTTGTACTGTTTTAAATACTGGTTATGCAATCTAAACCAGATATAAGAAGGGCTATAAAAATTTTATGTACCCTGACAATTTCAGGTTAACAAAAACATTCATTTGTAGATATGATTATCAAAGCATTATCTTAATAAAAAAGAAACTAAGTTGTGATTTTCCTTAAATTTTTTCTGATTATTAAAATAATTGCTTAATGCTTTAATTCAAAACATGCTATTTTAACATTCACTAAGAGACACTGAACAAACCAGGATGAACCAGACAAGATCCTGTCCTCTAGGCTACTGGGGAAAAAAAAATACTCCATTTACTCCTGTCCTCACAGTTCCATACCCTCTTCCTAATGCCCTTTTAGAAAAAATTGACTCTAATTCAACTTATCAGCTTCAGTTTACTGCCTAGGCTATTAGTTTGTACTCAAAAACTTTTTAAAAATCTTTAATGCCAAGAAAGCAGATGTGTACCTAGCTCTCAGATTAATTTTCAGTCTATTTAGATAATATTTCAAACTTAACTGTAACTCCATTCTCGTGAACTTTGTATTTTCATACCCTTGTTAACCACCAAACCCTTACAGATTGCCTTTCCCTTAGCCTGGTAACAAATGCCTTGTCACCTTTCAAGACTTAGCTCTGACACTCCCTCTCTGTGACACCTCCAACACAATGATTTTAACCTTTTTCATCTCATGGTACACCTAAACTAACTACTAAAATGCTGCAGCACACCAAAAAATGTATTTTGCGCCCATCTGACAAGAAAAAAAGAAAATAGGTATAATTTTGATTCATTCACACCAAATGGCTGTTGGGTTGGCTGTTGTAATTTTTTTATTTGATAATCTAAGGGAAAAACAGTCAGTGCCCCTGACTGAATAGGTATTGCATGTTTTTTAAAAAATTGCAGCACACTGGTTGAAAAATCACTGCTTTAACATACCAAGGTGACATAAGTCCTTTACTCCTTGTGTCTTGTTTTATACATAACTTGGATAAAGTCATACTACTATAATGTAATTGTCTACATACATAGTTTCATCTGCTGTGCCTTCAAGGAAGTGTATGTAGATATTCTTTATTTGGGGGTCTGACATGTATATAAGGACTGTCCAGAAGGTATCCAATCATGTAATATGAAAAATAGAGGCACACATTGAATAAAATACAAGATACAAGAAACATTGTACATAGGACAATGATGAGTCAGTTCCCTTTCAAAGTAGGCACCATGGAACTTCACACAGTTCTCCCAATTGCCATCAGCTGCCCCGTCATATTTTCCTGAATCTCTTCAACAGTCTGAAATCTCTTCCCTTTCAAACATGATTTTAGTTTTAGGACAAGCCAGAAGTCACAGGGCACCAAATCTGGGTTGTAGGGAGGCTGAGTCACCTGGTTGATTTGCTGTTTTGCCAAAAAATGCTGCAAGAGAGGTGATGCGTGAGCCAGTGGCGTTGTCATGATGAAGCTGCCAATCACCAGTTTCCCATAGCTGTGGCCTTCTGAATCACCCCAACAGTTTCCACAGAGGAATGTTCAACCTTAACACAAAATTTGATGGAGATTTGTTGCTCTACTTGCTCAGTCATTTTGAATAGGACAGCCACACAGTACACACGCTCACCCAATGGCATCACTGTCCCCACTGACTAGTACAGTGAAGTCATCATAGTTCATGCATGTGCATTCCAGTCCACTTTCCTTGGCTGCCAGGTTACATTATTGTCACACAAACCATTCTCTCCTTATATTAACAATGGCTGGATTTTTTCCAGACAAACCTTGTATATTATACATTAGGCATTCAAATACTAGATTTCAGGAAACCTGAACCACTCCTCTGGCTTAGATTCAAAGGGATTGTACATGTAATCTACTTTCTTGACAACGGCTTTTTGCCATTGGGTGATTTTTATAATTGGTGTTAAGTACCAAATGTCTATCCCAGAAAATTTCAAACTTGTTTATGCCAAAGAATAAACAAATAGGTATTTATATTGTGGCATTTAAAGGTTATTAATGCAGTAATAAATTTTCAGTCTGTTACTCTGATCACTATAGAAATTCTCAAACTCATGTTTTCTGAGGGTAACATGCTCAGTTCTTTAGAGCATCATCCTGATACACCAAGGTTGTAGGTTTGAAACCCCATCAGGACACAGAGAAGGAGCAACCAATGAATGTATAAATAAGTGGAAAAACTAATCGATGTCTCTTTCTTTCTCTAAGTCAATAAATAAAAAATTTTAAAAAGTTAAACAAAGATGTTCAAGTTTCTTAACTTCTCAGAGCCTTTAACAATGCATTTCACAATCCTATGAGTATAAAAAAATTCTCAACCTTAAATTTGATTAGAGGTGTTGGGTGGGGAGTGGAAGTGTAAGGTAGCATCTTGAGGAATGTAATAGTTTAAGAAATGCTTAACCAGAAATTATCTGTTTCTAGAAAATGGCTTTTAAAGCAATAGAAAAAGACTTTGTTGAAATTTTTAAAGCTTTTAAAGTCTATAAAAATGATCAAACTGTTAAATGGGTTTTTTTAAAGAATATAATCTCTTAGCTACATTAATTCTTCCAAGTTGTTTCAGTCTTAAGCTAAGAAATTTATTTATGGGGGACAACAGCAATAATTTGGACACAGAAAAAACAGAAGTTAAATATTTACTTGAAGGGTCAGTGACTGGCACTATTATTTATTATTTAATAGGCAATGAGAGCCAGACAGTTATGAGAAAGAGAAAATCATTCCTGACAACCAGGAACTAGCCTGACAGTGGGTTAGGAAAGGCCTGACACAGCTAGCCCATGATTTTCTGTTGGACACAAACATCTCCAAACCCCAACATCAAGACAATGTTACCCTGTGATTGTAGTAAAGTAAGGCAGGGTGGAAAGCAAGATTGGTTTATAATTTTGTCTAAGAGACAAAAACAAGGTCAATATGCTAAAACATTAATGAAATTGTTTGGTGTCACTGATACTGGCCAGTCAGCTTTCTGAGGTAATCCAATCATTTGTGCTGAACAGACTAAAAGAGTGGGCACAAAATGAATTTCTACGTGAAGACCATACTATGCATGTAGTCTAATAAGAGAAGGCCACTACCATTTAGTCCTACTTGATAGATTTGATTCTTAATGAACTATGTAGTCAATTAGATTTCTCATCAAAGGAAAGAGTGTTAAGTTGTCTTGGCACATATTTTTAAATTCAAAATAGTTTGAGTTTTTAGAAGTACTTTTAGTGGGTTAAAACACAATTGGGTTCTATGTCTGAAACTAACTCGCCTCTTCTTACAATTGTTAGGAATTAACTGAAAGAGTTATTAAACAAAATGTAACTATCAATTATTTGTTAACCCAGGCAAACAAAGTTTATTTAAAATGTGAAATGAGCCACAAGAGTCCGATTGTTACTGGTAATGACGTTCTTCTTTCCTAATGAATTGACTGAATGCACACTTCAGAGGAGAGATGTGGGTACAGATGTCCACACTGAAAGTAGTGCCATGATAATAATTTGAGAGCTCAACAGCAGAATCTATGCCTAGCTTTATCTTTACATCTCTAGCAGCCAGCAGTGCCCAGTTGCTGGGTTTATATTATAGGTATATACGTTGTTTTAAGTCATTTTTCGCCATCATAAAATTGCGTTTTTACAACACAATATATGCTCCCCCCAAATCCATAATATTATGTCATGAACTCCCCGTAGATGAAACAGTATTTGAATATTTTGCTTGAAATGGACTTACTGGGTCTAAATTCACCTGCATTCCTTTATTCTATTACTACCCAGGTGGTGGTTTCCCTTTTCAGGGCTTGCAAGTGTCCTCAAAAGCAAGGACCTAACGTGGTAGACATCTCCAGTATTCTGAGCAGCACGACAAGCCCTCCGAGGACGAGCCTTGGCCGTCCCTCCGTGGGTTCGCCCCACGCGTTTGCCCTTGGCGACGCCCTTCACACGCTCACGTGAGCGAGGCGGTGTCTGCGGGAGGCCACTGCGCATGCACTCACTAGCGGAGCCAGCAGAGGTGGAGACTGGCGGGGCGCTGGCTGAGATCCGGGATCCTTGACTGTGGTCGGCTGGGCCTGGACGCCAGGGTAGCGCAAGCGGCAGTCCAGACGTGACCGCTCTCGGTCGCGCCAGCCTGGCTGCTGCGACGCGCCAGAGGTCGGCTTTCGCGTTCTGCCACTTCAGTCACGGGGGCGCGCAGGCCGGCGGCGGAACTCGCCCTCTCTGGGCCACGGATTGGCTGCTCCGGCTCTTCTCCTCCCCTTCCGGCTCTCAGTGCTGCACGAGGAGACCGCGGTCCGGGCCCCGGCGCTCTGAGTGGACGCACTTTTCATTAGCGGTTTGAGCACTCCTCTAGCGACAATTTCCAGAAATAGTTTGGGTTTATATTATTTTTTGATCGGTGGAAGATGTTGGCATTTATTTTCGCTTCCGCACAAGTGTTTTGTGGGCAACTTGAATGAATTTTTTTTTCTTTCGGAAATGCTATGCATTTTCTCCCCCAGGTGCTCATATCCTTATTTTCCATGACAGATCTTGACGAAAATCTATGCAAAAAATATATAAAGATGATAACTAATATAGTTATATTGAGTCTTATCATTTGCATTTCTTTAGCTTTCTGGATTATTTCTATGACTGCGAACACCTATTATGGTAAGAATGAGTGTCCTAAGTCCTTTTTTAATACACTAATCGGTAGAATTTATAATTGTACTATTGTGAAACAAAAACTTGTATTCTTTGAATGGTAATGAATTGTGTTCGCTTAACTTCTGCAGCCTGTATTTAATTTACCAGAAAATATAAACAGTGCTTTGAACGTTGTAAACCCTTTACTAAATGCTACTTGTTAAAATATTGGTTATATATTGGTTATATATATAAACACCTATTTCAAAGTCTTTTTATGTATTAAGTAATTATTACATGTATCTTGATGAGAACTGAAGCAGAGTTTCATGAAGCTATTGCAGTGACGCTACGCTTTCAATAAGAATATCCGTAACATAATTTATCAGTTTCATTTGCCCTGTAAAAATAAAAGATGATATAATGCTTGTATTTGGAGATGTAGAGAATTTGCTGTTCAGTCACTTTAAAAGAACAGACTTCTTTTAAAATCTGAAGCCACTTTGCATAAATAGGAGGTACTCCAGCCTCAAATCTTTAAGGTTTTGAATCTGCTTTAGAGCATAAGTATGCCTTTACACAAACTCCCTTGGTTCACCTATAAAAACAAAACACTGTTAAGTTCAAGAGGAAAAGTGACAAGTAGATTGAGAAAGTGAACTCCTAAAGGATTGTATATTAAGTGATTGCCAGTTCAGACCTTAGTTCTTTTTCAGAGAGACACGTGAATAATCAGACAGGTGTTCTTCAGGACACAGAAGGTTTCAGAGCTGTTCTTTCATCATGAGTCACAGCAGGGGATGAGGGTTTGGGAAGAGAGACAATGGAGGAGAAGATGTTCCTTAATGCCAATATTAACTAAATAGAATAAAACAGGATTTGTATGTAAATTGCGGGTCTGCCTGGGGCCAGGCACCTGATGCAAATAAGTGAAGCTGTCCCAGGTCTTTGTATGTATTAAATACAAGGGAATAGTTTTCCCATTAAACATTTGACCCTCTTTGTCTCTCATTTTCTTATTTTTGATAGAAACATGGGCACAAGTAGTAGTTCACATTTTCCTTTATTGTAGACCCTCAACCTTGGTGTTGAGTTGGTCAGGAATGGCCGGGACTTCAAATAAGAAAACAGTGATCCCTCCGAAAGAGGCAGCCTCTCTTTACTTGTCAGTTCTGCCACGTGGCCGAAGTTTCGTTTTTAAAACAGAAGCCAAGAAACTGAATTTGTATATGAAATTCTACTAATCTTTAAACATTAACTCAAATTATTTATTTTTGGGGATTGATTGTTTTATCTTAAATTGTTTTAAAATGCTATGCTAGCCAAACAAAACATTTGTGGGCTGGATGGAATCTTTGGAAAAATCAGTTGCCAACTGTTGAATCCTGAGGTGTGTGACATGTGAAAATGTTACTTTAAAAAACAAATCTCTGAAAGGCAGAGAGAGGAATATTGGATGTTGTTATGAAAGAAGTTTGTTCTATGCTATTCTTGAGATTGAATACATGCCTCCTATCCAAAAAGAATTCATTACAAATCTGCAAATACATATGAAATACCCATTATTATAAATAATTGTAAATGGTTTTTAAAACTTGGACAGGACTTACTTGGTTATTGCGAGTAGGATTGTTTCTCTGAAAATACACAAGTCTCAACATAACTATTTTACTTTGTGACTTTAATTCAGTTTCCTTATTTATGACAGTGTTTTAATCCAGAATGCATTTGTCAGTATTTACAGCCAAGACTAACCTATGCAGGACTCACACAATTGATGTTCTACCTTTCTCATTTTTCAGGTAACTTGCAGCCTGTTTCCCCTTGGCGTTGGCTGTTTTCTGTTGTTGTTCCTGTTTTGATTGTATCTAATGGCCTTAAAAAGAAAAGTCTAGATCACAGTGGGGCTTTAGGAGGTATGTTTTGCTTTTGAGTGTTTAACTGTATAATGTGTTTGCTTATATAATTTAGACTTTTCTAAATTCTGATTATATGAGACTATAAATCACAGTTATATATTTTAGACAATGATAAAGTTATGCATTGCTGAGCATTCCTATTCTGTCAAATTTTCAAATAGTAACATACCCTTTCAGTGTAATGTACAAATTTAACTTTGTAATTTGTACCAAGTAAATTAATAGACTAGACTTTTGAGGACCTTGATTACTATGCTTCTTTAGTTGGATTCAATTATCTGCTAGCAGAAACATTGGAGTACTGTTCCTAGGTGTAATATAAAAGAGCCATTGGAAAAAATAGCTAACAGATGTATTGATATTTTTGTATGAATTTTATCTTAACCATATAATCAGTAAGTATTAGGAATTGTTATGTTTTATTTATTTTGTAAATGTTATATTGTACACACTATGTCAGGCACTGCTGAAAGCACTTTGGAAGTATTAACCCATTTATAACAAATAATTTAAACAATCTCTTCTTAAATATAGTAACAGAGATATGCTTTGCTAAAAATATCCTCAGGTAGCAACTGCCTTGCCTTGATTTTTATTATTCTTGTAGTTTATGCAAGAAAGCTTAAGTCCTTCTTGAAATTCTGTCTTCTTTGGCTTCCATGTTGTATATTAACCTGCTTCTTTTCTTATTTTTCTGATCTCCACTTTTGTTTTCTGCTACCATTTTCTTTTCTGCGTTCTAGCCCTTGGGCCTCTATTCATTGCCTCCCTAGCTTGATTTAGAATTAGGAGATAAGTATTTGAATCCTAGGGCTGCCACCTGCTACCTCTGTGAACTATGCCACGTTGCCTAAATCTTCAGAGCCTCACTGTTCTTTATCTTTCGTGAAGTAGGTCCTACGAGCTCACGGTAAGGCTCAAACAGGGTAGTATATGGGACGACACATCTTTTTAAACTATAAAGCATTGTGTAAACATTCACTGTTAGTAATTTATTATCTACTTTCAACCATATTATAAAGTCTCCAAAGACAGAGTATATCTTATGCTCCTGGGTCCCATGCTTCTTTGAATAGTGTTACACACGTAATAGGTGCTTAGGAAACACATGTAGATGACTTTAAAACCTCTGTTCTTTTCTTAATTATTTCAGTCTATGTAATGTCGGTATCTTTTTTTGTTTGTAGTTCTTTTTTCCCTTAAGAACAAAAACTTATAATGCTGACTTAAAGTATAATATAGTACTTGGGAATACCGTTATGGGGTATGACTATAAGTCACTTAAACTTTCAGTGTTGTGATTTCCCTATCTGTAAAATAAGAGGGATTAGTAGTGCTTTTAGCATTGACTTATCATGGAGAGTTACCCATGCAAAATGTTTAGTGTAGTACCTAGCGTGCACAATAAGTATTTTACAAATGTAAGTTATTATTGTTTTTTTTTCATTACTGCTATTCATAATCTTAGGAATTTTACTAAGGTTTGTCATATTATGCCTTTAGCATGCGTAGGATTGAGACAAGTTTCAAAGCATCACAGGATCTGGGTATTTGGAGTCCTCATTGACATAGGAACACATAGCTCAGTGTTGATGGAAGGGGGAAGGGGAGGGGTTGAGGCAGTGCTCCAGGTAGACACTGAAGTGGAGGGCTCTGGCCTCCCCAAGAGAGTATCTCCAGAATAAGGAGTGAATCATATGAAAGGATATGTGGGAAAATGCTTGTAAACTGTTGTATAAAGCACTGTGCAGGCAATTCGCTCCAGAGAAATATTGCTTAATCTACTTAGCCATTGTGTTCCTTTGGACATGTCAGTGTAGACAGTTTGTCATCAGGCTTTTGATTTGACAACTTTAAATTTAATTTCACTTGCAAGACTATTAGGCTTAGTGATTTACCATTCTTTCATCCAGTCAATCAACAAATATTTAGTGAGGGTTGCCTGTAAGCCAGGCACTGTTCTGGGCAGTTACAATTTCTCAGTGAACAAAATGGATAAAAATTCCACTGTCAGATTACATTTATAGTCAGGGGAGACAGATGATAAATAAGATGGGTTTGAGGCATGAAATCCCCCAGAAGAAGATGCTGTAAGTACAGGACAAATGGAGTGTTGACAGGAAAGGCCGGTGGTTGTGCTCCCTATGGTCTCACAAGGGTGGCCTTCACCTGTTTTTAGTCAGGTCTGGTGTTCAGTTTTTCTGAAATGGAAACCTCATTCTGCCAGGTACCCACAGCTTATCAGAGCCAAGAAAACTGGTTTATACTGCTTATATCAGCCCCTTGTCACAAGAGACTGATATATGAGCCAGAATGTTACTTTATTAATCTGATAAGATACAGAACTCCCAGGCCAACTGGAATATAAACATTTCTGTTCAGGCATGCCGTATTCTTGTAGTCAGTCTATTTGAGAATTCAGATTATAGTTAGAAGGTTGCTTTGGTAAGAACGAAGTCTGAGAAACAGTAATGTAAGTCGCAGATCAAAGGGTCTTGTTCATTGTACCATGTTTGACAAGCCTGCCAACTTCTGGCTCTTGAGGTGCTCATGTTGTTAAACAAGAAACCTTTGCAGCCAAAAGGTTTTGTGAAAGAAAGGGGTTATGGAGCTATATGCTAGCCAGAAAAAAAGATCAGGTCCTTAGACATACAGTTTAAACCACCAGCAGCCTAGTCAAATGGAAAGACAAAAAATGTCTTTATCATATGAAATAGGGCCTTAGGAGCTTATTGGTGAAGGGAGCTGATGGGACTATTTTAAAGATGTTTGGAAAGAATTTACACTGGCTGTAGATAAGGGGGGAGGGATGAAGCAGGGGCAAAGTCTATAAGGAAGAAATATTTACTACTATTGATTGGTTGTGGGCAACAGTTAGGAAAGTTCATGCATAAGCAGGGCGTGGTGGCATATTAAGTTTGAACATTTCTTTTTGGCTTCCTGGAAGTTCATTCAAAGCTCCAACATACATTCAGGAATATGAGCAGACTTTTGTTAGTTTGACAACAGTCATTAACTGAATATGGTCTAGATGAATGTGTCTTCTTTAACTCCTTGGTTATCAGACTTCTATACAGTTTCATTCTGTCAGTTCTGTTTGTTTTTTTGTTTTTAAATTGTTGTTATCCTTCTTTTGGTAGTACGAGGAGGCACAGTGTGTCTACCTATGCCTCCATCTTGGCTGGAAGTCTGGATCCCTTTTTTTGTGACCAGTTGCTTACCTCTTATTGTTTTCAAGATTCTCTCTTTGTCTTCTCAAAAACAGAGGTCTTTGAAAAAAGTTTTATTATAGTGTGTTCAGCATTGTGGGTCTCTTTGAATTCATCTACTTGGAGTTTGTTGAGCTTCTTGCATGTTTATATTCATGTCTTTCATCAAACATGGAATGTTTTTAGCCAATACTTCTTCAAATAATTTCTCTGCCCCTTCTCCTTCTCTCTTCTCCTGGGATTTTCATATGTGTATATTGGTCCACTTAATGGTGTCCTAAGGTCCTGCAAGCCTTCTTCACTTTTCTTCAGTCTTCTTTATTTTGGTTTTTCTGATTCAATAATTTCCATTGTTCTATATTCAAGTGCACTGATTCTTTCTTCTGCCTGATCAAATGTGCCCTTGAGTCCCTGGTGAATTTTTAATGTTTATTATTGCAGTTTTCAGCTTTAGTATTTCCTTTGGTTTTTTGTTTAAGTTTTCTGTCTGTTTATATTTCACTATTGTGTATACATTGTTTTCCTGACTTCCACCTTGTCTTCCTTATTCTTTTGAGCATCTTTAAAAGAAAGTTGTTTTAAAGTCTTTGTTTAGTTGGCCCACCATCTAGCCTTTCTCAGTGTTAGTCTCTGTTCATTTTTTTCCCTTTGAATGGGCCATACTTTCCTGTTTCTTTGTGTGCTGTGTGATATTTTTGTTGAAGTTGAGTAAGTTGATAACTCTAGAAATCAGAATCTCCTTTGTCCCCATGGTTTGCTCCTTTTTTTGATATTGTTTTTTATTGTTATAGGCTGTCTCTGTGTCAAGGATCAGCTTGAGGCGTAAAACCTAAGGTCTTCTCAGTCTTTTTTAAGCCTACATCTTCCCCTAGATATACATGGTGACTCCCTCATTTCTTCCATAAATGTAGCTGTTTTTGAATGTCCTAGTCTTTTAAGTCATCATTTCTCTTCAGGATAATATGAGTTCTCATCATTGACTGAATGCCCTAGTCTTTAATGTCTGGCTCCAAAAAGGAGGAAATACAGAAAAATGAAGGGAAGTTGGGGAGCAGCTGTTTCAATCCTCTGAAAGTTGCCCTGGTCAGACAGGGAGGGGCTTGAAGTAATGTGAGACAGAGTGCAACAATGGCTTCCAGCGCTGTGTCTGGACTTCTGTGATCAGAAGTAGCAATCAGCGATCAGAACACAAATCCTGATGTTTGCAAAACAAGGTCCTTATTACCCACCTGACTCTCACAGGCTGTCTTCAGCTTGTTCCTGCAACTCCTGCACTGCCTGCCACATTACTAAGGGTGGTAGATGGGGATTTACTACCTAGCTAAGAGCTGAAATTAATAAAAATTAAATTCAGTTTCCCTTCCAAACCTTCCCCTGAATGTTAAAAGCCTTTGACAGACTCTAGGGTTCCAAAATAGTTTTATCAGACATATTCTTCCAGTTCATTTGTTGTCTGGGTGGGAGCACAGATTCCTGGTGCTTCCTACTCCTCCATCTTCCAGGAATCGTCTCTCCAATTCATTTTTATAGGATTAAATTACCACTGTAATAATAGAAATGAGAGTACTTTGCTACCTTGACACTAATTTTTACTCACTATAACACCTTCATATTTTGTAACAAAAGGCCTTTAAGGAATTTCTGCATGATTTAAAAAGCTAATTTCAACATATGTTTGCACTTTTCTTACAGAATTACCTATGGAGAGGCTTTATAATTTTTTACTTAAACAAATCATAGCAAGTTCTTTTAAGTTTCAAGCATATTTGATTTAGCAATTGATGTCAGAGCCTCTTTCCATATTGCTGTGATAGCAGGATAACACATCTTTCCTTTTTTCCCTCTTCTGTGTCATGAAATGTAAGCTTCCCTTTTGTTTGTTTTCCTGATTGAACTATAAATTTTAGAAGCCTTCCTGGATATTGGACACTCATGGGAAAATGAAGAATAAACCCTTTCTTCTTTGGCCAAACAAAAGAAGCAAAGAGAAAAGTCTCAAAATCTAAAATCACATTCACAGAATATATTCCATTATTCCATTTTTGGTTCCACAGGCAATCCAGAATTGTTTTCATAGGTTTAAGCAGGGAAACTTAGCTAAGAAATACACTATCTTCTTACACAGTTTCTGAGGCTCAACACAAAAGTATGTGAAAATTCTTGGAAAAGCATTTAAAAAAGCTTATATTTTGGAAAACAAATACCAGGCTGTGGGGGGAAATGTGAAAAATAACCTGAAAGATATTGTAGTCTTACCTCCTCTGAGAGATTTACAGTTAATTTGAAAATTTTTCAGACTAGCCATCTATCTAAATAGTATATGTAACACATATTACTTAATAATAATAAAATCATATTGTGTTCTGTAACTCCACTATACAAAGTGTTTCTAAAATAATATCTTACATTTATATAGCATAGTTTGTTTGAAAGGAGATCAAAATATGGTAAGAAATACATCTCAATCAAAATGACATTCACTTTACTGTTTGGTAATATCTTAGTAAAAATGGAAAGTATTGGAAGTGTACATTTCAGGTTATAACATGAAAATAACTGAAAAAATCCATTTTTTACAGTATTAATGTATGAACTAAGTATAATTCTATGTGTATATGTGTTTCTTTCAGGGCTGGTAGTTGGATTTATCCTAACCATTGCAAATTTCAGCTTTTTTACTTCTTTGCTGATGTTTTTCCTTTCTTCTTCAAAACTCACTAAATGGAAAGGAGAAACAAAGAAGCGTCTAGATTCAGAATATAAAGAAGGTAAATGAATTATGTTTGACATTATTTTAAAACGTAACTTTGTTTCACTCTTCTAAATTCAGAATATAAAGAAGGTAAATGAATTATGTTTGACATTGTTTTAAAACATAACTGTTTCACTCTAACATACAAGCTTTTAATCAAAACACGTTTAGACTATTGAAACAGATAAATTTGATATGAGAATTACTTTAAGTAGCAGCCTGATTTAGTTTATTATTACTTCACCACAATAACAGCAACATTTTAGAAGCACTAAAGTTTTTCCATTATTCTAAAACAATATAGAATGTGGGCAAAGATGTGATCCCACTTTTAGTTGTTTTAAAGTCTTTCATCATTTTTAATTTCTTAACATTAAAATATATAAGTTCCTAAAGCAGCATAATTTTCCCTCTGACATAAAAACATTTCTTGTCCTCTTTTTCTACTTGTTCACTTCTAGGAGGGCAGAGGAATTGGGTTCAGGTGTTCTGTAATGGAGCTGTACCCACAGAGCTGGCCCTACTGTACATGATAGAAAATGGCCCCGGGGAAATCCCAATCGATTTTTCCAAGCAGTACACTGCTTCTTGGATGTGTTTGTCTCTCTTGGCTGCACTGGCCTGCTCTGCAGGAGACACATGGGCTTCAGAAGTTGGCACCGTTCTCAGTAAAAGCTCACCAAGGCTAATAACAACATGGGAGAAAGTTCCCGTGGGTGAGTCTTGAAGTTTCTTTTTTAAAAAATGAACAAAAATACCTTGATTTATTGTATTTTTTATTTAAGAGCCTTTCGAAAAACTGCTACTCTCCTTAATTGGAAAAGTGCTGTAGGATTAAATGGGTGATAATAATAAATAATATTTGGAGGAAATGTTAGCAAACCTCAGATAAACAATACAGAAACACAAAGATTGAGTCACAGACATATCACTAGGAAAGGAAAAGGAAGGGAACAATAGATTATTCTTGTGGATGTATTATACAGTTAGTGCTTTAACATGTATCTTTTCCCATTACCATTATTGTCCACAATTTCTTTTTTGTCTTTGTCATTGCCTCTTCCTCCCCTTTCTCTTCTTTCCTACTCTTCTTTTCCTCCTATGTCTTCCTTTTTTTCTCCTCCTTCTTTTCTCCTTTTTTTCTTCTTCCTTATCATCATATCATGAACAACTAACATAATTGAGTACCTACTATGTGCAAGGCACTGTTCTACATGGATTACCAGTAAGTACTATTAATAACTGTGTGGGTGGGTTCTTTTATTTCTATCTTACAAACAAGGAAACCAAGGCGTAGAGAAGTTAGGTAACTTCACTACAGTCACAAAGCTTGGAAATGGCAGAACTAAGATTCAAGCCAGGCAGTGTGGCTCCACTGAACCATTATACCTTACTGCTTAGAATGTCAGCACTTGAGGAGAAATGACTGTTTTCTAAGTAGGCTATGTTCTCATGATATTTGGATTAAATAAAAGAGAACTCTTTTCTAAAATTACTCCTGATTGGATAAGTACCAACGTTTTTTGCTTTCCTTGCCACTATGTATTTGCTGATTGTTAACCAGATGATTTTACTCTTGTTTCTTCTTCAGGGACTAATGGAGGGGTTACCATAGTGGGCCTCACTTCGAGTCTCCTTGGTGGTACCTTTGTGGGCATTGCCTTCTTCCTCACACAGTTGGTTTTTGTTAATGATTTGGACATTTCTGCTCCCCAGTGGCCAATTATTGCATTTGGGGGTATAGCTGGATTACTAGGATCAATTGTGGACTCATATTTAGGAGCTACAATGCAATATACAGGTAAGAACTTTACCTTATTATTGCAACTTACTAGTGTGTTAAAGAAATGGAAAAGAAAGTAAGATATAATAGTGAAAACAGTCCCAAAGACACCAGGAGTGAAAGACCAGGAAGTATTGGGCAAAGTCTCTTCTACAGTTTTGACTTTCTTATTCTTTCTTGTTAAGCTGATTGAAAGAGAATTAGTCCTGCAGAGAAATGAGTAGAAGCTGTGTAAGGAGGATATGATAGTACAGGAAACACATGGTTTTGCTAATGGGACTTCACCTAATCCCAGGAAAGCAGAATATCTGGGATCAAATCATTTTCATGCTCCCTCCTTCCAATTGGTGTCCAAGTCCATTTGAGAGAGAATTATTATACTAAGCTGACTAGACACATATCACCTACTTTCCTACTGTGACATCATGTTTGCTTCCTTCTTTACTGAGATTTTAGCACCACTTAAGATATATGGGAGAGTCAGTTTTCCCAAAAGTTTTCTGTGCTTTGCTTCTGAGGCTCTTGTGTCACGTCAGTGTACTGACATATTAGGTTAGGTGAATATTTGCTTCAAACTCTAATCAACTATGTTTTTTTCCTTTGATTCATATGATGAAGAGGCTGGGAGTCTGGAGAGTTCTCCTGAGTATAGTCCTCTCAATTCTGTTCATGCCCTAAGATAATCTACTTGCCCTTCTGCTCCCCTGCCCACCAGTCAAAATGTTTGTTCTCTCAATTTTGTTCGTCTCATCTTGATGCAGAGGAGGAATCATTCTGATTTTAATTTACACTAAAGACTCAATAATTCCACACATACAAACATGTTCTTTTAAAGAGCTTAAATTTTATTCTAAACTGAGCTCTAACTGGGAGAATTTCTGATCATATTAAGTGGGTTGACAAACAGTTGTGGTGGACCAGTTAATTCATTCAGTAAATCCAGGTGTGCCTCCTTTGTGCTGGCACCTTGCCGGGTCCTGGGTATCCATGACAGAGGCTGCTGACATGATCTCTGCGTTCAGGGGCCTCACAGGTTAGTCTTGGAAGGAAACCAGTGGATAGGCAGGGCCAGTCTGCCAGCTTCATGTCATCTCTGCTTTACATATTCCCTCTTCTACTTCTGAATGAATTCTAGCAGTGTTGAAAGAACAGTATTGAGGGGTACTGAAACCTATTTATTCAAAGAGGCCTTTTGTATTCAAGGGTTCCATGTCTCTCACCATGTAGATTATCCACTAAAGTCATTTTATAAGTGGCTGAGAATTTTTCAAAGATTATTTCCTTTGAGGAGAAAAGCTACTTTTTTTTTTGTCAAGTCATTTGGATTTTGGACCTCACTTGGCTTTTCCACTCTAGGTTGGGATGAAAGCACTGGCATGGTGGTCAACAGCCCAGCGAAAGAGGTGAAGCACATAGCAGGGAAACCCATTCTTGATAACAATGCGGTGAATCTATTTTCTTCTGTCCTTATCGCCCTCCTGCTCCCAACAGCTGCTTGTGGATTTTGGCCCAGGGAGTGAACTTTATCTCATTAACAAAGGTTGAAACTGTGGTAAATTCAGCTAAATGTTCAAGTTTCATCCTAAGAAGAATAATTATAGTGGCCAAGAGAAAATGACAGCTCCTCCCATATTCCATTGTGGTGGAATTCTGCATTTTTCCTCTCACCTATTCACTTGTAACAGCCAACATGTTCTAGTGAAACACAGGACTACTTAGAACTTACCCATTCCTTTCTTCTGCTGAATGGAGCTTCTTGAGCAATGAAGTTATTCAATACAGTGCCCCTATGTATTGGTGTATATTGAACTGAAAGCTAACGTGTTGAACTGGATCCTATATGTAAACACAAATTTTGTTTGTTTATACTAGTGTGAGGAGCAAAAGTCATAAAATTTAAAAATGGTTCTCACCTGTGCTAGAGAAATGATACTGTGTCAGTTATCCAAATGTTATGTCCACTTTAAGTGGTTTAAACTGATGTGTGTGGAAGCCTGAGCAGGTATAATATCATGGACTTCTTCCATTACTTACCATTTACAATTGTGTTAGTAATAAAAAAAAAAAAGTAAATGCTTTTCTCATTTGACCATTAGAATGCATGGAAAAAATTATTTCTAAGTAAAAGCAAGAGAGTTCCATCTTGTATCTAAAAATGTGCACCTTATATATTTTAGTTGACCTCTGAGCTGAAATTATCTCAAATTGATTATTCTTTCTTTAATGTATTTTCTAGCTGTCTTTCAAATGTATATAGGAATATGCTTTACATTGGCATATTGAAACAGAATCACTGGAAAATTATTGTAATAATTTTTTATTTGCTAATCTAGAATTTACTGGAAGATGTTCTGATTTCCTATGATACACCTTTTAAGTTGTGCTCGCTTTTATATTACAGCCTCAATTAAAGTGAATTCTACTTTTCAGTTTTATTCTTCACTATGATTAACCATGTTCTAAAGGAGTTTTGCAACCAAACAACCCCTTGGGTCCTAATGCTCACTGTCCATAGGCAAAGACTCTGGAGACAGAGTTGACTGTAAAGGAAGAAGGAATTTTTATTTAAAATACGCACAGCGGGTTTCTGGATGGGGCCTCCTCCCCGTTGGGGGAGTGTGACCACCCTGGTGGTTTCCCATAGCTTCCTGCATGGGGGAGGGGCGTGGGGCTTGCTGCCCAGCCACCTCCCAGGACCCACTGGTCCAAGCCCCCTTGCCTCCTTTCTTACAGCCTAGTGCCCACAGCCCTTCTGATCAGGCTTGGAGCAGTCAGGGAGGGGCATGGGGCCTGTCCCCTGGCTGTACTGGGGACATACCCAACAGGCACGCACTGGTGTGGGCGACTGGCAGGAGACAGCCACCATGGCTTCCCATCTGGGGGAGGGAATATGAGGCTTCCAGCCAACCACGCTCCCTGAGCTCCCGGCCCAAGCATCCCCTCAGCCCTCTTACTGGAACCTGCTGTTCTCCCATCCACGAAGGCCATGGAGCACTGGGGAATGGGTATGGGGAATCCTGGCAAGACCCACCACTCAGAACTTCAGTCCCCAGCCACATACCCACCAGCCAGGGGATGGGGGAGCAAAAACATGCATTTTCCATGCGTTCCACTCTTTAAAACTGCCTTTGTAATCCCCCAGCGCAGTGGAAATAGGTGGGATGGTATGTCCTTCCCATCTGATTACCCTCCCAGCTTTTGGCACCAGCCCCTATGCGCCTCATTTTGCTGTTTCATATGCGGGTCATCCCTGTTGCCATGTTAACGCATGCATGCGCTGTCTTTGGAGCATCTCCACCCATCCTCATTTCTGGGGATTGTCTCCCATTACAATTTGATATGGTGTGGATTGTTTTGCTAAAAATATTTAAAATAACCCTTTCTTATGTGATTTCAATTCCTTTCATTTCCTGAGGAGAAAGGCTGTTTTCTAAATAGACTATCACAATGAGGAAAAACTATTACTTAGCCACCAAATCCCAGGTGAATTGTACATGCTTTAAAGATGTAAACACAATTATGCAGCTTAATTATTTAATCTCCTAATGAGGTATTTGTTACTTTAACTCCAAATGGTCCTGAACATTTTAAAAATATATAGGTCTTCAATGTATGATTGTTAAATTGTTTGACTCTAAGCATGTTTTTTTAAGAGTCAAAGAAAGTGATAATCAGGAACATATTTATAGAGGAGAATTAAAATTAAGAACTAGTTTGACTACCTGAATTTCTGATGACTGTAATGGTTCCAATATTTCTTAATTGTGTGATTCAGTATCAATGATTTTGGAACTAATGAGTCAGGAAATAATTGTAGGAATGAGGTGAGGCCATGTTGGCAGGGCAAGGCTCTTGAAATTATTGTCCCTGCTAAGACTAGACACGTTAATTCTCTTTCATTGATCATAACTGTCCCTCTCAAAATTTACTTACACATGTGACAGCTCTTTTTATGTCTGGGTTTTTAAAATTAATGTTTAATTACTTAAGCAATACACTGAATTTATTCTTTTAAAAAATTAGAACATTAAAGATAGTTAAAATATCTTTTGCCTCACTACCCGCTCAACAAACCTAAGCCCCCTCCCATCTTTCCAAGGTAACTACTGCTGGAAATTTGAATCTTTTTTACAAAGTAATTATTGTAGGTATATTTTGACACATATTCTTGTGAATCAGTGAAATTTTGTCTAATTAATACTATCATTTTGCTGCTTCAAATTGGATGCTTATCTCCAAGAAAAATCTACTTTAAAAAAGATTAAAAGATGTATACCAAAATATTTCATGTATTATCTGATAAGATTACACATGATTTCTTTTAAAGATTCTATTTATTTATAGAGAGAGGGGAAGGGAGGTGGAGAGAGAAAAAGAGAAACATCAATTAGCCACCTCCTGCACGCCACCAACCGGGGACCTGGCCTGCAACCCAGGCATGTGCCCTGACCAAGGTAGGAACCAGCAACCCCTCAGTTTGCAGGACAACACCCAACCCACCAAGCCACACCAGGCAGGCCACGATTTTTATTTTTGTTAAGTAATTTTAAGTTATAGTATATGAATTATATTTCAATAAAGTTATTACAAAAATAAATATACAAAAATGATTACTTTCTAAAAAGTCTACAGTCAAATGTGTTTCTTCTATAAATCAAAAAATGCTTAAACAAAATCGTCTCTGAAAGTTATCCCTTTTCCCTATCTCTTCTCATCATTTTAAACAGTATTCCTTCTGTTTATAAACTACTTTATTAGTAATGAAGTAAGAGTGAGATGGTATTTTAGTATAATATAATGAAAACTAACAGTGGATACCCAAAGGAATCTTTTAATATCTTTGCTTTTGGAGTATTGCAAAAATTAATAAAAATATCACATATTTTCATACCTATGTAGTATATTTTGTTTCAAATTGAATTTATTTGCAATTTTTGAAATTCTTACCTTGTTTAGCTATTTGCATTTGTAACTATACATGGAAATACCTTATGGCATGGCAAAATTTTCAACACATCATCATAGAACTCTTAAATAAAGAACTTTAAGGAATCTAAGGAGTCTTCTCAGTCTATTGTCTTCACTTGAAGCTAAAAAATACATATACTGTCTCATATGAATCTACGAGAAAGCCAAACAATGTCAAAATATTTTCTAACACTCTTTAATACCTTCCTAACTTAGCATACACTGTTTTTTCTGCCTGAAATTTCTTCCCTTTCTTCTCCCTTATCCTTCAAAAACCAGCTCAGTGGCACTTCCTTTGAAAAGCTACTCAGGCTGAATTAGCTCTCCCCATGCACATTCTACCCTTTAACTCATGGTGAACATTTATTGAACAAATACCATCAGTGTATTAACCTTTTCCTTCAAACTACTGATCTCCCTATTGCTAAGAACTATCAAGTTTAGAAAGGGCTCTGAACATTTCTTTAGAACTGAGCATGGTTTTCAAATCCATTCATGGGGCCAGAAAAATATAGGGATTCTATGATGTCCTCTTGGTCTTGTCAAGCTACATTTTAAATAGTGATACCATATAGGATTAGTAGAGAATAAACTCATTAGAAATTGATGTTATGGATGCATATCCCCCACATTTCTGTTGTGATCATGTATGTAATGTTACATGTAATTACTCTGATACAATTTGAGACTAAAGTTATTTTATTTTATTTTATTTTATTTTATTTTATTTTATTTTATGTATTTTAGATGGGAAGAGAGGGAGAGGAGAGAAACATCAGTGTATGATTGCCTCTTGCACAACCCATACTGGGGACCTGGCCCACAACCCAGGCATGTGCCCTGACTGGGAATCAAACTTGTGACCCTTTGGTTCGCAGGCCAGCACTCAGTCCACTGAGCCACACCAGCCAGGGCCTAAAGTTGGTTTTGTAAAAGACTAATAAGATGTATTGAACAAGATTTCTTTCTCAATTTTTCCCCATAAAGTGATGCATTAGATTGTGTGCAAACACTGACCATTCACAAGTGTACTTCCTCAATGATTAGCAAGGAATTTCTCTCAGTTATACACCCTGGACTATGGCATACATAGCAATAGATTTTGAAATAACCTTTTGTCCCTTGATTTTTAAGGTAAGATATTCATTACATAAAATTTAGAAAACAAGAAAAAGGTGTAGAAGAGGAAAAAGATTTATAATCTTACTACTCAGAGACAAGCACAGTAAATATTTCTTTGCCAAACAACCGGTGGGGTCCTACCTTGTCATTAACAGGCAAAAACTGGAGGCAGAGTTTGGTGTAAAGGAAAGGAATCTTTTATTCAAAGTCTATACAGTTTGAAATAATGACAGGTTTCTGCCTCAAAGCTCTTTATTCTAAGACACCCAAAGAAAATCACCCTGCCACCCTCTGCTAGCTCAGTTCAAGGTTGTTCCAGGAACCTCTTCTCCCACCCAAAAGTATCATCCTTTATGAACTATAGGTGGCATAGCTGGTTTCCAGTTGCTGTCTGGCTTTAGGCATCTTTCAGACCCCATGCTCCAGGCATCCAGCTCCTGGTGTGCTGTCTTCTTCCTCTGGGTGCTGCCCTTCAGTGCATCCCATGCAGAACAGTTCACTTGCTGCTGTGGCTTTCCATAGGGGGCGGGGGATGGAGGGTGGCTTGGCTTGTCTCCTGGCCACAAGGCGTCCATGGTTCCCAATTTCTAGCGTCTTCCCTTTTAACACCTGTCTTCTTGCTGTGCTGTCTCCAAAATGGGCAACAACCATCCCCGAAGCCTGCCTGGTCTGGAGCAGGCAGTGCAGTAGCGGCACACAGGCTGGTACTGGGGGCGTGGGTGGCCTGTGGGCAGTGGTGGCAGCTTCCTCTGCAGGGTAGAGGCCCCAGGAACATTCCTGGACCACATGGTACCCGAGGCCAAGGCACAGGAACTCCACCCGCTCCAGCCAGGAAAAAGGGGAGATCCAAACAGTTCCACACGCTCCTATTTAAAGGCTTCCCCCAGAATCTCGGCATGGCTGGCATGGGTGCTCTTGGTTGCCAGGGTGACATACACTCATTACGTGGCCACAGTGCAGCTACTGCTCTTGCATCGTCCTTGTGCTTCCCAACCCATCCTCCGTTTCTGGGGCAGGGATCCCCTCCCCTTACATTTTAGTAAATGTCTTTTTTCCATCTTTTGTCTGAATGTGTGTTTTTTGTTTGTTTTTGTTTTACATAATTGGGATTGTCTACCATTGGGGTTCTTGGGTTCCACAAGATAGAACTCAAGAGAACCCCAAAGAAATTCCCAGACAGATTTTATCTAGCTTATTCTAGGGCACAAGGGAGGCAGCACAAAGGAAGGGAAGGTCCTCTGAACTGGTTCAGGGGCTCGTTCTGCTTAGCTTGCTTTTATAAGCTGGGGACAAGGCAGGCTTGTGAAGGCCTGGGGTGAAGAATTTTACATATTGGGAGGGGTTACTTCCTCTTCTCCTTGGGTTGCTTGGTAACTATCTCAGCACCTACACTGTGGGGACAAGATGGCCCTGTTGCTCAGTATGATCTCCACTTTAGAAAGGTGATATACTCTAGTAGCCACACCTTGCTGAAGTGCTCATGCAGATCAGTAGTTTGAACATCTGCAAGGACTCAGGCAGTTAGAAGAGGGATAAAATCAGCCCTGCTGTTTTTGAGTATGGAGCAGAGGGTTTTTTAAAAATAAGGAACACTTCCGAGTTTAAATGTCATTCTTGCACAGGGGCTCTGTATAGATCCAATTTTTGTATGTGTGCTGCCAAAACAAGCACAATAGTGACATCCTTGTGATCAACTTAACCCCTGTGTTCCATCTGTCCATTGGGCATCCTTGGGGTCCCAGGCCTAGGTCCTTATGCTGTCTCAGGATCACACTATATTTACAATGTTACACTCTGGTGTCATCACTTAACCCTATGGTGTATATGTTTTCTCTCGATATTTAAAATTACTTGAATATATTTGTAATGTCTAGGCAATATTCTAGCTTAGAGATCACCGTATTTTAACTAATTCCTTATTTGGTGGGGTTTGTTTTTGGTTTTTCTTTTCCAAATGTGTTGTTATAAATGGCAGAGTGATGTCTGCTTTGTGGAGAAGTCTTTGACTACCTTCCACTTTGTGAAAATGTTACCGATCTGTTTGGGTTCTTGTCTCCTGACATAATAGAATTTAGACCAGGGACAATGATAAAAACAAAGGCAGTGTCATGGAAGCTCTGCAGAAGTTGAAAACACTGAAATAGCGCCTCAGGTTCTGTGCCTCAAATGTGGGGCTTAGGAGATTTTATGGTTTGGGAACAGGGAGTTGGTTAGCAAACTTTCCCCTTTTTGGAGCACTGATGTCCCAGTATACAACAGGGTGTGTATGTGTGTGTATATATATATATATATATATATATATATATACACATCAGTGAAGTGAAGCATTCTGAAATTGTACAGCATTTATGGCATGTGGAAAGAGGCCTTCCTAACCAGGTATCGAGTTTGTCTCTGTGATTTGTGGTTTGCCTTTAGGTCTGAAAAACAAACTTGAAGTCAGGCTAATTCCTGGACCATTGTTTTATAGCTACCTATTGGTAACTGCAATAGTTCTGGCAGGGCTTCACTCCATGGAGCAGTTTGTTTTGGGAGGGCTTGACTTGATGGAGTAATATTTGGGAACATTTTATTCTACCTGTTTCAAAATTAATGAGTCAAAGGCCATTGATGAGCATTGCCTAACTGCTCTTGGGAAAGATTTTTAACTTTCTAGAACCACGGCCAGTGTCAGAGAGTGCTAGTGTCAACGCAACCCCACCAACACTGAAAATCATTGGTTCCTTAATCGTTGCCATTTAGATTTTTTTAATGGTGTCTTATTTTAATTTATAAGAAGGAATCTTAAAGGGGGACAGAGAACACTACATAGTCAGTGTAGTCTTCCAGAGGAAAAGCACTTTGGAATAATAATGGGGTCAATAGTAGTTTACTCAGTGCCAGGTACAGTTTTAAACCCTTCACACACGTCAGCTCATTTAATTCTCACAACTACCCTATAAGATAGGTACATTATTCATTTTGTAGCAATCAGAAAACGAACCTCAAAAAATTTAATGATAGATTTGAGATGAAGATAGGAAAATTAACTAGAGATAGAAGAAAATATTTAAGAGTTTAAGGAACCATTATTTGTGTGGTGATAGCAAAGCTATAACTTGTTCAGCCAGTGAACTAAGATTTTTCTAGAAAAGAAAAACCCCAACAGGTAATTGAGGTAGCTGGAGCAACAGGAAGAGTTGAACTATTGCCATTCAACAGCTTCACTATTGCTCTCTGACTGAAGATTTGGGGATTTTTTACTAAAGCTATGGGCAACACGTTTAAAAACTTTCATATTTAAGATCTGTGAATCTGCCCTGGCTGGTATAGCTCAGTGGATTGAGCATGGGCTGTGAACCAACAGGTGATGGTTCAATTCCTAGTCAAGGCATATGCCTGGGTTGAGGGCCAGGTCCCCAATGAGGGCCACGTGAGAGGCAACCACTCATTGATGTTTCTCTCCATCTCTTTCTCCCTCCCTTCCCCTCTCCCTAAAAATAAATAAAAGCTTTAAAAATATTTTTTAAAAAAGATTTGTGAATCCAAAGATTTGTGAAACAAGTACCTGCATATCAGCTTTAAAAAGACCTTCAACCCAACAGAAAAATGGGCAAAAGATCTGAATGGCCACTTTGTAACAGGGTACAGGGTGAGGGGTGCCCCCAGGAAAATAGGAGGAAACCCCCACAAACCTTGGTTTGGGCATGGGGGAAAGCAGATAACAAGATTGATACTTTATATTACAATGATAACTTCAAAGCTAGTTTAATAGCTGTGTTGCCACCTCAGGGCAAGGTGGGTGTGGCTTTAAGGGCACATCCTGACTCAGGAGGTAGCCAGGGAAGGCAGTTCCACCTGGATCACTGAGTCACTCTTGCCCTGACTGTGGATGGAAGCTGAGAGAGTGTAAACAATATAGGAGAACTGGCAAATGTAGCTCATTGTGGGAGGAGTTGGAGATGAGGTAATGCAGGAAGTTCCAGGTCAGGATGTAAACTAAGGGCTGGCAATCACGAGGGAATTTGGCCATGTGGCTTAGAAGGGAGTAGAAGATCCGTGAGGGAGGAATGATGTAGTGGCCATGTGAGAGGGAGAAGTAAGCAAGCAACTACTGTATTTTGCTGTGTATGATGTGCACTTTTTTGCCCAAATTTTTGAGGGAAAAATAAAGGTGTACACTATACATGAATAGTACTAATTAAAATTTCTTATACTTTGTATCTGTTCTTGTGTTTTGTAATTATTGTCACATAAAATTCCTTGTACCATAATGTGTTCAAAATAAATGCTGAAATTCCTTTATAATACAAAAACAGGTATCTAAGTATAAATAAATAAATCATTGGATGAAAAAATTGAAAAGAAAGATTTTTTTCCTGAACGTTTGGACCAAAAATGTGGGTGTGCATTATACACAGCAAAATACGGTATGCAGTTTGTAGTCAGGATCTGGCCACGAGGCCTGGTGTACAAGGGAGACATGCTGCTCTGCTCGTGCCTGCTCTAGCTAACTCCGAAGACTCTCCCTTGCAAGATGCTGACCTGTGGCCTTGCAAACCCAGACTCTATCTGAACTCTCGGGACTTATGTCTTCCCTGAACTTCACCGTGATCCAGTGCACCATGCGACATGCTTTCCTGGGCTATTACATGGCGGCTAATGACAACACACCCCAGATCCTGAAGGAGAGAGCTGTTACTCGAGAATGGTGACTTTGGTACCTTCTGGAGAGACTGGAGAACTGTTGCACAGCTGGCTTAAGTTAAGAATATGGGGAGCTATTGGGTTTGCTTTTCACTGGGTCTCGTGGGAAAGGAGGGCTCTGAGCATAAGTGTTCTGAGCCCTGCCTCTCAAGGTTGGAATACTGTAAATAAAGACCTGTCCCAATACTGATTGTTGGGTCATGCACCAAGACACTATATGATCAGGCCTATGTCTGCTTGGTTACAACCTCATGAAAGAGAATATCCAAATAACCAGTAGACATCTAAAAATGTGCTTCTTTAGTCATCAGAGAAATGCAAATTAAAACTACTCTGGGAACCACACCTATCACAATAGCTGAAGTGAAACACTAGAAAATACTGAATGTTGAAGGATTTGTAGTACAGCTAGAACTCATTTTGCTGGAGGGAATATAAACTGATACAACCACTTTGTAAAAGTGTTCAGCAAAACCTACTAAGATTGAATATATATACTTTGACTCATTCATTCCATGCGTAGGTATATACTCAAAAGAAATGTTCATACCCGCTCTCTTCATCATGACCTCAAACTGGAAAGTACCCAAATGCCCCTCAGCAATATATTGGATAAATACATTGTGGAATATTCACACAATGGAGATACTATGTAGTAATGAGAATGAAAGCGTACACCTGCACTCAGGATGGGTGAGCCTCACAACAATATCGAGCAAAAGAAGTCAGACACAAAAGCGTACATACTTGATGCGGACTCCGACCAGCAGTGTCTGCTGGTGTTGTGGCTGCGACCAACAAATTCACATGGACTGCAGAACTCCTGTGGAAAAAGGGGATGGCAGGGCCATTCTCTAAGTGAGAGGACACCCTAACCCTTGCCTGGACAAGCTTTTATTGCTTTTCTGGGAGCATTACCTCAAAGAAGGTCTTCATTCATCATTGTCAGGCAGTAATGATCAAACAACAGATAACATTCAAAGAACTATGAGGGCTTATTCTGAGTCAGAATCAGTTAGCTAAAGGGCTATAAAACTTTGGAAAACAAACTCATTTTATGCTTGGACACGTATCATTTAAGTTGAAGGTATTCTTAGCAAAGCAGATTTCACAGGACTTTTTACATTCTTTCTTAGGCCTGATCACCCACAGAAACTGCCCATTCCTGCCCAGGGCTGCACCACCTTCTGTCATTGTTTCAGGCTTAAGTCAGGCCAGGGAAGTAAGGCAGCCAAGAGATGAGGAGTCTTCTCTTAGACAGAATGAGGACTCAGTCTATGTCAAAGCTAAGGGTGAGAGTCCATCACTCCCTTTTCCTACAGCCCCTAAATCCTTCGCTGAGGGTCCGTCCCTTCATGACCATGCCTGTCTTAGGTCATCCCTCCTTTGAGGAATCTTACCCATCTTTAGATAACCGGTCATCTGCCCAGGGCCATGTAGGGTGAAGTAAAAGGGGGCAGAGGTGGTACCCCTGGTAGGGAGATAAGCTTTGTCTCCTTAGTGGCTTATGGTCCCAGGGTCTCTTTACTCAGCCTTAGCCATGGGGGTTACAGCTTCTGAAACCAGGCAGGGAGGTTCCCAACACATACTGATGTTTTTATTTATACAAAGATAAAATTCAGCTGTTCTGTTAGAACTCAGGGATAGCAGTTACCTTACGGGTGGAGAATAATGAATGAATGAAAGATTCAAGGGAGGAGTTTCTGAGGTGCTGGTAACATGGGTGTATCCAGTTGTGAAAATGCTTCGAGCTGAACATTTATATGCATTTATTATTTCAATACAAAATTAAAAATGAAATGATTACCATAGTAAATGTAATGCCCTATTTGATTATTACTGCTTATTCTTCCTAAAAAGAAGGAAAGGAGATATTTAAATTCTCTTGTGAGTTATGAAAAAGGAGCTTTTTTTCTCAGTTCTTTCAGATGGTCTAATAATTAAATCTGCATGATACAGATTAACAAGAGAAAATAACCAAATTCATTACCTATGTACGAATGGGAACCCCACATATATGAGAGGTTCAGAGACAGGAAAATAGGTATATGACAAGGTCTATCCGGAGAAGTCCAGACATTAATATAAGAACAGTTTGCACAACATTGGTGTAACCTGGCAGCCAAAGAGAGTGGACTGGAATGCATGTGTGTGAACAACGACGACTTCATTGTCATAGTCAGTGGGGATGGTAGACGCCGGTGAGTGAGCATGTGTATTGTGTGGCTGTCACATTCAAAATGACTGAGCGAGTAGAGCAACGAATCTGCATCAAATTTGCGTTAAGCTTGAACACTCCTCCACAGAAATTATTCAGATGATTCAGAAGGCCACAGCTGTGGGCAACTAGTGATTGACAGCTTCATCATCACAATGTACCTGCTCACGCATCACATCTCAGGCAGAGTTTTCTGGCAAAACATCAAATCACCCAGGTGACTCAGTCCCCCTCCAGCCCAGATTTGGTGCCTTGTGACTTATGGCTTTTCCCACAACTAAAGTTACCTTTGAAAGAGAAGAGATTTCAGACCATTGATGAGATTCAGGAAAATACAGCGGGGTAGCTGATGGCGATTGGGAGAACTCTGTAAAGTCCCAATGTGCCTACTTCAAAGGGGACTGACGTGTCATTGTCCTATGTACAATGTTTCTTGTATTTGGTATTTTTTCAATATTAGCTTTTTCATATTATATAGTTGGATACCTCTGGACAGACTGCATATATGGCATTCTGAGCGAAAGATGAGGTAAGGAGACTTGGCTTCAGAAGGGAGGAATGTCATTCAAAGGACAGTAAGACAAGCAGTTGCTCAGTAATTACAAGTTTGCTTTGCCCTATAGATAGATCGTAAAAAGTTAGTTCTGGTGCTGCTTATGGTCAAGACCCCTAATTTAAATTCTTTAAGGGAGAGGTTGAAGTTTCTTGTGAGCCTGCAGGGTCTCAGTTGCCTTTAAATCAAAATAATCCACATACCACAGAGGCACATGTTGGGGTGATTCATTCTGAACTCCTACAGAGTTTATCCTGCTGTAGAGGAAAGCATGATTATTGGAGTCGGGTGGGTCGAGGGGGGCGGAGATCTATTCCCAGGCATACCATTCTCCTTTATGTTCCTCACTCTTTTATGTTCCGTCTCACACTCGAGCACTCAAACAGTGTGATAGAAAGAAGGTTAAATCTGAGGTAAGGAAACCTGTGTTTTAGCTTCCAGTCACCCAACAAACATTTGTTTGATGCCTCTATGCTTTAGGCTCTGTGTTCTGAAACTGGTGAATTAAAGATGATTAAGATAAGGATCGTGCCCCTCTGGGCTGATAAGAGTGGGGAGGACACGGGTAATGAACATTTTGAACAATTTTTAAGTGGCTTTATATCTGTCTTCTATTGTCCCTTTAAACTTCCATAACTTTATGTAAAAACTCCAGCAAGCCCTTGACATTGCTGCTTGCCCTTAGACACCAGTGGGACAGTAGGTGAATGTGAAAGAATAGAGCACTCTGTTTCCATTTCCCATGGCAAGCATCCAGCCTGAGGCAAGTCCAAACAGAGGGCAGGAAGAAGACTAAGTCAAATATGAAATTTTTTTGCTTTGCTTTTGTGGACAAAAAAGAGGTGACATGCTAAACCTGACAAGCTCAGGGGAGGCTTACATGGCAGCCTTACAAACTCAGAGACCTAAAGTAACCACAGAGGATGACTGGAAATGAAAACTTTCTAGCAAAAGGCGGGTCATGGAAGGTAGTCAGGTATCTTCCCTGACAAAGGTCAATCTTCACCTGACAAAGGATGACATACCTTTGGAGTGTCAGAGTAGGTTCCTTTTTTCCAGACCCCTCAAAACACAACCACCACCTAAGCAGAGAGACCACAAATCCCCTCATTGTTGTTATTTTCATGTTAACGGTTGACTGTTGACTATCCTATATCCACAAATGTGTGTGTCTATTCATTTACTTTTTATCCAGTTCCAGAGATTCACCATCCTCCTTTGCTTTCTCCCACCTCTCTAATCTATATACAATGAATTTCATGTAACCCCCTTTCTTCTTCCTCTCTGATTCTTATGTATAAAATAAATGGCAAAACTGCATTTTCTAGAGCATTTTCTCAATCCATTGAGATTTTGCTTCCCAGCAATTGTCTGTCTGGCTCAAATAAACTCATAAAAATTCTTTCAAGTTTGGTTGTTTCTTACTTTGACAGTTTTTTAACCCATGTTTGACCAATCTAAACACTGAATTGAAACTCTGATGATAAACTAAAGTTTTGTTGATGCTAGTTATTACAGCCTGAATGTTTGTCTGCCTCCAAAATTTCAATGTTGAAATCTCTAACACCAATGTGATGGTGTTAGGGGATGGGGCCTTTGGGAGGTAATTCTTCACGAGAGTAGAACCCTCATGAATGGAATTGGTGCCATTATAAAAGAGACGCCCAAAAGCTCTTATCTTCTCTGCTGTGTGAGGAAACAAGAAAATGTCCATCTGCAACCTAGAAAAGGGCCTTCATAAAACCCAATCTTGTTTGCACTCTGATCTTGGACTTCCAGCCTCCAGGACTGCGAGAAGTAAACTTCTGTTGCTTGTAAGTCACCCAGTCTATGGTACTTCTGTTACAGCAGCCTGAACAGACCAAGACACTGGTGTGGATATGGGAAGGGAGAGAGAAGCAGGAAGAAGAGAGCTATGTAAACATGTTTGTTTGTCTAGGCATGGCAGATGGCCAAAGTTGCTGTTATTGGGTGAGTCTGGTAGGTAGAAGTTTAAAACTGATGCCAGCTTGTAGGATGCTTTTGTGGGCTATTTGGAGGTTTCTTGTTGAGCCTTCTTTTACATTTCTTGCACCAGCATATGAATCTCTAGTTCAAGTAGTTGCTTGTATCAGTTATCCATTAATGCAAACCACCCAAAACTTAGTGATTTAAAGCAAAAGCCATTTATTTGCTCACAATTTGTGGCTGACCATTTGGGTTGGGTTCAGCTGGGCAAGCAATTCCATTCTACACGCTGTCCTCTGGGCTCAGTCATTCCTGTTAGCAGTCAGTTAACAGGTCAGCTGCGGGGCTAGTTGTGATGACCTCATTTGTATGTCTGGCACTTGATGCTAACTCATGGCTGGCTTCTCTGCATGACCTGTCTTTCATCCTCTGGCAGGCTTCTTTATGTGATGACTTGATGGCACAAGTCCCAGAAAAGCAAAAGGAGGAGCTGCAAGTTCTCTCAGGAACTTGAGTCAGAAGTCTCATGATGTCATTTTTGCTGTAATTATTGGTCAAAAAAGTGAAAGGCCACTCAGATTCCAAGGGTGGGCCAATATACTCCATCTATTTATGGAAGGAGTAGAGGTTACATTGTAAAGGAGAAAGGTGACAGGTGTGATTCATTGGGGGCCATTACTCTAACAATCTACCACCCTTACTTCTTCAGCTCCTGGACGTCTAGCCTCTCTCTGCTGAGATATTCTTATGTCTCAGGCAGCCCTATTGTCAAGACAATCTCTTAATAGGTTTCCCCAGGTGACCTACATATGCTCCATGGGAAAAAGCCCTGCCTTTGACAACCCCTGGAAGTGCTAGCTGATCTCAGTACTGCAGCACCTCTCTGGCTTTACCATCAAAGACACAGTCAGGCATTTTCTTGCCCTCTGGAATCCCTGGGCAGGAGAGATCCCCCAAGGTGAAAGTCAGCTTTACTTTCTTAGGCATGATTCAGGCACTAGTCATATCTATCTATCTATCTATCTATCTATCTATCTATCTCTCAAAACTAAATTAAACACTTCAAGTCCCCTCCCCAGATTGGGGACTCATAGCCTGTCTACCATTTCTTCTACAGAAACTCTTCGCTATTGTCCTTACAGAAGTATTCTGTTCTTGGGCCCCATTTTGTAACTCTGGTCTGGCTGAGGAGTCCAGGAGTTGTGCAGCAGGTCAACAAGTTCTCTATGGAAGGGTATGTGTGTTATTCTGACTTTAGTCTCCCTATTTATCAATTAGCATCTGCATCAAAACCAGGCAGTTGGAGTCATCCCCATATTAACACCCTGGGTTCACATATGTTACCATGTGTGGCTAGTGTATAGCAAGGATATGATGAAGTGCAGTGAGAACTCTGCCACTAGTTGCTTGAGTGATCTGGGAAGACCCGGCAGAGAATATTAGATAGAATGTTAAAAGATGAGTAAATGTTTGCCAAGTCAAGATAATGGCGACTCCCTCTGAGAGGGTATGACAACACATCCAATGACTGAGTTGTGAAAGGGTGTGACATGTTTTTAATCCTACCCAAGGATATGTTTATTGATTTTAGAGAAGGAAGAAGGAGAGACAGAGAGTGAGAAAGAGAAACATTGATGTGAGAAAGAAACATCGATCGGCTGCCCCACACACACACACACCCTGACTGAGGATCGAACCCACAACCTAGGTATGTGTCCTGATCTGCAATTGAACCTGCAAACTTTTGGTGCAAGTACAATGCTCCAACCAAGTGAGCCATCCAGCCAGGGCAGGGTATGACATTTTTGAGGGGGAAAAAAGTTCACTTTGACTAGAGATTAGGTGGAGGGCAGTTATATGCAATGAAGCTGCAAAGGTAGGTTGAGATCCTGCCCACTCACTAGATGTGTGGCTTATTTCTTAACCTGCTATGTGTCAGATTCCTCACTCATAAAATGGGGCTATTAACAGCATCTATCTTATGTAGTTGCTGTGAGGATCAAATGAGGTAAGTCCTCTAACACACCTAGCAGTCTCTAGTCTAGTGTTGACTGGCATCCCTTGGAGTTATTATAGGTTCAGTTGCAGATCACTGCAATAAAACAAGTCTTCTGCTGGTTCAGGGCCTTGCCTTTTATTTGTAAAAAGAAAAATGCAATTTATGTGAAGTTCAATAAAGTAAAACACAATAAAATGACATATGCCTATATTAAACAGTCAGAAAGTGTTATCACTATTTGATATGTCTAAAGTGATTTGCAACTGCAAGGTGCATCTGCTCTTTTATATTTATTATTATTGTTATTACTCTATGAAATAGGTAACTCCAAGTATTATAATGAATGAACTGTGTTGGTATAATTCATTTTGTAAGAGGATTTCTTTTTGTTTTATAAGAACATTTTTTCATTTTGCAAGAGAGATTTTTTTTTTTTACACAAAACTACATTAATCAAAACCTCATATTGTTTCAGGAACTGAAGGTATGACCCACCCTGACTCCAGGAGGTCATAAGCACTTCCACCTTTGTGACTCAGAGGTCTCAATCAATCAAGATGGTATCTGAGCCAATATGCTACAGGGTGATATACCCACCACCCATTACACAGCTAAAGACCACTGCCTGAGGCACAGGTAAAGACCACCGCCCAGGGTGAGAATGCTGCACGTTTTTTTAAATCCAATTAACTTTTCCCTGAATTCTGAACCCCTTACCTACACTTTTAAAAAGGGCCATTTTTTAAAGATTTTATTTATTTATTTTGGAGAGGGAAGAGAGGGAGAAAGAGAGAGAGAGAGAGAAACTTCAATGTGCGGTTGCTGGGGGCTGTGGCCTGCAACCTAGGCATGTGCCCTGACTGGGAATCGAACCTGCAACACTTTGGTTCGCAGCCTGAGCTCAATCCACTTAGCTACGCCAGCCAGGGCAAAAGGGCCATTTTAAAAGGGAATTTAAGACAATCTGTTAGGGTACAAACCTGCTATCTTCTCAGATCCCTGGCCATCTGAATAAAGTGCCCATAAAGATTCAATCCCTGTCTCTGCTTATTGGGACAGGCTGCATGAACACTGGCTTTTCTGGTTTCAGATTCATTATCCTTCTTGCTGTCTGATTGGTTGTTTTTGCTTCTTTCTATTCCAAATCACTGGTTTGATTCTTGGCTTCATTGACTCTACTGTTGATAACCTAAAAATCATTCTTTATTTCAATTATTTTATCATTTCTAACTGGATCTTTTTTATGCAAAGTTCTTTGAGCTTCCTTATCACCAGTGTTTTGAACTCTGAATGTGATAGATGGCTTATCTCCATTTTGTTTAGTTCTTTTTCTGGAGTTTCAATCTGTTCTTTCATTTGAGTCATGTTTCTTTGTCTCCTCATTTTGGCAGTCTCCCTGTGTTTATTTGTATTAGGTAAAGTGCTATAATTACCTGTCTTGGTGGTGTGGCCTATTGTAGTAAATGTGTCCTTTTGGGTCCAATGGCACAGCCTCTCCATCATCCAGGTTGGGTACTCGAGGGGCGCCCTTCCTGTGGGCTGAGTACACTATCCTTTTGTAGTTGAGCCTTAGTTGCTGTTGGCAGGTCAATGGGAGAGATTTATCCAGGCCAGTCAGCTGCAAGGATTGACTGTGACCACTGATCACCAGCCTCCAGCCTCTGTGGAAGATCAGTTGTGTTGGCACAGGGTGGTGGTGCTCTGACAAGGTCTGTAGTTGTCCACTGGGTATGCTGGCTCTGGGGTTTCTTGGGTGGTTCAGGCCAAGGTCTGTTCCCTACGTGTTCTGCCTGGGGCCACCCTGCCTGAGGTATAAAGCAAGCTGAGATGGCAGCTACTTGTGCTGGTCTTGGATATCCCAGGTGAAACTAAGTTGTGAATCTAGGCTGGCTGTTGCTAGAGCCATACCTGGGGCCATTTAACAAGAGGTATGAGGGGAGGAAGCAGGGGCTGGCTGTTGCTTGTTTGAAAGGATTTAGGAAGTTGTAAAGCATGACCAAGACAAGCCATTCATATGGAAAAGCTACTGTTCACAGCTGTTGAGTTGGGCAGAACCAAGCCTCAGGGGATCTCCAGGACACGGCAAACAGTGTTATCTAGGTTGATGGAGACTCAGATATGGCACCTCCCTGCCAGCTCTGTGGCTTGGTGGGGGGAGGTTCAGAAAAGGGACAATGGCCTCTGACTACCTTTCTGTCTGGGAGAAAGCTGTCTTCCAGCACTTGCCTTGATGCCAAACACTTCCGTTCTTCCCTGTATGCCACTAGTGCCTTTAAGCTGCTACCCTGGTGCTGGAGCTCAGAGGGAGTGACTCTGAGAAAGTCTGTGTGGGGGTTCTTTAAGAAGAACTGCTTGGGACACCAGAAGTTTCTTCCCCCAACTCAATCACCACTGGTTTTTGCAGCCAGAAGTTATGGGTACTCATCTCCCTGGTATTAAAACCCTGGACGGGGGGCCTGATGTGCGACTGGGACTCCTAACTCCTGAGATATCCCTTCTGATTTTTTATCCACCACTTGTGGGTAGGGAACCAGCATGTTTCATGTCTCTTCCCCTTGGACCAGTCTGGATGGATGTAGATTTTTTAATTCTGTACTTGTCAGACTTCCATTCAACTTGATATCTGATGGTTCTGAGTGATAGTTGTTCTATAATTTAGTTGTAATTTTGATGTTCTCACTTTATTTTTTTATGGCTTTATTTTTTGAGGTAAATGTTTCTACATTGAAACATATAAATATTTTTAATTTTATTTTTCAATTATATTTTACATTTAATATTACTTGTATTAGTTTCAAGTGTAAAGCATAGTAGTTAGACAATCATATACTTTTCAAAGTGTTCCTCCCGATATTTCCAGTACCCACCTGGCACCATACATAATTATTACAGTATTATTGAGTTTATTTCCTGTGCTGTACTTTATATCCTGTGACTATTTTGTAACTACTAGTTTGTATTTCTTAATCCCTTCATCTTTTTCATTCAGTCCTATCTCCCCTTCTTTCTGGCAACCATCAGTCTGTTCTCTGTATCTGTATGTTCCAATTTTATTCATTTATTTTGTTCTTTAGATTCCACATGTAAATACAATCATATGATATTTGTCTTTTTCTGACTGACTTATTTCACTTAGCATAATTTCCTGTAGGTCCTTCCATGATGTTGCAAATAGGAAGATTTTATTCCCTTTTGTGGCTGAGTAATATCTCATTGTATATATGTAGCACAGCTTTTTCATCTGCTTGTCTATTGATGGACACCTGGGCTGTTTCCATATCCTGGCTATTGTAAATGACACTGCAGTGAATATAGGTTACATGGATAAGCAATTTCTTCTCATTGCTAAAAGTATTCCATTGTATGAGATAAACAACTGCTAGGATGATGGCCTCTGTTTTAGTCCTTGTCCATATTGAGTGGAGCTGGCCTGTGCTTCCAACAGAATATTGAGGAAATGACAGTACGTGATTTCTGAAGCTAGATCATAAAAGACATTACAGCTTCTACCTTGCTTTCTTTTGGATCACCCATTCCGGTGTGAAATGTCATGAAAACATTTTTTAAAAAATATTTTCTTTTTATTTATTTTTAGAGGGGAAGGGAGTGAGAAATAGAGGGAGAGAAACATCAGTGTGTGGTTAGCTCTCACACAACCCCCATTGGGGGGCCTGGCCTGCAACCCAGGCATGTGCCCTGACTGGAAATCAAACCAGTGACCCTTCGCTTCACAGGCTGGCGCTCAATCCACTGAGCCACACGAGCCAGGGTATCATGAAAACATTTAAGCAATCAGTACAAAAGTCCACATGGAGAGAAACTGAGGCCTCCTAAAAACAGCTAGAACCAGATGAAGTAAATCTTCAAGTCTTTTTCAAGTTTCAGCTTGATAAAAATATTGACCCCAAACCAGAACCATCTAAATAATATGCTCCTGAATTCCTGATCCACAGAAACTATATTCATGAGAGATGGCAGTTTGTGGCTTTTCCTTCTTGTAATGTCTTTGCCTAGTTTGGTACTAGGGTAATGTTAGCCCCATAGAGTGAGTTAGAAAGGTCCTCTGCTTCTATTTTTTGTAACAGATTGTAAAGAGCTCATATCTTTTGCTCTTTAAATGCTTGGTAAAATTCACCAGTGAGACCATTTGAGCCTGGTGCCTTCTGTTTTGGAAGCTTATTAATTATTGTTTCAATTTCTTTAATAGATAGGCCTATCCAGATTATTTCTCCGTGTGTCAATTTTAATAAGTTGTGTCTTTCAAAAGACATTGGTCTATTTCATCTAAATTATCAAATTTGTGGCAATGGGGTTATTTATAACATTTATTTTTATTTTTATTTTTACTTTTATTGTTCAAGTACAGTTTTCTGCCCTTTACTCCCATCCCAGCCTATTGTTTATAATATTTCTTTATCAACATTTTAGTGTTCATGAGACTAATAGTGATGGCACATCTTTTCTTTCTGATATTATTAATATGTGTCTTTTCTCTCTTTTTTCTTATTTTTGTGTTTTTGTTTGTTAGCCTGGCTAGGGGATTATTTTTAATTTTATTGACCTTTCAAAGAACCTTTTGGTTCTGTTGATTTTCTCTGTTGTTTTCCTGATTTCAATTTCATTAATTTTTGTTCAGATTTTTATTATTTATTTTGATGCTTTAATTTCCTTTGGATTAAATTTATTTTTCTTTACTTAGTTTTTCTAAATTGGAACTTTAGATTAGTAATCTTTTTAAAATTGATTTTAGACAGAGAGAAGTGCAGGGTGAGAGAAAGACATCAATTCATTGTTCCACTTATTTATGCATTCATTGGTTGATTCTTGTATGTGCCCTGACCAAGGATCAAACCTACAACCTTGGTATATTAGGACAATGCTCTAACCACCTGAGCTATCCAGCCAGGGCTAATCTTTTTTCCTAATGTATGTATTTAATGCTATAAATTTTTCTTTAACACTTTCACTTCAATCTATAAATTTTTATAGTTTGTATTTAAATTTTCATTAAATTTAAAATATTTTTTAAATTCCTTTTGCAACTTATTTGATCCATGTGTTATTTAGAAGTATGTTGTTTAATATCGAAATGTGTTGGGATTTTCCAGCTATCTTTGTGTTATTAATTTCTGGTTTAATTCCATTAAAACCTAAAAGCAAACTTTGGATGATATTCATTCTTTTATATGTATTAAGGTGTGTTTTATATCCCAAAGGTGGTCTTGAGTAGAATGTGTATTTTGTTGTTGTTGAAGTATTCTGTAAATGTCAATTAAATCCAGTTGAGTGATGTTGTTCTTCAGTTTAACTCCATCCTTATTGTTTTTGTCTCTTGGGTCTGTCAATTACTGATAGAAAGGTATTGAAATCTTTAACTATAAGAGTGGATTTATTTATTTTTCCTTGAATTCTCTCAGTTTTTGCCTTACATATCTTCAAGCTCACTTATTCTTTCCTCAGCCATGTCAACTCTACTGATGAGCTAATCAAAGGCATTTTTCACTTTTGTTACTGTGTTTTTTATTTCCTTTGGATTCTTTTTTTAGGGTTTTAATCTCTCTGCCCACATTACCCACCTGTTTTCCATGTTGTCTGCTCTTTCCATTAGAGACCTTAATACATTAAAGTTCTTTTAAATTCCTGGTCTCATACTTACAAAATCTCTGCCATATCTGAGTCTGGTTCCAATGCTTGTTCTGTCTCTAAGATTGTGATTTTTTTTCCCTTTTAGCATGCCTTGTAATTTTTGTTGAAAGCTGGACATGATGTATCAGGTAGAAGGAACTGAGATTGTCCTTTAGTGTGAGGTTTTGTGTTTATCTGGCTAGAAGTTAGTCTGTGTCTAAGTTTTCTCTGCTATGATGTCAGGGGCTAGAATTTTCTCTAGTGTCTTTGTTTTGGTCTACCTTACTGTCTTTGGGTTTTTCTAGAAGAAGAATTTAAGATTAGTGTCTGAGGCTTGCAGTATAACCCTCTCATTATGCAGGAGCCCTGTTGATGTGGTAGTAAGGTGTGGGAAAAGTGTTCTATAATCTTGTAATTAGGTCCCAGTCTTTAGTAGAGTATTTCCACTTTTCCATAGCAAAGGCTAGAGAAGGCTGGAGTTGGATATTTCTCTTCACCATATGGATTAGGCTTCCGTGAAACCCCAGTCAGTCAGGTTCTGGTAAAATTGTTTTCCTTGAGGGACACCTTATTAAGGAAAACTGGGAGTTCTGGCCATATTTTAGAGTAGTTACTTTCCCCCTCCCCCTAAAGGAATTTTTCTCTGGTTTTTATAATGGGAACTTAGTATGGCTCTTGAAGGTAAAATTCAGGGAAGTGTGAGGCTTCCCTCATCCTGGGCCCCCTAGGAATTTTTAATTCTCAAGCTAGTCTGTACTGAGCTTCCAGCAATTACTTAGTGACGGTTTAAAATGCTGCTACTGAAACTGACTCCTGCTGCTGGCTTTCACTCCTGGGCTTCTGCTCCCTAAGCTGTGATTCTTTCCAGTTTTCAGGGCAGCAGTTCTCCCTGGGACCTCAGTTCTCTGACAGACCAAGGAAGTGTTGTTGATTTTCAGTTTGTTCAGCTGTTTTTCCTTGTTGTACAAATGGCAGTGACAACTTCTAAGCTCTTTGCATGTCAGATGGAAAACTGAAAGTCACCAATGTGTTTTTTTAAGATTTTATTTTATTTATTTAGTTTTAGAGAAAGGAAGGGAGGGAGAAAGAGAGAAACATCAATTGTGTGGTCTCCTCTCATGCACCCCCCACCAGGGACCTGGCCCACAACCCAGGCATGTGCCCTGACTGGAATTGAACTGGCTCTCTCTGGTTTGCAGGCTGGCACCCAGTGTACTGAGCCACACCAGCCAGGGCACCAATGTGTTTTTTTAATTCTGATGATTAAAACCACTGAAAAACTGTGTGATAATGAATCTCATTTTTCCCCCTGTGATAGAGAATACATACTTTTAAAAGTTGCAAAAAGACTTTGGGGTTCATGTATGCAAATCACTTGGAATGGTATAAAAATTTGGTGAGTGGTAGCTTTTGTTTTTGTATACACACTAAGTTGCTTTTATTCATCCAGCATAGCATGCTACAGATACTGTACAGCATGAACATTTACTCATTACCAAAATGGCTCCCAAACCATTAAAAATAAAACTGGAATATGAGCATAAAATGGAAGAGTAGTATCACAACTATTAGGTAACATTCAAAGTATTCATACAAAAAAGTTATAGTTAGCATTTTAATAAACCGGAAAAAAATTGAATACAGTTTTATAATTGCTTCATGTCAACTACAATGGCACTGAATGAACAGGTTTCAGCTTTATACAGCATTTTGCAACATTGATATGCCTAGGTTTTTTATTGCTAAAGCTTGCTACCTACTTGTATGCCATACATGTACGTAAAAGGGATAACTGGTTTTTCCTTGAAGAGTAATCTCACATATAGAATTTTGGTCCTTAAGTGTTTATACCTCTTCATTTAAAATGCTTTTCTGGACAATCTGCAACCAAACACATCTTGTTACAGGTGACATTAAAACTATATACAAATCTACCTATGTAACATCAGAGCGAAACATGATGAACAAAAATTACAACATCAAAATAGGGAGGAAGCTGATGTCACTGAGAATCTTGGCACAGGAAGTTTTTGCAGTCAGTCCACATCCTCCTGGGGAAAGGGCATTCGACTGTAAGTGTGAAGGAGAGACCGGGTGGTTCCACCATTGCTCGTATAGCATTGCTAAGACTCTGATGAGTGGCAACATTTTTATTGATTGATTGCCCGCTTTTCTGGGGAACTGGGCAAGTTCCAAATGATAATCTAAAATGGACTTAGGATTAGCAACCTCTCATAATGAGCCTGTATTTACTCACTTCTGCTTTCACTTGAAAACTAAAACTCAGTTCGGTTTTCAATATCTTCTAACAGTTTATGTCAAATATTGTTTTTGTGGATAACTGCATTAAGCCTGCATTCATCCCATATATCTAAATTAGTTTCTTGGTTTTTTTGTTTTATACCTCCAGTAGCAAATTACTTAGTACTGGAAAGTCCACTGGACTGAGAAGTAGAAGAAATGAGACTGAATCCTAATTCTATCACTAATTATTTGAATCACTAAGTGATTTTGGCCTAATCACTTAAATACTTGGTTATTAGTTTCTTCATCCAAACCATAAACTCTTTGAAATAGATGATCAAAAACCCCTTTCAAAAATGTTAATCTTTCATCAATTACTGATCAAAATTTAGAACTAACAGCCTTTTACTTATTCACTTATAAATATTTAGTCATGAGCAATGGGTATATTGCATAATGTTAGGCACAGGTCAGTAAGGTAAGGAAGTAGAACAAAATAAATATAAATCTGATAGTCCAGCTAGGAGTTAGGTAATAAGCCAATAATTACACAAATAGATAAATAGTTGCACATTGTGATAGGTATAGGTAAATAGTGGGGCCTAGAGGGACTGATTTTATTGGGAGTTCAAGAAATATTTTTCTGGACTTTCGGCCAAGATGGAGGCATAGGTAGACACACTATGCCTCCTCGCACAACCAAGATAGGGACGACAACAATTTAGAAGCAGAATTAACAAATAGAACTGACAGAAAATTGAACTGTATGGAAGTCAGACAACCAAGAAGTTAAAATAGACACATTCATCCAGACCCATAGGAGGGGCAGAGTTGGGCAGCAGGTCTCATTGAGGAGAGCAGAGAGCATTGAGACCAGGCACATAAGGCATCCAGGGCGTGCAAGACCACAGTGGGTGGACCCTGAGCATGCAAGCAGCAGCTGGCAGACCCTGGCCAAGGGATGGCAACCAGCAGACCCAGCGAGGCAGTGGTTGGGAAGCAAGCCACTGCACGCAACCCAGGATCACAGCGCTGGAAAATAGAGCCTTGAGACACTGACTAAAAACACCTGTGGGGGTTGAGGTGCAGGGAGAGACTCCCAGCCTCACAGGAGAAGTTGTTGGAAAGTCCCATGGGGTACACAAGCCTGCCCACATGGGAATGGGCACCAGAGGGGCCCAGTTTGCTCTGGGGAAGGGGAGGAAGGGACTGAGGTCCAACAGAGATTGGAGCAGGCACCATTGTTCCCTCTCAGACCCCGCCCCCACATACAGCATCACAACCCAGCAACTGGGCTGCCCCACCCTGGTGAACACCTAAGGCTCCACCCCTCATATGTAACAGGTGAGACCAGACCAAAGGGGAAAAAATGGTTCAAACAGAAGAACAAATGAAAGCCCCACAATTAGTACTTTTAACCAATTGAGAGATAGCTAACCTATCAGATGCACAGTTCAAAGCACTGGTGATCAGGATGCTCACAGAATTGGTTGATTTTGGTTGCAAATTAGATGAAAAAATGAAGGCTCCAAAAAGTGAAATGAAGAAAAATGCACAGGGAACCAATAATGATGGAATGAAAGCTGGGTCTCACATCAATGGAGTGGACCAGAAGGAAGAAAAAAAACATACAATCAAAAAAAGAATGAAGAAACAAGAATTCAAAAAAAAAACAACAACAAGGAGAGGCTTAGAAACCTCCAGGACATCTTTAAACGTTCCAACATCTGAATTATAGGGGTACCAGAAGGAGAAGAGGAAGAGCAACAAGTGGAAAACCTATTTGAACAAATAATAAAGGAGAACTTCCCCATTCTGGCAAAGGAAATAGACTTCCAAGAAGTCCAGGAAGCCCAGAGAGTCCCAAAGAAGTTGGACCCAAGAAGGAACACACCAAGACACATCATAATTACATTAGCCAAGGTAAAAATGAAGGAGAGAATCCTAGAAGCAGCAAGAGATAAGGAGACAGTAACCTACAAAGGACTTCCCATCAGACTGTTGGCTGATTTCTCAAAAGAGACCTTATAGGCAAGAAGGGGCTGGGAAAGAAGTATTCCAAGTCATGAAAGGCAAGGACCTATATCCCAGATTGCTCTATCCAGCAAAGCTTTCATTTAGAATGGAAGGGCAGATAAAGTGCTTTTCAGATAAGGTCAAGTTAAAGGAGTTCATCATCACCAAGCTTTTATTTTATGAAATGTTAAAGGGACTTATCTAAGAAAGAGAAGATAAAAAAACATGTATAGTGAAATGACAGCAAACTCACAATTATTAACAACCACACCTAAAACAAAAACAAAAAACAAACTAAGCAAACAAGTAGAACAGGAACAGAAGCATAGAAACTGAGATCACATGGAGGGTTAGCAACAGGAGAGTGTGAGGGGGAGAGAGGGGGAAAAGGTACAGAGAATAAGTAGCATAGATGGTAGGTAGAAAATAGCCAGGGGGAGGGCAAGAGTAGTATGGGAAATGTAGAAGCTAAAGAACTTATGCCACATGGAAATGAAGTAAAGGGGGTGAATGTGGGTGGAAGAGGGTGTACAGGGTGGAGGGAATGACGGGAGGGTAATGGGACAATTGTAATAGCATAATCAATAAAATATATTAAAAAATATTTTGCTGCCCCTGATTGGTATAGTTCAGTTCATTAGGCATTGACCTGCAAAGCAAAGGTCACTGGTTTGATTCCTGGTCAGGGCACATGCCTGGGTCTCAGGCTGGGTCCCCCATCAAAGCATCTGTGTGAGAGGCAATCTATCAGGTCCTCACACATCGATACTTTTCTCCCTCTCTTCCCCTCTTCTCTAATAATAAATAAATAAAATCTTTTGACAAATATTTTTCTGAGGAAGTGACAGCAAGCACTAGCCAGGTAAAGAACAAATAGGGAGAGCAAGCATGTCTGGAACAAGAATCAGTCAGTAGAAAAATCCTGAGGCAGAAAATAGGTTGGCTTGTTAAAGGAATGCGAAGGTGGCTTGTTGGGCAGGAGCCCAGTGATCAGTAGGGAGAAGGATGCAAGGAGGCTGGAGTAACAGGCAGGGACTGGACTCCCAGAGAACCTTGCCTTGTCCAAATTTGGGTTTTATCTTAGTGCAATAGAAAATGACTTCAAAGTTTCTTCAAATTTCCTTGAATCTAATATTTGGCTTCATTCTGTAGTCCTCTCTTTAAGATCTTCAGTCTGTGAAGCAAAAGAACCTATCTGAGGAATTCATTTACACTGACAAATGCAAGAGTGTAAGAGGGTGCCACCAAGGGACCCCCACAAAGTGGAATTTGTAATGGGGTCCAGAACTCAGGGTGTACAAGAAATACTAAAAATATAGGATGTCCTCACCCACACAAGTCTGAACTGGGGGATGGGACACACAGAGCAGGGCCATTGAGAGTTGTTTTGTGTAGTAGCAGTTTTGCAAATAAACTCAGGAATGGTCATTTAACATATCTATAATTTTTAACTGTTTTCGTGGATATGTTAAATAGGTGTGGCCATGCTTTGAGCCAGGAAGATGGGAGTGACTTCTCCCCAGGATATAACTGGGAGGCAACTCCCTCTGGTTACAGAGCCCGAGTAAGAGTTTGGAGCTCATTGCTTCCACACCACAGGGACATGCCTGTCCAGACTTACTATGGCAGACCAGAAAAGCTGGAAAAATATGGGAATACTGGCAGAGGTAGCCGATTGTGGGAGGAGTCAGAAATGGGGCTACAGAGGAAGATTGGCACTGGGATTCAAACCCAGGCACAGCAGCCATGACAAGAAGAACCATGTAGCTTTGGCTGGGGTGAACCACATGGCTTTGGGGCTCCCTTTGCCATGCAGCTTTGCAAGCTGGAAAGCAAGATGTAACACTGATGCTGAGCTCTCTCTTAGCAGTTTGGAAGAATGCAAGAGAGACTCTGTGGGAAGGAAAGAGGTGAAAGGATTCTTGCTGGTGGGCCAGGAAAAGGTGCCACGCGGGTTTGGATTAAGAACTGGAGATCCTGGCGACACCGCTGATGGTGCTGGGAACTGAGGGAGGCCTGCCAGCCGAGCACAGATTACTGGGAAGAACCGGGGGCTTCCTGAGCCAGGGACTTCTATTTCTTTTCCTGAGATATGGTACCCCAGACCGGGCAAAGGGGGCAAAGAAGGACTGTGTGTGTTTGTGGGTGTTTTAAGGAACTTTGGGATTTTAATGAAGACATTAAGTCATTAATCTTAAGTCTGTATAACTTTCGAATAAGTAATTCCTTTCCTTTTCACCAATCTCTGACATGAAGAGCTATAACTCCCTGGCAGTAGGCAAGGCAAACCTATTACAGGGGGACTCCAGAAGAAGGGGAGGTCCATTCAGTAACATTGTGAGACCCCTTCTCCAGTGGTCAATCAAGGCAAGTCATGGGAGACCACATGCACAGTAGCTTTAAAGTAATACAACTACTTGTACATGTGCAATAAAAGCCTGCCAACTAGCCAGAAAGGATCTGCCCTATAAGAATAGAATCCTTCCAGCCTATAAGGTCAATCTCTGCTTGGAGTTGGCCTGCTCCCATGTTCTCTGTTGTAAACTTTGTGTTTGGTTCAATTCTTTGTCCTGATCACCAAAAACTTGGTTACCTGTGCCCACCTGTGACAAGAATAGTAGATCAATAGCCAATAAGGCATTTCTTTGGTGTAGGGGTTAAGGCACTGGTTCTCAGTGTTGGCTACAGAATTGAATAATGTGGGACATTTGGAAAATTACTGTTACTAGTTCAAGGTTCCTGTGCCTGATGCTTCAAAGGCCAATATCCAAATGTGAGTTTGAAGTAAGGAAAGGTTTGTTGATAAAGAAGGTGGGGTTGCCTCATAGCTTCCACAAATGTATCTCAAGAGAGCCTAGAATTTAGGCATCTTTTATGTCAATGAAAGAGTAGAGGGCTGGGGCGACAGGTGGGTGAGGATCTTAGACAGCTAAGTGCAGAAGGAAGAGTAGAAAATCAGTAAATCTCTTTGTTCTTGGCTGGTCAGTTGACCCTCACTGATCTGAGTCCAGCATTAAAGCTCCTACGTATCTTTTCAGACAGTCATTATTTTGTACATATTTCTCTACTTCTGGAAACGTGCCTTCAGACAAGGGGCTGCTCTTGCAACAACTCAAGCCTCAAGCAGGATTTCTCTAGTTGAAGAACAAATCTGTAGCTGGAGCTATTAGCCTGAAGGTCATGGGAGAAATGCAGGCTAGAATTAGGATAGAGTCAGAGAGGGCAAGCATTCCATTTTATTACTCCCCTATTGCTTTGTTCCCCCTTTTGAGAGATTCAATGTAACTAGTATGAAGTACAACAAGAGTATTTCTAAAAGCTTCTCAGTAATTCACATGTGCAGCCAAAATTAAGAACAATTGGGAGAGAACATAGAAAGCTCTTAAGTTTTAACAGTTTTTGTTCCACCATGCATGCATCCATTTTCAGAAGGAGTTCTTAAAAACAGTCAGTATGCTTGCCAGGAACTGCTCTCAGTACTTGACAAAAGTAGATTCCTTATAATTCTCACAATAACTCCACAACAATGTTCTTACTATTCTCCCCACTGGAAATATAGGAAAAGTGAGACACAGACTTTGAATAATTTGCCCAAGGCTATATCACAGGAATGGCAGAGCTGTTATTTGAACTGAGGCAGCCTGGTTCCAAAGTCCTCATTGCTATCTGCTTTGCTATAAGACTTTTACTTATGGAGTGAGAAGATAAGTGACAACCTGCCTGCTTTCCACATTGCCAGCTCAAGGGGTAGAAAAATGCTTGTTGGACTTCAGGTTTTCCAGAAAACCTGATCTAAGCCCTAATAAGAAAAAAAAGAAAGAGAGGGAGGAAGAAAAGAAGGAAGAAGGGAGAAAAATAAGAAATTAATTAAAAGAGAAACAGCCTATATAGATACAGGAGGGGAGATCATAAACAGACAATAATCCACCCCCAAAGAGAATGAATTATATGTATTAGAAAAACACTTACTGAAATTCAAGTGCAATAAAGAAAAATTGCTAGAGATATAAAACACAGGAAACCCCAGCTAAATATGTTGGTAGATACATTGAAAGAGATTGGTCACTGCAATGGCCTAAAAAGTAAAGAAAGTGTAAGAACTCTCCCAAAGTGCAACATAAAAATAAGGAGAAATGGCAATGAAGAAAGAGAAGGCTTATGCAATAAGAGGAGAGACATGAGACCTAGCATATACTACATTTTATTTCCTCCTTCATACTTTATATGTAATGCTTATATTTTACTTTTCTACAAGTCTTTTTCCATATTTTAACAGATTTGATTATGTTACTATTTATTCTACTTTCCCTTCTCTTCAATAGTTCTAGTACATTTAAAATGTATTTTTAGTTCTGTCTCACAAATATTGATGCATAATTCTCTTCCAAAACTTAGCAAATAGAATCATGTATATATGATGTATATATGATATATACATACATACATATAAAATAAGCTCAAACAAGATTTGTTTCAGGAATGCAATAGTGTTTGAACATCAAGAAATCTACCAACACAAAATATTACTATAACAATTAAAGAGTAAAAAACATATATTAACAGGAATTAATGCAAAAAGGTTATCTGATTAAATTAATAGACATCCCAATAAAAACTCTAAGTGTTGGAGTTCTTGGGTCCCCCAAGATGGGCAGACATCAAGAGGAACTGTGGGAGACAGTGCAGAAGGACAGGGTTCCTGACTGGCTCTCTGAAGGGCTGTGTTGAGTTGTTTTTAATAGGCTGGGGATAAGGCTGGCTTACATAAAGACTGGGTAGGGCATGGGTTTGTTTTCTGTGTCAGGGTCAGACCACTTCCTCCTATCTTTGAGTTGCTTAGCACCAGTCTCTGAGCCTGCACTGTTAGGGCAAGATGGCGATTTTGCTTACTATAGCTACCCCAGGAAGGTGTGTGGCATCAAACCTTATTCCAAAGCATGTGGGGAGCAGTGGTCTTAATATCTGCAGTGGGGTAAGTAGTTAGAAAGGAGATAAGAATAACTACTTTTGCATTTTTCATAGGAAGTGGTGAGGTGGTTGCATTCTTGTGGTTAGCTTATCTGGAGTTCCTTCTGGCCATCTAGCATTCCTTCAGCCTGTGCCTAAGTCCTATGCTGTCTCATAAGTATAACAGATGTCCAAGGAGAGTACCAAAGTATAACAGAAACAAAGAAAACATTATTAGAAAATGTGCAAGTAGTGTTCTAAATAGCCAACTAAGTGAACGATTTAAATTAAAATCAGAATAAGCATAGAACTATAGTATCACCAGCTTTATTCAACATTATCTTGGAAGTACTGATAAATACAATAAGCTATGATAAATTTTTTAAAAGAACATTTTCAGTGGTTTCCTTCTGTTGATGACATTATGTACCCAGAAAACCCAAGTGATCTAATAAAATGCTAGTAGAATTACAACGAGAAATTAACTAAGTTCGCTACATAGCAAAGCGATATACCAAATTCAGTAGTTTTTTCCATTTTCTGGTAACAAGCACCTAGAAATGAAAAATGAGAAAGATACTCTATATTCCATTCATAATAGTGAAAAAAACTATAAAATGCTTAGGAATAAATTAATTAAAAATATAAAAATAAGCCTATAAAATATTATTGGTAGCCATAATATAAAAATATTAGACCTGAAAAAATAGAAAGACACAGTATATTCTTCAATGGGAAAAGTTAGGATAAAAATAGCATTTTCCCAAAAGTAATATATTAATTATTTGTCACCCTGATTATGGTTACTATAGAATTGGATAAAATTTTAACATTGATACAAAAAGTTAAATGCTACAGAAGAGCAAAGAATATTATGAAATATAAGAATAATAAAGTGGGCCCTGGCCAGTGTGGCTTGGTTGGTGCATGGTCCTGTAAACCAAAGGATCATGGGATTGATCCCGGTCAGGGCACATAGGAGAGGCAACCAATTGATGTCTCTCTCATACATCAGTGTTTCTCTCCCTCCCTTCCCCCTCTCCCTGAAATCTATAAGCGTGTCCTTGAGCGAGGATTAAAAAAAAAAAAACACAACAACAATGAAGGGGAGTTTTATCTTATTAAATTTTGAACATTTAATACAAATACTCTAAGAAATCAATATGATACTATAATAGAAAAGGCTAAAAAGGTCAATAGACTGAAAGATAAAAAGACATATACAAAGGAATTTTAGGTGATAGATTAACTAGAGAGAGGATGCTTTTGTTTTTATTATGGTAGAAAGCATATAACATTAAATTTAACTATCTTAACCATTTTTTATTTCTTTTCCTTTTTTTACATTTTTTAAAATTTTATTTTAATTGTTGTTGAAGTACAATTTTCTATCTTTTACTCCCACCCTAGCCCACCCACCCAACCCTCCCCTCATCCCTCCCATTTCCACCCGCCCCTAGTTTTTTATCCATGTGTCCTTTATACTTGTTCCTGTAAACCCTTCCCCTTTTCCCCTGAAATTCCCTCCATCTTAACCATTTTTAAGTTCAGTAGTGTTAATTGTTGGGCAGTAGATCTCTAGAACATTTTCATCTTGCAAAACTGAAACTTTACCTACATTCTTTCCCCCTCTCCCTAGCTTTTTACAAACACCTTTCTTCTTTATGTATCCATGATTTTGACTAGGTACTTCATTTGAGTGGAATCCTCCAGTATTTATCCTTTGTGATTGGCTTATTTAGCTTAGCATATCTTTCAGGTTCCTCCATGTTGTAGCATGTGACAGGATTTCCTTCTTTCTTTAAGGCTGCATGACATTTCATTGTATGTATATACTACATTTTCTTTATCTATAACTCTGTTAGTGGGCACTCAGGTTACTTCAGTCTCTTGGTTATAGAGAATAATGCTTCAATGAATGTGGCCATGCAAATATCTCTTAATGATCCTGCTTTGAATTCTTTTAAAAAATATTTTACTTTTAAGTATATTTTATTGATTATGCTAATACAATTTTCACAATTTTGCCCCCTTTATCCACCATCCACGTTGGACCCCCAAAGCCTCAAGCTTTCTCCCTGCTTAGTTCGTGTTCATGGGTTGTACATATAAGTTCTTTGACTTCTCTGTTTCCTATACCATTCTTAACCTCTCCCCATGTATTTTATGCCTACCAATTATGCTTCTTATTCCCTCTACCTTCCTTTCCCATTCTCCCCCTCCATCTCCACACTGAAAACCCTCCATGTGATGTTCATTTCTCTGATTCTGTTCCTACTCTAGTTGTTTGCATAGTTTTTGTTTTCATTTTTTTAATTTTTTTGATTCAGTTGTTGATAGTTGTGAGTTTGTTGTCATTTTACTGTTCATAGTTTTTGATCTTCTTCTATTTCTTAGATAAGTCCCTTTAACATTTCATATAATAAGGGCTTGGTAATAATGAACTCCTTTAACTTGACCTTATCTTGGAAGCACTTTATCTGTCCTCCCATTCTAAATGGTAGATTTGCTGAATACAGTAATCTTGGATGTAGATTCTTGCCTTTCATGACTTGGAATACTTCTCTCCCAGCCCCTTCTTGCCTGTAAAGTTTTTTCTGAGAAATCAGCTGATAGGCTTATGGGAACTCCTTTGTAGGTAACTCTTTCCTTTCCTCTTGCTGCTTTTAAGATTCTCTCCTTATTTTTAATCTTGGGTAACTTAATGATGATGTGCCTTGGTGTGTTCCTCTTTGGGTCCAATTTCTTTGGGACTCTCTGGGCTTCCTGGACTTCCTGGAAGTCTATTTCCTTCTCCAGATTGGGGAAGTTTTCCTTTATTATTTGTTCAAATAAAATTTCAACTTCTTGCTCTTGTTCTTCTCTTTCTGGCACCCCAATGATTAGGATATTGGAACATTTAAAGTTGGCCCAGAGGTTCCTAAGCTTCTCCTTATTTTTTTTTAATTCTTTTTTCTTCATTCTGTTTTGGTTGGATCTTTATTTCTTCCTTTTGTTCCAAATCATTGATTTGAGTCCTGGTTTCCTTCCCTTCACTGTTGTTTCCTTGGATATTTTACTTTATTTCACTTTGGGTAGCCTTCATTTGTTCCTTCATTTTGTGACTGAGCTCAATCAGTTCTGTGAGCATTCTGATTACCAGTGTTTTGAACTCTGCATCAGATAGGTTGTCTATCTCCTTGTTGCTTAGCTCTTTTTCTGGAGTTTTGATCTGCTCTTTCATTTGAGCCATATTTCTTTGTCTCAGTGCACTTGTTATGTTGTAGGGTGGTGGGGCCTTAAGTGTTCACTGGGCAAGGCAACCCTCTTTACTGTATTGTGACATTGCCTGTAGGGGAGGGGTCATAGAGGGAACAATGCAGCTTACTTGCTCGGCTCTAGCCCCACTCTCCAATGAACTCTGTGTGTGAGACTGGGAGTTTCTCCCGCTGTGGCAACCCCCATGGTAGTTTACAGCTAGCTTGAGTCTTTAGTTTCCCATTCAGCCAGCCCTGCCTCACTTGCATGGTCTGCCGCCTTGTAGCTGTTCCTCTCCACCCGCCTGGCAGGCCGTCTCCATCCCCCCTACTGGTCTGCAGAATGTTTCTTTAACTCCTTGCTTATTGGAATTCTGTGCAGTTTGATATTCTGGCACTTCTGGTTGTTCATTGTTTTCAGATTAGTTGTTATCCTCTTTTTCATTATGTGAGGAAGCAAAGGGTTTCTACCTATGCCTGCCTCCATCTTGGCCAGAACTGTGAATTACATTTTTTTTTAAGAGTGAGACAGGGGAGAGGGGAGGGAGAGAAAAATCAGTTTGTTGTTCCACCTATGCACTCATTAGTTGATACTTGTATGTCCTTGACTGGGGATCAAATCTGCAACCTTGGCATATTGGGACACTGTCTAACCAACCATAATACCTGGCTAGGGCCTGCTTTGAATTCTTTTGGCTGTGTATCCAGAAATGGGATTGCTGGAATCATAGGCTAATTTTTAATTATTTTTTTGAGGAACATGCATACTGTTTTCCATAATGGCTGCACCATTTTACATTTCCACAATCAGTGCATGAGGGTTATCCTTTTAAAGAGTACTGATTTTATTAAATCTACTTGAAGATCAGCTTGATCCACTTAAATAAGCCTTATCACTAAGTATAGTATGGCAGGTCCAGAGAAGACTTTACTCTGGGTTTTACATCCTTGATACTAAGGCCTGACTCTTCTGAAGGCTGTACTCAATGTACAGACTGGGTATGATGCGACCCCTCTACTGTGACTGGTGGGAACACAAACTATTCCCTGCCCTGCATGGACTCCAAGAAACTGTTCTTACTCCTTTGCAGTGACTATTTCTAAGATACCTCTCACTCATGTGCAAATCAGTACTGAGTCAAATATTTGAGGAAGTCTTCTGCAGTTCTCCAGAAGCCTCTCTCTGTGCACTGCTCTACTCTCCTGTTCTGTCTCAGAAGTTCTAGTATTTATAGCTTTAACCTCCCTGAACTGACTTTTGCCTCCCCAAATTTTTGTAACATTCCTTGAAAATATTTTGCAGTATTTCTTTAAAGAGTGTTGAACGTTGTTCTGGAAGTTACTTTTGCATCAACCTTATCTTTCTGAGGTTTGATTTCAAGTGTTCTAGGTGTGTTTAGATAGCCTTTACTGTTGAGCCAGTTCAGCTCCACTACTAAGATGGTACCTCTGAGATCTCTATTGAATGGCCCATTAATTCAGTGAGGTCTCTTGCCAGCATCTGATGGGCACTAGATTGATGCCAAACCTTGTGTGTGAGCTGCCAGAATTTTCTGCATTACACCTGCTCTGAAATATTTTTTCCTCAACAGTTGTTCTTTGCCCAGCCTCAAGGAGGTTCACCTTTCACACACAAGATTAGAATTTAGTCTCAAAGATTCAAAGGAGGAGCACCTATGGACATTTCTGGAGTTTTTTTTCTAGCTCTTTTCTCTCCTATTTACTATTCCACAAATTTTAGCTGTCTTAGCTTTCCAGAATCTCAGTCTGTATCTCCTCATGAGACTTTCTTGCACTGTGGCTGAAAATTGTCCACAAGTAGAAAGCCAGGGCAATTCTAGTATTCTAGTTGGTTTCCCTTTGCTCGAAGAACAAAATCTTGTACTTCCTGTTGTTCAGTTGTTTCATTCCCCACCCCTGCTTTCCAGTTGTTTACAGTTAGGAGAAGAGGAGTACCAGAGCAGCAGAAATCTAGCCTTGACTTAATACTCAAACTGATTCCTTGTAGCAGTCCCTGATGTTCTTGAACATTAAGGTAACACAACATCTGAAAATAGTTGATGATAGTTCCTTTGATCCTAAATGTGGAGAAAACACATGAGGATGGAAACAATAAAGATCTATTAATACTGTCAAGTTTGTAGTTTACTGAAAGTTGTTTTTCTAATGTAAACCACATTTTGGGATTTGTAGGGACATAAAGAAGATAAATATTGTCCATTTATTTTTTCCACAGAGCATTCAGGAATCCCATTGGGAAAGAAAAGAATAGTTGTGTCTCTGCCAACCTTTGCAATCTTCTTATTCAATCATAATAAATAATGGAGATCATAAAACCTGTGCCTTTGAGAGATTTCTTTGTTTGCCTGTACAGAAATGACTACAAGTACCATACTCATTATCAGTAAAGAGTTTTCAATTATTCATTGATTTTTTTTCTGTTTTCTTTTTTTCAATATATTTTATTGATTATGCTATTACAGTTGTCCCATTTCCCCCCTTCACTCCCCTCCACCCTGCACACCCTCTCCCACCCACTTCCCCCACTTTAGTTCATGTCCATGTGTCATACTTATAAGTTCTTCAACTTCTAAATTTCTCATACTATTCTTACCCTTCCCTTGTCTATTTTCTACCTACAATCTATGCTACTTATTCTCTGTACCTTTTCCCCCTCTCTCCTCCTCCCACTCCCCTGTTGCTAACCCTCCATGTGATCTCCATTTCTGTGGTTCTGCTCCTGTACGAGTTGTTTGCTTAGTTTCTTTTGGTTTTGCTTTAGGTGTGGTTGTTCATAATTGTGAGTTTGCTGTCATTTTACTATACATGCTTTTTATCTTCTTTTTCTTAGATAAGTCCCTTTAACATTTCATAAAATAAGGGCTTAGTGATGATGAACTCCTTTAACTTAACTTTATCTGAGAAGCACTTTATCTGCCCCTCCATTCTAAATGTAAGTTTTGCTGGATAGAGCAATCTTGGATATAGGTCCTTGTCTTTCATGACTTGGAATACTTCTTTCCTAGCCCCTTCTTGCCTATAAGGTCTCTTTCGAGAAATCAGCCAACAGTCTGATGGGAAGTCCTTTGTAGGTTACTGTCTCCTTATCTCTTGCTGCTTCTAGGATTCTCTCCTTCATTTTTACCTTGGCTAATGTAATTATGATGTGCCTTGGTGTGTTTCTTCTTGGGTCCAACTTCTTTGGGGCTCTCTGAGCTTCCTGGACTTCCTGGAAGTCTATTTCCTTTGCCAGAATGGGGAAGTTCTCCTTTATTATTTGTTCAAATAGGTTTTCCACTTGTTGCTCTTCCTCTTCTCCTTCTGGTACCCCTATAATTCGGATGTTGGAATGTTTAAAGATGTCCTGGAGGTTTCTAAGCCTCTCCTTGTTTTTGTTTTTGTTTTTTTTGAATTCTTGTTTCTTCATTCTTTTTTGATTGTATGTTTTTTTTCTTCCTTCTGGTCCACTCCATTGATGTGAGACCCAGCTTTCATTCCATCATTATTGGTTCCCTGTGCATTTTTCTTCATTTCACTTTTTGGAGCCTTCATTTTTTCATCTAATTTGCAACCAAAATCAACCGATTCTGTGAGCATCCTGATCACCAGTGCTTTGAACTGTGCATCTGATAGGTTAGCTATCTCTCAATTGGTTAAAAGTACTAATTGTGGGGCTTTCATTTGTTCTTCTGTTTGAACAATTTTTTTTTCCTTTGGTCTGGTCTCACCTGTTACATATGAGGGGTGGAGCCTTAGGTGTTCACCAGGGTGGGGCAGCCCAGTTGCTGGGTTGTGATGCTGTATGTGGGGGTGGGGTCTGAGAGGGAACAATGGTGCCTGCTCCAATCTCTGTTGGACCTCAGTCCCTTCCTACCCTTCCCCTGAGCAAACTGGGCCCCTCTGGTGCCCATTCCCATGTGGGCAGGCTTGTGTACCCCATGGGACTTTCCAACAACTTCTCCTGTGAGGCTGGGAGTCTCTCTCTGCACCTCAACTCCCACAGGTGTTTTTAGTCAGTGCCTCAAGGCTCTATTTCCCAGTGCTGTGATCTTGGGTTGTGGGCAGTGGCTTGCTTCACAATCACTGCCTCACTGGTGCCGTCCTTGGCCAGGGTCTGCCAGGTGCTGCCTGCGCACTCAGGGTCCACCCACTGCAGTCTCAAGCACCCCGGTTGCCTTATGTGCCCAGTCCCATGGCTCTCTGCTCTCTGTGCTGAGCCCCACGCCCCGCTGCCCTACTCTGCCCCTCCTATGGGTCTGGATGAACGTGTCTATTTTAACTTCTTGTTTGTCCAACTTCCATTCAATCAATTTTCTGTCAGTTCTGGTTTTTATTCTGTTTCAAAATTGTTGTTGTCTCTCTTGGATGTGTGAGGAGGCACAGTGTGTCCACCTATGCCTCCATCTTGGCTGGAAGTCCCTGGAATCTTACAGTTCTTACAGATAAAACATCCAAAATGGGTCTCCCTGAACTAAAATCAAGGTGTTGGAAGGGGTGCATTTCCTTCTAGAGGATCTAGAAGAGAGTGTGTTTCTTTGCCTTTTCCATCTTCCAGAGACTACCTGCATTCCTTAGTTCATGATTCCTTTCCTACATCTTTGAAGCTAGCAGTGATGGATCACATCACTCTGACCTTGTATTCATCATCACATCTGCTCTGTGTCTGGTCTTCTATTTTTAAGGGTACTTGTAATTTACTTTGGGCCAGCCTGGAGAGTCCAGGATAGTCTCACTATTTTAAAGTGAGATGATTAGCAACCTTAATTCCATCTGCAACCTTAAATCCTTTGTGATGTAAACTGATATACTCACATGTTCCAGCAATTAGGATATAGACATCTTGAGGGACGAAGGAAGGAGAGGGAAAGAAGGACATTATTTTGCCTTCTAGGATAACCCATGAATCAAAGAGGAAGTCTCAAGGGAAAGGAAAAATATATATTTTCTTTTTAACTGAATGAAAATATACCATTTTAAATATTGGATGCAGCTACTACAGATATTTATAATAAAAAAGAATAAAGATCTAATTTAGCAATCCAAGCTTCCATTCTAAGAAACTAGAAAAAACAGAGCAATTAAACCCAAGCAAGCAGAAGGCAGGAAGTAATAAAGAGTAGAAATCAATGAAATTAAGAAGTGAAACATAGTTGAGAAAATCAATGAAACAAAAGCTGACTCGTAGAAAAATAAATTGGTAAATCACTAGCCATCCTGACCAAGAAGAAAATAGAGCATATGTAATATCCGATTTTAAGAATAAAAGAGCGGGGGATAACTACAGACCAATAGATACTGAAGGATAATAAGGGACTACTGTGAACAACTTGATTTAGGATCATAAGTAGACTGGGAAAGTTTCCCAGAATAAGTAAAAGGACACAGGAGGAAGCCGAATCGAAAAAAATAAAGGAACAGACAGGTAGTCCTGAGGATGATGCTGATGACTGTAAGTTTGTATTGATGCACAAAATCTAGTTGGCTCAAGATAATTTTTACAAAACTTTACTTGAAGGTTTGTGTTTTGGGTTGATGCCCTTGAAATATAAGGATATAAGAGAATCAAGGATGCTGGTAAGAGAGAGTTGAAGTGCCCAATATGGAGTTCAAACCTAGTGATGGAGAAGGATGGTATGAGGAAGCTAGAAATAGGAGGGATGGAGAGGTCAAGAGAGGGATTGATAGATGAACTGGGGCAGGGGTGATTTTCTGTATTATGGCTCCTCTATAAATGTTTTTTCCTCAGCAGGTGTTCTTTGCCTAGCCTCATGGAGCTTTATCCTTTGCCCACAAGATTGGAACTTAGTCTAAATGATTCAAGAGAGAGACCCTTATGAAAATGAGGGTTTGGGGGAGTTGACAGCAGATGGATGTTTAGATAACTGGAGGTTTGTACAAAGGGGCATGAGGGTGCATGTGTGAGACAGATTGATTTATTGGAAATGAAGGAATAAGAGGGCTGGTACTTGGGTGGTGCAGTCATTTATTTTGCATCTACCATGATCCAGACATTATTCTGGACACAGAATATAATGGTGAGCTATGCAGGTCTTCAGTACCCTCGAACTTAGAGCTCTAGTACTGGTAAATAAATAGGTAATTGTCATATTCAGTGGTCCATGCTAGGAAATACTTAGAAAGTGGCATGAGAAATGGTAACATTTTAAATGAGACTTTACCAAACAGGAATGATTAGTCAATAGAGACAACACTCAAGCAAGTGATACTGAATGCTGAAATCCTCTGTATACATGTGTTTTGCCAAACATTCCATTAGACCATCCACAGCTATCGAAAAGCTCTCCAATCTCAACATCACAAATCTCCCATAAGAATCCTCAACCAAATTATTTCACAAGTGCAAAACAATTTCTTGGAGAGGGTTTTCCATCTTCACACTGATTTATTTTTCAAAAAGATGGAAAATATAGTCATTTGGGCCTAGTTTAAGTGGACAAATCTCTCGAATTTTCAGTTCCATATAACTCCTGGCATCTAGATTTTAAAAGTGAGCATATTAGACTGACTCAGTGAGACTGCTACTATTCTGAATTGAACCTTTTTAGTAATATAGAAATTGCAGCCACACAATTCTTTGTCTTTTTTCCTCCCCAAAGACATTCTTTTCATTGCTTTTTAGACAGAGAGGAAAGGGGAAAAGAGAAACACCAATGTGAGAGAAAAGCATTGACTGGTTGCCTCCCCTATGCATCCAGACTGGGGACCGAAATTTTCAGCCATGGGATGATGCCCCAACCAACTGAGCTACAACGGTCAGGGCACAGTTACACAGTTCTATTGTCAATCATGGCAAATATATACTTCCATCTGATACAACCTCATGCTCTAGTTATTTCAAAACACGATTTTATGGAAATATAAAAAATACATTATAATTAAACAAACTGACTTCTTGTTCTCCCTTTAACCTTTGAACTTCTATAATTTTAGTAGAAATTGATAAGTTCTGAGATATGAAAGTTTAGCTTAAATTTCTTCTTTGATAAGAATATATAAAGTTTCTTGAGACACTTGTATTTAACATTGTTACTTTGGGAATAAATGGCTTGGGAACTGTCCTTTTCTCCCTCTCTAGCCCATATGTTTCTTGGAATGTTCTTGTTTTCTATAAGTATGAAGAACAATCTCCTAATGGTTTTTGTTTGTTTGTTTGTTTGTTTACTGTTGAGGGATTTCTGAGTCCCTGTCTTGAATGTACCCTGGCCAACCTGGTAAATTTCATCAAGCTGCTTGTGCCCCTTTGTGGCCAATGCTTATAAATACAGCTCAGTTTTGCTTGCCAGCAAGAAGCATTTGAAATGTTGCTTCACATTTAAGAACCACATGGAGATGAGATTAGAACCAACTGGAAGCTAGGGACATAGCCTTTGATGCAGTAGAGAGTGGATACACGAGCAAGAACAGGATTCTGATGGAAAGGAGAGGAGGTGTGCATTCCAGTTTGGCATCAAACATGGCTTATTACAGGGCTTCTGGTTAGGATGGTGGAGTAGGTGAATGCAGCACTCACATGTTCTAATGACCACATAGGAACTACAGCTGAACTGCAGAACAACCATCATTCAGAGCTGCCTGAGATCTAGCCGAAAGGAGGTGCTCTAGCTGGGGATGTGAAAATGAGGTTGCATCAAGACTGGTGGGAGGGGTAGAGATGTAGAGCAAGCTGGTCCTACACCCAGATGTGGCAGTTAACAATTGGGAGGGCTGGTCCCACACTCACTGTGGCGGATGAGAATTCAGAGTATTGTCTTAGCTGTGGAAGTGCCCCCTGGGGAGTGAGGGGTCCCAGCCCCATACCAGGACACCCAGCTGGGTTTTCAGTGCTGGGATAAGAAGTCCTCATAGGCTCTGGCTTCGAAAGCCAGCAAGGATTATGACTGAGTGAGACCAAGGGCTGCAGGAACCTGGAGATCTCTTCTTAGAGGACCTGCACATGAATTTACTTGGACTCACTTGCTCTGACCTCCAGCACTGAGGCGTCAGCTGGAAGAGTGCTGGGAACATATGGGGAGGGACTGAATTGACTGGTATCAGGACAAGTGTTGGAGGGGCAATTTTCTCCCAGATGGAAGTGCTGGCAGAGGCCATTGTTTCTCTGCTGAGCCCTTTCCCCACAGAGCCAGCAGGAAAATGCTATATCAGAGTCCATCAGCCTAGCTAGCACACTTTTCTCTGCCCTGGTGATTCCCTGAGATCCCATCTCACCCTGCCTGTGGGCCCACTAAGTCATTTCCAGTGGCTTTTCCATACAAACAGCCTTTCTTGGCTCATGCTTGGGAATTCCCTAAAATCTGTCAAGTAAGCAGCATGTGGCCTCTGTGTACTCTGTACCTCCTGCTAAGTGACTCCAGGCTTGGAATTAGTGGCAGCTGCACTTGATTTTCAGCATGACCTCTCTTGGGAACCTCAGCCCAGCTCAAATAGCAGCCATCTGCATATTGTTCTGTAGCTCAGGCCCCAGAGCAAGCACATCCAGTAGACAGCTTCAGATCACACTAAAGCACCATACAGCCATATCCACAAGTGACACACTCAAGGGGCAGACTCAAAGGGCTAGAAGCCTCACTGAAGTTAGTCTTGCTTCATGGGGTCAGCCCCTGCACAGCAGATCCTCCATAGTCATCATGGCCAGTCCTTGCAGCTGATTGCCCTGGGTGCCAATCCCTACCATTGATGTACGAACAGTAATCAAGTCTCAACTAAACAGGAGGGTGTAAAAGCCATTATTGGTTGGGAATGTATCCAGATTGTCCAACTCAGGTGACTTGGGAGGGCTGCATCTTTGGGCCCTATAGCTCGGGTCCGCAAACCCCAGGCCGTAGACTTTACTAGTCTGTGGTCTATTAGGAACCAGGCTGCAGAGCAGGAGGTGATTGGCAGGTGAGTGAGTGAAGCTTCACTCACATTACTGCCTGAGCTCTACTTCCTGTCTCCCCGCACCCCCATCCACGGAAAAATTGTCTTCCATGAAACCAATCCCTGGTAACATAAAGGTTGGGGCCAGCTGCCCTAAGGACATCTGCTACAGAAAGTCACTCTACCAAGACCAAGACACACAGAAGCTTTACCTAATATATAGGAATGAACACAGAGAGCCTGCCAAAACGGGGAGACAAAGAAATATGTCCCAAATGAAACAACAGAATAAAACTTAGAAGCACAGAGTCCCAAGCAACAAAACCCCAAGAGGCCCACACCAAACCACACTATAATCAAAATGCCAAAGACAAAGAGAATCTTAAAAGCAGCAAGAGAAAAGCATTTAGTCACTTACAAGCGAGTTCCCATAAGATTGTCAGTTGATTTCTCAAAAGAAACTTTGCAGATCAGAAGACACTGGCAGAAATATTGAAAGTGATGAAAAACTAGGACCAACTACCAAGATTACTCCACACAGCAAAGCTATCATTTAGAATCGAAGGACAGATAAAAAGCTTTCCAGAAAAGAAAAAGCTAAAGGGGTTCATCACACCAAACATGTATTATAAGAAATGTTAAACAGTCTTATATATAACTACCAACAATTATTTTAAATGCAAATGGACTAAATGCTCCAATCAAAAGACATAGGGTGGCTACATAGAAAAAAAACCCTCCTATATGCTGTCTGAAAGAGATTTACTTCTGATTAAATGACACTCACAGACTGAAAGTAAATGGGTGGGAAAAGATAATTCATGAAAATGGAAACCAACCAACCAACCAACAAAAGCTGGAGTAACAATACTTATACCAGACAAAATAGACTTTAAACCAAAGGCTATAACAAAGAAGGACCCAGAAACTCTTCTTTTGGGTGTTTATCTGAAGAAATCCTAAATGCTAAATCAAAAAGACATATAAATCCATATGTGTATTGCAGCAGTATTTATAATAGCCAAGATATGGAAGCAACCTGAGTGTCCATCAATAAATGAATGGATGGGGGTGGGCTGGGAGGGGAGTAAAAGACAGAAAACTGAACTTGAACAACAATTAAAATAAAAAATTAAAAAAATAAAATAAATGAATGGATAAAGAAGTGGTGAATATGATTCAGCCATAAAAAAGAAGGAAATCTTGCCATCTGCAACAACATGGGTGGACCTAGAGGATATTGTGCTGAATGAAATAAATCAAACAGAGAAAGACAAATACTAAATGATTTCACTTATATGTGGAATTAAAAAAAAACAGCAACAGACTCATACATAGAGAAGATGGTTGTCAGGTGGAAGGAGGGTTGGGAGGATGGATGAAAAGATTAAGGAACTAGGAAGTACACGTTGGTGAACAACTATATGCCAACAAACTGGATAACCTAGACGAAATGGAAAAATTCCTAGAAAAATACAATCTTCTAAAACTAAATCAGGAAAATCTCAGATGAGATTCTCTAATCTGAATAGACACATTAAACCTAGTGAAATTGAAGCAGCAATCAAAAAACCCCCAACAAACAAAAGCCCTGGAATAAATGGCTTCACAGGTAAATTTTACTAAACATTCCGAGAAAAACTAACATCCCTCCTTCTCAAAATAATTAAAAATATTCAAGAGGAGGGAAATCTCTCAAACTCATTTTATGAAACCACCATTATCCTAATTCCAAAGTCAGATAAAGACACTACAAGAAAAGAAAATTATATCCCTGATGAACATAGATGCCAAAATCCTCAAAAAAAAAATTAGCAAACTGAAGACAGCAATGCATCAAAAAGATCATACACCATAATCAAGTGAGATTTATTCCAGGAATGCAATTTTGGTACAATATTAGCAAATCAATAAATGTGATTCACCACATAAACCGAATGAAGGATAAAAACCACACAATGATATCGATAGATGCAGAAAAAGCATTGATAAAACCCAGCACCTAATTATAATAAAAACTCTCAGCAAAGTGGGAATAGAGGGAACATACCTAAACATAATAAAGGCCATATATGACAAACTCATTGCCAGCATCATACTCAACTGGCAAAAACTACAAGTGTTCCTCTAAGATCAGGAACATGACAGGGATGTCCGTTTTCACCTCTCTTATTCAACATACCACTGTAAGTCCTAGCCATAGCAATCAGACAGGAGGAAATAAACGCCATCCAAATTGGAAAGGAACAAGTAAAACTGTCATTATTTTCAGATGACATGATATTGTACATAGAGAATGCCAAAGATTCCACCAAGAAACTACTAAAACTGATAAATGAATTGAGTAATGTAGCAGGACATAAAATTAATATTCAGAAATCAGCATTTTAATATACCAATAATGGGCTAACAGAAAGGGAAATTAAGAAAACAATCCCATTTACAATTTCTTCAAAAATAATAAAATCCCTAGGAATAAAACTAGCCACAAATGTAAAAGACCTCTACTTGGAAAATTATAAGACACTGAAGGAAGAAGTTGAAGAAGATACAAATAAGTGAAAGCACATAACTGTGTTCATGGATAGGAAGAATTGACATCATTAAAATGTCCATACTACCCAAAGAAATCTATAGATTCAATGCAATTCCTATCAAGATTCCAATAATGTATTTCACAGAACTAGAACAAATATTTCAAAAATTTATATGGAACCACAAAAGACCCTGCGTAGCAATAGTGATCCTGAGAAAGAAGACCAAAGTTGGATGAATCACACTACCTAATATGAAACTGTACCATAAGGCCATAGTAATCAAAAGAGCAAGGTACTCACATAAAAACAGACACACAGATCGACAAAACAGAATAAAGAGCCCAGAATAAACCCACACCTTTATACTCCATTAGTCTTTGACAAATGAGGCAAGCACATACAATGGGCTAAAGATAGTTTATTCAATAAATAATGTTGGCAAAATTGGACAGATAACATGCAGAAAAATTAAACTAGACCACCTTCTTACACCACAAACAAGAATAAATTCAAAATGGATCAAAGACTTAAATGTTAGACCAGAAACTATAAAAATAATAGAAGAAAATATAGGCATCAAAACCTCAGATATTGCTTGTAGCAATATTTTATTGGATATTATCTCCCGAGGCAATGGAAACAAAAGAAAAACAAATGGGACTACATCAAACTAGAAAGTTTTTGCAGAGCAAAGGAAAACTTCAACAGAATAAAAAGACAATCCACAGAATGGGAGAACATATTCATTGATATATCTGAGAAGGGGTTAATATCCAAAATTTATAAAGAACTTACAAAACTCAATACCAAAAAAACATACAACTCAATTAAAAAATGGGCAAAGGACCTGAATAGACACTTCTCCAAAGAAGACATACAGATGGCCAATAGACATATGAAAAGATACTCAACATCACTAATCATCAAAGAAATGCAAATTAAAACTACAATGAGATACCATCTCAAACCTATCAGAATGGCTATCATCAGTAAGTCAACAAACAAGTGCTGGTGAGGATGTGAAGAAAGGGAAACCCATTTGCACTTTTGGTGGGAACATAGACTGGTGCAGCCACTGTGGAAAGCAGTATAGAGATACCTCAGAACATTAAAAATGGATCTGTCTTTTGACCCAGTGATCCTACTATTGGAAATATATCTGAAGGAACCCAAAACACTAATTTGAAAGAACATAAGCACCTCTATGTTCATTGCAGTGTTATTTACAATCCCCAAGGTATGGAAGCAGCTCATGGGCCCATCAGTAAATCAGTAGATAGAACAACTATGGGACATGTGTACAATGGAATACTTCTTGGTAAAAAAAAAAAAAAAGAAAATTTTACCCTTTGCAACAGTATAGATGGATCTGGAGAATATTATGGTAAGTGAAATAAGCCAGTCAGAGAAAGACAAATACCATATAATTTCACTCATATGTGGAATCTAATGAACAAACTGAACTAACAAGCAAAACAGAGACAGATTCATAGATGGAGAGCAGGATGACAGCTAAGTGTGGGAGGTGAGAGGATGGAGAGATTGAGCAAAAATGAAGGACTCATGGACATGGACAACAGTGTAGTGATTGTGGCAGGTAGGGAGGTATAGAATAAATAGTAATGGAAAAAATACAATAAAAACATTTAAAGAAAAAAGAAGTACAAATTGGTAATTACAAATAGTCACAAGGATGTAAAGTACAGCATAAAGAATATAGTCAATAATATTGTGATAATTATTCACAGTGTCACATGGATACTAGATTTATTGGGGTGATCACTTTGTAAGTTATATTGATGTTCTATCACCTGGATGTACAACTGAAACTAATATAATGATGTTTGTCAATTGTAATTAAAAAGTAAAAAATCATTAAAAATCATGTAATTAAAAAATAAAATCATTTAAAAAATGGCCATTACACATTCTTACAATTGTTTGTGTGTTGTTTCCCACAATAGAATATGAGCTCCATGAAGGCAGAGACATCTTGCCTGACACTCAGTAAAGGTTGTTAAGTGAGCAAATAAAGCAACAAATGGGTTTAGTTTGCAGAAAATTCACAGTATGTGATAGCTATTTTTCTTTTATTGTTAACTACACTTATTAGATGTTTAATATTATAAATGCTTTGACAATTTTGTTTAATGTAACCCCATATGTCAAAGAGCATTCCTCAAACCTCAGTATTTTATAGGCTTATTTTTATCTATTTACTTGGTTTAATTAATAAATATGAATTGAACACTACAATCTAGGATCTGGAGATTCAAAAACAAGATGGATACAGTCCCAACCACCAGAAGAGAGTATACCGGACTATATTAAAAATCCCTGTCTTTCTACCAAGCCCCAACTTTCAGGTCCCTCATTTTGGCAGCTAGCTGTAAGAATAATAGTTTTATTTCATTGTCCTCAGATTCCTTTATCTGTTTTACTGTTTTTTCTCCACTTTATCTCTTAATACTCAATTTATTCTTTTTAAAATGATTGTATATTATAGTGTATTAAACGCAAAGTTTTTGTATATATAGAAAAACTAATATAGAAACAATATATCTCTACTAGAATTTTTAAAAGTAGTTATAGAGGTGTTTTTGAATTCCTTTTTTGTCCCAAAAGAGAAACCTAATTAGAATTAGAATATATTCCCTGTAACAATAGCTATAAGGAATGTTCAATGGAGGATTTTAAATACTTCAATGAAATGGAGATGAGAAAATACTTTAATGATTATTTCAAAGACATACATAGAAAATAGTAGCAAAAGTTGAAATGGTCTTCTGAGCTCCTGAGTTTCTCATTTTCTTACTACTTGTTCAGCCATACTCTCTCTGCCTCTACAATAGACTATCCACAAGGGATTGATAATTATGATGCACTGCAAAACTATACACACTATATTAGGCTAAAGCAAGGTCTCTCAACCTTGACATTATTGACATTTTGGTCAGGATAATTCTTTGTTGGGGTGGGGGCTGTCTATGCATTATAGAATGTTTAGCCACATCCCTAATCTCCTCCCACTAAATGCCAATAGCCAAAATGTCACAGCATGTTGCCAAATGTCCTTTGGGGAGGATTATTACCTCTGGTTGAAAACCACTGGACTAAATCAACCATTTTTATTTTTTGTGTTTATATGTATTTATTTTATTTTTTAAAATTACTTTAAAAGTCAGAACATCCCTTAAAAGTCAGTGTTGTGCAGAGTTTTGTCCTGGGCCATGGGACCCTTTCACTTTTATACAGTCTCCCTGAGTGATCTCATCCTCTCCTGTGTCTACCTCCAAGTCTTGTTGATGACTCTCTTATCATTGCCTGAAAAGCCCAGATCTCTCTTCTGTGCTATAGGCCCAAAAAGGCAACTACTTACTAGATAGTTTTCACTTGGGAATCCCTCAGGCACTTCAAATTCAAAATGCCCCAAACCAAAAGAATATAACCAACATTTTTTTTCCTTTCCCACTTATCTCTCTCACTTTGCATAACCAACTCCTATTAACTCCATCTCTTAAGTCAGTGCTTTACAAACTAGCATGGATAAGAATCATAAGGAAGGCTTATTAAAACACAGATTCCTAGATTCTGTTCTTAAAATTCTGATTTAATATTGGTAGGGGACTGGGAATCTGAGATTCTGCATTTCTAAATAGCTCCCAGCTGATGCTGATGGCCTGCAGACCACACTTCAGGCATACTGTCCTAAAGGATTCTCACTGTTTCTATGATAAAATCCAAAATTCTTAGCATTACTTTCAGGTTCTATGTGAGCTTATTTACTTCTTTGAATTCATCTTCCACCATGTTCATCTCATTCCTGGTGTTTGTTTTGATGCTATGCTGTGTCCTGAAATCTGAATCTCTCTGCCTGGCTGATTCCTACTACTCCTTCAATACTCTGATCATTTATTTATTCTATTGAGGGCCCACCAACTCAGGTATGCAAGAAATTTATTTTTTCAAAAATTGAACTTAATTTTTTGACTTCTAATAGAAACTAAATTTAAATGTCAATAGTCTTAGTCAATTCAGAACCACATCTTTCCCAGGCTTTATCAATGTTTGAAGGGACCTATGAACTTCCAAGGTGCCAAGCAGTAGGGTCTCAGTTGCCAACATCCAAATATGTTGGCATCTGCCATCTCTCCAAATTCTCATACCCAGCTGGCACTCAAGTGCTGCTGTGTCCTACTTGTTCTGGGGGGGAAAAAAAGGTATCTTTAAGTAGGACAGCAATCCTACTTTGCCCAGGAATGAGGGGTTTCCCAGGATGTAGGAGTTTCAACACTCAAATCAGGAAAGTCTTAGGCAAAATGGGATGATTGGTCACCCTATCTCTAAATCCAACTCTATATCAATGTTTCTCTGCAGGTGGCAAGAAACATTTGAAGATTCTTTTAGCATTGGCATTGAGGGAACTCTGTAAGACTAGAGGCTTTCTGTCTAGACACTCTACCTCTATTCTGTGGCTTCTGGTCTATCTTAGGCACAGGTGAACTTTACAAGCTTGTTACCTTCTTGGGTTTCTTTGAGGAAGAGGGAAATTTGTTCCCTTTGGTCTTGGATCCTCCAAAATTATTGGGACGTTATCATTATGAATGCATTGGGCTACAAATAATAGACAACCATATACTATAGTGAATTATGTAAGTCAGGTGTTTGATTTCTCCAGTCAAAGTCCAGAGATAGCCCTGAACAGTATGGCTCAGTCAATTGGAGTGTTGACCTGTCGCCAAAGGGTTGCAGGTTTGATTCCAGGTCAGGGCACATGCCTAGGCTGTGAGTTCCACCCCCTAATCCAGGCATGTGTGATCCTGCTCTATGCATGTACAATCCCCAGTCTGGGCCTGTATGGGGGCAACTGATCAATGCTTCTCTCTTGCAATGATATTTCTCTCTCTCCCTTCCTTTCTCTCTAAATGGCAATAGAGTATTCTCGGGTGAAGGTAAAGATGAAAAAAAAAGTCCAGAGATAGGTAATCCACAATTAGGATGTCTACTCAAGAATACGTTTAACTTTCTGCTCTGCCATCCTCAGTCATGATTTTAATCCTCATAGTTGCTATATGACTATTTTAACTCCAAGACCATGAATTCAAGGATTTCTCTTTTTATCTTTGTAGCATAGGAAGACAGGGCATAAGGGTTGGAATGTATGAGCACCATATAGTCTACCACAGGAACAGTCACCAAGGTCTAGCTCTCTTGCTTTTCTTCTAATAATCCTTGACTAATATTTATTAGTATTAGAGATGGTGGCTTGGACTTCTGAAAATTGAAATCCCAAAACTAGCATCATTGCTGTATTATATTCTGTTGTCACTATCCTTCCCTGTTACATGTCCCATGTAAATACTAGGAGGAAATACCCATTGACTAAAATATTAAAATATTATCCTACTTCCATTCATACAACAAATATTTATTGAGTGACCATTGTGTTCTGGGCACAGTGCTAGGCTCTGGAGACTCAATAGTGTGCCAGACATCTAGGTATCTGTTCTCATAGGTCCTATAAACAAAATGTTAGGAGTGTTATTAAAAGTATGAAGAAATCAAGGTTACTTTAGAAAGTATCATGAGTGTAACTTCCCTGAGGGGGTGATATGCAGGTTAGTACCTGAAGAATGAGATTGAGTTAGCCATGAGAAACGCTGAGGGTAGAACATTCCGGATAGCAGAAGCTATACTCAAGGGCCTAAAGTGCTCTTGGAGGCTGCACTCCTCCCAGAAAGTCTAGGGAAAAATCTATTCCTGGTCTCTTCCAGCTTCTGGTGGCTGTCAGTATTCTGTGGCTTGATTCCAATCTCTGCCTTCATGGTCACATTGCTTTTTCTTTTGTGCGTGTAGCATCTCCTTCTGATTTCTTCATATAAGAGTATTTGTGATTGCATTTAGGGGCCACCCAGATAATCCAAGATAATCCAAGATAACCTATCTCAAAATCATAAACTTATCATATCTGAAAATACCCTTTTCCAAATAAGGAAACATTTACAGGTGTCAGATATTAGGACCTGATATCTTTGCAGGGGACATTATCAGTCTGCCATAATTTACATTTATATTTACCCATTTTGTTCAAAACTGTGCCAAATGCCCTGGCTGGTGTGGGTCAGTGGATTGAACGCCAGCCTGTGAACCAAAAAGTCCCTGGTTCAATTCCCTGTCAGGGCACATGCCTGGGTTGCAGGCCAGATACCCCCAGTAGAGGGCACGTGAGAGGCAACCACACATTGATATTTCTCTCTCACATCAATGTTTCTCTCTGTCTTAAAAAAAAAAAAACTGTGCCAAACTGACATCACAATCCATGAATATTTGTAATACTTTTTAAATCCCAATGTAAGCTAAACCTGAAAAATTATTTTATCATTCAAAATTATTTTATTTTACAATAAAAAAATTAACTTTTTGATTCAGTAATAAATGCAAAATAATGCATGTAGATTCTAAGATGATCAAGCTATTAAATGATCTGGGATCTGTATCATTTGAAGAGTGGTTGGAAGAATTGGCTATTTGAAAATAAAAGAGAAGGTTTAAAGGAAGATCACATAGCTTTCTTCATTCATATGAAGATGTTTCACAAAGAATAGAGATTAGATACATGCAGGGTTGGTTGAACCAGAAACAATTAATTGCAGACAGAGAGAGGCAGATTTCAATTCAATACGAAAAATTCATAACAGACAGTAGAAGGTGCCCCTTCAAAATGAATTCCCTTTCTAATTCTGCAAGTATTTATGAATATGCAAAGACTCTAAAAGGAAGAGTGCAGATAGAAGTAGAAAATATATCCTCAGATATAATCATGAGTATATTTAATAAAAACATAAGGTCTCTTTAATGACTGATTTTAAATAAATCAAGGTAATATTATCTTTTCTTAAAAAAATCTTCAGCTGAGGATATGTTTATTGATTTTAGAAAGAGAGGAAGGGGGAGAGAGAGAGGAAAAAATCACCCATGTGAGAGAGAAATATTGATCGGTTGACTCTTGTAGGTGCCCTGACCTGGGATCTATTGTGCAAACTTTTTTTCGGAGTTGGTTGGAGTGCTGTCCTGTACACTCCAACCAACTGAGCCACCAGGCCAGGGCAATATTATCCTTCTTAATTCCAAATTACAGTAAAGCCAGAGTGACCTTTTAAAAGTAAATTCTGATTATGTTAGCCCCCTTGATTAAAATAGTTTGTTCTCTGAAAGATCCTTTCAGTACTGACCCCTGGCTTCTTTTCCCGTCTCATCTGATGCTCCTTTCCTTCCTCTTTGCATTCTCGCACACTGCTTAACTTTAGATACTTGCTCTTCCTACTTCAAGGCTGTTGCATGATGTTCACTCTGTGAAGCTCTTCTTTCTTGCCTAGGTTACTCCACTTGGGACCCCATATAAGTTTGCAACTTATTCTGAACTGTATTGTCAAGAGGAAAGAATTTATTATATATATTTTTTTACCATGTCTGCCTTCCCTACTAAAATGTGAGCTCTCGACAGACAGTGTCTTGTTCAGCACAGGGCCTGACATATGGTGGACATCTTCAAATATTTGAGTGAATGAATGGACTATCAGGTTCAAAGTGGAAAAGGAGTCTGGTGGGAAAAAATGTTTGCCTAACTGATACCAGATTTCTAGTAGCAAATTTTCAGAAACACTAGTACGGTTTCTTGGAAGTGTTTTTCATGAAAGAAAGGGGGGGTGGTGGATGAGGAAAGTTAAGGAATCATCAAACAAGCCAGGTCTATCAAGGTGGAACCGCTTTGGAATGTCAGAAGCCTCACGGACAACAAAAGCCGGGACGCCAAAGTATAATGGCTTTAGATGTATCATTTACTTATTAATTGTTCGCTCATTCATTCCCAAATATTCATAAAATGCCCATTATATGCTTAGTGCTTGGAGTCAGAAACTCAAAGCTGGGCAAGTCTTTCTTGTCCTTAACAAATCTACAGCCTAAGAAGGACAAACACTCAATAAAGTAATTCCTACGAAGTGTGGTAAATACTGCTAAAGAAGGTACATCCGTATTATGAAATACCTAACTTGGGGGGGTAGGGTAGGAGAGGGGTGGAAGACCAGAGGGAGAAAGATGGGCGGTCAGAGAAGCCTTTCCGGTTGAAGCTGAGACCTGAAAAATGAAGAGGAGACTTGGCGGTCTGGGGAACTAAAAGAAGTTCACTAGTTATGCTTTGGGATCCCACAGAAAAATACTGTCAAGATATTGAAGGGCACCTTGGCAGTTTAGCTTACAGGGACGGTGGTGTGAGAGCGGTCATTAGCCTTGCCAACACTCTCTAAGCAAGAACGATAACGTCCTGCACTTCGACATTTCACCTAAGCTGGACTTGCCGCAATCTACTTATTCCTTGCTCCCCAAGGCTCCCGCAAAATGCAGCGCGGCGGTAGCAGCCCAGCTCTAGCACTGCACCTTACACCTCCCCGCAAAACCGACTCTACCAGAGAAAGAGGCTCCAGAAGCCCTGCCCACGCCCAGGCACGTCCTCCCGGGCTAAGTTCCCGGGGCCGCTGGCAGCCGCGGCGGTCACGTGACCTGAAAGTGTGACGTAGGAGGAAGGAGACGCCATTAGAGGGAGGCGGAGAGGGAGTGTTCGCCTTTCGTCGGTTGCCTGACGTGGTTGCTGGGGCCCTTCATTCTCGGACTTTCCTTCGGCCCTTCGAGGCCTCGCCCCAGCAGGCGGTGGAGACGACGCCGGGTGTTGGCGAGCCACTGCCAAGGGCCGCGACCGTGAAGGCGCTGCGGCGGCTGTGGGGAGCTCGGTGCTGCTCTAGAGTGCGGGTGGCTGGCAAGCGACGGGATGGCTGCGGCCGGCGGTGGGGCGGCGGCGGGCCGAGCCTATTCGTTCAAGGTGGTGCTGCTGGGAGAAGGTTGCGTGGGGAAGACGTCGCTGGTACTGCGCTACTGCGAGAACAAGTTCAACGACAAGCACATCACCACTTTGCAGGTGCGGGGCCCAGAGAGTGGGAGGTGGCGCCCCAGGGCCCCTACCTGTCCGGGGCCAGTGAGGACTCTGCTGCCATGGTCCCCTGGATTTGGGCTTACACATCTCAGGCCTGGCACCTCCGCCTTCTAGTTGCCTTTACTTCCAAATTCGCCCTGGACACGCGAGGGGTCGGGGCAGCCTGTAGACGTAAGGACGGGCTGTTGGGAGGGGGGTGGAAAGACCCTGAAAAGTCCCCAGTGCCCTGGCTGGCATGTGTTGGAGTCCCCACCGCTGGGCTAGCTTTCCCCCTTCGTTTCACTTCCGCTTGGAGCCTAGGTGCCCTCACCCTACAGTCACCAAGTGTCATCTGCCTTTTTGGGTTTTGTTTTGTTTTGTTTTCGGAATTAGGAACTTGGCTGCTGCTTTGATTTTGCGAACTTGGTGATTTGTAACTTTAGTGCCTACTGATGACTAAGTGTTTATGTAAGTTCAGTTTGTCCTGTCTTCGAGTAATGTGCAGATTGGCAAAACATTCATCTCTGGAGGGATTTTGAAATGACCGCTTGCCGGTGTGTGTTACGCAGTTTCATTACTGCCTGCGTGGTTCTGACTTTTGGGTCAGTTATATTCTGCTAGGTCGGTCGACTCACATTCACACGGAAACGTCATGTGAATACCGGCTAACAATTGGTCCCCAAAGTAACAGCATAGCAGCTGCTGCTGCTGCTGCTGTTTATTTATTTATTTTTTTGCTTGTGATACAGAGCGGACTTTCTTCTGCAGGTACATTGTTGTTACTGAGAAAAGTGTTAGAATGTAATCATTGCTTGGGACGAAAACCAGTCCTTTGAGGCAGGAGTAAGTCTCCCCTTTCTCTCAAATAAATCAGGTTGCACGTGTTAGAAGAAAAATACCCAACTAATCTGACTTGATCATTGTCGTTAGAGACAGTAAAGTCTAGAGGACTCTTGAGCCTGATTGTGTAGGTTCATATCCCACCCCCATCCTTTTTAACTAGTTGTGTGGTCTTGGGCAAGTTAATTAATCGAAGTTTTTTCATCTGTTAAAATGGCCACAATAAGACCCACTGTCTAGCTCATAGGGTTGTCAGGACAAATACACATAAAAGTGACTAGGACCTGGTTCAGTGTAAGCTCTCCATCTTTATTATTTACTTGCCCAAATTGCACAATAGATCGTAATTAATGATTGTGGGGTGTGTAAAGAGCATGGACACTTAATTGAATTCACAGTGTTCTAATTGTTGTGACATTTGATGCTTGATGCTATTATTAAACTACGGAGTATAGAATTTACAAAGATGCTTCAGTTCTGATTCCATGTTCTATTTTTTACTCCTGGGTAAAGCATAGTATTTGAAAAAGTGAATGCCAGGAAACTCCTATTTTTTTCCCTTACATTCTTGTACAAGACCAGTTACACAGTTTTACTAACAAGTTGTTATTGTTGAGTGCTACTAGTGAGATTTGTAGGGTAAATAAGTACATCTCTCTGATCATTTGAAAGTTTAGAAATTCATTTAGGTAAATAGCATAGCTAACATCAAGTTCTTAATATGCTGAATACTTTTCTTTTGTCACTTCATTCTTATAACAGCTATGAGGTGGATAGTTTTGTTAGCCCCATTTTACAGATGAGGAAACAAGCTTGGTTAAGTTGAGTAATTTACTGGGCATTATATTGCCTCAAGTCATGCTGCCCAAGCTGAAATTTGAACAATTTTTGAGCATTTTAGTCACATGCCTCTGGATATTGGTAAACCACTCCTTTAGTAGTTTCCTTTATGCTATAGATCTAAGATAAAAGAGAATACCATAGTAACTGAGCTCTCAATTAAAAAAATAATTTAGCCCTTCAGCCTAAAAATTACACTTTTATTATATATTCCAAAAACACTCTCAAAGGTAAAAGTAGGCTAAAGATTTTTAAATATCTGAGAAAAACCACCACTGGAGACTGTCCATAGGAGGTCCACTCACATCCAACTCAACTCCAGGAAGAGGTCCCAAAAGCTCTGCCCATGTCCAGGCACATTCGCCTTATCACATCCCAGGAATCTGCACAAGGTCCTGTGCAGTCAACCCCGGGGGAGGATGAAATTATGGTAGACCTCCCGTATCAGAGCATAGCAGTCTAGATTTCCATGTTTATGTAACTCATTACAAAAGTGTTTGGATGATATTACAGAATTGAGGATTTTGTCTACAGGTGTATGGAAACAGTATTATATCTGATCTTTTTCTCTTAGATATCAGTTCATCTCATCATAACAATTTTTCAGAGAAATTTGGCCTCACTGTGATCAATAAAACACATCCTTGTATGCTTTTGATTTCCAAGAAGATCACACATCAGAAGATGACAGGAAGTTCCCTTTTTTCTTGTCAACAAAACTACTTATTACCTGTCTTTGTAAAATTTGTTTTGCAAAGTATACTCTCATACATTCATAATTCAAAGAATTACAGGACTAAGAGAAACCTAAGATAGTTCATGGTTCTCTGTTTCAGTCTTTTGTTTAATATTTCAGTCAAGTGATTGTCCAGTTTTGTCTTGGAGGTGTGATGAACTGGTATGTAAAGTGGAAAACTTTGTCCTCAGGGGGCCTGTTTTATTTTTAGACAGGTCTAATTTCCAGTAAGTTTTTTTCTGTGTGCAAAGCCAAAATCTGTTAACCTGTAGTTTCCACTCATAGTTCTGCTGGCAAATCTTGGTTGCACATGACATCCTTTCTGATAGTTGAAGACACCTCTATCACATCTCCTTGAGTCTTGTCTTCTCTTGAATAAACAGCTTTGGTTCCTTTAACTGGCTCTCCTGTGATACTATTCTCAATCATTTCAGTATTTTGACATCTTTTCTAGACACTCACTATTTACTCATTGTCCTCTTTCCTTAACTATGTGATGCCTTCAGCTGTTGCAGTGATTCCAAGGGTGGTTAGAACTGAACAGAGAAGTGCAGGCTGTCACCTCCCCTTTTGAGAATCCTTTTCTAACACTAAAGTAGAAAAGATTCTATGATCTTTTTGGGCAGTTGTCATAATATTAATGTCACACTGCTATCTTAGTGTTACTTGCTTTAAAAAAAGTGTTTTACATCCCTTAACTTTTTTTTTCTTGGAGTTTGTAGTTAAGTGTTTTTTGTTTGTTTTTTTTTGTCCCTAACATGTTTGACCCATTAAATTTGACTTTGATAGACTTGGTTGGTCCTGGGCATGCAAAGAAGAATAAGGCATGGTCCCTCCCTACTGTCTGGATTAGCTATTCATTTTAACTGTATCACCTGAAGATTTGGTAAAAATCTGTAATGTCTCATCAGGTCATTGATAAACATTTTGAAAGAAAGGGGAGGGCCAAGTCAAAGCTCTGCGGCAGGTCTTACTGTAGCCCAGTGATGCATGACTAGAAATGTATTTTTCTTTAGACATTTTGAATCTTTTTAAAATTAATTATTTTTTAAAAGTCTTTATTTATTTGTTTTTAGAGAGAGGAGAAGGGAGGGAGAGAGAAACATCAGTGTGAGAGAGAACATCGATTGGTTGTCTCGATGGGGCCCAAACCTGCAACCCAAGTACATGACCTGACTGGGAATGGAACCTGGTGGGATAATGCCCAACCAACTGAGCCACACTGGTCAAGGCTAGACATTTGGAATCTTAGAGAGGAGCTTTTTCAAACTATGAGTGGGCCACAGTCTTCTTTCACCTTAAGTGAGAAACAATTATTAATGGAGTGTTGTACATATTAATGATAATAGAAGCAAACAACAGCTTAAGACTTACTTCTGTGGGCTACTGCCTGATGTATACAAAACCTTTAATGAAAATGGTGGTTCTAGCATTACAGATCTCCTAGCTTTTTTGTCCTATAGCTACATTAGTCTTGCCCACAGGGGATATCACAAGATGCTTTGTCAGATTCTTGCAGAAGACAAGATAGCACTGTGTTTCTGCAGAAGGCCATACCATGTGGTAAAAAGGGAAAAGACTTTGAAGTTAGATTTCAGTTCGAATTTTGGCTTCTACTTACAGCCATCATGATGTTGGTTATTCTAATGTTTGTAAGCTTGCATCCCAACTGTGGGATCACTCGAGAACTGCTTGGTTCTCGAGTCATGAATTGTTTTTTGAAACTATTTTAAAACATAGAGAAACAGATAAAAGGATACATGCTATTTTTGGTAAATGCTCCTTTTTATTTTCTCTAGCCAAAAACTATAACTTAATCTGGGAGTCCCAGGCCAGAGGTTTTCCCCTGAAAAAAAATACACGATAGTGTGGCAAACATGTAAGAAATCTTGCCTGGCATCCATGCTTAAGGAAGCTGTGCCATATTGTACGACTATGATGATATCTTTTTTTTTTTTTAAGATTTTATTTATTTTTAGAAAGGGGAAGGGACGGAGAAAGAGAGGGAGAGAAACATCAGTGTGTGGTTGCTTCTTGAGTGCCCTGTACTGGGGACCTGGCCTGCAACCGAGGCATGTGCCCTGTCTGGGAATCAAATCGACCCTTGGTTTGTAGGCTGGCGCTCAATCCACTGAGCCACACATGCCAGGGTCATAATGATATCTTAAGCTAGGCTCATTCCTTTGAGTCAGGCTCATGCTTTGTAACCTCCAAGATGCTCCCCTGACAGCCCTAATCCCTGAATTTAACCTATAGGAAATTGCTGCGTTTTCTCCTGGATATGAAATTTCAACTTCTTTCTCAGTTTCTTGAGTCAAGCTACCCATCCCCTGAGTTCTGTCTCCCTACCCTGTCTTTTGTATATTATGCAACACTAGTTGTCCTTGTATTTAATAGCAGCAACTCCCATTTATTGAACTCTTTTCTGAGAGCAAGTTTAGCATGAGATTAAAACAGTGGTCCTGGGGTCAAACCTGAAGTTTGACTTCAGTTTGAACTTTGGCTTCTACTTACAGCCATTAGGATGTTGGTTATTCTAATGTTTGTAAGCTAGTTCTTTTTAATAAAATGGGAGAATCTCACTCATAGGATTTTTATGTGGATTAAATAGAGAGCCATCATGTATAAAGTTCCTAGCACAGTCCCTAGTGCATGTATGTTTAATAAATGTTAGCCGTTGAATGAATAGGTGGTGCTTAATTTGGGTTGGATTCTTTCATAGTAACTCTGTCAAAAAAGGTAATGGAATTAATTTGAAGTGAATTATTTTCAGAACCCATGCTGTCTCTAAGGGATAGCTACATTTTAAAATTGTTTAGCCCTGGCTGGCATGGCTCAGTTGGTTGGAGCACCATCCTATAGACCAAAGGGTCACAGGTTCTATTCCTGGTCAGGGCATATACCCAGGTTGGGCATCTGATCCCTGGTTCTTATGAGAAGGCGACCAATTGATGTTTCTCTCTCACATCAGTGTTTCTCTCTATCCCTTTCTTTCTCTGAAAGCAATAAAAAAATGTTCTTGGGTGAGGATACAATATATTTTTTTAAAAATAAAATTGTTTATATGTTATATATTTTATAGATTACATAAATGTTTATTATCCATTCTAGAGTTGACGTTTCTGCTGGGATTGATATTTTTGGAAATTCACTTCCTTTTTGAAAATTGTGGCATTTGTCATACTTTGGTGCTTTAGTACTGCTCCCTTTTTGCAGAGTTCCTCTTAGGTTATTAACTACTACAAAGTAATCTTGTAGGTGAGCTATCTGAGAATTCAAAATCCTTTACCTGGCCCAGGAAGCTTAATTTAATATAGAGACCACAAGCTCTCTCATGTGATTTCCCTGTGGATTTGGGGCTTTGATAAAATTGACAGAAGCAAGAAAGACAGTTGGAGTGAAGGAGCGACTGCCTTTTCTCTAGAATTTACTAAAGCAATACTGCTGAACCTCAGCAATTAAATTCCAGAATTGTTTATTTAGTACCTGTTATGTAGCAAACGTTGTGCTGGCTGGGGAATATAAAGATAAGTAACATACTTTAACTGTTAGCGTTCCTGACTTTATGCATTCTTAAATGTTTGTGCCACTTCGATTATAGCCACCTCTTGTTTTTGATATGTCTCTATATCTGTACTCTTGAGTGATCACTTTGTTTTTAGATGTGCCTTCTTTTTTCCCTTATTGAGGGCATTTTAAAATTATGAACTCTAATTTAAATGCCTCTATCATTTTCCTTTTTAGAGCTCTGACTGGAATTCCACCCATCTGCCTCCTGAAGTGTAGGATAGGCGTGCCTGTTATTTGGTTAGCAAAGCTGTGCTGTAAGTTTGGCTGGGCAGATAGTTTCCTGACACTTTAGCAAATGAGGAAACTAAGATTTGGATTAAACTTCAATGTCTCACAGTTAGTAATGGTGTGCCATTTTTTCTTAAGCTAAGCCTACTTTTTTTTTTTTTTTTTTCCTATATGCCTTAACCTCCTGAGCAATACTTGGCATTTAGGTTTTAGCAGTTGGTTTTGCACTTGGCAACAGTCTCTGGTGTAGGAGTCTGTGTTTCCCTGTTTGTAAGATTAATGTTTGAATGTCTGAAATATCTTCCAAGTAGTTCTTGAAGCCACATCTGTGTTGATTCAGTCAATTCACCTATACTATCTTTATAAAATTCAATAGTTGAAGCCTTTTTCCTCTTCAGTATATTAATAGAAACATCTGGGCTATAAAAGGGTGGGTGATTTTTTAAGAAGATTTTTTCAGAATTATGGCTTTGAATTTCTAATATATAAGTATTCCATATCTGATTGCCATTTTCTGTTTTGTATTTTGAACTACTCCTTAGAGGTGAGTGACTTACTGCCTCTTCTTTGCGAGGTATTCACTTGGACTCTAAACTGATTATAATACCTCTTTTTAGAAAGTTAAGGACAAGAAATGTTGAGGTATTCAAGCCCCCAGCTTAGTTTTCTTTTTAGAAAATTAAAATGTTTGACATATAACTGTAAATTTAAGGTGTACAACATTAATTTGTTACACCTATGTATTATAATATGATTGCCATTGTAGCACTGCAACTTAGTTTTCTGATAGCTAATTTTTATTGCCTTGCTACAAAGGACTAATTTTATAAATTGTCTGCCTGAATCCTTTCATGTCTTAAGTCTGGAAGTGGTAATAGATACTTTAAATATAATATTTAAGCCTGAAACAGTGGTAGTACTTATAGCAAAAATTAATGTAACACAGACACACATTATGTGTGTAACACATTTCATTAATATGTGTAACACAGACACACATTAATGAAAGTCTGTTGAATTTAAAAGATAATAGACAGGCAGGAAAGTATTTGTCCACAATTCATTTACTGTGTTACTATGCTGCTTTAGGTGTTTTGCTTTGTTAGTGGTTAGCAAGCACAGCAAGTGATCTGGCTAACAACAATAAAAACAATCAAAAATTGATTAAAGAAGTTATGAAAAGACTTTTTGGCAGATATAATTTGTTCCTATTATTTCTTTCTTATGATCCTTTTTTTTTAAAGATTTTATTTATTATTTTTAGAGAGAGGGGAAGGGAGGGATGAAGAGAGAGAGAGAAACATCAGTGTGAGAAAAACATCAGTTGATTGGTTGATCTCATAAGTGACCAGACTGGGGACCAAACTCACAACGTAGGCATGTGCCCTAACCAGGAATCAAACTAGCGGCCTTCTGCTTTGTGTAACAGTGCCCAACCAACTGAGCCACACCAGTTAGAGCCCATTTTAGTTCTAAAGTAGAGATTTAAAAATAATATCCATTATGATCTCAGGTAAGATGTTGGGCAAAATAAGCATCAGGTGCAAATGACAGATGGCAGCCTGAGGTAATAGGATTGTTAATTTTGTTAATACCCTTAAGGTTTGGAAGATGACGTAATTGGAGTTGGAAGTAGTGGAGCTATAACTCAGGGTTTGGAGGAGTAAGGTGGGAAATGCCATTACTTTGATCCTCCTTACTTTGTGCCTACCCTAAGAATAGTTTGGGAGATGAATTGGTGTCCAGAACCACTTAGTGTCCAAGTACAAGAGTACCCGGTTAAGAATGCACATGTTCTAGAACAGGCAGCGTTGAGCAGTGGAAAAAGCACTGTGAGTTCAGACAGGCTTCCATGCACTGTAGCACCTAAGTTGTCTGACCTTGGGTGCCCCTGTATTCTTTAAATCTCAAGTTCACAACTGTAAAATAGGGATGATTACTTACTTCAGAGGATTGTTATAAAGATTAAATGAGGAAGCCCAAAGACAGTGCTTGGTAAATAATATGTACAATTTTGTTTTTCTTCATATATTCCTAAATTTTTTTGAATTGGTATTGTTTTATGCCACTTTTCTCTTTCTTCCCTTTTCTGGATTGGGATTCTTCACTGAGATGTTGCCAGGGATTTATAAATCCCTTTGGAAAGAGTGTGAAAATTGTTTTGCATGTGCATATGAGCAGTTTTCTTGGGAGTGAAGTCCATGATCACTCCCTTCACCAACTCTCACTGCCATGTAACAGAATTAAGAACCACTGCCCTAGAGTAACTATTATTATCACAAGTGGTATTAGTAGTATGGACAAATTAAATATGCCTCATAGAGGAATGGGTAACAAGGGTAAGACAAATTTCAGCCTTTTGATTGATTGCTGTTACATAAAATCTTTTCAATTTTATTCTCAAATATAATTATATTTGTTTTTAAAAGTAGATATATGTTCTTCAAGAAAACAAAATATTAAAAACTTAGGATGTATATAAAATGAGATGACTTGTGTTACAGAAGGAATTTTTTCATTGAGTAGTACTTACATTTTTCATTATGAAGGGAAAAAAAGCTCTAATAGGGAACCTTTGATAATGTGCTTTACTAGTGTATGAGCTGTTTGAATTAAAATAATTTGGTTTCTAAGGAAACTTTCAGGAACATATCTCTTTTATAGAGTTATACCTCCATTGATTTACCCAGGCATATTGTACATGTGTTTATCTCAATAATAACACATTTGACCCTTAAGCAACATAGATTTGAACTGCACAGGGCCACATATATGTGGATTTTTAAAAATAAATATGTACAGTGCTGTAAATTTATTTTCTCTTAATTTTTCTTAATAACATTTTTTCTCTGGTTTATTATACAAATTCAGTATATAATACCTGTAACATACACAATATGTGTTAATCAACTTTATGTTACTGGTAAGACCACTTCTAGTCAACAATAGGCTATTAATAGTCAAGTCTTTCAGGAAGTCTAAAGTTATATGCCGATTTTCATCTGTGTAGGTGTTAGTGCCACTCTCCCGAGAAGTGTTAGTTCTGGTCTTAGTCTGGGAGGAACCATAGCATAGAGGGTCTGAGTTCTTTTTGAGGTCAGACTCCTGAATTTTAAATCCCACTCTTAACACTTTTGTGACTTGGGCAAGATACTTACCCTTCCTGTATCTCAGTTTCCATATCTATAATATTTGAGTAATAAATAATTCAGAAGGTGTTATGAGAATTAAGTGAGTTAATATTTAAAAGGTCTTAGAACACTGCCCATTTTATTGTAAGCACTGTGAAAGTGTTAAATTAGTAATATGTAATCTAGTTAACAATATTTATACTTATGAAAAGATAACTTTCAACATATAAGGCATTATATGCTGTATAGTACAATGTTAGGGTCTGTAAAATTCTTCAGGATAGAGAAAGTCTGTGTGAGTTGTATGGGTGGTATGAGAAACTGAAAAATTCAAGCAAGAAGAGTATATATAGGTCAGAACAGAACTTGGATATATACAATGCAGATAGAGAAGAAAGAATAGGCCCATATTAGAGGGAAATTTAATGAACAAACAGAATTGGAGGGACTATATACAGACCAGATAAGTTGGAGAGTAAGTGAAGAAATACTGGAAGCTATTTTAGGAAGATTGGTGTGGACAAATTATGAAGGTCCTCGGAATAAAAAATAAGGCTTTGAGGTTTTTTATTTGTAGATTAGGGCTCCCTAACTTTTATAAAGCAGAAGCTTAATGATTTTTGTAAAAAGTACTTTAGCACAGTACTTGGCAAAGGGTAAACATTCTGTAACTGTTAGCTAGTATTAGCAATAGTAAAAGTGACTTATTCCACTGTATAGATGGACTATATTTTTAATTGCCTATTGATGAACATTTATTTCATGATTTTTCATTTTATAATTAATAAATACTGTGATGAGCACTCTTTCCATAAAATTGTTTTGTATATTCATGATTTCTTAGGAGAGACTTAATATTGTCCCTTAAACTCCCCATGGGAGAGTGGCGGTAAGTTTCAGAGGGGGTGGTAGAAATTCACTCCCCTCTGCTGAAAAATCCCTACAAAACACATAACAAATTATTTTATATTAGCTGCCAGTAGGGATGTAGTTCAAGCATACTTACTAAAAAAAAACTTATTATAGACCCCTGTTACAAGTTATAAGATTTTATAAAGTCACAGATACTTTAGGAAGATAATTTGGCATGTAGGCCAGAGTGTGAGGTAAGACCAAAGGTACTTATACCAGAACATAGTGTGAAACTGGTGGTCATAGATTTCCAGAGGAAATATGAACACAAGGGGTGGTAGTTTGGGGGGAAGTATGGAATGACAAGGGAGGGAGAATATTCAGGGATGGTTTTACTGAGATTTGAAACTTCAGTGACTTGGAGAATGTGGTCAAAATACTAAAGTTGTAATGGAAAGCCAGTTTTCGAGAGAAGATCCGTTTAATTTTAAATATGTTTGAAAGGCATTTAAGTTGACCTACATAAATTAAATATTTAGATAGGATTCAGCTCTTGAATTTCTTCCTGTAGCATTCATACTGAAACCATGAGAATGGTTGAGTTCAAAAAAATTACAAAACTAATATAAGTGGCAAAGCTGAGATTCAAATGTAAATTCTGCCTCAAAATTTGTATTCTTAGCCCCAATGCTGCCATGGATGGAAAAAGTCCTTTTGTTCTCATTTATTGTCATAACGCATATTTGGTCTTCTCATTTTTTAAGTTATTTCTTTCATTATTTTGCCATTTAATTTATTTTGTACCTTTTCTGTATAATCTCTATTGTTTCATTTGATAAAATATCTTGGCTAGTATGGTTAGGGCCTTTAAGGCAGCCATTTGTGGACTTGGTCTCAGCTCTGTCATTTGTATCTATCTGTGGATTCCTTACTCACTAAATCCAGTGACCTTTTCTTAGTGTTAATTTTCCTTTGTATTCATACAGCAGAAAGTCCGTACTGAAATGTAGGTGCCTTCTCTTTCAGTAATAATTCACCATCCTAGCTTTTATTTGTTCTACCTTTTTTCTATGCAATTTCTTCTTCTTTTTAAAGATTTTATTTATTTTTAGAGAAGGGAAGGGAGCGAGAAAGAGAGGGAAAGAAACATCAATGTGTTTGTGTAGTTGCCTCTTGCACCCGCCCAGGGGACCTGGCCCACAACCCAGGCATGTACCCTGCCTGGGAATCAAACTGGTGACCATTTGGTTTGCAGGCTGGTGCTCAATCCACTGAGCCACACCAGTCAGGGCTGCAATTTTTTCTATATAGATATACCTATATGTGACTGTCTCTGCATAGCTTTAAACTTGGCTATTTCTTTTTAAACATGTCAACTGACTCTGGATTCTGATTTTGTTTCTTCAAGTACTCTCGATTCTGTTCTCTCTTTTCTGTCTTCATGGACTTAGTTCAGGACATTTTTTTTCCTCCAGCTTTGTAATGGCCTCACTGCCTCAGCTCTGTTCCCATCCTTTCCAGTCCAACCTTCCTTCCTATCTCAAAGTCATTCTCTCAAAGTATAGATTTTATACTTCCCCACTGCTTAAAAACCCTTTGGTGAGTCTCCATTGTCAACAGTATTACTTCTTAAAATATATTCTTTAGGACAAATTAGGTATTTTTTTAGGGATTAAGAGGTCAAATGAGTTTGGGGAATGCTTGTAAAAATGCAGTTAGTCAGCCTTCATTTTGGCAGCAAGAATCCTAGTGTGCTAATTTGCATTATGAATGTACAAAGGGGACACAGAGTAATATGAAGCATTTTCCAATTATGACTGACTGTAGTATACATTTAAAAAATACATGTCTAGTATGTTAGGTTTCCTTAAGAAGCACAAGGTAAAGTACATACTTCTATACAAGGAATTGAAGGACTTTTTTTTATTCATTCAGCCTTTGCCTATATATGTATAGAGATATGTCTCATCTCTGGCATTGACCTTACAATTTGGAGTTCCCCAGGGGGTAGGCAGCTATGTTTTTCAGGCTTCAGTGGTTTCAGCCATCTGTCAGGAAAACTGTACTATGAGTAAAGTGAGGATCATCACCTTTTCTCTTACACTGTCTTGGACTCACACCAGGCAGGCTTTATATTTCCTTTTTTAACCCCTCCCAAAGTATACTTGTCAAGACCCTTCATTTTAACAATATGGTATTATAATTCTCTTCACATTTTTATTTCTGCAATAGACTATATGCTCCTTGAAGGTTGGAACTATTTCTTCTCATTTCTGTGACATTTGTACCTAGGAAAATTATTAGATACAGATGAAATAATTGAATTATAAAATAACTGCTGGAATTTTAAAAAATAATATTGGTATTCATATAGTTAAGTAAATTACCAGTAGACATTTCTTTGATCTCATCTTAGAAATCTCTTAGAGTCTTTCTTTATTGAATAGTTAAGGTGGTATCAAATTCAATGCTGTAACAAAATTTTTTATGGGGAAAACTAAGAAAAAGTATTTTATTACTAATTTTCTTTGTATTTTTCATAATGTGTTCATAAAACAAATATCTTTTTCTTACATTAGGTTATAATGTAATGTCTTCATTGAAATTGTTTAGTCATTAATAAAAACTCAGTGATTACTTTTTCTTCCAGATAACTTGAGTTTTATATTGAGATGATATATTCATCTATAGTTAAGATAAAAAGCATTATTTTATATGAAACATTGTTTAATGTATATCTCTCTTGTCTTAGGCATCATTCTTAACAAAGAAGTTAAATATTGGTGGGAAGAGAGTAAACCTTGCTATATGGGTAAGTTAACCTTTTCAGTTGTATGAGTTAAGGCCTCTACTGTTCTTGGTACTCTAATAACTAATTGGTTCAAGGAACAGTAATTTGAAAATTTGGATTTTCTTTTAAATTAACTGGAGATTAGCCAAAACTTCTTTTAATAACTATTTTTTTAAAAAAGATGGCCAATAGTTATACCTCGAATACAGTTATATACATGAATATTTCTATAATAACTTTTCAGCTGGGTGAGGGTTAACTCAGAGGGATTCATGTCAGAGAAGGGAAAGGACAGGGTGGGTGAATAGCAGCTTGGCCTTTGTTTCTCCTGTCTCTGTTCCAGTCTTCCAAGGGAGTGGCTAATGGAGAGTAGAGTGAGGGTAATGTAGTAGCATAGCAGTTAGCAGGTGGTCCTGGAGCATGCTCTCTTTCCTTGTCTCTTCCCTCTGTGGGAGCCTAAATTTAGGGCCAACCCTATTCCTGGCTTATAATGCCATCTTGGACCCCCAAATAACTGAACTGGTTTTTTTAGTGGGGGTAGGAAGATTTCTGGGGAGGAAGATGGTTGGGAGGGGAAATATAAACTTTGTATAACAGTAAAACATTAAATATTGATTATAACTTGATTTTTAAACATTTTGGTAACCTTTGTTTCTTGTGTGTGTTTTGGGGTTGTCTGTACCTTCATGCCCTACTTTTAGTGGTCATGAACTTTTAGTCAAAAGTTTACTGTAATTGCAATAGCAGATGTGTTTTTTTTTTCTGATCTAATAAGCATTTGTTGCTTTATTTAGGATACAGCAGGTCAAGAGAGATTCCATGCATTGGGCCCAATTTACTACAGAGATTCAAATGGAGCTATTTTAGTTTATGATATAACAGATGAAGATTCTTTTCAGAAGGTATTTTATTTACTTATGGGTAGATGACTTAGTAGAACACTGGTTTTGCAAGTTTCCATTACCTGCATTTGTTTACTAATGTGATTAGTCTTGGTTTTAAAGGTATAGTTTGTGTATAAAAAAAATTGTGATAACCACTCATAATTTTTAATGGAGTATTTATAAATGTTTATGTTAACCATAGGAATAGTTTATTACCTGGCTTTCTTAGAAAAGGGAAATACTCTGAAGGAAAACTTCCAAAAAACATAGGGGCTTTTTTCCCTCCCTGATAAAGAAAAATCATACATTTCTTTGATTACATACATGCTGGACACCTGAAATCTTGGTACGGTTGCACAGGAATCCTAATTGTGAAGAGAAAAAAGGAGAACTAAATCAAATTTAAGCTCTTCACCAAATTTTCTAGATGATTATATAAAAAGGTGTTTATTTTAAAGCTCCTCCATTTTTTTACCCCTCTTTATACATACACCAAAATACAGAGTTTTTAAAGTTGATTGAAACTGAAAATGAGTTACCATTAAACTTATCTTTCAATTGTCATCACCATTAGGATAGTGACTGATTACACATTTGACCTTTCCTCTGAAAGCCCCTTTGGAATTTTTCAAGGGTGTGTAACTGAAAGGGGTAATTTCCAGGGCAAAAATTTATCTTGCCATGAGTTATAATTGTGTCCATGTTGAAATTGCTTGCCTTTCTAGTTTTTTTTATTTCTCTTTTTATTTATTTCCCAGTATTTAACTGATAAAGTAGATATATGTTACTCTTTGGTTTATGAATGACATGTGGAAAAACTTAGTTCAAGGAGTAGAAAAATGGAACAGTTTGCAGATTTAATGATATTTTTAAAAAGTTATTTTGGGGCTGCTATTTGGTGCTATTTGTTGCTATTTGTTATCCCTTCCTGCCTTTTTGCACTAAAAAAATGGTGTAGTTATTTTATTAGAGGAAGTTGAGTCTTACAGGTTGAAAAGTAACCACTCACCTCTTGCTGCATAACAAAACTCCCTAAAATATGTGGTTTAAAATGTTTATTTCTTATAATTTTGTGGGTCCTCTGCTCTGTCTGATGTCAGCAGAGTCACTCATGTAGCTGCATTGAACTGGGAGTTTGGCTGGGTGGGGACCATCCAAGGCAGCCTGGTTCTCCATATGATTTCCCACTCCATCTGGTGCCTCAACTTCTGGTACTCTCTCCACATGCTCTCTCATTATTCCATATTCTAGTCTAAGCTTCTTTTTATTTCTTTAAGATTTTACTCATTTATTTTTTGAGAGGAGAATGGAGGGAGAAAATGAGGGAGAAAAATATCAATGTAGTGTCACAGGTTCAATTCCCAGTTAGGGCACATGCCTGGGTTGCAGGCCATGACCCCCAGCAGCCGCACATTGATGTTTCTCTATCTCTATCTCCCTCCCTTCCCTCTCTAAAAATAAATAAGTAAAAATCTTCTATAAAAAAAGAAAGAAAAAAGAAATATCAATGTGTGGTTGCCTCTGGCGCTTCCCCTACTGGGGACCTAGCCCACAACCCAGGCATGTGCCCTAGACTGGGAATCAAACCGGCAACCCTTTGATTCTCAGACCGGCACGCAATCCATTGAGCCACACCAGCCCCAGCTAGCCTAAGCTTCTATTGTGACAACTGAATCCCAAAAGTATAGCTGCCAGGCCTTCATAAGGCTGAGAGGTCTAGAAGTGGCATAGCATTACTTCTGCTACTTTCTCTTGGTCAAAACAAGTTACAAGGCTAGCCCAAATTCAAAGGGAGGGAAAATAGATTGTACCTCTTGATAGGAGGATTGGCAAAGAATTTGTGACCATCCTTAACTCACCACAGAATGTATGCTGTAATGAACAGGATACCTGTGGAGGGGGATCTTACTGGAGGTGGATTACACATTTTTTTTTGACTGTTCAGATTTAGTAGGTTGTGATACTGTATGCATAGAGAGCAGAGTAATACATCATTTTATATCAACACCATTAAATTTTTCTTATGTGAAAAAATCACCTAAGGATGCAAGTTAAATGCTTTTCTGAAAACTTGATACACATAAATGAAACAAAAAGATGGGGCTATACTGAGACAACTGCTTCAATGCAATTACAAAGATAAGGTGGTGATATTGATTACCTTTGCTTTTATAAAGATTTTGGGTTACTACAGAGTTAGTTCCTCTACATTCTTGCAGAGAATAGGAATGTAGACCTGTTATGTTTGTATCGTAGAACCAGATGCACAGTTAGTACTTACCACATATCTAATGTAATTTTTGTAACTTATAGGTGTGTGTATTTTTTGGAAGGGTATGTGAGTTCTATGTAACTTGCATATAGAATAAATTCTATTACAAAAAACTGAAAGGAGGGTATCCAAGTTTGTTTTTTGTCCTGTTTTATTCTAGTCAACATTTTTAAAAACATGAGTTCCAAAAGATTAAATTTAATTCCAGTTTACTCTCAACTGTGCCTACTGCCATCCTTCATCCATAGTGAAATATCAATTGGTTTCTGGAGTAGTTGTATACCAGTGGTTCTTCAGGAGGGAGCGACAGTGTCTGGAGACATCTCTGGTTGTCACAACTGAAGGATGGCCCTGGTATCTAGTGGCTAGGAGCCCAGGAATGCTGCTACACATCATGTATTGCACAGGACAGTCCCTTATAGCTGAGAATTATCTGAGCCAAAATATCAGTAGTGCCAACACTGAAAACACTTGTCATATACTGAAGGCTGAAAATTTGTTTTCCCTGTCTTTTTGGTGCCCATATATAGTTTTTTCTGTAAATGTGTGATACAGAAGCGCCTATGTCCTTTATTTTGGAACCAGTTGGCTTAAGTTCATGTGTTCTTAAGTCCAAAGTGACTCTGTACAAGTACCTATTATGTGAGGCCAGAGTTGACATGCTTTTGCTCTGGTGACTAGCTTTGCTTGAATCTGTGGAAGATTTATGAAAATTTGTAATTAGAGGTACTTTTCTCTGTACCTATATAAAGATAGAGAAATATTTCCATTGGATGTTTGTATGTGTGTTGTTTACAATGTAACCTGGAAATAAATGATCTTAATAGTGAATCATTCCTGGTAACAACTAAATATATGAGCTGTTAGCCAAATTTTGAGGTATTTCAACAATATTGATTGAATTTTGGGGTGTTGCATTGGTAGTCTTGTAATAGAATTTGTTTAAACATTAACTCTTTCATATACACAGGTAAAAAACTGGGTCAAAGAATTGCGGAAAATGTTGGGAAATGAAATCTGTTTATGTATAGTTGGTAAGTATCATTACTTCTTAAATCTTTGTACTTCCTTAATTTTTTATAAAAGAATAGACCAGTAACTCTCATTTTAAAATTATATGAGAAAAGAAGAATGGCATTTTCATGAATAATGTTTTAGAATAATTTAGTATTTGGAAGTACTCTTTTAGAAGCTTCAGCTCTACCTCAAGGAATGCCTTGGGGAGCAAGTGGGAAGCTAAACATTTAAGGCTTTATTTAAGCCCCCAGCCTTGCTTCAATTTGACTTTTAGTTTTTCACCGTAAGATTCTATTTAGAAAAAAAGTTCAGGAACTAAAATTAAAACCAATGACTTACACTAATGTTCTTGTTCTGTACATTAAAGTATACACATTCTTGAGTTAAGGACAAATTTGACTCCAAGGGTATAAGTAGATCATGATACTATAGTGGAGGGATGTTCTTAATGGGTAAAATAATGGAACTCTGTAACTCTCTCTTGGAGTTCTGGAATTTCTCTTTGGTTCCCTTTTTTCTTTAGATTATTTTTATGATATAACAAGTAATTATTGAGCAATAAAGTGTACCAGACATTGTGCTGTGTATTCAGTAGACATCTCATGTAATCTTCATTACTCTCTGAGCACTTTATAGAGGAAGCTGAGCCCTGGAGGTACACTAACTTGACCAATATCAGACAGGTATCACTCCTATGCTTATGTTATTAATCCTTATGTTGAGTAACCTCATGCTGTTTTCTTTCTTCCTTTTTACATGACTAATACAGTAAGCATGGCCTGTGAGAAACCAGGGAGTTCTAGTGAGGGATATAGAATGGAATGGTCAGTATGGGGAAATTCTACCTTTAGCCTTAAGAATTTTTGTTTTTAATTTGAGCTTACATTTCATGCAGTTTGTCACCATTAAATGATTGGTAAACTTTACAATTCCAGATCAGAGTGTAGGTCTGGGGTAAGTGCAAGGAGGCCTGATTTTTAGTCTAGATGATACATGTTAGGCTAGATAGCAGGAATGTATCAGAGTACTGAGGTAGTACACTGTATAGGAGTTTGGGGCCACAGTTGTAGCTAGTCATTAGTGAGTTTAGTGTGGATTTGTGTGGTATATGGGACTTACTGCAAGTGGAAGTGGCTATGATGAGTGAACAGCTGGATATTTGAGAATTTGATATTCTGGATATCCCTCAGAACAGAGAAATAAATGACTAACATATACTCAGAGAAGCCTCAAGAGTTTTGTTACTTGATTAGAGTGACAATGTAACATTTAAAAAAAATAGCTGGGAGTTAGACTTCCAGTCAAGATGGCAGTGTAGGTAAACACAGCTTGCCTCCTAATACAACCACGTCAAAATTATAGCTAAACTATAGAACAACCGTTATTCAGAACCATTAGAAATCGAGCTGAGTGGAACTTCTACAACTATGGAATTAAAGAAGAAACCATATCGGGACTGGTAGGAGGGGTGGGGACATAGAACAGGCGGGTCTTACACCCACGTGTAGTGGATAAAAAATCAGGAGCAAACCCTGACCAGTGTGGCTCAGTTCATTGGGCATCTTTCCACAGAGCAAGGGGTTGATGGTTCAATTCCTGGTGAGGACACGTGCCTGGGTTGCAGATTCATTCCCCAGTCAGGGCTCATACAAGAGGCAAACAGTGTTTCTCTGCCTCTTTTTTTCCTCCCTCCCTTTCTCTCTCTCTAAAAATAAATAAATATATCAGAAATATCATGAGGGATATCTCAGGAGTGAGGGGTTGCAGCCCCACACTAGCCTCTCCAGCCCAGGGTTCCAGTGCCAGTAAAATAAATCCCATAACTTCTGGCGTAAAAACCAGTAGGGATTGAGGCTGTGGAAGACAGAAACTTGTGGACTCCCAGGCAGTTCCTCTTCAAGGACCCATGCATAGACTACTTGGATTCACTCCTTTTGAGCTCCAGTGTGGGGATAGCAGATTGAAAGGCATCAGAGACATATAGGGAGGAACTGAATTGTCCAGCATCAGGGCAAGAGCTGAGGGCCAGGTTTCTCCCACACAAAAGTGCTGGAAGAGGCCATTTTTCCATTCCTGAGCTCTCCCACAACAGAACCACAGAGCCTGCAGGTGGGTGTCATATCTGAAACTCCATCAACGTGGCTAACACCGTTTGCTCCAATCTCATGACGAGGCCCTGACCCACCCAGCTTTTGGGCCCACCCAGGCTGTTTACAGTGATTTTTCCATATGAATGGCTTATTCTGGCCTATGCTTCAGATTTTCCTATGTTCTCTCACATAAGCAACTTCTGGCTTTAGCAAGCCCCTATACCTCTTGTACCCCCATACCTCTTGCTAAGTTGCCCCAGGCCTGGCACTATCAGTGTCTAGCCTTGGTTCACAGCTTGGCCTCCCCGGGGCACCTTGAAGCCCAGCACAAGCAGCAGCCATCTGTACATCACTTTGTAGCCACTGTTGTATGATCTCAGACAGAACAGTCAGTGGTTGACCTTGGCTGTGCCAATAGCAGTCAAGGCTCTACTATAAGTAGAGGGTGTACACAGCCCACATGACTTGGGCACACTTTGAGTAGCTAGGGTAGTAGGGGAGGCTATGCCACTTGACTCTATAGGACACCTACTACATTATGCTGCTCTACCAAATCTGGGAGACATAGCAGCTCTACCTAAAACACAGAAACAAACACAGGGAGGCTGCCACAATGAGGAGACAAAGAAACATGACCCAAATGAAAGAACAGATCAAAACTCCAGAAAAAGAACTAAACACAATGGAGACAAGCATCTACTAGATGCAGAGTTCGAAACAATGGTTATAAGGAAGCTCAAGGAATTTAGTGAGGACCTCAGCGACATAAAAAAGATCCAGTCAGAAATGAAGGATACAGTAATTGAAATAAAGAACTATTTATAGGGAAACAACAGTAGAGTGGATGAAGCCAAGAATCAAATCAGCGATTTAGAATAGAAAGAAGAAAAAATAAAACAAAAACCCAAAACCCAATCAGAACAGCAAGAAAAAAAATAGAAAAAATGAGGATAGTGTAGGAGCTTCTGGGATAAGTATACCAAAAGTCACATCATGGTGGGTGCCAGAAGGAGAAGAGAACAAGAAATTGGAAATCTATTTGAAAAAATAATGACAGAACACTTCCCTAACTTGGTAAAGGAAATAGACAAGTTCAGGAAACACAGAAGAGTCCCAACCAAGATGAACCCAAACAAGAGTCCCAAACAAGATGAACCCTCTCCAAAACACATCAATTAAAATGCCAAAGGTTAAAGGCAAAGAATCTTAAAAGCAACAAGAGAAAAGCAGTTACCTACAAGGTAGCTCCTATAAGACTGTCAGCTGATTTCTCAGCAGAAACTTTGTAGGCTGGAAGGGATTTGTAAGGCAAATTTAAAGTGATGAAAAGTAAGGGCCTACAACCAAGATTACCAGCAAAGCTATTCTTTAGAATCAAAGGAGAAAGAGCTTTCCAGGCAAGAAAAAGCTAAAGGTGTTCATCACCACCGTACCAGTATTATATGAAATGTTAAAAGGTCTTAGAGAAGATCAAACATATGAATAATAAAATGGCAATCAATATATATCTATCAACAATTGATTCTAAAAATAAAAACTGCAGAACAGAAACATAATCATAGATACAGAGAATGTTTTGATGGTTGCCAGATGGGAGGGAGATTTGGGGGGTGGGTGAAAATGGGGAAGAGATTAAGAAGTACAAATTGGTAGTTACAGAATAGTCATGGGGATGTAAAGTACAGCATAAGGAATACAGTAGCCAGAGAACATATATGCATGACCTGTGGACATGGACAACATGTGGTGATTGCCTGAGGAGGGGCGGCTGGGTAGTGGAGAGCAAAAGGGGAAAAGTTGGGACAATTTTAACAGCCTAAACAATAAAATATAATGTGAAAAAATTAGCTGGGTAAATAAGTTTATGAATATCAAGCTTATATTCATGTTCATATTATAAGAAGATACAGGAATATTGTGTCTTGTAGCTTACTACCCCAAGTAGGGTCAAATGTTCTTATTAATTGTTATATACTGCTTGTTAATGATTGGTATAATATATAAAAAGCTCACACTCTCTTTTCTTTCCTGTTGGCAAATACTACATCGAATTTTAGTTGTAATTCAGAATCTGAAGAATCTGGACAGCCCATTTACCACAAAAGGAAAATTTTAGTTAAGAAAGCCTCATCTCTAGCACCTTAGAAGCCCACCTGTGCTTGTTTCTCATCCCAACACTACCCAGCTGCCTTCATTTCACCATCACCTACCACCAAACACTATCTTGACTTTTTACTGAATGTACTAGTTTTGTTTTGAACTTTATATAAATGTAATCATATAGTATGAACTCTTTTGTGTGGTTTCTTTGACTTTACATTATGTTTGTGAGGTTTCCCTATGTTCTTGTATTTAGTTGTAGTTCATTTTACTCTCTTTGGTAATATTTTATTCTATGAATATTATTCCACAGTTTATTCTTTTGCTGTTGATGAACATTTACATTATTTTTCACCTATTGATTTTTAGTAGTAGTTCAGTAGTAGTAGATTCTCAGTAGTAGTTCAGTATTTTATTGCTGGTAGTTTTACATATAGTAGTTCTTCTGTTTTATTATTATTTTCAAAATAATAATTCTCACATGATTATTATAAAGATGAAATAATGATTTGGAAAACATTTTGCATAGAGAAGGCATTTGACAAATACTTGTTTCTTTCCCTTTACATAAGAACCTTTCAAATCTTTGGAGCTTGGATAATTCACCTACAGTCTTAAATTCTTGGTCGTCAACTTTTTGCATTTGGACTAACTTCCAGATATTCTTATCATCCTGATTATTTTTTCCTGGGTTTATTTAAGTGTATCTCTGTGTCTTCTACCCTTGAAATGAACACGAGAATCCAAACATTGTTGAGCCAGTGTATACTTACATGGCTCTCTTCTTTTAAAAATCCTCACACAGTCATTCTACCAGTGTTGCCCAAGATTGTATACACTTGTCAGCCATGTCAAATCAATGTCTCTTTTATATAGAAGATTACAGCAGGGGTGTCAAATGCATTTTCACCGGGGTCCACATCAGCCTTGTGGTTGCCTTCAAAGGGCTGAATGTAATTTTAACTCCTTAACAATTAAGGAGAAGTTACATTTATACAGTCCTAAAGTTATTTCAGCCCTTTGAAGGTAATTGTGAGGCTGATGTGGCCCCTGTGAAAATGAGTTTAACATCCCTGGACTACAGATAACAAATATTTGAATTCCATTTTTGTAAGTATTGCTCTTTTGTCAGGCTTTTCCCATCTTGTTCTTACATAATTAAGTTATTTAAGCCTCAGTGTAGGAATTCTAACTTATCTTATGTCTCAGAATCTTTATGATTGATATATAATCTGCTAGCTTTTCAGGTGTAAATTAGATACTAAGCCTTCTAGGTTCATATCTAAGCCTCTGATAATGGGTTAACCAATAATAGAGAACCCCATACTTCACTGCAGACTTTTTCCTTCTTGGTTTTAATTAATCTGTTGATTAGTACTGTTAGTGGTTGCTCTAGTTGATAGTATTTTGCTTTTAGTCTGCCCTTAACATTTGTATGTTTGTTAAACAAATATTTATTATCAATAATTTACTGTTTATTGTGTGCCAGGTACTTTTCCAAGAACTACACATTTATTATTTCATTTAAGCTTTCAGACAACACTGCAAGGAAGGTATTATTGCCATTTCCATTTTACACACAGCGAAGTGGGCTTAGAGAGCTTGATACTTTCCAAAGTACATGACTAGTTGGAGGTAGACCTGAGATTTTAATTCAGGTCCGTCAGCTACTTTAAGCCCATATCCTTAATCAATACTGTATATTGCTTTCTATGTACCAGGCTTTAGGAATAGTGTAGTGAATAAGTAAACAAAATAGATAACGTCTTTGCCTTCTCAAAGCTTACTGTATAGGGAGAGAGAGAAAAACAAGCTATTATGTATTATGATAAATGCTGTGAAGGTGGAGTACTATGGAGGGCTGTGATGGCACAGAAGCAAAACTAAGTTTAGGGAGTGGAGGGTTAAGGGAAGATTTCCTAGAGCATTCATTGTATTAACTAAGTTAAGCTAGATGAAGCCAGAAGGGTGATGGTAGAAAGTATCTATTATGGGCTTTAATTCTCTCATAACAAGATTGATTTTCCATTTGATCATTCACTGTGATAAATGTGGCTAGTACTAATAACTACTCTTTATTGAACTTGTGCTACATGCTAAGCCTTCTACAGTATTTTCACATCAGTTCTGCAAAGTTTGTTAGCTATATTTGTACAAAGTGAGACTAAGAGAAGTTAAGTAATTTGCCTAAAGTCTTATAGTTACGAAATGAACCTGGACTTACAAACAGGTTTTCTTCAGATTTAAAAGGCTTCTGAAAGAAAGTTTTTTACTACTAGGCCAGGCACCATCTAATCTAAGCAAAGTATGGTTCTAGCTCTTTTTAGGCCCTCTACTCTTAGCAGTAGGTATATCCCTTCCATGTTCTAATTCAAATATGTATTTTTAAAGAAGATAATGTTTTTACTGTTCTTAATGGGGTGACTTTTTCCTTCCTTTCCAATAGCTTCAGCCATTTTTTTCCTCTGATCTTTCTAGTACTATACTTTCAAGTAGGTGCCTACTCCAGTTGGTTATCCTTGTTGTCAGGCATTATAAGCCTATTAGAAAGTTTTCTATGTTAACTGAACACTAGTTTTAAAACAGATATGAGTCTTAAAGGCTTAATCCTTTAACTGTCTTGCTTTTAAGAGTATAGGAACTAAAAAGATTTTGAGATTTAGAAATTTGTCACTAACTGGCAGCTTCTGTGACTTAGTTTGTGCTTAACCAATCCATTATGAATACTGATTGTTCAAAAAAATATTTCATAGAGTGATTTTAAAATTTTGTTTAAAATAATAATTATGGGGCAGTGGAGAGACACCTGGGGGAAACATTTGGACAACTGTGATAGAACAATTTTAAAAAAGGATATGTTGCTAGAAAAATAAATAAAAGGTTATTAAAATAGCTATTTTAATAACTGCATTGTTCATTAAGTTTAAAATGTTATTAAATAATAAAACTGAGTAATTTTCCCCAAGTAATCATTTGAGACAGTATGGTTATTGTCTACTCTCCCTATCCTCATCTTTTTTTTAAATAGATGCTGATAATTCAGGTGGAATTTGAAAAAAGGCAAAAAGATCTGAGGAAAAACTCAGGATTTTAGTTAATTGGTCATGATTTTAGTTAAGAAAGGTCTTTCTGTTTCTTTTCTAAGAGGCAACATATTGTGCCTTTATTTGTTGGAGCCACTGGACACTAGGTGGTGCTTTTTGCATTCTTCATAGCGTACATAAAACAACTTTCCTCTGGTTGACTGTCACATATATTGGCTATAATATTTAGCAAATTAAAATTTTATTGGCAAAGTTTAATGTAGGAAATCAGAATTAATATGTATCTTCTTATTGAGGTATACAGATAACTGTTCAAAGAGGAAAGGGTTCATTACTGAATTCGTTGGTACCTACTGAGCTTTAGCATAGTCTACTTCCCTCCCTCTCACCATCCTTAGGCTGTGGAGTCAAGTGGTTGGTTGCAGCTGCTCACAGTTAGGTGCTCACATTATTTGAGCTCCTTCATAGATGTAGAACCTCTGTGGTTCTACATCTCAAGGCTTATAGTTCTCAGTTTTAAGCATTATATTTTTCATTAGGTGCTTACCTCAGTGCTCTAGCTGAAATTGTCTTCTAGATTCTCTAAGGTCCCAACAAAAATGGCTTTATTGATAAGGTTTCCTTTCCCTCCCCCTCTGTTTCCCATCTTTAAGTAGGGCCATATTTAGTTTCAGTAATTTTAAGCCTGCATGATGTGTACATCTTTTATATTTTTTTATTTTTCACTTACCATCAACATAAAATATATTAGTTTCAGCTGTACAACATAGTAAGTAGGCATTTATATAACTTATGAAGTGATTACCTCGATAAATCTAGTACCCATCTGACACCATACATAGTTACTGTAATATTATTGACTATATTTCCTGTGCTGTACTTTACATCCCTGTGAATGTTTTTATAACTGGCAATTTGTACATCTTAATCCCTTCACTTTTTCACCAATTTCACCAATTCTCCACCCATTTGGCAGTCATTGATTTTCTTCTCTGTATCTGTGTATTTGTTTCTGTTTTGTTTATTTTGTGTTTTAGATTCCACATATAAGTGAAATAAATCATATGGTATATGTCTTTCTCTGTTTGACATATTTCACTTAGCATAATACCCTTTCAGTCACAATGTGCATATATTAAATTCTCTCATGTTTTTAAAAGAAGGAGTATAGTTTTCTCCTCTGTGGTGGTAAAGTGCTTAAAAAGCCATACAATTAATGTTTTCTTTAATCAGTTTATATTATCCATGAAACCAAAATACTCTTAGGATCCAAGAGGCTAACCTAATACGTTTTTGTGGATAATAAGGTGGCTTTGCATGATTGTTGATTGACTCTAAGCTGATTAGGGACTGCTAATACTTGGTTAAGAAACAGGTTTATCCCTTGGTTTCCTACTGAATCTTAGTCTCTGTTCTATCTTAAATCAAGGGATAGTACCCATCTCTTTGGAAAAGTTATTTTCTCTGACAGACTGACTGCCCCTTAAGGAATGCAGTGCATTATTTGAGGGAGATTGAGGCATTCACCTTGCTAGCCATGATCAAACCTCATAGGGGTTACCTTTATAATTTTAGGACATTTAGAAGTCTGATGGGGATTTGTATTTTTTCCCAAGTGATTAAAGTGGCAGTTGTATATTTAGAATTGGCTTAATTTTGTTATAAAGATGAATTGATATTAAAGATTGGCATTTACTTTTTTAAATTAGGTAATAAAATAGACTTGGAAAAGGAGAGACATGTTTCCATTCAAGAAGCAGAATTGTAAGTGTTATCCCTGCCACCCTCCCATTACTCCCCTGCCCCCTGCCCGTTGAACAGTCACTCCACAGTAGAAGTCTTTCTCTTTGCTCAGTGTGCCTTACTGTGGGGGTATTACTCAGATGTCTTAATATAGCTGTTGAACTCAGTGAAGTATATTAACATCGGTAATTTCTAGACTTTTGGCCATATTTAAAAATAATCCACTCTCACTTCTCTTTTTGATTTCAGTAAAAAATATAGAGTGATGCAGAAGAAAACTATCATGATCAAATAGTCAGTGTATCACAAAAACTTTAAAAATATTTGGGTTCCAAAATAACTTACAAAAACTTTAAGTCTTGTTAACTTGTGCTCATTTAAAATTTGGTTTAATGTATAGAGGTATTAAGTGGCTATATAATTTTAACTTTATTAACAATGGGTTAATTAGTAATAAATTACTAAATTTGCTACTGTGAAAAGTTCAAAGAGCACTTATGACAAAAACATGAAACAAATTTTTTTACATTGATCACTGATTTTTTTTGTTTTTTAAGGTATGCAGAATCTGTAGGAGCAAAACATTATCATACATCAGCCAAGCAGAATAAAGGAATTGAGGAACTGTTTCTTGACCTTTGTAAAAGTAGGTATATTCAGATTTAGTATATTTAGAAATGGCTCTTTTAAAAAAATATTGGTAGTATTTCTAAAGTGATGTTTTACATTTTCCGTTAATGATCATATTGATGATTTGTCACATTTACCACTACTGTTATTTACTTAATGTTTTTTCTTTAACTCATTTCTTGTAAATATCTACTTATAAATACCTATTTTAACCCTATTTCAAGCAGTAATTAATGGCTATGAAATTTTATGCATGTGATGTGTGCTAAATGCATATTAAAATGTATAACTATTAACAGTAAAAATGGAGAGGGAATATACAGATTAAAACAGACTTGAGAGAGGTAACAACTGGCTGCAGTGGGTGGACCTTATTTGAATCCTGATTTGACCAAGTAATGAAAAAACATTTGTGAAACAGTTGGGACTGTATGAACATTCACTGGATATTTGATGACATTCAGTAATTGTAGGGACTGTGGTAGGGTGAAATGGATAAAGGGGGTCACATATATGTAAGCAATGGAAACTAGGCTTTTGGTGGTGAGCACGCAATAGAGTATATATTGAATTATAATGTTGTACTCCTAAAGTTTATATAATGTTATTATATAATGGTACCTCAATTTAAAAAATAAAATTTAAAAAATATTTTATTGTAAAATTTTTAGGTGTGATTATAGTATTGTGGTTACACTTTAAGAAAAGAGTTTTTTTAAAAATATATTTTATTATGCTCTTACAGTTGTCCCATTTCCCCCTTCACTCCCCTCCACCCTGTACACCCTCTCCCACCCACTTCCTTCCCTTTAGTTCATGTCCATGTGTCATAATTATAAGTTCTTTAGTTTCTACATTTCTCATACTATTCTTACCCTCCCCGGTCTATTTTCTACCTACAATCTATGCTACTTATTCTCTGTACCTTTTCCCCCTCTCCTCCCACTCCCCTGTTGCTAACCCTCCATGTGATCTCCATTTCTGTGGTTCTGCTCCTGTTCTAGTTGTTTGCTTAGTTTCTTTTGGTTTTGCTTTAGGTGTGGTTGTTCATAATTGTGAGTTTGCTGTCATTTTACTATACATGTTTTTTATCTTCTTTTTCTTAGATAAGTCCCTTTAACATTTCATAAAATAAGGGCTTGGTGATGATGAACTCCTTCAATTTGACCTTATCTGAAAAGCACTTTATCTGCCCTTCCATTCTAAATGAAAGCTTTGCTGGATAGAGCAATCTGGGATGTAGGTCCTTGCCTTTCATAACTTGGAATACTTCTTTCCCAGCCCCTTCTTGCCTGCAAGGTCTCTTTTGAGAAATCAGCTGACAGTCTGATGGGAAGTCCTTTGTAGGTTACTGTCTCCTTATCTCTTGCTGCTTCTAGGATTCTCTTCTTCATTTTTACCTTGGCTAATGTAATTATGATGTGCCTTAGTGTGTTTCTTCTTGGGTCCAACTTCTTTGGGGCTCTCTGAGCTTCCTGGACTTTCTGGAAGTCTATTTTTTTTTGCCAGAATGGGAAGTTCTCCTTTATTATTTGTTCAAATACGTGTTCAATCTGTTGCTTTATCTCTTCCCCTTCTGGTACCCCTACAATTTGGATGTTGGAACGTTTAAAGATGTCCTGGAGGTTCCTAAGCTTCTCCTCGTTTTTTTGAATTCTTATTTCTCCATTCTTTCCTGTTTGGTTGTTTCTTTCTTCCTTCTGGTCCACTCTATTGTTTTGAGGCCCAGTTTCCTTCCCATCACTATTGGTTCCCTGTGCATTTTCCTTCATTTCTTTTATGGTAACCTGCATTTTTTCATCTAATTTGTGCCCAAAATCAACCAATTCTGTGAGCTTCCTGATCACCAGTGGTTTGAACTGTGCATCTGATAGGTTAGCTATCTCTTGGTTGCTCAAAAGGATGAGTTCTGGGGCACTGATTTGTTCTTCTATTTGAGCCCTCTCTCTCTCTCTCTCTCTCTCTCTTTTTGTCTGGTTGCTCCTGTTATGGTGAGGGGCAGAGCCTTAGGTGTTTACCAGGGCTGGGCACCCCAGTTGCTAGATTGTGACGTTGTATGTGGGGGCGGGGTCGAGAGGGAACAATGGAGGTAGCTGCGTTCTCTGTGAAACCTCAGTCCCTTCCCTGGAATCCTGGGTTGTGCGCTCTGCCCTGCTCCATAATCGCTGCCTCACTGGGTCTGCCAGCTGCCGCTTGTGTACTCAGGGTCCACCCCCTGTGATCTTGCATGCCCCAGAGACAAGAGTTTCTACCTTCTACAGATCATTAGAATAATTTTATGTGTATGGAGTTTTATTCAAAATAATGGTAATGATACTTGCCAGGTATGGATGAAATTATGTGATGAACATAATGATTTTCATTATGCTATTTTTTTCTACTTTTATATATGTTTGAAATTTCCCATATTAAAAAGTTGTTTAAAGATTTTATTTATTTTATTTTTAGAGAGAGGGGAAGGAGAAAGATGGGGAGAGAAACATCAATGTGTGGTTGCCTCTCATGTGGCTCCCACTAGGGACCTGGCCTGCAACCCAGGCCTGTGCCCTGACTGGCAATTGAATGGGTGACCCTCTGGTTCACAGCAGCCAGGGCAGAAAATGATTGTGCATATACAACCTGAAAGTTATTTCTCATATCACCAGGAAAATACATACCATACTTAGGAAAATCAAAGTCTATGGAATAATGGATTGAAATGATTTCGTCAAATTATATTCCTTGAATTTATGGACATCAGGCTTTTAAGAATTGATGAAACTGGTTTTTCTCTCAAGAAGAATGCACATGTATACAACTTTGGAATAAATTTCAGTTCTATGAAAACCTAAAAGTTGTTCATAATTGTTCTAGAGTAATTTTCTAAATGAGGTCCCCTGATCAGCAGCATCAGCATCACTTATGACCCTACCCCAAACCTGCTGAATCAAAGTCTCAGGAGATGGTTCCCAGAATGTGTGTTTTAACAATCCCTCCATATGATTCTGATGCACACTAAAATTTGAGAAGCACTGCTGTACATACTAATCACTTTGGGACCTTGTTAAAATAGGTCTGATGTGGGCCTGAGCTTCTCATTCTAACCCAAGTGGTGATGGTGCTGGTCCTTTCTGAGACCATACTTTTAAGTACCAAGGCTCTTGATCTGGCTTATAAATGTTTCAGTCACATGTCTTTATTTAAAAATTTGAATATTCCCCATATGTTTATTTAAAAATAAAGAACACCTGGCTGGTGTAGCTCAGTGGATTGAGCATGGGCTGCAAACCAAAGTGTTGCAAGTTCGATTCCCAGTCAGGGTACATGCCTGGGTTGCAGGCCATGACCCCCCAGCAACTGCACATTGATGTTTCTCTCTCTCTCTCTGTCTCCCTCCCTTCCCTCTCTAAAAATAAGTAAATAAAAATCTTTAAAAAAAATAAAAATAAAGAACAAATGGTGGAAAGAAAGGGAAGGGACTAGTCAAAGAACATGTATGAATGACCCATGGACATGGACAACAGTGTGGGGATTGACTGGGAGCGGGGGCTTGGGCTGGGTGGAGGAGGGTGAAGGTGGAAAAATTGGGACAACTGTAATAGAACAGCAATAAAAAATAAAATAAAGAACATATAAATACTAATACATTTTATACATTGTAAAGCACATGAAAATAGAAAATTTTAAAACAAAGTAGAAGTTAGAATTTTTAAGAGTAGCCTCTGGACCTGAGTTGAAGAACCTTGTTCTATTTTGAGGAGTCCTTCTTTTGTTTTCTCACCTTTTCAAATATGTATTTTGCAATTATTTACTCACAGTCTGTGTACTATATTTTCATTTTTCCTAACTGTGTCTCGCAAAGAGCAGAAGTTCTAAAATATTTATTTATTTATTTATTTATTTATTTATTTATTTATTTATATCCTTACCTGAGGACATACTCATTGATTTTAGGGAGCAGAGAAGGGAGGAAGACGGAGACAGAGAGGGAGAGAAACATTGATGCAAAGAGAAATATTGATTGGTTGCCTGTTATAAGCACCCTGACTGGGGACTGAACCCACAACCTAGGCATGTGCTCTGACCGGGAATCAAACCTGTGACCCTCAGGTTTATGGGATGAGACTCCAACCAACTGAGCCATACTGGCCAGGGCAGAAGTTCTAAATTTTAATGAGATCTGATTTACTAGTTTTTCTTACGAGTTTTTGGGGGGTCTTATATGAGAAATCTTTGCTCAAAGTGACAAAGATTTTTTTGTAGAGATTTCACCCTGTTTTCTTCTAGAAATTTTGTTTTACATATAAGTCTACAATTCATTTTTTGTTAATTTTTGCGTATAGTAAGAAATATAAATTGAGGTTTATTTTTGTACATGTAAATGTTTAGTTCTGGTACTGTTTCTTGAAAAGATTACCCTTTATTAAATAATCTTGGTACATATTTCAAAACTCAAGTGACCACATATATGGGGTCTGTATCTAGACTCTTTCACTGATCTCTGTTTCTTCTTTCACCAATATGTGTCTTCATTAGAGTAACTGTCCACATATATGGGGTTTATGTCTAGACTCTGTTTCACTGATCTCTGTATTTCTCCTTTCACCAATATCTGTCTTCATTAGATATAGTAACTCTCTACTGCATCTTTAAGTCAGATAGTGTGAATTCTCCAGCTTTATTGTTCCTCATGAAAATTCTTTTATTTCAAATATGCATTACTAGTTGAAAAATAAATCTTGTGCCCTAAATATCACTTGTACTTAGAACAATTTAGACTTTGACACATTTCTAAGTATATTTGGAAAATTTTAAGGACTATACTTGTATACAGTCATTTGTTCAAGGCAGAAAATTTTCTCTGTTGATGTCATCATGGCCATTATACATCTGGACAAATAAACTTGCTAAACTTACAGTAGAAGCTATTTAGTGAACTGACAAAATGTTTATTATATTTAGTTTCTTTGTTGGTTTAAAGTCAGAAATGGCTGTCATGGTGGTATACTGAAGGTCCAGAAAGAGAAAATTCAAAGATTGTTGTCCTAAATAATTTCTGCTTTCTTCCTCTCTTAGGGATGATAGAAACAGCACAAGTGGATGAGAGGGCAAAAGGCAATGGCTCCAGTCAACCAGGAGCTGCAAGGCGAGGTGTACAGATTATTGATGATGAACCTCAAGTCCAGAGCGGTGGTGGAGGGTGCTGTTCTTCTGGATAACTCTTCACACCTAAGAAATTAAAACAAACTGTGGATCATTGCCCTCAACATGAAGACTGCCATATTCCAAGTCACGTTATTTTACCAATGGAATAATAGAATTAACAGTATTTTAAATTACGTTTATAACACTGCAGAGACCTTAAGTGCTAAACTTAGTGGAGTTTGTGACCAGAGAATTGGCATTTTCTACAAATGTTAACAAAGCAATTACCAATGGCCTTTTTACATATTCTTTTCTTTAATAAGGATTAATATGCATGTAGAAAAGACCTACTTAAAGGCTTCATTTATATTCTTTTAAATCAAATCTTTATTTAATAACTTATATATGTTGTTGGAATGGTATACATTTTGCAGCCCTTTGTATTTTGTGGTAGTTTTGAATTGTATCACTTCTAAACAGCAAACTGTTTTTGTTTTCGTTTTGTTTTTTTTAATTAGCAGATACCTGAAGTTCTATTTTTGCAGGGTTTGCACAAGCCCCTAACTGTCTACTACTTTGGTATAATCTATATACATCCTGTATGCTGAGCTGGTAAAATACATTGTACATTACATATTAAATATTTTATCTGCTTTTACAAGCGCAAGGTGCAAAAATATATACAGTAGTCTCATTGATGACTGTAAAGTGATTAACATTTGATGATAATGCCTAAGCTTTTTGACTCTGATATATAAAGATCATAGCTCCCTTCACTTTTGTCTTAATTTGAAAGTGGCGTGTTTAAATTTTCACATATACTTTACTTGAATTATTGCTGTTGTCACGATTTTGCCTCTGTAAGTACATCTGATGATTGAACAGCAGCATTTGCCTTTTGGTTTGGGTTGGTATTTTTGTTTTGTTTTGTTCTTCTAATTATAAAAGAGGTGACTTCTGCCAATTTTGCTTTAGAATGGTTATCTCAGTAGTATTTGAGTGGAGCATGCTGAGTTTCACTTCTTCAATGGCTTTAGTTTCTCTTAGGCTTTATAGGAGATGGGTTCACTGGTGTGAGAAGAGAGGAGGTCCCAGATAGAAGCCACTCACCAAGACTCATTCATGCAGCATGTTAGTGGTAGTTTATGCTCCTCAGGCAGCACTTTTAGATCCTTTGAGAGCAAGTTGTATTCGTTCAGTGCTTACCAGAGATGAACACAGAAAGCTATGTTTAATTTTATAAGAGCTGTTTGGAGTTTCTGTGAAGGGAAACATTTCATTTAATGCAGTTGCAGCGAACACTGGAAAGATTTATTATAAAATTATATTCTTATATACTTCGTAAATTAGTCTCATTAGATTTTTTTTTCCTTAAGCATAGGACTGAACTTAAATTTGTTCATTTTAGTAGAATCAGGCACAGCTTACAGAAGAAACACAAATTGTAGAAATTAACATAAATTGTTCTTGTTTTAATATATATATTTTTCCATTTCTGTCATGCTTGGAAAACTAGTAAATGTATGTCTAAGATAAAATGTAATGGTCCCTGGATTTACTTCTTATAAGAAGCAATAGTATGCAATAAAGTTGTTAGCATGAGCAGTTACGAGGATATAAAGAGGTTATAGTTACTAGAGAATTACTACCATATTTTAAGTTAACAAGCTTAAACTTTCCCAAATGAGTTAAAAATTGAATGAATTGACACTTTAATGTTATGATGTTAGAATTTTAACTTAGCATAAGAGTTCTATGAGCCCTCGGTTTACCATTTTAATTATTGTCCTTGCCAAACTAAATACACTGACCTCTGTGTGTGTTTTTGGGATACTGGGGTGGGAAAGTCAGGGAAAGAAGCTAAAATTGTCTTTTATGGGATAACTGTACTCCGTGTAGTTTCTGGGTTTCCTGTGAAATAAGTGTTTATGCAGGGGGTTGGGGAAGGTGGGGAATCATGAGGACAATAGAAGAAAATTGTTTTGGCCGCCTTTCAAAGGTAGTAAAAAAAGCCTTGCCATTTCTACTGTTGTAGATGGGAAATAAGTTCTTTTCCATTGGAGTGAAATAGGTTTTCTAACAGAGAGATGAAATTGAGCTTTATTCCAAAAAAATAAAGCCTAATAATTGGAGAACTGTATTCTGAATTTGGACACTAAAGTCCAAATAGGAACCTGTGTTCCGGAGTTGCCACATAATTATTGGTGGGCTATAACCACTTTCCTGCTGGGGTTTTTTTTTTTTTTCCTTCCTTTCTTGGTTTCTATGTATCTTTCTTAACCTCAAGCATTTTATTAATTTTTTATCCTGTAATTAAATTCAATAGCAACAGTAGATAATATAGTATACCTGTCTTTGCTCTGAAGACCCCCCTAAAAGTCTTTAGGTAACAATAGGGTGAAATGGTAATGAAAGACTGATCAATTATAGTATGTTTCCAAAGGAGAGGTAAAGAGATGTTAGACTGAGGATGAGGAAGTTCTTCTGATACTTTCTCCATATCTGATATATCTTTTATGTTCCTGTCCTTGTAATTGTGCTATTAGGAAGAAGACACAAACCACCTACCATGTTATGTATTAAAAGTAATAGGTAGGTAGAATCAATGTATTTTTCAAATGGTAAGTGTATATACTTAGTATATTTAAAAATTGGTTTAGGATAGTCATTAAAAATACCTGAATATTATGTTAAAAGTATATAATCTTTTCTGTAATGCTAATGGCTATCCTGCACCTTGTTTTGCTAGGTGATTACAGAAGAAGATTATTGTGGGGTTTTTTTTTGTTTTTAGAAGATTATTGTTTTTAAAAATGTATATTACAACAATTTTGGGGTAAACAGTAATCTGAAAAGAAAAAAGCATCATGTTATTGGATTAAATAAGAGTGTTTGAGTTTGTTTTGTTCTAGGGATGTCTCCTGAAAATACCCTAGATCTATGTCTGTTAGAGCTAATTTAAAATCTTTTTTTATGTTAGCCATGTATTACTTCTTAGTGATAACTTTTAATTCATTAAGAAAAATGAATCATATTCATTTTTAGATTCTTAGTAAGAAAATATAAAATTTGGGAACTAGGGAAGGGATAGTGAAGAGTAGAATGGAAGTTAAGTAGATTTGAAACTGTAACCTGACAATTTTTAAAATAATTTTGAAAAATATGTTACTTTTATCGCATAGTTCCTAAATAAGTCAAGCTATGCATCATGCCAGACTATTCGGAGATTTAAAAAATGAATTGTGATGCTGATTATTTCTTTTAATTCATAGTTTGTGATTATCTGTATTATAAATGCTACCAAGAGTCTAGATCATTGTACTTACTCCAGATAATACAGTTTTCCCTTATACTTACCACTTATTTTCAGAAGTGGTTTGATACATGCCTTTAACTGTTCAAATTTATCTTTTAACTTGTTTGCCGTTACAGTTTTCATAGGTCCTTTATAGATACAATGTGATAAAGAAGGAATACGTAATTGGAGACCGTTTAAGATGTTGGGGTCTTCTACACAAGAGTGTAGAAGTAGTGACCAGCCGTAGCCTCACAATAATGTCTAAAGATTTACAGACTGCATGAATCCTTCAGTATTGTTTTCTAAATGACAAAATGCATTACCTACACTTTAATAATTAAAAGCTGGAATTCATTGAACATACACATTTATTTGATTTGATAATAGGCATTGATTCTAGTATGTTGCTGTTCTGTAGTTTTAATCAACTAAAACAGAGTAATGTATTTGGTTGTTGGCCAAAATTCATGCTACACATAGGTCTTACTTTGATGGCTTTTCCTTTTTCAAGAAAATAATTTCTAAATACTCCTGAGAGTTTTCAATATCAAGCAAAAATGATTCACTTCTAAACAAGTATCACTTTACTTTATCTGGGATTTATATATTATCTCTTTTCTGAAGAGCTGGGTGTACTTTTGAGTGTTAACTTTTCTACTGTAACAACATCTCTGCGGTAGATAAAAGAGCGTCACAAGTTATTGTACATTGTAAACCCAGTAAGAAAGCCTCTTGCCCTCTTCAGAAGCCTGCACATATGTCCAAATGCATCACATTAAAGCCAAAAGATGGGCTTGCCTACTTAAACGAACTTTATTCCCATTGTATCAGTTCTTACCTTTATTTTAATACTTCCTGGCAGCTGTGTCATCTCTTCATTATCAAATACTCAAGAAAAAGCTAATATGATTTCCTTAAATTTGAATTTTTGTGGAGCAATGAGAGAAAGCTTAGGGATAGCAGATATGAAGTATGATAATGTTGAAAACTAGACAACGGTGGTATTCGCTAAACTGTATTTTGCAGTGAGCTATTTTAAGGAAACGATATGTGACTTCCTAGAACTGTAAAGTTCTTCATTTTGTATTTAATTATCTGAGTAAGAATGTATTCTAGGAAAGGGAATAAAAATACAGGTATGGTAAATATGCCCTTGAGGACCCCTCCCAAGTGATAGCTCTCGGTCTCTAATACGTACTCTTCAGTTAACTTTTTGCTGTGCATTTATATACATTTTTACCTGTAGAAAGGCATAGTATTGTGGGTTTTAAATTTTTACATGAAGTGTTCTTACTATGCATATGTTTTGCAACTTTTGCTTTTTTCTCATACCAACCCACCTAGGAGCTCTTACGTCTGTATTACAGACTTTCATTTTCTCCCACATTTCTGTGGGCATGTTTTGCCTTTTTTAATAACCTCTGACTGCCCATGAAACCTCCCATAAGATATCTGGTCAGTTTAATGGACTTCATTTGAATCATAAAATTTTAAGGCAAACCAGTGCTTGCTTAGAATCAGAGTCTCCCTACGCGTGTGAATCAGGAAATTAAAAAGGTACCTGCTTACAATACATTTGAAGTACATGACTTCTGGGCTACTGTTGACTGATTAATATATAAAATTCAGGAGTTAACTTTAACAGATTATTTATTTAGAATAGGTTTTTATTTGAAGGAAGAAGGGGGAAAGTATGGTATAAACTAAAACAAGTCTTGATTCAGCTTGGAGTAGTTAAGTCATGCAAGGCTTCATGCTACCAAAAATTTAAATTTCCATTTTATCTGTACCTTTAATACAGAATAAAAAATGAAAGTTCCTTTTCAGCTCTTCTTTCCCCACCATCCTACGTATCTCTTTAGAGGTAACCATTGTTAACAATTAAGGTGTGTTTGTCTCTGTTATATAAAAATGTTTTTGTTTATGTCTGACCTTTGTGTTTCACTCCCTGAAAGCCAACTTTTACCCTACGTCAAATTCCATCAAGAACAAACCAGCGTCCCACTTGAAAGCAAGTAAAAATAGTGGTGACAGTTCAAGAACTAGAAGTGAACTGACTCTCAAGATGTTTTGTGTTCATCATAAATTAATCTTAAGGAGTAACACATTCTGGCAAACTCACACCGTTACTGGTTTCTATCCCTTATAGGAAAAGGGCTGAGAAAGGACTGCAAGTGAAGCTTCCTAATGCCCATGTAATTTTGGGTTGGGCTCATTCTCGGCATCCTTTCTTACTTGGCATTACTGTGTCCCCAACACTCACTTTAGGTATTTCTCTGCACTGTCAAGGCAGTACCTTAGCATGTTAGTGCCATGACAGAAAGTTAACCATGTTCTCCAGAACAAAACTTTTATTCATATTTGACTTTTAATGAAAACAGCAATTGCACAGCTCCATGATTTTGTTAATAATTTCTGGATGGTCTTTCAAAAAACAACACATTCTGGTTTTCATGCCTGTTCTATCAGTTTCATCCAGTGCCTGCTGTGTGCCCAGTGCCCTTTATAGTTAGAGATTAAAATTGGAGAGCCATTGCTCATAGTCCAGGATTTGAGTAGTTTATCTGTGGGTATGAGGTCAACTAATACATGTTCACATTCAGTATTTGATCAGATACATGCCAGTGAGACTTGGGGTAATTAGGATGACAGTTCAAGTTGATAATGAAAGTTGAGGTAAAGCTGGACAGATGATTTTGAGCCTTGCAAATAATTTTCCAGACAGACTAAAATAGAATAACTTGTTTTCTAGCTTCAAGGGGGCAATTAAGTGGTCCTCAGGCCCAGATTGCTCTTCCAAATTTTGTAATAATAGTGAAGAAACAAATGCCTTGTGGTTATTTAGACAGCTGATCTGTTTTTAGCCTAGGAAAAAAATGCATTTGAGAAAGCAATTGTATAGCTCTCTGTGCCTGTGACAGATGTTTTCTTCGCGTTGTCACTAGACAGTAACCCAAGAAACAATTCATTACTGTTTGGAAGAGTGTAACAGTGTAATTTGTGACTTTCTAAATATACTTTCCAATTTGGGAGTTTGGGGTCCTCTTTTTCCTACCTGAAATTGGAGACATGCCAGAAAGATAGCTTAATGAATATGAGTCTTCTGCTAATCTTTCCAGTATGGTTTAAGGATATCTTTTTAAGTACCACATATTAGTATAGGTAATACCATCTAGATCGCCTCTTGGCCTTTTAGGGCAGAAAATAGAATGAAATCATTGGCTTTTTTATAAAAGTATTCCTTGAGCTAGTTACTAAGAAGTAACTTAAATTTATCTGTATTAATTCATCTGCACTAATTCATGAAAGGTGAATAATTTCAAAGATCTAGTGACAGTTCTTCAAAATGTAAAAGCCCTGTAAAGGAAAAACAACACAGCAAGAGCAAGATGCTTTGAAAATTTTTGGCTGTGTCCGGGGTGACAAAATTATACTTTTGTCCAAAAACTATATGTAATAGAAGCTCCTCCTCCTCCCCACCCCAGAATTCCATATTGATGCATTTAAACCTGAAAATGTACTGAAGAAGTGGCATGAATAGTTTCTCCCTTCGAAGATTTTAAGGCCAACAGTGGTGGAACAAGAAAAATCACAGATGAAGGACAATTTTGGTTGAACTTGAATGAAGATGGTCAGATTCGGCATTTAATTTACTGAGTACTTCTTTTTGATATGTTGTCTTCCAGTGACATTTGATAATTCTGATTTATCAACATTTGGTTCACTGCTTTGCCAGAACTATAGGAGCACTGCTGTCTTTTGATCAAAAATTTTAAAAATTACTAACATGATGTAGAATTATTTGTCAAGTAATCACTGTGTGCCATAAAAGCACAATTCTCATAAAAGCAAACTATGGATTGTGTGGCAGGGATATGATTCATAAAAATTGAAGGAGGGCAGGAACTGGCTGGGTAGCTAAGTTGGTTAAAGCATTATTCCTATGCACCAAGGTTGCGTGTTCAATCCTTGGTTCGGGGCACATACAAGAGTCAACAAATGAATGCATAAATAAGTGGAACAACAAATCCATGTTTCCTTTCTCTAAAATCAATCATTTGAGGGGAGTTCCTTAAATGCAAAACTAAGATAAAGTGTAGTGTTGAATGAGAGCTTTATACAATCTGATAATGATTCTTATCTGTTTTTATTGATAGCAAATCCTGGGAATATGGGTGGGTGCAATTAAATAAAAATTGATATGGGATTGGGAGTATTAATAGGCAAAAATCCAAAATAAATTGTCAAAGGATCAAAGTATTTGTAGTGGTGCTAAAGAAACAAAGCAGGTCCAAGCCAAGCACTGCTTTTTGTAAAAAGGAAAAAGAGCTTGTGTTTAATAATAATGAAGTTTTGGGGATATCAGCCTAATGATGCCTTATGCTGACAGTATTTTAAAGTCAGCTTTAACATCATTAGGGAAGGTTGAGATCAGTTCTGTGACCTTTACTTACCAAGGTTAACTAATATCTTTTCCAGAGTCAACTCTCCCGTTCTCCCTCAGTTGTCTTTCTCTTTCATCAGTAAGTTACACAGATACTTCCAGCTACTTTGCACTTGTATGATGAATTCCAAATTTTTTATAGTCACAATTTTTGCTAATGCTATCATGAATTCCCCTCCTATCTTTTGGAAAACACTGGAACTTGAGCTGTTCACCATTTTTGCCCTAATGATGAAAACTGGGTAGAAGTTAGTGTCCCAAAATTCTTAGTATTTGACATTTTTAGAAAAATGTGTTAAGTTTTTAGCTTCTTCAATTTTTCATGATAATTTTGCTGTTTTGTTTTTGCTTTCTGGTTTTGCAGTGTATTTAATGGGATATTCAAAGCAAATCCTCACACCACATGAACTCAAATGAATTTTTATGCCATTTTAACATATATACCAAGAACTACTAAAATGAACCTCTGCAAGCGCCTGATGGGGCACCCCAAATGAGAAACAGTGAATGGACAGAAAAGAGAAAAAAACATGAAATTATTTTAAATCATAACCCCAGGTTGTCACTTTGATTAGTCTTGTAGACAAGTCTGTTTATCCAAATAAATAAAAAGTAATTGCACTGTTTTCATTTGAGTATCGTGGTCAGGATTCACATCCTGCTGTTACGAACTCATTTGTTAGACCTCTCAATTTCAGTTGTCTGCCTTTGTTGGTCTTTGGTAGTAAACTTAAAATGCTAGCACATTTGAAAATTTATGCCTTGTTTTTTGAGAGTCGGGAATGTGGTACATACACAGTCAGTAGATCCAAGGGGCTAAAGTGCAATGTAAGGCCAAGGAAGAATTAGTTGCTGAAGCAGTGAAAGAACCTCATTATGAGGTGTGAGACAAATGGAGTTAGCTGGGGCATAGTGTCTCGTGGCCCTGCGAGGAAGATCTACAAGTATTTATCCATGTTTCTGGGCAATTTGAGGAGCTCCATTTTGTTTGTACTTTCCTGAATTTTCATCTTATTTCACTCTAGCACACAATTGTAACTAACTTCACTTCATGGAAGCTTAGTGCGAAAGTTAGAACTTCTGTTTTACCATGCTTGTAAAAGGCCTGGAGAAGAAACATGCTTTATCAGTTGAAACTTCTAATTTGATGTGGTATTTTTCAGATGGTCATGTGACCCATTTATCCTTCCCATGTAGTTAACTTATGTGGTTTGCAAATATTTTAATAAAAGATCCTAAATTAAGATGACTGACTTTCTTGTATAGCTTAGAGAATTTAATCTGTTTCATGCATGTAAACATGTTTGGTTTGAATTTCTCCTCACATTATACCTAATGTGTGTATTTTTAAAATAAAATCATGCATAGCTTTAGGAAAACTGATATGGACAATGCATGAATATCACCGAGATTGTTTAAGTGAATCTGAGACTAAAAAATTTTTATTTTATTGCAATTTCATATATAAATCTAAGGAACAAACTTACAAACTAAAGGGCCTGTTTTGTTGCAATATATATATATATATTGCATATATATATGTATATATATACATATATATGTATATATATACATATATATGTATATATATATACATATATATATATGACAAAAGATTTCATTGTGGGAGGAGAAAAGAATTAGATGCTATGAATGAACAGGAAGAAAATTAGTAGGATCTGACAAAAGTGCTGAATAAATGAACTGGGCAGATTGATAATTTACCAGGCACTTTGTGTTTCTATTTTCATAATAGAGGTTAATCATGGACCATTCAATGCAGAGCATTTTACTGGTGCTCTGAAAAGTGTAAAAAATGTACTACTATAACATGCCCTCAAGGATCTTAAAAACCCAGGGCAAGACTCGAGTATTAGAGACATTAGAAACGGAGGAGGAGGTATAACGTTAGTATTTGTAGGAGACAATGCAAAGCTTAAGAGAGTCAGCTGAAAGTATCCTAAAACTAATAAAATTGCTGGGTATAAAATTAGTCACAGAAATTAAAAGCTTTCATTGATGTAAACAACAGCCAGTTAGAAGACATAATGGAAAAAGAGGCCCCTTTTAAGAACAAAGGAGAGAAAATAGGAATAAACAATATGCAAAACACAAAAAGAAAACTATATTTCTTCTGAAGAGAAAGCTCAAACATGGAAAGGCATATATTCTTGGACAGGAACACTTAATTTATGTACATGCCAGTTCTTTCTAAATTAATCTATATATGTAATGCACTCCCAATGAAAATATCAGGATTTTTCAAAACTGGAAGGAAAGCTGATTCCAAAGTTCCTATGAAAAGCAAGACTAGCCAGGAAAGCTCTGAAAAAGCAAAGAGGGTAGATGAGTCTTATTAAATATTAAAATAGAAAACTCCAATAATTAAAACAGTTTTGCCCTGGCACATAGGTAGACAGGTCATTAGAACAGAATTAAAAGGAATTTAGTACAAGATAAAGATGACATTTCAGTTCAGTGGAGAAAATATGGTTTACTCATTAAAAGGTGTTAGGATACCTGTGCAGCTTTTTGTAGGAAAAAGTTAAGTTGTATTCATACCTTGTAACAAAATAAAATCCAGTTTTAAATAGGAATACTGAAGTGTTTAAAGTACTTGAAAAAATCATGGGGGAATCTTAAAAGATTTTAGTGTGGTGAAGACATTCCTAAATTCAATTAAAACATACAGAAACAAAAAAATGTATTTTCACTATAAAATTACAATGATATATCACAAATACATTCTTCATTGCAAAAACCACCATAAAATAATGACAAATTTGGAGAAATACTTGCAATTTCTGTCATACATTGCTTAATATAAAAAGAACTCCTGTAATTCAATAAGAAAAAGTTCAATAGCCCAAAAGGAAAAAGACCTAAAACTATAGAGTTTTTACAGAAAAGGGTACTAATGACTCAAACTAAAAAAAAAGTTCAACTTCACTATTAAGAGAAATCAAAACTGTACACTAGACACTAGTCTAGTGTACAGTACTAGTAGACACTAGTTTTTTAAATCTATTTGATCAAGAAAGATTTTTTAAATTTTATAGAACATTGTGTTGTGTTCTAGATATTATTTTTTAAAGATTTTATTTTTAGAGGGAGGGAAGGGAGGGAGAAAAACAGGGAGGGAAACATCAGTGTGAGAAAGAAACATCAATCCATTGCCTCTCATGTGCACCCCAACCAGGGACCGAACCTGCAACCTAGGCATGGGCCCTGATCGGTAATCAGACCAGTGACCTGTTGCTTTGCAGGACGATGCCCAACAAACTGAGCCACACCAGTCAGGGCTAGATATTATTGGTAAGAATTAGGAAGCAACTGTTTTTACTGGTAGAAGTATATATTGGAACCACCACTAAGGATGGTGAACTGTATATTTTGGATTTTCTCACCCTTCAATTTATATTCCTAGTCAGAGAGGTTGGAAATCAATACATTTCCCAGAACTTATTGTAAAGCTAGAGTTCTGGAAACATGAAATTTTCTCAATGATATGTTTTCCATCTGATTTGAAAAGAGAAGTGAGGCATAGGGCATCTTCTTGAGGTTCTTGAATGTTGCAGTGTTGTGGGGAAACATTCTCTTTTCTTAGAAATTCAATAGCTGGTGTATTTTATTTTTATATTTATTTTTTAAAATGTTTATTATTGTTATGGAAACAAGTTTCCAATGCAGCAGCCACCAAGTGTTCATCCTCCGACTTCTGGATATGGAGGAGTAGTGATGGTGGCGGCAGCTTCTTAACCTGACAAATTCCTCAATTGTGGTTATCACCGCTTTCTCCAGTTTCCCATGTGTGAGAGGTCGTGCTGGCCCCTGGCTTCCAGCATGGCTCGGTGATGAGCCTGAGGCAGAAGCTCCCCTAGTGAATCAGTGTCATGGTTGGGTGTATTCTGGGGGGCTCAACCCAGGTTCCTAGACCTTCTTCCCCTTCAGCTCTCCCAAAGACTTTGTAAGCATCAAATTCCTTAAAAGTGCCTTCTCATTTAAAATACCTAGAGTGGTTTTGTTTCCTGTATTGAAAACTGACTGGTCATTTTGGCAATAGCAGTCAGAATTTTAAATATAAACATTTATTTCAAAAGGAAATATATTTAAACAATTTTACTTCTAAAAATATATCCTATAAATATGCTTGTATATGAAACATGTTTGTAAGAGGTTTTCCAATGTATTGTTTGTAAATTGACATCAGTAGGAGAATTGTAAAATGAATATTAGGTGTATAATAGAATCCTAGGTAGCTATAAAAAGGAGGGAGATTTGTGTATTTAAAAGATAAAATCAACAAGCAAATTAAGTGTTTAAAAAAAGCCAGGTGGCAGAACTGTGTATAATGCTTTAAACTTTTTTACTTAGCATTGTTGAAAATAATAGACATAAGATAAAGTACATATAGTTGAAGTTTGCAATTTGACAAGTGTGACCCATGAAACTATCATCAATCACAATGAAGATAATGAACATATCCATCAATTCCCAAAAGTTACCTTATGCTTCTTTGTTATCCCTTCCCCATTCCTGCTTTCCTTTATAATAGTTTAGCTTAAATTTTCTAGTATTTAATATTAAATAGAATTATATAGTGTGTAAACTTTTGAGTCCAGCTTCTTTTACTGCATAATTATGTTACAACTCGTCCATGTTGTAGTGTTTATTGATAGTTCATTCCTTTTTATTGCTCAGCAATATCCCTTTGTATGGATATTGCCTGTTCATTCACTTGTTTTTCATTCATTTGTTTATTCATTCACTTGTTTTTCATTTGTGGTTTATTCATTCACTTGTTTTTCATTTGTGGTTATACAAATAAAGCTCTGTAAACATGCATACAAGTTTTTGTAAAGATAGATGCTTTTATTTATCTTAGGTAACTACCTAAAAGTAAAATGGCTGGATTATTTGGTAGGTGTATGTCTAATTTTTCAAGAAAGTGCCAAAGTTTTCACAAAATAGTTGTACCATTTTACATTTCTACCAGCAGTATGAAAATTTCATTTCCTCCACATCCTTGTCAACACTTGATTTGGCCAGACTTTTTAATCATAACCATTCTAACAGGCTTGAATATTATTCTGGTTTCAATTTGTACTTCCCTGATGACAAATGATGAGCATTTTTTATATGCTTATTTGACTTCTGTATATCTTCCTGGTGACATGTGTGTTCAAATCTTTTGCTAATATTTTATTACTTTTTAAAAATTATTTAGTTTTGAGAGTTCTTTGTATATATTTAGGCTGTAAGTCCCTTATTGAGATACATGATTTACAAACGTTTCCTCCTTGTTCAGCTTATCTTTTCAGTCTCTTACAGTCCTTCAAAGGACATAAGTTTTAAATTCTGAAGTCCAGTGATCTCCTTTATGGAGTATGCTTTCGGGTTGTTTCTAAGAGCTCTTCACTTAGCTCATGGTCTTAAAGACTTTTCTCCCACGTAGTTTTCTTTGCTTGATTTTTTAAAACAGAATTTATTGAGGTGACAATTAATAAAATTATGTACCGTTCAGATGTACCGTTCTGTAACACATCGTCAGCAGACTGTGTTGTGTGTTCACCACCCCTGGTCAAGTCTACTTCTATCACCATTTATCCCCACTTTACCTTCTTCTGCCTCCCCCAACCCCCTTTCCTGTTGGTAATCATCAGACTGTTGTGTGTGTCTATGAGTTTTTCCTTTACTGATAGGTACATATTTATTCCCATTTTATTCTTATTTGTTCATTACCATTTACCCCCCCATATTCTCTTCCACCTGCACACCCCACAATCACCACAGTGTTGTTCCTGTCCATGAGTGTTTTCTTTTTTCTTCTTGCTAGATCCCTCTCCCCCACAGCACTCCACCACAGCGCTGTCAGCCAGTTCTTTTTCTATGAGTCTGTCTCTATTTTGCTTGTTATTAAGTTTGTTCATTAGATTCCACATATGAGTGAAATCATATGGTACTTGTCTTTCTCTGACTGGCTTATTTCACTTACCATAATGATCTTCAGGTCCTGCCATGCTCACGCAAAAGGTAAGATTTCTGTTGTTTTTATGTCCAAGTAATATTGCATTGTGTAAATATACCACCTCTTTTTTATCCACTCATCTACGGATAGGCACTTGGGCTGCTTCCAAATCCTGGCTATTGTAAATAATGCTGCAATGAACATAGGGGTGCATATATCCTTTTCAATCAGTGTTTCAGATTTCTTAGGATATACTCCTAGAAGTGGAATCACTGGGTCATAAAGCAGTTCCATTTTTAATTTTTTGAGGTAACTCCATATTGCTTTCCACAGTGGCTGCACCAGTCTGCATTCCCACCAACAGTGCTTAAGGGTTCCCTTTTCTCCACATCCTCACCAACACTTGTTGTTTGTTGATTTACCCATAATGGTCATTTTACCAGGGTGAGGCGATATCTCACTGTGGTTTAATTTGTATCTCTCTGATGATTACTGACATTGAGCACCTTTTCATATGTCTAATGGCCATCTGTATGTCCTCTTTGGAGAAGTATCAAGTCCATTTTTAATTGGATTATTGTTTGTTTGATGTCAAGTTTTATAACTTCCCTTTGTAATGATTTCTATTCTAATTAAGCTTGCAGTCTGGTGGGCATCTGGGGCTTCAACAAAATAAGCAACCTCCATATGTCCTTTTTTTTTGGCCTTCGTTTTAAATTTTGGTTATGAATTCAATCTAACACTCTGAAAACCTCTAACCGTTTGCTCATCCTCAGACATTTCCATCTCTATAAAAATGCAAGTCATCACTTAAATAAACCCTTTGGCTGCCACTCCCCCTCTCTGTTCACACTTATTCAGCGCAGGGTAGGGATTGAGGGAGACTCTAAGGCCAGATGCCTGGACTCAAATTTTACTTTGTCTTTCATTGTGTGACTTTGGCAATTTACTTAACTTTTTGTGCCCAGCTTCCTCATATAGAAAATGGGGATAATAATAGAATATATCTCATAAATTTGCTAAGACTATTAACTGAGTTATTACATATAAAGGGCTTAGAACACCCTCACACATGGTGTTATTCATAAATGGTAGCAGGTATTACTATTAGCAGAAGAGCCTGCTTGTGTCATTTCACCCAAGGCTAAGAACTCCCAACAACTGTATCCCTCCCATCTTCTCCCACCCAGTGGTCTTATAGATAATCTCATTTTCCCCCACAGTATAATAAACAGCATTCCCTCTACTGGCAATTTTTCTAGAATTAGGAACATGATCAAGAACCTCCCACTTTAAACAAACCTATCCTTAATTATGAGCATGTCTTCTCCTTTCCTATTTATAATAAAATTAACTGAAAATCCACATTAGTACCTCTCTCTATGGTCTCTTACTTTCCTTTCATTCCTCAAGCTACTTGTAACCTTCTATCTACTTCACAAAATTGTTTTTACCAAGGTCACTTGAAAGTCACACTAGCCAGGTGACAAAGTGGTTTCTAAATTCTACTCTGAAACCATACAGCTCCAATGAACTGATAACTAGAATTTTGCAAACAATGGAGATTTCAGTTGCCTGGAGATACTGTATAAGTCAGCAGTCTCCAGAGAAATAGAACCAATAAGGGATTATCCATCTATCTCTCTCTCTCTCCATCTCTCTATCTCTCTATATCTGTTTCTCTGGAGACTTTTTATGAGGAATTGGTTCATGCAACTATGGAGGCTGAGAAAACCCAAATCAGCTCTCTGCAAGCTGGAGAATCAGGAAAACTAGTGGTGTAATTCAATCCAAGTCTGAAGGCCTGAGACCCAGGGGAGCTGAGCATGTAATTCCCAGTCCCAGGGCAAAAGAAGGTGAGATGACAAGTCCCACTTCAAGCAGTGAGACAGGAGAAAAGGGGTAAATTCTTCCTCTCTCCACTTTTGTTCTATTCAGGCCATTAACAGATTAGATGAGGCTGAAACACACTGGGGAGGGCATTTCCCTGAGTCCATTAATTCAAACGCTAATCTCATTCAGAAACACATACACACACACTACGTTTTATTCGGGCACCTTGTGGCTGTTCAAGCTGACACACAAAATTAACCTTTACATTGTTTATCCCTTTAATTCATTTTATTTATTAGGATTTTTTGAAAACAGTTCTGTTAAAATAAGTCTGAACCAAAGACAGGAAGGAGAGAGGTACAGAGAGAGAACAGAGGACAAAGTTCTCAACCTTGAGTGCACATTTGAATCACTTGGGGAGTTTGTGTCCAGATACCTGGTCCCCACTCCCAGAAATATTGGTCAAGGCAAGAACTGAACGTAAATATATTTTTAAAAAATTTCAGATGATTTTGAATCACTGGAATAGGTAATCCTTAAGAAATGGGGCACAGACAAAAGTTAGTCTGTTGAGAGAGGCAAATTGTCTCCAACAGTTGCCGACGGTCCTGTTTAGTAACACTGGGCAGTGGTAAGTCCCTGTTACTGTTTCTGTTGCTGTTGTTTGCAGCCACAACTAGTAATTGGATCCAGACACTTGAGGGGACAAGAGAGCAGACCAAGTGCTTAATTGTTACTGTATGGGACATTAATAGCACTTAAAAAAAAAGTCTTCCTTGAATCTTTCTAAAGGTTAATTATCAACCAGTTCTTTCAATCCTTAAATTACTTTTAGAGAGTGTATTAGAAAGAGGAGCATGAATTCTATTAGGAGACTGTAGTACTAGTGTAGATTAATTATTCTTATTAATGGTATCCTGTTGTTCGTTTTCCACTACAAAGAGGTTAACTTAATCCTTGTTGCAAGCTTGCATATTGAGCAATTCTGGATAAACTGCATGTAGGATGATAACCTTCATAACAGGCACAATCCAATAAGGAGAAAAATTTGCTTTTGGAATGCAATTTCAAATTCATAAAATGAAATCCAGTATATTTAGAAGAGAGAATATGAGTTTCATGGTGTATTATTGTTATTCCTGAGGGAAATTTCCAATATTCTGTGACTCAACAGAGACTCAGGATAATATATGTTCTCGGCGCTACCTGAGGCATGCTAACAACTTAACCACATTTGACTTATTAGCAGGTAGGTATGGTTAATCAAAGGTTACACAACTTTGATCATAGCTACCTATATTTTGTTATTACTCTCTTTATGAAAATACATTTCAATAACAGAAAAACTCTCCATGTAAAGAAGGGTATGTTTAAATACAGTTATTTGTAAAGAGTAAGCTATTTTCATGAGACATATTGAAAGTTTTTTCACTGGTTCTTGTGAGTAAATTTAATAAAATGGTTCATTATAAGAATTGCCTTTTAAATTAAAAAACAGAAGCATTAAAATGAAAGTTAACTTTAGCAGAAATAGATATTGCATGATTTCTTCCACAAGCGCCTGTACTTTTTATTTTGCAATGATTTGTGTTCCCTGATATGCTTTATCTCATGCTTGACTGATTACAAGTGTGAAGGGGGATTAAATGTATTCGCTGTTGGCAATTTAGCATTAATTGTAATACACTGTAATCCAAATTACAATCTGTCATTTCCAGTCAGATTGTGAAGCACTGTAATTGTATTTTAGAGCCCCACTGCCATTGATTATAGCTACCTCATTTGTGTTTTAATATACCATGACGAATTTGTGAATGGAAATACAATGTTGTAACAAGCCAGGACACAAGTATTGTTCTTCCTACTATAACAGCAAGAAAGTTATTTCTTAACAAATGAAAAGGAGATAGTAAAACAGTAAAGAGGATTCATTTAAGGATGAAAGAGACACAAAAAGGCTTCAATTTTCTAGCAGTGCATAAAAATAAATAAGCCATGGAATTTTTAAAAACATTTTAAAGATTTTATTTATTTATTCTTAGAGAGAGGAGAAGGGAGGGAGAAAAACATTGATGTGTGAGAGAAACATCTCTCATACCCACCCAGTACCGGCCTACAACCCAGGCATGGGCCCTGCTGGGGATCAACCAGTGACCCTTGGTTTTCCAGGAGGACACTCAATCACCTGAACTACACTGGTCGGGGAGGGCTATGGGAGTTTAAAAACCACTTTTAAACAAAACATTATAAAAATATCTTTTAAAGATTTTATTTATTTACTTTTAGAGAGGGGAAGGAAGGGGGAGATGGAGGTTGCCTTTCATGCACTCCCCACTGGAAACCTGGCCCACAACCCAGGCCTGTACCCTAGGCTGGGAATTGAACTGGCAACCCTTTGGTTGGCAGGCCAGAACTCAATCCACTGAGCCACACCAACCAGGGCCAAAAATATTTTTTAAATTAACATTATTTTTGGAATCTAGTCATGATAATAAGGATTGTTTTACTTTATTCATTCAGTTTGCCACGTAGTATTCCACAGCTTATTGGGTATTCTCCCCTGATGATCATTCAGGTTGTTTATAAGTTTTTAGTATTACAAATAATGCTGTTGTGAATATTTTTATACATGATTGTTCATACAGGTGGAAGATTCACTAGGGAATATATTTAAAAGTGGGATTTCTGAATTTCAGAGTATGCACAGCCTAATGGAGATATATAAAAATATTATTATAATTAGTATAATATAATAAAATATATAATATAATGTATAACATTTATAGTAATATAATACATATTATAAATGTGTATTTATATTTATATTATTATATATTAAATATATGTATTTATATTTATAACATTATATATTAAATATATATTTATAATAGAAATATATTATATAATGTTATATGTTGTTATATATTATTATAATATAATATGACATTATATAATATTTAATTATTGCAATAATATATAATATTACAGATATTATTATAATACAGAGATTTTACTTTTTTAAAATTAAATCTCATGTAAAAACACTCTACATGAGACCTACCCTCTGGACAAATTTTTGTATACACTATCGTTGATTATAAATACAGTGTTGTACAGGCAAATCTCTAGAGTTTACTTATCTTGCTTAACTGAAATTTTATGTCCTTTTATTAGTAATTCCCAATTTACCTTCCCCCCTAACCCTGGCAACCACAGTTTCCCTCTTCGATTCTATGAATTTGACTACTTTAGATACATTATATAAGTAGAATCATGCAGTATTTATTTTCCTGTGACTGGCTTATTTCACTTAGCATAATATTCTCAAGGTGCATCCAAATTGTCATATATTTCGGATTTGCTCCTTTTAAAGGCTGAATAGCATATATATGTGTGTGTGTATAATACATATATATGTAGTACATATACACAGACATGTGTATATATAAAAAAATATATATATATACACATACACACACATACATACTACATTTTCTTTACCCATTTAACTATCATTGGCTATTTAGGTTAATTCCATGTCTTGGCCATTGTGAATAGTGCTGCAATGAACATAGGAATGCTAATATCTATTCAAGACCCTGATTGAAATTCTTTGGATAAATACCCAGAGTGGGATTTCTGAATCTAGTGATAGTTCTATTTTTAATGTTTCTTTCTTTCTTTTCTTTTTACCATGAGTATGATGTTAGCTGTGGATTTTTCATAAATGGTCTTTCTTATGTTGAGATAATTTCTATTTCTAGGTTTTTGAGGGTTTCTTATTACCAAAGTATATTAAATTTTGTTAAATGTTTTTTTTTTACCTATCTATTGAAACAATCACATGATTTTTATCCTTTCTGTCATTGTGGTATCATCACATTGACTTTTCTATGTTAAAGCACCCTTGCACCCAAGAGGTAAATCCCACTTGATCATGGTATGTGATCCTTTTAGTGTGCTGTTGGGTTCTGTTTGAAAGTATTATGTTCAAGATTTTTGCATCTATATTCATCAGGGATATAAACATATAGTTTCTTTTCTTGTATCTTTGTCTGATTTTGGTATCAGGTAATGATGGTCTCCCACTTCTCTTTTTTGAAATTGTTTAAGATGGATAAGCATTAATAATTCTTTTTTTTTAAGATTTTATTTATTTATTTTTAGAGAGGGAAGGGAGGGAGATAGAGAGAGAGAGAGAGAAACATCAATGTGCAGTTGCTGGGGGTCATGGCCTGCAACCCAGGCATGTACCCTGACTGGGAATCGAACCTGCGACACTTAATAATTCTTTAAATATAGAGAGAATTTACCTGTGAAGCTATATGGTTCTGGAGTTTTCTTTGTTGGGATATTTTTGATTCAATGTTCATACTTGTTATAGGTCTGTTCAGACTTTCTATTTCTTTATGATTTAATCTTGGTAGATTGTATGTTTCTAGAATTGAGAGTCCAGAAATAAGTCCACATGTATACAAGCAACTAATATTTGATAAGGGAACCAAGAATACTCAGTGAGGAAGGGATAGTCTACTTAACTTAATAAATGATCTTGGGAAAACTTGGTAATCATATGTAGAAGAATTAAAGTAAACCCCTTCTCATACCACTCACAGGAATGAACTCAAAATGGATAAAAGACTTAAAGGTAAGCCCTCAATCTATAAAACTCCTAGAAGAAAACATAGGACAAAATAACCCTGATATTGGTCTTAGCAAGGATGTTTTAGATATGGCATCCAAAGCACAAGCAATAAAAGCAAAAATAAGTGGGACTGGATCAACTTCAAAGACTTCTGTAAGCACAAGAAACAATTATTAAAATTTCCTGCCTTCAGAATGGAAGAAAATATTTGCAAATCATAGACAGGTGGTCCTCGAATAATGCTGGCTTGTTCAATGCCATTTTATTATAATGTTAATAAGATAACATAAGAACCTAGTTCTTGTTTATATCAATTAGCCTATGGTAAAATTGGTTTTGTGTTAAGTTGTTTTGCCACAGTTCCAAGAACCTATCAGTGTTAAGTGAAGATGTATGATATCTGATAAGGAGTTAATACTCAAAATTTATTTTTAAAAATTGCCCTGGCTAGTATGGCTCAGAGGACTAAGTGCTGGCCTGTGAACCAAAAGGTCATCAGTTTGATTCAGGGTGTACAAGAGGCAACTGATTGATTTTATCCTCTTCTCTTTCTCCCTCCCTTCTCCTCTCTCTAAGAGGAAATAAATAAAACCTTTAAAGATATATACATATAAAATATTTTTTAAAAAGTGGACTGAGGAACTTAATAGACATCTTTCCAAAGAAGTGATACAGAAGGCCAACAACTGCATGAAAAAATGTACAGCATCATAGGTCAAAAAAAAAAAACTCAATGTCACTAATTTTCAGGGAAATGCAAGTCAAAAGCACAATGAGATATCACCTCACATCTGTTATAATGGTTGTCAAATGACGAGATGGCAAGACATTGAGAAAAGAGAAAACTATTGCATTTGTTGGTAGGATTGCAAACTGGTGCAACTGCTATGGAAAAAATACTCAAAAACTTAAAAATAGGACTACTGTATGATCCAGCAATCCCACTTCTGAGCATATGCCCAAAATTAAATCAGCCTCTTGAAAAGCTATCTGTACTTCCATGTTTATTACAGCATTATTCATAATAACTAAAGTATGGAAACAACCTAAATGTTCATCCACAGATTAATGGATAAAGAAAATGTGATATCTATCTATCTATCTATCTGTCTATCATCTATCTTTACTAAAGGCATTATGCTAAGGGAAATAAGCAGACATAGAAAGACAGACACTGTATGATATGACTTACATGTGGAATCTAAAATAGCCAAACTCTCAGAGACTATAGCAGTGGTTGCCAGGGGTTGGAGGTTGGGAGGAAAGAAGGATGTCGGTCCAAGAGTATATATTTTCCATTACAAGGTGAATAATTTCTGGGGATCTAATGATCATAGTAACAACACAGTGCTATACAACTGAAAGTTGCTTAGAGAGTAGGTCTTAAGTGTTCTTACCACAAAAAAGAAGTGGTAATTCTGTCAGGTGATGAGGTGTTACCTAATGCTATGGTGCTAATCATTTTGCAGTATATATGTATCAAATCAACACATTGTATATCTTAAACTTATGTAATGTTATATATCAATTATATCTCAATACTGCTGGAAGAAAGTAAAAATAAAAATATATAAACTCTCCAACAATATGAAAAATTTTGAAAATACATGAAAATAATGTATAGCTCAAAGAAGAAATCATATTATAAACAAAAAAATACTTAGAGTTAAATGATAAATAAAATTAACTACATATCAAAACTTGTTGGATGCAGCAGAAGTGGTCCTTTTGAGAATTTACAAAATTAAGGTTTGTATTAGAAAAGAAGAAAGGAAGAATAGTAATAAGATAAATGTTTAACTTAAGAAACTAGAAAAGGAACAACAAAATAAACCCCAAAGTAAATAGAAGTAAAGAGAAAATAAAAGAGAAGAATTTTATGAAATAGAAAACTAAGATATAATAAAGAGAAAAAATAAGTTCAGAAATTGGTTCTATCAAACTCTTAAAAAAGTTTTTAGAAATTTTTCAAGGAAAGCACACATAAGCAATATAATGAATAGGAAGGAAAACATAGTGACAATTAGAAATATAAAAGATAAGAAAATATCAATAATTTTATGTACATAAAGTCAAAATAATTAAGAACTGAGAATATCTGTGATAACATTACCTAGATAAGACTGTAGACATCTATATCAACTTGACTTTGCTGTTTGTTCAAAGAAATTTTGCCTAGAAATGGATAGTGCTGTGCACAATAAATGTTTCACTTCTTTACAAAATTCACACAGATTGATTTATCTGAGACGGTTGACTGTTCACTTCTGCAATTAGCTTGCAGGTATCTGCAATCATTTATACTTGTGACAAGTTATGGCAAATCACTTCAAGATTCTCTCTTCTCTAAGTCCACCAAACTCTAAATAACTATATCACAAATTTGCCTAATCCCAATCAGCTCTTTGCCTTGAAAGACCCATTTTAAACCACTTGAACTCATAATCCAAACCTCACAAACATTTTGTTCTGACTCCCCACCACTGCCCCGCCACACACACACCATGCACCACACACCACACACTGCTTAGGCTCTGTCAGGTAGTGTTCTCTTACTGAAGTAACTTCTAGTTACAGCTTTGCTTTGGTAATAGGTCTGGTGCTGTTTTGCAGAGTTCAAAAAGATAAATTCCATCTTCTGAGAGCAGTTCAAAGGGATAAATTCTCTCTTTTTATGAAACTAAATATAAAAAAATAAATTTCTGTTGTTCTTTGTCCTTTGTCAAAGTAAGTCATAAGTACAGCTCAGATTCAAGCAATAAGGAAATATATTCCACTTCTCGATTCCAGGAGCTGTAAAGTCACCTTGCAAAGAGGCACACACACATACATGAATGGATGGATAAGTGTGACTATTTTTGCAATCTACCACAGGAACAGAGAATACTTCTAACTCAGTCCCTGCATCTTAGAGATTGGTTGGTTTGTGAAAGGTCACACAACAGTTAAGTGACAGCATCTCTTTTGAGACTGTTCCTAGATGTTCCTCTTCAGGACTTTGCTCAGGTTCCCGAAATTTCCAGAACATAGCAGGTACTAAGAAAATACAGGATTAGTGAACATCTACATTTTAAAGGTAGAGAACTAGTCAATTACTCAGAAATTCTTACTCTGCCCTCCCACTCTTCAAGGAAAATATTCACATTTATTTGAATAGAAGAAAAAGAGTGAGGACTTGGAGGCTTTAATTCCTCAGTTCTCCCTGTAAAAGAAGATATAAACAGAATCACCGGTCATAAAGTTTTTATTCTTATTTGGTGATTCTGAAAATAATCATTAAATAAGCAGAGCCAGTGTTGAGGAGAGGGGAGTCTTTCTCCAAGTTGTCCCCATCCTCTGACCTTCAACCTATGGGAGTCTGGAGGGATTCCCAGGGGAAAAGTCAGCAGGAAAGTGGGAACACTGCCCCCAGCCCCATGGCTATAGCCTCCAGGAGCTTCACAGTCTGGAGGTGTTCCGTGTTCAGACTGCAATGATTCATCCAGATTTCTACTTTGGACTTTGACTGGTCTGTGTGGCACCTGGAGGTGGTTCCATCCCAGTTAAACTGCCAGAATTCTGACTCATAGGAACATAAGTTCAGGAGCTTACATACCATCACATTTGAAGATTAAACTACTGAGAAGCTGGGGGAACAAATTTCAGAAAATTAGATCACTTGCTCAGTGTCCTACAGCTGGTGGGGATTTATACAGGATTGCCTGCAGATATCACACCTCTACCACCCCTCTACTTTCAACAGGGAATACGATTTCAGTATAATAAAAGAACTTTCTTTTTTTATAAAAATTTAGGTCATCCTTAAATTCTCTCAACAATATTCTCTTTTTTATTGAGTTTATTGGGGTAACATTGATTAATAATATAGGCATACAGTTCTATAGCATACAGTTCTATAATACATCATCTGTATATTGTACTGTGTGCTCACCACCTCAAGTCAAGTCTCCTTCCATCAACATTTATTCCCCCTTTACCCTTTTTTACCTCCCCTACCCCCTTTCATCTGGTAAGCACAATACTGCTAACTGTGTCTATGAGGGTTTTGTTTTGTTTTGTTTTGCTTATTCCCTTCACCTTTTTCACCTTGCCCCACTATGACCCTCCCCTCTGATAGCTGTCAGCTTGTTCTCTACCTATGAGTCTGTCTCTATTTTGTTTGTTAGTTTATTTCATTCATTAGATTCTACATAAGAGTGAAATCATATGGTATTTGTCTTTCTCTGACTGGTTTATTTCACTTAGCATAATGCTCTGCAGGTCCATCCATGTTGTTGCAAAGGACAAAATTCATTTTTAAGGCCAAGTAGTAAGTATTCCATTGTGTACATGTACTACAGATTATTTTTATCCACTCATCTAGTGATGGACACTTAGGCACTTCCAAATCTTGGCTATTGTAAATAATGCTGCAATGAACATAGGGATGCATATATTCTTGCTAATTAGTGTTTTGAGTTTCTTTGGATATATTCCCAGAAGTGGAATTGCTAGGTCATAAGGCAGTTTCACTTTTTAAAAAGTAAGCTTTCATTTATTTATTTTTAGAGAGAAGGGAAGGGTGGGAGAAAGAAAGGGAGAGGAACATCAATGTGTGAGAGATACATTTTGCCTTGCACCACCCCAACTAGGGACCTGGCGTGCAGCTCCCATGTGTGCTCTGAATGGGAATCCAACCTGTGGTTTGCAGGCCAGTGATGGATCCACTGAGCCACACCAACCACAGCCATTATTAATTTTTTGAAATAACTCTATACTGCTTTCCATAGTGGCTGTACCTATCTGCATTCCCAGGAACAGTGCATGAGGGTTCTATTTTCTACACATCCTCTTCAGTACTTGTTTGTTGATTTATTGATGATAGCCATTCTGACAGACATGAAGTGATATCTCACTGTGGTTTTAATTTGCATTCTTCTGATGATTAGTGATGTCAAGCATCTTTTCATATGTCAATTGTCCATCTGTATATCCTCTTTGGAGAAGTGTCTATTCAGGTCCTTTGCCCATTTTTCTTTTTATTTATTTTTTGGTTTGTTTTTGGTGCTGAGTTTTGCAAGTTCTTCATAAATTTTGGATATTAATCCCATATTAGATATATCATTGGTGAATATGTTCTCCCATTTAGTGAGTTCTCTTTTCATTTTGTTTATGGTTTCCTTCGCTGTGTAAAAACTTTTTAGTTTGAGGTATTCTCATTTATTTATTTTCTCTTTTGTTTCCCTTGCCTGAGGCAATGTAATCAGAAAAAAATATTGCTATGAGAAGTATCTGACATTTTACTGCCTATGTTTCCTCTAGAATTTTTATGGTTTTGAGTCTAACATTTAAGTCTTTGATTCATGTTGAGTTTGTTCTTGTGCATGGTATAAGAAGGGGGTTTAGTTTCATTTTTGTCACGTATCTGTCCAATTTTCCTAACTCCATTTATTGAATAGACTGTCTTTACCCCACTGTATGTTTTTGCCTCTTGCATCAGATATTACTTTAGTGTAAAGTAATGGGTTTATTTCTGGGCTTTCTATTCTGTTCCATCAAGCTGTGCATCTGTTTTATGCCAGTACCATGCTGTTTTGATTACTACACCCTTGTAGTACAGTTTGATATCAGATACCATGATTCCTCCCACTTTGTTCTTCTTTCACAAGCTTGCTGTGGCTCTTCGGGATCTTTTGTGGTTCCATATAAATGTTTGGACTTTTTTCTAGTTCTGTGAAATATACAATTGATATCTTGATAGGAATTGTAGGATTATAGATTGCTTTGGGTAAGGAACTTTCTAACATGGCGGGGGGGGGGGGAGCCAACACACACTGTTAAAATTTCAGACAATACAAATTGCATAAAGTAGGGAATATAATTCCTCTTGTAGTCCTAGGAGTTTGGTGTTTGGTGTAAAATATACACTGTAAATCCTTAAGGCTTTTTGTTTTTCCTCTTTTATCTTTTATTCCCTTTGCAGGTGAGGAAATAAAATAGTTCCACTTAAATAGTTGGCTCCAAAGCATTCTTAAATTCCAATGATAGGTTCTATGTATGCTTTATGTCTTTTCTTACTGTTTAATGTTAACTCAAGGTTGAAAGCATGACATGGGGGGAGTATACTATTTATGCATGTACATGCTGTTATATGTTCACATATACTACTTAAATAACAGTTGTAGAGAAACATACACCCTCAAACTTTAGAAGGAATGCATAGACTGCAACAGCTGTTATTTTTGAGGCTTTAATTTATGCAAATATTTGAATTTGCCAGCTTTGTTTTTCATTAGCTTCAACAGAGTACAAAGGAGAAATGTTAATATTCCTTTTATCAGCAAACAGCTTATAAATTTCCTGTTTTCTTTCCCCATTTTATAAAGAGTAAAAAGAAAGCATTTAACATAAACCTTCATGACATATTAAAGGAGAGGAAAATGTGAGTGCTTAAGCAATGATGCTGAGAAGGGAACATTTGATACTAGGTAATATGTGCCTTGATGGAAAAAACAAGAATACTTCCTCAGGGTCAACAATAACTTCATTTCTCAGCAGTTAGCTCTGTTATGATTCAGAGATAAATGAAAACATTCCATGAATAATCAGTAGTTTGGGGAGTTATTTTTTATTATTTGCCTAACAGGTCTTTCATTTCAAAAGCATCATAGCAATAAAAAAATATATATATGTAGAGGCTGTCACTGAGATACAAACACTTGACATTCAAAACTCCCTACATATAACCATGCCTCGGGTTTGAAGTTTTTCATTTGTTTTTCAGTTGCTCTTCATTGCTTTTCCAGCTCACTCCTACAATTCTATTAGTAGAAACTCTTTTGCTTATCACTACTAGGATGAAGAATTGTGGAGAAGCATTCCATGAGAAAGCGTTGATGTCCTGGCTGGTTGTTAAAGGATGGGAAGCCATTTCCTAGGGTTGGGAATGGGAAGCAAGGGGATGCCATACTGAAGGGAACTAATAAGTGAAGGAAGAAATAGCTTAGAGTTTGGAGAACCATACAAAATTTGCAGGGAATAGTGGAAAATAGGCTGAAGGGGTAAGGCAAGAAAGGAACCTGAATTTCAAAATGTCAATATTGCTGAAAAATTAGTGAATTATTTTAGGAGGGTAATGATATTGTGATTGAGAACAGAAGAAAGATCACTGTGCTTCGTTGTGGAGAAGGGATTAGAAGGCAACAATATTTTTGGCAGGGAGTACAAGGAAGTTGCTACAGACATTTATGGGGAGATGAAAGTGGTCTTAACTATAATGGTTAACTATAGAGCTATTACTTTCCAACTGCATTAAGAGTTAAACAAATTTTTCAGTCCTGGCTATACACATGGTACTATAGACATAGGCTCTCTACACAATAGCCACTTTCCCATTCTTCCTTGCTAATTGCTCTCTGGTACTGAAGGCCATAAACTTGAGTGCCCTACTATATCCTGATACATACTAATTTGGGAATGAGAATAAGATGCAATTCTGGCCAATAAAACTTGAGAAAATTACTCCTGAGGCCTTTTCATTAGTCTTAAAAAAGGAACACATGGAGAAGATACCCACCAATGTTATAAACGACGAGGGGTCAATATCCATAATCTATAAAGAACTTGTACAAATTAACACCAAAACCCAAACAATCCAATTAAAACATGGGCAGAAGACCTGAATAGACATTTCTTCAAAAAGGATAACCATATGGCCAATAGGCATATGGCCAATAGGCAAAGGTGCTCAATGTCACTAGTCACCAGAGAAATGCAAATTAAAACCACATTGAGATACCACCTCACACCTGTCAGAATGGCTATTATCAATAAATCAACAAACAACACAGGTTGGTGAGGATGTGGAGAAAAGAGAACCCTTGTGCACTATTGTTGGGATTGCAAATTGGTACAGCCACTGTGGAAAACAATATGGAGTTTCCTTAAAGTATTAAAAAAAGAAATACCTTATGACACCTCTGGATATTTATCCAAAAAAATCCAAACAATAATTTAAATAGATATTTGCACCCTTATGTTCACTGTAGCATTATTTATAATAAACAAGATATGGGAAAGAAAACTAAGTGTCCATTAATAGACGAGTGGACAAAGAAGATGTGGCACGTGTGTGCGCATGCACATACACACACACATATGGTCTGTCCAGAAGGTATCCATCCATGTACCATGAAAAATAGAGACATTTAATGAAGAAGATACAAGAAACCATACATAGGACAATTGAACCTCAGACCCCTTCAAAGTATGCACTTTGGGACCTCACACAGTTTTCCCAGTCACCATCAGCTGCCCCACTGTAGTTTCCTGTTCTTATTGATGGTCTGAAATCTCCTCTCTTTCAAAGGTGATTTCAGTTTTGGGAGTGGCCAGAAGATGAGGGTACCAAATCTGGGCTATAGGGAGGGCTGATTTACCTGGGTGATTTGATGTTTTGCCAAAAAATTCTGCATGAGATGTGATGCATGAGTGGTGCATTGTCATGATGAAGCTGCCAATCACCAGTTGCCCTTAACTGTGGCCCTCTGAATCATCCAAACAGTTTCTGTGGAGGAATATTCAAGCTTAATGTAAAATTTGGTACTGGTTCCTTCCTCTACTCATTCAATCATTTTGAATATGATGGCCACATAATACACATGCTCACTCACTGGCATCTACAGGGCCCACTGACTGCAGTGAAGTTGTCATTGTTCACACATACACATTCCAGTCCACTCACCTTGGTTTCCAGGTTACATTAATGTCATGTAAACCATTATCATTATATTAGCAATGGCTGGACATTTTCCAGACAGACACATATTATATTAGAATATTAACCATAAAAAAGAATAAAATCTTACCATTTGCAACAACAGAAATGGAGGGTTTTATGTTAAGTGAAAAAATTCTCAGAGAAAGACAAATACCATATGATTTCACTTACGTGTGGAGTCTAAACAAAATACATAAACAAAACAGAAACAGATGCACAGAGAGAACAAACTGAAAGCTGCCAGATGAGAGAGGGTTTGGGGAGCTAGGTTAAAAAGGTGAAGGGATTAAGAAGTACAAAGTGGAAGTTAAAAATAATCATGGGAATGTAAAGTACAGCATAGGGAATACAGTCAATGATATTATAGTAGCTACCATATTTGGTCATGGATAATATGTATTTTTTTTGCCCAAATTTTTGAGGGAAAAATAAGAATGCACATTATACATAGGTAGTACTAATTCCACATCTATATAAATGTTTTTAAATTCTTTTTAAAATTTCTTTTTTTGTAAGCAATAAAACACTTTATTTTTAGCTGAATCTCTGATCACGAACATTCTAATAGGCAAGACTTGAACACATGGAGCACTGTTTTCAGGCCAATGCTACTATGCCTCTATTTTGCCCTCTAAAATCCAATCTCATGTCTTTTATCTTACCAATGTAGCCCTAGACCTTGCGAGGTAGGGAGAAGAGAAGAACAGAGACAGAAAAAGACAGACACAGAGACAAGAAAGAGAGACAGAGAGAGAAGGAGAAGACAGAGATAGAGAGAGAAATGAGCATTTGGAAATATTTTAATGGCAATGAGCCTTCTATACCCACTAGCTGATATGGCCCATTCAATGACGTGATATCTGATTAAACACATTGGTATTCTTCTTGGGAAGAGCAGAGATAGAGTGAAAATAAAAAATCTAAAGATAAAAAAAAAATCCTCGTGCCTCCCCTCCCTATAGATCTACACTGATAGTGATGAAGAAAATAAATTCTCCCCCTGGCTGATGTAGCTCAGTGGATTGAGCACGGGCTGCGAACCAAAGTGTCATAGGTTCGATTCCCAGTCAGGGTGCATGCTTGGGTTGCAGGCCACGGCCCCCAGCAACCACACATTGATGTTTCTCTCTCTCTCTCTTTCTCCCTCCCTTCCCTCTAAAAAATAAAATAAAATAAAATCTTTTAAAAATAAAAAAAGAAAAGAAATTCTCTTTTTAAGCAATTTTCCAAGAAGTGCCCACAGACCCTCAGTTACACAAAAAGCTGTATCCTAAAACTGATAGTGACCAATTAGCCAACATTTAAAATGGATAAAATAGAACCAAGATGGAGCTGTAGGTAGATACATTTTTCCTCCTCCCACAACCAAGAGGACAACAATAAATTTAAAAACAAAAAATAAGCAGAACTGCCAGAAAATCAAACTCCATGGAAGTCTGATATCTAAGGAGTTAAAGAAGAAACATTCATCCAGACCAGTAGGAGGGGTGGATACAGCCAGCCAGGGTAGAGAGGATGCATAGCAAGGTCGCAGCTGGAGGACTGGGTGGTGGTGAGGCTGTGGATGGTGGAAAGGGAAGTTCCACATTTGCATGTGGATAAACAAGGAGGAACAACTGAGGAGCGAGACAGATGGCTCAACCCAGGGTTTCAACTCAGGAAAACAAAGACTCAGATTCTCTGGCTGTAAAAATCTGTGGGGGTTGTGGTGGCAGGAGAAACTCCCAGCCTCACAGGAGAGTTCATTGGAGAGACCTGCAGGGTCCTAGAATATATACAACCCCACCCACCCAGGAGTCAGCACCAGAATGGCCCAATTTGCTTGTGGGCAGTGGGGGAAGTGACTGAAAGCTGATGGGAGTCAAGCAAGCAGCATTGTTCCCTCTCAGACCTCTCCCCCACATAAGCACCACAATGCAGCAAAGTGGGTTGCCTTACCCTGGTGAATACATAGGGATCTGACCCTTACAATGTAACAGGCCCAATGAGACAGAAAAATATGGCCCAAATTAAAGAACAGATTAAAGTTCCAAAATGAAGAAATAGCCAATCTATCAGATACACAGTTCAAAACACTGGTAATCAGGATGCTCACAGAAATGGTTGAGTGTGGTTGCAAAATAGAAGAAAAAGTGAAGCCTATGCAAAGTGAAATAAAGAAAAACACACAGAGAACCAACAGTGAAGGGAAGGAAACCGGGACTTAAATCAACAGTTTGGAGCAGAAGGAAGAAATAAACATTGAACTAGAACAGAATGAAGAAATAAGAATTCAAAAAAATGGCGTGAGGCTCAGGAACCTCCAGGACAACTTTAGAAGTTCCAACATCCAAATTATAGGGATGCCAGAAGAAGAAGAGGAAGACTAAGATACTGAAAACTTATTTGAAAACATAATGAAGGAGAACTTCCCCAATCTGGCAAAGAAAATAGACTTCCAGCAAGTCCTGGAAGCTCAGAAAGTCCCAAAGAAGTTGGACCCAATGAGGCACACACCAAGGCACATCATAATTACATTAGCCAAGATTAAAGAGAAGGAGAGAATCTTAAAAGCAGCAAGAGAAAAGGAGACAGTTACCTACAAAGGAGTCCCCATTAGACTCATTCGATTTCTCAAAACAAAGCTTGCAGGCAAGAAGGGGGTGGAAAGAAGTATTAGGAGGCATTTAAGGCAAGGGCCTACATCCAAGATTACTCTATCCAGCAAAACTTTGATTTAGACTGGAAGAGCAGATAAAGTGCTTCCCAGATAAGGTAAAATTAAAGGAGTTCATCCTCACCAAGCTCTTATTATATGAAATGTTAAAGGAATCTATCTAAGAAAAAGAAGATGATCAAAAACATAAATAGTAAAATGACAACAAACTCACAACTATCAACAACTGAGCCAAAAATTGAAAACGAAAACAAAAATAAACTAAGCAAACAACTAGAACAGGAACATAATCACAGAAATGGAGATCACATGGAGGGATGGTTATCAGCAGGGACACAGAGGAGGGAAAATAGGGGAACAGGTACAGGGAATAAGAAGGATAAATGGTAGGTACAAAATAGACTGGGGGAAGTTAAGAATAGTGTAGGAAATGGAGAAGACAAAAAACTTATATGTACAACCCATTGACATGAACTAAGGTGGGGGGGATGTTTGTGTGAGGGCCAGTGCAATAAAGGGGAGAAAAAAAGGGACAACTATAAGAGTATAATCAATAAAATATATTAAAAAAAAGAAAACAGATGAAATAACCTTAATGTCACCAAGATGGGTAGCCATCACTCCATGATTGGGTATTGCTGTGGATAGATTTGCTGCCATTTTTATGGCTCAGTACCACAAAGCAATTAACAGTGAATGAGTGAGCTTCCCGACCTTTGTTAGAAATGGTGGCTGTTTATCATTGTGGCAGATTCTACACATCTAAATGTAACAGGTGACTACTTTCTCCATGGTTGATTGCAGTCAATGGGCCTTCAGGATACCTCCTCCTAGTGTGGTGATCCAGACCAATAAAACAAGGTAAATCCATGCAGATCAGAATAGGTGAAGCTTGCTTTTAAACTCAGACATCTGGTTCCAGAGTCTGTGATCTAAAGTAATATGCAAGAGCTTTGGCATTTTAATTATGATGTGTCTTGGAGTGGGCCTCCTTGCATCCATCTTTCTTGGGATACTCCATGCTTTCTGGACTTGCATCTCTATTTCCTTCACCAAATTAAAGAAGTTTTCTTTGATTACTTTTTCAAGTAGATTTCCAGTTTCTTGCTCTTTCTCTTCTTCTGGAACCCCTATCATGTGCATGTTGGACCCCTTGAAGTTGTCCCAGAGGCTGCTTATACTACTCTCATTTTTTTGGATTCTTTTTCCTTCTTGTTGTTCCAATTGGTTGCTTGTTGCTTCCTTGTGTTCCAAATCATTGATTTTATTCTCAGCTTCATTCACTCTACTGTTGTTTCCCTGTAAATTGTTCTTTATTTCAATTAGTGTATCTTTAGTTTCTGACTGAACTTTTTTTAATGCTGTGTGTACCTGCTGGGTGTACCACAGTTTAATTATTCATCTGCTAAAGGACATTTGAGTTGTTTCCAGCTTTGGCCAGTACAAATAAGGCTTCTCTAAATGTTAGTATACAGCTTTTGGTATATACATAGTTTTCAATACCATGGGATAAATGCTCAAGGATACAATTGCTCAGTCATATGGTAAGTTTTATAAGGAACTGCCAAAATATTTTTCAACTGGCTATTCAACTTTCAAGTGGCTATTCAACTTTATATTCCCACCAACAGTGTATTAGTGATTCAGTTTCTCCATATTCTTACCAAGAATTTGCTGTTATCACTGTTTTTTATTTTAGTCATTCTAATAAAAATGTAGTGATATTCATTATATCTTTAATTTGTATTTCCCTAATGACTAATGAAGTTGAACATCTTTTATGTGCTTATTTTGACATCTTTATATCTTCCTTAGTGAAATGTCTGTTTATGTCTGATAGGCACAACAGTGGCCTCGCAAAGATACTGTGTCACGATAAGGTTCTCCATATCTTATGGAGAACCACAAGGTTCTCCAGAACCTTAGAACATACTACCTGACACAGTAAATGTACTTTGCTGAAGTTATTAAGGGTATGGACCTTGAGATGATGAGATTGTTGTGAATTATCCAGGTGGGCCCAACCTAATTCCATGAGTCCCTAAGCGGAGAAGATTCCAGGAAAGACATGACTAGGAAAGAAAGATCAAAGATGCAGAGATTCCAGAGAGATGGAATATCGTAAGCTTTCCATGATAGAGATAGGGGACCATGAGCCAATGAATGCACGTGATCCCTAGAAAAGCAAGGATATAAACTCTCCTCTAAAATCTCCCAAAAAGAAATACAGCCCTGCAGACAGCTGGATACTTAACTAGGCCAGTGAGACCTTTTTTTTGATTTATGAGGGCAAGAAAATAAAAATGTAGGTTTTTTTAAGCAACTAAGTTTGTGGTGATTCGTTACCACAGCAATAGAAAATCAATGCAATGCTTTTTACCCATTTCAATTGGATCACTTGTTTCCAAGGGAGGGAGAAAGAAAGGGAGAGAAACATCAATGTATGGTTGCCTCTCATGCACCCCATACAGGGGACCTGGCCAGCAACCCAGGCATGTGCCTTGACTGGGAATCAAACTAGCAATGCTTTGGTTCACAGGCCAGCACTAAATCCACTGAGCCACGCAAGCCAGGGTGGATTATTTGTTTCTTTAATGTTGAGTTTTGATATTCAACATTGACTATCCTAGTCACCTCTTTTCATATTCCAGGTATTAAATGTCCTTTGCTGGTTGCGTGCTTTGGAAATGTTTGACCCTAGTCTGTAGTTCGTTGTTTCATTTTTTTCATGCAGGCTTTCAGAGAACAAAGGTTTTTAACTTTGACAAAGTGAAATTTATCAACTTTCTTTATGGATCATGATTTTGATGCCAAGTCTAAAAACTCTGCTTAACCCTAGATTATAAATATGTTTTCCTTTTTTCTAATTATTTTAAAAATTATGGTTGAAATGTAATACAAAATTTAACATTTTAGCTATTTTTAAGTGTACACATTTGTGGCATTAAGTATATCACATTTTTGTGCAATTTTCTCCACTGCCCATGTCCAGAATTTTTCATTCCTAACTGAAACTCTGCACCTATTAAACATTGACTCCTATTCTCCCTTTTTCTCTCTCTGCTCCTAAGAATATGGTTGTTCTAGGTGCCTTATATAAGAAGAATCATATACAATTTGACATTTTATGTCTGTTTATTTCATTTACCAAATCTTTTCAAGGTTCATCCATGTTGTAGTGTGTATCAGAATTGTATTTCTTAGCCCTGGCTGGTGTAGCTCAGTGGATTGAGCGTGGGCTGTGAACCAAAGTGTCGCAGGTTCGATTACCAGCCAGGGTACATGCCTGGGTTGCAGGCCATAACCCCCAGCAACCACACATTGATGTTTCTCTCTCTCTCTCTCTCCCTCTCTCTCCCTCCCTTCCCTCTCTAAAAATAAATAAATAAAATCTTAAAAAAAAAGAATTGTATTTCCTTTTAAGGCTGAAAAATAATACCACCTTTTGATAGATTTTGGGGTTTCAACCTTTTGCCATTGTAAATAATGACTCTAGAAATGTTGGTGTGCAAATATCTATCTCTACTTTCAATTATTTTTGATACATATCTAGAAGTGAAATTGCTGGATATTCATTTATTTTTTTAAAGTAACTGCTATAGTTTTCCACCGAGGCTGCAGCATTTCACATTCCCACTAGGAACGTCCTCAACATTCTCTGTTACTTTATACCCTTTGTCTGCTTCCCATTTTCTGGATTCTATATGTTGCTGTCTCATAATTAGCTGTCTTGTTTTGGTGTCACATAGCCACCAGTTGCTTCCTGAGAAAGGGTGCATAAAAGATAGATTTTTTTAACTTGCCTGTCTGAAAATGCATTTTTTTGTTCTGACATTTGATTATTTGGTTGGGTATTTCATCTTAGGTTAAAAGCATTTTCAAAGACTTTACTTCCTTGAGTTACAGCTTCCAGTGTTTCTACTGGAAAGTTCAAAGAAATTTTAATTTTCACCCTTTCCATATAACATATTTTCTTTTTTCCCTTTGTGAAAATTTTTACTATCTTCTTTTGATTCCCATTCTTCTGTAATTTCACAATTACATCCTTTATTGTTGGTATTTTTCATCCACTGTGCCGGGTACTTGGTGGGCTAATCGAATCTGAAACTCGTGTGACGTTTTTGGAATTCTTTTTTCTTTTTAAAAAATTGTTTAGGCTTCCAGTCAAGATGCCGATATTGGCAGAAATGGCTTACCCTTCGCACAACCACTTCAAAATTACAACTAAAATATAGAACAACCATCACTCAGAACCATCAGAAATCGAGTTGAAAGGAAATCTGATAACTACAGAAATAAAAAAAAAAACCACATCCATTGAGACTGGTAAGAGGGGTGAGATGTGGAACAGGCTGGTTTCTCACCCACATGTGGTGGATAAAAATTTGAGAGGGATATCTCAGGAGTAAGCAGGCCCAGCTCCACATCAGACCTCCCAGTGCAGGGTTCCTGTGCCAGGAAGATAAGTCCCCACAACTTCTAGCTCAAAAAGCCAGTGGGGATTGAGTCAGCAGAAGAAACTTCTGGAGCCCCAGGCAGTTCTTCTTTAAAAACCCAAACATGGACTCACCTACTCAGACTCATTTCCTCTGAAATCCAGTGCCTGGTGGCAGCTTGAAGGCCCCCTGTGGCATACTGGGAGAGGCTGAAGTGTCTGGCATTGGGGCGAGCAGAGGCCACTGTCCCTTCTCTGAGCCCTGCTACCCGGCAGAGCCATAGAACCCACAGGCCGATGCCATATCTGAGACTCCATCAACCTGGCTACACTGTTCAACCTGCCTTGGAGATCCCCAGAGACTCCACTCGACCCAACTTATGCTCACATCCAAGCTACTTTTCCATGTGCATGGCTGATCTTGGCTCTTGTATCACGACTTCCTAAATCCTACCAAACAGGAAACAGTTGGCCTCAGTGAGCTCAAGAATGGGCATTAGCAGCAGCCAGATTAGTTTTGTAGCTTGGCTCCACCTGGGAATCTCCAAGCCCAGCACAAGTAGCAACCATCTCAGATTGCTTTATAGCTCAGGAAGGGTGGCCCTGGGCAAAACACAGGTAGGGGCTGACCATAGTCTGCACCACCCAGGAAAACCCCAGGGTCAGAGCACCCAGTAGACAGCTACAGACCACTTCAGAGCACTGCCACCATGCCACTGCACAGCTGATCTTCCACGGAGGGCAGAGGTTGGTGTTAAGTGGTCGCAGCTAATCCTTGCAATTGACTGGCCTCAGTAAATCCCTCCCATTGATCTGCCAACAGCAACTAAGGCTCAGCTACAAGAGAAGGGTGTACTCAGCTGACATGGAGGGGCACACCTTGAATACACAGCTTGGATAATAGGGGAGGCTGTGCCACTGGACCCTATAGGACACCTAGTACATTAGGGCACACTAACAACACCCAGAGTCAAAGCAGCTCTATGTAGCACTAGATACAAACACAAGGAGGCTGCCAAAGTTGGGAGACATAGAAACATGGCCCAGACGAAAGAACAGACCAAATTTCCAGAAAAATAGCTAAACAAAATGGAGATGAGCCATCTTTCAGATGCAGAGTTCAAAACAGTAGTTATAAGGATACTCAAGAAACTTAGTGAGGGCCTTAGCAGCATAAAAAAGATCCAATCAAAAATAAAGGATTCACTAATTGAAATAAAGAAAATTTTTCAGGGAAACGACTGTAGAGTGAATGAAGCTGAGAATCATATCAATGATTTGGAACATAAGGAAGCAAAAAACAACCAATCAGCACAACAGGAAGGAAAAAGAATCCAAAAAAATGAGGGTAGTATAAGCAGCCTCTGGGACAACTTCAAGAAATCCACCATTCACATCATAGGGGTGCCAGAAGAAGAGAAAGAGCAAGAAATTGGAAATCTATTTGAAAAACTAATGAAAGAAAACTTCCCTAAATTGACAAAGGAAATAGACATACAAATCCAGGAAGCACAGAGAATCCTAATTATGTTGGACCCAAAGAGGCCCACACCAAGACAATACATATTTAAAATGCTAAAGGTTAAAGATAAAGAGAGAATCTTACCAGCAGCAAGAGATAAGAAGTTAGTTACTTACAAAAGAGGAACAGGGAGAAAGGGAGAAATGGTGCAGGGATCAAGAAGCATAATTGGTAGGAACAAAATACACAGGGGGATGTTAAATATTGTATAGGAAAAAGAGAAGCCAAAGAACTTACATGCAGGACCAATGGATGTGAATTAAGGTGGGGGATTGCTGGAGGGAAGGGGGTTACTAGGTTGAGGGGGACAAAGGGAAAAAATTGGGACAACTATAACACCATAATCAATAAAATATACTAAAATTGTTTAAAATGTATTTTTTATTTAAAAATTACAGTTGACATAAATATTATATTAGTTTCAGATGTACAACCCTGTGATTAGGCATTTATATAGTTTATGAAGTGATCACCTTGATAAATCTAGTATCCATCTGACACCATATTTGTTTATTACAATATATTCCCTGTCCTGTACTTTTACATCCCCATGACTATTCTGTAACTACCAATTTGTACTCCTAAGTCCCCTCACATTTTTCACCTATCTCCCCAACCCCTCTCCCATCTGGCAACTGTCAAAATGTTCTTGGTATCTGTCTGTTTCTGTTCTGCTTGTTTGTTTATTTGGTTTTTTAGAGTTCACATATATGTGAAATTATCTGGCATTTGTCTTTCTCTGACTGACTTATTTCACTCAGCACAATATCCTAAATGTTCATCCATATTGTTGCATGTAGCAAGATTTCCTTCTTTTCTATGGCTGAATCATAATCCTTTGTATATATATACTTTTTCTTTATCTATTCATCTCTTGATGAACACTTATCCAGGTTGCTTCCATACCTTGGCTATTGTAAATAATGCTGCAATGAACATATGGATTTGTGTGTCTTTTCAATTCTGTTTTGAGTATTTTAGGATTAATACCCAGAAGGGGAGTTGCTGGGTTCTTCTTTGTTTCTTATTACCGTCTTTGTTTTAAAGTCTATTTTGTCTGGTATTACAATCTCAGCTTTTTTTATTTTGTTTTGTTTACATTTTCATGAAATATCTTTACCAAGTCCTTTACTTTCAGTCTGTGTGTGTCTTTTGATTTGAAGTGAGTCTCTTGTAGACAGCATATGGGTCTTATTTGTTATCTATTCAGTCACCACAAGTCTTTTGATTGGTGTATTTAATTCATTTGCATTTAAAGTAATTGGTGATAGATTATATTTATTGTCCTTTTATTATTCATATTTTTAATCTTTTTTCTTCTTTTTAAAGAAGACCCTTTAACATTCCTTGCAATACTAGTTTGGTGGTGATGAACACGTTTAGCTTTTGCTTGTCTGGGAAGTTCTTTATCTTCAATTCTAAATAATAGTTTTTCTGGGTAGAGTAATCTGGATTGTAGGCTCTTGCTTTTCATCACTTTGAGTATTTTATTACAATCCCTTCTGGCCTGAAACAATCCTGTTGAGAAATCAGCTGACAGAAATGTAGGAGCTTCCTTGTAGGTAATTAACTGCTTTTCTCTTGCTGCTTTTAAGATTTTCTGTTTATCTTTAATTTTTGGAATTTTAATTATGATGTGTCTTAGTGTGGGCCTCTCTGGGTTAATCTTGTATGGGACTCTTTGTACTTCCTGGACTTGTATGTCTATTTCCTTCACCAGGTTAGGGAAATTTTCCATCATTATTTTTTCAAAGAGGTTTTCAATTCCTTCCTCTCTTTCTTCTCCTTCTGACACCCTGAAGATGTGAATGCTGGTACACTTGAAGTTGTCACAGAGGATTCTTGAACTACCTACATTTTTTAATTTCTTTTCTCTTTTGCTATTTTGATTGGGTGTTCTCTGCTTCCATATATTCTAAATCACTGATTAGATTCTTTGCTTTATCTACTCTACTGTTGATTCCTTTTAATTTATTTATTTCCATTAGTGTATTCTTCATTTATTACTGGTTATTTTTTATGGTTTCAATGTCCTTTTTTATGCTGTTGAAGTTCTCACTAAGTTCATTGAGCATCCTTATAACCATTGTTTTGAACTATATATCTGATTTCCTCCATTTCATTTAGTTTTTTTCTTCCTGGAGATTTTTCTGTTCTCTCATTTGGGAACTTTTTCTTTGTTTCTTCATTTTGGGTGCTTTTCTGTGTTTCTTTCTATGTATTAAGTAGAGCTGCTATATCTCTCTGTCTTGAAACAGTGGCCTATGTAGTAGGTGTCCTGTAGAGCCCCATGGTGCAGCCTTCCCAGTCACCCAAGCTGGGTGCTCCAGGTGCACCCCATGTGAGCTATGTGCATTGTCCTGTTGTAGTTGAGCCTTGATTGCTATTGGCATATCACTTGGAGGGCCTGATCCCCAGGCCAATAGGCTTCGATGACTGGCTGTGATTATAGCAGAGGAGCTTCTTTAAAGGGATCAATTCCATGGAGCAGGACTCACTTCTGTGGAGCTTTGGTGCCTGCCAAGTCCACCCCTTGAGTGTGTCTCTTGTGGTAGTGATTGAGTTTTAAACTGTCATTGTCTGAAGTTGACCACTGGGTGTGATGGCTCTGGGCCTTCCAGGAGATAAAAGTTCATCCACCACCTGTGCCCTGGTAGGGCCATCCAGCATAAACCACAGAGAGATCTACAGATGGCTATAACTTGTATTGGGCTTGGATGTGCCTAGGATAGGCTGACTTGCAAACTGAGGCTGGTTGCTGCTTGTGCCAGATCTGGGGCCACTTAGTGAGAGGTACAGGGTACACACAGGCCCAAAGCTGCTTGTTTGAGAGATTACAGGAATGTCTGAAGAATTAGCCAAGAGAGGTTATTTGTATGGAAAAGCCACTGGAAATGGCTTGGGTGGGCCCACAGGCTGGGTGGGGTGGGTTCCTGGAATTACCATGGTGGCTCAAACACTGTTAGCCAGGTTGATGGAGGCTTAGATATAATGCCCACCTACTGGCTCTATGGAACAATGGCTTCTGCCAGCATTTCTGTCTGTGAGAATGCTGCCCCACCAGCCCTCATCCTAAAGCCAGACAATTCATTTCCTCCACGTATGTCTCTGGTGCCTTTTGAGTTGCTATCCAGCACTGGAGCTCAGAGTGTGTGAGTCAGAGTAAGTCCATGTATGGTCCCTTTAAGGGGAATGCATGGATACCAGGAGCCCTTTGTCTCCCTCAACCACACCCGCTGCTGGGTTTTATAGACAGAAGTTATGGGGACATCTCTTCCTCTCACTGCAACCCTAGGGTGGGGAAACCTGTGTGGGACTGCGACTCCTCTCTCCTCAGGTGGGACCTTTGCAGCTGAGATATCCATGACGCATGGTTGTGGCATCACCTTTTCTATGTTTCTGCCCGACCTACCTGCCTCTATGTGGCTTCTTCTTTACGCCTTAGTTATAGGGCTTCCATTCAGCTAGATTTCAGGCATTCGGAATGATGGTTGTTCTATAATTTAGTTACAATTTTGATGTGGTTGTGGGAGGTTCCATGTACCATATTTACCTACACGGTCATCTTGACCAGAACTTCCCTATTTCTGGGAAATTAAAAACATTTTCTGTTTGATTTTTTTCCTTCTGTATTCTCTGCTCTCTCTCATTTTGATGTTGGATAACCTTGTCTAATCCACTAATTTTCTTAACTTTTCTCTTTTTCTTCCAGAGTTTTGTCTTTTTGCTTTTTGTTCTAATTTCTGGGACATTTCCTCAGCATATCTTTCAAAACATTTATAAGTTTTTAAAAGTTTATGTTATTACATTTTAACTTCTAACACCTCATTTTGCTTTGATGAACATTCCTTTACATGACCTTTTATTTTCATTTCATGATTGCAAAATCTCTCATTTCTCTAAAGGTATTTATTATAATTAAAAAGTTTGTTTTCTATTCTCTGCTTTCTTGTCTTCAATTGCTTTTTTGTTGGTTTTTTATTTTGGTCTCTGTCTTTCAGTGTAAAGGATTTCTTCAAATGTGGAGTGATCCACAATTAACTGTTTATAGGTAAGGGTCCAGAAACAAAAGCTGACTAGAAGTTCTAGGTATGTAGGTGTAGCTCATTGGTTTTTGTTCTTCATTATAGGAAAATGTGGTTGGGTCATTTCAATACCAATCCCCAACTGTCAGTAACTGTAGGTCTGATTTCATCTGTTGGTCAGTTTATTTGGAGAGAAATCCTGTAATCTCTTGGCTGTCAGCAAAGTCTGTGCTCTCTTCATAGTACCACCTTGTACACTTAAGCACCAAAATAAAGTTTTAGTCTGACTGTTGTAAGAGCTCAGGAAAGAGAGATCAATGAGCAGTGAAAAAGTTGGGGGATATCTTATCAGATGATGGGATAATTTCTGAAAAAAATATAGGTTTGTCAGCAACTGAGGTGAGGCATGCCCCCACTTCAGGGAGCACACCCAAGCCTTCTTTTCCTCCTCTTCTTTCCCTGCAGGTGTGCATTTCCTAAACTCTGAGGGTCCCCACAAGACTTGCAACCAGGGGAGCAATGGGAAGTGGCAGCTTTTCCTGGGCTTACCCCGTGAGCCTGTCTCCAAGGACTCCTTTTCTCTGACTTTTCAGTGAGCCAAAGTGGCCCTGCCTAAGCTCTCCTGTTGTTTTTTCTACCCTAAACCCTTCCCTGTTTCATTGTCCCTAGCTTTAATAAGTATATTCTCAAAAAAAAAAAAAAGGAAAGAAACTGAGGTGAAACTGAGAGCATCAGATTGAACAAGTAATTATATTGTGTAGTTTAGAGAGGGGAGTGATCCCTTTCACCTGATATTGTAGTACTGATATTCACCTGGTATTGCTGACCGAGACATGTATCTCTAATGAAGTCTCTATTCAGTCATAAAATAACCTTGTGACTTTGGTAAGTCATTAATCTCTAAGAAATTTAATTTTTTCAACTGAAAAAATCTGGGGAAACTATCTGTGAAGTCCTGTCTAGGTCTAAAGTTTTTTTAAGGTACTTATTAAGATATTTTTTTATTGAATGACTTTTTGAATGAATGTTATAATTAGTAAATAATTACATAGTTCATGGGAGTGAACTTAAGAACTGTAAAATTACTCACTCCCATGAAAAAAGTATTTTGTTTTAAGTTATAGGGAACTTGATGACTTCATTTACATTAAATTTATATGGATGCTACTTTAAAAAATCTGTCCATTTGTTATATGTAGGTGTACTATGATTATTTTCCTTTTAATATAGTAAAAAACTGAAGCATGAAACAAACTATGTTGAAATTGTGACCTTGGTCCTTCCTTTTGCATATAGACAGAGGATATCATTGAAGCCAAAAAATGGTCTCTTTCTTTTTGAAGGCAATGTATAACTGTGCCATTTCCAAATGGGCAATTGATTTAAATTATTTGTTAAACAAACCCTTATTTAGGTGTCTACTATAGGTTAGTCATTTGTGTCAGGTGTGGTAGTCACAGAAGTGAAAAGTATATTCTCTGACTTCCAATAGTTTGTAGCCTAGTAGGGAAAGAAAGGCAATTCAGTACATCACCAAGTATTTTACAGTCTGAGACCATGGGAATGTAGAAATGGAACCTCTGTAATTGATGTCTACTTTGCCTTACCCAGCAGCCACTCTTTTTTCTTGAACAGTTTCCAAATTTTTCTTTGGGAATTACCCTTCCTCTCATTTCATGTGCTTTGACTGGAGCTGTGGGCATATTATTCAAATCTGGCTCATCAGGACATCATATACTTTGGGCCATAGTGATTGGCTCAGGGATGATTGCACAAGCCAAGCCAACCCAATCTGCTGCAGACAGAAGCAATCTAGGGACACAGCATGGTACATTCAGGGGACATTCCAATATTTGGCTATGGTTGGGGCTTGGGTCTCAGTGGGCAACGTTAGGAGACAAGGCTAAAATGGTGGGCAGGAACCATTTATGAAGAACCTTGTGTGCTATGCTAGAGATGGGGGAGCTCTTAAGGGATTTTAAGCATGGAATTCACGTGATCATATTCATGATTTAGAAGAATTAATCTGATGGGGATATGAAATGGGTTAGGAGGAAGATGAAGCAGAAAGCAAGGGAAGAATTGAGATCTCCCAGTAAGTCATCCAAACCATGCGTAATGAGAAACCTGAACTGTGGGGGCGGTAGTGGGGATAGGAAAGAGGGACATTGTCGGGGTGTTACCCAGGACCTCTCCAGAAGAAACAACAGAATGGGGAAACATGATAGCAACACTTTCCTTGAGAGATTGTGTTCTGAGTCCATGTCTCATTTAGAAAATGGCAGTAATTTTCAGAAAACAAAAGCAAAATATAAGTTTCACTTAAGACCATGTTTTTTAAAGTTTAACACATACACAAATCACCTGGGGATCTTGTTAAGATGCAGATTTTGATTCAGGGTGGGACCTGAGATCCTGCATTTGTAACAGGTTCCCAAGTGATGCTGGTGCTGCTGGTCTGCAAACTATACATTGTGCAGCAAAGACTTAGGGCTTTTTGAGATGTGAGTGGGTCATTCAAATAAATAGGTCCAGCAGCCAGTCAGTGTAAGTTCTAGACTTTAGGAAAGATAGAGACTTGGGCTCAGGATATTTGGGAGTCATCAGCACATAGGTGGTGGTGATACTGGAATATGAAGATAATGGCACAAGGATAGTGTTTGCAAAAAAAAGTAAAAGAAATACAAAGATAGCCCATGGATAGTACCAGCATTTAAGGGGCAGCTGGAGGATGAGGGTTAAGAATATGAAGAAGTGGCAGATGACTCTAGTGTGTCAAATTTTCAATGATAAGCCTTTAATTCCCAATTTTATTATATAAAAAATAGACACCATTTTGAGTATTCTATTCCTGGCACTCAACTATTTTCTAGAACATATAAGAGATGTCACATTAAAAATTTCTCTAACCATACCCCATTACTATGAGCTGGTGGAAAATTTAATGTGGGTCACTAGTAGAGCTCTACAAACCATACCCAGGATTTTATGAAGGTTCCAGGGGTCTTACTCAGCCCAGTACTTTTGGGGAAGGCCCTCAAGTTTTCACTCAGTGTTGGCTACTATTTCTGTGCTCATTTCCCTATCTGTTAGAGATGACCTGCTTTGCTGGTTCAGTGCCAATCTTGAGCATGAGGTCTTGGCCATGGATAGAATCTCTGATGCCTAGTGTCTGCCTCCCTAATGATACCACACAGCCATTCTCATCTAAGGTCTTGCCAACTCCCTCACCCATTACGGGTGCTCGATAGTCACAGAACCTGCAACCTTTCTTTTCTGTTATTCCCATCGGTTGCTACTTACTCAATCAACCTCAAGAGCCTCTAACCTCTTTCCACTTTGTGAAGAGGAAGAACCTCAATACATAGGTCTTTTGGTACAAAGAGCCTTTTATTATATCCTGGGCCAATGGAAGTCCCAGATCTTGTGCCAGAGCTATCACAGGTAGTATCCAATCATTCTCTAGCATTCTTTTATAGCACTGAGAACAAATTAATAACTTACTACCTTGACAAACCGTCTTACCACACATGCATTGTCCCGTGAGATCCCCACAACTACTCCTTGGGTAATCCTCATTTTACAACCCGAAGCTTGGTTGATTTCAGAAACTTGTTTCAAGTCACACAGTTCCTAAGAGGCATGTACGTTGGATTCTAGAGCAGTGAGGGCGTGGTATATTACTGCAGTTCTTATCAAAATACCTTCCTCATTATTATGTGTGAGTGGGAGTGACCAGACTCAAACTCAGAAACTTCACCTACAGAGGGAAAAGTCTCCAGGTGTGCGTCTCGGATAGAGGGCTGGGATTCCTTTAATCTTCACCACAGCCCCACTATCTCGATTTTACAGATGTTGTAGAAGGAGGAGATGACTTGCCTATGGCCACAAAGCGAGGGCTATGTTTGCTGGCTCCCAATATAGTGTTTTTTTATCAAACTAAAGTGGCAGGTGAATAGCTGAGTCACACTCCCACAAACCCCAAAGCAAAGCACTCCAATTTAGCTTCCCTCTTAGGAAAAGTACCTTGGCACATGCGCACTATGCACGAGAAGCCCCACCCCAGCTGCCTCTGAGCACTATTCAGCACGCATGCGTCAGGCGGCTCCTCCCGCCCCTCCCCTTCACTTCGCGCTGTTCCCGCTACTCCCCGCCCCTTTCCCGCCCGGATGTAACCCTAGTTTTGCCGGATGTTGTTGTGAGTAGGAGAGACACGTGAGTCTCTGCTACGTCATCACTGGCCCGCGCAGAAAACATGGCGGCGGCGGGTGTTGTAAGCGGGAAGGTAAGTAACGGCCACGGGGAGCACTTTCCTTTTTTCTGGGATGGGGGATGCTTTTGCTGCTTGGAGGCTGGCGGGGAGGAACGCGAGGGCCTTTCTGTATCAAGAACAGCTTGTGGCAGGTGGAGGAGAAGAGGACTTGGTGGTGTCAGCTGTTTTCTGGAGAATGCCGGCTCAGTCCTGGCATTGGACAGCTGGCTACAGCCCGAAGGCCAGCTAGGCCTCCGCACAGTTGTGGTCAGCTCTGCCCCGGGGCGAGGTACTTTTATTTGTAATACTTTTCCTAAGGGACAGGTGGTTGCCCAGTTCCTTTTTTATTCCTAGCTCACTTTTTTAGATTTTAATGTGTGCTCTTTTGACTCCAGCGGCTCTCTCTTCGAGGCCTTTATCTGATTTGCCCCTGCCTTCCTCTGCTTCACTCTGGTGGGAAGGCTCTTCGAAAGGAGCTCTGAGCAGGTGCTGTGCAGCAGTGCGCGTACAAAAGAAGTGTATTGAATCCATTTTACCAGACTGCTGAATTGGTTGGTGGTTGTGAGCACAAGGGCAGATTTGTACTCAGGGAGCTGGAGATTTACACCATCCCACGCTTGTCTAGGGAGGCATTAGTTAAGGTATTTATTTCCTAGACGTCTGTATGATGTTACCCTGGAATTATCTGTGGTGCCCTCTGAAGGAGACGGTCATTGATCCCCGCCTAGTTGGTTAGGAAATAAGATTGGGTGCGGAGGAGAATTGTATATTGCCCATTCACGTTCCGACAGCACACCTGACTTCTTAAAACTAGCTTGTTATTTAGGACTATCATGACATGCCCTGACAGCATTTCCCGTTGCGGGAGTATTTCATACCGTTGGGTCTTGTGATGACTCATTCCACACTAAGGACTATTTACTATCTTCCGCTGTTCCTTGCGTTTAATTCGTTTTCCCTGTGCTGCCCTTCCCATCTGAGTTTGAATTATTTGGCAGCACTTGAGGTTTGGTGTGTGGACTACTAGACTAGGCCACCAAAATAACATGCAGTTGTGGTTTCTGTTGAGCAAGCATGATTTCTCTGTCCTTCATATTGCTTATATCCAGAATGGAGGTGATCTTAGTCATAATTTCTTGTATTGGAGCTGTTAGGATTACATGAAATTAATAAAAACATTAATTAAATAAATTACATATTTCCGCATATCTGCTATTTTAAATAAGTTGGTCATTGATTTTTTGATTATTGGTGCTCTTTGGTTGTCTTATCAGTTATTGTCTTCAGGGCAGATGCTGATCTACTTGACTGACTACATACAGGATGGGGAAAAATAGGTTTATAGTTCATATGGAAAGTAATACAGTAATTAATGAATAATAATATAAGAATAAACTCTGTGTTTTGTGTACTCACAACTGTAACCTGCTTTTTCCCTACCCTGTATGTGAAGGTTATCCTCTTTGATTTTCCATCTGTGCTGATCCGATCTAAGATTTTCCAAGAAGGGATCATTCCTTTTGAACTACATTTCCCTCTTTGAGGTGTGGATTGGTTTTGAAAGAACTCTTGAGATGATGAAACAGCTGTGAAATATAAAACGTTTTTCACCCTTTCTTCCCAGGCACTTACCTTTTCTTATTTGGCTTCTTAAAATTAGTCTTTTATTTCATAACTCTGCTCTGTCACCTCATTCTCACTCATTGCAAATTCACACTCATTTCCATCACTCCATCTAAACTATATCTTCATGCCAAAAGCTGCCCCTCTCCCAAGTAATACCATCATGACCCACCAAATCCACTTATTCTCTCAGTAAGCCCACAGCTAGTTTAAAGGCATCATCATTCACCTGGGTGCATGTAAAACAAAATAATATTCATTTCTATGACAGTTTTTTAAAATATTTGATTATTTATTTTAGAGACGGGGAGGGAGAGACAAAGAGAGGAAGAGAAACATGAATATGTGGTTGCATCTTGTGTGCCCCCTGCTGGGGACCTGGCCTGCGACCCAGGCATGTGCCCTGACTGGGAATCAAACTGGCGACCCTTTGATTCACAGGCCAGAGCTCAATCCACTGAGCCATACCAGCCAGTGCTCTATGACAACATTTAATCAATAACCAACCCCTAGCAGTTTTATCTTAATGATGTTTCTTAAGCTTGCTGCATCCTCTTCATTCTCAATGCTTTCTTCATTCAGGCCTGTAGTTTTGAGTTCTTGGCAGTTTTTTTTTTTCCTTGTGTGCATTCTCTTTGCCCACAGGCACCTCAGTACCACCACTGGAGTTATTTTTCTAATGCACAAATCTGATTGTCTTTTGCTTTAAAAAACAAACAAAATATCTTTTCTTTTGTTACTGTCACTGTTAAAATAGTACTCAAGGCATAAAAACCTATGTTACTTTTCTGGCTTTATCTTATGCCTGCCTACTTCCCAGTCTTTTTGGGGGAACGGGGAGTAAGGAAAGTATATATATATATGAGGTTTGTCCAGAAGGTGTCCAGCCATGCAATATGAAAAATAGAGAAATTTATTGAAGAAGATACAAGAAACATTGTACATAGCACAATGACACCTCAGCCCTCTTCAAAGTAGGCACCTTGGGACCTTACATAGTTCTCCCAATTGCCTTCATCTACCCTGTTGTATTTTTTTGAATCTCATCGTTGGTCTGAAATCTCTTCCCATTTGAAGGTGATTTCAGTTTTGGTAACAGAAGTCTTAGGGCACCAAATCTGGGCTGTAGCAGGGCTGAGTCACCTGGGTGATTTGATGCTTCGCCAAAACTACACGAGACGTGATGCATGAGTGGGCACGTTGTCATGATGAAGCTGCCAATCACCAGTTGCCCATAACTGCAGCCTTCGGAATTATCAGAATAGTTTCTGCGGAGGAACAGTCAAGCTTAATGCAAAATTTGGTGCAGATTTGTTGCTGTACTCAGTCATTTTGAATGTGATTGCCACACAGTATACATGCTCACGTAACAGCATCTATTTTGCCCACTGACTGGTACAGTGAAGTTGTCATTATTCACTCATGTGCATTCCAGTCCACTCTCCTTGGCTACCAGGTTACATCGGTGTTGGACAAACCGTTTTTGTTATATTAACAATGGCTGAACTTTTCCTGGACAGACTATATACCATATTTTGCCATGTATAATGTGAACCCATGTTTTAGTACTGATTCCCATGTATAATGCAAATGGACAAGTACTACCCATATATAATGAGCATCATACAAATTATGCATGGAAATCAGTACTACCCATGTATAATGCTCATCCTTATTTTTCCCCTCAAAAATTTGGTCAAAAAAGTGCACGTTGTACACAGCAGAATACGGTGTGTGTGTATTTGAGAGTGTGTATGTGTGTATTTATTTACCTTTCTCCTGCCATCCCCCCAAAAAGGTTCAGCTGAACCCTGTCTACTTTAGGAACCTAGGGCAGGGGATGTTAACCAGTGTTCACAGGAATCACATGTGGTGCCTTTAAAAAATACAGATACTGGGCCACAACCTCGGTCTACTGAACTAGAATCTTTCTGTGTTGAGATGTAGGATGTAGAGTAACTTTTTTAATAAGTCTACTTTCCTTGCTTTGAACTTTGAATGTAGGAAGTGTGGAGGCAGGATGTTAATCTCTGTCCTATGGATAAGCAGTGTAAGATAAGAGGTAAGAGTTTGACTCTACAGCTAGTTTCTGAAACTAATTTCATATGTAATATGGGGATGATAATAATACATACTTTATGGGATTGTTAGGAGAATTAATAAGATATATTAGAACAAAGCCTGGTACATAGTAAATGCTGTGTAGGTGTTATTCATCACCTTAATTTCCCAGTAAGTTATTGGTTGGGTATGGTGGAATTTTGAAGATTAAGAATATGGTTTTACTATGGCTGTGAATTTTATTTTTGAAATTACCTCCAGCTCTAATTCTTATTATTTTGGGAATTTAAAAATACCCTGTTTTAGGAGTTCTGTATTTTTTTCTTTTAATTATATTTTATTGATTAATGCTGTTACGGTCATCCTAACATTTTCCCCTTTCCCCCCCTCCAACCAATACCCCCACTCCCTCTGGCAGTTGCCATACCATTGTTCATGTCCATGGGTCATGTGTATAAGTTCTTTGGCTACCCCATTCCCTATACTGTGCTTTACATCCCCATGGCTACTCTGTAACTACCTATTTGTACTTCTTAATCCCTTTACCTCTTCACCCATTCCCTCACAACCCCTTCCCATCTGGCAGCAACCAAAATGCTCTCTGTATCCATGAGTCTGTCTCTGTTCTTCTGGTTTGCTTAGTTTGTTTTTAGATTCAGTTGTTGATAGATACGAATTTATTGCCATTTTATTGTTCATAGTTTTGATTTTCTTTTTCTTAAGTCCCTTTAACATTACATATAGTAATGGTTTGGTGATGATGAACTTTAGTTTTTTCTTGTTTGGGGAGCTCTTTAGCTGCCCTTTGATTCTAAATGATACCCTTTGCTGGGCAGAGCAGTCTTGGCTGTAGGTCCCTGCTTTTCAAATGACTTTGAATATTTCTTGCCAATACCTTCTAGCCTGCAAAGTTTCTTTTAAGCATCAGCTGACAGTCTTATGGGAACTCCCCTGTAAGTAACTGATTGATTTCTTTCCTCTTGCTGTATTTAAGATTCTCTCTGTGTCTTCAACCTTTGGCATTTTAATTATGTCTTGTTGTTAGTTTCTCCAGTTTGTTTGGGACTCTCTGTGCTTCCTGGACTTACATGTCTGTTTCCTTCACTATACTAGGGAAGTTTTCTCTAATTATTTTTTCAAATAGATTTCTACTTTCTGGCACTTTCTCTTCTCCTTCTGGCACTCCTCTGGTGCAAATGTTGGATCTTTTGAAGTTGTCCCAGAGGCTGCTTACACTATCCTTGTTTTTTTGATTCTTTGTCTTCTTGTTCTGACTGCTTGTTTTTTGTTCTTTTATGTTCCAGATCATTGATTTGATTCTCAGCTTCATTCACTCTCCTGTTTTTTTTTCCTATAAATTGTTCTTTATTTCAATTAGTGTATCCTTCATTTCTGACTAGATCTTTTTTAATGCTGTTGAGGTCCTCACTAAATTCCTTGAGCATCCCTATAACCAGTGTTTTGAACTCTGAATCTGACGATTGCTTATCTCCATTTCGTTTAGTTCTTTTTCTGGAACTTTGATCTGTTTTCTCACTTGGGCCATATTTCTTTGTCTCCATTTTCGCAGTCTCCCTGTGTTGTTTTGATGTATTAGGTAGAGCTGCTATGACTCCTTTGCCTTGGTAGTGTAGTAGGTGTCCTCTAGGGTCCAGTGGCACAGCCTTGTCTATCGCTCAGGCTATGTACTTGAGGTGTACCCTTCATGTGGGCTGAGTAAACACTCCTCTTGTAGTTGAGCCTTGATTGCTTTTGGCAGATCAATGGAAGAGATTTACCTGGGCCAGTCAGCTGCAAGGACCACTGCTGACCACCACCTTTTTCCCTTTGTGGAAGATCAGCTGTGCAGGGGTAGGGTGATGGTGCTCCAGTGTGGTCGATAGTTATCCACTGGATGTGCATTCTGTGGGGTTTCCTGAGTGGTATAGGCCAAGGTCAACCCCCACCTGTATTTTACCTGTGGCCAAAGTGTAGTGCCTGAGCTATAAAGCAATCTGAGATGCCTGCTACTTGTGCTTGACTTGGAGATTCCCAAGTGGAGCCAAACTGTGATCCAAAGCTGGCTGCTGCTATTGCCATGCCTAGGGCCACTTAGCAAAAGGTACAGGGGCTGGGGCTCCCTGAGGCCAGCTGTTGCTTGTTTAATAGGATTTAAGAAATTGTGAGGTATGAGCCAAGACCAGCCATTCATATGGAAAAGTCAAGGTAACAGTTTGGGTGGCCCATAAATTGGGTGGGACAGAGTCTCAGGGGATCTCCAGGGCAGGGTAAACAGTGTTAGCCAGGTTGGTAGAGTCTCAGACATGGCACCCACCTGCTGCCTCTGGGGCCCTGTGTGGAGAGGGCTCAGAAAAGCAACAGTGACTTGCATGCCTTTCTGTCTGGGAGAAACTGTTCTCCAGCTCTCCCCTTGATGTCAAACGTTTCACTTCCTCCCTGTATGTCACTGGTGCCTTTCAAGGTGCTACCCCAGTGGTGGAGCTCAGAGGGAGTGAGTCTGAGTGAGGCTGTTTGTGGGTTCTTTAAGAGGAACTGCTTGGGACTCCAGAAATTTCTTCCACCAACTCAGTCCCCACTGGTTTTTGCAGCTAGAAATTTGGGGGACTTACATTTCTGGCACTGGAACTCTGGTTTGGGGCTGGGACTCCTTGCCTCTGAGATACCCCTCCTGAATTTTTATCCACTACACGTGGATGTGGGACCAGCCCATTCTGCCTCTCTACCCTTCCTACCTGTCTTAATGGATATGGTTTCTTTAATTTTGTAGTTGTCAGACTTCCATTTCACTCAATTTCTGATGGTTCTGAGTGATGATTGTTCTGTATTTTGGTTGTAATTTTGATGTGGTTGTTCAAGGAGGTGGACCATGTTTACCTATGTCGCCATCTTGACTGGTAGTCTGGAGTTGTGTAGTTTTGATGAGTTTTGATGAATGAAAAAAGTCATAGGCAGGGTTTAAGGAAATGGAACATGATGTCTTGGGTTCAAGCCCTTGCTCCATTGCTTTATAGTTGAGTTACTTTGGGCAGCTTTCTTAATTTTATTTGCCTCATTTTTTTTCATTTGTGAAAAGAGGGGTAATAATTATATTTCCATTGTGGAATTGCAGAGAGAATGAAATGAATTAATATTTGCAAAGCATTTGGAACAGTGCTGGTGTCAAGTGCTCAGTAAAGATTCTGTTAAGAAAGATCTTTTGTTAAGAAAGATCTTTCAAAATGTCTTCAGGTAGTAAGGTTATTTTGGAAATAGTTTAATGTTTATTTTTGCTGCTATTTTGCACAAAGATTAAGACTTCACAAATATAAAAGTAATATAGTTATGTAAAATAAATTAGAGAGAAAGGAGGCAAAAGGAAAGTAAAAGTAGGGAAGGTAGATGAAACTGAAGTACAGTTAAATAAATGGTGTGCTTTAGTGAGCTCTAGGTTGGCTGTAAGTTTTTTGGCAGTCAAAGTACAGAGGGGAACCTGATCAATCATAAGAATTAATAGAATCTGTGGTAAAATAAAACCAAAAGCAAAACCTAATAAACTAGTTTCTGAAGATTAGACCAGAGTATGAAGTCTTCTGTAGATTCTTTACAGTATGTTATGTAATGAATGTAATTATATGAGATAGTGTATCCTTTTGGTAAGGAAAAGGATCCTGTATTTCTTGTTAGTATGCTGTTGTTTTTTGCCTGTGGGTAGTTCAGTAGCTCAGTGAATACAGGGTACTAATTTGTTGTATTCAGTTATCTGATTTGACTAAATTAAAGGGTAGAGTTTTTTTTTGTCAGTATGTGTGTATGAATTTTTTTCTTCTTTTTAAAATACTGTTTTCCTTAGCTGAGCTTTTGAAAGTGGGTTTAAGTTTGACAGTAAATGCTGGTTTTTAGAATTCAGCTATTCTTTGTTGCTATGTATGTATAAACCCATGTTTTTACAACCAAACAGGGAAGGAGTGACATCCTTTTGTGAATAATGAGAGAAACAGGGACATGTCTGTAAAGGTGATCCTTCTTTTCTAACAGGTGCACAGAATTGAATTAGTGGAATGAGTTGAGTTTACCTCATAGAGAAGGTGGGAGAAAGGAGATAGCCTGAAATAGGTTTGTCCTTATACCCAGTGCCCATGATGGTCGCAATTTACTTTCATTTTTGAACAAATATTTATTAAGCACCTAATTTGTTTCAGTCACTATATTAGGCAATGGGGATACATTAAATAGCCTCTTACTTTGGAACTTACATACTGCAGTTGTTTAGAAGGAATACATTCATTAAAAACCACCTCTTACCATGTCTAAATAGGCAGTGCAGTATGAACTTCAAGTCCTTGAAGTTGGCGTAATATTAGTGAATATTTGTAGTCTGAAGACCTGAAGACTGATGAATCATCATGAAGGCAGACCCGCAATGTTTCACCTGCATTTAGCATAGATTCTGGCACATAGTAGGTATTCGGTGAAGAGAAATGAACAAAAAGGCAGAGAAAATGAAGGGGAACTAGAGTGAGAGAGATCGGCTCGCTAATTATAGCACTCTTGGAGTTTAAAAAGTCCTGTATTTTTGCATTTCACTCTAGGTTTGTTTTTACTGTTGTGTTAGAATTTGGTTCTGTTGAAAATACCTTGAAACAAATGGGAAATCAGCTGTTATTTTTTCTTAAGAGTTTGTTTTGGTGGCAATCTTAGTAAGAATATATTTTGAAGCTTAAATTTGGCCCCTTCCAGTTCCTTTTAGATATACTTAACAATCTTGTGAAACCCTTGTGCTTAAGAAAGATAAAGGATATTTTTGGTATCTTGTCAATTTTCCCAGAGACTTTTTTTCCTAGACTAGATCTTGTAACATGGTAGTACCTTTCTGGTATGGGGTACTATATGAGTGTATTATCTTTATTTTTTCTGGCATTCTTTAGTTTAACAAATGTTTGTGTAACTTCTGTTTGCTGAGTGAGTTCTTTGGATATGAGAGTGGTTAAACACAGACTTCTTTCTTGATGGAATGCAGTGATTTGCAATTTTAAAAAGTTCAATATATGAATTAGTAAAAACATGTCTTTTTGAGAAAGAATTCAAATGTTGAATTCAAATGAAAAAAATTCAGATGTTGAATTTGAATTCTTAGGGACATAGCTGCTGGGACTAGATGAAAAATTATAATACAACCTTTTCATTTTCACTTTTTTTGTGAAAGGAAAACCTTATGAAATCTGTTAACTGTCTCTTATTGTGCAATACTATAATTGTATATGTAGTTGTTGGTATAAGAGAAGTCATTCATTTAGTCCTCATTGTAGCTCCCCAGACTGCTAAATTATTCCTGCTGTCCTGTCTGGCATTCTTTAGCACACTAATGTCCATGAGCAATAATAGTTCTGCACCTTATTCTTCATTGAGAATTGTACCATTCTCAATATCTCAGTGTCTATATATCTTCACTCAGAATTTGTGGTTTGTTTCCCTTAAAACCACGTATGTCCTACATTTCTTTAGTTCCATAGTGATTACTGATCTACATGTCCTAAATAAAACTCATTGTTTACTTTCTTCTGTATTCCATCCTTATCTCAAGTGAATAACCTTATCCACTCAGTTTTGTCCTTGACTCTTCTTGCCTTCACCTCCCACATATGATCAGTCATGAAGTCCTATCATTTTGACCTTTTAAAATAACTTTCTAAGCCATCTGACTTTCCTTATCTCCACTGGTGGCTACCTTAGTTAAAGACACGAGCCAGTCTTTTCCTCTCTGGCATTACTGCAGCTGTTTATTCTTGGCTTTGTGCCAGAGTGTTAGAAAAAGACAAGTTGGACTTGGGCACTACGCTGGTAAAACTAACGGCTTTTTAGTGGCAAAGATTATTTTCTGAGTAAGTACAAACTCAAATTTTTGAGCATAGCTTAAAAACCCTTTATGATCGCATCTCTACTCTTATTTCTCAACACTAGCCTCTGCTTTCTGATCTGGGTTGTAGCCATGCACTGAACTGCTGTCTTTATAGAACATATATCATCTTTTCTCAAATAGTTAGAATTGCCATTCTTCAGGTCTCAGCTTTTATGTCACTCTGGTTAAGTCTTCCTCATTTCTCATCCTGCCCGAGCCCCTTAAGTCTAGGTTAGATATCATTTATAAGGGCCTGCTGTGGCAGCTTATTAATACTTCTTTTATATGTTGTGATTACCTGTTTTCCTAATGTTCAATTACTTTGTTAAGTGCTATGAAGGCAGTCACTGAATCTTACCTTATTTATACCTAGAAGCTTGCTTTGTGCCTGGGGTATTATAGGTCTTCACTGTGTATTTATTGAAGACATAACTGAAATTGGTATCTTTGTTCAGGATCCTGTGCATCACATTCTGCTATGACCTTTGATTTTCTGACTTATATGACATTCTAGTTTAGTCAGACACTTTTTTTCAGTATGTGTGTTTTTCTATCAACACCATTTATTATGTGAGAAGCATCAATTGGTCATCTATTTATGCTTTAAAGAAAGAGATTGGTTAACAAATAATAAAACATTTATATATATAATTACCATTTTGGGTGGATTTTATTTCTGTGTATGGATCCATATTTTCTTCTAGTTTAATTTATTCTGCCTGAAAGACTTTAACATTTTTTTTTTGTACTGTAGGTCTGATGGTGATGAAGTTTTTTAGCTTTCATGTGTCTAAAAAAGCCTTTATTTTACCTTCTTTTTTTGAAAGATATTTTCTCTGGGTGTAGAATTGTAGGTTAACAGTGATTTTTCTTTCTGTACTTTAAAGATGTTGCTCCAAGGAGGTGGCAGGAAACTTTTGGAGGTTTTGGCTATGTTTATGGCTTGATAGTGATGGTTCCCAGTTATATACTTACCCCTGTACTTAGATGTTAAATATATATAGATTCTTACACTCGTATGTCAGTCATACCTCAATAAAGTGGTTTAAAGTTGCTCCTTCATTGTCTGCATTGTTTCTAAAAAAGAAATCTGTTATAATCATTATACTTAATATTTTTTCCTTAGACTGATTTTAAGATTTTCTGTGTATTACTGATTTTCCAATTTTATTAGGATGTACCTTTATGTATTATTCTTTGTGGTTCTTGTACTTTGGAATTCATTGAGCTGTTTAGATCTGTGGGTTTATGGTCTTTGTCAAATTTGGAAAAATTCTGCAGTTATTCTTTTCAAAGGTTTTTCTGTTTCTCCTCACCATCATCTCCTTCAGATACTTCAGTAATGTGTATACTAGACCACTTGAAGTTTTCCTGCAGCTCGTTGATGCTCTGTTCACTTTTCTCAGTCTTTCCCCCTTTATGTTTTGTATAGTTTTATTGCTATAATTTCAAATTCGTTCTTCTGTAGTGTCTAATCTGCCATTATGCCACTTGGTGTCTTTTTCATTTGAGACATTGTAGGTTTCATCTCTAGAAGTTTAGTTGGGTCTTAGTAATATTTTTGATGTCTTCTCTTTTAACTTGTTCTAAATTTTCTCTAGTGTCTGAATAATACATAGGATTCAGTTATAATAATGTCTTAATATCCCTCTCTACTAATTCTATTATTTGTGTCATTTTGGGTGATATATTATTGGTTGATTTTTTTTCCTCATTATGGGTCATGTTTCCCTGACTGTTAGCATGCTTGGGTGTTGGATGATATAAAATATTCTGGAGTTTTAGCGTAGAAGTCAGTTAAGTTATGTGGAAACAATTTGATACTATTGGCTCTTGCTTTTAAACTTGTTAGATGGTATCAGCACAGCATTTATATGAAACTAATTTTGCCACAGTGCTGAGGCAAGACTATTTTGATTGCTCTAGCCAATGCCCTGTAAATTATGAGTTTTCCAACTCCAGTGGGAACAGCTTTTTGTGAACCTGCAGACTGTTTTCTCTAATAATTTCAGGTGGCTTTCCCCCTCTCCTTAGGTAGTTAACTGATACATCTGCACTTTCTGAACACTCAGTGACCTCTACAGACCTTTTGAGTTCTCTTTCTGACCACTTCTCTTTTCTAGTACTGTTTTGTGAAATCTGCCTTGGCTCTCCCCAGTTCCTAGCTCTGTGTCCTCAACTTAGGGAGATTTTTGTATAAGGTGCCTGGTATATTTTAATACTTTTAAGATATTTTCTGAGCTTGATTACGTAGGAAACTAAACTTTTTCTTAAATGAAAAATAGAATGGGCAACAGTTGATGTATGTATGGGAAAGAAAGAGTTGCACAATGTGCTTCAGTTAGGTAAAGTGTTGCATTTGATTCTTTAGGGTTGACTTCATTAAGCTTCCAGAATCTCTTCAGTGTTAAGAGTATCACAGAACCTTAGATTGTGTTGTAATATGCTTTTCTTGGCAGGTGAGTACCCCTTTTTCTGTGAGAACTGTGAAGTTTTTGGTTATTTTAATACCTGAGTATGTTAGACTTAGGTGAAGATATGCTGAAGTGTTGTTTCTGGAAATGTCTCTGATCTATTTGTCACTAAAGTTTGAGATTTTAAGAGATTTTTTTTCCATAACTTTTTTCATATATCCATTTTGTGGCTCCCAATATTAATTATCCTGTTTTATGAATTGATGAATGGAAGTCTGGAAAGGTTAGTTTAGCTTTTAGAATTTCTCTGTATTTTCACTTTACTCATCAAAATGATTTTTTAATTCTTATAACAGTATATAACTTTTAACTTTGAGATATTAAAATAGTTAAAAAAGTTAGAGGAATTCACATAAAGGTTACAGTTGTACTTTCAACCTTTTCCCATCCCATTCTCTCTTCTAGATGTAACTTCTGTTGATAATTTAAAGTGTGTCCTCTTCTAACTTGTTTTATGTATTTTACAGAGGTACAGAAAAACTTTTAAAAAATATAAATGTTATCATACTATATTTAATTGAGGTTTTTCCATATATGTTTGTCCATTTAATCTCTCTCATTTTTTTAAAACTTCTGAATACCATTCACCATAGAGTGAATCTCAGGATATATTTGATCATTTCTCTTTGTGGACATTCAGATTCATACCTTCCATTTTTCCTTTCCTCCCTTCCCCTCTGATGTTATAAATAACTAATGCTATTGTGAATATTCTTATGCATAACTTTGTGCATGTGTGTAAATCTATATGCCTTAACATTTTTCATCTCTATACAAACGATAGAACTGTCTCCCACCACTCTCCAACTTTTGCCTTCTGCTTAATGCTAGTTTGTTGCTTCATAACTATTTTATTGAAGGCCATCTTGAGTTTTTGAGATTAGAACTTCTCTGGTGATCTTGATTACGAGAAGATTCTTTTTTGACATGATATAAGTCCCTAGCCCCACTGGCTAGTGTGGCTTAGTTGGTTGTGGTGTTGTCCTACACACTAAAAGCATGGAGATTCAAAACCTGGTCATGGCACATACCTAGGTTACTGGTTTGATCCCTGGTCTGGATACATATGAGAGACAACTGATTGATGTTTCTCACATAGTGTTTCTCTCTTTCTCTTTCGAAAATCAGCTAACACATTTAAAAAAAAAGAAGTGACTGATGTAACACAGTAGAGGCATTAAAATACTGTGGGAACTGTATAGCACAGTGTCTAAGAGCAGTTTTCTGGTGTCAGACGACCTGGGTTTCAGTCTCTATGCCACTCCTTTCAACCTTTTACTATTTGTGTCATTGGCCTTAGTCAAGTTATTTAACCTTTATTTCATTTTTTAAAATTATGTTGTATTGTTTATGCTATTACAATGGTTCCAACATTTCTCCCTTTGCTCCTCTCCACAAAGCACCCCCCACTCCCTCAGGCAAAGCCCATACCATTGTTCATGTCCATGGGTCCTGCATGTATGTTCTTTGGCTATTCTATTCCCTATGCTGTATTTTACATCCCCATGACTATTCTGTAACTACCAATTTGTACTACTTAATCCCATCACAATTTTTGCCCATCCCCTGACCCACCTCCCATCTGGCAACCATTAGAATGTTCTCTATACAGTATCTATGATTCTGTTTCCGTTCTGCTTGTTTATTTTGTTTTTTAGAATCAATTATTGATATATATTTATTGCCATTTTATTGCTCATATTTCTGATCATCGTAAAGAAGACCCTTTAACATTTTATATAATACTGGTTTGGTGGTGATGAACTCCTTATGCTTTTTCTTGTCTGGGAACCTCTTTATCTGTCCTTCGATTCTAAATGATAGCTTTTCTGGGTAAAGTAATTTTAGTTGTAGGTCCTTGCTTTTCATCACTTTGAATATTTCTTGTGAATCCCTTCTGGCCTGCAAGGTTTCTGTTGAAAAATCAGCTGACAGTATTATGGGAGCTCCCTTCTAGGTAACTAACTGCTTTTCTCTTGCTGCTTTTAAGAGTCTCTCTTTGTCTTTAAACTTTTGCATTTTACTTATGACGTGTGTTGGTGTGGGTCTCTAGGGTTCATCTTGTTTGGGACACTCTGGACTTCTTGGACTTGTCTCCCATACAAATACTAACCAGGCCCAAACCTGCTTAGCTTTTGAGATCAGATGAGATCTTCTTGGACTTGTGTGTGTATTTCCTTTACTAAGTTAGGAAAGTTTCCTGTTATTTTTGCAACAGGTTTCTGGTTTCTTGCTCTCTGTCTCTGCTTCTTCCCTCATGATGCAAATATTGGAATGTTTGAAGTTGTTCCAGAGGCTGCTTACACTATCCTCATTTTTTTAAAAATTTTTTTTGTCATCTTGCAGTTCTGATTGGTTGTATTTTGTTTCCTTATGTTCCAAATTGCAGGTTGATTCTTGGCTTCATCCACTATACTGTTGATTCCCTGTGAATTGTTTTTTATTTCAATTAGTATATCCTTTGTTTCTGGCTGGATCTTTTTTATGCTGTTGAGGTTCTCACTAAGTTCCTAAATATCCTTATGATCAGTGTTTTGAACTCGGTATGTAATAGATTGCTTGTCTCCATTTTGTTTAGTTTTTTTCCTAGAGTTGTGTTCTGTTTTTTCATTTGGGATATATTTCTTAAGCCTCCTCATTTTTGTCAGCCTCTCTGTGTTTGTTTCTATGTATTAGGTAGAGCTGCTATGTCAACTGGCCTTGATACAGTGGTCTAATATAGTAGGTGTTCTGTGGAGTCCAGTGGCACAGGCCTCCTCTGTTACTCAAGTTGGGTACTCAGGGTGTACCCACCATGTAGGCTTTGTACACCTTTTTGTTGTTGTTGAGCCTTGTTTGCTGTTGGCCGAACTGAGGTCAGCCACTGTCTGTATTCTGTCTATTGTCACACAGCATAATCTCCAAAGGGATTATGTAGCAGCCAGTGGCTGCTACTTTTTCTGGGCTTGTGCCCAAATGAGGCCAAGCTGTTAAGGCCAGCTGCTGCTGGTGCCGGGCCTGGGGTATCTTAGTGAGAGGTACGGGCTTGCTGAAGCCAGATACTGCTTGTTTGAGAGAATTTAAGAAAATATGAAACATAGGCCAAAAAAACCATTCATATTGAAAAGCCACTGGAAACAGCTTGAGTGGGCCCTAAAGTTGGGTGGGACAGGACGTCAGGGAGTCACCAGGGTGGGGTAAACAGTGTGAGCCAGGTTGATGAAATCTCAGGTATGGTGCCCACCTGCTACACTGTGGCTCTGTGCCAGGAAGGCTCAGAAAAGGAACAATGACTTTTTCCAACACTTCTATCTAAAAGAAAGCTGTGCCCCATCTCTTGCTTTGGTACCATACAATTCTGTGCCTCCCCATATGTCTGTTGCCTTTCAATCTGCTACCCCCACACTGGAGCTCAGAGGGAGTGAGTACCAGTAAGTTGGGCCCAGGCCCTTGAACAGGAACTGTCTGGGATTCCAGAAGTTTCAGTCTTCCACAGTCTTAATCTGCTCTGCTTTTTACAGTCAGAAGTTATGGACACTTAGCTTCCTGGCACTGGAACCCTGGGCTGGAGGGCCTGGTGTGTGGCTGGGACTCTTCATTTCTGAGATATCCCTCCTGATTTTTACCTGCTACACGTAGTTATGGGTCCAGATTATTCTGTATCCATCCTTCCTACCAGTCTCCATGTGGTTTCTTCTTTAATCCCATAGTTGTAGAACTGTCATTCATCTTGATTTCGACGGTTCTGAATGATCATTGTTCTAATAGAGGGGGTGTCCAGCTCATTTTCACTGGGGGCCACATCAGCCTTGGCGGTTGTCTTTAAAGGGCTGAATGTAATTTCATCTCCTTAACAGTTAAGGAGTAGTTACATTTATATAGTCCTAAAACTATTTTAGCCCTTCGAAGGCAACTGCAAGGCGGATGTGGCCCCCGGTGAAAATGAGCTTGACACCCCTGTTCTGTAGTGTAGTAATTTTGATGTGGTTGTGTGAGGAAGCAACCTTCATTGCCATCTTGACTGGAAGTCCAGTTTTTTTCATTTACATATATGGGCTTCTATCCTAATGACGCAGTAGGAAACAGTTACAGAATTTATGGCCCTGGGTTATATAAAGATTAAGCTGTAATTTATGGAGGCCCTAGTGCATAAATGTTCCATGAATGTTAGGTAGAAACAGGAGAGAGTACAGCCAATTTATATTCTTAAGCTAGTTGGTGATGGTGATGGACTGTGATGGTGCTTGTCTTGCATTGTTGATCCTCATGCTATTCTTAATATTGATATGATTATATTAATAAAAAGTCTATATAAATAGTAAGTACACTGTATTCCAAACTTACTTATGTCAAAAGTACTTAGGTCTGGAAGTGACTATTTTATTTCTCTTTTACTTATTTTCATAATGAAAAAAATTTTAATGGTTCAAAGGGATTCTAGGAATATAATATTAATTTATAACATTATTCTATAGAACATCAATTTTCAGCCTTTTCCATTTCATGGCACATATAAACTAATAGCTAAAATTCTTAAGGTACACCAGAAAATATATTACACTTTTTCTGATCTGACCAAAAAATAGACATATTTTTGATTCATTCATACCAGATGGCTGTTGTTGTGTTGGCTGTTGTCATTTATTTTTCAAATTTGATAATATAAGGGAAAAGTGGTCAGTGCCCCTGACTCAAGTATTGCATGTTTTAAATTTTTTATGGACCACCAATTGAAAATCACTGCTATAGAAGATAAGGCTTCACTCTGGGACCATGTTTTAATCATATTTGTATACCTGTGGCCTTTTACTTGCTTTTACATATAGAGCACTCAGTAAATATTAGTGATCTTGAACTAGTTAATATAGTCATTCGTAGAAGTCCTCAACATTACTATTTGAAATTCTCATATTATTCCCTGAATTTACATGCCACAAAAAAGACATCAGAATGATCTTACGGTAAAAAATGTGCTATTAAAACCCTGACTGCTGTGGCTCAGTTGGTTGGGCACCGTTCCGCAAAGTGAAAGGTCATTTTTTCAATTTCCAATCAGGGCACATGCCTGGCTTGTGCATTCGGTCCCCTAGTTGGGGTGCATATGAGAGATGATCAGTGTTTTTCTTTCTTACATCAGTGTTTCTTTCCCGCTCTTTCTCCCTCCCTTCCCCCTCTCTAAAAATAAATAAAAATCTTTTTTAAAAGTGCTATGATGGGAATAGTTAGAAAGCATTGATCCCTGATTGTATTTCATCTGTTCTTATTCTTGAATATTTTTAGGTGTGTTTTCCATTTGAGTTCAATATTTTGCTTAATGTTTGTTAAAAATATATTTAAGTAAAATTTGCTTATTAAGACCTAGCCATTATTAGCCTTATATCTTTGTTTATGGAGTAGGTTAAAATTACGATAATCACAAAACCAAAACTAGAAAGCAAACATCCAGTTTATCTTTGAAGTGGGCTTAAGTCTGAGTGCTCTTTTTGTGGTAATATATTGATATATGAAATAATCAGAAACTTGGTTCAGACATTATAGAAGAACATCTCAATGTTTTTTAATTGATGTTGAAATAGTAGTGAATAAAAATGGTGTGATTCATCTTATTTTTGCTCTTCCAGATTATATATGAACAGGAAGGGGTCTATATTCACTCCTCTTGTGGAAAGACCAGTGATCAAGACAGCTTGATTTCAGGGATTTTACGTGTTTTAGAAAAGGTATGTTTCCAGTAAATGATTTTATTTAATAATTGTTCATGGTAGTGCCTCATCTTTGGGGCATTATCAGCAAGTTTGAATTTCATGTGTAAGATAAAATTATGTAATTTTAACAGTGGTTATAAAGTTAACATAAGTGATGTTAGAAATATCATATTTTTAGATAAGTCAGTAAAATAGCAAGAAATATTATGTAAAAGTTGCAGTAATTTTTATGATAAAATGTAAGCAGAATTTTAAAATCTATGTAACATTTGTTGCCCAATTGTAGTTTAAATGTAATATTGCATATTTAAAGTGCTAATATTTAAGAAGTTATAATTTCATTTTGTGTACAGGGACTTAAAAGTAGGTGACTAAGAATTTAAGATACTGCTGAATAGTAAATATAGTTCATAATTTTTTTCTCTAGGATGCTGAAGTGATCGTGGATTGGAGACCATTAGATGATGCATTAGATTCTTCTAGTATTCTCTATGCTGGAAAGGTATTTAAGAAAAAAAATATATGATTGAAGTTACTGTAACTGAACAAAAAAATAGAGATTTAGCTGTCTGTCACCACAAAATCCACACTTGTGAGGCAAATGCTGGTGTGAAAGGAAAGAGGTTTTATTCAGGTGCTGCATGATCTTGGAGGTTGGTGGTCTTTTTTTTTTTAAAGCCCATCACCTCAGCAAGACTAATACAAAAGCCAGTGTCTAGAGTTCCTGCTCCTATTTAAAGTACAGTCCTTTGGAGCCCATAGGTGGCTGTTAAGTGATTATAGTCCCCATATAGTTAGCTTAGGTTGTTTCTGGCTATTGCCCATTTCAGGCTGCTTCTTGCATGAGAAGCCTGTTCGGCCTTGGGCTATGCAGCTGTTAAGTGCTGTCTGGTTTTATGCTCCTGGGTGAGAGGATGTGTGAATGAACTGGTTTGTGCATCACCAGGTAGACAAGAGCAAGAGAGAGACTCCTTCCTGTATTCTATGGGCTACATGGCCCATGGAGAGAAAGGCCAGTGCACTGTGTGGATCATAAGCCCGAGAGAACCTCTTTATTCCCTGGGATTATATTAGTTTGGGTGTAGGACAGACCAAGTGCTTTTTCAAAATGACCAATGAGCTTACCAAGCTTTCCTCTGCATTGGGTGGGTCCACCTCCTAACCAGTCCTTTTTTTCCCCAGGCTAGACTTACAGGCATCTTTGGTCCAGCACTTCCCCCTGCACCATTTTGACTTCTATGGTGCATATTCCTGCCTTCTCCCGTTCTGATACCAGAAGGGAGGGGAGGCCTTTTTCCTATTATCTCGCTTAGTTTTCGTGCTCAGACCCTCTCCATTGATATTTTAGCTTTCCAAGCACTCAGTGTAAGAACCACTGTATGCTACTGTCTTGGACAGTGGGTGAGACTCCTTGACATTCCTGAAAGACTGTCTACTGGTAACCATATGCCATTGAAAACAAACAAACAAACAGCTTATTGGGGTATAATTCACATATCATAAAGCTCTTTTAAAGTCTATAAATCTGTGGTTGTAGTATATTTACAGTTTTTTGTAACTATTACCAATATCTAATTTTAGCACATTTTCATCATCCCTGAAAAATAAACTACCTTTTATTGGTTACTCCCCAATCCACTCTTCTCCCAGCCCCTGGCAACCACATTGTGGACATTTCATCTATATGGAATCATACAAAATGTGGTATTGTGACTGGCTTCTTTCACTTAGCATAATGTTTCAAGGTTCATTCATGTTATAGCATCTATTGGTATTTTGTTTTTTTTTTTCCTTCTGAATAATATAGCATTTATGGATATACCACATTTTATTTATCATTTGATAGACATTTGGGTTGTGTGTACTTTTAGGCTAATAAAAATAATGCTGCTGTGAACAGTCATGTACAATTTTTGTGTGGACATGTGTTTTCTCTTGAAAACCTGGAAGTGGAATCATTGGGTTTTATGATTATTTGTGTTATAACATTTGTATCATGTGTTGACTTCTCACTATGGGAGGTTGATTTAGCTCTATCTTATCTCTTGAAATTGTGGCTCTGCTGTCCACATTTCTTCTCAAAGTATTTAATCATATAGATCTAATTTCATCTTCATAGAGACGTTTTTTTGCCAGAGTCTTACTAGCTTCACTCTGAACTGGTTGCTCTTTTGTTTCCTGTGCAGCAATTATCCTGGGAATTATGTTTTCCTATTTCCCATATTTTAATCCCCATTTTCTATACCCTATGCTATTATCTACCTATTTTGGATTACTCCCTTGTTTTGGTGCAGTTCTAGTGCTTCCTGAGAAAAAAGGTGTATGTAAGCAAATACATTTCTTCTTACAGACTTTTCTTTTTTAAAAATATATTTTATTGATTATGTTACTAGAGTTGTCCCAATTTTTCCTTCTTTGCCCCCCTCCACCCAAAACCCTTCATTCCCTATGGCAATCCCACCCTTAGTTACGTCCATAGGTCATGCATATAAGATCTTTGAATACTCCATTTCCTATATCATTCTTAACATCCTCTTGCCTATTCTATACCTACCAATTTGTACTTCTTAATCCCTGCACCTTTTCCCCTTCTCCCTCTTCCCCCTCCCAACTGGTACCCCTCCAACTGATCTCCATATCTGTGATTCTGTTTTTGTTCCACTTCTTTGCTGTTTTTTTTTTTTAGGTTCACTTGTTGATAGTGGTGAATTTTTGCATTTTAATGTTTTGCTCTTCTTTTTCTTTTTTCTTTAAGTATATTTTATCGATTATACAATTACAGTTGTCCCATTTTTCCCCCCTGTATCCCCTTCTGCCCTGAACCAGCAGTCCCCCAACTTAGTTCATGTCCATGGGTCATGCATATAAGTTATACATATAACTTATACATGTATAAATTATATGTATAAGTTATACATGACCCACTGGCTTCTCCATTTCCTATACTATTCTTAACTTCCCTCTGTCTATTTTGTACCTACCATTTATGCTTCATATTCGCTGTACCCTTTCTCCTATTCTCTCCCCTCTACCTCCTGCTGATAACCCTCCATATGATCTCCACTTCTGTGATTCTGTTCCTGTTCTAGTTGTTTGCTTAGGGTTTTATTTGTTTTAGGTTCAGTTGTTGATAGTTGTGAGTTTGTTGTCCTTTTACTGTTTATAGTTTTTAATCTTCTTTTTCTTACGTAAGTTCCTTTAACATTTCATATAATAAGGGCTCGGTGATGAACTCCTTTAGCTTTACCTTATCTGTAAAGCACTATCTGCCCTTCCATTCTAAATTATAGCTTTGCTGGATACTGCAATTTTGGATGTAGGTCCTTGTCTTTCATGACTTGGAATACTTTCCAGCCCGTTCTTGCCTGCAAGGTCTCTTTTGAGAAATCAGCTGATAGTCTTATGGGAACTCCTTTGTAGGTAACTGTCTGTTTTTCTCTTGCTGCTTTTAAGATTTTCTCTTTATCTTTAACCTGTGGCATTTTAACTATGATATATCTTGGTATGATCCTTTTTGTGACCATCTTGCTTGGGACTCTCTGTGTTTCCTGGGCTTATATTCTGTTTCCTTCACCAAATTAGGGAAGTTTTCTTTCATTATTTTTTCCAACAAGTTTTCAGTTTCTTGTTCTTTATCTTCTCGTTTGGCACTCCTATGATTCAAATGTTGGTATGTTTGAAGTTGTCCCAGATGTTACTTAGTCCTTTTTTTTTTTGGTATTCTTTTTTCTTCTTGCCATTCTGACTGAATTTTTTTCTTCTTTTTGTTCCAACTCATTGATTGATTCTTGGCTTCATCTACACTACTATTGATTGCCTGTAAGTTTTTCTTTATTTCACATAGTGTAACCTTTATTTCTGGCTGGGTAATTTTTATGCTGTTGAAGTACCCATTGAGTTGGTTGAGCATTCTAAACACCAGTATTTTGAACTCTTCATCTGCAACATTGCTTATCTCCATTTTGTTTAGTTGTTTTTCTGGAGTTTTGTTCTGTTCTTTCATTTTGGCCATATTTCTTTGTCTTCTCCTTTTGGCAACCTCCCTCTGTTTGTTTCTATGTATTCGATAGAGCTGCTTTCACTCGCTATTTTAGTAATGTGTCCTAATATAGAAAAGCACATGCATTGGGTGTGGTGGATGGAGCCTTAGTTAATTGCCTGGGGGGGCGATCTTTGTGAACTGCATTGATAGAGTCTCAGTTATGGTACTCCCACTCTGTGGCTCTGTGTGGGGGAGGACTCAGAACGAGGACTATGGCCACTGCCTGGCCTCTGGTGTTCTGTCTGGGAGGGACCTGTCCTCCTACTCTTGCTCTGATGCCAAACACTTCAGTTTCTCCAGTTTCTCCCCATATGCCACTGGTGACCTCCTTTTTAAATCACTGGTGACCTTCAAGCTGCTTCCCCAGTGCTGGAGCTGAGAGGGAGTGAGTCTTAGTAAGTCATAAGTTGGTTGTGGACTTCTTTAAGAGGAGATGCCTGATAATTTTGCAGTTTCTTTGACCACCCACCTCCTTTTGGTTTTTACAGCCAGAGTTATGGAGACTTAGATTCCTGACACTGGGTCCCTGGACCAGGGGACCTGGTGTGGGGCTGGGATCCTTTGCTTTTGTGGTATCTCTCCCGATTTTTATCCACCACCATGGGTGTTAGAACTCCCATTCCACTTCTCCATATGTTTGCCCCACCTACCTGTCTAATGAATGTGACTTCTTTAATTCCTTGGTTGTTGGACTTTCCTACAGCTCCATTTCCTGGTGATTCTGGGTGATACTTGTTTTATAGTTTAGTTGTAATTTTTGCTATTGCTTTGGGAGGAAGCAAGCTATATTTACCTACACCTCCATCTTAATCAGAAGTCTCCTTTTTGTAAACTTTTCTATTCTTATTCTGAACTGGATTCCTTGGCTGGTATAGAATTACAGTTTGAAGATAAATTTTCCAACCTGTTTTTGAAAGTTATCATCCCTGGTTTATCAATTTTTTTTTTTGATGTTAGGTTTAATATATTCTAATTCCTTTTCCTTTATGTGTTTTCTTTTTAAAATCTTTTAGAATTGGCTGTTATTTCTAATGTTTTATATGTTCTGGTAATGTGCCTTTGTAGTTTTTTTTATCCTTCATGCTGAGTATTTCATGGACCCTTTTAATATGGAAATGTTTTTGAGTTATTTCAGTGATGATTTCTTCTCCATTTTCCTTTTTTTTTCTTAATGGAATTTTTTTAGACTTTCTGGACTAGTTCTGTAATTTTTTAAAAATATTTTATTTATTTATTTTTAGAGAGAAGGGAAGGGAGGGGGAGAAAGGGAGAAAAACATCTCATTGGTTACCTTCACACACCCCCAGCCAGGGACCTGGCCCCACAACCCAGGCATGTGCCCCAATGGGGAATTGAACTAGTGATTTGGTTGTCAGGCTGGTGCTCAATCCACTTGCCCACACTAGCCAGGACTGGTCCTGTCTTTTTTTAAAACACTTTCTTTCCTATTTTATAATAATTCTTTGTCCATGTGTATGTGTGTGTAGTATTTTCTGGGAAATTTCTGCAAGTTTATGTTCCAGATCTTTTATTGCCTTTTTCGCTTTTATTATAGTTAGTTTTAATTTCAAAGACATTGTGTTGTGTGTCCCTCCCCACCCCTTTTAAAAACAGCATCCTGTTCTTAGTTGATGTAATATCCTTCCTTATTTCTAAGGAGTTTGAGGATAGTTTTTTGGATGCTTTTATTTTTTTTAGATAGTCTACTTCCTCTGACTGACTTCTTTTCCCTTGTTTCATTTGGACATTGTCTTTTGTGTAGACATTTGCCTTTGATGTTCGGTGATCTTTATAGGACTCATATTTCAGCACACCCAGAAAAGTGATTATACTCTCTCTAGGTATGGGTGAGCTTGGACTCAGGGTGACCTGGCTAGGCTCTTTTCTTGGAGATCCTTGGTATTGAAATCTAGGTCTTTCTTTTAGGCTAGTCATTTTTCACAGAACAATCTGCAGATTCCTGCCTGGAAAGGGTAAGCCTGGATTCCAGTGTTCTAGGAATTGAGTAGGGAAAGAGAGCTAGGAGTCTTGCCAACTAGGTGTCTCGCCAACTCATTGTGTAGGTGGAATTTCAGTTCTCCTGTTTTTAGAGTATTCTCCCCTTACTGAGTGTGCTTAGTTTCTCCTAATTCAGAAATAGTCTGTGTTACCTTTACCAATGAGTAAACCTCGAGCCTTCTAGACTTTTGTTAGTAGTTCTGTTTTTAGCTTGACCTTTATCCTAGTTTCCAAAAGGACCTGATAAACTAATCCAAGCCTTTGTGTGAGGTGGGTTCTGTAGATTTTTCTTAACTTTCTCTACTAGTGATGGTAGGGTTGGTAGTGATAGTGGTAAGGGTTGCATTTTTTAAATTTGGCAAATATGTGGTGGGCTTCCCTATTAAGGACCTGGAAGAAGAAACACTACACTTCATACTTTCATTCATTCAGTCTCACCCACCCAAATTTTTCAGTCTCTATCTATTCTTACTATTTTTTTCCTGTGCCTTTATAATATCTTCTCACTCCTACAGTTTTTTTCCCTCTTTAAAAAGAAAAGATCGATGCTAGCAATACATGAATACATTCTTGTAAAAATTCAAATAATAGAAAGTTGAAGTAGTTCTGCTTGATTAGAACCCTGTCCTTCATCTGTCCCTGTTTTTTAGTGTATTGTCTTTTGAGAATTTATCAGTTTTCCTCTAGTTCTCTCATCTGTGCTTCTAATTACATGTATACATGCAATTGTTATATTGCACACATTGTGACAACATTTTTATTTACTGTTACATATTGAACATATATAAATATTAACATATCAGTCCTTAAACTACTGCTTAGTATTTCACGGATAACCCCCTAGCTTATTTACTCATTTCTTCATTGATGTATATTAGGAATTTGCAATTTTCTTTTACTTTTACAAACAATGCTGTAATGAAAATTCTTGTATTTGCATGTTAGTATTTCTGTGGGGTAGACGATGAAAAGAGAATTATTGTGGTAAAACACATGCTATTTTGAATTTTAATGTTTATCTGAATTGCCTTTGGGAGTAAGTACTGTCATCACAGTGTGGGGTAGCATTCCTCACACTGTCTTTTGTATTTTTGTTTTTTAATTGAATAGGGCCAAAGAATTGAAATTCATCTTAACTTGCTTTTGTTTTACTGTTTTGGAAATTGGACATCTTCCTATATATTAGTTACTTCATATTTCTTCTTTGACTTGCTTGTTCATACCCTTTGCTTTTCTCTTTTGATATTTCTAAATAAATAATTTCTATTTGTTGATTTCTGAATAAATTGGTAGGAGTTGTTTTTGTATTCTGGGTGTTTTTATGTCATCTACTATATATTTTGGAAATATTTTCACCCATTCTTTTACACATGTGTGGTATCTTTTGCTGTATAGAAATTAAATTTTTTGATTTAGTCAAATTGTTCCCATTGCATTTTAGACTTTTGGTTTTATCCTCTTTTTAAATGAAATATCCTGTAGTACTATACGTTTGGATATGTTTTTTGTAGCTTTTAGCTAATTTTGATTTAGGGAAATATGCAAATACCTCCCATTAGCTATTTTCCTCAACCAGAAGTCTGAAGACTTGGAGCTATTTACCTGTGGATCTCTTGCTTTTTTCCCTCATGGTTAGAAGATGGCAGCTATATTTTTAAGTAACACAGCTGCATTGAAAGCAGTGAAAAGGGGGAAGGGATGAGCCTTGCATTAGGAAAGCAAAAGCATTTCCAGAAGTTCTGCAGTTGACTTCTACTCATATTTCATTGACAACCCTAACTGAAAGGAATCTGGGTAAGCTTTTCTTATGTTTTTGGTAAAGATGGGAAAGGGAGAAAATGATAGGAAATAGTGTTTCTTGTTTCCACTGGTGATACCTGCCACAGTATACAAACTTAATTTATATAAATGCTGAGAATATGTTAACTGATTGAAATTAAATTCTACTCTTAGTCCCTAAATATTTTATGTGTTGTAATTATTTTAGGACTCCAGTTCAGTTGTAGAATGGACCCAGGCCCCAAAAGAAAGAGCTCATCGAGGACCGGAACATGTGAACAGTTATGAAGCAGAGTGGGACATGGTTAATACAGTTTCATTTAAAAGGAAACCACATACCAGTGGAGGTATGAATTAAATCTTTTGGAATCTTAAACTGATTGCTGCAATATAATGTAAACAAAAGTGCAAAGCAATTCTTTCAGATTCCTCAGAAATAAAGGATGCTTTGGTTGATACATATAACTCATAATTTTTTAGTTATATTCTCTATTCATCTCTGTTGTTTTATTGGTTGTGACTTCATGAAAAAAGGCTTTCAAAAACTTTTTCTATAGTGTAGTTATTAATGGCAGAAAATAGAAACACTTTAGAAAATTGCTTTGGCTTTCTCTCATGCACTTTTTTCTTAATCTAGAAGAATAAAAAATAATGTTATTTTATTCTGAAGCACCAGGGGGAGACGGTGTATACCACTAAACCATCTAATTTCAGTGTTTACTGGGATCTTCAAAGCTCATTGCAATCTCCCCTTTATACAAGTTCAGTGACTCTCCTCCTTTATATATAGTTAAATTTGTATTTGCTGTGCGAGAATTATCTGCACGTATACTACAATAACAACAAAAAGCCAAGCTAGCAGCCTGATAGAATACATGTACTACCCCAAGTATGATCTAGCTAGCCCATTTGTGATGTAGCCAGGTTATTTGTGATTGAGCTTTCAAAAACATTAAACAGTTGTGTAGAGTTAAAATGTCTTTTCCTATTGATTTCTTTGTATTTTATAATGAAAAGTATATTTTAACTCTTTAATGATTTTGGTTGAATATAGGAATTCATCCATGTTTATGAGATTCAAAAAAGCTGGCCAGAACTTACTGGAATATGTTTTGCTACATTTATACAACATTGTTACTAAGTAGATTTTATTTTTATACGTGGCCTTGGGAATAATTCTCATATATAATAGTTGTGTTTTGAACTGTATCATTTCTCCGAAACAGTGGCAATTAAGTAAATTGTAATTCACAAGATGCCATTATGAAACATTTTCATATTTTTAAATAGCATTTTTTCAAATAAATTTCTCATTAATTATCTTTTTTTTTAACTCTGGTGATTCACAAAGAAAACTTGGGACAAACCTTTAAAAAATTGACTATCAAGGACTTATTTAACTTTATATTTCTTAAGAGTTTCTACTGCTAAGTCTTTGTTTTTATGTACCAGATCAAATGTTTTGAAAATATATATTCCCAGAACAACAGACTGCTGGGATTCCGTAAACGTGAACCTAGATTTCTTTATGTCATGTTGATATTAATTCAGTGTGTTGGAGATGTTTTTCATATGTATTTGGTAACATAAGTTCATCAGAACTAATTTTGTTTAAGGATAAAGAAGAAAATTTTAGCTAACTCTTGGTTTTTGTTAGTTTTTCTTTTGTAACCATTTCTGTTTCTGGTTAGTGATTAGTGATAGATTAAATTGAAGATTACTTTCATGTTGCCTTGATATTAGATTATTCATTTATTCCAAGCATTTTGAGTACTGATTGCATGTAGTCACTCTTCTAGCTCCTGGAGATATAGTTGTAAACAAGATAAAGTTCCTGTTCTCATGAAGCTTACATTCTATTAAAGGGATGTCTAGAATTGACTTGAAGTGTTTCTTTCATCATTTATCAGCACTTGAAGTAAGGAAACGTGTGAGGCATTTTCTGTTTTATTTAATATGTAATGTGTCTCTCTCGTTAATGAGGGAAAATCTGTGTAAAATTTTTGCTTTTGAAAATGTACAAATTCCCTCCTGATGATTCATATAACCTGCATTTATTATTTAATATTCTCCACATGATTTTCTTACATTAATTTGGGTTAAACACTTTTTGATAATTTAAGAGTTTTATATAAAGAATTGTTTATATCTAATTATTCATTATTCTTTTGCTATGAAAATATTCTTGGTCTTTGCAGATCATATAATAGTATGTATCCTTTCTAGGTAGTCCAAGTATATTCACACTTAAATGATTCATGAAGATGTTGCAATTGTAGAATTGTTCTCGTTTTGATTTTAGCTCGTAGTAGTATTATAAACTCTATATAAATTCCATTAAAACATGATGTGTAGTAGCCAAGTGGGAACATGGCATTTAACCTAGTTCCAGCCTTACATATGAGTTCACCGTTTGAACTGGTGTGTTGGCTTTAGCCTTTCTGGGGTTCTTTTGAAAGGATACTTTAGCTAGAGTGTCCATGAAATAGTAATGGTGCCTGTATTCCTTACAGGTAGAGATTTCTGTAAGTTATAGATTTCTTTGTGTCAGTTTAAAAGATCTTTTGAGGTGATGGAGCTATAGTGTTCCTCACTATATAAGAAGGTGATACACATGCAGGTTAATACCAGTTGACCTGTGCTTTGGTCGAGTTCTAGAAGCATATATCACCTGTGCAGTTTATCTTTGTAGAACTGACAGTATGGGACAGAATTAGTGAAGATCTTGAATAGCAGAATAGTATGACACTTCTTAGGAAATAATATTAGGGAAAAGGTTTTTTAAAATTTCAGAGATATGACATGCTTATGTCTAAGTTAAAATATTAAAATGATTAGAAATTATAAACAGATTAGAAAGTATATGCATTAATGAGAGAAACATAACGTTTTCCCATTCTCTAAATTTTTATTTAGGTAATCTTTAAGTTGCTTGTTATCAATTATGATACTGTTCACACACCTAGGATTTAAGGCTTCTGTAAACAGACCACAAACTCAGAAAATGCTTTATTTTTACATAACTGTAGTTTGGTTTGAACTGAGGTCTTAATTTAGTGAAAGATTGATTTAGCAGGAAGATTTAATGTACTCATTCTTTTTGAAGCATTCACAGCTTAGTGATCTTTTCACTTGTAGTTCTCCACTGTTCTTTGGAGTTTTCATAAAAAAATAGTTCATTTACTCCAATGTAATTTTTTTGCTGGTATACTTACCCACATTCAGTGTAATGTAGTAGAAATAATTGTGAAAGGAAGTGAGGGAAATAAAGGTTTTGTTTTTGCTTTTTGTTTTAAATGACTGTCCAAGAGCATCATTACCATTCATATTTGGAGAGACTGGAAAACATGAACATTTTTTGAGTATTTACTGTATATTTTACACTGTATCTAGTTAGTTGACAAGTACTATATGTCTTAATTCTTAGAATAACATTGGGAGGTAAGTATAATTATCTCCATTTTATAGATGAAGAAATGGAGGCTCAGAAAAGTTCAGTTATTTACTCTGATTATTCAGTTTGCAAGGTGGTGGTACTGCAATTTCAAACCAGCCATCCTGCTTTCAAAACTGTGTTCATTTTGGGCAAAGCTTATATTTAAATATGGATAGCCGTTCAAATTTGTATGCAGTAGGATCATTATTTTAAAAATTATTCTTTTAAAAACTATGATGCCATTTTTAATACAGGTGGAAGCCATAGTGATAATGGAATAGTCATACCCCAGGGTCAACAAATTTCTGTTAGGCAATCATGAAGATCATTGTCAGTACCTTTTAAAAAGGTGAAAAAAAATTTTTGCCCCACTTTCTTGTTTTTAAGATACTCCAAGTCATAGAAATGGGAAAAGCAAATGGTCATTCCTGTTCAGTTTGACAGACCTGAAATCAATCAAGCAAAGCAAAGAGGGCATGGGCTGGTCATATTTGGTATTCTGTCTAAAGGATGATGTCGTTCTTCCTGCTCTGCACTTTCATCAAGGAGATAGCAAACTACTGATTGACTCTCTTGAAAAATATGTGGTATTGTGTGAGTAAGTATCAAATTATTTTCTACTTATTAAAATTGAATTGTTGTGTTGGTCCCAAGACAAACTATTTTTACTTGTCATTGGGTATCCGTAACCTGTGTGTGAATCAGGGCACAAGCAGTTTTTATTTTTCTGAGATGTGACTGCTTTGGATGAATAATTGCATAAAATTTTGTCACTTGAGTAATTTGTATCAGCTACCTATCACCTTATTACTGTTTAAAGAAAAGAGTGTTCTAATATTTTATACACATTTAAATGAGTGATGATACATCAATAACTTATGGATTAGTTATTTACCAAATTTACCTTTTATTATGTAGTTTGTATTACACATTGAATTTTATTTGAAGTGTTGCAAACTTTAAGTTGGGCCCTTAAGTTTAAGCCCCTTATAATTATAAGTATGGCAGGCAGGGCTTCCTCATTTTACAGAAATCTTGTATCTTACATTTATTCATCTGTGTGCCTTTGTATACATATAGTCTCTCTTGCTTTCACTGTCATCAAATATATTTTGGGTATCAGTTATGTTCGGAGCACTGTGCTAGTTGCTTGATATTTAGTAGTGAACAAAACAGGCACATTTCTGGATATCTGAAAGTTTCCATCCTTGTGAAGGATGCCGACCACTAAATGGCATTAAAATTCAGGACCTAAGATGGAGGAGGTACAAGGTACTTTGGGATATCCCAGGAAGAGAGGAAGGGTACCTCATTCATACTGCAGATTGGGTAGGAGTCAGGGAATACCTTCTGAGGAAGTGACATCTAAATTCAGACCTGGTAAATGAGTGAACATTAGCATGAAAGGGAAGGAAATATTAAGAGGGAGAGATGTTTTAGATAAAGGAAAGAATGTAAAACGTGATGTAATATCAGAACAGTAATCGAATATCATAGGCTTGCATAGTGGTGGAACGGAGGGTACCAAATGCAGAGATTAGACCAAAGAGCTGGGAAAAGGCCAGAACATGAAGGAGCTTGTAAATTACATTAGCAAGTTGTTCCAGTCATCCAGATGAGATTATAATGGCATGAAATAGGAGGGTGACAAGAAAGATGGAAGTGTTAGACAGGTGTTTAGGGTTGGAGTTTGTGACTGGATATGTAGAGGCGAAAAGAAGGAAGTTGAGATTTTTTAGATTGGGGAACTGAAGGGATGATTGATAACTTCAATAATAATGTCCTCACTTTATAATAGAAAATAGAAAAATGCTTTTACTTTATCATATCTAAATTTAGATTATTTAAGTTAGGAGTGATCCAAAACTTGGAAGACATTGATGTTGTGTTCTTTGTGTTTTCTCGAATGATATTATTCCCCTATTGTGTTGATCACTTCTGGCTGGCATTAGGTATGCTGATCAGTACCATTAACCATAAGAAAGTCTGGCCCGATTGGTAGTGTTTGGATCTTGAACTTCAAGTGAGAAGTTGTGAATAGGCTACCACCCAAGGGGTTAAGTTGATTTCAGGAGGGGCATTGTCATGATTGAGGCAGAAGGTTTGGCTGTCTGAATAGCAGGTATTAAAGACTTGGGGTTTTAGTTCAATGTTAATCAGTGTTGTGATGTAACAGGCATAAAAGGGCTCACTCCATCTGAGACTCTTGAATAAAACATAGTATCAAGGATGAAGTAGAACCTCTTTATCTTCACTGGTGAGATCATGCTCTGGAGAATTAGTTTTAAGCATTGCATTTTAAGTGTGTTAGACTAACTATACTACACAGAAAATATGACTAGTGTAATGAGAGAATTAAAATGTTATCATGAAAAACATTAGAAGGATGTGACAATTTAACTTGAAGAAGAGTTTTGGTGTAGCATTAAATAAAAGCCAAACTTCCTGCCCTATCTTAGTTCTGTTCATCTCTTAAACCTCATCTCACACTATTCTCTTATGTAGTCTAGCCACATGGTTTTCTTTCAGTTCCTAAAACACTCAATGCTTTCTTGCCTTAGGGTCATTACATGTGCCGTTTCTTTTATGTGGAGTATTTTTTTCAATTTCTGATTGTGGAGGTTTCAGTTTAATGGCATTTCCTCGAGGGTCTTTCCTGGATGCCTTCTCTCCCATTATCTGTGGGTTCCCATGCCCATTCCTTTTCACTGTCTCAGTCCTTTGTTAGCTTCCTTCATGGCCCTTAACAGAATAAACTAATTTTGTCTCTTTTTTAATATTTTGCTCTAGAATGTAAGTCCATAAAGACAGGGATGCTTCTGTCTTATTTACATTGTTCCTAGCCACAGTGTATAACACATATCTGCACAGTAAATCTTAGTTGAATGAATAAATGGTATGTTACTTTTACAAATAAATTTAAAGGGTTGTTATAAGAAGTAAGTCATATATTTGTTTTGTGTGACTCCGAAGAGAAAAATAGAAGGAAACAGATTTCAGTTCGAGAGGTAGGAGTTTTCTATCCTGGATGGGTTCAAGGATGTACAGCAATCACGTTATAATGTATTGTGTAGCTTGAATGTGCGCTGGTGGTGTTTTAATGAGGGCTCTAAGTGCAACTTTTTCTGTCCTGCATTTGTAAATAATTGAGAAGTAAATATGAAAATCAGACAATTGGTGATAAAAATATTACCATTTTTGGTGAGGCTTAGATATGTAGTATCATACTAATTCCCCTTGAGTTTGTTTTGAAGTCAACCAGTTTTTGTCACGTTTGGGCAACTGCAGGTCTCCCTGGTGAGGACAGAACACTTACAATGGGAATGAGAGTAGACTAGAGACCACTTTTTCTGTTGGCAGGCAGATCAAAGAGTAGGACAGGGCTGGGTGGGATTATGTTAGGCATCCACCTTACTCTTTCCTGATCTTGGTAATCAGATGTGTCCCTGTGAGGAAAGAGTTTCTTTAGAACAAGTGCATATTTCCATTTGGAAACACGAAATTTTGGGAATGGTGTTCCTTTCTCCTCCTATTTTTTTATTCAACAACTAATTTATTTTGAGGTATGCCAAGTTCTGGAAAGAGAGCAATAATAAAAAGAGATATGAACCCTGCCTTCAGGGAGTTTGTACTATTGTAGGAGAGACTAACATTGGTTATATAAATACGTGTAAATTTTCAGCTGTAGTAAGTTTGTTGGATAAGAGACATATAGCATTATGAGAGCATATAAGATAATAAGATAACATACATAATAATTTTTTGTGTCTGTAGTAATTGAAGCCCTGAGAGAAAATGAGATTAAGTAAGCAGAGAATAAAATGGGACACTCTGTGAGCATATCTGATTAATTGCAGTCTTTAACGACCTGGTCGTTAGAGGAGACTAACCTTACACTTTGTTCTCTGGTCTCTTCCCCATTCTCTTGTCTTTTTCCATTGGGAAAAAGCAGAGGAGACTAACCTTACACTTTGTTCTCTGGTCTCTTCCCCATTCTCTTGTCTTTTTCCATTGGGCTTTATCATTAAGTATCTGGTCAATCAGGGATGTGGCTATTTTGTGGTGAGGAGATAGCTGTTAAAGTAAGTCATTCAAAAGCTCACCCCAATACCAGGCACTCCTCCATTGTGTATTCTCTTGTGATAGTGGGGGTCAGTTTACTCATTGCCCCCTGAAGGGTTTATATGTATACGAATAGTACATCAGGTATTTTAACTCCATGGCTCCTCTGTCCTTGGAGTTAAATTAGCTGAAAATTAGCATTCCCTGTTCTCTTTCCCATCATAAATTATGACCAATTACAATGAGCCTTAATAGTTCACCAGAGATTATATGCTGAGTCCAAGTGTTAGAATGTAGATAATCCAGACAAGCAGTCAGCAATATAAAAGAAGTCTCAAATTGGTGTAAGCCATTATCAGGTTCTTAGGGAGATATTAAAGTCCATTATTCTTTATGTTCATTAGTTATTATCCAAATAAATGGAATTCCCAATTAAGTTAAAGTCCAAAGAAATAAAAATCACCAGGTACCCCCCTCCCATTTTTTTTAACTGGGTGTGAGCCATGTGCTTTCATTTCCTGTCACTGTAGTAGTTATCCTAAGGAAAATGATGTTTCTAGAGTCATATTTCTGTGGTTAGAGATTATTACAGAGACCAAAAGGAGGAAGAATCAGTCTAGGAAGAAAACCTTGGTTTAAGCAGCCTCACTGGGATGCCAGCCAGTCTATGCCAGGATACTCCCTCCTTGTCTTCTTCTGAGTTCAAAACCAATAGAGGAAAAATTAGTCAGACCATGTTATTTTTTTCTCTGATTAATGTAAACTGAAGAATGTGGGGCTTGCATCTTTGGCCATGTTGTCTTCCTAATACTTCCCCAAATGAATTTAAAGGTATGACCATACAGATGGGTAAAAGAATGAGCTGCGAATACGTTTTTGTTACCTTTCTGGAGCCAAGTTGGTTGTTAGGATATGAATCAAGGTTATTGTTTCCACTAAAATTATATTGTGTATTCACCCTGGCTGGTGTAGCGCAGTGGATTGAGTGCTGGCCTTCAAACAAAAGGGTTGCCAGTTCAGTTCCAAGTCAGGGCTCATACCTGGGCTGCAGGCCAGGTCCCCAGTAGGAGGGAGTGCACGAGAGGCAACCACACATTGATGTTTCTCTTCCTCTCTTTTTTATTCCCTTCCCCTGCCTCTAAAAATAAATAAAATCTTCGAAAAACACTTAAAAATTATATTGTGTATCGGACCATTTTTACATCAATACATAAATAAATAGCCAAGCAGTGAAATATTCTTCCTAAAGGCCAAATTCGTTGTACCAGCTGTTTACAAGATTAGGTTACATACCCTCATTTATTTCCTGTGAGAGATATGTATCTCTCATATGGAAAGAGTTGTTAATATGGAAAATACAATTAATAAATAATAATACAGAATAAACTCTTGTGTACCCACAGCTGTAAACCTATTTCTACCCCACCTTGTATGAGCAAATCATATATATAGTTTTGTTGTAAATATTATGTACACTTTAGTGATCTTCCTGATTGGTTAATTTTGCAATGAAATTTTTATTGCTTTAGCTTTACATTTTGGTAATTCTCAGTAGTGATATAAAATAGTTACTTCTGCATCTCTACACACACATTCTTAAATTCTTATAATTTCTGAATTTATGCTGAGGTCTTTGGGAGAGGATCCCTCAAAAGCCTGGGAAGTACTTGTGAATTTTTAGGAGATATGCTTCAGTAGTTGTAATACTAGACTATGGTTTTTTTAAAGCCCTTTAGTAGTAGGCTGTAATAGAATTGCTAATATTAGTATCATTAAAAGTTTTGTCTTAATACTGCAATGAGTTTGAAAGTCTTGAATAATGTTGTCATGAGAGATCAACTTCCTAGAACCCATAATAGTCCCAAAATACATAAATATAATATTTATACATCTATAATATTTAATCTTCCCTTAAATGTGATAACCTACAGGTGGAAATGTAATAATATTTAGAATGCCAACCCTCTTTTTCATGAGCTCTGCAATTGCCTACCAATATACTACTTGCGTTTTGACTCATGTACTTTAAAAAAGTATTTTGTTGATTTCTTTAGAGTCAACTAAGTCTTATATTTCTTATATTTCTCCTCCTGAAGCTTCTCCTGGCCCCTCTTCATAGAGCATTGGGTATAAAAAAACTCCTTCCTTTCAAAAAAGTATCTGTGGTTCCTTGTTTGTTGGGCAGTCATTTTTTCCCTTCTACAATTTCCTGGCTACAGCTTTAGGTTTGTAGCTGTAACAGTGATCTGAGTTGAGATAGTTGAAGGCTGTATATTTGTTCCCCTTCTCCACACATAGCCAGTGTTTCGACTTTCATGACCAATTTTTATTTGGATTTTAAAGAAATAATTGGACTTAATTTATTGTTAGAAACAAAAGTAATAACTACTATGCCAGCAGCACTGTGCTAGGAAAAACTATGTTGTCTATATTAGTTGTTCTCGTGCTACACTTAAAAGTTGATCCATCATTTATAAAAATATATTGTGAGAACCTCTAGGTTGTCATATAAAGTATGACCCCGTAAGTGTTCAGAAAAAATGGTGTTTAATGAAAGTTGAATATTTTAAAGTGATTTTTCCCCCTCCTTCAAATGACTCAACCTCAGCTACTTTTAAAAAACCAAGGGGCTTAAAGCTCCTGTTGTCTCTGTAGATTAAGTACTGTTTCTGAATATCTAAGAATAAGATACTCTTTTGGATTTCATACTCCCCTTCCATTGCTATTGCATCCTGTTATGTGAGAATTGGGAGGAGATAACTGTTATTAAAGTTTTTATCTCAAGCATTTATAATAAACTAGAAATAGATATCAGCAAAATAACATTTAATTTTTATTTTAAACACAAAACTTGCGGGTTCATTATAGCTAAGTTATCAAACTTACTGAATAGAAGAAATGGATAGTTCATCTGATTACTTGAAGTTAGACATCTGTCTATTTGGAATGAATTTTATTTGTTCTGTAGCTGTAAAGAAATGTGGGGAAAAACTTGTGTGTAAAGTTTGATAAACAAGAACTAAAAAATATTAGTACTGGACTGTATGTTATAACCTTAAATATGTTTGTCTCTCTTAATAATTATGGTGAGCATGATTAATGATCTTTAACAGATAATTAATCTATTGTATATTGTATTTTTTGTGTGTCAGAACTAGAATTTAAAAATTTTTTTAAGCGTATTTTATTGATTATGCTATTACAGTTGTCCCATTTATTTCTCCCCTTTATTCTCTTCCACCCTGCATACCCCCTCCCTCCAGCATCCCCCTCGCCTTAGTTCGTGTCCATGGGTCATACATATAAGTTCTTTGGCTTCTCCATTTCCTATACTATTCTTAACCTCACTCTATTTTGTACCTACCATTTGTGCTTCTTATTCCCAGTACCTTTACCCCTGTTTTCCCCCCTCCCCCTCCTTGCTGATAACCCTCCATGTGATCTCCACTTCTGTAATTCTGTTCCTGTTCTAGTTGTTTGCTTAGTTTGTTTTTGTTTTGGGTTCAGTTCTTGATAGTTGTGAGTTTGTTGTCATTTTACTGTTCATATTTTTGATCATCATCTTTTTCTTAGATAAGTCCCTTTAACATTTCATATAAGGGCTTAATGATGATGAACTCCATTAACTTGACCTTATCTGGGAAGCACTTTATCTGTCCTTCCATTCTAAATGAAAGCTTTGCTGGATAGAACAGAATAATCTTGGATGTAGGTCCTTGCCTTTCATGACTTGGAATACTTCTTTCCAGCCCTTTCTTGCCTGTAAGGTCTCTTTTGAGAAATCAGCTGATAGTCTTATGGGAACTCTAGTTAGGTAACTGTATCCTTTTCTCTTGCTGTTTTTAAGATTCTGTCCTTATCTTTAATTTAGGGCAATGTAATTATGATATGCCTTGGTGAGTACTTCATTGGGTCCAACTTCTTTGGGACTCTCTGAGCTTCCTGGACTTCTTGGAAGTCTATTTCCTTTGCCAAATTGGGGAAGTTCTCCTTCATTATGTTTTCAGATAAGTTTTCAATTTCTTGGTCTTCATCTTCTCCTTCTGGTACCGCTATGATTTGGATATTGGAATGTTTAAAGTTCTCCCAGAGGTTGCTAAGCCTCTCCTCATTTTTTTTTAAATTCTTGTTTGTTCATTCTGTTTTGGTTGAATGTTTATTTCTTCCTTCTTGTCCAAATTGTTGATTTGAGTCCCGGTTTCCTTCCCATCACTGTTGGTTCCTTGTACATTTTCCTTTATTTCACTTCACATAGCTTTCACTTCTTCCTTTATTTTGTGACCATACTCAACTGCTTTGTGAACATCCTGATTACTAGTGTTTTGAACTCTGCATCTGATAGGTTGGCTATCTCTTCATTGCTTTATGTTTGTATTTTTGATATGTTCTTTCATTTGGGCCATATTTCTTTGTCTCTGTGCATCTGCTATCTTCTAAGGGGTGGAGCCTTAGGTATTTGCCAGGGCGGGCAACCCACATCAATGTGAAGTGGTGCTGTATGTTGGGGAGAGGTCTGAGGGAACAGTGCTGTTTGCTCAGCTCTCGGTGACTTTCAGTCACTTCCCCTGCTACCCACAAGGAAATTGGGCCCTTCTGGTGCTGATTCCCGGGTGGGTGGGTGGGTTTGTGTATGTTCTAGCACTGTGTAGGTCTCTCCAGGGAACTGTCCTGTGAGGCTGGGAGTTTCTCCCACAGCCCACTCACAGGATTCTACAGCCAGAGGTTTTGAGGCTTTCTTTTCCTGTGCTGGAACCCTGGGTTTGCGGTCTGTCTTGTTCCTCATTTGCTCCTCCCGGTTTATCCTCACTTAAATGTGGGACTGCCTGGTCCTCCAGCTGCTGCTGCCTTGCCCCGGGTTCTTTCTGCCCTGGCTGCCCATCTCTGTCCCTCCTATCAATCTTAATGAATGTTTCTTCTTTAACTCCTTGATTGTTAGACTTCCATACAGTTTGATTTTTCTGGCAGTTCTGGTTATTTTTTGTTTTTAAATTTGTTGTCCTCTTTTGGTTGTGCAAGGAAGTAAAGTGTATACTTGTGCCTCCATCTTGGCTGGAAGTCTTATCTTGCATTTTTAATATCTTATATACAATACTGCCAAGCAAGGTTTTCTTTTCTTTTTTTTTAATTACTTTACTATTGTTCAATTACAGTTGTCTGTGTTTTCCCCCCACTATTGCCCCCCCACCAGGTTTCCTACTATTTATAATTCTAAACAAGAATTTAAGTTCATTACAATTTAGTACCCTTGGCTTTGCCTAGAACAAAAATATACTTGAACCCTTTCATATTTGTTAATTTAATATTTCATGTTTCATGTACTTTTGGAACTCAAGGTAGTTCCTAAGTACTTGTTACTATTGCATAAATGGGAAACAGTTCTTAAACTGGACATTTAAGTTTTCTGTTTTTGTTAAGGAAAAGTAACTATGTATTAGTAGTTATTCAGGTGGTAATTGATACAATTTGCTAGTATTTTCAACACATTTCTTCTTTTTATTACAGATCTCCACAGGATAAAAGAATACTTCTTGTGAATTGTCCGAATAAGAGTCTTTCACAGTCTTTCGAAAATCTTCTTGATGAACCAGCATATGGTTTAATTCAAGTATGTTTTTTAAATCTATCCTGTATTGTTCATTTGTAAATCTGTCTTCGTTATTTTATATACCCCCTGCCTCCCAGCTTTCTCAGATTATACAGAATGAGGCAAATGTCTCTGTGTGTAAAATTTGTAAAATTATCCTCTTTAATTTTATAGAAATAATAGTATGTTTCTTATTTGTTAGACTCAAAAGCTTCCTTGGTTCTTAGTTACTCTTAAGGCAGTGTTTTCTTTTATACTGAGATTGGACATCAGCAGATTTTTATTATCATAGCTTTTATTGATTAAGTGAAAGGTCATTCTGTAAGGCACTTGAATTCATTAATGATAAACTTAGGCAAAATGTGGTTTGAATTTTTATTTTTCACTTAAGTAGAGTCTAATTCCCCTTAAAGTATTTGAGTGTATTTTTGAATTTGACTAAAAGTGTTCACTTAACACAGATAAAAATAAAAGTTAATTTATTTTTCATTCAGATTTCTATGTAAACTAACAAAATGGTGGTTTATTCATTCATTATTAACTTATTTATTCCTCAAATGTTTTGAGTGCTTACTCTTTCTCAGGTGCTCTGTTCTTGGTTCTGAGATGAGTAGTAAGAGAAGGGAAAAAGATGAGAGCTAAACACTGATTAAAGTAAAAAGTGAGGAAACAATTTTTCCTATTGTGCAAAATAATCATTTTAAAGATGAACATTAAAGAAAACTATTTTTGCTAAATATGAATAATCAGGCAGTTTGGGATTTAGAAGTAACTCTAGCAATAGAAAAGCCTTTTGCTATTTTCCAGGACAGCACTGCCCAGAACAAATTATTCTTATTAGCACGGTTTACTAATCATATAATTAAATTAAAATATTAGCTAATATTTAAATATTGTGAGCTTTTAAACTTAGCTACCAAATGTTGTTGTTAGACTCATATGGTGCTATCCATTTCAAGAAATATATTTTTTTGTGAAGGCAGGACTGCTAGACAGAAGAAAGCTGTTGTGGGCCATTCACCAATGGCAAGTAAGCACTGCATATGTTTCTGATGTGCAGATTGAACGAAGCCTGCAAATCACTTGTTTATCTGCAACTCAATCAGTAGCATTAATTTGCCATTTAATATACTATTTTAACCAAATGAAAAGATTGGCTGAGAAATTTAAAATTTTTCTTCTCAGAAAAAAATAAAATTTTAAGATAATCTTAGAACACACTGTTTTAGTTCTGATTATTCCCCTTTTAAGAAACTTTCCCCCTTTTCCCATTCATGAGGTATTTTTATTCTTTATTTGAATTAATAATGCTAATATTTTTTCTACTATATAGAAAATTAAAAAGGATCCTTATACCGCAACTATGGTAGGATTTTCCAAAGTTACAAACTACATTTTTGATAGTTTGAGAGGCAGCGATCCCTCTACACATCAACGACCGCCTTCAGAAATGGCAGATTTTCTTAGTGATGCTATTCCAGGTTTAAAGATAAATCAACAAGAAGAACCAGGATTTGAAGTCATCACAAGAGTGAGTGGAGATTTATATTCATGTAAATCTTATATTTTAACAGGAGGAATGTTTTTAAACATCTATGAATGTTATACAAATAGAACCTCAATAGAAACTCAATTTTGGTTATATTTGCCTTTTTCCTTGTAACTTTTTGCTAACATCTAACAACTAACACTTGTCTGGCCACCAAATTGTTGGTTTGTTCTTTGATTACTACCTATACTTTCTGTTCATTAATGTTGGATCTCTTTTCTTTGATTACTTTTTTCTACTGTTAATAATTGTTTTATTAGTTATTGTTAATTCTTAATATGCCTAATTTAGAAATTAAACTTCATCAATGGCATGTAAGTAAAGGAAGACAGTACATGTAGTGTTCAGTACTATCCATGGTTTTAAGTATCCACTGGGGGTCATCGAACCTATCCTTTGTAGATATGGGGGGGAAGGACTACTGCATATTGAAAAGCATGCTAAAGAATTTAGGTGTTCAAAAAATTGTTAAAAACAGGCACAGATACTAGTAGTACCCTTTGAAGTAATTCTGACATTCATATTTAATATTTAACTATTTTGCATATTATCCATTGTTGGTATAGTACACCATATTTAAAAACAACTATTTACAAAGTTTTCCTTTCTTAGTAGTAGCCTCTAAGTTTGCGGGTCCACCCCAAACTGTTCTTAAAAGATCTTTTTTGGTCTGTAAAGTCTTCTGGAAATAAAGCTTCTTTGACTGAAAAAAAAAAAAACCCAGAACTTTTCAAAGCTCTGATTACTTCCGGTGGCCCTTTGGTAAACTACTTTAGCCACTCTTATGCGTCTTCTGGATATTCAATTTCATCTGAAGACTGCAAGACCTCTTTAACCATCCCTAAGTTTAAAGCTAAAACCTGCTTTGAATCCAGTTTGAGGGCCACACTTAACACTTAAGAGCTATCCACTACTGATAATTTCATCCAGTGAGGTAGTACTGCCCCATCTTGGTATTATACACATCTCCTTCTGAACAAATCTGATCTAACTCTCTAGTCATTAACCTGAAATTATGTGCTGTAATAAATTCTGCACCTCCACCCAGTGCCCGACCTTGATCCAGGACACCACTTTTTAAAGGAAGTCTCAATAAATCTTGTTAAGGTGTTTTGAACGAACATACATAAGGCCACTCCATCCTCTGGAGTTCGTAGTGCTTTCACAGCATTCAGATCAGATCCTGAGAAGAAAGTATTTTTTGCCCCACAAATAGTGAGACCTTTCCCCTCTGTTCAACTTTCCTATTCAATCACTTTTCCCAAAAGTTGTACCCTCATAACAGCTGAGAAATCATCCCTTTTACTTGGATTATTCAGAGTAAGAAAAGCCAGTGCCATTGTCTTGCTTCTGAAGGTCAGTGGATCCACCAGGAAACTGCTGAAGTTTTGTTTTTAATTTTTCCTCATGGAAGCCATGAGATGTATTATAAAGGGACAGTAATCCCATTGGATGTAGCAGTTTGTCCTTAGGGACATAGATATGTCTTTAAAAGGCTTCTTGCCATTTCCTCTTAGGATTCCATTTCTCTTTGCAAGATGGTTTCTCTTATTGGACTGATCTGATTACCTTTTGATAATGATGAACAGGTTGGTTGTTTCATTGAGTGCGTAGCAGTGAGTAAATATTGACCCTAGCATGTTATCTCTAGTTCTGTTCCTAATTTGTGTTTTCTTAGTAGATATCATAGACAGATAGGACACTACTACTCCAAGGCTCTTACTCTCATGGAAATCTTTTCTTTTTCAGATAAGATGGACTTTGGCCCTGAATTATGACAAATCTTCATGTATATGCTAAACACTTTTAAATTTGCTGCAGTGCTAGGCTGCACATAGTTAGAACATTATAAATACCTAAATTGTGGTACTTAATTAAGGGGCTTATCTTGTAAATGGCATTTTTAAATTACCAACATCTGTTAATTGAATAAAAAACTGTAGAAAATATCCAGTGGAGTTAATGGGTCATGAATCAATTCTGAGAGCTACAAATTTTAGTTTGGAAGAAAAGCTAATTTTAGAATATGATTAATGGGATAATACTGTTTTTTAATAATATAACATACCGTTTAGTTTGAAGGGTCCCTTATAGAATTTACATGTTAACTGTTCTGCACTTACGTAACTGAAACACAAAATAGCAAATGATTTCCCATCTCTGAATTTATAACCTCATTATTTGTATGTTTAATAGGAGGGAAAAATGTATGGAATGCTAGCTGTTTTAGTTCATGAAATAAATATTGGAAAATAAGGGAAGATATTAATAATGTTAGAACATTTCTGAGTAACTGTATTTTAAATTTCTATTATCTTGATTTCATTTCACTGGCTAAAAGTGTACTCCTTATTGCTTATCTTCCTAATTTAGATTGATTTGGGAGAACGACCTGTTGTTCAAAGGAGAGAGCCAGTATCAGTGGAAGAATGGACTAAGAATATTGATTCTGAAGGAAGAATTTTAAATGTAGATAGTATGAAGCAGATGATATTTAGAGGGGTAAGTACTTTAAAATGGACTGTATTTTAAACTGCTGGTATTCAAATTTTCTTTTTCTTTCTTTCTTTTTGTGGGGAGGGTAAGGGGAATAAAGTACTTTTTTAAAAATGTTGCTTTAAAATCCCTGATGTCAGGTGGGGGAAGACCATTAAGTGTAAGGAAAGGTATCTTTCCTTACTTGGTATTTTATGAGTTATGTGAAGGAGACATGTATGTACCTCAGTGGTAGTTTAATGATTGGGCTTTGAAAGACTTAGTCCTACTGTCTGCTGTATATCCTACTGTATACTCTGCATTGTTTGAGCTATATTAGTGTTTCTGTTTATTTAATTGCAAGTTTTGTGAACTTAAAGTATTCTTTTTCATGAATGTGTTTAATATACATGTTTTCTTCAGGGACTGAGTCATGCATTGAGAAAGCAAGCATGGAAATTTCTTCTGGGTTACTTTCCTTGGGACAGTACCAAGGAGGAAAGAACTCAATTACAAAAACAAAAAACGTAAGTAATTGTCTTTATATGTTCATCTAAGAAATTCAAATAACTCACCCATACAAATTAATAAAGGGTGGGAAAATAATTTTTATCTTTTTAATTTAAGACTTACGAGCACCAGTGTGAGGGATGCCACAGATCCCATTTGGAGGTATCTTTGAGATTGCTGAGTAGACACCAAGAGTAAAGTTTACCCTCCCAACTTAAAAGATATTATGGGCAAGAAGGTATCATTGAAATTAAATGGTGGCAGATACATCTAGGGATATTGAGAGGATTTGATCCTTTAGGAATCTTGTGATAGATGAAAGGGGAGATGGCAACTAATGGGCAACAGAACAATATTGGAATGGTGGTAATACGAGAAAATTGTATCATGTTAGAAGCTTCTGAAAGAGTATAAAGAATGGCTGTGTTCATCAGAGAAACCAACTGCTTCCACATGCCCCCCTCTCCATAGCACCTGTTTTACTACAATATAAAAATTGAGTCGTATGCATTTTCTTTTTTTTTTAAGATTTTATTTATTTATTTTTAGAGATAGGGGAAGGGGTAAAGAGAGAGAGAAAAACATCGATGTGTGAGAGCTATATCGTGAGAGATACATTGGTTTCCTCTTGCATGCCCCCAGCTGGGGACCTGGCCCACAACCCAGGCATGTGCCCTGACTGGGAATCGAAGTGACAGCCTTTCAGTTCTCAGGCCAGCACTCAATCCACTGAGCTACACTAGCCAGTACATGCATTTTTATATTGAACTTTTGTAATAGTCTAAAAAAAAAATTAACACCATAGTTATTTCAAACTAGAAACATTTATTAGAAAGCCCTCATTGCAGTTATGTTACGGAATATGTAGAAAGATGGTAAAAAATGTTTTAGTCCCTTTGTAAAAACATATTGCATACTTGAAAAATAACTAGTAAGATTTGGGTTTTAAAATATATCTCATTCAGTCCTAGCTGGTAGCTCAGTTGTTTAGAACATCATTCCAATACACTGAGGTTGCGGGTTTGATTTCTCATTAGGGCACATACAAGAATCAACCAGTGAATGCATGAATAAGTGGAAAAACAATTCGATATTTCTCTGTCTCTCCATTCCTCTTCCTAAAATAAGTAAATTAAAAAATTTAAAATGTTCATCTTGATTCATTTTTGAATTATTCTTTGGAGATTATAAAACTGGCTCATAAGAAATATACTTGCTATTTAGGTTATTTAAGTAATTTTTCTTGTGCTCTTGTAACATAAACTGGTCTTGCATTCTTTGTGGAAGAGTGTTTCTATTTTAAAACAATTTCTCAGATTTGAGAAGAAAAACTACAACTTTCCAGGTACACTTCTTATTTTCAACTCATCAGTCTAACTTTTGATTTAAAGGTCACTCCTAATCATTATGTGCATATTCAAATTCTCAGACAATTCTTTCTCTGCACACTCACCAGTCCTGAGACATTTTCACTTTAACAAGTTTGCAGTAAACTCCTTGTCACATTTTAAAAAATAACAAAGTGTAGATTTACAATTATTTAGAAACTTTCATGGTTAAAATATTTAATGACTGAAATAATTTTCAGTATGATATTAAGGATTAAGGTAACTGTTTCCTTATAGTCATACCTAAATGAATATTTTAAACTAAGTTTATGACATGTATAAGGTTTTATTTTTCCTTTGTTTTCATAACTTTAAACATTTTAGTATCATATTTATAAAGTTAAATCTCACTAGCATTGTAAATATGTTGCTATATTGTTTGTAGAAAAGCTCAATTAAATTTTTTAAATGTTCAAAGTAAAGTAAGCTGTTTTTGATGTAACATTGTGTTCTGTAGTGATGAATACTTCAGGATGAAACTACAGTGGAAGTCTGTCAGCGAGGAACAAGAGAAGAGAAATTCGAGGTTAAGAGATTATAGAAGTCTTATTGGTAATTTTTTTCTTAATTTTGGAAGTACACAAGAGAGTTTTACATTGAAATCTTGATAAGATTTAAGAAATGAATATATGTGCTACAGAGTTGGGCATCAAAAGAGAACTCAGAATTTGAGATTACATTAGTATGTGTGCTTACTATTCTTGGCTGTTAACTCTTCAAATAGGTGTGTGAATTCAGTCAGTTTATAAATAAGTACTAATACATCTCATTTTCAATTTAAAAATGTAAATTAGTAAAAATAACTTTATTTGCTTGCTGAATTAATTGCATTAAAAATTGGCTTCCTTATTTCAAAAACAATTTGTTTATCATAGAAAAATTAAGGCCCTGGCTGGGTATCTCAGTTGGTTAGATCGTCATCCCGATTAGCCATGGTTGTGGGTTTAATCCCCGCTCAGGGCACATTTGAGAGTCAACTAATGATTGTATCAGTGAATGGAACAGCAAATCAATTTCTCTTGCTCTCTTTCCTTTCTTCCCTATCTGTAAAATCAATAAATAAAAAATTTAAAAAGGAACTGTATATAAGCAAAAAGAAAATAAAAGTAAGTTTGTTTCTGTCATTCAGAAATAACTTTTGTTTTTTAATTCTCACCTAAGGACATTTTTTTATGGCTTTTAGAGAAAGAAAAAGGGAGAGAAAAACATTGATACAACAGAGAAGCATCAATTGGTTGCCTCCCTTACCTGCCTAGACCAGTATCAAACTTGGACCCTTTCCATTACGAGATGCTATAGCCTACTAAGCCAAACCAGCCAGGGCCAGAGATAACTGTGTTTAATAGATTTTGGTTTATATCCCTCCAGACCTTTTCTAAATACACATGTATTTCATTTTTTAATTAAATAAATGACTCCCGATAGATAGTAAGTTTTTGTCAGTTTTTATTAATTGAATAACTTAGCCCTAAAAAAGAAATGCATGATAGAATTTACATAAGAAAGTTAGACTTATTTCCAAATAGTGAGTACTGGGGTATCTGGCTGTTAGGGTGAAGGCTAGGTTGGTATACGTTATTGAAGGAAAGCATAGTTATTGCTGTACATGTCTTACCTGAAAAGTTTCAGTTCGTAATCTCCATTTTATAGATAAGAAAGCTAAAGCACTGAGAGCATAATGACTTACCCAAGGTCAGCTGGTTAATAGGACAATACCCAGTTTTAGTGTTCTTAACTGGCTTGTTACCTCACCTCTAGGTAATTTTAGGATAGCTTTGGATCATAGTGGAACTTATTTTTTAAATTCTGTTATTTTATTTGGATTTGTTTATCTATAGCTTTATGAGTGAAGATACAGGGATGTTTTTATACCCTCATGGTTATCACCACCATCCCGTGGAAGAAAAAGAAAATCCCTAAAAGCCCAACATAATAGACAGATTTGGTAGTTTTTGGACACAAAAGACAAGTGTAGAGATCTTTTTAGCAATAGTACTTTCGATTGAAAAGAATTTTATTTTTCTGAAAATAAATTACAGCAGAATAAACTATTCTTTGTCTTGCTAAGGAAAAGGTGGGGGATCTTGAGGCATAGCATTATCTGAAGTTGCCCACTGAAGCCCTCTGCTGTTTTCAGTTTCACTAGGGAAAATGATTACAGACTCCTTTTTCCTGCTTGGACATGAAATACTTGAACCATACGGAATCTTAGAGATCAGCTAATCCAGTATTTTAATCCTTTTCTTTCCATGTGTCAGATCCTCTTCCCTTTTTGTGAAGCAACAATGATGATGGCTCTGATCCTCTCAATCTTTCTTGTGTCCTGTTCTCACTCTTTCTAGGAGATTGGAGGAAAAGTTAGGTGTTTTAAATCCCTGTAATGTAATTTGAATTGAGACATATTTTAGCAGATAATTTTCTCACTCTTTAGCAGATAATAAAATTAAAGTGCAGGAAAGGTTAGTAAATTGTCTTTAGTAATCTGTTTTGTTAGTTCCATAGCCCATACTCATTCATAATCAAACCTAAATCTTAATGAAGTGACCTTTCAGCTATACCATGCTTTCTACCAGAAGTATACATAAGTAGGTTTCAAAGCATTCTTTTTCCATAATAATTTTCCAGAAGTATTTTTTAGAAAAGATTATTAAAAACTTTTTTTCCCTATTTGGTATAAATTCACTTTATTAGAAAATACACAGGTAAGCTCTAGGCCTTGTGGATTGTGCCAAGAAGTTGGATTGTAAGTATGAAGAGAAACTATTGGAGCGTTTTAAGTAAGACCATCTTATTTATATTTTAAAATTAATTTTTTCTTCTGTGTAGAAAAGGGATTAAATCAAGGTTAAGAGTAGGAACAGGGAGACCAATTAGTAGAAATGACTCCAAATAAGAGATGGTTAGTGGGGATGTGGAGAAATAGATGTATTCAACATTTATTTTGGTGATAGAATTAAGAAGACCTTCTGATTAAATGTGGGATATAAAGGGGAAAAAGAAATCAAGAATAGGACTACATTTTTTGATGTGAGATACTGGGCAGTTGGGTGGTATCACTTACTGAGATGAGGAGAATGGGGTATGGTGAAACTTAATTAGGTGTTGTATATGTGTACTGTACCTTAAGGTGAGACATACAAATGTAATGTCAAGTGGCTAATTGAATAATCTGGAATAGTTTGGGTATTTACAGTATAATTATCCATGGGAATAAAGGTCATCACCTAGAGAAAAAAAGAGACGGATAAGAAGACCCAGGAATGCCAGTCCTTAGAGCAGTGGTTCCGAACTTTGGCTGCCCATTAGAATCACCAAGGATCTTTTTGAAAATCACACTGATTATTTTAAGCATTCCCACATTTGTTCAATATTTACTCAATGCCTATTATGTAGTAGGTTCTTCTCTAGGCATCAGGGAACAAAGCAAAATTCTTGCCCTCAAGGAGCTTCTGTTCCTGTGGGGGGGGAAATGACAGTAAAAAAGATAAATAATATATGACAGGGGGACCCCCAAAACCCTGGAATTATCTTCTGAAGGGTGGGAACCTTGTAGTACCAGCTTGCCCTGCTAAGTGAATGTTCCAGGAACCCATCTGTATCAGTGTACCAGTTGGCATTGTTGTGAGAGGCTGTGTTTGGCTCAGTGAATTTGTTTTGAAAACTCTTTTAACACATTTTCCCATTTCATGATGGGTGATTTAAGAGTGTACCTGCCACTTCCGGCAAGATGGAGGCATAGGTGGACGCACCGTACCTCCACATACAACCAAGATTAGAACAACAACAATTTAGAGGCGGAATAACACCCAGAACTGACAGAGAATTTATCTGAATGGAAGTCGGACAGCCAAGAAGTTGAAGTAGACCCATTCATCCAGACCGGTAGGAGGGGCGGAGACAAGCTGCAGCCGGGCTTGGGTCTGGGAGAGGGCAACGGGGAGCGCGTGAGCCATCCGTAGGCCATCCAGGGCGTGCAAGGTCGCAGCGGGTGGACCCTGAGTACGCGAGCGGCAACTGGCGGACCCAGTGAGGCTGCGATTGTGAACCAGGGCAGAGCGAGCAGCCCAGGATCCCAGGGAGGGGCCTGGGATCCTGGGAGGGCAGAGCTACCGCCACTGTTCCTTCCTGCCCCCACCCCCACATACAACGCCACAACCTAGCGACTGGGGTGCCCAGCCCTGGTGAACACCTAAGGCTCTGCCCCTCACCATAACAGGAGCGACATGTCTCAAACAGAAAAGCAGATTAGTGCCCCAGGGCTCATCCTTTTGAGTGACCGAGAGATTGCCAATCTATCAGATGCACAGTTCAGAACACTGGTGATCAGGAAGCTCACAGAATTGGTTTGTTTTGGGCGCAAATAACATGAAAAAATGCAGGTTACCATAAAAGAGATGAAGGAAGATGCATGGAGAACCAATAGTGATGGGAAGGAAACTGGGCCTCAAAACAATAGAGTGGACCAGAAGGAAGAAAGAACCAAACAGGAAAGAATGGAGAAATAAGAATTCAAAAAAACGAGGAGAAGCTTAGGAACCTCCAGGACATCTTTAAACGTTCCAACATCTGAATTGTAGGGGTACCAGAAGGGGAAGAGGTAAAGCAACAGATTGAACACATATTTGAACAAATAGTAAATGAGAACTTCCCCATTCTGGCAAAGGAAATAGACTTCCAGGAAGTCCAGGAAGCTCAGAGAGCCCCAAAGAAGTTGGACCCAAGAAGAAACACACTAAGGCACATCATAATTACATTAGCCAAGGTAAAAATGAAGAAGAGAATCCTAGAAGCAGCAAGAGATAAGGAGACAGTAACCTACAAAGGACTTCCCATCAGACTGTCAGCTGATTTCTCAAAAGAGACCTTGCAGGCAAGAAGGGGCTGGGAAAGAAGTATTCCAAGTTATGAAAGGCAAGGACCTACATCCCAGATTGCTCTATCCAGCAAAGCTTTCATTTAGAATGGAAGGGCAGATAAAGTGCTTTTCAGATAAGGTCAAATTGAAGGAGTTCATCATCACCAAGCCCTTATTTTATGAAATGTTAAAGGGACTTATCTAAGAAAAAGAAGATAAAAAACATGTATAGTAAAATGACAGCAAACTCACAATTATTAACAACCACACCTAAAGCAAAACCAAAAGAAACTAAGCAAACAACTAGAACAGGAACAGAACCACGGAAATGGAGATCACATGGAGGGTTAGCAACGGGAGTGGGAGGAGGAGAGAGGGGGAAAAGGTACAGAGAATAAGTAGCATAGATTGTAGGTAGAAAATAGACGGGGGGAGGGTAAGAATAGTATGGGAAATGTAGAAGCTAAAGAACTTACAAGTATGATACATGGACATGACTAAAGGGGGGATATGGGTGGGAGAGGGTGTACAGGGTGGAGGGGAGTGAAGGGAGGGAAGTGGGACAACTGTAATATCATAATCAACAAATATATTAAAAAAAAAAGAGAGTGTACCTGCCCACATTGTACTGAATGTTCAGCAATCTTTGACCAAAAATTCCATGACCCCTCTGCCCACCCTCCCTATTCACCTGATCTCCTGAGTGACTTTTTCTTATTTCCCAGTGAAAAAAGTCCTCAAAGGGAAACGTTTTGCTTATGTGGAAGAGGTAAAATAAAAATCTGCAGCAGCACTAAAAGGCACCAAAATTGCAGTTCAAAACTTTTTTGGGCAGTGGAAAAAAACATCTTGATAGGTATATTGCATCAAATGGGGAGTATTTTGAAGGTGACTGAAGTTTAAACATGTAAGAATAAATACACAATTTTTTATAAATTTCTGGGGTTTTTTTGGGTCCTCCCTCATACGTGGTATGTTGGTGATAAGTGCTTAAAAGAAAAATAAAGCAGGGAAAATGGTTAGGGAATTTATGTGTTGTGTTGTTGTTTTCACTTGGATGACCAGAGAAGGGTTGTTTTTTTTTTTTGAAAAGGTGGTATTTGAGTAGAAACTGGAAAAGGGGGATTGGTGAGCTATGTAGGTATCTAGGTGAAGGGCATTCCAAGCAGAAAGAAACATGTTACACTTTTTCCTATTCCAGGGTCTCTGCATATTTGAAGTACAGTAGAGATATGAGGCTGGAGTAAGTTGGGTTGAGTATGAAAACTGATGAGGTTAGAGAAGAAACGGACATGGGACAAGATCATGTGTTGGAAGCTTGAGGAGAAAGAAGTTGTAAAATAGTTACATGAGTATGCAGAGGGAATGGATAAGAGGGGTTAGTGGTGGTGAATGCAAGATGGGATTAGTTAGCATGGCTGTGTTTTTCTTCAGCTTTTTAGATACATCAAGTTAGATGGAGAATTGGATTTAATGAGGGTTTTATTTTTTTAACTTGAGTACTCATTTTTTTTCCTAGAAATAGTTTCTAGAAATACATCTGTTATAAAATAGTGTTTCTGTTCCCTTTTTGTTTTCTGCCTGGCAGAAATATAAAAGAGGAGAAAAGTAGATCGTGAGGGCACAAATAACTTTTTACTATGTTTAAAACATGTGTTAAGCCAGATAATCTAGATTGGCATTATGACTGTGTAAGTTGTGTTTGAATTAACAAAAAAAACACCCCTTTTATGTACTCTTTATTAACTGTGATATGAAACAAACATTTTGACATTTTTAAATGAAATTTTGCATTTATAGCATGGTTTTTCTGGTATTGCTCTTCCTCAGTAGTTTGAAAGATATATTCACAATTCTGTAGATATATACTTCCTTTTATTAAATCTAATGTAGTGTATTTTAACAGAAAGCTAGAATATTGTTCTAATAAATTTTTTAAATGTTCTTACGGAACCTAAGCTTAAGTCATCTTCTGTGTTAGATTCTGCTCTGTTGTATAAGACCTCCCCATCTCACCACAAGTACTGAGCATGTTTTCAAATTATTCAGTTTAAGGGGGAGTGGGAGTCATTTATAACTTTTAAACAGAATTGGTTATAGAGTAAATTAATCATTTGAGTTTAAAAAAATTCTAGGGATTTCATTTAGAGGAATACCTTTTTTTTTAGTTATAAAGTCTTTCCAAGATACATTTAATAGGCATTAGTGTTTGTAAGTTGAATTGTCTGTATAACTTGGGATATTCTTATAGTGATATTTTCAGATCTCTTTTTAATGACGTGAAATCGTTTTCAGCAAAATCTGGGTTTTCATTTTTTCAAAATTAAAATGAATTGCTTATACTAATGTATAAACTGAATAATGTATATATGAGAAAAAGGAGATAATTTGTACTGAAGATGATTATGGGACACAACAAAGAAATTGATAATACTTCTCATAATGAATGAAGCAAATGTGAATGAAACAAATCTCTTTGATTATACTTGATTGTATACTAGCTTTTTTCATTACTGTTTTCAAATAATATTGCCTAATCACAAGCATTCATGACTGGCACTTTTATTGCTAGCTAATGTGAATTATTACTTAGTATTGCTTTTAGTTAATGGGAAGTATTGCCAGTTATCCAGTTAAAAGATTTCTGTGTTGAGATAAAAACTGAAGTGTATTTAAAAATATACCCATGAGGAGGTAGACTAATTTTTGAAAAGTATTCCAAAATGCTACTTTATTGCATATTTGAAATGGAATTGGATGAATTATTTTCATTAAGTCAGGCGAGAGAATAAAATTAGTAGCAAGGAAAATAATCCTGTACTTGTAAGATGTGAGCTTTATAAAAATCTTTTTTGAAAGGTTTTCAAATATGTGATGATTTTCCTCCTCAGAAAAAGATGTTAACAGAACAGATCGAACAAACAAGTTTTATGAAGGCCAAGATAATCCAGGGTTGATTTTGCTTCATGACATTTTGATGACCTACTGTATGTATGACTTTGATTTAGGTAAGTTCTCTTCTAATATTCTAAATTTTAAAAGATTTAATTTATATTTCTAGAATTTCAATTTATTAACCTGTTAGACATATGTAATGTAATAGCTCTGTGGCCTAGTTTTTGTAGGAGCTGTTCTATAGGGCGCTGGGAATTTTTACAAGGCCATGGTTCCCACATTGTGCACTGAGGGGCACTGTGTTATAGTAAAGTCACAGGAACAGCGTGGGCTATTTTAAATTTTTGAGGGAAATATAGTAACATCTTAGCTGTTAACTGCTAGCTGAAACAGTTTAGGATTTTAACATTAGATCACCACATTCCTGCTGATGAAGTTGTATCTTTGCGAAGTAGTATTTTTAGCTTTGCTTTGATAAGCAAGTACTGGTGAAAAATGAATGAAGAACAGAAACGAGGATGGTAGTATCCAATTGGATTTCAAGGTTTGAGCAGTAGTGTAGTGCCCAACAGGTGCTAAGTTCACAGGGCATAGAAACTTAAGTTTTTTGGATCTAAATACTAAATAAATAGAATTGTTAATTGTTTGAGTCTAGGGGTCCCTTGGAGAAATTTACTGAGACGTGAAGGATTCTGTGAAATGAGAATATTTTGGAATCTTTGTTTGATAAGTGTTCTCCCTTGTTAAGGAAAATACTGATTTGGTATGTTAGACAGTGCAGATGATTATATAGGGCATGTAGAACTTTATTTTCTTTTCTTGGTAAGTCTGTTCCCTACCAAGAATGGGTTGGAAAGACTGGGACGGGAGGTGAGAGTTGGGGATTGCATGGGAAAGAGATGCGAAGGGATAGAAAACTTAAGGAACCAATGTTTTAAGGGGCAAGAGAACTTGAGCTGTTTCTTTAAAGGACCAACAAATTCTCTAAGCATCAATCTTTAAACAAATACAAGCAATGGGAAATTTCTGAGGTACCTACCATGTGTGAGTGACTCTCAAGTAGAGGATAGTGGAAATAAGTGTTTTCCAGATTACTTTACTACAGCTAGAGACATCTTGGGAGAAGGTAATTGGATATTCTGCATATTAAACCCAAGTGAACCTTGAATTATGGGTACATTTTCTTTACCATTTGTATCTGTGTAAGTTCCTCTTGGCTTCTTATATGTAAATTAGGGGAAGATATAAATTCTGTTGTGGATCTTAAGGCATTAGCCCCTTTGGTGACAGAAGTTGAAAACCACAGATTTATCTTTAAAATTTGTCCACACCTATCTATCATACCTATAATGAGTCTCAGATTGGATCATTGAAAACATTGGTAGAGTGCTTTTTGGGTTATAGAGTGCTGCCATACTTGATTTGGATTTGGATTCTAATAGCAGCCTTTTGAAGAAGTGGAGAAATAATGCCTACTTTATGAATAAGGTTACATTGATTCAGAGAGTGATTGAAGGTTGCTCAAGTAGTAAATATTGGACCAAGGGGTGGAGACCCAGGTCTTTCTGGCTGGCAATCTTGCCAATATACATTCTGCACCCCAGGTCTTTGCCATTTTGGTTTCTATTATCACTGGAGGGAATAGAACAACCATCATCCTAGGGAGCAAGAGGTGTTTCCCTGAACTCTCTGATTGTCATTTTGAGGTAGGAGTTCATTCATAGCCTCAGCAGGAGTACCTGAATGCTCAGGTTTTTTCAGGGCATAGGTCCAGATCAGCTAACTGGACAAATTGCTGTTTTAATTTGTTTGTATTAACTCTACATTCTTTCTAGTTAAATACTTAAGTTATCTGAAACATAGCCAAGATTCCCATTAAGAACTTGGGGCTTGTAAGAAGCCAAGGTAGTTTGCATAAAGCAGTGGGCCAAATGTCTTGCCTTTTGCTCATAGCAAAGGACCTTGGGCTATCAGTTGACTCTTATAGGCGATTCTGTCATATTCAGTTGTTTACGTTCTTAGCCTATAGATTAAGTAGATATAGGTATATTTATATTGAATATAATCTCATTAATAGTGAGGAAGGAGCCAAAAATCAAAAGCAGACAGAAGATAAAAATTACCAAAAGTGATAGAAGAACTCAAGGAGAAGCAATTTTTAGTTAGTTCAAAGACCCCACACCCAGATGTGTCTATGGGAGGTATGTTTTTTACAGTGTATGTTCATAATGATGGTCCTAAATAACCAATAAAAAGTGAAATTATACTTAAAATACTGTATATAAGAAGGCAGGAAGTGCTTAATGTAAAAAAAATGATTTCCAACTGGTAAGATTTTTTAAAATTTGATACTTTAAGGCTTTGAAGTTCAGTTAACCTGGAAAAATGAGCTACATGTAGATGAAATTTTCCTTTTCAGTGTTAGGGTATACCCTAGGATGGTAAGGAGATCATTTTTCACACCTCTCCACTGAAACAAATTCGCTGTGAAAATAAGTTTAGGGAACTACTTCAGAAATTGTGGTAGTGCTGATGAAGATGTGCATCAGTCAACCCTAGTGCAGATTCTGAGTGTCAGTGAATGCCAATTTAAACAGCTTTAATCTTTCTTTAATTAAAAGGAATTTGTACATTAATTCTACCCCGGCAACTCATGACATACTCCAACGAACATCATGTGTAAAATAAAATAGATTAAAAGCAACTAGAATACAAAGATGAATTTGCCTACTTGCTTTAGCTAAGACTTGGAGAAGAAATATGTTAGTGATGCTTTATGAAAGCTGAATTCTCAGGCTTAAATTAGCTTCTCATAATTTTTTATTAATTGTGCCTTTATAATAAAGCACATTTTTTTCCAGAGGAAAGGTGCTTTGTACATCTTTTGAATAGCACACATTGAAATGTTTCTATTGTAGACCATATGCAGTCAGTCAGACCCAGTCAGGAAGTAATCTTTTGCACTTTGTTGAATTCAGATCAGATTTCTTTCATGCTTTAATTCATTTAATCTTTATGTTACTGCTTTCACTCTGTTAGGGCCATGTAGGAAAGTTTTGATGATAACAATTTAGTTTTTCTTCCAAACTACTTATGCTTTCCTTCTATTAGTCAGGGTTCGCTAGAGAAACAGAACTGTTAAGATTATATGTATACATGCGCGTGCACACACACACACACGAAAAAGAAGTCTGACAATTTGCATCTATAAGCTGGAGGCGTAGGAAAGCTGGTGTTGTAGTTTGAAGAACTGAGAGCAGAGGAGCAGTTGTGTAAACACCAGTTCAAGTCTGAAGGTATGAGAACCAGAAACACCGTGGGTAGGAGAAGGTTGATGTTCCAGCTCAAGCAACCAGTCAGAGAGCAAACTCAGCCTCTCTCCATCTTTTTATTCTGCTTAGGCCTTCTCAGTGGTTTTGCTTATGTCCACCCACATTGGGAAGGGCCATCTGCTTTAATCATTTCTCCAATTCAAATGCTAATCTCCTCTAGAAATACCTTCATAGGCATTCCCAGAAACAATGTTTACCAAGACAGACATCTGGTCCTCCTGTGGCCCACTCAAGCTGACAAAAAATTAGTCACCACAACTGTGCATTTAAAAAGCATCTGCAAAAGTATGTAGAAATGTTTACATTTAGTCATTTTCACTGGGGGCCATATCAGCCTCACAGTTGTCTTCAAAGGGCCAAATGTAATTTTATGACTGTATGAATTTAACTACTCCTTAACTAAGGGCAAGGAGCTTGGTGCTGCTGCTGGGTAGAAACAAGGTGGAGGGCCGGATTTGGCTCCTGGGCCTTGTGTTTGCCACCTGTGCAATAGATGATAGGGCAGAGGCCCAGAGCAGATGGAGCGAAATGTTCATTTGTTAGGAGATCCAGAAGTGACCTTGAGTGCCTCTCTGTTGTACATTTAGTCTGAGATTTTTCAAGAGACTTTGGCTTATATGCTTCCTACATCATTTTTTTTGTTCAAGTTCTTTTCCAAATTAGGAAGAGTGATGCAGAGTTGTATATCATTTCTAGCAGAAATATCCTCTTCCTTTTTAAAATGTATGCTCTTTAAATGGCTTCAGTGCACATAGATTTTGATGAATGATAAAAATGTAAGCTTTGTACCTGCACATGAAAGACTGATTTCCACAGACTTCCCAAGGTACCACTGGGAAAAAATCTCCATGTAACTTTGACAAATGTACAAAACTTACCAAAGTTGAATGATAATATGTATGCTAGAAGGGTTAGTATGAGCTCTTGTCCCTTTGTTGTTTCAAGTATCTTATGTCTTATCTAAAATCTAATTGTAAAACACTTAAGAAAATGAGGGTTTTATAAGTTTGAGCTAAAAAATAAGATGCTTGACATGTTCAAGTGAAAAGTACAAACAGGACTTTTTGGTCATTTTTAACTAAGGGGGCTGCCTGACTTTTAACTTTCCATTTTTTAAGTAAGGGCTATAATTAGCGTCATGACTGAAATTGTAATAGTATTGAGAGGAAGGCGGTTAAAGTAGCAGTCTTAGGCACAACATATTGATTGGGTTAAACCCATTTGCCAGCATTGTTTGGTGGGCATAGAACAAGAAAAGAAAGAAGACATAGACTCGACTGTTTAAAAGAGGTACATGATTTTGTGACTCCTTTTATTTAGATTACCAATGATCTGGTTACTAAAGCAGTTGGATCCTTCTTAGTGCTTAGTTTACTTGGCTCATTCAAGGCAGCTTGGCACTCTTTACTACTCTGGCCTGGCAGCTTTCATCCTCTTGACTTTTACAAAAAGCTTCTCCCTTGATTTCGTATTTCTTTGACTATTTAATCTCTTTTGAATATGTACTCTTAAATTTGATGTTTCTTTTGAGTTTTCTCTCCACCTCTTTTCTTTCTCATAATGCTTTTGCACATTATTTTTTAATAATATTACCCACTCTTACCCTGGCCAGTGTGGCTTGGTTGGAGTGTTCTCCTGTAGACCAAAGTGTTTCAGGTTTGATTCCTGGCCAGGACACGTACGCAGGCTGTAGGTTTGAGCCCTAGTTGGGGTGTATACGAGAAGGCAACTAGTCAGTATTTCTCTTTCACGTTAGTGTTTCCCTCTTTCTCCCTTCCCTTCCTCTGAAAACAATGAAAGTAAATGTCTTTGGATGAGGATAAACATAATAATATTAATAATATTACCCACCTTGATAGTGATATCTACACTAAGACATTTAATGGGAGATGTGTGTATGCTTGACATCTCAGTTTGAAACAACTCATCTTTCTTACATGATTGCTAAACTTCCTTTATATTTTCTTTTCTTGATGAACATCATATCTACCAATTTCTGAAACAAAGGAAAGAAATTTTAAGTGAAATGGTGGTGATATGCACAGAAGGATATATAAAGCTTAGGTTTTCAGAGACATGATTATTTTTTTTTCTTAGGATATGTGCAAGGAATGAGTGACTTACTTTCCCCTCTTTTATTTGTGATGGAAAATGAGGTGGATGCCTTTTGGTGCTTTGCCTCCTACATGGACCAAATGGTAAGAATGAGGTTCCTTCCTTTAATAAAACTAATTTGAAAATTTAAGTTGTATAACCTTATTATATAAGATTGATGCTTATATTTAGCCAGTTAGTATGGAGTGTTAGAAAATTGCTTCGTGTTGTGTGGTTTTTTTGTTTTTTTTTTCCTCTTAAATAGCCTTCTCAAGAGGCTTGGAAATGCTGGCATTATTTTTAAATCAAAAAGTAGATAGAAAGTGCCCGTAGTACAGGAACAATCAGGTTTTAGTATCAGTAAATGCCGTGAGTCATTACAGAATATTGATGAAATAGATGAATTCAGTTTTTGTGAAGTAGTTGAACTTTCATATCATCTGTTTCAGAGATAAAGCTTAGTAATACCAAGTAATATCCTTACCTTTTGTGAACATTTTGGATTTTGTCACTGATTTTTTTCCAGATGCATTTCAACTGTTGGTAACAGTGAACTCTGACAGTGAACTCTTAGTAATTCACTGTTATTTTCTCAGAAGCATGTGGTTATTAGAGTTGAACTCGATCTATATATACATATTATTACAAAGAACATTTTATCTATTATCATTGATATATCTTGGTAGTAGAGTTCTAGGACAATAGTACAGAGACAGTATAACAAGAAAATAAAATAGAACAGTTTTCTCAGATTATCTTTAAAAAAAAAAAAGCAGAGGGTATAAGAGTGATAAAGCATATGAAGCCCAAAGATTCAACTGCATAGGTCACTGTACTGTTTCAGAATAAGATTAATATGCTTCATGGTGGACCTTGATGTCAGATATTGAAATGACTTGCAAGGAAATAAAGATTTTGAATATGTAATTTAAAATGTTTCCCTGTAATAGAGGTTTTAACTTAGAGTTTCTGGGACACACATGTGGAATTTGAAAGTGCTATCCTTCTCCTTTTTGATTACTTCTGTTCTTCTGTTGCTTGCCAATTTTTCTTTCCCTGAAATTTTTCCCACTGTTGTCTGTTTCCTCAAGTCTCATCCATGGTTCCAACTCATCCTCACTTTCTTACTGCGTTTCCACATGCATGATAAGATTTGATGGCTTAAAAATATCTTTTGCTATTAAATTGATAAATACTCAAATTATGTAGTTCTTTTCCACAAACTAGTAGTTTTGGATTATTTGGAAAGGTTATTAATTGCAGTAATCTAGTAATATCATAGTTTGTCTTCCTGACCTTTTTAATTGATTGATTTTACCTGACTTCTTAGTTCCAATTACTCCCAAGTGCTCTAGAAACCTGAGACATTTATTATAAAGGTCTATACAACTGATAATAATTATATAGAAACTCTGGTCTGCCTTTCATGTGTTTTTGTTGTTTTACCCTCTTTTCACTACATACCCTCTTTTCACTACAGCTAGTACGTTCCTTGATAAAGGGTTCATGTCTTTGCGTAACTGTACCCTGGTATGCTTCCAGAATTTTCCTAATGCCTGATAGGAGGTTTTTATTCAACAGCTTTTTGTAGAATAAACACATGAATATTTCCCCAGTGCTTAGTTTAGACCTCTGTAGTAGATACTCCAAAAAAATTAACATGAACATACTGTGTTTAGTTTTTTACAATAATAGTTTTCATAAAACTGAAGAAATACTGGCATGTTCAAATATATTGGCTTATAATACCAATTGCATACATATGTGTGCATGTATTTAGGTCTCAAATGTAAAGATTACTTTCTGAACATACACACATTACTTTCTGTAATACACACTTCCAGTCTCGTCATTTTTTGTGTATGAAAGTTCAAGTTCTTCTGTCTTTATCACAGTCAATGATCTCTGTGTTTGCCTTTTCAACTGAGGATGGTCTGGGGATTTTTCTAGTCTTTATTTTAAAAAGATCTCTTAATATATTGTCTACTAACACCCCTTTTTCCATAAAATTTGAATGAAAGGGCATGTGTTGGAAACAAAATAACCTGCACAACCATTTTTCACTGTATTGCTGTTGTTCAGTGTCCTAAGTCGGTGCTGCTGTTGTTCAACTCCATTTTGTTTTACAGCTTTATTTCATGTAAGATTTTATTTTTTATTGTGATGGCTGAACCTAATGTATGCAGATTTACTTTTGTTGATATTTTCTCACATCTAATGTTGTTCTAGGCATAGACTTTGTTACAGAAAATTATGGGAACATTTACAAAAAATCTAATGAGCTCTCTTATATCCACCATTCATTTTGCCATAAAGTTTAGTCCCTCCTGTTCTTTTCCTCACTCCCTACCCCCATATAATGTTTATATGTATGTATCTATTCTATGTGTGTGCAAAGATTTACCTGTAGATACAGTTGAAGCCCTTTGTATATCCATGTGGATCTTATTTCTTCTTCTCCAGGTATCACTACTTTCAAAGTTGGCTTCTGTCATTTTGGGAGTGGTTCTTTTTATAGCTGTGCCATGTGGATACTCGCAAACCAACTAGGCTTTTGGCTGGGCTGTAACAAAACTGATGCTGTTAATCAGAGAGTTAGTCCTGCCTTTCCTCTGCAGGTCCATGGGGTAAATGTGAAGAAATGGTATCTCAAAGGCTTATGTTAGTCTGTTAAACTATTCTTTAAGTCATTAAAGAGAAACTCCTTTATTGAGAATCAGTAGCCTCTAAGTTTTGTTTTTTTTGTTTTGACCAAGAATGGGTGATTTCTCTGATATGCACTTCAATTACAGCACTGCTGTTCTCTCGAAAACTAAGAAGTGTGAGAGGGGATGTTCCTCAGGTTTTTCACAGGGTTAGGGCAGAGGTCACCATAGAGAGGTCTGGCACATTTTAAAGGGATCAGAATCATCTAAGGAGCCTTTTATTTATTTTGTTGCCCCCTCCTTTGACTGAAGTGTGTTGGTAGGGAATCTACTCAACTTTGAAGATTTTTGAAAGCATGCAAACCACAGCAGTTCTTAAACTTTGTGATCTCAGGAGCCCTTCACACTCTTAAATGTTATTGAGGACCACAAGAGCATTTGTTCATGTGGGTTATATTTATTGATGTTTGTCATATGAACAACTTAGTACTGAGAAAATTATAAATATTTATTTATTCATTTAAAAATAACAGTAAACCAACTATACCTTAACATGTATAACATTTTTAAATGGAAAGTTAGTTTTTTAAAATAAAAACAAATTTATTGAGAAGAGAGATGGTTTTACATTTCCATTTTCTTTAATGTCTATTTTAGTAGAAGACAGTGGGATTTTCATACCTGCTTCTGGGTTATCTTTTGCATTGATCAGTACACATTATGTGGCCTTTACACATGTGGGAGATATTAAATTGCAAGCTGCATATAACAAGTATTGTCAGAAGATGGTTTTGACATAGATTTCTCTAATGTCATCAAGTGTAAGAAATAGTTATTTAAAATGAGATACATGTTAAAGCTGAAATTTTTATGTCATGTGATAATTTGAAGAAACATTTAACAGTGGAAGTGATTTGATAAAAGCTTATTCCCCAAATGTGTGTTCCTTTCACCAAATCTCTTACTCGTTGGCAGAAATAAGTATATCAATCATTCTGTAGTTGCTGTTGCTACATTCTTTATCTAAATCAAATGAGTAGAGGGAACAAAATACTCCTTAGTTTGAGACCAAGGATTCTCTTTCCCTCCTTTTTAATGTTCCTTTTAGGTTTTTAAAAATATAACCAGTGTGGTATTAGTCCAACATTTGTCTTTAGACTCATGGTTTAGTTATTATGTACTATAAAATATTTATTAAATATTACTCATGTGGTAACATCTGTTTCCTTCTATGAAGCATCAAAATTTTGAAGAACAAATGCAAGGCATGAAGACCCAGCTAATTCAACTAAGTACCTTACTTCGCTTGTTGGACAGTGGATTTTGCAATTACTTAGGTAAGGTTAGTGAATCAGAGATACACCTAGCAAAGTGTAGGGTAGTACACAGAAAAAATGTGATTCTTTTAAAGACATATATATTCTACTGCTGTTGCCTGGGTTCCTCTGAGGAGTAAAAGTGTGGGACCAAATTATCTTTGGGTAATTATGTCTTAAAACAGTTTATTTATAAAATTAATTATTTGTTGTTATTTGGCTGTTTTCTTTTAAAGAAGTTAGTCTGCAAATTGAATTGTTTCCTTGAATTACAAGACAGTTAATTCTATAGGGCTTTTAATAGTCTAAGATGCATAGAAAAGTTTGAGTTTGAATAGGTCACTGTATTCTGAGATAATTAGCATAAGAGTAAGCCATATATATATTTTTTCTTCTGTGTAGAATCTCAGGACTCTGGATACCTTTATTTTTGCTTCAGATGGCTTTTAATCAGATTTAAAAGGGAATTTAGTTTTCTAGATATTCTTCGAATTTGGGAGGTAAGTTCTTAAATTATTCAAATGTAATATTGATTATGGAAAACATCTATAGACTATAAATGGATTGTAGTAGTCTAACTGAAATTTCTAAAGCAAGTGTATTCAAAATTCTGATAGTTTGTTATCTTTCCTTAAAAATTAATAATCTTGCCCTGGCTGGTGTAGCTCAGTGGATTGAGTGCCAGCCTGTAAACCAAAGGGTAATCGGTTCAATTCCTAGTCAGGGCGCATGCCTGGGTTGCAGGCCAGGTCCCCAGTGGGGTTCACGTGAGAAGCAACCACACATTGATGTTTTTCTGCCCCTCTTTCTCCCTCCCCCCCAATAATTAAATAAAATCTTTTAAAAAATTAATGATCTTAAACTAAATATCTGGTCTTTGGAGCCTTTTTTTGGAAACCATAATTCTTATGAGAGATTTGGGGCCATTTGGTTGCCTACAACCAATTCTCTAGACCATTTGTGTCTGTTCTTTCCTAGGGAGACTTGCCACATTCTAGTATTGATTGTGTAGAGTGTGACAGGTCAGTACATTGGAGTGGCACTTTATTCATAGTGTCAGTTATTGGGATGGAGCTGACTTGTGTTTTGCTTTGTAGAAGAAATTTAAGTTAGAGCAAGATACTGAGAATAATACAACACACATACTATCATCCATGTTTAACATATATTTTGCCATATATATATATTTTTTTTCCTCTTTTTTCCCCACAAGGAAAAAAAATAAATCATCAGCAGCTTCTTTAATCACCACCCAAGTCCCATTTCCCTCTCCCCAAATCTAGGGGATATTCAAGATCATGTTTGTGGTGTGTACCCTTTCATTGCATTTGGTATCCAGGGCAGCTCTTGATGAAAACCAGAAAATTATTATTTTCTTTTCGAATATCTGCTGATATCAAAATAGAATTTTGGCATAATGGCTGATTGCTATGTTTTCTTTATAAAAATAAGAGATTACAGAAATTTTCCCAGGGAAAGGATAGGGGAGATAATTCATTTGGATAAATAGATTTACATGCAATAGAAACAACCCCAGTGCCCTCTGAGGCTTTTATGGCTAGAAATTGTTTCCTGTATTTATTGTAACTGTGTTATCACTGGAGGAGCTCATGTGTTGAAGGATCATCACTTCCCCTGTTTGAAATTAGGTAAAATCCACATGTTCTCCCCCCCCCATATTTCATTTGTCAATACAGTCCTTAAAATGGAAAGATAATTTTATACTCTACATTTTCCAGATGAGGAAACAGGAGTTTAAAGGAAAAACTCACATGTTCTTGACCTGGAATTTTTTAAAGTTTATAGATTTTGTTAAATTAGTATCTCAACTTCTTTTAAAGGATGAATTGAGAATATTATTACCACATAACTAGAATAATTCCCTAATCTGTGTTTACTAAATACATTGGGACTCTAAATGAAATCTTGGAGGTTAATTAAGTTTCATTTAAACATTCAAAAATTAGATTAGTTTGAAAATTATACAACTTTATTTACTCCTGATAAAAGAAAGTAAAAACATTTCAGGCATGCTTTAATACAATGGTTATGTGGGTCCAGCAATAATTTGGTCTGTTAACCAGGAGGAAATTGAGGCCTTAAATTTGAAGGCATTACTTAGTTAGGAAGAAGTGCAGTTGTTGATCAAACGTTTTATGCATTTGGGTATAAATTTTGGGTAGTTGATTCACATTTTATCATAATCAGGGATACTCTGACAGCTCTAATATAACATTTAGGCCCAGACCTTTGTGACTTGGTTGGGCGTCGTCCCACAAAGCAGAAGGTTGCTGGTTTGATTCCTTTTTGGGGCACATGTCTGGGTGCGGGTTTGGTCCCCAGTTGGGGCTTGTACGAGTGGTAACCAGTGGGTGTTTCTCTCTCACGTTGATGTTACTCTCCCTCTCTTTCTTTCTCTTACCCTTGCCCTAAAATAAATAAATAAAAAAGTAAATACAATAATGTTTAAAATGTAGAGTTATCTCTGGGTGAGTTTTATTCCATGCGTTATATAACTGGATCTTTTTTTATTTATAGGATTTAGCTTTCTTCTTCTTTTTAAAGAGACAGAGGGTGATTTAAAAGTGAGAAATGGAATTTAAAGTTCAGAAAAATATTGAAAATGCCTCTAACCCTGACATCTTAAACTTAACCTCATTGCTGTGGCTCCTTAATTAATGCCATTTATCATATTGGTTAGACTCGGTGATTTGTTTATTTTGGTTACCCAAAGAGCCACATTTGGAATTCATCAGATTCACATAATTGTTAAGCTTGACTTTACTTCATGAAAACCGGTGGATCTACCAATCTAGGCAACTTCTGCTTTGCATAGAAGTCATTTAGAGTTCAGCATTGTATATATGAGGGAAATATTGTAAAATTCATATATTTTAATAAATGGTTGTTTTGTTTTATAGGTAATGTGGACTGAACTGCCATGTAAAAATTTCCATCTTCTTCTCTGTTGTGCTATTCTGGAATCTGAAAAGCAGCAAATAATGGAAAAGCATTATGGCTTTAATGAAATACTTAAGGTCATTATTCCTTTAATTTAGATTTTAATATTTTGGCTCTTTTGTCTGTTTGGTTGTACAGATAGAGAAAACATTTTCTGAGAGCATTATTGAATCCCTTGAGTAACTTCAGTTGTATCAGTAACAGTACTAGGCCTGACTGAGAACGACAGCTCACCAAATACATATTGGCCAGTTGTTTTTACCTGGCTAATTAGGAAAAAAGAAAATTCAACAAATGCTTTTTTATGTAGTTTAGTTTTCTAAAAAAAAAATTGTATTTTGCTTATGACTTTGAGGTGGTAGACTTGAGATAACTGCTAGATTTAATGTTCCTTAAGCTTATTTTTTAGCTTTAAAACATGAAGTGATCTAAGAGGGGCTAAGGAAAGATATATTGAATTTTCTGTTTATTTGTAGTATGTGAATATTTTTATTTTAATGATTTTATTTGCAGTGAAATATAACATAATAAATTATATAGTAGAATATAGTAGTGCTTTTAATTTTGATTATCATTTTATTTTATTGATTCATTTTAGCATATCAATGAATTATCCATGAAAATTGATGTGGAAGATATACTGTGCAAGGCAGAAGCAATTTCTCTACAGATGGTAAAATGCAAGGTATACAGTATTTTAAATAATTGTAAGATATTTTGTTTGTATGTTTTTGGTGGATTGAAGTCAGGAAAGAGTTTTTCTTAGAAGTAATATAAATGGCAGTTTTAGCAAGTTGAAGCCAGACACAAAGCATTGGCTAGCATTTTGTTTATCATAGATTTATAGCACATAATTGAAAAGTTGATTAATTATGCTAGGCACAATGGCAAAAGGAATGAAAACATTTCTGTAACAACCAATGAGGCTGTGGAATTTAACTAAACAATGGTCTTTGTGTCATTTGTTCCTGGTTCCAAATACTTATTTTGGTTCAGTTCTATAAAGACTTACTTGGTAGCTATTCTGTTCAAAACATGTCAGTAATACCTTCTTATTTTTAAGGAACCTTTGTTTATTGAGGGGAAAGGACTGTGTAAGTAAGACATTGTAAAAATAATTATAATTAAATGAATGCTAAATATTAGTAAACTATGTTTGTGGGAGTGGTAGGGTGGGGTGGAGAGTGATTACATTCAGAATAGAAGATCAGGGAATGAGTTAATGAAAAAAGTGGTTAGGATTTCATTTGGAGTGGAGAAGGAAAGTTTGAGAGGGTACATAATAATTACACTGTTAGAACAAATGTTCGGATTCTGGAATCAGTATAGTCTTCATTAGAAGTGTTACTTTGTGGGTAATTTCCTTCTGTAGTGAATAATGGTTCTGTGTTTGATTTTTCATATTCAGGAATTGCCACAAGCAGTTTGTGAGATCCTGGGGCTTCAGAGCAGTGAAGTTACAACTCCAGATTCAGACATTGGCGAAGATGAAAATGTGGTCAGGGCTAGTTGTCCCCCACCTGCGTTTCAGAGTACCTCTTTGCCTGTTCTTGCTGCCAGTGGAGCCAGAGATGACAGCCCACCACAGATACCAGTGTCCCCCAGTGTTAGCAGATTAACACCTGCATGATCCTTCTTGTTTAATTTTTGAAGAGACACTTTGTTGCAACTTTTTTTCCAGTACTTGAAAGACGGAAATTGAAAATCTCGGTAATGATCATGCTTTAAAGTTTATGGGAAAAAAGTGTACTGATGTTATTGCATTAAAGCTTTACAAAGATTTACACTAATTATTTTTGTAGTTACTTCTACCAAATAGCCTTTCTTTTTCAATAACATTCCTTAGTATTTTTATAGCCGAGTACATTTTATTTTCTTGCTGATGAACTGGAATTGGATAAATATTACAAGTGGATGTGTTGAAAATTATGCACTTTGAAAACATTCACTTTGTTTACTCAGTTTAGTGGGTTTGGATTTGATTAAATTAAATGTTAAGCCTTGCTATGGCATCCTAAGCTGAGAAATAGATTGCTACCCAGTAACAAAATAAAATAATCTGTTTTTCTCCATTGTTTACAACAATACTCAGCTTAAATATTTATGCTGGTTGAATGTGATTTAAATTGGACATTTTCATCAATGCAATTTAATGTGTAAAGAGTTATTTCAACCATAATAAGTGGATTGGCAGTATATTTTTTACATTGAACTTTTCTTCTCTTGTATGTAAAGACTGTATAAGTACTTATTTATGAGTATAAGAAAGGATAGGCATATTTTCTTTAACTGAATAAACTTGACTATTGATTTATATAACCTGATTTGACAAAATTAATACATAGCTTCAATATAAGATCTTTTTCAAAACTATTTTCTTAACCAAGCATTTATTTCATGAAACTACATTCAACCCTTTACATGGTGTAATTTTGAAATTAATTGCTTGTATCCTCACTTTACTAATAATGTTTATTATCTTTCCTAATAATGTATTAACTAATCAGGTCTTTAAATTTTTATAAAATACTCTGCAAAAAGCTTGTCAAAAATTTCAGTATACTATCGCAAGTCTCAAAATAGTGTTCTTTTGTATATGAACAAAACTGTTGTTTTTACCATGCAGTGTTGCATGATTTTAAGTTATGTGGAATTAGCGTAACTGATTCCATTTTAATTGTAATTTGTTAATTCCTGTACATATCATTAAAATAAATTTGAAATTAAAGTAGTGGTTTCAGTTAAATTACACCTAGGTATAGTTTGCTAGTTTTTCATTAGGAGAAAAAAATTCAAGATGGGCCCAGTAAATTTCATATTTTTATGATTGTGATTGAAACAATTGTTTGAATGAGTTGTGGAAAGGGGAAAGAAAAATGACTCCTTTTAGAACTGAAAAAAAAAAAGTGTTCACTGGCATGAAATTGGGCATACTATTGCCATGCAGGATATAATTACATGACACAGTGAAGCAACTTCCTACAGTTGATGTTAATAATATAAAATGTGACGCAGTTCTAAAATGGTCTAATAGATACATCCCCCCTAGAAAGCTAGGGAACCAAATAAAATTTTTTTCCTACTGAGGCACTGACTGACAATCATGACAGTAGAACCATTAGATGTTGGTTTTTAATATCATATGTGTTATCTTTCATCAGTTAATAATGAGTAAGCTTATTCAGAAAAAAAGAAGTAAACTGATCAAAAACTCAGCATGTCCAGCCTTTCATTTCCTGCTGTTCAGGAAATTGCTTAGAACATCTTGATGTCCTTCTTGTTCGTCCTAGACAGGGGCTTTTTGCACGTCTGTTCCCACTACATAATGTGATACCTACTTCAGAGTTTTAAAAAATCTTAATGTATTTAATAAGTTGAACTTCTGTCAAGTTTTATTAGAAAACTACTTTAAAACATTTTTACTAAACCACCCGAATTTATATGTAGCACATTTTTGATATGGAAGTGATAGTACAGTATAGTGCTAGATATTTTTATTAAAGTATAGTCGACATTCAATATTTTTTTAGTTTCAGGAGTACAACATAGTGACTTAACATTTATATACCTTACAAAATGATCTCAATAAGTCTAGTAACCACCTGTCACTGTACAAAGTTATGATCTTACAGACTATATTTTCCATTCTATACATTACCTCCCTGTGACTTACAACTGGAAGTTTTTTCCTCTTAAGCCCCTTCACCTTTGTGGCCTTTCCGTCTATCCCCCTCCCCTTTATCCCTCTCCCCTCTGGCAACCCTCAGTTTGTTCTCTGTCTCTATGAGTCTGTTTTGTTTGTTTGCTTTTTATATTCCACATGTTAAGTGAAATCACACCGTATTTGTCCTTCATTGTCTGACTTATTTCACATAGTATAATACCCTTTGGGTTCACCCTTGTCACAAATGGCAGTATTTCATTGTTTTTTTATGGCAAATATTCCATTGTGTGTATATATATATTTTTATATATATACATTTTTATTTGCAAATCTATCAGTGAACACCTAGGTTGCTTCTATATCTTAACTAACATAGGGATGCATATATCTTTTTGAATTAGTGTTACTGTTTTGTTTGGGCAGATACCTAGAAGTGACATTGCTGGGTCATATAGTAGGCCTATTTTTAACTTTTTTCTATGCTGTTCTTCAAAATGGCTGCACCAATTTGCAATCCCACCAGCAGTGTATGAGGATTCCCTTTTCTCCACATCCTTGCCAACTTTTGTTACTTGTTTTGTTTGAAAATAGTGGATCTGACAGGTGTTAGGCGATATCTTATTGCAGTGTTGATTTGCATTTCCCTGATGATTAGTAATGTCCAGCATCTTTTCATGTGTCTGTTGGCCATCTGTATGTCCTCAAGAGAAATGACTGTTGAGATCTGTCCATTTTTTAATTGGACTTTTATTTTTTGATGTTGAATTGTATGAGTTCTCCACGTATTTTGGATATTAGCCCCTTATCAGACATGTCATTAGCAAATACCTTCTCCCATTTGGTGGGTTGTGTGTTTTGTTGATGGTTTCTTTCACCATGCAAAAGATTTTAGTTTGATGTAATCCCATTTATTTCTGCATTTGTTGTCCTTGCATGAAGAGAATGCTAGATAAAGTCTTAATCAGAGTCCACAAAATCCAGTTTGCAAATACTGTGTAAACTTGACCTACTGAGATTGCTGAAATAGATAATTCAGTTAACTTCGTTAGTCTCACTTTTTAAAGATTGTTTTCCAGTTTTCACAAGATACTCTGTTCATACCTTAATATAATGTAAAATATATGAGGTATTGTGTGATATTTAAAGTTGTTAAAAATTCAAGTAATGTCTAATTTAACTAAAAAGACTTTTCATTTCTGATTACGAGTCTTTAGGAAACCTTTTTGCATTTCCTTAAATGCAAAAGGACATCTCCATTTTGATTGTTTCCTGTGGCACAAAATTGGAAATTGACCGAAAACATGAGATTTTTTTTGTGTGATTATGTGTTGCAATGTATGTAATGTGTGGCTCAAGACAGCTCTTCTTCCAGTGTGGCTCAGGGATGTCAAAAGGTTGGACACCTCTATATGGTGTATTTGCCCTAGTTCTGGTCATTATTTTTGGTAAAAAATGATGCCATCATCTTAGCACATTATTTTATGTAGATTCCCCTCTTCATTCTTACATTTTGAAGATGAACTTTCAATGACACTTCTAAACATGAAATGATTAAATTTGAATGAATCTGAAAAGTTTCCTTCAGTACCTCATGTCATTACCAAGTACTAAAATAACTGCTTTTAATGTGGGTATGCTGCTGTTTGAACGATATAATGTGTTTGGCCTGTTTTCCCCTGGGGTTCTTATAATGTGGGGATTTTCATTTGCAGATTTTTGAGGATTGTCTGATTACAAATGTTTTTTCAGTGTTTTGTAATTAGACTCCTCTCTTTCAGGCTATCCATCTTGTCATAGAGAAAAATGGTGTGTTGCCCTTAGATGCAAAGGTAGGGTTGGCTAGGGCAGTTAAACAGGGCATACTTGTCTAGTCTTTTTGAATATCCAAAGCACTCGTAGAGCCTGTGGGAAATTAAACTGTGAAGTCACTATAACCAAAAAAAAAATTGATAAGGCCTCCAGTCAAGATGGTGGCATAGGTAAACACAGCTCACTTCCTCACCCATGTGAAAATTATGACTAAAATGTAAAACAGCCATCTCTCAGAACCATCAGAAACTGAGTTGAATGGAAACCTGACAACTATGGAATTAGAGAAACCACATCCATCCTGACTGGGAGGGGAGGAGACGTGGAGTGGGCTGGTCCCACATCCATGTGTAGTGGGTAAAAATCCGGGAGGGATATTTTGGCAGTGCAGAGTCCCAGCTAAACAACAGGTGCTCCAGCTAAACAACAGGTGCTCCAGCACGGGTTGGTTCCAGTGCCATGAAGGTAAGTCCCCGTAACTTCTGGTGGCAAAAACCAGTGGGTATTGAGTCGGCGCAACTGCTGGAGTCCCAAGCAACTGTTCCCCATAAAGAATCTGCACAGAAACTTAAATTCACTCTGAGCTCAGGCACCAGTGACATACAGGGAGAAAGTGAAGTGTCTGGTATCAAGGGGAGCTACGGGACAGCTTTCTCCCAGACAGAAAAGGCAGAGGTCATTGTTCCTTTCCTGAACCTTACCCCCATAGAGCCATAGAGCCGGTAGGCCAGTGTCATATCTGACGCTCCATCAACCTGGCTAACACTGTTTGACCCTGGAGATCCCCTGTGTGTTGCAACATTTCAAGGCCAGACAGGTTCTGGGATTCAGGCAGAGGGAAGAAAAGTTGCAGAGCAGTGGGTATGCTGATGTACCTTTAATCCAGGGTGGACGGTCCATGCATGCTGCAAGCCATGTGTTCCCCAGTGGGAAGCCCCTACCTCCCTTATATACTAAATGCAAACAAAGCCAGCAGGGAGCCAAAATATTGTCTAACAGCATGATTTTGTGCATGCAGACCCACTCAGTCCTATGGGAATACAGTTTATCATACCCAGACTCAAGGCTATGAGAACACAGCTTATCTTAGTTCCTTAGACATCTGGGTGAGGGAGCCAGACTTGACTGTGTTTACCCTACATCGTGAGGCTCCTGAGACTCCCTGGAAAACCCCTGGGACTCCTTCACACCCAACTAATGGGCCTACTCAAGCTGTAAACAGAGACTTCTTCCATATGAATGGCTGGTCTTGGCTTATGCTTCGCAACTTCCTAAATCCTATCAAATAAGCAACAGCTGGCCTCAGTGATCCCTCAGCTCCTGTACTAAGTGCCCCCAGGCAGAGCGCTAGCAACAGCCAGCCTAGATTCACAGCTTGGCTTTTCATGGGAACCTCTAAGCCCAGAAACATAGCCATCTCAGGTTGCTTTATAGCTCAAGCAGGGTGGCCTGGGCAAAACAGGTGGAGGCTGACCTTGTCCTGCACCACCTGGGAAAACCCAGAGCCTGAGCACACAGTAGACAGCCACAGACTCCATTGGAGCACCACCTTTCTGCCCTTGCACAGCTGGTCCTCCACAGAGGGCAGAGGTTGGTGGTCAGTGGTCACAGTCAGTCCTTGTACCTGACTGGCTTCTCATTGACCTCACATCAATCACACCTCAACTATAAGAGGAAGGTGTAATCAGCCTACATGAAAGGCGTACCTCGAGTACCCAGCTTGGGTGATAGGGGAGGCTGTGCCACTGATGCTGCAGGACACCTACAATGTTGGGCCACACTACCAAGACACAGAGTCAGAGCAGCTCTACCTGATACATAGAAACAGATGGGGCTGCCAAAGCGAGGAGACAAAGAAACATGACCTAAGTGAAAGATCAAAACTCCAGAAAAATAACTATACAAAATGGAGATAAGCAATCTATCAGATTCAGAGTCCCAAACACTGTTATAAGGATGCTCAAGGAACTTAGTGAGGACCTCAACAGCATAAAGACCCAGTCAGAAATGAAGGGTTCACTAATTGAGATAAAGAACAACTTAAGGAGAAACAACAGTAGAGTAGATGAAGCTGAGGATCAAATCAATGATTTGGAACATAAGAAAAAAACAAGCAGAACAAGAAGAAAAAAATAAAAAAAATGAAGATAGTGTAAGTAGCCTCTCAGACAACTTCAGCACTCCAACATTTGCATCATAGGGGTGCCCAAATAAAATACAACAAGAAATTGGAAATCTATTTGAAAAAATAATTAAAGAAAACTTCCCTAATTTGGTGAAGGAAATAGACATGCAAGTCCAAGAAGCACAGAGTCCCAAACAAGGTGGATGCAAAGAGGTCCACTCCAAGACACATCATAATTAAAATGCCAAAGGTTAAAGATAAAGAGAGAATCTTAAATGCAGCAAGAGAAGTTAGTTACCTACAAGAGAGTTCCCATAAGACTGGCAGCTGATTTCTCCAAAGAAATCGCAGGCTAGAAAGGATTAGCAAGAAATATTCAAAGTCATGAAAAGCAGGGACCTATAGCCAAGACTGCTCTACCCAGCAAAGCTCTCATTTACAATGGAAGAGCAGAAAAAGAGCCTTCCAGAGAAGAAAAAGCTAAAGGAGTTCATCATCACCAAACCATGATTATATGAAATGTTAAAGGGGCTTATTTAAGAAAAAGAAGATCAAATTTGTGAACAATAAAATGACAAAAATAGATACCTGTGAACAACTGAATCTAAAAAACAAACTAAGCAAATGAAGAACAGAGACAGAACCATGGATACAGAGAGTGTTTTGATGTTTGCCAGATAGGAAGGGGCAGTGAGGGAATGGGTGAAGAGGTGAAGGGATTAAGCACAAATAAGTAGATACAGAATAGCCATGGGGATGTACAGTACAGTACAGAAAATGGAGTAGCCAAAGAACTTATACACGTGACCCATGGACATGAACAATGGTGTGGGGAAGAGGGGGATCCTGGATGGAGGAGAGCAAAGGGGGAAATTTGGGGCAACTGTAATAGCATAATTAGTGAAATATAATTTTAAAAATTAGAGTCTCTTTTTCTAAGAATTACCAGGCATCAGAAATACCATGTTTGCCTAATGGTAGTTCAATACCTAAAGTTAGAATTAGAATGTAATAGGTCACTGTTACATATGCTTCTGTTTGTAGCTATCTAACTAGTATATTGCTCCTCACATATCTCTCTCTGTGCAAGAGAAGACAGAATGAAAAGAACAAATTCCAGGAAGCTTAGCTATGATCAATGAGCAGTCCAGTTCTGGTTCTGCTTTTCTAATTAAAAAGACTTATTAACTTCAGAGATGGGCTTTTGCTGTGACAGTCAATAACAGATGTTTTCCGACACCACACTAGTCTTATTGGAGATATAAGACCCAATGGGTTTGTAGACTGCTATAAAAACAAATACTGTTGTTCTTACATTGTCTAAGATGCGGGGCCTGGTTGTACAAGGGCCTAGAATCTCATTGATGGTGGGTCACAGGCTCACTTCACAAAGCAAATTGCTCTCTGGCAGAGAAGCCATTGAGGTACTTCTAAGTGTTCAGCAATTACACTGCAACCTGGTGTTACTTTTGGACACAATATGCATGATGCATGTAAAGGAAATTTTGGTCACGTGCTGTTTGTTACCTGAATCAACTGTTAAATGTGCCAAGTAGAGTATTTGCCAGCTAGGGAGTCATTAGCAGTTAATAGCATCTAAGCCAAATAGACAATGTAAAGATTTAAATTGTTCAGTTTTCTAAGTCAAATTGTTTAGGTACTTTTTGTACTCTTAATAGAAGTCATGCTATTATAGTACACAGATGCTTCTATACCCCCTTCTTCACCTTTCTCCCCTAAAAGGGCAACATTCAAGATACACTCTCTTGTACATGTCAAGGTATAACGTAGGCCAGAAAACTGACCTTTGTTAAGTCACTCGATTGAAATTCAACTTCTGAGTAACTTGGGACAAATATTTATTCTCTTGGTTTTCAGAGCTTTTAAGAATTCTATGTAAAGGCTAATGGACTTCCCAAAGGGGGAGAAACCCAGTCTTACGGTTCTCACTAGCTTCTTTCACATCCTATGAACTAATAGTATTTTCTAAACCAGCCTTTAACCTTTTCTGTTTAGTATGACTTGCGCTGAAGTTTTGATTGGTGATGGTAGAGAGGAAAAGAATCCCTTTCATTGACATTTCACACCTAAGAAGTGTAACAAAAGAAACCCTGGATTCATAAGCTACAACTTACAGAATGGATGGGTTGGTCTTGGCAGAGACACATCTTTTCTTAGGAAGGAAATTTAAGGAATAAAAATGCATCAACCGAGGCCCAGTGGATTGAATTCAGATGGCAGAACCCTGGAGCCATTGCTCAGCCTCAGCAGACTTCTTTTTCTTAAGCTATTCTGTTGATCCTAACAGGGGGGCTGCAAGGGAATCATTCAGATATGAGAACCTACCTGCTCTCCTTTCAAAAACTTGTAAAAAAGAACATTCTTTACCATAATTTTTTTTTGTTTGGTCATTCTCTAAATATGATTTTGTAATATTTTTTACATGTCTGGATTGCTGAATTTTTCATATGTCTCCTCAACTCTGTAGTTTGGAATCAGAATAATAAGGTAAATTTAGAAGAGTGGAAGTTTATTTTGGGAGAGCTTAAATAATTCATGTGCATTTCTTAAATTCAAGTCTTTAATCCATTTTGAGTTGATTTTTGTGTATTGTATAAGATAGTGGTCCAGTTTCACTCTTTTGCATGTGGGCGAGTCATGTGATAGCTTCACAGGGCAGAGTGACTCCATCCTGTGAGGGCATGGCCTGGGTCTAAGGCGTCCCTGTTAGTCTCTTTTCTAAGTTTATCTTAAAGACTCTCACATTGTCTGAGAGCATCACCATAGATTTAAAAATATTATACATTCTTTGTTAAGCTTTTAAAAATCTTAGAAGTTTTGCATGCTTTTTTTCTCCTTTTCTTATTTATCTGCCATGACTAACTCAAAGTTTCCTGGTTACAATTTAGAGCTCTATACCTATGTAAATACAGATAACGTGAACTGTGTTGATAGTGTAGCTGAGTGAAATGCTGTGTCTCAGTCTCCATCTTGTTCAAGCCGGCTTTGTTCCCAAGGCCTTCAGGCTAACAGCCCTGGCTTGGAGCTTGAGGTTTTACAAAAACAGTGCCTCCCACTTCCACTCCCTTTGACAGAAGAGAAGACTGAACTCCGTACTTTCCTAAGATGGACTTGAGGAACTCCTGGACTCCCATCTTCTAGGTTGGTGTCTTCTTGGTCAATAAACATTACCTTACTCCAAGCTCTAATGTTCCTTTTGAAGCCTCAGGCACACAGACTTTGGACTGGTGACAAGAGGTGGCACTTATGGAAAAATAGTAATGGTAACTGGTAATAACAACAGTAACCAGTAACAAGAGGTGGTACTTCTGGGCCAAAACCCCCCCAAATTGTTTACTCAAAAGTTCTGGAGGGGGAGGGGGAGGGTGGGTGCATATGCTTGGATCACTTTACGCTTTATGTTCTTGGCACAGAGGGAGCGTTTATTCTATGAGCTCCAGGAATCCGATGTCAGGGGAAAAAAATTCAGTCAAACTGATGGAACGGTTCATTTCAGAAAATGTCCACTGTACTTACGAATGTGACACAGAAGAGGTGAGCTGTTTGGGTAAGGGCACAGGTTCTGGAGCCAGCTAGTCACGGATTTGACTCAAGTGCTTCTTAGTTTTGTGCTCATAACCAATCTCCAAGCCCTCAGGTTCTTATCTGTAGGTGGGAATAATACCTACCCCAGCTGTGAGGAGTAAATGCAGTGAGTACAAATGCAGCATTTACTACGGGGCCTGGCAGGAAGCCCGAATACACGCTGTCATTACTCTCGGATAGTGTCTGGGCAGACTCTGCCGCAGGCCATCTTCCTTACCGTGAGAGCTTTGTGGTTGGTTTTCCCTCCCACTCACGCTATCCTACAAGAACAAGAGGTGGTATTCCTTGGGGCACCATTTGGTTTGTTTCCCTTGACTGAGGTGATTTTGATTACAAACTGGAACTGTGTATTGTGGTTTGATCTGAGCTACAGCCTCACCGACCCCAAAGTAAATCACTATCCTCTTTGTGCTTCAGTTTTATCCATTTCAAATTGGGCTTAAATATGCTGGTCTTTTATCAATCTTCCCTTATGAAAGATTTTATAAAAACAATAACACTAGTATGAAATATATCATATTTTGCTTACTAATGAAGTCTGATCATTCTCAAGTCAACCCTCTTGGTCAATATAGCAAATAAAAAAATTAGAACAATTACAAGGCATGTCTGCATTACGCATTTTTAGCAGCATGGAAAAGTGTAGTAACTATCAACAGTCTAACATCTAATCCCTTCACCTGGTTGGAGGATAAATACCTGCTCTCAGCCTCCTGAGGTTTGAGAGTCTCAGTATCCACTTCATACGTTCATTTAATCACCCTTTTCTTGGAGAGATATCCCTACTCAACTCTGTGTGGTGCTCCTCAGTCCAGAGGCCCTCTATTTTACCCTTCCAGAGAATAATTTCTATTCGTCTGCCTGGGTGCAGGAAGGGAAGTGGTTTAGCTACATAGAATACAGGAGGGAAATAAGGGTTTTTAACTGCACCCCTTAAAATAACAGCTTTATGAAGATACAATTCATATGCCATAAATTTACCTTTTAGGGTATATAACTAAGTGGGTTTTAGTATATTCAGGGAACCGTGCGACTAGCACCAATGTCCAATTGTATTTTCACCACCCTCAAAAGAAACTGGACCCATTAGTAGCCATCCTTTCCCACCTCCCTTCAGCCTCTGGCAACTGCTGATGTGCTATCTGTTTCTCTCCATCTCCATCTCCTTTTGTGTCTGCTGCTTTGTGAATCTTCTAGACATTTCATATAAAAGGAATCATGCAACATGTGAGGGGGTGGTTTGTGACTAGCATTTTTCACTTACCATAATGTTGTCAAGTTCATTCACATTGTAACATATCAGTACTTTATTCCTTTACATTAATGTTTATGTACATACCGTATTTTCTCTTTCCATCAGTTGGTATTTGATGTGTTACCACTTTTGGCTATTAGGAATAATGCTGCTCTGAACGTTATGCACAACTTTTTGTGTGGATGTATGTTTTCATTTTTCTAAGGTCTATACTTAACGGTGAAATTGCTGAGCCTAATGGTAACTCCAGGTTTAACTTTTTGAGGAACTGCCAAACATTCTTCCAAAATGACTATACTATTTTACATGGGAATGAAAGCACTGGGTCATAAGGTAACTTTATGGTTAACATTTTGAGGAACTACCAAACTTTTCTAAAGTGACTGTAGCATTTTTCTATCCCAATAACGATATATGAAGGTACCATTTTTTCACTTCCTCCCAACACTTGTCTTTATTATTTTAGCAATCTGAATGGTTTTTGAAGTGGTATTGTATGTTTTTTGGTTTGCATTTCTCTAGTGACTGATGTTGAGCATCTTTTCATGTGCTTATTGGCCATATATTCTTTGGAAAATGTCTACTTAGATACTTTAAAAAACAGTTTATTTGTCTTTCTTTGTCACATTGTAAGAGTTATTATATATTCTAGATAATGTCTCCTATTAGATACGTGATTTACAAATATTTTATCCCATCCTGTGGGTTTTTTTTCCCCATTTTCTTGATGGTGTCCTTTGAAGCACAAAAGTTTTTAATTTTGTTGAAATCCTATTTATCTATTTTTAATTTGGTTGCTTATACTTTTGGTGTCATGTCTAAGAAACAACCACCTAATTCAAAACCACAAAAATATCCTCCTATGTATTATTTTAGGAGTTTTATAGTTTTATCTCTTACATTTAGGGCTATGACCCACTTTGAGTTAATTTTTGCATAGAAGTTCAACTTCATTATTTTCCATGTGGATATATAAGGTTACTCAGCAACATTTGTTAAAAATATTCTTTCTCCATTGAATTGACGTGGCATTTTTATTGAAAATATATTGATCGTAAGTGTAAGGATGTAGTTCTGAACTCTAAATTCTATTTCATTTATCAATATGTCTGTCCTTTTGTGGTACTATAGTGTTTTGATTATTGTAACTTTTCTGTTAAGTTTTGAAATTATTTAATTGTTTCTTTTTTTTAAAAGATTTTATTATTTATTTTTAGAGAGAGGGGAAGGGAAGGAGGAAGGGAGGGAGAGAAACATCAATGTGTGGTTGCCTTTCATGCACCCCCAACTGGGGACCTGGCCCACAACCCAGGCATGTGCCCTGACTGGGAATCGAACCAGTGACCCCTTGGTTCACAGGCTAGTGCTCAATCCACTGAGCCACACCAGTCAGGGCATTTAACTGTTTCTTAAACAGACTTTGAAATGCTCTTTTCCAGCCTTCTTCATTTACCCCAAATTCTGTGTGTATTTGAGTCTTTGGGGGATTTACAGTATAAGTTGAGGTGCTTCTCAGTCATTTTCATTAATAGCTTAAGATTCAGCATTTATTTATTTAATATTATTATTTTTAAAAATATATTTTATTGATTATGCTATTACAGTTGTCCTATTTCCCCCACTTCATTCCCCTCCACCCTGCACACCCCCTCCCACCCACATTCCCCCCCTTTAGTTCATGTCCATGTGTCATAAGTTCTTTGGCTCCTACATTTCCCATACTACTCTTGCCTCCCCCCCTGTCTATTTTCTACCTACAATCTATGCTGCTTATTTTCTGTACCTTTTCCCCCTCTCTCCTCCTCCCACTCCCCTGTTGCTAATCCTCCATGTGATCTCCATATCCGTGGTTCTGTTCCCGTTCTAGTTGATTGCTTAGTTTGTTTTTGGTTTTGTTTTAGGTGTGGTTGTTAATAATTGTGAGTTTGCTGTCATTTTACTGTACATGTTTTTTATTGTCTTTCTTAGATAAGTCCCTTTAGCATTTCATAAAATAAGGGCTTGGTGATGATGAACTCCTTTAACTCACCTTCTCTGAGAAGCACTTCATCTGCCCTTCCATTCTAAATGAAAGCTTTGCTGGATAGAGCAATCTGGGATATAGGTCCTTGCCTTTTATGACTTAGAATACTTCTGTCCAGCCCCTTCTTGCCTGCAAGGTCTCTTTTGAGAAATCAGCTGACAGTCTAATGGGAAGTCCTTTGTAGGTTACTGTCTCCTTATCTCTTGCTGCTTCTAGGATTCTCTCCTTCATTTTAATCTTGGGTAATGTAATTGTGATGTGCCTTGGTGTGTTCCTCCTTGGGTCCAACTTCTTTGGGACTCTCTGAGCTTCCTGGACTTCCTGGAAGTCCATTTCCGTTGCCAGATTGGGGAAGTTCTCCTTTATTATTTGTTCAAGTAACTTTTCCACTTGCTGCTCTTCCTCTTCCCCTTCTGGTATCCCTATAATTCTTGAGGTTGGAATGTTTAAAGGTGTCCTGGAGGGTCCTAAGTCTCTCCTCATTTTTTTTGAATTCTTGTTTCTTCATTCTTTTCTGTTTGGTTGTTTCTTTCTTCCTTCTGGTCCACTCCATTGATTTGAGTCCCAATTTTCTTCCCATCGCTATTGGTTCCCTGTGCATTTTCCTTCATTTCACTTAGCATAGCCTTCATTTTTTCATCTAATTTGCGACCAAATTCAACCAATTCTGTGAGCATCCTGATCACCAGTGCTTTGAACTGTGCATCTGATAGGTTGGCTATCTCTTGGTCACTTAGATGTTTTGGCTCTGGAGCTTTGATCTGTTCTTCCATTTGGGCCATTTTTGTGGGGTGTGTGTCTGGTAGAGCCTGTTACGGATGAGAAGTGGAGCCTTAGGTGTTCACCAGGGTGGAGGCAACCCAGTCACTGGGTTGTGACGCTGTCTGTGGGGGTGGAGTCTGAGATGGAACAATGGTGCTTGCTCTGCTTTCTATCAGATTTCAGTCCCTTTTGCCACTTCTTCCAAGCAAACTGGGCCCTTCTGATGCTGATTCCCATGTGGGTGGGTTTGTGTATGTTTTAGGACCCTGTGGATCTCGCCAGTGAACTCTCCTGTGAGGCTGGGAGTCTCTTCTGGCACTTCAACCCCCACAAGTATTTTCAATTAGTGTTTTGAGGCTTTATTTCCTGGTGCGGGGACCCTGGGTTGCACAGTGTGTCTCGCTTCCCAGTTTCACTTGGTTTATCTGCACATGTGAATGTGGGACCACCTGGTCAGCCAGCCGCCTTGCATGCCATGACCCACTGCACAATTGTCACCTCGCTGGGTCTGCCCGTTGCCACTCTGTGCCCAGGGCCCACCTGCTGCCATCTTGCATGCCTGGGGTTTGTCAGCTGCTGCCCTGTGCGCCTGGTGCCACCACTTTTTTTGCCACGACCCCTCTCCACCTGGCTGCTGACTCCGCCCCTCCTACTAGCTTGGGTGAATGTGTCTATTTTAACTCCTTGGTTGTCAGACTTTCATACAGTTCAATTTTCTGTCAGTTCCAGTTGTTATTTTGTTTCTAAATTGTTGTCCTTATTTTGGTTGGGCGAGGGGCACAGTGTGTCTACCTATGCCTCCATCTTGGCCAGAAGTCTCTACTATTATTATTTTTTATCCTCACCTGATGACATGCTCATTGATTTTAGAGAGAGGAGGAAGGAGGAAGAGAGAGGGAGGAATGTTGATGCAAAAAGTCATCAATTGGTTTTCCCTCCTGGGGACCAAACCTGCAACCTAGGCACATGCCCTGAGAGGGAATCAAACTCATGATCTTCCAGTTTATGGGACAATGTTCCAATGAACTGAACTGCATTGGCCAGGCAAGGTTCAGCTTTCTTATGCCTGCAAAATCTTTGATCACTCTTTCCTCTTCTATGAAGCCTCCAATTTTTTTGTTGGTGTTGATACTATTCTTTTGTGCCTTAAAAAAGAAAGGAAATTCTTTATTGTTGCTTTAGTAGGATTTCTGGAGGGAGCAAAAATAGTTAAATCTACATTCTTAACTAAGAAGGGCCTTTATTATCTTTATTACAAATGATAATAAAGCATCCACACTATGTGACTCTTATGAGTTTTATTTCCTCTCTTTTGCTAAAATTGTATTACTTAAAGTTATAAATGACAGTTTTATAACCAAATCTAGTGGTCTTCCTCTAGTCCTCATTCCCTTTCTCTTCTCTATGGTTTTTGAAACCTTTGACCATGAGTCTTACCTCTTTTTTTAAGCTTTCATATTTCATCTCCTTTAATCACCTTGTTACCTAAGGAGTTCTCTTTTTCTTTCTACATTTAATTGTAAAACATTCACATTGTTGTGCAACCAATCTCCCAAACTTTTTATCTCATGAAACAAAATCTGTACCCTGTTTTTCCCTCCTCGCCACCCCTGGCAACCACCATTCTATTTTCTGTTTCTATGAGTTTGACTACTCTAAATAACTCATATGAGTGGAACCTACAGTGTTTGTCTTTGTGACTAACTTATTTCAGTTAGCATAGTGTCCTCACGGTTCACCTGTTTTGCAGCATGTGCCAGGATTGTCTTTTTATGACTAATATTCCATTTTATGCATATGTATACCACATTTTGTTTACCCACACATTCATTGATGGACATACACTTGCATTTCTTTCATGTGTTGGCTGTTGTGGATAATGCTGCCATGATCATGGGTGTACAAATATCTCTTTGACCCTACCTTCAAATTCTTTGGCATATAGCTATTGCTATATCATATGCTAATTCTGTTTTTATTTTTCTGAGGAACAACTGTACTCTTTCCACTTTGGCTGCACCATTTTAAATTCTCTGCAACAGTGCACAATGAAGTTCTAATCTCTTTTTTCCCCCTATACATATTCTTTAATTTGGAGACTTTGTGTATCAGCTAACATCAGGGTTACTCTCAAATTTCTATTCTCAGCTATGTCTCAAACTGAAGTTCTATATTTATAATAGCATGCTATTTAAAGTCATTTGATAGTACTGTGGTCAACTCAAATTTACTATTCTTAATTTTTTTTTTTACCTAAAACTTATTTCTCCTTTGGAAACAGTGAAATTCCCACTATTTCCAGCCATGGAGGCTTGATAATTTAGTCTTTTTCTTATATTTGACATCACCTTCTTTTTGAGAATATTCAATGAACCACCAATTCTTTGTTGATTCTTATTTTGACATTCCTTTTTGTGTTTATACCTGCTACCACCGTAGTTCAAGCTTGTACCAATTTTCTTTCCTTTTACTGGTTGTCCTGCCTAGACTAAATCTTACTGAAGTATCATTTTCATTAAGTTATAGTCCCAATACATTAAAAAAAAAAACAAATATAATTTTTTATCCTGGCATTCAGATTCCCAAATAATCAGTCCTTTTCTCTTTCTTGTTTTATATTTGTCTTCTGGAAACTTCTCCTAGTCCTTCCTTCCTTCCTTCCTTCCTTCCTTCCTTCCTTCCTTCCTTCCTTCTTTCCTGTTTTGATTTTTTATTTTAAATTTCTTCTTAAATTTGTTGTCTCCAACATCAGTTCTTGGCTTTCTTCTCAGACAACATATTCTCCATGAGTGAAGCTATACCCACATAGATTGATCAATCTGACAGTACCTAGATATCACTATATCTAGCATAGGTCTCATTTCTTTATTTTTATTGAATTTATTGGGGTGACTCTGGTTAATAAAATTATATGGGTTTCAAGTGTACAATTTTATAATACATCATCTGTAAGTTGTATTTGCATTCATCACCCCAAGTCAAATTTCCTTTCATCACCATTTATTCCCCCTTTACTATCTCCTAACTCTTCCCACTCCCCTTTGCCCCTGGTAATCACCATACTATTGTATCTATGAGTTTTGGAATTTTTTGCTAATTCTTTTACCTTTTTCAACAAACCCCGATCCTGCTGTCTTCTGACAGCTGTCAGTCTGTTCTCTGTATCTATGAGTCTGTTTCTATTTTGTTTGTTAGTTTATTTTGTTCATTAGATTCCACATATAAGTGAAATCATATGATGTTGTCTTTCTCTGATGGGCTTATTTCACTTAGCAAAACACTCACCAGATCCATCCATGTTGTCACAAAAGGTAAGAGTTCCTTTGTTTTTTATGGCAAGTAGTATTCCATTGTGTAAATGTAGTACCGCTTTCTTGTCCACCCACCTATTGATGGATTCTTGAGCTGCTTCCCAATCTTGGCTTTTGTAAATAATGCTACAGTGAACATAGGGGTGCATATATTCTTTTGAATCAGTTTTATGGGTTTCTTCGGATATATTCCCAGAAGTGGAATCAGTAGGCCATACATATGGCAGTTTGATTTTTATTTTTTTGAGGTAACTCCATACTGCTTTCCATAGTGGCTGTACCAATCTGCATTCCCATCAATAGTGCATGAGGGTTCTCTTTTCTCCACAACCTCGCCAGCACTTGTTTATTGATTTATTGATGATAACCATTCTGATAGGTATGAGGTGATATCTTACTGTGGTTTTAATTTGCATTTCTCTGATGGTTAGTGACATGGAGTGTCTTTTCATATGTCTATTGGCCATCTGTACATCCTCTTTGGAGAAGAGTCTATTCAGGTCCTTTGCCCAATTTTTAATTGGCTTTTTTTTGGTGTTGAGTTGTATAAGTTCTTTATAAATTTTGGATATTAACCCCTTTTCAGCATTGGTGAACATGTTCTCCCATTCAGTGGGCTCTGTTTTCATTTTGTTGATGGTTTTTTTTCTGTAAAAAAGTTTTTAGTTTGATGTAGTCCAATTAATTGACTTTTTTGTTGTTTTCCTTGCCTGAGGAGATATATCACAAAAATATTGCTATGGGAAATGTTCAAGATTTTACTGCCTATTTTTTTTTAGAGTTTTTGTGGTTTTGAGCCTAACATTTCAGTCTTTCATCCATTTTGAATTTATTCTAATGTAGGTTTTAGAAGATGATCTAGTTTTTTTTTTTTTGCACAGATCTGTTCAGTATTCCCAACACCATTTATTGAATAAACTATTTTTACCCCACTGTATGTTTCTGTCTCCTTTATCAAATATTAATTGACTATAAAGGTGTGGGTTTATTTCTGGGTTCTCTATTTTGTTCCACTGATCTAACACTATATGTCTGTTTTTTATGCCAGTATCATGCTGTTTTGATTACTATTGCCTTGTAGTATAGTTTGATATCAGTTAGTGTGACTCCTCCCACTTTGTTCTTCTTTCTCAAGCTTGCTGTAGCTCTTTGAGGTCTTTTGTAGTTCCATAGAAATTTTTGAAATTTGTTCTATTTCTGTGAAGTATGCCATTGGTATCTTGATAGGAATTACATTGACTCTGTAGATTGCAGATTCAATGTTAATTCGTCCTACCCATGAACATAGCATATGCTTCACTTTTATGTGTCTTCAATTTCTTTTTTCAGTGTTTTATAATTTTCTGGGTACAGGTCTTTTATATCCTTGGTTAATTTTATTTCTAGGTATTTTATTCTATTTGAAGCAATTGTGAGTGGGATTATTTTCTTAGTTTCCCTTTTTGATAGTTTGTTATTGGTGTATAAAAATGCAACTGATGTCTGGGTATTTATTTTGTATCCTGCTATTTGAATCCATTTATTAGTTTTAGTAGTGTTTTTTTTGTGTGGAATATTTAAGGTTCTCCATATACAGTATCACATCACCTGCAAATATTGATAGTTTTACTTCTTTTTCAATTTGGATGCCTTTTATTTCTTCTTTTCTGATTACTATGGCTAGGATTTCCAGTACTATGTGGAATAATAATGGTGAAAGCAAACATCCTTGTCTTATTCCCAGTCTTAAGGGAAACACTTGTAGTTTTGCTCATGTGATGATGAGTATGATGTTGAGTAGGATGTAATTTAGGCTATTGAGTGTGATGTTTGCCCATTGAGTGTGATGTTGAGTATGATATAATTTAGGCTATTGAGTGTGATGTTTGCCCACCGGTATGATCACTGAGTATGATGTTTGTCATATATGGCTTTTATTACGTTTAGATATATGCTCCTCTATTTCCACTTTGCTGAGAGGTTTTATCATAAATGGGTGCTGGATTTTGTGAAATGCTTTTTGAATTAGACTTGTAAAGAAAGAAAGAGGACCCAAATAAACAAAGTCAACAATGATAGAGAAGTAACAATGACAGCACAGAAATACAAAGGATTATAAGAAATTATTACAAACAACTATATGTCCACAAACTGGACAATCTGGATGGAATAGATAAATACCTAGAAACACACAATCTTCCAAAACTATATTAGAAAGAATCAGCACAGAATCAACATATTACAACTAGTGAAATTGAAGCAGTAATCAAAAAACTCCCAACAAACAAAAGTTTTGGACCAATGGCTACACAGGTGCATTTTACCAAACAATCAAAGACCTAACACCTATCCTTCTCAAACTATTTTGTAAAATTCAAGAGGAAGGAAGGCTCAAGCTCATTTTATGAGTCCAGCATTATCCTGATTCTAAGACCAGATAAAGATACTACAAAGAAAAAAAATTATAGGCCAATATCCTTGATGAACATGGATGCTAAAATCCTCAACAAAATATTAGCAAACTGGATATAGTAATACATTAAAAAGATCATATACCGTGATCAAATTGGATTTATTCTGGTGACACAAGGTTGGTACAATATCCACAAATCACAAAATGTGATATACCATATAAACAAAATGAAGGATAAAAATTACATAATCATATCAATAGATGCAGAAAAAACATTTGATAAAATCCAGCACCTCATATAGCCACATGCTAATTGGACTTAAACATTCATAGCAGTATGGATGAAATTAAACTTTACAAATTCCCTCTTAAGTTGCTGCTATTTACATGTTCAATGAATGACACTATCATTCACCTAGTTCCCCAACTCAGAAATTTGGGAGTCACCTGGAACCTTTTTTCCTGCTCCCCCATCTAAGTAGAGATGCTGTCTGATGGGTTTTACCCCTTAACATCTCTTGTTCTTTTTATTGCATCCTTAATGCTGTTGCCTGGTCCCAGTCTTCTTCTTCTGGCTTGATTATTTCAAGTCCTAAATGGTTTATGCCTTCAGTTTTGAAGTCCTCCTCCAAGCTGCTACTTTTTAAAAATACAAATATGGTTATGTTACTGCCTTGAATAAAACCCTTTCAATTGTTTCCTTTTACTTAGAGGACAGGGTGAAGTGCAAAGTCCACCAAATGCCATTCAAGCTTTATCAGGATTTGGACTCTGCTTTCCTCCTCAGCCCTGTGTCTCACTGGACACCCTTACCTGCAAACCATATCTACTATTGTTGAGCAACAACTTTTATCTCTATATTTTCCTAAATATTTTTCTACATGAAGTATTGTCCTTACCATCACCATTTGCTTCTGATTGACTACACAAAGTGACTTTTAAATATTCAGCTCAAGCTACAAACACCTCCTAGAAGCCGATCCTGACTCCCTTAAGATAGGCATTGACCACTCTGTCCCTTGTTCTTTAATATTTTCTGTGGATAAGTCAATATTTTTTGTTTCACTTATTTGTTTCACGTATGTTTATTTTAGCCAGTCTGTGATATCCTCAAAGGGAGGCACTGTACCTCATTCATTTCGCTTCCCCAGGACTCAGTTGCAAAGCTTAACACAAAGTGAGTGCTTAACAAATCTTTGTTGAATTACACATCTTTCCAAACTCTGTTCTAGCTGAAAGTATCTTAAAAATTTGCTTAGAATAGAAATCAGCAAATGCTAAGCACTCATGGAATATTAGCTAATATTATCATTACTTCAGTCAGTGTGTTTAAACTTGCCTTTCCTATAAGTTGGTAAGAGCTTATTTTTAGAGGAAATTCCAATCAAATAACATTTCTAAAATTAGATCAAATAATAATTATTTGATTTAACTTTAATAATAATTATTTCCTCTGAGTATTCCAGGAACAATGAAAATTCAGTTAGTATTAGTTCATGCATTCCTGTTCAAGAATTTTTATTTTGTTTTCTACATTGGCAAGCAGCGTCAGCTTCAGGTTTTGTTTAGTTTTGCAGTCAGACAAGCAAGTTTGGTCAAGCATATTCCATCCCTCAGGAGGTTGGCAATAATTTCCTGTGACATGGTGAATTTGTTGGATTTAAGTTAAAAGAGAAGAGAAAAAATTCACTAACTATTGATAGCATCAAAGGAATGACTAGACATTTAGGTTCCTTTTCCTCCCCACTTTGTGAGAAATATTCTAAGGTTAATATTTCAACTGTATCTATGTGATTAGTCAAATATATGGCTAATATATGTATATGTGGCTAAATCAAAGCCTCACAAATTGCCTGATTATCACCACAAAGCACACCACAATCGGGAAGCAGTGCCTTTATAAAAGCCATTATACACACACATGGGCACACACAATCATAACACATCAGATCAGAAAAATCTTATCAATATAAAGTCAAATGGCTTAGGGATACAGCAGTGCTTATATTTCTTAAATTATTCTCCTTCTTTTGCAAAGAAGCTCAAAACCTTTGAATCCATAGTCACCTAAAGGCGGAGGTTAACTTGCCAGTAACAGCTTTGAGGGATGAGAGCTAACATCAGGGGACAGATATTTTCTTTTACAAGTAACACCCCGTTATGTACTGTTCTCCATCACCCACGCCCAAATGGCTACTCGACCTATGAAACAAATTGCACCATGAGCACAGATAACCCCAGGCTTCAGGTCTGTAATCTGACTGTAGCCATCAGCAGCCAGAAATGAGTTTCTTTCTAATCAGCCTTCTATCAGTCCCCAGTCACTCATATAAAGGAGCCTGGGGAGGGGAGGATTCACATTGTTCTTTCTTCAGCACCAGGATTCTGGACAGCGCCCCGAGCGGGCTGCTGTTCTCCCATTCCTTCCTTTCTTAATCTCCGCCAGGGCTGCTATTGCCCCTCTAGTACCCCCTGCTGCAGAGAAAGAAAATTACATCGGGATCCATGCAGCCGGCAATGATGATGTTTTCCAGTAAATACTGGGCAAGAAGAGGGTTTTCCCTGGATTCAGCGGTGCCCGAAGAGCATCAGCTACTTGGCAGCTTAACAGTGAGTACTGAGTAGCTGGCACTCTCTAGAGAGCGTTTTCAGGGTAGCAGCTGTCTCATCCTGCCATATTGCCGTATGGACACCTGGTGTAGAGTAAGCACACACACCTCAACTCCTTCCTCTCTCACCTGTGTACCCCACCCCTCCACCCCTGTCTGCCTCCCATCTTCCTTCTCCGTAAAGTAAAGCAGGTGTACTGATTGCTACATGCTAAACTTCTTTTCCTCAAAATTTATAAGTAGAAAGCAAAGAAGGTCTTGAATATCAACAAGAGTTTGTATAAGCTAATGTCATATCTACAACCAAAAGAAGTGTGCAGGATTTTGAATTGCCATTTATTCTGGGAAGGAACAGGGAGAAGAAATGAAATAGGTTTCTAGGGTTCCTGCAAAATTACTGTGTCTCCTATAGCCCATTCCACCTACAAAGCCTGGCCTTTAAACACTGCAATAATCTTTCCTATTTTTCTCTATAAGTACTGGTTATTGGAATAAAAGAAAGATTAATTTTTCAAAAGTTTTTCTAAATTCCTCATTTCTCCATTTTTTCAGTTTAACAGATGAAGTAATAAAAACTATATATTACTTCTTTCACTGTTTAAGGTAGTCTTTATGTTTAAATAGTAACAGGATAAAAAGTTAATATTTTACAGGATTTCACATTCAGATTTGAAGTTATTGTCATGGGACTTACTAAAAAAGATACTGAAAGAAAAATGAATTCAGATTTCTAGTCATTAAAAATATTAAATGACCATATGATCTCACCTTTAACTGGAACATAATCAACAAAAGAAAAACCAGAGACATAGAAATTAAGGACAATTTGACAGTAACCAGAGGGGAGGTGAGAGGGGATAATGAGAGGAAGGGTTTTCAGGAACTACTATAAAGGGCACATGGACAAAACCAAGAGGGGGTGTGGAAGCCAGGGAGGGAGGTGGGTTTGACTGGGGTGGGGGAGAGTGGCTGGGGGAAAATGCAGACAACTGTAATTGAACAGCAATAAAATAATTATTAACAAAATAAAATAAAAGGGACAAAAATGACTGTGGTTTAATAAAAGAATTAAATGATATTTCATTACTGTACTATCAGGCTTTATCACCAATATAATTCAGTCTGTATCATAGAAAAATGCTTTCCTATTGTAACTCCAACTTTGTGCCAGAGGGTTGTATTGTACTTGTTTGTTATTACTGCTAAAGATGTTGAAAAGTAAGCAGGGCAAGTTTTGTAGAACTATTTAACCAATTTGCAAAATTGAGACCAAAAACTTAAACATAGGTTTTCTAACATTTAAATACCATGAATATTTGGATGAGGTTTTACATGGAGAACTTCCAAGTCACAGTGTACTGCTTTAAGGAGAACAGAGAGAACTCCGAGTTATGCTGATTAAATATATTAGATCTGTGTGATGTGTGGTGAGGAGGAGGCTGACGGTGAGAGTACTAAGACTTTGAGCTTTGAATGACCAAACGTTCTATCAAATGCCAATATCTGCATAGACATCTTTTCTCTCTTAAGTGGTAGGTTCCACATCTAATGTACATTTCTCAGTTTCATAAGGAGGTAATAGATTGGTGTGATTGTATTATATCACTATTTGCCCATGAGAAGGTTCTCTGTATATACAAAAAAGTAAACCTTAATTTTGCTTTGTTCATCAAAGGAAAATTTCCAGCTTTTTTATTCTGCAGTTTTAACAATGTGATCTGAGTTTCTGGAATGTACCATTTTTTTTTGGTGAATGTTTTAATTTTGTCTTTATTTTTGTTGGATTTAGAATTCTTTTAAAAAATTTGTTTTATTGTTGTTCAAGTATAGTTTTCTGCCTTTTCCCCCTAACCCAGCCCAACATCCCAGCCCTCCCCACCTCCCTGGAATCTACCATTTTTAAAAGATTTTATTTATTTATTTTCAGAGAGAGAGGAAGGGAGGGAGAAAGGGACGGAGAGTATCATCGATGTGAGAGAAACATTGATCCATTGCCTCTCACACGTGCCCCAACTTGGGATGAGACCAACCTGGGACTGAACATGCCACCCAGGCATGTGCTCTGACTGAGAATCAAACCAGCAGCCTTATGCTTTGAGGGATGATGCCCAACCAAGTGAGCCACACTGGTCATGGCTGGAATCTGCCATTTTTATCTTTACCCAAAAGGACTAATAGTCATTACTTAGCCATGTATACAGTATTTTCAATGGCTAATAAAATGTTAATCTCTTTCAGCTTCTCAGATTCTACTCTTGTGCACCTAATGATTAGGTAGTTCTCATTCTCTCTCTTACACTCTCTCCCCTTCACCCCTCCCCCCCACACCATTTCTTTTCTTCCTTTTTCTTTGTGGCTGAATTTTAACAGTCACTTTTCAGATATCATCTGCTGACACAGATGGCCTTATATGAATATATCCCTCTGTGCTGAACTTCTGCAGATAGATTCACACTGGCAACATGGATGTAATTGCAGACAGTAAGGTTATCAATTTCAGTGCAATTCTGGACACATTTCAGAATGAAATGAATAGTTTGTCTTTAAGTTTTAATTGAAACTAAAATTATTGTTGTGAAAATATACATTTGGCCTTCTTTTTGTTATGTTTAATAATTAATAATACAGTTTACATATGAATCAATGAGGCTAACAGATAAAATTTTATGCTGTAAAATAAACTTAGGCAGGAATTATTCATATATGTGATTTTTTACTTTATGAGAGTCAGATGTTTGTTGCTTTTAAAGTGAATTAAGTCTGATTCCCCCTTTAATTTTAGCCCCTGGATGATGTCTCAAGAGCATTGGAAAATAGTTTCCCAGAGAAAATTAGACCAATATTTATGATCAAAAGTTAGGAATTGAATTGAAATAGCAACTTCTTGAGTTTATATGATTGCTGGGGCTTCCAGCATATGATTGGACTATCTAAAAATATATAGTGGAAGAGAACATTGGAATTCTAACTAATATTTGCATGTGTGTGTCTACCTTCTCAAAGCTAAATAAAGCTAACTCTGGCAAAAATGATGATAAAAAAGACAACAAAGGAACCAGCAAAAGTGAAACTGCTACTGAAAGTGGCAAGACGGCGGTTGTATTCTCTTTGAAAAATGAAGTCGGCGGATTGGTCAAAGTGCTGAAACTCTTTCAGGTGAATGTAAACTGTCCTTATGTAACTTTAAAAGTGACTGTGTGCCTGCTTACAAATCTTCTGTTCTGAAACATTACTGAATCGTTTCTGGATAATGTGTTGAAAGGTTCGAAGAAACCAAACTTCATGAGGCCTTTTACAAGGGAAGTTTGTCTGCCAAACAATGAAATAAGCAGATTCGGGTTACTATGGTTCATGAATTCAGAGTTAGCCCATTAGTAATTCTGCGGACCGTTGCCAGGTGAGGCAGTTAGTAATTTAAAAGTGTGAGCCTCACACCTGGAAATGCAAACGCAAAAGGAGTCAGTGTGAGTATCTTTAAATATCAAGAGCCTGTGGCCTGATTTGATTAACATTTGAATCATGCCCATGTCCAGGGAGCCCATTTATTGCATAAAATGAGGTGCCGGAGTGTAGGCATTTGGTATTCCCCTAATCCTCATTGTTTCATGAATTTAACCTGCCATTTGTAAAGATGAGTCGCTCTCCTTACATATGAGCTCTCTCTTAAAGAAATGAAGTACCCTTTTCCCAGGCCCGAGTGGGTGGTTTGAACACTGAAGGAAGAGTCTGGTTGAGAATGAGGTTAGAAAATCCAGAGAAACTATTGCCATCCTGCCAGGGTGTACCTGATGTTTCCTTTACTTTCCAGGAAGCACCCTCCTGCAAATTTTGTTTGGGGGCAATGGCTACTGACCAGCTAAGATAGGAAGCCTAGTTCTTTGAGGTGACTTGGGTACTAGTGCAGTGGAAAGATAGTTGGAATTACAGTCAAAGGATTCAGACCTGTGTTCTCCTGGCTTGGCTAAATCCCAGCGGCTTCCTAGGTTCAATTTCTTCACTTGTGAGATAGTAATGATTCTTTCTACCTAACAAGGTTGTTGTGATGAAATAATATAAACGAAAATGCTTGGTCAAGTATACAGATATGAGGCATTATTGTAATGTCTCCTGGATGACTGTAGAGGGGAAATTAGCAGCCCGATTTGGCAGATATTTCCTTGCTCTCTTTTGACCTCAAAGAAAGGATCAGGCACCATAAACAGTGGTAATGGAAATCTGGGGCAATATTTTACACATAATTATATCATCTAGCGCTGTCTCCACACAGTGCCGCAAGGCAGGCCAATTCAATTAGACAGCTGGGCGCAGTGCAGAAACCCGGGGAGAAGGAGTAGCAGCCCTCCGCTCTCACCTGGCCATCAGCTCGTCATGGGGTCTTAGCTGAACACTTAACCCATCTGGACCTACTCTGCTTCAACCAGAGGACATTAGAAGTCCAAAGTGACACAATCTGTGTGAAGACTCTTGAACTTTGAACTTAATGTTAGTCTTACCTTTATTATCTGCCAGTTTAGAATATGTGGCATTTGCACAGAGGTTAATCAAAACAGAAACAGAGCACAGGACTTGTCATAGGACTGCTTTCTTTACACAGAGGAGCACGCCATTTGATTTGATCTTATTCTGGCTCTGGAAACTACCTATCCTGCCCCTGTGCTGAAAATTCCCACGCCACCCAGGACTGTATTAGCAATTGTGCTGATAATCATAGGCCCCATCCAGAGTGATGGGGAGGTGTCGGCTTATTTGGGGGTGGGTTAGGGTGGAGAGGAGAACTTAGTCTTCAGTGAACCCAGGGGAAAGGAAGACTACATCCCTGGGGAAATTTAAACCTGAGGTTTAGGTATTAAATTGCTGCCATCCCTCAAGCACCTTATTGTAAGGAGACTTTTACCCCTGAAATCCATCATGGGGTGGTAATTGCAACAAAATATTCTCATATGAAGCTAGCCTGGAGGTTGCTAAAAGAGAACAGGTACTAAGTGGTCCCGTTTAGGGTTTTGTTTGTTTGCTTTTCAGTTTCTCTGGGTCTTCAGAGATCCACATGTGGCTGCTTTTCTCCCTTCTCTTTTCCTACAGTGTGGGCTACACTTCGGCCCGTGGTTCCCAAACATCAGTCATTTTCAAATCGCCATCCCCATTGCGGCCTCTTGTACTATTTACTTTTTCAAAGATTATTTTATTTTTAAATGTTAAAGTTTATTTTTAATCTTGAATTTATAGTGGAAACTTTATACCACTATAAAATCAGGGGTTTGAGTTTTAGTTATGTTTTTGGAAACATACAAATAAAGATATATAGGGATTATAAGATAATAATCTAATTCCCTCCCCCCCCAAAATAATCACGCACACCACCAGTGGGATGTGGACTGTGCCAGGAAATGCTTATGTTTGCAATTACAACACATTTTATACCCTTCACATACCTTAATGCCTCCCCCCGCTTTTAAAAATGAGACAGGAAAACTGATTTCCTATGAATAAAATATTCCTATCCATAAAAGTACTGGTTGAAAACATATCCATGTTTTCGTCAACCAAAGAGAGAGGAGATTGTCTTCTTTTCATTTGTGGACACTTGGCAACTTCTTTAAGGATAGCTTGTGGCATCTCTTTCACTATGCCCTGGAGGTGATTTAGAGATGTTGCTTCTCTTTCCACAGGAAAAACATGTCAACATGGTTCACATCGAGTCCAGGAGATCCCGGCGAAGAGGTTCAGAGGTGGAGATCTTTGTGGACTGTGAGTGTGGCAAAACAGAATTCAATGAACTCATTCAGTTGCTGAAATTTCAAACTACAATCATGATGCTGAATCCGCCAGAGAACATTTGGACAGAGGAAGGAGGCAAGGCCAATTTTTGCTTGTTGGGTGGTTTTGCAATCTGACAAGTGTTGCAAAGGGGAAAACACAATCTGTGAGCTAACATATTTGATCCTGCATTGTATTTTCAACAGAGCTAGAGGATGTGCCCTGGTTCCCCCGGAAGATCTCTGAATTGGACAAATGTTCTCACAGAGTTCTCATGTATGGTTCTGAGCTTGATGCTGATCACCCAGTAAGTGTCCAGTACAATCCCTTCCACATGCGCTTTTCCACCTCCACCAGTGTATCAGGCACTGTGCCATGCTCTGTGCTGTAATGCTTTATTGTAGAGCAATTTACTATTTATTCCCTGTAACCGAGAGCAGACTTTTAAATGGTTAAGCTTCCTTGTAAATATGTGTTGACTGAAAACTGGTTAGAAAGATAGCATTTCCACAAAGCATTCACTTTTTAAAGGGTTGGATAGAGGCGGAAATTTTAAACCTTGGAGAATACTTCCGTAGAATTAGACAGCCTGAAATATACTTGCAGATGGTGACCCCTGGAAAACTGATGAACTGAAATTGATCACTCTTTTGGGAAACTAGGGAGGAATTGGCATTATGGGGCTCAGTGAGAAAATAAAATTCTCCTTGCTATTTTCCTTGACTGGAAGTAGTTAGGAGTAGAGTAATAATAGTGGACTTCAGTCTCAATGGAAAAGCAGAGGGTTTTAGAATAAGGCCGTGACGGAAGAGGCATCTCTTCCCACGTCTACCTGGAATCTATTACCACCATCTCTCCCCTGCTTCAGTAAAAATGACCATCTTGAAAGAAATATGATATGTAGGTAAGCATTTCCCACTATTCCCTCCCTCCCCCTTTACATTAGTTTTTATTTAACACGAGAGACCTGGAACTTCTTTATGGTTGGAATGAAGTATAGTTAATAGTCTGGGAGAAATAAGCAATGTTCTCATTCATTACAAGCACTCCCCCCTACCATGTGCCCCTTGTCTATAAACAGGCAAAACCCAAGCAGATCAGTCATGCTTATGAGAGTGTTTATGGTCTGAGGGTAATGGCTTATAGATATTCGTTTTATTTAAATGGAGGCAATCTGGAAGTAGGACAGCGGGACTCCATGCAGCGGTTCTCTGAGTGTGTTCCCGAGACTGGCTGTGTGAGTGGCCTCCAGGGGCTTGTGTTAACGATCCTACACTTGAGTTTGAGAACTGTACTTTAAGGACACCTGTGACAACTTCAACAAGAGGAACATTTTCAGTCAAACCAGCCATTTGGCAAAATATACCCAAACTAATTCATAACACGTAATTCATACAAATGGTCAAACATACCTAAACATCCAATTCAATTGCATTATTTTCAAAACCTGAATTTACTCAAAGACATGGTGTGTTATATTTGCCATCATAGCCTAAAATTTCAGAAAAATTCGGTGATTTCCATGTAAGGCTCCTGAACATTAAAAAACACTCAAAAGAGACTTTAGGAGTTGTCTATTTGTTGTCTTCCCCTTCCCCACCTTCAAAGGACCCAGAATGAACACAAGTCTGGTATGAGAGGTTAGCAGTAAGAGGACTGCCCGGATGCCAGCTGTTAACTTGCAGGATGACTTTGGACAAGTCCCTCTACCTCTGCACCTCAAATTCCTTATGAAAAAGTGGAAATAAAATTCTTAATGACCTCAAAGGGGCATTTGCAAAACCTAGTTAATAAAGGAAGTGGAAAGCATTTTGGCAAGGGTAAATACTTAATTCCAGGAATGGAAATGCTGCATTAAATCATCCAGATCAATGCCTGGAGACTAAAGGATTTCTTGCTAACTTACTTTCAAGCGCTCCCCTTAGTTTAGTTTGAAAATTACTTACCTGGAGACAGGGGTTAGTCCTTTTAATGGAACAACCACAGGAACCACTGACCTTGCTGTGAAAAAAATGTATTCAACACCCAGTGCACATTGTCCTATGCTTAATTTTGTCCATTATTCCCAATCACACTCACCTTACGATGCCTTTTCTTATTTTATTTGCACCGACTTTAAATAATTGCAAGTACTTAGCAATCTCCTATCTTACTCATTTATTTTTTACCACACGTATTTCTTTTATAAGCACAGCAAATGTTCATTATGCAAAATTTGATATTGGCAAGTTGATATTTTTTATGTCATTATTTGATGAAGATGGAATTGTTGTCTCAGGCCTTTTTGTGCTTCAGAATAATCCCAGGCCTAAGAGGGGTTATTGTGAGAGGCCGGGCCCCCAAGTGCTGGGATGGCTCAGAAGGAAGGGGCTTGGAATGTGAGTCAGGCTGCTGACATCCTTAGGAAGGGCTAAATATCTATCCAGGTCAGTGCCTCTCAAACTTTAATGGAAAAACAAATCACCTGGAATATCTTCTTAAAATTCAGGGGGTCCTGAGATTCTAGAGAGCTGCCTATTTGTGGCGAGCTCCCGTTAGAGGCTTACTGCAGTGGTCCAGAGACCACATAATGAGTTGCAGGGATCTAGATCCCTTGGGAGGGTCTTTCATAACATGGTTCAAGGTTCACCTAAAAGGTGTTTGTTAATGAGCACTAATGTTTGTGAACTATTGTCCTAGTTCAGTGATTCTCAGCCTGGCTTTCCATTCAAATGATCTGTGGGGAATTAAACAATACACTGATGCCAGGATCTCATTTCAGAGTGCTTGAATCAGAACATCTGGGAATGCAGCTAGGTTTGAAGTAGTATTTAAAGCTCCCAGGTGACTCTGAAACTCCCAGGGTGACTTGTTTGGGATAGCTGCTTGAGTGTCAGTGTACATTTAGCTGAGTACTTCCGGGTGCTGGCCTGGTCTTCAGCCTCCCTTGATTTAAACTGAGAGAGGAAATGTGGGTGTCTAGCAGATACTTTCTGAGTGCAAGGGTTGCCAGATTTAGCAAATAAATATATAGAATGATCAAGTTAAATTTTAATTTCAGGTAAACAACAATATTTTCTTCTTAGAAGGATACCCCAAATATCACACTGGTATTTTACCTGGTAACCTTATCCCTGGCTTAACTCCAGAGCTAATGGAATAAGTGCCTGTGATCACTCATGCAGCCACAATCCCTGTTTTATTTTGCCAGTCCATGGTTCGGTCCTGGAAGCTCTGGATTGCCCACAACGTTTGTGCAATCACCGCCACACTAGGCTAATGAGGCATGATGAGTAAATCACTCTCTCGCATGCCTGGAAAAGGTGCAGGTGTTTGCTGAGGAGAGAGACCATTGAGATTCTTCAGGAAGCCCAGCAGATTATGATGCTGTTACCATGGTGTCCGGTTTGGCAGGAGCTGGGGAACAGATGCTGTGCTTTTCACATGACTCTTTTCCTTTTGTCACGGCCTGCTTTCTTCTTGAGTAATAGAGGTGCTTGGATGTCTTCAATTTAACCATCCTAGGTTGCTTGGTTCTAGTGAGTGTTGAAACTTGTCCTCTATAGCTGGATCATATATACCCTCTGCATCACCAGCCCCCTATTTAGGTTATAGGCCCACTTGCGAATGTGGTAACTACAGTCACAAAGTTTTGTATATACACGTTGTAATACTCATAAGGCTCATGTGTAAGCCTCAGTTTAAAAGCTCCTAGTTCCTGGCAAAAGGAAGAACATGCGATGTGAGCTGCTAGGGCAGGAAGCTTCATTTCTGCAGGGTGTTTGGGTGATCTCAGAGGACTCTGTCTCTCTCCGTTAGTAAATCCCTTGTCCCTCCTGAGAGAAAGGCTGCTGGCAATGGCAGCTCTTCAATTCTATCCAGCAGACATTCCTGTGAAGACTTCTGGCCTGGAGGCCAGTTCTCCTTCTGCCAGGATAGAGAGCAGAACGATTTTCTATGAGTTTGAGTTCCTGCTGGACAACCTGCCTTGCAGAAGTGTCTGGGGAGCGGCAGAGGTGGGCTGGCCTGTGGGGGTCTGCAGTGGCTCTCCTTTCACAGCCCCTGACCCCAGCGGCTGTTTTCTCCTTTGACCCCCCCCTTCTCAGAGTGACCACCACTTCCTTGTTTTCTTCTGGGGCTGCAGCCATAGGAAGTTAAGTTGAAACAATTCCTTCTGGGCTTTCAGCAGTTTGAAGAAACAACCCTGGAGAGAACTGATTGTCTGAAAGCACCTGAAGAAAAAGAAAATGGAAAGCCTGTTGACAAGAGGAGAGATTCTTGAGTAAACCAAGAAATTCTCTCAGAAGGAGAGAATTCTTCACATGAGTGAAGAATGACAGGATATTTAATTTCTCAAGTGTTATGATGATGGATAAAAGTCCTGAAGTTGCTAAAGACTCCCTGGAGTCATAGGAATCCAAAGTAGAACGGAACTAACCTACTATCCTGTGCATGAGTCCCTTATAATTGGTTTTGCATTGTGTGCCTATATTCATAAAATACAGCAAAACCTCTTTAAGTTATACTAATTTGGGGATTTGATAGTTACTGTGAAAGATGGCGTTTTTAATAAATGCCCACTTATTGATCATTTACACAAGGCAATTAAATTTAGGTTAACTTACCGAATAATGAGGTTAAAGGGACATGTTTTAATGAAAAGGATAAGATTCACTTGTGCTGAAGATCTTACATGTAAATAAAAACCAAAGGATGTTGTTCACTGTATCTATGTACTTGACTATGCCGTTCTGCCCACAGAGTGGGAAGGGAAACTGCAGCTCGAACTCCCACACTTCCCAGATTAGTGCAGTCCCAGTGCAATGAGGTTTTGTTGCGAGCACAACTCCCCTCTGCCTGTGTCATCAAGGTGGCCACACAAGGATAAAAATTTACACTTGAACTGAATACTCACCACTGCAGTGGTTTTCTTTTAGGCCTTCTGCAGCTAATTTTTTTGACACTCTGTTAAATCACTTAATCTCTCTTCTGTTTAAGGGATTTAAGGACAATGTCTATCGACAGAGAAGAAAGTATTTTGTGGATGTGGCCATGAGTTATAAATAGTAAGTACTTGTATAACTGTTTCTGCAAATTGTCGCTGGCTAGTTAGAAAAAACACATGCTGTGTTAAACACACCTGTCTTCCCTTCACTCTCACTTTTCTGAAGGCAGACACGAACCGTTTTAAACACTCACCAACTCTGCAGCCAACAGTGGTGTCTGACACCCAGGTACAATTGTAAGGGAATGGGGCCTGCGAGCTGCATGCCAAGTGCCGCATTTCCACCATGGTGTTCGCAGCTCCACTAGGACAAGGATCCATTTTTGTGCGCTCTGCAGGGCCCAGAAAATGTACTTTAATTTTACTTTTGATTTGACTTTTCAGTAGCCTCCTTCAATGTCTGGCTTCCCCAGTGGAAGCAGAGAATTTAGCAAGAATGGCAAAAGGGCTCAAGTAAGCAGCCTTAATGAAAAGAAATGTGTTTGCTTTATGTGGGAAGCGAAACTTCTTAGAAATTGGAGCATTTATGGAAGAGTTTCATACCAATGCGGAATTAGGGTTGAATTAGTGTTGGTATGAAACTGAAGAACCTCAGGACTGGGGTGAGGACTGTACATTGTGCAGGGTATTAAGCAGCAGTGACAGGACGTTTGCGACAGACAATAATATAGCGTGTTGACTGTAGGCCATGTCTAGAAAAATGGCTAAGCGTAAGGCCTCTAGTTATTCTGCTCACACTAATAAAACTTATAGACCATCACAGTGCTATCTTTACTTTGGTATGTGATCAGCCATATAAATCTTGTCATCAGAAGAAAGGATGAATCTATGACTGGTAGGAAAGATTCTTTCTTATTCTAGTGGAAACTAGGTGAGAAACTTGAGTGCCCTGTGGAGCAAGTTTGTCTTTGGTGAGAATTTAGGACATCATATATGTTATACAACGTATCAGTGTTTCCCTCCCCTCCCCTCCCTCCCCCTCCCTCCCCTCCCCTCCCCTCCCCTCCCCCTCCCTCCCCCTCCCCTCCCCCTCCCCTCCCCTCCCTCCCTCCCTCCCTCCCTCCCTCCCTCCCTTCCTTCCTCCCTTCCTTCCTTCCTTCCTTTGGAATATGACATACAGGTGCTTAAAGCAAAATGAGAGGGTTTTCTATCACACCTCTGATTGGGCCACTCATTTGCTCACTTCTAATTACCCTTGATTCTTTGGTTCACTTCCTTTCCTCCTCCTAAGCCCCATTCATCCTTCGTTCCTTCTCTACTGGTTTTAATTCTGAAAACCAGGACTACCTGGCACATGCTTTTCTGCATGAATCTATTCCATTCTCATCTTCTCAGTTCCACACAACTTCTTGACTCTTTTTAGACTACTGTAACTTTCTACCCCCTCATGTGTCAGTGTGCTGGTGGCTTGTGCTGGCCCAAACGCAACCTCATGCCCCCTTTGACTCTCAGCACCATCATTTCTAACCCTGCCTTTGGGTGTTTCCCAGTCAAATTGTGAAGGTGGCGCTCTGATGGCCTGAGTTCACTTTTTCACATCAGGCCCTGGCAAGTGGTTGTGAGTGTTCAGATTAGCTCCCCCTGGTTCACAGCTCCTCCCTGCAGAATCAGGCCATGCCTGTATCAGTGGGTCCCGAGAAGGGGTGTAGGTAGGACATGCCTTTGGGACCTGGGGGGACCTGTGCTTGGCAGAGCCTCTTCCTTTAGATACAAGGTAGATACAAATGTATTTTATATGTAGATGCTATATTTAATGTATTCTATATGAGCAATATATATAAAATTCTTTCTGTTGGAAAGAATTTTGTTAGTGTAGCGATCAAGGAACTAGCTCAAACATTATATATTTCTTTCTAACAGAGCCCAGAAGCTGGACAAAGGCAAGCTGATCTTGATGACACTAATAGAATTAGTATATATGAGTTAACCAGTTTTAAGGAGAATTGATATGGGGAGTCTTTTTGCTTTAAAGAAAACATGTTGATATAGAGAGGGGAAGAAAAGAGCACATAGTTGATACAGAGGATAAAGCTCTCAAACTATTAACATGTTTGCATTTGCCATTTCCCCATAGCTAAAGAGGGACATTGAGGTGTGATATCTATAGGAAACAAAAGTAAAAGTTGGAGGTTGGAAATGGTGGAGATTTTATACCATTGGAGGCATACTGTTGGAGGGTTGGATGCAGCTGTGGCGTTCCAGGATCTGGCCCCAGGTTACAGAGCTGGGAGGGAGGGTGGGGTGGAGGGCTCAGGCTTGAGGACCTGACCCTCCCTAACTGAGTGAGCAGGAGGCCAAGGTAGACAAGACACCGGAAGTTCTTCATTTTGCAGGGAGAAACTACGCTCATGAAATTTACAATTTCCCTGTTGTCATGACACCAGAAAGGCCAAATTAAAACCTCAAGGTTGTTTAGTGGATATACAGTCAAAGGAGCTAAGACAGTTTGGGATACAGGGCCATTATAAACCTCTCTCCTGGACAGTGCTGAGTCTAGGAGACTCAGTGGCTGACTATTACCAAGGTGAATAAAAACTGGGACATGGGAGCCAGACGATCTGGTGTTGGGTCCTGACTCCACTTCTTCCTAGATGGGTGATCAACATCACAGAGCCCCATTTTTCATCTGGGAAGTGTGTCTAACAGGAGGACCCCTCTCACAGGGCTGTTGTAAGGATTTCAAAAGAGAATGCATGGCTGTGCTTTGCCTAGTGCCTGGCACATGATTGGTCATCATAACTGTTAGTCATTATTGCATCCTCCCTGCTTTTCCTTTTCCGCAGACTGTCTTCGGTTTCCAGCTGACCTATGTTTAATTCTTTAGCTGTATTTTAAAAAAATATTTTTTTACTCTGGTTTCTCTTCAGATCATATGAGTATTTCACCTTTTAAAAATATATTTTATTAAAATTTTTTATTGTATGTCTTCCATTATGTTCTAGTCCCCTTATACCCCCTCCCACCATTCTGCACACTGTTGCCCATGTCCATGAGTCCTTTTTCCTTTTTGCTCAATCCCTCCACCCCTAACCTCCCCCTGACTAGCTGTCATCCTGATCTCTATCTATGAGCCTGTCCCCATTTTCCTCATTAGTTTGGTTTGTTCATTGGATTCAACATATGAGTGAAATCATCTGGTATTTTTCTTTCTATGTCTGGCTTATTTCACTTAGCATAACATTCTCCAGGTCTATCCATGCTGTTGCAAAGGGTAAACTGTTCTTTTTCAAGGCCAAGTTCTCTTCCATTGTGTAAATGTCCCTTAGTTGTTTTATCCACTCATCTACTGATGGACACTTGGGCTGCTTCCATATCTTGGTGACTGTAAATAATGCTGTAATGAACAAAGGGGTGCTTATATTATTTTGAATTAGTGTTTTAGGTTTCTTTGGATATATTCCCAAAAGTGGGATCACTGGGTCAAAAGGCAGATCCATTTTTAATTTTTTGAGGTATCTCCATACTGCTTTCCACAATGGCGGCACAAGCCTGCATTCCCACCAAAGGTGCAAAAAGTTCCCTTTCTCCACACCCTTTCCAGCGCTTGTTATTTGTTGATTTATTGATGACTCCTATTCTAATCAGTGTGAGGTGGTATCTTATTGTAGTTTTAATTTGCATTTCTCTGATGATCAGTGACATTGAACATCTTTTTATATATCTATTGGCCATCTGTATGTCCTCTTTGGAGAAGTGTCTATTTATACTCTTTGCCCATTTTTTAACTGGATTTTTTTTGTGTGTGTATCTGTTGAGTTTTATAAGTTCTTTATACATTTTGGGTATTAACCTTATATCAGATGTATTAGTGAATGTGTTCTCCCATTACGTGGGTTGTCTTTTTATTTTGTTGATGGTTTTCTTTGCTGTGCAAAAACCTTTAAGCTTCATGTAGTTACATTTGTTTATTTTTCTTTTGTTTCCCTTGCCTGAGGTGATATAGCAGATAAAATATTGCTAAGAACAATGTCTGAGATTTTACTGCTTATGTTTTCTTCTAGGATTTTATGGTTTCAGGCCTGACATTTAAGTCTGATCCATTTGAATGTATTCCTGTGTGTGGTATAAGAATGTGCTCTGGGTACATTTCTCTGCACTTATCTGTCTGTCCAATTTCCCCAGTGCCATTTATCGAATAAATTATTGTGCTCCCTTCCTTTGCCAAATATTTATTAACTATAGAGGTGTGGGTTTATTTCTGGGCTCTCTTTTCTGTTCTGTTGATCTCTGTTTTTTATGCCATTACCATGTTGTTTTGATTACTAGGATCTTATAGCATAGTTTCATATTAGGTAGAGCGATTCCTCCAACTCCGTTTTCCTTTCTCAGGATTGCTGTTGCTATGTGGGCCCTTTTGTGGTTCCATATAAATTTTTGAAATATTTGTTCTAGATCTGTAAAATACATCTTTGGAATCTGATAGGAATTGTGTTGAATCTGTAGATTGCTTTGGATAGTATGGAAATTTCAATGATGTTAATTCTTCCTATCCCTAAACATGATATATACTCCCACTTATTTGTATTTTCTTCAGTGACTCATAATTTTCCAAGTACTGGTATTTTACATCCTTAGTTAACTATATTCCTAGGTATTTTACTTTTATTTTTTGATTCAGTTGTAAGTTGGGTAGTTTTCTCAGTTTCCCTTTGTGATAGTTCTTCACAGGTGTGTAAAAGTGCAACTGATTTTTGGGTATTAATTTTGTATCCTGCTACTTTGTTGAATTCTTTTAGCAGCATTACTAGTTTCTAGGTTGAATAGTTAGGTTTCTCTATGTACAGTATCATGTCATGTGCAATTAACAACAGTTTTACTTGTTCCTTTCCAAATTGGATGTATTTTATTAACTCTTCATGTCTGATTGCTGTGGCTAGGACTTCCAGTACTATCTTGAACAGGTAGTGATTGTAAACACTCTATCCTGTTCCTGATCTTAAGGAAAATGCTTTTAGTTTTTCCCTATGATGTTGGCTGTGTATTTGTCATATATGGCCTTTAATATGTTGATGTATGTTCCCTCTATTCTCACTTTGGTGAGAGTTTTTATCATAAATGTGTGCTAAATTTCATCAAATGCTCTTTCTGCATCGTTTGATAAGATCATATGATTTTTGTCCTTCATTTTGTTTATGTGGTGTTGCGGATATTGTACTAACCCTGCTTCCCAGGAATAAATCCCACTGATCAGGCTCTATGATCTTTTTAATGTATTGCTAGATTTGGTGGGTTAACATTTTGTTGAGGATTTTTGCATCTATGCTCATTGGGGATATTGGCGTATACTTTTCTTTCTTTGCAGAGTCTTTATCTTGTTTTAGATTTAGGATAATGCTGGCCTGGTAAAATGAGCTTGGGAGTCTTCTTTCTTCTTGACATTTTTGAAATAATACTGACTGGCTCTGGCCCTGGAGTCACACCCACACAGTGGTCTGTACCCCAAGATTATGAACAAACCAAAAAAGATATTTATTTATTTATTTATTTATTTATTTATTTATTTATTTGCTGTAATTCATCTGGAATGTCCCTTTGAAATAATCAAAATGCTATTTCATATAAAAACAAACAAAATATGCAAGTGGACACAAAAAAGCACCTATTGTAAGATTCTATTGATAGGAAACTTCCAGAATGGGTAAAGGAGCAGAGACAGAAAGTAGATGAGATGTTGCCAGTGTCAGGAGGGGTGGAGGATGAGCACTTCTGGTTCAGAGTTTCCCTTTGGGGTGATGGAGTGTCCTGCAACTAGTTATTGGTGGTGATGCTTGCACAGCATCGTGAATATATGTCATGCTCAGGAATGGCACAAATTTAAAATATAAACAATAACTTTTATTTATTACTTAAAATGAATTGTAACATGGAAAAATGAAGGTTAAAAAAGAAAAAAGAAAAGAATGCAAGAAAAAACACCCAAAGAGTCCCAAATAATAAAATTTAAAAAACAATACACTGAATCATGCCATAGAATAAAAAAACACAACATAGCAATAAAAGCAAATAAAAGAAAAAGGTCAAAGAATGAAGGTAAAACAAAGAAGGTAAAACAAATTCAACAGGTTCAATTTTCCCAACACCATTTATTGAGTAGACTATCTTTAGCCCATTGTCTGTGCTTGCTTCTTCTGTCAATTATTAATTGACTATAAAGGTATCAGTTTATTTCTGGGCTCTAAATTCTGTTCCATTGATCTATGTGTCTGTTTTTATGCCAGTACCATGCTGTGTTGATTACTATGATCTTACAGTATAATTTGATATTAGGTAGCATGATTCCTCCAACTTTGTTCTTCTTTCTCAGGATTACTGTTGCTATGTGTGGCTTTTTCTGTTCCATATAAATTTTTAAAATATTTGTTCTCATTCTGTGAATTATGTCATTAGAGTCTTGACAGGAATTGTGTTGAGTCTATAGATTGCTTTGGGTAGGATGGACATTTTAATTATGTTAATTCTTCCTATCCATGAACATGGTATGTACTTCTACTTATTTGTATTTTCTTCAGTGTCTTACAAGTTTCTGAGTATAGGTCTTTTACATCCTTGGTTAGGTTTACTACAGATCCTTGCTTAGGTTTGTAGCAATTGTGAATGGTATTGTTTTTATAATTTCCCTTTCTGTTAGTTTGTTACTGGCATATAAAAATGCAACTGATTTTTGGATTTTAATTTTATATCCTGCTGCTTTGCTGAATTCATTGATCAGTTCTAGTAGTGTTTTAGTCGAATCTTTGGGGTTCTCTGTGTACAGTATCATGTCCTCTGCAAATAAAGACAGTTGTACAAGTTTCTCTTTGCTGCTGCCTAATAAAAGTAGTTTAAATGTTACTGGAAATAATGCTTGGAATGAAACTCCTTCAGTTTCCCACTTAAAGACTGTTGTATATATTGATGCTTTTTGTCTGAAGAACATCCTTCTCTGTAGAGAGTTTTTTTAAAATATATTTTATTGATAATACAGTTTTCCCATTCCCCCCCACCCCTTATCCTCCTCCATCCTGTACCTCCCCACCCCCACCCCGATTCCTAGTTCATGTCCATGGGTCACACATATATGTTCCTTGGCTTCTCCATTTCCTTTACTATTCTTAACCTCTCCCAGTCTATTTTATGCTTACCAATTATGCTTCTTATACCCTGTACCTATTTCCCCCATTATCTCTCCTCCCCCTTCCCACTGAAAACCCTCCATGTGATCTCTATTTCTGTGAATCTGTTCCTGTTCTAGTTGTTTGCTTAGTTTGCTTTTGTTTTTCTTTTTGTATTTTAGGTTCAGTTGTTGATAGTTGTAAGTTAGTGGTCATTTTACTGTTCATAGTTTTGAGCATCTTCTTTTTCTCAGATAAGTTCCCTAACATTTCATATAATAAGGGCTCAGTGACAATGAACTCCTTTAGTTTACCTTATCTGGGAAGCACTTTATCTGCCCTTTCATTTTAAATGATAGCTTTGCTGGAGAGAGCAATCTTGGATGTAGGTCCTTGCCTTTCATGACTTGGAATACTTCTTTTCAGCCCCTTCTTGGCTGAAAGCTTTCTTTTGAGAAATCAGCTGACAGTCTTATGGGAACTCTTTTGTAGATAACTTCTTTCCTCTTGCTGTAGAGTTCTGGCCAAGATAGAGGCATAGGTAGAAACACTTGGCTTCTTCACACAATCAAAAGAAGGATAACAACCAATATAAAAACAAAAAAATAACCAGAACTGCCAAAAAATAAAAGTTCATGGAAGTCTGACAACCAAGGAATTAAAGAACAAACATTCATCCAGACTGGTAGGAGGGGTAGAGATGGAAAGCTGGGGTGGAGAGGATGTACAGCAAGGCAATGAACCCAACAGATGAAGTGGTGGCTGGTGAATGGGATTTCCCACATTAGTGAGTGGATAAGCTGGGAGGGACAATTGGGGAGTGAGAAAGATCACACAAACCAGAGTTACAGTATGGGGAAATAAAGCCTCAAAACCTCTGGCTGTAAAAATCTGTGGGGGCTGCAGCAGTGGGAGAAACTCCCAGTCTCAGAGGAGAGTCCATTGGAGAGGTATATGGGACCCTAGAACATACACAAGCCCACCCACCTGGGAATCAACACCTGAAAGGGCATAATCCACTTGTGGGAAGTGAGGAAAGTGAGGGAAAGTGGCAAGAGCCGAGCAAGTGGTATTGTGCCCTCTTTGACCCCTCCCCCATATACAGCATTTTATCTCCCCATGCTGGAACACTGGGTTGCCTAGTTTGTCTCATTCCCTAGTTGTTTCTCCCAGCTTATCTGCTTGCAAATGTGGGGACTGCCTGGTCCGCCAGCCACCACCTTGTTGCGTGTCCTTGCCACTCTAGCTTCTTCACCATCCTGGCTTCCTGTCTCCACCCCTCCTACCAATCTGGGTGAGTATTTCTTCTTTGATTCTTTGGTTGTTGGACTTCCATACAGTTCAATTTTCTGGCAGTGTTTCTGGTTGTGTTTTGTCTTTAAGTTGGTTGTTATCCTTCTTTTAGTTGTGCGAGGAAGCAAAACATATCTACCTATCTCTCTATCTTGGCTAGAAGCTCCTAAAATACATCTCTTTGTGGAGAAATTTCAAAGAAAGTAATCATATTCCCATTTGTGTGTGGGGAGGCAGCTGCTAAAATACTGGTGGTAGCAGGTTGACAGTTGCCTCGGGTACTTCTTGTCAGTGGACAGAGTTAGGAAGGTGCCTACCAGGAGTGCTTAAATCTGGAAAACATGAAGGCAAGACTTGTACAACATGAGAGAAAAAGGTCATTTCATAATATCCTTCATGCCATACTCTGTGGCTTCTATAGGTATGAGTTTGAGGATGGATAAGGGATAGCCATTTCTGTGTGTGTAAATACATGTGTGTTTGCAAGCTAAGTGGGGTGTCCTGTTACTGGCGGGGGGGAGTCACAGGTCCTAACAAGTCCCCAGAGGGCCTGGGTCATCTTCTCCAGTTTGCCATGCAGTAAGTAAGGTTTGCTTTCATTTTACAAAAAATAAAGCTACAGGTTCTAGTTGAAAAAGCTCTTTTTCTAGTTCCAATGACTTTCTGAGTGAGCAAAGGAAAATGATATCAATACAATAATTACTTAAAATAAGCCCATTTGAGTAATTTCTAGCAGTGTGCTAGGATCTGATTTCCAAACCACAGCTTGAACCACTGGTGTAAGAGCAGATTGGTTGAAATTAGGGTGGTCCTGAAAAATCCAGCATGTGAGGTTCCTGCAAACATCATTTGGTAGTAAAGTTAGAGACCATTCTGACATGAGGAGATCAATTTAATTCCTGTTAATAATTCATTAAGGTTTTCAGGACACTGAAAAGAAGTCAAATATATGGTTAGAAATACAGACCAACATGGAGTGGAGATGTTTTGGGGTTGCTGTTGGTATCTGCAGGATGTAATCTGAGTTGTCTAAAGGGAAAGGGAAGGGAAAGATATGAAATACAGAATAATATCTATTGAAACCATGTCCAGGAGGCCCTCTGGGGAGTTGATAATGAATACTGTGATAGTCTTAAGGGATAAAGCAGGGGAAGAATCAACACACGCAGAGAAAATGAAATGATTCCACTCTATGATGAGAAAACAGCAGGCTCAAAGTCTGTCTAACCATGAACCTGAAAGAGGAGAGGCAACGAGGACTGTGTCAGCACACTGAGAATGGTCGATAGGTGCCACTCAGGTGAGTTCCTGATTGACAGTGCTGCTGAGAAACATGATTGATTACCCTAAGCCTACCACTGCCTGCAGACATGCCTGAACTCTGTAGCCATGAGTGTCAGGAAGACCTAATGGCCTCACCAATGACAGCAGAGGAAACATTCATTAGTGCCAATATCACTCTCTATAGCAGGCCTGAGAACAAGGGCCCTGGAAGGCCTGGGCCCTGTTTTAATGTCCTAGGTGAGGGATGCAGATCACAGCCTGTCCTTCCCGACCTGCATAAAAGAAATTCGAGTATAAACAAACAAAGAAGTGTCCCATGATTGGAAGATGTGAAGTGCATATAGACTTGCAGTTTATTATTAGTGCAAGCGTGATGTTGTAGCTCTAAGGTTTATGTGATATTCTCCAGTTTTCTGTCATCAGCACCTTTGTATTTCAACCTTGGCATTAGCTTTCCTGTACTTCTGTGGGTTTCACAGTTGCTATATTTTGGGGGGAAAATTAGTAATATATGTTTTGAATTGACTAGAAGTAAACAGATTTTTCTTTGGGGGCCATTATAATGATCACTCCTCAACAATATGCATGCATATTTAATTCAATTATATTTGTGTGGGTGTAGTGGTAGTTATTTCAATCCATCTTACTCTCTTGGAAAGAGGCCCCAAGCTCTGACTTGAATATGCCCCTCTTGTTTGCTTAAATTGATTTTGAATATTTCTGTGATTTGCTATGAATGTACTTTCTCCTGGTTGAAATTAAGGTGGTACACACACCCCCTATTCTTCTCATGGGGCTACTTCCTTTTTGCTCTGCTTATTTATTTTTTTTAGTCCATGGAATCTGAAATGCAAATAAGTAAAAGCAAATGTCAGTGGATAAGGTAAACAAGGGAGTTTCAACATGTCATAATTTTCTCCAATTAAAGTGGGAAAATTCCTAATTGGCCAAGGAAACTCGATTTCAAATTGAGGGATTCAAGTGGTTCCTTGACATCTCTCAGCCCCAGTTTTCTCCTCAGTAAAATAAAAGATAATAGCATCGCACTGTCTCTCCCCTGGGAGTATTTTAAAGGATTAAATGAAGTCAAAGGAGCACTGCTATACAAAGTACTTGACTATTATCTTTATCAAAACAGTAATCAATGACTCTAGGCCAAAAGCCTGGGGTTTACACAGACCCCACCCTGATTGTAGGGCCTCCGTTACTTTCTCCGGTTTCTCTTTTGGTCTGAGAGGCCGTGTGTGGAATGGTGCAGAGATCAGGAAGTTAGAGCTGGACCTCCTGGGGTGAATTCCAGCTTAGCCACTCAGCAGCTGAGGGACACCTGCCAGTTGTCTTCCACGCTTCAGTTTCCTTACCTGTAAAATAGGGGTAACTCTACTTCGGCTTTATAGGATTATTGTAAGAATTAAATGAGCTAATATGCTAACAACACTTAGAACAATTATTTGGAGGTGCTATTTAAGTATTTGCTAATCTTTTTATAACATTAGTTTTCTCACTTCAGCCGATCTCTCCTTTTTCTCTGCCACGATGCTCTGCCAGGGGTGTCCAACCTGTGGCCTGCGGGCCTCATGCAGCCCAGGACGGCTGGGAATGAGGCTCAACACAAAATTGTAAATTTACTTAAAACATTGTGAGATTTTTTTTGTGATTATGTATTTAATGTGTGGCCCAAGACAACTCTTCTTCCAATGTGGCCCAGAGACGCCTAAAGGTTGGTCACCCCTGAATCTTAATACCTTTTGCTTAACACCCTTCTCTGCCCACCTTGACCAAGACTTTCTTTGAGCCCTGAATTCCATCAGATTTTTACACAGTATTAGTTAGTTATTGCTGTGTAACAAATTACTCCCAGATTGAGTGGCTTAAAACAGCAAACATTTATTACCTTACAAAGTTTCTCAGAGTCAGGAATTAGGGAGCAGTTTAGCTTAGTTCTGGGTCAGGGTTTCTCATGAGGCCAGAGTCAAAGTGTTGACCAGGGAAGCAGTCATGTGAAGGCTTGACTGGGGCTAGAAGACAAGTTTCCAATGTCACTCACATGGCCGTTGGCTGGAGGCCACAATTTCTTGCAACGTGGGCCTCTCCACTGGGCTGCCTGAGTGCCCTCAAGAGATGACCTGGCTTCCCCCAAATCAAGTGATCCAAACAGGACAAGGCAGAATCCACCTAACTGAGGATCAGACATACTACCAATCCTGATGAATTCGATTGGTTTGATAGCCCAACCCTAACATGCTATGTGAGGGGGCTACACCTGGGCATAGATACCAGAAGGCGAGGTTCGCTGGGGGCTGTCTTAGAAATCGGCTAACACATACATTTCACTTACTTTTTCTTTAAGACCCACTGTGACTACTCTACCACAGTGGGTGCTCATGTATCATCTACAGAAAGCAGAGGTGGCATGGTGCCGCAGAACATGGGCTGCATGGATAGGCATTGGAGCTAGGCAGAATTGAGTTTGAATTCCTGCTCCATTTACAAGCTCTGTGGCCATGAGCATTGACATTATGTCTCTGAGTCTCAGTGCTCTCCTCTTAAAATCAGCACAATATATACTTTTATTACTGAGAGGATTAACGTTTCCAGAGCCCAGATGCTGACCAGTATAAGCTGGTATTGGGTCCATGATAATGTGAACATTATTATCACGTGTTACTAAGTTGCTAATGGTTCCTTGATTCCATATAATCACTTGTTAGGTTCATTTGAAATGAATAAAGGACTTTAAGGAGTGAATGAATTAAGGAATTTTTGGCTTCATGGTTGGCTGGGTTAAAGGAGCTTTTCAAAAAATGTCTGTGTGTTTGTGTATTTACACCTTTTAGTTTCATGTAACTCACACACACATCTTTCTTCTTCAGTCTGAAGAAGTGACTCTCTGCACGGTCTTTCCAGGTCAGTGAGTCTTGGCTGTGGTCAGAGGGCACATGCTGGGGCTGGGCTGTGTCAGAAGCATCCCTGAATGGCTGCTGAGGGTAGCACTATTCACCGTAGGTGGACCTCTTAGCTGGCTTATTTGGGTAGTTTTATCTTCCTTTTGTTAAATTCTGGCCATGTGCTGGACACCATGTTAAACATGTTGCTTTTGTTCTTTCATTTAACCTCACAACAAGCCTGGGAGGTAGGTGGCATTATTGTGCTCATTTTGAAGATGAGGGCAGAGGTTCAGAGACATTAAGAAACTTACTAAAGGTGATATAGCTGATTGTCACCTACATAAACACCAGTTGTTAATGTTTTAATTTCTCTGAAATTGAGCAATAATTTGAGTAGTAGAACAAAAGCAACTATTTGTAGCCCGAGGTTTATTTCCCAGATTACCAGAAGAGTTTCTGAATAAGGCCACTTTTGGGGGTTTCCAGTGTGCCTCTCTGACAGAATCTAAGTGTCTCCTCAGCTCAAGAAGTCACATCTTTTTAGGGGGATGGGGTAGCTATAATACTTCCACTCACTGTAGGTGTTTTCATATACAAGTTGAAAATAACAATGACACAACCAAGTGACTTGGAATTTTTTAAAAAGCCATTCTCTTTACAAAATTCTCAGCATGTTTGAAATGCATTTAATACACTTAAGATTTTGTGGAGCCAGGACTCTGGGCAGCCCTGTGAACTCCAAGGCTGTGTGCTGTCTCTTGCAGAGTGCTTGGGACGTCTGCCTGGCCCTGGGCTGGCAGCCCCATGTCCTCGTCCTGTGCAGTCATTGCGCTCTGCTCTGTCAGGCCCTGGGCTCTTCTCCTGCTGGAAGCCTGACCCTCAGGGGATATATTATGGATGCAAATAAACACAGCTGGGCTTCGGCTTGAAAAACAATCGCTTGAGATTTGTCTTTCTCTGGCTTTTTCTAGTTGCTAGCCTATTTATTTCTTGATTTTTTGATTTACGAAATTGCACCATTTGTGATTCATTTGCTCTGAGGGTAGGTACACAGCTAAACAGCGACTCTAAAACAAAACAGCCCCAAATGAAGACTAGTGTATTTGAAAAGTGCAATCACCAGCCCAGCAGGCACATTCAACTGGGGTGAGCTTGTGAATATTCTACTCAGCTCCGTTAGAGAGAGAATTCTATATTCAACATGGAATGGTGATGAGAGTCTAACCTCCTCTCTGCATCAAAGCAGAGAAGGGCATTTTTTTGCCACTTTCCTCTCCCCACTGCATCCCCACAGCCCCAAGTACTACATATTGTCAAAACGAAGCCCTCTGGGACTGAGATTCAGTAATATGCCATGCATTTTAAGGCGTTGAATAGACACAGATTATGGAATGGATGTGCCTTGGAATAAACGTATTGGGCTCCTAAGCCAGCATCTCTCTTCTCAGTAGGTCTTCTCAGTTCTCTCTTCCTGGCTGGATGACTCAGCAGGAGTCAGCCATAGATTTACAAAGAATGGAAGGAGATGGATGGCCAGAGAAAAAGGTAGGCTCCTTGAGTAGAAGTGTTTGGCAGATACTGGACTGGATAGAGCTGTGTGCTGCCCTGCCTCTTACTCTCCACACCCAGTGTTAGAAAACTTTCTAGTTGGAAGCTTTCCTGAAAAAAAAGGGTTTACTGAGCCATTTGCTAGCCAGAAAAGGACCAGGCACTGGAGTATAAAGTCTAAACCACCAGCAGCGGGGCACTGTGTGGAGCAGGCGACATGTCCCCTGACTTGGAGTGGATGGGAGCTTTCATACATTATGTGTTGAGGGAGAAAGATGGAAGTTGTTTTGAAAGAATTTACTTTGGCTACAGAGGAGAGGGTGGGAAAATGTGAAGCAGGGCAGTTCTAGGACAGGTGCATGGTCTGTAAAAAAAAACATATACTACTTTTTTCTAATTTTTTCTTTTTTTAATCGAATTTATTGGGGTAACAGCACCTAACAAAATTATACAGATTTCAGATGCACAATTTTACAGCACATCATCTGTACATTGCATTGCGTGTTCACCACCCCAAGTTAAGTCTCCTTCCATCACCATTTATCCCCCCTTTACCCTTCTTCACAACACCCCCCCAATCACCAAACTTTTGGCCATGTCCATGAATTTTTTCTCTTGTTTTCTCAATCCCTCTACCCCTGATCCAGTGCCCCCTTCCCTGACAGCTGTCAGCTTGCTCTCTATCTGTGAGTCTGTGTCTATTTTGCTTGTTAGTTCATTTTGTTCATAAGATTCCACATATAAGTGAGATCATATAGTACACGTTTTTCTCTGACTGGCTTATTTCACTTAGCATAATGCTCTCCAGTCCATCCATTCTGTTGTAAAACATAAGATTCCTTTTTTGCAGCTGTGTAGTATCCCATTACGCAGAAACATTTACTATTTTGGATTGGTTACAGGGAACAGTCCTGAATGCTCATGCATAGGCAGGATGCATGCATCTAGCAGTCAGCTAATACACACCTGAAAGCTGATGCAAAACATTCAGGAATATGCGTGGTCATTTGTCAGCTGCCCCACAGCTATGGACTGTTTAACAATTCTTGTCTTTCTCTCTCACTTTCCAACCTGCTGTATTTTAACATAGGACATCTGAGAATTTTTCTCTGTGCATATTGGGATTTTCCTACTTCCAGGTAACTGTGACGACGTAGCGTTAGTTTGAGCTGGAGGACTACTTCCCATTGCTGAGTTTCTCCCAGGAGGCACTTGCAATTATTGCAACTTGCAGAAAAAGAACTGAGGTGGCTCCACCTCTCCACCTTTCCAGAAATTTCTGTTGACCTTACCATTTCTCATTTCATGTGAGGAGACACATGATTTATGGGGCCTGCTCAGTTTCAGAATGTAGCTTAAAGAAAAACATTACTAACAGGAGTCGTGAATGCTATATTACTTATTTTAGATAGGCGAATTTTAATTAGAAACAAAACAAATAGAAGACAAAGAATGAAAGGGAAAAGTTATACTTCCTTAACAGGGAAAAAAAAACCCTTACCTGGGCAGTTGTGAATTTTTATTTTTAATGACATTTTCCTCAGTTTCACTGGCAGATGGTCACCTTGATGAATCGTAAGCTCTGTTGTGTTGTGGGACCAAACTTTAATTTTTTATCTTCTCTGTCTTTTTGAGAAGAGTCACTCTAGAAGGCAAATATGTCTTCTTCCCGACTGAACTAATTTTGTCCCATTTCATTATCTTCCATTGATTTGCTTTCCCAGGTTTCGAATGAAGCTGAGATCTATGCGGCTGTCTGGGTACGTGGTGACTCCTGCGTAAACACCAGTTGTTGATACTTTAATTTCTTTGAAGTGGAGCAGTAAATTGAAAAGTAGAACAAAGCCAAGTATTTGTGGTACTAGGGTCATTTCCCAAATGACTAGAATAGTTTCTGAGGAAGGTCACACTAGGGATTTTAAGAGTGCCTTTCTTGTAGAACCTAAATATCTTTCCCTGCCCAAGAGGCCACACCCTTTCATTCTTTTTTTAAAAAAAATCTGTGGAGCAATTGCCATTTGGTAGGTGGAATCAATCAAGTTGCAAATAAGAGCAACGGAATTCAGTGACTTGGGTTTTTAAAAAGTTATTCTGCTCTGTACAGAATTCTCAGTATATATGAAATACACAGTTCTTGTCAGTGTTTGAAAGCCATCAGGCTTTATGGGAGAATCATTTTCATGCCAAATGTTTCTCACTACTGGAGTTCAGCTCAATGATGGAAAGGAAGGGAGCCTGAGAGTCAGCTGGAAAGAAAAACAAAAGGGAAAATTGACTTGGAAAAGGTTTCTCCCCTTCATTTTTGGGGCTTGGTGGGATTTTTAGATGTACACAAATGCCTCAGTAAGGTGTTGTCTGATTGTAGCGTGGCTTCCACAGCTGTGAGAAATACTGACACAGTAAGGCCACGTATTACTGACAAGTCCAGGTAAAGTCGCACCAAATTCTAATGTGCTTCTCAGGGAATGAGGTATGAGCATTTTTCCTGTAAAATGATTTTCACTAACATGAAGGATTAAAATAACTTCCACACATCCTGTCCAAGAGGTGAATGGATTTATATGAAAGTGCTTCTTTGTCATCTCCAGACCTACTCCCGCCCCTGCCGGGAAGTGATGAAACTTTACTCATTTCTACACACCCAGAGGAGGAGAAGCACTAGCACTAGGCACTGGCCCAGGTGCTTTACAGGTGACGTGTCTTGTGATCCTCTCAGTGTTGTGGGGTGGTCTTCTTCCGCTCAGTTTCAAATGAGAGAAAAGAGACCGAACTCAACGCAGGATACATATTAGGTACTCAATACCTTGCAGTGCAATGTGTTGGTTAAAAGTGGGATCTCTGGAGGTAGCCTTCCTGAATCAGAGTCCCTGCTATGCCATGTACTAGCTGAATGACAATGGGAAGATTACTATGTCTATAAGCCTCAGTTTTCTCAACCGTAAAATAGGGATGACATAAATAGTCATTTAATCACCGTAGACAGTGAGCAGTGTGTGATATAATCCATGTCATGTGCAGTTACATTCTCGTTGTAGTTAAATGGATGAATGGACGAGTGGATGCTATTACTAGGTCACGGACTGTGGGGTAACTGCATTCCCTCCCCCACCCCTGAAAGAGGTGGGAGCGCAGTAGTTGCTAATACTCCACTCCTGTTGGTCAAGATGCAAGATGTATGGGTTTGAAAGTGGGCTCTCGGAGACTCTAGAGCCTGGGTCTCTTCCTCCCAGCGCCCTGAGATTGTTGACTGCTTTGGAGTTTAAACTCTTTTCTGGATCGCCTTCTTTGAGTTCCACTTCTTTGTGCGTGTTGAGCACGCACATTTCAATGGATGTTAGACCCTCTGTTGTTGCTGTTGGTATTTAATTTCATGGTGGTTATGGCAGAGGAAAATCACTCCCCTTGAATGTGAAGAGGGCTTGCTTCGAGGTGAGAGAATGGTGGGAAGCCCTCTCCTGAGGCACAGGATGAATAAAAACCAATAATTTCCAGGAGCTAAATCTTCTCTCTCCCTGAGGCTCCCTGGGTGCGGTAGTTTATTTTCATTATGCCTGTTATAAAGGCAGCACCGATATTAACAATGGGAACAAAACAAACTCACATTTCTGCTTTCTACGGTCTGAAAGTTCCTTAGGGCCCATAGACTCATTTAGGAAAATTCATGTGCGCAAAACGCATTTGCAAAAGCAAATAAAATATGTGATCACAAATGCTCTTTACCTGACTGGCCTAGGGGACCAGCTGAAAATGAGTATGCGTTTGCCTTGACCTCGACCACTAGCTCAGGGACGTGGGCTGCCCAGTCTCCTCAGAAAATGAGCCCTTACTGAGCCACTTGATGTCAGACAACTTGAATGATTTGAAATCTTGGTACACTCCGTTGGTTGTTAAGTCGCTATAGTGATTTGTAAGTTTCCTTTTTGAAAAATAACACTCAATCATCATGCCCTACAGCTTTGAAAATATCTTTGAAAGTTCATTTATTAAGATGCCCAGCATAGGACACAGGTCCGTGTGTAGCAAAGTTTGGCTCTTATGACCCTTTGGATTATATATGCTGCTTTCTTTCCTGGTAAAAATTCTGGCTATGAGTGTGGTGGGTGACAATGCCTAGGAAACCTGAGTTGAGGTAATTGGAAAAAAGAACCCCTTATTTGTAAACTATGTAATACATAGTGGATAAATGCAGCTACCAGAAAACTTATTAAAATCTCAAAATCTTTGACCTGCTTTTTTCCATAGCAATCAGAATATATGAAGCAGAGATGAGGCAAGATGAATACGTATCAGACTGTCTGATGCACAAATACGATTTTTTTCAACCTTCCAATTGTGGCTTGTTTTGGCCTGATTGGTTGATTTACTTATCCAGCAAATAGTATTTACTGAGCAGCTATGTATTCCAGGCTCTGCTCTGGGTGGCAGAGATGTGAAAATGAACAAGGCAACAAAATCCCTGCCTTCAAGGAGCATGTATTGTAATGGGGGAATAGATTTAGCAGAATAATAATTTTAGAAATTTTACTTTTTTCCCCTCTAGGTATTACATGTCTGTATTTTATTATAAACTTATTGAGTGTCCTTTATGGTCTGAATTATGAAATATAATTTCATCAGATGTGGGAGCCTTAGAGTTTTCTCCTGAACTCTTAGCAATCAGTAGAAAAAAAATGACATTTGCTTTCTGGTATAACTATAAGGAATCCATCCACTCCATTTAGGGGAGGGATACACACACATACACACACACACACACACACACACACACACACACACATTTCTTCTGGCTTGTGGCCACATTTTTCCAGTCTCAGGGACATAAGCCATCTTCCTGTTGAATACCACTGACCACATGGCTCTACTCTGGAGACACCTGACTGCAGGTACAACTATTTCCTGACAGTGATACCAACCAGCACAGTACTAGATGACATTATGGTGACTGGCATAGTAAGAGTCATAAGGACTGACTGACATTTCTGCACACTGTCATGTCACCTCAGTTGTGAGAAGTGTAACAAATGCTTGGTAACAATTAATAGTAAATTTTGTGAATGATAAATATTTAAAAAAAAATTAGAGTAGGTCAAAATCAGGATTATTCTCTAATAATGTGAGAATAATGTCAGTCTCACTGTTGTATACTCTTAACGTGCTTTCTTGGATGGGAAGGAAAGAGGATGAATTACAGACAGTTCCTTGGGAACAGTGCAGGGTTAGGGAATGTATACTGAGGACTGCAGCTGCAGCACATGGGCCTCATAATTCAAGAAGGAACAAAGACAGAGACCTCCTGCCTTCTTTCCCAGTAATCTTTCTACACAAAGGCCCCAGCCAGACCCTTAGAGGAGTTGCTAATTGCTAATGAGCTGCAGAGTTGATGGCTTTTACATTCACCTCTTCTTATTTCCCTGCTGCCACCCCCAGGTGGAAATGTCAATCAAGAGAGAAATGTCTAACATGGGGAAGGAGAGAAAAGATGAAGCAGAGATGAGAGGGGCAAGTCTACTCCAGGCAGATGAACAGCTCTTGAATAAGTAAGGTGTCCCCTGCCCCTAGGAACATGAAATAAAATGAAATAGAAAATGAGTTCATTCCTAACCATTTCTATCAGATTCACACATCCCGTTAACCAATTCTGTTTACCTTCTGTTCTGTTTAGTCCTTGCCACCGAGGAAATCCAGATGTTTTCAAAGAACACAATCTATGTTGTGTTTCAGCCAGTCTTATTATCTTGATGTAAATATTATCAATTGCAGCCTGTCACATCTTCCCCCACTGAATAGGGGAATTGCTTCCCGACACTAGAGTTTCTCTAAAGGTAACACAAGCAGCAAAACTGCATCTCCTGGTAAGAATTCTAGCAGCAAAGACTCCAGGAGGCAGCCAGGACATACCACCATAATAAAATATTTTCCAATCCTTCCCAGTTTAAAATTTAAAAAAGTATGTATAAGAAAAGTGGCTTGCTGTTGGACCTGCTGGAGGAGAAGATCAAACAAGTAGCTAAACAAAAGGAAAGTGCTGTTGCTTATTCATCTGGCTATACAAAGACCCCAGCATTTCATCCTCAGTGGGGTACATGTCCCTGGATTTCAGTGTCGAAATGTACTTGTTGAACAACTTTCTTCTAAAGAGCTCAGGACTTACAAAGAGCTCTGTGTACCTGCCCCCAATTAGGTTCGTCTATGTACTTCCTACTCTTTCCTCTCTGCAGGGACAAGACAGGCTTTTCAGAATCATCCCCCTGCCTCTAGGAAGAGTGGGATTTAACCTTACAGCCAGAAAGATGCCTCCCACAGTCTTCAGGATTTTCAAAGAATGTTTTTAGTTATCTCTGAGTAACACAGCACACCAAAGAGTTTTCCCCGTTGTCAAGGCCAAATACCCATCGTGACCATTTTAGTCCTTTTCCTAGTGTGACTTCATCGAGCCCTGGGTCCCTGTCGTGTTTATAATGCCTTAGCATTTACTGACATCTGTTTTTCTCCAGTGAATTAAAAATCTGTGAATAATAATTTTGGTAGTTGTTGAGAATTCTGGCCCCCAACTAATTCCATTTAAATGGAGGAACTCTCTAGAGATCTAATGGTAATGTTTACATATAATTAGTTTGTTGAGGAGTCTCATCTTGTTGGGGTTTATGCCTACATAAAATGGTTTTATTTTCCCTACTCACTGCATTCAACTGTATTGTGTTGAATCCTACTTTCCTGCTGGGAAGCTAGTTTCTTAGCAACGTCTAATTTCCTGTCATTTTCAATTATTAGTATGGTCTCATTTGGGTATTTAAGACCTAGTCCTGTTCATTTAAAAAAAGATTAATATCAAACTTGATTTAACATGTATCCTCTCTCCACTTCAGTTATTGGTAGTTGTGTGTGTGTGTACTCTGGTTCTCAGGAACATTTTTTTTCCTTCTAGGACCTAGTTCCTCCGGAGTTGGGACTAAAAGGAGGAAAGGGGGAAATTGAGGAGTTTTTACAGCATTGTTAAAATGCCATAGGTGGGCAGGCCTTAGGCCACACTCACCCTGGTTCAGACAGATTTTTCTGATGGGGCGGACTCTGTTGAAATGGTCTCTGCATAGTGTTATGTATAGTTCTTTTGGGGCAAGACCATTCCCTCCACCTCTGCACCTGCAGATATGAGCCCTGCCTCCTCTCGGCCTTGTCAGTGGTCACATCACCAACCTCTTCTTCAGGGTGGGCACGCCGTAGCTTGGGCACTCCTCACACACCTGCCCTTCAGTGCTTCTTCCCCAAGGGTGGTGGGAAGCCCAGAACATTCTTCTGCCTTCTGAGAACGGAGCACACTGGAGGGGTGGGGCTTCCCCGTCTTCCTTCCAGGCATGTCACATTGGATCCCATGGAAATCTCTAGATTTCCCTGTGCACCTGACTCCACATGCACATGAACCACAGAGTTCAAATGACACATGGCAAGGATCCCTTCTCCTCCCCACAGTGTGTCATACTCCTAGGCTTCGGGACATCCTCCCAGAACTGTGTCTCTACAGCCTCCCCTCTGCTGACAGCATGAGGAACCCCCCTGCTCCTGTCGCTCAGCAGGGGTCCAGACCCCACTTCTCTCAGGCATCCATGGTCCCTCTAAATGGTTCTCATGGCTCAGCCTCCGTCCTCACTCAGGGAAGGGAAAGGAACCTGCCCTTTTTCTCAACCCTCGGCCTCCTCATCATCCTACGCATCTCTTGTTCCCTGTTAGACTGGTGGGTGGGGTCTGGGGTGGGCTGGTTGGTTCAAGAGGACTTGGTTGGTGGTGGGGCCATTTCTGCTGCCTCTTACCAAGCCCTGCAGGGAGGTGGTTGGCTCCAACTGCTGGCAGCTATCTCTAGAACCTGGAGTAATGGAGTGATTAGTTTTGGGCCAGAAGAGTGTTTTAGGATGCTGAAATACATGTATTATAACATTTATCCACAGACAGATGCATAATGATACATGGGTGTATATCCTAGGTTCTAAAAAGGCCAGGATGCTGCTCTGTCATCCTTTTCACGAACAATTCACAAAACCCCATGGACCTAAAGTACACAGAAGTGCAATAGATTCTGATTTTCCCCATGAGTACAGTTTTTGTTTTTCTAAATGTCAAATTTCAAAGTTTAGAAAAAACACACTGGAGCCCTGCATTCCTCGCTCCCTGAGCACAGGTGTCCTGTTGGGGACCCCAGAACCGCACCCCAGTCTTATCGAGAAAGTTAGATGAGTAAATAAATGTGAGAGTATCGACAAATATCCTGTGACCCACAAATACATGCTAGTGTCATGCTTCCATATAATTGTATGTGAGATTGTTACATATGAGCATACTTACCTGTAAGCCATATTTTAGGTGGGTATGTGAAAACAAGTTGGTGTCTGGAATACATTTTTTATTTCATTGGTATATATTGTACCAATCAATTAAGACTATAGCCAGTCTTGAGCCAGACTGAGTGGGTGTTAAAACTGATACTATGATTTTAGGCAAATAGCTTAATCTCTCTGAGCCTCAACTTCCTCATCTGTGAATGGAGATAATAACAGTGTCTACCTCAGGGAGCTGTTGTGAGAATCAAATGGGCTAGTTCATATAAAGACACTTAACCTTAAAAAGTGTCTGGCACTATGGTCAGCTCTCAGAGATGAGCTATTATTATATACTTGTATTAACTACATAAAAAATGGGAAATTTCTTATTTTCTCCTGTATTTCAGACTTTTTAAAAAAATTATTTTAATCATTGTCAGATGTTTTAAATAGAAATTAAATGGATAAAACTAGCCTTTACTTTGTGGTGAAGCTGATTTTTAAACACTTACCTCAAAAATTGCCTGGAGGTAAGGGTTAGAGTAGTGTGAGAAATCTCTTGATATGGCTGGAGTCAGATTTACCTGCAACTGATCAGGGTAGCGATCGATCAGGATTCATACCATTCTGTACCAGCCATTCATTCCAAAGAGCAGGCTAGCACCGCTGAGAATGTACACGAGCATCTGTATTACTCAGACTGTGGCCTGGACACTCATTACTAAGTAACAGACTTGCATACCTCTTTCTTTCCACCCTGACTCACACTTGTTTCCCTTCTGCTGCTTCCTGTTGGCTGCAGGCAGCTCCCTTTGAAAGGCTGCATGTAAAACTAAAAGGGAGAAAACTGTACTTGAACAATGATTGAAATAAAATTTAAAAAAAAAAGGGCTGTGTGTTTGCAGCCTGGCATCAAAGGAAAAAGTTTGACTCAACGATTCTTTCCAAATGGCTTCTCAATATTTCATTTATGGTTTCAGCCTCAGTGCTTTCCTAACCTTCCGACTGTGCAAACCCTTATTAGCTTTATTGACTTACCCGACTCAAATTGATTTCGTTGAATTTTCTGGATCATTTATATATTTATTTCCTTACGTCCTTTCTATTTTTATCTGCCCATGTCAAGCTTTCATTCTAAATTTATTGCAGATGCTAAGTCTTAGCAATCTTGATCTTCTGGCAAATATTTGTCAGGTTGTAATTTTTTTTTATTTGTTATCAACAGCCAAATTTAAACAATGCTAATCTTGTCCTAATTTAGTTTGTATAAGCCCTACTCTTGTTACTGAGAAAAAACAAATGTTAATTTCTGGTTCTCCCCTCCTTGTGTGTTACTCCCCCATCCTTCATGTACTGCAGTTAATTAAAAAAAAAAAAACAAACGGGGGTGGGGGGCAGTGGGAACCGTATTTAGACCTGAACTTTAAACAAAAAGCATTTTGGCAAGAACAGTGAAGTAGAGGTTTGCGGGTAGGAGGCAGTCTGCTGGCCCACTCTCCCTGTTGTCCTCCTTTCCCTGTTTTACCTGGGGGCGTGGTGGGGCTGGTCCCAGCTTGTGGCAGGTGCCCCATGGCATCCCTGAGTGGCAGTCGCTGCCTGTGCATAGGTTTTTGTGGTGGCTGCCGCTACAGGTCGGATTGTATAGGCTGCTGGAGCAGAATTCCCAGTTTTATGTGTCTATATTAGGACTTCCATATCTTGTGTGTATATATTTGCTGGCTGCAGAGGCAGAATTGCGGGCGTGTGGCAAGGGTAGGCAGATGGGAGTGTTGCAGGGGGCTGCTGAGCATGTCGTGAGAGGGTTTCTCAAACCCTAATTTCACTTTCCAAACAGGTGTTTTAACCAGAGGCTAAATTCAGACTCTGGTCCCTCAAGCAAAAGTTTGCCAAAGCTCATGTGTGCGCTCCCTTCCAGGTCGGCTGGTCCCAGGCTGCTCAGGAGCTGTGCTCCCTGCTCATGGCTGCTGGCTGCCATTAGAACAGCATTTTGTTCTCTCTTTTCTTTCTGTCTGGGAACTTGCAGCTCATACCTGGCCCACAGGCCTCAGCTGAAGTTGTGCTTCCTCCAGGAAGCTCTCCCTGACCAGTCCAGCCCAGGGCCACCTCTCAATGGTCTAAACCAGGCATCAGTGCGCTACTGCTTATGGGCCAGATCTAGTGCACTGCCTATTTTTGTAAAGAAACTTTTGTTAGATTGTATAACTATGTACCTGAAACTACTATGAAATGATATTGAATATAAATTGTAATTGAAAAATGAAATCCAAAACCACATGGGTAATATTTAAAGAAAACATATAGCTACATTTATTCATTTACATACTGTCTGTGGCTGCCCTCCAGATACAGTGGGAGAATTGAATGGATGTGAGTGAGACTACAGAAAAAGTTGGGGACCCTCTCCTTCACTGAGAGGGTGTCATGCCTGCATCTTGCAGCATGGTGTGTGATAAATGTTCCTATTTTGCAGCTTGCAAAACTCTCAGTTTTAAATTTAACATAGTCTTTTAGTATTTCCCAGATATTTTGCTCGCTGAACAAATAATCTTGAAATTATACTTGGAGATTGGGGTGAGCTCCCTGCAAGGGACAAAGAGAACTCACAGGCAATTTTATTTTCAAAAGACAACATTCATTCGTCACTGCTGTCAGGTGACGACAGATAAGGCCTTCAGAGCACAGCTCTGTGCCTAAACTTCCTTCCAACCCAGAGCTCACACTCGTTACTGATCTCGGTGTTGAAGCTAAATCCGATCAAATTTCCATATGGATGTGTGAGGATGTAACTTAATCAAATCATTTCTATGGGAGTCTGAATACACACACAATTTTAGAAGGTGAGAACTTACTTTAAACAATAATACTGATGGGGTCTTCCTGGACACTCAGGTGTCCTGCTTTGCAAGAATCCTGTTTGCATGGGAATGAAAGTGAGAATATGCTTAACTCAGTGACCCGGAGCTAGCTTTATTCACTCATCTTCTCTCCTGCCCAGCGGTCAGCCCATCCCCAGGGTGGAGTACACAGAGGAAGAAACGAAAACGTGGGGCGTTGTATTCCGGGAGCTCTCCAAGCTCTATCCCACACATGCTTGCCGGGAGTATTTGAAAAACTTCCCTCTGCTGACTAAATACTGTGGCTACAGGGAAGACAACGTGCCCCAACTTGAAGATGTCTCCATGTTTCTGAAAGGTAAGGCTTCGCACAGGCTTACATCCTGGCCGGCATCCTCATTTGCTTCTGAGGACACGCATCTTCTCTTCTCTGACTCTGACCCTCCTGCCTCCCTCCTATAAGGACCCTAGGACTTATAGAGGCCTGACCCGAATAATCCAGGATCATCTCTCCATCTCTAGATCCTTAACCTAATCACACCTGCAAAGTTCATTTTGCCACATAAGGAAACATAGTCACAGGTTCAGGGGACTTAGACATGGAAATCTTTTGAGGGCCATTATTCAGCTTACCATGGTCTTCAAGTATTGCCACATCTAGCTTTGTGACCTATTATGAATCTGTCCTTTTCTTTCATTTCCGCTGCTATCACCCAAACAGAGGTCCCCATCATTTTGTAACCTGGTTGCCTGTACTCTCCCCTCCACTGCGTCTAAATAAAGCTCCCAAAGCACTACTTTCTTCCTGACATCTCTGTTCAGAAGGTATCAGGGCCTCTCCTTAGTTTTTATTGGGGCTGGCAAACATTTTTTTTTCTCTGTAAGGCCAGATAGTAAATATTTTAGGCTTTGTGGGCTAAGAGGCAAAATTGAGACCATTATGTAGATACTTATATACCATTGAAATGTGACTATTAAAGAATATAAAAACTATTCCTAGCTCATGGGGTATACAAAATTAGGCAGCTAGCTGGATTTGGATGACAGGTCATAGTTTGCTGATCCCTGGTCCATACTGTCAAATTCTGAACTGCTCAGCCTCAATTCATGACCCAGACCCAGCTTTCCAAGTTTGTCTCTTGCCCTGACTGCTGCACAGTTCTAGCCTCCTGTTGTGGCTGCTCTCCACACCTTTGCTTAGGCTCTGACCTGTGCTAAAAGAGTCAACCTACTTTCACCCTGAGAACCACACCAAGCACAGTGGGAGGGTGGACATCATCCGCGACATCGGTTACTGAGGGAACGAGGTCGAGAGTCAGCACCTATTTACATAATGACTTATGTTATGTTTTATTATTATGCTTTTTAAATTGAATGTATTGGGGTGACATGGGTCCACCAAATCATACAGGTTTCAAGTGTACAACTCAACAAAACGTCATCTACACACTGCATCACACGTCTGCCTCCCCAAGCAAAGTCTCTTTCCGTCCCCCTTGTACTCCCCTTTGCCCAGCTCCATCTGCCCCCACTCACCTTGTGTTATTATTTAACTAGATTACATTTCCCCTCATAGACCTGTCTCTGACATGTCCCTGTTTGTCTGCCACAGTGTCATGTGCATGTTATGTATTTGCCTTGGACTTGAATGCTCATATAGGGGATGCTTTTTACTGCATTGTTTCTCAACCCCCAGTACTTAGAAAACCATGTTGTGATTTTTGCCACGTCTGTCTCCCAACTGAACATTTTTATTATGAGAGGTGGTGTAATGCAGCACGGATTCTGGATGCCTCTGCCTTCTGCCAGTGCCTAGCTATGTGACTTAGATGAATTACCTTCACCTTTTTGTGTCTCTGTGTTTCTTCTCTGCAAGTGAAGATAACACTTTCATCTACTTCATGAGGGGGTAGGAGGGAAACTAATTAATATAACTTGAAGCCCTAACATTGTTGTCTGACGCAGATGAGGCACAGCAGAATCTTAGTCACTGTTACCGTGGTCGTCGTTGCTGCCGTCAGTGCGGTTTCCCCGCCCTCCGAGAAGTGGGAGTGCAGCCGGCACCGCTCACTGGCACACAGCAGGCGCAGTGTCAGTGTGTGTGTGGTTATTGCTTTTAACTGACTGACTCTTAAAATACCCAATTTATTGGAAAAGGAAACTTTTTAGGCAATGGTGTCTGCAAAGTCAAATTGATGTGATAGATACATATTTAAAAAAATATTTCATATAAAAATAAATTGCATAACTATTAAAGAATATTCCTGTGTGTATCACCACTTGTGTCCCACATGTGGGGTACACTGGCTTAACTGACATAAGTCAAAGAAGAAAATACACTTATTTATCTTTTTGATATCCAATGGGGAACAATCTAAAATGAAAGCTTTGGAACAAGCATTAAAACTGTTAGAATTACAGGTCCAGGGAGGCCCGAGGACAGGGTTATTTCCTCGTAGATGCCAGAAACTCCAGGGGACTTGTTTCATAAGCTTCATTGTCTTTTTGTCTTTATAAACCATTTATGACCATTCTAAGGTATGCCCCTAATGAGGGGAGGTTTTCGGAAGGGGAGCCTTGAGTGTGCAGGTATCTGAGGCAAGAGTAGCCGCCTGTTGGAAACGTTCCAGGCCTTCATGAAAAGGAAGTGGTGTGTAGCCCTTAAACTGGGAACACTGATCGTCTATCTGCAGCCTAACTGAGTTAACAGTATAGAGTGGTTCATAGATTTTATTATATTCTGTGTATTTTATTCTCTCTTACAAGAAACCAGTAAAGCACACAGAGCTTTAGTGTATCTCTTCAGATTGTGGTCATTGATGTGACTATTTTCATAATATCACAGAAAACAACAATACAGAATGAAGGAATTAGGTGGTATTGACAAAAGAAGGCTGGGATGGGAACTGATCCCATGGTGCTTGTAAAGGGAGGGATTAGCTGTGTTAACTGACCACACTTTAGAAAGATACCAGCTAATACATGGTAAGCATCACCTTAGATTGTCATCTTCTCCTGTGTGTTGAGCTTTCTTGTCTAATTTGGCTACTGAATTTAAGTCCTTTAAGTATCTTTTCACTTTTTCTTCCATTTTCACCAATGTCTTGTTCCTCTGGAAACCATCATTCGACAGTGTAGCTGAGTAATCAGATGCCACAAACGTGACAGTTGTTAACAGTGGAGTTGATCCTTGAACAACAAAGGGGCCCCCAGCAGAGCTGAAAATCCACGTATAACTGGACTCCACAGTTGGCTCTTCCCACCCAGGATTCAACCATCTGCAGATCAAAAACAGTATTTTTGATCTGGGGTTGGGAAAACGTAGCTGGGAATGTGAAAATGGTTTTTCTGATCCGCAGTTAGTCCATCTGCAAGTGTGGAAACTGTAGAGAGGACGGGCCAACTGCATTTGTTGAAATAAACCTCTGTATAAGTGAATACGTATACATTCATTCACACCCATGTGGCTCAAGGGTCAACTGTATACGTCATTTAATTGTCAAGAGTTTTAGGACCTTCATTATTTTGTTTCTAGAACATTTCTTATAAATGATAGGAAGCCCTGCTTGGGCCCTCAAGTCCTATTGGCTTATGCTTTAGTTGGCTCTTTCTGTTGTCTCTTTAGAAAGATCTGGCTTCACGGTGAGGCCAGTGGCTGGATATCTGAGTCCCCGAGACTTTCTGGCAGGACTGGCCTACAGGGTGTTCCACTGCACCCAGTACATCCGGCATGGCTCGGACCCCCTCTACACCCCAGAACCGTGAGTACCCACACTGGGGGCCTAGGCTGGATGGAGACCCCACACTGTGAAGTAGTTAATGTTCACTTTACCTGAAAGTGACTTAAGCCTCTTTTCCTCCTAAGTTCACTCATCTAGCTGGTGAGAGGCAAAGCCTTCACCTGGGGAAGGAAGAAGTTACTGAAAGACCAGACTCCTCAGCTATGTCTATTAGCCTCTGATGTTCTTTCTCCAGGTTCTCTTTCTAACTTTAGCCCAACACTGAGCCTTTTGCTTGGGCCCGGCTGTTGATGACATTGTTCCTTAAGCCACACGTGGTGTTTATAAAGCCATGGTCCCTATAGACAGTTAGGACAGTGTTGCATCGAAAGAAGCAGGACTCACACCAAAAGTCCAATAAGAGGATAATTCCTACATTGCAGGCTCTAACCTCATCAACTCATTTAATCCACATAGCAATGCTGTGATGTAGGTACTGTTATTATCTCCATTTTACTGATGAGGAGATGCAGGCTCAGAGGGGCAAAGTAAATGTGGACACATGTGCCTTTCCCATGAGGAGGCTTTCCTCATGCTAAACAGGTCACATATGCATGGCAACTCTTATTACTAATCCCCTCTCCTTTCATCTTTACATCACCCCCAAACTCAGAACTCTGAGCTGTGATCTCCCTGCTGTCCTAGTTTCTTGGACACTTCCCCAGGCCTACCCCCTACCTCTAGATTCATGTGGGGTTTGTGATTCTTTGTCTTCTTTTTTAATCCTCACCCAGTGATAGGTTTATTGATTTTAAAGAGAGAGGAAGGAGAGAGAGAGAGAGAAAGAGAGAGAAAGAGAGAAAGAGAGAAACATTGATGTGAGAAAGAATTATCAATACGTTGCCTCCTGAACATGTACCAACTGGGAATCAAACCCATGACCTAGGTTAAGTGCCCTGACCAGGGATCAAACCTACAACCTTTAGGTGTATGGGATGATGCTCCAACCAATAGAGCAACACAGTCAGGGCAGGTTTGTGATTCTTCTTAGGCTCTGCCAGCTTTCTGCCCGAGATTCATCTTTAGGACTTTTAACCTACCTCCTCTGAACAATGAATGGGCTAAAAGCACAGAGAGAAGCAAGTGATACTGCTGAACTGCTCTGTCGTGGGTGGGGACAGAGGACAAGCTGTGAACCTCTTCTTGTTAATGATTATCCTCATGACACATGGCATTGTAGTCTCTCCAAACGCCCTGGGCCCTTTTTCTGAACCTACTGAATTTTCCACTGCCTTCTAGGTGTACATGAGTTTCATCTTCTTTGAAACACTCCCTCACCATCCTGTGCACAATCACTCCTTCCTCAGAAAACCTGCTATTTGCCTTCCTTATTTTCCATCTGTTACATGTATTTAACCATTCTATCTTTTAACATGGTAAACTATGTCTTACATCTTCCTTGAAATCATAAACTACTTGAGTGGTCCAAATTGTATATTTTTTCTGTGCTTTAAAAAAGTTGCATAAACATTTATTGGAAGGCTTGGATGTGCTCGGATTGTCTGGGACAAGACACAGTCCCTGCTCTGCTGGAAGAATGGGACAGACAATGGTCAGCATATAAACAGATAGATCAGTGATCACCAACTTTCTTCATCTCATGGCACATATAAACTAATTACTAAATTCTTTGGCACACCAAAAAAATATTTTTTTGCTAATTTGACAAAAAACCCCACAAAGGTGTGATTTTGATTTGTTCACACTGAATACCTGTTGTTGTGTTGGCTGTTGCCATTTTTTTATTTAACAATCTGAGGGAAAAGAGGCCAGTGCTTTTGACTAAATAGTCAAATATTGCATGTTTTACAAATTCTTGTGGCACTCCAGTTGAAAATCACTGAGATAGATAAATAGATAATATAGTATCAGGTACAAGTACTATGATATACTAAAAATGATGTGAAGACAACTATAGCAGGGTGAGGAAATGAAGAGTGATGCGAAATGCTTTTTAGGACTGGATAGTAGGGCAGCCTCTTGGAAGGTAACAGGACTATATCCCCGGGGGAGGGGTAGCACATTCCAGGTAGAGAAGAGCAAAAGCAAAGACCCCCTGGGCTCCATTAAAATGATGTCTAACCTTAATCTTATTCTAATTTGTCACCCATTTGTGATAATGTGATTTATAATAAGAAATACATATTTGGTTTTTGTCTCCATTCCTAGTAAAAAGCTTCTAAAACCTTCAAAATTCCCTTGGTGAGAGAGATAATGTTGTCTCTTGCTATATTAATGAGGTTGCTTTTGGAAAGCCCTTAGGTCATCTAAGAAAGTGAGCTGGTCGTCAGGGGATCCAACCCTGTGATTGGAGGGTCGGCACTCACAGTCCCACCCTCCTGGCCTCTAGAGAGCAAAGAGGGCTTGGAGGTTGACCTGGTTGCCAATGGCCAATGATTTAATCAATCATGCCTCTGGAATGAAGCTTCCATAAAATCTCAAAAGGATGGTGTTCATAGAGCTGGGAAGCTCTTCATCCTTCCCATATACATTGTCCTACACATCTCTTCAACAGGAGGTTCATCTGTATCCCATATTGTATCCTTTTCTAATAAACCAGTAATCTGGTAAGTAAAATGTTTCTCTGAGTCATGAGCTACTCTAGCAAATTAATCAAACCTGAGGAGGGGGTCATGGAAACTTCTGATTTATAGCTGGTCAGTCAGAAGCGTAGGGAACAATCTGGACTTATGACTGGTGTCTGAGATCCAAGACCGTGCTTGTTGGTACCTCTAATCTATAGCCAGTAGGTCCAAAGCACAGGTGACAACCTGGACTTGTGACTGGGGAGGACTTGTAGGACTGCACCCTTAACCTGCAGAATCTTTGCCCTCCATGGTTAGTAGTGTCAGAATTGAGTTAAATCATAGGATACCCAGCTGGTTTCTGAGAACTGCTTCTTGTTTGTGGATTTGTTGGAACTGGATCCAGGAATCCAAAAGACATCTGTTCTTCAGGCCACTGGGGCTATCACTTTGCTTAGGATACTGCTTTACTTAAACAATCTTGTGATTAATGGGCTGCCAGGGACTTCCCTGGGAGCAGAGAGCCCTAGGAGGTTTAAGCAGTTAAGTAGCTGATGGGCAGAGATTGCAGCTGAGCCTCCCAAGTCCCCCTCCTCCTTTTCGGTGGGCATGAGGCTCACTGATCAGGTGGGTCCCTGCAGAGTCACTGCATTGTTTTTTTTAGCCCTTTTCAGCTTCCCTGAAAGTGTTTTTAGGGTAAACAAAGGTTACTTATAGGACTCAAGACATTTGGAAAAGAAATGCTTCTTAGTGTGGAGTTAGGGCTCAAAGGAGTGTTGTCAGAGTTAGAAAGGCAATCTCTAAATCCAGTCCAGAGGGTTTGCAAATGGCCCTGTTTACAAATAGTAGGCACTTTGTTAGTTCCCTTTGAATACCTGGCCCTCCTGAGACCTGTGATAGCGTGCAAATGGGTGCGCAGAGAGAAAGGGCAAAGAAATGAGATTTTAGCCACAGAGGTCTATAAAATTTTGGGATAATGTGTTACATTTTTACCAAAGTACTTTCAGTCAATTCATTCAGCAAACATTTATGTGCAATGCTAGCAGGGAGATGCAGTGGATTCAAATATGAATAAAATATAGCAGGTGTTTTTTAAAGCAGCTCACATTCTGGCAGGGAAGATAGAAACATAAATAATTGTAAAGGACTGTGGTAGGACTATAATGGGGCTGTGTACAAAGTCTGGAGGAGTGGAGAGGAGAGAACAGTCCCCAAAGGCTTTTCACAGGAGGTATAACTGAGTGGAGGTCTGGAAAGGAGGCAGGAAATTCTTTTTGGGGTAAGGCAGGGGTGTGGAGGGAAGGGAACAATTTCAAGTCAAGGAAATAGTAAGTGCAAGGTTGTGGAGGCAAGTAGGGGGCAAAAATGATTGGGGCTCACTGCACCAGAGTGGCCAGAGCATAGGTTATGTATTATTGATGAAATGTTTTTTCAGTCCTTGGTGTAAATGATCATTTGTCAAACTAGGTCCTTTGTGCTGAATTCTGTAGGCAGTAGGGAGATATCCAGGGTTCTCAGGGATGATCAGATCATCTTCTTCGAGAAAGATGATGTGGGTGGAGGCCAGGGAAGTGTGGAGGGTGGACTGGATGGAAAAGCAGACAGGGAACTCACATTGTACTGAAGGAATGTAGTTTATAAGGTGTTGAACTAGGACAGGTCAGTGGGAGAGGACAAGAGGGCACCTGTGTGAAAAACATGCGGGTGAGGAGAGGGGAGGGTCCCTAAGGTGGTGCTGAGGTTTTTAGATTGGGGGGCTGACTTGGCAGCTATTTCTAACAGTGACTGAGAATCCTGGAGGAGGATCCTATGTGGAGGGAAGAGGAAAAGAACAGAGAGAGGAGGATCAGGAATCAGGCGTGTTGTCTTTGTGGCACCCACGGCTGGGACCTTCAGATGGAGAAGCCTCTGGTTTTAGGAAATAAGGGTTGAATTCAGAAGTATTGAGATAAATCAAATCTCTCACCATAGACTTCAGCATTTTCCTCTCCTGACTCCTACTGACACAGACAGGAGGAGACTAAGGCAAAGGATGGAAACTTGGGATTCACTGACTTAGGGCTTTTTTTACAGGCTGTTTTACTATTGGTGGGTTTGATACCATTCTTAAAAAATATTATTATTTTATGAAGAAGGAACTCATGTGCATGGTTCAGAATGCAAAGCTACGAAAGGGTATATACTGTGAGTACTGACTTCCTTTCTCTCCTCTGTCCCCTTGATGCCTACTTCTCCCTCCCTGGAGGCAGCTGCTGCTACCTGTTTCCAGTGCATCCTTCCAGAAACACCCTATACAGACAAAACCCTCAGGAAAGATCCCTCTAATCCTTATGTGTTGAAAAGTCCTAAGTTCCTCCCTGGCTGTGCAGTCTGAGTCTATGGGACACTATACAGGGAGTGCCGTTCCCTGCCAGAGCACTTCCGCAGCCATCATCTTTGTAATGAAATCCCATTTCCTCAATTGAAAACCAATAAGAGGGCAGATTCTTCAATTTGTGAAGTTCCACTTGGCCACTGTTTTTAGTGCTCTGACCTGCTTCTAAGTAACTGGCTTCCATTGCTGAGCTGTTGCAGGGGAGGTGGCGCTAATGGGACAAAGTTGGTCCCTGAAGATGAAGGTAGAAATGGGAATGAAAGCAGCAAGAAGACATTATCTGAGAAAAAGAATTTTATTTTTCTTTTCAGTCTGGGTAGAACGTATTTTGATGTCACAGCTTTCAACACACATTGGGTTTTAAACATGTCTTTGGCTTGTTCTTGCATTTTACAATTTAAAGACTCCAGATTCTCTCAGCTTGGCCAGATAATGGGACTTGAATTTTAAAAAATGATAGCAGATTGGACTGGTTTCCTGAGGAAAGTTTTCTGGCCTGGAGGACTACAGAGAAAGTCCTGGAGAGTCAGTGACTCCTGGCTACCTTGGTGGGAGGGGGTGCTTTTCTGCATCCTGGACTGAAAGGTGCCGGTGCTGCTGGAAGTGGGGAGATACTCTTGCTCTTTCCCCCCTTGAGCAGTGCCCGAAGCTGTGATTTGGCACTGTTTTGTTGTGTAGCTGCATGCCTTGATCAGCTGTGATCACAGGCAATTTCGTCACTACTTGAGTATTGGAATTTGTAAATGATTTTCTTTAAACACTCAGTTGGGTCAAATTCAAGGTCATTCCAATAATAACATCCCTCTCACTCAGTGGAATGAGAGTGAAAGATGCAGAGTTCCAAGTTGCACGTGTGTGTGAAATTCACCCAGCATGTGGGTAGTGGCAGAACAAAAGTTTGAGAAGCTCCATAATCTCCTGGTTCCTTTTTGCCTCTCTGGGAAGTCCACTGTGGGCTGTGTCATATTGCATCCCCTGGCCTCCTCATCTTCTCTTAGGAAAGGGGTTTTCTTTTTTCTTTTTTGAACATTTTTTTTAAGATTTTATTTATTTATTTTTTAGAGATGGAAGGCAGAGAGAGAGAGAAAGAGACATCAATGCGCGGTTGCTGGGGGTCATGGCCTGCAACATAGGCATGTGCCCTGACTGGGAGTCGAACCTGTGATGCCTGGTTCGCAGTCAGCACTCAATCCACTGAGCTACGCCAGCCAGGGCTAGGAAAGGGTTTTTCAACACCATCACTTTGATATTCTGGGCCAGGTAATTCTTTGTTCTGGGGAGCTGTCCTGTAGGATGTCTGGTGGCATCCCTGGCCTCTACTCATTAGATGCCAAGCACATCCTTTCACTCCTGTTAGATATGACAAACGAAAATGTTTTCAGATATTGCCAAATGTCCCCTGTGAGAGCCACTGTTCTAGAAGAAGAAATCTGACAGGTCACATTACCATTGCTTCTCTGTCTGCTAATTATTGGGCTGCTTCCTCTTAGAAGCTATCTGCAGACTTTGTTTTCCTTCTAAAACACCAATCTGAGTACAGCATTCCCTTGTTTAACTTCTGTTGGTTCCTTGTTAATGTAAAGAAAAAAGTCTAATCTCATCAAACCACGCCTTCTGTTTCTATTTCTGCCCCTTCCAAAACCTTACAATCTAGCCACGCTGAACTTCTCACCACCCCCATGAGCCTGCTGAGTCACATCTCCATCTCTTGCAGGGGTGGTTCATTCTGCCTGGAATGGCTCTGGTAAAATCTTTTAATTATCCAGGATTAAAGCTCAGTCTCACCCTTCTCTGTGAAGACTTTTCTAGGCAGAGTTTGATGTTCCTGTACTACTTTGCCTTACATCTGTTAATATTTTGGCACTTACAGCACTACGTGGTAATTACTTGTTCATGTATCAGTCTCTCTCATTAACTCAAGGCCAGTTGGCAAAGGCAACACAAAAACGAGTAAAAACTGAGTCCAAAGTGGGCTGAAACCATGAACAGCACCATCACCGGGAGGTACCAGGTGTGAGATAGACTCAAACTTCCAGACCCAACTGGAGATCCGGAGATCCGTGGAGTGAGGGAGCACGGGGAGTCCCGGGCACGCACCGTGCTGCAGCAGGGCCTCTTCCTGAAGAGATGCAGCCCTAGGCTGTGAGTGTCCTCCACTCGTTCCAGTGGCTCTACTCGAATTTTAGGGACTGATGCTGGACGTCCCTCTATGGATAAGGTGTTCCCAACGTAGGTATGTGGCCTGACTGAGGATTGATTAAGCATGCAACATTTTGGTGTACAGGATGATGCTCCAACCAACTGAGCCACCTGGACAGGGCAAAATTATGAACTTTTAATGATGGAAATTTAAGTACCATTTGAAGCTATGAGGACAGGTCACTTGGTCCACTATCGGAAGAATAGACTTCTCTTCAAATCACACCCAGGAAGGATCAACCTGTTTTCCTCACCTATTTTGTTTCTGGGATAAAGATAATTTCAGAATAAAAAAGTGGTTATTCATTGTGAAGCTAAAGAAGAGTGGCAAAAGGCAATGTGAAGGTTGTCCCCACCGCCCCTTATTAAAGTGAGAGAAAGAAAAGAAGAGAGGAAGGGAGGGGAAGAAAAAAAGAGAGACCCACTTGCATCCTGTATGGTGCTAAAAAATGTACATTCTTTTTTCTCCTTTGGGTAAATAATCCTGAATATTATCCCACCAAAAAGACAAGAAAGCTCATTGCCTTATCTGTAAAAGTAACACCACTTAATGACATGTTCTAAGTTATATTTAAACTATTTAAAATATTACATTAAGAAATAATTCACATGGACAACAGTGTGGTGATTGCTGGGGGGAGGGGTTTATAAAGGGGACTAAATGGTAATTGAAAAAATACAATAAAGATTTTTAAATTCTTTAAAAAATTAAACTTTAAAAAAATGAATGAATAAAATTTTGAATAAATACATTTTTAAAAAGAGAAAGAAGTAATTCTATGAGACTGGCAGCTTCTGACAAGCACTAGCACTGGGACTGTCAGGTGGATGGGTGTGTTTTCCGTGTCTGAGGTGGGTGGGCACTCCCCCCCCTCCCCCCCACCCCTCCCCCCGGGGATGGGAGTGGATCAGAGAGGAGGAACTTTTCTGCATTTGTCTGCAGAAGCTTTTTGATGATTCAGGTTAGGGAAGTCTTGGGCACACTGGGAGGAGAGGCAAGTTGGAGATAGGCATCTTTCCTTTACTCCCTGGTCTGATTTGGCCTGGTCTGGTCTCTAACATCAGGCTTTTGGTTTTCAGAGGGTGCTTTGAATTTCAGATGTATTTATCCTACTCCCCCTAGCCTTGCTTTAGTTCATTTGGCTTTGCTTTCCTGGGCACTTCCTCCCAGGGGATCTGTGGTCTCTAGTCCTTTGTGTGCAGAGTGGACGTTGAATGTTTGTGAGCACATGTACTTGGGTATACTATTGACAATGATATCTGTAGATGGTCAGTGGTATCTTAGAAATGCAGAGCTCTTTAATTAGAAACACATTTTAACAAAACCATATTCTCCTAGAGACAAATTTTATGCTTTCCTTCAAAGCTGTACACTCATTGAGGTCTCAGAAATGAAGGATGGTAGGACAAGAAGGTATGACTAGGACACTCCAGTCTTATTTGCTTCAATATAGGTCAACCCCTCCCCCCCACCCCCCATTTAGATTTCTGGTTGGAGACCAGAGGTGGCCAGATGCCTGGTGATTCTTTACCGATGCTCACAGGAACATAAACCATTGCCTGGGGCACTGTTGAAATATCATCCATAACACAACTCCCTAATCCTTGTCCATTGTTCAGGGAGAAGCTACTGGGAATTTTAAATATAAACATATATTCTTTGAAGTCGAATCAGTACAATATCTATCTCTCCAGAAGACCTGTTGCCAAAGTAATAGGGCAATTTTGCATCATAAATCCCTTTTACAAATGCTTTAATGAAAACATTTAAAAATATTCATTCCATTTTCTTTTCTAGATGTTGTACTTAACATACTAGTAACCAAAATATACTTGGCTCCATAGGGTATAAACTTATCCTGCCGAGGAGTTCCCGACCGAGGACTGCACTGGGATGGCTGGTTGGTCAGCCCACCTGGTGTGGGCGTGTCACTCTCAAATCAAAGAGCAAATGTTCACCATCAGGAAATAACTCATGACACTAGTGACTAATATGTCCACATTTATTGCCATAATACAACTAAATGCCTTAGCATTAAGGAAAATATTTTTTTTTGCCACAGCTAGCATTTTAGAAGCAATTAATGTTATTTTAAAATATAACTGTTTTAAGGTTTAACAAAGGTTTGGCAGTCAGGTGATTTTTTCTTATAATTGCTACTGTGTTTCAATTTTATAAGAAACATAAAAATGAATTATTTCTGGCAATATTTTTTGTCTCTTTTAAATAAAATAAGTGAATTTTATGCTGAGCCCTTGCCTGTTAGAACATTACCCTCTCTAAAACTGGCAGCAGAGTCATTTACTTCCTTTTCTTGTGGTGAAGCTGTTAGTCCTCATTTGCTAAGTAATAATGTCAGCAGGTAAAGACGCAGGCTTTCAGACTTGTGAGAAGGGTTAGCTGCTCCTCCCTCGATTGAAGAGACGCCTCTCACTGGATCTGTAACGAGAGGAAGAGTAGAAGCTTTCCTTTCCCAACGTTCCCGATTGCTGACATCTGTGGGACTCTGGGTCTGTGCACGGTTCGACTCAAGCCCTGGCTCTCGTGGGTGATTTTAGTGTCAGGCCTGGCTGATGTCAAGTCTGGGCAAGGTCTTTCTGTGGAGCCGGGAGGATAAGCCAGAGCTTTGTAGACTTTAACCTTCATGCCTATGAGCTCTGTTCAGCTTAAACTTGCTCCTTCCTGTAGGACACCTGCGCCATGCCAAGCTTCCTGCCCAGCCAACTGGCTCCCTCCACAGTGCTATTTCCATTTTTTGCTGTTCAGGATTGCAAGCAGCATTATTGCAGCGATTCTCAGAAAATGGCATGTTCTCTGAAAGCCGATCCCATCTGGCCTCTGTTTCCTGCACTTTAACCCAGACCTCACAACCCCAGCATAGCAGCCACTTTCCCCCTCAGTTTGGTTGAGGCTACAACCAGGGCCAGTTAAGATGTTAAAGGCTCTAAGACCTGAAAATATTGTCATCCCTTCCATCTTCCAACACAGATAATTTCAACAACAGCAGCAGTTATATATGTAATATGAGATATCTCACATAATATATATATATATTTACTACTAATAACAAACATGTATATATCAACTATTATGTGCCAGGAACTATTTTAAGTGTTGTATGTGGATGAACTCAGTACCCACAACAATGCTTTGAATTCTTACCATTATTATTGTGGATAATATTATTATTTATGGATGAAGAAATCAAGGCACAGAATGATTAAGCAACTTGCCCAAGGTCACACAGCTAGTAATTGAGGGAGTTGAGCATTTGAAGTCAGGAAGTAGTGCCAGCATCTGTGGGAATAACCACTATTTTATGGGAAGTAGTAGTACTAAACAGAAAAACTCAAAACATATGTATGCTGAAGCTGAATAGCTTCTTTCTTGGTTTTCTAATTACAAATTTTATATAAGGTAGTAAAACGATACTTTCTCACTTCAGTTTGGTGGCCCTGCCTTGACAGAACCCTAAGTACTGTGTGTGCCTATTGAGTCGTCCAGTCCAACTACCAGCTTGTTAGAAGCCCCTCCTCTCCTTTGATCTTCACAGGGTGGGTGCCTCACCAGCATGCAGTCATGCACAGAGGAGGCTGCTGGGTCCCTGTCCTCAGGCAGAAGGACCTTTGGATACCAAGCCTCCAAATCCAGGCCCCTCTACGGCTCTCAGTGTGACTGGTGGCAATCCACTTAACCTCCCTGTGTGAGGGATGATGAAATAAGGCTTTGATCTTTGAAGAGAAAACGGCTTTATATAAATACCAAAGACTCCACTCCACTTGGCACCTTTAGATTCATGTGGAGGCTGATGTGCCTCATAAAATTCCAGCGTCTCCTTAGTTACAAGGCCACATTCCTAGGCCTGGACTCCCAAGTTTTCAATCATAATATTGCGTCTAGTTCTGCAAAGTGCCTAAAAGCAAAAATAACCCTGAAGACTTTTTACCGAGACTTCTGTCTCAAGTGCTCCAAGCACTCTAACAACAGACATTCTGTAAAAACAAAACAAACAACCTTGTATGTTTTTAAAAACCCTGTGCATTTTCAAACTAAACTTGTGCCCCATGTGCCTGCTGGAATCCTATTTTTGTTCTTGTTGGCAGTTACTGGTAGCAGCTTAGGACAAAACATATTCTATATTTAATTTTTAAAATTTTAATTTTTTGGCAGATGAAAAGCAAGATTGCCTTTTGGCACTGTTCCAGATTCCCAAGGTGTGCTTTCCTTTTGTGGTGCCTGCAATCCAGTATGAGCATCCATTCCTAAATCATAGTTCATGTTCTATCAGTGTCAGAGAGTTAGTGTTAAATATCTTCAGGCATGGAAGACTGAAATTGACCTGGGAGAAGTTTTCAGGAATATTTGCATTTTTAAATTGCAAGTTCAGAAGAAATTCAAAATGATTGATTTTTTGGGGGGCAAGGAAGAGGTGCCACCCACTGTCCATACCCTTCACTACCATGTAGGCAAGTACACCCATGGGCAGGCACAGCAGCCACCACTGTAGAGAAGGAAAGAGGGACCTGACACCTTCCACACATGCGTGCCCGTCTAGCATGACACCACTCAGCTCCGTGAGGTAGGCAGGATCGTCACCATTTTATAGGTGGCAATTTCAAGGTTCAAAGAAATCAGGTATTTTCCCTGTGGTCACACCACTAGGAAATAGCAAAACGAAGATCTAGTCCAAAGTCCTACACTGGAAATCAGGAAAATGATACTTAGATTCACTTTACCTCTACGTGAAGCAATAGAGCCCCATCATCCCCACTTTGTTCAGTTGAGTTCAAAAAGCGGTCATGGAATGTCTCGTAGGTGCCAGGCCTTCATAATAACTGGGCACCCAAAGATGAACATGACATGACCTCTGTCCCGAGAAGCTTACTGCTTCTTGTTTAGGTACTAACATGTCTTCCCAAAGGGCAAAACTTATCGTGCAATAGCCTTAGGTGTAAGTATAATTTAATGTAATATAATGAATAATACATAACTTGTTGGGAACTTATGTTTAATGCATTATCTTACTACATTGTTTAGGAGCTCTATGACATAGAGACCCCCTATAATCTCCATTTTATAGCTAAGAAAATGATACATCTATGCTGTCCACTACGGTAGAGATGTGGCCATTTAAACTTTCTACTTAAAATTAAACTATAGATGTAGTTCTTCAGTAGTGCTAGCCACATTCCAAGTGCTCAGTAGCCACCCTTACCAAGTGGCTTCCATAGAGGACAATGCAGATATAGTAGATTTCCATCTCAGCAGAAAGTCCTATTGCACAGTGCTGCTCTGAGAAATTTGCCTTTGGAGGAATGTGAGAATGGACTTAGGTCTGAATCCAGAGTATAAGCTTTTAACCATTATGTTGTATTGCCCACTGAATAGTTAGTGAAATTTAGGAGGGGTAGGGAAAGAGATAAAAATCTCTTATTTCTCTAAGAAACAAGAGCTATTTGAGACTCTGGAATGGTAGGGAACCAGAGACGTACTGACAGTTTCCCTAGCAGGTGTTTTTGTTGGTTTGTTTGTTTTCATCTGTTTGTTTGTGGTACCTGCAAGAACTGGAAGTTTTCTTTTTCACTGCTCAGGAAATTTAGGACTTGCTGTTAGCACTTTTATGGAACCATAGGTGACTTGCTAAAAGCTGTACTAAAATTATGCCTTATTTACTTTTAAGCCTCACTTTCTATCAGAGTACCTGGTTCACAATAGGCACATAGTGAATGCTTCTTGAACTAAATTTCACAAAAGATAACTATAGTATTTTCTGCAGTCTCAAAAGAATAGTAGTGCTGAAGAATGACATCAGTGGCCTTCCTTACGATTCCTAAGGGAAAAAAAAGTAAAATAAGACTTTCTCCTGGGCCCTATGCAGGTCCTCAGCTTTGTAAAAAGAGGGCCACAGATGTGTTTATTTACCCTGTGACAGGGATATAGGAGGGAATGATCACAAGAGCTGCCTATAATATGGGCTGGATTATACAGAAAGCTATTTTCAATCTAAACTGCAGAAACTCTGCATACAGCTCCAAAGTGAGCACTGAAAAAAAAAATCGCCTCATTACTAAATTAATTCCTTGTATCATCTCCTTAGTGCAGGGAAGACAAACCTAGTCACCCTCTTTTCAACACATCCTGGTGTGTTATCCCAGATGACTTGCACTAACCCACCAAATGTTGTATGACAGCGGAAAAAAAGCCCTATTTTGGCTTCCAGCTCATCCTCCTGCTTCTTTTCATCAATGCAAATGCTCCACCACGCCCACTCATCTTCCTTTCCTTTGCTTTGTGATTTAGCTAAAGTGTTGGCTTCTGTGTCATTTAGAACAAACAAAACCTACAGAAATATGGTTTAAAAGACAGATGCGCTGATTTGGGATGGGGAGCAAATGTTGGATGCTCACTCACTGCTTCTTAAAGGCTTTAATTCACAGCGGGAATAAAAATGAGTTGTCCAACATGTAACACAAGCAGTCAGCTTTGAAAACTGATAAGAGGGGGAAAAAATGCTGGACTCATTTTGAATTTGAATTTAACTACCAGGATCCTTGTTCCTCCGTGCAGCAAAATGATGGCGACTTTCTTGGAATGATTTAAGAATTCCCTGGAGGCTTGTTGCCCAGGCCCTTTGTAGGCCCATTTCAGCAGGCCTTTTAGAGTCCTTCTAACAGTGCATGTCAGAGAAGATTCCAATTCAGAGCAGCCACAGTTTAGTGCCTGATATCAGCTTGAGCTTTTCATTCACTCTTCTTTTTTTCCCCCCACAAGGAGACATGATGTTTTACAGTGTTAACGGCTTTGAAAGGTCTTACATTTCTAGTGAACAGAGTGCTTTTGTGAAAGGGCTCTGAAAAGCATTATTCAGGTGAAAATGCATCAAAGGAATGTGAGTTAAAAAGAGAAAAGTTTGCTGATGTAGAGATTGGAGGCAGCATGTGCTGACAGGTGCAATTATAGCCAAATAGTCGAATCTTTTAAGAGAGGTCTGGTGAGATAAGACGATAGCTGTGGAATTTCATCGGAAACCTGTGCATAAGTAGGTGCTCAGGTCCAGTTGTGGATGCCATAACCAATGCAGGGGAACTGCTCTAACTGCTGGACATAATAACTTTTGCACTTTGTAAAATAAGGCAAAATGGCATGCTGTCAGCCCAACAGAACTTAATTGATACAAAAGTTGGAGAGAAGGCTTAGTCTTCTTGCCTGGGCTCCCCGTAGTCTGGAACCTCTTTTAGCCCTAGAGAGTTGTAGTCAACCCAGCTTCTAAGTCCTCCAGCCTGAAGGAAACTCAAGAAAGTGTCAACTTTTCAAAATTAATTAATCACTTCTATTAATAATGTTAAAGATCTTTCTATTTCAGTTTCCTTTGTCTACTACCAGTGCATTAGTAGAAGACACTGGGGTGGAGAACCATCTGGTGTTTCCGAGCATGCTCCACTAATGTCATAAAAGATAGTAACCTTCTTTCTGGTCTTGAAATATTAGGTGCTTCAAGCCATGGCTCAAGGAGAAGTGAGTTGCTGTATGCAGTGCTTCTGCACTTGCTCAGGAGTCTCTGCAGCAATTCTTCCTTGGGTTCTCTGCAGGGAGACAGAGCTGAGAAGTGGGCACAGACTCATGAAATACAGAGTGACCATTTCTACTTATAATGGGGCAAAGGGCACCCCCTCACATGCCATTCATGCTTCTGTTAGACCATCTTGCTTCAGGGTTTCATTCTCATTCTTTTGTTTTAATCCTCACCAGACGATATGTTTTTATTTTATTTTTTAGAGAGGAAGGGCGGGGGTGGGGAGTTTGACAGAGAAAGAGAGAGAGAGCCTGATCTGGGATCAAACCCATGATCTTTTGGTGCATGGGACAACACTCCAACCAAATAAGCCACCTTGGTGGCCAAGGCTAGGCTTTCATTCTTAATGAAACAATATAATTTAAGCTGCTAGGTTGTATGATTTTTTTCTTTCAAATTTATAATTCTTCTTTTCTTTTTCGATGTATAGTTGGATTACCTTGTCATTATAATACTATCAAGGATTCTTAAATTGGTATAGGTTTCTGATAATGGTACTTTAACTTAAAATCTAGGTGACAGCTCTTTTTCTACCACAGAGAATTAACTCCTTAATGTCTTTGGATCTCCTGTATTTCCCTTCCTCTTTTCAATTGCCAGCTTTTCACTTTCCTTTCTAACCTTTAGATTCCATCAGGACCTAGGCAGATAGAAGACTTTTTCTGCAGCAGCCTTCCCCAAATGTTTAACAAGCTCAACAGTAAATCCAGTATTGCACCAAGAATTTACCAGCACAGTAGCCATGACCTTCCCTATTCTCACATTATGAAGCACTCAGCACTGAGTCCGACCGATAGCAAGCACTTAATATTTGTTAGCCACAAAAGTTGTTTTTGTTTCTGTTCACCTTGCTTACTTATACCATGACCCAATGTCATCTTCAGTATTTCCCTAGTGTTTGACATCTTGTCTAATTTTGGAATTATTGTTGTCACATTTTTTGCCTGAATCAGTGGGGTGCTTTAGTATTTACATCATAGGCTACAGTGGGGGTATTCAGATTTATCCATGGTGGGCCACTTGATCCTAATTCCAGCAGGGGTGCAGAGTGCATGACCTTTTAAAAAAACTGATCAAACGAGTGAGTCTGTAGGGTCCACTCCTAGTATGGAAGTATTAGATTTGCAACAGAATTGAATGCAGATGGAGGAAAAATTAGCTACCTAGTGACATTTCTATCACCTCCTTTCATCTTTCTTCAGTATTAATGATATGGTTCCAGTGGAATTAAACTTGAGCTGCTCAAAATTGCATAATCACATTCAGCTTCAGCTTCAAGTACTAGTTGCTTAAACAAGGCTAGCAGAGCTCCTAGCATCATTAGTTGTGAACTGGGTCTCCATTGTAGCTGTATTGTATCATCACCCACAGAGCTTTTTGAAAAATACAGATGCCCAGGTCTATCCCAAAAAGTCAGACTGAATTGGCGTTAGGTAGAACCCACCCACTGATATTTTTAAAAAGGCTCCTCAAGTAATATGGAGGGTTGAAGACCACTGAATGGCCATGAAAGAGACTTCGGACATACTGACTACATTTTACTTTGCTAACTAACTTGGTTGAACTCTCTTCCTCACAACCTAAGGCCCACCAAAAATACATGCTAAAACATTAGAGCAGTACAAGTGAAAATAATAGATAAATCTGATTTCAAACCTTGTCTCTATCTCTTATTAACAGAGGGGCCTTGGAAAGGATGCTTAAATTTACTGACTGTTAGCTTCCCATTTGTCAGCTGGGAATAGTAAGAATTCTTTGTAAGCAAAGATTAAAATAATGATGTGATATGAAAACATTTAGTACAGTACCCTGCACACAATAACAGTGCAGTATATGTTAGCTTTTTTAAAAATTGCTGTCTTTAATTTCTTCATGTGTACAATGAGGAGCTTGGATATCTTTTAAGTTCCCCTAATCACTGAGTCTCATTCTTTGCCTTAAGCATTATGATTGGGAACAAAAACAACAACAGCAGCACATATCATCCTTTACAAATTCAGTTTATGTGCAAGAAGGAAGCTATTAGCACACAGTTGACAGGGAATGAATTTGGAGTTTCTTTTAGTATCACGTTCACGTATCTCATTTGGCCACTCTTTCAACTTGATGTGTCTGTGAAGTGGCTGGCCGATGTTGGGGAAGTGGTATTAGTTGTAGGACAAGATTTTTTGATTGAGTAATGCCATCTGTTTTATGGTGGCATCTGTCTTGTGCCTTTGACCACCATTCACTTGCTTCAACCACATGACCATCCAACCTACTTTATACTTGTAATAATGATGGTAGCACCTGGCATTTATATTATAGCACCTGTTTGATGTGATACACTTCAGAGAAGCCAGGTAAAATCAGGAAACATCTTTCAATTACTGCCTGGCTAATTGGTTTTTGTAAAGAAAAAATATTGCTGCCTCTTGATCCATTCCCAGAGAGTCATAGGGTACATCATTCCAAGAGAGCTTGGTGTCAGGGAACAGTTTGTGATTCATGGAAATGACTCAGTAAGTCATCTGCCTCGCTAAATTGTGACACGTACTGCCTTTGCCTGTCATCTGGCCCAAATGGAAACTCAGGCAGATGAGCGAGGCTCTAAGCTTGTGTTGTTATCTAGTTCTGGCTAACCAAAGCAGAAGACTAGGAGGGTCAAGGGATTGCTTGTGTTGTAGGCAGATAACTTGTCTGTGGGAAAGGCTGCTTGGATAATGATGCAATCTTCTGCTGTTTCCTGGTGGCTAGCAATGGATAACATGAAATGCATTTTAACTGAAGGGTTAAGAGCAAGAGTTTAGGAATCATGAAAAGCTGGAGTCAAATTTTTTATCACTATCTATAGCAAGAGTCAGAAAATTTTTCTATATAGAGCCAGCTAGGAAATATCTTAGGCTTTGTGGGCCATATGATCTCACTTACAACTACTCAACTCTGCTGTTATAGTCAAAAGAGGCCCCAGACAATACAGAAATGAATGGGTATGGCTGTGTTCTAACAGAACTTTATTTACAAAAACAGGCAGTGGGCCAGATTCAGTCTGTGGTTGTAGTTTGCTCACCCCTGATATACAGGATCTTGTACTAGTAAGTTACTTTAATCCTATAAGTGTCTTTTGAGGATTAAAAAGAGATAATGTATGTGATAAAACACTTATCATGTGCTTGGTATAAAGTAAGCACTTGAAAATAGTAGTTGCTATTATTTTATTAAAATGTTACATATCATAATTTAAGATGCCACTGATTATAAGGTACATCTGTATTTCAGAGTTGTTAAAATGTGATGAAAAGTCTTAGAATTGATTAAATCAACAATAATTAGAGTAACAAGTTTACATTAAGGATTTTAAGTCTTGTTCTACCAGTGGTAGTTTAAAACTTCTAGTGTAACATTTCTTTGTGATGTTTTTCTTGTCAGAGACACGTGTCACGAGCTCCTGGGACATGTTCCACTGCTTGCAGATCCTAAATTTGCTCAGTTTTCCCAGGAAATAGGCCTGGCATCTCTGGGAGCATCAGATGAAGACGTGCAGAAACTAGCCACGGTCAGTTTATTTTCAGCTTAAAAAACTGTTCTTCTTATGTCCATTTGTAAGGCAGAGAAAACTCTAGCCTCATCAATTATGAATTTTAAGGCAGACATTCTGGATACGGCATGGTGACTTTATCTTTTCCCATGTTGTGTTTTTTTGAAGAGTGTATTTTTGGCTTGTTAACCATCCAAATACTAGTATTTTATTCTTCTCATTCAGGGGTCGGCTAAATAGTATGTATTGTAGCCTTACAGCTCATGAGGTATTCATCACAACTACTCAGCTCAGTGACTATGATGCAAAAGCAGCCACAGATGATATGTAAATGAATGAATATGGCTGTGGTCTAATAAAACTTTATTTACAAAAAGCTGGTGGTGGGCCAGATTTGGCCTGATGCTATAGTTTGCTGACTCATTTTAGTTCAGTGTTAATTTCCTAGAAATATTAATAATAGTAAAAGGCATACATTTATTATTGTGTTTGGGATTACGGCTTTGACTAATTGCTATGGTTGTGGTCAGACCCAGTTTGAGTCAGCAATTAGAAGCTCAGGCTAAACAATTATGATATGTACAAAACCAGAAAAACATTTAATAGATGCAATGGTCTCAGAGAGGTTCTTCTCAAAATATGCAATATGAGAGTAAAGGTATAATATTGACAGCTACCTTTAAGATGCTGAAGAGCCAGATCTGTCAAATTCATGTGACTTATCTTAGCCTATTTTTAAGGAGCCGAGGGTAAGAAAGAGTTGGTTTAACGAACTCCCTTACCTACGAGGGCTAGTCAGGTAGCCTAAATGAGCAAATCTACTTGAGGAAGAAAAAATGGGATCTCAAGTTGTATTTGACAGATACACATTGATGTCATAGTAGGTATGCAAGAATATTCTTTGCTGCCACTATTAAGTTTTTTCTTATATTTCCAAAGACATATAGCCTTTCAGCATATCTCTTACCTCCTACTTTTGATAGAGATATGGGAACTGGCAAATATTTCCCTACCGAAAGAGGAAGAGCAGTGAAAAGCCACGAGGTTGGGGTAGCACGGCCCTGAGTTGGGGCTGGTGGGGCCTGCAGTGGCTCTGGGAGAGCATCAGTCTTCTTCGTCAGAGGGCTGGTCCTTGCTTCCCGCTCACGGCTGCCAGACAAAGATGCAGGCCTCTGTGTGGCCAGACCTCTGACTTTTTGAGAGACTGGCCTTCTAGATTTCCAGATAGAATTGAATGACTTTTAAAGTTTTGGCTCATAAAAAAATCTACCATTTTGAGCTGGGGAAAATATATTTGTAGACAGAATCAGGTTCTTGACTTATCAATTTCTTACCTTTGTCCCAGGGAGTATATCTCATCTATATTTACCATCTATTTTACTGCATAACAAATAATCTCACAACTTAGTGGATTCAAACAATGAACATTTATTACCTCATCTTTTGACTTGCTCATATTCTTTTAGAAGCTCACTCCAGCCCACACTTAAAGGGCGGGGGGGGGGGGGCGGTGATCAGGCTTCACTTTTTGGGGAAAAGGACTGTCAAAGTGTTTGTGGATGTATTTTAAAACTATCCATCACACATGAGTGCTGTAATTTAATTCTCAAACCTTGGATTTGGGCTTAAATTCCACATTTTGGAACATTTTCCATGCCTTTTAAATTTCCCTTGAAATATTCTGGTTTCAGCCTTTGACCCCAACAGCTCATACTTTTGATTAGGGATGAATGTATTGCTTACTTGTCTGACTCTAAACAGCCACACCCTGGGATTTAACTCTGCCAGGTTGCGTGTGTGTCCAAAGAGAGGAGGAGTAGGAGGAGGAGGAGGAGGAAGGTAAGACGATGAATGTGAATGAAGGTGGAGTCTAGTGAGTGAGTGATCTCGCTCTCTTCTTAAAAGAAGAGACAAGAAAGGAGTTTTATTGTCCCTTATTTTTACACTCCATCAAATGATGAATTAATTCTGTCATTCAAACTAACATGTACAAAGAACATATGTTCCCCACATTTCAGACATTTATAGCCTACATAGATAAAACCAAGATTTTTCAGAGAAGAGAAAGTTTGTAAGGAGTGTTGAAAGATGACAAAAAGTCAGCCAAGCAGTAGAGAGGGAAAGGGGGAAAAGAAAGGTTTCAGCTGAAATAAGAAGTCTCTTTGGTTTGGGGCTCAGCAGGGAAGGTCTGCTCACCAGTGTTAAGGGCGGTGCTGAAGCCCAGGGTTGCCTTTTGTATTCATTTTCTGTTGCTACCGATCATGCATGACTTAAAACTATACAAATTTGTCATCTTACAATTTCATAAGGTTAGAAGTTCAATACCATTCTCATCGGACTAAAATTAAGGTGTTGGCAGGGCTGTGTTCCTTTTGGAGACTCCAGGGGAGGATCCATTTTCTTGCCCACATTCCTTGGCTCATGGCTCTTGCCTTCCGTTTTCCAAGTAGCAACGTTGAATCTTTCTGACTTTTCTTCCGTTTTCACATCTCTCTCTCACTGACTATAGCTGGGAAAGGTCTTCTACTTCTAAAGACTGATGAGACACATTAGGTCCACCTGGATAATTCACGATCATCTTCCCTTAATCATATCTACAAGGGCAATGTATTCACTGGGTCTGGGGATTGGGGTATGAACACCTTTGGGATGTCATTATTTTACATTTCTTTTTTCATATTTATGAGAAAAATCAAATACATGCACTTTGAAAACTATTTTATTAGGGTCAACAAATCTGTAGGATGATCAAGTTTTCTTCTGGAGCTCACTTGCCTTAGCATGATTCTAGTATCCCTGGCTGTGGAGTGCCATAGTTCCAACAGCTAAAACCACTTCTGTCTATTAGAGAACATTAGGTCATTAATCACATTTCTCTCTCTCTCTCTCTCTCTCTCTCCCTCTCTCCCTCTCTCCCTCCCTCCTTCCCTCTCCCCCTCCCTCTCTCCCTCTCTCTTCATTGTCCTTTCTTTGGAATGTGCCTGCTTTTCTGAAAAAACCAGTTCAAGTCAACAGATATTCTTTAAGTGGCTAAAGAACCTTAAGTTCCAGGAAGTAGGGATATGAAAAGTCTAAAAGTTAGTACTTGCTTCAAGGAGCTCACACTCTATCTAGTCCACAAAAATACGGAACACCCAAAGTCAGTGTCCACCTTTATTGAGATACAGAAGGAGCTTTGTAGGAGACATAGATTTAAGGTAAATCTATGTGTGTGTGTATGAGCTCTGAGTTCACGGTTGGAGTCGGGGATTCAGTGTGGGAACAGGGCCAGCAGAGACGTTCCTCTCTATATGGGCAGTGACTGGGGACAGGTTAGGGAGGATTGAGAGTCTTCCAAGGGAGCCAGCATGCCTGGAATCTTGCAGTTTAAAACAAAAACAAAAACAGAATGTAAACTTGCAAAAGTCTTTTACCTGGAAGATTTGAGTCCCTTCTAAATGCAGCAGTGATTTGGGGCAGAGGAGTGGAGGCTCACCATGGTTTTGCCTGACCTTGTTTTTCTTTTCCTGGTATTGTCTGAGCCCCACCCCAACTCTCTTTGATTTTCTCTCTCACAAGCCTTACAGTTCCAGTTCTTTCCAACTTTGTAGATTGCCTACTTACTTTGAACAGTGTTTTGCAGACCAAAGAGAAATTTGGAAAGCTTTTACAGTGTGATGTGGAAGATAAGAGGAGGCTAGGATGATTTTTCCTGAAATGACACTAAAATTTTCTTTGACTTTTAGAATACATCTCATTCCTCAGTGAAAACCAAAGTGAATGGAAAACTGCTGAAAAATGGTCTTGAAAGAAAATAGTTAGATTTCAGCCAGGCAATTTCAAAGTAAACCCTGGAATAAATAACCTATTAGCTGTCATGCATATTAATGACCCTCGAGCCATATGCTGAAGCTAGAAGCCCGATTTAATGACCCAGTTGCAGAGACTAAGAGAGTAGAGCTAAGGTCTCACTAGAAGGGTAAAAAGTCCAATGATGGGGGACAGTGGTGGTTAGCAAGTCTTCTTAGCTGTCCAGATGAGAAACGAAGGTATTGTTAGCTGACTTCCTCAAAGTTGTTCCCATTAAGTCCCCTGAAGAAGTCCTAGAATAAAATGAGATGAGATGTACCTAAGGAGAAAAATCCATAGAGAGGACAAATGGAAAACCACAAAAATTGCTTTATATAGACCAGTGAGACAGGCCATATTATTCTTTTACTCTAGGTGAGATTTATATTATTAATGACTCTGTTTACATAGTGCCTGCTTTTCCTTGTTTAGTGAATTTAAGCACTGATAAAAAAGAGAGTCATGCCTTGTGAAAGCAGATGCTTAATAACTTTCTGTGAGGCACTGTCAACAAATCTAAGGAAGAAAACAACCTCCACTAGGACTAATGGGCACCGCCAAACTCTGTCTTGTCCCAGCTGCTTTTGAACTTCTGGGTCTGATTTTAGAGGGACCAGGCTATTGCTTGTAGCTACCACCTCCCCTTGCTGTATTTCTGCCTGATATTTATTTTGACATTTTAATAATGCTCAGTTTTGAGAAGGCAGCTATCTTTGCTGTTTTATGGGGGCAATGATTTCTACGCCCTGAGAACCATTTAAATGAAACTCTTTTGTATCTGAAGAAATTGATGATGCTGCTTGGTAAATGTATTTCAAATGAACTGTTATACATGTAAATAATTTGGCCTCTGGTGGGTAATGAATAAGACTACGGGTTTGGGCAGCTGCACTCTTTTCATCGTCATCATAGCAGCCCAGGGTCTGTGTGTGACAGATATGCAAAAATATTTCCAATAAGGGCTGCTTAGAGTGTGCTATAATTCTGAGACCAGCCGTGTCCCCCTGTAGTGCTAGCTTAAGTGGATTTAATAGATTAGTGTCTTCTTTAAAGGTTGTTAAACATAAATGCCTTCCGGGACCGGATGGGTAGCCAACATGTGTGAAACAGCCTGCTATAAGATAATAAGGAGTATTGGAGCCTGTGGAGAACTGGAGAATATATATTACACCGAAAGGCCTTCCAATTCAAAAATTAAAACAAAACAAAAAGCTCTTTGGCTGCAAGTGATGTCTGCGAGCTGAAACAGAACTCTAGGCTCTCCGAGGCCAGCCCTCACATCAATGGTTAGATTATACACTAGACTATACCATCAGCCTACCCTAGATTCACCTTCATATCACATTGAACAATCTCAGTGGCTGTTTGCTGGACAACTGGCTATTCTTTCCTAAGAAAAGATAGCTATTACAGTGTTCACCAGAAGTAAGTATCTCATTGTCATGGAGAGGTGACTGATTTTGAATTATAATTTTAAACAGTTACAAGCATGATTGTAATACATGTGTGCTGGGCATGTGTCAAAGATTTATTTAGCTCATTAATGAGAGAACAGCAGGATGGCAAATCCGGTTCGAAGAAGAGTTCGGGGGACTGAGACTATCTAGTCACTGAAAGAAAGAATCCTGGAATAAGGCACAGGTTGGTTTCTGTTTCACAGGGCAAGAATCTGTAGTCTGGAAGTTATCTTTTCGACCAGGAAGACATCATTTACATGTCTAGGAAATAAACATAACGAGCAACTTAATCTTCACAAAGTAATATCTAACTCACAACATGTGGGTCCTAATCAATAGGAAGTCAGATAAAGGTTATGTAGCTCCTAGATCAGTGCTTCGCTTTTCTTTTTCTTTTTTGGAGGAACTTGTTCTTTATTTTGAAAAGACATTTGTCAATTTTCAGTATCAAAACAGTTGCACTATTGTTTTTTCTTTCTCTCAGTCGGTCCCCAAAGAGACCATACCAAAGGAGAGTACAATTTAAGCCAGTAAGCTGCAGGATGCAAGCCTAGCAGACCTCACAGAAACCTCACCAGGACGGGGGTACTGCATAAGGAAAGAAACTTAAAGGGCAGCACGCTGCCAGCCCAGGCTGTAGAGAGCTTTCACAGCCAGATGGGGTGGCCAGTACGCCCCAACCCCAAAGAAGCAAAGTTTCAAAATAATATAAAATTTAAAAACACTTTTGTACATAAACTATTCAAAATTTCTCCAGCACTAACTGATACAAAGCACGATGAGATGGCACCTGTAGACACAGCAGCTTCAGACCCAGAAAAGGGTGATGAGATGATTTTATGTGGCTAAGTCAGTGACAAAAACATAATTGTCTTTCTTTCAAGGAGGCAAATAACTGGTCACTTCAACATAAGAGGGACACGATCCATTTTGTGAACCATTGAAAAGGGGGTAGAGATGAGACAAGGATTTGGTCTCAGAGAGCTATCACCATCCTTTAAACTGGCAGGCTGGCCTTAGGCGGGGTCAGGGTCAGTGGGAGGAGTGGTGGCAGGGCAGGACTGGGGTGCTCTACGTCTCATTCAGTTGAAGCAGGGTCTGGTGTAGCATGCTTTGTGTACAGAGGTGTTCCTCTTTGGTGCATTTCAGTTTATCTTCCAAGTCATCAGTTGTCTTTTCTAGCTTGGCTACCGATCTCTCAGCAAACTCAGCAAACTCAGCTACCGATCTCAGCCTCCTTGATTTTATCAGTAAGAATCTTTATCTTTTCCTCACATTTGTCTTCTTTTTGAGAGTACTTTTCTTCCGTAGCACTAAGACACTTCAGGGTCGGGTCCATCAGTCTGATCTGCTCATCCATCTCTTGGCAACGGGACTCTGCCAGCTCAGTTTGTTCCTCTGTGTGTTCCAAATCTCCCTCAATAATCATCAACTTTTGAGCTAGCTCTTCCTACTTCCTTATGTCTCTTCTGCAATGTCCTTAGCTTCTTTGAGTTGGATTTCCTGGAGTTCCACCTTTTATTCATCTTTTAAAACTTGGTTTTCAGTAACCTTCATACCCCTCTCACTTTCATCAACAGCTTTCTCAGTTTCCTTCAGCTTTCGCAGGGCAGTGGCCAGGTGCTCCTGAGTACAATCTAGCTCCTCTTCAACCAGCTGGATCCTATGATTCAAGGAGGAGGCCACCTCGGCCTCAGCCTGTTCCCAGACCTGCCTTTCTCCCTCCACTTCTTGTTGGAGGTGCTCAGCCCTCTCCTCTGCATCTCTGGCCTGTTGATGCAGATCTTGGATCTGGATGTCACCGCCTCGATGGTGGTGATCCCGGCTGTGGTGCCCACCCAGCTTCTGCTTGGCTTCCTGCCCCTCCGCTGGGCACTGCAGCCATTTCTCCCTAGAGATCAGTGTTTTTTAAACTGTCATACAAAATAACCTAGAGATCTTGTGAAAATGCAGATTCTGGTCACGTAGGTCTGGAATGGGGCCGGAGATATTTTGGCATTTCTGACAAGATCCCAGGTTGATGCTGATGCCGCCGGTTCAAGAGAAGCAGGTGGCCTGTGAGACAGGTGGGCCTGTTAGACAATGCTTGAGAGTGTCTTTGAAAAGGCACATGGTAATCTTTTAGACTTATTTTCATATTTGATACTTTTTCAAAAAACTGGATCAATATTGTGTGGTGAGAGATGAGTTTATTTAGGTGAGTGCCATGTCACTGGTTTTGTTTTGTGTGTCTGCTCTCACACTCCTGAGGCTGCCACCTGCTATTTTGCCATATGTTTTATATTATTGAATTTTACAGGAATGCATGAACAGAAACTTGCTGATAAGGTACAATTAGGAACTAGCCATAGAAAAATATTGATTTCTCTTCTCCCAAGTGTTAGGAAATGTAAAGGGGATCCTTTCACCAGGCGGTAAATCCCATCCTATTGATGCAGAGGGCTCCGATTCAGTCTATTCATTTTTCACGTAGTAAAGGCATTTATTTGAACAGGCAGAACTGTGCATCACTTCCAGGAGAAAGCAATCAGTATGAATGCATCACAGATGTTTCCCAAGCAGAATAAATCGACCTCTGGCCCAGAATACTGAGAGTTTTAGGTCATCCATTCAGTTCTCTCGACCCTGACACGTGTTTCCCTTCACTTTCTGATGGAAGGGGTTCTGCCTGCCACTGGGTCTTCTTCCTAAGGCTGGTGAGAGAAGTGTCTTGGCCAAGGGTAGTGAAGGAATAAGCAAACTTTTCTGAATGTGTTCCCAGAACCCTAGTCACATGAGGTGACATGATGAGTTCTGCACGAGGAGGGATCCATGGGCAAATACATGCAGGAAACTCTGGGTTAAGTACAGTGAGCAGCTTTGTTTTCAAAGTGGAGGACTTTTCAGAGCCTTTGATTAGGTAAGGTGCAGAGTAAATCTCCACAAGTGATAAAAAATTATTTTTCCAAATTGGCCATGCTTTCTCCATTTTAAGATGCCATTGGTTGTAAAACACCCCCTTAACTGAATTTTTTAAAAGGGGGAATTAGCAAAATTTCCTTGCATTGTTTGTAAGATGAAGTTCCATTTTGTTAATGTTAAAAATGGAAAAAAGTGAACTTGAGAATGAAGAAATGACATTGTGTGGTCACAGAAGTCTATTTCTATGGAATGTGTATTAGCACCTGGGCTATTGGTATTCCAAAGAGCACAGTTTAGGACATACAAGTCTAGAATATTTTTTTGAAAGGGATGAATTCATTGTGAGTAGAGATCTAATCACTAGCTATTTTTTTTGCAGGAATGAAATGTCATAAAATTAATAACAAGATTCTGTTTATACTTTATCAAAACAAATAATTTATTTGTTCCAAGTTAAAGAGTTTGCATTGATCGAGGGTTTTGAAGGCCATGAATCAAGTATGTTTGGATTTTCAGGTATAACCAGTACTTTCCCATGCTGAGAGTGGTAATAAAATGTACATTCCATCTTAATACACTACTTGAACTCATATGAGAAGTGTAATCGAAAGGTAAGCTAGTTTATGAATTGGCAATTAATGTCTTTCTGTCTGCGAAAGGTATGAGGTTGTTTGCAGGTCTCTCATATCTTCACCCAGCTGGCTGGGGTTGGGAACTTTTGGATGGTTTTAAAAGAAAACTCTAGTTCTCTCTGAAGATGGATGACATTAAAAGTACATTTTAGTGTCTCTACAGAAAGCTTGAATTAATAAACCTCAGGCTAATTTAGTCTGTGCAGCACCTTTGAAGTACAGCTGTTTGGATCATCTGATACAAAGCTGACAAAAAGCCGAAATGAAAGGAGTGCACTTTTATATATTTTTAATTGAGATATTTGGGTAGATGATGAGTCTGTGTGTTTTTTCTGAGAGTAATTTAGCTAAAAGTCAATAATATCTATTTCAACTCATTATTTTAACTCTTATGTTTTCCATGAATATAGAAAACTAGTAATTCTTGGCAAAGAGCACTATATTTCTTAAGCTGCATGGAGCTCATTCCATCCTTTTTCATTGTTTTCACCATTACCTTTCCTTGGTCTTTTTCCCCTGGGGTGCTTCAAGGTCAGACCTACTTCTGACTGTGGCTCTTTTCTGAGAGTTTTGGTATAGAAGCTAATGCTATTTTGCTCGGTTTGTGTATGTTTCATGTATGATGTTCATCGCTGCCATTATGAGGTGCTTGGCACCTATTCATATCATGATGGGAACAGAACACCACCATTGTCTGGAAATAAAAAGTGAGCTTTCGCTCTGGCCACATAGCTAATGTGGTTAGAGCATCGTCCCTGTATGTCAAGGTTGTGGGTTCTATCTCCAGTCAGGGCCCATACAAGAATCAACCAATGACTGCATAAATAAATGAAATGACAAATCAATGTTTCTCTCTCTCTCTCTCTCATTTCTTCTCTCTGTCTAAAATCAATCAGTATTTTTTTAAAGAAAGTACTAGATTGCCTACTATGGTTAGAAACATTTGCAATCTGAAATAGTTGTATATATTTTGCAGCTCAGATCTTTCATCATCATTTATAACTATGTCCCAGAGGCTTCTGAGAGCCATTATATAACTGCAGATGGAAAAAAAAAAAAACACCAAAACCTACTTTAGATATTTGGAAACTCATAAAAATGGAGCTCTTTGGTAACTGTTCATTCCCTTTGTGTGCTGAGTGAGCTCTGTGCCCACTTAATTTTACCCGTGTGGATGCCACAGCTCAGCAGTTGGGTGTCTCTCAGCACTCGATGCAGCTGCTCTTCAGGATCTTGGGTGGGCAGTGTGCGCAGCGGTGTGATGTGGGCAGGGTTTGAACCTGAAGCCAGCCCCATAGGGCCAGAGTGCCAGCTTTTTTACCCCCAGCCTTATTGAGATACAATTGACATGTAGCAGTGTGTAAGTTTAAGGTGTACAGCTTGATATAATACACTTATATATGGCAAAATGATTGGTTAGCTCATATCTGCATCACACCACGTAATTACCATTTCTTTTGTGTGTGTGTGCTGAGACATTTAAGATCTACTCTCAGCAACTTTTACGTATGTAAAATGATATTATTAACTATAATTGTCATGCTGTGGATTAGATCTCCAGAATGTATTCATCTTATAACTGGAGGGTTGTGCACTTTGACCAATTCTTTGTCCCCACCCCCACGCCCACCCTCTAGTCCTTGGTAACCACTGTTCTAGTCTTCACTTTTGTGAGTTTAGCACTCTAGATCCTACATATCAGTAATATCATGCAGTACTTGTTTTTCTCTGTCTGACTTATTTCACTTAGCATAATGCTCTCCAGGTCCATTTGTGTTACTACAACTGTCAGAATTTTCTTCTTTCTCATGACTGGATAATGTCTGAATAATGTTCCAATGGGGGAAAAAGTGTATATATACACTATATGTGTGTATATATACACATATACATAATATATGTGTATATATGTGTATACATATATCTTTATTCATCGATGGATGCTTAGCTTGTTTCCATATCTTGGCTATTTGAATAAAGGTTCAATAAACGAGGGAGTGCAGCTCTCTCTTAGAGATCCTGTTTTCATTTTCTCTAGATGTATACTCAGAAGTGGAATTGCTGGGCCATACGGTAGTTCTATTTTCTTTTTTTTTTTTTGAGAAATCTTCATTTTGTTTCCACAGTGGCCACACCAATTTACATTCTTACCAACAGTGCAAAAGAGTTCCCTCCTCTCCATTTCCTGGTCCATATTTGTTATCTCTTGTTGTTTTGATGGTAAAAGTTCCAGCTTTCTGAAACTTTAAAAGTTGCCTCCTAACCTTGTACTCAGGGGCAGGTCAAACCATCTCCTTGTGCCTCCAGTGTCTTCTTAACACAGTGACGCTCTCCTAGCCAGTGCTGCCTGGGGAGCACGTGGGCTGGCTGCCCCAGTGACTTTCGCCTTTACCTACGTCACACCCAGGCACCGGTACCCAAGACATTCTAACTGCCCCCAAAGAGCTGTATTATGATTTAAAGAATTTTAAAGTTGTTTCAAGACCTGGAGTTCTCTAGGTCTTCACCCAAAGCTAACGTCTTCCTGTGGCTTGAAAGCCCTGACGCGGAGCCCTTCTTACTTTTTCTCCTCCAAGTGAGCCACAGTGCATTCATCAAGCACAGAGGACTCTGTAGTCATTTAATTTCCACAAAGATGTACAAAAGGAGCTTTCTGGTTTAATGATAATGGGGTAGGCTCTCCAAATCTCAGATTTGTATTAACAGAAATATCTGTGGTGTAATTCCATTTGTAGCAAACGCAGACAGAGGATGGTTGGGAGGGTTTTTTTTTTTTTAATGAGGTAGAATAGCAGAGATAATATTATATCAAACTATAGGAATTTAATTACCCCATTCCACAAATGTCATTTTCATATAAAGGAGTCAAAAGGATTTCCACAGCTATTCTCCTGAAGGGCGACAGAAACACCCAGAGTGCGTTTAGTGGATGTAGAATGTGGTACTGTCGTGGGAGCCCTCACAGTGAATGGCAGCTCAAAGGAAAGGCAGCAGGAGGTTGAACGCACGGCGATTAAAAATCTCTTTGCTCCCTTCTTAGAAATATTGTAAGTTGCTTACAGTTTTATATGCTTGTCACAGTAGCGATGGGCATTTCTAGGATATTTCTGATGGGTGGATTTCATACTGGGGAAAGGTTTCCCAGAAAATGAAATGCTGTCACTTGAGGACTTAAATCCAAAGTAGGTGTGAGTAACAGGGCTGGGAGGGTTGGGGGAAGTAAATCACCCGGGGGCATCATCATTCTTTCCAGGGTCTGCAAGTCTGTCTCTGTAGGGTCCATAAAAAAAATCACTTGCTGAGCATGAGAGGTGAGGGCTGATGTAGGGGGATTTGGGGGCTCCCTTACTGAAAAGTCTTCACAAAAACCTTTGTGTCTCTTCCTTATTACAAAAGTGACACATATTCACTGTAGAAAAATTTTTTTTAAAAAAATAGATGCAGTAAGGAAAAGAATATAAAGATCATTTGCAACATCATGGCAGTGATAATACTGTTAACATTTGGTATATAGCCTTCTAATTTTCCTGAAAAGTCATTTTGCCGAGTCAAGTAAGAACTAAGTAAAAGGGAACCCTGGCTTGGGGAAAAGGAGCAACGGGTTGTTCATCCACTTATCAAAGCCTTAGGCTGTCAGGGGAGGCTTTGTCTTGTACATCAGTAGGAGAAAGCACAAACTGGAAGTACTCTAGAAATATGGGGTTTATGATTTCTTGCTCATATAAATTCTGGAGCGTTTTAGTGAACATCTTATGTGGCTAATGAGTTTAGTTTGCTTTTTCTTTTTATTTTGAGAAGTTAGCCAGCACAACTCTTTTTTTTTAAATTAGAAATTTGTTTCCGTACATATTTTAATTGTCAGCCTTTAGGTGCTGCATTAGTCTTGTCCCCATTAGTGAGCACTGCTTTTATCTAATCAATGGTCACCCTCCTGTTCTCTTTTTGAGTAAGGTCATAAGCATCTTTCCTCAGAACACTTGACCTCAGATAATCATGCTTGCAGGGAGTAAAGGGGAAAGCTGGAATGAGATAGAGTGAACCCTACTGTATAGGAAACTATTGGTTTTCCATGAGCATGTGCATCTTAGGGACCTGCTTGTGAGGCTGTAGTGTGGTGGGTAATTCAGAGTGCAGGCTTTATGGTCAAATGACCTGGGTTCGCATCTAGGCTCCATCACTTACTGGCTGTGTAACCTTGGATAAGTTAATTAACCTCTCTGTGCCCTAGTTTTTTATCTTCAAAACAAGAGCAACAATACTCTCAAGTCTTGTAGAACTGTTGAGGATCACTGAGATGATGCATTGTAAAGCTGCTTAGCACTGGGCTAAGTGTCCGATGAATGCTGGCTGGTGTATTTGACATGACTGTACTCTCAGATACCTAGGTGGCCACATCGTAAGACTCAAGGACAGGAAAGGCCCCTGTAGAGAATTTCTGTCTTCTGTGTGACCTTGGGTAGTTCTCTAACTTTCAGCAACTCAGGTTGTCTCTTCTGAAATGCAGGCTATGAAGTTTATATTACAAAGAGGTTTTAGATGGAGACAGCATACCACCTTGCAATATGAAGTGTTTTAACCATAAATAACAGAGGGAAGGCCTCCTCTAAAAGATGTCAAGCTTCTCCCTGGAGGTGGAGGAGGCCTCCCCTGAGTTAATTAGCTCACCTCCCTTCAGTGAACACAGAAAAAGGTAAGTGGCAGGAAACAGCTTGGGAAAACAAATGAATAAATATCGTTTGTGCCAGTGAGAGCACATGAAATATGAAACCCTGGCTAAACTCTTCAAGCAGATTAGGAGTGATGCTGTTCATTGATACGTGCAATCCTCCCTTAATAACTAAAGAAAGCAAGAAATTTGGGGTTTCAAATCTTGGCTGCTTCTCTTTATGAGTTCAAGTTGCTGAGAATTCAAGCCAGGTGTTTGCAGTTTGGCCGTAAGACGGCTGCATTAACATAACAGTATGCAAAGAAGCTGTTGGAAGACTTCCAAAAGATGTTGCTTGCTCTAGTTTCGATGCGTTTTTGGATGTGTCTCCATGTTGGTCACAGGAGTCCTATGCTGGTGTCTAATTAGCAAGGTTTGAAAGTTCTCTGTGATGAAACAAGGAAAGATACCTTTAAATGGCATACTTTAGATACATTTAAATGTTTAGCTTTCACAAAAACTTTTTTTTGGATGTTCACCTCAAATATAACTAAGAAGCCTTAGTTCTCCCCAGGTGAAAGTCAAGGCTATAATCAGCAAGAAAAGGAGCACTGGATTCTGCTTCTTTGCCACAGTGATCCAGCAAATGCATGACCTTGCTGGATTCCTACTGAATATCGTTTCCACAAGTCTGATAGAGTCAATTATGGCCCATGCATTCACTGATTCTGTAATATTTACTGAACCTCTATTATGTCTCAGGCACTGGTCACTACACTATGAAGCGGGTAGACATGGTCCTGCTTCTTGGGGACTTAGAGTCTGGTGAAAGATACTAATAAGTAAATGGGGATTTAAATATAACTTGATAAGTGCAAAGACAGGGGGAGGAGGGTGATTACAAGGTCAAATCCAGGGAATGGGATGAATGATCAAAGGTGGTTTCCTGGAGGAAGACTCAGTAGTCGAGTTGGTAATTTTTAATTTGCTGTTATATATGCTTACTGATAGAGCAGATGTTAATACTTTGGGGAAATTTTGCATCCCAATGAATTGTCTGCGTATCTGAAAGCTCCCTAGATTGGGTTGCAGGAGCTGTTGAGCTGTAAATAAGCCCATAATCTCCCACCCGGGAGGGATTTCTGTGTAGAATCGGAGCCCCGAGATGGGTTGAGTCAGCCATGAAGGTAACTATGGGCTTAATCACCTCAGAGCAGGGAACATCCTCCTAAGTTACAGTTCTTATACTGAATTAGCATTTGAGTCTCACTATGGCACTTCAGATGGGCAGGACTCAGGTTATTGTCCCCTAACACAGTCCCTGGTATCTGTAGGGTGCTGTATACACAGTTGGTGCTCAATAAAAAATTTGGCAAGGAAGGGAATCCTCATTTCATAAGTGAATCAAGGGAGGCTTGGATAAGTGAAAAGACTTGCCCAAGACCCTACAGTAAAATAATGACGGAGACTGAGCTGTTAGATTTTCTAAGTCCCGATCTGCTGCACCAAACCACTTCTTAGGAGTTGAGGATGTCAGGGCAAGGTGTGACCAAGTGTTTGGGGTCCGGAAGGCTGGTTATTATTCCCAAAGTGGGATTCAGACTCTTTAAGTCATGCTGCCCTCTAAAGAGATTACAAGTCAGCACCCTCTGTTCTGGCTAATGTCTATGGTGGGCAAGAAAACGATGTATTTAGCCTACACCTTGCTTAATTTAAAAAGTAAGCTGCATTTACATATCACAGGCTATCACATAACTATCCAAATTCCTAGCTTCTCTGAAGAAGATCAGCCTCTCTGGTGGTCGTCAGAGTGCCTTTACCCAAGGAGACAGTTGGCCAGAGCTGAGCTGCTGTCCCTGCCCATTGGGGTACCTGTTCCTGAACTGGGAAGTGAAATTTCATCTTCAGTCACCTGCCTGTCTTCCCTTAACTGAGTAGGAGACTTTACTGAGTAGGGGAAGGGAGGGAGAACAGAAGGACTGGGTTTTAGGCAGCAGCAAACATACCAGTCCACTTGGATGCCAAAACCAGAGAGTAAGTTTGGCAAAATAGCTTGTCACAAGATACCAGAAATATTTCATGTCATACCATTTTTTGCTCTCTCATGAATTCTCACTAATCTCTACCAAATTTATTTTGTGCCCATCAAATAATGCATTTACATCAATGTTAAGTAGATTGCTATAGTTTAGAGCAATGCTATGTAGTATTTAGTTTTGTGCTTCATCATATGACTTTTTAACATAAACATGATGTATTTTATTTCCAGCCCAGTCTCATTTATCATAGTCTCAGCTCTTCCGAGCTGGGCTAATTGCAGCGCTCTTTCCTCCCAGTAAGACTCGGAAGACTTGGCTTCCCTTTGCGACTGGCTTCAGTGTGAGATCCTCACTGGCTGCCGACAGGGCTGTGCTGTGTTCCTTGGCTGATCCAGAGGCTACAAACGAGATGAGAGCACCTACCCCAGTGCAAGCTCTAGAGGGATGGCTACAGGCAAGCTAGGCAGACCCTGACCTTTTCTGGTACACACCAAGCGCAACTGTCAAGAACATGGCATAAATTCTAGGGTCTGCAATGTTCAGTCACTGAGGACAGAGGGTGGGCAGTGTGGTAGAGTACAAACAACATGGACACTCGGGGTCAGGCACAACCAGTTCCCATGCGGCTTTGGCAGCCCTAACCTTGCCCAAGTTCTTCAACCAAATCTCAGTTACTCCCTCTGTTGAAGGGGGGACTTAGCACCGGCATGCAGTAAGAATGCCATAAATGTTAGTTATTCATTTTATTTTCTCTATTTGATACACAAGGAACCTAAGACTGGCTAAATAACTTTCCTAAGGTGAAGTAAAAGGCAGAGTCTGCCCTTGCACTCTGGTTTTTTCACTCCAGAGTCAGAACGCGCAAACCACCATGTTCTGTTACCTTCACGGTGCCTGCCTCTCGAGGTCTGAACATGATGTGAGGTGCTTAGCCCTGTGCTGGAGTGCAGGTTTCAGTAACCGGCTGTGATTATTGTTAGAGACAGGGGAGCTCAACAGAGCTGAAATGCTGTCTAGAGGTTCAATTACCTATGGACCCTCACTGTGACAGGGACCCCAATTCACAGGTAACTCTTTTCAGCCCCATTTACACATATAGATGGCAGTGTCAACTCTGAGGGTAAGATGATGATGGTAGTGGTGATGGTTAGTGACTAGAGAAGAAACACGACTTCATTAATAAAAACCTAAAATAGAAGATGCCTCAGTGCAATGGAGTGGCGAGAATGGCTCTCTCAGCCGAACATACCTTTCTTGTCAGTTCTGAGACATATGAGCGTCCTCCGGGATTCCTGGTCTTGCCTGGAAAGAAATAGGGGAGGAAGTGCAAGCTCTGTAGTCCCAATGTCTAGGAGGGTGTTGCTTTTCGTAATGCAGAGATAAAAATGAAACGACCCTCTAAAAGCAGTGGTGACTGCCCACAGCTTACTTGGAAGTCAGTAAAAACCTCATCTTTCATGCCAGCATTCAAGGGCTGACCTTTACAATCACCACATCTGGGGAGAATGTGTGATTTGATGCAGAACATTTTAGGGCATGCCAAAAAATGAATGGCCAAGGATGTGTTCATCAGTTTCCTTCTCCTTCAAGGAGCTCAGAATTGCTTAGGTTATAAAAATCAGTTCTTGGGCACTTCTGAATCTATAGCACTTGCTTAAATAGGTTTTCTGTGCAAAGTAGATTAAGCACATATATAAATGGGATGCTAATCTATGCACCTGGTATGAAACTGATGGGCGTGTGTATATGTGTGTCCTCAAAGTGAAGTCTAGCCATTTCAAGATAGCTAGTTATGTAATACGTTTAGCAAAGGGTCATTTGGAAAAGGATGGAATTGCTTTCAAAGGGGAGACACACGATGTGAATCACTTTGTTACAGAGATTTTGCATTGAGGCACATGTACTACATCTAGGGGCCAAGGAATAGTACTGATGAATATAAAGCCAGCCTTTGATTTGTAAAACTTGAAATGCCTGCAGGTCCAGAAAGCATTCAAAAGAAGCCTATTAGTATTCCTACTACCATTTTTAAAGAGCCGTGGAACTATGTGGAAAACAGAGTTAGACAAATGGTCATCTCACAAATTCATGTCCAGGTGAAATAGCGTCTGTCTGATCTCATGTGTCATCATCTGCTAAATGAAGGTCTGGGCAGTGGTGCCGAGAGAGACTCTTTGGAGCTGCTAACTCTGGGCAGCCTGGGCTGTGAGGCACCTCAGGGCCTGGATCTATCACAGTCAGACTCCTCTGTACCCCGACCAAGCACAGTTAGCATTTTCCCTGGCTAGTCTCCAGTTGGCTCCAACTTTCAGAAACAGCAAACTGAAAAACTTTCCTCCTGACATTTTCCGATGAGGATCCAGATGTCGGAATCAGTGGGTTTTCAGAGTTGCTGATTGTAGTAATGAAGGAGGCCAGAAGCCACTTAACTGCCAGGTGGTTTAGCTTCCGCAGGAGATACCTGCCAATCAACCTTCATCCTGGCGCCTGCTAGGAGTCTGGCTCCTCTCTCCCTCTAGCATGGAGGGTATTGGATGTTGTTGAGGTAGAGAGAGAGAGAGAGAGAGAGAGAGAGAGAGAGATATCAATGAACATATCTATTTCTGAAGCTGTAAGTGAAAATTGATTTGATGGGTACAGTAGAAAGATTTTCATCTTTTCAAAGCCTGTACTATTAGAAAATTTGCTGATGGTAGTAGTTACTGGTCCAGAAGATTGGCACTGACCCTGTTGGCTTGGCCCACTGGGAAACTTCTGGCTCAACCATTTCCTCTCTTCCTTCAATATTTGTAGAGTACCTGCTACATGTCAGGCAGGGCTATAGACCAGGCATTAAACAACAATAACAACAACAACAACAGACAAGTCATACCCTGTCCCTGACCTCAGGGAGTTCAGAGTCTGGTAGAGGGAGAGGCAAGAAGGCTGGCAATTTCAGGATGGCTCCATATGTGCTGGACGGAGCGTGAGAAGAAGAACACCTAACCTGGCACATGGGCAGCAACTGGCGATGGGCAGTGACAGGAACATTACAGACAGAAGAAGGTGTGTGCAAAGCCCTAGACGGGAAGCTGAAGAGAGTGTTGTCAGTCTGCACAATGGCAAGAAGTTCCCTGAGGGGTGGCGATAGGGAGGAGGAGGGCTGAGAGACAGGCCTGGGGAATGCAGGAGCTGGGTCACTGGGGGTCTTTTCTGCCTTACACAGAAGTTTGGACCTTTACTTTAGGGCAGTGGGGATGGGGAAGTTTTGTGATTGGGCTACCATATGGTCATTGTGACAGGCCATTGATCCTTGAGGGTGGAGTGCCTTACAGTGAGTCTTCTCGGGTTCTAGGGGTGGACCAACTCCTTGGGTAGCACTGATGGTAAGTGAATGCTGGTTACTGCTGCCAGTGCATGAGTGGGAGGAAGAGAATGAGGGATATTTTTTTCTTTTTAAACAAGAAAATACTGTAAAGCCTGGATGTAAAACCCAGTAAATATTAAATGATAAGTTAGGTGGTCTCTTTTGAAATTGAAAATGCTCTGAGATAAGAGGCAAGCCAAAGAAGGGGCACTGTTTCCTATACCTATAAAAGGTGTTTTAATTTATATTTGTTAAATTCCACACTAAGCTCTAGTTGAGGCTACAAAAGTACCAAAAGATATGGTTCTATACTCAAGAAAGGTGAGCCATATGGATGGGAAGACCACTTCCTTTCCTATAAAAGGTATAGGAAACAGTGTTAAGAACCACACAGAGAAACTCTGACTAAAACAGTGCAGCCGGAAATTGCCCATGTCAGTGTATTCTTCAATAAAAGTTGTTTTCTGCTGACACATTTTTTCTCCTGGGATACTCCTCTTATATTTGATGATCAATTTTCCACCAGGTTTGCCATAATGTTTCCTCAGAGCTTAAATTTTTATATTTTAATTCATAAGATGGCTGTTCTTAACCTAAGACAATATATGCTGTTTGCACAACTCAAGTCATTGTTTTCTGGCTGGCAAGACAAGTTACTCAAATCTCAACCCTCCTCTTTTCTCTACCTGTTCTTGTCTTGCTTTGAGGAGAGTCACTGGCCGGAGAGGCAGTCTCTACCTGTTCAAGTGGAGCCTGTGATCTGGCACATCTCATAGTTTGACTTAACTCAGCCTCCCCATGATGTACATTTTGGGATCTCTTAAGTCACCCCTCCCCCAACCCATTGACGTTACTATTTCCCTCTTGCCAAAGCCCTCCCAAGACTCCATTTACCTTTCAAAGTCCAACACAAACTTTGTACTCTTTGTGTTCTGAGATTGATAAGCATGCTATAATTTCAAGACAGAAAAGTTTGTGGTGGGGTAAAAACAGCAGAGGTTAGTTATTATTTTTATATTATTCTGGTCTTCCCATCCATATGGCTCACCTTTCTTGAGTATAGAACCATATCTTTTGGTACTTTTGTAGCCTCAACTAGAGCTTAGTGTGGAATTTAACAAATATAAATGAAAAGATTTTGATTATGTTGTGAACTGGCAAGAGCTGTGGTGATTTTCATTGAGAGGCTCGTGGTGAAATGAGTCTAGACCTCTAGGGGTAGCTGCAGTAGCGTAAAGCATTCAGCCAGCGGTACTTGGAATCTGTGCAGCCACTGGCCCCCATATCTATGCACACAGGAGGAGTGACTTCCTTTTGCTATGGGGAGGCTTCAAGAGTGGTGTGGGTGGTCTGTGATTACAGGTCAGCAGTAGCCCTAGGACTGCGGATGACCATTGTCTTTCAGTTGTAAGTTTCTAGAATTTTCTTTGCTCTTATGTCATGCAGGACTAGCTCAGGGCAAAATAATGAAGCATGCAGATCTCCCTGTCTGCTCTCCACTGAAGCCCAGTCCCAGAGAGCTTTCCCCACCAGTGCCCTCGCTCTGCAAACAAAGTACCGGGTTGTCATTGCCATTGCACCTAATGTGAACTGGCTCTATGTGAGAGTCTTGGGAGCATCTGCCATTTAAATAGTTAAAGAAATAACAAAAATTGATGTCTAGTGGGAAGTTTCCTGTCTTATGCTGTTTGAGTGATGGCTTAAGCAAGGCAGCTTCCATTTTTCATTTTTGTTTTCCAATTTTTGTTGACTTGTATCACCTTGATATTTCTGTCCTACAGCTTCCTGCTCAGCTCACCAGCCTCACTCTTCCAACCCTGTTATCATTTGTAATTTAATCGGGATTAAGAGAATTTTGGCCAGAGGTAGAAGATACTTGCTACTTGTAAACTGAATTGTGATGTAGCTAAAATTCAAACTCTAGTGTCTGGGGCTGACTGAAAGAAGGGTGAGCAGGGAGGGGACTTTGAATGGCCTCCATCTTGTAAACAATGGTTTGAGTGTATTCTCTGACGTTATTGGTTATTTGAGCATGGAACCCCTTTTGTGCGTTTTTATCCGCACTTATCAGGGGTACAGATGTCTGGTGTTAGAACATCTTTGAGTGTCATCCTTCCCTTATGGGAGTGACCCTTTTGTTGTGATGGGGGGTGGGGCAAACAGATCAGACACTTGTTAGACTTGTATGGGGCAGGGGTCTCCCTGCTTTACAGGTCTGCAGACTTTATTCGCTACATCGTGATATGGTGGTGGTGAGGGCGGGTGTGGGGTATGGAGCCCAGAAGTGGGCTGGGCTAGCGTGAGTGGCTGGGGACACATGTGGGTCTGAGCAATACCCATTTATCCCCAATCATGGATGCATTTCAGCATTTCAGCAACAGGAACTGCTGGGCCTGGGTGATGGCTGATAGTGGCCTGTATCCATACATGCACCTACTGGTGAGGAAAAAACCTGGGTTTGAAATTAGGAAACTGGAGCTTGACTCCTAGCTCTGCCAGCCACGTGTTGTGGATTTTGAGCAAATTACTTGACCTTTGAGCCTCAGTTTTCCCATCTATAAAATGGAAATAATAATTACTGTTCTATCTCAAGTTAGTAGTAAGACTACGTATATGAGAACACTTTATTAAACTGGGAAGTCTTCTGGCTAAGTTTATTGTCTTGATGTTTTAACATCGTTGTTGAGTTCTGTTGTCTGGTGATAACTTCAAGTATGGAAGTGTTTAGAGCTGTTTACCCAAATATATTTCTGTACTTTTTTAGTATACTTTTTGTATATTTTGCTTGTTCCTCTCTTATGTTAGGGTGTGGACTTGGAAGCTACATAAGTAAACTTCGTTGAATCATGTGCAAGATAAAAATAAATAGGGTCTGAGTAAGGGCCTGAGTGATTCTTTTATATGGAAAGTAAATAAAATTTAGTGCAACTCAGGGCTTTTTAAAACTCTCTTTCCTAGCTTCTTGCTTTCAAGATATGTGGGGAATGGAATTCTAAATGTGGTGTAATGTGTCAATTATTTTAAAATATCTACTACGAGTATGAAAAGATCAAATTTTTAGTGAAAGTGATATAGAAAATTTATCACACACTTAGGCATATATTTTTATTTTTAGAGAGATGGGAAGGGAGGGAAACAGAGAGGGAGAGAAACATCATTGTATGAGAGAGACATGGATGAATTGTCTCTTACATGTCCCCAACTACGGGACCTGGCCCACAACCCCAGGCATGTGCCCTGACTGGGAATCGAACCAGTGACCATTCAGTTCGCAGGTCAGCATTCAATCCACTGAGCCACACCAGTCAGGGCTCACTTAGGCATTAATTAAATGACATGGGTAGCCACTCTCTTGGAGAAAGTGAAAGAAGTAGGATACCTGGGATTCCTCCTAGAAGTTTGTGTACCATTTTAATACAGTTTAAGAATATAGCATGACTGTCAGGAAGAGATTGTTTTTACACTGTTTTTCATGGATTCAGGGGAAGTGGGAGGCAAAAGGATCCTTTAAGAGGAAAATTTCCTTTCCTTAAAGAGCTCTTTGAAAAAAACATTGTTCATCTCTTTAATTGGAATAGGTGCCTTAGCACGAGCTTCTGGTGCCCAACACCAAACATAAGAAAGATGTTGCATCCTGGGCTCCTGCGAATCACCACGTGGGACCAGTGTATATTTTACTGGAGTGTTCATTTTCTGTGAACCATGTTTGCTCAAGCTGTGACAGCTGCTGGTTTGGCTAGGCCAGAACTGACGTACGGGTGGTGCAGTACCACTAGTGATCTGACGATGGCAGCATTGGGCGACCTATCTCACTGTCCTTAGCACCTGCGGTGAGAGCAGTCCTGCAGCTTGTTCCACAGCGGTGTTTGGATTTCAGATTGTCACTCAGACTTTCTTCTGCTTAATGACTGTGTGTATGCAAATGACTTTGCTCTTTTCTGTGGAAGAGGTCCAATCTGTCATTATTGTTTTGGTTTTCAGTTAATGATTATATGTAATTATAATTCAAATAAAATATTTATAAATAATTACATGTAATTAGTGGTATATAAACCTTGGAATTCATGAACATCAGCTTTGATGAAAGGTACCCTTCAATTTGGGAGGTGTTAGTCTTACTATTATTATTTGTTTCTATTTAAAAGACATTAGTGGCCAAGAATCTGCAATTGTCTTTCACTGGTGTTTTTACAAGATTCAGGGTTTTTTTTGTTTGTCTGTCTGCTTTTTAAATAATAAGTAGGATATTTATTTGGTAAATCACTAGGGAATTATAGATCTCAACATCTGTAGGATCCTCTAAGGAAAACAAATGATATTTTTCTTTAAAATTTCAGAAACAGTTAGTTACCGTTGAATTCTGAAAGGTCATCAAGGGGTCACCCAGGTCAGTTCTAAGCAGGCTCTGCAGTTACCCCCAGACCGAAGACATGTGCGGTTGCCCTCTCCTCCCCATTAGTGACCACAACCAGGGCAGCATGCGTTTTGAGGTCTCTACCACTACTGAAAACAGAAAAAGGAAAATTATTCTGAGTCAGTCCGTAATTCAAATTTTGCCAATACCTGAGATTCAGGTATATTTTACCATTTTCTCTCTATCTGTTAGCCACATGTGGAGCTGCAAATGGAAAACGGTCTCAGAGCAACAGGTCTTAATTCCCTGGGCACAGTGGGCTGCAGAAGTAGTTTCTAGGCACCTTCTGTGGTTGAGGACCATAGGAAACCAAAGGGAAAGGTAGATAGAGGGAATGAGCAGATGGAGCTGGGTGAGGTCAGAGTTTTAGGAAGGACTCTCAGGCAAGGTATGGGGCCAAGAATGTTCCTAGTGATGAGGAGCAGAAGGCAGTGACTCTTTCCTCTGAGGTTGCCCTGATTCTAGAAGCATGTGGACTAAAGACACACTGGTAGACTTAGCTTTGAACCTTGAGTTGACTTGATGCAGACCTTTTAATTCTGCCTGAAATTGGATGGGATGTCAGATCTATGTGAAGGTCTATGTGAAGATCTGTGTAGCACACCAAATTTTCTTAGGGCTCCCTCAGCCTGTTTTGATTTGGGTCATGATCGTGACTACGCATTATGTAGGCACCGGTGTAGCATAAGGAAAATGCTCTTAGTAGGCTGATCTGAGTGCTCCTGTAAACGTCTCCGTATGTGTATTTTGCAGGCTTTAGAACATGACGACATCTCCCCCACCCCCACAAACACTTCTGTATGCAATGTTCAGGCTCCAAGAATTCAATTCATGTGCTATAAATGTGATGTAAGTTAAGGAAATCAGCTGAAGACAAACCAGGAAGATGCTATAAGGTTCTAATTTTCCTGTTTGACTTATACTTCTCCATTTTTTGGTTATAAGGGAAAATCATGCACCATTAATCTTTTACCTAGAAACTTTAAAATACTGAGCTCTAGATCTTTTCAATGTCACCACCTAGACTGGTCTTGAGTAAATCGCTTTACCTCCTTAAACTTGAGTTTTCCTTTTGATAAAATAGGAGGCTGAGCTTTGTCTTCTTGTTTTACAAGTGTATGATCACTCCTCTTCATTGTGCCCAGCAGCATTGTGTGAGTTTTTTTGGAGGACAGACTTGAGGGCGATATTTTAACTTTTCAAAACATATTTACATCTCTTAGTGTAGTTCTTCTTATGAGAGGCCTCTATGATATTCCTTCTCCAAATCCCCTGCTACCTTCGGCCCAAGTCTGTTTAAGTTACTCAACTTTCTTGTCTCTAGGCTGCCACTTCTTTCTGACTGGTTTCTTTGCTTTCACTCCTGCACCTCTACAATCTATTCTTTACCCATCATCAGCATGATCTTCTGAAAACTAAATCAGAACATGTCTCTCCACACCCAAAACCTTTCAGTGATTTCCCAGTGTCCTTGGAAATGCAAATCTACTCCTGCCTTAGGGCCTTTGCACTTTCTCTGCTGGGAACACTCTTTCCCCTAGATCAGCAATTTTCAACCTTTGTGCTTTGAGAATTTTTAAAACATGCAATAAGTGACTATCAGTCAGAGGAACTGGCCTCTTTTCCCTTAGATTGTCAAATAAAACAAGGACAACAGCCAGCACAACAATAGCAGTCTGGTGGGAATGAATCAAAATCATACCTATTTTTTTTGTCAGATTGACAAAATATAACATATATTGTCAGATTGACAAATGTAATATATTTTTTCGTGTGCCACAGATTTTTAGTAATGAGTTTATGAGTGCCACAGATGAAGAAGGTTGAAAATCGCTGCTCTAGATCTTTGCACAAAAGGCTGCTTTTCTAGCAGTTTAAATATTACTCCTTCAGAGAGGCCTTCCTTGGCCTCTCCATCTAAAATAGCTATGTCTTTTGCTTAATGTCTGACACGTTACATGGTTTTATTTATATAGCATATTCTACCTGAAATTATCCTGCATATTGATTTTTGTTGTTGCTATCGTTGTCTGTCTCATCTCAGTATAGCCTATATGCTTCATGGGAATGGGGGCTTGTTGCCTTCTTCGCTGCACATCCTTAGCAGCTAAAGCAGTCTAGCATATAATAGGTGCTCAAGGAGTATTTGTAGAATAAATGAATGAATGTCGTCGCAGGAAGGAAAACTGCATGCTAGAGAGGTTGTGCTCATGTAGCTAATTAAGAGTTGGGCCCAGACTAAACTCGGAGCTCCTCATGTTTCTTTCTTCCAGGTCATACTGCCACACAACAGACCTAATGAGAGATAATTCTTTCATTCACTACTTGTTTATTTATTCACCAGATGTTTATGGAGCTCTCATTATGTTTCAGACACTATGCTGTATCAGTGGTTCTCAACCAGGCGTGATGTTGCTCCCCTGGGAACATTTTTCAATGCGTAGTGTCATTTGTGGTTGTTACAGCTGGGGTGGGGGGTGCCACTGGCATCTAGTAGGTAGAGGCCAGTAAATATTCCATGACATGCTGGACCCCCCCACCCCCCTCCAGTAGAGAATTATTCAGCCTACAATGCCAGTAATGCTGAGCTTGGGAAACCCTGTTCTAGATGAACAGACTGCTACCTGTTCCCATGGAGTTTATAATTTATGGTAGGAAGACAGGTGACAAATAGTACACACCATACAAAAGTAAATTGAAGACCATGTCCGAAAGTGGTATGATGGAAGAGAAAGAAAAGTCAGGACAGAGGAGGCTGGGGGGTACCGCAGGTGATGGGGGTGGGAAGGGCTGTACTCTGAGCTTCCTTGAGAGGTGAACCAGGAAAAGAGAATCTGCCTCTGGGGTTTTAGCTCCGTGACCTGGACTAATTGGTCCTTTGGGTCCAGCCCGGTGCTGCAGGACATCAGCCCACTCAACCCAGATCACCCTCACTCTGGAAAAACGTGAAGCTCTCCTGAACTGAGGGGCCTGTTAACCTCCACATAAAAATAGAGCAAACTGCCATGGGCAAGAAACATTAATTTCTGCCCCTTTTAAGGAGTGTTTAAATTTTCCTCTTTCTCAACACTTCAGCACACTATGATCACTAATGCAGGATAGTGTTAATTTGATGCAAGTTTTATTGCTCATTGTCAGCTTCTCACTTTTCTCTCAAAACAAAAATGGTGTGATTTAAGCCTCTCTCAAGGGCATTGTGAGTTTTTAGTGTGCAGAGGTTTCTGTCTGTCTAGGTTAATTTCCTCAACTCAACAGAAATAATTGTAGATTTTAATATCTTGGGAGAGCTGTAATATCTAATAGTTGAAGCTGATAAAACTCAGGTCAATGAAATGGTTCTTATGATTATATATATTTATATACGTATTTATTTATACACATATATACATTGTGTATGTATGTGTGTGTATATAAATTGATTACATTTAAGATCTCACTGACAAACATACTAAAATTGTTGTTTTGGTAGTTTGGTAAGCATGTACTTACTTTATTGGTCTCTCTTATTTCTTTACCAAGATTGGAACCCTGGAGGTACTCAACAAATGTCTGTTGAATTAATGAACAAATTGCAAACATCAGTTTGTGATTACTAGGTTCTAAGTTATTTTTTCACATGTACATGAACTCACTTATATCACCAAAATACAACTTAATAAATATCATATAATAGCATATTCTTACAACATTATTACTGTGACATATTCATTTATTTCTAAATCTGTATTCTTTTAATTTTTAAAATTATTGCATAGGATCTGATTTGACTCATGGGTTTCTGAATCTGGTAAGCATAAGACTTTTGGTAGTAGATACCTTTTCTGTATACCTACCTAGGAAAGGATTATCAAGTAAGAAAATAGATTTCAATAAATGTTTTTGATTCAAATATATGTGAACTGGCATTGTTGAAGAAATTACGGACAGTGCACCATTTTATTTTGGGTGCTATTTTATTCTATAGAAGCACTTGTTGACCAGTTTACTGGATGTGTGTTGATTTTTTTTCAGTGCTATTTCTTTACAATTGAGTTTGGCCTGTGCAAGCAAGAAGGGCAACTGCGGGCATATGGAGCAGGACTACTTTCTTCCATTGGAGAGTTAAAGGTATGAAGCTGTGAATGAAAGTATCCTCCCCAAGCAAACTGGTTCAAGGTCATGGGAAATATTGATTTGTGTGTCTGCACTTTTCTACTTGCAGATACTCCATAAATATTTAACACAGAGGAGTTGGCACCTCAGCTGTGGGTGCTGACCTAACTTTTTGCTCTTCTGAAAATGGGTCACGCCTTTTCAGGTTTGTGGTGTGACTCAAATGGATGGATGAGCATCTGTGCGCACAGCCAATGGGAATGACAAATGCATGCTCAAATGTTTGCTAACAAATGACTGCCCCACATTTAGTGCTGAACAGTAAGCAATGAACTCGTAGTATTCTACTGATTAAAATTTCCTCGTAAGGTTGCCTTGACTACTCTCATTTCTGTCAACCCCCAGCTTCCAGGGACTCCCCAGTATTTAATTTCCAAGGGGGAATTCGAGATTATTTTAGCTTCTTCAAAATTAATGTGTATTAAAACATATGTGGACATATACAATTTAGAAAAAATCTAAATAAACATATGGTCTGAGAGGTATCTCATATGTGGAGCAATGCCTAAAGGATGCTATTTTTGTGCCTTAAAATACAGTAATGTTACCATTTATTCAGAAATGCTGGGGCCTGAGGTATCTGATAATTTAAATATACTGGTTACTTAACAATTACTATCTATACCATTGGGGATAGCAAATTTTGATGAATTTAGAATGAAATGTGAAATATAATCTGGAAATGGTACTAAAATAATTTTATCTTTTTTTGAGTATTCAGGCTAAGATCAGGATTATGGACTATGTTAGGGTTTGAGTTTTCTTAGAGTATTGATTGTTACACAATATAATTAGGAAATATATGGTAATTGGAACTTTTTGTTTTTTCTGTTCTTGGAAGATGTACTTTATAATTTTATCAAGTCCTCTCAATTATGACCCCATTTATTCTTTCCCCAAACATTTGGTTGAGCACCTAGTATGTGCTATGTACTGTGTCGACTCACCAGGGAATACAAATACAAATAATAAAGATGAAGAATAAGAAGTATAAGAAAATGACAACTACCTCAATGGACACTTAAATAGACCTTACTATTTTCAGTGATTTCACTATATAAGCCCATTTAATCCACAGAAGAACACAAAGGGATAAGCATTACTATCATTACAGATGAGAAAGCTGAGGCATAAAGTCATTAAGAAACTTGCCCGAGGTCACACAGCTGGTAAGTGTTGGAGCTGGACCTAATAAGTCCGGGCTCCAGAACCTGAGCCCTTACCCAGGAGGCCACATTGCCTGGGGTCCTTGTTATTAAGGGGTTTACATTCCAGTTCAAGAGATGACAAGCAGGTATGGCAAATGTGCCTGGAACAGATGGGGCCATGTTTGGAAAGACTTCCCGACAAGGGCCCAGCTGCCCAGGCTGATTCACGAGTTGTGGAGTGGGTGCCCACTGGAGAGGATGCGGTAAGGCAGACCAGCCACTGCACGGCGCTGAAGGCACTCTGGTCAGATCCACCCCACTTGGGGGACTGCCTGAGGTTTGGCATGGCTGGAACACAGGTCAACATCTAACAACAAAACCCTGATATAATGTGGTGAAATATTTCTTACTAAATTCTTAACAAGAAGATCCATCTGGCGTGAATCTCAGCACCGCGGCCAGAGCCCACAGCAATGGCAGGATGTCACGTCCGTGAAAGACCGGAGCCTTCGACGGGGTGCTTTTTCATTAGCCAGAAAATGATGCAGCTCTTGAGCTACATCTATTTACATTCTCCTCAGAGGACTTATAAATTACACCAGAAACAAAAGAAACAAATCTCTCTCATTGCCCCAACTTTCGACAGGGTCCTCTGATCCGGTTAATGAGGCATGTGTAGGCAGCATTGGGGTGAATCTGTTGTTTTCGTTTCTATTGGTGCGGGTGGAATCGTCTAGAGATGGAAATCAGCCAGAAATATGTACACCGAAGGGCACTGTCTGCCATGAATCTTCTTGTTCTGGTCCATCACCTCTGGTCATTAGCATTCTTCCATTCTCAAATTTCAACACTCTAACATCCTTATGATTGCTACTTTGGACCATTTTTACAATTCAGGAATTCTTCCTATAAGAAATATCTTCTGATTGTTCACCGAGAATACATAACATGATGTAGGTGATGTCTGTAGCCCCTCCCCTGCCCTGCTCCTGCAGCGTCCTGAGCCTTCCCAGCACTTCTGAATACTTCAGTCTAACTTTTATTTAAATGAACAAATGATCGTTCTTGATCTAGGTAGAGACAACTTTATTAATAGCATTATAATAATTACGTGTAGACATGCTTACAATTTTGAATCTAGTGACCTTATGTAGTAAAATATTTTTGCTGTTCTCAGCTAAGTTGTTGGAGGGTTTGGTGTGGTCTTTACAACTTTTACATAAACGTCCACAATTCACGGTATTACCTTGAGCAGAACATATTTTAAAACTTGTGCTTTAAGAGGCTAGATTTTGGGGGCATAGATGTTTCACTTCAGAACTGACCAAGTATTTCCAAGTAGTTTATCTATAGTTTGGAGGATAACTTTCATTTTTTAAAATAACAACAATATTTTCATTTTTGTTTTATAATTTTGACAGTGATTATTTTTATATTTAAAGACAGAAAGAAAATATATGGAAAAGCTTGTAAAGGCTAACATAAATATGATAACCATAAAGACTACTTTTTTTTTTTGAAATTTTAGCAATGGATAATCTCTCTTTTCTTCCAATTATCTTTCAGACATTCTAAAAGTGTGTTTGGGTAGGGCCTGCCCTTCCCTTCATCACTGTGGAAAGCAGTTAATAATGAGCTAAGTTACTTGGAAAACTGACTTTAAAAAATGATGAGTCAAAAGGCAGACCCATTTTTAGTTTTCTGAGGAAATTCCATACTGTTTTCCATAGTGGTTGTACCAGTCTGCATTCCCACCAACAGTCCACTGGGGTTCCCTTTTCTCTGCATCCTCTCCCACACTTGTTTGTTGCTTTGTTTATGATGGCCATTCTGACTGGTGTGAAGTGGTATCTCATTGTGGTTTTAATTTGCATCTCTCTGATAGCAATGCTGAAGCATCTTTTCATGTGTCTCTGGATCCTCTGTATGTCCTCCTTGGACAGGGATCTAATCAACAAAACAAACAAATAAGCAAAATATAACCAAAGACACTGATATAGAGAACAGGCTGACAGTGACCAGAGGGGAGAGGGGACAGAATTTCAAGGGAAAAGGGTAAAGGGTTGGCAGGAACAAGTATAAAGGACACATGGACAATAACAAGAGAGGGGTGGAAATGGAAGGGAGGTGAGGAGGACTAGGGGGGTGGGCTGGGATGGGAGTAAAAGACAGAAAACAACAATGAACAACAAGTAAAATAAAAAAATAAAATTAGAAAAAGAAAAAAAAGAGGTTAAAAATAGCATGATTGGCTGCCATCATCCACAGTCTAGCTTGTGTCTTTGCTTTCATGCTCTTTTTCCCTCTGTCCCAGAGTTGACCTGGGATATGTCTTTCATTTAAAAATTTTGTTATTCACCCATTCATTCATTTTATTCAAAAACCCCAAATTGAAGGTCACAGAGTTCAAAGAAGTTGGAGTCTGTGGTAGGGCAGATCTAAGAAATTAATTCATAGGAGTCTTTGTTGAATGTGGTTCTTTTGTAGAAGCAACGATGAAGTTTCTTCACATTAGATACTAAGGGAATGACTGCTAATCGATGAATTGGTGAGTCTTAGCTCAATAAGTTAATGCATCTCAAGAGAAAAAAAGCAATTTCTTCTTTTACCCCCATGGGTAATGGTAAATAAAGTCTAGTACTTTATTTCGTGAAGGGCAGAGATTAGATTTTTTTTTTGTAAATGGGTTTAGCACTGACCCTGTAGTAGTTGCTGGAATATTACATATAAATATATATTTTTGCTTTGGTTTTAGGGTAGCCTTGCACAGTGAATTTATTGTGCTGCTTTTAAAAAAATATAGCTGTTAATCAGCATTCACAGAACAGGTTTATATTTATAACCGTGATTTGTATTTACCACCACTTACAGCAACTCCGTGAGAGTCAGGATCACTGCCAGGCTGTCAGGAAGAGGGTTCTCTGAGGTCATCTGGTACAGTGGCAGTGTGGCTGGAGTGAGGACTACAGTTAGGACTTGCTGCTTCTGAGCTCCCATGCCTTTACCTGTTGGGAACCGCCCTGACTGGTATCAGAAGCTGAAACCCCCGCCTAAGCTAAGGCTAAGGGAACGCCCTTGGAACTGTAAGCCAGCAAGGAGACAAAAGCTTATCTTCCTGGCAGGAATGCTGCTTCTGCTGCTTTATTCATGACTGAACCCCCAAAAGCTTGGTTGGTTAGCCAAAGACGGGTAAGATTCCCCACGGGGGGAATGACCTAAGCCAGGCACGATCACTTTGGGAGGCCCCCCCAAAAGAAGGACTTGGGGGGGGCTGCAGCAAAAGGGGGTGATGGACCCTCGCTCCTCGGCTTTGACATAGCCTGAGTTCTCATCGTCTGGGAGAAAATCTCCTTATCTCTTGGTTACCTAGTTCCCTTGCTCCACCTAAGCCTGAAAACAATGACAGGGTAGTACAGCTCGGTACTGAGAAGTGCGGATTTCCCGGGGTGATCAGGCCTAAGAAAGAATATGTAAATTACTGTGAAACCTCCTTTGTTTAGAATGCTCTCAGTTGAATGAGAAGGGTCTTAGGAGGAAGTTAGTTTGTTCCTCAGTCTTACAGCTCTTTGACCCCCAACTCAATAGACGGGCAGAGTTCTTTGTTTTCTATAGTTCCTTACTTGCCCCTAATGAGTACTGTACTTTACCTGAATTATTATGCAAAATGAGCCTAATAAAATCAGCGCGCTCGCCACTAGGGGGGGTGGCCATTTCATCCCTACTTCCCCACAGAAACTAGCTTGTCTCTGTGCATGTGGTGTTTTTTCTTGCGTGTGTTTCGGCGAGCCATCCACAGCGTTCCGTGGCCACTGCTGGCCGGTGACCCACGCGCAACATTTACCCTGCTCAGCTGGCTCTTGCTTCCGTCTTCCTCCTCCCCTTTTCTTTCCTGGAGGAAAGGAAATAATGACTCGTAATAATGACAGAGAGAATGCCTGTGCATTGGGAGCTGGAAACAGGTCTTTGGCCTTTGTGAAAGGATTGCATGAAGAGAGAATTGGTTCCCTCACCCCTGTAGTTTATTCAAACTGATGAAACTTTCAATGTCACTGATACAAAGAAAATAAAAAGGAGTGATGCCATCATCCCCCAATTTGGCAATAGGAATGTCAGTGCCAAGTCATGCTTGGTTAGCAGGAGGGACATTTGAGGGAGGATAAAAATATAATATACATATGTACATATGTGCATATACATATGTATATGTATATATATATATATATTTTATATATATATATAATTCCAATGTGGGAAAACTGATTGTAGTGTGAATGTAAAGGTGCTCATAGATTTATTTTATTCAGAATTGTGGGCCCAAACCTACCTATAAACCTGTCTTCACTCTTGAGTTTTCCCCCAACTTTAACCAGTTCTAATATAGAAAGCGAGGGTCACGGGGTTTATATCTGGAATAGTTGAGATAATAACACTGAGTCAATGCAGAGGTGGGTGGCTGGGAGGAAGGGGATTTTACACTGATGAACTCAGAGCAGGCCCTGCTACCGTGTCGGGCCTGGAAGACTTAGAGCGAGGCCCACGCTTCCTTGCCTCTGAGTTCTAGATCCCTGGGGTAGAGGAGCTGCCCCGGTGGTGGCAGTTGTGGCTGAATTCATATCATCTTGAGACCAAATTAGCAATGATAAATATACTGAGCACTTCTTATGTGCCAGGTACTTCACATGCATTACCTTGTTTAATTCTTACCGCAGCCCCGGGCTGCAGTTACTATTAGGATTCCCATTTTCTGGATGAGCACTGGGACAGGTTTACAAAAGTGGAATAAGTTGCCCAAAGTTGTGTAGGAACTTTAGGTGACAATTGGGAAATTTTGGATGTTGAAAAGATACTTTTTAATTTAAAGGGCTGGAATGGCAAATTAATCTTAATTTGTACTCTACAGCCAATTAATTAGGAATGGCCATCTCGGTTGCAAAGGATGGGAAAGGCGTCTCTGGCCCATTCTCGCTGGCTGGGGTGGAGGGAGGGGGTGGTGGTGTGGGCGCTCTGTATTTGTAGGTGCTGTTAAAATTGTATTGCAAGAAGAACTTGAGAATTCACAGAGGTCAATCTTTCCAGTTTATTGAAGAAGAAACTGTGCCCCAAACTGGGAATTTTTCACCCATGTGATACCAGGCCTCAGGGACAGCTTTGTTTAGAACGCAAGTCTCACGTTCCCCAGTCCTGTGCCCAAGTCTTTGCATTGTGGGTAACTCCAAAGCAGTCCTTTTAGGTGAGAGGAGGAGATTCTCAAGCTTTCTTGCATTTTTAAAATGGCATGGGAGTAAAAGGCTGCCTGCCAGACCCTCTCAGCCTTACAAAGCCCCTCTTTACAGAATAAGGTTGGATAAATTCTTGCAGACTGCAGCGTACCCACAGGAAGGACTCACCATGGTGTCCCTGGGACCTCTAGCAGTTTGGCTGGATATTTACAATGAAGCTACTCTGGACACAGGGGAGTGGAGATGATAGCTATTCTCCCAAACTCAGCAGCTTAGAGAGAGACATGGATAGTAGTTGAAGAGCAAACTCAGTAGGACTTCACTGGAGTGGACAGTGGGCTTTGGAATCAACGGGGACATGCATACTTTTTATATCCCCTGGGCCGCGCCCCAGTATTCAGAAACAGGGGACCTCACGGACTGCGTGGATATCGCTGGTGGTCATCACACAGGGGAGATCCCCATCAGGTAAATGAGATCATTGATAGGTGTGATCACAACTTCATTGGTCGGCATCTCTCACTGGCTGCTTCCCCAACGCCAGGCTCTTGTCATTCTGCAGGCTAATCCTTGGGTACCATTATCATCCCTATATTTGTAACCAGAATATTGGACTCTGCAGGCTCCTGAGGATAGACTGCGTTTTTGAGAGTTTAGAACAATCAGCTTCCAGTGTTTCCTTTGACTACTAAGCAAGGCAAGTGTGATATGTATTGCCTAAAGGTCTTTGTCTCAAATTATATGCTGTGGGTCCACTGACTTTTCTTGACGTCTGGTGCAGAGCACCCTGACCTCTGGGATTTTTCTTGCTCTATTCTCATTCCCTTTACCAGTGAAAATGACTAAACAAGCTCATCTGAGTATCCAGTGGAGTCATCACATGATAGATTTTTCTGAAACTACGCTGACTCCAGTCTCTGTTACTGCATACACACATTCTGGGGGCATCCTCTACATGTGGTGACAGTTACAGTTGCTGATTTCCTATCAAGGCATTGCAGACCCTAGCAGAGGAGTTTCACCCCTTCCTGTGCTTGGCCTAGACTCAGCGAACAGTCTGTGGCTCAACAAGGATAGCCCAGGGGAGCTGTGCCTTAAATGTTCCTGTGGCCTGCTCTGTTTCCACTCTGCCCGTGCTCCTGAATGTGGAACTGAGAGAAAGATCAAGGACATTGTCAGTCACATTCCTTCCTTTAATATGTGCTGATTGATGAATGGGCAATGAGAGAAACATACTAAAGTAGAATGCTTCCAGCGTGTATGGCTGCAAAGAAAGCAACTTCTAATTCTGAAACCAGAGACAAGCCAGCAGGAGGCCTATTCTTCGCCAAGGAGCAGCAGCTCTCATAAAAGGACATTTTGTTTCTTGAAACTGAAGTTGTTTTAGGAATGTGGACAGAATTATTAGTCACGTGGAATGTAAATCCCCCGACACCCACTGCATGGCATCGACTCCAGCTCAAACGCATTTGCAGGTGCAGTGACCTTTGCTTATAATGAAGCTGTTTGTGGGCCCAAAAAATGAGTTTGCTGCGAGAGGCCCTCTGCATCCCTGATTCATACATGCAGTGATCTGGACAATGAACTTGTGAGAAAGCACGTCACAGGGTGCGGTCTTGTGCCCTTTCTCTTTCATATCAGTTCTTTGGTTTACAATTATATTTTCAGATGTAGGAAATCACAGCCTTCTCCGTGGAAGGCCGCAAATCATTCCATGTGTTTTGAAATTGTGGGAGGAACACACCAAGAATACTGAACAGGAAAGTTTTGTCAGCATTTCTCTAGGAAACCTCAGCAGTTAGAGATTGAGAAGGTAGAAGCATGCTTTCTGTGGAACCCAGAGGCTGCAATAGAAATTACATAGCCCAAACCTCTCGCTGCAGCTGAGGAAATGCAGGCAGAGAGGCGAGGTGATTTGCCAAAACGACCCAGTTAGGCAGCAGTGACCCCTGGACCAGAGCCACGTTTCCAAACTCCCGCTTCAAGGCAGTTTCTGCTTCCCCTTTTCTTTATCTCCCAACTGATTCACCCTTGAACTTAAGAAGGACACAGAATCTAGTGGTGTATTTATCAAAATATAGTTCACAATCACTTATGTCTGAGTCACCATGGATGCCCTTAAAATGCAGATTTCTGGGGATTTATCCAGACCTACCAAATAAAATCAGTATCTGCATTTTCACAAGCTCCTTAGTGATGAAATACACATTCCATTGGAGAATCACCGATTCAGGGCCTATAAATAGGCAGGTGGCACGTGGCAGGAAATGACCACTAACTTACAGCATCGCTGAACTTATCTTCAGAATCTGATCCTTCATTGGTCCTTGCTGCTCCTCAGGCCGGTCACGTAGTGAGCTGAATGAAGCTAATGATGGTTCAAAGAGCAATTAGGTTGGCTTTCCTGTTTTCCTAACGCCTGCTCTGGGCACAGCTATAACTATTAATATTAGCTCTTTTTTTCCCCACCTGGAAATATTTGTCTTCTGTATATTGCTCTGCTGTGCTTGGTGGAAGGCAAATGAATGCTTTGCAAATATCCTCAAATATGCAGGTCCACTCCAGATGCTGTTGATAAACAGTACCTGGCCTCAAAATGTCTCTCAATGAGTATGCAAGTAGTTTAGTCAGAGTCCCAATTACCTCTCCACGCAGGTAATTATTACTTCTGCCATTTAAGTGAAATTTCGGTACATTGCTTATAGAAATAAATTTAGGACCGTATTTATGCTATCCATGCTTCTATTCATAGCACAGATTTAAAATTCCTTTTCTGTCAGGTTACAGCTCTGAACTGTTCTTCAGTATGGATTCGGCCGATAATAAATAAAAGAATACCATAATCTCATTTTTTTTCTTTTAGCACCTAACAGACTTAAAACAACAACAATAACAACAAAATCCCCTAACACTCCATTTACCCCGCATATGGGAGAATTCCATATTTCATGGCAGACTAGTAACTGAACATTTCTGTGAAATTATTGAGCTATGTGTAGAAATGGGCCATCATGGCACGCTGGAAGTCTCACTGCGGCGTTTGACGGGTTTTGCGGTGTGTTTTGCAGCATGCTCTTTCTGACAAGGCATGTGTGAAAGCCTTTGACCCGAAGACAACTTGCTTGCAGGAATGCCTTATCACCACCTTCCAGGAAGCCTACTTTGTTTCAGAAAGTTTTGAGGAAGCCAAAGAAAAAATGAGGTAAGCTTGTTTTTCTGCCATCTAGAGAAAATAACTTATTTTTCTGGCTCTGTTTCTTTGTTCTGTCTCTTATACCAATAAGGGATGATCGCATATCTTTCTGTTTCTGTTTATTTTGCAGGGACTTTGCAAAGTCAATTACTCGTCCCTTCTCAGTGTACTTCAATCCCTACACACAGAGTATTGAAATTCTGAAAGACACCAGAAGTATTGAAAACGTGGTGCAGGATCTCCGCAGCGATCTGAACACAGTGTGTGATGCCTTGAACAAGATGAATCAGTATCTGGGGATTTGATGCCTGGGAACAGTATTGCTGCCAGCATGATCTTTTGGGGGGCTTAGCAGTCAATGTCATATAACACCAATACCTGTCTGTGTCATGGCTTGGCTAGCAGGCATGCAATTATGTATATCTCTACCTGCTTGTAACTTACTGTGCTAATGTGTGAAACACCATTAAGAACCCAGTGACAGGTAACCACTCATTGTAGGAAAGATTGTAATATGTTTAAATGTCTTAAATTGATTTGACATTCCTGCTTAGTGTCTTTAACCAAACTGCATCTATTTAAAATTTGTAACAAATAGCCCTCTTATGATTCTAGTTGATGACCTTTTCTTTCTCAGATCCGAGCCTTTCTTTCCTCTGTGTTTGTTAGATAAAATGAAAATAGCAGTGAAACTGTCCCTGCTTTCGATAGCATCAGTACTTTCACAGCATTATTGGAGAGAAACCCAGAACTGTATGAAACTTCCCATCGTGTTAACAATATTCAGGATTCTGTTCAGAAATTGTTGAGGTAACACACCAGTTGGAATGACTTCTAGGTTGAGTATTTACACAATGGAAAAGAAGAAAGCTTTTAAGAAACGGGATATATAGGTTGCACTGACCTTGTAGAAACTTGAGCTGTGGCACGCTTCCCAAGGCATTTCGGAAGGAAATACTTCCATAAAGGGCATTAGGAAAGACTAAACAGTGGGGAATAAATCTTGGGACTATCAATTTTATGCTGGAATAAAGTGAATTATCATGCTGAGGTGTTTAACTTATTTCTTTTAGAGAGCAATAAAATCATAGAGCTTTGCTTTCAATGATGTGGAAATTGAGTCTCAGAGAGGTTAAGTGATTTGGTTGAAGTAGCACAGTTCGTTCCAACATTTACAGCCCATTGCATATTGCTTTTTGGATTGCTAAGAAGCTTAACTCGATATATGCATGTATTTATATGTAGTCAGAGAAGGAAACTAATGCTTATCGAAACCAAAGCTAACGTTTATCACTGAATAGGACTTCATTTGTGATTAAAATTTGCCGACAGTACAGATGTTTCCTCTCACAGGCCCAAACCAAGCCAGATCCCCCGGAGTCTGTCTACTTGTCTAAAGTTTGGGCACATTTGGGCAACATAATAGTGATACTACCACAGATCTCTGGTCACGCTTGCCATAAGAGGCATAATCAGGTGATTGAGTGGAAAAATAAAAAAATCTGCAGAATAAGTGAATGAATTTCATCTTCTGATTTCTTCAACAAACACAGCGCTGTTTCCCTCATTCTGCTTTGGTCGTGCAGAATCCCAGGGGGAGACAGGACAGACGGGAAAAAGTACAGAAGGAAAAGATGAGGAAATTACTTTTAAGTTAGCAGTTCTAAAATAATTGCTGGAACAATTTCCAAGGATACTCTTTTAGTAATAAATTACATATAATTTCAAACTACTTCTTACTCTTACCTGGGCCCACGATGAGACAGGCATTTTTGGACTGAACATGTTCAGGAAGAACACGAGGAAGCATTAAAACATACCTCAGAGAGAGGGAGAATTAAAATGAAAAATCAGAGGTTTGAATATTAGTTATCTTAACTATTGAGGATCTTTCTTTTCTGCAGGATTCTAAGAACAACTGAGTTTTTGAGAAAGGATTTGGTGGCTAGCAGGTGAGAGTCATGCCATTTAAATGCTGTTCTAAGTGAAAGAGAGAGTGCCTTGGAAAATTATTGGTGGTAGAGAAATTATGAGCAAGCTGAATCAAATTAAAAGGATCTAGAAAGATCAAGTAGCTGTATTTTCAGTAGTTTTATAGATCCATAAATGCATAGTTTCTTAGATCTTGCTTTGCTAGATCTAGATGATTCTGAATAATTATTTACTTATAAATACTAATCCAGAACAATAATCTAGAAATTTCCAGAACTTGTTGCTGAATTTTCTCGGAGGAGAAAATTGGCAAAGAAACCCTTAACATCTACCCATTGTGTTTTTCCCATAACGTGGTGTTGCCTTGGACATCAGTGAACAAACAAACCCGTAAGTAGCCAAGACGATTTTCCCTTCCAGCCCCATAAGAGGGGAGCCTCTTAGTTAAATGTACTGGAGGCAGAATTATATTTAATTGTAAACAAATTCCCTCAACAAAAATTACATTTGAGTGGTCTTCTAATTGGCTTATAGCGGCATCTTCAGTTTTCTTACATGTGCAAAATCCATGTTGTTTCAAAAATAGAAGGGTCGTAAAGTAAATAGGCTTCCCCACAGAGCTTATATAGGTATCACACAAAGAGGAGGAATTACTGTACTTCATTCTTTTTAGATTTGTTCTCCATTTGGAATAGCAGTTACCATGGTTTTCACCACGTGAAACAATGGCGTCCTGGTTTTCATTTGTTGTGAGCATTTAACTTGCAAATGCCATTACAACTAATGGTGGGAATAATCCTATAAAATTTAATAGCCATCATAGGAAAAATGTTGGCAGAAAAAGTCCCCAAATGAAAACAGTACAAGAAAAAAGTCACAGCCAGTTTCTTGTCATCTCTGATATCTGCTCAGTGTAACCATTTATCTCAATTATGCCTCATGACTTAAAGCTAAATTAAATAGATCCAAGGGCAATTATAAATTTAAAGATACTTGCTCACTGTCATCTCACTGTGAATTGCCACTTTATTTTGGTTTACTGCTGACTTCAGTCATCAGCTAATCAGAAATCAACCCAAGGTGCCTAGCAAGACCCGTTTTCTTGCACATCACACTTTGCAAAAGACAGCCAGATCTGATCAGCCTAGTTTCCTTTTTGAGCCATTTTTGTATGTTATGAGTTAGGGGCAGGCATCTGGTATTCTTGTATACCAGCATGAAGTATATTCTTGAATGATCAGCATAACATTGATAGATTGATCATAAGTTGCATCTTTTACAAGTACGGAACTTTGATCCAAGATAGTTTAAGAAATTAGTTTTGGTTTTTTTTTTTACTTTAGCGGTAAGGGTTATGAGACTTGGGTTTGTGGCTTAGTATTTATTTACGGTGTAATTTAGAAATGATGCTTTATGGGGATGACATATCTCTGCTTGTCTCACTCGCACATAGTAAATGGGCCCGAGCCTAATGAACGTAAAGCATTGCAACATTTACCAACATGAAAAGTCTAAAATGAAAAACAGTGTGCTTTACCATGGAAGCAAATAGAAATACAAAGTTTCATTTTCAAATGTAGTCATGGCTCACATCACCTCATTTTCTTCCTTCGAGGAGGAAAACATTAACACAAGATGTAGTTGTCCTCCAATTCATTTGATCTAATTTTCAACATCTAAAGAATCCAGCGCTGATGCTCACTCTCATGAACCTTGTCTTACTTATAATGAAAAAGAAGGCAGCCCAGAGTTTTCCAGTGTGTCTGATTTTTTGCATTCTTCTGTTTCCAAAGACATTCTCTTATTTGGGGAAATGATTCTTATGCCGATTGCCGTAATCTGGGAAGAGTCAGGGAGGTAGTGATGGGATATGGCTTCTTCTAATATTAGATTTACATGTGTCCACAATAAACCAGTGCTAGAACATGGAATTCTTTATAATGTGACTTCGGTCATGGCATTCATTCAGTGGTTTAGACTGTGTCAGGGACTGTATCAGGCACTGTTCTAGACTCTGAGGAAATGGTGATGCATAAGACAGAGGAAGTTTATGCCCATTTTGAACTTACATCTAGTGGATAGTTACAGGCAAAAAATTAGATTATTAGATTGAGATCCTGGCAAATTTTATGAAGAAAATAACCAGGGTAATGTGATAGAGAAAATGGGGGAGGGAGTAAGGTGGGGAGGAAAGAACTTCCTGAACAGATGGCATCTGATGAAGAACCATAGGATGAGAAGAAGGCAGGTGGGAAGGGGGCTGTGGAGGGAGTGTTCCTGGAAGAGGGGACAGCAAGCTTGAAGGCAGGAATGAGGCTGATATGTTTGGGGAAGTGATAGATTGATTGCCAGTGGGCTGGAGAGGAAGGAGTGGAGAACAGCATGGGGCGAGGATGAAGGACACAGGGACCTAGAGGGGTCACGTGTACTCTAAGTCTAGTGGGAAGTCCCGGAGGGCTGGAAGCAAGGCAGTAGCCTGATCTGATTTACATTTTTATGAGGTTAGTCAAGGTGCTGTGTGGAAATGAGTTGTAGTGGGGCTGGAGGGTGAGGGTGTGGACAAGAGTGAGGGGTAGAACCAAGCAGGAGGCCATCGTGATACTGGGGATCTGCAAAAGTCCATATCCTGCCAGCTCATGGTGCTCATTACTAGAAATAGTTGTAATTAAGTAGGTTACAAAGTAAAATGGGTGGGTCAGAACTGTCAGGTGGAATACTGGGTTGGTTATCATTTTGCTGGAGAAGTGCACATCCAGTGATATCCTGTGTCTTTTGCAAATACTAAAGCTCCCTTTGACAAAACGACATCATGCTTGTCCTGGTCATCTGTGAAGGACACAAAGCCGGACTGGAAAGCAAATGCATTTTTTTCTTATGACTCACAGATATTAACCCTTTAAGAAAAATGAAGAAGAAAATAGGGCATCCTTGGTTGGTGGTGCTCATACTTGTATAGTAATTTAGGCCAAAAGGAAGCTTCCTCACCTCTAGGCAAACTAAATAGTTGTGTTCACTCTGGGCATTTCCGTAGGAATAGGCCACATAAATATAGGTGAATTAAAGTCTATTTTCACTCTTCTCACTGCCTCTCATCTGGCCAAATGTACATTTCAGATACCCTCGAAAGGTTCACTTGCTGTGATTCCTTCTCTCCAAGAAGGATGGGTCTGGTGCAGCAGCTGGAAGTACATTTCCTTCATTGGGAAGATCATAGTGAGCCTTCTGTTCCACCCAAGGGCATCTGTGGTTATGGTGCCTGCAAACAGCATTCTCATAATCCAGTCTGGATACAGTTTTTATAATGGAACAACAAAAAACATCTGACAGATGTGGGAGGGTAATTTGAAAGCTAGATGGCACAAAGAAATCAAGTTCATTTTCTGTCATAATCAAATCTTTAAAAAAGATGCAAAGCTAGTTCTCACTTTTCAGGTAAAGAAAGATAGTACTAATTATAGGAAGGTGGTAGGAGTTTCCTGGTCCCTCCTTAATCCTTCCAGATCTCTTGCAATCTCCTTACTTTTTTAGCTTGTTAATTTCCATGGAACTAGCAAGATGCTGATTCAGTAGGTCTATTATTCCCAAAGGTTTGCAAACCACTGAACATATCTAATGTACAGCTTGCCCAATTTTAGTGAACAGTTAACTTCAGAGATGTTAATGAGGCCAATTATTGGCAAGTGAATTTGAAGTGAAGAACACATTAAGGTTTGCCACTATAGCAGTTATTTGTTTATTGGGATGGATTGAGGCAAAGCTCTTTTGATCATTACATCAGATTGATCACGGCACATGGCATTATGAAAGACTGAGGTTCCCAAAGCAGACAGTTGCTTGGAAGAAAATCTTCACCTTGCAAGGGTGGAACATGTTCTGTTCCTTTATCCATTTCAGTGAGAGAGCCTAGCCATTAAGTTGGAATGGATCCTAATTAGTCTCCTCACAAATCTCTAAAACTTTTTTGGTCTTTCCTGTTAAGCAGAACTTAAAAGAAACCTATTTTTTTTAAAAAAAGCCTAAATTTCTCCCTTGCCCACATATAGTCAATATCAAAGAAAATAACTTGCAGGGTAATACTTACTGCTGATCATGAATACAGACCTAGCAATCCTGATTTGAAGTGGCATTGGAAAGTGTAATTTCATTCACCCAGCCAAATGAATACCGCCGAGGCAGATCATCAGCTCGGCCCACTCCAGCACATTTGAATTGGTGATCAGCTGACAGCTAATTGCCAGACGGAGTCTGCCTCTTGATCTTCTGCCTGGGAACAGAGGGAAAAGTCATCTGGACTCCTGCCTAGCCTGGGCAGAGGTTTTCTCCCCTTTGAGAGTGGTTGGCACTCTGCTTACACAGGTAGCTGTTGTTTGCCCAGCATCCATACCCTTTGTCTGGTAACTGCACCATCCTTTTCCTTTTGTGATCTCCACTGCCCTATTCTTTGTTCATGCTTTGCACAAGGGTGACTGCACCCCTCAGTTGCAGGAATGGGCCTGTGAGCAAAGCTTGATCAATGAGATATTATATGCCCTTGCTCACGGTGCTTGGTATGGGGGGTGTGCTGTGAAGTGGCCAATGATGGCCAAACCTTAGACTTTTCCTGGAACCTTTGGGAAAGAGGTATGCTACTTTTTTCTGTGACAGGAAGGTGGTCATATGTGAATCTGGAATTTCTGGGGGCCACCACGTAGGGAATGCAAGGACAAGAGTAAGAGATCAGGGCAATGTCTTAATGACATTGTCAAGCTCATGGATTTAGCTGCGAATGAATATACCTCTGGACTTTCCAGGTCTGGGAGCTAATAAACAGCCCCTTGTCCCCTGCTCTCATTTTCAAGCTGCTATCACTGACACCTGAAGACTGCTAACGCCCAGGATGATGGCCCTAGAAGAGAGCAGAGTTTATATTTGCTTTCTTCACATTTTTCCTCTTGGTTGTAGAAATCACAGCTTCCTGAAGGAGTACTATTCATGGTTTTTTTCTTAGTCTGTGCCATAGAAATATGGGATGCCTGACCCTGACATGTTAATCTCCCTCTCATGCTGGGACTTCTTCTGGTGAGATGTGGCCAGCAAAAGTGTTCCACAGAAGTGCTTAATTGGGTTCCAGGTGACTACTTGATATTCAACCTATAGGCCACCAATTAGTTTTGTGGAAAAAGAAAATTAAGGGAAATTAAACTTAATATAACTAGATAAAGCTTTTTCTGTTCTATTTTTTTTAAAGGAGGATCTGGTTTTCATTAGGATTGGGTACCCTTAAAGGAAAACTCTCATAATAAGAGAATATTGGCTTTGGAATCAGGAAAACAGAAGTATAAATTCTCATTTTTTTTTGCTTACTAGGTGGGTGACATTTATAGACTTACTGATTTTGAGCTTCAGTTTTGTTTTCTTTAAATGTACGAGAATGCCTCATTTACAGAATTATCATGAAAATTAAATATTATATATGTCTAACCATAAAATTACTTAAAAATGTTAATTTCCTTCTCTCGTTTTTAAATCTGTTAGCTCTTAAACATCACCAGCTTTTCCCACACTCTTAGATGATGAAATCATTGTAACTTAATGGCCCAAAGAAGTACTATATCAGTGTTACGGGTCATTGTTTTTATTTCTGTGACCTTTCATACTTTCACTGGATGATTTCGTAGAACTGGCTGGATCTCATTCAGATGTAAATCTGTAGCTTGTGGCCATTTGCGTGATGGCCTTAAATTGCTACCTGGAAATTCAAAAGCAATGGATACTAACCGATTCAGTGACCTCAGAGATGTTTTGCATTTCTCTCTGGACATCAAAATTTATATCTATGAAATGGGAATAAAGACCTATTTAAATTAATGAAACAATATAAAGGTTGGAACTTTCTGGAAGAAGGACACTAAGCAAATCAAACTATTATTCATAGTTCATTGAATTGTGGCAAGAAGGCTGTGAGCCATTCCACACTGTCTATCTCGGAAAAACTTAAAGAGAGGGCAGAGCGGTGCAGGCCATCTAGAAAGGCAGGCCCCACCAGCCTCCGTTATGTCAAAGGGAATGCATTCCCCAGGCTCCATCCATTTCAGAGAGCAACTGCTTAGGGTTGTCTCTGATGAAAGTGAAGTCCTGGTCAAAGGGAGTAAGTTAAGGGCAGAATAGAAATGCATTATACGTGCAGAGCAGAACAAGGAAGTGCTAAGTGAAAATAGGAAATTGGAATATTATGTGTTAGGAGAGCAATTCTTTTCATCCTTGCGGCTAATGGACTGAACAAAAAGTGAACAATTTGTTTCATGTGATGATTCACTAACGCTAACTGACAAGGTTTCCATTTCTGAATCTCCTCCCACAGTCAGCTGCTTGTTTGCAGTGCAATAGCACACTTATCTGTCTATCTATTGCACAGCATAAACAGGACAGCTGAAATGTATGTGAGGAATAACCATAACTGCTTAAATCCTTCCTGTTAAAGGAAGGAGTGAGGAAAGGCAGCATGGAGTGTCTCCTACTTGCTCCTACTAAAATAACCATCTGTTTCCTTTGTGACGTCCTCTCCTTTGAAGAATTCACTTTGAGAAAAATATTCTAATGTGGGAAGGGAAACAGAAGCTAGATTCGGTTTTACTTTGAGCTTTATTCTTGCATCCTTTGCATCTGGGTTGTAAATTAAACAACTGGAGTCAACTCCATGTTCTAAGCACCAGCCCAGACACAGAGCAATTACCCTGTGGCTTTGCCTTTACCTGGGGACCTAGGTGAGGCACGCGGAGAACTGACATTTCACCTGTGGTCTGAAAACAGGTACTCATTCCGGTATGTGATCAAAGACCAATCACCTATTAGCTTGATTTTCCATTCCTTATTTTGTTGACTTTTATTTTTCTAGTATTTTATTATTTGGGTTAGCTTGGCAGATGAGAGGGAGCTTTGTTACCTATGGCTCATTGGAACCCAAGAGCAGGACGTTGTGGGCCCCCAAAAGGGACCAGAGGTGGTAACTGGAAAGACCTTAGAATTTTCTCTCTGCCTTCACCTCTGCCTTCCCGGCACATCTACTTCATTCTCCTTTCCTGGACTCTCTTTTATCTTCATTTTTTCCCTCTGCACATGAGATTTTTCTACTTACTCATCTGCATGGTGCAATGTGGTTACTTGAAAATTGCTGACTTTTATATTTTATATAATAATTTTAGCCAAAGGAAGTTTCACTGCCTCTGAATTCAAATTTCCAGTCCTTGAGAAACAGAGTCTGATCGATCCAGTGTGGGTCAGCTGTCCCTTCCTGGTCCAGAGGACTGTGGCCGGAGTGGAGGGAACAGGGTTGACATTTGACCCCTTTTAGTACTGGGAAGGCACTTACCAGAGCGGGTGGGCTGGGCAGAGATCTAAAGAGGTTTTGAAAGTCCAGACCATTACTATTTTCCCATTTAAAAAATCATAATGCTTAAGACATTTGCCTTTAGATTCTAAATGATCAATTTTGAGGTGGACTTTTACCCCTTGTTTCTTGTTTTTTGTATCGTTGTTCTACTACAGTTGTCATTTCTCATTTTTAGCACTTGCTATCAGACTTGCTAGCTTGTCATTCAAATGTCCCAGTTTTTGGAGTGGTTGAAGTGAACTCATCTTTGACCAGTCCATTCATGCCTCTCTCCACTCTCTACTTTGTGTCTGATGTCATCTCACATGTGGGCTGGAAAGGTGCCGTGGGGGGCTCTTCCAGTGGTGGACAGAGAGGAGGGATGGTGAAGACAAGAGGAACATCAAGAAAGGTAGGAGGCTCAGGGATGTGTGGTCCCAGAAGCCAAAAGAGAAGAGCTTTAAGGGTTAAGGAGCTATGGACTCCAAAGAACAGAGCCTCCAGCTGCTAGGGATGTGGATGGGGCGCCTGTGAACTGGATGTGACCACGAGCCTGCCAGACAAGTTTCGGGCATATGGACTCTGGGGTCCTCCTGGCATTCCTGCATCACTCTGGGAGTTGTGTTTTCCTTTCTTTGGAAAGGGAGGTTTGTTTTATTGTGGCTTAGTCTTTATCAAGACCCTACCTGAAAGGTGGGCCTACATAATGGATCGACTCCCACTTGACTACTGAGATACTATATAAGTGAGGGGTTTGTGGTACATGCTGTGGGAAAATTTGGTCCTGATTTTTTTTTTGTCCCCAATTTTTCCAGGATTATCTTCCCCCTTGGTATGATATGACCTTGTGGCTGTGATAATTTGGGTTGTATAACCTAGAAAAGTAAGCAAAGAGGCTAAAGCTTAAGAGGTCTATATAGTGTCAAATGTGGCCTTTAATCTGAGAAGGAAGCTGCTCATTAGCTTCACTAACACTGGAAAGTGGAAGCCTCCACCTGCACTAAAAATGTCATTTTCCAATGACCACACTCAATTTTAAATATATTTAAATATATTTATAGTTTCCCTGTCTCTTATTTGAGATGTATACTATTTCTTAAAAATAAATGAAAGTATTTCACTAGCTAATCATAGCTTATACCTACCTCAATCCAGGGAAAGGTGGATAACTGTGCACTAATATTAATTAGCTTCTTTGGTTAGGATTAGTTTAAATCCATTATTTTTACTATGATTACTACACATGAAATGAAATCAAAGAAACGTAATGGTGGATTTGTCTGAACACAGCATCACATTGCTCTGTTTTAGAGGCATGCACCCCAAAAGTTAAAAATGTCTCCCTTTTGTCTTATAGTTTTTTTGGTCCTTTTTCCTTTTTCAGGTTTAAAGCTTATCAGGCAATCATTATTCTTCAAGTGTGGACTAGGAGACGGGTTTGCTCTGGCCTAGCAGAGATCTAGATTTTCTTTCCCCCATGTCGTAGTGGCCACAAGGGCAGTGGCTGCGGTCAGACAGCCTGGCTGTGCACCTGGTTCTGCTGCTCACCAGGATAAGCCGGCTTAATCACTGTGTCTCACCTGTGAAGTGGGAACTAATATCGATGGTCTCACAGCATGGCTGTGGACATTCAATGTGGAGATACATTTAAAGCATGTAAAACAGCATCTATCACCCACCTATCTCGCAGAGTTCTGATGAGCAGGAAAATACATGACAAGCCTTTGGCCCAGTGCCTGCCACATGGCGTTTGTAAACATGCAGTGAATCAGGGCCATTATTATTCTGTCCATTGTTCTTTGTTAACCATATGTCTCTGCTCATCAGAACTTACTTTTTATTATACAATTGATATATCAGTTCATTTGTTTTTAACTGGAAAAGAGTAAAGAATGCAAAAGAGGGGGAACAAAACAAGAACCCTCTGTTCCCCACCCACGCCACTGCCCTCCACAAACTTGACAATTGTCCACCTTTGGTGCAGGGAGATTTGGGCCCTCTCATCATCTTCGCCTGTCCTCCCATGCCATATTTTGACAGTGGAGTTTTCCGTCTTTTCATTTTAGGCAAAGTTCCAAGCAAACACAACTTGGAGCTCAATACTCTTTTCTGATGGAAGGTCAGGATAAAGCAGCCCCTGGGAACTAGAGTCATATGAGCTGTACCCAAAGGGAAAGGAGATTTACGAAAAAAAGAATCTACCTGTGGGGAGTAGAACTGCCTTCAGCCATCGGGGTGTTATCTCTAGGTTGCTGACCTCAATACGCTGGTACATATAGTCACAAAAACCTGTGTTTTGTGGGTTCTTTTCCACTGCCTCTGCCAGTTTCACCAGATTATAGCCTGGCTTCTTACATAAGTTTTAAGGAAGTCGAACTTGTTTGAATGATATTTTTTGACTTGTAAATAACAAAATTTTTTAAAAAATTCTTTAAATGAACTTTTCACCATACCTGAGAAAGGATTTGGAAGACATTCAGGGTTTTGGAACATTAGAAAAAATAATTTTGGAAGGCAAAGAAAGATAAAAATAACTGCCTACTGTACATTGTTTATTATTTATCAAATGCAGGTGCTGGGCTAAGCCCTTTAAATGTGTTTATCTCATCAATCTTCACAACTACTTTGTGAGCTAGCTATCTTTATCGTACTATTTTTTTTTCCAGATAAAATAATCTGAAATTCAGAGAAAGTAAATAACTTACCCAAGGATATGCTGAAACCTGGCGTCATTTTTTAAAAATGCAGACTGTCTGACCCCAGCGCCCAGCCTGCGAATGTCAGTGCCGGGCAGCCATGTGTGCGCGGAAACTCTGCCGACACTGGAGATGCACAGCTAGCACCTGGCACTTGTCTGAGTAGTCCCTTGTCTAAGAAGAGCTAAGTCTGAGTCTGGCCACAGCCCACCTCTGCCATCAGACCTTCTTGGTTTGGATTCTGGTTTTACTACCTGGGAGAGAAGAGTGGCTTCTGACAAATTATATAACCTTCCTGTGTCTCAGACCTCTTGTGTGTATAATGGAGATCACACTAGGTAGATGATGTAGGTAGATGGACACAGTTCCTGTCTTGATAAGAACTCAGTGCCCAACTCTCCAGATAACGAATATTCCCTGTACCACTCATGCACACCCATGCATGTGCACACATGTTGCCCATTTTGCTACTTCTTTGCTCCCAATGGTGACATATAAATGTGCTGTAATTGACCACATTGCTCTAAAGTGGTTAGTATGGATTGTTCCTGAATCTTTGTGTAGCCATGTCCATTCACTCTTCATTTCTTCAGACTAAATCCATCCACGTAACATCGCTTGGTGAACAGCTTTGAAGAATTCGTAGTACCAGATACATATCACAAACATTTTTCTGAAAGAGATGATATCAGCACCAGAATTTTGCCTGCAGTAGTTAATAGCTTTACAGCTCAGTCTGAATCATGGCTCCTACAACACCTGGAAGGGGTCTCTAGCTTTGAGCTTTAATTCTGACTGAATTCACGCTATGAGATGAAAATATATAAAGTTTAGTTTTTGGTAAACCAAACACGATTTTGTACACTCATACATGATAAACTTTCAATGATGATAATGAGACCAGAATTTCAATTCACCCTCGCTAAGAAATGAGCACAAACCCCAGCTCAATGTGGCCAAGCGTCTGGTTCCCGTTTTCTCGCTTGTACCATCCAAGTTTTTTGATCCTTTTCTGTGCGTCTCCTGGTGTTCTTGTTCCACTTTAGAAGGTTGTTTCCTTTGAACAGGACATCTCTTACTATTTGCAGCAAATTTTTAGTTTGCTTCTGCTTCTTAAAATATGTAGCCCATTGTAGTGTTCAAAAAAAGACTGCTATCCCCTTCTATGATGCTGTTAAATCCTCCTCATCTGTTTTTTACTCCACTACCCTAGCAACGCTCACCCATTTTTAAGGTCCTCTGCTGTCACTCTCTGTTCAGTGGACTCCCTGGTTGTGGTGGCTTCATCTAATGGTCTGGATTTGGGAAGAAATACTGAATGAAGTTGTACAGTAGTATACTCATTGTTATATTTCCTATGTCACACTGTTATATGTGCAGGTCAGTTTAATTATTTAACCTACTTCACAACCACATTCAGGCAGCCTACATTAGTGAAAGATGATACAAAGTTACAACATAACTTACTATATCAAAACTCATTCCCATATGAAAGGAATCAAAGGGAACAGTCAAGGCAGAGATTCTCATGCATTTAGTGGTGCATGAGCAGCCTGCCTTCTGGGCAAGTGTGCGGTCTTGATGCACTTGTAACATTGTTTCCCTTGTAGTAATGGTAAAATTTTGCACAAATAACAAGGAAAATCAAAGTCGTTGCTCAGTTCAACTGGGTCACGTTTTTTTCTGTGTTTATAAAGGACTTAGCTCAGAAATGAACCATTTGATCTTTGTGGTTTTCTTGTCTAAATTTAAATTCCGGTCTAGTTTAAAGTAACATCAGCACCCCTGTAATCTAAAGCAATCAGGGGCATCATTAAAAGGGTTAATTGAAGAAGTTGGTTAAAGCGGAAATTAGTTTTAAAAGACACCTTAAAGATTTTATTTACCTTAAGAATATATAGCTCTGACTGGGAAGCTCAGTTGGTTAGAGCATTGTCTCAATTCGCCAAGGGTTCGTTTGTGGGTTCGATCCCCTGTGAGGCCACACACAAGAATCAACCAGTGGATGTAAGTGGAACAACAAAATGACGTTTCTCTCTCTCTCTCTCAAATCAATAAAAAAAGAACATATAAATTTGTGTTCATTCACCCGTATTTTGCTGTGGACCTATTGTCCTCATTCTGGGTGCGGGTCCCCTGACTGGAGTTGAGTGTCGTCTTTCTTTCATTGACCACAGCCGTGAGTCATTGTCTCTGAGTCCTGGCTTGGCTTTCTTCATGTGGAGCAACAATAACCTAAGGACAAGGTCACAGCCACCTGAGTGCTGACGCTTTCTACATTTTCATGACTCTTTAAAAATACTTTGTCTCACTCACATCTAATCTGACAATATAATTTTTAGTGATTCACCTTTTTAAAATCTTTCTAATGCATTCAATACAGTTTTCAACTCGATTTGCATTCATATTCAGTTGACTTACATGTTATTTTATTAAATTATGCAATTACAAAAACATGTTTAACAGGCATAACAGGGCTGAGAACAAACATAGCTGACTCTTGGCAAGCCCCCAACTCAACTGATGGGAGCCAGTGGCTTTCTCGCTGCTCTAGGCTTCAACAGAAAAGCTTTATACAGAGACAGGAGCATTGGGGAATATGGCAAGTTGGAGAAGTGGGATTGGTTAAAAGAGTTCTATTGTTCTCACCGTTAAATGTTTTATAGGGAAATTTGAAAGCTATTTACGATGATTTCAATTAATGTGTGTAATAAGTCTTTTGCAAAGGTGAAAACCTTTTAATTTGAGATCCTGAAAGATTTTATCTTTTCATTCACTCTAACACTTGTCTTGATGTAATTCTTGGCAGCTTCAGTATCTGAGCCTAGATGAATCTCCTGAGACAAGGATGTTCCAGTTCCTCCACCTCCCCTCTCCCACACATCTTGTCCTCCACCTGCCTGCAACACTTCATTCTCTTCATTCTTACATCTTAACCTTGTTTTTGTCCATAACTGCAACAGGTCCATAAATTCTGTTCCAAAAGTCACTTTCTGTAACTACCACTCCAGCTTCGCAGCTACATTCAGTAACCTCAGTTCTACAAGTCCTTGTACCCACTTCAGTCTCCCTCAGCCCTACTTGTATGCATTGCTCTACTTTTCCAACTTAAGTTCCATGGTCAAACATTATCATTCCCCTGTACATACCCTCAACTCCCTTGATGCACTCTGTTGCTTTCTAAGTTTTCTTTGGGAAAATCCCAACCTTGGCTACACCTAATTATCTTCCTACTCTATGGGTGTAACAGAACGTGGTTGTAAATGAACACACGACCATGTGATTGGTCTCACTTCAAATTCATGGTCAGTCACTGCAAGCGGACCTTATGCAACCTGGCCTTGTGTAGTCCACTGACTTTCCCTTTCTCCTAGATGATTATTTCACACTTTTTCTTCTCTCTTTAAACTCTTATATCTCCTGCCCCATGCTCTCTTAGCTGACCATGCTTCCTAGTCCATTAAGACAATATAAACAAGCAGAAGAGACTTTTCATAAGCTCCCATCCACAACTACTCACCTTCTTGCGTTAGCTCCCATATACTCTGTTTCCTTCCTGTTTACCAACTATCCACCTTTCTCCTTTATCTCCTTGCACCATGCTTTCCTCTTCTGCTGGCTCTTCTCATCAGTACATGAAAAGAAAATGCCATTCTCTCTCCCATTAAAAAACACATTTTTATTTTTATTGATTGATTGATTGAATTTATTGGGGGGACATTGGTTCACAAACCCATACAGGTTTCAAGTGTCCAACTAAAGAAAACGTCATGTGCACACTGCATCGTGTGCCCACCGCTCAAAGCAAAGTCTCCTTCCATTTCCACTTGTCCCCCCTTTACCCACCTCCACCTACCCCACCCCGTTTTCCCTCTGACTATCACCACAATGTTCTCTGTGTCTGTGTGTGACATACAAATGCTTTTTGCTTAATCCTTTTACCTTCTTTCATCCAGCCCTCACCTCCTCCCCTCTGCCAGCTGTCAGTCAATCTATTCCACGTGTCCATGCTTGTTTCTATTTTGGTTATTAGTTTGTTTTATTCATTAGATTCTACATATAAGTGAGATATAGTATTTTCTTTTTCTGATTGGCTTATTTCAGCTAGCATAATAATCTCCAGGTCCATCCGTCCTGTCACAAAAGGTAAGATTTCCTTCTTTTTTTACAGACAAGTAGTATTTATTGTGCAAATATCCACTCAAAACTCCTTTTAAAATCTCATTTCTCCCTCTAGCTACTTCCTCACTTCTCTGCCCCTCTCTACAGTGTAGCAAAACTTGTTAAAAATAATCTGTACATACTGATCCTTTTCCTCCCCTCCCACTCTCTCAAATGCATTCCAATCAAGCATTACGTTTTTTAAAATTCTCACCCGAGGAAATTTTTCTCTGTGCTTTTATAGAGAGAGGAGGGGAGAGAGAGAAACATTGATTGGTTGACTCCTGTACATGCCCAGACTGAAGATCCTATGCACCCGGACTGGGGATTGAATTGTAACAGGGTGCTGAGCTGGAGGTCCCCCCAAATGGAGAAAAACCCCATAGCTATTGCTTGGAGGATGAGGGAAGTGGAGCAGGGCCAATGAGAACTATTTTTCATATCTGAAGAATTTGGCCAGTGTTTTAATAGTGTTTAAAGCTGTGCCTGCGCTCAGAGCAGGGAGATGGCATGACTCTAACTTGTGATGTGATGTAGCCATAGGGGCTTCCTGAGCCTGCGAGAGCAGCTTGGAGGCAGCTTCTGTGTCAGGCGCTGTGCTTGCCCAGACTGACAATGGCAGCTGAGAAAGGCAGAAGAAACCAGACTACTGGCAGGCGTGACCTGGTGTGGGAAGAGTTGGAAATGCGGTTATGGAGGAAGACTGACGCTGGAATTTAAGTCCAGGTGCAACAGCAATGCTGGGGCTTTTTTGTCATGTGGTTTGGGAATGGAGAGGGCACTGTTGACCCCACAGCTTAGAAAGAGGCAGATAAACAAGATGTAGCAACTGTGCGGACTCTTGACCATGTGGCTGGGGAAGGAGAAGCTTCTCGACCATGTAGTGGCAGTCTGGAGTCCCGGCCACGTCGTGTGGAAGGATGCAGAAGGATTCCCTGGCCCACCATCAGGATGTGGTTTTGGATTGAGAATGAGAGTCTAGCTGAGTTACAGACTTCTATTTTCTTTTCCTGAGGTACCCCCGACTGGCCTTGTTTGGCAAGGGGAGGCAGGACTGTGTGTGTGTGTGTGTTTGTGAGAGTTTTAAAGGGACTTTGGGATTTAACAGCGACATTCTGCCTTTACTCTAAACCTGTATAACTTTTGAATAAATAGTTCCTTTCCTTCTTACCAAACTCTGGCATTGAGAGCCACAGTTCTTAATCGGTGGCGGTTCTTAATCAAAAAGAACTGTATGGTAACAAGATCCCCAGGGGCCGGGGGCGTTTTCTGTAACAGTATCTGGTGCCCAACAGGTGTTAGATAATTGCCTGTGGTGGAGTGACCCCCTCAGGTGTGGGAAGGTGAGACTGTGGAATTTCCTAGTCTGAGAATTTTTCTGCACTTCTTGTGAGGGCATTGGCTGCCTAAACACACCTGAAAGGTAAAAAGGAAATGGATCTGGGAAGGGATTGGAGAAGTGAGATGGTTTGGCTGAAAATTTGTTTCTGAGCACTGATTTATAATAATGGAGTTGTGGATAATAGTTTGGTTAAAATGCTGCTTCCAGGTTGCTCTGGTCTGCTTGCTTACTGAACCACAAACTAGGTATGTGCCCTGGCCAGGAACGGAAACACAGCCCTTTGGTTATGAGATGATGCTCTGACCAATGGAACCACACTGGCCAGGGCCCAATCAATCTTTTACCCCTACTGCTCTATCAGAACTTAGTCAAGTCAGCATATCTTTACATTGCAGACACAATAGTAAAGTATCAGTTCTCATCCTTACTTCATCTATCAGTGAAACATTTGGGCCAGTGGGTCGCTTCCTCTGTATGTTACTTTATTCGCTAGCCTTCCATGCACCATCTTCTTCTGGGCCCTTCTCCTACACCTCTGGCTGCTCCTACTCAGTCTCCTTTGTGGTTCTTCCTCATTTCCCCAACCTCTTCACAGTGAAGTGTCTCAAAGATTGGATTTCATCTCTTCTTTACCTGTACTCACTTCCTTGGAGATCTTAACTAAACTTATGGCTTTAAATACCATCTAAATTCCTATCACACTTATATTTATATTTTAACCTAACCTCTTCCCTCGCATATGCAATTCTTATTCAATCTCTACTTTAAAGTCTAAAGGGAAACAATATGTGTAAGACTAGGATTCTGATTTTCTTCCCCTATCTTGCTTCTCTTGTAGGCTTTCTTATTTTAGTAATTACAACTGTACCCATGAAGGTGTTCAGTGTATCAGTTAGCTATTACTTCATAACAAACCACCCCACTCTCCAAGGCTGACAACAACATTTATTTTTAGCCACATGTCTAAAGGTTGATTTGGAATTGGTTAATTTAGACTGGCTCTGGCTAGGCACCTCTGTTCAGGCTTCAGAAGTTAAGGCTCTGCTTCCCATTGCAGGTCTGTTGGTCCCCCGAGCACTCCACTTGTTTATTTTCCTGAAACAGGAAGGCTGGTTTTTTAATGCTGATGGCAGAGGCATAAGAGGGCAAGAAAGAATGCACATGGTCTCTGAAGCCTTAGGTTCAGAACCTGCTGGGGGTAACGTTTACACACATCTTTGGCCAAAGTTAAGTCTGTGGTCAAGGGGTGAGAAATGGATAATGCCCACATTTCGGTCAGGAGAATGACACTGATGCTGGGAAACATGAAGAATTATGGTCAATAATTTAAATGACTATGCTCAGTCAAAATCCTTGGTCATACTCAACTCCTTTTTCTCATACTAGCCCTGAACATATAACTAGTGAACTCTACATCAAAATACATGCCAAATCTGGTCACTTCTCATCACTTTACTTGCCACTATGCAGGTCCCAGCCCACGTTATGTCTTATTAGGATAACCATGAAGACTTTTCTATCCCATCTCTCTGGTGCTGCCCTGACTCCATCCCTTTACCTCTATGATATTATCTTTACTTCCTCCTGCCTCACATTGCACCAGAGATATTTTATTCCTTGATGTTCCTTGAGAATGTCAACCATATCTCTGCCCAGGGCCCTTGCACTCACTGTTCCCTTTGCCTGAAATGCTTTCGCCCTAGATGTCAACGTGTCTTCCTTCCAGTGTATGCACAGATGCTACCTTCTCAGAAAGGCCTTTATTATTCAATTTTTGCTCTCCAAATCTTGCCACCCCCAGAACCTCCCATCATCATTTTTTGCTTTGTTTTCCAGAGTGCTTATCACCATCAAGCATATGTATATTTCTGTATGTATAAAATTTATTTGTATATATATCAATCTTTTGTCTTTCTTTACTAGAATTAAAGCTCTATTCTTACTCCTTCTAGCTGAGATTCCCCCCTTCTTGTCCACTTGTTAACCTCCAATGTCTAGAAAAACAATCTAGACCTTCAATAAATTTTCAATAAATAGTAGGCCTTAAATAAATACTTTTTGAATCAAAGAATAAGTGAGTGAATTTTACTGTTTTATCAGTATTTATTTCATAACGGGCAGAAAAAATTACCTTAGAAATGTTTAACTTTTGAAATACTGTTGATTAATCTAGTCCTCTGAAGTTGGCTATGGATTTAGGAATTGTTTCATCAGAACACTTTTATAATTTGAATGTTGATTAATTATTATTAAAGTACATAGTAGAGAATATATTAATTGAAATTAGCTTCATTTTCATCTTTCTCCTTGTTTAATCCATAGTATGTACTCTGGACAGCAAAAAATCTTTATTATTTCTTCTCTTTCTTTTGCAAAAATGGCTTGTTTTGCAATTTCAGCATAATGGCCTCAGTTGGGGAAATAAGTACACTTAATTCTCTTTTAGGTTTTGAGATGATTAAAATTGAGAATAGGTGAGATGTTTCTTTCATATATTATTTCTTCAGCTTTATAATTTTATGTTCAAACTAGTTTATTTTTCTAAGCCTTCCCTTATTTTCCCTCCTCAGAGGGCAAAGTAAATCGCTTTACCTTGCAGAAATGTGCCAGCAGCATCCCACAAAATCTTGGAGGAAGATGATCCATTGTCATTAATTTTGGAAGATTCATGAATCCCTATAAAAGACATAAAAAGTCAGTGCTTGGGAGTTGATGATGATTATTTTTTACTTTTCTTCCCTTTCATATGCAAGGGAGTGGGTGGGTATATTTCCTTAGTTTTAATGATGGTGATACATGATCAGAGATAGTCATTCTTCCTCAGCTCTAATGGGGTAGGGGGTGACTGCTCATCCAAAAAATAGAGCTTGGTCTTCAGTAAGAATTATGTGTGACTGGATGAAAGAAATTGGTTTGGGTTTCCTAGCATATATCAATAAGTTGAGCTTCCTTTGTATATCTTACAAAGTTCCTTTCATTTCTTTTACTGTATGAAAGGTGATTGAAGAAGAGGTTTAAAGGAACTAAATATATTGCTGCAATTCCCTGCAACTATTATTTCCTTCCATATGTCAGGTTGAAGACAATTATCAATAAAATGTATGGAACTATTATTTGGTACTGAACACTCACCACCTATCACACACATTTATTAATGCAAGGGAGTATGCTGGCTTAGGTTCTCCAAGTCTTTATGAAGAAATCTTTTGATCTTTTATTGTTTTAATTCATATTTAATTTTTAACTCATATTTGAATCTTCCATTTTTATAGGAAAAAAATCCTCACTATCTTGTTCCTTCATGGTTCACATTTTAAAGGAGGTTCCCCCCACTGCCCCTGCAGGAATGCATAATCTTATCCCCTCCATCCCCAGCAATAATCAAATACTAGTGTTTTTTTTAATGTGGAAAAAACTGAACTTAAATGGTATCATTTTTTAATGGCTGGCATATATTAAGAAAAGTACTTTATATTCATTATTTGATCTCCTTTCTAAAGTCAAAGGCAGTAGATGGGAAGCAGTAGTCACTTTAGCTCCCTCCTGCAGAAACCTCCCCGTCTGTCTGTAGGAACTTGCAACATTTTCTTTGGGACCCAGTGATCCTGAGACCTATGTCTCTTCTGGGTAAAAAATAGGAAACTCTACCTTAAAGAAACAAATACTTTGCAGATATTTCCAAAGACAATTTCTCCCCAAGGAAGGGCAATAAACAGGTGTTCACTTTGAAAGGTCAAAGTCTTATATTTAGCCATTAAAAATGGGAATGTTAATAAGAACACAATTAGAGTAAACAGTCTATAGCTCACGTGAGAATCATCAAAGTTATGAACAAGAGGAGGCATGAAAGTGGTAAACATAATTGCTGAAAGGCATTGGAAAGAAAAAATAAGATTGGACTGAGGATATGCTGTGGGATTCCAATCAGATCTTGGCTCCTTTTCATACATTCCCCTCAACCCGCCTCCCCAAGTATCAGTCAGGCTCTGGTCTTCCTGCTGGGTCTGGAGGGCTGGGAAGGTGCCCCTTCTGAGACAGGGTAGTGGTTGCCTGTTTCCCCTTCCCACTTCTCTTCTTGTGACAGTCTCCTGGCCCACCAGCCTATAGGATTTACTCCTTGCTGGGTCCAGGTCCGTGTGCTGTGGGCAGAAATGGTGTTTTCCTCGTGTGAAGGCACAGAAGCATTTACTGAGACAGGTCCTGATAAGGCTTTCTCTATTTCTGTGAAAAACTCAAGAAAGGGACTGGTTGGCACTTAGGACACTGTTTTTAAAAGTTGAAAGCACTGGGATAGTCATTATTGTAGGAAAAGGCTTTAAGTTTCTGCTTTTGGAGATTATTGAGGAAAGCATTCAGTTCATCAACAGCTATTCACTAAAGCTTATTTTGTTCTAACATTTGGAGTTCTCACATCTGTTGTCATATGGCTACACCAGGACATGAAGGACCCATGGAACTCCTTGTTATGCATGATTTAGACTGTTCTTGTCTGACAGGGGGAGCCTGCCCCCACCTGCACCTTCCCCCATCTGAAGGGGCATCTGGCTGGTAAGGACCTTGGCCTTAGTAGTTAGATTACTTGGCTTTGAATTCTGGTTCTCAAGCTCACAAGCTGTGGGACCTTAGAAAGTGGTCTAACCTCTCTTGTGCCTCTGTTTTCTCATCTGTAATATGGGAGCAATAAAGGTATTTCCTTCATAGAGTTGCAGTAGAGTGCTGAGAATACAACGTTCTGACACATTGTAGCTCATAAGCTGGGAGTTGGAGGAGGCTGACAATAAGAATGATTCTACTTTGCATTTAATGTGAGATGTGACTGAATTCTGCAAAATTAAAGTGACTCATTAAGAAGTGCGACAGCACCAATGAATTTTATTCTGCCCCAGTCAACATTCAGGTGTAAAACATTTCTTCTACTTCTCTAAATCAAATTTAATCTTATTCAAGCTTTCATCTCATTATGTTGGCTGACAATTACATTTCAGTAATTACTGGAGTTTTTTATGTCTCCAGATTGGGCAAAGGTGAGGGTAGAATGGGGTGAGGGATGATATAAATCCTGTGGTGAGAATATTTGGGAATAATTCTTGTGTCTTCGGTTCAAATGGATCTTTGCTGAAACTCACATCTGTCCTGGATGTGGAAAGGCTCTGCCGCCCAACCAGGCTTTATTGAAGTATAATCGACAAATAAAATCATATATATATGAAGTGTACATGTGATGATTTAATGTACATGTGTATCTATACACATACACACACATTGTGAAATGATTGCCGCAGTCAAGTAAATTAACACATGTATCACCTCACAGTTACCTTGTTTTAAAAAATTATATTTTATTGATTGTGTTATTACAGTTGTCCTGATTTTTAACCCTTTGCTCCCCTCCACTCAGCAACCCCCACTCCCTCAGGTAATACCCTCACCATTGTTCATGTCCATGGGTCATGTGGGTAAGTTCTTTGGCTACTCTCTTTCCTATACTACATCCCCATGTCTATTCTGTAACTACTTATTTGTACTTCTTAATCTCTTCACTTCTTCACTTTTTTCCTACACCCACCCTCCCATCTCTTTATGTTTAATAATCTGCATTTTAACTATGATGTGTCCTGGAGTGGGCCTCTTTGCATCCATCTTGTTTGGGACTCTCTGTGCTTCCTAGACTTGCGTGCCTATTTTCTTCACTAACTAGAGAAGTTTTTTCATTAGTTTTTCAAATAGATTTCCAATTTCTTGCTCTTTCTCTTCTCCTTCCGGCACTCCTATGAAGCGAATTTTGGATTGCTTAAAGTTGTTTCACAAGCTACTTACACTATCCTCATTGTTTTTTGGATTCTCTTTTCTTCTTGCTCTGATTGGTTGTTTTTCACTTCCTTATGTTCCAAATCATTGATCTCATTCTCAGCTTCATCCACTCTACTGTTGTTTCCCTGTAAATTGTTCTTTACTTCAATTAGTGTATTTTTTTTTATTTCTGATTGGATCTGTTTTATGCTGTTAAGGTCCTCACTAAGTCCCTTGGACATCCTTATAACCAGTATTTTGAACTCTGCATCTGATAGATTGCTAATGTCCTCTTTGTTTAGTTCTTTTTGTGGAGTTTTGATCTGTCCTTTCATTTGGGCCATGTGTCTCCTCATTTATGCAAATGAGTCTTGTTTCTATGTTTGTTTCTATGTATCAGGTAGAGCTGCTTTGACTCCATGTCTTGGTAGTGTGGCCTAATGTAGTAGGTGTCCTGTAGGGTTCAATGGCACATATCACCCAAGCTGGGTACTCAAGGTGCACCCTTCATGTGGGCTGAGTACATTCTCCTCTTGTAGTTGAGCCTTGGTTGCTGCTGGCGGATCAATGGGAGGGATTTATCCAGGCCGGTCAGCTACAAGGACTTGTTGTGACCCTTTATCACAAACCTCCACCCTCTGGGGAGGATCAGCCATGCAGGGACAGGGAAGTGGCGCTCCAACATGGTCTGTAGTTGTCCACTGGGTGCGTTGGCCCCTGGGGTTTTCTGAGTGGTGCAGGCCAAGATTAGCTCCCACCTCTGTTTTGCCTGGGGCCACCCTGTCTGAGTCATAAAGCAATCTGAGATGGCTGCTACTTGGGCAGGGCTTGGAGATTTCTAGGCTGTAGTTCTGGGCCTGGAGCTCATTGAGACCAGCTGCTTCTTGTTTGAGAGGACTTAGGAAGTTGTGAAGCAGGAACCAAGGTTGGGTGAACCTGTAAGTCATAGTCTGTGGGAATCTCCAAGGGTGGTCAAACAGTGTTAGCCAGATTGACGGAATCTTAGATATGGCAACCTCTCTGCCAGCTCTGCTGGGGGAGGGCCCAGAAAAGGGACAATGGCCTCTGGCTCACCTTGATGCTAGACACCTCAGCCTGCCCCTGCACACCACTAGTGGCCCTCAGGCTGCCACTCCATCACCAGAGCCCAGAAGGAGCGAATCTGAGTAGATGGGTCCATGTGTGAGTTCTTTAAGAGGAACTGTTGGGGCTCCAGAAGCTTTTTCTACTGTGTCAATCCCCACTGGTTTTCTCAGCCAGAAGTTGTGGGGACTTATCTTCCTGGCTTTGAAACCCTGGGCTGGGGGGCCTGGTAAGGGGCTGGGACTCCTCACTCCTGAGACACACCTCCTGAATTTTCATCCACCACACATGGATATGGGACCAGACTGTTCTGCATCTTTGCCCCTCATACCAGTCTGGGTCGATGGGATTTCTTTAATTCTGTAGTTGTCAGACTTTCATTCAACTTGATTTCTGTCAGTTCTGAGTGATGGTTGTTCTGCATCTTAGCTGTAATTTTGTTGTGGTTGTGAGAAGAGGCAATCATATCTGCTTAACCTGCCCTCTTGATAGGAAGTCACTTTTTTGGGGGGTGGTAGTGGTAAGAAGCCTTAAAATCTACTCTTCTAGAAAATTTCAAGTATATGATACAGTAGTCTTAGCTATAGACATCAGGCTCTACATCAGCTACTCAGAACTCATTCATCTTGTACCTGGAGCTTTGTACCCTTTGAGCATCTTCCTATGTCCCCTACCCTCAGCCTGGCAACCACCATTCTACTCTCTGTTTCTATAAGTTCAACTTTTAAATTCAGAGTCCACATATAAGTTATACCACCACATGGTATGTGTTTTTCTCTGTCTGCTGCTTTAGTCATAAGCTGGAGTGGGGGTCTTTGTGAGGCCTAGGTACCTACTGTTGAGACTTCCTACATACACAGAGCAGTTGTTCTTTTTGAGGTCCTGCCCTCTGCTCACTTTGTGGAACCTCCTTGTTGTAGAATCCACAGATCTCAATCCCTTTCCTAGTTTTGGGAGAAGCTCTCCCTCCAAGCATTTACCTTATTTCCTTCCCTTCTTCCCCCACAGACCTAGCATAATGTCCTAAATTAGCTTAGACTTTTAAGTACAAACAAAAATCCAGAACTTTGCATCATCTTTACGCCACTTCTACTTGGGGTTGGCAACATGAATTCCCCTTAGAAGAAAACACGGAGACCTTATGGCCAATTGACCATTTGTAATGGGGAGAGAAAATATAAGAATAAGAAAACATATGAATCTCACCATGTTGATTTCAGAGTGTGAAACATGGGGCTTATTTTTCTCTAGAGTTCCTCATATATGCCTTTAACACTTTAACACTGAGAGTCATCTTCTCAGTCACACGTTGAAATCAACAAGTGATGTTAAATGGCAGTCAATATAGTTTTAATAATTCCTGGATCATTGCATGGCCTGTGCATTTTCTTCCATTGGAAAAGGAGTCACTTTTTTGTGGGGGTGGTATGATTCTTCCCACAAGAGAGATCTCAAATGGTGGAAGTACAATGCACACCAGAGCAGATCTGAGGGTTTCAAATGCACCAAAGTAACATTGGATCTGTTATGTTAGATATTTTGTTTCACAGAGTTGGAGGAGGTCATCAAGAGGAAGTGACCACTAGTTGACCTGTGAATTGGACCTGGGCAATTGAATGCTTCTTACTCCTTCTCCTGTCCTTGGAAAGTATGTCCTGCCCACCATGCCAATAGTTGGGGCCATTTGAAGGATACACGTAGAGAGAATAAGGTGTTGTTGAGACCAGGTGGACTGTGTGTATGACTGAACCCAGTTAAGGCCTCTACATAAATGTTTAAGATTCTGGGCATATGTGGAGATCTACTTGTCTTGTGGATGCCCCTAAAAGACCTCATCAGTGTTCCCTTGCTTATTAAAACCATCACCTGCCAATCAGGAGTAGTCTGCCTCTTTCCTTTGGCCTCTTTTTGCCCTCCATGTATTTGGACAGTGTGAGCCAACATATAAAATTGAATTAAAGCAGTCACCTTTATTTCTGTAAAATACTATGCACTAGATTTTTGAAAATTACTGTTAACCAGGCTTTGGGCATCCATGACTCTGGACTGTATATGACCTTGAAGGAATCCTTGACAATCTGCCACTCCTGCCACACGCTCCTTGATCTCTGTTTCTTCTCTTTCCCTTACTATTTCTTCCTCTCCTATTTCTATTTCTATTACTTTCTCATTACTTTTCTACCTCCCTATTTTCTCTGTCCCATTTCTCTGTACTTTCCCTAATTTTCTATTATAGAGTAGTTATTTCCAGCTATTCGATCTGATCTAAGCTATCCCCTTCATCTCACTGGGAACAATCAGGACTAAGAGACTGTTAATTTCTACATGGATGATTTTTCCCCCTTTAATCTGAAGAGCTTGTTTCTTTTTTTTTTAAGCAGTATTATTTAACCTTAAAAAATTGTTTTTAGAGAGAGGGGAAGGGAAGGAAAAAGAAAGGGAGAGAAGCACCTATGTGTAGTTGCCTCTTATGTACCCCCAAACAGGGGATATGGCCCGCAACCCAGGCATGTGCCCTGATTGGAAATCGAACTGGTGACCCCTTAATCTGTGGGCCCACACTCAGTTCACTGAGCCACACCAGCCAGGGATGCTTTCCTTTTTCTAAAAGAATATTACGTGTGTATAGGATGATATACTTTTGTTATCTTCTTTTTTCTGCCCCATGATATCTAAACTATAATTTAGAAACAATGTAATCTCAGTAAATATCATTCCTTGAGTTCTCATGGAAAATAAGGCCAGTTTTCTCTACACCAGAACAAGCATTTTGTTTTCTAGACTGATACTCCTTTAGATCTTTTTAAGACCAAGCAGTAGTATTGATGTCCCATTCTGTTTTCAGTTCTGCAGCAACCTTTTCTAGGGGTGCTTAGTGTCAGTTACTATCGCTTGAAGTGAATATATATGTATGTGTGTGTGTGTGTGTGTGTGTGTGTGTGTGTGTGTATGTGTCCCATATTTACTGATGTTTCTGACCTTCTTGCCATGTTGCCACAGACATATACAAGGTCTGTCTGGAAAAATTCCAGCCATTGTTGATATAATGAGAACAGTTTGAATGGCATTGATGTAACCCAGCAGCCAAGGAGAGTAGACAGGAATGCACATGCATGAACAGTGATGACTTCACTGTATTAGTCAGTGGGAGTGGTAGATGCCATTGACTGAGCATGTGTACTGTGTGGCTATCGCATTCAAGATGGCTGACTGACTAGAGCAATGAAACTGCATCAAATTTTGCTTTAAGTTTGAACATTCTTCCACAGAAACAATTTGGATGATTCAGAAGGCTTCTGGGGACAATGCAAAAGTGGAGCACAAATAAAAGCATGGCACAAATGCTTCAAAGATGGTCAAGAGTCTGTTGAAAGTGATCCACATTCTGGAAGGCCTGTAACAAGCAAAACACCTGAGAATGTTGAATGTGTATGGGCTGCAATCAACAAAGATCAGCGACTGACAGTACAAGAACTAGAAACTGATCTGGGGATTCCAAAAACTACTGTGTCCAAGATTTTCATGCAGGGTCTTGGCATGAAACATGTTATGGCAAAATTTGTTCTGTGGCTTCTGCTACTAGAGTAGAAGGAACATTATGCTGCAGTTGCTAATGACTTGATTCAAACAGCTACCAATGAACCAGATTTGGTGCTCTATGACTGCTGGCTTTCCTCAAAACTAAAATCACCTTTGAAAGGAGAGAGATTTCAGACTGTTGATGAGATTCAGGAAAATACAACGGGGATGCTGATGACAATTGGGAGAACTGTGTGAGGTCCCAAGGTGCCTACTGTGAAGGGGGCTGAGGCATCATTGTCCTATGTACAGTGTTTCTTGTATCTTGTATCTTCTTCAATAAATGTCTCTATCTTTGCTACTACACAGCTGGATACTTTCTGGACATACTTTTATGTGTGTGTATATATGTATATATAGGCATTCATGTATATACATGTATATATGTGTATACATGTACACACACACACACATATACACACATCAGCAGAAATCAGAGTTCAAAATCAAAAGACTACAGTCCTCCAAATAGTTCAGTTTAATTCAACAAATTGCAAAGATGATTAAAATGGTTTCTATCCTCCAAAACGAGATTCAGCCAACGCGTCCTGTGGGCTGACTGTGGATGACTGTCTGTAAACAACGTTTTATTGGGATAGAGCCATGCTCTTTTGCTTCCATATCTACTGTGGCTGCTTTTGTGCTACAGTGACAGGGTTTAACCATTGTGACAGACACAGTATGGTTTGAAAAGCCTGAAATATTTACTATCTGGCCCTTTGCAGAAAACTGATCCCTGCTATCGAAGCTAACATTTGGTGCGAGGAGCAGAGTGGAGAGTGGGCCAGGAGACACCCGCACCTTTTGGCGCAGCTTTATTATGTGTTCTGCTGGATGAAGAGGCAGTGCCTGTTGTGTCCCCTCTATGTCCTGTATATACTTTTTTAATATAGCAGTTGCCACGGTGTTAATGCAGTTCTTGTTTTTAAATAGCTGTCTCTCTTACTCTGACTGTGTTTGCTCAACAAACACATGTTAAAGTTCTGCTTTGTGCCAGGAATTGTTCTAGGCATAGAAGATAGGACAATAAAAAATGGCAAAATATTTTCCCTCGCTTTCCTCCTCTCTCCATGGAGTTCACAGTCTCATGTAGGTTTGTAAACCCAAATGACTTCAGGGACCAGGCTGGTAATGTAAATGAGGAAAGCAGCCCAAGTTTCTTAGTCTGTGCAGGTAGCTGTAACAACATACTATGAACAGAATAGCTTATAAACAACAAATATTTATTTTCACTGTTCTAGAGGCTAGAAAGTCCAAGATCATGGTGCTGGCAGATTCAGTGTCTGGTGAGAACCAGCCTCCTCATTGACAGCCAGCTTCTCACTGTAACCTCACTTGTGGAAGGGGCAAATAAGCTCTCTGAGGCTTTTTTAAACATCAACTTTAAAAAAACATTTTATTTATTTATTTTTAGAGAGAGGGGAAAGGAGGGAAAAAGAGAAGGAGAGAAACATGATGTGTGAGAGAAACAGTGATTGGTTGCTTCTTTCACACTCCCAGTTGGGGACCTGGCCCACAACTCAGGCATGTGCCCTGACAGGGGATTGAACTGGCAACCCTTTGGTCCACAGGCCAGTGTTTAATCCACAAAGCCACACCAGTCAGGACTCTGGGTTTTTTTTTTAAGGGCATTAATCCTATTCATGAGGGCCCCACCTTCATAACCTAATCATGGCCAAAGGCTCCATTTCCTAGTATCATTGCCTTTGGGGTGTGATTTCAACATATAAATTTGGGGAAGACACAAGCATTCATACCATAACAACAAGTGTAAGACACAGGTTCACTTTCTTTGACTAGCAGATATGTAAAAATAGTTTTCACTTCTGTGTGTGCTGTTTTCTTGAAACATAACTTCTTCCTGGATTATTCTTTACTTTTCTAATTTTGATAGAGATGCATTTGAAATATATTTCTCTGCTCTAAGAAAAACAACAGTACATGATGGTAATTGGGGACTAACAATTGGCTGTAGTATCAGAGAAGCAGTAGGGTCTGGTGGGGACTATGGCACACTGAGATGAATACCTCCTTCAAAGGAAACACCAGCTACTCAACTCCAGGACATTGTCATACAGGAATACTAAATCTTCCCTCCTTCTCCTACAGAGAAAGAGAAGATGGATAGCTGATCTGGATTTTCTGTGAACTCCTAATCCTTAAATGTTGGCTGAAATAAAAAACTTCCTTGCAGGCCCAACCCAATATATATACCAGTCGAATTCTGTCTACAGTCCATCAGTTTGTGTTCTCTGTGTGACAACTGGGTAAGGTCCTTGGGAATAAGTACCTTGCTTTAATAGGAATAGCAATAGTCTCAATGATTCTTTAATTATATTATTATTCATATTTTACAGATAGAAATGAGGTTCAGATAGAAATAACTTGTCTGAGATTCTGGAAATCTCTTTTTCTTTTTCCAAGAAAATAGTACTGAAAATACAGGACTTTCGTGAAAATTTAGAAATAATATCTGCAAGAGCTTTTTTGTAAACTATAATGCATTGTCTAGATGTTCATTTATAAAGGGATTAAAAAAAGAGCTTCAGTATTCTCTGTGAGTACTGAGGAAAGAGAGATTTTGTTTTGTTGGCAGAGAGACTTTCGTGGGAAGCTTCTCAGAAGGCTGGGGCTTTGGAGGTACGGAGGAGGGTATCCTGGGCAGAGGGAACAGCCTGGGCAAGGCTAAAGCATCATTTCTTAATCTGTTTCTAGGAAGCCCACTGGAGCAGTGCTGTTTGCGAAACATGGGCCTAGCAATAGGTAGTTCTAGTGTTCATTTAGGGAACTGAACATAACTGTGTAACTGAAACATACTTGAAGGGCAAGGAATTTGCCAAATGGGAGAGGGTTTTGAAAGGCCATGCTGGAGACTTTGAACTGTATTTTGTAGGAAATAGGTGTCACTGGAGGTTTTGGGCAGGCAAGAGTAGCTTATTTTCAAGTTTAAGGAGGAAATAAACTTCTTTAACCATGGCCGGCATGACGGGGAACTTCGGGAAACTGACCAGATGCTGGGAAGCCAGTTTGTTCATCTAGGAAAACACCCTACCTGTGCAAATGAAGGGTAAGGTGGGGAGAAGTTTCCCATAATCTTCCTCTTGTTTCTGATAAAGCTGCATTTTCATGTTGCTTATATATTTAAGAAAAATAATGCGGTATTTGGATCTCTGCTGCAGATTTCTTCCAAAGAACCCGAAGGACTTTGCATCGCAGAATTTGGTCCTCCCATCACCATCCATTTAGAGGAGGGAAGTGAAAGCTCTGGATAGAATGATAAACATTAGTTTTTATTTAGAAAAATTTAACTATGTGAAGAAAAATCCATTTTGATGGAAGCACTTGATGTTCTGATGTTCTTGAAATTGGGCGCGCTGGATTTATGCACTGAATGTGCAATGACAGGCTATTCTAGGCTGTTGATGGAAGCTCTTAAATTCCCCTCGCCCCCTTTTTAGTGGAAATAATGGATTTCTTTATTCACTTGCTTCAGAATATTATCTAGTTTAGAAACTCAAACTGAGCTGTTTTATTATTATTATTTCTGAGTTGCTTAGGTAGGTGCCTTTAGTTATACACATTTTATTTTTTTTCTTTCCCCTGTAGAATCCTTTAGCAGATCATAACTTCTCTGCTTTTATTGAAAGCTGATTTTCCAGGCCTGCCGGAGACAGACTCTTGGATAATAAACAATCAAGAGACTGTCTCTATGATCTATGTTTCCCATGTTTAGGTCAGCATTCTGCATCCAGAGAATGCTCCAAGATTGTTTGTGTCTAGTATTTTTTTGCAAGTCTTAATTTGTACTTTAGTTTGTGAATAGCCATCTCAAGAGAAAACTAGAGGAGAAAATCTTGAGTAGAAGGAGTTTATGCAGATGGAATCAGATTAACATTATTCATTAACCCCAGCAGTGTATACTGGGTAATAATAGCTCACACGCTGAACTTTGGGAGATTACTTATTAGGTTGTATAAATCTCCCTTCAAAGACATTCTTGCTATTTCATTTAAAAGACTATGAATTAGCCCTGGACACCTGCCATCTGTAATTTCTACCTAGTGGAGCTGCCCTTCTGTATAGCATAATAGATTTTAGTGCTGAGGAAATTTCGTCAGGTAACATCTTGTTTCTCTAGCGGAGGAAAGAATTGGGGATGAGAGCAATGTCAGGAATGATAATAAAATTTACATATTTTTGTTTTAAATTTATTTTTTATTGAATTTATTGGGGTAACACTATTTAACAAAATTATACAGGTTTCAGGTGCACAATTCTACAACACATCATCTGTACACTGTACTGTGTGTTCACCACCCCAAGTCAAGTCCCCATCCTATCTAATGTTTTATTTTATTTTTTAAAATCTTTATTGTATTTTTTCCATTACAATTTATTCCCCTTATACCCTTCCCACCAGCAATCACATTGTTGTCCATGTCCATGAGTCTTCTTTCCTTTTTGCTCAACCCTTCCACCCCATTACCTCCTTACTCACTAGCTGTCACCTGTCCTCCATCTATGAGTTTGTTTTTTTGTGAGTTCAGTTTGTTCATTAGATTCCACACATGAGTGAGACCATATGCTATTTGTCTTTCTCTGACTGACTTATTTCACTTAGCATAATGTTCTCCAGGTCTATCCATACCGTTACAAAGGGTAAAATTTTCTTTTCTTTTTTTTTTTACAGCCAAGTAGTATTCCATTGTATAGATGTCCCATAGTTGTTTTATCCACTCATCTACTGGTAGACACTTGGTCTGCTTCCATATCTTGGCAACTGTAAATAATGCTGCAATGAAAATAGGGGTGTTTATGTTCTTTTGAATTGGTGTTGGGGTTCCTTCATATATGTTCCCAAAAGTGGAATCATGGGATCAAAAGGCAGGTCCATTTTTGATTTTTTGAGGTATCCCCATACTGCTTTCTGCAATGGCTGCAGCAGTCCGCATTCCCACCAATAGTGCAAAAGTGTTCCCTTTTTTCCACATCCTCACCAGCATTTGTTACTTGTTGATTTATTGATGATGGTTATTCTGACCAGTGTGAGGTGACATCTCATTGTGGTTTTAATTTGCATATCTCTGATGATTAGTGACATTGAGCATCTTTTTGTATGTCTATTGGCCATCTGTATGTCCTCTTTGGAGAAGTGTTGATTCAAGTCCTATGCCCATATTTTGATTGGGTTGTTTGTTTTTTGTGTGCGTGTTGAGTTTTATAAGTTCTTTATAAATCTTGGATATTAACCCCTTACCAGATGTATCAGCATATATATTCTCTCATTCTGTGGGTTATTTTTTATATTGTTGAAGATATCCTTTGTTGTGCAAAATCCTTTTAGTTTGATGTAGTCTCATTTGTTTATTTTTTCTTTTGTTTTCCTTGCCTGGGGAGATATAGCTGATAAAATATTGCTACAATCAATGTCTGAGATTTTGCTGCCTGTTTCCTTCTGTGATTTTTATGGTTTCAGATCTAACATTTAAGTCTTTGATACATTTTGAATTTACTCTTGTGTGTGGCATAAGAAGGTGATTGTTTAATTTTTCTGCACATATCTGTCCAATTTTCCCAACACCGTTTATTGAATAAACCATTTTTACTCCACTGTATGTGCTTGCTTCTTCTGTCGAATATTAATTGACTATTGAGGCGTGGGTTTATTTTTGGACTCTCTATTCTGTTCCCTTGGTCTACATGTATGTTTTTTTGCCAGTACTGCTGTTTTGATTACTATTGCCTGAGAGTATAGTTTGATACTAGGTAGTGTGATTCTTCCAACTCTGTTCTTCTTTCTCAGGATTTCTGTTGCTATGCAGGGCCATTTGTGGTTCCCTATAAGGTTTTAAAATATGTGTTCTAGTTCTGAGAATACATCATTGCCATCTTGATGGGAATTGCACTGAATGTGTAGACTGCTTTGAGTAGTATGCATATTTCAATGATGTTAATTGTATTTGCATTTTCTTCAATTTATTTCTTCAGTATCTTATAATTTTCTGAGTACAGGTGTGTTACCTATTGGTTAGGTTTATTCCTAGGTGTTTTATTCTTTTTGTAGCAGTTGTGAATTGGATTGTTTTCTGAATTACCCTTTCTGTTAGTTTGTTACTGGCATATAAAAATGGTATTGATTTCTGGATATTAATTTTGTATCCTGCTGATTTGCTGAATTCATTTACCAGTTCTATGTTTCTTGGTAGAATCTTTGGGGTTTTCTCTGTGCAGTAGCATGTCATCTGCAAATAAAGACACTTTTACTTCTTCCTTTCCAATTAGGACGCCTGTTATTTCTTCTTTTTGTCTCATTGCTATGGCTAGGACTTCCAGTACTATGTTGAATAAGATAGGGGAAAGTGGATATTCATGTCTTGTTCCCAGTCTTAAGGGGAGCACTTATAGTTTTTGCCCATTGAGTATGATGCTGGCAGTGGGTTTGTCATATATGGCCTTCATTTTGTTTAAGTATGTTCCCTCTAATCCCACATTGCTTAAAGTTTTGATCATAAATGGTGCTGGATTTTATCAAAGGGTTTTTCTGCATCTGTTGATATGATAGTGTTGTTTTTATCCTTCATTCTGTTTATGTAGTGAATCACATTTATTGATTTGCAAATGTTGTACCAACCTTGCATTCCTAGAATAAATCCCACTTGCTCATGGTGTATGATCTGTTTGATGCATTGCTGTATTTGGTTTGCTAATATTTTGTTGAGGATTTTAGCATCTATGTTCATCAGAGGTATTAGCTTATAATTTTATTTCCTTGTAGTGTCTTTATCTTGTTTTGGAATTAGGATAATGCTGGCCTCTTGAAATGAATTTGAGAGCCTTTTCTCCTCTTGAATTTTATGAAATAGTTTGAGAAGCAGAGGTGTTAGTTCTTCTCCAAGTGTTTTGTAAAATTCCCCTGTGAAGCCATCTGGTCCAGGGCTTTTGTTTGTTGGGAGTGTTTTGATTACTGCTTCCATTTTACTAGGTGTAATCTGTCTATTCAGATTCTTGATTCTTCCTGATTTAGTTTTGGAAGATTTTATGTTTCCAGGAATTTTCCATTTTGTCCAGGTTGTCCAGTTTGTTGTCGTATAGTTGTTCATAATATTTTCTTACAGTCCTTTTTATTTCTTTGGTGTCTATTGTTATTTCTCCTTTTTAATCTCTGACTTTATTTATTTGGGTCCTCTCTCTTTTTTTCTTGATGAGTCTGGTTAAAGGTTTGTCATTCTTGCTTATCTTTTCAAAGAACTAGCTCTTGGATTCATTGATCTTTTGTATCTTTTTAAATATTCTATTTCACTTATTTTTGCTCTGATCTTTATTATTTCCTTCCTCCTGCTCACTTGGGGCTTTGTTTGTTCTTTTTCAAGATCCTTTAAGTGTGAAGTTAGATAGTTTATTTGAGCTTTTTTTTTGTTTGTTTTAAGATAGGCCTGTAGTGCTTTAAATTTCCCTCTTAGGCTTACTTTCTAGTGTCCAACAGGTTTTGGATTGTTGTGTCCTCATTCTCATTTGCTGCAAGGTATCTTTGACATCTTCCTTGATCTTGTTGACCCACTCATTGTTTAACAGCATGTTATTTTGCTTCCCTTCTACATAGCACATTAGATTTTAGTGCTGGGAAAATTTCATCAGGGAACATCATGTTTTTCTAGGAGAGGGGAAAGAATCGAGAATGAGAGCAATGTTAGGAGTGATGATAAAATTTACATATTTTTCTTTTTTTAATATATTTTATTGATTATGCTATTACAGTTATCCCATTTACCCCCTTCACTCCCCTCCACCCTGTACACCCTCTCCCATCCACATTCCCCCCTTTTAGTTCATGTCCATGTGTTATACTTATAAGTTCTTTAGCTTCTAGATTTCTCATATTATTCTTACCCTCCCCCTGTCTATTTTCTAGCTACCATCTATGCTACTTATTCTCTGTACCTTTTCCCCCTCTCTCCTCCTCCCACTCCCCTGTTGCTAACCCTCCATGTGATCTCCATTTCTGTGGTTCTGTTCCTGTTCTAGTTGTTTGCTTAGTTTCTTTTGGTTTTGTTTTAGGTGTCGTTGATAATAATTGTGAGTTTGCTGTCATTTTACTAAACTTTTTTTATCTTCTTTTCTTAGATAAGTCCCTTTAACATTTCATAAAATATAAGGGCTTGGTGATGATGAACTCCTTTAACTTGACATTATCTGAGAAGCACTCTATCTGCCCTTCCATTCTAAATGAAAACTTTGCTGGATAGAGCAATCTGGGATGCAGGTCCCTGCCTTTCATGACTTGGAATACTTCTTTCCAGCCCCTTCTTGCCTGTAAGGTCTCTTTTGAGAAATCAGCCAACAGTCTGATGGGAAGTCCTTTGTAGGTGACTGTCTCCTTATCTCTTGCTGCTTCTAGGATTCTCTCCTTCATTTTTACCTTGGGTAAAGTAATTATGATGTGCCTTGGGGTGTTCCTTCTTGGGTCCAACTTCTTTGGGAGTCTCTGAGCTTCTTTGACTTCCTGGAAGTCTATTTCCTTTGCCAGAATGGGGAAGTTCTCCCTTATTATTTGTTCAAATAACTTTTCCACTTGTTGCTCTTCCTCTTCCCCTTCTGGTACCCCTATAATTCGGATGTTGGAACATTGAAAGATGTCCTGGATGTTCCTAAGCCTCTCCTCATTTTTTTGAATTCTTATTTCTCCATTCTTTCCTGTTTGGTTGTTTCTTTCTTCCTTCTGGTCCACTCTATTGTTTTGAGTCCCATTTTCCTTCCCATCACTGTTGGTTCCCTGTGCATTTTCCTTAATTTCTCTTATCATAGCCTGCATTTGTTCATCTAATTTGTGACCAAATCAACCAATTCTGTGAGCTTCCTGATCACTAGTGTTTTGAATTGTGCATCTGATAGTTTGGCTATCTTTTGGTTGCTTAAAAGGATGGATTCTAGGGCTTTAATTTGTTCTTCTGTTTGAGCCATCTCTCTCTTTTATTTTGTCTGGTTGAGCCTGTTACAGTAAGGGGTGGAGCCTTAGGTGTTCAACAGGGCTGGGCACCCCAGTCGCTGGGTTGTGACGTTGTATGTAGGGTCGGGGTTGAGAGGGAACAATGGCGGTTGCTCTGTTCTCGGTGGGACCTCAGTCCCTTCTGCTGTTTCACCCAAGCAAACTGGGCCCCTCTGGTGCCAATTCCCATGTGGGTGGGCTTGTGAACGCCGTGGGACCTTCTAAGGACCTCTCCTGTGAGGCTGGATGTCTCTCCATGTGCCTCAACTCCCACAGGTGTCCTCAGTCAGTGTCCTGAGGCTCTATTTCCCAGCACTGGGATCCTGGGTTGTGCGTACTGCCTTGCTTTATGCCTCACTGGGTCTGCCAGTTGCCACCCCTCGGCTGGGGTCTGCCAGCTGCCTCTTGCGCACTCAGGGTCCACCTGCTGCGGTCTTGCGTGCCCCAGATGCCTTACGTGTCTGGTCCCAACTCTCTCTGCTCTCTGTGCCACGACATGCACCTGGCTGCTCATCTCTGTCCCTCCTACCAGTCTGGATGAATGGGTCTATTTCAACTTCTTGGTTGTCTGACTTCTATTCAGATCAATTTTCTGTCAGTTCTTGATGTTATTCTGTTTCTGAATTGTTGTTGTTCCAATCTTGGTTGTGCATGGAGGTACAGTGCGTCCACCTATGCCTCCATCTTGGCCGGAAGTCCCCATATTTTTCTTTTTAAATTTATTTGTAAAGTATCAAGCCAGTACATATTTAGATCAGGAAATATATACAATGTGACACATTATTTTAAAACAACCCAAATTTTATGGTATGGAGCATGATAGTTTAAATTCTTGAGACTGTAGGCCCGGGTTCATCTATTAGGTGTGACTTTGATACTTACTCAACCTGTATGAGTCTCACTTTCCTCAGTGCAAAATCAGGATAATAACAGCAGCTTGGTAAAGTGTTTTTTAAGGATTAAACATACAGTGCTTAGAAAGCACTTAGTGGATTATAGGGCCCAGGATTGGGCCTTAATAAATAATAGTTATAATTATTATTGAACCAAATTCTTCTAGGAATTAATCCATTCCTTGTTTGTAAGTTTGATGTGTAATTTTGGAATAAATTCTCTGAAATATTACTTTGTAGGGGTTAAAATGCAAATGGTAGTTTAGAATCTAAGTTTTCTCCATTTACTTGACTGCATGATCATGGACAAGTCATTCATTCACTCATGCTTTCATCTCCTTGTGCATTTATTCAGTGTAATTTGGTGCCATCATGTGCCAAGGTTTAGGCATTGGGGATTAAGAGAGGAAGAGGAAAGAGAAGATGATTATGCATAGGATGCTTACATTTCTATAAGAGATGTTAGGCCACCAAAAGTATAGCAAAAAACTAAAAAATAATAATTTGAAATGGCGTTACAGGCTGCAGTGTTGGGGAGTCATTGGGAGGGGCATCACTAAAAAGCATGGCCAGGTCTGAGAAGATCTATTTCATTTAAGATTAGATCACAAAGCAGCCAAACATACAGGCATCTGTGAGAAGTGATCAGGTTAGTGAGGACAGTAAGCATGAAAGCCTTGAAGGGGACACTCTCAGGGCGGCTAAGGGATGGAGAGACACCTAGTGCAGCTGTAGCACAGTGAGCTAAGGGAGATTGGCAGGGGCCCACTGAGGAAGGCCTTGTACACCATGGTACCAAGTTTGTATACAATTTTAAGAAAGATAGAAAGATATTGGAAAAGTTTAATCAGGAGAAAACATGTCTTGGTTTTTATTATTTAATCTTTTAAAGGGTCTTTCTTTTGAATTGTAAAAAGTGGGTAATAATGGTAGTTACTTGGTGGAATGCCAGATGATTAAATGAGATATTGAAAACAAAACACTGTAACTGGCATACATAACCACAAAATAAAGATTAGCTATTGTTATTTTGTGTAATTGGTGTTGTTGTTACTGTATTATCATTGCTTTGGACTGAATCATGTCCTCCCCTCTCAACCCTACTCATATGTGGAAGCTCTGACCCCTGCTGTGATTATATTAGAGATGAGACCTTTAGGAGGTAATTGAGGTTAAATGAGGTTATAGGATTGGATAGGGATGATACTCCTGTAAGAATGGTTGGAGACAGCCCTCCACTGGTGATGAGTTTGGATGGAGTAATCTCTGTTCCTACTTGGTTTTCTATGTGAGGAGCAGCAAGCATCTGGGGAGACACACCAGCCAAGGCTTGAGGTAGCGCCATTGACACGAAGCAGGAACAATGTTTATTTTAGCTTATGCTCTGAGCATATGAACTAAGCAGTCATGACTTCTAGGTTTCTAGTTCTGGAGTCATGCTCTACAAGTCTGGCTGCGTGTGGTAATGATGGGGAGAATTTAAAAATTTATAGATTTCTAGGTTCTACCTCCAGTAATTTTGATTTAGTATTTCAGTGGTGGAGCCCTGTAATCAGTATTTTTGACAAAATGCCTCAAACTCTTTGCCACATTTGGAATGTACTGGTTTTAAAACATTCTCTAGTGACATAAAATAATGTCATTATATGTATTCAAACATATCAGATTTTTGCCTGGAGAACACCAGGCCCTGGGAGATTCTGATTATTTAAACTTAGAGTTATGGGTTTTCTATGAAGTTTCTCCATATGCTTTTAAGAAGCTATGCAGTGTGATGATTCTGTACATGTCCTCCAAACTTAGATTTTATAGACTGAAATCCCAGTGATACTACTTACTAGCTATGCAGTTTTGAGCAAAGTATTTGCTTCATTTTATTCATCTATAAATGGGATAATGCCCCAAATCCTAGTACAAATCTTACTTAAACCAATATAAAATGAAGTGAAAAATTTGAATACTCCTAGAACTATTAAATAAATTGAATCCATATGAAAAACTTTCCCACAAAGAGCCCTGGCTGGTGTGGTTGAGTGGATTGAGTGCCGGCCTGTGAACCAGAGGGTCACAGGTTTGATTCCCAGTCAGGGCACATGCCTGTGTTGTGGGCTAGGTCTCCAGTAGGGGGCACATGAGAGACAACTGCATGTTGATGTTTCTTTCCCTGTCTCCCTCCTTCCCTTCCCCTCTCTCTAAAAATAAATAAACTCTAAAAAAAAATAAAAGAAACTTTCACACGAAGAAAACCCTGGCTCAGGTGACTTCATTAGTTTATCCTAGAAAATAATGAGAAGTAATGTCAATCTTACACAAACTCTCTCATATAAAAGAAATGGAGAGAATACTTTTTGTTGTTTTATGAAGCTAGCAAGACAATATTAAATCCTGACAAAAATATTACAAAATGAGAGATATCATTGGTCATCCTCAATCATTATACAGAAGGCTTCATGCAGCAGGCCTGAGATGGCTATTCTTAGAAAGGCCTGCTTGCCAGGTATGTCCTTGGCTGGCTTCTGGAAACTTGATTTCAGGATCATTTCCACCACTTCTAACTGATAAGACTGACTCACTGGGCCTATGCTGTTCGTACAAACAGCATGGTTTGTGCTGAACACCTGCTTTCTTTCTAGAAATATGGAATTGTAGTGCTAGGCAGACTGCCTGTGTGACCAGTTCCCAACAAGAACCCTGGGCACTGAGTCTCTAATGAGCTTCCCTGGGAGACGACGCTGTGCATGTGTGTCACGAATCAGTGCCGGCAGAATCCAGCAGGCCCTGTCTGACTCCAGTGCTAGAGGACTCTTGGAAACTCGCTCCTGTTTCCTCCACAATTTACTCCCTGTGCCTTTTCCCTTTGCTGAATTTGCTTTGTATCCTTCTGCTGTAATAATTCAGTATGACTACACACTAAGTCCTGTGAATCATAAAACTTGGAGGTACTCCTGGGGATCCCCAGCAGATGCATGCACTGTAGGTATTAACCAGTTCAACAAGTCATGGGAAAGTAATGAAAGGCATAAGAATTATTTGCATATGACATGGTTATGAGTATGGAATTAAAAAATAAGTTTAGCAAGGTTACTAGGTACATCATCAAATATTTTCAAACTATGTTTCTATACAACAGAAACAGGGTACAGGAGAAGGTAGTAGTGTCAAACAGAACTAAGGACCTTAGAGTAAATCTAATAAATTAGTAAAATCTCTGCACAAACATATAAAATATTATTGAGAGAATGAAGGAAGCCCTAAATATTTTGATAGATGTGCCATACTTATGGATTAGAAAATTCAATATAATAAATATGAAAAATTTCCCAATTGATTTATAGATGCAGTGGAATATCAATTAGAATTTGATTTTTTTTTAATGAAAAGCATCAAGCTGAGTTAGTTGTTTAACCATAAGGAAAACAATACCCTGTATCTCATAAAAATACATTCTACATGAGATATAGGCATGAATATACAAAAGCAAAATAATAAACAATAAAACTTCTAGAAGCACCCTATTCAATGCAACTTTCTGCAATGGTAGAAATATTATACAATTGTACTGTCCTTCACAGTAGCCACTAGACCATGTGCCAGGGAGCCCTTGGAATGTTTCTAGTGTGAATGAGAAACTGAATTTTTAGTTCTTAAAAATTTTAATTGATATAAATTTAAATTTAAATAGCTACATGTAGCTACTGGCTACACTAATGCACAGTGTGATTCTGAAGCATATTATAGGAGACTAACTTTATAACCTTGAGATAAGGAAAGATTTCCTTATTTCAAATTAACAGGAGAGCAAAATTACCAACTGAAAAGGAAAATAAATTAGATTACATTAAAGTTAATAATTTTTGTTCATTAAAAGATACCTTAAAGAAGATGAAAAGTTAAGCTACAGAGAGAATTTTCACCATAAAACATTTATAGTCTTTCAAAATATATAAAGAACTCCTATAAAGAAGATGATCTAGTTTCTTTTTTCTGCAAGTACCTGTCTAATTTTCCAACACCATTTATTGAATAGACGATCTTTAGCCCATTGTATATGCTTGCTTCCTATATTGAATATTAATTGACTATAAAGGTGTGGGTTATTTCTGGGCTCTCTATTGTGTACCATGGATCTGTGTGTCGGTTTTCATGGCAGTACCATGCTTTTTGATTGTTATGGCCTTAGAGTGTAGTTTGATACAAGGTAGCATGATTCCTCCAACTTTGTTCTTCTTTCTTAGGATCGCTGTTGCCATGTGGGGCCTTTTGTGATCCCATGTAAACTTTTGAAATATTTTTTGTAGTTCTGTGAAATACGTCATTGGAATCTTGATGGAAATTGAGTTGACTCTGTAGATTGCTGTGGGTAGAAGGCACATTTCAATAATGTTGATTCTTCCTATCCATAAACATGGTATATGCTTTCACTTATTTGTATTTTCTCCAGTCTCTTTCTTTACTATCTTATAATTTTCCAAGTACCAGTATTTTACACCCTTGGTTAACTATGTTCCTAGGTATTTTATTTGATTTATTTTTGATTTATTTGTAAATGGGATGGTTTTCTCAGTTTCCCTTTTTGATAGTTCAGTATGGGTGTGTAAAATGCAACAGAATTTTATTATATATTATTTTTGCATCCTGCTACTTTGCTGAATCCATCTATCAGTTTCAGTAGTTTCTGGGTGGGATCTTTAGGGTTCTCTCTGTATAGTATGTCATCTGAGAATGATGACAGTTTTACTTCTTCCTTTCCAATTTAGATGCCTTTAATTTCTTCTTCTTGTCTGATTGCTGTGGCTAGGACTTCTACTACCATGTTGGGTAAGAATGGTGAAAGTGGACATCCCTGTCTTGTTTCCTATCTGAAGGAAAATTCTATAGATTGTACTCATTGAGTATGATGTTTTCTGTAAGTTTATCATATATGGCCTTTATTGTGTGCAGGTATGTTCCCTCTAGTTTCACTTTGCTGGGAATTTTTATCATAAATGGGGGCTAGATTTCATCAAATGCTTTTTTGCATCTATTGATATGATCATATGATTTTTATCCTTAATTTTGTTTAAGTAGTGTATCATGTTGATTGATTTGCAGATGCTGTACCAACCTTGCATCCCAGGAATAAATCCCACTTGGTCAGGATGTATGATCTTTTTAACATATTGCCAGATTCAGTTTGCTAATATTTTGTTGAGGATTTTGCATCTGTGCTCATATTTGCTTATAATTTTCTCTCTTTGTTAGTGTCCTTTTTTTGCTTTTGGTATTAGGATAATGCTGGCCTGGTAAAATGAGCTTGGGAGGCTTCCCTCCTCTTGGATTTTTTTCGAATAGTCCTGACTGGCTTCTGGCCCTGGGGTCACACTTAGCGCAGTGGTCTCTACCCCAAGATTATCAAAAAACTTACTAAAAAGGCTTTTCCCCCCTTAACTTATGATCACTAATCCATTTGGAATTGCCCTTTGAAATAGTCAAAATGCAATTTCAGATAAAAGCAAATGAAATATGTGAGTGGACACAAAATGTACCTATTGGAAGATTCCATTGATAAGAAACTTCCAGAATAGGTAAAGGAGCAGAAAAGGGAAGCAGATCAAGGGTTGCCAGGGGCTAGAGGAGTGGGGAGTGAGCATTTCTGGTGCAGGGTTTCCCTTTGGGGTGATGGAGCGTCCTGCAACCAGATAGTGGTGGTGACATGTGCATAGCACCGTGAATGTATGTCATGCTCAGGAACAGCACAAATTTAAAACACAAACAATTACTCTTACTTAAAATGGAAAAGCAATGGATAAAGAAAGAAAAAAAGAACAGAATACAAGAAAAAAACCCTAAAGGAGCCCCAAATAAGAAAATTTTAAAAAATAGAGAACTGAATCATGCTTTAGAGAAAAGAAAAACATAACAATGAAAGCAAATAAAAGAAACAGGTCAAAGAATGAAGGTAAAACAAATTCAGCAGGTTCAACAGGCAGCTCTAGATCTGGTCCTGATGCATTTTCCAGAGGCAGCTCCTCCTCCGTGGTGGGATCCAGGACAGGTTTGAGGGAGGGTTCTTCACGCAGGGGCTGGTGGGCCCTCAGTTGGGTAGGAGATGCTGCACATGCCAACCGCAGCTCCAGAGCTGCTGCTGGAACAGCCACGGGATGTGGCATGACCACTGGAGGCAGACAGCCCTTCAGGTCTGGAGCGGCCTGCTGGTCTGTCCCTGCATTGGGCTCCTTGGAATGTACAACAGGCTTTGAAGTAGGCGACAGCTCTGCCTCCCAGGCTGGTGCTGGGTTCAGGAGAGGAGGAAAGATCATCCAGGTGCCTACATTTCCATATGCCCCCCAAAGACAAAACACAGCCAGAGCCCAGGACCTACCCCAGCCGTCCTTTCCTGTAGGCAGTCCAGCAGAAGGGTGGTCTGAGGCCGGTCTTTGCTCCTGCCAGCCGCTGCAACTGCTCCCTGTGTGTCTGGCCCCAGCCCCTCCCCATAAGCTCACATGTGCCTCCACCCCTATGACACCTCCACCAGCTCCGAATTCTCACCCTTGGGCTCTGCTTCCTTGGGCTCCCTGTCATCTGGCCCTGTGTGTTTAATGTGGGCACCGAGTTCCAGGCTGCAGTCAGAAGTGGTGAAGCTGGCTGTGGAGCCAGGGTGGCTTTGGGGGTGGTGTCCTTCTCTGCTTTCTGCCAGGCCTGGTTCCCTAGACCCCCAGGTGACCACAGTCACGTTGGGTCTGCTCTGGCCTTCAGTGCTGTGTCACCCCTGCCCCTCTCTGGTGGACATGGGGCAGAGAATCTTTGTTGAGAAGCTGCCATTTCTCCGTGACCTGGGTGGAGCTCTGCAATGACTGACTGGCAGCTGGTCCAGTGGCCTCAAGCTCTGCCTGGTCTTAGTCGCTTAGGTGTTGCTGCATCAGCCCACTGGACCTTCTGCTCTCAGATCTGCCCCAGATCTGTGTCTGCACAGACCTCCACCCAGGGGGAATGAGATTCACCTTGAGGGCTCAAGATAAACCTCAGGCAGAGGGCACCACCCACACTCCATGTCCACCTAGCCGGCCTTCACCTGAGGTGTGAATATGACCAGCCAACCAGGCTGCTGACCACCCCAATCAGTCTGTTCCTGCTGGGCCAGACCCTCCCCACACTAACCCCTTATACATGCACACACAGAGGGGACACAGGGCTGCTGAGTTGGATTTGGAGTGGTGGTCTGGTCTGAACAATACCACCCTCGGCCACCCTGTGTTACCATTGGGTCGGTCCATGAAAAGGGCCACAGGCATTTGGGATGAGTGTGGACCCAGTGTCAGCCACGGCAGAACATATTATCACCACTGCCTCTTTTGAGGCTGTGGCCTTGAGACCTGGGGAGACAACAAGAAAGCATCTTGTTTTGTACAGATATCTCTATCCAGATGAGCCGGGGAGGGGCAGGTTTAGAATGTGGCTGCCTGGTTAGCAGGTTTGCAAGTTCTGTAGGGCTCTATCCTCAGGAAAAGAGGTCACTGTTCAGTGTAGCTCAGGGTCCCTTCCCCCGAGCATCTCCTCAGACAAGAGCACAGACTTCACTTCTTTTTCTTTGCACAGTGTTTTTTTCAATTGTATTTTTCCCATTACCATTTATCCCCCTAAACCACAACCCCCACAGTCGCCACACTTTGTCTATGTCCACGAGTCCTTTCTCCTTTGTGCTCAATCCTTCCACCCCCGCCCCCCCACCACACACCTCTTCCAGCTGTCAGCGGGCTCTCTCTCTGAGTCTGTCTCTATTTTGTTTGTTAGTTCAGTTTGTTCATTAGTTGCCAGATATGAGTAAAATCATATGATATTTGTTTTTCTCTGATGGGCTTATTTCACTTAGTATAAGGATTTTCAGGTCCAGGTAAATGTCCTCTCCCCCCCCCCCCCACACACACACACAAATAATAAAAATGACAGCTATAAGCCTCAGTGGAAAAAGAAAAAAAAAGAGGTGGCATGTGAGAGAGCCTTTGGGGTTCTGGTGTTTTGTTTCTTGACCTGGTTTTTGGTCACATGGGTATGTTTGCTTTGTGATAACATTGACATATTGATATATTGCCCTTATACGAATGTGTTTTACCTCTAGACAAATGCAAATTAATGAAAAGAACAAAGCAGATGATAAAAAGTAGGCTGCAAAATAGATTAGATACAGAGATTAAGACAGTTTATCTTAAATGAGTAAGGAACATGCATTCTTTTCCGAAATAAAAAGAAACATTCTGTCTTTGTGTTTGTGTTAGTGTCCATGTTGATGTTAGTTCCAGACTTTGGCTGATGGTGCAGGACCCTCAAGTGGGTTAGCTTAGCTGGGCAGGAAAGAAGAGGGCTGGCTTCCATGCAGCAAACACTGTGAGGCCGGCTGGCAGGTGGGGAGCTGGTGTCTGGCAGGCCTGGCCATGGTCTGCAGACAGATGTCCTGGCTGGTGGGTCAGGGTTCTCAGCTGGCAGCAGGCAGGCAGTGAGTGTCCAAGTGGTCAGGTGGTCAGGTGCCTGGAGGATGTTTAGCAGGTAGTACTGACCATGCCATGTAATGGGGCTCAGGGGCTGACATCCATAGCCTGAGAAGAATGGGAGAAATAAGGGACAAGGTGGCAATTCAGTGCATGAAAGCAGGGTATGATGTTGAGGATTGCTCATCAGAATCTCGAGCCTGGAGCTATTTTGAGTGTATGGGTGGAAGTTTAATATTTGCAGATATGCACCCTGGAGGCTAGAAAGAGGAAATCAGACTGGTAAACAATTTCTAGTACCTAGGAAAAAATAATAGAAATATAAAAAATTAGCACCAGAAGGGATCTCAAGGCTCACCTAATTAAATTCCTTCCTTTTACTGAGAAGGAGGCTAATATTATTAAACACTATCTGTTAATTGCTTTTTGTAAGTGAATCCATTTGATCCTTGTAACCATCCTGAAAATTAAATAGTAATATTATCTTTGTTTTATAGCTGGGTCAGAGAAGTTAAGCAATTTCCTGTGCATTAGGCAGTACTGACATGCTATTTCCACTTCATCAAATAGCAAGTTGTGGCAGAGTTGGGTCTAAAATTCAGCTTTTCTGACTTCTAGGCTTATTCTATTTCCAATATGACAGAAATGACTGTAATTTTATTTACATGGATTGGCGGAAGAGGAAAGGATCTAAAATTTCAGTACCTCTCCTATCTCACTTGAGCTGAAAACATGGATTGACTGATAATTTATACTGGAAGTACTGGTTTCCTGTAGTTGAGGGTTGTTGAAAATCTGATTTGTGCTTGAAATGGCCTCAAATACAGAGGGATGCTTAGATGGATCAAATTGTATTTTCAGTCTCCTGATGAATTTTCCTATGTACAGCCTTAGTTCAGGAAAACCAGAGTATGTAAAGTTTAAAAAAAATCAAATAGGAAACTTCTAGTCAACTGTTCTGAAGCTCTTTTTGGATGAGAGGTGAGCTGATGGCCTGGGGAGAGGCTAATGACACCCCTGCAGCCTACTATCACAGACCTATTAGCCCTGCGGCAAGAGTGGGGCAGACAATGGAAGCACTCTGCTGGGGTAGAGGAGGAGAAATTTCCAAAGCCACCTGAAAAGCAAAATAATTATAGAGAGTCACCTGAAATTCAGCCAGAAACATAGCATGGACAAGTCACCTAACACCTTTATTCATTCCGTCTGAATTGCAGATAAAAGCTTTTTTATCTACCTACCTTATGGAGACATAAAAATACATGTAATTTTTGTTGTAAGATTCTTTCAACTATTTCACAAAGAATCTTATCTAAAGACAATGTATTGTTATTATCGTTTCTTTCTGCATTGCGTCTAGGGAGATTTTTGTAAGATGCTACAAATGGATTAGGTGGGTTAGTGATAATATAGTCCCCATCTTCCAGGAGGGTGAAATCTGTAGATGGCAGATGATTTTCTCCCCAGTACCTACATGTGCAAATGCAAATGAATACATATCAATATGCATATAATATCCCGAGATGGCACTATATTGGCATATTGTGCTAAGCACAATAAGCATTAAGCATTTCTTGTTCTGCATGACACGCTGTATGCTTTGCCCCCTTTCCCCTCCCTGTCTGTGCTCCTTCCCCCCTTCTACTTCCCTCCCTCCCTCCCTTTCTTCTTATCTTTCTTATTTCTCCCCTTTAGGCATTTATTGACTGAGATGAGAAGTGAAAATCATGGATGTTTTCTTTTTCTATGAGATGCCAAATATCCAAATATTCTTAAACGTCTGTCACTTGAAAGAATCTGTTTGGTGTATTACTGAAAACAGGTGGACATTCTATCTGAGTTCAGTTTTGAAGCCCGTCTCAGAAACAAACAAAGGGGTAGGAAACACGTGGTGCTGTCAGTCCAGATGCCGTTTTCTCATGGAGTCAGAGATACGCACAGAAAGGTGCCCCTGACTGCGCCACGAAGGAGAGGCTGCGTACACTTGCTGATGAGAAATGCTGCTGCGCAGACTGGGGTCTAAAGGTGTGACGGGGGTGGGGTAGGGTGTAGAAACTGTGGTTCTTACTCCCCACGTAGAAACATGGGTCCAGTTTCGATGCAGTTGACAAATTTTCAAGAAAATTCAGAAATGTCCATTTTTAATGGCAATATCCTCCTTTCCAAATATTGGCATTTGAAATCTTTTTACATACTCTATAGGGCAAATAAAATGTGTTTGTGCATCAAATTCTGTTTACAGGTCCTAGTCTACAGCCTTTGAGGTAAGATCTTGTTGAGAAATTTAGATTTTAATATGCATGCCATAGGACATCACTGAATAGTTTTAATAGCAGTGATGTAATATAATTTACATTTCCAAATAAACCTAATGACTGTGGAGATGGGCTGCTAGGTGGGTGGGAGCTGAAGGGGTTACAGCTGTGGCCCAAGTGAAAGATGGTGGTCCTCGGTATGTGAAGTGCCAACAGAAGAAGAACTCGGAAAGGGCAGGATCTAGGATGTCACATAGATATGGGGCTGACGCAGTGGGCTGGAGGGTGGTGCCATCTATTGAGATGGTGACAAGAAAAAAGGATTCAGTTCCAGGTGGAACCAGAATTTAATTTTGGAAAATTCTTTCTCTAATTTCTTACATTGACTGTTCACTTCTCATTTCTTTAAAACTTGATAGCATGTCTGTATGACCCTGTCAAGATTATCAATTTTATTTTTTGGTGGTTTCCCTTCATGAGTTTATCATATTTTAAATTTCCTCTTTTATCTAAATTTGTTTAGGAGAATATTTAAAACTATCTAAGTGGTCTGGCTTTGTTATTGACTTATTTTTTTCACATTGTCATTAGAAAATGAGGCCTGTCCAAATTCTGCTTTTCTAAATTGAGATTTTCTTTGTATTAACGTCTAGTATAAAATTGGTTTTTTGGAAAAAGTACCTATTTTATCTCAATTGCATTTACTAAGGTTTTAACACCTCGGAACGCCAATCAGAGTTTCTTATTCAGACTACTTCAAGAAAGAAGAATTATCATTCTATTTAAACTAATGATTGTTTTGCTTTGTCAGTGAAAATACCTCCTACAAAATTAATCTCATGAGAAGGTAATGTCACACCATTTTTTACATATGCATTTTCAGTCAGATACAGTGAACATTTGCTACAGAACCATTTACTTGAGATCTGACTGTGACAAAAGGCAATTTCATTTCGGACCTTGTCCAAAGAAGTTTGACCCTTTCCGAGGGATTTAAGCTACTGAGGGCGAGCAAGTTAAGAGGGTGTCCGGGACACTGGCATAACACATTCCTGCTCTCAGCCCTGGCACAGCCTGCTGGTTCCAGGGACATGCTGCGCTTTCCATCACAGATGCTTCGCCCTTGCTTGTGAAAAGGAAGCGTTCCCTCAGAGGCCCTCCTCTGCTCTTTCTTTCCGAACCCTCATTCCTGTGAGTTCTTTGATAGCATCTCTCAAGGGCTGCATCTCATGCGCATGCATTTCTTAGGACATTCCGTTTCCATTGGAATACTGTGTGGCTGCTCTACAACAGAGGGCCAGTCTTGCTCCTGCCACTTTTTACAGGCTTGGTTTAGCCTCGTTTCTTTCCTTTTTAACAAGGGGTCAAGCAGAGAAACACCTTGCCAAAGTCCTATTTCACAATTCTGTCACCTGTTCATTTATTTATTTATTTTCCACTTTCTTTTTCTCCTTAGGTCCCTCCCTAAACCTACTTGGGTAAGTATATAGTGTTTATTTCACAAGCGTAGGTAATATTTTTATACTTGTTATTATAGTAACATATTCAGTAGTAAACCCGCTTGCCAGTTCTACACTGTTTTGGACTTCTGTTTACACATTGTTGTATCCTGTTTGTGAATTGCTGAGCTCAACTTTCAGTAGAAGGAAAACAGGGAAATAGAGGCTAATGAAGTGCATCAGAGCCAAAAGCTCATGTAAGAAGAGAGCTTCTCTTAACACAGTTTCTGAAATATCACCAATGTAAAGGTTGTGCTAAAAGTGAGGCAAGGTAAAGGGTCAAATTTAAATCCCCTCAAATGGTAGCCAATATTTCTAGTGTACATTGAAAATAAAGTAGCCTACCAGTTACCAAGTAGGCTTGGATATATTATTATAGGAAGAAAATGATATGGGATTTAACTGCCAGCTTGGGAAGAGAGAGGCCGAGGCGAGCTTTCTTACCTCCTCTGGTCTCCATTTAGTTGCAGCTTGCTTCTGAAAGAAGCAATCAGCAGTGGTTTATGAGGCTCAGACATTTCTCTGATGCATGCTCCCTGAAAATCATTGATGTTTCTGCTTTAACTAGATTTAGCTACTTTAAGTTGAAAGCACTGCACTGCCTGCAATCCCATTTTACTAAACCCGCCAGTGAGTCAAACCACCAAGTCCTTCAGGAAAATTCCATTGCACAGTTAGAGGAAGCTGTTAATTACAGCCGCACTCAGATCTACCTTAAAGGTACAGGAATTCTGCTTGCTCCAGCTGTCTTCATATCCAGCCCATGTGGTGCCATTCAAGTGGTATCATGTGGTTTAGCCTCTTTTGATGTGTTTCCTGAGCTCCGATGATTTTTGTGTCCCTGCAAAACGCTGTGTGAGCAAGGTTTTTCAGGCATATCCTTTCTTTTCCATTCCTGGGATTCCAGGCTTTCTCCACCCATTGTCTTCCCCACTCCCCTTTTAACAAAACACCTACTTAAAAAATAAGTCTAAACAGCCCCACACTTGATCATGTGTAGAAATGGCCCCTTTATATAGAATATGTTACCTTGGGAACTGAGACAAATTGAAGGCTTATGGATTATAAAGATTTTTTTTACCTTAATGAAAATTTAATTTGTTATGAATGGTTCATCATAACATATGCCAAGAAGAGCGTGCCAGAAATAACAATCTGAAGGAACACGCGGGATCTAATGCTCCATACTTTTCCAAGAGCGAAAGATCACTGCAACAACACATGTCAGATGCTATTACTGTCATATTGTTGAGGCCATCTGTTAAAAACCAAGATCAGGACCTGCTGCGTTCATCGAATTTGAAGTACCAAAAAGGACAGTGTCAAATGAAATTAAGTTGATTCTGTTAAGAAGAATGTACCTGAGAGATTGTATTTATTTTTCAGAAAGATAAGCCCATTTTATTTGTGTGGATGTCCATACAAACATAGCAGCCTTTTATAAAAAAGCACCAAAATTCACATCATGACACTATTCAGTTTTTAAAACACAAAATTGCGATAATCATTTGTATATTTATATGTTTGAATGTATGCATGTAAAGATGCAAAACATGGCTACAGACCCAATAAAGTTGGCACTTAGAATACTTAGGGGCTTTCAGAATAAGTAAAGGATGACCACAAAAGAATATAAGAGAATATAAAGAATTAGTCTGTAAATGAAAAACATGTGCTGTTTCCTTTGATATTCTGATGAGGCCTGAAAAGTGGAATTTACGAGTGTTTTTTAATAAGATGCTTGCTCACTTTTCAGCCATTCTTGCTTTTGTATTGAAACATCAAGCTGGTTTTATTAAACAGTGACTATGCGGGCCTGCCAGTCTTCTAGAATGTTTTTGGGGCAGTGTTTCAAGTGTCCCTGCCAAGATTCCATTTGTCTGTATTCTATGCTTTTTCTCCATTCTCCTCTAATCCACCCTCCTCTCACATAGATAACAAAAGAGTAAAAATTCGCTTTCTCATTCTATTTCTTAACTGTGCTCAGGCTCTGTGGCTGGGGCTGTTTAGTAAAAGCGTATTTGCTGGATGCATCAGCTCTCAACTCATGACTAAATGCACTGGAAAGTCATGGACAACCCTTCGATCTTAGTTTCCTCATCTGTTAAAATCTTGGAGTGTATTTGTTAATCACTAATGTCCTTTCTATCTCTGGAAGTCCAGGATCCTGGTGAAAAGGAAGTCTTCTGTATAGCTATGAAGTGATATAACATGCTGTATTTAAATTTTATCTCATCGGGTGATATAGAGTTAATGATATACACCAAAATTGCCAAGAAAATCTAGGACTTAGAACAATGTTTGACATAAATCTGTACCCACTGAAGTTGCAGATACTTTCTGAATAGTTTTCTAATTTTTCTTTGTTTTTTTAAATCTTATTCCATGTTTCACCACAAATGCACATCTATCTATCTATCATCTATCTATCTATCTATCTATCTATCTATCTATCTATCTATCTATCTATCTATCCATCTATCTATCATCTCTCTATCAGAAGTTTCTTTTGATGTTATTGGATGGCTTACATGCATGAGGCTTCTCACTTACTTTCCGTGTGGTGCTCAAAGATGGTCCATGTTATAACAAGCCCAGAGAATTGTTCCCATTCTTCCCTTGCATGGCAATAGGTCTGAGAGGAAAAGAAGTGGGCTAGGGACTGAGATCAAATGGATCTGTGGACCCAGATGGTGTGAACTATATATATGTCAATGCCAAAGCAGTAGGGGTGGCTATGTGGGTGGGGAGAGGAGGTTCATTTTAAAGGTCTGGGTAGGGTTTTGTTGTTGGAATCCTTCGTTTATCTTTCTTTTAAAAACATTTTTTATTTATTACGTATATTTTATTGATTATGCTATTAGAGTTATCCCATTCACTCCCCTCCACCCTGCACACCCCCTCCCACCCACATTCCCCCCCTTTAGTTCATGTCCATGTGTCATAAGTTCTTTAGCTTCTACATTTCCCATACTATTCTTGTCCTCCCCCTGTCTATTTTCTACCTACCATCTATGCTACTTATTCTCTGTACCTTTTCCCCCTCTCTCCTCCTCCCACTACACTGTTGATACCTCTCCATGTGATCTTCATTTCTGTGGTTCTGTTCCTGTTCTAGTTGTTTGCTTAGTTTGTTTTTGGTTTTGTTTTAAGTGTGGTTGTTAATAATTGTGAGTTTGTTATTATTTTACTGTTCATATTTTTAATCTTCTTTTTCTTAGATAAGTCCCTTTAACATTTCATACAACAAGGGCTTGGTGATGATGAACTCCCCCAACTTGACCTTATCTGAGAAGCACTCTATCTGCCCTTCCATTCTAAATGAAAGCCCCACTGGACAGAGCAATCTGGGATACAGGTCCTTGTCTTTCATGACTTGGAATACTTCTTTCCAGCCCCTTCTTGCCTGCAAGGCCTCTTTTGAGAAATCAGCCAACAGTCTAATGGGAAGTCCTTTGTAGGTGACTGTCTCCTTATCTCTTGCTGCTTCTAGGATTCTCTCCTTCATTTTTACCTTGGGTAAGGTAATTATGATGTGCCTTGATGTGTTCCTCCTTGGGTCCAACTTTTTTGGGAGTCTCTGAGCTTCCTGGACTTCCTGGAAGTCTATTTCCTTTGCCAAATTGGGGAATTTCTCCCTTATTATTTGTTCAAATAATTTTTCCACTTGTTGCTCTTCCTTTTCTCCTTCTAGTACCCCTGTAATTTGGATGTTGGAACATTGAAAGATGTCCTGGATGTTCCTAAGCCTCTCCTCATTTTTTCTGAATTCTTGTTTTTCATTCTTTTCTGATTGTGTGTTTTTTTCTTCCTTCTGGTTCACTCCATTGATTTGAGTTCCATTTTTCTTCCCATCAGTATTGGTTCCCTGTGCATTTTCCTTCATTTCACTTAGCGTAGCCTTCATTTTTTCATCTAATTTGTGACCAAATTCAACCAGTTCTGTGAGCATCCTGATCACTAGTGCTTTGAACTGTGCATCTGATAGGTTGGCTGTCTCTTGGTCACTTAGTGGTATTTGCTGTGGAGCTTTGATCTGTTCTTCCTTTTGGGCCTTATTTTTTTTTTTTTTGTCTTGTCTCGCCTGTTACATTGAGGGGTGGAGCCATCAGTGCTCACCAGGGTGGGGCAACTCAGTCACTAGGTTGTGACGCTATATGTGAGGGCGGGGTCCAAGAGGGAACAATGGCACTTGCTCCACTATCTGTTGGACTTCAGTCCCTTCTGCCGCTTCCCCCAAGCAAACCGGGCCTTTCTGGTGCTAATTCCTGTGTGAGTGAGCTTTTGCACATTCTAGGACCCTGTGGGTCTCTCCAACGAACTCTCCAGTGAGTCTGGGAGTCTCTCCCTGCATCTCAACTCCCACAGGTGTTTTCAATCAGTGCCCCAAGTCTCTATTTCCCAGAGCTGGGATCCTGGGTTTCAAGCAGTGCCTTGCTTCACAATCACCACCTTGTTGTGTCTGCCAGCCGCTGCCTGCACTCCCAGGGTCCACCCACTGCCATCTTGCGTGCCCGGGATGCCTTACGCACCTGGTCCCACTGCTCTTTGTGCCGACTCCTCACCACCCGGCTGCCCAACTCTGCCCCTCCTACCAGTCTGGATGAATGTGTCTACTTTAACTCCTTGGTTGTCCGACTTCCATTCAGATCAATTTTCTATCAGTTCTGGTTGTTATTCTGTTTTAAATTGTTGTTGTCCCTATCTTGGTTGTATGAGGGAGCACAGTGTGTCTACCTACGCCTCTATCTTGGCTGGACTCCCATTTATCTTCTCTTTCTTGGGGTTTCCAAAAGAGGGACACAGACACTTAAACCTATTTAAACATAAAGTAATATATGAGTAGTTGCCTGATGGTCCTGCCTGACAAATGCTGGCACATAAAACAATCACAGAAACCTAAGGGCATATTCCCAGTTCCCTCTCACCTGACTGCTGGCCTGCAGGGCAGACTCAGTCTGCCTCCTCCAGCCATGAACTGAGACTCACTGTCTCTAAGTTCACTGTAGTGATCCTCTCTACCTGTGAAATGGATTCAGGGTCTGTTTCAGGCTCTGACTAATCTCTGGTAGCATCTTACTTCTTTGTTGGGACACTGGAAATGGTGTGGAGAGGTGGAATTTAGCTAGTAAGGGAGTGGTGGAAGCATAGGCAGAAGTTACCCTTGTGGGCGGAAGGAGAGAGGCAGAAATACCCCCAATCCAAGCATATCATATATAAGTAGCAAATGTGACAAATTGGGTTGATTCCTCACCTTCTTCGTCCTATATGCAACTCTCAGGGAACCTGTTGCCTACTACCCCAAACTACTATACAAATGGGTATCAGGGGTCATGATGCTTTATGCCTTTGGGTTTTACACTTCCACTAAAAAGGAATTTGTTATGTGTTTGACTGAAATTTCCTATAAACCCATTTTATTCCAGTGACATTATAAGATACTGATTCATTATGACTCTTCCTAGATTATGAGAGGGTCCCTAACCCATAAGGAAAGTTTTAACTGTCCTTTGCATATATTTGATTAAATGTAACAAAAGATTATTGCCTACTATAAACGAAGCTCTGTAGGGTATACAAATGAATTTCTCTGCTCTTCAGGATCTTACAGTTTGGTTTAAAAATGTTAATACTGTACTTACTGATTCTAAGATAAACATTTTAACATCTCTAAATTTGGGATTCTTAGAGTTGATGATGTGACATACTTTAATTGGCTGCATTGAAAACTTTTGGTGGTAAATAAAATTACTGTATATGTCTCAAAATTAATGTCTTCAGATTCAGTGAATGGTAGCATGAGAAATTTGGGCAAGTCACCTGCCATTCCACTTGATAAGCACATGCTGTGAGTGACTGTGGCTTAGGAAATAGGAATCTGTAGTTCTGTTGGTTGATTTCAGTTTTCAGTTTCCATCTGCCTTCTATTGTGTGAGCATTGCACCAGCTGAAAGTGATTCTAGGATTTAAAGATACATCATTGTCTTACAAGATGCAAACCAATGTCCTCATTTGGCAGTCGGTAGAGTAAACAGATACTTCAAAACCATGGAGGGAACAGTGGTTTTTCTGGATTTATTGAAAGATAACATGAAAGACTTCAACAATGTGACACATTTCTAAGAGATTTTCAAAGGTAAATCTAATTATATATGGTATTTTTCCTATTATAACTAAAAGACTATATGTAAGGTGCATCTTAACTTTATACAATGAGACAGGATATGGCATTTTTGGCATTGGCATGAAGGTCGGACGACATCTAAATTATTTCCATGAATTCGTGTATTTGGAAAACATATTGACTGTCTGTATGTGAAAGGTGCCCACCCAACCTGCGACAGTGCCCTCCTAGCCTATTAGCAAGAGGCCGAGATTTTGCCTTTAAGTACTTTGCAATATAACATAGCAAATAGTATACAAATATTTAAATGAGAAAATATTGTAATTGTTGATATCATTAAATGAGTTAATATTTTTAAAATGTGTTTCATACAGTGTCTAGAACATTGTAAGTGCGATATGAAAGTGGATCTTAAAATAAATATGCAAACAAAGGAAGGACAATCTATAGTGTGGTATGGTATGTGATAAGTGATCTAGTACCAAAAAATATTATGGAGATTCAAATAGAGCGATATGTTCCAGCTGGGGGTGGTTGTAGAGTCAAGGGAATTTTTGAGCCAAGCCTGTAAGGAACAGTAGGATTCCGGTGGAGAGAGAAGAGAAAGCACTTTGGATCTAGAGTGTCAGAGGAAAGCTAGTGTGCACTGGCTTGTCTGATTACTCTAGAGCGTATTCATTTGTTACAGGTAGGAGCCATGGGAGAGAAAAGGCTAAAGACATAGGCGCCAGAGGGGTTAATAATTGAGTATGACTTGGGAAGAGGTAGAAGGTGGTGGGATTTAGACAGGCAGAAAGATTAATCTTAGATAAGAAATGTGACATCTATTCCCCCGAGGCATGAAGGAAGGAAGGAAAAGTAGGTATGAATGCAGTTGAATTAATTTGGAGTTGATTCCTTTAGCAATCCTCAGCAGCTGAGGTGTAAAAGCAGAAGAGAAGAAGGAATGCAGTATCTCTGCAAGGTTGAGTTGCCTTGGAAGCTGCAGCTCCATGGGGAAGAAAATGAAGTTAAGAATGTGTCCAAAGAGAAGAAGGGAAATGAAGGGTCAGGAATTGGCAGGCTTCAAGAAGTTGATCATTAATTTCGGTGGGAATGAGAGAGTGGGCTATGTGGAAGTCCATGAGGTGGTTTTGTAGAACAGAGTATCAGAATCTTGAGTTCTATGGCTGAGGCAGTTTCTGTAGTGGAAGAGGAGCTGTAGGATAGTCATCCACATTGATACTGAATTAACTCAACTTTCAAAGTCCTCAGTGGATATTGAAACACAATTTGGAAGTCAACAGATGATTAGAATAAGGATGGCTGCAAGGAGTTACAGAGGAATCAAATGTGCCTTGAAGAAGTGCAGGCATATTTTCAAAGGTGAGGGTGGAAAGAGCAAAGATCTGCAAGAAACAGTGGGAGAATGGAGAGTCATATCCGAACACTTTAGCCTTAAAGTACGTGTGCTATAGGAGAATGAACATTTGAGAGGGATATAAGGACAGCAATAATTTTAGGGGAGAGAGATGCCTTGAAGATTATGCCTATAGAAGTTTAGCATTCTGAATTAGATAGAGTATGGACTCCATAATTGGACAAATGAGTCAAATCCAGGCTCTAGAACTGTTTGACTCTGGACAGCATAACTTTGCTATGCCTTGGTTTCCTCATCTGTAAAATGGGAACAATAATAGTACCTGGTTGGTGTATGGATCAAATGCTATGGTATTTTCCTCCTACTTCATAATGTCTCATTCTTACTTCCTTTTTTGTCTCCCTGGGTTTTTAAAGTGTCTTAGGACTCAGATCTTGCTCTGCTTTATTTGACCTCTTTTGTCCTCCCCTTCCTTTCCCATCAGCCAGCCTCAGAGTTTTAAATACCATTCATATGCTGATGCCTCATACACTTTTATACCTAATACAGACCTTTCTCCCAAACTTCAGCCCCATATATCCACCTGCTTATTGGACATCTCCATTTGGATGGCTAATACACATCTTCAGCTAAACATGTTCAAAACTAAAATCCTGAACTATCCCTTAAATCTGCTCTACCCACAGCTTTCTCCACCTCACTGATGGCAACTCCATCCAATTGCCTAGGTGCACATTCACATGTCTGTTTACAACACAGATCCTGAACCCAGCCACTTCTCACATCTGCTGCTACCATCCTGATTGGAGTTCTCCTCCTGCACTGTTTCTAGCATTGCCCTCTGCAGTCTTATCTCAACATAGCTTGAGAATGCTAGACAGAGCTTTAGAAATGTAAGTCAGGTCATATCACTCTTCTAACACTGAAGATTCCATTTTTCTCAGAAAACAGAGCTCCTTACAAAGGCCTGTACAGGCTCCTTGTTCCTTGAACAGGTCATGTATGCTCTCATTCTATAGCCTTTGTGCTGACAATTTTCTCTTCCCAGAATGCTCTTTTTTCCATTCTTTTTGTGCCTTGACTTATTTGCCTTCAAATCTGTGTTCAAATATACCTTCTCAAGGAAGCCTTTGCTGCCCACCATGTACCAGGCCCCTGTAGCACTTCCAATCTCCTAACTCTGCTTTACTTTTCATTGTCACCTCCTCACTACTATATAATTCACTATTGTGTTTACTCTCTATTTACCATCTCCTTTTGCAATAAAAACTCCATGTGAGTTAACACTGATATATACTAAGAACCTAGTATGGTGCTTGGCAAGTGGTGGGTACTCTAAATATTTATTGAATGAATAAAACAATAAATAAATGAATGGATGACTATAAAGCACTTTCTGTATATTGGACATTATACTAAGCATCCCATTAGTGCTACCTGTTATTGTTGCTGTGTTTTAGTTGGGGGTGATGAATGAAGAATACATTCTAGAAAGGTTTGCAAAAGAGGAAGGAGGCAGAAGAGGAAGACTGTTAAGTTGACATAGGCTAGAAACTGGATTATGACTTTAAAATAAACCCTAGAAGACTATCTGTTTCTCTGTAAGAGCTCTCTGGAAGAAGTACCTTTGGGAGAACATAGTTAGGAAAGAATTTGCCCAGGGATAATTATTACTAGCAGGAATGAGTCTTTTCCCACCCTGTCTCACCCAATGGAGACTACTTGGAAGTAATTACCTTGTTAAGTTTTATTAATCTTTAGGCATGGGGCACAGTGGTATACTTTATTGGAGGACACTGCTTGCCACTGAGGTTTCAAAACTCTTGGAGGAGCATTTGAATGAGAACAGAATTTAAGAGCAGGAGGATTAATTTAGGAGTGATTGTTCACATTTTCCTTACTTTCCTTTTTCATGTTTTGAATGTTTGCACAATTAGTGAGTTTGAGAGAAAATTGCAAAATTTTAGTTAGGAGAATATGAGGTTTTCTGATTACTTTGAATGAGTTTTTATGCCTTTTGAATTTTTATGCTTCGTGTTTGTACTGCCTATTGATTTAAATATTGAAGTGGCTTACTTACTGTGTTGGAACTGGGAGTTTTACGGATAACCCAGGCATATGGTTAGATATTTTTTCCTTAACTTAATCTTTTATACCACTGACATAATTCATATTTATGAAGGTAATGCAGACAAGGTACAAAGAAGAAAAATTGGGCCTTATCTCATCACCAGAGAAAACCATTGTTAGCCTATTGGTGTGTTGTGCATGTTCTACCTTGAATCATTTCAAAAGTTGGGTATATTTCTCTTAGAATTTGTTCATTGGGTATCAAAACCACCTTACTGTCTGTCTACAAGGCAGTGATTTCTCACCCTTTCTTGCATTATGGACTCTTCTGAGAGCCAGATAAAAGCTATAGATCCCCTTTTCCCAACCCTCCATATTGTCATGCACATGAACTTTGGGTTTATTGTAAGGGGTTTTATGAACAATCTGAATCCTGCAATATTCTATGAATTCTATATTAACATCCTTGACATAAGGCACAAGACATTCTTAAAAATTTTTAAACTGATAAATAATAAAAAAATTAGAATGTTTTCTCATAATGCTTAAACTTATGCTAAGGTAACGGTAGTCAATATCTGTTGTTTTATCTCTCTCTTATGGTAAAGCTGTCCCATCACCTTGTTACAAGGATGGGCATATAATGCATCCAGAAGAAAATATGCCCTTAGAATAACTAAGTTTGAGTTAAAATTAAACAGAGGCTGACATTTTACCAAGTGCAAGAATCTATGCATCTGAATATTTTTTTCTATGGTAATCACTTAGGGAGGTTTTATTCCGATTATACTATCATGGTTTGAAATAATATATGTTTCTGGAATTCTGGAATATATTCTTCTGGAATTGCCTCTAAACAAATTTATGACCTATATAAGCATGTTACAGGATCAAACTTTTGGTTGAAAGTTATAGAAAATCCAACTTAAATGATTTAAGCAAAATAGGTTCATCAGGACCTTGTTTGTCTCCTTGTTCCTGAGCTCTGCTTCCTTTGTGTTGGTTCTATTCTCAGTCAGGCTTTTCCTGTGTGGTAGCAAAAGTGACTATAGCATCCTTTCAGGCTCAGATCCATTAGAACCAGGAGCATCATTTCTGGTATCTCCCAGGGTAGTCGCATGATTTAGACTGCATGCCCAGGTGAAACCATGCTGAGGCCAAGGGAATGCACCATGGTTTTTGGTTTAGTTCTGGGGTATGTGCTTCTTAGTTTTACCTTAGTTTTAGTTTTACCTAATATGCATGGACTAATTAAGAATGAGAGAGGAGGTTAAGAGTGAAAATAGGTGGCTATTGTTGGAAGAAGGGCAAAAGGATGCTGAATACTCATTCTATAGTCAATAAAATTTTTAAAAAATATAAGTATAGTTGACATATAATATTAGTTTCACATGTGCAACATAGTACATTTATATACCTTACAAAGTGATTACCAAGACAAGTCTAGTAACCATCCATCACTGTACAAAGTTACGGCAATATGATTGACTGTATTCCTTATGCCATGCATTACATCCCTGTGACTTATTAATTTTCTAACTGGAAGTTTGCATCTCTTCATCCCCTTCATCTTTTTTGATCCTACCACCTTTCCTTCTGGCAACATCAATTTATTCTCTATCTGTAAGTCTGTTTTATAATTTTTTGGTTTATTTACTTTTTTTATTGTTTTGTTTTTCCAGATTCTACTGTGACTGAAATAATACAGTATTTGTCTTTGTTTGATTTATTTCACTTAGCATAATACCTTCTAGGTCTATCCATGCTGCCACGAATGGCAAGATCTCATCCTTTTTTATGTTTGAGTGATAGTCCCACGTGTGTGTGTGTGTGTGTGTGTGTGCACGCACGGCTATGTTGTTTCCATATCTTGGCTATTGTCAGTAATGCTGCAGTGAACATAGGGGTGCTTATATCTTTTCAGATTAGTGTTTTCATTTTCTTTGGATAAATACCCAGGCGTGGAATTGTTGGGTCATATGGTAATTCTATTTTTAATTTTTTGAGGAACCTCCATTCTGTTTTCCATAGTGGCTGCACCAGTCTACAATTTCACCAGCAGTGCATGAGGCTTCCTTTATCTCTCCATACACTCACCAATACATGTATTTTTGTTGTCTTTTGCATATTAGTTATTCTGAGAGATGTGAGGTGATACCTCATTGTGGTTTTGATTTTCATTTCCCTTGTAATTGGTGATTTTGTGCATTTGTTCAGGTGTCTGCTGGCTGCTTGTGTGTCTTTGGAGAAATTTCCATTCAGGTCCTCTGCCCATTTTTAAATCATATTTTACAAAATGTTGAGTTGTATAAGTTCTCTATATAACTTGGATATTAACCCTTTATCGAGTATATAATTTGCAAATATCTTCTCTCATTTAGTATGTTACCTTTTTGTTTTGTTGATTTTTTTTTGCTGTGCAGAAGCCTTTTGGTTTGATGTAGTCCCATGTTTATTTCTGCTTTTAGCCTTAACCCAAGGAAACATATCCCCAACAATATATTGCTAAGACTGATGCCAAAGAGTTTATTACCTATGTTGTTTTTTTCTTGGAGTTTTATGGTTTCAGTTCTTGCAGTTTAGTCTTTAATCTATTTTGAGTTATTTTTGGGTGTTGTATAAGAAAGTGGTCCAATTTTACTTTCTTTGCATGTATCTGACCAGTTTTTCCAACACCATTTATTGAAGAGGCTCTCATTTCCTCATTGTATATTTTCACCTTTTGTGTTATAAATTAATGTCCATATTAGTATGGGTTTATTTCTGCTTTCTCTGTTCTATTCCATTGATCTATGTGTCTGTTTTTGTGCCACTACCATACTGTTTTGCTTATTATAGATTTGTAGTATAGTTTGAATCAAGTAGCATGATACCTTCAACTTTGCTCTTCTTTCTGAGGTTACTTTGACCATGAAGGCTCTTTTGTGGCACCATATAACTTTTCAGGTTATTTGTTCTAGTTCTGTGAAAAATGCCATTGGTATTTTGACAGGGACTGCATTGAATCTGTAGATTGTGCTGGATAGTATAGACACTTTAATGATATTTATTCTTACAATTTTTGAGCATAGTATATGCTTTTATTTATTTGTGTTCTATCAAAGTACATCAATGTCTTATAGTTTTTAGAGTACAGGTCTTTTACCTCCTTGGGTAAATTTATTTCTATGTATTTTATTTTTTTATGCAATTATAAATGGAATTATTTTCCTAATTTCTCTTTCTGACAGTTCACTACTAGTGTATAGAAATGCAACAGATTACTTTGTATTAATTTTGTATCATGAAACTTTATTGAATTCATTTATTAGTTCTATGAAATCTTTGGGTTTTCCATATGCAGTATCATGTCATCTGTAAATAGTTACGGTTTTACTTCTTCCTTTCTACTTTGGATACCTTTTATTTCTTTTTCTTATCTGGTTGATCTTTCATCAATGTAATTCTTTTAAAGTCACAACTTCTTTGTGATGTAAAACATCCACCTTCTTTACTAGACATGACCCTAAATAACTTTCAATAACAATAAAGAAAATAATTTACTCTTATCAGAGGTTTTGAAAAAATGTGTTTTAAATTGTAATATCTACTTCAAAGGAGACAGTTGTCATACCCAGGAAAAAATTGTTTACTCAAAGGAGTTATCCCCTAATTTAAGTAAAATAGAAAGAATGAGAGAGATAAATCATAAAGTTGCATGTAAACAAGTGTTGACTTTTAGCCTGCATTTTAAAAGATCCTATCCTAAAAAGAGGTTATGAAATTCTCAGGGGGTGTCTACAATATTGAATTACAGACAAAATGTCAACCTAGTAAATATATTGTTTTGAAAAATGTCCTAAAATATGAATTGTTTGAGTGTTCCTGTGGGCTCAAAAAATTATATGCAATCTGTGTTACTGGTTATAATGTTCTATGTAATCAAGCATATTTATTTTGGAATTTATACATTTTCTACTTGGCTTTTTTGTCCTTTGGTGAAGCACTTTCTGAGATGATTATGTTAAAATCCTCACTTACAATCGTTGATTCAGCTGTTTATCTGTCCTAATTTTTCAATGACTTAAAAAATATATACTTTTCAAGGCTACATGCATACGTACATCCTTACTTCCCACACGTTATCACCCTCACAAACACATCACACACCTGTCCTGTGTGAGGCAGTGTACTGAGTGAAGTGATGGACAGAGGATGTGATCCTGGTCCGCAGCAGATTTGCAGTCAGTGAGATCACTAGAACAGCCATAAAGCAGCTGTAATGCAGAGCAGCCTCTGATAGTCCACACTTCTTTCTTTGTACTCTGTTGGCACATCTTCTCTGCAGCTCCTGCTTGCCATTTTACATGTCGTTTTGGTTCCCATAGAATGCATGTTCCTTAGCGTGTATGTCTCTCAAACGCTTATTTAAAAAAATTCTTTATTTGTGGCAAAAACACAAGATAAGATCTACTCCTCTCTGAACAATTTCTTAAGTTTCTAATACAGTTGTTAACTATAGGCATATCGTCCAGCAGATTTCTATAACTTATTCATCTTGTATAATTGAAAGGTGCCTGTTGATTAGAAATTTCCCATTTTCCCCTCCATCTAGGCCTGGTAACCACTGTTCTGCTCTCTGATTATATGAATTCTATTACTTAGAAACCTCATATAAGTGGAATAAAGCAGTGTTTGTTTTCTGTGACTGGCTTGTTTTGCTTAACCTAATGTTTTCCAGGTTTATCCATGTTGTTGCATATTACAGAATTTCCTTTTTTAATGGCTAAACAATGTTTGATTGTGTATATGAGCTACACTCTCATTATCTGTTTATTCATCAATTGACATTTAGTTAGTTTCCACATTTTGCCTGTTGTGAACAGTGCTGCCATGAACATTGGGGTGTTGATAATCTGTGACCCTGGTTTCAGTTATTTTGGATAAATACCCAGAAATGAGATAACTGGATGAAATGGTAGTTCTAGTTTTAATGTATCTAGTAACCTCCATACTGTTCTGCATAGCAGCTGTACCATTTTGCATTCCCGCCAATGGTATAAGTCTCTGATTTTTTTTAAAAAAATCACTTCTGAGTTGCTAAACAGAAATGTGCTGTTATAGGAATTACAGAGGACAAAAGAGCATTCCTGCGTTGACAAGAACACTGAAAATGCTATTTGAAGTGAGTTTCTCTTTGGTTTTAACTTAAATCCTCTTTCCTCAGGTGTCTTTTCAAGCCTTTTTTTTTGATCATCGTGAAATATCTTTTTCTGCTAAACAGAAGTTTATCAAAAACACATCAGCTCCTAGGGAAGGGATAAAATGTTTTCGTCATCAACTCTGTCTTTGGATCCCATGTATTTTCCATTGAAAAGGCAAAACTTTCACCAGACAGAGCTGAGAAAACCTGTTAGTGTGGCTGCCAATAGCAGTTCAGTGTCTCCTCAGCAAGGCTACTGCCAACACCCACGGACCCTTGTCATTGCTATTTTTGGCAGCACACATCCTGCTGTTATTTAAATAGCAAAAAGGTTGATCTGGAAAAAAGAACAATATCAATTTTGGCATTTGAAATAAGTATTATAAACATAAACCAAAGAGATTCTCTGAAGGAACGAGGTTGGCAGTCCCCATGATAGAGGAAATTAGAACCATGCCGTGATGGAATGTTAGAAGGTTAACTTGGAGGTTATTAGTTTTACTCTCCACACCTCAGAGATAAGGAAACTGGAATTCAGGTTGGTAAAATGATCTGGTTAAATTAGCACCAGACCTGTGGCCACGACTGGGGCCTTCTTACTCCTAGGATGGTGTTCCTCTTGGCATTTTCAGCTATGCTTCCTGTGTATTTCAGTCAATGATGGTGTGCTGGTACACTATTTTTCTGCAGATCTGGGTTTTGTAAGCCAGAAAAAATCTGGTTGATAACATGGAGAAATTTGCTAAGATTTGTTTCTGTACTTAGTGTGGTGGTTAATTTTATGTGTTAACTTGGCTGGGCATGGTGCCAGATACATGATCAAACGTTATTCCGGATGTTTCTGTGAGGGTGTTTTGGATGAGAGTAACAGTTACATTGGTGGACTTTGACTGAAGCAGAGTGCCATTCATAATGTGGATGGGCCTCATCCAACCAGTTGTAGCCCATATAGAACGAAAGACTGACAACCACTCTCCCCCTCCTGAGCAATAAGGAATTTTTCGTACTTGAACTGCAATATTGGCTTCTCCTGGGTCTCTATAACTAAGTGAGCCAATTCCTTAAAATATATTTCTTCATATATATACTCACATATCCCCCTGTTTCTCTGGAGAAGTCTGACTTACGCTTAGTGAAATATTTGTTTCTTTAATCCAGTATTTGGACCTTAAATATTTGTACCCAGAGCATATTGGCTGAGGTTTTGCATCATCATTCACTGTTATATATCTCTCTAATGCTCTGTGAACACAAAGATACTTCTCTTTTATTTTGATACTAAAAGAAAACCTATAAAACTCATATTCTTGTTTCTTCCTCAGTAACGGAGATCCTTTCATAATAGAATTTTGATGTTTCTCTGTCAGATTCTGAGACCAGTGCCGCTGGCTCTGCCTGTTGAAGGGTGAGGCCGGTTTTTGGCTTACATACCAGAGAAAGCAAGAAAGCAAGCACAGAGCAACTCAATTTTCATTCTTTCTCTGGAAAACTGGTAATTACTCTGCTGTTGAGTCCTCCATCCTGCTTTCCTAAGACAGTCCCAGGTCCTCTGCATCCTCTTTCTTTGTATTGGTCAGGACACTTTCAGTTATGAGTGGCAGTAACCCAGCTTCAGCTGGAAAGCCAAAAGAGAATTTTATTTGCTTATGTAATAAAGTCTGAGGGAAGTTCTGTGGTAAGTGAATTCAGAGCCTCAAACATGGTCATCAGGACTGAGTTTCTCCCCATCTCCTTGCTTGGCTTTGCAGGTGTTTGTGCTGCTTTCAGGCTAACTCATCTTTAGTATTGGCAAGATGCCATCAGGAGCTCCCAGCTCTCATAGTGTTCACTTCCACCACAGGAGAAATGAGAGTGCTTCCCAAGAGCTGTAACAAAAGCCCTGGTCCTGACTCGCATTGGCCCTTTAGGTCATATGTCTGTCCTTGAGTATGCTGATCAGCTGACTCTCAGATCCTATTCCCATGTTATACTTCAGTGAGTGCTGGCCTCAATCAACCCACATGGACAAAGAACAGGACGAGGCATTTTCTCAAAGAGAAGGAGAGAATGGATGCCAGGTAACAAAAGTTGTAGAATATACTATGTCATCTCTGTCAAGTTTAAGCAGTCAGATTGTGTTTGCAGGTGGGCGAAGAGCTGTGGAGAGAACTAAGGAGCTCAGTCTTAAACAGTTCAATACTTTTTAATCTTAAAAATTTTTATGTATTTTTCAGCTTTATTGAAGTATAATCAACAAATAGAATTGAGATGTATTTATAGTGTACAGCCCTGGTTGGGTGGCTCAGTTGGTTGGAACATTGTCCTGTACACCAAAAGGTTGCAGGTTTGATCCCCAGTCAGAGTGAGTACAGGGGGCAACTGATCAATGTTTGTCTCTCACATTGGTGTCTTGCTTTCTCTTCCTTTCTCTCTCTCTGAAATCAATAAACATATCCTCGGGTGAGGATTTAAAAAAAATGTAAAGTGTACGTGTAAAATTTACATAAAAATGTAAAGTTGATATATATATTAACTCATCACATTGTGAGTATGTGTGTGTGTATATATATATATATACACATATATACACATATATACACACACACACACACACACACACACACACACAATGGAATATTTTGTGGTTCTATATAATTGAGTCCTGGAAGTAGTAAAAGAAAACTAAGCTAGAGAGCCTCCTCCATATTTTAGGAACAAATCACATTTCCTGGTAAGTTTTAAAGTTCTAGAATGGAGGATTTAAGTATATTTAGTCTTTCCTTACCTTATAGTGCCATTTTCTCATTGACTATTTTCTTTCAGCTCGTGGGCTTTCTCCATGTTTGTTGTGGTGTTCACAATGAAATACCAGGAAGTATTCTCCACAAGGAAAGGGGTGTAGCATCTTTGCTCATTGTTACATATCCAGGGCCTCGATGAGCACCAGGCCCATGCTAGGCACTCAGGAATATTTGTCAAATAAATGATTTGATAAATTACATGTTATTTTATATTTGTCCTCACCATGGATTGGTAAAATGTCATGGTAATGCATTCTATTTTGCTTACTGTGCTCTTTATAGTGGCTTTTCCAACTGCCTTTTTTACATAAATTTTTAAATGTTGACAGAATTATAGATTCACAAGTACTTGTCAGAAATAATACAGAAATATCATGTGTCCTTTACTCAGTTTCTCTTAGGTACCTTCTGGCAAAGCAATAGTGTGATATCACAGCTGGGGATACTGAGATATTGGCATTGATGCAGTCAATCTGGGTGGTGTGTGTGTGTATGTGTGTGCATGTGTGCTAAATTGCTTCATGGCACAATTTTCCCCCCATCCAATATATGTGCTCTTTTGCAAGGTGACTTTGCAGTTCTTAAATTGAGAGGAAAAGTCTCTTATTCCACCCCTTGTATCCGGGCCAGGCTGGCAGAAGTCATGTTGTGTGAGTCTTAGTGCTTCGGCCCCCTATGACTTTGCATATTTTACCTTCTCTTTCTGTCTACATTTTCCCGAGACTTCATTAAAAGAAGGTGGTCTAGTTTACTATAGGATGGGAAACAATGAGAAAGCAAATTGAGGCACCCCAGTCAATAGTTAGAACCAACTGCCAGAGGTGTGAGTGAGTCCGATCTCTGAACACACGAGTGAGCCCAGACAAGACCAGCCCAAGGCCTGCCGGTCAGAACCCACAGAATTGTGAGAAATGATTATTTGTGCTTTAATTTTTAGAATATTTGTTACATATTAGAGGGCAACTGAGATGGCAGTGTCTCACAGTGAGCATCTTGAGGTATAAGCACTCCAATTTTATTCTTGAATTGTGATGTGGTAACTAGCAGGGGAGGACCAGCTACGTGCAGTGTGAGATTTCCCCCTTCAGCACATTCCCTGTCAGTTGCTTTGATCTGTTCATGTTTCTACGCAGTTACATGCTAAGAAAATCTGATCAATGCCAGCCTTACTTCATCTCCCTTTTCTGTTAGCATGCAGAATTTTTAGTGGCTGACAAAGCAATTTAATTGTTTCATGTAGATATAGACCCAAATCTGGTTTTCTAGGTTAGTATTTATGTAGACTTAAATCTAGCCAAACAGTTGTTTCAGTAGAAAAATCTACATTACCATATTTTAAGAGTTCAGACTCAAGAAGACAATTCAAAGACTGTTTATGTTTCTGGAAAACATTCAGTTCCTATCACTCTCATTTTTATGTTGATCCTAATGTTATACCAATGATAAATCTTCTACTAGATATGGTCTGAAAGGATACACTATTTCAGAAATCCCAGGAAAGTATCTGGACATACAAATTTTTCCATAGATAGTGAAAATATAAATGTGTTTATATTTACTGGTTCTTTACAGCATTACTTTCTTAGAATATATTAAAGATTAATCAGATAATCCAGTGAGTAGATCTCTCTTTTCATAGTGGTAAAGAAATCAGTATTTGTACTGGTTTCATGCCAGGTTTAAAATATAATTATGTCATGTATGGACTATAGGGCCTTAGGCAGGCTGCTTAATCTCCTTGTGCCTCAGTTCCTACATCTGGGAAACAGGGATGATAATAATACCTATCAGAGGTTTGTTATGAGGATTAAATGGGAAAATGCACAATGCCTACAGACACTAGTTACTCAAATTTTACTTAATTCTACACCTCCTTTTTACTTCTTCTCCTCTGATTGCTACCATAACTCTTCATCCTCTCCTGGGTTAACAACTGATATGGACTGTCTTATTCCCAGCTTCTCATAATGCTGGGACTCTGAACATTTAACACAAAGCTAACAACTTGTTGCCTGGTTCAAGCTTTTGATTGTTACAGTTAGGAGACGTTTACGATGAGGTCTGCAATGTGCAGGGTGAGAGAAACTCCGAGTGTTTACCACTGGATCACTGTGGTGTGTTTGTTCTTGTCCCCATTATTTATCTTTCCTGGATATCCCTCTACTGCCCCTGATAAATAAATAGAGATTTCTAAAAATTGCTGCCTCCTCGTTCCTTTGGGATCAGGTGAAGAATAGTCCCTTTGAAACAAAAATTACCTTTTGGCTGTACTTACCTCTCCAAAACATATTGCAATCATGACCCAGTCATTCCACCAAAGTTCAAGTCTTGTTCTACTTATTGAATTATTGGTTGGGTCACTAACCTCCTCACGTATGTGGTGGGGATGTATCAATCTGGGAATTCATGACAGCTTGGTTATTAACAAGATTCCTTATTCTTTCTTCTGAATGGCCATGATTCATTCTGGCCGCTAAATTCATCACAAGGTACAGATATTCTGGGTCTCCTGCATGCAAATAAAACTGCATGAGATGTATCCAAATTCAAAAGCAAATGAAGGGTAAAATGGTACGCTAGTGTGACTGCAGTTTGACTAATTTGAATCTATTTGCCCTCCATCATTTCTGTGTCAGCATAGCCATACCAAAGTGGGTTCTGTGAAGCTGATCAAATCACAGCATCTAGAAGCTTAATAAGCTGCTGAAATGTAAATACTGACCTGGGGAATTTTGCATGGCTAATGAAGGCAGAGTTTAGTGTCCATGATTATACTGCACAGCTTTACTGAAACAGCCAATAAATGTTTACAAATCCATTTGATCTACTCAGTTTGCCTGCTCACAATATAGGTGGGATGATTATATTTCAGTAAATACTTAGCTCTTTCAGGGAGAGTGACATAAAGAGAATGAAGTGGGAGATACAGAATGAGTGTGTCTGCTTTGAGTCCAGGTTTTAAGAATGGTGCATGAACAATTCTTAAAGTACTCTGGTGATTATAGCATCTTCTTCATGAACAAGGAACTTTCTGCCAATAAGTATTGCAAATAGTTCTGGTTCTGGGGGGAAATTGAGAGGAGAGTGGAGAAAAGAAAATACAAATGTTTTGTGCTATAAATGCTAGGTCTTTTCACCTGAAATTTGTAAATACAATATTGATTTTCTTGGCGTTGAGTTAGATTTGGCAGATCCTTCATTCCATTGATCTTAAGGGTAATAATATTTACCAGAGTGTATTTTCTTATTAGAAGCAAAAATAGTTTTGACTAAAGAGACGTTCCAATTATTCATGTCCCTTTGTTATCATGCTATTATCTTTATGTTTGTTTTGTCTGTTTGCATGAAGAGATAACAGACTGAGAAAAATGTGGAATTTGAAATGGTACAGGGTGAGTACCCTAGAAAATGAGAAATGCACACATTTTTTTACATTGAATTAGAGTCAAAGTTCATTTTCAAACTAAAAACATAATTAGCTATAATGACAGACTATTTTGTTTACATCATTTAAAATTTCAAAGTGTGTTGCTAAATGCATGGACTTTTTCTTTTTATTTCTTTTCCTCTGTGAATCTTTGTTTAAAACAAGGTCCTCCATGATGGAACAGAGGGAATCTGTATGAAGTGGTAATCAAGCATAATGAACACAATTGAGGGCTCAGAGACTTGGTGCAAAGTATGCTTTTCATAGCCCTCAGGTATATTTGGGTAGCTAGATGTGCTTAACCCATATCTTGGGTGCTAGGCAGTTTGGATGCCCCATCTACCCTCAGATAATAGGGGGCTTTCGTAAGGCATGAGGAGAGGGAGAGTGACATGCTTGAGCTCAGTCACCTCAAAGGAGCTTTCTCTAGAGCAGACCTGCTCAGTCATCCAGGAACGTCCCCAAATGTGGCAGAAGGGTCACAGAGAAATGCTGTTAATTTGATGGGTCTATTGAATATTCAAATAATTTGACTGTCTTTGAGAACTGAACTTGGTTGTTTGGTCCTGAGTCTGCTGGGCCACCTGATTCTATATCCTAGCATCACCCTAACCTAAAGTCAATTATTTAGGCCATTAAATTCCAATCTTGCACTTTAACTAGTTCAGTTGATAATAGGCAGCTCATGGGATACCAGGAAATGCATTTAGAGATTGAATGTATTCTCAAAAGCTTTGGGGGTTTATGTGGAAGAGAAGGGAAGACCATGGGGAGTTACTGTCACTGTGGAACTCTCCAACCTACAGTGTTTAGAAAACGCTTGTGTAGAGGAGGTCATCAGGCTGAGAAATCAGGCAAATCCTAGGGTGTGATGAATTGTGGGACACATTGTCCAGATCCCCTTTCAAGGAAGGGCTTGTTGCCTTAACTGGTGAGAGTGCTTCCAGCACACAGCCTGCAGGCATTGTCTTAGCAGCAGAGAACCAAAGGCCTTGCCCCAGGACACCTTCTTGGGAAGCCCTATCTAATGACTGATCTAGGTAGGGTATAAGGACTTGGAACTTTGGCCCAACACAGAACAACTCTAGCTTCAGGTCTCTCTTTGACATTGACCTGCTTTGTTGTATGACTTCTTTCTCTGCCAAGTCCATCCTTTTCCCTCTTGGCAAATGCTCTACCTGCACACTAAATTCCATCTCAGAGTCAGCCTCCCAGAGAGCCCAGTCTGAGGCACTATGTGGACACTAGGGTCCAGGTGAAAATACAGCTCAAGTTTAATGAGGAAACATGAAAGTACCCTGATTAGAAAGGTAAAGGAGGCAGAGATGAAATCCTTTGCTTACAGATCTTTGGCCCACCATACCTATGTCTGGGCCAGTTTTTAATACTTTATTTTAAAGAGGTATCATACTAAAATATCAATAAGGAATTATCTTTTTTAATAAATTCATGGGGAAGTCTACCACTTACAAGAGTCCCATTTTTAGGTGAGAAGGCCCTAACCTGCTCACTGGGAAAAGAGCCCAGTAAGGCAGAAGGGAGCTAGATGTTAACAGCAGCAGGAATAAAGGACAAGGCCTATGTCGTCCCCTGCCAGAAGTCCTGTTATATGATTTCTCTTTATCGTGAATCTTGCAGTTGGAGAGGAAGTTCTTATAGTCCTAACAAGAGAAGCAGCTATTTTTCTGTTTTCATACTCTCTTCTCCTCTATTAAAGGAATATCATTTATAGACTGGTCCTTCCCACTAGAGTGTAAGTTCTTTAAGGGCATTGTTTTAGTTTGGGTTGCCCTGGAAACAGAGAAGTGAATAAAGATTTGAAAGCAAGTAATCCTCCCGCTACCTTGGGAGAGGTAGAGAACACTGACAGGAAGTGGAAACATGATAGAGCAAAGAGGAGAAGCCAATAAAGTGTCTATCATGCAGTTGGTTATAGTGGGCCACTCACGTGTCTCAACAGTACACCCCTTAAGTGTCAAAGGAGCTGGGATATTTACGTGCCTTCTCCTGTTACTCAGTGGCTGAGGGGTATGGGAGACAGAGCTAGAGGAAGCTGAGGACGCACAGAAGGTGTTAATTCCCTGGCGCGTGTAGTCTGTTGTGCTCTGGAAGAACCCCTTTCTAGAAGAATTCCAGGTTTGTAGATATACGCATAGATAGCAGCAGATGGAAGTTGGAGCACACCAAACTGGTGAAGTCCAAAATACCTCGGTGTGGGAGAGAAGCTGACAATGGCTGCCTGAGCATGAGTTATGTTATTCATTCTTATATATCCCCTGCCCTGCCCTGTGCCTTGTACAGAGTGTGTGCTCAGCTGTTGTTTTTTGAGTTCTGTGAAGATGAGACCAAGCTGAGCTCTGCGGTCCTGGCGTGCCAGGGTCTGAGGCTCTCAGCAGTCTGGAGGAGATGAATGTGTGGTGGCTCAGGTCAGTTCTTGTTTCTGGAAGAGAGACTGAAGAGGGTGAAGCACACTAAGACTCAGTTCTTAAAGATTAATGTAATACTTGGATTCCCTGATAAACTTGAAATTAAAGTTGGAAATTGCTTAGTGCAATTCACAAAGGTGCATACATAAGGAGGGAGAGAAAAATTTCGATTATGGTTTTATTTGCTGACACTCCTTAACAATTTATGTTCAAGTGCTATTTTGCTAATTAATGGCTGCTCAAGAAATGCCATGTGTCAGCAATGAATCATTTACTTTTGTTGCTCTTCAATGGTATGGATAATGAACAAGGACAAGTTATATAATTAAAGCTGAAAATAGCCTGGTGTGGGACAAAGGCCTGTCAGTAGGAAAAAAGACATTATATTTGCCAGTATCCACACCAGGCTGATAACAGTTATGCTAGTGAAAAGCACAAGAGGGAACTTTACTGATAAATATAACATGATAACCAAGGTGCAGAGGACAGGTAGAGTTAGCTTCAGGGATATGTGGGACCAGGGAGTAGAACACCATCCAGAATCCCACTCTCCACCTCTCGCCTGTGCCTCTCTCTGTGCTTCTCTCTGTGCTTCCTTTGTTCTCTCCCACTAGCTTTCACGTGGGTTTGGGGCCATGGCTCTTGGTAGTTTCAGGCTCACAACTAACACCTCTGTGCCAGAAAGGAGAGGGCCCTTCTTCTCCACACAAACTGAAACTGTTTCAAGGAAGGGCTAACTGGCCATGAGAGTCATGTGGCCAAGGAAGTGGACCCCAGTCTTGACAGCCTTCCCAGGAGAGGTGCCTGGTGGGTGAACAAGACAATAGATCATTAAAGATAAGTAGCAGTATAATTCCAGGTAAACTTTCTGTATTAAAACTGCCATTGTAAATCAGAGAAGGAGAAGAGGATGGTTCAAATGGTTGGAGGGGGGGACTTGAACTGGAATTGGATGAATGGGTAAATAGGAGAGAAAAGGGCATTTTAGATAAGTGATGCCAGTCTGCACTTGGGAGTAGAAAGGAGAATGTACTATAGAAGAAGACAGCTATGAATGCTCGGCAGAAAAATCACAATAGAATTTTGAGCTAGAGAGTAATATGATAATAATAATGGTAATAATAGTAAATACTTCTATAGCACTTTCTCTGGATCAAGGACTATTTTAAGTGCTTTCTATAATATTATGATGTTTCATCTTCACAATAACTCAGTAAGTATAATTATTCTTCTTTTTACAGACATGGGAAGTGAGGCACAGGTCCTAGATGGTCAAGGTCATATAGCTAATGAGTGACACTCTGGCTCCAAAGCCTATGCTTTCACTGCTGTGCTATACGATTTAAAGGTAATACATCTTAGACTGAAAACTTAATAACATCTGATATTTGTATAGTGTCTTACACACTACAAAGCACTATTATCTACATTAATTCACTTGAGTTTCTTGTGAATTCAGTAAAAGAGGTATTTATTTCTACCTCCATTTTATTTTTGAGACCACTGAAATATACCTCTTTCATCCCATGAAGTTTCTCTAAACTCACATGACTGGAAAGTATTTGGACTCAGCCTAGAGTTCGGAGCTCCTGAGTCTGACTGGGGTTTTTGTCTCATTGAACATTAATGCATTGTGGGTGGATGACATTGTATTGCAGGGATGGGAGAACCGTGGGTGTACAGATAATTCAGGAGGCTGCCGGGTACATCCACAAGAAACGTGGCGAGAGTCTGAGTTACAGTAATTCTGTTTACTTTCCAAATCAGAAGGTGGGAGTTTTGTAATTTGAAAAATTAAACTCCATGTTTATATTTCAATAAAAATTATGAAAAATTAAACTCAATGTCTTCTGATTTCTTGACAAAGCAAGAGTAATCATATGTAGATTTTTACTGAGGAAAGACCACTTAAGATATTAAAATTGCCTAGATGAAAAAGTTAAATGTTGCAAACCTAAGATTTAATTCAATAAGTGTGAAAAATGCTAAAAAATATTGTTCAATTTTTAATTAATTTTAGTTTTAGAAGGAAATAAAAGAAGAAGTTAAAAGTAAAGAAAAAGGTGAGTCAAAAGGGAATACATGTTGAGAGAATAACAGAAAGACATGAGAGGAAAGCAGGGTGAATGAGATTCTCTATGTGAAAGAAACTAGCACAGACCCTGGTGCCCTATCCCTCTATCTCTCTGGAAGCTCAGTGCATTTAAAGGCTTTTTTGGCCTGCAAAATTAAAAGAAAATGGCTTTTGTAATGTTGATTTCTCAGAGATGTTTGCTTACTTGAACCCTAAGTATTTGTAAGTCCTACTCTTAATAAGTTAGGCAGAAGGAGCCAATATAGTAGACATTTGCACATTGTACAAATACTGATAATTTATTCTTTCCATTCATTCTCTAATTAATGAATCCATTCAACAAACCTCTCCCATTTGTTATACACTATCCTAGGTGGTCCTGGTCCTCACTAAACTCTCAGTTTAGCAGAGAGAAATCTTCAGGTGTGTAGTCCTATACAAAATACTTCCTGATCTTCTATGTCATCAGCCCATAGGGTGTCATCTTCTCTGAGTGACAGATGAGGAACCTGAGATTCAGGCCTATGAATTGTGACTTGAACGTCTAAAGATGTACTCGAACTATCACTCTGATACTCTACAGAATCAAGCTGGGTGCTGGAACTGATCTCCTATTTGCATATTCCCTACTCACATTGTAAATTCTAGCTAAAAATAAGGATGTAGCTATTATAATTCATTCTGTCATGGTTCAAGGCATTCTTGAACAGAGTTGCTTTTTAGTCAGAAAAATGTTCTGAAACTTAAGAAAGGGCAACAGTAAATTTGGTATCATCTTTCAAAAATGAGATGGTCCAACCATATACTATCCTACAAATTTCCTTGAAATGTGTATTTTTTCCTGTCTGGAAATAATTTTCAACTATTCTGCAACTGCTTCTTGTGAATAGGAACCTATCTGCTATTATGAAGCCTTTGATACCAGTGTTATTTATTTTCTACCCAACTCTGAGGAGCAAAATGAAATGCCAGAATACTTCAGAGCACAGGAAGTGAGAGAAACCTCCAAGTTAGAGCTGTAAGCCTGTGATTCCATCCACTGAATTCTTTTGTTGACTGGATGTGGGTAATTAGGTGAACTCACTCTTTCTGGACCGTTTAGAATTTCCAGTGGAACTATCTTTTGTTTTCCTGTCTTCAACAAAGAGTCCCACAATGGTGCAGCCCGGAGACGAATCCTTTGAAAAGGCTCCTGTCACATTTGGAGGTGCAGAATTTTTAATCTCCAAAGCTACTGTGGTTCTTGAATGGCTGACTAAACTGCTGGATACCACAGAGAGACTGCAGGACTGAGAATGATCAATGGCTTTGATAATTTGCTGAAAATTTGAAATGAAATTATTATAGTGCCCATTTAGACATGTTTTTGCAGTGTGTCATTTAATGAATTGATTTAGGTAAACTTTTTGAAGACTGCTTCACTGTTTCACTTGTTGACTGGAAGGACTATATACTTGCTTCCTTAGAACCAGATAATCTAATAGTCCAATTTACAACATGACCTTTTGCTCTGCCTACTCTCCTTTGGCAGTTTTTCTGAGTTTAAGAATAAAGAATAGCCTGTATTTCAAGTTACAAAATTATGGCTCTTGATAAATGCCAGACAGTCCAGTGATGGAGTAGAACTAATCTTCAATCCAGGTATCTTTGGAAAGTGGTCTAACCCCAAACCAGTAAGTGTGAAAAGCAAAGCTTGAGTTATTGAGAAAAACAAGGATGGATAATTAACAGCAGAACTGATGATAGTAGGGTGCTTTTTATCCAAATAGATGGATTTGTAAGAGCAAAGTTAGTTGAGCTGACAGGTTGAATTTTCTCACTGTGGTAAATGCTTAAACAATCAGAAGAGTGGTTTGGTATTACCCTTCATCCAGAATGGAAGAGAGAGGAGGATATAGATGGTTTTCAGATTTTTACATTGACAGAACAGTAAAGATAGAATATAATAGGTCTTAGGAACTCACAAGACTAATATCATCCTATTTGCAAAATGGACAGACACTTTATTTTTGCAAGTAGTCTACTAAGCTAATGCGTCAGCTTTTTCTTTGATGTTTCAGTTTTAAGAAAGTTGTGTTAATGGAGGGCAATTATGGTAATTTGAATTAGGAATGGAATTATGGTAATTGAAAACTTCTGCAGTGACAGGTATTTGTGAGACCCCGGTGTTCCGGTGCAGCTCAGACTGCTATTAAGCCCATGGTAATTAGCATTTCCCCCCTGAAACGGCTAAAAGAATAAGGGGACATAAAACAAAAACCTGACAGTGTGAGAAGGAAACTGGCAACAACATCAAAACCTCCAGTCAACACAAAGCAATGAACGCACTGAGGGTCCTGGGCTTTTCAAAAGTAGGGAATCAGAAGAAAATCACAGCTTTGTATGGGACACTGGGGAGACTCGGCATTTATGTTGGGGACCTGCAGCACAAAGCCCTGTGCGAGCGAAAGATGAAGCACGGAGCCCTTCTTGTTTTCTGGCTTCCTTTCTGAATCCAGTCGTGGAGAGTGTGCAGGCCTCCACCATGCCATGCATTGGGAAGCTACAACGAATCTGATGAATCACATGATGTTCACGCACTTATTCAACAAATGTTTACTGACTACCTACTATGTGCCAGCTGCTAACGATATAAATAAGTCAAGGTTCCTTTCCTCACAGAGATTTTCCAGGTGAGTGTGAAATTGAGACCTGTTTGGCTCCACCTTAAAGGCAGGAAGGATTGTTAGATCCGGAGCTATACTAGCTGTCTTCACCCTGGAAGGATTAAAAATGCTATTTTAGCTCTCAATCCCTTGGACTTTGTTTCTGTTTTGCTAATTTCTTCTGCGGTCTCTAAGGATAGTACAATAATAGAGTGCTTATAAATTAAGATTTGCTTGACTGCAAATAACCAGATACCTGATTGAAAGTATAAATGTGTGGTTTACTAATCTCATGTAATAAGTAGGAAATTCCAGATTTAGATTGCAGATCAGTGTATCACTGGCAGTCCAGGCTTCTCCTCCTATTGATCCACCATTGTCTATGTTGGCAACTGGTAATAAAAAGGCCACTAAGGCTGTAAGCTAATGTCCTTATACAATAAAGCTCCAAGCAAGAAGAAAGGAGGCAGGAACTAAAATACTTGTCCCTTTAAGGGGAGAAATCATTCCTAGGGGAGATTCCCCCCACCCCCCAGCCCGCTCCCCACAGAAACTACTAGGAAACTGCCCTTATGTCTCATTGGTGAAAACTGGGTCACATGCCTTACTCTTAGACCTTTAATTGGCAAATGGTGACAGTATTGGCATGACTGGTTTAAAAATTGTTACTCATTGCCTATAGCTGGGTACATCCCCATTCCATCAAAATCAGGCTTCGGTTAGCAAGGAGGAGGGAAAAGGGCTGGGTTGCCCAGGGGTCTGTGTGGAGTCAGAGGTAATGGGAAAGCCTGCAGATACTTTTCCCGCACATGTACATTTCTAATTTTTCCCTCTGGGTCAAATAATCTTTCAAATATCTCTATAAAAATGCAAATGCCTCTGGGAATGGTACCACATCAAGTCCCTAATGCCTGTCTGTTGGATAACCTTAGTAAGAGAGGGGGGACACCGTGCAATCACTGGGTATCTACAAATTTAAGATGAGGTTACTTCTGAAAAAGGGGAAAACCATTTAGAAATGTGAGATTGAGATGCTGAGAATACATTTTCCCTATAGAATAATTTTACCAGGCTGTGTAAAATTTGATTACTTTGTCCAAAAGAAGTCATATTTTTTGAGCATCTGTTATCCATAGAGCACTATATCTCATGGACAATTAACCCCTGTAACATTCAGGTGAGGTAAGACCATCTTTCCAAACAAGGAAGATAAGGTACAGAGAGGTTAAATAACATGCAGGGATTTGAATGCACCCAGGCCGGATGTCTAAGTCCACTTTTTCCCCATTGCCCCACAGGTCTTCCCAAAGTTCCACACAGAAGTAGGGTCACTTGAATCTGAGGACACGATTTACTAGATGTTTTTGTCTGTTGTGAATTTCCTTATTATTTAATGCTAATTTCTGTATACCATACCTCTCTATTCCTGCAAGATTACAAACACGTAGGGAGAAAAATTTAAAACTTCACCTACTCAATATCTGAGATTATATAACACTGGATTACTTCAATAAGTTATAGGTAATTAGCCTCTAGGTGATGCCATCATTGCTATCATTCAGTGATTTATTTCTTATGAACTGTGGGGAGGAGATTTTACACCGAACAGTATTGTTTTGATATGAAAAGAGAAAAGAAATAGAGATCTGTGGCTCCAGTGGAAACTGTTGTTTTGTAAACACATCTAAATGGCTAGTGTTATTGTTTTAATGGGAGGAAATGACGGCAAATGGGGTGAAATCTTAATGTGCTCTGATGAGAACGAGGTCCTATTAAACTGGCACACACAAGTCCATCTCTTTTCCTGTCACTCCCAGGCAATCTCTGTCTGCGAGATGCATCATACAGGCTTCAGTTTAGCAGGGGGTAATTGGCCAAGTCAACTTCTCCACAGTCAGTGCTTGTCATTACCAGTTTATTCCATGTCCTCTGCAAGGAATCTGAGACTCAAGTCTGTTATTGGAGTTCCTCTTCGAGAGAACAAATGTTTTCCTGCTGCTGAACATTAACTCATGTTACAGATGTGATGGAAATGACAAAGTAATCCATCTCAGAGACGGGGAAACTGGTTCTGCTGATGAACTGATTTCTGCATGCTGATGACTTGTGCTGGGTACGTGAATTTGTGTGTGCTTGATGGCCCCTGGCAATAGAAGAACTATATGCAAAAGGAGAATTAATCCGTGCATTAACTGTTTCTGCTCAGTCTTCATTCTATTTAACAAGCAAACACACAAAAAGGCATACCTTTCCTAAGCATTATTTCCAAAAGGCTACTATTTTTTGAGCCCTTATAAGTAGAAAACAGGATGAAACATTTCACTCTGCTGGGAAGAAAATCTCATCTGGGAGTGTAAAAGAAGAATTTGACAATCATCTCCAAAGTTCTAAGGTCCGAGGAAGAGAAATGACAACATTTTATTTTAAAGCACTTTTAATTGAAATAATTAGGAGCGAGAATGCTAGTACAGGCCGAAAGGCTGTCAGAGGGAAATGGATTTCTGGTCAAGTGTGCTGAGCTCGGAGGCTCCTGATGAACTTTTGTGATAATAATAACATAATACTTCTGGGGCATTTTCAGCCTTACCAGAAATTATTTTTCTCTGCCTCGTTCTTCTTTCAGATGAAATAATAATGTTTAACACTTAGCTGGCATCTTTCATTTCGATGGGTCCCTTGGTTCTTAAACAATTTTTCTCTTTCCACATGTGTGAATATGTGTCTACACAGAGACATTTCAGCGATTGCCAAAAATTTCAGCAATCCCACTGGGTAGCCTGTTGCAGCTGTTCAGTATTACCCAGCAAAGCTACACAGCATTTAAGGGCTATAGATTATAGAAAAAAAAAAAAGGAAAAAAAGAAAAAAAAACCCCAAAGCTAAAATCCAATGTTAATACTCTAGGAAGAATCTGGAAGGCAGAAATGTGTACATACACCAAAGGATTTTCTCAGTATCTACCCATCCCTGCTTCAAATATATGAGCCATGAATTATCTGGGTACCAGGAGGGAATTGCGAAGTTGGATTTCGAGTGTCTTTGAAATATGGCGCTGTCAGCAGCAGGTTCCTGATGCTGTCTGAGGGCATGGGAGCATTCGTTCAGCACTGACGCAAAGCAATGTGTGCCCGTCCGCTGAATTAGCAATAGACTTCCTGCAGCACCCTGCATTTTCCCTGGAAGTCTCACTCAAGGACTGGCCATGCCTGCTATTTAGGTTTTAGGAGCTGATAAGTAACTGTGATTAGCCATTCAAATTTCATCGGAAAAGAAATGAAATCATTTAATTGCATTAAAAAGACATGTACATTCAAAGCACTGAGGTAACTGGAATTGGAAAAGTGATGACTAATTTTCCCCCCAAAATGGAGCAGTGCCTGGCACATAGTAGGCACCACCTATTACGTGAATGAATGAAAGGTTTGAATTTCTGATGATAACGCTTGTGTGGTAATAAGTACTTTTTAACGCACTTTCATAGATTCTGACTTTTAAAAATCTGATTCTATGTGGGCTTCATTTGATATTGTTAATGTCAGGAGAATTTAATGTAGGGACTTCATCAGAATGAGATCACTTCCACTTATCTTTGGCAAGCTGTTACTAAACTCCTAGATGGATTAAACTTCCAAAGCCTGCCTTGCTCATACTCCATTGTATGGGAAACTACCTGGTTCAGAGACCTTATTGGCTGTTTTAAACTACTTCACCCTTCCTCCCCTCCCCTGCCCTCCTCTCCCCTGCCCTCCCCTCCCCTCCCCTCTCCTCCCCTCCCCTTTCTCCTTCTTTCTTCCTCCTTCCTCTCTTGTTTTCCACAGTACTCACCATTTAATCCAAAAATGGGATTTTTATATGTAAGTAGAAATTTCTGACCTTAGACATATCTTTTTCTTTTGTTCACAAGGAATTTCAAACCTAAATATTGTTTTAAAATATATTTAAATATATAATAAACAACCTTTTAAAAGCACCTATCAATCATTGCTTACCTTAAAGTTTACTATGAGGGGAAAAAAAAGTGAAAGCTAGTAAAAAGACAATACTCTCCTGAATTATACATCTGAAAAAAGATAATATTTTCTAATGCCTGGCTGCAACTGCTATGCTGGAAGATAACCCATTTATGTATCTGAGGTTTAAAAATTTTTAAAAATTAAGTTTAACTTATGGTATACAAATACTACTTGGTTCTATTTACTCTGACACTTGAAACTTAGCAGACCTGATGGAAACAAATTATGACAGGGCTGTGTACACTAGAATGAGCTGGATTTAAGAGGTTGGGCAGTGGGAAGCTACTGTAGGTTCTTCCCCTGGAAGATAAAATTGAGCTTTATTGAGATATAATTGATATATAACATTGTGCGAGTTCAATACACTTATATGGTGCAAAAAGATGACCACAATAAGGTTAGTTAACACACCCATCACCTCACATAATTACCTGTGTGTGTGTGCGTGTATATGTATTGAGAACATTAAAATCTGCACTTAACACTGTATATTCCTAAGCAGGGAATTGAGGGACATACTTTGGGATGATTAATCCTGTGGAGACATGAAAGACGGATCAGAAATAATGTATAGGTACAATAGTAATTAAATCTATTTTAAAATATTTTTTTCTGTGACAAAAGTAATATGAGTGCATTCTCATTAAATGAAATTTGAAAATCTCAGATAAGAAAGAGGAAGGAAATTAAGCATCATAAGTTGTCATCATTGAATTCCTAATAATGTTAGCATTTTGGCCTATTTTCATCTAATTTTTTTCTCTTATGGTTACATAGTAGTAATCATGATGTATATATGTTTTTTTCTAATGTTTTTAATTTAACATTGTTGAATATACTTGAAATTTATGAGATTCTTATTGAAACATTTGATCATGTTTAAATTCATCGATATTATTTGTATGCATTTTTACCTTTCTTTTTATAGGGTTATTAAGGTATAACTTTGTACAATAAACTTCTCATACATAAAGTCAACAATTTAAGGAAATACGACAGACTTGTATACACATGAAACTACCATCACAATCAAGATATTGAACATTTCCATCACCTTCAAAGGTTTTATCATGCCCCGTTACAATCATCCCTCCCCAGGCACCCACTGATCTATTTTCTACCACTGTGCGCATTTTGGAATTTATGTGAAAGGAATCCTACAGCATGTACTCTTTTTCTGTCTCGCTTCTTTTATTCAGCCTAATACATTTGAGACTCATCCATGTTGTTATGTGTACCAGTAGTTTCTTTTTATCACTGACTGGTATGCTGTTGTATAGCATGTAATTTTCTTTACAAAATGTTCAGAGAACAATAAAACCACACTGAGATTCAGGTGTCAGATGCCTCATATACCTTTGATTCATAGTGTCTGTAAATTAAATTCATGCCTCAATATAATGACATAGTTTCATAAATCATAGAATTTGAGATCACTTACAAGTAATCAAAATTCCTAATGTTAAATTCATTCATTCGTTCATTTATTAATTTCAGGTATGTAAATCTGCTAGGCACTTCTAGGTACTTGAGATGTATCAGTGAACTAAACAAAGAGCTCTTCTTTTGCTGAGATCATATTGCTAAAGGAGAAAAATAGGAGATTATATTTTAGTAAGTAGTATATATGAACATGTAAATATCCAGCTTGTTAGAAGTTGACAGGTCTTACATAAAAATGAAAACAAATTAGAACTGGATGAGCAAATTTGGAGTGCCAGGAGTGCGTTTAGGGGTTAGAGGTAGGTGGTAAGATTACATAGAGTGTTGAGAGTAAACTTCACTGAGCATTGAGTTTTAAAATCTGACAAGGTCAAGGTATCAAGAACTTCTTTACTATAGCATTTTCTGTGTAATTATTTGTAAACATTGCATGGCTATATTATATTCAGTTGAATGGTTGTATCATAATTTGCGTAATCAGAGCTAGGTTTGAACATTTAGATTAGTTCTAATTTTCACTGTTATATATAATATCACTATGAACATTGTTTGAATAAAACTTTTGTATTCTCTGTTGTTTACTTTGGATAGATTTGAAAGTACAATTATTACTACAAATCAGATGTCTTTTTTTTTCTTATATTTCTTGAGATTTTTAAATGTTGAATCATTATTGTATTTCTAAGATTAAATCTTCTTTAGATATGATATATTATGACTTATTAAACATTGTTAGATTCAATTTATGCTTTAAGATTTTTTACATCTATTAAAAAAATAAAATTGACCTTTAATTTATTTTCTAGTGACCCCCCCCCCCACAACCCCCAGCATCTGTGTTGAGATAACTCGGGCATCATAAAACAAATGGGGTAGCTTCCTTCTGCTTTTCTATTCTTGGGAATAGTTTCGGGTAAAGAGCTTTGTTCCTTTGAAAGTATGATAAAGCTCACCTACATATCCTCTTTTTGGGGTCCTTATGGTGGGAGATATTCCTTCCACTGTATTTAATCATTTTAATATTTCTTCCATTTCTGTTTGATTGCAGTTGTTTCTGTTGTTTTTCTATGTACTTGAGCTGAATCATTAAACTATTGGACCTCAGGTGCCCATCATAGAGTTGATCATATTCTTGGGACCAGGGTGATGATCATCCCTAGACAAGAACTTTGCTCATTTGATTGTTCTGCTGTCCCCATCATCTGCCATCCCCAATTTCTCTCACTGCTCTAACATCTGCTCCTATGCATTTAAATATATAATCTTCCATGCATTAGTCACACATTTATTTATTTTTATATTTAAAAACTATGTAGTATTTTTATGCTTTTAAATTTTATGTGAATAATTTTTTTGGCTAAGATGGAGTAACCAGAGTAACATACTTAAGCAAGTAAAACAAGACAAAAAACAAAACAAAACACCAGACAAAATATTTCAGCCAATGGCTTTCAAGGCACTGGATATCAGACAACAAAAAAAAGAGTGATCCCTGAGAGATGGGAAGCAAATGAGGTGATCTGTATGACTTACCTTGAATTTCTAGGTCATGATGCAGTGATGGGGAAATGCGGGTGGCACCTGGAAGAACCTCTTAGTTGAAGACATGGAGCTGAGAATCTGGAGAGGCCAAGGTGGCTTGAGTTTGCATGGCAGGGTCTCTAGAGAGGGGCAGATGACACAGAAACAGAATCCTGGATATCTGTGGAGGTTACCCTTGACAGTTCAGCAGAGTCCTGATCAGTAGATATGTGTGAGGCCAGGGAAAGAACCATCAGAAAGAATTAGAGGAAACTGTGCCTTTCATATAGGGCCAGGAATAGTGTCTATTCCCACCATCTAGTCTAGGAAACCTCATGATTTACAGGACATTAGGTCAAGTAGTCAGAAATGTTTGCCTCAATGTGTGGTTGCCTCTTTTGTGCCCCATACTGGGGACCTGGCCCACAACCCAAGGCTTGTGCCCTGACTGGGAATTGAACCAGTGACCCTTCAGTTTGCAGGCTGGTGCTCAATCCACTGAGCCACACCAGCCAGGAGGGTTTGCCTCAATAGTGGGCAATAATTAGCCCTAGAATAATCACCGCCCCAGTCCTGACTAATAAACTTTAAAAGCAAGACCTGACGTAATCAAAGTGTTTACAAATAACTGCATTCCAGAACAAAACTCAACAACAATTAGGAGACCACAAACACATCCAGTACATAATAAGATAAAATTGACTACTTGGTATCAATCAAAATTACCAGGCATGCAAAGAAGCAAGAGAGTATGACCCATAATCCATCAATTGAAACTGAACAAGAACTGACACAGATGATAAAATTTCCAGACAAGGACATCAAGTCAGTTATTAAAAACTATATCATATGTTCAAAAGGTTAAGTAGAAACAGATGCTATAAAAAAGACTAAGTCAAACTTTTAGGGATTAAAATTAAAATGTGTGAAGTGGAAAATTCACTGAATGGGATAATCAGCAGATGAAACACTGCAGAGGAAAATATTGATGAATTTGAAGATACTGCTGTAGAAACTCTATGAGAGGAAACACACAGAAAAAGGGATTAAAACTATAGCATCAGCTGTGAGATAACTTCAAGGAGTCTAATATACATGTGATTAGAATCTCTAAAGGGAGAATAGGAAAAAATATTTGAAGAAATGCTGAAAAATTACCAAGTTAGATGCAGGTTATAAAGCCACAGATCTCAGGAGGTCAAAGAACCTCAACAAAAGAGAAAGCACATCACAATCCAATTGCTCAAAACCAGGGTTAAGTAGGAAATATTGAGACCAGCCAGAAACATGTCACATACATACAGAGAAATGATGATAAGAATGACAAGAGATTTCTCTTTGGAAATAGTGTAACATCTCTAAGGCGTTGGAAGAAAGAAAAAAGTCTACTTAGAACTCCATACCCAGCAAAAATATCTTTAGAAAAAGAAAAATTAAAGACAAAAGCTGAAAAAATCATCATCAACCAACTCACACTAAGTGAAATGTTAAAGCAAGTTCTTTAGGCAGAAAGAAAATGATCCCAGATGGAAATATGGATATAAACAAAGAAATAAAGAACACTGAAAATGGTAACATGGGTAGACACATGAATTTTTCTTGTAATTAAATGTCCTTAAGCCATTGTTACATATGCACCCTGCAGCCTGAATACTGAGGTCATCTCCAACTGTGATACCCCTCCTCCCGTTCTCCGGTGTGCCTGTGCAGAAGCCCGTCGGATACACACTTCTTGGAAAATTGGAATTAGAAGGGAACTTCTAGATGGTAAAAGCTCTTTTCCAAGAATGTACATATTTAGCAGAGAAACTATGGATATGTCCCTCTTACTGTTAGGAACAAGACAAGTATGGCCAGTTTGACTGCTACTAGCCCACATAGTGCTATAGGTGCGGGATACCATAATGAACAAAGCAAAAGGAAATAATGCTTTTATTGATTAGGAAGATAAAATAATTACTTCACAGACAACCCAACAGAGGTCAGTAAGATTGCTGGATATAAAATTGATTAGTATTTCTCTACACCAGTAAAGAACAATTAAAAATGTAATAGATACCATTTTTAATAGAACAAAAACTGTAAAGTACTCAGTAAATCTCCTAACAAAGTGTGCACAATACCTTAGTAGAGAAATTAAACTTTTCTATTAAGGAACATAAAATAATAAATGGAAAGATATATTATACTCATAATTGGAACAAGTATTGTAAAGATTCAAGTTTTTTAGATGAATACTCTATGAATTAAATGCTAAAATAACATTGAGAAAGAAGAACAGATAGGCAGGATTGCCTTACTAGATATTAGGACAGAATTTGGAGCCACAGTTAAAGCAACGGGATGGTGTCGGCACTGGACACACCCAGGAGACCAGGGGCACCTTGGTGTGTGCTCAAGTGTGAGAGGGAAAAGGATAGATAATTTAGACCAAAGTCTTCAGACAGATGAAAAACCTAACAGGAGAAAATGTTGGAAGATATCTTTGGGGCCTTGAGATGTGAAAGAATTTGTGAAATGTGATGAAATAAATAACACCACTATGGGTAATATTAATGGATTTTTTCCTCCATCAAAATAAAAGATTTCTGTCATTTAATAATACCACAAGGTTTACAATTGGGTGACAGGCTGGGGGATTTTCCTTATTGATTTGTATGATTTTTAATTTAAAAAGTGTTTTTATTTTGATATATTTGAATAAAAATGTTTTGATCTGTTGTATTTATCAACTGTGCTACAGTTATGAATGACCACAAAATATTAGTTATACATTGGCTGCTCCCTGATGCCGGCTCTTCTGGGATCTACGGGCTCTGTTCTACACGTGTTCATCATTCCAGGATCCCAGCGCGGGGAGCATCCCCACTCTGGGGCGAGTCTCTCTTTGTGTGTGCGTGTGGCAGAGAGTAAAAATCAAGAGCACTGGTGAAGATATGTACTGGCTCTTGATGCTTCTGCTCTGAACTAGCACTTGGCACACGTGCTCATATATCACTAGCCAGAACTAGGTGGGGAAATCTATTCCACCTGCAGCGACTGTGGGAAGTCACAGGATGCAGTGTTTGGGAATGGATAATCCTCTCACCAGGAAAGGAGGAGTGAATGGATGGGAACAAGAGTATTACTGGCTGAAGAGTTCATTTGCAGATGCCTAATTTCTTTAAAATAATTCAAATCTTTCTATTTTTACCTTGCATTGAAGTAACAATGGAATAGGAGTGGCTTGGGAAGGGTATTTGAAGAATAAGAATTATTCCTGGGAAAGTATCCAGTTGTAACTTCTGGAGGTGGTAGCCTGCAGCTAAGTGGGGTTGTGTAATTGGAGCAGACAGCCTGGTAAGCCCGCTGGTTTTCCTGCTGGAGACTGGTGAGGCTAGCTGGCTGCCTGCAGAAGTGCTGGCTGCCTCCAGAACTACTGGCAATTAATAGCACCTGAAGAAAGGAGCTGGGGTTTCATAGCCAAAAAGGGTTTTGAGGATGTATCAGTTTTGAGAGGCACTGGCATTCTCAGTCTTTCAGGGACCTTACTTTGGGAGAAATTTGTGCCCAAAAGGAACCAGATGAAAAAGTCAAGTCAGATACTTTTGGGTATAGGATTCAGAAAATAAAAAGGAGCACAGGCTCAAGATATAGTCAGTTCCTGTTTCTAGTCCCCCAACCATTTCTGATTAGTCAAGTTCTTTTGACGTGAGTCAGTGTGACCTCCTCCCAACATCCTTGCACTACACGCCAACACTCCAAAAGCAGTGTTGCAAAAAATTAGCACAATCCTCAGCTCTGAATCTGCTCTGCACATCAATCCTTGGTGTTTGGGGAGATTATTTCAGGAAGTATTTATGGAGTACTTTCTCATGCCAGCTCTGTGCCGGGTGCAGGAAACAGGGAGATGAATAGACCCTGTCCCCAGTGAGTGGACATGAACATAGATAATTTTCTTGTACTGTAGACTGATAGATAGTACAAGAGAAGCCAGAGGAAGGACATTTTAATTTGGCTAGGAGGACAGTGGGTTAGATGAAGTTTCATGGAAAAGCTGTATTAACCGGGATCCTGATGACGACGAGAGGTCTTCCAAGCAGAGGGAGCAAAGGCATGGAGCTGAAAAGAAAAGAGAAAACAGAAAGTGCCTCATGTAGCCAAAGCAGAGGGCATGGGAGAAGAGTGCAGAAGGTGAATCTGCAGAGGTAGACTGCAGCCATGAGGGTGGATTTTTATTTTTAGGCAATTGGGAAACACTGAACATTTTTGTAAATATACACACAGAGCAAAGCCCATAGATCTGTGCTTCAGAAAACAGCTGCTGATGACCTGAAGACAAATTAGAGAAATAGAAGTTTGAAAACTGGGAAGCCAGTAGGAGGCTAATGCCACAGTCCAGAGAAAAATTAGTATGAGTCCTAATGAAAGCAGCAGCAGTGAAAATACAAAGGAAGGAGACACATTCGAGGGCTATTTCAAAATGCAACTGATAGGGTTTAACAACAATCTGGATGCAGGGAGTAGGTGAGGGAGGAATCAACAATGACTGAGGTTGCTGCCTTGGGTAGAACAGGGAGAGATCAGAAGAACAGCAGGCTTGGAAGGGAGGCATGGGTGCTGGGGAAGATGATCTCATTATCCCAGAAGAGTCCTATTATAGGATGCTTGCACTAGAACATTAAGCACTCCAACGGCTTTCCAATCTCTTCAAGTATTTTTCCATCTGTTGGTTGAATTTCAAGGTGGACTAGAGTTATACTGACATCATAACACTAACACTAAACTTGTGGTGTGCGTGTCAATTCAGAGGTCCATAGCAGGGCCACTGGGTGTCCCTGGTTGCATCCAAAAGGCTGCCCATTTTCTGACCTATGTTGTAAAGAGTGTGCCAGTTTCCCTATGGAGCAGTGAAGTGACTTATGTCCCAGTTGGTCCTGGGCTAGGTGCACTGCTGCAGCATCCCTTTTCTGACAACAGCTGCATCTCCTTTCACCTCCTCCTCAGCTTTCCTCTGGGTGGCTGCTCTATATGCAGAGACGGCAGGCTCAGGAGACAGGTGATGTTGCCGCCTGCAAGGGGACCAGGCTGGCTTCTCTAGGCCTTTGTCTGTGCTGGCAGCGAATGTTGTTAATTTACTCCTTGTTCTAATTAAAAGGAAAATTTGCTAGGTCCTTGGTCTTTTTTTTTTTTTAAGGAATATAAATGAGTAGCTTGTGATGGCTTCTTTGTCACTGACAGGTTTCTTTGATGCCGACACAGGTTGGTCTCTGATTTTCTTTCCTCTGGGATTTGATCATAAAAGTAAGCATAGTTTGAAAATTCAAACCAAGGAAGCAATTATATTGTCCTCAGTAATTATATTTTTTCTTAAGGTTATTTTTAGGAAGTGTCCAGGAAAAGGGCCGTTCCCTACTAGGTTTCATCTACAAATAGGGTTGATGTTCTGACATACCTCAGAATCCACCCATTGCCAAAGCCCCAGAAGATGTGTAGTAGAAGAAAAGGATCATGGGGGAAATGTGGGAGAGCGTCATGGGAAGGTGGCTAAAGAGCGGCTCCAGGAAGAGTGAGAGACATGTCTCTCTCCATGCCAGCCCTGGTACACGGGACGAGAGGCAGATTCATTTTAAGGTTCGGAACTCCTCACTTACATGGGCCCTTTCCAAGTTTCTGGGAGTGGCCCTCACAATATGTTGACCTGGATATATATTTTTCAAAAACTTTGTGTATTTTCATTCTCGAAGAAGGCACCCAAACTGTTTAATCTGTAGGATTCACGGAACCTGGATCTACTCTTAATTTATGGTCCTAGAAAAAGAAGACAAAGAAAAAAATCTTAATATGTAGGAGTTCTTTGTGTTCCCTTTATGCTGTATGTTAGCTTTTCTGGCTCACTATCATCCCACAATCCGGAATACAGCTATTTTCAAAGCACAAAAATTTGGGTGGAGGGGTGGGTGAAGAAGGGAAGGGAGTGGGAGACAGATTTCATCTGGCCTCTTTGGTTCCGTCATTTGCATAATTCCACATAAACAAATGATGAAAGCAATGACTAACAGTTATTGTGATACTGCTTTAATTATTTCAAGGCGACACAATGGCAATAAGTCATTGCTGCTAGACTCGTTCTTCATGCTTGCTCTGTTTTGGATATATCTGTAAGCTTTAAAATTAGTCACTGACATGTAAAGCACTACCAAAAAAAAAAAAAAAGAAAGAAAGAAGAAAAACAAGAATGTGAGTCTGAATGCAAAAATGCATCAAGCTCCAACATAGAAGCAGATAAAAAATGGCAATAAGCCTAGTGCTGGTGGGGTTTTGGACTCTAGCTCAGTCACTCAAAATTGGCACTGAAGTGTCATTTTCCAGAGGCATAATCGAAATGACCAAGTCTCCATAGCCTCTTTAGCATCGTCAGTTCTCTTCTGTTTATTATTAATTCGTCATGTTATTTCCAAGCATTTCGGCACAATCATCTCATTTGAAGCACATTTCCGTTCATTATGAGTTCCTCTGAACCCCCAGTGGGTACGTTGGCAGCTTTATCAGCCTGGTCTTTTCATTGGTGACAGGGAGACAGGGCCAGATGAAGCTTGCTGTAGGTCTCACATTCAATCAATACCCAGGGCAAAGCTTAGCATAGGTGGGTAGACTTGCTAGCCTTCTACCTGGCTACTGGGACATCCTGCTTTCAGGGCTTTTTCTATAGTGTGTTGCATGTTTTTAACCTACAGGTTATTTTTAAATAAAAGGACCAGGGAGAAACGTGTTCTTATCTCAGCTGTCTTAAGTCCCTGAAAAGACTCACAAGTGTTATTTACTGGTGATAAAATACAAGTGCCTTGTTGCAGGATGAGATCAATAAGTGATGTTCTCTAGACTTCCTGCTGAACTCCAGGGAAGCTGTTTGTTGCCTTCACTGAGGATTCTTCTCCCTTTAGAAGTGGGCGGTCATGCTCCCATCCAGGTCAGGGGCCAAGTTACGCTGGGAGGACAAGTGGGCTGCCTCTGTGGCTTTGAATCTTTACAACTCCCTTTTTATGATCAGTTCTGACATCACATCACTGGACAGTTCAGTAATGGGAATCTTGGGGCCCGCTCTTTCTGCAGACATCTGCTCTTCCGCATTTGCTGCTTGGTTTGATGTTGCTGTAAGCACGCTGCTTATGTGCATCGACAGGACCGTGATGCCTGTGCTTTACGTGCATCATGAATATGTAGAGAAAGACTCAGGACTCAATTAATTGAGATCTTTTCAAAATTTCTGAATTGCAGCTGGCTGGGGGAGGGAGGATGTCTAAGCTTATTTTTAGTGTAGAATATACGCAAGTCTGCTGTGAGGCTATGTGAACATCTGCAAAATGGGCTCTTTATGTTTTTTAAAAAACGTGCACTGTAGTGGAACAGAAGTCTAATATAACCCATTAGCATTAGTGTCAGTGTAACAGCCTCTGAATTGCATATTGTTGGGGAAATATTGATAGCAAAGTGTAAACAACTGCAAATGGGAAATGCAATAATGTTCCCGTCATAGGACCCGTAATTTACAATTAAATAGGCTACATTGAAATAATATGAAGGAGAGGCATGCATGCCCAAAGATAGGGGTAATTTGAATTAGGGCTTATACTTTCCCACTAACTTATAAAAGGGTAAAAACAAAAAAAGAAAGAAAATGCACTTAGTGGATTGTCTGGCCAGTGTATAGCTATTAACGGTGCAAAGAATATTTTTTATCATACTTTGAGTTTATGCAAAATTTTGGGTGGTTAATATTCTATACAATAAGGTGCTTCATGGGCACAGAAACATTACACAATGAGGGAATATTCAACTGAAGGGGAGTTTTCTAACACACAGGCAGCTATGTTTTTGCATAAGAAATGACTGGTTTAGTCAAGTGAATTTGCATTTATTTTTACAGAATCCTTAGTCTTCAGTTTCCTCATCCATACCTTAATGGAGTTTGACCTTAGTCAGCATTTTTCATTGGCTTTCTATCTTGTCTCCCCTGTGTCATGTAAAAAAGAGGGGGATAAATGGTAATGGGAAAAATACAACAAATAAGGTGACAATAGATAAGACTTACTAGTCTGGGTCTTGGGAAAACAGCTTCAGACTATCGTGTGACTGTTGTTGAGTGCTTGGAAACAAAATAGTGGTATTTTAATTTTGTCATTCTGGGGTGAAATTGGTGCTGAGAATGGGGGAGGGGGAGCTCCTCTATGTCTTGTGCTTGTCGTTGGAGATAGCACCAGGTACAGGTCTGAGGTGGCGCCTGTGGAGAGCAGCGTCTCTGAAGGCAGCTTCAGGGTAAATAGTACCACTGAATCCCCAGGGTTCTTATTTTCTGCTCCCTTGGACACCAATAGTGGAAGAAGCAACTTCTGTGTTTCAGCCTTGATATCAAAGGAACATGACTTAGGTCTGCCCTATATAACAGTTGAGGGAGACACCATGACTGACCCTCTAGCTTCAAAGATGGGACTGTTCTCTCTCTGAGATTGTGGGAAGGCTGGTGTGGACATGGATGTGACTGAAGCTCAGAATTCTTTTCCACTTGGTATCTTGGTCTGGGGGTATATCTAGATGATGATGACTTATTCTCAGTTGAGAATAATGTGTCATTACCAGTCTGTGATGCTGACAAGCCCCTTACGTTCCTTGATAGCTAGGGGACAGTGGTCATATGGAGGAGAAAGCTCTTGTACAGCACACGATGGTGGCCAAATCCATACCTGCTGCACAGCGTGCCAAGGCATGGATACTAGCTGATTGTAACTTGTGTGGGGAGAAGCTCCCCAGGGAAACACTGCCACTCCTGTGACAGCAATGGGGCCTGGGTCCCTGCACACCTTCTCCACTGTGACATCCTAGAGCAACAACAACAGTGGCAGCCAGCAAAACAGGGAACAGATTTTCCATTTCTTCTCTTGGAGCTGTGCCCCTTAGAAAGGGTAAGTCCATAGGGTTTGGGGGTTTGTTTTAGGAAGACATTCTTGAGGTAGCAAGTGGAGGACACAGAGTTGTTCAGGTTGCCTGTTCTAGAAGAAGTGGTCTGATCTTGAACTCCAAATTTGCAAGACAGGACCTTCTGGATAGATCCATATGTGGGTCAGGCTCCCTTTAGTAACTGTGCTCACATGGCTCACCGCATAGATACATAAGATCAATTATGGGTTTGGCTCAGTTCCTTGTATGCTGGTAAACATGCCTCCATTTTCTTTTGAGGGGATCCTCATAGTATTAGGCTGAGGCTGAGGACCACATGGTTCCTAACTAATCCCTATGGCTCTGGTCAGTTAACTCGTCCTTTGGAGAAAAGCAGTGGTGCCCTCCTCACCTCATAATGACTACTGGGAGGAAAGCCAATAGGGGATCCCCACTTAAGAGGAGGGTTCTTAAGGGGAAGGGACATACAGTAAGAGAGTAAACATGGAGTGGTCATATCTAGAAATATCATCTTTGTACTTTTATATTCTTATCATACTATATGACAGTTTCCTGATCAAAACATTTTTCTTCAGGAGAATTGGGATTGTGATAGCAGGAAGTCAGAGACAAAGAAATAGCCATTGTTCTGTTTGTGACTGCCAAAATAGGCTCTCGAAGTCCATATGAGAAACAGAAGTTTGGAAAATCAAAGCTTTCTATTTTCAAGAGCCAAGTTCTGCAAAAGCTACAAAAACATCTTGAGATTCCAAAGGAAGACCCTGAAGGAAGCTTGGCATATTGTTTATGCCAGAAAATGGATGGGAAAGTGAAAAAGAGCAGTGTACTGAATCCTGGCTGAGCATTCAAGTCCTCTGGGGGAGCCATTAAAATGCTCCTTCCTGGGCCTTTCCCCAGGCCAGTGGAGTCAGAATCTCTGAGGAGAGTCACTGGGCATTGGTACATAAAACAAAACTAAGCAAAACTCCCTGGGTTTTTCTAATGTGCAGCCTTGGTTGAATACAAGTAAAACTGGGGAAACCCAAGGCCATTCTGATCTGGAAGGGTGTAAAGTGTGCACTTGGAGGAGGCATTTGGGGATGGAGAGTAGGAGGCAAGGCCTGGCAAGACCCCGTGGAGAGGATTCAGTTTCAGGCTGAAAAACTGTCCAGCCGCATTTACTACTAACATCAGGTAGCTGCGTGAGAGCTGAGGTGCTGTCCTCAGGCCAGCGACACTACCATTTGGGTATGCACCTCTCTGAGGAGCCACGGTAGCTTTATTCTTCACTCTATGGCGGGGGACATTCCACAGTTCAGGGCTTGCTAGGCCGTCCTGAGCTGGACTGCACGTACTGGTGCCCAGACATTGCTGAGTCCTAGCCAAACGTCCTTGGGGTAAGTCCCCATTTTCAGTGGCCTGCAACCAGAAGGCAGGTGACCTGGAAGAAAATCTGGAGGCGCAGTGAGGCCGTTACAAAAAGGGCCTCATTTGAATTCAGAAGCAAAGCTGGACCATGTTGAAATTCACTTTTTTTATGTGAAGAAGGGGTCTCTCAACAAAATCAAAGGAGCACTAGGTATACTTCAGAAAGATCAGTTCTGTGAGCATAGCCTTTGACTTGCAGTTCTTTCCACTAATTAGTTGTTCCCATGGTGATTTGGAAACAATGCTTGATGCACCTGGACCTATATTAGAACCTGGCTCTCCAGCTGGGTGGAGCTGACTTGTTCTTTTTAAAAGAACATTTGAAATTAGAACTAGCACAATTGAGTGGGAAAGGGAGAAATACAAATAAAGATGCTGGCAATGTTTCCATTTCCACCATCAAAATTTAAATGGCAGAACTGATTTCTTATTTTTCATGTGGTAAAATGGCTTTTAACGGTAAATTCAAAAGACTTTTGCAGATATTTAGGTTTTTGAAAAATGTATAGTGATAAAAAGTTCGTAAAGATGGTAATTGTCATATTTGCATGACTTTAATCTTAATAGGATGATAAAATATCAAGATTGGTATTTTGTATAAAATACACCTAAAGAAAGACATAGAAAACCTCACTCGGGGAAAGCTGGGGATTATTGACTCCTTGCCAGTGTCCGTGTGTAGTCGTTAGGAGGAGAAATGTTTTCAGCCAGAGCAGGAAGCTTAATTTTTACGAAGAAGGAAGGAACCTCAGGAGTGTCACCGGCGGCAGCAATGCGGAGCAGGAAAGCATCGTTCTCTGCTCCTGAGCCAAGTAGACGGCCATGGAGATCAACAGCCCTGTGGCTTTCCAAAGCGCTGCTGGATCAGGTCCTTATTGGAGATCAAATTAGGCTATCATGAGAAATAGTCTTATTTAATGAGAATATAATTATTTTAATTGTGCCTAGTAACAACCATAATATGAGTGACAGAGAGTGTTGAGGAGCTGGCTGGCTTGGTAATCAGGCTGGGAATTCTTTGCTGCCCATTCTCCCTGAGCCCCAGCAGAAGCAGTCCCTGAACACAGTGGAGAATATAAAATTTTCTTAAACTTTTAGTTAAAATGGGAGGTGACTAGGAAGGGGTAGTAATGGCTGATGTGAGTGGCTAAACTTAAATTAATCAGAAAACTTCTGTAATATACTAGCATGCTTTTTCAAGTTTTCTCTCCCCATGAAATGAAAATACAGGACACCCATTTAAGTTTGAATTTCAGATAAACAATAGCAATTTTTTAAGGGTAAGTATATCCCCTACAATGTTGGGGGCATTCTTTTTTTTTTTTTAAAGATTTTATTTATTTTTCGACAGAGGGTAAGGCAGGAGAGAGGGAGAGAAACATCAACGCATGGTTGCCTCTTGCGTGCCTCCTACTGGGGACCTGGCCTGCAACCCAAGGCATGTGTCCTTGACGGGGAATTGAACAAGCAACCCTTTGGTGCAAACCACTGAGCCACATCAGCCAGGATATGGGGCATCCCTATACTAAAATATGGGGTGCCCTGTGTTTTAGCTGGTGACCCTAATTGGGTGGTCACCTATGAGGTGATGCTTGAGCAGGGCCTCGAAGAAGGTTTCTACGTATAAAATATTATGTCCCTCCACTGGCTGCTCTTGTGCCTGAAATTGCACAGCTGGACCATGTCTATGAGTTAAGGCATAATATCCAAGATATTTTTTTACAAATGCACATGTGTCACAAATTAGTGCCTTACTTTATCTTTGCTTACCAGGGACTCAGGTAAGCAAAGGGACTCAGGGACTCAGGTTGTGAGTCCTTCTATTCTATAGCCCCCTGAAGCTACCAGAAAGTCTCTTAAAAACTTTAGGCTTAGCTCTGTCCACTGGTTAACTAGCTCTGATGATGGGAGACAATATGTTTGAAGCCTTAGAATGATCAGTAGTGGGTTCTGGAATTATTTTGGTGGTCATGGTCTCAAATTTGGGGGAACCTTGGCTTCATTTTAGCAGTTTTATGCCTCTAAAGCTGTACTCACTGACCACACATTTGGTGAGTTCCTTCATGCCTGGAAAAGTGCCCAGTATTAGGGATAAGAGGACTGATAAGAAATGATTGTGGTCTTTAATGAATTTATAGTTACGTGCATCAGTATAACAGTTCTACTATAAAGTGGGGGCCTCAATAGAACTAGGCTCTGGATGCCATGGGAGTATGTGAGATGAACCTCTAAAACCAGACTGGGAGAATTAGGGAGAAGGTGATGCTTTAATAGAGTTCAAATGATAATTGGGGTTTGGGAGAAGGGAGCGGAAGAAGGAGAGAAGGGCCTTCTAAGCAGGGCTTAGCACGTGCAAGAAAACAAAATGGAAAACACCACGTGTTCAGAGTATTATAAGGAGTAGGTTATGCTGATGTCTAAGATGTCTAGTTTGGGGGTGCAAGGTGTTGAGAGGTGACTCTGGACTAGCAGAGAGCCGTGAAGATGTCTTTGTTGTGACATTCTTCACCCACCATCCCATTTTAAATAGACTGACCAGGCCTCTGCCTCAGTTTCTCCTTCAGCATTCTTGGTGGTTTTCATGGGAGATAGAGTGTTGTTCTAACCCCTTTGTCAGGAATCATATCATCTTGTGTGGTCCTTTCTAGTCTCTCACTGGTCATGGTGGCAGTGTGGGTAATGGTATGTCTGTTTGGGGGTGGGGGAGGATTAGGAATGATCTAGATTACTATATCTTGAATTACTGGATTGGGTCCTGACATCCACGTAGTATTCAGAAAGCCAGCAATACACCCCAAATACCTTCTAAGTGCTTTTACTGGTTTACTGCTGCCACCATGTTAAATTGCCACACTGAACCATTTTTGTTACCGGTGATGAATCTACTCATACGTAAATCGATCTCCCACTCTTGAAACTAGAGATTGGAGAGATTAACACTGTTTTAAAGGAACCAGACTATAACCAGGTTCCTGGACCCAGCCCTTTGCAGTTCAAGTTTGCTCTTTTCCTATAAACTCTTGACATGACATCTCTCTACAAAGTCTGTGGTATCTTATCATATCTCAAAGCTGGGTTTCCAGAGCAGCCAGGTGAGAAACAGTGAGTTGAGGAGGCATCCAGTTGCTTCTAGGGAGGGCATATAAAGTGGACGGGCTGGGGGGGGGGGAGGGCTAAATTTCTAGAGGGCCCTGGCAGGACTCGGTGAGATGACAATGGTCTTTGCCAACCTCTCTTTGATTCTCTTTGTCTCTCTGATCTCTCTGTTAAGGTTCTGGCTGGCCTGCCTTTATTGGCATAAAATGCAGCCATTATCTTCTATTAATTGCCAGCTGATGGCTCCATTGTTCTTGACAATGTCCTGGGGGCACAGCTTGCTCTACAGTCTGATCCAATTAAAGTCAGTCGTTTTTGCCCAGGTGGTTTTTGAGGTCTTCTTTAACTCTAGGAAGACTCATCTTTCTCTTTCCCGGGTCCTCTCTGTTAAACCTCTAGTCTGTCTAGTGTTATTTGTGGCTGCCAAGGAGCTACCAGCCTCCTGTTAACTGCCTCTCTCCCTGGGAAGAATGTCTATACTACTGCTCTGGAGCTGGTCAGGGAAGTGGCCCACTTCTCTCAGAGTGACAATCTTGTTCTGTGAATAGGCACTGGAGATGTGTAGTAGTGCCTGGTGTTCTCAACTTGCCCCTTCTGGTGTGGAATGTCCCCCTACTGAGAGAGCAGAGGTGAGGGTAATCAGAGCCCAGTATTCCTGGCCTCTCATGCCTGTGGTGGAGATCCTGCCTTTCTAGTGAGGGCTGGTGGAGAAAGGGAACCTCAGACATTTCTGCTACACTTGGCTGGGATAGAGTTTCTGCAGTACAGATCAGGGAACAGCGGGGTAGGCATGGCGAGTGCCAATAGACTCCCCCCTTCCACGGACAAACCTGCCCCCTAGCCAGGGAGGTGGAGGAAGAAAGAGCCCTGTCTTGGCTGCAGATGTCTGGGATAAGAACTTCCATTGCACTGGGCTGTTCTTACTGAGATTTATTAGGTTTTCTTGAATAAATGTTTCTCCATGTGCTATGACCCTTATGATAATTTCCTTAGACTTTACATTGCTGTTGTTTTTAAATGTGATTTTCTCCAGTTAGGTTGTTTTGCTGTGAAGACAGTCCACCGAGATCCTAACAACACCATTTGGAAATGTTTCTTTTATATCATTTTAAAAAATGGCATGGATTGTCTTGGGGAAGACTCATAATTTATTCAACCTTTGTTTTTGTTTTGGGCATTTTAATGCCAATGCTATAAAAAGAACTACCATGGTCATCAGTGTAACTTGATCTCTGCCTAAATCTCGAGTTAATTTTTTTAGGATTAGCCCTTTGAAGTTTTATAGATGATTCTAAACTACTACCTGGCTGGATTCTCACCAGTGGTTCACACAGCTGGATGGTAAATAAAGTTTTCCTAACTGCTGTTTCTACAACATCGGTTTGGTATTACAGTCAAAGGGAGACTCACTGGCTCCTCCTATCTCAAAGACTGCAGTCCCTGCTTGGGACCATTTAATTCAGTCTCCTTTATGACAGCCTCTTTCAATCCTCAGCTCTTGTGGGCAGCAAAGGTGAATTTTGAAGTCAGTAAGTAATTCGGCTTCTCTAGTTCTGATAATGAATTCTTCCCACTTCTAGAATTTCTCTTTGATATCTCTTTTCTCAGCTGTTCTCCTAGTCAAGTAGTACTCAAATATCTTAAACAGGAAACTCAAAACACATGATTTCCACCAAAACTAAGAATTATTTCTTCATAGGTTTGGGGCATTTAAGCAGAGACTCCTAAAAGTAAACTTTTTCTATTTAGAAATTTCTTCTAAGGGCATTCCTGATGCTAATTATATTTAAAAATTCTTTATTATTAGGTATTTCTCTCTACCATAAGTATGTCACAATAATAAGGAAATAATCTGCAATAAGGACTGTGTGCTATTAAAAGGTATTTAGGAGTGAAGTATATTTATGTCTTAGTTATATAATCAGGTAGGCTAAATTGAGAAACTAGATTCCTGTCTTATTTAAACATTTGACAAAACATATGGGTTCAGCTGTCGCCCCTGCCCTTATTTTCTCATTCTTAGCCTATTTGAATGAGCTGCATTCTTTATTTTTCATTTCTAAATTATTGAAGAAATAATAATACAGCAATAACCTTCACAGAGACCCTTTCAGCCAAGTTGGTTTCCTATTCAAAAGCATTCAATGTCTATAGGGTAACATTATTTATTCTGTCACATTACAGTCAAATACCTCCCTAAGTTACCGTTTCCAGCTCCCTGGCAGGAACTCTCTTATGTAGCTAGTGCACATTTATTCATTTTCCCCTGTGAATGTCATGTCCATTCTCACCCTTTGCTCCTGCTTTGCCCCCTCCCCCATCTGAATGACCTCCCTAATCTATTTCTATCTGTTACCTATCAATTGACTTTGAACTTGGAGTAGGAAAGGAATGTGGCTATTTATCAGTTTAAAATCTCAGTGTCCAAACCCTCAGATCCATTAAAAAAAAGAAGAAGAAAAATTCAGCCTATCACGAACCATGGAAGTTCACGGTGAAAATTTTCCCTTCCATCTCCCAACACTAAAATTGATAACCATCACTTGGCACTTATTTATTGCCATGTATTTTTATAGTTTTAGTTGCGTTATGCAGTCTTCACTGGAGTGTGCACTTGTTGAAGGAAGGCAGTGTTTCAGTCATTTCTGAACACCTAAGTGCTTCCCAGAGAGCAGATGCTCAGCAGACGTTGAGGGATAGCGATTGCACTGAATGGCTCTTTTATGAGTACTTCAAACTAGCTCCTGAACACTGACTTCTTTTAAGTAATAATGTTATTGACTTTGTTTTGTACTGTACCATTTTCAAACTGCACTTCAAATGACAGTGGCTTACTTTAATTAATCTTTAAAGAATCTTATGAGATGGGCAGAACAAATCTTATTTCCATTTCTTAGATGTGACAAAAGATCTGAGAGGTGTTACTTGCTTGGGGTCAAAGTACTTGTAAATTACAAATTCCAGTTCTTCTAATTCGTAGGAGATAACCTTTTTATCCTGCCACAACTGTCTCCTGTGTTATTGTGAGGACCTCAGGTGCCTTTCCAGAAGTGTGAAGAATCTCACGGCATCAGAAAACACATGACATTTCTAAGGCACCAGTGGAAATTTGATGTGAAATTCCATCTGACATGTTTGTAGCGGATTTAATTATTTAATCAATTTAATAACAGAATATTTAAAGCAGCCACAAAAATCACTGGGCATAACAAATTTCATCCATAAATCAGACATTTTGCACCTCAACTTTCACTCCTCAGTTCTATTTTGTGAATAATTGGCAACACTTGATGAAAATTTAAGAGGTAGACAGACTATAACAGGTGGAGCAATCACATCTTCACAAGGAAATTAATTTATAAACACACACAAATACACACACATATTCATAGGATCTGATCCTGCCAGGAAAAAATCCCCAACAGTGTGGTTCACTGCAATTATGGCTAAGTGTCATAAAACAGTTTTGGCACATCATGGCGCCCACAGGAATCGAAGTGATCTCTCAGTTCTTGGTCTTCTAAGCACGTTCCTATCTCATGTAAATTCATCCTTATAAGTTTGTTTGTCAGAAAAGAAATTTGACTACATCCTGCTACTTGTTTTGTAATCTTGGATTGCTGCGAAAGCAGCGATCTCGTAAGCTGGAGTAGAACGAAGTGTGCCGGTGTGATTTATAGGAATTGCTCTGATTCTGCTCTGATGAAGACTCAGCTCCAGAGATGACAGTGTATATGCACAAATGCCCTTTTACAAGAATTGTTTCATTCGAATTTATTGAGTTTTTTTAATCCTTCTATAATTACATGGTTATTATTGGATGTTTGTGTAGAAGCAGTTTTTGATTACTTTGTGCCTTATTTTTGACATATTGGAAAATGAGTTTTTCTGGCATGGCAATGGCAGTAGATACATGCATACACAAAATAAAATAAGAGGTTTTACCTCTCTGAGTTCAGGTTAGACTGCACACCTAGCTGAAAAGAGTCCTGTGACTAAGCATAATCTTATCTAACATGTAATTTGGAGTGTACTAGGTACACTGTACAAGGTGAGGTGTGTAAGTAGGAAAACAAAGTTAGTGATAAGTACTCAGAGTTCATTCTTTCACAGAGCAGGACTGTGAGGAAAAAGATTTTACTGCTGTGAAATGTTCTGTCTGACTCTTTAGTCAATATAGATAGCAACAAAGCCGTGTACATGAACCCTCCAGTGATTAATTTTGAAGCCAATAGAGTTTCAAATAGGAAGTGGTGCTGAACCCAGGTTCAGCTGCCTGCTGCTTTGAAAGCCAATACTTGAGAGACAGGTGCCGGTGTAAGAAAAAAATGGTTTATTTAAGAGCTGGCAGCTTGAGAAGGTGGTGGACTCCTGTCCCATAGATTATCTCCACATCTCAGTACAGGCAGGAGTTTTTGTAGAGAGGGAGAGGGAAAGCAGAACAAAGAGATCGGGGGCGGTGTTGTGGACACGCAGGCACTGTCCTTGGTGGTCTTGATGTGGTCCTTGGCCACCAAATTCCGGCCGTTGAGTGATCTGCACCAGCCACAGCCTTGTGGTCAAGGCCATTTCCTGTACAAACTGGTCTGCTGGTGCCTGCAGTACGCTCATAAGGAAACTATTAGTATATGAGTTTATTTTATAAGTTTGTTAGTACAAATTTTCATCATATTGTTTTATTTTGGGAGAATATAAAATTGCATATACAATATTTTTACAACTTTGTAAAAATACATGTACAGATCAAGTGTGGGAGGGACCATATAGAAATGTCAGTAGTTGTATAATGGGATTGTGATATAATTCTCTTGTTATACATTTTCTTTTTTTTAATTTTGGTATATTTTATTGATTATGTTATTACAGTTATCCCTTATTTTAACTTTATTTTATGGTTAGTCAGAGTACTATAAACTTTTTCTTTCCTGTTACAAAAGTAGTGTTTCTCCATTTTTAATCCTTGACTGATAATATGTTTATTAATTTTAGAGAGAGAGGAATGGGGGAGAGAGGAAGAGAGAGAGAGGAAAAGAGAGAGAGAAGGAGGAAGGGAGAGAGAAAAAGTGAGAGAGAGAGAGAGAAGGAGGGAGGGAGAGAAAGAGAGAAACATCGATGTGAGAGAAAAATACTGATCCGTTGCCTCTCATCTGCCCCCGACTGGGATCTAACTCACAAGCTTCTGGTATACGGGACAATGCTCCCATCAATTGAGCCACCTGGCCAGAGCTGTTTCTCTGTTAGTAAAATTAAAGCTACTCAGCTTGGCATTTTTATGTTATTTTAAAGCAGGAAGATTAGAGTTGTGTTGTACATTCATAGAAAGGAAAACCCATGCTGTTCTCTCCTTCAAAACAAAAGCTGGTTTTAAATAATACTTGCTCATTGTAAACAAACAAATAAACAAACAAACCCAAACTATGGAAAAAATAAAGAAGTTACAGAGTATATGAAATCATATCAAAGAGAATAATTGCTAATATTTTGGCAAATATCCTAACAGACATATAACTACATGGTCATAAACACATATATACTAAAATTGGATCAATGTACTATTTTTCATATTCTTATTTATATATTGTGTTCATATCAATAAATATGGGTTTATATTGTTATTATTAATGGTTATAAAGTGTTCCAGTGCATGGATTATTAAAAAATTCTTTAATTCTCCATTGGTATATTTTAAATTATTTTCAGTGTTGAGCCTTTATAAATAACATTGGTTTAAAGGTACAAATATACATGTATCATTGTACATTTTATTCAGTAAATTTTTATTGTGTGTTTTTTATGTACCAGACATTATTCTAAATGCTGGTGAAATAGCAGTGGATTTGAGATCTCTGCTTTTATGAAAGTGACATTCTTGAGAGGAGATCAAACAAATAAGTAGCTGAGATAATTGTGAATAGTGAGATGTGCTTGAAGAAAACAAAATAAGTAAATATGAAGTGCCTAAATGAGAGGGATAGGTAACATTAACTAGTACAGTCAAGAAAGGCTTTTCTAAGGAAAAGGGATTTTATCAGAAGCCTGAACAGAAGGAGACCAGAAGAGAGAATTCTCCAAGGAAGTGTTCCAGCTGTGATTTGGGACAACCTCGAGTGTCTGAAGAACAGAAACATGGTTTATGTGTTCCAGGGCAGTGATCCACAGAGAGGTTGTTAGGAGAAACGAAGGATGGAGAGGTCATCAGAGGTTGATCCTCCAGGGCCTCAGGGGCTATGATCAGGAGTTAGATTTTATTGTAAGAAGACTATTTTCAAAGGCTTAAAATACTGCTTGAGAAATTTAAGTGTGTTCAGGGGTGATGATTTTAGGTGAAAAAGCAAGGGAACCATGCATTTACTCAGTTTGTCTTTCATCAAATATTTTTAGAGCAATCATCTCACGTCAGCCATGTTCTAGGCCCTAGAAAATAAGGGATGCCACAAATTCAATAATCACCAAAACAGAGGAAGGAGGTCCCTACCATTTTCAAGCTGATATTCTAGCTTCTTGTAACAGAATGTCAGGTAGAAATTTATGTTAAAATTAAAGCAGAGTAATGGCAGGCATGTGTATGCTTGTTGTGCTTGTGCTATTTCAGGTAGTGTAGTATGGAAAGACTTTTAGAGGAGAGGATGCTTAACAAAGATCTGTAGCAAGAATTAAAAAGTGAATCAAGCCAGTAGATGGGGGATGATTGTTCTGGGCAGAGGGAATGGTGGGATCGCCAAACACATTGGTCTTCTAGTTGGTGGGCCTAAACAGTCCAGGAGACTTGAGTGGCTAGACACAGAGCATAGAATATGAGGACAGTAATAGAGGATGATGTCAGAGCAGTAGCCAGGGCTCTTGGAGGCCGTGGTGAGGATTTTAGTGTTTTCTTTCTTTTTTTTAACTTGAGTAGAATGGAAAATATTAGAAAGTTTAGAACAGGAGAGTGACAGCACTTCAAGTTTTTAAAGAAGATCACCTCAACTGTTGTATGAAGGAGGAAATGATAGAAGTAGGGAGGTGAATTAGGAGACTATTACAAAGTCCAGGCAAGATTGATGGTGGGTTTGACGTGGGTGATAGTGGCAGAGGTGGTGAAACATTACTAGGTCCCGAATGAACTGAAATGGAAGAGCTAATAAGATTTGCTGATGGATCGGATATGGAGTCTTCGAGAAAGAAACAAGTCAAGCAAGACTCTGATAGTTTTGTTGTATATGGTGAATGGCGGTTCCAGTTTTGAAAATGTAGAAGACAGGAAAGGAGAAGTTTTAAGGGGGAAAATAAGAGTTACATTTTGTGTATATTAAGCTATAGATGCCTATTACACTTCTATGGAGAAATGTTGAGTTGGCAATTCAGGAGAAAAGTCAGGACTGGAGGCATAAATTTGGAGATATTAACTTTTAAATGGTATTTAAAGCTGTAGGGATGGATGAACCAGGTGAGGAGTGAGTAAGAAGAGAGAAGAGATGCCTGAGGAAGGAGCTCAGGGAATCCCAACACTTAGAGATCACATGGAGAGAAGAGCCACTAAAGGCATGGTTGGAGGTAGGAGGAAAGTCAGAGAGTTGTGGTATCTAAAGCACAAAATAAATAAAGTATTAGAGGAAGCACAATCCATTATTTCAAATGCTGCTGGGGAGTCAAGTAGGAAGAGAACTGAGCATTGACTGTTGAATTTAATAATGTAAAGTACATGATATTCATTCACCTACCAAGAAGGTCTTGGCAGGTGTTGAAAGCCTGACGAGAGAGGGTTTGAGAAAGATAAGAGGAGAGAAAATAAAGATGGAGGCAACAGACAATGGAGTATTTATTTATTTATTTATTGCTATAAAAGGAAGCAGAGAAAATACTAGAATAGTATGTGGAGTAGAGGAGGGTTTGTTGTTATTTGGTGGTTAGTTTATAAAGGTGGTAGAAATTACAGACGTTGAGCATTTCCTTTAAAACACACAACTTTTTAATTAAAGGCCTTAACTTTGCCTTCTGGGTTGGGGTCAGATCATGAAGGTAGAAGTCACGTTAGTCAGGAAGCTATTGCAAGAATACAGGGAAAATATGATAGTGGTTTGGATTACAATGTGAACAGTGGAGAGGACAGAAGAAGGTAAATTTAGGGGTAGAGTTCAAAAGACTTGCTGAACTGGATGTGGAAAGTGAGGGAAAAGAGGAATCAAGGATAGCCAAGTTTCTTTCGGGAGCAGTTAAGTATCTGGGGGTGCCATTTAGTAAAATAAAAAAATATTGGGAGACTAACAAGTCTTGTTGGGAGTATGAGTTTTCTTTTTGACTTGTTAAGTTTTAAATTGCAATTGACATCTTCCCAGGAGAAATGCTTTGACGTGGAACTGCTAAATCAGTGTTAATTTTTTAATATATATTTCTGACCTAAACCCTCTAACAGTATTTGAAATTTTCTATTTCCCTATATTCTGGTCAACTATGGATATTGTCAATCTTCTTAATTATTACCAATCTAATGGGTAAAAAAATTGATGTATTTTATGTCTTTGACTATAGTTAAACCCAGTTTATATTTTGTTTTTTTTTAATTAATTTTTTTATGGGAAAGTAGTATCACTTACTACTGTGATATGTGTGTGTATGCGATTGTCTTTTTGTGTCCTTCAGTAATTTTCATTTTCTGATTTGTAAGTTACTTTTCTGTTAGAAACAGTAATAATTTACCAGATATGTTGTTTGTCATTCATTAGACAGTCCTATTTGTGGTATTACTTTTATACTATGAGAGTTTATAATTTGTGTAGAGTCAAAACAACCCATCTTTCCTATTTTAAGTTCTTGCTTTATGTGTATGTCACCCAGATGTCAGCTTTCCTTCCAGAATTAAATAAGATTTGTATAATCCTTTATTCAATGTCCCATGGGAAGGCTTTCCTAAAGCACCTGCACATTCCTGATGGCTTATATTTTGTGGTATCTTCCAAGTTTCCGTCATACTAAATGTTGACTTCACAGACATCTGATTTTTTGAGTCTGTTTTCTTTTTTTGTTATTTTTCAACTTATTCATCATTCCTTGATTCCCTCAAAAGCCATTCATTCACAGGGGATTGTGCCTTATTTATTTTTCCAAGTGACCAATCAATGCAGCAGATACTGAAAAAGAAGCCCTCTAGGTGAGCAGCATAGTGATTAGACATTTATATAACTTATCAAGTGTTATATAAATCTAGTACCCATCTGACACTGTACAAGGTTATTATAATATCATTGACTATATTCCCTATGCTGGACTTTACATCCCCATGACTATTTTTATAATTGCTAATTTCGACTTCTTAATCTTTTCACATTTTTATCCCAAACTAGTATAATATTATTTGTCAACTGTAACTGAAAAATAAAAAAATGTTAAAAATACAAATAAAAGAATAAAATCAGGACCTGAAAGAGAAAAAGAAGAAGGAAAAGAAGAAGCAGCAGTTCTCCAGGTTATTCTGAGGCATGCACAGTCTGGGAACCACTGGTTTAAATGTGTTATTTTCCTCCCAGTGGCTCCTATCCTATTTATGTTCATGTCACATTTCTAAATACTAGAATTTTGGGGCAATATATTTGAAATGTATTACACTGTTCCCTTGGTAGTGTTTAGTGCTATATTGCTGTTTGAGGAGAACTGTTTACTGCCTGGCATTCTTTCTCATATACTTAATATCAGAATTTTGGTTTGTTTTATTTAGCAAATACAGAATCTTTTTTGGTTCCTCTCATCTCTCATTTATTGTCCCTTTTATATATTATTGGCTGCAAGTTGTGCTTGTGTTATATGATCTGCTCATCTTAGTCACTGATAGACATTGCTTTCAAGAGAATGTTTTTTTCAGTTGTAGCAAATAAAATCTTTTCACACTGATCCAAATTTGGAGAGATATTTGTGGTATTCACTAGACATCAGTATTCTGTTATACATGTATAGACCCAATGGTTTATAATGTCTGTCTAGTTACATTTATGTTCATGATGGGTAAGGAGCAGATTAGGGCTGTGCCTCTCAGTGTGTTAAGCTATTATCGGGATTGTTTCGGAATGAATTAGAACTTTTTTATACTGAAAGGTTAGATTTTTGAATTTGAGGATATATCTTTCTCTGTTGCTTTGTTCCTCTTTTTAAGAATGAATTGGCTTTAACTGAAAAATAAAAAAAAATGAACATTAAGTAAAAAGCCAAAAGAATATATTATAATTAATATGAAAAAAGAATGAATTGGCTAATTTGATGCAATATTAATTTTAAAAGAACCCCATAAAGATGGCTTAAAGGAATTTGGAAAACTGAGGCAGATGGACATGTTCATTATCTTGATGTGTCAATGTTTTCATGGGTGTATACATATATCCAACTTGGATTGTGTACTTTAAATATATGCAGTACATTGCACATCGATTATACCTCAGTAAAGCTGTTAAAACACCATGGGTTTTTATAAACATCTCAATATGGTTTGCCTTCTAGTACAGTTTGTGGATGTGAATCATTGGTTCTAATTTTGACTCTGAATTTTACCTGTCTTCCCAACAATCATGGGGCAGAGGAAAAAATAAGGCCTGATGTGGTGACTTTTCTAGATTGGTTGTGATTTTAAAGTGTCTCTAATACACAGTGGAAAGGGGGACTACAAACGTAATGGCTAACTCAACCTCCACCCCACGTTTTTTCAGGTATGCTAAAACTACACTCCTGGATTACCAGAAATCAGAGTTTTGGATATGATGTATGCTTCATCAACCAGATGCTGTTGCATGAGACTCTGATTAAAAAATGCACATAGATAAGAGAGGTAGAATGTGGGGACACAGGCCGAGGGGCAAGTGACATGGTTCTGGAGCCAGCCTATGACATGGTGACTCACTAACATGCAGATGATTTCCTAATCAGCTTCCTGTCACAGTGTGGTGCCTCTGTGTTCCCAGTGTGTCAGGGTGTCCTGTGGTGGCAGGGTTCCCAGACATGTCAGAGTTAGTATGGTTGGCAGTCAGCAATAGTACAGACTCCTGATTTGTTACCTCCTTGCGGTGGTGATGGTCAGTTTCTCAACCACAGCAGAGGCAGAGTGGTCCTAAGGGCTAGGAGTTGGTCCTGGGAGATTAGCCTGGAGCCAGCTCCTCCAGCCCTTCAAGACTTATGGGAGCGCATAATTCCTTATATAAAACACATTCAGCTTGAATCAGTTAAGGTGGATTCTGTTGTGTGCAGTCGCAATCCAGGTAATAATTAGTGGTTATGGGCAATAAACATCAAAGCACTTGCCCTGGCCAGTGTGGCTCAGTGGGCTGGAGCACCGTCTAGTAAACTGAAAGGTCGTGGGTTCCATTCTCAGTTAGGACACATGCTTAGGGTGTTTTTCTCCCTCTCTCTCCTCCCCTCTCTCTAAATTCAATAAGCATGTCCTCGAGTGAGGATTTAAAAACAAAGAAATTGTACTTGATTTTGTTAAAGGCAACTACAGTACAGAGTGAGTAGTTACTTAAATTATCACCCCTGGCCATACATTGTGACAGACCATCGTGGGACACAAGGAAGACAGGGTCTTGGGAGCTGGTTGGTCTTTTTTTCCTAAAGTGTGCTGGTGAGCTACAAGAAAGAAAGAAATATGCTCAATATTTTAAATTCTCAGCTCTAGGAACCATCTGAAAACCAAGAAAATTTTACAACTGTCCTTAAAGGCTCTCTCATTTTTTGCAGCCTCAAGACTAATTTACATGGAATTCAGATGGAAAGTCTGATGCTGCAGGTTTTGACAATAAAGTGGGTTGAATTTATAGTTTTTCCATTTATTTTGCACAAAATTGAAAACATTGCCTTAGAAAAAGTTAGACCTCATAACTTAAATAACGTCATTTAGGAGAACTTGGGTAAACTGGCATACTCCAAGTCTCCCTTGCAAGTCGAAGCAGTTTCTTCCTTACCTGCTGGTGTTTATCCTGTCTCACTTGAAGACCCTGTAAACAGCCTTTTCTGAAACAGATCCCTTGCAAGGAAATGACTGTTCTCCCCTTGTGGTGCCCTCATGACCAGTATTGTTTTCACACTTAGAGCCAGATCAGTTATCTGCATTCTCCAAGGAGCAATTACAGCATCAAGCCTAGAGCAAAAGACTTAATTTACTTTATTTATCATGGGCCACCATAAAATCCAAATTTTCAGTCAATAAACATGATCAGTATCCTTGAAGAAAGACTACCAAAATGTCACGAGTGCTTACTAGAAATCTTCCCATTGCTGATGACAAGGTAATGATGTATGGGGTAAAAGAAAACATTAGGTTGTTCGGTGATTATTGATACTGGCTCTGAGATCACATAGATTTGTAGGGACCCAGTCACCACTGTGATTTATGGATCAGAAAGGGGGCTTATGGGTCCTAGCGATAAATGGAGTTTTGGCTCATGTTTTCAGAGTATTTTGGGTAGGTCTGTCTATATACACTGTGATTATTTTTCTAATTCCTAAATATAGAGTTTATTATATATATTATACATGTTAAAACAAGTAGCAGAATCTACACATGCCATGTTCTCTGGCAAGTAACTATTCTTCTGAGAAACAGGTCTTGGTCTGCTCTTAGACTCTATCAGAGGCTGCATATAAACTGAATTGCTTCTCATGGACTGAGTGGTATGTAATTTTCCAAGTCATAAATTAGGGCATGTCCAGCATCTCACTGTCATCAGTGGAAATATACACCATAAGACTTGTTCAAGTCCTGCTGCCGCTCCATTCTTCCTTCAAGCTACACCAAGGGCTTCATGAGAAGTTCCATATAACCTGAGAAAGAACAAAATTCAAGTCTGTGTATAGATTGTTCCTTATGATATGTGACATAAGTTGGAAGTAGACTGTTGAATTAAAGCTTTGCTCAATATTATTACTAGAAGACTGGGAGGAAGGAGATCCTCTCAGTGTGCAGAACATACAGTGATATGCTGTAGTGGTCTACCTTGTCTAGAATGAAAAATAACTGAATGTATCTGTATATTTTGATTCATGGGCAACAGCTAATGGCTAATGGGTTAGGTAATACAAGATTGGAGGATTTGGGACAAGGAAGTCCAAGGAAGAGGTGGGTAGATGGACCGAGAAGAGTCATGTGTTCTTTATGACTGCTCTCTAAAACATGTCACTTTGGAAGATGACGTTCTCAAAATCAAGTGAACATGGTGGTTAGTGCATGGGAGAGTCTTTCTCTAGTCACTCCAGTGTTCTCTCACTAGGTTAATAAACAGGGTGGGTCTGGTGACACAGGTAAAGTTATATATCAGCTTAGTAACATGAATTTTTCTCTACCATAGTTGATATGGCTGTATGTCCACTGAGTGTCCCAAATGCCAGAAACAGAATATGGCTTTGGTGGCTTAGTAAGAGATTATGAAGCTCCTTCCTTCATGGCAAGAGTAGTAATTTTCTTTGCCAGAAAGGGACAACTCAATCTGGATTTGTTTTCCCTTCTCTGCTTGTTATGTTTCTGCCAGCAAATACCTGAGGGTTCAAGAAATAGCTTATTTATAGTATCACACACAATACTTTTTCTGATCACAGAACTAATAGCCAAAAATAAAGCACCAGGTGCATATTTCTAGATTCATTGGTAATATCTACACAGAAGCAGTTTCCCTTATGAAATGGTGGAATGGACCGTTGAAGACTCAGTTATGGCAGTATCTAAGAAATAACACCTCATGAGGAGTGCTGTCTTACAGATGTGGTATTTACTATGAACTTCTGACCAACATATTGCCCCTATAGCTGGAATGCATATGGTCTGAAAACAAAATGAGAGACTTGGGAATGGCATCTCTTACTACTACACCAATGTAATAGCAAATGATCTACTTACACAATTTTCCTTCTTGTTGCTGAAATTTTGCTCTGCTGTTTACAACTCTTCATAGCTAAGAGAGGATTACTTCCCTTAGGGGATGGATACAACTGACTTTTTTAGGAAAAGGAGATTAATTCTATTTTGGCTGACATGATTGATCCTAATTATCAAGGGAAAATAGAGAAAGGAGTATGTCTGGAACACTAGCAATCCTCTTGAGTGTCTCCTGTGACTTCTAGTCTGCAACTGGAAAACTGCAGCAGATTGGCACGATGTGGAGGTTGTTTGTTGTTTGGAAATGTAATTGTGGAAAGTAGGTTATGCATGGATGCTAAGTATATAGAAAATGGCTTTATAAATAAATATTTCAATCCTCTAGTCTCAAAGGCTGAGGAACTTAAAAACCATATTTCCTGGGCTTTCTTGCAGGTAGGGTTCTGGACATCATTTAGATTACATTAATCAGAAGCATTTTTTACAATACATTGAGTACTAATTGAGTCACATTGGTAGAGAAGCAGGTTGTGGGACATTCATTTAACTTGCATAGATAGAGGATGGCAGACATTGTGTGGTTCTGGGGTCATCTGTTAAAGCTTCTCTAGTTGTTTAGAATGTGGCTCTTGAATCATCAGGTTGCCACAGAAGCAGCTTTCCTGATCACGACAGAGGCAGTGTGGCTTTGGGAGCTGTTCGGATTCAACCCTGCCTCTTCTGACCTTCTGACATTTTTGTAATCATTTACTTTTCTTCTTCAAATACTATTTCGTCTTCAAATCCTTCAAATTTAACTAACTAGAGTGAATTTTATTTTCTGTAGTTGAATGTTGTTTAATATACACCTTCTTTCCAATTTGAAGGTATTAGTAGGAGTTTTTAAAGAAAAATTTCCATTTACTTACAGCCATGCTGTACTATTCTCCTGAGAAGGTGAATTATGAACTTTACTGGCAACTTTTAATTTAGTTCAGATTTAGTCAATGTTTCACAAATGTTGCGCTCTAAGCTTAGAATTCTTATTTGCATGGTTGTTAAGAGTTTATTTACTAATTTTGTTTCTGTTTTTGAAAATTCCAACAGAAAATGAGATTTTTAATAAGTTATATTAAAAATCTTGGACTGATTCATTCTAAAGTTATTTTAATTTCAAGCTCAGTTCACATTCTGTTGCTCCAGCTGGCAAGCTATAATCATGTCTTCTTATCTATTTGGAGATTCCTTGAAATAGGAGGACAAATATGTCTAAATTTAAACATATCCTCTAAGTGATGTCAGTGGGACAGACTTTTTATTTAAATAGGCCTGTGGGTTAAATTTGATAAACTAGGGACAGTCCCAGTTGTGCTTAACCGTGGCTGCACAAGGAATACTCTTGGAAGCTTCTAACAAGAGTTAATGCAAGAAGCACACCTCAGACAAACTGAACTGTTTTTTTGGTGTGTATTTTTAAAAACTTCCCCTAGATGATTGTATTAGTCTGTTTGGGCTGCCATGACAAAATACCACAGGCTTAAACAACAGAAATTTATTTTCTCACAGTTCTTGAGGCTAGGAGTGCAAGACCAAGGTGCTGTGTGGCTTCTCTTTTCTAGCTTGTAGGTGGCCACCTTCTCACTATATCCTCCCTCAGCTTCTCCTTTGTGTGCTTGTGGAGAGAAAGAGATCTATTCCTCTTCTTACAATGACAGTGGTCCTATCAGAGTAGGGCCCCGCACTTATGACTTCACCTAACCTAATTACCTTCTTAAAGGCCTATCTCCAAGTACAGTCACATTGTGGGTTGGGGCTTAAACACGTGAATTTGAGGGGAGGCACAGTTCAGTTTATAATGATGATTGACAACCACTGGTTTAGTAGAATAATTTTGTTTTGAGTGCTGAATTTTAGGACATAGGGAAAGCAGACAAATCACAATGATGCACCAGTTTTTTAGCTTATGTAGCACCTTGGCAACTTCTGCTGGTAAGAAGGGAGAGAAATAGCACTAAACAGGGAAAGGTATAGGATGGGGCAGGAGCTGGTCAACCATTTAGTCTAAGTAGGATAGCAGGCTCAACTCCGGTTCAAGCTGGCATTAGGTTGAAACTTGTCAAGTGCTAGAGTTCCTAAAGTCATAAACCCTGAAGTAAATGACAGGAATATGAGAGCCAGGGTCCAACTGTAGTGTCAGGAGCGGTAGGAAGTGGGTGTGGAATGTGTCATCCTGTAAACTGGTTTTTCAGGACTGAAAATTGAAAAGTAAGTCTCAAGTTCTCAAGAGACAACAATGGCATGCATTGGGCAGTTAGAGAGAGAGCCTCCAGAAGGCTTAATCTATCCCCTGGTCAATGGATGTGGGAGCAGCTGGCTATTGTTAAATGTCATTTGCTGGTGGAGTGAGGAATTCTTATTCTCTGATATGGCTCTGGTTGGTCTGGTATCCAGAGCAGCTATTCTCAAGCTTTAGCAGGTATCAGGCTCACTTAGAGGAGTTATTTAAACATGGATTTCTTGGCGTCATCCCCAAAGTTTCTGATTCAGTAGGCCTGGGGCTCAAGCATTTGCACTTGTAACACGTTTTCAGGTGCTGCTGATGCTGCTGGTGCTGCCGGTTTGGAGACCACTTTGAAGATCACTGATTCTATTTGCATATAGTAGACACATTATAATTTGAATTATTTCTTTTGTTGTCTTTATAATAATTAAATAATTAATTCAGCTGTTAATAATTAGAAATACATTTCCAACACCCCGATGTCATTTTTTAATCATTATTCTGGTGTCACAATTGGGCAGAATAAGGTGGGATGGAAATGGTATAACATTGTGTGAGACAGACCTGAACCTGATACAAAGAGAGGAAAGGAGTGCTCCCCACCACTCTAAAGACTTACCTGACATTACAGAGAGATGGTACAACTTCTCATGATACAGAATTCATATGAGGAAAAAGATACAGATACGAATTTAACTATGTAGGCGAATACCCAAATCCAGAACACCTTAAACCCTTGCAGTGGTCTCCCCAGCACTCTCCTTTAAGGTGGGTGTCATCCCACCCACGTTCCCCCTGTACATGCTGTCCTTTTACTCAGCAACCCCATAACCCTGGGGTCAAACTGAGGTGATCCAACACTTCAATAGGATTAAAAAACACTTTTTATTATGAAATAACTGTAAACTTAGAGTTGTAAGAACAGTACAAAAACTCCCCCATGTCTTTTGTACCCATCATGTAGATTCAGCAGTTGTTAGCGTTTTGCTACATTTGCTTCTTCTTGCTCTCTGTACACATGCAGCACACATTATTTTTCCTCAACTATCTGTCAGTTGCAGACATTATACGCCTTTATCTTCAGTGTATATTTTCAAAGAACAAAGATATTCTTTTTTTTTAAAGATTTTATTTATTTTTAGAGACAGGGGAAAGGAAGGAGATAGAGAGGGAGAGAAATAGCAATGTGTGAAGTAGAAAGGGGGCCTTTCATGTGCCTCCTACTGGGGATCTGGTCTGCAACCCAGGCATGTGCCCTGACTGGGAATTGATCCGACAGTTCTTTGATTTGCAGGCCAGCACTCAATCCACTGAGCCACACCAGCCAGGGAAGAACAAAGATATTCTTAATTATAGCATGATGGATTGTGAAATGGTCAAATAGTTCTACATCTGTATGCATGTCCTTTTGTAACGTGAGTTAGATGCTCCTCACATCAAAAGGGGAATCTACTTCTTTACTCCTTTAATCTGAGTTTAGCCATGTGATTTGCCTTGGACACAGGGTATTAAACACTGATGCAAGCAGAGGCTTGAAAAGTGCTTGTGCTTTGGGTCTTGCCCTCTCTTGATGCTGGGAACCTTTCTGCCACAGTGTGAACAAGCTGGGTCAGGCTGCTGGAGGACGAGAGACACATAGCTGTCACCATGGTTTACATCAGCCCAAGTCCTGTTAATGTGAGTGAGGCCATCTAGACCACACAGCTCCAGCAGAACCAGCTCTGACTGAAGCAGTTACCCAGCCTACCCACAGAGCCACGAGAAGGAATAAATAGTTATGGCTTTAAGTCTTTACGTTTTAGGGTGGTTTGTTTGCATAGCAACAGAGTAAAATGATCAAATATAGGAATTTAATAGTAATATATTATCCAACACATATTCAAATTTTTAACATTGTCTTAAAAATTTATTATAGCTTTTTTTCCTTCCCAATCTATGGTTTAATCTGGGATTATGCACTATAATGAGCTGTCATGTCTCTCTATTTTTAAACCTTCACATTTTATTATATATGTGATATGCAAAAAAGTCATTCATGATTAATATATACAACTTGATGACTTTGGAGGTAAGTTTACACAGTAAAGCTATCACTACAATCTATGGCATAAACCTGTCCATCTTCCCCCCCAACTATTTATTACTACTACTACTACTACTGCTATTATTAGAATGCTTACTGTAAAATCTACTCTCTTATGAATTTTTTTTGCTTTAATAATTTTATTGAAAAATTGCTATCCCAGTAACTGGAGAGATAAAACACATCAGTAGTTCATCTTTTCTCCTTTCACTAGTAAATTAAATTATTTACATATTTTTCAATTTTTCAATTACAGTTTAAATAAAAAATTATTCTATATTATTTTCAGATGCACAGCATAGTGGTTAGAAAATCATGTACCTTACACAGTGGTCTCTTGGGAAATTTTGATATATTCAATACAGTGTTGTTAACTACTGTGCTGTATGGCAGATCTCCAGGACTTAATCGTGTTGCGTAACCACAACTCTCTACCTGTTGACTAATACTTGTTTTCTCGTCCCCTTAGCTCCTGGTGACCACCACTACACTCTCTTCTTTTGTGAGTTCGACTATTTTAGATTCATTATGTAAGTGGTATCATAGTACTTGTTCTTCTGTGTCTGGCTTATTTCACTTAACCTAATGTCCTCCAGGTTCACCAATGTTGCAAATGACAGATTTTTTAATTCTGTTTTGAGGAATAGTATTTCATTGTAAGTATATCCCACATTTTCTTTATCTACTCATCCATTGATGGACATTTAGGTGGACTTCATGCCTTAGCTATTGCAGATAAAGCTGCAATGAACATGGGAGTGCAGATGTCTCTTCGAGATCCTGATTTCGATTCCTTTGGGCATACACCCAGAAGTGGGATTGCAGTATCTTATAGTAGTCCTATGATTAGTTTTCTGGGGAACATCCACACTGTTTTCCACAGTGGCTGTGGCAACTTATATTCCTTCTTTAAAAAAAATAAACGAACAATAGAAACAGACTCATAGATAGAAATACTGTACCAATTTACATTCCTACCAACAGTGTACAGGTACAGGGTTTCCCTTTTCTTTATATCCTTGGCAACATTCACTATCTTTTTCTTTTTCTGATACCTTTCCTAACAAATGTGGGCTTATATCTTCTTGCAGTTTTGATTTACATTTTTCTAATGATGAGTGAGGCTGAGCAACTTTTTATATGTTACCTATTTGTATGATTCTTTGAAGAAGTGTCTATTCAGTTCTTTGGGCCATTTTTAAATTGGGTTATCACACTTATTGATTTTAAAATATACTACCAAGCAAAAGTAATTAAAGTAGTATGATATAGGCATAAAAACAGACATAGAGACCAATGAAACAGAGTAACAGAGTCCAAAAGTAAACCCATACATACAAGGTTAAACAGATCTTTGACGAGAGTGCCAAGGATGTACTGTGGATAGAGGATAGTCACTTAAATAAATAATGTCAAGAAAACCAGATATCCATATGCAGAAAAATGAAATTGCATTCTTAATCTTACAACATCCCTCAAAATTAACTAAAAAATCAACTCCAAACATAAGCAATCCAACTGTACAAGGAATATGGGATATATATTCAATGACACTATGTAGTCATTCCATCACATGAAAGGACAGTGACTGGTTTGGCACTGACGGGTTGTGCCACCTAGGTATTTATTCAATGTCCCTGAATAGACTCTGTGGTTGTGCGGCACAAATATTTGGCTATGGATTCCATCTGGGTGGTTGGGCTGCTGTATGCTGGGTTTTCCCTGGGCACAGGGGAGAGTTGGCCCCACAGTAACAAAAAATTGCCAGCCTCTCCTCAAGGCCAGATGGGCACATTTTGCGTTCCACTGGTACAATCATTTGGGTGCAGTCTTTGTTCCCTCCATTGGCCTGGAGGTCATTATAGCACACACAGAAGCCCTTACTAAATTCACTCAGGGAGCCTTAAGTGATAGCCAGCAAAGCCTGTTTGTACCGAACACCAAAATGTGTCTAATGAGAAAAGTTTCCTCCGGAAATACAGTGGCCTTGGACATTATTACTGCTTCGCCAGGAGGCACCTGTGCCATTATTCAAACAGAATGTTGCATCTTCATACTTGATGTGTCTGCTAATGCATTATCTTATTAAATTACATGAGGGCACAAATGAATGCCCCGAGTCATCCAACCCCCAGCCTAGGTGACTTAGTAAATCTGTGGTTTGCATCATGGGGCTCTTTGTGGAAGAAATTGTTACTTATATTGGGGATCATTATTTTAATCTGTTTTCTCTTGCATGTGTCTAGTTTGTTGCTGTGGTATCTGCCTCCAGGGTAGTCAGGTAGCTGCACAAGATGGGTGACTTCCATGCTAATGAAACTCCTTGCTGATCACTCAGGGCTCATTGCAAGAGAAGGGGGCATATGAGATTGTAAGAGCCAGTCACAAGGTGTGGAGTGTTGGAGGTGGTCATCGAGAGGATGTGACTGTTGATTCATCCACAGGCTGGAGCCAGGCAATCAGAGACTCCTTACCCACTTTCCTGTCCTTGAAATGTGTGCCCTGCCCAATGTTCTCACAGTGGGAGCTGCTTCAAGGATGCAGCCTTGAGAAATTAAGGTGGTGTTGAGAACATCTGGATGGTACATGTGACTGAGCCCAGTTCAGGTTCTCTATAAACCATTAAGATTCTAGCAGGCACGTGTAGAGCTCTCCTTATTTTGTGGCTGCCTACTATAAGCCTTGCATGTAACTTCCCTTTTTACTAAAGTTGCCACTTACCAATCTGGAGTAGCCTGCCTCTTTCTTTGGTCTCTCCTTGCCCTCTGTGTATTGGGAGCCAGATTCAGAGTTCACCTGGGAAGCTTCTGAGGGTGTGGACCACTAGAATATCGCCTGTCAGAGTGTCCTGAGTCTGGCCAAAATCACTAGTCCTTTATATTCTCACCCTGCTTATTCTAGGAATGGTGGGCCTGTGAAGGGTCTGATCTTAGGCTGAATGGCTCTCTGCAGTTGAAGCAGACCCCAAAAGAGCTGACAGTTGGAGGCTGTCTGCTGATCACCGTCCCCATGCTTGGGCAGCAAGTCCTTCTGGGAGATTTCTCTGTGTCTGTGACGCCAAGATACTAAAAAAGTGAGTGATATATATTTCTGTGAGTTAACATATGCTCTTCTCAGTTAGTTAAAACTAATTGTGTGCATTAATGTGGTAGTATTTTTCCCTAAAAAGCTGTTATTAAATTTATGATGCGTACACAGCCAATGTCATCATAGAATGGGAAAAATACAGCAATTGAGATTGAGTCGTTAAATGAAAAGTGGTCATTAACTTGTTTGAAAATTTCCTGTCCCATTCCATTTATTTCGAAGAATATAAAGGAACCTTGAGAACTTTACTTTCAAAAGAGTTACTTCTCTCATTCAAAGGAAACGATAGTAGAAAAACTAAAATAATAATTTGGTATTTCGATATCAAGGTTCCTGTGGACTTATTTAAAAGAACAAGTTGAATAATACCTTACAGAAAGGCAGAAAGCATGCAAGAAGAACAAGATAAATAATGGAAAATAAAAAGTTTTTTTCCCCATTGGTAAGGAAGCCGGGGCAGTCCAATACATCATGCAGACAAGTGAGCAGTGATAACAATAAAAGATATCCTGGGAATGGATATCCCCACAATTCAAGTGACTGGCCTTAGTCCAGGTCTTTATTTCTAGGTCTTAAAAATGATATGTGTCTGAGCATCACCAAAGGTATTTTTTTTATTGGAAATTGTTATAACTAAGGACAGATATGATTGGAATTTGGAAGGCAGCATTTATCATTGCTAAATTGGATTGCTTATATTTATAGTTCTTTCAAGAGTACCAAACATGGAAAGTTTCCACTTGCAACAATTCTACAATATTATATGTTAGCTCCAAAAATATGAGGATGTGGTGCTTTTGAGACTTCATTTTATAAAGACACTTTGGCAAATATACACTGTGCCTGGAAACCTGATACCAAGAGACCCAATCAATTTCGGTCATTCAGTGACATTTCTCAAGGAATGTATACCAAACACAGGCATTTAGAAGATGAAATAAATAGCTATAATAAAAACACTCAAACCACAGTCTTGTAAGTAAACTAGGACCAATGAAAACAAGATTATGAAAGGTCTATAAAAATTATCCAAGGTAAATATAAATGCCAAAATGTTTTCTACAAAACTGGGTTTATAGAATACTACAATTAGGTGTGGGCTTAGACAATGAAAATATTTTATTAAAATGCATATTTTATCAGCATAGCTGCTTTAGAACTTCAGATAGCTGTCGAACTGTTCTGAAAATGTCTAAAGTGATAAACTGTCACTAAAATCTATATATTTTTACTAACCAGCAATCATTACTTCTAGGTCTGTGAAAGGAAGGTCAGAAAATACAGGTGAATACTTGAGAACTGTGTTTTAACCCGACTTCATAATGTATTTTATCAAAGCAAGCGAAGAGGCACATTCGGAGTTGTTGCTACGCAGAAAGGCTCCATTGCCTCTTTTATGAAGGAATAAAATGAAGATGCTTTTAAGACATATGACTGGGGGCTATATTTGCCAAATATATAAATGAAAAGTGTTAAGTAGTTTTTTTGAAGATCACTTTTTACATGTATTTCAGAAAATGAGCAATTTGTATAACGCCAAGCACCATTAATTGAAATGTGCCCTTGCTCTGATAAATTCACCTCACTGACTTGATCCAGAAGCTTTTTTGGATAAATAGTCGATGCTTCTAAGTTGAAAAATACATATGAAGAGTATTTATTTTGACTTAGTTTAGCAGCATGGTGCTGTAAGTAGAATATTGTACTGTGTATCGGGAAATTCAGACTTAGATATTGAATTATGGGATAACATTCAATCATAAATAATAATGTTTATAGTAATAATAGGATCAGCATTGATAATATCAAGCATCAAATTTAAAATGCCAAAAGAAATAATGGCAATAAATATACTGGTTTAGAACTATAAAAACTGATTTAAAAAACTTGCTTAATGTACCAGACATTTTATTCCCGAAAACTAATAATATCAAGCTACCTATACTTATTACTGTTCTAAATAGAAACATCCATCTCAGTAATGGAGGGGAATGAAATTAGTGTGGCCTGTGGGTCTGACACAAGATTTGATGAGAGATGGAAATTGAGGAATATCAAAATAAGGGTAGTTATCTTACTATGTTGAGTAGTTTCAGAAGTGCTAATGGAAAATCTTAACCCATGTAGAGAATCTATCACACGTATGCATCAGTTAAAATGTTACTGCTTCCTGCTCCTTGTCATACTTCAGGATATTTCTAACCCTAATAGAAGATATTACAATGTATTTGGCCAGTACTGTTAAATTGACTTGAGAATGGATTTCCCTGAACTGCAAAAACAAATATAAATTGTAAGTCCAGACCAAGAAATATCAAAATGTTTCTGTAAAAGAAACAAAGAAGTATTCTTGGAGATGATCGTGAAAAATCAACGACAATGGTAATTTCTACCAACTGAAGATATATAGAAGCCATAATTTGGAAGGTTCCCAAATGTCACCAAAACAATATGGTCTTGAGTAGAGATAAATCAGACAGATGGAACCATGCAAATGTCACCTATTGGAAATCTGAACAGGAGGTGACTGATGTAATAAAAGCAGCTTGTAACCAGAAGGCTTGGGTCTTGACTTATTGCAGATTCCTGGTAAAAGAAGTTCATGACCATACTTAGAGATGTTGCCAGCTGTATCATGAATAAATCAGAAGAATAGTGAATTTAATAAGACTTGAAAACAAGTAACAATTGTAAATAACACTATTTTGAAGTCAGTACATTTAGATCAGTAACATTTTACCTGCATTTGGCATAAGTTTTGTTATAGATTTTTGTCTCATTTAGGTGAATGGCTCCATTGATGAGCTTTGAGGAGGTTACTAATTACTGAACAAACAAATAAACAAATGATTATAGATTTTGTTTGTCTTCAGGTAATAATTCATTTTCCAGCCAACTGACCTCCTTCCCACAAATCTTTACTCTTCCCAGGTCCATGTCTTTGCTAGTGCTTTCTGCTTTTTTATGGAATCCCTATACCCCTATTTCTATACATCCAGATCTTACCTCCTCCTGCCTATTTCTCTAGGAAGCTAGTTTTGATCATCCCTAGTCAAATATAATTTCTCCCTTATCTGAACTTTGTAGCTATAACTCGCTTATGGCTCTTCTGATTTTGACCTCATATTATAGCTTACTATATTCTTACATTATTTCCTTATTAAAATATAATTTTCTCCAGGGAAGAGTTTAATCTGAATCATTCTTATTTTCTCTGTAGCAGCTAACAGTATCTTATACATACAGTAAGTATTTGTTAAATGAATTAACGAATCCTGTTCTAATTTCCAAAACTATTAATAAATTAAGAAATATGACTGAATCTCCTCATAATTATTTTCATTATTGGTAGGATTTATGCAGGTAGAGGCAGTCTCTGTCATTCATTGCTTTACATCAGGTTGTGCTACCCATTTAGCACATAGTAATTCATTGATACTACTTGATGTCCATGCTTTCATTCTAAAGTTCATTTGTTCTATTACTAGCTTTGGCCTATGTAACAGGGTACTAACTTGTATGTTTTTAAAAAATAAATTTTGTTTTTACAGCCTAGTTAAAATTTTAGGGCGGTTTGTAATTTGCATATTTTGGGGCCAAATAGAGCATGCAAAAGCATTTGTATAACCTGCATATTATTTTTCAAAATATTGAATAGTTGCCAACATTTTAATATTGGAAGAATTCACATTAACCCCTGCCTTTTCCTGATTTCTGACTTTTCTTGAAAAATCAAATCTGACAATAATCCCTGTAATTTTCCAGAGCAACAGTGTGCTGGATTCAAACATAGGGACATGGAATGTTTTCCAGTTTTGGATAGTTTCTACCAGGCCCCCTATCACTCATTTACATTATTTATTTGACCATTTTAGGTCTCTGAGTTTATTATTTTTATTTTAAAGATTTGAAAAGATAAGGTGTGGCAAACTACTACCTTGTATTTATTTATTTTAAAAAAGATTTTATTTATTTTTAGAAGGAATAGGGGAAGGGAGGAAGAAAAATAGGGAGAGAAACATAAACATGTGTTTGTCTCTCACATGCCCCCCACCAGGCACTTGGCCCTCAAACCAGGCATGTGCCCTGACTGGGAATCGAACCAGTGGCCCTTTGGTTTGCAGGCTGGCGCTCAATCCACTGAGCCAAACCAGCCAGAGCTAGCTTTTATTAAAATCAATTTCTTTGTCCTGGACATGGAGCTAGATTATTTTTCTCAGCTAACCTTACAGTTAAGTGTGGTTATGAGGGTAAGTTTAGCCAATGAATGAGAAATAATATGTGCATGTTCCAGTCTACTCCATGCAAACTTTTTATGCAGACTTCTCCATTGTCTTTCCCCTTCTCATAGCTGAATGCAGATGAACATAAAAGACCCTGAGCATCAGCAGAGTCACAAAATTGAAGGAGCCCATGTCCTTCAATGACCATCTGTAGTAGAGCTGACCTACTGCTTGCTATGGCCCCAACTGTTATGTGAACAAGGAATACACTTTTAAAAAATTTCTAGGCTTTAATTAAACCTGAAAGATTGAAAGGTTTAATGATGTTTTACTCAGAATTGCTCTGCAAGTTCTAGTCTTTTATCTTATAGTTGGAGTCATGTATAGGGTTATGGTTTGAAGTAGAACAGAAGAAAAAATATGTATACTTCCATGGTAAAAATTTATTCATTTAGGCAGTTAGCCTCACCTAAATAATCCAGCATGCTAATGACCTGGTAATTGTTCCTGTCATCTGGCCCATGGTCCAACAAAGGTCAAGCAGGCAGAAGGCAAGTGGGAACAAATGACAATGGCGCTATTGGATCTGAGTGCTTGATGTGCAGGGACGTGTAGATAAAATTGGTTAATGAGAAAGGGTGAGGGAGAGAAATGTTGGGTCATCCCTGACTTTTAAAATGCTTTCTGTTCTGAGAAACCCTATCATTAGCCTTAGCAACAAAGCTCTATTGAGCACCTGGTTCAGTGCTTTCAGTTCATCTCCCAGGTCAATAGAATACCTTTGAATTCCCTGCTAGCTTTATTGAAATATGTAGAGAAAAAGAAAACCTGAGTTTCAATTTACATGTGCAGCCTCTTTGAGAGCCCTCGGCTAGCCAAACCATTTCCCTTAATGGCTAGGTTGCAAGCAAAATTAAATTAGGTTTTTGATGTTTATTATAGTTTGCATATTAGTTTTAGGTCAAATTTTGAGGCTATAAAATTAATTATTTACAGAAGTATGACTTCAAGTTACATATTTATATGCTAGTGAATATATTGGTCCTAGCCTAATAGTTGTGTAGAGAACATCATGCCAATTTATAAGATTTGAAGCATAATTTTAATTGACTAGAAATTGGTATTTATAATCATAGTCTTTGAAGTGTTCATCAGGGCAGGCTTCTGTGGGGAGAGTTCTGGATATTTCTAGCTGTTCTGCTTGCTACTGAAGAGGGATCTTCGACTTTGGGTAAAAGACAAGGAAGCCAATCCATTCTGATCTTTGATGCATTAGACCTGGCAACAATGTACCTGATGGCACAGGACCCCAACTTGTAATATTATTTTTATAGTTTGCTTAATGTTAGTGCATTTTAAGACATGGTTTTTAGGAACACATTGCAATAAAAGTGGAGAATACTCTGAATCTTTTAAATGTGGAGTTTGGGTGGAAAGATCTCTGTCAAATTGAGAACCATCCTGTTACTGAATTTATTATGTAGAATCTATTAAATAGTAACAGCTTTAGGGGCAAGTGCTATTTTAGTGTCCTGGAATGTTACAACACAAAGAGACCTTTAACTCTTGGTGGGTCTTCCCAACTTACTACCCTTTTTTGGATAGTTTCTTCTGAAGAGGTAGAACTAGGCTCAAGTTACCTTTCCCGTTTGTGGACTGGAGTATGTGTCCACAATGGAAATAGATAGTTGATTTAAACTGAGCTATTCAAACTATTTCACTGTCTTTTGTTTGAACTAAGAGCTATAGAGACTGAGGAAGGCAATTGGAGGCTGCAGAATAGTTTACAGTTAGGCAGTAAATGGGTCAAGTACAATAATTACCTTAAAAAAAGGCTCATGACTCAAATAGGCACCAAAATATTAGCTTTGTTAATAGTGAATCTGAGTTGGAAAATATCATCTGCACCCAAAACCAAAACGGGCTAGCTTCCTACTCTTTACTCCCTAGTTGAAGTGTCTAGAACAAGCATCTAGAATTCTACAAGGCTCCCCCACCACAACCACCCGCGGGGCAAGAGATGATTGAGTGAGCATTCTGTATAGACATCACACACTCCTGGAGGAGAGAAAGCATTTAAAACTTGTGGGCAAATTAGGCCCCAAAACAGGGTCAATAAGATCCTTGGCTCTACTTGCATAAGGAGCTTCTTCTCAGTCTCATTTGTCAGATAAGTCACCCTCAGTGACAGGAGTGAAAGAAGGAATAAGGCGGGGGGTACTTCCTTCCCAATACTCTATAAATAAGGAAAAATATCCAGTTTTATGGACCAAGGAAAGAATCTAGGGAAGGGAAGACACTTATGTCTTCTATGTGGTCTTGAGAATGTTTTGTAAGGTAATGTTAAGGAGGAGTAGAAATTAGGAGTGTTTGGGGATAGAAAAGATAAGGGCAGGAGAGGGGAGAGGGCGCACAGCTGTCAGAAACAGTAGACTAAGATGTTGCCGGCATCTCTATATCCATGAGGCCAGCTCCTTCTTGCTGTGGGTTCTATAGGGCCCTCTCACTCCTTGTAACAAACCTCTGTTACTTCATTTGGCCAAGAAGCCCCCCTGCTCCTTTTTCTTTCTTTCTTCTTTTTTTTTTAACTAAACTGCTCCTAGGACACTAAATAATCTTACTGATTTTAGAAAGTTTATTATGTTCTAAGGACTGTGGTATGCACTCGATAATCTTCAGTTAATTTGGTGAAAGGCTAATTTGTTATAATGGAAGCAAGTAAAGCTTTAGTGGTTAAATATTAGATATTTAAAAGATTTAGCATTTTACTCTCCCCTTTTGCCTTACCAAAGGCTCCCAACAACTCTGCAAGTATAGTCAGTAGCACTTACAAAAATCCAGCCCCGCAAAAGACCATTAGTTCACGTGTGGAAGATTGTTAAACACTTTCTTCAGAAAAGATGTAATTCTGCAGATTTACTGTGAATGCATTTGTAATAGAGCTAACATTTATCTGACATTATTTGACAAATGCAGACAAAGAGGTTATAATAACAGGGTGAACCATATGAAATTTTCATTGTTTTTTGGTAGGTCAAATGGCTGAATACAGTCAATTTCCTATGAGTCAGTCTCATTATGCCCCATAATAGTGGGACTGTTTTATGCAGGAAGGGCTTCTTTATGCAGATAATTGTCCAGGCTCTGGTCTAAACTTAAGTCTTGGGAAGTGGCTCACAAACCCCAGTTAATGACTAAATTGAAACTTACCCATGCAAAAATGAAAGCAATAATAACAGTGTGAAGAATTATTTTTTAAAAAGAGTTAAATTTCTTTCATTTTAAAATCCTGAGATTATAGGATTTTGGAGGGTTAAAATATCATTTCCTTTGTAAAATGATGTTTTAATAGATGGTACTTTTAAAATCTACTTACTTGGAAAAAATAATGGCACATACACATCAGCCTTCCAAATTGTTCTTGATATTTTACTATTCTGTAAAATCTAAATGTTTAGAAACCACCCAAGGCCACACCAAATAACCAGAGGCAGTATGACACAAAAGGAAGAGAGCAGGAAATTTAAAGTTTGTACAGCGCATCCATTCATCCCGGAATCTTTATTCTTTCTTTTAATTATGCAAGAATTGTTAAGTCCCTTAGCAGAAGAAGGTCTTCTGTTCCTGGTCTTCTTTGCTGCTGCCTCATGTAGCTCTCCTTTGCTTCATAAGGGGACACAGCTCCATCTTTCAATCCCTTGTTAGGGAGCAATGTTTCTCCAACTCTCCCTCCCCTGAAACCTGAGCAAGACGGTTACAGAGAAGTTACCATTCTATCTTTGGTACCTCCCACCTCCCCTGATCTTCAGCACAACAGTATGTCTGAGTATCGTGTTGATTTCTCAAGTTCTCTGTTGAAGGGTCTTACAAGTTTCAGAACTGTAAAGGAAAGACAGAGATGATGACTTTATCCTACTTTCTTTCCCTCTGGTACTACAGATAGGAAGAATCTTCCTTTGATGAAGATTTCAAAAGACCTCCTTCTCTCTTGACTGACTTCTCTTGTCTTAATATTTTTCAGTCAACTTTTCTAAGTTCCCCACCTTTTCTTCCATTCCCTGCCTCAGGAATAGAGTTTCCATGCCTGCCCCCATTTCTTGTTCTGTCTCAAGGGCTTCGGGCTTCGGTATGTTCAACCTGAAGATGAATGAAAGGGGTGGCCTTTGGTCCCATGTATGGAAGAGAAGTAAATCCTCCAGTCTGGGTTTAGTCTACCTGCCAGCAGGTGTGTGGTTTATTTCCTCTGTAGTTTTACCTAAAAAGCAGGGTGAGAACAATTTTCTTTTTATAGAAAATACAGTATTGTATCAAGTGAGTAAAGTATATTTCCTCTATTAGCTTATTAGCATGATGCGACCTTGCCAATTGCAAAACAGTAATAACAGATAGGATTATTTTTTGGCAAAGATCTTGACTCTTTTCTGATGTGGCTCTATTTTGAAAAAAATGCATATAGTTATTGCAGTTGGAAATGGTTCTCTGTTGTTGCTCTGGAGGGGTGGCATTAATGTCAATTCAATCCTATAAGATTTTAAATCTCCTGGCTAATGAAAATAAGGATTTGAAACTAGTATTACAAGTTCATTCCATCACTTATGTGATAGGAACTATACTTGGCTCGGTGATACAGAGAAGAATAAAGTAGAGGAGGAGCTCTTCCAAAGCTCACAGTCTAGACAAAACTCTATGGTCGCAAACATTTATATAATGTGGTGCTAAGTATTTTACAAGCCAGGAAATAGAATTCAGTTTTTCAGTGCAAGACACTCATGACACTGAGACAACTTTAAAGTCACATGGGACTAGTTTATAGTATTAGTTTGCAAAGGGTTTTCACTTTTAATATCTGACCCTTGTGATTATGTCATGATATAGATATTATTATTCCATTTTATGGACAATTAGTGCTCAGAAAGCTAAAGTAATTTGGTCAAGGTCATCCAGCTTCTGAGAGGTAGAACTGGGGTTCACAATGTAATTAAAAGATACATATTGCCTTTGACTGCTGTGGACTGTATGACCAGATTAGGTGCAGCTGAGAAAGTATATTAACAGTTGTTCTTAAGTTTAGGGTAATAAAGAAACCAGGGCTGTGTTATACACATAAAACCAAGGAAGTTATTGAAAATAATTAATACAAAAACTAGGAGAATAAAATACTCTGTCCAAAAGAACAGAAGTTCTGATGTTGAGGTGCATAGTTAACAGTGGTGGCTCTGATATCACTCCTCTGTAAAGCAAGGGTCTGCAGAATGCATGCAACAATGACAATTGTTGTCAGAGGACTTACTAGAACAAATGTGGATGCTGAGCAAATCAACACTACTATGATTTTGGGGACAGAGTTTCAGTAGTAAATAGTTAAATGCCTTGAGCAGGATGGAATTCATTATAGTTGTAAGTAAATTCATTCGATTGCACTGACATTTGAAATCAAACAAGACTAGTTTCAGTTTGTTTAAATAGTTAAAGCCATCGTGAAAATGGATCCCTAAAATGGTCAGCAGCAAATCAGAAGGTAGTGTTTCTGTATCTCAGCTTTTAGGATCAATCTTGGATTAAATTATTCATGCTCTGCTCTTTCCCACTTCCCCAACTCTGCACCTAGTCAAGCTGGGATAGTGATAGTAAACTTCAGTGCCTACTAGAGCACTGCAGGCTATTTAAATCTGGGAGATGGGCCAGGTAGAAACAGAGACCTTCGGGCACTGCTTATGCCCTTGCGATCCTTCCCATCTATCTTGGCCAGACTCGCATTTCTTTGACTGTGCTACAAGAGAAAAGTCTTTGGAAGCAGACAGATGTGCTATTCAAGGAACTTGCTTATATTGCTACTCATTTTTCTTGTACCAAAACGGGGGGTTATACAGCTCATCTTCACTGTACCTATCTTTTTATTCAGGAGTTTTATTATTTTACTGTCTCAATGGAAAGCCTGCTGACCCACTTCATTGATGACCTCATGATGGCAGGACCCGGTAACCAGGCAGTGGCAGGTCCTCTAGATGCTCTGGCAGACAATGTGATTTGAGAGTAGGAGGATAATTCAGAGAACGCAGGCCTGGGCACTTTGGTGGTTTCTGGGAGACCAGCAATCTGGGCTGTGAAGGGATATCTCCTCCAAAGTACTTCTAAGAAAGAGGCACAGTGCATTTTGGGTCATGTAGCATTTTGGAGGCAACAGAACTCACGTTTGGAATCTACCTACTGAGGAAACTGTTAATGTTACTAGTTTGTATGAGGCCACGAGTAAGAGAAGGCACTGCAGCTGGCCCAAGCCTGGGAGCAAATCTCTGCCCTTCAGTCCTTGCGAGCCAGCAGGTACAAAGGTGCTTGAAATGTCTGTGGCAGTCTGGGCTGCCCTAGGTAGCCTCTAGCAGACCCCTGTTGCAGCATCATATCCAAAGCGAGCTTGTAGTGTTTGGATATCAATAAATATTGTGCTGTTGAGAAACCACTCTTGGCTTGCTAATGGGCCTCACAGGACAGTGAAAGTCTGATCACGTGAACTTAACCTTCTGTAATGATCTGGGTTTCTTTCAGCTCCATCAGGCACTAACATTAGCTGTGTCCAGCATTACTCAATCATCAGGTGGAAATAGCATGTGTGAGATGAGGCCTGCTCTTGTCCGGTAGGCACTAGTAAGTTTTAATTAACAGTGATGGCCCCTGCTAAGAGTGACTCATATTTCTAATGTACTTGCTCTTGTTGCAGTGTCACCTCTCTATCCACCTACAATAGCCTCATTTAGAGTTTTCCATAACTAGCTAACTGAAGAAGAACAAGTTCAATTCTGATTTGCAGGTGGCTCTTCCTTATAATACTGCATTGCACAAGCGACCTCCTGCTATACTATAACCCTACAGAGGAGTGGGCCTGAAGGTCAAGGAAGAAAAAATCCTCCTAGTGAGCAGAAATTTGGGTGATATAACTGATTTGCATTTTGTTTTTCTGGAAGGAATGATGGTCAGAGTCATGGACCAATAAATGGGTGGAAACTAATGGTCTGACTGGGTATTCAGGGATTTGGAAAGGTCATGATTGAAGAAGTGGTGATAAGTAGTTTTAGGAAAGAGAAATGTGGATACACCTCTAAGAATAGGCCCAAAATGTAAGATTGTTTATATGTCATATAAGTAGTCACCAAAATGTGCTCTCTATTAAAAAAAATTGGATAACCATGTAGATAAGATGACTTTGTAGATTTCACTAAGTCTCTGTCACTAGCCATCCTAGTACTTGGTCAAGGGGCAAGGGAACAAGTGACTATGGTGGCAGGGATGGAAGTCATGCATGGGCTGCAAAACATAGAATTTCTTTTAATAAGTCTGGTCTGGTTAATGCCCATGCTCACTGTCCAATCTGTACCACACTTAATGGAAACCTAGAAGCCACTTAGTGGCAGGTCAATGAGATTAGATGCTTTCCATTATGGAAGGGGCAGCAACATGTTCTTACTGGAATAATTATTTATTCTGGATTTTATTTTGCCTTCCCTATTGCCATCTTTCTGCAAGCACTATAATCTATGGACTTGATGAATACCTTAACTTCTGTTAGGGTATCTCATAGAACATTGCATCTGACCAAGTAACTAATTTTATATAAAAAAACAACCAGACATTTGGTGGGCTTTTATGGAATATGCTCGTCTTGATATGTACTCTGTCTCTCATGGACAGATAATTTCCTATGGTAACTTTCCTACTGCTTCTGTTAAATAGAATGAATTCTGTTTTCTGCAGCTGAACTCTGACTGATACAGACAGGAAAAGTCTTTTCCCATTTCCTAAAATTACATGGACAATGGACTCCATGCACAGGTAAAGCAATTTTAAACTGTGCCTTTTAATAGGAAGACTTCTGAGAAAGTTTCAACAGCATTTGATTAGATCATGCAGCCACAAAATGTTTCATTGTTGTCTTAATACTAAGTACATTTGAGAAGGAGAAAAAAAGTATTGGTGTGAATTTCTGGGGAGTTTAAGTAAAAAAAAAGTTGAACTAGCAATAACAAAATGTTTACTGAGTATATAACCATGTGGACAAGTCATTAAATATTTTGCAAATTTATGATAATGATTTTCTCTCTTAAATATGTCATAAAGCTATTGGAGATGTTAATGTAGTATTTTGTGACTCATAAATGTGCTATAGAAGTGCAAGCAAGCCTTAATATAATATGACAGTTATATCTATTCATTATTTTTTTAAATCAGTCACTGAAAGACTTTCTAAAAACAGAATCCTCCTACTGAAGTTGAGCAGTAGTAAAAGCTGTCTGCCTAAAAGTCTCTGAATAGAAGTTTTTCTGGGTTAGCTTTATAGATTGGAAAAAATTGGGGGAATTTCAAAACCCACTCAAAGTATTTTCTGAAACTCAGCTGGTGCATCTGCTGAACTCTTTTTCTCATAGCTATCATCAAGTACTAGAAGTCTATAGTGTCAACTTGCACTTGACACTTTTAAACTTCACTGTGCTTTTATACAGGGCAAAAGTTGGTTTACAGTTTTGAGTACTGAAACAGCTTATTCTTATATTATTATTTATTGATTATTGTGTTATTTTCTATATGGAAAACTGTAAACCTGCTTTTGCCACCCCTGTAGACTCTGAAAAGGGTGTCAGTGCTGACTTGGCCTGGGCCTGGGCGCCTTCTTAGTGTCAGAGTGCTTCTTTCCTGGGGCCGTTGGGCAGGTCAGGGGAAGGTCCTGGTTCCTGCATTTCTAACAAGGCCCCAGGTGATGTGGAAGCTTCCCGCCTGTGGGCCACATTTTGAGTAAGTGCGTTTTATGAACTGAAATTTAGTATCTCAATCAACTTGTTTCTTTTAAATTTAACAGCAAATAATTTGATTGACTTCTTCTCACTCAGACAGATTATTTGGATATTGTATTTAACCCAGCCCCAATGTCAACTCAGGATAAAATGTATTAAATTTATTTTAAAAATTATAAATTTTTATAAAATTTATAAAAATTTGTCAGAGAAGTTGAAGTAATGACTTAAAATACTGGCAGATTTTCAACTCTGGGCTAACTCTGAGGCTTTTCTTTCTACCCTGTTACAAAACAGGGTTTACTTGATAGCGTGGACTCTAGAGTTAAGCGAGACCTGGATTTGGACCCTGGATGTACTTCTAGTGTTGTGTGACTTGGGAAAGCTTTAAAAATTCCTATGCTTGGTTTTCCATGTGGTTGTCATGACATTGGAGAGTTGCAGAGGTTAAAAGGGACAATGTAGACAATGAGCACACAGGAAATACTCAAATCTTCCATGTTTTATTAGTACCTTCAATGAGCAAATAGTGTAGATTCGATTTGATTGTGACTTACTGGAATAAGAATTCTTGTCTAAAAATCTAATAGTTAATAAGGTGGTTTTCTTAAAACTAGTTCATCGCCACCATCAACATCATATAATTCTATCATTACCAAATAAGAAGCTGATAATTGCATGTAAAGTACTTCACCTGGAAGAAAAATTCTACATGTCACAATTGGACACATTTCATTTTAATATTTGCTTGCAATATTTTCTCATTTATAACTTTTGGCTTAGATCTTAAATATCAGTATACTTATTTTTGTTATTGTTATCAGTATATAAGGAAAATAATATAAAGTATGTACATGTTGTCTTTATGAATATTTAACCATGTAGTTGCCCTAAAGCCTTATAATGAGTTCTATAAACACACACATTAATATTCAATACATCAAGTGTTCCATTATTTATGCAGCATGTTAGACACTTTCATTTCAACCTCAGAAAATTTTTTTCCCATTGAGGAGGCATTTGTGCAATTGTTCATATCAGTAGAAGTTCTAACACTGTATTTATGTAAAATTACACTTCAGTATAATTGCCTATGTAATTAACATTCAGGAAGAAATTATTTATTCGGGAGCACATTTCACAATTCAATTTCAGTCTGTGACAAAGAGGTTTTTAAATGTTAATCTTATAAAAGAAAATGGAGCAAATAGTAAAGGCTGTGGATTAGTACAAGAGGCAGCTATTTACAGCAGTTTAATACTTTCCCTGACTGGGAAATACCTATTTTCTACCAAAGAGTCTAGGAGGGTTTCAAATTACACTGAGAAGTGTAGAGTTGAATCTTACATTTTGTGCATATAAGATGGTTTCACATCAGGTGACTAAATAAAAAAAAACAAGATGGTTATAGACATATTTGTTGGAGCTTTAAAAGAGACAGAGAATGAATGTACATTATGGTGGAGTTGAAAATGATGAAGTACATGTAGAAAATAAAAATAGGAGGTATATTTTCAGTCTCAATCCTATGGAAATTTTCTGCCTTGGATAATTAATAATATTTTCAACGCTTATGAACAGGCTCCCCACCTCCCTTCCATAAGCTAGCTTTAGGTTTCAGTAATACATAGTAATATCTCTTGAAAAACACAGGAGTAGTTTCTGTCACATGCTTATTATTATAGGAATTGGTAAAAGTATAAGGGAGACAAGAGTAATCAGCAATATTGTTTTATTTGTATGCTTTTATACAGATTATAAAATATCATGTTGAAATAAAATTAAGGAACTTTATAAACATCCAATAGTACTTTAAAACATAAAGGAATGTTATTTTCCAGTCATATTTGTAATACAAGCTTAAAATTTTCTTTATGACTAATTATTCTGAGATATTTAGTGCTTTGTATTAATTTGCAAAATAAATGTGTAAGTAAATACTAGTGTAGGAAAACCATTGATGAAGATACACAGAAATGAGATAACACATACAAGCACATGTGTGCTTGTTTAATCATAACATATCGATTTGTTGTCATTGCCACTGCCTTAGTCTGAGCCACTAAAAATTCTCATCTATACCAGGATTCTTTCCAGGTTCCCTGCTTTTACACTTACACTACTGCCCACAGAGCAGTCAGAATTAACTTTTTAATTAACTTTGATTATATCCACAGGTTCCCACCCCCACATCTATTCAACTACCTGTGTCTGTTGCACTCTAACTTCCTTTTCTTCTTATTATTTTGGTTGATCTCTTCATTCTCTCATCCAAAGCCGATCTTCTACCTGCAAATGAGATACCATCTCCTTTCACTTACTTATGAAGACATTCCAGACATTCTCCTTGCTCTTCCCAGCATCACCACTTTTCCCCTTTTCACTGGATCATTTTCATGAGCATGTCTATCCAAATTTCCCCATGAACTAATTTCCTCCAATTCTCCCATTATCTTTGAACACACTCCAATCAGGCCAACACCCATTATTCCTTTACTAAAACTATTTTATCAGCATTTGCCAGTGGCCCCCATGTTGCAAAATCCAACAGTCAATTCTTAGCCCTCATCTTAACTGAACTATAGCTAACATTTGGCACAACTGATCATTCCTCCTTGAAATACTATCCTTAGTAGGCTTCTGGGCTATCACAATTCCCAGTTTACCTCCTATTTCACTGACAGTTCCTTCTTAGATCCCCCATTCATGGCTCACTTCTTCAATTCTTTCAAGTTTTTGCTCAAATACAATATCATAACGGGGTTTTCCTATGTCACTGTCAGGATTTTTCAGAGAAAAAAGAACCAATAGGAAATAGACTTCCATAAGAGACAAAATGGACAAATATTTATTACATGGAATTGTTCACATGGTTATGGAAGCGGAGAAGCTCCAAGATCTGCAGTTGGCAAGCCAGAGACCCAGGAGAGCTGGCTGTGTAGTTCAGTCTGCGTAGGAGGGCCTGAGAACAGGAGATGGTGTATGTTGCAATCCAAGGGCAGGAGCTCTTGCAAAACTGGACTTCACACAGGGGAAGTTCCCTCTTTCTCAGCTTTTTTTTTCCTATTTAGTCTTCAACTGATTGAATAAGGCCCATATACATTAAATAGGACAATGCACTTTATTTCGTGTACATATTTCAATGTTAATCTCATCCACAAACAGACACACCCAAATAATGTTTGACCAAAGGTCTGGGCATTCTATGTTCCAGTCAAGTTGACACATGAAATTAACCATCCCACCACCTTATTTATTACTTATCCCTGACTTTCTTCTCTCCATAGCACCCATCACCACTCACATATACAATGCTTGATTTATTTACTGATTGGGTGAATGTCCCCTCCATTGGAACGGTAGTACCATGAGGGCAAATGATTGTTGATTGTTGGTGGCTGTTCCTCCCATTGCACAGCACTGCTTGGCACATAATAGATGATAATTTAAGGTATGCGTGAGTGAACAGGTGTCCCTCCCTTGCTTAAAGCTCTTCAATGACTTATTATTGCACTTAAGATAAAAATTCAAAATATTTCCCATGGTCTGCAAACCCTGTGTGATCTGCCCATTCTTTCCTCCCTAACTTCTTGTGTCTCCCTCTTTTGATCCTTCTTTGAGTTCCTGTTACAGGGTGCAGCCAAGAGGGGGAACCCCAAATGGGCATTTGAAATGGGGTCCAGAACTTAAGGTGTCCAGGAGATTTTAAGATGTCTCCATCCCCCCACCCAGGGTGTGGGTTGGGGGAAGGGACAAATGGAGCAAGGCCGTTGAGATCTGTTTTGCATAGCAACAGCCTTGCAGCTACCCTCTGGCGTGGTCATTTAACATATCTATAGCCTTTGGCTGGTCGCTTAGATATGTTAAATAACTGTGATCATCTCTGAGCCAGGGGAATGGAAGTAACTTCCCCACCAACACGTGACTGGGGCAGATCCCCCCAAGCTACAGCGCCTGCGTGGGAGCTCGGAGAAGATTGGCTCCAGGACATGGGGCCACACCTGCCCAGACTCAAGATGGCAGCCCAGTAAAGCTGGAAGGATACGAGTTCCAGCATGTGAAGCCGAGTGTGGGAGGAGTCGGAAATGAGGCTGCAGAGGAAGATTGGCCGCGGGGATTTAAAACCCGGGCTTGGCGGCCATTAAAAAGAGAACCACACGGCTTTGGACAGAGTGAGGACTCTCCCCTTCCCGCAGCCCTGAGAGAGAGAACCATGTGGCTTTAGCAGAATAGGGAGGACCTCAGCCATTGAGGGAGAACTGTGCTGCTTTAGGAGAGAGAACCACGCGGCTTTGGCAGAGTGGGGACTCTCCCCTTCCCACAGCCCTGAGAGAGAGAGCCATGCGTCTTTAGCAGAGTGGAGACTCCCGCATCCCTGAGAAGAGAGAACCATGCGGCTTTGACAGAGTGGGGACTCTCCCCTTCCCGCAGCCCTGAAAGGGAGAACCACGAGGCCTGGACAGAGCGGGGACCCCTGCAGCTTTAGAAGAGGGAACCACCATCTGGTTTTAGCAGAGATCCCGGCGACTCAGCCGAGGGTGCCGGGAACCCAGGGAGGTCTCCCAGTCGAGAAGGAGGACTAACTAAGAACCAGAGGACTGTCTGAGCCATGGACTTCATTTTCCTTCCCTGAAATACGGTACTCTGGACTGGGCAAAGGGGGAAGGAAGGAAGGACTGTGTCTGTTTGTGGGTGTTTTGGGGGACTTTGGGATTTTTGATAAAGACATTAGGTCACTACTTTAAGTTTGTATAGCATTAAATAAACATTTCCTTTCCTTTTCACGAATCTCTGGCATTGAGAGACATCTTTCCTCAGGCGGCGGACATGACGGACCTGGGGGCCTTTTAAATAATAGTATATTGTCCCAGGCCCCCCTTGTGTGTTCTGTAACATTCCTAGAACACACTAAGTTCTTTTCTGCCTTAAGGTTTGGACACTGTTCTTTCTCCTGGGAATACTGTTGCCTCTTTCTTTGTGTGTCTGGATTGTGCTTATATTTTAGGTAGGAAATTAGCTACTACCTCCTCAGAGTGGCTTTCCCTGGCCGCCATATATTCTAAGTTTCTCTCTATTATTCTCTATTACTGTATTATCTTTTAATTCATATTTCTGATTTGTGATGACATTTTAAATTTTTGAATTAAATATAATTCACATACTGTGGAGGATATCAGCCAGCAGTATCCATCTTGGCTGCGGATGCTCATCAAAACATGCTAAAAACATACACTGAGACAACCAGGTCCTGTGGGGGAATAGGAACAGAATGGCCACTCTCTCTGGTGAAGAGAGTTGCAGCTCCCCCTCTGGAGAGGCTTTTTATTGGTTTCATTTACACAAGAGTTCAGGTAAAGCTCATTACTCATTGCTAGGAAGTAAGGATCAAACAGTAGATAGCAAGGAAGTCTGAGGGCCTATTTTGAGTCAGGGTCAAAGAGCTGTAAAACTTTAAAGAACAAACTTACTTCTTCCTTGGACCCTTATCATTCAACTGAGAGCATTCTAAACAAAGCAGGTTTCACAGGATTTTACATATTCTTTCTTAGGCCTGATCACCCGGGGGACCCGCCCTTTTCAGCACAGAGCTGCACCACCCTGTCATTGTTTCAGGCTTAGGTGGAGCAAGGGAACTAAGGCAACCAAGAGATAAGGAGATTTTCTCCCAGACGATGAGGACTCAGGCCATGTCAAAGCCAAGGAGTGAGGGTCCATCCCCCCCTTTTGCTGTAGCCCCAAAGTCCTTTCTTGGGGGCCTTCCACGTGATCGTGCCTATCTTAGGTCATTCCCACCTTGGGGAATCTTACCCGTCTTTGGCTAACCGACCAAGCTTTGGGGTTCAGTTATGAATAAAGCAGCAGAAGCAGTGCTCCTGCCATGGAGATAAGCTTTTGTCTCCTAGCTGGCTTATGGTCCAAGGCCACTCCCTCAGCCTTAGCCTTGGTGGTGTTACAGCTTCTGATACCAAGCAGGGCAGTTCCCAACAACATACAATAAATTTGCCCTTTTAAAGTACACAGTTGGTTGGATTTCAGTATATTCACAAAGTTGTGCATTTATATCACCATCTAACACTTTCTTCAGTCCCAAAAGAAAGTCTGTACCCATTAGTCGTTGCTGCCACGTTTCTCCTTTCCTGAGTTCTCACAAAAACTAACCTTCTTTCTGTCTTTATGAATTTGCCTATTCTGGGCATATTACATAAATGGAATCTTACAGTATATAACCTTTTGTGTGCAGCTTCTTTGATTTGGTGTAATGGCTTCAAGGTTGGGCCAAGTTGTAGCATTTGTCAGTACTTCCTTTCCTCTTGTGCCTCAGTAGGATTCTGTCATATGAACGTACCACATTCCACGTCTCCACTCCTCAGCTGGTAGACACTTGTGTTGTGTCTGCATTTTGGCTACTGTGAATAACGTTATTATGAACATTCATGTATAAGCTTTTGGTTGGACATAAGTTTTCATTTCTCAGTTTGTAATTATATGTATTTATCTCCTTATTCTCCATTTAATTGTCAATATTAGATAGAAAATATGTTCCCTGAGGTCAGCGCTCTGACTGCTATCCACCTTTTAATCCTTAGTGCCTTGCACCATTTTTGACACACAGAAAGCACTCAATATACATTTGTTGGATAATAAAGGTTTGTCAGTAAGGGGCTGCATAACCAGAAGCAGCCTGCCTCTTCATGTCATAATTCAGTGTCCAGAAATTATCTTACCCACAAGTGGCTCATATTAGCATCTGATACAGAACTTCAGCATTGTGGGGGTACCAGAATCTGAGCTAGGACACCTGGTGTTACAGGGTGCAGCCAAGAGGGGGGACCCCAATTGGGCATTTAAAATGGGGTCCAGAACTCAAGGTGTCTGGGGGATTTTTGGATGTCCTCACTCCCACTCCCCAGGTATGGGTTGGGGGAAGGGACAAATGGAGCAGGGCCATTGAGAGCTGCTTTGCATAGCAACAGCCTTGCAGCTAACCTCTGGTGTGGTCATTTAACATATCTATAGCCTTTGGCTGGTCGCTTAGATATGTTAAATAGCTGTGGCCATGCCCTGAGCCAGGGGAATGAAAGTAACTTTCCCACCAAGATGTAACTGGGGGGCAGGTCCCCTGAGTTACAGCGCCTGCGTGGGAGCTTGGAGATGATTGGCTCCAGGACTTGGGGCCACACCTGCCCAGACTCATGATGGCAGCCCAGTAAAACTGGAAGGGTATGAGTTCTGGCATGTGAAGCTGAGTGTGGGAGGAGTCGGAAATGGGGCTGCAGAGGAAGATTGGCACCGGGATTTAAACCCAGACTTGGCGGCTATTGAGGAGAGAACCAGACGCAGCCCTGAGAGGGAGAACCATGCCGCTGTGGAAGTGCAGAGAGGATCACAGCCATTGGAGAGAAAGAACCACACAGCTTTAGCAGAGTGAAGACTCCCGTGGCCCTGAGGGAGAGAACCACGTGGCCTTGACAGAGTGGAGACTCCTGTAGCCCCGAGAGGGAGAACCATGCTGACCTGGCAGAGTGGGGACTCCCGTGGTCCGGGGAGAGAGGACCATGTGCCTTTGCCAGAGTGGGGACCCCTGCAGCTTTAGAAGGGGGAACCACCGCCTGGTTTTAGCAGAGATCCTGGCGACTCAGCAGGGGGCGCCGGGAACCCAGGGAGGTCTCCCAGTTGAGATGGAGTACTAACTGGGAATAACCAGAGGACTGCTGAGCCATGGACTTCTATTTTCTTTCCTGAGATACGGTACTCTGGACTGGGCAAAGGGGGAAAGAAGGAAGGACTGTGTCTATTTGTGGGTGTTTTAAGGGACTTTGGGATTTTGGTGAAGACATTAGTCACTACTTTAAGTCTGTATAGCATTAAATAAACATTTCCTTTCCTTTTCACAAATCTCTGGCATTGAGAGACGTCTTTCCTCTGATGGAGGACATAACGGACCTGGGGGCTTTTTTTTTCAATAATAGTATATCATCCCAGGCTCCCCCTTGTTTGTTCTGTAACACTGGCAGGAGAGTTCTGCCTGAATTAGATATGCAGCATTGAGCAAGTTCTTAATATCTCTGAGCTTTACTTCTTTCTTCACTTAGAAAATGAAGAGATTGGGCTAGCTCAGTTATTTTCCAAAATGTTCTGTAGAGATGTGTGTGTGGGGGCGGCAGGGGCAGCTCCAGGCCCCTTTTCCCTCCTTTGACCAGATTGTCTCCAGTCCTGTGTGCTTTTTAGAGTAATAAGTTCCCACATATGATTTCACTGAAAAATGGTCATGGGAGTTATGCTGATTCTTAAATATAGTTTTAAAAAGCCACTGGACACACCAGAGGAAGGTTAAGCTGCTCTCAGCTCTGACTTTATGTGTTATTATGTGCATTTGGAAATCAAATGAGGGAGGCTAGGAGGAAAATTCTTAGGCAGATGATACTTGGATGGAGCTTATTGGGCTGGCAAAACTGTGTGGAAACCGTGTGTGCCAAGTCATTGTGGTGTGTTAGAGGGACAAAGACCATGTGGGGGACAAGAGTGTGATATAAATTGGGGTTAGATCATGGGTGGCCTTAGATGCTGAGTGATGTTTGTGCCAACCACTTTAGCAACTATTGAGCAGCCGCTAAGGTGGTTTAAGCAGGTGACATAATAGAAAAGGCTTTTAGGAAGATAAAGACATAGCACACTAGAAGGCCACTCTAAGAACTGAAATAAGCCTTCAAGAGGCAGGTAATTTGATTAAATTACTCGGCTCATTATTCATTCAGTGATTTGAGGGCTTGCCATTTAATTCTTGGATTATGTGAAGATTCTTCTGCTCTCCGTACACCAGTGCATTCTGATTACGGAGCTCACACCATTTTGGTGTTCAGATCCTAGTATGAATTTAAATTCTAAAGGGCTAGCCTATTTGAGATTTCTTCTCCTTTGTGCTAAATGTGCTCAATTGTCGTGAAATTAGGTTTGAACCCCTTATAGTACCTTAAGTGGTTATCTGCATATGTCTAGTCTTTTTTAATGAGGAAGAACCTGTCTCTCAGCTGAGTGTACTGTACCGCTGAGTAGTTTTACTGAGTTCCAAGGTATTCCTAGGTGAGTGACTGAGTGACTTGAGAAGCCCTCCGATTTCTAGCATATTGGTGGACAGAGAATTATTTCCTATTCACTGTGTTCCTTGAATGGAATAGGAACAGTGTTCTCCCCACCCCAATCCATTAGGCTGACATCTCTTGTAGGCGAAAGTAGAATGGGTTTCCATAGTAAAGATTGCTCGTGGATTTGTGTGTGTGTTAAGAAGAGAGAAAGTGGGGTAGAAGAGAAAGTGAGGAGCACAGACTGTGAAGCGGTTGTTGAAAGCCCAGTGTTTTTAAGGAGCTTTAACTGGGTCAGAAGAGGGTTCCATTTAGTAAGCTGTCAGAGGAATGTGTGTTAGGACAAACACCTGCTGTCTGAGAAGACTGGCTCTCATTTTGAGTTACATTTCTTGCGGAAATATCACTTACAATAATGGCTTATATCATTTATTATGAAATCAGAAAATGTGTTCCCTGAGCTTAAGTGGAAGATATTGTCTATTGGGAAAAATTAAAAATGATAATTAGAAAGTTTGATTTGGGGATGGGATCTGGAAGTACAGAGAATGGAAAGGAGATAAAACGGTGAAACCACTTTTAGAGTCTGGGTTCTGTTAATACCTTGTACAACAGTGAAGTTACAGTTGCTCGAATTGGCAGCCAAATTAAGCTTTAGGTATTGATTAGTTCAGTCACAGCATGGCTTGTCCTTCTTGCAAGAGTCTGATTGTAAAATGGAGAAGACAGAAAGCAAAACAAACAACACGAAAAACAAGTGCCTATAATACAAGGGCTAATTGCAAAGGCTGTTTATGGGCTCACCAAGGTAGGGCCCCTAACCCAGCCTTGGGGATGTGAGGATCCGGAAAACTTTAGGAGTGCATGTGAGCTAGACTGAACAGCAGCAGGGAGTCTGGAGCAAGAGAGTGGTAAACAAAGACTTCTTAGCAGAGAGAGCAGCATGTCCACCATGGTAGGGGTTAAATTATGGAAAATTATATGCCACTAACTGTATTTGTTTTGCACTCCTGGAGATATTCTCCCCGAGGCTCTGTTTCTCTCTCTGATGTGCTGTGGAGGAAGGCAGTGTGGGAATGGGACATGGAAGAAGGAAAGGAGATGCTGTTGGAGCAGCCAGCAGAGTTGAGGGAACTTAGTGAAGTGGAAAGAATTAAAGGAGAAAAAGAAGATGCTATGGCTGCAAACAAAACCAAAAAGAGTTGTCAAGTGAGGGAACATGAATAGAGTACTCATGGGCACGGGCAATGGGGTGGGGATTGACTGTGGGAATGGGGGGCTGGGCAAGGCAGGGGAGAGCAATGGGGAAAAAGGTGGGATGACTGTAAATGAACACCATCAATAACAAATAAAAATAATCCAAACCCAGAAAAGAGAGTGGGGGGAGTAAAGAGGGTAATAAATGGTGACAGAAGGAGACTTGACTTGGGGTGGTGAGCAGACAATATAATATACAGATGATGTACTCTTGAAACTTATATAATTTTATTAACAAATGCCACTTAAATAAAATCAATAAAAAGAATGGAAATCCAAATCCAGAAGATTACAATAGGTATTTTTAGAAAACGATTTTAAGGGAGTAGAGGAAGATGATAAAATAAAGGAAAAATGGAATAAGGAGAGATCAATACTTTTGGCTAAGTTTTTGAAATTGGATTCTCCCCCAGTTTAACTTGACTCTGTTAAGCTCCTAGTTAATTCTGTGTACTAGCTCTAGCAGTGGAGAGTATGCAAACACAAAGGATGACTCTGGGGTACCCCAAAGCTCTAGGCCCTCTGGAATGATTCCGAGAGGGAGCCCCTCAAGTACCTGTAGGAGTGAGACAGTCTAACAGAGTGGAGTGGAGTGGAGTGGAGTGGAATGGGGTGTGCTGGGATGGGGGTGAGCTGGGATCAGCATGCGCTGCTGAAGGGAGAAACCCTTCTCAGCTCCAGCCGCCAGTTGGCATGGGGCAATCTTGCCCTAGTATTACCATATCTTCTGCTTAAATTACTGACAAGCAATTCAAACTTCCTTTAGTTTTTTCCTTTGCTTATATCCTGGCTACATCTTATTACTTGCATTGTTAGAATCATAAAACTGTGCAAGCTATGATGAATCTTCACTAAGAAGTTACCGACAGTTCACAAAGATTCCATTTTTAATAGCCTTAGAACATTCTCTTCTTAATTTTGAGTGAGAGCTCAAATGTTAAGTGGAACAGATATTTGCATTGGCTTAACAGTGCTGTGTCCTTGTGCAAGTGACCTGCATGGGAAGCCAATTAGTCATGACGGTTGCTTGGGGAGAGGGCTGAAACCAGGTTTGGATTTTAATTTGCATTGATCTCTGTGGTGGGCCTAGGCCTGGGAGGTGCACAGGTTTGGCTGTTTCTTTGCTGTTCAGACTCTTCTCGTCCTCTCAGTGTGACACCTTGTCCTCTGGTTAATGTGGTTGTGGCCGATGGGGAGCCTCGAGAGGTCTGAGGGAGGAAGGAGAGCAGAGTCACCATATTTGGCCCCTTGGTTTCCTCAGGGAGTATCCATATTATAGAGTTGTTGAGAAGTTTAAGTCATATAAACTTAATACAGTCTCTGGCACATGTAAACTCTCAACAAAACTTCTTTTAATTTGTTATAAGAATAAGTAACATGGCGGGGGATTGGAGTGGGTGAAGGTGGGAGAGGGTATAAGGGGGGTAAATGGTAATGGAAAAATACAATAAAAAAGAAACCTAGTTTAAGAAGTCAAATATTTCCATACTTCCCTGACTTTCCTATGAGAAGCGGGCCTTTTCAAGGCCATTTGCTCTCTGCAGCTCTCTTTTGAATTCTGGTTCTCCATCCTTCCCATCTCCCTGAGTTCTAAGGAGGGGGTGTTGCTTTTCGCTTTACAGCTTCCATTTCCAGATTTCGGCACTATCCATTGTAGTTCCTTATCCCCATTCAGGTTGTGAAAATGAGTTTCTTTTTAAATAAACCCTCCTCAGGTTATCTCAACATGAGTGTGCCATCACTCCCTGTAGGAGCCCTGACTCTTCCACACTCGCAGCCATCACCCTCTCTTGCTGGGACAGCTGCCTTGTCTCCAGTTCTGCTTCAGCCGAGCCAGCCTAACAACCTGCAGCTCTCAACACACCCATTTCCTTCTAAATACCTCTCACAATCTATGTCCTCTAATTTAGCTTCAATTTTTATTTTTTGTTTAACTCTTCTTCAATGACAATTTTGCCTGTATCTTCACCTGTCCTTGTCTTTCTCTGGTCACAGAGAGAGCTAGTGCTCTACTCTGAAGCAAAGATAACCCTCTTACCCCAGAGGTGGATTTAGGCTCCCTGGCCTTGCCCAGTTCGTTGACACAATGACTTTCGTGTCACAAAATGCAATGTGTAATTCACTTCATCCATCTCACTTTACCTCTCAAGAGCATATGAGTCAGTTGATTAATTTCTCCTTCACAAAACCCTTTTCCTTGCCTTCCTTTTTGGTACATTTTCCTATTTTTTTCCTCCTCCTTCCTTGCCTGCTTTTCCCCCAGCCTTCTTTCATGGCTTCTCACTTTCTTCTTTTCTTCTAAATGTTGGAGTACTCCAAGGCTCTGTTTTTGCCTATCTTTTCTATATTGACTTTTTTCTCTGGGTAATTTCACCCATTTCTTTGACTTTAAATAGTATCTATATCGAGAAAATTGCCACATTTATCTCTGACTTGAGCCCTTCCTTGAGCTCTAGACTTCTATACTCAAAGTGCCTAATTCATAGTAGCTGTTCAGAGCACACTTACTAGTTTAGTTCCTGTTAGCAGGTAAATGATATATTCTCCACCTGATTCTACCAGCATGTACAGAAGGGGTTGATCTTTTTATTTTAACACCAATCATATCCTCCATTTTCAAAAATAGAAGAACATGAACTATGTTCTAATATTATTCCTTTCCCATGGAATTGACTTATTTGTGCAGTTATTCTATTACTGTTCCAAATGGACAATTTTTAAAAAAGATACATAATTATATTATTTTGTAAGTAGTAGCTTTATTTAAAATAATATATGCTATATATTAAAACTAATGTGTTTATTTACATGTAATATAAATATATGAGAGAAAGCTTTTGCATATGATGAATAGCACTTGACAACTAATGACAACTCATAGTAAGTGAACAAACTTCTTGAAAGCCAGTGGAAAGACATGATTTATTGAGTACAATGGGATAAAAATATGGCTTTTTTACCTTTCTTCCTTTAGTGTTGTACTCTAAGGTCCCCAACATTTTTTATTACAGCTCACTAAAGTGTGTCAATAAATCTCTGCATTTTACTCCCAATGTTATTTTATCTTTCTCTTGGACATCTGCTGATACTTCATCCTTTTGAGAATTTTTAAAAGACTACTCCCTGCCCCCCCTCATGATTTTCTGTTACAACCCATGACCGAAAAAGATGTGTACAAAATAGAAAATAGGATACAGATAGCAGGACTATCACATACGGTTCAGTCATGTTAGGTTAGATCAAAAGCGCTTATTCTGGTTTTTACCCCTTATATCACCTGGTCCTTGGAATCTGACTTCAAGCAAACTGAGAAAGCACGAGCTCAGGAGGGTAGTTAAAAAGTCATAGTTAATTTTCTTAGGACTAGAACCAAACCACATCTAGAGGGACAAGTTTGAGTACCAAATGTCAGCACTAGTAGAAGAAATGCACAAGTTAAAATTAAATTTTTTTCCATCTTCACTTGAAGATGTTTATTGATTTGAGAGAGACAGAGTGAGTGAGCAAGAGAGAGAGAGAGAGATAGAGAGGGACATTGAGGTGAGAGAGAAACATCAATTGGTTGTCTCCTGTATGTGCCCTGACCAGGAATTGAACCTGCATCCTTTCGGTGTATAAGGCGATGCTCTAACCAGTTGAACTACCTGGCCAGAACAAAATTCAAATTTTAAGAAATGATTACAAAAATAAAACCTCGAGAGGAAAGGCCTTATAGAATATAAACTATTCTGGAAAAGCATTTGTGTTACCCTTTATCAGTCAGTAGCTGTGCAGCTATGATTGAAGGGCTGGTTTATATTGCATTGCTCTTGCTTTTTCCTCATCCTGTGTATCCAGCAGGCTGGGATGTGCCCAGGCCTGGCAGCCTCTGTCAACAAGGTCATGTTAACATAAACAGCAGTGTTTTGCTGCTCAGTGTTGCTTACCTGCACAACTTGGGGGCTTCAACTTCTTCCTGCTGCCATTCAAAATCTCTCCTGTTTATTTCTAGGTCTCTCTGGGAGAGTTCTCAGGAGATCTGAAGAACAAAGCCATTAATCTGCTTTTGTCTCTTTGATGTCTGCTCTCTGTGAGTCACAGAAGGAAGCATCTCACCACGGTCACTTACTGATGTGAGTGTCTCAGACCCTTCTGTTGCCCTTTCCCCAACTGTTTCACATTTTATCACTTGAGCCCCACTCAGCCTGTGTAAACCACAGGTTCCTCCTAAACACAACCCTGCCAGCTTCCACCTCCAACCTTCAGCTGTTTTCCAATCCCTGCCTTCTAAATCCTACTCCATGCCCTTCACACACACACACACACAACCCCCTCACATCCTTCACACAGTCCAGTCACTCAAAAGCCGAACCTCATGGGACAAAAACCAAAAATCTTTCCTCAGTTCAACTCAAGTGAATTGGGAGGAGGAAGATCAGAGTAAGTTCCATATATTTGCTATAATTTGCTCAGGCTCCACCACAGATAACCAACCTGATATTCATGATACATAGAAAGGGAAAATCAGGGTGAAGGGGTGCAATAGGGGAAGGGGGTATAAAATAGGAAGCTAAGAAAGGAAGGCCTTAGCCTTCGCAGCTTCTTGGAAGCCGCAGGGGAGCAAAGGTGGCACACAGTGGTGTTGAGGACGACAGACTGCTGGGTTTTACATCAGATCACTTATGTGACTTGGGCAAGTTACTAAAGTCCTCTGCACCTACTTTTTCTCATCTCTGTGTAGGGAAGAATAATAGTATCTACCTCACAGAGTTATGGTGAAATCTGAGTTAGTTAATATATGCCAAGTACTTAGTAAGTGCTATTTAAGTATTGGCTGTTGTTCATTATTATTATTATTATTGCCACTAGCCTATAAGTTTATCCTAGAGTCTATATCTTTGCTTTGACCAGGAGTTGAATTAATCTACAAGTGTCTGTCTGTTTTGGAGCTACAATCAATGTCTCTGGCTTCAGAGACCCTTGTTTTCAGCAGGTCATTTAAACAACCCACTTCTGCCTGGGATTCAAGTCTGCAATGCAGCTCATCAGTGCTTATCTCATGGCTTCTCCGAGCTTCTGGGCTTTCTGCTTCTCCAGGCTTGCTACCTCTGCCTCCCTTGACCTTTCCAAACCGCCTCCTTATTTATTCCTTATCATGAGCAACTTGCAGATATCTTCTGCTTAGCTGGACTTATCGTGTTGGCCTCCGAGAGTCAGTCCTCTCCTGTTGTCAGTTGTGCCCTGCCATGACAGAATTGAATATTCAGAGACTAGAAACAGATGGATTATGATGAATATGATATACTGTGCCCTCGCTCATCTTGGTAACAGGTGGCTGCTCAGCCAGCTGGGGTCTTTTTGAGGACACTCTCCCAGGCCTCCCTCTGACCGTCTGCACTCCAGTCCAGATGGTGACATGGTTCCCCAGAGCCCTAAATCAACTTAACGGGAGATGGCAGGGCTCTGCTGATTTTGCCTAGGGTCTAATACAAGCAGAGATTTTAAAGAATTTTACTTTCTAATTCAGGAAAAAGGAACAAACCTTATGTGAAAGCCATGGTCACAATGTGGTTTCAAATCCTCTCACAGGAAGTCTAAATATATGTGATTAAATTAGCATTCATAACTGCCAAGGCAAGAAAGCAAATTAATTTATTTTTACTGTTGGAAAAGCAAAAAGAGGACTTTGGATAATCTAATGTATTTATTTACTCTTCCTAATTTATCTTCGTAAAGGTTCATGCTTCATTAAAATAGTGGCAAACATTTGTTATATGTTGGGGATGGGTTCACCTTGGTAAGAGATGAAGGTAATTGTTGTCACATAAGGTTAAAACTATTTTATACTATATCTTAGAACTAACCCACTTTCAAACAAATGGCTTATAAGAATAGTACATATTTGCTTAAAGTGATCTCTGCTTACACAGTGTTTTCTGATGCATTTATGCAAGTGTTGATTAAATCCTTCATGTTGCTTGAATGCTTATGATCACTGAATTGTTGGTTAAGGAAATCAAGAAAAAACTGTCTCAAGACCAAGGCATAGACATTTTTGGGGTTTGGAAAGAATAAAAATAATATGGCATTATTTAAGACTTGTTGAGAAATGTTTAATAATTGCAAATTAGTTCAAGAATTTTTTCCAGTTAATTAAAAATCTTAGTTATTTAAAATTTTAACCTTGATATTTAAACATGAACTTTGAAATATCTAGAACAATGATTCTAAGTTCTGGAAAATAAATTCAAATACATATATGTCCTTTTTTTTCTGATAGAGTAGTATACTTATTGTGTGGGTGTCTGTACCGTTGTCTATGACATTCAAAGCTTCAGTAACATCCTTCTCAGTAACATGGCTTCTTATTGAAATGTGACAGAATTCTGATGGTGGCCTCCATAGTTTCCTTGTCCACCATCAGTGTTCAATGTATCTATTATTTTCCATTTCTGATCCTGGAAATTAAGTTCAGTGAAAAGTTAAAAAAGGGAGGAAAACTAATGAAGGAAAGAAAAATCAGGACAGCAGCAATAATATTGTCCAAATAGCCTTCAGTATTTGTGTTAAAGGTTCATATTTTTTAAAAGATAAAATCATGTTTTTCATACATATATAAAATGAATATGTCAAATATTTTAATTAATTAATTAATTAATGAGGGAACCAATAGACAACTAGTTAAAAGGAGAATTTAGCTTACATAGATTTATATTATCTTTTGGACAAAATCTACCTGCATTTGTATAAAGAGGAATAATTTGCATAACTATGGACAGGAAAGTTTTTCTTTTTCTTTTTTTAAAGATTGTATTTATTTATTTTTAGAGGGGAAGGGAGGGAGAAAGAGAGGGAAACATTAATGGGTGGTTGTGCCCCCTACTGGGGACCTGGCCTGCAGCCCAGGCATGTGCCTTGACTGGGAATGAAACCAGGGACCCTTTGGTTCACAGGCCAGCACTCATCCACTGAGCCACACTAGCCAAGGAGGAAACTTTTTCATTACAGTCAGTTTTCTAAGTAGGCTAGTCAAAGACAACCAAAGATGGAGATAACCTTAATGACTGAGCTAGGCAGAGCACCAATTTCTTTCCTCTACTTTTTTATCATTCTGAAGTTATTAACAATTTTTCTTGGCATTTGTATATATAATACCTATTATGAACTGAATTATGTACCCAAATTCATGTATGAAAGTCCTAACCCTCAATGTAACTCTATTTTGATATAAGGCCTTTAAGAGGTAATTAAAGTTAAATGAGGTCATAAGGGTAGGGGCCTGGTGTCCTTACAAGGAGAGTATGAGACACTAGGTTACTTATACACAGAGGAGAAAGGCCATGTGAAGACTTAGTAAGGAGGTGGCCATCTGCAATCCAAAGAGAGAAGGCTCAGGAGAACCTAAATCTACCAACAACTTGATCTTGAATGTCCAGAACTGTGAGAAAATACATTTCTGTTGTTTAAGCCACCGTGTTGGTGGTATATTGTTATGGCTGCCCTATAAAATCAATTCAATACCTAAATCCCACCATAACCTAAATAGGACAAAAAAATTTCAATGGAAATATTGTTTTATTCTAAAATTAATGATATCACTGAAACTTAGCCGCTGGCTGACCAGATAATTAATGCCTATCTATTGGTGCCACCTCTCTACCAGTCCCCACCCCCATGGCATTTGTCTGCTCCCACTTAAAGGGGACTATGAATGTTAGATAAATACTATGGAAACAAGAACCTTCCCTTGCCTTGTTGCTTCTGGGGATAGCTTTGCCTACCAGCCCAGTGCCCTCCTTTCTTGCTCTCCTTCATTTTTCCCTCCTCACTTCCCTACTACTCTTCCCTCTATAGACTTATCCTTTCCCCAGGGACTCAGCAGAGGCTAAGTACAAAGGTCTATTGGTTATGTCACAATACTAAGTTGTCTTGGATTTTATTTTAAATTGGTGTCTGTAAAAAAGGGGGGGGGGAAGCAATCGTTTTGCTGCTATTTTGTACCCAGTGAACTTGCAGATTCACCTCAGAGACAGACCTGAAAGCATCCCTACCTCTGGTCAACTTGCTATCCTGACTGTCCTGAAAACATTATCAGTGCAATCAGAAACTCTTACTGTTCTTCCTGGAGACATCACTTCTCTTCTGGTACCTGCCTGAAGGCATCAGCAGCCTTAGGCTTTTGCCTGTAGGCTCCTTTTTTTTCTTTTCAACTTCTTGTGAACAAGAATTTTGAAATCTTCTACGGGGATGTTTCTAAGCCTATAATGCTTTTTGCCCTAGAAGTTTCCATTGATAGAAATTTCAGTAACACTTTAAAAAATCATCATAATGGGGATAGCAGAGTGATGCAGACACCATCCCCCAGTGTCCACGTCATTATGAATTAAATGAGACATTCACACAGATTACTGAGTCTGGTGGAGGGAAAGGGACAGCATGGTTTTTCTCTCAAGGGGAGCAAAGGCCTTGGCCCTTGCCGTGATAGGCTTTTATTGGGTTTTCTGGCACATTACATGATGGTCCTCATTTACTATGCACAGGTTTGCTTTGGATGGTTACCTTTTACAGAAAACAAAGGAGCCAATGCTGCTAATCACATCACAGAAGAGGGATAGTTGCAAATGAAAAGGCAAAAGTGGTTGAACCCAATACCCTCATCCTTGGAAGGTTTAGCATGGTTTTTAGGAAGTTACTTTTCAGTAAATGTCCTCAATTCAGGGTGAGGGAGTTTTTTAGTAAGAGTAAAACTCAAAGTGACCTAGGCACATTGTAGACCTGATTCTCCATGGGAGAACCTATCCATGGGCATGGGTCCTGTGCATCTTCGAGTGGGAGCTGGGCCCATGCCACACAGAATGGTCTCCTACAGCAGAGTAAGGAGATCAGTGGATGCTAAGCAATAGTTTGACTGATGAAAATACTAAAAAAAAGTCATTTAAATTATCTGGAAATTGTTCTCAGGGTACACAGCAAATGGAGAAGCACACAGCCAAGAAAATCTACTAAATCTTGGTAAGAATAGCAGGAGTCTGTAATATTTAAGCCACTTCCTTCTGCATCAGTGCTCCCATGTAATGAAAATCTGTCTGGTGTTCTCTAATGTGGGTAGATGTGGTCAAGGAGATAGGAGCTCCCTTTCTCCCCAGGTCCCAGTCTGAGGCTACAATTTCATCTCAGGAAGGGCAGGCTATCAGCATTTCCAGACCTCCCTCCCCACCAGCCCTAGCTCTATTTCATGCAGGCAATGCCAGGAGGACCAGATTGCCCTTACCTCATCCAGCCCCCATTTATAGGGTAAAAACTATCTCAGGTGTGGCAGGCTTTGAATACCTGCCCCAGTTCTCTCATACGGTAAAGGTTCCACACAGGGAGTGAGAAGCTGAGAATACCAGAGGCTGCCCCTCTCAGCTCCAGGGCAGTGATGCTGGGGTTCTGCCTGGGAGAAAGGCACACTGCAAGGGTGAATAGCTCCACAGTCCTTGTTGAGGGGACTTACTTATGTAACAAATTGAAAAACACGGGGTCCAGCAGAAGTAATGCCTGCTTGAGTGTAGTTGGTAGGGTAATAATATTGGTGTGATAATTTATAGTTTTAATTTGAACATTTTACCTAAAATGTCATATGGTATGCTTGAGTGTGATATTGTTGTGTTACAGAATTACATGCTTATGATTTTGTAATGAAAGATTTTGCATTAGAAAAGGGGTGTGATTTGTGCCAGACCCTGTATATACCATGCAAAAAACAATCATCAGAGAGCAGAATGGCTATGCTAATGTTAGACGAAGTACACTGTAAAACAAAGAAGTGTTACCAGAGATAAACAGGGACATTTTACAATGATAAAAGGGTCAATCTATCAGGGAGACATAATGATTTAAAACCTATATGCATCAAATATTTAATAATATTAACTTAATGATAAAAGAACAACAGTAGGCCACTTCTAAAAATATTTACAGATATTAATAGTAAACATTAACTTCAACAATTATTGTGCACTAATATGGACCAGGAGCTGTGACAGACTTTGAGGACCCAAAGGGATAGACAGCTACTCTTGAGAGGGGACATAGGCATTTTAAAAATTACGAATTTGCTAATGTAATATGATAAGGATTCTTGCAGAATATTTGAAGAAATTATTTCAATGCAAAGGACAATAATGAAAACAAAACTAATTCACTCTATTAATAAAGTGTTAAAAATGTTTTTATACCATTATTTCATTTGATCATCACAACTACTTGCTAGTATACAGCTGGGGAACTTAAAGTTCAGGAGAGTCAAGTAAAAAACTGATATGTAAATATGTTTACAATTATCAAAGGAAAAAAATTTCCTAAATACTATGTGTTTTATGTGATCCCATTAAAAATTAAATAGAATATACACAGGAAGAATAGGTTTTGGAAGCATATAAACAATGGTGTTAAAAGTAGTTATTTTGGAATAAACAGGATTGTGAGCTTTTTTCTTTTTTTTAATTTCATTCCTTTTCCTTGTATAACTTTTCTGATTATTCTCTAATCAATATGCATTGCACTGGACATGTTAAATTGATAAAGCAATGAAGTTGGACCCCTACCTCACACCATAAACAAAATTTAACTGAAAATAGATCATAGACCAAAATGTAAGAGTGAAAATTATATCACTCTTAGAAGACTTAAGAGTACATTTTTATGAGCTGGGCTGGGAAAAGCCTTTTTTTCGTGTAATACCAAACACAACAAAATAAAAAAAAATAGATATATTGAACTTCATCAAAATTAAAACATTATAGTGTAAATGATAAAAGTAAGAAAGCAAAAGACAACTCACACAATGGAAGAAAATAGTAGCAAATCATATACTTGATGGGAATTTATAGCTCAGCTATATACAGACCTCTACAACTCAATAAAACAGCAAATAAGCCCATTAAATAATGGGCAGAGGGCTAGACATTTCTCCCAGGAAGCTATTACTAAGCAGTAAGCACATGAAAAAAATCAATTTATTAACCATTAGTGAAATGCAAATCAAAAACCACGATGACATACCACTTCACACCCACTAGAACAGGGGTCGCCAACCTCCTGGCCGAGGACCGGTACAGGCCTGGGCCTGTTAGGCACAGAGCCACACATCAGGTGAGCTGGAATGTAATACGCTTGAATCATCCCCAAACTAGAATAATTAGACTAAAAAGGGTAGACAATAATAAGTGTCGACAAAAATGTGAAGACATTGGTATTCTTATACATGGTTGGTGAATGCAAAATGGCACAACTGCTTTGGAAAACAGTTTGACAGTTCCTCAAGATGTTAAACATAGATTTATAGAATCCAGCAGTTATACTCTAAGGTATTTACCCATGAGAAATGAAAACACACTTCCACATAAAAACTTCTACATGAATGTTCATAGATGCATTATATTATTCATAATAGCCAAAAATGTAAACAACCCAAATGTTCATTACCTGATGAATGAATAAATAAAATGTAGTATATTTGTGTAATAGGAAGTTATTTGGCAATAAAAAAAATCAAGTACTGATATATGCTACTATGTGAATAAACCTTTTAAAATTATGCTAAGTGAAAGAAGCCAGTCACAAAAGATTACATATTATATACTTCCAGTTTTGTAAAATATCTAGAATAGGCAAATCTATAGGGAGAGCAAGCAGACTTTTGGTTGCCTAGAGATGGGGATGGAGTAAGTTGGGGACATTGAGGGTGACTGCTGATGGATATGTGGTTCTTTTAGGGGAGACAAAGATGTTTTCAAGCTAGATTATGGTGATTGTTGCACAATCCTATGAATATACTAAAAAACATTGAATTTGACACTGGAAGTGGGTGAATTATATGGTGTGAGGATTATTTCTTAGTAAACCTGTTAAATGTAACACAGATACATTTCTTTTAAACATTCCAACAAATGTAGTTGCTGTTTCCTAATTAGTTGCTATTATTTTCAATGAATTTTTGAAGAGAGGGAACTGAGGCTCTAAGAGGGGCAGTGGCTTGCCCACAGCCACATTGATGGAGCTGGAACGTGGACGCTAGTTCCCCTGAATCCGAATCTTTCCACTCACCATGCTGCCGGTCACGCCACACCTGCTGCCACTCAAGTCCAGCCTGTTCCTTACACTTGCCTGAGTGAGGGACCTGGATGGGCACCGCAAATCTATAAAGTTCGACACAGAATTGTTTGACATTATTTGCATGCAACACCATAAAACTGAATTTGTTTAAATTTTTTTGAGCCAGTTAAAAGGATTCCACTGGAGTGGAAGAAAACAATTAATTTTATCATGATATGATGTTACATGGACCACCTAACTGGAAATGAAGGATTAAAAAAAATCTTGTATAAAACTAATACTGTTTAAACCTCCTTTACTTCTAGAGACATATTTACTATGCTAAAATTCTGAAATCAAAGACAAATTTAAAAGTGAATGAAAACACTAACAGTTTTTTAAATCCTTGGTTGCTCATATATAACCAGACATTTTTACTTTTAGATAAGGTAAATTTTTGTACATTTCAATCAATGTAGATCAAGAATAAATAAGCAATTTTGATAATTTAGGCTGTGAGGAAGTGCCTAAGAAATGGGGAAGGGTTAATACACTTAATAATCAGAGTAACATTTTTTGGAGAGGGCACGTGGGGCTCCTGCTTTCCTCTGCAGCTCTCTCTACCAAGCACTGCTTTCTGAATGCTGAAACACAACCCTTCTTGGAATGTAAAATGAAACCATTAGTTCTCTCTGACCCTATTCCAGGATAATTTGACTAGAAATTAATAACTGTCAACTGGAGATATTTTGCTGGCGCAAAGGCAGAATGATGCGTGAGTCCTCTTTCAGGTACTTGCACAGCACACCGCACTTACAGCCGGAAGATTAAGTTACTGACTGGAGTGGGGAAAAGGATTTTAATTTGCAAAACAATTATTGCTTTTTCTGAGGTCATGAATTTGGTTTTTCGGATGTTTTAGATGGTTTAAAGTGCTGCCTCACTCAATTGCTGAGTAACAAGCACAGTTAATGACATGGTTTTAGTGACTTTGTAATAAAGTGTTCAGTGTTTTACATTTGAACTGAGTTTTTTTCACACAGAACATTTTCAACAAAATTATGGCATGTCTTACATATAAAACTAAAATACAAACAAACCAAAAAACAAATCAATGACACAGAATATTTACCTAATGCTAAATGAACTAGTATGTTCTTGAAGAAAAAAAATAGACCCTGTAAAATAAAATTAAAATTGTATTTAACTATGCTTTTTCTCCTCTTAGATAATTTCTTTTCATCCTACCACTGGCCAAAGATATTCTTTATACACATTCTTTGGTGCTGTAAATTTATAGACGCAATTGTTTTTTCTTATTTTTAAATGCTTATCCAAGGATATATTCATTGGTTTTAGAGAGTGAGAAAGGGAGGGAGGGAGGAAAGAAGGTGGGTGGGGGAGAGAGAAAGAGGGAGGGAGGGAGGGATGGAGAGAGAGCGAGAGCGAGAGTGGGGGGAGAGAGAGAGAGAGAGAGAGAGAGAGAGAGAGAGAGAGAGAGAGAGAGAGATGCTTCCCATATGTGCCCCAACTGGGGATTGAACCCAAAACTTGGGTATATGCCCTGACAGGGAATTGAACCCAAATCCTGTTGGTGCATGGGACAATACTCCAACCATCTGAGCCACCTGTTCAAGGCAGGGACAATAGCTGTGCATTTCTGAAAGCTTTGTAGACATTGTTAGAGGGAAAGTGCTTTCTTTTCGTTTTTTAATCCTACCAAACTCTCATTTGTTGTGGGCAGTTTTTGTGATCGATACTCCCTGTAGATGACTTCACTCTCTCCCAACACTTTGTGGTGCTATTGTAACATTATATGAGAAGCATGAGGCTCACAGAGGTCTGGTAAACTGCCAAAGGTCATAGAGCGAGTAATGGAAAGCAGAGGTGGTGCAGGCCTGGTTCCTAAATGCACTGCACACTGTTCTACCACCTGTGGCACAGTGGGTTGCCCATTTCCAACTGCCCTATCCAAATTGTCATGACGATAAAGAAGTCTGAGATCCTTCCGCCAGAGTCTCATGGTCCAAGAAGATGAAGATAAATCTGGGCTCTCGAGGCAGCTTGGTTTGTGTCTTTAGCAAGAGTTTAAAAAGACAGGTTGAAAATGTGCATGTGGCACAGCAGTGCCCTGAAATTCTTTTGGATGGCGTTAATGATACCTGAACTCTCTGGGGTCTCGCAAACGGAGGCTGCCAATCTGGGAGCTAAGCAACTACCTTGGAACGTAGGAGAAGATTGTGGTTATGCTTTATTTTTCATTTCTGAATCTTCCACTCCAATTGCCCTTCAGCCAGTGGAGAAATTTGGGTGGGCTATAGGTTAAGGTGGAAAAAATTTGGGCATGGAAGCAAGCCCTAGCTGCATTTGGATCTCATCTCTGCTGTTAGTACAGCAAAATTAGGTATGTTAATTAACATGAGCCACTTTCCTCATTTCTAAGATGTGAATAGCAAAACCTTTCTGACTTGTCATGGGGGTTAAATTAGGCTATATAAAAGACTAGATAGTAGGTACTCAACAAATAGTAGTAGGCTTCCTACTTCCCAGAAATCCAGTGAATATGGATGGTCAAGGAAAGCCTGCTTGGGTAGATTTTTAAAAAAGATTTCATTTATTTTTAGAGAGAAAGGGAGAAAGAGAGGGAGAGAAACATTGATGTATGAGAGAGACATCGATGTGTTGCCTCTCACATGCCCCCATCTGGGGACATGGCCAGCAACCCAGGCATGTGTCTTGACCTGGAATCAAACGGGCTACCTTTTGGTTTGCGGGATGATGCCCAACTCACTGAGCTACACCAGTCAGGGCTTGGGTAAATTTTGTACTTGATTCTGTGAGACTTCTAAGCCTGCAACCTGGGACTGTAGCTACTAAGGCATGCCAACTCTGTAATATTTTATAATTAACCAAGCATTTTCAACCCTGACTTGCTATTTCATTTAATTCATATAAAATCCTCATGGTAGGGGCATGACTGGTACTCATCTGTCCACTGTTTAAACTCTATTTAATACAGATGAGGGGCCTGATGCTCTGAGAGGTCACATAATTTAGTCAAAGTCATGGAACTGTCAGGTAGAGACTTCAGGATAACAGCTAGGTCTTCTGTCTTCATTACTGTCTTCATTAGGGGTCTCTCCTGAGAGGTGGGGACATGTCATGCCGCAAAGTTCATGGCATTCAGATGAACCTGAACCTATAATTCCTATTTCTCTCATTCCCCCATGAAAGGTGTATCTTAAGTAGAAAAGCATGCCTTGAAATGGACGATGCAGAATACATTTTAGTGATATTTTTGTAAGCTTGACAATTTATGCTGATTGATTTTTTTGTTTCACCAAGACAAATGTCATTTTTTATATTTTCAATTTCCATTTACATTTCCTTTAAGGTTTTATACCAGTCTAGTCACTTAATGAATTAAATTAGCATTTATTTCACTTCAGAAAGGTGAGAGAATTTCCTATTATAAATAATTTAACTGAAAAATTGTATAAATCAAATTCTTGGTATTTCATTTTAATGGCATTGGCCATGAAAAGTAAACAGCAACCTAACTTGATTTTTTTCCCCACATTTTGTCAGGGAAAACTCTTTAAGGTAATGACAGTTGTTTTTTTTTGTTTTTTTTTTGTTTTTTTAAGTGAAATTGTATTGAGAGAATTGGTCAGGTGAGCAATTATAGTTTTCTGATTTTATTATACACACCACAAATGACTTCTTTTGAGATGTGTGGCAGTGTGCATTGCTACCTTATGAGAAAATAGGAAGAGGATAATGTGAACTGATAAGGAACATTAAAAAAAAGGGGGCTCAAATGAAGGTGTAGGTTAGTCATATACATTGTATCTTCACTATTTCCCGCTCAGGAAATCAGGTCTGGTAATGAACTTTGATTGTTCCATTCAATATTAGCTAGTAGCCATAAGGAATCAAATTACTCTATAACCTCATTAATACTAAATAGCTCTCTTTCTAACTTTTGGTTTCCTAAATGACTATCCATTCACATCTTGGTTAAGGACTTTCCCTAGTGCCCTTAGTAATTAATGGACGGTAGCATTCTTCAACATCTCTTAAAAAGCCAAAGATCATTTACTGTATTTGGAAAAATCCAGTAGATGTCTGACAAGACATGAGAGTTCCTTGCATCTGTCAATCTCTATTCGGTCATCAACATATAGCATGTCAGTTAGCTGGTCTCTGTAGGACGAAGTAAGCCTTGTTAATCTCTATAAAAGCCAGAAATCGCTGTTCCATCACTTCAACTTAATGGCTGATTTTTATGCTCGAAGAACAGTGCATATACATTTAAAGTAGCAAGATCTCTGCAGATTCAACAGAATGCTAAGTGAAACAGAGATGCTTTCGTTGCACAATATAATGAAACAGAAACATGAGAAACATAAAAATTTTAAAAACATGAGCTTAAATGTCAGACTGCAAAACAACAACTCAACTCTTTTACTATGTCTGATGGGAAAATGTTAAAACAAAATGCTGGACTTATCTTGCAGAAACCCAGAGTCAGATATACTCATTACTTACTTGTTTCTGCGTATTATTGAAATAAACTTCAAAACTACAACAAAGAATGTGTATATTCCCATGATATACCTCAGTTCATGATTTAACACTGGCAAAAAAAGTAGCGTACCTACAACAGTAGCCCTGAATTTTATTTTCATTCATAATCAGTAATAAAAATGGTATTACATATCTATTCAAATAATGATACTAATGTGAACTAGAGACAAAATAGGTGCAGGAAAAACAGGTGGAGCTAGTTTCTATATGATCACAATTCAATGTCAATGCAATTTTAAAAGAAAATAAAAAATCTTATCACTGTGGCTTCTGGATCAGGTATGAATTTGGTCAAACAAGTTTGATTAAAATGTAGCTTTTACGGCTATAGACAATTATGAGCTCTCAGCTAAAGGAAATGCAAAGTTGGGAGTGCCATCACTTCGACACTCTTCTCTAGCATAAAATACCACATAGGATGGCCTTTCTCAAACTACAGATTCCTCCCTTTTTTTAAATTGTCATAAGGCTGTTTTTGTCACTCTCAAATTTGAGTAACTCCCTGTATTAGTTTCCTAGGGCTATCTTAACAAATTGCCACGAGCTGGGCAGTTCAAGGTAACAGAGATTTGTTTTCTTATAGTTCTGGAAGCTGGAAGTCTGAAATAAAGGAGTAGGCAGGGTTTGTCCCTAGGTGCTCTCTAAGCAACGACAATGACAATCCCTTGCAGTCCTCTCCCGGCTCCCGGCGGCTGATGGCCGTGCTTGGTGTTCCTCGGTTTGGAGCTGTGAAACTCCAGGCTCTGGCTCCACGTGACCTTCTCATCTGTATCTCAAATATCCCTCTTTCCTTCTTCTCTCTCTCTCTCTTATAAGGATTTCCATCATTGGATTAAGGATATAGGATGACCTTATCTTGAGACCCTTAACGTAATTAAGTCTACAAGATCCTTTCTTTCCAGATAAGGTCACAGTCCCAGGCACTGGGAGCTAATTCTTGGACTATCTTTCTGAGAGTCATTGCTTAACTCGCTACAGCCCTTAATGCCCTAGTTCCACACATTAGTTCAAATCTAACCTAAGTTTCACAAGATAGCAGAGAAATAAGGAAATCAATGACAGTGAAGTGAATTCTTTATAAAGTTAAATGAATTAAATGTAGGGAATGGTCTTTTGTTCTGAGATTATTCCATCCTAGTCTCTACTTGTTGAAAAGTGATGGTGATAATACATAACAATGGTTTAAAAATATATTTTCTTTTTTAGCATATTTTGGTAAAGACTATACTAATGTCATAAAGCTCCTAAACTGATTTCTGAATTAGGACTATTACCAGTAGCCAAAATCCCAACTGCATCTGAGAATATAGGTGCTAGAAACTCTAGTTTTTGAGTGCTTATTTTGTGCTTATTATTATATATAAGACATTAAACTCCTTTGTTGGCATAAAGCTCACATTGTAGAGACATATTTTTGGGGACTTTAACCAAAATCTTTCTCATCCGATATATGCAATTCATTTTCAAGGAAGGGTCCCAATTGGCCCAGCCTGGATTATGAGCCCTGCCCACCTTGAGCCAATCACTGTGACTGTGAGTGAGGTCCTATGATTGGCTCAGCTTGGGTCACATGCTCACCACCGAGATCCATGTGATAGGCCTATTGCTAGTAGGAGGGAAGAGAAACTGTAGACAAAAACAAAAAAAACATTAAAGAGCCTCTGTTACAAGGACACTGAGCGTTGCTGGAGGGCATCACAAATCTGCTTTGCTTTTTTTTTTTTAAGATTTTATTTATTTTTAGAGAGGGAAGGGAGGGAGAAAGAGAGAGAGAGGGAGAGAGAGAGAGAGAGAGAGAGAGAGAGAGAAACAGACATCAATGTGCGGTTGCTAGGGGCCATGGCCTGCAACCCAGGCATGTGCCCTGACTGGGAATTGAACCTGCAACACTTTGGTTCTCAGCCCGAGCTCAATCCACTGAGCTATGCCAGCCAGGGCTTACTGCTTTGCTTTTGTGTGCTACAAATTCACGGGCATTGTCAGGTCTTCACCGATAATCCATGGCCTTTCAGCTATGTTGGTATAGATTTTGTGCATTCACTGGGAACCTGCTGAGATGCTGTGCTTGATGGTGGAGATAGAGAGATAAATAGTACACAGGCTCTTTCCACAAAGAACTTGTGGGCAAGAATGACTTTAAACATTTACTTAAAATACAATGTGGTAAATACCCTTAGCAGGATGAAGTGCCATTTGCAGAGATGGAGGAATAACTAACCTGGAATAGGTTAAGATTCACAAACGAGAAGAGAAGTGTGAAGTGGCCTTCCAGGCATAGATAATAAATGGGATGTAAAAAGGAATGGGCGTTGGAAAGGGCACCACATGTTTGCAGATGGTTGAGGGTGGTTAGGGAAAGGATGCATGGGTGGGGAGTGCAAAATGAGCCTAGCGACGACAGAGCAGAAGCCTGGTATGACTTGGAATGCGTCTTTTAGCAAGCCTCTTCAATGTCTCTCTGCAGCCTCCAGATTCTCCCTTTTTTAATGCTGGAAGTTGTCATCAAGTTGTATTTCTTAAAGTTTCCTTTGGTCATGTCATCTTTTTGCTGAGAAACTGCCATAGATGTCTATGACCTAAAATGTAGAGTCTGATATTATAGCTGTGTTTTAGAGGTAATACAAGTGAGGCACTTGAGAAGGGCCTGGCACATGGTAAGTGTTGGGGGCCGCCCTGCCTGGTCTCAGGAAGCTGTAAGCCCCCATGACTTAGGCTGAGTGAAAGACTTCTGGACCAGGAGCCACTAAGGAGACAAAACTTATTTCCCTGGCATGATCGGCCGTCAATGACGGCTAACAATTCTTTAAGAAAGAGAATGAACCTAAGACAGATGCGTTCACTAAGGAATGACAGAAAACAGACTCAAGGGGCTGTGGAAAATGAAAGGGTGATCAGACATCAACCCCTGCCCCCTTTGGCTTTGTCAAAGCCTGAGTCTTTGCTCTTGGATGTGAGAAATCTAAGTCTCCTGGCTGCCTTTGTCTTCTGAGACCTGTAGGGGTGAAATAGCCCAGACCAGAAATGGCGGACCCCTGGGGTAATCAGGCCTGGGACATAAAATATGCAAGATCTTGTGAGATCTATTTGCTGGAGGATGTTATTATCTTGGAATTTAAAAACACAGGCAGACAACTTTTGGAACCTGTACCTCTTTCATATGTTAAAAACCCCAAACCTTCCCCGGATTCTCAGCAGGAGTCCTGCCCCCACCTTTGTAAATTGTTTACATCTTTTGATCTTTTCTGCCAGACTGTGAATCCACAAACTAAGTCTGTTTTCTCAATAAAAATCTGTTTGGGTATGGACACAAGGCGCTCCCCACGTGAGGAGTGGCCATTCCGTCCCAATTCCCCCACAGGACCTGGTTGTCTCTGTGTATGTTTTTAGCATGTTTCGTTGAACATCTGCAGCCGAGATAGATACTCAGGCCGGTATCCTCTACAGGTAAGTGCCCATTCACATTAATTACTCTTGTTATTATCGTTAGCCTGGCATCCCTGTACTCTCTAGGGTTTGGTTCCAATTTTCTCTCTCATCATTTTCCACTCTTTTCAGAGCAGGCTACTCACTGCTCCCCAAATATGTCTTGTTTCTTTCCACCTTTGTTAACCTGCTATATTATCTTCAGATAGAACAATAGGACATCTTCAGATTAACCAATAGAACAATACCCATACTTTAAAATCCCACTCAAAGGTCACTCCCATTTCTCTTAGTCAGACATTATTTCTCTTTTCTTCTCATGGCATTTTGCTTGAACTTCTTTGACAACTTTGAACATGGAGTCTTATATAAGAGTTATTTATGCAGATGGCTTTCTATGTAATTTTCTATATCAGCTTGACTCTAATTGGTGCATTTTTTAAAATCTGTTTTCTCTTCCACCAAGGAGTTATTACTGGATATTTTTGATGTGGGTCTTCTTGCTGCCTTTCTTTATTGTGAAAGCTGACTATAAGTAGGATTCTCTATAAAAGTCATAAAAACATAAGTTCTATTTTTTTAAATTTAAAAGATGTATGGCTATTGACTATTTTTTTCCTGAAATCTTTAACCAATAGAACAAGATAAGAAAATGGAACATGGAACAAGGAGCATGGGCAAGGAGGCAGCAAAATTTTAATTATTTGCAGAAAATATGATTATCTACTTGGAAGCCGAGTCAGCCTAGTCTTTTGTGAGAATAAGCTGAAAAGCTGTTGGGATTATTTAGAGTTTGGTTAAGGTAGACATGGACAGACACTATTTGAAAATATGTGTGCGTATATGGAGTGGTGGCAGTGCGACCTAATAGCACTAGCAACAGAAATAGAACATGCTTGAGAATAAATTTACTGAGAAATGCTCAGGACTGTGTGAAGAAATAAAACCAAGCATTATTGAATAACATGGAAGAAAACTTAAATAAATGGAAAATATATCAGGTTTTTTAGGACTTCTTAATATTGTGAAACAAGCTAATCTATCAATTTAAGACAAGCTCAAATAAAATTTCAGTGGTCTTTTGTTATCTATTTATCATTAGACCTTGAAAATAGTTCTAAAATTCAGCCAGCAGACTAGGACTTTTGAAAAAGGCAGTTTGGGGAGGAAATAGTCCTACTTACTATTAAAATATATTACAGAGCTATATTTTAAATAATATAGAAAAGGTGCAGAAGTAGGGATATATATCAATATTTTAGAGGGATAAGTCCAGAAATATTATAGACCTAAAAATGTAAAAGCATTTAATATAATGACTGTGAGCTAAGAAAAGGTGGATTATTTCATAAATGGCATTAGGATGACTGGCAAACTTTGGAAAAAACGAGGTTAGATCTCCAAACAACATACGGTCAGCTACTTCTAAATATTAGTAGCTTAAAATGCCAACTATTTTATCATCTCTCACAGTTTATGCGGGTCAGAAATTTCGGAAGGAGCAGATGAGTGGGTCTGGCTCGGGTTCTCTCATGCAGCTGTGGTCCACAGTGGTGGTTGGATCTGGTACAGCAGGCTGTCAGCGTGGCTGGGCTTGGGCAGAGCCTCTCCAGTCCCAGAGTCTCTCCATGGGACTTCTTCTCACAGGCTCATTTGAACATCCTCACCACATAAAAGCCACAGGGACTAAAATGGCTTACAATTGCTTTTTTGCATAAGGAATTATTTATTGACCCAAAAGTTTACACATCAGCATATTCTACAGGTTTTATCACATCATTGAAGTTAAACTGGCATTTTAAGAGATTTTAGAATTTGATATTGCTATAGTTGCCAGCAACATAGATTTTTGTGTGCCCTGTGGAGCATACTTTAATCTTAAGTGTCTACATGTAATGCTTATCACTGCCCACCACTGTTCAAACCAAGCCAATACATATGTCAGTGACGGAAGGAGATTTATTTTTCATGTCTCTGTTTATTAAGACTAATAACGGTTACATTGGCATTCTTAAAAATATTTTGTCTTAGGTTAAAAAGGTGGACATGAATGCTTTCTTGAGTATAAAAGTATATAGCTTATCAGTCTAACACCAAAATATTTTCCAAATAATTATTTTAAAATAAATGAATTTTTCTTTTAATTAACTGTGGAGTAAACTAAAAAATGCTTAGAAGTCTCTAGGTGTAAAGGCATTTCTATTTCCAGTTTCCCAGAGCTGTAAAAGTTATTTGGCTTTGTTCAGACAGCTAACATGTTGTCTGAAGTCTTCAAGAGCAAGCATTCCAGCAAGCAAGACAGAGGTCGAATTGCCCTTTGTGGCTGAGCTACGGAAGTCACTCACTATCACTACTGCTATAGTTTATTGGGTAACTCTGAAAGACAAGCCCATCCAGACTCAAGGGCTAAGGTCATTGGACCCACTTTCCTGATGGGAAGATTGTCAATGTCATTGTAGAAGGGCACGTGGGATGGGAGAGGTTGCTCCAGCCACCTTTGGGAAATGCAGTCTGCCAACATATTTCCCATGTTTCTGATTGAGACCTTACGGAATAATCTGAGGGACAGTCTCCCTGTCTCTCTACTTGGATAGCCATCATCATAGATCTGTGATATTCAAACTTTACCATGTGTCAGAGTCACCTGCAGTGCTTCTTCAAACACACTTTTCTGGATCCCACCCCAGGATTTCTGATCCATTATGTGTGGGGTGAGGTAGGAGGATGAGAATTTGAATTTCTTGTAAATTCCAAGGTGATGCTGATGTGACTGGTCTGAGGACTACATTTGAGAGCCATTGTTCCGGATCATAGTATTTGTTCCTCTGTGCTTACTGCTATCTCTCAGGTGGATACTAGGGGCCAAGGAGAAAGCAGTTCTTTCCCAAGTATTGAATCACTTTTAGAGTTGTTCCCATCCACATTCATGGTTGGTCTAAGGAAGTTAGAGGGTTAATGAAAATAAGAAGGATTTGCAGGCTTTGCAAATCTCAGTTGGCTAGCCTGCACCCTCTCATTTGGAGTGTTAAGGATAGTCGAGTTTTTGGTCAGAGAGAACACCACAGAAGATAATTTTTTTGCTTTCTGACCACTTCAAAAAATATTCTGCCTCAGTGCCAGTGGTAAAGCTTTTCCTTCCACCTTCCATCAAAGAGCTGCTGATAACCTAAGTTGTAGCCATACAACTTTCCATACAGTGATGGGCAACACACCCTCTCAGGGCCCTGTATGACAACGGTTCTCTATTGCCCAAAGCTCCTCACCAAGTCAGTGTAGTGAGCTGAGAAGCAACTTAGAAGAGGCAATCTGTTATTTCATCAAGTTGAAATATTCTTTATAATTTCCTGTTACAGCTTAAAACTTTCAAGTATAATTAATACATATGGCACAATCTCAGTTTAGCTTCAAAGTCAATACATTAGGCCACATCATGCAAAACAGTCTCCTGAATTTGCTGCTGATGTTGTGGAGGTTTAGCACCCAGAGGACATCCGGAGGTTTGTTTTTCCTGGTTTTTCAATCCAAGGCTAACAACTGTGAATTTTGCAGAAACCTAGATATTCTGCTGGCAAAGATTATTCACAGTTGACTTAAATGCTCAAACCAAATAATGCTGGCAGAGTGGAGCATCTTTTCCCATCACTGTTCAAGGACAACTTCAAATATTGCATTCTGATCCTTGTTCATATTTATCTAGAATCATAGTCCTGTCTAGTTGGATATCCTGTCTAGATAAAAAGTTATTCAACTTAAGAGAAAGATAATGATTTCTAACTTTAAATTATAGACCTATTAACCTAATAGAAATTTATCTACCTATTTGTCTGTCTGCCTGTCTATATATCTATCTACCTTTCACCTTTCTCAGTCTGTTCAGTAATATGAACTCAGTAGAATATAGGTCCAAAATAATTTTAATTTTTCTCCAGTAAATGTCTTCAAACATGTTCAGTAGAACTGTCCCTTTTCATCCTCACCTATAATTGGACAGATCCTGTTGCTTTTCTAGTCCCTTCTAGGTATACAAGTTCAGTTTAAGAGTTATATGTCACATCCAGCTCAAAGCACTACATATCCTCTGACTTGCCCTTGACCAGAAAGCGAGCACTGCTAAGAGAGAGTAACCTATGCTTTGTCTTTCCCTCTTTTTAATTTATTATTATTATTTATTTTTATCCTTATGAAAGAACATGCTTAATGATTTTAAAGAGAGGGGAATAGAAGAAGAGAGATAGGGAGAAAAGACTGATGTGAGAAACATCAGTCTATTGCTTCTCCCACATGTGCCTTGACCGGGGACAGAATCTACGACTTTTGGTTTATAGAATGATACTCCAGCCAAATGAGCGTCACACTGGCCAGGGCTATGGCTATCTTTCCCTATTTTTTGAGCTATTGTGTATCCTTTGGAATGTTGAGGTCTGGTAAGAAAGATGGAGGAAAGGGAAATTAAACAGCACTACTTAATAGCACTGCTGTGGTCCTCTCTTTCTAGTTGATGGTTTCTGTATAACAAGCATCCAGAGTCTGGCTTCCCTGTACAATGCATTAGATGTTCTTCATGGGTCCCATGGGAGAGTCTACATCCACTGTGTCATCCCTGACATGGGAAATGGGCTCTTGCAAGACCTCCTCCAAATCCCATCAGGCCTAGACACAAGTGTTGCAGTGTAGATCCTACCAGTGCTGGCACTCCCGTGTCCATCAGACACCACTTTTATCTTCTGTTATCTTCTGTTATGTTCCCTCTCATCCTTTAATTCTTGCCACTTTAGAAAAAGGTGCACACTAGCCCACTGACACCTCTCTCCCATCTCACTCTGATTCCCTCCCTTCTGTTTACCTAGGTACAAGGTAAGTGGATATCAAATCGGGAGGTTAGATGCCAGTCTATTTTCCTTGCAAGCACTTCCAATCCCTACCTGTGGGCTTTACCACTATTACATGCAAAGCCTTCTTCTGATAACAAATAGTTTGTATCCCCTTCTTTTTATCATTAAATGAAATTCAGAGATAACATGATATTTAGATAATATAAAAGCATATTAATTTTAAAAAGAACATAATTATAAAAGAACAATATAATGTCCTAACTACAAAATATAAAATAATATAATTTGTAATAAAATATCATGTAATACACATTAATGTGTAAGTGCTCCGACATAATAGTACTAGAAAACATAATGAAGTAGTCAGATGCTGGCAGCTCCTTATGATGAAAATTTGTATTTAAGATAAAAAAAAAAGAAACAGAAGCCATTCTCTACAAAGGAAAGAAAATTAACGGGCAGATCAATATGTGGACCCCAACTGAAACTAGTTTAATAATAAGTAATAACCTGCCATATGTAAATAATAAGAAAAAAGGGAAAGAACCTTAAGGTAGTGATGATACCCTGGTAAATTACAAACTGTCAAAATGGAAAAAATGAAGAATTAACAAATGAACTAGTCATATAAGTGTAATATAAAAATAATTTGTATCTTAAGACATAGGTTGAGTCAGTAATAAAATAACAGAAAACATATTTCTCATCTTGAAATGCCACCACATGTCCAAGCACGTATCCAGTAGTGAATGTTCCGGCAGGACGGGCTGCTAGTATGATGGTGTGAAACAAGTCGTCCTTGGTGGGACTCTCCCCTGCAGTGGGGATGTCTGGCACCCTTGGCTTCTTCCCACCAACGCCTGAAGTGCCTGCCCCACAGACATGGTGAGCACAACCAAAAAAAAGAAAACCTGTAAAATTTCAGAATGCTTCTTAAAGGGTGGTTCCTTCCTTGTGGGAAACATGTCTTTAAATCTTTTTTTTTAATGTAAATTAAGTATCTCATTGGTACATTTCGGTAAGAACTGCTTTTGCTGAATTGAGCTTTAGCACGATCCAGTCATTGGTCTACCCAGAAACTCAACACTGCATTGTCTGCAAATGTGGAACTGAGGATGCTGTTTACATCACACAGGGTCTTCTGTGCAGACTAATGGGATATATTTGTTTTTTATTCAATGCGAGGACACTTCAACTTTTTCTGAGTACCACTCACTTTGAGTCGTGCATCTACTTATGTGACTCAAACTTCTGACCTGTGTCCAGCAAGTTGACAGGATGTCATAGAATGCCTTGTATGTACTAACTTCATTCTTGATTTTTATCTTATTTTCTATTTTCTTTCCTGTTTTGCTTTTATCACCTCTGTGTTGAGAAGCCAGAGTTGGTGTATGGAATTAAGAATATGCATATTGCCTCAATTAGTTGGAGTGTCATTCCATAGATCAAAATGTTTCGGGTTTGATTCCCAGTCAGGGTACATGCTTAGGTTGTAGGTTTGGTTCCTGGTCAGGGTGCATGCAAGAGACAACAGATTGGTGTTTCTCTCTCACATCAATGTTTCTTTCCCTCTCTTTCTTCCTCCCTTCCCCTTTCTCTAAAATCAATTAGCATGTCCTCAGGTGAGAATAAAAAAGAATGCATGTTATGACTTGCTGAATGCGGAGGCACAAACTACCCATTGGGGTGGCCGGTAGCTCCTTCGGCATTGAACCTCCACTTTGGGGAACTAAAACACACAGGGTTGTTTTGATTGAAGGTTCAGTTCAATATACAGCACGAAAAAGGAAGTAGAGTTGCAAGATGTTGTTACGTACAGATTCCAGAATCAAGGTGGTGTGCCTGAGGGATGGGGAAGGACACACTTCCATCCAGGTCACCAGGGAGCAGGAAAGAGCAGGCAGGGTAGCAAGAACTTGCTGCATATTCCGTGGTGGGGGCAGAGATCAATTACTTTTTGTGGGCTTAACTCCAAGTGGCTATTTTCAAAGGTACCCCAGGAAAAGTAAAGCATGAACTTATGGCCAGCATCCTGAACTCAAATCCTTACCCAATTGTTCAGACTCTGGATGTGAACAGGGTTATCACAATGTAAAATGCTTAGGCAGCAACTCAGAAAAACAAAGTTGTTTTTCTCATTAAAGCTTCATTCATGTAACTGTCTTTAAAATAAATATTTTTTCCCTGTTGGGACAAAATAACTAGACTTCTAGTGTTAAGACTACAGACTGAATATAAGCCATAATTACCCACTCCTTGCACCAAATCCCTAGAACTATATATATATTCATAACAGTGGTTGTAAAGAAAAAAGGTCCCTTTGGTGGACCCCAAACTATGAGGATGAAAAGCCACCAAAAAGCTTGAGACCTGCCGTGGCTGGTGTAGCCCAGTGCCAGGCTGCGAACCAAAGGGTCACCCGTTGGACTCCCAGTCAGGGCACATGCCTGTGTTGCTGGCCAGGTCCCCAGCAGGGGGCACACAGGAGACAACCACATATTGATGTTTCTCTCCCTTTCTTTCTCTCACTGTTTCTCTAAAAATAAATAAATAAAATCTTAAAAAAACAAAGCAAAACAACTTGAGACCTTTGCAGGTGATGTCTACCCAGGAAAGCACCCCGGGGTGTGGGGCTTAGTGGTAGTGGGCATGGTGCTATGGAGAGGCCGGCTGGTCAGACCGATCTTTCAATATCATCTTATATTCCATACCAGTTTGCTACAAATTGAACTTTAATGAAAGTAAAATATTATCTTTGCTTGAAATTTGGTGTCAGAGCAGCAGGACCCCACGGTTCCCCAACAGAGAGTTGTGAGGAGAGATTACTTTTCAGATGTAGCAGTTAGCTCTGTGTCCTCCGGTAAGAGTGGTTTCTCTGTAGATTTTCATCTCCCTGTTGGCTCCCCTAGATCATGAGCTGCTCAAAGATAGCGGTCAGTGAGCTATATTTCGGTAACAACAAAATTGACTGATAGGATACAGCTTCATACTAATGAGTATTTTGCAATGTATGTATCTTGTAAACCACCTTCAAACATTAAAGTGGGTTATAAACAATCTTAATGTTGTGATTATTAGTCCTATCTCTCCACTAATGTAACTATATATAATGGTCACATTTTAATCATTTTCCTCCCTTCTCTTTTAAAAAAACTTGTTAGCTCACTCAGCACTTCATCATTTGATTCCAATGCTCTATTCTATGTTATTTATTAATACTAGATATAAGTAATTTAGGCTTACTTTAATATTAATAATTTGTACTGAACTTAAGTCAACTTTTCTATATTGGAAGCATTAGTAAGTCCTGATTTAGCAGAATTTCTGTAGAGGAATATACGTCTTCCTAGTGAATAATAATATAATAGTGTGCTATCTGTCATAGGCTAAAATGAAGCAATTGACCAACTGTTGGGAAATACACTCTGACATACTATCTAGTGATCATGCTGAATTACTCTGCTGGCTGTAGGTTGCAGGCAGAATTTTCTGTGAAGTTAATTGGTTTAGGTAAGCAATGAATGTGCAGCCTTAGTCCCATAAGCATCACACCCTCTAACCAAGTGAATTGCTTAAATAATATTTATTACTACTACATATAGTAATCTCTTGTTTATTAAAAGCCAGGTGCCAAGTGCTTTCTGCATAGTGTTCTCTTCAACTGTCTTGGGAACTAGGGAAAAGCCAGTTGAAAGACAAAAGAAATCCAGGAAATAGGAATGGGTAATGGTAGGAAGTATAAATTAACCTTAAATATAGGCAGTGAAATTCATTAGAAAGCTTTTTATCCTGGTTTGGACAAAACAGTTGTGATGGTTTCCTTGTGTAAAAGGTGAATTTTTAAGCATTTGATGTAGTGATGTAGGCAAACTCAACTGGATTGTTTCTTTTCTTCTGTTTATGAGAAGGATGTCATTTCTTCTTGGGATGTGGGAGATCTGTTACCGAATCCCTAAAAAACCAAGAAAATGAATAGTTTCTTGAGTTTCTTGGTCTTGAGGTTTGGTGTTTGACTGTCTGATTGCCTAGTACTTAGTGATGTGCCACCAAAAAAAAAAAAGACCAGAGAAAGAAAGTCTGTTTTTTCTTTTCTTTTCTTTTCTTAGGGGCTAGAGAAATTAAGGCTTGACTTTTCAGAAGACAGGAGAGTTCCTCAGAGAAGGGACCAGAGGCTGACTGCTCCTTTGGGTGGTGGAGACCAGGGTCGTGCCAGGAAGTAGAGTCTGGGAAGTGTCATAACTCCCAAATGATGTCCATATGGATTTCAGGGAGAGTACAGCATGGGTTGTCCTGTGGTGGACCACAGTTGAGATGGACAGTGATGACATGGATGCTCCCTGCAGAGTGGCCCACCTTTGCACATGAATGGGCATGGTGAGCATCTCTACTCTGAGCAAGATCTCTCCTCCTCCTTTAATTCCTCAGGATTCTGTAAGCTGAGGCCTTTCTCCTTAGAGAGGACAGGGAATCATTTAAAATGACTCACTCCATGATGAACTCACCACGGCATGTGGGGGTCCAGAGTTAGATTGATTTGATATAATAAGGAAAGGTGACCTTTCCTTGGCACTTGGAGGATGAGGGGCAACTGATTGTATTAGCATGCACTCCTTACCTCATTCACTCCTGAGAGTTTCTAAAGGAATTAATGTTATTTCTTGTGTTCACATCCTTATTCCTTTTAAACTCCTGTATGTACATACAACAGTGTGAAAAGTCTTTTTATTTTGTGGAAACTCTTTAAAATACAGTCAATTGATTTCAACTTCAGTATATTTAGCCCGACAGTTATACTAATAAATATGTTATATTAATAAAATAGAAATTACTTCTAATTAGTAGAAATTCAAGTTATGATCTGTAACTCATCATGAAAAATGGATCTCATTGCTGATTTGTGAATTTCCAGAGAGCAACTAGTAATTGTTTGACTTAACCATTGTAACGAAGGTACCCAAGTGAATAGAATCAATACATAAATATGCCAAGACTCACATAATTTAACATGTCCTAGAATTGGTATAATCTACTCAAAAGGACTCTAAAATGGGTGACAGATAAACATAACCTCTGATTGAACTGGTGCATGACTCAGAAACTACCAATTTTTCTTATGAATCTATCAAGGAATAATTATCTGAAAAGATGAGAATAGTACCTGAGATTAATGATAGCATCAATAAGCTATTTGAACTCAATAGGCTAAAAATGAACACATGGAACATAGCAATTAAGCACATTTGGCTTAAATAAAGCACCTTTACCTGCCAGGAAAATTACCCACTATGTTTATGTTTCCACTGGGAAATATTTCTTGGGGTTGGGGCAACCAAAGCATTTCGAAAACAATGGGAATAATAACCAACTTAAAAATACTTTGGACAGAAAGAAAGAATGAAGAAAGAGAAAAGCCTTCCTGGCCATGATGAACTTAAATTCTTAGTGAGATAACTGAATGGGTATTACAGAAAAGGTATTTTGTGTACAGAGTGAATGGAGACTATGCATGTGAATACGCATAGAGAATAGTGAAAACCTGGGCGATAAACAGCGTGGGCTTATACAGAACAGACCATTTCAGACACATTCAATTGCATTCTTTTGATCAAATTAGAAAGTGGATAAAAGCAATTCAGTAGATGTAATATATCTAGACTTTATTATTTTCTTTATACCCTATGAAAGCTTACTTAAAATTTTAATTAAAATTGGCTTAGTTATTTACACTGAAATAGCCTGAAATAAACTCATAAATAAAAAAATGGGGAGATGAAATTTAGTAGCAATATAAGGGAGGATGCCCCCCAAGTGGAATTTATTTATAAAAAAAATGTGCATTTATTCTTACATGTTTAAACTCCAGTTACCTTCAAAGTACTCCCTATTTAATGCAGTACACCTATCGAGACTTTTTTCCCACTGCTCCAAATAGTTTTTGAACTTGTCAATTTTGATGCCTTTTTGTGCTTCAGTTGTTTTTTGTTTCACCTCTTCCCCATCATCAAAACATTTCCCTTTGAGGACTTTTCTCATCTGGGATAAAAGTCCCTTGGGGTGAGATTGGGTGAATAGGGTGGGCCCAGGGGTACTGCCATTGTTTTGGCAAAAAACTGCTAAACAGTGTGGTGTGGGCAGGTGCGCTCACAAATCACCCATCATGAAATGGGCAAATGTGTTGAAAGAGTCTTTAAAAAACATTCACTGAAGGAGAATGCAGCTTCTCACAACAATGCCAGCTGGTACATTGGTACAGCTGGGTTCCCAGAACACTCACCTAGCAGAGGAAGCCTGTGCTACAAGGGGCCTGCCCTCTAGAAGATAATTTTGTTTTTTTCTGGGGTTGGGGGGCTTGTATATGAGTTGAGGAAGGGGGTAGAAAGCCCTTGAATAGGCACAGGAGGAACAATTGATCCCTAAAGACTCAGAACTGTTAAAAGAGTAAAGAGGTGAGAAGCTAAAACAGTGTTACAGAGCAGAATAGACTTCTCAGATATTACAATTCAACATTCATTTAGAGGAATCTGGAAAAATTGATAATTTTGCAATATAAGAAATGATACACGTATGTCAATTTATTGATAAGCTAGCAAGAGATTTTCTGGTTTGCCATGCCCTGATAACTTTATTCCTAGAAAACCTTTAGTTATCAAAAGTTGTGCTATAAAAACTGTCACATCAATGAGAAAAAGGGTCTCAGGTTCTAAAGAGTTTGAAAATGGCAATAATAAAATTATATTTCCTCCAGGAAGTTTAATAAATGTTGCCTTAGATCCCATCTAGTTTTTGGTCATTAATAATGGTCTTTGTATTCTTCTTATTATTAACCCTACTGTTAGCACAATGTTCTCATACATTCTTAACATCCTTATTATCTCTACTGTGATGAAGAACACAGCTGTTGCAACAGTTGCTTTGATTTTTTTCTTACGTGATTGTCTTGGCACCCAGACACGATCCTGATATAACTGATAATCTGTGTTTTGCGAAATATGTTTTGCAATGTATCAATCACATAATATCCAATTCAGAACATGAAAGTTCACAGTGTCAAATAAAAGCTGTATGTAGAAGTGAATTGGTTAGTAACACACCCCAAAATGCATCTCATTTGGGGTAACTGGACACAATTTTCAGTAGCTGCCTCTAACTGGTAAGGTGCTATAGTGCTGCGGTATAGTGATATTCTAACACACGCCAGAGTGCCCCGCTCAGAGCCCTCAGCTTTCCTCAGAGTGGTTTATTTATATAAAAGCTTTCAGGGCATCCTAGCAGAAAGACTTATTGAACTTGTCAGGGCAGGGAGATGCGTTTTCCCTCTACTCTTCTTGCTGTAAAATTCCCCACAATTCCCAACATATGCTTATAAAAGTTGCCTCTGCTTTATAAACTGCTAAAGCTTGTAAAACAGGAAATATGGTAATGTACTAGACATATATGCAGTCTTTTCTCTCCAGCAGTACAAAACTCTTTTTAAGGCAAGCATACTGTTACTCTGAATTATGATTGTGTTTTCATCACTCTCTAGAAATGTAATTGAAAAATAACACACTGGGATTGTTTTAGGATGAAGAATTAATATAACCCGTGAAAAGAAAATGTGTAACAGAAATGATATTGTCATTTTTGGAATTTGGGCATTTCTCAACAGTTGGAAGTAGGAACTCTGTTGTTCCTATAGAATTAATCCACATACTAGGCAGAATTTTAGCTGTTTAGGAGTTTTAGCTGTCTTTTGAGAGAAAAAAAGGAAAATTATGTAGATATATCTTTTTGACAAACAAGAGCAAGCATCAAAATTAAAAAGAGAAACATCTAAACACCAACAAAATATTTCATGTCTCGCTAGTTATTGAGATGGCCACTAATTTGAGATTAGGTTCTTATTGGCTCTGGCATTTGTTCTATCATCTATCTATCTATCTATCTATCTATCTCTCTATCTCTCTATCTATATATCTATCATGTATCTATCTACCTACCTGTCACTCAAATCACACGCTTATTAATTTCTAATATGCATGGCCAATCTCCAAGTTCAGAGAGATGGGACACATTATGCAGTATTTACAAAATTTACTTGCCCAAGGAGGCCTTCCTTTTGGAGAAATATCAAGTTTAATGAGTTTTGTTGTATGATAGTTTGGAAAACCCAACTCATTCCGTTTCCAACCAGAGGTTAGAGTGGCCCATGTGGTCATTTCTGACTTAGATGCCTTTGTCTTGTCAAATCAGGCAAGTGCTTTTCTTCCAGTCCAGATGAGGCAGAACTTAGGGTTTCCAGGGAAACCAACTCCTTATGATCTATCTGTATATGGTTACCTCTGAAATAAAAGTAAAAAACTACTAGTTTTCTTGGGCCACAAGATCTTCTGGGCAGGATTCCATCCCTTCCTTTGTGAACACACTCTTCACAATGAAGGTGGTGAATTGTATCTGCCTTAAGAGACACCACTTTTTGAAAGTGTTAAATAGTGTGGACAATTGGAATGAGGCTGTGGAGTGGTGGGCAGGGGTTAGGACTGTATAATGAGAAGTGGAGAAGAGTTTTTGTGCCATAGGAAGACTGTTACTTTGTGTAGGAACGCTAACTGATGTGTCTGTTAGTTGTGCTGAGATGGCCCTCAATACTTAGTCTGAATGGGAGCCATCACTGGAAAGAAAACTACTGTACTTTTTCTCTACTGAGGAATAAATAGAATTTGTGAGTTGTCTACTGGCTGCTTGATAGGGTTTCATTATATAATATAGCCAGAATTTTGTTTTTACTCAGATATGGTGAGGCCGGCAGATCAGGTCATGATTGCTGTTGAAAAGATGGTTTGTTATGTGCCTCGGAGGAAGGGTCCCCATGCCACACGGGCTACCTGAGCAAGCACAGGGCCAGCCAGGAAGCAGCAGGGGCAAGGGGAAAGAGCGGGGAAAACCCTGTCTTGTGATTTTCTATGGACTATGTGCGGCAGCAGGATACACAACCATGTGGGCTTTGGATTGAATAGTTTGAACAATTTGAACAATTTTGTCAGTCTCTTGGCCATTGAGGATGCCCCTAGTTGTTTAGTCCCTGGTCCTGGGGTGATCAGGGCAGAGGAACGTTGCCTCTGGGAGTGTAAAGGTCAGGTAGAGGAGATAGTTCTAGTCTGAGCCCTGGATTAGCATGTGAAAGATTCACTTCCAGGACCCCAGTGAGGCCCCAGATGCCAGAGCTTGAAGAATACAGAAAATAAAGAAATACAGTTAATACAAGACTCTGGAATGCAGAGAGGAGTCTAGGCAGTGAGAAATTTAAGAACCCTTCCCCAGTATCCTCTCCTATACCTCTTAGATTCCAGGGAAGCTCCCGCCACAGAACCTTTGCATTTGCTGTTTCCTCTACCTAAGGACTCTACAAACTCATCTTCATGGCTTCCTCCCATATGTCCTTCATATCTTTACCTAAATAACAGTGTTACATTACATATTTCCCTTACCACTGTACTTCTAATGGCACCCCTCCCAATAGTCCGTCTACCTTAACTGCTTTACTTTTCTTGGTAACAGCGCTCTCCAGCATAGCAATTTTCAGCCTTTCTCATCTTATGGCACACATAAACTAATTACTCAAATTCTGCATGACATCAAACTATATTATATTTTTTGATTATCTAAAAAATAGGTATAATTTTTATTTATTCACACCAGATGGCTATTATTGTGTTGGCTGTTATCATTTTTTTATTTGACAGTCTAAGGGAAAAGAGGTCAGTGCCTCTGACTAAACAATCAGGTATTGCGTGTTTTAAAGATTCCTGTGGCACACTGGTTGAAAATCAGTACTGTAATGTATATTTTCCTAGTTTGTTTTTATTATCTCTCCCTCATAACTAGAATTCAAGCTCTATAAGAGCAGGCGGAGGGAATGCAGGTGGTGGTGGTGGTGGTAATGTTTTGCTTGCTGCTGTATCACCATGATCTTGAATGGTTCCTGCACATGGTAGGTATTTAATAAATATTTTTTGAGTGAATGAATAAGTGAATGAGAAATGATGTTCAACATCCAACTTAGAGATGCTTTCTGTTCTCCTCAAACCTCCAATAACACTGTATTTTACACAAAGCCTTGGGTCACGGAGCTTTGGACAATGAGCCAGAAGTGTCTAACTTGGGATGAAACGGTGCAGAGAGCAGGTGGTAGCGTGAGGAGGAGAAATCACTGATGTAGGCAAGAGCATGAATTCAGAGAAAAATTAAACAATGAGATGTATCCAAAGGCATTTTAGGCAACTCCACCCCACTTCTCAAGGGAAAAAAGAGGAGTTTGGATCTCCCCTAGCATGTGGCATGGGCAATTCAATCATTTATCTGGATATTTTAAAAAAGTGACCTCAGATAACTAGAGGGCTAGGGTATACATGGGTTATAATGACTTTGTAAGACAGTGTTAGGTAAAAGAAATAGACAAAAAAAAAAATAAGAAGCCATCTAGCTTTCTAACATAAGAGTAATTTATGGAGGAGAGGAAGCACACTGAGTTTTGTTGAAGGGTAAGGACTCAAAGCCATTCCTAGGCTCCTTCTCAGTCCTTTCATGATCATGTTTTCGGTGCATTTCCCTGATGCACAGGAAACACAAAACCTCACCCTAAATTTTCATAGTTTGTCAACCCACAGGACAAGGACATGCGCAGGAATGCAGCAGCCCTTAGATAAATTAAAACACCGCTGTTGTTTCTGTTCAGCGAAGTTATTCTCTTTTACACATTTTCAAGATTCCACTTGGCAGATTTTTTTCCCTAGTCAATGCAGTGCTTGCTTTGTTTTGTCACTTAATTTTTCAATCAGGTACTTCCAGCTGATAATAAAAGAAATGAGTAATATCCCAAGAGTATACTCAGGTCTGTGTTTGTATTACCAATTGTAGGAACTACTTGTACATAATAATAGTAGATTGCTTCTTTAAACTGAAGATAATTTATTTGTGGTGTGACAAGTCTACTGTATACCTGTGGAAGTAGAAAACACTAAATTTTATTGTAAAGCTTTCTGATGAGATATATATATATACTGAAACACATTTTAGTATAAGTGAATAAAATATTTTTTTCTGTAAATGATACGGAGAAAATGCTTAAATGTTGAGTAAGCTTTGTAATTTTTATGTTCACGGCTTTGTTAGAGAGATGTTATCTTCCCAGCAGCATCGTGTTATCAAAGATGCAAACCCTAAATCAGCAGCTGTTATACCTTCAGCAAGTTATGAATTTTTCCTGATTTATAGCAATCATTTTTTTCATTTCTTTTCTCAGTCAAGCGGGAAAATTAAGGTTATTTTCATGTAAAAGATACACACATTGTGCCTTAATATTGCACATAATCCACATCTCTTACCTTTTAAATTAAATTGCTATTGAATTGAATGTGATCTGAGGGCTCTTTTTGACTAATGCCAAAAATACTGTTAGTAAATAGAAGGTAGAGACAACACTATTTACATAAAAATAAAGGGAAGCTAACACAGACATAATAACAGGAATCATTTTTATAATTTTCATGATTTGTATTATACTAATATAGTAGAACAAAATGAAAATAAAAGCTAAAGAAATTTGTGGTAGTAGAGGAGAAAAATGCTACAGTTTTATTTTTGTTGGTTCTAGGTGTTCTTTTAAAAAAATCTACCTTTCCTTAAATGGAGCAGAGAAGGTTATCTTTTTTGTGAATTGAGGTAAATAACACGTTTAAGTTGCAATCCACTTCTTAATAAGCTAAGAGTGGCTTGGTAATTTCTCAAATTGTTTGCTCAAATGAAGAAAGCTAACATTTATTAAGTATTTGTAATGCAGTATTTATTGAGATGTTTTCTATACACTACTACTGTAATACTGATAACTCTGCAGAGCTGAGTGCTGTTATGTTCCCATTTTACTGAGGAGGGAATGGGACCCAGTATCTGGCAGAGTGCCCAAGGTCTTAGATGGTGGAGAAGGACTTCAATCCAGGTCATTGGACTCATCAGAAGAAGGAAGCCTCAACAGATGGGACTTTTAACATTATGTAACCTGGACTGCTGATTCCAGGGAAGAATGTCTCTGGAGAATTCAAGCATCCTCTGGTGGCAGCAAACAATTTCAAAACTGTCTTGTTCTTAATTAGGGTAATTTGCTGACACATTTATGGGTTTACACGGTTTATTTTATTGACCTCATACACATGATTGCCGTGGCTCCTATGTGCCAGGCACTGTTCCAAGCACATTATAACTATATGAGATAGATACTATTACCTCATTTTATAACTGAGAAAACCAAGTAATGGCTTAAATAACTTGCACAAGGAAACATTGCTATTAAATGATACAGATTTGACATAAAGAGTTTGGCCTTATAGTCTGTACTCTTAACCATGCCACACTAAAGCTGCCTATCTGTCTCATCAGCTATTGCTTTAACAAGCCACCCCCAAACTAGAGGCTCACAACAGGCAAATATGTTTCTTGCTGACAGGTGTTACTATTAATCATAGTTTGACTGACCTAGGAAGGGCTCAGCTGGATGGCTCTGCTTCCCACTGTAGGTCTGATGGCCTTCGCTCTAGGTTGTGAGCTGGGTTCAGGTCAACTGTGTGTATGGTGTTTGAGGGGCTTAGGCTGGAAAACAGCAGCTCCTTAGGGCATGCTTTTCTCGGGCAGTGAAGCAGAGTGCCACAGGCAAGCCCAAACTACACAAGCATATTCAATGCTTCTCCTCACATCACATATGCTAACAGGTCTTTGGTCAACACAGGGTGAGCCGATGCACAACACAGTAATGCAGGAAGCAAATTCTTCCCCCAGTGGGTCAGAGAGGGCAGTGAATGCTTCTTGAATAGCAAGCCAACTTATCACCCTCTCTGCTGGTTATCTCTCAGATATAGAAGTGGGGGGTGTATTAATTAAGGTTATTTGAGGTACTAAATTATAAGTCCCCAAACTCCCCAAGTCTCAATTGTTTGACATAATGATAGTTTCTTTCTCACATGCATGGCATTTGGGCAGTGTTCCACATGTTCAGTTATGAACTCCACTAGATCCAAATCTCAATTCTGGCTCAGACTTCCTCCGTGTTTTTACAGACCTCTCTGTTCAGCTCACAGTTGCAGAAGAATGGTGGATTGGGCATGCAACCTTGTTACGGACCAAATCTGGAAGTTGTCTTCATTCTGTTGGCTAGAACTCAGTCACATGACCATTTCTAACTCCAAGAAAGACTGGGCAATGAAATAGAGTTGTGACCTCCTAAAGAAGGATAAATGGATTTGGTGAGAGCACCTAGCCAATCTTTGTTATGGATGGCAAAGTTCTTTAGAAAAGCTAAAGGTCTTCAATAAAGCCTGGGTATTGGAGCTTGTGCTCTGTGGTACTGCAATATAGGTAGCCTAAACCAGGAAGGCTTGAATACATTTAGTCTATTTCTGAAACAAAGATAAAATCTTAGTTACAATCATAGTTTTATGATAATGGAACCAATAAAACGCTGTTTTTTTGTGTGACTGGGTGGGCAGGTAGTCATGTGAAAGAATGAAGACATTTCTAGACTCCTACCTATATCATGTCCTGTAAAATGAATTTGGAGTGAGAGAGCCTGGAGATTACAGCAGGATGAAGCAGTCGGTATGTATAAATGGGAAGCTTTGAAGTCCCAAAGCAGAGTACGAGTCGTTTGAGGACAATATTTTGCGATGGCATGATTTCCCCGGAGCCACTACTTAGAACAGACATTTCTCTTTGGTTTTATGAAGGCGTACCGCCTTTCTGCAGGGCATTAGAAAAGTCACATTTTCCCAGTGAATACTGTCTGCTTTTGAGAAACATGACCAGTTAAAACTGTACATCATTACTTAACCTAATAATTTTTCTTTTTGTGTGCTTTTAAGTATAAAATTACTCATATAAGACAAGTGGAAGATAAAAGATTAAATCTATTCTATAGTGCCAAATCAAACTCAATTTGGAGGCAGAACTTAGCTATACTATGAAAACAAGTACTCAGTTAAAGATGTTATTCATGATATGACTCACCAATTACTAATATGATTATAATAACACTGGTTACAATGAGTTCAATTGCATTGCAGCAAAATTACTCTAAAATACAAAATTGATATTTCTTAACTTTTTCAGTTTTGGGGATTTGAAGCATCTAAATCACATCTTGTAGCTGTCAGTTTTCAATCACTACTTATGTCAGCAGTTTTACTGACGAATGAAAGCCAGGTTTTCCTCAGTCCCTTTAAAACACTTAGAATAGTTGTTTCTGAATCTTGATTTTTGACAAGTACTTTGTGTCAAAAACATATTATGTCCTAGCATAAATCACTTCAACCCTTGCATGCATGATTTTTTAAAAGGAGATAAAATGTTAGATTCCTTGAAAGTGAAAAACCCATAAAACAAAACAGTGAAAAAATTATCTGCTATATATCTTCCTCAACATTTTAGTTCCATTTATAGCACTTGCTTTGCACAAGTTCTTCAGCAACTTTAATTGGGAATGTGGATGAGTCATTTTTGTGTTGAAAACATGATAATCACAATGACATCTCTAGTTATAAGAATTTATGCTTTAATTGATTTTGTTATTTTCCTGGGAAATTCTGTATCGTTTACCTTAATGAAAGAAATCTTGCAATGGTGTCAAACTTAACTGGTTTGGGGGGATTGTTGTTTGTTTATTTGGTTTAGGTGGCCTGAGAAATGTTCCTTTGTTTTCTGTCTCTGTCCTCTTTTCAGTAACATTGTTGGTTTGTGGGAAAGAAGTAGCCTGTATTCTGTAGCATTAAAACAGCTGGTGCCTCACTATTCATATTTTTAAGCTGAAATAGCACAGGAATATAATTGTGGGTGGAAAAGAAGGAACTAAATCAGTGTATGAGATATCATTCACTTTCCATCATGAAAAACAAATATAGCTGTTTTCTAACATTCACCATAGGTAAATTGAAAATATATATCACTAACATAGGGAAAAAAAGAGTGTTTGTGACTATGGGATGTACATACTTCAGTAATGTGTCTTATTAAAAGCACAGTAAACTGGCTGCTGGATGGTAAAATTGCAAACAGCTTCTCAAAATACTGAATGAGAGATTCAATGTATAGAAAAAAGTCTTGCACATTTAGAAGCGAACAACATATTGGTGTTTATTAATCTTTGAAACAGGTTATAGTATTGTTCAGCATTTTAAAAACAAACAAAAAATATCAAAGTGAACTTTGTTATGGGAAGAGTTGTTGTCTTTTGTGACAGGAACCTGGATTTCTGACCATAGCAACTGCCTGGGGCCATGGGGGAGCCATCATAGTATTTCATCCTCTCTTTCCACAGTGGATGTAATTCAAGCTGGGGTGGAAGGATCCTGTTTTAAACTACAGCTGGGAGCTGGGAGAAAAGGTATTTCTACAGTCAGTTTGCAACACAAGAGCATGTGGTCAAAATAGAACAAGAACAGAGAAGAGAGAGGAAAGAGTCTTCTTTGTGATTGACATCTTGTGTCTAGGCTCTAAACATCCCAGGAGCTGCTATGCTAAGGTTTGGTCCTTCATTTCAGTGAAACTTCACTGTAATTTTTCAATAAGCATCGCCCCCCTCCCCATTTTTTCTCCTTACTGCTGGAAGTTCAGGTTAAATTTTTATTATTTTCAACCAAATGAAGAAAGACATCCCAGCATATGTTTCAACAAAATATTTAAATGACATCTTTTAACACTAGGATAATAAATTTCAATTAGATAATAAGGCATGCTGGGTTATGTGGCTTCAAGAAATGTTTTATAGAATATTTATTTTTCCTCAAGGCCCCCAAAGAGAAGTTTTTGTTTTATTTCATTTTGACATCTAGTGAGAAACCAAGTTTCTAGGCACTCACTTGTGTACTCATTGATCAATGAACATTTGTGGGGAACTGTTTTAGACTAGACACTGTTCTAGGTGCTGGGGATACAATACTGAAAAAAGCATGTGAGGTGTGTGTCTTCATGGAGCTTACATATACAGTGGCAGAATGCAGGCAACAAACATAATATACAAGAAAGTAGAAGAGCCATGGGGAAAAAAGCACAAAACAAAGGAAGATGAGTGTGCTGTGGTGGAGCTACAGTTCTAAATCAGCTGTCAGAGTCCTCAGTGAGAAGGAAAGAAGGAGCACACCTGCAAGATGAAGCAGTGAAGTGTAAGTAGGGCAATCATATAGTTTACCATCCAGACAGGGATACTTTTATGGTTGTGCCTATTGTACGGGGATAGCAGGCACAAACGCGGACTCTCTTAGGCAACCCAGGACATATGGCCATCCGAGGGTATCTATCTGGAAGAAGAAAACTCCATAGGGAAAATAGAATAGAGGCAAAGGCCCTGGAGCAGGAGTTTGCATGCCTGGTTTGAGGTCCAGTTAGGAGGCCACTATGGCTCCAGCCAAGTGACCAAGGTAGAGAGCAGGAAGAAAAACAGATAGCAAAGCATTTCAGTAGGGGCCTTGAAGGTCATGGTAGGAACCTTGGTTGGTATTCTGAGCGAAATGGAGTCATCCAAGGGTTTTGTTATAGGAGTGATATGACATGACTTGTGTTTTTTTAAAAATAGTAGAGTATAGGTGGCCAAACATACGAGTAGGAATTTCACTTGCAGGCCACTGTAAAAACCCAGGTGAGAAAACATGGTGAGTGTACTGGGTGTGGGTGGCAGTGGCAGTAGTGGTGAGCATGTGGTCAGATCTTTGACGTATTTAGAAGGTGAAAAGAACAGTATTTGCTGATGGATTTGAAGATAGAAGCTGAGAAAGAGGATGAAGTCAGGAATCACTCCTGCACGGTTGGCTTGAGGAACAGAAGGTTGCAGTTGCTATTTCCTGAGATGGGAGATGTACTAGGAGGACAAGGTTTTAGGAGAAAAGATGTATTAACTATTGGCCATATAAGTTTTAGAAGCCCATTAAATATCCAGAATAGTTTACCAAAATAATATCGAGATTCTATCACCAGGAAGAGAAAAAAGTGAATAGGTCAAGTCCAAGGATACAGCAGCCACCAATTCTCATAGTAACTGTCTAGAACAGGAAATGGTGTCTGCCATGCCTTATTTCTTGTGAGCCAAAACTGGGATCCTACTGGTGTTTCTTTCTAAATTTTCCAAAACTGTTCCTTCATTAATTAGGTGTACAATACTGCTGTTGTTTTCAGAAGCTGACTTTTTCTTTTAAAGATTGGAACTACTTTTGCATATTTTCTGCTCTCTGAAAGTTCTTACAGTGCCCTGGTGTGTGTTTAATTGTAACTCATAAAATCTCTATGTCCCTTTAGAACCTCCTCACCTGGAGTCTCTGTTTTCTTAAAGTTGTTTTTATCCTCTTTTTCATTTTAAAATCACTTATTTGTTCTGTTTTATTTTAGAAGTAGTAAGTATGCATTCCAGAATATTCAGGCAATATAATGCACAGCAAAAAGAAAATGAGAATCCTACACCTAGAAATGACAATACAGCATTTCAGAGTTTGTCCTCCCTCTATTAATTCTATGAACAGTGTGTGTATCTATGCACATATACACTGTATTTTTTTGGACTGTAAAATGCACCCCCCCAAATCTGGGAGGAAAAAGGGGGTACATCTTATAGTTAGAATGTAGCTTACCTGGCTCACTGTGGGGAGGGCAGCGGCCTGTGTTATTTATGTTATTAAATATTTTACCACGTTTTTTGCTTCAAATTTTTTTCCCTGATGTGTCTAAAACCTCAGTGTGTCTTACAGTCTGAAAAATTTGGTATGTACACACACACATATTTAACTCAAGTGGAATTATATTGTACATTCTGTTTTTGTAACTCACCACTTTAATTTCTATCAGGTCATCTCCTTGACAGATAAAATAGAGGACTAATAACAATCAGGTAGTTAATGTTCTCTCCGTCACCTAATCTTACACCATCTGTCCTTTGCAGAGGGCTTATTGCTTCCTTATTTTTGCTAAAAATAACAAAAAGTAATCAAATTTATTTTCCATTATTTTTCACACATTTCAAGTCAATTTAGAATTATCAATCATTAAATTTCTAACTGATCTAAGCCACTCTTTTACACTCATTTGTCCTTTATTGTACACTTACCATAGTCACTGCTGGTTGTGTGTCGAACACCCCATTCTATCCCCTTCCTTCTTCCTAAAAAGATTTCTATTTGGTTGAACTACCCCCATCCTCACCCTGCACTCCTCCTGTATAGGCAACCATGTGCCCACTACATTCCACTTGTTTTTTAATTTAATTTTATTAGTTGAATTAATATACAGTTGACTTATTTATTGATTTTGGGAGTGCAGTACTACAAACTTTAACACAGGTGTAGATTCATGGCACCACCACTGAAGTCAGGATACAGAACTGATGGTCTTATAAATGTACTTTAACATTGTAGGAAGCTGCTAAATTATTTCCCACAGTGGCTGAAACATACTGCATTGTCATCAGCAATTCATGATGGTACTCATTGTTTCACATCTTCACCTGCTCATGGTATTGTCAATCTTATAAAACAAAGCTTAGGCATCCTTACAGGTATGTGCTAGTATCTCATTGTGGTTGCACTTTGCATTTCCACAAACATTGATAATGCTGAACATATTTTATGTGCTTATTTGATTTACATATATACTCTTTGGTAAAGTGTTCAAGTTCTTTGTCCACTTCTTAATTGGGTTATTTTTCTGAGTTATGACAGGTCTTTATATATTCTGGATACAAGTTCTTTTCCAGATGTATAATGTTAAAATATTTCTTCCAACTATGTTTCTTGTCTTTTCAATATTTAACATTGTCTTTCATTAATCAAGTTCAATTTATCAATTTTTAATGGATTATACTTATAGTGTTATATAGTTGAGGCTTCTTTGCCTAATCTTGAGTCATGAAGAACTCCTTTTATGTTTCTTTCTAAAAGTTACATAGTTCCATTTTATATTTATATCTATGATCCACTTTGAGTTAACATTTTTAATAAGTGTGAGATTTAGGCCAAAGTTCTTTTAATGGGTGTTCAGTTGTTCCAGCACCATTTTTTGAGGTCTCTTCTCCATTGTAATGGCTTTCCACATTTATAAAAAGAATCAATTGGCCATATTTGCATGATTCTATTTCAGTTCTCTCTATTCTGTTTCATTGATCGGTGTGTCTTTTCCTTTGCTGATATCATACTACCTTGATTATAATAGTTTATAGTATTAAAATAAAATAGTGTGATTCCTTGTACTTTATTCTTTTTCAAAATTCTTTTGGGTATTCTAATTCCTTTGATTTTCCATATGAATTTTAGAATCCACTTATCCATACTCCAAAACATTCTTCTGTGACTTTTATTGGAATGCTAGCTTTAATTCTGTGGAGTGAGGTACCACAATGGCATGTACATCCTTTCTGGCTGCAGAGTGATTAGGATCCAGTGTTGCCTTTTTGGTCCCAAGTGGGTCTCCTGTAGCACTGGTTGTGCTGTGATTTGCACTGGTGTTGAGAGCTGCAGGAAGAACTTAGGGAGGCCCAGGAAACTTAGAAATGCTGAATTTGGTCTAATCTTTAACCTGGAGAGAAATGAATGACACCTCACAGTGGATTACTGTAAACTTGAGGTTGTGGTTGTATCAAATGAACTTCTATTTCCAGTTCCCAACACAACTGAAATTACTCCACCCATGCAGCAACTGTTACCATACATTCTGCTACCATAGATTTAGGACCCTGTGGTCTTTGAGGATGTACTTGTGAACTTCAGTCTGGAGGAGTGGGCTTTTCATAGGATTCTCCACAGAAAAAACTCTGCAGAGATGTGATACAGGAAACCTTCAGGAACCTGGTTTCAATAGGAAAGAAACAGGAAGATTATGACTTTGAAGGGCAGTACAAAAACCAAAAGAGAAAATGAAGAAATCCAATGTTAGAGAGACTCAGTAATGGGTAATGAGTTGTCAGTGTAGGGGAAACCTCAGCCTTACTCCAAATTTCAGCCTGAAGAAGGAAGTTCTTACTGAAGTAAAACCATTGGGAGTACAAGTGTGTGGGGGGAAGTCTTTGTGCCTCATTCATCCCATAATATGCACATCAGATGTTACACTGGAAGCAAGCCATATAACTATGTATCAAAATTAGGAAGAAAAGCTGTATAATTATGATGTATGTGTGAGTGCCTTCTGTTATTTCTGTGCTTTGACAAATGTAAAAGAAATCACAACAGAGAAAAAGTCTATAAATGTAAGAAATGGGGTAAAAACCTTTAGTTCTTCAACTTTACTTCAAATACATGAAAGATCCCACATTGAGAAGGATCCCACATTGTAGAAAAACCTTCTAAATGTAAACACAATGTGGTAAAGCATTCAGTTGTTTCACTTCTCTTTGTCATGAAAAAAAAATCACACTGAAGAGAAACCCTATGCATGTAAGGAGTGTGGAAAAATCTTCAGATATTATTAAAATTATCAAAGACAAGAAAGTAAATTTACTGGAGGAAAGCTCTATGAATACAAAGAATGTGAAAAAGCCTTCATGTGTTATCAAAGTTTTCCAAGACGTGTAAGAAATCACAGAGACGTGAAACCATATGTATATGAGCAATATGGTAAAACAATTGTCCCCATTATCTTCAAAAACATGAAAGAAATCACTCTAGAGAGAAACCCTTTGACTGTATGGAATGTGGTAAAGCCTACAGAGATCCCAGTTCCTTACAAATGCATCGAAGAACTCACACTGGAGACACACTCTATGAGAGTAAGGGATACAGCAAAGCTTTCAGTTCTCGTCTGTGTGTCTAAATACATGAAGGACTTGCACTGGAGAGAAACCCTATGAACAAAACACTTGGTTATCCAGGTTCTCTTGAGTATCACAAAAGAACACATACTGGAGAGAAATCCTATGAAGGAATGTGGGAAAGGCTATAGATGTCTGAGTTCCATACAAATACAGAAGAATTCATACTGGAGAGAAACTCTATGAATGTAAGGAACAAGAAAGATCCTACAGATGTTATCAAAGTTTCCAAACATATGAATGTTATCACCCTGAAGAGAAACCATATGTTGTGAAAAATGTAGTAAAGTATTTAGTTGTCTCCAGTATTTTTGAAAACATGAAATAAATCACACTGGAAAGAAATGCTGTAAATGTAAAAATGTAATAAACATTTAGTTATCCCAGTGATCTTCAGAAACATGAAAGAAATCACACTGGGGAGAGCCCATATGTATGTAAAAAATGTGGTGAAGCATTTACTTGTCTCTGTTATCTTCAAACACATGAAAGAACTCGTACTGGAGAGAACCCTATAAATGTTACCAACCTAGAAAAGCCTTCATTTATCACAAACCTTTCAAAATGTGAAAATGTACACTGGAGAAAAACCTATTCATGTACACAATTTGGGAAAGGCTTCAGTTATTCCATTTCCTTTCAAAAGCATAAAAGGACTCACTGAGTAAAAATTCTTGAATATAAACTTGGAGGGAGAATTTGCATTGGTCCACATTCTTAATAGTGAAAATGCCCTGAAAAATATTAAAATGTAAGTAACACAAGAGAACTTGATAGAAATTAATCCATATATAATGTGCCAGAAAGTTTACAACATGAGTTTCCACTAATGTTGTAAATATATCATGTTTGTTGAACTACTTTCTATACTTCATCATTGGACCGTGGATTTCTACTAATTGTTTTCTGAAATGAATACTCCCATGAGATAATAATGAGAATCTTTCAAAAATAGTACATAAAATTAATAGGTAGTGCTCTTTCTTCAAACATTTAATGATATTTTTATCTTTATTTTGAATAAAGTCTTAGATATATGGATGAATTGAAGTGTATTTTTATATAGTTACGTTAAATATCTTTTTATAATGTGTTATTTGTTCTGTTTTACAGGGCCATTGAAAAATGGAAGTTTGGTATTTGAGTTTTCCTAGTGGCCTGTGACAGTCCTTTATACCCCTACTACATTATATATATTCTACTTTGCCCCCTGACAAAGTTCTTTTTTGTGGCGATAAGGAAGGAGACTTTTTCTATTTTTTCCATACTAATAGTTGAAATACATTTTATGTATGGCAAGTTTAGGAAAGAATATAGTTATGTATGAATTAGTTTCATATTTGGACCTTTGCTTTGTGTGCTACCTTTGGACTGATGTTTAGTGAATAGATTTTGAATTAAGAGGAGGGACCTGGGATGGGGCAACAAAATCAGGGCTGACGATTAGCTCTCCCATTGGGTAATGTTAGGACCTTGATTTTCCAGAATCTGTCTTCTTTATGATCCATATTAGAGTTCCTTAGTAACCTCACTTGCATGAGATTTTGGAAGGCAACAACGAAGAAAACTTTAGTCAGATTTTAGAGCCAACATTCAAACAGACAGACATGGGAGCCTCAAGGATAAAATCTGCCAAGCTGGTATCTGGATTCTTCAATCTTCCAATTAAACCTGTCCTGGAAACCATCGACAACTGTCTGATACCCATCTTCTGAGAAGCTAGGCTTCCGCTGATGTCTTCACAAAATCTACAGCAAAGATCCATCAGAGTTGGGTTTTTCTGTAAAACCCCTTGTGTCCACCAGGAAACTGATTTAGACTTTATGCTTAATTTTGATTCCCCTTCTGTAGATTATATCTGCATAAGGTCTAATTTGTATCGAAACACCTTGTGCAGTTAACAGTGCCATTCAGTATGTTTTTCTTATTTACCATGTGTACAATTGTGCAGTCAAAAAGAGTGACACCTGTCCAAGAGACTGTGTTTCCTGCTACTTGTGGCTGCAAGTCATCCCTCAGTATGTTTTCATTAATGGTTGATTGTGTGTGATTAAAAGTACATGTATTTTCTTGTCAAATGAACACTTCTTTAGGTGTTTGATAGAAGTATTTTGTTAACTGTTTTCTAAGTTCTTGTATGCTAACAAATATTGTTTTTCATTTCCTGAGAAGATATGTTAAAATGTCCCATAATAACTATGGATGTTTAAATAAACTTTGTAATTCTCTTTATTAATAAGAAATAAATCTGTAGATTGGTATAGGGAAAATTGACATCTTTACTATGTTGAGTATTCTAATCCAAAACCACTAAATGTCCCTTGTTCATTTACTTTTCTTAGTTCCTTTAATTAGTGTTTTATAGTTGTCAAAATACAGATCAAGTACAAAAGTTAAATTTATATCTAATCTTTTGGAGATATTTTAAATGCTATTTTTTAAAAGATTTTATTTATTTATGTTTTGGAGAGGGAAGGGAGGGAGAAAGAGAGAGAGAGAGAGAGAGAGAGAGAGAGAGAGAGAGAGAGAGAGAGAGAGAGAGAGAGAGAGAGAGAGAAACATCAATGTGCGGTTGCTGGGGGCCGTGGCCTGCAACCCAGGCATGTGCCCTGACTGGGAATTGAACCTGAGACACTTTGGTTCGCAGCCCGCGCTCAATCCACTGAGCTACACCAGCCAGGGCTCTAAATGCTATTTTTAAAAAATTGGCTCCAACTGTTTATTGTTAATATATCAAAATACATTTTATTTATATTGACCTTATAATGTGTGATTTTTTTTAAAGAGGAAACTTTTTATTTTATTTACTTTTTTTTAGTCCCCTTATACTGCCCTCACCTGAGCAATCACCACACTGTTGTCCATGTCCATGGGTCCATTTCCTTTTTGCTTGATCCCTCCACCCCTTACCCTCCCCCACTGATTAGCTGTCATCTGTTCTCCATCTATGAGTTTGTCTCTTAAAACTACTTGTTAGTTCAGTTTGTTCATTAGATTGCATATAAGTGAAATCATACGGTATTTGTTTTTCTCTGACTGGCTTATTTCACTTAGCATAATATTCTCCAGGTCCATACATACAGTTGCAAAGGGTAAAATTTTCTTCTTCTTCTCAGTGGGATAGAATGCCAATGTGTAAAGATCCCATAGTTGTTTTACCCACTCATCTATTGATGAACACTTGGGCTGCTTCCATGTCTTATCAATTGTAAGTAATGCTGCAATGAACATAGGGGTACTTATGTTCTTTCAAATTAATGTTTTGGGTTCCTTCTAATATATTCCCAGAAGTGGATTTCTGGGTCAAAAGGCAGATCCATTTTTAATTTTTTGAGGTATCTCCATACTGTCTTCCACAGTGGCTGTACCAGTCTGCATTCCCACTAACAGTGCAAAAGGGTTCTTCTTTCTTCACATCCTCATTGGCACTTATTTGTTTATTTATGATAGCCATTCTGACAGGTGTGAGATATCTCAGTTTGATTTTTATGTGCATATCTCTGATGATTAGTGACATTGAGCATCTTTTCATATATATATTGGCCATCTGTATGTCCTTTCTGGAGAAGGGTCTATTCAGGTCCTTTGCCCATATCTAAATTGGGTTGTTTGTTTTTTGTGTTGAGTTTTGTAAATAATTTATAAATTTTGGATATTAACCCCTTATGTTTTGGTGAATATGTTCTCCCATTCTGTGGGTTGTCTTTTTTTTTTATGATTTTCTTGGCTGTACAAAACTCTTTTAGTTTGATGTTGTTAAATTTGATTATTTTTTCTCTTGTTTCCCTTGCCTGAGGAGATATATCTGATAAAAAATTTCAGTGAGTCACATTCGAGGTTTTGCTGCCTAAGGTTTCTTCTAGGACTTTTATGGTTTCTGATCTAATATTTAAGTGTATGGCTCATTTTGAATTTACTCATGGGTGTGGTATAAAAAGATTTTCTAGTTTCATTTTTCAACACATATCTGTCCAGTTTTCCCAACACCATTTATTGAATAAACTATCTTTAGCCTATTGTATGTGCTTGCTTCCTCTGTCAAATATTAATTGACTATAAAGATGTAGGTTCATTTCTCAGCTCTCTCTCCTGTTCCAATGATATTTGTGTCTGTTTTTAAGCCAGTGCCATGATGTTTTGATTACTATGGTCTTGTAGTATAGTTTGATATCAGGTAGCGTGATTCCTCTAGCTTTGAATCTATAGATTGCTTTGGGTAGTAGGGACATTTTAATGATGTTAATTCTTTCCATCCATGAACACAGTATGTGCTTCCACTTATTTGTGTTTTCTTTACTCAGTGTTTTATAATTTTCCGAATATAGATCTTTTACCTCCTTGGTTAGTTATATTCCTAGGTATTTTACCCTTTTTGAAGCAACTGTGAATGGTATTGTTTTCTGAATTTCCCATTCTGTTAGTTTGTTATCGGCATATAAAAATGTAACTGATTTCTGGATATTAATTTTGTATCCAGCTAATTTGCTGAATTCATTTATCAGATCTAGTAATTTCTTGGTGGATTCTCTGGGGTTCTCTATGCACAGTATCATGTCATCTGCAAATAAAGAGAGTTTTATGTCTTCCTTCCCAATTTGGATGCCTTCTATTTCTTCTTCTTGTCTGATTGGTGTGGCTAGCACTTCCAGTACTATGTTGAATAAGGGTGGTGAAAGTGGATGTCCCTGTCTTGTTCCAGATTTTAAGGGAAACTCTTGTAGTTTTTGCCCATTGAGTACGATACTGGCAGTGGGTTTTACCTTATTATGTTTTGGTATGTTCCCTCTATTTTCACTTTTCTGGGAGTTTTTTTTTATCATAAATGGGTGCTGGATTTTATCAAATGCTTTTTCTGCATCTTTTGATATGATCATGTGGTTTTTATCCTTCATCTTGTTTATGTGGTGAGTCACATTTATTGAGTGAATGTTGTACCAACCTTGCATTCCTGTAATAAATCCCAAAAGATCATAGTGTGTGATCTTTCTGATGCATTGTTATATTTGGTTTGCTAATATTTTGTTGAGGATTTTAACATTTACATTTATGAGGGATGTTGTATAATTTTCTTTCCTTTTAGTGACTTTATCTGGTTTTGAAATTAGGATAATGCTGACCTCATAAAATGAGTTTGTGAGGCTTCCCTCCTCTTGAATTTCATGAAATAGTTTGAGAGGGAGAGGTGGCATTTCTTCTTGGAACGTTTGGTAAAATTCACCTGTGAAACCATCTGGTTGAGGGCTTTTGTTTGTTTGGAGTTTTTTGACTACTGCTGGAGTGTGGTTGGTAGGGTAATAATATACATGTAATAATTTATAGTTTTAATTTGAACACATCACCTAAAATGTCATATGGTGGGCTTGAGTGTGATATTGTTATATTAAAGAATTCCATGCTTATGATGCTTATGATTTTGTAATAAAAGATTTTGTAATAAAAAGAGGGGTGCTATTGTGCCGGACCCTGCACATTCTGTTGCTTTGGGGTGAGATGCTATGAAGATATCGATTAGATCCCCTTCATCTAGTGTGTAGTTTAAGGTTGCTGTCTCCTTGTTGCTTTCCTTCCTGGGAGATCTGTCCACTGAAGTCAATGGGGTTATAAAATCCCCAACTATGACTGTATTTCTGTTGATCTCTCCCTTTATGTCCATCAAGATTTGCTTTACATATTTAGATGCTCCTATGTTGGGTGCATAAAGGTTTACTAGGGTTATATCCTCTTGTTGGATTGACCCCTTTATCATTAGGTGGTGTTCTTCTTTGTCTCTTACTATAGCCTTTGTTTTAAAGTCTGTTTTCTTGGGTATAAGTAATGCTACCCCAGCTTTTTTTTTCTTCTCCATTTGCATAAAATATATATATTTTTTGCCAATTCTTTACTTTTAGTCTGTGTCTGTCTTTCAATCTGAGATGGGTCTTTTGGAGGCAGCATATATATGGGTCTTGTTTTCTTATCCATTCTGATACCCTGTGTCTTTTGGTTGGAGCATGTAAGCCATTTTCATTTAAGGTGATTATTGATAGATAAGGATGTAGTGTCACCTTACTGGTACTCTGTTATCCTGTTTTCTTTCTATTTTTCTTCTTCTTCCTCTTAAAGCAAGCCCTTTAACATTTGTTGCAGTACTGGTTTGGTGTTAACAAACTGCTTTATCTTTTTCTTATCTGGGAAGCTCCTCATTTCTCCTTTGATTTTAAATCAAAAGAGCCTTGCTGGGCAAATTAGCCTTGGTTTCAGGTCCTTGCTTTTCATCACTTTGAATATTTCATGCCACTCCCTTCTGGCCTGAATGTTTCTATTGGGTAATCAGATGCCAATTTAATTGGTGCTCCCTTATAACTCCCTGCTTTTCCCTGTGGCTTTTAGGATTCTCTCCTTGTCTTTAAGCCTTGTAATTTTAACTATGATGTGTCTCATTCTAGGCCTCTTTGGGTCAAGCTTGTTTGGGACTCTCTGAGCTTCCTGGAATTATGCAACTTTCCCCCCACCAGATTAGGGAAGGAAGTTTTCAGTCATTATTTCTTCAAATGGGTCTCTATCCCTTGCTCAGTCTCTTCTTCTGTTATTCCCCTGATTTGGATGTTGTTATATCTCATGTCCAAAATATTTCTTAAGCTTGCCTTATTTTTTAAATTCTATTTTCCTTTTGCTTCTTTGCCTGGGTGTTTTTTTTTCCTACTTTTTGTTCCAAAACACTAATTCTATCCTCTTCTTCATCTAACCTACTGTTTATTCCTTCCAGTGTATTATTTATTTCAGATAGTCCATTCTTTATTTGTGACTGTCCTTTTTATGGTTTCTATGTCTTTCTTCATGCTGTTGAGTATCCTGATAATCATTACTCTAAACTATTTGATAAATTGCTTGCCTCCAATTCATCTAGTTCTGGAAAATTCACTTGTTCATTCTTTTGGGGTCTGTTGTTTGTCTTCCTATTTTGGCTGGTTTGTATTTTCCATCTTAGTTTTTAAACAAATCAGCATTAAACTGATCAGTGGTTTAATCTAATCAATCTGTAATCAGCAGCCTGTTTTGAGCACCACAGGGTGGGGAAGAGTAATTCCTGCTGGTGGGGTGTTGCTTCCCCTGAGGCTGATGCCATCCAGAGAGAAGTGCTCTGCCTGAGAGTATTTGCTCCTGCAGTATGGGGAATGACTCAGCACAGGGATTGTGGAGGCTATTCCTTCAGTTTCCTCCCCAGAGCCCCCAACCCCAGACTCTTCTTGAATGTCTCTAGTCCATTCTGCCCGCCCTTTGCCAGTGCCCAGGGTAAGTGGCTACAAATGAAATTTTGTGGTTTAGCCCTTTAAGAGGCTCTCTGTATCTCCAGCCTTATCCCCATGGCAGACAGAAACCCTGGTGCTTTTCACACTGGGTTCATCTCCAGCTCTGGTGCTGTAGGCTGGGGAGCCCAGCTTTGGGTTTAGACCCCACACTTGCAGGGGGAACCCTCTGACCACTGAATATCCCTCTGGCACATCAGCTGCCACCTCTGGGAGCCTAGGCAGGCCTCTTGTGTCTCCTCCGCACACCCTACCAGTCACATTGTGTTGAAGTGGTTTCTTCTGTCTGTTGGTAGTTATTATCCTGTGATCTTGCTTAAAACTCATTAGTTCTAAGAGTTTTTTGTAGATTCCTTCAAAATGTTCTACATAAGTAATTATGTTATCTATGAATAGGGCTAGTCTTATGCCTTCTTTTCCCATCTGTATTTCTTTTAATATTTTTTAGCCTTATTTCCCTGAATAGGAGTGATGAAAATGGATACCCTTGCCTGATTCCCTCACTTAGGGAGAAAGCATTAAGTTTTTTTCATCATTTAAGTATAAGGTTAGTGAAAGGGTTTTTGCACATCCTCTGTTAGGTTAAAGGAATTCCTATCCATTCCTGTTTTGCTGTGTCTTTACAATGAATGAATAAGGAATATTTTTCAATGCTTTTTCTGTATGAATTAATATACTCATATAATTTTTTAAACTGTTGGTATAGTGGATTACATGGGTTGATTTTTGAGTATTGCATTCTTGGGATAAGTTCCACTTGGCTGTATTTTATTACTTGTTTTTACAGATTGCTGAAACTGATTTGCTGATATTTTGTTGAGGATCTTTGTGTCTATATTCATGAGGGATATAGGTCTATATTTTTTGTTGCATTATTTTTCTAGTTTTGGTATCAGGGTAATGCTGTCCTAATAAAAGTGTTCCCTCTTATTTCTGGGAGAGTTTGTATAGAATTAGTGGTGTTATTCTTCCTCAAATGTTTGGTGTAATTCACTGATGTAACAATGTGGTCCTGAGGACTGTTCCTCACAAGGTATCTAACTATGAATTCAATTTCTTCATGCATTTTGAATATCTTGTTAGATTCACACATTTTTTGGTTTGTTATCTCCTGATAAATTGACCTTAATTATCATTATGTAACTTTGTGAAAGTGCTTTGTCAAGGTCCTCTCTGGCCACTGTCTTCTCAGTATTGTAGAGTTCCCCACAGTTCCCTTTTACGGTCCTGTGGCTGGAAAGCTGAGCTTTATATACCCTGCTCTGCCATGTAGCTCCTGCACCTGTACCCAATTTCAGGATCAAACTAAATCTTGTACCAACTTTGCAGAAAAATCTTTCTGTAGTTAATTATTTTTATGAGAGAGAGAGAGAGAGAGAGAGAGAGAGAGAGAGAGAGAGAGATACATTGGTTTTTGCCACCTTCTTGGGACCAGAGTACCTCTGGTGCAAGAGGAAATTTCCTCTTCCTTCAAGTTTTAGGTGTCTGTGGGCTCCTGCTTCCATGGCTATTGTTGTTAGTAGACTTTACTACTCCTTAATACTGAAGTAGAGGGTTTCTTCTTGAGACCTTTCTATGCATTCCAATGTCTACATATGGTTCTTGACCTACCTTGACTAGGCTGTGGGATATTGGAGGAAAAAACGATTAAACTCACTGTTGCTTCAGGGATGACTTGAATCCCTATCTTCTCCCCAAATCTGTCTGCTGCTGCTCACTTTTAAGAGTCCTCAAATATCTGTTTCACCCATAATTTTCTGGTTTTATTACTTTATTCAGTGGGAAAGACAGGTTGAAGATTGCCTACTTCATCTACCCAGAACTCAAACTATCCATCCATATGCACTTATTGGCAGTGATTGATTAAGGAATAGCATTTAATTAAATTCTGACCCATGAGACATAAGATGAATCCCGTTGGGGGATGTTGTCTTAGCAAAGTTTTCTCACTATTAAGAAAGACACACAGGAAGAGATGCTTTATTTTACTTTTGAATACTGTTATATGAAGATATCATATCTGAGGCTACTGCTGCCATTTTGCCACCAGCCTTGGAAGGACAGTGTAAACACATGAAAAGAATCTGGGCCTTTGATGACATGATTGAGTCTGCCCCACTTCAGGACTTCCTCTGATGGCTGATACATGCCTTTCTTTAAGCTTGTTTGAGGTTTGAAGTTTGAGGCTTTTGCTTGCTGCCAAAAGTATCTTAAAGTACAGTGTTCTTCTTTCTATATTTTGTGCAAGGTTTGTTGTTTGTTTATTTGTTCTGGTTTTGATGTGAATTCTTCAGAGAGTTCCCTCTGTATTCTTAAAAATATATGCTGTCCAACATGACAGTGTAGCCATCAGTTACATGTAGCTAGTGAACACTTAAAATGTGGGTATTCTGAACAGAGAAGTGCTACAAAGTACAAAATACATACCAGACTTTGAAAATTTAGTTAACAATAATAAGGTAAAATACCACTTCAATAATTTTTATATTTATTACATGTTGGAATGATAATATTTTAGAGATATCGTTTAATAAACATGCTACTAAAATTAATGTCATTTGTTTATTTTAACTTTTTAGAATGTGGCTACTGGAAAATTTAAAATTACATATTTGAACAGCACTGAATCCCAGACTCATGTCTCTAATTACTGATTCAATAGTTTCACTTGGAAATTTAATAAGCATCTCAAATTTAGAGTGTTTAAAATCATATTCCTAAATTTCTCTCCAAATGTGCATTTCTGTAAATTTTCTCATCTTAGTGAATGACGACTCAGTCCTCCAAGTTGCACAGGTCAAAACATTGGATTTAGCCTTGGTTCCTTCTTTCTCCCAGCTTCCATATCTACTGTTTCTATATGCAGGCACTATCCATAATCCAAATACATTGCACTGTCTTCTGTGCTTGCACTTGAAGTCATACCACCATCATCTGTTGCCTGTATTATTGTGATTGTCTCTATTTTAGAGAGAAACCAGAATGACCTTCTTAAGAAGTAAGATTATGTCACTCCTCCATTCACAATCCTTCAATGGTGTACCTCTTCACTCAGAGTGAAACTTGAAATCTGGACTCTGTACCTCTTTGACCTTACCACCTCCTACCCTTATTCACTTTACTCTGGTTACATAACCTTCATGCTGATCTCACACTTGTCCAGTGAGCTTCTGCAGGGTCTTTGAACCTAATGTTCCATCTACCTGGATGTCCTCCTGCCAGATATACATAAGGCTTGCTCTCTTACTTCCTTTGGATCTCTACCCCAAAACCTGTAGATATTTACCATATACTTCCAGCATACCCTGTATCCTTTATCTGTCTGTATTTTTCTCCATATTACTTATTACCATCATACATTGTTTATTTCCTACCCTCCTTTCACATATAAGCTTCATCAGGGCAGAGATTTTTGTCTATCATATTCACTGCTGAATTGCTAGCATCTAGGACAGAACAACCTTGAACAGATCTCATTAAAGATCATCCCAATTTGCTTGTGACAATTTACCCCTTGTGATCTTCTGAATTTTGATGTTTTTATTCTATACTTGAGTAAATTTTAAATTAAAAAAAAGAAAGAATAGCTTTACAGTAGTTTTTCTGGTATTTCATTTTCTTTTAGCAGGTGCACTTAAGAAGCTCACTGATGGTTTCCTAAAAAGGAAAATAAGAATTCTAGTGAAATTTTAAGTGGTTAATTATCTCTTTTCTAGTTTAATATTCTATATTAATGGGAAATATTTATTTCCTACTTATATTTCTTTCCTGTATAGGAAGGTAAAGTAGTTAAGCATCCTCTTTCTGTCCCATTTACTTACTTTGTCCCTGGGTGGATCTAGACCTTGCCAGAGAAATTAGGAATGTTTGTCTCAGCTCTACTCTTATTTCACTTAGGAGTGAGTCTGCCCACAGAGAGCTTAGGTATTCCTTTGCTCATTCTTGTTATATGTAATGCAAGCCTCCTTAAAATCATCATTGCCTGTGCAATAACTGGCCTCATCTTCCTAATTTCAGGGTTATTATTAAAAGCAATAGTGGGAAGAGAATGCTATTTATTGGGGCTTTTTCAAGATTTACAATTTGTGCCAAAAACATCACTGAATTCCTCTAATTGGCCTTGTTATCTGTAGTTATCTTAATAAGCATATCATTTCAATTCATGATGTCTAGGATATTTTCCTAACTGCTTCCCAGTATGCTACCACAGTCAGATGTATAGGGAATGTATGGCATACAATCCTACCCCACCTTCCTTCAAATATCTGTCCATTTGGAATACCTATAGTTTCCCATCATCTCACAGCATTTTCTAAACTGTGGTGTGCAGTATGAGGCTCTATTACCCTGTGTTATTAGTTGATTTATTATCCTTGTTTGCACATTACAGAGATAGGTATATAGATATATGAGACTGTGATGTTACTGATCCTTTTCTTAGTAACTTTTTCATGTGACTTACTGGACCTTCACCATCATTTTATATTATCCAGATATACTTTATAACAGCAATATTCAAACTGTGGCACACATAACCCTGGAGGCAAGTGAGCTTTTCCAAGGATATGGTATCAGAGTTGGGCGATTAATTAATTAATTATTTTTTTGTGGTCTCCCTTCAGAGAGTTGGGTAATTTAATAGAAATGCATTGTGGATTCTATTTAAATGATGCATTTAACAACACCATTTGTAATTCCGGATCCTAATGGTGGTCAATATATCTCTTCTTCTGACTATTAATTTCCACTGGCTCCCTCATTATAAATAAAATAATCATCCATGGATACATAAACTAACTGAAAAATAAACAGCACTTTAATTTCAATGAGATGAATTCTCAGTAAACTTTTACTTTTATGTTTACTAATTCTAATAATATTTAGTATATTTATGGTTTCATTGATTATGTACTAAGAGCAATTTTAATGATAATTCAACCCAGAATAAAGGCTGTCATACTTAATGGTCCCATAAAATTTTTGAAAATTAAAAATTTAATTTATATACATATATTATTGAAGAGAATATGACAGTTGAGCAATAAAAGGCTTTCAAGCATAACAATATATTGCATTAAGATCAAATTCTTTTGGGGACTAGAGAATGAAATGTAAAAATGTAAGTTCAGATAGAAAAAGGAATGATGTGAGATTTCTGACTGACAAGGGAGAGCTTGTTCATGTATTTTTCAAATTATATTGTTATTTAGATTCATTTGACTCACATTGAACATGATGGAACAATTCTATTTTAAAATGTCATTCTTTAAAGTACACAAGAAATTACTTCTTTTGCTACCATTTATACATAATAAAATTTTGTTTATCCTGAAATGTGAAAGATATTAATAATTTTTAAAAAATACTTTATAAAGTGTAGGAAAAACTAATGCTTTATACTACATTTTAAAATTTTATGTGGATATTTTTCTCCCAACTCAGTTTATTCAATATAAATTCCACTTAAAGAAGTCAGATAGTTGGTTGGGTCAATATCTCACCAATCGTGTGACATGAATACATTTCTACCTCCCCATGCCCACAGTTTAGAAATCTGAATCTCATTCTTTGATTTTATATTTATATCTATCTCTATATCTATATCTACATCTACATCTATATCTCTCCAGTGGCTCACTTCCCACGTGCTACTTTATGTTCCCAAATCCCAACCTTCAGAGGAAAAAAAACCCAAACAATGAAAGCACACCACTCTCCCCAGTCCTACAAGGCTGCTAATTTTAAGTTTTCTATCCAAGATTTCATTGTTTCTCTGGGTGTTTCTGAAATGGGAATTTGGGAATTTTCCCTTCTCTAACCCCTACAAGAAGCAACAGAATACTGCTTTCTCTTCAAAAGCTCTACTTTTACAATTATGGTTGTATTCATATACCTATCAATACATCTAAATATTCATATACCCATCAATACATCTAAATATTCATATACCCATATATCTATATTTCTATTCAATATTTTTTCCCAAATTACATGCCCCAGTGTAGGAAATTATTTTAAAATGTATTTAAATTCATATGTACTCATGCACATGTATTTATTCAGGTATTTTTACACAACTGGGGCATAGTATGTATTCTGTTGATCCGCCTCACTATTCTTAACTACAACACAGTACAAAATACTCTGCTATATTTAACTACATCCATATCCATGGCCTGTAGGAGTTTTCAGGGTTTAGTCTCTTAGTCATGAACAATGTTGCAAAAAATATTCCTGTGAATATATCTTTGTGTTCAGGTTTGATTATTTCTCAAGGACAGAATCCTATAAGTGAAACTACTTGATCAAGACTGTGAATGTTAACTTTTAATGAACATCATCCTCCAAAAATGGTGCCATTTGACAGTCAAATAACAATCGAAGAAATACGTATTTCTTTATACTTTTGTAAAAATGCATACAATCAACTTCTGTAATGTTTTGTCAATCAGAAAGGCCAAGAATGATTTCTTGTGGATATTTTAATTTGCATTTCTCTGACTTCTGGAGCGCTATTACTCTGCAGGAAGTGGCATGCACTTAATTTGAGTTCCAGTAATGCTGAGTTACTGTTCTCTCTCCCCCAGGCGCTCAGTATTATTTGGATATGGCTTTGATTCCCCTCTGACTCCAAAGGCATAGTTTTCTTTTTTGGATCATTTCCTCTTTCTATTTATGTCATCTTTTTTGAGATAGTGTATAGAGAGGTCTTCCTCAAACATGCTTGTTTTCACCTTAGCAGCTGACTTGCTTAACATAGAGCGGGATATTGCTTCTGGCAAGAAAACAAACTTGAGGACACTCCCTAAAGGGCCAAAGCTGTATGCACCTCACCTTCCATTTCTATCCCTCCTGCTTTGGGTTAGTTTCTAACACTTTGTTATTATGTGTTAGAAAAGTTATTTTCTTCTTTATATTAAGGTGGTGCTTTTCAAACTCTTTCACGAAATTGCTTCCATAAGCAGAGAAGAGTGAACTTGAAAATAATGATTTGTTTTCTCATTCCAAACCTTTGAGTCAAATTGAAAGTATGGGAACATTTGCTGCTTTATTATCAGTTCTTTTACTCTCTGAGAAGGAATATCCTAGCTCAGAAGGACTGTATTAGGTTGAATGAAAATCAAAATCATGATTAATTCGATTCAATGCCACTTTACAAAAATGTATATATTGCATGCTAAACTTATATTCAGTAATTATACAGGACTTTGAGGAATGTTTTGACTTTTGACCCAGTAGAACCCCTGAAAGGGTCTCAGGGACCCCCAGAAATCCATGTCTCACACTTTGAGAACCCTAATCCAGAACAATGGCTCTCCAACTGGCTGAAGGTGAAAACCATTTAGGTACCATGAGTCTCAGACCTTGAGGTTTTGAGTTGATTAGTTTGGGGTAAGGCTGGCCATTGGTGTTTTATCAAAACATCCTAGGTTATTTTAGCGTGCAGCTACAGTTGAAGATCACTGCAGCACAGCATAGCATGGGATCTTTCACATTGTAGATGCTCAGAATCTGTTTTGGGATTGTATTACAAATCCTGCAAGTACAAAAACATTCAAAAGACAGTTAAATTACATTACACAGTATTAGGTTGTATTTTGTATTAAGAATGGGCCAGAGCAATTTGAAGAACCTCTCTCTCAGAATAACAGACACCAGAACAGTGTTTGGAAATCTCACTTTCACTATGTACAGACCATTGGTATCTATGTGTCTGTCTGTCTCTCTGTGTATGTGTGTATGTATGTATGTATCCATCCATCCATCTATCCATATTTGTGTGTGTATATATGTATATGTACATATATACTTATATACATATATGAATTAAAATTTTAAATTAAAGAGTAAAGTGCTTATTCATCTCTTTTCATATTATTGCACAGAATGTGTATCAACATTACAAGATGCTTTTCCTAAGTTATTATAAAACTCCCTCTTACATCTCTTAAGGCCAATCCATTTCAGAGGATAAATCACTGAAAATACATTAGAGTATGAGGAAAGAAGGAGAGCAAAAGCTGATTTAATTTGCAGTTGTGTAGTAGTTTTGCCAAGTCTTAAGTCTAGGGGTGTGAAATTATGATGGGCTCTCCTGTGTCCTAGTATAAGGTCTAACAGGCTGTAGGCATTTCAAGAGCAACAAGAAAGCCAGGGATGAAGTTCTTGATAAGAGCATGACTGAGGTGGAAATTCTTATGGTCAATGCTTTTACCTTGGTACATGTGAAATATGGATAATTTGCTAAGAAATTAACCAATTTATGAATTTGGAACCCTCATTATTAGATATTAATTTTCTGATTTATTACATTGATGGTAATTTATTTTGGGGGGGGTTGAACAAGAAGATGTATGAAGGTTAATGAGGACATAAAAAGATTTTTGACATTACCTGGCATCAGGGAAATGCACTTACAACCACATGACATTTTCATGACACACTCACTAAAATGGCAAAAATTTAAAAAGACTAGTGTTATCAGGAAGGTGAAAAAACGGTAACTTTCTGTGTCACTGGTGGTAATGTAAAATCGTTTAGCAGTGCCTTATAAAGTTAATAGCTGTGACTTATACAGCTATTATTTGATTCTAGGAACCATGCCACTCCTAGGTATTTACCCAAGAATAATAAAAGCATATGATCACATCCAAAGACTTGTACATGTATATTCACAGCAGGTTATTTGCAATAGTCCAAAACTAAAAATAATCAAAATGTCCATTATAGGTGAGTGGATAAATTATAAATATAAGGTGGGACAAAAGTCAGTTTAAAGTTGTGTCCAGGTAAAATACAGTTTATTCTTGTATTATTATTTATTAATTATTGTATTATTTTCCATATGCAAAACTGTAACCCTGTAACCTTACTTTTGCCTCCCTGTATGTAACAGAATAAAAATAAACAATTATCAATACACATACTACATAGACAAATATAAAAAAAATATTATGCTGAGGTAGAGAAGCCAGACACACTTCATGCATGCTTCTAGTTAGGTAAAATCCTAGGACAGACAAAACTAATCTGTAGTGATTGAAAGCAAAATAATGGTGCTGTGGACTGGTAAAAGAGGCCAAGGGAACTTCTTGAGGATGAAGGAAATGTTCTATAATTTGATTATGATGGTTGTAGAGGGGTGAATTTATTTTCAACATGCATCAAACTTATACTTAAAATTAGCGCTTTTTATTGCATATAAATATGCCTCAGTTTAAAATAAACATATTAGTATAGGTAATGTGTTATAGAAGTTTAGAGAGGAGAGAGATCATTAGAGGCTGGTAGTTTAGAACATAGAAACGCTGGGCCTGGCTGTGTTCTGTGGAAGGCAGCTGAAGATGGTAGGAAGAATGTACTAGTCAGGCCGTCAGATAGGCCAGCTTTGAGGATGCTTTGTATCATCTGAATTTTGTTTTGTCAGATTGTAAGGTGCTGAAAGACCTTTCTCTGTTATGCTGAAGGTTAGTGAGAAGTGAGGAAGTGGATAAAATGAAAACTCATTGTGTATGGTCAGAAGGAAATTTAAAAAAATTTTCTAATAAGTTGAAAACAGACTCTTTGAGGATACTCAGAGATGTTTGACACTAAGCTGCTTTGAAAAGGTATCAGAGGCTTCTCAGTCTAAGAAAGGCTTCAGAGTGGATTTGAAGATTTCTTTCATTTTGGCCAGAGAAAAGGCCAGAGAAAGTCTAAAAGATTAATGTTAAAGCTGAAAAGGCATGCTGCTGTTTTCCCTCACTTGCCCAAAATGGTATGTCATTTTCAGTAAGAAGTTACAGGAATAGAATTGTTTGATTGCTATTGTATATGCTCCCTTTCTAAAGCATAAATAAGATTGCTCAGATTATCCGTGCTCCACAGGAAAGCTTTCTCCTTCCCCCTCCTTGGTTACTATAAATTATTTATTTAACTTTTAAAATTGAGATAATTGAGATTCACATGCAGTTATACAGAAGCAATAAAGAAAGAGTCTGTCTATCTGTCACCCAGATTCCCTCAGTGTTAACATCCTGGATAACTCAGTATAATATCAGACCGAAAAATTGACATTGAGTACAGTCCACTGACCTTATTCAAATTGCGCAAGTTTATCACACACTCATTTGAGAGGCTGTGTGTATGTGTATTTAATTCTGTGCAATTTTGTCACATGTGTAGATGGATGTAACCACCACCAGCAGTCAGGATATAAAACAGTCCCATCACCACAAAGATCCTTTATGTAACTGTACCCACTTCCTTCCCACTCATCCTTACTGCTGTGCATAACTCTTGGAAACCTCTACTAAGTTCTTCATTTACATAATTTTATCATTTAATGAATGTTGCAGAAGTGGAATCACATACAACATCTTGTATTGGTAATTCATTCCTTTTATTGCTGAGTTATATTTCATGGTGTGGATGTACCACAGTTTATCCATTCACCCATTGTAGGACATTTGGATTGCTTCTAATTTTGGGCTACTATAAATAACACAGTTATGAACACTCATGTACATGTTTTTGTTTAAAAATAAATTTCCATTTTTCTAGACAAATACTGAAGTGGAATTTCTGTATTGTATGGTAACTGCATTTTTAATGTTAAAAAAACTGTCAAACTGGTTTCCAATGTAGTGAAATTTTAAATTCCCATCAGCAATGTATGTGTGATCCAATTTCTCTACATCCTTGTTAGTATTTGGTGTTGTCATCATTTTTTTATTTTAGCCATTCTGATAGGTATGTAGTGATAGCTAATTGTGGTTTAATTCACATTTCCTTAGTAAAATTGCATTAAGCCTACAATTTGGGGAGAACTGACATCTTTACTATGTTGAGTCTTCCAATCTATGATAATTATATTTCTCTGTTTATTTAGGTTGTTTTGACTTCTTTTATCAGCATTTGAAATTTTCAGCATACAGATAGTGTGCATATATTTTAAAGTTTATATCCAAGTGTTTCATGATCTCTGGAGTGATTATACAATGCTTTAATTTTGGTTTTCACATGTTCATTGTTATCATATAGAATATTGATTTTTGTGTGTTACTATTTTATCCTGTGACTGTGTTGAAACCACTGTTTAGGTGTTAAGAATTTTGTTTTTGTAGAATCTTTGGGATTTTCTAAATAGACAGTTATGTTATCTACAAATAGGGATAGTTTTATTTATTTCTTTTCAACCTGTCTGCATTTTATTTCCAGTTCTTGTCTTATTGCAATGGCTAGAACTTCTAGTACTATGCTGAATAGGAGTGGTGAGAAGCAAATCCTTGCCTTATTTTCCATCTTAGAAGAATGTATTCTTTGATCATTAAGAATGATAGTTATGGTTTTTTTAATGCTCTTTATTAAGTTGAGGTTGCTTTTTGTTATTTTTAACTTGCTGACAGTTTTTAAATTATAAATGAATATTGGATGTAAAAATCTTTTTGTATGAATTTGTGCAGTCATTATATTTAGTCTGCTAATTTCTCCTCCTTATCCTGTAATTTGAGGTCTTATAATAATTACTTGTTTAAAGAATGGATTAATAATAGAACAGAATTTCCCAACTGTACATCAAAGTTGCATGAATGTCAGTGCTATTATGTATAACCAAATGATGGTATAGAAAAGGATAAATGTATGTTTGAGTTCTGAAACAAGGAGAAATCTATTACTTACTGAGATACAAGAGGCACTATTTTCTAGGACTTACTATGCCTTAAACTTAGTATCTTCATTTCAAAAATGAATATTAAGCAGTAATATTTCTTTAACTTTACAGGGACCTACAATACAATCATTGTGTCCCATTTTCAATGTCTTTAACACTCATATCCTCATTTTGCTCCTTACTCAGTTTTGATTCCATGGTTTATATTTATAATTGTCCCCTTGCCAGTAACCTTTATCTCTCTTGCCCAGCTTTCTTTCTGTTGCAGTTGACTGACTCTTAATTCTACTAAATCCAAATCCAACTACCGAGGCCTGCACCCACATGGAAAAGAGTGGCTCTAGAAAAGCTTTAAACTTGTGCCCACTAATATCATGTGGACACCTAGGGCCAATAATCCTAAAGTCCAACATTGTCATTTTTTATTTACTCATCTTCTTAGACTAATATAGAATATATTTTACCTTCTTCCTCAACCTTCAACAACTTTTTTTCCAACTCAGCTGATGATGTTCCTTCCTTTTTTCATTGAGAAAATAGACAGTTGGGAGAGAATATTCACAAGCACCTCCCACATGTACCCACTTAACCATCACTTATATATGAATTGTGTTTCTTCAAACCAAGGCTCACCTCTTTACTTCTAGAACCTCACATCCATTCTAGGACAATTCTACTTCTGTGTCCAAATTTACTCCCTGACTGAATCATTCCCATTAGCACATTAGCATATTATAATTAACCCCACCCCCTATCTCTTAATCCTACATCCTCATCTGGATAATGCCCATTTCTCTACCACCCTTGAAAGTATTTGCCTGTATTCCCCACTTAACACTTACCACCCATTCACTCTTGAACCTTCTCCAATTAGGCTTTGTCTCCAACAGTCTATAAAGCCTGCTCATGTGAAGGTCACTAATGGCCTCCACATCACCAAATAAAATGATCCATTCCCTGACCATACCTTCTCAACTCTCAGCAGTATAGACACAAAGATTTTAATATCCCCCTCACGTCTTCCTCTCCCTAAGCCTTTGGCATTCCAGATGTCAACTCCATTCTTCCAGTTGCTCACATCAAAATCCTGATGTCAGCCATGAGGTCCCTCACCCTGTACACCATGTACAATCCTTTAGAAAACCAAACCACTGATCATTAGCTCTGCTGATACCAACCTAATTCAAGACACAATCATCTCTTGCATAGATTATTTTAGTAACCTCAGAACTGTCCTCTTTTTTCAATCTTTCAGTGAATTCTCATCAAATTCACCAAAAGTATTTCTTTAGGATGCAGAACAGATTGTAATTTGTCAGTTTAAAACACTTGAATGATTTTTTATCACTCTCAGAATTAAAGTCTTTATAATGGTCCAGAAATCCTTATACAATCTTGGCTCCCCATTACCTTTATGATCCCACATCCTTTTCCTCTCTACCTAACTTACTCCGCTCTAGCCACATTGGTCTTGCTATGTTTCAAACACACCAGCCACATTCCAGTTTTAGGGTCTTTGCTCTCGCTATTTTCTCTTCTTCAGTTAACCTACAGATCCAGCCTCCTACAGGTCTTGGTTCAAATGCGAGGTCTTCCCTGTCATATTTAATATTGCAAGCCCTCTTTCTGGGCCCATCACTCTATATCCCTTCTTTTAACCCCATTTATTTTACAAAAAATTTTATTGTCTGTCTCCCTACTAGAATGTAATCTCCACAAAATGAGAATTTTAAGCTATTTTGTTAGCTATCTAAGAACAGTACCTTGCACACAGTTGTTTCTCAGTAAATATTTGCTCAGTAAATCAATAGCAGGGATGATACTCTTGGGACAAGTTTCAGAAAAGAAACCTTGAGATCTAATGCTTTCATTAGTGGCTGTGCCAAAAAGACACCGATGTAATTTGGGGAACACATCACAGGTTCCCCACCCACTTTGGTACCAGAATATTGAAGGAGAGCTGCAGTCCTTTGAGAGATGTGGGGCAGATCCTGGGCCAGGAGAAAGTAGACTCAGGATCATCATCAACATAGAGATGTGGCTTAGTGGGAGGACTACAGTATGAAATCAAATAGCAGCACTCATACCAGCATCATGTCAAATGAGTTCAGGTTGTAATACTTCTTGACTTCAGGGATCTCAAAGGAAGTGAGGATATTGGCAATGGTTTATGATGCACAACTAGTGATGCCTAATTGTTTTTATCATCATCATCATCATCACCACATTAAAGTGATCAGAAGGAGGAAAGCACCAGGCTACCTATATTTCCCAAGTTCCTGTGAAGCAGATTCTGGCAAGAGAACTAAAAGATCTCTCCAAATATATATAACATAGGGCCATTGTTTCTCAGATGCTTCTGAATATTGCTTGAGCTCCTAGCTTCTTTGATTGTTGTTGCCTTCTTTCCCCCTCACATGTTACTACTAAGGAATGGTGGCTATTTTAATTGTAGTCAAGGTAATTTGAATTTAGATCTTCTAAGGTTTCTTCTGTTTTAGCAGTTTTCCAAATTTCTGACAAGTACTGTTTAGAGTATCAGGCTATTTCATAGTCCTCACTTAATGCAGGGGAAAATAGCTTAGAAGGTAAAAACAAAACAGTACAAAACAAAACACAGGTATGCTTACAGTCTTGGTTCCTTTTAAAGTGAGAGGTTTGAGTACTTTAGATTACAGGACTAGAACAATTACTGGAGGTCCACTTCTGTTTAATTTCAGGGGCAGTTTGCGTCTAGAGAAGAGAGGAGGAAAGTAATGTTAAAGAAGGAGGGGCATGAGAGACTGCTGGGCTATGACTGGGTGGAAGAAGGATAAATGTGTAGTGATTCTTTTTGCCTTTGATCAGATGCTACTTTGTCATCATGAGGGTTTAGAATAAGTTCTTTCAGTAGGGTGAATGCTGCTTCCAAAAGTAAACAAATGAAGAAAGAAGGGGAAGAAGAAAAGGAAAATTTGCAAAAGTTGTTCTAAAAATGCCTTTTACTGTGTTTAAAATGGGTGTATGGATATGTGAAAGAAAAATGTACATAAGCAAAGCTGGTACCTACAGGATACCAAGAGAGTAGATAAATACCAAAATGTGTTATGAAAAGATTGGTTGGTTGACATTCCATGATTAATCTCCTTTGCCATTTATTGATGCTATTATTACTGTTTTTCAGTGAAAGTTCCCTTCCTGGCTTGTGTAACTTTAGAGCTACACATAGGAAGTTTAAAAAAGTACAAATTACCATGGAGGGTTTTAAAAAAACTTTTTATTCAAAAAGTTTATTTATTTTAAATAATTTCAAATTCTCAGATAAGTTGCATGAATAGTATGACAAATTGAATACCTGTCTTCCAGACTCCTGATTCAAATTTTGCCAATTGTTCTAATAATGTTCTTATAGGACATTAGGTCCAATTCAAGATCACACAGTGTACTCAGTTGTCATGTCTTCCTAGCCTCTTCGGTCTCTACTTGACTTTCATGACCTTGACATTTTTGAAGGTATGTTATTCTGTAGAAGTTTTCCGTTTGTCTGATATTTCCTCTTGATTTATAACTGGGTTATATTTTTTCTGAAATATTAGAGAAATGATGTATGTTCTTCTCATTGCATCCTATCAGGTGGCACATAATATTCATTTGTCCTCTACTAGTAGTGTTAATTTCAAACACCTGATTTAGATGGTGTCTGTTGGGTTTCTCCACTGTAAAGTCAATTTTTCCTTTCCTTTGTAATCAATAAACATATTGTAAAGAAATATTTTGAAATTATGTGAAATCCTGTTCCTCATCTTAGTTTCATCCATCACCATTAGCATTTACTGATGTGTCCTACCTGAATTCTTCCTATATTTTTAGTTAGAATTCTAATCTAAGAAAGAGGCTTCTTTTCTTCCTATTTATCTATTTTCTTACTATATCAGTGTGGATCTATGATTTCTTATTGTATTCAGTGGGTTATAATCCCTTACTCTTACTACGTAGTTTAATGCTCAAATTGTTCTAAATTTGGACAGTGGGAGCTCTGTCCAAGTGGCTCTTATATTCTTTGGTTATGTCCCCACCATTTTTTCAAGAACTTCCTTATTTTCTCATACCAGTGTGTTCAAAGCTCATCTTAATATTTCCCTGACCCTTTCTTAGAATCTCCAGTGAGTCCTGGAAATAAGTACCTAGAAACTACGTACCTAGAAATAAGTACCTAGAACGACTTTGTTCTCAGGTCCTTTTGGTTGACATACACACACAAATATCTATATCAGTATCTATAAAACCATATGTTTATATCCATGCTTTCAATTCCAATCTAACAGGCTAACACCACAGGTTCACAAAGTTCCCATGAATTTTGCCCCTTGCTATATTTGTATCTTCCTTCTTTAACACCAAAATCCTGACTCCCTGTATGTAGCCAATCGCCCAGTTTTGCTGGGCCTTTGAGCTGCTCAGAATCCAGCCTTTGTGAGACCTGACTTCTACCTGTTGTGAAGAAAGGAAAACAGGCATTACCATAATTTTTTCACTGATTTTTCTTTATTGGCTAGTTATTTGGGTATCATAGACACATAGAAGTGGATTGGTAGCAGTGTTATTCATGTGGGTATAACATATGGGTATTTTATTTGCTCAACTTCAACTTAAAAATACTGCAAATATTGTATTACTGTACATACCTTATATTTACATCTATAGGTACATGTTGAAATAGGAATAGATACACAAAATTATGGTTTACTGCTTTTTGTTGGCAGATTAGGAGATATTTGAAGGGTAAATTTGACCACAGATGCTTCTTACTTTAATGCTGACTTCAGAATCTAAGTCCTATGTAAAGTATGATTCCATTGCATGGTCTAAATTATTTCAACATCCAGTCAAATTCTCCCTCCAGGAGAATACATCACTTTGCTTTCCAAAATTGGAGCTGAGAGAATCAATACTGATTTTAGATCTTATGTACTTATGAATGACTTATTCAGGGAAAATGATACAGTTTTTGTTTGATACTTCATTCCCTCTAAAATGTACATAAAAATGATTTTCAGTAAGTACTCTGATACCATGTTCCCACACTAGAGCTAGGGAAGAGCAAGGTCTTGGCTACCGGACCAACTCCAATAGGATGGCTTGCTGGGGCGTTCACAGGTGGCCAGGCTGAAGAGTGCCCTCGCCAGGAACGGGAGCCAGAGTGCTGGACAGGGAAGAGGAGGGAAGCCTTAAATGAGAGAAAGAAGTCTGATATAGTCCCATTTGTTTATTTTTTCCTTTGTTTCCTTAGAAGATATATTGGCAAAACTATTGCTATTTTTGAGAGATATCTGAAATTTTACCATCCATGTTTTCTTGCAGGAATTTTATGGTTTATTGACTTACATTTAAGTCACTTATCCATTTTGAATTTATCCTTGTGTATGGTGTAAGTTGGTGGTCTAGTTTCATTTTTTTTGCACATTCCTGTCCCGGCACCATTTACTGAAGAGACTGTTTTTACTCTATCGTGTGCTCTTGCCTCCTTTGTCAAATATTAAATTGACCATAAAGGTGCGGGTTGATTTCTCGGCTCTCTGTCCTTGTGCCAATACTAGGCTGTTTCGACTACAAAGGCTTTGTAGTACATAGTTTGATATCTGGTATTGTGATACCTTCAATTTTGTTTTTCTTTCTCAAGATTGCTGAGGCTCTTTGGGTCTTTTTATGTAAGGGCCCAGGAGCATATGACAAATACTCCTGAATTGCACATTCATTCTTTCAACCTATAACTTATTAAGGATTCAGCATATCCCAGGCTTATAAATGAATATATATGTTTCCTGCCCTGAAGAAGCTTTTATTGTAAAAAAGAGTCATGCAACAGTTACAATATAGGATATCTCAAAAGTCTTGCTACAGTTTTTAGGTGTGTGAATTTTGATAGCTGCTGCTAAATTACTTTCCATAATGTTTATACCAATTTATAATTATAGAATTAATTATAAATTAATTCTATTAATTGGAAAATAATTTCTAAATACTACTTTTAAAACCCATTCACACAATATTTTATGTACTTGAAAGGCACAGTTTAAGAAGACTTTGAATAAGAATTTTAGAACTATCTGGGATATTTATTTCTATTCTTGAGTTGCTATGTAAGTACCAAGGAAATAGATAATGGTTTTCTGAGACAAAAACCACAGTGCCTAATGGCCATGTTTTTCCTAAATTTTCATGGTACTATACTGAATTTTAAAGTGTGTGAAGAAAGTATCTTTCAGATAAAGCACGAGTAACTTGTTATTTTGTTTAGTGTTCATTTTCTCTATCATTTCTGAATGGCTATTGGATAAATAAGTCTATTCATTTTTCTTTAAGTTGTCTGGACTTTTCAAAATCAGGTGGTAATTTCATGAGACATTTTTCCCCAGGATGTTACGTGACTGGCAGAAACTTATTTTGTTGATTAGGAAGAAATTACAAGTTATTCTTAAGTGGTTATTAATACATAAGCAGTAATGTCTGTGATGTTTGCTTGTGGCAGAATTTGATTTTTACAAATGAGATCTGGCTCTTTTCCCTCTACTTCCAGATACTTTATTGTTTATGACCGAGCCCTCTCTAGTAGTCACTTCTCTTTGCAGATATACTTTCAGTTCCACAGAGGTTTGGGGCAAAGATGTTAGAAAAGCAAGTAAATCATCATGATGTTCCATATATTACCTTTGCAAATAATTCCTTGAGCAAGAACGCTAGACTAATAAATGAGAGCATGTGGATCATTTAGAATGGTTTTCTTTGTAGAACCAATTGCCTGGGAATTGAAAAATTCAAAGTGCTGTTTCATGGTGTTATTTAAATTCATTTAAAAAAATTCACTTCATTTAGGCCTGTTTCTGTGTCTCTTCAATTTGCCCTCCTGAGAAAGAACCAAAGGATGTTGCACTTTGGGAAAAATTTAATTAAGTCGGTTCACAAAAGAACATTAGAAGATAAAATTCTTCCTGCCCCATCCATTTTGGCATTGTGGACACAGACAGGCGGGGGGAGATCAGCACCCAGCCGCTGTCTGCGGAGCAGAAGCTCCCCTCTCAGGTGGGCAGGAGCAGGAAGGCTGGGGAAGTGAGGCTGAGGTCGAGATCACAATTCGTTCTCTTATTTTAATGCAATTTCAACTCGCTAATACAGACGAGGTGTGTCAGGAGCATTAATATTTTGAGCCTTAGGCAATCAGATCTGAGAACTCATTCTATTCAATTCATAATGTTGATTATATTTTATAATGTTGCTAGGACTTGATTATTTGCACGTCCTAGAAGTTATAGCTCCTGCTCTGAACATTTAAAAGAAAACTGTTATAGAACTCTGAACATTAAACAGAGAATTGCTATAGGTAAATCTCACGGAAATAAATAAATCATCCTATAATCATAGTCTTGGAATTATATATTTGAGTGACTATCACACCAGCAGTTTCGTTTGACTGCTGTGGCAAGCACTGAAAATGAAGGAGTGGAACCGGGAACTAAGTGTGCACTTTAAGATGCTGCAGGTGAGCCTAGAGACAAATAAAATGCTTCATCCAGACCACACAGAGTCATCCAGGGTGGGGCAAAAGTAGGCTTACAGTTGTTCATATGGAAAATAATACACCAATTAATGAATAATAATACAAGAATAAACACTGGTTCATGTACTCACCACTATAAACCCACTTTTGCTCCACCCTGTATATACCCTGTTCGTATACATATGTATATATGTATATATCTGTCTTTATTTATATACATATATATATATATGTCTTTATATATATAGAAAATAAAGACACATACATACCCAAATAAGACAATGGTCACAGAAAGTATCTGTAAACATTAATGTCAACTTGTGGACATACATTGATTTTAAACATATCCTTTACTTTAAATAGCTTTGATTTTTCTGTCTGAAAGACAAAAGAGAACATTAATAGCTATCACTTACTAAGTTTACCTAGTTGAATGTTAGTGCTTCTCAAAAACAAGTCAATACTCATTACTTTTCCACATTGGAAGATTAAAGGAATAAATGATCCTTTGAAACTAAAACTGAAATTCTCAGAAATGTCAGGAAAATATCCTGCTCAGCCTCACTTTAATAGGAACTGAATAGAATCATAAAAGCCTTTTGACATTAAAGTGAAAGGTTGTTAGTATATAATGTAACCTAACTAATTAGGATCTGCTTAATTTGGAGTCTGTAACAGAGAAGGTATAAAATGTATTTTGCTGCTTTCAAACTTGTTTTAAAAACCCCGTATATTTAACATGAATACAACAACATGAAGAGAGGCAAACAGCTGGAGTTAAGCTGTGTGGTGGGTGAAGGTACCACTTATTTGAATACACTGCAGACCCTACACTGCCCACAACAGCACGATGTGTCCCCGGGGATCTTCAGGATGCCACTACATCGCAGCTTATTTATTAAGCTTCATTTAGCTTAAACTGAAGGAAGACACAATTGAATTACTTAAGCTAAAGTTGAGGCATAATTGGAGAAATGGTCCCAACTTTCCCTGGTCCCAGATAAGAAAGCCCTTTCCTTAATTTTTTGGAGGGGAGATAAAGTCTAAGAACAAGGACGCAAAGGTTAGCCACGCAAAGGTTAATGCAGGACTACAGATTGAACATGGTCACCCTAAAACACCTTTTAATTTGCTCGTGTACCAAATCCACAAGACACTGGATATGTGTCAGAATGTCATGGAGAAATCCAAATATCAAAGGGTGTAAAAATTAACACTTAAAATTCATTTTCTGAATTGGAGAGCACAACATACTACCTTTAGAGACAAAGCATAAGACTTGCTCAAGTTTAAATGACTAGAGAGTTAAATTTTAAAGATTTTACAGCCTCACTTATAGCATTTGGCTGCCTAGGTTCTATAATAAGATTTTAGCAAGCCTGTAAGAATACTAACAGTGCTGTTTGTTCTTTGTGTGCTTCTAGGTTATAGGTCAAATCTGAGGCCTTATTGTGCATCCAGGGAAAATTACTTTTTGAATAACACATGGTACAACTTGCAACTCCTCATAGGGCAGGAGGAGTTCAGCTATGGACATTTACATGATTTTCACTTGCTCTGAAATAGCCCAGTAAATACAATTTTAAAATTTATTTTTTCTATAATAGCACAGAAAAGCTTAACAATAAATTCTAACATATTTTAGGTGTTTTTAAGAGGAGAAACTATTCTTTTTTGTTTGGCTATTTAAAAGATTATTATAGCATCTCTGATATATGGAGAATATTAGAGAACCTAAAACACATTTCTTGTGTGTCTCCAATAAAGGACATTTCAATATACTCTACTGAGTTCTCCTCATTCCTTAATAACTGTGGCATAATTAACATAGACAGAGTAAGGTAACTCAGTGTAAGTCCAATCTGATGTTAGGAGGAAGCTGCACATAAGACTGAATCAGATACAGGAGATCTTTTCTAAAAGAGCCGCATTTCAGATCACCTAGAATCCATTCTCATGGGATACTATTGTAGAAATGATACTGACTTAAGAAAACATTTTTCTTATGGAAAAATAATAAGTCAGAGCTTGTCACTTATGTTATCCAAGACAAGTTCAGTGATTACCCTGTAAATGAACATCGATTTTTGTGTAGACTCCAATATTTCCAATCTCCGAGAAACTGTTTTGGTGTCCAAATGTCCAATTGCAGAATTATGGCAAATATCTTTTAGTGAAGTGGTTGTTCTCTGAGAGAACAAAGAAATTGCTTCACATCTCAGTTGTGCCACACTATTTTCCAAGATTAGCTTCAACACAGCAGAGGAAACAGAACAAAATAAAACCCAAACCTCAAAACCTTATATATTTATTGTTACTGGTTAACCCACAAGGTGGCACTAAAGAGAAAAGTGACAAAAATGAAGATCACAGGCAACTTTTATACTAAATCAATTCTATTATGAAAATTAAACCTATTTCATGACACAATCTAAATTTTAAGGCACTAATAACTCAAAACATTCATGTTCAGATTTGTTGCTTTGTTCCTGCAGACTGTTTTGGAGTAAAAATGTTTCATTCAATCAAGCAGCTGGTTATTTCCAAAAGTTAGTAGTTTGGATATTTCTGTGTAGTAGTTCTTTTGTAGGAAAGCATTTTTCTCCAGATCCAGACTCCATGATCACTTTATGGTTATACATCATGACCATGTTTTCCTTATGTTTTGTATAGTGCTGAGAACCTAATGTTCTCAAAATAAATATAAAAAAAACCAATTTAACCTTATAATATTTGTTGTATAATGATATAGGTAGACTTTAATATTTATGGTAGTAATAAATAAATAACTCTTTAAACCACTAAGAAAAAGGCATTATAGCCAAGTACAAATTGTTTGAATTCAAGAATAATTTCTTTATACATATATATCTCCTAATACATATTTTATCTACCTTTCAAGGTGCCTGAAGAGTATTTCCTGGATGGGAATGGAGAAATGTTCCCAGAAACCATGTATAAAGAAAAAAATGGTATGATTTTGGCATAGCCTTGGTATATAACCTTGAAAGTGAAGAAGCATAAATAATCCTTAGTTATAGCACCATGTGGTGGAAGGAACTGGGTCTCCTCTAGCAAACATCTCTGATTATGAGCAAGAAGGTATAGACCACAAAAAGGGTTTTTTTCTTTAGTTTATAATTAAGAGCTATGTCATGCATAAATAAGCCTAGAACTTGAAGGGAAATATAATTCATCTATTTTCTTAGTTTAGAAGTAGGAATTCAATGAGTTGAAAACCAATGCAATTTTAATTTTTATTATTATTATGTAATATAGACATATATACATATATATTTTGCAAAATATTTTCTAACCAAATATGTGTATTTTCTCACTCAGAATTCTGACCCAGCAAAACTATATAACATGTAAAATAAAAAAACAGTCTAGATCAAAATCGGCTCTCAAAAACTTGCATGCAGGTATACAATTTCAAGATTAGTGATATTTTAATATCTAAAAGAGAAAAACATTTCTGATAATCTCTTCATCAACCCATTTATAATGATCATTTGCCAATCAAATTTATGAAAATATTGTAATTGCCTCATTTAAAGAGCTGTAGTGATAAACATTTATATATGTCTTTAGTTTTTATAAGATAAACAATATTATTATTGTTAAATGAAGAAGAGTAAATAAAATGATTGGAAAATAGAAAAAATATGGACTAGAGGATACATATGGAAGCAACAAAGCAGGATATTTTATGACTTTATGTCAACTTACATTATATATGTTACACTCATAATAGTATATATGTTTGTGTCTTTGTGGTGGATACTTTTCATGGTTTTAAAGAGGTGTCGCCACTTCCATTTCACATAAGTTTGGGTTGTCAAATAAGCCTGGGTCAAGAGATTAGATTACTAAGGCATAGAAACTGCTTGTTCTGCAGTATGAATACTATGAGGTCTGTCCGGGAAAAGTCCAGCCATCGTTAATATAACGAGAATGATTTGCAAGACACCAATGTAAACTGGCAGCCAAGGAGAGTGGACTAGAATGTACATGTGTGAACTATGCTGACTTTACTGTACTAATCAGCGGGGGGTGGTAGATGCCATTGTGTGAGCATTTGTACTATGTGGCCATAGCATTCAAAATGACTGAGCAAGTAAAGCAATGAATCTGCATCAAATTTTGCATTAAGTTTGAACATTCCTCCATGGAAACTATTTGGATGATTCAGAAGGCTGCAGCTATGGGCAACTGGTGATTGGCAGCTTCATCATGACAATACACCCATTCATGCATCACGTCTCCTGAAGAGTTTTTTGGTGAACCATCAAATCACCCAGGTGACTCAGCCTCCCTATCGCCCAGGTTTGGCATCCTGCTACTTCTGGCTTTTCCCAAAACTAAAATGACCTTTGAAAGGGAAGAGATTTCAGATCGTTGATGAGGTCAGGAAAATATGATGGGACAGCTGGTGGCAATTTGGGAGCACTCTGTGAGGTCCCAGGGAGCCCACTTTGAAGGGAACTGAGGTGTCATTGTCCTATGTACAATACTTCTTGTACCTGTTTTCAATAAATGTTTCTATTTTTCATAGTACCTTCTGGTACTGGCTGGATACCTTCTGGACAAACCTCATATAAGCTATAGTCAAATCTTTCAACTACTTAGTTCTCAATCCAGGATAAATAATACTCTCCTTTTTAATTTCTATCATTACTTTATAAAGTTATAACTATTAATCTGCTTAGGATCATACTACATTTTCTCTATTTATGCATTTCATTTAACAAATACTCACATAGCACTCATCATGTGCCAGGCACTGGACCCCCCAGTGAGGGTGGAGACCATGGCTGCCGGGTTCAGTGCTATACCTATAGAGCTCTGCCTGGCACTGGTTTCATAATTTATGCAGCAAGTGTCAATTACGCAACTGGATGGGTGGCATCTGGGTTTACCGTTCGGGAAGGAGTATGGCATAGTGGTTAAATGTACAGGGGATCAAGAATTTCTTGTAGTTTGGAATTCTAGTTCTGCCACCTGCTAATTAAATGGCTTTGGGCAACATATTTAATCTGAATCTCAGTTTCCTCATTTGTCAAATGAAGTAAATAATAGCATTGACCTCATGGGGTGATTTTCGTGATTAAACAAGATAACATAGACTGCTTAGATAAATCCTTAAGGCAAGGTAACCCATTGTCAAATCATTGCTATTACTATTATTATTATTATTAATTCTTCTTGCCATATTTATCTAGAAACATAGATTTGAACAACAGAAATTCACAATAAAAACTATGTTGGTATAGTACTACTTCCATTTCTTGAGCTAGTAATCAAATTGACTAGTTCAACAGAAATACCTCCAGAAAGTTACCCAATTTCTTTTCTGCTTGTAGAAGTTGATGTATGGCATGGCTTCAGGTTTTGTGACTAAACTACAAACATTTCCATGATACAGTCTTCGTCTTTTTATGGAGATTTCTTACTGAGATCATAACGAAAGAGCCCACAGTGAACACTGAAAAGTTTTAGCCTAGTGTTAGAACCCCCAAATAATAACACAATTTTCTAGATATCCTAATTCTCTCCTCTCTGGATACAACATTTAATGGTAGAATTGGGAATGACTACTGTGGATATTTGGTTATCATTTTCCTTATATTTGCCATTTAGAAAGACTCCTTTTATGCTATAAGATTTGCTCTGTTTTGGTGTAACCATAATTAGGAGCCCTTCCTATGACTAATAACACCTAATTATTAATAGGTTAGGAAATGTTTTCTTTTTAAAACAACTTTATAATTTCATCAATTCTCATGTGAAAAAAGAAAATCACATTTAGGTATAATTTCCATTCAATAAACAGAAGCTAGACAATAGTTAAATCGAGGTGTTAATTGTAGTTGGCAAACTACAGACATCATGAAACTACACTGTCTCAATGATGGCTAATTTTAAATAGTTCTCCTTTTTCCATCTTTAAGAGTCTGAGGAATGTTCTGTCTAGAAGGGTGTTTCTTATTTGAAGCTCATTAACAATGTTAACAGGTGCCATAGTGAAAAGGTATGAAATTTTGAAATTATGCAATATAAAAACATAAAGCCTACAATAATGTGAGTTTCCCCAAATTAAAAACTTCATCCAATTATCAGCCTTAAATTTCAAAGTGCTGCTTTGTTATTGCCACATGGCGGCTCCACTTTAGCTGGTGAACGGAGACTCCGCCATTCATCGTCAGTCTTGGTCTCCGGTTGTGGGGGGTCTTCAGCACCGTATCCCTCTCATAAAACAGACCAGTCCTGTTTTCATTGCCAGAGTTGCAGGGCTTGTTTTCCTCCCCCGACACGCTTTTGCTAGTACAGCGTATTTTTATAAAGTCTCTTTACCTATGAAACTTACAGTTTTTAACAGAAATTACTGTTTCTCAATGAAGCTGCTTAATTAAAAATCCCTTGAGAGCATAAAGAGACTACTGTACTAGCTTTGGAATTTCTTTCATAAAATTTGAAGACTGGAAGAGATGTCTGAGGGAACCTTATCTAACTCTTGTACATCAACACACCCAGAAACTCAGTCTAAGTAACTAGGTTAGAGAAACACAGGGAGATGAGGGCGGATGGGACTTAGTTCTTTCTCCTGAGCCAAGCTGCTTCTGATGCAGAGTGCTACTCACACTTGATGAGGAGGAGTACATAAGGACACTTCAGTGTGCCTCTACATACAAACCCGTGAGAAAAGAAAAATAAAAAATGTCAGTTCAAGTGTGAACAATCAGAGTAAAGACTCTGAAGCCAGTTCATTCACTGAAGGTAGTTCACTTTGATTATTTACAGGGCCAAGACATAAATCTAATTCAAAATCACTTCTGTTTTGCTTCATGTATATAAGCATTCAGACTGTTTCACTTTTATAAGCCCCCATATCGAATATGACCACAAAATGGCTTTTATTAGCTAAAGGAAGACATTTATTAGCTAAAGAAAATAATCATAGAATTCTTCCAACAAAAAACGTGTTTCTGAGAGAAGTATCATGCACTTCAGAAAGTCTTACTCTACTACATGGCTCTTGTATTGGCGAAGTAAAAACTATCTCAAATTTAGTGATCTACAACACTGAAGGCAACACTTCTTCATAGGAGTATTAGTGAATCATTACTTTAATATATTTGTTCGGTACACAATCTGAACTTTTGCTTTTTATTTGGTTAGAGGGTAGAATGGACATTCTCTAGAAAATGATATTGAAATATTATCTTACCAAAGTGCTTGCTTCTCAAAAGAAGGGTTCTATATACTTTCAGAAATTATAAGAAAAACTCATTGGGACCCTTTTATAATATTGACATGAGAGAAAAAAATATTTACCTACTTGACCTTGATATGGAGTTTACTGATAAACATGTGTTTTAGGGGGGGATGTTTTAGTAAGTTGTGTCTACATTGTGTTAATAAGATTGTGCTCACTCTGCATGGATCCTAAACATAACCCATTTACCAATTTTATCACAGTCAGTAGGGACTTTACTAACTGCTAAATATATTTCTGAATTCCGAAATAGTTGAGACTTGCTTTGTAGTAATTTCAAAAGCACGTAAGCACGTTGATAAAACACAAAGACGACCAGAAAAGGCCTTCTTTGAATCTTTTTCTTGGTTAACATCATTTTAGAGAAAGGTCTTAAATATTGCTTAGTAGATAAGCTCTTCATTTAGTGATTCTCAGACTTCTAGGGGTGGTTCCAGATCCCTGTATTGATCCAAATGAGTTGAATCCATTAACTTTAGATCAATAATTCTGAATTGCCAGATTCATACCCTGAGGTCAAAGAACTCTGGTGACCTGTTAAGAGTCACACACATCTTTTTGCCTGTCTGTACTATATTCCCCGATTCCATGGAAAAAATAAACTAATGAACCCCAGCTCCTCAACTCTTAAAATGCTTACAGCCGGATACATATGGACAGCAAGAGCATGGAGATTTAAAAACAGAGCAGAAAAAAGTAACTTGAACAGAATGTGGCATTTCCCTTGGTCTGTTGCTAACGGCCCACATACAACATGCTTAAAAAATCCACCCTGGCACTTCTTTTCATCATTAAAAAATGCTCCAAATGGACATTTAGAATGTATGGCAATGGGCATGTATCCCATTTGGGGATAAATGGAAAAGAGCTTTATCAAGCTGGGCTATGTTTTCAGTAGTTGTACTGCTAAAAATGATGTGTATTTGGTCTCTTCTCTTTGTCATGCTTTCAAAGCCAACACAATATTTTAATTGTATATTTTCAGGACTCCAAAGCCAGTAGCATTAAACACTAATTTTTGTAAGAAAAATAATTACGGATGTGACTTTTGAAACCTCTTCAGGATTTGAAGATGTGAAAGAAATGTAAAAAGGAATTACTTCTCTCACATTTTATTCTGTTCTTTACTTTTTTTCCTTTTACTCTGAAGCCCATCACACTTTGTTTTATTTAAACAAACAAACAAAAAACCTAGAGACTCCTGCCTCTCAGTTGTTAGTTTTGGGATGGCTCTTTTCTGAATACGGTTCCAGTTAAGGTTCTTCACATAGATTCTAAGGGTTGGATCACACCCCTGTACACTCTGCACCACCATCTAAAACTTCTCTAAACTTAGACAAGAGTCCATAACCAGCCAATGGTCCATGGACCTGTTTTGAAGATCCTGCTGCCAGCAAACACTTTGTATTGCTAACTATTCTGAGAGAGTTTAAACAATTTTTATGATAACAGTAAAAACTGAAAAAAAGGTAACTGTGGCTATTTGCAGTGAAAAACTGACCAGAAAGGGCATATATTTGTTCAGTGTTCTAGTAAGTTTAAAGTAATATGGCTCATCTTCCCAGTTTTTCTCAGTCTCAAGTTTTGGGTCCCGAATGTTACATGGAAGGCATTATATTTCAATAATATCTCCAATCTAAAACCAGAAATTATTCGATGGGGGAAAAACCCTTTTATTTAGTCTTTACATCCAGAGGATTCTACTAGCTCATTGCTAACCCTTCTTTTATTACTGCACACCTGGACACATTACACTGTATAATATAAGTAGTCAGGCTTTGGCGAATTTATTTCAATTTACATACAATCCTCCAAATCCTCTGGCAGCGAGCTTGTTGTGAAATCTGACACAGCCAAGTCTCCCTAGCAGGATCTTCCCTTTGCTCTTGGTGTTAATGGCCTAAGGCATCAAGGATCCCTCCGGGAGGCTCGGTGAGGCTAAGGACTAGGGAAGAGGGGTGACTGCGGGGCTTGTTGCGCTGAAGATTTACAATGTACTTCTGGCAGGCGGCTCAGCAACCCCCTCTGTGGCTGTGGGTGTCTAGTGTGACAGAGAGGAGAAAAGCTCTCTAATCTCCCAGTGCCTGCCTCAGCCTCTCTGCCGCTCCCCTCCCTCCCGCCTTCCCTGCCTCCTCGCGCTCTCTCGTTCTTTCCTTTGCTTTTCTCTGGGAGTTTCAGTCCCTGTAGCTTTGGCAATCTAGATCTGGAGCTTGTGCACACGCACACACAAGCACACACATGCACACACACTCACACACACGCACTCCGGCTCTCCCCATCAGGATACGGAGCAAAACCCGGTCTTCATCTACCTGAAGGGGATGGCCCGGTCGGACACTTCTTGCTCACTTGTCATCTCCGGAGGTCAGAGCAACATCAGAAAGAGGGAGGCTCGCCGTCCGGTCTGCAACCTCTCGCCGTTTGCCGCCACCGATGCTTAAAGTGTCCAGGGTGGAGGAGAAGGCTTTTCCAGGACAGATTCCCAGCACAGCTCTGCGGCCCTGGGACTTTACCTAGCTGGTTCACCCCAGCTTCTTCCTCCCCAGCCATCCTCTCGTCCCCGGCTGAGGGGTGCATGGCTTGGGCACCTCCGCTGCTGCCGCTGCCACTGCCGCTGCCGCTTCCAGCACATCCCACCCAGACCACTGAACACCGCCGCTGGAGTGGGGAGAGAGAGCGGAAGCCGTAACTTCCCTCTCCACTGCTCCCTGTCCTTTCCAGCCGAAGACCCGTTGGAAGGCTCCCGCGGAAAGCTAGGCGAGAGCTTGGTGCAGGGAGGGCAAGCCAGCAGCCGCAGGCGCACGGGGGTGGGGGCAGCATGTGCCCGGACGCCCGGTGCCCGGCGGAGAAGTAGCGCACGTTGGGGAGAGCGAGACGCTTTCCAAGTTGGGCGCGTCCCAGAGCTCGTCGCCCCGCGCCTCGGCCGCCGGTGTCAGGAGAGAGGCGGGGCTGATGGGGGGTGCCCAGGTTGCTATCGCTTGCGGCTAGAGTCCGTCTTAAAAGCACCCAGACCAGCATCCCCAGGGTCTCAGCTGGCGTCAAGCCCTCTGCCCGAGTGCGCTCTCTAATGCCTTCGCGGGCTGTGGCCCGGGTGGCCCGCCCGCAGGGGGTGCCGGAGGGGGCGGGGGAGGAGGAGGAGGCAGTGTGATGGCCCTGGACGGCGAGCGCGGGGAGCAGGAGGAGGAGAAGAAAAAGAAGAAGAAGAAAAAGAAGAGGAAGAAGAAGAAGGAGGAGGGGGCTGAGAAGATCCGCTCACCCTTTGAGGCCACGATGGGGGAGAACGACGCCGCGCTCCGGACCGGCAGCAGGGGGCTCTCGGACCCGTGGGCAGACTCCGTGGGGGTGCGACCCCGCACCACGGAGCGCCACATCACTGTGCACAGGCGGCTCGTACTGGCCTTCGCCTTGTCCATCGTGGCGCTGCTCGCGGTCACTATGCTCGCCGTGCTGCTCAGCCTGCGCTTCGACGAGTGCGGGGCTAGCGCAGCGTCCGGGGCAGACGGTGGCCTCGCCGGCTTCCCGCCGCGCGGTGGCAACGGGAGCCTTCCGGGTTCTGCCCGGCGCAACCATCCAGCTGGCCGGGACTCCTCGCAGCCCGAGGCAGGAGTGGAGGCCACCCCCGGCGCACCATCTGCCCAGCCGCCGTCGGAGGAGGAGCAGGAGCAGCGGCAGCCGTGGACACAGCTGCGTCTGTCCGGCCATCTGAAGCCGCTGCACTACAATCTGATGCTCACTGCCTTCATGGAGAACTTCACCTTCTCCGGGGAGGTCAACGTGGAGATCGCGTGCCAGAACGCCACCCGCTACGTCGTGTTGCACGCCTCCCGAGTGGCGGTGGAAAAGGTGCAGGTGGCCGAGGACCGGGTGGCCGGGGCTGTCCCGGTGGCCGGCTTTTTCCTCTACCCGCAAACCCAGGTGCTGGTGGTGGTGCTGAACAGGACCCTGGACGCGCAGAGGAATTACAACCTGAAGATCATCTACAACGCCCTGATCGAGAACGAGCTCTTGGGCTTCTTCCGCAGCTCCTACGTGCTCCACGGGGAGAGAAGGTACGGAGGGAGGCGGTGCCCGGCGCCGTCCTACCCTGCTAGGCTGTTCTAACCGCTGGGCAGCCTGCGCCCCCCCGGGACCCTCCTGGCGTTCGCTACACCGGAAAGCTTGGGGTGGAGTAAGGAAGTAAAGGTGGGATAGAACTATCACCAACAACCTTCAGGGTCTCCCAGATGCCAGGGCTCTCACTGTTGCCAACTATACAAACTCACCAGTGGTGAACGAAGAATTCTACCCCCTCCTCTAGTCTGGACCTCCCCACCACTGTGTCCCTGTGTCAAAGTTGCTTAGCCAGGACTTCCCCAACCCCGTCAACAGACCTTAGCCAGCCGGGTGCACGGCTCTTTTTTTTTTTTTTTTTGTAAGAGTGGTGTGTAATCTGAGCGATGCCAGCCAGGGTGACATCAAAGGCCTGCCAAGTTACCGTCCAGGGAAAATAGGTTACCTGCAAAAGGCCAGGGCAGCAGTGCATTCGGTCAGACGGCAGTGCAGGATAGAGCAGGGCAAAGCCCCCTCCCCCAAAATGCCCGCTTCCCCCATTATCTGGCAGGCACAGAGCAAAGGACGGGCTTTAGCTGAATAAAGTTTTACAAAACTGGAATTTAGAGTCGTAATAACTGGTCCGGTGACAGAGTAAGGGGGCGGGGCCGGTAAGAATGTCCTTGCAAGCAAGTGCTGCGGGCTCTCTCCTGACACTCCAGTTGTTTGTTCCTGAGTTACTGACTCTGGAAACGATCATTGGTGAAAGGAGGGAAAGCTAGTGGTCAGTCTCTAATGCCTTGTTAGTGGGTGTCTTGATGATTTTTAGATTTGGGCAGTATTCTGTTTTTTATTTTTTGAGAGCCTGTAGGTCTTCTCACCACTTGTTCAGAGCTCAGACTTGGGAGTCCAACAGAACCCTGTTCCTATCCTGACGATGACTGCCTCTAGTGCTTACTAAGCAGCTAGTGCTTACTTAGCCACGTCTATTAATTCATTGTTACAAGAACCCAGTGGTGTAGGTGCTCCTAGTACTCCCTATCTAACGGGTAGAGGAAAGAAGGAACAGAGAAGTAACTTAACACGGGTGAACCCATGAAGCAGGGAATTTGGCCCCAGAGCCCATTAAGTTTATTTTTAATTTGGGGATGATAATAATGGTACTATCCTCACAAGATTGTTGCAGGTGTCCATGGGCTAATGCATTGAGTGTCGCTTAACCCTGTATCTGGTATTAAGATTGTCCACCATAAATGCCAGCTGCTATGAGTGTTGGTGGTACTAAGCTCTCAAGCATATCATTGAATGAATAAAAAAGTTTTTATTGCTTTCTGATGTGACCCCTTGCTTTTAAAATAACTGATTAATTAAATGACTATACGACTGACAAAACCAAAATTGAACAAAAAAATGACATTGACAACCTTAGAAGTGGAGGCAGGTGGGAAATTAGTAACGATGCCACTGGTCATGCCTCCTCTGTTTTCGAGTCACTCTCACACTTGCAGAGACTGGGGATCTGAGGAGTGCAGGGTGCCTGAGGTCAGGAGGCTTGTCGGTGGAGAGCTGGGACTTGAACTTCAGTATTTTGATCCCTGGACCAGGGCTCATGTTGTCTGCAAACTTTATGAAGAAGTTACTATATAAGAGGCTGGGGAAATTTCAGTGTGTTATGGGAGAACACAAATGTTTTATTATTTATAGAGTACTAGGAAGTAACCTTATATAAAGAAAATGCCCAAAGTGAGTAGTTGTATGGTAGTTAAAAATCTATAAGTGAATGTATACCTTATTCATTCTCCTAAGGTCAGCTGTGGACAATTTAAACCCCCTTCCACCACTTCCTCCAACTTATTCTAATGAATACAGATTAATAGTATTTTCCCCGATATCAAATATGGGGGAAAAGATATAGAAGGCAAACTTGCATGTTATGTTTAGAAACAAGCTTGTCATATCAAAATGTCGACAGTGGAAGTTGCATATCATTACCGATAAATTTGTGGTGAAATAAATATTTTCAACAAATCCTGTTTTTTTGAGCCATGCCAAAACATATTTGGTGGAACTGAGCTTGTTTTGGTTAGTGCTTTCAAATTAACAGAATTCTTAAAAAAGACCAGATGTTTCTGCTTGACTCCTAACTGATTTCTTATCCTCCTGGTACATATTTGTATTCAAACTCTTCTTCAGTTTTCTCCAAAGATGTTAATAACTTGGTTGAAAGTTTCACCTAGTGCATATGTAGCCAAGCTCTTGTTTCTCTTTTTATCTGCCACTTGAATAGCAGAGTGAATATAATTTCTTGGATGTTGATACCTGGAGTTGATAAGGCAAAGGAAATAGAATAAACTATTTCACAATTATGCCAACATTATATGTATTAACCTTTTTTTGTTGTTGTTATTACTATAGCAACTTGGGGAATTTTGAAATATGCCAATATCGGGAACTCAGCCAAAGTTGGACTGGTGGTGATTTTGTCCCCAAAGTGCAATGTAAATTAACATTTTATAACACTCTTTCCAAAAGGACATCGATACTAACTCAAAAAGTGTCCGTTTGATTAATGATTAAATATCTTGGTTTTTAGTTTGTCATAATTTTTGCAAATTTAATTATCAGATAATTTCTGTAATGAAAATAAATATTTAATCTGCCAGTGGGGAGTCACATTAAGCAACTTGAAATATTTAAAAGAGGAATACTACAGTTCAGCTCACTTAGCCCATGCGGAAACAACTCATTACTATCCCAATCAGTCTGATTCTTCAACTCACTCTTCGCTCAGAAGTTGAGAGAAACAGTTTTGGTGAGGGTGGGAAAATTAGATTTCACCGTGTGCTTTTGAATGCTGGAAGGTTTTACCCCCGATGAGGTGTTGGAGGGGGCTTGGTTTTGTCCTGCAGGGAAGACTTAACTTCTCTAGGTTCCTGTAACTACAGCTGAGAAAGGTTGGAAAACAAGCTCCCTACTGAATGAGCCAGAGTTTCTCTGCGTGAGGCATATCCTCTACTTACTGTTGGTCATTTGGCTAAAGGGAACATTCATCACTTGTTGAATATTGCGAATAAATAAATTATTTTCAATTTGAAATGTTTACACACAGTAAATTATCTCCATCAGGCAGAACACGTGGTCACCTTTTCCTCAATTGGGAGTGTATTTATGCCATAGTATTCTATAGTAGAATATACTTGCTCAAAATTAGGTAAGCTGCTCATTTACCTGAAGTAATTGCCGCTTTTGGGTAGCCAGATGGTGAGCACACCCATGTTCAAAGTTGGGTACCTTAATTTAGTTCCAGATGGTCGGATTGAAAGAGGAGATTTACCCAAAGTAAATGAACATTTTATTCACTTTCAAAAGGGAGACTGTTTTTCTTTGACAAACTTTGATTGGGTCTCTAACATGCCACAGTGCCAGGAGATGGAAATAAAAATAGGTCTTTTTCTATCAAGGATTATTTAGAGAGAAACTGATCTCCAAGTAAAATGGGAAAATAACATTGCAGTTCTCAAAAAGAGTCACAAAAAATGCTTTTGCAAAAATCTTGTGGATGTTGAGAAGGTTGTAGGGGTAGACATTTGATATTTTGTGGTATTAATATGCATGGTTTTATGCCTTGCCCTTTTTCTGGAATGAATTGATAATCATGATATTTAGTAAAAGCAAGAAACCACCACATTGCTTTTATGTTGAAAGAAACTTCATTTCTTCCAGTCACTCTGATGAAGAGAGCTTTACAGGAACAAGTTGGTGTATATAGCTTTTGGTCCCCTATAAAAGGCTCTGAACTGAAAAATCTGTGAGAATTGTTTATTTCTGTGAAAACTTTTTGACATGATTCCTTAGTGGACTTAGCTCATTGTTTTCCTGTCAGGCACACATAACCATATGGCCAAACTGAGTCTAGTACTGCCAGACTTTGGTCACAATTCAAAACACCACCACTAAACTAAATCTATAATTTTTTTAAAAAAACAGTTTGGCCATTTAATGACTGATTCAGGGAGGAAAATCCAAATTAATGTTTGCCTTGCCATGTTTTTTCCATGGCACCATTTGATTGGATCACCCTGGATGGTAATAAAGTATACAGTTTCTCTAAAAGAGTTAAACTAGTTTGCCCATATTTTTATTTGCTGAAAGCAACTGCAAACCTGGACTATTTGCTCTGGATGTCTTTCAAGCAAAGATGGACCTGTGACTGGGTTTCTTGCATCTGTTTGATCTGTACAACATGTTTATTTCCTTAAACCAAATTCTGCCACTGTGTATGTGGATGGGTTTGAGATAACAGTGCCGCGCAATGGTTGAGGTTTGCTGGGAGATGGGAACATTCGGTCGGTAAGACTACAAGAATAAGACTCACTTATTTAAGCGTGACTACAAAGAATGGTATAAAAAGAGTGAGGAAGAAATAACTTATTTTCAATGAAGAAGTGTTTCATTGTCTGTAAGGAAAAGCATCCCTATGTCACCCATGTTCATTCTCCAGGCCACCAGTGAGACTCATCACCATCGTGATCAGTGTTGTCATTTTTTTCAATTTTTTGCATATCCTTTACATACTTTCAGATTTACAATAGTGACTGGGTTCCTCCAGAGTTTTTCAAGGTCTCATGCAATCCTGCTTTTTGCCACTAGAGAGTGGATGCTTTCTCTGAGAGACAGAATTTTACTATTAACATAGAATTCAGGAGGATATAAAAATGAAAAATACTCCCTGCTTTTTTCAGTTTGCAGGACAATATGAACTGATCCACCAGCAGGCATAGCTAGACAGTGGTGGCTGGGCTGGGAGGGTGGAATAAGATTAGCAAGCTGGGTGGGGCTGAATTGGGGTGAAGGGCCCCAGGCTCACGTCCAGTGCACCTAACTCTAGGTGCACCTTCTCAGTCTCAGAATGCCTGAGTGGCTTCAGGGTTTAAGGAGCTCTGACACTCGCTGTGCAAGGCAGGGTTAATGCATTCCTCCCTGTGCAGACCTGGGTTTGCTCTCAAGGTGAAGTTTTAGTTTACTTATTGATATCTTTCCTCAAACAAACAAACGAAAAATCAGAGGATGAACAAAGAATAGAGTTTTAACATTACTGTCATTGGTTACTTTTCATCCCTTTTAAGAATATGTTCAAGCCACTTTTGGTTGTGTTGCTGGATGGAAAGCATATGTATGTTTAGTGTGTCCAGGGACTTTGGAGCCAGACTGCCTGGGTTCATGTTCTGACTCTGCCACTGATTATCTTTATGACCTTGCCAAGGTTTCCTAATTGTTCTGGGTCCACTGTCCTCATCTGGAAAACGGTGGTAATGAAAGCCCATTTCACAGGGTTATTGTGAGGATTACATAGGTAAGAAATAAGAAATTTAGAGCAGGGTCTGACAATTGGTAAGCACTGTGGTGGGTATTAATATTATATTATTCCATGGCTGGAGCACTTCCATTTGGACTAGTTTGCCGTTGTGTAGGGTCAGTGTATTGCCTTGGGGTTTCCCCTTAGCTGCAACAGTCGCTGTGGACATGCCTTCCACTGCTGTTTGTTATGCCACCTAAGCGGAGTTCGAAAGACAGGGGAGGGAACAGAGCCCCTTCACCATGAAGGAGAGAGTGAAGAGAAAGGCTGTGGTATTTCATTGCTAGACAAGGCCCTTGCTTGGTTCAGACACTGAGAGATGGAGAGAGCTGAGGGAGCAGGAAGAGTGTGGGAAGCAGTGGGATGGACGATCCTCTGATTATGGCACCTCTTTCTGTCAGCAGAGAGAATGGCAGAATCCAACGACTGCCGGGCCAGAGGGTGCTTCCCTTGTCACTGGAAGCCAGTACAGCAGGCAGAAAAATCCCAAGTACCAAGAGAAAGGCACACCAGGCATTGGATATTGTTCTCAAGACTTAATTTGCATTCTGACAGTAGCAGTACTTTTTAATCCTTACATAAGGCTTTGCCTGTTTCCAATATTAAACAGATGAGGCTCAGACACTAGTTTATTTATTTGTATGGAAACCTAATATTATGGCCCAGGACGATAATATTATGTACTCATAATACTTTTCATCAGTGGTGATCAAATTCTCAGTACTCATTTTTTTGATAAGAGTATTTAGTACATAAATAGGAAAACAATTATGAATATTATGCTCTGTTTTTATAACACGATTATTCACACATGCACCACTTCCTACATACATATTGCTGGCATTATTGCATTATGTTTTTAGCTTACTAGAATGGTTATTTAAAAAAACAGACTACATGCTTGCTTATAGCACTGAATATTCAGCAGGAATACTTCTGAAATGGCAGAGGTTTAATGACTCATTGAAGTATATAAAAACACACAGTCTAAACAACATACTTTTTGACTTAAAATATTTTGTCATTGAGTAATAATTTGCATTTTGATTAACAACCTTAACTTTAAATGGGACTCCATGACCTTGTAACTGAGTCTATTTACTGCAACAGTTGGATAGTAACTAGATGTCCCATTAGGACCTTTCTTTAGATCTTGGGAATTTTTATTACCAATTTTAAACGATGACAATGCTAGGCAGTTTGCAATTTCAACAGAAGCAAGTTCAAAGATCATTTTTCACTGTGCTGTATGTGTGGTATGCTTAGAAGTGGCCAAAACGGAAACCTCTGAAAAACGCCACACTGTGTCTGAGGTTCTCTTGGTTTTGGTGGGTTCCACAGTGAAATGTCATGAATCAATTTTTAATACTAACAGTGCTATGCAAATCTCTGTTTCTTCTGTGTATTTTAACTTTATGAAAAGGCAAATAGAAAATAATGGAACAGAAACTGTTCTGTATCACATACTGTAATTTGTTGGCAATATTAACTGACATTAATGCATTACTGCTGCTGAATCTTATCATAATGACTTGATACAAGTAGCTTGCCTAGTGAACTTCCGCAGAAATAGGAAGAAATCAATTCTCTATATCCTTTAGAGACAACAGAGAGCTTTAAGCTCTCCTTAGCTGAACCAAAATGTCAAATAGACAAGTTGTTAAGAAATCAAGTAATTTACTTTAGAAGAGAATTAAAATACAGGTATGTTAGTCATATTTCTCTAGTTATGCTAAAGTGGCATTCTTGGAATGACACTTCCAGGACGTCACTTTTGGAAGTGGACTTTTTAAATGGTAATAGATTCATTAAAAGGTAGACATGATTTTGCTTAAAAAAGCAAAAAAAAAAAAAAAAGGCAGCAAAATACTTGCCCCTATTAACTTCTGCCTCCTGATGTTTTATTTTCCTTCTTGTATTTATGTATGTATTTCATATCCATATGATATGTTAAAATGTTATTTATTTTTCATTTTTAAAAATTTCTTCTACTACCTCAGACTTACCTCAAATTTACTCAAATGCAAACTCATTATTTTCTACTCCCAATTACCTTCCGTAGAGCCCTCTTTGGTTTTTAATGATAGCAAGCAGGAAAGAAGTCTTGCGTCCACCAACAAAGGCAACCCTAAAATATGTGCAGTGAAGAAAGAATTGTGTTTTTGAAACCCAAAAGACTTGTTGGGTACTGAGTCTGACATCAGATCTCTTTGTTAGAAAGGAGAGTATCAGGAGCGAGAGAGGGGTTAGAGATGGGCTGGCCGTACTGAGATCTGATAAAACCAGAATCTCTGTAAGACAGCAGACAGGGGATTGACCTAATATGTGAGTCAAAGCTGTTTTAAAGTCTTCTTTCTGTGCTGTCCATTGTCAGTGTGCTCCCTGCTCCATCTGTCTCTGACCCTTAAAATACTCCCCAGGCTTCACGACCAATTCTTACGTTTCCTCCTCCATACAGACTTCCTTCAGTTTCAGAGGCTGGTAGTTCTCAACTGGGTCAGTTTTGTCACCCAGGGCACATTTGCAATATCTGGGGACATTTTGGTTGTCACAGCTGGGGAAAGGTGGTGCTAGTGGCATCTGGTGGTAGAGGGCAGGGATGCTGCTGCTGAGCATCCTACAGTGCGCAGGACAGCCTCGGACAACGAATATTATCCACCCTAAAATGTAGTAGTGCCCAGACTGGAAAAGCCTGCTGAAGGAGAATGTAATTTCTTCATACATTTCCCTCTTTGTCATGGCTTTATATGTGATGCCTCTTTAGGTATATATTTAATTTCTTTTATTTAGAGTATAAACTCCTTGAGGGAAGGAAGCAAAGATATTTCTTTTTTCCCTCAGTATTAAACACTCAGAAAATGATTAAGAGAGGCACATGAATTATAGAGCTTATAGTAAAAAGCTACTTAGTGGTAGTGTAATTAACATTTTTAAAAAAGCCTCATCAAATTCAGGGGATATTTTGTTTCTAATTTTTTTTCAGTTATATGATCTCAAGCTTGGGAAAGACCTTAAATGTAATCTAGTCCTACTGCTCTTCTTTACCAAGGGACATTTTTTGACTTCCTAAATACTAAATTGAAATTCAATTGCAATCGTCCTTAGGTGCCAGACTGTGAAATTGGTATTTTCTCATTTAGACATTATCAGAATGTATGTTGGCCCTCTGTGCATAGATATATACTGTATGTATAATTTTATTAAGAATATTAATTGCAGAAAAAGTCACTAAATGATTTCTACAGTCCCTTTGAACCCTGAGAATCAGTTATTTATATTGCTAGCTTTACTAACATATTTACTTACTACATAAGGCAAAAAGAGACTGCATGAAGTTATTCTTCTGCATAAATATTTGGTTTATTAATTTCTAACTAGCCCAAAGGTATTTAGAATTTCTATATCTAATAAATTCTTATCCATTAATTACTTAATGCCAAAGACACCTTTCATTTTTACATAATGACTAATGCATTCTAATTGCAACTATTCTGTTCAACTCTGGTAGAACTTTTCTCCCAGTATTAATAGTATTAGAATATATAAATATAGATATTCTTCTCAATTATATTGCATAGAACTTAAGAACAAAATGATTATAAATTTTTTAAAAATAAAAAGGAACCTTATCAACAAAATAATTAGCAAGCAAAATAGCCAGAGAGATTGAAATAAAGAACAAACTGACAGTAAGGGGAGGGGAAAGAGGGATAATGGGGGAATATAGGGGAAGGGCCATTAGGGAGCATGTATAAAGGACACTTGGACCAAGCCAAAGCCAGTAGGGTCAAGGGTGAGAGGCAGGGTTGGGTGGGGTGGGGGGAAAATGGAGACAAACTGTACTTGAATAACAATAAAAAAATTATTACCATGCACCTAATAGTGAAGAGTTTACATATAACAGACAATATCTAGTTGTTCAATGACTAGAATTGGAGTTCTCAGATACTTTAAAATTAGAAGGGAACAGTTTTTTTCATGTATGGAATCTTATAGATATCTTTTAAGTAGCTTCAGTAGAGAAGTATCAAGCTCAGTGGACATTTTAATTAATAAGATTGAAAGGTAAGATTCAAGAACATTATATAAGAAAAAAGTATGTGATGAGAAAATTGTAAATGAGTGCATTGTAACTAAAAGGTACTGACATTTAATTAAGCAAAAATTATGTTGTTATTAGTAAAAAATTATAAGGAAAATATTACCACCATTCTGGCAAATTAGGAAAGAACTTTAATTACCAACAGTTGAATTAATAACATTGTTTATCAATTATGGCTAAAGATTAATTTTACTGTTTTTGAAATGTAGTTGCCTTTCACTCAGACACAGAAGATGTGAGATCTAGACCCAGTTCTGCACTAATTGCCTGTGTCACTTTGTACAAACCACTTCACCCTACTGGAACTACTTTTTCTTTTTAGAAATTTATGAGAGTTGGACAATTTGTTTCTAAGATTGCTTCCAACTTTAGCCTTATATTCATCTGAAGATTTATAGTTAAAACTTCTTTCCTATATATTATCTCATTTTATCATCTCGACAGTTTTGTAAGGAAGGCCTAGAAAATATTATTGTTTTCCTTCTACTAATGAAAAAGTAAGCTCAGGCAGTTAAGTGATTTACCCTAGCCTGGTATGTGGCAGCCCAGGACTGTTTTCAAGAGAACTCTCAAAAACCTTCTCTCTGAGAGCCAGCATATAATTAATCTTTAAAATGTCTTTTTTCTCTATTTGAAAATTAAGCTTCAAAATATAGGCCCTCAATGATAAATGTAAGCTTCATAATTTTAAAATGGCCTAAACATTTACACCTCATGGTTTGAGCCAAGGACAGCCAATAAGATTCGATACACACATCAACCCCTATTGATTGGTAGTAGTTGCCTGAAGCGCTGTTCTGAGGATAATTTTGAGGTCAAGTTCAGGCTTAGTGGGAAAGTGTGCCATGTTAGATTAACCAGGTGCATACCTTGGATGATGGAGAAGGGAGAGGGGGCAAAATTACTTATGAGGGAAATGGTTTTTTAAATAAATGACTTTAGAACTTAGTAATATTTTATAAAGGGTCTGATATTGACTTGCCTTATATCAAGTTTTGCAACTAGTATTGTTAAAAAGGTTTAACTTTTCTCTTGATTGTTTTCATAAAGACTGACCTTAAGTTAAAATACTTCATATGAGCATTTTCATTTGTAACCCTGCAGTGAAAAACAGCCAAAGTTGTTTCTAGTTAGTTTTAATAAGCAACTTTGTAGCTTGACCTGAGAACTTGAGGGCATTAAATATATTTTCTTTCTGTTTATAATTCATTTATACATGAATATACACACACATATTAACAGGTTTATTATATAGGTATTTATTACATTTACATGCCATAATATAATAAACACATTATGAGTAGTAAACACCAGTGGGGTCTGCATTACTCCATGTAAACCGGTTGCTGCCCTCTAAGAAAGGTTGAAGATATTGTGAATCAGTGGCGCCATTTTTTCACTGGCTGCTATTTGTGAACTGCCTACTGGGTGCTATTCTTCTGTTTGCTGTGATAGGTGCTTTACATTCTCTTTATTTCCCCCCTAAGCTTTACCAACACTTTCTTTTTGAGTTAAACTTGATTATTTTCTACTGAGCAATGAACAACTACACCTTAGGGAAATTTAATAATTGTATAGGATGATATGGCTAAACATGTTGTAGAGCCAGAATTCAGACCAAGTTTTGTCAGGTTTCCAAGCCCTTTTTTCTAAATAAAATCAGGTCATGTCTTGATGAAACTGGAGGGTACAAATGTGTCCCAGTGATGGTCTATATTCTATGTGCATCTGATGACAACTTCTGGATTTTCATTTGACGGACTTTAAATGTTGTATAGCTTTGGGGAAGAAAGGGAGGCATGCCAAAAAAAAGAGATTATTTTCCAGTGTTTGCCAATGTGATGCCACCGAGTGGTTTTCTTGTAGACTGTAATGTTTTGTCTTACAGGTACCACTTTGGGTTTAGAGAATTTATTTTAATTGAGACAAAAACTTCCCTGAAGAAGTTTTATTATTGGGGAAATACATGTGTGTAGTGTTTTTATGCTATTCATGAACTTAAGTTTGGTTCAGAAATGAAAAGTATGTTGCAATTTGGTGAAAATACATTATCAGCAGAAGCATGCAAAGTGGTCATAACTCAAGCCATAAATGTAATTGGGAATGTCATTTTCTGTTTTCCAGATTCCTTGGTGTTACTCAGTTTTCGCCTACACATGCCAGAAAGGCATTTCCTTGTTTTGATGAGCCCATCTACAAGGCTACTTTTAAAATCAGCATCAAGCATCAAGCAACCTATTTATCTTTATCCAATATGCCAGTGGAAACTTCCGTGTTTGAGGAAGATGGATGGGTTACGGATCACTTTTCACAGACCCCTCTCATGTCCACATATTATTTAGCCTGGGCTATTTGCAACTTCACATACAGAGAAACTATCACCAAGAGTGGGGTTGTAGTAAGTATTTTAAACTTAAATGATGTTTTTGGATTATGCACACTCTGTAGAGTAATCTGACTTCTGGATTAACAATGAATTATTTCTATGCTTTTCACATTTATATGGCTGAATTTTTTACTTAACCCTTGAGAGAAAACCCTCTTCCAAATTTCAAGGAGTCAGAGAGGAATGTCTCTTGTATACCCAGCCTTCTTATTCCTTTAACCAGCTCCTCCACCCCTGTTGCCTCTCTCCCTCTTCATCTATCTCCTGACTATCTCTGGAATAACTGTTGTTTTGGGAAATTGCCTGTTTCTATTTATGTGACTGGGAAAGCTGCTGCTTTTTATTATGAAACATTTCAAATATGCAGAAAATGTGGAGAATAACATAATACACTCCATATACTTGCTAGCAGCTCTATAGAATCTAAACATTTTACCGTCTTTGCTTCAGTCTAATTAATTTTTGCAAAAGTAAAACATACTGCATTGAATTGAAGCTTTCTGTGTACCCCTGACTGATCTGATGCCTTGCCCTCTTCCTTAGAGATAATCACTGAATTTGGTATTTGCCATTTCCATATCTATTGTTTTGCATTTAGTAAGTATGCATATATCCATTTATAATATATGTCATGCTTTAAAATTTCACATATATAAATGGTTTTATCTTATAGATATCATCCTGCCACTTATTTTTTATTTCATTTTATATTTTGCTTAAAATTATGTTTTTGTAGTTTATCTGAATAGAGTGGTTGAATGAATCCATCAAAATGTATCATCTTCCTCTATATGAACATTTAAATTTTTCTGATTTTCAATGATTAACAGCAATGCTCCAGTGAACATTTTTGTACATAAGTTCTTCTGCCAATGTGCTAGAATTTCTGTATGGTATAAAGCTTTTTTGAGCCCATAACATCTAAATGTATAAAAATACGTTCCTAGGAAGGGGTAGTATATAGGAAGTTTGGAGAATTACTGTTTGTGTTCAATTTATAATAAGAATCAATTGGACTTTCTATGACAATGTAGTGTTCCAGGCACTTTTTGCATGTTATTGCATTGCATTAATGAAGCTAGATCAGCCATGCAATTACTAACTTCCTCCTAATTTCAATGGCTTACACAATAAATATGCATTTATTTAATTTTCATGTCAAATTCTAAAGCGAGGTATTATAATTCCACTTTTGCAAATGAGTAAACTGAGGCATAGAGACATTCAACAACTCTCCCAGGGTCACAGAGTAAGCAAGTGGTAGAGCTGCAAGTCAAACCTCTGTTGGTCTGATTTCAAACTTGAGGCTCTTCTGCCCTTTGCCCCAGGAGCTCTGTTTCACCATTCCCCCTGTGTGTCTACAACAGAATTCAGGTGATGATTGTCTCTATCCAATGGCCATCATATTCAGTGTTGCTTGAACATAACAAAAGAAGTGAAAGAAATCTACATTCTTATTCTTTAGGAAGTTCATAGCTCTATAATAACCTAAATTTTGAAATATAGATTGGCTAAATAAATTTTTCTCACTGTTACTTTAAATTTAAATTGCTGTGGAGCTTATTTAAAAAAAATCTGCCTGCATACAAAATTCATGCCATTATTGAAGAACTACAAATTGTGAATTCATGTAGAAAATCGTTAAAAGAACTTCCCAAATGCTGCCTATAGAGAGCTGGATGACATTTTACTCTTTTGATCTGTTGAATTCCTCTGATGTTTTTGACTTCTGGATGTTTGCAGGCTGTCCACATTGGACCACACACAGAAAAGGAACACGAAGACATCTCATTTCCTTTTACATCTTCGAAAAATGATGATTGACTTGCTTTGGGTCAGCTAGTAGCACAGGGTACAATGGAAATGTTTTTTCCAACCATGTCTTCTTAAAAGTGTTCTCAGCCCTTCACAGTTATGCAAAGTGACCCATGTTTAAGTGACCCAGATACACTCTAATTATTTAGACATGACTTTGTATTAGAGTTAAGAATCTAAGTAATTAGTAAACATTTTAAAATTCCTCCTTAATAATTTCTACATAAGAAGGATAAAACAGGCTAGTAGAGAACCCTGAAAGACCAACTGAAGTAAAATGTTAGATTGTATAATTTAAAAATACTAAGAAGCATAAAAAATAAAACATTATTGCCATTGGGAGCCCTTGCTTATCAACTGTGGAAATATGGTTAAAACCTGGTTCTATTTTTCTGTCACCTCTTAGAAATCCAATCTATTTTCTTTGCACTGCCTTCCTTCTCTATTACTGGGAGCACATGGGATTGGCATTTCTCAACTCTTAACAACTAGAAGGAGTGGAGATTTGATTTTAAAATGTTGGAAGTGGGAGGGCAGTGTGAAGTCCAGGTGGTCATTTTGGATCAGAGTCTGAAGCAGTTTCCTTCAAGACACGAGAGAGCAACTTGCGTAGCATCTTAATAATACACAGCTGAATTGTAGCAGTGCCTCAAGTATGCATATTTGAAGTATCATCATTATTTTCTTATCAAGTTATCTATACTGTGCAAGGCACTAGCCTAAGTAATTAGAAAGATAAAAAACAATCTTAGATCCCTCTAGTACCGAGATTGCAAATGCAGCTTTCAGATTGAATCTACGCCTGCAGACATGCTTTGTTTACCAATCTCTAACATGATTTAACATTTTTATAATTAGTCGACAACATTTAGAAATTGGGAGATTGCACATAAAATTATTTGTTTCTGGCTTCTCTTGAAAAATTGGAAGATCAGTGGACCCACATTACTGCTTGGTTGTATTTGATCATTTATTTTTTCAACAGATATATATTGACTAAGTGTCAGGTATTGTTCTAGGTACTGGTGATATTGCAGTGAACAAAGCAGACCAAGTTTCTACTCTCAAAAAACTTACATCTTAATGAGGACACAGTGACAATAAACAAATACATATATCACAGTCAGGTGGTGATACACGCATGCTGTAGGTGAGTGGTGGCTGGCCCATTTACATGGGGCATTGGCTTCCCAGTATAACTTAATCAGGAACACTTTTGTAACTTGGCATCTAGTTCACTGCACTATTGTACATTACCTGCTTTCCTTCTGTAGATGTTTGGATTTTCAACCCTTGGCTAGGGACATAATTGAAGAGGGTAGTAGCCAAGAAATGTGCATTGGAAAAGCAGCATTGAATGTACTAATTGCAAATTAGTGTCACTAGCATTCACTATCAAATGACAGTTGTAAAAAATAAAGACAGTTTTGAAGAGGGATAACTTGGATAACTAGATATGTACTTCATGGGGGAGAAAGAATTTAATATGGCCTGAATGATGGTTTTGTCTTAGAGAAGCAGATGAATGTGAGCATATAATCCTTGGCAGGGGAACTATTAATAAGACAAAGAGGTAGGGATATTTATGGGAAATAGTGTAGATTTATGGTTATAAACATATATTTTAGAATAAGATAGGTTTGTTTTAGAAGCTTTACTTTGCTTCTCTATGATGTTGATTAGTTACTTACCTTCTCTTTATCCTGGTTTTCTTGTTTGAAAACTTAAAGTATGAATTCTTCCTTTATAATATTGTTTCAGTTACTATCATGGCATAACAGACTACTCCAGAATTTAGTGCCATAAAACAACCATTTAATGTGCTAAAAGTTTCTGTGGGTCAGGAATTTGGAAGGGCACAGTGGGGATACTGTCTATTCTCAGTGATGACAGGGACCTCAGTTGGGGAGACTTGATGACTGGGAGTGACTTGATAACAGGAGAACAGAATCACCTGGGCTATGTTCACTAATGTGTCTGGTGGTTGTTCTGACAGTCTTCTGTGAGGTCAGCTGGGGCTGCTGGTCCATACCATTTCTGTGTGTCCTTTGACATAATCTGGGCTTACTCAAACCATGGCAGCCTCAGGGTGGTTGGACTTCTTACATGGTAAATAAGCTCCAAAGGTGAATGTCCTAGCAGAACTAGGTAAAAGCTATATGACCTTTTTTGACTTATCCTCAGCAGCCACACAGCATCACTTTTAATGATTTTTAATGGTTACAAATAAATTGCTGAGAAGGTCCTGATTTGATAGATGAGAGCATGGACCCGACCTCTGGATGGGGAGTGTCAAAGAATTTGTAGACTTGTTTTCAAATCAAAACAGTGTGCTCTCTGGTTACAAATTATTTACATTCATTCTACATACAAAATACACTTGCCATAAGTCTGATTCATTATAGCATCAAATTCAAGTTTAAGGTCCAGGATCTCAACATCTAATTTAGATCTGGGTGGGATAAGACTACTTTGGTTTGTTTTCTTGGTCATGGCTGCTTCTCTCTTTCCGAAGATCTATGAACTAAGGAGATAAATGATCTATCCCCCCTCTCCTCCCCTAAGAGACAATGGTAAGAGGAGAATATAATTATTGAAATACATATTTCCATTCAAGAATAGAGAAAATGAAAGGATACAGTAGTTGCTGGCCCATAGCAGTTTTGAAATCCAACTGGGCACATATTGGCAATTCCTTAATTGTGGCTCATTGCTGCTTCCTGTGAATCGTTCTTTCTGGAGCTTGGCCCCATCCTTTTGGCTCTTCATTTTGTCTTTTAAGGCATCTTTTCTCCTCCAGTTAAGAAGTAGTTTGTGTTTGCAATTGAAGAACCTTCTGAGCTTGCTTTCTACCAGTAAAAAGTTTGGGGTCCAAAGTCTTATTTTTCTATTGTATTGGCTCTGTTGCTTTAAGTTGAAGCAGGTATATAACTTATATAATTTACAATTATATAAAAATGTTGGTTTTGTATGTGTCAAGTTATACCCATTCCATTAGACAACACTATCCCCACAGATCTCTTTGTCTACCTTGAGGCCTTGAGTCTTTTGCCTTCAACATTCTTAGATGCTTTATTGTTTAACAGAGAGTGTTTTTGAGGCACACTTTTACGATCTTCAGAAAGCCCTTTGTCTCTTTGAAAAAAGTCTATGGGACATCATTTTAAGAGCATCTGAAGTCTTAAGTTTCTGAAGTCACATCTTGGTTTAATCTTTAGTTCATGTTTTCCTGAAAATAATGTGTATTTTTTTTCCTGCTGGTGCTGTTTCTTACTTTGAAAATCTTTTGCCATCTGGAGAGGCTAGGATGAAGAAAAAGTTTGAATTTCAAACTCAGCAAGTCCTGAACTTTTTCTAAATTTTGATTGGAAACTGGACAGTTTGTTCTTAAACTCTTCTGTCCTTTTTTGCATTTTTTCATTGTTGGAGAAGAAGTCAGGGATGCTTTCAGTGTGATGCCTGGAACACTACTTCACTAGAAAATATAGTTCAGTAGTTATAGCTCCCATTTTTTATGATATTACAGGTACCAATGTTGCCAAAGTTTCTTCCATTATATTGCAAAGGTCCCCTTTCCTTTAGCTTCCAATTCTCTTTACCTTAATATTCTTTAAACCCTCACTGACAGCTTTATCAAGGTTCACAAAGCTTTTGCTAATACTTCCCTAAAAAATCTTCAAGCTTTTGCCCACAGTTTAGTTCCAAAGCCAATACCACATGTTTAGAGGCTTTTTTTATGGCAGTATCCTACTCCAGCTACTAAAATAGGCTCTAATTGATATTTCTGAATAAGAAATCATTCTAAAACTTAGTAATAAAAAGTCACCATTTTTTATGCTCATGGATTCTGTGGGTCCAGAGTACAAACAGTATAGAGCAGGGAATGACCCATCTCTGCTCTATGATGTCACAGCTGTAGAGACTTGATAAGTGGGTGTGACGTGATGGGACAGCTTGGAGCCAAAATTATCTGGGGGCTTCCTTTACTAAGTGTCTTTACTTAATGTCAGCTGTTGTCTGAGCCCTAATTGAGGCTTTCCATGATACCTGAGCTACCATGCAGCATAGTAGCCTAATATCAAACTTGTTATTGGTAATTCAGGCCCCAAAAGGTGAGTGTATGGAGATCTACACTGCCTGTTCATTCCATTACATAGGGTTACATAGATTGTATTAGTCACCATCTTTTTCTACTGCCTGTTTGCAAGGCAGATGCTGCATTACTTTTTCTGACCTAGCCCAAGGAGTTAAGCAGTACCACTTTTGGCTTATCCTGTTAGTTATAAACTTAGATTGGCCCAGGTTCCAGCAGAGGAGGCATAGACCCCATCTTTGAATGGGAATACTGTCAGAGATTTTGTGGACTCACTTGAAAACCACCACAGTTGTTATAAGTATTACAGGAGATATTATTTATAGAATCATAAACATGGTGCCTGACATATTGTACTGGCTCTGATGGTGACAATTAAACTGGTGAGATATTCAGAAGTCATAGAAGGGAGTAGTGATATTTATGCTTGAGAGGTAGATGGAAACTAGATTGTTAAAGAGTGGGATGCCTGGCTAAATTTTAAGGTTTTGTTCAGTTAACAATAAGAGCCACTGAAATTTAAAACCTGGAAACATGATATGTATACTTTTTATAATCTGCCTGCGAACAGCATGCACAATGTGAGGATGTGAGGAGACATAAGCAAGGGGTCCATTTAGCTATGAAACTCTGGACTAGAGGAGTTATGATTAAAAAATGGCATAGTATAGATATGAAAGGAATTTTAAAGGCAGAATTGGTAGTACTTTGTGAGAGATGAAAGAAAACGTAAATGGGGGGAAGCAAAAGAGCAAAGAGTTGAGTGACTCTAAGGTTTAAGTTAATAACAGCTTGGCAGTTGCCACCCTCCATGTTCCCTGTGTATTCTGAATTGGCTTCACAACCAATGAGAGTTTTCCGTTGCTTTGGCCAGTCTCTTGGATGTACGACCTATGCTGTTATAATTGGTTATATAGATTTTTTAGCCAGCATTCTTTATATTATCAAGTTATAAAATCTCAATTTGAGTTTAAGCAAAAAGGGACATTTATTAGAAAGATATGGGGGTATCTTAAAGAATCTCAGGTCAGAGATGGGCCTGGGGCCTGGAGCACTGTGAGAAACTTAGGAATCCTATTTTAGGTTCTTGTTAGTGCTTCTGCTTTGCTTTCCTCTCTCACCATGGACACACTTCCTCTGCTGTTTGATTCACAGGATAGAATATTGCTGCCAAAAGTTTCCAAGTTTTCTGTATTGTAGGAAGGTCTCAAGAAGGAAAGGAATCTTTATAAATTACCAAACATATAGACAATGTCTTGGTTGCCCTTGCGTGAGTCACATGATCATCTCTGGGGGAGAGTGCACATGTGGAGTCACAAAATAGGAACACGAAATCTGCTCCACCTTGTAGATTGGACTGTGTGGCAAAAAAGAGCAGTTTCTAGAGAAGGGATGCTGGGCAAAAAACTGCTATAAGTCCCCCAGGTGTATTTTTAGCTTTATTTTGTGGACTGACTACTATGGGAAGAAAACACATAATTTACCATGGTAGTACATATACATATATGTATACCTACACCCAGGGAAGTACACACACACATACATGTGATGAACATTTCTGATGCTCAGAGTTCTAGTGATAATACTATGTATACACATTTAAAACATCTGTATATTAAAATGTGTATCCTGTGTAGCTTCCTACTGAAAATGAAATTTAAGTCTAATTTTTAAAAATATCTTATTTATTTTTAGAGAGGGAAAGGGAGAGAGAAAGAAAGGGAGAGACACATTGATGTGAGAGAAAAACATCAGTTGCCTCTCGTATGCACCCTGATGGGGGACCAAACCTGTAACGCAGGCATATGCCCTGATCGCAAATTGAACCAGTGGCCTTTCGCTTTGTGGAACGATGCCCAACCAACTGGGCCACACTGGTCTGGACTTAAGTCTAATTTTAACAAGAGAAGTAGAGGACTGTGGATTAATGTACCTAAGCATATTTTCCAGTTTATAAATACCCATGTTAATAATAGGAGTCCTTTAGTCATTAGACATTCTGGTTAAATTGCAGTACAAATATAATAATAGCTCACAGAGAAAGAAATAGTAACAAAAGAGTTGGATTACAAGCTATTAGATATATAAGTAGAGGGTTCCTTACTACCCCAAGAAGAGCTAATCCTCCTCTCTCCTCTTAAAATACTCTGTGCACTCATCCCTTGTAGTCATCATCTCACTGTTCATAGTCCTTTCTCGCTGGCCTTGTTGCTCTGCTACATGTGCACACTTGAAGACAGGTACCATGTCTTATCTTTGTAAGACCAACAATTCCTACTATATGAAGGAGATGGTAGGTGCTCAGTGAAAGTCCATTGAACATATAAATTAGTGAACTCCCTTCAGAGAAGTCACAATGTTAGTGGTTTCCAAAACTTTTGGGTAGGTTAATATATATGGCATGAAAATTGATGAGAAGTAGCTTTTTACTGATTTTAGAGAAAGAGGGGAAGGGAGAGAGAGAGAAATATTGATTTTTTGTTCCATGTATATATGCATTCATTGGTTAATTTTTGTATGTGCCCAGACAGGGGATTGAACTCACAACCTTGGTCTATTGGGATGAGCTACCTGGCTGAGTCCTAATGAGAAGTAATTTTGACCACTGTTGAACTACAAATGGTAAATGTTGCAATACGGATATTACCACTTTAAGCCATTCTGGTAGAAGATGTAGGTAAAAAGAGAGTTAAGTACTGAGGGGTGAAGTTTTACTGCCAAACAGGGAACTGACTTTAGAGCAGAGTTCAGGTTCTGGAGAACTTAGCATTGGGGAGGAGAAAGAGGGGTGGTTCTTCTAAACTAAAGACCAGGGATTATCTCCGTTCTCCATCAGGAAGGCAAAGTCTCTGAGTGTTTGTTGAGGATCTAGTGATGGCTGGCTTGTCAAATGGGTGGGCCTGAGCTGACTGGGTGGTTTGCTGCCATGTGCATAGTAGTCTTGGGATTATAGCATCCAGCTCATTTCTGCTGCATGAGAGATATGCCTGAGCCAAGTTTGGATCACCCAGTCAGGTCTTGTGAGCAGGAAATTCTTGGCGCCAGGTCAGGAATTCACTGGAGTCAACAAGTTTGAGAAATTAAAAAGAAAAAGAGTATAATTGATGAGCTTCCTTAAATTTCATTAGTGTAGTAGAACAGAGGTGATATGTGCTGTGAAGGAGTGAGTGTAGAGTGAAGAAATGGATACAGTGATTGCAGACTCTGTTTTTAAGAGTGCTAGTTAAGGGAAAGAATAAGAAAATACATCTATGCAGAGCCTGCTGTAACTGATTTTTACATTGAACTGAATGTATAAGAAGAGAACCAACAAGTGTCCAGATGGTAGCCAAGGGTTACCTGATGTTTAATGGCTTGTGTATGTTGGAGAAATGTCCAAAATTCTTTGGACCTTTCAGCAAGTTTTAAGAAGCTAGCAATAAAGAAAGCAGATATGATGGGGGTGTGGTCAAGGTGGAAGACTGACAAGGCACCCATGGTCACCAGTCAAGAGGTTAAGACATCTAGAGTGACAAAGTTTTGTTGATGTTTGTGGGCCATGGTATACAGAGAGGCAAAGAGACAAGTGAATCTATAACTGAAGTGACGTTCATGAGCAATGGGTTGAGATGGTTGAAGAAGGGAACCACCATGAGAATGAAAGGTAGGGCTGAGGTGATGAAATGAATGAGGTGGAAAGAAGATCTGTGATAAGAGGGTTTCAAAGGGGGTTGAAGATAGAATTGTGGATTAAACAGAGATAAGGTAACTGTGAGCCCATATTAGAACAAACATTAAACACCACTTAGGGGACTCCTTGTGAATATTGGTAAGAAAGCTGTAAGCCAGGCTTCAGACTCTTAAAGAATGAGTATCAGCTGGAGACCTAGATGGGGAAGAGGATTAGTGAAAGCTATGAACTCCAAAAAAAAGAGAGTGGTTTTCACGGAAGTGGAGGGACAGTGGTGTTAAAGCAGTAATGGCAGATTTAGGAAAGTTCTCATCTTTCTCTCCGGCTCTGACTGTGGATGAGAGCAGACCTAAATAAAGATGAGAATGTGGGCAGAAGAGGCAGGTGTTAGATTTGTGTAAGGGATTACAGCTATTGATAATAAAGATTAATTACACAGCGGGTGGAATGGTTGTCTGGAGGGACATGTTAACAGTAGAAGATGGAAAGGACTGAGTAGGCAAAACTTAATTTAATGGAGGAGCTTATAGACTTATCTAGCCCTAAGGTTTCCATTGGGATATTGGTGTAAGGGAGTGTGCCTCAGCAAGTATCTGTCCCTTGGTGCCTGACCTGGGCTAATGGTGGATTCATGATGAATGATAATGGATTTTGTTATAATATCCACAATCTATCAACTGCCCTGAGGTTTACGAGTCTACATATTGCCCTGGCTGGTGTGGCTCAGTAGACCGAGGGCCAGCCTGTGAACCAAAGCATTGCTGGTTCGATTCCCAATCAGGGCACATGCCTGGGTTGCAGGCCAGGTCCCCAGTAGGGGGCACATGAGAGGCAATGACACATTGATGTTTCTCTCCTTCTCTTTCTCCTTCCCTTCACCTCTGTCTAAAAACAAATAAATAAAATCTTTAAAAAGGAATTTATTGCTAAAAAAGAGTCTACATATTGAAGAGGCCAAGAGAAGCTAAGGGAAAGGCTGGAGGTAAGAAACAAACCTACAACACAGAGTAGTTTAGTCAGTGTAGAGTACTCACGGGTATAGCATGTTTATACTTGATGATGTGTGTGATGGATTGTATGGTGCTACCCAGGTCCATCTGCCTCTTGATGGATCAGTGGAGATGGTTGTGGCTGTGATCATCTTTCCCTCAGTCTTCCTGCTGGGATTTTGGGTGGTGAAAGTGGGGGCTGCCAGTCCAATTGTCTCTTAGATAAGGTCCTGGCATATCTCAAGTAAAGTAAGAGCATATAATGTGATCATCTAAAAGGGGTTGCTTTTTCTTTTTTCTTTTTGCCCTTTTGTTTCTTTCTGACTTTAGATTTATTATTATTTTTTATTTTCGCTCTTCTTTTTCCTTCTAGTTCTTTAGGGCTTTTACTTTAAAGGACTATTTTTGCCAAACCTTTATAATCTAAGGGAGGTAAAGTTTTGTGTATTATTGAGGAGGGAAGTCATAAAAGATGCATCTGAAGATTTAGGCCAGGGCTGGATTGTGAAGGGATTTGCATGTCATGTTAAGGACTTTTGATTTTACTCTGTAAGCAGACAGAACCATTAAATGATTTGAGCTTGGGGGGAATTCACATCATCGAGTTTTCTGAAGAAGCATGGGGATAATAAAATGTGATAAAATGTCTTATCGCATTTGCCAAAAGACTCAGTACCTTTTCTTTATTATTTACCTGACCAATTCTGTTTTCCTGTTTGTTCAGAACAGCCACGCTGGTATAGCTCAACCTTCATAGGGATCAAGCAATAGGCAGTTAAGTAGATGTATGGCAACCAAGTGGCATTGCTTTGATTGTGGCTGACATGAAAAAATAGCCAAACTTTTGCATCTAGTCTCAGACACAAAATGTGCATCAGTCCAGAGAAAAACCTGTGGGTAACCATGCTATATAATAAATGATGAAACAAATCATACTCTAAAGGTTAATGTTACTCAGATTCAAATGGTTCTTCTAGGATTTGATGGCAAATTTCAGAAAGACTAACAAGGATATGTGGTTGAGATATATTAATATTTCCAGAGATGGAACTTGCAGGAAATGAAGAGAAAAATTCTTTGCTGAAGAATCAAATATTATTCCTAGGAGGCTTTTGTATTCAGTTGGATACATAAAACTGAATATTCAGAGTGGAAGAAGACATCACACGTACTAAGAGCACTGTTTGTCCTTAGCCACTGCCACCTACTAATGTTTCTTGACTTCCGTTTCTGACCAGATGGCAGGAAGGAAACCTGCCTGGTTTGTGAGGTACTGTTATCTTCTGATTTGGTTTAATTTGGGGGCGGAACTAGAGAATGCTTAAAACCAATCACTATCCTTATGTAATGTTCACATGGCACTGAAAATTATTTCTACTATATTTCTTAAATCCATAGAAAACATTTCTTCATCTATTCACCAATATGTATTGAGCAACTATGTTCAATAAAGAACAGATATTTGGAAAATTCTGTCATGATTAAGAAGATCAAAGAGAGAACAGACTAGTCAAAATACATAAGAAGTTCACATAGATGTAGGATGTTGAGTGACAGGGAGAGGAAAAATTCTAAACTTTTCTAATGAACCTTTATCAGAAATGAATAGATACCGAATGTCTCCTCTGGGCTTAGCACCATGCTAAATGCTACACATAAACTGATGCATATGGTATACATTTTGTTTCCAAGGGGTTTTGGAGTTAGTTGTTGAGACATGATAAACACACCGCCATGCAATGATGGTACAAGCACTATTTTATAAAGGAAAAGTAAACTCAGTACTACTTAAAATGCCGAAGAACAGAGACAGAGATCAATGAGGGCACAGGTAATTTTTCAAAATCATTGGGTTTGGAAGGATGGGTGAATTTAGGTAAGTAGAAGGCAAATCAGAGAGGTTTTTGTTTTGTTTTTTGTGAGATGAAGAGAGTGTCCAAGGAAGGGATGACCATGAGGTTTACTTCAGAGTGAGAAGATTCATAGCAGTTAGTTGGTTGAAAATATCTGAAAGCAACTCAGAAAAACTTAAGCAATACAGGAAATCAATAGCAGGATCCTCGACAACTCACTGCAATGAGGAATTAAACAATTATGTTTTGTGAAGGATAGCATTAAGGATCTAGACAGCAGATACAAAGAATAATCTTTTGGGGCACTGTCATCAGATTATTTTAGCTGTGGTCCTCAAAATCCCAGGAGAGAGAGAGAGAGAGAGAGAAAGAGAGAGAGAGAGTGAGCGAGCAATTTAACAATTTGTTTTGCCTTCATGGTGTCTATCTCCAGGGATAATGTAGATGCTGGGCTTTCTTTATTGGTACACCTATCATGGACATATGGAATCTGGGGATGGGTAGTTTTTCAAAGGAAAAACAGCATGATATTATCACAAAAAGGGGAAAGTATACCTTGTAAGCAAAAACATCAGATAAAATCAGATATCATTTATTGAGTACTTACTAGCACTGCTCCAACTGTCATTTCATTTAGTACTTCATTTAATGCTTTGAAGCAAGAAGATGAGGAAAATGCTGCAGTGAGAGAGTGAATACCTCACTTGTCTGTGGTTACGTGGCTCGCCAGTGGCACAGCCAGCATTCAGGCCCAGGCAGTCCAGTTCTCAAGCTTATTCTCAATGAGGCTGGATCTCGAGGGAAATGCAAAGTGGAGTTGCAGGAAGTGAAATTAAATAGGTAGAGTGAATCAGAAAGACCAGATTAGATTGCAAATGGAAAGAAGTAAGGATCCCTAGAGGATAAAGGAATGACATGATAAAAGTAAGGTTTTCGAAATATTAACCTTGAAGAAAAGTGCCAAATAATTAGGAAGGGAGAAAGCCTAGAGTTTTGAAAGCTCACTAGAAGATACATAATCAAGACTGGATAATGTAGGTTTAGATCTAGTAAAGACAAATACGCTCCCTGACTCTCCACATGTTTTTTTCCCCAGGACAGTGAAACAGTTTTAAGTATAACTGCATGAAATGCTGTGGGTCAAATCCTGAATTAAGGTTCTATAGCATATTGGTATGCTTTATCCTCACACAGAAGCATCACTGTTCCAGGCAGTTTTAGGTTTCATGTCCTCTATGGAGCCTGGCCCTAGCCAGCTTTCTTTTCCTTCTTCGTAATAGCCCCTCAGTTGTAATTCTTGGATTATTGTCTTAATACATTTTTACTGCTATTTTTCTGTACATCTTTGCTTACTTATTAGATTGCAAGAGCTGTGAGGACAAGAACTCTTCCCAGTGAAACATATGCTCATATATTATACATACTTATATAAAATCAGACACATATAATGTACAAGTATGATACATACATATAATGCATATAGTATATATACATACATACTGTATTATATGGTGTGTATATCATTTCTGTGAACTCCCTGACACACACATACATATATGTATATATATATATCTGTATTATACGCCATGGTATCTAGCATAATTGCTTGCCAATAGCAGTCACTCAATACATATTTGAAGCATATGGGTGATACAGGATGCATTTGAAGGAAAAATCAATAGGTCTTAATGAGTTCTTTGTTTGGATGACCAAGAAATTAAAGTGAATCAAAGACAACCTCAGAGTGTCAGGTTGCTTGGCTGAGAGGATGGTGCATTAATTAGTACAGTGCCCTTACTTGTGGTAGTGTTTCTCTTTGCTTTCTCTCCCCTATGCTCTCCCTTTCTCTCACTCTTCACCATAGAGTTCTCAGTTCAGGTGGAGGATTGGCCAGAGGGAGGTATTTCTCTCCCCTTCTTCCCTTCCCACTTAACAGCCCACACTCCTGTCATATCAGTGAAAGAAAATGAGGAAACACAGAGTTCTCTTTTTTAATATGGCAAATTTATTATCTGTGTCTCTCTGATGAAATGTAAATCTTTTAAATGTTAAGTCAGCCTGAAAGTTAGGTTATCTCCACACATGCCTGGAATTAATGCACAAATGTTTCTCAGAATTTCAGATAGGAAAAAAATAACCATTTGAAACTGGAAGACTTTGTCTGACTGGGAGAGTGGCCTTTTTTTTTCCTTCTGAGAATTCAATGAGGAATTCTATCAGAAGGGCCTCTGTGGGTACATAAGAAATGCTCATGGTGGAGACAGTTCTGTTCCCTTCCCTTCCCCTAGGGAGAGGTGATGTGAACAGCAAGTGAGTGAAAACAGTCCTGTGTAGAAGAATAGCCTGAGGGGGAGTGATTCTATTAAATGTTGTGTGTCTTGTCACAGGCCATCAAGGAGTCAAGCATAGCCAGGCACAGAAGGAGAGAAGAAAATAGCATTGGTATTTGGCAGCACTGGGTTGGATTTTGGCTTCTACCATTTATGAGGAGCAGGTTTTTTAACCGGAGCCATAGTCTCTTCTATAGAATAGGGATAACGATGTATGCCTTGGAATGTTGTTGAGATACTTAAAAGACAAAGAAAGTGGTGTGTCCATCACAATGGTGGACACATAAAAAGCACTCAATGCATGATAGCTCTTCACACAAAAGTAAGTTTATATCTTGCTAGTGAGTAGGCCAGGTGAGAGAAAGAGCACAAAAGGTCAAAATGAGAGCCTTTGTGGAAACAGCTTTAGAAAGGTAGTTTGCAAAGGCCTAAGAGGGGAAGAGGGGAAGTGCTGCTATGTTATCCCATCACCGCAGCATAAGGCCACTGTAAAACCCGTTGCCAAAATTTGTAGTGTTTATTTTTCTTGTGGTTACCAACATTGTGCAAGTGACTTATAACCTCATTATTAATGAAAAGTGAGATGGGTGTAAGGTTTGTTTCTTTATGGTTCTGTCATATGTGGGAATATGGAATCTTTTTAGATTTATAGAAGAATTGCTTCCAGGGAGGAAAAAACAGGGAGAGAAATGTATTTGAAGACATGGAGATTACACCAGTAACACAATGGAGTCTATGTCTGTATCTATGGCCACATGTAGAAAGTAAAGTTATATCCTGCTAGTTATCAGGCTATGATTAAAAGTGGGGTGGAGAAAAAGGGCATGCAATTTAAAAAATAGAAATGGAAATTTTCTGTACTGTTGGAACATCACAAAAATCACTCATTCATCAAATTTTAAAATACTACGATATTATTAATCATTTATCATGTGCCAGGATTTATCTAAGAATTTCATATGGATTATCTCATTTACTCTTTATAATAATATATTAAGAAGTTTTCTATCACAATAGTTTTTACATTCTGCAGTTGAGGAACCAGGTCAGAGAAATGACATAACGTGCTCCTCCTAACACAGCATTAAATGTGAGCCAGGACCCTTGCTCGTGTGGTCCAACTGCAGGGCCTGTGTGCTCCTCATTGCTCCCCTGCCTTACCTCACAGCTGTTAAGGTGGAATGAATGTCTGCAGGGCATTCTCAGGGGTATGCACAACATGCTCTCTCTTCTTGTGGGGCTTGTTTTCCAGTGAGCTGTGAGATGCTTCTCAGGGACTGTGTATTTTGGGCATTCTAATTACAGATTTGTAGGGTAAGAGGTCCTTTCCATCCCCTTTAGAACAGTTTCTCAACCTTGATACTGTTGATTTTTGATTGGATAACTTACTGTTCTGGGGGTTTGTCCTGGGCATTGTAGGATGTTTCACAGCTTCTCTGGACTCTACCTGCTGATGGCAGTCATACCTCAGTTGTACTGGCTGAGAATGTCTTCTGGTACTGTCAAATGTGCCCTCCAAAATCACCCCTGACTGAGAACCATGGATATAGAGGACTGGCTTCATGGTTGATGACTCTATATGAAAGATGTGGAGGTGACCCCTCTGGAGGTGTGCAGCCGACCTGGAACATGTATTTAAGAGATGACAAAGGGCTCATCAAGACTCTTTTACTCGTTGACATTTACTGATTTCTGTAGATAACTGCATACAAATGCAATCGGAAGAAATATAGATAACATCATTAGAAACTTTGTGGTTCTGGATGGAAAAGAGAAGACCGAAGAGACAAAATTTTTCATTAATAAAGGTAACAGCTCATCGTGTAGCAAAAAACAAATGAGAAGGACCTTTGTATACTATCAGGCATTGTATGGCTGTTTTAAGAACAGTCTGAGTGTTGTTCAATGTGCAAAGTTTCCAATGTACTGTTTGATTGACGTTTCTACTGTTCATATTCTAGAGGTATGAGACTTAGTGGAGGTCTACAGCAGCTATTCTGAAGCTACATGTGCATATCAGAATCCGTAGGGTACTGTGTCTCAAATTCACACTTGTGGGCCCTATCCTAGACTTGCTGAATATGCACCTTCAGCCACGGGGCCTCTGCTTTGAGAATATGTTGAAAGGCTCTGATGTACACTGTTGAATGAGAAGCACGGGCTAAAGCTTTTCTTCTCATGTTTCTGTATCTGGAATGATCTTTAGAGGCTCCGCTCCCTCTTTTTTAAGGGCATACCCTGGAAGTCACGCCTAAAGCATTTTTAAAAGAAATTCCTGTTGGCTGTAACTTTCTCACATGTATACCAAGACACAAAGGATGTTAGAAAATGTTGTCTTTATTTCATAATGCAATGTTGAGTTAAAAAGGAGGGGCTCTAACACTAAAGGACATCAGGATTGGGCATTGGTAGATAATTAGCAGTCCCTGCTACAGATTTTTGTTATTAAAACACAGTAACAGCATTGAACATTTATTAAACACTAAATGTGTGCCAGGAGCAATGAAAAGTACCCATGCGATGTTGCTGCTGTCATCCTTATTATATAGATAAGGAAATAGAAATTTGAAGGCCTCAACAACTTGACCATTGTCACATAGTTGGTAGATATTAGAGCTAAAATATTGAACAGGTTCTATCTAGTTCTACAAACATTTTCCATGAGGCAATCTAATCACAATAAATTCATTGATTGCTCCAATGAACCTGCTATTGGGGAAGTTCCCACTTTTAGAGTTTTCAGATTTAGGTACAGAACGTATTTGGTTCTTTTTTTTTATAAGTTTGACTTTTTTGCTTTTTTAAAAGATTTTTTTAATTTATTTTATTTTTAGAGAGGGAAGAGAGGGAGAAAGAGAGAGAGAGAGAGAAACATCAATGTGCGGTTGCTGGGGGTCATGGCCTGCAACCCAGGCATGTACCCTGACTGGGAATCGAACCTGCGACACTTTGGTTTGCAGCCCATGCTCAATCCACTGAGCTATGCCAGCCAGGGCTTCATATTTGGTTCTTATTGGTAATAGGAATGTCAATAGTCCTTTACCTTTCAGATTTTATTAGAATTTTACTACTGTATGTTTTCACTTTCAAATTTAATTTGTTTTCTTAGTTCCAAATAGAGAAAGGAAATAGCACTGTAAGATTGGTGACTACAGAAAGAGGCTGATATTATTTAGTAAATTTGGTAACATTTTCAGTTTATTGTGCCCAATAATCCGGTAGATTATACATAAGTAGTAGAAAATTTTGGAGTCACAGTAATCCTTCTAGAGTATGGTTCATAGAAAATCTCATTTGGATTGATATATATATGCCTCTTTTCTATGACAGCTAGTACATGCCTCTAATAGGAAAAAATGCTTGGTTAAGTTTATTTATCATCTTAAAGTGGCACAAACAGCAGCCTTGCAGAGGTCTTGGAGCAGTTTGTCTATTCAAGAGGCCGGTTAATAATGAGCTTCTCATAGTTAGGTCCATCCCTGATATGATTATTCTCATCTAGAGGTTTTCCTTAGATTTCTTTTGATTCTTGGTATCATGAGCCAGATTATATACAAATCTGAACCAGAGATGCTTTAGTGACTTTTTCCAAGTCCATGATTGACCTTTTAAGTAGTAAGTAATTCATAGTGTGCTGGTCTCTTTAGGGAGTTATTTCTTCTGCCAGCACTTATAGAGGGTTGTAGATAAGCAGAAATTTGTCTTATTTTCCCATGTGCTTGCCATCTTATCCTATGGCTAGGTAAATATTGTGAGAGACAGAGAGAGAGAGAGAGAGAGAGAGAGAGAGAGAGATTGAGATAGACTTATGTTTTTAACTTTACTATAATTTTTCCCATTACCAGTTCATCCCCTTATATCCCCCTCCCTCCAGCAATCACCACATGGTTGTCCATGTGCATGAGTCCTTTTTCCTTTTATTCCATGATAAAAAGACCCCAGTCAAATATCAAAAATAATAAAAACCCTTAATCCCAGGAGATCGTTTCATGAGTATTATATTACTCAGTTATTTTTTGTACTTTTCATTCAAAAGTATCCAAACCCCAGCAATGACAACAAAGCAACTCTTGGAAAGTTGTAAACATGACAGGTTCACTAGAAAACAGTAACTGTTATTCCACAAATTAGGTTAATCATTTTCAATAATTTATCCTTTCTAAAAAACAGATCACTAAATCCCACCAAAGCCTTCATTCCTGTCATCATGAACAATTACCAAAGAAGATGTTGGAACACTGTTGATGTTCATGGATGATTTTTGCAAATGAAATCATAGCAATTTTGCAAATTGCTATTGATATCAAGCCAAATAATTAATTACCGAATGGTGACTAAGCATCCAGGAGGATTTTGGCTACAAGAATATTTTGGCACCCAAGTAATAGGTCCTAATATTTTCAGTAGCATAGATAATAACAGTAGGAGAACATTTGTATCAGGGCATATTGGCAATTAGAAAAAGGAAATTTCTGTCTGGGTTGATATATAGGAGCAATGCATTTTCATGCCAGTGCAAAAAGCAACCAAGACAAAACCATCCAACCAACCAAAGGGAAAAAACACTAAAAACCAGAAACCAGCTATGATGAGATTTTATTGAAGTTACAGGTCTGTCTAAATGAGTACATACAATCTGAGAAGAGCAGATCATTTTGTTCAGTAATTTTACTGGTTCCACTGATACTGTGCCTTAAATTCCTTTTTTCTCTTCAAACATGACTTAATTATCCTTCCTTGCACTTCAAATCTTGGAAAACATTCCTGGATTTCTGCGTTGGTGTTCTCCTTCTCTCTGCCTTGGCTATCATTACTTTTTAACCCACTTGGATATACATCTTATTTGCACAAACAATTTCACCCTGCTGGATGGCTAATAGTGAGAGACAATCATCCTGAGGCAGGTCCTGCACAGTTTGGGTTGTTCCATCATCTCCTCTTTCTCCCCACTTGCTTCATGGCTGAGAGTTTTTTCTACTTGTTGGTATCCAATCAAAACTCTCAGTTTTCTTCTAAAACAGCTATGTGATTAGATGACAATTTAACATTTTACAGGAGAAAAAAGTAGGATTGATACACACCTATTTTATGATGTTTTATATTTGTAGTATTTACTAAAAACACATTGAAGGACAGTATTCTTTAATTTCCCCATTAGTTTTTAACTCCATGTCAGAAAGTAGTTGTGGACTATATCCAAAAATAACACCCTAGTAAATGCTTTTTGAAAATCTGCATAATACGAACATTGTTAAAATCAGGGAGTATAGGAATCATTTTATGATATATATAATTCTATTACTTAACCATGTAAAGGAGACTTTTGCCCTAATTTCTTATTTATTTTAAATTTATATTAGACAACTTGGCAGCAGTATTAGAAATAGTAGGTGCACATACTCCACTGTAGTAACAAGAAAATAAGCATTCTCTGTAGTTGTCGTGAGTCTGTTCATTCAGTAATACAATAATGTTTTCTCAATGAATATTTACTTTAAGTTTTGCATGTCCCAGACACTGTTCTAGGCACTGGGGACATAGCAATGAATAAAACAGGCAAAACTTCACAGAACTTACATTTTTTTTCCATTGGGGAGAGATGGACAAGAAAATGAAACACATAATATGTGAGATGGTACAATGTGCTAAGGAAACAAAGCAGCAGAAGACAGTCATGCAATTTAAAATAGGGTGATTAGAAAAAGACCTCTCTGAAAATGAATGTTTAAATAAAGACTTAGCCAAACTGAACAAGTGAGCATTGGGATATTTGGGGAAAGAGGATCCCAAGCAGAGGGAGCAGGCAGTGCAAAGGCATTGAGGCCGAAGAGTGCCTGCAGCATTCCAGGGGCTTTAAAAACAGCCCTGAGGTGAATGAGGAGAATAGCATCAGTGAGGTCAGATGTGTGTCTGTGCGTGTGTGTAGCTAGGGTCTTATGGGTGATCATAGGGACTACTTTTATTTTTCAGCCTGAGTGTGCTGGGAAGCCTTTAGGACCTTTCATAGGAATGATACGTCAGGCTTGTGCAGTCAGGTGCTGCATAATGACATTTTGATGGATGACAGATGGCATACACTACCGTGGTCCCATGACACATTCACCTAAAAAACATGTCATAGAATGTGTCCCTGTTGTTAAGCAGTGCATGATTGTGTTTAAAAAGGGGCCCTCTGGCTGCTGTGTAGGAATACACTGTGGTGGGGTAAGGATGGAAGCACAGAGGTCATCTAAGTGGTGACCTCATAGTGAAAAGTGGGTAGTGAAGTATAGAAAAGTAGTGGAATTTTGGCTATAGTTTAAAGGTAAAACTGCCTGGATCCATGCTACATTGGATGTAGGTTGTGAGAAAATGAATTCAAGGGATTCTCTGTTTTGTGCTGAGAAGACACCTACAATTTCTGTGTTACACAGGGAAAGCTGAGTTAGTTGCTCATTGTCATCAGAGAGAATAGTTCTGAATCTGCTTGACTACAACTAAAATGGAAATCTTTTCATTCTCTAAATAGATCATACTAAATAATTCTGCCCAACAAGGTAATTAATTGAGCTTTTGAGAATGAATTTTGTAGCTAACACATTTTATGTGCTCCTATAAAAATGTAGTTTTTATTAAAAATCGAATGCTTCATGGTCAAAGAAGGTGTTTTTTTTTTTGGTGTCTCTTCCATATTATATGAGATTACACCAATAACTGCCTGGAGGCTTCAATAAAATCAAGGCTGATCATACATTTTTTGTTTTCTTGAAAATCCTCTTCTGGTTCATATCATTTGGAGACCTGAGAGAGAATACAAGTGGGCAACTCTAACTTCCACATTTCTTGGTGGTTAAAGCACATTTATTTCTCCTCCTGTCCCCTAGACTATTGGTACTTCATGCACACATCAGTGAACGTGGGGACAAATTGCCTGTAACCCGGCATTTGCCAATGACTTCTTCAGACGATTGATATCTGAGAGAGCTCATTTAAGGGGCTTGTTGACAATCCACTCCTTTAGATAAGTGGATATATATGGGATAGAGGAAGGATTTTAAAGCTTGACAAATTCTGCAACTGATTCTGGCTCTAGTATGTATTATCTGTGTTATAATACTTAACCACTTTCAGTAATTTCATTTCATCTAACAAGCTTTTATTATGCATGTTACATGAAATGAGATTATATATATAAAATACCTGGCATGTGGGAGATGGTTTTTCTTTTATGCTCATCTATTGCATTGTCAGAAAGGGAGAAGCCTATTCTGGGTTATATCAGTAACTGTAGAAATGCTTTCACTGAGTAATAATTTAATGTGATGCATTTATTTTTAAAACAGAAGGTGATACATAAATGTTTAATTAAATATTATTTCTATATTTTTAATACTCTTACATTACCTAAAACCTCATGTATAAAGACTAGGGGATACATTTCTCATTGAACTCTCATACCATGAAGAAATTTCTCCAACCTAGTATTTCCTTTCTGACTTGGTTGAGAGGAAACTCATGTCTCAGTTTCATGCTTAGTTGTATAATTTATCTTCTTTTGCCTTTTGATAACTCTAGTCTACTTTATTCTAGTTCATTTCATTGTCTTTTCTTTAACGTTAGAGCTCTGGTCACACTGAGTTTATTTTTTAATCAACTTTATTGACTATAATTTATGTATGATAAATGGCACCCTTTTAAAGTATACAAGTCATTGGGTTTTGACAGATGTGAAATGAAGACACAGATCGTTTCCATCACCCCTAAAAGTTTCTCCAGGCCCCTCCCTCCATTCCCAGCCACAGTCAACTATGATAATGAGTTTATTTTACAAGGATTTTTTTTTTCAAAATCATTTTTGATGTGGAAGATGTTTGAGCCTGGAATGAGAAGCAAAGAGGAGGTGAAGGGAAGGAGACAGCCAACAGCTACTCTTTCAAGAGCAAGTTTAATTGAAGTAGTCATACACAAATTAAGGGAGGAATTTTAAAAAAATATTATTTATGTGTGGAATGGAAAAAGCAGTGGAGAGGGAGATGGTAAAGATACTGGAAAGACTAAAAATCAATGATGAAAGAGGTCCCAAGGGTATGAGGGGGGCTGAGGTGAAAAGCCTAACTGGGGGAATAAGTGAAAATGAGGAAAAACAGCTTTTTCTCAAAAAGTGGAGGTGAGGTAGTTAGTATGTGACAAAGCAGAAAACAGGTATATTACTATACTTGATTTCTTTAATCAAGTTCCAGAAAAGTTCATGTGTTGAGAGAGATGAAGCAGAGATGTGAGAAGGTGCCTGAGGAAAATAATGAAGCTTTGAAATAGCAGCTGTGGGGGAATGGGAGGAAGAGCTGAACTGTCTGATCAAGATTATTAAGTGGTACTAATGCTCTGCCTGACCTTGGAGGTCAAGACTTCATGGTGAAACCAATCTCACCGTGACTGTTTTTTCAGTTGCTCCTAGTGGCTTGGATGTACCAGCAAAGGAAATAGAAGATGCGGGTTTTCAAAGTTGGAGAGAAGTTGCAAAGAGGGAGGAATAATGTAAAGACAGGAAAGTCAGGACATTGAGTGCTTATAACAGAGTAGTTCATGTTACATGTACACCGTGGGGTTTAAATGGATTAAGGTCAGAGTCAGGAGTCAGGAAAGGGTGAAAAACATGTCACTTTCTCTATCAGATCTGAAGCCTTATTAAAAAAAAGAGAAAGAAGTGAAACATTGATCATTTTAAATTGTTATTTGTTAATTTAATTCAGTTTCCCTTAAAACAAACGTGGGTGGTATGCACATTAGCTAGAGTGGTCCTTAGCACAGGAGTAATAGATTCTGTGATACTCAGTATTCCTTGCTGGTGGATGGGGGAATTGGAAGCTCCAGTGACTGTGTTTGCATTTGGGTTTCTCAGTTTTCTAGCTGTGTGACCTTGGACAAGATACTGAACCATTCTGTATCTCAGTTTCCTCACCTGTTAAAGGTAGATAATAATGGTACTCAAATTACAGTGTTATACAAAATGTGTTTCAGTATGTGTCAATATGCAAGTGTAGGTATTATTATTAGGAGTCAGAAAACCTGAATTCCATCCCATGTCTAAATTCAGAGCCTTAGGTCTAGACTATGGGCAACCCACCTAGCTATTGCTGGTTGCTTTTCACTTACCTCATTTCTAAGACAGGTTTAATAATATTTACTGTGTATGCTTCAGTGACAATTGAAGAGTACACTATATGTGACAGCACCCTGCAACTCTGAAACACTATTCAGAATATGGAAGTCTTATTATTTCCACATAATATGTGGCATTAATTGTGTCTTGTTACATAGACATTATCTAAAGTATTAATTAAAATGCTTCAAAATATGAAGTGTTTGCATATATGCAGAGCAGCTTTGGGAATTAGAAATGTTTTGTGGGGTTTTGTTATAGTGATTTTAATTATATATTTATATGATTATGTTTTAACCTGGAGTTCTGAGAAAAAATTATTGGAGAGAAGGCAGCATTTAAATTCCTAATTAAAATGAAGTTTTTGCTTTCCTCATAAGATCTCATTTCCTTCCATTGCCTTAGTATGCGAAGTTGAAATTTGACAGTATTTAATCAATACCAATTTCAGTTGATTCTGACCTCTAATGGTATTGAGTCTAAGAATTTATTCATATATAGAATGTTGCATTCTTTTAAAGATTGTGACAGCTCTGCATTTTAGCTTCTTTGAGTATTATTGGAGGATAAGTGATAGCATTTGTTGTCACTAAAGTCCTCTCAACTTTCTTTTCTCTTTTCCAATTAGCTAGCTTTTATTAAAGTCAGGTTTATTGGCCTGTAAGTTGTCAATAGCAGTATTCACCCATTTTAGGTGTATAATTCTTTGGATTTGGACAAATGGATACAGTCATGTACCCACCACTACAATCAAGAGGACATTTCCATCATCTTCAGAAGTTCCTTCATGCTTCTTTCTTGTCATCCCCTTCCTCCTGACCTCCAGCCCCTGGCAACCCCGGATCTCTTTTTCTTTTCCAATTGTTTTGTCTTCTCCAAAGTGTCATTTATATCAATTTGCTATTTTAAAACAAGTTCTGGAAACCTCTTACTGGACCTTATAACTAATGATACCTTAATTTATTCATCATTGATGCATGAGTGAATGTATGAATGCATGTGTCTTGGTTGCTGGCTGTGGGAAGCTGCATGAAGATGGTGCTAGTGATGCGGGCTTCATTGATAACCTCCAGCACCGAGGGCCAGGGGTGCCATCCTCATGGGTGGGGTCAGAACTTTGATATTGCTGAAATCTGGGGAAAGGAAGCGCTTATGTTTCTCAGTTGCCACTCAGTAAATATTGTTGACTTCATCAAATGAATGATACTTTAATGGAACACTAACCAAGTTGTCTTTCTTACCATCAGGGAGAAACTCAGTTAAATCTGTGTAATAATAATGATAAAAATAACAGAAGTAATCCTATTTTGTTCATTACACTGGCCAATTTGGAATGCCATAGTTGAGTCAGGGCATTTTGGTAGATGTCCAATGATGTGGTAATAGAGCAAACTAAATTGACTGCAGAATGTTCAATTGAGAGATAATAAAAATTCTTCCCATAACATATGGGGGAGACTGAAAGCCATTACTTAACTGTCCGCTGTGGTAGCTTCAGATCATTTAGTATCTTCCTTCAAGGAAGGCTCCTTTTCTCACAATCTATTTTCTCCTTATTTTAGATTTTGGTGTCTGGATTGTAGCATTAGCATAGGTATAGGTAGATGGAGAAGCAAAATGAACCAATATTTGTTGAGTTTCTGCCACATGTGTGATAGACACTTTAAATAAATCTCACTTAATCCTCAAAAAGCCCTGAGAAGTAGGTGTGCTATTATCACCATTGTACAGATAATTAAACTGAAAAGGAGCTAGCCCAGGGTTGCACAGCTAGTAAAACCTAGTCTCTCCCCAAATGCTGAAAGTCACTGCACCTCACCTTGCCGGTTGCCCATATTGCTGCTCATTATGCAGCGTGATGACTTTTCAGCATCATCTCTCATGCTCCATTTATCTACTGGCTAAATGTATTAATATTGTTCGCAGTGCATCAACTTTATGATTATGTACAATTGTTCAACAAATAACAGGAATTGCTTTTTATTTTCTATATTTAGGAGGTTAGAGCAACTTATAATAAATATGATGACCTTCAGGTCAGACATTTCCTGTAAAGTAATGACCAGATCTTCTCTAGCCTGCTATTAATTATGATCCAAGAGCACTCAGCCAGTGTTTTAAAAATAATAAAAAAAATAAATAACACAATAAATGATACTTCGGTTATTATGTAACAATGTGGTGGGTGTTAAAAAGGTAATATTGGTAGCCTAGGACTATTTCCCGTCACTCCACTTACAGAGTAGATGAAAACACACTTTCCGGCAGGCCACGGATTTACCAGGTTTATCTGGGCTATATTATTCTTTCACACCTTAATAAAATTTCATGAAGGTTATAATTCTGAAAACTTTTAAGTTTAAGCCACTTAAAAATACAAGCTAAACATCAACTTTTAGGCTAAGGACAAAATATTTTGCGAGGAATTTTATTAGGTAATAAAGTAGTGACACAAATGTTCACTATTTTCCCTTTCCTCCTTCTTTGTTCCCCATCTCTGTGGAGATATGTGGAGAAATCTGTAACTAGTTTTTGAGAGTTTTGCAGCAAAACTTTTCCTAAATTTCTTTTTCCTAAAGGAGGCTTGTCTTTATTTCCCTACTCACTCTTTCCCTCCCTCTCCCTCCCTCCTCCCTCCCTCCCTCCCTCCCTCTCCCTCCTTCCCTGCTCCTTCCCTCTTTCCCTTCCTTCCCCCCTTCCTTCCTATCTGAAATATTTTTACTCTTGTGATACAAGCCATTAGACTATCTTTGATTAGGTTAGAAACATTAGAATTCTTCTAGACTGTCAAGTTTTATGATCTCATTATTTTGGGCAATACAGTTTTGAACAATGAGGTCAGGTAGGCAGATAATGTTGCTACTCTTTTCAGAAAACCTAAAATTTGGCTATTTACATAGAATTTCTGATTTTTAAAATTTTCTGTAGATTTTATTGATATCATGGAGCAACTCATAGACCAAACATTAGTACAGGGTTTCTATTGTCACTTTATATTTTTTCCCTTTGAGTTTGACCTTCTTCTATTTAAATTAAAATATACAAACTATTTTAATACTTGTTAAATGTTCAAATCAGTGTTTTTAAAAGGTTGTGTTATGCAAATAAGTTATAACTGTGGCACTGTGAGATATAGCCCAAAATACATGTATTGTACTGAAATTAATTCTATCATCAAAAAGACATTCTTTTCTCATTGGCAACATCAAATTCTACAATTTTATCATTGAAAAATGTTTTCATAGAACTAGTAGAAACCTTTATTTTTAGAAAATGTGTGGAACTGTTTAGAAGAAGTAACTTAAAAGGTATGGAGCATATAGCTCCAAATTATTGGGGGACATTATTCATGGTGTTTTTACAAGTTTTGTGATAGCTTTTGTTCTGAACTATCTTTTTAACAATATTTGCATAGCAAATGACTTTCTGTATTTTTTCATGTTGTATGTTAGTTATTTCTTTTTATTAAATTCATTGGTGTTACACTGGTTAATTATATAGGTTCCAGGTATACAATACATCATCTGTATATTGTATTGTGTGTTCACTCACAAAGTCTAGTCTCCTTTCATCATAATTCATAATTCATCCCCTCTGTACTCTTTCCTACCTACCCTCATCCCCTTTTCCCTCTGGTAATCACTATACTGTTTTCCCTGTGTATGAGTCTTGGGTTTTTTTGCTTAATCCTGTCTCCTATTTTACCCAGCCCCCCAACTTCTCATCCCTCTGACAGCTGCCAGATGGTTCTCTGTATCTTTGAGTCTGTTTCTTGTTTTTTGTTTTGTTTCGTTTTGTTAATTACATTCCACATATAAGTGAAATCATATGGCATTTGTTTTCCTTTGACTGACTGATTTCACTTTTCATAACACTTTCCAGGTCCATCCAGGCTGTCACAAAAGGTAAGATTTCCTTTTTCACGACCAAGTAGTATTCCACTGTGTAAATGCAGCACAGCTTTTCTATCTAGTCATCTACTGATGGCACTTGGGCTGTTTTTAATTCTTAGCTATTGTAAATAATACTGCAGTGAACATAGGGGTGCATATAGTCTTTCAAATCAGTGTTTTGGGTTCCTTTGGATATATTCCCAGAAGAGAAATTGCTGAGTCATAAGGCAGGTCCATTTTTAAGTTTTTAGAGAAAACTCCATACTGTTTTCCACGGTGGCTGCACCAGTCTGTATTCCCACCAGGAATGAAAATGACATTAGAAGCTGAGATGGTGTCTCCTTCTGGAGAAGAGGGCAGATCTGCTTCCTGATCAGGAAAAACTGCCTTGGGGTCAAAGGTTAGGTGGGTTTGCTTGCAGTTCTTTTTATAAGATTGAGGGTTTGCCTCCCTTGGGATTCCTCAACTATGACATGCACTCACTGTGTGCGGCATCTGTCTTGGCTGCTCTGTGTTGCCCACATTGAATTTGGAGGTGTGGGGAACTTGTATGAACATGAAGCTCATTTTGCCTACTTCTCTATGGGTAATAAAATCCTTTGCCTACTACCTAAGGGTCTCAACTTTTGCCAACATATAAAACTGTGGCAGGCTAAACTGTTAGCTTGCAAGCAAATTCCAGACCCTTTGCAGTTCTTGACAAAAACCTATTTATCACCTGTGAGCTGAATGTGAGAGACCAGAGCACCAGGTATTTCTTTAAAAAAAAAAAACGCGAAGAAAAACGCTTTATAAATTGCAAACTTGCAATCTGTTACTTCTGATTTCTGGTTGATTTTGCAAATTGAATGCACTGGGAATGAATTGCTCATATATAATATTTGCCTTATAAAACATAATCCACTATGGCAGTATATATTGTAGACACAACACATGAATATGAAATTAATTTCATTTGCATAAAATTGCTACTGTTTTAAATGAATGTCACTGAATGAATAATGATAGTTCTGTGGAGTTTAACCCTGTGACCCTACTAAGAGTTGCAGGTGAAGTTTATATTTAACTGGTACCAAGTACATAAAAAGATTTCAGAGTTTAAGTAGTAAAGATACCTGCTGACTATGATCTTGTTTGGCTTCTGTTTTTTTTCTGATTCAGCTCCATTGATTAAATGCTGGAATTAGGAGTTGTGATTTCAAAGGTGGATACATTTAAAGAAATTAAAAATCGTTACATTCACAACCAGTGTTCAGATCGTTAGATGTCAAGTTTGCACTCACTGAGCCACAAATACCTGTTACTATAACTCGTACTTTCATGACATTGACCAGATTAACTTGGTGCTACCTAGTTTAAAAATAAGTTGTTAGTCAGGTATATCTATAATTTACATTAGGAAGGCGTCTTAAAGTTTATATAAAGTATTTTCATCCTTTGCTTTTTAAAAGAATATCTTTGGTTCCATTTAAAGAAAAATTGTGTCCTTTATTTTTTCAAGTTCACTTGTTTCAAAATTACCTTAGCTACTGGCCTAGAGAACTTTCATTTACATAATCTATGTGAGAAAAATAAACTTTGCCTTAGTCTTTGGTGAGATTAGAAAATATTTCAAAGTGATGTTTATATCTACTAGCTTTCTACTAGTTTTGTAAGAAGAGAACTGAACAAACTCTTGAGTCTTACACAAGTTCCTCAAGGTGGCCATATTTTATGAAACAAGGAGTTTAGATTTGGTCAAGTTCATACATACTTTAGAGTTTTCTCAAGCAGCCATTTGTGCCATAACCCATGATTTTTTGTGCATTTTTAATCAGGATCTAGTTATGCATAGCCACAGCCTCATTGCTATCCAGACACTTCAAACTGGAGTGCAGCTGGATATTAGGACTCGAAGCTGTGAAATGACTGTGCACACTTTTCTCTCTGTACCTGCACGGGTGATCTCCAAATCTAGGCCTCTCAGAGACACATCTGCTTAGCCACTGGAGAGTGTGCCTGGCAGAAGAGTCCAAGGCTCATTTCTGGGCTTCGGTCCTCCAGTTAAGGAGGATGGGTTGGTGCCCTCTCCTGGCTTCCCCTGACCAGCCTCTCAGTGCTCATGGAGAATGAAAGCTGGCTATGCAGCATTATTGCCATGTAGCCTGATTTTCTGCAGCATTTTAATTGCATTGTGTGGCCTTGGAATTATGGTTATTTTAAATGGATACGTAATGATTTTTTCCTTCTTTATGTGTAATTTAGCTGCAAAAAAAAGAACGTAACTAAATTTCATTTCAAATAGATATGTGTTGCACCAGCTGCAGATTGAGGCCTGGCCTTAATTTGCAAATTTTCAGAGATTCAAAGTATGTTCTGCCAGCAGCCAGAGTACTAGCTGGGATGTGGCCAAAGAGCAGGTTTTCATCGAAGGCCTTCTCTCCCAGCTTCCAAACGCACAGATCCAAGGAGCATTTTCCTTGAGAAGACACTGATATATTTACTTGGAATAGTGTTATACACACATAAATCAGGAGTCCTGGCAAGAAAATCAGTACTTGCAGGTTTTAGTTCTGAGTCATGGATTTGTTATGTGACATTGAGGCAGTCACTTTCGCTGTGGCACACTTCTCATTTTGAAAGTTAGTGCACTGCCTATAGGACAGGTATTGCTGGGAGCCTGGCAACCACCATGGAGTATGGCTGATATTTGAGGCTATCATTTTAAAATAATAAACATTTTTATTGAAGTATGAAAAACATACTTCAATAAAAGTGGTCAAGACATATGCTGATGTCTCAATGAATTTTTACAAGATGAAAATACCCATGTAACTACCACCCAGATCATATACTGTAACTACTACCCACATCCACACCACCTAAAGGAAAGTGCTATCCTGGTTTCTAACACTATACATTAGCTTTTGTGTCTTAACCTTATGCAAATGAAAGCATCCATGCCTGCTTTTTTGTTTCTGACCGTTTACTCAGACATGTCTGTTCACTTCATGTTGATGCATGTGTATGTGGCAAAATTTCATCATCTGAATATACCATAATGTATTTATACATTTGAAAAATAAGACTGCATTGTATTAAGTAACTCTGTAATCTCTTGTCAGTCTGAAGTTTATAACTGAATAATCATTCAAAGAAACATGTTCTGATGTATAAGTTACAGGGTTATCTTGATGTAGTTCATATAGGATAACATTTAATAAAAACCCAAATTCATGAGAAAGTAAGATAGCACAATTGTAAAAACAAAGGTTTTAGTGCATAATGTTTATCAAATGAAGTTATATGGATTTTGTCATGCTCTGAACTATTAAATTAATTAAACATATATTGAGTATCAGACATTACATTAGGTACTTTGATTCTTACAGAAACTTGCGGGGTACTATCATTTCACTTTTTATAGATGAGGAGACTAAGTCTCAGAGAGTTTGTTAGTTTCTAAGTGATGGAACTGTGAAGTTAGGTTGCTTTATCATGCTTTTTCTACTGTGTCCTCTTACAAATTACTTAGGCTTGATACTTGCATACTGGATCTTATATTCTGTTAAGGGCAGCTGGAGCTGCAAGTGGGCAAAACAGACACATTAAAAAAAATCTTAGGATGGTGGAGAACAATTGTAGTAAAGATACGGGAGCTATACATACAAGGCAGGGGAACGCCAGTGGCAGCCTATGGGGTGAGGACAGGGTTGTGAAGGGGAGGGAGTTGTAGGATGGAATGGCAGAGAGCATTGAAAGCAGAGCAGCAGCATGTGTACAAATATGGGATATTGGGGGAATGTTGTTGTACTAATACAACAAGGCAGAGGACAAGAGCGGGATGGCAGAAAGAAGGATGCAGTGGGAGTGAGGCTGAGGAAGGAGGTAGGGATAAGAGTATGGAGGACTGGGGTTTCCCACTAGCAAGCATGGACTTTTCCGTGGAGGGAATGTGTAGCCATCTTGGAAGAATCCTGACTAGAGGGAGCAAAGCATTGTGGTGTGAAAGTTTTCAGCCAAAGACGTGTCTATAATTGTAAAAATTGGGTTTATTGCTCATTGCAATGAGGAGAAATTCATCCTATGGGCAATAGAGGGATTTACTGGACCAGGGTTGTGGTTGGGTGATTCTCCAGAGGGTACAAAACAGCAGGGGTTCATTCTATATTGGAGGCTCTCAGGAGACAGGAGTGATCTACAGTTTGGTACCTGAATAAGTCTTATCTAGAAGAAAAGTATACAAGAAGAGTTTAAAGCTGTAATTGGTAAAGAAGCAGCAGCAACTCCTATTAGTTGGAGAAGGGGATGCTTGGTATTTTTGTCATAAATAAATAAAGTACAATGACTTTATTTGTGTGTGTGCTCAGACAGTATTATGAAGCAGTCTTGGCTTCGGTCTTACTTTATCACAGTTAGAGTGACCTTAGCTGATGTTGGTGTATTTTAAGATTGTTTATACCAGCAGGAGAACACCATGGCAGCCTAGCTGTGAGTATCAGGTGGATTTCTGAATATGAGGAACTGCTTTTGTTTCTCATTGCTTAATAATGCAGTGCATAAATTCAGACTTGTTCTTGTCATATTCTGTCTCCTTTAGGTTACCTTTGAAAATATATTTATTTTATTTGTGCCTCATTTTTTTTATCTAAAATGGGGTTATTTCAAAGAGTTATGGAGAAAAAATGACATATGTACCCAACAGGGGAGCACCCAAATATATAAAGAAACTATTAACAGACCTAAAGGGGGAAATAGATAGCAATAAAATAATAGTAAGGAATTTCAGTATCCCACTTTTAACAATAATTAAATCATCCAGGCAGAAAATCAATAAGACCACATTGGATTTAAACTACACTTTAGATGAGAAGAACTTAACAGACATTTACAGAACATTCCATCCCAAAGCAGCAGGATACATATTCTTCTCAAGTGCTCATGAGACATTTTCCAGGATAGACAGTGTTATATCACAACACAAGTCTTAATAAATTTTAAAACATTGAAATCATATCATTCATCTTTTATGTCCACAATAGTATGAAACTACCTGGTGAAACTAGATGAAATTAAATGGTGAAAAGACATTGAAAACTATAAGACTTTGATGAAAGAAATTGAAGATAGAAATAAATGGAAAGATATTCCCTACTCATGACTTGAAGAATATTGTTAATGCATTCCCCACCAAAATCCCAATGGCATTTCCACAGGAGTAGAACAAACAATTCTAAAATTTGTATGGACCTACAAAAGACCCTGAATAGGCAAGGGAATCTTGAGAAAGAACATAGCTGTAGTCCTCATACTTCCTGATTTCTGACTTTGCTACAAAGCTATAGTAATCAAAACAGCATGATATTGGCATAAAATCATACACATAGACCAATGAAACAGAATAGAGAACCTAAAAATAAACCCACACGTATGTGGTCAGTTCATTTATGACAAAGGAGCCAAGAAAATACAATAGAGAAAAGATTATCTTCAATAAATGGTGTTGAAAAAACAACCATGTACAAAAGAATGAAACTGAACCATTATCTTATTCCATACACAAAAATTAACCCAAAATGGACTAAATACTGGAATGTAGACCCTGAAACCATTAAGTCCTAGAAGAAAACATTGGGGTAAACTCCTTAACATCAATTTTGGCAATGATTTTTATTATATTTTTTCTATTAGCATTTAGCCCCCCTTATACTATACCCCACAGTCACCACACTGTTGTCCATGTCCATGAGTCCTTTTACCATTTTGCTTGATCCCTCTACCCCCTAATCTGTCCCCCCAATAGCTGTCATCTTGCTCTGTATCTATGAGTCTGTCTCTATTTTGCTTATTTGTTCAGTTTGTTCATTAGATTCCACACATGAGTGAACTCATGTGGTACATGTCTTTCTCTGACTGGCTTATTTCACTTAGTATAATGCTCCTCAGGTCCATCATGCTGTGGCAAAGGGTAAAATTTTTCTTTTTTATGGCCTTGTAGTATTTCATTGTGTAATGTCTCATAGTTGTTTTATCCACTCATCTCTTGATGGACACTTGGGCTGCTTCCATATCTTGGCAACTGTAAATAATGCTGCAGTGAACATAAGGGTACTTACGTTCTTTCAAATTAGTGTTTTGTTTTTCTTAGGATAAATTCCCAGTAGTGGGATCACTGAGTCAAAAGGCAGATCCATTTTTAATTTTTTGAGGCGTCTCCATACTGCCTTCCACAGTGGCTGCACCAGTCTGCATTCCCACCAACAATGCAAAAGTGTTCCTCTTTCTCCACATAGTCATCAGCACTTGTTTACTGACTTATGGATGATAGCCATTCTGACAGGTGTGAGATGGTATGTCAATGTGGTTTTAATTTGCATTTCTCTGATGATTAGTGACATTGAGCATCTTTTTATATGTCTATTGGTCATTTGTATATCCTCTTTGGAGAAGTGTCTATTTAGGTCCTTAGCCCATTTTTTAACTGGATTATTTGTTTTTTCAGTGTTGACTTTTGTAAGTTCTTTATAAATTTTGGATATTAACCCCTTATCAGATATATCAGTGAATATATTCTCCCATTCTGTGGGTTATCTTTTTATTTTCTTGATGCTTTTTTTTCTGTACAAAACCTTTTTAGTCTGATGTAGTCCCCTTTGTTTATTTTTTCTTTTGTTTCTCCTACCTTAGGAGATATAACAGTAAAATATTACTATGAACAATGCCTAAGATTTTACTCCCTGTGTTTTCTTCTAGGATTTTTATGGTTTTCAGCCTAACATTTAAGTCTTTAATCCATTTTGAATTAATTCTTGTATGTGGTATAAGAAGGTGGCACTGAAAAAAAAACTGAAGACACAAATAAATGGAAGCACATGCTGTGTTCATGGATAGGAAGAATTAACATCATTAAAATGTCCATACTACCCAAAGCAATCTATAGATTCAACACAATTCCTATCAAGATTCTAATGATGTATTTCACAGAACTAGAACAAATATTTCAAAAATTTATGGAACCACAAAAGACTGCATAGAAACAGCAATCCTGAGAAAGAAGAACAAAGTTGGAGGAATCACTCTACCCAATATCAAACTGTACTATAAGGCCATAGTAATCAAATCGGTATAGTATTGGCATAAAAACAGACACAGAGATCAGTAGAATAGAAAAGAGAGCCCAGAAATAAACTCACACCTTTATAGTCAATTAATATTTGACAAAAGAAGCAAGCACTTACAATGGGCTAAAGATAGTTTATTCAATAAATGGTGCTAGGAGAATTGGACAGATACATGCAGAAAAATGAAACTAGTCAATGATTTTTAGATTTAACTCCAAAAGTAAAGGCAACATAAATAAGTGGGGCTACATCAAACTAAAAAGCTTCTGTGTAGTGAAGCAAATCATGAAAAAAAAATAAAAAGGCAACCTGCTGAATGGGGTAAATCATTTGAAAACCATATATATGAAAAGGGGTTAATATCCAAAACATATTTAAAAAATCATACAACTCTATAGCAAATAAACGAAGATACAAACATCTCCCCAAATCTGAAACAATACAATTAGAAAATGGGCAGAGTAACTGAACCAATGTTTTTACAAAGAAGACATATACGTAACCAATAGGTACATGGAAAGGTGCTCAACATAACTAGTTATCAGGTAAATGCAAATCAAAACCACAATGAAATATCACCTCACACCTATCAGAATGGCTGTCATCAAAAAGATCAGAGACAAATAGCATATAATCTCACCTTTAAGTGGAATCTAATCAACTAAACAAACAAGCAAGCAAGCAAAATATAACCAGAGACACTGAAATTAAGAACAATCTGGCAGTAACCAGAGGGGAGGTGGAAGGTGATAATGGGGCAGAAAAGAGGAAGGGGTTTTTAGGAACAGTTATAAAGGACCCATGGACAAAACCAAGGCAGGGATGGCTGGGGTTGCGGGGGGAGTGGTAGGGGGTAAATGCAGACAACTGTACTTGAGCAACAATAAAATAACTTAAAAACCCCACACTATTTAGCACAAATTACCCAATTGTACTTTAAAAATAAAGTTGGAAAAAAAAAGACCAGAGATAACAAATGTTGGTGAGGATATGGAGAAAATGAAACTCTTGTGCTCTGTTTTTGGGAATGTAAATTGGTGCAACCACTATGGGAAACAGTTTCTAAAAAAAATTAAAACAAAGCTAGCAAATTAATGAGCAATTCTCACTTCTGAGTACATATGCAAAGAAATAAAAACAGGGTATTTGAGTGATATCTTCACTGCCATATTCACTGTAGAAATTTACAATAGCTAAAATGTGGAAATAACCTAAGCATCTACCAAGGAAGGAATGGATAAAGAAGATGTGTCACACACACACACACACACACACACACACACACACACACACACTGGAATATTATTCAGCCATGGTAAAGGAGGAAATCCTGCCATTTTTTACAACATGGACATACCTCAATGGTATTCCACTAAGTGAAATTACCAGAGAAGACAGTTACTGCACAGTATCATTTATATATGGAATCCAAAAAATAAGTTATGCTCATAGAAACAGAGAGTAGAAAAGTAGTTGCCAGGGTTGCTGGGGGTGGGGGATTGGGGAGAGGTTGGTAAAAGAGTATGAACATTCAGCCATAAGATGAATAATGTCTGAGGATCTAATTTAAAATGTGTAACTACTGTTGATAATACTGTGTTGTAGAACTGAAATTTGCTAAGAGAGTAGAACTTAAAAATTCTCACACACACACAAAAGGATAAATATGTGAGGAGATCAGTGTGTTAATTAGGTTGGGAAAATACTAGTATATATATTGTATATAGTATATACTATATAGTATGCTAGTTTATACTGGTATACTATATGTATATATAGTACATAATATATAGTAGAGTATATTATAGTATATAGTATGTTATATATACAATATACTCTGTTGTATATATACTACATATATAATCACCATGATGTACACTTAAAATAGCTTATAATTTTATACCTCAATAATGCTGAAATTTAAAAAGAGAACATAAGAGATAATATATGTGAAGTACTTAGAACAGTGGCTGGCATGTGGTAATGTCTCAATAAATGCTAGTAGTAGTAGTAGTAGTAATAATAATCGTAGCAGTAGTATAGTAGTGTTTTGGAAATATTACTCCTCAGTGTGAGGGTCAGTAGGCATGAGGAAGGAAAGATACAGGAATCTTTAGGAGTATTATTCAGGAATACAGATGATAGGTGGTATTCTCCTGAACTGGGGCTATGGAAAATGGCATGGAGGGACGGCACAGGTGGTGAGAGCTAACAGTGGAAGGACTCATTCATTGATGGGGTGAAGGGAAAGACAGGAAAGACAACAGTATCCCTGTGACTCAGGTTTGGATGAGTGGGTAGGAGTGAGGTCACCACTAGAGACTGACAATACAAGAATAGAAAAGTACACTGAAAGGAAGGCATTATGGCCAGATGGAAATGTTCAGCGGGCTGCTGATGATACAGGGCTGAAGATGGGAATGAGAGGTCAGGTGCCGTAGCCTTTGGCCTTTACCCATCTCTCGAGGAGGGGCCAGATGGCTAGGTGAGGAGAGAAGTGCCGCTGACCTGCCCTCAGTGCCTCCCTTGGCTCCCGTCTGTCTGGCCGTGCAGAAGGGCTTCCATTATTTCACATGCAGCATCTAACCCAGACCCGCCTCAGTGGGTGGGCAAAAGTTAGGGATTTGTCTTTCATCAACAACATGGAGATGTTCCGTGCCAAGATCTTGTCAGAGATTTTTAACCTTGAACTCTTGAATGGGAAAATAGTATGTATAGAATGCCAGAAAGTTATCAACCACCTGTCTGCCTGCCTGTCTATCATCTGTTTTTATTAATCTAGCCATCAGATTTGCTGATTAGCTGGACTATTTTATACTGGCTCTTAATAGGATTGCTTTTACTCAATTGTGATTTGGCTATGTTGGGAAATCTTATAAGAAATAACAAGGGAACCATGGTTTATTCTTTTATTCACTGTTTTAATATTGTGGAGAATCAGGGTCTTTATATTGCACCAAAGGGAGTTTATGAGGACTCTCAGGGGGAAAATCGCTCCCAGACATCAGTAACATATTTTCTTCCCTGACACGGTGAATTGGGTAGCTGATGATGTTTCCCTCTGTGCACTGATCACCGGGAAGCTGGGAGTAAAATATACGGTCTTGAATGAAGCATCTGATTATTGTAGCATGCACTCATATACTAACCATACCTCTGGCTTTATTTTCTCTCTCCTACTTTTGCCCTTAAACACAATTTCCTCAGTCGTTTTAGTCTTGTTGTAATGGTGAACTGCTTCAGTTCTTGTTTGGAATGAGGAGTGTATGTATACTGGAACATACACACATCCATACACAGAACCATATACATATTTTATTTAGTAGCAGCAATGGAGTGATGTGGACAAAGGTATTCTTATGCAAGTGAAATTGGCTCTTCTATGTGAAATATAAAAATGACAGCTTCATTTCTATCACTCTGTAGTGTTACCTCAATGATAAATATATATTAAAACTGCAGTATGTGATAAATTATGGGTTAGCCCTTTTGCTTGTATGCAAAGTGTATTAGGAAAAGCACTGGATTTGAGACCAGAAGATTGAATTTCACCTTTCTTGGTCTATAACTATCTGCATGGCCTTGGACAACCTGTTTAATGTCTATGGACTTCATACTTTTTTTGGTAGAGTGAGAATGAAAATATTTGCTTTCTCTACATTACCTCTATTACTAAGATTAAATTAGGTAAAGCTTGAGCTTCTATAAACTGTAAAGAGCTATAGGCATGATCATGATCCCAGATTTGATACTATGGGGAGGACATTTTAATGTAGTCAGAAGTGTGTCTACCATAGCTTTAGGATAAGAAACACCAACTCCATAGCTGATGTGAATGAACAGGGAGCCAGAAAGAGAAGCTTGTGATCCTTAGCTGTTATTTTTGTCTCATTTTTTGATAGAGGCATTAGTAAGTGAAATACTTAACCTAGCTCTTAATTTTACAGTGAAGATTGGACACTCAGCTCTAGTGTGAGGGGCAGTAGGAAGCAGGGAAACTCAGGCTGGCAGGAGAAGGTGTGCACCGTGCTCAGGAGGCAGCTACTACTCGGCATTTGCTGATGGTTTCCAGGCAGGAATGGGGGACGGTGTTCAGGGAGGACTTTCTTCAAGTGAATACAGAGAATTAGATTTGTGTAAGTTCTCCTAACTTATTACTTTTGGCAATTAATACAAATTCTAAAAAATGCAATGAGTTGTTAACACTCAGGGAAAGCTAAATATGATATTAAATTTTGGGTGACTAGGTCATGATCTCTGCTTTGGAAAGAGTTTTCAAAATCTACCTTGTGTTTGAGGCTACACAGACTGAAGGAAGAATACATTTGTAAATTGTTTTAAATATGCATGTATTTTACCTAGTGTTACAAAGCCTTTTCTCTAGTGAATATTCATCAAAACCTATACATTGTGTTCTAAATACATTGTTTTGTTTCTAAAAGGCACTCTTTACTGTGAATGCATTATAGAAGTGTACATTAAAATGCAAGGATAATATGATTGTAAAGTTCAAAAGTAGCACAGTATTTATAAATGGTTATTTGTAAATAATGTACTATTTTGCTTAGCATTGATGCTCTCTACCTACTTTTGGATAACATAGTGTTATTCAGGAATGGTGGTCCTGGAGGCTGTGTTCCACTAACATCAAAGGCACTGTTGGCTGCTCATTTATTATAGTAGTCTTTATGGAGAGGAGATAACAAAATATTAGGCAGAAAATATACTGCAATTTAATCACCTAGATTATATAAAAATACAGTCAATTCTTATTATTCACAGATTCCACATGCGTAAATTTATTTCTAACCTCAAAACCAATACTCATGGCAGTGTGGTGGTCACTCTCAGACATGTGCAGGATGCTAACAAATTTGAGTTCCCTGATGTGAATGTTTCCAGCAGAGGTCAAACAAGGTGACGTTTCTGCCTACCGGTTTCAGCTCTCACAGTGTACATAAGTGTTCTCTTCGTTACCTGTTCAGTGCCACTTCTTTTTTCCCCTGCATTTTTTGGCTTTTTGTTTGTGAGTTCACTGTTTAAAATGCCCCTTAACCACAGTGCTGAAGTGCTGTCTAGTGTTTCTAAGTGCAAGAAAGCTGTGATGTGCTTTATGGAGAAAATATGTGTGTTAGATAAGTGTTGTTCAGGCATGCGTTATAGTGCTGTTGACTGTGAGCTCATGTTAATGACTGAATGATATATATTAAATAAGTTGTCTTTAAATAGAAACAGACACTGAACAAGTTTATTTATTGATTGGTTGGTGAAAATGTGACCAGAGGCTTGCAGAAAACTAACCCTGTATTTTCCTTGGGAGCAATGGTTCAATAATCATTAATTTAGTGTTTGTAGCAACTTTATAGAACATAACTACTCTGAATAATGAGAATAGACTCTATGTGAAAATGCTGAGATAACTGACTATATTTTAAACACATGTACAAACTTATAGATACTACTGTAGTGTTGAAAGAAGTATCAGACAAATTCAGTAACAGCTACATAAACCGTAAAGGAGTGGTTAGTATTTGGGAAGTCTACCTCAGCTCTGCCTGGGACCTTAGCCTTCCCAGGCTCTTGTCTTAGCTTTGTTGCTCATTAGCTGTATGACCTCACACAAGCTATTTTCACTGTCTTGGACTCTGTTTTCTAATTTACAAAACAATGAGCAGAGTGAAGATTTTCAAAGTTTTTTCTTCTATGAGAGTATTAATTTAGCACTATGCTTTTACCCGTGATCATCAAGGAAGGAGAAAGAGAAAGGTTACAAAGATGTGTCTATATAAATTATGCAACCTACAATTAAAAAGGTCACAACCAATTTGGGATAATGCACTAAAATTGAAGCAGTAAACAATATGAAATTATGTATAATTAAGAGATGAATTAGATCCTATTGAGTGGTGGTTTTCAACCTGGATGTGCATGGTAAAGAGTGGCGTTTTAGAATCACCTGGTGAAGAGCAGAATTTTTCAGATGAACTACATATAACCCTCCACTCCACTTTGTTCTGTTTCTCAGAATGTTTACTGATGAAATAAGATTTAGAACCCTTGGTAATGAGTGTCGTATGAATTTCTAGAAAAGGACAACATTATACAGGGTAGGGCAAATATAGATTTACAGTTGTGAGTATGTGAAACACGGAGTTCATTCTTTTATTATTATTTGTTAGCTATTGCATTGTTTCCAATACAAACAACTATAAACATACTTTTGCCCCATCCTGTATTTTCTGTAATTCTCAAGATTTGTCCTTCCTACAGCTCCATTTATATGGTCACATCCTTGAAAAGTCTGCTGTTTTTCAGTCACCTTTGTTCCAGGTGCTCCTGACTTTGCTCTCTCACCCCAGTCCCACAAAAGATTGGATTGTATTAGGGCTCCTGACCCAAAGGAAGCCAATTCAGTGGCAAGTGTTGGTGCAAAAAGATGAACTGGGCCAATGGGATTTCATCTGAGCACATTTGAACTAAGTAATAGAGGAGGAGGCAGCTCTGGGTGGGAGACCGAAAGCCAGTCATGATGTAGAGAGGGGTTGGGTTGGTCATGATCTGTCTCTTGCAAGATGAAATTAATGAGAGGTGGGGATAGAAATAGAGAGATAGAGACAGCAATAGAGGGAGGGAGGTATAAGAAAGGGGGAGAATCTGGTTAATAGAGAGGGCAGATAGAGAAGTAGACACAAAATGCCTGAGTCACACTAATGGTCAGCTGTTCACTGAAAATTCCAAAGTTCAACTCTACTACAGTTTTGTGCTTTGCAAGACTGAAATGTACTACAATCCCTGACTTTCCTGCTACCAAGTTGTTCAGCACTTCCTGTGCATGGTTATCCTTAAAATAACCCCTGGTTGTATCAGCACCTTGACTGACTCTTCCTTGGAATCAAGGGGCCCGACAAAATTGAGTAATAAACCTGGAGTAACCATTAAATATTTTGTGACTACCTATTGCATACTTTCCATTTGTTCCTTGACTCCAAATGACAAGAATTTAGAGACATCTGAGACTCAAGTAGTGAAACAATAGGTACATGATTAATGTGTTAAAGCCAGGGCTAGAACCCAGGTCTCCCTGATGCTGTCACACTTGATTTTTACATGTTGCTTCCATGAATGTAGAAAAGGCTTCATAAGGGAGGTAGAGATGCTGGTAATGGGAGGGATTTACAGCAAAGGAGAGATGGGCCTTTCAGATTGTTGAGCAAATGACACCTGTTGCCTATTACCAGGAATAGAAGAATGAGCACTTCTGGTCACTGCATCTTGGCATCTGAATTGCCAAGGGAAACATAATACAGTCAAGCACTGGATGCAACAATGCTTTACTCACGTAGAGAAGAGACAGAGCAAGATCAGCTCTAGTAGTGCACATCAGTCCCCCCACCATCAGCAGGTCCTTCCCAGCAGTTGACACAGGGCAACTGATTCTTTTTGTGCTTCAGCAGAAAGACCCCATCTCCTCCCCAGGTGCCACATGGCACACATGTTTAAGCACAAAAGAGGAGTCCACCTTGGGCCTGAAACAGAGGAAGGTAACCCCACCCAGGATGTTGAGTTCAGCACAGGATGAGAGGACTCGTTATCTCTTGGTAAGGAGTGTTCCAGGTTCATGGCCCATTCTTGTGCAGCAGAGTGGCGTTGAAAGGCTGCATGCAGAGAGTCCCCTTTCCCAAAACACACAGAAGTAAAGATGTCATAAAGGGTATAAAATGGAAATGCTAAATGTGGGGAAAATCAGACAAGAGATGAATGTTTCTATTTTTAAATATGGTCCAGAAGGGTCATCATAGAAAGATGCCAGGCTGAGCAGAGAAGTCTAGGAGAGACAAGGGAACCATGTCCTATTAAAGACAAGGTTATATAAAGGCGGGGTGGATCTGCTGAAAAATGATTCAGGGAGAGCTGTAGAAAGTTGCTGCATCAATGGCAACTTTATATTGATGATCACTTCTTTCTGGAAGAGTAGAATTTATTTTTTCCCTTTGAATCTTTGCAGACTTCATTTATACCTCTAGATTTTTGTGTCGGGAGGAGGCCTCTTACACCATCATCAGTATTATTTTATAAAACTCCTTAATGGGTAACTATACTTAGGTGATGTTCTTTCATTTTTCTGTCATAAATATATTTCTAGACATTTGGTATGACTTGACATTTCAGAAAACATGGGTATTAATAATGGTAAATACATAATAAGTTGTGCTTCTGATGTGTTGATCATCAGTTGGGAGCCTTTGAACTAAAATATTCCTCTCAGGGATAGCACAAGAAAGCAGTAAACTGTTTGAAACAAAATGAAAAATGAATTAAAAGAGAAAAAATACTCAATGGAACTCTTTTGGCATAAAACACTACCCATGGCCATTTGCTCCATGTTTTTAACCTGAAAAAAAACACACTTATTATTTGTTATGTAAAAAAGCTTAATTCTAAATTAAATTCTATTTTCTTCAGTCCAAGGCTGTACCCCTTAATTTTATTCTCATGTATTCAGCATTCTTCTCTTAACAATTTTTCATCTATTTTAAAGCACTGCACACTAAAGAGATTTAGATTTCATCTTCAGAGATTTATGTATTTTTATGTATTTATTCAAATTCTAGAAAGGATAAACCTAGAGAAAGAAAGCCAGTAAAACAAATGAACATCTCTTTTTCACAGCCAGCATTTTGTAAAGAAAAACCATGATGGTGAATTTGCCATTGTAACCTGACTTTGATGCTTTAGGAGTAAAGAAGCTATGCAAATATGACAAATGACAAACAACAAAATAAATTATTTTTCTAGGAAAAAAGAGTATCCTCTCCTTTTATCAGAAGTATTTTACATATATTTTATCATTTTCTGAACCTGTAGATCTCTTTTGTTTTCAGCCTTTCAAAGATTTTAATCAATGATTATGCAGCCAAGTCTCTGCCACCATTAAGCATCATAGTGAAACCTTCCTATTGTAAGGATGAGTTGAGTTACTTTATAATGAAGAATTATTTAGTGAAATTGACAATACAACCAGGCAGTTCTATTTTTAATTGTAGTTTTGGTACTTTTTGCTTGAATTAACTGAATAACTACATGTTGTTCAATTCACTTTGCTTACATGAAATTTTATTTTTGGTTCATGGGCCTATAAACCAAGCACTTTATACAATGTGTTCAATCAAGTAACTTGCCAGTTTGTTGGGATGGGGGGTGGGAAACATCTTATTCTTGTATACATTCAAAATCATCAATCCAGTTCTCCAAGTGGTAGGCATTATTAACAATTAGAATGCAGAGACAATTAGCACAACTAGAACATTTGGTCTCTGCTTTCTTCTTAACTGCACACTGTTCTGTGAATGAGGAATATGAGGAATTTAGGAGGAATGTATCTTGTGTTATTATTATTTTTCAAGAACACCAGCACAGTTCCGACACAAAAGGCACTGACATGTCAGAAGGCTGATCCTCTTTCCCATTCTGGCACTTACTGGCCATGTGACTGTGTTCTAGTTTCTTTATCTGACCAAGCTTCATCTATAAAATAATAGTATGTGGATTAAATGGAATTTAAATTTAGGCAATTCATACAACGCAACAATAAAGAGACAAATATTGTGGACCAACAGTGGTTTGCCAACTTTTAATGTACCAAGTAAGCACACATTTTCCCCAGCAAACCAACATCATTATTGTTATTATTCCATCAAAGAGAGTATATTTTAACAGCAAAAAGTAGGAACTGCATTCTCAGAATAACAAATAATCCTTCACATTGAACAAACTAAGCTATTCGAAATTGCCTTTTCTCAGTTTGGTTTGAATGGTGAATACATTGGGACTGCTGTTTGGAAACGCTTGGCTAGACTATTATACACATCTCTCTCTCTATCACTATTTCTGCCACTATCTTCACCTCTTTATCTCTACTTCTATTTCTATCAAATGTTTTTTTCAGTTTGTGATTTTAAGTTTCATTCTTTCCTTTAAGCATACATACTTAGAGAAAAACAATAAGATCTATTATCAGAGTTTGATTTTTAAAAATATTCCTTATGAGGAATTTTCATCTTACTTGTGTTTTCTGCAAACTGCAGGTTATTTCAGTGTTGCGCGTGGGTCACCGGCCAGCAGTGACCATGGAACGCTGTGGATGGCTCGACAATAAACATGCGAGAAATAAAACATGCACAGAGACAAACTAGTTTCTGTGGGGAAGTAGGGACAGAATGGCCACCCCCCCTAGTGGGGAGCGCGCCGATCCACCGTCCATACCTGCTTTTATTAGGCTCATCCTGCATAATAATTCAGGTAAAGTACAGCACTCACCAGGGGAAGTAAGGAACTATAGAAAACAAAGAACTCTGCCCGTCTATTGAGTTGGGGGTCAAAGAGCTGTAAGGCTGAGGAACAAACTAGCTTCCTCCTAAGACCCTTCTCATTCAACTGAGAGCATTCCAAACAAAGAAGGTTTCACAGTAATTTACATGTTCTTTCTTAGGCCTGATCACCCCGGGAAATCCGCACTTCCCAGTACCGAGCTGTACTACCCTGTCATTGTTTCAGGCTTAGGTGGAGCGCGGGAACTAAGGCCACCGAGAGATAAGGAGATTTTCTTCCGGACGCTGAGAACTCAGACTTTGTCAAAGCCGAGGAGTGAGGGTCCATCACCCCCCTTTTGCTGCAGCCCCCCAAGTCCTTCTTTTGGGGGGGGCCTCCCAAAATGATCGTGCCTGGCTTGGGTTGTTCCCCCCCATGGGGAATCTTACCCGTCTTTGGCTAACCGACCAAGCTTTTTGGGGTTCAGCAGCAGAAGCAGCATTCCTGCCAGGAAGATAAGCTTTTGTCTCCTTGCTCGCTCACGGTTCCAAGGGCGTTCCCTTAGCCTTAGCTAGGCGGGGGTTTCAGCTTCTGATACCAGTCAGGGCGGTTCCCAACATTTCAGAAAATGGCTTGAGCTGGTCTCTCCAGCGAGAGGAGGGGTACAGAAGTTGGAAACACTGGGCGGGAGCCCTAGTCAGTGAGAATGAAGTCTGAATGGGGGATCCCTTTCCTAAGTCCCCTTCATTAGCATTAGGTCTTCTTCTGAAAAAAAAAAAATGGAAGTGGGGTGAGAGCTGAGGGTAGGACAGTCCTAGGAATCTAGTATAGATTTGCCAAGCTAATAACTATTAGTTGGGACAATGAATAATGGAATGAATGTTCTTTTTAACATGAGTAAGTCATCTTCCTGATTAAAAACTTGGGTTAGGTTCATAATTTTCTAAAACAATTTGCATTTGGGAAATTATTATGATTTAATAGATCATTTAGTAAAAAACAATGAATCACCAAACTGATCAAGAGCTTTGCTTTCATAATTCTACACAATATTTATAGCAACTTTGCAATAGAGGAAAGTACTCCAAGACCACAATGAAGAGATGTTCTATATCATTTTAGGGGTTTATTTATTTTTTTAAGCTTGCATACTTCAATACTTTTTTCTTTTGAACCTCCTTAAATCCTAGATGAAGTTAACTCTTAGCAGTTTTTCTCTTTTATGGGATTAATTTTAAAATAAAAAGTAATGTAACAGAAAATTCACACATAAGTCATTTGATTACATATCAGACTATAAATAGGAAAGAACCAGCTTTGACTTTTAAAAGATTGTTTCGGGAATTTGTTCAGCTAAGACTTCTTTTTTGCCACTTGTCTCTCACTTACACATCTCTCACTTACACATTTGCTCCTCAATATTCTCGCTAGAAGTGTGTACAGGGCAAGCAGCCCAATGTCAGGAATTGTCCCTGCGTGGCCTTCACCTGATCAGCAATGCATACGAACCTGCACTGTAAATGGCTCAGGAGTAATGGGGAAAAACCCTGGCTTATTAAGTTTAAACAGTGTCAGGTTATGAATTATATCAGTGAAAGCCAAAATATTTAAGTCTGACACCCAAAGAATTCGTTGTGGGTTTGATGCTGACCTGGTGTACTTTCATCTTGCTGTGTATTGACATACCAAAATTAGGTTTCTACAAAGGCTGGTATTGGCAGGGTTGGGCATTCAGGGACAGTTAAAAGAGAAGCTGAGTGTTACAGACACATTATAAGTAATTGCCTAATTTGGATTTTTTTTTTGTAATAGGTCACCTTGCTACAAGTTAATGGCTCACATTTAATTTTGACTTATATTCTTTTCATAAACAGCATTCATGTTTCTATTGGTTCACTTCTTAAATGCTGTGCATCAGCCTAAAGAGAGAGAAATATTCTTGCATTTATCTTTGGATTATCAGTGACTTAGTCCATCATGATCTTGGAAAGATGAAATAGGAAAGCAATTTGTGCTTTCACAATTTGGAGAACTTGTGTGGGAAGCATACAGATCATCTTATTCTAGATATTTCTGAAATTTCAGTATATTTTCACCATGTTATATATTAGAGAGAAACTGGACTACGCATGCATCATAAGTGGGCTGAGCCAGAAAAAAATGTGCTGAAGTGGTTTAACATGACAAGATTTAGCTTTACGTGGAATGAAGTAATTTTACAGTGAGGCAAAGTTTCTCTGTGGCTGATGTTGTTTACCTTGTCATGCTGTTAGTTTTCAGGTGGCAAGATATTTCTTCTAATTGGCATATCCTATTTGAGTAAATAGTTTATTATTTGTTTTAGCTTATACCATAATATTTACTTAAAAGCTAAATCATAGAAGCTTCTAAATAATAACTAATCCTTCTGGTATTCCTATTTTTAATGGTCCTATTTCTCCAATGTCATTGAAAATATGTCTGTATAAAATATGAAAAATACTGTCAAGGTCTTGTGATTCATCACAAGCATATTTGTGGATGGCACACACTATTCTGTCCTTTGCTAGCCTTGGGATGAGTGCATAGTTCCCAGCTCACAGTCAACTGATTAGGAGACAGATAAGAAAATAGTGATTGTCATTCATTGTCCACCATGATAAACCAAGAGGAGGTCATTATGGGACCATCAAAGGTATCTTCTTCCTTTTTGCTGTCAAATATAGACGTGTTGGTGAAGCTCATTCATTTCAGATAAACCAGTCCTTAAAATTTCAAATAGTTGACAATGAACTCAACAATTTTAAAACATGATTTAGGTTACAGGAAAATCCAGTTTGATTTAGAAATGGGAATTAAGTGTATTTTGTGCAAACCATGGCAAATCAGAGAATTACTATAATGATAGCAAACACACTGAACCCGTTTTTTCCTCCATGTTGATAATACAGTGCCTTTTTCTACTCAGTCTTTGAGGTGGGAGTGGTATCATGTTTTAAAAGCAAACAAATGGAACTTATTTAAAAACCTTGACTTCTCTGGTTTTTGAGGACATTTCTAGCTTCTTCCAATTTCATTTCACTGCTATGGTACAGATTGCATTGATAGATGGTAGAATTATGTATCTCCATTTTAAAGAAGAACAAGTGTGGAAGTAGAATATTTTCCTGGTTATTATTTATACCATTTGGATTTAAAAAAAGAGGTTCATTGCCGGTTTACACCATGAAATGATGCCTTATTTATCCTATGGCCGCTCTCTCAGAGAGGAAAAGGATGTTCTGGGGCTTGGTATCCAAAGGAATCACTTGTCCTGGATTCCACGTTTGTTCTCATCAAAATTCAAGAACACTGGCATGACAGGAGGGGTGGGGGGAGGGAATAGAGAGGGACAGAAGGGAAGCAGAGAGCTGCAAGTGGGACTCCAAAAAAGATAAATGGTTCCTGTGTTGGTGCAGTGTAATGAAAACAAAATCAGCGGGAGCAGTGCCCACTTCCCGCACCATGCCTAGCCCCAAACGCTGCTTTAAATAAAACATATTTCTGTTATTTCCCATTTCTTGCTTGCTAACTTAAAGATAAATGACTTGCTTGCAAGTGCAGTGAAAAGGAAATAAAATCAGTAACAGGCAGTGCCCCAAATGCCCCAGCTGCTTAACGGTCTGGCCTTCAGCAATGCACAGCTTTTATGGAAAAGTTTTACTGTTCTGTTGTTAAGGAAACAAAACCAACTCTCCCCAAACTCCCACCCCCCAATTCTCACAAAACAAAGCAAAGAAAAACAGAAAACCAAAATCAAAGTGCAAACAAGCCAAAACCATTTGGAATCAGGCACACAGTTGGTTCGTGTGTCCACGACAAGACTCACTCTGCAGGTGAAGAAGGGTGGGCAGTGCTGCTGTGCGTGGCAGGCACTCCTTCGCCCTCCAGTGCTGCTCTCTGGGACAGGGGCAGGCATGCTCCTGCAGCCAGGGGTCAGCCGCTGCTAATTAGATCCACAGGTGCTTCCAGGTAGGCGACTGGATAAGCAATTAAAGAGTTTTTGAGTAGCAGTTAGGGGCACTATCAAAGGTTGGCAATTAGGCAGCTCTGTATCCAAAGGTGGGGCAGGAAGGGATGGTGTTAGGAAGTAGCATGAAAGCACTTTCAGAACAAAAATCATATCCTATTAAAAATACTAAGAAACAGTTAGTGAGCATCTCCTCTTGTGTCTGACACTAAGCTTATGTGGCTTATATCTACAGTTCCTTTAATCTTTAGAACAGTGCTTCTCAAATTTAGTGTACATCAAATTCACCAGGAGGCCTTGTTAAAACATGGAATGCCATGCTTTACTCCAGGTTTCCAATTCAGGGATTCTGGGGTGGGGCCTGAGGATGTGCATTTCTTACAAGTTTCAGGTGATGCTGCTGCTGTGGTTGTGACCACCGTCTTGGGGGAACCACTGCCTGTGTGAAACCCTCTGTGGTGATGGTCACTGCAGTGAATTTTGAGCACCTACCATATGCCGGACACTTTGCTAAGCAGTTCGCACCTGTCGTCTCATTTAATCTTTATGAAAACTTTATTGGGTGTCATTTAACCCCTTTAAATATAGAGCTTTGGATTCACAAACCAGAAGACTTGGCTGAAGCCATAGATATAACAAATGATGGAACCACGAGTTAAACTTAAGTGCTGGTCTCTAAAACCCATGGTCTAATCACTGTACCACAGCACGTCCTGGTGTCTTGTTTTTACATATAACTCCACTTGAATTTTTCACCTTTTCCTGTACCCCAAGTAAAGAGCAGAATAAGCTACAGAAGATGATTTATTTTCTTTATTTACTTAGCAGGAGTTGGCAAACACAAGACTGAACTCTGGTAGTGAATTGCACCCTGATAGAAGGACATTTCAATACTTTGCCACCAAATGGACAAATTATCTCCTCTGTGGAGTGCTCTTGCTCCATCTTCAATGTCCAAACAGAATTGTGAACCACAGACTTCCTGAAGGTGGTATTGGGTGTGGCCGAGGAAGCTGAGTAGGATGCTGTGGAGGAGGTGGCACTTGAGTGGAAGAGGTTGGTGGCCCTAAGTTTACGGGGGAAGAAGAACAGCTTAAGGGGAACTTATGAGATGGGCATGTGTTTATGTATATGCAGTGAGGATAGTGGCCCAATCTGAGGGGAAGGTGTGTGGGGAGGAGCACATGCATAGAGATGGTGAGTCAAATATGGATCAGTTTGATGGCCAACATAGAAGTCGGGTTTGAAAATGATTGGTCAGCTCTGCGTAAGAGAAAATTGAGTTGACATGAATGCATTCCTTCTCTATATTTTTCTTGTTCTTTAATATCTCTCTTCAATAAGTAACTATTCATTATAAAGTTATCTTTCGGGCATTTACTCCATGCTAGGCAGTGGGACAGGCACTGGTCTAGGGGAGACATAAAAGATGGTGACATTGCACTCAGAGACCTTCCACTGTAGGCCCTGCTACTCAATGCTCTAGCAGCATCAGCTTCAGGCATCTCTGGTGGCTTGTTAGAAATGCATAGTTTCAGGTCCAGCCTAGATCTACTAAGCCAGAATGTGCATTTAAACAAGATTCCTAGGCAATATTTACACGGTCTGTCCAGAAAAGACCCAGCCATTGTTTATATAACAAAAATGGTTTGTGTGACATTGATGTAACCTGGCAGCCAAGAAAAGTGGACTGGAATACTCAGTCCATTATGTGAACAATGACGACTTCACTGTAGTAGTCAGAGGGGGTGGTAGATGCCATTGAGTGATCATGTGTACTGTGTGGCCATCACATTCAAAATGACTGAGTGAGTAGAGCAAGGAATCTGCATCAAATTTCATGTTAAACTTGAACATTCTTCTGTGGAAACTTTTCAGATGATTCAAAAGGCTACAGCTATGGGCAACAGGTGATTGGCAGCTTCATCATGACAACATGCCCACTCATGCATCAGGTCTCCCACAGAGTTTTTTAGTAAAACATCAAATTGCTCAGGCAACTCAGCCCCCCTAAAGTCCAGATTTGGGACCTTGTGACTTCTAGCTTTTCCAAAAACTAAAATGACCTTTGAAAGGGAAGAGATTTCAGACTATCAGTGAGATTCAGGAAAATATGACGGGGCAGTTGATAGTGATTGAGAGAACAATATGAGGTCCCAAGGTGCCTACTTTGAAGGGGACTGAGGTGTCATTGTCCCATGTGCAATGTTTCCTGTATCTTGCATCTTCTTCAATAAATATCTCTATTTTTCATTATATGGCTGGATACCTTCTGAATAGACCTTGCATGTACATTAGTGTTTGAAAAGCAACAGACAGTTCAGCTTTTAGTACTTTGTCCTGTTTTTCTCATTCACTGAAATTATCATTGTTTGTGCTGAATGGTTTGAATTAGGTAATGAATACATTTCCAAGAATGAGTAATGTAAATAGGAACACATGAAAATGTGAAGGAAGTAAAATCCTTGACTAATGGTCATCAGGTGCCTGATTGACTGTCTCCAGTAATAGTATGGTAATGGAGACATTACCTTTTTCTTGCCTTTTTGGCTCCTAACTCAGGGCCAACCACTTCGGTAATGCCCAGAAAGGAATGATGGAGTGAGATAGTGGAGAAACTAATGAAAATTAAATCAGAAAATGTATTGTTTCTAGGTATTTACCAATATGTACTGATATCTTACAATGAGATCTAAAGCCGGGATAATTGTAAGGAAAGCTACTTCTAGCAGATTTGAAGGCTGTCTAAATTTAGAAATGTTAGAAATTAGGCGTTTGGAACAGGGAAGAGTGGTAATCCAAGTGAAGATAAGGAGGTCTTCACCTGGAATTTTAGAAAAGGAGGTGGTTTGGGGAGATAGTGTGAAAAATTTGTGACAGTAATGGGATTAACATAACTACACTACTGAAGATTTCCTGTTCCGTGCATTGAAAGTGGGTGAGTGTGGGCTGAAGGGACCTGGAAGGTGGAGATTTCCAAAGCTTGATGATTAAGTGAATAATAGGTCAGCAGTACCTGCCTGTACCATTAGTAAATCTTGCTTGATCCCCTTGCCTTCATAGCCTAAATACACTCCTGAAGATTGAAACAGGATTAACAATATCAACAACACCAGACTGAATCAGTGATTTGGATTGGGGGTTGAGGTGAAGTGTTACTTTGGACTGCAGCCATCTGTACATTTTTTCCTAGGGGTGGTTAGACTTCCTATTGGAAATCTTGTTACTTAAAAATACAGATTAAAAAAACACTATTACATAAGATAATTCAAATTTACATTCCAGTGCATGGAGAAAAGTGATGTTTTATGGTGCAGCTTTTTGGGGATTAAAATCAACCTTTAAAATCAACCAGTAGAATGGGTATAATTTCAGGTTTATTGAGAGTCCTCTGAATAACTTTCCTAATTACTCTCTCCTCTTTTAATTCTTTTAAAGTGGAAAGAGAAGAGCAGAGGTGGTTTCTACTGGTAGAATTGTGTTTCAAGGGACACAGTGTAAAATAACATTACAGTTCTCACAGAGAGCAAAAATCTCTGTGTAATATATTGTTCAGCAAATCATTCATCATCATAATTGCCATAGTCGACACTTGTCTCATTTGTAGATTTTTTCTTTCTTGCCAGAATTTTTCTTCAGTAAAAATGATTTAAAGAGTAACACTAGGGTTCAATCCTATTCTTCATGATAGAACAGGGACAAGAACAGTGCATTTTCCAAATCCACTCCCACACGAATTCTGGTTTATTGTGATTGCACATTCCTTAGGAGTTTGCCCATCACAGTGCCTTTTCTTTATGTTCTCTTGGGGGTGAATTCCATATGCTGTCAAGAGATTTCAGGGAGTAGACCCTGTTACTCCTGCATAGCCCTTAAATGACATTTTGCATCTATTTTAAGATTCATTCTTGGAGACACAGATGTTTAAGTTCAAATGAACCAATGGGCACACACATAGGAGATATTAGAAATTACTTTGGCATTTAGGCATCTTTTTTTTCAGTGTTTTCTTTCATGGGACAATGAGATAAAGAAGACAGGAATTAAAACAAGTGGCTTGGCACAAACACCAGAGTAAACTTGAGTGTGCTTATATGTAGACACACAACTGCCCGTCTCAAAAGATAAACAGCTAGAGGGCAGGGACACTGTCCTACCTAACCAGGTAGGCCTGCTCCAGAGGGCCTTGTGTAGGACTTTAAAAATAAACACCTGCAAACTGAACTTGTTGAATAAAAAGTTAGTAAAATACTTCCCAGAAAGTGTGGCAGCAAATTAAAACATTCTGTTTTATATCACTGGTGACACTATTTTTAAGCTAAAAACTAAAGACAATTGTTGAATGAGTGGGCAGAATACTTGAAATCAGAGCTGCCTTGAAACACCCAGGGTGTACGATTCTATGTCTATGTTTGTGTTAAAGAATGGGCTTGTGAGCAAGTATTTTTTTAAGGAAGTATTACTTTTTATTCTATATGCTTAAACTTGCTTCAATATATGTTTAACTTTATTTTTATTGTTGACACTGTTACATATGTCCCCATTTGCCACCCCCCCTTTGCCCACCTTCACACAGTTCCCAATCCCCCCTCCCTCTGGCCATCACCAACCACACTGCTGTCTATGCCTGTGTGTGGACAACAGTATGGAGTTTTCTCAAAAAAATTAAAAATGCATCTGCCTTTTGACTGAGTGATCCCACTTCTGGGAATATATATATTCTAAGAAACCTGAAACACTTATTTGAAAGAATATATGCACCCCTTTGTTCATAATAGCATTATATACAATAGTGAAGATCTGGAAGCAGCCCCAGTGCCTATCAGTAGATGACTGGACAAAAAAGCTGTGTTATATTTACACAATGGAATACTACTCAGCTGTAAAAAGGAAGGAAACCTTACCTTTTGTGACAGCATGATGGACCTGGAGATTATTATGAGCTATTACTTTTAAAATGCTTAGTGAACAAGTGGGATAATGTACTTAACACATGAAAAAGAAGCTGAAAATTTGAAAGTCAATGTAGTTTTCCTTAGACAGAAGCACATTTAGTGTGGTTAGGAATGGAAACAGATACATTATATGATGTGGAAAAATCACTTGCAGTGAAGCTGGAGATGCAGTTTATTTTAGGTGTCAATAAAAATGGAATAGTTTTAACAGTTGTTAAAAACTTATGCTTGTTATGTCTTCTAGGCCCCTGGAGGTAGGTTTTACATTACCTGGTTTGCTACTGGGAGACTGAAGCCCAGAAGGCTACTTGACTCCAGAGCTGGGGCTCTTTCTGCTTTACACTGTCTTCTGTTAAAACACTGTAAAATCTCAGAGAGTAACCCAATAATAGCTGATAGAATCAGCAGCTAATAGAACCAATCCTTCCTAATCTTCAAATTATCCATATTAATTATCTACAAATGAAAATATTGTGGGAATTTCCTGGCTGGTCTTTCCTGACATTGAATTGTACTAGTAGCTTTTCAGACTCAGCTCAAGGATTACCCTCTCCAGGAAGCTTGATTTCTTCACACCTTTCAGGCTGGCTTAGGTGCCCTTGGCATGTTACTACATTGCATTCTAAATTTCCCTTTCTGTGTCTGTCTACACCATGGGATTCTGATCTTCTGGCCCCTTCAACTCAAAGAGTGGTCCGTGGACCAGCAGCATCAGCATTGTCTGTAAACATCTTAGAAATACAGAATCTCAGGTTGCATGGAGCCCTGCTGAAACAGAATCTGAATTTTAAGGAAACCCCAGGTAATTTGTATGCACTTGGGTTGAGAAGCATTGCCCTCACACAGGGTAAGCAGTCATTTGAGCAAAGAGATGCAACAATAGATGATTTTTATAATGCATATAGCCCAGTTCTCTTCCGAGGTTCTATGAGAGTGTAGATGCTCTGGCTTCGTGGAGTGGTAGAGGCGTGTGTCAGGTCTTAGCTCAGAGGTCCTTTCCTTTTTCTCCTGCAGTTGCTCTTTTTAGGCAGGTCTGAGCTGTGTGGCTAGAGGGAAAGAGAAGTAATCATGCTGCACATGCAAGGCAGACTAGCTCCAGGCACCTACCTGTCTAGTGCTCTGCTCCAATATATCCCAGGCAGGAGCCAACGACTCTTAATACAAGGATGCTTTGATGCCAAGAAGAAAGGAAGGGAGAAGTAAATCTAAGACTTCATTTTTAGACCTCCTTCAGAGACAACGAATAGTTCTCCTTAATTATTTATGGTGTTACCTTGGTGGTATTTATAGATTATGATCAGGTTCCCTCCTTGAAGCTCATTCTCTAGACTGTATAAATTTAGTTTCCCCGAGTGTGTCTCATATGTCTTTTCCTCTGAGCTAAGCCTGGAATGCATTCTATTCCCCTTTGCTTGTTCTGTGATTTATCTACATTATTCCTAAACTGCTGCAGTCAGAAGAGTTCCTGCTTATGGTCTTTGGCTGGTGTAGATTCACTGCTAGCTCCTTGGTTTTACATGCTCCTCCTAATATGCATAGTTCAGAACTGTGCTGAGATTATTATGATTTTTCATTGTCAGCCTGGTAAAAACACTTAAATGTAGTAGGGTAGATAAATACACTCTTTTTCTGCTGCATTCACTTGGCTGTGGCTAAGCATGATACTACAACCCTTTTAGATAGGAACTTGAGATCTATGTAAACATCAACAAAATCAAGTCACTCCTCAAACAGATCCTAGAAAAAATTAGCCTGTGTAAATTTCTGATCTGTAGGAATTTTCTGTTAATTGGAATTCACAAATATGTTTCAGATAACTCTGAAACATGAGCAGGCACTGTGCCTGCTCATGTCTCCACACAGAGTGTTGGAAAGGATTGCATTTCTCTTTTTTGGCTATACTTATTCATTAGATTGACGCCAAGTTTTTTCTCCAAAGTTTTTTATTTCCAGTTTGGGGCTTTATTCCACTACCTCAACCTCCAGCAAACATCCTGTTGTTTTCCAATGAAGGATGGTGGTGATGATAGATTTTCTGTTTCACACTTCTGCCAAAGATCACAGTTGACCATGTAGACAAAATGCAACTTCTTCAACTGGGTATTTCTTACTTGTAACACTTACCTGCTGAATTGTAAATAATTTAAGGACAATGAAGAACTAGTTGCTTAACAGCTAGATTAATCTTCAGAATTTAGAATTGTTGAAAGCAGAGAAAAGCCCACTTTTAAGTATCCGTGTGTGAAGATGACAGAGTAGTAGTGGGTCAGGAGGTGTTAGAGAGTGTGGGTTCTAGTATTGGATCTACAATGTACTAGTTATGACTTCGCCCAAGTCACTTGTTTATATTGAGGTTAAATATTTTTCTGCTTCAGAAGGCTTTAAGTAGGATTGAGTGGCTGATGTATATAAAGTCCTTGGCAAACAATGATGTGCCATAAACATATCAGATAGCAGATGATGATGAAGATGCTGCTGCTTATGGTAATGTAACTTACGTCTCATGAGGAAACATGTTCTAAATGAATTTTATAAACCTAAAGTATGTCCTTAGAAAGACATACCAATGAAGGAGACAATTAATATATGTTTCTTTTCTACAAAATTCCAGGATTTAATAATCAACATAGTTTGAGTTCTCTAAAGAGGAAAAAAAAACCCCTTTAGACTTCTTTTTGAAAATTGACCTTATACTTATTCATAATGGCCAAAACTTGGAAGCAATCTGGATAAACTGTGGTACCTCCAGACAATATCATATTACTTAGCACTAACAAGAAATGAGCTATGTAGCCATAAAAAGACAGAGAGGAAACTTCAATGCATATTACTAAGTGAAAGAGGCCAATCTGAAAAAGGCTGCATATTGTATGATTTCAACTATAAGGCATTCTGGAAAAGAAAAATCTATGGAGACAGTAAAAAATTCAGTGGTTGCTAAGGACTGAGGTTGGGAGGTCATGAAACAGGTGGGACACAGAGGACTTTTAGGGCAGTGAAAATGCTGTATATGATACTGTAATTGTGGATATGTGTCATTGTACATTTTTCCAAACCCATAGAATGTACACCACCAGGAATGAACCTTAAGGTAAATTATGGCATTGGGTAAAAAAAAAAATGGGCCTTACATAGGTAAAAAGAATCATATTAAATTAAACAAATTCAGTCTGTCTCTGTTTTCAGTAGAATATTTTTGATATGTAAGTTTAAGAAATAACTTTTCTCTTTTAAGCATTGAATATTGTGACCTGGTGTATGACAAGTAATTATCATCTTACTTTAACTGAACTTCCAGCATGGTTGAATAACTCCTATCTAAAAGCCTGTTCTCTTTAGATTGTTATTTCTTGGGACACTCCTCTAAGATTTTTACTAACTTTCACCCTTCTGAAACACTTACATACTTTTTTCAAATGCCACTAGTTATTTATACCTCATATTTTGCTTAAAATATTGAAGCCTTTACCTTCAAATTTTCTCTTTTTTTCCTACACTACTTTAACATGTTTTATTCTTTGAATTGATATTTCTTTTTAAAAATTAAAAAAAAAATTCTTACCTGAGGATACGTTCATTGGTTTGAGAGAGAGAGAGAAAGAGAAAGAGAAAGAAACATTGATTGGCTGCCTCCCATATGTGCCCCAACCAGGGATTGAACCCACAGCCAGATATGTGCCCTGACTGGGTATTGAACTTGCAACCTTTTGTTATACAGGATGACATCCGACCAACTGAGCTACCAGGCCAGGGCAATATAGGCTTCTTGTGTTATTATCTTAACAAAAACTATGAATCTTTAGTTTCAAGACTACCTTGCTCTGCATATGCCTAAACTCTCACTCCTACTATGTATATCCTGTCATACTGTGGGAGGTCCTGGATAAGGCTATTTAACGTTTTTAGAATCTCATTTACCTTATGTGTAAGGAATGTCATCCTAGAGCTGATATGATACTCCAACTCAGTGTTCTTCTGTCTAGCAGGGGTTTATTTCCATAAATGTCATTTTTCACCAGCATCTTCTATTTCTTCTTTGTTAAATTTATCCGTTTCCCTGAAAACAAACACCATTATTCATTGATGTATTGTCCTTATATCCATCCATCCAAAAGTAAATGGTTGTTTCATTATTTTAGGCATTGTATATTTCCAGATGAATAAGAAAGTCTGTGACTGTAGTAGATACTGTGGTGCTCCCCCACTCCCAATTGCCAAGAATACATGCTGCTAAAGGGTCTTAGTTGAGTTTCCCCCTGGGCATTGCCCTCAGTCACAGGTATCTTTCTCACTGAAGGTGCATCCCCCTGGAAGGTGAGGGGTTAGTGGTAGGGTAGGGGCAAAATAAACAACCTGCTCATATAAAGAAGGTAGTAAGGCCTGCCCCCTTGCCAAAACTTGTGACACCTCTAAAGAGAGCCACCTCAGCCCCAGAACTCCCCACAGGATGGGATGAAATCCCAGATATAACTGCACTGCAGGTCAGCCTCTCCCTCTGCTTAATCCTGCATTACAGATGTTTTCTGAGAGTTCATCCCAAGATACTCTCTGTAGGCAATTCTCCCTCTGAGAGTTGGTTTCCAGAGAAACCAGTCTAAGATTCTGCAATCAGGAGCTCATACTTTAGTTAGGAGAAGAGATGGACAAGCACACCTGTCATTAAAAGTAAATATAGTAAGGACAGTGGTGAAACTGCAGACTCGTATAGAACTTGTAGGAAGGAGAAAGGACTGACCTTGGAAGATGGGAACACAGAAAACAATAAGGAAGTGGGGATTGATGACCTGACACTTTTGTGTATAGAAGTTAGCCATTGAGGTGAAGGGGATAAAAGTAATCTAAGCAGCCTAATGTTTTTGCTAAGAGAGCTTGATATATCTGGGCAGTCCTAAATGGAAATGAACTCTGCATCAAATGAGGGAAAAGGTAAGTGGAGTGAAAGTTATGAATGGCTGCATGCAGTGGGACTCTACCATTTCATTCCTATTAGCATCCATTATTCTTTCTTCTAGTATTAACATTTTGAATTACTATGAACTGTTTAATTCAGTTTAGATTTGGCTTCAAGTAATGGAAACCATACAAATAATAGTGGCTTAAACTAGAAATGTGTTTTTCTCTCTCACATAAAAGGAGTATAGAGGTAATCAGTCTAGTGCTAATATGGTGCTTCATGGGGTCAGGAATACAGCTTCACTCTATGCTGTCATTCCACCATAGATGATTTCCATCCCCTAAATAAGCTGATTTCCAAGAAGACTCTGGGTCCCATCTATCCCTTTTGTACTCCAGCCAGCATGAAGGGGGAAGGGGAGAATAAGGCATGTCTTCTACCTTTAAGGACATTTCCCAGAAAGTGCATACAACAACTTCCACTTATGTTCCATTGGCCAGAACTTAGTCATATGGTTTCACTAATTTTAGAAAGGTGAAAATGTAGTATTCATTATATATGAGATTATATATGAAGTTAAAAATACGATGAGAAACATAATTTTGTGAATGAGCAATCTCTGCCATAGAAACAATCACCAGTCATTGGGTACAGTTTTGTTAGACACCAGAAGGTGGACAAGTGACTTACACCCATCTATGCATGCTCTGGCTATGGTATTTGACCATGAGGAGTATGTACCAAAGACTGAACTAGTTGGTGTTCTGATGAGCGCATCCATATGTTTCTGTATCCCAGAACCTTCTTTTCTAAGCCTATTTAATCAGTTTTTCCTTTGATTTTGTGAGCCACCTGTGTGTTTTCTAAACTTCAAAGTTGTTTCTGTTACTTGCTAAAAATTTAACTAACTAGTATACCATATTAACCACATCAAAATATTTAGACAGTATTGTAGAGATGAAAGAGTGCATTAATGAGTTTTAAGCAGAATAGTGAGGCTATCATCAGATTTTTGTCATGGAAAGGCTTTTGAAAAACCTTCAAAATTGGATAAATTGGAACAAGTTAAGATCGAAATCAAAGTTGGTTCTAAAATTAGTGCATTAATCTAAATGAGAAGTGGTGAGAGGCTGAGCTTAGAGATACCAATAAGGAGAAGCCAAGGGGCATTATTCAAAAGGTATTTGGAAGGTCTTTAAATATTGCATATCTGTGGGCAAATAATATCTATTAATAAAAGATGAACCTGATATTTACAAAGATAGTTCTAAAAGAATATTCTAAAAATAAATGAAATATTGTTCTTTAAAATCTTGGGCTGCTAAGTTATTGGTGTGCATTCAGAATGAGAAAAATACTTGAATAAGTTTCAGAAGAACTGTTTGACAGAAGGTGAACTACAAAACATCAAAAAAATAGATATATGGTAGAAAGGATTAAAACACCCACAGTTTAAAATCAGTGGTTAAAATCTAAATATGAGCAGAAAGGAAACACCTTAAAAGCTCTCAAATTTCTATGAATGTAGAGCTATTTGAAATAAAGTTGAGCACATTTAAAGAAAGAATTGCCAATATTTGGTATTTGCCTTCCTAATCTGTGTGTTTTAGTGTTATATTTTGATTCTATTTACTTATATTCATCATTATACAATAATCTAATTTAAAATATGCTGTTGATATAACTTATTCTTAGATTGGCAAATACTTGAGAAGTTTGGTGTAAGTAAAAAAATGAAATCTACTAGATCTAAAGCCTTGTTTTAATTCTCAACTAACCATTTGTTTTACATGTGTACTTCAAACTAATTTTCAGTACTTTGAACTCTTTCAGAACAGAATGGGTTTTCAAGAGGAGAGAGGTTCCCTGTATTTACTAAAAATTGAGGTGTATTATCCTAAAATAATATCTTTAATTATACTCTGTTTCCTACAGCAGGCACGAATGAAGAGAATATAGTTAGTGTAGGTGACTGAGATATGGAATTGAAAGAATCAATCTTTTTTATTTTCATTAACTGGTGAAGTAAACAATTAGTGAGTGAAGAGAACACCAGTGGAACATAATTTATATATTTTCTGAGTAGATTTAACTAATACTTCTGAGGAAGAGTTAGTTCTATCACCTTTATTAACATTAGAGGAAGATAAAGTTGGACATTTAGGAATTAGAACACATTTGATTTTCTTATAATGGCATGCATTGCAGTTCTATAGACATGATGCTCAAACAGATATTTTTTTCTTTAATAGTTTTGGAACTCAGCCATTGTAGCAAGTAGGAAGGGATTAAGAAGTTCAAATTGGTTGTTACAGAATAGTCATGGGGATGTGAAGTGCAGCCTAGGAAATGTAGTTAATAATATTCTAATAACTATGAATTGTGTCAGATGGGTGCAAGATTTATTGGGATGATCACTTACTGTATAATGTCCAATCACTGGGGTCTACATCTGAAACTAATATAATAATGTATGTCAACTGTAATTGAAAAATAAACATGATTTTAAAATGAAAAAAGTTTTTATGGTTCTAAAAAAGACAACCATGCTTTGAGATATGTCTTAGTCCGTCCAGAATGCTATAAGAGAATAGCATATACTGGGTGGCTTAAACAAGAAGCATTCATTTCTCACAGTTCTGGAGGCTGGTGTGGCCAAGATCAGTGTATTGACAGATTCCACGTCTGGCGAATACCCTGTTCCTGGTTTGCAGATGGTGGCCTTCTTGCTGTGTGTTCACATGGTGGAGGGAGAGAGAGCTAGCTCTCTAGTCTCTTCTCATCAGGGCACTGTTCCCATCCTGAGGACGACACTCTCATGACGTCTTCTAAACCTAAGTACTTCCCAAAGGTCCCACCTTTCAAATGTCATCATGTTGGGGGTTAGGATTTCAACATATGAAATTTGGGGGGTGTAGGGACACAGTCATAAAGTTCATAACAAGATACTAGTTAATTTCAATGATAATGCTAATCACTCAGTCAATTCATTTATTATGTGTGAGGTGCTAGTCCAAGTGTTTTACATATAATTCTCCTAACATCCCATGAAATAGGTCCTATTACTATCTTTATTTTGTAGTTGAGCAAACAGAGGAACAAAGAGCTTATATAACATAGCTAATAACTGTCAGGATCAGGGCTCTAATCCAGGCTGTCAGGATCCAGAGATTATGTCTTAGTTACTATGCTATGTAAATAACATGTATTGGGGATGTTGATATGAGTAGCCCAAAGCAGAAATTACAGAAAATCACCTCTCCTTATCAGTATTGTTTTGCAATGTTAAATATTAAGATTTATATCATTCTGGAACTTCTTGTGCATGTGGGTTGTCTGACTCTCTCATGTATGCAGTATTCCCATAACATGCATGTGTTAAATTTGGTTATTTTCTGTTGTTAAAAACAAACAACTTACATTATTCTTACTATGGTCCACAACAGTCCACACTTTCTTGTCTTGGGCCAGGTGTAATTGATAACCTTATTATCTGTTACTTTAAATTTAACTGTATGTACTCTCGCTTATTGTGCCAAGAGATTGCACTGTCTGTGTTGCTTGTTTAAGGTAGCTCATAACTGATGATCAGTACTGTCCTCTATGGATATACTTTCTTGTAGGTTTTTTTTTTTTTGAAGCAAAAAAGTAGTATGGTTAGGGGTATAGTATAGAAAGACTTAAGGGATCTAAAGAAAGGGTGAAAATTCTTAAAATATCTTCTAGCTCATTGATTCTAAAAGGAGAGAGCCCTTCTCAGGGCTGGAGAACAACTCAATATATTGGAATAGATCATTTATACTGTATAAATTGTTTGCACTGGAAATTTACTTACTTGTCTATACCAGCTTTATTCATAGAATCATATTTACTCTTCTCTGACTATATTGATTACTATTTTTATAATTTGTTGAATTGGATTTACCAATATTTTTTTCAGTACAAAATTTACTGAATATATGAGGCCTGTCCAGAAGGTATCCAGCCATTAATATGAAAAATAGGAACATTTACAGAAGAAGCTACAAGATATAAGAAACATTGTTCATAGGACAGTGATGCCTCAGACGCCTTCACACAGCTCTCCCAGTCCTTGTATTTTCCAGAATCTCATCAGTGGTCTGAAATCTTTTCTCTTTCAAAGGTAATTTTAGTTTTGGGAGAAGGCAAAAGTCCCAAGTCACCAAATCTGGGCTCTAGAGGGGGCTGAGTCACTTGGGTGATTTGATGTTTTGCCAAAAAACTCTGCACAAGACATAATGCATGAATGGGTGTGGTGTTGGGTTGAAGCTGCCAATCACCAGCTGCCCATAGCCACATCCTTCTGAACCATCCAAATAGTTTTCACAGAGGAATGTTCAACTTAATACAAAAATGGATGCAGATTTATTGCTCCACTGGCTCAGTCATTTTGAATGCAATAACCACACAGTACACATGCTCACTCAATGGTGCCTACTGTCCCCACTGACTAGTACAGTGAAGTCATCATTATTCCCACATGTACATTCCCAGCCACTCTCCTTGGCTGCCAGGTTATATCGATGTTACTCAAACTGTTCCTGTTACATTGACAATGGCTGGACTTTTCCCAGACAGACCTCATATGGCCAGATTAGATGGAATGCTTCTTCGTTAATATTTCAATAATTTAATTGGAACTTATTGCAAGTTAATCATTGACCCCTATATATCAATATTATTCATTTTGTAGGAGTAGCTATGGAGCTATTATTTGAGTCCTATTATGTGATCATAAACTTCTTAAGCCTCATTTTCTGCTTTTCTAAAGTGGTCATAAGAAGAGTACCTATCTCTTAAAATGTGATGGTATTAAAATGAGATCATCTGTGGAAAGCACCAAGCACAGTGCCTAGCAAGGAAGTGCTTTATAGATGCTGCTACTCTAATTATCAGATGTGTCTTATTTAATCTTTACAACACCTGAAATTTATTTATCCTCACTAGTGAGGCAGCTGAAGCCTGTGGAGCTCCAATGTCTTGCCTGATGCCAAAGAACTTACAAGCAGTAGACCAAGCACAGTTACCATAAAATTCACTTATTTTTTAATTCAAATCAAACTTTTGAGTCCTGCTGTGTGTCTGGCCCTGGGTTGGGCTCTGGCAGTAGGATGATGAAAATAAAAGGGCACCCCATGAAAGTAAGCAACATAAGCACAGCCTAGTTGGTGAGAATAATATGGCGTCGGGATATGGGGGATTGTAAGCAGTCTGGTGCAGCTGGTGCACAAAAGGCAAGGAAATTGGAGACAGTGGAATGGGGCCCAGACTGCCCTTAATGCCTGCAGAACTGGGTCAGAGTACAAGCGGAAGCCACATCCAGCTCCTACCCCTGAGCTCTGACTAGTTACAGTCCTTTTCTCTTCCTCCTCCTGGTTTGGTTGAGCATCAGGAGGGACAAGTTGCTTGGGGTGAACATTCCTCTTGTACAGCTGTGCACACCTGAGTAGCAGGGTTCACTCTTGGGAGGAAGGTACAAAGGAGCCAGTGCTGGCCCTGGAAATGAACTCTGGGCCTTGTGGCATGTAAACATTCAACAACTTGCTTTCTGAATGTAGTTCCTATGTGCAACGTGGTTGGTATTTTTTATTTATGTTAATGAGTTAAGATAAAAGTGAAACCACAACGTGGAATTTCACTTGCTCATCAACTGCATGGATGACTTCTTTGCTAAGTTACAAAATAGTTTTTGAAGACCAAACAAATGTTTCCACCATTTTGTGGAAACCTACGTGTGATGTCTAGAGATACAACATGTTTTTAAGTTTAACGTGCATTATTAACATTTTCTCCAATACTTTTTTAATGCCTAAAAAATTAAGAGAATGATAAGTCAAGTCCTGATTTACAGCATTTGGTGATTTTGGTGGTGTAAATATTCTCACCATGACCAATGTCAAGCTACTAACATGACATCACTGAATGCAAGTTTGGGAAGAGGTGCACAGTAACACACCACTGTACAGTATTTCTACCATACGATGCAACAGACCTAAGGAGCCTCAAGTTTATGTAACACCAAAACAATTAGGAAGTGATGAATTTTTAATGTTTATTACCTTTGTTTTCAATATAACTTATTTAATTTGAGTTTATGTAATTTATTTTTAATAATGACCATGTTTAACATTCAGCTTGCAAAATTTCTGAAAATTTAACAATGGACTTTTGTGAATGAGTCTGCTTGTTAACACAACTTTCTGGGCAACCTTGCAATGGAATTCTGGATTCTCGGATATTCAGAGCCTTGTTTAATGGGGTGGAGGAATGTGAGGCTGGGGGTGTGTAAATTACCTTGGTCCCAAGGATTCCTCTGGGGAGAAGTGAAGGTGGAAAAAAGGGAGACAGAGGTCCTTCAAAGCATGTGGCCAGCATAGGAGCCCTGGTCCCTCATACCACATCAAAGCTCTGAGCTCTGGCCCGGTTGGTCAGTTGGTTGGAGCATCATCCCATATACAAAAGGTTGCAGGTTCCATCCCTGGTTGGGGTCCATGTGGGAGGCAATTGATTGACGTTTCTCTGTCACATTGATGTCTCCCTCTCTCTTTCTTCCTTTTTCTCTCTCTAAAATCAATGAAAACATATCCTTGGGTGAGGATTTTTAAAAAAGACAGTTCTGAGGCCAGATCACAGAGTGCCTTCTAGTCTGCCTTTGGCGCATTTGGAATAGTGCCAAGTGTTTCTCAGTTGAGTAAAGTTGTAGAGTAAGCATAACATATCTTGATACCACATCAATTTTAGTCAGGTGTTTGAGAGGAAAATCCATTATTTTTCTATTAAAATGAGAATGAATATATCATGGGATAGTATATAAAATTTGCATTTATTTTCCTAAGAAAATGCCACATAGAACAGTAGAAATTTCATGCTTGAGGTGGTCTATTTCTGGATACCTCTAGAAGATTCTGTAATTCTCTGCTATTGTGGGTCATTCAGGGAACACTGGGACCTATTATAGGAGCCAGCTCCAGTGATTTTTGGTTCTTGTTTATCCCCAACAACAATTTGATGGGGGGCTATGAAGGAATCTTCAGTTTTGAAAGATCCATGAGGATAGAGTGGTAAAGGCCTTTACTCAGGTCTGCCATTAATGAGGGTGGACATTCAGCCAGCACCCCCTTATTGTGTGTAATTCCTTTGCCCAGAACCAATGAATTTGTCTGCCCATGCATCCTACTTTTGCCTGATTGTTCTCTCAGAGTAGCATCTTTATGTTAATTCTTCCTTTACAAGTGAATGTCATTTTGCAGTTTGGATGTCTGGAGATGGCCCCTTCTGTCTCAAGCACAGGACAAACTTTATGTATCCTGGCTGGGTGGTTCAGTTGGTTGGAGCATCGTCCTGTACACCAAAAACTCTCTCAAATCAATGACATATCCTCTGGTGAAGATTAAAAAACAAACACCCTGTGTGCTCTTGTACTATTGTATGTTGCAACGATATTTCTTGTTTACTGCTGAATGTCCAGCACTTAACTTAAAGCCTGGCATGTAGGAAGCATTGAATAAATATTGTTGAATAAATGAATGAATAGGTGTAATGGCACTGGGAAATTCATATTTCAAGTAGATCTCTCCTGGCAAGCCCTGTAGAAGACAGATATTAGTTTGCTAGGGCTGCTTTAACAAAATAGAGAAACTGAGTGTCTTAAGCAAGAGAAATTCATTGTTTCAAGTTCTAGAGGCTAGAAGTCTGAGTTCAAGGTGTCTGTAGGACAGTGCAACTTCATGAAGTTTCCAGGGAAGGATCTGTTGCAAGCACTTCTCAGCTTTTCCTCACCTTGTGCCAGCCTAACTCCTGTGTCACACAGTGTTCTCCAATAAGAACACCAGTCACATTGGATTAGGGTGTACCTCTTCCAGCACGACCTCATCTTAATTAATTACATCAGCGACAGGCATTAAGACCTCAGCATATGAATTTTAGAGGGCCATAAACCCAGAACAGATGAATTCAGAGTGGACAAAAGTAGAAGAAAATAGAAAAGTCTCAGTGAGAGACACTGAAGTCTTGGAGTTGAGTAGTAAGGGTTGCAGTGGATGGAGACAAAGACTTTTCCACTCTAAATCAGTAATATATATATATTCAAAAAAGAAGCCATTAATTAAGATGTTATTTTTGTTGAATATTCTATGTTGTTCTTTGTAATGCAACAAATTCTCTCAAAACCTTAGTGGCCCAAAACAACAGCACTGAATATCTCATAGTTTCTATAGGTCTACTGTTCAGCTGGGTCCTCTGGCTCAGGGTTTTCCATGAGGCTACTAGCAAGGTCCTGCAGGGCTGCAGGCATCTCCAGGCTTTAGCAGGGGAAAAGCCACTTCCAAGTCACTCAGTGTATGTTGGCACTATTCAGTTCTTCATGGATTGTTGGACCGAGGGCTTCGATTCTTTGCTGGCATTAGCTAGAGGCTGCCCTCTGTTCTTTGTCACATGGGCCTCTCCTTAGGGCAACTCCACAGAAAGCTGGCTCTCTGAGAGTGAGCAGGCTAGAAGAGCTAGGTACAAAGGGCATGAATGCCAGTGGGTGAGGATCAGTGGGACTATCTTAGAAAGGCACCTGCACATAGGCTTTATTGTTTGTGTGAGTAAAGATCTGCACTTTAAGTAGTTGCTCCACATTTTAAAACTTTATATGTGCTAGCCATCTTGGAATTTATTTCTCTAATTTCATTACAGCAGGAGAAGGCCTCTGTTTGTCAGATTAATTCTCGGTGTATGTATGCTACAGCACCTTTCTTCTGCATCAATCTGGGCAACGGATAAAACAGTTAATCACTTTGATCCCTGACAGTGGCCTTGGTCTTTTCCAGCTAGGAGTCCTGCTATGTGAGCAACTCTCTGATTGCTTCAAGTCATCTTTATCTCTCTTTTTAAATTGGTGTGTAGTATTTTGAAAAGATTATTCAAGAGACCATTTTAAATCTTAGCAAATTCAAGTATACTGAAAAGGTGAAGTCTTTCTTTTTGTCCTATTCTTTTTATTAGAGAGGCTAAGACTTCTTTTCCACATGTGATGTTTTTTTGGGGTGATTTCACAATGGAAACAAAAACCTGGAACACTTCACATTGAATCTGTGGTAGCTAGTATATTCTTTCTTAAGCTGGAAAAGAGGCATTTAAGTGCACTCCAATTAACACGCATTCTGTTGAGATCTATACACTCAGAGAAGTATGTTGGTACTTTGATGGATCCATATGACCAAAATAATATCAACTGAGACATTTTCTGGAATTTTGCTTGACTTTATATAGTTTATTTTTATATTTGTTTTGAGTTGAAAGCATTTTGTTTAGCAGAGGTCTTTTTCACTAATAGATTTTTTTCCAGTAGGATATGGTATATGGAAAGTTTGATTTTTTGTTTCCCTATTTCATGGTTAATGGATTTTGCTTTTTCAAGCTTAATTGTATGTCTTTCCACTCTGACATGTTTCTAGCTTCAGGGGACATAGTCTCCTCTGGTCCATTAATATTAGCAGTTGTTGGTGATGTAATCCTGTTTCATTTCTACTATGGATTTTATCCCGTAGTTATGACTTCTGATATGTACATTTGACTTTAACATGCACTTGTATCATTTTTTCTTATGAATATCTTTGCATCCCTCAAAGTGCTAACCTTATATATAATATTACTTGCTTATACAAATATTCTGCAATCATGAAAATATATAGTTTTATTTCTAATGTCCTTAACTTTATTTATTTTTTGCCCTTATTAGATAAATAGATATTTTTTATGCCTCTGAAACTTCCACGCATTATATGGCCATCTCAAAAGGAATGTTGCCAGTAATGTTGTTGTTAGAGTGACTTTATTTGATACCTGGGAACAATGAATGTGGACCTGGTTCATTTTTTTCTTTCTTCTGTTTTATTTTTAGTAAGAGGATTTCCTTAAAAGGTAATTAGCATGCTTTGGCTTGTGGATAAATACATACCTTTACAGTGACCTGAGCAGCAAACCCTGCTTACTTTACACTGCAGCCAGACAATATCTACTTCTTATGAGAATGGCTATTTGTGACTGTAGCTATTTACACGTGTAGCTCTGGTAAGAGAAGGCCAAACGGTGTGGCCTTGTGATCAGCCCTGGTAAGAAAAAGAGTGTGGACTTTGAAGTGAGAAAAATTGGGTCAGACCTTGGCCTGTCATTCCCTAGATGTGTGACTGTGAGTCCCTTCTGTGAGACCTACTTGCCTCATATATAATATAGAAACAGCTGTCATGCCTTTGCATGCATGGTTATTAGTTATAAGCTAGAATGTGCTTGTTTTTACACAAATGTAAAAGGTAATAAAAAACAGAGGTATCTGATTCAAGTCTGAGCTGTCATCCTTTTTCTTTACATTGTAGTGCACCCCATTTTTCATGCCCCAGGCACAGTTTTCTTTAGAACTACCCCTGTCTGCATTTAATCTACTCAAGTAGCACATATGCAAACATCACTTTGTGCCTTGTTTCCTCTCTACATGTTCCTGCTGCACTCACTCAGTCTTTCAATGTATTGTTATTGCTGTATGACTTGCTCAGTTTTGCATCTTTCAGTATGCCAAGAGACAAAACACCACTGGCACGACCTTTCCCTCTCACATATCCCTCCCTCGGCGGTGGGTGGTTCTGAGGGAGGAGAGCAGAGAACATGACGACAGCAGTGGTGGCAGTGACGGCTCCCACACATGTCTGTGTTATATCACACTTGATGTGTTATATCCCAATGTGTTTTATGCTGCATAGTACAGTGTAGAGCATAATGTATTTTATTATAATCTTTTAAATAAGAAACTCAGGCTTACATGGTTGATAAATAACTTGCCCAAGGTCAGATAGCTAGTGAATGTTAGAGTATTGATACCAAGATCCATGCTTTTAACCTGTGCCTACCTGTGCTAAAGTATGGGACCCAAAATCCAGCAGATGTTTGATATGGCTAATTCTGTTTGGCTAAGTGTGGGTTTTCCAGGCACCAAACTCCCTTAGGGAAATTCATCATGAGAAATGAATTTTGATAGAAAAATAAGAGTACAGATATAGTCTAAAAATTAAAACTGGGTGTGTTTCCAAAATCTATGAAGTGATATTAACAAATAAATGTGATAGCCTCATTGGGACAGAAGATGACAAGATCTCACAATGTATTCGTGGTTAATAGCTTAACAAGGGAGACAGACTGGTTTTAAAAATGCACAAAAGTGATATTATCCTGAAGGGCAGGGTCATGGTCAGTGTTACTAAAGTAAAAGAATCCAGACCTAGTCCAGTAGAACCAGCTATTTGCATGCAATTGACTAAATGTAAAAGAAAAATGGTAGCAAACCTTTGGCTACATTTGTATTTCCCTCATACACACTTTGTTCAACTTCTAGAAAATCCAGGGGAAAAGGTTGGAACATATTTAAATTTCTACAGGTTTTGCTGATAAAATGTTTTATAAATTGGAACAAATCCTTAGAAAAGAATAAAGCCCTGGGAGACAAACATCCTGTGTGTGATAATCAGCTGTGCTGAAGAAGGACGCAAGGTTATCAGCAATGAGAACGGATTATATCCCACAGGGTTAAACAGGATCATATGTTGGTCTGGAAAATTAGTTCTGCCATGTTACAGAAGTGTAAATTACACAATATCTCCAACTAAAACTATTCTTTATTGTAAATGGTGCTGAAACTACTTCTTTAGTGGATGCACTAAAACTTCTACGTGGGTGTCTAAATAGTTGCAAGAGTGTAGTTCCTTTTTAACCTGCACAGATGTGACTCACTGGCAGCCATAATAGAGAAAGCGGTACAATGCCTAGAAGGATTCTTGGAGAAATTATGAAAGAGGCTTTTGTTGTATCTATCCTTTCCTATCTCAGCCTATTGATTTTCCCTCTCCAATATCTTTAGAGTCGCTGCACCTCTTTTCATCTCCATCACTACCACCTCAGTTCAAGGTACTACTATCTTTCACTTGGACTATGGAAACATTTTTATAATTGGTTTCCATTCTTACTGTTCTTCCAATTCATTCTCTACATTGGAGCTTCCTTTCTTAAAGCCCATCGATAGCTTTCCATTTTACTTAAAGAATAAACACTTAGGATCGCCAAATACGCAGGCACATTGTGGACACCTCTCTTTTCTCCTAGCTTTATCTTGCATCTCTGTTATATCCTCCATCCCAGCCACCTATAGGATTGACTGCATTCTCTTCAGCACAGAATTTTAAACATGATGTTCCCTTTACCAGCTTAACTCGTCCTCTTCCTGATAGATGTTGGCTCAGGGAAGCTTTCTCTAACCTTCTAGACTAGGTAAGGTTCTTTCGTTATAAGCTCTCTTAGTAACATTAACCAGGATCCTGTCCTTTGGAATAATTTCATGTTTGTACAATTTTATAGTAAACATTTGTCTTCTTACTGAATCATAAATAGTAGGGTTGTTGGGAGTTTTTGCTTATAATTGTAATCCCAGAATCGAATAGATATGGGGTAAACATAACTGAATGAATCTCCATATCAACTTGGAATTAGGTGAAAAAAGAGAGATTTGGCCAAATTTTTTTCTTAATTTTGTTTGTTTTACCTGCTTAGAACATTACTAATGCATATGGAAACAAATTATTTTCACCAGAATGATTCCTCTGTCAACACATGAGTTCTGATTTATGCCACCTAACATTTCCATTAAAAATAAAAATCAATGGTAGCATCAGGTATTAGAAAGCTATCCAGGAAGCAGTGAAAGTGGTGCTGACTGGTCATTATTTCCATTTCTTTTTCAGCTGCGATTCCCCTTCCCATTTTTATATAAATTGCACTCTTGGAAGATGTATACAATGAACTTTTTCTTTATTGCTGCTCTTGAATCTTTGCTTAAAAATATGGTATAGAAATTATAGACTTACATGTAGATCTGAGGTGAGAAGTATGTCATTGATCAGTGTGTTTTTAGTTGCTAGGAAAATGTTTACAAACTTAGGGTTCTCCACATCAATTTCCTTTAAACACTGGTTCTTACTAAATGTTTGTTGGTGCTCTATTTTGAAGTTTGCTATGATTTTTCTGTGTATATTTATAAAAGATTACTAAAATTTTACTAAAAGTTGCCGTTTAACAGTGATAAACAGTTCCTTTGGAATCCTGCAGAAAATTATACTGTTTCAGCAGCCCATTTTAGGGATTATTCTATTTGAATAATGAGTTTGAAACTGACACAAAGTACTTGACTTTGAGAAGACTTGACCGAACTCGTGGATCTTTGTACTTTATACTTTTGTAAAAAATTCTCCAATAAAAACCACAAATAGAATTGTTTAATTTTTCTACTGTGGAGCTAGGATTTTCTTTCTCTCTACAATTGTGGATACATGTATTGTTGACTTAGAAAAATGAATATAAATTAAATTTTGTTTAACATTTATTGACCATATTAAAAATACATTGAGATTCAACATTTTGTTCACAAAAATGACCCAGCAAGGCAGTGAGCAGAAAGAGCAAATAGTCAGAGTTCTGTAGGAGAAAACTGTCATGTTTAATCTCTGATCACTCATTCACTTACTCATTTAAAAACATTTGCAAGGGATTGATATCCAGAATATACAAGAAGCTCATGTAAACCAGAAAAGACTATACAGAGAAATATAGAAAAAAGTTTTAAAGGATATAAATGGGCAATTTGCAGAAGAGGATATTGAATGGAAATAATAGTGAATAATTATAAAAGATGATAGTAATAGCAAGCATCTATTAGCACTTCTTTGTACTGGAATTTTTCTTGGTGCTTAACCTTTAAGCATTTAATTTCTCATAACAGAAGTATTATCATCCCTACTTGACAGAGAAAACAACTGAATCACAGAATAATATACTTGGATACTAAGTGGAAATCTGGCTTTAGGTCTCTCACATGCATATGGAGACTCAATCTTACTAGTTATAAGAGAAATACGTATTAAAGCACTAATACCTTACAACAATCAGATTTTCACCAATGTGAATTCAGATAATATCAAAATATTATCTGAAAGCTGGGAAGATGAGGGGAAACCCTCTCCACTATTGGTAGAAGTATAAATTGGTGTGTCCATTTAGGAGAACATCTTGTAGTTCTTGGGAAAATTGGGTATGCTAATCCTGATGTTCTGGCAGTTCTTGTGCACATGCCAGAGAGAATCTATCAGTTAATGCACACGTAGATATGTACTAGAATACTTATTTCTTTTATTTTTAAAAGTTTTTATTTTATTATTTTTTAAAAAGATTTTATTTATTTATTTTTAGAGAAAGGGGAAGGGAGGGAGAGAAACATCAATGTGTGGTTGCCTTTCACGTACCCCTTACTGGGGACCTGGCCTACAACTCAAGCATGTGCCCTGACAGGGAATTGAACTTGTGACCTTTTGGTTTTGAAGACTGACACTCAATCCACTGAGCCACACCAGCCAGGGCTAGAATGCTTATTTCATTGAATTTGGGGATGTGGGAAGTTGAAAGTACCATGGGCGTTCTTTTCTAAGGAAATGGACACCTTGGTATATTTATAAGAAGGTATACTGTGGAATGCTCAGAAACAATTAATTAGTTTTTGTATTTAAAAACATGGATAGATCTAAGAATTGATTGAATGAACAAATAATAAAAGTAAAACACAGAATGAGATTGTAACTTAATAACATTTATAAAAAATTAAACATATAATAATATGTTTTCCTGAATATGCTTACATGTAAAATCAGGTATGGTGGGTGGGCAGAAAGTACATAGGAGTAGTTACCAAGGAGAAAGGAATGGTTTTGGGTATAGGGAATGAAGGAGAAAGCTATAATAAAAATCAAATACAGAACAGAAGAGGAAACTGTCATAGGTCACTGATGAAAGCAGGACATGATATAAGCCCAATGTGAGCCAACAGTTAGTTTATTTTGTTTATTGGTCTAGTCCTCATGCTTAAATCAGTACCTGGGGCATAGCAGGTGCTCAGATTGGTGAAATGGGAATGAAGAGTGGATGTATAAATTAAGAAGAATGGTCAACTCGGTTCCATGTACCTGGGAGCCAATAATAACTAGGGGCCCTCTTCCAAGTTCTTATTTTATAATTAAATACATATTACACATAGATTCTAGGCCAGGTTCTGGAGATACAAAAGTGAATTAAATACTTTTCTGCCCCTAGGGAATCATAAGCTATTTTTGGTGATTGAGTGGAAAACTACTAATAATGTCAAGTGTCATTAAGTACTATAAGATAAACCTTTGTGAACTGGAATGTAAGCACAGAGGAAAATGCCCAGACATTCACTCATTTATTCATTCATTCATTTCACCAATACTAATCTGAGTTCCTGCTTTGTACTCATTCCAGTTTTAGGCGTGGAGGATACAATGAGGAGCTTTCATGGAATTCTTTGTCTCCTAGTAATAACACTGCCCTTAATCAAATAGTCACACCAACAAATGGAAGTGAAAAGTTGCTATTGTGCCAAGTGTTGTCTCTGAGAACTTATTTAAAAAGAATGAAGCACAACCTCAGTCTAGATTTAGATCTAAGAATGGTTTCCCTGAAGAAGGGATTAGGAATTTGTGGAATTAGTAAAAGTTAATTATGAGGTGGTCGGGGATGTGTAGAGGTTGAGGAAAGTGTCAAGATTAAGTGAACAGTTGATGTGTAGCTGGTTAGAGACTGACCACACAGACCTTCTGGGCCTTTTTCTTCAGAGAAAATGGAGGTTTTAAGGTGGAGGTTTTGTCATCAACTATGCATTCTAAAAAGAAAGTTGTGACAATGTGGATATGAGAAATTATGAAGTTATTACAGTAGTTCAGATGAAAAAGATGGGATTAGTTGACTTGGATGGTAGTAGATATGAAGAGAAATGGTGAATTAAAAATCTATTAAAGAGGAAAAATTCAAAGGGCTTGGTCAAGGATTGGGTTTGGCATAGTGTGGTGAGGTAGAGTGGAGATAAAAAATGACCTGAGGAGGATAAGTAAAAACAAAGCCACATAGGATACTTTGCGGTAAAACTAAGAAACACCAAACTTGAAGAAAAAACCTTAAGAGCAGCTGGAGGTCATTTTGTGAGATGTATAATGACATTGTGGTTACATAAGAAGATCCATAGCTTTAGAGACATGTATTGTATAGATGAAGTGACATAATGTCTGTGATTTCCTTTAAAACACTTTAGCAAGGAAGGAGATGTATAGATGAAGCAAATTCTTGGTAATTGTTGAATCTAGGAGACAGTTATATAAGGCTCATTATATTGTTATTTCTGAAAATTTAAAATTATTCATGTTTTTGAAAAGAAACCAAAGAGAAAAGAAAGATCACCTATTAAGAAGGGAATGACAAGTAGACTATTCATTAATAACAACCTAGTCACCTAGATAGTGCAATATATACTTTCAAAACATGGAGAGAAAATTAATGTCATGGCTTACCTAGGCTTCCTTATTCTCATTAAATTATTAATGATAAGTGAAAGCAAAACAGACATTTTCAGACAAAGAAGGACTGGGAGAGTTTTATGTTTACAGAGCATTGTGAAGAAAATGATTAGAGGATATATACCTTGGGAGAAGAAAATTGAATCTAGAACCTGTAAAACAAAACAGGAACAGATTCATAGATACAGCGAACAAACGGATGGGGGTGAAAGCCTTCCAGGAGGCAGTGGTGAGATAAGTAAAAAAGGTGAAGAGGAATAAGAGGTACAAACCTTTGTTATAAAAGAAATGCCATGGGGAAATACACAGCATAGGGAAAACAGTCAATATTATCATAATAACTTAGTTTCGTGACAGATGTTTACTAGCCTTTTTGTAGTTAAATCTTGTTTAAGCAAAAGAGAAAGGCTTCACAACATGTCTAACCAAGTTGTCTTCCCGCCAAACCCCCAACCCAGAGGAAAGCAAACAATTTAACAGTGGAAAATGTATTACTGTAATTCACTACCTTAACAGGATGCAGGGAAGAAAAAGAAATATATCATCTGAGTAGATGTGATGAAAGCATTAGAAAAATCCAACAGTATTCATGATGCAGTTCTTGGAAAACAGGGAATAAAAGGGAACATCCTTATCTCACAGCAAGAATTATAGTTTGTAGTGAGACAGTAGAAGCAATAAAGTAAAAAATAAGATAAGGATAAGGATATCTTCTTTCACTGCTCCTAGTTGGCATTGTTCTAGAAATCCTAAGACAAGCCAACAGGAAACCACCCTCCCCCCCCACTCCATACACAGAAAAACTTAGAATTATTTCAGAAAGTTGGATTGTTTCAAAGTCACTTTGCAAAAAAATCAATAAATGACTAATATCAGATATCATAGATTAGAAAGATGATTTTTGAAATCCCTTTCACTATAACAACAAACCATAAGGTGCAGTATGTAGAGATAAATCTATAAAAGATCTGTAAGGCTTGTCTGAAGGAAACAGTAAAACTTAAAAGTGAGGTAAAGACTAAAATAATCAGGAGCTATTCCATAGACATGGATGTTAAGATCTAATGTTTGAAGATGTCAAAATAACATGCAAATTGAGGGAAATTTTTACAAAATCTCCAATAGAATTTTGTGTGTAAGTGTGGGAAATGACCCTAAAATTCATATAAAATAATAAGGAAGTTTTGAGAAGAAAGAAGGAAAAATGCTGGCGTTGTTCAACCCTACATATTTTACTCAGTTTTGGTGATGATGTGCTCTTGGCACGATGGCATGCTGACCAATACAAAACAACTGAGCTCTGAGAATATATGGGAACCTAGTACTGTGCATGGCAAGGGAATTACAAATCAGTGGGAAGAGCAAGGCTCTTCCACGAGCAGTATGGAGACAGATGATTATTCCCATAGAAAAGAATAAAATGAGATTGCTATTTCACATCATTCACACAAATACATTCCACAGGGGTCAAAGCTCTGACTTTGTACTGCAAAAGTTTTAAAATTTGAGAAGAAAGTGTAGGGGAAATGTATTTGGACTTTAAGGGCAGTGAAAGATTCCTTTGAAGAGACCCAGAGAGTACAGCCCCTAAAGGGAGAGTTGACTACATTGAAAGTTAAACATTCTATTTGATCAGGGACATAATGTGCAAGGCTAGCACAGACTGGGAGGAGATTTTGTAAATTATACACTAGCAAATAATTACTGTCCAGAATATACAAAAGACTACTGCACATCATGAGGAAAAAGATAAATAAGCCAATGGAAGATTAAACAAAGGAGCCGGGCAGATTGCAGAAGAGGAAAATATAGGCCCATAAACATATGAAATGGTGCTTTGCATCACTATTATCAGGAAGATGCAAATTACAAATGACAGTGAGACACCATTTCATACCCATTGATTAACAAACATTTCAAAATACCAAACTTGTGAGGATGTGGGGAAGCAGGACGGTCGGTCATACATTGCTGGTAGGATGTAAATTGGTACAACTCCTGTGATGAGAAACCAGTAAGACCCAGTAAAACTGAAGGACAAGTATAACATGGATTGGAAATAAACTGTAATCAGAACTTCATGGCCATGATTAATTCTATAGAGCCAAGGGAGTGGGAAGAATGGGGTGCATTACCTCAAAGGAATTGTAATATTTTTTTACACAGTTAAAAAATATCTAAAGCAAGTGTGGGAAAACTGTCAACATTGTTTAAATCTGTTGGGATGTAGGGACAATGTGCTTTTGTACAGGACTTCTGTATAGGATTTCTATATGATTGGAATATTTGGTAATCTCCTTAAAGAACGAGTTGAATGGAGAGGCTTGAGGACAGAAACTATGGTTTTCAGGACACGGGTGGCTAGCTCTTCCTGAAATGCATTTTCCCAGAAACCTGTATCCACATTTCTCATACCCTCACTTGTTTTATACTTCTACTCAAGTTTCAGCTTTCTTAGTGAGGCTTTCCCTGGCCTTCCACATTTTCTAACTCCCTTTGATGTATTTTTAAGTTGCATACTTATTATTATTTATCTTACTGTTTATTGTTCATATTTATTTGTATTATTTATTGTTTGTATTGTGTTATTTATATTATTTATTTATCTTTTCTGTATTTGTCTTTCCTACCAGAATATAAGCTTTCAATGGTAGGGATTTCTATATCTTTGGTTTATTTTTACATCCGCAGCGCCTAGCACAGGGCCCGGCACAGAGCAGCATCCCAATAAATATTTGTTCAATGAGTGAATGAACAAGTGAACTTTGAGTTCTGACGCTGGGTGGTGGAAAGCTGTCTGCATCACTGAGAGACACAGGAGAGAGGGGAGGTGCAGGCAGGATGCTGTGTTTGATTTGAAGGGGAGGATGGCATATGTAGAAGTGAGGTCAGCAGGTAGCTGGGAATCAGGGCATAAAAGGACAGATGGGCCAGACCAAATTGAAACTGAGTGCAACTGAGCACTGAGCTTCTATATTTACAAATAGATGGACTTGGCTGTCCATCTTGCTGAAAGAATTTGACCAGGCATTAAACAGATAGCTCAATAACAAAATTCTCTAAATTCATTCTATCTTGCTTTTTTTAAAAAACGCAATTCAGTTTTCTACAAAAAAGGTACTCTATCTCAGAGAGGGAGTAAACGGTGCTGTTTTATCTATGCAATGTGACAGTATTAAACAACTTTTACTGGTTTCCAAACATTGGATCTGACTCATCTGTTGTTTATTGTTCATCGTGCAGGGAAAAGAAAGATTAGTTGTTAAAGTTAAAAATAATAACAGCCATGTTGAATGCATCTTCATTGAAGACTCTGATGTTGAAAGAGATTTAAGGGATGAGGATATATGTTTTCCTATGTGTTAGGCTTTTGCTAAATATTTCTTTCTAGACTTGAGGTTTTCTTTCTGTGTGACTGAATGAACAAAAGGCCTATCGGGTAAATTTAGGCCAGTAGCTTTTCAGCTTTCATATACATATAATAGCTTGATTAGTAAGTTTGTTAAAATGAAGATTTTAGAGCCCAAATTAAGAGAGAGAATTCAGAATTTCTGGCATATGTAGGCTCAAGAATCTGAATTTTACACAATTATCTCAGGTGATTTTGATGCAAAGCATAATGGAACAACACTTGGAGAAAAATGCTCCAGACGACTCTCACTTTTACTCAGTCATTTCACTGTGTGTGTGTGTGTGTGTGTGTGTGCACGCGCGCGCCAATTATGTGCAGTAATGTGTCGTGTGCTTGGTGAATAAAACAGGTGTGTCAACATTGGCAGTTTGAAAGCTGTAAACAATTATATATCTACAGCAGAAAAAGAGGCACAAAAAAGAAATACAAAATGTACTCCTACAAGAAGCTGAAAATCTAACAGGATGCGAAGATAGGAAATTATAATGTATTCATTTCCTATTGCTGCTATAATAAATTTCTATAAGCCTGGTGACTTAATGCAGCATGATTTTATTCTCTTACTGCTCAGAGGTTGGAAATCCCTTCAAATGCAGGACCGGTTCCTTCTGGGGCTCTGGTAGGTGATCTGGTCCTTGTCTGTCCAGCTTCTAAAACTGCAGATCACACATCATAGTAGCAGACACTTGACACCTGTGGAATCTTATCAATGCAATACATTTAATAAAATAAACTACATTCCTTGCCTTTTATGGTGCATGGCCTTTCTGTCCTTTTCATTTATCAGTTTCTCTCTGCTTCTGCCATCTGCACTGCATTCTCCTATTCTGTAGTGGGAACTTCCTGTGCTTCCTTCTTATAAGGACATTTGAGGTTATACTTAGTTCCCACTTGAATAATCCAGGATGACTGCCTCATTTCAAAAACCTTGATTTAATTAGAACTTTGAAGACTCTTCTGGTAACATTCACAGGATTTAAGGATTAGGAAGGATGTGGTATATGTGGGGGCCATTATTCAGCAGTGTGATGACAATGGCAAACCCTGCCCTTTCCTTGAAGTACCCATAAGTGAGTAGAATTTGTAAACTCCACAATGAAGTCGTAAATACCATGCTTAGTAAATAACTGTGAAGTGATTTCAAGAAAAGACCAGACAGGTTGCCACAGTACCAATTTCCTTGCCTGAAGCCAAATGTAGTTGGAAGATGTAATCAATTTATTATAACAGCATTGTAGTGTTGGAGCAGACAGGGACCTTCAAAGTTTATTGCCATTTTATGGGGAGTCAGCAACATGCTTTCAGTCTCCACTGGATGAAAGCCACTGTATTAGACACAGTGAGAGGTGAGAAGAGAAATTGAAATGATGATCCAATGCTTAAAGAATTTAAAGTCCTATAGAGAGAGGGGACAAATACAGTTTAAATATAGACGGCCTATGAAGCTGTAGAATAAAGGCTACTGGGTTGAAAAAGAACCCCATAGTATGTGGCAAACCTGTGTCAAAATTCTCAAAACCTGTGTCAAAAGGGAAAGGGGAGTAATACAAACAAGGACAAGTCATTAGAGCAACTTTATGAGTGACAGTCCTCTGGGACTCTAATGGTATTTGATATGATGTGCAATTTAGTATAAGACTGCTTTTAGACCTCATTAAAAATGTTTAAATAATTGTTTTCAGAATAGCTGTCGGATGGATTCCAAGATGAGATGCATGAGATGAAAGGTGATATTTGTTTCTGCAGTCTGTTTTTGTGAGCATGGTAGGTTTTGAGGTAGTTGTGAATTTGCCCTCACAGCATGATTCCTTCATTCTGGGATCTTATTACCTATCCATTCCCAATTCTAAATTCTCCTCCTTCTCAGAATGAGTTCTTTGACTACAATGATGGAGACTGCCTATTCCTGGCTGTTCTTGCTATAAAAGCTATCAAAATGTTTTTTTGCTTGTAACATACTTTTCTACTCACTAGCCTCCCCGTTTCACTATGTCTTAAAGTCAGCTGCCTAAATAATCTCCCTTCGTTGTTGTTTTCAGTCATGTTACTCTGCTTCAGACTCAGAAGTGGCTCTCAGTTTCCCAAAGCAGCATACCCAGGATCTTCACTTGAGATGTCAAAACCCTTCACCATTCCCTGTCTCCTGTGTGGTCACCTCTGGCTCCTGCCAGGTGAATTCCTTTCCCAACCCCCACCAGCCTCCTCTTTATGTTTATGTGCTCATGCCAATGCATATTGGTTTCCTGTTTCTCTTAGAGTTTTGTGTATATTTATATCCTTTTTGCTTAGAAAAAAAGAAACAAGTTATCTTCTGAATTTGAAATTAGACTAATACTCCTGGGCTTTTAGTTCCTTGTTTACAACATTATTCCTCTTTGTATCAATATCTTTGTCTTCTACATACTGCAGAGAGCACCTGCGTCCTCTCCCTGGCTGGTCCTGCTTACGGGTTTGTATCAGGAACCTTCCAAATTAAATTATATTCACATAGGTGAATTAACTCTTCTTTACTTGCTGAGGAGTTAGTGATAACACATCATGTTTTGCACTTATTAAGGAAGGGCACTGACTTTTCAGTTAGGTGAAAAGAAAAGTAAGTTAATTTTTGTTATGGTGGTGACATGTTAAAGACATGAAATAATTACTACATCTTCCAAAGTTCCTACTATACTCTTGCAGTGTAAATTTGAGAATAGCTCTGGCAAACTGGAAGGTTTGTTTAACTTGACACCACCAAATTACAAACATTAAATCATAGAAAATGTTATTCAAATCTTTATTTAAAAGGTGTACTACTATTATAAATGATTTTTCCCCTCTCTGCTGTATGGTATAACTACATACTTTCAACAATTATATAGCAGCTACCACAATTTATTTTTAACACAAAAAATTTTAAAACAGTCTAGAATAAATGTTTTAGAAAGATTAAATTTCACTCTCCTTGAAAGTGACTCAATGATGATAGAAAACCCATTCAAATATTTTATCTACAAACTCATAATTTATTGCTAACTACATATTTATTACACATGTATTTTATAAAGAGAAATAAGAAAATCTATGAAATATTTTAAATTGTTAGAAAAAAACCTCCAAAATTACTTAGTATAACACTTTATATTTCTGACAAAAGCATATTTATATTTTTCAATTGAGTATGCATGTGTATACGTATATACCCACGTGTGTGTTATCTATATATATAACCTTTAGTTTGAAATCTTTAATGCAATGAAAGGAAGAATATTAGCTGTAAGAATGAATAATCACTTGCTTCTCTTTACTACCATGGTGCTTGGTCCTTGTCCACTTAATTGCCATCTCTATGGAGAGGACTTCTGTGAAGGGCCAATGTAAATTACGTCCACCTTGTCATTCTCATTTACAAGACTTGTTGCTGTGTCTCCCCACCAGACTGCAAACTCCTTGAAAGTGACCATGTCTCTTTTGCTTACCTTTGGACACTTAAGAGGGGAACAGTGGCCTGACTACTGATAGATGCTCATTAAATAGCAACTGAATGAATAAATGTCCCATTGATGAAATCTTTCAACAGTCTTTGGTATTCTTATTCTAACTTGCACAGCTGTCAGAGATGAAGTCAGTTTGAATTAATCTAAAGTTCCCTTCCATTATGACTCCCTTCCAAAGGATATTCTATCCTAATAATGGCAAGTATCAGACACCGATGCCATCTCTCCTGCCCTCGAGAGTGCGGGCGGGTCTCACAGATCTTGGCACCTTCTCCTGCCAGGTGCAGATGTGGTTTCAGAATTCTTTCCTACATGCCCTCTAAGCAGCCACTTAGTTGTTGGGATAGTGAAATCTAACTGCACCCTGGTTTTTGTGAAGAAGTGAGATGACTAAAGGATTAGAGATACCTGCCTTTAGTATTTTTTCCCACTCAATGATTAAAATACTTAAAATCCTATAAAAATAGGAAACAAACATACTTGAAATATAGAGAGCCCATGAAATGGCAGAGTAAAGGCCAGTGGGTCCAATAGACATTCCCCAGGAACACCTATTTGGGGCATTTAACTGTTCTGAAACATCAAAAATGTATAGTTCCTGCACCTTACTTCATCTCTATGAGGTATTAGCACAGGAGTGGTACCACAGGAATATGTTTCTGAAGCCACCTCTTGTACTCCATATTGGCTATCACAGTTATTTCTCTCTCTTCAGTATCAAGTTCATGGTGCTTAATGGGGGAAAAGAGGAACACTCAAGAAGAATAAAGGATGGAGATCAGTAAGTGAGCAGTTGTTAATGCATTTTCAAGGGAAGCGAAAAAATGCAAAGGAGTAAAACCATGTGCAGAATTAAAAAAAAACTTGTACATTATTTCCTTTTCAAAATAAGTGGGAACTCCACAAGAAGGGTTTAGGCAAACTGGCATGATGGATCAATCCCTCAGCCATAATGTGATGTAGAGAAAATGATAAACTCTTACCCCTGGAGGGGACTCTACACACTGAGACCCAGAAGGGTTAACAGACTTCACAAGTTGGCAGAAGTGGCTAGTCAGTCCCCTCCCAGCTCCTAGTGTCAAGTCCTTTCTACAGGTTAAATGGGCAGTTTGTTTCACGTTTGTTCTTGGAAGAAGCTATGCAGAAGGAGAGAGGAAGACTGGTTAGCAGTTTACTTTTTCAGAGCTGCGTTCTTACGGGGGGATGTCAGAAAATGCAAATAAACAGGTGTAATAAAAGTATATTTCATTGCTTTTGAGTGAGAACTATGTTTATAAAGATTTAGCTTCTATGTTACAATTAAGTAGAGTGTAGTTAACCTAAAAGAAGAAAACAACTGTGGTTTTTTTCATAGTAAAAGGAATTATTGTACAGTAAACTCTTGATTAATTAGACAGGAATTACTCAGCTTATGAAATCACTTGGATTCTCTCTGCTGTCCACATCCCCATCCTTCCACTGGGTTTTGCTAGTTCCAACAGGGCCCTAGAGTAACACAGGTGCAGATGAAGTGAATTGTCACTCTTAGTGAGAATGTGATTACAGTTGGGTTTATATGGTAGCTAAAGGACTTGTTCAGCAGAATGTTGGGGCCAACTGAATAAACCCATCCATTCCTCTGCATCCCTACTGCCACCTCTTCAGTCCAAACCACCATCTTTCCCTTGTACTTCTACAATAGTCAACTCATTTCCTTTATGTGTTTCTATTCTTTTGCTAATCCAATATCTACACTGCATTTGATATAATCTATTAAAACCAAATTATGTTTATGTCATTCTGTAGTTTAAAAATCTTGAACTCATCTGTGCCCATAGTATTAAATTAATATTCCACAATTTGACATATAGACATTTCTTTAATATGATTTGAAGTTTCTCCTTACTTCTCTGGTCTCACCTATCACTGCATATCTCTTCTCACTTTTCTCTTGAAAATATTGCCTCTCTGTGGGATGTCTTAAGCAACCTGCTATATTTCAGTTCACCTTTGTATAGGTCACTGATGTGATCTTTCCAAAGTGAAAAAGTAATTTTATCACTTTTTGATTTAATATCCTCCAATGAATTATCACCACTATTATAATTAAATTCTAATATTTACTATTGCATTAAAGTCACTTATTATTTGGTCAACAATGTGACTTTGTTGACCAAATAGCACATAATGTGACTTTGGTCTGGGGTATCATCTTCAACTTGATAGCTTACTACATCCAGCTTATCCTTCAAGACTTAGCTGAAACATTTTCTCCCAAGAACCCTATAGTCTTATCAAAGGGTTCTTATCATGCTTGTATACTCCCCTAGAGCCTGCACATACCCAGGAAATTTACTGATTCATTCATAACAAGATATATTGACTGCCTCCCATATGCCACATACTTGACAAGAAAATTAAATAAAATATTTTGACCTACAAAAATGGCACTTTCAGCGAACTAATAGGTAAAAATTATTTCCCTCATGCAAGTTACATTCTTGGACAAAAGGCAGCAATAAGCAACATGAGCATGTAAAACATATCTTTTGTTAAATGGTGATAAATCTTACTGGAAATGATAAAACAAGGAAGGAGGATAGAAAGTTCTGGGGTGGAAGGGAAGATTTTTCTAAGAAGAAATACTGGTACAAATATCTAAAGAAGTAGAGCAAACAAGCCAGGGAGGTATCTAGGGGAAAACTCAAAGGCCTTGATGGGAGAATCTCTTCAGTGTGTTTGAGGAATGCAAAGGAAGCTGGTGTGTGAATGGAATAAGGCTAACATGGAGCAAAGTGTAAACAATGAGGCCAGAGAGGTAAAGTGCACTATAGTTTATACCGATATTGGGGTCCTTGTAAAAACTTGGCCTTCTACTCTGAATTGAGATAAGAAGCCACTGGAGGAGGAAAGCAAAGAAATTATATGAGTTGATGTTTAACAGGAATATTTTGTTGCTGTGTAGAGGACATACTTGGGGGAGTAAGGGACAAGACATTAGAAAGATACTAGAGTAGAATGTGAAGGAAGCATGGAGAAGGTGTAGTGCTGTGGTTATAAAAATTGGTTGGTGTTTGGGTATGTTTTTCAGGTAGAGCTGAAAGGATTTGATGACCAACTGAACATAGAGTGTGCAAGGAAAGGAAAAAAAGGATGATGTTGAGGCATTCGGCTTGGGCAAGGGGAGGGAAAGACTTTTAGCATGTAGGTCTGTGTGTGGTGGAGGGTGTGTGTGTGCGTGTGTGTGTGAAATCAGGAATTTGGTTTTAGACATGTTAAGTTTGAGATGCCTATTAGATATTTTAGTGGAAACATCCAGGGGGTGGCTGGACTCATGAGTGCAGAAGTCTGGAAGTAATGGGGGTGGTGTTTAGGATCCGAATGATATTTATATCCACAAGTCTGGATGCCATCACCAAGGGACCAAGTGTAGACAAAGAAGTGAAGATGTCTATGAATTGAAACCTGGGATCCTCCAACATTAAGGAGGAGGAGGAGGAGTCAGCCAGGAGACTGAGAAGGAGTTTTCTACCAGACAGATGGAAAAGTATGACAGAAGCCAAGAGAAGGAAGTATTAGAAGGAGAAGAACCAATCAACTGTGTCAAATTTTGCTGAAAGTTTATGCATGTTGAAGACGGGCAGATGACGGTTGGATTAGCATCCTGGTGCCTTTAGTGATGTTGATGAGAGCAGTTACGGTAGAGTAGTGGGAATGAAAGCCTTAGTGTAGTGAATTCAAGAGAAAATAGACACAGAGTATAAGTGGGCAACTACCCAGCTTACACCTAAGTGGTCCTTTTCATTCGAAGAGTGTTGCAGTTTGAATGTTACTTATATGCCAATCCTAACTATATAGAAGAAAACACTTTCAAGGAGCATTGCTGGAAGTCTTAGCTGGAGGAACAGTGGTCAGCCAAGATTTTGTTTTTAAACAATAGAAACAATACAGAGTATTTATTTGCTGGAGAAAATGATGCAACATGGAGACATAAATTAGTGATATGGGAGATAAAGGAGAGGATTTGAGAAAATATTTGAAAAGACAAGAGGGGACAGGACACAGAGGGCTTGGCCTTGGATGGGAGCTCAGTCTCCTTGGCTTTTCTAATGGGAGAGAAGTCAGAGTACGTTGTTGCATTTCTCATGTTGCATTTTATTGTTGATTTATTTGTTTGTTTTCCCACATGTTGTGAACCTCTTAAGAGCAGTAAGAGTAAATGCCTTGTTCATTTTGTGGTAGGAATTTTTATTGTTCTATTTCTATTCTTTAGTGCAATGTCTGACACACAGCGTGTGTGCAATAAATGTTTGAATGAACAAATGAAGACACTGTGCTAAGCATGTGTATATTTCATCTTCTCACCGAGATTGAATCATTTCCATCAAATCATGACAACAAGATTGATTTAATTGTGTTTCTCTTGTCTGAAGCCTACAGATAGCTTGACTAACTGGTAGAGTTGATTAATAGGAATGGCTGTTTCTACCAAAATCGATGATACTTGCTAGGAGTAAAATTAGTCACCTTTGCTGCATCATTTTGCAGTGGTCCTAGTTTTGGCTTTCACGTGAAACTACTATTTACCTTGAACCTTCTGAATGCTACCCATTCTCCTTAGTATCCATTTGTCACTTATAGTTTACCATTCATATGCCATTTATCATTATCTGTTTTTATCTTATCTAATAAATGGAAAGCTCTGTGAGAATGGGGATTACATTTGCATTGCTTTTCCCCTCAATAATGCTTTGTACAACCTTTAGTTAGAGAACATGTCTTATTCATTGCTAAGTTAAAAATGCTTAATCCAGGCCTGGTGCAAGGCAGATGTCAAATAAGTATTTGTTGAATGAATGAATGAATGAATGAATGAATGAATGGTTACTCTCTGTGGTGTATGCTGTTGGTACACAGACAGATTTTCTTTCCATTCTGGTGCCTCAATGCCCCAGCTCTCACCTGAGATAATCCTCAAAGGACTATACTCGGGCCACTGGAGCTGCATGGCCAAATGCTGCAAGAACAAAAAGTACCTGGGAATTTATGACTGCTCCTCAGTAGCCAGTATCTGATGACTGAAGTGCAGGAGTTTGGGAATCTAGCTCTCATGTGTCAAGGTGGTGCAGACTCACCAGTGTGCTTCATACTCCAGAGCTACCTGTGGGATCAGGCTGAGGCCAGGATCTCACCTCAAACTGCACCTTGCTTGGCATATTCTTTTTCTTTATCCTGCTTCCTGGTGCTCCCTTGCAGGTTTCTCCTGAGATCACCTCTTTGCTAGATCACTTATAGATTCATCCTTTCCATAGGGTCTGCTTCTTGGGAACTTCACTTAAGACATTGCATGTGTATGAGCAAGTGGTGTCAGGAACAGGGAATTATGACCACTGTCTCTCTAAGGGTGTTAAGTCTTGCTGTTGTTCGTGGTGTCTACACCGCCAGCCAAAACCGCAGGTGACTGTCAATAAATTTGACGTTTGATTTGGTTATTTGGTGGGAAGTAGCTTTATAATTTCAGTAAATAAATGATATTTAATTTAGTACATATCTTATTAAATGACATCTTTCTGACACAAAGTCAGAATGTATATTTTTAAAGTTCTCTTTTTGATCAAATATTTCTCTGAGATCCCTCTTCTCTCTCCTTAGGCAAGGATAATAAAGAGCTGATTGTACAATCAATTTTTCTATGATTGAGTACAACTTTCTTTTGTCTTTCTGTTGAATATAAACATCCCTTTTCACCTACCGAATAAACCATTTATTTTATTTAGTGATTTGAAAAGAACAGAAACTCCCTTATCTGTGAAAAGCGAATGGAAATAATGCATTTTAGAACTGCAAAGAACTTTAGTAACCAGCTGGTGGCCAACACCTTTATTTTATAAATGAGACCATTTGAGACCCAAAGAGGTTAAGTAATTTGTTCAATATCACCCAGTGTGGTTAGCTGCAGAGCAGGACCACAACCCCACTCCCGGGCTGCTGTGCTCGCCACTGCTCCACAAAAATACATATTTATTATTCACAGGATTGATATGAGGATTAGGGACCACATCTGTGAAAAATAGATTTAGCCTTTGGAAAGAAAGATGCTGGATAGCTTTATGAAAGTTTTATGAAAACTAATCTCATTTTAACCTTTTCTGTACAATTGTTAGTTTTGTTCAGTTTTATGTTATTTGCCTCAGGCTTCTTTTTGGCCAAGGACTAGATAATATACAATGCTTGATTTAAAAATCAATATTAAGTATCCGGATTGTGTTAGAAATCTGAATTACTTCAGCTGGTTTTGAAGCCCGGAGCAGTTGCAGACAGCTTTCCAGAATGGCAATCATTTACGTACATGAACAATTTTCTATCCCTACTTTGCATATGGGGAATAAGGACAGTTAGTTCCAAAGAAAAGAAGGAAGCATAACTTATATTTTTGCTCAGCTCAGTAATGCTTCCAAAGCTGGATGCAATGTGTCTTTAACAAACCATGAATCTTCTCTCCTGCCGAGCCACCATATCCTGCATATTCAGCATAGTCAGGCAACCATTATACTAATCCACCGTACCTTCCTATCTCTAGCAAGCACATGTAAGTGATAACTTTGAATATTTATTTTGATGCAAGGTATATAACTCTTCTCTCTGTCTTCTTGTGAAGCAGAGAAATTGTTACTTGCTCAACTTGGTTACTTTAATTGTTGAAGTTTGGCTCTTTTAGCCACAGCATGCTTTGATATATGAACAAGAATACTGTTTAATTTTTGTAGTATTTGAAGTGATTTGTGCAGATTCATATATGCAGGGAAGATAAAATTTGGGTACCAAAAGGCTAAAGTAACTTTTATATATATTTTTAATTAGGTACGATTATATGCAAGACCCGATGCTATCAGAAGAGGATCCGGGGACTATGCTCTCCATATAACAAAGAGATTAATAGAATTTTATGAAGACTACTTTAAAGTGCCCTATTCCTTGCCAAAACTAGGTAAGAATTTTCTTGGTTATTTTTTGAAAGGGGTCCATGAAGGTGGAATTTCTTCTTCATGCATTTATTTGAGATATCCAGAAGCACAACAATTCCAAGGGTTATATATTTTTAAAGAAGATGAGCATGAAAATAATTTCTTCTGAAGAGGTAAAATAAAAGTTAGTGTTTCTGAAGTCTTGCCAAAAAGTGCTCATGGGAATTAAGAATGGTGCTATGTAAGTTTAGGATTCCAAAAGGTAACCCAAATAGCTCCAGTTCATTGAATATGTACTGGGAAGGGGTTCTTGCCAGCATCTCACTAAACCCTCACAACTGCTGCTGGGGCGGGTACTGTGACAACATTTTCCACCAAAGACAATTGAGGCTCAAGGAGTCTTCCATTCGTTCAGACAGCCAGTAAGTCAAGGAGCTAAGATTTCAAGCTAGGTCTTTATGACTCCCAGATCTATTCAATATTTTATACTCATTAATTTGTTTCTTTCCTAAATCTCAGATATCAGACCTCAGTGTGTTGAGTATCCCTTAGATTATTTTTGTACAGTCGTATTTCAAGTAAGTTATGGTAAATGGAATAAGAATTAAGAAAGAAGGAAAATTTTAATGGTGGAGATTGAGTTCACAATATATATGCTTACATTTTCTTTTACAAAGAGAATATGTTTAATAATTGCTTGTTGAATGGATAAATCGATGAATTTTGTTATCCTAATTTGAATGAAGTTGCTGCTTTTGTAGGGGGAGAAAACTCTGGCTTTCCAGGAAATTAAAGAAGGTACCCACACACATTAGAAATGCTGAAGTCATTTTTTCTTTTCAGAAAACCTGCTTTGAAATACTATATCACAACAATCCTTTGTTCCCCTCACCTTCTCCCCAACCGCTTTCCTTCTCCAGGATGTTTTTGATCAGCATCAACATAAAAATTATTGGTCGTTGGCAAGAATAAAGTGTTTATCTGATCAAAAGTGTTAGTATTTGAACCACAGGTTCTCCTCTCAGGAGAACTGGGCCTGTTTCATTAAAGTACCTGCCTGCTGTGTAGCTTTATTGGTCTTACAATGAGTAGTTCAAGGAGTAGGTAGAATAGTTGATATTGCTATCAATGGGTGTGGCATATAACTTTAATGAATGATATTATAAAATTCTGAGTTCTTTTTGAAATATGTGCTCTTAAAATCTATAATATTTAATTTCAAATTTCTAAACATCATTTTATTTCAAATAGGAATTTTTTTTTGTTCTGTCTTCTTTCTTTCTTTTCCTCTCTGTATCAACTTCCCTATTAGACTCCATTACACTGAAATCTCCTTGGTAGGCACCCAAGGCAGGAAGAATATCTGACCTCATTTGCATGGGAGGTGACACTGTTCTGCACTCCATGTAAAACTGACTGGGAACTTCCCAGCTTGACCCTAATGTAAAATTCACAAGTGCTTATGTTGCAAGTTCAGCAAGAGAAATAAAATGCGGATCTTTGTCCCCTTCAGACCAGTAATTAGTGGAGAAATTCAATTTATAACTTCAGGGGGTTCCATGTAACTGTCAGCTTGCAGCAGGAAGCAGTTCTAGTCCTCTATTTCACTCACAAGTGAACCATACCAGCTTTCATCTGGAGAAAATAGCTTTGTTCACTGTCACTTTGACTTGTCAAGCTACCTTATGGTGTATATAATTGAATGATTTGACTTACCCCAGCACACTTCTTTTTATGTGTCTGGGGAGCTCGTGGCATTTTGTAAAACTTCTCCTAAAGTTCTACTCATTTTATATATCTGTAGATATTTAGATCTGTATGTTAATGGATTTGTAAGTATGTATTCCAAATACACCCTACATAAAAATTCCTAAGCACAGAAGCATTTTGATAAATTCTTACTTTCCTTTATATATTATGAATTATATTTTAAATGAATTCTATGGAAACAACTCAGTCTTTGTTAATGGTGCATGCAGATGTATCTTAGATATCAGCTATGTCTGCCGTGACCCTTCAGGTTTAAGATGGTCTGTTTCCCTCCCTCCCTCCCTCCCTCCCTCCCTTACTCCCTCCCTTCCTCTCTTCCTCTCTTCCTCTTTCCCTCCCTCAAACATTTATTGTCTCCCATAGGTTCTTTTCTATGTGATGGGGATATAGTGGCAAATAAAAAAGACAAAAATCCCTTCCCTCCTGGGGCTTATGTTTTATTAGGTAGAGGCAGGCATTAAAGCAATTACTAACACATATAGTATATCAGAGAAGTACCATTAAAAATAAAGTTAGAGCGGAGGAATAGGAAGTGTGTGGGGCAGATCAGGCATGGGAAAGGGACTGAATCTTTTAAATGGGTGAGTATGGATGGCTTTATTGAGAAGCCAACTTTTGAGCAAAGGACTCAAGGATGTGAAGCAGTAAGCTGAGTGGATATTATGGGACAAAAACTGCATGTAGAAGGAAAAAAGTGCCCAGACTTTGAGAGGAGGGTTTTGTTGGCGTACTGGCGGAACAGCACAGAGACCAGTATGACTGGAACAGAGTGAGTAAAGGAGATGGAGTCAGGGTGAGTGTAAATTATGGAGAGCCAGCAGACTGTGGCAGGGACTTCAGCTTTTTTTTTTCCTCCCGGGTGAGATGGAAATCAATTGGTCACTTCTTAGCAGCAGTATTACATAATCTGGTTTCTGCTGTACAAGGATTATTCTTATAGCCAACCTGAATACACTGTGGGGCAAAGGATCTCAATCAGGGTGATTTTGTCCTTCAGGCACTTGGCGATATCTAGGGACATTTTTGTTTGTCACAACTCGGGGGGGGGGGGGCGGTGGTTTGGTGGAGTGTGTTGCATTGGCATTTGGTGAATAGAGGCCAGAGATACTGGCAAACACCCTACAATGCCCATGACAGCTTGCCATAATAAAGAGTTATCTGGGGGGTGGGCTGGGATGGGAGTAAAAGACAGAAAACTGTACTTGAATGACAATTAAAATAAAATAATTAAAAAAAAAAGAGTTATCTGGTTCAAAATGTCAATAGTGTCCAGACACTGAGAGATCCTGATATAGGGGGAAAGGTCAGAGGCATAAAACCAGTTATGGCAGTATATGCCAAACTGGTCCAAAACCAGAACCAATATATGGCAAAATTCAGGCAAAATATGATGGTTGCCTGGTGGACTAGAATATTACCAGTGAGGTAGTTAGAAATGGTCCAATTCTGAATATGAATTTAAAGTACAGACAAAAATTAACTGCTGAACAGGATGTGGGACTTAAGAGAAAGAGAGGTACCAAGGGCAATTCTAAAGTTTTGGTCTGAGAATTCAAAGGATGGGATTGCTTTTTACTGAGACAGAACAATTGTGGAAAAGGATAGTATTTGAGACTGATGTGTCTAGTAAGTGTTTAGGTGGCACCTTTATGTCTGTGAGAAATTCAAGTAGACAACTGAATTTGTAGATATGGAATTTGGGTGAGTAATCTGTCTAGGGAAATCCATTTGCCAGCATGTCGGGATGGTTAGGACTGTCAATGCTGTGAAGGCAGGTAGAAAAGAGAATAGGAACAAGGAAGGATTGATCCAATGCTCAGTAGTTACGGAGATTGGGAGCCAGTAAAGGCTACTGGTTGACAAGAAGCTACTAACAAAATAAATATATATGGTGTTCTGGACATCTAATGAAGAAAGCATTTCATAGAGAACAGATGATGAATTGTGGTAAGTCCAGTTAGATGAAAACTGAAAATCGACCATTAATTGGCACTAGCTATTTAGAGAGCTCTAGTGTCCTTGACAAGAGTGAAGACCTGATAGGGGTGTATTCAAGAGCAATTGGGGGTGGACTGGGGAGGGAAAACAGTGACTAGAGAGAGAATATACTCATAGACCACAAATTAGCATTTCTGCAAGTTCATAGTGTAGAGGGTTCTGGGAATAGGGAGAGAATTATTTGTGTTCTAATAATGCTCACTTTAGGTTAAGAGCTGTTTCTGTGAACTAATAGCATCCTTATCTCACAGATCTGTGCCTGTCCCAAAGCATGTCAAAGGAGTTATGCAACTTGCCTCTCTCCTTGATTTGCAGCACAAAACCGAAAGCTGAAATAAATAAATAAGAACACTCTCTACCAGTTAACCTGAATTCACCGAAGCTTCAGAGGCCAGTGGGTATGAGTGAATTCCAGGGTGTCACATCGCCAAACCAAGCAGTAAAACACCCTTAAAATGTAACATTGAAGCCTCCTTTTCTTAACATTTTCTTTGCTATTCTTTCATAAGCTCTGCAGTATCTTATCCCTTCAATCTTCTGAAGTTCTTTTTCCTTTCTAATGCTGAAGAGTTTAACTTTCTCTGCTGTGACATCATCTCATGCTAGCTTGTCTCTAAGGATTTGAGTTTCCATACCAAGTCATTTATCAGAATAGTTCCCTAAGAGGAATTCTGATGCTCACTATTAGAGTAATAACTTATTCTCTTGTTACACAAGGGTATTTTTCTAATGTCCTTAAACCAAAGTATTTAGCCAGTGTACCTGTGTGAGGATATATTTTCAAGTCTCTAATTTAGGTAATTAAAAACATTTGCATGAAGTTTGTCTTTCTTGGTGTTAGGTTGTAATGAGAGGTATAGAGTCTATTTGCTATAATACAGCGTCTTTCTTTATAGTATGTGCTCTATTTTTCTGAGAACACTCAGAGGCTTGGAGGTTTCCTTTAAAAGTAGGTTGTTATAGACACATAAAAAATTAAATTATCTTTCCTTATCCCCAAAATATATTGGCCCCAATTTTAAAAACAAATGAGCTTGTGTTTACTAAATGTGGGCCACTCTTAAGGGCTTTGTGCATTCTAACCCATTTCATCTTTTTCACTGCCTGTGAGACAATGCCTGTTATTTTCTCGTTTTCCAGATGAGGAAATTTAGGCGTAAGTGACTAAGTGATGTGCTCTGATCACAAAGGAGGGATTAGTGGATTTATAATTCAAACTCAGACTGGCTTCAACATTTTAGGATTCTGACAAAACAAATTCCAGAAATTTTGAGAGATTAAAATATAGGTCACCTTAATTAACTAGATATCCTGATTAGTAGAAGAATAATGCAATAGTTATTTTTGTTAATTTCATATTAATGTTAAAATTAAACCGTGGTCATTGAAGAAAGTTTGAAAACTTAAAACTGAAATAAAGAAGTACCTTCCTATAACTCATCATTTCATCAACCAGAAGATGTATTTGAGTATTTTAAATGTCTTTTCAACATAGATGTTTTATAAGTTAATTAAGTGGCAAAGAGACAGATTCGTATTAGAATGTTTTGTTACCCTATTTACATTTCAATTAATTATGGCAGATAGCCTTCAGTTTCTTTTTGCTGCTACTTTGTAATTTGTAAATCAATGTTTTGTAAAGGAATTTGCTTGATTGCTTTTTTTCCCTGACAGCATGCTTTCATGAAGAATTCAATATCTACCTGGCAAAGTGCTGTGACTGTAGTGGAGCACAAGTATTTTATAACAGGGATTTCTAGCTTCAAGGAGACTGTGTGTTTATTTTTTTTTAGGGGAGAATACAATATTTATAGCAATGAATGGATTAGGGATTCATACAATATGGAAGCACCAACATGTTGTAGGGCACAGTTACACTACCATGTTAAGAATGTGGGATCATTGCACAATGCTGCGGGCAACAAATGCACATGAAAAGAAGCCTTATATTTACTTGAGTCTTGAAAAAAGAAACAAGTTTAATACAATGTGGAGAAGACAGGGGAGAAGTTGTTTTGAGAATTGTATATAGCAGGGAAAGCCCATTGATACCTGGGGCTCTGTATACCATGTCGATGGAGTCTATTTATTTTTCTGTAGTAGAACAGATGAGTTAAGGGATAACTTGCCCTACTGAAGTTAGGAGAGTCTAGCTTGAATGATTGAGTTTTGTTTAAGCTATTATAAATATACCTATTTCTTTTTTTTATTGATTTTGTATTACAGTTGTCCTAATTTCTCCCCCTTTCCTTCCTCCATACCACCCACCTCCCACTCTCTGCTCCCACAGCCAATCCCTACACCATTGTCCATGGGTCATTCACACAAGTACTTTGACTTCTCTTCCCCTTTTTACATCATTATCCCCCTCCACTCCCTTTCTCCTCTCTGGCTGCTGCTAGACTATTCCATGTTTCCATGTCTCTGGTTCTATTTTGCTCGTTAGGTTATTTTGTTCATTTAGATTCCTCTTATAAGAGAGCATATGGCATTTGTCTTTCATTGACTAACTTATTTCACTTCACATAATATTCTTCAGTTTCATCGATGCTGATACAAAAGGTAGGAGTTCCTTTTTTCTTTCTGCTGCATAGTATTCCATTGTGTAAATGTACCACAGTTTTTTGATCCCCTCATTTACTGATGGGCATTTAGGTTGTTTCTAGCACTTGGCTATTGTAAATAGTGCTGCTATTAACATTGAGGTGCAGAGGTTCTTTTGAATTGGTGTTTTGGGATTCTTAGTATATATTCTCAACAGTGGAATCTCTGGGTCAAAAGGCAGTTCCATTTTTAATTTTTTGAGGGAACTCCATACTGTTTTCCACAGTGGCTGCACCAGTCTGCATTCCCACCAATAATGCTCTAGGGTTCCCTCTTCTCCATATCCTAGCCAATACCTGTTTGTTGTTTATTAATGATGGCCATTCTGACACATGTGAGGTGATATCACATTATGGTTTTAATTTGCATCCCTCTGATGGCTAGTGATATTGGGCATCTTTTCATATATTTATGGGCCATCTGTATGCCCTTCTTAAAGTCTCTATTCAGGTCCTTTGCCAATTTTTTAATTGGATTGTTTATCTTGTGTTGTTCTGTGAGTTCTTTATATATTTCACAGATTAAACCTTTGTCTGATATATCATTGGCAAATATGTTCTCCCATATAGTCAGTTCCCATTTCATTTTGATGATGATTTCTTTAGCTGTGCAGAAGCTTTTTAATTTGATGCAGTCCCATTTTTTTAAAAAAATTTTTTCCTTTATTTCCTTTGCCCTAGAAGCCATATTGGCAAAAATAGTGCTATATGGGGTATATGAAATTTAACTGCCTATGTTTTCTGCTAAGACTTTTATGGCATCAAGACTTATATTTAGGTCTTTTATCCATTTTGAATTTATTCTGGTGTATGGTGTAAATTGGTGATTTAGTTTCACTTTTTTGCATGTATAAATCCAGTTCTCCCAACACCATTTATAAAGAGACTACTTTTACTCCATTGTATACTTGTGCCTCCTTTGTCAAATATTAATTAACCATACAGACATGGGTTTATTTCTGGATTCTCTATTCTGTTCCATTGATCTGTGTGTCTGTTCTTATAGTCAATACCAAGATATTTTGATTACAGTAGCCTTGTAGTATAGTTTATACCAGGTAGTGTGATACTTCCAACTTTATTCTTCTTTCTCAGGATTGCTGAGGCTATTTGGGATCTTTTTTGGATCCATATAAACTTTTGAAGTATTTGTTTTTGATCATTGAAATATGCCATTAGTATTTTAATAGGAATTGTATTGACTCTATAGATTGCTTTGGGTAGTATGGACATTTTAATGATGCTTATTCTTCCAATTCATGAACATGGTATATGGTTCCATTTATTTGTATCTTCCTCAATTTCTTTCTTTAGTGCTCTATAGTTTTCTAAGTATAGGTCTTTTACCTCCTTCCTTAAATTTATTCCTAGGTATTTTATTTTTCTTGTTGCTATAGTAAATGGGATTTTTTTTCCCTAGTTTCCCTTTCTGATAGTTCATTGTTGGTGTTCATAAATACTATTGATTTTTGAATATTGACTTCATATCTTGCTACTTGGCCAAATTCACTTATTAGGTTGCGTAGTTTTTTGAAGAAGACTATACGCTTTTCTGGTACACTATCATGTTATCTAGAAAAAAATGACATTTTTACTTCCTCCTTTTTAAATGAGATGTCTTTTCTTTCTTTTTCTTGTCTGATTGCTGTGGCTAGAACTTCCAGTACTATGTTTAATAGGAGTGGTGAAAGCAGACACACTTGTCTTGTCCCTGATCTTTAGGCAAAAGCTTTAAATTTTTATCCATTGAGTATGATGTTAACAGTAGGTTTCTTGTCTATGGCCTTTATTATGTCAAGGTGTGATCCCTCTATTCCCACTTTGCTGAGTGTTTTTATAATTAATGGGTGCTAGATTTTATCAAATTCTTTTTCATCATCTATTAGTACGACCATGTGTTTTTTGTTCATTTTGTTTATGTGGTGTATGGAATTAATTGATTTACAAATATTGTACCACCCTTGCATTCCTGGGGTAAGTCCCAGTTGATTATGGTGTATGATCTTTTTGAGGTATTGCTGGATCTGAATTGCTAATATTTTGTTGAGGATTTTAGCATCTATGTTCATTAGAGATATTGACCTCTAATTTTCTTTGTTGTATCTTTATGTGATTTTGGAATTAGGATAATACTGGCCTCATGAAAAGAGTTTGGGAGTCTTTCCTCTTCTTAAATGTTTTTGAATAGTTTTAGAAGGATGGAGCAAGTATTTCTTTGAATGTTTGGTAAAATTTGCCTGGAAGCCATCCAGTCCAGGGCTTTTGTGTGCCAGGAGATTTTTTATTACTGCTTCAAAATTGCTGGTTGTTATTAGTCTATTAAGGCTTTCTGCTTCTTCTTGATTCAGTTTTGGAAGATTGTGTTTCTAGAAATTTGTCAGTTTCATCTAGGTTGTCCAATTTCTTGGCATGTAGTTGTTAATAGTAATTTCTTACAATCCTTTGTATTTCTATGGTATTGGTTGCTAACTTCTCTTTTGTTTCCAATTGTATGTATTTGGGTACTTTCTCTTTTCTTTTGATGAATCTGGTTAAAGATTTGTCAATTTTGTTTTTCTTTTCACAGAACCACCTCCTGGATTTATTGATCCTTGGAGTTGTTTTTTTTAGTCTCTATGTCATTTAATTCTGCTCTGATCTTGATTATTTCCTTCTTTCTACTAGCTCTGGGCTTTGTTTGTCATTGTTTTTCTAGCTCTTTTTGATGTAGAGTTAGACTGTTTATTTGAGATTTTTCTGTCTTCTTTAGATAGGCCTGTATTACTATGAACTTTCTTCAGGACTGCCTTCACTGTGTCACATAGGTTTTGTGTTGTTGTGTCTTCATTTTCATTTGTTTCCAGGTACTTTTTGATTTCTTCCTTGATTGCACTGTTAACCAATTAATTATTTAATAACATGTTATTCAGTCTTCATGTATTTGAATATTTTGAGTTTTTTTCCTTGAAGTTGGTTTCTAGTTTTAAGCCATTATAAACTGAGAAGATGCTTAATATGATTTCAATTTTCTTGAATTTTTTTTAAAGATTTTATTTATTTATTTTTGGGGGGGTGAGAGAGAGAGAGAGAGAGAGAGAGAGAGAGAGAGAGAGAGAAACATCAATGTGCGGTTGCTGGGGGTTATGGCCTGCAACCCAGGAATGTACCCTGGCTGGGAATCAAACCTGGGACACTTTGGTTCCCAGCCCGCGCTCAATCCACTGAGCTACGCAGCCAGGGCTAATTTTCTTGAATTTTTTGAGGCTTGTTTTGTGTCCTACCATGTGGTCTGTCTTTGAAAATGGTCCATATGCATTTGAGAAGAATGTATAGTTTGCTTCTTTGGGGTGAAATTCTCTGTAAATATCAATGAAGTCCATTTGATCTAGAGTGTCATCAATTCCACAATATCCTTATTGATTTTTTGTTTGGATGATCTACCCATTGTTGACTGTGGGGTGTTAAAATCCATTATGATGACTGTGTTGTTGTTGCTCTCCTTCTTGAAGTCCTCCAAGATTTTCCTTATATATTTGGATACTCCTATGTTGGGTACATATATGTTTACAAGGGCTATATCCTCGTGTTGAATAACTCCCTTAAGAAGTATGTTTTGACCTTCTTGTCTTTTGTTATGTCCTTTTTTTTGAAGTCTGTTTTGTCTGATATAATTATTGCTATCCCAGCTTTTTTTTTATGTCTATTTGCTTGGAATATTTTTTTCCCATCCCTTCACTTTCAGCCTAGATCTTTTGTTCTGAGGTGGGTCTCTTGTAGACACCATATTGTGGGTTATGTTTCCTTATCCATTGAGCTATCCATTCAAATGTCTTTTGAATGGGGCATTTAATCCATTCACATTTAAGGTTATTATTGATAGGTATTTATTCATTGCCATTATTCCCTTTGTGCCTGTGTTCCTCTCTCTGCCTGTTTTTCTTCCTCTTCTTTTTTTTAAATTTTTATTTATTTATTTTTAGAGAGGGAAGGGGGGGAGAAAGAGAAAGAGAGAGAAACATCAATGTGCAGTTGCTGGGGGTCATGGCCTGCAACCCAGGCATGTACCCTGACTGGGAATTGAACCTGCGACACTTTGGTTCGCAGCCCACGCTCAATCCACTGAGCTACTGCAGCCAGGGCTTTTCTTCCTCCTCTTAAAGCAGTCCCTGTAGCATCTCTTGCAGTGCTGATTTGATAGAGATGTACCCTTCTAGGATTTTTTTTTTTTGGTCTGGAATCTCCTTATTTAGCCTTCCATTTTACATGAGAGTCTTGCTGTGTAGAGTAATCTTGGTTACAGGTTTTTGCTTTTCATTACTTGGCATATTCCTTGCCATTCCTTTCTGGCTTGTTGTGTTTCTATTGAGAAATCAGCTGCTAGCCTTATCAGAGTGCCCTTGTATGTTACTAGCTGTTTCTCCCTGCTGCCTTTAAGATTCTCTCTTTGTCTTTAAATTTTGCCAGTTTAATTATGGTGTGTCTTGGAGTGGGCCTGTTTGGGTTCATCTTGATTGGGGTCCCCTGTGCTTCCTGAACTTGTGTTACTTTTTCCGTCACCAAGTTAGGGAAATTTGCTGTCATTATTTTTTTGGAACAGGTTTTTTACCCCTTGCTCCTCTTCTTCTCCTTTTAGGATCCCTATGGTGTGAATATGGTTATGTTTCATGTTGCCTTGCATCTTCCTTCAACTATCTTCATTTTTTTAGTCTTTTTTTTCTTTTCGTTCTTTCTGGGTGTTTTTTCTACCTTGTGTTCCACCTTGCTGATTTGATCCTCTGCTTCATCTAGTTTGCTTTTAATTCCTTCTAATGTGTTTTTCATTTCAGATATTGTGTTCTTCACTTCCAACTTGTTTTTATTCATAGTTTCTATGTCTTTTTTTATGCTGATGTTTTTCCCACTCTTACTTGTAGTTCTCACTGAATTCCTTTAGGATCTTTATAACCATTACTTTGTACTCTATGTTTGATAAATTACTTGCCTTAATTTCATTTAGGACTGTTTCTGGGGATTCCTCTATTCCTTTGATTGGGGGTTCTTTCTTTGTATCCTGATTTTAGGTAACTATTTTTGTTTGTTTGTGCATATTAGATTGATTTGCTTCGACTCTCTGTCTTCGTGCGGTGTCCTTCTGTGGTAGGAGACCTGTGGGACTCAGTGGTGCAGTCTCCTTGAACTCCTGAGCTGGATAACCTAGGGATACCATTTATGCAGTTTATGTGGGTTCTCTTGTAATTGGGTGTTAGTAGTTGGCTCATTAATTGGTGGGTTCTTCCTTCTAGTTTGGCTGACTGATGGTCACAAACCCCACCACATCTTGTATGCTGTTGTACAGGAGGTGCCAGAACAAAACAAAACATCCCAAAAAAACAAAACCCACACCAGCAAAATACCTCTTAACCACTACCACCATATCAATGACAAATGAGCTAAAATTAATAAAGATGGAAAGAGAATAATGATATTATATGAAAAGAAAAAAGAATATGAGGTGACTAACGAAAGAAAAATGATTTTGGGAGGGAAGATGGAGGAGAAATAATGAGTCAGGAATGGAAACAAAACAAAGAAAGGGAGAAAATGAAATTTGCAACATAAATAAAATAGGGACGGAATAGGGGAAAATGGAGTAAGAAATGGGAAGGGTACAATATGAGCTTTGAAAAAATAGTGAAAAAATAGGAACCAAGTTGAAGAAAAACAACCACTGTAGCAATATCCATGACAAATGAGGAAAGATTAATAAAGGTGAAAATGAACAAGAATATTATAAGAAAGGGAAAAATGATTGTGATATGTCTAAAGAAAAGAAAAGTAATTTTGAGAGGATAGAGAGGAGAGAAATAATAAGTGTAAAGGTTTGAAACCAGGCAAAGAAAGGGAGAAAATAAAATTTAAAACAAAAATAAGACAGGGCAGGAGGAAGGTGAAATTGAGTAGGACAAGAGAACAGTAAAATATGAGACTAAATTTAAAAAAACAAGTGAACAACTAGCCATAAAGTTGAAGAAATGCAACAACAACCCCAAAATCAATGACAACTGAGCAAATATTAATAAAGGTGGAATGAGTATAAGGATATTATAAGAAAGGGAAAGAGAGTGTGAGATGACTAATGGAAAGAAAGAGGGTTTTGATGGGATGGAAAGAAGAGAAATAGTGAGAGTGAGGAATAAAAACAAGGTGTAGAAAGGGAAAAAATAAGATTTAAAACAAAAATAAGAGAAGGATAAAGACAAAAGGGAGTAAGAGAAAGGAAGAGTAAAAAATGGGATTTGAAATAAAACTAAAATTAAAAATATATAAAATAAAATAAAAATAAAAGATATACTTTGGTTGGTGTACCTTAGTTGATTGAATGTGGGCCAGTGAACCAAAGGGTCACTAGTTTGATTCCCAGTCAGAGCACATGCCTGGGTTGTGGACCAGGTCCCCAGCAGGAGACACGGGAGAAGCAACCACACATTGATGTTTCTTTCTTTATCCTTCTCTTCCCCTCTCTTTAAAAAAATTGAATAAAGTCTTTAAAATATTGTTACATAATTGGAGCAAAATTGAAGAAAAACAAACAGTGTTAAAAAACTATGCAGGAGAAAAATAATGCAAATAATGAAAAAGAAGGAGGTAGAATTTGTCTCATCAGAGTCTAGTGTTTGTTTCCTTACTGTCTTCTCCTTCTGGACCTGTCTCTGGTAATGTCAGCTGGTGTCTAAGTATAGCTTTAGGAAGCCTGTCTGAGGCCACATGCAACCCACAGTCTGTGGCTATGTCCTTCAGGCTTGGCTGGTCCTTGCTGTTCTACCTTGCTGGCTTTCTTTTTAAATTGTTGTTCAAGTACAGTTGTCTACATTTTCCTTTCACCATGCCCCCCTACCCCAGCCATCCCCACCTCCCACCCTTGATCCTACCCCCTTTGACTTTGTCTATGTGTCCTTTATACATATTTCTTGACAACCCTTCCCTCTAACCGCTCCCCCGCAATGTTCCCTCCCACCTTTCCTCTTGTTACTATTAGTTTGCTCTTAATTTTAATATCTCTGGTTATATTTTGCTTGTTTGTTTTGTTGATTAGGCTCCACTTATAGGTGAGATCATACAGTATTTGTCTTTCACTACCTAGCTTATTTCACTTAGCATAATGCTCTCCAGATCCATTCAAGCTCAGCACATAACCCAGGGGTGGTTCATCTAACATCTGACAGCACTACATGTACAACTTTCACCTGTCTCTAGAGGGAGCTTCTGGTGAGGTAGGTCTACGTGATTCCTGGTTCTCTCCTGGGAGGTGCTGTTCTGTCTTCAGGAAAGATGGTGGGTGTGCTCCCTAGCCCCTGTACCACATGTCTTGGTCTGTCCCAGATTATTTCCAGTAATATGTAGTTTCTGATGAATTAGCTGTCTGTTTCATGTGAAGGGCCAATATGTGTAAAAGGGTCAGCTCTTTCCTGCTTGGCGCTGATAGCAGCTCTGTTTGAGAGCTGAGGCTGGGTGGGGCCCTGAATACCTCATGCTGTGCCAATTTCTAATTTCTCTGCTCTGCTGTTTTCAGTGGAATAGGGCCTGAGAAGGAGCCAGTGTAGCATCTGATAAAATTTCATAAAGGGCTCCTTTGGAGTTTCTCTTTCTTTCCCCTATGGATATGCACCTGGCAGGGGGTTCTTGAGCTGGCCTTACTGTTCTGTGAAGTTTGCAATCCTGCAGGTGGGGCTTGGGCATGCCTTCCCCTTCCCAGTGCTTTGTACTCTGTTGTGTGAGTGGCCCTGCCTGGCTGCAAAGAATCTCAGGTGCTCAGCTCTTGCCTGTCCAGCTCCTAGCTCACTACTCTCACAGGAAATTCAGACCTAAACCCTTTGTTGTACTTACAGACCCTGCTCACCAGCTGTGCTGGGTGGTGTCCCACAATCCCTTCACAGTGCAACTTTCTACTTTTCCTGGCCTGCTGGACTCAATGGGCGTTAACTATACTTTCAATCTGGTCTCTTTGCTAGCAGGGCAGATGTGTGAGGTATGTGGGGTCCTTTCCAGCCATGCCTCAGCTCCACTCTTAAAAAAAGTTCTTATGTGGCACCCATACTGCAGAATGAAGCCACTTCCTGGCTCTTCAAGCACTCTACCTCCCCCAAAGTCAAAAACGTCTCTCTTGGTCAAAGATGGCTTCAGTCAGCATACCTCCAAAAGTTTTAGGAGATAGAATTTCTCTCTTGAACTCTCCCTGTTGGCACTGCAGCCAAGGGCATGCTGCTCAATGTGTGTGTGCCGACTGAGTCCCCAGACTCCATATATTCTGCCCAAACTCTCCTGGTCAGGGTTGGGAGTTGTTCAGGGTCAGAACCCTGCTCTGGGAGAGGTGGGAGCTACTAAACTGTATTTTCTATCTGTTCTTTCATCTGCTGCAGATGGCTTGGGCAAGGTATTTCCCCTTCAACTTACAAAATCTCCCCCAAACAGTGCAAAATTCCTATCAGCTAAGATTCCATTCAGGTCACTTGTCAGAAGATCAGCTAAAAATATGCTCTGTATGCATGAGCAAGTGGGCTCAGCTTCCCCCTTCTTGGCTGCCATCATCTTGTGTCTCTAATGATGCACTATTTCTTTTTCATGATGGTGGTGGTGGTGATGATGATGATGACAACTTGCTATTTGTAAGTAGTACATTTTTGAAGATTTTTCTCTCATAAAATATTTTTATTGACTGCTAATCATTTCACTCATTATGGTTATGTATTTTTTGTCTTTAAGCAGTAGATATACTTTTGTTTTTAAGTTGAGATAGTAATTATATGAAACTATTCCCATTTTAAACATGCATCTCATAGTTGAGTTATTATTTGAGACTTTTCTTACATTTATTAAAGCATCACTTTTCTTAGCCAGTTTTTGATAGATAAATATTAAATACAATGTCTATGCTTTGTTGAAAACCACAAATAATAATGTTTTTAAAGAACTATCTGCAGCCTGTGCAGACAGTTTGGTCTACTTCTATATAATGCCAGTTTACTCCCAAGGTGCTTCCTTCAACTAGAACTCCTCCACATATTTGAATTTACACTGGAGCTATTTAATTGTATGGTTCCTGGTAAAAACTGATGTAAGGAACTCTCTATGGATTAACATTTTTAGAGTGTTCTTAGGGCATCAGATGAGCTAGTTCTTTGTCTTCTAGTTTTCCAGGTGCTGTAGATAAGTAAGTTTCTTTAAACGCTTGCCCTTTCCCCCTGTTTGGAATAAAATAAACATAGTCTTTCCCTATTTTATGAAGGTAATTTATTTCCAAAAAACCCTTCATATGATGATTTTCTCATAAACCAAAATAGCAGGTCTAATTTCTTTCAATGGGAAATATGTTTATACATCCCTAAGCCCCACTCTGACAACTATTGGCACTAAAACATTATCAACTCCTATTAAAACAAACGGAGTTACTTCAATGTTTAACAGTTATTTTAACACAATTTAACGTGGCTTTTCCCCCTTAGTTAATTATTCTATAATATGACCATTTAACTGTTCTTGTTAAACTATTGTGCAGCTATTATATGCTGTGCATTTCTAAGCCTATGCTAACAAACAAAACATATATAAGATACTTCATGTTTATGATATTTAACTACTAATGCAAAAAAGAATGCTGAAGAAGAAAGAAATCAATGAAAACAATGCATTTTAGTGGGAGTGATGCATGAGATTATTACTGCTATAAACTTGCGAGCCACACGTACACAGAGGGGAGAATTTAATGTAGCACAAACCAACTGTAGAACTAATTAATTCAACGAGCATTTATTGAGTAGTTACTATGTAGCATTGTTCTCACAATCATAATAAATGGACTCTTCTGCTAGAAGCTTAAAATCTAGTTGAATAGAAGTTCTTTTATTATTTTGCCAGCTTGCCAATATTGTTACATGTTCAAATTGCTTACCACCCTCCTCCCTCCTTCTCTAGTTTTAAGAATTTCGGACCTTCACAACTTTGGTTTTGCTCCTAAATATATTTTCACTAATTCAGTCAGGGTTTTTGTGAATGATTATTTATTCTGAAAGTAAAGCAGTTTTAGATAGTATTTAACTTAATCAGGGTATACTTGTATAGAAGTCTCCAAGTTGCTGTTTTACATATTCCAACAAAGGTATTTGGCCCTTACAAGGCCACTAAACTAAGAAGTAACTACTTCCAATGTTTTATTATGGTAGTCGATGCATAAGCCCTGTTATGTAACTTGCTTTCCTCCTTGTCTGTATGGATCAAGTGGCATGCTGCAGCAATGGACACCTCCTTTTGTAACCCCATCCCATCTTCCCTCCCCTGCTCAAGGACATCACTTCAGCAATTCTCCCTTCTCTCTCCTGAGTCTTTATTTTTTCCCACTTTATTGGATCTTCCCTGCCAACATTAAAAATATGATGCCATTTCTCCCTACTAAACCACACACATACTCAGTCCAGCTCCTGTACCAGTTTTCTCCCTCTTACAACTGAACTGCTGGAAAGTGGTGTCTATCTGCACTGACTTCAATTTTTCTCTTTCCCTTGTTTTTCAAATACACTCTACAGTCAGGCTTTTGCCCCCAACACTATACTAAAACTGCTCCTGTCAAATCCGATACTGCCTCCATGCTGCTAAATCCAATGGCAAATCTTTGTCTTCATCTTGTGCTGTCAGCAGCACCTGACATAGTTCTCTCTAACTCCTTGAAACACATTTTTAGCTTGTTTTTCAGGGCAACATATTCCCCTTTTTAATTTTTTGTCCAGCTTACTGACCCTTATTTCCAAGTCTATTTCCTCCCTTTTCCTATTTCTAGGGGCTTAATACTGCAGTGTCCTAGGTTTTGTACTTCTTCTCTTTGCTACCTACATTGGTGGTGACTTCATCCAGCTTCATGGCCTTAACTACCATCTGTTGATGCTGGTAATTTTGCAATTTATGCCTCCAGCTGGGATCTCTCCCTTCAACTCCAAACTCCTACATTCTGTTAACTATTTCACATCTACACTTGGATGTCTAACGAGTATCTCAGATTAACATGTTCACATTTGAGCTCCAGATCTTTAAACTGCCCTGTTGCTCTTTCTATAGTCTTCCCCATCTCAGTACAGGGAAATCTCATCTTTTAAAAGTTGTTTAGAGATAACAGTATTGTGATTACTAGGGGGTAGGAGGGCGGGGGGAGTTAGAGGAGGGTAGAGGGAGGGTAAATAACGATGCAAAGGGACTTGGAGTGGTGAACACACAGCACAATATCCAGATGATATGGTATAGAATTGTACTCCTGAAACCTATATAATTTTATTAACAAATGCCACCCAAATAAATTCAATCAAATAATGAAAGAAAGAGAAAAAAGTTTGTTTAGGTAAAAACCTTGAACTTACAGTCTTTTTTTCTCATGTTATACATTAAAACCATGAGCACATTCTTTTGATTCCACCTTATCTACACATATCTGGAATTTGATCATTTATCCCCTTTAGCTACTACTCCCCTTTCAACCACCATGGTCTCTTGACTAAATGGAATTCAGCATAAATGAAATGTGAAAGTTAAAGTGTTTATGAGAACACAAGATATTTGAATTTATTAAGTTCTTGGGAAGGATGGTGGATTTATCTGTTGATATTGCTCTTCTGCTCAAACATTCCAATGGCTTCCCATTAGTAATAGAATAGAATCCAGCAGTCTTCCTTTAGCCTGAAAGACCCTTGAGGATCTGGCCTCTTGTTGCTACTCTAACCTTATCTCTTCCTTCCTTCCTACTCTCTCTCTGTATTTCAGCTGCAGTGCCTGCCTTGCTCTTTCTCCAACATACCAAGCATGTTCCCCCCTCAGACGTTTGCACCTATTCTTCCCTTAGTTCAAAATGCTTTTCCTTCAGATATTTCATGGCTGAAATATCATCTTTTCAGAAAGGTCTTCTTTGACACCCTTACTATTCATTCATTCATTCATTTATTATTCTTGTTTTTTCTATTACAGTTGTCCCAATTTTTCTCCCTTTGCCTTCCTCTGTCCCGATGACCTTCCACTCCCACAGGCAATCCCTATACGGTTGTCCATGTTTGTGGGATATTTATATGTGTTCTTTGACTTTTCCTTCCCCTTCTTTCCACCATTCCTCACCATCCTCCTCCCCCTGTCAGTTGTCAGTCTGTTCCATGTTTCCATGTCTCTGGTTCTATTTTGCTCATTAGTTTATTTTGTTTGTTAGATTCCTCTTATAAGTGAGATCATATGGTATTTGTTTTTCACTGACTGGCTTATTTCTCTTAGTGTGATAGTCTCCAGTTCCATCCATGCTGCCGTGAATGGTAGGAGTTCCTTCTTTCTTTCTGCTGTGTAGTATTCCATTGTATAAATATACCACAGATTTTTAATCTGTTCATCTACTGACACCCCTACTTAAATTACAGGCTTGCTGATTACTTCTCTTCTCTCTTCCCCAATAATACTTTTCTCCATAGAACCTCTTATTATTTTTTATTATCTCTCCTGGCATGCATTTTATTTACTGTTACTCTTTCTATTATCTGTCTCCACTCCCCATCCCCACCTGCCAAATGGAAACCTCTGTGAGAGCAAACATTTTAATCTGTTTATTTACTGCTCTATTCTCTCTCTCTAGAACTGGGCTTCAGCCAAGGTAGGCATTCCGTAAATTGCTGTTGAATGAATAAATAACCCCCAACTCAACCATCTTTACCACATCAGAGAGGGAGAGAAGGCAAAGCTTTGGCTGCTTTGTGAGTCAAATAAAATATGATTTTTAAAAACAGAATAGACAAAGAACTAATGGTGATGTACCTTATTGACCTTGGACAGACAACCAGATCTTTCTCCTGCAAAAATGGGTTAATTTGGGAATGACAAACAATTGACATTCAGTCTGATGTCAAATGAAAGGAATGTTCTTTTATTAACTCTGGGAGGAGCTGTTGTAATTAAAAAGTGCATTGGAGGAAACTGGAAATTTGAAGTAAACTGACCTTTCATTGGCTGAGTTATGGCAGTCTTCTAGTGGGTGGCTGTCACTGGGCAAGGAGGAATCTTTTCTTCCTTCTTCTGAGGTAGTTTAGTATCACTTCCTGTTAAAGATACAAGGTACTTCTCTTTTTGTTGGGGTCAACAGTTTTTATTGAGTGACAGGTGCATGAGAAAAGGCTATTCCATAGCCTCCTGACTCTGTTTTAAATGAGGTTTTTGTTTATTAATTTTTACAACCATAAAAACTGCTATGGAATTTTGTTTTGGTAAATATAAGTGGAAGAGGTGAAAAATGAATAGCTATAGTTGTAGCCACTTTCTCATTATGGATCTATGTAAATATATTTGTTGGTGAAAATGGATGAATTGATACTTAGAAGAAGTATCAATTATGGAGCTTTTGGTTTATCAACATGGACATTTTAGACTAAGGCTATTAAGAAACTATATTTTCACCTGAAATGGTTTTGCAATCTGAAATTAAAGTATGTAGTTGTCTATTGGCTCTTTTCCCTCTTGTTCTTTGAAATGGAACACCATTTAATCATGGATTTGACAACATTGTTGAATATGTGCTTTATACTAGATGTTCCCCTGTCGAGTACAAGAGAATCCGCAGTTAACAAAAGAGACAACCATCTCGGTCTTCACTGGGTTTACATTTTAGTAGGCAAGAGAGGTAACCAATAAAATAAATACATATGTTAGAAAGCTATAACTACCCTAAGGAAAATAAAGCAAGAAGAGAGTATCAGAAATGTTGCTGGGGTTGCAGTTTTAAACAGGGACTACCTTGCTGAAATGGTGACACAATTCAAAATTTATGAGTGAGGGCTCCCTAAAGAACAGGGTGTCTGACTTATTGAAGAAATAGCAAGGAGACCAGTGTGCCAGGAGCAGAGCGAGTGAGACTCAAGTCCACAAGAGAATAGTCCCAGCTGGTGAAGGATCTTGTAGGTTGGCTATTGAAAAACATACACTTTTATTTTGGGCAGAGCCATTACTTTGTTCTACTTGGGCTGTCCTAACAAAAATCCCCCAAATACTGGGTGGCTTTAAACAGAAGAAATTTATTTTCTTACAGTTCTGCAGGCTGGAAGTCCCAGGTCTGACTTCCAGGGTGGTTGGGTGCTGGCGAGAGCTCTCTTCCTGGTTTGCAGATGGGCGTCTTCTTGCTGTATTTTCACATGGAGCAGAGACAAAGCAAGCTGTCTGGTGGTTCTTCTTCCAAGGTCCCACCCTCCTGATCTCATAAACCTAATCCTGAATCTCCCAGAGATCCTCTTTCTGAATACCATCTCACTGGGAGTTTTGGGAGGATACAATTCACGTAATTGTAGGCACCATCTGGCCTGATGTACATTTTTAAGGGATCACGTTAGTGATCCTCATGTACTATTGCGAGCAGGGAGGTCAGGGCCAAAGCAGAAAGAAGTTACTGCAAGAATCTGAGAAATAATGCTGTACTGAGCTAGCGTGGTAGCAGTGAAGGTGGTGAGAAGGGGGCAGATTCGAATATATTTTGGAAGGAGAATTAATAGGGGTTATTACATTACAGTAGGACTTCAAATGAAAGTTTGATGTCAGCTCTCAACTACAGTTCAGAAAATTGTGACAAGTTTGAAAAATGGCGAGCTTTCTTTACAGCACCCCGCCCCAAACACAAACACTGTGGCTTACTTTTCTGTGTAGCTGCAATGAGGGGGAGAAATCTTTTTCTGCCCCCTTCTCTTTTTCTTAGTTATTTGAAATTAACATAGAAAAATAAATAATTTGCATTTTCCAGACAGAGCAGCTATATTTAGAACAAAATAATGGTTGTATTTATCCTCTTCTGGGAGTGAGTTGCTTCCTTCACTGTCCATTGGTCAGTCTGGAGTTGTTTATAGACACATAGTAATCCAAAACCCTAGAGAAAGGGAGGACCAGTTCATTAACATCCAGGCTGGGATTGCTGCTGACAGAAGCACTGCCCATGAGGCAATCTGAAAAGAAAGGCGACCATTCCCATAAACCTTACAGCTGAAATAGCTGATATTGAGATCAGAAGGTTTTTCAAAATAGCTTCATTTCAAGAAACTGAAACCAAGGGATAGTTATGTAAATTAAGGTTAAACATCTAAAAGTCAATTAAAGCAAAAGGCTCTATCAGAGAGAAATAGTTGCAGTGCAATTTTTTTCCTTTTCTTTGTTCTAGTGTGACTGTATTCTTTACCCATGTCAGAACTTTTTAGATGTTTCCATTGTAAAGATATGCAGTGATTACTTACTCATTAATTATCATGTCTAAGGTTTACGAACTTTAAGTGATTAGAGCATGATCAGGGCATCTCAACTTTTAGCACTGAAGTCTTTTTATTGCTAATTGAAGTAAGGTTCTTACATGGGATTGAGAGAAAAACACTTCACCAACCCACGCATGTGAGTTTGTAGTGTGGCAAGGTTTATATGAGTGGAAATATGCCCTTGGGTTTCCAGTGTCCTATCTCTGTCCATTCCACCATGGGAAAAGTCCAACTATGTCATCATCAAGGCCAAAAGAAAGGCCTGTGTCCAGAGTTCGTGTGCCATGCTAAAGCCCAGTCCAGCCCCACTAGCTTAGCCTGTGTTGTAGCTTAGCCTGTGTTGCTGGCTGGAATATGTTGCTGTGCTATGGTATCCAGGCTTCTCCCTGGAGCCCGGGCCACATGGTTATGGAGAGAGAAGGCACAAGTACATTAGGTGAACACAGGTTCCAGGGTGGGGGTGTGGAGCGGAGAAAGAGAGAGAGAGAGAGAGAGAGAGAGATCCTTTGTTAAGCTAGTATGGGTCTGGGACAGAGTAGGAGCTTTTGCAAAATAACCAATCAACTTCCCAAGCATTTGTGCAGGCTTCTGATTGATCCGCTCCCTATTCTTTTCCCAGGTTAGATGGACTGGACTCTATGGTCAAGCATCTCCCCCTGTGCCAATTTGACTTCTGCTGAGCATGTGCTTACCTCCCCCTGCTCCTCACAACAATCCCATGCTGGAGGGGGAAAGGGAGGGGTGCTAATTTCCTTAGTGGGGAAATGGTTCAATCCCCCCAGGGAGTGTGAAGCTATAGCTTCCTGGCTAAGCAAACAGGCTTATGCTCCCTGGTTAATTATGCTCAACTGTGTCTAATTCCCTTTATCCCTTTCTTATTAATAACTAGTTAACTACCTAAGATAATATTTTGATCTTTCAGCAAATGAAGGGTAATAAAAATCCATGCTGTAAACCATGGACTATCTACTTATTTTGTAATGTAAGGAGACATGCTTTGTAACCTAAGTGAGGGGTACTTAGAATATAGGTGATGGGTCTTAGCAAACCATATAAAATTCACCTGGGATGGCTGTTGAGCGATTATTACAAGAAATAAGAACCTTAGAAAAAAAGATTTCTTGCTAATGTAAAACTGGTATAATTATTTTGAGAATGAATGATTTTTTTAAGTAAAATTAGCTATTTTAAAGTTTTAAAATTACGACATTATTAACCATGGCACTGGGGGAATCTAGAATTGAGATGGAAACTTTTTGGGAGATTTTAAATGGAAAATGTCACTGCTAGCCCATCTTTTAGTTTAAAATCTTTCATTGCTGCCTGAGAATTTTGATGCCGCTGCTTGTGGACTTTGACATGTAAAACAGAGTGAAGTGTAAAACAAATCTTAGGCTGCGAGGGAGGTTGCAATACACTAGCAGAGCACATCCAATGTGGTAGCTGTAAATGAAGGCTTTAGGTCATTTCTGAAGCCTTTTAAAGGGTAATTTTGAAAGAGAGGCTGAGTCCCAAATGCCATTTTTCAGTTGGTGGAATTTTAATGGTTTATAATTTAGATTTATTTTTATTGGCTTTAGTTTTTTCTTATGGGCTTTATCTTCACATGGGAAATAATTCATGAAAGGCCTAGAATCTGTCTTCAATAGTATAGAATAGGATGTTTTTTAGCTTTTGAATTGTTTAGCAATTCTTTTTATTTATGGACTAAAAAATTTACTAAGCTGTAAAGTAATTGGTAGGTTGATAATGTTTAGGACCATTTAGCCTCTTAAGTGTATTAAGATATCTCCTGTCAATTTTTCATAATGTTAATAAAGCAGGCTAGTAAATGATATAAAATTTGATAAGCCAAATTTTTCTGGTGGACCAAATCAGCACTCCATGTCTACAGCAGAAATTTGGGTATACTCAAAAATCATAATTTCTTTTACCTATTGCTAGGGCTAAATTAAATCACACCCAAATTCATATATTGGAACTCTAACCCTCAATGTGATTGTACTTGGACATAGAATGTAATTAAGAGGTAGTTAGGAGGTAACTGAGGTTAAATGAGGTGATAAGGATAGGATCTTAATCTGGTAGGACTGGTGGTTTTATAAGAAGAGGAAGAAAGATCTTTCTCTCTTTCCCTATCTATCTTCCATGTGAGGATTCAGAAGGCAAATGTCTACAAGGCAGGAGGGGAGCTCTCAGCAGAACCTAACCGTGCTGGCAAACTGATCTTGGATGTTTAGCCTCCAGAACTGTGAGAAAATAAATTGCTGTGGTTTAAGCCACTCAGTCTACTATATTTTGTTATTGCAGCTTGAGCTGACTCATACCCTGTGTATGGACTTCCGTCAACTTTCAGCACTGTTCCCTTAGTTTTGCAGTGGGGCCATAGCAACCACTTGAGTGATTCAGACTTCCCCATTACAATTCTATTTTGCCCAAGTTACCTGAATCATTTAAGAAGAAACTGCTGATTTACCTTCTTAAATATGTTTCTTTGACTCACTCTTCTCTGTCATCTGTAGTGAATGAAATGTGTGATTAGAAAGAGTTTTAATCATGTAAAAAGTTCTCCATAACAATGTCATGGTGACAGGGAAACTGTCTCTAAAGGGTCAGATCAAAAATAGCTTCAGCTTTGTGAAACATACCATCTTGGTTGCAACCTTTCAACTCTGCCATTATAGCTATAAAGCAGCCACAGACAACATAAAAATGAATAAATGTGGCTGTGTTCCAATAAAATTTTATTTACAAAAACAGATGGCTAGCCAGATGTGGCTCATAGTTTGTTGAATCCTACATTACTTGATAACCTCTTTGGTTCAGCAGTATAAAAATTCAGATCCCTCAAACCAAGCAATGCTTATTAGGGATTTATTTTTTATGCAAGCTTAAGAATCAAATTGAATTGGTACATTCAACTTATGCAATTGTTCTTCTTAAGGGCATCTGTTTGCTTATAAGTATAAATATAATATAAAAATTAATGGAATTTGCATATGTATTAATAAAGGTTACTATATTGTTTATATAGTATATATCAATTTATTAAAATATATATTGTATATTTGTATACAAGTATATTTATTTATACAAACTAATTATATATTAACATTTTGTATATTACATCTTCATATCTTATAAGGGGGGATCCTGAAAAACCTGGAATTATCTTCTAGAGGGTGGGCCCTTTATAGTACAGTCTTCCCCCACTAGGTGAATGTTCTTAGAACCCATCTGTATCAGTGTACCAGCTGGCATGGTTGTGAGAGGTTGCATTCAGCTTCAATGAATTTTTTTGAAGAGTCTCTCAATGTGTTTGCCCATTTCATGATGGGTGATTTATGAGTGCATGTGCCCATACCATTATAAGTGTTCAGCAGTTTTTTACCAAAAACAGCATGGCCCCCAAACCCCACCCTCCCTATTCACCTGATCTTGCCCTGGGAGACTTTTAAAAAAAATTTCTCTGGATGAAAGAAGTCCTCAGAGGGAAATGTTTTGCAGATGTGAAAGAGGTGAAACAAAAAATGGCAGAAGCACTAAATGACATCAAAATTGATGAGTTCAAAAACTGTTTTGAGCAGTGGAAAAAAGTCTTGATAGGTATATTGCATCAAGTGGAGAGTACTTTGAAGGTGACTAAAGCTTAAACATGTAAGAATAAATACACATTTTTTCATAAGTAAATTCCATTTGGGGGGTCTCCCATCATATATTACATATTCAAACTATTATATTTAATAACCTTATGTAATTTATTTCCTATTCACCAAAAATGAATAATGTCTGTAAACTGACTTTTTTGTCAGGGTTACAGTGGTCATTGTTCTTTGCAACCTCTAATAATGTTTCAAACTAAAAAGGGAGATAGAAGAGAATATGGCTGTGATTAAGCAGGGAAAGTATTTGCTGAAGATTTGGGGAGAAAGAAGATGTGAGATAGTGAGACACTTGTTGGGAGAGCGGGAGAACAAAATGATAACAGAAATGTAATGTGATCGCATCATAGCATAGGAGCTCCCTTCACGGCATGGGCATACATTGAAAGGAAGAAAATTAAAAAATCTTTAAAAATTAAAAAATATATAAAATTGAATCCCTACAAAACCATGAAAAAAAAAGCTAATGAAAATGTCCTGGAAATAGATAGTGATAGGAATTGGACATCTTTGTGATATATTAAAAATCACTAAGTAGTACATTTGAAAAGGTGCATTTTATACTATATGAGCTTTATCTCAATATAAAGTAAAAAGAAAAAAATGATCTATCTTAGGTTTGTATCATACTATCTTATGATCTGGAAGCCCCTGAGAGGACTAAGTGGGGGCTGGTTGAAAATCCTTTGTGAAAAAAGTGTGTAGCTGCTTGATTTTTTTTTTAAGAAGATATGTTAAAAACCCAAGGATCAACCTCGTGGAGCAATGAGCTTGCATTGTGACACCCTAACTCCAAGCAAAAATATTCCAAATAGTGTTGGATGAGGGAATCTACAACTCTTTCCCAACACTGTAATAAAGAGCTCAATGGCACATCTTAAAAAAATAAATAAAATGAATACAATGGTGAAGTCAATAATGCAGGCAGAGGACAGACATGGAGTAGGGTGCAGACCTTACCAGGAGTGGAGGAGAGAGTGTGAAAGAATGAAAGCAACAGCAAGGGGCTGGTTAAATGATCACAGTGCTGCATCATGCCTCTTAACCTGGGTGGAATGGGATCTATGATATGAGAGGAGGAGTGGTCATGAAAATGTGTAGAATTGATGGGTTGGGGATCCCAGGGAAGAGGAGGGTGAAGTGTGTTGGAGCAGAAAAAGTATACGGACAAGATTGTGAATATAGGATGCTGCCATCAAGGAGTGGAATGCTTGAAATGAAGACATGTCCTGGTGGTGCAGTTTCTGGGGCATGATCATGGACTGGATGAGGACAGTGGAAAATATTGCTAGAGCTCAGGAGGTCAAGACCTGTCAAGAGTTTTGAGGGATTATCAGTGTGGACATCTAAATTACCAAGGAGGATGACCATAGTGTTAGAAAGGAAATTAATGTTTTGTGATCATCCTTGAGACGTCATTTAATGAAATGCAATGCCTAAAAGGCTACAGCAGATGAATTTGGCTAAGATGAGGAAATTTAATTCATTTGCAGCTATTCAGCCAGCTAGGATGTTTAGGAAGCTGGTAGAAATGCTACTTAATCTATAGGTAGCTTTAAACAACAAGGAAGACACTTTCAAGCTTGTATGTTGTGGCGTGTAAAAGAAAAGTCACTCACACTTGAGAGAGCCACAGGCAAATAATTGTCTTTCAAGATACAGCCAAGTTTTAGTTAGAGCTAAAAAGTAAACCAAACATTCAGAGGCAAAGTTAAGGACATGGGAAGAATTTGCTAATAACACACAGAGAGTTCCAAAAGGTAGAACGGAAGAGTTTGGGACAGGTGTGAGTTTGAATTAGATTAGGGAACATACACATGTAAATGTGGCAAAGACTCAAGATGAGAGATGCGTAGGGTGCTTGGCATTTTGGTGGTATGGAGTTGGATAGGCCTGACTGTCTATTAAGGAAGGCCAAAAATTAAATCTAATTTTCTTTGTTTACAGTTTTTTCTTAAGCAGTTTGTTATGCTTAAGAAAAGTAAGAGTTGTATTGGGGGATGAGAGGTGTGAAAGTCATGATGCTGATACACACTGTCCTGTGAATTTCCTGTAAATCTTGTTGACAGTGGTACCTACAGAATCTACCCGTTACCTGGGCTATTAGTCAGGTTTCTCAGTGTTTAGAATTTGAGAGCTCAGAAGGTGTTTATTGAATCCTAGTGACCATGAGCAAAGTTAAATCAAGGTCAGCCTGAAAATAGTTCATACGGATGTCTCCAAGTGTATGCAGTTACTTATCTAAACTGGTATTTCTTAAACTTTTGCCATTACTGTGCACAAAGGGTAATTTACATGTGAGCATGTTCACGTGAGGTGTGTGAATTACTAATTTAATGCCAACCCATTCATTCTCTCCCAGTAAAGCACTGCAGAAAACAAATACATGGGAATTCTGTAGATATATAAACTCTGATTCCACTATATTTTATGAAGAGAAAAGGACTTATTAATAGTAAGCTTTAATACTTTCCTGAAATTTGTAGTGACATCTTTGTGGTACTTGTGACACACTTCACATCTGAGCTCAACATTCTAAGATTTACTCTCTAAGCTCAGGACAAAATAATATGTCAACTATAACACAGCATTATATCGATCAAAATAAATCAACCTCCATCCCAGAGTGAGGATCAGTGTATTTTCTTTTTTTGTGATCATTTACTTGTGGTTTTTTTTCATTGTGTGTCATCAGTGACTGATATGTTTGACAACAGATACACGAAATTTGACACTCTTGGAACAGATCCTCAATTTTACTATTTGCTGGATGTAAAAATGTGACAGATTTTGAAACATGTTTGTGTTCCCTGAGATTGATTATTTGCTTATGCACTCCTCTTTCCTACCCCACTGCACCCTCAGGAAAAGCTGCATCACAATGTGAGGACCACCTTCCTGTGGTCCAAGTTCTGAACCATGGGCTGCAAGACCTAAGAACGAGGCTTGGTGAACTCAGTACTTTGAGAAGAAGCATTGTATCAATAAAAATGGTATCTTTTATTGTTAGATATACAGATCTGAGATTTAAGTCCACTTGCCTAATTCAATAGTTTTTTTTATTGTCTATGTGCCATCCATGGTCGTATCTTGAACATCGCCATTTCCAATACCTTGGAGATGTCTTCATTTCAAGCATTCCACTCCTTGATGGCAGCATCCGATACTCACAGACTCACTCTTTCACTTCTGCTCCAACAGTTCACTCTGCTTCTCCTGGGATCCTCAATCCATTAATTCTTTACATTTTCAGGGCCATTTTTCCTCACATATCCTAGATCCCATTGCCCAATCAGAAACTTCAAATTATTATTCCCTTGATCTGAAATACTTTCCACTCTCCAGTATTTCAGGAATATGTTCAAATGCTGCCTCCTATCAGAGATAGACATTTCCCTGATGATCTTTTTAAAAGTAACTACCCATTGGACCCCATAGCATTGTTCTTTGTTTTTTTTTCTGTAGTGCTTATATGCCATTGTATTACATATTTTGTGATTTATATAACAGTGTCTACTTATTCAATTGGAAGTTTCATGAGGGCAAAAATTTCATCTTGTTAACCACGTGTGGTTTTTCAGTGCCTGACATATAATAGACACTTAATAAATAGGTATTGAATAAGTGAATGATTGAAAATCAATAGTTAGCTTTTTTTCTTTTCTGTAAATTGGACTTTTCAATTGTCTTAATTCATCAGAACCCAATTTTTACAAATTAAATCTTATTTTTAGCTCCAATGTAGACAAAAAATGCAAGTAGAACTTCTCTTGTTAATGGTGGTGGGGGATCGGTAGGGTATCCCTCACCCTAGCCTTTCTTCAGGGGGTGCGAATTGAAGTATGGCATACTTAATAGTGATGGAAACATTTTCACTATTTGAGCTTGAAGGGTTTCCAAATTAATAGAAAATTTCAACTCCAAGTTTTACCTGAAGGCCAGTGTTGGAAAAGTCTCCACACAGTGACCTAGAATCCCCTAAGATTAGATCACAAAATTCATTTTTCAGGAGAAGAATATCTAATTTTTACTAAAAGAATATAAATAATTTTAGCCAGCAAGTGGGTCAATTTCCAGTTGCTGGAATGATCTGATGCAAAACTGGATAATTTTTGTTTATTTAGTAATAATTATAAATCACTTCTGTGCTGCTTAAAAATGTATAGAAAATAGGGTGATTTATTTATTCCCTTATTCACATAAGAACATAAATGTCAATGTTGTGAGCTACATTTTTCACCAAAAACAGTTTCTTAATCATGGAAAATATTATAGCTCTTGGCAAAAGCTAAAATTTGCATGCAGAAAGTTCAAATTAAACCCAGTTTATAATTGATGAGACATATAAGCTGCAAAAATGTTTTCCTTTCACTGGATTTTACATGACTCCTGCATAAATTTAATTAAAAATGTTCTTTTCTTCTTATTCTTTATTAAAATGTAGTTATTCTTATGACTTTAAATACAAACTACTTTTTTTTTCTACAAGGAGTAAACTTTCAATGATAAGTGACTGACAGGTTTCTAGGGTCTTTATTGCTTTTGAATCTCCACTGTGTGTGGCCTGTTTTAAAATGTAGACAAACAGGCCATCGAGAGAGAAGGTGGAGTGCAGTGATGGCAGTTTTGATTTCCCACTCTGCCACTCACTCACTGTTTAATCTCGGGCAAAAGTCTCTCTGGACCTCAATTTCTTAATCTAATAAATGGGAATCTTATTATTGTTATTTTCATTATTGTCTAGGATATTGATAGATGAGTATCAAGCCTTTTAACTCAGAAAGTGACTTATTTGGTGAATATAGATTAGGTAGCTGTAGAAGTAGGTATCTAATTAAATTCTTCTGTTCAATTAGGCAGGTGTGTCTTCTTGTGTATTAGTAAAAGTTTAGACTGCAAATTCATTTCACTGAAGCAGAAAATATTTTGCAAAGTGATCAAGCTTATTGGTATAATAGTCATTTTCTGGCTTCTGAGAGTTTTTTCCATGGTGATGTAAAAAAGTAGGCATTACTGTTAACTACTATTGGTATGAAGAATTCTTTTGTTCAAAGGAGAGTTACATTTTAGACTGTATCTTATTTAATATGGAGGTGTAAGCAAAATCAGATTTTACATACTGACAAAAACTCTCAATATCAATGTGTTTGTTATGCATGTTGGAAGCTGGGTGCCTGGGTCAGCACGAATCCCCAACCTCGGGAGAGTGAGGACTTTGTAGAGATACCAGCAAAGACACCTTTCAAGACAGTATCGTACAAGTTGTATATGTATAAATATTTATAACTTAAATAAATCACACCCCTAGCTTATAGGGACAACTTAGGCCATATTAGGACAAATTATAGATTACACATATTTTGTTAAATCACATATTTGATTTTGCTGTTTATTATATACTATTTAGATTTGAGGAAAAAATGGTCTTAATTATGGAGACTGTGATTACTGAAATGTAATTCAGAGTTATGTTTTTTCGTATCTTCTTACCTAGAGCACTTCTTTGCTTGAAGAAAGTAATTTCAATTAGAAAAGGATAACATTAATGGGCTAAAATAATTTCTCTCTTGAATTGTTACATTTTATGTGAAGTTAAGATAATCTGCAGAGACTATTTAAGGAATTTTTTTAACATAAAATATTTTCAGGGTCCTATTCATCTGTGTTCTCCTTTACTAAAAATGTGCACAGCACGGCTGTTCAGCTTCGCCTCATTTACTAGCGACATGTGCAGGGGCAGGGAAGTGGGTTTCCAGTTGTTCAGTGCAAAAGACTTGCAGGTTACGATTACAACAGCTTTACTGATATTACAAAAATAAACTCTGTGTTTGGTGTGCTCACAGCTGTAAACCTCCTTTGTCAACCCCAGTATATTAGGGGAAAAAAGTAACAATCAGAGAATAAGGTTTAGCTTCTTTTATTTATATTTTTAAATGATATTTTAAAGTGATTTTGGGCTTTCAGGAGGCTTTTGTCATTTTTTAAGAAAGACTTTCACGGCAGTTACCATTGTTCCAATGTCTCATTAGGAAGTTAGTACATACCTATTGCTACCAACAGTGACAATGATGGCAGACACTCACTGAGGTTTTACTAAGACATTTACTAAGCATTTTGCATCCATTATCTCACTGAATTCTGATATTCTTATATGGTGTTACTATTGTCTTCATTTTGCTGAGCTGTAAAGGGGTTTAGTGGTTAGGGTCCCTGGGATTCTGTGATTCATAACAAGAAAAATATATTTGGCCCTCCTCCCAGTTTCTGGCACAGAGCTCTAAAATTCTTGGAACTTTCTAAGTGATGAAAGCTATAAGGGTGTATTTTGTATGTCAGTGAGGTGACTTTTGGAAAGTACCTAAGGATGGGGGCTTGCTGCCAAAGGAGCCAAGGGTTGGAACTTTCAGTCTCGCCCCTCAGCCTCCTCGGAGGGGAGTGGGAGAGAGGGACTGGAGGTTGGATCAAATGACAGTGGCCAGTGATTTTATCAGTCATGCCTGAGTAATGAAGCTTCCATAAAACCCAAAAGGCCGGGGTTCAGAAAGTTTTTGAGTTGGTGAACTCATGGAGATTTGGCCTTTCCCCTACCTTATGCACTCTTCCATCTGGCTATTTCTGAGTTATATGTTTTTTTTAATAATAAACCTGTGATCTAGTAAGTAAAATGTTTCTCTGAGTTCTGTGAACTGCTCTAGTACATTATTGGAACCAAGAGGGAGTCATTGGGACATAGACAGTTGATGGGGGAGTTGTCTTGTAGAACAGAACCTTAACCTGTATAACTGATGCTGTCTCTAGGTAGAGAGTATAGGCTACCCAGCTGGTGTCATGGACAACTGCTTGTGAGCATGGGGATCCTGCTTTCCTGCCACGCCACTGAAAGTGGTATCAAGACTCAGTTGGTGACACTTGAAGCAAGTGGAAAATTAAGGGTTTGCACTTGAACAGGGTATTCCAGAGCCTGCGGGTGGCCTTTTGAATAACGTAAAAGTTGAGATTTTCCTTTATACCGGCAAGTGACAGTGTAGGAAAAGTGACAGAGTTCACATTAACAATAGATTTTATAAGAATACACAGAAATAGCATTAATAAGAAATTTTTGCATTTTATATTCTGTGCCACTTAAAAATCTACTTGAGCCATTTAATGTATCTTAAAAGAACCTTAATAACAGGTCCCTAAAGTTCAGCTGGAAGAATAGAAATAGATGAGCAAGAACAGACCCCAGATACTAGGAAAGAGAATGATAACAGCTGGGCTAGAGAGTGCTCGCCCTTCCAGATGGGGGTGGTCAAGCTGCTGAATGGAACTGCTGGCCTGGGGTGAGGAGCATTTTTGTCGTGTTTCAGTATTTTGGTTAAGCTTATTGCATATATTTATTTTATTAGCAGAATTTTGTTATCTTTCACTGAGATTTCCCTATTGTTTCCTGAACAAATTTGTACTAGTTTGCTAGGGCCACTGCAACAAAGCACCACAAATTAGGTGGCCTAAACAACAAATACTCTAGTCTCACAGTTCTGGAGGCTGACAGTTCAAGATCAGGGTGCAGAGGCAGGTTCGACTCCTTTCAGGGCTGTGAGGGAGAATCTGTTCTGCGCCTCTTTCCTAGCTTCTGGTGGTTGCTGGCAGTCTTCGATGTCCTCGGCTTATAGAAGCATCACCCTCATCTCTGCTTTCGTTTTCACATGGAAATGCCATATGTGCATGTCTTTCTTCTGCGTGGGTCTGTCTCTGTGTGCCAATTTTCTCTTTTTTTATTATGACACCAGTCATACTGGTTTAGGGCTCCCCTAATAACTTCATCTTAAGTTGATTACCTGCAAAGAACCTATTTCCAAATGACACATTCATAGGTCCTGAGGGTTAGGATTTCAACATCTTTTTGGGTGAAATAGTATTATCCATAACAATATCCCATTCCAGTTTTGACAATGCTGTTTCTTGTGAAATAGCCCCACTGATTTATTTGCAGCAGGAAACCCCTTTCAGTCCTTATTTACTAAGGCAGAAGATAATTAGTTCACATTGAGGTGACTGCCTGATTCAGTGGTGCCTTCACCCTGTCTCTGCAGCTGAGCAGCAGTTGTAGGCTGACAATTCCTTCCTCACTAACCTCCCTCTGTTCCATCCACTTCCTTAGTCAGTTGTCACCTTCTCGTTAGGTGGTTCTGGCATCAGATCATATGCTCTGCTCACTTAATTCCAGAAAAAGCTGGTGCCAGTAATGAGGGAGCAGAGGTGAGTATAATCCCCCTCAAACCACACTCATGTATGTGCATGTGTGCACACCCACACCAGCCTCTCTTAAGACACTGAAAATCTCATGGTACAAAGAAACCCATTATGTGAATTGTGGCAAAGGTGAAGATAAAGTTTGTTTAGATTGTTGTGAGCATGGAAATCAGGGGCACTTCCTTGAGGAGGTGATGATTGAACCAAATCTTGAAGAATGAAGGGGAAGTGAAGAATAGGAGGGGCATTCAGGTAGACAAAATAATGAAAGCAGACCGAATTATCCTGGCCTCAACCTTTTTATATTCAATGCACCTTCACATTGTTTGCTGTGTAGCAAGTACTGTTCTAGGTGCTTTATATCTATTATTTTATTTCATTCTCACAGCAACCTGGTGAGACAGTTCCTCATAATTTCCATGTTTCTATTGAGGAAACTGACACTCAGAGAGATTACAAACTTCCTCAGGATCACTGGGATTCAATCCCAAATTTCACTGATCCTAAATATTCATACTTGCCTTCAATGAAAGATTGATTCTAGAACAATGAGCTAAAGTGGATTCCCAGGGACTTTGATGTGACATAGGAGTAGGACAGGCCATATCAAAAGACAGCAGAAATTCAAACCAAAGGTTAACCAGATTCTGCAATGAGCCCACATTGAAACCCAGCTAGGAAGCCCAAATTAGAGTTCTCTTTGAAGAAGATAGCCAGAAAGGCAGAAGCTAACAGGCCAGAAAACAGAGTCACCAGCACATATCATTGGGGCTTACAGTGGAGTAAAGGAGGTAGCTCCTAGTTGAAGGTTGCATTAGTGGGCATTTCTGACTTTGACTAGGGGTAGAAAAAATGTTAGGGAGATCATGTTGACTCAGGCTTGACATCTGTGCTACCTATGGCTAAGCAGAATCCACATGAAGATGTATGTTGTATGTCTTTCTATAGTATCAGTACTAAGTGTGTGATACTACATATGAGCCACACTATCTAGGTTAAGTCTCAGCTCTCCCATTTCCTAGATATGTAACTATGGGCACTTTAGTTATCCTATCAGTGCCTCTGTTTCTTGTCCATAAAATAAAGGTAACAACAGCATATACATGTAACACATAGACCCATGCCTAGTGTATAGTAACTTATTTATTTTATTTTATTTTAGCTTTTAAAATATATGACCCTTATTATATTTTTTCCACTACCATTTAGTCTCCCTATACCCCATTCCCCCAGCAATCACCACATTGTTGTCCATGTCCATGAGTCCTTGTTCCTTTTTGCTCAATCTTTCCACCCCCTAACCTCCATACCCTACAGCTGTCATCTGTTCTCCACCTATGGTTCTGTCTCTGTTTTGCTTGTTATTTCAGTTTGCTCACTAGATTCTACATAGGGGTGGAATCATATGATATTTGTCTTTCTCTGACTGGCTTATTTCACTTAACATAATGTTCTCCAGGTCCATCCATACTGTTGCAAAGGGTAAATTTTTCTTTTCTATGGCTGAGTAGAATTGCACTGTGCAAATGTCCCGTAGTTGTTTTACCTACTGATCTACTGATGGACACCTGGGCTGCTTCGCTATAGTGGTGATTATAAATAATGCTGCAATGAACAAAGGGGTGCTTATGTTCTTTCAAGTTAGTGTTTTGGGTTCCTTTGGATATATTCCCAGTAGTGGGATCACTAGGTCAAAAGGCAGAACTATTTTTAATTTTTTGAGTATCTCCATACTGCTTTACACAGTGGCTGCACCTGTCTGCATTCCCACCAACAGTGCAAAAGGGGTCCCCCTTTTCCGCATTCTTGCCAGCACTTTTTTTTTTTGGATTCATTGGTGGTAGCCATTCCAACAGGTAATGGTATCTATTCTGGTTTTTATTTGCATTTCTCTGATGATTAGTGACATTGAGCATATTTTCACATGTCTATTTGCCATTTGTATATCCTCTTTGGAGAACTGTCTATTCAGGTTCTTTGCCCATTTTTTAATTGGGTTGTTTGTCTTTTTGGTGTTGAGTTTTCTAAGTACTTTATAAATTTTTGATATTAACCCCTTATCAGATATATTGGTGAATATGTTGTCCCATTCTGTGGGTTGTCTTGTTATTTTGTTGATGATTTCCTTTGTTGTGCAAAGACATTTTAGTTTGATGTACTCCCATTTGTTCATTTTTTTTCTTTTATTTCCCTTGCCTGGGAAGATATATCTGATAAAAAATTTCTATGAGCAATGTCTGAGATTTTGCTGCCTATGTTTTCTTCTAGGATTTTTATGGTTTGGGATCTAACATTTAAGCCTATGATCCATTTAAAATTTATTCTTGTGTGTGGTGTAAGAAGGTGGTCTAATTTCATTTTCCTGCACATATTTGTCCAATTTTCCCCAAACCATTTATTGAATAAACTATCTTTAGCCCATTGTGTGTGTTTGCTTCCTCTGTTGAATATTAATTGACTACAAATTATGGGCTTATTTCTGGGCTCTGTGTTTTGTTCCATTGATCTATGTGTCTATTTTTATGCCACTACCATGCTGTTTTGATGACTATGGCCTTATGGTATAGTTTGATATTAAGTAGTGTGATTCCTTCACCTTTGTTTTTCTTTCTCACGATCACTGTTGTTATGCAGGGCCTTTTGTGGTTGCAAATACATTTTTAAAATATTTGTTTTAGTTTTGTGGAATATGTCATTGAAATCTTGATAGAAATTGTGTTGAATCTATAGATTGCTTTGGGTAGTATGGACATTTTTAATGATGTTAATTCATTCTATCTATGAAAATGACATGTGCTTCCACTTGTTTGTATTTTATTCAATTTCTTTCTTCAGTGTCTTATAATTTTCTAAGTACAGATCTTTTACATCAATAGTTAGGTTTATTCCTAGGTATTTGATTATTTTTGAAGCAATTGTGAATGGGATTGTTTTCTTAATTTCCCTTTCTGTAAATTGATAGTAGCTACTAGTTTTTATTAGCTGTAATAAATTCTTCAAGGAGATTGTAATGAGGGAGAGAAATCCATGTAAAACTATTTAGAGTGTAATCTTAATGATCATTTATTAAGTACCTAGTATGTTTAAGGCATGTGCTGGAAGTCTTAAGAACCATTTAATCTTTAAGGTCTCACTAATTCTTTTTACAATGACAAAACTGAGGCCAGGAGAACAATTTGAGAGTATATACATCCCAGGATACTACAATAACTGTTTGGTGGTGTGTATTGGGAAAGGTCATGGAAAGCCTCATGCAGAGATAAAGTTTAATTTTCATCTACTGACCCGTAAAATATTATATGTAACTCTACTGCTTTGTTCTTTTAAATTGGCCTCCACATAGATCATGAATTAAGTTACTATGTTTCAGATATTTCCACTTTCTTATGTTTCTCTTCCATTATCAGATTTAGTTCTCTTGTTTTATGTTGGTAACTCTCATTTCTAATACTTGGTTAATTGCTAATTATACTTTTCCTCAAAGTCATCACTCACCTGATTAAGGAAACTGATAAGCATATCCTTTGATTCCTTCTGTTATTTGATTTTATTTTTTCTCTATTCATAGTTGTTCTTCAAGTATTTGGACCACAGAAGGGAAAATAAAAAACAAACCATACAAAAACAAACAAACAAACAAACAAAACAAACAAAACTATTTGGCTAACTCAAAGAGATTTCTCTGTAGATCAATTGAAAACCTCACACAAAATCATTGTGATGTTTCTAAAAGATTGAATGCTTGGTCAGTATAGAAAAAAACATAACATTTAATAGTGATTATATTTGCAAGCAAGTTGGCAGTCTTGCATACATGGAACAGTTACTGAGGACAGCGTTCCAGGGTGTAAATATCAAATGGATGGTCAGTGTCCCTGTCTTTATTGCATATCACTATTACTTTTGCAAAAACTGTGGCTTTGTAGGACTTGCCAACTGAAATAGCCCTTTCTGTGTCTCACTGACTCCTCTCAATATTCAAACATTTCTCTGCTCACTGGCCCATAGGCCTTTTACTGCTTTTCTGCTAAAAAAAAATAAAAAGAAAAGGAAAGAGGCTTAAGGAAGTAACTTGACGGCTTTACTAGAAAGCATTCACAGATGCAGACTCTGAAGGCTTCTGTATAAAATATTGTGTTATATTATTTTAAATACTGTGTTTACAGAGCTCATACTGCTAAGGATTAAAGGAATGTGCTGTGACAAATCTGATTCTGAGTAGGATTGCCTTTCCCAAAATAGATTACTTGCATTCAAGTAGAACTTTTGATTTGTGAGAATTAGGGCTTTCCAGGGCTTTGAATAGTGCTGTACACAATGCCGGCAGATTGTGCTTTCCACTGAGACTCCCAGCGGAAGTCCAGCAAAGATCTCTTGGCTTGCAATACCACTGTGCCAGAGCCGGGGACAGGCTCTTCAGGCTTCTCCTCTTGGAAGAGGCACACAGCTTTTAGAAGGAACAGGATTTTTACTGGTAGGTTTTGGTTGTCTTAATAAAACAAGAATGAATGGAGGTATACCCAGATGTTTTTGGTGAGAGTAAATGAAAACTGAAATATCTACTTATCTTAAGTATTATTGAAATGGATTTTGGCCGTTTAGAAAGCTTTCAGGTGTACCCTCTCCCTTCCTTTTTGTAAGATATGTATTTATTGCTTTTGTTTTTTCTCTACTAGAGTTTGGGTATTTTTGTCAATTAACAATTATAGCATTTCAACAATCCATTACAGTGGATAATGTCATGTAGTTTTACTTGAATTTTCAATAAATTTTATTAAATAGTTTATTTTTGTGTGAATAGATAAACATCAAGCTTCTCACCATAAATGTTATACAGATATGGGCTAAGTGTGAGTTAGGAGTTTAAAAACAAATATTTGTAATTTGTTTGTGAATATTAAAAATAATATCAAACTGTAATGATGTCCCATTTTCAACTGAGGTGTCAAAACTGTAGTGAGAAGGATGTCACATAAAAGTAGAACACTTTATTGTCCCTGCAGAATTTATAGAGAATGATCGCTAAGTGCTCCGTCCCTTATCAAGAGACAGGCCTAAAAGAGTCAGGATTTGGGGGAATAAATTGCTAAAAAGACTTCTTGATTTCTTTTCAGGAAGCTATGGCCCTGTGGTGAGACCCCATGCTACCACCTTTGGGAAAGGGATGATGCTCCCCAACCCACCACAGCTGGCTGGGAAAGACTTCATAGAGGCACCTTAGAACTTTGTATGTGTTTCATACAGTTAGAAGCCACAGAGGACTGATGTCTGACTTGCATATGAGAAAAATTAAAGCAGACAGGCAGACATAAACCTGAGGTCTGACTCCTGCTTGGGAAACCTGGAGGTAATAGGAATTTGACAGATTGCTATTTGACAAAGCTCAGAGAGTGCTGACATGCTGTGATTGACCTGTACTTCTAGAGTTTGTCAGGGCAAGGAATGTGGAGCATTTCCCATGGACTAAATATGATCTACACAGCCCTGATCAGTGTGGCTTGTTTGAGCATTGTTCCACAAGGTGAACAGTCACTGGTTCAATACCCGGTCAGGACACATGCCTGGGTTGGGGGGTCAGTCCCCAGTCTGGAGCATTTGAGAAACAACTGATCAATGTTTCTCTCTGGCATTAATGTTTCTCTCCCTGGCTTTCTTCTTCCCTTGCTCTCTCTAAAAATAAATAAAATACACCTTACGTAGGAGAAAACCAGTATGGAATTACCTGAGGATTTATCCAATGGTCATTGTCAGAGGTAACAGTTTATAAGTGTACCATAGGTAGCCAGAGGTAAAGGAGGCATTACAAATGATCATCAGGAATAGAATCCCATGTACCATGCTGGTGATGATCCACTGAACCCTTATAAGGGTCCACTTTCTTCATTTGCCAGGTTCAGAGAGCCTAGAGCCACCCATCTAAGTAAGTACTTTCTTATTCCCTTAAATCTCATACCTCCATCACCACAATGACACATACAACTTTGATCCTGGAGAGAAGCTAATTAGCAGTTACAGAAAGGAAAGAAATTGCACATGGATGAGTACAGCAGGCACCCCTATTCATGTGTTTACAATACCTTCCAGGGCTTCAGTTACCCGTGGTCAACCACAGTCTGAAAATGTTAAATGGCAAATTCCAGAAATAAACAGTTCATAAGTTTTAAATGGCACATCATTCTGAGTAGCATGATGAAATCTCACATCATCCCTCTTCATTCCACCTGGGATGTGATCCATTCCTTTATCCACTTCCATTCATCTCAATATGTGGCATTATGTAGTCATGTGGCATCTCTCATCATCACAGGAAAAAGAAGGGTGAGTACAGCACAATGTGGTATTTTGAGGTAGATAGAGACTACATTCACATAATTTTTACTACAGTATATTGTTATGTTTGTTCTTTTTATTATTAATTATTATTGCCGATCTCTTACTGTGCCTAATGCATAAACGAATCTTCATCATAGGTATGTATGCATATGAAAAAATATGTATATAAGATTCAATACTATCTGTGGTTTCTGGCATCCACTGTGAGTCTTGGAACATGTCCCCCTGGACAAGGGGCAGGGAAACCACTGGACAGTAGAGTAGAATGACAAAGGGACAAAATGGGAAAGAAACTGAGTAGCAAGAATAGAGTAAAATAGCAACAAGATTTCTTTCAGTACAGCAGACTTCAGGCCAAAGCAGGGTAATGTTAATGAGGATGAATTGAAGGAAGTAGGAAAATTTAATGCTAATTGAGGTTTAAAACTTGCTATCCAGGGCTGGATATTCAGAGGCTAGCAGAGTTTTCATCTAGAGCCGAAGATTCATCCCACTGAATAACATGTGAAATAAAGGTGGGAGAAATACATTATTTGGGTTTTGGGTTTTGTTCATAATTTATATGTGCCAGTAACAAAAACATCAACGAAATATGCAGATAATTTAAGTAAAGATAAACTGTGCATATTCCTTTTTTGGAAACATAATGAGAAAGGACTAGTTGGATCAATCTTTGAAGTGGAATAAGAACAACTAAAAAATGCTATATTAAAATAGAAACAATTTTTTAAAAGCACCAAAGATCAGTAAAATGACACAAAAGACAATCAAATGAAAGAAGTTGGTTAAAGGGCAAAAACATTCGGTTTTAAGGTGCATAAGGTCTGAGAATCTAATGTATAACATTACGGCTGCAGTTGATAACATTGCATTGTGTACTTGAAACTGTCTATGGAAGCACAACTTCAGGGTTCTCATCGCCCCCCAAAGTAAATACATGAGATGATGAGTACGTTAACTCAACTGTTTAAATCCTCTCACAGGGTGTATACCTATCTAGTAATCACACTCTATATTTTAAATGTACTATAATTAGTCAATTATACCTCAATAAGTCTGAATAAATAAGTTAATTAAAAAATGAATATAAAGACAGTAAAGATCTACCAAGTAAAAATATAAACAAAAGCTCAGCAGAGAAGATTAAAAGGATCATTGAATCCCTTTCTTTTTCTGAGACTGTGCCAAATGACTTAAACTGTAGTGAAAGTCAGGTAGGTCAACAGTAAAACCCAGGGCTCACTGTAGGTGAACTGTTTATTAGATAACACTCCCCCTACAGAGCGGGGAACATTGAGGGATGGCACAGAATTAGAAATAAACTGACTTCTTTCTCCCAGTACCGTGAGCCTGCAAAGAAAGTCACCTCAGTGCTGACTGGCCCAAAGCAGGGAACTCTCAGAAAGTTAAAACCTCCAGTCGGTTCTCACATGTATTTGAAACCTTTATGTGGGTGGGTGGTTCCCTAAAACTTTGATTCTGCTTTAATGCTTCTGTACTGTGATCTTATTAATGTCAGAGAGTTTTCTGGGTCTTTCTAATGTGGAGCTCACGCCTTATTGATCTCGATTGGATCCTATCACCTCATGAGCCAATGCAGTGTGATTGGAGGTGCCAGGTAATATTCCTGAGCAGCGGTTCTAAAACTTTTGTCTTAGGTGAGGGTGCTCCCCTAGCTTTGATCCTGAAATAAGATTTCCCTGAGCATAGTCGTGGTTGATCCGCCATGGACATAAATGTGAGAGAGAAGTAAACATTTGTTGTTGCAAGCCAGATTTTGGAATTATCTGTTATTGCAGCATAATTTGGCCTAAGTTTTCATTACAGATGACTGTCAGGCTGAAGGAAAATGATCCCAGATGGAGGGTTTGGAAAGCAAGAGGAATAGCAAAGGTAAATATATAGGAAAATATAAAATAACATTAATTTTAAAAATAATAATAATAATGAACTGTGAGATTTAAAATAGAAATAAAATACCTGGTAACACATCTATTAGAGAGGAATAGATGCACTTAAAGTGTTCTAAGGTCCTTGCTTTGTCCAGGGAGAGGGCAGAAATTAAAGAAGTATAAAACAATCCAAAAAGAGGTGATTAACAAAGTTGTTTTAAAGAATAATAAATTTACAAATAGCTATTGAGATTAATCTAAATTAGATTAGTTTAATCTAATTTATTGAGATAAAAAGTATGTCACCACAGATATTGTATACTTAAAAATAATATGAGTTTCATTACTGTTTTGTGCTAATAGTTTTGATAGTTTAGTAAAACAAATTCCTAGAAAAAGTAAACTTACTAGTGTTTACAAATGAATAGATAGAAATATATGAATAATATATCTGTTAAGTAAGTTGAACATGTTAAAGTATTCCTGAATTTTATCATATTCTGCCAATAGTAACATAAATTTTACACAAATTATTAAATGCAATATTGAAGCAAATCCTCCCAATTTATCCTGTGAGGCCAGCATAACTTTAAAATCAGAACCCAACATAGCCACTACAAAAGGAAAAATTACAGGTGTTTCTCATTCATGAACATAGATGCAAAAATCTTAATTAACAAAAACAAAAAAAATAACATGTTCAAAATACATCATTGCAAAGTTGACTTATTCCAGAAATTGGCTAAACATTTAAAAATCAATCAATGTAAACCAGGACAATAAAAGGATGCAAAAGAAAAAGTATAGGATCCTTTTCATAGAGGCAGACAAAATATTTAATCAAAGTCAACATCTAATCCATGACAAAACTTCTCAGCAAACTAGGTTTAGCATTCTTAATATGATAAAAAGTCATTTGCAAACATCAGATAGCAGAAGAGAACTAAATGATAAAACAGTGAACATTTTCTCTTTTGGATCAGGAATCAGTCAATGATGCTGGCCAGCTGACCACCACTTCTGTTTAATATCACACTGGGAATCTTAGCCTGTAAAGCTAGGCAGGACAAGAAACAAAAGTTGCAAGAATTAGATGCAAAATACAAAATTGCCACTGTTTACATATGACATGATTCTGTATGGAACAGAGTACACAGATGTCATATTATAAAGTTGTACACCTAAAATTGATGTAATTTTAACCAATGTTACCCCAATATATTTAATAAAAAGATCGCTATATGCATATTAGTATACCATAATTAGTTGTATTTTTATATGCTAGCAATATCACAGTTAAAATGAAATAACATATTTTACTCTAGTTTAAAAGTATGAAGTGTCCAGGAATAAATCTAACAAAGATATATGAATTCTGTGGAAAAATATAGAATTAATATTAATAATTATCTAAATAAATTCAGAACAAAGATTAACAAAGTAAAAGACTCAAAATTCCAAATAGCTCAATTCTGTCTCAAGTGACCCATAGATTCAATGAATTCTAAATTAAATCCTACCAGATTCTTTTGTTCAAATCCACAGTCTGTTCCAGAAATTATATGGAGGTTAAAAAGGTGAAGAGGAGAGTAAAAAAAACTCTTGGAAAATAACATTAGTAAAGGAGAATTGCCTTACTAATCAAATATCAAGACATATTTTAAGGTTCTGTAAATATGACAATGGTGTGGGGCTAGGCAAAGGGACCAGAGGGGCAGGATGGAGAGTCCAAGAAGAAACTCATCTTTCATGGACATTTGATATGTGAAAGAGGTGCTCCACAGATTCATTTGAAAAAGATAGACTTTTTAATAAATAATGCTGGACCACTTAGATATCAAAACAGAAAATAAATGAATTTGTCTCTATTTCATTTATAAAACTGACTCCAGTGCAGATTAAAGAATTAAACATCAAAGGCAAAACGGAAAGGTCCAGAAGATAATATAAGAGATTTTCTTCATACCTTTAAGGTAGGGAAAGCTAATTTATATTCTGTGTGTGTGTGTGTGTGTGTGTGTATGGCCAGTACCTATAAAGGAAAAGATTGATATATTGATTTCATTAAAACTAACCACATTTATTCATCAAAAGTCCTCATTACAAGCATGAGAGTTGAGGGACTTATTAACAATTTGTATAACTAAAATAAGAGACAAATATTCAAGACATATAAAAAAGGACAGATAATAAGAAAAGACAACACAAAAGGCTCTACAGGCATATCACAAAAAAGGAAAACTGAAAAGTTAGTAAATATGTGAAAAGGTGATGAGTTTTATTAATAATCAGAGAAATATAAAATAAAACTATAATTCAATACTATTATATTCCCATTTGTTGAGTAAAAATTAGGAAGTCTGACAATGCGACTCATTGGTGAAGATGTGACAAAACTCACCTCTGGGGTAAATGTAAACTTATCCTCCAGTGCAGAAAGATTGGGGAAGATCTAATAACACTGAAATGGGCCTATCCTGTGACTTGGAAAGGGCACTCCAAGTGGACTCAAGATATTTTGGACAAGTGCCTCCTCAAGATACATGCACAGGAATATTCATAGGAGAATTGTTTACAGTGTCAAGCTCCAAGAAGAACTTGAATATAAATCACAAGTAACAGATTGGTGACAGTCACCTAATGAACTAACATAGCCATAGAAATGAATAGACTGTATTGAAAAAATATATGAACTGCACAAAGATATTTTTGAGCAAGTGTTGCAATTTCTAAAATAATATCCACTGCATGATTCCATTTATGTTAAATTCACAAACAGAAAAACTAAACTATTGTACATTGTTTGGAGGATGCACACTTAGGTGGCAGAACTCTAAAGAATGAAGAAAAATGAGCAAATGATTATTACAGATATCAAGGCTATAATGGCCTCTCAGAAGTAAGAAGTGTGTGGTGACCAGGGCACACAGTAGGGTTATGAAGTGATAGACTGAATTCTGTTTCTTAGCAGGCTTGCCAGCATTAACCCTGTACAGGATATGCCTGTAGAGACATTTGCTCCATGCCAAAAAGTCCATGATAGTTGGTCCACCGAGGCAAGAAGAGTTATAATTGGCAACACAGCCAACCACAACACCATCATTGGACCAATAAAACATGACAGTATTTTTAATGTATTAACCCGATAAGCTAAAAGTATAAATAAACATTAGGGCCTGTATGGACAAGGGGATGCTTCCTACGTGCAGACATTCTGGGCAGGGCGGGACATCGAGGGCCCCTGCCAGGGCCAAGTGTGTCGCTGAGTCATCTGGACGGGACTGGCCATGCTGCAGGGATCTTTTGACCTCGGTGGTACTTACGTGTTTTGTAAAAATATATATTATTATATTTTAAGATTATATTTATTTATATATTTATATATATTTATTTATTATTTTTTATTTATTATTATTTATTTATTTATATAGATATTTATTATATTTTAAGATTATATTTTAAGATTAGCTTTTAAGATTATATTTATTTTGTCACTTTATATATAATCTAACAATAATAGTAAAAGACCTAGTTAGGCAATAGTGTCCACCTAAGTGTCAGGGCTTCTTTGGTTCCAAGGCAATGTTACAGCATAATGCTTTATTGAAATTTCAACATTTGTGTGTGTTTTACACATGAGAGAATGATACATTTCTAGGCTTTTGGGGTGGAAGAGAACCTGAGGATGTCCAGACTGTTCTGTACTGTCCAACATGGCAGCCACTAGACCCTCGAGACTGCTGAGCACTTGAAATGTGGGTAGTTCAAATGTGTGGTAATTTGAAAACATACTGGATTGCTAAAATTCAGCAAAAATAAAACAAACACCTCATTAAAATTTTTATAAAACCTACATGTGGGAATGATATTTGAAATATGTTGGGATAAATATTAAAATTAATTTTACCTGTTTCATTTTTTAAAAAAATTTGGCTGCTAGAAAAACTTTAAATGATATGTCTGCTCACATTTTATTTCTCATGGACAGTGCTGTTATGGACCCCTTTACATGAGAATATGCTTTCCAAATATAGTATATCACTTGCCCAAAATCTGATTACTATAATTAATACATACACAAAACATAAATCTTGCTTAGGGTCCTGGAGTCAGGAGAAGAGAATATCACCATTCTCCACAACTCTTTATTTTTTTTCATCCTCACCCAAGGATATGTTTTTATTTTTTATTGATTTTATAGAGAGAAGAAAGGGGGAAGAGAGAGAGACAGAGAGAGAGAGAGAGAGAGAGAGAGAGAGAGAGAGAGAGAGAGAAAGGTGTGAGAAAGAAACATCAATCAGTTGCCTCCCATACACACCCTGACTGGGGATTGAACCCTCAACCTAGATATGTGTCCTGACTGGGGATCAAACCCACGACCTTTTGGTGTATAAGATGGTGCTCCAACCAGCTGAGCCACCCAGCTGTGGTAACACAACTCTTTATACTGTCACATGGTTGTGGTAAAATATGAAGAATGTTGACATGTTCTTAAATAGAGTTGGTGTTGCATCTCAGTAGCCTACCCTGTGGGTATTCATAAAGTTATTTAATTTAATTCAGTCTTAATTTGTCAAATCATAGAATATTACTTAATTCACTGGGCATATGTGACAATAAAATGAGATAAGCTACATGATAGTTTTTAGCAAAGTACCTGTAAATGGAATAAAACCTTAAAAAATCATTTCCCTTTACCAGTTATATGGACTGCCTCTGTTACAGTAGTTTCTATTGTTTTATTGTTATTTTAGGGTTGAGGCCTGTTTTTTTAATTTTTACTTTTAGTTTACTTCTTTCTATAAATGAATTCTAAATTGCTGTGGACATATCTAGGGATACAGATGGAGGAAAGTTTCAAAATATTAAAAATTATGTGTGCAGGGTCCAAATTAAAAATCAGCACTTCATAAAATCTTTTATAACCACAGAAGTCACTAATTTTGGAAAGTACCTGGATATTCCACTATCCTTTTGGGGAAAGAGATTCTTTAGTGCTTACTCATCCTGTGCGGCCCGGAAATGCATTTTCTTATGTGATTATGTTGCTTGGTATGTATTTTGTACATCGGGAAATGAATAATTGCATGATTTTGACTAGGATTAGAATAAATTAGTGACAAAGCTCAAATTTAGGCCTACAATGTTTTAAAGGAAGCAGTGAAATAGGTTGTTTTATAAATTAGTAGCAAGAGAAATCAGGGTCCATGACACCTTTGGATAAATTAGAAAGACTGTCTCTTATATAGAGAGACAAAGAAATTTATATGGTATACTACTAACTCAATATTAGTTGCTAGCTACTTGTTGTCCTTCATTTGCATAGAATTAGGAGAAAGAAAACAGAAAGGAAGGTTAACATTATATTAATAGATTTTAGTTTTAAACAATGAATTTAAAAAGGCAAAGACTTTCTCAGTAGCCATATTCTGCTTCGAAGCCTAGAATCAGGGATGGAGGATGGTAATTGAGTAAGGCCGCAAAGAAAGTGATTTACTTTGTAGTTAGGTGAGCAGTAAGGACCAACAGCTGGGCAGCGACAATGTAAATCACTATGATAACCTACAGGAGATGGCTAGCTGCAAACTTGTCTTTAAATTGTATAGTTTTTGGTTTTGGTAGAGACATGGGAGTATTAATTGATCCTTGCCTAGTATCTTCAGAGGCGATCAGGGGGAACGCATAATTTATTCATTTACTACTCCCTGCTGATCTCTTTATATACATTAAGACAGTTAATTATTCTGGCCGGGCACCTCAGTTGGTTGGAGCATTGTTCCAACAATGCCAGTGTTGCAGGTTTGATCCCCAGTCAGAACACATACAATAATCCACCAACAAATGTATGAGTAGGTGGGACAACAGATCAATGTTTTTCTCTCTCTGTTTCACTTTAAAATAAATACCTAAAAATTAAAAAAATAAACAAAACCAAAAAACTCAGAACAGTTAATCCTTATAACAGTTCTCTGAAGGAGGTGTTAATATGCTTTTATTTTTAATGAAGACACTAAGACTCAGGAAACTCAATTGTTTAAAGTCACACAATTAGTAAGGTCTGTAAAAGGATTTGAATTTAGTTACATTTGTCTAATTCTGAAGCCTGTGCAGCTGCCTCCACGGAAGTTTCTCCTCCTACCTATTGGTTCATGACCCTGTATTTCAGGTTTTTAGTGGTGGAGCTCTTCACACAGATGAAGTCTCCTGGTATGTTGGTGTACTGCTTCTTTACATTACTCAGCCCCTCAACACGGTACTTGGAAAGTCATTGCTATATGGTTCACTGCTTTATTAATTTCTTAATTCCTTTGATTCTGCCACTGACTTGTTAAGGCTAAGCGTGGGAACCACAAGGAGGCCGGAACATGACTTTGATAGTCTCAGATTTCAATTGTGTTTTCTCAATAGATATGTAATTGGAATCAGTGGCAGTTGAACCTTAGCAAAGATTATAGAATTAGATTCTTTTTTGTAATTTTACTTCAGCTTTGGCTTATCTGATTACCCTGGTTTTCTTTTCCTCCCCATGCAGTCTGGAGCAAATCCAAAATCAACAGTCTTTGTAAAGTAACTGCATTTTGCAGGTTGGAGTTACTATGAGCCACTGATACTATCTGTACCCAGAATAATGTTGATGATTTGGGATTTGAAGATATTTTCCGAAGAAAGAAATGACGCTGGAGAGGTTCTTTAGTGGATTTTATTTGCATTAGTGCTCTGTGATGGGTCTTTACAATTTGTTTTCCAAAATCCCTAGGCTATGAGGTTCTATTTGGTGCATACACTCTATATTGTTATTGACGTTTTTCTCCTGGCTCGATTCGTGAATTTCCTAAGTAACACAACTTGATCTGCATGTAGTCACCTAAAATAAGCCTTGGTCATTTCTAGGTCATTGTCATATAATTCCTTCCCTGCAAATGCTAATAATATATTTTATTTCCTTTATGTCTACAGACCAATTTTTATTAGTCTTTCTCATATTTTTCCTTGTCTTTCTCAATTACATGGGAACATTTATTATATATATTGTTTACCAACTGTAGTGGGAAAATGAAAATGTATATGGCAATTCTTTGGAAATAGGCCCTGGGAACTCAGCTAGTATAATTTGTTTCGGATGTCCTAAGTATTATTTTTAAAAGTATTTCAGAACTTATGCTGAAATTTAAATCTGTCTGTAATTCCTACTCTATTAACCCTTATTATCAAAAATGACTGACGGGGAGGGTGTGTCGCTCAGCTTCCCTGAGGCAGGAAGATGTGGGTCAGGAATGCTTCTCGAGATTCACTTTTGGTTCCCACATGTATTTAGGCATGACCCAACCTTTTTTTAACTTCAGTGTTTTTTTTTTCTTTTCTGTATTCTATTATAATAGCAGAATATAACAAATATTTCCAAAGATGATAAAAAATATGTGATCTTTACTTGAAATGCCTATTTACTTTTAAAGTAAATACATGTTTACAATATTTAAAAGCTGTCAATTGCATACAAAACTTCTTAAGCCTAATATGCTTCAGGATTTTGATGACAACAGGCAGTACACAACCACCGAATCTGTGTCTTTTCCTAGGTGAATTTCTTTCTTTTCCAGCTCTGTTACAAAAGTGAGCAAAATAGATTTTTAAAAAAAAACGTTCCATAGAGGCTGGTGAATTGATTTCTCCATCTTGTAAGGGGAAATCAGAGTGATAATAGAGCAACTTTCACTGAAGGCCATCAAAGCGCTTTGCAAACACGGTCTCATTAATCCTCACACCGATAATGGGAAACATTATTGCCTCTGTATTTCAGGTGAGAAAACAAAGTATCAAGAGGTCCTGTTTCAAATCACATGCTGAGTCAGAGATCAAATCTATAATAGAATTTTGTCTTTTGTTTCTGTTTCCAAGAAACATTGCTGTCCCCTGTGCATTTTGATGCTAAAGAAGAAGAAAATGCTTCAAAAACACTTTCTATTTTTAAAGTTATGAAGGAAACACAAAGATAATGATTATAAAAAGTTACTTTATATTCTTGGGAGAGAGTGGAAGTACTGGTAGTTTGACTTAAACCTGGCTTAGAAGACATCGAATACTAAAGAGGAAGAGGTAGGAAGTAGCTAGCAAAAAGCAGCTCTCATCTATAAGAATTAATGAGAGAGGAGTTATGTGAACATATCACAATTCAGTTATTAGAGGAAAAATTATGTGGAGTGTTTTTGATGGAGACCTAAGAGGAAATAAATGGATCAAAAGGAATAAAAAATAACTCCAGGTGAAATTCTGACAGCACAATCTGTGTTTAAAGAAATTAATGCTTATTTCAGGAATCCCCTGGATAAATGTGGCAAAAACAAACAAACAAAAAAGTTAGAGGATGTGCACAAGAGGGAAAGAGAGATGGATGACAAGGATGAGATCAGACCTAACAGAAGACATTTGCTGAGCACTTCATACAACCTCACTGTGTTTTCAATCTTACGACATGCTGTATTTGGCTACTCTTGTTATTTCGTTTTAGAGAAGAGACAGCTGAGCTTCAGAGAGGTTCAGTAAGTTGCCCCAGGTCAGACATGAATATAAAAGAACGACACGGACTTATGTGAAAGAGGTCTGAAAGGTAAAACATACATTGAAGTAAGGCTTCTTAAAAGGGAAAAAATGTTAATAATAATCAAAAGGGAAAGTTATGTTTGGGGCAAGAAAAGAAAAGGTGTGGCTTACTCCTTGGGACAGATGGCAGGAAGAAATTTCTCAGCTTCAATTCTTCCTTTGTTTTCTCTATGAAGGAAAATTATCCTTAGACCAATGAGGGTAATATTTCTAAAGAAAAATTAGAAATTCAGGGTTGAGGAGATTATGGGTGGCAAACTAGCTTAAACTTTCTGGCAGTGAGGTGTGGTGCAAAGTGCATGGGCTTAGGAATCACCCAGATGGAGGTTTGAATCTTGGCTTCTGCCACTTTCTTGCTTTAAAATGTGGGCAAGGTGTTTAACCTCTCTGAGTCTCAGTTTCCTTATGTGGTGATTAGGGAAAAGAAATCTAGCTCCTAGAAGCTGGGAGATTAAAGGAGGTTAAAGGGTCTGGTAAATTGTAGCCACTTGTAAAGTAAATGTTAGTTGTCTTAGAATTCCTTCCCAAGCCCTAAGGAGCTGTGTCCCAGTGAACTGCAATGGGATCTGCTGAACTACTGTGGGTAAATCTCTGAAAAATCATAGAAAATGAGAATGGACGTGGAGAAAAGCCTAATTTTCCAAAGAAGTAAAAAGGCAAATAAGTAAAACCACAGTCAATAAATCAATAAATTAAAATTAGGGACAGTTCTGAAATGCATTGTTTCAAAGATAGCCACCAGGAACAGAGGAGCAATGGTGTCTGCTAAGTAGTGCCTCCTTCCTGGCCCCTACATTCTGCTACAGCTTCCCACTGCAGCAAGGCAACCCTACCTGTAGATTCAGGCCCACCTCACATCTCTACAGTTAAGTCTGAATCTAGGTTGAGTGCAACTAGGAGCATTAGCTTAGAACTTTAAAAATCAGGGTCCAAGCATTCCTAATTTTAGAAACTGCAGCTTTGTCTCATTTCATGTTCTGGATCTCTTATCTTGGCAGCTGCTCATAATACCCTAATTTTCATAGAATAAAGGTCAGGAACTGAGGTAACAATCTTGTGACAGAAGGGCTGACTCATGCTTGGAAGGTGCAAACTGTTTACGTAAGCAAGTCCAAGGGACTTGGCACCTTTCTAATCCAAGCCACCTTTGTGTTCAATAGGTCTGCATGATAGAACACAGACTGTTTTCCATGGTTCTTTGCACTAGGTGGGTTCTCATTCATAGAAAGAGGAATCTGAATAATTTCCTGGAAGCAGATTTTGGAAAAAGGTTTTGAAAAAAACCTAAGGGATGAAGATATCATTTAAAAACATGAACTTCAATTCCACCAGGGATTAGGAAATAAAGCCGATCACAAAGGCTGGCCACATAGAAGAGAGGTAAGGAGACTCTAAATCAATTTCATATGTATTGAGATTGTCTCCAACATGGGGATGTCCAATTTGTGAATGAGATCCCAATCTTTAGTGGGGAAACAATTCCTCATACACTCTCAAGCTAGGTGCTCAACTTGGTCTGAGGACTAGACATGGGCCTAAGTCTGTAGGTGGGAAACTTTAAGTACATGTAATATGATTTGTGAATACTAGAATATATCCTAGGTATCTTAGAATCATAGAATATATCCTATGATTCTTTGCTCAACACACTAACTTTGATATTAGTGTAGTTTCTACACAAAATATGAGCCAGGCTAAATGTCCCAGTTATCTAGTACTATGTAACAAACCAACTCCAACTTAGTGGTATCATGCAACAACTGTTTTTGCTGCGCTCATGAACTGTGTGGCTGAGTCTGCACGGTGTCTGAGAATGAGCTGGGAAATTCTGAGGCTGGGCTGACGGTTCTCAGATGGCTGAGCTATCATTTGGGAGTTTCTCACATGTCTGATAACTGAGCCAGGAGGAACTGAAGGCTGAGCTCAGCTGTGATGGACAGGAGTGCATGCACGTGACCTCCTCATGTGGTGTGGCCCCTGTCCGACATGACGGCTGTTGCTGAGAAGTAATGGCCTGAGGATGAGTCCCTGAGACCAAGAGACACAGAGACCAAGGTGGAGCTGCAGGGCCTGCTCTATCTGGACTCTGAAGTCATGAGGCATTGTTTTGCTACATTCTGTTTGTTATAAGAGTTTCCAAAGCCAGCCCAGACTTCAGGGGGAGAATTCCAAGATCACATTGCAGAAGATCATGTGGAATGGAAGATACTGTTTTGGGAATTCTTGGAAGAATACAATCTGCTCTGTTGTGCACTTTTTGGTTAATTAGTCTCAGTGATTGGCTTTTGTTTTCCTTGGACAATGAGAAGTTAAAGTGGGAGAACACAGAAAATCCTCTAAGTTTTTTCTTTCTAAGGACCTAAGCTTTTCAAGACTCATATGTGGTAGTAACAGAGGTTCAATTATGAGTTATAAAAGCTCCATTGCTTCAGGACATTTTTGTAAAAGCTGTGATAAGTTTATACTCTGATGCCCTATTAGACAGAAATGTTGTGTAAACCAGAATGCCAAATATTTTATGGTACAGAGAATATATATATATATATATATATATATATATATATATATATATATCCACCTTTATTTCTTAGTATTGACATAGATTTATATTTATAAAGAGAATTGTGTCTTTTTCATAGCTACAATGATTCATTATCTCTCACCCTGAAACAATTCTTTTAAAATGTTCTGGGGCTGCTATTGTTCATCTCTTATATTGTATTAGATTTTTATTTCTAGAAATAGTTTCTTTTTTAGCTGAGATTTTATGGTGCCTAGAAGTAGTGAGAAGAGTATGAAAATCTTGGCAATTTTATAGTGCACCTTAAAACAATGGCAGGAGTTTGAAAATTGGTTAACTAGCTGTTAGCATCATGTTCAACTAAAAATGGCTAACATTTCTTATAACTTCTAACATATAATCTTTGCATTCCCTATACAATTTTTTGAGCCAGTATTTATTAAAGAGTGAAAGACAAGGGACTGTGCTCTTGTTGTATACAGTACCAAGTAGCTGAAACATTTTGATTAGCAATCTATCCTTGCAATTCAATGACTTATTCTTGGAGAAACATGGATTAAGATAGGAATAGTAATTTTTTATGGTCTCATAACTGAATATTAAAAATACTATTATTTCAATTATAGCCTCAAAGATTACAGAATGTTCTCATTTTACTCTTCCTGTAAAAAATTCTTTTTGGAGAGAAAACAAATGCATCCAAGTGATAGGAGATTCTATCTCGATTACATCTTTGGTTATTTGACCTTCCACAAGAAGTTAAACTTTCTTAGCTTGGCCTTTGACGTTCTTTCTACTCTGACCTTACCTTCACTTCCAGACTTACTGTTTTCTGAAGCTCCTTTAGGTTAACCTTCACTAGTAAATATAAACTCTATGTTTCCATAATCATAATCTTAGTTTTTTTTCTTTTTATACATAGACTCAGGGTGTTCTTCCATTTGAATTATTATTTTCCATCAAGACTACCTGTCAAAAATCCTGCTCAACTTTCAAAGTGGTGTGTCATTCATCCGCACTTACAATGAAGCAAGCAGGGCCCAGGGAGCAGCATTTTTACCTGACACCAGGGTGACTCTTATATAGGTGCTCTGCCCACCAAACACTGAGGAACTCTGCTTTATGGACTGTGGTAGGCAGAATAATGGTCGTCTAATGAGATCCCTGTTCTTTTCTCAGGAACCTATAAGCATGTTACATTAAGTGTGAAATTAAAATTGCAGATAGAATTAAGGTTGCAAATCAGTTGACCTTTAAATAGGGAAATTATCTTGGATTACCTGGGAGTGTTGTGTGTAATCTCAAGGGTCTTTAAAAGTGGAAGAGGAAATCAGAGGAAGAGCCAGTCAGAGAAGGCAAACGATGTGACTGGGAAAGCAGAGCTGAGTGGTGTGACTTGAGAAGGAGTAGATCTGCCCTTGCTGGCTCTAAGGATGGAGGAAAAGAGTCATAACCTGAGAAGCCTGGGTGGTCTTTGCAAGTGGAAAGAAGCAAGGAAACAGATTTGCCTCTTATATTGGGTTTCTAAGGCTGCTGTAACAAAGTACGGCAAACTGGGTAGCTTAAAATAACAAAAATTTATTCTCCCACAGATCTGGAGGCTAACAGTTCCAAATTGAGGTGAAAACTGAAACTGGGTAGAAGCTTTTCTTGCTTCTTCCTACCTTTCAGTGATGGCATCAATCCTCGGCATTCCTTGGTTCACAGCTACATCACTCCAACGTCTGCCTGTCATTGCAGGGCATTCTCTTATGTGTCTCTCATCAGGACACTGGTCATTTTGATTTAGAGCCCGTGCTAAGAAAGCGAAGATTGTGATTATGGAAACATAGAGTTTATATTTACTTGTGAAGGATAACCTAAAGGAGCTTCACCTTAACCTGCTTCATTTGCAAAAACCCTATTTCCTATCTTATAAGATCTCATTTACAGGTACCATGAGTAAGGGCTTCAGTACATTTTTTTTTTTTTTTGGAGAATTAGATTCAACCCATAACACCCCCAGTGCCTCCAGATAAGAATGTCTTGCTGCCAGTGCCTTGCTTCTAGCTCAGTGAGACTTGTTTTGGACTTTTAATCTCCAAATCTGTAAAATAATAAATTTGTATTGTTTTAAGCCACCAAACTGTGGTAATTCGTTATAGAAACCATAGAAAAACAGGCTCATGGACTAATACAAATTCTATTTGACCTATAAAGTCCCTTACCTGCTCTTGTTAAATTCTATCTCTCTTCCTAATACTAACTTGTTTATTCTTTTCTAATTAAATATTAACCACTAGTAATAGTTTTGTTATTTTGTTATGCTCATATCCTTCTAATGCTAATGTTCTTGAGGGTCATCTTTCTATCTCCTTGAGTAACTAACACCTAATACTCGTGCAAAAACTATTTAGTGAAGGAATGGTAAATTATCCAGACCATAATTCCTATGGTCAGAGTGCCAAGGAATTTCCCACATTATGTTAAAACTGAATAAGAAAAAAGTAATCTAAAAAAGAAAAAAATCTTTTAAAAATTTACTATAAAACCATTTCATAGTAACTTTTAAAGTCATCATGAAACTTTACTTCTGTAAGAGAAATGAAAGCATTATTGGCCTTGTGCTTTATCTTACATTTTATTGCAGCTTTAGAATATCTTAATAAAAAAAGAGCAATTGACACGCATTTTATTGTTGCAAGTGTGGCTTAAACTCTAAGACTGTTCATCAAGGAGGTCGGAAATATCAACATTCTATCGACCAGCAAAGCCTTCAGTGTTTTCCCTTTAAAAGCTTTAAAGGATCAATTTGGTTTCTCTGATGGTTCAATTCCTTCACCTACTGCAGCTTGCATATTTCTGATAAAATATACCAACAATCTATAGTTAACAACAAATTTTGTTTTATAATTCCCAATTATTCCGTAGCACATTTAATGTTTTAAAATTCCTACACGGAGAGAAGAGTTTGAAAGATCTGGCTACCAGATCATCTGGGTGCGTGGGTGTTGGCCCCATTCAGCTTCATAGTCGCATCCTAACATCCAGTCAATTGAGTTTCCAGTTTGTCTTCCATTGAGACCCTCACTTCATGAGGGGTCTGCTAGAAAGCTCTTAAAAGAGGTTTTCATTACAAGAGAAGATTGAAAATAAATGGGAAAAACAATATTTTTGTCTTCTCTCATTTCTAAGCAACTCTTCTCTAACACTTGGAAGCTCCTGTGCCATTTTTCTGTTTCCAACCCCAGTTGAAAACCATTTTAAGAGAAAAAGCTTGGCACTGCCTTGTATAATTCATGGGAAGAATTTAATTAATTAAGTACACTATTTGCTTTTTACTATGGCTCTGTGACAAACTATAGTCAGTGTTGTGGGTAACAAGAACAATAATAGCAGCAACAACGAAAGCAACAAAGTTTTGCTACAGTATTTAAGAAGCTCAGGAAAATTGGGGTTGCTAAAGCTCATAGACATAAAATTACAGAGGATCGGGAAAGGAACAGTAAGACACCAAGTGTTCATGCCAATAAGCGTTGTTGGTGATAGACTCAAACAGCCGAGCCTGGGGCAGGGATGAAGCTAACATTAGTGAGTCATTCACTATCTCGGCAGTGCGTGTAATTGCATGGCAAGTGAATGTAGTATGTAGAACTTCTCAGTAATTCAAGATCTATCTGGTTTTAAGTACATAGCGACATGTTATTGGGGAGAATCTGAGTCATTTGAAGAAATATTCACATTGACATGTGATTTTCTCATTGTTGAGTATAATAATAAAATTGTTAATATATTCTTATGGGTAAGATGTATTATAGAAATGTATAATAACATGTTAGGCTATCCTGCTTTACAGGTTTATGAATTCTGAACTTTAATCTCTGAAAGAAACTGAAAGTTCCAAAATTTCTAAGACTAATACTCAATGGTTGTAATCAACTATATACTGTAATTAAAGATTTTCATAACATAACAACAATAAATACTTTAAATTGTGCCAGACACTATTCTAAATAATATATAATATATGATATATATAATTTAGATATAAATATATACATAAATATTTGTAAATAAATATAAATATAATATATTTATAAATATATTAAATTTATAAATCTAAATAAATATTGGCATATGTTTATAAATATATATAAACAATTGATTATATGTATATACTCTATTAATCCTAATAATAATCTATGAGATAGGATTATTATTTTTCTTTTTGTCCGGATTAGGGATCTGAGGGCCAGAAACATCAGGTCATTTGTTTGCCAGAGGTAGCCCAGTTGCTACGTAGTAGAGATGCAATCAACAGTATTTACTGAGTGACTGTATATGTAGGTTCTAGAGAGAAAGAAGCAGCAAGAGATAATTTTTTTAAAAATCCAGTTCCTTTGTAATTTACATTCTTGTGGATTCTTTTTCCTGGGGAAAAAGATCAGTTATCAAGAAGTAAAAAATATCCTCAGGTAAACCACAGAGAAAACTACTCCTAATACTATCTTTGGTTTTGTTCTTTTTCTTCTCATATTTATATCACTGTCAGACCTTTTTCCCCATGGAGAGGAAATTCATCTTTGTTTTATACATTTTTACTTAGTGGGCAGATATCATCTAGTATAGTCCTGACCCTCTGATGGTCCAGAAAACTGAAAGTGAATCTTTAGTTACTTAGGTTTCAAAACAAATTATGGCAAGTTGTATTGTCCAGGCTCTAAAGCAGTGCTGTGTCTGTGGCTTTGTGGTCCACACAAATGGTAGCAAGCATTCAATTGTGCCTGCTGTTGTAGCCTAAAAGTAGCCATAGACAATACGTAAACAAATGGATGTGGCCAGATTTGGAGCCTGCTGTCTTCCACCCCCGCATCTAGAGGGTGGACCCACCTGGAAGGCATAGCCCTTTTCTCTAATTTGCATGTAGGTGCCCCTGGTGCTTGAGCTCGAAGGGCCCTACTTGTGGACTGTATCTTTTCTTCTGGGAATCTCTCCACAGCCCTTTCCCTTCTCTGCATTTTTATTACTAAATTATATTCTGTTGTGTGAATATATCACATTTTATTTATTGATTCATCAAGTGATGGATATTTGGGTTATTTCCACTTTTTAGCTATTATGAATAATGCTGCTATAAATATTCATATACACACATTTTTTCTGTGAGCATGTATTTTCACTTAAATTGGGTGTATAGCTAGAGGTGAAATTACTGTGGCATATGGTAACTCTACATCTAACATTTTGAGGAACTGCTGGACTGTTCTCAAAAGGGGCCAGACCATTTTACATTCCAACCAATAGTGTAGTAAAGTATCAGATTTTCTTTTTTTTAATATTCCAAAATTTTTATTTATTTATTTTAAATTTTATTTTAATCATTGTTCATGTACAGTTTTCTCCCTTTTACTCCCAATCCAGCCCACCCACCCAGCCCTCCCCACTTCCCTCCCAAGTATCAATTTTTCTATGTCCTTGTAAACACTTATTATTATCTGTTGTTTTAATTATAGCCATCCTACTGTGAGTGAAGTGGAATCTCATTGTTGTTTTGATTTGCATTATCCTGATGGGTAAGGATGTGAAGCATCTTATCATATACTTCTTGGCCATTTGTATATTTCCTTTGGAGAAATATCTATTCAGATCTTTGTCAGTTTTAAAATTGAGTTATCTTTCTTTTTATCATTCAGTTGTTAGAATATATTATATGTTCTAGATACAATTCCCATATTAAATTTAAGATTTACAAATATTTTCTTCTGTTGAGTAGGTTGTATTTCACATGCTTCATGGTATGTTTTGAAGCATTAATGATTTTAACTTTCAGAAAGTCTTAAATTAGACTATTATTTCTTTTGTCACTTTTGCTTTTAGTGTAATATCTAAGAAAGTTTTGCCTAACACAAGGTCACTGTATTTTCTTAAGCATTTTACTGCTTTAGCTCTTATATTTAGATCTATGATCCATTTTTTAATTCATTTTGGGAAATGGTGTGATAAAAGGGTCCAACTTCATTATTTTCCATGTAGATATCCAGTTGTTGTAGCATCGGTTGTTGAAGACTAATTTCTCATTGAATTGTCTTGGCCCTCTTGTCATGTGTTAAGGTTTATCTCCAGACTCTCCGTTCTATCCCATTGATCTGAATGTCTAGCCTTATGCCAGTACCGCAAGTATCTTGATTTCTGTAACCTTGAAGTGTTAGTACTCTAACTTTGTTCTTTTTTTACAATATTGTTGTAACTATTTTGGGTCTCTCAAATTAACATATGGGTTTTGGGATCAGACTGTCAATTTCTGCTAAAAATCCAATTGGAATTTTGATAGAAAATGCTTTCAATCTCTAAGTAAATCTCTGGGGTATTGCCTCTTTTAATCCATGAACATGAGGTGTCTTTCCATTTTTTTAAGTCTCTAATTTCTCTCAATGATGTTTTGTAGTTCTCAGTGTACACATCTTGTTCTCCTTTTGTTAAATTCATCCTAAGCTTTTTAACCTATTTTATGGCAGTGTAGAAGGAGTTCTTTTCTCAATTTCATTTTTGGATTTTTTATTACTAGTATATAGAAATACAATTGATTTTTGCATATTGAAATTATATCTAGTAAGCTTACTGAATTCATTTATTAATCCCAATTGTTTTCAGTGGATTCCTTAGAGTTTTCTGTGTGAGAGATCGTATCATTTGCAAACAGCTAGTTTTACTTCTTTTCTAATATGGATGCCTTTTATTTCACTTGTTGGGTAACTGCTCTGGCTAGAACATCCAGTGCAATGATGAATAGAAGTGGAGAGAGTGAATATCTTTGATCTTAGGGGGAAAGCATTCAGTCTTTACCATCAAGGGTAATTTTAGGTGTGGATTTTTCTTTGACACTCTTTATTAGATTGAGGAAGTTCCCTTTCATTAAAATAATTGTAAAGTGGTGTTATTTTTTTTTCTTCAAATTGTTTTAAAGCTTCTATTGAGATGTCCTTTGTTGTATTGATATAATATATTGCATTACTGATTTTTGGATATTACACCAATCTTGCTTACCTTCAGGTTTGGATTTTTCCTTGTTCTGTTTCAAATAAAAATATATACGAGGATAACTTTTGAGCTCTCTGTTTTTATGACCTGCCTTTCCTATGGGCAAAATCTCTGAGCCACTATTTTGTAACTGGGCCTTGGGACAGTGACCTTCTTCTCTTCGAGCAGTAGCCTCTAGCCTTAATTGACTTGCCTGTCCTGGCATGAAACCTTTATCCTATGAGAAAACTAAAGCAAAGGCAAAAAACAAAAAACAAAAAACACAACAGTATTCTCAACCTGCCACACTTGGAGTAGAGCCTCTTCTGTACAAATGGGGAGTAGATATAGAAAGGAATCTCATGATCTCTTGCTTCACATGCCTCCTCTGCAATAGGGAGCTGGAGGTGAGGAGAAAGGCTGGCAGCCCTTCCTGTGAAGGGAAATATTATAGACTGTGCATGGGAGCTGGTGAGAGAGAGTTCCCTGAGCCCATCTTCTTGGCCACAGCAGTAGGTAGGGGAGCTTCCATCATGTTGAACTGGGGAGAGGAGTGGGTGACAGAGTAGTTTGTGGCTCGAGTGCCACTTTTCTCACTGAGACTCTTTTTACTCTTCTAATTGAGACTTAGTATATTTTCTTTTAAATTTTTTATTTATTGATTTTTAGAGAGTAGGGAAGGGAAGGAGGGGAGAGAGAGAGAAAGCAATTTGTTGTTCCACTTATTTATGCATTCATTGATTGATTCTTGTGTATTCCTGACTAGGGATTGAACCCACAATCTTGGTGCAATGGGACAATGCTCCAACCAGCCGAATTACTTCGCCAGGGCCGCAAGATATGTTCTGAAATAAATGTTTCTTCAATTGTTATATATCCTTAGAACAATTTTCAGAGATTTTATGTTTGTTGTTTCCTCACCAGTTACCATTGTTTTGGTGAGCAATGGGTCTATATTTTCTCATGCTACCATTCTGGATGTATTCTGAATCCCTAAATTAGCTTCTCAGTCATCACTGAAATTCCTGTGAAAAGTAAAGGTTTTTCAATGATTATGACAATGGGCCAGTTTGGGGGATTTATGGACAACATGGCTTTATAGGTTCTTTTTAATATTAAGGCCCCATGTTTTAATGCATACCTCTTAACTTGCGGGCTATATCAGGCATGGTGAAAATCAAAAGTTCCAATAAAAATAAATAAATAAAATAGTTAACTTTGTCTACCAAATCACCCCTCAACCCAACATGCTCACACTTTTATGAGCCTGAATCCCACCACTGTTTTTCTTCTGCTGTCCCTCACACTTCTCCTTCTGTGGGGTGGGGACCACACAGGAGTAGGAGTGCAGTGAGATGAGATCTTTGGACTACAGAACAAGGATGGCAAGTTTAAATAGTTTAAATATGTTTAGAGGGGTCAGGTATGTAATGGGAATTAGAGAATTGGGAACTGAGGTAAACTGGAGATGTGCCATCCTTTTAAAACAGAGGTTCTTCCTTATCAGCAGATGAGTCTTTCTAGATGAATGCCATTCTTTAAGAGTTCTTGCCTTTCTTCAACAAGAGCTAGAAATCCAGATTTATTTTTATGTGACAGCTCCCAATGTTTTAACTGCTGACAACTAATTAAAAAACAAAACTAAAACAACCTAGTAGGTCAAGCAAAACATGACTGTCATCTCTATGTGGTGAGCAGCTAAAATTAGTATCCACTTTAATAATCTGTCTTCCCAAAAGGATGGAAATCTTCCTTCAAAGTGTGACAGCTTATTTAACTAATCTTGTAGAAATTTATTTGTATGACATCAGTCATTAGTATTGATGGTCTTTCAGGCTGAGATCTTCCTGAGTTGGGGAACTAGGACAGATTCCTCTGAACTGGGCTGGGAAGCAACTGAGAACTGAATGATCTGACCTCAATATCTTTTAAATCAGATTGTCCCATGTTTGATTATGCTATGAAAAAGTTTTCTAATTTTATGACACTAATAACATTGTTCTGCTTCTTTCACACTCTCATTCATAATGCACTTGATTTAATTGTGTGGATATGGTACATGAATGAACATAAAGCCAAAGTTGGGCAGAATTTTTTAAGTGAAATGCTCCCCAATCTACCGTTGCACTGCATTTGCTCTGAACGAAGTGGTTAATAAGAAATTTTTTTCATAGTTCTTTTGGGATGCAATGTAAGAATTTATTATTATCAGTTGTTATAAGAGAAACATATAATTCTGAACTAATGACCTGATAGGTAAAAGAGTAAATAGCTGCAATATAAAAACCAGTTCCCAAGGACATCATTATGTTATTACTAGCAAACAGAGAGTTTCTGGTTCATTAAGTAGGAAAGGCAAAAAAAAGTTTAAGTGATAAAAGTGAAAATTTAATATTTTTACTTGTTCACATATTTTCCCCACTGATCAATAAAAATAAGAGGAAGGGTGTTTTTTTTTTTAACGCTAAGTGAAAATATAAATGATAAAGCCTCTCTTAAAGCCAGGGCCATGTGTCTGTTCTCAAGTGTTTTATTATGTGAGGTTTGACCTTTATTTAAAGAGCATCTTTGTTCAATGATAATTGATGGTGCTTTGAGTGAGAGTTTATGACAGTACTTCTGCTTATTAAAAGTATTTTCCTTAAGGTGAAGAAGCTTCTTTTTAACTTTTGTCCTAGCTTAACCTTTGGAAATACCATGTCAGTTTAGTTGTATTCATAGATTTAATTAACATGTTGGGGGCTGTTTTCAGGTCATTAATAAAGATATGGCATATGACCAGATTCATCTCCATTGCTCATAATTCACCAGCTTGTCTAAAGTAATCATTCATTCTTCCTTTTTGTCATGTTAGTTTTTAGTCTGATTTGCTAATTCTAATTCAAACCTCTTAAAATTTTTTTTATTATTGTTCAAGTATAGTTGTTTCCATTTACTTCCCACCACACTCCCTTGCCCCACCCATCCCCACCTCCCACCCACAATCCTACCCCCCCTTGGCTTTGTCCATGGGTCCTTTATACATGTTCCTTGATGACCTTTTCCTTTCTTTCCCCATTATCCTTCTGCCCCTCTGGTTACTGGAGGTTTTTTCTTTATTTCAATGTCTCTGGTTATATTTTGCTTGCTTGTTTTGTTGATTAGGTGCCACTTATAGGTGAGATCATATGGTATTTGTCTTTTACCCCTTGGCTTGTTTCACTTAGCATAATGTTCTCCAATTCCATCCATGCTATCCTGAAGGGTAGGAGCTCCTTCTTTCTTTCTGCTGCATAGTAGTCCATTGTGTAAATGTACTATTTTTTATCCACTCATTTACTGATGGGCACTTAGGTTGCTTCCACCACTTGGCTGTTGTACATTGTGCTGCTATGAACATTGGGGTGCATAGGTTCTTATGAAGTGGTGTTTCAGGATTCTTAGAATATAATCCCAGCGGTGGAATCAACAGGTCAAAATGCAGATCCAGTTTTAGTTTTTTGAGGAAATTCCATACTGTCTTCCACAGCGGCTGCCTCAGTCTGCATTCCCACCAATAGTGTTACTTTCGGGTTCCCTTTTTTCCGCAACCTCAGTAGCACTTGTTTGTTGATTTGTTTATGATGGCCATTCTGACCGGTGTGAAATGGTATCTCATTGTGGTTTTAATTTGCATCTTTCTGATGGCTAGTGATGCTGAGCATCCTTTCATATGTCCCTGGGTCTTCTGTATGTCCTCCTTGGAGAAGTATCTGTTCAGGTCCTTTGCTGAAAACTTATTAAATTTTTTGAATGTTGTCTCTGTATAATGCCATTTTCTTAATTAATTCACTAGGGTTATTTTTGAGGTGTTACTAAAATACACTGATTTTTTGGTCTTGTTTACTCAAGCATACACCATCTGCTGAGCTTCCCTTGGCTCCTGTGAGGTCAGGCCCAGTGAAGAGACGTGGCCTGGGCCTGGGCACAGTATTAATGCTTCATTTAATACTATCCCAAGAGAATCAACCTAACATACCTTCCAGAATTAAGACGCTTGAAAGTTCAGTAGAGTTGAGGTATTAAAGAATAGAGAGCTATTTCTCTGAAATCACTTGCTTTCTTGCTTCTAGAATCCCACTTTATTTTGTACTCTCAAGGGAGGATCTGGACATGTGAAATGTAGTATGAACTTTCTTCTTAAGTGCATAATCAAACCTTTGACTCTCACAGATCCTACAATATTAAAGCAAAATTTTAACATGCAACTACCTATCACCTACACGTTAACTTTAGGTTAATATCTGGTTGAATAAACACATCATGAAACATACCCTTCATTACCTATTTTCAGATATTTATAATTTTTATTGTGTACATGGCCTCATCAAGCTAACACATCACTATATATTTGTGGGAGGCAGTAGAATAAAAACTGGACTCCTTGGGCACAGTTCCTACTTACTGGCTATAATAAGACCTTGGGCAAGTTAATTAACCTTTCCCAGTTTCCCTATGTATAAAATAAGAATGATGATGATAGTACCTTCCTATTAAATTTGGTTTTGTTGTCAGGGTTAAATACGTTACTATGAGTGAAACACTTAAACATTGCCTGACGTAGAAGGAACACTTTTGAAAGTAATTATTATTGTGCCTGATTCTAACCTTCCCTTATTCCTACAGTCAGTTCCATTCTTCTCTGGACTCCTGTCACTGTCTCTCAGCTGCATCTCACGTGGTGACCCAGGATGTTTGCCCATGTAATATTTCAGCATGCTAAATGAGCTCTGATACTCCATTCTTTTGTCCTCAGGACTCCTGGGTTTTTGTCCAATAATACAAAATGGAAAAAAATTAACTAATTAGAAGTCAGAGTCAGGCAAGTTTTAAACTACTCTTGTCAATTTCAACTTATTTTATGGTTTGATAATTTTTATGGAATAATAGCATGGTAAGAATCTTTGGACATTCATTTTTAACTTAACATTTTACACATACCAAATTGACTTTATTCAATTTTTATGTATGTGTTTTTGAGTATAAGCTGTCATCTGAGATGGCCTGAGTTTTTGTCCAACATTTCTGTTTGTGGAGGGGGCAAAAATATATTTACCTTTTTAAATCCGTGTAAATAATACTAGATAAGACATATTAAGCATGTATTATATTGTCATATACACTGACATTTAATCTTCATAACAGTCCTATCATGTGTATATTCATGTTAGCATGCTCTGACGAAAACGGGAACTGAGGCTCAAAGAGATTAAGCAGTGGTGGGACATGGAAGATTCATGATTCAATTCTAGGCAGCCTAGCTGTAGCATCCAAGGTCTAGACCCCTCCACTGTTCGCTTAGGGCAGCTACAGTGTGCTGAAGCCTAAGAGCAGATCTCACTCAGCACAGAGTCTATAACAGGTAGATGCTTGGTAAGTGTTTAATAATGGCAACCAGGACTTTAATTATTGAGATTCAGGTGACATCACACTTTTGGTGTGAGTGCATGTGGATGGAAGTGTGCATGTGCAAAATGGATTTTAATCAAGAAGCCAGTAACAAATGATTCAGTTAATAAACAGCACACACTTGGTAATTTTGAAGGGTAAAGAATGTTCATGTGTGTTTTCACTTTCTGAAATTAGGAAAATCAGGATGAATTAGGAAGGATCAAAATACTATTTTACATAGTTCTATGTTATTGCCTTTGGTTTTAGTACTATGCAAGGTGGTAAGGGCATAAAAGGAAGAAAAACCAACAGATAAATTTTAACTACTTGCGGTTCAGAGTATCCATGTTGTGACAAGTTCTTCCTGTTTTCTTATTATTATGTTTTGTTCTTTTAATTGACACTTTCCCTTCCACTCAGATATATTTTCCTTTTTTATCATTGAAGTTATGTAGTCATTTGCAAGAAAAAGGATAATTTGTTATTTGGCTAAAGTAGAATAAAATTGCCTGATAATAACTTTTCATTTTTCCCTTTGCTCCTTTCCTTTTCTGCTCCCTACCACCACAATGACAGACTTGCTCCTTCTGTAGAAGCCTCCCTTGTGGGTATCTCTGGGTCTGGGAGTCCATCATCAGTCTACACAAGGTGGTTGACATGGAGCTGGACAGGCGGGAAAGGAGGTCAGGAGGTCCTTCTGTGGGGAAAGTCTGACAAGTACAGCTTCTTATTAATACTCCTGAAGAAGAATCTCTTAAAATCTCTTTAAGTGGTACATTGTAAGAAGAATTATACAATAGAAGTAATTCCAGGTTTGGGTTTAATAGAGAGAACTGTCATGGGTGCATTTTCATTTCCAAAGAACTGGAGGCTATTCTATTCCTGTTGTTATTGTCAGGCCAAATTCATCATATACATGTTTAACTTAATCACCAAAACATAGGGATAAAAAAGATGGTAAAGCCAACGCTTATAAGAAGTAGAATAGAACAATAATAATTCAGAGGCAGTACTTGGAATAATAATAAAAAAATAAATAAATGAATTTGGATGAGGGTCCCCTCCTTTGGCAGGCAGTCCCTTGCCATCCATTTTCCTTGAGTAAACTTGGGAGCAACAGACAGAATTCTCTACAACATTCCCTGTAAACACTAAGCAAAAGATAAGGTGTCCAAACTGAAGCCGAAGCTCTCTATATTCTTCATAATGTTTGAGGTATATTTAGGACAACATTCCGTCCTGCAAAGAGGGCGGTAGTGCCTAAATGATGCTGGGATTATTTGAGATTTAGGGCTTGACACCCTGCCTCATTCTACCCCTTTACAGGAGACCTGTTTAAATAGACTGACAGCTATTATTCACAATGACTTTTAAATGTGATTAAGGCTTTTCACTCAGTCTGAAGAAAATGATTCTATTTTCAAGGTATCTTGATAGAGATCCTATTGATGTGTGATAAAATACAAGGAGATTTCTGCTGCACAAAGAAAGGGCAGAAATACTAGGCTAAGTCTCACCATTTACATGGGGTTGCAATCTCTGGCAGACTTGCTGTTGTCACTTCTTTACTACTTAGTCATTCAGCCTGCAGTGGCTTGACTCTCATGCCCAGTAGTCCATTGAAATTGCCCAGAAAAGACAAAATCACCAAATTCAATAAATACTTTCCAGTACCTATCTTACTGCATCTCCTGGCTGCATTTGGCATTATTGATCTTTCTTTCATTCTTGAAACTTTATTTCCTCTGATAGCACTATTGCCTGTTTCTCCATTTACTGCTTTGATTAATGCTTGCTGAATATCCCCGCATGGATTATGACTCATATTTTTGCAACAGATCCAAACAGAATTCAGCTTCCCTGCTCCCCACTTTGCATCCTAACTAGTCCCGCTCTTCCCATGTATTTCATATTTCAGTTGTTTTAACTGTCATGTAAGGAATTGGCCTTGAAGCCATAAATATCAGAAGAAGATTCTTAGATTCCTCCATCTTACTGCTATCATATTACTCCTCTGATTTTAAATCTTAAATATTAATTCTATTCACTCTTCCAGAGTCCTGATAACATTGCAAAACACATTTCACAACATGTCACTGATTTTATGCCTTCTGTTGTTTCCACCTCAGATCCATCTTTAATAAAACATAGGCAAATCTAGGCATGTTCTCCTCCTGCACCCTCCATTGGCTCCCCTTGGCCCAAGAATAAAATCCAAGCTCTTAGCCTGGCATACAGGGTCCTCCATGGTCTACATACTGACTACTGCTACAGCTTCATTTTCTCATACTCTTTGCTTCTAACTCTATACTACAATAATACTTTACAGCATGTTTTCCATGCATACTAGGCTACTTCGCCCCTTTTGCCTTTCATTTCACTGTTGCCTCTGGGATGCCCTATATCCTCTTTTTCTTTTTCTTCTCCCCATGTTTTATCTTTAGAGGATCCACTCAAGTATCATTTACTCTAGGAAGCATTCTTTTGACTCCTTGATTGAAATAGATGCTCTCTTGTTGTATTTTCTTAGCATCCGAGGCATATTGAACTTAATATGTACTTTAACTATTTATTTAATGATCTTTTTTAATCCTAATAAACAAGGACTTGCATTCAGTATTGTCCATTTTTGTGTCCCTAAGATTTAGTATAGTAGCTCAATATGAACATAGAAATGGTAATGAGGTGAATGGGGAAAAATATAGGAAAAACAACTTAGAGTATCATTAGGAAAATGGGTAATACATTGTTTGGAATAGTTTGCATTAAGCTGTATATATATTATATACATAATACATAAAAATATATTTTTCCTTTTACTCTAACTTTATAATGTACTGTGGTAAAATGGCTAAAAAGAAAGGCATTTGATTTTGTTTGGTTCCTAGTATATAGATCCTCTCTATAGTTGTGGATTTTGTACTAACAAGTAGATAGAAGAGTTTATTCACTGGAGGTGGGTGAGGCTGTGATAGAAAGAGAATGGATTCCAAGACAACAGTGGTCCTTGTATAACTTATTGAGATCAGAATTTACATGTGATTAACATATAAATGTACTCAAATATTCTTTACAAATGAGATAAGTTTTCAATTAAAGGGGCCATAAAGATAGTCTAGTTTATCATCTCACCTGACTGGTTACTTTGCCAAGCACAGAGCCTGACAGATATTAGGTCTTGATTAAATACTAATTCATTTCTTTCCCCTCTTTGTATATACTGAAAATGAAATGGTGATGTCAGCTTAAAACAAAGAAACTGAAATGCTTTGTCTTTGGGTCAGTTGGTTTATTACAGGCAAAGCTAAAAAACAAAGTGCTTCTGATTTTCGGTGCACTCTTCTTTGATATCATGTATTCAATATTCAAATAAGTTCCCAAAGATGAAAAATTTTAAATACAGATTCTAGAGAATATTCACATTTGTAATCTTTAATCTTGATAGCTTCAACTACAAATTTCCTTACTTTGACTAGGCTGAAAATCTGTCCTTCATCAGCTACTACACACCATGTGAGGTGGCACTCGCAGTTCAACCTGTTACTTTTTGTGAAGAAATCATTTCATCCAACACATGTCTGTTAGTTAAATGTCATTGGCATAGCCAACATTTTTTTTGTCTTTAAACAGGCTGATGAGAGAATGAAGAAGAGATAATGGTGGATCTCTCCAATTTTGAACTAACGACATCCAGCTACACTTTGTTTCATTGTTCTCATGGAAAAAACTTGAAAAATTTATGAGTGTATTTAGAGTACAGAGCAGTACCTATTGTCCTAATTGTTCGCTCCATTGAAGGGATTTAGGGAGAAGTGAGCAGATAGCATTTAATAGTTAATGGGATTAAAGCAAAATCTCATTATGGATACCTTTTATCACAGGCTAAGAAATGTGTTAGTGAGCCTGGAGAGAGAGGCTCTTGATGTTGAGGACAGCCTGCTTGAGGAGAGAGCAGACATTTCTCTTAGCCTCTTTTTCCCTATGCCATTCCCATGTCCTTTACGAAAGAAACTTGGCTTGTTTACTGGTACTCTAGCAGAGTAATAGGCAGTTTTCAAAACTTTGCATTCTCTCTTCTCCCGCTTAGGTATTTAATTTGACTTTCATGTTTCTTTTCAGTCTGCTTAGCTACTCCCTGTGTGTTTTTCTAGTCCTACATGACCTTTCTGAAAGGTACCTTCTTGTTATTCTCTAGATAGCTTGTGGGATGACTTTAATAAGTGATTGTATGAGGTTTGAAGAAAAAAATGCACAATGACTATTGAAATGTCATACATTGAGAATATTGTGTGCCTCCATTAGAAAAAAATTTCAAACTGCTTCATAGTTCAAGGCAATGATATGATTCAAGGCTATTAAATAAAGATGGAGAGGAAGTATGGAACTGCAGTTGTTTTGCCTTATCTTCCTTTTCCAGCGAAAACAAATTCTACATATTTAATGCTATATTTCTTCTACTTTCAAAGACTTATGATTAGAACATTTGCTGTGTCCATAGGTATATTTAACAGTAAACACAACCAAATGTCTCACTTGGCTCATTTTGAGACTGATTGCTCATGCATCTCCTATTCTTCAGAGGCACTCCCGAGGCATTTCAGCATTTCAGCTTCCTCTCTTGCTTCCTACCTTATAGCTGCGTATTTTTCTTCCATAACTCATATTTCAAAGAGTCCTGTCTAACATTCATTTCTATTGCTTTCCTGAGTTCGTGTCAGGCAGAAACATGCCCTACAGAAAATAATTAACTGTTACCAAATATATCATCTATCTTGAGCTTTTAAAGGAAGAGTTCTAAGGGGGAATTCCAGTGATTTATTTCAAACTCTAATTCAATTTATGATTGATTCTTTCTAGATCAGAAATCACACACAGGTGAGCTATGGGCCAGATATGGCCCATAGACATATTTTATTTGGTCTTAAAGATTTTATACAACCTTTGAATTAATTGCTAATATTTTGCAGTTGGGAGATTTCACATGAAATCGATTACTGAGTTTCTTGAAGAATTAGAATATCTGGTAACACTAAACCTGCATTTCTACATGAGCACTGGTTGGTTATAGCTGAAGTTTTTAGAATATGAGCTCTCTAGTTATTCATAAGTCCCTATCCTAGTTCATCCCCATTTTAGTCCTCCTTATCCCAGTAGACTTTTTAACTTGGTCCATACTCTAGACCACTGCTTCTCAAATTTTAATTTCTATATGAATCACCATGAAACCTTGTTAAAATTCAGGTCTCTTATCAGTAGTGGGTGGGACTGAGATTCTGTACTTCTAAGGGCTCCCAGTGATGTTAAAGTTGCCATTCCATGACTACATTTTGAGTAGTAAGATTTTAAAGATTTTGTTTATTTATTTTTAGAGAGAGGAAGGCAGGGAGAAAGACAGGGAGAGAAACATGGTGTGTGAGAGAAACATGGATCATTGCTTCTTGCATACCCCCAACTAGGGACCAGGCCCTCAACCCAGGCACGTGCCCTGACTGGGAAAGGAACCAGTAACCCTTTGGTTCATAGGCCGGTGCTCAGTCTGCTGAACCACCCTCGCCAAGGCTGAGTTGTAAGATTTTAGACCAATGGTCCTCCAAGTGTGGTTCTTGCCCAGAAGCATCAGCATCTACTGAATCAAGAACTCTGGAAGCTGTGCCCAGCAGCCTGTCTTATGAAACCTCCAGGTGATTCCAAGCACACTAAAATTTGACAACCACTATTTTAGTCTATCTTACATAAGAACACTGTTCATAAAATCACCTAGGTCAAAAGGTTTTAAACTCTGCTGGACATTAGAAATCATTTGGGGAGCTTGCAAGAAGATTGATACTTGGGCCCAAGCCCTAAAGGTTTAGACAGAATTGGTCTGGGGTGAGGCCCAGGCATCAGTTTTTCTAAAAGTTCCTCAGTTGAGTTTAATATACAGCAGAGCTGAGAGCTGGCTCAGTAAAGAGACTTCCTTGGCACATTACCTGATTTTTCAATAGCTCTCTTGTCAGTAAAAATTTTTTTATAACTCTGAACACTCTTAAGTCCATTGGGTTTTGCTATACCCTCTGTGAAGCAAAACACAGCTGTCTCCTCATGATGCCCTTTGATCTTATATGGTATTTCATAAATCATCTCTTCACAAATGTATTTTTTCTTTTTCTTTCTTTTTTTTTTTTTTTTGAAAGCCTATCTCACTATCTACTTGCAGAGTGGATTAGATTTCTGAGCTCTATGGATCAGGAAACATTTCTTGTTAAATTTGTTGACATAAAGTAATAGATTATGTTATGCATTGCACAGCTCTAGAAGGACACCATTCGTGTTTGTAGTCATCATAGATTTGTGTATTTATTAAGACTGTTTTCACACTGGCTGGCACCAGTTCAAGTGCCAGTCTAGGGCATATACCTGGGTTGTGGGTCAGGTCCCTAGGAGGGAACACATGAGAGGCAACCACACATTGTTCCCTGAGGAAGTAGGTGGGTTTTGTACAGTTCCTTGAGGAAGAGGTGGGTTTTTCTAAATTGTATACTGGCATCATTTGGGCTAGATGAAAGGTTGTATTTAGTCTTAACAAATAAAACCACAATCAATTCATGATAAAACATTTCCCTCAACTGAAAAACACACGGAATAATCAATCATTTGGAAAACAAGCATTGGTTCAGTGGAGTAATAGGGTTAATATGTTTTAATTAAATTTAAGATAGTAGTATTCCAGAAAACTTAGGTTGGTAGTATTCCAATAAATATTTATTTGACAGACAAATATTAACACCCAATTCATTTGACTATTGTAGGACTGTTTTAAAAAGTTGTGCCCATTATGTACTATGTTCTGAATTCTGGCATTATTAGTAAATAATACTTAATATCACTAAAATTTCTTAGAGTAGGCACTGTGCTATCACAGGTTAGCCCAGTGGTTTGTACTATAGCATTAGAGAAAGCAATCTAGGAAAGAAAAAAAAAGAAAAGAAAAAGAAACATCAACTAGTCATTTGTTTGCCTTTGGAGACAATGGAAATTTTTTTTTATTTTTATTTTGTGTGTGTGTGTGTGTGTGTGTGTGTGTGTGTGTGTGTGTAGAAGAAGCAACAGAATAATGTAAGCTAACTTCGAAAGGGGAATGGATCCTTTGCCTATGGGCTTAAAGTGCAAGTGACTGTCTTATAATGTCACTTTACCACCTGCTGTTATATTCAGGCAGAGAGGAAATGGAACATTTTTATATTGTAGCAGTCAGTACTTTGCCATATATATTTTCTTAATTTGAGAAAATTAAGAAAGGGCATAGGGCATAGTTTGTATCTGATCCCAAGGATTCCCTTTTCTTTAAGGATGAAAACTCACTGGTTCTTGTTATAGGTTGTTTGTCTATGGGGGAGCAGGTTTTGACATTTTTTAATAACACCAGAGAATATACCATACTAAAGAACTCTCAGTTGCCAAAATAATTATATTTAAGATAGAGATCTAACTATATTTTTACAGGAGTTCATGGGTACTTAAGCAAAGGAGATTAGAGCAAGTTTACTCAGTCTTGCCCTTTATAATACAGTTTTATAAGAGGGGATTGGACATTTGTGGAAATCAGCACTGATAGTTGATAATAAACCTGAAAACATTATTTATTGTATGTCTTTCTATATATCAGCAGAAGTCTATATGATCTAAAATGTCCATATTTTTTCCCCAGCATTGCAGACACACTACTTCTACTATTTGTTTTCTTCAAAAAGTTTTTTAAAACAACAAACTTTAGTTTTTTTAAAAAAAGTAGACCAGGAATAAAAAAAATAGACTGGGATAGGGGCTATCTTTTTAGTGTCTCATAGTCCTGGGTGATAATGCCTACATTTTTTCGTTTGTGTTTTTGAGAGTAGTTTATTAAAGCTGGGGACAGTGAAACAAAGGAAAGACTTAGGGTAGAAGAAGCAATAGGAGAGCTTAGGCAGGAATGCTTTGGCTCTGTAGGAACGTTATAGGAAAGAAGTAAGCCAAGGAGGAGCTGCTCTCAGCTGAAAGTCAGAGAAAAAGGGCCTTGGAGAAAAGTTCAGGGGATTAGTCCAGGATGAGCGGCCACTGCCCCCTGGTTGCAAGTCTCCCCGCATCTCTTGGAGTTTAGGGAGAAAATGCTTGCCTGAGAAAGAAAGAGGGAGGAAAGGCTCTGGGATAGAGTACGCCTAATCCCTACACTTTTTTTATTGTTGTTCAAGCACAGTTGTCTCCATTTTCCCGCCACCACTTTCTCCCACCCCACACACCCCTGCCTTTCACCCTCAATCTTTACTATTTTTGACTTACTGTTTGACCTTTAACTGAGTCCACTTTCCATCAACGTAAAAGTAGAACAGGGAGCAGCAGATGGAATAGAGAGTAAGAACATGGACACTGGATCTAGGTAGCCTAGGTTTTAACTGTGGGAAGAATTTAAAGATGTGGGCTGCTAACAGAAAAGAATTTTTGTATTGTTTTTCCATTACTAGCAAAAATGGACTTTTTGAGGTAAGAATTATGAAAATAATTTGTTCTATTTGTAATACAAAAATACTTTACCTTTTTTTCCCCTTATCTCCCCAACTCCTCCTCATTCTCCCCTTATGATTCCCTGGATTCACAGTGTTGGTTGATGCACTACCTTGGTCCTTTTCATTGCCCATTCATTTAGCTAGGTACCTCCTCAGTGGGTTTCTTCTCTTCAATATTTAATTAATTACCAAGTTCTGTCTGTTTCCACCACTGGCACACCTTCATAGTTTTAGTTAGGGTTCCTTTTTTGCTGACCTGGAGTACTTTGAACCAGTCTATTTGCTTCTATTTTCCCTCCACCTAAAGCAGTGATTGTCAGCCCTTACTGCACCAGACAGCTGTTTAAAGCCTGAGGAGGCCTAGAGCCCCCCTTGGAACAATGAATTCGGAATCTCTGGGAGAGGAACGGGGCATAGAGATTTTTAAAAGGTTTTCCAGGTGACAACTATATAATATTTGAAGTCCTCTCTTCTAAAAGTTCCTTTATAACCATGATTCCCAAAGAGTGATTGCCTGACCAGCAGCATCAACATCACTCGGGAACTTGTTAGAAATGCAAATCCAGGTCCTACCCTAGATCTACTGAATGAGAAACTCTGGTCTTGGGCCTGGAAATGTGTATTCTAACCAGCCCTCTGGGTGGTTCTGAGGATGCTGGAGTCTGAAAGCCTTGGTTCTATCTGGAATATACTTCCCCCTTTTTTTTTTTCTTGAGCTATTTTTTAGCATGTTCTTTCTTATATAACTATATGTATTTAATTTTAAAATAGTAAACATGTACTTTAGCCAATAGTACTTTAATTGGCTAAATTTCAGAGCATCATACATACTTAAAGTGAAGTTTATTGTTAGTGAGAATGGATGTAAATTAATAGAGCAGGTACTCTTTTTGATAAATTTGTCTTTTTTGTATTTTTTATAATAAATAACTATATCTTTGTTTTTGCCTCATGATGCAAACGGAATGGAGTAAATGGGTATAGTGGCTGGGAGAGCTAAGCCAGACAGCCACAGTTTGGATCCAATCTCTGCTAATATGAACTGGCCTGGGCAGTTTACTTCATGTCTCTGTGCCTCATATCCTTATCTGCAGGTGCGGAGGTGCGGACAGTGTCTGTCTCAAAGCATTGATAGGATTCACTGAGTAACTAACACACATAACTCACTTAGAAAATGCCTGGCTTAAATGCCCAAAAACATTAGTTATGCTTTTTTTTTTAGTTTGTATGACTCTCTTTAAAATACATAATAATTCAAGTAGAGAAGAGAACAGAGCCTAATATCTCACCTAGGGAACTACAATCCAGCATTAACATACACATGTAAATATAACATGTCTTATACCAGTTAAACTTTTTTGTATTCTTTTCTGATTCCACTCATTTTCCTGCCTAGGAGAGTAACTTTATCTCCATGTTTTGTACTTCTGATACATTTGTGTTTCATATATATGTATATGTGTATACACACACACAAACATATATATATATATCTATTATAGTGTGTTTTATTTTTAAAATGACTTTATTGTATTTTTTCCATTATCATTTAGTCCCCTATACCACCCTCCTCACAGCAATCCCCACACTGTTGTCCATGTCCATGAGTCGTTTTTCCTTTTTGCTCCATCCCTCCATCCCCTCACCTTCCTTCTCAGTAGCTGTCATCTGCTCTCTAGCTATGAGTTTGTCTCTTTTGTGCTTGTTAGTTCAGTTTGTTCATTAGATTCCACATATGAGTGAAATTATATGGTGTTTTTCTTTCACTGACTGGCTTATTTCATTTAGCATAATATTCTCTAGGTCCATCCATGCTGTTGCAAAGGGTAAAATTTCCTTCTTTTTATAGTCAAGTAGGATTCCATTGTATAAATGTCCCGTAGTTGTTTTTTCTGCTCATCTATTGATGGACACTGAGGCTGCTTCCATGTCTTGGTGATTATAATTAACACTGCAATGAACAAAGGGGTGCTTATGTTCTTTCCAATTAGTGTTTTGGGTTCCTTCAGGTATATTCCCAGAAGTGGGGTCACTGGGTCAAAAGGCAGATTCATTTTTAATTTTTTGAGGTATCTCCATACTGCTTTCCACAGTGGTTCCTCCAATATGCATTCCCACCAACAGTACAAAAGGGTTCCCCTTTCTCCACATCCTCACCATCCCTTGTTCACTGATTTATTGATGATAGCCATTCTGACAGGTATGAGGAGATATCTCATTGTGGTTTTAATTTGCATTTCTCTGGAAATTAGTGACCTTGAGCGTCTTTTCATATGTCTATTGGCCATGTGTATGTCCTCTTTAAGGAAGTGTCTATTCAGTCTTTTGCCCATTTTTTAATTGGGTTGTTTATTGGTGTTGAGTTTTGTAAGTACTTTATAAATTTTGGATATTAACCCCTTATCAGACTACTCTGCAAATATGTTCTCTCATTCTTTGGGTTGTTTTTTTATTTGGTCAATGATTTCCTTTGCTGTTCAAAAACTATACTATGTATGACAATCTATAGTATACTCTATCCAGGGATGTCAAACTCATTTTCACTGGGGGCCACATCAGCCTCGTGGTTGCCTTCAAAGTGATGAAATAATTTTAGGACTGTTTAAATGTAACTACTCCTTATTTGTTAAGGAGTTAAAATTACATTTGGCCCTTTAAAGGCAACTGAAAGGCTGATGTGGCCTCCGTGAAAATGAGTTTGACACCCCTGCTCTATACTATACTATATATACTATACTATACTATACACTATAAAGGCCATAATAATCAAAACAGCATGGTACTGGTATAAAAATGGACACATAGATCAATGGAACAGAATAGAGAGCCCAGAAATAAACCCACACCTTTACAGTCAATTAACCTTGGACAGAGGAAGCAAGCACATACTATGGGCTAAAGATAGTTTATTCAGTAAATAGTGTTGGGAAAATTGGACAAATACATGCAGAAAAATGAAACTAAACCACCTTCTTATACCACACACAAGAGGAAAACCCATTTTAATTCAAATGGATTAAAAACTTAAATGTTAGACTCCATACCATAAAATCCTGGAAGAAAACATAAGCAGCAAAATCTTGGACACTGCTCGTAGCAACATTTTACCAGATATATCTCTCTAGGAAAGGGAAACAACAGAAGAAATGAGCAAAGGGGACTTCATCAAACTAGAAAAAATTAGTTATTCTTACTTGGAATTGAAGAACTGTCAGCTCTTCCATTTACTTGTCGTTTGTGGTGTCTGATTTTTTAGTATTAACCTCAATCTGTTATTTATTTATCTTTTTTCAGGAATTTTAAGCCACCCATTTGATTTGTAAGGGTTGCTGTGGTCAAACTAGATAACACAATCCACCAGACCCAGTAAACTGGTGCCCCTGTCCTGCCCTGCACCGTCATCACCAAAGTGAACGGAGAAAGGTGGTGCGGGCATGACAGCTCCGAAACTGGTCTCTCACTTCAAGGCTCTTGAGAATTCAACCAGGGGAGCATCTCTGTGTCAGGCAAAAATAAATACAACTGAAAGTTCAATTTTATTTTTTATACTGTTGTAGATGATTTATACAACCCCTGCGGAAAAACACCCCACCATGGGAGATATGATGCAAGTCAGTGCTTCTCAAGCTTTTGTGCATGTAGACATTGTCTGAGGATCTTGCCTCAGACAATGTGCCTCTTCAGATTCAGGCAATCTCAAACTGGTCCTGAGATACTGCTGGCGACTGTGAGAACTAGAACATACCTGTTTGTTAACAATTGAGGAGGAGAGGTAGAGACCAGGAGGTCGGGGGGAAATCATCTGCAAAGTGAGAGGTGTTGTACTTGTGTAGCTAATTTGAAGACCTTGAGGATGATTTTTAAGAAAAATATTATTAGCTATTACTATTAAATTGGATCCCATGGGACAAAAAGCACCATTGTGGCCTGGTTTTAATTTTTCCATCTGTCTGAAGTTACATTGGATGAGATACAGCACAGTCTACTTCCAGCATGAATTGGAATGATAGATTCATAAAACTCAATGAATTGACCAAAATTCAACTAATTTCAAACATATATGTATGTAAATATGATTGTGTATATATACTGTGTGTATGTATATACACTGTATATATATGTATATATGTAGTATTATATAATGTACAGACTTTGTTCAGTATGTATATTTATAATCATATACTATTTATATCATGTAATTATATATATTATATAATATATACTTATATACACACATATACACACATTCATACATACATACATATACATGTGTAGTTTGTTGAGATCTGGAAAAGTGGACACAAGCTACTTGAAGTAGTTAGCTCTCAGCTCAAATACTTGGTAGCATTTTCTGCCCCGGCTATAAAGGGGTCAGGCTGTAAGGGTACCATCCCGCATCCCAGACTGGAATATCACAAATAAGATATTTGTACATTGAGATATTTGATACCTGTACATTCCAGTGCAGCCCTCCATAGAATACTGGCTTTCATTTTAACAACTATTCAGACAGGTTCCAAGACACAAGTAAAACATTTGCATAGTGTATTTGGAGGACAAGAAGAAACAGAAATAACGAGAAGGGTGTTCCCATTTTCTTCATGGTAGTCTCCTCGCTGCAAGTGTGCAGTGATCAGTTACATGTCGTTCTGAGCTATAGAACCCGCATGCTCTATTAACTGTGGTGTTAGGAAATAGCTTCTGGCAATTTTCCATCATGTCAATTACCTGAGTATTTACGTTAGGAGAAACATTTGTATAATGAGTACAAAAAAAAAAATCCCCTCTTCTCAGCATTTCCCCATTAGATGTACAAAATATTTTCCTTCCCATAAAATAAACTGTAGAGTACAACTTCGTGATGCACATTAGATACTGGGGCTTGGAGAAGCAAAAGGTTCAGTTCAGTCTCTGGCTCATTATTAGTTCTTTTTGTATTTCATTTCATGATCAAATGTAAATTGAACTTGGGAATATTTGGAACACTAGTAATAGGTTTTTAAAAAAATCATTGAAAGAAGATCTCAGAAACTCTTCTGTAGAAAAACTTGGAAAAGGCAGTTTCATTGTACTCTCAAGAAGTTATTTCTAATAAAGCATCAGGTGCCTTTGATAATGAAACACATGGTTCATATTTTGATCAATACCTTCCATCTGATACATAATTCATCCTGAATGGGACATGACGTTCATTTTTCTTCATGGCATAGAGTGACTTGATGCTATTTCAAATGGTAAATCTGTGGGTTTGGATTATAAAAAGAGAAAATATTTTAATAATAAGCCAATAACTAAATTGATAAGGTTCTATTTTAGTTCTTTTACAGACAAATTAGCTATGAGCTTAGTGTCAAAATTTAGTGAAGTAACACAGTGTCACCACGTTTTCTGTTTCTACAATTACATGCTATTTTTAAACTCTGTTTTCTTCCTTTTTCTATCTGCCTTCATTATCCTGAACATCAACCTGAGATTTCCCTAGGAATCTTTAAAATTCATCATGAATTTTGGTCTTCCCTCTTTATACTGCTAGCTCTCTAAAAACTTATCAATTGTTTAGATGCAATTTACTATCAGGTAATATTTTATACTGCGATAAGAAGTGATAAAAAAATCAACAACTATTGAGCTTTAGTGATTTTTTTTTCTTGGAGACTTCAACAGGTATTTGATTTTACTTGAAATTTATGCTACATAGTTTAAGCTAAGACTCCAACATTTGAATTATATGTTTGCATTTTTTATTGAAATTTATGTGCACTACTAGCACAGTTTATGCTAAGAAGAACTGGCCTTAAGGCACAATGAATCTTTGTTTACACTTTACCAAACCTACATAAATAATTTCTTTTAGAGGTAACCACTTTGTACTCAAACTGTCTAAAGTGCATATGAATTTGAAAATGCATTTTACTGACAAATCCAAGTTTCAAGAGTTAAGAATGCTCATTTATAACTAGTAGTATTTTCCTACTTCCTTCTGCTGGAAATGTGAATCTGTCAATTAAGAGTGTCAAAGAGCTATTGAAACCTGTGAGATGACTCCCAGCTCCTTCAGACTTTGGAAATAAGAAAGAGACCTGGGTTCCTTGCTGAGGGATGGGCTCACCCCAGCAACTACCACTCATTATATAGCCGAGGACCCCTGACAGTATCATTTTCCCCATTTGGGTGTATAGTAATACACCCATACGCCCTTGAGTGGTGTGATGTCACACTCTCCTGGCTTCCCCGTCTTATGACAGTGCCTGTGAGTGTCCTGTGTGTGCCCTGTTATGTTGGGTCCTTCACAGCTTGTTTCCTCAGTCTCAGTGCTCCTCAGGCATCTTCTTAACCTTCTTCCATGCTCATCATTGGCTATCATCTACTATACACAGGTAATGACTTCTCACATGTGCTTCCCCAACACATCAGACCGCTACATCAACCTCCTAACAGATCACCGTTGGAATGTTCGAGAAGCAGCTTAAATTCAGCATGTCTAAAGCAAGATTTTTTCACTATATGCTTCAGCCATATTGATCCAGTTTTGGTTTACTGGAAGTACCATGCTGTCTTGGACTTGTTTGCACATATCTTTATCCTGAAACATACTTCGCTTCCAGCTAAATCCTATTCACTTAGCAGATCTTATAACTGACTTTCACAGGAAGACTTTCCCCATTCTTATGTTAGCATTTGGGGGCTCTGTGATATAATAATAATGACAATATAGTAATAGTATAGTAATATATTATAATATATGATATAGTAATATGTTATATATATTAACATATTATATAATATATTTATAACATACTACAACAATATGGTATAGCAGTACAATGTAGTAATACACTATAGTGATAAAGGTAATGATGATGATCATAATGATACTTTATCAGTTTCTTATTGATGCTGTAACAAACTACCCTATCTGTTGTACCTCAAACTAACACACATTTTAAAAAAGTAAAAAACATAAAATAGCACAAATATATTATGTTAAATTTCTAAAGATTGGCACCTTAACACTGCTTTCACTAGAGGCTTTAGGGGAGACTCTCTACAGTTTCTTGCCTCTTTTATTTTCTGGAGGCTGCCTGCGTTCCTAGGCTCCTGGTCCCCTCCACCTTACAAGCTGGTAGTGCCTGGCAGAGTGTTTCTCACAATGTACCAGTCTGGCACTGCCTGCTTTGCTCCCCACTATCAGTTTTTAGGACCCTTGTGATTATGTTTAGTCAATTCAGGACACTCTTCCAATTTAAGGTTAGCTAATTAGCAACCTCAATGCCATTTGCGACCTTAAGTCATCTTTGCCAAGTAATCTAATACAGTCATAGGTGCTGGGACTGAGGCCGTGGACATCTTTGGAGGGGCATTTTCTGTTTCTGGCAATGACTAACAGCTATTGAGAACTTACCATTTGCAGGTACTGTTCTAAGCATCTGGCGTATATTAACTCACACAGTTGTCAAGAACTGTGAAAGGTCTGAGATTTTACCTTACCCTGTTTGCAAGCTTGACAAGTCAGCCTGTCATTGTTTCATGAATGTTGGCAGAAGACAAGAAACTTCTGGACTAGAGACAGAAAACTTGATTCCTCTAGCTATAGCAGTAGCCAGAGTATTGACATTTTTCGTGCCAGTTCTCTGAGCCCCAACTCCCAGCGAAAATGCAAAGAGATCCAGGCAACACCTGCATGTGCAATGGATTATGTTACAGGTGAGGAACCCTGAGCCTGGGGAGTCTGATTCTTTTAAAATTATGGTATATATGACTGTCCTTCGCATTGGAGAGGGTGCTATTTCTATTTCTGCTCTACAGTCATCCTTAAGAAGATCGTCTGGGACAAAAAGCAGTTAGCGCCTGACACTCATAGACATATAGAAATGTGAGAGACCCTTGAGAATTATGTTTCAACAATAACCCTGGTAGTAACCCTGTGAAATAGTTGCAATTAAAATCATCTTCATTTTACAAGAAAGGAAAATGAGGGGCATAAATGGTAAGTAATGTGCCCCATTAAGTAGCAGAATTGAATTTTGAACTAGACTGCCTGGCTTCAGAGCCCACGTTCTAAATCTCTGTGCTGCAGCTATTATACCATGTACTCATCATAGCATATAAATGTACACCATGCTGAAATTTCCTTCACGTGTGCCTACAATATATATGCTTTTTAACTTGTTTGTATCCCCCATTGGTTTTTAAGCTCCAGGAGCGTTTAATGGGACCATATCTTTATTGTGCAAGGCTTATATATCCAGTGCTCAGATCAGTCTGGCCTATATTAGGTAACAAGTCAGTGTTTCAGGAATACATGAAAGTATATCATACATGAAATTTTAATAGAGAGGAACCTTTACTTCAGTCTGCATTCTCTTCAATAACAGCAAGTCTTTGTGATGGAACAAGCATTAGCCACCTTGGCCTGTCACTGAATGACGGGGGTGGGGTCATTTAGTGTGGTTTCTTTGTTTACCCTTGATCATGTCCATTAAAGCGAAACCATGAGTTTTGAAAGTAAGAAAATGCAAAATATGACGATGGAAATTAAAGTAGACCTAATTTTAAAAATTAAGTGGGTAAGAAACTGACAAATGTTCCTTTTGCAAATGGGATAAGTCCTTTGGCAGAGAATTCCACCACCGCCCCCCCAAGGGGAAAAGGAAATTAGGCAGCACACAAAATATTCTTCTCCTTTGAAATTGACAGTGATAAGTCAATGTTAGGAAAAGTACAGAAATGAAAAAAAAACAACCTAACAAATGTTTGAGTGTGTGATAGGAGAATCAACCAAAACAGTGAGTGCATGGTGTAGTATTATGGCCTAATGGTGATTCAGGAGGATGGTATGAGAACTTAAATGCTAAGCTTGTGAGTACAAGTGGTACTGATGAAAATTCTGTTATAGACCACGGTGTGTCACTGCAACTAGTCTTTTCTAATGGAAGGATGCCCAAGGAGAAAGTTGGTCAGGAGAAAAGAGTGTTTAGTTTTCAAACATTGAAGGACTGGTTCACTCTGGATTTTGGTGGCAATGTATCTGGGGTTAGCAAAGCTCAACCTCCTCTTTCAGATGAACTTAAAAACAGCCATTAGTTAAACTTCAAATACACACTTGAAAAGAAGAAAAAAGTTGGTTGTTCTCATGTTAATAAATACCAATAATGGCTGATTTCTATGAAGTTTATCTTATTAATACTGCTATTTCAAATGCAATTTATACTTTGACTAGCCACATACGGTAACTGCTGGAACAAGGAGGGTTTTTTTTATTATATGTAAGCATAAATACATATGTAAAAAGTACCTTGGACAAGTGACAGTCATGGGCATAATGAGAATGCAACTTTTATTTATTTATTTTAACCTGCTATACCTTTAAAATGTATTTAGAATCCCTGAATGATGTGGGCATGTCCTATGGTGTTTTTTCTTTCACTCATTCTTGGATAAATGCTCTGTTGTATTATGTCATAAAATAAAATTTTAATTCAGAAATCAAAGTGCGTAATGTAATGTATTAAACCAACACTTCAGCTTTGTTCAAACACAAGATTCCTCCTCTCCCAACATAAGGCCTTTGATACATTTGGTTCCCCCAGGATGGGCGTGACCTGCAAAGATTCCAAATCATGGTAATATTGATTTATCATATTTTGTGATTAGAACTAAGTGCTCTACATGAACCTAAAAAACCCATCTCATTAAATCTGCACAACAGCCTGCCAGGAAGGGGTCATTAACATGTCCATTTATCAATGAGGAAGTGGAAACTGAGAGTGAACAAGTTTGTCACGGTCCCACAGCTCTCAAGTACTAGACCTGGGTTTGTATCCCAGAGTGTGTGGCCCTCAAAGCTCCATTTTTTAACAGTTCTGCCCACTGCCCTCTGCCAAGGAGACCTGGGCCACAGTGCTGGGAAGGTAACTTGGATCGTCACTGAGATGCTGCAAAGGTGCAGCATGGAAGACAGTGTGGAGGGTGAAATTCAAAGGGTGAGGTGAGGCAAGAAGCAGCAGTTAGAGTTAGGTCTACAGCCTAGGGATTTGAGAGCAAGATGGGTTTGCAGGGAGGGACTGGAGCATAGAGTTCAGCATGTTTCTGAATTTGGAGAGACTGCATCTGAGAGATATTAAGCAGGTGTTAGGGAGGTGATTTAAAGGAGCAGCAGAGCACTTCCTATGGCTGAGAGCAGAACTGTGGAAATGGTGACCAGAACTGTAGAATTTAATGCTTTTCCTTGGAAGAGTATTGGTAATGGATGCACATCTGTTTGGTTTGTAATACAAAGTAAAACCAGTTGTAAGCTCTATTCAGCATGACTTGACATCAAAAGACAAACTGTTCATTTACGTTGTGATTAACTTGAATATCAGCCATGTGTTTGATACTATCCTAGGCATTGCACATGCTGCAACTGAAGTAAAAAATGACCTGCCTTGGAGCCGAAGTTCAATTGGGTTGATATTTCAGTTTAGGTGTTAACTTCTCAGAGAGGATTTTCCTGGTCACTCAGTCCAAACCGTCCTCATGCCAACCCCAGTACACTTTACACACCCTTGTGTTATTTCTGTCACAGCCCAATCCCAATCTTATCTTATCTTGATTATTTATTTACCTGGATATCCTTTGGCTCCCTACCTTACCCAGCTCCCCTGCACTCCCGAAGCGAGGATGTGTGCTCCGTCACAGCAGGATCCTTGTCAGTCTCCTCTATTGGTACAGAGAAAGGACTCAGTAAACTTAGTAAATGAACGAGTGAATGAGCTGTAATACATGTGCAAGGAAAAAGAGAAAGATCAGGTACTCCCATGATAAAGCCTTATGGATTTTTTCCTCCTGTGAGACAAACACTTCTGGTATTAATGTGTGGCACTTCAGATTTTTGAGCAGAAAAGTTCACACTCAACCAGGGACCAGTGTTGCTTTATAAGGAAAACATCACATTCCCTGATCACACTCGAGGCTGGGCAGCAGGTCTGTTTTCTACCTAGGCTCTTGAGTTTCTGGGGAAAATACTTCCTTCCTTGGTATTCAGCTTCTTATCTTCCAAGGTTTTATATTTTATTTCCAGGTTCAAGGTTGAAGTCTGGGGCATTGGGTTTCTGATCTTAGCAGATACTCTCTTAACAGTCTCAAAATATTTACATAAATGGATTGTAAATATTGCATAAAATTCAGAATGAATTGACAGTGTTAGATGAGAACAGCTTGCAGGCAGGGATTGGCTGGTGAAGAAACTGTGGAGGAAAGACGTGACGTCAGGGTGTCTGTCTTAGGGAAAGGGGCAGCGTCGGGAGAAAGCAGGACAATTGACAAATATCTGAGGTCATGTTTCAAATGTACCTTTTCTACCTCTGTCTCTCTTAGAGCTTGGAGTGTGAGGTTGATAATGCAGTAGAGAACACCTGAGTTGGAGAACACCGGACTCTCACATGGAGCCAGGGCTCGAATGAGCCCACAGCCAGGGCAATGAATCTTACCCTGCGTGACGAATTATGACAATCTGTGAGCTCAGAGTGTGACTGTGTCAGAGGAGAGGCCTGATATCACACATGTTTGTTTTTTTCCCCCCTAGAGGTTACTTCATACTATGGAATACATTAGTTTATATTTCTAGTTTCCAAAGTTATACATCGGAACACTGCCACTAACGCTGGAGACTGGATTTCTGTTGTATATACTCTGAGGCCTCGTTTGGTGATTCTCTGGACCTTTCCAGTGGCTTCAGTGTTCCTTTTAGTATGGTGTTGTCAGGCTAGTGGACATTTCTCATGGGACCCGATTTTCCCCACTGTGCAAAAGAGGAGACAGCAAGGCTTTCTGCAGATTTAAGCCAGATGAAAGGAAAGGGGGCTATTCCAGAAGGGATAGTAAAAGACATTGAGGGTCTATCAAGTAGCAGTCTACAACAAAGGTGGTTAGGTATTCTCCTCCAGATCTCTAAGAGAGCTGTCTGGGCATGTGGGTAGTGATGGATGACACTGGAGTGGGTGAGAACACTCAAAGAAAACCAGTAATGGAAAAAAAAACACAGTTGGAAACCCTGGGCCTTTGATTTTTAAAAGTCAGGGATGACAAGAAGAAAAAAAACTTACAACAACTAAAAAAATGGCTAATCTAAGAAGTCAATGCAAAAAAATGGACAGCCTGTTACAGTAGACCCTGATCAAAGTGTGATAATTGTCAGCAGTATAAAGAATAAATAAATAAGAGCAGAGAGAGGTTTCTATGAATTTGTGATTTTAGTTATTGAGAGGTGCTTCAACACAGTGCACATTACAGTGTATTGAAAGAAGCAAGTAGAGAAAGTCAGATTTTTATGATAATTTAGGTAACCACATTCACTAGCATTATATGAATATTTGGTATCTGCCTACAGTTTTTAGGACTGTAGTAATTAATTGGAAGCAGACTGCTATGCATAATTTTATCCAGGATTTTCTTTGAATTCCCAAGTAAATTAGATTTTGAAATATTGGAGTTATCTTACCTCTGTTTTCAAGGAACATTCAAGAGTTATAGTTGTAAATTTTAATGGACATAGCCTCATGACAAATTTATTTTACAAAAGTTAAAATAATTTATTTCATTGTGAATAAATCATGTTTTCTTTAAAGTTCAGAAAAAGAATATTTCATTTATTTAATATACTCTTTTAATACTTTCTTTTTTCTTTATTTTTTATTTTTAATTATATTTTATTGATTATGCTATTACAGTTACCCCAGGTTTTCCCCCTTTGCTCTCCTCCACCCAGCACCCCTACCACACCACTGTTCATGTCCATGGGTCATGTGTTAAGTTCTTTGGCTACTCCATTTTCTATACTGTACTTTACATTCCCATGGCTATTCTGTAACTACCTATTTGTACTTCTTAATCCACTCAACTCTTCACCTATTCTCCCACACAACCCTCCCATATGGCAACTATCAAAATGCTCTCTGTATCCATGATTCTGTCTCTATTCTTCCTTTTTGCTTAGTTTGTTTTTTAAATTTAATTGTCGATAGATATGTATTTATTGCCATTTTACGCTTCATAGTTTTGATCTTCTTTTTCTTAAATAAGACCCTTTAACATTTCATTTAATAACGGTTTGATGATGATGAACTCCTTTAGTTTTTCCTTGTCTGGGAAGCTGTTTATTTGACCTTTGATTCTAAATGATAGCTTTGCTGAGTAGAAGAATCTTGGCTTTAGGTCCCTACTTTTCATAACTTTGAATATTTCTTGCCAATCCCTTCTAGCCTGCAAAGTTTCTTTTGAGAAATCAGCTGACAGTCTTATAGGAACTCCCCTGTAGGTAACTAACTGCTTTTCTCATGCTTTTAAGATTCTCTTTTTACCTTTAACCTTTGCCATTTTAATTATTGTGTCTGATGTGGGCCTGTTTGCATCCATTTTGTTTGGGATTTTCTGTGCTCCCTGGACTTACATGTCTATTTCCTTCACCAAATCAGGGAAATTTTCTTTCATTATTTTTGCAAATAGATGTTCAATTTCTTGCTGTTTCTCTTCTCCTTCTGGTACTCCTATGATGCAAATGTTGGAATGCTTATGTTGTCCCAGTGGCTCTTTACTGTATCCTCATGTTTTTGGATTCTTTTTTCTTCTTGTTGATCTGATTGGTTTTTGCTTCCTTATTTCTAAATCATTGATTTGACTCTTGGCTTCATCCACTCTATTCTTGTTTCCTTGTAAATTCTTCTTTATTTCAATTAGTGTATCCTTCATTTCTCGCTGGATTTTTTTTATGCTGTTGAGGTCCTCACTAAGTTCCTTGAACATCCTTATAACGAGTGTTTTGAACTCTGCATCTGATTGATTGCTTCTCTTCCTTTCATTTAGTTCTTTTTCTGGAGTTTTGATCTATTTGTTTATCTGGGCCATGTTTCTTTGTCTCCCCATTTTGCAGCCTTCCTGTGTTTGTTTCTATGTATTAGGTAGAGCTGCTATGGCTCCCTATCTTGGTAGTATGGCCTAATGTAGTAGGCATTCTGTAGGGCACAGTGACACAGCCTCCCCTATCACCCAGGCTGGATACTTAAGGTACATCTTTCGTGTGGGCTGAGTACACTCTCTTCTTGTAGTTGAGTCTTGATTACTATTGGAAGGTCAATGGGAGGGACTTACCCAGGCCAGTCTGCTGCAAGGACTGGCTGTGACCACTGGCTAACAACCTCCACCCTCTGTGGAGGATGTGCTGTGCAGGAGCAGAGTGCTGGTGCTCTGATGTGCTCTGCAGCTGCCTAATTGTTGGGGTTTTTTCTCTGGGGTTTGCTGGGTGATGCAGGCCAAAGTCAGTTCCCACCAATGTTCTGCCTGGGGCTACCCTGCATGAGCTATAAAGCAATATGCAGGTGACTCTACTTGTGGTGGGCTTGGAGATTCCCAGGAGATGCCAAGCTGTGAACCTAGGCTGGCTACTGCTAGTACTTGGCCTTGGGCAACTTAGCAAGAGGTATGGGGGTTAGAGGGCTCAATGAGGTCAGCTGTTGCTTGTTTGATAGGGCTTAGGAAGTTGTGAAACAAGAGCCAAGACCAGCCATTTGTACGGAAAAGCCACTGTTAACAGCTTGGGTGGACCTGTAAGTTGGGTGGGATGGAGCCTCAGGGGGTCTCCAGTGTGAGGCCAACAGTGTTAGCCAGGGTAATGGAGTCTTGGATATGATCCTGACTGCTGGGTCTGTGGCTCTGTGGAGGGAGGGTTCAGAAAAGGAGCAATGGCCTCTGCCTGCCTTTCTGTCTAGGAAAAAGCTATTCCTCAGCTCTTGCCTTGATGCCAGACACTTCAGTTCTTCCCTGTATGCCACTGGTTCCTTTTAAAGTGCTTTCCAGGTGCTGGAGCTTAGAGGGAATGAGTGTAAGTCTATGGGTGGGTTATTTAAGAGGAACTGCTTGGGACTGCAGCAGTTTCTTCTACTGACTCAATCTCCACTGGTTTTTGCAGCAAGAAGTTATGGGAACTAATCTTCCTGGCACTGGATCTCTGGGCTATGGGGCCTTGGTGTGGGGCTGGGACTACTCACTTCTGAGATATCCTTCCTGAATTTTCATCTGCCACATGTGGATTTGTGACCAGTCCATACACATTTCTGCCCCTCCTACCAGTCTGGATGGATGAGGTTTCTTTAATTCCATAGTTGTTCTTCCATTTAACTTGATTTCTGATGGTTCTGAGTGATGATTGTTCTATAGTGTAATTGTAATTTTGTTGTGGTTGGGCAAGGAGGCAAGATGTATTTACCTATGCCTCCATCTTTACTGAAAGTCCTTATTTTCTTATATCAGAACTCATTGCTTCCTTTTGATTGGAGAGCATTATACCTCTGGCTGCTTCGGGCTACTTCTGAGGCATGAGTAGTATTGTGCTAGGCATAATTGTGGAGCAGGAAGGGCAGGCCATCAGGAAGGACAGGCTAAAAACTGTTGGGCAAGAGATGTCCCTGCAGTTCACAAGTGAAATTTCTTCTTCCTCTTCAATAGTTCCACTGAAATATGGTGACCTGCAGTAAACTGCACATATTTAAAGTGTACGATGTGATGCGTGAAGATGCGTGCACACCCATGAAGTCACCACCACAACAAGCCCGTGCATCACCCTCAGAAGTCTGCTCCTGCTGTCCTCTCCATTACTTTCATCTTTGTCTGCAGGCAGCCACTATCAGTTCTTTGACAGTATAGAGTAGTTTGCATTTTCTAGTATTATAGACATGGCATGAATCACACAGCAGGTATATTTTTTCTTCCTTTTTACTCCTATAACTTTTGGGGATTCTCCCATCTTGTTGCATGTATCAACAGTTTATTTGTTTTTATTGCTGGATAGTATTTCGTTGTATGGATATACCACACTTTATTCACTCACCTGTTGATGAACATTGGATTTATTTCCAGTTTTTGGCTATTGGAGTAAACTTGTTATGAACATTGTATACATGATACACTTCATGTAGGTATCCTTAAAATTGAAATCTAAAATGAACTTCCATAAGTTATGAAGGTGTAGAACAGTGAGGCACAGTTAAAATATCTCTCAGTAGTAGTTAGTACAAATCCAAGTTTCTTCAGTGCTTTATCAAAAGGTTACTAAGTGGGGAGTAGCATCATCTAATTTTCTTAGTTTTTCTCTTTCTCTTGCTGACCCTCTCTCTCTCCTTCCTGCCACCATCCATAGCATGGCCCCCTGTGTCTACTTTAACACTTGTCTGTGTCTGAGAACCTGCCTCCTCTTGTTGAGCTCTCTGCATTTTACTATGTTCTCAATGGCTCTATCATTTTTCTTTTTTTTATTTACAGTTTATATTCAATATTATTTTATATTAGTTTTAGGTGTATGGCATATAATCTACAAAGTAATCCTCTGATATTTCCAGTACTCACCTGGCACCATAGATAGTCATTATAATATTACTGACTATATTCTCTGTGCTGCACTTTATATCCCTGTGGCTGTTTTCTAACAGTTAATTTGGACTTTTTAATTCCCTTATCTTTTTTACCCAGTCCCTCAACTACCCCTCAGTCACTTTATCTGAATCTGATTTCATTTGCTGAAGAGTTCTCGTCTGGTCATCCAGGCCTGACCTCCAGTCCTCAGACCCCTGCACCCAATAGAAACCAGCTGCTTGCTTACGTCACCACTGCCTGAAATTTTTGGCACTGATCTTCAACTGCCCCTCACTATATACCTGCTTCTGCTGCTAGTCAGGCTTTTGCTGTCTGATGACTCCCCTCTAAGAGTACTTTCTTCTTTATTCCAACTCCCAGGCCCTGCACCTGGCCTATGTCTGGAGTCTTCAATTTGTCTCGTTTGAGCCAGTCCAAATCCCAGTGTGTGGCCAAATTTGCATGCTCTTGTGGACCTGACTACTGTCTGCTTTCAGAGAACTCCAGCAAACAGAAATGCCTCTGCTTTGCAACAGGCTTAGTTCCAAAGGATTATTCCTAAATCCACCTGTTCCTGCAAGAAAATGACACCAGATATGCTACTGCTGTTGCCATCTGCTGGAGGCAGGCAGAGTTGACACACTGTTGTGCTATCTCCTGGTGTGGTCATATTTAGGGAAGGTTTCCAGTTAAAATTAAGTAGAAGAAGGTCTGTGTCTGTACTTACAATTTGCACTAATTCCCAGATCTATGTTCTACTTCATTATATGCGTCAGCAATACTGATCTCTGTGCTTGTTTCATTTCCACCTTAGGGCCTTTGCATTTGCTGTCCCCTCTCAGAGCACACTTCCACAGGTCTTTGAACAGCTGGCTTCTGCCATTATTCACATCTCAGTGAGATGTGATTACCTTACAGAGGCCTTCCTTGCCAATGCTATATGCACCCGACCCCACCTGTCAATCACTGTCTTACTCTATTAATTCCTTCATTCATTTATTCCTTGTTAATTGACCTCTTCCTCCTACACACACATCTGCATATGAATATAAGTGCCATAAGAGAATGGGGCAAGGAGCTTGAAGTACGGAACAATGCTTATAAGGAACAAAAGAGATGTTCAGTGAATACTAGTTTAAATAACTACACATAGTACCTCTGTCTACCTATTGAAATCTTATCTTCTCAAGTCTAAGTCAACTACTATCTTGTTCAAGAACCTCTTCAACTAGATTTGTTTTCTCTGTTTCATAGCACTTTTTAGTCTGTCTGTGTTTTGTATTTAAGCTGCCATGTCTTCATTCTTTGTTTAAAATATGGTGGATGCAGGAACCATCTCTGTCTTATTTTAAAGTACATTTCAGACTTAGGGACATAGCAGATGCTGAGAGGATTTTGGTGCAGTCATAAATAAAATCAATCAATTTGTAAGACTGTTGATGATTTTATTCTTATTATGAAATATGTAAGGCATACAGAAAAGAATTAATAATATTATAAATAATACTCATGTATCCATCACCTGCTTTAAAAATTAATATTGAAGATACATTTGAAATCCCTTGTGTGTGATATTGTGATTTGTAAGAAATATATCGATGACTAAATACATATTTCTCATGTATATTTCTTTCATGGTTCCTGGCTCAGGGCTTTCAAAACCTTTGGAATTGTCTAAGTGATTACAGCAATAAAGTTGTCTTTTGTTATGTTAATGAGTGACTTTTTGAATTCACCTATGGATGGGGCTGGTTGCCAGGGGGACCAACCCTTTGAGTAAGAGGGTTGGAACTTTCGGTCCCACCTCTTAACCCTGGGGAGCAGAGAGGGGCTGGAAATTATCCATGACCAGTGATTGAATCAATTGTGCCTATGTAATGAAGCCTCCATACACCTCCCAAAACAGGGGTCAGAGAGCTTCTGGGTGGGTAACCTGGAGACTGGGGAAGAGTGGCATGCCCGGAGAGGGCAGGAGAGCTCTGCACCCCTGCCCTTCCCTTGCCCTATGCGTCTCCTCCATCTGGCTCTTCCTGAGTTATATTCTTTTATAATAAACTGCCGGTCTAGTAACTTTAATGTTTCTCAGTATTTCTCAGTCCTGTGAGCCACTCTAGCAAATTAATCAAACCTGAGAGGAAGTCATAGGAACCTCCAATTTATAGCCAGTCTGTCAGAAGTACAGGTAACAGCCTGGGTTTGTGACTGGCACCTGATGTTGCAGGGTGTGTGTTTTGTGGGGGATATCTTGCAGAACTAAGCCCTTAACCTGTGGAATCTGAGTCCATTTCTGGGTAGATGGGTAGAAAGTGTCAAAATTGAGTTGAATTCTCGGACTCGAGGAATTACTTGTTGGTGATGTGGCAAACTCCCCTCGGGCTTCCAAGTTGAAACTGGGTCCAGGAACTTCAAAGACCATCTCTCAACCCTTCCTCCTCCTCTCTTTCCTAAAGCAATCATGATTCTGAATGTGGTGTTGACCATTAGAGTGTGTGTGTGATTGTATGCACAATATACCACTACCATCTGTCTTGGTACGCATGTGAATGTGTGGGTATTCATTTGTATCGTATAGTATTATTCTGCTTATTTTTAAGTAATATATGGCAAAGGTCATTTTACATCTTAGTTGTTCCCTCAACATTATGTTTTTCAGATTATCCATGTTGAGACATATAATTTTAGAATCTGGTGATGAGATCATTCACATCAATTTCTGTGTACTATTCCTTTATATAACTATTTCAGTTTCCTTGCTCATTATCTTCATGAATGGCATTTAATTTTCTATTTCTACTCTTACAGACAATACTGCAGTAAACTTTCTTGTAACATTATATTTCTTGGTATGTTAAGAGTTACTCTAGTGTTTCTTTATATTGGAAAATGTAAGTTCTGGGTCAGAGACTATCAACATTATGTCACTGTAATGAAGAACAAGGCAGAGAGACGGGATGCCTGGGTTTGAATCCCTGCTCTTCCACTTGCTACCTTTCTCTAGAAGCATTGAGCACCTGGTATCTTCAGCTCTTCTCATGAGCATGCAGGTCCTGCTCCCACCCCTGGCATCAAGTGGTCAGCCTGGCTGAAGTCTTTCTGGTTGCGGTGCATCCTGCTGGAACCTGTTTGCAGCTGCCACCGCCTGCTCCCAGAGCCAGACCTGCCAGGCCTGGGGCTTCACACGCGGTCTCTGCTTGGCATTTTGGTGCCATTTCTGGTCTATGGAGAGCTTCATTTTCAAGACTGCAGATATTTTTTAGTTCTGCCTTTTAATATTTTATGTGCCATCACTATGTATTTGGAGCAGAGGGAGTAAGTACTTCAAAACATGAACTTACAGTCACCTAACCTTTCAAAATAAGCACACACCTTAGAATCATCTCATCATAGATTTTTTGAAGCTAGAAAGGATTTTTGAGGTAATGAGGGCAAATAACCTTGTTTTATAGCTGAGGAAGTTGTGGTCTTGAGAAAATGAGGGATTTACTGATGTCATATCTGTAGTTAATGGTGGAGGCAAGACCAGAACTGAAGCTCAGGGGTTCCCTCACCAGCCCTTTTGCCACTACATTCCCCATCATGGTTTTCTCCAAATTTGCATGTGATGTTTTTATTCTTAACAAAAAATCAAAAAATAAATTAGAACTTACAGATTTATAAAACTGGTATCACATTTTTACACTGATAGATCATATTTTCTTTCAGAAAATATTGAAGTAGAAATAAAAGTACGGTATTCACTGCATTGAACTAAATATATTTTCATTAGAAGGCACTATGTCTTCTGACTCTGTAGATTCCTACGGCATTTGGTTTCCTTGACTTTTTGAAACTTATAAGTTGGGCCCATCAATAATGGTGCTGATACCTCCAGCCTCCCACTGTATCGAGTCTGAAAATGGCCTGTGATGGATGGGCATGGCTGGCATGGACAGCGAGAGGCTGTATTTCTGCTGTCAGGTAGAAATGGCAGGTAGTTTAATTTTGGAAAAAAATTACTAAGAAAGGGCAAGTATTCCTTCTAATTAGGATTTATTGACTTTTTAAAGGATATGACTTTAGAATCTGGTATGTTTGTTAAAGCCTTTGGAATTGTTTTATTCTATTTCTAGATCTTTTAGCTGTGCCTAAGCATCCGTATGCTGCTATGGAGAACTGGGGACTAAGTATTTTTGTGGAACAGAGAATACTGCTGGATCCCAGTGTTTCATCTATTTCTTATTTGCTGGATGTCACCATGGTCATTGTTCATGAGATATGTCACCAGGTATGCGAAAAAAGATCAGGTGTAAGTATGTATGACTGCCAACTATTGAGAATGTAGAATGATTTCGGATACTGAGATTAGGAGCTACGTTACTGTCCTCCCAATTAAGTTTTAATTATAGATAGAGCACTGTGTGGTTCTCTCTGGAAGACGTGTCATTGTTCTCAGGGGACAGCCTAAACAAAACACATGCACTGGTCATGTTGGACCAGCAGCTGTCATTCAGTGTGGCGGAGGCATGAGATGGCACCGCCACCCGGCCACCTCGGTGGAGATGCTACCCAGTCACTATTCCTTGTCAGCCTTGCTTTCTTTTCTTGTGGTGATTGGTGTGTCCGTATGGTAAGTACAGTGATGGCGATGATTTATTGCATCGCTGCAAGATGCAGCTGAGTTTTGTGTGCATGTCAAAATTTGCCTTTGCTGAAATCAATTTGTTACTCCCGTTTCCCCATCACACCGACACTTAGGAAGTCTTTCACTAACTCAGCCATAGACTCTTTGTTCTCCAGTGATTGATAATTTCTTGTCTTGGCATGTGTAGGAATTCATATGTAAATTAGTAACTTTGTAGTGCAGCTAAGATAAAATTAATTTCATTTTGATTTTATGCACTTCTGACAGTGAGTGGAAGGGATTACAGAGGTTTTGCAGTGCTTATCTGAATCTTGATTCTAGAGAAGGAAATAAAAGACTTGAAAATAAACATTCATGCTATTTAATAGAAAGCAATGCTGGTCCTGGTTACCGGTAACTATGGCTAGTTTTTAAGTGAAAACATAAGAAACCTCATACTTAGGACTTCAATTTGCTATAAACCCAAAGTCCTTTTTAAAAAGCTAACTAAACTTAAGAAAGAGTGATGTGGAAAATGCTGTCAGATAAAGAAGCTGAACTGCTAAATGTTAATACATGAATACTGACTTAATGATGGATTGGCCCAGGCCATACAACCATTTACCTAAATGTCAGCCTTTTTCAGTGAACCTATAGGGTGTTTGTACCTGTCTTGCTGGCCAGGTGGGACATGTGTTCCTTGCCTCAGAGACTTAAAGGGACCCACTGCAGAAGTACCCAGGGCTCCTCTACTGTGCTAATGTGAAGGGTCGCCAGCTAAAAGTACAACTTTTTTTGGAGGGGAAAGCAGTTTTCTTTTTGGACATTCCTAGAAACAGGTTACATGTACAGTTCTGTTGAAATAAGAGCACATTAGTAATGTTTTCGTTGTTCCTGCAATTGATTTTATTTGTTGTTTATTCTAAATTATTAGGAGGGAATGAATGAGCCAGATGCTGAGAGAAAAATATAACAATTTTCACTATCATTACCAAATTATTTTCTGCCACCTATTTATTTCACAGTTATCTTTCTTTTATGTTATAAGACTGTTGTGTGTACTAAAGGAATAATGTACATCAAGTGCTGAGCACAGAATCTGATAGGTGGTAAGTGCTTAATGAATCACAATAAGTGATCATTATCTCCAAATGACAGTCCCAGCAAAACATCCCGGAAATGGGTAGACATGGGCATTCTCCTCACCCCAGAGCAGTGGGGTGAATGATGTGCAGGCACAGGCTGGTTTCAGTGAATCTGCTCTTCCAGTTCCAGTTTGCGTGGATCACGAACCTTCTCCTGGTGTCAGGGCAGATGGCATCGTGGAACAAACTTATTTCCCTTCATCACAACCTTGTAGCTCCCTGTTGTCATCTGAGACTCATCTTCTCACCAGTCTACTTCCCTTAGCGAGGTCACTCTCCAAGGCTCTCTGGCAACTCCCAAACCTTGCCACTCTGAGTTCTGAATTTAAGAACCTGTCATCTCAGCCACATCACTTAGGAGCTGAAAGTTTCTTAACTCTCCTGTGTCTCAGTCTCCTGTGTAAAATGGGGCTAAAAATAGTACCTACAATTTAGGATATTGAGAGGACTAAAGAAGTTTTTCCAAGAAGAGTGTTTAGAATACTGGTGGTCACACAGTACATGCTCAGTAAAACTCTAATTGCTGTGATTTGCCTCCACTGCTGCTGAAGCAGATTCCCTGGAGCTTCATCTTCTTTTCTGAGTGTTCCCCTTCTTTCAGCCTGCAGGGTGGACCTGGTTGGCCCCTAAGGCTTCTTTCTTGAGTATCTCAGGGTCTAGATAGAAATAAACACTCTCTTGCCCCCATCCCTTTTTGCTGTTTCCAAAGCACTATCCTTTTTATTCAACCTTACAGCCCCTCTGAAGTTCATGTTCTCACCATTTCCCCCCACTTTCTGTCTCACTCTTGTACCTGTTATTCCTCACATTAATGCAGATCACATGCCTCTTCTGTTTAGAACACCTTCTGTGGTGCATTGTCACGATCCTAAAGACAGTCTTTCATTTTGATCAAGCAGAAACACTCATTTTGATCAAAAATACAAAAATATTTTTGATATCATTTAGTTTGTGGTCATCACCATGTTCTGAGTTACCTTTCATTGGTATTCCAATTAGAGATCCTCTTGAGTGATGCTCTAATTTTAACACTGAAACACTCAATCACGAAGCTCTTTACTGTAGCTCTGGGAGCTGTGTATGACTTGATATTTGCCCACCATTTCCTTCCATGTCTTGAATACCTTGTTCCCACTTGGAGTGTTCACATCAAGGGCTGCTTAGATCTTCGAGGAATCCCATTGCCTGAGGCTATTTCATAGCTGGCTCCTTTTCATCATTAAAGCCTGAGCTGAAATATCACCTGCTTAGAGAGAAGGTTTTAGCTTTTACAATCTAAGACAATCCCTCCCACCTTCCTATCACACTTTATTAGGATTTGAAATTGTGTTGTTCATTTGCTTGTTTATTTTTTTATTTTCTATCTCATCTCTTCCCCCACCTCTACAATAAAAAGTGTCAGCTGTATGAGGAGAGACATAATCTGACTTTTCATCATTGAATCTCAAGTCTTTAAGATAGCTCCTGGCATGTAATGGTTTTTTTTTTTTTAATGAGAAAGGAATTCTTTTAACCTTTTGCTGAACCTAATGGTTTCACATTGAAGCATCATGATCTAATCAAAACACCAATTAAACATTACAACATTATTATTTTATTGAAAGGATCTTAGTTAGTTCTTTGGCCCAACCCGTCATTGGCATATAATCATGGCAAGTCAGGGGTGGAGCATCTGAAAAGCCCTCAGTGTGATCTGTCAGCTGGTATTTGCTCTGAATTGCCTCTGTCTTGGGGAGGTGATGCTCCAGTTCTTACTGTGATGAGTTGCTTGCTACCTCTCTGGGCAGTGTGTTCCTGCTCAGCCATCTCAGTCTCTTAGAGGCATTTTCAGAAGACATCCACCAACCCAAATTTTCATCTGTTATTCTTGATTTCTTCCTGGTAGGACCACAAGCCACAAGTCTTTTCCTCTACTTCATTCTACGTCTTCAAATCTTTGAAGACAGCCAAGAACAGATTTTTTCTCCTGAGTCCTTCCTTCTGCAGGGTAAATTTTTAGTGTGTTTGTGTTCTTTGATTATTTTATCTTTGTTCTTCTCTGCATACATTTATATAAAAAACTAGTCATATCCAAGTAGTAGTTGAATAAATCAATAGTCTTACAACAACTCAATTTAAGATCCCTAAATCAATTGAAGAGTGAGCTATAGTTATGATAATCATAGTTTAATACATTTAACTTCAGATAAAATTATTCTAGGAGAGATTTGATTTGATTGGATGCCCATTCATTTTGTCATTGCAGTGGTTTGGTGACCTCGTGACCCCGGTGTGGTGGGAAGATGTGTGGCTGAAAGAAGGCTTTGCTCACTACTTTGAATTTGTTGGTACAGACTACCTCTACCCCGGCTGGAATATGGTAAGTGTACTTTTCTTTAACTGATGACAACTCCCTGTGAAAGATTGCTCTGGGGTTACACTGGGATTTTTTTTTAAATCATTAGAAGTAACTTAAAATGCATATTGATGCCTGGAAAAAATTAGATGTCCAGTAACATTGCCCAATAAAATAAGCAGAATTTTAAATTTGTATTTTGTAATTTTTAATTCATCATTTAATTTGTACACTAAAATAGTATTCCCAAAGTGTTATTTTAAGTGTATGGGACATTTCAATATATAGAGAAATGAGAACTTAATGTTACTTCAATGTGATGAAACCCAGGAATGAGCTACACTTGTTTATGTACCACTGTTGTAGCTGTGCTTCAGGAAGAAATGTGCTCATCTTCAGGTTCGATGGCCAGGTCACCTGCCAAGAGGAGTGTGTTTCCTTGATTCTTATATAATACTTTCATCTTTGAAATTGGGTGTTTCTTATGTTTCCCTCCCCCCACTTCATTGATTTTTGAGGAATAGAATGAGGAAAATGCAAGGTAATTTACAGTAGTCTTCTTTCATGTAAGTTTTCAGATATTGCTTTCCCTAGAGAATTTGTTTCTATCCGAGTGGGCGATTTCACTTTCACACAGTATGAGCTCTGTCCCTCTCAGGGAAGCAGGCAGTTTCCCCGTGCTGGTGCAGGGCTGCTGTGTCACAGTGATGCCAACTGATGGTTGCTCATGTGTCAGTTCTGCAGGTCGTGCACACTGCACCCACCCTCTGGGAACACACCTGTACGTCTGAACCTGAAGTAGGGTTTGCTGCCCCCTAAACAGTGACGTTCTAGAGCATCCTAGAAGCAAAAATGGAAGGAGGGTGTGATTTTCATGTCTTGAATATAAGTTCTTGAAGTTTTATAGAACATGGTCATTCATCAATAGTGACCATAATAAACAGAACCCAGGACGTGTGTTATTTTGGAACTCAAACTTTAAATTTATTTTGTGTTACTGTGTGAAAGTTGTGGAAGGTTAAATTTTACTTTTTAAATATCACAGGTGATAACATACAGGCTGCAAAAAAGTAGGTTTATAGTTCTGAGTACATGAAACATAGTTTATTCTTGTATTATTTATTCTTGTATATTTTTCCATAGGAACAACTGTAAACCTATGTGTGCCTTCCCCCATATATTCACTTTATACCATTCTTTTTGATGTATAAACTATTAATAGTAAGTAATTATCTAATTATGTGTCATGATTGCAAGTATTATTTGAAGAACACATAAGCCCAGGTGAAATATGAAGATGTCTGTAAGTCTTGAGATAACTTCTGCCATGTCCTGCTGAGGAAAACATGTGATCTGACCTCCCTCACAGAAGATATGTTACAGTGGTATATAGTATATTGTTATGTTTTAATTATGTTCATGCAGTTTTGTCCATATTTTGTAAAGGTGGCATGGTTCATTTGCACAAATGCATGAGATAATTTTACTGAGCCTAATGTATCTAGGTGTGTACGTATATATGATACAATTTTTAAAATCTTACTTGAACTGTTTTATCATGGTATTGAAATTAATTAAAAATGCCTTTAAAGGATTTTGAAGAAAAATCCCTAATACCATGTAATATTAATTACTATAAGTATTATTTCACAAATGTAAAACTTGAAATTTAAGTGTTTAAGAATATTGAAACATTTCCAAAAACATCTTTTGGTTTTTAGATGACTTCCTGCCAACTTTCTTTAAAATTTAATATTCATTATGCTGTGGATTATTACTGATTTATAATTTCATTATATTTTAATATTAAAACATGTCCTTATTATAGATGACATGTTACTCACATAGGTAAGCTTTATTTCCCAGCTCATTCAGCTACCTGTGATAAAATCCTTTCTATTCATCATTGTGAAAAATGCCCCTTGGATTAAAAAGTAATCAAAAGAATTATACATGGGGTGAAAACTGACAGCTTTCAATGATGAAACCATTATTAGGACAATATATCCTAAGTTTCAATATCCTTATACTGGATTTTTTTCTTTGAATATTTTTTATATTCCTGTATCATTTTTATCAGTTAAGTTATAAATGTATGCCTTCTAGAGAACATTTTTGTAAATAGTATTAAATATGAGCAATCTGAGACTTTGTTCTTAATAGAACACAAATCATCCACTGGAAGTATAAAAACCTTAGGGTGGTAAAATGTAAGATTTTATTTTTTGTAAGTCCTCATTTTATAATTAAGAAGTGGTAAAGTGGTAATTAATATTGGCACAAGTACAGTGACAGAGAAGGTTCACCCTATCAAAGTAGGATATGAAGATTAAACTCCATCACAGTTAATTAGGCAATAGGGAGGGGAAACAGGTCTTCTTATGATGTCTCTATGTTCAGAATGTAAAGATTATAAGTACTTCTGATCTTTGATTGCTTTGATTGCTTTCTAGTAGCTTTCTTTAATTAGTTTGTAGAGTACCTCAATAGACTCAACCTATGAAGCTTATAAGCAGAAACTCTAAGTAAATTGCTCTTCTGTATATCATTAATATCTCCTTTGCCAATGAAATTTTAACAATAAGTTAGCCATATAAATAAAAGAGGGTATTAAGTGACGTTAAGGCTGTGCCAGCACTATTTTTCATAATGGCATCAGCAAAAGAGTGAAAGAAATACTAGGAAGGACAAGAGCGATGGCTGTGTCAGCAGTGACTAATGCTCCTGTGATATGCACAAAAGCTTATCGAGGGAGCATGACTTGAACTTCACTAGAGCTTAGCCTGAAATGGGAAAACCAGGAGTCAGGCTCATGTCAGGAGTTAAGAAATGCAGGAAGCTGACTTTTTTTTGCCTCTAATCTAAAAAACAGTGCTTTTATCATTTTTAGACACCAAGGCTCAAGCACTGACATACTATTTCAATTTGTTAGGGAGATTACTATTACAACCTCCTTTCAATGGAATAGCAGTAAAGAAACCAAGAATTGCATCATATTATTAAGGAAGATCCCGTACTGATTTAGGCCAGTGTATTTGTTTAGGCTGCTGAACTGTTAGTAAAGTCTTAGGTTCTGGGTATGTGTGTGTGTGTGTTTTTAGAGCCAGTTTCTGATACAGAAGTAATCAAATTTTTACTTTAGGAACACTACATGGAAAAAAAGAATGATTACAATAGTTTTGTTCCCCAATAAACAAATCAAGTTTATCACTTTGCAGATAGGGGCCTTTACAGGTAGTATGATGTAAGGTCAGGGGAATGGATTGGAAAGAAGAAATTCAGATTCCAGGCAAGGCATTGCACTTCTCTGACTCATCCTTATATCATTTGAAAAATAGGGCAATTGTACAGATTTAGCAAGCTCACATAATTTTGGTGAAGATAAAATAACTTGCAACATCCTTGAAATGTATGAACCACTACACAAATGTGAGCAGGCATCATGAACCTAGAAAATGGATGCTCCATGAGAAAGGTGCATTGAATTTAGGTATAGATGCCCTAATATTTCCAACCCCAGTCATCTATTTTGACACTCTAGACTTATAGCAATTTTATATAGATTACCAAATAATTACTATAGTCTTTGTAACTAGACTCAGTCTCATCGAATCATTTCTTATTTATATTCGCAATGTAGACTATTCTATAAGAACACAGGTTTTGTATAATGTTTCATTTATCAGAAATAAGAGTCAAGTTCATCAGAAGCAAGTTCTTCAGCTCAGGGCTAAGGATACATTTCATAGGGTGAGTAGGCATTTTGCTTGATGTTATTTTGTCAAAGCTGGCTATTAGAGACATTATTGGATGGTTCAAGTTACAGTATGCTATTAATGGCAGTCATATGAAATTTTACTGTGTTTCTTCAAAATAGAAAACAAGTCTTATGAAACATACTTACTATTCTTTAATAATTCTTGATGATTTTTTACTATGAAAAAGTCTATGATAAAGTTTTTTCCAATTTCTTTTTTAAAGGTTTTATTTATTTATTTTTAGACAGAGGGGAAGGGAGAGAGAAAGAGAGGGAGAGAAATATTAATGTGTGGTTGCCTCTCATTTGCCTTCTGCCGGGGGACCTGGCCTGCAACCCAGGCATGTGCCCTGACTGGGAATTGAACTGGCCACTGTTTGGTTTGCTGACTGGTGCTCAGTCCACTGAGGCACACCAGCCAGGTCTATAATAAAGTTTTAATACAAGAGAAGATTATGTAGCAAAATAATACTGTGAAGAATTCCTTGCTTTACTGACCTGGTTCCAATGCAGGTAAAATCATATCCCTTGTGCATAATGCCTAGGTTTTCATTATAATTTGTATCTATATTATAGGTGTGTCCTTTGGTTTCCTGAATATAGCTTTGTAAGGACATGCTGCTATAATGAGAATTACTAACCATGAGTGTATGTTCTTTTATTAAATCAATTGGGATGCTATGGAGCTTCACACAGCAATAACTTTGTGTACCAATAAAATGTGCAGACTGGGAATTCTCCCTAAATTTTTATGAGGACACATACCTGGGCATAAAGATGCCCATTAATGAGGAATCACGCAACTAAACTTGATTATGCTAAATATTCAGGATATCTGAAAACATATTACCCCAGATCTTGATGAATGCTCTCAGTTGTCTCTAGCATGGGCAGGACCAAAATGGTAAAAATGAATTCCGTCATTAGACTAGGCATCATTTTAATAACTCTCCAACAACAATTACCTGCAAAATTATATAGGCATTGCAATGCAATTATCTTTACTTTTTGAATTATTTTATTTTTATTCAAAGAGAAGTTGAGGAAATCACTGGTAGAATGAAATAAAAACTGCAGTTTTCCTCTAAGGGAGATATGTTCCAAGACCCCCACTGGGTACCTGAAACTATAGATAGTACCAAACCCTCTATAGATTATGTTTTTTTCTATACCACACATACCCATGATAAAGCTTAGTTTATAAATTAGGCACAATAAGAGATTAACAATAATATTATTGATGCAATAGAACAACTATAATAATATATTGTAATAAAGCTATGTGAATGTGGTCTCTCTCTGATAATTGATCTGATAACTGAGAAGGCTACTGAGTGACTGACAGGTGGGCAGTATATATTGTGTGGATGCACTGGACAGAGAGATGATTCACATCCCTGCTGGGACCAAATGGATGTTGCAAGATTCCATCATGCTACTAGACACATGCAATTTAAAACTTGTGAACTGTGTATTTCTGGAACTTTGTGTTTAGTATTTTGGGGCCATAATTGATTGCACATAACTGAAACCTTGGAGAAATGAAACCATGGGTAAGGGGGACTACTGTGTAGGGTTTATTGAGTTCAGTGTTCTTTTTTTTATAGTTGAAATGTAAAGATACACTGCTTAATCATTCTAAATAAAAAATAAATGTTCTACAATTCAGAAAACTAGAGAAAAAAGCTGGGTTTTAGTAAATATTTTACTTGTTCAGCTGCTCATTTCTGAAGTCCATCTTTGATTTAATGTTTAGGGGGAAAATGCTTTCACGTGCATTTCAAAGCTAGTTAATGTATGTTTCAGTAACAGTTGGTGTATTGGTACTATTGCTTATAATTCATTAATATCAAGATATATTTGTCCAGCTGAACCATGGGGTCAGAAAAAGATATTTTGGGAATTATATATTCATTTTAGAGTCTAACTTTATAAATACTGAATACCAAATAAATTATGTATATGTACATCATTTTTCATATAGTTGTATTTATTTGTTATGATCAAAATCCACATATAATATTTTACTCATAAGTTTTCAGTAAATTAGAAGGTGACCCAATTGTTTTCAATTGGCTGGTTATATTTCATTCTCAAATGACTGACACGTATTGAACATAAAACATTTAAAGGCTTCTTATGACTAGTCCCAAGAGTCTGTGGTCTCTTTGATCTTGTTCAGTAGCTTAAAAGTGACATTTACTTTGAAAGACGAGAAGGAAAGTAGGAATGCCTGCTTGGGTCTCCTGGGAGCACCAGTCTCCAGAATGGGCATCTCTGTACTTGCCCTTACTCTTCCCTCCCTCACTCCACTGCAAGGTTTTGGGTTTTATTTTTTCCCTGATAAAAACATAGACTTTTTAAAGAGTAGAAAAATATTTTTTCTCACTTAAAAGGAACTGGGGAGTGGTAGCTTGTCTTCTGGGAGAAAGGGTTGCTTTTTCCTTAAAGTAAGTGGTCAGAGTAATTTTAGGCATTGGCAGAAAATAGATCTATAGAAAGGCAAAGGCAGTACACAGAGGAAGAAAGAGCTGGAATGAGGGCAGCAGCTGATGCATTAAAGGACAGAGTTTGGCCTGTCATAGCTGAAGTCTGAGGATCCATAGGAGTTCTGTTGTGCATATACCCAATTCATTGAAGATTAGGTTGATACTCAAACAGTGTATAAATTGTGCTACTCCCAAAAGGCTCTTAGTGTTAAGAAGCAAGCCAGAGACTTGAATTCTAACCAATGGTGTCTGAAGAGATATTAAGAATTTCTAACAAGGAATAACAGTTAAAACAGGAACTGTACCCATTACACTAACATGTTAAAATGCCTCTCACTAAGGCTGCTGTAATAACAACAAATTATGTTTACATTTCTGGAGAATTCTGTGCTTTTTACATATTATGTCAGTGATGTGCTGGTAGTCTCATTAAGGGCACCTGTTAGGAAGAGGAACAAATAAGGCCAGATAATCATCTGTTAATTGTTGAAGTACATTAATTGATTTAGAACTTTTATGGCACATTACAATTTTGAGGATAAAAATACAACTGAGGAATAGATAATGCATTCAAATTTTTGTTTACACTTGTAGTTCTTCTACAAGAATGAAGACTTTGGCTCCATAGCTCTTTGGGAAATGGAAGCTTTTGAAGAGCTTAAATGTATCAAGGTGTGTTGTGTCTCAGAAAATGTAAATCTGCTTCATTTACTGTTTTAAATGGAAGACTAGCTTTTATTAAATAAAATATCTTTAGAAGGGAAGAAAAAACAAACATAATTCATTAGCATTCATATATTTCACATTAATTTCCATGTATTTAGGTGTGTATCTGGGAGTTTTTTTATGTCACACTATCTTATTTTTTTTCCTATATGATTTAAAAGAAATTTACAACAAAGATGCAAATTGGAATTTTATGTATGTTCTTAAGTAAAGGGTGATTTCTTTTTTGTACTACAACCATTTTAATATAATTATACATTTCTGGCAAATCCAGAAAAAAAAGGTTTATGCATATATAACTTTCCCAGTTAACATCTGGAAGCATAAACAATGATGATCTCAGTTTATAAATTTATCAGGGTCAGAGTAATTGACGAATGTCTCTTTCCTGCAGGCTTACCAACCATATATTACAGATGAATTCCTGTCCTTTTGTGTCTCTGCTCTCACTCTACTAGTACAGACGCATTCTGTTGTCAAGTTTCAGTGCAGCTCACCTCCAGCCAAAGATAATCTTTGTAGATAAGTACTCAGTTGTCCTGAACTTTGCTTATAATTATAACCTATTTAATCATGGAAGAACCCCTTCAGAAGTGGAGTTCAAGGTGGCACACAATTTTGAAGTCTAGCACAGATTAAAAACCACAGATGTGCCATTTATATAAGACAGACACTGGTTGTCTCTTAAACTGCATGAACATTATTTTTAAAATAAAGTAGTGCATCTAGGACTATCAGTCACACAATTCACACACAGCCCTGAAAAGGTTTCCAGTGCCAGCTAATAGTTGGCCATGAAACGTGAGTGATCTTGAGACTGTCCATTCCTAAAATTCAACCGAGGATTGGCTAAAACATTGGAACACCTCTGCCTAAGAAGGCTGTGTCCTTCCTTCCCTCACAATTTAGTTTTATTTTCTTTTTCATCATGGTTGGGTGCACATGGCTAGAATGTTTTTGATCACTTTGAGAATCAGGAAAATCGGTGATCTAAAACCATGACAGGGTCTTAAGAGATTGGTTTGTACATTTCAGGTTGCTGGTTGGTGGGCCCTTTAAGAACCTTCATTTTTCCTTCTGTGTTTCCTGGAACATTGATCAGGCAATGAGTCTGAGTATCATCCCATCTAACTCTTTTAACTAACACCTGACTAAAACAGGAATGTCCTGCCCAGTATATTTAAAAATCTCCCACAAAAGGAAGTTTCACAGGTCTTCACACAACCTAGCATTTCCACAAGGATGTCTGATCATTGAAGTTAATCTTCCAGGAGGCAGTTTGGTCTTCATAACCCAAGCCATCAGTGGTTGTGTTAAAACACAAGCTTGAAGCTCCATATCCCAGGGTGGAAAGAGAAGCTGGGGGCTGATTGAGATGACTGATGACTGCATTGGTACCCACAGAGCTGACTGTAGCTGCTGGTCCAGGAAGCTGGTTATGCATAGGGATCAAATAAGATCCACAGTCCGTGCTCTGTTGCTGCTGCTGTTGGTGGCTCTTAGCTCTTTGATTATTAAATCATACCCTGGTAGCCAACCAAGGGGTGCAGCAAGTCCATAACTGAAGTGGTCAGACTCAGTGCATTGACTGTGTAAGGCGGTTGCTTCAGGTAAGACATCATGCTATGTTGTTAGGAGGCACAGAGCTGACCCAAATTGAGGAGGATACAGCTGAAAGGCCTCACTTTGTCAGGGGTGGACAGATTCAGGGTCCTTGGAGGGTGGATTTGGAGTGGTGGAACTAAGGGTGAAACAAACAAGCAAACAGAGGTGTTGGTTAGAAAGCAGCTGCTCTTCCACGTTCCACTACTGACTTAAAAATACAAAGATTTTTTAAAACTGCTGAGTAATTTTGTTCAGAAAGATGTGAAGTATTTTAGATTTTGTATATTTTAAACTTAAAGATAAAAGATAAATAAGCATTCTCTTTGGAATAAAATATTTTTTCCAAAAACTGTGTTCAGGTTTGCAAGATGTCAAGGTCTTTCTGCATTTCTTTAGGAATTTCAAAAGCAACCAATAAACTGATAAGATTAAACACTTGGTAGAAAAAAAAACTGAACTTGGAGACTAACAATAATGCAAGTTCATCCTTTTTTATATCAAGAAATATTGCAGGGAAAATTAACCCATTTATTTTTTCCTTTTCAAGTAAGAGAATTTTGTAAGCAAAAGTATTTCAACTTGTTAATATTATCAGATGTCACTTGATAAAGCAAAATGTTGATAAAGCCTAAAATTTATAGCAAATAATTCAATATTCTGTGTGTGTGTGTATATATATATATATATATATATATATATATATATATATATATATACATATATATATATATGTAATTGGCAACAGCAGATCATACCATTGTTTAATTCATCCCTTTTACTGCCCTGGTAAAAATCTTAACTTTCTACAATATATGAATTGTTCAACACCTAATATTATTCAACCTTTTTCCAAATATGTTTACAAGAATTTGCTTTGCAAAACCTCTAACACAAACACAACTAAAAGTGAAAGCTGGGGACTAAATTGGCAAACCAGAAAATAATTTGTTAGTTTTCTAATTATTAATCATCCTTAATCATGCAGCTGTATGTTTTAAAAGACATTAGAACACAGCTCATTTCTAAGGAAGGAGTTATTGTCTCAGTCCATAACACTTAATGGGACTTTTTTTTTCTTTTCATCAAGGTTACTTTAACATTGTTCGGATGTTATTAGACAAGAATGTCAAAAATGAAAATAGTGAGTTCAAGTTCTACAAAGAGAAAATGCAAAACAGCTTTCTGTGAAGACAAAGCAGAGAGAGAGGGTGGGGGGTAGAGAGAGAGAGAGAGTAGGTAATATGAGGTCTATAACAATTTTGCCTCAATCACTCTAGTAACACTTGTAATAATAAAGACTTAAATGACATTTACTATTTGTCATTAAGCACTTGACATATATTTATTCCCTGTGAAATAGAGTAAGACATTTTGTTAGGTAGCTTGAGAGTACACTAGTTTATTATTATTTTTCTTGACCTCCAGCAGCATAGTAATGGCTGGGACACCATGTACTCCACCACTCAGGTACCTCTTCTCAACCGTGAATTCAAAAAGATAATTTTGGGTAGAACATGTTTTGACACTAAGTTGAACTACCTCTCTGATCTACCATTCACAAATTTAAGTAAGCCCCCCACTTTTTTACTGTAGTTCAAGTACAGTTGTCTCCATTTTCCCACCATTCTCCCCTGCCCCACCCATCCCCACTGTCCACCCTCGATCCTACCTCCTTTTGGCTTTGTCCATGTGTCCTTTATATATGTTCCTTGATGGACTTTCCCCTTCTTTTCCCCATTATCTTCCTCACCCTTCTCTCTGGTTACTGTCAGTTTGTTTTTTATTTCAATGTCTCTGGTTGTATTTTGCTTGCTTGCTTGTTTTTTTTTATTAGGTTCCACTTATAGGTGAGATCATATGGTATTTGTCTTTCACCACCTGGCTTATTTCACTTAGCATAATGCTCTCCAGTTTCGTCCACGCTGTCTCAAAGGGTGGGAGCTACTTCTTTCTTTCTGCTGCATAATATTCCATTGTGTAAATGTACCACAGTTTTTTGACCCACTCATTTGCTGATGGGCACTTAGGTTGCTCCTAGCACTTGGCTATTGTAAATTGTGCTGCTATGAACACAGGGGTGTATAGGTTCTTTTGAATTAGTGTTTTAGGATTCTTAGGGTATAATCTCAGCAGTGGAATTGCCAGGGTAAAAAGCAGTTCCATTTTAATTAAGTCCCTCCTGAGATTATTCATATCATTAGCTTTTTCTCTCTCCCTTAGATTGATGAAATATTTTTTTCTAATGATTAGAGGTGTCCTATTTGGGTCATATTTGTCTTTAAAAATTAAGATATGTAAGAATACTTATTTTCCCTCTAAGAACCTAGTTCAAATACATGTGTCCAATGAATTCCTTTAATCATTTTGTTTCCATTTCTTCAAATTGATAATCCAGTGATGCCTTTCTTGAATGTTGTTAACAGTGTACTACTTCAATAATTTTGTATAAACTAGTTTAAGAATTGCTGCCACTTTTTTTGCTATTACATTCAGTTATGTATTTCATTCATTGTTTATTAATTAATTCAAAGTATTATCAGTACCTAAAATGAATAATTTGTTTTGCTAATTTTTATGGAATAAACTTCATGGTATTATTAACAAGGAACTGCTATATATTAGTTATACACTGTATTTTATCTTTAGTCTATTGGTTTTAGTTAGTAGGTGTGGATAAATTTAGAATTATTTTTGGTCTTGGTTGACTAACAATATCAATGTCAGAAGTTGCTTTGTTTATGGAATAGCTCAAAAAAAACACAGATCTATAACCTCAGCCAGACTATTCATATTCATAGATATATCTGGAAAATAAAATTTAGTGCCATGTCTCTCAGTAGATGATGCAAATGATGAAATAATAAAAACATTTAGCTACCTGTTAATATTTATATATAATATGGCTTAAACATATTCTTTAATATTTATTCAAATTGACCTAGTTACAATAGTCATTTTTTAAACTTAAATGTTGAATATCTTTTGCTCTGTTAAGTTCTCTTTTAAGTCCTTTCTCTAAGCTTTGCAGCCTTGCTTGGGAGATAAACACTTTAAAAAAATCTGTTCTTTTGATTGCAGTGGTGTTGTTAAGTGGTATGGTGGGATATTTGCATCTAAATACTTATTTCTCAAGTTGTCTGATTAAAGATGAGTTTAGGTCAATTGCTCTTTCAGAGCAAAATTTGGCATTAATTCATACTCCTCCTAGCTATCCACATGATCAGTCCAATTTGAAGGACCTTAAACATAATGCATGTTTGAAGATGACCATTTAAAAATAATCCTTTAAGCAAAATTCTTTGCCTTACTTTTAAGACAATAAGGAGTTTTTCTTGGAATCTTTGGCTTCTTTTGAATGCTCACAGGTCATAGCACATCCCAGGCCTAAACATACCATATTTTTCCAGGTATAATGTAAGCTATTTGCCCAAAATTTTGAGGGGAAAATAAGGATGTGCATTATACATGGGTAGTACCGGAAATACCTTGTATCTGTTCTTATGTTTTGTAATTATTTGTTACATAAAATTTCTTGTACCATAGTATGTTAAAAATAAATGCTAAAACTTCTTTATAATACAAAAAACAAGTAATTTATTTATATTTATATAAATAAATAAAAATTGAATTAAAGTATTAAAACAAAATTTTTTCCTGAAAGTTTGGACCAAAAATATGGGTGTACATTACACATGGCAAAATAGGTAACTTGGCTTCTCACAATAAAATAATATTTTCCTTTTCATTGCTAAGCATTTTGATGGCATGTTTTTGAACCCTAATTTACAAACCATTTCTCAGGATTGATCTATATAGATTAGTTCATTTTTTAATTATTTAACAAACATCTATGGGATGACCATTTTTTGGAAGTTTCTCAGTTAGAGTTGGGAATACACAGATGACAGCATGAACATCAGTGCCCTCCAAGTCTCACAGGCCTGTTTCACCACTTCAGTTAAATTGTTATTGTCAGAGTAACGTTCTTTACAATTTCCTAGAATGAAGTTCAATTCTTTTCTTTCTACCTATCCCATGTATTAAATTTTTGACTCTCTGACACTTACTGGTTATGTAATTTTGTTTCTCCATTTTCAAAATATGTATGAAGTACCTGTACTGTTTTGTCAGAGGGATAGTTTTAGGAATCAAAGACATTTTTATTCTTTCTACCATTATTATCAATATTATTGTCACTATTAGGTACTTAAGTAGAATGGCATTAACTTGAGGGTCTAAAAATTGTTTTCCAGTGGAATATATTGTATATTTCATATTAAAAATTAGAGCAGAGACATTTCTTAAACATAATACTTTTGAGTATACCTACTACATTTTTTTACTAATTCTGGAATGCTAATATCTTAATATTTTTGCATTTGGTAAATGTACTACTAGTCCAGATTTTACATTCTGAAAAGTGCAGTTTTTCTCTACTAGCCTTATAATCAATTTACATTCAGGGGTTGGCAACGGTAGGTTTACAGTTGTTTCTATGGAAGGAAACATGCAGGTTGTTATTATTACCAAGTAGCTTTATTAACTGAAAAGAATGGCACAGTGCTCTTACTTTTGTCCTCCCTTATATGTTGTATAATAGCTTACTTTGAGATACAGTAATATAGGGTCTGGGATTAAAATGGAACTTCCTTTCTGAGTTGGTTAACTCTCTGGGTCCTAGACACTCTATGAGTTCTGGGGCTGTTTATATATGAGTGATCATATAGTTCAAATTTGAAAAAATGCTTTTTATTTTCATTGGAAAATACAGACTTCTATGATCTGGCAACAAATATAAACTTTTATCAGGTTAAGGCTATTTGATGAACTGGCCATTTATATCATAAGTATTTAAATAAAAGTACAAGATGTGTTATTAAATAAACTTTATTCATCAAGTTAATATTTTTTGTTACAGTATTAGGTCATTTGAATTATTTATTTCACAAATTAAAATGATGTAAGGTCAATTAGCCACTTGGTAACCATGTTAATAATTTTTGGGAGGTGATTAGCTTACCCTTGGAATTCTTCTAGACCTGAATAGTATACAAAAATTTCCACGAGCATTTGAACAGAAATTTAATCTGTTTAAGGTGATTATTCAGTATGCATTTAAAATATCCTGAATTATATTTTACCAGTCAAATATTATAGTGCTCGATTGGTTTATTATGAATGTGCCTGCAAAACAGGTATCCTTTTGTGATGAGTGTGATAAAGAAGTGAGTATCAAAAAGACTGGCAAATTTGATTTTATTGAACTGTCTAATCAGCTTGTCAAAAAATTAAGCATAGACATAGAGGAAAAGATTCTAACTGCCAAAGTAGAGGTAGGATTATTAAAAGGATGAAGAAACTTATCTCTCAGGAGCTTTGAATCTGTGAAGGAGATCTGAAGTGGCACACAGAACAGGGGGGATGAGTTCATTGTTTAGCAAAAGACTGAAAGTAGATACCTCCACCAAACAATGAGCTTCCTGAAGGTAAGGACTGCTATTGCACCGCTATTTGTCAGAATTTTACCCAAAGTATAGCGTCTATGAAGTGTTCAATGATAAAAGGCTGGTCAAAAGTTAACAAAAAATTATGAAATGAAGGTTACCAGAACATTTGTGAAAGACTATAACAGTTCCTATATCTTTATTAGGAACTCATTTATTGAATTAAAAGAATATTGTGATTAAAAATGTGTGAAACATATTGGATAAATGAAGGAAAATAGAAGGAAAGGAATGAATGAATCCTAAAAAATAAAGGGAAGCCAAATAATATGACCTTTTTAAGAGAGTTATACAGGATCCAGCAGAAGTGAGGCTTGCTTGAGTGTGGTCGGTAAGGCATGTGAATGTCTCACAATAGATGGACAGCAGTCCCAATATTTCCCCTAGACTGTCATATGGTGTGCTTGAGTGTGACATTGTTATGTTACAAAATTACACCCTTACAATTTTGTCATAAAAGATTTTGTAATAAAACGGGGGCATTATTTTTGCCAAACTCTGTATGAATGCACATGGCATATCCTGATTGTTCATAGAGATTTTTTTGACTGCTAGAATCAGAGTGAGCTGTGTAATTAGATGACCTGTTCATAATTATTATTGTGATTAACATTATTTGTGGTACCTTCATGATTGTTTCTGAAGACTCAGGAATAATATAATCAATAAAAACATGAGTGACTGGTGGTAACTATGCCAATGGATATTACTATACTTTGAAGCGTCTTGATTAAGTCTGGAGAAGGTTCAGCATTTGGTTGTATATAATGCAGTATGTTTGGTGTTTCATCTTAGCATTCTCCCTCAGCTGTGTCACATCTTGGATAATATGAGGCATGGCAGATTTAACTTGGATGTCACAAACAAAACATAAGGCAGCTGAAGGATGTAGTCATTGAAGAGAGTCACAGTTTAACCCACTCTCTCTGTTAGTCATGTTTGAGAGTACAGCAGTTCATAAAAACCTGTGCAGGGAGTTATTTGGGGTTATGAGAGGCTTGTAAAATCATCCAAGACACTCTTATAGTAATATAATTGCTTTTTTAGTTTGTACATTGATTAAGTCATCTTAGAACATTTGTGGCTTGGCAGTAGGTGAAATGTGGTTGATAGTTAAAAAAAAAGAACACATTTCAGTTACTTAGTGTAAAGCTGGTGTGAAAACACAGAATACTGTTACATCAATAGAGATCTGCCTGGATTATTGTGTTCAAATACCACTTTCTGTAAAAGATTATGAAACAAATACAGAGGCAGTAATTTCATCATAGTGCTTATTTCATTGCTGTCATTAATGGTGATTATTTTAAAAATTATTGTCCAGTGCTTACTGTATATATGTGCCTTTACACAACTTTGACTTTAACATAAGTGGACTGCTTTAACAAGCTGCACATGAAAATGATTAACATCTTGCACATGTGTATTTTAAAGATGAGATTTTGAAATGTGGAGTTTATAGTACATGATTTTATAGAAGCAATATTTATTTCTACTAGCTCTTTAGTTTTATTTCATCTCTCAGTATGATTTAGCCATCTATAAAATGTTACCTAATCAGCTAAATAATAACAATATTTCACAGGTATACCTAGCTAACTTTAAACTGAGCAAAGCTTAAAATATCTTTGGACATTTAAAAATTTATAAAAGTAGGATGACAATATAAAATTACAGAATACAAATCTTTTGACATTTTAGGAAAATTGGAATCCAAATGATTTCTAATTTTTATAAATATGGCATTATGTTATGTGTTTATAAGAGATGATAATTGCAAAGTTGCAGATACAATATACAAAGATACAAAATTAGAGATACAACATCTCATAAAAAAACTGATATTTTCCCCAAATACGTTTGCATTTCTTGTTTAAATTTTTTATTGTATTCCTCTGCTTTAGCCTTTGCCATGTTTTAATTTTATGAAGAACCACAATAAAAAACCAAATCATGAAATATTGTGTATACTTGTATCCCTTGCTCTAAGCTTGTGTAAGCAAGGGCTTTAGATTAGTGATGATTCATGTGGCATTTTGTTTATTTAACCTATGAAATCAAATGTCTTTATCTTGTGGTAGTATAGATTTCCATAGAGGTAAAACATAAATTACACATGTTATTTATTCTCTTTGTAATAGATAAATTGAGGTTGAATCAACATGGTCATAGATGCTGAAAACATTTTTACCTATAAATTTTCCTCTGCTATCTACTCCCATAGTACTTTGTTTATGCCACTAATACTCCTGCCATCAAATAACATTATCTTTCCTCTCATAATGGGAATTGCCAGGAGGCAGGAATTGTGTCGCAATTGTGTTTGATTCCCCAAACTCTAACATAAGGCCTATATGTAAAAGAAGTAGTCAGTAAACATGTATGGAATTAGATTACATTGTTTAAATAATTTTTATCAGACATTCGTATTGATTTGACTCCCAGGATTAGAAAGTGCCTTTATTTTCATTCAAGAGGACATTGTAATATTAAACCCTTGAATAAGACATCACTTTACATAATGTAGACAAGTGAACTTACTGAAATGGACAATATTTATATCTATTCAGATATATGTGTATATTTACATATATATCTTTATCTATGTCTATGTATATGCTTATATCCACATTAACTCACACATTTTGGAATTCCAAAGTAAGCACCTTGTTTCATCACCATTGCTCATGCCCAAATTGACTAAATTTTCGAGAGATAATTGGTGCAATATTTTGTGATCACAGAGATAAAACCCATGTTGTGTGATATTTGTGCATAATTATGCAGCATTGTCCTACTTTTGCCCTATTGTTTCCAGGTGCTTCTCACTCTGGTTCACTTTCCACTATTTATTCATAGTTATCTCTCCAAACGTAGGTCTGACGATGTTACTTCTTAATTCTAGCTTCCTAACTTGGCATAGAGGATCCTTGATGATTTTGTTCTTGTCTGTCTGTGCAGATCATTCGTCATTTACCTCATTAGACTCACCTTCTGCCTCACAAAATCCTGGTCTCCCCAACAGATCATGTTGTTCCAGACCTCCATGACTTTTCCCATACATTTCTTGCTGTCCAAAATGCCCCCTTGTGCTGGATGATCTAGAAAACTCAAACCATCCTTAAAGATTCAACTCAAAATATCAGTTCAGGAGCTCTTCCTGCTTTGTGCTAGGCAGAGCAAATTACGGCTGCTGTGCAGTCACACTGCATCTTGAACCAACTTGCATTTTTACATATAGCAGGTGGTGTTTTAATACTTGTTTTTATCTTTGTCTCTTCTTTTACTGCTATAAAATCATTTAAGGTCAGATTGATGTCTTTGTACCCCTTTATCCCCAGAACCAGACATACCATCTTGGATATAACAGGTGTTCAGTAAATATTTGTGGAACAAATTCTCTTATTTGATCTTCACAACCACATATGTTTACAAATGAGGATGCTGAGGCCTAAAAAGATTGAGTAACTTGCTCAAGGTCGTATAACTAGTGAATGGCAGATATTTTTCTTCCATCCTAGGACTCTTTGCAGTAGTGTGACTGTCTTTTCTCCTAGAAATACCAAAAGAGCCATTTATGTTCAGGCCTATTTTAAAAAAATTGATTTTGCAACAGGATGGATGGACCTAGAGATTCTTATGCTAACAGAAATGAGCCAGTCAGAGAAAGACAAATACCATATGATTTCACTTATATGTAGAATCTAATGAACCAGATGAGCAAACAAAATATGAGTCCCAGTAGCTACTCTGATTCTACCCACCATTACCCTGAGAAACTTTTCTTCTGTTCTTTTAATGCGTATGAGTACCTCACCACTGCTTGAATTGGCTCAGGCTTGGCTATCATCTTCCTTGTCTGGTTTGATGTATCTGACTTCCTTTTATCTTGATTCAGATTATTCTGATTTTTTTTTTCTTTCTTTTCTGGTGACAAAGTGTCTGCCTGGTATTTCTCTTCACTAAAATTAGTCAGCCTTCTTATAGGAACTTAAATGACAGCCCTGCCTTTCAATAGTGTTTCCTATTTTCCCGCTCATTGCTGTGATTTTGATTAGACCAGGCATATTCACTTTTAACCCTTCAGACCTTGACATGCTCAGGCAGCCATTTTGAGACATCAAAGAATGTAATTTCTCAGGTGTATCTAATGCCATGATAACAGTTCTTAATAACTCCCCTTATATATATTACTAAATACCAACATATGATGTCCTGATATTATAAGAAATAATAAAAAAGAGTGAATTTTTTTCTGAGACTTCATTTATATTTTTATACAAACTAAAATTTATTGCCAAAAGTTGTTTAGCACCTGGCTCCTTATCTTAGACCTAGGCTTTCACTTTCAGTTGCTTGTAAAGCATATTGCTTTTGGATGTTCATTGCCAAGTTCCTTGCAGTGTCTAAAGTTGATCTCTTATCTTGACCTCTAAACTAAACATTTTTTCACTTCTCCATTTCTATCAATACCTTCCCCCTTTTAAAAAAGTTCCATCAATTCTAGAAGCCATGTAGTTATCTCTTAGTACTTCCTCTCCAAAAGCCACTAGGGGAACCAAGGCATTAAAGCATCAATTTCAGTTGATTTTCATTAAAAATATACACATTCCTTCAGCAACAGCTTATTTTAATGCATCATCACCACATCCCCTCCTAGTACAAGTAATGCTTTCTGTCTCTTGTCTCTCTCTCTCTCTATCAAGTCATCCTGTGTACCACAGATAGGTTAATTTTCCTGAGACACTACTTTTGTAATGTCATTATGTCTACTACTGCCTATTTATTAAGAACCCACTCATCAACCGGATAACTGAGGATTCAAACAGAGTAGACTTTTTCATTGTTCCTCTCTTTGGACTTGCCCCACCTTTTTAGCTGCTTCCTCTACTCATCAGAATAGCCCTTCTTCCTTCAACAGCCTATTCACTTCCTCTGTGAAGCTTTTCCTGAAGGAATTAAGCATTTACCCTCTGTGTTTTATAACATCCATCATATTATAATACATTCAGCTTTTTATCTATCATTGTGTGTACTTTTCTCTTCCACTTTTGAGTTTTTACAGTTTTAGTCATATATTTATTCCCTAAATCCAGTACACTATCTGGCACAGAGTAGACATTTAATACATATTTTTAAGTAAATATATGAATGAATAAATGAATAAAATAATAGTGGCTTTTTTTCCATATGTTATTCTCAACTTTGTGCATTTACTCAAACCTAGTTAACTTTTCTGAAAGCCTTTACATTGTTCTCCAAACATCCAAATGTAATATATTTTTAGAAATAGTTCAATGTGATATGATATATTTCAGTATTATTAGTACTGTTTAAATATTGCCATGTATGTAATAACTCCAAGGGATGTCTATATTAGAATGGTAGGATTTATTGTTACTAATAGCATTAAACTTGAAAATAGGTTCTCCATTTTACCTTATTGTGCTGCTTTTTGAAAGTGGAAGAGTGGTGTATCATGGCGTTCTTAAAATAAGAAGAAGAATAAAAAGTAACTGTTGAATGTGCACCATAAGTATATTATTTCCTACCCCCTCCCTACACATCCCTTTAAAGTTCCTACAATGGTCACATCAAAAGTTACCTGTTCCATTAAACTTTCTATGACTAATCCTATTATTTTTGTATATCTATTATTTATATATGTAGATATATAGTTATATATTCATAAAATAATAATTTTGTTCTTTCCCCCCAAATTCTATAGCATTTCCAGTCTGTAAGAGGAAGCACTTATTTTGATCACTGTGAATATTTTGTTTTATCTTTTATCTCACATTACAGCCAAAGCTTTACTTAACTTTATTTTCAGACTTTCATAGTCTCAGGTCAACAGTGGGCAATCAATCAGTACTTAGTAGTTTTTGCTGTTATCGTTGTTGTTATTGATAATGAGAAGGAGGATGATGGTCCCAGCCAAGACTGACAAGCTAAAATCATTTTTTATTTTTTAGGAACACAGGTCCTTATAAAAAAATTAGCACTTCCTCTTTTGGAAACCCTTTGTAGCTTGGTTAATTTGAGTTTGCCTCTGGCTAGAATTTTCTTTTTTCCTTCTCAATTTAAGGTATTCACTCTTCTGATCTTTGTGAATGCAATTCTGCCAGGCTTTTTTCTCTCCGCGCCGCACCCCCCCACCGACTGCTTATCTTTTCCTATTAATCTTTTTGTTGCCTTTTTTCCTCCATTACACACTATCACTCTTTTCAACAATGTAGATGATTTTTTTTTGCTAATGACTAATACTACTAAATTTAAACACTGCTTCTTGAAATTCTATTGACTAGCAAAGGTTTGTTTTTATTTTTCTCCAGAAACATGAAGCAATATGTCATGTATAACTTATATTTGCCTAAATATGAAAGTTTCATTTTTGAAATTTACCTCAGATTTTATTTTTATAATTATATAGTTGATTACTTTATACCACTTCAAAATCACATCTCAAAAACAAGGTATGCTTACTAAATTTTAATACTGACCAATATATATTTATTTTTGCTAAGTATTAATAATTAGGATTCAAATAAAGCATCTGTTTAAGGTCATTTTACACTGTTTTTTTTTAATCAGTTGTTTGAGTAGCATAATGGTTTGGGCAATCACTAAAGAGTCGAATATTTTACACCAGTCTTTTTGTTCTTAAGATTTTAAATCACAAGTTTCAACTGCATTCTCTTTTATTTCCTCTTAAATTAGGAATTTAATTTGAGAAGAAATACAGTATTAATTTATGTCAGATTTGTCAGTTTAATCATTGTAAGTTGGAACTTGTCATTGTGGTCTCTTAAGGTCCAGAGCAGTCTTCTGGGTTGGAGGGACTTTTGGTTCAGTCATAGTCGCATTCTGCTCTTTGGAGCAGAGACCATTGATGTGAAACTCATAGGCCAAAAAACTACTGAAGAAATTAGCTATATCATCCATAAACTATAAAAATAAGCTATTAGAAAATAAATGTTATAATATATAGTTGGATAGCTAATTAATTAAATTACTGATTAAACATACTAAATCACTGAGTCAATGATAATGAACAAAAATGTTTAAAGTAACACATATATAGATGCCCAATTAACTGTTGTTTTCTTAGCACAGTTATTCTCCATTTCTATTTTTTAAAACCTAGGGTTGGTGTACTTTCAGCTTGAAATTACAACTCACTCAGAAATAACAGGCTGCTTATCTGCTGGCTCAAAGCTAGGAGGCTCCAGGAATGAATTCAGAATTAGCTAGAGCGATTTAAGTGTTGCCATCTTTAACCTCTGCAGTGATACTCAGGTCCCAACTATCTGGCAGCTATTTAGCCCTTGTTATCTCTTGCAGCTTCCTTTTTCTTTCTTTCCTCCCTCAAGGAAGGCAGGAGGCCAGGAGGACTAATAGCTGCCAGCTTTTTTATTAACAAAACCCAAGCTGTTTCTTTTAAAGCAGGCTTTCTAAAAGAAAAGAAACAGAGAGGTACTTTTTCTTTACAGCTTATTCCTAATATAACAAATCAGCTTTTATTAAGGCAAATGCATTAATGTATCAAGAATGCACAGCATAAAAGTATCATAATTTTGTCTGTTTTCAAACTTAAGGTAATGGAATATTGATACCTACTCATCTCCACTTTATGTCCATTATACTGAATACACCTATATATTATAAATCCACATATATTACAGTTTCATGTCAATAATGCCTTGTATTTTAAATGTATGTGTGTATGAAAGAGAGAGAGAGAACCACAGCCACAGGGAGAGAGAGACTGAGCTGTTCATATGCTATTAGAAATGAATGATGTAAATAGCAAAATAGCACTGGAACCCTGAAATTTAGTTATTATTCTTATATTGAGCTCAACTAAAAAGGTTATTTGAAACTGGAATTGTGGCCTTGACCCTGCAGAATGCACAAATAAGCTTAGTCAGTTTCATTCTGTGCCTACTGTCCAAATTTGCTTTAACCATTGTTAAAGCACAGAGTTTACTTTTTTAAAAATCTATTTGTAGCTCATCTATTTTGTTTCCTGTGCTCAAATCCACCACTTTAATTTTAGAGTAACTTAAGGGGCATTTAATTTACTGGGTTCTCTTTAGAGTTAAGTCTCGCCATGTAGGCTGATGAACATCATTAATTAAGTAACACAGATTCTGTTCACGTAGTCACACACATTCTGTCCTAAACATGAATCACCTATGATATCACCTCGTCTACTGTGTTGCAGGAAAAACAGAGGTTTCTGACGGATGTTCTGCATGAAGTGATGCTGCTTGACGGCTTGGCCAGTTCCCATCCAGTATCACAGGAAGTGCTACAGGCAACAGATATTGACAGGGTGTTTGACTGGATCGCTTATAAAAAGGTGGGAATAGATTAGATCCAAGTGCCAATTGGATATTTCATCAGATGTGTTGTATTCTTCTCTTCTTCCTGGCTGATGGAAATTGACTATGAGCTAGAAAACAGAGTTACTAGGTTTGTTCCATTTTATGAACTAGGGCTTTGCTTTATAAATCAGTAAAATGGAGATGAACATTTGTGAAATAATGTGTAGAAATATTGGAAGTATTAATGAATATGTGTATGGAGACTCCATATGAAATTGCTGTACAGATGGACTTAGTTAAATGTCAGTTTAAATATTATTAATAAGAAAACTGATCTATATAGTGACATTATTTTTCATGAATGCCTCTTAAATACTATTTATTTTGATTGGCTGATGCAAGCAGCTGAATAGACAGTGACATGACATGTACTTTATAATGATTGCATAAGGGAGATTTGGGGGATTCAGTATGTTTCCTGGGTTCCAAGCATAACAAATGAAAATTTAAAGACTATACTTTGAATGGCAGATATTTTGGACCAATGTCCAGACATAAAAATAAGATGCACTATGAACTTTTCCCCATTGTTACTTGGAATAGGATTTTCCTCATAGCCCTATCTTTTAGTTCTAATTTTACTGTGAGCATGTACATTTCAGTGTTTAACACTTAGTAATCTTTGAATAATTATTAAAATAGTGTTAAAATCTACTTTATAATTAGTATAGTGTAGATTGAATTGCATTTATGGGATTTCTATGTACTTTATTGATTTAATAATGTTTCAAATTACAAAAAAGTTACTAATTTTTTTTCTTAAAAACAAAGTATTCCTAATTATAACTAGAGGTCAAATAATAATTCATCTGAATTCTTTGGTGCAGCAATTTAGAAATATGGCTTTGCATTCAGGAAATGACTATCTCAATGATTATTAGTGAATATTATATGCTATAATATGTAAAAATACAAATTATGTTAGAAAATATCTTTTCAAGGCAGTGATCATCACATTGGCTCAAAAAGGTGTTTTTGATGTTTTATAAAAATAAGTGGAAGTGTAGAATCATATTTAAATATATATTAATATATTTAAGAAACTAAATAAATGTTTAAAACATACATTAACTTTTATATATGAGGGTTTTGGCTAGATTTTGTTGGATGTGCATTCAGTTCCTTAAACTATATCTATCCTTGAGATATAATGCAGGAAATAATTTATTAAGATGGCTTGAAATGAGTTTAGAGACAGGTCTGTAGTTATTTCCCACCTACCACCAAGTCCAAGACTATTTATAAATAATAATTTACTTCAGGATGAATAATATCCACAAATATGATTTTTAGTAAATATGTTTTAGATGTGTTTTTACATATAAATAATATCTTTTCTAGCTTTATTATACTTGAATAATTTCAACTTTATTCAAGAAGATTAACATTCAAACAGTAGGAAAATAAAGATACAATAATTATTATTCCACCTTCTGTACAGTTTGGTGCTAAGGCTTTCCATTTACAAATGTGATAAATGAGCAAACCATGCCTCAGTTTTTAGGACTACCATTATAAAGGTTACTGGCTTACTTGTCTCTAGCTATGTGTTGTTTATACTTTATTGAAAAGTAATTGACAAATATAATTATACATATTTAAGGTGTACAATGCGATGATTTGATATACATACACATTGTGGAGTGATTACCAAGGCCAAGATGATTAATACACCCATCATCTCACACAGTATGTTTTCTGTTGTGGTGAGAATGCCCAAGATCTGTGCTCAGCAACTTTCCGGTGTGTGATACTATGTTATTAATGGTAGTCACCATGATATACATTAGATCATCAGAACTTCTTCTCTTACACCTAAAAATCTGTACCCTTTGACCTGTATCACCCCCATTTCCCTCTTTCCCTAGCCCTTGGCAACCATGATTTAATTCTCTGTTTCTATGAAATTGGCTTTCAAAAAAATTTCACATAGAATTAATACCACATAATATTTGTCCTTCTCTGTCTGGGTTGTTTTACTTAGCATAATGACCTCCAGATTAATTCATGTTGTTGCAAATGACAGGATTTCCCTCTTTTAATGACTGAATAATATTCTATTATATATATATGTATATATGTATGTATATATTTTCTGTATCTATTCATTCATTGAAAGACATTTAGATTGTTTTTATATTATGCCTATTACGAATAAATACTAAAAGAAACATGGTTTGTAGATTTTTTTAAGATACTGATTTCATTTCTTTTGGATGTATACCCAAGAGTAGGATTGCTAGATCATATGGTAGTTCTATTTTCAATTTCTTGGAGAATCCTATATTGCTTTGCATAATGACTGTACCAATTTACATTCCCAGCAGCACTGTATATATTAGGGTTCTCTTTGTTGTATATTCTTGCTGGCATTTGTTATCTCTTGTCTTTTCATAATAGTCATTGTAACAGGTATAAGTTAATAGATCATTGTGGTTTTGATCTGTTTTTCCCTAATTATTAGTGATGTTGAGCCTCCTTTCATATACCTATTGGCCATTTATATGTCTTGTTCAGAAAAAATGTCTGTTCAGGTCCTTTACCCATTTTAATTGGATTATATGTTATTTTGCTATTGAGTTGTATGAGTATTTTATACATTTTGGGCCTTAACCCCATATCAGATACATGGTTTGCAAATATCTTCTCCCATTCTGTAGTTTGCCTTTTCAGTTTATTGATTGTTTCTTTTGCTGTGCAAAAACTCTTTAGTTTGTTGTAGTTCCATTTGTTTATTCTAGCCTTTGTTGTCTGTGCTTTTGTCTTGTCTAAGTAATTGTTGCCAAGACCAATGTCAAAGATATTTTTTCCTTTGTTTTCTTCTGGGAGTTTTATAATTCCAGGCTTACAATTAAATATGATTCATTTTGAGTTAATGTTTTTTCAGTAGTATATGATGATTCCAGTGTAATTATTTTTCCATGAGGCTATTCTGTTTTCCCAGTATCATTTATTGAAGAGACTATCTTTTACCCATGTGTGTTCTTAGTGCTCATCAAAAATTAGTTGACCATATATCCATTTATGTGTGGATTTATATCTGGGCTCTCTAGTCCATTCCAGGTTCTATGTACCTGGGCTTTTTTTTTTTTTTTGCCAGTATAATTCTGGTTTGATTACAATAGCTTTGTAGTCTAGTTTAAAATCAGGAAGTGTGATGCTTCCAACTTTGCTCTTTTTTTGTTCTTTTCTCAGGATTGCTTTGGCTATTTGAGATCTTTTGTACTTCCATACAAATTTTAGAATAATTGTTTTTGAAAAATGCCATTGGAATTTTGATAGTCATTGCATTGAATCTGTGGATCACTGCATTATATGGGTATTTTAACAATATTATTTCATCTAAATAAAAAAAAATGGACATCTTACCATTTATTTGTGTTTTCTTCAGTTTCTTTCTTCAGTGTCTTATCATTTTCAGTGTATAAGTCCTTGGTTAAATTTATTCCTAAGTATTATATTGCTTTTGATAGTGTAAGTAGTGCCACTTTCTTAATTTCTCTTTCATATAGTTCATTGTTAGTGTGTAAGAGAACTGATTTGTTTGTTCGTTTTGTATTCTTCAGTTTTACTCAATTGATGATTTATAAGTTGTAAGAGTTTTTTGTTATTGTTGTTGTATATTTGCTATGGCTAGGACTTCCAGTACTATGTTGAATAGAAATGGCAAGAGAGGGCATCTTTGTCTTATTTATGATCTTGGAAGATCTTTTAAGTTTTCAACATTGCGTATGATATTAGCTGTGAGTTTGTCTTCATGTCTAGCCTAGTATCTCTATACCATAAGTACTACTGAAGATACTGTTTTTGCTAAATATTTTTAAGTGATAATAGGATCTATCCATTTCCAATGAAGACTTCTCAAGAAAAAAAAATTCTTTTTTTGAACAGCTATAGTGAAATATAATTAAAATATGATAAATTGCACATGTTCAAAAGGTACAATTTGATATGTTTGATATATATATGCAGAGAGAAAATATTACCATAATCAAGTTAGTGAATATATTCATTAGAATATTTCTCATAACTCTTTGTAATCTTTCTTCCCATCTCTCTTCACTCCTCCATTGGTCAACTTTTTCACTATAGGTTAAATTGAATTTTTTAGAGTTTTATATAAGTGGGATCATACAGTCTGCCTCCTCCTACTACACCATTCATGTTGTAGTACATCTGGAGATAACATAATTTGTTTATTCACCTGAATATTTTGGTTGTGTCCAATTTTTACTATTACAAGCAAACTTGCTATAAACATTTATGTACAGGTCTTTGTATGTGTATTTGTTTTATTTCTCTTGGGTTAATACCTAGAAGTGCAATGTTGAGATGATGTGATAGGTATGTTTAATGTTTTGAGACTACTAAATAAACTGTTTTCTGAAGTAGTTGTACCATAGCACATTCCTACAGATAGTATATCAGGGTCCTACATTAGCCACCTCTTCCCCAACACAAACTTCATATAATTAATTCCTTTATTTTAGATACTGTGGGGTATCTTATCACAGTTTTAATTATATTCTCCTATGGCTAATGATATTGACCATTTTTTCACTTGCATATTTTTCCTATGTCTTCCTTGGTGAAGAGTCTGCTCAAACCCTTTGCTCACTTTTTAAAAAATGGGCTTTTTGTTTTTTACTGTGGAGTTATGAGGGTTCTTTATATCCTTTGCTATCTATAGGTTATCAGACATAAGATATACAAATATTATTTTCTCAAATAGTATCCTGTCTCTCACTTTAATAACAGTGTCTTTCTAAAAGAAAAGGGTGTAAGTATATTTTATTACTTTTTAAATGATAATACTGTTGGTGTCATATTTAAGAAATCTTTAACTCATGGCTCTGAAAGTTATTCTTTTGTTTTTTTCTTTTAAAGTTCTATAGTTTTAGGTTTATATTTAGATCTATGATTTATTTTGAGCTAATTTTTATATATGGTGTGGTTTAAATATAATATTTTTTTCTTTCTTTGCATATGGATGTTCAATTTTTCAAAAATCATTTCTGGAAAAGTCTATTTTTTTTTCACTGATTTGCCTTTGCACATTTATGGAAAATCAGTGAGTTATGTATATGTGAGTATATTTTCTTTCAGTAATATATTTTTAGTGAATATTATTTATTTCTAAATATTTAATATTTTAGGCTATTGTAACTGATATTTGTTTTAATTCCCATTTATGATTATTTTGTTCTATGTAGACATGCAATTAATTTTTGTATAATTATTTTGTACAATGTTAAATGGAAGGAGCGAGAACAGGAATCTTTGTATTGTTCCTGATTTTAAGAGCAAAACATTCAGTCTTTCACCAATAGGTATGATTTTGCTTCTGGTATTTTATAAATATCCTTTATTCCTCTTTTGAAAATGTGCATTTTGTTCCTACATTGCTGAGAATTCTAATATGAAATGGATACTGATTCCAGCTAATGCTTTTGCCCCATCTATCAAAATGGTGATATATTTATTTACTTTATCCTCACCTGAGGACATTTTTTCATTGTTTTTATTTTTATTATATTTTTCATTACCATTTAGACCCTTATACCTCCCCCTCTTCCCTGCAATCACCACAGTGTTGTCCATGTCCATGAGCCCTTTTTCATTTTTGCTCAGTCCCTTCTCTCTCAACTTCCTTCCACCCTTATCTGTCATATTGCTCTCTACCTATGACTCTGTCTTGATAGGAGTTGTATTGTATCTACAGATCACTTTGGCTAAAATGTACATTTCAATGATGTTGATTATTCCTACCCATAAACATGGTATATACTTCTACTTCTTTGTGTTTTCTTTGATTTATTTCTTCAGTGTCTTAGTGAAATCATATGGTATTTGTCTTTTTCTGACTGGCTTATTTCACTTAGCATAATGCTCTTCCAAGTCCATCTGTACTGTTGCAAACGGTAAACTTTTCTTCTTCTTTATGGCCAAGTTTTATTCCATTGTGTAAATGTCCCATACTTGTTTTATACACCCATCTACTGATGACACTTGAGCTGCTCCCATATCTTGGTGATTGCAAATAATGCTCAAGGAACATAAGGGTGCTTATTTTTTTTTTTTAATTAGTGTTTTGGGCTCCTTCATATATATTCCCAGAAGTAGGATTGCTGGGTCAAAAGGCAGATCCATTTTGAATTTTTTCAGGTACTTCCACACTGCTTTCCACAATGGCTGCACCAGTCTGCATTCCCACCAATAGTGCAAAAGGATTCCCCTTTCTCCACATCCTCTCCAGCACTTGTTGTTTGTTGATTTGTTGATGATAGCCATTCTGACACTTGTGAGATGGTATCACATTGTCATTTTAATTTTCATTTCTCTCATGATTAGTGACAATGAGCATCTTTTCATATGTCTATTGACCACCTGCATGTCCTCTTTGAAGAAGTGTCTAGTCAGTCCTTTGCCCATTTTTTTAACAGGTAGAAATTTATTTATTTATTTATTTTTATTACTTTTTTAAATTTTAATTTTTATTATTGTTCAAGTACAGCTGGAATGTTTTCTAAATGCCAAGTACAAGCACAAGTCCCCTCCCACCACTCCCCCTAACCCCAGCCATCCTCACCTCCCTCCCCTGATTCTACCCCACCTTGGTTTTGTCCATGTGTCCTTTATAGTTGTTCCTATAAACCCTTCCCCCTTTCCCCTCCCATTATCCCCTCCCACCTTGCCTCTTGTTACTATCAGTTTATTCTTATTTTCAATGTCTCTGGTTGTATTTTGCTTGCTTGCTTGTTTTTTTGATTAGGTTCCACTTATCAGTGAGATCATATGGTATTTGTCTTTCACCACCTGGCTTATTTCACTTAACATAATGCTCTCCAGTTCCATCCATGCTGTCTCAAAGGATAGGAGCTCCTTCTTTCTTTCTGCTGCATAATATTCCACTGTGTAAATGTAACATAGTTTTTTGATCCACTCATTTGCTGATGGGCACTTAGTTTGCTTCCAGCACTTGGCTATTATAAGTTGTGCTACTATGAACATTGGGGTACATAGGTTCTTTTGGATTGGTGTTTCAGTGTTCTCAGGATATAATCCTAGCAGTGGAATTGCTGGGTAAAAAGGCAGTTCTATTTTTAGCTTTCTGAGGAAATTCCATACTGTTTTCCATAATGGCTATACCAGTCTATAATCCTACCAATGGTGCCCTAGGGCTCCCTTTTCTCCACAACCTCTCCAACACTTGTTGTTTGTTGATTTGTTTATGATGGCCATTCTGACTGGTATGAGGTATCTCACTCTGGTTTTAATTTGCATCTCTCTGATGCCTAGTGATGCTGAGTATCTTTTCATATGTCTCTAGACCCTTTGTATGTTCTCCTTGGAGAAGTGTCTGTTCAAGTCTTTTGCCAATTTTTTAATTGGATTTTTTTATCTTCCTAAAGTGGTGTTGTCTGAGTTTTTTTATATATTTTGGAGTTGTGTTTTGGTATTGATTTTTGTAAATACCTTATAAATTTTGGATATTTACCCTTTATGAGACTAGTCTGCAAATATGTTCTCCCATTCTGTGGGTTGTATTTTATTTGGTTGACAATTTCTTTTGCTGTGCAAAAACTTTTTATTTTGATATAGTCCCATTTGTTTATTTTTTTTCTTTCACTTCCCTTGCCTGGGGAGATATAGCTGATAAAAAAATTGCTGCAAGCAATATGTGAGGTTTTGCTGCCTATGTTTCCTTCTATGATTTTAATGGTTTCAGGTCTAACATTTTAAGTCTTTGATCCCTTTTGAATTTATTCTTGTGTGTGGTGTAAGAAGATGGTCTAGTTTTATTTTTCTGCACATAGCTGTCCAATTTTCCCAACACCATTTACTGAATAAAGTAAATTTCACTCATTATATGTGCTTATTTTCTCTGTAGAATATTTCATTGTTTGTGGAGAGAGGGGAAGGAAAAGAGACAAAGAGAGAGCAAAACAGTGAAACACTGTTGTGAAAGAGAAATATTGGTTGGTTTCTTTCTCATATGTGCCCCAACTGGGGATGGAACCTGCAACCTAGATATGTGTCCTAACTGGGAATTGAACCCATTATCTTTTGGTCTACAGGAGGACACTCTAACCAACTGAGCCACACTGACTAGGGCAAGATGTTTCTATTTTTGCTTCATTGTTTGTTTGTTTTTTCAGTTTGTAGTGTGGTGAATTATATTCATTGATTTTTGAATGTTAGACTGTCCTTGCATTCATGAGATAAAAACCATTCTGTCATAATGTATTTTTAAATATACTGTTAGATTCAATTTCCTCTAAAAATTTTTAGAAATTTTGTATCTATGTTCATTAAGGATATTAGTCTGTAGTTTTTTTTTCTTGTAATGTCTGGTTTTGTTAATGCTGCAATGCTAGACACATAGAAGTTAAGTTATTGATTCCTTTTCGGTTTTCTAAGAGAATTTATATTCTTTTCTTTGTTAAATATTTGATAGAATTTATCAGTATACAATCTGGGCCTGGAGTTTTCTTCATGGGAAGAATTTTAACTACAATTTCATTAATATATAACTGATTATTCAGTTTATTTATGACTTCTTGTGTAAGCTTTGGTAATTTGTATGTTTTCAAGGATTTGACTCATTTCATCCAAGGAGTTTAACTTATTGATGTGAAGTTGGACATCATATATTATTCTTTTAACAACTACTGCGTCTCTAAAAATGTCACATCTTCTATTCTAGACACTATTAGTTTTTGTTTTATCCTTCATTTTTGAATGTCTCACTAGAAGTTTATACATTTTATTTTTAAAACTGTAGCTTTTGGTTCAATTGATGTTTGCTCTTAATACGGTTTTACAGATTTTTCCCTCTAATCATTATGCTTTCATTTTGTATTTTTGAGTTTAACTGGTCCTTTTTATTTTAGTTCTTAAGGTGCAAGCTGAGGTCTTTAGTTGGAGACCTTTCTTCTATTATAATTCAGGTGTCTATTACATAAATTTCCTCCTATATAGCATGCTTTCCCCAATAGCATGCTCCAAATTTTGATATATTTCAATTTCATTTTTATTCACTTTAAAATACTTTATAATTTTCTACTTGATTTATTAATTGTCTAGGGGCTATATAAAGTGCATTGTTTACTTTACAACTATTTGGAGATTTTCCAGAAAATTTTCCACTTATTTTTTATTTAATTTTATTGTGGTCAGTAAAATATATTCTGGATGACTTGAATCTTCTTAGAGTTAGTAAGGCATGTTTTCTGGCCCAGAATTTGATGTCTATTGGTTAATGTCTTGTCTGCATTTCAAAACAATGTATATTTCACTGACATTGGCTGGAATGTTTTCTAAATGCCAATTAGGTCAATTTGGTTTATAGAGTTGTTCAAATCTTCTACAATATATTCTTATTGATTTTCTGTCTACTTGTTCATTATGTTTACTTGATGGGCTCTCATTGTTTAAATTCACCCACATGGTGCCAAATCAAACATTTAAAAATGTAGAAAAAAATAGTGGCCCTATTCTAGCTGGCATATTTGGAAAATAATCTTCAAATGTGCATGTGCAAAAATAAAAATAAGAACAACTTGGCTGCAATCTCAGGGATTCATGTTGACTATCTCTCTACCAGTCCTTAATGTATAGTTAGTGTCTTTGTTCAGTTTTCCAATTTGCTTTTCTCAGGTTCTTTCTATCTAAGTTAGTGTGTGAGTAATGTGAAAGACCAATTTAACTTTGTACATGGAATGGGTAAACCATCTGGGATGCATGACAGGTAATTTGTCATTCTGGGACGTGTGACAGGTAACAGGGACAACTGTACAAACATGAATAATATCAACTGCTAACATTTATTAAATGATTATTCTGTGCTAGGCACTGTGCCGAACTCTTTATATTTATTAATTAATTTAATTATCATAATCCTGTTTGGGGGATATTATTGTCATGACTCTCATTTTAAAGATGACTCATGGTCACTCCAAGGATACCTTGGTCAGAAAACCAGGTTCCAGATCCAACATTCTTACCACTGCCATATTTGATCAGCAGCTCTGGTTGGAGCACTTATTCCAGAATCATTTGTAAGCCCCTGCTTATTTTCCAGGCACTGTGTTCTGAGTGCTAGGGTATAACAATAAATGAGACACAAAGAAGAGACAGCTTATGAATATCGGTGCAATAACATAAATATTAACAACTGTATTTCCATTTTAAATGTGGAAACCTAACTCAAACCACCTTAAACAATAAAAAGGAATTTGCTGACTGAATATTTGATAAGCATGAGATTTAGTATTAGCTTTAGGAATGATTGAGTCCAGTTATTTCAACAGTGTAACAGAAATCAACCTTTCATCAGCTTCATGGCTCCTTGCCTCTATCTGACATAATTTTTAGATAATTCTTAGGGAGGTGGCCTCAAACAAGTTTAGGCTGATAGAGTCCCCACCCTTATGATCCTAATGAGCTCAAAGGAAAGTAAACTCCCTCCGTCACAACAGAATCTATTTTTGTTTTCCCAAATGGCTATGGTTTGTTCTGATTAGGGATTAGATCACCACTGGTCAATCCCTATGTCATGGGCCCAAGATTCCCCATGGACATTCTGACTGGCTTGACTGACTCATGAGCTCCTCCTCTGGTGGGAGAGATGGATAGGCCACATAATTGGAAGGCCCATTGAAATCACTGGAAGTAGAGTTTTGAAAGAAAATGATGGCTAGAAAAGAGTAATGGATACCAACCTCCAAATCTTAGAACTTATGGTGAAAATAAGAATAAGTTATAGTCATGGGGGTAAGGGAATGGAGAATGACAAAAAGGTAAAAAAAAAGAACCCTTTTATAAAGAAGGTTCATAAAAGGAACACGCCAGTGTTTGAGTGGAATATCAAAGACTTCAACATGGTGAGAGAACTGCAAGAGTTTGTGGAAGTAGACAGGTTAGAGGGATAAGCTGGGAAAAACTTGGAAGACCTTTTATGTGATACTAAGAAGTTTGAACTTTATCCAGCAGTTCAGGAGAGTTTCAAACAGAGGAGTATAATCAAAATTGCATTCTAGAAAGAATAGTTCTGTAGGTGTGGTAGAAATCAAAATGATATGATAGATCTGGACATTTTTAAAAAGATTGCTGTGTCTAGAGTTTCACTCTATAGAACTTATTATTTTTTATTGTAGTGTGTAGCACAAAAACTTCTTGCCCAGTGCCCTTCTGTGCTTTCCCCCCTGAAGATCCCTGTTACAAGACCACATTAACCTCTGTCGAAAGTCAGCCTTTCATTGCATCGGTGTTCTGCTGACTTATCTTCTCTTGTGATTATTCCTTTAATAGTTATTCTAATTACTCCCACTGCTGGGGTTTTGTGTTGTTGATGTTATTCTTCCTGTGTAGTTTTATTATACTTTAAATATTTTTTACTTTTTTCTGTTATACAGAAATGCATTATAAGAGTTGAGAAGATTATAGAGAAATAAAGGTTAGGAACCAACATACCAGATACTGAATTTTGTGGGTTTAAATGTAAGAACTGAGTGCTTTTGAAGAAATACTAAGTAATACCAGTATTAATTGAATAAAATAAACCTCCTAAAATCAGACGCATATTTTTAGAATGGGAAGAAAAAAAAATGAGAACTAGTCTGTAAAAAAAAGTTAAAAGAGTTACATCTAGTAAAATTGTTGTAACAAATTTTCTATTTTAATAACAGATTGAAAATGAGGATGCTTTTATCCTAAAAGTACAATGGAAATAGGAAAATAATGTTCACAGATAGGAGAAATGGGAAGATAGGTTGACATAGTTTCTTTTCTCTAAAAGTACAAAGGGAAATATGAATCAATCACCCAGTGATGTGGATGGTGAAAGTAAGTTATGCTCATTAAGTTTACTGCCCAGTTGGAGAGGATTGCAGAAAGCTTGGGAGTGAGCAACAGATTTCAAAAATGACTTAAAACAACTTTAAAGAGGATGCTTTAGAAACACAAGCACTTATTAGCAATTCTTATAACAAGGTTAGTATATTTTAGATACAAAATAAAATTACACAGAGTAAAAGGAAAGAATTGAAAAGTGGAGAGAAATCCGCAAGGGGTCGGTCATGTTGAACATGAATAAAAAAGGAGGTGTGGCAATTCGATATAATACTCTACCAATATATTCCAGACTTAAAGTTTAAAAATCTTTGTGTGGCTAAAGAGGAAAACATATACCATGTCTATCTTCTTTCAAAGTGAATATGAAAAAGACCATCAGTCATTTGCACTGTTGTCCCTTCAGATATCAGGACCCCCATCCCTGGCATCATGTCAGCCAGGTCATGATTAGTTCATGGAGAGAGCATACACTAACCTTCTATACAGGACAGGTTTTCTTCTAAAAAAAAAGTAAGATAGTGTCTTCCATCAAGAACAAAACCTACTACTATGCATAAAACATGGAATGAAAACAGTAATTATACTGAGAGTAATGGTAAGGCACATCTATTGTTTAATGAGCACTCACTATATAAAAGGCATTTTGTGAAACACTTGTATGTATTATGTATTATCCCATTTACTCTTAACAGAACATTAGGAATGTAGGCATTTTTTTTTTAATTTTATTTATTTATTTTTAGGGAGGGAAGGGGGGGAGAGAGAGAGAGAGAGAGAGAAACATCAATGTGTGGTTCCTGGGGGTTATGGCCTGCAACCCAGGAATGTGCCCTGACTGGGAATCGAACCTGGGACACTTTGGTTCCCAGCCTGCGCTCAATCCACTGAGCTACACCAGCCAGGGGGAATGTAGGCATTTTTAACCCATTTATTGATGAAGAAACTGAGACTGAAGAGGTTGTTTCCACAGGGTCATGCATCTAGGAAGTGAACAAGCCAGGATTTGAAGTCAGATCTAACTCCAAATTGTGGGCTCTTATCTATAAAACTTTTCACAAATAAAGAAATATATTTTAAGACAAGTTATGATATGAACCATCTCAGTGGATGGTAATTTCTCAGGCCACCTTTGATCCTCTCTTTTATTCTCTTTGTCAGGAAATCTTGTCTCTGCTGTCAGAGCATTTCTAGAATCTGACCTCTTCTCTCCACCATTATTGTTGCCATATGGTCTGAATAACCACACATTTTCATAAAAGCTTTCTTTTATTCTAATCTTGCTCCATGCAGTATATTTTTAACCAAGCTTCAGAGTAATCTTTTCTAAGTCAGATAGTGCCACCTCTTTGCTTGAAACCCTACAATGACTCCCTGCCAAAGTGAGAATAAAAGGCAGTCTACAATGACTCACAAGTCTTTGTCTGATCTCTACTCATCCCATGGTCTCCAAGCCCCCCACAGACTCCTAACATTTATTCTATCTCTTATCCTTGTGACTGCATCTGTTATTACTGGCCCTTCACTCATAGTACTACTGCCTCACTAGCTCTCTTGCTTTTCCTGAAAACCAACTAAACTCCCTATCATACTAGGGCCTTTGAACTGGCTGTTCCCTCTGTGGGGAATGATGTTACTCCAGACATCATCATGGTTCTAACTTGTTCTCCTTGAAGCCCTTATTTAAATGTCACCTCCTCAAAGAGGTCACTCATTTACGTTAACTGACATTCTCATTTTTCTCCACCTATTTTCTTAGTCTGATCTACTTAACTGTTTTGTACCATTGTAACTGATCACCTTCTAACATATTATATAGTTTATTCAATATTATGTCTACTGTGTATTCTGGCTTCCTGCTTTTCACAATTAAATGTGAGCCTCATAAAGGGAGAGATCTGTGTCTGTTTTTCACTGTTTTCCTGGGTTCATTCTACTGCCTGCTTGGAGTAGTCACTCGATAAGTATTTGTTGAGTTGAATTAAAGTAAATGTCAGAGAAGCAATGGAAGCAAAACCTTATGGTGTTTCAGAGGGAAAGATCCCACCTGTTTTATAAGCATTAGGAAAAAGAGTTGGCACTTGAAATAGGATTAAAGAGTTTTAGAGGTAATTCCATATGAAGTCCAGAGGGGGAAGAATTGTGTGGCCCAGTCATTCTCTTTTCTGATGGGTTCTGTCACATGTGGCCTGACCCCTCGGCCCTGGGCCTCATGGGATCTCTGCAATGCCAGACCAGTTTCCCACTGTTCCTGCACTCTCCTGCTGCAGGCACGATCAGCCCCCTGTTCTGCAATTTTTTTCCAGCTTTTATTCTTTTAAACAGGCCTTCTTAGTCTCTGTTTTCTCTGCTTACAGCCAACTGCATACATATTTTCAAATAAATGTAATTGATTACTATTTTGTCCTCTTTGACATGTTTGTACATACTTTACTATCAGTATGTGAATCATTATATATAGTTATATAAACTAATTATAACACTTGTGGTCATTTCTATAAAACAGTTGGGCAGCAGGCTTTCCATCAGGTATATAACGGCAATAATGTAAATATTAGGAATAAGAGTATCAATTGTTTCTTAAGGGCCTATTTTGTACTGGACATGCACTTAATAATCTCATTTAATCTTCTACCCCATAAGACAGATAATATTATCTCTAATATATATATATATATATATATATATTAGATATATACTCTTATATATATATATATATATATATATAAGAGTAAACATAGACGCAGGTAGTTTAAGGATGTTCTCAGGCTCTCAGGTGTCAGAGCTGAATCACATGTCACTGTTTTTAACTCATGCTTTTTCCACTCTACCAGGATACTTATTTTTCACTAATTGCCTATTATGCCACTATTTCAGTAAGAAATATGATTCAGGTTACAGTCTTTTGAAGACTAAAGGAATTGATTTTCCCTCAGTGAAAAGTGCAGAACTTTACATGTCCATGGCTCTATTTTTATTTTGTTCATCATTTTATTTTGTTCATTAGAGTCCACATATAATAGTAAGTGGGATCATATGGTATTTGTCTTTCTCTGACTGGCTTGTTTCACTTAGGATAATAACCTCTGGGTCCAGGGAACAGACTGACAGCTGTCAGAGGCGAGGGTGGAGGGTGAGACTAGATGGAACACGGTGGAGGGATTAGCCAAAGAACACACAGAGTGGGGCAAAAGTAGGCTCATGTTTGTTCATATGGAAAATACAATAATAAATAATACAATAGTAAATAATAATACAGAATAAGCTCTTTTATATATTCTCAACTGTAAACCTGCTTTTGCCCCACCCTATATGTGCATAACCAATAGACACTGATGACAGTGTGGTGATGGCCAGAGGGAGGGGGCCCTGGGGCTGGGTGGAGGCAGGCAAGGTGTGAGGGGTAGGATGCAGACATCTGTAAAGGTGTCAACAATAAAAGTGAAATAAAAACAAGTAAAAATGCTCCCAATGTGGCCACACACAGGAGCTTATATTTCTGAATGTGTGTAACATTATAAACTTTTTTATCATAGCTGTTGATAAGGTTTCATATCATATGCATGTCTGCACATCAAGAAATATTTTTAAACATAATTTTAATAAATTCATATTATTTAATGTTAAAAAGGGAAAGCCCAATATTTTAAAATAAGTAATATACTTACATGCAAATCAAAAGTAAGAGTTGTAAAATCTGGGAAGTAATAATCACTGGTATGATCATCTTATAAAGAAAATGTGAACAAGCTTAAGAGACTGTGAAAAATTAAGCAAAGAACATAGAGGGATGGATGGGAGGGAGAGATATTGATTTAAAAACAATTGGAGATAAATCCAATCAGAAAAGCTAAATAGCTTACATATGCCCTCCCTGCACAATAGAAGACCTAGGGATAACTTAGTAGTTGGCTCTAATATGTAACTGCGCATTATAGGAAGGCTACTCACTAGTTCCCCATCAACATCAAGGTCAGAGTAAGATAAATGGCCTTAAATTACAGGTAGAAATTTCAGTTCATCTGAGAAAGGACTTTTTTTTAATTGAATTTATTGGGGTGACATTGGCTAATAAAATTATATAGGTTTCAGACACACGTTTCTATAATACATCATCTGTATGTTGTATTGTGTGTTCACCGCCCCAAGTCAAGTGTCTTTCCATCACCATTTATCCCTCTTTACCTTCTACTTCCTCCCAGCTCCTTCCCCCAGCAATCACCAAAAAGAAAGGCTCCTGGACACAGAAAGATCGTGTTAACATCAATAGCATTTAAACATTTTAATATGAACTACAAAAGGTTATAAAAATCTTTATCCTTTGATATTCTTTAAAAATAAAACCTGCTCTCAAGTTAGCAAACTGAATTGGAAGATTACTAAAAGGGTTTCTCCTGGATCTTGATGTCAGGGTATCGTATAGTCAATGCAATATAAAATGTATAACTTATTACAAGTTAATTTTGCATGCATATATTTATGTTTGCAGCATTTTGTTTTTCTCCTCAACTATACAGATAAAAGCATGAATTGTAAAGGAAGCAATTCTTAGTTAAAATGAGAAAATTTAGAGAAAATTCCCATCCATCTCTGAATCATCTGTTGATATTTGGGGAAAAAATCATCAAAATGATGTCCAGGATAGTATATACTTTAGTGACTCTTACTCTTTATCACCAGCAAGTCTTGTCTTTGCTTGTGTCTTTGAATTACTATTATTTTAGGCCAGAGGTGATTTTAAGACATCACTTAAAGGAAATGCCTTTTTTTTTTTTTTTGCCCTTTTAAAGAAAGTGTACATGCTGGGAGGTGATGGTTTTATTGACATTTCTGTGACAAATGCTGTTACCACTTACTGGCAAATTATTAATTTGTGTATTTTGCTTATGGAAGCAAGTTTTATTTTGTGTATGTGTTTGATTCATCACCATTTGAATGGCTTCTTCTTTCTTCTTTTTTTCCTCAAATCTTAATACTTAAAACAGCTTGCTTTTTTTCTTTCTAGTCACTTGTACTTCTCTCTACTAGCTGTACCTCTCTGATTTAGATATACTTGATGAAACTGAAAGAAAAACTATGCGTGTGATAACAATAAATAGCAGGTAATTAATAGTGTAAAGAATGGATTAATCCCAAAGGAATTATTATCTTATTTGGCCCTTCTTATGTTTTGTTAGTAACTAATGGTTAGTATGCTGGTTTTGAATTCCTCTGCTGCACACAGTTTCTGTCTGTCCTTTTTACTTGGCTGAAATGCTTAAGAAGGTGCAGTGTTCATTTTGAGTTCATTCTTCTGTTCTTTTCTGTGAAAGCCAGGATGGTGATCACACAATATAAGGAACTTAAGAGCCAGAATTTTGTTAATTCTTAGCTTGCAGAACTTGGTCATAGTGAGGTTCTGCTTCTGCAGCTTTCTGAAATAGCTTCTCAGCCACAGTTGTTCTTCATGTTTTGTTTATGCAAAAAGCTTAATTCTGATGACTTTTGCAATGGTTCACTCATGCCAGACTTCATCAATAGCCATAATTAAGAATAAAAAGTACCATTTCAATTAGTATAAATGGTATTACACAAAGAATGTTTCATTGCTGTAACTTGCTCACCCTGCAACTATATGCAACTTTAATTCCATTAAGCTAGCAGGCAGCTATAATGCATCTCAGAAAGGAATTTGGCTGCTGTTAAAAGAACAAGGTCAATTCAGTTAGGAGACCTGTGAATTTAAAATTGTTTTATACAGGATAGTCAGAGAGAAAAGCAATTGAAGATAAAATCTAAAAAGAATTAGGAATCAACCAATGTATAGTTCTCCCTTTGTACATAGGGGGATTGCAGTGTTTTGAATAGATTTTCTGGAATAATGGGATTCTACAGTGGTTATAAAAAGGACAACTAAGTTCAGGAATAAATTAAGGTAGAGAAGGATAAAAAAATCAAGGCAATTGGCATTAAGGGTTGACATTTTGACAAATGAGAAGTATAGAAAAAAAAGGAGAACAAAAATAAACTACCTTTTTATAAAAAGAATGTTTGGAGAAAATCAAGAATAAAAGTATTCGCAATATAAATAAATGGTTTGTGTACTTATAACAATGGACTAGGTTGGAAGAGTTTGAACTTAAGAATTTTCCTGAGGAATAGTGTTGAATGGGTTGTATTTAGCATCTGATAGATTCATCCTTTACCAAGCATAACCACTGCCAATTTTTAATCAACCACATATAGTATATTGATATAGTATAAAAATAATCAGAAGCCCTACATGGTTACTAATTTACACATAAGTTCAAAAGATATATCTCTTGTTTTATCATTATAGACCCTTTTAATTACTAGTCCTCTTTCATGTGAACCCAAAGATTATCTTTTTTTAGTACTAAAAAACTGTAGCTACTAAGTATTAAAAATTTACCTCTACATTAATCAATGACACCTGTAAGTCTCAATCAGAGTATCTATTTCAAACAGGCCAAGTTGTATTATTATGCAGGGTAGATACAATTCTAGTCAAACAAATAAGAAAAACTTGTTTGGCCCATATGACTTTTTTAAAAGGTAAATATGTTATTTCCCTTGAAATAATGAAAATATTTCTTTAGACACATTTTCATAGATATTTTCACAGATTTCTTTAGGGGAGGCTAAGGGTCATTTGATGATACACTGAGAAAATTATCTACAGAATTTATGTTTTATGCATACTTTATCATTTATGCTATTATATATTCCCTGGTAGCATTTAATCAAGTTTTTGGTCTTTTTCTTTTTTTAAAATAGAATGTTTTTCAGATTATTTTTGGTTGCTTTATATCAGTATTAGAAGGCTTGGCTGGGATTTTACCTTTAAAAAATTGAGAGATTAAAAAAAAAACAACCCCGAAACTAGCCTTTGTCTTGAGGGTATTTTTCCCACTAGGAGAATTTGAGCATAAATTTCAAGGTTTCACCGAGATAGGGAAAGAGGACAAAGCCGAAGGTGAGAAGTTTAATGGGAGGCCTCCCATAAAGCCAAGACCTTTAAAAACTATACCTTCAGCACACAGATAAACAAGAAATAAACCTATCTCCTTTCTCAGAAGACTACAAAGAAATTGTCTATTTCAAACTTGGACAGCAACACAGAGGGAAAGAAAATCTCCCCTGAAAATTTGTAGCTGTACATAACATTAGCTCATAACAAACAGACAAAAACAACCTCAATACACTATAAATATTAAGGCAGAATTTTAACTTAAAATTAACCTTAAATTAAAATCCTGGACTAGAGATACCCTCAGATGCCAGACAGACACTAAAACAAATCTTTTCTAGAGATACAAACCTTCATATCACATCTCAAAAGGTTTTCACAGATAAATCTCAAGAAAAAAGGGCATCTCATTGTCAAAAATAATGAAGCACTCCAGGAAACCAGGTTCTGTGGCCATGAGGTAGCCAAAACAATTGAGAGCTGTCATGTATGTGCTTAAAATATTGGATATGTTAGACATGGAGTATACAATAGTATATTAATAAATTTGAGAAGATAAAAAGAGGCTTGAAAACATAAACAAAATGAAAGCAGATTTTAAAAATAACTACGAGGATAACTATGAAAAGGTTATAGTGGCATTTAAAAATATAGTACATATAGTAGCTGGTTGATCACAGTTAGAAAGAGCAGGAGAGAGAATTATGAATAGAAAGATAGAACTGAAGGAGCTCTCCAGAGTGCAGCATGAAGAGGTAAAGAGACAGCAAACATGAACGAGAGGTTAAAGGCAGTGGAGGAGTGGAAAGGTCTAACACATGGACGATGCATAGACTCAAGACTTAGCTTCACTTATCGTTTTCATCCTTTGTTTCTTCATCACATTATTACTTCTTAGCTACAGGGATTAAAGTTTCTTTTTGCCTTAAAAAGTAGCATCATTCTTAGAAACAGAAATCAGAGTTTGATTCCAGATTTTCTTTTTTTTTCAAGTTTACAAAATTTAATTGTTTATTTTTTCATTTTTTAAAATTTTATTGTTGTTCAAGTACAGTTTTCTGCCTCTTTCCCCCACCTCTCACCCCACCCCCACCCCTCCCCCTCCCTTCCCTGATTCCACACCCCCTTGGTTTTGTCCATGTGTCCCTCATAGTTGCTCCTTAAAACCCTTCACCTTCCCCACCCTCCATTATCTCGTCCCATCTCCCCTCTGGTTACTGTCCATTGTTCTTAATTTCAATGTCTCTGGTTGTATTTTGCTTGCTTGTTTGTTTTGTTGATTAGGTTTCACTTAAAGGTGAGATCATATGGTATCTGTCTCTCACCACCTGGCTTATTTCACTTAGCATAATGCTCTCCAGTTCCATCCATGCTGCCACAAGGGATAGGAGTTCCTTCTTTCTTTCTGCTGCATAGTATTGCATTGTGTAAATATACCATAGTTTTTGATCCATTCATTTACTGATTTCAGATTTTCTTTATCTTAAAACTACAAGTATTACCCATCACCAAAGCACTGTGTTATCTTTATTCTCTTTTAAAAGTATTTAAAAGCTTGAACAAGATAAAAGAATGATAATAGTTTAAAAAATGAACATTATGGTTTTTATATTAATAGTCATTCTTTGAGTGCTCACTATGTTACCAGTTTTACCATACATCATTCCATTTAATACTACATCAAGCTGAAGCCTAGAGTAGTTACATTTTTTTTTGCGTCTAGCTCATATAGCTTATAAGTAAAAAAACCCAAAGATTTCTTTTTAAAAAAATTCACCTGAGGACATTCTTATTGATTTTAGTAAGAAGCAAAGGGAGGGAGAAAGAGGGGGAGAGAAACATCAGTGTAAGAGAGAAACACCAATTGCTTCTGGTACACCCCTACCAGGGACTGAACTCATGACCTAGGCATGTGCCCTGACTGGAACTGAAACAACAGCGCTTTGGTTTACAAGATGACACCCAGCCAACTAAGCCACAGCAGCCAGGGCAGAACCAACATTTCAACCAAACCTACTAGACTCTAAATTGTGTTCTCTCATTGCCTGATTGCATAGTCAAATCAGTGCTGACTTTCACAGTAGAGAAGGTTATATATTTATTTAAATAATTTTTTCTTTCTTCTGACCATTTATTTCATCTCTACTTTGAAATGATTTTAGATACAATTCATTGCCTGTCTAAGGAATCCAGTGTCATTATTTTATGATTCCTGAAGAGTCTACCTTGACCAGATATTTTTATTTTCTTGTTCTCTTTTCTCATTAATTTTTATATTACCCGCTTAGCTTTTCCTGACTTTCTCTCTTCTACATTTGAGCCAACAGCCTAAGATCCTCAGAAAAATTTTAAATCAAAACTGTCTGTATGTTCAGAGACTGTAAGTGGAGATGTGCATGGGCTGGAGTGGCACTGTGTGGGTCTAGGTGACTGAGAAGCACGGGTAGGCTTCTGCAGCGCAGAGCACATCCAGAAGCAAGCCAGCTGGTGCAATCCAGTGGTGCGCCACCTTACAGCCATAATTTTACATTAGGTTGCAATTATCTCAGTGCCATAAAAATATCTGGCCTAAAGTGGAGAATTTTTGTGATGTAGCCCTCTGGCTAATACTATAAAGCAAAGCAAAGCAATGATCAAGCAGAGTATGCCCATGTTTAGCTCATATATTCCCCAAAAGGATCTAGCCCCACCATTTTAAGATGGAATGTGGAAACATTCATTGCCACATCATTTTCCTTCTGGAAGGGCATCCGTCCCAGCAGGAACTTTGTGAATAAATTGAAGCAGTTTAAACTATTTCAGTAGTCAATTTGCTAAGAGTAAAAACAAGAGTTTTAAATGCTATCTAATGTTTAAGAATTTTTTTTTCAGTTTGATATGAGAATGTTGGCAGTGATAGGGGAAAGTTAGCATATTTAAAGGTATTTATATCTGAAATAATAACTTCAGTTAAGTCTTATATAACACTATATATCAGCCACTTATATATATATATATTGTCATTATATCATTATAATAACCCCATGATATAGATTTCCCTTTCCATCCCCATTTTATGATGAGGAATCTTAGGAAGTAACTGATCTACTACTACAGCGTTAGTAAATATTGGAGTGAGGATTCATACACTGACCATTTGATCTGTGCTCTTAGCCAACTGCACCAGATTGGTAATCCTTTGATTTCTATTTGGATAGCACACTGCCCAAAACACATAAAGAGACACTTATTTTTTTCTAATAGGGCTGTTATGTTTTGTAGTTATTTGTATGTATTGGTGTAGTTAGTCCTCCTCTGTTTTGCTAAATCAAAGCTTAGCATTATCCTAGTTATTACCTAGTTCAGAACCTTATAGATGGTGAACCTTATAGCACAAAGTAAATACTTGTAGTTTGAATGACTTTTAACAGTGATTAATTTCACCCTCCAAACCCTTTCAGGTAGTTATACAAATTTAATTTCTAGCTGTTTCAGATTCCTACCAGCTGTGACTTTTGAAACATTTTTTGTTTTTTCATTTTAAACCTCTACCATGAAAAAGAGAAGTAAATATGGCTCTTTACTAAATATTAAGCAAAATAATGCTTTATTAAATGCTTATGTGACCTTTTTAAGTGTTCTTCAGATTGAACTATTCAAACTTTTTTCTGAAAAGTAATACAAAATGAAACTTTTTTGGCTTGTTCTGCATTACTTTCCTTAAGCATTAAGTGGCACTTCTTCATCCTTGCATCCCATGATTCCTTAGACAAACCTGGGGAGAAGTTAGGAACATTCTGCACATACCCCTCACCCCTGAGATAAAGATCAGGAAAAGAACACATCTGCCTTTCAGCATTCCTTGATGTCGTGTCAGAACCGTAATTACACTCTTGTATACTTGAAGAGCTAAATCTTTTATTATTTTCCACTTCTGCTTGAGAAAACATTTTTATAGCTTGGCACCAAATGTTTTTTATCAGTTCATTTTAATGTCTCATTAGTGACCTTGTTGCCACCTGAAGCCATGATGTTACTGGTCAGATTTGGGAGAGATTTGCTATGAGTTAAGTAGAGCCCTTTTACTTTTCTCCCAGATATAAAGATATGAGTCAGTTGTTTTTTCCCTTTTGTATTTCCTCTATGTTAAGCCATAAGAAACTCAAGTTGATCTTTAATTGTTTCTAAAATGAAGGCAACATCACCAGGTATTAGGGTGGTTTGTTTCTCCTAGGCTTCTGGTAGTGGCAGCAATCAATGATTTTTATTTTTGTTGTTTGTTTTTTGTTTTTTGATTGATTATAAAAAGAATGGAGGAAAGCTAGAGGTAGAGATTTGATGCCATGTACAAGAAGCTAAAGTTTGAAAAGGTAATAACAGGACCTATGATGTCGATATTTGCTTAGAAGGTGTTAAATGGTTCTCTTTAGATTACTAGGAGAAAGGGCATTGTACATTTTTATGTATGTGTCTGGGAAAATTTAATCCTACAAAAATGGTGTTTTCCAAAGTATGAGCTGTGGAATACTACAATATGTTCTCTTAAAATTATTTTCTTCCTCCTCACTCATATCAAAATTTCAGGTTTTATTGGTTTGCCTTAATAGCATTACACAAGAGTATACCTTAAATAAAAGTTTAAGCAATGAATTTATTCTGTGGGCTTGCTGGATAAATTCTGGCAAGATTCTATTTGTTTCTCTGCCTATAAAAACAGACTGGCTCTATGTGCTTATGATCTACCACATCAGATGAGATTGCTTCAGGATAAATGTCTTGCTGCTTTGGTTACTGCCTGGATGGTATGTTCTTTTTTAATATTTAAAAAAATATTGTATTTTTCCATCACCATTTAACCTCCTTATACCTCCTTCTTCTTTGCAATCACTACACTAGAATCCATGTCCATTAGTTCTTTTTCCTTTTTGCTGGATCCCTCCACCCCTTAACTCCACATCAGAGCTGTCATCCTGCTTTGCACCTATGGGCCTGTCTCTGTTTTGCATGTTAGTTCAGTTTATTCATTAGATTCCAGATATGAGTGAAATCACATGGAATTTGTCTTTCTCTGACTGGCTTATTTCACTTAGCATAATGATCTCCAGGTCCATCCACGCTATTGCAAAGGGTAAAATCTTCTTTTGAATGGTATGTTTTTGAGTTTTGAAATTCTCTAGGTACAGAATACATCAGTGCTTTGCCACACTGAAAACAAAAATCAAAACCTGGGCGTGAAAGTTGCCCTTCTATTTTATAAGAGGGGATGGTGGTGAACACTTGCCTTGGTGTGCAGGTGTTATCAGGTCCTCGATTTGAACCTGCTCCCCATTCCACTCTGCCACCCACAAGCATCCAAAATGAAGTTGTAACCTGCATTTCTGAAGAAGAAACACAGAAAGAAAGAATCCACTTCTCAGTGAAGTACCTGAAGAGGCTAATTTATTTTCTTGAGAACATCTGAAGGAAGTTTAATGAAACTTTAATCTGGGCATTTCATTATCTTTGTAAAGTCTCCCTGAAGTCAGAATAAGAGAAAGGGAGACAGAGAAAACCTACCTCAAGCAATTATTTCCCTTATCCTTCAAATATTGGGACAGTAAAATAATTTTCTTAGCTCCCAGAAAATCGGTCATGTCATGTACGGGTGAATTCGACAATAAAGATATAAAAGTGTGTCAAACATCATAAGATGTTTTTCTTCTTTGCTTTTCTTCATATACCTGAGTGACAAAATGACATGGATATTTCAAGTGATCCATTTTTGTTGTGCGTTAATTGCAATGATTGAAAAATTAGTTATGCTGGTATTTACTGATAACACATTTTATTTATTATGGATCTAGTTGGATGGCAAATTCAGTTTTATAGCCCAGTGGAGTTTGGAACTGTGACTTTATTTAATATTGTTCTTGAATTCCGTGATGGCCCATCTGTGTAAATAAGCTCATCAACCTCTTGTGTGAGCCCATCCTTGAAGAGTTTCTCATATGGATGCTTAATGAAAAAAATGTACTATGCTTTTGTCCTTGTCAGTGATGTCAGAACGTATGAGATATTCGGTACAACTGCTAAATAAAGCTTCCGCTGTGAGAGAAGGCCCGGCAACATTTTGTCTGGATGAGTAAGCAGCTAGCGTGCACTGGGTTTCACTGAAAGAAGACAATCCTGAGCCCATATAAAGGGCATGGTTATTTATGGTCATGTTTAGTGACGTTGTTCACATGGAAATTACAGCTAAAAGTCTGGAGAACTGACCTCCAAGGCTCAAGTCTTCTTGACTTGAATCCTTAATTTTCCATGAAGGCATCTTTTAATACCTGTCTCCCAAAATGCAGTGATACCACCCACAATAAAATGAATTAGAACAACAAGGTGTTGATGTTTACATGAAATACTCTGTGACTAGAACTGTGCCTGAAATTTACTTCATTTTAAAGTCATCTAGAAAAAAGTCACTTGACTCTATATATTCCTTAGAAAAGTTTTGAAAAGCTGCAATCCCTTTTTAAAATAAAATAACTTTGTTTTTTAAACGTGTATTTTAAATAAAAATGTTGTATCTTTATTTTAGAACCCAATTACTTTATTATTTCCTAAAGGTTTAGATCAAAGTACAGTTTTTTTAAAAATTTTTCTTTCTTTTTCAATTATAATTGTTACTCCTTTCTAAAAATATTAGCTCTTTCAAATCTAAATAATGGTATAGTATAATGAAATATTTAAACATTAGTTAGCCTGATGAATTCTAAAATAAAAAGGTTCTATCCAGTATAATTTGAGATTATCAAACTTTAGGCTTGTGTTTGTTTGCCTTTACTATATATAATCATACAGAACCTCAAGACACTACTCTAGGCTTCTGTTTCTTATGTAGATGTGTGTGTAGTTGGTAATGATTAGGCTACTGTCTTTTTCCTAAAAAAGAATAACAATGAGCTTTGGTTGAGCTGGATTTTAGAGCAGCAAGTACATTAGTGGTGGGCTGGGTTAGATGGATGAGTAAATGAATAAATCAAAGAAAGTGCCAGTTTGGGAAAGGCTGAACAAGTGTCCATACACATCTGTTTGATGACGGTAGGTCTTACTAGAGAATATTCTACTTTCTGGAGGAGTAATATTTTAACTCTTAATACAAAAAGAAAATATAGTTTATTCAAACTACCTTTTGAAGGTCAATCTACATGTTCCAGTGACGATTAATGCCAAATAGTACGTCTTTCATGTACTATTTGGCCAAGAAATACTTCCTTTCAGGTCTCTGTTTTAGTCATTAGTGTGTGTGTGTGTGTGTGTGTGTGTGTGTGTGTGTGTGTGTGTGGTTGCTGTTTAACTCCCAGTGGAGTTAAAAATCAACTGACTACACAGGCTTTATTTGAATCTTTCCCATATTTGAAAAGTGTTATTAAGTGTTTGGCTGGGTATTTTCCCAGGAAAACATATTTAATCTATTTTTATCCCATCACTGGATTTCCTCTAATGTCCCTCTGACGCTTTTATCTATAACTTTTTTGTTCAATGCATAGTTATTGCAAATAATGTTCAATAGATGATTTTTCCTGTATTATATTTTACCCCCAATATTACACCCATATGACCTCTGCCTCTAGTTGCTCAGATCTGCAGGAGCAAAGGCCATGTCTCCTGTTGTACTTTTGCCTGATTGATTTCTTTTTACTTTTTAAAAGATAACATTGTTAAATATTCTATATTAGCAACTCAGGCAATAGCAATTGTTTACCTTTTGTTGGCTATTAGTAGGAGATTTAGAAATACTATCTCAAGACTCTGGCTTCCTTTGGCTTGGTTATTAATCTTGTAAATGATATTTTATTTTGTTGAGATGACTCTATTTCTCATGTTCTGTTGATGACATGTAATAGTTTAAAAACATTCTCTATTTTTAAGAAGGTTTTATTCATTTATTTTAAAGAGAGGGGAAAGGAGGGAGAAAGAGGGAGGGAAACTTCAGTGAGGGAGAGAAACATCAACTGGTTGCCTCTTGCACATCCCCAATTGGGAAACTGGCCCTCAAGTAGTCCTGTGCCCTGACTGGGAATCCAACCAGCAACCTTTGGCTTTGTGGGACGATGCTCAACCAACTGAGCCATGCTGTCCAAGGCTCAAAAATATTCTTTTAACCTCAATTCGCAGAGACATTTTCCCATCACTATAATATCAGTTCTTCATAACTTGCAAACCAGATTTTCCCTGGTAATGTAAAGATTGCACAGAGGGCCTGTCCCCTCCCATACCACATCCTCCTCCAGGCACCACTCTCAGTGCAGCTGCGCTTGGCAGTGCTCCAGCCCGAGGACGCAGTCAGCAAGGTGTCTGCATGTAGACATCTGAGTTTTGGAGGCATGTATTGATGATTTTAATGTAAATGCGGAGAAGACTGTAATTCAGTGGTTAAATGGATGGATTATTTAAGGAAAAGTATCGAGAAATATTGGAAACATTAGGGAAAAACCTATAAAAGGGAATAATGATTTTGGGTATCACAAGAGAGAAGAGTCAATGTAGATGAATAATAAAATCGGCATTTTCTTTCTGACTTCCCTATGTGCGTCTGTTTCTTGAAAACAAGTGTTTACTGAGTTAGTCTTTGTCCCAAATATTGTTGCTGTTATACTTATTCACTCTTTTCTTTTTTGCTATCATTTTTGTTAATATTTTACATATTAATGCATTTAAAACTTGTTATCTAGTTTAATAGTTATGTATTGAGTATGTAGTCATAAAGGAAAAGGCTGGGTTTTACAGGACATGGTCCCTCTCCTAACTGTTAGTGGTATAGAAAGTATTCGTTGTGTGTAAATTTTCAAACTAAGACAGATTGTGCTCTAGGTCAAAGTAGATATAAAAACAAGTGTTGTGGGAGAACTGTAATAGCATTTTAATTCTGACTTGAGTTAGAAAATATTTCTTAGAAAAACCTGACATTGGAGTCAACTAAAGACTTAAGTCAGATTAATGTTAAGATTTTTTTTGAGCAGTAGGGGAATTTCAGGCATGAAGAGGTTGTGCAAAGGCATGGATAATGGGAAGTGCCAGGAGACTAGATACACAGCTCTTCCCATGGTCACGCAAAAGAAAATACAGGCCAGAATCCGGGAGGAGGATTATGAAGAAAAGCTAGACTTAAGAAAACATTGTTCTCGTAAGAGTCACATGCCCATTCAATTTCTTCTTTTTTTTTCAATATATGCAGTATCTATTTTGTACACCTTCAAAATTATATACATCTATATATAATAAAAATAAAATTTAGTAAAGGAAAATTGGAAAGAAGTATGAATTTAACTATGAAATTAAATTTTGTGCTTATAAATTACTTTGTAGACAACTTCAAATATTTGAATATTTGACATTTTAATTATAAAGTAAAAAGTGAATGTTTATATTATGTAGAAAATGCACAACCTAATTTATCAGAGGTCAATGTTATACTCTATTTTTCAGAAAAAATTCAATTAATGCTAAATTTTTATTACATTAATGTAATTGTTGTTTGCATAGTAAATTATATTTTCTTTTTTAAAAGATCTTATTTATTTATTTTTAGACAGAGGGGAAGGGAGGGAGGAAGAGGGGGAGAGGAACATTAATGTGTGGTTGCCTCTTGAGTGCCCCCTACTGGGGACGTGGCCCACAACCCAGGCATTTGCCCTGACTGGGAATTGAACTGGTGACCTGTTGCTTCCCAGTCCAGTGCTCAATCCACTGAGTCACACCAGCCAGGGCAATTAAATTTTCTTAAGTTGCTAGCATTCAACTAAATCCAGTAACGCCTCTTAAGAAACGTTATGTCATCTTTTATATTAGACAGACACTGGGGAAGTATTTTTTGTTCAAAACTTATCTAAACCTCATTTGTAATGATTTGTACTTACTTTGAGATTAGTTAGCATAATATTATATGTGATTTTTTAAAGTCTTATTTATGCAACATGTTTGACATACCTTTTTCACTAACATTAATTCATGTTGTATTTTCTGAATAAGATAAATTTCATGGTGGGAGTTAAACTGTCACAGACAAGGAACAACTCTTTTGCAATAAGTGACAAGTATACCACTTGTTTGCTGATATTAAAAAAACACAAATGGTATTGACATCTTTGAGCAATTATTTTATAGCCTCTTATTCTCAAGTTCTAAAATGAATTTGGGATGAAAGAATATTTAGATTATTATATATATTTTTACAAACGAATGGTGTTCCTTGAATTCTCAAAATAATATTAAATTAGTTTTACTCATTCAACACTGTTATTGGTTTAGGACATTTCACAATTCTACTTTGTTCAGCAATAAAATATGTATACATATATATCAATTATTCTTAAACTATTGCTTTGGTAATGCCTTAAAAATTTAATTGAAATAATATGCATATTAATCGTTTGATTTTTAAAAGAAAATTATTTACACATTCTTAATTGTTAGAAGAGTTACTCCAAATTTCTGGATAATTCAAATTATTTCATTTTTCTCTTTATTGTTTTGGGTTGGCCAAAAAGTCCATTTAGTCTTTTCCATAAAGTAAAAGATACATTTTTCATTTTCACCAATAACTTTATGGATTTGGATATTTGAGTATGTGGGCTATCTCCCACATGGGTTTCTAGTGGGTAGAGCCCAGGGGTGCTGCTAAACATCTTCCAATGCTTAAGACAACCCCACAGCAAAGAATTATTTAGCTAAAATGTCAGTAGTACCAAGAAACTTTGCAAAACACTTTTGACACATTAGATCAGTCATAGTACCTTCACCATACACTACACAATCTTTTTTTTGCATTTCCATTGTTTTTACCTTTCTTGAAATAATAATTCATAATACATCAAAATGTTATGTATCTTCTTCCATGTTCAATATGAAAATGGCTGCACAAAAAATCACCAATTTTGATGTTTAAATGCACACTGATATGACAGCTGTCAAAATACAATCTAACAAAATTGTTTCAAATGAAGCTAAAGACAGCTAAGCACTAATAGAGCCATCATATGGAAAAAACTAAATTACCTTTATAGCCAACCCAATACATACATTCATTTAAAATTTTTTAAAAATGATAGCACCAAAATATTCCTAGAAGATCAATAGAAAGATTTTTGAATAAGGGAATAAGGGACTTTCTACCACTGAGATTAAGGCAAGAGGAAAACAAAGTTTATATAAAGCATGGGAGACCATTTAATTATAAGGTATTTTAGGTGAGCAATTTGCCCTAAGACCTCTATATTTAAATAAAAATCTCAAGAAACTTTTCAAGCATATAGCAAATACTGACAGGTATGCATATACTCAAGATCCAAATTTAATAAATATTATCCCTTTTGTTATTATTAGGAAGACTCAAATTTAACAAATATTATATTTTTAAAATTTTTATGCCTCTCCCTGTCTTTCCAAAAGGGAGGGAGAGGCATAAAAAAAAGATAACCACTAAGCAGACATAACTTTATCTGTGTTTTTGGAATGCTCTTCTGCAATTATCAACAAGACTTGCTTCTTTTAATTCTGTCTGCAATTACATGTCATTTGTTAGAGAAATCTTTTCTGATCACCTTAATAACGTTGAGAACCCATCTCCCCCAGCACTCTCCATTTCCTTACCCTGCTTTGTTTTTCTTCATAGCAATAATCAGTACTTGGCATGATTATATGAAGCAGATTCTCTGTTTATTAACCGCCTCTTCTGCCAGAAAGTAAACTCCATGAAAGTTTATTTGATTTGTTCTTTGCATCATTTTCAGTCCTTATAACAGTGTCTCACACAGCACATACTCAATAATTATTTGTTCATTTTGTGAATAACTCAATCCTTAAATTTATCTTAGTGTATGGTTTCCCTCCCCCCCAAATTTATACCTATATATGTACATCCCCACTAGAACATTTGAAAGAGCTTGTCTACTCACATTCTTACCGATATTGGTGTTATTAAATTTTCACATTTTTTTTGCCAGGCTTATGGTGGTGAAATACTGTCTTACTCCTTAAATTTGCATTTCCCTGTTCATTAGTGAGATGAAGTATTTTTTGTATATTTGTTGCCATTTGTATTTCTTTTTGTGTGTGAATCCCTTGCACGTTGTCCTGTGGGGTCTTTTTCAACAATTGTCTGCTTGTTTATTTAATTGATAAATGAGAGCTTTTTTGCATTCTGGATACAAATCTTTGATTGCTATTAAGACTATAATTTAACTTTTAATTTATGATGAGATATTTTTAACTTATTCATTGTCTCTTTGTTCATTTTCTTTTATGCCTCATGCTTTTTAAGTTTCATTCTTTACCCCCAATTCTTAAACATATGTTTTGACAGGCTTTCCTAATATTTGTAATGTTTTTAATTTTGTATTATGTTCTTTGATCTATTTGGATATTTTTGTTGCTCCTTTATGTTGTGATATAAAATGTAATTTTATTTTTGTTCAGGTAATCAATCTTTTCAGTGTTCATTATTGAACTTCCTGCCCTGGCCCCACTCTGTTGTCACACTATCCCTGTCGGCCATCACCAATGTCAGCTTCTGTGCATTTGCAGCCCCTCATCCGGTGCCTGGCTGATATGGGTAGCCCTGGCTAAGGTCGAACCACGGTGGCATTTTGGGTTTGATATTCAGTGTGGTGATTTGCCCTGTCTTGCTCTGTTTTAAATTGTAATTGTTAAGTATTTGTCAGTTCATATCAACTTTAAGGTGAAGACCATTTCTGGAAAAAACTTTTGAAGATTTTATATTATTAATTATGAACTATTTGACATTTTTATAATAACAGCTTTTTCTAGCTTTATAAGAAATATAATTTTTCATGTTTAGGCTCTTACATCTTTGATTAAGTTATTTAATTTTCTCCACAAAAATGCTGAGCAACTTTTAATTTCTCCCTATAATTTTTGGTTTTGTTATATTTGTTGGCATTTTGCTTTTGAGACTAGGACTCTTTATAAAATTATTCTAAAATTAGTTTTTACTGATTTATATCAACTCTCTTGATTTTTAGGTATTGATCTGTGTCAGATAAACTTGCTGCATTCTTTTATGGATTTTACAGATTACTTCTATAGAGTCTCATGGATTTTTGTAAGGACTTTTAACATCATTTCTAATTGATGCTAATTTATTACATAATTTTATTGTTTGATGCATAATTTTATTGTTTGTTCATTTACTTTATTGTGCTCTTGAATATAAGTATTAGTAGGGGGCATTCTTGTCTTGTTCCCATCTTTAAGAAGAACACATATAATGTTTCATCAATCAGTATATTTTTAGGAGATGGCCTTTGACATGTTAGTGAATTCCCTGCTCTTCCCATTTTATTAAAATATATTATATTTTGAATCAATGCTAAGTCATAGCAAATGCTTTTTTCACATATATTGATATATTTTATTTTTCATCTTCTCAACTATTTCTTTATTTTCTGTTTTGTTAATTTCTGCTCTCATATTTTTACCATGATTATTCATTAGAGTTTACACTATTATTCTGTTTCAAATTTCATTAATTGAATGCTTTCAGGTAAGTGCTATTCTTGACGTTGAAAACTCCCTGTTTTTTATCTCTGTCTCTGTAGTCTTCTTTTTTGGTTTCCTATTGATTTTCATATAGATTACCTTGCTTGAATACTATTGCATGGGAATACTAAAAAACAGAAGGCCCCAGTTTAGCATATATGCTGAATTTCATTATTGGGAAGATTGAGTACCTGTGTATTGGCTATGAGCTCATGGTTTGGATTGCTGATTTGAAACCAGCAAGTAGTTGGTGGATACCTTTCGTAGCTAGGACCATTTTTCTTTGGCAATGAAAGAATTATGGCACTGGCAGCAAACAGGTGTGCCAAGAACAAGTCTGAATGAATGGCCCACATCTAACTGTGGAAACAAGAAACAGTCATTTGAATCAATTAATGAATGAGGTAAAATAATTTTATAAAATGTGTAGTTTAGACTTAAAAGATTTATGACTCAGAGGACAGAAAGCATTTAGGGCTAATATATTTGTGGGAAGCTTAATATTATAGTATGGACTTTCCCTGTGCTTTTGAATAATGTATGGGGTTTAGAATGTAATATTGAAAAGGAATATCCTTGCAGTTGAAGTAAATAGTATGATTAAAACATGAGGGCATAAGGTGTGCTCACAGGATCATAAGAAGATCAGCTTAACTAGAGGCTCAGAAAAGTCTTGGTAAGTAATGGCAAGTTTCATCGTGTATGGCCTTGATTTACTACCAAAGGAAATTTAAAAAAATAGTTTGTGGGCAGGGAGTTGACAGGGAAAGGATGGTAATGATGAAGATCATTACATACTTTTGTTGATGTGTATTATATGCCAAACAGAGTTCCAAATGCTTTACATGAGTGATGTAAATGAATCCTCAGAAAAATCTTGAGGTGAGTATCATCACCATTGTCATGATCATCATCATTGTTAGGAGTAGTCCTTGTTTTTGTTGTCATGTTCAAGTTGTAGATATGTAGGGAGCTCATCAAACGTGATGACAGACATAGGACTTTTAAGAGACACTATGCTTCTTCAGAAGTAATGATCAAAATTAATCTGATGTCGTCCGTTGAATGGACTTGAGAAAGTGAGATCACATCTGGTGTTGTCATTGTGAGGCTGTGAACTAATGATGCTGTGCAGTGATGGAAGCCTGGCCTAGGGAAGTAAAAAGTCAGAGGGCTCCAAGGTTCTGAGCATGGGTGGCTGGGGCAGTGGGACATTAACTCTGCTTCCCTTTTAAAATTAATTTGCTTTCTCTTTCTGTCTTTTTTAGTTCTATTCTTCTTCTCTCTCTCTCTCTCTATGTCTGCCTTTCTTTTTGGCAATCAATTTGTGAATGACAAATATTGAGGATTAGATATTTTATTTTTATTTTTTTTCACTCAGGTCCTAAATATAACTACATACTATTGCAACAAACAAACAAACAAACAAACAGAAAACATGTTTTTGAGAAACCACAGAGGATTTCAGGTATGCTTTTACTCCAGAGCAAAAGCCAAGATTCACTGATAAATCACATTAAGACATTGCATAATCTTGACACACATCTATCTAGATTTGATGCAGACAGATTATTTAGAATTTACATTTTAAAAGCACTTTAATTTAGAATCAATACACTAATTCTTTTAGTAATAAGGGGGGATGGGGACAAATTTAATTGAACAACAACAACAAAAAAGTAATGAGAAAGTCTTACCTTATAGGTTTCTTTGCTAACAAATAACTAAACCACTGAATGTGTGGATGTAAGTCTAGGAAAAACTTCCTGTGTAACTTTAGACAAATTACTTTACCCTTTACCTCTGTCTCTCCCATATGTAAACTGAATATAGTGATACACTTTCTTTTTTTAAAGATTTTATTTATTTAATTTTTAGAGAAGGGGAAGGGAGGGAGAAAGAGTGGGAGAGAAACACTGATGTGTGGGAGGGACTTTGATCCATTGCCCCTTGTACACCCACCAGGACCTGGTCCACAACCCAGACATGTGCCCTGACCAGGAATCGAACCAGTGACCTTCTGATCTGCAGGATGACACTCAACCCACTGAACCATACCAGTCAGGACTGGTACATTATTTTCTTGTCTGCTCATATCCTATATAAAAGCAAACACATCTTTACAGTGGAATGTTGGAATATACCAATATAAAAGACTAATAATTTATACCTGTTTGGATTTCAGCACTAAAACTTTCCTATTGGGTGAGGTCTTTTGAGAAGAAGTCACTATGTTGTATGAGGTATTTATGTGAGAAAGGAGCCAATGGAGGTAGGGAGAGCTGCCTGGAGACCACAGGGTACTTTACAGCCTATGCAAAAAGAGAGGAAAAGAAGAAGCATTGAACTGAAAGAATTTTAGACAACAGTCCAACTGCAAGAAACATCCATCCAGGCCAACGGGAAGTCCTGAGGCCAGAGCTTCCCATTAGAGGAGTTCCCCGTCTCACTGGGAGGTGCCCACCTCAGTTCTTCTCTCATGCTCAGTCACCAGCTAGGAGCGAACTGAGGAAAACAGCCTTCAGGGAGCAAGTACAGAGAGACTACAGAGGACATCTACACTCAGTATCTGATAAAAACGTCACTGTTTTCAACTTTGTTCGTACTGAATCTGCTCCAAACTATCTTTACGCCTCCTACTCATTCAATGTGTTCTATTATGCCAGCCAGTTTCTGTCTTCTGTCCCATCACCAGTCCTGGACACGTTGGTCAGCTATTTCAACTATGTCTCAATGAATTAGGTTTCCCCTCATTGTCTCCTGAGAACACCTACTGATTCCAAACTGAGTAGATCTAAGAATTCCCTTTCTAAATTCTTGCTATGCTCAAGGTTTCTGGAGAGTGCCATGTAACTCTTTTAATCTGGGATCACAAGAAAGTAATATAATCCAGATTCATTAAGATGACTGATTTTGGGGTTAGATCTAAGTAGAGTTTCAATCCTGGCTCCATAATTTACTACCTGTGTTAATTTGGGTAAATTGTACAACCTTTTAAGCCTAATCTGAAAAGTAAAGATAATGGTATTTCCTTACAATAATGTGAATATGGCATGTAGTAGTTGCTTCATGAATGATAGGTATATCATTAATAATTTTAGCTAGGATTTAGGATTTTTCTGCACATTTCCACATTTTTTTGACTCCTTATTTTATTCTCACTGGAATTCAAACCTAGTTCCACTTTTTCCAACTGACATAATCTTGGGTTTGCCTCTCCTACATTATTGTGATTCAGCATTTTTTGAGAACCTACTATGTTCCAGGAACTGTTTTTCACAATGGGTTTTTAGTAAAGTCAAACAGACCAAGTCTACCTATGCTTTTCACTCTTTACCTGCATGAGTCAGCAAAGACCATTCCTGCTGTACCATGCAAAGAAATGCTTCCTGTTTACCTTGGCTTGTGAAACCCCGCCCATCCTTTAAGCTCTAACATGAATGCACTGTCTGTCTTTCAATCCTCTTTGACATGTATCCCTCCAGATATAATCAGCTTTCTTTTTTTTCCTGAAACACAGTCAAATATTTTATTTATTTATTTATTTGCAATTCATCTTATACCATATTGTATCTTCTCATCTCACTCATAAGGTTTTGAGGTCCTGGAGGACACAGACTTGTTGCATGCATATTTATATTCTACAGGATACTGAGCACACTGCTTTACTCAATAAGCATATGTTAAAGGAATAAATTAGTTGCAGTCTCCCTGTTTTCAAAAGTGATTACTCATCACTAAGGTACACCAATAAAGTAATAAACTCTGTATCCTGTCTGAGTACTCTTTAAGAATACAAAGTAATTGCTATGTGTGCAACTAATTTTTCTTTCTCTCTCACCTAGTTATTCTGTTAAGGGAGCCACACCTCTGAGACAGGCACAGGGCATGGGGGTTCCAAGCCATGAAGACACAATCCTTTCTCTGCAGATGTTTACTGTCTTAGAGACTGATTATAATGTTAGTTAAAATGAATTTTAGCTAGGAATTTGCATGAAAAAGATACCCCAAATAGAAAATTGCTAAGTGAGATATGGGTTCATATTTTTGTGGAATATTCTTTATGAACCCTTAAAAAACTCAGGTAGTTTCCATCCTAATAGCTCCCTGAACTTTAGCATAGTAAATATAATGATAGGTTTTTTGAGGAAGTTTCAAAATTATAAAAATCTTCTAGAAATAGTTTGTTTATTTCTCTTAAAGCTGTTTAGGCTGCCTAACATCAAATTTGTTTGATTGGGAGTGGAATTTTGAATCATAAGCAAGTATAAATTACAATATTGTAAATAATATTTGCTTAGTGAAAAATGTTTTAAAAATGTGATGAAAGGGGATTCAGTGTTTTCTTTTTCTTTTTAAAAAAGATTTGCAATGCGTTCTGTCTGCATTAAGAAGTGTGATTCTTGTTTTAAGCCCACGTAGTTGGTGCCATGTGTATGTTGGCTGAATAATGACAGTTGAGGAGGCCACTTGCCTGTGAAGTTTTATGAAATAAGGATTTTTAAAATGTAGCTTTGGAAAGAAAAGGCAATTAAATGTAGGAGTGCATGCTACTCTGGGGAATTTAAAATGTTTAAGTGGGCAACATGAGCATATTTTTAGAGAGTTAATTTAATTACACAATATAATAATAATGGGGAGTTCAGTGATATATAACTTTTACATATCGATTATATTTCTAGGTTTTATTTCCTGTTAGCATTCTGCTCTAGTTCAACTGAGACAGGAAAACCGGTACAGTACATTCATTATGATTAGAAAGGACTCTTTTACCATTAGACCATGCTGTATTGATAGTTTTAATAGCCCGACAAGAGACCCAGTCATCATTACTTGGAGGGAAATACTTAAATCATCTGAAGATGGTTATTCTGTTGTGAAGGAAAGTTTGAGATGACTGTTCAAGAGTCTAAGTCTTACTCCTCAAGTGGCAAAGAATGGTTTTGCTGCAGAATTGAGAGTTCCCACCCTCAGGGTGGGTGAGTGATGCAGGGAAATGTATAGGAGGAGGGCTTGCGAAAGACACTCCAAGAGTAAAGCTGATGAGTTCTAAAGGGAATTCTAATCAGGTCCTCAGACTGAGGCACAAATGCTTATATTTTAGGGACCTATACAAGTACCCAGAAGTTAAAGAGGAAGAAGGACAAGAAAGAGCAAAGAGTACAAAGTATGCTAGAAAAATATGTCAGGAGAAGTACAAAACTCTATGGCTTGTCCAGCTTAACATTTGTTGAGTTATAAATAAAATATTAATTTTTGGAATAACTTTGGTGATGACTGAATTTCTTTGCAACATTTCTTTAGTGATGATTAATGAAGCCTGAGTATTGTATTTCATTAAAATTCCATAATTCTAGGGAACAATTTTAGTAACAATGGAAATTCCTCCTTGCATTTTGAACTGGCTGCCACCATTCAGTTCTAGATGAAGTGAGTCCATATGTGGTTGATATGATTCTCTTATAGAAAAGACACCATGGCAGGGGAAAATGGGGATGGGCAGAGACTCGACATGGGGTGAACACACAATACGATGTACAGATGAGGTGTTGTAGAATTGTGCACCTGAAACCTGTATAATTTTGTTATCCAATGTCACCCCAAGAAATTCAATTAAAAAACCTAGTAAGAAATGAGTTACTGGAGAGTGTGAATTTGTAATGAGAACTAATTTAATATGTGAGTCATAAAAAGATTTCCCCCATAACCAAGCTATTATTTATGTTTAAACTTTTGCTGCTTATAATCCACTGTGCCATAGTTAAAACAATTTTATACAGCTTGAAATATCTTTTTGAAAGTTTACTTATATTTTACACACAAATTTGAAATCATCCAGGCTTACCTATCGTTACTTGGAATATTTCATATTGATTATGTGTCTCCCTTTTGCACTGATAGTGTTCCACAATATTATAATAATTGTTGTCAAGGTGAGGTAGACTCCTAAATTAGTATTTTTCTCCATTACTTTAAATATTTATATCAATCACATGTTTTAGTTATATATGGACATGTGGCTACAGCCAGACTCTAAAAGAAATAGACAGGAAATAAGAATTATTAGTTCAATATAATACTGATAGCACTCATATCATGGGTATTATTTTTCAGACCATGTTGTAAGTGCTTTACATTTATTAATTCATGTAAGCTTCAGAATAACTGTATTAAATTGAGATTGTTATTGCCTATACTTATGAGTGAGAAAAGTGAGGAACAGAGAGGTTAAAATTTTTTTTCCTAAGTAAACATGGCCAGAAGGGGTCAGAGCTGGGATTTGAAGCCAAGCAGCCTGACCGCTGGGTCTCCCTCCTCTTCATTTCTGTATCCAAACTATTCTTGGTTAAGCCAGTGTTAGAGTAAGTAGCTATGTTACTCCATTGCTGTATTTTAATATGACTATTTATTAACGCGGGCATTCTCTTGTACTAGATTATGGATTTGTAAGTACAAGAACCATGTTTTATTAACTCTGTTATACACAGTGCTTAACAAAATTTTTATTACTCTGAATTACAGCATATTATTGCCCTGAGATAGTCTGTCCAGGAGATTTCTATTTTGAAGTCATTGGTTTTAGATTTTAAAAAATAAAAAAATGTAATTGTTACCTGTACAAAGAATATTATATTTATGATGTTTTTATTTCTTAACTTTTTTAAAGAATAAAATAGCATGAATGAATCAAGCTATTTTTGATTGATATAGGATAATTTTAGAATCACATTATTTGGTTGAAACTCTTTTCTTTCTCTTTTTAAGAAAATACTCTTTTTCTACAGGGTGCTGCTTTAATTAGAATGCTGGCTAATTTTATGGGCCATTCCGTGTTTCAGAGGGGTTTGCAGGTAAGTAATATGCTTCCTATTCTCTCTTACTTTTTTCCTGGTCTTTATATTTATTTTAAAGATTTTTTTACAGCTTGGAAAATTCCTAATACAAAATTGCTGAATTTTATGGAAAACTTTAGGATGAGTGAGGTAAGCAGTATCCTTCACTATGACAAATGAAAAAGGTAAGGTGCCGTACCAACTGATAAAACTCAAACTGTGTACCTCTTAGAGTCTTTTTAATATACAACTTTAAAATTGAAGTAAGCTTCAAATCTATCAGATCATAAAATATCTACAAAATATTTTTTGAGTCAGCTTCCTTTTTCTTCCATTTAAAATTTTATATAAAGTGAAAACAAAGTATGTTAACCTTACCAAAATATGTATTTAAGAAAAATCTTAATGCCTTTTTTCAGATATGTGCCTTTCATGTTGTTGTCTTATTGTTAATATACATATGCTGTTATTTGTTCCAAAGCTATTTAAATGTTTTTAAATTAGAAAATTCAATGTTTTACATAAAGGAGAAAAGGAAACAGTTTTATCATATATATTTAGAGTATGAAGTATGGAATCTGAGAGTGCATTCTTTGAAAAGAAGGACTGTTAACTCTAGAAAGCAAATACAAATATAGAAAAATAGAACTTTAATACCATTGAATCTCTTGAAGTAAATCATGTTCCTAGCAGCTGTGATTGATGAATTATTTATGATGCATTCTGCTACTTAGAAGTGTCCTTTAAAGCAAATTGATGTTCACCTGAAATACAATTATGCTAAGACAGAGAGAACAATCAATCTTATCTGTTCTTACTAAGCTTTTCATTTTGAAATTTAAATAAACTACATATAAGATCAGGTCATATTTTAGTAGTATAATTCTATCTTTACTGAAAATAAACTAAAAAGTAAAATACAAAGCAAGAGTTAAATATGTTATGACAAAGCTTTATTTACTTAATACAACACAGAAAAAATATCAATTTCTTGACAAATAATTTTTAGAAAATATTTTTTACAGATTTGTTCCAGCAGAAGTTGTAATTTACTTTCATCAGCTCTTTCTATCAGGGACACCTTCAGAATACCTTAGTCCCACTGCACCTGATGGTCTGCTGCTAAATTCTCTATTCCAATTGCAGAGTTGGAAAAATCTTTTTTCTTTAGGAGTGCCCTCCATGAATATCAACTTTCTGCAGTCATGTCCTTCCTTATCCCCACTCCTTTGTTTTTCCCACTGAAGTTGTAGCATAACAGTTCCAGACAACACCTAAGCTTTCATAAAGGCAACACAAATTTAATATGATTTCCTGGTAGCAAGTTGATGTGAAATAATTTTCTGTATACAATTTTTATTATTTTTTTCTCATCTGCATGTATAGATGTGCTTGGCAGATTGAATAACTATAGATATATTATTTGTATAGAAAAGATTCTTGTTTTGCAACATTTTTCTTTATCCTTTCGTGCTTTTATGATATGCAAAATACATCAATTTTTAATTCACCCAATTCTACTGACCCAGTCTGTTCAATTTTATCTGAAACAAACTATTCACCCTCTGTGTCCCATATATTAAACTTTCATTTGAAGCTTGTGTTAATGTGTGCCTTTATGATCTGATACTTGATTTGGTTAATTTTCAGCTGAGGAACTATATGCTTGTCAACATTGCATTTCATTTGCCTTCTGACATCTCATTGATCAGATAGATCTGTATCATTCAGTACTTCCTTGCAGCTTTATTTATACTCATCACTCAAACTGATTTAGTGTATCATCAGCAGTTTGGATTAGTTTACAGTACTCCCTATGTCTAGGTGATAAATTATCATCTCTTGTGCATGAAGATGTATGGTATACATTTTGGAAATGACCTCCTGAACAGACACTTTATGTCATGGTGCTGAGTGGTCACAGAGTTGATATTAATGTATTTCCCATCCACAGGCTCTAGGGAGTCTTGGTTTTATAGTCTTGTTGAAAGAGCTAATCTGGACTGTCAGTGCTTACCTCTGCTGGAAAATCTATTAATTGTTTTTACATTAACCATGGCTATTTCTATGTTGACAAATGGAAGTTCATATCTGCAGACAGACCCAGGGTTAAATTTACAGGTGGAGGCAATCCCAAATTGCAAACATTATGTTTTTTATACATTTTCTCCTGTTCTTTTTTCCTCCTTCTCACCCTCTTTCCTTCCTTTTCTTTTCCTTTATACCTGCTCTTCTTTCTCATCCTTCTCCCCCTTACTTCACCTTCACTCCTTTTTTCCCTTTCTCCTTCTTCTTGTTCTTCATAGTTGGTCTTTAGCTCTCATGTTTTGTGTAGGAACAATAATAAATGTGTTTTCTTCTAAAATTTGGATTATCTTACAATTTTTATATATATTTTTGACTCAGGCTCTTTTAGAAACACATATATTTGTCAGTAAGAAGGGGCTCAAGACTATATGAAAAGGTTCACTCCTAATAGCCATATTAGACTTTCTAATTGCTGACTCAATGGATAGAAAACAGTTTCATACTGAATAATCACAATGTTCCTTAGCCTGATAATCTTGATACATTTTTGTCTAATCCCCCTTACTTCTTGAATGGTTCCCCATAAGTCTTGCATAGTTCCCTTTAAGATTGAGAACAAGACAGGGACATCTGCTTTTAACTTTCTTACTCAACATAGTACTGGAAGTCCTAGCCACAGCATTCAGACAAGAAGAAATAAAAGGCATCCAAATTGGAAAGGAAGGAGTAAAGCCGTCATTATTTGCAGATGACATGATACTGTATGTAGGGAATGCCAAAGACTCCACCAAGAAACTACTAGAACTGATAAATGAATCCAGCAAAGTAGCAAGATAAAAATTAATATCCAGAAATCAGTTGCATTTTTATATACCAATAATGAACCAACAGAATGGGAAATGAAGAAAACAATCCCATTTATGATTGTTGCAAAAAGAATAAAACGCTTAGGAATAAGCCTAACCAAGGATGCAAAAGCAAAAGACCTGTACTTGGGAGATTATAAGACACTGAAGAAAGAAGTTGAAGAATATACAAATAAATGGAAGCACATACTGTGTTCATGGATAGGAAGAATTAACATCATTAAAATGTCCATGCTACCCAAAGTAATCTATAGATTCAATGAAATTTCTATAAGACTCCAATGACATATTTCAAGAACTAGAACAAATATTTCAAAAATTTATATGGAAACAACAAAAAAGGCCCAGCACAGCAATAGCAATCTTGAGAAAGAAGAATGAATTGGAGGAATCACACTACCTAATATCAAACTATACCATAAGGCCATAGTGATCAAGACAGCATGGTACTGGCATAAAAACAGATCAATGGAAGAGAATATAGAGCACAGAAATAAACCCACACCTTTATAGTCAATTAACATTCAACAGAAGAAGCAAGCATATATAATGGTCTAAAGATAGTTTATTCAATAAATGGTGTTGGGAAAATTAGACAGAAATGTTCAGAAAATGAACTAGACCACCTTCTTACACCACACAAGAATAAATTCAAAATGGATCAAAGACTTAAATATTAGACCCCAAACCATAAAAACTGTAGAAGAAAACATAGGCAGAAAAATCTCAGACATTGTTCATAGCAACACTTTATCTGACATATCTCTCCAGCAAGGGAATCAAAAGAAAAAATAAACACATGAGACTACATCAAACTAAAAAGTTTTTGCACAGAAAAGGAAATCATCCACCAAATAAAAAGACAACCCAAAGAATGGGAGAATACATTTGCCAAAACATCTAAAAAGGGGTTAATATCCAAAATTTATACAGAACTTACAAAACTTAACATCAAAAAACTAAACAACCCAATTAAAAAATGGGCTAAGGACTGAATAGACACTTATCCAAAGAGGACATACACATGGCCAATAGATAAAGATTCTTGACACCACTAATCATCAAAGAAATGCAAATTAAAATAACAGTGCAAGTATCATCTCACACTTGTTAGAATGGCTATCATTATAAATCAACAATAAGTGCTGGTGAGAATGTGGAGAAAGGGGAATACTCTTGCACTGTTGGTGCGAATGCAGGCTGGCGTAGCCACTGTGCAAAGCAGTATGGAGATACCTCAAAAAATTAAAAGTGGATCTGCCTTTTGACCCAGTGGTCCCATTTTTGGAAATATATCCAAAGGAACCTAAAACATTAATTTGAAAGAGCATAAGTACCCCTGTGTTCATTACAACATTATTTACAATCACCAATATATGGAAGCAGCACAAGTGTCCATCAGTGTATGAGTGGATAAAACAAGTATGGGAAACTTACACAATGGAATACTTCTGGGATGTAAAGAAAGAAGAAAATTTTACCCTTTGCAACAGTATGGATGGACCTGGAGAACATTATGCTAAGTGAAATAAGCCAGCCAGAGAAAGACAAATACCATGTGATTTTACTCACATGTGGAATCTAATGAACAAACTGAACTAACAAGCAAAACAGAGACAAACTCATAGATGGAGAGCAGATGACAGCTAGCAGGGGGCAGGTTAGAAGGTGGAGGGATTGAGCAAAAAGGAAAAAAGACTCATGGACATGGACAACAGTGTGATGACTGCTGGGGGTTTGTATAAGGGGACTAATGGGTAATGGAAAAATACAGAAAAAATTAAATAAAAAATAAATAGTCTCAAACATTTTTATATTAAATTTAATTTATTTAAAACCTCATCTGAGGGTATGCTTATTGATTTTATGGGGGTAGTTAGACATCGATGTGAGATGGACACATCTATCAGGTGCCTCCCATACAGGCCCTGACTGGGAATCAAACCTACAATGTAGGTATGTGCCCTGACTGGGGATCGAAACTGCATCCTTTTGATGCATGGGATGATGCTCCACCCAACTGAACCACCTTGGCCAGGGCTACTGAAACATTGTTTTAAAAATAATATATATGTATATAGAAGTTTTTTCCCAGATACCATCAATAAGTTAGCTTTCAGTTTGATGTATAAATTGAAAGTAAAGCATAGAGCCTACCAAGCTTGAGTCTTTGTTTGATTGTGTATGCCACTTGTAAATAGTGTTTTTTAAAAGACATAGATATGTTTACATTTTTGCAAACTGTTCATTTCTACTAATTAAATAATCCATCTCACAAAATAATAGAAGGCATATTTTTGGAAGCATGAGGCCATGGAATGAGTGGGGAGAAGTAATTCTAATTTCTGTTTCTAATTAATGGCAGATTTTCCACAAACCTTTCTTGACCTCATACTTTATAATTATAAAATGCAATAGTTGGATTAAATACTTCCTAAGATTTTTTTCACCTTCTGTACTCTCTGAGTCTAAGATTTATTTAATGTATTTTGCTAGTTAGATAATTTGGGTTTGATACTTCAATTTTTGAAAGTTGTTTTAATTTGATGAGAAAGTTTGTAGCCTACATGTGCAAAAGGGGATAACTCCCTGTTCTTGAATCTTCAGTAGATCATTGAATATTAAGGCTATATGGCATTCAATGTATATATAGCTGACCCTTGAACAACATGGTTTGAACTGTGGACATTTGTTTATATGCAGAATAAAAATAAATAAATACCTGTGCTTTTTTTGATCCATGATTGGTAGTCCTAGATTCATAGGGTTGACTGTATACATTCATCTACTCATGTACCATATACAGGGGAATGCATCTGTAGAATTTGGTATTCATGGGGGTTCTGGACCCACCCCCATGGTTACTGAGAGATAACTAAGTTTTGGGTGAGTCAAAAGTTACATGTAGATTTTGATTGCAAGGGAGTTGGTGTCCCTAGCCATCACATTGTTCAAGGATCATCTATAGCACTAAAACTAGTCCAACCAAACCAGTATTTATTGTAACTGAGAGTTTTTGCTGGTAATATGTTTCTTCTGCTAGTTTTAAGAAACAATTTATGTTTACTTTGCTTTTTAATTACCATTCTTATTTTTTTACACTTTCATAATTTTCTCTAGATACTTTATAATCAGGGGTGTCCATCCTGCTGTCTGCAGGTGGTATGCAGCCCAGGATGACTAAAAATGTGACCCAACACAAAATTGTAAATTTACTTAAATCCTCTATTTTGCTCATCAGTTTTCATTAGTGTTTGTGTATTTAATATGTGGCCCAAGACAACTCTTCTTCCTCCACTGTGACCCAGAGACACCAAAAGTTTGGACACCCCTGATGGTTATTTTCTATGCCATTTTCTAAGGTCTTACTTTCTGATATTTCATAATAATTTTCAGTATGTGCAATATGTTGTCTTTACTAGGGTAAGAATTTCTGTTTGTGTTCCTGAAATCTGCTGAAATTGACTCTGCTTGTGGGCCTGACTGCATCACGGTGGTTGGAGGTGGGGCTGGAGGAGAACTGGTCTCCCCTTGATGAGTGTCATCTCAGGGGCTTTAAATGAGGGGTAACTGATTTTTTCAGAGATAGGAAGAGAAACCAAGGGAAACTCAGTGGAATTTAAAGTTTAAATGTTCCCATTCCAAGTCTCAGTGTCCCACATTTTCTGAACCAACAAATGCTCTAAGAATAAAGCCATGACATTTATTGGAGTTGTGATTTTACTATTCAGAATGTCAGACCTTAGCTCACTTTTCAGTTATATTGATTCTAAGGCTCAATACGATACAAGAGACAATACAAGAGAAAATCTGATTCCTTAATGATACCTTCAGCTGAGAATTTAAAGCACTGAGATTATAGTTTTCTTTTGGTAATCTCTCCTGTCTAGTCAGAAATAACCTTTCTTGTTATAGATTTTATAATTCTCCATTCTCCTGTAATGTTCCATGGAAACGCTAATTTGCTTTCCCAAAGCCTGTTCTTCAATCTAGGCAACTATAAACAATAATTTAATAATCTGTCTTGGCCTTGAAAACCAAAAAGTGCCAGGACTTTATTACCCATTATCAATGCTATTGCCTCATTTAAATCTAATCGAGACAGGTAAACAATTGTAGATTTCCATTTTTGAAGGTCTGTTTCCTGAAATATAACACTTCTGGATATATAACACAGTAGATCAATCAAAAACTATTCTAGGTATATAGAGCAGAAAGGTGTCAAGGAACATGTATAAAGGACACATGGACAAAGCCAAAGTGGGATAGGATCAAGTGTGGGAAGTAGGGATGGCTGGGGGGGAGTGGTGTGGGGAAAATGGAGACAACTGAACTTGAACAACAATAAAAATAAAGGAAAAAAAAAACACTTGGGAGGACTATAGAAGTCAAAGTCAAGAAAACCACTGCTACACTTGAGAAAATCAAGCAATTTAAGTATCACAGGGAACTGATATCTGTCGGTTCTCTGCAGGGCAGCTGGGAGCCATTGGTTGGTGGTTGCTTACCTTGGTCTCTGCCAACGCCTACATTCCTGCTCATTGTTATTTGAGCAATGGCCACTCCTTCTTTTGTCATGCTTTGCATAGTTCTATGTGTGCTTTTCATGCAGAATTTAGGCATGGACCTAACTATCAAAGGATTCCAGTAAATGAAACTTCCAGACTATTTAATGCACGGAAGTGTAGAATGCAGCTGCAATGGTGACAGACTGGTAACAGGCAATCTGGTACACTTAATCTATCAATTTCCCCGTTCTGTTGATTAACTTGCATTATTTTTGTAGGTTGTCATATTAACATGTTAAGATTTAAAATATATTAATGCCTTTATTTATCTCTTCCTTCATATTTTTATTAAGACCACACAATACTTCTGTAGCTAGAGCAGATATTTTCAACTGATTTTAGTAGTTTTGAAAGAATTTATGATGGAAAAAGTTGAGAAAATCAAACAATCAATGACCATAATTCACTTATTTTCTAACTGTACTTCAGTTGCCTGTGGACTATAATCGCAGTTTGCTCTAAATGAATGAATTGATTTAGTAGTGTCAGGATGAATAAGCACCAGTAATATGTCTAAAATTTTTAAATTTCTAAAGTTATTACTCTTCTAAAATAAGGAACCAAAGAAGAAAAATAGGGGAACTTGCCATTGTGAATAACTATTCTGTTTTGTGTTTTTTTTTATTAAGAATTCAAAGATGTGGTTTGTATAATTGCAACTGTTGGCTCCTCATTCTGCTTTCCTTGCCTCCAGGTGATCGAATCCTCATGGAATATGGCAAAGGCAGGGAGAAAAATCTAAGCAGCAGTTTGCCTAAGTTGCTTTTAATTTAAGACCAGTTATACATAGGACATCTGGAGAGTAAGCTTCTATGTTTTTCCTAGTCCAGGATTTTCTTCTGGCAATTATTCCAGTGAGTAAAGATGCCTGAGAAGATAAATGCATGGCACATTACCTGTAGGGACTTAGAGTCGGTGTGTGATGCAATAGGCAGCTCAGCAGGAACCTTTAACTTCCACTTGTATGCAGGCTCAAGTTACCCTTTTTATACATTATGTAATTCTTAGGTTTATCACTTCCTATTTGTCTGTGGCATAAATATTTCCAAATTCCTTCCCAGGTCATCCTAAAAAAAAAACAAAAACAAACAACAAGATCACTTGGAAGGGGTGAGGGCTCCACATCTGTTTAATTATACAGTATTTTGAATGTGATTATCTTATTATAATGTCCCAAGTGTAAGTAGATTCCTTCCTGACAGGACACTGGGGTGAAGTACATGCAGTGAAACCTCATTTCCATTCTCTTTTCCACTTGGGCAATCTTGAATGCCCAATGTTGTTATTGACTATTGACTTTCATTTCCTATATGGTTCCCAGAATAGAAATATACTGCAATTTTGCTCTTCTTATATTTTTTCTGTCTTTAGAAGTTCTTGGTTATTTTACACATCCCTCTGAAGTCTCCCTTGCTTGCATGAATAAATGCTTCCTTTAAATTCCTCCTTCAATAAAAACTGTTCATTCCAAAGCATCTTTCAGCAATTCTTATACCTTTCATATCTGAGGGCTCTTATTTTTTAAGTGCATATACATTAAAAAAAAGTTCACCCATATGTAGCAATGCTTATGCATATGATCCATAACCAGAATCTACTTCTTTTATATAATTTAAAAGTTCCTTTAGCCCAAATCCTCATTCTACATAAGTATTATAGGCTTATTTTTAAAGTAATTCTTGTAGTGACTCTTTTAGATAGAATTTTGTACATGACTTTGACCTTTTATTTCATTTTTACTTGTTTTAATTTCCCTAGTTACATTTTTTTCTGATTTTCTGGAAATAAAAGGATAAAACTACATGAAATCCCCAGAATATATTAATAGGCTCAGTTGCTATTAAAATAATTAGTACATAGTACTATTGCTTTTTCTTTTCAAATAAAGCAATACTGCTGAATGATTTGAGCCTTGCAGTACCATTATTCATGTTGTTCTGACTCAATACCAGGGAACTGAAATTATGAAGAAAGTTCATTGTTAAGCTTGATAGAAACTCAAGTCCTGAAATCCATGTCAGAAAATGAGTCACCTTCCTGCTCAACCAGTGGGGGTAATTCAATATCATCTAAAATATGGTTGAATAAAGAAAGATTTCTCTTGATTAGTATTTAACTGCTCTTTTCCATAAGGTAACCTACAACAAGATGTTTGGCTCCAATTATCAGAGTGGAAATTGCTTATGCAAATCAATGTAAGGCAATGAGGTGTGGATAAAAAGCAAAAGGGAAATATCATTATTATTGGTTTGTGCTCATAAAATTCTAATAGCCTGAAGGTAATGACAGACACAAAGCCGCAGGGGTTATTAGTAGCAACAACATATTCAATAACTTGTGTTCCAATGAGAAGTTATATGTTAACATGTGTACACAGGATTTTTATTTGACAACTGCTGGCTTACATTTGTGAGAGAGTGCTTGCTCCCTTGCATGGAAGTTTCCAGATAAATGAAAAGTCAGAAAATAATAGAGGAACAGAGACAGTGTGTCAAAGTTAATTTCCCTTCTGAAGAGATAGTATTGTTTTCATCCAGATGGTAGCTGAATCATGCTTAATATAAAATGAATGACCGTAGGCAGTTTTTGCTCAAATTTCCCCATGTTTCACTTAAATCACTGTGTAATTTTAGATGTGCTATAGGTAGAAAAGGTTAATACTTCAGAATAATTTGCTGTAATCACTCAATACCATATGAGAATTATATTTGACATAATTAGCATTTACTTCATTTAAAACCTAACTACACAGCTAAAATTAATGAGCTTGTTATAGAGGGAAAAGTACTAATTTTAAGACAAGAGTTCATGGATTTGAGAATTAAGAATGTTATCTCTAATAAAAAACAAGTACTTATAAATATTAAAGAAGAAACTATTCACATTTCTGAATTAGAGAAATTACTTTTATTCATGAGTTTTGATTAATTTGTCTATGTACATCCACAGATTGAATCCTTATCATTTTGCCTTTGAATTAAGTGTTAACTGACCACTCAGACTACATAGCATTAACTAAAAAGTCTTTATTCTTTTTTTTAAAGGATTTTATTTATTTATTTTTAGAGAGGAGAAGGGAGCAAGAAAGAGAGGGAGAGAAACATCAATGTGTAGTTGCCTCCCATGTACCCTCAATGGGGAACTGGCCTGCAACTCAGACATGTGCCTCAGACCGGGAATCGAACTGATGACCCTTTGATTCACAGGCTGGCCCTCAATCTACTGAGCTACACCAGCCAGAACTAAAAAGTCTTTATTCTTAAAGATTCATATCTCTATTTGGTCATTCTGCAGGTATTTACCCATCTCATGGGAAACTTTATAAATTTGTATTTTCTGGTTTTCCGTTACCTGTTTGGTAAGGGCTCAATATACACATTTTAGCTAATAGAGTTGGTACTATAAAATGATGTTTTTGATAACTTTATTTAAAATGTATCTGTGAAATCATTAAGTGCATTAGCTGATGTGTGGATGTAGTTGCATGTTGGTGTGTGAGTAAATGCACACTGATCTTTCAGCACACATACATGTGGGCACACCTGTCAGCAAAGTGTCTCTCATTGTTTGCAGACGCTCCCACTTGGTTAGATTGCTAGTTCCAAAGTACAGTAAACTTGCTTTAGAGGCATTTATTCATAACTGATTTAGCTCCTGCATCAGCATTTTTCTTTTTTAATTTATTTTTCACCTCTTTTACGTTTTTTTCCCAGAACATTCATGTAATAGCATAGAACTACATACTTGGCAATATTACAAGTTTTGACACACACAAACTTTCTAGGCTGAGAGGATTTTTTTCTCCCTTGTTACTCATATTTTCATAGTTGCTTGATAATTTTATTACTTAATTTAACATGAGTACGGTAGATCAGTTGGTTGGAACATCATCTCATAGACTGAAAGGTAGCAGGTTGGATTCCCAGGCAGGGCATATACCCAGATTGCATGTTCGATCCCAGGTTGGTGTGCATAAAAAAAGGCAACTAATTGAGTTTCTTTCTCACGTAGATTTTTCTCTCTCTCTAAAAGCAATGACAAAATGTCCTTGGGTGAGGAAAAAAAATAGCATAGATATACTTTAATATATTTAATCTTTTTCTTGTTTGTGAACACCTAGAATGTCTTTTAATTTTTGTTAAAAAACATTATAATGATCTTTAAATTATAGACTTTCTCATTATATTTTGATTATCTCTTCATATACATTTCTGGAAGCATATTATCATTTTTTTCTTTTAAAATGTGAAGCCAATATTTAATGGTAGAAATAAAACTTAAAAGTTCTCTTTTTATAGTATACTAAGCAAACAACATTGAGACTAACCAATTTTAAAAGTAAATTTACTAATTTACTAAATAAAAATTACCCTGCTATTTCAGTGTATATATTTTCATTAAAATGAGGTTGAAATATTTTCATATATTACCTTGCATTTTACTTATACTTTTCTGAGATATTTATTCATGTTTTACCCATTTAAAATTGAAGTTTTACTCATTTTCATAACTTGGTATAAATGGTTATAAAAAAATAATGTACCATGACACATTTACTACAAATTCTTTTTTCCTGTGATAGCTAAATGTCAAAATTATTAAGAAAAACCACATTATAAATTAGTTGTTTAACAGAAGTGTTGGCAAGCTCTATCTTAAGTTGTATATTTGGAACCTGTCCTGCAAAAGGTTCAAGTGTATTGCAAACTACATTTAGATCTACCTCTGTGTTCCTGACTATGGAAGACAGCACTCCATATTTTTTACAAAAAAAAAAGTGCTGTTATCAATTTGTTTATACTGTGTCTCATTTTTTTTCAGCCAGTCTCCTATATTTACCTTTATTTTTTTGCTCAAGTTTTCTCCATATGATTATTTTACAGATTGTGTTTTTCTCAAAAATAACAACTCATTTTAGTGTTGAAATCTTTTTTAGTGCTTTGTGCTGATAAACCAAAATTGTGACTTTTGCTCTTACCCTGGCTCTGCTTAAGTTTATGTCTGCAGTCCATATTGCTCACACTTCAGACGTGTTCAATTACTCATGTATTCCAGACATACCTACTGAATACCTACTCTGTGTCCAAAATCATGATGTAAGTACCAAGCATTTAGGGCATTCTGTACACAGCAAATACGAGCCCTGATCTCATGAGTCATATTATAGGACAAGTTTGACACTGAATAGGAAAAAGCAACTACATACATATTCATTAAATATGATAAATGCTAAAAAGAAAAAAAATAGGATGCTCTGAGAGAACATTTAGATGGGTGGGCAGGGCAACTTTAGTTGGGGATTTAAGCGATCCCTCTTGAGAAGTATGTATACTGAGGTCTGAAGCATGAGAAAGAGCTGGGTGAGGAGAGGAAGAAAGGAAGGAAGGCTTGTACAAGGGGCTAAAACAAAGAATGGAGCATTTTCAAGGAAAATAAAGAAACTGGTGTGGATAAATAGAGTTAGTGAAGACAAGGCAGGGGGTAGGAGAGGAGATGGGGGCTAATCAAGGAGTACCGAAGAAACCTGTGTTAAGGAGGATGGGTTTTATTCTGAGTACAGTGAGATGCTATTCAAGTTTTAAACTGGGGTATGACATGGTTCTATTTATATATAAAGCAGTATCCTGGCTACTTGTAATATTACATTGGGATTGGGGCACACAGCATACCTGTAGTGGAATCAGGTAATAAAATTGGGAAGATACTTTAATATTCAGATGAGAGATGATGAAGGCTTAGTCAGTACACATGCAGAGACATGGGTGGATTCAAAATGTTTCTGAAGGTAGAATTAAGTGGAGCTAAGGGTAGATATGATGAAGAGTGTGGTGTGAGAGGGGAGGAAGAAAATGTACTCAAGAATGATTGAGGTTTCTGCGTTGAGGGCCTGACCAAGTGCCAAAAAACTATAACAGATGGAGGTTGAGAGAATGGGAGGGACCAGTGAAAGAAACTGAGTTGGAACAGCTGGAGTGGCAGATGGAATATCAAGGGTGTGGTATCATTCATGTCAAGAAAAAAGCTTACTTAAAGAATAAGAAAATGATTGATGAGGTTAGATGCAACTAAGAGATGGAGCACGATAAAGATTTGAAAGTGTTCTGTTGGCAGCTTGAGAATTTATTGATTTCAGTGGAAGAATGAGTGGGAAACGTCTAAGTGGATAAGTGTGTGAAGAATAAAATTTAAAGAAATTACCCAAGGAAGAGGATCAGGAAAACAGAGGAGGTAGTTAGAGGGAGATAAGGGCTAAGGAAGGCTTCTGTTTTGTTTTGTTTTTAAAGATGGGACACACTTAAAAATGGTTGCACTAGTTTTAGGCTACTGGAGAAGGAGCCAAGAGAGGAAGAGTTTGATAACTGGAGAGGAAGTAAGACATACCAGGGTCATTGGTCTTTGAGAAGGTGCAAGGACTAGTTTTTGATAGGAGATATACTTCCAGTTAATTTGGAGGTTTATAAATGGGGAAATGAGGAAATTACTTTCTGCTGAGTTCTATTTTTTCAGTATTTTTTGAGGCAAGGTCAGTAGATGAAAGTGAGGAGATGCTGGGTGGTAGAAAGGTTTGAGGACTGAGGGTTAGGATGCACAGGAAGGCATGGCAGTATTGAGTGCCCATTTGAGTTTGCTGATTATAAAGTTATAATAAAACTAAACTAGTCAATTGCATTATTTTCTCCTGTAATGCTCAGCTGCATGAGTTCAGGTCTGGAGAAGGCAAATACTTGGATTCATCCAGCATCGGGATTTTTGCCAGCTGCTGTAATCCAAGGACAGAGCTGCAAAGGAGAAGAGACTATTTGCTAGTAATTAAGGTGAACTATAAAATATAAGCTGAACAATCAGGGAAACAAAGATAGAAAGGAACTGAAAGACAAGTACCTGCCATTAATATTAATAGTAAATAATATACTAGCAAGTATATATGATTTTTAACACTGAGTAAAATAAATCCCCTATGTTCCTAAGCATATGGGAAGTTTAACCTGCCAGTATTGATTTCTCCTATGTCATGTCCTTTAAATGAAAATCTTCCAGGGAACCTTTTCAGTTCAGAACATATGGTAAAGAGCCCTCTGTTCTCACCCACATTGATGTGCAGTCACATTGGTTTCATGGAGGGGGTGATGAGTGAGTGGGAAAGGAGTGAGAGAGTGCATATTGCTTGAGTGGTTAGTATTTATCTTGTCCGAGTCACCTGAAGATTAGTGTCTCTGCTGCACTATTATCAAATCAGGTATGGCTGTTTTGTGCTGGGGAGTTGAATTAGTGTCCCCATTCCATGGGCAATAGCACCCCATCCCACCAGGTCTCCCTGACCAGCAGGCTGCTACGCCCCACTACTTGCAGAGCCCTCCATGTCTTTCCCAATTCCAGACTTGGGTGGGGTAAGGCTTCTAGGATTTTCTCAAGTCTGAAGATGGGTTGGTCTTAATTAATTTCTTGCATTTTTATTTTTCAAAAAAAAGTGTAATTTTTTTCTTCCAAGAACTTTCTTCCAACATAGTTCATAAACTTTCCCTTCCTTGGGCCTCTAGGAAATTTTGGCTTCTTTTGGAGGTGAGGTTGAGGATGAAGGTATTGACTTTAGACTTTTTCCCCTTTGAGTTTGGCCTTAAAATAACTGTTTTTTTTTGTGGGTTTTTTTTTTTTTTGGTTCTTTGTGTGGCAGATATATTTCTAAATGCTTTTATTCATTTTATGCCATTTTCTGTGCACATCCTTCTCAAGTGCACTATTACCTACTTTTTCCAGTTGAAGAAATTAAGGTTTAGGGAAAATAGATCCCTTACCCAAGATCACATGGCTGGTAAGGGTCAGTCTAAATTCTTTAGCTTTTCTGACTCAACACACCACTTCTTTCTCAACTGACTTATATTTTCTTCTCCCTTAGTCATTAATTAACACTGGGGGCTGAGGAGAAAAGGAGTGGACATGGGGAACTCCATGTCCATGACCTACAGTCAGCAGGCATCGTGATTTACAAAGGGCAGTGTATTTTTACCAGCCAGGATAGAATTTATCTCTTTTGTGAGCTTGTCGTGGTCAAAGCCCCTTTACCAGAGCATTTGGAAAAAGCAATTCGCAATCTTCAGTTTCACCAATAGATTTATTTTATGTCTGAGGAATATTTTAAGCTGGCAGCAAAAGTGAGAGGTGGGGGTATTTTAGTACCCCAGGACACCCCTATAGACTTACATTCACACTATTTCACTGACGAGTGTACGACCCTGTCAGGTTGTTCCAGAGTGGAGTACAAATTCAACAGCAGCAGCATTGCACCTTGGGTGATATTCCTGCATGTCACAGCATTGATGGCAAGATCTGTGATTACTAAATAAGAGATATGTAAAAAAAGATAAACTGATGTGAGAATATGCCACAGTCTATAACTTAAGACCAACAAAAAATCTTTCATGTGCTTGCAGATTGTTTTGATTTAAAAATATTATCTGGTGTATTTTGTAATCCCTTAAGAAAATCTACTGATTTTACAAAATTTACACTGCATAGATGGAGTAATGGATTTTTAAAACATATAAAATATCTTTTTGTTCCTAGAGAAATATCTGTATACTTCTATATCTAATTAAGCTACTTTTAAAAGTAGATTTAGATTAAACATTTAAAAAATGAAAATCACAATAGCATGCAAACGATATATATATATATATATATAACTGAGTTTTCAACTACTTTTGTTCTATGTATTTAAATAACTTTCTTTTCTAAATTCCACCTCATTTGTAATTGTGTCTGGTGTGCAGAAACTGCTAAACCTCAAAAAATTTGTCAATGGTTTCCATTTTACTGGGTGTCCTTGGAAATTTGTTATAATTTAATAATAAGTGTTAAATAGTTATTTATATTTTTTATCCTTCATTCTTATCTAATAGAATGAAAATATAAAGATTATTTTATTTTTCATAATGCTTTTTTCAATGTTTTGCTACGCATTTTTACTTAATCACATAATCTCTGAAAAGTCTCCAAGTATTAAGCAAAATAATATCTTGATCTGCAGTTTAGCTTTCTTGTGTTTTAGTTGTTTATCCATCATTGCTTTCGTATCCTCGTTTCCACTTCTCAAGGTCAGGGAAAGAGGAAACGCCCCTTGAAGTGCATGGATCAGACTATGAATGGGTTCTCTCCCTCCAGTCCTTGTGAGGCATTGCTGTGATCTGGCAGCTTTTAATCTGCTATTGTTGTTGTCCATGAATCCTTTCAAGTTCACCTGACCATAATAATGTACACAAAGATTTTTAATTTTAGAGCTTATGTTTCTCAGTTTAAAACACCTACTCCAGCAGCTTTCTTTAAGACAAAATTTAGCATGGTTTCTGGTTTTGTTACTCATGTGCACTCCTGTCCATGGAACTTTCATACCTTTATCTCCACCCTTCTTGTCTGCCTCTTTTTAAAAATATTTGAATATCTACCTCTCCCTCCAATCCCTACTGTTAATAACACATTAAAAGACTAATAAATTTACTAAACAATCCTGGGTGTTCTTTGTTTTTCATTTTGTATAAGTTATGAGAAATAATTTCTATTTTTCTTCCTGAGGTTTAATAAAATGTAAAATGTCTATTTATTTTGTGTACATCTCCCATTACTGTTGTGTAAATCGGGTTTGGGTTTGCAAGCAACAGAAATAAACTTGGGCCAAATAAGGAGTTTATAGGCAGGATGGAGGTTGGCCCTTGGAATCATCTGGAAGGCTGAAGGATCAGGCTTAGAACAGACAGCAGGAAGGAAGGGAGACTCAGAATTTAAGACACTGAGTCAAGCTCGTGCTGCAGGACTGGCTGGTTCAGTTGCTGCTTTTAGTGTGGCTGGCTGCCTCTGTAACCAAACTGTCAACGTCATAGGGAGTAATCTTTCCATTATTCCTGCATCTTGGTTCCTGTAGGACTCGTAGTCCTGGGATGAAGTATGGACTTCTCTGAGGCCAGGGAACATGTCTGAGCTTTAGCTAGGGAGATTAGAGAGGGAGTATTTAGAATTTTGATTCTTTCCATTTCAAGTGGAAGGCAGAACTTACTTTCCTCCACGATGCCATGGTGAGTTATTGCCTCCATCGAAAAGTGGTGTTTAAGTGCTGGGAAGCCAGAAGAGTGAAATATGCCCACTACAAATTTTCTAAGGTACTTTTATTCTTAACAGAAAGAAACAATATTTCACACCCTTGCTTCAACCTTCTTGTCACATAGTCAGAAAAAATCAATGCCTGAATATACCTGGCATTTTACAGACTAGTCTTGTAAGTAGAAGGGACCCCGCCTCCCCGCATCACTGAGCCCTGGACTTGCATCTCCTGTCCCCTTGGAGAAAAGTGTTGGGCATCTACCCAGAAGCTAGTCTCCTCTTCTTTCTTGTTAACCTGAATTCTGATTTTGTTCAGGTTCTCACCCTCTTCACAACCACATACTTCACAGGACTGGGTCCTGCCTAGTGCTGGCTCAACACAGTTCTCCCTAATGCTTCTTGAACAGATTTTGGCTGGAGCACATGATGCAGTTCTGACAAAGGGGAAACATAGGAAGTTTGATGCAGCATCTGAAGGGAAGTTTTCTTGAAACTTAAAAAAAAAAGATATTCTTAGGAAGAAATTCTGTTGTTTTCCTCTGTGCCATGTTCTGTCTGAATGTGATGCTCAGGATCGTTGCAGCCATCTAGCCTTAACTTATGTGTGAGAATATAGTTTTGCTTAATATGCTTTTCACTTTTAATCAGTTTACATTTTGGGTTATGTCCCTTAAGAGTGTCTTAGTGGTGATCTTTGCTTTATTCTTTTCAACAGTTTCTGCTACTAATTAAAAACTTTGTGTAAAAAATCCACAATTCTTTTAATGGTTAATATTAAAACATTCTTCTACTTCATATCATAATGTCAAATTTCCTGCTGATTGACCTTCATACATATAATATAAACAAATTTCCATTTTAGATTTATAACTCTAGCTACTTTTATATTCATTGTAGGTTTGAAAGGAACTTGAAATCATATTTAATCTTATACCAAATGTTTGACTTCATCTTGTCAAGTGGTTATTATACCAAGACTTCTGAAGTTTCAGTCACAAGCCTTCCTCCACAAATCACATCCCAGTATTCGCAGTTGTTCTAAGTAACCTTTTTTCCACCACTGTTTCCCCAGCACCCAGAAAGATACCTGGCAAATGAAAGTGCACCGTACATTTTGTAGAGTGAATAAATAGATAAATGATTGATTCTCAAACAAACAAACAAACACGTTCACTATTCTTAAACTTTCTTTGTAACCCAGAAAGACAAAGCAAAATTACCTTAATTTAAAATTTGACCTTTCTGTGTGTGTGTGTGTGTGTGTGTGTGTGTGCAAGAGTAAGGCTAAAATAACTAATGAAAACATTTGGGGCTTTTTGAGGGGTGGAATGAGAGTGGACCTAGGTTGAATTCCAATGACACTGGAACATTGGGACTGCAGGGAGTCTGAAAAGGCGTGCTGTTGCCCTGAACACTGAAGTGGGCAATGGAAGTTGCTGCCTCAGCCTGGGTCGTTGCTCTTTCAGCCTGCTTGTGATGTAAATTTGTACTTAATTCTTAACTGGGGATGGAACCAAGAAATCAAGTTGTTGATCCATATTGGGCCAGTCAACTCATCTCATGAACAGTTGGATTTTCATGATCCGTCTATGAAGAAATTTGTATAGTTATATATCCAACCTTTCAAGGTCCATGTAGTATTCCTTTGTTCCTTATTTTGGATTATTCTAGCAGTACTGTTCATAAACCAAAATCAATAATAAATAGTACTAATTTTAATACTTTTTATTATAGACTCACTAAAATAAAATTCAAATTTATATTTTATAATTCAGTGTTCCTAAATTTTTTCATTTAAGTGCTGCAAAATCATAAAAGATAATTCTGACAAATCTGAAATGATTTATTTAAATCCAGGTACCTGGGTACTAATTGAAAATGCCTCATATGGCATGTTCAGTCAAAATTGAGATTCAGATAGGTTATTCTGGGTTGTATTTCTTCAACAAAATTATTCATAACACCTGATGATGATGACGTTTTTGTGGTTGCTAAGCTAATGTTGGGCATTGTAGCTCTCGCAGTCTGATTAAGTGGGAGTTGCCATTTACTAGGCTGTGAGTTGCCGACAAAGCTGAATCTGTCACAGGTGCTATAATTTGTATTTCAGAAAATTTGCTTTCCCAACTTTAATTATCTCCAAAGTATTCTACTCTAAATAAAGTACTGAAAGTAGTCAGCATTTTTTTTTTAGTTTCAGTACTGTGATGTAAATTAGCGTTTTGTGTACTACCTACGCGTTGTAGAGATGATAGAATTTCAAATGAAGAAAGTGACTCTTGGTTTTATAAAAGAAGACATGATTTTCTATTTTGGATTCAGAAAAACATAACACCAAATAGCCATGACTTAACAGCACATTCACAGTGACATAACCATGCCTCACAGAAAAGAGCAGACACGAATCAGTGTGTAGGTTGAACTACACATGATTGAAAATGGGAAATGGGAAGTCCTAAGTCCCAAAGTATGAAATAAACTTAGGATCGACTCTTTCTCATTAAATATTAGTATGTGTTTCAAACTCACAGAAATAAGTATGTATCACTTTGTATTAGGCAGCTTGTTCTTTGCAGAAAGACTAGGAAACTTGACAGGTTGTAGAGATAATCATCACCCTTTTGGCAAAGCAATTCTTCTTCACATCTGCATATATTTCAGTTGGGTCCTCTTTTTTAAATTCTATAACAAAAAAAATTTCAACCTGTCAACATAAAAGCCTATGGGAAACTTTCACCTAATATATTTCACTGAAGAGATAGTTTCTTCAAAATTGCTCAAAGTTGACTTGTTAAATCAGAGGAAGATCTTTGACCCTGGAAATCCTTAAGGAGTGATTAGGGCTATGAAAATAATTTTAAGAGATTAATTTTTAAGAGTTTTTTTGATGACTTAAGAAATACACTAGTGTTAAATATTTTTGGAATATTTCAAAATGAGATTCTTCATTTTTCTGCATGTCTTTCTTTTTGTTAATGCAATTCCAACACATGGAAATGGTTAATTGCACTGAGAAATAAAAGTGTCTACTGGAAATTGCTTAGCCTTTGAATTGTAATCACAATTTTGCATTCTTTGTAGGATTATTTAACCATTCATAAGTATGGCAATGCAGCCAGAAATGATCTCTGGAATACTCTTTCCGAGGTAACGTATAGGAAGCTCGGATACCAAAACCTCTTCTTGAATACTTGAATTAAGTTTATAAAGCAATCATAAATTTTATTGACACTAACAGTTTGTTTTCATTTTTTATACTTCTCTTTTTATCATATTGCTTTCTTGTTTTATTTTTGATATATTACATATATATTATAAAGATAATGATGTTCAAAATTACTTAAACTATAGGCAGGAGTAAAAGATATCTTGCCTACTTTAAACATGATAATACTTCTGAAATATGATTTTAATATTGTATCAGATATTCATGTTAAAAATATTTAAATATTAAAAAATTGTTTTGATATGAGAATAACAAAATTTAAATTTGATACTAAACATACTACAGATACTTAATGATGCTGCACACACTTGCTTTAACAATAAAATGTTTTATCTTCCATTAAGTAAAAAATTTATATGAAATGTGATATATATGAAACGTGATATATATAAAGATAAGGCAAGCAGATGAAATTTTCTAACAGTATCTTAGCTTCACTGATTTTAAATGTTTTTATATTCAGGGTAATCATAAAGGTAAAAATGAAAATGGTTGGATGTAATTATGTTTATAATTCATGTTTATAAAACTAATGTATACAATTTTGGTTATAAAGGCTTTAAAAAGAAATGGAAAGTATGTAAATATACAAGAAGTAATGGATCAGTGGACACTCCAGATGGGTTATCCTGTTATCACCATCTTGGGAAACACAACAGTGGAGAAATGGATAATAATTACCCAACAGCATTTTGTTTATGACATCAGTACCAAAACTAAAGGACTTGCACTCCAGAATAACAGGTACAACACTTTGTTCCATGAAAAAAAATTCTTTTATTCTTACATTTTATTTTGTATTTTTATATTTTAAAAAGCATTGATAACACTATTCTGAAATATTATAAGCAAAATGTAGTTTTGATTTCTTTATTTACATTATGGTATTTATATTTTGATTCTTCTTTTACTCCCCTATCCAGATGTTTTTAACCATCAAGATTATAGCACATCAAAGTTACTTTGTTTAGGAAAACAGAATTTAAGTTATCATGATGCTTTAAGAGAACAATGTGTGATTGTTTTTCCCTGTAAATGTTGAATTCAAGAAAGATACATTGATGTGATTAAATGGAATTAAGCAAACTGTGATTAATACAGTAGATGACAACATAAACTAACAATCCAGAAAGACCAGTTAAAAAAAAAAGAACGGAAAAAAACACTAGACCAGTGTCTGAGCCAAAGAAACTCAAATCAAATTCATTTCTAAATGATCGAAGTATCAAACCACTTATTTTCTTCCCTCATTTCTTGTGTTTCAAACCATTGAAAAGACACACATACATAGAATTTTTATTCTTGATACTTAACTTTCTTTTACAACTTTCATTTAATTACTGATAATTCAGCATCAAGTATTTATTTTTTTCTTGACATTTTCTTAGTGTTTTGTGTCTTATTAAAGGCTGAGCCAAGGAAAGATAGTAGATTTTTATCACTCAACTTCATTTTTTATTTGATACCCTGATAAGAGGTTGGGGAAACAAAGAGGGATGGAGGTTAAAATTAATAAGTAAAACAAGGTGTCTGAATTATGTCTGTCATGCTGTCTTCTATTACTTTGGAATATTAAGAGTCTGACTTTATCGCTCACCAGCATCTAGTAGGTGTGATGCATGATTAAGTGTTCTTTGTGATCGCTAAGAAGAAGAGAAATCATTTCCAAGTAGCCTAGCTCCAAGATGGGCTACAGGAGAAGTGATTGAGGAATTTATTAATACTTCTGGTGACTAAGTTTGGAATCCTGTTTAGAAAAGCATTGTCTTAAATCCCCTGCCTAATACATGAGTTGGTCTTCCACAAACTGCCCTTGCCATCCAACTCTCCCGACCCAGACAGCACATATCACCCCTCCACAGTGTCAGGGTCTGTCATTCTTCATCCATCTTGGATTCCTCATAGCTACCAAATGCTTGTTCTGACCATCTACCGCCTGTCTCCATGCTGAAACCTGCTTAGGCGTAACCTCTGGGCTCGCCAGAAGTACATAAAAACTACTTGACTGTAGCAAAGTTAGAGAGATTCAGCTATGCCTTTGGAAATGGTCAGTCTGATACAAGCATCACTGAGGCAGAAAAACATAAAGGACATGCAGATGACAGAACAAATTTTGAACAAAAATACCCTGTCAACCTGTAACAGGCATCTGATGTATTAGATTGACACTTTAAAGGAAAAATTTCTCCCAGGCTGTAAAACTATATGGAACTTCTAGAGAGCTTTGCTTGTACTTGAGTTTTAAAACCATATAGATGATTTTGAACTTTGGCATCTAAAATAATTTATAATAAGATAATGCATGACATCCCATTAATCCTACAAATTACTTTCTATTTTAAAAAATATGGCTTGCAGTTGAAAATTTAGTATTCAATTTTGTATTACTGATTCTTTAATTCACTGTGACATTGTGGTCGAAGCTTTAATACCAATTTTATCTATCCTTTATTTGGTTATATTAGGGGCAAATAATGTTTCACAAACATGTTTATAACCATGATATAAAAGGGACATTGATCCTTGAGGATTTTTAACATCTTTAATTTTATATATCTCATGTCCTTTAACTGACACTTGAGTTCACAATTTATTGACCCAACTGAATGTGGGAATAGGTACTAAAAAGTCAAAAGCATAAAGTTAACCTTGGTCTTACCTATAGACTTAGTTGGTCCCTTTTATTTTACCTCAATCTAATACAATGACAGTTTATGGAATTTCCAGGCTTTTGCAAAATCTCACGTATGAAAATATGTGCATAGTTTAAATTTAAAATCAGATCCAAAGCCAGACAGTTTTGTTTCTTAACTAATTATTCCAATTAATCAAAAAGAGTCTTTTTAAACAGAATGACTGTTAAATAAATATATTAGTTTTCTGTGTTTTCTTCATTGTAAATCCATCATTAAACATTCGTGGCATATTCCTAATGTTATGTTAGGAGCTTGGAGGGTTTTTTAAAAAACCTTACATGAGTCGCATTCATTCACATCTTCCTAAAGAAATAAGGCATGTTTGGCTTCTGTAGATTATTTATTTCCTGGTCTATTTTGTGGAGTCCACTGCACTATCGTGTCATGTGTCCACACAATTGACACTCACAAACTGATTAAGTAGAGCATATCATTTTTAAAACTTAGAATCTTAAACATATTATTTCGACTTTCCTTATTGGAGATAGCAGTTGTATAAATTATTAATTTCTTTCAGTTTTCCATTTGGATCATGTACTATTGCTGAGTTCTGTTTATTGTGAATGCAAAACATGAAATGATAAAATAATCCAATTCCATGTGACAGATTTAGAGGGCATGCCCTGCCCTCTCACAGCCCCCAGAACACATTCATTGTTTTTAGTTATATAACTCCAGACATGTTCGCTGAAAAATTCTCAGCTTTGCATCCTCTCACACTTACGGAGCTCACACAATATCTCTTTTTACATTTTAAAAATAAGAAATAGTAAAATAAACCAGAAAAAGTCAAGAACCATATGATTTCAGTCATTCTTAGCACATAAAACAGAAAGCAGCAAGTGAACCTTCACAAGAAACAAACAAACAAACAAAAACTCATAGACACAGAGCACAGTAAAGTGGTTACACGAGTAAAGGGGGTTCAGAGGTAGTAAAGGGTAACAGGGTTCAAAAAGTGGTGGCGGAAGAAAATTTGACTTTGGGTGGTAGTCACAAAATGCAACATACAGATGATGTATCATAGGATTATACACTTGAAACCATATTATTTGATTAACCAATATCATCCAAATAAATTTAACAGAAAAATTATTAAAAATAAAATATATTTTTTTCCACGCTAGATGTTGTTAGCTTACCCTGTTGCTAATGGTTCAATGACAGATCAGGATAATATGACTATATTTTAGGGAAAGAAACATTTAGTCACTGAACTTATTGTAAAATGATTCAACATGTATCTGGCTACTCAACTGAGATTAAATTGATATTACTCCATGTACAAGCATAGGCCTCAATTTTTATCCTATAAAAAGTAAAATTCTAGAGAATGCTTCTCTTTAGTATAATAGTTGAGACTCATCACTGATCTCTGCCTGTTGATGGGTGATTTTACACGTCAGTTTGGAGATTGCATTCCAGAAAAGAGAGCATTAAGTATGTCTGACAGTGTTCTTAGTATTCATCTGGGTTTAGGGGTATCTGATTATTTTTACTTTTTAGTTACTGTGCTTTAGGTGTGCTATATTAAGTTTTCTGTAAGAATATGCTAATTGTATCTTTTAGAAGAGTTAGACAAATAAAGAGAATATCGAAATGTAGATGCATGAAACCACTGAAATGTCTATTAATCTAATATAGAAACAAGTAGAAACGAGTTACTATTAGACATAATCAATAAATACTGTGACTCAGATTTATAAATTTTATCTACTTTTTATTCTTAATACAAAATGCAAATCCGTTTTTTTCCCCAAGATAACTTATTTTGTAGGGAGTCCTCCTTTTAAATTGAAATTAAAACTCTTAGAGGCCAAGTCTGGTTAGTGGCATTGAAAGAGTAAATTCAGTTCTGGCTGGTGTGACTCAGTGCCAGCCTGCGAACTAAAGGGTTCGATTCCCAGTCAGGGCACATGCCTGTGTTGTGAGCCAGGTCCCTGGCAGGGGGTGCTGGGAGAGTTAACTACACGTTAGTGTTTCTCTTCCTCTCTTTCTCCCTTCCTTCCCCTCCCTCTAAAAATAAATAAAAAAATCTTAAATAGAAAAGAGAGAGTAAATTCATCTTCTTGACATATTTCTTACCTTTATAACTAAGGAATTTTTTAATTTCTTTAAAGAGAGTAATAAAAATCACAAAGGTGCATAATACATGTTGTTTGTTTATTTGTTATAACTATTTTTATTCTTAAAGCTTCTCTTTTATTTTGCAGTTACCTGTGGCAGATTCCATTAACTATTGTGGTAGGAAATAGAAGCCATGTGTCTTCAGAAGCAATTATTTGGGTGTCTAACAAATCAGGTAAAGTATATATCCTCCTGCAAGGAAGTGTTTGGTTTTAGATAATTATTTAGCAACCTAACCTCTGGTTTCAGATGTTATGAAAATGTGAATAAAGACAGATTAGAATAGAATGTAGAGAAATATCATAATCACCTTTACAAAATTAAGTATAATATAGTATAATTTCTACACAGTCTAATTTCAGTTGGCATACGTGTGTGTGTATCTATCTATCTATCTATCTATCTATCCATCTATCTATCTATATATATATATATATATATATAATTTATTTGTCTTTGATGGTAAATAGAAAATTTCAAAGTAGTTGTAGTACTAATTTTAGCTATTTCAAATTGTATCACTTTTTAATCCCAAATATAATTGAATTATAATCAGAACTCCCAATAAAGCAGGGTACCTAATACTGAAATACAGGTCACATTTTTAATTCCATTTTCCTGTTATCTTCTCTTTACCAGGTGAGACAGTTTAAAGACTGGGTGAGGCAATGTTCTTCATAGAATTAGATAATTATAGGGCAGAAGGGAGGGATCTTCATCAGTCTTTAAACTATCCCCTACGTAGGATCAATTCTAAAGGAGCAGAGAGAGATGAGATTTTATTCTATTTCTAAATATCTTCAAGTAACGTAGTGACCTGTTTCAGTTCACTATCAGAAAGGTATTTCTTGACTCCAATCTAAATCCTTTATTCTAGAGTGAGAAACTGTCTCTTTTGTTTGTTTCTGATTATTATTCTTTTTTAAAATTATTGTTCTATTACAGTTGTCCCAATTTTCCCCTGCTGCTTTCTCCTGTCCTGCCCGCCTCCTACAGCCAACCTCCACCCTGTTGTCCACGTCCATGGGTCATTTAAACCTGTTCCTTGACTACAGACTTCCCCTTCTTTACCCCCTTATCCCACTCCTCCCTCCCCTCTGGCCATTGTCAGTCTGTTCCTTGTTTCCACAAAAAAAAACAAACAAGTGAACAAAATAGAACCAGAGGCATGGAAACAATGATAGTTCTTTATGTAACATTTAATTTTTATTTAGATGGGCAAGTATGTCAACATTTTGTTTTTCTTGCTCTTTTCAAATGCTCTGCCAGTTGCTGTTATCTTGCTATTTCATAGGCATCACTTTAAACAGCCACATGTTTGGGGTTTTTTTGAAATAAGGTAAGGTATAAAGAAATAAATAATGACATGAACATTGTTTATTCACCTCAGTCTTGCTATTATAAGGGAGATGTAAGTGCTCACAATACATACACACACAAGACAATATTCTTACAGCAGAATCTAATTTGTTTACTAGAAATATAAACACTTGTATTTCTAGTTGAATTTCTACTCAATTTTATGTTATTGTATTTTAACACATAATCACAGATTATGAAAATATATGCTTTCATTTATATATATTGTATATAAAACATTCATATGTGATGCATTGAAATGCTTATTTAAAAACTTATTGGTGTTTCTCCTTTTAAATTTCATAATATAATCTATTCTTTTTATTTCTTGGAGTTAGTATTTATATGATGATTCTGAATTCACATTTACTGTATTACTTTTCTTTATATTTCTCTTTTGCCTCCATGTGGTTGTTATATTTATCTACACAATTTGTTATGTGACGATGAATGCAAGCAATGGGTTGTTATAGTAATGACCCAACTATTAGAATGAAGTCAGCCTTTTATATGATTGCTTGGAACATGAAAAAGAATAGCTTTTTCGAAACAAAGTAAAACATTTCTTGTTGGAAGATAGAATAGAAATGGGAAAATTAGAAGAGCACAAACATATTGATCAAACATCAGAATCACCCCCAAATTTCACTTTTAGACAGTGCAGGGATTCAGAGCAAATCAGATTCCTTTGGGATACATTTTCCAGGTCTGTTTTCTCTAATTCCCTAATTATTTCCATGCTGTTATTCACAGTATCTTCTTACGCCACACAAATTAGCCAAATACAACTCTTTTTGACCAATAGCCACAGGTCATTGTATTTGAGTGGTTGTTTTCATTTATAGTCTTTCAGTATTAATCAGGATAACCAAATGATATTTGAAACCATATGTTTGTCTGAAATACCATCTGTGTGAAAACACATGGTTGTTATACCCAATTACAGAGTTTGAGCTGTGCATAACTCTGGGAGAGGATATTTACATGGACCAGAAGTTGATGGCACACCCCATCACCCTGAAGTTGTGCTCTGTTCAACCTACAGAATATAACGTGCCATTTTCCACTAAATCACAGCAGAGTTTTCAGTTGATAAAACATTGCCTCAGTTAAAATCTGAAGAATTTGTGGGGGCATGCCTATTCCTACTCAATGTTTCTTGGAAACCTTTAAAATACATACATATGTCTTGATGCTCTTAGGAAGGACCTAAAAGAAAGGTAGCCTTTCTGTTTTCCTTGTCCAGTCTCATTCTAACTGTGTTCACTTTTGCCTTGAAGTTCTTCCTTTTGATGATGAAAAAAAACATGACATCAGGAAAAAATTAAGAAAAAGATTATTAATTCTTGTCTTCTTTTATACAGAATGGGACAAAAGTAGGTATACAGTTGTGGATATGAAAAACACAGAGTTTACTCATGTTATTATTTATTAATCAATGTATTATTTTCCACAGAACACTGTAAACCCACTTTTGTCCAACCCTGTATGTTGTAACTACCCCCCCCCCCACATATAGCCAGTTAATGTCAATGAAACATATTTATCCATAAAATATTAAGAAAATATCATGGTCAATTATTGGCAACATATGTAAAAACTCACCTTTCAATTATAGCAATCAAATCAATGTTTTTATAATTGTTCATTATCAATCATAGATTTAATCTCACAAGATACTAAAGGCAAAGTCATGAAGAATGTAGAGTGTAAATTTGATTTGAATCATCCTAAACTCTTGACACTTCAATTTTTAAAATGGTTTAAATGAATATCTAATTAATTCCAAGTTAAGGTACAGATGACTATAGCCTAAAAGTAGTTTTAAAACCAATTTTTAAGTTATCGAAAGTAGGCAAAAGGATTTATCTCTTGTTTTTATTATGAAAATACTGAGGATGTAGACATTTAAAATATAGTAACTTGTGTGCTGACTGGCTAAACTTAAAATGCAATGGAAAGGAATAAAAGTAATGCCAAATGTTAGAAAAGATTCAAAATAAAAGAAAAATTAATGCTGAAAAATAGGAGTAACATTAAAAACTAGCATAATGCTGTAGTGCTTTCCTTACGCATTTTCAAGAGTCCAGCGAGAAAACCAGCATGTGTTATTTATTATACCTGAGTTTGTTGTATGTTGTTACCCTGGTGAAATGAATTTTTGTTTTAAATTCTGATTGTTCTGTAACCAACCAGTGTTATGTAGAAAGGCCCAATCTCCTTTCTGTTGTTATTCCAAAATAATGCATAGAATATAAAAACAAAAAGCTCCAACTACTGTGTGCCTTGACAGAGTTAAGTCTTATGCCATTTTGGATGCGTTCTAAATATCATTTTTAACTGTTATTACTAACACTTGAAGTATAACTTCCATACTTTTTATTATGGTACTTACCAACTACTGTACCTCATTAGACCACTAGAAAAGATCTCTTTAATATTCATTGCTTGCCATTAGTTAATTTTCAAATGTTCTTCAGAACTATTTAGAGATATAATTAACTAGAAGGAAAAAGATATTTAAAATCTATTATGTATCTTTTAGGGAATCATCTTTCCAAAGATTTCATTTATAACAAAGGCATGCATAAAATTATTCACAAACAATAATATCCTTCAGGTTTTAGTTAAGAATTTAATAAAGTAATACTCAATATTTCGGTCTTAATTTTTCCTCAGTGGATTCAGGCATGACTAATTAAAATCTATCTTTATAAGATTACATTACTTTTTAAAAATGCCATATTTTTGTTAATTTTTTTGTTTTTATTTTTGCATCTGTAAAATGGGTGATATTCTAAAGTTTTACAGAAATTTTGTGGATAAACACATTAAATTTTTGAAAATTTAACCTTCCTTTGCCTCATTTCTTTTTATGTTCCAACAGATACTATTTATAAGGTGGCAAGAAGTTGAAGTGCTATTTGAAGCCTTAAAGACTAGATTTTTTTTGTTCAGTATATGTTTATGTTTAAGAATTTTTTTACTATGCATTTTTGAAAGTTACATATGTGTAACATGCATTAGATTAGCACATCCCATTCCAGACCTAAGCAAATAATGGTCACTGATGCTCACCCAGTAATTTTTGTGGTATAAACTCTTCTTTTGTGTGGGCTTCTTAAAGAGAGTACTCTTTAAAGTTAGTATTTAAAAAATAAATAAAACCCATGTTGTAGTGAGATGTGTAAAAACCTTGATAATAGAATGAGATTTGGAGGTTGTGTTTCATACTCAGACATGACACAGTTTCTATGATGCATTTTCTGGTTTCCAGTAGCTACAAAAATTAGACCAGTGGTGCCTGTGTGCACAGGTGTGCACATGTGTATAAAACATAAATTTTAAGTAAACTTCATACATTATGTAACTTCTGTGAAGCATGAGTCCTAAGGACATCAACAAAAATGATTAGAATTGTGACCTAAGGTTCTTTGAAATCAATAAACGCTGACATTAAAAGTGAATGGAGTTCTCTCTCTGTGTTTGATGGAGTTAAATAAGTAAGTTATAAGATTGCTTTTACTGGTCTGCTTTAATTGAATTACTGGAGAATATAATCAAGTTATCATTTAACGAAATGATTTCAATAAGCAGAATTTTCTCTCTTTGTTCTAATTATATGTAGCAATATTAAAGTCAAACAAATGAGGTTCCTTTTTCCAGCATTATTGATGACGCTGGAAAGTGTTATTTATTAGTACTTCCAAGAAAGCACAAGAAAAAAAGGCAGTGAACCACACTGACTTTCAAACAAATGAGCTGTATGGTAATCAGTTTCTCACTGAACAAGATAAGTAGATATGCACATAAAACCTTTTCTTTTATTCTGGCCACATATCCATATACAAATTAACTAGCAGCCACACAAATACAGTGGTATATTCCTTGATTGTGTTTCATATTTTGAAAAATAAAATATGTATAGGTTATGGAGTTTTGTCAAGAACAGAAATGTTAATTATAAGAAAAATTAATTGAGGTAATGAGTAACCAACTTAAGGTTTTCTAGCAAATTCTCAATATAGTGATTAATTGATTAAAAAGTAGATTTTAATGAAGTATTTAGGATGGTGTTCTTTTTAAATTATTTGTATTCTAATATGTGGTATTGAGAAAACCTACTTTATACCATTTTAACCCTTAAAGTTTAAAACCTGTTCTACCCTCAAAATGTTATTTTCAGAGCACCACAGAATAACTTCTTTGGCCAAAGGAAGCTGGTTGCTTGGGAACATCAATCAAACTGGCTATTTTAGAGTCAACTATGATTTAAGGAATTGGAGGTTATTAATTGATCAATTAATCAGGAACCATGAGGTAAACTGGATTTACTCATTAAAGATCTGTGTTGATATGTGAATCTGCCATTTTAATCCTAAGTGACTCCATTTTCTCCTGGTTGACCTCATAGGTCCTCTCTGTCAGTAATCGAGCAGGCTTGATCGACGATGCCTTCAGCCTAGCCAGGTATGTCCTCCCGGGGATCTCCACAATAACACTCATGTCCATAAGACATCCTCTAGGTGCTAAATTGTATGCATATTTTAAATAATATAAGGGGGGAACCCCCCAAAAACCACTGGAATTAACTTCAGGAAGGCTGCCCCTTCTACTACAGACTTCCCTTGTGAAGTGAGTGGTCTAGGAACGCCTCAGGATCAGTGTACATGCTGGAGTTGTGAGAGGCTGCGTTCTGCTTCAGTGAATTTTATTTTTTGAAGGCTCTTTCACTGCTTGTGCCCATTTCATGATGGGTGATTTATGAGTGGACCTGCTCGCACCTCACTGAGTGTTCAGCAGTTTTTGACCAAAAACATGAGGATCTCTGTGCCTCACTCTCCCTATTCACCTGATCTTGCCTGGAGAGACTTTCCTTTTGTTTCCCGGGATGAAAAAATTCCTCAAAGGGAAATATTTTGCCAATGTGAAAGAGGTGAAACAAAACAGCAGGAGCACTAAAAGGCATCAAAATCTACAAGTTCAAAAACTGTTTTGAACAGTGGAAAAAAATGTCTTGATAGGTGTGTTGCATCAAATGGAGAGTACTTTGAAAGTGACTGAAGTGTAAACATGTAAGAATAAATATACAATTTTTTAAATAAATGAAGTCCATTTTTTGTACTTCACTTTGTAAATCTTTTTAAAAAATTTCTAACTCATATTCTTTGTGTTTGGAGATGAATTATAATAGTGTCCCAAACTCTTGATCAATAGCAGCCATAGGGTATTTTTGTCAAGAGAAGGTTGATCAATTTTTACTGCAAGTTCAATTTAACACTCTGGAGATTAATAATCTCTTCCCAATTTTATTAATGAACTCTACAAAATAACTGTTGTGCCATATTTGATTTTTGATGGAAAATACCTTCAAGCTTTGGCAATTTTTTTTGGAATATACTGGTGTATATTTTTATAATTTTAAAAATCTAATTCATTATGGAAAACTTTTGCTGCATGATAGAAATCAATATTCAATGGGCTAAAGCTCTTTGGACAAAATATATATCAATCTTGTAGCAGAAGTTGTTAATTGTACTAGTTGTAGTAATATTTATGTTATTTTCTTAATTAGATTTATCACGTTATGCCTTTGAATAGTCACTAAATGCCACATTTTTTGTTGATTTTTAATATTCACACCAGTAAAATTCCTTGTAAATAATTTTGATTCTAAGCACAAGCAATCTATTTAATTTTAAGACTATTAAAGTAAATTCACACATTTTGTATTTCATATTCAACTACAGTTTTAATTTTAGAAATATGATATTACAAGCTACAAATTAGGTAATGTATAATTTTTATTACCTGGTTTTCATGATTTACACCATTTTCTCCTATGATAATTGTGTGAAACCAGTTAACTATGTCTGTGCTGATACAAACATGTAAGTTGTCTTAGCAATAGCGTTATTATATACATAGGACCTGAAACTGCTTTTATTATTTGTACATATGATCAAATTTAATTTCTTTTCCATGCACTAACAATTTTATATCACACTTTGTCACATTCCAATTCACTAAAACTAATGGGCTTAAATATGGAAGGCTTAATAAATAGTTACAGCAATAGAAGCAAAAAGTTTAGTGCCAGGTTACTGAGGTCGGTTTTTGTCTAAATAAATAATATGTAATGTAAAACACACAAAACTTGACAAAGAAGAAGTTTTAATTGCTCTCAAAAACAAACAAAACTCTGATCTTTGCCTTACTGTTATCACTAAAGAAGCCAAGAATCATTAATAGTATTTTCTCTTTCTTGATGTGTAATGCTGTATTAGTGCCTCATTCTGACCCGGCATGCTGAGTTCCAAGTACAGAATTGCCTCCTCACTGAATGGCAAAGAAATTTCTAATGAAATTGTACCAGGTGAATGTAGTTGTTTAATGAGAACTGGGGTAAATGTGGGCGGTTCCATAGCACAGTGTCATCTTATTGGGCAAAACATTTAGAAGTAATAGAGGTGAAGGGAGGCCTGCTGAAGTAGTGATTGTGGAGATGATTGAGATGTGGCTTGTGGTCTACAGTAAAACATGAAGACATTAAAGAAAGTATAAGGTATGATATGAAGAGTAGTTTGACACAGAAGTTTAGATATGCAATTACGCTGGAAATAGAATGTATTTAATGTAACATTACACTGAGAGAGAAATGAGAGAGAGAAACAGAGTGAGAGAGAGAGAGAGAAAATGAGATTGGGAGCTAAAAGAGAACTAACATCACCAACTAATAATTATTAAGCCCTTATAAGGTTACAGACACTGTCCTGTTTTACATATAGTAATTTATATAGTTCTCACAGCTTTGTCCATGTGGTCTGGCTTTAGAGCCCATGTTGTATATCTATGTATCTATATCTGTTTATGTATATTACTGCTAATACATACATATATATACATATGTATAATGTGTTACATATCTATAATCAGTAATATTATTTATTTTAATAAGAGAGCCAGGCAATATGGAAAGACTGAAAGGATTTGAAACAGAAGTTCATGTGAATCCTTATGGATTTGAAATGATGGTAAGAAGCAAGTAGGTAATGATACTCTAAAGACAGAGGACAGTCAGAGATCTAAAGGAAGGCATCTTTTGACTCTTTTGCACTAAATGATAGAAGTCATTTTTAAATGGAATATTAATGTGGGTGAATTATTTTTTTGAAAATTAAGTTCCTGTTGAGGAAGACAGTACATTGCCTTCAATGCTAACTGTGGAAGCCTTAAATGTTCAAAGTAAACAATTTAATCTTCCTTTATATAAATTAACTAGGAAAATATGCAAATCTCATTGAATATATATTAAAGTTTCTTTTATTGATCGTAAGATAATTTTTATATTAGGATGCAAGTAAAGAAATACAAAATCAGATATGTTGAGGTAAGTGCCCTGCACTTACTTGGTTAACAGTTATTTATATTTCACTGAATTTTATAAATGCTGCATAGTTTTGCTACTAACTGGTATCAACCTTCTTTCAGTTTCTAGAACACATCATGCTCTCTTTGGCTTCTTAGGTAACAAGTAGAAAATAGCAAATATTTATTAAAACATATATTCCAGGTATTATACTAAGGCTTTTATGAATGGCCTTGTTCAATTTTCTTTGTACTCCCATGGAGTGGGTATAATTACTATAACCATTCTACAGGTGGGACACAGTGGTAAAGAGTAGTTCAGTCACTTAATTCAGGTGGGACAGCTTTTAAGTGAGGAGTTTGGAATTCAACCCCAAACAGTGGCACAGCCTATGACCACAAGTCAGAGTGACTTTGCCCACCCTCATCTCCCTTGTCTGTCAGGAATGTTACTACTCACTTAAAAAAATTATTTCACTTGCATCCCCTTAACTGAAGCCTTACCTGTCCTTCCAGTAAGTTGACATCCTGAAGACCTCTGTTAGAGCAATTGTCACCTTGTAGCTCAAACACTTACCTTTCTGGATCCCTAATGATTCTTGGATAAACTCAAGAACAGAGCTTTGTCTCATTCTTGTATTACTACTGCCTAATTTAATGTTTGGTACAAGATTTTTGCCAATATATACTTGTCGCATGAGTTGATGATCAATTATTAGTTATTCAAACTATAAATGTTCATGTTACTATTTGTGTGCAATTAAATAAACATATTCTAGGTATTCTTTTAATGGTTGTTTTTAAATGATAAGCACCACATTAATGCATTCTATAATTATACAACATTAAAACAAAAGGGAAATACAACACGATAGTTTTCTTTTCCTCCACTCCCCTGCCAACACTTTACCCTCCTAACAAGTAAAAATTGTATTTACACTATCAATCTGGCAATTTTTTATTTACATTTTTGTACAGTTCATTTTTTTTTACCTGAACAGAAATTTATTCTGTTATCTGACTCATTGATAAAAATAGGTCTGGGGAGGTTTATTCCACTGTTTCTGATTTTTGGTTATAATAATGAAGACTGCAGTGAGTATCCTTGACCTGTCTGTTGCTGCATGTATGTGTATTTTTATAGGATTCATTCCCCAAGTGGAATACTTGGTTCAAAGAGTATAAAATTTTTAGTAAATATTACACACTGTATACCAAAGACTGTTCCAGTTGAACCCTCTATCAGCCATGTATGACAAGGTTCAATTCCCTCAAACCCACCTTGATACTGAAGAGTATAACTTTCACATTTTTGACAGTCTGGAAGCAAAAATAACTTGTTTTGAAGTTGTTTGCTTGTGCATCTTTTATACACATACATTTTCTATATATGCATTGTCTAATTTTCTTTAACATTAATACATTTATAACCAATTATGTCAATACTACTTATTTAAAAGACCTCCCTTATTCACAGATTTGAAATGATAGGTTTAACTTTATACACATGCTCATGTTTCAGGGAATTGATGTGATTCTGTTTAATTGGTCTCTGTTCTTTTAACCACTAGTGCCTTATTGTTCCAATTAATTTAGCATCATGGTATGCTGTTGTTGATGAAATTTTCTGTTGTCCTTGCTTAAAATCTTGTATATAGTCTCTTAAATATAATTTTAGAATTAGTTTGACAAAGCCCATTAAAAATCCTGCTATAATTATGACTAGATATGGTTTGGATTTATACATCAATTTTTAAAGAAATAACATGTTTTTATGTGTGAGCTTTCCAATTCCAAAACATTTTATTTCTTCCTATTTATCCAGGACTATCAGTCAAGGTCTTTGATTTTATGCACATGGTTTGTGGTAATGTCATATTATTTCTTAATTTTTAAACATGATACATGTTTCTGTAGGAATTGGCACTGCTTCTGCATGTACATATTCTGATTTTCATTGCTGGCATATGCAGGATCAATTAATTGATTGCCTTGCAAATGTCATTGTGTTTTGAATTGAACTTTGAAATTAGTGACTAAGATGCAATATCTAAGTGCCTATTTTGTTGTTGGTTGGTATTTGTGTTTGGTTTTGTCTTTTGTTTTCATAAAGCATTGTTAGATTGGGAAATATAAAAATGAACAAGATGCATTTCTTGTTTTCACTGAATTCATAATCTAGTAGGAAAAATACATTGTAGATGATGAACTATTGAATATGTTCAGATATAGGTACTATGAATAAAATATTATGAAGACATTGGAGACATTGGGAAGAATTAGTGTGGCTTAGGAAGATAATGGAGCACATGATATAGTAAATAATATTAGAAGAATGAAAATTTACTATGGAAATCCATGAAAGGCTTAAAGGTAGGAGATTAAGAGTAGGAAAAAGTGTAAACTAGAGGAAAGCCTTTGCAGAACTATTACAATAGCAATGCTCATGCTACAACTTGAGTAAAGAAGAGATTTGAGAAGTAATGGAATTGGCAGCCAGATGAGGTAAGAAATGTTACTGAAGTTATTAGCTTCATATGTGATTGAAACTGGAAATTTGGAAGATTTGCCAGTGTAAGTGTAGTAACCACTGGGGGGGGATTTGCATATTTAAAGTTATTAGCATTCTTCAAGTACAATTTTAAAAAGCTATAAAAGTGTGCATCACTGGATTGTGGACCTATGTTGTATTTTGCTCAAAATATTCAAAATACATGAAAATTATTTGGAAAGTCTGTTCCTATCCAAAGAAGTTCCAGAGACAAGTGATGATGATGGTGGTGATCATCATCATCATCATCATCATCACCACCACCACTCTGGGCAGCTCCTGCACTGACTTATTTATTTAGTCATCACTTTTCTGGAAAATTCAATTATGCAGACTACATGCCCATTTACTACATTATTAATATCATAACATTCTTGTTCAGTCTGTAGTATATTTACAAAAGTTCTATCATGGACTACTCCATTAAGAGTCTAATCACTTACAAAGCCTTCGCAAGAGCAGATTGTTACAACTTAGTTTGCAGACTTTGTTAAGGAATAAGATAGAAGTGATTTCTTTTAAAATATTAGTATTTTATTAACAAAAAGCACCAGGATCTATATCTTGAGATTATGAATGTCTCACTTAGAAGTGCTCTATTATTGGTGAGCAGCATCATTAGTGCTTACTGCATGTTTGATGAATGTATGTTAAAAAATTAATCAGTACATTTTTATCGACTTGTTTCAGAGTTTATAAATCTGAGATATGTTAGGGAAACTGGAAACCCAGTATATGAACCAGTGAAAATACAATGGCTCTAGAAGAAGTAAATAATGAGAACACCCCAGATCTGTGCTTAAACATTATTTATGTTTCTGAGCTCTGGTTTCAGGACTGATGGCATTGTTAAAGCCACCTTAACAAACAATGTTTGCAGACTGAGTCATAGTGATCAGCTCCCTTAGGGACTTCTTTCATCATGGCTTTTACTAGAGTTTCTTCTATTTCTTCCAGATGGCTCTCCTGCATTTTGCTTAGAGTTTCTCTTGCAAATCATGTGTTGATCATTTCTTTCCTCATTGCAGTAACGTGAAGTGCCTGAAAAGCAACTCTGCCCCTTCAGCTTGGCTAGACGAGCTGTTTTTCCTACTTTGGTAGCTGGTTGTTTAAATGTGTAATGTGCTGAACTTTCATAGAGGAAAGGGAGAAGGAATGACTTAGAAACCTTTTGTGAGAAATATATTGGCAGGCTGGATGTTTGGTCCTGATTCTCCCACTCTGGTGCGGTGCTAATAGGACCACTGCATTCAGCTGAGCGTGACAATGCAAAACCTGAGGAAAGATCCTGGGTACCTCTGATGCTGTCTATGGCTTCATAAATTCTGATTTTATGAAGGATGTTTAGTTTATTCATTCTTTCTTTAATTCCCACCTTTTTCTTTTTTAAGGTACTACTACATACCTCAGCATACACACTTTTCTTTCTAAGTTGTTTTTTTGTAATGAAATCATGAAAGTTATTATTAATAAAAGATTGAGAATACTGATGGAAATGCACTTTATATTGTACTCACTGGCATGGAGAGAAGAATGATTCTTTAGCTGTTTGTGTTTGACTCACTTGAGAGAAGAATCTATGTATGACTTTGTTCTTACTTATCTTTTGTTAAGTCACCCCAATGTGTATGAGAAAGGATTATAGTTAAATATGAAATTCTGAAAGTGATAAAAATGTTTATTGCAAATAAGATTTATTGTAGTAGGCTAGATGCTTCCAATCATCTGCCACTGGCCAGGAGTCATTAAAATTAGCTTGTAGTTACCCTTCCAGCCTTTCTAACCAGTGCATATCTTTTTGTGCTGTTAACAGTGACTCAGAGTGAGTTCACTCAGAGGTTTCGTGGCCATCCCCCAAGATCACCATGTTTCTCACATCTCAGAGGCTGGGAACTCTAATTACTTATTTGTCATCATCAGCTAATGATTCTCTTGAGAGACACAGAATGTTACCTTGAAGTCCTCTCTTTTTATACCTTTTTGCATGCAATTACTTAACAATTCATATTCAAAAGGCCTCTAAATTAGTCTTAGTTTATGCAACACTTTGTCACAGATTAATGTTAAAAATAATTTGAAAGCATTTTCAGGGTTTTTTACTATGAAGAGCTGGAAATCATCAGCTTTCTTTCTATGATGATAGCCCAGTAAAAGCCTAGCATGTATGCCTGAATTTTCAACTACACGGTTCCTTCAGGCATACACTTGTTAGAGAGGGAGGTAACTTGTTCCTTCAAGCTATATTTAGAATCTTTTGCAATTGCAGTTGCAGGTGTTGCTCTTGGGATAAGGATTTAGGAGGAGGTACCATAGCAGGTGTTTCTAAGAAGTACAAACCTCCTGAGGCACTGAGGGAAGCCTGTGGCTCTTGAGGACGGCAAACTTTTCTTAGACACTTTTAAATTGTACTTCATTAAATCAAAAGCAAACATGTAACCTTCTGGTGCCACCTTTGTGTTTCAGATCCGTGGGTGAAAATGTTTTAATATTAATGTCTGATGTCTGAGAGTGCTAAGTAAAAAGTGTAACAGTGATATTTTGACATTGTTCTGTAGAATTGATCCATATTCATAGCAAACACCCTTCACTCTTGAGTTACAAAAATGTGGGTAATATTTGTCCATTATTTGGGTTTGCATAAACCATTCTTTTTAAAGAATAAGTAGTCTAAAATCCGAATACAAATACAAATATGTTTGAATAGGTATATACGTTTATGCTCTGTAGCATCTCACAACTGAAAAACAATTTTATAATTAATGTTATTAGTAGTGTCTGGTCATATTTGACACAAAACTGCAATTCTTTTGATTCTCTAATTGTTTTGGAACCTAAGCCTGAGATTTCATGAGATTTGTTCTTGAATCTCTGAGCTTCCCAAGAATTGGAAATACTTGCCTGCTTACAAATTAAATTATTTAGGCAGAGTCCCTCCCAAATGCTCATATATACATCAACTTTACTTGAACAGATATTTGTAATATACTCTTTTACTGTAAAGAACTGAATAATTATCTTAGTGTTTCTCCTTTCATGAATATGAGTTGTCCTTCTGCAGCTTGCTGGAGATCTTTGCATATTCAGGGGCAGTGCTGCTCTGAGCCTGATCTGACAGACCACTTATGTCAGAATCACCTGAGATGTTTTATTAGAAATTGCACATTCCTAGGACTGCCTGGGAGTCTGCATTCTGTGCAGCACTTCATGAGATCCTGACAATCACAATAACATGAGAACTACTGCTTTTGTTTTCATGTTATTGAAAACAAAATATCAATATTGAGGCTACAAGGGTATTGACGGCATCAATTTACATAGGCGGGTGCTTCTTTGACACTGAAAAGCCTGAAAGTAGGCACCCTTAACAATCATAAGAATGGCTGTCTTTGGATCCTGGAGTCAGGATGTTAGAGAACCCAAAATACTATTTTTTATTCTTTTTCTTAAATATGTAGCCATATCAGATATTTCATCTGATACCTGTCAACATAATTCATGATTCAGGTGTCTCAGAAATTTTCCCAAGCATGCAAAGGCACTGGAGGGTTCTGATGTCGTTAGGGGCCACCTTTGCTTCCAAATGAGCTTATTGGCACAGCCAGCCATGCGCATGCACACCCAGTTCTAAGGTGTTCAGTAGTTTCTGTAGTTGTGAAGGACATGACAGAATTTTCTTGCAAATTAATCCAGCATCTAAACTTGGAATATTCTGCCAATCTATTGGCAATGCAAGTAGATAGGAACAGTGGAGCTACCTACTAAGCAAGTGCTGAGAGAAGAATATTTAGGTTTTGTGATTATTCTATAATGTTCTTTGAGGGAATCAGAAACTTAGAAAGATTAAGGGAAGAAAAGAAAAGTAAATATAGATTCTTTCAGCAAGAAATAATTGATTGAAAGATAACAAGAGTTTTGTGGTAGACTTCGTGGAAAAATTAAATGAATCCTTCTGCCATTTGGCTTATTAATATAAAAGCCTAAGTCACACACAGTCTCATACAAAATGAAAGAGTGCCTGCTTTCATTCGTATTATGATAAATTAAATTATAAAAATATTTAATATAGGAATACACAAATATATGTATTAGTGCAGGTTTATGATAACTACTCACTGCTTTAACTTGTCTTAGAATGATGCTTTCCTATCTGAGAAGTGAGAGTCATGGGGCTTTTTGACAGTCTTCATTTCCACAAACATGCTAATCAGCCAATGATAAAGTAAAGAACTGCTTGCATTTTTCTCCCAGCACTCATAAAATCTATTTTGGGCTTCAATAGTCATTTACCAAAGGTAGTCATGTTACCTCAATAAAGAACTAAACTAAAGATAAAGGAAAATTAGTTTCTACTTGCCAAAAAAATTTGAAAATTTCACCTCTGTATTTGAAGAGGCAGTAATTTGGGGAAGGGGGAAAACGATAGAAAATTAAGTTCCCAAAAGTTGTGCTATGAAGGTGAGTGATTGATTCAAATTAACACACACTTTTTTGCTTTTGAAGCAAAATTTAAAGTGTTGAGATGTGATTTGAAATACATGATATACTCCATTAATTTTTTGCAATTTGAACTATTCTGTGTGTAATGCTTCAAATGCCCTGATGTGGAATGGAGTATCCGGGAAGGGGCCTTCACTGTTTTAGATGTAAGAAAACATCAGATTAGGAAAACTTGACTCTTTGCAGCTATGCCAAAACCTATTTAATGTTATTTAAAGATATGAATGCAGGCCCACTCAGAAGCTAAGAAGTAGTGTTGTGCCCTGCAGAATCAGATCACATTTGAATCACAGATTGGATTCTTCCTAATCCGGGAATAGCCTGGAGCGCAGTTGATTCTCACCTCTAAAGGAAGAACTTTCCAGTTAGTTGCTCAGCTGCTTCACCTAATTAGGATCAGCATTAAACAGAAGTTCAGTATCAAGCCTCCAGGTCACCAGGTGGTAGAGCTCAACAGAAGTGCAAAAAATGAGACTTTGTAATAAGAAAAAAAAATTAGTCTAGCAGTCTATATGTGAAAAATTCAAGTGAGGCTAAAAGGCCTTGAAGAGAATAATGACTATCAGAGAATGATATGTGGGTGCTAACTTAAAAACACTCCAAATTAGTGGACAGTTTTTGGGAATGCTGTCCCAAAACAGAAAGAACACCAGGTGAAAATTAGTAGGTTTTGCGTTCCCTGTGTGCACTGTATTGGAAGTTAATTGTATAAACTGAGGGCAAGACCATGAATTTTATCCATGCCATATAGAGGGAAATGTTACTTCTACTTTTTCAAATGATAGTGAAACTCAAATAATTATAGAAATCTAGTTATCGTACAAAACAATTAGGCCCCTCCCGTCTATATTACTATGCTCTTAATTATCTGCAGAGTTTCTCAGGTTTTCTTTTCTTTTTTCTCTGTTTTAAAGATTGGATTTATTTATTTTTAGACAGAGGGAAAGGGAGGGAGAAAGAGAGGGAAAGAAACATCAATGTGAGGCTGCCTCTTGAGCGCCCCCCACTGAGGACCCGGCTTGCAACCCAGGCATGTTCCCTGACTAGGAATCAAACTGGTGACCCTTTCGATCACAGGCCTGTGCTCAATCCACTGAGCCACATCAGCCAGGGCAGAGTTACTCAGGTTTTCTATTTCCATTTTTAAAATGTTACTGCATTTTTTGAATTTTGACATTGATAAACTATCATTTTTTTAGGAAGTGAAGCATTGAGAAATCCATATAAAATTTGTTTTTCAATAAATGCAAAGCAATATTGAAAGGGATTTCAATAAAATATACAGTCAGAATGGTAATGAATGTGTTGACAGACTGATGACAGATGTGTGGACTGGAAGGTAGGTGCATAACAAAGGGCCATGAGACTTGTTTCATGTTATGATGAAGTCATCTTATTTGGCCTCACAAAGATTATTTTTTTAATTTCATATGAGAAAAGTCATACAGAATTTTAAAATTTGAGAATCATAGACAAGGCTTAGTTAAAATAAATTCAATTAATTTTTTTAATGAAAGGAAGATATTACTGATTTAAATATTTTCTGTGCATAAATTATATACTAAATAATTATCACATATAACAATAAAAGATTATAAGTGTTTGATGAAGAAATTTTCCAATAACCTTACTTCAGGATATGCCAAATTAAAAGTGAAGTAGGAATATATATATTTTTATGTGTTAGTCTGTATTTCATCATTATAAATGGACAGGAATTAGTCAGAAAATCTTTCAGTATTGCTTACTTGATTTATACAAGAGCAGACTCTCAAAAGACTCAGAATTATCTTCTAGGACAGGGGTACCAAACTTATCATCATCTGGGGCCATATCAGTCTCACAGTTGCCTTCAAAGGGCCAAATGTAATTTTAAGACTGTATAAATGTTACACTTCTTAACTAGAGGCAAGGAGCTCAGCACTGCCACCTGGTAGAAACAAGGTGCTGGCTGGATAAAACAAGGTGGAGGGCTGGGTTCTGCTGGCCCCTTAGGGTACAGGCTTCCCTGCTATGTGAGTGTTCTAGGAACCCAGCAGTATCAGTGTATCAGCTGGCATTGTGTGAGAGTCTGTCTGCATTTGGCTTTAGTAATTTTTTTCAGTGTGTTTGCCCATTTAATGATGGGTAATTTACAAACTCAACTGCCCACACTGTGTTGAGTATTCAGCAATCTTTGACCAAAAATGGCACAATCTCCATGCTCCACCCCCCATTAGTCCAATCTTACCCAGAGCAAGTTTTTTATTTTTATTACCGTGGGTGAAAAAAGTCCTCAAAGGGAAATGTTTTGCCAATGTGGAAGAAGTAAAACAAAAAATGGCAGAAGCACCAAAAGACATCAAAACTGACAAGTTCAAAAACTGTTTCAATCAATAGAAAAAATGTCTCAATAGCTGTATTGCATCAAATGGAGAGTATTTTGACGGTAACTGGAGTTTAAACATGTAAGAATAAATACACAATTTTTTATAAATAAATTCTGAGTGTCTTTTTGGGTCCCCTTCACATGTGGTATCATCATCCAGTTTCTAGTTTCATCACAGTTAAGTTGGTCAGTATATACAATGTCTATATGTGGTATTGACTTTGTCATGTAAAGATACATGATATGATAACATCTTTCACAAACAGGCAAAATGGATATCATGAGAAGCATAAGAAGCACTTCAAAATGCTTCTGGTAGGTTGATTTTTTAGTTTTAATTTTTGATGCTTACTGGCAAGAATAATTCACAAACAGAACATTCTGGAATACAATGTTAGTCAGCAATATTTTCCACTTATAACAGCTTTTTACATTTGAAACACATGAGGGTTAAGAATGTATATAGATAGGGATGGAAATGTTGACCCCAAATAGCCTGTACACAAAGTGACAGTTCATTTGTTAAACAAATATTTAATAAACACTACTGAGTACTAGTCACTGTTACAGACACTAGAATGAATAGCAGTGAATAAATGAGGAAAAGTTCCTGCTTCTAGAGCTTACATGATAGTGAGGAGTGATTAAAGTCAGATTATCACACACATAAATATGCCACATGGCTATTCCTTTAGAGTGAATAAATATAAATTAAAAATGGGTATGTTTGGAGATAGGGCACAGAAAGGGAGTTTATTTTAAACATGGTGGTCAGGAAAGCTCTCACTTTTCAGTTGGTATATGTGTGGTGACCTAAAAGAAGTAAATAAGGGAGCCATCTGGAAGGGAAACATTCCAGAGTGAGGAACAGCAAGTGCAAAGGCCCTGAGGTAGAAAGTACTTGGCATGTTCAAGGGGGTGCACACAAATGGATGTGTCTCTAATGGAGTAAGTGGGATAGCAGGATGAGATAATTTTAGGAAAGTAACAGAGGACTGATCACATAAGGCCCTACACACTGTTGTGAGAATTTGGGATTTTATTCAGAGTGAAAGGCAAGGTCATTAGGAGGATTTTGAATAGAAGAGTGATGTGATCAGACATGTGTTTAAGGGATCACTCTGGCTACTCTACTAAGAATATACTATGAGGGAACAAGTGTGGAAGCAGGGAGCCCAGTTATAAGGGCAATTAAGACAAACTGTATTAAGAGAGAGACTGAGAACCATACTAGGGCTATTTGCCTGGTGAAGAGCAAGCGATGCCCCAGAGTACCTTGGTAGCTTCCAGAGTGGCAGAGGTTTACATGCCAGAGTTATAGATTCATATAGATATTTTCCTGGAAAGTAGTTACTCATTAAGCAGTGATAGTGAGAAAAAGATAGGCATTTATATCTTTTAAGCATGTGGAAGAAACACTGGAAGAAATTAGTCTGTTATGAATAATGCTGCTGTGAACACTGGCATGTACATCATTGTGTGGATAGATGTTTCCCTTTCTCTTAGTAAATACCTAGGAGTGGAATACCTAGGGGACCTATTCATAAGTCGAATGATAAGGTTACTTTACTAGATACTACCATGCTGTTTTACAAAGTGGTTGGATAACTTTATACTCCAACAAGCAACCTATGACAGTTTCATTTGCTTTGCATCCTCACCAACCACTTAGTATTGTCCGTCCTTTTAACATCAGCCTTTATGCTGTGTAGAGTGTATCTTACTGTGATTGATTTAATTTTCACTTCTCTGAAGATCAATGATGTTGAGCATCTTTTCATGCATTCATAAATTCTGCAAATATCCTAAGACAAGCCCATTAGTCAGGAACGTGTTTGCACATTTTTCTCCCAGTTTGTAATTTGGACTTTGTTTTTTTCACTTGTCTTTCAGTATTGAAAGTTTTAATCTTGATGAGATCCATTTTATTATTTCTTTTATAGTTTGTGATTGCATATCCTGTTTAGGATATCTATACTAAATATAATAGTACAAAGATTTTATTCTATGTTTTTGAATAGAAGATTAATTTCATTGCTTTTATATAAGTCTATGACCCATGCTTAGTTAACTTTTATGTATAATATAAGGTAAGAATTAAGGTTAATTGTTTCCATACAGACCTCCACCATTTGGTTAAAACATTTATTTTTCTATCAACTTACCTGGGCCTTTGTCAAAAATCAGTTGACGGTGTAAGTTGTGAATCTATTTTTTGGGTCCTGTATACTGTTCCATTCACATGCTATCTATTACCATGCCAACAGCACACTGTCTTGATTACAGTAGCTTTACAGTGAACCTGTATAGGGTTGTGTTTGTGATTCCTTTGAAAATATAAATCAATTTGGAGAGAATTGTCATCTTAATAATATCTATGTCTGTGACGTCTCTCCATTTGTTTAGGTCTTTTTAAGCTTTCTTTTGCAATTCTTTATAGTTCTACTGTATGAGTCTTAAACTCTTAAATAATTCCATTCCTGCATATTTTCTCTTTTATGTTATTGTCAATGAAGTTGTTTTTTCAAACTTTATATTGGACTTGTTATATATATATTTGCATACATTTATCTCTCAATGTATCTGTCTCAGGGGCCAACAAACTATTGCCCACCAGCCAGCCACCTGCTTTTGTAAATGAGGTTTTGTTGAAAGACAGCCATGCCTACTTACTTCTATGTTGTATATTGTTTATAACTTTTTTTAAATGCTACCAGGTCAGAGTTGAATATTTTCAACAGGGATTGTGACTACAAGCCTGAAATATTTACTATCTGACTCTTTAATAAAAAGTATGCCACCTCTTTATATCTACAAATACACTGGAAAATTTATATATGTATATATATATTTCACAAATATAAAAGAAATATTTATTGGCCTTTCATGTAATGAACAATAGATTTACATGTACTGTTTATGAATCTTCTGCAGATTTATTTTAAGACTTCTTAAAAATTGATCTGTTCACATATCCATGTTCTACCTTACATCCTACAACCTTGCTAAGTTCACTGTTATTTCTCACAGTTTTTAAATAGTTTCCTTAGGGTTTTCTACAAACATTGTAATGTCATCTGGAAATAACAATAGTTTTACTTCTTCCTTTCTAGTCTTTATTCATTTTATTTCCCCAGCTTAATAAAGTAATTTGGAAACTATATCCTATTGTATGGGTATATACACCATACATTTCATACAATAGAAAATATGATGTTTTAAAACTCTTACATGGATCATTTAAAAAATATTTTTGTACATAGTTTTGTTAATTATTGTTTGCTAAAATATATTTTTCATACCTTGATTATTAAGTTTGTCATCATAAACATAGTTAAAATCATTGAAACAAATTGTCAAATGGCCATCAAAGAAGGTAAATTTCTCTCACATAGAAAATGAGAGTGTTTTTCAGCAAGGCCCATTTTAAAATTCATGTTATTAATTTCTTTTTATATTACTCTATTCCCTAGATCAAAGTGAATTTTAAAATAATTATTTGTTTAAAAATAATTATTTTAAAAAATACAATTGCTCCCTCTTCTCTCATTTTTAGTTTAGAAAATTATAGTGGTTAAGATTGTTGACTCTAGAATTAAATATGAATATTAGTCCTAACTCCAACAAAAATGTAACCTTGAGCAAGTTACTTTTATTCTTAGTTTTCTAATTGCAAAATGTGGATAAAAGAGTCTCTAAATCAAAGTTTTATTTTAAATATTAAATGAGACAATGTAATTAGAATTTAAAGTGTGGCCCTCCTCCCGGTAAGTGCTTAGTCAATATTTCCTCTTATTATGTGACATTCATGACAGAGCAGGTCACAGTCATGGCATTTGAGGGGCACATGCTATGGAGCTGAGATTTTTGGATGAGAAAAGTAGTTGTTCTGGATATGGCCTCCTTGTTATATTTAGTTTTACCACAATTTAAAGAAAATTAATCAGAATTGACTTTATTGGACATGTATACCAATATAGCCAAGTAAAAAAAATGTGAACCCAAATTGTAATCTGAGTCCATTTTGATGAGATTGTTGACTCACTTTTCATCTTAATTTGTCTTTGTTTGTAATATACTCTTTGTTAGCTTTGTTTTGATAAGAAATATCATTGTGATGCAGAGTAATCCTTCTAATATGTAGCTTGTAATTTTTAAATATTATGGTTGTATTTTAACATTAAAATTAGTAGTTTTGACAATTAAGTCTATAAAGGAGGTAACAGATGTCTCTGGATAAATGCAGCTTTATGATGTTGAGAGTAAGAAATCTCTTAAAAATAACATTCTCATACAAAATAATATTTTTCATCAAATAGTAATCATTAGAAATACATGTATTTCATTTGTTAAGTAAGTGTTTATAGAAATCTACAGTAATGGTATATTAAACATGTGAACTACAAAGTTTAATAGAATATCTTCTAATGCCTTAGAATTTAGAGAGTATGTAATCTCACAATTATCTAATGTAACATTTGGTCTAATGTAATACATTGGTCTGAAGTATTTCATGTTTATCTAATATAAATGTTGGGTGGCTTAAGAGCACATATAAACAACATTTTATGAGAGGGAGTCATTACTTCAGGATAGTGTACAATCTCGTAGTGCTTCATGGAGGAGGTGGCAATTAAAAATTTAGGGTGGTCTTGAAAAACATTTGGAAGAAGGAAACAAGTAACATCACACAAATAATCTACTGATACCTGAATCCAGAATTGTCTGTAGTAGATCTCAAGCATTTTAGCAGTGCATAGTATTTTAGGATAGTCTTCAAAGAAATTTCTAAATACAGTGACTGCAACAAGTACACTTAGTAGAGAAAGAAAGATATGAGGAAACCAGAATGAGAAAGTTAAAACGATAGTATCCTTGTGAAATTTAAATTAGAAGAAAAGAATATCTTGCAATTATGAATGTCTGCTCTCAGTTTTAGATTAAGGAACATGCTCAGATTTCAAATTTCTGCATACATAGAAGATGTCCAAGTTTTGTCTTTACATAGTTGAATGACTTGCAAAATTAGAAAAGCCATTTAAAATTTTCCCTTGTTAACCAGTTTCACTTTCTGTGTGATCTAGTTTTAAACCATATTTATCTGAATTAAGTCACTAATGAGATAGCACTATAGGAAAGTAAAAATCTGTCACTCTGGAGAATATAATGTGTCTAGTTATGCACTGCTATATGGGAACTCGATGATGTGGAAAGACAGATGTTTCTCTTCATTAAGCCTCATTGAACTGAAGATCTTTTGGAGTTTCTTATTGTTGGCTCCATGCTCAGAATGTTACAGTGCATTCATTTCCTTTTTAACTATTAACAATTTTCTGGTTCTTTTAATATTGTATTTATGAGTCATAGCACTTTGCACTTTGATTAGGAAAAGAGGGCTTATATGTGTGTGCATGTGTATGTGTTCTAAGATATAACTTATATTCAATTTTAAATATATATTCTAAAATAGAAATTATATGTTAGGCCTCCTTCAAGCTACTGCTGGGCTATTTCTTCTAATGTACATGCCATAACTGAGGAGGCAAAAGGAGAGAAAAACTGTGGTCCTCTCTTCTCTTTTTGATATATAGTATTCTTAAAAACACCATTTACCTCAGAAAGTTACCAAGTGATACTTATTTCATTTCCCAAACAAAATTAAGTATGATTAAGCAACTCTTTCCACAAATGGATTGTGTAACATCAGGTAAAAAAAAATTTACTTGGTAATTACCAGAGATTAGCTTCAGTGACCATATAGCTATATTTAGTAGAATCAGTTTTATCTTTACCCTCTTTGATTTTCAGATGTTCCAACTAAATTTCTAAAGTTTTTTTTTTATTTTAGAAAATCCTAAAAAAGAACTTTCTTCATAAAGTACAAGGAGTAAATAGGATTGTCATGTCTTTTTTCTTAATAAATGAAATGCTTATTTCTTTTATTTTATATTTTTGGTTAGCAAACTGGGAATTCAAATTATGCCTTCTGAAATGTATCTTTTGAATACAAACCAAAGTCTCAACTCAAAACCCAGTATCTCCAAGTGAAGCACAAGTCTCTACACCAAGTGGGAAAACCTGTGAATTAATAAATTACCTGTCTCTCACAGAACTGATTCTCAATGATGGGCCAAAGATACAGTAAAACCTGCCATTCAAGACAGGGAACATGGAAGACATAGAAGCCATTGTGAAGGACTCCTTGGAATGAACACAGTTTCTTCATTAAATTCTAATTTTGGTTTATTAGCCTAGCATCCTGGTCAGATATTTTTTGTTGATGGATTTTTGTTTTGTTTTATTTTGTTTTTAATGTTCTGTGGATCTACTCTCTGAGAGACTCCTCCTTTTTCATCACACTCCATGGACATGTATGAGATCAGTGTTGGCCATGTACCTTCTTCCTTGGGTGACATTCAGCCTTGTCATCCCACTTCCCCACCTGTAGAGGGTGGAGTTTCAAACCTTAAACACATTCTTTTAGTCCAAGATTATAGCATCTTTGGTAGCATAATTCTCTTAAAAGTTAGTAACCTTCCTACTTTATTGCAGGCAATTCCATTAGTTGGTATGCACTCCCACAATTAGTTTAGAGTTTGGTTCTCAGAATCTCTGTATTTCTCTAACGTATTGGATTATCTGAGTTCATCAGCCTTAAACAGGAAAGCCAGACCCTATGGCTCTTTTTCTGTGTTCGTTTTCTACTTGAAAAGAATTACTATCAAGTAGACCTCCTCCAAGACTTCAAGTTGTTATCTTTAATAAGTAGCCTCTGTGTCAAACTGCAGTTCCTCCATTCCAGCCAGACAGCAGGAGATAGAGCACAGAGAAATACACTGTAGGCGTTAACATGCCAGTCCGGAAAAGACTCAGATCCCTTCTGCCCACTTTCCTTTAGTAGGAATCAGTTACATGGTAATACATAACTTTGAGGGAGTCAGGTAAATGAAATCTGATTGTGTCCTCAGAATGAAAAAAAAGAAGTGTTTTGGTCAAGAACAAGCTGAGTACTCCACAGATACCAATTGAATATGCTACCAGAAATACACGGTGCTGGTTTCAGCACAGTATTCTCAGGCCCCACATGAGTGGGACCACTTTCTGTTTGTGTATTCTTCTTTGACTTTTAAAGATGTTCAGTTGAAGGGACATCTTTCAACTTTGTCCTGCTTTCCCAACACTAACTGCCAATAAAAAAAGAGAAAAGAAAAATAAAGAATGGCTGATAAATACAATGAATTATGGACCCACATACAGAAAGGTACAGAAATAGATAAAAGTATCTACAGATCCTGTATGGGACTCTTAAATCCACAAATAGTGGAGGGCACATCCGTGAAGGAACTGCCTTATTTAGAGTGGCGGAGTCTGGGGGCATGATGGCTTACATTGCTGAGTCTGTCTCCACATGCAAGAGTAGGAGACAAACGCAGGCATGAAAGGGAAGATATGCAATCTCCGGATTTTTGCAGGAAGCCAGGGGCAGAAATGATAGGATGGGGAAGAAATATATATGGCAATTGGCTTGGCAACCATTAATTGAGACAGCTGGAGAGGAACAATTAAATACTAAATCACCATAACGATAACCTGCAGTATGAGGTTGAACTATGAATCACATGGCTCTCCAGCATATTCTGAAATGGGACTATGGGGCAGAAATATGCCCCTAAACAGATGGAACTGCAGATTTGTTTAGAACCAGGTCTGAAATAAAAACCCTAAATGTAAACTGATACTACTCGAACTTACTCTCTGTGATTGCTCTTCAGTCACAATCTATTGGCAACTACCTCTACTGGAAAAGACTACTCCCTTTAAATAGGAGCGATATTTAAACATAAAACATCCTAAAAGCTGTAGAGCTATGGGAAAATACCATACTAAAGGTAATTAAGAATCATAGTAACAACAGAAGAACTATAACATAGCAAAATTTAAATACACTCATCTATGTGATTTAAAAGAATTAAAACAAAGAAATGTGGTTTGTTTTGAGGCAAGAGTTTAAAGAAAGCGTGAAAAGCAATAAAAAAGATAAGGCAATACAAAGAACAAAATGATCTGACAGTACAAGGAATGAAGCAAGCCATATCAGAAGCAGTAAAAATTTCATAGGCAATGAGGGAAATAGAGTCAGGGACCTGGAGAATAAGCTTGAGATAGTTGAGATGAATGAAATGGAAAAACAATGAAAATGACAATGTAAATACGAGAGTCAGTGTGTTTCTGTGCATACTTAATATTTATGAAAAAGAAGAAAACAGATGAAAAAGTTTAAAGACGGAGGAATAAAATTTTTTTTACAATATTACTGAGAATATGCAGATTGAAAAGGCCTCCTGTGTACTGGAAAAAAACAAACAAACAAAAACAAACTCACACAGAAGTATTAATGTTGAGAGCTATCTTGATGAATACCCCTGGCTTTAAAGATCAAACAAAGAAAGTTACCTACAAAGTGGAAAATCCAGGGAAACTTAGACTCTTCTAACCGCCAAATATTTCAGTAGATAGGTGACAAAATTTTTATGTCATCAAGTAATTCTTTGACTACAAGGAAGTAATGGTGAGTCTTGAATGAGCTTGCACAAGGCATCAACAATGAGGAAAAGGAAGCAAAGGTTATAAAATAGAAGGTAAATCTTTAAACAAAAAAAAATAAATAAACAAATAACATTAGAAATAATTCAGAAATGCAAATCCAAAGGGGACAAAAGAGTTGTTAGAAAGTGTAAATTTGCTGATTTCCTCATCAGGGGCTCAATGAATAAAGATTTAACAACGGATAAATTCATAGGAAAAAAAATCAGGTTAACATAATTGAGATGAAGTCCTTTTGAAAGAAAAGAGTATCAGTATGTTTTTTAGGAGTATTTTAATTCTATGAATATCCCAATTATCTGACATTTTTCTAAAACTATAAATTTTTAAAAGATTTTATCATTTTGTCATTTTTTTCTGATTCTGCTTTATACTTTTAAGCATGCGATTTTTGTGAAAATAACTTTTGTACTAGTATTGTATATTAAATAATAATGATAATGACCTTTACTACTTTTTTCCAGAATTTTCATCTTGTAAAAGTGATTTTCTTACCTGGAAGAAATTTCTAATTTTTACAATTTTGCATCACTTTCAATTTCAGTAATATTGTTTAACTACACGTGGTCATTTTTAGCAAACTATAAAACATTTTCAACTAGCATAATTCCTGTAAAAAAAGATATATTATATTTTTACACTTATATTTTAGAATAATATAAATATATATATTCTTGTTCTGAATTCACTAGCACATTTTTGTTATTATTTTGTCTTTTTATTGATGCTTTAACTTAAATTACTCCTTTTAAGTGATAATTGAGGAGTAAATTTTCAGACAATAAGAAATGGCTTAACTATAGGACTGTTATTAAAATGAATGATGTTATTATTAGAACAGTATATTATTAATGCCCTATAATTGTTAATCATCATTAGGGAGTTAAAACACCATTATCATTACTTTTTCTAAGTTTTATTTAAACATCATCAGCATTAAAGAAAATCAATGAAAGGGTAAGATCTTATATTTCTGAGCTGGGAATCCAGGATTAATTAAACTGTTTTTTTCTAAATAGCATATCCTCAGAATTTTGTGACACTGGAAGTTGAAGCTAAAATTGAGAAATATGAGAGCGAGGTAGCTATTAGAGGAAGCTACTTCCCTCCCTAACCTGTCCCTGAAGGTTTTATGAATGGTCTACCAGATAGTGTCCCAAAGGATGGACATTATCTGCTGTTTTAATATGCAGAGTTTTAAGCTGATTTAAAAAGGGTTTCAATGTATTTTTATTCCAAGAATTTTGAAGTTTTTTGAAATAAATCTAAAACTCCTTGTAAGTACAAATTTTCAAATATTTTGATGGCATCATTTTGATGCCTCCATTTATATTCTCTGTAGCTTAGCAAATTTGTTTAGCTTCATCCTTTATTTCATCGTTTATCACCCTTATGTGGGAGAGCAAAGTATTAAAAGTCTAACTAATATGCCTGCTTCCCCAAAGGTGAGTTCAAGTAGGCATGGCTATCTTTTTCAAAATACTAATTTTTTTTCTATACAATGGATTATATAGTTGAAGTCCTTTTTCTATCCCTGGTAATAAAAAGTATTTTTACCTTCCACATTTTATCTGCAATAGCGTTGAGTGGCTTTTAACTTTAATTTGGAACAGAGAATGGTATTCTGAGAGGCAGGAAAATGCCACATTAAATCATAAAACGGTAGATTAGATATTTCATTTCTCCATAAGATGAATATTTTACTAAGATTAGAGGAGAAAATGCAGGACACACACAGAAGGTGTGTCTCTCTATCCCTTTTCTGTCATTCTCTATTGTTTCTTGGAATTGTTCCCTTATCATTACTAAAAGAAAGACTCCCCCTCCCACCCCCGTTGTGATGCAAAAGAAATGTGTAAAGCCAAACAAACAAAATGCTGGTCACATGTTGTACAATCTATACAATCTACATAAGACAGGTGATGGGATATTTCTCTAACTTAAAGGCCAACTAAATCACCTAATTTTCATTGTTTTCATAGTGTTGACCAACATGCTGCCAGCCCAGCTTCTCTCTTCTGATGTAAACACAGGATTCAGAATGACTTTGGAGGCTTGTGGTACTCCGGGATTTATGGGGCATGTATATATGGGATTCTCATCACTGTACAGCAACCCTGTCGTTTTTGTGACAGAGCCTGTTTGACTGGTTTTAGATTTATGATGGAAATAATTCAGAGCAGAGCAATAATTTTCCCTTGGCAATTACACTACCATTTGGTACTTTGTCCCTAAGGGAAAAATGAATGTGCTGGGATCTATCCATGAGTTTAGTAGCTCGATGTAAGGAACAAATCAAGGTCAGCATACAAATGTGGAACATGTGTTTGCTGAATTCTAGTTCTGGTTCTTCAGCCTTTGGATATGCCACTCTTGTGCGCACTTTTACAGTGTGTCAAATACTCTTCTGCTTCTTGTCTGTTAACCCTCACAATGAACCTGGGGGGCAACACCATGTCTTCCATTTTGTAAAGATAAAAACTGAGCCTGGAAATGTTGTCATTCAGCAAATATTTTTAAGCATATACAATATGAAGGCTTTATGATGTTCACTGGGAATATAGAGGGAGATAAGACTCAGGCCCTGCTTTGTTTTTTTAACTATTTACTATGAAGAATTTCAAATATGTACACATTAGCAGAACTGTGTAATGAAGCCCCTGTATACGTTGCTAGGCATCAACAATTATTAACTCATGGTCAGTCTTGTCTCATCCATGTCCCATCCAGCCTTTTGGTACTGTTTGATGGGAATTTCATTATGTTGATGAAGTAATTCATCAAAATAATTTTTACTGTGTATGTATAAATTTCATGACATTATTAAACATAATGACCTAACATTAACATTTCCTTAGTAATAGCAAATATCCAGGAAGTATTGAAGTTTCCAGTTGTCTCATAAATAAGCTTGTATTTAAAAGAGATTTTTTTTGATTTGGGATCCAAATGATATTATTGTTCTGTGATTGGTTGATATGTATTTTGGTCTCTTGTAAACTATTGATTTCCCCTTTCACCTTTTAAAAAATTTCTTTCCAAAGTATTTGGTGAAGAGTGATGTTGATTTCCCACAGTCTGGATTTCACTGACTGCATCCCCACTCTGCATGTTTATATGTTCTTCTGCTGTACCACCTGTAAATTGGTAATCCTAGCTAGAGGCTTGAACCATAACAAGTTTAAATTTTTAAGAATTTTACTGTACATGAACAAATAAAATAAGTAGTTGTCTCTCTTTTTATGATATTTACAGCTATTTTTGTTCACTGCTTAAATCTATTCATTAGATGCTGCAAAATGGTAATTCATTTGTTCATTTTTCATTTGTAAGGTGATTAGTTGTTTAAAGAGAAACTTGTTCTCATTTACTGTTTGGTGACCTGGTGATACAGTTTTTAAGGAAAGGCAGGATAAATACTTGATTGTTTCCCTGTATTTTTCAGTTTCAAAAATAATGAGCCAGTTCTTTAGCATGTTTCATAGAGACCAATTACTTTGTTTTGTTCTGTTTTCATTTAAGTATCATTCTGACCTATGAATTTAAGTATATTTAATGTTTGAATTCAAAATGTTCTAACTGGCCAGAAGCTTCTTCAAGCTGGCTGCAGAGCCCAGAATAAATGGGATGCTATCACTCTGCTTTTGTTAGATTCCTTTTATCATTTTTTGGCAGCTCTTCTAAAACCTTTCAAACTGAGTTTTCATTCTCTTTTGCATGGCCAGATTACATCTCAAATGTGTGTTTTTAGTTTCAAAAATGCATTTACTTTTTGGTTTCTATCTTTCTATGTTATCACTAACTTTTGTGTTAGTCTAAAATTTAGACCTTGGCTGTACATTTAGAAAATTATGTAAGGAATTGTAATGACCACATACATATATGTAGCAATACTCCTGTGAATAAACTGGGGGTGGGGGTGGCTTGGTTATGAGATTTCTTGTTGTGATTTTTAATCGAGGTAGATTGTCCAGGCCAAGTTACATGCAGAAAGCACATACTCTATACATATGCTATTATTTGAGTGCCTCATTCTTTCCTTCCTAGTGTGAGGATAGGACCTCCAAACCTCCTCCTATAGCCATCATTCTTCTCTTTTCTATAAGACCTTGAGATGACAAATATATTTTGGCTGAGGCAATCCCTCTTTTTTAAATTAAAGATCATAGTTTAATACGATAACTTCTCCCTCCTTTTTTACACCATATTCTAGTACTTTATTTATTGTTCTCTCCTGTGTTAATATTTCTGAAAGCAAAGAGTTGCTGTAATGCATGTTCTTCATGGTAGGTATATGGCTGCTAACTGGAATCAGTGCCTCCAGGCGAGAGTCTGGGCTAGGCTGTTCCTTGAATTATGGAGATTAGACTGGGTCCTGGATGAACCCAGGGAATTAGAAGCAGTGATGAAGAAAGTGGTTTTGGCATAAGTGGCCAAAACTGACCAACATCTAAAAGGTGTGTCTACAATGAATATACTAGGATTCCCATTTCCAAGTCACAGCCATGGATCAAAACACTCTTTCCTTCCTCATAAGTTCTAGTATATTGTTTCCCTCATAAAGCCTCTATAGATTATTACCACTTGATAACCCCCTGACTTCTCTCCTCATATTTTTTTACTTGAGTATGGAAGAAGGAATACAAAATTACTTGCCAGGCTGTTTTGGAAAGTGATAAGAATATTACAGACTTGGTACAGAAGACTGTCTTGTATTATCAGCACCACCCTTACTTGCTATGACCCTGGAGAGGTTAGGTAAACATTTGGGGACTCCATTTTGATCTGTAAAATGAGGACAGTAATATTTCTAACTTCAGAATATAGCCATAAGTCTTTGATAACATGATGCACGTATGGAACGTGGCACAAGGACTGGCCTCGGGGAGTGCTGAACCAGTGTTACCCCACAGTGACCGCCCGTGTTTCTTTGTCTGAGACCAGTTGCTGACTGACAAAGCCTGAAACCATGACCTCAGGTTTGCCAAGAACCATAATATATTATAACCTCTAGCATAATAATTCTAATCAGGTATTCCATCCAAAGGAAACCATTCAGAATAGGTAAAGCATTATACACAAAGGTGTGCATAGCTCTGCTATTTATGAAGGTGAAAAATATATATACCCCAAATCAAAATATTCAACAATAGTGAAGTGTATTTCTCTTCCCAAGAGAGTGTTGTTAGAACTAATCCAAAGATAATTATGAGGAATTTGTAATAATGTGAAAAATTATTATAAGTTAAATATAAAGACTTGTGTACTGTATAATAAAATCTATGCAAAATGCAAAGTTTTGACATAAATATTAGACAAGAGGAAATATACCCAGTTATTTTCAAGTGGTTTGGTTTGAATGATGTTTTTCTCTTTTCTACTTTGTTATTATTCACACATTTTTCTAAAAAGCAGCTTGATAGGATGTTAGAAGCTCCACTGATTTATGGACCTTTAGATAAACGATTTGATATTCCAATGTCAGTGAACTCAAACTCTGCAAAATACTGCTGGATTTTTTCAATCCTTTTTATTCCCATGTGGCTCTGTAGAGCACAGGAAAATTTTATGGCTCAGCAAGCAGAATTCCAAAAACAATGTTAAGCATTGTATTTTCCATGGAAATCATAAGCTATGTGGATAATTTTCCCCATGACCTTCCAGACTATTGTCTGTGTTTCAATTCTGGAATAACTCTGTTAATTAACCTTAAGTGGAATATACAACTTCCTATATATAAATTATGTAAAAATATGTTCATTGCTTAAATTATTTCTCTGTGGCCTTCCCACATTATCTAATGCTGTTTATTAGCAACTGAGGAACAATAAATACCACATGAATACACTTTTGGAATATTTTTTGATACCTGAATAAGAGATTTTTTAAAACAAATATCATTCATAGCCTTTGAAGAAAATCATTATATCTGTTTTCATGTCATCAGTTCCACTCATTAATGCATATTATTCTTATAACCTTAATGTGTACATGGTTTCCTAGGATCACCTAGGAAATCATATTTTAGTGTCTTCTCATCTTGGGAAGGCCAGGTAACATATTGAGTTCGTTCTCTACTGAAGCCAGAGTCCCATATTTAGAGCCACAATCATATGATCATTTCCAGCTTAAAAACTTGTGGTGGCTTTTCATCACCAACAGAAAAACAAACTGAAACCCTTGTCATTTAAGGTGTCTCATGATCTAGCACTACCAGCCTCTTCTTCCCTGGCTCGCTTCACTCCAACCACAAAGACCTCTTTTATTATGTTTCAGCATCTCAGATGTGTTCCTGTCTCAGGACCATTGAACCCCCTGTTCCCCAGACAATTAGAATTGCTATCCCCCCAGATTCACTCAACCTGTTACCTCTCTTCATGCAGGAGTCTTCACAGAGGCCTTTCTTAAGCACCCTATTTCAGTAATTCCCCTATAATTCTGCTTTCCCTAATATTGCTTACTTTCTGTGGATGGATACTGGCCAGCAGTATCCATCTCGGCTGCGGATGTTTGTCAACACTTGAGAAAAACATACACAGAGACAACCAGATCCTGTGGGGGAATAGGAACAACAGGGCCACTCCTCACGTGGGGAGCACCTTGGCCACCTTCTCTCCTGGGGGGCGCCATGGACACTCCTCACATGGGGAGTGCACCCTTGGCCACCCTCCCTGTCGGGGGGAGAGCACCCCATTCCCCCTCTGGAGAGGCTTTTTATTGGTTTCGTTTGAATAAGAATTCAGGTAAAAGCTCATTACTCATTGCTAGGAAGTAAGGATCAAACAATAGATAACAAGGAAGTCTGAAGGCCTATTTTGAGTCAGGATCAAAGAGCTGTAAAACTTTGAGGAACAAACTTACTTCTTCCTTGGACCCTTGTCATTCAACTGAGAGCATTCTAAACAAAGCAGGTTTCACAGGATTTTACATATTCTTTCTTAGGCCTGATCACCTGGGGAACCCGCCCTTTTCAGCACAGAGCTGCACCACCCTGTCATTGTTTCAGGCTTAGGTGGAGCAGGGGAACTAAGGCAACCAAGAGATAAGGAAATTTTCTCCCAGATGATGAGGACTCAGGCTATGTCACAGCCGAGAAGCAAGGGTCCATCACCCTCTTTTGCTGTAGCCCTGAAAGTCCTGTCTTGGGGGGCCTTCCACATGATCATGCCTGTCTTAGATCATTCCCTTCTTGGGGAATCTTACCCATCATTGGCTAACCGACCAAGCTTTGAGGTTCAGTTATGAATGAAGCAGCAGAAGCAGCACTCCTGCCAGGGAAATAAGCTTTTGTCTCCTTACTGGCTTATGGTCCAAGGCCACTCCCTCAGCCTTAGCCTTGGTGGGGTTACAGCTTCTGATACCAGGCAGGGCAGTTCCCAACAACTTTCCCTTCATATCACCTGGGATTACATTATGTATTTACTTGTGTTTTAGGTTTAAGGTGATCAGTGCTATGATAGTAACATGTAAACAGATGTCAAAAGAAGGGAGAAAGAAAGCATTTAACCCTAGTTCATGATGGTATTTGGGGAGGCAGCCTATGTGTTAGAGCCATGGGGAGCTTGCTTGTCAGTCCCAGCTTTGAAATTCAGTTCTGTCACTTGTTAGCCAAGTGAACTTGGCAAAGTGCTCATCTTTCATAAACTTAGCTCCTTTATGTAAAAAAAATAATGGGCATCATAATACTGACCTTGAGGCTACTGAACTGAAACAAACTTACACCTCCTTTCTATAATACCATAAGTTCCAATATACAGTAAATCTTCAGTATGAAATAGTTTATAATAGTGAAGCTGATAGTTTTCTAAAAAAATAATTAGTTAACTTTGGCCATAAAGCTAACAACTTTTCCTTTTGGGGAAGATGGCTAACATCTATTAACTCTTCCAGTTAATAGTCAAAGATTGATTCTGCTCCTTAACATTATTGTGTGCCCAGAGGCCCCCTGTGTTTAGATGGTGGTTTGTTTTCTGAAGAATTGTGCTTGGAAATAAAAAAGCAGGTGGAAAGGATAGGATGGTTTTAGTGTTAGTAGTAGTACTATAAAGGTAGCAAAACAATATTTCTGGTGTTTTATTGTTAATTATTAAATGTTGTTTACTGAAAAAGAGACCCCGCAGATCATATGACCTACTCCTGTCAATTTACTGACTATGGAAAGGAGATTTCCAAGCCCTCCATCATGCTTCCTTTAAATGCATGATATAAAAAACACTGGTGCTTCCAGGAGTGTAGAAAATAATTTGTTAATCATAGAAAAGAAAAGAACAGAGATGTTTATATGATGTCTCTTTTCTCACTGGCCATAAAGCTATTTTATTTTGGTGTAGACTAGCTTATCTGAAACTAGTGAATGGACAGCAGTGACCTTCTTGTCTTCTGTCATGTGTATCATTAGTAAGAAGATGAGCAAAAATATTATAAATATCCCTGTAATAGAATTTTTATTATCCTGCTGATGTCTTTTAACCTTAGAAAATTATAGTTATGTTTAAGTTGCAATATACTTGTAAGGTGCTCTTGTTTTTAAGAACAATTATATTATTGCCATAATTTAGTTAAAGGGACATTTATTGATTACTTATTTTGCAAGGTTCTGTATTAGGCTATGTGGATAAAAAGATGGGTAACACATACTTTATTTCCTTAAAGTCCATGGAGTGAGAAAGATTATGTTATGATAAAATCATAATTAATATCATCACAATTATTATGAATAGAGGTGCATCAAGGTGTTATGTGATCCCGTAAATGAGGTGCCTAAATCAGTTTTGGGAGAAGGCTTCCTGGAAGAGATGGAGAAGGTAAAGGGGGGCTATCAGAACTCTTTTTTTGTGCATCTTTTTACATTTCTAATTTTATGAGGCTCCAAATAAGTAACATCCTTTTCGTCTCTTCAGACATCAGATCACTGATGCTTGAATCATATCCTTATTTTCTCTAGGAATCATTCAAATGGACTGTTGGTTGACAGAGATATGCCCCCCAAGTATTTCCCTTTTTATTCTCTGGTACCCTGAGGATTAGTGGTGTTTGCAGTCTTTACCATAGTATCTTTCCATAAAGAGCACACACAAGTCTTTTAATGAGTAACACAGAATAATAATACAATAGTAAACTTTTTAGTTAAGCATTTCAGCATTACTTTAAAGATCTGTGCCCTAAGGGACAGTTATGGTGTCTTCTGCATATATTGTGAACTATGTACCAGGCTACTTATTGGTTTTAAATGAATATTCAATTAATGAAGACTGGACTGTGATGCTCTGAAGAGCCTGAGGATTGTGCTTTTTATTTTTTTATAAACTTCAAGCACTCAGAAACTAACTGATTTTAAAGAAAATTCATAGTAAAATAGGTTATTTGTGTACAAGCCACAGATCTTGGCAGATTCAGGAGTTAACATTCACAGCAATTCAGAGGGTTTTAAAAAAGGAGTTTTTGATCTTAGGTGAAAACAAAACCAGTTAAGATCAGATTAGCAACATCAGCTAATAGTGTCTTATTTTAACTTCTTTCTTATAAAAAATAATCTCTTATGCAGAGATATATTTTATTGCAGGCTTCAATAAATTGGAGAAAGAGGGGGGATATGATTGGGGGCTGAGGGGATGGAAGGAGTAACCATATAACTGTAGATGGGAATCTTTCATCTGTTTCTTTAACTTTTCTCATTTGACTCTCTTCCCCATTGTCTTTTCTTTGACTCCTGCATCATTTTGTATGCCAACCCCACCCCAACAGGGGAGAAGATGGACATTATCTACAACTTCTTCCTAAAATATAAATAAAACACATTTCGTTATGCATGATATATTCTTTCAGTTTTCTATTTTCCTCCTTCTTTTGTTAGTGGCATTTTCCTGTGATGATGCAAATTTAGGGAAAATGCATTTTAATGTCAGGACCCTAAGTGTATTTCCTACTGGGCTGATTACTTTGTGCTAATGCAGTGTTCCACTCACTGGATTCCACACACTTCCCTGTAATTGATTGCATTATCAGCAGGAGTAATCACAGATATCATTACTAGCCAATTACACAAACACATATCTAAACTAGTAACTTGTTCAGCAAGATTATCTTCTACAAGTCTTAATTTTGTAATGAAGCTGATCATCCTCTTGTCCAATTGAGTGTAGCTACATATTTTGATCTTGTAAGCCAAATGCAAATACAGAGTCTCACAGAAGTGAGGCCTGCTTGAGTGTGGCTGGAGGGGTAATAATATGGGTGTAATAATTTATAGTTTTAATTTGAACATTTCACCTAAAATGTCATGTAGTGTGCTTGCATGTGATACTACTATGGTACAGAATTACATGCTTATGATTTTGTAATAAAAGGGGCATTATTTGAGCCAGACCCTGTATATTGAGTTATGTAGTAGTTAATTATCTATATATGTTTGTAACAGTACAAAATGAGGGCAATTTGAGTGTTATCTGTTTCTTATCTGAAGACTGCATTAGAGAAGGTTAACTGCTTTAAAAAATAGACTCAAATTTGTAATAGGATCAAACACAATAGAAATGTATATACTGGTTAAACAATGGATTAGGTATGAAAACTGGTACTTGGGCATGCAGTCATCCAGAGACCCAGGTAAGTTTCTGACATATTAAATGTGAGAATTCCACACCTATCTAGAAAATTCATTTCATGGAAAAAGAACATGGAGGTGCTAATGAGAAATGTCTGTGAGCTAACCCTGGCAGTGAGGAGCATTATATTCTATTGGCTATATCTTAGTCACATAACCTCACCTAACAACCAAGGAAATGGGAATTATGGTATATCCTAACAAGTTAGGGAAAGCATGGATTTTGGTGAGCAGTGAGCAATTTTTGCCGTGAGGACTCAAAACAGAACTCTCTCCCTGTCTAAAGTATCTAATGAAAACTTTATGTGCCTTGCCATTATTTGAAATTTCTATCAGGCTTGCTTTATTTTTATTTTCTTTGCACTATACAGGGTCTTATAAAACCTAGATCTAAGCCCTGACTCTTAGACTTTTACATATTAAACAATTAAAGAGTGGGAAGTATAAAAATTATAAGCTTTTTTTCAAAGTTTTAAAGAAATTATGTTCATGTCACTGTAATTATTTCTCAGCAGGTTAAATTATAGATAAGTAGGTTAGAATAAAACATTTTTGAAGCTAAAACCAAATGTCTCTTAGTTCAACCCTCTTATTTCATAGGTAAGGAATGTAAGGCTTGAAGAGATGAATTTATTAGTCTAAGTGTACATGGAGTGTTAGTGGTTTCAGCCTCTTTCTCCATTTCAGTCCCTTTCTCAAGGAGAGTCTCTTTCTGTAACATTAGTTGTCATCTTTTTATTTGTAGACATGTTGCCCACAAAGCATACATCATTGAATAATGTTCATCCATTTATAGAGATGAAACACACAATAAATTGTAACTGACATAAGGCTAGTATGTTTAAATCTCTGAAAATATGCAGTATTTTTCTGATTTCTTAAAAAATAATAATGGCTTCTAGATAATTGGCTTCTAGATCATTTTCAACTCAAATTCTATCATCCATGGCTATGTTTCTGATTTTCATAGATGCCATTAAAAAAAAAAAACAAGCGGGTTTGGAAAATGTTTAAATTGTAAGGTAACATAGTTACAGTCAAGACTAAGATGCCACTTTAATTTCATCACCACTTTGAAAGTAATCAGTATTAAATATTATTATACAGAGCTACATTAAAAGTAGAGAGAATTCCAAAAGAACCACAATTTTATTTCAGTAATCAATTATTTTCAATAACTTGTGACCTCTGAAGAGTTTTTGAGAAGAACATACCTAGAGTAGATTTTATTCAAGTTTCACAATGTCTTCCTTTCTAAAGGAAAGGAATTGGACCACACATTTTGCAGGAATTAGACTTCTGGCAAAGATGGAGGTAGATATGCTTCACTTCCTTGCACAATCAAAAGAAGGATAACAACCAATTTAGAAACAAAACACAACCAGAACTGCCTGAAAATCTAACTGTGTGGAGGTCTGACAACCAAAAAGAAAAAATATTCATCCAGACTGGTAGGAGGGGCAGAGATGGGAAGCTAGGGCAGAGAAGATGCAGGACAAGGTCACCACCTTGGGGGACCAGGGGGTCCCACATTCACACGAGGATAAACCAGGAGGAACAACTGGGGAGTGAGACAGACTGCACAACTAAGGGCTCCAGTGCAGGGAAATAAAGCCTCAAAACCTCTGGCTATAAAAACCTGTGGGGATTGTAGCAGCAGGAGAAACTGCCAGTCTCACAGAAGAGTCTGTTGGGGGGGCCCGTGGGGTCTTAGAACATACATAAGCCCATATATCCAGTAATAAGCACCAGGAAAACACCTGAAAGGGAATAATTTGCTTGTGGGAAGCAAACTGAAAGTGGAAATGAGAGCTGAGCAAGTGGTGTTGTTCCCTCTCTGACCTGTCCCCCACATACAGTGCCACAGTGCAGTGAAGAGAGTTGCCCTGCCCACTGAATACCTAAGGCTCTGCCCCTTACAATGTAACAGGTGTGCCAAAACAAAGAAATATGGTCCAAATGAAAGAACAGATCAGAACTCCAGAAGAAGAACTAAACAATGAGGAGACAGCCAACCTATCAGATGCAGAGTTCAGAACACTGGTAATCAGGATACTCACAGAAATGATTGAGTATAGCCACAAAATAACAGAAGAAAGGAAGGCTATACAAAGTGAAATAAAAATATACAATGAATCAAGAGTGGAGGAAGTAAACTGGGACTCAAATCAATGATTTGGAGCAAAGGAAGAAATAAACATTCAACCAGAACAGAATGAAGAAACAAGAATTCAAAAAACAGAAGAGAGGCTTAGGAACCTCCAGGACAACTTTAAATGTTCCAACATCTGAATCATAGGGATGCCAGAAAGAGAAAGAGAAGACCACGAAGATTGAAAACGTATTTGAAAAAATAATGAAGGAGAACTTCCCCAATCTGATGAAGGAAATAGACTTCCAGGAAGTCCAGGAAGCCCAGAGTCCCAAAGAAGTTGAACCCAAGGAAGCACACACCAAGGCACATAATAATTACATTACCCAAGATCAGAGATAAAGAGAGAATCTTAAAAGCAGACAAAGAGAAAAGGAGACAGTTACCTAGAAAGAAGTCCCCATAAGATGATCAGCTGATTTCTCAAAAGAAATCTTACAGGCAAGAAGGGGATGGAAAGAAGTATTCCAAGTCATGAAAGGCAAGAACCTATATACAAGATTACTCTATCCAGCAAGGCTATTATCATTTAGAATGGAAGGGCAGGTAAAGTACTTCCCAGATAAGGTAAAGGAATTCATCATCACCAAGCCCTTATTATAAGAAATGTTAAAGGGACTTATCTAAGAAAAAGAAGATCAAAACTATGAACAGTAAAATGACAACAAACAACTATCAACAACTGAACTTAAAAACCCAAAACAAAAACAAGCTAAGCAAACAACTAGAACAGGAACAGAATCACAGAAATGGAGATCACATGGAGGATTATCAGTGGGGAAGGCCAAGGAAGAGAATGGGGGAAAAGGTAGAAGGAATAAGAAGCATAATTGGTAGGTATGAAATAGATAGGGGGAGTTTAAGAATACTATAGGAAACAATCCAAAGAACTTATATGTATGACCCATGGACATGAACTAAGTGTGGGGGAATGCTGGAAGGAATGGGGGTACTGGGCATAGATAGATAAAGGGGAGAAAAAACTTGGGATAACTATAATAGCATAATCAATAAAATATACTTTAAAAAAACATGCATTTCAATATTTTTTGTGTTCATGTAAATCTTTAACTCTCCAACTCTGCATATTAAGGGGCATTGACATTCTAAGGAAGACTATATTTAAAAAGTGAGTCATTTTGTTTTTATAACACTGAATATTGCTGCTTTATACTATGATGAATCTTGCTTTCTGCCTTTTATTTGCATAAGTAAAATCTTCTTTTTTGCATCATTATGTACCTTTTTTGCATATAATTAACATTCACTTTTTTGACTGTGCAGAGCTGGCTATTTGCCTCAGAATATTCCCCTGGAGATTATCAGATACCTGTCCGAGGAGAAGGATTTTCTTCCTTGGCACGCTGCCAGCCGAGCTCTTTATCCTCTAGATAAATTACTGGACCGCATGGAGAAATACAATGTCTTCAATGTAAAAAGATATATTTTCTTCTTTCTATTTTCAAATCATAAAGTATTGTCTCATTATCTACTATATTCAAGTGATCCTGAGTTGCTTCAGTTCATTCTAATTCATGGTATCATTTTTGTCCTGATTTTCTGTGCATCAGTGATGACAATTACTCGAAGGAGAGATTTAATACAAGCTACTTTTTGTTCTCGCCTAAAAGTGTCCATTAAGCTTACATGCCTCAGAATTTAAAAACAAATATACATGGCAAATTCTTAAAGTTCAAATTTACTTTCCAAGAGTTAAAGGGCTCTATGTTCACGGAGGACTTAACCTGGGTAGAGGGATTGCAAAGATCTTAACAGAATATAGACAGTTTCAGCAAAGGCTCTTAGTCATTATTTTTATCCAAAAGAACATAGTGAATTCAATTCACTTCCTTAATTAACAAGGATAAGATCAACATTGAGGCAAAAGCCCATTCATAATTGGGTCCAATGGGACACAAGAAAGCAAGCAACAGATAATCCAAATAGACATGAAGACATGACAAACATTCCGAAATGTTACCTGACTGGATTTCCTAAACTGGCAGCCTGGTAAACCAAAATCACACTGCTGACACCACCTAATCTAATGTAATGATCATTTTGGATAAGATTAGGATTAAGTACTGCTAATGAGCTTTTGATCCCTAATTGTCTTATCACTAGAGAGGCTTTACCTATGAGAATATATCTCTGTGCTTTCCATCAACATTGAGCACTATTTATTTTCACTTAGTTTCAAGAGTCTTTCTTATGTTTTGTAAAAGTATCCTGTTTCTTATGACATTGTGGCTCTACTAATTAACTTACACATTTGGAATTACCATGGCCAGATCTAATAAAAACCTGTTTATTGGAAGCATCTAATTATCTGATGTCCATTAGAATTGCTTCTTTTTATTTTATCCTAAACTTACATGAAGACACCTCTATTTTAACTTTTTAAATAGGAATAATCCTGGCTTGACTGTTAGTTTTGTTACTTTTGTCTAAGCCCTTAAAACAGACATGCAAGGAAATGTGTCATTACAGTAATGGCATAACTTTTATATGCTAGAATTATTATATTTTGCTTTTCTCAGCACAGACACTATAATATTAAACTTTTGTAAAAGTAAAATACATTTTTGTATATGTTTGTACTTTAATATATCAGGTCTGACATCTCAATTTCAGGAAAAGTTAGAAACTGCCTTTACTATAATTTCAGTGCTATCATTATTTTGACAAAATTCAGGACCACATTAAATTGAAGAGCGTATACCTTATATTGCTACTGATATTTAAATATGTTATCAACAGCATGGGTTATTGACTTGGAAGTACTGTCATTTTACTTAAGTGTATTCTGTGCATGTCAGATTGAACAATGCTAGGCTTTCATAATAAGCTTGCATTAAATATGCTCTATTGATGTACAATGCATACATATTAGGTATGTATGTTCATAAATTTGACATACATTTGTATATATGTCTGCATGAGTGTCATCATCACCATTCCTCAGTTTCCTTGTTTTGCTGCAAAAATTGTCATTGAAAATAATAGTGCAAATTTCTTCATTGTTCAAGAAGTAAAGAGTAGACCTTCACCCTTGCAATCATATTTTATCCCTATGTTCTATATTTGAAATACTAAGTTGAATAAAATCATCATGTTGAAATTTTACTGATACTGTAAAGTAGGTATATTTAGAAAATGGTTTTATTTCATTATATAATTTTGGTTGTCATAATGGAGAGATTTGAAACTGACATTATCTTTATTTTCCTTACTCCCATTTAGGAATATATTTTAAAGCAAGTTGCAACAACGTACATCAAGCTTGGATGGCCAAAAAATAATTTTAATGGATCTCTTGTTCAAGCGTCTTACCAACATGAGTACTGTTTTATTTTAGTATTTGCTCCTTTTCCCCAGAACTATTTTGTACAATAACACACTACTAGTACCACTGTGAGGTTAGCAGCATGAGATAATCTTTCATCCACTTTGTGCTTTTCATTTCCCTTACCTGGGAGGACTGCTGATGGGGAATATAGTTGCCGCCCCTGGCACTGAGAACAAAGGCATTTCCTTGCCATGTTTTAATGTAAGATCTGCCTTGATGGGCGAAGTTGAGATCTGAACCCATGCCCCACACTGTAGTACTGTTTCCAGAGCAGACTTTTAGTATGATTAACTTCCACGTTGTCTCTTACTTAGCAAAATAGGATTTCCATATCTGAGATCCATTTTCCTGCTAATTATTTACTTATCTACTGTAGTGTAGTGTAATGTAATGAGTTATGCTTTTTCCCTCGATATTAACACTTTTATTTTTGCCCCCTGTTTATGGCATGTAAGAGAACTACGTCGAGAAGTGATAATGCTGGCATGTAGTTTTGGCAACAAGCACTGTCACCAGCAGGCCTCAACACTTATTTCCGACTGGATTTCCAGCAACAGGAACAGGTAAGTTGAACCAAATCCTGATTTCTTGATATGATATAATACTGCTTTCAGATTATCAGTGGATGCATTCTATTTATCACCTGCAGAAAATCAAGACAAGAAAAAAAAACACACAAAAATTTGGATTGGGTGCACAGCTCACAAAGCAACAGCAGGAAAGCCCAATACACTTATCTTTGCAAGGTTTTACTGAGTTTTGAAATAACTCTCTAAAGTTAGGCCCTATTCATCGTATCTAAGTGTCAATTTATTTTGATTTTGATAGCTTAACTATCCCATGAGAACAGAATAATTAAATGTAGGCCAAACTCTAAGGTTGTTTATAAAGGTTGTGGTATTTATTCATTAAACAAGTGCAAGCATATCATATAAACAAAGTAGTCTAATGTTAATATTAAAAAGTGAAAGCAGAAAGGTTATAAAAAAAGATCTTTACTCTTTCAGTGACCCTTGACAAAGACCTTAAACTTATATCTTATCTTGGAATTGCATAGTACAGTATTTTAATACATTATGGGCATTACAATTATTTAATATAATTATTTTTTATAGAAATATACTAAATGTCACTTACTAATGTTAATGAAAAGAATATTCAACATAAAAAAATCAGAAATTAGTGATTTTCTTACTGCAGTTTTTTAAACCTTCTTAGGTGGCTTTATATTTCCAAGGACCATAGTTTTCCATTGCTTTTTGCTTTTTGGGTAATTTATAATCAGTCTTCTCCAGTTTTTGGCCACTGTGTTAAGGTGAGTCTGATGAGAAAGGTGTGGAGCTAGGGCTCAATAAGTTCATGCGATTCTATTCCACCTGCCACAATGGGCTTGTACCTCATCTGAGTGCCTGGGATGACCCATGGGCACGAGAGAAGGGAGTTTGTTCCAGATGAACATAGAGAACCACAGAGAGTACTATATACTTATGGAACAAATTGATATGGTCTTGTTGAGTATTATTTAGATTGATGCATCATATCTCTCTCCAGATCAAAAGGTAGCTATCCTGCTTTAAAACTTTGTAAGGGAAAACTTTTACTGTATTACTTAGTAATTTGTCATAATATCTCACCTTCTCTAGCATTTTTCTGTTTGCCCTTTAAGTTAATCATTTCTGGTCTTTTCCTGAACTAAGAAAAATATTTTATCATTATCATCTCTCAATTGATCCAACAAATGCTTGAAGACAGTTATTAAATCTGTGATCAGTCTAGAATTAAAGCTTTTTCATTTTAAAACTTTTACTAATGGTTATTTTTATGCTAAGTCTTCTGAAAACTGTTATATCAGACCTAAAATGTTATAAAAAACTTTTAAAAAAATTTTTCCTCCTTTAATTCAGGAGGAAATATATGTTGGATTTGCTCAACCAACATATATTTAAGTTATGAAAACATAAGTACTTATCCAAAATCACTACATCCAAAATTTTATTAAGATATATCATCATATATAAACATGAGAAAAAAAGGTGAAATGTATTATTGAAAGATTGTGGTCTCTACTTTCCTCCCTTTGTTTTTCATTTGATCCTTCCTTCCTTCCTTCCTTCCTTCCTTCCTTCCTTCCTTCCTTCCTTCCTTCCTTCCTTCCTTCCTTCCTTCCTTCCTTCCTTCCTTTCTTTTCTTTTGCCTTGTCTGAGAGGTGATAACTTTTTTAATGCACAAGGGTGAAAACACACGGAAGGGAGGGATTCCTGCCTTGGAGGAATCACATTCTGCCACAGAAAAGATGGGTAGGACTGTCAGATGGACAAGGCCGGACTGAAGACAAGGGTAGTGTATGTGATGAATATGTAAAGTGGGTAGATGAGGGTTCCCAGCAGAAGGGAAGTACATGGATTCATGTTTCACTTGAGTGTAGTAATTTTTGATTTTCTAATTTGAAGAACCTATCACTTTCATAATTCCTTATAAATGAAGTTCATTTATAAGGTGTCAGCTCACATTGGTTTTAATAACTCTGCCATTTATTTGTGATAAAATAATTAAATTGAAGCCTAATACTTTAAGGTTCTTTTGTTATTTCCTTAGTCACTTTTATACTCTCCTGCTTTGCTTTCTTTTGTTACTAGACCAGTAAACATATTCAGTGAAACTAACTCTATGTTTTCTGAGATTTGCTCAGCCACTGTCTGACTTGCCACATCATGTACAAGTGACCTCCTGCAGCGTGGGTAAAGGATTCTCACTGAGCTACCTATGATTGGAGGTTTAATTTGTATTTTTTGGATGACAGCTTAGTAATAAAACAATAATGCAATCCTGTAGTTGGTGCTGGGTTTAACTTTCCTTTTTTTTCTGAGATTAACTTTCTTATATTGAGTCAAGAAATGGGGCTGCAAGTTTTCTTTTTCTTTTCTATTTATTACTATTATTTTAATCTTGAGAGTATGTTTGTTAAAGCTGGGAGCAGTGAAACAAAGAAGGACTTAGAATAGAAGAAGCAACAGGAGAGAGCCTGGGCAGGGTTGCTTTGGCTCACTGAAAAGTCAGAGAAAAAGAGGTATAGGGATAGGTTCAGGGGGTCAGCCCAGGACAGGCTGCTGCTGCTCAGTGCTCCCCTGGTTGCAAGTCTCCCAGGGACCCTTAGAGTTTAGGAAATGCACGCCTGAGAGGGAGGAAAGGTGTGGGTATATTTCTGAGTGGGAGAGCACACCAAGTTTTCTTTTTAAGTGTACATGAAACAACAGACCAGCCAGTTTTGTTTGTTTGCTTGTATTTAAGTTGAACCTTAAAAATTGTTTTTTTTAAAAAAACTCCAAAATAATGAAGTAACACATGTATAAAATATTTCAGGCACCGGCTGGTGTGGCTCAGTGGATTGAGCACAAGTCTGCGGGCTCTATTCAGGTCAGGACACATGCTTCGACTGCAGGCCAGGTCCCCCCAGTTAGGGGTGTGTGAGAGGTGACCCATCCACATTTCTCCCTCACATTGATGTTTTACTCCATCCCTTCCCCTCTCTGAAAATAAATAAATAAATAAATAAATAAATAAATAAATAAATAAATAATAAAATCTTTAAAGAATATTTTGAGAGATGCTCTATTTTACACTAATAAATCTAAAGGACAGCGAGTCATGGAAATAGCAGGGATTGCAAATCTTCGGGGTGCTGTAGCCTAATCTTGATCTACAGGGGAGACAGGATAAATCAGTGACATTGGGTTCAGAAAAATAGGGTGGATGTGAACATTGATGCAGAGCATGGTAATGGAATTAAAAAAGTGTGATGAAAAGCTGGAGATGGTAGCAGCAGAGAGAAAAATTCAAGAAGTACAGTGGATGATAAATTGAAAAAGCAGACATTCTGATACCTGTTAAAATATTCAAATGCTGCGGTGCTCCTGATTGTAATGGTGAACTCACGCATAAAAACAGACTGAGCTACATTCAGGTCTTGTTAGGCTGTGAATTGGGGACTAAGTTCAGCAAACACCACATTTCAGAAAGGAGACAAATTGCTAAGCATTCGGTAGAGAACAATACAAAAGATAAAAAGATCTTGACAACACGATATACAAAAGGAGGTTGGAGACCTGAAAATTTCACTCTAAAAAAAAAGACAGAAAGGATGCTAGGCTTTTTGTCTGTATAAAAGTCATAATAAAAGCGACAGCTATTAGTTTTTTTCACTGGTTGGTGCAAATAAACAATAAATAATTGGTTTAAGCTTCACTGAGTAATATATAAGGAATATATTATTACTACAGAAGAATTCTTATTTGAAAACCTCTGTATCAAAACACTGTAGAGATCATACAGTTATCTGTACAGAAATCACAATATGGCAATATGAGGTTTTCTTTGAATAAAAAAAATTAACCTGAAATTAAACTCATCCATACTAACACAGCCTCTTAATTTTGCACTAATGTGTCATTTTCCAAATAATGTTAAAAGGCACAATATAAGGTCTTAAGCCAATACAGAGGAAGATCTAAAGTATTTAATTAAAAATTATTGAATATATAGTGATATCCATTCCCAAACAAATACATTGAAAACTAGTATCATCATTCTACTTTAACAATACCATCAAACAACAGAGTACTTGGTACATTGTGGGACATTGTGAGTTGATATGAATTAGAAATTTATGTTGAAATTGGAAAAATTAATCAGTAGAGTAGCATCTCTGGAGCTTTGCCACATACATAATACATAAACCTCACCACTCATGCAATTAATTATAATGTTACTAACATTGCCTTTAATAATGATAATCATAATGAAAACTATATTTGTTGAGTGCTTATCACATTTCAGACATTGGGATACAGTGCTTTTAGTGCATGATCTCATTTTTTATTTTCATTTTTACAGAGGACAAATTCAAAAGTCACAAAGGTTATATAACTTGCTAAGAATATATAGCATTAGGTGGTGAATCTGGGCTTACATCCTCGGCCTGTCTGCCTTCTAACCCTTACTGCAAGTGATTCTGTGCTTGTATGTCACATGCCATATATCATTAATATATGTTTGTTCAAAACAACCCCACAATTTTTAAAAAATATTTTATTTATTTATTTTTAGAGAGAGGAAGAGAGGGAGAAAGAGAGGGAGAGAAACATCATTGTGTGGTTACTTCTCACACACCCCCAAATGGGGACCCAGACTGTAACTCAGGCATGTGCCCTGACCAGGAATTGAACTGGTGACCTTCTGTTTCTGAGGCGAGCACTCAATCCACTGAACCACATAGCCAGGGTAAACCACAGTTTTTTAAAAGACACTCAACAGAACTCAAGTACTCCCTGCAGTGAGTATAAGCAATAACTCTATGCAGGTTATACTACATGGCATTAGCCTGTAGTTCTCAAATCAGATCATGCATGAGAATCATTGGGAGGGCTTACGGAACAGTTTGCTAGACTCAGCCCCCAGACTTCTGATTCAGGTGGTGGAATGGAGCCCAAGAGTTTATATCTGTAACAAGTTCTGGGGTGATGCTGATGCCCCTGGTCTGAAGACAACAGTTTGGGAACCACTGGTGTGGGGAGAGGTTACTATCTTCAGGGTCAGAGTCACCAGTGATCAAATCACAGCTGTTGAACTAAATGACCTTAAGAAAATCACTTGGTTTCATCATCTGAAAAATGGTGATAATATTACCAACCTCCCAAGTCATAAGTTAAATAAAAGAATGCCTATATAACATCTGGCCCTTATAAAAATCATAAAACATTAATCATCTTTGGATTTATCTTCTAATTTTTTGACTGCCCCTGTTATTGGGTGGTATAAATTTTAAATGGAGAAATGAGGAACAGTATAGAATAGAACATTATAGAATATTTATAAAATGCCTTCAAGATTAGAGTAATCTCTATAAGTTGAAAAGGTAAGGATGTAGCCTGTAACATAAAATACAAAGCAAAATACTATCATAGTGATTCTCAGTTGGGAGCAGGGGGACATTCCTCCCCACCTGACCGGCTTTAAGAAATACTGCCTGTTAAGGCTTCCAAGAAGATGTTACTTATTCCTCTCTTTCCTTAATTAGCTGGTATTTGTGGCACAGGTCTGCCATAGGTCATTTTATCTCACAGTGTACAGAGCTCCAGTTAAGCTCCTCTCCTTTGTGTCTGCTCTCTGACCATTCATGTTTTCTTTTCGCGCTGAGAACATAAACATGGAGGAGACACAAAGGGCTCTTTCCATCATGGTCCAGAAACGTCATGTGTTCTTCTCCTAAAACATAGATCCTAACTTATTGTCCATATTTCCAAGTTATTGTGGTCCCATTCCCTCTGTTCTTTACACTGATTTTTGTCTTCTTCTTACTGCATATCGGCTTACTACAGATCAATAGTATAAATAATAGCTTAAAGTTACACCAGCCAGACCTGGCACTGTGGAGCTCGGTTACCAACACAGGCATTTTCCAGACAAGTGAACACAGCGGGGAGTCTGCATGGCATAATGGAAAGGACAGGTCTGTCCAAACCTCCAGTGAGCAGGGTGAGGAATTAGGTTTGCTCCAAGTTTGTCATTCGACAGTTGTGGCTTTAGACAACTCAATTAACTTCTCTGAATCTCAACCTTGTTTCTAGAGCAAGGACATTGCTGCAAATATTCTGTGCTTACATTAGCTCTAATGGTCCCAAAATTTTACACGCACTGTGCCTGAACATAAATCATAAAAGTTCCTCACATTTTGTCCACTTTGGATTCTCTTTTCATTAGACGGTTAAAGGGGTTATGCTTATTTATTCAGGTATTCAGTGAGTATGTATGGAGTAGCTGTGATGTGTCCGGCCCTGTGCTGGACACTAGGAAGGCAGTATCCCTTCTTCATTTAGTTCCAGCCCCTCTAGCTTCCTTGGCATTGAGGATATGTGGTTCATGTCCTGACATACTCTAAAGATGAATGGTGGGGCCATGGAGGAATGTAGGAGGGAAACAGGTGTTCAAAGTTTACTAGAATAATCCAGTTGAGCTCAAACTTTTATGCATATGAATTGCTGAAATAACATTTTCAAGTCTAATTCTAAAACTCTCCATAAATAATTGCAAGGATTTAACTTTCAGCATAATGAAAATAGACAGTTTTTTCAATAAAATTCTTTCAAAATCTCTAAGTATATTTAATGCTACCAAAACAACATAGCTATTTTATATCCACTATTAGTCATGTAAAATAGTCAGAACTTTTACAGTTTCCTTTTCTCTTTTCCTAAATTGTATTCTGATATATTTAGCTTAAAAATATATTTTGGATCACTATAATAAAAAATACACACAACATATTACAGACACACAAACATTTTTCATGTCATAATAAAATCCTGTTAAATTCTTTTCTAAATTGGGTTTTTACTACAATTGTTATTTGTATATAATTCATAAATATAAATACATTGCAAAACTTGAAGATCTTCCCACTAATTTCTTTCTTCCCACTAAGAATCTTGTGTTGTTTTGAAAAAACTACATTGCAAACTTTGATGAATAATTTCCAAGTATCAAAATTATTAAATACAAAAATAAAAATTGAGATTGGCCTTTTTCCAATTAGCTTATATATTCACAGATAAATGTTACTCACTGCTGGAATAAGAGAAGTTTCACCCTCAATTCTATTTATATTTTTATGTTAAAGTATTAAGAAACTTTATACGCAAAAATATTCAATGGGGATGGAAAGCATTTTGTTGTAGCAATGTAACACAATTCATCAAAATCACACAGTGATCTATCACGAAATTTTTATAATCATTACCTGACAACTTAATTAGTTTCTTCTTCAAATTTTATGACTGCAATGAGATTTTAAAACTAGAAAGCTCATTTTCTAGATATCGACACCAGTATTTAGAATTTTCTCTTTACTTAGTACTGCAATACAAGATACAAGATAAGTGAATGAGAAATATGCCTTCTCTGGGCAAGTGAGAGAAGGGTTTTTATGAAAAGAGAATTATCTATATAAAAGTTTAGAGTGTGGGGCTTGATTGCCATGTTACTACCCATGTCTTTAGGTGCTTCTTGAAAAGTCTTCCCTTACACCTTAAGGAGCAAACCTTGTTGGAAGACCACTGCACTAGGAATGGAAAAAGTGACAGGCAGAGGAGATTGCCTAGGGAGGGAATATAACATAAGGAGAGGATTCAAGGCTAGTGACTGAGGAATCAACATTGAGGAGCTGTGTATAGTCTCGACATGAGCTGTGCCCTTGAACTGAACAGTTCCAGTACATTCCAAAAGTTGTTTATTCTTCTACCAATTATCATATATTTTCTCATTTACTATTACTCCTTTCCACTATAAATCCAAATAATTTTATCTATGTATTTAAAGATATAGATACATTTATAAATATGAGTGTGTAAAAATGATATATAATCTAAGAATTTATATCTGAAATTTGTTTTTATAGGAAAACTCCAAGAAACTTATACAATTGCTAATTTTACTTTAACCCATTCTCCATGAAAGAACACAACCACTTGCACTCTATTTTTTCATTATAAAACAGGCAGTTTATATTTTAGTTTCAAAATAGTTCTCCTGTTCAAATATTTTACTCAAAGTATTATTTTACTAGGTTCATCAATATTGTCTTTACAAGTCATGTATCTCTTCACCTCCTACCAACACCTAGCATAGAAACTGCTGTTTTTTTTTCTTTCAGAATATTAGAAATTATTTAATTATTAATTTTCTAAGAGTTCAGGAAGGATATATAAAGACTATTTATATTCTCAGTAGATTATGTTAAGTAGTTTAAAACTGATTAACCTGTACTTTCAGTAGTTCACATTTTTACTTGCATGTGAGGTAACACAGCATCCCACGCTGTAATCTGTTTGTCTAGTTCTTCATTTCACACTGTGCACAGTCGGGACATTGTTGATAGAGAACTTCATATGCCCTGTGTGTGAATTCCATTGTAAATGCTCTTAGCTCAGACCATTGAGTTGAGAGGAAAAAGTACAGCGAATTACCTATTTGAGGGCACATATTTCTGTTTATTTATAAGATATGCTTATGTCACATCATAAGGATAATTATCTTTCTTCCATCACCTTTCTGTCCTGTGAATTTCATAGTTTAGCAGTTACAGCTGGCTGCCTTGTATGAGTTGTTACCTGTGTAGCCCCAGCCCAGAGACTTCAAAAATGACAATCTTTAAAACAAAGTAGCAAAGGGACTTCTGGGATGAGTCACAATTAACATCAAAGATGTCATCATTATTGGCATTTTGTTATCAATTTATCCCTCTAGTTCTTTAAAGCTAAAAAATAAAATCCTTTAAAGTGCTACATTTCTCATTGTGACGGACAAAGTGTCACAGGGCCAGGTTCCCTGTCCACCTTTGGGTAATAGGATATGTGATTAATAGTCAATTTGGTTTTTAACTTCTAGCTCAGTTTCTAAAACAAAGTATTGTTGCTCATTTTTCCCCCATAGTAGTAAGTCTACTTGATTTCGTTAAGTAGTATTCATTAAGATTCTTAGAGTACTTGATTCAGGCACCAAGTATGTCTTGAGTCTCTGCCACATCCCTGATACACTAAAATGCACCAGGTGGTGACACAGTTGTGAGCAAAGGGAAATCATAGTTTCTGCCTTCCTGAAGTTCACAATTCAATGGTAGACCGAGGCTAATCAGACACTGTGCTGTAAGATGTTAGATTTATTGAGACCCAGAAGGGAGATTTATATGAAAAGGACAATTTGAGATTGACATTCTTGCAGAGTGACAGCTGATCTGTCACATGACAGCTGTTCATGAGGCAAAGAGGGAAGGGAGATATTAAATGGAAAGAGCAGGGTAAAAGTGACCCTCCTCCACATCATTTCTCAGTATTAAAATCTTGCCACTGTCAAAAAGTTCAGCTGATTGGGAAGAATCTGTACTGACCCAAGAACTGGAAGTTTTGTAATTTTTTTATTAGTTAATCAGTTTTTTTTCCTTTTCTGAGAAGAGAAAAAAAAAATCCCACTTACCTGGTTGTGATACCTTGTCAAAATTTTAGGGGATATCTCTTCTGAGATTGGAGTATGGTGCCAAGCAGAAAAGCTATGTAAAAGTAAGATAATATATGAAATGTAGTAAATGTGCTTGCTATTTGAATTAATTCTATTGTGAATTCTTTGACAAACTGGAAATCTTTTTCATAACCAGTAATGACTACCTGACAATATTTTTATTAGTCGAGTTCATATATTAAGATTACTTGTGGGGATGTAAAGTAGATCCTAGGGAATATAGTGAATAATATTGTAATAACTATGTATGGTGCAATGTGAGTACTAGAATTATCAGGGGGATCTCTTTGTGATTTATATAGTTGTCTAACCACTATGCTGTACACCTGAAACAAGTATAGAATACAAAATAAATAAAAGATTATTTAAGTAATGTCGACACCTGCATACGGAAGAGGACTTTATTATCTCTCTTCTCCCTAAGCTTCTCTGGAATCACATAGAAAGTACCAGTTTTCCTCGCCATTTGGAGAATTCAATGCATGCTGTTCAGTTCAGTACATTATGAGATAAATATTTGACTGAATGTCTTACTTGAGAGACTAACTAATCTGGACATATTTTTAATTTACTTCTGGTGTAGCAGGGATAGTAAATTGCTTCAAAAGCTAATATAACTCCAGTAAGTGCATATTTCTATTTATTTTTTGTAGTCACATTTAGTTTGTAATGTAAATGCATTAATGCTTTTATATTCTAATTTAAAATGCAGAAATAATTATTATATACTTGTTTTTCTTTTCCCAACACATTTGGCTTTTTTCCTGACATTTTACTTTTTAAAAAATTATATTTCCAGTCATGCAAAAAGGCAAATAGTCAAGAGTATTTTCTCAAGGTGTTATAATGTTTATAGAAGTTTGCTTTTGAAGGTGACTTGATTCAATTTAATTTTTTTCCCTTTTCAGTATAATTGGCTTTTCTCCCTTTTCTGCCAATAATAATTTTTCTACCATGCTAGTATTGTTTGCCTAATATTATACTGATTTGAAGCATAACACTATTGAACATTTGTGTCATCTATCAAGACATGTCTATTGATTATAGAATAGATGTCTTGTATGCTTGTTTGTCCCAGTAGAAGTGCTAAGTGAATATAGGTTTACCCGGGTAACCAGGGAGTGATGCAGATTAAACTTACAATAGTAATCACAATTAGTCACTACGTCAGAGGTGAAGCACCAACAAAAATATTGCCATTTTCAAAACATTTTTACTTGCAGATAGTAGATTATACTGATAAATTCAGATTAATGGGGTATAAGGTTTATTTTAACTATGATCAACCACTATAAAGAGGAAATTACCTCCATATTTTTCCAAAATAATGTAAGCATTTCTATTAGCATTGAGATTCATTCAGCAACATTAACATTTCCTTTTTGTTTATTTTTCTTTCTTTTTTAAAAGATTTTATTTATTTATTTCTAGGGGGGGGGAGGGGAAAGAGAGGGAGAGAAACATCAATGTGTGGTTTCCTCTTATGCAATCCCTCCTGGAGACCTGGCCTGCAACCCAAGAATGTGCCCTGACTAGGAATTGAACTGGCAACCCTTTGGTTTGCATGCCCACCCTCAATCCACTGAGCCACACCAGCCAGCAGTATTTATTTTTCCACCTATGATTAATACTTAGGACTGATTGTTTACATATAATTTCTATCTCAAAAGGAAAGTGAAAATATTTTGTCTTCTTTCTAATGCTCGTGTGATAACGTTTACTTAACATTGTGAAAATGCTGATGAAAAATGTCCCATAAGCACCAAATATTGTTTGTGATATGTACAGGGGAGGGAAAAAGTAGGTTTATAGTTGTTCATGTGGAAAATGATACAGGAATTAATAAATAATATAAGAACAAGCTGTGTTCAATAGTCATATCTGTAAACCTACTTTTGCCCACCATGTGTGCATGTGTCTTAAAGTAACTAAAAGTGCGAAAGAATTGAAGACTTGTAATTTATTGGCCCAAACAGTATTTGTGTTTCTCAGTTCTATCATCTCTCAGTGAAAAAAATATGCCTTTTAAAGATTATTTTGTAACTTTTCATCCACTCTTGCCTTTCCCCTTTGGACCAAAACCCAGATTAGTCTATTTTTCAAAATTTCTTTTTCCCTTATATAACAAGACTAGATTCTTAAAACTTCATTAATTATCAAATTAAATTATCATATTAAATTTTATCTACCATTTTCCCTTGACAAATATGTATTAGTTTCCCTGCTTTTTTATGTGGGACAGGGATGCGGTGGTCAAAGTATGTTTCAGTGAAGACCCAGAAACATCTAGGATTTGATATGAGTAAGAACACTTCTCTATTTTTACAAAGCACAGCTTTTTTCTTGTGTAGTGAACCTATCAGTTAAAGCTATGGAACCCTGAAGACCTGCAGGTTGATTAATGCACAGACACAAGCACGCACACAAACACAAACACACACCTGAAGGGTAAAACTTACTTTGGACAAAATAAAATCTATTTTTAGTTGGAAACCTTTCAAGTAAAAATTACATTACTTAATACCTACTCATGAAAGCAAAGTAGTTATACCTGAAATAATTAAACAAATTGTTATAGTTAATTCTTCCCAGGCTGGAGAACCAGCCTTGTTCATCTCATGAATCTTTTTTTAAAAATTATTGAATTTATTAGTGTAACATTGGTTAATTAAATTATATAGGTTTCAGGTGTATAATTCTATAATATACCATCTGCATATTGTATTGTGTGTTCATCACCCAAAGTCAAATTTCCTTCCATCACCATTTATTCACCTTTTACCTTCTTCTACTTCTCCCCATTGCCCTTTCCTTCTGGCAATCATTATATTTTTGTCTGTGCCTATCAGCTTTTATTTTTGCTTAATCCTTTCACCTTTTTCATCCAGCACCCCCACACCCTTCCCTTCTAACAGCCATCAATCTGTTTTCTGTATCTGTGAGTCTGTATATTTTATTTTATTAATTAGATTCCACATGTAAGTAAGTTCATATGGTATTTGTTTTTCTCTGACTGGCTTATTTCACTTAGCATAATACTCTCTAGATCCATCCGTGCTGTCGCAAAAGTTAAGACTTCCTTGGTTTTTACTGCTAAGTAGTATTCCATTGTGTAAATGGAGCAGAGCTTTTTTATCCACTCATCTACTGATGGACACTTGGGCTGCTTCTAATTCTTGGCCATTGTCAATAATGCTTCAATGGTTGTAGGGGGCCCTATATTCTTTTAAACCATTGTTTTAGTTTTCTTCAGCTATATTCCCAGAAGTGGATTCACTGGGTCATAAGTCAGTTTCATTTTTAATTTTTTGATGAAACTCCATGCTGTTTTCCACATTGTCTGCACCAGTCTGCATTCCCACTAGCAGTGCAAAAGGGTTCCCCTTTTCAACATCCTCTCTAGCACTTATTGCTTGTTGATAACATCTCTGACAGGTGTGAGGTGATATCTCATTGTGGTATTAATTTTCATTTTTCTGATGATTAGTGAAATTGAGCACCTTTCCATATGTCTATTGGCCATCTGTATGTCCTCTTTAGAGAAGTGTTTACTCAGGTCCTTTACCCATTTTTGATTGTATTGTTTGTTTTTTTGGTATTGAGTTGTATGAGTTCTTTGTGTATTTTGGATATTAACTCCTTATCAGTGTGTCATTACTTGAATATTGTCTCTCATTTAGTGGATTATCTTTTTCATTTTGTTGATGGTTTCCTTTGCTCTGCAAAAACTTTTTAGTTTGATATAGTCCCACTTGTTTATTTTTTCTTTTGCTTCTTTTACCTGAGGAGACATATAAGAACAAATATTGCTACAAAGAATGTCCAAGATTTTAATGTCTGTATTTTCTTTAAAGATTTTTATGGTTTTGAGTCTTATATTTAAGTCTTTGATCTATTTCAAGTTTATTCCTGTGTGGAGTAAGAAGGTGGTCCATTTTTTTTTTGCATGTATCTATCCAATTTTCCCAACTCCATTTACTGAGTAGACTCTCTCTACCCCATTGTATGTTCTTGCATCTTTTGTCAAATATTAATTGACCATAAAGGCATGGGTTTATTTCTGAGATCTCCATATGTCTGTTTTTATACCAGAACCATGATATTTTAATTACTATGACCTTATAGTATAGTTGGTATAGTTAGTGTGATTCTTCCACCTTTGTTCTACTTTCTCAAGATTGCTGTGGCTATTCTGGGTCTTTTGTGGTTCCATATACTTTTTTTTTTCAATATTTGTTCTTGTTCTGTGAAATATGCCATTGATATCTTGATAGAAATTTATTGAATTTATAGTTTCTTTGGGTAGTACAGACATTTTAATCATTTTAATTCTTTCTACCCATGAACACAGTATATGCTTCCACTTATTCATATCTTCTTTTTTTTTCAGTGTCTTCTGTTTTCTGAATAAAGGTCTTTAATATCCTTGATTAAATTTATTCCAAGGAATATATTTTAAACATTTTATTTATTTGTTTTTAGAGAGGGGAAGGGAGGGAGAAAGAGAGGGAGAGAAATATCAATGTGTTGTTTCATCTCAAGCATCTCCTACTGGGGACCTGGCTCAAAACTCAGACATGTGCCCTGACCGGGAATCGAACTGGCAACCTTTTGGTTTGCAGGTCAGTGCTCAATTTACTGAGCCATACCAGTCAGGACTCTATTGTTATCTTTTTAGACTCTATTTTGTTTATTTCTACTCCAATCTTTATTAATTTTTTATTCTACTCACTTTGGGTTTTGTTTGTTGTTCCTTTGCTAGTTCATTTAAATGTAAAGTTAGATGATTTATTTGAGATTTTTCTTGTTTCTTACAGCAGGAACCTCAATAGCACATAAAAAATGAAAGTAAACCACATTTGCACAGGCCCTCACATCATACATGTAATATTTTGATAGATAGAATGAATCTATATAATTTCAAACCTTTGTATAGGAAACACAAAGGACAATGACTGTAGCTATAAATTATACTGGGCAACAGGAGTTATTTTGTCCAGAAGGAACCCAGTGGCATCCAGTGGACTTTTTGTGAACATTCCTGCCTGGGTTATGATTTGAATGAGAGCAGTGCTTATGGATTTGCTATCATAACTGATGTGTTATTCCCACTATTCTCTTTCATCTTTTTTCCTTTCTTTTTTAACTTTAATTTTATTGTTGACACTGTTACGGATGTCTTTATTTCCCCGTGCTTTGCCAATGCAGCCCTTGCTCCCTTTTTCCTCTGCTCACTGTATACTGTGGGTGATGCATACATGTTCTTTGACTAATCTCTCCACCTTCTTTCATCCAGGTGAAAGACACCTCTGACAGCTCTCAGTCTGTTCTATGTATCTATGCCTCCAGTGCTGTTTATCATCTTAATAGTCAACTTAAACTACTGATTTCTAATTATTGTGATTCAGACACACTTACACATATTAGACTTCATATTACAAAAAGTACTTAGATTTACAGTGCTCTGATCATAGTTGAGTGAAGAAGATTAATATTCATGCATCAGGATAGAGCAGTTAAGTCATGGTAATAAACACATGATGGTCAGGAAACAATTTATTTCCTTTTTAACACAGGCACTTATAATAAGGCAATTTATCAGCTATTTCACAATTTCTAGTATGATTGTATACCTCTTTGATTTTGAATTATGTTATGCTCTTAGAGATATTTATACTAGCACCCTGCCGCTCACTGTTTTAGAGTGAGTCATCACAGATATCTTAATTTTTTACTTTTGTTATAAAGTCATTTGATTTTGTGAAATTCTTTTGGGGTGTAATTGACTTTGGATATCATGAGGGTTCCTGCTGTGAAATTTTAAATAACAATGTTCTAGGCTTTTCAGTAGAATGTGTTTAAAGTCTGAGCCAGCATACTTTTTAAGTAGTCACAAATTCTCCTCTAATTGTTTGCTTTTTTCTCCCCTTTACCTTTTTGTAAATATTTGTCATTCCTGTTATTATCTTTATCACTCTGGATTTTTTGTCTTCTCTGTGCATTTATCACTTGTGTTCTTTCTTTGCTTCTACCTTTTCTTTAATGTCTCCTTTTCATTCCTCTTCTTTTTGATGATGTGTGGATTACTTGGTTTCCTATCTTTTCGTGCTGTAGCAATTATATTTATAAAGTGGCCTGATAACCCAGATTCTTCGCCTTTACCATCCCTCTCCCTTCCCGCCCAATGAAAATAATAGCTACTTTCTACATGGGACTTACAAGTTCAGAATATAATTTCATATAATTTCAGCTTATCTAAAGTGAATTCCCATTTAAAATATATGTATTTTAATTATAAAAGCCAATCTGAAGTAGTACAGTTTTAAAATATAATCTTTTAATTTGGAGTGATATTAATAGTTAAAATCAGTCCCCTCTTCCCAGCAGTCTTTCTTCCTTTCATATAGAAAGAACAGCATATGCCTCTTTGCAAATGTGCAAAATGAAAATATAAAGAGGTATTGAACATCATTTCAGAACAGTAGCTTTAAATATAGTTGGTCTATTCTCCACCAAGTTGCCCCAACCCTATATTTTGAACAGGAAAGTGCTGTGTAGACCAGTTTTGAGCTGCTTTTTCCATTAATCAGAGGTTTCAGTATTCCTTTATGTCATGCCTAAGTTTTAGTGGGAATGAGCAACCACTGTCAGCCTCTGGTGAGAGGACTCCCTAGAAATGCAGTAGCCCGGCCTGCTGCATGTCAGTGCCTGGCTCCCAGCATCGCTCTCTAGTGCTCTTTCCCCTGGCCACTGACTGCACATTTCACACGGGATTCTGTTCTTCCTTTGCTAGGGGCCTTGTGGAGATATCACGGAATAATATTTCTTCTGGTTGCCAGGGTTTTTATATTGATTCAGTGGCATATCTGATTGAAAAGTACACTAGCAAAATTAGGAGGAATTATGGACGAGCATTTAATTGTAATGCCTTGAACTTGAGGTGTATTGTCAGTCATGATTTTTATAATTACTCATTCACTTTTAGTGAGGTTGTCTAAAACTTTATTTGTGCTTATCTTTTAGTCCAGTACTCATTTGGGAAATATAGGAATATTTGTTGTCATTCCTTCCTAACATTAATAGTAATAAAAATGAGGAGGGGGGATGACATTACTGTATATTGAAACAATTTTCTATGTCCCTTGCACTTGGCTACGCACAGCATTTTGGTAAAGCCCATACAGAGCCTTTGATGTGAAGCATGCACTGTGCCAAGCACTGGATAAACCTGATCTCATTTCATCATTATAATAACTTGTAAGAAATTATTATCCCCATTTTCCAGATAAAAAAACTGATGCCCAAGTGCAAAAAGTCACAGGTTCCTTCTAAATAACTGTTTTATTCAAGGTGGCTTTCTTAGCAGAGGCCAAAGGAGAAAGAAATGGGCATAGAATGAGAGATGGGGGTAGAGGGTGTTGTAATAGAGTCAACCTTTGTAAATGCAGGTTATTTTTTAGTCTGGTATTTTAACGTCATGGATTGTCTGCCCTGGAAGAAGAAAGAACATTAGTATGTGTTAGTCAGAACAAGATCTACAGTGTTAGCAAGGAAGCCTCAACCAAAGCAGTCTTTTAATTTCTACTTAGATTAGGAAAACAATCTTTTAAATGAATTAACTGCAAATTAATTAAAATTAATTAAATGGTAGGCCACACTCTATATCAATAGCATGTATAGTGCCCCTGAAAAAAAGAGGTACTCTTAGAGAGGCTAGTGATTTGAGAAATGTTTCTCATTGTCTTTGAAAATAATTAAAACCACATTTCAATGTTAATATAATTGCTAATGAAAAAAAATCTTGTATTAACACTGCAGAGAGGGAACTTAGAACATATATACTTTAGCCTTGTCCAATTAAAATGAAAAATGAAGTCCAAAGCAATGACCTTGACTACAGGCAGTTACTGGCCAAAATATATATTTTAAAATAGTGTGATTTTTCTTTGACAAATAGTAGTATTCTTTGGGAGATGTTTTAAGTGTATTATTAGAATTATTTCTACATCTTATTAAGTAGCATTTTTCTATATTAGAATGTATTTTATTTTAATAATAACAGAGTCTTATTTTATAAATGGAATTATACATTGATTTATCTTATTGCTAAAGTAATTATAAAAGTTATCCAATTATTAAACTTGAAATATATGGGTTTACAAAAAACAAGATAGTTATCTACAATCCCCAAACTCAGAAGCAAAGGCTGTTAATATTCTCTTATTTATCCTCTGTCTCTCTTCCTAACATATACATTGTTTTTTAAAAGCATAACACAATTGTATTATATATTATATACATATTATACTGTCTTTAATAATATAATTAAGTTAAATAATATATTTACCATATTATTGAATATTAATCTATGCTATCATTTTAATTGCTATTTTTATCTTAAAACAGTCTGTTATTATTTTAGATGAATCCTGATTTTTAACGTTAAAAAACAATGCAGTAACAAAAATTCTCATAGCAAAATCTTTGGAAATTTTTTCTTATTGTTTAATTTATCAATCTACTTCACAACTTTCCATTTAATAATTGAAGTACCAGTTTATTATGATTTAAAATATTAGTTCCATTTCAACATCATTTTTTAACTCAGTAAAAAATTTTCCTAAAAGATACCTGCTTTTATTTTTCTACCTGCTTTTTTTTTGTTACTTTTACCCCAAACATTTAGCTTTTAGGCATTTGCTTTTGTCAAGGTAAAACAGGTTAAACTTGTCAGCAAAATACAAAAATAAATTATTTTACAATGATATACTGAACTTTTTTGCTTTAAAACTTGTTTGTACAAATGAACTTTGTCATGACCTTATTTAAATAGAGAATAAAATATAAAGTATAGTAGAAGTTACATTTAGTAGCTAATAATTTCTGCAATGTTAGTACACTAGAAAAAAAATAAAGGCACTTCCTTTAGGCTAATCACCACCCCATCTGTCTCTTCTAAAGGCAGCTAGAAAAGACTACCTCTCTGTGTGTGTGTGTGTACGATGTATACTATACCTAGAGAAAAACAAGCATATCTTTCCTTCCTGGATGATAAAATTCCATTAAAAGATTTGCTTCTTTCTGAAGCAGCAGTTAAATAGGAATGACCATGGGGATATTCACATTTTCATAAACAATTTACATGTTCATGAGAAGGAGCTACTCTCCCAGTAATCCTGATACCAAGAATCTCACAGGACTCATTTGTACTGATCATAACTATGGGTTCTGTGGGCTTATCAGCTCATGCTTTACAAACAAATGAGCTTTTTCATTTGTTCCTAATGACTTTGGTTTATACAGTGAGATCTTAAACTGTCCCCAGAGCAATTATTTTGCTAAAATGTTATTAAACATCTTTACAAAGTTAGCAACAAAGAGAGGTTTCACTAACAATGGAAACCATTGAAACCCAAGGGTTCTTGGTAAATGCAGGACTCACAAATTTTATTTTATTCTCAGTGATAAGTACAAATAATCTTTGACCTGTGCATTGATTTCTTATATGATGGGTGGATGAGGAAAATGAGGGGTTGATGAGGCAGGAAGAGGTGCTAAGAAAACTAAAGAAGCATTCTTCTCCCACTAGACTAACCATCTCTGTCCTTGCTTTTCTAAGGAGCTTTATTAGCCTTAAGCAATGCAAACCTCCTAGCATCTGCTAATAGAGCCATTTCCTTCCTGAAATTTTGGGGATTTGTAATGGAAACTCAAGTCTGTTTTTCAATGGACAATCAACAGACTTTAGATTATATATTTAAACATATGTGTGTCCCATTTTCATAGTAATCAAATTTGATGCACCTGGTGTGCATAGAGGGACAGCTGCTGATAAGCCTGCAGCTTGACCTGCAGTATCTTGCAGATCACATCCAATGATGCAGTCTTTCTCTGGGTTTATGGCTGCAGCTTCAGGTATAGAATCTGCCCCTATTCTGGGCAGCTTTGCTTTCAAAGGCCTCCTTTGTCCAGGACAACTTTTGTGAGATTCTTTCAGAGTCCTCTGTCCGCCATTTCATTCAACACTTTATTGCTGGGTTCCCTTTCAGAATTCCTTTTCCTTGCTCTGTGTATGTTCTTAAATACACAGCTAGCTGATATCCTTTCAGTCTGCCAGAGGTGGCATTTTAACAAGCATCACTTCCATGAACCAGAATAGCTACTTTTTTTTTCCAATTTTAAGCATATTAATATATTTCTCTGCATATTTTTCAGCTATTACATTTTATTTATTTATTTTATTGTTCAATTACAGTTGTCCCCATTTTCCCCCCAACACTCTCCCCTGCCCTACCCACCACCCCCACCTCCCACAGTCAATTCTTCCCCTAGTCGTCCTTGCCCTGGGTCCTTAATGTGTTCCATGACTTGACTCTCCTTCTTCTTTCCCCCTTTATCCCCCTCCCCCTTTCCTCTGGCTATTGTCAGCAGAGTAGATAGTCTTACTGACATTGAATATGTCTCCAAGATGACTGATTAAGCTGTGTATAAGAAATAATGATTAAAGAAAAAGTCAGAGGTGACATGTGTGGCCTGTTCAGCACTGAGAATTATAGGTTGGATGCATGATGATTGGCAGCCCATTGGGTAGGCCCAGGGGTTGGTGGTAGTGCTCTTGTGAAGGATATACCAATTTCTTATTTCATTTTTTCTTATTTTTACTTTTTATCAGGGAGTGCTTTATTGAACAACAAAAATCAGAATTCATTGACAATTATTTGAATATGACTACTAATAGAAATCAATATACCTTATTTTCATTGTTATTAGCCATCTGTAAGCGGATGTAAATAAAAACAACTTTTTATGTACAGATCATCCTGGTTCCCAACTTACTATATAGTTGTTGACAGTGCAAAACACCTCCCAAAACAGAGTTTCCTTTCCTGCTAAAAGAGGTTTATAATATAGACATCATGGTATTATTATAGAGACTAGGTAAAACAAGATGTATAACTTGAAACACAGTATTGCACAGAACTGTTATTTTCTACCTCTGATGCCCCGTTAGCGAGTGTCCAGGGCTTTGGATCTCCATCCATTTGTTCATTTGCATATGCATCTTGTATGTTTCAGCAACAGCCAATAGCAACTACTGAGTAACAAACATATGGATTGTTGGTAATAACTATAGTATGTGGCATTCAAGTTAGTGCTAAGGAACATAGTTTAATATTCACTTTTTCTTTTTGCCTTTTTATGTTTCTGTATGCCTTTTCTCCTTGAAACCATTTCTGCTTGAGACTAGTTTCGTAGGCAGTAACCAACCTTATTCAATAGGTTTTGTTCCTGTATTCTCTCTGGCTCTCTCTGGTATATTACTAGCTTAATGAACTTCTACTAGAAAGTAAACTGTTACTATTAGGTCTAATATTAAGAAAATATGCAGAAAAATATTAAGAAAAATGGTTGGTAAGTGATGATTACAGTACAACTTTTAGTATTATTTTTTGCAAATATTTATACTGATCTCTTGGCCAAAGTCATGACAATAATACAGTGTAATGCTCTGTAGTTTGTAATTTTTGGAAGAAAAGACTCAGCCTCTTTTCTAGCTATTGATTTAGAGAAAGACTAGATGTTTTAGCTTTCTGATTGCACTTAGTAAACACGGAGGCCTTTTTTGTGATTTTATGTTGTATTACCAGGACTGACAAAGTCTTCAAAATGTGGTGGCAGTGTTTTTATCCTAAGCACTTTCAGGACTGCTGTGCGGCAAACAGGTGGTAGGCAGAGCAGGAAGAATAAGGTTTCACCAACCATTGGGAAGACAATTGTTGCTACTTTCTTTAAGGGGGTGCAGAGCTAATAGGTAAAAGAAGGAAAAATGTGAAGTTCTTTGCTCGTTTCTTCTTATATCTCTATTCCTTTTGTTTAGAAAAAAATTAATCAACCAAATAAACAAACAAAAAAAAGGGGCTCGGTCAGCAAAGTTAAAGTAAATTTTCTCCAAATGCTTTAATTACTTGCAGGAAGGGACAGAATAAATACTGTTTTAGCCGTTTCTGGGAGCCATGAATTTTGTATGATACTTCTAACAACTCTGCTGATCTGGTATCTTGATATACATGCCACAGTAATCTGAATGTAGCCCTACTCAGCTGCTGAGCAGAGGACAAAGATCATTCTACTGATAGTCACACAGACACTTTCTCTTTTCACCAAGTACTTCTTTCACCACAGCAGTGTTTTAACCAAGTCCTAAATTTTTAGAAGGGATTGTTTTATCTTGTTTTTCAGAGAAAGTACTTATTATTATTAGTCACATTCAAATGATAAATGAGAATTTTTAATAATAGATTACTGAATACATAAACAGATATGCATTTTAACTTTTTTAAAGTATTGGAGCATTCTTTCAGAGAACTGTATTTTTAAAATGTGATGTATACAAGGTTTGTCCAGAAGGTATCCAGCCAAGTACTATGAAAAATGAGACATCTATTGAAGAAGACACAAGAAACGATGTATATAGGACAATGACACCTTAATCCCTCTCAAACAAGGCACCCTTTGACCTCACATAGTTCTCCCAAACACCATCAGCTGTCTGTTGTATTTTCCTGAATCTCATTGATGGTCTAAAATTTCTCCCCTGTCAAATTTGACTTTAGTTTTGGGAAAAGCCAGCAGTTGCAGGGTGCCAAATCTGGGCTATAGGGGGTGCTGAGTCACCTGGGTGATTTGATGTTTCATCAATAATCTCTGCATGAGACATGATGCATGAGCAGGGTTGCTGTCATGATGAAGCTGCCAATCACCAGTTGCCCATAGCTGTGGCCTTCTGAATCATCCAAATAGTTTCCGTGGAGGAATGTTCAAGTTTAAAGCAAAATCTGATGCAGATTCATTGGTCCACTTGCTCAGTCATTTTGAATGTGATGGCTACACAGTACACAAGCTCACTCAATAGCATCTACTGCCTCCACTGACTAGTACAGTGAAGTTATTATTGTTCACGCATGTGCATTCCAGTCTACTTTCCTTGGCTGCCAGGTTACACTGATGTTCTGTAAACCATTCTTGTTATATTAACAATGGCTGGACATTTCCTGGACAGACCTTGTATATTTAAATTTGAAAGAAGAATATTTAGTAAAATATTGCTATGGCAAAGTACACAGGAGAATTTATAACTTATAAATGACCAAGATTGACTAACTACACTGCCAGTTTCCCACTGTATTTTGGAGTCAAAATTTAGTGTATTTTTTAACCATTTTAAACATAGAAGAAAAGAACTTCTTTATCAAAATTTAAAATTTATATTTTATTTGTTTATTATCCATATTATTTGTTTTATTTGTTTATTATCCAATTAATATTTTAGGTTCCAAAATTTGGAGAGTTATTTGAGAAAAATAATTTTAAAAAGTTATCTAAGAATTTAGGAGAAAAGTGTTTCTGTTTAATCCAAATTAGTCAGTCATTCTCTTTAATCAGTGCTTTGTTGTCATTCTTGGGTCTACCAATTATGAGCAAAATCTGTGGTTGATGAGTCTATTTATGTTGGTGAAAATATAAAACACCTTGTTTTTATTGGTTTCTTAAACTTTTGTGTTCCAATTATTGTTTAAATATAGTTTCAAGAGTAGAAAAAATTCATTCAAAACTACCTTTAAATAAAATATATTAATTATTTTATTTATTTAGTTGCCAATATTTTTGAATATTGTTATTATATAGTATTATTCTTGTTCAGATAAACTCTAATTAATGAAGTCATCTTTTAAAAAACTGACTGCCACAAAGCAGCATCTGTCTTTATTTTCAATACTATGAGCCTTTTAATGAACACAAAACCTCCATGTGTTGCTTCTTTAGAATACCACTGAATGTTAGAGACATCGTGTACTGCACCGGAGTTTCACTGCTAGATGAGGATGTCTGGGAATTCATATGGATGAAATTCCACTCCACCACTGCAGTTTCTGAGAAAAAAATATTATTGGAAGCCTTAACTTGCAGTGATGACAGGAATTTATTAAATAGGTGGGTCCATTAATGTTCCAAATTTACTTGTGTAGTGAAACTATTCTTGCCCTGGCTGGGTAGCTCTGTTGGTTACAGTGTCATCTGGATATGCCAAGGTTGTGGATTCAGTCTGTGGTTAGGACCTGTACAAGAATCAACCAAAGAATGCATAAATAAGTGGAACAACAAATTGATGTTTCTCTTTCTTTCTTTCTCTCTCTCTTTCTCTCTCCTTCTCTCTAAAGTCAATTAATAAAAATGAAAAGAAGGTATTCTCTGTTAACGAAACTGTTTTGAAATTGTCTCTATTTCCTTGAATATATTGCTAGTTACTATAAAATCTATATTCCTAGAACTAAGGAAAGCTGATGTGGTAACATATCTAAAGCTAGTTGACTTGGAAGATGTACTTTGTTTCCAACTAATTTTTAAATATATTTTTTACTTATATATGTAACAAAATGTTTCAACATATAAAAAAGTGTTTAATAAAAGGATTTTAAAAGTAAGTTTGCGTCATCAAACCAGAATTGTGACTTCTTTACTCACAAGATTTTTTTCAGGATTTAATTAATGTATTAATGAACATACTATGAGCTTAATCTTCCTTCTTTGTTATAACCAGAAAGTTATTCTGTTGATTAATTTGTATTAGTCAAGTTTACCCTGGACTGTTCTCTTGAAGAATATGAGAAATTATATCATGTAATTTTTGTAATTTTATAAAAATATTCGTTATTGGACTAAAACTTTCCCCACAATTCTGTCTTTAAAGGCTTCTGAATCTGTCACTGAATTCAGAGGTGGTGCTGGATCAGGATGCAATTGATGTGATAATCCACGTGGCTCGAAATCCACATGGCCGGGACCTTGCCTGGAAATTTTTCAGAGATAAGTGGAAGATATTAAATACCAGGTAGATATAAAAGTTCAATCATTCATGCTTGAGTTGGTAAATTAAAGGTGACATATGGAGGTAAAAGCCCAACTTTCTGTGTTAGAACCAAGGTCCAGATAATAGAGTTAGATTTTTAAAAAGTCAACCAAGATGGATCTTGCCATGCCTATTAAACTCAGAATTATTTTAACAATTCTATAACTATTAATTTATTAAAGATTGATAACTGTAGTAACATGGAAATGTGGAGAGTAAATAGTTTTAGCAGTGTAATTTTCCTTGTCAATCTATCAAACTGTCCAAAGTTGAAGAAATTGTTATCATAAAACCTTTATATCCTGAATGTGTTACAAAACATGATGTATCAGTCAGATATAATTATATTATAACAAGAAAACTTTACTTCTGCAGAGTTGTTTTAGGTTCCCTTCAAATATAAATATCACAAAACACCTGAAATAAAACCATGATATAAAGAAGGATCATTTGAATTATTGTCTAATTCTAGTTTCAATATAATTCATTCCCAAGCTATCTGGTTTCATAGTAAGAATTTTTCAGCCTCAATTTTAGAAAATATTTTCTTACATATTTAAATATATTATAATAAATGTTAATTTATTACTCTGATAATCTCAATGGTACTTTAAAATTAAATTTATTATAAAGCATGTAAATGCTACATGTTCTGAAACTTGAACATCCCCAGACAGGGTGCAGACCTTACTGTTCTGTTCCTTAATAACTGGTGTATAAACTTTACTTTTAAAAATGCACCTTTATTAGTCATCCTGGTATAAAAAATATAATCTGAATGAATTTATCATATTAAAACATGTTTCTATTAACAGATATTTTGTTGTCAGAAAGCAGTGATATTTCCAGAAAGCACATTTATGTTGTATTTTCAGCTCAGAAATTGGAATGACTGGAAGATTAGAACTTGCTTTGCTGTCATGCACATAGCACAGTGAATAGCTTAGTACAAGATGAAATTAATATATGCAAGCATTTTATTATAAAGAATATTAAATATCTATCAGCACACAAAGTCTCTTTAGAGAGTGCTTTTGTAGATCAGAGTTCATTATAATGCATATATAAGTTAGTCCCTACCAAAAAGTGTTTGGTTCCTGATATGCCTATTTTCACAGAGAATTCATGATCTCTAATCCAAAGGTAGAAAGATTAAAGAACATTTTAGCATATCTACAGTTATGGCGGTGTTTATCTAACAAATAGGATTGTCTTCATCTGCTTCTACTCCTCTATCAATATTTGAATATTTGAGTTCATGGGGGTGCTGTCCCAAGTTCCTCTTACTCCCTGCCTTGCAGATTCTCCCTGGTTTTAGTTGCTATCTATTCTCATGTTTTCAGTCACTCTCAAATCTTTGTCTCCAACTCAGTCATTACACCTAAGTGGGTGCTTGTAAAGCTAAATCCATCATTTATCTCTTCCTTTTTCTCAGCAAACAATATGACTGCCCACCAGTTGCTCAGCCCAGATACCTAGAAATCTACATGATTCCCCCTTTCCCTTGCTGTATGTATCAATGTCTTGAGGTCTTGTCAATTTAACAATTCCTAAATGTTTCTTGAGTCAGTCCTCTCTTATCTACTACTACAGCCTTAGTGCAGATTCTGATCTCTTACCACTACTGTTAACAATAGTTTTTCATCTCTCTGCCTCTCCAATTACATCCACACTGCACACACACACACTATATACACTAGCCATTTCCATTTGTTCCAAGAATCACTCTGAGAAACAAGTGTGACATTTCCCAGATGTAAAACCTTCAATGGTTTCATGTTGCACCAAAAATCTAAGCTTCCTACTATGACCTCTGACTAACCCCTCGGCCTCTTGTTCTGCTATCCCCAGCCTTACAATTTATACACTCAATACCAAATGCTTGTAGTTGTCTGCAAACACCATGTTGTTTCACACCTTCTTGAATTTGTTTGTGTTGGTCCTCTGCCTAAAATTACTTTCCTCCTTGATATTCAGAACTACTACTCAATCTAAATGCTAGCATGTCCTCAAGTCCTTTCTCAAGGAGCAAAAGAGACCTCCTCTAACCAAGGTGTATAATTTTGTAATCACCACAATAAATGGGAATTATCTGCTTACAATACAATATAGTATAATACCTGTAATAAAGGGATTGTGCCTTATTCATCTTTACATGCCTATAAGCAAAGTATAAGCAAAACGATCTTGGAAAAAGAATTATTTTTATTCCTGCACAGTAGGCCATTTCTTTAACCACATAGTGATAATGAATATCACTTACATTATTATTGAATGCCTATTTATTTTATTTAGCTAACTTTTTCTCATGGAAAAGTCAATGTTGGTAGTACAACAAATTGTGGCAGTCATCCTGTTCAGTCCTCTCATTTCACAGGTGAAAAAACTGAGGCTTCAAAAGCTAAATTATGTCAAGTTCTACAAGTAAGAGCAGAATTAGAAAAAGTCTTGTGGCTGTGTCCGGATCTTCGCATTGAAAAACTTATTTTTGGTGCACTTTTCTTAGTTCTGAGTATGATAGTGCATATTAGGTATACTTAGCATAAAATAGACAAATCAATAAGGTGAAAACTTTTGCCTTGGGCCATGTGTCAAGTAATTATTCTTGTGTTAGAAGAATTATGCAATTCAAATGAACAACTTGATTATTTTATTTTAATACAGACATGAAAAAATGGTAGTCTTTTTGGAAGCATTTTTGAGGAATTTGGCTCAGTTTCTAAGCGTGGAAAGCGAGAACACCAGTGTCAGTGTCGACGGAGCAGACCGAAGGATCTGTGTGGCGCACTGACAGTGCTCTGGTCTGCCTCGCAGCCCTCTTTTTCCTGGTCAGCTAGGTTAAAGTTGACAGTTTTAAAACATTTCTTCCTCCGGCCTTGGATTCGAAATATAATAGTAATTCTGGTATCTAATTTTACAGGGCTCTTTTTTATAAAAATTTGCTACTGCTCATATTTCTCTTAAAAACTGTGAGCCAAATCAGGTGTCATCTGCTGGTATCTCATAACCACAGCTCTTTGCATCTCCCTGACTCCTTGGAGAAATGACCCTGAATGCTCAGAGATCTTCATGGCATCAAGACACCACTTGTCAAATGGAACCCTTGAGAAGGATTGTAAAAAATCTTTATAGTAATATTTTTATTTTTAATTTTCAATTACAGTTGACATACAATATTATATTAATTTCATATATATATATATATCCCAATGATTAGACATTACATAACATACTATGTGATCATTTCAATAAATTTCGTACCCATCTAACACCATGCATAGTTGTTAGAGTATTATTGACTAGATTCCCTATGCTGTACTTTACATCCCTATGACTGTTCTGTAACTACCAATTTGTTACTTCTTAGTCCCTTCACCTTTCATCCATCCTCCCAGTCCCCTTCCCATCTGGCAACCATCAAAATCTTCTCTGTATCTATGAGTGTTTCTGCTCTGCTTTGTTTATTTATTTTTTTGTTTTTATTCAGTTGTTGATAGATTTTCATTTATTGCCATTTATTATTCATATTTTGATCTTTTTTCTTCATCTTAAAGGAGACCCTTTAACATGTTTTTTTGTAATACTGATTGGGTGGTGATGAACTCCTTTAGCTTTTTCTTGTCTGGGAAGCTCTTCATATGTTCTTTGTTTCTAAGTGATAGCTCTGTCAGGTAAAGTAATCTTGGTTGTAGGTGCTTGCTTTTCATCACTGAATATTTCTTGTCAATCCCTTCTGGCCTGCAAAGTTTCTATTGAAAAATCTGCTGATAGTCTTATTGGAGCTCCCTTATAGGTAACACACTGCTTTTTTCTTGCTGCTTTGAAGAGTCTCTAACATTTTTGCATTTTAATTATGATGTTTTTGGTGTAGGCTTTTGGGGGCTTATTTTGTCTAGGACTCCCTGTGCTTCTTGGACTTGTATGTCTATTTCCTTCACCAGGTTAGGGAAGTTTTGCATCATTATCTTTTCAAATAGGTTTTCAAAGACCAAGAAATAGTAGTATTTTTAAATTATTGCCTGTATTAACATTAACACTTATTTTTGTCTTTTGAGGTATGGGGAGGCATTATTTATGAATTCCAAACTTATCAGTGGAGTTACAGAATTTCTTAATACTGAAGGCGAACTCAAAGAGGTAAATATTTTGAGATTTATAGTGCTTTTATTTTATAAACATATGAAAGTTTAACCATTTTCTTCCAACAGAATCATATTCATTACTTTATCTCACACACACACACACAAACATACTCACCCATACTAAAGACTTTACTCAATTCATGTTTTACAAAGACATTTTTAACATCTTAAACATTAAGTGCCTTCTAGAAGTGTTTTAACGGGGTATTCCAATCCACTCCTGACATCTTTAATTGAATCAGCTGCTTGTCAGCTGATGCCATGAATCCATTTTAGGATCCTCAAAATAACAAAACTATCCTGTTGCAATGACTCAGTATTTGGATACGGAAGATCAAGGCTGAAGGTGAGATACTGAACTTGAGTCTCATTGCTTTCTGCTCAGGCCTCTACAGAGAATGGATAACTGGATCTGATGATAATGCTTCATTCTATTCAGTCTGTTAAATGGAATTAATTCATATATTGAAAGGGAGTATATGTGTACTTGAAATATGTGTACTTTTAATTGATTAAAATGAGTGGTGCTTCCCACATCTATTTCTTTTTTGCTTGGTATTCACCTGCACTATTATTATATAACTGAGATTTGTCACTGAGAATCATGGTTTCCTCAGTTTTCATTGATGGAATGCCTGATACTTTGACCCAGAGCCAATCACATTGAGCAGCCCTCACAAGCATCAACCCTGGCAACACCCTTAATATCTCCTGATATCGCCCAGTTTTGTATGATGATCTCCCACACACTGATTTGGGTTCTTTCATACCATGAACTACGCTAGGTCTCTAATGATAATGATTTGAAATCCAGTTTTTATCCCTGCTACCTGTGTTCCCAGTCCTGAAGGATTTGATTTTGAAAGCCCCAGCATATTTCACTATATTTTTAATAAAGGAAGATAAATGGAAGGTCTTTCTTCATATCCATATGAAGCAGAGAGAAGAAGCAATTAAATTAATGACTACTTCCAATTTTGTCTGTATTCAAATGAAGTACTTTTAAATCCATGATTTTATATTCAATACCCTGGGAGTAAAAGACTCATTTAGTCACAACCTGTACAGCCACTGAGTGAATGCAGAAGTGAACAGTCTTTCCCTTCCTCTTCCTTTCCCTCTCCTCCCTCCTCCTTATTGCTGCCTTCCTATTCTCTCGGCTTCTCGCCTCCCTGCCTCTCCCTTGGCCCCTCTCCCTCTTCTTCTGTCCTCTAACTCCACATGTCTTTCATGTTTTTTCTTTGCTTTGGTAATATCAGGCCACAGAGAAAAAAAACACATCTTTTAAATGGACATTTAACTGGTTTTTATGCATTTTATGATTTTTTTGTATTTCACTTACATATTAACTTTTTACACTTAATTTAATTGTATTTGAAATGTTTCAAGACCTTTATAATGAAAGACGCAATTTCAAAACTGAAACTAAATTGTGACTGTTTGTTCCTTACCTGCAAAGCAGCTGACTTTACAACTGGAGCTCTCCATCACGTGGGTTGTGACTCCTTTCACGTCACAGCTGCATGCTTGACTTTCTAGCTTCTCAACTGTGGCCTGAGGTATCTCCATACTTTCACCATTTAATCATTGGTCTGATTAGGGACCACTATTGCTGGGTGGGATGGGGGTTTAATTTGTATTGTGGGTAACTCCTTTCCAAAAATATAGAGAAGCTGAGTCTCATTCTTCCATGACCAATGAGCCTCATAAACAGAAAACCCAACGTGCTCCCTTTGGATATGGCACATTCTTATTTCAGCCATTTATAGATCAGAAGGGAATCAGCGTCTTTATGAATTCTGAAAACTCATTTAAGGTTTGAATGATCCCCATTACTTTAGGGGCACTAAGTAGAGATACTGATGTTGTTACATGGTCTCATCCCCAAAATTGCATTCTAGACCCTGAAACTGGCAATAACATGGCTCCAGACATTTGAATAATATTTCTCCATGAAGCAATACTTTATTTCCTTAATTTTAAACTAATGGAAGTACAACCACATGGAGCATCAGAGGCTTTTGCCATTTTTCCATACCAATGCCCTTGAAGCAGTACTCTCCAGCACTCATTTTCCTACATCTTGAACTTAATGTAGAACACTGTTGTAGGGGGATATAGAGCCCATTCATCGCAGACACCCCATTTATAGATAATTGTCTATTTTGTGATGTTTAGCGTCTAAGGTACCCTAACACAGGAGTTTCATAGAATGCTAAAATGTTTTTAATAGGGAAATTGACAAGCCTGTCTAGAAGTTTTATTCTGTGAAGAACAGGGGGAAAAACTCTGACATCTTACTGAATGTTACTTTACTAAAATGCCTAAACTTGCAATGTTTTTATAATATAAAAGCCTAAGATAGCATAGATATTTAGGAAACAAAATAGTAAAAACTAATAGCAGCAGAAATCTTGCCAAGGAGCCGCAGAAATAAGCAAACTAAAATGCCAAATGTCCCCCATCTACCCCCACGGCCTCTAAAGTGAGGCAGGAGTCTGGAAGGCATGGTGATTACTCCCTAGGACCAGTGAGAGGGCCGCTCTGACCACCTGTTTGCTAGCAGAGCTGAGGAGAAATAAGGGGCATACAGTCCATTTATGCCAACTACGGAAAGTGAGCCAGATGTCTTCTGATGAATAAGCTACTCCTAAGATTCATATGAGTCACCCCAGGCTCTCTGAGCTCACGAGGGCAGTATTTAGTGTGCTTAAAAAGTGATTTAAGAGACCTACCGGTTACATTTTCTACTGAGTGCTCCCTTGCAGGATAATCTGACCTGCTATCCTGTTGATAGCACATTCGTATTCAAACCTATTGTTTGCCTTTAAGGAGGACTTAGAGATTTATTTCATGTGTTCAGGCTGGCGTGCTTGTCTCATCAAGAAACCTACAACATTCTCCACAGAGTCAAAGTCGCCAAAGGGTCATTAGTACTATTTGGAATGTTCAGGGACTGCCTAGGAAAATATACAATAAAGCAGAACACATTTTATGAGTAGTAGATGTAATTTTTCCTGATTGATATATTATATAAATAATGTACAAATGTACAATATAATATATATATTTTTGTAATAAATGAAAACACTATATTCAAAACATAGATCCACATGTTATTTGTTGCTGTAAGATAGAGACTGAATTGGTTTGAACATAACTATATAAATGCAAATGAATTATGGAATTAATTAGCTAAAGTTTGAAAATGTCATTCAGGTGCTTCCATTAGACTTCCTTTTTACATATGTGTACATGTTATAGGTCTATGTGTGTGGGGTAGTGCCTGAGATAAGGGAGTTATTCAATAATTCCCAGTCTTTTCTTTTCTTCTCCTTTCTTTAGTATGTGTCTATTTGGTCAAATGTCAAATCAGTTTTAAGGATAGTGCTGATAAATCTTAATTATATGTTGAATACCACATGTTTGTTATAAAATAGCATAGTGATTTTGAATTCTTGGAACAGATATAGTTCTGAGATACGATTATCCATTGCTAATGTGGTAGGGCATGGCAGTTTGTAGGGAAGTAGAGGACAAACTTTGAAAAACCCACTGGTATCACGTAATTAAAATAATAGTCATAAACAAACTATGCTACCCATAAACTGACTTTTAGATTAATTTGAAAGGTATAATTTACTCCATTTTAAATGCCCTTCCCCCCATTTCTCCCTGTCCTTGGGCCAGTCCTGATGCACTGCATTTCCCTCCTGGCATATTCTCCATGTAGTACCCACCTGTGATGAATCCCACCCCACACTAATTACACCACATAATGTTTCTGTGTTGCAAGTTGATTTTTCACATTTGTCTATTAGCATCACAATTGCTGGTTGGTTGCCAGTTTCTTAAGACATCCCAAACAGAAGGAAATGCTGCTAGCATTGACTCTTGATATCAAATCCTTGAGCATTCTCAGAATATGTAAACTCTTTAGAAAAAATCCCATATCCATAAAAATTATGACAAAATACTTAAAAATAGGCTGGGATGGGAGTAAAAGGCAGAAAACTATACTTGAACAATTAAAATAAAAAATAAAAATTATAACATTTTAATTTGGTGTTCAAATTCTCTGGTTTAGTGAGACCACGTTCCTCCTCCATTCTTTCTAAATATTGTTACACAGGTGAGGGCAATGCTATTTAGTCATCCCATTTTAGGTCATCAGTTTTTTTACCCCCACTACCCAATAACCTCAGTAATTCCCTTGCCATCAAAGATAGTGTCAAACCCTCAGACCGCTTATTTGAAGATGAAGAATAATTTTCTCTCTACAAACAAAAAGTGAACTTTAATCCTTATATTCAGTTTTAAGGCTATTTTGTCCGTTGGATATACTTTGTAATTAGAACTTGTCTACTATGAAATTCATCCATTGGATATGCTGTGTAATTAGAACTGAGCCTATTATGAAAAATAAATTAAATATGTCTGTTTTAATATTTCCTTTTTTCTTTTTTTTATTGTTGTTCAAGTACACTTGTATGAAATAAGAGCTGATTTTATGGCTTTTTAGCTGGAATGTCCACTCTGTTTTTTCCTTTCAGTTCCCAAATAAATCACACCTAATGGACACAGTCATATTGCATGTCAATACTAAGCTCACCCCACACACTAAGTATACCTTCTATAGTGACTGTGGAACATTGTTTCAAATGGATTCTCATTTACATATGTTGGACATGAGCTCATAAGACATACATATTTACCATTTAAAACTTTTTATTTTCAGCTAAAGAACTTTATGAAGAGCTATGATGGAGTAGCTGCTGCCTCTTTCTCAAGAGCTGTGGAAACTGTCGAAGCCAATGTGCGCTGGAAAATGCTTTACCAAGACGAGCTTTTCCAATGGTTAGGGAAAGCTCTGAGACACTAGTATGTGTCTCAAAAACAACTCAACTCAGAAATTCTGTGAAAAGCTCTGCTTTACGTAGAGTGAAGAAAATGGCCCAATTTTCAGTGTTAACGTGTGGGAGGAATTTTTTTAAATTGGTTTTGGGGGATTTTTTTTTCATTCATTCAGTTTTGTTTCTCTACTGGGTGTTCTTCTTTAAAGAAGCCCCTGCAAGTAAAACTAGCCATGCTTGCTTCAGCTGTACATTCCTTGCTCTACAGGACCGAGTACGGTAGTGGTGCATGTTGATGTTGCAGTCAGTCTGGAAAAACATATTCAGAATATTTTGTGCATGGTTGTATGGTCCTGCCCGTGTTTCAGCATGCTTATTTAAAATGTCCAATATTATATGTTACATATGTTACATCCAGGATGGGCATTATGCAAAAGCACAAATATTATCTGTGACAATCAGTGTTGCAATGAAAGAAAAAGTAAAACAGAAAATTATATTCTTAGTCTTGGGCATTGTAAGAGGTGAAATAGCCTTTAAGGGATCAAGGTCAATTATTTCAGCACTTGGATTGTCTTGACATGACTATTGTTTTGTTAACTCATTTTCCTTGAGTTAAAGTTGTGTATATGTTACAAAAGGCATATAGATAATGTATACATATGTATATGTATATAGGAAAGCCTCATATGTATATAGTGTGTTGTACACTGAACTTCTGCAAAGAACCAAGAAACATTTATCTCTTTTCATAAACTTCTGCAAACTTTGAAAAAGCTGAAAAGAATTTATGTCGACACTATACTTCTTGACAATTTTCCTAAGTTTCTCAATTGTCGTGAATTTCTCATCTACTTCCTTAACAGTGGTCTACTCTACTACATAAAAAATGAATTCAAACAAAATTTATTTGTAAACTAAACAATTTTCTAATTCTCCTAAGTAAGTGGCAGCTTTGCATTCTAAATATAGATCTGTTATCCTTTTGGTCAAACTTTCTATTGTGTAAAACAATTGTGCATACTTAATAATTATTAATGCTGCAAAAATATTTATTTTTTCATCTTGTTTGTTTTTCCTTCTCATGTTGGGTATCTGGACAGTTAAAATACTCACTTGTGTGTTGGTTTTGTGTCTATGAATCTAATCCTCCATTAAGCAACTGTACCTCAAATGGGTCTATTAGCCTTTAATGACCTTTGATGAGTCATGCCATCTATTAAAAGCTGAAAGGTTACTCTCTTGAACAAAACTTTTTCTTTGGCATTGACAACGCTTTTCTTTGTGTTATATAACACATTTCTAAATGCTACTCTCACTCAGTAGGTCAACCCTCTAAACGTTGCTTAGATGCTCCAAATTGACATATTTTATCATTATAAAATACCAACAGAACTACCGTACATAAGCCGAATGTTTGTGGACCACTTTCTACTTTCCTGAGGTTTTTCACTCTTCCAAATCTCCTCCAAATCTTATTGCAAATCATTGGAAGGAAGTATTCTAACTCTAACAATGAACACTGGCAAAAAAACAAATAGGTATCTTAGAAAGCAAAGCCATAGACTTATTGTAGGTTTGTAGTTGCTAATCCATAGAGTGTCACCTAAAATTGAGTATTGTCTTTTTAGCAGTTACTGTCTATTATTTACACCTAAATTTTCCAGTGCTTCTTTTTAAAACAAATGAATTTTAAATGCTCAATGTGGAGTTACTAAGACATAGCAATGCTTAGTATAAAATTTAAGAGCCATCCACCTATGAGAAGTGATGTGAACTCTGTAAGGAGTAAGTTCTGAAACATAACAAATATAAATATCACACAGCTGTGCAGGCCTGAAACATGTACTATATCACCACTGGATTTATGTAATAGAGAAGATAAAAGAATAGAGGTGAATGTCTTGTTTTGTGTTGTGAATTACTGAAAACTTTTAGTAGTTGAGATGTTCATTTGAGTGAAATCAGCATTTCCAGGTTTGAGTTAGAAGGGCTTTTATAGTTGTTTTCTTCCTCCCCACTGTTAATAATCTTAATCCTCTTTCAGTATTTTAGTGGCCTTGAACAACTGGTTTAGCTACAATGTCAAATCCTAAGTGTATAATTATGTGAAATGTTTAATACCTCATATAATACTTGTTCAACAGTATAAGTGGTATCAATGGCATTGAGATGGGATTTTTGTTCTACATATTTTTCAATGATTATTCTTTCAAATGTTGAAGATTATATCAGGCTTTAATGTTTTTTAGTTGTTTGAATAAGTAATATTTTCAAAATAATAAAATGACCAATGATATCTCTTGGAATATTCTGTAAAATGTAGTTATAAAATTCTATTTTCTACATAGAGTTTTTATCTTTTTTCTCTTCTTTGTTTAACAGCTCATATAAATGCATGAAACTACAAATTGTTGAAAGTGTTTAACATCCAGGCTTAAAATTTTACTGTGCCAATATGTGTACAATGGCAAAACTTGGTTTCAATTAGAAAGGACTAAATAATTTACTATACTGAGTATTAAATATCTCTAGATAACTTGTAAATAAAGAGTTTTACCCATTTTGACACATTTTCCTTTAAAAGTTTCTTATAATCTTTGAAGTTTTTTTTAAAGATATATAAGCACAGCATCTAAAGCTAATATCTTACAATGCTAAGATTATTCTTGAGTTTCAATAACATGGATTTTAGCTGAAGCTTAAACTCATTTGGGTGCATATTATTTCTTGGATAATTATAGGAATGAGATTTTGTAGTGTAATTTAAAAATTATACTTGTAATATCTTACAAGGTTATTAAGATTATACCATATATTTATAAATTGCATTTCATTTTCAAAGAAATTTTACACATGCCATTTGATTTGACTGTTTTCAGGAACATAATAAATTATATTAGCTCTGGTTGTCTGATGAGAAAACAGAGGCACAGAGTAGCAATATAAACCATTTAAAATTATGTCGTTGTTGCTTTGGAAACAGGTAAAATAAGTTAAGAATTTTAAGACAGCCTTTCTACAACTAAAATAGATATGTTTGAAATATTTCTACCCATTGCATTAGTTGGAGATTTTCCAAATACTGAAAGCAGCATCAAAATATGTGATTAAATATATCTACAATAATTATGTTATTTTTAATATCTGTGTTTCTAATTTGCTTGATGTTAAACAACTGGATGAAATATTAATCACCAGTGACTTTGGTCAGCATGAGGCCAAATATTGAGACAGACTATGTAGTTTATTGATCAAAGCTTCCTCTTTTTAATCTTTTGTTGGATACTGTTTCAATGACCTTCAAATACTGAGAATTTGATTTATTTTCCACAAAAATTTCTTTAATAAACTCTATCTGTAGTAATACATGGTCAGACCACAGATAAAATGGTGTCCATATAAATTAGTGAAAATAATATCAGTAAAGTGTTTGTAGATCTAGGCAGACTAAGCTGTGAAAAACAAACTGTGCAACTATAGAACCAGATTCGATACAGTAAAGGGATTTCTAAAAAAGTTTAGAACAAAATATTTAATTAAAATCTACTGGCTATTAAAATTTTAAGAAATGTTTTCTTAAGAAGTTGGAAACCTAAAACAGCCCAAATATTCTTTCAGGACACTCACGAGGTAACCACATATGCCTATTAAAGATGCAGTAAAACCTCACGTAATGGGACTTTCAGATTCCCACACCTGTATTTGTTTCTTTGTCACAGATTGTAGCGGAATTATTGTCATTTGACACTGCTCATTATGTAATGACAGACTTCAATTTAATTAATCAGACATTTATCGAGCACGTTCTTTTTCACAAAGCAGTCTTTGAGAGGCAAAGGAAGAAAAGAGGAATAAGGCCGAAGAAATTTGCATCACAATGAATGAAACAAATATAAGGAAATAATAGACCAATCAGAATGAGAGCAACATGAAAAATAATTACGGGTTACAGAAGAGGAACTGAATAATTTTTAGGCATGGGTAATGTTATGCAATTATTTTTGTACAGTAGTTCTCAAAACTTTTTTAAAAAGATTTTATTTATTTATTTTTAGAGAGGAGAAGGGGGGAGAGAGAGAGAGAGAGAGAGAGAGATACACATCAATGTGTGGTTGCTGGGGGTCATGGCCTGCAACCCAGGCATGTACCCTGACTGGGAATCGAACCTGCGACACTTTGGTTTGCAGCCCGTGCTCAGTACACTGAGCTACTCCAGCCAGGGAGTTCTCAAAGCTTTTATGGATAATTCCTACTTTGTTTCATATACTTAGTTGTGTTTCACAAAACTACATAACATTTAGAAAGTATAATAATACCACTTAATTTTTATAATTGGGCTACATATTGGGACACAATTTATCTTTAAGAACAGCTGTTTGAACAATTTAACATCAGTGAGTTGCAAGAAGAATACTTAACCTATTTATGTAAAAGCAGTTTAAGTTTTCTAAAATGGTTTTAGCAGACTATTTGTATATTCACAATATGATAATTTTAAGTTATATATATTTCAAAGCAGGTTCGATAATTTTTATCTTATGAAATAGTATATTTGTTCAAATTGATATATGTGAAATTTTGAGTATAAAAATGTTCTGTAAAGTATTTTTAAATTCTAAATTTAATATATGAGTAACCTTCAGCCTAAGTGCTTTAAATTATAAGAAATATTTTATTAAAATGTTTTATTTAATGTGGTTTATACTCAGGAAAAATCTAACAAATATATACTCTAGTAGCTTTTATTTTCTTTTTCATTTTATAACAAATTTTATCTCAAAGTTTAGAAAAGGAAATTTTAAAAGTGTGTTAAATATTAAAAATAAGAGGTTGGTGAAAAAATACTTTCTAATTTTAAGTATACTACATATGAGTAATTACATGAGTTTTATTTTTAAATGAGTATTTCACAAATGGCCCTACCGGTAGGCAGTATAATTTTACCTAGATTTTGAAAACATACCATTTTAAAAAATTGCATTTTGTATATTTAGTAGTTTAAGGATAGCACATTGAAGATGTTTATCTTTTGGACATTCCCATTTTATGTAATAATGCACTAAGAAAAAATATGAGCAATTCTTTATTTTGATATGAATTAATTATTTTTTGCTGTACTAATGTTTAATAAGTTAGGATATAAGGAAAGAAGAAAAATGTGAGTGTCTACTAAATGCCAGGGACTTTATAGATATCTCACTTAATAAACCTAATAAAATGTGATGAGTTTCATTTTACCTTTGCGGAGACTAAGCTAAGAGTTGTAATCAGTTTATGTTACTGGGGGTAGGTATTAGCTAGGATGCAAACCCATGCACACCCAAGCCTCATATGGCTCAAATTAGTCATTAATCTGCCTCCAACATGCATGGAAACATAATGACTATCCGTACAGACCAGTCTCTATAAAAGATTTGAAGGGACACTTAGCTTGCTTTCTCATTGTTGTTGGCATATTTGAGAGACGTGTTAATTATGCGTTCTGCTTTGCCACTTCTTAACCAGGATGTTTCACATTAGTGTGTGTAGTGGGTTTTAAGCCATTTTAGGAAATGAACAGATATTCCAACCAACAAGCCATGAAAATTTTTTTTTAAAAGAGGCTGGATTGCAAAGTTCTTCACCAGTGGACCAAAAGATCAGGTTAAGCCTCTCTTCTGCATGTGGGGATCTAACAGTCTAGTGAGAATTTTGCTTAGTGAGGAGGTCAGGAAAGTATTTCTCTCTTTGTGCTTAAAACTGTGGATGAATTGCAGCTGCTCAATTTTCCTGAAGTTATATTTCCATTGGGCTGCTGTGCGTACAGTTTATGGTAACTGCTTTGACCTAACTCTGCACAGGTCAACTTGCTTCTAATTGCACCTATTTTTATTATGTCATGTACATAAATGAAACAAATGAATTGTTTTATAGCAAATATTATGGTGGAGTTAAAAATATATGCCTTGCACATGCAGTGCATTTATTTTCTGGGAGAATCACTCAGTCACTATTCCTTTAACCTCTGCTGAGTTCACAATATCACACGTGCTCTTGTACATCATTGTGTTCTCACCTTCACTTAGGATCTACTGGGTTAGAACACTTATTATTAACTTCTTGTTATTCAGTTTCATTTAAAATAGATTTCTTACCTGTCATTTCCCAAGTATGAAGCATTTTTGAAATACATTCTCCTCAAATGTTCTATTCTACCTTTTAAAATATTACATAATAGTGATCTCACATTAAATTTTAAAATGCTACTTGTACATTGCCATATATGAATATACTTGCTATGTTTTTGCTATCTTTTAGTCCCTTTATGTTTTGGGAGTCACTAAAAGAAATTAGGACTATAAATCTAAAACACATTAGGCCTACAAAGCTTATGCACTGTCCAGTTATTTGAAGCAAGAAGAAAAATTTTTCCTTAGAGCTTTCATAACTGGCTCTCTAGACAACACTGAATTCATCAGATAATTATTAAAAATATTATGTGGACTATTTCTAATGAACTTGAATTTATTCAGCAACAATGTTTATTTTCCTGTAGCCATTCCCCAAATGAACAGACATTTAAAATATGCCAAATGGAAGTATTTTTTCCTTTCTAATATTTTTGATTTAGAAATAAAAAGGTAACTTTTTAAAGTTACTACAAGTTACTTATAAAAAGGTAACTTTTTATAGGTTACTACAGCATTTACCAAATCCATAACTTTGTGTTAGTTTAGCAGATGTTGTCTATGGTACACCTTTAAAATTATTCAGTAAAAATTGAATTAATATGTATAACTCATGAGATTTTTATTCCATTACAACTAAGCACTAACAAAATGGACTTTTTTAAATGAGAAAATTTGTCTTCTGTATTTTAAGCAGAATAAATTTGAATTTTGTCTCTGATAGTAAAATTTTGTACAGTAATGTATAATTCATCACTGTCTTAATTTTCTGACATGTGAATATAAGGCTAAGATAAATAATACCTTCTGCTTTATTATTATGCTTTTGTTTTCACTTGAGAACCAGCCAATTTTAAAAAATTCTGAGTATACATACCATAAGAAGTCCATGAAAAGAGAAATAAATAACTTCCTATCCTGACATAGACTTTTATAAAACTATACACGCTCTTAAGCTAAAATGAAGAAGCATGTATTTGTGCTATATTATAGAGAGGGGAAAAATACCAATTTGGTCTCCTTTTTAATTATATACCTTCAAAGTAAATGAAATGATCTGCACTTTGGTAAAAGTGATTTCACCTGAAGTGTATGTTGGATTGCTTTTTAATAGGTTTTCAGCATTTGACAGACTGTCAGGATCCCTGAATTTCAAGAACAGTTTTCAATAACAACAGGCATATAAAACATATAATCAAAGCTCATAACTAATACTAAAAATATTTAAAATATTTTTCATTTATTAATTTTAGAGAGAGAGGAGGAAAGAGAGAGAGAGAAACATGGATTTGTTGTTCCTCTTATTTGTACATTCATTGGTTGCTTCTTGCATGAGCTCTGACTGAGATGGAACCTGCAACCTTGGAACATTGGGAGACACTCTAACCAGCTAAGCTACCCAGCCAGGGCCAAAATATTTTTTTAATGTCTCTGGGTTTTTCTCTTTCTAAAGATTGTTCATGGAGCATTAAATCGACTCTGCATAGCCACCCATTTGAGCTTTACCCGTAATACTTTATACAGTCGTAAGAAATTCTCTGCCATGGGCATGAGAATAAGTACTGGAAGGCCGTTCAAGCCAGAATCCAGAATACTCCCATTAGCATTAGAGTCAATGTCTACATGTATATGTGTGTATGTGTATATGTACATACACATATGCTGAGATATATAGATGTATACTATTCATAGATGTATATGCATACATCTCATATCTCTTACATATATATATATATATATATATATATACATACCTCACATCCATATCCACATAGTTGATTTATTTCACTGTCCAAATGATCATTATGCTACAAAACCATCACATTACTCAGAAAATGGCTATTGCAAAATATAAATTAGAGGAGGAGAGCTTGGGTACCATCTTTTACCTGAAGAGCATGTTAAATGAATCATTAACTTATACAGGCATGATTGCAAGAATTGTCTCAAAGTATCATGAAGGAGCTTATTAGGAAGCCATTCTGCCAGGCCCCACCCTAGAGATCGCCTTAGTTACGCGTTGGATGGGATGTGGTCATCTGCATTTTGAACAGGGATTCATGATGCCTCTGGTGGAGGTGGTAGAGGTGATCCATTTAGACCACACTTCCAGAAATACTGGCTGGACTCAGTGGGTCTCTTGCCTGACATCAAACTAAAGTCCCCTGAATAGCTTTTAAAACATATGGATGCCTGGGCCACATTCCAATCTAATTAGAAAAGAAATTCTGGCATGGGGCATCAGCATAGGTGTTTTTAAAACTCCCAGATGATTCTAATGTGTAGTCAGAGTTAAGAACCTCCGGACAGGAGACACCAAAATGAGCATTAAGTAATGGTTATGGAATGTTGCCGAAAGTACCTATTTTTTTAGGAATGTATTTTTTCATTCCTAATCAAATACAGAGGTAAATGTGTTCTCAATTAACTAAACAGTAAAAAGTGAACAAGAAAATCAAACAACTGACCTTACCGCACTAACATGTCACTGCCACAGTGCAGAAAGCTGAGTGGTTCTGAGCCGCCTGCATAGATGTCTCACTTTCACTGTGTTCTGACTCCAACATCCTCCTGTCACCTGCTTTGTCTCACACCTTTCCTCTATAGTCTAAGTGAGTATGACTCTATCCACAGCTACTACTATCAACAATAACAAATTCTAAACATTTTTTGAAATAAAAGAGAGGCCCCTTTGCATCAAATAATTGCTCTGAGGAACTGAACTTTTTTTTTTCCTGCTACTCACCTGGCAAGTGCCTGAAATTGGAGATCAGGCCTGAGGCATGGGTGAAAATTGCTACATCAGGGAGAGAAACACATCATAAAGTATTATCTGAACATTATTCGTTTTTCTAGTTATTTTTGTTTCTAGTCCCTCCTCTCCCTCTCTCTCTCTTTCTCTCTCATGACCTACCAGCTGAGTACTAAGCTTTTTTTAGCAGCAGACACTGTATTTTCATTTGACATTGCAAAAAGAATGGTGAAAGTTTTGAGCAGTTTCTATATCAGTGTGCATAACGGAAAGTGACATGTGTTCTTGGGATTGTCAAACAAGGCCCAAAGGGTACCTGGGTGCATTCAAATGCCTGGTTGTGCTCCTGAGTCTTTGTGCACATTCATCATTCTTTTAGTCCTTGTCCTCCTTTGGGTCATTAAAATTTGCTTTAATCTCCAGCTAATTAGAGATTTCAGAATAAAAAAGAATTTTTCTCACTAAAAAGGACCTAGAAATATTGTCACCTCCAGAATATTTTAGCACAATGGTAGAGGATCAATCATTTAATTGAAGAACACTGAGCCATATATGACAAAAATCAACCTAATCTTCTCTATCCTACCTTTGTTTTCTCATTCTTCACCTTTCACTCTATGTTATTGTCTTTATATGATTTAACATTGAACCCATTTTCATGCAGAACAGAAATTTTGCTCTTGAGTGAGACCTTCCATGTTAGTAGCTTTTTATTGTTACCAGAACTTGGAAAATGACTAACTTCATGGAGTATTTATGACACATTCAGACCTACCCCAGATGCCAACACTAGCCTACTAGGTAAAAGTAAAACGGGACTGCTTAATGAGCAGAGATCTATGTAAAAGACTTAAAGCTAAATCTTTAAAGAGTGCCTGTAATACAACATAAGGAGGTAGACACACACCAAAATTTAGCATAAAAAAAGGAATCGGAAAGCAGGCTTGCTATGTGTAAAATGGTGGAGGATTTCAGGAGACAGGGAATGTGCAAAGGTGCAACAGGTGTCTCAAGGACTACAGGCAGTTTAGGTACATCAGGAATATAGCACACAAACCACAATTATTCTGGCACTTGGAGCACCTCAATATTTTCCAGTGATATTTGAGTGAAAATAATTGAGTGAAATAAATGGAATGTTTCATATAATAAAGACAAGTTCAAACATAAATGTTAACTTCAATCCTGTTTAAACTGTCCATGAAGAGCAAGAACTGACCAGGTTAGATGTTTGAAATGTGTGTGTGTGTGTGTGTGTGTGTGTGTGTGTGTGTGTGTTTGGGATGTGAGGAGTGCTGAGAACAGATGATAGAGCCTTTAACCAAATATATTTCCACATAGAAAACAAATAAAATTACAGTCCCACATTACTCATTAAAATCATTTTTCAAACTTTTAAACTCAATTAATTTGCTAGTTTGAAAATTTTCACCTTGTTGCATATGAGAAACTACCTGGTGATTTAGAAGAGAGATTTAGACTAAAATGTGATACTATTAGTTTTGGTTCAGTAGAAAGTGACATGGGTTTCCAGAACTGTCGAATAAAATTCAGAAGATCTCTGAGTGCGTAGGAATTAGCTGTTGTACTGAATGTAAATAGAAATACCAAAACCCAACTTTAGATAAATCAAGTTGCCATTTTTGGTCAGTGATAACATAGAAATTCTAATGTTGGAGGTGCTATATGAACATCTGCTTGTTTTATTTAATACACTAAAAATGAAGGTCTCCATGTGTAAAGTTTCTGATCATTGTCAGCTATTTGAACAACTTGAGAGAAAGCAAATGTTTTGTCTGAATTTTGTGCATACATATTTTATTTTCTTTGCCTTTGGATGGATGCTTAGCTTACTTACCAAAATATCATCACTTGAGAGATCTGATTTTACAATACAGACTGACCAATTTTGTGTAGAATGACCAAATGGTAAGAATCAAACAAAGTATCATTTGATACCATGCCCTGGGTGCCTTAATTTGCAGTGCCCTTATAAAGATCAACTTGATCCAAATAGCTTTGAGTTCAAGTTCCACAGTTTGAATACTCCTAAGGCAAATATCAGTTAAATACCAGCTGTGTTTTGGACCCAAACCAAGAACTTAATATTTTTATTCTTGTTAAATTTTGTCATGTGAGAATTTTGGGATTTTGATCTTGTCATACTTTGTGACAACTTCTATGTGTGAGTAGTATGTCATCTTTTTCCCTATTTAAATCATGAGATGGGATCTTTTTCCAGCTATCATTGTGCCAGGAAAGCTGATAACTGCCAGCAGCTTCTCAGTTGGTTAGACGTGGAGATACAGTGGTTAGTCCATGTCTTTATGGGACTTTGGGGAGAACTTCTCTGATTATAGACTATACGCTGCCTCCTTCAGGAGTTTATTAAAGGAGCCAACATAAGGTGGTAACAGGACTCTGCACTTCCGTGTTTCTAACAATTCCACCATCTCAAACTCAGAAACCTCGAAGTGGCAGCTATCAATATGCCACACAGTCAAGAAATGTTTTTACTCTAATATCTAGCTTGAGCTTTATAAAGAAGAGTTGGGTCGATTTTGTTCTCTCTGTTCTCAAACACACCTGAATAAAATCAATTGGAAATATTATAATCTTCCCATTTCTTGACAGCAATTTCATATATAATAAATTCTCAATTGTGTTTTCTTGATTGAGAACAACCTAAGTGCCGGTATAGAAACCAATAGCTTTCCAGTATGAGGAAAAACAGCACAGAGCAAGGAGCATTTGGGGGATTTAGAGGCATAACTAGAATAAAAAGTGTGGATCATTTTAAAGTATTGCAAAGCTAAAGCTTTAAAACTCACTTCATTCCTTTAATTTGTTCAAAAATATCACTTTAGAGTAACACTTGTTATCGACTTTGACCTGCTTGGTGGAGAAAGTAGAAGAGGAGGATAATAAGATGCTATTTCATGACACATCCATTACAGTAATTCATTTATAGTATGAAACCTTTGCCAGTGATAAATGCATGTTACAGTGGTGCAATTATGTATGTACCTTGGCTTTTCAACAATAAAGCTGCCAAAAGTTTGTAAAATGCACAAGGGAGAAAGAAGAAATTTTAGCTGAAGAACTGAACTAACCAAGAAGTACAATTTTTTAAAAAGTAAGTGTCTATGTTGTTTTTTAAAGACATTTTTGTCTACTGCTAATGGAAATTCTGTGATAACAAAGGACACATTCTATTTAATAGTCTATGGACTTTCCATCCATTTGAAATTCCTTGAAAGATCATCATGGATTGGGCTGGGGATATTAATCTTTTATTCCTTAATATTTTAGTATGAAATGTGTCATGGAATTGTATAACCATCTGGCTCACATGCCACTACTATGCTTAATAATATTAATGGTAAAGGTATAAGCTACAATCACTATGGAGCTAAGGAATGGTGAAAATTTGTTGACCTACTATGTGCTCTATTATATGCTGTGTTGACATTAGAGTGATACAAAGCATAGGTCTTTGCCTAGCAGAAAATTTTGTGATTGGACAAATGGCAATTGTAGATAAACCAGAATACAGAAAAACATAGAATATACATTTTTAGTTCACTTTTGAGAAAAGGTGAAGTTGTATGTAGACTGAACTTCTCAGAAAGATTGTAGAGTAAATGTATTTGGAGGAAGATTACTGACCATTCTGTGGTTTCAATGAGAGAAAAGGTAAGATATTGGGGGTGGGGTAGAAGAAATATTTACTGACATAGGAAAAAGTTCAATAAGACCTTCAGGATTTCTCCTTCCCGTTCTTTTAATACATTCAAGTTAGAAAAAGCCTCTGATGGGCTTTAAATTAATTCTGTCTGATTTGTCTAATGAAAACAAACTATTTCTATTGTAAGGACTATTTTTCAGAAGTAATGATTATTATGGGAAAAATTAAGACATAGTACAAATGTGGGTGATAAAATTATGTAGCAGGAAAGGAAATAGATATATGTATAATCTCTCAAGTTTCCATTTCATGATTCTTTTCCAATTATTTACCTTATTTAAGTGATTGAACTTATATTTTTATTCCAGAGTACCACTAATAAGGCCTCTGTCTGCTTTGGATGTTAGATAAAAACTCTTTAAAAAACAAATTGGAATAGATGCTAAAAATGCATTTCTTCCATGGATCACCTTGGATTTTGGGTGGGCGGGGGGCTGACTATATAAGAGTAATCCTAACTCTGTGAACCTATTTAGAGTTTCCTATGTTTGTCGTGCCTTTAGCAAGTTTCTCCAAGCTTTGCAAACAGTTTAAACATCCTACAGCCAATTTGAATTATGTGCAATGATTCCTTTTGATCTCTTGAAAACAGTCCTTTGCCCTAACTGAAGATTTTTCATTTTGCCTGTGACCTACTATTGAATCTCTGGTTCTCACTTCTTGCCATATATATTTTTAATGTAGTGTTCTTGATTCTTTTGCAAGCATTGTGGGTGATGGACAATTAGAAAATTCTCAACTGCTGGAGGCTACATGTGTTCCATTTGCCAATCATACAGTGTTTTCCCTTGAGTCTTAGCCCCTGCCTCTACTTCTTTAACCAGGTGCCTACACAGATGGGGAGGGTTAGGTTCTTGTGCTGTTTGAGGAGGTCATCAAGAGGATGTGATTTCCAGTTGACCTGCAAGCTGAGCCAAGGCAGCTGAAGGCTCTTCATCTCTCCCATCTTTGGAATGTCCATTCTGTCCATTACCCCACATTAGAAGCTGTTCCAAGGGTGCAGCCTTGAGAGAGTAAGGTATTGTTGGGACCATCTGGACTGAATACATGATTAACCCAGACAGGGCTTCTATATAAACTTTTAAGATTCTGGTGGGCAGGTGCCATTGTCTCTTTGTGGTTGCCCAAGACAAGCCTTGTCAATAAGATCCCTTGCTTATTCTGGAGTGGTCTGCCTCTTTTTCCTGTGTTTCCCTGCCCCTGGCGTCAGGCAGCCAGTTTCAGATTTTGCCTGGGGAACTCCCCAGTTTTCAAACCAACATTTCTGCAGTAGCATCTTATGTGAGAGCATCTTATGTGAGTAGCATCTTATATTATATTTTATAATATATAAAATAGGGATGTGATTGAGAGCAAGAAGTAAATAGGGAAATCTGAGCTTATGTCCAAAGGGGCAGACATAGGGAATTCCTAATCATTTGCAGGTGGGCACAGGAGAAAGGTAGTTGACTTTTTCCACCAGGACAATTGTTGGTACATGTTTACGAATACTGCCCATTGATTGTAGGGATAAGTTGAGCCAGCCTGGCACCAGCAAAATAGGGCAGCTACTCTGAGAAGACACACAGAAAACCAGCATCTGTGTGTTATTTCCAAAAGAGTTCATCCTTTGCTGCCCTTCCTTGTGAGTTCCCTGTGATTTTTTCCTTCGGGAGTTCTGTGGCTGTTTAAATGAGCTTATGTAAAGATACGAGGACTTCTTATTGATAACTTACATACTTTTCATCAATCTTGGAGCAATTTAGGAATACCTTTGGGGTGGTGATATTTAATCTATTTTATTGATAAACTCCAAGTCTCTATTATCTCAAACTGATCATCAGAAACTGCTTTTATTTTAATAAGGCTAATTAGGGTGGGAGAAGAGATTCCAAAGCCTTCACAGAGACCAGAAAGTATATCAAAGCTTTTTATTCTCTTATTTATTATATTACCCATTTAATCTGAATACTTTCTCCTTTTATTGCTGCTTTCTCAATGCTATTTATCTTTTACCCATGTGTTTTCAAAACAGCACTTGGGCCATTTCCATCTCCATCACCTGGAGTGCTGGTTAGAAATTCAGAAGACTATAAATCAGAATCTCTAGGGATGGTCCAGAAATCTAAATTTTAACGAGCTCCCCAGGCATCCTTTATGCATGCAGAAGTTTGAGAAATACTCTTCTATTCAAATGCCAGGGGGCCTTTCTCATTCCCCTAGAACACCCCATGTACTTTCTCTGTCTGGAATTTCTAAAAAAAGTTTGCTTTTATACCCTTCCTCTAGTATTTATAATATTCTGTTTTATAATTTGTCAGGACATAATGATCTGTGCACTTGTTTTATTCCCTTTGTAATAGGCAGAAGCTCCTTGCAGGCTAGGCCTGTGTATCTCCAGAGCACCTGGCATAGAACTTTGCTTCTAGCAGGTGCTAGTTCCTATCTCTAAGAAAGCATGAAATGTTACCTCCAGGCCTTTTCCGTCCTCTTCTGTCAGTGCACTGTGAACATAATCTACAGTATAACTCCAAAATGCTTGTACCTTATTAAAATAAATGAACTGCTTAGGAAACCTTTTGCTTGAACTAAGCTTAGTTCACAGAATTTGGTCCCAGATAAGTAGTTGACTCAGGCTTTTTTGTTCCCTGTAAATCTCCTTATCAGCAGAAGGTTTATTTTTGAAACTCACAGCTCAATATAGTGAAAAGTAGTCACTTGAATCAAGAACTAAAGAACGATTCATGGCTGCGTCATAAAAATTACCTATATGTCTGTCACTGGTGAATCATTTATGATGTCCTCGGTACAGTTTGAATTTTCAAAAGGTTGACTTTGGGTGTGCTTTTTTTTAGAGTGCATATGTTTGTTTAGGATATGTCAAGTTACAAAAAAGGCATTTTCTTAAAATACTGTTGTTTAATTTTTACAAAATCCAAGTGAATAAAGAAATCATTCTCAAATGGAAGATCAGAAGCATGGCTGGAACTTCAATTATTTAGCTGTAATTAGGATGAGAGTGATCCCTGTTATTTGGTTTCCCTGAAATTGGTATATAACCTAACCATTTCAAACACATGTTGTTACAGATTTAAGTGACCTGAATTATTTGTTTTCCTTGGTAATACTGTACAGACATGATTTTTCTTATTTTTTACAAACCAGGTAAAATCCACTAAAATAACACACAGAGAATATAATTGAACTAGTGATAAAAAAAATGACACAACACTGACTGGTGTGGCTCAGTGGGTTGAGCATTGTCCTGCAAAGCAAAAGGTCATCGGTTCAATTCCCGATCAGGGCACATGCATGGTGTGTGGGCCAGGTCCCCTGTTGGGGGTGTGTGAGAGGCAGCTGATCAATGTTTCTCTCACATGTAGATGTTTCTCCCCCCTTTTTGTCCTTCCTTTCCTCTATCTCTAAAAATAAATAATTTTTTCAAAACAACTACACAGTTAACCGTATTGTGGTAAATATTTTGCAATATGTACTTGTATCAATTACCACATTATGCACTTTAAAATTGAATACTGTTATACATCAATTATATCTCAATAAACCTGAGGGGAAAAAAGCTTATGAAAAGAGGATGAATTTTTCTGAGCTTACTGTAAATATTGTAGGAACTTTAATAAGCATTCAATACTAAGTTTAAATAATACTTTAAACAAATATTAGTGAAATTATATTAATAAATTACACTAGAGTTGATATCTAAATAACATTTGTCATAGAAAAACTATCACAGATATTTTTACAGAAGCAGAATAAATATACTTGACAACTATGAATGTATGCCTTTCCCAGGAAAACATTTTAGGAAAAAGCACTTTGGGCAAGAAAAACTGTAACAAAGTCTTAGGTTCAAATAAAGGGTGAATGTAGTATTTTGAATTCAAAAGAAAAGTCACTTACTAGCATGCTGTCAAAAGGTAGTAGAAATGCAGAGAAATAAACCGTCAAACGGTATCAGGAATACATCAGGTATACAAACACATTTGTGGAATATAAAGATTCCCACAGTCAGGTATCCTGTGAAAAACTGCAAGGAAGCTGACTCTCTCCTGGTCAACCCAATCAGTTACGTCTGCCATCCCCAAACCCACTGCTCTCTATTTGGACTTATCAGGGTTATTTCATGACCCAGGCCTAAGCCAGAGTTGAATCTCTATTGAACTTTTGAAGTGTATCTCCTTTCTTCTTGTCTTCTCCTGTCTCTTCTCCAATTCTAAGTTTCTATTCTACAGACCTCTGCTAACATGACCCTTTCCAAACATTGTTTTCATCAAGTCATTCTTCTGCTTGAAAATTTAGAGTGATTTTCCATAATTTATTATATAAAATCTTAACTTGCTGCAATAACATCTTTTACCATGTGGGCTGTTCCCTCATCTAACCAAGCAAATATTCATTAATCTCAGAAATATGTTAGGTTCTATACCTTATATAACCTGCTTGGCATTTTTAAAGAAAATTCTGAAATATTTTGGAAGTAGATTATTGGATGCTTTTTTAATGCAATGCTGGATATTATTTTCGGTACTCTTTAGGGATTATCTTATTTCATGGCGTGTGTATATTTGATTGTTATTGGCTGGTGTATTTTGCATCTTTACAGAGATAAAGATGAGCATCTAGAAGGCTGATTACAATGCGTCAATTTGATGTTTCTCATCTAGAACAATGCAAAACAAATTCCTGTTCATGGCAGTTTGAAGAAGAATTGGCCTTATCAAGACTAACTCTCCTTTTTTTTTCATTGTAGTAGTTCCCTCATTAATTAATAGACTAAATAAAATTCTTGATTTGCATTCATTTTATATTTTTATGACAGTCATGATTTCACCTTTTTGAAAATTTCGAGTTAATAGGGACTAATATACATAAATCCTTGTTGTCTTCTTTGCCTTGTAAATCCCCACATTCTCTTTCTCTTCCAGGATGTACCTATACTTTCTTTGAAACTCAATTCACATCCATGCCATTTCAAAAACCTTGTCAATGTGGATGTTGCTGAAGATAATTAGTGAGGAAATTAGTAAGATGGTACAAGTTGTTCAAAGAAACTCAAAGAACCATATATGCAAGGTCATGAGGAATGCTGATAAAATATTTTTTAGATGAAAAACTGTCAAACTGGTCAATATTAACAGGGCAATAATTAACCAAATATCCACAAAACATAAATTACCTTTCTATGGACAATTTTAATTTGCATTACTATTGGCTATTCTATTATTTTTTGGACACTTTTAAGCACTAGAGATAAGGAGTAAATAAAACAAAGGGCCTGCTTTCTTGGAGCTTACATTATAGAGTGGTATGTGGAAGGAGTGGAATCAGATATTAACCTAATCAATATATGATATGGCCTTGAGAGATATGTGCTATCTGTGAAGGAATAAAAAACCAGAATACTGATGTTCAGTAATGTAGATTAAAAGAGTATGAATTTTTGTGGAGTTATCAGCTTCCCTGCTAAGGTGATCTTTCAAGAGAAAGCTAAAGGAAAAAGGGGAGTAAATCGTGAGGCTATGGGAGTGGAGGGGACAGAGAATTCCATCAATAGGGAACAAACACCACATGCACAGGAGCACCAGAACTAAGAAGACCCTGATGCAGCTAGAATGGAACGAGTCCCCAGGAGGAATTCTGAGAAATGGCCCTGGACGGTTGTTTTGCAGGAAGGTGTTAAGAAATCAAGATAAAATCGTTTGCCCTCTTTCAGGATTTTAATGTGTTTTTTTTTCTACCAAAGATATGAGGCATCAATTGGAGGGTTTGAACAGAAATAGAACAGGACCTTACAGTGGAAATCTTCCAGCTGTGATGAAGAGCATAGTTTAAAAGAGTCAATGGTAGAGCATGTAAAGCAGATGGAAAGTGTTATGCATTGAATTGTGTCTCCACGCCCACCCCACCCCGCCCAAAATGTATGTTGAAGTCCTAACTCCTTGATGCCTGTGAATATGACCTAATTTGAAAACAGTCTTTGCAGATGAAATAAAATTAGGAGGAGGTATATTAGGGCAATCTCTAATCCAATGACTGATATCCTCATAATAAGAGGTAAATTTGGACATACATAGGGAGATGGCCATGTGAAGACATAGAAAGAGATAGGCATTATGTAGCCGAATTCAAGAAATGCCATTGGATCACCAGTATTCACCAGAGGTTTAGGAACTGGTTAGAATCTAGATCATCTCCTAAAGCTTTCAGATGGAGTATGGTCCTGACGACCCCTTGATTTTAGACTTTCAGCCTCTATAACATGAAGTTTGTGGCACTTTAAAAAATTCAAGTCACAAGAAAGTAATACAGGAGGCTATTGCAAATGATTCGTGTAGGAGATGATGGTGACTTGGTCGGATTGAAGCTGGAGTTCATGAAAGTCACTAAATACTTTAAAAAGGCAAAATCAACAGGCTTTGCTCATAGATCTGTGGTTTGACAGTGTGAAGTAATTTAAGAACAAATGCAACTTATTACTCCTAAGATTTGAACACAGGAAAATTTGGTAGCCATATTTATGAACTACATTGACAGATATCTAGTACGTTTTTTTTTTTTTTACTGCAAATTTGCAATGGAGAACAAGCCTAGAAGAATCAATTATAATGGGAGTTGTCCAGTGCTGATCTAATTCTATGCACTTAGATCTTAGAATACATTATGCAATTTAATCCTTTCAAGATTCCTGTGAGGTAGATATTATTACTACCATTTTACATGTAGAAAATTTTTACCTGGGGATGTTTTGTATGCACTCAAGAAAGTATTAAAGGAAAGATCAAAACCCAGAGTTTCTTCATGTCAGTGTCAACTTTCTATCAAGAAACAAACAATGCTTTAGGGAATAAAACAACATTTCTGAGAAATTTGTATGCTAAATAAAATAATTTCTTTCATTTGTTGCATAAGTTCAAGATGCATTTAATACGCTCCTGGAAAGCATGCAATATTTCTATCCTTGTTATTTTGTATCTTTATAGAAACTGATTTGCTGCTTGGTATAAATAGATGCTAAAGAAATACTGTTGAATTTAAATGAATTTATTAATTGAGCTTTGGTATTGAACACTGTGATTTCTGAGATTTTATATTATTCTCTTTAGTGTCATTTGCTTATACATACTTAATAGTTCTTTACACTTGTATAATACTTTACAACATACCAAGAAATTTCATACTTGAGAGATAATACTGACAAAGTAGAGAATGGTTTCTGTTATCTATTGCTGCATATCAAACCACCCTAAAACTTAGGGTCTTAAAACATCCTAATTACTTTTAGTTATCTCTCATGGTTCTGAGAGTGAATTAGGTATAGGTTATCCTTGCTCAAGGTCTCTCACGCAGTTGTGGTCATACAGTGGATGTGTCCAGAGTCAACTAAAAAGTTTCCTCATTTACATGTCTGAGTATGACATTGGCTGGGGTCCTCCCTGGGCTGTTGGCTGGAACATCTACACATAGCCTCTCCTTGGGCTTCCTCACACATAGAGGCTGGGTTCCAAGAGAGAGCACGCAATAGATAAAAAGTACATGTCAACAGTATCTTAAGAACTAGGCCTGGAAACTGGCACAGTGTCACCTCTATTGAATATTGTTGGTCAGTTGCCGAACCAATATGTAAGGTGAAGAACATAAACTTTACCTCTCAATGGAAGGACTATCAAAGAATTTGAGAATCACATTGAAAATTGCTGCAAGGGAAAACACGTAATGGTTTGTGTTTTATACTGAATTAGTTGAAAGTTGAGGAATTAGGAGTCTTGCTTAAGATCACAGATGTAAAACAGATTTTTCTTATTTGGTTGTACTGTCTATCATTAGAAAGCAGCGGAGAGGAAGATTTAAGATGGTAGAGGAATAAGTGGTAGCTACACTAACCTCCTCACAGGACCAATCTGAAATTAAAACTAAACTGTAGACAAATTATCCTGAATAACCAATGGAATACTAGTTGAAAAGAAGTCTTATAACCAAAGAGAGACAGAAGAAACCACTTTACCACAATGTGACTGATAGGGAGTAAGGAGGTTCTAGAAGCTAGGCTGGAATCCCACAGGCGCATGACAGTTGAAGTTCTGAAGGGATATTTCAGTGGCTACTGGGTTCCCCTATGGGTCTAAACCCCAAGCTGGGCTCCCCAACCTATAGTACTATAGCTGGAAAGGAACCCAGGTAAATATCCACCTATGCAAAGCAGCAGGGTTTCTGTCTGTGAGGGATAGATGGCTGGAGATGCAGAGAGCCTCTTAAAGGGCAAAGACATAAAATTTCATTTGCAACCACTTACCCTGGGCTCTGGCGGAGGGAGGGCAGAATGCACTAGAGATACTTAAGGAAAGTCTGGGATTGGTGGCTCTGGGGAGAGAACTGAAGAACAGCCTGTACTGCATCATTCCCCATATTGCAGAAGCCATCTTTCTCAAGTAGAGCACTTGTTTCAAAGTGACATTAGATTGAGGGGAAGAAATAGTCCCCCCAAACAAGAATTACTCTGCTTCACAGCCTGGTGCTTAAGCTGGGCTGTTAATTACAGTTGAAGGCTATAGTACTGATTAGAAAAATAACTAAGGAAAATACAAAGAAACCGCCAAAATGGGGAGATAAAGAAACAGACTCCAAATGAAAGAACAAGAGAGTACCCCAGAAGAACTAGATGAAATGGAGGCAAGCAATTTATAAGATAGAGAGTTTAGAGTAATGATTATAAGGATACTCAACAGCATGAAAAAAGACATAGAAACCATAAAAAGGGACCAATCGGAAATAATGAATGCATTATCTGAAATAAAAATACACTAGAAGGAATAAACAGTAGGTCCAATGAAGGAGAGTTTTGCATCAGTAATTTGGAAGACAAGGTAGCAAAAAATATCCAGTCAGAGCAGAAAAAAAAAGAATTTTTTTTAAATGAGGAGAGCTTAAGAAACATTTTGGACAACATGAAGAATGAAAACATACACATTATGGGAATATCTGAAGAAGAAGAGAGCAAGCAAGGGATCAAGAACCTATTTGAGAAAATAATAACCAAAAACTTCCTTAATATGGTGAAAAGGCATGCAAGTCCATGAAGCTCAGAGAGTCTCAGATAAGTTGGACTCAATGAGGCCCACACTAAAACACATTTTAATAAAAATGGCAAGGCTTAACAACAGGGAGAGAATCCTAAAAGTCACAAGAGAAAAGCAGGTAGTTACCTGCAAGGGAGAACCAATAAGACTGTCATCTGATTACTCAACAAATACATTTCAGGCCAGAAGGGAACATCATGAAATATTCAAGGTGATGAAGAACAAGAACCTACAACCAAGGCCACTTTACCCAGCAAAGCTGTCACTTAAAATCAAAGGAGAAATAAGAAACTTCCTGGACAAGAAGTTAAAGGAGTTTGTTAATACCAAACCAGTACTGCAACAAATGTTAAAGGAATTACTTTATGAAGAAGAAGAAGAAAAAAGTAGAAAGAAAAAAAAAACAGAAGAAAATGGTCTAACAATACAATGGCACTACATAAGTATCTATCAGTAATCACCTTAAATGTAAATGGCTTAAGTGCTGCAACCAAAAGACATAAGGTAGCTGAATGGATAAGAAAATAAGACCCATATATATATGCTGTCCCAAAGAGACACATCTCAGATTGAGAGATACACACAGGCTAAAAATAAAGGAATGGGAAAAGATATGCAAATAGAAAGGGAAAAAAAGCTTTGGTAGGAGTACTTATGCCAACAAATAGACTTCAAAACCAAGGCTATAGTGCAAGACAAAGAAGGACATTGAGTAATATTAAGGGGAATAATCCAACAAGAGGATATAACCCTAGTAAACATTTATGAACCCAATATAAGAACACCCAAATATGTGAAGTAAATCTTGATGGACATAAAGGGAGGCAGAAATACAGCCATAGTTGGAGATTTTAACACCCCACTGACTTCAATAGATAGAAATTCTAGACAGAAAATCAATGAGGAGACAGCAGCCTTAAACAACACACTAAAACAAATGGATTTAATTGATATCTTCAGGGCATTCCACCCCAAAGCAGGAGAATATACGTGCTTTTCAAATAAATGCCCATGAAACATTTTCTAGGATAGACCACATATTAGAACACAAGGAAAGTCTCAATAAATTTAAGAAGATTGAAATCATGCCAAGAATCTTCTCTGATCACAATGCTATGGAACTAGAATTCAGTCATGAGAAGAACACTGAAAATTATGCAAAGACATGAAAGCTAAATAACATATGTTATCAAATAATGAATGAGTCAACAAGATCAAGGAAAAAATAAAAAAAAAATACCTTGAAACAGCCCTGGCTGGTACAGCTCAGTAGACTGAGTACCAGGCTGCAAACCAAAGGATCACGAGCTCAATTCCCAATAAGGGCACATGCCTGGGTTGTGGGCCAGGTCCCCAGTTGGGGGTGCATGAGAGGCAACCACACATTGATGTTTGTCTCCCTCTTTTTCTCCCTCCCTTCCCATCTCTCTAGAAATAAATAAATAAAATCTTTCAAAAAATACCTTGAAGCAAATGAAAATGAGGACACAAAAATCCAAAATCTGTGAGGAACAGGGAAAGCCATCCTTAGAGGGAAATTCATAGCTCTACAGGCCTATCTCAAAAAACAAAATTAAAAAAATGCTCAAATAAACATTCTAACTTTGCACTTAAAGGAACTTGAAAAAGAAAAACAAACAATGCCCAAAGTGAGTATTAGGAAGGAAATAATAAATATCAGAGCAAAAATAAATGAAAAAGTTTTAAAAACTATACAAAAGATCAATGAATCCAAAAGGTTGTTATTTGAAATGATAAATAAGACTGACAAACCTTTAATCAGACTAACCAAGAAAAAAACAGAAAGGACCCAAATAAATAAAATTATAAATGAAAGAGGAGAAGTAACAACTTACACCAGAGAAATACAAAGGATTGTAAGGAAATATTATGAACAACTCTTTGCCAACAAATGAAACAACATGGACAAAGTGAATAAATTCCTAGAAACATACAATCTTCCAGAATTAAATCAGGAAGAATAAAAGAATCTAAACAGACAGATTATACCTAGTGAAATTGAAGCAGTAATGAAAAAAGAATCCCAACAAACAAAAGCCCTGGGCTGGATGGCTTCATGGGGAAATTTTACCAAACATTCCAAGAAGAACTAACACCTGTCCTTCTCCAACTATTTCATAAAATTCCAGAGGAGGGAAGGCTCCCAAACTTATTTTATGAGGCCAGCTTTATACTAATTCTAAAACCAAATAAAGACACAACGAAAAAAGAGAATGATAGGCCAATATCCCTGGTGAACATAGATACCCAACAAAATACTAACAAACCAAAGAGCAATATATCAAAAAAATCATACACCGTGGTCGCGTGGGATTCACTGTGCAAATACAAGGATGGTACAACATTCACAAATCAAAAACTGACTCACTGCAAAAACAAAGTGGAGGATAAAAGCTACATGATCATATCAATAGATGCAGAAAAAGCACTTGATAAAATCCTGTGTGGTGACCTATGATAAAATCTTTCAGAAAAATGGGATTAGAGGGGACATTCCTGAACATAATGAAGGCCATATATGACAACCCATTGCCAGCAGAACTAATAGAAAGGGAAATAAGAAAACAATCCCACTCACAGTTGCTACAAAAAGAATAAAATACCAAGGAGTAAACCTAACCAAGGATGTGAAAAACCTGTACTGAGAAAATAATAAGACATTGAAGAAAGAAAGAGAAAAAGATACAAATAAGTGGTAGCACATAACATGTTCATGGATAGGAAGAATTAACATTAAAATGTCCATACTACCCAAAGAATCCTAAAGATTCAGTGCAATTCCTATCAAAATTCCAATGACATATTTTACAGAACTAGAGCAAATATTTCAAAAATTGATATTTTACCACAAAAGGCCACACATAGCAACAGCAATCATAAGAAAAAATAACAAAGTTGGAAGAATCATGCTACCTATTATCAAAGTACACTATAAGGCCATAGTAATCAAAACAACATGGTACTGGCATAAAAACAGACACATAAATCAATGGAAGAGAATAGAGAGCCCAGAAGTAAACCCACACCTTTATAGTCAGTTAATATTTGACAGAGAGAGCAAGCACATACAATAGACTAAAGATAGTGTATTCAATAAGTGGTATAGGGAAATTTGGGCAGATATGTGCAGAAAATGAAAATAGACCACTTTCTTATACCACACACAAGAATAAATTCAAAATGGATCAAAGACTTAAATGTTAGAACCAAAACCATAAAAATCTTAGAAGAAAACATAGGTAACATAATCTCAAACATTGCTCATACCAATTTTTTTCTAGATATATCTCCCCAGGCAAGGGAAACAAAACAAAAAATAAACAAATGGGACTACATCAAACTAAAATGTTTTGCACAGCAAAGGAAGTTATCAACAAATAACAAGACAACCCATAGAATGGGAGAACATATTCACTGATCCATCTGATAATGGGTTAATATCTAAAATTTATTAAATACTTACAAAACTCAACACCTAAATAACAAACAACCCAAATGAAATGGGCAAAGGACCTGAATAGACATTTCTCCAAAGAGTACATAAAGATGGCCAATAGACATGAAAAGATGCTCAATGTCACTAATCATCAGAGAAATTCAAATAAAAACAACAATGCAATATCATTTCACACCTGTCAGAATGGCTATTATCCATAAATCAACAAACAATTAGTGCTGGTGAGGATGTGGAGAAAAGAGAACTCTTTCACACTGTTGGTTGGAATGCAGACTGGTGCAGCCACTGTGGAAAGCAGCATGGAGATACCTCAAAAATTAAAAATGGATCTGCCTTTTGACCCAGCAATCCCACTTCTGGGAATTTATTAAAAGAAACCCAAAACACTAATTTGAAAGAACATAAGCACCCCTATGTTCATTGCAGCATTATTTACAATCACCAAGATATTATTTACAATCACCCCAAATGTCCATCAGTAGACAAATAGATAAAACAACTATGGGACATTTACAAAATGGAATAATACTCAGCTGTAAAAACAAAGACAATTTTACCCTTTTTTAATACTAAATTCTAGAACTGAAGTCTTTTTTTTAAAAATTTATTTATTTTTAGAGAGGGAAGGGAGGGAGATAGAGAGAGAGAGAAACATCAATGTGCGGTTGCTGGGGGTTCTGGCCTGCAACCCAGGAATGTACCCTGGCTGGGAATCGAACCTGGGACACTTTGGTTCCCAGCCCGCGCTCAATCCACTGAGCTATGCCAGCCAGGGCTGACAATTTTACCCTTTATGACAGTATGGATGAATCTGGAGAACACTGTGCTAAGTGTAATAAGCCAATCAAACAAAGACAAATACCATGTGATTTCACTCATATGTGGACTCTCATGAACAAACTGAATGAACAAGGTAAGGGGGACAGGCTCAGAGATAGAGAGCAGGATGACAGCTAGTGGGTGAGGAGGTGAAGGGGTGGAGGGATTGAGCAAAAATGAGACAGGACTCATGGTCATGGACAACAGTGTGGTGATTGCTATGGGGTGGTATAAGGGGACTAACTGGTAATGGGTAAAATACAATAAAGTTTAAATAAAAAAAGAAAATAGAAAAAAGAAAGCAATGGAGTGACATGTTTGAGAACTGTATATCTGGAGTCATACTCTTTCAGTCTGAGTTCCACTTTCTAGCTCTGTGAACTTCAGAAAGTAACCACCTCACATGCCTTAGCATCTTCATCTGTGAAATGAGTTAATACTAGTACCTAACATAGGGAGTTGAGAGGATTAACTGACTTTTATATATGTAAAAACTGGTAGTAATGGTTGGTATTTAGTAAGCAATCAATAAAAGTTAGCTATTGTACTTTCCACACTTGGCTGGAAGGATTTATGAAGGAATTGGGTAATTTAGTTGCTTAGGCTTTCATGCATGAGTAAAATTTAAGTGGCAAATGACTGGAGTGCACAGGCTTAAAATGTGGTATGACGGGTGCTCTGCCAAGTGGTTAGTCACCTTCTCCCTGTGCTTTCAGTTCACTGAATGCCTTAGTCATTATGCTCTGCACACTGCATAGGAATGGTCTGTCTCTCTACTAGAAAGCCAACTGCTGGAGGCTAAAACTGTTCTTATTCACCTGTGATTCTTTGAGTCTTGCACAGAATTTGGTATATAGTAGCAATTCAATACTTTGGTCAAATGGACACATAGAAGGTTAATACGGTGGAGTGAAAGTAAGAAAAGGTCATTATTCTCTTGAAGCTTTTTTCTTTGTAGACTTTTGGGCTTATCATGTTCTGAAAATTTCAGAAAAAAGTTGAAGGAGAGAAAGACAGACTGGGATAATAACCAAACAATTATTTCAACATTATTTCATTTATTCATTCATCCAATCATATACCAAAGAGATTAGGTTTTTCTTTATTTCCTTACAAACAGTATTAATTTTAAATTATTTTTATTTTAGAATTTAATATGTAGTAGGCATTCCATTCACCCACTCTGGTTTTGATAAGACTCAGCAGAATATTTATACTTAAGAAAAAATGCCTTACCTTTTGAATTAATTATCAGGTCTGGTAAATGTCAGAAGCTGCAGTCATGTTTAAATACACTGAGAGAACTAATGAATACTCTGTTCTAAGTATTTAGTGATTTAAATATATTTTAAAATTTACATTTTATTTTAATTTATAATAACCTTTATCTTTTATGTGATGTTGGTAATCCCCTGAGAAATAGCAAAATGATTTGGAATTCTAATTTCTAGAGTTACTATGAGGAAAAAAATTATAATAAGTCTCTGAATTCTCGGTAATGGCAACTGAATGAATGAGATTTTGATGCAAAGATAAGTCTGTTGACACATTTCAATGCTGCCCTTTCAGGAATGTGTGAGAGAGTCCTGTGTTGTTGCATATTACATAAGATGGCCATTAAACATAGATTCTTTTTCAAAGCAGAGGCAGAGATTAATGAGTAAAATCATAGTGAGACATGAACTGAGTCTGATGAGAGTACTCACATAAAGAACCAGCAAAAATTTCATGAAAAAAGAATAATTGCAATGTTATTATTGAATGATAAATTTGGAGAGAAGGGCTTTATCTCAAAACAGATATCAGTGTGAAATTTTTTTGTAACACTCAGCAATTTTTGACAATTTGTTCTGAGATATAAATGCTAAAAATGTTTGTGTGGGTATTTGAAAAATAATTTTTAGTTTCTATCAATTTTTCTGTCTGTAGTCAGCAAGTTCTAGGTCATAGTTAAGAGAAAAATATTAAGAAAATGGCTTTACTTATGGTTCTTTTACATTGCCTTCTTTCAGTCCCACCCACATTGAAAATATAGGGAAAGCTTGCACTAAAGAAAAGTTCTTGCATTCGTTACGTATAGATTTTTTTTTCTTTTGTGAGTAAATACTTGGTTCCCTAGGGGTTTGAAACCTTTCATAAAAAAAATTCACTCAACCAGTGAATTAGTTAACATTATTAGGAGGCAACTGACCAGCTGTTCTCCTTGGGGGGCAGAGTGGGAAGAAATAGACTTACATAGGAAATGGAAACTCATAAGAAAAGAAACCTTCCTGACAACAAGGTAGACAGAGTCCTAGGACATTCAAAATTTGTCCATGGAGTAAATATAACCCAGAGGATGAGAGCTGGGCTGCAACCTGAGATTGTCCTGAGTCCGCGCCTCCCTTGCTAAGTCTGTGTCCTGGGAATATTTGAACTTTCCTGGCCTCTGTTTAATCCACTCTAGCAAGGGGAATAGTAACACTTAACTCATAAAACTATATATAGTGTAGACTTTAAAATAATTTATATAAAATTCTTAGCATGTAATTAACAGTTCATAAATGGTAGATGTGATTATTATTACTACCACTGATTACGTGCATGTAATCTCACATCAGTTCAAGGTGATTTCCGTTGCAATGATTTGCCCAGTCTTCATCTGGAGGAAATGAAGCTTGGCAAATAATGTTACTTGTGCTTCTTAAAAAAACAAAACTGATAATGTTATTTCCCTTTTAAATATAGGAGAGAGAGAATTCTCAATATTTCCTGCAGAAGGAAACCCATTTTTTTCTAATGGCATCTCATAATGTGCTGCTGTCATATTATTGCCATTCTAATTTACAATAATAACATGCTAATTTTATGCTTGTAAGCTTGGATTGGATTGAGATTTTAGAAAAACATGACAAAATTTTAGAGTATGTTTACATAAATACACACTTAAATATTTCCAATTATTATATTTGGTATGTACATCAAAACCTTGATCATACTTTTTTGCATAGACTTTTTATGGACATATATGGATGTTTAAGAGAAAGTATCATTATTTTTAAAAAATATTAATTATGAATTTTTTAGAAGAGTAATAAAGAACACCGATTCTCACTATTTGGCTTATATTGGGATTAGAAATAATTTTATTTTTTAAGTTTTACTCATCATTTTCTACAATTAGAACAAATATATAAATTATAACAACATACATTGTGGACAGAACCCAGAGCTACACTTTGAAATCAATATAGCTGTAAGCAATATGCATTTCCAAAGTGAGGAAAAATAAAAGTCTGGATGAGATTAATCTATGAAAGAATCTAATGACTTCTACTGGCTTTTCCTACAAGATGAAAATAGCTGTGGGGTTTTTATCACAGATATATTCTTCCCTAAACTGGGTAATCAGTAGTTTTTCAGAGATATTAAGGAAAGAGGCAAACCCTCTACTCTCTGGGAAGAAGTTAATGTTTATTTGCCTCTATCTTCTTCTGTGAAGAACTCTTTAGCTTTTCTATCAGAAAAATTTAATGGTGTGCTTTAGGTTGCCCTTACTGATAATATTTAATCAATTAAGAAGTGTTTACAATGTGGTCTGTACTGTGATAAGTACTCAAGAGACTAATATAAAAGACTAATACTTGTCAGTGACATACTTATTGAGCTATTTTGGGGGAGGGTAAGATTTATTCATAAGAAGTAACTTCTAGGCAACCATTTCTTATCTTTTTTATTTATTCCATTCCCTCAGTCATTCCTTTGCCAAAAATTTATTGAAACATACTACATGCTAGAAATGTGGTAAGTTTAGGAGTCATAATTAAAAAAAATATCCTGCTCTTGAAGATAATGTGACAAAGATTATGAAAGAGTATTGTTTAAAGAACAAGGGGCACATGAAGGAAATAATGCAAATTCTCAAGATGTTGTCAAGCAATTCTTAATATAGGTCATCAAAAAAACTTAACTCTTGAAAGGTATCTTGAAATTCACCAGACAGATTATGGTCAACCATGGAGCAAGGTGGTGGAGTTTAGGCCACTATGACTGGGATAGAGTGAATGAACAAGCATAGGCTTATGAAACAGGGCAGCGTATTTGAAAAGTGACAAGTTCAAAGCAGCAGGGGAAAAGGAACCAAAAAAGTGGTACATAATGGGACTACACGAACAGAAACACATTGGATAGATTATGAAGAGTCTTAAATTTCTTACTGGGGAGTTAACATTTATATTGTAGGAAATGGTAAGTAATTGCTTGACAATTGTTACTCCATTGTAACACTTTATACAATGGAGTAGTATGGTCATATTTGCATTTTATAAAAATAATACTAGTGGTAATATGAAAGATAGAGAAGAAGGAATGAGGGAGGAGACTCTGACATTAGTTCATTAGCCCATTGTATTCATGTGCATGTGTGACAGAGTTGTTGAGTTTTTGAATGAGACTGCCACAGTGGAGGTGAAGCAGAGGAAATTACTTTGGGGACTATTGGGGGTGGAAATTCTAGAATGTAGCCACCATGAAATGTGTTGGTTACAGGGCAGAGAAGAGTTTGTAATCATAAATAGGCTGCTGGCCCGAGAAACTGGATGTTCTTGGTCAATAGGCCAAATGTAGAACAAATGCAATGGTACAGAGATTGCCAGAAGTAAACGCTAGGAATACTGACAAAGCACATGCAGATCTCAAGAACCTCATAGCATGAGTGTATCTACTCCAGATGAAGGTCCAGGTTTGGGGAGAACTGAGTGTTTTTCACCTTGGTGGACCTTCTTTTAGAAAGTGATTACATGGCACCAAAAGAAAAGACAACAAAAACAAAAATAAACAAGTGGGACTAGAGCAAACTAAAAAATCTTCTGCACAAACACACAAAAAATCAATAAAATGAAAAGATAACCTGTGGAATTGGAGAGATTTTGCAAACCACATATCCAATGAGGGGTTAATATCCAAAATATACAAGGAATCCATGAAAGTTAATAGCAAAAATAAATGAGTAACCTAATTCAAAAATGAGCAAAAGTCCTGAATAGACTTTATTAAAAAAACAAAAACAACAACATACAAATGGCCAACAGGTACATGAAACTTGCTCAATATCATGAATTATTAGGGTAATATGCATCAAAACAAAAATGAGATATTACCTCACACTTGCTAGGATGCCTGTTATCAACAAAGCAAGTGATAAAAAATGGTGGTGAAGAAAAGAGAACATTTATACATCATTGCTGGGAATGTAAGCAGGTATATCCACTATAAAACACAGTATGGGTGTCAGGGACCTTTGCCCGCAGAGTGCCCCATCCACCACGGATGAGAATAAGTCTACCAAGGCATGATCCGCTTGTGGGGGAAAGGTTGCCAATCTCTCACAGAAGAAGGACCAAGAGGCTTTTCCTCAATGGCTTTTATTGGATTCGTTTACACAGGAATTCAGGTAAAGCTCATTATTCATTGCCAGGAAGTAAGGATCAAATAACATTTTGAGTCAGGGTCAGATAGCTAAAGAGCTGTAAAAAACTTTAAGGAACAAACTTACTTCTTCCTTGGACCCTTATCATTTAATTGAGAGCATTCTAAACAAAGCAGGTTTCACAGGATTTTACATATTCTTTCTTAGGCCTGATCACCCAGGGAACCTGCCCTTTCCAGCACAGGGCTGCATCACCCTCTGTCATTGTTTCAGGCTTAGGTGGAGCAAGGGAAGTAAGGCAGCCAAGAGATTGGGAGATTTTCTTGAAGACAATGAGGACTCAGGCTATTTCAAAACCAAGGGGTGAGGGTCCATCACCCCCTTTTGCTGTAGCCCCCGAAGTCCATCTTTGGGGGCCTCCTACATGATCGTACCTGTCTGAGATCGCTCCCCGCTTGGGGAATCTTACCCGTCATTGGCTAACCGACCAAGCATTGGGGGCCAGGCAGGGTGAAGTAAAAGGAGCAGAAGCGGTGCTTTTGCCAGGGAGATAAGCTTTTGTCTCCTTGGTGGCTTATGGTCCCAGGTCATTCCCTCAGCCTTAGCCTTGGCGGGGGTTACAGCTTCTGATACCAGGCAGGGTGGTTCCCAACATACGGGGATTGCTCAAGGAATTAAAAATAGAACTAACACATGATCTAACTTTCCCACTTCTGGGTATACACAGAAAGCAAAACCATTATTTCAGAGCGATAGCTGGTCTCCCACATTTACTGCAGGAGATTCGCAATAGCCAAGGTATGGAAACAACCTGAGTGTCCATTGGCAGACGAATGGATAAAGAAAATGTGAGCTTTGTATCTCTAAAGCTATCTATCATCTATTCACTGTCTATCTACCATCTATCTATCTATCTATCTATCTATCTATCTATCATCTATCTATCATCTATTAATCTATCTATCTACACAGATATATACAGAATGAAATTTTATTTAGTGTTAAAAAGAAGAAAATTTCACCATTTGCAAAAGGATAGATGAATCTGGAGTGTTCATGCTAAATGAGATAAGCCAGGTAAGGGAGACAAATACTACACAGTATCACTTATATGTGGAATCTTAAAAAGAAAAATTGAACTCATAGAAAAAAAAAGTAGAAAAGTGGTTACCAGAAGCTGGGGTAGGGGAACAGGGAAAGTTTGGTAAAAACGTACAAACTTTCAGTTATAAAGTGAGTAAGGTCTGAAAATCTAATATAAAACATGGTGGCAATAGATAATAGCACTGTATTATATAATTAAAATTTGCAAAGAAGCTAGAACTTAAATGGTCTCACACCTGCTAAAGGTACATATATGAGTTGATGGATGTGTTATGGTAATTAACTCAATGGGAAGAATCCTTTCACAATGTTTTGAGTTATATCAGATCATCATATTGTACACTTTAAATATGTTTTAAATTGATTTGTCAATTAGATCTTAAATAAATCTGGGGGGAAATTTACACACTGTTAGGCCACTTGGGAAGCTGCCCTGCATTGCAAAGTGCTCTGCATTCTGAAGTGCTCTGCATTCTGAAGGTTACTGAAGATTAACCTTCATTAGCTCCATGGAAAATCCACCTTTGGATAAGGCATAAATGCTTCCAACCTATGATTCTCTGTCAGTTATATTTTCATCTCCCCTCCCCTTGTCCCACACTCGCCACTGTGGCATTCTGTTGCTCTTTCCTGTAAGATCAATTTACTTTGATATCCCCCAGGGACACTGAGCTCCCTGTAAGAAGCCAGTACATCCTTTCAACCTTAAACATTAAACATTAAGAACAACATTTTAATCCATTTCACAAATACATTCCTCAGTCTTTTTAAAAAATCACAGATATTGAGATCTTTTGACAACTGAGATGTTTTAACAATAACAATATTAAGTATTGCTTGAATAAGTGCTATATTTAGTCTTCTTATATGTATTAATTTATGTGATACTCACAAAACCCCACTGCATTAGGTTCTATTACTTTTCCCTATTTGAAGATGAGAAAAGTAAAGTGCATAGACTTCATTTGTAGGCATTTTAGCAAACAGGTAAGAAATGAGCTTATGAAGAGAGAGATGGGTTAGTGGAACTCATAACCATTACTGAGCCTCTCCTACACTGCAGTGTAGCTGCGCTGGGAACTTTTCCTTTCCATGTTCCTCGATATGCTCCTAATTCATTTCTAGAGGAGAAATGTATCTGAGGAATGGATGCTAGAATCATTCAAGATAGAAGCCATCAATACCCTACAAAGGATGGCTACTGGTGCCCTTCAGATCCCCATAGGGTGGGATAGCTACTGTTATGACACTTCTGTCGTTCCCCTGACCAAAAGCACACTTGATTCCCATATGCCCCACTTCTACCCTCTCTGTCTCCCGTGGACCTTATTTTAAAGCAGACTTTGCAAGCACAATGCTTTTAGAAGCCAGGGAGGTAAGATAATTGTGTGAAGCAGAGCAGAGCAAGGCTATGAAAAATGGTGAGAAAAGTGGAGTTAGCAAATATATACAACTGTTCCTAAAGGCATTCAAATTCAATGTAAAAACAAAACAGGCAGCATAACACCCTGCTAACAAGGCAAAACCCCCAAACAGATGCAGGTTCTTATCCATAGTCAACCAAGGTTTGCCAGCCCTTTACTGCCATGGGTCTCCTGCTTCCCTTTTGCCTTGGCTAAACCATTTCCTCCTGCTCCCATTGTGCAGCCCAGCAGATCTAGGCAGAGTAATGGTCATTGACAGATATACTACCCTAATACTTCAGAAACTGCATATATTATTTACTTCATTGGTGAATTAATTAGGGGGCTTAAATAAAGATTATCCTGTATTACCTGGTGGACTCAATCTAATCACACACGCTTTCAGAGAAGAGAATTATCTCCAGCTGGAAGAAGCAAAAGGGGAAGTCAGAGGCAAGAAAAAATTGGTAATACCCTGTCCTGGTGTGGAGAACAAAGGGGCAACATGAGGGGGAATGCAGCTAGGCTCAGGGAACTGAGAGGCTCCCTGAAACAGGCACTCCTTCCTATAACCATAAGGGCCTGGATCCTGCCAATCACCTGGAGGAGCTTGGGGCTGCTCTTCCCAGGAGTTTCCAGAAAGAAAGAAGCTTGCAGGCAGCTTGATTCGTTCCTTGTGAGACACGAAGAAGAGACCAGCTGAGCCACAGGGGGCCTGGTCTGCTGCCCCACATACAATTTATGTGGCTGTTGTTTGAAACCACTATGTTTTTTTGGTAATTTGTTATGGCAGAAAAGAATATAAATATATATCACATTTTCTACTTCTTTGATCTAGATAGTAACGGAACTAATTAATTTCTGCTGGCCCCACAGGGCAAGTGGGACTGGGGGAGCTCTGCCCTGTGGGGGGTGGATGTCTCAGACTATATAGATACAAACACTCAAGTATTCTCCGTCTACGTTATTAAAACCATGGCCAGTTTTCTCCTGAATTATATCAAAATAGATACTTTTCACCAAGGATATAATTAACTTATTCTTAAGACCACAGAGTCCATGTTATGCTATGCATTTTTCCTGTTTTTCTCATTTAATCCTTCACTATTGACAATTGTTATTGATTGGCATTTTCAAAGATGACACAGTGGAACCCAGCATCAAAGAGTGTAGTAGGATTCAAATCCAAGCCTTTTGGATTCTAGCAATGGTGGGGAGAGGATGGGGTTTTTTTCAGTGCAAAGCTCAGGAAAGGGGATGAAGAACAGGCTCTTAGTTCAGGTATAATGTCTGTAACTGCTTTTCAATTTCATAAGAAAGTGATCCCTCCCCGGTGTCTGTAACTAGATTTCTTACTGTCAATTGAAAATTTGGAGCATCGGAACACTTATCTAATTTCTACAGAGTGCTTGTTACTTTATTAAAGTGTTTGTAATTCAAAAGCCATGCACTAATCTTATGTGAAATGAAATGCCTTTATGTATTTTCACAGAATATCATCTAATCCTGCAAAAAACGCAGAGCAGCCTGCATCAGCAGCCCCTCCCCCACCAGCTGCCTGTGTTATGGGCTTCCGGGGTGCCCCTTCCACTCCTTCAGACTCAAACTCATAAAGTGACTCCACAGGGTCACTGGTTTTTCTCTTGCTGGCTTGTAAACTCCATGAGAGCAAAGACCATTGTATCTTCTGGAATACTCCCTGGAACGTATGCAGTAGAAACTAAAAACATACATCTGTAGAAGAAATTAAATGATGAACCATCATCATTAAAAGAATTATTAAAGTAAATATTATATTATTTTGAGACAGAGCCTTGCATGACCACTGCTTACCTGCTTTTATACATATAATGTATGTATAAAATAAAAAATATATGTTATATATAAGTATATAAATATATAATATAATTATATAATAAACATATAAATATGTACCATATATTATCTACATTTTTGTGTGTGGAAGTAGCTGCCATAAATCCTACCTCATTTTCAGGCTGGTATCTACTCTTTGTTCTGTCCTCTGATACATCTTCTAAATTTTGCCTTGTTTCCTTTGTTGTTGTGTTTGTTTGTTTTTACATGGTTTTGTGCACTTCTTTCTTGACTGAGGATAAAGCATTAATAACTTAGAGACGGGAAGATGAGTAAAAGTCCTAATATGCCAAGTGGAAGCTGGGCACCAAAACCTGAGCTCAGGGCTGCACTAGCCTATGTGGAGCTTCTGGGCAGACAGGTGAGACCTGCATGCACAGCCCCAACTTGTCTCCTCCACCACTTTTATACGCACCATACAGGCCAAAGAGCTGGCACGGTGGTCCTGTCTGAGTGAATGTTGTCACAGATCGCCGTCTGACTCTTGCCAATAGTCTGACTCTCGCAATCTGGCCAATGCATAATACTACTTTTGCCTTTTTGTCCCATTTTCTTTTTCTTGTACTGACTTCTTAGCTCTAGGCTCCTCACCTAGGGATATGTTTACTGATTTTAGATAGAGAGGAAGGCAGGAAATGAGAGAGTGAGAGAGAAACATCGATATGAGAGAGAAACATTGATTGGTTGTCTCCTGCATGCACCCTGACCAGGGACCAAACCCAAAACCTATGTATGTGTCCTGACCAGGAATTGATCCTGCAACAACATTTGGGGGTATGGGATGATGCTCCAATCAGCAGAGTCACCCCGCCAGAGCAGACTCCTATTCCTTTATACCTCTGCCTCTTATAGCCTCAGACTGTATGACTCTCTGAATCATCTTCTGCCATTTTGACTTTATGCATATTTGCTGTTGTGACTCTTTTTTCTGTGTTCACTTCCTTGTTTTCTGTGTCCCTGATATCTAATCTCGGCCCTACAGAACTGACTCAGCAGCAAGCCCATCCTATCACCCCAGGAGAAGAATGGGAATTCAGCCATGAACAGTGTTTTAAGTGACTTAAATAAATATCTGAAAGAATAACTTGGGTAGCTCAGTGGATTGAGCGCAGGCTGTGAACCAAAGTGTCATAGGTTCGATTCCCAGCCAGGGTACATGCCTGGGTTGCAGGCCATGACCCCCAGCAACCCCACATTGATGTTTCTCTCTCTCTCTCTCTATCTCCCTCCCTTCCCACTCTAAAAAAAAAAAAAAAGAATAACTTGGAATTTGTCCATGTGATCAGAAGCATTAGGCAAAGATAGTCAATGTGATATTCTAAACAGCCAGAGAGACCTAATTGCAAAAAGTATATGGCAAGTTTGATCACTTTTGGAGAAAATAATGCATCGAGCCATCTGAAAAGTCATAAAAATTTCAGTATGTGGAAATGGAAATTTTACCTTATGGTCAAAAGATAACTCATGAATGCATATTATACTAAAACTGGTCATTATTTCTCTTTGATTGTACAAAGTAAGTGCAGGTGAGCAGACATTCAGAACACCTGCCATACTTAACTAATCAAATTCATTAAAATACTCTGAAGAAGAAATTATCATTAATAAAACCTCCTCTCAATATTTACCCCCAGGGGCTATTTTTTCTAAAGGTATTGTGATGAAAAAGAATAAAAGATGTTGGACTAAGATTAAGACTTATCTCTTCAAACTCTGGCCATAGCTGGTAGAGCCTTCTTAAATAATTCAAACGCATTTTTTGAAACATTCCTGTCTCCAGAAATTCTTTTTACACCATCCATCACTGTCATGATGTTTTCATCAGCTGCTCCTAATGATTTTGTTGCTGCTTTGACTTGAAATTTTAAGGAGATGGGTGAATTGATAAATGGATGAATGAATGCATGCTAACTTAGAACTGTCTTGTTCTGAGTGGATGGAAGTCAGTCAGATAGCACTGATGAGGAATGTGAGAAGAGAGAGCACTCTTCTTTGCCCATATTAATAAAACTCTGTAGTGTTATAACTCAATGATTCCACCAGCTGATGGGAGACAGAGAGCTGCAGTGAATGCTGAGGAATTTTAAAATAGTTCACAGCTGAAGTTATACCACTAGAAGAGGTAGTTCAGAGTGTTTGACATTTTAGCCCAACAGATTTATTTTTCCTGTAAATATATATCAAAAATTTATGTGAACAAGTGTAATAAAATAAAGTGGCAAAAGTAAATCAGAAAAATTGAAATCTTCCTTTTCCTATTCCAAACTTCTGACTATTTCAGACTTTGATGATAACAATTGTGAATAATTTTTTACATATCTTGATGAATATTTTGCAAGCATAGACAGGCACATTCTGTTTCTTTTGTGTGCGTATTCTTCCTGAGCTACACCTGGTGGTATGGTATTAAACATAATGTTTTATACTTTGCTTTTATTGGTTAATAACATATTTCAGAAATTATTTTTTATCAGCCAGTCAAAACCTACTTCATTCTTTATGCTTTCAAAGTGTAATTTTATTCAATTCAAAGTAGTGGTATAGAATAAATTTTATTTTCCCTCCCCCATATCTAGAAGCAAGTATTTGAAAACTTTTTTTGTTGCTTTCAATTTCTTTGGTGTTTACTTTTAAGCCATTAAATTATATAAGTAAACTCTTCTTACCCTCAGACAATTGCTACTGACGATCTTTCACAAAACATGAGTAATTGGCTTATTTACATAAATTCTCTCCCTTTTATTTTTACTGCCTACAGGAAATGCACTTTATTTTTCAACTTTACTGAGACATGATTGACATATAATATTGTACAACTTCAAAGTGTTCATTTGATAAAATTATATATTGCAATAGGATTACCACTGTAGTGTTCACTAACTCCTCCATCATATCACATAATTACCATTTCATTTTTTCTAAGAACATTAAAGATCAACTCTCTTAACAATTTTCAATTATACAATGCAGTGCTTTTAACTATAATCATAATGCTGTGCATTAGACCCAAAACTTCTTTATCTTCTAACTGGAAGTTTGTTTCCTTTGATCGACATCTCCCCAGTTTGCCACTCCCTAGTCCCCAGTAACTATCATTCTGCTCTCTGTCTATACGGGTCTGGTTTTCATAGATTTCTTATGTAACTGACGGTATACAGTATTTGCCTTTTTCTGTCTGATTTATCTCACTTAGCATAATGGCCTCAAAGTCCCTTTATGTTGTCTTAAAAGCAAGATTTCCTTCTTTCTCATGGCTGAATAATGTCCCACTGTACCTGCATATCACATCTTCTTTTGCATTCCTCTCTTGATGGGCACTTAGGTTACTTTAATTTTGCAGTTGTGGACAAAATAAATGCTATAAACATGAGGATGCAGGTATCTTTCTGCTCTCCTGTTTCCATTTCCTTTGAGTATATACCCAGAAGTGAGATTGCAAAAAAAATAATAATAACAAAATAAAAACTTATGGGATGGGAAAAAATATTTGCAAATCATGTATCTGATAAGTAGCTAATATCCAAAACATTTAAAGAACTCATACAAATCAATAACAAAAGAAACAACCTGCTTAAAAAAAGTGTGCAGAGAACTGAATAGACTTTTTTTCAACCAAATGACAAACAGTACATAAAAAGGCTTTCTTCATCACTAATTATCAGGGAAGTGCAAATCAGAATCAGAATGAGATCTCACCTCACATGTGCTAAAATAGTTAATATCAAAGGCAATAAATAACAAGTGGTGGTGATGATGTGGAGAAAGGGAACCCTTGTGTACATTGGTGGGAATGTAAATCGATACAGACACTATGGAAAAACAGTGTGGTGGTTCCTCAAAACATTAAAAATAGAACTGTCATGTAATATTTTATTTCTCCTAATTTTTGAGTTATCTTGATTATCTTTGCACTTTTGAACAATATGTGTATAACTATTTCTTGTTTTCATGAACTTTAATTAGCATCCAGAATTCCCCTCTTACTTTCTGAGGCAGATACTACTCCACAATCTATTTTCTTTTTCTTCCATGGTAAAAAAGTCTTGTTGCAATGTGTCTTCCCAGTAAGAACAATGACCAGACACCTTTGTTGCTAAGTGTGTTCATGTGATAAACATCTTGCTAATATTACCTGAGTGGAAATGATGACTGTTAACTTCAATGTACTTGCTTAAGAAAAAAATCTCTGCCTCCTGTTTTTCCCCCTTTTCCTGGCTGAAAGGTGATTTTCAGTGTGGCCTTAGAAGCCACATACTGAATCTTGCAGAACTGCAGTAGCCTTGGCCTTTGAATAACTGCACGGAGAAGAGCCACTATTTACCAGCAACGTTGAGTGCGGCATGAGAGAAAATAAGCTTCTCTCTCTTTTGAGCATTTGGGAAGTGTCTATAGAGTATCTTAGCTTTCTACTCCAAGAAATAACATTTACCTTTCCCCTCCCCATTATTATCTCACTTCCCATCAGCTATACTGTATGTAACCAATGTAACCAATGGCGTGCCCACACCCCTTGGCACTCACTGTGCCAGAACTGACCACAATGACATGTTGCAAGTTTCTGCCATGTTCAGTCTCAAGGCTATCCTCAATTTAGATTCAGGGCATCTGGAAGGAGCAGGGCATTCTCACCCCAAGAGCAATCTTTGGCCAATGATGGATTGGGGTTTTAAGATAAATACTTCAGCTTTCCTGACCCTTGGGAAGGATATTTTTGAGGCATGTTTTACATTGTCTCCATGAATTTCCCAGCATGATTGCATTTTAGTTGCCCCCACCAGTAACTTGCTTGATAAAACACTCTATTTGGTTTCCTTTTCTTATTTGTCTTAGTTCCTCTCAGGAACAAGTCTCAAATAAAGGGCTTGTCCTCAAATCCTGTTCTTGGAGTATGTTTGCAGAGAAACTCAACTTAAGATAGTACCTTGAAGTGTCTTTTTGGTGTCAGATTCTGGAACTGGAGATCTCACCAGTTAGGCAGTAAAAAGAACTCCATCAACAATCTTCCCTGAGCTCACAGTGATGACTTCTTAGGGTATTTTTCTTTAGGGTCAGTTAATAGAGGAACGAAACACCTGGGCCTGGATCATGGACAGTTTGCTTAATATGTTGGTACAAGCAGAAGAACTACTCTCACATTACTGCCACTCAGGAGCAGTGAGGGAAAACCCTCCTAGTGGGCAGAACTTCAATCAGCACATCTTGTCATAAATTTTATGCAAGGAAGAAGAAGTGATCTCAGATAACAGACTTCTGGGCAGTGGTGCATAGCTTAGTAATTAATGGATATACACCTTGGTGTACATAACATCACAATGACTAAATCTCTAATCTTTGATAAATTGTGAAGAGATGGAGGGGGAAGAGGATGCATTGGCCCACGTTATACCTCCAGCTCTTGAGAGACAGCGGGTAAGTAGGTACTATGTGGAGTTGATTTGCTATTGTTAGCTGCCATAGAAGTCCTAAAGGAAGAATATGAGACTGTCACCTAGTAATTAATGAGGGGTTGTGCAAAAGCCAGAAGGTCTTCAAGGCAATAAAGAAAGGACTCTTAAATCTTGCAGCTAAGAGAATAAGAACTGCTGAAAATCAGTTCCAATACCTGATTTTAAATGTGGCACCATTATACGAGAGGTTGAATTTATGGCCCTCCTACATTGAAGTCAGGACCCTGAGAGGGAAGGAGTGGAACCCTTAGAGCTGTTGAAGATATATGGGTAAATGGACTTGTGACGCTTGAATACCCATATTTTCTTGGATGTTCTAGGTCACCAGTAATTTTCCCCACCTCACTCTTTGCAGGAGAAGAAAAACCTCTTCTTGGTTGTATGCTTGCCTTCCTTGGGATTTTCTCTGCTCCCCCACCCTGCCCTTATACAAATAAATAAGGACATCTCAGGTTGGCCAAAGAGTGAATTAAAGTAATGTACCTGAACAGGATGAAAGGAATTGTTTATTAAAAAAGAAGTATGATCTGGTTAAATTACACTACCAGCATCTGGAATAACATGCTTCAGAATGAATTTTAAAATGTTTTATTGGTGGTTAGATGGGGAGAGGATGAAACATAAGACTAGATAGTGAGCACTATTGATATTGAGGTGACTTAGGATTTAACAACATGGAAATAGGGTCCTGAGATGGTCCTATAATTTTTTTAGGAGGCCGCTTTGAGGCTTGAACTGATAGTTTACAGTAAATAAAGCTGCTAGAACTGCCTTAGTGGAGTATTGCACAAGGAATAAAAGACTCAGAGATTTGAGCATCTTAGAGTAAATTTATTATAAAAGTCTATAAATAATACCATCTGACTAGGTTTCCTGTAAGGCCCAAAGGATACTTCTTTTACAAATGTGGTAAGAAATTCACTGTGAAGGGGGCAACAGCATTGATAAGCATCATGGTGACACTCTCGGTAGGTTTTCACTGATCACGGAAGATGCTGTACAGAACTCGTCTCCCTGGGGTCAGTCAGTATGGATAATAAAATCATGGCATATTTGATAGTAGGTGGCGGCATTTAACCATCAGCAGCAAAGGAGATATAATTATTATGATGGGTGGCAAGGTCAGAATGGCATGCAGAGGCCTACTTTTGGGGATCTATCTTAGTTGATAGACCACAGCTCTGCTGTGTATGAGATAGATGGGCAGCCAGTCAGAAAATTACTTGACCTGTATCAAGGTCAGCAAACTACAGCTTGTGGGTCAAAGCCAGTCATTTTCCTGTGGGACATAGCCATATCCCCTTGTTTACCTATTATTTATGGCTGTTTTATGTTACAGTGGCAACGCTTAGTGAATGCACCAGAGACTGTATGGCCTAAAAAAACCCGTGAAATATTTGCTTGTGGCCCTTAACAGAGAAGTTTGCTGACCTGTGACCTAATCAAAGAAGGTCAAGAACAAATGAGAACAAGATTGATGCCTGCCTCTGTAGTGGAAAATCCCAATCCCTGCTTTCAGAACTTAGTCACTTTTCAGACTCAAGGTTATTGACTAAAAAAGAAGAATCCTGCAGAATAAACATATGTAGAAGGCACCTTCGATAGCCATTCTTCTGATTCTTTTCTTTTTATAGAATAACATACACAGGGGAATTGGAAAATACCCAAGTCTTTGGGGAGCACTAAGATACAAATTCTGAGAAGACACACACCAGAAAATGCACACATCAACTGACCACTCTGTAGAAAAGAATATGCAGAGGACAGGTGATAGATGAAGTTACAGTCCATGCCCTCTTCACAGACCTGAGAAGTAGTCATTTCTCTGGTTCCTGAGAGCATATGCCTGTTCATGTTGGATCAACTTGTTAGATGTTTCTTGACCAGAACTCCTTATCACATACCAGTGTTGTAACAGCAACTCTTTCTAATTTCACAAGTACATCTTCTTTGAGGTCTCCTTCAAACCTCAAGGACTGGCTGATGGTCATGCCAATCACATACGCCAGGGCTGTGGGTGGATTACTTGATATGTTGGTATAAGAAGGGAATACCGCTACATTGCTATCACTTGGGGTGACCTTGGAAGACAACAGAGAGGAAAAAGTCTCCCAGTAGACAGAACTTCATTCAGTACACTTTGTCATCAAGTTTATGTGAAGAAAGAAGTGGTTTGAGATACACAAACTATTGGTAAGTGGTGAATAGCTTGGCAGGTTGTTCAGGGATCTGGAAAGTGCAAAAACAAAAGATTGGAGAAAAGAAGATACAGGGAAGAGGTATGTAGATGGATTAACATATGTATATGTGTATGTATGTATGTATGTACATATTTTCTGAGTACACAATCATGTCATCTGAGAATAAGATCAATTTAATTTTAATCCTTTCCTCTTCTCTTTTCTTTTCTTATTGTACCAGCTAGAACCTCTAGAATAATATTAAATAGCAGTGGTAATAGATTATGAAGGCAACCTTGTCTCAATCTAGATTTTTGGCAAAAATCTTCAGTATTTTACCATTTTTGAAATATTTTTTTTGTAGATGCCCTTTTTTGTTTAAAAAAGTTCATTTCTATTCCTAGATTGCTAAGGAATTTTATCATTAATGAGTATTTAATTTTATCAAATCTTTACAACTATTAGTATTGTATTTTTCTTTGATATGTGAATACAGTGAACTACATTCATTTGCTTTTTTAATGTTAAGCAAATCTTATATTTGAAAAAAACAACCTAAATTTGTCTTTATGTAATATCTTATTTAATATATAATTACATTTGATTTGTTAATATTGTGTTGAGAATTTTTTTCTCTTTTGATAAAGAAACTCGCCTGTAACATTTCTCTTCTGTAATGTCTTTGTTAGGTTCTGGTAACAAGATTTTTCCATCCTTATCAAACAAGTTGGAAAGTGTAAACTCTTCCTCCATTCTAACCTCTCATCCCTGATAAATTTTATATGAGTTGTTTTATTTATTCTTTAAATATCTTCAAGAATTCTTGGGTATAATCATCTGGGCATGGATTTTCTTGTGAGAAAATTTTTAACTGCAAGTTCTGCTTCAGATTCAATTAATTATATTTTTATAAGAATCTATCGATTTCATACAACCTTTTAAATAAGATTATAAACACTGGATAAGGCACAGGCACAGGAAAAGAGCAAATCATTCAGAAATGTGATCAATCTGCTCCTATATAGTTACATTGCTGTGGAGGCTCTGCCAGAATTATCCATTCTGCAGTGCGATTAAAGGTCTAGAGTTCATTTTTGGGATGAAGATTTTTATAAATCTTTTTAATAGTTGTAGAATCTGTAATGATATCTTTATAAACTCCTAATTCAGTTACCTTTGCTTTTTAAATTGAATTTTGGAAGTTTTTATCAAAATTTTAATCTTAATGAACTCTTTTTAGTTGCATTATTATTGTTCTTACTCATACTAGCAACTTATTTTCAATTCTGTGTATTTAATTTGCTCTTTTTCTAACTTTTTAAGAAAATACTTAGATCATTGTTTTAAGCCCTTAAAATTTTTTTTAATCCTCACATGAGGATATGTTTTATTGACTTTAGAAAGAAATGGGGAAAAAGAGAGAAAGAGAAACCAGTGTGAGAGAGAAATGTTCATGGGTTGCTGCCCGTATGTGCCCTGACTGGAGATCAAACCTGCCACCTTTTGGTGCTCAGGACAATACTCCAACCAAGCCACTCTGCCAGAGCTAATTTTTTTCAGTCATAGTTGACACTCACTATTATATAGCACAGTGGTTAGACATTTATACAACTAACAAAGTGATTTCCCCAACAAGCCTAGTACACATGTGACCCCACATGTAGTTATTACAGTGCTGTTGACTACATCACCTGTGCTGTGCTTTACATTCCTGTGGCTGTTTTGTAACTGCCAACTTGTAATTCTTAATTCCTTCACTGTTTCATCCAACCCCCAATGGCACCCCCCAATCTGGCAACCATTAGTTTGTTTTCTATGTCTGTAAGTCTGTTTTGTTTGTTGGTTTGTTTTGTTTTTTTTTTAGATTCTATATGTAAGTGTAATCATATGGTATTTGTCTTTGTCTGACTTATGTTGCTTAGCATAATACTCTCTAGGTCCATCTGTGTTATTGCATGTGGTGAGATTTCATTCTTTTTTATGGTAAAGTCAGTCATTTATATATATGTGTGCATATATGTATGTGTGTATATATATATATATATATGCAACCATTTTTTTAATCCACTGATCTATTGATGGACACTTAGATTGCTTCCATATCTTGGCTTTCGTAAATAATGTTGTAATGAGCATAGAGCTACATATATTTTTTTGAATTAGGTTTAGGATTTCTTTGTATAAATTACTCAGAAATAGAATTGCTAGGTAGTTTTGAGTTTTTCTTTTTTCATATAAATTTAATTGTTGAAGGTGAGAACAAGAAGCTATAAAAATCTAGAATAGTCATTCTTTACATGAGTTTGTTCCCTGTCACCCCATGCCCCAAAGAACCTTTGCTGTTATGTGGAAAAAACTTTGGTTGACACAGTTGGGCCATTAGTGCTGTTAGAATCAAGTATGTAAGGGTGGGGTTGCTGCTAAACACCCTACAGGTGAAAAAACAGCCTTCTACAACAAAGAATTATTTTTGCTAGTGTTGATAAACACTGGTCTAGAGATAGGGCACTTGGCCTAAACTATGTACGAGTATAACTGTGTGTGTGTGTGTGTGTGTGTGTGTGTGTGTGTGTGTGTGTCTAGAAATGTATGTTGGGAAGTGTGAATCATAGAAACTTCTCAGCTAAGTATGAAGAAATGAGTCAGGGGCAGTTAGAAGTGAGGAGTCATAAGGAGAAGTGTATTCTTTGTGAGCAGCAGGTTTCAAGATAAGAAAGACTAAGGTGTTGCACTTGAGAAGCTATGTAGTTTATCAGATTCTTGTAAGACTGGGTGGGATATTGGGAAAGAGATTGGCACTGACAAGATGTTAGCTGGGCTCAGATTATGAAAGACCTTGTATCCAATGCCTGAGAGTTTGGCAGGAGACACAAAGTCCAGGTGGAATATCTGAAGGATTGTAAGCAGGGCAATGACAGGATGAGAACTGACTTTCAAAATGATACTGTGAGTAAAGTGCAAAGACTGTATTGGAGGGAAAAAAGATCATAATGAATGAAAAAAGAAAAGAGGTTATTGAAGTAAATTGGGTTAAATAAAATAAGAGAGTTGGCAAAGAGAGAATTTAAACTTTTACACATATTAAAACTGTAGGATTAATATGAATTTATAATCCTTTAGGTGTGGTGGGTGTTGAAATGAAGATACAGTTAAGGATAACTCCCAGATTTTGTACAAGGAAAACTACATAAACAATCATGACATTGGGTAAGACGGAGACACAGAAAAATAACAAAATATTCAACAATATGATTGACCTGCTAATGTGGAGGCTCATCTGAAATTTTATAGTGTACTGTATAATGAAAAAGTCTTGAGTTTACCAGAGAGGTCATGGCTGGAAATATGATATTTAAAATAGTAATTAAGAAAGGCTAAGATCACAAGAAAAAAAGAGTTACATAGGAGAGTTGAGAAGTACACTGTGGTGGTCACCAACAATTATAGCATAGACAAAGAAAAAGGGGGAACCCTGATGAGATTTTAAGGAGAGGTCAAGGGGTAGTAAGAAAACCAGAAAAGAATGTGGATGCAGAACTCAAAGAAGGAGAATTTAAAAGAGAAGTATAGTCAATAGTATCAAATGCTTCAGAGAAGTTGAATTAATAGAACTGTCAAGTACTCCTTAAATAGGTAGCACCTAGAAATTCTGGGAGTGCAGTTTCCATGGTTGGCATATTCAAATTGTGGTAGGTTAAATGCAAGGTGAGAAATTGTGTTAGATGTGCTAACTCTGCTTTAGAGGAAAGGTAAAGGGTGATGGTTCCAGGGAAGGATGAGGGAGCCAACCAAAGGAGATGAAAATTGAGCAGAAACTATTGCAAACCTTTTCTACATACATTAGCTTTTTATAACAAAACAACTTTAAGATAAAATATGACCTCCTGTCAAGAGCTAAGAGGACAATATCTTATTTATTTTCATAACAACTTATGGAAATAACTTATTTTTTAATTTTAATTTTTTAAAATCCTCACCCAAAGATACATTTTATTTTTAGTTTGAGAGAGAGGTAGAGGCAGAGATAAATAGATAGATAGATAGATAGATAGATAGATAGATAGATAGATAGATAATAGATAGATAGATAGATAGATAGTAGATAGATAGATAGATAGATAGATGATAGATAGATAGAAAATGATTGGTTGCCTTCTGAATGTGCCCAAAGTGGGAATCAAGCAACATAGGTATGTGCTCTGTGCTCTGACCAGAAATTAAACCCACACATTTTGGTGTATAGGATGCCACCCCAACCAACTGAGCCACCCTGCCAGGGCTTAATTTACATTTCTAAATTCTGTGTAAAATTGGGCCTTTTGATGGTATTTCTTTTTGGGTTTTGCCAGAGAAATGTAATTGGAAATAGTTGCTGTTGGTTTAAATGCTACACCCCTAGTTCCTCTTGGAGATAGCCCATTGATTTTGGTCCATTACACACTGGAAAGGGACTGAAAATGTGGAATGTAAATTGTTATATTTTCCTATAGCTTTTTAAAAAAATTACAAAGAGTGATTTGATAACACTTAATTGCAAATCTCCATAGCAGAATTCAAAAGTTTTAATTTTAACCTTGTAAAAGTAAATACAAGCATGAAGAAAATGACAGTGGGCAGTTCAGCATCAATATGAATTTATCGCAAAATTATCTACTGTTTGATAAAACAAAAGTAGGAAAATTCAGTCTTTTCTCATTGGCCATGTGTAGATTGTTTGTTTTGAGGGTTATTGTCACAAATACTCATTTGTACCAGCCAATATCTCTGTGCTTCTGTCTTTTCACATTGTTGGAATTTGCTGCTGGACCAAAAAAAAAGTCATTATAATACTAATGTAAGGATGTTAATTAGCAAGATAAATCAGTTCAGTATATATGTTCTAAAGAGAGTTATAAGCAAATTATTGATAAAATTTTTTTTCTTATGTGTGTGTGTCCTATACATTTAATATATTTGATGCCATCAAGTTTTGCCAGAATTAGCTACTGGGAAAGATCATGAGTTTGAAATTAGGTCCTTATTTGATTTGTCTGTACCCCCTACAGGACTTTGTGACACTGAGACCATGGATTATTTGATGGGTTTTTGTGAACCAAAACCTAGACAATGCATTCATATACAGTGCTTACCCAAATGTCTAGAACTTAATAGGATAACAATAAATTAAATTTCATCTGCCATGTCCTCTCCTAATCCCACAGTATGTCTGCTTTCCCCACAAACAGGGTAGAAACATAGCTTCAAAAATCTATAATGAGTTATGCTCCAGACCGTAAGATTTTTAAAAAGTCCTTCCTGTCTGTTATACTGGGACTTTTCTCTGTCCCTTGGTGTTTAGTTCTTGTTCGATTGCCTGGTTCCTGCTTTTGGCCTCATTACCTAGTTTTATGAAACTGATGCTTCCGTTTTAATACCAGTTTGGCTTAACTCCCGCTTTATCCCAGTTGTCATCATTTAGATCTGCTTCAGTTGATGCTGTGCCATCACATCAGCCCTATTATCGCTGCCAGATTTGGTCAAGGGCCCCAGCCTTTCAGGTTTGAGGAGAGGAGCTTAAATAAGTGCTTAATCAGTAAGATGATTTATTTATTTTATTTTTGATATTGTAATCATTTTTTATTTTTAACAACTGACATACAATATTATATTAGTGTGGGAGGCCACTCTGCATAGCATGGACCCAGCTCCCACTGGGAGATGCACAGGACTCACGCCCACGGATAGATTTTCTCGTGGGGAATCAGGCCTGCAATGTACCTAGGCCGCTATGAGTCTTGCTTTTTGCTAAACCCCCCTCACCCTGAATTGAGGACATTTAATGCAAAGCAACTTCCTAAAAACCATGCTAAACCTTCCAAGGATGAGTGTAACTGGTCCAACTACTTTTGCCTTTTCATTTGCAAATATCCCCCTTCTGTGATGTGATTTCCAGCATCCTCTCCTTTGTTTTCTGTATAAGGTAACCACCTAAAGCAAGCCTGTGTATAGTTAATAAGGACCTTCTTGTAATGTGCCCAGTAAGACAATAAAAGCTACTTGGAGAGAGGACTAAGGCTTTTGCTCCCCTTGAGAGAAAAGCCATGCCATCTCTTTTCCTCCACCAGATTTGGTAATCCATGTGAATGTCTAGTTTTCATCCATAATGGCGCAGACCCCATGAGCCGGGGTCCCCATCAATTAGTTTTAAGTGTACCCCAGTGATTATAGACATAATATAAGTTACTAAGTGATCATCCTAATAAATCTTGTACTCATCTGACACCATACATAGTTATTAGAATATTACTAACTATATTCCCTACACTATACTTTACATCCCCATGTCTACTCTGTAACTACCAATATGTACTTCTTAATCACTCCACTTGTTTTACCCATCCCCCCCAGCCCTCCTCTCATCTGGGAACCATCAAAATAGTATCCATATCTATTAGCTTGTTTCCATTCTGCTTGTTATTTATTTTGTTTTTTAGATTTAACTGTTGATAGATATATATATATATTTATTGCCATTTTATTATTCATAGTTTTGATGATTCTTTTCCTCTAATACTGATTTGGTGGTGATGAACTCCTTTAGTTTTTTCTTGTCTGGAGAGTTTTTTATCTGCCCTTCAAATCTAAGTGATAGCTTTGCTGGCTGTAGTAATCTTCGTTGTAGGTCCTTGCTTTTCATTACCATGGGTATTTCTTGCCAATCCCTTCTGGACTGAAAAATTTCTATTGAGGAATCAGTTGACATTTTTGTGGGAACTCCCTTGTAGATAACAAACTACTTTTATCTCATGTTTTTTAAGGTTTTCTGTTTGTCTTTAATATTTTGCATTTTAATTATGTGTCTTATTATGTGCTTTTTTGGATTCATCTTGTGTGGGGTTTTCTACACCTCCTGGACTTGTATGTTTCTTTAACCAAGTTACAAAAGCTTTCTGCCATTATTTTTTCAAATAGACTTTCAATTTCTTGTTTTCTCTCTTCTCCTTCTAGCACCTCCATGATGCAAATGTTTGTATGCTTGAAGTTGTCCCAGAGGCTCCTTATATTTCATTGTTTTGGATTCTTTGTTGTTGTTGTTGTTTTTTCTCTAGTTGGGTGTTTTCTCCTTCCTTATCCAAATTTCTGATTTGATCTGTTTCATCTACTCCTCTCTTTATTCCCTGTTGTGTATTCTTCATTTCAACTAATGTATTCTTCATTTCTGACTGGTTCTTTTTTATGTTTTCTAGTTCTGTTTTTATGTTTCCTATCTTTCCTATCCTACCTGTCGAAGTTCTCACTGAGTTCATTAAGCATTCTTATAACCAGTGTTTTGAACTCTGCATCTGGATGATTGCTTGTCTCCATTTTGTTTGTTATTTCTCTGGAGTTTTATTCACATGGCTTTTTTTTTTGTCTTTTCATTTTGGCAGCTTCCCTGTGTTAGTTTCTATGTATTAGGTAGAGCTGCTATATCTCTGGACTTGGTGGAGTGGCCTTATGTGGTAGGTGTTCTATAGGGCCCAGTCTTACAACCTCCTTGATAACCTGAGTTGGGCACTTCAGGTATGACCCCACGTGGGCTATGTATACACATACTGTTGCAGTTGAGACTTAGTTGTTGTTGACACATCAATGGGAGGTATTTACCCACAGTTTGATTGATTGCAAAGACTGGCTGCAACCATGAACCACCAGAGAATCGACTCTGCAGGGGCCCACCCCTTAGGGCCAGACTTACTTCAGTGGGGCTCTGGTGCCCACTGAATCCACCCTTTGAGTGTGTCACTTAGGGAATGGTTATGTGATGTTTCGATATGATCTGAAACTGTACACCAGGTGTGCTGGCTCTGAGAAGTGTGGGCCAAGGTCAGCACCTGCCTGTGTTGTGCCTGGGGGCCACTTGGCATAAGCTACAAAGCAATCTGCAGATGGTTGCTACTTGTGCTGCATTTGGAGGTGCTCTGGTGAGGCCAGGCTGTGAGCCAAGCACAGCTGCTGCTAGTGCCAGGCTTGAAGCTACTTAGCAAGAGGTTCAGTACACTCTGAGGCCAGATGCTGCTTGTCTGAGAGATTTTAGGAAAGTCTGAAGCATGAGGCAAGACAGGCCATTCTTATGAAAAGACCACTGGAAACAGCTTGAGTGGGCCTGCCAAGATGGGTTGGGAAGGGTCTTGGGGAATCACCAAGACAGGGCAAAGAGTGTGAGGCAGGTTGATGGAGACTCAGATATGACACCCTTCTGTCAGCTCTGTCTGTGTGTGTGTATGTTGGGGTGGTTAGAAAAAAACAATTACCTCTGACAGCAATTTTTCTGTGGCAGAAAGCTGCCTCTCCAGCTCTCACCATGATGCCAGAGAATTCAGTTCTTCCCCATATGTCCCTGGTTCTTTTCAAGATGCTGTCCCAGCTGGAGCTCAGAGGGAGTGAGTCAGAGAAAGTCTTTGTGTGGGTCTTTTAAGAGGAACTGACTGGGACTCTAGAAGCTCTCCATCTCACTCAGCCACACTTCCTGCTGGGTTTTGCAGCCAGAAGTTCAAGAGACTTCTCTTCTTGGCACTAAAACCCTGGTATGGGGGGACTGGTGTGGTCCTGGGATTCCTTGCTCCTCAGGGGGGACCTGCACAGGCAAGATATCCCTCTGATTTTTGGTTGCTACACATAGGTGTGGGACCAGCTGGTTCTGTCTCCTGCCCTCCTACCAGTCTCAATGTGGCTTCTTGAAATCCCTAGTTGTAGGACTTCCATTAAGCAGGATTGCAGGTAGTTATGAATGATGTTTATTTCTGTAGTTTAGTTCTAATTTTGATGTCTCACTGAGATGCTTTAATGTAACTTTCACCTATAAGAAGAGAGTCTCATTGTACTGACTTGCTTAATATGTATTTTCAGAAATATTGTACCTACTCGTTATGCATCTCTCAGATCACCACCTCCATTGCAGTTCATTGTGCCCCTGTATTATTCATAACCTTATGAAGGGTTCTGATTAATAGAAGAAACTTTGAAGAGGACATATTCATTTTGGCTTCTCAATAAATATTTATTGTGCAATTTATATTATGCCAGAAGCAGTGGATAGTAGTTTATTGGTTCTTAGCTCCACACTTGCTCATCTACTCTCTGTACTATTAAAACTAGATGGCTGCAAACAGCGTTTCTCAGGCTTCCTCACCAGTCTAGTTTGGGCTGAGCTTTGCCAATGAATGCACTGGCCAGAGTGTAGATGGTAGAAAGAACGGAGATCACATTTTGCTTTAGGCTTCAGCAGGAGCCTGCTAGTCATTTTTGAAGAATTAAAAAAAGTCCAGTGTTGCTGGAGTAGAGAATAAGTGAAAAGAAAGAAGTACACAAAGAGGTCAGGCAGTTAAGTAGAAACAAAATTATGTATATAGGTTGAAGGGATATTAAAATGGCTTTTGTATCATTCCAAGTGTGATAGGAAGCCATTAGAAGGTTTGGAACATAGGACTGATATGCATGTGTGTGTTTGTTTGCTTGTTTTGGAACAGGCCTTTTTTGCATTAATTACAATGAGCAGTTTTGTTAAGAGTAGTTTGTCGGCAAGTGGAAGCAAGAGTATGTTAAGGAGATCCCGTTGAAGGCTGGATCAGGTAGGCTGGATATCAACACACACAGAGTGTGCTGTGGTCTGAGGTACCTCCGTGCAGCACCACAGGCTGCCTCAGTTTCAGAGCACCTCCACGTCAGTGCATGCTCCCACAGTTGCTACAGGAAGAGGGAAAAAGATCTAGAGAGTCAGCAATGGCAGTCAAATGACTTCATTTGAAAATGAAACAAATCACATCTGCATATATTTCCCTCACTAAGGCAAATCACACGGGCACAGCTAACATATCCAAAGGTTCAGGAGAAGCAGGTATGGGTTAACAATGACAATAACAACAAAAGCCTACAAAGAGGGTATTTCACTGCTCTAGAGGAGAGCTAATGATAGTGGAAGAGGGGGATAATGATCAAATTCAAGGTACGTTTGGGATGCGATTTTGTTTTTATTCCTGTCATCATGAAACAGTAGTCTGCTTCTTCAATCACATTTTTTTGGGTTAGTTTTAGGTATACAGCATGGTGGTTAGACAATCATATACTTTACACAGTATTTTCCCAATATTTCTAGTGCCTACCTGGCACGGTACATAGTTATTTGATGGTAAATTGAAAAAGATATGCTGATGAATTGGAGATGGGATCTTAGAAAAATAAAATATCAAAGATGATTACAGAGTTCAAGATATGATGAATGAATAAGCAGAGTGGCTTTTTATTGTGATGGGAAACCTTGAGGAATTGAAAGTTTGGATATGTCAAATTTGAGATAACAATTAGGAATTTAAGTAGAGATGCCATGAGCTCAACACACAGAGGAAAGGATCAGGCTTGAAACATAAATTTGGAGATCAACAGCAGTAGGGGCTATTAAAACAAACAGACTGGAGGATGAATACCACAGGACCAGGTCAGTAACTAGGGTTGAGAGGTAAGCGGAAAGGAGATGTTGAAAATGACAGGATTTTTGGTAGCTATCAGATAAGATGATAATGGTTTCGATTGTAATAATGAAAAAAAGTAGAAAGAGATAATAATGTAGGTTTAAGACCATGTATTCCTGCTTGAACTTATTGAGAAGGAGGTATCTCTGCATACTGAGATCATTGCAGGAAAAGGAAAGAACCAAAAGTGAAGACAAAATCTTGGGACAAAAATTTATACTTAAAATAGAAGAGGACAATTTAGAGAAATGTTCAGTGATGGAAAAAACAGTAACAAGTTGTCAAACAAATCAAGACAGTTGAGAGCTTCATAAAGGAGAGGATGATGAACGGTGTCAAATGTAATGAAGCTTGAAATATATGGTAAAATTATGAAGTTTGGGTGGGTTTGGATTATCTATATTTGCTTGTCTCCAGTTTAGCTGACCACAGTCGATTGTAATGTAAGGTTATTTCTCTGTCCTCTGAAGATTCTATGAGCCTAGAAAGGCTTAGTTTTTTCAGAAATTAAGAAGGAGAAGGATAGAAAGATTTGACTCTTTCTTGCTATTATGAAAAATGTCCTTTTAGTGTATAATAATAATAATAATAATAATAATGGTAGCTAATATTTCATGAGTTTTATATGCCCAGCTGTATTGTATTCTACGTCTTGTATGTATTACTATCTCATTTAATAGTCACAATCACCTCTGAGTTAAAAATGATGTTCTTAACCACACATCCTCTCTAGCTACTACCCTTTTTCCTTCTTTCCTTTGTAATAAAATTTCTCGAAATAGTTGGGTATCAGTTAAGGTCTCTCATTCTTCCTTTTTCATTCTCTCTGAACCCACTCCAATAGGGCTTCCTTTTCATCATTTTGCCAAAATTTCGCTTGTGTAAATCAATAGTCACTGCTTGTTACCAAATTCAGTTGTGACTTCCCATTACTTATGTATTGATAGCATTTGAAAAAAATTTTTTTTTCCAATCCTACAGTGTTTAGTATTCTCTAAGTGTTTATTCTTCTTCACCAGCTGTTTGTTCCCAGTATCCTTTGCTGGTTTCTCCTGATCTTCTCTAATGCCTTAGAGCTCAGATCAGGGATGGCTATCTGTCAACGCTAACAACCCAGAGCATGTCATTTGGTGTCATGACCTCAGAAAATAGCCACACAGGGATGGGTTCCAAATTTGCATTTCCATCTCTTACTGAACTTTGAATTCCTGTAGGAAATTCCTTACCAGTAGGTGTCTTTAATACCATCATGTTCTTTTTTTTAGTATATTTTATTGATTATGCTATCACAATTGTCCCATTTTTTCCTCCCCTCTTTCCCCACAACCCTGTACCCCTCTCTTTCTTCCCAGCTTCCTTTCACCACCAGCGGTGAGTGCTCCCGCTCTGATAACACCACTTCAGCAGAGGACCACTTTCTCCCTGCAGATGCTGAGGCAAAATATCTTCTCTTCCTCTTCTACCCCACTAGTAAATTCATTTAAGTCTACCTTCTAATTATATTTAGAACTACGTATTTTTCAACACACCCACTAGGCTACTAAATTTGATGAAGCTACAATTATGTAATTTCTTAGTCTTCTTCCTGCTTCGATTCTTTCTCTCCTATAATCTTTTTCAACATAGCCAGAGCTAATCTGTAAAACCTACACAAGTTCTACTGAAAATCCTGCAATGGCTTCTCATCTCACTCAAAGTAATACTGAAAATCTTACCTTGAGTCAAGATATGATCTGTTACCTTCCCACTTGCTGCCTCCTATATTTTAAAATTAGCATTCGTCACTTTCCCATTCTCTCACTTTGCTCAAATGCTCACTGACCTCTCTGTAATATTTGTACACACCACACATGTTCTTGGCTCAGGCTTTTCCATGACTTATTATCTGCCTACATTATTTTTTTAGAATACCTACATCATTATTCCCTTTTACTTCCTTCAGATCTCCCCTTCTTAGTGAGATCTTCTCTGACCACCTTTTCTAAATGTTAACAGCCACCCTGCCCTTCTGTACATTCACTCTCTATTCTTTTATTCTATATTATTTTATTGATATAACCCTTTGACACATTATATCTTTATTTATGCATTAGCTTCTGCCTCATATGAGTTCCATTAATTATATCTTTATTTATGTAGTATCCCTTCCCTCATATGAGTTCACAAATTATGCTTTTGTTACTGCTATATTACTGGTACCTACCATAGTCCACAGTACCTCAGGTAGGTGCTAATATATTCTCATTTGCTGATTAGGCTCAGAAAGGTTAAGGCCCTTGCTCAATTTGTAAGTGGCGAAGCTGGAACTCAAGTCCAGAAAGTGTGAGTCCAGAGCCCATGCTTTTATTAAGTATGTTGTATATTTAGATAGGTCCAAACTTCTATTTACCTTTCTGAAACTACCATTGCATGTCTGAAAATCTGTGTTACCTTTCACCTCTCTCCATGATGGTTATTTTAGCCTGATTTTATTTATACAAAAGCATTCATGGTGGCAAAAGTACACCATGTAATATGGTCTCTTGTCCCCAGAAGCCAGTCCTGTCACCCTTGAGCAGTGTTTCTCCATTTACAGGGAAGGCGTTGCTACCAGCAGCAATAATTAAGAGTTGAAAAATGTCCAATAGGCTACAGGGCAGATGCCTTTATCAATCTGCTTTTGTTACAATGAGGAGTAAATTAGATGATAGTAAACAACTGTGATGCATTGTAGCATTTGAGACCTCAAGGGAAATAAAAAGAAAAAAAATGAATAAAAACTAGGAAAACTGATATAAAACATCTTCAGAATTTATTTATGAAGATTCCAGGACAAGAAAAAGGATCACAAAAAAGACTGGGAATAGACATGATTATTTCTTTAATTTTAGCTCAAAATTTGCTAAACCAGATTTTTTTCAAAACCAAATTCATCTTGGAAGGCAAGCATTCATCAGCTACTTTGCCACTTGATATTTTTTTTATGTGCATCAGCTTTCTTGGAGAGTTGAAAAGTTGAGAAAATGCCAATATAACACACTTTAATAAAAAAGTAGATACTATCTTTTCACATATGTACACAAATAGCAAAGTAAGCACATCCGAGTCACTATATTTACAAGAATCAATATTGTTTCAGAGAAATATCACTTAAATTTTATGTCCCTGTTTATGCAACTAAAACTAAGCTGTATTTGAATTGCACATTTAGAAAAATCTCAGCCACTTTCTCTGTGGCAAGAGACTAAACTAAAAGTCCATCCCATTGGATTCTCCATAAATCGCGTGAGTTGTGACAGATCAGCACAGTGTGAAACATGAATAAAAAACCTTCGTCCCTCTCATTGACACTTGTCCCTCCTTTCCTGAAATTCAACAACAAATAGCTTCAAAATGCCCTCCTTTTTTGAAAAGTATACCATCACTATCATTTTAATGTATGTTTTCATCTATAACAAGTCTTTGAAAAATTGCTTGGAGAGCCAAAAGGAAATAGAAAGGAACATAGCTTTTGTAATGCATTTATCGTATTCTGTCCATTAGCAATTCCTATGCCTTAGATTATAAAGCAAAGGGACAAAAACAGTCAGAAAAATAAACTCCGTTTACAGAACAGAGAAAAATCACTTCAAATAGATTTATCGGAAATGCATTTAAAATATACTATTGCTATTAAAGTAGAGACAAAATTATTTTTAAAAATTGTATTTATTTTTACTAGTTGACATGATTTTAATTAATTTATTTGTAAACATAGAGCTATCACCGAAAAAAGTTTCATCTACTTATTTACAAAGGGTTTTTTAGGATGAGACTGTCAAGCTGGTTTTTACCTATGTGAATGCATATATAAAGATGCAGATACAATGTGCTCTAACAACAAGAACACTTAGTCTTGAATATTATTGAACTATCTACTGTGTTATGCTGTTGCAATGCCATTTAAAGAATTGTCTCCATTTGGAACAATATAATTGCTCAGTTGGGGTACTGTGGTCAGTCAGGGGATAAAATATATCTAAATACTGTTACTTTTAAAAATATTTCTATCTTTTCATCAAAGTCTGCATGCATTAGAAGTTAGACAGAAAATACATACCACTTGCTGTTTAAGAAGCATAAATTGCCTTGACATGCTTCTATGACAAATAAATAAGAAAAAAGGTAAAATAGGCCAATTATAAAAAAGATTAAATGAGTACATAACATAAAGGAAATTCAAAACACCTGTGGAAAGTAAATGTGAATTTTTTTTACTATACTTTACAAGTGGAGAATACTTCACATTAAAGTACAAATAGTAGGCAAATTTAGAAAGCTCTACAAGAAAAACTCTTTACCATTTCCAACATTATAATTTAAAAAATAGATTTAAAAAAACCCTCTTAACTGTTTCTTGGCTAAGCAATACAAATATAATTTACTTCTGACCAAGTGAAAATCCAAACCATGTTACTTAATAACATAAATTTTTTTTCAATTAATACTCTATAACTATTTTTAAGGCTATGTTAAAGAACAGCAGATTGAGTTAAAATTATATTTCTAATGGATTTAAATCCTTTTTTGAAAACAATATGGGTATTAATCAACAAAACAATATATTCCTTGTCCCTTGGAGAAACTGTTTTGGCTCTTACAAACTAATTTAGCAATAAATCAGTTCATGTGCATTATAAAGTTTTCATAGCATTGTTTCCATTTGATCTATGAGCCACTATAAGTGGCTTCAGCAGGAAAACAGGGTAAGGCCCATTCTGGGTGATTCACAAAAACAAAACAGGACCTGCCTCTGTTGCTGGGAGACAGTGTGCTGAAAGGATTTCCCCAAGGCAACGGTAGAGCTGGAAGTGTCATTTCCTAAGTGAGTCAATGAGCACTTCAAGTTAAGTCATCAGTTGTAGCTTGGAGGGACAAGAACACCGTAGTCCAGGGAGCAATGGCTGGATAAGGCCATAGGATTTAATGTCAGAACATTCTGAAAGTAAGTTCTGGGTTCACTTTTCACAAGTTGTGTGACCTTCTGGCCTCTAGACCTTAATTTTTTTTCCTTTGTAAAATGGGTTTAAAATTGTACTCAAGTCACACAGTTGTTGACTGAATTACATGCAGTAATATGTGTTAAACAGCTATCATCATGCTTGGCATAGAGAAAACATTGGGTATATACTTGTGGTGTTTGTTATTATTATATCTTCATCATCATAATGATAGGGCAAAGAAAGAAACCAAGAAGCAGACAATTTTTAAGATTTTTAAGGAATGATAAAATAGGTCAGTTCCAGAGTCTTAAGTTTGCGAGCTCTGTGCACCAAGCAGCTGCTCTGCATGTGGACCTCCGCGTGTGGTGCTGGAGCGGTCGGCTCTGCCAAGGCAATGCTCCGGGCTAAAAATGAATCAGGAGGAACACACCTAGTCTCAAACTGTCACCCACGTTTTCTGGATAAAACTGGTCATTAAATACAAACCCTTTTGAGTCATGTGCTGACCATTCTGTGCCAGAAAAGCGGTATGATTTCGATACTGGCCAAAAATATGACATCAAAGCAAGGCACTACATGGAAGGCATGGGAAAGCATAATGCAGAGATAGCGGCAGTTACATTAGTGTTTAGCGATGTAGCAATCTAGCCTACATTCTTCTACTGCAGCTATGCTAAAATACGAAATGGCTCATCCAGCTTCTCCAAGAAGTAGACATAAAGATCAACCATTAATATGCATAGAAATGTAACAAGTACTGAAGTCATATGGATGGACTTAAAAGTCTTCTGAAATGGGGGTTAACAGCCGTGAGACAGGTAGTAGCAAGTTAACTGAAATGTGTTTCCTTGAGAGGCCATGTGGGGGCACTGCTAGCAGGGTGGGTAGAAAGAGTGCTATGAAGGAGCTCCCTCCCTGTAAAAGCTCCTGACAATTCCTCCCCTCTCCACTCGGGTGAGGGGAGGGAATTTCAGGGGAAAAGGGGAGGGGTTTACAGGAACAAGTATAAAGGACACATGGACAAAAACTAGGGGGAATGGAAATGGTAGGGAGGTGTGGAGCACTGGGGAGTGCACTGGGATGGGAGTAAAAGACAGAAAACTTTACTTGAACAACAATTAAAATAAAAAAATGTAAAAAAAAGCCAAAGTTTAAATATAAAGAAAGAATATTAAAAGCAGCAAAAGAAAAGCAGAGAGTTACCTACAAAAGAGTTCCCATAAAACTATCATCTGATTTCTCAAAAAGAAACCTTAGAGGAAGTAAGGGGCTGGAAAGAAGTATTCAAAGTCATGAAAGACAAGGACCTCCATCCGAGATTACTCTATCCAGCAAAGCTATCATTTAGAATGGAAGGGCAGATAAAGTGCTTCCAGATAAGGTCAAGTTCATGGAGTTCATCATTACCAAGTCCTTATTACATAAAATGTTAAAGGGACTTACCTAAGAAAAAGAAGATCAAAAATATGAACAGTAAAAATCACAACAAACTCACAACTATCAACAATTACACCTAAAAACAAAAACAAAAACAAACTAAGCAAATAACTAGAACAGGAACAGAATCACAGAAATGGAGATCACATGAAGGGTTATCACTGGGGAAGGGGAGAGGGAGAATGGGGGCAAAATGCAGGGATTAAGAAGCATAATCGGTAGGTACAAAAGACAGGGTGATGTTAAAGATAATATAGGAAATGGAGAAGCCAAAGAACTTATATGCATGACCCATGGACATGAACTAAGGAGGGGAATTGTTGTAGGGAAGGGAGGGTACCATGCAGAGAGGGGGAAAGGGGAGCAATTGGGACAACTGTGATAGCATAATCAATAACATGTATTAAAAAAAAAGCTCCTGGCAACATGCTGTGGTCATTAAACACTAGAGGCTGAAACAGCAGGGAGCAGAGGGGCTTTCTTTAAATAGTTTGTTAAATCATGCTATTTTCTTCTCAAAAGCTTTCAAAGGCTTCCCCTTTCACTTACAAGGAAAATCCTACTTCTTCCTGAAAGGTTTTCTTAGGCTCCTCCGAGGAAATAAATGCTAATCAGCCACAAAAGTAGGCAGTATAGAGCTGTATTGGGCTTTGCGCTCATGGGCGAGATTTCCTCCACCCCCCCCAACCCCCCCAACCCCCCCACTCCCGCACCCTCCCCCACCCCCCCACCCCCATCTGCTGAGCTGGGAAAATGGCGGGGTTTTATTTTGGGTTGGCTTTCCGTGGGAGTTGGGGATTGGTCCCTTGTGAACAAAGCGGCAACATATCATTAGTTGTTCCCCTCGCGCCCTGGTTTGATGTCACCACCTCTTCCGGGTTATAGTTCAGGCACCATGATTAATTGTAGTCCAGCCGCCATTTTGATTGTAGTCCAGCTGCCCTTTCATCCTATCCCGCCTATCCTGACACTTACCATGGTCCTGAATGGTCTTAAACCAACCGATCTGGTTCCCCTGTCCGCCCTCATCTGTTACCGGTTGTTTCATGGTTAGGGCTCCTCCTCAACTGTTGGGTCTCAGCCCAAATTCCGCCTTTTTGAGACATTCTCTCCCTGACGATCACTCTTCATTACTAGGATTGGCCAGTACCCATGCCTGCTGGTTGTTACACATTTTGAATATCACACTTACTATATTATATATATAAAAATGCACTTTAAGGACTACTCAAGTAATAGTCATTGAATGGATTACATGACACAATGTATGTTAAGCAGCTATAACCATGCCTGGCACAAAAGAAAAAAAAACTGTATATTACTTGTAGTAGCTACTATTATAATGTTGTGGTTATATTATATTTTAATTATTTAATTATGTAATCACCATTATAAATAATATCATCATTATCCATCTTTATCATAAATGAGTACAGGCCAAAAAGGAAACTAAGACAAAATAGGGCAGCTGGGGAAACTAAGGTGGCAAACTCTGGGCATGAAGCAGATGTTTTCGTCATGCAGACCCTGTTAATTTCCTTTATGTTACTTATCACTGTCAAAGCTCATACTTGTGAACTTGATTTTCTTTTTTCCTATCCCTTCCTTAGATCACAGTTAATTCCCATAAAGGCAGGAACTTTTCTTGTACAATCTCCCAACTCTGTGAAGTAGCTTTCAAACATATAACATAGTAATACAGAACATGTTTAGAATATAGAGTTAAAGCATATATAATCTAGTGTTAAATTAATGTGTTTAACAATCAGTATGATGCAACCAGCAGCCGATAGGAAGGAAAACTGCCACATTGCAGGAGCAGGATTCTGAAGACCCCATCTGTTCGAACAGGACACCTCAGTTGGTGAAGTATGGGAAGGTTTATAGGTCTGAAGCAGTAACTGCCTGAGTTACTGAAAGATGAATGGGTGATATTCAGGATGAATATTAGAAGTATCTAATATTTTACTAACCAATACAGATCTCTTAGTTATCAATTGCTGTCTAACAAAATACCAGAAATTTACTAGTTTAAAATCACATACACTTATTATCTCAGTGTCTGTGGGTCAGAAGTCCAGGTATGGCATAAATGAGTTCTCTGCTCAGAGTCTCCCAAAGATTCATTTAGAGATTTTGGTGAGACTGTTTTCTATTCTGGAGTCAGGATCTTATTACAAGTTTGTTTTAGTCAATGAAAAGAATCATTTCTTTTTGGGTGTAGGGCTGATTTGCCCATTTTATTGTATTATCCACCACCATTCGCCCCTTAAAGACTCACAGTTCCTTGAGATGTGGCAAGTTCACAAGTCCTCTTACGTGCCTTCTTACACGGCCGCTTACTTTTAGAACAAGAGAACCTCTGATCTCAGAGAAAACTAAGCCCTCTTCCAAAAAGTTCACCCTGGTACATCAGGTCCAGCTGGGCCAATCTCTCTTTTGAATAACTCAAAAATCAAATTGACTGGTGACTTAATTCAGTGACTTAATTTGTACAATGCCTTCACCACTGCATATAATGCAAATTAATCACAGGAGTGAGATCAGCCACATTCACCAGCCCCATCCAGGCTTAAAGGGAAAGTCTTACACTGGGGCATGTTCACCAGGCTTGTGGCTCCTGGAGGCCCCCTTCCAACTCTGTGTACTTCAATAATCCTTCAATAAGCCAGGAAGAACCAGCCTATGATAAGCCATGAACCTCATAAATCAATAAAATTTTTTGACTCTTGGGTATAACTTACAGACATGAAGTAGTTGCTATCTTTGAGCTTAGGAATCCAGCAACTAAAGAGTCAATGAGCTTGGCTTGGGCATTCAAGAAAAATAAGTTCAATAGGATGGAAAATCTTTCTAATGATGCAGATATAGTGTTAATAGCCTCTCTGAAAACTTCATAGCCATTCAATTACTATTCTTATTTATTCATTTTTAGAAATGAAGAACAGCTAAAACTGAATACAGATAACTGAGCATTTGTAAAGGATTTTTATATACCACAAGTATAAATATAATCTGCAAATAGCATGTCTTTGCTTAAAATGTATTAAAATATTTGTATACAGTTGCATTTGATATTAAGTCACTTCAAACAATTGGCCAGCTGTGTATTTATGCTCTTAACTGGGAAAATCCTGTTTTTAAAATGGAAAAAAATGGATACTTTGCATAAACACAAAGGGTTGGCAGATTTCTGAGTTGTTTGGGGGCATAAAGCCTTTGATGTTTTTGATCAGATTATATAACATTTTAGGACCTGTACTTTTGTCTATTAAGGAAAGAGGACTGTATTTGGTCTCCCACCATTAACAATCAAAAACTAGAGGGGGAAAAAAACATTTGAAGCAACTATTTTCAGTCAGTAGACAACAAGCAGAGGAAGCTGGTGATCCTTGAGAGAAGAGAAACAATGAAGTGAATCTTACTATACCCCTGGCTTTCTACTTAGGGGTGATTTCCAGACAACAGTGTAGAAAGGTGATATCTAAATAAACAGATCCATTGTTGAGGAGTCAGAGATAAAAAGATCAAGGAGACAAAGGCAGCTAAATTTTGCAGGGCAAAGTACTGGAGAGAGCTGGCCACATACATAAAGAGTTCTAGAAATCTACATTGGTACTCCTGTGGGTCTTGGCTAGGGTGTCAGGAAGGTACACTCATCTGTAAGCCAGTTGGGCGACTGCTCAGCTAGCTGCATGCTGAGCAGCCCGGCACCAAAAAATAGACAAGTCACACAAGGTGACTATGCTAGTCACTCAGCTTTTATTGAATGCACGTTCACTCAAAGTAGAGTATCAACATACATTAATATCCTACTCACACTCTAACAATCTAAAAGAAATATAACACACACACAGCAATCAATGGAGGATAATGAACCCGAGTCCCAGAATCTCAGTCTGCAGGTCTGGGAGACAGCATGGTGGGCAAGGGAGTTGTCTGTATCTTACAAAGAAGGAATTCCGGATCCAGGTGGATAGCAGGGTAGATGAAGTCCTCAGTCTACCAGGGCAGAGCCTCCAGCGGCCATGCCAAGGGAGGTCAGTGTGGCATGGAGCAGCAGTCTGGTGTGTGGACCTCAGCTGTCTCAGCAGTGGTCTGGAACCTGCTTCAGTTATATTTTGAAAGTAGTGCAATCCACACTCTGGGTCTTTTGATAAAAGTCTTGGAACCCCTGATGGCGAGTATGGAATTTCCCCAGGTGCCTGTGGGTGGTCCCGCCCTGCAGACATGGCTGTTCTGGTCACATGTGGAGGTATCTCAGGTGTGTCTCCTTGCTGGTTGTGTCTAGCATGACTTAGGTAGTTTCCCTCTTGAACAAAATTCTCATGGCTGGCTGGCAGCTATTTTGGTTGACACGAGTGACTCCGCTTTGTTTTATATGCTTTATGCTATCTCTACTGCACCAATGCCATTTTATTGGTCGTGCTCTCCACACAGGGATAGAGCTATGCATGCATATGGGGGAATGTCCATGGTCAGGGAAAGAATACCAGGGTACTGTAAGTGGAACAATTTTCTGACTTTACCAAAGGTTAGGAGAAATTTAAGTTCCAACCAATCAGGCTGGCTTAATCTCTTTGGAAACATGTGACATTGAATAAAGGCCACTGCAAAAGGGTTGTGTCTTAGCTGCAGGGATAAAGTAGCCATGGTTTAAAGGCTGCTAAAGAACAGCCCTAGGAAAGCTTAAAAACAAGCCCCAAGAGCATCAGCCGGACCACACTGCTTTAACAGGCAAAGAAGACTTTTCAAGGCTGTTCTGTTAAGGGACAGAAGTTGAACTAATTCCACTGAAAGAAAAGGCAGGAGAGTTTTAAGCACTGAGGTGAACAGGTGGAAAAGCACAGGAGGACATTGGTGGGGAGGCTGGTTAATGTGATGGGCTCGTGTGTGTTTGTTAACTGGCACATACTGAAGGAAAACTCCTACCTGCAGAGACCCAGAGCTAGGGGCACTAATTTTTCTTGGTGTTTACTTTCCAAAGGGATAGTTTTCAGCTACTTGAGAAAGACATTCCTGAATTATAGAAAATTTACACCTCAAAGGGGCAGGGGAAAAATTTGCAATTGTAACTTTTCTAAAGTAAATGCTCCAAAAATAAAAAAGAGGTCAGAGACCTGTCTAAATTTAGTCAAGCTAATGAAATATTAAGGCAGTCTCTGACAGTTGTCAAAACAAATAACCAATTCTATAAAGGAAAACTGTCCTGCTCTACCCTATGGATTTCAGAAGCCTAATTAGTGCTCTCTCCATGTGTGTGTGTGTGTGTGTGTGTGTGTGTGTGTGTATGTGTGTGTATATCTATGTATATATACACACACATATATATATATAAACTTTTTAAGCACTGTAGTAGATGTATCATATATACATATTTTTGTCTCTTTCCCTATATGTCTTTTTTAAGCACTGTGGCAGATATATGTTATTTTTGTCTGCTGTGCATCTTTTCCTTTGGAAGTTTATCTAGATTTGTCAGAAGGGTTGGCACGTGGCCCAGGCTGGACATTAAGAGCACCTCATGCCTCTGGACCTAACAATGGGTGATGAGAAGAGCAGAGACCAATAAGTACTCTTTGGCATCATTTTGTAAGGAGAGGCTGAATGAAGGGGGCACAAGGGAGGTGGGGAGAGAGAGAGAGAGAGAGAGAGAGAGAGAGAGAGAGAAGAGTAACATCTGAACCCCTGTTTCCAGTTGTGTGAGGTTCACCGCTGGAATTTATAATTTAATGAGCCAATGAATTGTCTCTTTAGCGTAAGCTAGTCTGAGTCAGATTTCTGTCATTTTTAACTATGACAGTTCTCATTAGTAAGCACCTTTTAGGTTTTAGATCACCACGGCTGAGACTTTAAGAATTCCCTTCTCTGGTTTTCCTTCTCCTTTCTGAGCCCACCAGTCCTATTCCAATCACTTTATCCACTCCCACTTCTTCCATAATGGTTAGTTAAAGTAAAGCTAAGTGCTATGAAAATAAACCCCAAATTTCCAGGGACTTAACCCAATAAAAGTTTGTTTCTGACACGAGCTAGAATGTGATGAGGTTGACCTGGGTCAGTGGGTGGCTGCCCGGCTATGACATTGTCACCTGCTTCGGAGTTTTCTGTATCCAGCCAGCAGGCCAAAAATGAAAAATCTGTGTGAGGGTAAGTTTTAATTAGCCAACAATCAAGTGATACCTCTAAGTTCACTTATATTCACTTACCCAGGACTTAATGGCATGACCTGCAAAGTTGTCTTGTACATGCAGTTCAACTGTTTGCCTAGAGAAAAGAGAAAAGAGAAAAGAGAGTTGGGTGAACAGATTGCAGCCCCTCCCAGACCAGGATAATGATTCTGTGCTAAAAAAAAAGGGCCAGTGCATGTACACCCTTAAGAAATGGCACTAACTTATGCCACAATGAGAATGTTCAAGAACCAAAAAAAAAAAAAAAAAAGAGTAGCTTCTATTTTTACTCAATGACTTGCACTTGTTTCTGAACATCTAGCCTCTGGAGAATAGAATAAAAATAAGTAAATAAGTGTCTAATATGTTTTAATGCTTAGCCTGATCTAATAATTTAAATATAATCTGTGGTAGAGTTCAGTCTTTCCTGGACAACGTTTTTCAGAGTGATTGATTTCTGCTGATTGGAGAACCTTAAGCATTTTGCCAGATTCTCTATCTGACATAATTGCCTGGAGGTCCTCCCACAGACTCTGGCAGGGGAAGGAAACACTTTGCTCACTCATGGTACACATCTTTGCAGGCCCATTGGCTTGAAACTTATCCTTGTAACATAGGAACTGATGTTAGCTTGGGAAAGCTTCAACTTAGGATTCTCTACACCACCAGTTACCATAATCTGTCAACACCTCACACTGTCACAGGCATTTGTTGAGATGGTCTTCTCCTTGAACCTTCCCCAGAGAGTGGGGACACTCTGCCCTCTTTCTTGGTGGTACCTGGAGACAGGACACACTCATACTTGTCTTCTTCTTACATTTCACTTTTCTCGTTCTCTTTCCAATGTCCCAGGGCAAGAAGAGGAACTCTTTTACTTCCTTAGTGTCATATAATTTCCATAAAATGACTCAGGCTCTTCAAGGTGGAAGAAAGATGATATCTATGCTAGAGGGGAATTCTGTATTCTATATCTTTCTGGCTCCTTTGCAGCAAGGTACAGAGGGAACAAATCAATCTTGCAAATCCTCTCTCAAGAACATAGACTGGAGGAAACACTATAATTTCAAGGCATGATATTAATAGTGGCAAAACTATCGTCTCAATAGCCCTGAGTTACAAATCTGAAGTGAAGCATTGTATTGTTCCTTCACCAAGATTCCCTTCTGTATCATATGCCAAACTTTTTACTTCTCCTCAAAGCACAGCTCAACTGCCATGTCCCAGGGAGATAGATGTTTTGGGAAGACTGTTAAAAGTCTGTGCCTGGGAAGGCAAAAAAGACTAATCATGAATACTAGTCAAATAGCATTCTTATTATAAACATCTTCATATTCCTCTGAGTAGAACATTTATCTGATAAAGCATATTTGCTCCTGCAGTTAGGTGGCCAATTATCTTGGTTTGCCTGGCTAAGGGTTTCTTCAGAATGTGAGACTTTCCTGAATAAACTGAGCCAGATTTTCACCCCACCTACAGATGATGAGCAACTCTGAGGATATTATTGTGTTAATACGCTGGCAGTCTCTTGCTCTGGCTGGTGTCACTCCATGGATTGAGCATTGGTCTGCAAACTGAAAGGTCGCCAGTTTGATTCCCAGTCGGGGCACATGCCTGGGTTGTGGGCCAGGTCCCCAGTAGGGGGTGTGTGAGAAGCAACTGGTGGATGTTTCTCTCATGCATCAATGTTTCTCTCCTTCCCTTTCTCTTTCCCTTCTCCTCTCTCTAAAACTAAATAAATAAAATATTTTTAAAAATATGCTGACAGTCTCTTGTAGCTTTACTCAACTTGAAAAACCCTTTGTTCCTACAAAAGGTGAGAGACTAGAAGAGGAGACATGATACGGGGTGGAGGGGCTGAATCTTGCCACGGTTAATTTGCTCCTTATCAGTAAAAGTTCTAAGCATCCTTCTTCTGGCCAATGCCACAAAGGTTCATTTCAGTGGAGTTGTTAGATACAGCAGCCCATCGTTTTTTCAACCAGTAAACTGCTTTAGTTTGTTCAGTGAACTGCTAGTTTAGGTTCTTCACTTTGTTTTAAAACAATGGCACTTTACTCATTTAGTCAACACACATTCCCTATTGTCACTGGTAAAATAATTACTATTACAATTTATATATTAGAACTTACTATTAGAACTTATATATTTCAATAATGCTTGCATTTTACATTTGTTCTAATAAGTTTTGTATTATTTTCCTGATGATTGGTTTATGGTTATAGTTGCCTGGGCAATGACAGATATATATATATATAGATGCCAATCCAGCAGTTTAAATTAATCTGTTTATATTTCCCTAATATTGCAATAGTGTATATCTTTCCTTAAAGAGTGACTATGATGCTACTACCTAATAGTTATTTCATATATATTAATCATTTTAATGCTTGGTCATATGTTCTTTCCTCCCTTCTCCCCTTTTCTTTTTTTTAACCTGGAATGAACCTTACTGGATGTCTTAACCTATAGTGATATAACTTAGATACCATGGCAAAGTTTCAAATTCCTGCACTCCCCCAAAGATCTAAGGAATCAGAATCTTTGAGGTGTTAGGCAGCCATAACAAGCCCCTTACACACCTAAAATTTGAGAACCACTGGACTGCTGTACAAATAACTATGACCCACCATACATCTGACAGTGATGCTAGCTAGCCACGTAGAAATGCAGATTCACCCTAACTGCAGTCACAGTGTCCGCGTGTATGTTAGGTTAATAAGAAAATCTTTCTGATACATAGTTTGTTCTTGTACAATACAAAAATAAAACCTATTCTGTGCAGTCAATGAGAACCATGTATGTGGAGCACAATATTTTCAAGTGCACAAAAAAGTAACTTTATTTTCTCATAACTGATCTTGATTTCTGTCTTGAGCTCCAATTATATCCAGGATCAGAATCTGCAATTGATTCATTCTAGGAAACAGACATGTTGCAATCATTTCAAGCTTAAAATCAAGTATAGAATTATTTCTCCCTACTCTCCTCATCCCTGCAGTTGATTCTAAGATTCAGGGTTTATGAAAAAATCTGCATTATAGGTCAGGGAGAAAACTCCACTTCTTGGACTTGATCTGTCCTGCGTAGATCTCCAGGGAGACACACAATTGATTGGCTGCTTCTTCCAGTGGCATATATTTCAGTGGAGGTCTCACCACACAGCCCAAGCTACTATTTGTGAACACACATCTCCTTTGAGTTAAAGATTCATTAATTTTATGTCATTCTGCTAGCTCCAGGTAAGATTAAATTGTTTTCCTGAGCCTCTCTGAGACAGAGAGAGACTGAACCCTCATTATATATTCTCTGCCACTGAAATCCCAGGCAGTCATCTGGATTTAGCTGGTCCCTACACACTTGTGGCCCAGACACCTCTGCTGGCCAGTCAGAGCTCAGCTGGAAAGCGGGCCTCAGACACCCTCTATTCCTGTTTCCCCGGTTTAAAGGTGGCATATTCTACCCCAGTTGCCACACTTCTACATCAACAGCCAAGCAGGGAGGCTCTATTTTTCTTTCCTTTCAATTCTCTTTTTTTCTTCCTGGCTCAGACACATAGAATTGGAGCTGTGAGCAGTAGCTAGGTGGGCACAGTGCCAGAGAAACTCAAAAAGGTGGTTTTTGTTGTTTGTATTTTGTTTTTACCTAGATTGGGAGCTTTTAAAACCTACATGGCAATAATTGACCATTAATTCTCTACATCTTCAAATGATAACCCCCCCTTGGAGCAAGAGTGGTCTCATTTGCAAATGGAGGAAAACCTTGGGTTAATGTTATGTCCAGGTTAAAGAGGGGGGTGCACAGAAAAATTAAAAGGTTTTATAGTACTTTTTGCACATGTTAAGTAGTTAGCACACAGCTAACTCCTAAGAACTACTTGGTCATTTATAATAGTAACAATCATATTTTTTATGAAGCTCTATTTAAAATTCATTGTGTGTGAGAGCTCATTTAAAACTCTCAATATCCCTCTGAGATAGATACTATCATCCCATTTTACTGGTGAGGAAAACAGCTTAAGGAAATTCAATGAATTGCTCAAGGACACATAACCAGCAAGTATAAAGCCAAGTCTCAACTCCAAGTCTGTCTTAGACTTGAGCCTCTGTTCTTAGCGACATCATTATCGTGTTTCTACCTCTCCGTTTCCTTTCTCACTCTAGGGCAGACGGCACACCCAAATTTTTCCTATGACGAGGTGTGAGACAGATGTAGAAACCAGAATGAGAATGATATGTTTGTGTGATGCTAGACACATACAAGAATGCAAAGTTTCTGGAAATATATTTAAACAAGAATTGGAGAAAAAAACTAAAGGTAAATGCAAATGCAAGTACATATTCCTGTGATTATCAGAAGTGCAAATGCTCTGAAAATTTCATTTTGCTTCTTTAGCATCCATAATACTTCTGATTTCCACATGAGATGCTTTCTCAGCAGATGTAGATTCATATTTTCCTTAGGCCAAGCTTGCCAACGAATTTGTTGCTTTTAGCTATCTTTTTACCTTAAACATCAATCCTTAAATAAACAAACAAACAAAAACATATCTTGATCTACTACATTTCACTGGAACTTTAGTTCAAATCTCCCATCTCTTGGAATTAGTCAATTTGAGTTTTGAGTGTATCAGAACTTTCCTTAGTTACCAGTAAATGTGGAGGAGCTAATTTTATCTCTACAACTCTAATTTATTTTGTCTTATTTTAACCTTGTTTCTGACTCAGTATTATTTGGCAAATGAGCAGTGAAAGTCTGAGTTGAATAATAAAAGAGCTGAGATATTTTGACTCAACTGTGTGGGGAAGCTTCCTCCACTGCAGTGTGTCTGGCTCTACAAACCATTTTATTTGTGTCTGGATTCAAGGGCATTTAAAACAACTCTCTGAAGTTTTGGGGTGAAAATCTAAGGACATAAACTAGAAAAATAAACAAAATGAAATATTTCTTGAAATTTCCAATATTGGTGGGATGATGATGCAGAATTACCTTTAAGTGTACATTTCTATTCATACTACATTAATGTCATGTTAAATTTGTTGATCACTACAAATAAATGAGCCAGGCATAGTACATTAAATTTTCTGAAGCAATTAGATTTTGTGGAAGTTCAATGGTTATTAGAATTGGAGTCAAATTTTCCATGATTAGTTAAGCTGACAAGGAATGACTCCATGCTCAGCTATATCCAAGTATAGCTTTATACATTCTGGGTATTTTCCTCCTCAATAAAAAGGACCGCAATATTTATTGGGTAAATAAATTATCTCTTCTCCAGGAGACTGACAGTTGGGATTTTTAAACGATTTCTACAAATTGGTGTTAGCTTAAACCTGGTCCACCTGCTGTTACTGGATCAGAGCACCTCACCACGTCCAGGGGGCGCTCTGGCTTTCCCCAGGAAGTGAGGGGGAAACTATGGGGTTATAGGTACCTCTGTCTTTCTGGCCCTGCTCAGGTGTTTTCCCTTTATCTAAACAAGCTATTTAATAATTCATACAGTGTGAAATTGTAGGGTTCATATCTTGCACCCTTGCAGGACTGGTGGCAATCTTGAAAAACTCAGTTTGACCTCGGCAGCTAGGTTACTGATTTGAAACTCTATGTATGCTGATACTCTGTCAGGCATGACTGTTACCAAAGATCCTGGAGTGTGATGGAGAGACGATACAGAAGAAAGTTTCAGATTTTGAGCCAGTTCCATTTATTCCACAACCATTTAATGGGCACTGTTTATGTGCTAGTCGCAGAATCAGATTTTGAGTCCCCTCTCCAAGAAGAATTTGCAGTGTAGTTGGCCTGGTTTTGATTCCTGCTTCTGTAAACTTTGGCAGGTTTACAAATAGCCTTTACTACCTTTGATCTGTAGTATCCTCATCTGTAAAATGGAAACAATATTTTGTCACAAGTATTTTATTATTAATTGAGCTAAATATTGTATATAAATTCTTAACAGAAGTTACAGTTAAGCAGTCAATAAATGTGGGGATTATAGATATTTGGAGACAGCCAGCCTTGGGTTTAAATAATAGATCTTCTTCTTATACTCTGTATTACTTGGGCTATGTTACACACATAGCAATTTATTTCTTCATTTGTTATTGATATTTTAATCCATAGAATCTGTGTAACAGAGAGCTTTCTATGCAAGGGCTGAGCTAAGCAATTTAAAGGCATATCTGCTTAATTTTTATGAGTCATGTACAATTGTTCTCATTCTTTACAGATGAGGAAAGTTAATTTTAATCAGAGAAATAACACTCCAGAAGCAGAACTTCTTACCATTACAGTAGTCTACTGCAATGATGGAGGAAGCTAGAGTTGTACAAATACATAGTACAACACTTGGAATAAAGCAGTAGCTGGAAAAATATTCCCGTACCCTAACTTCTGTCTAGTAATAGATTCTCAGAGTGGTTTTCATCCACAAGAGTTTGGTCTGTGCCCAGGGAAGAAATAAATATGCATGAGGTTTGCAGGACATTTGGCTTTGAATAATAAAATTCATGACTAAAAACACTTTTACTTTGGTATAATATTTAAATATGTACACTTCATTTCATGGATCAATCTTCTGAACCCTTAGCTAATGCTACATTCCTAGGAGCTTAAAGACATGCATCCATTGAGTGAGATAAAAAAATAAAATGGCAAAATTTATTACAAAATGTATTTCAACTACATTTCCACTGGGACAAAGTTTAGGTAATTGCACAATTCTAGTTTCTCCAGGCAATAGGTTTGTGAGCAAAAGTTGTTTAGAGCAAGCAGAACAAAAGTCATATTTCAGTGGCATTTCAAGTAAAAGCAAGCCCCCCTTCCCAACACTTTAAAAAGGACTATGTCTTAAAGAAGAAATCTTAAATGTCACTGGAGACTTTCAAAATAGTGGAGACCATATGCAGAGTGCTGTACCATAGAGTCTTTAAACACAGGTCTTCAACGGTGAGCACAGTGTATAAATGGAGGTATAGAGAATTAATTCATCGTACAGTGGAGCAGAAAACTCACATCTGTTCCTTCTACAACCCAGTACACCCCATTTATTAATGCTGTTCTCTGCACTGTCAGGTCCAAGCAATTAACTTGTGCAGACGGGCTTCCATGGGGATAAAAAGACAGTGTGTTTATCAAGGGAATGTACTAGTTTGGGCTCTGTTAACATCAGAAAAAAAAGAAATACAATATCCCTTATGCTCTATGTATACAATGATACCATAAATTTATAGTCATGCAGTAATTTTAGCACCAAAATAGTATTAAAATTTTTAAGTACTAGCAAAAAGTTTAGAGTGTTTATCCCCTTTAATCAACTAAAATAGATCATTTAGAGTGGTGTTCAATATAGTTATTTTAGTTACTTGGTGAATGATTCAATTTCTAAATATATTGGTTATCCACATCCCTGATAATCTGGAAATGGAAAAAATGATTCTGTCATTGCCATTAAACATAGCAGCTGATTCAGATGCATATTCACATGTATGCTGCTCATCTGAGTTGCTGTTCTGTGAGCTCTGGTGACCTTATAAAGCAGAAGAAAGCGTGGATCCTAGGTGTTATTATCAGGAAATATAATGTGACACTCTATATTTTAAATAAACATTCTATTTTTATTTCAGCATCCTTTTCTAGCTCTTCTGCAGATAAAACGTGCTTATTTCCTCCTACTCATATTCTGATTCAGATAAAATGAAAGAAAGGATTAAGAAGCAAATTCACAGAGAGAATCACTTTCTCTTTCTTGAAACACATTTGTACCTGGGCTTCCAGGACATCACCCATTCTAGTTTTCCCTCTACCCCAGTAGTTACTCTTTCAGATCTGTGACAGAGTGCCCAAGGGTTCCAAAAACAGGCCAGATCAAGGCCTTAGATCTCTTTTCTACCTATTGTCAGGATTTTAAATACTGTCTGGTGACTCCCAAATTTGTTTCAGTGGCTTTCACATCTATTTCTGAATTTCAGAACTCCACACATTGCCTCATCAACATCCCATTTAAATATATAATAAGCATATCACTTTTGAGATTTTACCCTAACAACTGAACACTTGATCTTCTTCCCAATTTCAGTAATTGGCCTTGTTTACTCCGTGGTGAACAGGTAACCCTGGAGATGTGGAACTTCTTTTTCTCATACATCTGATCCATTAGCAAAACCTTTTCAAAAGTGACCCAAAACCCTTCATCTATTTTACTCTTTTACTGCTTTTACTCTTTAGTATTTACTCTTTTACTACTCTTCATCTATTTTACTTACAGCCTCTTCTAAGCCAGCACCCTCCCTCATCTGGATCTAGGCAGTGTCTTCCTAGCTGGTCTGTCTGCTTCCTTTCTTGAGCTCATAGCCTTATACATTTTCTTTTCTACTCAGTAGTCAAAGGGATCCTTTCAAAGCATCAAATAACTGCCCTGCTCAGATTCTCCAATGGTCTTCCATTAATTTGAAATACAATGCAAAATATACCATGTGATCTGACCCTTTGTCCTCATGCATCCCCAGATACCTTGGAGTTCCTTTCTTACTGTTCTCCCCTTGCTTGCTCTACCTCAGGGATTCTGCACCACCTGTCCTTTTGGCTTAGGATGATTTCTCCCAGATACCTGCATTGTTCACCTCCTTACTTTATTCGTGTCTCTGTTAAAATGTTACCTCCCCAGGGAAACTTTTCCTGACTGTCTTTCAAAAGTCTTTAAAAAATATCCATCATTTTATTCCCTTAGCACTTGTAACTGACATTATACTCTTATGGACTATATTTCCATTAGAATGTAAGAGAAGGCTCTTTCCATTTTATTATTTTACTTATTTATTTTTACTATCACAGTGTTTCTAACTGTGCCTGGTACAATATGAGTGCTCAAAAAGTATTTATTAGATGAACAAATAAAAGAATGAATAAAATATACACTGTGATTATTCTAGCTGCATAAACTTTATTCAGAGGAAAGCTTTTCATAAATCTACTTTTGTCGGATAGCATCATTAAAAATCAAAACTTGATTAACATTTAATTACTAGAATTATTATCAATTACAAAATGGGAATCAGAAAATATTCCAAATCCAACTCTCTAACTTGGTAACCAAAATAATCGTAGTGTTATGAAATGTCTCCTTCACTTTATGTTGTGTGAACATAACCTGTGACTGATATTTACTAAGTGCTGGGAAGTTTTACTGCTTGAGCAGATGGTGAACCAACCACTTGGGAATAAAACTGGCCGGGTTGCCTTTGAAGCTCTTCAAACAATAAACACAATATTATATGACAGAGAAGGATTTATCTATGATGAACAAAAAGAATAGAGATTATTTGTAAAGGTTGGAAAACTTCCTGTGTTCCACAATATTGGCCCATAATTTACTCATCAATTCCCTTCTTCAGTGCTTTCTAGTATCTCAGATTTTTGAGAAGATAACTTATGTACAGTTTTTCTCCCAGCAAATGCTGTTTCCAGCCATCCTGTCCAAGCCAGATTCAAGGCTGTGAACAGCAAAGGCAGGTTTTGGGTGAAGAATTTCTGAATGAAGCATGCCTAATAGAGAATCCTGTCCAGAGACAGCTTAATAAACTTCACTGCTTCTCCCTCTGCATCCTGTTCTGTGTCATTTATAACTCGATGGGAATTTGTAAAATGAATTGCATCCAGACAAGTAAAATATATTTTTGCATGGATAATTTGATAGAATATTGAACTGCTTATTATTTTAAATATACTTAAAAAAACTTCTGCCAAACTAGTCCCACTTATGTTTCATCATTTTCTGTTTCTTCTGTCTCAGATCTTGATTGAATTCATTAAGAAAATAAAGGAAAAATTCTAAATGTAAATGCACTTAATAATAGCTTCAAAACACGTGAAGCAAATACCGACAGTACTGAAAGGAGGAGTGGAAACCCTACAATTATACTCAAATACACCTACAATAATCGATGGAACAAGTAGATTTAAAATACCAGTAGTGTTATAGATAACATACAACATTATCGAGCAAAATGGCATAATTAATGTTAATAGAAAAACACTATCTAACAACAGCAGAAAACACTTGCTTCAAATACACAAGGAATATCCACCATAGTATAACATATACTGGGCCATAAACAGATTTAGGTTTTTATATCAACAGATTTTAAAAAATTAAGATTACATAAAGCATGTTCTCTGACTGTATGAGAACTGAATTAAAATTAATAACTAAAAATATTTGAAAAACTCCCAAATATTTGGAAATTCTCAAATATACTTCTTAATAACCCTTGAATCAAAAAAATTACAGGTAAAATTTAAAAAATTTCTGCAATCAAATAAAAATTAAAGAAAAGAATCCCAAGCGTGGAGTGTAGGTAGTGCTAAGAAAGAAATTTATAGCATTTTATCTTTATCTAAGAAAAGAAGAAAGGTTGCAATTCAATTATGTAAATTTTCAGCTTAACAAAAAATAAAAAAGAAAATTTAAAGGAAGCAGAAGTATAATGACAATAAGAGCAAGCAATGGAATAAAAAATACATAAAACAATAGAGCAAATTAAGGAAGTTGAAGCTGGTTCTTTGAAAACAATAATGAAACTCTAGCTAATCTGATCAAAGAAAAAGGTTATGAAAATCATCAATATCAGGAATGAAAGAGGTAGTAACACAACAGATCCTATAATGTTAAAAGGATAACGAAGCCTTATTATTAGCAATTTTATATTAATACAGTTGAAAATTTATATGAAATAGGAAAATTGCTTACAGAAAAAAAGTACTACCAAAGTTATTGAGGAAAAAATATCTTCACTTCTATTAAAGGCCTTGACGTCATATAGTCACGTGCACCTTAAAGACAGGGATGTGTTCTGAGAAACGCATCATCAGACAATTTTGTTGTGCGAGCATCAGAGAGTGTATTTACACAGACCTGGATGGCATAGCCTACCACACACCTGGGCTATATGGCAGAACCTATCGTTCCTATGCTACAGACCTGTATGGCATGTTACCATGCACAACAACACGAGGTTAAATCCAGCACCAGAGAGAGTTATGCAATCAAGATATGTGGTAAATACAAGATGGATTGAGGCTGCTGCCAACGTAATATAATGGCATACTGTTTCACAGCAAACTTTTTTATAAGTAGAAAGAGTATATTCTAAAGTGATAAAAAGTATACTACAGTGAATACAAGAACAAATAACAGTTTGTTTATTATCATTATCAAGTATTATATACTACTGCACCTAATTGTTTGTACTATACTTTTATACTAGCAGTGCAGGTTTGTTGATACCATCATCACCACAGAAATGCGAGTGATATTTTGTACTATAGTATTGCAATGTCTACAATATCACTTCACTGGGTGTTAGAAGATGTTTAGTTCCATTATAATCCTAGGGGATAACTCTCATATATGTGGTTTGTTGTTGACAGAAATGATATATGTCTCATGACTGTACTTACAATTCTTTGCATAAAGAAAACTCTTTGAAACAGCATGGATGGAACTGCAGAGCATTATGCTAAGTGAAATGAGCCAGGCAGCAGTGAAAGTCAAATACCATATGATCTCATCTTTAAGGGGAACCTAATCAACAAAACAAATAAGCAAGTAAAATATAACCAAAGACATAGAAATTAAGAACAAACTGACAGTAACCAGAGGGGAGGTGGGAGGGGATAATGGGAAAGGGAAGGGGGAAGGGTTTTCAGGAACAGCTATAAAGGACACACGGACAAAACCAAGAGGGGGTAGAATCAAGGGAGGGAGGTGTGGATGGCTGCGGTGGGGGGGAGTGGTAGGGGGAAAACGTAGACATTTGTACTTGAACAACATAAATAAAATAAAATAATAAAATAAAATATAATACTAATAAAATAAAGTACGATACTCCAGACCAGTGAGGTTTTATTGGCTAATTCTAATAAACATTTGAGGAAAAAATGATCCAAATTCTACACAAACTCTTCCAGAAAATAGAATATGAGCAATCACTTTCCTACTCATTTTGTTAAGCCAAAACAAACATTACTTAAGAGAAAAACCTCAGACCTACATACATATTTCATGAGCATAGAAAAATAAACACTCAACAAATATTAGCAACTTGATCTCACTGATGTATTAAAATTATAATGTATTATGACCAAGTATGATTTATCCAGGAAAGCAGGGTTGGTTTATTACTAAAATGTGGTCAGTACGACTCATCATGTTAAGACTAAAAAAAAATCACAATCATAGGATGATTTCAGTAGGTGAGGAAAAAACATATAATAAAATACAACATATATTTGTGATATACAAGGGAACCCACTCAACTTAATAAAAAGCATTAAATGAAAGGTAATATAAAAAAAGACAAAAGATAGGATGATTTTCTTTCCTAGGACTGGGAATAAGGAATGGTTGGTTGTTTGTTCTCACTACTTTTTCTGATCTTGTATTGGAAGTCACAGGCAGTAATATAATGCAAAAGTGTTAAATTATAAAAAGATAAAATCCATATATATTGTGCAGTTATTATTCACAGATGACATTATTAAGGAGTCTAGGAAGAAGCTACTAGAACTAGAAAGTGATTTATCAAGTTCTTAAAATACAAAGTAAATATTAAAAAATGTTTTCTACATGTTAGCACATATTAATGGAAATATATATATACCTATAGTGCTTCACAGCTGGAGAAAGTGCTTATACATCCAGCATTGCTTTCACTATATCTGCCGTCTTCTAATGCTGTGCCACATCATTAGAAGAAACACCATGACTATAGGGCAATTATTTGACTTGGAGTGATAAATCTCTGTTATTCACTTGAGATGGATGCTCATTTTTATCTTTATTTTAACTTCAGTCTTCAGGGAAAAAAATAATGTGTAGATCATTCCACAACTGACAATTCACTGACCATGTTTTAGTTTCCTATTGCTGTTGGAATAAATTATCACAAATTTAGTAGTTTAAAACAACATAAATTTATTATCTGATTGTTCTGAATGTCCAAAATCCAAACGCAGTTTCACCAGGCTGATGCAAAGGTGTTGACAAACCTGCATTTTTTCCTGGGGAGATAGTGTAGGATCAGGTTCTCTGCCTTCTCCAGGTTCTTAAAGGCCGTTTGCATGCCTCGGCTCATGTCTCCTTCTGTCAACATCAAAGACAACAGTGTAACATATTTGTCCTCTCGGACATCTGCTTCTCTCAGACTCTGATCCTCTTTTCTATCTGTAATAGACTCTTATAATTACCATGGGTCCTCCCAGATAATTTGGGATAATCCTTTCTCCTCAAGATCCTAACTATATTCACAGTATCCGAGGATTAGAGTGGGGGCATTTGGGGAGGCCATCATTCGGCATACTTCACTCTCTGAGCACCAAAGATTCATATTCATTTCACATGAAAATGCATCCACCTTATTCCAGCCTGTCAAAAGTCTCAGCCCAGCACTGGCTGGGTGCGTCAGGTGGTTGGGCATCGTCCTGTACACCAAAAGGTTGAGAGTGTGATTCCTGGTCAGGGCACATACTTAGCTTGCAGGTTCAATCCCCAGTCAGGGCATATGGCATATTTGGGAGGCAACTGATTGATGTCTTGCTCTCTCTCACCCTTTCCCCCTGGGTTCACAGTTTACCCCTTGGAGTCATCTTTTTTTTTTCCCCCTATGAAGAGTGGCAACCTGTCTGTGGATAAGTAGTCTTATGAGACTGTTTCCTGCCTATAGAATTTTGGGAAGCCTGCACCCAGTTTTCATCGTGTCTCCTCTCTGCCCTTTTCAGTCAAAGCTGCCACTGATATATTTCTGCTGATACAACATTCCCAGAAAGTTGTGAATCTTAAGTATATATCACAAGAATTCATTCTATTAGACAAGTGCTCCTGGAAAATCTCATTTCTTATCTTGGCTTCTGCGGAGAAGACGAAGGGGATGTGTGTCACATGCCTAATCTCTTCAAAGGGCCTTTGGTGTGATTTAATACTCTGAGACTTTGATATTTCGGACGTGCCAGCGATACCCTTGGCTTCCCCTCCAGAACACGTTTCCTGACAGTGAATATCCTAATTTTAGCTTCTTTTACAATCTTGACAAGCTTAAAATTTCCCAAATCATCAAGTCCACATTCCTTTTTTTGCTTAACAGTTCTTCCTTCACAATATCCTTTTCCTCTAGCATTCATCCGAATGCAAGAGGAAATCAGATAAAATCTTCAACACTTTGTAAATCTCAGCTAAATATCCAAGTATATTGCTTTCAAGTTCTGCTTTCCACACAACAGAAAACTACAATTCAGCTGAGTTTTCTGCTGTTATATAACAAGGATTTCTCTTCATTCAGTTTCAATAACATGATCTTTATTTCCCTCTGAGCACTCACCAGCAGCCCCTTTACCATTTATGTTTCTACAACTTCCTACAATATATTTATTCTCTAAGAAAATATGGACTAATTTCTACAATGCTCTCTCATTTTCTTTAGAACCCTCACCTGCAGCATCTTTAACACCCATATTTCCACTAACAGCTTATTCAAAGCAGCAGAAGCAGATGCAGGAGAGAAGATGCTTTGCAGGGAGAGAAAGGGGCACAGCCAAGGGATGCAGGCAGCCTCTAGAAGCTGGAAAATGTAACAAAATGGATTTTCCCTGAGAACCTCCAGGAGTACAGGCTTGTTGACACCTTGATTTTAGCCCAGTAAGACTGATTTCATGTGTATGACCTCCATACCTGTAAGACGTAAATCATGTTATTTTAAGTCACTAAGTACCAGTATGTGGTAATTCATTATGTAGCAATAGGTAACTAATACAGTTTATGTACATGATGTTGTGTTGTGTGATGTATTACATTTTAGCATATTTTTTTCCCTGAAAGGTCATCTGATTTTATAAGTGGTTTTTTTGGAGTGTCCTCATGGGATTTGAAGTGAGGGTAGGGAAAGACAAAGAAAATACAATACTTATTAATAAAATAATAGCATAGGCTCAAGAAGCAGACTTCCTGTTTTTGAATCTCAAATCTACTACGTCATAGCCATGTGATAACATGAGGTAACTTAATTTCTTTATGCTTTAGTTGCCTTACACGTAAAGTTGCAATAACAATTATACCTATCTCGTGGGTTTGTTTTGAGTTTAAATGAGATAATTCATGTAAAGCACTTAACACAGACAGTAGAACTCAAAAAATTTCAAGTAATATTTTTCTTCTCTCTAGTACTTATCTTGAGGGATTTAAAAAGTTATTTAATGAGGTATTGCTATAAAACATAGAACACTGCACCAAACTGAGATAAGAAAAAAAATAAAAGTTTACGATTCATCTGGATAGGGGAGATAAGTGGTGTGACTGTGTTGATAGGTGTGTATAATATTTGTACAGACCTATAGTAGGTAGAAGAGACTGGAAGATAGGAGGCATGTCCATGTTCATCCTTGCCTTGGTCAAAAACTCAAAGTTATTTCACTTGTAAGGGAATGTGTTCATGGGCTCCAAATCTGTAAGTGTGTTCATAACACACCACATAGTATAAATAGAAATGTAACTAGCTTCCTTTTATGATTGTGAAAGAATAAAAGAGAGGGAACACTTCAGTGCCAGGTCATTTAAATTTGGTATCTTATTTGTCACTACATCTTTCTGAAGTAAGAATTACTGTGTCAGCGTTTCAATTGCAGAAATGAAGGCTCTGGGATACAGATTTGAACTTACAGCTATTGGTTTTCCATGGTAACACATTCATATTTTACCTTTTTATTTTTGGCAGCACTGGGATTTACTCTGAGCAATTCTGTATGTTCTAAACTCCAGGTACTGGCCATCTGGACACTGGCATCACTGAACACAATAAAAGGACTTGCTATACAATCTATATGAAGAAATATACTCCTTCAGATCTTCAGACCTTCAGTTAGTATTTATTTATGAAAGGAGAATGAATTATGCAAGGCTTGCATTTTAAAATAAATCCAGATGGGAAGAACTCAGAATCACATAATTAGAGACAGAGACTGTGAGCCTGTTCCTGGGTGATCTTTCGTCTGATGAAGGACTCTCTCAGCCTATTTAAACCTCTCAACCTTGACTGACTACTTAAAACCAGAAAAGAAAACTCAGAGTAAGGAGTTTATTTCAAACACAGAATAGATAATTAGCTTTATTTTTTAATAAAAGAAACCCAGAAGATATATGTGAAATGCAAAATATTTATTTTTAAATGAAATAAAGATCAGAGATGCACCTGGCTAGGAAGATCAAAAACAGAATATGGGACATAAATAAGAGGCAGAAATTGTTTCAAGTGAAGATGACATTATGGTAAAAACATGTTTTTAAATTACACAATAAGAAATAAACACACGTGTCATTTATGAATGCTACCATACTTTTTTTTTAAGATTGTATTTATTTTTAGAGAGAGGGGAAGGGAGAGAAAAAGAGAGGGAGAGGAACATCAATGTGTGGTTGTCTCTCACACACCCTCTATTGGGGACCTGGCCCACAATCCAGGCATGTGCCCTAGACTGGGAATTGAACTTGCGACCCTATAATTCTCAGGCTGGCACTCAACCACTGAGCCACCCCAGTCAGGGCACTACCATGCTGTTTGTATTTTGCATGCCATGTACACTGTCTCCAGGTGTCTGAGCCCTCAGTCTTGACTTTCACTCTGAAGCTGTTTCTAATACTAAGTCTCTGGGGGTCTTATTAATTCAAGTTGTTTGTTTTTATGATTCCACATGTAACTTGTTTATCAGAGTCTGGAGTGTAAATAAGAAATGGTTTTATTTATTTTTTTGCCAATCACTTGATTTGTTGTTTTTCCTGTTCCTGCCACTGAACATCGCCTTATAAAAATCTTTCAGTGCTTTTTCTCCATTAGGTTCACAAAAGCCCAGTCCAGTTTAGTCTGGGCAACAATTTCATTTTCAAATCCCTTTTAAATTCTTTTGCCTCTTGCTCCAACACTGGATGGTTTTGTTATCTTTCTTTAGTTCTTAGCTGTTGTGGGACACTCTATGCCAATTGTTTCATGGGGTGTATGTGTGGGTGAATTCCTAGGGAGCCCTTGAATGAAGCCTCTCTGCTGCATAGGCACCATATTTGGGAGTATTCTGGGGCTACCTGTCCTGACACTCTCTGTCATTTCCTGCTCAGTATTTTTTCACTAGGATCTTCTTGCTTCCTTAGGTAGGTGTCAGAAGAATGGTGCAAGCCTCCATACCTTCCATAGAAACCTCTTAACCTAAAGGAGACACTCTATATCTGTTGTACCAACAATAGGGTGCATGCCATCTACCACTGTTCCTACTGCATCATCATAGTTCCTATTTATACTGATAAGTAGTCAGAGAGAGCAGAAGAACAAGTCTGCTGGCCAAGTGGATATTCACCAGGGAAATGAGAGCAGTTTCTGTCCTTGTAGCCACCTCTTATCTTTATAAATGGTTCCTCAAGAAGGATGAGCCCTCGTCTTATACTTGTGATAAAGGAAGAAGCTATTTCTCTCTTCAAAGATTGGTGTTGGGTAGTCATAAGTTGTGGGTGAGTAGCAATAGAAAACCACAGAAAATTGAAATTGAGGGGAGTACGTTGTGGGAATATTTGCTTTGGATCCAATGGACCTGAAATAAAGTCCTTGGGCCTTCTACCTCTGTATTAGGATGATGAGGCAATACATCCTACAGTAACAGTCATTGCACACATTTCTCCATGTGTAGAATGGGATTCCCTGCCATGGGAGGAGCTGATGAGAGATTTCAATGTAGTAACATCTCTGAAAGGGAAGGGCATAGTTCCTGGCAACTCAAATAATCTCCCTCCTTTTGGAAGTACTCTCAGCTTTCCTTCACAGTCAGTGTGTCCTCAATCTACTATCCTTCCAAGTTTCCCAAGGGAGCTATTCTATATCTTATTCATTTTTCTAAATCTTTTATTCTGCTAACTAAAACTATCTGAGCAGAGAAAAGAGCTTAACAGTCATTTAACTCTCAACTCTCCATATGTCACACAAAAAAATCTAATGGACATTCTTTAAAAATTTTCCCTTCTTTTTCAAAAGCAAATTTTATCCTCTACCACCTGTATGTTTAATTGCTTCTTTTCTTCAACATTCAAAAATGCTGAAGGCTTTTCTACTCTAAAGAAAAAATAAAAGCAAAGAAACACTAAAAAGCCAAACAAAACCCTTCAAGTTTTCATCCTCCTCAGACTACATCCTACAACTTTTATCTTTTTTTTCAGAGAGGCATCATAAAAGAGCTATTTGCATAAGATGTATCTGCTTAACTTCCATTCTTTCCTCAATTTATAGTTTGACTTTTATTTCTCCTACACTATTGAAGTGCATCATTGTTAGTGGTAAAAAAAAAACCTGAACATTTCCAAAATTCTACTAATTCTTAACAGCCCCTTATACTACCCACACACACAAAAAGAAGAAACAAATTATCTTGCAATGTTCATTAATGAATAGCGCTATATTGATCCAATTGTCTAAGCCTAAAACCTTGATATCACGCTCAATTTCTCTCCCTCATCCACTGGCCTTCACACATATGTGTCAACATTCAATCCATCAGCCACTTTTAACTCTCAAATATAATGCCTGCTCTTTATTTTCTCTCACTTAACTATTTTAATACGGTCTCATCAATATCTGTATTTTCACTTTGCAGGCTTGCCCCTGCTCCTCTCTTCTTGTAGACACCATTTTTCTTGCATAATGTCTGTCTAGCATGATATCTCTTCCCAACTCACTGTATCCTTTTGCCATTAGGAACTAAGTTTTAGTCTCTGAATGTCTTCTGTGATTTAACACTTACATAATTCCCTGTCATTTCTCTTCATAATATGAGTTTGCAGCCACTCACATATAATGGTGGATTCTATTTCTTTTCTTTCTATATCTATAATAGCCTCATATCTTGCTTTAGCTGATGGAACATGATGTAAGTAACAGTTTGTCATATCTATACCTAGGTCAAAAGAGACCTTGCATGCTTCATCTCTCTCTTGTAACCCTGATAATGCATGTAAATACATCATGCATAGCCTGCTGGTGGATGAGAGGCCACATGAAGCACAGACTAATCCCAACTGAGGCTCTCCTGGTCCAGTCTTCTAATTAACCACCCGTGTGGAGTTGCATGGAAGCTTACATGAGCTGCTTCTGGCCCAGACCTATAGAAATGATCTGCTGACTCATAAACTTGTGAGTGCATGAATACAAAATTTTGCAAAGGTTTGTTATGCTGGAACAGCTAACTGATACAGCGTGCCAAATTCATTATGGTGCTGACAATGATCTAACTGAACTGTGTATGTTCCATACAGCAAATACATTTTATTTAACTTTGGCATGCTAATGATATTTTATCTTTTTAAAACCACTTTATGAATGTATTTTTGGCATACAATAAGCTGTACCTTTTTAATGTATACAACTTGATGAGTTTAGAGATAAGGATTCACTGGTAATACTATCACCACAATCTATGCCATAAGTATAACCATCACATCCAAAAGTTTACTCCTATGTATTTTATTTATTATTATTATTATTTGTGATAAGAACACTTAACATAAGGTTCACCCTCATAGTAATATTTAGATATAAAATTACATTATTATTACCAATAGGCACTATAATTTTTTTTTGACAAATGTGTTCCACTTTAGAAGATTGATTTCATTTTTTTTTAAATTTTTAGAGTTGGAGGGAGGTTGAGAAAAGAGAGGAAGAGAAACATCAATGTGTACTTGCCTCTTGCACACCCCCAACTGGGGACCTGGCCCACAACCCAGGCATGTGCCCTGACTGGGAATCGAACCTGCGACCATTTGGTTCACAGGCCAGTGCTTAATCCACTGAGTCACACCAGCCAGGGCTAGAAGTCTTACTTTTAATTACTTCAAAATACAACTTTCGGGTAGATATTACCTTATGTTTTTATTCAGGTCATGGTAGAAGTTTGTCAACCAATTCTTTTTATCCCATAGTAAAAGCCACTTATTCATGTTGGAATGATTTCTCATTCTTTGCCTCTTTGATTTAAATGACTCTCTTTTTTTCTTATAAAGGCTTTTTATCATTAGTTTTCTCTCTTGGCCACTTTGTGCTTTGCTAAGCTTTTAAAACATATTCAAATTCTTGCCTTGTATTTCTTATCTTGTTTACTTCACAAATCATATTCCTATTTACTTTCTTTTGCCAGTGTAAACAATGTCATAAGTCTATTCTTTCTTTCTTTTTCCCTGATACCTAACCTTATGTTTTCAATAAACATCATTCCATTCTCTCTGGATTTGCCTGCTAAGAGACCAGATCTTTTTCTAATGACTTTCAGAAATAAAAAAGTTTCTTCAATGAAAATACTTATTCTATACAGAATGTCTGAGATCTGATTTGTTTCGTTTAGTTATAAGAGTCTTCTTGTGAATTTTGTATGAATTGTATTTTCTGAGTACTTCCTGCAGCTACATAACTCAGATTCTATTTCCCCACACACTTTGTGACTCTGCTTTAAGGCTCACACTCATCACTAAAAAGAGAAGCTACACTACACAGCTACAACTTGAACATGCAGAGTCAGATTCGTAAGAACTAAAGAGCTCAGTGATGTCGATAACATACAATATAAAATAGGAAACAAGTGTGGAGCATAATGGTCTGCATTGTCATTCCCCATTAACCTTTGTTTATATTTTCCCTTTGCTGAAGGTAGCATTAGGTGTGGTACAAGTCATATTTATTAGCCAGCATTCACCAAAAAACACTAAGGATTCATAAGCTCTAGTCTCTACAGTATCCAGAAAATTGAGAGAGTATAATTAGCTATTCTTCATGTAAGGTATTGGGCACCAGAAAAGGCAGTTTAGATGTTACAATATGTATAGAAAACCACAGAAGAATATTGAAAAGAACAAAGGTTCTTGGAGCAATTATAGTGGCTCCTGATTATGGTTGCCAAGGAGATCCTAGGAATAATTGTTGCTGCAACATGTTTTCAACAGGGGGAATTACACTCATGAATTTTGGGTCTCAGAGGCTAAGGAGAGGAAAACTCTGGCTCTTGATTATGAAGACGTTAAGATGGAAGGTACTATGGGGATTTCAGCTGAAAAATGACCAGCAGAGGTTCTGATTCCCTTTGGCTTGTGGGAATCTCAACACAGATTTTTCAAGTCTGGCTCTTAGTTGCACTGCAGAGAGCAAATTAGGGTTGGATGTCAAGGGACTTCCTGACTCAGATACTAATTGCTCTTACAACTTATAATTTTTTAATGTATTAAATTATTATAAAAAAGTTACTTATTTTGAAAATGCAGTAGAGTTGAACAATATTATTGACTTACACTTACCTGTTTTGCACTGGTTCATAAGTGTGAAAAGTAAGTAAAATATTAAAAAGGACAAATTAAAATTCCATGGTAAAAAATAACTAAATTGAGTTTATGCACATAAAAATAGTCATTTTATTATTTTCATGAAGGAAACTTAAATTAAACTCTAGGTACAGAAAAGAAATGACAAGAAATGCTAAATATAGAAAATCCTACAAAATTAGTACTGATATATATGGCAAAAGACTTTCATTATGTTTCAAATCAGTTAACCCAAACCCTCAGACTAAAATAATTCTGAAGTAGATAAGCTGAGATAGAGCACTATCATTCTTAGTGAAAAGAGGAAGTTGACATCATCACAATAATCCAAAACTAAACAAAATTAGGGATAAGTAGCCTATGCTCTTAAGTGATAATTAGATCTGCATTTGGTGAAAAATAGAAAGTAAGGGGTGGCACAACTTTGGGAGAACCTAAAACAACTTACAAATAATGAAATACTTTAGGTAAGAGATCAAATTATGTTTTCCATTTCTTATCGTTCTTGATTTGCAAGCCCTTTATATATTCACTCAGCCTCCTGGTCACCTCTCCCACTCTGGCTCTCTGATTTTCCAAACCTCTCTAAGTCCTTGCCACCTACGGCAGACTATTGTTGACCTGTGCCTATTCCCCTTTCCTTTCCTCACCTAATGGGAGTGAATGGGAACACTGATCTATTTCTTTGCCTAGGGAATAGTCTTCTTATGAGAACAGTTCATAACCCCCAAAACGACAAGTTTGGCAATGGAAAGGTTTTCAAGTAGTGCCATGCAAGTCACTGATACTTCTGTTTCATTTTGTTTTGAAAAGTGGAGACTTGAGATGCCTCTTAACTTCTGTACATCTTTGAAGTAGTTGCTGCACTTCAATCAGAACAGCTTTGCTTCTACAATATCTGTAGGCGAATTTCACTGATTCATGACAGAAGCCTTCGAACTTCAGATAGTGTCAGGTCATAATGATGACCTAGAATTTAGTATATACTATGATATAATTTAAAACCTAATAGAAATAGCTTTAAATGGTGTATTCAAGAATCAACAGGGAACACACAGGGTATTTTAGAAACATACGAAGTCATTCAGTGGGATGTATTAGACGAGTCTAGAGGTCTTCTTCAAACCTGAAATGATAACAAATAACATGAAATACAACTTGTGCTGCCTTAACATTCTGAGGTGACCTTATATTTAACAGAGTGGTTTGATTCAGGGGCTGGACTTGGGAAGGGTGACTTTGGAAGCACTGAGGTAAGCTGTTACTCCGACGGTAGTTTATGTGCTATACTAAAAGGCCTTGCTACTTCCTGGATGTTTTTTCCCTCTTCTGCCTTCTGTTTTGGTATTTTAAAAATGTATTAATTTATCATTTATTTTCGCTTTTAGAGAGATGGAGAAAGTAACAAACCTTGTCAATAATACCTAAATTCTGGTGAAGAATAAAATTTATAGTACATTTATTTACATAGGCATCAGTTTTATGTTAATACGAGCTCATAATTTTGACTTCAATCTAAAATTATCCTTACATTGAAAAAAACTAATGAAGTACAGGCTCACCTATCTCATCATTCTAAAAAAGTTACATGTACAAAGGTCATATTATATCTTCAGGAAATTTAAATGCATAAGAGTCAGTAGGTGCTAGTACTGGGGTTAAAACAGAACCCAAGAAATTAACTCCATTGTTAAAATGAATCAGTGATTAGGGCAAACATCTAAGTGAAAGTACTTATAGGTCCTGCTGATGAATTTAATAGTATTTCAAATATTCATGTTTAACACCCAGGGTATTAACTAAAGTCTGGTAAATAAAAGGCTTTACAAAATCATTCTTTTCTATCACTGTGATTTAAAATGACTTAATTTTTATGTCAATTAAAATAGCTTCATTCTTCATATCACAATTTTTTCAAGTATGTTTCACTTTTAAAAAGCGAATATAAACACATACATTTCTGGATAACTGTTCACATTTTTTAAAAGCTATTTCATAAAAGATTCATGATCATGTTCATTGAAATAACATGCTCTCTCAGCACACCTAAGTGCGGGTTTACACATCATTAGCTACTTGGCAGAGAAGAAAAGGTTGGGACAGAAGAGAGAAATTTAAAACTAATGTAATGGAGTCACTTATAATTGAATTTAAACACAAACCTTATCTGAATTTTATAAAGTAAGTCAATGAGGAAATAAATAGTTTTTTGTTTTTTTTTAAAGATTTTATTTATTTATTTTTAGAGAGGAAAAGGAGGGAGATAGAGAGAGAGAGAGAGGAACATCAATGTGCGGTTGCTGGGGGTTATGGCCTGCAACCCAGGCATGTATCCTGGCTGGGAGTTGAACCTGGGGCACTTTGGTTCCCAGCCCGCGCTCAGGAAATAAATAGTTTTTTATTATCTGGACAATTTTAGAACCACATCAATGGTATAACATAAAATAAGCCTTCAATTTACCTTATTAAAGTAATTTAAAGGAGGCAGGTTCTAGAAATTTCCTTACATGTCTTCAAGTCAGCACAAAAGACGACTATAATTTTTTCATTGCATGATTGTCAGCAGCACTGCATTCAGAGGTCTGAGTTGTTATAGATGCCTATGGCAACTTAATACTCCCACAATTACAGGGCTGGGAAACACAGATCGATAGCACACAGTGGCTGTAATCAACATGCAGATTAATGAACGAGGCCATACCCACTGGGGAACACTGGAACAAAGACCAGTTGAGCATTTTAATTGCTAAGTTGCTGCTAAGTCTCAGTTCCCCATCAGTCTCCACCTATTATGACCATTGATGCATAACAGACATTAAGAGGAAAACAGTAACATAGATTCAGAAGTGCTAAGGTGCAAATGAATGGTTAGCTCTGAGAAAATCACGGCTGTGATGATTTGATGGCTCAGACTACCTCGAAGATCTGACATATTATTTCTAATTTTTATTGTTCCTTGGACTTGATCTGCTTATATTTAGTAAGTTGGTTTTAATGAAACTAATAGCATAGCAAAATGTTACTTGAACAATCTTTTTCTTAGCTATCTCAACATAGGTTTGAATTGTTTCTTCAACTAACTTACTTAACTTAGAAAATTTACAGTCAGAGAAATTAAAAATGAAAAGAACTCATGAAATCCTCTAAAATATTATCATCCTGTGAGAGCAAGATTTTCTCACAGTAAGATTATGCATCATTTGTGAAGTTATAACCAGGTACATTCTAAGGCCATTATCTTTATTGTCATTATCATTGACAGTTCAGTTCACATATTGGAACTTTAAATAAATCTCCTGTAAGTTGACTGGCATGTGATTCATAGGAGTGTTTCCTGGTGTGGGAGGAAATCTTGCATAGCTGCTTTGGAAGGTTTAAAAATGATTGTTGTAGCTGCTGCACTGTATTGGAAGATTTGCATGTGCTCCTCTAATCCTTACACCAACTTCTAGACATAAACAATATTATCATTCCTTTCATAAGTGAAACAATTAAGGCTTGGTGTGTTTCCTAAGTCCCAACGACCATGAATTGTGAAGCTAGGTAGGATACAAGCGCAGATTGTTCTGACTCTAAAGTTTTGCCATTTCCTTGGCATCTTGCTAGATCCTAGGCACTAAGTCTGGACTGATTTCTCCTGGGCATTCTTACTAATCAATGAATTTAAAAACCTTTATTTTTCTTCCAAATTATATGCATGCAGAGTTTCATCCTACTGCTTTCTGGGTGATACTAGATGCAGAACCCTTCACTCAAGTGGAGCCATGTCTTTATCCTTGTCCTAGTTCACTTTTCCTGAATGTCTATTATTTTGACTGAATGAATTTTGTAAACGAGCAACTGCAGTTGAATGACCTCAGTTAAAGGGACTCTGCTTGAGAAGTTAGAACATGTCGCAGAGTCAGGATTCAGGCAAGTTATATCTCCGTTTACATCAGTTTTCTCTTTTACAGAATCCTTCCTATCATTTTTAAATTTGATCCTCCCCACAGCCTTGTCAAGCAGTGTTAACTTTAATGTCACTTAATACCTTATAGGTATTACACTTAATAGGCAATTTTAATTAACTGATTTCATTGAGATTTAATGTGCAAATTTTGAAGCTGAAAATCACAATACTGAAATAAATGTTTAGGTTTTAAACAAAATTCTTCTGACACTTAGTACGGTACTCTTGCCACTTTCACAAAATAGTTTTTGGAACCTATCTCTAAACACTCTGCAGAGAAGATGAGACCACGAACAACCATTCCTGCATTCCTCCTGCGCTGGTCCTCTCTCTACTTCTTTTATGCCTCCAAGGAATTAGTGTGGAATATTTACTTTCTACCAAAGCTTCCTTACCAAGAATCCTCTATATTAAAGTCGGGATATTTTCACATCCCTGATGATGATGTTCAAGTCAGACCTAGCAATGGTACAGGAATCCAGAATGGTACAGCAATTAGTAGTCAGGAGACTTAAACCTTTAAGGGTCATGTGATCTGATTCTTGTACATTTGACTTCATTATGGAACCACACAAAAATTGTTACTTTGACAAATCATTTCTTTCCAAGATCTTTCTTGATACATTTAAAAATTGATCCTCAGTATTCATACTCAAGTGAGATTAACACATCTTTTAAGGGATCACTTGTATCTGTGTGTTGTATGATGTCCTTTTTTGTACCTGTCAGACTACATAAATTGCAGGTCACTTAGAATGGATCCTGGTACTGTCATATTCTGTACTGTCATCTTCAGCCTGAGAGTCCTTGAGCTCAGGACACCATCTCAAGTAACTTTAGCCCATGGAGTTTGATTTTTAGGTTGTTTTCTTGCCTGGATAAAATATATTGTATATATGTTCCTCTGTTCCTATTTTTAACCTCAGAGTGTTTGTCCTTTGCTGGTATGTGTTACACCTTTCAATTAAGAAACAGCTGTGAATTTAATGAACATGCTGGTGACTCCCACCCTTTTCCATGTCATTAATGAGGAGGTTAAATCAGAACAGACTAGGCTTTATCTCAAGTCCCAGAGGGACCTTTTGGAAAAACTTCTTCCACAGCATTTGCATTCCTTTAAAGCAGCGATTTTCAAATGTTGTGCCTCAAGAATTTTTAAAACATGCAATACCTGACTTTTTACTCAGGAGCACTGATGTCTTTTCCCTTAGATTGTCAAATAAAAATATGGCAACAGCCAACACAACAGTGGGCATCCAGTGTGAATGAATCAAAATTATACCTATGTTTGTCAAATTGGCAAAATAATATATACTTTTTGGTGTGCTGCAGAATTTCAGTAATTAGCATATGTGTGCCATGTAGTAGAAAAGGTCGACAACTGCTGCTTCAGAGAATCCACTCTGTATGGTACTGCATGTATTATGAAAACACAGCATGTGAGACATTAAAGAAATATTTTTATTTTATATGTCATTTTTCAAATTTATTTCTCAATTAGTTGACATGCAATATTATATTAGTTTCATGTGTACAGCATAGAGCAATTAGCCAACATATCAACTACCTTCTTAGATCACAAGAGCAAATTAGAATACTGAAAAAGATAAAAGTATAAGTTTATAAGTTTCTCCCTTTCTAAAACACACTGAAGATAATAAAATGGGTGAGGGGAGCTTGTTTTTTAGAGAATGTTTGTTTGTTTAAAAGTTAGAGAAAGTTTTTTTCCCTAACTATATCACTTGGACACCCTGCTAAATACACTATAATCTGCAACAAAATGAAGGTAGAATCCGGGAAATAATATGGAACCTTCCACAAACACCATCACCTTCACAGACAACACTCAGAGCAAAAGTTCACCCGTTCCACTCTTCCATGCCCAGTCAGGTGGGGCACATGCCTGGTTTGTGGGTTTGGTCCTGGTTGGGGTGGTGCGTAATGAGAGAGGCAATGACCGATACTTCTGTCTCACCTTGATGTTTTTCTCCCTCTTTTCCTCCCTTCCCAAACTCTCTAAAAATAAACAAATAGAATCTTTTAAAAAGACATCAAAAGAGCGCTATTTCTGTTTCAGCAAACAATGCATTAATTGGTTGCAGGGCCTGGGCAGATATGGGAGAAAGGGGAACACTATGCTTGGAAGCTGCTTTCCCTGGGAGCATATTAATGTTGTCCCGACATTTCAATGGAAGGACTTCAAGGGCATAAATGTGACCTTTTTTCTCCCTGTCTTAATTCATTCTCTAGTAATTGCAGCATTCATTCAAAAAGAATTCCCCTCTCATCTGGAGGGGCAATGTCTAGCATAAAGGGCTGTGTTAGTTTCTTAGGGGTGGCATAACAAATTACCATGAGTTAGGTAGCTTAAAACAAGCAGAAATTTACCCTGTCACAGTTTTGGAGACCAAAATTCTGAAATCAAGGTATTGGTCGGCAGGACTATCCTGTCTCCAAAGACCCTGAGTGAGAATCCTTTCTTGTCTCTTCCAGCTTCTGTTGTTTCCAAGCATTTCTGGACATGGCTGCCTAAATTTAATCTTTGCCTCTCACTTCAAGTTGCCTTTTCCTCTTTCTCTGTGAGTGTCTTAAGAAGAATTAGGACTCACTTAGATAAGCTTGAAGATCTCATCTCAAGATCCTTAAATCTGCAAAGATTCCCTTTCTAAATAAATTGACATTTGTAATTTTGTAGACATGTCTTTTTGGAGGCAACCATTCAACCTGCTACAAGGGCGCAAAGCAGGAGAATGAAAAATAAAAATAAAAACAAACTTCCTGAGGCCATCTTTACACTAAAGAGCAATACTGACAAACTGTGAAGACAAAATGTGTATCCACACCAAATTTTTAAAAATCCACATCTTTCAAAAACACTTACACTGAAGTGGCCAGTTTGTCTCAAGATAAGAATCTAATTTATAAGGCACCTTGATTTTGTAGCATGTGCTTTCAACTCAACAGGCAAAGCATGACTCTTAGACAGATTAAGACACTTTGAGTACAAAAAATGCCATTATAAAATTCCGTAACTGTGGGTGTGAGTGGTCTCAGCTTTCTCCACTGCCTTTTTTCCTTAGGTTACTGAATATGTGAATTGTAAGACTTAGACTCAAAGTTAAAGGAAAAGAGACAAGCGATGCTCAGGTAGAACAGGTCATGAAAACGTGTGGAACATATTTACTTTTTTGTGTTAATAACAGACGCTTATAAATTTGCCCACACTCAGAGATAGATAAATAAGGATAATTCCCCCAACATTGAATCTATTAAAATATTGCAAGACAAAGAAAGAAAGAAACATAGCCAATAAAAGAAAAACATGGAGCTCATATTTGAAGACCATGGATATCTGTAAATTTTTTAAAAAATTGAAAGTATGTATTGAAGACCTCATTTGTGACAGGCATGCACAGGTGGCTGAGAGGACAGCAGTAAGCAAAAACAGACAAAGAAGACTCCTAAATTCAAATAGGGGAATTAGATAATGGATAAGAATGGAGTAGGTTTGGCAGAGATAAGTGCTGAAAGGAAAATAAAACAGAATGAGGAAAAAGAGAGTGACAGAGTGCAATTACAGATGGGACCATCAATATAGATAGCAAGTGGCTCACAGTCTCAATGGATTGAGTGAAAGAAGAAATGAAAGTTTGGATAAAGTTAAAAAAAGTTAAAGAAAGTAAGAGATACCTAAAAGGGAAAATAATATATGAAATCAAATTTAAAATGCAATTAGACATAAGAAAGTGCAAAATCAATATTACAAACAACTGAATAAGTAAGGTATAGAGAGCAGTAAAATGATTGGCACTTTCACCAATAAAATGGCACTGGTCTGGTCAAGATAGCGCGAAGTATGGAAAACAAAGTGGAGTCACTCAGGTCAACCAAAATGGCTGTCAGCAGCTACAACACTTTAGTTAAATAGGGAAACAACCTAAGTCAGAGCAGACATATCTGGGAAAGAGATATACCAAAGACATCTGCACACGTGATCAGAACAGCCGTGTTTACAGAGCAGGGCCACCTACAGACAGGCTCCTTGGGTATTCCTCACTTGCCATCAGGGATACCAAGACACTTATCAAGAGACTCAGAGGGTAGAGCCCACCACTTTCAAGGTATAACTGAGGCAGGTTTCAGACCACTGCTGAGACAGCCGAGCTCCACACACCAGAGTGCTGCTCTATGGGAGACTGTTCTGTGTGGTGTGGGCCCAGACAGGACCCATGCCCACAGGTAGGTTCTCCCATGGGGAATCAGGCCTGCATTGTACCTAGGCAGCTTTGAGACTTGCTTTTTGCTAAAACTCCCTCACCCTGAATTGAGGCAGCAAGTGCTTACTATAACTTCCTAAAGTCTGTGCTAAACCTCCTCAGTATGGAGTGTAACCGGTTCAACCACTTTTCCCTTTGCATTTGCAAATATCCTTCTTCTGTGATGTGATTAGTGGCATCAGCTCCTTTGTTTTCTGTAAAAGCTAACCACCTAAAGCAAACCTGTGCATAGTAAATGAGGACCATCATGTAATGTGCTCAGAAAAGCAATAAAAGTTTGCCAAGAGAAAGCCAAGGCTTTTATCCTCTTGAGAGAGAAGCCTTGCCATGTCCGTTTTCCTCCACAGAACTCTATAGTCCGTGTAAATTTGTCTTGTCTCATCCATAATGTGGCGGACCCCACGAACCGGGGTCTGTACCACTGCTCCACACCACGCTGATCTCTCTTGGCAAGGCCACTGGAGGTTCTGCCCTGCTGGACTGAGGACTTCATCTGCCTTGCTGCCCACTTGGCTCTGGAGATCCTTCCTTGCAAGATGCTGACAACTCCCTTGCCCACCATGCTATCTCCTGGACCTGCAGACTGAGACTCTGGGACTCGGGTTCATTTTCCCCCATTGATTGCTGTGTGTGTGTTATATTTCTCTTAGATTGCTAGAGTGTGAGTATTAATGTATGTTGACACTCTACCTTGAGTGAACCTACATTTAATAAAAACTGAGTGACTAGCATAGTCACCTGGTGTGACTCTTGTCTATTCCTTGGTGCCAGGCTACTCAGTAGGCAGCTAGCTGAGAGCAGTTGCCTGGGTGACTTATAAGAAAGACTATATCACAAACCTATGTTCATGGCAGAAGGCAGGGAAAGGGTCTAAAAATATGGTAGAATGAGAGAAAAATGACAGCATTGAGAATATAAAAGAGAAGAGCACAAGCACTGAGCACACACTGTGGCGTGATCTCAGTGAGTCCATGCTAATTGGCCTGAAGCTAACTCCTAGAGTTTCTTCCAGTTATAATGCTCCTGTGTCAACAAGAACTTGAACTAGTGGTCCTGGCTGAACTTCAGCATAAAAAAAAACAACACTATCCTTCAAGACTTACTTACATGCTCATTTACATATGCGACCTTTCTGCTCTATCCCATCTCTAACTGAAATAGGACTTACAAAATATTAAGATTATCTAAAATGTTGACACTGCTTCATGGCAAGATTGAGGTCTCCCAAATCCTTATCCTCAGAACAGAGCACAAATCAGGATAAGTGTTAGAATAAGTCCGAAATGAAGGTAAATCTATAAATATGTCACATAATGGAAGAAGATTATATTTTTATTTTTATTTCAGAGCAAACTCTTATATACAACTTCATTTTAAAAGGAAGAATGACATACTTATTAAATGCTTCACCTCTGCAGTAAGAGAATGGCTTTCAAATCCCCAATATACCTCTTACTAATTGTTAATGTAGGGCAAAATAACTTGCTGACCTGTTCCTCAGTTTCTTTATCTTTATCTTTCAATTGGCTGTTTGTGAGGAACCTGAGATGTAATAAACACATCATAAATAATAATCCTAGCAACCGTCTAGTATTTTTGTCTGAAACTGAGTGAACAGACTCAGAGAGGTTGGGTGACCTGCTGTTGTATTCAGCAAGTACCTCACAGAACCAGGGCTGGAATTCAAGTGCTCTGATGTGTAATTGAGATTTCTTATTTTTTTTAAATATTAAATTTCTTTATTTAAGATTTCAAGAAAAGGAGTATTTGTAGACATTGAACTGAACAGAAAGAACGTCCAGCACATACTAGGCTGTTCTTTTACAGCACATCCTGCTGTAGCCACATTTTCTTCCCACGTGCAAAGTGTTCCCATTACCTACAGTACTTTCCTATCCTAACAGTCTAACACCACTGTGTCCTTTATGTTTTTTCTTACATTATGCCACTACATTCATTAAAAACAAAAACAAAAACAAAAACAAAAAAACAGCAACATGCTGACTTATGCTCTCTTTGTGCCTTCTGTTTGAAACTTCTGTAGGTTCATTACAAGTACTGTGAAGAGCTTATATAGCTCTAGTGTCTCCCCGCAACCCCCAGACTGGCCTCATCTGTTTAAATATTTGTTACTTGAGGACTACATCTCAAGAAGAGATAAATCACTTTCCAGAAGTCACATCTCTTCCTACTGAACACTCGGAGCAGTGTGGGAAAGGTACACTCCTAAATCATCCATCATGAAATGAGCAAATGGGTTGAGTCTTCAAAAAAAAGTTCACTGAAGCTGAACACAGCCTCTCACACCATCAGCTGGTACACTGATCCAGATGGGCTCTAGAACACCCATCTAGCGGGGCATGCCTGTACTTCAAGGTGCCCACCCTCAAGAAGATAATTCCGGGTTCTTTGAGGGTCTCTTCCCCCCAAAAAGGCATTTGTGATTGTGTTTCAGGTCACTACCTAACCTGATGCTTCACCTATAAAATAAGAGAATGGTATCTACTTCAGAGTTGTGAGAATTAAATGGTAAGATGAAAATAGTGCACCTTCCACACTGCTCTTTTGCCACCAGCACTGTGCACTGCTATAACTCCTGTGTGGGTGCAAGGGCACCTGGTTGCTGCAAGTTATATAAGGATGACCTCATTAGAGACACATGTGCATTGTAAACTGTAGTGTGAAAGTTGTTAAGTCAGTTAAAGTACCAGCATCACGGCATTCTAGCCTCAATGACTTGAACCTGTAGTCTCAACCTGCACTCAGAACTCAGGCCGCTGCACCACCACAGACATTGGAGACAAACTTCCCAGGCCCAAGGGCGTTCTGGGACAGGCTTTCGGCCACCCCATGCAATCCAAGTGGAACCAGAACCCCATCCTGCTACAAATTAGCCACGCCTGCACCCGCCCAACTCCATGAGACTAAGAGAGATTTCTTTACTCATTATTGGTGAGGTAAGGAAGAAGAGGGAATGAAAAGTGATCAGAATATTTCAGATATATGTGAAGGACAGAATCTTGATTTTTATAAGACATAGGGTTGAATAGATATAAAAACCCTTGGGGCAAGGACTGAGAAAGATTAGTTTGGGAAAGTTGAATTGGACAAGATAATAATGGACATGACCACATCATATTCAATGGTTTTTCATTGCACTAACAATAAAATCTAAAAGCTTCTCAAAGATCTACAAAAGTTTGCACTAATTGTTATATCTGCATTACATGTTCCTTTTCTGACCTCCTTTCTCCCTTTTCCATACACCTCCATCTTTCTTGCAATTCTTATGACTATGTCAACCAGGTCTGTTTTGAGTACAATCTGTGCACTGGCTGCTCTCTGTCCTAGAATTTTCTTTCCCCCACTATTTCTATAGATTTTCCCTTATTTAATGCAAGTTTTCTTTAAAAGACCTTCTTCTCAGAAAGAACTTCTGTATACTAGCCACTGCGAACTTCCGTCAGTATTTATCTGCTTACCTTGTTTCGTTTGTCCTCAAAGCAGTTAGCGCTAACTGAACCATGTGCTGGTGTGTGCATTTGTGTGTACGCACAAGCACGCATGGGTCTGTCTCTTCTGTTGACCAGAAACTCTATGAGGACAATGGCTTTGTCTTAGCATCATCATGTCCCCATAGCCTTTCGTGTCTGACATATACTAAGTGAATAATAGCCATTCATAGAATGTGTAAACGAGTAAGTGACTGGGGCAGGCATTTAACACTAACACCCTGCACTTAGATTTACTGTTGGTGACCTGGATCTTATTCATGGCTTACATTTTTGCTTTTCATTTGCTTGCTTAACTCATACAAGGACAATATATGCCTTCTCTGTTCTGCCTGGTTTTTGAAACTCTTAAAATATGTATCCCAGTTGAAAGGAAATAGAATAGCATAACTTATCTTAAAGAAAGCTAACCATTCAAATCCTTTTTTATTTCCTTTGTGTGTGTTTGCGTGCGCTTTTATGTGTGCTTTTATGTTTAAAAAGTCAGCACACTTCTATGTGGAAAACAAATAAGAAATCTTTTAAGTAGAGATTGGGTTAAAATTCCATTTGTGAATGTAAAGTCACATATCATGCTTATTCTGCTCTCTTTGAATGGGACTCACTCAGCTCAATTAAGTTATCAAACACCAGCACATCCCCAAGGCATCTGAATGTGAGCTGCAGCATTTCTTGCATACTTGATTTCTAAAAACAACTCACTAACAGTCCTGGTATGCACAACCCCTAATCTACTGTGTGTTGGAAATCTTGCCATCAAGGATATAGCAAGAGAAAAGTTCTCTTGACTCCCAGACAGGTTTCAACACTTACAAAATGTATTGCCTAGAATTTCATTTTCTTTCTTTCACTCTGGACTGGCATATTTTTAACATTTAAGTATCTGTTTTAACAAAAAAAAATTCAGAATACTCCAAGAGCATAAGTATAGCTTCTGTCTTCTTCAGAACATATTAGAAGGCCTAGAATAAAATAGGCACAAATTTATACCTGTTGAATAAATGAGTAAATGTATAACACATGACTGAACAAATACATTCCAGTTTAAAGTTTTTAAAAAGTATTTTTAACATTTTGGTGTTTCTTATTTTCCCCTTTACTTTTCAAATCTTTTGTTTTCTTTCTTTGACTACAGATTTTGCATTTTATTGAAACTGTGTGGTTATTGTACCATATCAAACATTTTTTAGAAGCCAAAAGAAATCTTTCCCTTTTCTGCCACTGCCCATATTTTTTAAGTTATCAATTATTTTGGTTATATTTAGTACCTTGTATTTTTAAACATTTTAAGAAATCAGACTATTGGACATTTTTTTTATCCTTTTAAACCTATATGTATCTTGATTTAATTATCTAGTAATTTTTCACTGTTCTTGTATTATTAAAATAATTATAAATAAATGGCTTAATAGGCATGTTACCATCTCAATTATTACCTCGAGGTTTTCAAAATCAGGGCTTCAAATCTATTATCTATAGGGTGGAAAAGGCCATATTACCTCCCCTCCCTCACACACACTTTAATTTTACTGTTATTTTTGCCTAAACTACCTAAGCAGTATTTGGTTCTGGAACTCAGATTGGGAGTGACTGATATTTCTTTGTATTCGATATTTTAGAAAGTCAATAATTTCTGACTTCAGGAAAGAGTTTCCCCAAGCATGCAAAAAGCAATTAAAATCCCCACATAGTTGAATGATTCAACATGACTTAAAATTTATGATAGAAGTTGTTAGGTTGGGGAAGTATAGAAATTTCAACATAATGTATCTTTGGAGATGTTTGACATATCCATTGTAAAAACATGCCTTTAAGAAGCTCAAAATAAAACCTTGTTTAGTGTCTATGCTTAGGTTGGTAGTATTAAATTGGCCTCATCCATGAGCAAGGGTGGCTCTAGTGGATGCATAGTGTGACCCCGTCCCTCTGACCGTGCTTGATGTTACTACAGGAGACAACTGAGTAAAGTGTGGTCAGTCAGTTTCCTGGAAAGATGGACCCTAAGGAGCTCAGTGTTTTCTGTCATGTTACTCCCAGGGAGAAAAGTACAGAGAAGCAGAAGATAGAGATAAAGAGGATGTTCAGATGGAGTTGTGCCCCATGATTTTTGGTTTATATTAGTTACCTACTGTAGGGTAATAAATTACTCCAAAACACAGTAACTTAATACATATTTATTATCTTACAGGTTTTTATAGCTTCAGAATCTAAGTAGGCCTTCACTAGGTACCTCTTAGGGTCTCTCACATAGCTTCAATCAAGGTGCTGTCTGTGCTTAGAGTGATCCCCAAGCTGATAGAAGGTTCACTTCTGAGGTCACTCATATGGCCATTCATAAGTTAAGGGTCCTCTCTGGCAGCTGACCTGATATGTAATTTTCTTGCCACACTAATCTCTCCATAGGGCTAATTGCTTTCCTTAAAGCTGCTTTTCCAGAGCTGGGGTTTGGAGGGAGAGTAGGAGAGGGCTAACCAGGCAGAAATAACAGTCTTTTTGTAATCTAACCTTGAAATTTACATCCCATTACTTTTGCTGTTTTAATCATTAGAAGAATTACCAGGGCCAGCTCACATTCATGAAGAGCTCACATTTATACCTGAGGATATAAATGTCAGGAGGTGAAGATCAATGAGGGCTATTTTAGTGGCTACCTACTAGAGTACACTTCCTCACCCCCAGTGATTCAAGCCGCTGCCAACTCCAGAGATAGTCAGCCTCACTGAAGGGCCCCCAAAAGCCTTATCTTAATATAACATCAGCTCACAGCCCAGAGGCACATTGTATAAATGAGGGTCAGGTGCAAATGAGAATCCTTAGGTACAGTTTTTTAAGTATATAGTTCCTTAGTTTCAGTTCCTTTTACCTATAGATCTGTAAAACTAAAGAGACAAGTTATCTACCCCCCACACGAAACTTACACCCACTTATATCCCCTAGAGTAAAATCTGACAGAGAAAGAGAGAGATCAAGAAGTAAGTCACCGTATTTTTGAGAATGACTTTCTATCACTTTTGCCATATTTATTCATTAGAAGTGAGTCCCTGGGCCACAGGGATCTTTGGGGCCCATGTGGAGGATGCCACCCGCATCCTTCCATAGGTTTTGCAGCATTTCCATTCTGGATTACATTGGGTCACTTCAGACTTTTTTAGAAGTTACCATAATAGCTTTTTAAGTTAGCTGAAGTTGATTCCTGCTGCTTGAAACAGAAAAGTTATTTAAGTCCAATCTCTCTGTTCTTAAATCTTTCTTCTTCTTTCCTTGCATTTTTTTAAAAGTTGAACTTTCCTGGCCCATCCAATATGGGTTGAAAATTCCTCACTGGCATGAAGACTCTATCCAAATTTTTTCTTTTTCACAATCCTGTTGTTTCTTTTAACCTCCTTGTTAAATTCACTGGGTAGAATCAGACTATTTCACTTGACATCTCTGCAGTGTATATTTGACACTCATAACTACTTCCTCATTCGTTTTCAAGTAAAATTTAATTTTATTCTAATAGTTTTGCCAGCAATAAGGGAGAGAATGGAGACCAGCTCTGGACACTCGCTCTACTCTAACAATAGCTGGGAGACATTTTAAGAGCCATCATGGGTGGATCTTAGGCTATCTGAAACATCAACTTTCTTCCATGACTGGAGACTCCCAGGTCCTTGAGAGAACCTTGACTGGAGTCTTTCAAAAACATTTACATCTCACAGGGCCAGGGAAAGAATTTATAAGTTTTATAAAGTATTAATAAGCACTTCACGGAAAGGTAAGTCAGAGCCATAGAGTAGGCTGCATACAGTTTAATCAAGCAGAAAGGAGTGTTAAGATCAACTTGGCCAGAGTCTCCTCCAGAGTTTCTGTCCCTCCTCTGGTGATTTAGCTTCCCCACCGGCCCCTGAGCCTGCTCGTTTCCTTGGTGATAATTTTTTCAGTTTATTTCCATCAAACTATATTCCTTTCTGACAATGTGCATTTATACCTTGAGACAGGAAGGCTGGAGGGGATAATGTGTGCAGATATTTACTTCCTAAACTCAGGTAAAGTCCTTCCCTTGGAGAGAAAGCCTTTATTATGGAGAACTTTCTCACTGGATATTCTTTCCTCCTTACCACAGCCCTGAAGGAATCTTTCTTGGATCCTCACTCTGAGAACCCGTGGGGAAAGCTTACCAAATTTGGAATTCCTCTAAGGCTGTGGCTCTAGAGATTTCTTAGTCTCCTGTTAGTCCATACTGAACCTCCAGAAATTTGTCAAAATTTCCATTTAACTGTCCCCAACACTTTGTGACTTCTTGTAACTTCTATTCTAAGCAATCGGATTTTTGCTTCTGTATCTCTGCTCCCTATTATTGAAGCTCTTGATTTCTCTGTGGCTTAATACTGACTTCTGTGACACCACATTCTCCTGGCTTAACTCCTGTGGTGTGTGTGTGTGTGTGTGTGTGTGTGTGTGTGTGTTTAATATGACAGTCTTCCTTTTTGTGCCTCTTTAATTTTCACATGCATCAGGATTATATCCTTTGTGTTCTTTTCTCACTGTACATACTCTGTGAATGAGTGTGTCCTACATGGTTGCAATGACAATCTTAAATTGGGAACCTGAATCTAAATCTCCATCCAAATTGCCACCCATACCAACAGTTATAACTATCTATTCACTATCTTCATTTAATGTCTTGTAAGCACTTACAATATTACATATATTGTATCAAATTTTCCCCATCCTCAATATCCTTCTTTTGCACTTCCTTACTTGCCCAAGCTAGAAACTGAAATATCAGCCTTGACTCTATCTCCCTTATCCACACAGCGAGCATGTAATCCTGTTTCCAACTCTTGTTAGTTTTCCCTTTTTAACATCCCTCTTTTTAGGATACTTTTCTCCACCAATACTGTGCTTTCCCCCTTTTAAATAAATCACTAATATTTTTCTTGTGATGTAGAATATAAGAAAGAGGTTAAGAGTATGGTTTTGAATACTGGCTCTGCTTCTTACCTACTCACTGCTTATGTGACCTTGAGCAGGTTGCTTAACTCCTGTGATTCAGATCCCTCCTTCATAAAAGATGAAAAAATGTTATCCACCTCACTGAGTTTTTGACAAGATTAAATGAGGTAATACAAGAAAATCATTTAGAATAGGCTCATAAAATGTAAAATAAATATTAGTTATCACTTGAATTAGCTGATTACTGTAATCACTACCTAAGTAGAACTCCTATATTTAATTTTAGTAATTAATCTAAAGAACTCAGACACTGTGAAGAAGTACAAATGTAATTGTGTAACGAAAAGCAGGTCCAGCTGCCTGCTGCTAAGAAAGCCAATATTCTGGTGGCAAGTACTGATGTAAATAAAGTAGTTTATTTTCAGATGCAGGCCACCTGGTATATGGGGTACCCACTCCTCAAAACCTACCTGCTGGGAAGGTAGGGGTTCATGTCATGAAGCCCATCTCCTGGGAAGGTAGGGGACTCAAATTTCAAAGCCCATCTCCTGAGAAGATGGGAGACTCGCGTTTCAAAGGCCATCTCTACCATCTCCATCTCTACCATCTCAGTGGAGGCAGAGGTTTTTATAAGGAGGGAGAGGGGAACAGAACAAAGCAATCAAGGGAGGGGGTTGAAAAGTTCTTTATGTGCAGATGAACCCAGTCCACTCCGGTAAGACAAGTGATGGTCCTGTGTGCATCATCCTGGTTTAGTCACCCTGGCTTCAGTCATCCTGGCTTCACATCATCCTGACTCTATGGTTGAAGGTCAGCCTGGAATTGTGATGCTTGAAGGTTGAAATCTGTATCTTTTGTAATTATTTCCTGGGATTCTTATATAAACATGTTGTTCATCTAGAGGCTGCATATTAGTCAGAGTCAGCACTTACAGACATAATGTCAAAAGAATTGTGGGGTGGTTACAATTCCCCACCTTTACAATTTTCCACTGTTACAATTGTGTTCTTCTTACTGTTTTTACAAAATTTTCAAAAGTTATCAATTGTTCTCTGAACCAGAACACTTCATGTGTCTTACATGGACCCTCAGGGTTTTGTTCCCACAGAACTTTCCACCCACATATGTTGTCAGTCTTTTTGATCCTCATAATCTAGGACCACTCATTCCTAGCAAGTAATTACTATGCATTAGGTAATTACCAGGCATGGAGAATGTGGGGACACTGCCCTGCCCTCACAGAGCGTGTGCTCTTTGTGGAGCCATTCATGTTGTCTGACTTTCAGTTCTGCAAACTGATTACATTTCTTCTCAGTTCCAGGCTTTTGCAAATACTACTTCCTCTGCCTCTCTTCCTTTTCTTCCTGCTACATAATGGTGTGATTTCTGTCATGCTTTGGGTTTGAGATTAGACATGCTTTTTCCCTGATAGCCAATATTAGTTATTTTCACTCACTGTGCTCCTGTATCACCTTGGAGACAGTCCTACAACAATGTTGTGTACCTTTCAGTTTTGCTCATAGACTTTAAGCTTCTGGAGGGCCAAGACTGTGTTCTCATTGATCATTGCATCTCTAGTACTTAACATTATGCCCAGTATAGAGTGGAACTTCAACACACATCTGCTGAATGAGTTTCAGGACATGTTCTACTGGAAAGTTGTTGGGGCAGGAATCTAGGTGTATGGGGGAGTGGAGACCCATCTGAGAGAGAACATGTGCTAATATGAAGTTAAAGATAATGTGTTCAAAGGCATTTGGCTAGCAAGGGAGAGGACTACTTTGAATACAGAATAGGGTTAATTAAAAACCCCTCTGGACCAGTACAAAAAACTCAAAGTGAGAGAGAGGGAGAGAGGAAGAGAGGGAGAGAGGGGGAGAGAGAGGGAGGGGGGAGAGGGAGAGGGAGGGGGAGAGGGGGAGAGAGAGAGAGAAAGAGAGAGAGAGAGAGAGAAAATAAGCCATTTACTAAAACCTCCTGGGGACCTGATAGCATAACATTTCAGCAGAATTGGTGATAGAATTGTAGTTAACAAAACTGACACTTTAGCAGGGACATAGACCATGCTGTTTTGCAGACATCAGCTCCCTGGCTATCTGGCATCAGAAGCCTCAGCACAAACTTCAAGAGATATCAAGAGCAACAACAGTGCCCCTGGTGTGAACTAGCTATGAAAATAATCTTTCTTATGTTGGCAGATACAGAAGACATCTGTGCAGCAAGCTGAGCCAGAAAGAAGAAAATGGCAGTTGCTATAGGATAACCAAGAAAACTAATTTTACATCTCCCTTGATATATCCCAAAGGTATTTCTGGAAACATCTGGCAGAAATCTTTGCATGGAGATCAAGAGGATAAGGAGCAGGTGGGGGAGAGTAAACTACATCTTTGTTTCTGACTATTAATATGAATCTATGCAATGCCAGCTCTTAAGTTAGTTAAAATATCTTATTTAGATCTCACATGTATATATTTTTGGAATGCTTTGTATCAGTCAGTATGTGCAAGGTTATGTTGCAATAACAAATCACAAAGCTCTTTGGTTTACAGTAAAAAGGACTTATTTCTCATTTGTGTGTCTACTTGGGTTATCTTTGACTTTATTCTACACATTGTATTCATTCCAGGATCCAAACTGAAGAATAAGCTACTTATGGAAATATAGTACTCTAGTGACAAAGCAAAAGAAAAAGATGTAAAACCTGCCAGCAGCTGTAAAAATAAGATATATTGTCATTTCTGAAAGTCCTTCCAGGGGAAAAAATTCTAGGAGAAACTTATTCAGAAGCATTTGGGAATCCTTTATGGTATTTCACTAGGACAAACCAAATCACATGCCATTTCTTAACTAATCACTGGTAAGGGTGATGAATTTATCCTTAATATAGTCAGGTATTATCTGAAGATGGGAGTTAATGGTAACAGTGCCTTCAGCACATAATTCCTCACTAGAAGATGTGGGTACCAGAACAAAATTCAGGTTCACATAAGAAGGAGAAATGCATAAACAAATCCTGGGTAGTCAGTCAACAATAAAAATGTTCAAAATATTCTGCTCTGACTGTTTACATGCTATCTTTTGTTATCATATCTAAAATAATAAGAAAATTATCTATTTTTGTTAGCAAATAGCAGAAAGAAAGATTGGCTTTTCTGTTAATGTTTCAGTCACTTCGTCTGATGCCTTAAAAGACTTTGCTCCTGGGACACACTCTTTCTTCTATATGACTCATAACTCTTGATAATTTCAATATCTACATACATGGTCTTAAAATGATGTGGGTACTTCGTTTCTTAATCTTCCTTCCTCCAATGACTTTGTTCTATACTCTTTCTTGCCCATTTTTCCTAGTCATTACCATTAGACCTTGTCATTTAGACCTTGTCATTATAAAAAACCATACCGTATCCTTAACCTCAATTTGAAGAAGCACCCTCTTGTTCATATTATAACTGATACTTTTTTGGGGAGGGTGGAATAAAGATGGGGTTCTGGCTCATTTCTTTTTGTATTGCAAATCTAGAATTTCTAATTCTCACCAGGGACTCCAATCCATTGATTCTACATCTTTATGCATTCTCTTATTTACCTTCTTTACTCCTTTATTTAGCTTAAATTTCCTCATCAATCATTACTGTCACTATTTTAGGCAGATTGAACTTTTTTTTGTCCCTTTCTCACTTTATTACTCTTTTTTTTGTCAAAATACAACCCTAATTAAATCAAAATCTATGCTTAATGTATACTTGAATCTACATGACAGGTCAAAGCTGGATCACCCTATGACTGTCTCACTGTAAATTCATGATTACTGATCTCAAGTGAGACTTTAATATCGTCCGGCCATCAAGCTATATATATTCCTGATATATATTCCTAGTCTACTAATCCTCCCACTGTCAGCTAAGTATTTCACACCTTTACTTTTCTTCCTAAACATTCAACTAACCTCCTACGTACATAGCTCACTTACAGCTCATGAATGCTGATTTTAGTGAGAATAAAGAAACTATCAGAAAAGAACTATCACTGGAACTCACCACCAAATCTCCTTATATGGGCATTGGGGCCCATATACTGGTCCCTTTTTTCTTATAATTGTGGATAAACTGTCTCTGCTCTTGGCAAATGTCATCTTTTTCACTGTTGCACGTACCCATGCCCTCTTGCCTTTTGAATATCACCATTCTAGAAAATAATGATCTTTCACTTATACATTCTTATTTTCTTTCAATAAGCGTGTGCTTATTGAAATAATACAGACTGTGCTATTTTTTCAATCAAAAATCTTATATTGATCCTTTTTACTCTGACAACTCCTTTCCCTTCTGTCTCTGTCCCTCTTTGCAGCAAAAATCCTCAGAAGTATTGTTTATACTCACCACCTCCAACTTCTCTCTTCTCATTGTCTCTTGAACTTACCCCAACCAGGCCTTTGCCCATTGTCATTGAAATTGTTCTAGTCAAGATCACTGGTGATGCACTGTCCAGAATGAGAGGTTAATTCTCATTCTTTATCTTATTTGGTCTATCAGCATCACTTGGCAAAGTGTCCTTTAAACAACTTTTTCCTTGGCTTTTACTTGCTCTCTACTTTCCTAACTTCTAGAATATGGAAGGCTCCAGAGCTTGGGCTTCACAATCCCCTCCACTCTATAACTTCAGAACTCCAAATGTGCATCTCCAGTTCAAACAGCCTCTGTGAATTCCAGTCATATGCAGCAAACTACCTGCTCAGTATCTGCATGTGGGTAAGATTCAAGTTATGGAAAAGGCTTAGTGAATGGAGCTAAGGAATGGATTTAAGATAAATGACACATCCTTGCCAAACTTGAGTAAAACTATTTTTAAAAAGTGATCTCAATATGTGTGATGTGATTGTGTGTTCTCTGACAACTGAAAAACTAGCTTCATTTTAAATCAGGGATGGTTTGGCAAAGAAATAGATAACCTGTACCATTAAGCGATGTATCTGACACTGGGGACCTTGAAGAATTTTCTGAGGTACTCTATCTATGGAGTTCATCTAGATGTCTATCAGATTAAAACATCAACCTTAATAGAGCAGCCTCTAGTATCTGCTCCCCATAGCCAGTGGTGCAGGGAGTAGAAATTGATTTACTACGAACAAGGTTGGTGTTTGGTATAGAAACCAAAAACCAGATGGATGATACAGAAAAGTCATTAGAATATTGAATTTTTCACCTGGAGTGTCTCACATGTTCAATGTTTTGTAAGCTTACAAGAATAGATCAAAGAAACTCCTTCATGAAGTATCCAGCTGTATATTTGCCATGGTTTAAGTCAACCATGACATCATTAAAAAAACCAAAACCTGAAGTTTGTCAAAAAAGAAGAAAAGGGATGTATTGCACATAGGTTTGCTGTAATTAAGGGCTCCAGTTAGCTCTGTTAGCTGTTTGGATTGCTATTGAAAATTATATTAGGGCCAGTGTTTCAGCTCTTGGTTGAGAACTTACACTACGCAGGATCTAGAGACTTGGATGGGGGTGGGGAGGGGAAAGAGTCTAGTGCCAGCAACTTGAGAAGACAATTTTGAATTGTGGTTGGAACACATCATTGGAATGTTAGTGGGGTGAAAAGCTTCCAAGGTACAGATGCAACAGAGATTAATAGAAAATGTGTAGAGTCTGGCACTAACAATTATATATGTTTTCAAATAGCACAAATGCCTCTTTTTCTACAGCAGAATGTCTGACATCAGTCAAAATGTTAGTCAATAATGCAGGTAGATGCTGAGACTTATATGTCAAGTTGGTACACATACATCATTGAAAGTACCTTAACATATATGTCAAGACTTGAGGGAGTTTTGCATAGCGTGCTGTGGAGTGCAGCATGAACAATGGTATCTGGTTAGTGCAAGTTGCTGCAACAGCTATTTATAATAAAGAGAACTGCAAGCTCTGGGAAAGACCACAAAGTCCCTCAATTTCCTACTTCTAGTAAATGCAACTGGAGAGGGGGAATGGACAAGGCAACACTCATGACAAAACAAACATGGAATAGTGAGGAAGGCAGAGTTTCGTGGAGGGGGCTGACTCTGATGTCTGCATGGTTATTCCTTCTGCATCTGATCACAGATGAGCAGAATCTCAGGGAGTGGGAGTGAGCAGATTACCTCTGGCTGGGAAGTTCCCCCTAAAGATGCAGGATAACTAGTCAGAGACTGTGCTCATCATCTGGCTTCCAGTTAGCACCACTGGCTAACTACAGGACCAATAGGTCTTAGCATACAAGAGTCCCAGTTAAAGCTGAAGGTAGGTTCAGAGGGAACATATAAAGGAGTTCCTAGAATTGAATGAAGAAAAAAGAGGAGGGTTAGGAAAGAGTGAAGTCATAAGAACTGACTTTGAGGCTCAGTGGTAAATGGTGGAAGGAAACCGAGAAAAGGGCTGAAGGGATGACTGATTTTAGTACATGAAAGAAAACCAGGTTAGTAAGAGATCCTTTTTGGAGTACAGAACCCCTGGAGTCGGCTGCTGAAATGCACAGTGCTTGTGTGTGCAGGGATGAGCCTTTACCTTGAGAGGGGAGGGAATAGAACAAAGGACAAAGGTGGCTGACTTGGCTTCATTCATGGCCACCTTGAAGCTTCCCGGGCAAACACTGCTGGAGACATACACTGACACAGGACAGGAAGCGAGTCAAAGGAAATAATTTTCCTGGATTGGTAGATGTGTCTCTAGTGAAAAGAGGGAAACCTTTTACACATTTAGGTGACTGGGGAATCAAGAAGACATTCTTTAAATACAATTACAGATTCGCTGAAAGGCAGGAGAATGGGGTAGACTGAGGAACCCAGGTACATGTTGTACATTTGTATCTCCTGGAAGAGAGAGGCAGTTCCTATAAGGAATATGGTGGAAGTAAACTTTTTTTAGGAATATGTAGCAATATAATGGAACTTAAATGTTGAGCAGCAGAGTTAAAAATTCCCATGAGAAATATGACTTGCTTTGTTAAAATCATATTTCTTCAGTCAGCTGTAGAGTAGAGGGCAACTCACACGGTTGCTGGGCATTCCTTTGGGCAAAGGCGGGAAAAGAGCTGAGCAGAAAAGCTCAACTGAGTGATCTGGTGGCTGGGGCTAGGAGGACAGCCTGAGCACATTGTGCAAAGTGACCCATCACAACATCCAACCAATAAAAAAAGAAAGAACTGGTGGGCACAGACAATAGTTTGGTGATTGGTGTGTGGAGGGGCGGAGTGGGTGGATGAAGAGGAGGGTATGGGAGGATAAATAGTGATGGAAAAAATTAAGTAAATAATGATTTAAAAATAAATCAAAACTTAAAAAAGAAACCCTGAAAAAAAAAGAACACTAGTGTTGGGGCTGTTTTTTGGGTCAAGTTTGGGTAAAAATGGACACAAATGAGTTACATAGAGTGGTGAATGTCTAAAAGCTGAGTTGTATGTCATTTGCATGATGAATCTCTATAGCATTATAGAAATTTTTATATTTTTCTATATCTAGTGTATCTGGAGAAACACATCTATGGTAACTTGGTGTTTAAAAAAATCCTATTTAAATGCTCAAAACATTTATTGTATAGATAAGTGATAAATAAAAGATAAGAAAAAGTGAGAGTTAAGTCAAAATTTTTGGGCATTTAGTGCCTTATGAATTAACAATTGATTTCATAGCTTCAAATTTAACAGTTCACATTTTCATATTTATATAAAGACTAATCAATATACTAAACCCCATGTTTCTAAATAGGGAACATATAAGTGCATACATAGTTTAGAGTATGTTCTCTCTTCTTAGGACAAATATTTCTTCATCAGAGAAACAAAAATGGATTAAGGTACTGACTTTGTCTTTATTTAAAATTTTAATATTTTACTCAATATAATACTTATTATTCAGTACTCTCTTAAATTTTGTGCTTAAGGCAAGTGATCCTGCCTTCTCATTCTAGTCCCGCCCTGGGTGGCAGCAACATTGTCTGTTTGCACTGGGCGCTGAGATGAGCAGCAATTGCAAGAAGTCTACACAACTGGTACCTACAGTTGGAGGAACTGCTTAAAATATTCGGGGTATTTCCTTAATTATTTGAGATAATTTCCACTTTTTGATGCTACCACCTCTAATGAAGTTAGTTTGCAAGGCCTGATGTACATCTGAAAAAGAGAGGCTTTTAAATTATTGCTAGGTCACATACTTCTTCGAAAGAGTATTGAGAGGCTCATTCAGTAAGTTAACTCCTGGTCCAAGTATGGTAAAGGGGGTGTACAAACAGTGAAGAAGAGGTACTGTGGACAAATACACAATTTAAAATCTCCTATTAGAGTGAGACAGATGGTTAGTGGTTCAGTTTTCCATAGGAGGGGAAAAGTAGGGAGCCTTCAAAAATTCATGCTTTTTCCTTTGAACTCTTACTTCTTTCATCTTTTAGAATTAAGCTTCTTTTAACACCAACACTTTAACCGAATCAATATTTTCCTGTTTCAACTCCTTATTATATTATTATACCTTCTCATTTCTTTCTTTACAATTTCATGTAGGCCCAGGCCCACATAATTTTCTCATCAATGACAGAAGCAGCAAGAAATACAATTTTGGCTTTTCCTTAGTGCCCCCCTCCTCAGTCTGATTAGCTTTATGTCAAGTCACTGTCCAGACTGGAGATCCTATAGCCATCCATTTTTCACATAGCTCATTCCCCCCTATTCCCTTAGCTACCAACCAAGTAGTGGGCCAACTGTGTCAAATATAAGCCCAGATGCTCAACTAGTCAACCAAGTTTAGCACCACTGATTGATAGACCTGACTCATTCTATTCCACAAGGTTCTTCTCCCAGAATCAAAGTTTCTATATAAACCATATCTCTCACATTAGCCTTGTACCCTGTCTTTGATGGTGTTCCTTTTGGTTTTTCCAGGAGCTTGTTTCTGCCTCATTGCTCAAATATTGACAATTTCTTTGACATATGTCCAGATCTCTCAAAACAACAACTGTTATACCTTTGTTCTTTTGGGTTCCTGGAATTGGACAAATACCTCGCTTCCCCATTTGGTTGGTTGTCTTGGAACTTATTGCTAAGGGAATAATGCAGTTGGTGTTATGGTGTTTCAGACAAAAAAAAAGTGATTTTCTTCTATGTCCAATGAACCAAGTACAAAAATGTAAATATCTATTGAATGAATGAAGAAAGTGTATGATTCTGCCTGAAGTTATTTTTGTATGATAAGAAAGGCAAATAAAAAAGGACATTAATGGAACAATATCTTATTAGCTTATTTTCAGGAAAAAAAGGTAGTTTTAAAAGTTTATAATATGCTTTGCTTATAGGATTATGCCAAAGAAAGAGATTCAATCCTGTTTTGAAAAGCACCAAATTGTTGTTAGGATTTAGCCTTGCCAACTGACAGTCTGGAACAACAATGTCCATTTTTAAGTACTACTTGGTTAGCTAAAAATATTTTGTTAGTACTTTATACTCACACTTCATAGAGCTTTGTGTTAAGTGATCAACTATGAATAAAAGTTTGTGTTTATATTCTAAGTATTAAAAATATTGAGTAAAGCAGGGGCAATCAGGTCACTGACGGGTACCTCCATTTGAACTGGAGTCCCTCATATATATACACACACACACACACACACACACACACACACACATATTTATATATTATATATGTATATATATTTAGATTTCCAAAAGATATTTAAAAACATATTTAGTTATGCCAGTCATGAATCAACAATTTGTAAGTCAGACAAGTTATTAAAATCAAATTATGTTAACTGCTAGTCACCCTTGACTCTTCTCTTTTTCTAATACCCCAATCTAATCAATTCTAACAAATTACTACAAACTGACTTAAAAACACAAATTTGTTATCTTACCATTCTGTAGATTTGAAGTCTGACATGGATCTTACAAGGTGTAGATACATCAAGGTGTAGGTAAGACTACTGTGTACCCTTTTGGAGATTCCAAAGAAAAATCTGTTTCTTAGGCCATCTCAGCTTCGAGAGTCTGTCCCTCACCTTGCGCATGCCCCCTTCCTCTGATTTTAAAGCCAGCAATGTTGCATCTGTCTGTGTCCCTCTTCAGTAGTTGTCGCTTCATCTGACTCACTCTTCTGCTTCCCTCTTCCACTCCTAAAGACTTTTAGGGTTACTGTAGGCTCACCAAGATAGTCCAGGATAATCTCCCTATTTTAAGGTCACCTCATGATGTACTCTAGTTTGTCTTCAGATTGTATAAATCTTTTGCTTTTTAAGGTCACCTCATTAGTTCCATTTGCAACCTTAGTTCCATTTGCAACCTTCATTCCTATTTGCCGTGTAAAGTAACATATTTGCAGGTATGGGAATTAGACATGGATGCTTTGGGAGGACGTTATGCTACTTTCCACAAAGAAAATTGCTACCAATAATGAAACTTGCTTACTCTCCTTTCCAAAGAGAAATTTTTCCTGATATACAAAAGAGCATTCCTGCTGAAATTGTGTAAAACAAACTAACAAAAAATATCGAGATAAAGCACAGATGCCCACAGCCACAGTTGAAAGCTATGGCTACTTGATGCTGAGATGCAAGTGTGGTTCTGGGACGGGGCTTAGCAGGGCTGCTCTCTGCTCCAGGTGTGCACTGCCTGCTAAACTTAGGCTCGTTGCAAAATAAATACTGAATGCTATATTTGCTTTTCACCTTTTTTTGTAAAAGCAAAAATCTTTGAATTTCTTTTGGATAGTGGAAACAGGTACTAATGCAGGTCTTTCCTATAGGCAAAGTAGCAAAACAGTAAATCTTGGAAAATTGGGAGATACCTGTACATCAGGATCTCAGCACTTCTTGAACCACCATGGCCATTCCTGTGCTCCAGCACCACCACCTCTTGCCGGGATTATTGCATCAACTTTCTAGCTGGTCACTGCTTTATTCTTGCCCTGTGTGGAGTATTCTACACAAAGCAGCCTACTTCATTTCTTAAAATATGAGTCAGATTTACATCACTTTTGAACTCAAACCCTGCCCCCTTCCCCAAAGCTTCCCAATTTGCTCAGATTAAAATCCTGAGTCCTCACTGTTGTTTCAGGCCTTCCACAATCTTGCTGAGTTATCTATGACTTTCTCTCCTTATTCACTCTGCTCCAACACCTTCCTACTAATGGTGTGCCAATAGGGTCAAGTTTATTCCATTTCAGAGCCTTTGCACTAGCTGGTTCCTTTACTTAGAGTGTTTTTCTCCAGATATCTGTATGGTTCATTTCTTGAAAATACCACCTATTGAGAGAGCCTCTCTCTGGACATTCATATTCAAAATAGCTTCCTTGCCCAGTTCAATTATCCATGCCTTCTTTGTATTTTTCTTCTCAGCACTTATCACCATCTGACATATAACATCTTGTCTCTCCCCTTCCAACAGGACATAAGCTCCATGTAGACAGAGAATTTTGTTCATTGCTATACCCTCAGCATTGGGAAGACAGCCTGGCAAAAAGTATGTGGTCAATACATATTAGTTGAATGAAGGGAAATATTGCAATGAAGAAATTCATCATATGGGAACTCTTCTCTGTACGTCATTCTGAAGACTTTTGAACAAGTTCTGACTTACTGACTTTAGATATGTTTTTGCTCTTATATTTTTAGAAATTTGTTTTATTCTTCCATTAATATTTTGTCCAGTCACCAAGGAACTGGTCTAACATTTTGATCTTTTTATATAGGTCATGGATAACACACTTCACATTCTTCATTTATTAATGAAAAAAAGTGGCCAGTAGATACATCTGAATTCATGTACAAAAAATGAAAATTGCTTTATTATATTTGCATTACACTATAACCTAACTAATCTGGACATAGTTACCAGCATTGAGCTGAATTACTGAACTAAGATTGTACTCTTAATTACAAATGCAGTTATTTTTCCCTTTAGTATGACATTATTTTGACTGAGCTAATTTGAGATTACTAATAGAGGAAAACATGAATATATATGCAGATCATCACTTAGTAGTAAATGACTTAAGAAAATCCTCCCACAATTAGAATAGTAGATTTGAAATAAAACTTGAGATCAAAATTCCAATTGGATTTTTTGAACACATCTAGTGTGCTAAACATTCTGAAGCCTATTAATAATCTATAAGGCAGTTATGCATATTTTATACTAAAGGATGTCTTAAAAGGCTATACCTTTATAGGTAATAAGCAGCTTACAAAATTCTTTAATGAATTTTTAATATTTATTTGGAACAACAAAAATCTGTCATTTTAGAAGGTCAGATATGACAAGTAGCTATTAGTAAAATAGTGTTTGTTTTTGAATTGGATAGCTGATTATTTAATTTCTAATCAATTTTGAAACATAGTTATCAGCTATAATTTAACCAAAAAAGACTTTTTGAAAAGATTTTATTTATTTTCAGAGAGAGGGAAAGGGAGGGAGAAAGAAGGAGAGAAATATTGATATGTGAGAGATACATCCATCAGTTGCTCTCATGTGTCCCCAACTGGGGACCTGGCCTGTGATCTGGCCAGTGACCCAGTCATGTACCCTGACTGGGAATTAAATTGGCAACCTTTCAGTTTGCAGCTGGCACTCAATCCACTAAGCCACACCAGCCAGGGCATCTTTATAAAATAAATAAAGAAAGAAAAATAATGCTTTCAAAAAGGATCTCTCCCTAAAAAAAGACAAAATGAAATAATAGATATGCCACTGAACTTGATGCTTGGTTTGCTAACACCTTGGACAAAAGGGATAAGCCAACTGATTTATGTTTTTTGATCCTTGGTTTCTTCATTCATCCGATGAGGCAACTGGACCAAATACTCTTTAAGGTTCTTTACTCATCCAGAAATTCCAAGTTTGGCTTATTGTTATTATTTTATAAGAGATACATTTTCCTTCTTTCTACCTCATGTTTCCCAGGCATTCCTGCAAAAATGTAATGGTGAAATACAATGAACATTAATAAACACAATGATAAAATCTCGAGAGGTTTCAAGAAATAATTATGTTCCTAAAGGTTAGTTAAATTTTTTAAAAATTGAAAGAATAACATGTAAAAATAATTTAAAGAAAGCTGATATCCTAATAATGCATTTTAGTACTTAGTTCCTGATATAACGTATCTGAAGGTTGTTTAATATCATAAGGGAAATTTAGTTGCATTTGTTTATGTTTATTGGAAATAATTTCAAATTAATCTCTTCATGTATTGTTCGTAGTGGAGAGGTGAGGAGTAGTCCTATCGCAGAGAAAATGTCAAGTGAGGGATGATCTCTTCACAGCAACAGCAAAGCGCGTGGAAGACTTTCCACCTCTTTATTTGCCCACAGCCCTAAAGCAAAGCTTCTTTGAGGGGATTTTATCAGGTTAATTAAAATGTTGGGTTTTTATTAAATAACTATTACATGTTATCAACACTGACCCAGCCTATATTTCAACAAAGGTTAAAGTTCTAGTCTTGTGACTGAGTTAAGCTTAGACACAGATAGAGTTCAGTAGCTTCTGAAATGACAATTTTGAAGGTGTCATCCTATATTCTTTTATACAGTTTTCTTTGACCAACAAAGGTATAGGAGCCCTTCTGGTATCAGAGTGGTTTGATGAGTTTTGACTCAGTGTACCAGTTTTCTGTTATTTACATATATTTTTGTCTTTCTGTTGACATTCACAGAAAATTCCAGATATTTTTGAAGAAATTACCTACTGTTTCTCATCTCAATGTTTTTTTGTGTGTGTGTGTGTGTGTGTGATGGTGTTAAGTTATATACATGGAAGGTTGTTTCCTACAAAAAGGTGAGGCCAATTACAAAATACATTAAATCTCCATTGCTAAGAGCTCTATTTCTTAGTCATAGTGATAAGAACACTTTTTAAAAAATTACTTGAGGATGAAATGCTCTTGAAAAAGAACGTTAGGGCTCCAGGCCACTAATAATGTCTTAAGCAGATCTGAACAAACTGTGCAATACTCTTACATTCTTATTAAGAACAATTTGCCTGCTACTATATAGTTTATGCCATCTAACTCACTGGTAATTTTCATGGCAGAGTAAATGTTACAAAAAAGCTCTTTAGAATTCTCCAGGGTATTAAATGAATTTGTGTGATACAGTTGTAAGAAATGGGGAAAGAACAGTTTATAAACTTTACAATCATACAATGTAGGTTTCTAGTCTTCACAGAAATTAGAATACTTATTTCAACTTGTGTATTGTCAGTACTCTCTATTCATGTCTGCTTACATCACCCTGTGCTATTTGATATGAGATAGATGGCGAACAATTTTTCTTATAGTTTCCTTTGTTATTGCCACAGGTGGTAGGAATTACTGTAACATGTATTTCACCATTTATTCCTACCCCAAGCGCTGCTCCTCAGTTAATCCTCTCCATTACAAATTCTCTTTTCTATTTAATAATCTGATAATTCTTCCTTATGTTCTGATAGATAACTTTCAGACTGAATGTTAGTCCAATTCAAATCCCAGCTCTACTTCCTTTTAGCTGTTGAAGCTTCTTTGTGAAACCGAAAGCAATGCCAATAACACTGCAGTCCGTTACTAGTTTCTTAAACTCTGAGGGAAAGTACATAAGCCTCAGCAGTATTGTTACAATTCAATTTTTTTCCCCTCTTGTGTTCTGCCTTCGCAGGCAGAGACTGCTCCTTAGACTATTTCCTCAGCAATCCTTCCCTGCCCACCTGCATAAAAAAAGTTCCTCTTTGAGCCCCTAACCCTGGATTATTTGTGTTGTCCTCTTTTCTTTCCTCCTGATGCTAATCACAAACACCACTCCCTACCAGGTGACACTGAGTATTGTCCTGCAAGGGGCAGAAGATCAGAAAACTGAAGCACTGAAGCTGAAAACATGAAAGTTCTCTTAAAAACCACTTTGTGTCCTGGCTGGTGTGGCTCAGTGGATTGAGTGCTGACCTGTGAATAAAAGGGTCACTGGTTTGATTTCCAGTCAAAGCACAGGCCTGGGTTGTGGGCCAGGTCCCCAGTGGGGGGTACATGATAGGCAACCACACATTGATGTTTCTCTCTCTCTCTCTTTCTCCTTCCCCTCCTCACTCTCTAAGAGCAAATAAATAAAATCTTAAAAAAACCACTTTGTGACTATTATAAAAATTGAATGAAATAATGGCTTTGAAAACACCTGGCAAATACTTAAGGCCTTTATAAAAGCTGTCTTAGTCAGCTCGGGCTATTGTAACAAATCACCATAAACTGGTTGGCTTAAACCACAAACACTTATTTCTTACAGTTGTAGAGACTGGAAAGGTAATGACCAAGATGCTGGCAGACCCGGTGTCTAGGAAAGCCTTCTCCCTGGTTTTCAGACAGTTGCCTTCTCATTGTATTCTTGCAGGGCCTTTCCTTGGTGTGTACATATGTGCACACACAATATGCACATGATTGACAGAGAGAGAGAGATAAAGATGGAGATGGGATGGGGATAGGGATAGGGAACCTCATCTTCTTTTTATAAGGTTACTTGTCTCATCACAACAGACCTGCCCTACTGATCTAATATAACCTTAAGTACTTCCAAAACACCTAACCACTCACATTGGGGGTTAGGGCTTCAATGCACAAACTTTGGGAGGATACAAACATTCACTCCATAACAAAGGTTAACTATTATTATAGAACTGCTTATTGCATGTGTTGAACTCAATGGGGTACAAAGAAGAAACAACTTTATCTTTCCAAATATTGTCTTCCAGCAGATGAGGTCAGTCTCCCTCACTGTCCCTATCAGGCAGATGTCATAATTTTTCCAAGTGTGTTAGTATGTTAGAACAGATAGAAAAGATCACAGTCAACTATAAAAGCATAGCTCCAATCTGTCATCCTATTCAAAGCCTGCGTTCAAGCTCTGCAGATTAACAGGAGGTAAAACTCTGCTTTGTAGCTTTTCTTGCCCTGCCTTTTTCCCACCAATTTTGCTCCTGTTAGCTCGTGGGAATCAGCAGGTTTAAGACTCCTTTATACAATAATTTATATATTAGATTTAATTGATTATGGCCACATTTCAAAAATTAAATAAACTAGCCTAACTTTGCACAGCACAAACTAGACTTCAGGATGCATTTCATGCAAGAAAGTTAAACATTACTTAGTAAAATTTTATTTCCTCCCTCTTTTTCTTTCTCTCTGTCTTTCCTGATATATCCAGTATCTCAAAAAAATTATGGATTAAGATTATCTTGAAAAGATTAAAGATTAATAATCTCTTAAAAATATTATTAATATTCTCTTAAAAAGATTATTAATAATCTCTTTAAAAGATTAAAAAGATTATTTAAAATTTTAAAAGATTAAAAATTACTGAAAACCACTGGTTCTCAGTTTGGTGGCCTCAGTGAAACTGTGAGACAATAATGAAAGTGCCATTCACTATTATCTTGAATTTAATATTAATATTATACTTCTGAATTACCTCCTTTTCCTTGAGTCTTCTCTTTAGGACTCCTCTGCACTGCTGATAACCAGGATCCTCTCAGTGGGGACTCAGGGATTCTGGATGTATTGTACATATTTTTTTCCAAGCCTTATTTTTTTGTCCAAGTTTTTTTCCATCCATATTAACTCCCTTTAAACCATGGGAAAAGATCTCCATAGTGTGAGACTCTTGATTGGTCCAAATATGGGCACCTAATTCACACTAAATCAGTGTTGGATTTAAAAAAAAACATGGATTTAGAAAATATGTCTTTAAATCAGTTTCCTTCCAATGAGTGAGTACATAAGATTTTATGAAAACAGGCTATGGCATGGTGTCTTGATGACCTTTACATATTCATATAGACCCACAGGCAAGTAAATGCATGATTTACAACTAACCTGAGCTTGGCAGAATGCCTTGTAATTCTCCCAGGACAGGAGAGCGTGGGAAGCCTGTGAAGAGCTACTCCAAAGCCACCTCCTCTTGCCTCTCTCTCTTTTTCCTGGGATGCTGTCAGGAAACAATTTCCCCTCCCCTCCCCCATTCTGATGAAGTATGGGACTTTCTGCCTCACCCCTGGAAATAGAATGGCAGAATACAAAAACACTTAATTGCAGTTCAGAATTGACCCCCTAGAAACAGATCACCCCACAACTCATGTTGCAGTTACCTGCCCCCTTTTGCTTTAAGTGTTCTGCTTTTCTGGCATATAGGAGAAAAATCCTGGGAGGCTCTCACCTTGGCTTACTCTTCTTTTCACTGCACACATAAGTAGAAAACTGTCTGAAACTAAAAGTTGCTCCTGTATCTTTACCCATTGAATTGTTGAATCAATCAGACCTTAGCCTTGGACTTGACTTGTATGTGTTTGAGAGTCGTGCCTCTTTCTTGGGGAGGGGAGGGTATAGACAGGTCAGCAGGGGTGGAGAATATGAGTCTGTAGTAAAAGATAATGAAACAGAGAAAAGGGAAAGGGAGAGCGAGCATAAGTTCCTGGTAGTCCCCCATCCCCCAGACACGCCTATGTCTTATTTGTGCAAGCCTTTCCTGGGTACTACAAATAATTCATGTTGGATTTCTATTTCGTGAAGTCAAATAAAACATGAGATTCACTCTTCAACAGAAGTGTCCTGGTGCCAGAGGCTCTCAGAATGATTTTTACTTAGCACTATTAAATCATGAGTTTACATTTTGTTTTATCAAACTGCTCCATGACAATTCCCCCAATTCTGAATATAGAATGTGTGCTATTGTAGTCAATGAGTAGCTATTATGTGTCTGTTCCTATCTATTTCTGGGGATTTGCTGTGGACAGTGATAAACTATTACTCTAGGTCTGATCTCAGATGCTGCTTTCAGCTGGACTTGGAATCCTGGGTTGCAACTCAGAGCAAATTAATCATTTTACAGAGAGTGGTATGAGAACAAATATAAATTAAAACCAGAGACTTAACTTTCCCTGTTGCAAATGGACGAAGAGATTTCTGTGGGCTCCCTTTTCTTAGAGCATGCACTTTAGAAAATTTGTTCTAAGTTCTCACTCCCTTTATTTTAAATCCTTCTCAAGGATCTGGAAGCCATGTCTTTGAAATGTAAACACTAGGAGAGATACTGTCTCTGTCTCCCAGTCTCTATGAAATGGTTAAGAACCCAACTTCCATGGGCTTCTTATTCCAAGTAGCAAAATTACCCCCTGTCATAAACACAGAGGGAATTTTTTTCTTTGTATAAGGCCAATTAACTAACACAGGTAGTCACCTTAATTACCTAAGTAAATTTAGGATGAACTGTGTGTGACAAATAGTGCTGTCAAATCCTCCTAGTTATTGTTTATCTTGAGAACATGCATGTGATGAGTTCTGTCTGTCAGCTCTATACGTGGGTGTGATTTATTTCTGCCCTTGCAATCTCTTAGTGGGTTGCTAGTGATGTCCATTATATTGTGGTTTAAAGCTTATTCAATCACAAACTTGTTGTCTTCCTTCACTAGGTTTGTGGAAAGCTTTTCTGAGTTAGAAGATTTTGTGTTTTAATTATATTTCCTAACAGAGGTGTCTGAGCAGTTATTTTAAAAAACTTAACAGATATGTTCTTATGTCCCTCTGGTTAAAAATGACACTCATGTGTCTTGTACAGGAGAATAGGGTGCCTTGTGTCCCAGGACCTGGCAGCAACGATTGGTCTCAATACAACTTGTCAGGCACAACAACAGCCCTCATCACCAAGAAAACTGAGGGTCTTGTACGTGACATGATTTGTGAGTCAACATTAAGAAAGGATAGGGGAAAATGACATTTATTAAATGTTCACTGTGCACCAAGCTCACATCTTAATAGGCAGCGTAGTTAAAAAAAAAAACAAAACGAGAGCATCAGCTGCAGACAGTCTGGGCAGGTCATCGTTGTACCTTCTCCACTTCCTGTGTGGCCCTAGGCAGGCCACCTAACCACGTCCAGCCCCCGTTTCTTCACTTAGAAAACTGCCTGTAACAGTGTCTTTCTCATAGGTATACTATGGAGATGCAATGTGATAATAAAGTGTTTAATTCAGAGCCTGGTGCATATTTAGTATTTAACGTATAATTGCTATGATTATACTTGTACCCAAGAGTTTCTAGCTTCTTTCTAATTATTCTGTTAGAATTTCAATTTTTTTTTTCTTAAAGGCCAGTCAATCACTAAGCAGTATTCATTAAGATGCACATGCTCCCCCGGGTAACGTTACCTTTTGAATGAATTTTAACACCTTGTAAGTAATATATTCTAATGGTGCAGCTATCTAAAAGCAGGATGGTCCTGAGCAAAAAGACCAAGAGCTGAGATGGGTGCTTTGGTTGGTGTGACAATTTTGAAGACTGGAGGACACCTATATGTGGAAGGAAAATGCCATTCCCAATTATTTGCTAAGCCAGACATAATAACCCCCAAAGGGAAGGCAATTTGACAGCATTAACAAAGTTTCTGTACCATTTTAGGTATCTTTTAATGAATTATCTCATTGATTTCTCAGAATGTTCCTGCAGTGTATGTAATATTTTTCCTGTTATAGATGAGAAAACTCAGACTCAGTTTATTCAGACAATTAAAAGTTGCTATAACCAAAATACTTCCAAATTTTAGCAGCCTACATATTAATCATAAGAGTTTATTACTTACCTTTTTGCCTTAAATATATTGACTCTGTCCTAGGTAGATTTCTTCCAAGAGGAGACTTTGGGATATTTACTTCCCAAAGTCTAGACATGAGGCTGGGCTGTTTCAGTTTTCACTTACTGAGGAGAGAGAATGAGAGAGAGAGAGAGAGAGAGAGTGCACTGAATGTCCCCAGAGATTGTATGAGCTAGTTAGGAAAAGACGAATGTCCACTCATATTTTATCGCATTTTGACCCAAACCTAAATGCAAAGATGGTCAGGAAATATAATTTCTCCTGTGTACCCAGGGTGAGGAAATGGAGTCTGTGAGGGTCTTATCTGGTTTGCCATGCTCCGGAAAGTAGGAGTGCTGGTCTGGAACCTTTATTAAGGCAATAGGAATGTTGCAACGTTAACAATAAAACAGGACTGACTACAGAATCACATAAGAAGCCTCAAGAGAGAAAAAAATAACCCAAATTGTTAATGATGAACAGAACAGTAATATTTTGTGAAGAGATTCTGCAGGTTGTTAGATTTACCGTTTCTCAGACTTGTTCATGTTCTAAGCATGGGTGAAGGCCCGGAAAGCAGCAGTGAACTATTGTTCTGAGTGAGTAATCTTGCCAGTAGCAAATAATCCTCTTTACCTAGAAAAATGATGTTCTCTGTGTTGCTGCAGACGTCACTCTGCAATTTTGTCCGTCCTCTGTAAACATAACTCCTGAGTACATCATGGGAGGGTGAGAGAGGCAGGATTAGGTAACAGACTGAACCAATGTATCTCTTAGACTAAAGAGAACAAATGGATGCACACCAGCTGTGCACCCCCTGAGGGAAATAGAGCAAGATTGGCTTTGTTTATCTAGTGCTCCAGTGTCAATCAGAGATATTTGCACTCACCCTAGCCTCCTGTCCCCACTTCTTCAAGTAATTATTTGCAAAGTGACTAGAGTACACATTGATACAGCATATTTTTAAAAGTCATTAAGAAAGCTCTTTGTCTAAAATCTAAGACCAGAGTTTTCTTTTTAATTTTTTAAACTTCTTAAATTTTTATTTTTTATTCTTTTATTAATTTAAAAAATATATATTTTATTGAACATGTTAGGGTTACATTGGTTAATTAAATGGGTTTTGAGTTTATAATTCTATAACACATCACCTGTATACTGTATTGAGTGTGTAAGACTTCAAAGATTTTGCATGTACCCATAGTTCAAAATAAACATATTTTTGGTTGCTCATTAAGTATGAATACAATCCAGAAGAAAGCTTTGGTAAAGTAGATGTTACCTAAACAGAAAGTTATTTTTATTTTTTGGACTGACTTAAAATAAACATACATCAATATGCTTTGCAATTATTCAGACAGTGTGTTCCCCGTTTGGCACCACACAAATCAAGAGTAAGCAGTGGGGCCTGAAGGAGGGGAGCAGAGCCTCCCTAGCTTCATTCTTTGTCACTGTACTCAGAACAACCCAGGAAATCAACTCATCTAAACAAATCAGCAGACTTGTTATGTCGGTGTAATTTCAAAGCAATCTGCAGGCCGATTTATTCTCTCTGTCTTTCCTCTTTCCAACACATTTCTACCCCTAAACCACTATTAGAAGAAACTGGGAGCCTTATATTGATTATAAAATTTTAACTCAATTTCAAATGTAAGCAAATAACCTTGTTGGTTTATAGAACAAACAAATATATATCAACTTGACAGTGATCACTGTTAAGATGTCCTTTTTTCTACAGTAAAAATAGTCAATAAGGACAAATAGAAACTGAAAAATAATGAAATATATCTAGGTCAAATGGACAATTAATAAGCTTATTGGCATAGTAATGTATGTGTTCACTTTCTTACTAAGGTCAATTAGAAAAACCTCATGATATTTATTAACATGGCAAGTATTTTGGATCTTTCTTCAGCATATACAAAAGGGTTGTACTGCTTCTATGGTATCGTTATTTCTAACTTATTGTTTTACACTCTCCTTCTTGGTTGCATTAAGTTGCAGGCTATAATTACAATTAGAACAGATATAAATGATGCCAATAGCACTTGGAAAAGCAGTTATTTCAATGTCTTAAAGAATTATTCTATCAAATTTTATAAATTTAAAAATATGAAATGTCCCCATACACTATGACAGCGTCCCTGTGGAAACCAGTAGCCTTGCTGAGAAATTAGCCTATGTATGGTGAGAAGCCTTTAAGAAACTGTTGCTCTGAGTGAATTTTCTCTGAATTTACAACAACCCTTTCATAGTTTACTCATATCTGAGCATCAGTGTTTTTATCTCTGAAGAATATATGAAGAACTTTTTTATTGGTAATGTTTTGTCTCTTTTCTTTGTTCTTTTAAAAACTGTAATTCTAATTGTATTTTTCCATAACTATTTAGCCCCTTATACCCCGCAACCAGCAATCCCCACCACATTGTCCATGTCCATGAGTCCTTGTTTTTTTTTGCTCAGTCCCTCCATTCCCTAATCTCCCCCTCAACTAGCTGTTATCCTGCTCTCCATCTACGAGTCTGTCCCCATTTTCCTTGTTAGTTCAGTTTGTTCATTACATTCCTTATGAGTGAAATCATATGGTATTTGTCTTTATCTGATTGTCTCTTTTCAATTAATCAGTTAACAAATATTTGTTGCTTTACTGATGGTGGGCATATCAGTTGGGTGCTGAGGGAATACAAGTAGTGAAAGGTTGAAGTTCAGCAAAATGTTAATGCACTTGGAAGGTCTCCGTGTCTCTAACCTTAGAAGATAAATAATACTAAAAAGAAATTATGCTGGATGGCCTGTGATTAATTACTCTGTCACTGGTGAAAGTTCAAGTTGCACTGAGTTCAGAGGAGAGTTTCTCTCTTTATAAGTGTTAGGCAGCATTCTTAGGCATGGAGGAAATTGGAGGGATCTTGAAAACTGGGGAAAAAAAGCTTTACCTTCTTAGATTCAAATCAATACTTTAGGTCTTAAGTCTTAAAGCCTAGACTTTGGAGTCAAAGACCTAAGTTTTACATAACTCATCCATTTACTGCCTGTGGGACCTTGGAAAAGGTACCAAACACTCTAATTTTCTGTTTTCTCATCTCTAACATAAGAATAATATTATCATCCACTTCATGGCATTTATTTTAAGTGAAATAATGTGTGTAAAGACAATTAGCTCTGTGACAAGCCCAAATAAGATTACTTAATGTTAGCCATTAATATTTTAAATAATTGTAAGGGGGAAGGGTTCTCAGGAACAACTGTAAAGGACACATGGACAAAACCAAGGGTGGGTGGGATCAAGGGAGGAAGGTGGGGTTGGCTGTGGTAGGGGGAATATGTAGACAACTGTACTTGAACAACAATACAATAATAAATAAATAAATAATAAAATAAAAATAAACATGCACAAATAATTATATGAAATAAGAATTATTATCTCCTTAGGGGATAAGGAAACTAAGAGAGAAATAAAGTTTCCCAATATCATGTGATTTGTAAAAGAATTAGCATTTGAAATTCAGTGTATCTAACTTGAGGGTTTGCTCTCTGAAACACCACATCATGCTGTTGTTGTTTTTTTTTTCATTTATTCAATAAATAGTCTTTTTGTACTGACTATATGCCATTTCCAGGGCTTTGAGAAAGAAATGCAATGGTGAAAAACTAATGTTCTTTCTATTCTAACAGAAGTTACAAATGAAAGGTCAAGGGTTTTTTGTTTGTTTATTTGTTTTTGTTTTAGTTGGTGGGAAACAAATCCTTGTGGTATATCAAGAAAAATTATTTCATGAGACCTGTATGGGGACATGGGAGTCTGTGGTAAACTTTATTGATGTACAATTAAAGTAGGGTTCCCCTATTGGCTTTCCACTTTTCCATCCCTATCTCACCATGGAAAAGGTCCAATCCTGTCTTCAGTGGGGCCAGGGTAAAGGCCACTGCCCAGAGTTTCTGCTCTGTGTTAAAGTCCAGTCTAGTCCAACATCGGGCTAGTTCAGGGTGTGTTTTCAGCTGCAGTCCACTGATGTACTGCGGTATGCAGGCTCCTTCCTGGAGTGTGTGGAGTCTTTCTGTGCAGTCATGGGCCATGCAGCTGCTAAACCCACATGACCATGGACAGAATACGTTCATGCACCATGCAAGTGTGGGCCATTGTCGGGGGGTAGGGGGAGAGAGAGAGAGAATGAGCAAGCAAGCTTAGTCCTTTTGGAGCCCCTGCAGTCTTCCACAGGTCCCAGTAGCTGCTGGACCCACAAGGTCATATGCTCCCTAAAGAGAGATTGCACATCAACTGATGGGCAAGTGTGTTACCAGGTGGGTGGGAGAGAAGCTTCTTTGTTCCCCTGGAATTATATGTTTTGGACTTGGAAAAGACCAGAAGTTTTTTCAAAATGACCGATCAACTTCCCAAGTTTTAATGGGCTTTGGATGGGTCCACATGCCTTAGTTAGACTGGCAGGCCTCTATGGTCCAGCATCTCCCTCTGTGTTCCCCAACAATCCACTACTGGAGGGGGGAAGGGAGGAGTGTTAATCCCCTCGATGGAACAATGCTGTAAAACCCTGGAGTGTGAAGATGCAACTTCCTGGTGGACATTACAAGCTAATGTCCCTCAGTTTATTAAGTTCTATGTCTAGTTCCCTTTGCTCCCCTTTCTTTTTATTAATAATTAGTTAAATATTGATGATAACAAAGTCATTAATAGATATCGGAGATACATACTCAGAAAGAAGGAAACATGATTCCATAAAACAAAACAAACCAACTTTATTTAGATTGTGAAATTTAAAAATATTTCCTTAGGAAAGGAAAATCTAAAGAATAAGACTAAAGAAGAAGACATACAGGACTTATAAGTAGTAAGTAATAGTAAGAACCTCGGTCTTTTTCCTAAGGGCAATCAAAAGTCATTGAAGAGTTTTGGGCAGAAAGTAACCTGATCATATTTGTTATTGGAAAAATTACTGCCTAGTTTGGAGAATGGTGGGAAGAGACCCAATATAATAATTTATATAATCTAGTTTACTTTAAGTATTGTCCAGGAAAGAAATCAGAGTAGTTTGAGTAAGGACTGATTGCAGAGAAAGTGATGACAAGAATAGAGGCTTGAAATACATTTGGATGATCAACTTGCAGGACTCAATGATCAGTGACGTATGAGAGGATGAGAAAAGGGAGGTCATAAGAATGACTCTAGGCTTCTGGCTTACGCCTCTTGAGGATAATGGTTCTATTCCAAATTGGGAGAGCACTAAGATTTTAAAGGAAGATACTGTGCTCAATCATGCATATGAGTGGTTTGAAATTAATTTGATATTCAAGGAAAGATGTTGAGTGGAAAATTGTACATGTGGCCCAAAGAAGAAGTCTAACTGGAACTATAAAAATGGAAAGATAGGAGTCATGCACACATAGATGATAATTAAGGACTTGGGTCTGATTACTTAGAGATAGAGTTAGAAAGAGAAGATACCTGAGCAGTGAGAAACTGAAACATTAAATATCCAGGACTAGAAGAATGGGCATAAATAAAATTAAAAAGAGAGCAGAAATGTAGTTAGGAAATGCAGAGAGAGTGATGTTATAGAAATCAAGAAATGAAAAGGATAATATCAGAAAGAACAAAAATGATGGTGCAGTTTACTTGTTAAATGCTGGGCAAGCACCAAATATGAGGACAAAAAGTCTCCATTGAATTTTATGGCATGAAGGTAAACAGTGCTATCAGTGAGTTTTCACTGTAAAAAATGGAAAGAGTCATTTTGGCGTGGATTGAGGAATGATGAGCTAAAACAAAGATGTAACTTAGGAAGAGTTACAATTGTTCATAGATTTTTTTCCTAACTTTTAGAAAGGTTAGATTTGAGCTAAAAAAGAGTATGGTGATAATCTGGAAACAACTATGAAATAGAAAAATGGCTATAGTTTTGTATTAGTGAGAGGTATCCAGTTGATAGAAACTGGTTTCATAAACAGAAAATATTGAGAAAGGTAATTATCTATAATGTTGATTACTCAAAATATTTCAAATACTCAAAATTATTAGAAGATCTGTGAAAACGATTGTGTGTGTGTGTGTGTGTGTGTGTGTGTGTGTGTGATGTGGGGCTGAGAGATTCTACCCCAAAGTAGAGATCCTGAATGAGTCTGGTCTTCACCTTGGGTCAAGAAAGTGATATCAGCAGAAATACTAGGAGTACAGTTACCAGATAAAATGTAAGACTCCCATGTTAAATTCGAATGCCAAGTGCAGAAAAACAATGAGTGATCTTTAATAAAAAGAAGGTCCCAAATATGGCATGGGACAATATTACACTAAAAAAATATGTGGTTTTTCTAAAATTCAAATTTAGCTGGGCATCTGTACTGTAATTTGCTGAATCTGACAACCTTAATCAAAAGAGTTCAATATACTGAATTAAAGTAACACAATTTACTAGGGTTTCACACATGCCTGCAAAATACGGAGTGTGAGACACAGGCCAGTGGCCTGCTTAAATTGGGATTAGTCTGCACTCTTGTCATTTATTTGAGCAAATAAATATTTGCCCCCAGTGCCCTGATGTGGGACACTGACAAAGAAGACCAGTGTGTGTTCTATGCAGGCAAATCCTAGGTGGGTAAGCTGGACTTATCAGAGGAGAAACCAGAGGTAGAACACCAATTTCTAGAAAATGAAAAGGGAGTAGTAAGCAAACACTACAATACAGTGCTTTTGTGTGGACCAAGGAATCTTCAGGTAACAGAGGGTAATTAGTGATACTTCTAAAGAATCTACAAGAAAATCAAAGGGTGCGAAAGTCAGCATTAAACCCACTGACCAAGAGTGTGAGACCTTCTTATGAGAGAAGGTGAGACTATTTCTGTTCCAATTACCTCCACTCTCCTTTGACCTGGGCATAGGGTCAGAAACTGTAGCAGTCAAAATCAAAGAAGTGGAAGCATAAAGTGTCTAAGGAGAGAAGAAAATTATGTCTTACTTATTTTGTGTGCATTCAGCTTTAAGGAATTCCTCTGGTGGTATGTGAGGGGAAGATTCAACTGGAGTTTAGGTTTAGAATGTTCATGACTATCTGGGATTGGATATTTTTATTAAAAATTGAGAATGTTTTGTAATTTAAAGTGATTTTGTAATTTTTGATTACTTGCGGATGAATGGGGCAGCATGGCATCACCTTACTTTTCATACCAACATGGAATAAAATATCTTTTCCTGAAAAGGTACCATTTGAATGGACAGTGGGGGAGATATGTTTATTCAACATAAAGGTTATATAACCTTTATAGGTTATATAACAGTTTTTAAAGTTTTACTAATTCAAAGAGTTAAAAGTTCTTGGAGTAGTTTTAAAACTAATTAATTTTGGTGAGAAAAAAGACAAATGAGATGATAATAGCCCAGGGCTGGGGTGAAAGCCACACATTTATGTGTATCCTAATTCTAAATTCTGAGAGCTCCATAATTTTGTATTGTGATTTGTCTTTTAAAATGTTCATGATTAGTCTTTCCAAGTTTTCTATAAGTCTCTCAAAGGCAGCAGGCATCATATCTTGTTTCTTTGAATTCTCACCATCAAGCACGATGCTTCTTGCACAATAAGTTGGGTATATATTACAACTCATTAGTGTCTGCTGCTGGTCCTCAACGGATAAGAAAGAGTAGAAACTCTGGGGGAATGAAACAGTAATAAGGACCTTACAGATTCAGAAGAAAAGAGGTCGAGTCCTTAGGTCAGTTGAAGATCCTATGAAAAGAGAAGGGCCCGTATGTGAGTTTTGGAGGGAGAACAGGCCTTGGGGAGGTTTTCCTTCCAGGCTTTTCTGGAAGAGTGGGGATTGAGCAAACAGGAATGTGGCTATGTGTTTTGCATGCAAGATACAAAGAAGAGCTTTCTTTGGATGGAGCTCAGAGCGGGGACTCTAATACTACTGAGGAAGAGAGAGAAGAAGCATATAAATAGGTTTTAGTAATGGAACACTTAAGAAGTTGGAAACATGCACTTTAGCTTTTGAAGATATTTGAGGAAGAAAATGTTTTGTACAAGGGCGATTTAAAAGACATGGCCCAGTAAGTACTAACTAGAAGTAGAGAAAGAACAAAGGTTGAGAAGCAGTTGGAGTAATGGCCACTTAGAAGGTTCCAAGAACCATGGAAAAAATGGTAAAGATTTGGATAGAGCAGTGAAATGAATGAGAAGGAATTCATGGGAGAAGCTACAAAGGAAGAAGAGGCTAGTAAGGTAGCAGAAAGAAGAAGGAATGAAGGCTGGCGTAGTGGTTTACAGCTTTAGAAAATGATGACCTCATTCACAGAAATAGAGAAATCCAAAAAGAGGAGGCTTAAAGGTTCACGTGGTACATTTAGTTGAATAAAAACATAAATAAAATGTATAGACTTGGAGGATCCTCACTTGCTTCATACTAAAATGTTTTGCAAATAAATTTGATTGTATAGCTATGAAAAATTTCAACTTTTCCAAATTCATGAAAAAAGTAGAGTATTTATTTTTAAAGTAAAATACAGCTGTCTTTTTCTTCTGTTCTTTAAAAGCAGTTCCCTTGTTTTTAGTTTTCATGCAGCAGGCAAAGCAACTTTTATAGTAAATCATGTATTAGATAGAATATTGAGCCAAATATTTCAAAATCAATTAGCAGTGACTTAAACATGACAGAAGATTTGGATCTGTTCTCCATATAACTCTATAATGGTATATAATCAGTTTGGAAGAGTTGCTTTTTCACCATCAGCATAGATTCCATCCCTGGATCCAAGGAAATTGCTGCAGTAGTTGCTACCTCCTGATCTTGGGAAAGGGGAAAAGAGAAAATGGAAGGCAAATAGCTCCTTTTCAGAATGTGGTCTGAGAGTAGCTCACATCCTATTGGGTAATACTTGGTCATGTGGTTTGGGGATTATCACATCTAGGTGAGCATCGCAAACACAATTTGGGGCAGGAGGCATTGGTTTCTAAAGTGAGTAAAGGTAGTCGTATGCAGAAAAACCCGTCTGCTTATATTTCATGTAGCACACCCTGTCATGCTGTATACTTACTATTTAGGCTTTTCTTTTTTTATGTTTTTCCCCATTGCCTTATGAGTTATAGATTTTCTTGTAAAATTTTTATTTATTGTTATGTCAAACAGTGTTAAAAGATAAACTGAGACCTATTAAGAATTTTCAGAGTTTATTTGAGCAAAATCCATTTGAATTGGGCAGCATCCAATCTAGCAGATAGAAAGGAGCTCTGAGGATCTGTGAGGATCTGTCGTTTTATACAGATCCTCAGAGCTCCTTTCTACAGGCAGAAGGCAGCAGGAACAAGGGAGCAATGCCAGGCAAATAATCATGTTGGCTATTGCAAGGTTCCTTCTCTTTAGGGATGGCAGGGGCCTGTCAGGCAGACACCCAGCTGAGGCTGATCAGCTGATTCCTGATGGACTGGCTTGAGGCTGCATTTCTGAAACAACCAAAACCATAATTAAGCGAGGTCTCAGTTTGGTGACATGAAACTTAGCATAATTGATTCCACTTGGGGCCAGTTGTCTTGTTTTTAACAACAGAAAGACGCCAAGGCACTTGAGAGTATTCTTTATGATAATTATTTGAACAGAAAGTGTTACAAAGCCACAGCACTTGTCAAAATAAGAAGGTATTTAGATTTATCCAAAATGATCACTTTCTATTTGATAGCTTAGATATATGTTAACGATAGGAAAAGATTTCTGCTGGTCTGAAGTTCCTCTTCCCTGAGTGTTATTCATGTAAATTAATGATGTGGCTGAGGTTGGCGAGTGTCACACAGTTCTTCTGGGGTTGATGTTCTCAAGAAAAATAAAAAGAAAGCTATGAGCACAGTACAGACAGGAGAATTTTCTCTCTCATGCTAGTCACCATTGCTCACACTTGATCAATAGACTGATCTAGAGTCATTGAATAGTGTTGCTCATGTACAAAGCTGAAGAAGCTGTGCTGTGTATGTGAACAAACGTGCTTGATTCTGGGCACAAGCAGCACTGCTTAAAAGCCCAGATGGTCGCCTGTCATATGGTTTCCATGGAGGTCCATTCTTCACCCATTTCCTCAACTCTGGCATGGACAATGAGACCTATTTGTTACCCTGAGGGCTAATAGAGGCTGGAAATAGAGGCCACTGTGAGTGGCTATCTCAGAGAGCAAGGAGATTAAAGAGAGTCATTTAAAAATTTTTATTTTTATTTTTTACAGCACTTTTATTGTTTTACAATTACAGTTGTCTCTGTTTTTCCCCCATTACTCTCCCCTGCCCTGGGGAAGACAAATATATATATATTACATTCCTGTACAGGAATTCCAGAAATGACTGAGTGGGGGTGGTTGGAAAGTTGGGGGAGGTATTACAATTCCTAAATGGGTGGGTGTAGGCTGAGAGCAGAGCACAGTCATGGATTATTTTCAGTGTGACCTGATGTGTGCTTGAAGACAAATGGAGTTTTGGACAGCGCTTTTGGAACGTTAATGTACATATGAACTGCTGAGTCCTTTTTAAACAGCACATTCTGATTCAGTGTGATCTGTGAGGTTGAGACTGTATATTTCTAATAAATCCCCAGGTGATGCTGATGCTGCTGTTCCGCAGACAAAACGACTTCTAGTGACAAGGGTTTAGCAACAATGCATTAATCAAGCATTCATCCTACTCATTTCCTAATTCACATTTCTTTCCTCCTCAGTCAGAAATGCCCTGATTTAAAAAGTGCCACTAACGAGTGTCACTGAGTAGTTGTTTAGCATCCCTGAGGCTTTGTTTAATTACTTGAATGAGTTTTTATGAGCACTGTAGTGTTTACTGTTTTTGTCTAGGAAATATTTCTGGTTTTCTGGTTCTGTGCATGGTTGGATTGCATACTTCTGCTCTTTTCAAGTTAGGTATGGCTATCTATTTACTTTGACCAATAAAATAGAGGCAGACATGTTATGGTACATGTGTGCTTTGCTACTTCTCTTTTCTGCCTTAATTCCTGGCAAGGTTCTGGTAGATGTTTCATCACGAGGCAAAAACCCCAGCAAACCCTTAGTGTACATGTAATATGACAATGAACTTTCATTGTTTTAAACCACTGAGATTGTGACACTCTGTGATGTTGGTAAAGCTGGCTTACACTGGCTGATACAAGCATTAAATGAAAAAGGTTATGTATTTGGTTATTACACAGATATTCAGATGTTTTCCTTTTTTTTTTTCCAAAACCCTACAAATCCAGGTTTTGTCATTTCTCTGTACCTGGAAGAGTAATAAGATAACTTAAGAAATGGTGAAAACTATAATTATCTTTTTTTAAGAAAAAACTGCTAAGTTCTTACAAAGTTTTGATTCAAAAATGCAGAATTTGCAGATAAATGAAACTTGAGTTCTGCCCAGAAGCTTCTTTCTGCCCATTATCATGGCTGCTTTCGTTAGCAGGAACTGTTTCACTGAATGCTAGTCTGTGAGCTGGTATTTATCACTATAACTGTTTGGGAAATGCGACAGATGAAGCACGTTCACAGAACGGATGCTTAGTCACATGTATGGCAATGTTTTGTTGTATTAAGTTTTATTTCTGAATTTTTATTTTGCTGGAAAGATAGCATTTTCATTATTCCTCTGGTCACCAATATGAATTTACCATCAATGTTGCAAAGACTTTTTTTTCTGCTTTTGAGAATTTAGTTCTTTTAATATTTCAACATTCTTAAGAAGTAACGTGTTAACCAGCATTTCTTTGACCTTTTTGGTGGGTTATAATTTAAGTGTCTACTGTTTCTTTGTTCTCTCACCTTTCTTCTGGCTCTATAATTGATGTGACAGAAAAAGAATCACCAGCTAACCAAAATAGAGAAATTTAAAAGTAATATTTAAACCAGTCTTTCTTTAAACTTTTGTTGGAATTATTCTCCATCATTTCTCCAGTTCTTTTTTCCCCCCATTTATATCCTAATTCCATCTTCTAAGGGCAGGATTTTTTATCTTTATTTGTCAATGTACATATATTGTTTTTTTAAATACATTCCTCAGACCTTAAAAATAATATATAAAAATTTGTTTTTTCATGAGTCCTTTTACTACATATGAAAGCTTTGGTATTCAGATACAATATCTGATAACCATTCATTCATTCAACAAATATTCATTGTAGCATTCTGTTTGGTTCTGGCTCCATAACATTAAAAAAAAAACCAAAAAACAAAGTCCCACTCATCATGGAGCATGTATTCTAGCATATATAGGGAGGATAAAAAAGAAGGAAGCAAGAAAGTAATGTTATAGGAAAAGAAATGAATCAGGAGAGGAGGACACAGACTGTCCTCAAGGATGACTGCTGCTTTAAATGGGATGCACTGGGAAGGTCTTATTGATACAGTATTTCAGCAGAAACCTGAACTGGTACTGAAAGGTGTGGGATATCTTGGGAAGAGCTTTCAGGCAGAGGGAATAGTAAGTATAAATAGCTACCCTGCCAAAGAGATTCAGGCTAATGATGGACTTGCCAACTTGTCATCTAACTTCTAAGGTTACTTTAGAAATCAACAATGAGTGATAGATGGAAGAGGAAAGAGAGTAGAAGACTACATGGAAGGTTTTATCAGTTAGTCTTGAAAATGGACAACCTTTCTTTTTATTTCATTGACCATGATTTAGGTACATGTTGGAGGCTGGAAAATATAACATATCAATAATTTAGCTTGGTAATCAAAAAGGAAGGGATAGAGATTAGATAAATAGAGGAATAGGCTCTGGATTCCCACAAAATGGTCTGTCTGGAAAAAGTCCATCCATTATTAATATAATGAGAATAGTTTGTGTGACATCAATGTAACCTGGCATCCAAAAAGTGTGGATGGGAATGCACATGCAGGAACAATGACAACTTCACTGTACTAATCAGTAGGGATGGTAGACGCCATTGAGTGAGCATGTGTGGCCACTGCCACATTAAAAATGACTGAGCAAGTAGAGAAATGAATCTGCATCAAATTTTGCATTAAGCTTGAACATTCCTCCACAGAAACTATTCAGATAATTCAGAATTCCCCAGCTATGGGGAACCAATGATTGGCAGCATCATCACCACAACACACCTGCTCACTCATCATATCTCATGCAGAGTTCTTTTGGCAAAACATCAAAGCACCCACGTGACTCAGACCCCCTACAGCCCAGATTTGATACCCTGTGACTGCTGGTTTTTCCCAAAACTAAAATCACCTTTCAAAGGGAAGAGATTTCAGACCATCAGTGTGATTCAGGAAAATATGACTGTTCAACGGATGGCAATTGGGAGAGCTGTGTGAGGTCCCAAGGTGCCTACTTTGAAGGGAGCTGAGACATCTTTCTCCTATGTACTTTGTTTCTAGAATCTTCTTTAATAAATGTCTCTTTTTCATAATGCATTGCTGGATTCTTTCTGGACAGACCTTGTATATTGTACTTAAATTTTCACACTTTAGTTTGGCATACATAAGCACCACAAATAGTGGATGCATCTAATCAGTGCAGTTCTTATAAAAGCATATTTGTATGACTATCCATTAAAATGGATATTGTAATTACTGTAATAGATGAAAAATATTTTGCAATAGTGAGCAGTGTACTGACAGGTTGTAGTTCTGCTGGATTTCAAATTACCTGTCAGTGAAATCTCAGTGATAGATACTAACTGGACTTACACAAATATTGAGAAATTATCTTGCACACCTGGAACTAATATAATACTATATGTCAATTTAAAAAAAAATCTTTCAAAACTTGGAACTTAAGCAAAAAAATTTGCATATTCTTTCAATGGTATACTTCATTCTGTTAATAAAGATATCTGGAGTTCTAGAGTTACTGTGGTTTAGGACTGAAAGTACATGCCACTTGCAGATTATATTTTCCTAGCAGAGGTACAAATAATTGATGTTCTCTAGAAAAGATATCATCATAGGTTAGAGGATTATTGACCAGTAAAATTTTAACCAACTTTGTCTCAAACTTAACAATTTATTTCAGTATGTTTTTCCTGGTGATTTATCATGTAGTCTGCAATTACTATATTTCTGCTTTAAATCAACTTCACAATTATGTTATTTCTCTCAAAAATGAAATAAATTTTGATGTTGTAAAAAAGATAACATTGAACATTTTTGTATTCTAACCAGTTTTTTCTAAGTATATAGAGATATATGTAACAAAAATCATAACATGACAATACATGTAAAATTACCAAAATATATTTAATTTATTTCTTGTTTTTAGTTTATTTATAATGTTAATAATTTCAAAGAAAAGCCTTATATATAATTTTACACATCTTTGAGACACCTTCCTCATAGAATTGAAAAAAAGTTAAGCAATTAAATTTACTTTTAAAAGTGGATTTAATCAAAATATTATAAATACATTTACTTTGACTAATTACATTCCAGAATAGGCAAAAATTTACATTCCACTAGCAATGTAAGAGATAATTTTTTTTTGTTGAAGATTTTCAAACATTTGTTATTATTCTATTCATAATCTTTGACAATTTGATAGGTAAAAGTGTCTCATTATTATTTTGTTAAGGTATTAACTGACCTTGCAATTTTGTTCGATAGTTACTTGTATTTTCACATTTCTTAATTATCTTTTCATGCATTTTTCTCTGCATACTTTCTTTCTCTTGACAGTTCATGATACAGTTGATTGGGTTCCGCCTTTCTTAATTACAATTATATTCTAGTACTGACTATAAGAGATTATTCCCTCATTACTTTGATTGGACTTCAGTGTTTCTGTACTCTCAGCCACACACTTAAAAATTATATTTTAATTGATGAGTGATCACTTATTTTACAAGTATTTGATAATTCATGTCTTTGTATAATAAGTTGAATCTCTTAGAAATTCAAGTCCAACTTAGAATGGTTCATTTTGACTTCATTCTTAACTATTAGTTAGGGCATAATTATTTCCATAATCAAAGGGTAACTTTGTGTTCTTTTTTGCATTATCTTTTTATACTACCCAAGTACACAAATCTGATAAAGCTATTTAGAGAAACTTTCCAGAAAAAGAATTTATATACATATAATATATATATAAATATCACATATCACAATATATTATATTATAATAAAATATACAATATATACTACATGTTATATATAATATAATATATATAATAAAATATATAATATATATTACATGTTATATATAATATTATATATATATATATATATAAAATTTCCAACATCAGTTCTATCACTTGGCTTAAGGATTTGTGAATTGTAGAATCAAATCAGGGTAATCACAGAAGATATGCAATTTAAAACTTTAAGCGAATGACCTGTTATTTCAAGATGGTAGATTAATCATAAAATCAAGCTAAAATGATATTAATAAATTATACTGATAGCTAAACTTCAGTTCAATCTGAGGTTCATTTTGCAAGTTAAAGGAACTGACAAATGTAAAATAACATGTAGTCTCATTGAAAGATAAGTCACTTGCCCTATTTCATTTTCTACCAACTTTGTAAAATTTGTGATTGTTGGAATAAAAAGTAGCTTTCTTTTTGCATATATTTTGTTGATTATGCTGTTACATTTGTCCCATCTTTTTCTCCCTTTTCTCCCCCTCCACCCTGTACCACCCACCCATTCCACCCACTGCTGTAGTTCTTGTCCCTGGGTTTTACATACAAGTTCTTTGGCTTCTCCATTTCCTATACTGTACTTAATCTCCCCCTGCTTATTTTGTACCTACCATTTATACTTCTTATTCCCTGTACCTTTGCCCCTATTCTCTCCCTTCTCCTTCCCCACTGATAACCCTCCATGTGATCTCTAGTTTTGTGAATGTGTTCCTGTTCTAGTTATTTGTTTAGTTTGTTTTTGTTTTTGTTTTTTAGGTTTAGTTTTTAACAGTTGTGAGTTTGTTGTCATTCTGATGCTCATAGTTTTGATCTTCTTTTTCTTAGGCAAGTCTCTTTAACATTTCATATAATAAGGGCTTGGTGATGATGAACTCCTTTAACTTGACCTTATCTGGGAAGCACTTTATCTGCCCTTCTTTTATAAATGACAGCTTTGCTGGACAGAGCAATCTTGGATGTAGGTCCTTGCCTTTTATGACTTTCAATACTTCTTTCCAGCCCCTTCTTGCCTGTAATATTTCTTTTGAGAAATCAGCTTATGGGAACTCCTTCGTAGGTATCTGTCTCTTTTTCTCTTGCTGCTTTTAAGATTCTCTTCTTATCTGTATTCTTGGGTAATGTAATTATGATGTGTCTTGGTGTGTTCCTCCTTGGGTCCAATTTCTTTGGGACTCTCTGAGCTTCCTGGACTTCCTGGAAGTCTATTTCCTTCACCAGATTGGGGGAATTGTTCTTCATTATTTTTTCAAATAAGTTTTCAATTTCTTTCTCTTCCTTCTCTCATTCTAGCATCCTTATAATTCAGATGTTGGAACATTTAGAGTTATTGCAGAGATTCCTAAACCTCTCTTCATTTTTTTGAATTCTTGTTTCTTCATTCTGTTCTGGTTGAATGTTTATTTCTTCCTTCTCTTTCAAACGATTGATTTGAGTCCCAGTTTCCTTCCCTTCACTGTCAATTCCCTGTATATTTTTCTTTATTTAACTTTGTATAGCCTTCACTTCTTCCTCTATTTTGCATCTGTATTTAATCATTCCTGTGAGCATCCTGATTACCAGTGTTTTGAACTCTGCATCTGGTAAGTTGGCTATCTCCTCATAGCTTAATTCTTTTTCTGGAGTTTTGATCTGTTCTTTCATTTGGGCCATATTTCTTTGTCTTGGCATACCTGTTACATTGTAAGGGGTGGAACATTAGGTATTTTCCAGGGCAGAGCAACCCACTTTGCTGTGTGGTGGCACTGCATGTGGGGAGGGGTCTGAGAGGAAACATGCTGCTTGTTCAGCTCTCACCCTGCTTTCAGTCACTTCCCCCACTGCCCACAAGCAAATTGGGCCCTTTTGGTGTTGGTCCCCAGGTGGGTGGATTTGTGTACATTCTAGAACCCTGAGGGTCTCTCCAACAAACTTTCCTGTGAGGCTGGGAGTTTCTCCTATTGCCACAACCTCCACAAATTTTGAAGCCAGTGGCTTTGACACTAGTGTCCTGCACTGGAACCCTGGGTTGTGCTGTCTGTTTTGCTTCTCAGTTGTTCTTCCCAATTTATCTGCAAGTGGATGTGGGACTGCCCAGTCTGCTGAATTGCCAAACATCCTCTCCACCCCAGCTGCCCATCTCCACCCCTCCTACTGGTCTGGATGAATGTTTCTACTTTAACTCCTTGGTTGGTGGACTTCCATACAGTTCAGTTTTCTGGCAGTTCTGGGTTGTTTTGTTTGTTTGTTTTTAAATTTATTGTTGTCCTTTTTTTGGACAACAACAAATTTTGCTTCCTCTGAGTGAGAAGAAGCAAAGCATATATACTTATGCCTCCATCTTGGCTGGAAGTCTGATAAAAAGTAGCTTTCTATGCCTAGCTAAGGAGGAACCAGACATATTTAGTCAGACACAAAAGATGAATTGGAGAAGAAACAGATGAAAAAGGAAAATAACACAATACCAAAAGGTGAAAATGCAAGGAAATTGTTCTTTGAAGCTACTGAGCTCTAAAGATAGAATACAATAACATCAAAATTTTCTAGTGAATTATTATCTGTGGGCCAAAGTGAAAATAATTTTCCAAGTGAATTTATTTTGAAATCTAATTTTTAAAAATTAGTTTTGTTTACTCTTCTGGGTACAACTTTTTGAATGCATTCATACTTTTCTCTGTTAACAATGTAAAGGTACAGTGAGCACATGTGATGAGATATATGTGCAGACGGTCGGATCAGGGGCCTCAAGCTCTTGGCTACAGCAAGTCATTCTTTAGGTCACTGATACCGTGACAAACAGGCCGGAATGAGAAAATGTGAAACAGCACATTTTTCATAATATGCATGTTTCCTTTGCAAGACTGGGTTCAAACCTAAAGGCAATTGAGAGTGCATGGAAACTAAATTTATTCTCAGTTTTAGAAAGTCCATCAAATTAATCCTAGAAGACTCCCTCCCCCACCACACCCCCACCATCATAGACATATGTTCCAAAATATTTTGACTTCTTAGACTGCCATTATGTCTTTCATTCTCAGAGTCTTTATATGTAGAAATAGTATTAAAATGGATTTAGCTAATAAGGAAATAAACTCTCCACATTAGAATAGTTCTTAAAGATATTAAAGATATTAACTTGACACATGAAAAACTGTTTTAAGAACACTGCACAGCATCATAATTAAATATAATTTAAATGTGTCCTGAATCTGCCTATCAAAACTATTTGTTTGAAAATCAGGTTCTTTATATCTTTCTGAATATGCAGCAAGTTCTTTTCAATCAGTAATACAATAGATGATTATTGTACAACTCACACAAACCTTTAGTATTCATTAGGATTTCATTACAGAATTAAGGGGGGAATGGAGAACAGAAATTGTCTTGTGCCAAAAGAATTTACCGTGTAGTTTTCTTTAGGAGACTGAGTGCTACATAGAGAAAGGGAAGCTAATGCGATTTGTTAATGATAACAAAACAATATTGCGGACAACCTCATTATCCATATCATTCATTAGGTTGTCATTATTCAATGCTAAGAATACTTTGTATTCCCATTTTTACTCACATTCTCAGAGAGGTTGACACTTTTTATTCCTACAGCCTCTCCACCTTTCCATTGAAACAATCACTTGTGGGGAATAAACAACTGCAATTAATGTAAATAGCCACAAATGAATATTTGTTTAAACATATACACACACACACTCAAGTTTTTCCTCCGAAAAACTGATAGTGCCCTGAGGCAGCTTGGTAATTCCAGTTTGATCTGGGAGGTGAATATAGAAATCGGCATCAGTCATCATTTTCCACTTTGAAAGATTGACAGTCTGTTTAGTATGGTTTTTCTTGGCCATGCTTGTTCATGAATCCATGGATATCATTTATACAGCAAACTGAGTTGGCTCAAAAAATGCATTGTAAAATACAACTGTGATATTTTGAGTTTGTTTAGAATTTGAGCCTAGAAGAGTAGATCCCAAAGTTACACAATTTTAAGAACTATCTGGAGAAATTAAAATTATAAAATGTTAACATGAGAGAGAGTCTATTACTCCCTCAACCAAATGAATTTTGCATTCATGCAAAATTTACCCATTATCATGTGGTTTGCAAGTGTTTCTGGGTCGGGGGAGAATACATCCTCTCTTCATTGAAGGTGAGTTTGGCCAAGTGACTTGAATCACACAATGACATATGAGCAATACTGAGCAAAATGTTTACGAACCACACCATGCCTTTGCCATCTTTCTTACTCTTTTCTTTTACTGTGAAGTCAGTGTGGTCCACATAGAGCTATGCTTTCTGACCAGGTCCTAGACATCATGGAGCAGAGACAAGTTATCTTCAAAATGCTTTTCCTGAATTTCTCACCAACAGTTGCTATATTATGCTATTAAATTTGAGTGTTTTTTTAAATTTAGCAATAAATATCAGAGTAGTTAATTCACTTATATGTAGAATTGAGCATGCACCTTTAATTTTAAATATACTGTTTCTTCTGAAAATTATATTTGAAAGTAGTCAACTAGCCAAGCACCTTGCAAAACTATAGCAATATATTGCTGAGGCAGTCAGCTGAAACTATAACACAAGTTCTAAAATACTGATTATTTTTAATAGCTAAAAATGTAAAAATACCCTACGTATGACTGAAATCCATAGACATAGACAACAATATAGGGATTACATTTGGGAAGAGGAATAGCAAAGGGGAAGGGGCAGCGAATACATGGTGATGGACGGTGATTTGACTTTGGGTGGTGGGCACACAATGTAATATACAGATCATATATCATGAAATATACACTTGAAACCTATATAATCTTATTAAGCAATCTCGACCCAATAAATTTCATTAAAATAAAATAAAAATAAATATAAATGTAAAAATAAATTAAAGTGAAAAGCAAGTATATAGAATCATTAGAGAAAATCATTCTTCTTACAAATGACAAGGTATCAAAAACTACGACTTACTTTGTACCTGAAGTTATTCATTGCCTTTTTCTTGGCAGGATATTTTTCTAATAATTTACATTCAATATACTGTTTCCAATCTAGATATGATTTATATAAAACCTTCTGAGTTGAAACTGTGGTCAACAAAATCAAAACCTCACACTATTCAAGTTAAATAGTTTCAGAAAATATGGTTTCTCAAAAAGAAAATTTATAATTTAAATTTTAAAATGGTGAGTTTTGTAAATTATTACAATAAAATTATTTTGGGTTTGCTTATGTGTCAGTTATGTGCTGTGTGTGTTTGTGTGTGTGTGTGTGTGTGTGTGTGTGTATAAGATGAGGATAAGAACTCTAAGCAAGGACAGGTTATTTATTCTGTGCCTTCCCAAATGCAAACAAGCAACAGGTGGTAGTGTTCTGTTTCTATCATTTATCATTTTGCAGCTATATTAAGATTTATTCTGAACATTAGGTTAGACTTTGCATTCCAATTTGGATGAATGCCATGTCTAGAAGGTAGGTTATTCATATTAGTTGGGCATTTTATTGAGTGAAACAGGAATATATTATTGTTTTTGGTAGGTATTTAACTTTTAAAAAACATCTACTCTTTGCATTTACTCTAAATATTTGGGAAAATGCTACTACAAAGTAAATTAGTATGCTTGTGATGTAGTGAATGCTCAATCAGATAACATCTTTCACATATCAGAGTAACTACTGTATAATGCTGTGATTAACAGAGCATTACTCCAACTGCATTATGAAATTAACATTGAATTTAATTGAAACAAAGAAGATTATATTCTGTAGTTTTATATTATGAAGAGTTAAAATGCTACAAATTGTGGTTGAGGGAGAGAGGTTATTCCCAAAGCTGCAAAATTTTTTCTAATATGATCAAATAAAAGGTATTTTCATGCTCTGGCTGGAGTAGCTAAATCGGTTGAAGTTTCACCCATGGACCAAAAGGTTGTGGGCTTGATTCCTGGTCAGGGCACATATCCAGCTTGTGGGTTGAATCCCTCATTGGGGCATGTGCGAGAAAGCAACCAATCAGTGTTTCTCTCTCACATCGATAGTCCTCTCTTTCTCTCCCTTTCTCTCTAAAAGGCATGGGAAAAAATGTCTTTGGGTGAAGATTAAAAAAATCCTTTTTACAGAATTTATTTTAAATTGTTATTGGTCTTTTATCAAACAAACCTTGAAGTTTTGAATTGTTCTGTAGACAAACGTGTCCATGTCTAAAATTCTAAAAGCTCAAATGTGTTTCAGAAGGTGATAGGTACAATTATTTTTACCAAAGTAAAATCCTAGTAATCTATGCTGTAAATAACATGATTTAATGATATTTCAAATTTTAAGTAAGTTTATTAAAACAATTTGAAAACAAGTATTATATATGTGACAAACATGGTTATAATGTAGTATTTTAAAGAAAATTAAAATAATAGAGCAAAAATACTATTGAAAGTAAATGCAGATATGTTATATATTAAATGTTGCAAAACTGAATGCTTCTGTGTTTGTATTTTGATATGAATAGTTTATTAAAGTTATATGATCAATAGAAAGAAATTTGGAAAGCAAAGTGCCAAATAATATCCATAATTTCACCACCATGGCATTTTGTTGTATTTTAGTTAAGTTTATCCTGTACATAGATCATTATTTAAGTAATTTCAATCCCTAAAGTAAAAAACACTGTATGTTTAACTTTTTGTTTCTTTTTTACATTCCACTGAACATTATTAAGCATTTTTCTGTGTCACTGCAGTGTTTATATCATTTTTAAAGGCTAGGCTTGAAGTTAGGGTTTGGTTCCTGATTCCTACCACTCATCCTGCTACCACTTCAGTATCCCCTACCGAGTCAGCAAGTACATGCAGGTTGTTTTTAAAAAGCAGAAGTACTGTTTCCATTAAGAACCAGCCAATACCTACTACCATAAAACTGGGTTAAGTTAATTTTTTTTTTTTTTGCTTAAGGCAAACAAGAGCTCTCCTACCTCTACTTCTTTATCATTCAAGTGAAAACAGAGCTGATGCCAGATAGTTAAATAGGTGAATATTGATGATATGGAGAACTAGGTCAAAATTAGCAGACCTCAAAAGCCAATAGCATGGCTATTGAGCTTAGCATGAATAGCATGTCAATTCAGAGATTAGCAATAGTAGGAAGTCACCATAATCTTTTGGGATAGAACAAAGGATATCACCAGAATTAAATAGCAGAAAGTGCATCAAAACAAAATGCTGCTTTGTAGGAACTGGACTTCATGATTGAGACTGAATTTCTAGAGAATAATCAGAAGCAGAGAGTTTCAAAGACATATCCTGGTTTTTCTTCTTCCCACTACTGTCTTCCCCAGGAAATTTCAACTTTGAATGTATCCAGAAGCTAATTTTGATGGGAAATGCAGCGTTCTTTACCTAGAAGTGAGACCTTGAAGTTCAGAGTCCTTGGTAGTCTTGCCTTTATTTGAGCTTCTTTCTACGGTCTTCCATTAAATGTTCCCAGTAGACTTGAAGTATTAGGGGTATCCTAACGAGTACCCTATGTTTCAGACGTGATCTTTCTTCTTGTCATATGGTGTAGCAGCAACTTCATTTCTCCTTGGCAATAGATTACAACATTAATTACCCTAGCCTTACAACAAAATAATGTCTTTTTATTTTAGCCTGCTGGTCACAGAGCAAGGAGAGTCCTAAATGGCAGTTTCCATTTCCAGTTCAACAAAAACATTGTTATGACCTTTGGAAAAAGTCTTTCCTCCTTAAGAATTAAGATTTCTGAGCTAGTTGAACTCAACATAACAGGGATGAGAATCTACACTTCAAGTAAGTTAATAGGCCCGCTTGTGAAAGGAGCCCCTCCTACTTTCTTACTTCCAACCCTTGGTTCATAGACCTTCATGCTCTGCCTATGGAAACAACAGTACCATACATTTATTTATTGATGAATTAAAGCATATATCCAATAGGAAAACACTCAAATTTTGCAGTATTTTCACTGCACAGCAACAGTTTTCAGAAATGTATTTCATTACTCAATTGGGTCAACTATTTCTGAGCAGTGAGATATTTGTAAGGTCAGTAAATACTATGGACTTAAGCTCTTTGCCACACTTCTTGTGTCAGAAGCAATATTTGTATAGCAGACTAAGATGATAAACAGAGCATTCCATAAGTCCATGAGTGGTGATGCTGGCAGAAACATGGAAGGCAGCAACAGCAAATATGTACCCCAAACTGGTATTTTTCTAGCAAGAACGTAGCACTGCTCTTCCCAGGAAACAAGGTTTTCAAAGTTAGCAAGCTTCCATCAGGTAGTGACTGGTTTCCCTGGAACTAATGCCATTGCAGGAGGTAAAATATGTATTGACCTCTGCTGTTGGCAGGCTGCACACTCAACAGTGGTAGAAAATAAACCAGCTTTGGTGAGAAGTACTGTCATAGAATCTTTTCTTCTGCATTGACACTTTGTATATGGCCCACTGAGCAACTACCAAGGTGAATGGGAATGAGGCCGACTGAATGAATGCTACTTATTGAGAGACTATTCAGCAGTGGATATTGTTTAGTGAACAAATATCTATGAATAGGTATTACTCAATCTTGACCATTTTTCTCTCCAGACAAAAGTTACATCAAGATTTACTCCTCAAAAAATAGAACCAGAGACATGGAATTAAAGAAAGAACTGACAGTGATCAGAGGGTGGGTAACTAGGGAAAGGAGAGGAAGGGTCAAGTCAAGGAACATGTTTATAAAAGACACATGGACAAAGACAACGAAGGGGAATTGAATGCGGGAGAGGGGGGATGGTCAGGGCAGGGGAGAGCAATGGGGTAAAAATGGACACAACAATAACTGAACAACAATAAAAAATTCAAAATATAAAAATTAAAATATATTTAAAACAGATTTATTGCTCAAAATCTGCCAGTAGGAGATGAAGTAGGGTCTCCCTTTACTATTGTCTTTCTGGATCATCCTTGAGTTTGGGTGAAGTCAGAAGCATACTGCTTTAAATTGGTGCCAGCTTATATTGCAAAGATATTTGTAAAAAAGTTCAGTTTTTTTTTTCTTTCACTGGTCTATGAACTCTCATGAGGTTATTGAAAAAGTGTCAGCAGTGAAGTGGGCAATAATCATGGAACTCTGAGAAACCTACTCATGTCAATCAGTGGTGTTTTTCAGACCTGCACAGCACTCATCCCATATCTTCTGTTCCTATTTTGTTGTTTTGTGCCTATGAATGACCAACCTTATGGATTAATGGGTCATACAAATCCCAGTTCAATGTGGGTAGCCAGGTTTTACATCATCTGGTATTCTGTGGACAAGTGTTTAGTTTTTTACAAGGGCCAAGCACCAATCCAAAAGCTATTTCTCAAAAAGAATATCTAAATTTGGACTACTATGAATAGAGTTTCTAGGAATGTTCTCTCACATATGTTTTTATAAATGCATCCCTATTGAGTATGCTCCTGACAGTAGAATGAATGGATCCTAAAATATACATATACTCAGCTTTAGTTTTTCTGCTGTTTTTAACAGACCAAAAGTTTATCAACCATCTGTTTCAATTCCCAGTTTCTCTTTTACTGTTGATATGCCGTCAGGTTGTATTTTCCCAGTATGGCCACAACACCTACCATCACATATGATTGCTATAATATGACCTTGTTCCCTGACATCAAACAGTGGAAATCTATGTTCCTTCCTATTGAATTTGGGCAAGTTTGTGTGTTGGGAACCGCCCTGACTGGTATCAGAGGCTGAAACCCCCACCTAGCTAAGGCTAAGGGAACGCCCTTGGAACCGTAAGCCGGCAAGGAGACAAAAGCTTATCTCCCTGGCAGGAATGCTGCTTCTGCTGCTTTATTCATAACTGAACCCCCAAAAAGCTTGGTCGGTTAGCCAAAGACGGGTAAGATTCCCCACGGGGGGAACGACCTAAGACAGGCACGATCACTTTGGGAGGCCTCCCAAAAGAAGGACTTGGGGGGCTGCAGCAAAAGGGGGTGATGGACCCTCACTCCTTGGCTTTGACAAAGTCTGAGTTCTCATCGTCTGGGAGAAAATCTCCTTATCTCTTGGTTGCCTTAGTTCCCTTGCTCCACCTAAGCCTAAAACAATGACAGGGTGATGCAGCTCGGTACTGAGAAGTGCGGGTTCCCCAGGGTGATCAGGCCTAAGAAAGAACATGTAAATTACTGTGAAACCTTCTTTGTTTAGAATGCTCTCAGTTGAATGAGAAGGGTCTTAGGAGGAAGTTAGTTTGTTCCTCAGTCTTACAGCTCTTTGACCCCCAACTCAATAGACCGGCAGAGTTCTTTGTTTTCTATACTTCCTTACTTCCCCTAATGAGTACTGTACTTTACCTGAATTATTATGCAGAATGAGCCCAATAAAAGCAGGTATGGACGGTAAATCAGGGCGCTCCCCACTAGGGGGGGTGGCCATTTCGTCCCTACTTCTCCACAGAAACTAGTCTGTCTCTGTGCATGTGTTGTTTTTTCTCGCGTGTTTTGTCGAGCCATCCACAGCGTTCCGTGGTCACTGCTGGCCGGTGACCCACGCGCAACATTTGTGACTATTCTTTCAAAATAAAGGATGGGGAGAAATAGAGCTATGTGATTTCTGAAACTATATTATAGAAGTTAATGGAGAATCAGCCTTATTTGGTAGGCCACTTGATTTTTAGCTTGGAGACTCCATTTTAAGAGGCCCAACTACCACGAAGCTTCCATGTTGTGAGAAAACACAAGCCCTACGGAGAGGCCAGACGAAGGTTAATAGAAAGCACTGGTTGAGGTTCCCATCAAGAGACAGATGTGTTAAGGGAGACCTCTTACCAATGTCCATTCTTCCCAATGAGACCTCAAAGTCTCTAAACTTAAGGATGGTTTGTTAGATAGCAAGAGTAACTGAAATAATTTAAATTTAATTCATTAAGCTATTTTTTCTTTAATTCTGTGTATGAGATGGTTGCATTTTTATTTCACATAATTATATCACTGACCTCAATTATTGAAAATACTTCCTTAAAATACATTTTTTATTTTTAATTCCTCCTTTTTAGGTATATTATATCCTATAAATCTATTTTTCATATTTATACTGTTCTATTAATAATGTATTTGTCCATATGTAAAAATGTCATACTGTAAGACAATTTAATTTTTTTTTAGATTTATAGAAAATTTTCTTTTTTAAAAAATTTTATTTTAATCTTTGTTCAAGTACAGTTTTCTCCCTTTTACTCCCAATCCAGCCCATCCTCCCAACCTTCCCCACTTCCCTCCCATTACCACCCTCCCCCTAGTTTTTATCCATGTGTCCTTTAAATTTGTTCCCGTGAACCCTTCCCATTGTCCCCTGAAATTCCCTCTTCTCTCCCCTGTGGTCACTGTCAGCCTGTCCTCTATTTCAGTGTCTTTGGTTATATTTTGCTTGTTTCTTTGTTTTGTTGTTTAGGTTCCTGTTAAAGGTGAGATCATGTGCTATTTGTGTTTCACTGCCTGGCTTGTTTTGCTTAGCATAATGCTTTCCAGCTCCACCCACGCTGTTGCAAGGGGTAGGAGCTCCTTCTTTCTTCTGCTGCATAGAATTCCATTGTGTAAATGTACCATAGTTTTTTGATCCATTCATTTATTGATGGGCATCTTGGCTGCTTCCAGCATCTAGCTATTGTAAATTGTGCTGCTATGAACATTGGGATGCACAAGTTCTTTTGGATTGGTGTTTTAGTATTCTTAGGATAGAGTCCCAGCAGTGGAATTGCAGGGTCAAAAGGCAGATCCATTTTTGGTTTTCTGAGGAAGTTCCAAACTGCTTTCCATAGTGGTTGTACCAGTCTGCAGTTTCACCAACTGTGCACTAGGGACCCCTTTTCTCCACAACCTCTCCAATACGTATTGTTTGTTGCTTTGTTTATGATGGCCATTCTGACTGTTATGAAGTGGTATCTCATTGTGGTTTTAATTTGCATCTCTCTAATAGCTAGCGCTATTGAACATCGTTTCATGTGTCTTTGGATTTTCTGTATGTCCTCCTTGGGGCAGTGTCTGTTCAAGTCCTTTGCCCATTTTTTAGTTGAATTCCTTTTCTTAGAGTGCAGACATGTAAGTTCTTTATATATTTTGGAGATTAAACCCTTGTCTGAGGTATCATTGGCAAATATGTTTTCCCATACAGTTAGTTGGTTCTCTTTTAATTTTGATATTCTTTTCTTTAGCTGTGCAGAAGCTTTTAATTTTGATGAGGTCCCATTTGTTTATTCTTTCCTTTATGTCCCTTGCTCTAGGGGACAAGTCAGTAAAAAAGTTTATGTGTGAAATATCTGAGATTTTCCTACCTACATTCTCCTCTAGGACTTTAATGGTGTCACGTTTTATATTTAGGTCTTTTATTCATCTTGAATTTATTTTTGTATATGGTGTAAGTTGGTGCTCAATTTCATTTTTTTGCATGTAGCTGTCCAGTTCTCCCAACACCATTTGTTGAAGAGGCTATTTTTACTCCATTTTATGTTGCTGCCTCCTTTGTCAAATATTAATTGACCATAGAGACTTGGGTTTATTTCTGAGCTCTCTGCTCTGTTCCATTGGTCCATGTGCCTGTTTTTATGCCAGTACCAGGCTGTTTTGATTACAGTGGCCTTGTAGTATAGTTTAGTGTCAGGTATTGTGATCCCTCCTACTTTACTCTTCTTTCTCAAAATTGCAGCAGCTACTTGGGGTTGTTTATGGTTCCATATAAATTTTTGAAGTGTTTGTTCTATGTCTGTGAAATATGCTATTGGTACTTTAATAGGAATTTCATTGAATGTGTAAATTGCTTTGGGTAGTATGGACATTTTGATGATATTAATTCTTCCAATCCATGAATACGGTATATGTTTCCATTTGTTTGTGTCTTCCTTGATTTCTTTCTTCAGTGGCATGTAGTTTTCCGAATACAGGTCTTTTACCTCTTTGGTTAGGTTTATTCCTAGATATTTTATTTTTCTTTTTGCTATTTCAAATGGAATTTTTTCCTTGATTTCTGCTTCTGCTGTTTCATTGTTGGTATACAGAAATGCCTTTGATTTCTGGATATTGACTTTGTATCCCGCTGTTTTGCCAAATTTATTTATTAGGTCAAGCAGTTTTTTTGTGGAATCTATAGGATTTTCTATGTACACTATCATGTCATCTGCAAACAGTGACAGTTTTGTTTCCTCCTTTCTGATTTGGATGCCTTCTATTTCTTTTTCTTGTCTGATTGCTGTGGCTAAAACTTGCAGTACTATATTGAATAGAAGTGGTGAAGGTGGACAGCTTTGTCTTGTTCCTGATCTTAGTGGAAAAGATTTTAGTTTTTGCCCATTGAGTATGATGTTGGCTGTAGGTCTCTCATATATGGCCTTTATTATGTTGAAGAATGCTCCCTCTATTCCCACTTTGCCGAGTGTTTTTATTATAAATGGGTGCTGTACCTTATCAAATGCTTTTTCTGCATCTATTGGTATGATCATGTGGTTTCTGTCTTTGCTTTTGTTTATGTGATGTATTACATTTATTGACTTGCGAATATTGTACCATCCTTGCATCCCTAGAGTGAATCCCACTTGGTCATGGTGTATGATCTTTTTAATGTATTGTTGGATGCGGTTTGCCAGTATTTTGTTGAGGATTTTAGTGTCTATGTTCATCAGCGATATTGGCCTGAAGTTTTCTTTCTTTGTTGTGTCTTTATCTGGTTTTGGAATTAGGATGATGTTGGCCTCATAAAAAGTTTGGGAGTCTCCCATCTTTTTGGATTTTTTTGAATAGTCTGTGAAGAATAGGGGTTAGCTCTTCCTTAAATGCTTTGTAAGACAATTTAATTTTTATTACGTGTTCTAAGCAAAAAAATATTTCACCTTCATTGTTTATTTATTTTTAGGGGTTTTTTTTTGGTAGCTCTACTTATTCATTGTTCCAAGTGAATTTGATATCTCATTTTCGATCAATCACTTTCAATTTCCAAAGTGTCAGAAATAGTTTGTTTATATTAATAAAGCATTAGACATTATGGTGAGCTTTAAAAATAGCTTTTGAATAAGTAATGAATCTAACAATAATGCAGCGCATTCTGTTAGTCCAATGAGTGCAATAGTCTGCTTATTCTACATGGTTGTTTAGAATTGGAGAATTGCTAGAGTTACATGAGTTGATTTCTAAGGATTTTTTCAACTCTAATATCTTAAATGGATATATAGTGATATAAATAACAGTTTCACACTGACATTGTAAAGTTGTAAAATAGGAGTAAGATCACTCTACATTTTTAAATGGTGGACAATCCCCAATCCTGGACTTTGCTTCTAGTCATGGTTAATCTTCTATGCTTAATTTCACACTTGTGATTTTTGAAATTGTGTGAAAACTAGGCTGAAGTAGATAATAATTAACTCAGAGAGTAGAAAGCCACTTTTAATGGTATTTATTTGCTTTTAGTTTTAATCTTCATATCTATATAAAAATGCATATGCATATTCATGTAGTTGGTTGATATGATGATTACAGTCAAGTGTTAAGTTTTGTATTTCTTCTTTAAGATATGTTATTCACAACTTCATAATCAAAAGTACCAATTTACATGGGATGAGAAGGAGAAGAAGCCCTAGAATAATCCACACGTTCTTCACTCCCATGTGTGTAGTTTATTTATTTCATGAAAACAATGGATTTTCCAGCTCACTGTCCATTTATGCTCAAGGTAAAAGTATAAAGGTCAGCAAGGAATGGTTAATGACCAGAAAAGCTGCAAACTAGAGGGATTCAGGAAGTGTGAAATTGTACATTTTCATCTTTTCATCCTGCCTGGGAAAATTCATATTCTGTTAAGTCTGATATTTAAAAAACATATCAAAGTTTAGCAAAATGCTCAAATTTCCTCATACATGAAATGTGACACACTCTCAAGTAGACTTTTGCCTAGCACTTTTTTAAGGTATAAAGAAACGTATAATTCGCAGGAATCGGCAATGACGGTATGATGTTGGATGACAGAGAGCTTTTGAATATATAAAATTCAGCATTTCCCAAACTGGGTTTAAACAGACGTCCCTGAGGAACCACTTCTGCCATAGAGTGTTTACTACCTTGAATAATGTGAAAGAAACAAATGGAACAAAGGAAGTGATTTTTACTAAATAAAAGCAGCTATCAACTCTCTAAAGATAAACTATCCATATTTTAAGAAGAATACAGCTTGCTAGAAAATCCCTGTGTCTTCATAACAATTTGGAGAAGCAGTTTTCATTTGTTCTCTGTAAAGCAAGCTCACACATTCACTTTTACAGTTCAAGTGTCCACAGCAAGATGTCTAAAAACTGTCAGAATCTATGAAATGATCTTACTTTTGTTAGTTCTGCCCAAACAAGCAGGGAGGCCAAACCCCCCAAGCGCAGGTTCTAAGTACAGATGGGAATAGTAAATAAGAGTGGCTCTTGGAGAAACCAAGGCAAAGATGAAAGCTCTGTGAGACCCAGGGGATCTGCAGCAGCTGTCGTGATTCACTGTGCTCTTATAAAACAGGAAGCCTAAATCACTATCATGGAGCTTCCAGGAAAATCAGCTGCTGGCTTTTTTCTTGGGAGGAGGTGTTGGTTTTACCTTGAACCCTTAAATCTGTAAATGGCCAAAGATTACTATTTCATAGAGGAAAAACTCATAACAAAGAAGAATGATATTTTTAGAAGCTAAAGTAGGAAAGGGGAAACCTTGTTGAAAAGTGTGTCCCTGTTTCTAACTCATTTTTTACCCTAACTGAAATTATGGTCTTTTTTTCTGACCCAAAATAGATTTATTAGGTTTGGTTCTCAAGAAAGAGATAAAAGCTTATAGGGTAAATTAGAACACAAATATAGATGCAAAGTAAAACTAAGGAAATGAATACCAACAGATTTAAGTGCCCCTCTCTGCATACCACTTGCTTGTTTAAGATAGCAAACAGCCTCTTTTTATGACTTAAAGGCATTTTTATGATATTAAAGTTGCTTCTACTTTAAAACTATTTTCTTATTGTTAGAAATAAAAATGCATAATTAAAACAGAGTTAGATTAGGTGGACTTTAAAGTTCTTTCTGACTATAAATCCTAAATTGACATAAACTTCCCTTAAATACTATTGTATCTATAAGATATATATATATTATTACATTATATTATCATTAGACAAAATCATGTGATTTGTTTTTTAATGTCAAGTTGCTCACTGCACTAGTTATCAGGAGAACTGTGATTTGTGATCTAGAATCTCTGTGATTGATTTTGAAAACATACATACTGGATTGTAAAGTCAGTGTTTAAATAGGCCGACTCTTCATTGTACAGCTGTCACTCCTATTATGGCTTCTGAGTATATTATATTGCTTACAGAAGCAGAATATTCAGAGGCAACAACAGATAATGTATTAGAAGCCATGTAAATCAACATATATATGCCAATTTTCAATGTGATTTCAGAGTATTGCTGTGAAGTTCTACATAGTATCTCATACTAAGTATCTGTGGAAGTCAACTTTCATATAATAAATAATTCAGGATGTTAAAAATTATTATGCACTTAGACAAATAACCAATAAAATTCCAGACACCAGAGAAAGCAATAGTAATCAATGTCGCTTATGACATCATCTCCCTCATGGAGATATTCACTGCTTCTCGGTTCATTGAATAAACTCTTTGGGGTTTTATCTTCATTAACATAAGTTGTCATAAGAGCACTTATCTCAACCTAAATTGGAAAAATGGAAATACTCAAATTAAACTCATATTTAACATATGAAACTCCCAGACAGCACTCCCTTGACAGTGAATATAATTCAAATACGTTATATTTTTTATGTTTAATAGAGCTTTCAGCTATCTGTCCCAAACACTTGAAAATGAATCATTTTATTTTTGCTCCTGCAATTTAGATGATGCAGTGAAGAGTAAACTTTATGTTTTCTCTAACTTTTTTCAGTAAAATGCAATTTCCTTTACTGGTCAAGTGTCCTAAGAATACTCCTTCCAAAAGGTTTTATTTTATTGAGAAAAAAAATATATGACATAATTTAATGTTTAGTTTTCAAATTTAATGTTTACTTTTTGTAAAATAAATCATTCTTTAAAATATATCTACCTTTCCTAAAAAGCACGATTTTTCTTCAATAGTGTGTGATTCTGACTCTGTGAGCTCCACCCCTCAATTAGTAGGTTGTCTTGGGCATGGGTGGCTTGCTGCCTAGGGCAGTGTCGCCTCCCAGGAACATTAGTCCCTAGCAGTGCAGCCACCTTCTCATATTTGCCATCCTTCCCTCATACTTCCCCTTTACTTTTAGATTCAGCTTGTATCATCCTCATTGACCGAGTCAGTAGTAAACTCCTCTGATGCCAGGCACACTGTTAATCACACACACAAAATCCTATTTTCAAAAGGAAACTTCTTATGTCCATAGATACCCCAAGCAAAATATTTTTAGATTAATAAAGATAAGTACAGCTCAACATCTTCAGCTCCCTACAGAGTTATAACAGTTGTGATTCTAGGACAATGGAAACCATGAAAAAAACATTTGAAAGCTATGTTGTCTTTTTACATGTAATTGCTAAGGTACATACTTACATGGCTAGGGGATAAATTTCCTAATAGTATGATGCTGTCATTTCAGTAGATAGTCCTCATTATTCCATTTTTGTGAAAAGGATGTATGAGAGTGATTAATTTATTTGTATCTGCTATACTGAAAAGACTCTTTATATAGTTCCATTTTTGTATTCAATAGTTTATCGGAATAATATATTTACAAAAAATGTTAACATTAAAGATTGGTGGACAACAAAATAACCCTTTCATTTTGCTTGTTAAAGGATAATAGTATTCTTGTCATTCTAAATTAGGGCAATACAACATCAACTAGAAAGGTGAAATCATTAATAAGTGTCTAAATTAGGAATAATAATAAAGATGTTCATAAGTGATCATTTTATTTATGTTTTTGATATTGATGTAAAACTATTTGTTTTAATTAAAAGACACCCAAATGCTCAGTTTCATTAGTAGCTCTAAAAATAAAAATGCACCTGATCTGTGAAGGTGTTTTAGAATTTCACAGCCTTGAATTTCACAGAAGAAACATGGCTAGTCATTGCTTTCATACCCTAAACCATATAATAAAGACATACGTTACACTCTCACAAAGATTTATCTTTAAAAATAGACATATAGATTGAACCCTGACTAATAAATTCACTAATTGTTTTACTCTAGTGCAACTATTAGTCAGGATTAAATATTTAGCAGGTCCATCTTTTTAAGACTCTTTCCTAATGCTTCTATAGGGACATGAGTGAAGTCATGGATTGCTTTTTGGTAAGGAAGGAAATCACTGAGTCACTCAGGTTTCTGTTACATGATAGTGGGATGTGGAGATAGGAAGAAACATTAGCTCTTTTGTGGAGTGAAGGGTGAGGAGGAGGATGTTTGCTCTCCTGGGGAAATTGTTGCATCAAGTTTCAAAGGAGATAGCCATTGGAATATGAGTATATTAATACATTTGCATATATTTTCCTGAAATAAATTGTTCTTATAGAATAGAATATAAAAATTCTATTAGCTATTTATAAATAGTAATCATGATCAAATAAAACTCAAATATAGATTAAACTCAGGGTCCCAGTTACTGATGACATGCTTTAATATGAAGCATGAAGCACATTTCTGGAAAATATCTCCTTTCCCCCCTTAAAAACATATATTATATTTATTAATGTTTTTAAAAAACTGGGTAAAATAGTAAAGTTCATATGGATATCATAATACTGTAGACTCACTCAAAATATCTGATATCTAATTCTTGTATGCTCTTTTTGTAACCAAGATTTACAAGGGTCTTTATCTTATTTTGTTCTGAGAAAAATATTATTTAGGCTTTCCTTGCTATTCAAGAAAAGAAGAAAATCAATATTTCTCTCTCTCTCTCCCTGCCAAAAGACAGAATTGGGAATATACGAGACTCTTGTCATGTGGCATGTGCTTTCATTAGAGATGCATCAACACACTGATATAACATATATTTTTTTCTTAATGCTTTACAGTAAGATTTAATTCATAATGATTGCTTACACAAGAACACAATATCTAGATGTAGATGCTATAATGATGTAGGTTAGCAACAATCAGCGTGTGTAGGTTATTTCACTAATGTGCATTTTCCAAGGGAAGGATTTAGGAAAATTGGCTAATTAATTTGCGTTATTTTGTTTGGATCATATTGTCTGCTATTTTGCATATTTAACGAGTAATTGATAAACAAAGAGCAAGCTGAGTCACAATAGCAACAGATGTAAGATTTATGAATTCATAGCATACTTGTGAATTGGAGACCTTAAAGCCCTTTCATCCCTCTTACAGATCTTTGAAAATAGAGTAATTGTTCCTGAAATTTGGGAGGCTATTGATTGAAAGCTGTGTGATATCACCCCAGGTGCAGTGAGACTGAAAAGGCAGAGAGAATCAGCTTGGGCTTTATCTATTAGCTTTACAGTGTGATTCAAGCAAATGGATGGGGAAGAGGGACCATTGTTTCATCCATTTAGGTTGATAAGATTTTAAGGTTTTACTACTTTCACTTTTAGATTTTCACCAAATGAGAATTTTAGAAGATTAATAATCTCTATAAATGGAAAATTGGGTTACTTTTTAATGGGAATTAATCAGAAGTGCTTTAACACAACCTGTTGATTCAAGTACATATAATATGGTGAATTTTCTTGGATTAAAAAATTTTTTCTTAGCTCTAAATAGAAGGGTTTACTCATTATTGTATGCAGTCCTTTGATGCTGCAGAAATGTTGTATCATAATCATTTAAATACAAATCAGTGGAGAGCCATGGTCTTAAATATGAAAATCCTACAATCTTTGGTATTAAGTTGTTGTTATAAAAGGTAGCTATGATTTTAAATAGAAGTTAATAAATGGACTAAATTATTTCCTTTGATGGACTTCAGGTGAAGAAATTTAAGTATTCTTTGAGATGGCTACTAAGCAGGTAATACAGTAAAGAGGTAAAAAGCATCAGTAATAAAATGGTACTACTAAATAATACATGTCAATTAAATAATGGAGTTTTCTAAGCACCAGTCCAGACATATAATTAAACTATGTAAAATTTGTTCTTACTTAAGGATATTTTAAAATCTTTGATGAAAGCTGAAGTATAGATGAATCTCTCTTTGACGTACAATAACCGTGGATGAACTTTTGTTGGTAACACGTAGACATTTTCTATGTAATACAAATACTTTAAAAAGCTAATAGTATATGTGATTTAGGCTCTCTGTATCTGATAAGATACTAAAGCAGTTGCCAATTCAATACAACGTTTGGCGAAGTTTGGAATGTTTGATGCCTCAAACTTAAATCTGTTGGTGATATAATCTAATACCCTCAGAGAGTGAATCAAATCTTTAAAAGTGTATTTAAGTGCTCAACAGTGTTTGCTGAATTGTTTATCAAAGTATAGTTAACCAAGCAACAGTACCAATACCTTTAGCTTCTTTGTGGAAAGAGTAATGGATTTTCACAGGTAGGATGTGCACATGTTGTTTACTTTCAATCTATGAATTTCCAAAGCAACAGAAGTGGGGAAAAAAAACCCCAGGAAGGCATATCCTGCAGGTCTCCTTTCTTGACTCATACTTTGTAGGTCTTGATGTGGCTTCATTTATAAAATGCTGGGTATGTAATACGTGAAAATGAAGACCATCCTGCTGCCTGGCTTCAAACAAACTTAGGCTACATGTTAACAAGTCAATGGTTTGCTTATGAAAAGATAATACATTCTGGTAATGCTGGAGAAGTTAGATGATACAGAGGTCACTGTAGGGGTTTAAGGAAAGCTGCAGCAGTTGCCAAAACAGCAATTATTGCAAGACGAACTTGGTTTGACAGAAGTAACAGTCTTGCTGGACTTGAATTGCTTTTCTATTTGATTATGCTTACTAGTAATTAGAAGAAAGTATTTGAGGAGCAAGGGTTGAGCAGAGAGTCCTCTGAGGCTGTCTTTCTATTAAAATAAAACATCCAGGTCAAAAATTATTGGGCAGTTTTTTTTCTAGAAGGTGCTAAATAAGGTATTTCAAGGTTATGCAAATCCAAAAATTGATCTTTCATGAATACTTAATGTGAACCTGTGCACATCCACGAGTCATTCTGAGAAACAATAATTTCATCAAAAATTAGATAAGTTAAAAAAACCATGAACTACAATCAGTGAATTAGTAACTAAGTAATTCTGGGACATAATTTCCTTTATTATTTGTGTATATAGACACAAATAGCCTAGATATAACTCAAATATTCTCACTTGTAGCTACCTAAGAAAAATCACGTAACAAAATTTTAATTCAAAGTAAAAAGGAGGATAGAAGTTTGCCCAGTCCCTGAACAACCATAACCTGCATCACAATCACCATGAAGATGTTTCTTTCCTTCTTTTTAAATATTAAGTCATATTTCATGCATAAAAGTATCCAGCTTCTTGATCATATGTCTATACATCTTCTGTTCTCACTTGCTTTAATCTCAACCTATCTACTCTTTAAACTCATTGTGAATCACAGAGCATTGTTTCTCAACTTCTTTTATCAGATGCACCCCTAACCCCAATTCTTCCTCACCAATACAGACATATTAGTGTAGTTCATCACATCAACTGTTACATGCCTGCATTATTATAAATATTATTGCCCCATTGTTCTTCCATCCAGCCAGTGCCGCAGCACCCCAACTCAGATGAGTCCAATCATCTCTCTCCATATTCAGGATGGTGAGTTCTCAGAGAGAACTCTGTAGTCATACGGATAGCTGCTATTATAATTTTGTGTTCTCCAATTTTAAGCAGCCTCTCAACTGCCTTCAGAAATTTACCTTGTTTTTTTGTGGTTTTTTTTTCAAAATTCTCTTTTAAAGCTTATTTTTTAATGCTTTGTAACCCTTCAACTTTCTCATTCTTTTTAAATGTCTTCCTCACCTCTAAGTCTTAAAGAAAGGGAAGTCTTCAACTTTCTGTGGCATCTTAAAACAAAACAACTCCAATATCCACTCTTAACTTTCTAAGAGAAGAAGGGTCTTGGCTGCTTGTAATTATTTCCATCAGCATTGCAACACCATCTCATAAATAAGCAACACCACCACCACCAACTATGGCAGCTTTTTAAATACTTGGTGAGCCCGCATTGCCCAATAGCTATTGACTTCTTTTTTCCTTCACAGAAAACTTTTTGAAAGAGATGTGTACGCTGTTTTTTCCCCATTACTTGACCATTTACTCCATCTTTAACCTATTGTGATGACTTCTACTGCCTATAATTTCATGGAAACAGCTCTTTTCAAGGTCACCAGAAGACTAACCATTGATAAACTTAGATGGAAATTTTGAATTATCCTTCTTGAGCTCTCTGTACCATCTGACTCTGTGGAACCGTCTCCACACTATGTAATATTCTCTTTCCTGGACTTCAGTAGTACCATATTCTATTGTCTTTTTTTTATATATTTCTCTGTTTACTTTCAAATAATATCTTCTTTTAGACTCTCCTTTCTTTTTCTCCTTTTCATTAAATTTATTGGAGTGACACTGGTTAACAAAATTATACAGATTTCAGGTACACAATTCCACAACACATCTTCTGTACACTGTACTGTGGGCTCAACAACCCAAGTCAAGTCTCCTTTCTTCACCATTTATTCCCTCTACACCCTCCTCTACCTCCACCACACTTTCCCTTGCTTGGGTATTAGTTCTTACAGGATTCTGCCTTAGGTCCTCTCATTATCTTACTTTATAACACTCACTGGGTTGTGCATCTGATCCCAGAGCTTTGATCCTTATCTCTTCTTAATTATTTTCTGTGTCAGTCAGGAATGCATTCCCTTATAAACACACACCTTGGCTACAGTGGCTTAAGTAAAAAGAGTATACTATTACTGACATTACCATTTTTTGAATATCTTAATTCAGTGAACTATACTGCTGGAGTGCTCTTCTAGATTTACTTTATCAAAAAGCTATACGCTTTGATGAGTTCTCAGTTCTCATTTATTAGTTTGGTATGCCCACTAATTAATATCACCTCCCTTTCATAAACTAGCCTTCTCCTTGTTAACCAGATCTTTTTGTATCCTTTGGCACTAGTTCCTGGAAGTATGATTTATGATGTCTGAAATTTGCAAAGTTCAATGGCAGCTCCAGTAAAATCCTAAATAAAATATAATTACATCAAAATGAAACCTTGCCTGAAATAGGATGATTTTTATTTCAATTCATCCTATAAATAGGATGATTTATATCATATGTGGGCACCTGAAATGATAGCAAATGTCAAAATGCCTTTTAATATTTTACTGATTATTCTATTGCAGTTGTCCCATTTTTTTCTCCCCTTTATTCCCCTCCACCCTGTACACACCCCTAGCATGCCTCCACTTTAGTTTATGTCCATGGGTCATACATATAAGTTCTTTGGCTTCTCCATTTCCTATACTATTTTAAACCTTTCCCATGTCTATTTTGTACCTACCATTTATGCTTCTCATTCCTTGTACCTTTTCCCCCATACTTCCCCTGCCCCCCAACTGATAACCCTCCATGTGATCTCCATTTCTGTAAATCGGTTCCTGTTTTAGTTGTTTGCTTAGTTCATATTTGTTTTTATTTTTTTAGGTTCAGTTTTTGGTAGTTGCGAGTTTGTTGTCATTTTAGTGTTCATAGTTTTGATGTTCTTTTTCTTAAATAAGTCCCTTTAACATTTCATATAATAAGAGCTTGGTAATGATGGTCTCCTTTAACTTGACCTCATCTGGGAAGCACTTCCTTTGCCCTTCCTTTTTAAATGATAGCTTTGCTAGATAGATTAATCTTGGATGTAGGTTCTTGCCTTTCATGACTTTGAATACTTTCTTCCAACCCCTTCTTGCCTGTAAGGTTTCTTTTGAGAAATCAGTTTGATAGTCTTATGGGGATTCTTTTGTAGGTAACTGTCTCCTTTTCTCTTGTTGCTTTTAAGATTCCTTATCTTTAACCTTGGGTAATGTAATTATGAGGTGCCTTAGCATGTGCTTCCTTGGGTCCAACTTATTTGGGACTCTCTAAGCTTCCTGGACTTCCTAGAAGTCTGTTTCCTTTGCCACATTAAGGAAGTTCTCTTTCATCATTTTTTTAAACAACTTATTTTCTTTTTTTTTAAGATTTTATTTATTTACTTTTAGAGAGGGAAGGGAGGGAGGAAGAGAGAAAGAGAGAAACATCAATGTGCAGTTGCTGGGGGCCATGGCCTGCAACCTAAACATGTGCCCTGACTGGGAATTGAACCTGCGATGCTTTGGTTCACAGCCTGCACTCAATCCACTGAGCTACGCCAGCCAGGGCTTCATTATTTTTTTCAGATAAGTTTTCAATTTCTTGCTCTTCCTCTTCTCCTTCTAGCACCACTATGATTCAGATGTTGCTCCAAAATGCTTCTTAGCAAACTTTATGAAGCCTTGGCTGGAATACTCAGTTGGATTGAATATTACCCCTAAGCCAAGGCTGTGGGTTAAATTGTCAGTCAGGACACATACAAGAATTAACCAGTTATTGCATAAATAAGTGGAACAACCTATCTCTCAGTGCCTCTCTCTCTCTCCTCTCTCTCCCATCTGTTCTCTCTTAAAGGCCAATAAGTAAAAATTAACATAAATTTTAATAATAATCAATAGAGGAAATATCGATTGAGTTGCTACATATTCTATTACTTTTATCTTTTTAATTTCAGTTATTTTTTGGGTTTTAGGTTTATGAATTCTTAGGATGTTATACAAATAGATGCATGTATATATATTGAAAAAAGATGGTTCAAATTTTCATTAATATTTTAAAGAGGCTCAAAACCCTTAAAAAATAAAAAAACAAAAACTCTATATAAAAAAGGAGTCCATGTAGAATATTTTTTAAACTGTAGAATGTAAAGCTCTTTTTAATTCAAATAAAACTGACATAAAATTTAATATTAGTTTCAGGTGTATAGCATAGTGAGATTTCACATTTATATACTTTGCAAAGTGATCACCATGAAGTCCACTCTTTATCTGTTGCTGTACAAAATTATTGTGATATTATTGATATTCCCTATGTTGTACTTTACATTCCTGTGACTTATTTATGTCATAACTATTAGTTTTTATCTCTTAATTCCCTTTACCTTTTGCCCATACCCTCTGGCTCAACCCTCTGGAAACTACCAATTTTTCTGTAGCTACTAGTCTGTTTATTTTAGCTATGAGTATTTCTTATCATTTTAGATTCCACACATAAGTGAACTGATGCAGTATTTGTCCTTTTCTGACTTATTTCACTTAGCATAGTACCCTCTAGGTCTATCCAAGTTGTTGCAAATGGCAAGATTTTATTCTTTTTCATGACTAACATTCCAGTGTTTGTGGACACGCATACACATATATATTCACTTGTTATTTATCCATTCATCTCTTGACAAACACCCAGGTTGATGCCATCTCTTGGCTATTGTGAATAATGCTGCAGTGCACATGGGGTTGTACATATCTTTTCAAATTAGCATTTTTGTTTTCTTCAGATAAATACCCAGAAGTAGAATTGCTGAGCCCTTCTTTTCTCTTGTTATAGCCTTTGTTTTAAAGTCTGTTTTATTTGATACAAGTATTGCTATCCCAGTTTCTTTCTTTTTCATTTCCATTTTCATGAAATATCTTTTCCCTCCCTTTACTTTCAGTCTGTGTGTGTCTTTCAATCTGGAGTTTCATGTAGACAGCATATGTAGGGGCCGCTGTGGTGCTGGGGCCTCTCACTCCTCAGAGTGGACCTTTGTAGACAAGATATCTCTCCTAAGTTTTATCCACCACAAGTGAGTATAGGACCAGGTCATTCTGTGTCTCCACCCCTCCTACCAGTCTTGACATGGCTTCTGCTTTAAATCCTTAGCGGTAGGACTTCCCTTCAGCGAGGTTTCAGGTGGTTCTGAATGATGGTTGTTCTGTAGTTTAGTTGTAATTTCGATGTAGTTGTCAGAGGGTGGGAGTACAGCATTTACCTAGGCCACCATCCTAACTAGAAGTAGACCATTTTTATTTTATTATATAAAATCAAATAGGGAGACAGGGCAAGGCTTAGGTACCTTTTCAATGTTCATTTTTCTATTTTTCTGCTCTGCCATCCTCATCATCTAGTGTTTTGTACTTAAGTATGTGTTTTAGTGTTAAAGTTTTACATTCAAACTTTGGACATTATAAAGGAGGAGAGAGAAGCGGAGGCATATTAGAATTTGCTTCCACTTTACTTGTCATAACTGTAGAAAATGTTAATTCATACCTGTTTTGGAGGGCAAGAAACCAAAATTTAGTTTGAACTGTTCTATAGTGGAGGAAGGTCATGGAGAAATAGGGTTCAATATGCTGGTTCAAATAGTCTACACTGTCTGCTTTTCTCCTAGGTGTATCTCTTGACCTATTGCAACCAGTCGCTTGACCTCCAGAGTTCATGTAGATATCCTACAGACTATTCACGGACTCACACACATATACACAAATTCACCCATGTTATAATCACACATCAGCTGTGGCTTGGATATCTTCATTTGGTTGTCCCTTATGTACCTTAAAGGCAATATGTCGTGTGAGAACTCACTGACTTCTATCCTTTAATTCCAAACAACTCATCCTGTGTTACTTTTCTCAATGAATGATGCTGCCATTTGTAACCCAGGCTTGGCACAATAGTTGACACTTCTCTGTCTTCTAAAACACCTTGAGTCGCGCCAATCCTGCCCTTAATCAATCTTTCTAATACTCTTTGTCCCCACTGTTAATTTCAGTCTGAACACCATCTTTTCTGCCACAAAAACTCTCTGTTCTCATCCTTTTTTCTTCTTCAAATCATTATTTACATCATGACTATAGTGATATTTCTAGAGTAAAAAAATTATGGGTGAGCATTTGTGTCTGTGTCTGTTTGTCTTTCTGTCTGTTGGTCTTGCCAGAAATGGGATTCACTCTCCCTGCCACTGAAAGGGTATTTTCTCTGTAGATGTAATTCTGTGTAACTGTATTCTAAGGTCTACACTAGCAATAGGTGGGGAAAGTATCCAGGGAGTGAAAACTTGGATAAAAAACTCCTTTTTTGTTTTTTTGTTTTTTGGCTTTAAGCCTTAGCTGCTTTCCCTAAGGAGATTCAACTTTTGAAGTTACTATATAACTTTATCACATTAATTAATCAGAATTCATACAAGGTGGGGCAAAAGTAGGTTTACAGTTATGGGTATATGAAACAGAGTTTATTATTATATTATTATTTATTAATTATTATATTATTTTTCATACATCTATAAACCTATTTTTGCCCCACTTTGTATTTTAATCTTCTATTGTCTCTTTTTTTGGTCCTCAGTTTGCTAAACTCAGAGAAATAAGTGCATAGAACTCCAAACTCCCCAAATTTTCTAACCTGAAATCAATTCCTAGGTATCTTTACACCTTAAAATGGTTATGGAGATGACACCAACTTCTTTCAGTATTTCTCACAAACATATTCTTTCTCACATGTTTCCTACCTAAGTTAGAATTGCCAGATTTAGGAAACAATATGTCTTATCTGGTAAGGCCAACTTCATTAAATTGCCCAACATTTAATAAGATTCCTAAGGTGCAAACTAGGTGTGACCATCAACCTTTCCTTAGCTCCTTGCTTCTTTATTTTACCTACTCATATTAGTCATGCACCACTCAGCTGGGATAGTTCTGAGAAATTTGTCATTAGGCAATTTCAACTTTGTACTTACACAATACAATAGAGTGCACTTACACAAACCTAGGTGGTATAGCCTACTACACACCTAGGCTGTATGGTATATAGCCTATTGCTCATCAGCTACAGGCTTGTACAATTTATTTCCATGGAAAACAGCCTGAGATTAAATCCAGTACAAGAGAAAATGATTCAATAAAGAGATGCGGTAAACACAAAATGTTGAGGCTGAGTAATGTAGCCTACTATTTTACAGCAGACTTTTTTTAATAAGTAGAAAGAGTAGACTTTAAATAACATTTAAAAAGTACAACATCTAGAATGCTTTTTCTTAACTGCAAATCTAATCTTAAAATTTTATTTACCCTTCTGATTGAAGTCCCAACACTTAACATTAGTATGTAAATTCCTCTATGGCATGGCCTCTGTCCATTTTTCTAGAATCTTCTATCAGCTTTTTAGAGAACAAAAGGAGGAGTTGAAATAAGTCCATGGATGTTGGAGGTCACACAAAAATATTTCAGATCAAAGAAATAATACAGGAGATAACTTGGCACACTGGGAAATATAAGAAATGGTAAATATGAAAGAGAAAGGAGAAGGAATGAGTGTTGCTGATGAAAGAACACAGTCATTGATTACCAGGCTTTACAACCAAAAGGATTCTTATTTCTTATGGGAAACTTGCCATCAGGCTAGAAGAATGGGTTTGGTATCCTTAGGCTTTCCAATAGAGCCTTGTACTTCTCCACTGCAGCACACACCACGTTTACCGTAACCGCCAGTTAACTTCTCTTTTCTCCACATCTCATATGTTTCATGAAGGAAGGACCATACCTGTGTTGTTCATTTGTCCTCTGTACCTTGGATATTGACTTTATCCTGTCAGATCCTCAGGAAATATTTGTTAAATGAATGAATAAATGCATTTACACAGCAGGAAAAAAATCTTATTGTGCTATTTTTCTGCTTAAAATTAATTTTCATTTGGAGTCTCAGAAAGAAGAGCCTCAGACAAAAAATAATTTGCTATTATAATGTTAGGGAATGCAACTGTAGGCAAATTCAGGTGATGCAAAAGAAGAGCAAAATGTCAGAAGAAAGGAGGGTCAATCTGAGGGTGAAAGCTGGCACCCACTTGGTATTAAGAGTAGCTTTTTGCTTAACCTCACAGATTTCAGAGGCTGTATGCATTATGGGTTTCAGGGCCATTTTTCCAATAGAATGAAGTAAGGAGACTTTGTCTTCCACGTTCAGTATTCTTTCGGTCCAAGTGTATATCCCTGTACTGCTCTTAGTTACAGCATAAGAGCCCCTGCTCTGGGCCCTGCACTTTACAGGGTTAAACAGCATTTGCATCCTGCCCTGGCTGCACCTTCACCTACAAGTCGTGAAGCCCCATGGAACCTGGACTTGACTACTAGAAGGCTCACCAAGAATGCATGCCGTCTGTTCTAGATTGCACTTTCTTGTGTTCCCATTTACACTATAGCACACTGTATTTACTGTTATCACATTATAATGTCACTTCCTGTCTATACTTACAGTCTAAGAGACTATAAATTCATTGAGGACAGGATCATATCTTTAATTTCTGACTTGCTTGTGGCATACATAGTACTTGGTACATACTAGGCTAAAACTATATTTAGAATATAACATTTTCCTGGGTCTATGAAATAGCTCTGCAGAAGAATTTGGAGTGTTAAAACTCTGTGAAAAAATAATCACATTCTGTTAAAAAAGTCTTTGTAAAAATAATATACAACAGAAATAGTTAATAGCCCAATGCTTTATTAGTATACATTAATATTTTTAAAAGAACATCTTTCAGAGGCACTAGAGATACTATAAACTTTAATGTAGTAATTACTATCTTAACTATAATACATGGTGTAAATCAATGGTGGTATTAAATCTTATCTCAATGACCAGAACATGAGCTAAAGCTCCCTTTGTAGCAAAAATTCTCTTTAGTTGATTTTGCTCCCTTTAGACTTTGTGGTATGTGAACAGAAGCTTTTAATGACAGGAAAATCAAGGATCATTTTATTTCAATCTTGCAAAAATTATCTTCCTAGGAAAGCCTACAGTCTAGAAGTAAATACCTAGTGGCTTACAAATATATTTGCAATGGGAAGCAAGAGACTACTGAAGTGATAATCCAGTAGAAGAAAATTAGCATTTTTATCTTTGATATAGATATTCTTAAATGTCTCAAAGTAGTAAAAGAGTAAATCTTAATCTTGGTTTAGTGATTCTTGGATGCCTAGAAGAAATTGCAAATATTGAAAACAAATATGTTAATTCCCTGAGAATTTTTAATAGGCTTTATGAATTCCTGGAGCAGTGGATGATCTAATAAATAATGATAGAGCTCAATTCCCCCAAACTTTGGAGGCATTGATATAAAGCATTAATTGCTGCCCTCCTGGCCCAAACAGATTGAGGTAAATATTAAACCCAAAGCAATAAGATATTCAGCTGCCTAGGCAAATAATTATTTATCTCACCTTTATGAAGATATTCCAAATAAACTTCATCAACTATAACTATAGTGATAGTGTAATTTCTGTGATTCTTTGATTCTATTCTCTTCCTTTTCTAGTGGCATTTCCAATGGACACATCACCCGAGGTCCTCACTCTGAAAGATGAAAGGAGATAATACCAGATGCTCATTTCAGTCGAGTTCCTTCTGTGATAGGCATTGCACTGGACACTGGAATCTATTCTCTTTGCAGTTATAAAAGTACTGAAAATAGATTTAAGTTGAAGTATCTGAATCATCAACTCCACATATTTGGTGTCCCATTTAATTGAGCTCTCATACTTCTGGTGAAAGTTTCTTTTTGCCTGGATACAAGTAAGTGAGATTATGTTAGGTCATTGATCTCTTCTATGGCTACATACACACTTTTCCCTTTTAATATTTTCTAGTTTTTACATAGTATTTTTTGTTTTAGTATTTGCTCTTCCCTGATTTGTCTTTCTAAAAAATAAAATGAATGTGTCAAAATACTTAAACTTATTTATTTTACTTTGGGGTATTTATATTTGTTCATATTTATTTTAAACTTATTAGTAACCTATTTCAAAAGAAATTCAAAGGAAAATAGCTTTCAATTATTTGAGTAACAAATAGAACAATGAAGAATTCTACATATAATAACATCTATGAATATTAATTTATAGTGAAAATATTAAAGTAGTGTTTAAGAATTCAGGTTGTAACATCCTCAGTAAACCACGCAAATAGATGGAAAGTAGAAGCCAATGACATGACTAATTTAGTTTCTGTAGTTTCCATAGGCTCATTCATTAATGCATGTTCTAAATGTACCTTGATTATCCAAAGTCAAAAAATTTTAAATGATTCTTTAATGAACCTTGCATCCTAGGAAGGGGAAGGATGAAATCTCAAATGTCAGTACAGAGGCATTAATCCTGTCATTCTTTGTAGTGGAGTGAATCACATAACTAAAATCTGCTACCAGAAAACAAGATTGCTTTATGTACAAATATAGAAGTACATGTTCTCTAAGGAATAAATGATTCCTTGTCTTCTTCTCCCTATCACAATCAGAGGGACCTAGCATGATTTTGAGTGCAGTAGCTACTTGATATGAGAAATGTCATTTTAATGCATGGGAAATTAAAGAGGGTTCTTATGTAAGGTTGAAACAGGAGAAATTAATTTCTTATTGTTTCAATTATCTTGACCCGAATGCATACACTTCACTAAAGTATCAGGGCAGTGTGGCACAGGAAAAGTGTAGTTTCTTGAAATCATGATGGTATTCAAATGGTTGGTGTGGATCATAAGGAAAAATAAAAAAACAGGCAATTTTTTAGAACATATTCTAAAAAAAATGTTGAGGTGAGTCAACTGCCCCCCTTTCCCTGCCACTTCACTGCTCTAGTGAGGGTAATTTTGTATGATGCAGCACAGTTTCCTTTTAAGATGACAGGGTGGAAAACTGCTAGGGGACTTGGACTGCCAAAGCCCTCGAGACCTTTCCAACACGTCCAATAACAACACAGGTTAGTGAACCAAAAATAATAGACGGAAGTCTGCAACACAAACAGACCGTGACGAGTTTCATGGTGGCAGCATAGGAGGATAGCAATGTTGTAGTGATTAATTCATAAATTTGCATCATAAATGATGGTTTAACCTGAAATATGAAACTTAAAAAAAAACCTAAAATACATATTTATTTTTCAATATTTTATGAAACTATTTTTCTGTGTAATACTTTTTAAATTTTATTTTTCAATTCACATTCAATATTATTTTGTATTGGTACAATCAGGCTTTGGTGGGAAAGTATTAGTTCTCTTAACTAACTTTGTTAATTTATTAATTTTATGGTAACTTACTGATTTCTCACAAATAAACTCCAACAGGAAAATATAAAAATAAGCAGTTGACAATGTACCTTGGGTCTCTTTGCCAAATATTAATGTTCGGCACATGGCTTCCTCTGTTCTTCCCAACTCTTCAATTCTCTATAAATACATTATAAAAGACAGAGCTGTTTCTGTTCAGATTCAACTTACATTTACAGGGTCCAGCACAAATACCACTCATTTTTTATTCTAAAATCTTTTATTACAAAATCATAACCATATAACTCTGTAACATAACAATATTGCACTCAAGCACACCATGTGACATTTTAGGTGAAATATTCCAGTTAAAACTATAAATTATTACAACCATACTAATACCCTACCAACCACACTCAAGCAAGCTTTACCTCTGTGGGACCTTGTATATTCTTTTGTTAATTTCTGCTCTAATTGAATTTCTTTTCTACACATTCTATTAATTTGCTCACTTCACTCTTACCTCAGATTCCTAGGATATTTACATTACAAAGGATACTATAGATTGTTTATTCCAACTCCCTAAGAAGACAGACCCAAAGAAGAGGGATTTTTCAAGACCACATATCTGTTAGCAGGCAATACGAAACTGAAGCCCAAGTCTTCTTGTCCACAGCAGAAGAGCAGGTGCTGAGGAGTCTGAACGTCTGGGCCCAGGGCCAGTCATGTCTCCTCATCTCTATGTCTGACTTCTGCATTTGTCAAATAGGGGTAAGTAGCAGCTGTTTTGCACCCGTACCGTAAAGGTAAGAGATTACAAGAGATGATATATGTGCCAGTGCTGAGTAAGAGTAAATGGCGATGATGTATTTGTGACATTCGAATGGGAAAGAAGATGAGATGATTGTAGCCAAGGGGGTCATGCTGGCCTTCCCCTAGCCTGCATACCTGAGCGGAATCACCTCAGGGAACCTCTGCGGTGGAAAGTCAGGTGATTGGCATTAGAAATCTGACTTTAGAAGTAAAATATGACCTTAGATCTGTTTCTCATGTGTAAACTCACAATAATAAGGCTCATAGTGACAAGTTGAAAATTTGTCAATGTATAAATGGAACTTTACTGGCATCTAATTTTGGAACACCTCCATTAGCAAACTGAGCATATTCTCCCCCTGGAGGTAGAAACCACACAAAAAAATGAAATTATAAATCAGTGCTCTTCAAGTGGCCATGCAGTCAGGTAAAGGGGTCAGTTAAATGACTTAGATATTCAGTGGTATTAGGCATGATAGCCCTTTGGCTCTATTTTCATGAAATAACAAAAACCAAGAACAAGCATTTATTAAGCACTTACTGAGTGCTAGGCATTGTACTTAGTACTTTATATGAATTATTTCATGGAGTATTTGCAACCCTCCTAGACAGAAAGCATCCTTATCATAATTATTTTGCAGAAAAGAAAGCAAGGCTTGAGGAAGTTTGTGGGCTCTTACCATTTCAATAATGTCATCTCTCTGGGAATGTTCACCATCTCCAGGCACTCTGAGCTTCTATCAGTTCTTTGAAAACCTCAGGCATGCTCCTGCTTTCAAGTCTTTGCACTTGCTGTCTGTGCTGCTAAGAACCCCCTTCTGACATCCTCACAGCTATCCTCTGCTCTTTCCAGTTTTCATTCCAAAATGACGGTCTCAGTGAAAATTTCCCTAGTTCATTGCTAAAATTTCCAGTCAACCTAAACCAAAACTTTGTATTCACCAACTTACTTTATTTTTTTTATCAAAGTACTTACCAGTAGCAAACAGAGTATATAAATTAACATGCATTATTTTATTGTATATCCCTTCTGGTAGAATATAAGCTCTATGAGGATTTTTAGTTTTCCTAAACTTCTCTATCTCCAACAGACCCTACATGCCTCTGTGAATGCTTAATAAATATTAATTGGATGATTGAATGAAGCCACTTCCCAAGGTGAAAACTGCCCTGGCTACTAAATGATGTACCCCTCTTTAAACAGTGAAAAGGACCAGCATTAGTGACATTACTTCTGTGACCCCCCTTAGGCCATGAATGCTTTTTCTACTGACTAACTTGCCACCTAATTACAGCATTTTTTTTCTTTAACATTTTCAGTCTTTTTTTGTTATCTGGGAAACAGCCTTTAAGGGTTTTACAGAATTTCTATCATGAGAATGTAATTTAACAAAAGGAGAAAACAAAATCATTTAAAAAAGAAGTAAATTTTCACAGTAAATTGTGAAAAATCATCTTGAATTTAATAATAAATTTATTTCATCTTTTATTTAACATAGTGTCTCATAACTGCCACTATGAGACACTTTAAAAAATCAATTAAAATGAATAAAGTAATATTTTCTGTAAAAAAATTGTATGGTGATATGATATAATAGAGTCGTTTGCTTTTTTGGACCTTCTCAGTGTAACTATAAGTAGATTCATTTTTATAAAAATATTTGTGAGTTTATTGATTTCCCAAGATCTTATTTTAATCTTATTTTAACCTTGGATTTCTAGGAAGTATTAATATTTTAATACTTACCCTTTGGAATGCTGTATATTAGCATTCCATTTTCCCCTTTTACTTTTAACTCATCTAACTTGGGAATCTTCATCTCTACTATCATGTTTAAAGATTACATGAAATTCTTCATCTTATTTTTACTGCCTTATTATATGTTAACAAATGTCAGTCAGAATAGACCAGAGATGAGGGTGATGAAAGTATAGGGGTACAAAGATAATAGTGTTACCGAACAAAAGTCAGGTTCAGCTGCCCCTGCTGTTGAGCATAAGCATAACACAAATGTTGGTAGGGAAGGAAAAAGTTCTTTATTAAGATGTTGCACACTTTGGGGGAATGAGGGACTTCCTGACTCTAGGTCAATCTCACAGACAAAACCCAGCCACCCCCAGAACCAGAAACAATGTCCTGAAATCCTGCTTTATCCTTCTCTGTAGTCCAGGGCTGCTTAGCAGATGGACGGCTCTCTGGTTTTGGGCTCCCTACCTGGAGTACCCCCATGTGAGATCAGCACCACAATCACCATGCTGGCTGCTTCTCACACCAGGGGCCCAGGGCTGCAGCCAACCACTGCAGTTGGTCTTGCAGGGACTCTGTCTACTTCTGCAGGCTGGTGCCCGAGGCTGCCCTAGCACCTGGGGCCTGTGCATCCCTGCATGGATCCCAGAGGAAGAGAAAAGGGGAGTACCTGTCCCTCTTCCATTTTAATGTCCTGGCCCAAACTACCACTCACCTGAAAAGCATACAGTTTTCCCAGCCAACCCACATCCTTTTCCCAAGCTAGATTGGCAGGTCTTCTCCTCTGGCTGCCATGTTAATCTTTAGGTACACGTGCCTCTGTGACCTCTGGTTTTCCCTTCAATCAAGAACCAGAAGGGGATAGGAGGGCTTTTCCCTTTGTCCACCATTATCTAGCCTTGAGCAGACTTGCAGACTCCTGTAAGGCTTCTTCCTGCTAGGGCATCTGTCACCAGGTTGCTGGGGCTACTGGTTAGTTTTTTTATTCTTTACCTTTGAATGCAGCTTCCCCTGGGACACCTGGGGGCTCCTCCCTTACTCATCTGCTCCTCTGCCCAGATCTGGCCAGATCTCTCTGTATCAATAGCAGAGATATGTCCAGAAAGATTTTTTAAGTATATTAGTGAAAATACTTGGTTAACATTTAAGTATTCTTATTCATTTTCAAAGCTATGGTTGAAAAGGCAATTGGTTGATAAATATTCTAAAAAATACCATTCTCTTTGTAATTCCTTGTGAAGTTTTCAAGGGGCAACTCACCTGTGCACTTATTAAGCCCTACAGGGATTATTGTGTACTGGGCTGCTATTATAAGTTAGGCAATATGATAGTAGTTATATGCATTACTTCCACAACAGGTCAGCAATAGGGAAACTGAATCTTGATACTCAGCTACTAAATGATAAATATTGTGCCTCCAAGTCTCCACGAGCTTCTGGATGTTTTAAAAAAACATGAAGTTAAGAACTGAATAGGTGAAGTTACTAATGTGATTTTATTTGAAGAGCTCTGTATAGAAGGCTGCCCCATCAAATCATTTTTTCCATTAGTTTGCCCCAAATTTCCTTATTAGATAGCCATTAGCCAGAATTGGCCTGCAGTTTTATGCCAAACATCAATTTTTAACAGTTGGTTATAATGAAAATAGCAACAGATTGGCCCTTGGACCCCTGACTTAACTAACATTCAAGTGATTTAAACCCTCGGAGTCTGCTTTCTGTTCTATAAACTGAGGATAAGAACTTATGCTGAAACTGAATGAAACTCAAAGAGATAATGCCTATAAAGTTTATTTTATATATATATATGTGTGTGTGTGTGTGTGTGTATATAATCAGTGTGTAATAATTAATTCCAGAAAAAACATCTTATCCTGCAAATGAAAATCTACTTGAAAATAAAGTCCCATAGCATATCCACCTAGTAAAGATTATCTGCTCATTGTTTGGCAACTTGAAGACAATTACAAAGAAGTAAATAGTAACTTGATTTGTTGAGGATGTTTTCAATGGCAAGCAATAAGTAACTGTAAATTCAAAGTGGCTTAACAAATAAGAGCATTCATTAGCTTATATAACAAGAAGGAGATGGGGAGAGTATGCCAGGACATCACTCCCTACAAATATTGATCTCCGATTCTGACCTCCTCTCTCAGGCTTCATCCTCTGGTTCTGGGAGCAACATGGCTGAAGCAGTTCAAGGAATCACATTTGTCCACAAATGTCAAGCAGGCATGTTCTTGGTTCAGGACATTTACACTTACTATTATTCCTGCTAGGAGTAACCTTTCTCTGTGGCTAATTCCCCCACTGTACACAGGTCTCTGCTTAAAAGTCACTCCAGAGAAAAATGTAATTTTTATCTTTCCCACATGGATAATTGGTATGCGCATTAGTATTATTCAAAGATTTTTTTATTGTTGTTCAACTACAATTGTCTCCATTTTCATCCCACCACACCCCTCCCACCCCACCCATCCCTACCTCCCACCCTCGAACCTACCTCCTTTGGTTTTGTATATGTGTCTTTTATACATGTTCCTTGATGGACCTTTCCCTATTTTCCCCTATTATCCTTCTTGCCCTGATCTCTGGTTACTGTCTGTTTGTTCTTTATTTCAATGTCTCTGGTTGTATTTTGCTTGCTTGTTTGTTTTATTGATTAGGTTCCATGTATAGGTAAGATCATATGGTATTTCTCTTTCACGGCCTGGCTTATTTCACTTAGCATAATGCTTTCCATCCACACTGTTGCAAAGGGTAAGAGCTCCTTCTTTCACTCTGCTGCATAGTATTCCATTGTGTAAATGTACCATAGTTTTTTGATCCATTCATTTACTGATGGGCACTTAGGTTGCTTCCAGCACTTGGCTATTATAAATTGTGCTGCTGTGAACATTGAGGTGTATAGGTTCTTTTGAATTGGTGTTTCAAGATCCTTAGGATATAATCCTAGCAGTGGAATTGCTGGGTCAAAAGGTAGTTCTGTTTTTAATTTCTGAGGAAGTTCCATACTGTTTTCACAGTGGCTGCACCAGTCTGCAGTCCCACCAACAGTGCACTAGGGTCCCCTTTTCTCCAAAACCTCTCCAACACTTGTTTGTTGATTTGTTTATGATGGCCATTCTGACTGGTGTGAAGTGGTATCTCATTGTGGTTTTGATTTGCATATCTCTGATGGCTAGTGATGCTGAGCATCCTTTTGTATGTTCTGGGACTCTGTATGTTCTTGCAGAAGTGTCTATTCAAGTCCTTTGCCCATTTTTTAATTCGGTTGTTTGTCTTCCTGGAGTGGAGTCATGTGTGTTCTTTATATATTTTGGAAATCAAATCTTTGTATGAGGTATCAGTGGCAAATATGTTTTTCCATACCAATGGTTCTCTTTTCATTTTAATTTTGTTTGATTTAGCCATGCAGAATCTTTTTTATTTTGATGAGATCCCATTTATTTATTCTTTCCTTTATGTCCTTTGCTCTAGGAGATATATCAGTGAAAATATTGCTGCTTGGGATATCTGAGATTTTCCTGCTTATGTTCTCCTCTAGGACTTTTATGGTGTCACAACTTATAGTTGAGTCTTTTATCCACCTGGAATTTATTTTTGTGCATGGTGCCAGTTGGTGATCAAGTTTCATTTTTTTGGTCTCCCAACACCATTTGTTGAAGAGGTTATTTTTTCTCCATTTTATCCTTCTGCCTCATTTGTCAAATATTAATTGACCATAGAGACTTGGGTTTATTGCTTGGCTTTCTTTTCTGTTCCATTGGTCAATGTGTCTGTTCTAATGCTAGTATCGTATTGTTTTGCTTACAATGACCTTGTAGTATAGATTTTTAAAATAAATATTTAATTTATTAAAGTTGTTACCTTCTTAAAAATCATTCTTTATAAGTTTAACTTATGTATTTGATTATTCTGTTTTCAAGACTAGTAATTTTAATATTTATCTTTAAAGAAATTTGATAAATACTTGTTCTTTTTTATTATCTTAGTTAAGTTCTTTTAAATATTTAAATTTTGTTTATAAATTTTATGTATTTAATTTGTTCAAGTGTTATGTTTATCTATATTAAATAACAAACTTTACTAAAGTAAACTAATTTTTATAAATGTTTTGAAGTTTAAACATTAAAATATTCAGGGAGTTGACTTGCCACTCTAATAGAGCAAATTTTCTTGAATATTATTGTTCAGCCAAATATTTGTTCTACCAAATATGCATATACCTTTATCAATATAAATATCAAAATTATAAATATCAATAGCATGGGTTTTATTTTATTGTTATAAATATTTATAACCTTAATTGTAAATCCTCTGAAAGTTCAAAAATGATTACATAATAAGGAAATATATCATATCACACAATCTTCAAAAAACTTTCTCAAGTAATTTTTGAGGTCAGTCTCTTTGCTTGGAAGCCTGAAATGACAGAAATTTAATGAAATCTGTACACAGTCTATAGCAAGGACTTTGTAATATAGAGGAAAATGTGATCATATAGGAGCATTCCTTGTTTTTGAGTGATATCATTGGTCAGTTTTAAGTGAGAGTAGGGTCTATAGCCCCCATCTGAATGGTAATATCATTTGAGTTAGATTTTCTTGTCATCTATTGAGATATGCAACATATCTTTATTTCCAAATGTAAAGATCATTGAATATGACAGAATCCTACATTTTTTGATATATTCTTTTCTCTTAGAATCATACAGTAATTACATATAGTAGTAGTCATTAAAATAGTATCTAATTGTATTCAACTTTTCCCCCCAGAATTTTCAATCACTTCTTTTCACTTAACATGAAGGCCTTTGCCAATCACATTATTGAAAACAATGTTTTTCTTTCCACATTCCTCTCTATCACTTTACCTGCCTTTATTTTTCTCCATAGAATGTTCACTCCCTGAAATACTGCCTATTGATTTATTTATATTTGTTTAATTTGTGTCTTCTGAAATGTAAATTCTGTGACTAGAAGTGGCTTGAATTCTCCTGTCTCTGTAATGCTTTGAAGGGTACCTGGCACATTTCTCCACTAAAAATTAATTGGTGGAGAAATAAATAAAAGAATGAAAGGACCAGTCATACATCTCATGCCTATTTATAAACTAAGGTACTGGTAGAGAAAATCACACTGCCAAAATTGTCTTAGACTAATATGTACCCCAGATCTGGAGATGATTTCATTTCCTTTTTGTCAGGGTGCTAGGATGGGTCCCTAAACACAATTCTGAGGGTAAACAATTGAGGATGGTCTGCTCCAATGATTCTAGTAGTCACATTTGAGGAGGAAAAAAAAGTGGAAGCTAGGATTGTTGTTTTAGGATGACAAAACACAACAATATACGTGTGTTAGAGAAAAAGGTTTTTCCCTCAAAATATTTTAGCACCTCTCAGGAAACTTTACAGGAAAAGTCACGTGACTATTTGAGCTTACTGTGCTCTTTGAAATAGAGAATGTAGTTTAGATGTCTCTTATCCCAAATTTATAGATTACATTTATAGAGATTAAAAAATTAAAACTTTAGTTATTTTTTAAATTTGAATTACAGAACAAAACCATTCTTATTTTGTGTACTGGTTCTTTCATTAGATTTTTCTGAGATAAATGATAGTAAGAAATATAATTTTCTATTAACAACTCTTTTAATGGAGCTTCTAATAACTACTATCATGTATAACACATTCCACCTCACTTGCAAAGATGTTGATAGTTCTATATTCAATAAAATGTTGCTAAGTAACATAACCAATCTAACTGGCTAATAGAAAACATTAATTGTCTCAAAATTCCCTTCTAAAATTACATGGAAACTATATTACCCAAGACCGTATCATGTGGCATTGACTTTTAAAGCAGTTGTTGAGAGTGAGCACTTCAATGTAACACAGAATCTGGCTTGGAGAGTTTTGCCGGATTCTTGCTTTACTGAGCAGCATCCAAATGTGCAAGGCTCTTCAGTTGTAAGTCAAGTCATCTATTAGTCCCAAATTGTTAGAATTAATAACTTTAGGTCACATTGAGTTATTATCCCTTAATTCTCCAATAAGGGTGATGTTATATACCTGACTGTAAACAACTAAGAAAGCAGAATGAAAGACAAGGTTTTGAGTAATTGTGAGACTTTTTTATTGACAATACTTAAAAAGAGACAAGAATGGATAGTGGTCTACAAATTGTCTCTAAAAGCAAATGCATGTTAAAAGGGACATTAGTGGTGGCTTTTACTTTTAAAAAGGCAACTTAGCAAGTCAAGTCGCTGCTTTGATTGCAGGAAACTGGATCCCAGATCATTTAAAGGATGTGCATACAGTCACACAAGAAAAGCCTGGACAAGAAACGTGATCCTGACTCCTGATCTAATACCCTTCCTTTCCTGGTGTGCTTGGTAGGGAATATGAGTAAGAATCCAGGCTAAAAATAAAATCATATTAAAATAGGTATATAGATGAATATCTCTGCCAGGGGAGAACCTTTATTCACTTTGGCTATGTAAAATATTTTAATGTATTAATTTAACAAAGATTTATTGAGTGACCCCATTGTGTTACTAAGTATTATTCTAGGTACTGGGACAAGAGTAGTGAGTAGAAAAGACAACCTCTCTCTCTTTTCTCTCCCATTCTGTCTCTCTCTATCTTTTTCTTTTTATTTGAAAGAGCAAATATGATTCAGTTAAAATAAAACTCACGTAAGCATGATAACTAAATAACTATAGGAAGAATTATAGCAAATTATAAATATCAATACAACTATTATCATTTAACAATTAAATGTTCATTATTTTTTAAAAGATTTTATTTATTTAATTTTAGAGCGAGGGAGAAGGAGGGAGAAAGAGAGGGTAGGAAACATCAATGTGTGGTTATCCCCTACACTCCCCCTACTGGGGACCTGGCCCACAACCCAGGCTTGTGACTTGACTAGGAATCGAACCCGTGACCCTGTGGTTCTCAGGTTGGTGCTCAGTCCACTGAACCACACCAGCCAAGGCGAGATGTTTATTATTTACATGGCCATAGAACAGATTGCAAAAGGGTTTTATTACTTATTAGTAAGTGATGAACCCTTGGATTAGGTAGTAATTTTGCATACATAAATACAGAGAATTAAAAAAAGATTAATTGCATGACCTTTTCATGGTGAAAGGACTGCAGTTACTAAGAGATGTCATTTATTCAGCTTCATTGGGAAATAGCAACTTCCATATATGTGAATTCCTTGGATTAACAGATCCATTCATTCATTCATTACTTTGACGAATATCTGTGAAACATAATCTATTTACAGAACAGAGATAAAGGAGAATCTAAGACAGTTTTGTCCCCTGATATAGTCTTCAATTAACAGGTAAATAAATACACAGCTATGACCAGGCAAAGCACCACAAAGAAAATAAAAGGGGATGAGAGTTTAGGAAGTACTTGGGAGAGGTACCACACTAAATAGTATAATCATATGAAGATTTCTTTTGGAGTCAAGATAAATTTTTACATGAATATTTTGCAAATATATTACGAACAAATAGAAAAGCTTTTGTAAGGTCTGGCCCAACATAAATAATTTTAAAAACTTAGGTTATGTTAGTGTTTATCATTAATAAGAAAGACAATTTAATAATCACCATTTAAGTAAATATATGAATGCAATAACATGCATATGTTGTGAATAAGGTAATTGCATCAAATAGAAATACTTATATGTTTTGCTACTGCAAGAACATACTCCTAAAATTCTAACAATGGTTTTCATTGTTCCAGAATTTTAACACATCCTAACATTTTTCTTATCGTCTAGTCCTTGGCTAACACTCAAGTTTCATTTCACATCCTTCTTGTACGTGCTATGTCTTTTAAATATTTGGAATCAATCTTACAGATTATTAAAATTGGAAGGAATAAAACACACAGCTTGCCATCTTATGGTAGTGATAAAAATAAGCATGTTATTAAATTAATAGGCAAGAAAACTATGGAGAACTGTGATGAAGACGTTATGGAGAGACATGGGTCAGTCTGGGGAAGATGTGGGCAGGGGCAGGGAGACACAGTAGAAGTACAGGGGGCAAGGGAGGACAATGGGCAGGTATTTTTGGATAGCCTAGTAAATAAAGAATGAGGACATGAACTGCCAAGACTCCAGAAGAAGATTGTTCTGAGTGTAGACAACAGGATATAAACAGCTGGAGCTGGAAGTGTTTGTTATTTTATACAAACAGAACTGAGGCCAATGTTCCTTGATGTTTGTAGGTTTGCTGGTTGATGTCAGAAGGGTATTTGAGAGAAGTAGATAGGACCCAGATCCTGAAGCCCTTTCTAGGTCAGAGTGAGGGCTATGGAATGCAGTCAGAGTGTCATGGAAGGGTTTTAAAGCAGGGGGATTTGGTGGGCTTATTCCCATTTTAACTAGATTTTTGAGGACTCCTGTGTAGAAAATGGTGATCAAGAGACAAACATGGAGATCCGAGGAGCCTGCTGGCAGGCTATTGTGAGAGTCCCACTGAGAGATGGCAGTGACTTGGCACAACAGGCAGCTGCACATAGACAATTGATGTCAGCCCCAAAGCTTGCAACTTGTTCACGGAAACCCTTTCATCTTAGCTCTAAACAAATATTGATTGAAAAGTAGAACAACAAAAGGAAAGGTTTTTTTTTTTTCCATCTGTGACAATTGCAGTGACACAAATTCTATTTGCAACTGTGTGTTGAGTCAAAATTCTAAGTTTTAAAGATCTGGTAAGAAATCAATGATGGTAAACAGCCCATTCTGTCAATAATAAACACACAAAAACCTTCACGAATATTCAAGATGTGTTATGTTCATGGAGTTAGTAATACTCAGAATATTAACCCTATGTGCACATTAAAACATGATAGATATTAGGAAGTAGTGACTGATAGGTCCTCATCATCAAAAGATGAATGACTTTAGATTTATATGGGGAAAAATGTAGATGTCCCTTTAGACTGAGATAGTCTTTTGCTCTGTGCCTGGGAGTGTTACCTTGCAGGGAATTACAGCTTAGTTCCTGTCCAGGATTTGCCCCAGGCCAAAATAAGTACCTGGTTTATATTCTTTCTTTTTTCCCTGGGCACCACATCCAATGACTTCTCTATGCAAGAGGTAAAACTTGGCACCTTTTTGCTTCAATTAGAGAATAGCCCTCTATAGGACTATTCCCTCTTGAGGTCTCTTTGGGATTGGCTCAGACTCCGTTCACTACAAAGGTACCGCCTTTCTCCGCTAACCAGTCCTGCTGTCCCCCCTCCCTCACAAGAACTATGGGAAGATCACACCTTAGAAACTAGCTGTATGCAAATATCCAGCTCAGAGTGTGTTCCTGAAGATCTAGACTTAAGGTTAAAAATAAACTTAACCTATATCAAATGAGTGAAGAGAATAAAAAATTTCTTTGAGTCCTGAGGAAAATCTAAGAGATTTATGAGGAAATTTGTCTCTTTTCTTCACATTTATAATTTGAATTAAATTAGCTGTTTGAGCTTTCTTCTCTGTGTGTCTCTCTCTGTAAAATTAAAATTGTTACACTGACCAATATAAATGTGATGAAATGTAATATCTGGAGGCTGTTCATGAAATTAGTTACTCATCTAAATTTTAATCCACATTGAAAAAGTTGTGATTACACTCTATGAAACTGGACAAAGAGCTTGCAAAAACTTTTCTTGTTACAAATAATTCTAGGAAGAAAAAGGCTAAGAAATTTGCCACCAGTGCTTGGTGCATTGTGTGTTCTAGATCTGTAACCAGAAACTGCAGTTTCCACAGTCTTTGTACCTTGGTTGGGTAGTGATTTTTTGTACAGAATTTTAGCATTTTAGTCTGTGGTTGTAGTCTGATTCCAACAGCAATTTGCGAAGAGAGTGCTCAGAAGTTCAGAGAGCTCCCTTCATTTTTTCTTATGTCATCTTAATGTGACCAGTAGTATTGTCTTTGAGCAATTTGAACCTATTTTTCTGTTTACCTTAGGGCCCATGTAATTTGAAAGAGACCAGACTTTCAAGATGTCAGAAACTGTTCCCAGTCACAAGCAAGTCCATTTACATAGTCAGGCGTGCTAGCTTTCGGGGTCATTAGCAAGTTTCTTAGAGAAAGATGGTTCTGGGTGGGAGTAGGTTGGGAGGAGTGATAGAAATGGTTGAGTTGTTCACAATTCGGACTGCATAAAAGAAAACACTACCTTGTTAAAACTTCAGTTTTAATGTTTCAGTCTTTTGAAGTGTTTATGTGAGATAATGTTTCCATCTGCCTGAAAGGAAAGGCTCACTTTTAGATGTAATCTTGCTATGTTCAGACAAAAAAATGTGGCTTCCCTTCCACCTCAAAATGACTAACAGTATCTGTTGTATTACTCAACCTTCCCTTAAAATTCCTTGTAGCTCTGGCTCAGAATTGACAATTTTGTAAAGAACATTTGTGGGGGCATTGTATTATGGGAACAATGTCCCAAGCATCAAAGAGTTCTTTGGGGGCGCAATGCAAATACACTCTCACCTTTACCTAATGGGTGATTAATGATTGGACTTTGCATTTCATTGCTGCTTTGATCGCTACCATGAAAAATAAAAGCATTGACATTACTTTCCAAAGGTCACAGATAAAAATTTATTCTCTTGCTAAGAGAAACTTTAATAAAGATTTTTTAAAAGCTTGCTTAGCCTAGAACATTTATGATAAAGAACTTTACGCTAGCCACGAACAGAAATTTCAATGGAGATTCATATTTAAGATGGACATTTTTTCTTTTCTGTGCCTTGTTCCTTTATGGTGTGGAGGGGAGATGAGGTGTACAGAGTCTCTGAATGCCAGCACTGCAAATCACGTACATGGCTGTGAAAATAGACTCTGGGGAATGATATTGCTGTGGGGAGGGGGTGGAGAGGGAGCTCAGCCCAAACTAATTTAATTTATCTAACCTAAATCAAAATGTCAAGACTCACTCATGAAAGGAATGTATTTATTGTTTCTATTTTTCATTCTAATTTTTCAGGCTGGCTTGGGTGCTTGGCTCCCACTCAAATTAATGATAAATACAAGGATCATAGTCTTGAAACTATTTGTTAAATAATTTAATAAACACTATAATGGGTTTTTAGGTTTTCACATGCCACATGTTATTTTCAAAAACACCTAATATTATTTTGCATATGTATATATAAAATCTATTTCAGAAAATAGATAGTATAATTTAGCAGACAAGAGATTACGTTAGGTGGCAGCTCCTATTGTTTAAAATCTGCCATTACAATCTTACATGGTATTTATTTATTCGGGATGAATAATAATCTTCATTTCTCAAGGGCAATGCACTAGAAAATGTACATAAAATCTTGGCCGCTGAATAACCTAACAGATAATAAAAGAATATGAGCATCATAAAATTTTTAAAAGTGTAAATGAGGAGGTAATATGAGAGGTGGGATTTACAAATCATAAGAGACAGAAAGCTAATTTTAATCTACCTTCTATGGTGTTGCATTAGAGACAAATACACAGAATCATTTAAATTAAAACAATGATATTGGCCACATTTGATTTTTTATTTTTTTTTTAACTCAAGAGGTGAAACTATATAAATAGCTAAATGCTTGTAGGAATATGAAGAACTTCATCTAAATTATTTTGAATTTAAATGTAATTTTTACTAATACTGTTGAGCATTGGGAATAATTAGAATGATTTTAGCAAGGCTGGATACTTGAATAATTAAAGGCATAAGATTAATTTCAGGAGAAGCATCATTATCTGAAATTAAATATTAGAATCCTTATAAAAGGCAAGGATAGGAATGGTAGATAGCAAGAAACACATTTTACAATTATTTAGACTCATCATTATCATAGGGTTGCTTGAAATAATATAAAGTCTGTATTGAATATAGATTTCAAAGTCTCATGAGATATCAACACTTGTTTCTGATAGAATGTAAAATTGTATAATTGTGTCTGTAATTCTTACACTACAGTTCACGAACAGTGTCCTATGTTATTTGTTTTCTTAACCATTTTTGGGTAAGCCACACTCACATATTATAAGTTCCCCAATACACTGAAAAGTAAGTTCCCTCCCACCTTTTCCCCAAGCTGACTACTTTCTCTGAAGCAACTTTTTTCTGGTTTCTGAAATGCCCTGCATTCATTCATCCACTTATTTATTCATTTTTGTTTAAATACTTGACACCTGGCAGGCTTTCAGGTCATACTGTTCTTCTGCTCCTTTCTTTAGCCACTCAACCCTACAGATTGTTGGTCATTCTGTACATAAAACTTGTCACAGTTGCACAGTATCCATAATTTATTTAATCAGTCCCAAGAGGTAGATACTGACATTTATTTCCTGTTTTTTTTTTAGCATTACAAACAATACTAAAATGAATATAAACTTACATACATCTTTGAACCCATCTATGAAATGATTCCTAGAAGTTTAATTTCTGGCCAATAGACATATGGATTAATATTTAACAAATGGCTACAATTACCTTCTGAAGAAGCTTAACCAATTTACATTTTCACAAGCAATATGTGAGAGAGACTATTTAAAAAACTGTGTCAAAATGCAGTGTTTTAGCCCTGGCTGGTGTGGCTCAGTGGATTGAGCATGGGCTGTGAACCAAAGGGTCGCTGATTCGATTCCCAGTCAGGGCATATGCCTGGGTTGCGGGCCAGGTCCCCAGTGAGGGCCATGTGAGAAACAACCACACATTGATGTTTCTCTCTCTCTCTTTCTCCTTTCCTTCCCCTCTCTCTAAAAATAAAGAAATAAAATATTTTTAAAAATACAGTGTTTTACAACTTTTTATCTTGGCCATGATGGCAAATGAAAAATGGAGTATCACTGGAGCTCCATCATGCCTTGATCTGTTCAGTGTGTTTTGAGATCACTATGTTCATTCACATATCAATGCTGCAATATTTTCTCTTCTGGAAGTGGCATGCTCACATCCTATAATGACAGTAAAAATAAAGAACTTCAACATACTTCAGATTTGTGCATTGAAACAATTAGTGAATTATTTTTAAACAGTTATTTCCCGCTAGGTCCACATTTCCACTGTTTCGTGACTTTGGTGGTTGAAGTACCCTGTTGTTGCTTGCTGAAGCAAAGAACAAAATCAGTTTTGAGTTAAGAAAGGTGACTTATGGAAAATGTATTTCCACCACAGCAGTATCTTATTCCAGGGGCTAAAAGATAACAGTGAATAAATAGTTACTAATTAACCTAAAGGTAGGGAAAACTATTCTAGTGACAATTAAAGTATTTCTATAGTTCCAGAAGAGAGCTCTATAAATATGAATTGAATTGCCAAAATTCTTGGTTTCTATAAACACCTGAATTTGGTTATCATCATCACATTTATTGTACATCTTTGTTTAGAATCCACAGAGTGTATTAAGTTTAATTACTTCCCCCTGAGGTTTGCAAAGTAAAGGTGCGGGCAAAGGTGGGCTTCTAAATTAGAACACATTCTCATGAATAAGAATGTCATTTATTTATTACAATTTGGAAAAAGCAGCAGGTCTGAAAGCTGCCTATTTCAAGTTCTGGACAAGAATAATGGTATGGGAGAAAAAATGTTTCTAATTTTGAATGATAAGCCTGAGGAAATTTTCAACAGGATCTTTCACCATTTCTTTGATATACTCTCTGGGATTTTCAATAAACAAACACAAAAACCTATGCAACTCAACTAGATTAAATTAGCAAACTCGAGTAGGTGAAGAATCAAGTAGACAAATAGAGCTGAAGAGATCCTGTGGGAAGATCATCTCCTTTCAAATGAGAACCTCCATCACATCCAATATCATCATGTTGAAAACTAATGTGATAATAGGAATAAAGGGACTGATTGGGAGGATGAGGTGCAATAAAGAGAATGTAGGGAAAAGAGGAATATAGCAGTAAGATATTATATTCTATGAAGATCTAAGAGCTTAGATTTTAATTCGGCTCTCCTATTTAGTAGCTGTGCAGGTGTGGACAAGTCTCTTGGTCTCTTTCATCTCCTGTATCCTTTAACTTTTAATAAAGTGTTATTTACCTAATGGATATGGCAAAGACATATTGATCACAAAAATCCATGTGCTCCTGCTTCCACCCTTTGCAACTGGGTAAGACCATATAACTGGCTGTGGATAATGGGTTGTGAGTATGTGTATGTCACATTCATGAGTAAAAACATTACAGATCAATGGGCAACCTCCTTCAGTCTTTCCTCTACTGTGATGATAAAGGAGGGAGCACATCTAAAGGTGTAGTTAAAGACAGTGACACCCTGGGGCCCTGTGTGACTGTGTGGAGTAGAGCTTTCTGACACCTTCCCCTACAAAGCTATGTACTGTGTATAAGACCTTTATTTATTTTTAAATTAATTCTGACAGTTGGAGAGTAGTACAAAGAAGTTTTTATAAAAATTAAATGAAATAGTGATTGTAAGGGCTTCATCTTGATAAATGGATTATTATAAAAGCACAATGTTTGGCAAATACTTTTTTGTACAGGGCCAGAGAGTAAATAGTTTGGTCTTTGCATGTCATATGGTTTTGTAACAACTACTCACCTCTGTCAGTGTAATGTGTGAAGTACCAATGTGTTACATAAAAACAGCTACAGAATGTATGTGAAGAATGAGTGTTGCTGTGTTCCAATAAAACTGAATTTACAAAAAGAGTACATGGGTTGGGTTTGACCCAAGGGTATTAATTTGTATTCCCTCTATAAATTCAATATAATTTTGATTATAAAATTTATGTATACCAAGCATTCTCCTTGTGTCCAACAATCTGTTAGTTACTTTATATATGTAAGTACATTTAAACTTGGGTTGCATTGTGCAGATAAGGATCTTTAGATCCAGAGAGGTTAAGTGAAGAATTTAAGTTAATGCTGTTAGTAATTCTCAAACTCTGTATGATTAGAATCCATTCCTATTTAACCCCAAGTAGTAAGTTCCTTCAATGTTCTTGTAACTGTTCAATAAGCAAGACCCAGAGGTGCAACCCTAAAGACATTTTCTCCTCGTAATTACCTCTACAAACCATATCTGTGGGGCCATTTTCTTTTCTTTCCTTGAAATAAAATTTGGGCAGATAGCCCAGATAGCTTATCTATTTGCTCTGAGATAGTAATAGTTTTTTAAAAAGTAATCCTCTGCTAACTCTTGTCTCTCAAATATCAACTCAGTAATGAATATATCCTGTCCAGTATAATAATAAAAACTGAATTTCACTTTGCCACCTCTTCCTCACTATCCACAATGCCTCTTTTGTTAACTCCTTATTGATATCTCTGACTTGTCTAGGTTTGGAGGTAGGAGTTTGGGAGAGAGAAGTAGAAGCCTGATCAGTCTTACTAGCTGGCAGTAATCTGGCTATGAAAGATGTTTAAAGGTGACTCTTTGTCTCTGATACTATCCGCCACTGCTGGGGATTTGGTGAGTGCCCCCCTCTGCAGTTTCCATTTCTTTACCAAATGCAACTCCTTCTGCTGACCCCTTATCTCTCTCAAGTTCTGCCAAGGTACACTGCTCCCTCCAGGTGATCTTCTTGGGCAGGATCTAGAATGAGTCCAAGTGTCCTCCCTCTGTCTGTCTCTATTTCTTGCACTCTCTTTTTCTCTTGTGAACATTGCACTTGTCCACATCAGGTTTACTCAAGCTTTAGGGGTCTCTTTAAAGCAATTTTCATTTTACTTGAGCAGCAGTGGACGTGTCCCTCCCTCTTCACCCTTATCCCTGTTTTGGGTTCCTTAGAGCAAACCTTTATCTCTCCCCAGCCTCCAACTTCTTCCTGCTTCATCTTGCCAATGACTTTCTAAAATTTGCAAAAGCAGTCTACTACCACCTCCTCAGCTATTCTTGCCTAGTTTGTCAAATACCTCTGGATGAAATGAGGGAGAAACAAGAGTCCATTGTCCTAGCATAGCTGTGGAAACTTTTTAATGGTCTTCAGTAAAAGCCTAAAATGTTCTATATTTTTAAGGCACTTGCAGTATGGTTGTGAATACAAAATTAATACTCCAGAAATATTTATGACTTATGGACCAGAAGATACTTACACATTAGTAAGTTCATTCCTTAACTGAATCAACAAATATTTACTCTGTGCTTAATAGTTGCAAATATTTTTTTAACAAATGTTTGCTGAGCTAAAGCTTAGGTAAGACTGAAACCAAATGCAGATATCCTTACTGTCAGTACTTTACTATCTATGGTTTTGGAGAATTTACCTTCCTTTTAAAAGCTCATTTTCATATTTTTCTTAATCTTGGGGTCCTCCTATTATTTTAAGAAAACGTGCTTGTCTTGTGGGGAAATACTAATCTTTACAGAATTGCTACTTAAATGTTGAAGAAAGGCTCAGTTTTCCTTCCATTTTTTCTTATACTTCCCATCATTAGCTTATCCAATAGTTCCTTTTATGACCTGTGTAACCAAGGGTACATGGTGTTATTCTCCAACTGCACTCACAGACAGGTGTTGCATCTCTTTTGAAAACTGTCCTTACTACTGTAGGTGAAAGGACCATCCTGCATTTCTGGGAGTTTACACATTGCTTGGGACATCTTTTAGTGCTGACTTTGCATCTTTGTACATAATCTGTCCAGGTCTAGTTGCTCATCCCTGGCTTCCCTGAGTGTCATCAACATTACATCATCTTGACCCAACACACCAACATTGTGATTTTCAGGTAACACATATATTTTTAAATGAAAAACAGAGCTCACAAAAATAAGGAAAAAACATGAGCAGGGGATTGAAAGTAGAATGCAATAAAGTGAATCTAAGCTAGTGGCTTCCTGAGAGGAAAGTTTGCCATGTCACAGTAGAAAAGGGAAAATGTAGAAATAAAGATCAGTATCACTGAACAGCAACTACGTTCATTCACACAGTTTTAGCAGTTGGCCAATAGCAAGTACATCTGAGAAGGTGAAGCAAAAAATGCCCTCATCTTCTGGTAGATTTGTAAATACACCTCAGAGAGCAATTTGGTAATATCTAGTAAAGGCAAAAATGGCGGGACCCTGTGATCCAGCAATTTCTCTCAGATATATCTAAAGATATGCTCAAATATATGCACAAAGTTATCCATTGAACAATATCTTAGCAGATTTGTTCATAACCAAAAACAGCAAACAAACAACAGCAAAACTTGAACCAGCTTAATGTAACAAGGTGGAGTGAATTTTAAAATGTGGTACAATGCACTGAATGAAAATGAATGAATCAGATTTTATCATATAAATATATAAGAATCTTACCAATATAATTTTGAATGTAAAAAGTAAATTGTAGGAGAGTATTTAATAAAGTTAAAAATGAAATGGTACAGTATTTTGTATAGAGAGGCAATGCATGCAGAAAATATATACAGAAACACGTGATGTAATGAAACTCCAGAAAGCCACACAGAGAACTAAAACAGCATTGCCCGAGGGAGAGTGAGTGAGTAGGAGACATGACGAATGAAGGCAGGGGCCAAGGATAAACTTTCACTACATATGATTTATATTTTTAATTATGAACTCTGTGAATATATTAGTAATCAAAAAGGAATGGAAATTGTTAGTCACTAATTTCAAGGAAAGAATGTGGTTGGAAAGAGATGCAAAGAGAGTGACAAATTATATTGATGGTATTTTATTTTTTAAGTTGAATGGTGAATACATATTGTTTTATTATTCTTTATATCTTTTGCATGTCTGAAATATATTGTTTTACAATGAAGCTTTAGCTTTCAAAACCATTGCTTCTGCTAATGATTTGAGATTAGTATTTCAAAGTTTACTTTACCCTGTTTACGTTTTCTCACTCTTCTTAACATTTTTAACATTTCTTAACCTTTAAGAAATATAAATCTCTTTCCCAGAATTACATTATTTAAGATATTACCTTTTAGTAATGGTATTTGTAATCTCTGTACTAATATGACAAAGATAAATAAAGCCTTGATTTTATAATACTTTTGAACAACACTAATATATTTTAGCTAAAAACAAAACAAAAAAAAAACCCCTGAAGTCACAGTAAACAAACCTAGGTTCAGCTGCCTGCTGAAATGATAACCAAACTCATGAAACAGGTGTGGCGAGAAAAAAAGGGGTTTGTGCAAGTGCTGGCCACCGGAGAAGATGAGGGGCTCTTCTCCCAAAGTCCGTCCTGACATCTCAGTGCAGGCAGAGGTTTTCACAGGGAGGGAAATCAGAAACAGGACAAAGAGATCAGGGGGAGGAGCTGAAGACAAGCAGGCAGTGTCCTGGAGGGTCCTGATATGGATTTTCACATTCAGTGTCCTTGAGTTGACCATCTGGGTTTTGTTAGTTGAATTCCTGAGCCTGGACATTGAGGTCATGCTGCTCCTTGGGTTCACAAAGGAACTATACTTACTGAACTGTGAAATATACTAAAAACACATAACATGCAAGCTCTAGTCTTGAGAGAAAAATTAGGTTATGCTAATAAGCTAGGTTTAACATTTACTAAGATTAATATGGGTAGCTTTATGTATGGTGTATTCATTCTCCTCTACAAAACTAAACTTTCATTTTGATTTCCCCTTTTAGGGTTTGATTTTGGCAGGTTAATTTTCTTCTACGAATGTGTTTATCTTCAGAATGGTTAGAGGCCTGTGCAAAAAGATTCTTGTGAGAATGACATCAAATTAAAATACTAATATTAAATTAAAGAAGACATGAGTATAAAGCAACTAACAGTATATGTAACAAATTGAAGACTCAAAAATTAAGTGTTCTATTTTATCGGTATTAGTAGGTATAAATATGTCTACATGTTTGACCACTCTGGAGATTCTTAAAAGGTTTTATCTCTCTTGGTACAATAATATAATGCTATTAATGCCCAACTAAGAAGAGATTTGGGTAAGTATATACATATTGTATACATATATACACATACATATGTATATATACATATATACACATATATACATACACATACATATACACTATTTAAAGAACTAAGGCATATATAAATATTTTAATAAAACTTAGATGTGAACTAATTTTTAAAACTTGTCAATATCTTCTAAAACTAATTTAGAAAAGCAAATAAAAAAAATTTAAAACAATTTAAAAGCCTGTTTGGTTTCACAAAACTGTATTATACTGCTTTCATTTGAAGCAGTATAATAATTTGAAGCTGACCCCCTACCATAGTGAATTTTCATGACTCATATAAAATATGCATGAATATATATATGTTAAGTATACAAAACATAATATAAACACATATACAAACATGTTTGTGTGTATATATATATACATATGCACAAATAATTAAAGTCTGAATCTAAAAACAAAATATAAATTAGAGATTCTTTGCTCTCTGAGAAAGTTCAAAATATTATTTCTTTAAACCATAATTTCCTTTACAGTTATTTCATATACAACTTCTTAGGACAGGTCTTAAACACTTAATAATGTTTCCCAAGTGCTCTAATTAATGAGATGAGCTTTATTTATAGTGAAAAAAAAGAGCAAGGAAAAAGGAATTTAGGCTTATACGTTATGCTTTTATTTAAAAATATTTGACAGTAAAAATGAAAAAAATTATTTTCTCTTAATTTTTTTCATTTTGAGTGAACAAATACTGATGATGTATTTTACTCAATGTCCGCATATTAAAATAATTTAAACCTAATATTTCAGGATGAAATAAAGTTTTTGAGTGATGTGTCTCCTATAATGCACTACAGATTAAGAAAAAACTTTATTTAGCACTTGTTGAGAGTCAATTTTAACACCCTTGCTCATGATGCAATTCTCCTGACCTAGCAAATGGGTAGTGGTGCTATTTTTGTTCATAGCATATAGTCAGCTTATTTTGAAATCTAGTCATATATTGGATTGCTGACCCCCTACCATAGTGAATTCCACAAGCAGGAACTCCATGCTATGAAAACTGGTATTCAACTAGAGGGGTTCATGAAGAAAGTAAAAGTCTCTCAAATTAATTTCTCAAAATGCCCTAAGCTCCAGCCATCTCCCTTCCAATGTTCTTTGCAGCTGCTTAACACTTCTTGACTAGCTGAGCCTGAGTGAGTTGGCTGCCTCCCCCTATGGCTATATTTCCTTTTCAAAGGGAAGTTGCCATAATTGTATAATTTTGTGCAGGGAGTTGGAGACTTTGTGATTGATCAAGCTGTGCTGAAAGATAACAAGCACAAAAACTATAAGTTCAAGCTGAGGAAAACTTTGTCAAACTCTCAGATGAAAGTTGGAAGAAAAAGTACTTTCCACAGTAAAAACATTTTGTATTTTTAAGCATCATCTAACTGTAAGGAGCTCACAACATTTAAAAGGTTTTATTTGGTCAAACATTTGTCTCCAAAGGAGCATATAGAAAACAGAAGAACTCTAGGTAGATATAATTAGTACAAAGCAGAGAAACAGAGAAATGGACTAAAACTCCTGGCTCGTTTACTGTTGTCTTAGATCATGTAATTGGTTGGTACCTCCTAGAGCCCCCTTTGCCCTAGGTTGATACCTTATCATTCACTCTGACATTCTCATTACTGCCTGCTATTCTTTGTGTCAGGGAATCCCTTCCACCTAGAATTCCCTTTCTAGGTTTGAGCAAAGTTTTGGGCCAAAATCTCCTATGATATTCTTGCAATAGTAAACATTGACTGGCAAATGGTAGTATTAAATAAATTTAAAAACAATAAAATAACTGTATTCAAAGAATGTTGATCAATAATAGAACTTATATTTACTGAGCCATCTACTGTGGGTCAAGAACTATGTTGGAGCATTTGCTTACATTATCACATTAACACTTTTGACATGCATGTTAGTTGTCCATCAATTTATCTTTTCTCTTACGAAAATAACTCCAGTTTTGTTCAGGGTTCCTCTGTTTCTGGTTGAACTGGGCTTCATTGCATCTAGTCACGGTCATGTGTACAGTTCTGGTCATGTGTACAGTTCTGGTCAATGGGACAGAGATGAAATATTCTGGGTGAAGGCTCCCTTTCAGCAATCCCTAGAAAGATAAAGTTTGCCTTTTTTTTAGCTGTTTCTGTATCCCTTCTTCTCAGCTGGGACAACAGGAGGAGCAGCCATCTTTGATGAAACCATATGGTAAGGAGGGCAGAGTGAAATGATAAACTACACTTGAATTTTAGATGACTTTTTGGGGCTATTCCACCAGCCCTGACTTCTCTGTCACTCTCATTATTTTTGCTATATAAATATATAATTATATTTAAGTATTTTATTTTTGTTAAGCTTTCTGCTATTCCCAGTGCAATGCAATTATATATGCTTCATAGCAACTTTCTTAGCTATGTGATAATATCCCACAGCTAGGAAATAGGAAGAGGAGCTATGATTTAAACACCTCTGTGCAACTCCACATCTTATTCTCTTTTCACTCACTTCTTGCGGTTCTACATAACTTAATACATTTTTTTTTGCCAGTAACTTAAATGGAGAGATAGAAGAGTCAGCCATCAGATTTGCAGTTTCCCATGGCTTGAACAATAGCTAATATGCCATACTCTGAGACTGCAAATGTCTTGACATATTGGATTTCCCATGTCAAGCTTTTCACCATTGGGTGAATTTATACTCAAATAATTCATTGTTTGATAAGTTTATTAGAATCCAAGAGGAGATATTGAGAAGGCAGTTGAATATAGTAGTCTGAAATTCAGAGGAGAGACCTGTGCTGAAAATATACATTTATTCATCAATGACATATTGGTAATATTTTAAACTTCATGACTGGGTAAGATCACAAAGGAAAACAGAGTAAATAGAAAAGGAAATAGGGCTAGTGACTGAAGCCTACTTTTCCATAGTGATGTTGTTGGTAAGTGTAAAATACACAGAGAAGGAACATCAGTGAATGTGGTGTCCAGGAAAACAAGCAATAAAATTATATGATCCATGGTGTCAAATGCTTTGAATTTATGAAGTCAAATAAAAATTGAATTGACCATTGAATTTGACCATGTGGAGAATTTTGGTAGGATGAACATCCATCCTAATGTACCTGTAGCACTCCCAGTTTCTACCTGTTGTCTTAGTTTAATTAATAATAATGTTCATTTTATTTGTAAGTTTCATGGTTTTGAAAATAAACTATATGGTCATCCTAGTCATTGGTGATCTTGATGAGGATGGTTTTAAAGGAATTCTGTGAGCAAAAGTATGATTGGAGTACATGTATGTAAAAATACTGGAGGAAAAACTATGGGATTCAAAAAGCAGTTTTGCTGCACAGAGATACAGAGATATGGGATGGAAACTGGAGCATAAAAATGCTATTGTGTGCTGAAGGGATGTAGTAGAGTGAATAATTACTGATGTAAGAGAGAGAAAAGTATCTTCAAATAATTGAGAAGTACTGGGACCTGTACTTAGTGAAAAATTGGTTCAGAATAAATTTTGGAAACAGTTCTCCAAGGATCTCTTGCATTTCTGCCTTGTGTTCTGGACTCCTATTTCGAGGCTATTTGAATAGTCAACAGCCCTGAAAGAAAGAGATAGCTACTTTTCTTTGTAGTAAAAGGTATGTTTACTTCCAGTTCTGGAGGAAAAAGATAGTGTCTTCCCCTGGGATAAAGGGCAGTCATATTTTACTGTCCTTTATAACAGTGTGTTCCCTAAGCTTAGTGTTTCTCACCTGTAGTGTGACCCACTGCATGTTCAGGTGTCTACAACTTTCTTCATTCTTGCTTGTGGGTATTGGGGTTTAGAGAACTAGAGCAAAGTTTCTGATGCTCTTGCTATTGCTATTGCTGTAGCAACGAACTGTTTTACCTCCCCTGTCCAAGACTCATGTGCCTTCTACCACTTTCCATGAAACATGTGAACCAACTTGTTTGCTTGGAAGGAGGACAAAATATCAGACTCTGCACAGCTCTTGACAATAAGTTCTTATATAATTAGAATAATAAACATTGCAAATACAGTCCCACATTGTTATGTTTTTAACTGTATATAAGATTTAGGTTTTTATGTATCAAATCTATCAATTAAGTTGTTTATAACTTGTGTGTTTGTGGTTCTCTTAGAAAAATTTTATTTACCCACTTGTAGATGAATGAAAGACTGTCCTTTATTTTCTTTTAGGATTTGTCTTTCTTTTCTTTTATGGTTTATCCTTAAGGTTAGATATTGACTCAACATGAAATATGCTATCTTTTTTATGCGATAAGGTTTCCCCCCCAAGTGATAGCTAATCATCTCAATGCCATTGAAGTCCATTTTAACCTGATTATTTGAAGTGTCTTGTATAATACATTAAACTCTTAGTATGGAAATGTTTATGTTGTAGAGTCTGTATCTATATACATATATATTTATATATGTATATGTGGATATATTTACTTAGTTCTTTCCTTCAACATATATTTAGTTCATGCCTACTGTGTGCTATACACAGTAGTATGCGTTATTCCACAGTGGTTAACAAAATAAACCTAATTTATATTCCCATGGGAATTGGCGCCAGCTTGGAAAAATAAACACTACAAAAGTGATCAAATAAATATAGAATTTAAAAGTATGGTAAGTGTTCTGAATGAAATACGAAGATGCTTTGACAGAATATTGAGCAGGAGGGAGACGTACAAATGTAGCTCTCCTCTAAGGAGGAAATCATTTACACTGCACCCTGATTATAAAAATTAAGGATTACAAAGGTGAGTAGAAGAGTGTTCTAAGCTGATGGAACAGCATGCCATAGATAAAAGTTGTTTCAGAAAAAGATCAAGGAATGATTTTTGCTCACCAACAGACCAAGTCTTCCACATGGGGCTTGACATTTGATTCACTAAATTCAAGTCAACCAGTTACACTGCACTGCTGCAGTGTTGATATATTTTCCAATGTAAATAGTTAAGGTCAGATTTTATAGTTAAGGTCAAATTGTTATACCTATCACAGTTGTCATTATGATTAACACTCCAACATTTACTCTAGTCATCTAATACAGCAATTTTCAACGAGTATGTTACATAAAAATTTAAACCATGTGAAACATGCCTATTTAGTCAGGGGCACTGACCTCTTTTCCCTTAGATTGTCAAATACAAAAAGTGAAAACAGCTAACTCAACAATAGCCATCCAGTGTGAATGCCCTGGTTGAACAATAAATATATAGGTCACATAATGGAGTTGCGTCATATTGGTCATATTGCGTAATAAATTTGTGCCTGATTGGTTAATTTTTTTGTACCAGAAATCCTTATATACAAGTATAGGCACCTGATTTTTTAAAAAAGTCACTTTGGAGCAAAAAGGTTAGGTAATTACTACTATTAGTTTTTGTAAATCAATCAAGTTATACCTATTTTTGTTAGATGGCAAAAAGTATATTATTTGGTGTGCCACAAAATTTCAGTCATTTGTTTATGTGTGTTAAGAGATAAAAAAGGTTGAAAATCGCTAACTAAACTCTCGTTGCTGGGAATAGGTTTTAAGGATGGATTTGAATCTGGAAATTAAGATGTGAAGGGAAGTCTACTGGGTGGCTTTCATAAAAATGTTTTCCAACTTCTGAGAGTCATGGCAATAGAATGATTGGAAACTGAATGTAACTTTTGACCTCACGCAGGTGCCTGCTGTCAGCCTGTGATTAAGTTCGTGTGTTGGGGAGCACAACAATGACATCTGCAGGATGGCAGGGCCCGATCTAGTTGTGCCTGGAAACTGTCAAACTTCTGGGTTTATTTTTAAGTGCATAATTCATTTCCTTTTAGTGAATTTACTTGTTATTGACTTTTTTTGTTTTCACACTTCAAAGCATTCTAATACTTACAACATTTTTAACTCAAGTGTGAGGCCTGAAAAGGAGAGAGGATTCTCAAAGAAGGGTAACTTATACCCTCTACATTCCCCATCACTCTTGCCCCAAACAAACATGGCTACATACAACATTTAAAAAAAATTATTGGATAACAGTTATGAAATTATAATATATTTTTCTACTATGTTTAGTTATTCTTTATTATGACAGAATGGAATTTTATTTCTTATTTCTGTTTCTTTAAAGCTAAGCATGGCCAAGTGGTGTTGGGCATTACCTGAGAGTCACACTCCTTCACAGTCTACTCCATGCTTGAGCAAGCCCTGGGAATAAGGTAGAGTTTGCTTTTGCCACGGAGCTGGGACTTACAGTGGAGGGTGGGATTAAGTTGAGCTACACAGTAGTGAATCTTTCCCTTCCTTGCTCCTGCCCTGTCTCCTTTCATTTATCTTGTCATGTTTGCTGCTGAGGAGGAGTCCGTGTCACTTCCACCACCATCACTAAGTGCTTGGCCACTCATATACTCTAACATATTCTTCCCTTATACCTTAGTTACTGCTTATGAGCTGTAATTTTTGTTAGACCTGATATTGAGCCTTTTAAAAAAAATGTTACTCTTTACCAGAAGAATACATGTCTCCTTTTTCATGTGTTCTCTCTTTCTGAGTTGTATTTCTGTCCTCATAGTGATAGGGATATAGCAAGAATACCTATTGTTAAAATGTATACCATAAAATATTTACATATTTAGAACATGTACTATTGAGATAATTTCAATTATTTACTGTTCTTTGATGGAAATAATTACTTGAATATTTATGACAAATTATTGACTTATAACATTACATTTTTATGAATGTTAGTTTTAATTCAATTACATAAAACCAAAATTCACCATCAATAGAAATTCTTTTTTTTAAAGATTTTATTTATTTATTTATTTTTAGAGAGGGAAGGGAGGGAGAAAGAGAGAGAGAGAGAGACATCAATGTGCAGTTGCTGGGGGCCATGGCCTGCAACCCAGGCACTTGCCCTGACTGGGAATCGAACCTGCAATGCTTTGGTTCGCAGCCTGCGCTCAATCCACTGAGCTACGCCAGCCAGGGTGAAATTCTTATACACAGAAACAACAAAAACAATCCTGCAGTTTATTGTGTTGCTTTCTCAGACATTTTCAGAAATCAAATGCCACAAATAGCAACATTTTGATACATCACACTCTTTATATTATGAAATTCCAACTTGAAGGTATAAAAGTGGTTAAATGAGCATCCAACTTATCATTAGATGAACGACATTGGGGTGTTTGTTACCCTAGGAATTTAATTAGCACATCTGAATGCCAAGAAAATGGAAATAATTGGTGGCTAGGAGAAGGTACCTTACATATGGTGATTACTAATAGCTATTAAGAACATATAACATGTGAAATAGAGACAGACTTATAGACAGAGAGCAGGCTGACAGCTCTTGTGGGGGGTGAAGGAATCAAGCAAAAAAGAAAAAACTCATGGACATGGACAACTGTGTGGTGATTGTCGTGGGGGAGGGTTGGGTGGGGGTGTAAGAGGGTATAAGGGTGATGAGTGGTAATGCAAAAACCCTATAATAAAAAATATTAAAAATAAATAAATACAAATGAAAATATAGGATAAAAGTAGTAAACAATGGAATGTTATTATTTTTTATTAAATCATTCTGTTTGGTGGCTTCAAATTTTAAATCTAAAAATTTTAGAGATTTAGTAGAACTGTACTATATTACAAATGGAGAAGGAAAGGCCCAGAGAGAAAAAATATTTTCTTCTGGTAAAAAATGAGGAATAAAAAATAATATTTATTTTTTCTTAATTGCAAATGTGCTGATATAAACACAGCATAAAATCAAAGTGTTTTTGAAAAGTGCAGAAAAATAATTTAGAAGTTAAAAACGTCAACAGCCATATTGTAATTTTTAAAATCCCCTTTGAAATGTGATTGGTATAATACTATGTAAATAATAAGACTATTGTAGACCTTCTAAATGAAGTAGCCTGAAGTGATAAAAGTTGGGTTGGCTATTTTTGAAATTATGTAATATTTAACTTGTATATCTCCTCTTAAAGAGGATTTCAATATGGAAAAAAATTGAGAATAACCTTAAAAATAGCCTGCTAACATATCAAAATCTTATATGAAAGTCAGCGTAACAATTGACCTTAAATTGCACCCAAATACATTAATTTAGTTCATAAATCAGTTTAATCCATTTCACCATTTTCCAGGAAGAAAAATTAAAATCCTCCCCTGGCTGTTTTGGAACTTTTCCATTACTGTATAAAAAAGCTATTAAGTCAAAGAGATTATTTTCCAGAAACAAGTTATAGATGATCATTTTAAAATCACTGGTGTATATGGATTGTGCTTTCACATCTTACTTCTGAAAATGTAGATGCAAAATGAGGTGGTTGTGAAATGGCCTGAAGGAAAAAGTTTTGTGTGCTGTGTGAGCAACTTTCTTAGAGGCAAAAAGATGTTGAAGAACAGAAAAATAAGAAATGTAATGTTTTAAACATGCGGCATATAAATTATTAATTTGAGTTGAATATGGTGTTCCTAGGATAAAAATGCAAAAGCAGCTTAGATATCCTCTCAAGGAGACATCATTGAACAGAGGGTCTGGCTCTTACATGTCCTATTTCAAGTTCAGATAAGGCTCACTCATAGAGTTTATAATACATCGTTTAATTGTCTACATTTTCAGTTTTATATGTTTACTTGTCCTTGGTGATTTCTTAACTGTGAATATCCCATCTTTTAATCATTTTAATGGCTTGTTAGTCTCATCCTTTTCATCATTAGCACTTTTTTGTATTTATATATTCACATAAACATTAAAATCATTCTGTCTAGTATTTAAAAAAAAACCTGGGGGTTCTATTTCTAGGAAAATAGTGGGCTAGATTAACTGAAGGAATCATTCTGCTAGAAATATCAAAATAGTTAGATATAAGGTATTTAAAAATGATTTTAACCACATAAGATCCAGTAAAACAATAAATCAATTAAGGGAATTAACTAGGAACCCATGGAAGTAAGTAAAACCCTGAAGCCACTTTTGCCCTAAAAATATTTACCAGTCAATGGATAAGCAAAACTTCTATTTCGATGTCCTTGAGTAGCATAGAAAACAGGAGTTGAAGCTTTGAGTCTTCTAAAACAGGGACTCCAAAAGGACACACTCTATATTAAACTGGAATTCCTATAATATAACCTTCACACTAAAGCATCCAGACCTACGACCACCTGGAATTATCCTGGGCAATTGTTCAGAATTGTCAAAGTAAGAAAATATGTCTTCTAAGTAATTAAAATGAAAGCTGTGTATTTGTAATTCTGACCAAATCCATATATATATATATATATATATATATATATATATATATATATATATGTATATATATATGTGTATATATATATATATACACACAATATGTATACATATACATATATGTGTATATGTGTATGTATATGTTTGTGTGTGTGTGTGTATGTACACACACACACCACAGAGATGAAATTGCAAATTAGTGGAGAAATTGTGCATTGTTCTTTGCTGCTGTGGACCAAAAGAGACCTGTGGATAGAGAAAATGGAGAATCACTCCTATCCATTTATGTGGGAGGTTAGAGAAACAAGCTAGGTGTGTGGGTTAGACAGTGCTCCCCAGAAATACATTGAAGTCCTAGCCTCAGGGATCTGTGAATGTGACCTGTTTGGAAATGGGGTCTCTGCAGGTATAATCGAATTAAGATTAGGTTGAATTGGATGAGTTCTATTCGACAACACTGATATCCTTAGAAGAAGAGAAAAGGCACAGACACACAGTGGAGAAGGACATGTGAACACAGAGGCAGAGACTGGAATGAAGCAGCTACAAGCCAAGGAATGCCAAGGAAGCTAGAAGAAGCAAGATGAGATTCCTTCCCTAGAGCCTCTGGAAACAGCATGTCCCTGCCAACAACTAGATTTTAGACTCAGCCTCCAGAATTGTGAGGTAATAAGTTTCTGTTGAGTTTAAACCATCTAGTTTGTGATACTTGGTTGGGGAAACTCCAGAAGACTAATAATACATGGGGCCTACCACTCCTTCCAGAATTTCCCTTTCCCTGGTCACGGGGTTTGTTTACCTTTGATGAAGGATGCTAGCTTCTCCTGGAGAACAAACATTCCCATCATCAAAGTCTTTAAAGACAGAGACTTAGAAGTGGTCAGAGACAAATGAGGTTTTCCATATGACCTTGTGCATTTCAGGTCAGTCTCACAGTTTCTGTTTGTCCTTCCTTTCCCCACTTTGTATCCATTTTCTTTTCCTAACTGCACACCTTGCAGATTTCCGGCTTCAGCACCAGGGTCTGAAAACTCCTGTTTCCTGGTGTTTGTGCTTCTCTGTTTGAATCTCAACTGGTAATACCCACATAAAAATGATACTGTTTCTGTAGACTTATTCGGGTTAACTGTACAAAAAGTTATCCTATTTTATTTCCCAACAATAGTCCTGTATTTTACTTTTAACACTATATTTTGATCTCAGTTTAAAAAAATATTTGGTGAACACAGATTATAATATCACTGTTATGTTTAGATACATATATTACATGCTTTGAAAAACAAATAATTGGCTACACTTGTGTAAAACAAAGGACTGAAATTTTGTACCAATGTGACAATTAGAGCATTAGTAAATGCAATGGATGTGAATCAGAACTAATTCCACTACTGGAAAATAGAGAAATTGCTTATTTTTATATAAAGCATTAATCATTTCAGTCAGCACCAGCTTTTACACAGAGAATGATTTTATGTGATACCAAAGCATTCACTAAATCATTTTTTAACAGAATAGATTATTTCTATAAAAGAAATAAATATTTATGTAAACCTGATTTGATTGTTAAAAATAAACTGACAATTCAGGTTAAAAAATTGGTTTAGTATGAGAGCCCTTATAAATATTTTCAAGTATTTTAATCCTATGAGCATCCCCCGTACCTAAGACATCAAAACTCTAAGCTAGGATTTTGCAAACACAGTGCAACTACACATCCCCACCAACAAACATACAAAACACTATTATATACACATCACGTGACAATCCAGTGACAACTTTCTTGTTCCTTCTTTTCAGAAATGGAGACTGAACTCAGAAGAGATAGGAAACTCTATTATTCACTATATTCCCTATGCTGTACTTTATATCCCCATGACTATTTTGTAACTACCAATCTCTACTTCTTAATCCCTTCACCTTTTCCACCCAGTCCGCCAAACCTCCACCCCTCTGGCAACCATCAGAATGTTCCCTGTATCTAGGAGTCTGTTTCTGTTTAGTTTGTTTGTTTATATTGTTCTTTAGATGCCACATATAAGTGAAATCATATGTTATTTGTGGACTTATTTCACTGGACATAATACCCTGTAGGTCCATCCATGCTGCTGCAGATGGTAAGAGTCTCTTCCTTTTTGTAGTTGAATAATATTCCATTGTATATAGGTACCACAGATTTTTTATCCACTCCTCTATTGATGGACATTGGGTTGCTGTAATAACTGTGTGTAGTGTCAGGTGGGTACTGGAAATATCAAGGGGAGCATTTGTGAAGTATGTGATTGTCCAACCACTCTGCTGTACTCCTGAAACCAATGCAAAATGATATTTAGTATAAAATGTAATTAAAAATTAAATATATAAAGAGAAGAAGAGATAAAAAAGTTCTGATTAGAAACATTAGAAAAAGAGAGGATATAAAATAAAAAGGGAGGGGATAACCAGCCTTTGAGGATACAATTATAAGCAGCAACTTCTGCTTTAAAAAACATGACTCTGTATTTTCCTTTTCACAGAGCAGTAAAAGTTAAATTGATTTATGCATTTCATAGGCTATACAGACATAATGTATACACAATGTAAAAGACTCTATGTGTGTGATAATACTTAGTAGATATTTGAATCTGATATTCTCCTGAGCAGTAAATGTAACCAACAGAGATGTTAGCTAATCTCTTTTAATTTTATTACATGATATTCATTGCATCAGAAATTTGAGTGTATTAACTTATTAAACTACCCCAGTAATATTAATAGAAATATACTGTTTTTTTTGCAATTTATACTTGAGTTCTGGATCTTCATATGTATAGGTAAATTTACCAAATACAGTAGTCCACCTTGTCTGCTGGTTTGCTTTAAATAGTTTCAGTTCCCTGTGGTTAACCAAGGTCTGAAAATATTACATGGAGAACTTCAGAAGCAAATGTTTCTTAAGTTTTATATTGTGTGACATTCTGAGTAGCATGATGAAATTTTGAGCTGTTCTGCTCTATCTTGCCTGGGAGGTGAATCATCCCTTTGTCCAGGGCATCCACTCAATAATCATTTAGTAGCCCTCTTTGTTGTCATATCCATTATGACAAGGGAAAGGGGGGGCAACATTCATATAACATTTATTATATTATATTGTTATAATTGTTCTTTTTTATTATTACTTATTGTGTTAATCCCTTTCCATGTCTAAATTAAACTTTGTTATAGGTATGTATGTATAGGTACTGTCTGTGGTTTCAGGCATAAACTGGGATTCTTTGAAAGTATCCCCACAAATAAGGGGGAACTATTCGACTAACTGTGTGTAGGTTAAGGAACCATCATTTACACTGTTACTCATTTTGATCATAGAGTTTGTATGTTTCACTGCTCTTCATACTGTGCTGATGGTTTTCTGGTCAAAAAAGAGTTGGGCCACTTTGGACAATGACAGACTAAGGGGAAATATCAGAGACTCCTCTTTGTTTGTTGCCTATTAATATTTTCTGTTAAAATGTCCAGACATGTATATAAAAGGGAATTCATTAAAACAGCATGTGAAACTAATGACACTTAATAGTGATGGAGTCAAACTTATTTTAGAGAGGGGCTGATAAATAAGATTTAAATCCTACTAACGATCAGGACTTCTGACTCACCCAGCACAGTGGGGAAACGAGGTGGGCAAGTGTGCAGGTGTGGAACTACCAGGGAAACAGGAGTGTTGCTGGACTACGTGCAAAATCCTGTCTTAGCTCAGATAACAAAGAAAATAATCAGTGATTGTACTTGGACCAATTAGATAGCACTTAATTATAAATAAACAAATAAATAAAAAAGAAAAAAAGCGGAAACACTTCTTGCCAGATTGGTTTAAAAAATTACATACAATCAAATAAAAATCATATAATAATAACAGTAAATTGCTTTGCTTCATTCTTTAAAAATTTATACCAGTTGGCATTTGTGGAGAAAATAATAAATTCTTACCATCATTAGCTTGTGTTAAATATTTATTATTAATAAGTTTTATTTTTCATTTTGATCCAATATTGTTGGCTGTGCAATTTTGCTTTTTCAAATGCACAAAGTTTTTCTGGCAACATATGTGATCAACTTTTATAATTATTCAGTGGACGCTTGCAAAGACATCATCAATTATGTAGAAATCAATGTTTAATAAATACACATGAAAGCCTGTGTTATCTCAAATGCTTTATATTCCATTTTTTAACCAACTTTATCTCTCAGACTTTAAAAGTCTCTCAGTATAAACATTTCTGTCACCCTCTCCTCATAGGTATAACATTTTTCTCTCCATGTATTTGGTACTTTTTAATTTGGACAGTTAAGGATAAAATAAGTATAATAATATCAGCAAAATAAATATTTGCTTTAATGTTTTAGTAGTTTTAATTCAAATTATCTTTTTGTATTACTGTTAGTAACTTTTCTACTTTTTATTGTCTGGCATGTTTAATAAATCTTTGTCTTTTTTATTTTTCCTGTTTAAATTTTAGTTAAATATCTTTCATTTAAGTAACAGATATTCTAATTTCTATTTCAAGATAGTGATCTGGACACACACTTCACTCTTACCCTCTCGTATCAAATATCTATAAACACAGCCTAAATAAAAAAGTATTAAAGAGAAAACCACAGGTCCAAAATAGCCTTACTTGTGCTAAAGCCCATGATAGCAAACATAGCTTTAATATCTGATCAAACTGCTCTTTCAGCCTCTCCCAGAAACACAATCTTAATCAACCAGTCTAGAATTTTCTGGTCCACACCAAGGAGGTCATTGGTCACATGAGCCCTCCCCAACCCATCGTAGAAAGAAAGGTGATCTCCATGATAAAACCCTTGCCTTTCCCTTCCCTGAAAAAGGTGAGGTTCTGGTCTAAAAGTAATCCTTCTTTTATTGCTGCTGTCAATAGCCCCCCTGCCCTATCCTTCTTCCTATGAAAACCTTCCATGTTGTGCAAGTGTTAGGAATACCCTTCTAGTTGCTCAATGGGATGCTGCCTGATTCATGAATCACTTAATAAAGCCAATTAGATCTTCAAATTTATTCAGTTTAATTATTTTTTAACAAAGGAAACAAACTAACCCAACACAAATAGGTTCTCTCACTGCAACAGAACTTATGAGACAGTTCCTGAAAGTTAGAAAAAAATGGAAGAAATAAGCCTCAGTTAAGGATACAAACAGGAAATTACCACTGCGAATAGTGTCTCTGTTGGTCGATGCCAAAGAAAGAAGACTCTGGAGTGATTAGGCCACACATTTTCAAAAACCCCTGACATTCTACCTTCCTCATTCTGTGTGCTAGGTAATGAGTACTGGGTTGTTTGCCTCTGTAAATCCTCAAAACAAAACAAAACAAAACAAAACAAAAAATGCAAATTTCTTTTAAATACATGTGATTTTGTCACAGACAGGAGACTCACAAACATGTCCAAAACATTGATGATGCACAAATCTAATTTAATGAATATAAAGCATTAATTTTAAAAATAGGTAATTTTTTCTCAATCATGAAAAAAATAAATCCTATTTAATACTTCTAAGTAACTCTTAGGTTTATAGACAAAATTGAGATCACTATCTAGACCTTTATGACAATGCTGGCATTAAAAATAACAACTACAGGGTGTAGTTACTGTCCCAAGTGTATTGGTTACACTCCAACACTTAATCTTCAGAAAGTCTCTCTGAGATCAGTACTATTATTAATCCTATTAAAAGATGCAGGGAGTTGAAATAATGTGCCAAATTTCACACAGGCAACATGAAACAAAGCTAGGCTGTGAAATCAAACAGTTTAGTTCCAAAGTCAAAACTCTCCCTGTATATAAAACTAAAGAATCAGAGTGACAGAGGAAACATAGTTTTCAATATAATTATTCAAAAAGAAAAGGAATACAAATAAACTAAACCTGAAATTCAGTAACATAGTAAAAGAACAGTGAACTAAATCTCTAAACAATAGAAGTAATTAATTCTAAAGCCAGAAATTAATGAAATAGCCAACAAATCAATAAAAATAGCAAAATTGACCAATAAACAGAAAATCCAGTTCTTTAAAAAGATCAGTAAGATAGACAAGCCTTTGGCAAATATGATCAAGGGCTAACTGAAGAAAAAAGTCACCAAAGGAAAAAAACATGTGGAATGAGAAAAAAGGTCATGACCACAGGTCTAGAGAAGATTGAAATAACATTTTCAGAGAGCACTATATACCAAAACGTTTTTCACCTTAGACAATTTTAAGGAAAACTATAGATTGCCAAAATTGATTCAAGAACAAGTTAGAAATCTGACAAGGACCATAACCGTAGAAAAAATAAAATGGTTGTTATAGTTTTACCATTAGGCAAGGCATAAATCCTAGAGTATTTTATGGGAAATTTCTAACAAAATTCCAAGTGATAGAATCCCAGTCTCTGAAAGTTATTGAAAATATGGAAGATGATAACTTACGTACTCGATTTTATAATGTTCATGTATACCTAATGACAAAACTGGATAAAAACAGAATAAGGGTCAAACTAAGGGCCAGTTTGACTCCTGCACAAAGACGTAAAATTTTAAGGTATTAGTGAATTAAATAAATATTCCTGCTTTGGCTGTGGATGTGTGTGCAAAATACACATACACATGTGCACACAAAATGCACATGATAAGTTATGCCCAGGCGCTCATTTCCTGTGATAAATATCACCAAATGTTCATGCTTAAAAAGACCTAGTGATCTGAAGGCATAAGTCATGTGAGTTTAGGAAAGTATGTCTCTCTCTATCATACTTTCAAATGATTATTGATTTTGATCTTTAAAAACTCCAATTATCTTCTGGTTGAATCATCATGTTCTGTCTTAGTTATTAATAATTGTTTTCATGAATTTTTTCTTTATGTACTTTAGAAAATTATCTAGACTTTTTTCCTCTATAATACTAGTTTTTATTTTCTATAGCATCTATTATTAAATTTACTGCGTCTATTGTACATATTTCTTCATTAATTTTTGCATGTGCTTATTTCTTTCATTATTTCATGTAGTTTTCTAAAAAATACTGTAATTTAGCAATGTATCTTTTTATTTTATTTTATTGCCTTATCATGTCAGATTTTCTACACCCATTTGTGGTATTTTTAACTTTTTAAGTCCAAAAAGGATACAGTTAGATGCTTTCTAAGATGTATATCTTTTTAGTTAATGAATATATATTTTATGTTTTATTAAAAATGAAAGAAAATTTGCCCTGGCTGGTGTGACTCAGTGGACTGAGTGGCTGCTCGCTAACTGAAGGGCCTCTGGTTTGATTCCTGGTCAGGACACATGTCTGGGTTGTGGGCTGGGTCCCTGGTTGGGGGCACATGAGAGGCAACCATGTGATGTTTCTCACCCTATCTTTCTCCCTTCCTTCCCCTCTCTCTAAAAATAAAATAAATAAAATCTTTTAATAAATGAAAGACAGTTTCCCTAAATCTTATATCTAACAATACAATTATAACTACTGACCTCAAAGTTTTCAAGTTCATAAAACAACAAAGGACTATAAAATAGTCAATAAAATATTTAAAGGATGAAGTTTATTGTTGTCTTTGCTATAATGTTTCCTCAAAAACAAAAAAAAAAACCCACAAGAAAATATATTTTTGTAGTGATCTGATAATACAGTGCATGCATCTCATAAAGTCTTTGGCATAAACATTCATTGTTTCATCTAGATTATGAGTGAACACAAATATGGCTCTTCTATAAGTCTAAAGTGAAGCAAATAAGCCAACAAACAAACACACATATTTCAGGTCAACATGCTCTTCTGGACTGTGCTGGGTCTAGCTGAAGGTGTAGCAAGCAAGTAAAACCATCGAGTTAACAGGCAGTGTCTTCTTCACTCATGTCAAGCAAATATATCTTGGCACAAGCCGCTTTTGATTTTGACCACTAGAGTTTCCAATATTAAATTGCAATGTGTGAGCAAGTATGCAGATGCATTTTATTACCATTTAAGCCATGCCCTCCACATACATATGCACATAGCCACATTAATTAAATTGTGGGAATTAAAACTAGAAATGCCTTTAGGCTAACACAATTTTAGCATAGAGTAGCATTCACAAAACTGAAAAGTAAACAAAAATGAAACTATAAAGTAAATAATATATTCAGGTATCAAGAAAATAAGCATTTTGGAGATGTACATGGATGGTGACAAGCTGAGCCATAGCATGGTTTGGTGCAGCACAGCATTCCCCAGTGAGCTAGCTGTCCAGCCTCTTTTGTTGCCTATGTGGGGAATTTCTAGATATGAATGATAGTTGTTCCAGTACACAGTCCTTGTAATCATATTCACATATTTAAGACTTTCTATGTCATAGTCTATGTGAAGTATTCTAAAATGTCAGTATTTGTTTCAGGGGTTTCACATATCAGTCCTCTTTAGTATTCTCTACTAATAATATCCTCTTCTCTTTATCCCTTCCTCCCTTCTTCCCTCCCTCCTTAATTTTGGGTCAATGTGTAAGCATGCACTGAGCACACATTTACATAATTGGCTATAGCGTAATGCATTTGGGATCAATTAAGTAAAACACATGTTCACACTATTGTTTCTCTACTTCACTTCCCTTAAATATTTGGTAAATAACTATATAAATATTTTAGAAAACCTATGTCTCCTGTCAAGAAAGTTGAACTTTATTAAATATAATATCCACACAATCTTCCTTTGTCTAAACAGTAAGTAGTTTCTATTTTCTTAAAGCCATTGAACAATATCTTACAAATAGTCAAGAGCCTTCTCTCTGTTGATTCCAAATATTGTAAAACCTGATATATATTAAAAAAGTATGTAGGCCAGCTGATGCGGACCCCAGCTCGTGGGGTCCACGTCATTATGGAGGGAAATGAAACATTCACACGGATTACCAAGTCCAGTGGAAGAGAAGGGACAGCATAGCTTTTCTCTCAAGGGGAGCAAAAGCCTTGGCCCTCACTCCAAGGAGCTTTTATTGTCTTACTGGGCACATTACAAGAAGGTCCTCATTAACTATGCACATGCTCCCTTTAGGTGGTTACCTTATACAGAAAATAAAGGACAGGATGCTGGTAATCACATCACAGAAGGGGGATATTTGCAAATGAAAAGGCAAAAGTAGTTGGACCAGTTACACTCATCCTTGGAAAGTTTAGCATGGTTTTTGGGAAGTTGCTTTACAGTAAATGTCCTCAATTCAGGGTGAGGGAGTTTTAGCAAAAAGCAAGACTCATAGCAGCCTAGGTACATTGCAGGCCTGATTTCCCACGGGAAAACTTATCTGTGGGCATGGGTCCTGTGCATCTCCCAGTGGGAGCTGGATCCATGCCACACAGAGTGGACTCCCACAGCCAGTTATATTTAAAACACTGTAAAACTTTTTATAAAATAAACTCTATTTCACATATTCTGGACTAAATATAACCTAATTATTCAGGTTTTACAAGTAATGTAACTACATTATGCATTTCAAACAATTAAGAATTGATGTTTAAAGCTTATTTCATGAAGTTTATCCTTCTCATCTGCACGAACATACTCCAGAGTATGAGTGTGTCAGTGCTAGATTGTACAGCATCCCTATTGCCCTTTTGTTATTTCAATTCCCAGGTCTTCATAGGCTACTTCACCGGTTCACAATTGTTTGGCTCTGAAGTCTGTTTGAAGCTGAAGAAAACAACATCTGTTATTAAAGCTGGTTTCTGTTTTAAAACAATATCCTTATATCTGATATCCACTTCCAGGGGAAAACTGAGAGGATGCATGCTATCTTGAACAATGTCATCTTGAAATATTAGGCTTTGTTTTTATGACTTTCTTTCATAGTTAAAACCCCAGTGAAGGTAAATTTTTAAAATCTCCACATTGTCTGATGAATGAAATTCTCCCTTATTTCTAGAATATTTTCATAGTAACACTGAATTTGTAAATTAGAAATGTAGTTATTCAGGTATTTCTTCTCCTTAGCAATCATAATGAGATTTAGACCATTAGGTCTGATCTTCTCTGAGGTTTGCTTGCAAAGTCCTGCTGACAGTCACTTGCTGTAATCAGCTTTATTTGTTCTACCATTATCTGCTCAGTTTTTGAACACATAACTGCCAATTCTTCATCTTTGGATTTGCAGATTGAATGTTTACTTCTCTCTTTGGAAACCCTGAAAATCTGGAAAATCTTTTTCTGTTTTAATTTCCTCAGTGATAATGCCTCTTAGTCTCTACATGTGGATCTTAACATTCTTTAGGTGTATTTCTTATAGGTGACTTCTGGAGAAATTTGCCTATCCAGGTCTGTTCATGTCTAATTGTCTTTAAGGAATGCTTGTTTTCACGAACCTTAAAAGTCATAATGTGAAGATGTTTGAATCCTTTTTTTAAATCCATTTTCTAATGAAATCAGTGACATATGTCAGGACATTTTCAAGGTTACTCACTTGTCTCAAGTATATGACTACCATGTTGGCCAACTTCTGTTTGGTTTTCAGCAGTTCTTTTACTTCCTTCAAGTCAATATTGTGGCAATCGCTTATTCCCACACTCAGACACCAGATACCATCAACAGCATCCAGGACTTTTCTGTATGCTCTGGTGTGGAGCCAGGGAGAAGTGGAGGTTCCTAAATCAAGTGACATTGGAATGCACACATCTTTTGGACTTCCTGTAGTACTAAATATCCAACTTCATTAACTTTTTTCTCACGTTGTGTGTGAAGATGTTGGCAATATATTTCAGAATATTTAGTGGAGATTTCCAGGCCCTTTTATTTTATTTTTCATTTCTACCAAAAGGCATTACCATACACGTAGGTAAGTAGAAGCTACACTACTGACAAGTAAAGAAGTCAGGATATTGCTTTAAAGGTCCAGAACTTAGAACCAAATATCCCAAAACCTTTGATATCCTTCCAGTTTGAATGGGTTTGCCATATTCATTTATCCCTTGAATTTCTAAGGTTTCTCTTGTCTTCCTTTACAGAGCAACTGTATATTATCACCGCATGGGTGAAAGAGGGCATTGAAAAACTAAGTATAGCCCTGGCTGGTGTGGCTCTCAGTAGACTGAGTGCCAGCTCATGGACCAAAGGGTTGCTGTTTGATTCCCAGTCCGCATACATGCTTGGGTTGTGTAGCATCCAGCAAACTCGAGAACAAATATCGGAGACTTTCAGGGTATCAAAGATGTTACTTTATTGGCCAAGTTTAACCTGCGCAGGGGCGAACTCTTAAAGTGTCCAGCGACACAGTGCCCACAAGGAGCTGCAAACGAGAGCCGCGCCCAGCGCTTACAACTACGTTCTTATATATGGGCAGGCAAGCAAGCGTTATACAGAAGCAGACGTGGCAGTTAGTAATTCGCTTACAAAGACCGCGCGCGGGAATTTCAAACCAAGCATTCTTTCATAAGGCAGGAAGGCAGGATGTTTGTTCATTAACCTAGTAATCTCCTGGCTCTAGCTAGCTAGTTTTCTATTTTCTCATTAAAAACTACAAAGCACTGCTTATCTAGCCTACCCAGGGGAGAGCGTCTGCTAGACACAGGATGTTTGCTTTGACTGTACTTTGTCTCTTTTATCATTTCTTTTCAGCTACAATGTGGTTCTTGTCTATTAAGGTTAAAATTTAGTTCTTAATTTCCTTGTTCCCAACAGGTTGCAGGTAGAGTCCCCAGTGGGGGGTATATGAGAGGCAAGCACACATTAATGTTTCTCTCTCTCTCACTCCCTTCCCTACTCTCTAAAAATAAATAAATAAAATCTTAAAAAAACAAGTATATTATCCTGGGTAAGCTGAGGACACTCCTGTAAACAGATGTGACAGTTTAAAGGAGTGAACACTTGTTCTATCTCTTTCCCTGAGATGACCTCAACCTTATCACAAAGGTTTGGCCTCAAATTGTTATGCAAAGCATTGCTAAAAGATGTTTCCTATGCTTTCCTCAGGCAGCATCGAGGACAACTTCTCTACAATAATGTACAAGACAGAAGGTGGTGCGGGCCTCACCTCCAGGAGTGATACTTCTTTGCTTCATGCTCTGGAGTAGAGGAGCATGAAGACCTGAGCCACCCATATCAGGGGCTGCCCACAAAATTTTGATACACAGCGAACTCAGAAGCTCTGACACTGGCAAAGATACAAATAATGGCTCAGTGTATTCCCAAAAATCATTCTTCTTTTCCCTGTCCTTCTTCTGGATGCAAACATCCTTCCTCCTCTCTGCTATCTGCTTTAGTTGCCTATCTAGAAGTAACAATAGGGATATTCTGCTCAGATTATATTATGGTATTTTGTATTTCTAATATTTTGAGGGCAAGTTCTTATATAGGATACAAGTTCTTGACTTTATTTTTATTTTCCTTTCTACTGTAGTCCTCTATTCTTATCTACAGAAGAGAGATTTGCCTAGATCTTATAGGAGCCAAGAAACAGGATAAATGGATTTTCAATAACCTCCTCATCATACCTGTAGATGCTGTTGAAATCCTCAAAGATTTAAGCAGAAGAGATTGCTGATGTGCACAGACCTTAAGCAAATTTCTCATGTCAAGGTCATTTATCTGATTTTTCTCTGTGAGTAATGAAAACTTTTGCTCTCAGAAACCATACACTTGTGTAGCAGTGTGATGGGAAGTTACCCTCGTGTAGTTTTGAATAGTTTAAAGTGTTGCAACACCAGACAGGATATAGATAACTACAACTCCTATCACTCCCTTGGCTTCTGGTATTTCCATCCTTCTTACTGCTGAGATCACAGTTCAGTTCTTCATGCAGCATCATTTTGTAATTTCTGCCTTTGTCTATGTTGTTCTTTTGGGAAGTGTAATCAAAGATATATAGATGAAAAGTTAGTAATAAGCTAATGACCCGATGTAGTTACCTTTGAACAGAATTACATCAATACTGTGCCATAGAGTTAGAAGAACCTTTTAAGTAAAGCACCTCTATTTTTAAGGCAGCAGTATTCAGTGGGGGTTAGTGCAATAAGTCTTCAGGTCTTACTGTCCTGCTGTTTTACTTCAATCCATAACATGTTTTTGCTATTGGAAATTTCTCCTGAGTTTTGGTGGATTTGACAAATACTGCTAGTTTTCAATTGTCACCACTTCACATTTTTTTTTGAAATTCTTCCCTGTTCGGCACCTGCAGAATTTATTTCTCTTAGTTCTTTTATAATAGTTATCAAAGTACTTCTATAGAATTTATCAAATAGCACTATTCTTAAACATTGTAAAGAGATCAGACAAAGGACACATATGCGTAGCCCATAGACAACAGTGAGGTGAAGGCCATGGGGGGCAGGGGCTGGTGGAGTGAGGCACAGGGGAGAAAACCGGGGCGCCTGTAACAGTGCCAGTAAAAAAGGAAGTCTGCTTGGCAAGTGTAAATCAGGGTGTGATTCTTCTGAAAGAACAGGCACTGTTAAGAGTTGCCATCAAATAGTGGGAAACGCTGTAAGAAAAAATATAGTAAGTGAAAGAAAAAAATTGTAAAGAGAGAAAAATGCCTGTGAGTAATAGTTGCTTGATTCAGAAGCATATGAATTTACTGAATCTGATTATACATCTATAGAAGGTATAGCTTTCCCCCTTATGACCAGCCCATTATATTTTCTTAACACCATTGATTGGTTCAACTTGACACCAATTAACATAGCATGTCATCATGGTCAATATCAACATCTTTCCCATTCATTAGATAATTGTAAGTATAGGTCTTGGTCATTACTGTGGATGATCTTAATTTCAATAAAAAGATCATAAAGCAGGAAGTTACAAGTAGTCATCTGAGGTGTGTTTTTTAAAAATAATTGAGAACTCCTTGATGTTACGAATTTTGTCTTATTTACTCTCTTATTAGGACATTGTGTTAGAAATTGTGTCTCCAAGAAGCAATTTTAATCATTTAATAAACAAAAACAGAATTGTTAAATATAAAAATATTTATCAAGAAATAGAGTTTACCATTGAGAGAGATGCCTAAATAATTTTAAACTTTTCTTTAACTAACTAAATTTATTTATTTAATTAAAAAATTGTGTCTACTATGTCGTAGGCAAGGAGATTTTTTTTTCAAAAGCTTATTTCACATTTTGGAAATTAAAGAAAGCTGTATAGAATTATTTGGATGCTACTACAAATGTTTAAAAATTTGGAACATTTTTTAAAAGTTTGTAAAAATTTTAAACATTTGTAAAAATGTTTAAAAATGCTACTAGAAATGTTTATAAATACGGAGGCCATGAAAGGATTTGAAAGCTAAATTAGCTCATCTCAGCATCAATAAAATTTTGTATCCCTTCTTGCCAAATAGTGTGCATAAGTTGGACCTTGTTAGCTGGTTCTGACATTTGGCTGAACTCAGCTTAATTTACAATCCATTATAACCCAGATTTATTGAAAATGTTGGGAGTAATCATAAACATAATGAAATTTAGGGTCCTTTTTTAGAATTCTATTTAAGATGTGCTGTGACTTTGCCAACTTGCCATCCTTTCTGACCTCAGAGTAAGGTAGGCCAGGAAGCGGATTGTCTGGGAATGGGGCATTTAAAAGAAATTTTAGCCTGCCTGCACTATTCTGGAATGTTCTGGAGGAGAAGATCTCCGATTACAGTGTGAGTGGAGGTCTGTGCATTCCTTTCATCAATTTTAAGAGTTTAAGTATTGATTGAGAAAGATTATATAACCAAAGCATTTTTATGTTTATAATTTTAGTAAACTCAGAGAGATGTTGAAGGACAGAGTTAATTTTAATTGGAAACATAGCTTTACAACTAGTTGTAAAATCTATCTCAAAAATAGAAATAAACACTACAAGTATCGTTATCATTTTATAAATGATATTGGTCATAGACCAAGGTAAAATTGTAATTCATGCTAAACTCATTTCATGGATTTCTATTTACCATCAAGATATTGTGGTGGTGAATTTATTAAAATAGGAAGTTTTCTCTTTGATCCAAGTAGCTATCCAAAGAAAATGCCCCAAATGGAATATATATATATATATATATTTTTTTTTCCTAGCCAAATCTAGTACTCAGCTCCTAAAGCTATTATATCAACTAGGAGGTGTTTTAGTGGGTGTAAAGTTCATAAGACTGTCAAACTGGTTCCCCACATCTGAGAAATCTATATGCATTTTAATAGAAAGTTAATATATTAAGACATTCCAATTTATTCTTTCCAGGAATTTGGATTAAAAGAAGGAAGGGATACATTATTTTTAATAAATTAGGTAACTCAGAAATTAAACCTTTGATGTTATAGAAAAATGTTATGAAGTTTTATACCAAGAAGAGTATCTGAATATAAAAATATATAATAATTCAGAATTTATTTCACCAATGGAATTGTGCAGCATATCTCTTTATTGGTTTATGTATAATGTATAAAGCAAGCTTTGATTTTTTTTAAGGCAGTTGAAAAAGCACACAAAGAGAAACTTTAAAATTTTGTATTCCACTCTTAGGTAGTAGTTATATCTTCATGAAGTTTTAAATCCTGCTATTTTTTGCTTTTTGTTTCTTAAAAACAGGTGTTTTTTTAAAAAAAAGCAGTTCTTTTTTTATTGTAACTCATATAATGGATGACAGTAACATACACCATGTATTCCCAGGACATCTAATTGTCACTTCACTTCCCCTTTCACTTGACAAAGAAAAATTGGATACTTTATTCATAGAAACAAATCCCATGCAAAACATGTTGTAACTGGTGGACTCATATGAGTTTACGGTTGTGAACAGCTGAGTTAGGGGCAAGCACTTCAGGACATCTAGGTGAGGCTCAGGAGAATAATGACACATCAGTGGCATCTATGTTCTCTATGTCGGTGCAGAGAAAAAAATTATTTATAGACCTAGTTCGTTAACAGGTCTGTTTGTATATACCCACAGTGTCACCGATCTGCTGCTTGGCTCTCTGTCATCTGTGCACTACAGGTACCTACTTAAATTTTTTAAACTAATTTTAAGAGCTAATAACTTAGTTACTCTTTTGATACTAGTCTATAGACCCCTTTATAGTCTTCATTCCTGTAGACTGTCTTACATTCTCTTTCAATGCGTTGGGGAAGGGACTGAAACCTGATTCTTTCTGGTACCCCTGCTCTTCTGAAGTCTGCTGGTACACACAGCCTTCCTTAGAAACAAATAGTACTTACTATGCTTCTGCCTAGCAAACATTTTTTTTCATGTCTAACTTCTAAAATTATATCAAAGCAACCCCTCTCTTTTAAGCTTAAATTTGCTTTCATTCAGGACATCCTCACTTTTTAGACTATGACCTCTTTGAGGTCCTCTTTGAAACTTAGCACTTGACACAATACCTGGCTTAGAGGAGGCTCTGTGAGTGATTGTGGATTGCAGGGATGGTTCCATCTTGTACTGCTGATCCAGCCTACGCAGGCCCTGAAGATTTCCCCTGGTTTCCTGCATTCTTGTTAGCTACTACTGGCATTTGTTTCTTATGAAGTCTTTCATGCCTTTGTTCACTGCATTTATTATAGCTAACAGGGAGATCTTTATGCTGCTCAGACTCTAACAGCAAATGGGCCAAAGAAAAGCAGTTTGGCTTACACACTGCTTTAAACTCTTCTCAGTTTGAAAGTCTCTAATTGGAACATTCTCATTCAGGTTTACCACAACCATGATCATTCCTCATTGTTTTACATAGTAAGACCTGTCCACGTGTTTTTGTTATTTGCTAGCTATAGTGCACAATTAAGCCTTGAGTTCTATTTGTGTTTTATGTCTGCTGTTAGCTAATTAGAGTATCCAGGGTTCAGGTGAATAACATTTATTCTTATGAAGAAGAAGAAGATGCTGAGAAAGAGGAGGAACAGAAGAAATAAGAGGAGGAAGAGATATAAAGGAGGAGGAAGGTTTAAATTTGTGAAATTTTCAGATATCCTAAAAATACAGAAAATGGATACATATAAACCCACATTTGCAAGATTTATTTAGATTTATTTTTCAAAAATAAAATGTTATACATATCACTAAAGCTCTATTCCTCCATTCATCTGTTTTCCCTTCCAGAGGAAAACACTATCAAAGTGTCCTTTCTTTGCAGTTTTTTAGTATTTTTTATTACATACCACCCTCATTATAAAATATAGTCTTGTTTCCTAGAATCCTATCATATTGTACTACCTAAATTTTTCTACCTTTTTCCTAATGTTATATTTTGAGAAATTATTATTTGGATACTTGACAATTTAATTTACTTATTTTCAAAGTCACATAGTGATGGACTGACTGAATACACAAAGACAACCACTATACCGTATATAAAAACAGAAGCCAGATTCACAACCTCTACATCATTCGGCTCGAGACAGTTAATAACTGAGTCAAATATCTGCCAGCTTCTGTAATTTTTGTCCCTGCTTCCAACTGGGGACCAAGCAGAGAAAGCTAAATACATTCCCCTAACCTACTGCATAAATATTTTGCTTCTAGGTAGTGATTCTTCAGCTTACTCGTGCCAACAATCTCCAGTCACAGTGCACCTGAAGTCTTCTCTTTTCCCACTCCATTTCAGTTTCTTACTGCCCTACCTGCCTTTGAGTCTCTGTCAAATGCCAGAGATAGTGGCTGACTTTCACTATTAGATGTGAGGGTGGACAGGAACTTTCTTGTACCTTCAAGGCTCTTTTAGCAGGTCTAATAATCAAATAAACATGAGATAGATTAACCAGAGAAATAACTAAATTTGATTACATGCATATGTATGGGAACCCTGCATACATGAGAGTTGGAAACCTCACTCGCGAATCAGGTTAGATAGAAAGGGTTTGAGTTATACAAGACATTCCCAGCTAGGGGTGAGGTAATGCACCTTGAGGCTTCAGAAGGTCATTGCAGGGAGAGAACATGTTCAGTAATTATTTGTTTGTCCTGCCATAAAGATAGATAAAAAGTCACTTCTGGTGATAGCTCTTAATGTGAGCCAGGCTCCTAATTTAAATTGTTCCAGACAGCAGAGGAGGAGAGCAGAAATTTCCCTTGAGCCTGTAACGTCTCAGTTGCCTGTAGTGCAAATGATCCACATGCCACTGAGGCACATCTTAGGGTGTCTTGTTCTGAACTCCCACACTATGGTTTTTCTCATTTTAGTGGTCTTCATTTATTACCACGGTAGTATTAAAAGCCTGTGCCTGTTCTCACAACAATGAACACTTAAATTGTTTCCAAACCATCATTGGTGCAGTGCTGCAAACACATTTATGTACATGTGCAAGAGCGTACTTAAAATGTAATTAGATATTAGACTAGTTATAGCTGCAGCTTTACTAGTTATTCCCAAATTGCTATTCAGCTTTGAACAAATTTATTTTTTATAAGTAAGAGTTGTACGTTAAAATTTTTTCCAAATCTTTATAAAAAATTAATACTAGATGTTCTGTTTTTGTCAATGACCAAGGTTATTGCAGGTTAGGGCTGTAATAAGAAAACAATTATCAGTAGCTTCATCTAACAAAAATGCATTTCTCAATTATGTAGAATATAATATTGGTCTGTGTATAGATCAGTATGGAAAGAGGATTGAAATCTTAACAAAATTGATTTTTCCAGTTTATGCTTACGTTGTACCTCTTCATTTGTTAGGAGTTTTTTGAAGTTTGTGATGAAGATTTCTGTAAAAGTATTGCATATTTTTGTTAAATAAATTTATTCCTTAATATTAGATGTTTTAAGAGGTTTTATAAAAGCTATCTTTTATTGTACTAATTGCTAATATCTAGAAATATTATTAATTTTTGTATTAAGACCTTGTATCCAGCTTACTAAAGTCACTTATAACCAGTAATTCTAATTGTTTTTTTATCTTTCTATCTTTTCTTTTCTTCCATTATTTTTATTATTAGCTTTTTGCACTAGACGTCCAGTATAATTTTTATCTGAACACAAGTTGTGCTGTCAGACAGCCTTGTCAATATCTGCTCTCAAAGGGCAGGGGAATCTTTTCAGTACTCCATTATCAACTTTGATATTTGGTACAGGTTTTTTGTGGGTATTTCATCAGATGAAAAAAATTCTTCTGTTAATTTTACATTTAAATTAATCAGGAATTTAAGCATCTTTCCATACTTTAGTTGAACATATGTGCTTCCACTTTAATAAATTACTTTTTTTTGCCCTTTTTTCCTTTGCAATATTTGCTTTTTATTATATGTTGCAGTTTCAAGATATAATATACTTAGGAAAATACACCAAAAATGTTGGTGTTGTCATTCAATGTGACAAATAAAATGCTGTAATATGGTCCATAGATGGCTTATATTTCCTCTATTTTTCATAGAGTTCTAGAGATTTTTTTTACATTATTAAACTTTTGATTTTCTATTAACTGCATACATAATATAGCAGATTTCATAATTGGATCTTGAAAGGCACAAGTTTGTCAGCATTATAAACTAATACAAATTATCTTAGTGGGGCTTGAATAGATGTAATTATTAAATTATGTGAATTATTAAATTATTTGAACTTATTCCAGTCACATTTTTGAAGTTCTTTATTGAAATTATAGTTTTAGAAAGTCAGTAAATTTTCAGTGACTATACTTAATTAAAATGCTGAGAACAGTTTTATGGATTTAAAGTTAATAATCTATTGTCCTTAGATTCTAAAACTAATTAATATTTCTTAGCATTTTCTTAATTTGATTACAAGCGTAGCTTAACTGCATAGCTCACAAAATCACTAATTCTAACTGTGGGGAAAGTGTTGGGCTGTAGAGACAAACACATTCAATTCGAGAAGATTGGGTTATGTTGGGGTTTCTTTTGAAAGTCTCATATTCTGACCCTGTAATCAGGCTTCATTGAACTTAAGAAGTATCTTATTCTGATTGTACTGTCCCTCTCCTACCCTCCCCTATGACACAAATTAGTTCATTATGTGACAGTACTGATGTGGCCCTTCTATTACACATTGAATTAAAAACATGAATTTTCCTGAAAATGGGGACTAGGTTGGAAATGTTCTCAAAAAATAGCGGAGATGCCTCTTTTGGTATGCCATTATCAATTAACCATCTGTCAAAAACTTTGAAGGATTTGAGAGTTTTACCATTTTTTTTGCAAGATGAAAGGTTAGCCTGCCATAGTTTCATGGTTTCTGGAAGAAGATATGAGATTCCTGGGTCAAACACAAACCGCTTTGTTACTCGTGGCTCAGCAGACAGCATGAACTGCGTGTTTGTATTATTTTCCCTTGTCCAACAAGAACGATGAGAAGTGGCCAGGTGGATGCTGTGTATGCTGTACATTTGCACCCTGCTCAAGGAACCCTGACCTAAAACAACACCTGGTTGTTTAAAGGTACCACAAGCAAAGCTGTTCCATCTTTCTCCTGGAGGGAGACATTATCTTTACTACTTTGGACTGTAAACAGATCTGCTCTCTGAACCAGAAAACATTATCTCTATCTTTTGAAGCTGCTTGCTATATAATCATCTTCACAAAAGGAGCCCTAAGCAAAAGTTATCATTGCCTCTGCTGACAAGTTGTGCAGAAACATGAGACCTGTGAAGAATATACCCGTGGCAAGGACAGCATTCCATTACTTACGGATAAACAATAAACCAGCACACTTCAGTCTCTGCATTGTTATCATATTGTTTTACCTACTGCTTTGCTATTCATCCAGGGATTCTTTTTCTTCCATGGATTCCCTACGCATCATTCTGCTAATCCTGGACCTCAGCTAACAAAAGAAATTTAAGAAACTGCTCTACTAATTAAGAAACTAATCTACAAATCTACTACAACTCTGAAGCTAATAGCCAGATGAATCATCTCAACTACATTTTGAGTGATACTCCTAAAGCTACTTTGCTACAAATAACATGTCCTCTACTCATCAAGTTTCCATGGAGTTTTTATATAATGTCATCTAGTGCACCTGCTTCCATCTGTGGCATTACTCATAGGTCCAAAAACCACAATTACCGCTGCATCCCAGCCAGTGACTAAAGGAATATGAGGATGAGAGAGAGAATGTCTGGATGTCCACAAGATGGTATCAAGATATAATAGCTGGCATTTGGTAGTATATATATGTAGGAGACATTATTTATACCCTTTTTCTTGATAAATAGATGCCAAGACCAAAAATTGGAGGAATGTAACTTTGACACTTATCCTGTAAAACTCCTATAACTGCCTTCTATACTGAATCCTTCAAATGAGTCCAACTCACTCACATCAGCAGAGGACTGAGAACATTTCAACTCTTCGTCACTTCTACTTTCAAATAATGTAATATTCTAAATTTTGTAAATCAATTCTCTTCACTGAATCCAGAGAATTTTTTCAAAGTTGTGACCTAGAAACTTAAGTCATGCCACTCTTTAGCTTCAAATCTTTTAATATTCAGCTTCACATACCACCACTTTCCCACAAGCCTCTTTTGTCCTCAAATGACATAAATTCTGAAGGGGAAGATATCTTAGACTCTCATCCCTCTAACCTGGGCTAACCTGGATGTGTGCTCCACACCCTGCCCTCTCTTCTCACTAACTCATTCTTCAAGTTCAGTGTAGAACAGAACAGCATGAAAATGCAAGCCTCCAAGGAGTGATGAGTATTGTTAACTTACTGTTAATCCCTTCTGCCTAGAAAATTATAGATGATCAGGATATATTGCTAAGTGAATGATAAGCATGTGCTTATTATTTTTCATATGTTCAAACAAAGACCTGTCATATTTCAGAAATATATTTCAAACCACTTACTAAAATCAATACAGGTACTTCTTTGTACATTGCAATGTAAAATTTCAATAGGAAATTGGTTGTTAGGTTGTAAGTAATACTCTGGTGTGTATAACTAGAGAGGGTTATAATTCTTGACTCCTGCACAACCTGAAGAGGTAATTTAGATTCAAGGTTGCATATCCTTCTACTGATATATGCCATGAGAGTGTCAGAACTCTTCAACTGAACTTTATCAAACTGAGTGGCAGATTGGTTTATCTAAATGGAAGGGTTTTTTTCCCCTCTACCTTTTAATTGTGGATCATTCTTAAGGTGTTTTATTATAATTGTTCAGAGCTGGTGCTGCTTTATTGATTAACCTGCTGTGAAGTTGTGGTGAAAGTACAGCACACACCATGTGATATAAGCCTTTTAAGTTTATTGTTATGCCTGTAGTCAGACGGCTGCAGTTGTGATGGCTGTGACTGAGAAATGAATGGAATGTTTTTAGGAAACTGTAATCACATTAGTGTTGACATTTCACTGCTTCTTCCTGGGTAACTAATTGATTCTTTCCATTTCTAAAAGGAAATCTAATTAAAAATATTGTTTTTTTTTCTATTTTTTAAGGAAAAAATTCTGACTTTATGAAGACCAAAGAGCTTATATCATTCTTCATATTTGAATTCCTACTATGTTTGACACCAATTTGTTTGTTTGTTTATTTGTTTATTCATTCATTTACTCCAGGAATTTAGGTATGTGAGGCCTGTCCATAAAGTATCCAGCCATGTACTATGAAAAAGAGAGGCATTTATTGAAGAAGATGCAAGAAACATTGTACATAGGATAATGATGCCTCAGTCCCCTTCAAAGTGAGACTTCACACAGTTCTTCCAATTACCATCAGCTGCCAGGTTATACTTTCCTGAATCTCATTGAGGGTACGAATCTTTTTCCTTTCAAAGGTGATTTTAATTTTAAGAAAAGCCAGAAGTCACAGGGTGCCCAATCTGGTCTGTAGAGGGGCTGAGTCACCTGGGTGATTTGATGTTTTGCCAAAAAACTCTGCAGGAGACATGATGCATGAGCACTGTTGTGATGAAGTTGTCAATCACCAGTTGCCCATAGCTGCAACCTTTTGAATCATCCAAATAGTTTCCATGGAGGAATGTTCAAATTTAATGCAAAATTTGATTCAGATTCATTGCGTTACTCACTCAGTCACTTTGAATGCAATAGCTACACAGTACACATGTTCACTCAACAGCATCTACCAACCCCACTAACTAGTAGAGTGAAGTTATCAATGTTAATGCATGTGCATTCCTGTCCACTCTCATTGGCTACCAGGTTACATCTATGTCACGCAAACCATTCTCATTATATTAATAATAGTTGGACTTTGCCTGGACAAGCCTTGTATTTCCCTACTGTGAAACAAAAAACATATGCATTTATAAGTAATTAGATTTCCTTAAAAAATATAGAAACTAAATAGTGACTCAGTGGATTTTTTTTATTGGTGATATGAAACTACCAACTATGTTTGTTGAGTGTTAATGAGAAGCAAATGAAAGAGATGGACTGTGAGTTCCTTAGGCTTCATAACACTGTGAAATGTTGTATACCTACTAAGCCAATACAGCAAAACCTAAGCAGGCTTGAGAGTGAGAATGCCAGAATTTGAATCTCAGCTTTATCACACACCAATTCTGTGATCTGGGGCAAAACAGATCACAGAATTTGTGACCTTATCTTCTACTCTATAAAAGCATAATTCAGTACCTAACCAATATGATTACTGTTAGGATTTAATGAGCTACTCTATGTAAAGTATTAAGAACACTGTTATTCAATAAATGTTAGGTCTTATATCTATTTTTTTAATTTTTAAAATAAATTTATTTGGGTGACATTGGTTAATAAGATTATGTGGGTTTCTAGCATAATCCTGTGATCTGTTATTTTTATATTGGATTGTATTAAATCTATTTTTATTATCTGTATGTCTTCTTTTCATTTAGCTAAACTCATGAATAGATAGAACATCTATCTGTGAGAGACACTGTGAGATCTAGGAGAAAAGACAGAGAATTGGCTATCAGTGTATTCAGGCATCCATTGGATCCATGACACTACTCTCAATGCAAACTTGGTAAAATTAAAATATTGGCATCCTTTCCTTTAGGCAAAGAAAAATGCTACCGGAAGCATTACTAAGTCAATGGGCAGTAACTGTGTTGCATATGAATCGTGTTTGTGTTTAAAGGAAACATTCATACTGAGTCACTAATGCTGATGAATAAGTTAAAGCTGTGGGCTTTTCAGTACTTTCTTGAGAATTGATGTTACCATTTGCTTTGTACTTAGGGATTATGTATGCCATTGAACTACTCTTTGTAGCTCATTACATGTGCAAGTGCATACACATAATCAACTGAAAAAAATACTTAATTTTTTCTGGTAGGCTAAGTATCAGGATATACCCATTATGGGTGAATCTGACCAGCATTAATTATTTTGGCATTGTAACATCAATATTCAATTTGCCAATGTTAGGACCCTTCTCAGGAGTAAAACAGCTGTGATTTATCTCTCTAAATTAAAAAGGTTGAATGGTATTAACTCAGATACATAATTCATTTTAATTAAATGCATATTCTTGAATAGCCTCCTAATGGCTATCCAATGCCTCATTAATCTTAAATGCAACAACCTGAGATCCTTTGGGAGGTCAAGTGATAACTCAAAATTCACAAACATAATGTGTACTGCCCATGTAGAGTGCTTATCAGGCAATCTATACAGGTTGAGTAAATGGCAGGCACGATATTCATTTCTGATATAGTTAGCTCAGGAAAATATTAAAGAAATAAATAACATGATTATAAAAGTCTGGTTTTCCTACCATCAACATTCTTCAAAATTTATTTCAAGTAACACTAGGATGCCCATGGTATTTTAATTATTCTTTTATGAGGAGAGTTCATGGGAGTTAAGGATATATTGGGTTAACCCCAATCAAATTAGGTTTCTTTTGTGAAATAGGGGTTTCCTATACATATGAAACTATGGCCTTACAAAGGCAGAAGTTTTAGTCTGTTTTGTTTGCTTCTGGGCCACCAGAATTTAGAGGATTTGCTGACATGGAGGCATTCAGTAAAAATTCCATGAGTGCGTTAATAAACTTTGAACACAGGAGAGAAAAATATGACTGACTGTCCAAGCACATTTATCCCAGCACATATATCCAAGAAGTGGATATATCAGTGTTGACCTACTTGACTTTGATATCCTTTTCCACATCTTTTGACATAGTAGAGTTTGAGGGGAAGTCATGTGGGTAACATTCCTCTGACCCATAATTATGTTTTTTGCCATCTCTGGTAGAAGTCCTTCCATTGTGGGGCATCAAACAAAAAATATGATAGATGACTGCACAAACCCACCACCATTCCTAAGGAAGAATAGACATGATCCACCAAAAGAAAGCAAAACAAAACATAATTCTTATCTTTATGAACTCTCAAAAATAGGTGAATTAATCATTAACATCTAAGAAATATGCCTTGTATAAGCCTTTAAAAATTATGGTGCTGTAACATATAAAAGAACATTATACAGTCTCTCAGTATTTTGGCATACTTTCTTTTTATATTCTAGTTTCTTTACAAAGAACATCATTCTGAAAGAAGAAAAATAAGTCTCTGAAGTGAAACAGGACACACACATACATATAATGCCAGGAGAGGCTGCAGAAGCTCTGGAGAAAGCCAGTCACATTGCTTTTTCATTGACTATAAAAGTGCTTTCTTGTGAAGTTTGAGAAATGCATGAGGCATTCTGCTTTTTGAAGCACTCTTATTTAATTAATTAGGCAATGCTCACAACAACTTAGTGAGCTGAATCAAAAGCATGGTCCCCATTTAACAGATAATAACATTATGACACCATGAAGTAGGAGCAATTTTTTCAAAATCATGTGAATTGCAAAGACGTATAAAAATTATGGTTTGTAAATATGTACACCAGTATGTTTATGAATAAAACAGAGAAGAGGGTTGTGGTAGAGAAACTACAGAATTTAACAGGTAAGTGAAGACTGGTGTAGAAACCTGATGACATGTCACAATCTTTGTAAATTGTGTGTGCAGTTCTACAGAGAAACATCTCAAAAACAGGATCTTGTAGCTAATTATACAAAGAACACAATGATGACATTCAGAGATGTTTTCCTAAAAGGAACTACTCAAATGACAATTTAAGGCAAATTGTCTTCAGTTTATTTGAATGTATTTTAAGAAAAATAAGTAATACTTATAATTCTTATAGTGTGTCAGGTACAGTTCTTATTGCTTTGCATGCACAGACTCATTTAAACCACTCAACAATGTTATGTCATTGTTAACACTGCCCTCCAACCCTTTTTGTAGAAGTGTGAGACAGAAAAAAATGAGGTAGCTTGTTCAAAGTCACATAGCTGAACTCGAACCAGGCAGCTTGTTTCCAGAGATAACACTACACTTCTCTGCATCTAAATGGCTGTGCACTACTCTCTCTTTTCATCGTCTTGGACTAACAATTTAATTGAACCAGACAATTATGGGGATTAAATGCAAGGAGCTAAAGGCTGACTCTCCTAAGATCCATTGTTAGCCATGAAACATGTATGTGATTTGAGCCAGTTACTTAGCTTCTATGAGAGTTTTATCTTTGTTGAATAGAAATGACAACAGTATGTATGGATTTACTAAAAAATGAAATAAAAAACAAATACAAAAATATTTAGTGAAGTGCCTAACATTTAGTAAGAAGTCATTTGATGTTAAAATATTATTATTGACTGAATTAAGCAATTGTTTTAATATCACAAAGTTTTAACCATGTAGGGAACAAGTATAGTAGAAAGAATTCATGTAAGTACCTTTTGTATTAGGTGCAGCCACTTGGTTGGTTATCATTAGTTCTTTGCATAATGCTTGAGATTTTGAAATGATATTTTAGAGCGTGCATGTAGGCAATAGTTACCTAAAAATTACCTGATCATTAAAATCTAAGGGCAGAGAAAATCTTGATGTACACATAAAATGCAATAAAGATATTTTAAGACTTCCAGCCATGATGGAGGCATAGGTAGATATGCTTGCTTCCTCACATAACCAAAAAAAGGAAAACATCAAATTTAAAACAAAAAACAACCAGAACTGTCAGAAAATCAAACTGTATGGAAGTTTGATAACCAAGGAGTTAAAGAAGAAACATTCATACAGACTGGTAGGAGGGGTGGAGACAGGCAGACAGGGTGGCAAGGATGTGCAGCAAGGTAGCAGACTGGGTGGTCCCACATTTGTGTGTGGATAAGCCAGGAGTAATATCTCAGAGCAAGACAGACTGCACAAACCAGGGTTCCAGTTTGGGAAACTGAGCCTCAAAACTTCTGCCTGTAAAAATCTGTGGGGGTTGCAGCAGTGGGAGAAACTCCCAGCCTCACAGGAATGTTCACTGGAGAGACCCACAGTGTCCTAGAATGTACATAAACCTACCCATCCAGGAATCAACATCTGAAGGGCCCACTTTGTTTGAGGGTAGCAGGGGAAGTGACTGAAAGTGGGGCAAGAACTGAACAAGTGGCATTGGTCCCTCTCCAACCCCTCCGACTGCCTTAGTGAACACTTAGGGCTCTGCCCTTTACAATATAACAGGTGCACCAAGACAAAGAAATATGGCCCAAATGAAAGAACAGGTCAAAACTCCAGAAAAAGAACTAAGTGATAGGTTGCACCTGTACCTGCAACCTATCAGATGCAGAGTTCAAAACACTGGTTTTCAAGGAAATGGCTGAGTACAGATAAAAAATAGAGGAAGAAGTGAAGGCTATACAAAGTGAAATAAAGAAAAATATACAGGGAACCAACACTGAAGGGAAGGAAACCAGGACTCAAATCAACCATTTGGAACAGAAAAAAGAAATAAACACTCAACCAGAACAGAATGAAGATACAATAATTTTTAAAAAATGAGAAGAGGCTTAGGAACCTCTAGGACAACTTAAAAAATTCCAACATCCAAATCATAGGGATGTCAAGAGAAGTGGAAGAGCAAGAAATTGAAAACTTATTTGAAAAAATAATGAAGGAAAATGTCCCCAATCTCAGGAAGGAAATAGACTTCCAGGAAGTCCAGGAAGCTCAGAGGTCTCAAAGAAATTGGACTCAAGGAGGAACACACTAAGATACATCATAATTAAGCTACCCAAAATTAAAGATAAGGAGAGAATCTTAAAAGCAGCAAAAGAAAAGGAGACAGATACCTACAAAGAAGTTCCCTTAAGACTATCAGGTGATTTCTCAAAAGAAACCTTGCAGACAAGAAGGGGCCTGGAAGGAAGTACTGAAAGTCATGAAAGGCAAGAACCTACATCTAAGATTACTCTGTCCAGCAAAGCTATAATTTAGAATGAAGGACAGATAAACTGCTTCCGAGATAAGGTCAAGTTAAAGGACTTCATCATCACCAAGCCCTTATTATATGAAGTGTTAAAGGGACTTATCTAAGTAAAAGAACATGATCAACAATATGAACAGTAAAATGACAATGAACTCACAGGTCTCAACAACTGAACCTAAAAAGCACAAATAAAAATAAACTAAGCAAACAGAAAACAGGAACAGAATCACAGAAATGGAGATCACATGATGGGTTTTCAGCAGGGAGGGAAATGGGGAGGAGGGAGAATGGGGGAAAAGGTACAGGGAATGAGAAGTATAATTGGTAGGTACAAAATAGACAGGGGAAAGTCAAGAATAGTACAGGAAATGGAGAAGCCAGAGAACGTATATGTACAACCCATAGACGTGAAATAAGAGGGGTGGGGATGCTGGAGGGTGGGGGACACATGTAGAAGAGAATAAAGGGGAGAGAAATGGGACAGCTGTAATAGTATAATCAATAAAATATACTTTAAAAAGATATTTTAAAACATGTTTATTGAAGTTAGAAACATTATGTTGAATAAAGGTATTCATCCTTCAAAATGAATCCTCAATGAAATATGCTGAGTTTAAAAGAAAATGACTTAGATATTGAGACTTTGTGAGACTAAGTGAAACTTTGGTTTACTGTTTTGGGACTCCTTAGGAAAAAAAGGAAAACATTTATTCATTTTTTAAAAAATATATGGAGATGTAATTTCTATACAATAAAATAAACCTTCCTTAAGTGTTTAATTTGATGAATGTTGACAATTGCATATGCCTGTGTAACCACCATACAGCTGGAGAACAATTCCATCTCTACAGGCAATACCCTTTTCAATTCACCCAGACCCTCTACCCTTGGTCCACAGAGGCAATCACATTTGGATTTCTTCTTGGGCTGCAAACAAAATATATGTCAGGCTGTTTTCACTCCCCATAATAGTTTTTGAGATTTACTAATTTTGTTACATTACAGTGGGTCATTTTTTATTGTGGAGTATTACATTGAATAAATATATCCAATTTATATCTCTATTCTGTTGATAGAAAATTTTCCCTAGTTTTTGACCATTACAATTAAGCTACCTACTATAAATATTTTAAACAAGACTTATTGACATATAGTTTTATTTCTCTTGAGTAAATATCTAAGAGTAAAATTGATAAGTTATATGGCAAATAAACACTTACAGTCATAAAAAACTGACAGTTTCTAAATATGAACTACTTTATGTTCCAAAGAGCCAAGTATGAGTGTTACATATATAGAACTATTTACATTTTCTGTTTCTTCTTGAGCACTTCTGATAATTGTACTTTTCAAGGAGCTAGTCCATTTTGTCTAAGTTTTCTAGTATCTTAGCATTGATTTATTCATAATTCCCCTTTTGATGTCTATAAAATCTTTGGCAATATTTTCCCTTTCAGTCCTGCTACTGGCAATCTTTGTCTCTGTCTCTCTCTGTCTTTCTCTCTCTATCACTTTCTTCTTCTGTCTCTTTTTTTTTTGCTATTAGTGATTAGTCCTCTTAGTTATTTATAATTTTATCATTTTTAATGAAAACAACTTTTGACACCTTATTTTTCTATTTTTCTTATATTCCTATTTTATTGATTTAGCTCTTATTTCACTATTTTTTCTATTTTTTCACTTGAATTGCCATTTTTTAAAACTTTTAAAGGTGCAAGCTTTAAATATTGATTTAAACCTTTTTCTTTTGAAATGTAGATGTTAAGCTATATGTTTTTAGCTATGTATTTTTTTTTCATGTAGTTGTTTTGTGGTTGACTGAAAAAAAAATAAGGTTAACTCTTTATCCAAAATAGTTCAGATGTTGAGGCTGCTAACATCGCATACACCAATAGATTGTTATAAGAATTATTATGCAGTGAGGTTTTCTGCAGAAAGTAGGGCAGGGTCAAGTCAGTTTAGGTGGATTGAATGAAGCAGAGATAGTGGGTTTGGTTTTTATTATAACTAATTACTGGTCTTGGGAAAATTCCATGCATGTGCAGATAAGCCTGAACTAGTGTGGTTTGAACATCTCTTCCAGTGCCTAGGGAAAATGCATGGGGATGTTAGTAACTGGCTTGCCCACAGCTGGGACAAAGGAGAAAGGGAGAGGATAGGCTTGTAAGCTGTGAGTAGTTAAACATCAAAAACAGGGTTTTCTCTTTATTAGAGCAGTATCTATCTCCACCCACTAATTTCATGTTGTATTTCACTATTGTTCAGTTAAAAACACTTTTTAATTTCCCATGTGATTTCTTTTGACTTATTCATCTCTGAGTTATTCAGAGATGAGTATCTTAATTTCCAAATATTAGGGGATTTCTTAATATTTTACTCTTTATTTCTAATATAATTTAATACCATTGTAGTCAGAAAGCAAAACTGTACGTTCAGTCCTTTGAAATTTATTGATAGGGGTCTTATGGCCTACCCTGTGATACATGTACACCTGAAAACAATGTGTATTCTCATACTGAGGGGGGCAGTTTCCTATAAATACCAAGTAGAAGTAGTTCCAAAATGTTAATAGTATTGTCAAATATTATTTATCCTTTATAACATTTGTTTCATAGTTCCCTCAATTACTGAGAAGAGTCTGCTAAAACTTCTAGAATAATTATGGATTTATCTATTTCTTCCTTTAGTTCTTCAATTTTTGGTTCATGAATTTGAATTCCAATTTTAGGTACCTATATTGTCAGAATTAATATATCTTTCCAATGAATTGAACTTTTTATTTTTATGGAATGTTTTGTTATCTCCAGTGATATTGTGTTTGCACTCTTACTTTCAAGTTTTCTGTCTCTACATCTAATTTGTTGTTTAATGCAGTTTCAGTATGACATACCTGTGTGTGTGTGCATGTTTGTATTTTGAGATTTTTTTTGGATGGTGATAGGGAAGGTAGGGAGATATTCATCCTGCCGTCAGCTTTTTGAATCTGTAGTTTGGTGTATGTCACTAATATAAAAAAAGATTTGGTCATTGTTACTTCAAATATTTTTCTGCTTTTATCTTTACTCTCTTTCTCATATTAAACTTATATATATGTTATACATACTGTTATTGTCTCACAGTTTTTAAATTTTCTGCTTGTTTTCATTCTGTTTTCTCTTATACTTTAGTTTTAGCATGTTCCTCTCATGCTATCTTCAAGTCCACTGATTCTTTCCTTAGTCATGTCCAGTTTTCTAATAAGTCAATCAAAGACATATTTCCTGCTGTCTGCTTAAATTTAATCTGTCTTACCTATTATATACTTGAACCATTAGAAGCCTTAACATATTAATTATAGTTATTTTAAATTTCCTGTTTGATAATTCCAATATCTGTTTCTTATCTCATATAGTTCTGATGATTGTTTTCTTTCTTCAGAGTATGTTTTTACTTGTTTTTTTGACATGAAATTTTTTGTTGACAGCCAGGTATGTTGTTTTACATGATAGGAACTGCAGGAAATAGGTCCTTATTATAAGGGTTCATGTTAATCTGGCTAGGAGTTAGTATGTGCTATAAGTACCAGGGACTTCTATTTTCCTGAGTGTTAGTATTTGCTTCTCTTGTTATCTTTTGGTTTCCCTATATATTCCTGCTTGTAGAAAATCTGTATCTGACATCTCTTTAGCTGTAATGCACTATTATTATACTAGGGTCCTGATGGTATGGTTTTAAATTAAAGGGCAGGAGCATTTCATAATCTTCTGGAAATCTATTTTGTGTCCAGAATGTATCCAGCCACATACTATGAAAAAGAGGGACATTTACAGAAGAAGATACAAGCTACAAGAAATAATGTACATAGAACAATGACACCCCAGTTCCCTTTAATGTAGGCACCTTGGGACCTCACACAGTTCTCCCCATCGCCATCAGGGGCCCATCACATTTTCCTGAATCCCATCAACAGTCAGAAATCTCTTCCCTTTCAAAGGTGATTTTAGTTTTGGGAAAATCCAGAAGTCACAGGTTTCCAAATCTGGTCTTTAGAGGGGCTGAGTTACCTGGATGATTTGATGTTTTGCCAAAAAGCTCAGCTCAAGATGTGATGCATGAGCAGGTACATTGTTGTGATGAAGCTGCCAATCACTAGCTGCCGTAGCTATGGACTTTTGAATTATCTGAATAGTTTCTATGGAGGAATGTTCAAGCTTAATGCAAAATTTGGTGCAGGTTTATTGCTCTACTCAGTCATTTTGAATGCAGAGGCCACACAGTGCACATGCTTACTCTATGGTGTCTACCTTCCCCACTGAGTAGCACAGTGAAGTCATCATTGTTTGTGCTTATACATTCTGGTCCACTCTCCTTAGCTGCCACTTTACCTCAATGTCAAGGAAAGTATCTGTGTTATATTAACAATGGATGAACTTTTTGTGGACAGAAAAAGTGTGTAACAGTTGGCCTGTTTCTAGGGGAATGGCTTTACAAGTGTTCCTCAAGTAGCATTACTTTTGTTTCCCCTTCCCCAACTCCTTTCGGTTAAGGAGAAGGCTCCAAGTGTATTTCACAATGGCTGCTTTTCCACTTCCATGCCAGAGCATCACTGAGAGAACCTGGTGGGGTTTCTGGGGAGAAAATCCACCCAAGAAATGTCTCACTCTCCAGCAAGTCCATAATCACTCTCCAGCAAATGGTCAATGTTCATATTAGTGTGCTGCTAATTTGTAGCTCCAGGGGCTTCTGCTTCAGGTAAGCAGAATTTAGTTTTTCCCAGCTTTTTTCTGATTACCTGGGTGAAATTAGCTCTTTACGTGTCTGAAAGCAAAAAGTTTATAGTATTTCTTATATGTAGCAGATAGTTGGATCTTTCTTCTTATCCAGTCTATGATATTCTCATTATTTAGTTGGTATGTGTAGTCTCTTTGTATTTAATGTTATTATTTATATGCTTATGTTTAAGTCTACTGTTTTGGTATTTGTTTCATATGTGATCCTACTGTTCTTTGTTTCTCTGCTTCTCTTTTCCTGACTTCTCAGTAAACTAAGCATTTTTAAAATATTTTATTTTATCTCCTCTGTTGGGCTATTAGCTATACTTCTTTGTGTGATACTTTAGTGATTATAAAGTTTACAATTTGGTAAACTTTAGCTTGGTATGGTATTTGTCTATACCATCACAACCTAGCTTTAATAATATCATGTGACTTCATGGCAAATGTATAACCTTACAATAATATTATTCCATTTACTTTCTCCTCCCTTTTTGTTTCTGTCATATTTTATATTTCTTCATATGCCGAAAACCTCAACATGCATTGTTGTTACTTTATTCTGAACTGTCAATAGTTGGTTAAAGTGTATATATACCTGTAATTGTGCTCCAAGCCTTCTGCAGCTATTGCCTTAGTTTTGCTTAAGGCACAAAGTGCTCTTTAGGGTTTCCTTTCAGCTCTCTTGTGTTGATTCCACGTTGCTCAGGCAGGGGTTGCTTTATGTTAGTGGAAAGCCCACATGCTTCAGGGAGGATTTTCCAGTGACTTTTGCATTTCACCACCCTTTTGTCTACTATTCCTGAACCTGCTGTAGATCTATAAAAAGATTTGGCAGGTGAGTATAAATTGCTGTATGGTTAAAGCTCTTTGGGATCCTAACTCACCATGTTAGCCCACACGGGTCATAAAAAAAGTGTAAAATGAATTTGTTCAGGGTCTTCTTCTTTTCTCAATCTATGGCAAGGTTTTCTCTCTCCTTCTGTTTTACCAGGGATGAAAGTGGTTACATCTTGTCTTGTAAGAAGAGTTCAACCTTTTCTAGATACAAACTCATTTTGATTTCTTTGTATTCTTAGCTCTCTGAACTTATTTTTTAATGTTGTTTGGTAACTTGTTTAGTTTATTTTTATGGTTGGACCAACATTATTACCTTTTAAATTCTACCTGGAAGTGGAAATCCTCTTATTATTTAAAATACCTTTCTCTTAGAAAGGTCCCATCAGCCAGCCAATTTGTAGATAATCTATTTTTCATGCAAAAAAACCCTACATTTCTACTTCTAGCCTTTTCTTTATACACATTTATGCAGAATAGCTGTGTTTAGGGCATGAGTGAGAAATCCAGGGCTACAAAACAATTTTACCAATTTTACTCAGAGCTACTTCTGAAGTACCATCAACAGTTCATCACAGGTCATGCAAGTGGTTCGACTTGACAAGTTAAGCATAACACCCTCCTCCTTTTTTTCACTGTGTCGGCAATAAGTCCTAAGTTTTCTGTAGTTATCAGACTCAAGGTGAGTGATATGAACATTGAACTCTGAACAGCAAAGAAAAGGTGAAAGCATGAGTTTTTGCAGAGATGTGAATAGAACTAAAGCTCAGAACAATATCTTTTCAGCAATATGTTTAAAATTTCTCAATGCCTAGCTCCTTCTATGGTGCCCACCTCCCAGGGAAGGGTAGTAGAAAATGACAGCCTCTATTAATCAGACCCTATTAATGAAGAAGTCTTAAAAATGCACAGGATGATTATGACCACTCAACCCAGTCATGGAACTACTCATTGGATAATTGCCTTTAATGTGGATGCTGCTTTCATATCCTTTCTCAAATGCCTCTATTTCCTTGTGCTTAGGAGTTCTCTCCACCCTGTTCCACACCCCACAAAAAATGTGTGTGAGTATATATTTTTATAAGGATGTGTTTCTTGTATGTTTTAAAAATAACTATTTTGAAAACATACAAGAAACACAAAAATTGTGTTTTTGCAAATACAAGAAAATTGAATGTTTTAAAAATAAACTATTTTTAAAACATTCAGTTTACATAAAATTGTGACAGGGTGGGGCAAAAGTAGATTTACAGTTGTGACTATGCAAAACAGGGTTTATTCTTGTATTATTATTTATTAAAGGTTGTATTATTTTCCATATGAACAACTATAAACCTACTTTTGCCCCACCTTGCATAGTGTTTTCATGTACCCTAAACCCAATCACTTCTGCTACTAGCATCTTATATGACTATGGTGTTTATTAGAATGAGAGGAATTTAAGTCCAAACTTTATTCAGATTGCCTTAGTTTTTACCTAATGTAAAAACTATCCAGGATTCCCATCTAGATATCACATTACATTTACTCATTGTGTCTCCTTAAGCTTCTTCTTGGAGGTGACAGTTTCTTAGACTTTCCTTGTTTTTGATGAACATGACAATTTTCTTTGAGTTTGCATCAGGTATATTTTCAAACATATTATTGAAATATGTTTGGTTTTCTCCCCCATGATTAGACTGGTGCTATAGACTTTGGGGTTGAAGATCATAGAGGTAAAGTGCCCTTCTTATTTTATCATATCAAGGATACATATTATCAACTTAAGTTATTATGACTGAGGTTGACCTTGATCAACTGGATGAGGTAGTTTGTCAGGTTTCTCCACTGCAAAGTTACTCTCACTTTTTCTTCCTTTCCAGTCTGTACTCTTTTGAAGGAAGTCATTGTGTAAAGCAGCTCAACTTAAGGTTTGAGAGTTATACTTCTCTGCTTGAGATTTGTCCCTTATCCTTGATTTGTTTATTTAGTCAATCATTTATTTATATCAGTATGGACTCACAAGTACTTATTGAAACTTTAGGTTATAATTCAGTGCTATTTATATTATTTTTTACTCAAATTATTTTAACTTTGGTTATTGGAGATTCTTTCATTGGTTGCTGTGTTTCTTCGACTTACCTCCATCATTATGCTTTTTATTTGTTCTGGTTTTTGTTGTTATTGTTGTTGTTATTTTGTTATTTCTGGCAATGCAAGATGCTCAGTCTCATCTTGTAAATTTTCTTCTCCATTCCTAGCCAGTCACCTTCCCAAGGATCTCTGCTTCCTTTCAACAAGTAATGGTATTTAGAAGTCAAGGAACCATTATTCATGGGTTTTCATTTTTATAGTTGGACCTCTAGGACTCTCAACTGACAGAGCAAGGAAATATATATGCATCTACTATATCTATATCATTATGTATTTGCATATGTAACCAATTTTATATTTATTAAGCTAAATGAGAGTTTATACTGATGTCTCCAACTCTAATCCATCACCACATAAGCCACTCTTAACCTATCCTATTGCTTCGCTATAAAATTCTACTTCAACAGTGAGAATACTGGGTCCTGCCATTCACCATCCCTCAACTTAATCATTCACTTTCAGTATGCAGGTACAGCAGCAGTATTAGAATTGTTAACCTGTATCTGCACACCTGCATCATACAGCGGGCCACAAAACACATCTCAAAGCACCTCAGAGGATTAAAATACACTGTATACAATGTTTTATTTTCTGGCTGTAACAGTATTAAATGAAATAAATAATATCAAGAAAATCACAAAGTATTTGGAAACTGAGCAATTCTGGAAAATTTATCCATGGAAGAAGAAATCACACAGGATATGAGAAAATATTTTAACTAAATAATAATGAAAAACAACATCACAAAAAATGAAAAAAGGAAAACTCCCGTGTTTTGCTGGTTGGCTCTGTGTTGCGGATTCTCTCTCGGCACTTAGGCAGGTAGGCCCCTTACAACTCTGCCTCAGCCTTCACTTCCTGCCTGCACTGAGATCACGGATCACCCAGAGATGAAAATGTAGGGTCTTGTCAGGTCTCTTCTGAGCATGCATTCTGCCCTTCACATGCATGTGTGTGTGGCTTTCCAAATGCCTAGTCCTTTTGAATGCCCTTCTTTCCCAAAGAAATGTTCTCCCCAGCTTTTTGTCCCAGGCTTTCAAGACTCCCTTGCTTGTCTCCACTGTAATCTTTTGCCCCAGGTGGCAGCAGGCTGTTCATTCATCTTAGAATACACACACACACACACATACATATATATATAATTTTTAAAATTATTTTAAAAATCATTTTTAATTACAGTTGATACATTATATTATATGAGTTTCAAGTATACAACATAGTAATTAGACATTAATACACTTTACAAAGTGGTCTCTCCAATGAGCCTAGTATCCACCTGGCATCATACTTAGTTATTAGCATGTTATTGACTCTATTCCCTGTGTTCTGTTTTACATCCTTGTGAGTAATTTCATAATTTTTTTTGAAATGACTAGTGAGTCTTCCATGAATATCTAAGTTAGGAGGAACAAAAACATACACTTTTGCCAGTTTCCAGGAAGGCCAAATTAGACAAACACAATTCTTTAAGAACAGATCCTGTTCTGTTATCTCCAGGACCAAAGAGCAGAGTCCTACATTGACAATGTAAGCAGCTGTCCTCAAGGTTTGCCTCTGAGCTGGAAAGGAATTGTGGCAAGCACAAGTAAAAATATTGCAAAGCTTTCTTGTTATTTTGAAGTTGCCTTGCTCTTGTCTCAGTGTGTATTTGGTTGCTGTAAAACTCAGCTTTCTCGAGTTCTGACAATACTGGTTCTGAGAGTTTTGTTTGATGTTTCATGTTTCTTTGGATGAAAGGGACTGTGGAGTTACCTGCTCCAACATTTTTGTTGCCATCACTCTGCATAACTTTTTTTATAAGGTGGCTGTTCAAATGTTTTGCCCATTTTTAAGTTTAGCTTTTTGTTTTCTTATTATTGAGTTTTAACTATTCTTTGTTCATTTAGGATACAAGCCTTTTAATAGGTATGCATTTGGCAACCATTTTCTTGTAGTATTTGGCTTATCTTTGGTTCCCTTAACAGTGTCTTTCACAGACAAGAAATTTTTAAGTCTAACTTAAAATTTTAATGAATCCAAACTTATCGTTCTTTTCATGGATCATTCTTTTGGTCTCATATCTAAAAATATACCATCAAACCCAGATTGGTGAATTTTAAAAATATTATCTTACAGAAGTTTTACAGCATTCCATTTTATATTTAGGTTTATTGTCTACTTTGAGTTAATCTTTTGAAAAGTGTAAGATTTTATCCAGGTTTACCTTTTTTCTTTTTAAAGATTTTATTTATTTTTAGAGGGAATAGAAGGGAAGGAGAAACAGAAGGAGAGAAACATTAATAAGTAGGTTGCCTCTTTCACTCCCCCAGCCTGGGATCTGGCCTGCCACGCAGGCATGTGTCCTGACTGGGAATTAAACCAGGGACCTTTTGGTTCTCTGGCCAGTGCTCAATCCACCAAGCCACATCTGCTTTGGCATAGGTTTACTCTTTTGCATGTTCAAATCCAGTTGTTCCAGCATCATTTGTTGAAAAAAATATACTTTCTCCATTGAATTGCCTTTTTTGGGGGGTCTAAGTTCATACTGACTGTATTTTACGGGTCTATCTGTGATATATTGTTTCTATTTTGTTCCACTGATTTGTGTGTCTATTGTTTCATCCATATTGGTCTCTTGATTACTTTAACTTTATAGCAACTCATGAAATCAGATATCATGAGTCATACAACTTTGACCTTATTATTGCGTTGGATAGTCTAGATTTTTTGCAACTCCCTATCAGTTTTATAAAAAGTATTTTCACTTACACATAAATTTTCTGATGTTTGACTGGGATTGTGTTGAATCCATAATTCAAAATATGAGGTTTTAATGTCTTTACAACATTGAGTCTTCTAATCCATAAATATAAAATGTCTCTGCATTTATTTAAACAGTTTATTTCTTTCCTCAGGATTTTATGGTTTTCCATATATAGACTTTGTACATATTTTATTGTATTTTATTTATTTTTTTGGTGTGCTATTATAAATAATGCTTTGTTTTGTTTTTAACCCTTAAATTACAATTATTTGTTGCTGGCATATCCAAAAGCAATTGATTTTGTATATTAACCTTTGTTCTGTGACTATGTTATACTCATTATTTCTAAAAATATATTGTTAATAATTTTGGAGTTTCTTTATAGACAACTATGGTATCTACTAACAAAAACATTTTTTTCTCTTCAATGCAATCTTTGTAGTCTTTATTTCTTTTTGTTATAGTATTGCAGTATCTCCCAATATGAAATGAAATAGGATTGGTGTGAGAAGATATATCTGTATTTTTTGTAATCTTAAGGGAAGAACATTCAGATCTTCACAATTAAGCACGTCATTAGTTGTAGGTTTCTTAAAGATCTTCTCTATAAAGTTGGGAAATTTCCCTCAATTTTTAGTTTGCTGAAAACTTTTATAATAAATTGACATTGGGTTTTGTCAAATGCTTTTCTGCATCAATTAATATCATTATATGATTTTTTCTTTAGTCTCTTGCTGTGGTAGGTGGTAATATTTTGTTAATTTAAACCAGCCATATAGATCCAGAATAAATTTGACTTCATTGTGATGTATAATTCTTTTTATAGATTGTTGAATAAGGAATGATCATATTTTATTGATGATTTTTATATCTGTTCAAAAGAGATGTCAGTGTGTAATTTTCTTTTCTTCTTAAATCTTAATCTAATACTGCTGTTATGTGAAACTGGTCATAGAATAAGGAACTGTTTATTCTGATTTTCTGGAAGACTGTGAAGAATTGGTATTTTTTATTTCTTAAAGAATAATTCACTGGTAGATTTTCATTCTTTTAATTATCATGGGAGCTGTAGTCATGTCTCCTGTTTAATTTTCTGATATAAGTAATATATATCCTCTCTCTTTTTTTATAGTTATTTTGACTAAAGACTTATCAGTTAGTGTATTTCAATTTGAGATATTTCTGTTGAATTACCTCAGTCTTTACTGATTTTCTATTTAGTTATGTTCAATGTTTAGATGAACCTATTAAGAGCAGTATTTCTTTCTGTTCATGGTCTTTTTAAGATTTATAGAATTTCCTTTGATTTTTCCATAGTGTTTCCAACTATCTCTTTTCATTTACACTTCATTCTTACATATTATCTCCTTTTTCATTAGAGCACTTAACCTATTCATTATAATTATTTTACATGCTCTGATAATTCCAAAATCTATGTTGTATCTGAGCCTGATTTATGTGTTCCTTTAGCTCTTCAAAGTGCATTTCCTGTGTTTTAGTATGCCTTTAGTTTTGTTTGAAAGCTGAACATGATTTATTGAGTAATAAGAACCTAGGTAGATAGGTCTTTAGGGTGGGCTTATATGTTATTCTGTCTAGAATTGAGGCTGCATTTAATATTTGCTATAGTTGTGAGTGCCAAGGTTTCAATCTTTTTTTCTCCTGTTGTCTTTTGACTTTCTTATGAACTTCTTACATGAACTCTTTGTCTTTCAGCTGTTACCCAGTGTAATTATACTGCAGCCTTGTTGGTATAATAGTGAGGTGTAAGGGAGGGTGTGTGTTCCATACTTTCCTGATTAAACTTCATATTTTATTTGGGACTGTGTCCTTGGGCTGTGACCTTCCTTTGTATTCCTTAGATTTCTATTTTTTTCTCCTTTTAAATAAGAACACAGACTGGAGAGGAAGAATAAAGAGTAAAGTCTGGGAAATGATTTTCCTCCATGTAAAGATATGGTAAAGTCTTTTCCTCTGGAGGGAAGACTTTTGGTCTGAAGAATGCTCTGGCCATACTTTGTAATGATTCCTCCTCCCTTGTGGCATCCCTAAACTATGAGGGACCTCTCTTGGCTTTTCCCTTTGAGAACCTAGTGTGGTTCCTTCAGGTAAAACTCATGAAAGTGTGGGTGTCCCCACCAGGATCATTTCTAAGTGATCATTTATATGTTCCTGCCAGTTTATTGTTTCAGTTGCCTCTCATCTAGGTAAGCATATCTACCTGTAAGTCTCTGTGTTTGCCTATTGCTCCTCACTTTGGGATGCCAGTTGGCCCTGTGATGTCAGTTCTCTCACAAATTCAAGAACAGCTATATATATATTTTTAGATTGTTATGCTTTTTTTCTAGTTTTGATGATGGGATTGATTATTTTTAAGCTCTTTAGACATGTCTGAGCTAAAACTGGAAGTTAGTATATGTGTTTTTGATGTGGAAATACAAGCATATTTTTTGCAGTTTTCTCTGCTGTGGAGAAGTCTTAAGTAGTCTAAATCAGAAAACAAAGGCTAAAAGGAATAGAGATAGAGGTTAACCTGGCAAAGAAATTATGGGTTCTGGTGCCAGGCTCTTTGTATTATTTCAACAGAGATTCATAGCTGCTGGGTTTTTTTCAGTCATTTTGTGTCTACACTGAATTTATACATATACTGACCATATTACTAAGAAAAAAACTTAATAAATATCATAAACACAGAATTAAGTCAACAATAATCATGAAGTGTACTGTTTTGTTGATTTTCTTAGTTTAAACACAAAACTTACATTTCTAAATCATCTACCTCACAAATATAAATAGCCTACGATATCTTTTATAGTCACTTTAATTTTATGACTTTCAGTGCCAAAACATAGAATAAAGATTTTATTACTGAAAGTAATATAGTCAGTGAACATAAAGGGAAATGAATAAACTGGCTGATTCTAAACTTGGCCTAGTTCTCCGTTGCCTTAAGCAGTCCCTGCTCCAATAACATCAGATACTATAAAGGGACCCATAAGAATAAAAGGCTTGAACTGTCTTCATAGCCCATTGTGTAATGAGAGGACCCTTCATTTCCATGGATGCAAAAGCAGTTTTGGGATTTTCATAGCAGTGTTATAAAGATATTCAAAATTTGAATATGCAGCTAAATGCCATGTGGGTCTCTTCAGGACAGCAGGAGAGTGATGCTGTGCCTCAGTCCAAATCCTCTTTAACAATAGTAATGTGTGTGTGTGTGGGGGGAGACGGGGGAGTCGAGCTCTTCCAGAAAGAAGCTTGTATGTTAAAAACTTAGCAAGGCAAGGTATAAACAGATGGGTAATCAAGGAGTTATTTAATCAATTTGCAATTAATATGAGGATTTATGTTGGAGATACAAATTTGTAAGTTAAATCTGAAGATTGATTTGGGTCAAATCTGAAAAATGTGTTCACATGGGTTTTCAGTTTAGTTTTTAGGAAATAAGACTGTAACCCTCATTAAAGGTGTATCATAAAGAGAAATTAAAATATTTAAACATTTAAATACATAGTGTAAGAACAAATTGATTATGTATTATGTTTATACTTTTGTACATATGAATTTATTGAGTAATTGAAAATGTCATTTTCATCCTGCCAGCTCTTCTTTTACAAGTGAATCTAAATAAATCTAATATAAAGCACTTCTTATTTTCAGATTGGGAGGGAATATCAGGCTTAAGTAAAAGGCATTTACTAGCTTAAACAAGCAACTTTTTGAACAATAGTGAAAAATTCTGTATTATGGGAAAGATTTATCAGGTTATTTTTTTTAAAGATTTTATTTATTTATTTTTAGAGAGAGGGGAAGGGAAAGAGAAAGGGAAAGAAACATCAATGTGTGGTTGTCTCTTGTGCTCCCCCTACTGGGGACCTGATCCACAACCCAGGCATGTGCACTGTCTGGGAATTGAACTGGCAACCATTTGTTTCACAGGCCAGCACTCAATCTACTGAGCCATACCAGCCAGGGCTGTCAGGTTATTTCTTAACATTACCTTATTAGATTTAGGATCATCAGTTTAAATCAAATGAAACATTATTGTAAGTGGTAAAATGTGAAAAGGGAGGTTAATGTTTCCTAGGATATACAATTAAAAGATTATAGGCTTCTAAAAGAGTCAAATTAATTTCAGTATAAAGGCTGGGATGACAGTTTAAAAAAGGGACTGAGAGTAAAGCCATACACAAAATAAAAACAAGAAGTAAAGAGAACTTCAAAATAGTTATTTTTTAGCATTCTAAATATGTGAAAGTCTTTTAAATTGTGGGAGAGAATTTTGATGCTATGTATATTTGTGAGAATTTTTAACAAGGTAACATAACTTTCCAGAGAGTTCTCCTTTCTAATGAAGTAATCTAACACAGAGCTTTTAAAATACAGGGCTACTCAGTAAAACTAACAGCACCATGTTCAAATCAAAGCAAAATGTCAAAAGAATCTATTTTGTAAGGTTCAGAGCTATTTCTGAATTTTAGACAAAGTATAGTTTGTTTTCTAGTTATTTTTTGCTTATTTTACTTATTTATTTTTAGACAGAAGGGAAGTGAGGAAAAAAAAGAGGAAGAGAAACATCAATATGTGGTTGCCTCTCATGTGACCTGTACTGGAGACTTGGCCCACAACCCAGGCATGTGCCCTGACTGGGAATCAAACTGGCAACCTTTTGTTTCACACGCTGGCACTCAATCCACTGAGCCACACCAGCTAGGGCTCTTTTCTAATTTTCTTTTGCTAATGGGAATAATAGCTTCTTTTTTCATTTAATATTTATTTATTGGTTGGAATAATAAGTGGGGGTTGTACTGGAAGAAGTGATGTTGAGGGAAAATGTGATACACTAAAAAAATGAAAAGGAACTCAGTGTAACTTGGCCAAATAAAATTGTGATTCCATAAAGATGGTCATTGTATATCTTATACATTTATTTTTCTACTATGTATGAATGGAATACTCTGATTAATTCATTATTTGACCTGTTGTAACATCAAAGGGTGAATCACAGAAAAACTGCCCACTGAAAGCACAAGAATGAAATTTTTTTCAAGATTATTTTTTAGAACATTTAAAGTTGATGAAGACAAGGAAGATAGGTGTTGAAGCAATGCTACTGATTGGCTTTAACCTTTTTACAATCTTTTCACAAATTCAGGTCTCTTTGAGAGAGAAACCGCAATGGATTCCTTGTAAAGTCTACAAAATGTAATTGTTTAAATAGTCCTTACTAAATAACAAAATAAAAAAATACCAATTGATAACACCTAGTTTTTAAACTCTTTAAAATCTCCAGGAGTTTACTTACTGATTACAGGCTTAAAGCCTTACTTAAAGCCTGGGCATTAAATATTTTTGTAGATCCTTGAATCCTCAAGAAAATTTAATAGCTCATTTCACTGAAGCTAAAGTAAATTGCATTTAAGAAAATTTTGTTTGAATTTTAATGATGTGTATTGATATATTTCCTACAATATTAAGTGTTAAGTTTGAGATTTAATAGTCTTTGGAACAATGACTTCAATAGTAACTTTGTAAGTGAATTATATAGTTTCACTAATGGTTTTATTTCTCAAGCTGTGATGATTGTTTTTTCCCTGAGCTGGGTGCTTCACTAATCACCTGCTTTATAGTACAGTTACTGAAACAATAACAACTGTATATATATATATACATATATATATCCCTGTATAGTATTTAAATGTTTTTCTTTAGCAGCTTCAATACTTATTAGTATTTTTATAGATTTTGTGTTAGCAAGCATTTATTAAATTTCAGTTTGGCACAATCATCTTTTTCTAGAGTTTAGTGTTTTGATAAAGATGAATGAAATTTGTTTTCTGCCAACAAGAATTTTGGGATTCTGTGGATGACATTAAACTATGGTATTATGTGACAGTGTGCAGATTAAATATCTATATATGGACAGTAGCATGAGTGGCTTATTTATGTATTTATTACTTGTATTTTATTTAGAGTCATTATTTAGAAAGGTTCTAATTCTCATAAAAGTTGCAAAATTTTTATTATGAACATCTGTATATCTTACCTTGATGCACCAAATGTAAAATTGTGCCCATTTTATATGTATTTTTTCTTGTCTCTGTCCACCCTTCTTTCCCTTCAGAAGTATTTAAGAGTAAGTTGGAGAAAGGCAAAATAATTCACATAAATAATTCAGCATTTCGCTCATAAAAAGAGAGCATTCTTCTTGTAACCACAATACAATTATCACACTCAGAGAACTTTTTAAAACATTTTTAAAAATATTTTATTTATTTATTTTCAGAGAGAGGAGAAGGGAGGGAGAAAGAGAGGGAGAGAGAGAAACATCAGTGTGCTAGAGAAACATCAATTGGCTACCTCTTTCTTGCCCCCAGCTGGGGATCTGGCTCATGACCCAGGCATGTACTCTGACAGAGAATCAAACCAGTGACCTTTTGGTTTGCAGGTCAGTGCCCAATCCACTGAGCCACACTAGCCAGAGAATTTAACATTGATATAAAATTATCCACTACACCGTCCATATTGAATCCCCGATTGTCTGAAAGTTGTTCTTTTTAGATATATTTAAAAAAAATAATCTAAGATCTAATGAACGATCACGCATTGCATTCTTTTTAAAATTTGTATTCTTTAAAAGATTTTTATTTATTTATTTTTAGAGAGAGGGGAAAGGAGAGAAAAAAAGAGAGAAACATCAGTGTATGGTTGCCCCTCACAGGCTCCCTAGTGGGGACCTGGGCCTGCAACCCAGGCATGTGCCTTAGACTAGGAATTGAACCAGTGGTCCTCTGTTTCACAGGCTGGCACTCAGTGTACTGAGCCACATCAGCCAGGTCAACATTGCATTTCATTGTCACCTCTCTTTAATCTCCTTCAGTCCATCAGCAGTACATCAGCCTTCTAGTGGTCTATGGCACTGACATTTTTGTACACTTCAGGCTCGCTGTAATACTAAATGCCTGTCAATTTAGATTTGTAATTGTTTTCTCATAAGTAGATTCAGGTTAAACATTTGGAGAAAAAAAGATTTCTTAGAGGATACTGTTATTTTCTCAGCATATCATATTACAAGAACGGTGCACTGTTGAAATACCATATGAGAGGTGAAGCACTTATTGGAAGTAAATACATGAGCATTGGAGGCAGGAAAGTAGATAGATTGAGGGGCTATGTTTTTGATGCAAGACACAGTATGATCCACTTTACTAAGGTATATGGACATATGAGCATTTGGACAGAAAGAGTAGAATAATGAAGGAACAAAATTTAAACCAATGTTAAGATTGCTAAATAGTTAAAATCCACACAAACCACAGTGACAGGGACAATGTAAAGGTTATAATCTTCTGAGCTGGACATCGTTTTTCCTAACTAACCTCACTGAGATGGTCTGGACTCTGTCTGACATTGATGTCCTTACTCTGGTGTTCTGATAATTACAGACACAGGAATGAATCAAGATAATGAACACAGCCCTGGCCAGTGTAGCTCAGTTGGTTGGAGCACCATCCCATAAACTGGAAGTTGTGGGTTGGATTCCTGGTCAGGAAAAATGCCTGGGTTGCAGATTTGGTCCTGGTTGGACATGTTCGAGAGGCAGTCAGTTGATGTTTCTCTCTAACATCAATGTTTCTCTCCCACTCTCTTGTTCTCCCATCCCCTCTCTCTAAAAATCAGTAAGTGTGTCTTTGAGTGAGGATAGAAAACAAAAGATAGTGAACACAAATATTTGGTTTCCCTTCCTTTCCCTAACTTGTTGAAATTGTAGGTAATATTTACATACCTAAAGGCAAACTCAGTACAAACTGGAAATGAAAAGCTGCAGGGAGGGCAAGTGAACTTGCAGGTGTATTTGCTGACCAGAAATTACAAATAATTTTCTCAAATGAGAGCTGATACTTTAGTATTACCCATATTAAAGATGATAATGTCAACACAACCAAAAGCAAATCAAAAGCTCTTTGAACTTGTAACCCTCTTCATTTAGTCTTTAGTAAGATTCAGATGTACATAATTTTTGCAACTTTTATGAGGATTAGAACATCTCAAAGACTATAAATTAAATATGAATAATAAAGCTTAAATAAACCACTCTCATGCTACTGTTTATATTTCAAAATGTAATCTGCACACACATGCTAATAATATTCAATACCTAATAATACCATAGTCGAGTTTCACCCAAAGAACTACATAATCCTTGCAAAAATACCTTGCAAAGAATTACATAATTCTTGCTGTCTCCACTTTAGTCTCCTCATAATACGCAGTCTTTTATCCACAGCATTTCTCTAAAACTGTTTTGCTCAAGGTATTCGGTGAACATTATCAAATGACTAATGGTCACCACCATGTCTTCATTTTACCCTGTTTCTTAGCAACTTTTAATACTTCCCTTTTCTTCTTCACATACATTTTTCTTTCTTTTTAAAAATATTTTATTTATTTATTTTTACATAGAGAGGAAGGGAAGGAGGAAGAGGGAGAGAAACATCAATGTGTGATTGCTTGTCGAACGCCCTCTTCTGGGGACCTGGCCTGCTACACAGGCATGTGCCCTGACTGAGAATCAAACCGGCGATCCTTTGGTTCACAGGCCAGCACTCAATCCACTGAGCCACACCAGCCAGGGCTCCATCCGTTTTTCTATTGACTATTGTTACACAATGTTTTATAGTTTTTCTCTTTCTTCCTTTACAACTCTTTCTTGTTTTTTGTTTTTGACATCTTCCTCTCTGCTATGGAGTCTGAAACTTTCCTCTATCACTACAGCTATTCTACTCCAAGCCACTATCACCATAGCAATGGACTTTTTGAGAGAGTCTTATAAGAAACATATTCTTTCATTTCCCTCATTAAATCCCTCAAAATGCAACTCATCAAACATAAAATGAATCCTACCTCCATCAACAGATATGAAGTAGAGAATTACATAAATTAAGTCACATGCTAAACTGGTATGTGGCACACTTGGGACTTGAACTTAGACCTTCTGTTATCAAGTCTTTGAGCTTTATTCATTTATTTATTTTTTCTGGTTTCAAATCATTTTTTACTTTTCAATTATAGTTGATGTACTTTATTACATTATTTTCCAGTGTACACCGTAGTGATTAGACATTACGTAACTTACTAAGTGATAATCCTGAGAAAGCTCACACCCATCTGACACCATATACAGGTACTGGAATATTATTGACTATATTCTCTGCTGTACATTATATCCCCATGACTATTCTGTAACAACCAATTTGTGCTTCATAATCCCTTCACCTTTTTTACCCTTCCCTCTAAATCCCATCCCATCTGTCAACTGTTACAATACTCTCTGTGTCTCTGTTTCTGTTCTGCTTGCTCATGTGTTTTATTTTGAAGATTCAATTGTTGATATATATGTATTGATTGCCACTTTACTGTTCATATTTTTATTTTGAAAGTTTTTCTTCTTAAAGAAAACCTTTTAAAATTTCATATATAGTAGCTTAGTGATGTTGAACTTTCTTGGCTTTTTCTTGTCTTGGAAGCTCTTTATTGTTCTTCAATTCAAAGTGATAGCTCTGGTTGTAGGTGCTTGCTTTTCAACACTTTGAATATTTCTTGCCAGACCCTTCTGTCCTGTAAAGTTTATATTGAGAAATCAGCTGGCAGTCTTATGGGAAATCCGTTGTAGATAACTAACCACTTTTCTCTTGTGTGTGTTTTTTTATGATTCTCCCTTTGTATTTAACATTTGACATTTTAATTATGATGTGTACTGGTGTGGACCTCTTTGGGTTCATCTTGTTTGGGACTCTCTGCACTTCTTGGACTTGTATGTCTATTTCCTTCACCAAATTAGGCAAGTAAGAAAGTTTTTTCTCATTGTTTTTTGAAATAGATTTTCAATTTCTTGCACTCTCTCTTCTTCTGGCACCCCCATGACTGATGCAAATGTTGGTACACTTGAAGTTGTTTGAGGGACTCCTTATAGTATCCTCATTTTTTGGATTTTTTTTTTCTTTTTGCTGTTTTGATTGGGTTTTTCTGCTTCCTTATCATCCAAATTTCTGGTCTGATCCTCTGCTTCAACTATTCCATGGTTGCTTCTATGTAAAGTATTATTTTTTTACTTTTATTTTTTGCATTTTTTATTTTGCAATAATAATTCAATAATAGTTGCCCCCATTTCCCACTCATTACTCTTCTCCTCCATACCCACTCCCCACCTGTAACATTCAATTCTCTTTCCTGTTGTCTTTTTCCATGGGTTCTTTATATGTTCCTTGACTTCATACTTCCCCTTCTTTCCCCTGTTATCCCCTCTTCCCTCCCCTCTGGTCACTATTAGTTTGCTCTTTATTTCCATATCTCTGGTCCTATTTTGCTCATTTGTTTGTTTTGTTCATTAGGTTCCATTTATAGTTGAGATCATATGGTACTTGTCTTTCACCACGTGGCTTTTTCACTTAACATAATGCTCTCCAGTTCCATTCATGTTGTCTCTAAGGGTAGGAGTCCCTTCTTTCTTTCCACTATGTAGTATTCCATTGTGTAAATGTACCAGTTTTTTGACCCACTCATTTGCTAATGGTCACTTAGTCTACTTTTAGCACTTGGCTATTGTAAATAATGCTGCTGTGAACATTGTGGTGCATAGGTATTCTTGAATTGATGTTTCAGGATTCTTAGGATATAAACCTAGCAAGGGAATTGCTGGGTCAAAAGACAGTTCCATTTTCAGTTTTCTGAGGAAATTACATACTGTTTTCCACAGTGGCTGCACCAGTCTACATTCCCACCAATATATAAGGGTTCCCCTTTTCTCTCCAACCTTGCTAGCACTTGTTGTTTGTTGATTTGTTCATGATGCCCATTCTGACCAGTGTGAAATGGTATCTCATTGTGGTTTTAATTTACATCTCCCTGATGGCTAGTGATGCTCGGCATCCTATACTGATTCATAGTAATATCTTACAATCATTTGTATTTATGTAGTAATTGTAATTTTTTCTCTTTCATTTTTGATTTTAATTATTTGGGTCCTTTCTTTTTTTTCTTGGTGAGTTTGTTTAAAAGCTTGTCAATTTTGTTTATCTTCTCAAAGAACTAGCTCCTGGATTTATTGATCTTTGAATTGTTCTTTTAGTCTCTATGTCATTTAATTCTGCTCTGACCTAGGATATTTCCTTCCTTCAACTTGCACTGAGCTTTGTTTGTTGTCTTTCTTCTAGTTATTGTAGATGTAGGGTTAAGTGGTTTGAGATTTTTCTATCCTTTTTATGTAGACTTGTATGAACTTTCCTATCATGACTGCCTTTGCTGTGTCCCACAGGTTTTAGGCTATTGTGTGTTCATTCTAATTTGTTTCCAGAAACTTTGATTTCTTTCTTGATCTTATTATTGACCCATTCATTATTTAATAGCATGCTGTTCAGTGTCCATGTATTTGAATGTTTTTTAGTTTTTTCCTTGAGGTTGGATTGTAGTTTCAAGCCATTGTGAACTGAAAAGATGCTTGACATGATTTCAATTTTCTTGAATTTGTTGAGGCTTATTTTGTGTCCTACCATGGGGTCCATCTTTAAAAATGTTCCATGTGCATTTCCAAAGAATAGATATTTTGCATCTTTGGCATGAAAGGATAGATATCTATCTATCTATCTATCTTATATATAGATATGAGTCCATTGGACTTATAAGTCCAAATGGACTTATATATATAAGTCCATTTATTTGAATGTTTTTTAGTTTTTTGCCATGTTTTATTTTTTACTTATATATATATAAGTCCATTTACCTAGAGTGTTGTTCAAGCCACAATATCCTTGTTGATTGTTTGCTTGGAAGATCTATCCATTGTTGACAATGGGTTGTTAAAATCTCCTACAATGAGTATCTTGCTGTCTTGAAGTCCTCCAAGATATTCCTTATATACTTGGGTGCTCCTATGTTAGGTGCATATGTATTTACAAAGGTTGTATCTTCTTGATAGATTTTACCCTTTAGTATTATGAATGAGCCTTTGTTTCTGTTGATGACCTTTATTTTGAAATCTTTTTGTCTAATATGAGTATTGCTACCCCTGTTTTTTTTTATGTCCATTTTCTTGGCATATTTTTCCATTCCTTTGCTTCCAGTCTATGTAGGTCTTTTGTTCTGAGATGAGTCTCTTGTAGACACATATATGTGGGTCATGTTTTCTTATCCATTATGCTACCCTATGTCTTTTGATTGGAACATTTAACCCATTTACATGTAGGGTTATTATTGATAGATACTTATTCATCGCCATTTCCCCCTTTGTAACTGTGTTCTTCTCTCTCTCCCCCCCCCCATCTCTCTTTCTTCATCTTGTTAATGCAACCCTTTATCATCTCTTGCAATGCTGGTTTTGTGGAGATTCATTATTTTTGCCATTTTTTTTGTCTGGAAAACTCCTTATTTCACTTTCTACTTTAAATGAGAGCCTTGCTGGTAGAGTAGTCCTGGTTTCAGGCCTTTGCTTTTCATTACTTGAAGTATTTCTTGCCATTTCTTTTCTGGCTTGTAGTGTTTCTGTTGAGAACAGCTGATGTCCTTATTGGAGTTCCCTTATATGTTACTAGCTATTTCTCCCTTACTGCTTTTAAGATTCTTTTTTGGCTTTAAATTTTGCCATTTTAATTAAGATGTGTCTTGCAGTGGGCCAGTTTGGGTTCATCTTGTTTGGGACCCTCTATGCTTCCTGGAATACATGTATTTTTCTCTCATCACATTAGGGAATTTTCTGTCATAACTTTTTCAAATAGGTTTTCTATCCCTTGCTTTTCTTCTCCTTCTGGTATCCCTATCACATGGATATTATTATGTTTCATGTTGTCTTGCAGCTCCCTTACCCTCTTCATTCTTTTTGAATCTCTTTTCATTTTGTTTCTCTGTCAAAAATTCCCCCCAAATTGGGAATTTTTTCCTATCTAGTCCTCCAGGTCACTGATTCAATCCTCTGCTTCATCTATCCTGATTTTAATTCCTTCTACTGTGTTCTTTCTTTCAGATATGCTATCCTTCATTTCCTGCTGGCTCTTATTAATACTTTCTATGTCCTTTTTCATGCTGGTATAGTTCACCATGAATTCTTTATATCATCCCTGGAGTTCTCTGTAGTTTTTACTAAGCTCCTTGAGTATTTTTATAACTATTATTTTGAACTTGATGTCTGATAGCTTGCTTGCCTCAATTTCATTTAGCATTCTTTCTGGGGACTCCTCCTTTCCTTTTAATTGGGGCTTGTTTCTTTGTCTCCCTATTTTAGGTGACTCTTGTTTGTTTCTGCATACTAGATTGATTTGATTTGAGTCTTTGTCTTAATGGTTGACCTTTGGAAGGAGACCTGTGGGATTCAGCAGTGTAGTCTCCTTGACCTCCTGAACTTAATGTTGTTGGGATGCCCTTTTTCCATTTATGTAGGCTCTCTGGTTGTAATTGGGTTTTGGTTGCTGTTGGGTCATTCTTTGGTGGGTCCTTTGCTCTGGCTGACTGGCATGTCTTGTATTCTATTGTACAGGTGCTGTTAGAACAAAACTAAACACCCAGTAAATGAACCCATACTCACAAAGATAGTGCACACCCACAACCACACTATCAATAGCAATTGAACCAATATTAATAAAGGTGTAAAGATATTAAAACTATTATAATGAAGAAAAAGTGGATATGAGATAAGTAACTGAAACAGAATGATTTTGAGAAAGTAGAGGGAGGAAAAATAATAAGAGTAGGGAATAGAAACAAGGTGAATAGAGAGAAAAAATAAAATTCTCTCATCATAAATAAAAAAAGGGAAGGGGGAAGGCAGAATAGAGTAAGAGAAGGGGAGCATATAGAATTAGGTTTAAACAAATTTATATATACAAGCATATAATATATATATATATATATATATATATATATATATATATATATATGAACAAAATTGGAGAAAAAGATCCATGACAGCAATATAAAAAACAAATGAGCAAAGATTGGTATATGTGGGATGGGAATAAGGGGAAAAAGAAGGAAAGAAAAGCTTAAGGGATGTCTAGAAGAAGAATAAGTGATTATGAGAGGCTGGAGGGAGAAGGAATACTATGACTGAGGAATGAAAAGCAGGCTAAGATAGGGAAAACTGAGATTAAAAATGAAAAAAGGAAAAGGCAGGAGGAAGGTGAAATGGAATAAGAGAGAGAAGTGATAAAATCTGAGACCTGAAACACAAAAATAGTGAAGATCTAAAAATAAAATTGAAGAAATGCAATAACAACCACTGTATCCAGAACCAACAAGCAAAGGTTGGTAAAAGTGGAGAGAGAATAAGGTTATTAAGAATGGGAAAAAGAAGTGAGATGTCTAATAACAAGAAAAATGGTTTTGAGAGAATGGAGGGGGAAGAGATAGTAAGAGTGCCAAATAGAAACAAGTTGTAGCAAGAGAGAAAATAAAATTTAAAATGAAAATAAGAACAGGAGAGGAAAAGTTAAAATGGAGTAACAGAAGGGAGGAGCAAAATATGAGGTTTGAAATAAACTATAGTATAAATGCTGCTGACCTAAGAGGCACAAGAAATGAAAGAAAAGAAATTAATGTTAACAAGTTATATAGTCAAGAAAATAACACAAATGACAAAGAAGACTGCAGTGGAATTCGTCTCAGTAGAATCCAGTGTTTACCACTATCTTCTCTTGCTGGATTCGCCCCTGGTGATGTCAGATGGTGTCCCAGGTTGGCCTTACACAGCCTGTTCAAGGCTGCAAGTGATCCATAGTCAGTGGCTGTCTTCTTCAGATTTGACTGGACACCACTGTTCTGCCCTGCTGGGTTTCCATCAGCCCTGAGCCCAAGAGAGGTTAATTTAATGACCCAAGAGGACTGCCAGTACCTTCTCCACCTGCCTCCAGAGGGGGTCTCTGGTGCGATGGGTGGGTGGGAACTCTGGATCACCCCCCAGGGACACTGTTTTGTCTTCAGGGAAGATGGTGGGAGTATTTTCCCATCCCCTCAACACACATCTTGGTCTGTCCCAGATTTTTTCCAATAATGTATGGTTTTTGGTGAATTTGCTCACTGTTCCCTGTAAGGGGCCAATCTGTGCAAAAAAGGGAGATTTTTTTCTGCTTGGCACAAGTAGCAGCTCTGTCTGGACTTGAGGCTGGGTAAGGCTCTGAACCCTCCTTGTTGCAACTGTCTCTATTCTCTCTCCTCTACTGGGTTCAGAATCAGGGCCAGAGGATAGGTGTAGCTTGTATTGTCTGACTAAGGGCCCTTTCAGAGCTTTTCCTTCTTTCCCCTGCAGAAATGTGCCCAACAGGATGCTCCTGATCCTGGCCTCACTCATCTGCAGAGCCTGTAATCCTGCAGGTGGGGGTTGGGCTGGACTGCCTGTGTGGGGATCTGGCTGGCTGCAGCTAATCTCAGGTGTTCAGATCCTGGCCTACCAGGCCCCAGCTTGCTGCTCTTACAGGATGATCAGGCAGAATTCTCCACTCTGAACAGTCCCCTTCTCATGAGCTATTCTGGGTGGGACCCACAGACCCTTCAGTATGACTCTCTATCCCTCTGAACTCTCTGTTAGCAGAGTTTCTGCATCTGTGGGCACGTGCCTACCGAGAGTTTCTGTATGGCCTGCACTCTGTAGTATCAGAGCCCTGGGCAGGGTGGGGGTGCTGTTCTCACACTCCGTCTCCCTCCACATCTCTCCAGTCAGGGCTGACCACAACCTGTCAGAGCCTCTGGCAGTTTTACATAAGGTTTCTCTCTGGACCTTTCTGGGATGGCAATGGGAAGAGCCTTGGAGCTATACTATAACATGGGCTGTTGATGGGGTGCTGTCCCTGCTCTCTCAAGAGATTTTCAGCCTTGAGCAGTCTCACTCCCACCACACTGTTTCTTGGGCCAGCACCTCTCTGGCCATCTCCATCTGCTGGAGCTGGAGACTCCTGGGCTGATAGGCAGCCACCACAGACTGTGATGCCAAAAGTTCTGGTTTTGGCCACAGTGGGAGCAGCTGCTGTTCTTGGGGAGGGCCACCGCCCACTGCCTACTTCTGCACACTCCCGTTGCTTTCGGCCACATTTGCACTCATTCACTGGTGCTCTCCCTCACTTTCCACTGGATTTTTGAGTTGAGTACTCTGTGGATAGGCTGCAAGACCTGTCCGGGTTGGGGAGCAAGTGGATGGAGCTCCCAGCTACTCTGCAGCCATCTTGGATCCCAGAAAGATAATTTCTTTAGGCACATTCAACATATCACTTATCTTCATTCAACAATTTCAACACTGGATTTCAGACTCTCTTTGGTCAAAAACATTCATTGTCTCTCTGGTGATAAGTTTGATAACCTCGGGCCATCCGTGTGTAACTACGCAGCAGCTTCCTCTTCTACATGAATGATATTTTCTTTTTAGTATTGATCAGTGCACTACTCCATGGCAGTCCAGAGTGGGAAAAGTGGCTCCAGGTCCAGGAATAGGGCCTGGGAAGGGGCAGTGGGGCTCTGGCAGAGACCAGGTTGAAGGTGGTGCATCCCTGTGCTCTCTGGGCTGCGTAGCTGTGTGCTGTGGGACCTGTGGCACTCTCGGACCTGGGACACTGCACCTGTAGAGTCCCAAACACAAGAGGATGGACTGGTTGGTAGATGCCTGGGGCTTGCCACCACCCCTAGTGCTCCTCTCTTCTTGCCTTCACCTCTTCCTTCTTCAGCCCTTTCTCATTTTGCTTCTGTCATTTTCCTCTTCCTCCCTCTTCTCTCAAGCATCTCCTCCCTCTTTTCCACTGATTGAACTTATTTTCTAATTGCAATATAGCTGCTTCTCTCATGATTAATTTCCTATTTACTGTTTTTAACCTAGGATGTCTTTTCAGAATATCATTAGTGAAGGCATGTAGACAGCTTTTGATTTGTTTTTCTATTTCATTAATTTTGCTTCTGTCACTGATGAATTTTGGTTAACTTTTGGTCACAATATCTTATTAAATGTAATTGATTATATAATGAGGTATATATCATTGACTTATATTATTGAAACATCACTTTAGAGTATAAATTTGAAAGAATAATGCACTTCTTGAATATTTACTGAGGCTTTATATGAGGATATAAAAAGTGAAAATTAAATCTTTATATTATGTAGATTGGCAATATATAGTCAAAATATACATATTTGGAGAATAAAATAATGAATGTTAAAAATAAAATACTTTAAAGAGCAAGAATAATATTATGTCTTTAGATTCAAAAGGTGTGATTAAAATAATTTTATTCAAAGCTAATGAATTAGACAGAGACTTTTAGAGTGGAAATGTACATATTAGAATTTTATGCTACAGAGTATTTGGTGATTTTTTATCCCCCAATTTAAATAAAAGATCCACTTCTCTTGAACCATGAAGACTGCAGCGACATATATAATCTACACATCTTTCTGCATGTGATCCCCAAGGTGAGTGTGTCTATATAATATACCACTTAATACCACATTGTATGCAATGTGGTAATATGGGCGTAGGAGAAAAGGATGGATATTTAATTTAGTCAGACCTAAATTAATTTGGAAAACCACTTCTGTCTTTCAAGTTCTCCGACTCAGAAATTTTTTCTTAACTTCACTGAGCTTGTTTTTTTCATTCATAAAATGAAGATCATAATAGCATTTCAAATGATTCCTCTGAGAATGAATTAAATAATGAAAGTAACATGTACTGTGCTTGGAATAGTTAAGTGTTGTATTAGAGAAAACCACGTCAGCCCTCCTTGCCCATCAACTGCTGTGCATTACAATGAACTAAGGTGGAAGTGCTGGTCAAGAAAGCTTTTCATTTAAAGGTTAAAATATAGGTTTTTGTACAGCATTTACCTATGTATCTATGTATCTATCTATCAATTATCTGTCCCTCTATATCAGTGATAATCTATCATTTATCTGTATAATTTCTTACAATAATGGAAACTCCTTTCAAAATATTTTAACTGGCATATCAGTATATAAAACAGTGTAAATGGTCTGACTGACAACAGGTTTGTTCCAAAAACAGCTTCACTGCTTGGTACTGTGGGGCACAATTTCAAAAGCACTGAGTGAAATAAACTTTATCTGTCTTACATTAATCTCAATACAACCTTATTTTCTCAGATTTCATCTGCTTGTACACAAAACTCACACCACATTATCAAGAATGCCTAAAATTTTTATTGGCTCAGTTATTCAACTCTTTAATGAAGGACCTTGATAACCTCTCCAAATGCATTTCTATGGATGTCTAGGAATAGACCATATTTGATAATGGTGTGATTATTCCATTTTAACAAATAATAAAGTATATCAGTATATTCTTAACAATACTGTAGTATATATTTAAAAGTTGCTAAGGGAGTAGATATCTAAAGTTCTTATTACAAAAATATATAACTACATATTTTAATAGGAATTGCATTGAATCTATAGATTGCTTTGGGTCATTTGAACATTTTAATGATGCTAATTCTTCCTATCCATAAATACAGCATATGTGTCTTCTTATTTGTATCTTCTTCAATTTCTTTCTTCAGTGTCTTATAATTTTCTGAGTACAGGTCTTTTACATTTTTGGTTAAATGCATTCCAAGGTATTTTTCTGCAATTATAAATGGGATTGTATTCTTAGTGTCACTTTCTGATAGTTCATTATTTGTGTACAAAAATGCAACCAAGCCCTCACAAGCATGGCTCAGTTGGTTCAGCATCATCCTTCGAAGTGAAATGTCACAGGTTTGATTTCCAGTAAAAGCACATGGCCGGGGTGCAAGTTTGGTACCAGGTCAGAACACTTTCCAGAGGCAACTGATTGATATTTCCTTCTCACATCAAAGTTTCTCTCCCTCTCATTCTCCCTCCCTAAAAATAAATACAACTTTTTAAAAAATGCACTGATTTCTGTATATTTATTTTGTATCCAGCTACTTTACTGAATTCACTTATCAGTTATAGTAGTTTCTTAGTGGAATATTTAGGCTTCTCTATATACAGTATCATGTCATCTGCAAATAATAACAGTTTTACTTCCTCCTTTCCAATTTGGATGCCTTTTATTTCTTCTTCTTGTCTGATTGCTGTGGCTAGAACTTTTGGTATTATGTTGAATAAAAGTGGTGAAAGCAGATATTCCTGTTTTGTTTCTGATCTTATGGGAAACACTTATGTTTTTTGCATATTGAGTTTGATGTTGGCTGTGCATTTGTGGTAAAGAACCTGAATAGTCATTGCAATCTTGAAAAACAAGAATAAACCTGGAGGAATCACACTACCTGATATGAAACTGTACTATAAGACTATAGTAATCAAAACAGCATGGAACTGGCATAAAAAAAGACATACAATCAATGGAACATAATAGATAGTCTAGAAATAAACCCATACTTTTATGTCCAGTTAATATTGTATTTGACAAAGGAAGCGAGAAAATATAAATGATAAAGATAGCCTTTTCAACAAATGGATTTGGGAAATTGGACAGATCAATGCAAAACAAAATAAAACAAAACAGAACAAAACAAAAAGAAACTGCTCCTTAAACTATGTATGAGAACAAACTGAAAATCCCAAAACAAAACATGGGCAGTAAAATCTAGAAAATCTTTGGTAGTAATATTTTTTTCTGATATATCTCCTCATGCAAGGTAAACAAAATAAACAAAAGGGACTATATCAAACTAAAAAGCCTTTACACAACAAGGAAAACCTTCAACAAAATAAAAAGACAACCTACTGAGTAAGAGAACATTCACCAATGATACAACTGATAAAGGACTAATATCCACAATTTATAAAGAACTTACAAAACTCAACACCCCAAAAATCAATTAAAAAACAAAATGGGCAAGGGATCTGAAATGACACTACTCCAAAGAGGACATACAGATGTCAATAGACATATAACAAGAAATTCAGTGTTGCTAATCATCAGAGAGATGCAAATTGAAACCACAATGAGATATCATCTCACACCAGTCAGAATGGCTATCATAAATAAATTAACAAATGTTGGTGAGGATGTGGAGAAAAGGGGGAATCCTTTTGCACTGTGGGTGGGAATGCATACTGATGCAGCCCCTATGGAAAAGAGCATAGAGTTTCTTCAAATGAGAATGGTACTGCCTTATGGCCTAGCAGTTCTATTTCTGGGAATATGTCTGAAGAAACCCAAGACACCAATTTGAAAGAACATATGCACTCTTATGCTCATTGCAATGTTGTAGCCAAGATTTGGATGCAGCCCAAGCATCTATCTGTAAATAAGTATATAAAAAAGCTGTGGTACATGTATACAATGTAATACTACTTGGACATTAGAAGAAGGAAATCTTACCTTATGGCAAAGTATGGATGGACCTGGAGTGTATTGTGCTAAGTGAAATAGGCCAATTAGAGAAAGAAAAATACCATATGATCTCACTCATACATTGAATCTAAAGAATAAAATAAACTGACAAAACAAAATAGAAACAGACTCATAGATACCAACAACAGACTGACAACTGTCAGAGGGGAGGGGAGGGTGGAGGGTTAAGTAAAAAGTTGAAGTGATTAAGCAAGACTGTATCCATAGATGCAGACAACAGTATGGTGATTATCAGAGGAAAAGGGGGACCAGAGAAGGTAGAAGAGGATAGGTGGGTATAAATGGTGATGGAACGAGATTTGTCTGGAAATGATGAGCACACAGTACAATATACAGATGATGTATTATAGAATTGTATATCCGAAACCTATAAAATTTTATTAACCTATGTCATGCCAGTAAATTCAATAAAATTGAAAAAAACTTCCTGAAGGGAAATACATATAACTATGTGAGGTGGTGGATATTAAATAAAATTATTGTAGCAATGATTTTGTAATGTATACATACATCAAATTATTATATTGTACATTTTAAACTAACACAATGTTATATGTCAATTATATTTCAATAAAATTTGAAAAAATATAGTAATCAATAAAATTTCTCTCCAAATAATACAAAATATTTCCTAGTAGCCTTCCAGTTTGCATGTTTTTATTAATATATACATATTTTTAATTGAGGTATAATTGACATATAACATTATAATAATTTTAGGTGTATAACAAATGATTTTTTATACATTCTGAAATGATCACCATGCTAAGTTTAGTCATTGTTCATCCTGTTACAATGACAAATTTTTGGTTTCTGTGATGAAAATTTTGTGATTTATTCTCTTACCAACTTTGAAATATGCAGTATAGTATTATATCCCTATGACTCATTTATAACCAGAAGTCTGTACCTTTTGACCCTTATTACCCTTTTCTCCCACCCCCATCTCTTACCACTGTCAACCATAATTCTGTTATCTGTGACAATAAGCTTTGGGTTTCTTTTGTTTGTCTTTGTTTTTATGGATTCCACATGTAATTGACATCATATGGTACTGGTTTTTCCTGTTTGACTTATTTCACTTAGCATAATGAATGCAAAATCCATCTATGTGATCACAAATGACAAGATTTTATTCTGTTTTATGGCTGAATTATATATACATATATGTGTATACATATATATCACAATTTCTTTAACCATTTATCTGGAGATGGACACACACTTAAGTTGTTTTCATATCTTGGATATTATGAATAATGCTGAAGTGAACATAGGAGTGGATAAGTTTTTGAATTTGTATATTCTTTTTCTTTAGGTAAATGCCCATTAATGAAATTGTTGGATCATATTATAGTTGTATTTTTAATTTTTTGAAGAATCTCCACACTGTTTTCCTAAGTGGCTGTACCAATTTGCATTCTCACCAACAGCACACAAGGATTCTCTTTTCTTCACATCCTCACCAACAGCAGCTATTTCTTGTAGGTTTGATAATAGACATTCTGATAGGTGTGAAGTGATTGCTTATTGTGGTTTTGATTTGCCCTTCCCTGGTGATTAGTGATGTCAAAAATCTTTCATGTACCTGTTGGCCTCTGTGTCCTCTTTGAAAAATGTCTATTCAGATCTTCTGTCCATGTTTTAATCAGATTTTAGTTTTGACTATTACATTATGTGAATTTTTAATATATATTTTAGATATTAACTCCATATCAGTTATGTGATTTGCAAATGCTTTCTCTCATTCAGTATGTTACCTTCTTATTTTATTGATCTTTGCTGTGTAGAAGCTTTTTAGTTTGATGCAGTCCCACTTATTTATATTTGCATTGGTTGCTTTTGCTTTTGGTGTCAGATTAAAATAATCACCACCAGCATTTGTGTCAAATAGCTTACTGCCTATGTTTTCTTCTAGGGATTTTATGGTTTAGGTCTTACATTTAATCTTGAGTTAATTTTGAGTTAATTATGTGCATGGTGTAAGTGCACCTGTTTATGAAGAGGTATTTGTAGTTTTGGGGGAGAAGAAAAGATAATTCCTCGAACAAAGATGACATTGCTTTGGCAAAACTCGAGTTTTAAATCCCATGAAGGGAAAGTTAGACTTTCCTGAGAGAGTCTCATATGCTGGGGGCAGCATATGAGAAGGCATTCAATCTGTGTTTTTCTCTTACATTGATGTTTTATTGTTTCACTCTCACTCTTAAAAAAAAAGCAATGAAAACATGTCCTAGGGTGAGGATAACAATTTTTTTAAATAAATAAAAGAAGTTTCTGGTAGGAAGACTCAAGGCAAGAGAACATACAAAGCTTATATAAAGATACAAGTGTAGAAACAGTCAGATTAGATTCACTGTCCCATTTCCATGATTATATCCTTGGGTACTACAAAAGTAGAGGAAGAATTCATTCGTCATGGCTGCATGTTCCCTATGGCATAGAAGGACAGAGGACCAATTTCTATGGTCAGTGTAGATGATGCCTCTGGACAGACTCACACTGGGTTTTGAACATCTCAGTGTGATGCAGTAAAGACAGTCCAGAGTGCCTGAGCTTTCTTGGTGATTTGGAAGGGTGGAGAAAGCCAGCCAATAAGAAATTTTGGTTTGGGCCAGGTGGCCTGCAAGTGAGAGCAACTTCAACTGTAGAAAATGGCAATGCCCACAGTTACGAAAAATATGTTGACATAATCATGCAATATCAGGTGAGCCAAGCTACATATGATAAAATGAAGCACGGAGAGAGACACTGGAGTTCATGGACAAGCAGAATGAAATACTTTGCTGGGAGGCTATCATGCAATTGAGGTCCCTTTCCTGGTTTCAGAATTCTCACAACCCTGAACAAAAGGGTGAGAGTAGGTGATTGAAAAGCTCCAGAATGACTGAGTGTTTTTCTCCTACTTCCTCAGCTTGAGGTAAGGAGTGACTTGAATTTTTCTCACAAATCTCTTGACGATACTGGGTGTCCTGGAATAGGACAGAGTAAATAATTTGCTGTGGGCAGCCTAGAGTTAAAAAGCAGAGTTGTACTCCTTTTCAGGAAGTAGAAAAAGTTACATTTTTAAAAACATCTGAAACAAAGAATGCAAATTTGTGTTACACTGTACTCATAAATTAATTTCCTTACTCTATTGCTTTGCTAATACCATGATCTCCTACTGGGCTTCACCATTGACCAAATACAAATCAGCCTCCCACCAGTCATCAATGTGAAGTCAACTATCACCCCAGTCACACACAAAGTGAAATGACCTAGCTTAAAGCTGTTGGGGCAGTCTTTGGCACTGTGGGAAGAGGGAGAATACCTATCCTTCTTTCAGGTTACATGTAGATAAGAAGGTCTTGTGTGGTTGCTTTTACACAAAATTTAAAGAATGTATTGAAACTATTTCCTTAAATTCCCTGTCACAATCCTATTATTCTCTCTCTAGGACCCAAGCTTGAATTCAGGCAACCATTAGATGAATTTGAGTGATGCCCCAAATTTAGAACTATTATTTCTCTTTCATAACCAAATTTTCTCACTGGATAAAATTTGCCATGCCTGCCCCTTTTCCCAACATGTGTTTTTTCTGGGAGCAGAGGTGGGAGTGTGTAGGGTGGTCCTTTAAACTTCTAAGATTTTGCAAGTTAGTTGGACATGGAGCCTACTTATATTTAAGTAATGACCCCAGCTACACCTCCATTTATCTCTGGTGTTTGGAGTTATGTAACAGCATCATTATTTTATCTTTATCTGTAAGGGTATTATGATGTATGGAGAAGAGCCCTGGACACTGAATTAGAGAACCCACACTTGTTCTATATTATTCTACACATGAGCAGTATGACATTTGACAAGTCATCCATCTCCCTAAGTTCTGAGTTTTTATGTAAAATGAATAATTATAATGCATTGTATCTCATAGATCTGGTGAAAATAACATGATGACATGTTATATGAACACATTTTACAAAGTGATATACACATATACATTTCTCATTATGTACCTTAGCCCACTGCATCCCTCATGTGCTGATGCAAACAGATGCTCTCCCAAAGGATTGAAAGAGTCTACCACATTTGATTAGGTCAGAAAATATATATGCCTTTAATGTAATTCATATATAATTCATATTTATAACATAGGTGATGTTTTTCTTCTACCTCCAAAACTTTGGTTCTTCTGTACACATTGCACAGTAAGTAGGAACAAAAGAAAATATCTTTGCTGTGGCTTAAAACTGATAATTATTCCAAATATGTTTTCTCTGCAATTTGAACATTCATGAGCAACAAGACTACCAAAATCCAGCTAAGCATTATGATAGCTTTTTAGAAGTAATATTACTAGGCAATATTACAGTGAGTCTTAGTTCTGCTTGGAAGACCACATTTGCATGGGGTTTTTCTACTGATGTGGAATGTGTTCACATTACACTTTTTTTCTCACATTAAAGAACAAAACATTTTGCCTCATTTTCATACACTTCACATTCCATCTATGCACAGAGATTCTACTGACTTAAAAATAATAATCTATAGGGTGCTGCATTATATAAGCTTTACCAAAATAGGCATAAACTTTAAAGACACTATTCAAAAAATTTTGCTACTGTGTCTGTTTTGTGATGTTTATTAGTAAAGAAAGGGTTTTAGTATAAATCATGAAATCATGATTCCAAAATCATTCTTAAAAAGAGCCATCTCCAATATCACATCTTTAAATTGGTTGGTTTAATCAACTTCACAGTGAGCTATAAAATTACTGGACAGGATCAGCCTATTCTGACCATACTTTGACAATATAGTTGTACATACAGCAGGCTCATTTTGCTTGCATTTAAAATGTCAACATTTCCACTGTTGGAACTGTGGAGGAGAGCAAAAAAGCCACAGTCATTACTTTCTACATGGGTTCTTCTTACGGACTTGTAGCTCTATTACCCTTTGTACAATCTATTTCCCTTCCTATTAAGTCTGGGCTGGCACAGCATGGCTGGGTACATTGACAGACTGTATGGCTGAATTCTGGAGAAGTTTCTACCATAACTGAGTGTTGCTTTAACAAAACATACACAATATGTAGCATGACTTTGGATCCTGGAAGTGGGTGGCAAATTAATGTTACAGGAATTTGGAAAAATGGTGACTCTTGTGCAGGAGAGTATTTGATAAAACTCTCATGTGATAGTGTAGAAAGCACATAATATAGTTAATTGACTTGTGACTTTAAGTGCAAAGGTTGAGAAATGAGTAGTACTAGCTAGAATGCCACAGTTACAATTGACTGCATTTAAAAAGAGTCTCAGTAAGCATCTGTTGAATGAATGACTGTATCTCCAGCATAACTCTTTATCTAGAAATCTTATACTTTATTAGAATTATTGACTTGCCTCCCTGGGAAAAATAATCTATCAAATGCGTCAATTATTGCCTTGCATTAAATGCTTCAGGATATATTGTATATAGTCTTTCTTAGCAAGTCATACAATAATTTGGCTTCTGCTTAATCTTCCTATTTTCTACTGTTTCCCATATGTTACCCATCCTTCCAATACATTAAACTCCTTTTCTTTCCACATCTCTATGTCTATAAATGAGAAATTTCTACAGTTTGAAGTTGCCCTCCCCAGTTTTGCCTGGAATATCAGGCATCTCATAAATACTTCTGGACTTAAGAAATAATGAATTGATATATGGACATGAAGATTGACAGAGGAAACAATTATACTTATTGAAAATATCAGTCAGATGTCATAGAACAATTATCATTTGAAATTGCTCAAATTTCAATATACATATACATCATCTGGGATCTCTTTATAGCAGATTCTGATTCAGTAGATTTGGGGCAGGCATAGTATACATTTCCAACTATAGCTCTTAAGTGATGTCAAAGCTACTGATTGACAGATCATATTGGTTAACAGTGTCTTAACAGTAGAGTTTCTAATAAAAGTAGGAAGGCGATATAGATGAGAAACAGCATTTCCATCACTGAGATAAAAAAATTACTGGTTTAGCCACAGTGAATTCTTTCTATTTTGTGGTCACTTAGGATGTTTAGAAGGAAAATTTAGGTAATAATGCTGATAAGATAAGGCCATATTATACAAGATCTGGAAATTAGTTTTTTCTTTTTTGTTGTTTTTTTCTCTCTTTTTTTAAAAAAAATTATTGTTTATGTTATTACAGTTGTCTTAATTTTTCCCTTTGCCCCCCTCCTCCCAGTTTTCCCTTTCCACAATCAATCCCCACATTGTTGTTCATGTTCTTGAGTGATGCATATATGTTCTTTGTCTAATTCCTTCACTTTCTTTTAACAAATCCCACCCTCTTCCCTTCCCTCCAAGAGCTATTTCTTATTCCTGTGTCTCTGATTCTATTTTGCTCATTAGTTTATTTTGTTACTTAAATTCCGGCCATAAATGAGATCATATGGTATTTGTCTTTCCTTGCCTGGCTTAGTATAATAGACTCCAGGTCCATCCATGCTGTCATAAAAGGTGAGAATTCTTTCTTTTGTTCTGCTGTATAGTATTCCATTGTGTAAATGTGCCACAAAGTTTTTTATCCACTCATCTATTGATGGGCACTTAGGCTGTTTTCAAATCTTGGCTATTTAAAAATAATGCTGCTACAAACAGAGGGATGCATAGATTTTTTCAAATGGTGTTTCAGGATTCTTTGGATATATATCCAGAAGTGTTATTGCTGGGTCAAAAGGTTGTTACATTTTTATTTTGTGAGGAAACTCCATACCGTTTTCCAGAATGGCTGTATCAATCTGCATTCCTACCAGCAGTGCACTATAGTTCCTTTTTTCTCCTCTCCATCACTTGTTTTTTGTTGATTTATTTATGATAGACATTTTGGCAGGCATGAGGTGGTTTCTCATTGTGGTTTTAATTTGCATTTCTGATTGCTGGTGTTGTTGGACAGTTTTTCATATGTTGATGGGCCATCTGTAGGTCCTCCTTGGAGAAGTGTCTATTCAGGTCTTTTGCCCATTTTTAAATTGGATTGTTTGTCTTCCTGGTGTTGAGTTGTCTGGATTCTTTATACATTTTGGACATCAAACCCTTGTCCAATGTATCATTGGCAAATATGTTCTCCCATGCATTGTGTTCTCTTTTCATTCAGATGATGATTTCTTTAGCTGTTCAGAAGCTTTTTAATTTGATGTAATACCAATTTGTTTATTTTTCCTCTGTATCCCTTGTCTAGGAGGTAATATTGGAAAAAATATCATCATGTGACCTATCTGAAATTTTACTGCCTATGTTTTCCTCTAAAATTTTTAAGGTATTGTGACTTATATTTAAGTCTTTTATCCATTTTGAGTTTATTTTTAAAATATTGTATTTATTTATTTTTAGAGAGTTTATTCTAGTGTATAGTATAAGTTGGTGATCTGGTCCAGTTCCTCCAACACCATTTATCAAAGAGATTGTCTTTACTCCATTGTATGCTTTTGCTTCCTTTGTCAAATATTAACTCACCATAAAGGTGTGGGTTTATGTCTGGCCTCTTTATTCTGTTCCATTGATCTATGTTTTTGTTCTTATGCCAGTGCCAGAATGTTCTGATTACAGTGATCTCGTAGTTTAGTTTGATATCAGGTACTTTGATCCCTCCAACTTTGTTCTTCTTTCTCAAGATTGCTGAGGCTATTTGCAGTCTTTTCTTATTCCCTATAAATTTTTTGGAATATTTGTTTTGGGTCTGTGAAATATGCCATTGATATTTTAATAGGAATTGCATTGAATCTTTAGATTGCTTTGAATAGTATACACATTTTAATGATGTTTATTCTTCCAATTCATGAACATATTATATTCTTTCACTTATCATGTCTTCCTCAATTTCTTCTTCAGTGTCTTATAGTTTGCTGAACAGAGGTCTTTTACCTCCTTGGTGAAATTTATTCCTAGGTACCTCATTTTTTGTTGTAATAGTAAATGAGATTACTTTCCTAGTTTCTCTTTTCAATAGTTCATTACTAGTATATAGAAATGCCATTGATTTCTGATATTGATTTTGTATCCTGCTACTTTGCCATATTCATTTTTTAGGTCTAGTGGTTTTTTGATAGCACATATAAGGTTTTTCATGTACAATATCATGTCATCTGTGAATAATGACAGTTTTATTTCCTCTTTTCCAATTTGGATGCCTTTTATTTCTTCTTGTCTGATCACTGTGGCTAGGATTTCCAGTACTATGTTGAACAAGAGTGGTGAAAGTGGACATCCTTGTCTTGTTCCTGATTCGGAGGGAACAGTTTAGTGTTTGTCCTTTGAGTACGATGTTGGCTGTAGGTGTTTTGAATATGGGCTTTATTATGTTGAGGTATGGTCCCTCTATTCCCACTTTGCTGAGTGTTTTTATCATAAATGGGTGCTGAATTTTATCACATGCTTTTTCTGCATCTATTGATTCATTTTATATGCTATATCACATTTACTGATTTGTGAATATTTTACAAGCCCTACTTGATAATGATGTGTGATATTTTTAAAGATCATACATTAAGATCTATTTTAAGATCATGTATTGCTGTATCTGGTTTGCCAGTACTTTGTTGAGGTTTTTAGCATCAATTCACCAGGGATATAGGCTTATAATTTTGTTGTTGTTGTTGCTGTGTCTTTACCTAGCTTTAGAATTAGGATAATACTGACCTCATAAAAAGATTGGAAGCCTTCCATCTTCTGGAATTTTTTGCAATAATTTGAGAAAGATAGGTGTCACTTCTTCTTTAAATAATTGGCAAAATTCACCTGTGAAGCAGTCTGGTCCAATACGTTTGTTTGCTGGGAGTTTTTTGATTACTGCTTCCATTTAATTAGCTGTTACCAATCTATTCAGGTATTCTGCTTCTTCCTGATTCACTTTTGGGAGTTTACATAACTCCAGAAATTTATCCATTTGTCCAGGTTGTCCAATTTCATGGCATATAGTTGTTCATAGTGTGTTCTTATAATCCTTTTTTATTTATCTGGTTGTTATTTCTGCTCTTTCATTTGTGATTTCATTAACTAGAGTCATCTCTCTTTTTTTTCTTGATGATTCTGGTTAAAAGTTCATTAATTTTGTTTATTTTTCTAAAGAACAAGCTCCTTGATTCATTGATCTTACGAATTTTTTTTAGTATCTATGTCAATTATTTCTACTGTGCTCTTGATTATTTCCTTCCTCCTACTCCTTTTGGGCTTTGTTTGTTGTTGTTTTTCTAGTTCTTTTAAAAATTTTTTTATTGCTGTTCAATTAGTAATGGAACACATGCTCTGATGTGTGTGTGCATGAGATTTGGTTATCTGGATAGTGAAAAATAAGTCAAATGAAAAGAATTGTGGTATTTATATCAAAGGGAAGTCAGACATAATAGCATTAGAGGGATGAGTTGCTGAAATTCAGTATTGATATTTAGTATCACAAGAGTATATTCAAGTCACCGCAGAGCAATATGTGAAGCCAGTATGGTGCTTCCCCTCCTTCTCTCCTCTCATGGATTTGAATTCAATAAAATACTAGTTTTGTTTCAGTTTGGTTTAGAAAAAGAGCTTATGTTGTTTCTGTACTTGTTTCATAGAGAAATATGTAGATTTAGTTCCTGATTGACCTAGTTGGCTGAATTAGAAACAAAAAGCATATACACAAACCAGCATAAAACCAATTCAGTAAATGACCTAATAAATAACTTTACATCTGTCTGGGTTAAGGATAAAGAGCTCAACACATATATTGAGTTTATTTCAGCTTTTAATTTTCTTTTTGGTTGAATCATTGAATACAAATGCCAGCTGGAACATCCAGAATGGATTTGGAAGTGTTCAAGTGCACAGTCTAAACTCTAAAATCTCTGGATGAGACTGGTTAACTTGTGGGAGCTTATGTAGTAGCTATAGGTCAGTGGGGAAATCCCAGTGGTATCTGTGATTCAATATGTATACCTACGTGAGGAATTATCAAAGAATTTGACTAAGCAGTGTAGGTTGATGAATGAAAAGAACCTGAGGGGTTGGCATTGTATAATAATCTACCCCCGACATTGTACTGTTTATTCACAAATAAATCAAAGCACCTCTTTTATGCAGCTAAAGCCAAGCCTATTTGATGTTTCTCTGAAAACTTTGTAAGTAGGAAAAACAGACTGTGGAAATCACCTTAGCAAGGCTGTTTGCTATGTTACAGGAAGAAATTTCTTTATTTAGTATCTATGTATTCTGAATTTATGACATTGTTTTAAACATTTTTGTGAATACTTCCTACAATCTGTATAAAACACTGCTCACAAAATAACCATTTAAAAATGTTTGTGAAATCGCATGAAAACATGACCTTTCCGGAAATTAAAACCCAAATGACTTTTCTTATCACTCTCTAGGCTCCTAGAAGGTGAATATGGGAGGAAAAACCACAAGGTTGCAGAGAGACTGAATGTGTTCAAATCTCAGCTTTCCACCCATGATGTATCCTTGGGAAAATTACCTAAATACTCTGCACTGGATTTCCTCATCTGTAAAATGGAAATAATGAAATTTTATAGCAAATCAGTGTGAATATTAGAGATAAATAACATAAAGTGCTAGCATAGCTCCTGATGAATAGAAGCTATTCAATAAATGCTCTTTTATTAAGATATAATCTTCACACCTTTAGTTCTCAACATGACCAAGCCACCATTTCACATCCAAATGGGCGATTTTAAACAAGCTATTTTAACTTGTTTTTTTTTTCTGTTTACCTTAGTTTATTCAAAGACATGAGAGCTTAAGTTGAGGTGGGGAAGTTGCAAACTATGAAGGGAAGAAAGGAAATAAACATTTGATTAAGGGAGCATTACAACCTCTTAGGAGACAGAATACATTCTGAAGATGATGGACAAAACTGCTTCCTTCTTGCTGGAGATGGGTAAAATGTAGCACCTCATACTTTGAATAATTGTACTTGGAAAAACAAAACTAAAAGCAGTAAATATACTACTTGAAGTGTACCTCCAAGGTCAGCATGATAATTCCTGAAAGGTTTTGCTTACTACTGAGAAATTTACTACAGGGGGAGGATGACGTATAAATTTTTTTAAGTACCAGGATCATCCTTCTACCTACCCTTCTAAATTCTGTAAAGATAAAGCAAAATCATTCTTAATTGTTTGGTGCTTATTCTAGCTAAGGTAATAGTCATAGGTCAAATTTCATTTTTTTATATATCACATTCTCTTTACTTTTTACTTTTTTTTCTTTTGGCTTAATCTTTACTCTATTTTCACTATTTCCAATTTGTCCCCTTATACTCCCCTCCCCCCAGCAATCATCACCCTGTTGTCCATATCCATGAGTCCTTTTTCCTTTTTGCTCAATCCCTCCATCCTCTAACTTCCCCCCCATCCCCCCAGCTGTCATCCTGCTCTCCATCTATGAGTCTGTCTCTGTTTTCCTTGTTAGTCCAGTTTGTTCATTAGATTCCACATATGAGTGAAATCACATGGTATTTGTCTTTCTCTGACTGGCTTTCTCTGACTATGCTACATGACTATTCACATAGCATAATGTTCTCCAGGTCTATCCATACTGTAACAAAGGGTAAACTTTTCTTCTTTTTTACGGTTGAATAAAATTCCATTGTGTAAATATCCCATAGTTGTTTTATCCACTTATATACTGATGGGCACTTGGGCTGCTTCCATATCTCAGCAATTGTAAATAATACTGCAATGAACATAGGGGTGCTTATGTTCTTTAAAATTAGTGTTTTGGGTTTCTGTGGCTATATTCCCATAAGTGGGATCACTGAGTCAAAAGGCAGATCTATTGTTAATTTTTTGAGGTATCTCCATACTGCTTTCCACAGTGGCTGCACCAGTCTGTATTCCCACAAAGAGTGCAAAGGAGTTCTCCTTTCTCCACATCCTCACCAGCATTTATTTGTTGATTTATTGATGACAGCCATTCTGACAGGTATGAGATGGTACCTCATTGTAGTTTTAATTTGTATTTCTCTGATGATTAGTGATGTTAAGCATGTTTTCATATGTCTATTGGTCATCTGTTTGTCTTCTTTGGAGAAGTACCTATTCAGGTCCTTTGCTCATTTTTCAATTGGGTTGTTTATTATTTTATTATTATTTTTGGTGTTGAGTTTTGTAAATACTTTATAATTTTTGGATGTTGACTTCTTATCAGATGTATTGGCATATATGTTTTCCCATTCTCTCTGCTGTCTTTTTATCATTACTATTTCCTTTGCTGTACAAAACCTTTTTAGTTTGATGTAGTTCCCATTTGATTATTTTTTCTTTTATTTCCCTTGCGTAAGTCAATATATCAGATAAAATATTGCTATGAACAATGTCCAAGATTTTGCTGCTTATGTTTCCTACTAGGATTTTTATGATTTCAAGCTGAACATTTAAGCTATTAATTTATTCTAGTGTTTGGTGTAAGAAAAATGACCTAGTTTCATTTTTTTTTGCATGTATCTGTCCAATTTTCCCAACACCATTTATTTTTTAAAGATTTTACTTATTTATTTTCAGAGAAGGGAAGAGAGGGAGAAAAGGGAGAGAAATATCAATGTGTGGTTGCCTCTAGTGCTCCCCATAGTGTCCCGAAACCCAACCATGTGCCCTGACTGGGAATCAAACTGGCAACCCTTTGGTTCAGCACTCAATCCATTGGGCCACAGAAGCCAAGGCCCAATACCATTTATTGAATAAACTATCTTTAACCCATTATACGTGCTTGCTTCCTCTGTAAAATATTAATTGACTATAAAGGTGTAGATTTATTTCTGGGCTCTCTATTCTGTTCTGTTGATCTATGTGTCTATTTTTATGCCAGTACTGGGCTGTTTTGATTACTATGGCCTTGTAATATAGTTTAATATTGGATACTGTGATTCCTCCATCTTTGTTCTTTCTCAGAATCACTGTTCCTGAGCAGTGTCTTTTGTGGTTCCATATACATTTTTGAATTTTGATTCATAAATTCTTGGAATATTAGAATGCAAGGGCATTTAGATGTCATCTGTTCAAATCCTGAATAACATATTTTTATATTAATCACATGGAAGAGTAATCAGTCAGACCTTTTGGAAATGTTTTTAATGAATGGAGGTCCTTTACTTCTGTCTTTAGAAAGCTCTGTTCAAATGTTCTTCCTCATACCAATTTGACATTAAATTCTGCATCACTTATAACTGTTTACTTCATAGAAAGCAGCCTATTATGTGCACTGTGTATTAAATATCAAACATTTTTACCTACAAAAAAGCATTTTCACTTTGTTTTTCAAGCTTCATGCAATAGACCTAATTTGTTTTCCATGTGGCAGATCTTTACTGGCTCTGTTAAATCTATAAAGTCTTTTGTACAGAGTAAGTATACCTGGAAAAGCAAGATGTGATCAGTTTGATAAGTAAGGAGATTTTTGGCAGTATATTAGATAGTATAAATAATCTTCTCTGAAAAAAGCTAGAAGGTACTGTTGAAAAACATCATTGAGCAGAGAAGAAAGTGACTACAGAGCTCTGAAACATCATATAAATGTGGATCTTGAAAGACAGACATATGAAAGTCAAAGCTCTCTTGATTGCAAGTTTGCTTCTAAACCTTGTTGTCCATGAGCTTCAATTTTGCAAGTGTGGAGGCTGTGGAACTATGATGGGGTAGGATGGAGGTAAAGTCTAGGAGAGCTTCTCATGAAGAGAAGACCAAAAAGGGCCATTCCACCTGTGCATGGGTGAATAAAAAATAAATCTACCCATTCTCCTTCCTCATGTGACAACATGGATACACCTGGAGGGCATCACTGTATGTGAAATAAGTCATATGAGAAAGACAAATACTGCATGGTATCACTTATATAGGAAATCTAAGAAAAAAGGTTGAACTCAAAAAGTGGTCGTCAGGGGCTAGAGGTAGGGAAAACAGAGAGGTTTGTGAAAGGGTACCGACTTTCAGTTATGCGGTGACTAAAGTCTGAGGATCTACTCTATAACATGGTGACTATTGTTCACAACACTGTAATGTATAAATGAAATCTGCTGAGAGAATAGTACTTAAACATTCTCATTTTAAAAAGGTAAAAATGTAAGGTGATGGATGTGTTAACTAACTCTATGGGGCGAATCCTTTCACAATATGTATGTATATCAAATTGTCACATTGTATACTTTTAAGATCTTACAGTTTTACTTATTAATTGTATATCAATAAAGTTGAACATAAATAAAATAATGATTATGAATAATTTCAAAATAACTAATGCTCTGTCTCATGAACACAATTGTCACAACTTTATAAATGAAAATGAGCATTTTGACTCTATCTATAAAGAGGAACATCAGCAATATTAGTGTTTTTCTCCCCAGGGAAAGGTGATGGATTTCTGATGATTAACTTATTTCTTTTAGCTAGAAATCATGTAAAAGTAGAATTCTTTTATAGTATATTACAGTGCTCCTTGGTAAAACAAAACTATCTTCAATGGAATTAAATCTTGGTCTTAGCACCTATTTATAAACAATTTGGTTTCCACATATAATAAATGAAGAAAGTGAATTAGTTCTCCCAAATCCCATTCTAATTCTTTTTCTCTCTACAAGTAGAGGCTGGAGATTTAAAATGTATTATTCTCAGATATTGTGGCTAGAGTTTCAGATGTGATTTAGATTTGGAAAATTAGATACACTCACACAATATTTTGGTTTGAATCTGAGTAGGGAAGGAAGAAGTGTGCTGGGGGCACCCAGTTCATTGGCATGGGTCATGACAGTGCGCTTCCTTGGCACTTTGTGCCACTGTGGTGTGAAAAGTTATTTTTGGAAGGCTGGCACAGAGTGTAATTCTCCAATCCTCCCAGCAATTCTGTGAGCTGTGCCTTTGCCCATTCATATCTGTTTGCACTTTCCAAGAGCGAATTCCCTTGCTCATAACTTCTTATATCCAGGGATATATCAAGAGGGTATGTCTGGATATCTAGAAAATCTACAAGTTAGAAAGAAAACTAAATTCAGTCCCACTTTATTCAAGGACAAAATAACTTGGTTCACTAATGATCTAGACATTTATATTTAATTGCATACTCACTGGTACTTCATTTCATCAAATAAAATGTTATTTTCATAAAAACAACATATATAGAAATGTATTAGAGAGGTACTTTCTATACTTAACTTACTTGAGAAAAGGAAGTGAAGGTTAGTTTTATTATTCTTGGTAACAGTTATAACAAATGAAAACACTTTCCATGCATTATCAGGCCTTGGATATTTCTTGGTGTGAAATGATTATTTTTTCCTCATGAATGTGAATGGTGAATACAATATGTTGATTTATTATGTTGCCTGTGTAACAATGCTATCCTAAAAATATTCTACTTGAGAAAGTTCAACTTTTAGTTATTGGCCTCCTTTCTTTGTCTCTGAAAGTTTTGATTATTCATCCTGGTAGCTGAGCTACAATGGCATTGTCAGGCAGAAAGAAGAACCTAATGTCGATAGTTGTTCATAACATTTATGTTACGCCCAAGATGAGCATGATCACCCTGATAATCCCAGCAAGTTTTCTTCCCCGATTTTGTGTGAGTTGCCTGTGTGTATATACTTACCTCCTAAGCTATCCCAATGCCGGTTATCTGCAGTAACTTTCATACAGGGAAGTGTATGTTCACAGCAGAAGTATTACCGCAATTGGACTGAGAAACCTATTGCTAGTTATGCAAAGAAATGGGACATAAGATAAATTTAGTTCAACAGAACAGTGGCCTTTTCCTCATGAAAAGCAAGTTCTTGTTTCTCATTGCAATATACAAACAAGTGTGCAATGTCCAGAAATATGTACCAATATCTGAGGAAATGGGCAGCCCACAATTTCAAGTGCTGTATTTAATCACAACCTAAAAACATATTTAATTGCTGTTTGTGTGTTGTACATATTCAAACAATTAGAATCTTGACATATAAACCTAGGATCAAAAAACCCACATAAAGATCTATTTTGTAAGTAAAAAGAAAGGAAATTTTAACTGCTCTTTGTTTTTTTTTAAATGCCCTTACACACCTATGTGGGTGTTTATGTGGGTCTATTCAAGCAGAGGGGGAAAAAAAGAAAAGAAAATCACTTAGCCTATTTTAGAAATAACAAAAGCTTAAAGTTTGAATGTGTCTCTAAAAGTGGGCCAGGATCAGCAAGGGTTCTTATTTTATCTGAAATAGTTTCCTTAAAACTTGAGTATTTCAGATGTGTGAGAGATTCCACCCCTTTCAAAGTTTCTTCTTATTTAATCAATGTCTAAAAGCTAAGGCAGGCTAGCTGAGAGCTCTAAAAAGTGCATTCTTGATAACTTTAATTAAATTCTTGTTCTATGCTTAGGGTTTGAATGTGTCTCTAAAAGTGGGCCAAAATCAGCAAGGGTTCTTATTTTATTTAAAGTGAGATATAGCCCTGACCAGCATGGCTCAGTGGGTTGAACATTGTCCTGCAAACGAAAGGTCACTGGTTCGATTTCTGGTCAGTATACATGTCTGGGTTACAGGCTGGTCCCCAGGTGGGGTGTGTTCAAGAAGCAACCAACAGATGTTTCTCTCACACATTGATGTTTCTCTCCTTCTCTTTCTCCTTTGCTTACTCACTCTAAAAATAAATAAATAAAATCTAAAATAAGGTATAAAATGAGAACAGATTGGTAGAAAGGAAAGATTGGAATGTAAGAAAAAATTCATATTTGAGAATATCTATAACAATTGACTTTGGGCCACCTAGATTCTCCAGACCTACTACTTAAATTTATCAGAATTAGTTCTGCCAAATAATCACTATTTTAGAGCTTCTTACAGTCAGGTAGAAAAAAGCTAAACAAAGAAAAAGAAAAGAATAAAGGATAGAACTCTTGACATCCAGAAGATTGCATTTTAGTTAAAAATGTCATTCTAGCTTTTAAAAAAACAGTAGGTTTTTTTTTCATGACAATATCTATTCGAAATATGACAGATTTGATTAGATTGCAGAATCCATTTGGTAGCTTTTCTTGTGTGAAACTAACATTTTCGTGGAGTGCAGCTGTTCACACCTAAGCACAGCACTACCTGAACAGAATGGTGCCCTCTCCTTTGAAGATATCTTGGCCACTTTATTTCAGACCTAAATTAGAAACAAAGTGCAAAGCTGGTCATAATTTTCCCATATTAGGACCCCTAATTAACTATTATTCTCTGAATTTAAAAGATGTATTTTGAGCACGTTTAGAGGGAAAGAAAGACACTAATCTTCTAGCTCTGGCCAGGTAGACTCAGATGGTTAGAGCATTCTCCTGATACACCAAGGTTGCTGGTTTGATCCCTGATCAGGGCACACATGGAAGGCAACCAACAAATGCATAAATAAGTGGAACAACAAAGTGATATTTCTCTCTCACTTTCTTTCTAAAAAATTCAATAAAAAGATTTGTTTTAAGATAAAAATACTAGAAGTCAAGGCATAAACTATCTTAATCCTCCCAGCCAGACATTTAACATGGAGACGTTAGAACTTCCTCAGAAGAGACTGTATTTTAGGCATTGATTTATATACACACAATATCAGTTTGGATTTCCATACTGTGGGCATAATCTGTTGTTGCTTATTGGTTTGTTTTGGATTATTTGTGTAAAGAGAGTCTAAATGTGAAAGCTCTGAAACATCTAGTTGTTATCAGCACATTTGGCAGTCTCTTTGGTAATGCTGGTTGTGGTCCTAGCACTGTTTACATTTTAAAGAACAATGGGATATAGGATAATAGCTCTTATCACAAACAACAGAAGACACAGAGAGCTGAGCTGCATATACAATGACATATTGTACTAGAAATGTGTCACAATATTATAGCTGATTTAATTCAGCTGATCAGTAAACTAGGTCCCATTGCTTCCCATTTTCTGCCTACCCTCCTCTTTTCAATCTGACAATATCTTAGTATTTTTTTTTTTAATCTGAGTATTTTCCTTTTTTGTTTTGTAATCCTCATGGTCTATTTTTCCAAAGGAGAACAGCATACTCCTTCTGATTTTTTTATCTACCCTAGACATTTTTTGTTTTTTAGTCTTCTCTGTATCTTATTTGTTCCATACCTATACTCTTTTTAGAGAATAATAATTTATGCATATTTTCTTATTAAGGCCTTTCTTTGTTCCTATGAATTCTCCCATGTTAGAGATGACCTCCAGCCATCCATTTAAAATGAGAAACTAAAACAATTGCACCTTGAAATTCAATTAGTTTTAGGACTTGCACATATCCCACCTAGGAACCTACAAACATTTTTTCAGAGGACAAGCCAAGGGGTTGGCAACAATCTTCTCCTCTGGCACAAAGACAAGTCCAAAGACTAATTAACATCACCCCAAGCTCTGTAATTTCTCTCACTTAGCATTCCCCAGAAAACCTTAACAGGCTTTAGGGGAGGGGTCTTTTCACTGTAAAATGTCTATTTTGTCAGCAGAGCTGCACTACATGATCAGTTGCACTGCCTCTGTTTTCCATCAGAGTGAATGGGTGCATGAGGAACACATGATACCCAGTGAGGCCTCGATATCCATGTAGCCTGCTCACTGTGACAGGCTTGTCCCCAGCACTCTTCTGTGTGTTGCTAATTATTATACTCTTTATTTCCCAATTGGGTGTATTCTCCTTTCTCTCCATAAATGTCTCTTCAAATTCCCAGGAGGGTCTCAGAAAATTTCCTCTTAATTTGGTGAAAGAATATTACTGTTTTTTTTTAAATATTGTGCTATTTTTATTTTTATTTATTTTTTTTTAGATTTATTTTTAGAGAGGGAAGGGAGAAAGAGAGAGAGAGAGAGAAACATCAATGTGAGGTTGCTGGGGGCCATGGTCTGCAACCCAAGCATGTGCCCTGACTGGTAATCGAACCTGCGACACTTTGATTTGCAGCCCATGCTCAATCCACTGAGCTATGCCAGCCAGGTCCAGAATATTACTGTTTTGTTATATTTACTTTTCATATCTGAAAGGTTACTATTCTCAGGTCTAGCTTAGTCATTTTAGCATTATTAACTCATACCTGGAAAATTTGTATCTATGTTTTATGTAACAGTCCATCTTATTTTGAGCTTGAACTGAGCATAAATAGGATGTGCCTTAAGACTGAGAGGAAAAATAAAATGAACTAGTGTTTATTAAACAGCAATTTTGTATCATGCATTTTTACAGATAATATTTTAAATAATTTCCAAAATGCGTGAAAGCAATGTGTATCATGCATTTTTACAGATAACATTTTATTTAATTTCCAAAACAACATGATATTTTTGGCTTTCTATACAAGAAAACCAGTATTGATAAGTACAAGGCGGTATCAAACTTAAAATCTGTTTATATAACTGGAAAGCTCATGATCTTTTCATGGAAACTTGCTTTCTCTTTGTTGCCAAAGAAGCAGCAGAAATTTCCCTATGACCTGAGTCTGAGAAGAAGACTGAGTGGATATTCTTTTGTTAAGAAATAATTTCCATTTCATCTCATCATTTTGCAGATTATCCTGGTTGGTAAGGCCACTCATCCAAAAACTGTCCTCGCATGTATCTTTGGAAGCCATCCTCTCCTATTTTTACCTCAGCCTTCTCCAGCAGTTTTATGCTCCTAAGCAATGAGTGACCATTTTTATGTTTGTTCTAAACAAGCATTAGAAAATTTTATTTCAGTGAATTGGAGTATGTATAATTTTAATTCAATCAATTCACAGTGTAGAGTCTATCTTGTGTTAAATCACAATGAATACTATTTCTGGAGCTTATTAAAACTCCATTATTTAAAAATTAGTCATAATTTCTCTATTATCTATGCAATAGTATTCTCATATACTTTTCATATATACATGCTTGTAGGATCAGTTTAAAATAATCATCCATAATATGAATGAATATGTATCCTTCTGACTTAAAAAGGATTCAGATACCTTAGAAATATTTCCAAGAGGGATTATGTCCAGTATTAAGAATTACTGCACATCATTGGGTGTCTGTGTTCATGCTGGGCACTGTCCTGAACAATAAGCACCTTATTATCTAATCCTCATAAAATCCGGCAAAGCAGATGTAAATAGAATAATTTTCTAGTTGTGGAAACTTGAACTTTGATTGTTTAAATAACTTGTGTGAGGTCACAAAACTAGCAAGTGGCAGAAGTGAAAATCAAACATAGTGTTGGTCATGAAGTTCATGCAGTGAGCCATCCAAGCTGGGCTTTTTAATAGGTTCCATCTTTAGTCCAGTGCATCCGTGGGAGCCGGGGGTACTGGGGCCCCGAGGCCCAGAGTCAGGGGTGGAAATACAAGGCTCTGCTTAATTGTGTGACCCAGTTTTATCTATAAGAAAGCACATGATAATTTTTTATACTTATTTGGTCCTCAGTGTTTGTCTTTAATGTGGTATGTGGTGGTACACAAATAATGTTCGCAAAATTCCATAAACAAAAAAAAGTTTTCTAACTGCAAGTTTCATCCTTTTTCATTATACCGCATTATCTCTGTGAAATTTAATAATTTTTATTTTAGTTGACAAAGTAATGATTTCTCTTATCAGGACATAGTTATTCAATAATACAGAAATGTATAAAATAATATAACAAACACTCAAACTTGCACTACTAAGTTTATCAAATTTTTGTGGGTCATGTATTTTTTAAAATACATGGTACCTCCCTATAAACTCCTAAACCTATGCCTCTTCCTCCCTCTCAACAAGTCCCCATTATTTTCAATTTACAGTTGATCATTCCCTTCCACATTGATAATCTATTACCACATGCATATATCAATATAATAACATTTGGTATTGTTTTGGATTTTTCTGAAAAACATATATAGATTTTACCTGTGCAGTTATCTTTATATAATAAACTATCTCTAAAGTTTTGTGATGTAAAGCACAAAACAGCATTTATTTTGCTTCTGGATCCATCTATTTTTGTCAAACTGGTAAAAAATATAATGTATTCTCTTGTGCCACAGCATTTTATTAATTATCTTATGAGTACCATGACATAAAAAGGGTTGAAAATCACTAGTCTATAGGCATGAGTTTCTCCCTTCAAGAAGACTTATACTCTCTTTTAAAGGACCCATACTTTATGTAATCTCCCTAATATAACTGCTTAAGGACTTTAATTATGTCTGCATAATCCCTCCGCAGCAACACTTAGATTAGTATTTATTTGAATAATGGGAGTAGGTGTATATACACTATAAAACAGCTGCTGTATCCCTTCTGTCCTCTAATTACCGACCGAGTAAGAATATTTCTGGTAGTTAATGTTTTCTGGAAACATTCTAAAAACTGAGTTTTGGGGAATGAGATTTATTCTAGCCATGTAACATCCCACAAAGCTGTCATACATTTTTTTTTACAGTCTTAAACACTTTATTTTTTTTAACATTTTTTAAATTTTAATTGTTGTTCAAGTACAGTTTTATGGTTTTTACTCCTATCCCAGTCCATCCCCCCCAGTGCTCCCCACCTCCCTCCCATTTCCAGCCCCCAGCTTTGTCATACTTTTTGATGACAATAGAAGTCATAAAGTTATTCCCGTGTATGTAGGTGAGTCACTATTGACCAGAACAGGGCAAGATTTGACCTGGCTGGTGGTTATATAGATGTAAAAAATTAGCAAGCCATACACATAAGATTAGGAAACTTGATACACTTTATTGTATGCTTGGTATAACTCAGATTAGAAGAAAAAGTGAGCATAAATTAGAGAAAAAAAATTGTGAGTGCCACATGAATTAGTAAAATATATCTTATTAAGTTAACCTCATAAAACAGTCTGAATGTAAGAGAGATTTCTCTCACATTAAAGGCTTCAGTACAGCGTTGGTTGGTGTGGCTCAGAGGATTAAGTGCTGGCCTGTGAACCAAAGAGTGCCAGTTCAATTCCCAATTAAGTCACATATCTGGGTTGTGGGTCATCAGGTCAGGTCCCCAGTGGGGGATGCATGAGAAGCATCCACACTTTGATGTTTCTCTCCCTCTCTTTCTACCTCCTTTCCCCTCTGTCCAAATAAATAAATAAATAAATAAATAAATAAATAAATAAATAAATAAATAAAATCTTTAAAAGAAAAAGCCTTCAGTACAATAAGTACAGATTTGGAAGTGAGTGAATGGCAGAACACAGAGTAGTGTGTGGTTTCAGGATAAGTGAGAAGAGACCAGAAATTGAAAAGGTTTGTAATCTATGACACAGAATTAGGACTTTCTCCTGTGGGTAATAGAAGGATATTAACTTATTTTAACTAGGGTAATCACATAATCAGATGAATTTTTTATAAAGTTGGTGTGGCTATTGTGTAGAGAATTGATTGGAAAGGAAGAAGAATGGGGAGAAGAACCCACCAGTCTTCACAATCTGTGGCACAATGACATTCAGGATGTCACAACCTGTCAGTGTCTCTATTTTCTTATCCCTAAAAATACATGTTATCAAGTCTGTTTACTTTACAAGAAGGCTCCTAGCATTGATGAGTATGCCTGTTTATGAAATCTATTTTATGAGTATTCATTAAATGAAAGAATAAATACATGAATGAATGAACTTGCCCAGGAGATGACTAAATTGTTAGTGAACTTATAATACTGGCTGCATCAGTCAGAAACTTCCCTTTTTCCTCAATATTTTTCTCATCTTTCCCCCCAAATTATAATATATTTAGTCAGGGTTGTGTTGCCTAGAAAGAGAACATGTCATCCAAGTGACTTAAAGGTAGGTGTTTCCATGTGAATCACTTTGTCCAAATGGGATGGCAGCACATGTGATCTGTAGCAGTTGGCAAGAACTTTCTAAGAGACAGCTTAAACAGACCATTGACATTCTCCTCAGCTCTTCATCTGTCTTGTTTTCTGGAATGACATGCTGCCTTGGATAATGAAGACAGAGCCACATACTAGAGATGACAGAAAGGTGACCTGGAAGTTTCTGGAACCCCTTAAACCACATTACTACTGCTGCACTATAAAGTTTCTAACATTAATACAGGTGTGAAATAAATTTCTTGCTTGTTTAAACTTTTTTAAAAATCTGACTTGTAATGTTACTAGCTGCTAAAATAATGCTAAGAAATAAAAAAAATAGTATAGTCATAAGACGCTTAGACCTCAATTTTTTTTTTTTTTTTTTGCAATACATTTTGTTATACTATCTCCTGAATTCTCTTTGAAGGCTGTGGGTTGATAAATACACAGTGTTGTGAGAGGTAATAGAAACATTATAAATTTGGGCATGTTTTTGTTACTTTTGAGTTTTTCCCAAAATTTCTGAAAAAGTGAGAAATGTCTGCATGCAAGTAGAAATCACCAGAAACAAAATCCCATTGAATATAGCATGCTCTGCTTGTGTTCTGCTTCCAGGCTGGTAAAAATTTTGGTAATTTGGAAATTTCCAGTTTCAAAATACCTCCAAATGTAAGCCTTAGCAAGAGAGAAGTCAAATGCCTTATTGCATGAAGGTCAACTTACAGAGATAAGATCAAAGGTGCATTTTTACAATGAGGGCCGTTGCTACTGGTGGCTTTAACTAGCCATCATTATGCTGAAACAGCTGAAGGAGCAGAACACAGAGGATAATAAAAAGAACCAATGGCTTTAAATGTAAAGGCTATGTCAAGATTAGATTTTGTGGCTGTGGTTACTTACACATGACATGTAGCAGAAATTTACTAAGATTCTGAGGGGAACATTTTGCCAAAGAAATCAATGGAGTCTGTGATTATTCAACTAAGCAACTCATAGGTACTGAAGACTGCACCAAGAGTAGTAGAATATGAAACTTAAACTCCAAACAAAGGCTCTAGTGATAATCATCATTTTCATCATGAAGGAAAACAAATAAATAATTTACTTCCTCCTAGAGATCAGAATCAGGTGCTGCCAGATGGAAAAATCAAAGAATTACTCAACTCTCAGAGAATGAAGTCTTTATAATTCCTACCCAGGGAGATTTCATAATTGCAATGAACTGGTGACTGCTATTTCCTTTTATTTTCTTTCTTAAGTGTGAGTTTTTCCTGGTGTTATCTTATTCCCACTCTGCCATTCTATTCTAGAATAGGGACAGGCAACTTACCTTTTAATTTATAAGTAAATAACCATGAGGAGGTACTACACCCTGACACAACAGAGAGCACGGTGTGTCACCTAGAGTTCCTAAACTTTTTTTCTCCTCCTTCCCCCTCTCAACTGATAAACCCCCAAATGATCTCCATTTATGATCCTGTTTCTGTTCTGCTTGTTTGCTTAGTTTCTTTCTTTGATTCAATTGCTGATAACTGTGAATTTATTGCCATTTTAATATTTATAGTTTTGATCTTTAAAAAATAAATTTCATTAACATTTCATAAAATAATGGTATGGTAGTGATGTGTTGGGAACTGCCCTGCCTGGTATCAGAAGCTGTAACCCCCACCAAGGCTAAGGCTGAGGGAATGATCTTGGATATAAGCCAGAAAGGAGACAAAAGCTTATCTCCCTGGCAGGAGCACCACTTCTGCTCCTTTTACTTCACCCTGCCTGGCCCCCAATGCTTGGTCAGTTAGCCAATGACGGGTAAGATTCCCCATGGGGGGAACGACCTAAGACAGGCACAATCACCTGGGAGGCCCCCAAGGAAGAACTTTGGGGACTACAGCAAAAAAGGGGGTGATGGACCCTCACTCCTCAGCTTTGACAGAGCCTGAGTCCTCATTGTCTTCGAGAAAATCTCCTAATCTCTTGGATGCCTTGCTTCCCTTGCTCCACCTAAGCCTGAAACAATGACAGGGTGGTGCAGCTCTGTGCTGAAAAGGGCGGGTTCCCCAGGTGATCAGGCCTAAGAAAGAATATGTAAAATCCTGTGAAACCTGCTTTGTTTAGAATACTCTCAATTAAATGATAAGGGTCCAAGGAATAAGTAAGTTTGTTCCTTAAAGTTTCTTATAGCTCTTTACCTATCTGACCCTGACACAAAATAGGCCCTCAGAGTTCCTTGTTATTTGATCCTTACTTCCTGGCAATGAGTAATGAGCTTTACCTGAATTCCTGTGTAAGTGAACCCAATAAAAGCCATTGAGGAAAAGGCTTTTGGTTCTTCCCCTGTGAGAGATTGGCCACCTTTCCTCCCCAAGCAGATCATGTCTTGGTAGACTTATTCTCATCTGTGGCAGCTGGGGGGGCCCTGTGGGTGGAGCCCCCCCACAGTCATGGACTTCTGTAGCTTTACATTGTATGGGAAGCATTTTATCTGCCCTTTGATGCTAAATGATAGTTTTGCTGGGTAGAGTAATCTAGGTTCTATGTCCTTGCTTTTCATCACTTTGAATACTTCTTGCCAGTACCTTCTAGTCTGCAAAGCTTGTTTTGAGAAATCAGCTGGTAGTCTTATGGAAATGCCTTTGTAGGTAATGCTTTACTTTTCTCTTGCTGCTTTTAAGATTTTTTATCTTTAACCTTTGGTATTTTAATTGTTATGTGCCTCGGTGTGGTACTCTTTGCTCTTGTGGTACTCTTGTTTGGGATTCTCTGTGCTTCCTGGATTTGTATTTCTATTCCCTTCACCAAATTAGGTAACTTTCATTATTTTTTCAAATTTTTGATTTTTTGATCTTTCTCTTCTCCTTCCAGCACCCTTATGATTTGAATGTTGATACATTTGTCATTGTCCCAGAGGCTCCTTACCCTATTTATTTATTTATTTATTTATTTATTTTTGGATTCCCTTTTCTTTTTGTTGTACTGATTGAATGCTTTCTTTTTCCATATGTTCCAAATCATTGATATGATTCTTAGCTTCATCACTACACTGTTGATTTCCTATAAACTTTTCTTTATTTCACTTAGTGTAACCTAAGGTACACTAAGGTTACACTAAGGTGTTTGGCCCAGGCATTTTTTATGCTGTTGAAGCAGCCAGTGAGTTCCTTGAACATCCTAATAACCAGTACTTTGAATTCTGCATCCAATTGGTTCCATTTTCATTTAGTTCTTTTTCTAGAGTTTTGTTCTGTTCTTTCATTTGGGCTATGTTTCTCTGCCTCCTCATTTTGGCAGCCTTCCTGTGTTTGTGTCAATGCATTAGGTAGAGCTGCTTTGACTCCCTGTCTTAGTAGCATGGCCTATTGTAGAAAACTGCACCCATATGTTGGGGGGTATTGAACTTAGGTAATCACTAGGGCAGGGCAACCAGATTAACCCATGTTGATAAAGTCTCAGATAAGGTGTCACCTCTCTGTGGCTCTGTGTTGGGGAGGGCTCATTAAAGGGACAGTGGCCACTGCCTGGCCTCTGGAGTTTTGTCTGGGAGGAAGCTACTCTCTAGCACTCACCCTGATGCCAGATACTTCAGTTTCTCAGTGTATGCCACTGGTGCCCTTCTAGCAACTACCCCAATATTGGCGCCCAGAGACAGTGAGTCTGCATAAATCCTAAGACAATAGCAGGCCTGTTATTAAGAAACACCTGAGAATCCCACAGCTGCTTCATTACCCGAACCCCATTGGTTTTTATAGCCTGAAGTTATGGAGACTTATCTTCCCGGCTCTAGAACCCTAGTCTGGGTGGTCTGGTTGTTACAGAACAAACAAGGGGGGCCTGGGATGATATACTATTATTGAAAAAAAAGCCCCCAGGTCCATCATGTCCGCCACCAGAGGAAAGATGTCTCTCAATGCCAGAGATTTGTGAAAAGGAAAGGAAATGTTTATTTAATGCTATACAAACTTAAAGTAGTGACCTAACGTCTTTATCAAAAATCCCAAAGTTCCTTAAAACACCCAAAAACAGACACAGTCCTTCCTTCCTTCCTCCTTTGCCCAGTCCAGAGTACCGTATCTCAGGAAATAGAAGTCCATGGCTCAGGCAGTCCTCTGGTTATTTCCATCTCGACTGGGAGACCTCCCTGGGTTCCCGGCACCCTCAGCTGAGTCGCCAGGATCTCTGCTAAAACCAGGTGGTGGTTCCCCCTTCTAAAGCTGCGGGAGTCTCCACTCTGGCAAAGGCACGTGGTCCTCTCTCCCCAGGCCACGGGAGTCCCCACTCTGCCAGAGCCGCGTGGTTCTCCCTCTCAGGGCTGCAGGAGTCTCCACTCTGTCAAGGCCGCGTGGTTCTCTCTCCAATAGCTGTGATCCTCTCTGAACTTCCACAGCTGCATGGTTTTCCCCCTCAATAGCTGTGATCTTCTCTGCACTTCCACAGGCTCATGGTTCTCTCTCTCAGGGCTGTGGGAGTCTCCACTCTGTCAAGGCCGTGTGGTTCTCTCTCTTTCAATGGCTGCTGCATCTCTGCACTTCCACAGCTGCATGGTTCTCCCTCTCAAAGGCTACTGCCTCTGGGTTTAAATCCCTGCACCAGTCTTCCTCTGCAGCCCCATTTCCAACTCCTCCCACACTTGGCTTCACATGCCAGAACTCATATCCTTCCAGCTTTACTGGACTGCCATCATGAGTCTGGGCAGGTGTGGCCCCATGTCATGGAGCCAATCTTCTCCGAACTCCCACGCAGGCGCTGTAGCTTGGGGGATCTGCCCCCAGTCACGTGTTGGTGGAGTAGTTACTTCCATTCCCCTGGCTCAGAGCATGGCCACAGCTATTTAACATATCTAAGTGGCCAGCCAAAGTATAGATATGTTAAATGACCATGCCAGAGGTTAGCCGCAAGGCTGTTGTTATGAGAAATAGCTTTCAAAGGCCCTGCTCCATGTGTCCCTTCCCCCAGACCACACCTGGGGGGTGGAGGTGAAGACATCTTAAAATCTCCTGGACACCTTGAGTTCTGGACCCCATTTCAAATGCCCATTTGGGGTCCCCCTTCTTGGCTGCACCCTGTAACATGGTGTGGGGCTGAGATTTCTCACTCCTGAGGTATCCCTCCCAATTTTTATTCACCACACATGGGTGTGGGACTGCCCATTCCACGTCTCCACGTCTATGCCCCTCCTACCTTCCTAACCCATATGACTGAATGTGACTTCCTTAATTTTTTGGTTCTTGGGATTCCTTACAGCTTGACTTTCTGACAATTCTGAGTGATAGTTATTTTGTAATTATTTGTAATTTTTGCTGTGGTTCTATGAGGAGGAGGTGAGCTGTGTTTACATACCCCTCCATCTTTACTGGAAGTCAAAAAATATAACAAACTTTTAAAAGACTTAAACCATCTAATATGCGCATGTAGAAACAAACTTCTGATTAAAAAACATCAATATATACCCACTGGAACTGAATTCTTCATTTTTTTGTATGTCTCTATTATTTTTTTAAAATTTAATCTTTATTATATTTTTTCCATTACTATTGGTCCCCTTATATGCAGTAACTGGATGGGACATAAAGATTATTTTCATTGAGAAGAGAATGAATGTTGTATATGTGGGAAGAAAAGTTATTTAGATGTCCAAAATATTGGCTTGTGACAGAACTGTCTGGCCAAAAGGATATAAATACATTTGTTACTATGGTACTTCTAGAAACTTTCCTTATGACAGCAAGCAAAACACATTTGCCTTTGTTACTGTTCCCTGTCTTTATTTTGCTACCTGGATGTAGATTGGAATGCTTCTGGTCTGTGATGGAAATGAGCAGTCCTCTAGAAATAGCACAAAGGTGATCTGAAAGAAACCTGGATTTTGAGGGCTTTACTAGGGGCAATCTGGCATTTGGTCTGGATTGCAAATTTTCATAATTTTATATATGAGAGAAATAAATATTAAAAAAAAACTTAGGCACAGTTATTTTGGACTTTTCCTTAGTAGCCAAACCTAATGAACAAGATGGTCTTAAAGTTCCTCTTGGCTTGAAAAAAACTTTAGGCAGGTTTCCTTCTGGTCTCTCTGTTTATATGGTATTTAGCCTCTGAAATATAACCCTGCTCCCAGCCATTTCAGAAAATGTGCAACCAAGGGATATGTTTCTCAAATCCCTTTGAAATATAATAAAGAAAGTTCATACCCCTATCTCCCATTTTCTCCTAGAAGATAGGAGCCTACCTTTGTGAAAGATTAGCTAACACACAGATGAAAATCACATTGACCAACCTTCACTGATGTTTTCTAGTACTTTTCCACTAGCCCATCCCAATGCTTAAAAGTTCTACTTTTTCTTTCAGTGAAATTTAATTCTATTTCTTTTTCCTATTACAATTGTCTTCAACAAAGTCTTCCTTGCCTATTGAACTTTGTCCAGTGCAATTTTTCTTTGCCACTCATCCTAATTAATATATCCTTTGTGTAGGGAAAGACTACTTTCACAACATGTCGAACCATCTATGCTCATATTAGCATATTTAATGAGAGATTTTATCATCCTGGAGGGGAAAGAACAGAATAAAGTATTAGGGTAAAAGAACACTTTTGGAAGAAATAAAGAGGAGCAAAAGATTAGAGGTAAAACTGATGCAGAAACAGTAATGGAAGAACTGGTACAAGTAATAGAAAGGGAAAATAACATCACAATAGTATAATAAAAAATGATAATTTTATTCCTCAACCTAGACTTTGTCTCTAGGTGTTGGCCACAAATGGAAAATAAATGAATTAATTCTGTTTGAGATAATCAAAATATAGCCTATTATTCTCAAAATTAAAAAAAGTAATATACCCCTGCAACTTTGCATTGAAGTTAAACACAAATTTAACAGATTAGTGACATAAATACATTTTTAGTAAAGTGAGACAATAAATAAATATGGGTATAGCTTGAAGCTCCTATCTCCCTCATACTTATATCACCTATGCTCTTTATGAGGGTTGTTTTTATAGCCATTACTATAATGCTACTTAATTATAATTGTTATTATGTAAATAATATAAATTGCAGAGATTATTATGGAAATTGAAGGTAAATCTCATTTGCATTCTATTAATAATGGTTTGGATGAAGACATACGTTAATCATGAAAGAGTTATTTGAGACTGGTTATAAAGAATAAAAAAAGGAGGGTTTCTATTGAGATGTTTAAAAGCATGTGTATAACAGTAAATGCATAGACTTCAATTATTTAATTCCATCTTTTTGATGAACTAATGAATTGATCAATATATATCAAAATACTTATTGTAATTGGAACTTAACAATGAAAGTCTAGAAATTTTAATTTAGGAAATAAAAATTTTAATGTCTTCTTTTACCTCTTATGAGGTTATATCTTCTCATTGAACTTAATTGAAATAATGTAAATGAAAGTGCTTTGTAAACTGTTATGGTATATACAAGTAAGGTATATTTACTAGCCATCTGTTCCACCATATGATGTTATAGTTTTGAGTATGCAAATAAAATTTTACCCACTGTAAATTTTTATAATCTACACTTTCCCTCAGCGATGGGCATCAGATGAAAAGGAAAACTTGTGACTATATTTTTAGTTTTCAGATTATCAAAATGATCTAGCCAGCATCTTAGGGACAGTTAGGAGAGGTGGTCTCATCCATTCTGAAGATGCTGCTTGGCTCCTACAGAATTGTTCTGCTCAGGGCACAGGAGTCCACTGGAAATGTGAGGAAACAGAGAAGTGCCTTAGCAAAGAGGAACGGTTGTTACAACTAAAGCTGACCTTCACAGAGTGATTTCCTTGCTTTTCCTCAAAAAATGATTTTTTGTTTCTTTTTTAATGTTTTTAAAATATTTTATTTATTTATATTTAGCGAGAGAGGAAGGGAGAGAGAAAGAGAGGGAGAGAAACATCAATGTGTGCTTGTCTCTCATCCACTCCCAAATTGGTAGCTCGCCTGCAACTCAGGCATGTACCCTGACTGGGAATCGAACCTTAAACTCTTTGGTTTACAGGCCAGTGCTCAATCCACTGAGCCACACCAGCCAGGGATTTTTGTCTGTATATTTCTTAGCAATAATCTTAAGCAATTTTTTAAATTTCTATTTCTTTTTTTACTGCTCCATTACTACTAATAGCAACAATACCTACCTTTTTCTAAATAGTTATTATGTGCTGAGAATGGCTATGTGCTTTTTATGCTTCTACTTCCATTAGAATAAACTCAGTTACAATTCAAATTTTAATGATAGTAACACCAAATTTTTGAAAGAGTAAATGATATGCCCACACCTTGTAATAGGAAAGAGAATATGAAGTCATATCTGATCTAACTACAAAGTGCTTTTTTCATAACCAGTAAGTTTTTCTACCCATCAGTAAGTTTTTCTATCCTTTAGTTCCTTTTGAAAGACAAACTGTCAAATAAATCATTTGGTATGCAAACTACATAGGAGTGGTGCTTCATGACTGTGACCAGGCATGCAATTAGTTGCTCCATGCATCTTGTTGCAAGGGTGTCAGTCAGCATCTGAGCACACATACATACACTCACCATGTATGTGTGCTTGGGGAGGAAATCTAGGAAACAGGCAGCAATCTACCTTCTACTATTAAACCTCAGGTGTCATATGATTTAAATTAAACAAATAAGATACTCCTAAAATCATAGAAAACCCACAGATAGCTAAAACATTAAGTCAGTGGTGCAGAGAAATCCCAGTATAGGTATTGCAGCAAGCATCCAAAGATATCACATCCAGGATGGCATCCCTCAGCTCAAGACTGTTCTCACAGTAAGAACATGATGGGATAGCCCTTGTCTACTGCCCATTGGTTCCTATCTAAGATTGCATCTATTTCAACTTTTGCTGGCAGCTTCTGTACTCTGGGAATGTTCTCACTTTATCATCTCATGGAACTGCAAGATTACGTGTTTTTTGTTTTTTGAAATTATTCTAAAAGGGCCAATGTGACCTCATTTCCTTGGCACCTAAAGAAAGCTTGCATTATGTTTCCTATGAGCCTTTTCATTATTTTTCTCATTTATTTACCTAATAGGTTTTCAGTAAATTGCTCTTTCTCTTCAAGTTACACAGAGTCTTTTACTGTTGCTTTCCATCAAAAACCCTTGACTAATAAAAGAAAGAAGGATTCGACATTTCATTTTAATGGATCAGCTATTGGGTCTTCTATTGCTCACTTTGCCACCAAATTGTATTATGGCAGATTGATCAATGTGGAGAGTCTTAAAGGATGTCCCCTTAATAGTCATAAGCAGAGTTAACTTTTACTTGACCTTCCATAATCTATTTCTCAGTTCTGGTTTATATTAAGGATTCTTCTTTAAGCCTCTCTAATTTTTTAAAACTTGGGTTTTGCAATAGGAATTCAGGGTCTGGTAGACACATTGTCCTATATGGTACATTTACTCATAAATCTAAATTTATTTTATATATTTTTAAAAATTAGAGTTTTTTTACTAAATTGATTTATCTTAATTCTACTATTATTTGCTTATTGGAATGCCCTTTAAGAAATATATCCCCAAAATTTTAGAGGAAAGGAGGAATTTAATTGATTTATTTAGAACATAAGCAGGCTTTACAACCCAAGTCATCCAGTTTTTCAACTTTTGATGCAGTTCCTGGTCTATGAGGATAGTCTTCCTTCCTTTCCTTTTTTCTGTTTTCTTTTCTTTTCTTTCCTTTCCTTTTCATTTCTTCTCTTCTCTTCTCTTCTCTTCTCTTCTCTTCTCTTCTCTTCTCTTTTCAGCTTTTGATGCTGCTCTTGGTTTGTGGGGATAGTCTTTCTTCCTTCCATTTCTTCTCTTTTCTTCTCTTTTCTTTTTTTCTTATCATCTCATGGAATTGCAGCATTATTTGGTTTTCTTCTTGAAACTATTATTAAAGAGGAGAGAGAAACCAGTTTCCTTCATGCCAGAAAAAATTCATATTATCATATTTTCCATGAGTGCTGAAGGAAAAATGTCCTCATAAATATTCTACTTTTAAGGAATTAAAACCCTACAGTTAGTAACAAACAGAAAGACAGACAGAAAGAAAGAAAGAAAGAAAGAAAGAAAGAAAGAAAGAAAGAAAGGAGAAAAGAAAAGAAGAGAAAAGAAAAGAAGAGAAAAGAAAAGAAGAGAAAAGAAAAAAGAAAAGAAAGATGTTTTAGTCTCTTTATTTTGCAGTTGTAACTCACAAACCCTGGGGGAGTTCTAAATACAGTACATTCCAGTATTTCCCAGGCAAGTGTGCTAGGATCTAAGTGTGAGACATAGGAATTTAAAGGATAGGCTTATAACTTCCAATTAAAGAATTCTTACATCATCTGTATTTAGCTCTGGCTGTTGTGGCTCAGTGGTTGAGTGCTGACCTGTGAACCAAAAGGTCCCCAGTTCAATTCTCGGTTTGGTACATGCATGGGAGAGGCAACTAATCCATGTGTCTCTTGCACATATGTTTCTTTCCCTTTCTCCCTTCCTTTCTCTACATCTAAAAATAAATTAAATCTTTTAAAAATGATCTGTATTTAATTCTTTTTCTGAGTAAATTATTACTAAGAAAAGAAATATTAGAGTTTTACTGGGCAAAGAAAACTTGGTATATATGAGAAGCAGAAAGTAGAAGAAAGACAATTATGGAATAACATTATTTTATTATGCATTAGATAGTAATTTTATAATTAGGGATAAAACTTATGACAATGTCTATCGGAACTAAGAAAACATAAACTTTTTTGAAACTTTTTCTATAAATAACAGTTTTCAAATATATATATTTTTTCATATCTGTCTCACTATAAGAAAATGAACTGCTAGAGGAGTTTAAAAAATTAGCAGTTTAAAAATCTCCCTATAATGTTTTTCTACTTCTCCATTTCTTTTTATTTTAATGTTTTATTATGGAAAGATTCAAATATACAAAAAAATAGAGAAATGATATTATAAGTTTGTTTGTACATACCACCCAGTTTTATCAATAATCAACATGACCAATCTTGCTTACTTATAATCAGTGCACTTCTCCATCTACTGTCCATCCATCCATCCCTACCTAATAATATTAGCCCATCCCCACTCAATACAATCTCATCCCCAGGAGATTATTTGAAACTTTATATTTTATAAATCTTTCAATATGTTTCTCCAAAAAATTAAAAACTGAAAAATACCTTTATCACACCAAAAATAAATGAACAATTCTATAATATCATTAAATATCAACTGAATGTTCAACTTGTTTTGATTTTCTTTTGGCTGTCCTTTGGTGTTCCTTTTTTTGTTCTCTCTTTTTATTCTATCCCCCTCTTTTCCACTACTTTTCTGATCTCTTTCTCTCTGTTCCCCCAAAATTGTTTGACTCCAAATTCAAATTGGGAGCATGCATTGCATTGGCTGAAATATTTTTAAGTACTTTTAACTTCTTTCATTTGTATTATTTTTCTGTTTCCTTATAAGCTATTTGTTGATGAAACAGTTATTTACTCAGTACAGTTTCATACCATGTAGATCTTATTTATTGTAAGCATATACTGTCATATAAAATGTTACTTTTTCTTCCACATTACTTCTATATAGTATATGAATGGAGGCTTAATCAGATTTTAGGTCACTGTTTAAGATTTTTTAAAGACCTTTAAGAATGGTTGTATACTTCTATTATGAAGGGTCTACTTGTCTCTCTTTTTGTGATGTAGGCTGTCATTCATCCTCTTTAATGATGAGATGTATTAATTAAGTAGGGGTTACAAGTAGTGATGCTCTAACAAATATATTCATTTATTTTCTGATATTTTCACCCTTTCATATGCTAGTTTGCTACACAAAAGTACAGTTTGAGAAAAAAAAGGCAAAATAAATCCTAGATTGTTTTTCTTTGTTTACCATTTTTGAAAATAACAAATTAGGTCTTTGCCATCCTTTATAAGGACAAATTAGGTATTTTGTTTGTTTTTGAGTATCTTTATGAATCAGTAGATATTTGATATATTTGAATCCACTGCAGTTATCATCCTTAATGATGTTCAAATTTTCATAATTTTCATCAGTAGAACATATTCAATTGACTCCTGAATGCTTTCCTAGTCTTTGAAGTGCTTTCCAAGGCTTTGATGAGCCTTGTTAGTGTGAAAAGGCTCATCTTGTACATTTCCTGCTCCAGATCTCCAAATCAGATATTTCTGCAAGAAATTTTGTTTTAAGGAAAAATAGTACTTGTAGAAATGGAGAACTCATTCATTGTTCATAGAACTTTTCAGTGGAAAATTTGTTTTATTTAATATAAAATAGGGGTTGCAATATAGCAGAGGAGTGAATGGAAGTCACACTGACCACCTGCCAGGGCCAATCTGGAATTACAAGTAAATTGTGGAGAAATTACCAGGAACAAGCAACTGAGCCATAGTGAAAGAGAAACCTTATAACCTTGGAGAGACAAAAAAAAATCAGCTTCAGCACAGCCTGACTGGTAAGGAGTGCAGTGGAGACTCAAGAAGGCTGGCTGGGTGCCTACAGGTGGTGGTGCCAGAGGGATAATTAAGGGACTGGTTGTATCCCCTGGGAAGAGTGAGGTCTAAACCCTAAGCTGGGATCCCCAGCCTAGAGCACCAGAGCCCAAAAAGTACACAGTTAACAACTACTGGAGAAAAATGGGGATCCATTTTTCTGGAAATGGGTTGCTCCCTGCCAGAGACAGATGACTAGAGACACAAATAGCCATTTAAAGGGCCAACACACAAATTTTTGTTTGCAGCCACTTATCTTAGGCTCTAACAAAGGTGGGGGCTGAGTGGCCTAGAGACACTTGGTGAGAGACTGTGGATTGAAGCCTTCAAAAGAGAAATGAGTAGACACCAGGATGCCAGTACTGAGTCATCCCACATTTGGCAACAGCCATCTGGCTCAGGCAGACCACTCCCCTCTGAGCAGTAGCAATTTTAGGGGAAATAGTAGCCCTGACCCCAGGAGGGATTCTGCCTTGCCCTACAGTACTTAAACCTGATTGCTGAGTGCAGAGTGACCAGATTAACAACTGAAGGAGACAGCCACAGACAGTAGATCCCTAGAAGTTTCAAACTGGCTGCCTAAGGTCAGATGGGGTCCATATCTGATATCACCAGAGATGTAACCAGAAAGAAAAAACAGTGGTATATACTAGAGGCTACTGAAACTAGATCCACTGTGGTCTTTTCCATGATCTGCAATTTTTTTCCTGCATAGCTGTTTAACATGCATTTCTTGTACATCAAGTTTGTGCATATTAAGTCACTAGATTTTATATTATAGTTTATTTCAATTCACATATTTTGGCCCTCCCTTCTCTTACTCAATTTTACCTTCTTCTTTCTTCTCATTATTTGCATTTTAAATTTTGTTTTCTCTCTTGCTACAACTTGTTTCCATTTTGCACTCTTACTATTTCTACCCCATCCAACCTCACAAAACCAATTCTCTTGCCAATGATCATCTCATATTATTTTCCCCACTCTTAAATACCCTCATTCTTTCTCCACTTTTAGCAATATTTGTTACTTGGTTGTGGTAGGGTAGTTGTTGTTGAATTTTTTCTATTTGATTTCTAGATTTTTATTTGTTTTGTATTTCAAATCTCAAATTTTACCAGTTCCCTCTCCTACACTTTTTTGTCTCAAATTTTTAATTTTGTCCTGTCTGAGCCTGCAATTTTTCTCTTTTTCTTGCTTGTTTTTCTCTTCCACCCTGCCCTTTTATTTTTCTTTATTCTCCTTTTTTCCTTTCTTCTTTTTTTTCATCTCAAATTTTAATTTTTCCTTGCCTTACTCTGGTTTTTGTTCCTCACTCTTAGTATTACCTCTCTTTCTATCATTTCAAAATCCCAAGTGCAGCAAGTTCAGGAGATCAAGGAGACTGTACCACTGAATCTCACAGTTCTCCCACCATAGAAGTTCATACCACAAAGTGAGAGAGTCAAAACAGATCAATTTAAGCAGCAGAAGCAAAAAAAGCAGAGTCTCACAAATAACAAGAAGACAAAGAAACAACCACCAATCAAAAGGAAAGGAGGAATTCTCAGAAAGAGTGCTAAATAATACAGGGGCAAGTAAATTATCAGACACTGAGTTCAAAATGATGGTTATAAGGAAGCTCAATGAGCTCAATGATAATTACCAAAAATTGCAAAGAAACTATGAGGAGCTTATTGCAAACTATATCAGCATGAAAAAGGACATAGAAACTATCAACAAGAGCTAAGAAGAAATGAATAATACAATCTCTGAATTGAAGACCACAGTAGAAGGAATCAAAATATGGCTAGATGAAGCAGAGGATCAGATTAGCTATCTGGATGACAAGGTAGAAAAAACTCCCAGAAAGGGCAAGAAAAGAAAAAAGAAGAATGAAGAGGAGTTAAGGGAACTGCAGGACAACATGAAACATAATGATATTTGCATAATAGGGATGCCAGAAGGAGAAGAAGGGGAGTAAGGGGTAGAAAACCTGTTTGGAAAAGTAATGACAGAAAACTTCTCTAATTTGATGAGAGAAAAAGTCATACAAGTTCAGGAAGCACAGAGGGCCCCAATCAAGAGGAACCTAAAGAGGCCCACTCCAAGACACATCATAATTAAAGTGGCAAAATTCATAGAAAAAGAGAGAATCTTAAAGGCAGCAAGGGAGAAACAGAAAGTAACATACAAGGGAGCCCCAATATTGCTAGCAGCTGACTCCTCAATGGAAACCCTACAAGCCAAAAGGGAATGGCAAGAAATATTCCAAGTAATGAAAACCAAAGACCTGCAACCAAGACTACTCTACCCAGCAAGGCTCTCAGTTAAAATGGAAGGCCAAATAAGGAGCTTCCAAGACAAAAGAAAGCTAAAAGGATACACCTCCTCCAAACCAGCACTGCAAGAGATGCTGAAAGGACTGCTTTAAGAAGATGAAAGAAAAGAGTGATATAGAGAGGAACTCAGGTACAACGGGGATAAAATGACAATGAATAAGTACCTATCAATAATAATCTTAAAGGTAAATTGATTAAATGCTCCAATAAAAAGACATAGGGTAGGTGAATGGATAAGAAAACATGACCAGCATATATGCAGCCTACAAGAGACCCACCTCAGAACAGAAGACCTGAAACTACACAGGCTGAAAGTGAAGTTTTGGGGAAAAAGTATTCCAAGCAAATGGATAGGAAAAAAAGAAGATGGGGTAGTAATACTTATATCAGAGAAAACAGACTTCAAAACAGAGGCATAAAAAGAGATACAGAAGGGCAGCTCATAATACTCAAGGAAAGAATCCATCAAGAAGACATAAATATTGTAAACATACACATACCCAACATAGGAGCCCCCAAATGTATAACAAAAATTTTGGAAGACTTCAAGAAAGATATAGTCAGCAACACAACACTGTCAACAATGGTTAGACATTTGAAACAAAATATCAACAAGGATATTGTGGAACTGAATGGTGCATTAGATCAAATGGACTTAACTGACATATAAAGAACCTTTCATCCCAAAGAAGCAAACTATACATTCTTTTGAAATGCACATGGAACATTTTCAAAGATAGGACATGTGATAGGACACTAAACAATCCTCAAAAAATTCAGGAAATTGAAATTATATCAAACATTTTCTTGGACCATAAGGGCTTGAAAGTAGAAACCAACCTCAAGAAAAAAAAACACACAAAGTCATGGAGACCGAATAGCATGTTATTAAACAATGAAGGGGCTAATAACAAGGTCAAAGAAGAAATCAAAAATTTCTGAAAACAAATGAAAATGAACACCCAATAGTTCAAAATCTATGGGACACAGAAAAGAGAGTCCTGAAAAAGAATTTTAGAGTGATACAGGACTATGTCAAAAAATAGAAATATTTCAAATAAACAACCTATCCCTCTATGTACAAGCACTGGAGGAACAATAACAAGCAAAGCCCAGAGTGAATAAAAGGAAGGAAATAATTAAGATCAGAGCAGAATTAAATGACATAGAGATGGAAAGCACAATTCTAAGGATCAATGAATCCAGGAGCTGGTTCTTTGAAAAGATAAACAAAATTGACAAACTTATAACCAGACTCATCAAGAAAAAAGAGAGAAGACATAAACAAATAAAATCAGAAATGAAAGAGGAGAAATTAAAACTGATACCACAGAAATATAAAGGATTGTAAGAAATTACTACAAACAACTATATGCCAAGAAATTTGAAAATGAGGGTGAAAAGGACAAATTTCTAGAAACATATAATCTTCCAAAACTGAATCAAGTAGAAGCATAAAGCCTGAACAGACCAATAATAGCTGGTAAAATTGAAGCAGTAAATGAAAACCTCCTGGCACACAAAGGCCTTGGACTGGGCTGTTTCACAGGAGAATTTTACAAACATTTAAGTATGAGCTAACTCCTTGCCTTCTCAAACTATTCCAAAAAATCCAAGAAAAGGGAAAACTCCCAAACTCTTTTTATGAAGCTAGCATCATCCTAATCCCAAAACCTGATAATGACATAACAAAGAAAGAAAACCACAGGCCAATGATGCTAATGAACATAGATACTAAAATCCTCAACAAAATATTGGCAAACCACATTCAATAATATATTAAAGAGATTATATGCTATGATCAAATGGGATTCATCCCAGGGATGCAAAGATGGTACAATATTCACAAATTGATAAGCATAATATATCACACAAATGAAAGAAAAGATAAAAATCACATGATCATATCAATTCATGCAGAAAAAAGATTTGATAAGGTACAGCACCCATTTATGATAAAAACACTAAACAAAGTGGGAGTAGAGGAAGCATAACTCAACATAATAAAGGCCATATATGCAAAACCCCTACAGCCAATGTCATACTCAATGAGCAAAAACTAAAAGCTTTCCCATTAAGATAAGGAACAGGATGAGGATGCCTGCTTTCACCACTCCTATTCAACATGGTATTGGAAGTCCTAGCCAAGCAATCAGACAAGAAAAAGAAGTAAAAGGTATCCAAATTGGAAAGGAGGAAGTAAAACTGTCATTGTTTGCAGATGACATGATAGTATACATAGAAAATCTTGTAGATTTGACCAAAAATCTACTTGACCTAATAAATGAATTTGGCAAAACAGCAGGATACAAAGTCAAGATTCAGAAATAGAAGGCATTTTTGTACACCAACAATGAAATATCAGAAACAGAAATCAGGGGAAAAATCTCATTTCCTATAGCAACAAGAAAAACAAAATATCAAGGAATAAACTTAATCAAAGAGGTAAAATATCTATACTCAGAAAACTAGACCACACTGAAGAAAGAAATTAAGGGAGACACAAACAAATGGAAGCATATACAATGTTCATGGATTAGAAGAATTAACATCCTCAAAATGTCCATACTACCCAAAGCAATTTATAGATTCAATGTAATCCTTATTAAAATACCAATGACATATTTCACAGATATAGAACAAACATTTCAAAAATTTATATGAAATGATAAATGACCCCAATTTTGAGAAAGAAAAATAAAGTAGGAGGGATCAAAATACCTCATATCAAACTGTATTACAAGGACACAGTAATCAAAACAGTCCGGTACTGGCATAAGATCAGACACATAGATTAATGGAACAAAATAGCCCAGAATAAACTCATTTCTCTAAGGTTGCATAATATTTGACAAAAGGGGCAGAAGTATAAATTGGATGAAGAATAGTTTCTTGAACAAATGGTATTGGGAGACCTGGACAGCTACACTCAAAAAAGTGAAACTTGACCACCAGTTTACACCATACACAAAAATAAACTAAAGATGCTTAAAAGACTTAAATATAATTCATGATACCATAAAAGTCCCAGAGAAGAACATAGGCAGAAAATCACAGATATTCTGTACAGCAATATTCTCACAGATATGTCCTGTAGAACAAGGGACATAAAGGAAAGAGTAAACAAACTGGACTCCATCAAAATAAAAAGCTTCTTGTTGGCTAAAGAAAATATTAGCAAAATGAAAAGGGAACCAACTGTATGGGAAAATGTATTTGCAAACGATACCCCAGAAAAGGGTTTGATCTCCAAAATATATAAAGAACTGACATGACTCCATTCCTGGAACAAATACTCCAATTAATAAATAGGCAGAAGACCTGAACAGACACTTTTCCAAGGAGGACATATGGAGGGTTCACAAACATATGAAATGATGCTCAGCATCACTAGCCATCAGAGAGATGCAAATTAAAACCACAATGAGATACTACTTCACACCTGTCAGAATGTACTTCATAAACAAATCAACAAACAACAAGTGCTGGTGAGGTTGTGGAGAAAAGACAACCCTAGTATACTCTGAGTAGGAATGCAGACTGGTGTAGCCACTGTGTAAAACAGTAGGGGATTTCCTCCAAAAACTAAAGATGGAACATCTTTTGTCCCAGCAATTCCACTGCTGGGAATATGTCCTAAGAATCCTTAAATACCAATTCAAAAGAATGTATGTACCCCAATGTTCATAGCAGCACAATTTACAATAGTCAAATGCTAGAACAACCTAAGTGGCTATCAGTAGATGAGTGGATCAAAAAGCTATGGTACATTTACACAATTGGATACTATGCAGCAGGAAGAATGAAGGAGCTCCTACCCTTTGTGACAGCATGAATGGAACTGGAGAGCATTATGCTAAATGAAGTAAGCCAGACTGTGAAAGACAAATACCATATGATCTCACCTATTAATGGAACCTAACTGACAAAACAAACAAGCAAGCAAAATATAACCAGAGATATTGAAATAAAGAACAAGTGACAGTAACCAGAGGGGAGGAGGGAGGAGGATAAAGGTGGAGAGAAGGAAAGGTTGTCAAGGGATATGTATAAAAGACCCATGGACAAAGCTTTAGTGGGGTAAGGGTGAGGGTGAAAGGTGGAGGTGTGTTGGGCAGGGGGACTTCATGCCAGGAAAAAAAAAATATATGTATATATAGATTTCCATATACATAATAGTTTTGGTGTTCATACAGACATTTCTGATTCTCATTTAGGAATATGGAGTATTTTTCTTAACCTCATCAATTTCAGATTTCTATGCTATCTCTTATGCTAAATATCTTTGTTCTCAGAAACAATGCCACAGTTATTCTCTTTTAATGCATATAAAAGGAGATACTAACTTATGGTTACTAAAAATAGTTTAAGAGCATTTACAATCTGTTAGTCCTTAAAGTATATCTCTATATTAGCTTTTTATTGCTACTGTAACAAATTACAAATTTAGTGGCTTAAGACAATACAAAGTTATTATCTTAGTTTTGTAGTTCAGAAGTTCAATACTGGGCTAAAATCAAGGTGTCGACAGAGCTGATTTTCTTTCTGGAGGCTTTTGAGGAAAACCCATTTCATTGCTCTATTTTGCAAGCTGTCCAACTAGCTTATTTATGCCACCCTTCTTTCATCTTCAAAGATGGTAATTTTGCCATCTTTTGGGTACTTCCTCAGTCCTCACATGATTCTCTGAACAAAGCTAGAAAAGATTTTTTTCTTTTAAGAACTTGTATGAACATACCCAGATAATCCAGGCTAACTTCCCCTTCCTGAGATTTTGCATCCTAGGAAAGTCCTTGTGCCATGTAAAGGAAAATACTAACAGGTTCTGAGGACTAGGGCCTGGGCATGTGGGGGAGGGCCATTATTCTGCCTATCACATTTCCCCTTTCTGAGGCTGTGCCACCAACTACACATACAGTTTACTGGTTTTATTTTCAGGCATTGTTTATCCAGATAAATAATATCTTTGTAAAATATTTATAAGATTTAGAAATGAATCCTACAAGCCAAGTTATAATTTAAAAAGTCTACCTTATAGTCTGTACAAATATTTTTGTTATTTTTATGGGACATCCTTCCAATAGTTTATTATTAATATAATATATTGTATATATTAATGTGTATTTTATATTTCACTCATACTTTTTAGATAAAAGGTTCCATCCTATACACACTTTACTCAATATTTTTTATTCAACATTATATCTTGGTCTCACTCCTTCATAATATACAGATTTGGTCTTCATTTTTTAACATTGCTGCATTATACTCCATTGTTTGGATGTTTAAGGTTTATCCAGGCAGTATTCTCTTAGGGGAAATTGATTGTTTCTAGCCTTGTGCTAATAGATACAGTACTGCAGTGAATAGCACAGCCTTTTGTACTTTGGCTAGAATACCTCTGGATTAGAATCTGAGAGAGGAGATTGCTAAATAAAAAAGTACATACATGTGTAATTTGGTTACTATAGCAACTTGTCCTCATAGAAGTTGTAAAATTTTAAATCCCCCGTGTCGGTCCGACATGATCTGTAAGGCACGAATCTCTGACCTGTGTGTGTGAACAATGGCTCTACAACGTGGGTCAGTAAACCTGCCCTATAAAGAGCCAGACAGCAAATATGTGGAGCTTGACTGATTATATAGCCTGTTGCAACTACTAAACTTTGCTACAGGAGTGCAAAATTAGCTATAGATACTCTGTAAGTGAATGAGTGAATCTATGCTTTAATAAAATTTTATTTATAAAAACAGGAGGTAAGCTGAATTTGGTGCACTGACTGTTGTTTGTTGACTTTTTCTCTAAAATACATATTTTCAAAAGAATTTTAAAGTACAATATCTAGAGACATTCCTTTTCCTAAGAAGTAGAATTTTGTTGAAAAATAAAAGCAGGCCACAAGCATTTGAGTAAATGGCTTAATTTCCATTCAGTAAAGAATAGAACTTAAATATATCTCATAGACACTTAGACAATGGGACGCTTAACGTCTCCAGAATCTGAGTTGTGTTTTCCTTTCTCTGTAACAGTAGTTTGATTATTTCAAACATGTTTATGTAAATACTTCAAATCCAAACTGGAGAGTTTTTGCTATCTATTGCCCATACAACACATAACAATAACTAGAAAATCAGTAATCTTGTGGCTTGGAATCCTGACATCTTAATTTATAGGTTTTTAATTTTAGAGAAAGTAGAAAGCCCTGATGAGTTATTAAATATTAATTTGATCTGGTACAGTGTCCAGTTCTTCACAGAAGTTGTCTGGACTTTATCAGACTGCATTTAAAGATGGGAAAGGAGCTAGATGATATACATTGTAGTCCATTTTGTGGTAACTGTTAGAATGTAATGACTCTGAAATCAGTTTACTCATAATTTTACTCACATAGAGGCTAATGTCTAGAATTTACACTATCCATACTACTCTTCCTTCTGGCAGTACTTTAAATACAGTAATTTGAACTGATTGAAATCATAAATTAAAATTTTTCTGACACTTACTAGAGCTTTCTATATTTTCAGCTCTGCTAGTTGAATTAAATACTATATGAGACCATATGTTGTTTTCCTAAATTGTTTATGTCAGCCAGCTTGGCATTGCTGTCCTTAAACACTGTACTCAGATTTGTAATTTCAAGCTTTGGAGCATACTTTACTACTGAGCAAATGCTTCCATTTCCAGCTCTAATTCCAACCCTTTTTCCTCACCTTTTATTGAGAATTTTTCTTGTTTCAGGGATTGTGCTGAGCAACAGAAACTCAGTAAGTAAAGGATACTTGCTGTTTTTTTAATAGCATGAGGAGTAAGTGATGCATTCAAGTAACTGTGACATACTGAATGCTAAGAAATGTGTGCAAGAAGAATCATGAGAAACCAGAGGTCTTACAGTGGAGGTCATGATGATGATTGGTTTTGAAAAATAAGTATAAGCATAAAAAAGTTATGTAGAATGAAAGAGGAGCATAATATAATAATGAACCTCAAGACTGTCCAGTTCCAGTATGGAAGAGCCAGGTTAAAATTTTTGGACTCAAATTTGTTTTATTCTCTAGCTTCTTGTATTTGGATAAGTCACTTAACTACTTCAATTATTTTGAGACAATCATATGTGTTTGTGTGCCTGTGTACGTGTGCATCACATACAAGTGCTATCGCATAACTGAGTAGGTGGAACTCAAAGGCACATTGTAATTAAAATGTTGAAAGACAGAGACTCTTGAAAACAGCAAGAGAGAAGGGACTCATCCTGTGCAGGTGGCCCTCAAAAAGCAGATTTCTTACCAAAAAACTTGGTTGATGAGAAGGCAAAGGGATGATTTAGTTAAAGTACTCAAATTAAACATAGTGTCAAGTAAGAATTCCATATCCAGAAAATCTGTCCTTCAAAAGTGTAAAAGAAATGAATATATTCCTGGATAGACAAAAAATGATGAAATGTGTTGCCACTACACATGCCCTGCAATAAATGCTGAGGGGTGTCCTATAGGTTGAAATGCAATGTCACTAGAGAGTAACAATGCTGTAAGAAGAAATGAAGATCTCAGTAAAGGTAAATTCAGGAGCAAATTATAAAAGCTAATATTGTTGTGACAATGGTTAGCTACTCCCTTTACATGAAAACATACACAAGTACTGGTCTAAAAGTTGGTATTATTTAAACATTCACTTGTAACTTCACATTTGGTTTTCTACATAATGTAAAAAACTAATGCATTAAAAGTTATTAGTTTATGTTTGGACCCCTACTATATAAACATGTAGTTATGTAACACCTAAAATAAAAAAAAGGTGGAAACAGAGTTGTAAAGGAGCAGAGTTTTGTATCTTGTTGAAAAAGCTGCTGTAAAATCCAAACTAGAGCCATAACTCTAGCATGTTAAATGTAATCTTCATGCTAACCACAAAGAACATAGTTATTGAATATGCACAAAAGGAAATGAGAAGGAAATTTAAAAATTTCACTGTGAAAAAATCAATGAAAGACAATAGACATTTAAGAAATAAGAGGCAAAATTAATAGGAGAAAGTATGTAAAAAACAAATTACAAAATGACTGATGTAATTCTCTCCTCATCAGCAGTTACTTTTAATGTAAATATATTAAACTTTCTAATAAGACAGAGTGGCAGAATGGATTTTAAAAATGATACAACCAATGTTATTTAAAAAGGACTCACCATATTTTCAGAGACATAAATAGATTGAAAGTGAAAGGATTAAAAAAATAGTCTATGCAAAAAGTAACCAAAAGAGAGCAGAAGTGGGTATACTAATGTTAAACAAAGTAGACTTTAAATAAAAAACATTTATAAGTGACAAAAAGGATGCTATAAATTAATGAAAATGTAATGTAAAAGTATATAACAATTATAAGCATTAGTGTACCTAATAACAAACTATCAAAATATATAAAGACAAAATTGACAGAATTGAAGGTAAAAATAGACATTAGTAAAAAAAAAAGTTGAAGACTTCAATATCTTCTTAATAATAAATAAAACAAACAACCAGACAGAAGATTAGTAAGGAGGTAGAGGAATAAACAATACAATGTATCAACAAATACTAATAGACACATAATGAATACTCTATTCAATAACAATAACATATACACTCTTCTCAAATGCACATGGGGTATTTTCTAGGATAGACCATCATTAGGTCACAAATAAAATCTTAATGGAGACATATTTATGTCTTAATGAAGACATAAATGTCATATAAAACACCTTTCTCTTACCACAATGAAGTTAGAAATCATTAACAGAAAGAAATCTGAGAAAATCACAAATTAGTGGAAATTAAACTCTTAAACAATCAATGGATCAAGGATGAAATTTTGAAATTACTTAGATACAAATGAAAATGAAAACACAACATACAAAAATGTATGGGACACAATGCCAAGGGGTAGACTTATAGCTATAAACACATTAAAAAACAAAAATGTTATCTTGATAACAACTTATCTTTACAACTTAGGAAAACCTATCTTAACAACCTAGAGAACTAGAAAAAGAACAAACTAAATCCAAAGCTAGCAGAAGGAAGGAAATAAGTACTGGCTGCCGTAGCTTAGTGGATTGAGCATGGGCTGCAAACCAAAGCATCACAGGTTCGATTTCCAGTCAGGGCACATGCCTGGGTTGCAGGCCACAGCCCCCAGCAACTGCACATTGATGTTTCCCTCTCTCTCTCTTTTTCCCTCCCTTCCCTCTCTAAAAATAAATAAATAAAATCTTTTAAAAGAAGAAGGAAGGAAATCATGATTAGAAGAGTGACTGAAATAAATAATAAAAAATAATAGAGAAAATCAAAATGAAAACTTGTTATTCAAGTAGTTCAAGAAAGTTGAGAGAAGTTTTAGCTGAATTGACTAAAAAAAAAGAGAGAGAAGATTAAAGTTATTAAAAGCAGACATGAAAGTGGGAACATTAGGGGGCAAACACCATGGAGAAGACCTGCGGCAGCAGAAAAACCTGAAACAAAAAGTTGCTACTGAATAACCTCAGGAGGCTGCAGTTGCTGAGGATGATGTGACAGAAAGTGGGTTCCAACCACCCAAAGTGTCCGCCTTTCCTTTTAGTTTTAGCATTTCAGAGATTAAGAAGACACACCGGTGACACTTATTGTTCACACAGCGGAAAGAGCAGCAGTGGAAGGAAAAGTTGGCAGCTAAACAAAAACTTTAAAAAGAGAAAGAGGCTCTTAGTGATAAAGCTTCACCAAAGCCTACACCCCAGACCATTCACAATCAGTGAGTGTATGATGAAACCAGAGTAGAATCTAATGATGAGGTTGCTTATGATGAAGCTACAGATGAATTTGTTTGTCACGTCAACAAATCTCTTCCAAGGTTCTCATTACAACATCAGATAGATCTCATGGGAGAACAGTATGACTCTGTGAACATCTCTCCACAATTATACAAAACTCACATGTTTATTATAGAGAAGGGCCAGCTCTGAAAAAAATTATTCCACAGGGCATCTCAAGAGATTTCACATATCTGACCATTATTAATGAAGATTGTAAAACACCAAATGGATTAATTCTGAGTCACTTGCCAAATGGACCAACTGTTCAAATCAACAGTGTTCACCTGTGTAAACAAATTAGGAGAAGAGGCAAGAACTCCACAGAATACATACCTGAAATGATTCTGAATAATTTTACAACATGGCTGGGTCATTCTGTTGGACAATGTTTGCATTCCTCTCTCCCCATAATATTCAGTTTATTGGGATGAAGTTTGCCACATTCCACAGTCAATGGGATAGATCTTCTTCAGTTTTCACAGATACATATTCAAGAGTGAAACGAGAGTGGGAGTTCAGGAACTTGGGCCATGTTTTACCTTAACATTACAATCTTTTTAGTATTGGATTATGCTGAGTGAGCCTACCTTGAATTTGTTAGAGAAGACTCCTCAAAAAAGCTTTCAGTGATTTCATATACCTTTTTTCATGGCTGAACAAATTACCAAGTGCCATGGATTACTACTTACTGTTTTTAAGAAATATAATTAAAAGCCATTTTGGTGACAGTTTAAAAAAAAGAAAGTGGGAACAGTAGAGCTGATTCTACATAAATAAAAAAGATCCTAAGAGACTAATAACAATTGTACACCAGCAGATTGCATAACCTGGAGGAACTGGACACATTCCTAGAAATCCTAAACCTATCCAAATGAAATCACAAAGAAATTGAAAATTTGAATAGACATCTCTAGAAAAGAGATTGAATTGGGAGACTGATATCTCCCAACAGAGTAAGGTCAGAGACTGATGGCTTCACCAGTAAATTTCACCAAACATTTAAAGAACTAGCACCACTGTTTCACAAATTTTACCCCAAATGATGAACACTTCTCAAGTCATTCTGTAAGCCCCAAATTATCCACATACCAAAACTAGAAAATGATATTACAAAAAAAACTACAGACCAATGTCCCTTACAAATACTGATGCAAAAATTTCCAACAAATACTAGCAGAGTACAACATATTAAAAAGATTATGTGCCATGATCACATGTGATTTCTTTCTGGAATGCAAAGATAATTTAACATAAAAAACCCAATCAGTGTAATATGCCACATTTATAAAATGAACAGGGAAACCCTACCCACTGGGGAGGTGCAGCTTTGTTGGTTAGAGCATTGTATCATACACTGAAATGTCACAGGTTTGATTCCTGGTCAAGGCACATACCTAGGTTGCAAGTTAGATAGATCCCCAGGTGGGGCATGTATGGGAATCAGACAATTGATGTTTCTTTCTTACATTGATATTTTTCTCTCTTCCTCTCTCTCTAAAAGCAATTAAGAAATGTCCTTGGGTGAGGATTTTAAAAAATTTAAGGGGGAAAAAACACATAATCATCTCAACAGATACAAAGAAAAAAAATGACAAAATTAAACATATTTTCATGATAAAAATAAATACTCAACACACTGGAAATAGAGGGAAACTACCTCAACAAAATAAAGCCATATATTAAAAATAAAGCCATATATTAAAAATTCAAAGCAAACATCATATTCAATAGTGAAAGACTGAAAGCTTTTTTCCTAAAATCAGAACAAGGCAAGAATGCCCCCTTTCATCACTCAGTGTAGTATTGGAAGTCCTAGCCAGAGAAATTAGGCAAGAAAAAGAAATAAAAGTCATCCAAGTTGGAAAGAAAGTCATAAAATTATCTCTGTTTGTCGTGGTATTATATTATAAGAAGAAAAGTTTAAAGATTTCATAAACATGCACAATTAAAATTAGTATAAAATAGAGCCAAATACTAGGACACAAAGTCAATAAGCAAAAATCTTGTATTTCTACAACACTATGAAAATAGTTTTTAATTAAAAAAACAATTCCACTTACAGTAGAACCATAAAGAATAAAACACTTAGAAATTAACCAAGGAGGTAAAATATTTGTACAATGAAAACTTCAAATCATTGCTTAAATAATTAAATATGTAAATTAATGCAAATATATCTCATGTTTATGCCTAAAACTTAAGATGCTGCAACTACTCAAAAAATTAATAAAACCTACAGATTCACTGTAACCCCTATCACTTACCCAATAACATTTTTTTTAGAAATTTTGTTGACCATGACAGGTGGCCCCTACCAGAAGAAAGGTAGTAGTTGATCTTGGTCTGTACCTGCCAGGAGGGTCCAGAGCCAGCACACCTGGTGGGTAGTTTCAGATCACATTGAAGAAACACCCAACCATCTCCATAAATGACACAATCAAGGCGTAGACTCAATGGGTGCCAGAGCCATGTTGAAGTAAGTCCTACTCTGTGGTGTGGGCCCCTACATAGATGATCCTGCATGGTTGTTGCAGCCAGACCTTGCAGTCAGTAAGTTTAGGTGTAAATCCCTCTTGGTGATGTGCTAGTAGAATCAATGCTCAAGTACCAGAGAAGGGTGTACACAGCCCATACAGGGGTGGGGTGCCCTTGGAGTGGCCATCTTGGATGTATGGTTAAGCTGTGTCACTGGACCTCATAGGATACTTTCTACATTAGGCAACTCTATCAAGCCTGGGAGATGTAGGAGCTCTACTTAATTCATAGAAACAAACACAGAAGGCTGCCAAAATGAGAAGACAAAGAAAAATATTCAGAATGAAAGAACAGAACAAAATTCCAGAGAAAGAACTAGAGAAAATAGAGACAAGCAATCCACTAGATACAGACTTCAAAACATTGGTTATAAGGATGCTCAATGAACTTAGGGAAAGAGCAGATGAACTCAAAGAAAACTTCAACAGCATAAAAGGACATGGAAACCATAAAGAAGAACCAATCATAAAGGAAGAATACACAAACTGAAATGAAGAATAATTTACAGTGAATCAACAGAACATTAGATGAGGCAGAGAAACAAATCAGCAATTTGGAATCTAGGGAAGTAAAAAACAGAACAACAACAACAAAAAAATGAGGATCGTGCAAGGAGCCTCTGGAATAACTTCAAGTGTACCAACATTCACATCATAGGATTCCTGAAAAGAGAGGAGAGAGAGCAAAATGTTGAAAACTTCTTAAAAAAAAAAACAATGACAGAAAACTTCCCTAATCTGGTGAAGGAGAGAAGTGCAAGCCCAGGAAGCACAGAGAAACCCAAACAAGATGAATCCACAGAGGCCCACACCAAGACACACCATGATTAACATGCAAAAGTTTAAAGACAAAGAGAAAATCTTAAAAGCAGCAAAAGAAAGACAAAGACAATTAGTTACCTACAAGGGAGCTCCCATAAGACTGTCAGATGATTTCTCAAAAGAAACTTTGTAGTCCAGAAGGGAGTTGGCAAGAAATATTTAAAGTGGTGAAAATCGAGGACCTACAATCAAGGTTGCCCAGCAAAACTATCATTTAGAATTGAAGGAAATAAAGAGCTTCCCAGATTAAAAACCAAAAAAAAAGAAAAAAGAAATGAGTTCATCACCACCAAACCAGTATTACATGAAAAGTTAAAGTGTCTTCTTTAAGAAGGAAAAGAAGAAAATAATAAAAAAATATGCACAATAAAATGGCTCCAAATAAATATCAACAATTGAACCTAAATAACAAAATAAATGAACAAGCAGAACAGAAAAAGACTCATAGATACAGAGGACATTTTGGTGGTTGCCAGATTATAAGGAGGTCAGGGTGATGGGTGAAAAAGTTGAAGGGATTAAGAAGTACAAATTAGTAGTTACAGATTAGTCATGGGGACTAATAACTATGTATGGTGTCAGGTGAGTATGAAATTTATTGGGATGATCACTTAGTAAGTTTCATAATGTATAATCACTAGGTTGTGCACCTGAAACTAATATAATACTGTATAGCAACTCTAGCTGAAAAATCATTTAAAGAAATATGAATAATAAAATGGCAAGAAATACGTATCTATCAAGAAGACCCTTACATATGCTGTCTAAAAGAGCCTCACTATATATATATATATATATATATATATATATATATATATATATATATATATACACACACACACACACACACACACACACACACACACACGCAGACTGAAAGTAAAGCAATGGAAGAAGATATTTCATGAAAATAAAAATAAAAAAAGCTGAGGTAGCAATACTTATACAGACAAAATAGACTTTAAAGCAAAGACTATAACAAGAGACAAAGAAGGACCCTGCAGTTCCACTTCTGAGTGTTTATCTGAAGAAACCCAGAAGACTAAATTGAAAATACATATATATCTATTTGTTTATTGCAGCATTATTTCCAATAGCCAAAATATGGAAGCAACTTAAGTGTCTATCAACAGATGAATGGATAAAGAATAAGCAGTGAATATATACAATGGGGTATGAATCAGCCATTAAAAAAAAAAAGAATGAAACTTTGTCACCTGTAACAACATGGATGGACATAGAAGGTATTGTGCTGAGTGAAGTAAGTCAAGGAGAGAAAGACAAGTGCCATATCATTTCACTTTTTTTGGACTATAAGACACGCTCACCCCTCACCCCCAAATTCGGGAGGAATAATGGTTGTTAATGCTGTTGTTGAGTTCTGTTTACATTTCCATTGGTAAAATATTATGTTATTTATGTTATTAAATATTTTACCACATTTTTTGCTTCAAAAAATTTTTTTCCTATTTTTCTCTCTCCAAAATCTAGGTGTGTCTTATGGTCCAAAAATATGATATATTGGAATCTACAAGACAAAATAAACAGACAAGTAGGAGAGAAACAGTCTTGTACATATAGAGAATATTTTGATGGTTCCCAGATGGGAGGGGGTTGAGGCACTGGGTGAAAAAGGTAAAAGGATTAAGAAGTACAAGTGGGTAGTTGTAGAATAGTCATTGGGATATAAAGTATAGCATAGGGAATATTGCCAATAATTTTGTTACAACTATGCATGATATCATATAAATACTAGCATTATTGGGGTGATCACATCATAAGTTTATAAATGTCTAATCACTGGGATATATCTCTGAAACTAATATAATATTGTATATTAACCATAATAAAATAATTATTTTAAAATAAATGGAATTTATTAATAACATGGGAAAGGACTTGAGTAGATATTTTTTCAAACAAGATAAATGAGTATTCAATATGAACACAAAAATATGCTCAACGTCATTACTCATTAGAAAGATGCAATTCAAAACCACATGAAAGTCTACCACACAGCCATTAGGGTGACTACTATCCAACAACAACAAAAAAATTGTAGGTCAATGTGTTGGTGAGGACATGGAAAAGTTGAAACCCAGTGCACTAATGGTGGGAACGTACAATTTTATAGCTGCTGTGGAAAATAGATGGCAATTCATAAAAAAAAGTAAAATTATCACGATTCACCAATTCTAATTCTATGTATATATCCAAAATAATTAAAAGTAGGGTCTTGAAGAGATATTTGTACATTCAGTACATATGATATATATGTATAATGGAATACTATTCAGTCTTAAAAATGAGGAAAATTATGATAACATGGGTGAAACTTGAGAACATTATGATAAGTGCAATAAGCCAGTCATAAAAAGAAAGTAATGCCTAATTCCATTTATTTGATATATCTAGAGTAGTCAAAATCACAGAAAATAGAATGGTGTTTGCCAGGGGTGAGGGTAGAGGGTATATGAGGAGTTATTTAATGGGTAGAGAGTTTCCGTTTTGAAGATGAAAAGAGTTCTGGAGATAGTTTGTGGTGATGGACACACAGTGATACAAATTCCTACTGAATTATACACTTAAAAATGGTTAAGATGCTAAGTTTTATGTAACATAAGTTTACTATAAGTAAAAAAAATATTGAAAGGAAAAAACAGTGCTTTTTCAAAGGAATAAATATAATATTGTGTTAAGTGACAAAATGCAAAGTATATCAAAATAATTTAAATTATATTATGTTAATTTTGTCATTATTCTAAGAAGTAAATTTACGTAACAGCTAAATTATATTAAGAACTCTAAAGTCTATGTAAATTTAGAAATCCTATCGTTTGTTCATACTTTGTCAAAGCACAGTACTTTGAATGCATGAAGTTCTCAAGAAATATATATTTAATTGATTAAATACAATTATGGATAGTTGATATAATAATGTATTAAATATTTATTGATAATTTTAAAATGTATAAGTAAATATTATTTGTATCTGTTTACAAATATGTTAAATTGTGTATGCTTGCAGTTTATGTTATTCAATGTAAAATTATTTATGTTAATTTTTAGTAAGTTTATACACTACCTTTTCCAAGGTAGTATGCCCTACATTAATTTCCATGTAGTGCAAGTCAAGTGATGTAATTGTTTGAGTTGTTTTCATCTGTGTTACCAGCCATTAAGTCACCTCTGATCCATTTTCACTGTTTCTCTCCAACTCTGGTTTTCAATTACATGACTTATTTCATAGCTTTGAGTTAAAATGCATCCCTTGGAAATACCTACTGCAGAAGCTCATCTCAGGAGTCATGATCTGAGTCACATTTTCTAACGTTGCCTCCATGGGTTAGAAATGCTGAGTGTTTCATTTGTTTCTAATTAAAAATGCTCTTTTAATAAAAATGATCTGCGTTTACTTATCTTAGAGAAAATATGATATAAAAAATAGAATTTACACTTTGTAAGTGCTTAGGGTTAGGCTTGTGGGTACATGTTAAATTCCCAAATAATGTAAGAGCTACAAACTTTCCACTCAGCAGAAGAGGACAGCTGTCTTCTGGGAATACTGAATTCCATTTCACTCATTTTTATCATTTAGTTAATACTTTTCTTTGTCATAGTAAGCAAGGAGAAGCACATTTATGCTGATGCACCTTGGTAATTGGATTACAATTTGAACAGATTTAATTGCTGCATTAGTCAAACCAGAATTTATATTTCAAGTTTGAAAAAGTGAAGAAAAATAATTGGCTTATTAATTTTTTAGCCACCTTTTTACCTCTGGCATTGCACTCTGAAAATACAGTTATTATTAAAACTTAATTTAACCAAGATGTGCTAATGATGAGTTCACTGAAGCTGCGTCAGAGCGAAAATTAGCAATCTGTGTCTACCTTTATGCTGATGATACAGTGGGAAATATGTTTGTTTAAAAGACCATCTGTTATATTCAGGCATTTATATGGAATTCTATGGAGGATAGCAAAACTATTATGATTGTAAAAAGTCACATGTTATTAATAAAACTAAAGCCTCCATCTGTTTCTGGGTATGTGTTAAAAAGATGATTTTCATAAACTATTTATTTGAAATGGCATTGGTTGCCTTTTGTGGCTTATTCATTAATATGTGCCTTTTTAATATATTAGGTTTACATCCAGGTCATTTTTTTAAACCTAAATTAAAAGTATAACAGGAAAATAAAACTTTGGCTTATTGTAAAGCCCTCAGGTACATAAAGTATGTCTTTAATTTGGCTTTAATTTACTTTCCTGTAATGAAAGAGTTCATCTCTAAGATCTTATATGAATCCAAGATTTTAAGATTCTGTTAACCATCCAGAGCAGTACAAAATAATAATAATAATAATAATAATAATAATAATAACAACAATAATAATAATAATAAATAATAAAAGGTGGTTCATAGCATTCCCTGGAAACCATTTTAGTTATATGTGTGTGTGTGTGTGTGTGTGTGTGTGTGTGTAATTTTAGAAATTTCTGCAGGAACAATTTACATATGATGACACAAAAAGATCATTAAGTGTTTGATAAACGGTTTGTAAATATGTACTTAATGTCCAATCACATAGGAAAGATGATCTCTAAAGCTTACATCCATGGCAGATCAGAGAAGTCAATAGGCAGTTTTGATCTTCCTGGTTCAGAGATTTTCTGCCAAGATCAAGGCCTGCACAGAAAACCTACTTAGTTTAACAAAACCCAGTGTTGTGAAAGAATCCTCTGGCACCAGTGTGCACTCTGTTTTCCTAAGGCATCCCCTTAGGAACAGATGTGCGTGCAGATTTCTCAGTCCACAGGAAAGCTCACTGGAGCCCTTCATCCCAGTGTTCCTTGGCACGCTCCTACAGCTAGCATCACGGTCCCCTTGGTTCACCATGCTGGCGCTTCCTAGAGAGTAAACAAATTATGCTATCCTTGGAAGATCACTATATAAGAAGGTTCTGTCTGCATATTCTTGCATTTAAATATATACATTTTTTTGCAAAATTAAAGGCTATTTTTTCTGTCCACTTAGTGTCTCCAACTTGTTGAAACACATTCCTTAATAATTTTATAAATGCATTTACTGTATTTTCTATAATGTATTTAATTAAAAGGTGTTTTGATTCTTTATCTGACAGCAACTTCATGTTTTTATTCTTTGTTTAAACAGTTTTATTTTGTAATGGTCTGATAATTGAGGAAAGAACTCCCTCTGCTACCTAATACAATAAACATTGGTTGTGATATTGTCATCCTAAAATTATTTAATTTAAATAATAATTTTCTTTATTTTTTTAGGGGGACCCAAAGGATGTTTTCCTTTCTGAGAGAGGCAGAGAGGGAGATAGAGAGAGAGAGAGATTGAGATTCTCTTAGGCTATGTTTCTGAAGTAGAAATCTTATTCCAACATTTTGCTATAAAAGTTGTGTTTTTGACAGTTGTTTTCCTTTTGTGCCTGTGTATTTTTCTCTCCTCTTATTCTTACCAAATAGTTCAGTATAGTGAATATTATCAGAATAATATAAAATCTAAACATACTCAATTTCAAATCAAGATGAAAGTTACTTGAGACATAAAGATCTTGATCCCTTTAAAAAGAAGGGGAATGATATTTCCCATGTATTTTTTTTTTCCTGTGCAGCCTGTCAAATATGAAGTCAACAAGTAAATATCACATTTGTTCACATGTGAGTTCATTTGGACACAAAATGTAAGAGTCAGGCAGACAAAATAACTGAACTGGAAGAAAAATTAATCTCCTAAAACATACACAGGGCTTTCAACAAAAAAATAAAATAATGCATTTGTGCCTGGCTATGTGGCTCTGTGGATTGAGTGCGGGCCTATGAACCAAAAGGTTGCCAGTTTGATTCCCTGTCAGGGCACATGCCTGGTTGCAGACCAGGTCCCCAGTAGGGGCGTGTGAAAGGCAATCAAACATTGATGTTTCTCACCCTCTCTTTCTCTCTCCCTTCCCCTCTCTCTAAAAATAAATAAATAAAATCTTAAAAAAGATAATAACACATTTCTTTCTTATGACTAGAAAATCTCAACATTAGAGGTATTCTCTTTCTCTTAATCTCTCCCTGAGGTTTTTTTCTTTTTGTCATTTAGAAAAAAGATTCTTATAAAGGAAATGAAAGCATCTTCAGTTTCAATTTCTACTGAACATTCCTAGAATTGAGACTGATTAAATTTAGGAGTAATCTTCCTTATTAGTTGAATTTTTATATAAAATTATTTAAATGGTTTATTTTTGGAATATGGATGACTTTTTGGTTGGAACAGAATATGGTAATAACATAAGGCATTTCAACTGTGTAAGAAGTTAACCAATTTACTTGATGCTTCCAATGATAATGTTCATCAGTTCTACATTCATTTTCAGGATATAATACTGTTATTAGAATTTTTGTACATTTAAAATGATAGGTAATTCATATCTATTAGACAAAAAGTCATCTACTATTTATAACATTATTACTGTAGAGTAACTCACAGGTTTTAAATAAAATTTCCTGATTTGCATTAGGTTTAAAACTGTGAATAGTTGTTTATACTTATATATAATTGAGTTTCTACACAAGAGCATCCTATTAAAATATAGAAATTTCTATTAACATTTGAGGTATGATTTTAGGGACAGTATGAAAAGGCAAAAGCCAAGCAATATATTAGTGTTATACACAGTGCTGCTAGGTTAAAAAAAACAACTCACCAAAGAATCATAAAAGAAAGAGAATCAAATAATAATGAAATTAATAGTCCCCATAAAACCATATTATAAAGTTACTACAGATGCTATTGGGTAAGAGAAAATACAAAGAAGAAGTATCTTAATATTCATCAAAGGAAAAGCATGTCAGTATTTTGCTTGTCAAATACAGAGATGCTTCCAAGCCTAACTTAATGCAATCATTGCAAAGGAAACAAATAAGCTGCTTGACCTGCGTAAGAAATTTTATGAATCAAGTGAGTACAATAGTGATTTTAGAATTTAGTAAAAAAGTAAAGTCATTTACATTCTGAAGTTGGGTTGTTAGAAGGTTAATACTTCAATACTCTTGCCTTAGGGCATCCATGACAATATATTTTCATGGTTCTTTTCATTCTCCAACTACATCTTCACTATTGGTTATTTTTTCACTTTCATGCAGATGATTTTTAATTGGTTTTAGTCCCCTTCTCTTTTCATTCATTTCCATGAGTTCCAACTGTCACTCCCATGCAACTAATCCTTAATCTGCATCTCTGTGAGCCTGTTCTTTAACCCCTGCCCACATTTACTAACATGAATTTATTGAAATTGCTCTGCATGCTCTGATGACACCTCCAAAATAACATCGACAAACTGAATTTCCTTATTATTTTTCATCACAAACTTTTTCCTCTTCTTGTGTTCCCTCTTTCTACTTACAAACCACTATTCTTTTTGCCACATTTTGCATCTTGGAATGCTGGCTGAGTTTTTTCACTCTCTTTTATGTTCAGTCATTTCCAAAGCCTATCACTTGGTATTACCACAATACTCTCTCATTTCAATCCTTTTTTTCTGTATTTCTACTGCCATGTGGCTTTTTATTCTATATCTTTAACCATCCAACACATAAGTACTACATATCTGCCTGTAGTTTGACAATGATGAAAAATCATACACTACTTTGCTCATTTGTTTCTAACCTGCTCTGGGTTTCACTCATTGGTCAGACACTGCTTTAACCTATTGTCAGACTTTTTTTCATTATCCCATGCCAATTTTTGGCTGTGGAAAATGTATCCCATCTTTCTGGCTCTAACGCAAAACTGTTGTTTAAAGGCTTTGGCTTGTGATTGTTCAACTCACAGCACTGGGTGATGGGTCAAATGTGGGCCTTTGTAGAAGAACATCAGTGTCTGCTCTGTATATCTCCAATTATCAGTGTGTGGTTACACATGTTAGACAATACAAATAGGAAAGCTAACTTCATGCCCATAAACTTCTGGAGAAGATACCTGCTACCTGAGTTTTTTTACCCCGTGGGCCCAGCAGCAAGTATTCGGTGGAACCCCCCCAAAAAGCTTCTTATACCTTACATATCACTCTTTAAACCTGCTCTTTTCCTCACTTACAACCCAACCAAACTCACTTTAGACATCAGACACATTGGTAAGGATTCAATACCTATAAAAACTCCTGCCCTAGAGCTGAATGTGGAAATACTTTGTTTTGTAAAGATAACATTAACTGCAGTTCTTCCGGTAAACTTCCTGCCATTTATATCTAATTACTCTACAGTGTAATAATGATTATGTAATTCAATAAACGTTAGGTTAAATTGGTTTTAAGTTTTGTTTGACAGCAATATTCAACCTTGTATCTGCTTGGAATTTACTATATATTACTCATTTTCTATGAGTATCTATACCCCATTTAAGATTGAAATGGAGGGAAATAATCCAAATAGTGATGTAAAAAGTAAAATTTTCTTAGAAAGTTGTTCAAATTTTGTAAGGAAAAGAAAAAAAAATAGAATTCACAATGGGGTTGTATAACGATATATAGCCCAAACAAGGTAATTCTTGGCACAAGAGATTTTAGTATCAAGGATTATAGTAGATCGCAATGATCATCTATATTTGATTCCCAGATTCAGAATTCTTCATGGAACTTAACACAATAATGCTTAATTAACTCTGATAATCCTTAGCATATAAGATTTTTGAGCCAGATCACCCTCACTTCTGAACAATAATATATGCCTAATACTATTTTTTGTAGAAATGTAGATTCTCAACATATGCTTGTTGAGTAAGTTTCTGCTCTGACAAGATATCTGCTCTTCTCAGATTCATATATTTTAAAAAGCCTTTAATATATAGTCTCTTTTAAATTGTTTTGGCAAGTAATGATTTGTGCTAGTTAATATTAATTTTAATTATTTAGAAAAAAATGTTCTAGCATCCAAATAGTCACTTCCACTCTTAAACAGAGGTCATTTAGCTTTATGATGACTTTGGAACCATACAATGGTAATGAATAAACTTCAGAACAAATGGATATTCTATTGATTTTATTTAACAAATACTTATTAAGCAGCAGAGGTTAGCCTTCATAATAATGGGTACACACCCTTTAAACAGGAAGTGTCTGAGCTAAGCAGTTCGGGAGTTTGCTCAATAGTTTAAATGATAATCGTATCCACTATAGTGGTACACAGATTTTTTATTGACTGTAAGTTACTTGGAGGCAATATTCATAATGACAAGGCTATCTTTTTGGGTGTGCCATCTATGCAGTAGTATAGGCTCCATGCTCTGAAGGGCCCCACAGTTGTTTGCATGTTCTGCTGTTGCTGTCTTATAATTCTTAATAATTTTTGAACTAGAGACCGTGCTCTTTCATTTTGCAGTGAATTCAATAGATTACATAGGGGACTCTACATAGTATATAAAGAGATTTGGAATAAGACAATTTGGGGTTTGAATCCTGGTTCTACCAAATTTTAGGTAGGAAAACTTTAAACCTAGTTTCTTTACCTATAAGATTATGCTTGCTCTCTTCTATATATTCCATCAACTTCATAACTTACTGTATAAATCTGATGAAATATTATGTAAAACACTCTATGCAGCCAAGGTGAATATTAAGTAAGTTTTATCTCATTGTTATCCTTTTAGAATGTTTTGCTAAATATTTCAATAGATATAGGACAGGTAAAAAGAGGGGAGTTTATGGTTAAATCTCCATTTAACATGGGGATTTAAAAAATCTATAAGACTTTCCAGACTTTTGTATCACACATGAACTTTAAGAGGGAAGTGAAATATGCTATCTGACGAAAAATAATTTTATCTTCTAACATATTTCTTTTTCTTTTAATGAACATTGCAAAACAGAAAATTAATGACTTCTGAAATAGAAAGTCTTCTCCATAAGGTCGGTCTGTGGACAATTTATACATTACACAGAAATGAACTTGGTCTATGAACAACTGGTCCTACATGACAATAGATTTATGGGTTGTAGCTCTTAATCCACATTTCTGTAGGAAAATGGAAGCTTCACTCTTACCTATATAACCAGCACTTTCCAGAGACCGTGGTTCAAAAAGTACTCAGTAAACAGTTGTTAAACATGCACTTTTCAAGTCTTCTCTTTCTTTTTGAAAATATCCTGCTACTCAACTCACCCTGGATGACTTCAACATCCCTGTAAATAAACTTTGTAGTTTCTCAGTATTTTTAACATCAACTCTTGTGAATCTTTTTCAGCATTTACCTCACTTAAACTGCTGCTCTTAAACATGAGCAAGAAACACTAAACTTCTCTGATTCCAAAAGGATTTGATTTATTGCACTGTTCATCCACAACCCACTGTTCTAAATTGTTTGTTCAGGTTCTTTTACTAACATCTTGACCTCTTCAGGGCTTCTGTCCATTCAAGCCTTTGCTTTCTCCCAGATTGCCATCATTCTCTTTTCTCCCTTTATCTTCTTAGCCAGTTTAGAGTTCATGCATCTTTTGCACTATCCAAAATACTCACTTCTTTACATGGTGCCTATATCTCAAGAATGTAAAAGCATAAGTTGCAATTTATCTTGAGGCTTAGGCTCTGGAACTTGCATAAAGTCATCTTAATCAAATTTTGTAGGTCAAAACAATTCACACGGTCTATCACATTCAAAGTGGTTTGGAAATCTACTCTGTCTCTTGATAAGAGGAGTGGTGATATCACAATGCTAGAGAGCACTGTAGAAGTAAAGATTAATTGGGACCATCATTATCACCACCTACCCTGGATCTCCTCTTTTCAATCTGTGCTCTCTCCTGCTGAGCTCCGGACCTATATTATTTTGTTTGGGAAATATTTATTGAGCATTTATGTATTTCTATGTATTATTCTAGATTTTGAGGACTAGATATAATTAAGGGAAAAATTGTGGTTTACTTTCAGCTTAACTTTAAAGAGGTAAAAGAAAATAAATAGGTATAAACCTTTTAAAAATAATTGTAAATGATAATACAGTCTAACAGGAAAATAAAATGGGACTTAGTAATTAAATTTCTATTGAGGGAAGAAAACCTTGGGGATCCTCTCTTATGAAGGAATTTTTAAGATGGAAGACTTCAGCTTAGACCTGACTCTGTATTTCTATATGGAAAGAGTCAAAACAGTGCCACTCTGATCTCCCTCTTCCTTGTTACTCACACTCTTCTTACTCATACCTCCCCACGGAAGGAGGGTTGACTTCACTCAGTTTGGGAGAAGGAACTGAGCGGCATAGGTCTAACAAAGCAAAATAAGGTATTCCTTGTTCTTCCATGCCTTGAAATTTTATAGAAGACCATATGCCATATCTTATTTCTACAGCCCCACTTTATGCTATTTTCTCTTGTCTCACTATGTTCTCTCCAGTGGACTTCATTCATTTCCGTGAATAATGTATTTTATGACAAGGTGTTAATACATGATACTTCTGCCTGGAATGACTTTTAATACCTTTAATAAACATATTTCCAGGCATTAGTAGCAGATATTGTCACTTACTCAAGACACCTTTTTTTGATGTTCAGAAAAGATCATGTTCCCTATGTGATGCTTAATAAGACATTAAGAATTTGACTATAGGGAGTATTTTGTTTTTGCCTAGTGTCTAGCCTGGGTTAACTCTGTAAATACTAAATAAAGAATTAGAACAAAAATAAAAAAATAAAAAAGGACTAAAAGAGAAAGAACAGAGCTTCCATTAGTGATTGCATAAAAGATAACCTAACCTTATTTTAAAAAAATTCACTGTAATGTTTGCAAGATATTTTTAATCTCTTATTCCAGCTGGGGAACTAACTTATATTCCAAAAAACTCCATAAATGATAGGAAATGGTTTTGAGGAGTTATTTTGGGTGTTGTTTATACTTTTAAGTGTTTCATTAACTACTACCAACCAGTTGATTATTTTCTCCACCTGGTCAAATTAGGATTTCTTATAAACTGTCGACTAAAGCAAACTAAATGATTTCTCTATGTGAGTATTCTTTATTTAATTAATAGTTACTTGTTGAGGTCACTTTTGTCCTAGGCATCTTGTTAGCCATGGAAATACAGTGGTGACATAGGTATGCATAGTCCTTAGATTTAAGAGGCCTTAACTATAGGAGTAGTTTGAAAAGGTAGGTTGAAATGAATGCTTGATTACAATTGTTCTGAGTTCCAGAATATGTGCTAATTATGTAAATATTGGGACTCTCAAGAGTACATGTCCCTACAATGCTATCCTGGTCCTGACTGGAGTGACATGCAGGCTTTCTGATGTTCTATTTTGCTGTTTTTGAGTCCAGGTCCTTTGCAGGGAAGCCCCTAAGAATTGCTTATTATAGATAGAAATATCTCTGAGTTAGTTTACATTCTCCCAGCCCCCTACAATAGCTACTGTGCTGGGGAGTTGGAATGAGAAGGGATTTGAAAGACATATATAATTGTCCATAGGGCTCTTTAGGGACCTGTTGAGACTCCTAAGAGAAGACAAAGTAGAAATTAGAAATGTTTTGGATGCATACACTTACCTGTAGACCTGGGAGAGCCACCTGAGACTGCAAGACATGGAGAGCCAGGAGGGGTTGATTGGAGTTTTTAAAACTTGGGCATGAGAATTGTGCCATCCAAGACCTTGTAGAATTTGCAAAGGGTAGGGCAGCCTGACTGAGCAGCAGAAATGCTACACTGTAGAGCAGAGTTTGCCTGAGGTATGGGAAGCAGCTGAGCAAGGAAATCTGCTGTGCCTGGAGACTGCAGCATGGGCAATCCACCTGTGAATAATCAATTTTTGGCTGATGACTGTATATGCCGCTGGGTGTTTTTGAAATATTAATCCTTACTAAGAGAGGGTCTGATAATAATTAGTTGTTCCACAACCTGCTACATTTCTCAAAAATAATTTTTGTTAAGCAGAATTATCCCCTGTTCTAAAACTGGCAATTCAGATTCTCATGTTACTTATTTGTAATTATTCCAAGTCTTTCTTTTTTACATAGGCAACGTATTATTTATATTGCAGATTTTTTATTAACAATAATCACCATATAAAGCTACAGACACTCTTGCAAGGTATTAAGATGTAAACAACTGCTGATTCTTAGGTAAAATGATTTGGTTTATGGGAATTACTATTCCTTGGGGATCTGCATCTAGTTCTTGGGTATAGAAGTTAAACTCATCAAAGTTGTCTAAGTAGAGTTTGCAGAAGTTTAACTTTGGATTTTTATGCACTACTAAAAGTATTCAAACAAAATAAAATTATTTTTATGTCTATAGAAATGTAGGATGTAAAAGAGATCATGTTTATTTTAGAACTGTATAAAACTTGTGACACTCTTATACAGGTGAGCATAAGAACAATTATTTCATTTTTAATTAAAAAATGCTAAAACTGATTCTACACACAAAAGGAAAAAAATCCTGACCCACTTAAAATATTCAAATGATTTGAATGAATACATAACAATTTGAGGTGGCCAAACCCATAGTTTACTCCTTCGTAAATACACTAGTTTCGCCTTAATGTAAAATTATCGGTAGTAATGTTTTGTAGATTATGTAGCAACAATAGATCTATGTTTAAAATGTGTAGTATAGAAACATATTTTCCATATAGTGGGGGGCTATCCTGATTAATCCTAAGGAGATAAAGGTCAAATGACATAAATTCAGTCAGACTTTGTCTAGAATTGATTGAGGATAATTTTTGCCTTCTTTAGTTGGAACAGTTTGCAGAAGTACCTGAAAAGGTGCATATAATGGGAGTTGGCTATTTGGAAAATGATCTGAAAAAACCTAAACAAAGGCTTGGAGATGGAAGGAGCAGCAGTAGAGAGCACCCTGAAAGAGGGCAAGTGGAGGGAATCCACATGCTGGACACTGCCTCTAATGGTCCACCTCCTTTTGTGGTGATCTTTCTGATAGTGCCTGCCTTACTAAAACTGCATTTAGTGAATGGCAAGGCTTCACCTGGAAACTAAACTTACATTGTATTGTTTTAATTAACTTTGTAAAATAAATAAATTCATGAATTATAGAAATATGTGATTTCCTCACAGAGGAGGTACAGATAAAAGGAATCATGCAATAGTTTTTACAGACAACCTATTTCCTCCTCCTCAGTTTTGGGTAAGGGTGAGTATTTGCATTGGACTTATTAAAACTACACAGCATTTTAAGATATTATCTAGTTTGTTTTTCAAAGCAATATCACAAAAATAACTTCTTTGACCTGATTTTATAGGTGAGAACAATGACTTAAATATTAAACGACTTTTCCAAGATTACAAAACTAGCATTTGATCAAGGCAAAGAATGTGTATGTGTGCGTGTGTGTGTGTGAAAGTGTTTTTTAACCAAGAAATAACTTCTAAACTCAAGAAATAAATGCAAACCATTTTTAGCCCACTGTATCTTAAAATTTTTCCTTTAAAGCCTTGAATGCCCACATTAAAGCACATGCATGCCTACTCACTGGGATAAAATTTGAGAAAATTAAGCACAGCAATAGCAGCAACGATCACAACAAATGCTTTCATTTATTGCATTTTCACAATGTGCTAAACTCTGTATATTTAGAGAACCTCAGTTAATCTTTGTAAAATCTACAGGGATAGCTATTATGTTTATATGGTAGCTGTGTAATCTAAGCTCAGAGAGATTGAAAAATTTGGCATAGTAGGATTTTAAAACAAAGACTATAAAACTGTTTATTGATCTACATACAGCCCTAAAGCATTGGTTAGACAATCTGTGGTCTATGATAAACACTGTTGTTTGAAAAAGTGATGCTTGTCATATATAAAAGTGTTCTTTATCTTTTCATTTTTTTCTTTTCCAAACAAGTGCCAGCATGACAGATGACAACATGGGTAAAGGGAGAATGTAATACAATGTGTTTTGTGTTTTTAGGCCACTAGCAAGTCCTGCAAAGGTCAGGTATTGAACATGACTACAATAATTCTGAACCAGCCTTTGGAGCCATCAAATCACATAAAACTCAGCCGTATGAAAACAACTCTTCAGCCACCAGGGAGACATTATATTCTCTTCTTTCTAAATTCCTACACATATCACACTGTCAAAGTGAAACAATTGAGGATTAATACCAAGTAGCTACGCCTACAACTGTATCACAAGAAATAAGTCTCACTTTTTTCCCTGCTATCTTATCAAATTTTTGCTGTTTTCTGCCAGTCATTTTTGGCTCCTTTCCTATTCTTATTTTTTACCTTCTGATGTAACTCTGGGATCTTCCTGAGTGATTATAAATACTGCTGATCTTTGGATTGTAATTCTATTAACTTTACCTCTATTTTGTGACTTGTGGGAGACATTTCATATCTCCATAGGCTTTCTTTTTTTAAAAAAATATTTGCTTGATTATGCTATTACAGTTGTTCTGATTTTCCCCCTTTTGCTGCCCTCCACCCAGCAGCCACCACTCCATCAGGAAAACCCCTCACCATTGTACATGTCCATGGGTCATGCATATAAGTTCTTTGTCTACTTCATTTCCTATACTCTACTTTATACCCCCATAGCTATACTGTAACTATGTATTTGTACTTAATCCTCTCACCTCTTCACCCATTCACTCACACCCACCTCCCATCTGGCAACCATCAAAGTGCTCTCTGTATACATGATTCTGTCTCTATTCTTCTTGTTTGCTTAATTTGCTTTTTAGATTCAATTGTTGATAGATATGTATTTATTATAATTTTATTATTCCTAGTTTTGGTCTTATTCTTTTTCTTAAATAAGTCCCTTTAACAGTTCATATAATAATGGTTTGGTGATGATGAACTCTTTTAGTTTTTCTTCTCTGGGAAGCCCTTTATCTGCCCTTTGATTCTAAGCAATAGCTTTGCTGGGTAGAATAATCTTGGCTGTAGATTCCTGCTTTTCATGATTTTGAATATTTCTTGCCAATCTCCTCTAATCTGCAAAGTTTCTTTTGAGAAGCTGACAGTCCTATGGGAACCACTCTGTAGGTAACTAATTGCTTTTCTCTTGCTGCTTTTAGGATTCTCTGTCTTGAACCTTTGGCATCTTAATTATGGTGTGTCTTGGAGTGGTCCTCTTTGCATCCATTTGTTTGGGACTCTCTGTGCTTCCTCGACTTACATGTCTATTTTCTTTATCAAATTAAGGAAGTTTTCATTCATTGTTTTTCAAATAGATTTCCAATCCCTTGCACTTTCTTTTCTCCTTCTGATACCGCTATAATGCAAATGTTGGAGTGCTTGAATTTGTACCAGAGGCTGCTTACACTATCCTAATTTTTTAAATTCATTTTTCTTCTTATTGTTCTGATTGCTTGTTTTTTTTGCTTCCTTATATTCCAAATCATTGATTTGATTCTCAGCTTCATCCACTCTACTGTTGTTTTCCTATAAATTGTTCTTTATTTTAATTAGTATCTTTTGTTTCTGACTGGATATTTTTTATGGTGTTGAGGTCCTCACTAAGTTTCTTGAGCATCCTTATAACCAGTGTTTTGAACTCTGTATCTAATAGATTGCTTATCTCTATTTTGTTTAGTTCTTTTTCTGGAGTTTCGATCTGTTCTGCCATTTGGGCCATGTTTCTTTGTCTCTTCATTTTGACATCCTCCCTGTACTCCCTGTTTGTTTCTATGTACTAGGTAGACTTGCTTTGACTCTGTGTCTTGATAGTGTAACCTACTGTAGTAGGTTTCCTGTAGGGTCCAGTGGCATAGCCTCCCCTATCATGCATGTGGGTACTGGAGGTACACCTTCCATGTGGGCTGAGTATACCCTCCTCTTTTGGTTGAGTGTTAATTGCTGTTGGTAGGTCAATGGGAGAAATTTACCCAAACCAGTCAGCTGCAAGGATTGGCTATGACCGTTATCACCAGCCTCAGCCTTCTGTGGAGTGTCAGCTATACAGTGGCAGGGTGATGGTGCTCTGATGTTGTCTTTAGCTGTCCACTGGGCATGCTGGACCTGGGGTTTCCTGGGTGGTGCAGGCCAAAGTCAGCCCCCATCTATGTTTTTCCTGAGGCCACTCTGCCTGAGCTATAAAGCAATTTGAGATGCCTGCTACTTGTGATGGGCTTGGAGATTCACAATTGAAGCTAAGCTATGAATCTAGGCTGGCTGCTGCTAGTGTTGGGCCTGGGGCTCATTGAGGTCAACTGTTGCTTGTTTGAGAGGATTTAGGAAGTTGTGAAGCATGACCAAGACTAGCAATTCATATGGAAAAGCTGCTTGGGTGGGCCGGTATTGGGTAGGGCACAGTCTCTGGGGATCTTCAAGGAGGGTCAAACAGTGTTAGCCGGGTTGATAGAGTTTCAGCTATCGGGCCAGCTTGCCAATGATTTAGAGGGAAGGTTTATAAAAGGGACAATGGCCTCTGCCCACCTTGATGCCAGATATTTGTTTCTCCCTGTATGCCACTGGTGCCTTTCAATCTGCTACCTTGGTGTTACCAAACAGACCCAAGGGGGGTGTACAATATGCTATTACCAAAAGGACTCCCCACTAGTTTCACTATGCCTGCTGCCAGAGGAAGGACTGCTCTCAATGCCAGAGATTTGTGAAAAGGAAAGGAAATATTTATTTAAAGATATACAGACTTAGAGTAGTGACTTAATGTCTTTATTAAAATATATTGTCCTTTAGGATATCCACAGATGCGCACAGTCCTTCCTTCTCCCTCTGCCCTAATATGGGGTAACATATCTCAGGAAAAGAAGTAGAAGTCTGTGATTTAGGCTCCCTGCACCATCAGCTGTGTCACTGCCATGATCTCCAGTTAATCCAAAGCCATGTGGACTTCTCATGGCCCACCAGCAAGAGTCCTTTCACCCCTTTTCTTCCAGGCAAAGTCTATCCTGCTTCCTAAGCCATGTGGCAAAAGGAAGTACCCCAAAGCCATGTGGTCCTCACTCTCGCCGAAGCTGTGGGGTCCCCACTTTGCCAAAGCTGCGTGGTTCTCCCTCTACTGCCACAGCCCCAGGGACCCCACTGTGCCAAAGCCATGTGGTTCTCCCCTTGTATGGCTGCCATGCCTGGGTTTAAATCCCCACGCCAGTCTTCCTCTGCAGCCCAGTTCCGACTACTCCTGCAATCACTTATACTTGCCAGCATTCCTGTATTCTCCCAGATTTACTGGGCTGCAGTCATAAGTCAGGGCAGGCGTGGCCCATGGCATGGAGCCAATCTTCTCAAGCTCTCGTGTAAGCGCTGTAACCTGGGGGAGCTGCCTTCCAGTTACATCTTGGGTGGAAGTCACTTTCATCCCCCTGGCTCAAAGTATGGCCACAGCTGGTATCTATGAAACCAGTTAAAGGTTATAGATATGTTAAATGACCACGCCACAGGTTAGCTGCAAAACTGTTGCTATACAACACAGCTCCCAATGGCCCTGCTCCATGTGTCATCCCATCCCCCAACTTAGCCTTGTGGGGGGGGGGGCAGGAGGTGAGGACATCCTGTGTATTTTTCTAATATTTCCTGGACACCTTGAGTTCTGGACCCCATTATAAATGCCTATTTGGGGCCCCCCTCTTGGTTGCACCTGGTTATACTGGTGCTGGAGCTCAGCAGGAGTTAGTCTGCTTAGGTGAGTCCATGCGTGGGTTCTTTAAAAGGAACTGCTTGGGGTTTCGGCAGTTTCTTCCACCAATTGAATCCCTGCTGATTTTTTTTTCCTTTTTAAAAAAGGCTTTAATTATTTATTTTTACAGAGAAAAGAAGGGAGGGAGAAAGAAAAGGAGAGAAACATCAATGTGTGGTTGCCTCTCACATGCCCCCTACTCAGGACCTGGCCTGCAACCCAGGCATGTGCCCTGACTGGGAATTGCACCAGCAACCCTTTGGTTCACAGGCTGACATTCAATCCACTGAACCACACCAGCTGGGGCTCCCTGATGATTTTTGCAGCCAGAAGTTGTGGGGACTTACCTTCCTACACTGGAATCCTGGGCTGGGGCAGGGACTCCTTGCTCCTGAGATATCCCTTTGAATTTTTATCCACCACATTGGGTGAGGGATCAGTCCATTCCACCTCTGCACCCTCCTACTAGTCTGGATGGATGTGGGTCCTTTAATTCTGTAGTTGTCAGACTTCCATTCAACTTGATTTCTGACAGTTCTGAGTGATGGTTGTTCTGTATTTTAGATGTCATTTTGATGTGGTTGTGGGAAGAGGTGAGCCATGTCTGCCTATGCCACCATCTTGACCCAGGCTTTCAAACTAAGAAATCAAAACCCACTTCTTGAAATAAATTCTTCATATTTACTTGAAGTAAATTCTTCATATAAAATAAGTTTTCTAAGGGCTTTTAAGAACTACTCATTCTTATATGTCTGTGCAATATTCCTGGTTTCTAGTGGTGCTTTTAGCCTTTATATTTGTCCAATGTTTCCCTTCTTCAGTATCTGCTTTTTTCTTTAATTCACTCACAACTTCCTAGGTACTGTAATTTATATTTTTCTCAAATGCTATATTTTCACTTTCTATTTCTTGGCAGTGTTAATGTATTCCATATTATATTTTAGCTCTTCCTTATCTTTTTAATAGGCATATTTAGTTATTTTAAGAATGATTCCTGCACATTGTCTTTGTTGTCATAATACTTTATAAAGTGATCTGTGGAAAGCTTTTATTTATAAGAAATAATTCCCCAGCTCCCATCCTACTCTTGAAGGCTTTTTAAGAACAATCCCTTTATCCCTGAGTATTACTTTTGGGGATGAGCAAAACCTGTAGAAATTGCTGTCTGACTGAAAGATTAGGCATGAGAGAGGTGGAAAATAATTTAAGGGCTAACAGAAGGAAAAAAAACAGAACAGGAGGATGAAAATGAAGAGAATTACTGACATATAAGAAAAAGAAAGATAATGAATAAAAACTGTCCACATTGGATGAAAGGGGTGCTGTATATTTTTATACCAAGCTACTTCAAACATTGTACTATTCCTGTGCCACATTTTGCTTTCTTCTATTATTATATCTCTCTGCATTCTGAAGTTTGGGATAGTACTTAGTAAAAATCTTTCCTTTACTATTTTTTTGCCCTAACTCTACCCTCATCTCTCTGCATTTGACTGTACTTGACACAAAACACTCTAACCTTCTTAAAACCCTCACTTGTCATTGGGCTCCAGCAGCTGCCCCTTGGATCCATCAACATATCAAAATCTCAGGTGCTAAGACTGTTTTGCAGGTATCACTTGTGGCAGTTTGATCATTGTAGAAAAACATAAATATTTTATATCCAGTATACATTCATGTATACTTTGTATACTGGATGTATACAAAATATAACTTTGCAGCAGTAATTATATAATGCCACTATGTTATCTCTTATTGTGAAAACAATTGGACTAAAATACACAGTGATTATACTTTTTCTGTTTTGCAAATTTAATGGAAACAATGAATAAATTTTAGATATGTGATCCTATCACTCTTCAGAATGACTAATGGTGCTAATCAGTTTTAATTATTTGAGAAATTTACCTATTAATATTGAATAGATATAAAAGCATGTGTGTGAACAAGTTTCAGGAATCAGTTTGGTTTATGTTTCCACAAATCTTGAAGTAAGTTTCTTGAAAACTTTCAAGACTGTCATATAGAATCCTGAAACACTAATTCAAAAGAACATATCACCCCAATGTTCACAGCAGCACAGTTTACAATAGCCAAGTGCTGGAAGCAACCTAAGTGCCTATCAGTAAATGAGTGGATCAAAAAAATGTGGTACATTTACACAATGCAATACTATGCAACAGAGAGAAAGGAGCTCCTATCCTTTGGGACAGCATGGATGGATCTGGAGAGCATTATGCTAAGTGGAATAAGCCAGGTGGTGAAAGACAAATACCATATGCTCTCACCTATAAGTGGAACCTAATCAAAAAAACAAACAAGCAAGCAAAATACAACCAGAGACATTGAAATAAAGAACAACCTGACAGTAACCAGAGGAGAAGGGTGAGGAAGATAATGGGGAAAAGAAGGGGAAACGTCATCAAGGAACATATATAAAGGATCCATGGACAAAGCCAAAGGGGGGTAAGATTGAGGGTAGGAGGTGGGAGTAGGTGGGGCAGGTGAAAGTGGTGGCAGGAAAATGGAGACAACTGTATCTGAACAACAATATAAATGATAAAAAAGAAAAAAACTGTCATATATATATATATACATATATATATACACACACATACACACCTAAAATATATTGTTTCCACAAATCTGGAAATTAGGTTCTTGAAAATTTTCAAGACTGTCATATATATACCCACAATATATTTGAAAGTGAAATATCTAAGCTTTGCATGTAATAATGTGGACTAATGGCCAAAAACCTATAAAACATATATTAATTGATATCAATATCAATTTGTAATATGATTTTTTAGGTGTTGTCTTCCTTGTACACTACAACCTTTATAGGCAACCAGAAGTTTCAAGCCAGGAAACAAGTGAATGCATCATCTTATTGCCAAAGGATCTTGAGAAATTTTGTTAGGCCATTCCTTTTTACATTGGCCTACTGTCCTATTTTTTTTCTATGGAGAGGGTTTAATATAGCAGGTCCGTTGGCCTTATCTTTAAATTTAGGTTCTTGAAGCTTTGGTGCCCCACACTATACCACCAGTGGTTAGGGCCTTAAGGAACCTTTCCTCATAGGACATTCTGGGCATGTTTTCATTGTTTAGACACTGAACTTATATTGTTTTCTCTAGCTACCCAGAGAAGGAAAGCTCTAGCTAGCTAGTCCTTGCTCTTGAAAGATTAGATTTCTTGTTTGGCTACTCTAAGCTTCCACTCACCTGGGACTTAAAGCATCAGAGACAAAATACTTCCTTCATATTTGTCAAGTGTCAATGTTAGTGGAAGTGAATAAAATTGAACATACCATGTCCAACAGTACTAGGGGCATAAGAACTGATCAGTTCATACTGGTGATAAACCCATAATCAAAGGTTTCACTGTGGGGAGTAAATGATATAGGAGAAAATCAATCACCAGCTATAGCTGGGGTGAGGTCCTATCCTTTTGGTCTGAATGATCCAGATTTGTATCACTAGACAAGCAACTTTAGGATCATAAGCTGACATATGACATACATTTATAGTATTTTACCACTATTTTGCAATATAGATTGAGAAAAATAAACCATTTAGCTTAATCATTATCTACAAAGTGTCTGGTTTTAACCATTTGCAATCTGTTTATTCATCAAGTTAAGATATTTATGTATAAATTTAGGAATACACTTTTTAAAATAGTATAGATGTTAGAGAAATCCTGAATACTTTAAAAATATTACCTGAGTCAAGAATGAGGGCTTTTTTCCTCTGGAAAAAAACTCCCATCTTTAACGTATCCATGCATTTTATGAGTCTATATTGATCTATAATATTTTTAGCCTGCAAGTATGATGTGGGGCAGGTGATAGTCATAATTCCAAATATTTAGGTAACTCTCCTCTGGGAAATATGGTAGAAATGTCTTCCCTGAGAGAGAGAAAAAGTTAAATTCCACAGGTATAAAAACACAATCACCTATTTGTTTCTGATAAAAATAGAAAATTCAGAAAAAAACTTGTAATGTTAACAATAATTGTCCTTAGAAAGTTACCAAAGGAACTTAGTAATAAAGTTTAAATTTTTAAAAAATAATCTAGGAACATATAAAGAAAAATGTCAATTAACTTTTTACTTTTACAACTTTAATTTCCTCCATTGCATGTTACTAGAAAATATATTTATTGCATTTTATATTAATATGAAAATTATATAATAGTGTATTTGTGAAACTACAGTGAAAAATATTACTCCATCAAAACTTCAGTGTAGACATGTACTATATGCTTATAAAAGGTATATCAGGAGCACAGTGTTTATTTATTTATTTTTAATATATTTTGTTGATTATGCTATTACAAATGTCTCCTTCCCCCCATTTATTCCTCTCTGCCCTACACACCTCCCCCCACCCACATTCTCCCCCCTTAGTTCAGTTCCAGGGGTCATACATAAAGTTCTTTGGCTTCTCCATTTCCTACACTAGGCTTAACCTCCCCCTGTCTATTTTGTACCTACCATTTATTCTTCTTATTCCCTGTATCTTTTCCCCAATTCTCTCTCCTCCTCCTCCCTGCTGATAACACTCCATGTGATCTCCATTTCTGTGATTATGTTCCTGTTCTAATTGTCCGCTTAGTTTGTTTTTGTTTTTGTTTTTGTTTTTTTAGGCTTGGTTGTTAACACTTGTGAGTTTGTTGTCATTTTATTGTTCATATTTTTGATCATCTTCTATTTCTTAGATAAGTCCCTTTAACATTCATATAATAAGGGTTTGGTGATGATGAACTCCTTTAATTTGACCTTTTCTGGGGAGTACTTTATCTGCCCTTCCATTCTAAATGATAGCTTTCTGGATGTAGGTCTTTGCCTTTTATTTTAAGAATGGCAGTGTGCACCTTTACTAAAATGGAATGTCATGTTTTAAAATACAGTCTTTTTATTTCACTGTGGTAGACATGCCCCCCCCCCCCGCCCCACATTTTATATAGTGTCTTCACACACTTATTTTGAAGTTGCTATTGTTTTGAAGGTGCATCAGTGGTTCAGATCAGGACAGAATTCAAAATTTAAGCCTCTAAGTCTGAACTCTGTTTTTAAATAGATTTAAGTAGTGTGTGAATGTTGAAAGTACATAGCATTGAAAATGAGGTAGTCCTAAAAACATCACACAGGCTCACATACACAATAGAAGGAGTAGATAGTTGCTTCCTTAAAAAATATTTGTTTACTGTTTTTCAGTTTCTAAACATACATGTTTGTCTCTCATATCCTGTGTCTTTGGGGTTTACTTCATTGGTGAGCCCAGTTGCTATACTGTTAATGATGAAATGGTGTATGGTAAGTTTTCATAAAATGAATCTTGTTTTTGGAAAAGTTTACTTACCACAAGTTTTATTGAAAAATTTTGTATTGTATCTACTTCAAATATTTATGTATTATAGTAACATACTGTGGATCATGGTTGTTAAAACAGCACTGTGTTTTGGAGACTTCCGTTTCAGAGATTTAGATGATTAGGTGTTCAGTGCACTTCAACTCTGTTTGTTTATGTAATGCCTTTCTATTGCATCCTGGACAGTGGAAAGAGTATAACCTTCCTGGACTTACCCATACCCTCTCTACCCACCTACTTCCAACAGCACCAGCTTGGGGGAATACAGAAATGGAGTTATCTGACCTTCTCAGCTGGATGAACTGTATTAGTTTTGGTAGTTTGCAAAATTTATCGTGTATTTGAATCACCTAGGGATCTTATTAAAGAGAAGATTCTGATTCAACAGGCCTGGATGGGATATAGCCTGAATTTCTAACAAATTCTCAGGGAGCAAAAAGTTGAACAACAAAAAAGTTTCATCTCAACTGCAGTTATGACCCTCAACCAACCTGCAATGGTTGTGAAACTATGGGTAGCTGTCTGTTGAGTAAAAGAGGAAAAAGATGTTTTTGAATAATGGAATACATACAGATATAGAAAATTAAGGAATTAAAAGGTGAAATAAGAGCTAAGAAGAATAAAATTAAAAGTGACAGACCAGAAATTGGAACTGGGGAACACCTTGGAGGAAACTGGTGTCCATGCTTATGCAGAAAATTGATAGCCCGTGTCAGAAAGCTGAGGCCAATCATCTGGCCTAAGGATGAGAAGACTGGATAGCCAAAGTAGAGTAGTAATAAAATCTTAGCAAATTGTACATTACAGTGCTGGGGAAGAGCAATGTTTTGAATTAGCTCAACGTCCTAGCAACAACTGGCTCTGATGTTTCAATATTGACAATGTGCGGTCTGGAGCCGGAGCTCCAAATTTCAAATAACTTTTTTAAAAACTTTGTTACGTAGGTGTGGCTTAATGCCCAAGTTGGTTCTTTGCCAGTAAATACATTTTTCCATAGACATAGAATTTTCAAGGGCTCAGAACATTTTCCAGAAATTGTATGAAAAATATTCAGTGTTTGAAGTGAACTAAATCTGCCATGATTGAATATAAGCTAGGCAGACTCAAGAAGAATTTTAAATGATTCAGCTATCTATAAAGACCTTTTTGTAATTATGAGAATAGCATAAATTTGCAAGTATTCAATTTTACAGACAAAATAACTATGCATTTTTAATTAATAAAGTACCTATCTTTTCTTTCTTTTAAATGCTCAACTTTCCTCTTGACATTTTAAAAGTCAGTTCAGTGCATGTGATTGATGATAACAACTTTCATATTTAGCCATCTTTCATCACTTTATTGATTTGTCTATTTTCTTATGGCTTTTTTCATTGATCTCATTTAGTATTTGGGTGCACTTTATGGATTTTATCCTGTGGTCCCTTTGAATTCAAAGCTTGCAATTGGTTCAGTAGAAGCACTTGTAATATTGGGTATGATCAAGGAGTTTCAGAGACCAGTGTCTGAGTTATCTGCTAAGGCTGCCTAAAGCAAATCATAGCTGATGAAGAGGAAATTATTCACATACAGTAATTAAAGGTTATTTAAAAATGATTTTGAAGACACTATTGCTAAAATGAAATTCTCTTGTAATATTATTCTAGCCACAGCTCTGCAGGGACACTCTGTATTTAATATGCATGGTGGGGTGGAAAGGATGCAGAGGAGGAGGGGAAATCAGTCTCTTTCCATGGAGAGTCTATACTTTCATTTGTGTTATACATTCACCTATATTTAAAATCAACTGCAGGTTGTAGAATTTTGCTATCCCTTCCATTTTTTGCCCCATTCAATTGATCAAATTTGTTTTTTAAAGATGTTCATCCAGTTTAATAACTCATGTATAATCAGAATGTATATCATGGCAATAGAATACAATTCAATTTTACCAAGACATCATTTACATTATAGATGTTTGCTGTTGAAAATCCCTGGTGGCCTAAATGTATTTTAATATAGAGTTTCACCTTATACTTTGGTATTATTGTGTTAAAAAATGAGGTGGTTTACTGGAGGAAAATGCATCTGGAATTGACGTGAACTCTCTCTCTCTGTTTCTCTGTATGAGGTGATTCAGTGACAAGCTTTTAGAGAGATGATGAATGTAGTAATGTAAAGTTTCTGAACTTTTGTGTGTGTGGGGGGGACCTAATTAACCAACTTAAACTACTTTTATTCAAACATTTCAGAAAGATAACACCAGTCACAAATATTAAATATCTGTTTTGCTTTCCTTTGCTTACTTATGCATTTATTCAACACTTGCTATGGCAGTTTATCTAAAATTAGGTTCAAAGTAATTTAGGCAACTATACCCAATGTGAAAGATTCTGTAGAATGCTTTAAATCATACTGACAGCCATTAGAACTCGCTTAAAAGAAATGCATTTCTGAATAACTCCAGAGGAAACAATAGGCAAAAAAAGCTACAAGTATATCCATAAGGTCTTATAAGAAATTACTCAGCACTTATATATGTGGTCCTTTGAAACAATAGAATTAGATATATCGTCTTCTGGATTTTTTATATGTATTTAAAAGAAAAAGATAACTTCTATTTATTGAGCATTTATTCTGTGTTGCGCACATATCTTGGTACTTGGATATTATTTCATTGTATTCTCAAAATTTTTGAGTTAAACTATATGGCAACTCTCATTTTACTGATGAAGATACATTAGCACAGAAAGATTAAATGATTTTCCTGAAGTCACATAAGTAGTTAGTAACAAAGATGGCCTTTAAATGCCTGCAGAATGATTCCAGGGCCAGGTTCCTCACTTCTGTGTCATTTTCATTTCAGTTCTCTCACAGATTTCTGTAAGTATGATGAAGTCCTTCACATTGGTTTTTGTCACCTGTCACAAGTAAGTCAAAGTCACTCCATAATGTTTATGGAGACTTCTAGAGTTAGCTCTTCTATAAATTTCTAAATTTTGAAAACACACTAGGTGAATGATTTAATTATTTGTTTATTGGTTGGATATTATAAATATGTCCAGAAATATAAAATAATAGATGTCTGCAATATATCAATTTAGCAGTCAAGTGTTGCTATTTTAGGTCCAAGAATATTGATAAATTCACATAACTTAGAACTGTGGCCACTAAGTACATAGAATACCATTTTAAAAATCTCAGGGTTTTATCTGGAAAAATATATTCAGAAACTCATTTGATTTTGGGAGATATTTTCTTTCAAATTGTGTCAAGTTGCAAGACTAAATTAGCTTAGAATATTAGTAGTGAAACTTTAAAAACTTTTTATAACAACATTTTCCTCCAACTAGATGCTCTAAACTTTGGACAGAAATTGGTAGGAGGAAAGGTACACATAATTTTACGGAAAAAAATTAAAATACTTTTTTACAATTAAGTCTGTGTGTAACTTTGGAGAGTTTTACATGAAACAGTCTATGCTGACATGCTTCGAAGAAAGCACCTGAGACATCTGGGAAAAAATGTTGGGCTTCAGAAAATAGGTTTTGAAGTGTTTTCAGCCTTAACATTTTCCAAAAGCAAAATCAAATATATCTCGAACAGTCATTGCAATTTTCACATTTATTTTCATTTATAATCATGGAACATTACTACCTTTTTTAAAAAAGAAAATTGAATAATGACTCATTTAACTAATCACTGAGTGTGTAGTTAAGAGAGTCATAGGGAGAATAATCTTATATCTACTCCTGGGTAAGAAGATACAGTATCAGATTTGGTTTGCTTTGGCAATGAAAGATTACTGTACCTGGCTAGATGATCCAATTCCTTCCAGTGGCTTTCTTCATGCAAGCTCTGCTCTGGCCTTGTAAAGCAAAAATAAATATTCTGTTGACCCTAACATACACACCTTGATGTCTTATTTGATTATGGTATACCTCAGTCCCATTTTTAAGGTTCAATTAAAAATCTGCACTAACCATGAAACCTGTACTGACTAATTATTTTAGTGAAAATAATGATTCTATCTCCAAATCTCAAAACTCTACTAAATCTTTTATGATAACACTAATTTCATTTTCTATTTCAGAGTCCTCAGTTTATATGTATGTGTCATATAGTTCTTAGATATTTATAGTGTGGATCATATGTTACTGTTAATTTCTTTCCTTATAAAAGTAATAACATTCTAAATTTTACTATAAAAAATTTAAAAATTACTTATATCTGCACCCAAAGTTATCTTTGTTTTTCTGCTTTCATTACCATTATGTATACATATACATAAATATCTTCATAATAAAATAAGATCATGTGGAATACACTATATTTTATTCTTTTATTTTTAAGATAATTATGTGAGTATACATATTTCCTTATGTTTATGTGGGTCATAAATTTTAACAGCTGTGTGTTCTCAATCTGTACTGTATTATTTAAGCAGTTTCTAAAAATTTAATATATTATTATTTTATAATTTTTAATAAAATAAATTTAATGTAACTTATATAAATACTTCTGCACATTTCTTTGTATTTTTCTAGATACAAAAGTTTACTTTTTGACATGTTTTGCCATTTTTCTCTCTAAAACATTTATTCTATTTCCTACTCAAATAATCATTGACCCTATATCCCTCATCAATAATGACAAACAAGCATAAGCATTTTTTAAACAATTCACAGTTGTTATTTTGTAAATTTTTTATTCATATAATTTAACCACTTTTTAATTGTTGAGGTTTTAAAAACTTCATTTATTATATATTGTTAAATGTTTTACTTCTAGAAATTAAACAAGTATAAACTTAATTTTTCATTTATTTTAATTGAACATATTTTAAATGTACTTTTCTTGACAATACTTTATCAAATTTACTAATCAAAACATCAATAAAAATCCCATCACTTTGGTTGTCTAACAAATTTTATGTAAGAAAAGAATGCTAGCTGCTGGAAAACTGAGTTCCAGTCTAGCTCAATTTTTTTATTCACCATAGCTGTAACCTAATAGATAACTAAAACAGTTACTATATGAATAAACCAAAGAATGAAAGACTGAGTGATGCTTCTTCATCTGATACTTATTTTATACCATATTTAGCTTTATGTCTACAAATAATGAGGTGGAAATTCTTACTGATCAAAATTTTGTAATTGTTATCTAATCAACAAAACAAATGAGCAAAATAGAACCAGGTACTTGGAAATAAAGAACAAACTGATAGTAACCAGAGGGGAAGGGACAAGTGAAAGAACACCAATAGAGGACTTATGGATATTGATGATGGGGGGGATTGACTGTGGGAGTGGGGGGACGGGGTAGAGGAAAAAGGCAGGACAACAGTAACTGAACAAGAATAAATACAAAAGAAAAAGAGAATCAAAAGGTATGTTTGTTTCTTGCATCATCTTCTAAATAAATTTTTAAAATAGAAATTAATATTGACAGGCCTTACCTTTCAGATAAACAAGCTCAGTTATGTGCACCCCTATTTTCTCAGCAGCACTATTTACAACAGCGAAGGTCTGGAAACAGTCCAAATGCCCATCAGTAGATGAATGGATAAAATTTGTGGTACATTTACACAGTGGCATACTGTGCAACTATATAAAAAAGAAGGGAATCTTACCTTTTGTGACAGCATGGGTGGACCTAGAGATTATTATGCTAAGTGAAATAAACCAGTCAGCAAAAGACAAGTACCGTATGAACTCACTTATATGTGGAATCTAATGAACAAAATAAACTGATGAACAAAATAGCAACAGAGGTATGGATACATAGAACAGACTGGCAGCTGTCAGAGGGGAAGGGAGAGGTGGGCAAAGGGGGAAAATGGGGACATTTGTAATAGTGTCAACCATAAAGAAATCACTAAAAGCATTAACCTATAAGGATATATAAATTATGCATCAGATAGTTTTGATATGTAAAAATACTAAGATGTGTATAGAAGAAAAATTCATTGACATATTTCATATATCTGATAATATCTGATAATAACAAGTATAACTTTCTGTGAATTTAATGTGTTAAAATTGGTGCTTGAAAATTATAAGTGCATGGGAATGAATATACTAAAACAATTACTGGAGAGTGCGCCCTGTGGCACTTACTAATTTTACAACTAGAAGAACAGGTACATGGAGAATTCACAATTTTTTTTTGTCATTGCTAAAATGAAGGTATTTCAAAGTCCATGGAGAGCACACAATCAAGTTTTACATAAGAAGTTAAAAATATGTGCAAAATAGTGTGACATAAACTTCATCATCTAAAAATTCAAATCACCATATCTGGAGAAAAATAGTTTGGCAATAATGTTTGGATGCTGAAACAACTTAGAAATCAGCAACACTGGGTAATTTTGAAAAAAATTTCAAAGTGTAAAACTAGATTTTACCATACCTTAAAGTGTATTATAGTGTAGTATTAAAATCATGGAGGTATCTATTTACTTAGAATGAAGTTCAAAAACCTTTAGGATGCTTTAAAAAGCCTCAGTGAACTGCCACCTGAAGATTTCTACAGTTTCTCTGTACTTGCTTCCCTTGCATTATCAAAAATGTTCCTTGGCTTCTGGTCTGTACAGTACGTTAATTTTGTAATCAGGTTGGATGGTAGTGGTAATCTCTAAATAATGATCACAGGGATATGAACATAATGTTTGTGGGTTACACATGTGTGAAGTTTTGTGCATGTTTGGAATGGGTGAGCAACTTGGAAAATTAAATTGTGGTACCCAGGAAGAAGTTAAATACATAAATACGGAATCCTTCTGAAAGTGACATAAGCTTTGATACTGATTTACTTCCGTATTTTAGTAGAGGAGAAACTGATACCCAGTTAGTGCCTATTTGGCCATATTACATAACTACAGATGGCCTTCTTTTCCCTCTCTGAACATAAGGGCCTATATCATACCTATTGTTAACTATTTTGAATATTTTCCTCAAAGTAAAGATTATTTTTATAGAGAAAAGTCAAGATTCAGTTGGAGATAGTCTGGGTTTCCAAGCCAACCCAATGTATATTTGATTTTGTCTTAATGAGAGTGAGTGATAGTGCCACTTGGCATGGAAATGAGAGACACTCATGCTGTCTATAGCTCATATCCACCTAAAATGTAAAGAAGGAAGAAGAAAGGAGAAAGAAATGTAAAAAGAAAGAAGATTTTACTTACTTTCAAATTTCACTCCTCCCCAATTACATTCATTCTTAAAATTATTTATTAAAATAGACAAATAGATTTTAAATTTCTAATTTTTTTAAAAGATTTTATTCATCCATTTTTAGAGAGGGAAGGGAGGGGGAGAGAGAAAGAGGGAGGGGGAGAGAAAGAGAGAGAGAGAGAGAAACATCAATGTGCGGTTGCTGGGGGTTATGGCCTGCAACCCAGGAATGTACCCTGGCTGGGAATCGAACCTGGGACACTTTAGTTCCCAGCCCACGCTCAATCCACTGAGCTATGCCAGCCAGGGCACAAATTTCTAATTTTTAATAACATGTAGAAAGTATATTCCATCATTTCACCAAATTGATGTTTAAGGTCATTACATTTATACAGATAATATGTATCTATAATATACAATAAATATAATATTTTCTTTGGAATTCCTATATAAAAATAAGGTTTTTTTTTCTTTTTGGTCTTTATTTGGGTGCATAGATTTGGTTCTTTGTTACTCTGCAACTTGGGGAACTCAGACTTTGGGGTGTGGGAGTAATCTTACAAAGGCAAGAGACAAAATGACATTGGTTATTCATTATACCCTGGTCCCAAGAGAGACCAAGATCTCTGGCAAATTCTATAATTTATATACATAAAATACATATGGATATTTTTTGTGTGTGTATTTGTAAATGTATGTATGAAAAATAGTTGCTATGAGGGGAGAGTAGATACTATCAACTCCACAAGAATTACCATATTCCCAAGACTGAGTGTGTAACAAGTATCACTGAAGGACTCTGAAGGTGGTATGTTTCTGCAAAACCCAAGCAACCACTTAAAAAGCAGAAAATCCTAAGCAGGCTCATCAAGAAAAAAAAGAGATAGGACCCAAATAAACACAATCAGTAATGAAAGAGGAGATTACAACAGACACCCCAGAAATACAAAGGATTGTAAGAAATTACTACAAAGAACTGTATGCCAAGAAATTTGAAAACCTAGATGAACTGGACAAATTTCTAGAAAAACATAATCTTCCAAAACTACATGAAGAAGAAGCAGAAAGCCTGAACAGACCAATAACAGCAGATGAAATTGAAGCAGTAATCAAAAAACTCCTGACACACAAAAGCCCTGGACCAGATGGTTTCACAGGAGAATTCTATAAAGCATTTAAGGAAGAGCTAACTCCTATCCTTCACAGAGTATTCCAAAATATCCAAAATGATGGAAGACTCCTAAACTCTTTTTATGAAGCCAGCATCATTTCATTCTAATACCAAAACCAAATGGAAACACAACAAAGCAAGAGAACTTCAGGCCAATATCGGTGATGAACATAGACGCTAAAATCCTCAACAAAATATCGGCAAACCGCATCCAACAATACATTAAAAAGATCATACACCATGACCAAGTGGGATTCATCCCAGGAATGCTAGGATGGTACAATATTCCCAAATCAGTAAATGTAATACATCACATAAACAAAAGCAAAAACAAAAATCACATGATCATATCAATAGATGCAGAAAAAACATTTGATAAGGTACAGCACTCATTTATGATAAAAACACTCAGCAAAATGGGAATAGAGGGAGCATTCTTCAACATAATAAAGGCCATATATGAGAGACCTACAGCCAACATCATACTCAATGGGCAAAAACTAAAATCTTTTCCACTAAGATCAGGAACAAGACAAGGCTGTCCACTTTCACCACTTCTACTCAATATAGTATTTAAAGTTTTAGCCACAGTGATCAAACAAGAAAAGGAAATAAAAGCCATCCAAATTGGAAAAGAGGAAACAAAACTGTCACTGTTTGCAGATGACATGATAGTGTACATTGAAAATCCTATAGACTCCACCAAAAAACTGCTTAACCTAATAAACGAATTTGGCAAAGCAGTGGGATACAAAGTCAATATCCAGAAATTGAAGGCATTTTTGTGCACCAACAATGAAACAGCAGAAGCAGAAGTCAAGAAAAAAAGTCCCATTTGATATAGCAAAAAGGAAAATAAAATACCTAGGAATAAACCTAACCAAAGAGGTAAAAGACCTGTATTCAGAAAACTACATAACACTGAAGAAAGAAATCAAGGAACACACAAACAAATGGAAACATATACCATGTTCATGGATTGGAAGAATTAACATCATCAAAATGTCCATACTACCAAAAGCAATTTACACATTCAATGCAATACCTGTTAAAGTACCAATGGCATATTTCACAGACAAAGAACATGCACTTCAAAAATTTATATGGAACCATAAACGACCAATAGCTGCTGCAATTTTGAGAAAGAAGAGCAAAGTAGGAGGGATCACAATACCTGACACCAAACTGTATTACAAGGCCTCTGTAATCAAAACAGCCTGGTACTGGCATAAAAACAGGCACATGGACCAATGGAACAGAGCAGAGAGCCCAGAAATAAACCCAAGTCTCTATGGTCAATTAATATTTGACAAAAGGTGCAGCAACATAAAATGGAGTACCAATAGCCTCTTCAACAAATGGTGTTGGAAGAATTAAATGGCTACATGCAAAAAAATGAAGCTTGAGCACCAACTTATACCATACACAAAAATTAAATTAAATTAATTAAGGTGGATAATAGATTTAATATAAGCCATAACATTATTAAAATCCTAGAGGAGAACATAGGCAAGAAAATCTCAGATATTTCACTCAGCAACATTTTTACTGATAGGTCGCCTAGAGCAAGGGACATAAAGGAAAGAATAAACAATGGGATCTCATCAAAATAAAAAGCTTCTGCATGGCTAAAGAAAACAGTATTAAAATAAAAAGAGAACCAATCACATGGGAAAACATATTTGCCAATGATACCTCAGACAAGGGTTTAATCTCCAAAATATATAAAGAACTTACATGGCTCCATTCTAAGAAGACAAGCAACCCAATTAAAAAATGGGCAAAGGACTTCAACACTTCTCCAAGGAGGACACACAGAGGATCCAGAGACACATGATAAGATTCTCAGCATCACTAGCTATCAGAGAGATGCAAATTAAAACCACAACGAGATACTACTTCACACTAGTCAGAATGGCCATCATAAACAAAGCAACAAACAACAAGTGTTGGAGAGGTTGTGGAGAAAAGGGGTCCCTAGTGCACTGTTGGTGGGACTGCAGACTGGTACAACCACTATGAAAAACACTATGGAATTTTCTCAGAAAACTTAAAATGGATCTGCTTTTTGACTAGCAATTCCACTGCTTGGATTATATCCTAAGAACCCTGAAACACCAATCCAAAAGACCCTATGCACCCCAATGTTCACAGCAGCACAATTTACAATAGTCAAGTGTTGGAAGCAACCTAGGTGCCCATCAGTAAATGAATGGATCAAAAAACTATGGTACATTTACACAATGGAAGTCTATGCAGCAGAAAGAAAGATGGAGCTCCTACCCTTTGAAACAGCATGGATGGAACTGGAAAGCATTATGCTAAGTGAAATAAGCCAGGTGGTGAAAGACAAATACCATATGATCTCACCTTTAACAGGAACCTAAACAAAAAAGCAAACAAGCAAGCAAAATATAACCAAAGATACTGAAAAGAGGCTGACAGTGACCAGAGGGGATAGGGGAGGGAATTTCAGGTGAAAAGGCGAAGGGTTTACAGGAACAAATATAAAGGACATATGAACAAAAACTAGGGGGTTGGGTAGAAATAGGAGGGAGGAGGTACAGAGGCCTGGGTCTATGGGCTAGGATGGGAGTAAAAGACAGAAAACTGTAGTTGAAAACAATTAAAATAAAATAAAAATAAAATAAAATAAAAAGCAGTAAATCCTAGGTCCTATTAGCTATTGTTTTATTTAATAATAATGATAAATGAGCCCCTAAAGTATGCAAAGCACATTAACATGTGTCATATATTTTATTTACATTTAATCTTTGCAACAACACTGGGAGTAGAGATTATTATTCTTATTTCCAAGACTTTATTTACATCATTCACATTTAGGGTCAATGTTGAGTCTCCTGCTTTGAAATGACATGACTAGCTATAAAAAATATTCAAGAGTACATAATAGTAAATAGAAGACCTACTGGTGCTTTATACCAAGTAAAACCTGAATATTTAAATAGAACTGAAATATTTTAGAATTAAAATTTGTTATTTTTATAATTTTATTTCAATAATAACAAGATCATAATTTTATAGTTGTGCTTCTGAATATAGCAACCTTATGGATTACTTCAGATCTTCAAAAGAAACATTAAGTTAATTAAAAGGATAATCACAGTTTATATTCTTGAACTCATTTTGGACCAACACTAATCTTAACATTAACTATTTAAGCATAATATCATCAAAAATTGGATTATATAATTTTTAATCCAAAAGTTTAAGGTAAATTCTCATTGTTAGAGATTAGCACAATTGTGATGATTTTGCCTACTAAAATTATTTTTATTCAACTATAGTATGCATAGGAAATAAACATTAATTTTCCCTAAGTGCTTAAATTTATTTTCTAAACATATATTTCCTATTAGTTAAATAAATCATAGTACCTTTTGAATAAGCAATATGTATATGAAGTTAGAAGTTAAAATTTTATTTGTAATCAACCTTTGAAATTAGCTATATTTGATAAGAAAGGCAGATTCTTGATTCTGAAACTGTTAAACTATCTTTCATATATTACTCTCCTCATGAACATGGTAATTATTATGCTATAATTGCTAGTTAACTAAACATTAATTTACATGTGATTATGTTGTAATTTTAGCTAAAGATGTTTACACCAAAATGGAAGGGTATTACTGTGCATTTAGATATTTTTTCTACCTTTATATTACATATTTGCATAGTTAGTAAATTGCATGAAAATTACCATATAAATATGAACATTTGCAAAATTTTATAAACTATGTAGTTGATATAAAAGATATTAATAAAACAAAGTGACATAAAAGTTTCACAAAATAAAACACAGTAAGAAATTCTGTTTGAGGAACATTTGTGTTCTTAAGAATTTCTCATTAATTTAACAGGTTTGCAAATGGAGTAGACACCGTCAACTGTCAGGTGAATAAACTAAGAATTTTGGGACTCTAAATATGCAAAAGTGCATTTAATTCGCAAGTAAGATACAGTAAAATAACTGAAAAGTGAAAATGACCTGTGTAGACTTTTTAATACTTTTACCATACAGGTCTGAAGTTTTTTTGTAAACTATATGAATATACTCAGTATGAGCTCTTATTACAACCATGTGGTATCTCTTTTTAAAGTTTAACTGTTCATATGAATTATTCATACCAAGATGAACCATTGCCAAATTGTATATTCATATTTTCTCTCTATTAAATATGTATTTTCTTTTTTCCCCAAGATTTTGTTTATTTATTTTTAGAGAGGGGAAGGAAGGGAGAAAAAGAAGGAGAGGGAATCAATGTGTTGTTTCCTCTTGAGCATCTCCTACTGGGGACCTGGCCCGCAACCCAGGCATGTGCCCTGACTGGGAATCAAACCAGCAACTGTTGGGTTCACAGGCCAGTGCTCAGTCCTCTGAACTACACCAGCCAGGGTATAAATATGCATTTCCTAGCTAAGAATCATTACTTTTTATGTGTTAATGCAACAAAAATTATAGGGTGCTTAAATATGGTCCAGATACTGTTCTAAGCTCTGTAGTTATCTATACTCATCTGCCCTCTTCTAGCTTACATTCATTTACTCTTGTATTACCATCACTAGTAGTTTGTTTTGTAGTGTGTTAGTAATAAAATTCAAACATCTTATCGTGACTTATAATGTCTCATGTGTGCCTGTCTGCCTCCTTCCCCAACCTCACATCTCATTATTTCCTATGTACCTTCTGCTGTAGCCATGTTACCTCCATTCTATTTCTACAAAACGAAAGACACACTTAACACTTCCTTGCCTATGCTTCCTTTGGATACAGTGTTTCTTCCCAATTTTTTTCATGAATAGTTTAATAATAATCCTCCAGGCCTCAACTCAGATGTTATGTCCCATAGAGATCTGATGTGACTACAAAGTTCCCTTTCACATTGTATTATCCACCCTTTACTCAACATTTAACATAGGCTGTGTACCTGTTTCTGTCTCTCTGCCATACAGGAGCCTAAGCTGGAGTAAAGAAAAATATGGCGAACACTTAGAAAATAATGATTCATGAACAAATAAGTGGAAACTAGCTAAAAAGAAAAAGATTCCATAATTTTTGTAAAGAAATGCTGTTTTTTATACCTTAGAGATTCACAAAACAAATTAGCATGTTAAGGCTCTACATATTTTATTTTGTTTGACCCAGAGTTTCCAAAGAGTTTTTTTGAACATGAAACCTTTATTGTTTGTTTTTCAAATAGCACCTACTATTAACATATCTTTTAACTATTGCTCTTTGGAACACTTGATGGCAAACATAAGCCTTTATTTTATCCTACTGAGATTTACATAATTCATAATATAATTTAAATAAGCATTCTATGATAACAGAGGCTTAAAGTACTGAGAGGACCAGACTGGGTTTTCTGAGTGAACCAAGTTTAGTTCAAAAGGAAAAAGGCATTTGCCATTAGCTTTCTTGCCTATGGTTGGCAGTTGATGGAACAGTGCATGGAGTAATATGTTTTCCTTTTGCTTTCTAAATTTGTATTAAGCCCATAGCAATTCTGCAGCAAATTTAATGATGTTGTGGGGAAAATGTCTAATATAAAATATTTTATTATAAAAGTACCAAAACATTAAGCCTATACTATATCTGCCTCTATGTTTGACAGCATGGAAAAAAGTACTATAGTTGTAGGGAGGAATGTACAATGTTGTTAGAAATGAAAGTGAAAACCTGAACTGAATAGACATTATTCCCTAGTGCTTAACTCTGTGGGATGTTTTTATTGTGTTTTGTGTTTGACAAAACATAGTTTTTCATGCTCAAATTTTTTGGAAGTTTAGCCTGTTCTGGCATAATGGATTAAGTTATAAGTTCTCTTGCCATTTCTGAAATGATATGTAGAAATATATTTGTGAAATAATGTGTTGTGGCATATTTACCATAATTCCTATGAGAGAGTTTCAAATTTTTAATGGAAAGGGAAGATGTATTTTAAAGGATTTAGAAGTCTTTTTCAGGGTGCTAGTTTTATCTACTCTTACTTATAAGATTAATGAGTTAATAAGCTTCCACTTAAAAATATTGACTACTCCAAATGAATCTTAAGTAAAATAAAAAAATCCTGTCCTAGATCTTGGACATTATAGCATTTTCTATCAACTATTGCTTCTCAAAAATTAAAGGAAAAATAATGTCTATTTCTATTGAATCTATTTAAGGCTGAAATTCAAGTTACTTGGATTATTATCAGTGTAAGAAAGTATACTTTCTAATACAATAGACCATGTCCTTTGAGAACCTGCCACACAAACACTATTTTCTTTCTAAAATAGGTGAATCTCAATAAGACCAGTTAGCTGATAGACTTTTTATTTTTTACAGATTACTTGGGTTGAACCATTAACCTGGTGGCCATTAAGTACTATTAAATGGAAATTAAGTATTATGTTTATTTACAGAATCAGAATTCAAAAGCAAGCCAGAATTCAAAAATGGTCTTACAGAATGAGAATTTTTATTGATAAACTGTATCAAGGACTAGAGATCTAAGCTTTGAAATAATGTACAAATAATTGCTAGCTGAAATCAGACAAACGTGTAAATGTCCAGGAGGGAATTACAGATGGGATAGAACAGGAAGCAACTGCAAACTCAGCTTTTTTTTCAACATTGTATCTTTTATCGGAGCATACATAATGTACCTACAAAGTAAGCACTTGGCAAATGTTTGCTGAGTGACCAGTTGATTCCCAGGATGAATTAGTCAGCTCAAAGTCCAAATATGGGGGCTCTGGCTGGTGAGTTGTCTAGGCTTTGATCAAGCAACTTTCCCTGAAAGTGTTATGTTAGAATAATAATCCCACACATCAGATTTCTGTGGAATATACGAGTCCCATCTCTAGCTCCTCTCCCCACCACAGTCACAGCAGTGGGATAAAGTTGAGGAGTTTATTTGTGAAATATCAGAGGCAGACAGTCTAAATGACAGAAAGAAAATTGAAAATGTCCCTTCAAGTCAAGCAGAGGCCTCGCCTTGACTTCCCCAGAAGGACAAAAAACTGGGGTTAACAACAACATTCTCTGGCAGCCAGTGTGCCAGGGCATGAGAGTCTCAACAAGGACTGGCTGCCACCCCCAAACGAAGGTGGGGAGGAGACAAAGACTGTTTATAGAATCAATGCAAAGGCAATGAAAACTGTAAGGAGAGTCCGGGAGAAAGTGAGAGGTGGGGAAGACCTTCACAAAGAGTCTCAGGTTTTTGCCTCTGAGCGCCTCAAATACATTTACCAGTAGTTCTATGAAATGTTACTGAAAAGGTAAAATGCCTAATGTTTTCAAGAGTTCCCCTAGACTTTGCCCCATGTGCCATATCACACTGTCAGATGTACATGGCAGAGCCCAAAGGCCACATGATTGAAGAAAGAAAACCAAGAATAAGCCCTGCTGTTCTTTAAGGAGAGAGAAAGGAGTTGAAGGCTGCTGGGACCTGTTCCACGGAGGCCTGGGTTCTGTAAAGCAACTTCCCAGAAGCAGCCTGGCAAAGTTCTAGGTGAAGGTCTCACCTTTTGCCACCCGTGCTTCAATGTACTCTATTCTCCGTTCAAGGGCTGTCAGTTTCTCATCTAGTGTTGCGAATCTTGAACGACAAGACAGATTGAATGAGTTGAGCAGGTCCACAATTTTCTTGATGCTGCTGGTGATGAGCTCAATGTACTCCCGATTGGCCCAGTCCTGGTGAATTTCCCGCCGCACTGGGTCCTCCTGTCCAGCCACAGCTGCTGCCAAAGGAAGAGCCAGCTTTTTTTTTTTAATACTGGAAATCAATATTGAAAGGGTAATAGAAGAATCCCTTTTCAGAGACACAAAAAAGAGTGGTTTTAGAGCAGAATAATAAAATGTTCAATAAAGGTGGTCAATGGTGTTAAGAGAGGTATTGGAGCCAAAATTTTATATAGCTGGTCTGTTTTATCAAGTTAAGAAGCACCTTATACATCAACTAAGATAATCACAACATGTTCAGATGAGAAACAGGCACAGGGAATAATTTGTGACAGTCAGCATTAACCATTCAATGAACATTTATTGAGCACCTACTATGTTCTAAGAATTTAGCTGCTTTTTGTTGGGAACCGCCCTGACTGGTATCAGAGGCTGAAACCCCCGCCTAGGCTAAAGCTAAGGGAATGCCCTTGGAACTGTAAGCCAGCAAGGAGACAAAAGCTTATCTTCCTGGCAGGAATGCTGCTTCTGCTGCTTTATTCATAACTGAACCCCCAAAAGCTTGGTCGGTTAGCCAAAGACGGGTAAGATTCCCCACGGGGGGAACGACCTAAGCCAGGCACGATCACTTTGGGAGGCCCCCCCCAAAAGAAGGACTTGGGGGGCTGCAGCAAAAGGGGGTGATGGACCCTCGCTCCTTGGCTCTGACATAGCCTGAGTTCTCAGCGTCTGGAAGAAAATCTCCTTATCTCTCAGTTGCCTTAGTTCCCTTGCTCCACCTAAGCCTGAAACAATGACAGGGTGGTGCAGCTCGGTACTGAGAAGTGCGGATTCCCCAGGGTGATCAGGCCTAAGAAAGAACATGTAAATTACTGTGAAACCTCCTTTGTTTAGAATGCTCTCAGTTGAATGAGAAGGATCTTAGGAGGAAGTTAGTTTGTTCCTCAGTCTTTACAGCTCTTTGACCCCCAACTCAATAGACGGGCAGAGTTCTTTGTTTTCTATAGTTCCTTACTTCCCCTGAATGAGTACTGTACTTTACCTGAATTATTATGCAAAATGAGCCTAATAAAAGCAGGTATGGACGGTAAATCAGCACGCTCCTCACTAGAAGGGGTGGCCATTTCGTCCCTACTTCCCCACAGAAACTAGTTTGTCTCTGTGCATGTTTTTTCTCGCGTGTTTATTGTCGAGCCATCCACAGCGTTCCGTGGTCACTGCTGGCCGGTGACCCACGCGCAACAGCTTTTCATATAAAGATACTTGTCCTGCCTTTAAAGAGTTTAGAAAGGGCAATATGTGGGTAATTATCATACAATGTGATATATATGGTAAGAGAGTTCTATGTTCAAAGATCATAGCTATGCTATAGGTCAATGCTATTTTGGTGAAAGTTATTAAGGCACAACCAAAAAATGTTTTTCAGAGAATATGATAATGGAAGAGTTTGAAGGCTGAACAAGAGATGCAAGCCACAGAATGAAGAAAGATCATTACTGGCTGAGGCACAGAGTGTGTGTAAAAGCTTGGGAAATGAAACAACTCAGTGTCTATAATATTGGAATAAGTTGACAGCTGTCAGAGGGGAGGGGGGTTGGGGAAACTAAAAAAGGGAAGGGATTTGCCAAAAGAACGAAGAAGTATATGCATACATAACCCATGGAGACAGACAATAGTGTGGTGATGGTCTGAAGGAAGGGGGTAGGGGCTGGGTGGGTGTAGTCAAAGTGGGAGGAATGGGGGCATCTATAGTATTATCAATAATAAAAATAAAGGAAAAAAAGAAAGAAAAATCTTATTTGCCATGGTTTCTTGGTTGTTTTTTCATGTTTCACCTCCATTAATGTCACATAGGCTTATACCAAAAAAGAAAATCAGGCAAAAGTGTAGCTTTCAATGTAGTATTATCTTCTCTACTTGCTGGTATAGATGGTGCATTCTTATCATATAGTGTATACTAAGTCATATTTACTCTTTGATTATATTTGGTTGTATTTTGAATATATTTGGTTGTAATTAACTAAAAAGAAAATGTGTTGTCAATCCATTAAATTCAAAATCACAAATGCAACCTCCTATAATAGCCAGGCAAGCAAAATCCCTGAAAGAAGCTGGCAGGATGCCAAGTGCATTTGCATACGTTTTGTGGTTGGTGGAGCTGAGATAAGATGAGGAGACCCTGAGCCTCAGGGGAGCTTACTGCTTCCTTGTAGGAAAGTAACATAGTTCCAATTAAAAGTACTTTTAGTCTGAAATAGCTCTTAAATAATCTAACCTATCAGTTTAATTTAGGACTAATTTAAAATTGAGCTGCCTTTTATTCTTATATTTTATACTGAAGTTATTTACAGAGCTTTTATGATATAAATATAACCACTATTTTCTATGTAATTCTTTTGATATGTTATTTTTTGAAAATTTTATTTTGTTTTCTAAAGTTGCTCTGTCTTCCCTTCTATGTATTGCTTTGTTAAAGAAAAAGAATTAAATGCAAAACACAGTTCTAACAGTTTTAATATGAGTACACTGTGGTGAGAAAACACAATTTAAGTATTCACTGAGGACAACATGAAATAACAGAACAATAAGACTTACTTTAGGAACACAACATCTATTAGGGGAGGCACAAAAACTACATTCTGGAAAAAATCATATGGCATAATTTCCAGCAGCAGGAGAAAAGAGTTAACAAAAAATTGATGTGCAATGAAACATTTCCACTCTCGACATTATGGTATTTAAGTGCATTTTCAAATTAAGCAACTTAAATTTAAGGAATGCCATATAAAGCATACATCTCATCCTCACCCTAATATATCTGATGACACAATATTGTATTATCAAGTATACTGAGTTAATAATGAAATTGTAAAATCATTAGCTAAAACAGATAAATCACCTCATAATCTACAATGTTGCCACTACTATAGCTCAGTATATCATCAGAATATGCAATTACAGTTCATAAAACTTTATCAGAAAATATGTAATGCAACGATGATCAATGTATGTACCATTCAAAATAGAGAATTAATCCCTCCTGGTGACTCAGTTGGTTAGAGCGTTGTCCCGTGAACCAAAATTTGCAGGTTTGATTCCCAGTCAGGGCACATACCTAGGTTGCCGGTTCGATCTCCAGTCTGGGTGAGTATAGGAGGCAACAAATTGATGTTTCTCTCTCATATCATGAGGCTTTTAGAGATTATTCAGCTCCACTGATCAGCACTGATCTAATTTTCCAAGTCATTAATCTTTTCTCAGTCATTAATCTTTTGCGTCTTGACTTTAGGCATGACCTCTACTGGAAATTCAATGCATTCTTGTTATATATTTCATATTATTTTTCCACGTATAATGTCATTAGGAAGTTTATCTCATTCCCTTTGATCTAGCATACAACATGGCTCTCCATTAGAATCATGGGTGAAAAAAGTTTCTGACTCCAATAAATGTATTACAACCAAGATGGTAATGACTTATTTAATGAGGTTTTTTTTTTTTTGCTTTCAAGTATTTTTTTTTCTCCTCGCCTTTATACTGCTTAGTCTTGCTCCCTTAAAACAAATTCAAATAAGAAAAATATTTCTATTCACTCATGAATTAATTTAGTAAATAGACTTTTTCCTATACAGTTGTATTTTTTTTAAACAGGCCATATGTGTCTATTTATATTGTATTTTAAAAAATATTATAAACTTTGAAAGTAGGTTATCAAACAATTATAAACAAATAAACACAACCAACCAAGAAATAAAATGCTGTTCCTTATTCTCTGTAATCATAATCAGCTGTTGTTTGTGCATCTTTACCCTCACATAAGGGACCTCCTGCTTTTTGTCCCTATTCCTTCCCTGTTTGGTCCTCTAGAGGCTTCTGTTCTGCTTCTCACAACTTGAATTGCTATATCCTTTAAAACTGAGCCTTTGCTCTTTTGTTTTCTCCTTCTGCACCTTTCTGGCAATGTTATCTCTCACTGCAGTATCAACAGTCCTTTCAAATTACAGCCCTTTCCTCAGCTTCTCCCCTTAGCTCTCACCACAGTTGCCTGCTCTTAGACATACCAACCTAAATGTTAGTTTGCTACATCAGTGTGGCTGGCAAATTTACTCACCTCTATCCCCAGCTTGCTCCCCTTACTGACCGACCAGCTTTCTGTATGTGGCATCATCCTACACCCAGTCATCCTACCCACAGTTTTCAGTGTGTTCTGAGTAAATAAATTTCCTCAGTAGTTCCTAAAAAAAGCCAGCAGGAAATTCATTGTGTGGGTTTCCGGGTTCCATCTCTCTCCACTCCCTTTCAGCCAGAGCAGCTGTATTTTTATTTATTTGATACACAGGATTTCTGGATAAAATTTTACCAGTACAATAGGCAGGTGAACATATAGACAAACAAGCCTGAAAGTCACTGGCTATTTGAAAAATCTCTAAGCCATTCTTAATCACTTATTAACACAACCCTCCTCTCACGAACAATCAACACCTCAATACTTTTAAACTGGTATTTACATCTCCTGGAAAACTGGAATGTTTTCCTAATGCTAGACAATAAAGTTGTCATGCATTAATGCATCCCCTCAATATTTTGGGTCTCTTTTTAGAGATTTATCATCTCTAAACAAATGTTATTCTATTTTATCTATTTCTTTCAGACAGTCTCCTTCCATAACGTATCCCTATCACCCAATTCTTCATGAGATATTTCTACTTGTTCAAGTGGTAGCACAAAGAAACCTTTCCTGAAACTCCAGGCAAGTGGCGCATCTTTCTCCTCAGAACTTCTATAGCATTTTTTTACACAGGTCTACTTCACATATTCCATTTCATGCTGAATGGTAAATATTAAGGACATAACTTTGATTTATACTGCTCTCCTGGGTCTATGAGATTTGTTTGTATCTTATTTGTAACACCTTTTATATCTACCAGAATGTCTAATATAAAATACTTTAAAATGCATTTAATAAATCCATGTATTTTTTAAAGTTCTTTGTTTTTCAGACAAAAAACAAAGAACATCAGTATAATAGTTCCCTGCTTTCATAAAGCCAGTTGGCCATGGAAAAAAGGACTCATATTTATTAACTCTCTGTCCTAGTGGTAAGAAATATTCTGAGATATTCACCGTGATATGCACCTGAATTATTCACTCAATATGTTTCTAGCAAATTTAGTGTAAACTGGCGCAGGGGATACTCGAAAGAAGAAGTTCCAAAAGATCATTGGAGATTTCAGTTCAAGTGGGTTTATTTATTCAATAAGTTTTTTATCAGAAACCAGCTACACATTTAGTCACCAAAAAGTCTTTCTCACAGAGTTTCTAGTAAGCTCATCAAAATCCATATGTTGAAGAAGAGTGTTCTATCTCAACAATATGTGCTGAGTTGAGTCTGCTTTATTAAAAAGCACACTTCAGTCTCTTTTGCAGAAAGCATAACTTCATCACCAAGCTTATTACCAAAAAGAACATATATTTCATAAAGAATTTCCACAATTAAACTCTGCTTAGGCTACTCTTTTTAAAATGGTCTCTGTATAGGTAGAATGAACACAGTTTTCTAGTTGCTCATTTCAAAACCAGATGCACCTCCCAAGTGATGTACAGCTCTCATAACTAAGGTAAGAAGTCAATAGCATGGACCAGTGGTTGCCAATGCTGGCTGATGATCAGTATAACCAAGAAGACTTTACAAATTCATATTCCAGGTATCTAAAGCCAGGTCTATATTATCAGAATTCCCAGGGGATGTGAGGTGTGTGTGTGTGTGTGTGTGCATGCACACACACACACACACACACATCTACACATGTATATACACCCCAACACCACCTCCTGAGGTTTCTAAACATAAACTAGATTTGGCAAACATAGATAAAAACTTACTCAGTGCTTCTCTAGGGAATAAAACTAGAGTGATTGTTTAAGATTAGACTTAAACTCTAGAGGGAAAAAGAAACAACACAGAAAACATGCTAGCAGCAAGGTAACAAAGTTGGGCTCTGTTTAGTTTCTCTAAACTCTGGCAAAAAACACTGTAATATTACTGAATATGTTCATCAGTGTCTGGAGAATAATCTTCCAGATCTTCCATAGCACAAATTAACCTTAATTTAACTAGGAGATTCTATAGTTATAATGGAGGTATTAGAATCAATGGTATTAAGTATCACTAAAAGAAATTGATTGCATCAACTGATATTTTGTTTTGTAAATCCATACTTTATTAATAAGTATTTATTTTCCTAAAAGTTTATTTTTTATTCAATATATTTCTTAAGTATATTTCTAAGGATTTATTTCTTAAAGCATAAAAATTTAAAGTAATGAAATTTTAGAGTAAAAACTGGATATGCTATGAATATTATTGCATGAAGAACTATTTTGCTCATTTGTTTATATAACAAATACTTATTTATCATTTTTAGATGCCAGATACTAAGCTGGGCACTAGAAATACAAAGACAGATAAAATTATTTTCATGGTTTTAGGGTCCTTGAGATTAGCAAACCTGCATTCAACTTTTAAATTTCTCTACAACCTGATTTTCTATTTATATGTTATTATTTTTTTCAGTACATCTTATTATAGTCATATCAAATCTGCCAGCTTTCTTAGAATGATATGAATTGTGATAAAATGTTTTAGAGGATTATAGATTCTAAAATATAATACTTAGCATATAAATTTTCAAATTTAATTGTTAATTCATTATTTTTGTTACTTAAGTAAACACTGAATTAATTTGTCTATAAAAATGTTATCCATTTTGCATAAAAGTACTGCATGTAATTTATTCAAATTGAATGACATTATAACCTGACAAGATTTAGAAAAATTAGCTGAAGAATAAATGTATGAAGCATGAACAACCCTGGCAAAATTTGCCACACATCACAGTAAGAATGGCAAAAATAGAAAGGGTATCAAGATAGTTGAAAAACTCTGTATGAGAATGGGCTTTAGGAAAACTATTGAGGAAAACATGCAGTAGTTTTCACTCTTGTGTGGAATTAGAAGACCAGGCATAGTACATTTCTATGTGATTAGAGTTGATAATCTATTAACTAATATTAACAATATTAACTAATAAAAGCCCCAGGACTTAATTTGCTTTTCTTTTGGGTTTCTCATTCTTAGCAAGGTCAAATAAAATACACTTTTTACCTGTTATGATTAAAGTAATTATTTTGCATTGTTTGCATTGGAAAATGGTCAGGATTCAAAATAGTCTGGAAAAATGTATTAATAGGTAAAAATAACTGGGATTTGGAGAGTTCTGATATTAATTTTAAAAATCACCTGTGAGAGTTGGCTGGCACTTAGTTGGTTTGTACAGATGCGGCTTTACTGGGCATATTCTGGCAGACATCCAGTTTCAGTGGTCAGGCCTCTGTTTTGATTGATCAGAGTTCTGTCCTCCTACTGTTAAATGTTATGACTACTTTTCTCTTGGGAAGTATAACTAAAAAATGTTAGTTATTGTAAAAGTATGGGTTGACCCTGGAATTAATATACTCACTTTTTTAAGAGCTCTAAAAGCATAGGGTAGATGTAGTAAATATCTTGTCATGGCAGAGCAAATGGAAATAACAGGTATTTTCTTGTCTTCAAATTCAGCATGATTGAAGAATTCCATAAGGTTTCTAAAAAGGATCATGTGATTTCAAGTTACATATATAGTTTGGAACAAAGATGAAAGTTCAATCACATTTCTGGCTGTATTTTCCATAGTTCACACTGAGTCAGAAGAATTTGTTTACAAGTGTCTTCTACTGGCACCCTGTTGGGAGGTGCTGAAATAGATGACATAATGATATTTAGGAAGGGAAAAGGAGGAGACCCCTGCACCCTCTGGGAATAAGAAGACTTACCAGAAATAAGATATACAAGGTAAAATCCTATCCACGAAAGTGGATATAAAAAAGAACTATTGAAAAATAGAGAGTGAGAAAGTGAATTTTTAATCACAGATAACAATTCAAAGGGTGGCTACATGAACATTAATTTGAGGTAATAAGGAGAACCTGTTGTGTTAAGAGTTGAACTACATAAATGTTCAGTTATCATGCAAAACTAAGATTATTTTATTTTCTGATTGGTTAAATGAGTGGTTCTCACCTGGGGGAATTTTGCCTATTCCAGGGGCATTCGGCAATGCCAGAATACATGTTTGCCCCCACTGGGGTGGTCCTAGTGGGTGTGCTGTTAACCCCCTACAGGATACGGGGTTGACAGTCTTCCACAATGAAGAAATATGCAGCTCAAAACATCACTAAGACCACACTGGGAAATACTGGGCTAACTTAACAGAAAACAGCATTTAATAAAGTATAGCCTCTTCCAGTTAATGGGGTACTTAAGCCTCAGAAATATCTGTATTGATTTTTTAAAAATCCACTCTAAACGTACTGCTTTTGTAACATAGTATTTATTCTACATTTTTTACATTTTCTAAGACAAATTAATTTGTATTCAATTTTGGGGGTTCACTTTGTATCATTTTTTTCTCCTTTATACTTACTTGGCATATATTCCTTTTATTTCCTGACTGTGTTGCTCTCTCACTTTAAGTTCTATTTCTACTACTGAATTAATAGTTTTCCTGTACTACTTCCTATACAGACAGTGATGCCTTGCTTTCCCCAAAATTGCTGGCCAAATTCTAATTGAGTAGTTACATTTCACCTTTCAGAATTTATCTTGTAGCTTCTATTGTGAAATGTTGGGCAATTTTCTTACATGCTTGAAATATATAATCTTTAGGTATTGTAACATTTCAAGTGACAGAAGAAAAGGGAAGACCAATGCTCAACCATCTATCTACACATACTGTTACTTAAAAAAATTCTGAAGGTTTAAGGGTTCTGGAAAAAGGAGGAGTACTGGTGGCAAAGATTCACCGGTCTGTACGTCACTGTCTCCCTTGTTAGTGATGCTCTGTGTTACTTAAATAGCAATAGCAAACATTGATTTAATTTAACAAACTAATACAGAGCTTTTTATGTGACATTGTTTAGGCACATTAAAAATAAACTTACTGAATCTTTCTAAAACATAAAATATAGGTATTATTATTCTCATTTTATAGATAAGAGAATGGAGGCAGAGAAAAATTAAGTAACTTGTAAAAGCCATTTAAGTAAGAAGTTGCAGAGCTTGATTCAAACCCAGATAGTCTGATTCTACAATCTACACTTTTAAACACTAAACTATGCTATCTCTCCAAATTTTGTATTAATATCATGATATACTTACACATACACATATACACAAGTTATTTACATAAAATAGCTAGAAAAGAGTAATATAAACTTAATACTATAATTATTAGCTTACTTGACATGCACAGCAACCTTAGGAGATAGGTACGTTTTTTGTGTGTTTGGAGTAGATAGAATAGCCTCAGATCAGTTAAAGAACTTGCTCCAAATTATACAATTAGTCAGTGGAAGAAATATAATGTGAACCTAGAAAATTTGGCACTAGTCCACAATCTAAAACACTAGCTTTCTACTAAAAACTTTGTAAATAACTTACACACACTGAGTAATTTTTTAGTATAAACTTTAACTGGGAACTGGTCTTAGCCTTTGCAAATTGTTTTTTAGCTTGCTATTCCACTTCAAATATTCAGTAGGAAAGGCTGTGCAGGTAGGTTTCTTAATCTTATAGCATATATACATACCCTTCTTATGTTAGCTGAAGGTGTATTTCTTTTCTGGAATTCAGAGGGATATTATTCCATGCCCTTCTGAATTCCAGGTAAAATACCAGCCATGCAAATATATCTTAAAAAATACATAAAATCTTTTTGCTACCTTAGCCATGATGTCTGTTTGATTATGTTCTCAGTGTTATCCCACCAATCGCTGCTGTGCAAATAATGAAAGTTTTATTTCTAACAATTTTATAACTAAAATAATGTTTTTAACTTGCACTGTTCTTCATAATATTAACTTGGACAAATAAATATGTCTACAAGAAATGTAAATATTAAGTCAATTATGGTATACTGATAAGATGAATTATAGTGCTGCTATGATATTTATGAAGCATATCTAATAACATGAGAACATATATGTTATGTAAACATAATTGATAAAATATAACATCTATTCTTTTAAAATAAACTGCAAGTAAATCATTTAAATATATTTCCTATAAATGTTACTGGAAAATTGGATAATTTTCATTCAAAATCTTAATGCTTAATTTTCAGGGCTGGAACATTTTTCTCTTTAGTTGATTAAATCTTGAAAATAATTCTGACATTTATAATTTATAAAATACATTTACTTTATTTAGGGATGGAATCTATTCTGCTTTCCAAATATATTAATTTTTAAACAGAAATGAGTAAACCATATTTTAATTCACTGAAAAATTACTGAGAAATCGATGTATGTGCAGACCCTCTACTGAAAGGTTGGAGATTAAAATAATAGCAAGATCTGGTCTCTGCTCTCCAGGAGCTCACAGGCAGTGTAAAATGGCTGGAACACTCAGTAGATTGTGGGAGTTCTCTGGAAGAGGTACAAGTTAAGGACGACAGGCACTTAGAGAAGGACAGTTCTAGACCTTGGGAATCTGAGGAGCCTTCCATGATGTATGGTGTTCAGAAAGAGCTTTGATAACATAGCAAGAGCTTCATGGACAGATAATGGGGTTTTTAAAAGTGACAAAGAACCTAATGGTTCTAGCTTTAAAACTTTTATGTGTTAAACTCCAAATGATCATTTTTCAATGTCAACTCCATGTAACTCTTTTTAATATCTTGTTTCCTCTTCCTTTTGCTTTACAGATGCTGTTTTGAAACATCATTGTATTTTGTTCCATTTATTTTCCATGCAAGGCTAAGTGAGAGTATATAAGCATAGTCTTTATAATCATCGACTATTCATTCTTCCAATCTCATTATTTTCATAATCATGAATTTCTATTTGCTATTGAGGCACCCAAAAGCAGAAGGGGCACCTAAGTAATAATATATTTATTAGTAGTAATTTCTATTGATCTTCTTTGCTGTAAATCAGTAATTGCATAAGTGGAGACTTCATTTTGTTATACCTCCAAATATGGTTACAGTATCAAAATAACATCTTTGTTTAAATGTACAAGTTATAATGAAGAAAAGAACAATAACAACAAAATGTGTATTGAGTCAGTGAACAAAAGAACTAAAATAAATACATTTTGGATTTGGACTTAAGTCATATTTTTAAAATGATTCCCTAAAAACTCCTTCCCTTAGAAATCTTACTTATAGTAAGTATTTCCACTTAATTTGCTCCTATGAAGACATCATGGTTATTGTGGGGGTAAGGGTTCTTAATTCTTCTTATAAGTTATGTCTAAAAAAGTTCCCCTTGAAGATGGAACCAGAGAGCAGAATGAACTGCTTAGGTTACTGATAACTGCTGTCACCTGAATCTCAGAGTAGCATGCCCTAAATCTTCACAAGCTCAGTTGACATTTTCATGCCATTTTTATTTCACTCAGACCAAATTTGTAAGTATTTCAAGAGCAAATGCAGCCTAGTCATATTCCTATTTCTCTCAAAAAAAAACCCCACAGAATTGAAACAGTAATTCATATACCCTCTCTCTCAAAAAAATACCCTTAAAGATAGTTCACCATCTAAATCACTGGACAGCTTTACCAATTTCATTGAAGTTGTATTCCTTTAAACTTCTTTGCTGGATGTTCATTCTGTTCATATACTTAGTGCCTTGTCACTTTGACTGCTCTTGGCTAATGCTCTCTAGCTTAAAAAATATGGCTTGAAAGCAATTGGCTTCTGGCTCTTACTATTATAGCACAAGTGGCAAGTCTCCATGTCCTAATATGCCATAATATAGAAAACATTTGCATATTCAGTGTAACATGGTAGGCAACAAGGGTACCCCCTGTTGTTAGAAAGCTAGTGAAAGGAGTGCCTATTCTGAAGTGTTTCTGATATCAAACTGCAAGTCTTGATGTAATAATATATGATTGAATTATTGTTTTAAGAAACAGGAGAGGTTCAGTCTAAATTATGGAACTACTCTACATATTTACTTGATGTACATTTTTAAAGTATAATTGTTCCTTTTGGTATAATTTATCTATGCTTTTACTTATCTTTATCTCACATATATTTTTTTTTACCTTTAGAAATCCATTCACTATCTACATGCAGTACTAAATTGTTCCCTATGTTATGTTAGAACAGTTGTTTCTGAACATACACAGAAGGGGACAGAAAATGAAAATTATATAAAATACATGCAATTTTGAAAATGATGATCATTGTAAATTACAATGTGATTAAAATGTGTAGGGTTTGCTGTAAGTATTCTGGCTGCTATAGATATACCCCATGGTAAAGTCCACTAACTTCAGAAAATGAAAATAAAAATATTTTTCTATAAAGAGGAAAGCTTTAAATTCTTCTGTTTCTAGGACAAAGACTGCTCCACCATTTATAAAATCACTACAGCCTTTTCCATTTCCAACATCCATAGAAACAAGACAGTCAAACCAAAAGAAACTGATTTCACAGTTATTGTTTTTTTTTTTCAGATTTGATTTAGCTTGTGGTTTTCGTACCTATAATTTCAAGAACTACAAGATTTAAAAATTGCAGGCACACACAAGAAATGTAACACTGAACATCAGTAAATGACAGTGTTGTGTTCATACATTTTTACCATATCACTGGGTACCTGTACGTTGCAGAATTTATAATATAGTAATAAGTCAATCATAGCTCTTGGACATAGAAATAAAAATACCAACCAGAGGAAAATTTTGGATACTTTCAATAAAAATTAATATAATGAGAAAATCTAATGTCTTATGTCACTGATGATTATTAGGCTAAATAGCCATATTAAATGGTTTTTGAAAGTGAATTTACTAAATTTAAAAACTTGGGGATGGGTGAAAAAAGTGAAAGGAATTAAAAAGTACAAATTGTCACTTATAAAATCATTCACAGGATATAAAGAACAGCATTGGAAATACAGTAAATAAAATTGCAATAACAATTGTGTCTGGTGTCTTAAGGGTACTAGTCTTAGGGTGATCATTTCGTAAGTCATACAAATGTCTAATTACTATGTTGTATTCCTGAAAGAAATACAATATTATATGTCAACTTTAATTGGAAGATAAATTAATTTTAAAAGTAATTAAGAAAAACACATTTGATTCTTTTGTTTATACCACTCTGAGCACACCTGATCTCATCTGAATCTTTTAATATATAATAAAATTCTGTCATTTTATTTAAATAGCTAAATAGTTTATACCACCCTGAGCTCACCTGATCTCATCTGAATCTTTTAGTATGTAATAAAATTCTGTCATTTTATTTAAATAGCTAAAATAAAGAATGAGAGGACCTATCAAATATCTTGAAGCTGTTACACATAGTTACTTCCCTTCTTCCTATCATCTTTCTTTAATAGCCTTGCTCCTAAGATCTGAAATTCAGATCATGGAACAATAAGGAAATTCAGTATGGAAACCAGAGGACTTACAGAAACCCCGAGGTAATATTGAGAAGTGAATCACTGCACATTGATTTCAATCTGAACAGCATATGTCTGTATGCAGGGTATTTATATAAGCCTTAGCTTAAGAGGCAAAGAAATTGGAATTATGTGGTCTGGACCTCCAGAAGAGAGACCACATAAGCCTGTTCAAAATCTTCAGGTCTGATTCGAATGTGAAGTGTCTAATGGAAAGAAAAACAAAACAAAACAAAAATGGCCATTATGTATGAAAGTAGGACTGGAAATTAATATTTATAACTATGAGAACTATTTGTTTTGATATTTTAGCATTTAAATTTTATATCGATAAATAAACTACAAACATTTCTTTAAAGACTGTGCTTTTTTTTATTAACTTCAATACCAATCAGGGAAAATAAAATGCCTGTGAGTCTGAAATGAAAGTAGATTTGGTTTTTGCTGATCACTGCTGGCAGCAAGCAGCTGGCTGGATGTCTCAAATCTCACTTTCAAAAAGCCTATTTTCTATTGGTGATGATAAATTTGCCCCTTGCTTATACTTATCAGTGGGTGTTCAGTTGTTACAGCAGATTGGAAGTGATTCAGTTCATTTCTTGGGTATTTTCAAAAGCAGGGAAGGATTTCACACTCTGTAGAGTGCTGCTTCACCGAAAGTAAAGAATATTGCAGCTCATGGGAGTGATAATTAAAGCCAATAATAACCTAGAAGTCTCCCTGGCTCTGCAATGTTGGAGTAATACTTTTCCATTGTGTACCTGTCTGGTTGGGGATGTCCTAGCTGGCTCCTGAATGAGGCAGAAACTGTAATTCGCAGGGGAAATGCTGAAATCATTCCTAAGCTTTCATGTGGAGAGTTAATATATGCAAATGAATATTGCAACAATGAAGGTAGTGTATGAAGGTAATATATTATGCAGAAAAAATAATGAAAGGTTATTTCAAGGTATCATGCACCATTTTGTGTACAAGTGAGAGAAAGGAAAAATATTTTTAGTCAGCAGGCAAAATAGGATAAACTTACAAGGGAAAATGTCTAGTATATTCCAAATATTGTGGAAATAATGTAATATAACCCATGCCAAATAGATAGTCTCTGACTAATGGGTATTTACTCTTTATTTCCCTTATAACTTGATGCAAGTGCCAGGCTTTTTGTGTTATGAAACAAACCAGATGAGGTATTTCAAACACAATTCAGAGGAAAGAATAGCATTTATTGTCCAAAGAGTAAATGGTTAGAGAAGTCACTGTGATGGTTGGAATGCTTCAATTACAGAAATAAGAGAATCAAGATTTATTCAGATATTAACTCTGTCTAGGCAACTGATATATTTTTGACCATCACATGCTCAGTCTCAGATTTCACACTTTATAAAGAAGTCATCAGAAATGTTTCCAGAAGAAAGTAGCTTAGTTGACAGTGTGCTATGTCTGAAATTACAGTGTTCAGGAGGTGAAGTAGGAGATGGTTGAGTAAACTTATAACACTTTTAGCAAGTTGGATTGTAAATTATCATGAAAATTTCTTTGTCTGAAAATGCAGGTTTTAGGAGAAACATTCATTGGGATTGGTCTAACACCTACATAAATCCTATTGTTAAAAACAAAAACAGCCACTTATCCACATACTGCCTAAATAGTAGTTTCTGAATGGGTATGAGTATGATGGGGTTCAAATCCAGTATCCACCACAAATGTTTGTTCAAGCTTGAGAAAGTTACTTCTTAGCCTCAATTTCTGCCATTATAAATGGACATAATAATAATTATCATAATCTCCAAATCATAGGATAGTTATAACCATTATATTAGTTAGAGCAAGAATTTAAAATGTTAAGTGTTATACCAAATGTTACCTTTATAATAATTATTTAAATTGAGTGAGAACCCATCTTAAGTAACCATGCCAATGCGTTGCTCATATAGTTATGATTCAACATTTTTTCATTTATGTATAAAGTTACAAAGGATTTTGTATATTGGTTATGTGCCAATTCCCACATGATCCTACTGAGATACTAAGATAAGTAAAAATGCAGTTCTATCCTTTATTATTTAGCTTCAGCCTAGTTTGTCTTAATGAAGAGAGGCAATTTAAAGAAATTTAAAGAGAGAAGTTTACTTCTCTTGTGTAACAAGTCTGTTAGCAGACAGATCTGTTCTGATAGTTATTCATAAACCAGGTTCCATCTCTTTTTCACCGCCCCAACTGCATTGTCGCAGTTAGGCAGCCACCACATCTGGGTTGTAGCTCCTGGGAAGTAAAAAGAGAGCACGGAAGAGGCATACCCACTCTCTCAAGGAACCTGAATGAAGCACATAATTTATATCTGCTTACCTTCCATCTGTGAAAATCTAACATGACAAGTCTAATTGCAAAAGAGACTGGAAATGTAGTATAAACAGGTAGCCAAGTCTCTGAGTATTGCCAAAGAAGATGGGGAAAAAGGATTTCATTTGACTACTAGCTTTCTTGAACAAATGGCCTCCTGAAACTCACTGTCTCCTGGAGGAGAATGTTAATTACAATGCAGTATAAAACTGCTAATACAGTTAAACTGTGTGCATATAGTTCATTTAAGCAAGTCAGAAAAAGCCTCAATCATGTAAGCATCTTGTCAAATTTCAGTTTCTTGAAATTTGGTTTTTGGTCCAATGGTAGCCTCTGACAAAGTCTTCACATTTCTGCAGGGAAGTGAGGAAAATAAAGGTGTTGTAATAAGCTCTCACAAATCCAAATTATTTGTATTAAAAATCTGTTTTTTTTAAATTTTGAATGTATACTCCTCTTACATTTTGCTGTTAAGATTTCCTTTTATGAAGTGATGCTGTCAGAAGACAAGTGGTTTTCAATGTCTTTAACTTTGACCCTCTCCTTTCCACTACCGCACTCCCTCACCAAAGTGCAGTTGTATGTGGAGCTTCAAACTGTGGGCAGGGCAATGTACCAATCCGTGAATATGTGAGACCCACTTGTATTTTCTGCATCATTTCATAAAATATTGTGTTTCTGAGTGATTAGAAGGAAAGTTTAGGAGGAAATGCAAGATATATTGACTCAGTATTAGTGAAATACAATTTTTATAAATGCATAATATTATCACTCTCATAGAAACATATAAAATAGACACTTGCAAAAATTTCATTTACTTCCTTGATTAGTGAGGAAACCAATACGATGTTAAAGCTGCCTTATAGGAGAATCCAAAGAACACACATATTTGGGCCATTCCAAAGCTGGAATAATTTACAGAACTGTCAGTATCTACAAGACAATCATCAATTGCACCCCCACAAGAGAAAATACAATTTATTTACATTTCTATAGATTAAATTAATTTGCATTGTTCATTACAATCATATTTCTGTAATTTGCAGAACTGCAAGCAGTTTGAAAAGACAATGAAAAGTAGAGATAACGCAGACAAGCACTCTGGACAAGACACCCAGTGATGGTTCTTGTCCATTTCCAAGTCATTTACAATTTTCTCCTGGCAACATTAAAAGTTTTTAATATTTTTTTGAGCATTTTGGCATATCTTCCCTATGTTTGTCCTAGTTAAAACTGAATGACGTCAATTTATTGTGAAAACACTTGACTCCCTATTTTAGGAGTAAATAACCACATATTGTTTATTACAGTGTTTACGATATTGTTGATTCCCATAAATTACTATTATTAGTAGTTGGAAATATAACATTTTTTACTATAATAACACTAAGCAGTATGATTCAGTAACTAATTGAAACAATGCTTATTTTTAAAAATGAGATCCATAAACACAATAAAGAATCTGAATGGAAGGGTAATCTGCTTAAAAAAATATTTATTACTTGGGCTTAAGTATCCTGCCCGGGTTTTGCCTCTCAGCAAGTGTGTAAGTCTGTGTTCTCAAGGATAGTATTTCCAAAAGCTCATCCAATGTCACTAATTATTTGCCTATTCCAAAACAACAAAGCATTCATTAATTCTAACAACAAAAGAAAAAGAAATGAGTGTGTGTTCTATGAATGTGGAAATGGTGTGGTAAATTGGATGTTGAGAGGCAAATTTACAGAGGGTTTACTTGGAACACATGGAGAACACTAAGCATTTGTTAAATTAAATTAGACCGGCAATAAAAGCTGTGGAAAGTGATATGAAAAAATCTTTGAATCACCTAAGTTTGTTTTCTTATGCTAGTGGTTTTCAAACTTTTTAATTTCACATCTCTTATCTCTTAAAAATCATTGAGAACACTGGATAATTTTTTTTTAAAAATTGAGTTATATTTGTAGAAATTTGTTATAGTAGTTATAAAATGGGGAAACATTTAAACTCTTTATGCATTGATTCATTTTAAAATTAGAAAAATAAACCCATTACATGTTAGCTGAAGTAACATTTTTATGAGAAACAACTTTTTAAAGACAAAATTTATTAATGAGTGACATTTTTGTCACATTAATAGGAAAAACATTTTTGTAAATATTTTCTTAGTGTCTCTCTCAATAAAAGGCAGTTGAATTCTTGTATCTGCTCCTGTATCGCTGTTTGTGTGGAATATATAAAAAAATCACACCACACATGGTTAGGCCATTAGAAAAGAGTGGAATCCTAAAAATGTCTTTGGACTCACCTCACTGGGGCCTTTGTCTTTCATTTTTAGAATCTCTGCCCCAGTCCATTTACGCATACCCTCTTCCAGATGACACTAGCTTCTGTCTTTACTCTCATATAAAGATCTTCCTTCTTATTTTATTGAAAAAACATATAATTTCTACTTACTTGCATTTCTGTTCATACACTTTTTCCTTCATTTTTCCTTCAGATGAAGTAGTCGAGCTCCTTGATAATGACTGTCTGCTTGTCTCCTTCCTAATTCTCATATCCACTGACCACTCAAAGGCATTACTTTAGCAATTCTCTTCATACCCACCATCGTCAATTATATCCTCTAATACATAACTCCCATCAGCATACATTCTTAGTGTTAATTTTCTGATATGTAAAATAAATTTATATTGAGTCTACTTTCCTGTTCACTTACTGCTCTATTTCTCTATTAGGGGAAAATCCAAGGTATAATGTGATTGTATTCACTATCTCCAATTTCTCCAATTTCATGAAATTGCTTCAATAAATCATTTTCTCCTATTTCTGCACAAGACTGCCCTGTTGTGGTCAATAGTGACCTCAAATTTGCTAAATTTAATGTTCATTCTCTATACTTATCTTACTTGACTTAGAAACAGCATTTGATGATTGGCCACTTTCAACTCCTTCAATCATTTTCTTCATTTGGCTTTTAGTACTTTCTCTAGTTTTTTTCCTTTTTCACTTGCCTCTTCTCCCAATCGCTTTGTTGACTTTCCCTATCAATTCTACTTATTGTATATTTAGTGTCTCAAAACTCAGTCATCACATTTCTTCTGTTCTATGTTTATATCCATGACCCTAAAGATATTAAAGTTTATCTCTTATGGATTGAGTCAAACATACAAATGATAATCTACTTGAAAACCTACTCATTATAGAAATTTACATATCATCATAACTGGTGTGGCTCAGTGGGTTGGGTATTGTTCCACAAACTTAAAGGTTGCCTGTTTGATTCCCGTTGGGGCATATGCCTGGGTTGTGAGCCAGGTCATCGGTTGGGGGTGTGCCAAAGACAACTGATCAATGTTTCTCTTATACATTCGTGTTTCTCTCCCTCTCTTTCTCTCCTTCCTCTTCTCTCTAAAAAATAAATAAAATCTTTTAAAATACTACATATCAAAAATATTTTAACGGCATTCTCCTCTAATCTATTCTTTCTAATTTAGCCCATTTTTTGCCAAAAAATTATTATTTATTTGATAAATATTACTCCATCTTCCATTTATTCAGGCAAAAAATTTAGTTTTATTTTTGGTTTTCCTCTTTTATCGTACCCTACATCCAATCTCTCAGCTAACTTCCATCTCTCTCCCTTTTCAGAGTAACTATTTTGGTCTAAAGCACCATTATGTATCCTTAATAATCCATTGGGATTATATTTTAGCCTTCTAACCAATTTTTTTACCTTCTGTACTTGTTCTACACTCTAGTCTCAGATCAGTAGATATAAAGCTAAGATCATGTTTCTTCTCACTGCAGAATCCTTTAATTTTTTTGGATCCTATAAAGATTAAGAGCTAAGGACCCACTGAAACCCATAAAGTCCTACAAGTCTTACTTTAAAAAAAATTTTCTAGCATCATTTCACATCACTATCACCTTTCCTTCCTTTGCTCCAGCTACACTGTCTCTTTGCTGTTCTGAAGCATATCAAACATGTTTCCAACTACCTGATCTGTCCTATTATCAGCTCTGCACATGTATTACCTTGTCCCTTTCAAGTCTTTGATCAAAGGTTATTTTCTTCCTGGAATCTTATTCTTTCCACAGTTATCTCTCTTCACTGTGTTTATCCTTATTGTTTATTATCAAATTATCATTTGTTATTATTGTTTATCATTCCCATTATTTATTACCAAATATCAGTTTATATGTTTTTTTCCATTGCTTTTAGTAAGTAAATATTTATGAGAAAAATTGGTCACTCAACATTTCTGCTCCCTTCTCAGTAAGACAGAGGTATATTTATATAAACTCATTCACTTATGAGAGAGAAACTCACTGGGAATCAGTCACAATCATGGCCAAAACTTAATAAAGTTATTATTTCTGTGCAATTCTAACATAATTATATTCTAAACTATGCAGGAGCTCAGAAAATAGCCTTTCTAAAAATATTGCTCAGAGAATTTTAATTTAGTCACAAAAGAGTAAAAAATAATAATATAACTAAGAGAAACTCTTACTGTAGATAGATTGGGGTATGTCAATAAAATATACATATTTTAAATCAGTTAGTAATAATTGATGTAACTGATAGTAATAAAATTAAAGAAAAATAAGAAAAGCAATTCAGAATTATAACCAAAGTAAACTACTGTGAGTATGATAATCTTAGTCTATTTTTTCCTTTTGAAAGTAAACAAATATTAATTGTCACAGGCTTGATTCCCAGTCAGGGTACATGCCTGGGTTGCAGGCCATAACCCCCAGCAACTGCACATTGATGTCTCTCTCTCTCTATCTCCCTCCCTTCCCTCTCTAAAAATAAATAAATAAAATCTTAAAATAAATAAGTAAATAAATAAAGATATTGTTATTAAAAAAGAAAGTAAACAAATTTTAGAAAAAAGGGAAAAATTGTTAGGAATATACATCAGGAAGAGTAAAATAATAAATGGTAATGGAAAAAACACAATAAAAATGCTTGTAGCCAAAAGAAAATATATTTTGCTATACAATAAAAAATTCAAGGAAACATAAATTAATTAAGAAATTTTTAGCAAATATCCCTTAATCTCTGACAAATCAGGTAATTAAATAGAGAATAACACACAGATAATATAAAAATAAAGTTAATTAATAGATATATAATTAAACTACTCTACTTTAAATAAAATAAATGTATTTTATTTTCAAGATATGCTGAACATTTTAAACATAATATGTATATGATACAAGTATGTTCTAGGCCCTGATCAACTTTATCTGTGTTATCCACATTATGTTATATAGAGAAAGAAGATTACAAAAGTTTAATATTTAAAACTTGCTCTCAGCATATTCATCAAAAATTTGTTAAAGGACAAAATAATTATGTAATGATAGATCACCTGTGAATTGACAAATGAACTCATAAGAAAAAATGATGATCCAAGCATTAAACTGAAGAAGTATATAATACATGCAACTGCTACAAATACATAATAAAAATACAAATATTAACCACAAACAGACAACAAATAGAACAAAATACAAGCAAAATAGACTATTTTTTTAAGATTTTATTTTATTTTTTTTAGAGAGGGAAGGGAGGGAGAAAGAGAGAGAGAGGGAGGGAGGGAGAGAAACATCAATGTGCAGTTGCTGGGGGCCGTGGCCTGCAACCCAGGCATGTGCCCTGACTGGGTATTTTCTTAAAATATACTTTATTATTTTTTTTAATGAGAGAATAGATAGGAGGGAAAGAGAGGGAGAGAAACATTGATCAACTGCCTTTCATATGTGCACTGACCCAGAACTGAACCCACAACCCAGGCATGTGCCATAACAGGAATCAAAACAGAGAACTTTTGCTTTGCAGGATGACTCCCAACACACTGAGCCACACTGGTCAGGGCTTAAAATATGCTTTATAAAACAAGAACCAGAAATAAAGTAAATTTTTGAACAAATTTTGACTATATTTAGATAATTATTTTAAAATGTGTGCATTTATAATGTAGTTGAGTTGATTTTGTAAAACAGAAATAACTAAAGTTGCCTCTATATTCAACTACAGGGACTAATAATCTTGGAGAAAATTACCTTTCCAGAAGATAGTGGGTCTAGAGAACACTTTATGTGAATTTATTTTTACCCTTTCAAACATGATTATTATGTTGTAGTGTCTTTCAGAGAATGAAAAAAATATGAAAAGACATACGGAGACTTCTCTATCTAGTTATACTAATCTTTATACAAAGTTTGAAAAAACAACCAAAAAAATCAGTGACTAATGTCACTTATTATTGTAAATGTGGACATTATAAATAAACTACCAGCAAACTGAAGTCAGCATTACATTTAATTTATTTTGTATGTAACTCTACCTTTTAAAAAATTTCTGAGTTCTGCCTGTCCTATATTACTGACCATTACTTCTGTTAACAGCACTCTGCTTTGCTTCATAAAAATCTTTCTTGTCATGTGAAATTTTTTTAAGCTGTCGATCAGCACTCCCTACTCTTGTCACAAGAGTGAGAAAATGAAGAATTCTAGCCTATTAGACTACTTTATCCTTCCTGGCTCACATTTCCAGCACGTGCCAATAAATTTTCTCCTTTCATTGTGGACTCTTACAATTCAGTCTTAATAACAGAGACAAATAGTTTGTATAACAAATAGTCTCTGATATTATTATATAGTCTCAGTTACAACAGAGATCATATAAATATATATACATATATATGCATACATATCTATAAGCCAACATAATCAAATAACATTTATCCTAGAAATTTAATGTTTTAAATTAGAAATTAATTATCATAAGGCAAATAAGAAATATCACCTCAAGAACCTGAACATCATTTAATAATCTTTAATAATATTAACAAATATGGAAATGTAAAAATGCAGGAGCATTTCCTTAAAACTGTATAAAATATGGATTTTAAATAAAAAACCAACATGAAACTTGATGATGCACATAAAGGTATACTCATCAATAGCAGAAGGAAAGCAAAGATGTCTCTAAGAGTTATTATTACTTTGTATGATTCTAGAATTGTGGCCAATGCATGAATAAGTGAAACAGATATAAGAGAAAAGTAACTGTTAAAACTGAAAATATAAAATTATAATTTTCAAATACAGTTATATGTCCAGAAGCTCTAGAGAACCAATTAGAAATATTAGGTTTAATAAGAACATTTATTAAAGTTAGATATATGATAGATATACTTGTAATGACATCTCTAATCTTCTTAATTGGAAATAAATGCCCATGGGAGGTGGTAGTGGCAGTGTGTGTGAATAAGCCTTTGCTTTAATATCCAAATAATAGAATGTGAAAAACCATCTTCTGCATTAAAGGGAGTCCACTCCTCCACCCAGTATCCCTGAGAATCACCAAGCGTGGTCGTCTTTACATATCTCACAGAAGTATCCTGAAGAGTATCTGCCCAAGAACTTTAGCTTTTCCATAAATAGTTCTCCAAGTTGCTGCAGCTCTTTCCTGCTCTATTATCCTTCAAACTATTCTCTTATTTCCTCAAATTAAAGCTAATACAAGGCTACACTGGTTTAACAAATTTTAATAATTGCTTGAGGACAACGTAAAGGAATTAAAATCCATGAAATCTGAAAGGCAGATAATCAGGTCGGATTTCACCTTTGGTTCACTGGCTAGAATCCTCCCCAAGAGCTCCATTTCGACTTGGATTTAGCCTGAACTGTGGTATCTTTAAAAAACCTCTCTCTCTAGAGCGCCATATTCTATGAACTTCCAGTAGGATGTCTCCTACCCCAGGTCTGCCCAATAAAAAGAATGAAGGACCCTGGCAGGTGTGGCTCAGTGGCAGCCTGAGAACCAAAGGGTCATAGGTTCGATTCCCAGTCTAGGGCACATGCCTGGGTTGTGGACCAAGTTTCCAGTAGGAGGCATGCGACAGGCAACCACACATTGATGTTTCTCTTCTTCTTTCTCTCCTCCTTGTCCTTTCTTTAAAAAATAAATAAATAAAAATCTTTAAAAAAAGAATGAAGGAAAAGAAAAGAAATATACATATAGTTAATAATCTTACTAGAGATGCCCTTGTGTTCTGATGAAAACTATTTTGCTATTAAACCAAATGTAATAGCTCAATGGGAAGCATCAGTCTTTGGATATCATCCCATATTCAAACTCCGCATAACTAAAAAGCTTGCTAGTATGGGCACTCTTAAGAAGGGAGAATATGCCTCAGAAACAAGGTTATCGTCTATCTTTAAAGCTTTTAAAGCCAAGGGGGAAGAAAGTACTGGCGATGTGAAAATAGCATTTTGCCTTGACTACTAATTATGTAAATATTCAGACCTGTTGGGCCTAATCTCAGAATAGTACCATTCCTGGTAAAGTAAAATAAAAATGCAAAATCAAATAAAATAAGTGATATGTATTTCAGCAATAACCAGGAATGTATAATGTATATTTTTTAAATAGCCGAATTACAGCATCTGCCCTCAAATAAACTGCCACCAAATAGCCATAAAAGGAAATGGGTGGGAACATGTGAATAAAATCTAAACGTTACTGCAAACAAAAAAAGAACTTGAATAATTTAAAATATGATTCACATCTTCTATAATTTCTTGCCAAATTTAAGATAATTTCAAAAAAATCTCACTTATATTGACATGGGAAGAAATATATATATTTAGCTAAAAGAATAAAACTCTAAAATCATTTATCTTGTAAAAGTCTATGTGATTTCAAATCCCAGGGTGTTAAAGAGTAATGTGGAAGACTAGTCTTATGAGATATGAACACACTTTAACACTAAAATAATTAAACTAGTCCTGCTATTGGGTTAAGAATGAGTAGCAATTGGCAAGACCACAGTTGAATGGAAACAGTTTTTGTCGAAGATGTATATTTTTCCATAAATAATTTTGAAACTAATGTTTAAGTATATTTTTATTATTTAGTTAACTTTATTAAGTTGGCAATGGTTAATGAGATTAGATTGGTTTCAAGTGCCCATTTCTATGATACACCGTCTGTATATTGCATTGTGTGTCCACCACCTGAAGTCAAATTTTCCCTCACTGTATATTTGACCCTCTTTATCCTTTACTACATCCACCCTCCTTCCCTCCAGTAATTGCCATGCTGTTTGTTATCTGTGTCTATGAGATTTTGTTTGTCTTATTTGTTTATTTGTTGCTTTCAGTTTTATAACCTACATGTGAGTGACACCATAAGGTTCGTAACTTTTTCTGTCTGATTATTTCACTTAGCATGATGTTCTCAAGATGCCACTGGTGGGAATGTGACCTGGTACAGCCACTATGGAAAACAGTATGTAAACTCCTCGAAAAATTAAGAATAGAGTTACCATGTGACCAGCAAACCCTCTTCTCATTATCCACTCACAAACTTGAAAACATTTATCCACAAAGATATAAGTATTTTTTAGAAAGTAACTTGTTTTCATGTCACAGCATGCAACAGAATGAATGCCAGGTAAACTGCTGATTGTAAAATAAAACACAACAGGGTATTTTTTGTTTGTTTTTTTATCCTCACCCAAGGACATCTTTTCACTGCTTTCAGAGGGAAAGGGAAGGGTGGAGGGGGTTGGAGAAGGGGGAGAGAGAGACACACACACACACACACATCAGTGAGAGAGAGAGACATTGACTGGTTGCTTACTCATATGTGTCCCAACTGGGAAAGAAACCTGCAGCATAGATATGTGTATTGATCAGGAATCAAACCCATGATCCTTTGTTTATAGGACAACTTTCCAACCAACTGAGCCACACTGGCCAAGGCAAAACAGGGTTGTTGTTTTTTCTTTAATCAAATTACTAGGGAGGATTTGTTTTATCTTTAGAGAAGGGAGAAGACAGGTTTGACTATCTAAACATTTCTGCAAAATTAAAATAAAACCATATGAAGAATCAAGAATAACATATACAAATATATAAAAAAATAAACAGAGTGGAAAAATCTAAATAACAAATTAGGGAAATATTTATAATACATATAATAAAGGAGTTATATTATTAAAATATAAAGAAGTCAAAATTACATTTTTTAAAAATTAAAACTCCAATAGAAATCATGGACAATAAGCAGGCAGAGAAAAATTACATACACATAAGCAAGAAGTAAAAATGACTGGCATTTTTTGAAAAAAAATCAAACTCACTTAAAATCAAACATTTAAATATATAAGAAGAAATATATTTAAATTATCAATATTTGTAAGAATTTATGTATTTTTAAAGTAGCTAGGTTCTGGAAAGTATAACTGGTATTTTCTTACAAAGCTGATGAGAATGTGAATGAGCAAGACTTTCTTTAAAACAACCTGGTAATATCTCAGGAGCCTTAGGCATGTTTATATTCTTTTACTCAGAAGTTCTAGTTCAGCCCTGGCTGGTGTGGCTCAGTGGATTGAGTGCTGGCCTGCAAACCCGGGGGGCTGCTGGTTTCATTTCCAGTCAGGGCACATGTCCTGGTTGCAGGCAGGGTACCCAGCATGGGAGGTGCGAGAGGGAACCATGCATTGATGTTTCTCTCCTTCTCTTCTGGAAAAAAAATGTTCTCGCTCAAGATTTTTATAAAATTACTGGAAACTATTTAAAAAAATAATCATACATGTGGGGAAAAATGTACATATAACTACCAAAAGTATTTCTGTGTTTATAATAGCAAAGAGTTAAATATAAAATAATGGTATAGAAATAGTTAAATCATTAAAAATATTAAAATCATCTTATTATGAACTTATAAGCATTATTAAAATGATGTCCTAAAATTCTTATGATATAATACTGAATTAAAACAAAATTTAAATTAATTACAAAATTACAGATTTTTTATTTCAATTATATAAAAAAGTACATTTAAAATGAACTGCAATTAATATACCTCAGTTAACAGTAGATGCCCTTCTTTCATCAGTCTTTTCTCCTTCCCCCTCCTTCCTTATTTACCAAGACTTCTTTCTACAGTTAGCAAGAATTTATTTTGTAATAAGAAAGTGTAAAACAAAACCAAAGTAGCTGCACAGAGCAAGAGCTTTAGGGAATTTACAAGATACATCCAACTGTTAGGTTAGTGTCAAAGTTGTTAATTATTCTTTCCGAGGCAACTTTTTTGTTATCCCATTTAGCTTTTGTGCCATATCCGTGTTTTGGTCCACTCTTACTGCACTGGTTGTGCCACCTCAGCCTTCTGTGTGTACTGTTCGTCTGCCTTTCATCTCCTCAACCTCTAAACTTTGCTGTGAATCAATGCTGACTCATAGGAACTCCTCTCTACTCTGACCATACTCATTGCAGGGAGATCCTAAACCAGTTTCATGACTTTCAAAACTCTCTCTATATTGAATATATGTATAGCCTGGATCTCTCCTCTGAAAATCAGTTAAATATACCTACCTCTGTATTTAGCATTGCCCTTTGGATTTATAATAAGCATCTCAAACTTAATATATCCAACAGCAAAACCCTACCGCCTTCCCCAAACTATAAATGCCAATCTATCCTTCCAGCAGTTCTGGACAAAAAAGTGTGGAGTTATTTTTGACTCCACTGCATAGTTCACGACTACCATTCAACCCATTATCAAATCTTGTTGCTTCTAACTTAAAAATACACCCACTTGTCAACCATTTGTCAGCCATTTGTCAACACATCAACTACTACTTTATCACAGATCTAAGCTGCAATTAGCTGTTGTTTGCATCATTGTGATAACCACAGAATGGTATTCCTTCTTCAGTCTTATCACACAGAACACAGATGATTGGCTATATAAAATTTATATATCTCTCTGATCAAACAATTAAGTGACTTCCTACGCCGCATTCTCATGTCTCTTATGTCATCTCCTACCACTTTCCTTCTTATGCCAGCCTTCTTTTTCATATCTTATGAGACTGAATTTGCTCTTCTTGGAACCTCCTTCCCTTACATACCTGAGGCTGTTTCTAGCCCCTCCCAGATCAGTACTACTTCATATTTCCTTATATTTCCTATATCCTACTTTTTGTCATTTCTTTATCCATTTCTCACAATTTATATATATCTGGTTGGTTTGTTTGCTGATTTATTGTTTGTCTCTTTCTTTTGGAATTTAAGCTCCAAGAGGGATGAAATATTTAAGCTTAGTACAGTGTCTGACTCATATTTCATGCTCAAAAATTACTTGTTGTATAAATGAAGAAATATATCTCATATGTCACATTAGTCTACAATACAAGCCAAAAACATTAGTGTAAAAATTCCATAAGAATAAATCAAGTTTAAAAAATTATTTATATCAACCTTGGTTAATGAATAAAATGTTAATAAATTATGTCATAAATACATAAAGGCATTGAAAAATTCACACCTGAGTGTTGACATTTCATGAGTTCCTCCAGTCTGTACAATATCCACTCTTCCAGATTCTCATAAATGTACCAGTGGCCATTATATTTCTTATCAACTTATAATCAAGATACCAAGTGTCATGAATATAATGATTATTTCCTGTTTATTAAAAAATATCTCTCCTCTAAAAGTATAAATTTAGTGTCAACATCAAAACTCCATCAAAATGTAATATAACTCTTCCATTAAAAAATCTATTATACTTTAATATTTAAAATTTTTATTATTAAATTTGCTTCCCAGCTGTTGCTCCATATTCCATATTTATTTATTGATTTATTTCATATTTTAAATTGTGTTACAAAAGGCATCTTTACTCTTAATAAATTGCTGAAAATCAAATTATTTTAGACCAAATGTTCTCTTTTAATTTTTTTTAAGCTATCAATTTGAGAGAAAGAGAACGATCAATTTTTGTTGTTCCACATATTTGTACATTTGCTTGTTGTCTTTTATATGTAACTTGACTGGAAATTGAACCCACAACCTAGGCATATCGGGATGATGCTATACCCAACTGATATATACTCAGCCCAGGCCAGACCTAATGCTCTCTTAGATCAACAGTTTACAAAGGCAAAATCCAAACATTAGAAACAAAGTTACACAGTGACAAATAATTAACACATTGTGTTGTAGTGAGTCAATATTTGTGAATGTATGTCATAGAAGAAAGAGATCTTGATTTGCTGTCTTTTGATTTTACTGTGTTGTATTTCTGAAAATCAGTTGTGACTTTCGTTTGATCCTTATCCTCATGGGAATTCTACCAAAATGTTTTTTGAGGTGTATCTGAGGGAATGTAGGAGGATCTTTGCATTTACTTTATTAATCCCCTAGATATTTAACATATTTATCTTTAATCTCTTAGGACTTGTGCTATTCACCTAGCCTGTTAAAGCTGCAAAATTATTGTTAGCTTCTTTGAAATGGATATGTTTAGGTTACCTGAGATAAAAAGAGATCAATGTAGATACATTGGATTACAAAGAATATTAGCAAAATATATTGCAGGACTCAATGAAAAACAACATTCATTATCAGTCAGGATCTAAGAGCAAATCTCATGTTCAGACAACAGCTCTGGTAATCCAGCAGCATTTCTGGCAGTTGGCTGGGAAGGATGGAAATTCAACAACTGTTACTGAGACAGGAAAGCATTCTAAGTGTTAGGGAGTATTAAAATGTTATGCTGAGTTCAGATCCCAAAGGGCTTTGTATCATTAAGTTATTTTGCATAACTAATTTGGATGCAATTACCCCAAAACTCAGGGGTTTAAACAACATCTTTATTATTATATATAAGTTATTATCTTATGATCTGGGCTAGAATTCCCTGGTCTCAGTTGGACTCACTGATGCATCAGTGATTAATATTATGGTTGGGGCTGACTGGTTTAGGATGGCCACACTCACGTTTAGTGCTAGGTCAGCTGTTGACTGGGGCAATGGATATGACTGGGCCAGATGGGTCAGCACCTAGTAGGCTTATTCATATGATGGTATTAGGATATAGAGAAAACAGAAAAACACAACATCTCCTGAAGCCTGGATTTGGAATTGGCAAATTGTTGATTTCAGAACACTCTATTTGACAAAGCAAGTGTAAAGATGAAGACGCATTCACATCTTGATGATAGGAGATCCAAAATCACATAGAAAATGTGTAGAGGCCAAGAGGGTAAAGACTGAAACTACTAAATTACCAATGTATTGTAGACAATAAATAGCAAATTAAGTTTTGTGGTATAAATGGGTAATGGTAATTTATTCCATTTTTCCATATGCAGATGAGGCAAAATCAGAATTCACATTTTGAAAGTAACATGGGAGCAATAAAAATTTGATTGGAAGTGGGAATAAACTAAAGGCAGAATAAACAGTAGTCATATTATTCAAACATACATTAGCATGGTAATGAAAATGAGTTCAGTTTGTATTTAAAAGGAATAGGAAAGCTGAGATGCAAAAGGTATAATTGGCGAAAGCATGGGACTTCGAAATACTAAGAGAATAAAACCACTTCTAAGCTCTTGCACCTTGGGATTTCTTAGGCTTTTTAAACATGAAAGTCAAAAAGAAAATTAGTTTTGAACAAAATATAATAGGACTGGATTTAATCATGTTGCATTTGATTTGTTTTCTTTTGGTATGGGGGAAAATAGAATTCCTGCTGGAAATCACCATAATCAGTTAGTAACATAACACTAGAATCCCCTTACAAGGAGCATAGCCCTCCCATGAACTCCTATTGCATTACTCCTATTCCCTTCCCTTTGGTGTTTTTTCTTGCATGGGGAAATTCATACCTTCCCTTCATGAGCTTTTCAATGAGTATTCTTCAGGCTATGCTCCTGAAGACTTTCAAACTTAGATTATCCTCACAAGAAAAACTATAAATCTGTGAACTCACTGATTGAGAATGAGCCAACGTAGTCTCAAGATCTATAGATATTTTCCTCAACTAGAATTTCTCTATTTCCTTCAATTTATCAATAGCTACTTCTAGAGCCAATTTAACTTATTTTTTAAAACTGTATTCCTTCAGCAGGCATCATATATTTTTAATTATCAATGTCATAGAACTAAGAGGGCAAATTACTCTTTTTCGGATTAGTTCATTTTCTTAATACAATTGATATATTCTTTTTATAAAGAACTATAAATTCAGCCTTTTTAAATTATCTGAACATGTGTGAAAATAATAACTATCATTTATTGTGTGATTTATTTTTCAAGGGTATTATGGGTTGAATTGTGGGTACCTAAAATTCATATCTTGCAGGTGTAACTCATAGTACCTGAGGAAATGACTTTGTTTGGAAATAGGATTGTTGCAGATGTAATTAGTTATGGCATTAGGATGGGCTCTAATCCAACATAACTAGTGTCCTAAAAATATAAAATTTGGATATAGAGACATACACAGAGGACACTAGGTGAGGATGAAGGCAGATAGATATTGGTAACCAAATGAATGCCAAAGATTCCAGCAAAACAGCATAAGGTAGAGGAGAAGAATAAGACATTTCTTACTCATCACCCTTGGAAGGGGCTGCCTTAAGACTACAACATAGAAACCCTGCCTAGTTTCAGCCTGCTGACTTGCAAAATTCATTTCAGATGTAATATCAAATCTTACTCCCATCTTTAGCCTGCAGACTTGCCCTACAGATTTTGTATGAGCCAGTCCCTACAACTGCATTAGAGAATTTCATAAAATAAGTATCTCTTTTCTATTTATAGATAGATAAATAAATGTTAGGTAGATATAGACATAAATATATGGATAATTATATCTATGTTTATATCTACATATTGAGAAATTCTGTTGATTTTATTTCTCTGGAGAACCCAGAGTGATACAAAGGAATTATACAATAGCCTAATGAGGTAGTTAAAGTCTCTTATTTTATATCCAGCACTGATATTCAGTAAGCTTAGTAACTTGGCCAAGGTCACAGAGCTTGAAATGACAAAAAAAAAAATCCCAACTCTGATCTCTCACTCCGTAGCTCATTATTGTAGGCACTGTGATGTTCAATAATATCCTAATTCAGATTGTTAAAAAGTCAAAATTCAATTTAATAAATTTGAAGATCTAATAGGCTTTATTCAATGATTCATGAATTGGACAGCATATCATCTAGCAAATGGAAAGGAGTTCCAAGATGTTGTACAAAATAGAAGGCTTAAATGGTAGAAGATGGTGGGAAAAGGGAAGTTTCTCTAACCATGCAGAAACTTCATTTCTTTAATATGACCTTTTTTCTTGTCTTTCCTTTTGATCTATACTGTCCTCATGCAGCACCCTGACTGAATTGCCTTCTTTTCCCTTGCATGTTCACTCTCTTATTTATTAAACCCTCAAGACAATGAGGGCTCTGGTCAGCCTTAAACAATCTCAGGAAGAAAGCTTTGGTTCTATTGACCACAAAGACAGTTTCAGTTAAACTAAATATAACATCCAGGCCTCAGTTGTGTTTCAGCTTCAGACCCAGAAAAGCAGTGAACCAGACAAAGCTATACCATGGCTGACATCAGGACCAGATGAACTAATCATCTAACTCCCACCCTAATGCTAACCAACCAGTAGAGATGTTATTATAGGTAGTTAACTATTATTAATAATAGAAAGAAAGCACAGGGAATTAAACATTGAGTTTAGTAAACTATGAAGCATGAGCCTGTTTTCTTCACCAGGATGTTACAGCTTCACACCCCTCAGGGGGTTACAGCAGTGCTCTTCCAAGGGGAGGAATATTCTTTCCTTGACCCGAGTCCAGGACCAGATTGTTGCAGGGTACAGGGGTACAGGAGTACAGGGTACCAGGTACAGGTGCTGGACCATAGAGGCCTGTTACTCTAACTAGGGGAATGGACTTTACAAAAGTTTATGAAAGCTTGAGAAGTTCATTGGTTATTTTAAAAATGCACCTGGCCCATCCCAAATCAAAACTAATATAATCCCAGAGGAACAAAGAAGCCCTCTCGGTGTCTCTCTCTCTCTCACAGGAACCCATACTTGCCCTATTTGTTTATGCAACCTGTCACCCAGGATCATGCCACCATGTGGGTCTAGCAGCTGCTGGGGCCCATAGCAGGTGGCATAAGCTCCAAAGAACTGAACTATAACGTGAAGCAGAAACTCTGGACATTGGGTTTTGTTTTGGCTTTGCTCAGAATATGGTTGGACTGTTTCCATGGTGGGACAGAGGGAGATGGGAAATTAGAAACCCAGGGGCAGATTTCCACCAAGTAAACAATCTTGTCACAACACAATCTCCCTTGTGTCGGTCCTTGGAATGCTGTGCTCATGATCCCATGGAGGATCCTGATTTCCACCCACAACAGAGAAAGAATGACCTTGGCCAAGACCCTAACTCCCTTAGTCACCGTGATTAATGATTTTTCTCCTATATAACACATTCCCTGGAAACCATCAGGGAGCCAGGTCTCTGAGCATTAGCTCACCTGTGACCCTGGGTGTGGGCCATTTCCTCAAGTAATGAACTCTTACTTTATTTGCTGCAAACTCCTGTTCACGTTTGATTGGGCTCTGATGCACCCAGGCACACAGACCCCTTTAGTCTGATAAAATTTCCAGCAAAGGGTGGAGTATTGCAGGCAGGGTCAACTTTCTGTGGGGTAGTGTTGGGGTCTATCAGGTAGATTACTTCACTATTGCTGACCAAGTAATGTCAGATTGACTGATTAAAGTCACATTTCTGGTACAGGCTGAAATTGCAATTAAGTCTTGGTTTGCTCTTATGGGACCTAGCACAAGTGACTTAATTTGAGGCTTGTTGTTTGTTCTTAACAAAACTGTTTTCCATTTATTTTTATGTGACTTGAGGGAGAATATTTCTCTGTTATTCTTTTAGTATATTGATAGAAACTGAATTGCATTGTTCATAGCACATACTTATAATTTCAGTAATGTGGATGTTGAGAAGATTCAGTGCCTTAAAAGATATTTCAGACATTTTGGTCAAATGTTTAAGATCATTAAAGTTAGTCTGACTGTGAACTCCTACCTGACCCCAAAATATGCAAGAAAATGCTACTATAGAAGGTAGGAATTAGTCACAATTTCACTTTGGACATGTTTAGACTGGCCTCATCAATCTTAAAGTGAATCCTCACAACCATAGTATCTGCTTCCTGTATTCAATTTAGAAATATTTTTTCTGTAATATATCTAAAAATATATACATTAAGCACTTCTTGCCAAGATGGTAAACATAGGTAAACATGGCTTGCCTCCTCACACAACCACATCAAAATTACAACTAAATTATAGAAAAACTATCACTCGGAATTGGCAGAAATCAAGTTGAATGGAAATCTGAAGACTACAGAATTAAAGAAACCACATCCACCCATACTGGTAGGAGGGGCAGATACACATGTTGTGGATAAAAATTAGGAAGCATATCTTGGCAGTGAGGAGTTCCAGACCCACACTAGTGGACTTCCCAAGCCCAGTGTCCAAGTGCCAGTTGGATAAGTCTCCATAACTTCTGGCTACTAAAACTAGCAAGGATTGCATAGGTAGAAGAAATGTCTGGAGTCCCAAGAAGTTCTTCTTAAAGAATCCACACATGAACTTACTCAAATTCACTCCCTCTGAGCTCTAGCACTGGGGTAGCAGCTTGAAAGGCAGCAGCGGCATACAGGGAAAAACTGAAGTGTTTGGCATCAATGAGAGAGCGGGAGGACAGCTTTCTCCCAGACAGAAAGTCAGGCAGAGGCATGAAGCCAGCAAGAGGGTGCCATATCTGAGATTCTATCAACCCAGTTAATACTGTGTGCTCTACCTTGGAGATCCTCTAAGGCTCAGCTCATGGCAATTTATAGCTGTTAACAGTAGCTTTTCCATATGAATGGCTGGTCTTGGCTCAAGCTTTACAACTTCTAAATCCTCTCCAACTAGAAACATCTGGCCTCAGTAAGCCCCCAGCTCCAGTACCTCTTGCTAAGTGGTCCCAGGGAATATGGTAGCAGCTGCCAGCCTAGATTCACAGCTTGGGAAAAGTACAGGTGGGGGCTGATCTTGGCTTGCACTGCCCAGGAAACCCCAGGGCCAGCACACCCATGGACAGTTACAGACCGCATTGGAGCACCACCATTCTGCCATTGCACACCTGATCATCCACAGAGGGCAGAGGTTGGTCAGTAGTCATAGCCAATCCTTCCAACTGAATAGCATGAATAAATCCCTCCCATTGACCTGCCAATAGCAAACAAGGCTCAACTATAAGGGGATGGTGTACTCAGTCCACACATATGGTGCACCTTGATTACCCACTTGGGTAATAGGGGAAGCTATGTCACAGGACCCTGTACAACACCTATTATGTCAGGCCACACTACCAAGACAGGGAGTCATGGCAGCTCTATCTAACACATAAAATCAAACACAGGGAGATTGCCAAAATTAGGAGGCAAAGAAACATGGCCCAAATGAAAGAACAAATCAAAACTCGAGAAAAAAGAGCTAAACAAAATGGAGATCAGCAATCTATTAGATGCAGAGTTGAAAACTGGTTATATGAACTTAGTGAGGACCTCAACAGCATAAAAAAGACCCAGTAAGAAATGAAGAATACACTAATTGAAATAAAGAACAATTTACAGGGAAACAATGGTAGAGTGAATGAATCCAAGAACCAAATCAATGATTTGGAACATAAGGAAGCAAAACAATCAATCAGAACAAGACGAAAAAAGAATCCCCAAAACAGAGAACGGTGTAAGCAGTCTCTGGGACAACTCCAAGCTCCAACATTCACATCATAGGGGTGCTAGAAGGAGAAGAGAAAGAGCAGAAAATTGTAAATCTATTTGAAAAAATAATGAAAGAAAACTTCCCTAATTTTGTGAAGGAAATAGACATGCAAGTTCAGAAAGCACACAGAGTCCCAAACAAGATGGGTACAAAGAGGTACTCCAAGACACATCATAATTAAAATGCCAAAGGTTAAAGATAAAGAGAAAATCTTTAAAAGCAGCAAGAGAAAAGCAGTTAGTTACCTACAGGGGAGTCCCCATAAAACTATCAGCTGATTTCTCAAAAGAAACTTCGCAGGCTAGAAGGGACAGGTAAGAAATATTAAGTCATGAAAAGCAGGAACTGCAGTCAAGATTGTTCTACCCAGCAAAGCTATCATTTAGAACTGAAGGTCAGATACAGACCACCCAGACTAGAAAAAACTAAAGGAGTTCATCATCACCAAACCATTGAGGGAATTATTTAGGAAAAAAAAAAGATCAAAACTATGAGCAATAAAATGGCAATAAATACAAGCCTGTCAACAACTGAATCTAAAAAAACAAACTAAGGAACCAAGAAGAACAGAGACAGAATCATGGATTCAAAGAGCATGTTGATGGTTAACAGATGGGAGGAGTGTGTGGGGAAATGTGTGAAGAGGTGTGGGGATTAAGAAATGCAAATGGATAGGTACAAAATAACTTTGGGAATGTAAAGTACAACACAGGAAATGGAGTAGCCAAAGAATTTATATGCATGACCCATGGACTTGAACATGATGTGGGGATTTCTTGGGGTAGTGGCGGTGCTTGGTGGGGTGGGGCAAACACTTCTGCAATATTGTGATTTATAATAAACATATATATTTGGTCATTCAGATGACAAAAAATATTTTTCATATATGCTTTGTCTTCAACTATAGTTCCTGGCTCACGGTCAAAATCTCTTGGAATTTCCTAAGTAGTAAGATCAATGGGGGCATCTGTTGTTATAGTATTTGGCCTCTTGTCTTCAGTTTCTGAAAATGCTTCAGAACCATAAAGGTGAAATTGATATCTTGTCATTCATAGCAAGTCCCATTCCATCACAACTAAGTTTATGTTAAAGAGGTGACTTTTAGAAAGCACATAATGGTAGGGAAACCAACCATGAATAAAGGGTTAGAACTTCAGTCCCATCCCGATTACTAGGAAGAAGAGAGGAGCTAAAGTTTGAATCAGTCACCAATGGTCAATGATTGAATCAGTCATGCCTATGTAAAGGAGCCTTCATAACAAGCGAAGGGGAGGGTGTCCCGGGAACTTTCATGCTGGGGAGCCAGAACACTTCCACATACCCTCATTTTGGACTGCAAGCTTCATGAGGATAAAAGTTCCTTTGTTCTGGACCTTGCCCTATGTACCTTTTTGTCTGACTTTTATCTTGTATCTATTTTTTTTAAAGATGAATTCATTTTCATTTTTCTAGGTCCTTTTTTTTTAAAGATTTTATTTATTTATTTTTATAGAGGGAGGGGAGGGAGAAAGAGAGAGAGAGAGAAACATCAATGTGCGAAGGCTGGGGGCCATGGCCTGCAACCCAGGCATGTGCCCTGACTGGGAATCGAACCTGCGATGCTTTGGTTCACAGCCTGCACTCAATCCACTGAGCTACGCCAGCAAGGGCTTTATCTTGTATCTTTTAATCCCTTTGTAATAAATCAATTATCTAGTGAGTAAAAAAGTTTCCTGGGATCTGTGAGCCATTTAATGAATTAAGCTAATTCAACTAGGTGTAGGACGAGCTGCCAGATTATAACCAGTCTGTCAGAAGTACAGTTAACAACCTGAAGTTGCAATTGGCATCAGGAGTGATGGAGGGGCCTATGAAATCTGATGCTATCCTGGGTGTGAAAATTGGGTTGAATAGCCCAACACTCTGCTGGTGTCTGAGAATTGCTTGTTGCTGTGGAGAAGCTTACATGTGAACATGTGCACTCAAGCACACACACTTGTATATTTAATCCAAGGTTCTCAACTCTGCAAAGTAAACTTTTCAGGCATAGGTGCTGCTGCTGAGAAGTAGATATTTCAGATAACTCAAAGAGGAACCAAATAATAAATTCAGTTTTATGTATATTTATAAAATGTCATAACGCCAATTAAAAGACATTTAAGTAAATTGCATATAGAAAAAGCTGCACCTTATCCTCCACACTCATCAAATTTCTTTTGTCACTTATCTAGTTATACTTTGAAAAAAAAATGTCCTTGTGAGTGTGAAAGGAGGCTCTCTGAGATACAAAAAAAAGTAAATATATCATATTAATCTAGTCCCTGCAAGACTTTCAGTGTTCACATATATGGATTCAAACATGTCACACTCATCTACTACTTAATGTCAGCCTTAGAAAGTAACATAACCTTTGATTCTTTTTATTGTTGTTCAAGTACAGTTGTCTCCATTGTTCCTGCACCACTGCCCCCACCCCAGCCATCCTCACCTCCCATCCTCGATCCTACTCCCCTTTGGTTTTGTCCATGTGTCCTTTATACATGTTGCCTAAAATCCTTCCTCCTTTTTCCCCCTATTATTCACCTCCCACCTACCCTTTGGCTACTGTTAGTTTGTTCTCAGTTTCAATGTCTCTGGTTATATTTTGCTTGCTTGTTTGTTTTGTTGATTAGGTTCCAGTTACAGGTGAGATCATATGGTATTTACCTTCCCTGGCCTGGCTTATTTTGCTTAGTATAATGCTGTCCAGTTCCGTTCATGCCATTGCAAAGGATAGGAGCTCCTTCTTTCTTTCTGCTGCATAGTACTCCATTATGTAAATGTTTCTGCTGCATAGTATTCCATTGTGTAAATGTATCATAGTTTTTTGATCCATTCATTTATTGATGAGCACCTAGGTTGCTTCCAGCACTTGGCTACTGTGAATCATGCTGCTCTGAACATTGGAGTGCATAACTTCTTTTGGATTGGTGTTTCAGGGTTCTTAGAGTATAATCTCAGCAGTGCAATTGCAGGGTTAAAAGGCAGTTCCATTTTTAGTTTTCTGAGGAAATTCCATAATGTTTTCCACAGTGGCTGCACCAGTCTGCAGTCCCACCAACAGCTCCCTAGGGTGCCCTTTTCTCCAAAACCTCCCCAACACTTGTTGTTTGTTGCTTTGGTTATGATGGCCATTCTGACCAGTGTGAGGTGGTATTTCACTGTGGTTTTAATTTGCATCTCCCTGATGGCTAGTGATGCTGAGCACCTTTTCATGTGTCTCTGGATCCTCTGTATGTCCTCCTTGGAGAAGTGTCTGTTCAAGTCCTTTGCCCATTTTTTAATTGGGTTGTTTATCTTTCTGGAGTGGAGTCATGTGAGTTCTTTATATATTCTGGAGATCAAACCCTCTTCCGAGGTATCATTGGAAAATATGTTTTCCTGTATAATTGGTTCTCTTTTAATTTTAATGCTGTTTTCTTTAGCCGTGCAAAATAGTCTCTTGAATAAGTGGTGTTTGGAGAGCTGGGCAGCTACACGTAAAAAAATGAAACTCAATCATTAACTTACACCATACACAAAAATAAATTCAAGGTGGACATAAGACTTAGATATAAGTTGTGACACTATGCAAGTCCTAGAGGAGAACATAGGCAAGAAACTCATATATTCCACACAGCAATATTTTCACCGGTATGTCCCCTAGAGCAAGGGACATAAAGGAAAGAATAAACAAATGGGATCTCATAAAAAAATTTCTTTGATTCTTAAAGTATATAAAAATGGCAGGTAATATAGAAAATATTAGGTTTTGTGGAAATTAAACTCACAAACTTTATAAAATGTAACTTCAAGTGAAATGGTGGACTGAGCAGATGTGGCAAAGCCTAGTTTTGGTTATAAACACACAAAAATATAATGGCAGCTGAAAAAATGTTTAAATAAATATCTGCAATTTCTGGTTCATGACAGGGTGATGAACCAAAACAGTAAGCTGAGTGCCACCCCTGGCTCAAGTCTAGAGGTGCCAGGGAAGAAGTGAAAATGTATGGAATTAAATAATTATAGCAGGGAAGTGAAAAACTCCAGAGGATAAGATAGTAGGTGTGACCTGGTATGCAAAGTCAGTACTAACTCATGACAGACAGGTGAGCTTTCATGAACTGGGAGATGAGCAGAAAGCTGAAGAGTTTTTTTAAAAAAATGTTATTCATTTTCCCCCATTGAACTAACATTTTTCTCTGTTGACTGCCCTCACACCACTGAGAGTTAACAACAGCCATTGCAGAGAATAGTAACATCAAAATCATGCCGAGGGTGGTTGGGATTAAGAGGTGATAAAAAAAAATATTCAGGCTGATTACCAGGACACACACATCTCCTTTTTTCTCCACTCACACCATGAGAATTAGGCAAAATCAGTCAAGGAAGATAAAGTATCCTAAAAAAAGGGTGCTAGAGGAGGGAGCACTCTGTTTTATACTCAGCTACATGCATGCCACAGGACGAAAGAGGAGAGAAGGGAAAAGAGAGAAGGATGCCCTCTATGTTAGGACAGGGTCTGAGTGAGACCGCTTCACTCAGCCACTGTTAACTGTGAGGACTAACTCTAGGCAAGTGCACTTGTTTCTTGTTGCCAAAACTACAATTATCAAAATCAAATTACTTAAAACAACAAAATACTTCTCTTATATTTCTGGATCCAGGGTCCAAAATTAAAGTGTCAGCCGGCCACACAGTCTCCAGAGGCTTTAGGAGAGATACAATTATTTTCTTCTCTCAGCTTCTGGTGATTGTCAATGTCCCTTAGCTTGTGGCTGCATCGCTCCAAACTTTGCCTCTGCTTTCCTATTGCCTTCTCTCCTTAGTGGGTCAAACCCCTCACAGCCTTCTTACAAGGATGCATATAATGGGTTTTAAAGATCACCTTAATAATTCAGGATAATTTTCTTCAAGATCCTTAGCTGGATCAAAACTACAAATACTATTTTTCCAAAGAAAAGATAACAATTACAGGTTCCAGGTTTAGGGCCCAGTGTTTTTATTCTGGGGTGGGGAGGGCATTTTTCAGTATATCACTGTGAGTACTGACATCCAGACACATTGTTGTGCTGAATTAATTTAGTTTTCTGTTGATACAAAAGAGGAAGAAAATGAATTTTGGGTAAATAGGTAGAAACTACCAATCACTGCCAGAAATTACAATATAAGCAAAGTAAAGTGGACAGTAAAAAACACCATGAAGAATGAAGGATGGCTATAAACTGGTAAAAGAAGCAATTAAGAATACATAGTAGTTATGAAGATTAACAGATAAGCTACTGCATCAGCATCCTTATATATGTTGGCCCATTTGGTCTTCAGTGTATTTCCATCTAATATCTGCATTGCTTGTACCCTCATCTATCTCAGATACTTAATCAAATCAGACTTGTTTAAACAGCTCTTACTCCCACCCCTATAACTTCATTCTTACTACCTGCTGTATTTTCTATAGCAACTAGTGCTATCTTATAGCCTATGTTATACTCATTTATTTTCTACCTTGCCCTCAGCACTCCCCCAAATGAATACTTCTCAAGACTAGATATTTTGTATATTTTGTTCAATGCTCTGTGCCCAGTGCCTAAAAAGAGTAATTGAAACACAATGTGTGCTCAAACATAATGCTGAAGACATAAATTGATTGAACAATTACCCATATGGATACACTAATTTAGCCAGAGCAAGCACTAATTGGAGGAATTATAGAGATATATCAATGTATAAGATTTTAAAATACCCATCCCAGAACATTAAAATTCAAACAATAATACATAAGGAAAAAAGTAGATTTAGTAGTAGTAATACTATTTGGCTATAAAAAAGAACATTTTACCCTCTGTGACAGCATGAATGGACCTGGAGAACATTATGCTAAGTGAAATAAGCCAGTCAGAGAAAGACAAATACCATGTGATTTCACTCATATGAATAAACTGAACTAACAAGTGAAATGAGGACAGACTCATAGATAGAGAGCAGGATGACAGCTCTGGGGGGAAGGTAGGAGGTGGAGGGATAAAGCAAAAAAGGAAAAAGACCCATGGATGTGGAAAACACTGTGGTGATGGTGAGGTAGAGGTGGTATAAGGGGGATAAATGATAATAAAAATATAATTTAAATAAATTTTATAAAGTTTAAGATTTAAATAACACAATAGGCACATACAATACACCTCCAAATTGAATCATTGTTTACCTAGGATACAAGATGAATTGTGTTCTTATCTGCAAGGTATCACTGTAACAGAATAGGTTATCCAAAACTCAGTGGAGGCAGAGTGGGATGAGTAGATGGACACAGTGGATTTTTAGAACTTTGTGCTGTATGATAGTGTAATGGTAAATATGTCATTATATATTTGTCAAAACACTTAGAACCAATGTACCCCCCAAAGAGTGAACCTTAATGTAAAGTATGGATTTAGTTACCAAAAATGTACAGCTATTGGCTCATCAATTGTAATGAGTATACTATGTTAATGCAAAGAGTGGGGGGTATATGAGATCTCCCAGTACTTTCTGCTCAATATTCTTATAATTTTAAAAGTGTTCTACATATCAATTGAGTTCCAGCCAAGACGGAGACATAGGTAGAAACCCTTTGCTTCCTTGTACAACCAACAGGAGGATAACAACGAATCTAAAATCAGTAAACAACAAGAAGTGCCAGAAAATCAAACTGCATGGAACTCTGACAACCATGGACTAAAGAAACAGTCAAACAGAACAACCAGACCAGTAAGGTGCTGGATGGAGAGAGACCATGGTGAGGTGTCAGACTGTGTAGGCAGGGCTGGCTGTGGCAAGGGGGCAGGTTGCATGGGTGGGGCTGACTTAAGGGGAAACTGAGACTCAGAGGTCGGTGTGGACTATGGTGGTTGCTGAGATGGGGGAAACTCTCAGTCTCACACTGTTGGAAAGTGCACTAGAGAGGAGCAGGCAAGCTGCACTGTTCTCTCTCTGGCCCTTCCCACACAGGCCACTCAGCAAGGAGTATTGCCCAGCGAGGGTGAATACCTAAGGCCCTGCCCCCTTACAACATATCAGGTGTGTCAAGACAAAGAAATATGGCCCAAATGAAAGAACAGAGCAAAATCGCAGGAAGAGAGCTAAGCGAGGAGGAGAAAGCCAACCTATCTGATGGTGAATTTAAAGCCCTGGTAATCAAAATGCTCACAGAACTGAGTGACTTTGGTTGAAAAATGAAAGAACAAATGAAAGATACCCAAAATGATATAAAGCAAAATATTCAGGGAACCAACAGTGAAAGGAGAGAAATCAGGACTCAAATCAATGATTTGGAACAAAAGGAAGAAAAAAGCATCCAACTGGAACAGAATGAAGAAACAAGAGTTCAAAAAAATGAAAAGAGACTTTTGAACTTCTTTGACAATTTGAAACATCCCAATATCTGAATTATAGGGGTGCCAGAAGGAGAAGAACAGCAAGAAATTGAAAACTTATTTGAACAAATAATGAAGGAAAACTTCCCCAATCTGGTGAAGGAAATAGACTTCCAGGAAGCCCAGAGAGTCCCAAAGAAGTTGGACCCAAAGAGGAACACACCAAGGCACATCATCATTAAGTTACACAAGATTAAAGACAAGGAGAAAATCTTGAAAGCAGCAAAAGGAAAGGAAAGGGATACCTACAAAGGAGTGCTCATAAGGCAATCAGCTGATTTCTCAAAAGAAACCTTCCAGGCAAGAAGGGGCTTGAAAGAAGTATTTGAAGTTGTGCAAGCCAAAGAACTACATCCAAGAATACTCTATCCAGTAAAACTATCATTTAGAATGGAAGGGCAGATAAAATGTTTGCCAGATAAGGTCAAGTTAAAGGACTTCATCATCACCAAGCCATTATTATATGAAATGTTAAAAGGACTTACATAAGAAAAGGAAGATCCAAAATATGAACAGTAAAATGACAACAAACTCACAACTATCAACAAATAAATCTAAAAAAATAAAAAAAGAAAAACAATGAAAACAAAAGTAAACAAACAACTAGAACAGGAACAGAATCAGAGAAATGGATATCACATGGAGGGTTTCCATTGGGGAGTGGGAAGGGAGGAGTAGAGAGGAAAAGGTACAGGGAAGAGGAAGCATAGCTGGTAGGCATTAAATAGATGGGGACAGGTCAAAATGGTATAGGAAACAGAGAACTCAAAGAACTTATATGTACAATCCATGGACATGAACTATGGGGGGATGCTGGAGGGTTGGGGGAGTGCAGGGTGGAGGGGGGATAAAGGAAGAAAAATTGGAAAAACTGTAATAGCATAATCAATAAAACATACTTAAAAGGTGCTCTACATATAAACTATGTAAAAAGTACAGTGGGATTGGTAATCAATTATATCTAATATGTCTATAATTACATAGAATATTCTTAAATGTATTCCATATTAAAGAGAAATTCATATGGAAACTTCAAAATAATGAAAACACCATAGGCCAAGATATGCGAATAGTACTTTATTGTTACATACAGAATAGTGTGTGGCTTTAATTAGATGTTCAGATAACAGTAAATAAAAATAGTAACCCAACATTTTCTTTTAATAAGTTTTTGGATTCTTTTCCCAAATAATAGAACTTAAATTCATGTAAGAATTTCAGAACATTCTGGTGGAACAAGAAAGACAGCTGGTGGTTCTATTATTACTGAGATATAGTACCAATCAAAAATCTTCTTTTTAGACTCAATCTGTTTTGAGATTGCCTATCTGGTAAATAATTATAAATATATAACTATTCATATATATATATTATTTTACAGTATGCACAGAAAAAATATATAATGAATTTGTTTGAAAACATATATAAATCTTATAATATAAAATACATTGCCTGGCTGGCATAGCTCAGTGGATTGAGCGCGGGCTGGGAACCAAAGTGTCCCAGGTTCAATTCCCAGCCAGGGTACATGCCTGGGTTGCAGGCCAGAACCCCCAGCAACCGCACATTGATGTCTCTCTCTCTCTCTCTCTCTCTCTCTCTCTCTCTCTCTCTCTCTCTCTCTCTCTCTCTCTCTCTCTTTCTCTCTCTCTATCTCCCTCCCTTCCCTCCCTAAAAATAAATAAATAAAATCTTTAAAAAATACATTGTACTCCATAAATGATCATCATATTGCTTACAGTTTTTACTTACATGTTTTACATTTTATCAAATATATTTATGTTTTTAAAACAATTCTTCCCTTCTTTTAAGATGTTCAGCATTTCAAGTTCAAAATGTAAGTGAATGTACTATTTCTGTAATGCACATTTTTGTGGAAAAGTTCAAAAATTATTAATGTGTTTCTCAGTTCTTCTCCTCTCTTTTTGCTCGCTTGGGCTTTGACCTTGTCTGGCTCTCCAAACTGGCATGGTAAGGATTGAGGGAAGGTGAAAGGGTAGAAAGGTAAAGACAGCTCAATCAGAGCATCACAGGGAAATGGCCAGTGTGAAGGATGTGCTGCTTTGCCCACTAGCATAGCAAAGGGCATGGCAATAAGAGTTAAAGGACAAATTGGAGAGATACAGGGAAGTGAGCTCTAGTGAAGTGACAGGGTCAGAACCTCTCAGCAATTTTCAAAGTATAAACAATAGAAAAGACAGATTATTTTTAATAATAATTTCTCTGGACAATACTCTTGAGTGCCCTGTAATATTACTGAGATGACTGATGTTTCTTCACCTCTAACTTTGGATCACAAAGGCACTGTCTTGATAAAGTGAGGTATTTTAATTCAAGTAGAACGGTTAGATCACCAGAATCCCCAGGTTTCAGTGAGACCAGTAAACAGGCCTTGTAAGGTGTAGCAATATGAATTGAAATATTGTATTAAAAACTACATTGCAGTAACTCATTGCAAAAAATAGTTTTATGAATATTGTATTAATTGGTATTATTTACTATAGTTTTAACTAATTGATATTGCTTATGTTTTAGCATGTGCTGGCTTTATTAAAATAATTCTGAAAACACAACAAAGTGAGTATGCCTGAGGATGAGATTAATAAAAATGTAGCAAAATTTTGGGTATGGAGATGAATTTAAAGCAATTGAGGATGGACTGGGTGACTTTTAAATCCTCTCACCTTGTAAATTATACAGTTCTAATACTAGTATGTTTGTTTTCTTTGGGTATGTTAGGGTAGAAAAGAATATTAAATTTTGTTATTATTTATTGAGTAATTGAGAGAAAGAAAACAGGAGGGGAAAATCGTTAGTATTAGTAGGGTAAGGACCAGCAAACCGGGAATCTCAATTTTGTTGATGGTACCAGCAGAGAGCTCATTTCTGAAGAAATGAAACTTGCTTTCTGGGCCTAAGTAAATAGTTTGTTCAAATCAATAATGTCCAAAAATATTGGAGTAAGATTTAATTTATTTAACACTTGAGGTTTAAAATGTCATTGCAAAGGTGACTGCATATTTTTATCTGAGCGATAAGGTCAGATTTTAATGATTGAAAATGCTGCTTTATATTATTATTGTCCTAGGCATAGAAATCACTTGTTTGTTTTTATTGACAGAATAATTTTTATTATATTTTGAATTATAAACCACATTCTCTTGAACTTAGAGATGTTTATTTGTTCCCCCTTTTGGCCAAAGAAATCCCACATGCTGAGTTAGTCCGATGATTGCACGGGGAGAAGTGCCACTATGCCTCAGTCCTTCAAACTAGTTCTCGCCAGCTTTCAGGGCTATCATTGCTAGCACGGCCTTGGGATGGATCCCAGTCCTATAAACAGTGTTCAAAGCTCATGCCTTGCTCTGGAAAACAAGTCCCGGCTCATAGATCTTAGATGCCATAAAATCGCTTGACAGGAGAGGTGAAATTGGTAAGAGATTACTACTGAAAGAATGATTGACAGTAAGACAATGCAGAACATCTTTGACTGTGGGAATTGGGGGCCATCGACGATTGCATTTTCACCCAACCAGAAATGGTTTCCACTACAATAAATAAGAAAATGCTCTTAGCTGAGAGATTTCTCTTAAAGTGACTGATTATGACAAAGGGGGAAAAAGAAGCAGAAGTCCATATGTTGAGGGATTATGGTGACTTGAATTTTGCTTTTTATAAGGTTATGATTCTTGGACCTGTGCATACACGGCAGGGATTAGTTGTGTTTATGAGAAATGTAGGTCCCTCATTCTCATTGCAGACCTAAAGAATTATAACTCAAGAACAAAGCCTTGGTTTCAACATTTATAAAGCCTCACAGATAATTATCCTAGATAGCCAAGTTTAGGAACCACAGCTAAGAAATAATCTTATGGTGGTCTATAAAAATATTTAGTTTCTACCCAGCATAAAGTCTATTTTGTTCATCTTTATTTCCTCTGTATGATTGATTTTATATTACTAGATATATACTTTTTAATCTCTAGGAAAGATTGTACAATATCATTTCTTTTTCTAGTAACTTCAAATATTATCTGTTATCTAAAACTGAGACTCAACTTCTTTTGATCAAATTTGGATTATTTTACAATTTCTCTTTATTCTTATTTTAAACACTTGTCTATCATGTCTAATCCTTTTTTTTCCATGACCATGACAAGCACTTCCAGACAGGGTTAGAACAGCAAGAATATCAGTTTCATTATTGTTATCACTACTAGCATCCCGGAAGTAAGAGTTGACACAGAGATATTTGAAGTTATCCATGGATTTAAACTAGCAAAGAAGGAACAAACAAACAAACAAAAAATAAGGAGTTAAGAATATCCAGTATGTTGAGGAATGAATATTGGAATAGTTGAAGAAAGTGAGAAGGATTAATAGAAAGGATTATAAAACTAGGAGGGGATGATAGGGTGTAATAATTGGAAACAAATACAAGAAATAGAGGGGAGAGGAAAAATTATTCAAGTTCAATGACAACAACTAAAAAAATGGATGGATAAAAATACAAGAGAGAGATATTTACCAATTTTGCTAATATTGAAGCGTTCCCACTGTGGTGTAAATAAAGATCATCAGCTTTGAAATGAATAGAATCTGTGTGATAAGAATGTTAAATTATTCATTAAATACCTCAGGATGTTCACAAGAGTTTAGGTAAAGGTGGGAATAGCAAAACAGAGACTAAAATGTTCTTAGAAAAGTGGGGACTGTGTGCAAGATGGAAGGATGACTGGGGCAAAAATAGAGGAGCAGGTGTAAAATCATGCTATGAACTTCAAATAAGGAGACTTTTTTTAATGTGGTATCATGATGTTTTAGAGTGGAAATAGGCAATGACGATCATCCCATACATTTTGTCCTATACCCAACATGGTACGTGTGTGGAAAAACTAATTCCTTATAATTAATAGCTTTTAATGTGTCAACAAATATACATTATTTATTATATGTTTAAAATTATGCTATATTTTATCATTGAAGAGGGGTGGATACAATAGTTTTTGTTCTGTTTTGTTTTGTTTTTTTAGCCCTTAGGATGAGCTTACAATCTAGTTAGGAAGACTCATCAGCACTCTTATAATGTATGAACAAGAGACTGGGATAAAAGTAGTTAAAAATATTGACTATATATTAACTATGGAACAATTCTGCAGCAGGATTCTAAATCACAAATCTGCCATTATGGTGTGGAGAACCCATTTTTAAGGTCAGTTCAGTAATATAGGGGATAATTTGGTTTCCTAGGCTGGAAGTTGGAAATAAAAGCTATAAAGGTAAATCTCACATCTGTTATTATTTAAACAAGAATATTAAAGGCTTAAGTTGGTGCTCAAGATGAAGTTAGTGTTCTCCTTGATAAAAAGTGAAACATCTCATGGGAGAACACCAAGAGGCACAGAGCAAGAGTCTGAATGGATTTTCACCTTGACTAATTTATCATATTAAGGAGAACCTGATGGAGTTTATAATTTTTACTTAGACTTGTGAAGAGAAAAAAATAAATGAATGTATATAGTAACTTTTACATCACCTATCATTTATTTAATATATGCATGACTACTTGCAAAAATTCTGTGTAGGTGTTATTGGACTAGCAGGTGTCAAAATTTTAATTAATAAGCTCTCTGAAAGTGGAATCATATCAGACTTGGATCATCTCTTTCATAACTTACTCCATTTAACATTTAAACAGCCTTGTTATTATTGAAGTCTAGTGGTGGAAACCAATTTGCAAAACACACAAACAAATGTGGAAAAGTAATTGTATCAAGATAATCCTGAAGTAGTGGTGCTTGAACTAACATTCTAAATAATGAGAAAGAACTAAGGAAAAAGGAAGAAGAGACATAAGGGGTAAGTCCCTGTGGTGTGACAAAATTATTGGTGACTTCACAGAACTGGGAGAAGGCCCCTGTGACTGGGCACAGGAAGAGAGAGGGAGCTCAGTGTGAAATAAGGATTAACAAGATGCACAGGGAACCTATGCACTGGGTCTTTTTTGGCCATATTCAAGATATTTTACTTTATATTTGGAAAAATAGGAAACCATAAATATCACTTAGCAATGGCCTTAATAATTCTATATAAACAAACACACCAATCTCAGCAGCTTAAAGTGCTAGGATTATTTGCTTTATAAAACTGTTTCTTGGGAGCCTGAGCTTGAGAGAGGTAGTTAACTCTGCTAATCATGTCTTTTGTTCTCATTCTGGATGGGGGCTAGCCTGGAAAAGTTCTTTTCAGTGGTGGTGGAAGAAGGCAAGTGGGAATCACAAGGATTTGGACTTGGAACTGGACTGATTTCACTTTCGACTTCAGCTATTGGCCAAAGCAAGTCACACGGCTGGATCTAAAATCAAGGGGTGGGGAATTATATTCCTGTACTGAGGAAGGAGAAGCAGTACAAAATTATGCATGTTAACCTAATGGACCACACTACGGAGAGGTTAAGTGTGTGGGTATGTGTATGTGTGTGAGAGAGAGAAGTTGGTAAGAGGAGAATTAAAGAGAGAAAGGTAGCATGATAAAATTATCTTTTTAAAGTATTTAGATTCAGTATGGAGAAATAGGGTCTATCTATCATCTATCTATCATTTATCTGTCATCTATCATCCATCAACATCTGCAGTATTCTTTGTAAGAAATAATTGTTCTTTGGACTTTAATGGTAAGGTAGTGAAAAAGTGTATGAATTCAAAAGATATTTAACAGGGGCAATCAACAAGAGTTAAGGATGCCTTGATTATAGGAGCAGAGTGAGAAGAAGTTAGTGAACAGGCAGCAAGTTTTCTGAAGTGACAAACTGAACATGCGGTAGTGCCCTTTGTCGGAAAAGAAGCAGCAGAAAAAGAACAAAGTTAAAGGCCTGCATCATGATAAAAAAATCTGCTTTGGAAATACATAACTGAAGGTACTTTTGAAAAATGTAAAAAAAAATACATAATAATCAGAGAACTTGATTTTAAGGTTTGCATTTTAGAAGGAGACCTCTCCTGGGGATAAAAATTTTGAGTATATGAAATTACCAAAGAAGAACATTGAGAACTATTTGTGAGCTAGGTCTTCATGACAGGTCCCAGGTAGAGAAAGGCCAGTCTGCAGAGGGTCAGAAGAAGCAGATAGAAAAGTAAACGGAAAACCAGGGATTGGTGGTGTCAGGGACCAAGAGGACTGTGCTTCAAAAAGAAGCAAGTGAATAAGTCAAATGCTGCTTTCACGTCAACTACAATGCAAAGTAAAAAGTTTCCGCTCAATAGACTGACTGCGGACATAATGGTTAGACAAAGAAAAATTTGGTTAGGTTTAAGATTGGGATATAGAGTGGTAGGTTTTAGATGAAAAGTATTCTAGCAAAGGTTTGATTGTTTTTGCTTTTACATTTTATTTAATTTTACTTGGCAAATCACTAATGCCACCTATCACTAACCCCTTAAAAAAAAGAGTCAAAACAACCAAATCTGTGGTTATAGGACCGACAGTGTCATGTACCTGAGCTTTTGTCCCTTTTAGAAAAATTCCTTCAATGTAAAAGTAAATACTCCTCAAACTCTCACTAGAGCTAAAAATAACATGTGCACATGAAGAGCACAGAGTAGTGTCTTAGGGGAATGTGGTCCTCTTGTAAGAGCAATTGCGGCAAACAGTAGTCTGCCAAAAGGGGCTGTTAAAAGTGATGTTGCTGGTCTGCTGTTGGATGCCAGAGAATTAGATCTCAGTCATGAGAGTGGCAAAAATAATACCCTAATGAAATACAGCAAGCATATGTGAAGTATCAGGCTGGGAGTTTTATATTTAAAATGGTATATTTTAAATTCTTAGTGTATTGACTGTCAGGAAGCACTACACTGTATTAAGGGATAAACTTTCTGTTTTAAATATCTCTACATTATGTCTTGTACAGATTGGCCCCAAACTAATGTTTGCAGTAAGAAATATGTTGAAATGCAATGAATGTAAAGTCTTTGTTTTTGACAATGGAGAGGCCACCTGATCCATTTAATACTAATGACATAAGTGCTGGCATATAAGCACCAAAAATGTTCAGTAAAGTAATTTTTATGTTGTTTCATGATTTAGATTCACCTTGAATCTAAGTGTTAGAACAGGGAAATATGGTGCCAGTCTTATTTCCAGAAGAAACCAGTATCAAAGGCAACACTACACTGGTGAATATGCTGACCCACACAAACCTTTACAATTCTATTAGAAAATATGACATGTTTGAATGTTCAACAATATTTGTGTAATAGAACACATGGAATAATTCAGAACAATTAGAAAAAAACAACAAAACCATTTTTTAATATCCACTACAATAGCATTGGGTATCATAAAATATATATTTGATTCTTTAAAATGATATCCAATATGTGAAAGAACTGTGTTTGAGTAATAAAGCATTGTTTTTTTCACATTATAGCCCAGAACCTACAACAATAATTATAATAGGTAAAAAATAAGTGGTTGCCAAATAAATAAATTTCATAATGTCAATTTCCAATGCATATAAAATAAAACAAGAGACCATGGTTTTGTTCCACAGTGATTCTGACCTGCCTGATGGCAGACAGATAATTCTTTAGTCAGAATCACTGATCAGTAATATAGCTAGAGGCTGAACAACTCCTTTTCCACTTAGTATAGAAAGCTTAAGTTAATTCTTAATTTCATATTTGCATTTCTTAAAATATTTCAACTATATAAATTTGCTTTAGGTGATGTTTAAGAGTTTGAGCAGTGTATTATATGATCTGTTGTGATTCTTTTAATTTCCTTGTTTCATTTTCACTTGTAGGGTAGAAGAGCCCTTGATTATAAAATTCTAATATAACAGGTGGGTACAATTGTTAATTTCAATACCAAATGCCTTCTTTAAGGTAATCATGTGGTTCCTAGTTCTGCAATCCATTCAGAAACCTGAATAAGGAGTATTTACAACATTGTTATATTTATGTCATCTTTGGACTTTTTCTTCCACAAACTATATGTTTTGCACTTGCATCACGGTAATAAATGACAGCTTCGTATTCTTTATTCTCACAACCTAAGAAGTGTTAAAAAATCTGTCATATGAAACACTAATTCTGATTACAGGAGAAGCACCTCAAGTTATTGGTATGTTAATTGAATGAGGTTTGGGGAAAAGTGTCATCTGCCTTACAGCATTCATTTGCATATTAATAACAAAACTTTGTTCAGTAGAGATGTTTTTTGATTAAAGTGCTAACGTAAGAGTTTGCTTAGAGATTATATGATCTCAAATTATGAACTGGAATAGTCATAATTTTAAAGAAAAAGTCTTCTCAGACAAGCTATTTTCATAAAGGAACAAAGAAACAGATTGAAACAACTGAAACTATGTCTATACACGCCGAAGAGTAAAGAAAGCAATGTTCTAAGGCACGTTACTAAAAATGACTGGGTTGTTTTTTGTTTTGCTTTGCAAAGAACGTTCCCCTAGTGATACTGATAGAACTTTATGGTGGCCAGATGAAGTTTCTAGTGTTCTTGCTAAGAAGGCTCTTGTGTGAACTTTCCCCCGAGGCTAGCATAAGCATGGGGACTCTGACACACACCCACTGTGGCCAGCAGTGACTCTGAGACTTTTCATTAGTGATATTAACACTCAAAATATTTAAATTGCTTCATATGTCTCAAAACCCTCCCACCTCATAAGTCTTAAGCCTATGGACAGACTCTCTTATAAATTTTATTTCAGAGAGTTAAATTTCTAATTTCCCTGGTCAACCTTGCTTAATTTAGATTTTGAAATACATGTGTACAATTATGTAGATCATACTAAGTTTTGCGAAAGTTTTCAGAAAGTTATGTTTTCTAAAAAGATTTCCTTTTTAAAGAACTCCCAATTTTTAATCCAGCTGCTTCGGATTCTGTTTTGGTTGAATACACAGTCACCTATCTCATAGAGATCATAATTTTGTATAAATACCTTGTAGTTTTCTAATTTGTATTATGTAACATTCCTTATGACTTGACATCCACTCCCTTTTTATATTCATTATTTGATTTTTTCTTTTGGGAAAGGGCATAGAGTTTAAATTCTATTTGTAATAGTTTATAATTTTTAATATATGAGCATTAGGATAAACTAGTACCTAGTGGGTTTTTTATGTATCATTTTATTTATGGGTTAGATATTTCTTTTCAAATTATTCTTATTTCCAATAGGCATAAGCTATACAAAGGTAGGTCTTTTTTTTTCAATTTATGATTAGGTTCTAAGAAAGAAAATACTACTGACCAACAACTAGTTATGACAATGAATTTACATTTGATCTTTTGTTCTCTCTTACTATTCTCACTTACCATTGGCAGAAGTCTGCCAGTTAAGAAGAAAAAATTAAGACCCTTAACTTGTTCTCATTAAACCACTGAGCTATGAGGGGTAGGAATAGATAATACTTCATACTTCGAGTCATATTATATTATGCTTAGAAAATTACATACAACTTCCTGCTGGATATTTTTACCTGAATGTTTCAGAGATAACTATGAGCATAAGTTTATTTTCTTCCTCCTTTACCAGACCTGCCTGTATTTTAATTTTTCCCTGTCTTTTTGAATAGTACCATCAGCTACTTAGATACTTGTACCTGAATCAGAGAGCTGAGATTTATTCTTACTCTTTCCTGTCACTTAGTCTTTAATATCTATCACTGGGGATAAAACTATCCATTTTGCCTCTTTAACATTTCTTAAATTCTTCCTTCCTCTCCATCCGCACAGTAATTGCTTCATTTCAGATCTCTGTCACCTCTCTTCTAGACTGCACTGGAAGCCCCATGTTTCTGCTAAGAGTTTTCAATAGCTTCTTTAACTTCCAAGTTGAAGTCTTCAACAGGCTTTGCCATGGAAGAATCTTTCATACCCTAGTAACTTTTACCTCCTGAGCTCTATCTGTTGCTGTTGGGGGAAAGCACCAAATGTCTAAATTCAGGATTGATTGTGAAGAATTGACACAAAGCCTTATTCAAATTTATAAGAGCTTTAACTGAATAAATTTACATGCAAAACAGCTGCTCCCAGCAGTGGCTGGCCAGGAAAAGTTCACAGCCTTCCCAAGACAGGGTCTCCTTTTTATAGAAGGTTAATAGTAAAACCATATGGCCGGTAGTCATGTGGACCAGCAGAACGAACTATGCTTTCCTAAGTTAACAGATAACATGAGGCAGTTATCACACTCAGTACATTCATTAACCTCCTTCCTGGGGGGCATGACTTTTATCTTTGGCTGTATTGGAATTCTGGTTTTCTGGGTTGCCAGCCAAGCCTGAGGCCATAGAGAATTAAACTGAGTTCCAACATTTCCCAGACACTTTGCTGCTGGAGTCATGCTGCATCTAAATTGAGTTCCCCTCTACTTGCCCCCTTGTTCATCTTCCTTCCCGCTATCCTCGATCATGGCATTCTCTGTTTTCCTTCTGAGTTGATGTACATGTTTTTCCTTCAGCTTAAGCATATCTTTTTTTTTTTTTTTTGCTTAACTAATTCTTACTCTTCCTTTGAAGTATTAGAAAGATGTTTTTGACCCTTTTTTCTATGCTTCTGGGTTTTCATGCACTTTCTGTGAATTTCCATAACACCTCAAGTTTGCTTTTATTGAACACTAATTAGGTTGAATCACGATTGTCTTCCACTCAAACATTTTGAACCAAGAAATTAAGTCTTTTTTTTTCTCTAATTTCTAGCATAGTGCTCAGCATACAGTTCACAATCCAAATGAATTACTTGAATGGGTAATTGAATGAAATAAGCCAGATTATTTTACAACACATTTAATTTTTTTTGGTTTTGCTGTTAGGAGGTTTCCATAGCAATGTAAACAAGCCCATATGCAGCTCATTCAATGTATCTGGAGACTTGACAGAAGATTCCAATCTGAGACTGTTCTACACATGTAGAGAAACCACTATATTCTTCACTGCCACCCATACCTTGCCCCATGCTTAAAACCTCAGAAACATCTTTGGACTTTATTCTCTTCAATTGTTTACACCCAATATTCAAAAAATCCTCTTAATTCTACTCCTAAATATCTCTTGGAGGCTTTACCTACCTCTTAATTCCTACATCCACTATATTGGCTCCTGCTCTCATTATTTCTTGTGGAAATTGATCCTCCTAAATAGCTTCCCCTTCTCTAGTATCAACCTTGGGTAGATGTAAAAATAGACTTATTTTCTGTAGTATCAGTATGATCATAATTAGAAGGTAGAAATTAAGGTATGGCAGAGAAAATGTCATTTATATCAAATCTACTCTATTTTTCTCTTGGACACACAGCTAAATTTTATTTCTTATGTTTTACTGACAGACACCATTTCAACTGTGATGGGTTTTGGACCACAACACAAGTAAACAATGTAACTTTTACTTTGTTAGTCTGATAGAATTCTGGAGCTTATCTTTTAAAACATCTAGATCTACTGTTTACAGAGACTAATACATTTGATAACTGAAATGTTTTGGGTGAGTTCTTAAATTACAAATGAGTTTCAGCTCCAATCTTACTATATATGGACATTTTGGGAAATCATTTTCTTGCTCTAAATCTGTGTTGTCTCTTCTAGAAAATGGTAATAGTCTTACTGAGATATTGCAAATTAAATATATAATTAGAATTCAGTAAATACTAGCTATTAATACCTGTAAAACAAAGATAGTAGTTACAATGTATAGGCTTATTTTGCTATTAAATGAGATAACTTGTAAAAAATATTTACTATAGTACTTGGCACATTTTATGTGCTTAAGTAAATTCATATATGTGGCTATTATAATTATTATCACTAATATGAATTATACCATTCAAAGTTCTGACAAAGTATTAGATGATATTGACCTCAATCTTATTACAACTTCAAACAATTCTAAATCTTAAATCATAGTAATCTCTCAACTGTCCAACAAGATGCTAATGATACAAATGTTATCTGTTTTTGAATTTGCAAGAATAAGGAACACAAAGATAGAATTGACCATTTAAATCTTTAAATATCACCCTCTTTTCCTCACCCTCTGACAATAGGTTGGTATTTAACAAAATGCAAATTGCTTTTTGGCTATGGATCCAGAGGTAGGAGGGGGAGTTAGTCCAAATAATGAATAGATTGACGATTGTTATATCAATGAATGAATTTTTTTGGCATGCTATTATGCTCTATGTCTTCCTCATAGTTGTCAGTGGCTTTAAATCCCAGTCAAATTTGCTTTTTTTTTTTTGCAGTTGGTGTCTAAGGTTCACCTCAAAAGCTAGTATTTAAGACATAACTATATATGAAGAAAAAGGAAAACAATTGATAATATATAATTTAAATACATATAAGAGGATATTTTAAATGTACTTCAGTCTCTGACAGTTCTGATTTTATGAGTCAAGAAACTTAAACACTGTCACAAGTACATAATTTTCACTACCAGGTACATTATAGCATACTCAGAACTACAGCTGAATTATGAATAATAGCTGTGATTTTAGATGTTGAGAACAAAAATGAAACAGTATAATATTTACCTCTCTTTAGAGTGTACTACTTAGCCTAGTTAAAAGGTGCTGGTATAGATTTGAGCAAGCGGTAATTGACTGCGTTTGAAGACTGGAGGCAAAGCCCAAGTGCTAACGCAAGTAGGTCATTAACACACTGGTAAAATGCTCACAGATTGTATTATGTATGACATTCTCGTGTGCATTTTAGACATTGTATTTATTATTGAAGGTGTTAAAACTATTTGGGTTAAATAATACATGTTGGTATAACTTGATAATTTATTAATATTACCTTGTAAATGGACCATTTTCTATCTGGTATTTTATCCTGCTTTATTTTCCTCTTCCCTATCCACCTTATTTCTTTTGATAATAATGAATAGAATTGTCTCCACTCCTTGATTTTTAGATGCTATAAACTTTATTATGTGAAAATATAATATTGTCTTCCAAAAGTTTAAGAATTTATGTCTGTTCTTGGTAAATATTGGTGATTGAGTTACTAATCAAGTATTTAGCATTTTGACCAGCAGACCAATATATTAAATATATGTTTTTAAATTAGAGAGTTGAGCCCTGGGCGAGTAGTTCAGTTGTTTATGATATTGTACTGATACACCAAGGTTGTTGTTGGATCCCCAGTGAGGGCACATACAATAAGCAACCAATGAATGCATTAATGAATGGAACAGTGAATCTCTCTCTCTTTCTCTCTCCATCTCTCTCTCTCTCAAATCAATAAAAAATAAAAATCAGAGAGATATATTTCTTATACATGCAACTTGTTTGTACAATTAAATTTATTAAATATTATTTCAAAGAAATCTTTCCCCTAGCTACTCTGTATTTTTTTTAATGTGGAATAGAATCATTTCTTACCCTCTCTCATCTTGGCTGGAGTTTATTAGGTACTTTTGATTTCTCTTATCTTCTTCTCCTACACCTATGATTTTTTTCCCGTGTCTGTGAAATAAAGCCTTTCCTCATTTGATGTCTGTGATTTCCACTTAATCCTACACACCAGTACACCTCAATATACTGTGCTCACTCACATTCAAGCTTTCCTATCTTTCTTAGGGACTTTTTCTTTTCTCTAAGAGGTCACAAACATAAATATTTTCAGAGCCACATATCTAATGTGAATATGTGAGATGTTAACTATTATTAAAAGGACATGGTGGCACTTGTGGCAAGGTTATAGGACATACCCTACTTAAACGCATTCAAATATAAAATTTTGTATTTGCCAAATTAAACAGGGATTTTACTGCTAGCAGCTGTTTGCTAACTTTGACCATGGGATGAAATCCAAAATCTTTGGTATTCCAGCACCTCTGGCCCTTGCCCTCTGACTCAGCCCATGTGCCCCTCATTCTGTGATATGCACACAAGACTTCAATTGCTCCTCCCCCCCTCGATTCTCTCTGACAGACTTTGTGCCTTTTCACAGACTTATCTCTGTCTGCTTTCTTTTTCCCAGGGGTCCCTGTCATAATTCTCTGAGATTGCTTGGAAAACTTCTTAGTCTTCAAGTCATCCTTCAAGTTGTATTTCCTTTGAGAAATATTCACTCAAGTCAAATAAGTGACCTGCAATCCAACGGCTGCATAATTATTACAGAATCTATTTTATTTATAAAAGTGTAATTATTTATTTATCTCTGACATCCCCAATAAGACTGGCCATTTTTAAGGATGTAAATGTCCAACTATAACCTTAGATTACTTTGTTCTTCTTACTTCCTAGCTAGACATTGACATGAGTCTTCTGTATCAATAGTAATCACTTTCTGCTATAAAGTTTTGTTCCCCTCAAACACTAAAACCAGAAAGATGAACCACACTGCTATCAAATATCCTTTATTTTCAATCAGCCTTTGCTAGTTTATACATATTACATCAAGGACATAAGATAGCTTCAGTATCACCATCATATTCTGAGCAAAAAGGACCAGAATGGACAAAAGTAGAAGGGTATGCGCTGCCTGGGGTACTTTGCTTTTAGAGTTTTTTTTCCTTAAATAATCAAATAGTTCCAATTATATATACTTAGACTCAATTATGTTATGTAAATACTTTCAACTACCAGGAAAACCTAGAAAATAATAAAATTTTACTTGTATTTATCTTCACCTTGAAAAATATTGGGCTTTGCTAGTGAGGAAGAGAAGAATGACTATTGGTTTCCTTGTATGTCTCCTGGTCATCATTATTTAGCACTTGGTTGTGGACTACACAGGGTCTTTGTATGCAATATATTTAAATAAATGTCTGCAAATCAATGGATTGATATTTAGAAGAATATAGTGAGAGAACTGCAAGATATCACCAAGACAAATAAAAAATGCAGGACAATGTAACTTTTATAGTTCATTTAGAGTATATAGAAGCATAAGCTCACCTTTGGAAGAGATGACATGCACAATAGAAATGTCAAGGACCTAAGTACCTAGTGCACTTGTACATGCCATGACTGAGAGAGTTCTGGGCTCAGCTCTGTGTTCTTGGTAGTGTTGTTGCCCAGGACAATCTCACCCAAATATATTTGGCCTCCTTCTTATTTTCTCATAGGTGTCTTCTTTACTCGGTAACATTTGACTAACTTGCTATTGACCTTTGGATGATACTGGATTAATACCATACCTTATCTAAGTAAATTATTAACAGTTACACAGAGGTATTTGAGAAAATAGGCTTTAATATAAGTAAGTAAATAAATCTCATTCCCTGGACTGCTATGTGGTAGAAATAGTTGTGGATGGGTATGATTTTAAGCAACCTCAACTTCTGAGAAAAAGTAATATTCATACTGGATCAACTTGGTTTGCTCCCTGAGACATTGAGAATGGTTTCTCTGGGCTCTCCCCTCCCCCAGAGAGCTCCACAGTTAGCTGCACTCTTCATTTGTGCTACACTCTTATCTTCAGTGTGCAATTACTTATAAAGCACACTTGAATAATGCTCTTTCACTTTCTTCTCTTATGGTCTCCTGCATAGACTTCCTAGGAAGCATACAAAGACAAAATCTCTCTCCTTTTTTCACCTACTACTCATTGCACAGACTACCAACTGCATGTAATAAAATTTTCTTGGTAAATTTGACCTTCTCTGGGAGCCCCTCTTCTTACTCAGACTGTTCCAGAGAAAGCTGCCTACTCTGACTACGCGTAGACTGAGCGCTGACAAGACCTGACCTCCAGCTCTTCATCTCATCAGTGCAGCTGGATTATTGCAACACTTGGGTAACCAGTCTCCAGATGACCAGACTCTCACCTTTAATCTCTCATCCACAGGATATCAGAGAACTTTCTGAAACAAGATTCTGAAACACAGTGTTCTCTTGCTTTGCCCTCTTTAACAGTCACCATTGTTCAAAATATTTAAGCATGGTATCAAAAGCTGTTCGCACCTAGACTTTAAAATCTATAGAGATAGTAAATGAACTAGTGGTTGCCTGGGGAGGGAGGAGGGATGGGGATTAACAAGAGTAAATGCCCATGAAAGATCTTATTGCATGATAAAAATGTTTTAGAACTGATTTATGGTAAAGTACAACTTGGAAATTTACTAAAAAATCTTCAAATTGTTCACTCGCAATGGGTGAATTTAATGATATGTAAAATATGCCTCAATAAAAAATATTTATTTGTACATGAGCATTGTACCTTTCTTATTCAGGGGATTACCCAGTAGCTACTTCTTTCTACTACATTGAATTTGAGCAATTTATTAAACATTGACATGAAAATGGATTTTAAGGCATTAGATCAAGGTTTCTTTCAAAAACATGAGTTGGAGCTGAGTGATGTCCCGATAAATGCAAGGGCAACATTAATGCAGGCTACAGTGAGACCAGGGTATTGTCACCTCTAATACCTCAAGTTCCCTAGCACCTGTCCATTCACAGGTTCTTCCAGTTGTTGAAGTCTACTTAGCCAGGGAAATTTTCCCAAGACAAACTTTGAAAAAAAAATAAGGCAAATATAGAGCAGTGGCAGAGATGTTTCAGGAATATAGTAATGGCTCCCAACCCTCCAACTTTAGAGTTAGAGGTTTGAAAAAGAAACATAACCCTGAGACAAAATAGGATTATGATAAATAAGGAAGTGGGTTATTTTTATACACTTGTGTGTGTGTGTGTGTGTGTGTGTGTGTGTGTTTAATTCATATTCCACTGACCTCAAACTCACTGTAACTTCACACCAAAGATCTGGGGTGCCAATTACATATCACTAAACCAACTTCCTCTTTTTAGGAGTGGTACTTGCCAAGGTTACACGAGCCATGAGTCCTGGAGTTAATATGTAAACATAGGTCTTCTTTACCATTGATTACTTTAACCATACAGGTTTAAGTGTACAATTCTGTAATACATGATCTGTATCTTTGATTGTGTGCCTACCACCCAAAGTTAAGTCACCTTCTGTCACCAACACTCAAACCCCTCTACTGTTCATTACTCCTCGCACCCCCCAACTTCCTTTCCCTCTGGCAATCACCATACTATTGTCTGTGTCTATGATTTCTTGTTTCATACACAGATCTTTTGACAGTAGGTGCAGAGCAAAAGCACTGTTAAGTATGTTGAGTTCATCTATTTTCACTGAACTAAAAAGATAGTCCTGGAGAAGAATTTGTGTTATTGGTCGGTTTGCTCCACAGTCTTGATTCAGAACTTGTCTTGGAACTTCTTGGCCTCCAGGCCTTATGGGTCATGAATAGCAAAGGCTGGAGATTTGCAGCATTGTTGTGGGAGAAGGCATCTTGTTTCTCAATGATGACACCTTTGCTCTCAGTAATGACATGTTGATGAACATACAGGGACCATCCACAGGGTTCAACTCCAGTGATGAGATGCTAAAGCACCCTTTCTGCATAAAGTGAGTCCAGATGAGAGAACTCTCTGAAAGAAGTTTCATTAATCACATAATCAAATAGTTTCATAAACCATTTGTCTCTAATTAGAGGTCAGATCATGCAATAGATGCACTGACCTCCTATGAGCCCATGAACCTTTTTCTCTATTCTTTTTATCTCATACAGACCTCTCAGGAGTCAATCATAGCTACCTACATGGTCGAAAAGTGTCTTGTTTAAGAGCTTTGTGGCAGGTTTTCATGCAGATTTCATCTTTTTATGAAGAAATATAAAACATTTTGCTAAGTAAAATTTACAATAGCCATTTTTCATGTTTTCTCATTCTGTTTTTTTTTCTTTTGTCACTTCAGAGTATAAAAGCATATTCCATAGCACTGTACAAGTGATAAATATAATTTCCATTCCTCTCATTCTTCATCTTTTCTGCTAAAACTCTATGAAAGTGTAAAGTATCATTATACACTGGCACTATGTGTATTGCTGGCTCTGACACACCTTCTCCATTTCTGAGAGATACACAGGAAAATGACATGGCATCTTCTGGTACCATTGTGTGTCTGGGGGGAAAATATCCAGAGATTGTCTATAACCCATAACAGTGCATTGTCCATAAGCATGGGCTGTTTGAAGAGCTCTCTCTTTCTCTGTCTCTGGATTAGGAGGTATTTTCATTTGAACGGTCTCATATATCCTCTTACATACATAGATGACAGACTTATATTCCATCATGAGAGTGACTATTGGGCTGCAACAATGAATATGGTTTAGTTTTGTCAGATAGTTCTCATCATTGCCAATATTGATCTTCTTTGATAGCACAGAACTACACAATATTAGGTATTTGGAAGAGGGAGCGCAATTAAATATATACATAACATTTTGACTCTATTATATTCCATTCTGAAAAGGCAGAAAATAAATGTGAGAAGATACAGAAAAGCACAGGTAAAAACATGAGGAAATACAGACTATGAGACATTTCCAATGTTGAGTTAAGTTTAAAAGAATGTTTTTTAAAAATAACTCTTACTTTATTTAATTGATGAATTAAATACAAGACATATTTACTATTTTACCTCTTAGTGATGTTATGAACATTAAATTAGACTATTTGGGAAGTCTGTTAAAGATGCATTCTCAACCTCTAGTAAAAAGCACTGTTTCTGATGTATAAATTTCCAATAATTTCTCTTCACTTAATCTAATATCAATAAAAATGACTGATTTTATTTTTGTTTTTTTTAAGATTTTTTATTATTATTTTAAATTTATTTTTAGAGAGGGAAGGGAGGGAGATAGAGAGAGAGATACATCAATGTGCAGTTGCTGGGGTTCATGGCCTGCAACTCAGGCATGTACCCTGACTGGGAATCGAACCTGCGACACTTTGGTTTGCAGCCCACGCTCAATCCACTGAGCTATGCCAGCCAGGGCTGATTTTACTTTTGTAATCACAAAAATACTATTCTAAAAGACAACATAATTTTATAAGATTCTCCGTTCCACCATACAGTGGTATACATGTGATAAATAAGTAAAGGCCATTCCATTTTAAAGGCATGCTTTTATTTATGAAAACACATAACTATTCAACTGTACTATATGTATAATTCCATTGTAAAGTTGATTAGAAGTTATTATAAAGTGACAATTTGGAAACCATGCTGTATCTATGATCCTGGAGCACATTTGCAATAAGTGAATTCACTGAACATTTTCTGTTCTGTTTTATTTTCATTTATTATTTGTATACTTCCTTTTTAAAAGTGTCATTGAGTTTCATGAGTTAGATTGTTTAGTAGAAATTCACTGGATATATTCCAAAATTTAATTACTTGGCCTAATTGAAAAACTTTTAGATTTGTACTGGGAGATATTTTCTTACTCCATAGATAATAGCTTGGTTTCTTTTCCAAGTAAACCTCCTCCCTCAAGTATGCATCCACAACAAGTACTTGTGCTGTGACTACCTCCTGCTTATAATTATCAGCAAAATAGGGGAAAATCACAGATTTTCTCTTTCCTGCAGTGTTGCAAAAGAAACACCTCAATCATAGAAAAATATGTTTTCCAGAATTTGGAACTAATAAATTTTGTCAAGATTCCATAAATAAAGTGAAAGTAAGTTTCTATTTTACTTCAAAACATGTAAAACTTTTTGTGAGCTCTGTTAATAGTGATAGTTTAAAACTATTTTCTATTATATTTTCTATAAACAAGCATGGAATATTATTACCTGATATTTGATATAGCATATCCACTTATTTTTTTTCCTAAAAGAGAAGAAAAAAGAAAAGAAAACAATCTTTCTAGGCATATAAAGTATTCCATTTTGGGCTTGAAACTTTATATTTTACATTAAAAAGCAACACTAAGACTGCTGGTCAGGATGGTGAAGTAGGTAAATGCTGTGCTTGCTTCCTCTCATGACAACATCAAAATTACAACTAAATTACAGAAGACTCATCATTGAAGCTCACCTGAAGACTAGCTGAACAGAATTCCTATGACTAAGGATACAAAGAAAAAGGTACATTGAGACCAGTGGGAAGAGCAGAAACACAGAACAGTCCCTACCACCACAATGTGGTAGTGAAGAAATGGAAGAATATTTCTGCTGTAGAGGTCCCCCCTGAGGAACAAAGGGTCCCAGCTCCTCACCAGGCTCCCCAGCCATGGGTTCCAGTGCAGAAAGGCAGAAGTCCTTATAATATCTGACTATGAAAACCAAAAGGGATTGCAGCTGAGTGAGTCAAAGTAGTGGTGGTACCCCAGGTTTTTCTCTTAAAGGGCCTGCACACAATTTGCTCATGGATTTGCTTTGAGCTCCAGCTTGGAGGCAGCAGCTTAAAAAGCAACAGGGACATATGGGGAGGAGCTGAATTAACTAGCTTTAGGGTGAACACTGGAGGGTCAGGGCAGTTCACTCCAGGGACAGAAGTTCTGGTAGATGCCATTTTTCCTTTGCTGAGTTCTTCTCTCACCCAGCCAGGTGGTATAGGCAAGCACCAAATCTGAGCTTTCCATTAACTTGACTAACACTATTTGTCCTGCCCTGCTAATTCATGAGACCTCCATACACCCAACTGGTGCCCAGCCAGAACCTCTTCCTGAGGCTTTGCCACACAAATGACCTGTCTCTGCTAATGCTGCAAACTCTCCTGAAATCTTTAAAAGGTTCACAAATCTCAAACAAGCAGCATCTGGTCTCTGCATACCCCATACCTCTTGCTAAGTGGCCCAAAGCCTGGCACTTGTGGCAGTTGGCTTTGGTTCACAAATAAGTTTTTCTCAGGGGCCTCCAAGCCCCACACAGTTGGCTGCCATATGCACACCACTTTGTAGCTCCTACCAGGTGACTCTGTGCTGGGCACAGGCAACTGCTGAACTTGGCCTGCATCACAGTCCTTCCCAAAAGGCCTTAGAACCAACACACCCAGTGGTCGACTTAGACCACTCCAGAGCACCACACAATCAATCAGCTCCACAAATGACGCACCCTAAGGGTGGACTCATCAGCCACCAGAGCCCCACTAAAGGGAATCTAAATCCGTGGAGTCAGACCCGGCACAACAGTTTGTTTGCTGTAGTCACAGCCATTCCTCACATCCAGTCAGCATGAGGGTAAATCCCTCCCACTGACACCACAACAGCAATCAAGACTTGAGACAAATGAAAATAAACACACAACAATGCAAAATCAATAGCACATAGCCAAAGCAGTTCTAAGAGGGAAATTTGTCACAATACAGCCAATCTGAAGCAACAGACAAAAACCGCAAATAAATAATCTATCTATACCAGGGGATACTAGGAAAAAAAGCTGGAAGTGTGCATAAGGAAAGAAATAGTGAAGATCAAGCGAATATAAACAAAAGAGTATACAAACACAGTACAAAAGATAAATAAAACCAAGAGCTGGCTCATTGAAAATATAAACATAATCGATAAACCTTTAACCAAACTCATTTAAAAAGAAGTGAAAGAGGACCTAAATAAATAAAATCAGATATGAAAGAGAAGTGACAACTGATACATTGAAATACAAATGATAATAAGGAAATGCTATAAAAAATTATATGCCAACAAATTGGACCTCCTGGAAGAAATAAATAAATTTCTGGAAAATACAATCTTTCAAGACTTAATTTAAAAAACTGAAAATCTAAAAAGATTGTTAACTATTAATAAAAACAAATCAGTAACCAAAAACTCCCAACAAACAAAAGTTCTGGACCAGATGGTTGGTTTCACAGGTAAATTTTACCAAACATTTAAAGAATTAACACTTATGCTTTTCAAACTATTCCAAAAATAATCAAGGAGAGGGAAGGCTCCTAGCCTTATTTTACAAGGTCAGAATGACCATGATTCCAAAACCAAACAAAGACATTACAATAAAAGAAAATTATAGGCCAACATTCCCGATGAACATAAATGTAAAAATCCTCAACAAAATATTACCAAAACAAATCCTGCAACACATTAAAGAGATTATACACCATGATGAAGTGACATTTATTTCTGGGATTCAAGATTGGTTCAATATCCTCTAATAAATTTGTGCCACACACCACATAAACAAAATGAAGGATAAACATGTGATGATAACAGTAGATGCAGAAAGAGCATTTGGCAAAACTCAGCAGCCATTGATGATAAAAACTCTCAGCAAAGTGGGAACAGAGGCCACATACTATACTACAGGGCTGTAGTAATCAAAGCAACATGGTATTAGCTTAAAAAGAAACACATACATAATGGAATAGAATGGAGAGCCCAGAAATAAACCCATACCTATATGGTTGATTAATGTATGACAAGGGAGGCAAGAATATGCAATGGGGTAAAGATAGTCTCTTCAATAAATAGTGTTGGGAAAACTATACAAATAAATGCAAAAAAAAATGAAACTAGATCATTTTCTTATACCATGTACAAAAATTAGCTCAAACTGGATTAAAGACAAATATAAGACTAGAAACCTTAAAATTCCTAGAAGAAAATATAGGTAGCAAACTCTGACATTGCTCTTAGTAATATTATTTTGAATATTTTCCTTGGCCAAGAGAAGCAAAAGAAAAATATAAACACATGGGTTTATATATAACTAAAAAGGTTTTGCACAGCAAAGGAAACCCTCAACAAAACAAAAAGACAACCTACTGAATGGGAAAAGGAAGAAGATATTAGCCAATGATACATTCAATAAGGGGTTAGTATCCAAATATATAAGGAACTCAAAAATTAACACCAAAAAACAAACAACCCGATTAAAAATGTGCAGAAGACCTGAATAGACATTTCTCCAAAAAAAAAAAAAACATACATGTGGCCAGTAGGTATAGGAAAAAATTACTGTATCACTAGTCATCAGGGAAATATAAATTAAAACCACCATGAGATATCATCTCACACCTGTCAGAATGGTATCAATAATTAATAATCTAAAAGGTTGTTGAGGATGTGGAGAAAAGAGAACCCTTGTACACTGTTGGTGAGATAATAAATTGGTGTAGCCACTATAGAAAACAATATTGAAATTCCTTAAAAATTAAAAAATGAAACTGCCTTATGACCCAGCAATTTCACTTCTGGGTGTTTATCCAAAGACATCCAAAGCCCTATTTCAAAAAGATGTATACATCCTTATGTTCATTGCAGCATTATTTACAATAGCCAGTATATGGAAACCATCTAAGTGTTCACTGATAGATGAGTGGATAGATGAATGTATATACACACACACACGTTAGATGAAAGTCCAAGTTGCCTATGCTGTTCTTTTCATTACATTATATCAAAACTGTTGAACTCCTATCTATGGAACAACATGGATCAATATGCCCTCTAACTGGGTTTGGGAGGGCTTGTGTATTGCCCAACTATTATACTGAGGAGAGTTTGGGAGAAACATTTTTATCAGACATAATCAACTGGAAATTTGTTGGATATTTGAAAAATATGGTTATAAAGGGACTCAAAATATATACATACATAAAGAGTCTAATTAAAAACAAACATATAAATGACCTTTATGTTTGTAAGTCCAAGCCCCTTTCTCCAAGTGCAGGTTAAAAAAACCTTTATGATCTATTTTTGCATAACACTTTCTGTAAAATTCACACATTTGCTTCTTCAAAATAGAATGACAGAATTAATGCTTCAGAGCAATTAAACATACAGTCCTTTGAAAATCTTGTGATTTTTCCCCTATACTTTTTGGGTCTTACCCACAAATATGGCAGCATAATTTTTTTAGCAACTACATTATTCAGATTTTCAAAACATTCATTTTAATTTAACTGGAGTTATTTTTTTGTAGTTATATTTCAATGATTTAATTTCATTGGTTTACTTTGTGTTTTAGTAATTACATAATATAATGACAAGTCAATTTGCATAAAATAAGTGAATAAAGAAAAAACTAATGACTTCAGATAAGCATGCAAATTTAAATATCAGACAAAAGTATGTAAAGATATACAAATGTATATGAGAGAGCTAATCAAAATCAATTAGTTTACCATGGCTTTTAACTGGTGTACCTTATAGAAGATATAATATGTCAGTTAATCTAATGAATTAGTTAACTGGAGGTCAAAATAAAAAATATAGTCCGTTAGCTTAGGCATTGTAATTGTTAATTCTATTCTCTATATTTATTTTTAGTGCTAATAGGAATGTAACTAATATATACATTAGTTTACAATTAATGCAGTAGTTGAAAGAAAGCAATTAGCATATGTTGAGCATCTTCTATATGTCAGTTTTATTTAGACATAATCTGATTTTATACTTGCAATATTCTCAGAGGAAAAATCTTTGGTTTGCCTGTGAGTAAAATGAGGCTCAGAAAAAAAATATGTATCAAAATCCATAGAGCTAGTAAATTCATAATTGGAATATATATTTGTTTCACATCAAGGGCACTAAAAGTTCAACAAAAGTTTATCTAATACTTATTTTGTTATGAGTGTTTCTGTAGGTAATGGTCTTACAGTGATAAGAATGATTAACAAAGCCTTTCTTGATGGAGATTGCTTCCTGGATTAAAATAAGAAATTAACCAGGGTAAGCAATATGATAGTTTTATTTTTTTAATTTTATTTTAATTGCTGTTCAGGAGTAGTTTTCTGCCTTTTACTCCCATCCCAGCCCACCCCCCAGCTCTTCCCACCTCCCTCCCATTTCCACTCCCCCTTTGTTATTGTCCATGTGTCGTTTATACTTGTTCCTGTAAACCCTTCCCCTTTCCCCCTGAAATTCCCTCCCCTCTCCCTTCTGGTCAGCCTGTTCTCTATTTCAGTGTCTTTGGTTATATTTTGCTTGTTTGTTTGTTTTGTTGATTAGGTTCCTGTTAAAGGTGAGATTATATGGTATTTGTCTTTCACTGCCTGGCTTATTTCACTCAGCATAGTGCTCTCCAGTTCCATCCATGTTGTCACAAAGGGTAGGGGCTACTTCTTTCTTTAAGCTGCATAGAATTCCATTGTGTAAATGTACCATAGTTTTTTAATTCATTCATTTACTGATAGTTTTAGATAGTGATGAATGTAAAGAGAAATGATTACAATGTGATGTGATAAGCTTTGAATAGGAAAGAAAATATTACATAACGTAAATTTTTAGAATTTTACATGTTAAAAATAATTTTTACAGTTTAAAATATTGAAATCTTTTCTTTGAAAATATTATTAAGGTTGTTAATAACATTAACAAAAAGTTTATTACTTTAATGTATTTTAATATATATTACTCATCACTTAATGACTATAAAATGAATAACTTCAAATTTCTTAATGTAATACAATAAAATCAAATAAACATTAATTTAATTTGTGCCAAAGTTGAAAGCTGTATTTCCTCATAGTGACATTTAGATTGATAATTTCAAATTAAGGTTATGATTTTAGTAATTTTAGTTATTTAAGGGATGTTTTAATGGATAACTAGGAAATAAGGGTTGAAAAGAATTACTAACCACATTTGTTTTATGAAACCATATGGAACTTAAAATATTTTCTCTAGTGTTAGGCATTATCTTATATTTATATCATAGATCACTAATTTGGAAAATATTTGACTATTATTATGAAAAATTATAATAAAAATATAGTTGTGCAAATAAATACTGAATTTAATCCCATAATAACTGAAGAGAGGTGGGAAATCAATAATAGCAATAGAATATTTTATTTTTCCTTTGCTGAATGCCTTTGTAAGATCTTTATAATATATTTATTAGAGTTCATTTACATACCAGCAAATTCAAAATGTGTCTTGACTGCCATTAAGGAATTTTATTCATTATCATTCAGAATAGCACGATACATTTATGTGACAGTTTTTCCAAGAATTAGAAACAAAGCTTAAGATTATTGATACTACTGTGCTAGTCAGATACAAACACTGGTTAACTTATGGCAAAATGATGCAGAATAGGACAGAACAAGAACACTACAGGAATTCAGGAACTACAGAACAGCAATGCTTACTGTTTGTATTGGTTTTGCTGTCACTGACCACAGTAACACTGGTCTTTTATTTCAAAACTACTGAAGTTTCCGTTCTAGCTCACTACAATAGTAGAAAAACATCAATAAATTTTTCTGTTGCTGAAACTATTTATGAAAAGTTCTACATTGACCCAGATCCTCTGAATCCATCCTGAACCACATCCAATGGAGTTATGGTAAGTTACAGAAACATAAGTGTTTTAGAGTTACAAGATTTCCCTTCTAGTTTTGGTTTGTTTGTTTGTTTTTACCAAGTACTCTTGGTGAGTGTTAGAATCTGGACTAACTAGATAGAGACCAGGAGAATGGAGAGTGGGAGACATTAGGAGAAATGGTTCCTCATTTCATGTTAACTTCATCAACCAAGGTTGTCACAGAATCATTAAACCAGTAGGATGACTTTTCAGACAAGGAAGATAACTTGATTTGGGTTTCAGGATACTCTGATCCTCTCTAGTCTCCTACATATCTCTTTTGCAATTATCATTGTTCAAGTCCTTCTCCACAAATGTCTTAAGTTTCACATAAGCAATCTTTTTAGGCTGGGGAATTATTCCCTTGTGTGATCTGATAACTTCCTAGAGCAAAGATTAACTTCTTTTACTGGGACTTCTTGGGTGTCTGTAAAAGGAACCTGGGAGGAGCTTATGCAATCTTTATTTTGAGCTGAGGATTTGGAAATCTGACTTGTCATTTTCTTTTTAATTATGTTTGATAGAAATAATTAATTTATTTTTCTCATGCCCTTCGTGCTGGTTTCTAGCAACTGCCACTCAGACCCCAAAGACTTTTTTCAGTGGGCACTTTTTTTCAGGTGGCTAGAGAAATAGGTTAGACTGTTCCTTCCCCACCATATGGTGTGAAATAGCAAATCTCTATCTTTTAATGCTAATTGTGTGTTCACTATCTTCAGAGTCAAATTTGCCCAAGAATAAAGCCATATTTCTACGTATCCTTTAGGCCTGTTCTTAGAAACCATTCCATTTTTTATACTAGTCATGGATTGTAGTTACAAATAACAGAAATAAATTAAGCAGTGAAGGACTTTTGGGGTGGGGGGTTCAAGTGAACTATAGATAGATTCAATAGGAAAGCCAGAGAATCAAGCCTGAGAAACAGCCAAGGCAGGCAAGGTATAGCCCATATAGGACCAGAGGGACTGTGAGAATCTCATGGAGCTGGGAGCCAGCTGGACCTTAGCAATTGCCTCTGGTGCTGCTGCCAGTGCCACCTAGCCTTTCTCATATTGAATCCGCAGCCTCATAATTCCATTACATTCTGTATGCCTTGCAAATTTACTCCAAGTACACACACGTGTTAATTATAAAAGATTCCTGGTAATCACGGTTTACTAAGTACTATGTGCCAAATACTTGCCACTTTTAATATTTATGTTTAATATAAATATTACTATTAAGGTTGAATTGTTCTCATTTTAAACAGGAAGAAATTTGATTCAGTAATTTAAGTAATTTAAAAAAAAACCCATGTAACTAACATTGGTGTGGCTGTGTTCATACTTAAGTTCTGTCAAACTCCTAAATTTAAGGTTTCTTGTCTCACTTCCTCCATCACTGGCTAGATTTCCTGGTTTATTACTGTTTTTGTTTTTGGAAGTAAACTGGGTTTCCTGGTCTTTTTGTGCTATAACTCAAGACAAGCACTTGTGTTTGCTTTGTCTTTAAGCCAGCCCTGCTTGCGTCTACTGCCATCTATTAAGGTTGGTATTATATTGCCTCCCACGTGCTAGTGAGAGACAAACTAGTTTAAAAGTAAGCAATGGGCATTAGAAGGAGTATGGGGAATTATACAAAGCCAATTCATTTTTTTAATTGCCCAGTCGAGTGCCAGGAAAAATGGTTGGGTTTTACACTTTGCTTTGCTTTCTAACCAGAAAATACTGTGGGTTATAAATAAATGTAATTTTGAGAGAAAAAGTTAAATTAGTAGAATAAAGAAAAATATAAAGTCTTAAAGATTTGCAAAATTAGAACCTAAGAACAACTTTTACACAAAATAAAACAAACCAAGAACTTGTACATGACAGTATAGTATAGTCAAAATGCAGGTGGTGGTCAAATATTCAGGGGCTAGATGTACAATGGCCCACCAGCAAAGCTATGAACTCTGCTCAAAGGTTATAGACTTCATGTGTCTCAAAGGTTTATAGCTCTATATCATGGAAGTGTAATTTAAGTGAGCCAGAGATGAAACAGAGAAACAGAAAAGAAATAATGATGAGGGAAAGGAAAGTTCAACTAACATATTTCTTTTTAAAAAGTAACTTATTTTCCTTTTGGAATCATTATCATTTTAGTGTACTAAAAATACCTGTTTTTATCCCTGGTCAGGTGTCTCAGTTGGCTGGAGCACTGTCCTGTACACCACAAAGGTTGTGGATTCAATTCCTGGTCGGGGAGCATACATAAGTTGTAGGTTCTGTTCCCTATTGGGGCACATATGGGAAGCAACCAATTGATTGGCTCTCTCACCCCTTCTCCCTCTGAAAATCATAAATGTATTCTCAGATGAGGACTAAAATATAAAATAGAATAAAATAAGCACCTGTTTTTGTATTGATTCTCTATTCTTGTAATTTTTAGACATCTAAAAGTATTATTAAAGACCATAGTAGGTATTTAGGTAAGATCATGCACTGTTTGTATTTATACATACTTAATTTTGAATTCCACCTCTACTACTGGCCAGCTGAATGATCCTGGTCAGTTTTAAACTGTTTCTGCATTATGCCATTTGGGTTGTTAAAAAGATGAAATTAGGTAATGCATGTAAGTAATTGTATTGATATATGACATACTGTTACAGCTTCTCAAATGTTAGCTGTCATTATCATCATCACTGTTATCAGAATCATTTTATAATAAATGAATAAATTAAGCACTTTAAGTCAATTGCCAACATCATAATTTAATGACAAATTACTAAAACAGATAAGTTTTATCTTCATTCTCCTTACAGACTTGAGACGTGAACCAAAAATAAAAGTGTTAATCCTTACAATGAGAAAATATGTAATTTTAATAGAGAACAAAATTATATACTAGAAACAGAAAGAGAATAAAAACAATATGTAAAGTTGCAATATATATACACTAAACAACAATCCACATTTTTATATATTAGTTTTGAAATTTAGTCATCAATTTTGAAAATTAATTTCTTGTGTACTTTGATTTTATTTCTAATATATTGATTTTGATAGTCCTTGGGGAGATCAAATAGAGGTGACTATTAGAAAAGTAGTTGGTTCAAGAGGAATTTTGTTTTATGTGTATTAATTATTTTCCTTTTTACAATAATTATGACTTTATAATTGCTTTTGGAACTCAGAGAAGAAAATCTTTTTAAAAGAAATATGTATAGTGCTAGTCACCTCTAGTTCCTCTCCTGCCTGTCTCCCTTTGACCCATGCAAGTCAGGCCTTACTTTCATCACATGATGAAACTGCTCAGTAATATCACCAGTGCTCTGACTCCAGTGGCTAAATCTGAAATTTTATTTTATTTGAACTACCGGCAGCATTTGATTCGGTTGATCATTCTCACATTCATAAAGCACTACCTTTATTATTCTTTCATGTCACATTTTCTTTGGTTGTCTTATTTAATTTTGCTATTTCTTAGTGACCTTTAGTATTTCTCTGTTTCCAAATGCTACGGGCATTCTAGGACCCAGTCTTTGCCCCTCTGCTCACCTTTACTTATGTTAATTTCTTTTATGTTTTTATATAGACTCCTGGTTTTAATTGCTGTTGACACACTAAGGATTGCCATCTTTGCGTCTTCATTCTAGACTACCTCCCACTGACTTTCAGACTCATATTTAACTGATGTGCTGAGAATTCCATTTGATATCTAATAGGCTTTAGAGTGTAATATGTATACATTCAAATTTTTCTTCCCATGCCTGCTCTTACCACCTCCTTTCTTATTAAATAAATGATGACAATTCTCCCAGTTGCTCAGACTAAAGAACTTGGAGGTTATCCTTGATTCCTCTTTTTTGCTCCTCATATCCTTGCCCACTTATCAACAATTCTCATTGGTCTACCTTGAAGCATACCAAAACATGAATATTCTCACCACTTTTGTCATTATTATCCTGAATCAAGCTACCAGACCTCTTAAATCTCTATTTAAATGATATATTCACCCTGAGTAAATCCCACGTGCAATTTCAACAACCATATACATCCCCAAATTTTCCTTCCATGCTACATTTTACTTTTTTTGCACTTATCAATCAGTACGTACTGTACATTTTGCTTATTCTTTTTGCTAATTATTCTCCGTCTTTATAAAATAAGCTCCAAGGGCAATGGTTTATGTTGCTTTTGTTGGTGGCTGGATATACAGGACCTAGTATATTACCAGTAGTTTATTAGAGCTAGAAATTTTAGTTTGAAGAATAAATCAATGAATGAAATGTATAATGGCAAATCTCATAAATAATCATTACTGTACAAAAGAAAATAACCTTGAGATAAATTTTAAATTGATAAAAATAAACTAAGACTAAACATTATACAAGGAATAAAGCAATATGTATAAAATGTTTGGATTCCCTTACTCAACAGTTCTATATCTTGAAATTTCTGTTAGATACAGGTATTATTATTATTGCAGTGATTCACATATGTACCCAATATACATTACGCAATGTGTATTCATTTGACACAATGATCTTTTTTTATTAAATATTTTAATATGTTTGGATAGACTTTGTTTTTGAGGAAAGTTTTAGGTTGCCAACAATACTGAGCGAAAAGTGCAGGTAGTCCTCACGTGCCCCTGGCTCACACCTGCAAGTCCCCATTATCCACATTCTCTGCGGTGCATTTGTTACAATAGATGGACCTACATGGACCCTGTCAATCATTATCCTCCCAGCATAATCACCACCCCATGTCCATAGTTCACATTTGGAATCATTCTTTGCGTTGCACATTTTATGTCAATTTATTTTTAAGGGAAAATGATTGTTATAAAACAGTATAAAACATAAAATGTATTGTTCATTAAAATATAATTACTTAGAAAATTTCTTGCTCCATGAAGCAAAATATTAACTTTGATGATCTCAAGGCAATAGTTATGAAGATGATTATTTTGGCTAACTATACTTTATACATTTTATGTATAAGGGCATTTCACATTCTCCTAAACAGGTACTAACATTAGTTTCAAGATTTTATTATAAGTAGTTAATCAAATTATGTATGTCATTTGAAAAATGATAAAATCATAAAACCTACAAAAGTATTAAAACTGTCTTTAAGTTTATGTAACAGAATGGTTTAACAAAGTAACTACTGGGTATACTTTTGCCCATATCATATTGTGAATGTATCTTAATTTCAGATATTTACAATGAAATAAGATGTATTTTACACAATTATATTATCAGGTAAAAAATCTAAAGTCCCTAATGATCTTAAACTGTTTCAAAGTGCTGGAAATAAAACTACATTAGGAAAAAAAAAACAACTTATTAACCCACCTTCACTCTTGAATTCATTGCCGGAACAGATTTCTCAGCTCAGTGGAGAGTATAACAGATTTTTGAAAGATCACTTCTCAGTGGAGAATGTTGAGGATACCAAACTGTCATGTTTGCCTCAAGATATCAGTCCTCATAAATTGTAAGAAACTAATCAAAGGGTCTAAAATATTAGTTCCAAACAGTTAAACTAATTTTTTAAGTCTAAAAGAATGTAAAATCTTAATTTTTTTGATCCATTCATTTACTGATGGGCACTTAGGTTGCTTCCAGCACTTGGCTATTGTAAATTGTGTTGCTATGAACACTGGGGTGCACAGATTCTTTTGAATTGGTGTTTCAGGGTTCTTAGAGTATAATCCCAACAGTGTAATTGCCATGTCAAAAGGCAGTTCCAGTTTTAGTTTTCTGAGGAAATTCCATACTGTTTTCCACAGTGGCTGCACCAGTCTGCAATCCCACCAACAATGCACTAGGGTTCCCTTTTCTCCACAAGCTCTCCAACATTTGTTCTTTGTTGCTTTGTTTATGATGGCCATTCTCAATGGTGTGAAGTAGTATCTCATTGTGGTTTTAATTTGCATCTCTTTGATAGCTATGGCACATTTATCCAATGGAATTCTATGCAACAGAAAGAAAGAAGGGGCTACTACCCTTGTGACAGCATGGATGGAACTGGAAAGCATTATGCTAAGCGAAATAAGCCAGGAAGTGAAAGACAAATACCATATGATCTCACCTTTAACAGGAACCTAATCAACAACATGAACAAGCAAGTAAGATATAACCAAAGATGCTGAAATTGAGAACAGGCTGACAGTGACCAGAGGGGAGAGGGGAGGGAATTATAAGGAAAAAGGCTTAAGGGTTTTCGGGAACAGTTATAAAGGACACATGGACAATAAAAAAGAGGGGGTGGAAACAGGGGAGGGAGGTGGGGATGACTGGGGTGGTGGAGAGGGGCGGGGATAAAAGGCAGAAAACTGTACTTGAGCAACAATAAAAAATGTTAAAAATAAAATTAAAGCTATAACAAAAAATGCAAAATCCCCAATTTTTTATTTATGTAAGTATTCATGGGACAATGGAGAATACATCTTAAAAAATAAATTAATATAGATAGTATAATGATTGCTTTGTTCTTGGGATTTCAGTATTTCTATATAGAACTATCCTGAAAATCATGAATGGTTTTGCTACCTGATTGCAAAAATCAGATTATCACATTGTTTTAGAAGTTTGCTCTTAGAGGATGAAGTGATGATATTGTGTAAATTATCAATGTGCTTGCTCCTAGCTTAGAGACTAAGATGAAACAAAATGTAAACTGCCCATTAGAAAAAGTTGTTTAATGTAGTATTTTTTACTGCTTCTAAGAAACTGTTAATCTATCTCAAAATTACTCATTTTATTTTACATTAAAGTATACAAGATAAATATTTTCCAAATATCTCAACAGTTTGGACAGTAGAATAAATTTGGAGAGTAGAATAAATAGTTGTAGAAGCAACAACATGTTAGTAAAAATTTAGCCCTGGCTGGCGTAGCTCAGTGGATTGAGCGCGGGCTGGGAACCAAAGTGTCCCAGGTTCTATTCCCAGCCAGGGTACATTCCTGGGTTGTAGGCCAGAACCCCCAGCAACCGCACATTGATGTTTCTCTCTCTCTCTCTCTCTCTCTCTCTCTCTCTCTCTCTCTCTCTATCGCCCTCCCTTCCCTCTCTAAAAATAAATAAATAAAATATTTTAAAAAAATTCAGAGAGGTACTAGTTTAAAGATAGAATTTTCAATGTAGTTCTGCTACTGAATAGCTGATCCGCTAAAATGAATCAATTAATCAATACTCTTACCACATCTCTGAAGGAAAATTTCTGCTCTAATAATGTATAACTCCAGGATTTGTTATATTTATCTGAGTTCTATTTTTTAAAAAACACAAAAGCTTTCTAAATTATTTTTATGCCCATATTAGTAAATCATGTCTTTTGTAAGTTTCCTTGTTGTTTTTGTTGGAACACTTGCAAAAAGATAACTTAGTGTCAGAATGATTTGGTTATTAATTCTGATGGCTCCATTGAAAAATGAAAATCTTGAGAGATAATATAAGAACTGTTTATCTTCTGATATGTGTGTATGTTTATAGTGCAGAATGAATTAAACTTTGATCTTTGCTAGAAAAGTAGCTTCTAGAAGAATTTAGATATATCGTCCCAAAGATGAGCTTTGAAAGATCTAGTTACTAACAATTGAAAGAGATAGGGATGGATTGGTTTGTTATATCTGTATTTTTTAGCCTCTGTATTTTATGCTGTATCATAAATATGCATAAAACCAAAAATTCAGACTTTTCTATTTTTATTTTGCTGCCAGAAGAGATGTTTCTTTATGTCTACTTAAAGAGAAAGAGAAATAACTTATCAGTGTTTTCTATCAATAAGAACAGCATTTAAAATGTTAAGAATAACTTTAATGTCCCTATTTGTATGAATCACTACTACATCATATACTTTCCCCAATGGAATCAATAACTAATAGCTACAGAGACTATAAGCATAAACTTTACAGTATAATTGCTTATTTAACTGGTATCATAGTCATGTCAATATTTTCAAAATTAGTGGTTCGAATAACTGTATCATGCAATAACACATGAAGCAGAGCATGTGTTTGTAAAGATATTGAAAACTATTCAGAATTATTATGCACAGAAATGTATTAAATATTAGAACTGTTAACTCTTAACAGAGCACCCAACTTAGGCTGAAATGATTGGTTGTTGATCATTCTTTACAATGAGTTCATGGAAGTCTGGGATTCAATTATAATTATTTGTTTATTATTTTATATTCCAAACAGTGGACACATCCCTGACATTTAATTGATTGAGTTACTATCATGCCTCTGGAACTCTTTCAGGTACTAAGGATATGAAAGCGAGCAAAAAGACAAGGTTACTACTCATTCCATTAGCTTGCAGTCTAGCCAAGGAATGCACAACTAAACATTCAAACAAGGTAACGGATAGTCATGACCAGTGTTATGACAGCCAAAGTTGTCTGAATAATTTAATCTGATTGCCGAGGTAAGCTAAACTTTCCTGTAGTAGTATTGATTGACATACAATCTGAAGCGTAAAAGGCAAAGAAAGCCATCTCAGCAAAGGGAACAACAGCTTGTTCCTTCCTTCTGTGGCAGGAAGAGTATGTTCAGCATGAGAGACTGAAGGAGGTCATATTCAATTAAAAAGTAGAGATAAAAAATCTAGACTATGTCTAGTAGTTACTGAATATGATTTTGCATATGTTACTTTGCATTGCACTTCCATGGTATATTTTCATTACAGCATTTTTCAATTCTCATCCAAAATAATTTTTCTTATTTATGTACTTTTTGTTCATTTTTAATTTTCCCACCAGGAGAATACAAACTCCACTAAAGCAGGAACCTTGTGTTTCTTGTCCTCTCTATTCCATGCTCTAATACTTAGAATAGTGTCAGAATATTGTAGATGCTGAATAAATGTTTCATTCAATGAAAAATGATAATTGCTATTGCCTATTACTACAGTGGCAAGAAGTTATAGGACAGTATACGTACAAAAGAAAGGTTGTGAATCAGTGAAGAAGTACCTGCCATTTTTTTAATAGATGAAGTTAGAAGAAACACAACATGGCAGTAGAGAGGTGGACTTTCCAGAAAAGCCTTTGCCCAATGGGTTAATAGGTCATTTTTTCTGAACTCTTCTTTCTCTTTAGTCTACACTCCACTTAAATTTGTCTCATGCTATGTATTAATCTTTGAGCCTCTGTGTTCTGATTGGCAAAATGGGGTTATAATAATTTATTTGACATAGTGTGAAGAAAATAAGATGAGAACAGTATAGCATAGAATATATCTTATGTTTGATAAGCAACATACAGAATTTATGAAACTATTGCTGCTCCTGCTGAGGCTCTTGCTGCTAATAGCATCTTGGTGTTAGAGGATGAGTTCTTTAAAAAGCTGTCTCTGCAATGAAGTTTAATGATGATCATGGGGAGTGTCCTTGGAATTAATGCCTGTGGAAGAAAAATGGAGGAAGGAGGGTTAGTAAAGGGAGAAGCCAAACTGCAAGATGTCCAATTATAGCCTTAGCTGGCCCCACAAGTAGTTCCAAAGTTAAAATTACTCTTCAGATTTTTTCTCTATTGGGCTTACGTCTCCTGACTTTTATTCTTCTTACTTTTTCACTCTTTGGATCCACACCCACAGGACATGTGTGACCTTGTGGAAGAGGGGCTCTTTGAAGTTGAGATGATCCATGGAGGGACTGACAGTGGAGGCAATCAGTCCTTTGATAAGGGATTTGGGTGTATGTCACTGTGTCCATTATACTGGCTTCCTGTTTCAGACGCCAAACTCTTTATATACCTGACCTTCTCTCAAGATTTAGTAGAAAGGTCATTGATCAGACTGAGTAGCAAAAAGAGATCTAACACTAGTTCTACACTTTGGCTGAGAAAAAAATTTATTCTATTGATTTATTCTATTCTAGCTAGTGTCCCATTGTTTCATGGAATGTCCACTATGTGATGATGATGGCAATATATATGTGTACACACATCCTCTTTCTTAAAAAGGTACCTTTTTATTGTGATAAAACCACATTATATAAAATTTATCATCTTAACCATTTTTAAGTTTATGGTAAAGTATTTGTTAAATATATTCACATTGTTGTGAAACATATCTCCAAGTGTTTTTCATATAAATGGAATCACACAGTATTTGTCTATGTTGCAACTGTTTATTTCACTTAGCAGAATGTCTTAATGTTCATCTATGTTGCAGCATGTGACAAGATTTTCTTCGTTTTTAAGGCTGAACAATATTTCATTGTACATAAAAACCATGTTTTGTTTATACCTTTGTTTATTTATCTATTGACACATATGTTTATAAACAAGTAAAAACAGGTTCAGATTCTTTAAACTTTACTCTAGGATAAGAAGTAAATGGGCAATAAAGACCAACACTCAAATCTAGAAATTTGTTCTCTAACTCGGATTTTTTGAACTAATCAATAACTAAGGAAATTTCACTCCCCAAAGTCCAAGTATATTAATGCAAAAAAAACCATGCCTTCACATAGCAATAATCTGCACAGCTTACTTTAAAAATGCTTTCTTGATATGACACCGATGCTTTGGTCAGGGTCTTAGAAAGAGATATTCAAAGAATACTTATGTATATGTTCACATAAATTGACATATAAAGTGCTGAGAACTTAAGTTTCTGTTCAGGGAGTTTATAGTTAAAGAATTATTACTTAAAATATTTTAAATGATACTACTGACATTCTCTGTTTCATAATGTACAAAATAGATTTTAAAATATTACTATTATCAGGTATGACATTATACTCAACAAATCTATGCAAAGGATACATTTTGGCATATGGTTACATTGATGAAACAAGCCTAAATTTAATTCAATAATTATTGTTTGATGTTAACATTTTAAAAAATTTTATAATTTTAAGCATCCATACCATATCAACCTAAAATCTGAAAATTCAATTAACAAAGATTGTTCAAAGGTTGTAATACTATAAAGCTTTGGTTCTTGAAGTGTGATCTTGGACCAGTATCATTAGTATCACTTATGAGTTTGTTAGAAATTCAAATTCTCAGTCACTATCTCAGATACATTGAATCAGAAATACAGAGTGAGGAACCAGTCAAGCTGAAATTTAACAAACTTTCTTATTTCTTATTTGATGCATGGCATGTATGAGAACATTGAGAATCACTATCTAGATCATTTTAGACAAGAGTGATGTTGATGTGCCTAGATATACGAAACTTGTGTGTGCTCACAGACTGTGAAGGAAAGTGAGGCTACTGACAAAAACTGACTCCTGGCTGGGAAAAAATAAGAACATGTATAAGGAATGATACAAAGTTTACTTGCATTAGACTTACATGAGATGAGAAAAAAATTACCTTCTAAAAAAGAATCAAACTTAGAGAGAAATGCAAAAGCAAATATATATAATATATTTTATATAATATATTTTATATAATATATAATATATATAATATATTTTATATAATATATTTTATATTTTATATAATATATAATATATTTGCTTTTGCATTTATAGCAAAATATAGCAAATAATATAGCAAAAGTCTATAATTTATAGACTTTTCCACAGTACCCAGGTCTACAAACACCTGGGGAGTATTTCAAAATACAAATGTTTAGACTTTACCAGCATTCTCCCTTTACAATTTATTTAAAAGCCCGAAGATTTTCACTTTGGAAAAGCTCCCAGGTTGAGAGCCATAAAACATGTTTATCTGTGTGGCAGGGGAGTCCCAGTCTCCAATGATTCCCAGTCTGGGCCTAGGAGGGAGGAAGAACTTGTTTTGTTTTGTTTTCTTACTCAGATAACTCTGATGTTTATTCTGGCTTAGGAATGGCTGCTTATTCCCACATCTCAATGATTTCCAAGTTGAGAAAAATTAGAAATTTTAGCAATTCCTCTTGTGTCTTTTATTTTTGTTTTTCCAATAGTTATTCTTGAAACAGCTATGTCTTTAGTAACTGGACAACATGAGACTAAAATATAATAAACTTCTGATAAGCTTAAGAAATATTGATAAGCTTTGTTTGTTTCCCAATACAGTACTGTAGTAAAAGTAGAAGCAATAATTAAAATAATAGCTAAATATCATGAAGCCCTCATTCTCAAGCAGTCTACAGAGAACTTTACTTTAATGTTTACCTGTATTTCTCATATATTCAAAGTAGACTGTCAAAGTTAAGTCTCCATCTATCACCATTTATCCCCCATATACCTTCTACTACCTCCCCTATCCTTTCCCTTTGGCTGTTTCCCTTAGACCTTACGTACTACTGTCTGTGATTGTGAGGATATTTTCTTAATCTCCACCTTTTCACTCAGCTCTCCCAAACTCCCTCTTCCTTAATAGCTGTCAGTCTGGGTTTTTTTTTTGTTTGTTTTGTTTTTGTTTTTTTTGTATCTTTGAGTCTGTTTCTATTTGGTTTGTAAGTTTATTGTTTTCATTAGACCTGTACTTGGAAATTATAAGGTACTGAAGAAAAAAATTAAGGATGCACAAATAAGCAAAGCATATACCATGTTCATGAATAGGAAAAATTAACATCATTAAAATGTCCATACTACTCCAAGCACTCTATAAATTCAACACAATTACTATCGACATACCAATGGCATATTTAACAGAAGTAGAACAAATATTCCAATAACTTACAAAGGACCACAAAATACCTCAAATAGTTGTAACAATTTTGAGAAAGAACAAAGTTGGAGGAATCACAGTACTGATTTCAAACTGTACTTCAAAGCTATTATAATCAAAACAGTATGGTATTGGCATAAAAGCAGATATATAGGTCATTGGAATGGAAGGTAGAGCCCAGACATAAACCTAAACCTTTAAGGTCAACGAGTATTCCACAAAGAAAGAAAGATAATTTATTCAATATTCCACAAGAAAGTAAAGACTGTCTATTCAATAAATGGCAATGGGAATTTGGACAGATGTATGAAAAAAACGAAATTAGGTCACATCTTACAGCATACATAAGAATAAACTAAAAATGTACTACAGGCTTAAATATAAGACTCAAAACCATAAAAATTCTAGAAGAAAACATAGACAGTAAAATCTTGGACATTTCCTATAGAAATATTTGTCTTTGTTTCCATAGGCAGGGGGAACAAAAGAAAAATATAAACAAATGGGACTACATCAAACTAAAAACGTTTTGCACAGCAAAGGAAACCATCAACAAAATGAAAACACTCTACTTAATGAGAAAACATGTAAGTCCTGTCCAGGAAGATCCAACCACTGTTAATATAATGATAAGAGTTTGCACAATATTGATGTAACCTGGCAGCCAAGGAGAGTGGACTGGAATGCATATGTGTGAACAATGACAACTTCACTGTACTAGTCAGTGGGGGCAGTAAATATTGTTGAGTGTGCATGCATGTGTACTGTGTGGCTATCACATTCAAAATGACTGAGCAAGTAGAGCAATGAATCTGCATCAAATTTTGCATTAAACTTGAATATTCCTCTGTGGAAAATATTTGGATGATTCAGAAAGTCACAGCTATGGGCAACTGGTGACTGGCAACTTCATCACAACAATGCACCTACTCACACATCATATCTCATGCAGAGATTTTTGGCAAAACATCACATCACCCAGGTGACTCAGACCCCCCACAGCCCAGATTTGGCACCACGTGACTTCTGGCTTTTCCCAGAACTAAAATCACCTTCTAAAGTGAAAAGATTTCAGACCATCAATGAGATTCAGGAAAATATGATGGAGTAGCTAATAATGATTGCGACAACTGTGTGAGGTCCCAAGTTGCCTCTTTTCAAGGGGACTAAAATATTATTGTCCTATGTACATTGTTTCATGCATCTTGTATCTTCTTCAATAAATATTTTTATTTTTTCATATTACATGGCTGGATTCATTCTGGATGGACACTGTCATATTTGTCAATGATACATCTGCTAAAATGTATAATGAACTTATAAAACTCAACATCAAAAAAGAACCCAATTCAATTAAAAAATGGGCAAAGGACCTGAATTAATACTTCTCCAGAGGACATACTCCAGATGGTCAATAGACATGAAAAGATGATCAATGTCAATAATCATCAGAGAATTACAAATTTCAAATTAAAACCACAATGAGATATCACTTCACACCTGTCACGATGGCTGTCACCAATAAATCAACAAACAACAAGTGTTGACAAAGATGTGGAAAAAAGGAAACCCCTGTGCACTGTTGGTGGGAATGTAGATTGTTACATCAACTATGGAAAATACTATGAGGTTTTTTCAAAGAATTAAAAATGGAAACACCTCATTAACCAATGATTCCACTTCTGGGAATATATTTGAAGAAACCCAAAACACTAATCCAAAAGTATATATGCACCCTAGGGTCGCTGCAGCATTATTTATAATAGCCAAGATTTGCTATTATAGGCCCGAATGTCCATCAGTAGATGTGTGGGTAAAAGAGCTGTGGTTCATTTACACAATGGAGTACTACTCCTCAGTAAAAACAGAATGAAATCATACCTTTTGTGAAAGCGTGGATGGATATGGAGTGTATTATGTTAAGTGAAATAAACCAGTTAATGAAAGACTAATACTATATGATTTCACTTACATGTAGTATCTTAAGTCTCCCTATGATATATTCACCTTTACTTGCTCCATCAATTTCACAGGGAAAACAACAGAGGTTCAGATATTTTAAACAATATGCCCCAAATCACTCAGCCTGAGAGTATAGGATTCAGAATGAGAACCCAAACTTCCGATTCCAGAGCTCTGGAATTTAAGAAGCATGATATACCTATGAGTGAATTTTAACCAATGTAAGATTCATCATTTTAAACTCTGTTAATCCAGTTTTAGGGATAGTTTTGTTGTCACATTTTCAAGTAAAATCATCTGCAAATCTTTACATCTTGATCCAAATTCATTGTATTCTATCTTTTTAATTTAAAAGCAGAGTGGAATTTTCTGTAGTTGCTAATGGCTTTGGAATCAAATACCCACAAGATATAAGTGCATGCTCTAGTAAAGCAGTTTTTGGCACAAGCTTGTGTGTGCGTGCGTGTGTGTGTACATTATATATATTAACATAGGCATAAATACATGCAACATGCAATAAGTATGAATACCATGCAGAAGGTTTAATGGCATTTAGGTAATGTAATTAAGCTGCACAGATTTTCCAAGGCTATGGTTATTTAATAACTTTGTATTATTAGTGATTCCATTTGAAGATGATTCCTTCCTCATTTTCTTATAGATTCAAAACAATTATTGATGAAAATAACATGTATATTATTATAACATTATATATGTAATTTCCCCCACAATATGGAAAGGCAATGGAAATTAGGTTTTATGAAATAATGTGTCCCTAAAATATTCCTCTTTAGTGATAACCTAGTCACTAAGAACAAAAAGGTTCACTCTGTGTGCCAAGGAAAGCTTTGATCAATGTTTTACCATGTGCCATTATCATGTAACATTTCTTCTCAGTAGGTAATTAACAAGTGATAATGAGAATCAAGTCCAGTATTTCACATACGCCCCTTAACACCCTTAACACTATACTTTCCATGGGAGGAAGAGCTAAGAAAAAGAGTTGCAAAATGGTTTTCTATATATTGTTTAACTACATAGGAAGGTAAATTCTTTTTAAAATCAGAAAGTTAGACAAATGTTAATGAATCCGAATCTGCAAGTAATCAGGCAATGCTACTGATCATTAACTGTGGATTGTCTATTTCATTTAGTGTGTTTGGTTGAACTAATTTTAAAGTAAAAGAGACTATTTTTATGTATTCCTGATCCTGAACAAATATTTTGGCTCATGTTTAATAATAAAAGTTAATAGTTATTGAAAACTGAGCTCCAGCTGAGTCTACTGGACAACACTCAGTGTAATATCTGGCATAATTCTGTTAGAGATCTGTCTGTCTTAGAATGTCCATCACCAGACTGCCAAGGCAAAGGACACGTTTGATTAAATATAACACAGTGGTTAAATTCCAAAGCTCTGGAATCAGGCGGTTGGGTTCTCATTCTGAGTCTTATATGCTCAAACCAGGTGATTTTTGACAAATTGCATAAACTATCTGAGCTTCTGTTGTTTCATCTGAAAGACTCATGGAGTGAATAAAAGTGAATCTTTCATAGGGAAATGTGGAAGTATAGGGAAGAATTAAAGCAAAGTCCTTAGAAGAGTGCTTGAGAATCAGGGCTCAATAATTTTTAGTTATTATATTTATTATTACTTATATTTTTATTGTTGTTCACTTACAATTGTCTCAATTTTTCCCTGGCTGCTCTCTCCTGCCCTACACCACACTGCTCACTCAGCCAATCTCCTACCCCTTCATTGTCCATGTCCATGGGTCCTTTATACATGTTCCTTGGCTAAGCCCTTCCCCTTTTTTCCCCCACTGTCCCTCTCTCATCTCACTAGCCAATGTCAGTTTGTTCCTTTTTCCATGTTTTGGGGTCTATTTTTGCTCATTTTTTGTGTTTTGTTTTGTTTATTAGGTTGCACTTATAGGTGAGATCATAAGGTATTTGTCCTTCACCACCTGGTTTATTTCACTTAGCATAATACGCTCCAGTTCTATCCTTGCTGTTGTGAAGGGTAGGGGTTCCTTCTTTCTTTTTTTTCCTTCACAATTTTATTGTTCAAATACAATTTTTTTCTGCCTTTTCCCCCTACTGCTCCTCCACCCCAGCCATCCCCACATCCCTCCCCTGAATCCACCCTCTCTTGGTTTTGTCCATGTGTCCTTTATAGTTGTAGCTGAAAACCCTCACCTTCTTTTCCCCCATTATCCCTTCCCACCTCCTCTTTCTTTCTGCTGTGCAGTATTCCTTTGTGTTAACATACCACATTTTTTGATCCACTCATCTACTGATGGACACTTAGGTCATTTCCAGCACTTGGTTATTGTAAATAATGCTGCTATGAACATTGGGGTGCATAGGTTCTTTTGAATTGGTGTTTCAGTATTATTATTATCATCATGTATCTAGCAAAGCTCTGCTTGTTAACCTAGATATTACCCAGGAAGATGTGGAACATTAAGCTGTTATCAACCACTAATAAAACCTAGAATAGGATATGAAATTAGATAACTTTCCACCTAACACAGAAAAATGTTTTATGAAATGGAACAGAGGGCAGGGTGGTTTTGAGAAAGCATGGTGGTAATAGGAAGACATGGAAGAATAACTCATTGCAACAAGAACTTTGCCTCAGAAAGGCAAGCTTAGCTGGGTCCTGGGAATTAAACCCCTCATTATTGCATGATGGCATCGGACTATCAGTAATACAGTACATGAGAGGACCAATGTAATTTTTTTCTTAAAGAAAAAGAATTTAGGAAACAAAACTGAAATTATGCAGGAGAAAAATCTGTTAATTAAATTCATATATATGGAATGATAAGCTTGAGCCACGGACTGAGTTAGAAGTGGCAAAGTCATGCTTTTGCTAAGTAACATTGTTTCTCACAGTTTTAATGTACTTATTAAACAATCCCAATTTAACTTCTAGATTGATTTAAAAATGTGCAATCCTACATATAATTGTTATATGTGTATGTGTATATGTATATATATACATATATGTATGTGCATATATGTGTGTATGTGTGTGTGTGTGTGTGTGTGTGTATATATATATATATATATATATATATATATATATATACATACACAAACCTGAATTATAGTATTCAGATATTACATTTATGCCCATTTTTTGCAGGATTACACAGATTATGTCACCACATAACAGCTTTCTTCCCAACATTTTAAAGGCTTTTTAATGAAACAATTTCCTTTTAGACAACTCTTATTACCTGTACTATAACAGATTTTGATATACCCAGTGAATTTCTAGATAAGAAAAAGCAAAGTGACCTTGTAGAAGATTTTATAGTAAATCTGTGAAAGTTATGGCCCGATATTTCCCTTAATTGACCCACTATAATAATAATAAAGAGAAATAATTACCCATTTCAGCTGCTCTTAGATTGCTCACTATGACTCCACAATTGTTATAGTAACTGGCTACTGAGAAAATGCCAAAGGCATTCACAGAAATCTAGAGTTCATCAAAAGGTTCTGCTTTATTAGTCTTTGCCATTGAGTAAAATCATGCTTAATGAGAGTGGGAAGAGGTCAGGAGGGAAACACCAGGAGGCAGGGCTGTGTTTTGGATTAATTACAGAAAGAGTTGCTGGGAAGCACCCACATCTGCAAATTGTTTTCCTGGACCTACTCCTTAACATTTCTTTCCCCATTTCAAGAATTCACATTGCTATTTATTGCTTTAGTTGGTAAGTGAACATTTTAGAGTACATGAGCTAATGATGGCTGGTCTTTGAGTCTGAGAGTAGCACATATCATTGTGATAAGACAGAACTGCTAATAAGAGAAGACGTTAATTTCCATGAAAATACTGTTTTCTTATGTTGCATTAACAATTTCTGTTGCTTAGTGCATCCCCAGCACCTTTGACAAGATAAAATATGAAAGTTTTTGAAAAAAGAATGCCAAGTTTATTTGCTCGTAGCCCCATGTCATTATTTTTTTTTGTAAGCTGGAGAATAGAAGATGAGTTTAATTTTAAGAATAGTGAAAAGTCAGCCTGTTCTCTATTTCAGTGCCTTTGGTCATATTTTGCTTATTTGTTTGTTTTGTTGTTTAGGTTCCTGTTAAAGGTGATATTATATGGTATTTCCTGTTATATGGTATTTGTCTTTCACCACCTGGCTTATTTCACTTAGCATAATGATTTCCTGTTGCATCCATGCTGTTGCAAAAGGTAGGAGCTCCTTCTTTCTTTCTGCTGCATAGAATGCCATTGTGTAAATGTACCATAGTTTTTTGATCCATTCATTTACTGATGGGCAGTTAGGTTGCTTCCAACACTTGGCTACTGTAAATTGTGCTGCTGTGAACATCGGGGTGCATAGGTTCTTTTGGGTTGGTTTTTCAGGGTTCTTGGGATATAGTCCTAATAGTGGAATTGCTGGGTCAAAAGGCAGATCCATTTTTAATTTTCTTAGAAAATTCCATAGTGTTTTCCATAGTGTTTGCACCAGTCTGCAATTCCACCAACAGTGTACTAGGGTTCCCTTTTCTCCACAACCTCTCCAACACTTGTTATTTGTTGCTTTGTTTATGGTGGCCATTCTGACTGGTGTGAAGTGGTATCTCATTGTGGGTTTAATTTGTATCTCTCTGACAGTGACCAGAGGGGAGGGAATTTCAGGGTAAGGGTTTACAGGAACAAGTATAAAGGACACATAGACAAAAATTAGGGGAGGTGGAAATGGGAGGGAGGTAGGGAGGGCTGAGGGGGTGGGCTGGGATGGGAATAGAAGACAGAAAACTGTACTTGAATAACAATTAAAATAATTAAAAAATAATGAAAAGTCATCCAACAAATTCTTACAAATTTTATAATGCTTGATGTCACTCTTTGTGATGAGTGGTTTTGTGTTTGTTCATCTAAAATACGGCATTGCAATGGGGTACACATACTCTGGCAATTTACAGGCCAGTGAATAACTCTATATTATTAATTACCACTGTCAGAAAGTGTTTTGTATTTGATTCCTGGCAATGGTTCTTGCTGAATAGATTCTTGGTAATAAGATCCTTGATTCTCTGGAAAGTTAGCCTGACAGATTAACCAACCTGTGATTTATCCAATCAAGGATACTTTTAGGAAGATTTGAGTGTTTCCCTCCCTTTCAATCACCGTAACAACTCCATCCAGCCCAAGATTAAGACAGAAATTTTTTTCCTTTAAAATCTTAGAAGAAAAATCAAGCTATGCTTACTAGCTCTTGTTTCACTGAGACAGGTTTCTAGAAATATAAAATTGTGCAAAAAATTAGTTTTATAACCATAGATGTCCACTATTATCATTCTTTTTGAAAACGGGAAGTTTACTAAGAAATCATATTAGTTTTCTCTTCTTGCTGTAACAATTTTTCACAGACTTAGTGGATTTCAACAACATAAATTTATTATAATTCTTGAGTCTCCTTAGAATTAAATAAAGGTGTAGATATGACTGTATGCCTTCCAGAGGCTGTAGGGAAGAATCTGTTTCCTTACCTACTCCACCTTCTAGAGGTTATAGTATTCCTTGGCTAGTGGTCTTTTTCCAACATCAAACCAGCAATCACCAGTCAAGTCCTTTTTACAATGCATCATTCAGACACTGATTCTCCTGCCTCCCTCAGTCACTTATGAGAATCCTTGTAAGTAGATGGAGACACACATGGGTAATCAAAGAGAATCACCACATATCAAGATCATCTGCAACCTTAATTTCCCCTTTGCTACATACCATAACATATTCACAGATTCAGGGATTAGGATGTGGATACATTTGGGGAAATATTATTCTGCTGATTTCATGATATAAATCAATTTCCAGAATTTATATTGGAAGGAATGTAACTATTTTTATTGTAGTTATGTGTTTTATCTTATTTTGTTTTCTAAACCAAGAGATAAAAGCCTATCATGAAGATCATGCTTTATTGGTCTTCTATGATGATCTAAGCCAGTGATTCTTAAATTTTAGCATGCATCAGAGTCATCTGGAGGCTTGTTAAACACAGATCCTTGGACTTCACCCCAGAATATCCAATCCAGTAGATCAGGGATGGAACCTGAGAATGTGTTCTATTATGTTTTAAAAGTACAAAGGTTGAGTCTGGTAATTTACTATCTTATGTTCTTATAGATCATGTCAGTTCAAAATTATTTACCACTTAAATGACCTCTATCCAACTACTAGAATTAGATTTCTGAAAGACTTAAAGATAAGAAATAACCTATTGGAAAGTAAATGCAGTAGAAAATATTAATAAAAAGGATATATATTTATATATATATAATTCACTGAAACAAAATACATTAAGAAAATGAAAAAAACACATAGTATATATTTAGTTGCTATAATATGTTTATGCATACTAAGTTTCAAAATTTGTCATTTTTAAACATTTCTGAATTTGTAATTAATATTTCAATTGTTATTTTTCAAGTGGGAGTTTTATAGCCCTCTTTTGTCTGCACATTGCATCAAAACTTGCAAAATGATTGTAACCAGATTGAAAGAAACTCCAGATATATAGTGGGAACACTCTTAAGAAATGCTGCCATGCCAAAACTCACTGCAGAAAGGATAATGTGTAGACACACACACACACAATTGAAGAGTTTCAGAAGAACTGGACAACAAATGTGAAAATATTTTAATAGCACTTTAACCAATCTACCTATACTTTATTGTAAACAAAAGTATAACGTGGTTATGGCCAAATAATCTCAATAAACATAAAATAAAGTGATAAGAAAATTTAACATAGTTTCACTAGCAGCATTTTTCCTTCTTAGTGTTACCTAAATAATGTTTCTTATCATTGATGACTTTCTAACTTCAATGTAATAGTGTATGTTCTTTATCTGTTATTCTCTTCTCTGGGAAACCTATCACTCCAACACCATATTGGAAGGGTACTTATAGTACCACATTTTTAACACACGGTGAGTTGTGACTCAGGTAAGCCAATCAGAATAAAGCCTTCCTTTCACCACTGGAATATCACTTATGGTACACCTGTCCTCAACACAAAGGAGAATGATGCAAGTCAGCCACATAGAATAGTTAAACCATTGGATGTGATTTCTTTTTAGGTGTACTGGGATTAAACTGAGATTAATCAGATCATTTCCCAAGACATGATATATTGGCATTAGAAGAGTTTATTCTCCTAAAATCAAGAGCAGTTTGAATAATTTTTGCTGGAATTGATTAAAACTATCTTCTTTAAACACAGGAGACAGATAGTGAGAACAAGAATTAAAGAAATGTGTACAAAGACATTTATGAAAATGGGGAAAATAATAGTTCACGTAAGCATTGAGGTCCTAGATCTTGCCATGCCTGAAGAAGTTATGACTGAGCCCCTGGCTGATTTCATGGTTAATTTTCAAATGTAATTTAATATCTTTTGTTGAATTAAAACATATTGTAGTATTTTAGTTGAAAGCATATTAATTTATAGCTAAATTACAATTGAATTAATCTTTTATAATATTGGTTTCTCCTTTTCAGAAATGTGGTATTTGAATTTTCTTCTTGTTCCTAATTGTTGTTTTGCTTTTTACTTAGGTAGTTCCTTCCTATGAATTGCTACCAGGGTCAGATCTAAACTTGGAAATACATAGTTATATATTAAAATGGATATATATTGATAACAAAGAAATCAAACTTATTATACTCAATAGGCCAAAAAACAACTAATGTATCACAAAATCAAGAAATACAACTTTTTCCATTAACTACCTAACAAGTTTATAAAATATTTCCCCTGCAATTTTGATAAGTATTTTTGATCACCTCTTTATACAATGTCAATTTTGCAATTTCTTAGAGAGAAGAAAATATCAATTGACATTTCCTTAGCATGCCAATTTAAATTAACTCTTATTGTTGATAGTTTTTTTGTTTTTTTTTTAAGATTTTATTTATTTATTTTTAGAGAGGGAAGGGAGGGAGAAAGAGAGAGAGAGAGAGAAACATCAATGTGAGCTTGCTGGGGGCTGTGGCCTGCAACCCAGGCATGTCCCCTGACTGGGAATCGAACCTGCGATGCTTTGGTTCACAGCCCACACTCAATCCACTGAGCTATGCCAGCCAGGGCTTATTGTTGATAGTTTTAACAAGAAGTAGGTGTGAACTAAATTCTTCATTTACTATTTTGTCAGTTTTATGATTTGGAATTTTCCTACAACAGATTTTGGCCCCAAACATTTCAAACTCTGTTTCTCCTCCACTAAACCACATACTTCCAAAATAGAGTACTACTAGGGTAGAAGTTTTTCTGGAAGCTATTCTTATACCAGAGTAGATAGCAATAACTTTAAACAGAGAAATGGCTGCAATTCATATGACTAGATCCTAATAAACTGAAACAAAATGTGTCTTTAGTCCAACCGTCCCTTAGCCAGATTCTAAAATGCACCTGCTCATATCAGTCAGAAAGGGTGGGTAGTGGAGAGGAAGTAGAAATAATCGAAACACTGTCCTCAACCAATTGAGTAAAATAATCTGATTTTTACAAATTTAACAAAAATACGTAACTATGCAAAAACATTGCTGAGGTCCATCCTAGGACAGTGAAATAAGACCAAACAACTAAGGGTCCTGAAATTCAAATTTCATTACCTCCTCAGTAATTTTTTTTCTAAGTCTTACATCATAATTTTTAAGTATCTCATCTTTCATTTTAAATGGTTATGCATACATAGTCATTACATTAATTTTGTAATGACCTATCTTACTCCTGTATTGTCTGTTATATTAATAGCTATGATAGAATCACATTGTTGGGTTGATTCTCTTTTTTAAGTATATTTTATTAATTATGCTATTACAGTTATTCCATTTTTATTCCCCTTTATTCCTCTGCCCTGCACCCACCCTCCCACCAGCATCCCTCACCCTTAGTTTGTGTCCAGGGATTGTTCATATAAGTTCTTTGGCTTCTCCATTTCCTATACCATTCTTAACTGCCCCTCTCCCCTTCCCCCCTCCCTACTAATAACCTTCCATATGATCTCCATTTCTGTGATTCTGTTCCTGTTCTAGTTGTTTGCTTAGTTTGTTTTTGTTTTTGTTCAGTAGCCGATAGTTGTGAGTTTGTTGTCATTTTGCTGTTCATAGTTTTGATCTTCCTTACTTAGATGAGTCCCTTTAACATTTCATATAATAAGAGATTGATGATGATGAACTCCTTTAACTTTTCCTTACCTGGGAAGCACTTTATCTGCCCTTCCACTCTAAAGAGCTTTGCTGGATAGAGTCATCTTGGATGTAGGTCCTTGCCTATCCTGATTTCAAATACTTCTTTCCAGCTCCTTCTTGCCAGCAAGGTTTCTTTTGAGAAATCAGCTGATAGTCTTATGGAAATTTCTATGTAGATAATGGTATCCTTTTCTCTGGTTGCTTTTCTCTCCTTATCTTTAATCTTGGGTAATGTGATTATGATGTGCCTTGGTTCATGCCTCCTTGGGCCCAACTTCTTTGGGACTCCCTGAGCCTCCTGGGCTTTCTGGAAGTCTATTTCTTTTGCCAGATTTTCTGTTTCTTTCTTTTTCCCTCCCAATATGCACAGAGACAAATGATGAACACAGAATTTACTTCTCTCCTCTCTGAGGTGGTTTGGTGGGACAGAGGAGCTTCTTCACTTTAGCAGATTTTGCCGGCACTTGTCCAGCACCCCAGGGTGCCTGGAGAACACTCTAGTCTGCCTCTCTCTACCTTTGAGAGCTATATTGAGCATTGTTAATGCTGTGCCTAGTTCCCCGAGGACCCTTTTTATAGATTTTACACATCTATTCTTAGTTTATTTGTGCTTTGTTTCTAATGGCTTTGTAATGGGTTACAATTTTTTTCCTGTAAAACTCAATCAGTAACTATTTCTTTGGAAAAAACAAAAGTTTCAACTTTTAGACTAAAGTGTCCCCCCTTTTTCCCTTGCTAACCCCCAAACCAGTGAATGCAATTACTTTTTCAGGCCTATTTGCTCTTTATTTCTGAGAATGGATGGATGTATCCATTTTTTGTTCCACACATATTTGCCTTGGTCCACACATTCTTGTTTGCATATTTCTTGTGACCAACATCAGTGCCTGAAACATATGAAATTTATGCTAATACCCAGGGGATCACAGACTGAATTTTTCTCCTTTTCTCTTTTCTGTTTGCTGGTACTCTTACTTTGATAGATCAGAAGACTACCCTTTGAGAGTCCAGAAAGATGAAAGTAGCTGAGAGTTTATTTATACCCTTTGAGACAACTCATTGGCAGAGATGGACTGGTGCAGGAATATAAATGCTCAATTCCATTGCCTAAAGGTGGGAAAACTGAGATATAATTTATACTCAGGGCTCCTGTTGTGGGCTAGCCTGAGGACTGGAACTGGAGTCAGTGGGAATCATACTCTTGCTTGGATTCTCTTTCTTTGTCTCCCTTCTCCCACTCTCTTACTGGTTTCTCCTGGAAGGAGTTTTCCTTAGTCAATAACTGGCACATTAATCCCCACTTCATGGTTTGTTTTTAGGGAACTTGAAGTAAGACAGTGGTATTTTAGAAAATTAATTAGCATTCTGCCCTTAGCCAAGAACAGAATCCACTATTTCTTTCTCTGGCTGCCATTTTCAAATTTTGTATCCTAGTGTTGCATTTACTTCCATTTTTGTTGTTGTAGATAAGATATGTGTGTACGTGCACACACACAGCAACTACTCCAAAGCCAGGACAAAAAAGTAAGATGTGGGTATGGATTATGTCCAGTTAGTTTCCTATTTTTTAACTCAACTTTGAGCACAGTGTCTTAAAATGAGTACTCAAGAAATTTTAGGAATCAATAAATGCAATCTTTTTATATTATTAATTATGTGAATATACATACAGTTATGAAGAGAGAACAGTCTTCCTGGGAGATTTTTAACTTATTTTCTTTCTATTTGTGTCCATTAACTGTCTATCTCTATGTCAATCAATATATCCATTTTTTTGTATCATTAATGCAGATAGGCCGATAGGTTGTATGATGTATACCTCTCAAGTTATAGAATGAAAGGACTAATTGACTTGAGGACATGTTATATTTTTCCTGTTCTTTTAGTCTGCTAAATAAGCAATCAATGTTACCAATAGCTCACTTGGTTCAGCAGTTTAGCTAGCTGAAATTGGCAGCTTGGTTTACCACACTGTTATGAGAGTAAAAAGCCTTCATTCAGTCAGCCCTATACCTTGTATCAAACTTTTCTTTATGACATATATGCTTATCCTATATATAAGAAACCCCTTATATTTTGGTACTTTTCTTTTTCCTTATTCATAACATATTTTCTTTTTCTTTTTTATTATTGTTTAAGCTGTTCCAGTTGTTCCCACTTTTCTCCCTTTCCCCTCCTTCATCCAGCCCCTCTTCCTCCCAACCCAAGGCAGTCCCCACATTGTTGTCTTGTCCTTGGATTCTACATGAATATTCTGTGGTTAATCTCTTCTCCATCTTTCATCCCATCCCCCTACCCTTCTTTCAGTACTTTCTAAAGAGAACAATTAATAAATGACAAGTGGGAAAGGTTGAAGTAACTGTGTTAAAGAAAAATCTGAAGTGCACTTTATTTTGCAGTGACAGTAAAATAAGTTATTTATTTCGAGTATATACTCTTCAGGGGAAAATATGTGCTAGGTAATGGAAAATGAGGGAGAGTATAACAGAAATTTTGATGACCTCTTCTTGGGAGGAACTTGAACTACAGTTAAGTGGTTTCTGACTTTTTTTCTCTTAATTTCTCACATCTGTCTTCAGATGTATCACATTCTAATAAGCAGGCACAGATTTGGATTGTCATTCCCATTCATTTTTTCTCAAACTACTTATTTCATGTCTCATGTTAATGAACATAAAAGTATCTACCCCTCATTTTCAATATGGCTTGTCCTCAAACCTCCTCATAATTTAGAAGAAAATCTGTTTTGTTATAATTTGTCCAACATTATTTTTAATTTTCACAAAAACTAAACAAAACAAAAAAATAGCTTTCACTAAACCCTAGAAAATTTAAAGACTGTTCTGTCTTCAGAAGAAAATTCAGCACTTGTTCTATCAGGAGGGGATGATCGATGTTTTTTGCCTGTTTTATACTGGGAGTATTGATAATTAAAATAGGAAGATTGGCCATATATTTTCTTGCCTTTTTAAGCAAAATCTCTATTGTAAGAATGTCTATGAAGTTATAATTATAAAAGTAAATTAAAACTTATCTGTTCATTACTTTCTAAAAATATGAATAAAGTCTACTTAGAGGTAACAGTACTCTTCTAGAAAAATAATTGTGCTAAGTGTTGCTCAAGTATCATTAGTCATCAAAGAAATGCAAGAAAAACTTATAATGAAATACCACTACACATCCAATGGAATGACTACAACTTAAGATACTGTCAGTACCAAGGTTAGCAAAAATATGGAGAAACTGCACTTCAGTACATTTCTGGGTCAGCATAAAATGGTACAGCCTTTATGGAAAACTGTTTGTTAGAGTATTGCAAAGTCAACATATGACTCAGTAATTCTATTGCTGAGGTAAATAAAAATATCAATCACAAAACATCTTTCACAAGAATGTACATAGAAACCTTACTCATAATAGCTCTAAACTGGGACACAGAATAAATGCCCATTATCAAGAAATTAGAAGTAAAATAAAGGTAAAAACTACAGATGTAATATTCAACAATATTTTTGGTTCTCAAAACACATGATGAGTAAAGCAAGATTGAAGCAAAAGCACACATACTGAGCGATTCTACTTACGTGAAGTTCTGGAATAGCCATGACTAGTGGTTGATGATTATCTACCCACTTACCTTGGAAAGGTATTGACTGAAAATGGTCATTAAAAAACTTTTAGGGATAATTGAAAAGTCCTCTATCTTGAGCCAGAAAATTGTTACACTGGTATTTAAATTTGTAAAAAATCAAAATTTTTGCATAAAATCTTAACTTTGTAATATATTTAAAATATACCTTAATTGAAAAAAAATGGAGATTAACAAGAGAAAGAAGAATTAAAACAATTATGTATTAGTGCTATGCTATTCTTTTATTATTATTTATTAACCACAATATTATTTTCTATATGAACAACTAAACTATAAACCTACTTGCTTTATAGTGTGTTATCTACTTAACTCTTACAGGAGTCCAGTGAAATATATGTTCTATTTCTAGCATATAAATAAATAAAGACATTATGTATTAGATGCATTGATTTATTTGACCAATGGATTTAAAGCAAATGGAAAAACCAGTATTCAATCTAAATCTGCAGTTATTAAATAATTGTTTTTTTCATTGTAATCATGAATTACCTAATTAAGTCTTAAAAGTAAAATTGCAAATAGATAAAAAGAATATAAAGGAGGTTGTAAAGACATAAAAGTACAAGTAAACACAAAAGAGGATAAGTCAAACACAAGTGCTGAGAAAATGAAAAATATATAATCAACATTAAAACTATTATTTAAAAAAGAAATTCACTGTTCATTGTGAGAGATTGAAATATGAAAAAATACAATTTACAACATTCAAGTAAATAGTTTATACCAGAGGACATCAGAAAGAAGACACCGAAGGAAGACACAGGAGCAGGTGATGGAGCACAGAAGCCTCAGTGCAGGCTGCAACCCACGTCTTTGTGATTTTTAGTAGGTCATTTAACCTTCACCTTATTTTTTCCTGCATGCAAAAGTAAAAATTCTAATAATGACTTTCATCATAAAATTGTGGGGAGGATTAATTAGGTAATGTTCTCAGCTGCTTTGAAGATTAAAAGCCTCAAATAAGTGCTAAGTATAACACAAAACCAAAGAGGTACAATCAGAAAATACACAAGTCAGAGATGAAAGGAGAAAAATAGGCTTATGAAAAAGATGAAAGTTAAAGTTTGAAAATATGTGGCAAGGGGGCAGTTTGGAAAAAAATTTGATGAGTTTGAAAAAACTTAACTTCAAGTCAACCCATACATGAAACCAAATACATTTAAAATGATGCTGATATGTACTAATTTATTAAAACTATGATTTTCTGAAAACTTACATCAACATATTTGTGCTGCAACAGAAACTGTGAATATTTTCTTCTCAAGGCTGCAGGATGTGCTTTATTTATCATATCTGTCACATCCAAGCTGTCTCCTTTCATTTTTGTCAAATCTGCTTTTAGGTGTCACATGCCTATCCAGTGCGAGACCTTGGTTCTCAGATTCTTCTTATCCCTATCACCCACTCTAAATGTGTGAGATTCACAAAGTCAACCTGAAATAAGATGGATGGGATTCACTGACCACAAAGGTCTTCAGTGAACTGTAAAACAGGGAAATGTGCCAGTCTCTAGAAATAAAAAAAAAAGGATGGACTAAGATACTCTATAGCCAGTTACTGTAGTGAGTTAGACTGTGTAATTTCCTCAAACCAAATGAAAATTTCAAGGAGAAAAAAATGTAACTTAATCAAATAGATTAGTTTTTTTTAAAGCATTGGTTTTGCATGAAGAATTTAGTTTAATTATACATTTGGAATAGAACCAAAATATTTATCAGGAGATACCATATGAACCACAGGTACTATGTGAGTTTGAAATAGATTCAGAATTTGAGCATTTAACAGTAGATACCACATGAACACTGACCAGTCAGAAGAGATGCTGGCAAAAATCAATTGGACTGGTCCATGCCCAGTAGATATTTGTTCTGAGTAGACCAGTGGAAAGCAAAACAGTGAGGTTGGCTTAGTTCAATCACAGGACCTCTTTCTTTTTCCCTTTAATGATCTTTCCTGCTAGGCTTCACATACCTGGTCCATGACCTGTGTTCTGCTGCCTTTAAGTTTCCCACTAGCCTTTCATGTTCACTCACCATGTCATCTTTCTGACCTTGACTCTGATCTACATTATCTTTTAGCATCTATGCCACCAAAATTCCAATTCTTTTGTTTTGAAATAACTTTTTAGGAAAACTGTGATCTGATAAACTAATTCACACTAAGGTATTGTAAAAATGTAATACATTGGTAAGCTACTCCTCTCATGACCCATAACAAACTTTTTTCTAACAGCTGAAATGAAACTGAAGTACTTTGAAATAATTCAATTTTATTCTTCTGTAAAAGCAACAGAAAAAAAAGAACTTTTGTTACTTTTTAGCAGGTACTTTGAGGACAGTAGATTAACCTAGAATCCTTCAAATCAAACATTTTTTTATGTGTCTTTCACCTTAAGATGAGCTCTGAAACAAATATAAAAACATAATTTACCCAAATCCAATGTTTAGGTTGCCTTTTCAAGATTCTTTCTTTCCTTGACCCTCTCTGCACCTCTCTTAAAATTCACTCTGTAGTTATTTATATACTTTCTTATCCTTCCTTCTAAACTACGAACAATAAATCACACCTGGTTTATCTTTATATACCATGGTAATGACTACAATATATGTTTCATATTGGGTGGCTGATACTATATTACTAATACAACAATAGGCAACTAACAATTTTTTTAATATTTGAATAATACAATGAATACAGGATGGATGGGTGAAGCAAATTTGGCCATTACTTAGGAAACTATCTTTTGATGTTGCCAAAGACAAATTAAAACGTCAAATTATCTCCCAAATTACAATTCTAAACGTTATCGCTTTCCAGCTCAAACACCTTCTAAGACTCCCATTGCATCTAAAAACTCAAATTTCCCAGATAGCAATAAAAAAGAATTCCAGGAAGGCATTTTAGGCAAACCAGATTTGGGCCAGTTCTTCAGCGCGCCATTGCATTTCTCATCTTCCACTGTATTGTGAGTGTAGTCACCACACTTTCCCTCCACATTTATGATGTTTAATAGCCCTCTTGTGAAACATTTTTCCTCCTCTCTTAATGAACCTTTCACATCTATTTCTTGTTATTTGTTGTTTATTTCTACTGAGGCCAAGAGTTATTTCATATCCATCTCTGTATTCCCTGTTTCTTTCAGAGTAGTACCCGTGATGTGGCCTCTCTGGAGGTATCACGGCGGACTCATCTCAGTAATGTGGGTCAGCAAACTTCATGGAACTAAAAAGGTAGGTTTGAGTCCTGCCGTGTATGAACAACTGCATAGAGAACCACCCTGGGTCAACAGTCACCTAAAAATACTCCAAAGTTAAGAACCTGGTAAGCCTATAGTAAATTTGGAGAAATATGTCATGAATTACTGTTTATGGATGAGGAAATTTTAGGTGTCTTCAAAAGCTGACTGAAAAATCTGAAGGAAATATTTGAAGAAAAGTTTTGGCATAATGTATAACTGTGCCAAGGGATTCTGTGTATGGTTATAATAAATAGAAACAGCCACTCAATTAGTATACTTATCCAAACTGTTTATTTTCTCCTAGAAGGAAATGACACTTAATTAACTTGGCTGAACAAGATTCCTAACTGTGAATTCTCAGCTATGTTGCTAATGGGGTCACCTACAAGACCCACCAGGAATACAAAAGTTATGGAAGGGAGGAATAGGAAAACTATGTATACCGAGAATCTTCTAATTAGAAGCAATTTTTTGATAACATTTTTGTCTTGTTTTAAATGCATTATTAGAAACATCTTCCTGAAGGAAAGAGATTCAAAGGGAATTGTATGAAATGAAAGAAGCTAGTTGAGATTCTAGTGGTTTGAATGGAACCTGCTAACTCCTGGTGTCTCTGGTCCCATCCCTCATTCTCTTGCTAGCAGGTGCAAAGTGGGTCACTTTTGAATCTTATCCTTTATATCTTATATAAAATGAAATAGTTTGGTTGATAATATTATATAAAAGAAAAAATACCTTCTAGCCATGTTCAGGAGCTATAGAAATTATTCTTTTTATCTGAATGTAACATTTTAGAAAACTTCATAAAAATGCTTTCAACAGTGATAGCAAATGCCTTGCTTCGGTGTTAGATCAGAGGCAACCAAATTTAGTGGTCAAATTCCTAGAGTAGCTGGATAAACTTTAATATGTAAGGGCACTAAATACAAATGCTGGTAAATTCCATTGACTAATTTATGTTGGCTCTGCACTTTAGGGCTTTTCTGCTAAAGGAACTTGGGTCAACTGTATATTTAAATTAAACTTGTGATTGAATAGACTTTGTAAAGTATGCACATAATCATAGAATGACATTAACTTATTAACATCACCAGATATTTTCTTCTTGACACGGTTTTAGGTCTGTGCCAGATAAATATATTTGTTTGGCATCAGTGAAGAATTTATGACATTTGAGTCAAGTATGATCTGTAGTACAATATAAAAGCCAGAGGACTATTTGTATAAAGGGAAGCTATGGGGCTGCATCAACAGACAAAAAGCAAGCACCTTGCATATCTTACACATATCAACTGAGGCAACAAATAATAAAGCACTTATCTATTATGTTGCTAAGTGCTGTTGCTTTTCATTCCCTTTTCAGGGAAGCAAACTAAAGACTTAAGATGCATATAGAAATAACCAAAAGAAAAGAGAGGCCTTGAAGAGCATCAAAAGGTCCAAAATGGAAGAAAACACTTTCAAGAGAGATTTTTGTTTGTTTGTTTGTTTGTTTTAGGAGAATGAAAGAGGTCAATCACAACTTCAATTGAAGTTTATTCAGTGCTTGGAAATTCTAACAATGTAGACAAAAGATGGGACATACTATTAACCTAAAGCTACTTTAAAAAACAAACTTTAGAAAGAGGAAGGGAGAGAGAGAAAAACATCCATTTTTTGTTCTACCCATTCATGCACTCATTTGTTGATTCCTATATATGCCCCAATCAGTGATTGAATCCCAAACCATGGCATAGTGGAATGATGCTCCAACCAACAGAGCCACCTAGCCAGGGAAACCTAAGGCTACTTTCTATACTGCTTAGTTCTAAATAATCTCCTCACCACAGTGCAGATCTGACCTGAATTTAGAGTGTTTTCATCCCCCATACAGTCACATTAGCAGAAAAAAACTATGATTTGGCAAGTATTTGCCATGTATAGTTATGTTTGATTTTGAAATCACATATAACTCATGTCACTGGGATCCAATTGACTAAAAAATAATAAACACATATCTTGAATTTTATGATGAGATTTTTCCTTTATATTAAATTTATTGAGGTGACACTGGTTAAGGAAATTATATAGGTTTCAGGTGTACAATTCTACAATATACCATCTGTACACTGTACCACCAATGCATGTAGGTGGCAATTAGTATTCATTAAAAATTAAATAATAAAAGTGACATCAGGGGAATGGTGGCATGAGAGATGCCCTAGGCCTCTCCTGTGAAGTTTCAACATTTTGAACAACAATAATTGAGTGAAAGATTCCTTGCTCAATGCACAAACACACCTGAGAGGTCTGCAAATTGATACATCTAAAGGTAGGCAAATGGGAACAAATCAGGGAGGTGAGAAGACAGAAATGTTGAGACGAGCCACAGATGCAGCCCTATGGCTGGGTGCTCATGGTGAGGCTCAGCGGACAGAGGGGTGAAATCATGTTGAAGTTAGCACTCTATTCAGGTAGGGGGAGCAAACAGATTCAGTGGGCATTTCTGCTGGAGTGAACACTAGGAGCCGCTGCTGAGGCCAGTGACCTGGGTAGGGAACACAGCATAGAGGTACAATCACAGTTGTCTTAGTGGTGGGCATTCCAGACAGAGAAACAAAACCACGGATTCCAGCTGCCCCTTAACCTCTCAGAGCTGGCCTCCCTCCTCCCTTGGTCTTGGGTTGCAGAGCACATTGTCTGCAAATCTGAGAACTGGTACTACAGAATCAGTTTTTGCCCAAGCAAAAGACACACTCTGTACTGTTCTCGGGATCAGGAGAGTGGAGGTAATCTGCAGAGGTCTGAGGTCACCATTACAGAGAGGGTAAAGCAACTTAGAAGGTGGCCTGGTTATCCCAGCCAACACCACCCCTATGCATCTTGACTACACTGACAGCAGTGTCTGGTTATACTGGACAGCACTGGGAATTCACAGATTTGGAGCCCCATTGCTCACAGCATTCTGCAGAGTTGGTCCCCTGGTACTCAGCAGATTGGATCACATAGGAGGTACCTGCCTTCCTGGTTTTCACCATCCTATGAAGATTTGAAAAGCTAGAAAAGTGAGATCGATAGACAGGTGATAGATAGATGATAGATAGATAGATGATAGATGATAGATAGACAGAGTTGGGATTCAGTGCTACCTACTAGAAAATAACAAAAAGACTTCTTTGTATTAATGTACTGGAGAATTACCACTCATACATAGATGTTTAGACAGGGAAAGAATCCATCAAATACCATGAATAACCAAGGTAGCAAAGCAGTTAAGAAAGAAAAAAAAATCTCCAGAAAACAAATTTAAAGACATAGAAATATGTGACTTAAAAAAACAGAAAATTCAAGATTACCATTCTGAAAAAAACTAAACAAAAAGGAACAAAATATCAATAAGCAGAATAATGAGCTAAGAAAACAAATCAACAAACCAAAGGAGTATTTCACCAGAATGATTGAAACATTACAAAGAACCAAACAGATGTTCTGGAGATAAACAACTCAATAAAAGAGATCAAGAATGTACTGGCAAGCATATGACATAGAACAGACCCAATAGAGGAAAGAATTCATGATATCAGAGAGAAATCTAGAAATGATGCAGAAGAAAGAAGAGACTTGAGCATAAAAGGAATAAAAATGGAAAGAATTCTATGAAAACTATGTGACTCCATCAGAAAGAGCAATATAAAAATAATAGGCATACCAAAAGAAGACAGGAGGGAAAAGAGAACAAAGAGCTTATTCAAACAAATAGTTAATAAGAACTTCCCAAACCTATGGAAAGAGCTAGATACTGGAATCCAAGGAGCAAAAAGAATACCTAAAATCCTCCATCTGAAAAGGCCCTCTTCAATGTACATCATATTAAAACTGTCAAAAATTAATGGCAGAGAAAGAATTCTCAAAGTAGTCAAGGAAAATATAAAAGTAACCTACAAAGGAAAGTCCATTAGGTTATCATCAAACTTCTCAGCAGAAATTCTATAAGCTAGAACATACCAGAAATAAATATCAAAACTATTGAAAGAGAGAAATTACAGGCCAAGAATAATATACCCAGCATTTTTTTCTTTAGATATGAAGAAGAAATGAGGACTTTTCCAGACATACAGAAGGCAAGGGAATTTGTCCCTAGAAGACCTCTACTGCAGGAAACACTAAAGGGGGTTATTCTACCCGAAACAAAGAAAAAAAGGTCACAAATCTACAAGTAAAATCACCAAAGAACTTACAGCATAAACAGGAATAATTTGTGACAACAAAAACATAAAAGGGGAGAGGTAAATGTCAGAAATTGCAAAGTAAGATGGAGATCAGGAGCATTCAGAGGAAAATAAACTGTTGTATAAATGAAATTTTCTTTTTCATAAGCAATGGTAACCAAACACAAAAAAACCCTCAAAACTGAGACACATAACTTTAGAAAAATAAGAAACAGAGGAAAAAAGTATAAAATACCACCATCACCCCCCCAACCACCAACAAAAAAACAACAAACAAACCACAAAGCAAAAGAACCAATGGAGGCACAGAGCCACCAGAAAACAAAAGATAAAATAACTATAAGAAATCCTCATATATTAATAATTACCCTAAAGGTAAATGGACTGAATTCATCAATCAAAAGACACAAAGTAACAGATTGAATCAAATAAAACCCATCCATGTGCTGCCTTCAGGAGACACGTCTAAGCTACAAAGACAAAAATAGACTCAAAGGAAAAGGGTGGGAAATAATTCTCCTAGCAAATAGCATCCACAGAAAAGCAAGGTGTAGCCATACTGATATCTGACAAAATAGATATCAAGATAACAAATATAAGAGACACAAAGGTGGGTATTTGATAGTGATAAAGGGGATACTACATCAAGAAGATGTAACAGTTAATATATATACACACAGTCAAGGAGCACCAAAATATATAAAGCAACTAACAGAACTAAAGGGAGAAGCTTAACAAAAACAGGCATATTTGGGGACCTATGTACTCCACTGACACCTTTTAGACAGATCATCAAAACAGAAAATCAATGAACAAATAGCCTTAAATGACACACTAGACTAAAAAGACATAATTAATACTTACAGAGCCTTTCATTCCAGAACATCAGATTATACATTCTTCTCCAGTGCAAATGGAATATTCTCAAGAGTAGACCACAAGTTGACTCACAAAACTAGCCTCACCAAACTCAGGGTTGAAATTATACCAAGAATATTCGCTGACCACAATGCTTTGATATTAGAGATCAACTGTAAAAAGGAAGTACTGAAACTTACAAATATGTAGAGATGAAACAACACACTACTAAAAATTGACTGGGTCAAAGAAGAAATAAAAGGTGAGGTCAGAACACATGTAGAGACAAATGAAAGTGACAATACAATCTATGAAAACTTCTGGGATACAGTGAAAGCAGCGATGGGAAGGAAGTCAATATCATTGCAGGCCTGTCTGAAGAAAGAAGAGAATTTCCAAATAAATAGCTTAGCACTACTAGAAAAAGAAAGACAAAAGCAACCCAAAGTCAGCAAAAGATAGGAAATAATAAAGTTTGGAGTAGAATTGAATGAAGCAGAGAATGAAAAGAATAAACCAAAAATTAATTTAATAAAGTGCTGGTTCTTTGGAAAGATTAATATAGTTAGCAAGTTCTTGCATAGATTCTCTAAGGAAAAAAGATAAAAGACTTGTGTAAATAAAATCAGAAATGAAAGAGGAGAAGTAACCACAGCATCACAGATATACAAAGTATCATAGTGGAATAAGATGAAAGTATTCCAGTATGATACAAAATTCAATAACTTCAAAGAAATGCATAAGTTCCTAGAAATATAGAACCCTCATAGACTGAATCATAAAGAATTGGAAAATCTAAAAAGACCCATAAAAATGAGGAAATTGAAACAGCCATCAAAAACCTCCCCAAAAGTAGAAATCCAGGACCAGATGGCTTCACTGGTGAATTATACCAAACAATTAAAGAGGATTTGGTAGTCATTTGATACTCATCCTTCTCAAACTCTTCCAAAAATTTAAAGAGGAAATAGTTCCTAGCACATTTTATGAGGCCAACATAATTCTGATACCAAAACCTGGCAAAGATAACACAGAAAAAGAAAACTACAGACCAATATTTTGGATAAATACAGATGCAAAAGTACTAAACCAAATACTTGCAAATCAAATTCAATAATACTTTAGAAAAATAATACATGACAACCAAGTGGAGTTCTTTCCAGGGTCACAAGGATGGTTCAACATATGCAAATCAATTAGTATAATATGCCACATTAACAAAACAAAATATAAACATCATATGATCTAACCAATAGATGCAGATAAAGCATTTGATAAAACACAAATTCCATTAATTATAAAACAATCAATAAAGTGGGTGTAGAGTGAAAGTACTTCAACAAAATGGTGGTGAAAAACTGATAGCTTTTCCTCTAAAATCAGGAACTAGACAAAGGTGTCCACTCTCACCATTCTTACTCAACATAGTTCTAGAAGTCCTAGTCAGAGCAATCAGGCAAGAGAAAAAAAAATAAAATAAATTTAAATTGGGAAGGAAATAAAAGTGTCACTTTTTGCAGATGACCTGATTTTTATATAGAAAAGCCTAAAGATTCCATCAATACTTATTAGAAACAATCAACAAATAAAGTAAAATTGCAGAATACAAAATCAATGTACAAAAACCCATGGCTTTCCTATGTACAAACAGCAATATTTCAGAAAAAGAAATGAAATAAACACTTTTTTTTACAATTGAAATCAAAAGAATGAAATACCTGAGAAAAAACAAAGGATAGGAAAGGCTTATACACCAAAAACTGTGAAGTATTATTAAAAGAGGTTGAAAAGACACAATGAAATGGAAAGATATCCCATTTTTATGTATTGAAAGAATCAATATAATAAAGATGCTCATATTATCCAAAGGCATGTACAAATTTAATACAATTAAAAATGTATTTAATTTTAAAATCCTAAAAATCAAATGTCATTTCTTAAAAAATATTTTAAAAAATCAGATTTATATGGAACCACAAAATACCCCAAATAATCAAAGATATCCTGAGAAAAAAGAACAAAGCCAGAGGTATCATACCCCCTGACCTCAAATTACACTACAGAGGTATGGTAATCAAAAGCATCATGGCTTTAGCGGAAAAACAGACACACAGGCCAATGAAACAGAATTGAAAGCTCAGAAAGAAAATCACATGTATATGGGCAAATAATAGTTGACAAAGGAGTCCAGCACACACAATACAGCCTCTACAATAAATGATACTAGGAAAATTTGAAAGCCCCATGTAAAAGAATTAAACTAGCTTACAATTTGTCTGCATATAAAAAATAATTCCAAATGGATCAAAGACCTAAATAGGATATCTGAAACAAAAAATTACATAGAAGAAAACATAGACACTATATGGACCTTGGTCATAGAGAACATTTTATGAATTTGACATCAAAGGCAAGGGAAGTAAAGGTAAAAATAAATACATGGGACTGTATCAAACCAAAAAGCTTCTATACAGCAAAAGAAACTGACAACAAAAGAAAAAGGCAACCTACCAAACTGGAGAATATATTTGCAAACATGTCTGACAAGGGGTTGATATACAAAATGTATAAAGAACTCATACAACTCAACACCAAACAAGCAATCTAATTAAAATTGGGCATAGGACCCAAACACTTCCCCCAAGAAGACGTATAAATAACAGATATATATATATATATATGTATATATAAAGATGTTGAACTTCACTACCTATAGAAAAATGCAAATCAAAACTATAATGAGATACCACTTCACACTTGTTAGAATGGTTATTATTAACAAGGCAAGAAATAACAAGTGTTGGAGAGGTTGTGTAGAAAAGGAAATCCTTATTCACTGCCTGGGACTGTAGACTGGGACATCCACTATAGAGAACAGACTGGGAGTTCCTCAAAAAATTAAGAGTAGAGTTAAGACATGATGCAACAATCCCTCTTCTGGGTATCTACCTGAGAAGCTCTAAAACATTTATTCACAAAGATATATGAGGTCTGTCCAGAAAATAACAAGCCTTGTAATATGAAAAAGAAGATATTTGTTGAAGAAGATACGAATAACATTGTACATAGGACAATGATGCCTCAGTTCCCTTCAAAGGAGGAACGTTGGAATCTCACACAGTTCTTCCAGTTGCCATCAGCCACCCCATTGTATTTTCCTGAATCTCATCAAGGGTATGAAATCTCTTCCCTTTCAAAGGTGATTTTAATTTTGGGAAAAGCCTGAAGTTGCACGGCACCATATCTGGGCTGTAGAGTGTCTGTCACCTGGGTGATTTGATGTCCTGCCAAAAGAACTCTGCAGGAGATATGATGCATGAGTGGGCACATGGTCATGATGAAGCTGCCAGTCACCAGTTGCCCATAGCTATGGCCTGCTGAATCATCTGAATAGTTTCCAAGAAAGAATGTTCAAGCTTAACTCAAAATTTGATATAAATTTGTTGCTCTACTCACTCATTCATTTTGAATGTGATGGCCACACAGTACACATACTCATTTAACAGCATCTATCACCCCCACGGATTAGTATAGAGAAATTGTCATTGTTCACACATGTGCATTCCAGTCCATTCTCCTTAGCTGCTACATTACATTGATGTCACACAAACCATTCTCCTATGGACAGATCTTGTATGCATCCCTTTGTTTATTGGTGCATTATTCAATCAAAGTGTCCTTTGATAGAGGATTGGATAAAGAAGATGTGATACATATATACAATAGAATAATACTCAGCCATGTGAAAGATGAAATACTGCCATTTGCAACAACAAGGATGGACCTTGAGAATATTTTGCTAAGTGAAATAAGTCAGACAGAAAAGCTAAGAACTGTATTATTCCACTCATTTGTGGGATATAAACTGAAACTCACAGAGTATAATAGTTACAAGAGGGAAGGGAGTGGGAGAGTAGTTAAGGTTAAAGGAGTCCAAATACATGGTGATGTAAGATGATTTGCATTTGGTTGGTGGGCATATAGTCCAATACACAGGTCATGTATTATAGAAATGTACACTCGAAAGCTGTATGATCTTACTAACCAATATCACCACAATAAACACAAAAATAAATAAATAAATAAATAAATAAAATCACTACGCAGTATTTAGTTCTAATTTAAACAAATTTTTTTTAGATTTTATTTATGTATTTTTAGAGAGGGAAGGGACGGAGAAAGAGAGAGAGAAACATCAATGCGTGGTTGCTGGGGGCCATGGCCTGCAACCCAGGCATGTGCCCTGACTGGGAATCGAACCTGCGATGCTTTGGTTCACAGCCCATGCTCAATCCACTGAGCTACACCAGCCAGGGCTAATTTAAACAAATTCTTTTTTAAGTTCAACTGTCTCTAGGGCATCCCTAGAAGAGTAAAATATTCTTGAATAAAGCATAGACACTGTCAGGTACTGTTCTATAATGATAATATATTGAAAATTCTTTTGTAATACTAAGTACCTTCTTAAACAAAATCATTGATTTTTTTCCAGTTAATTCTATTTTATGGTTGTAACATATGCCACTCAAGTTTTTTTTTTTCTTTTTGGCCCTGACTGGTGTGGTTCAGTGGGTTGGGCATGGTCCTGTGAAGTGAGGGGATGCTGGTTAGATTCCTGGTCAGTTACATGCCTGAGTTGCAGGTTTGGTCAGGCTGGGTTGTATATGAGAGGCAACTGATTGATGTTTCTCTGCCTCCTTCCCTTCCTCTCTGTCTAAAAATAAATAAATAAAATATTTTTAAAAATTTCTTTTCTTGGAAAATTAGATATGTGGTTTCTAATTTTATCCTTTAGCAAAAAAATGTCATTTGAGTATTCTTATACCATTTCTTCTTGGTGGTGGAAGGAGTTGTTCCTGGAAGACAATTTGCTATATCAAAAATATGTACATTTTCAGAATTGATAGGTATTAAAAATTTCCTTTGAAAATGTTTATCCCTCATCCAGACACATGACTGATAATATTACAGCCTTTCCACGTTTGGTGAAAGGTCTGCCCAGAAAAGGATGTAAGCCTAAACTTTCCATTTTACCCTTACCAGACCTAGAAGAATTGTACAATCACAAATGATCTGCTGAGTTAGGGGGTTAAATAAATTGAGTTCCAGTTTGGCCATTTTATACTCAGTGTTCCTCCTTTCCTCTATCCAGCCTCATACATCAATCTCATTCCCCATGTACATGCCAGTCTTTTCCATGAGGAAATTATATCCGTTTTTTTCAGAGTGTTATATTCACCTTTTAATTTTTTCAGGTCTTAGGACAATGCTTTGAAAATTCTAAATATTCAGCAAATGTTTGCTGTGTGAAAATTAGCCACAGAAAACATATCCTAATGAATATACATGCACTGCTATATGTTGGTATACATCTAGACATATAAGTAATATAAAAGTTTATGTGTTTATATAAATATTTATATAATATTTAATGTAATACTAAAATGATATTTCTTTTCTGAGTCATAGGGTGACTCTTTTAAGCAGATACAGTGTTTCAGGGTTCAGAAGCCTGAATAGAAATAACATCTTTGTTTTAGGGGATTCTCTATGTATTTGCAAAGATAACCAATGCCACTATCAGCAAAGGAGACAAAGTTAGTCAAAAGAAAATGAAAACCTGAAGAATGTTTCATTAAGTGAAATACAATAGATCAAAATAAACTCACTGGAAGTGTAATGCAACTAGTTCATGCCAAACACCCTGCATGTCTGGATGGAACCCGATAGTGAATTTCTGCCATCATCTTCTGGGCTTGCTCAGAGTAGAGCTGTGATTTTTCTAGTATTACTGCTGATGGTTGACAGCTAATCCTAATGGAAAACCAATGCCACATTCACTAATCCTAACTGAGAAGCTAAACCACTTTCACGTTCAATCTGAAAATCCAAAATCAGATGAGTTTTTTAAAACACGATGCCCCACACTAAATTCTATCCCAACAAATACAAGATTGTGTATGTTTATCTGCAAACATAAATATTTCAAACCACTTGCTGTAAGAATGTCATTGAAGTCACTTTCCCCTCCAAGTTATAAAAAAGATAGTCATTTTTACAATTCTATTTAAAAGCCTCACAAAATTTATCACAGGCTATCAAATAAATGACAAATTTTTCTTTATCATAGATTAACCATTTTATTCTATGTTTCTTAAATTTTTAGATTAAATTGTGAGCCTTAAAATTCATAGAATACATATGAATTCATACATTGTTTTCAAAATTTTATTTTTGGAACAACCTAGTGTAAGAAACCAATAGCTAATTCATATAATTACTAATAAATATTATTCTTGAGTCAAATTTGTGCCTTATGCACATTGGAAAGGGTTTTCTCATACATATCTTATAGCAATCCATGAATACAGATTACTAGAACACATTTTAGCACTGCAGAGGAGATCACCTACACTACCAGAGCCTCAAGCCTATGTAGCGTAGTGGAAATGACTCATGCTGATCATGTGCTGATTGTTAAGTCTTCAAGAATTTTACCAGGTAGTTGGTAGCATTTTGGTAGCTTAAAATGGGCCATATTCAGAGTGTTTAGACCCAGGAAAATCCCAAAAAGTACAGCCATACCCCACCCCCCAATCTGTAGCATTTTAAACATTTACCAGAACATCGTTGCTTTGGACTATATTCTATGATCCTTGTTATTAACAAAACTCTGTAATTCCATTACCTCTCTCTTTTTTTTAGGTACAAAATGGAAACCATGATAATCTGTTTATAAAATAGTGACTATCTGAGAATTAATAAGTAGTGGAGCTAAGATTAAAATACAGATTACTAAAAATAGCTATTCCACTACACTTACTTTTTACACTAATGAAGACTATGTTTTATAGGTAGTTGGCTACTACTGGATGGAGGCTATCATTTAAAATATGTTCCTGCTGTCATGAATCTTTTGCTTTTTAACCACAAATAATATATATGTATATATGTATTTGCATATATGTATATACATGTGCTTTTTTTGTCAAGTATACCTCAATAAACCTGGAAAAATGCCTAATGTCTATTCACATATTTACCACTCTATATTTCTATTCTCTGACCTATGAACTTCTGTGCCATTTATGTAATTTCCTTTTTCAGCTTACTTTTATTTCTACTTTGACCCAGTATTTAGCTTTTAATAATAAAGAGGCAGAGCCCAGAACTACGACAACTATTCTAGACCACACGTTGATTCTCAGTGGTGCTTTTCTGGTTCTCTTAGTTACTTATTTCTGTACCTAATCACCAATCTTGCATACCTCAGGGTCATGTGTCAGTGCACATTTTCAAGAACAACCTCATAATTCTCCTTTCTCATCAATGATAAAGATGATGGTGGTTATGATTTATTGAGCATTCTCTATATACCAGTGCAGAAGTTTACAACAGGTCTCCCTCAAATTGCCACTTTGCTATGTGAATTATTTTGAGCTAAAGGCAATTGAGACCCTGCAGGCTCACAAGAAACAAGGTAACCTCTTCCATATAGAACACAAATTAAGGGCTTTGTGCATAATGAGTCACCACTAGAAATAACTTTTTCTAACCTGTTTATAGGGCAGGGTAAACTACTAATTACTGAACACCTGCTCTTCTTATGGTCTTGCAATGAACTTCGGCCCCTCTGAAGCCCCCAGGCATCTTACTCAGAATGCCCTATTTACCTCATTTTAAGTTTCCACCCCTGAGGTCCTCATGTTATGAAACTCTTAGTATAAATGTCTTCATACTTTCTACTTTATATTATACAGAACCACAATGAGATATAAATAATAAAAATACTCAAAATAATTTTTTAGTAAATATTTGATTAAGAATATAAAATTTTGGCTGAACAAGGTTTTTCAGGGACCACTCTGTGTGGTTTTGGAGATTGTAGCCTTGTGAGAGCAAGCCCTGAAATGGGCTAGTAAGTCTCCCTGGAAAACCAGGTAATGCAGGTGGCAGACATGACCTGACTTTAACACTGAGGTTTCCCATGGGAATAGGGCCTGAAATGTACATTGTATCCTTTGAAGCTTGCTATTCTTTGTTTTGTATAGCCCTGGTGGTATAAACCAGATTTTTTGTTCAAGGCATAAGGAGTAAACTCCTTATCTCATAAAACATGTCTTAAAGACCCTCTGGTGCCAGCATGTCTCACAGACCCCGACCTATGACAGATCTCTGTGTTCCTTCAATTGTTATCAATAGATAATACCTGCTTTTGTGTTATAGCTTTTTTGACATTGATTGGTAAACTATTTATGTATGCTGTATATACCTACACATACCATTCCCAATAAAAGCCATTTGGGAGAAGGGCTCAGGGCATTCTCCATTAGAGGGAATTGCCACCCACTTTCCTTCAGGAATAGCAAGATTGTGTCCAGGACTATTTATTTCTCATCCATGGTGGATGGGAGGATTCTGTGGGCCAGAGTTCCTCCCACAAAGGTTACATGGTCCAGGTATGAACTTTCTAGGGTTCAGTTTCAAAATTCATTTGTAAAATGAAAAATTAAAATAGATTATATAAGTTTTTGACAGAAAAAAGAATCTATGATTCTTTGATCAACTAGATATTTAGAATTCCCTGCACATATTTTCAACATTTATATATTTTGGATGCTTTGTTAATGATGCTTCTGGGTGTACTGAGACATTGTTAGTGAGGAAGATATTTGTTTAGGTGCATATGCAATGTTAGAAGTCTATGAAAATCACATTATAATGCAGATATGCCATCTTCCATCAGAGATTATTTAGGAAAAACATGAATTTGTTGCAAGGTTTTCTCAGAGTCATCATCCTGAATTTCAGCAATAGGTTTAGAAGATACTCCTAATTCAATTCCAAAATGAGAAGCTTTTATCAAGTGGTAAAGATAAACTCTGACCTCATATTTTTTATAAGAACTGGAATCATGGCTCAGGTAGGGCTAACTGGATAGAATACTCATTGGAATCTCAGATGCAGCATAACACAGGAAATGTTGCATTCAATTGAGGTATATTTTTAGCAAGAAAAGGCTAAAATTATGCATTATAAATATGTAGCATTGTTCCTTCCTAACATCATCTATAGATTAAATGCAATCTTAATCAAAATCCCAACAAGTTATTTTGTGAATATTGGCAAATAGATTCTAAAGTTTACATAGAGAGGCAGAAGATCTAGAATAGCCAACACAATATTGAAGGTGAACACAGTTGGAGGTATGATATTACTGACTTCAAGATTTGTTATAAGGCTACAGTAATAAAGAGAGTGTGGTGTTAGCAAAAGAAAAGACAAATAGATCCATGAAACAGATTAGAGAACATAAATACAGAACACTGATAAATATACAGAACATTGACATATACAATCAATGCATCTTTAACAAAGGAGCAAACACAATGTGATAAAGATAGTTTTCACAAAAAAGTGGTGGTAGAAAATCTGGAAATAAACATGAATCTAGACACAAACCTTATCCCCTTTACAAAATTTAACTCAAAATGGATTGTTGACTTAAATGTAAAGTACAAAAATGTAAAACTCTATTGTGCAGCTCTCAGCATTGATATGATTCTATAAGCTAGAAATGCATGGAGGCATTCACCTGGGCCCACAGGGAGCTCCCACAGAAACCAGTCCTGTGGATAGACTGGCCCTTGTGTTTCTTACTATGGTTGCAAGATGCTTTCAGCAATAACTATCAGAGAACTTAGGGGAAAAAACAGACAAGATTTACTACTCACACTTCCTGGAGAGTACATCACGGAACACCTAAGGCCACACAGTTGACGTAAGGAGGAAAAGAGAGAGAGAAGGGAGGAGAGAAAGACAGAGACCTAGAGACAGAGAAAGAGCAAAAGAGAGAGACATAGCTCATAAGTGCACGAGAACACAGACCTAGGGTTCCGCTTCTATCAGGGTAAAGGGTGGGGGGCCTAGGGTATTGTGGGTTCATTCCTTATTGGTGAAATTAAAACATAAGAATGGAATTAAAGCATACAAAAGGAAAACTAGTGCCCAAATTATCAGTTATCTAGGTTAACCAGGAATCACTAAAGCAAAGGAAACTTTAGGGGTGGGTTTGGGTTCTATCTAGTCCTATATTTGGTAATGTATTTATACCACACAGCTGTCTTTAAAGTGGATGCTTTGACAATCAAAAGCTTAATGCCAGGCACTTGCATTATAAACAAACAAATAAACAAACCAAAAACAAATAAAAAATTATAAAACAAACAAAAAAACCCCAAAATATCCTCTCAAGTGCTTACACTACAAATTGCTGCAGTGTAACATAGGAGAAAACTTAGATGACCTTGGGTGTGGCAGTGACTTTTTATATACAATGCTAAAAGCACAATCCATGAAAGAATTAATTGATAAGCTGGACTTAATTAAAACTTAAAAAAAACCCAAACTTTTGCTCTGTGAAAGACACTGTCTATACAATGAGAAGATAAGGCGCCCATGGATGGGGGAAAACACTGACAATACCAAATGCTGGCAAAAATCTGGAGTGGGGTGGTATCTCATTGAGGTTTTAATTTAAAGTTCTCTGATGGCTAGTGATGGTAAGCATCCTTTCATATGCCTCTGGACCCTCTGTATGGCCTCCTTGGAGAAGTGTCTGTTCAGGTCCTTTACCTATTTTTCAATCGGGTTTTTTGTCTTCCTGGCACTGAGTTTGGAGATCAAACCCTTGTCTGAGGTATCATTGGCAAATATATTTTCCCATATGGTTGGTTTCTTTTCATTTTGATGATGTTTTCTTTAGCCATGCAAAAGCTTTTTAGTTTTATGTAGTGCCATTTGTTTATTCTTTCCTTTATTTACCTTGCCTTAGAGGATGCATTGGTGGGTAATCATTAACAAATCAACAAACAAAAAGTGCTGGAGAGGATGCAAAGTAAAGGTAATCCTAGTACACTGTTGGTGGGAGTGCAGGTTGGTGCAGCCACTGTGGAAAATAGTATGAAATTTCCTCAAAAACCTAAAAATGGAACTGCCTTTTGACCCGACAATTCCACTGCTGGGATTATACCCTAAGAATCTTAAAACACCAATTCAAAAGAATTTATGCACCCCTATATTCATATCAGCACAATTTACAATAGCCAAGTGCTAGAAACAGCCTAAATGCCCATCAGTAAATAAGTGGATAAAAAAACTGGTATAGTTACTCAATGGGATACTATGAGGCAGAAAGAAAGAAGAAACTCCTACCTTTCAGAACAGCATGGTTGGAACTGGAGAGCATTATGCTAAGTGGAATAAGCCATGCAGCAAAAGACAAATACCATATTGTCTCACCTGTAAGTGAAGCTTAATGAACAGAACAAAGCAGCAAATAGAACCAGAGCTATGGAAACAAGGAATAGTCTGACAGGGACCAGAGAGGAAGGAGGTGGGGGGAATATAAATGACCCATAGACATGGAGGGTAGGAGGAGGGCAGGGAGTGAGGGTGGGGCAAGGGAGAATGGCAGAGGAAAACTGAGACAACTCTAACAGAATAGCAATAAAAAAAGAATATAGAGTGGAAGGAATTCTCATTTATTGCTTGTGGGAATGCAAAATGGTACCATCACTTTTGAAGACAGTACAGTTATTTCTTATAAAACTAAACATGTTCTTACCATTCAATTCAGCAATGACATTCCTTGGTATTTACCTGAGAGATTTAAAATCTTATGTCCATGCAAAAAAAACTTCATGCAATGTGTATAGCAGCCTCATTTATAATTGCCAAGATGGCCTTCAGTATGTGAGTAGATCAATACATGTGGACAATGAAATATTATTCAGCATTAAAATGAAATGAACTATCAAGCAATGAAAAGGCACGGAGGAAAATGGAAAAAAAGTGTAAAGGCTCTGAAGTTAATATCATGCCAAAGTTCAACAGCTACGTGCCATAAATGGTAAGGTTGTTTCTGTAACATGGCATTGAGTTAATTTTAAATAGTACAATATGTTCAGACTTTAGGATAATCTCAAATTTGAATACATATTAAGAATTAGGAGACTTTTTTTAAAGATTTAATTAATTGATTGACTTTTAGAGAGGGGAAGAGGGGGAGAAAGAAAAGAAGAGAAACATCAGTGTGTGCTTGCCTCTCCCACTGGGGACCCGGCCTGCAACCCAGGCACGTGCCCTAGACTGGGAATCTAACTTCTGACTCTGGTTGTCAGACCGGCATTCAATCCACTGAGCCACACCTGCCAGGGCTGTTTTTGTAAATATGGTAGGAAAATGTACATTGATTTTATAAGGTATGATTCTTTTTAAAATCTGAAACCCAAATTTTGAGAGTAAAAAAAAAGTTATCAGGAACTCTTTGCCACTCCACCAGCTATCTGTGCTATGGAAAAGCATTTTAAGTCCATTTGAAACTTTTCAAGATTTTTTAATTATTTCAAAATTTAATCCCAAATTTAATGATTAAATTACAATCTTATCAAAAATATAAGAATGATAACAGGTATAAACATAAATATATCTTGGCCATAAGATCAAGGTGTGCGCCTGCCACCCTTCCCAGAATAACAAAGAAGGCGACCCATTCAGCGTGTGTGCTGTGTGATATCATCCACTGCGGCCAGGGCTCAGAACGCTGGCACTGCAGATGTGCCACTGATGGGCTTTGGGTTCTGAGCAGCCCAGACTGACTCTTTTTGTTTTCTTCAAGAACAAATCTATATATTTTTAAGAGTTACATTATATTCATTTGATTTATCCTTTATTTACCTATTTACTTAATAGCTTATATTTAGCTCCCTCTTTTTCCTCTACCCCACCCCCACCATTTTTTTTTTTTTTGGTAATTGCTATAACACTACCTATCCAACTGCAATGTTTTCCAAGAAGAAAGAAAAGTCATTAACATACTGTCATACTGTTGTTTCCATAGAAACAAACATTGTCAACTGTCAATAGTTGGTCATGTATTTGCTTATAAATTAACTTCTCTAAATCCTTATAATTTTGGCTTAGGATACTTGCCTATCATCAAGAGGAGCACTTTCTGTACTTTGGGTGGTCCGATCTTGTAATGAGATGAAATAGCTCAAGTAAACCTTCAAAGAAGTTGATGCTATTCTACCAGAGCAAATTTATTAGTAGAGTTGCTATGAGTTCAACACAAATTCATATTTAAAATATGTGGTTATTTGGATAAAAATGCCAGAAATTCTTTATAAACTAAAATGTGTTAAATACTTTACTTACTTTAGTTAAAGTGGAAAATACATTGAGTATAATAATATTTTTAAATGGCCTGTGGGACAAGCATGGTAATTATATCAAAGCTGAGGATGCAGAAGTGATCTACGATATGTGGTCATTCCCTTGGTAGATCTGTTAAGTATACAATATAACTACCATATGTTATTTTACCAAAGAAAAGACCTGAATGATATTTTTAATTGTAATATTATTTTAAAAAGTTATATTTTTTATCTCAAGTAATATTGATTTAATTAGTGAGTTATCTCTTCAGATTAATACACATATTGCATAAAGGTATGCAAATACAATTAAAAATTAACTCAGTGAAAATTCTCATGAAAGATTTCTAGAGTGCTAACAGCAAAACTATTTATGTATTTACTATGCCTAATATTGATTCTTCAAAGACATATTTTATATCTATGTTCTTAACTGTTTCTTGATAAAAAATGTTATTTGAATTCAAATATAACTTCACTTTTAACAAAAAGGTTGATAAGTTAGTGTTTACTAGAGGCATAGTGGCTAACTTTCATATCATTATTTATAGCTTAAGAGAAAAAGAGGTTAAGGCTTTCTGAAAGACTCGTTTGTAACTATGCACATCTGTTGCCATTAACTTGATGACTATATTACTCTTTCTCCAAAGGAAGGGCTATATATATATATAATTCTCTCTTTCTCTATCTTTGGTATTTCTCATCAAAAGTTTTGAAACTTTTATTTTTTTGACAAAACACTTATATTTTGAATAAGTAGGCACCTTTTTCTTTTATAACAAGACAGAATTGAAAGTGATTGTTTCAGTTATCTGCTGAGTAAGTAGATATAGTCATACTGTTATTTAACAATCTCTAGATTAATAGAAGCCTAGGTTAATAATAGACATTTTAAAATATTTTATTTTAAATCTCATCATTAAATGTGTGCAACTATATCTGCTTGTCTTTCATACTGCGCTTATTGTCATATAAGCAAAAAATCAAACAGATGTGTTCCTCACATTTAATATTAATTTAGTTTTATAAAGGGGAATTGTTGTTTTCAAGTTCTAGTGTACATCATAATCAACTGGGATGCTTGTTTAAAAAACAAGTTTTAGCAGACCACCAGCAGAGAGCTAATTCATCAGATCTTAGGTGAGATACAGTTGTACATTTGACCAAGCACTTCATGTTGTTCGGATGAATATAGTTTCTAGAGCACAGGTGACAAAATAAGATTCAAACAACAGACTCGATGTTTAGAACACAAAAAGCAGACAAAAAATTATTTGTATGCTCTAATATTTGTATTCTCTTCTGGTTATAGTCTTTTAATTAAAAAAAGCTAGAAGATCTCCACTGTCTTTGAAGATCCTCAAAGCTCATAAATTATCTCTTCTCATTGACCCCTCCCATTTATCTACTTCATTCTGTTTCCAGTTAGGTAATTACATTACAATGGGGAACCATTTTCAGCACCATTATGTTTGGCATCTCAATTCAAGAGTGATTTTCAAATGAAATAATAGGCTTGATTGGGAGGATGTACCCTAAATCTTGTATTTGATTTTGGGCCTCATATATCTGACCAGGCCACACTCTTGAGTGGCAATTTTATCTCCTGCTCTGTAGGATATGGAGACATTGACTTCTTCATCTCTCTGTGTCTCCTGATCCTCAGTAAATAGATTACAGTCCACAGGCAGAGAAACCCTCAATTCTGCTTCTGCTTGCACTCTGGCAGCTTCTTGCTTGGGCTTATCTCTTATAGAATTTTTGCCAAAAGTAGCAGGAGTCAGAATTCTATGATTTTTGATCATCTTTCCCAATGGCTACAAGTTCAAAGGTGTTTGCTGTGACTCCAAATTATTAAAAGTTATAGTTCACCAAATGTTTTCCTATGGACAATGTCACAAGCTAATCGTTATACAGTATATCCTTCCTTCTGTCTGCTCTCCACATGCTAGGACAATGAGACATATTTTTAATTTTACTGATGCATGCCCTTCTTTCAGGTACCAGTTCCTGTATTAGTATTCAGGCTATATTGGTGGAACAAAAAACCCCACATTTAGTGGCTTAAATGACATAGGAGGTTACTTCATACAAACAGTACAGAAGTAAATTTTACAGGACTGGTAGAAAGGATGTGCTCCAAGAAAACATTTAGATTTCTTTCCTCTTGCTCTGTCATCTCTAAGTGTTCTGTCCTTGATCACATCATCAATCTTGCTAGCATCCATTTCTACTTTTCAGACCAGAAGAAAGTGAATAAGGAAATTCAGCCGTGGTGGCTTTATATTCAAGGTGATAACCAGAGACATGGAAATTAAGGACAAACTGACAGTAACCAGAGGGGAGGTGGGAGGGAATAATAGGGGGAAAGGGACAAAGAGTTTTCAGGAACATCTACAAAGGACACATGGACAAAACCAAAGGGGGATAGGATCAAGGGTGGGAAGTGGGGATGGCTGGTGTGGCGGGGAGTTGTGGGCGGAAGATGGGGACAGCTGTACTTGAACAACAATATAAAAAAGTAAAAAATAAATAAATAAATAAAGCTAAGAACTATATCTTATTGGGTTATCATGTTGTAACTAAAACTTGAGAGTTCTGTTATTAAAGAGATACATAAGTGCCAGATAACAATTAGCATTCAATGCTGCAAAATAAAAACCATGAGTGATAATGAGGAAATTGAATGAAAAATACTATTTGCAATGCAAATGTTAGGTTTTTTAAATTTTTGCTATCTAGTGTTACTAAACTACTCTTTTCAGATCCACTTTCATTGGCAATATTTCTGCCATAGAAACTACAGTTTGGTTTTTGTATTTCCTATACTATCATGCAGAAGGCCTTCTGAACAGTTTTCTAGAACTCTAATGACTGCCCCCCCACCACTTGTCTATCTTCATTGCTGAAATAATTTTACTAAGCTGTTAGTAACACTCACGCATTCCTCGCTTTATGTTTTTAATCATTATTTTTTCCTTAATATCTCCACTCATTCATCTTCATCATTCAAAATCTCATTTGAAATTTGCCTTCCCCACAAAGTACTTGATTAATTCTGAATAATTTGACATTTCTTGTGTCATCAGTTTTTACTCTGTTAATTTGCACTTATGGTGTTACTTTTAATAACTAACACATTTCACATTTATATGCCACCTTCCAGCTAGACTGTAAACTTTGCAAGGACAGAAATAAAAAGCTTTTTTGAATATACCAACACTTGGAAGAAAGGATGTCAACGTTTCTTGCTGAAAAAGCATCCCTTCTATGAGAACACAATTTTTTTAAAGAAAATTCAGTGTTTGCAGATGAGAATGTCCTTACTATATTTACCATTTAATAAGCTGTGAGATCTCAGTCAGGCAATCTTTGCAGAGAAGTTCTTTATGACTAAGTTTAGTGACTGTGGCATACTGATTATTCAGTTTTATCTTTTAATACTATTTAATGTTATCACTTTTCTATGTAAAAGCTCATACTATGTAAACTATTTTAATGATTTTTTGTTGGTCATGTAATCGAGCAACATTGGTATGGATGTCAATGAATACTATTGTCGGAACACAGACTTGCAATGATGAGGCTCAACTGCTTTCTCTATAGACCTCTAAAAACTTACAAAAATAGAAAATTCACATAGACAAACATGGTAACATATTTTACTATTTATTTTACTAAATAAGAAAGTATCTGATTGAATTAATAGGATCATCCACTGTGACCTAAGGCTCAACAGTTTCGGAATTTGTAAAACCAAAAGGAACCAATTCCACACATAGTTCATACTGACTCAGCACTTTTATGCAGAGTAATTAATGTGAAATGATGCGTTAGGGTTATTTGATCTCTAATGTCCCTTCCAGAAATAACACTCCATGATTCATACTGCAAAAAGTTAAAGTTTCTTTATATTACTAAGTATTAGTATGACATATTTATATTATCATTTTTCTAGCTGATTAGCCCAAACCTGTCATATAAAGAACTATATATCTTTTGAATTCAATATCTAAAACTTCTCGTATGCATCAGAGCCATAAAATTCTAGATCCTAGTGAGCCAACTAGAAATACTAAAAATAACTATCCATCCTGGAAACTTATTTTGGCTTCACTTAGTAATAACTATTTCATTTTCTCTTTCAATGTGCCAAATATACAACCATTCTGTATGTACTGTAACATTTACATAATGAGATCATAACAAGAAATGTTAATATTTGTGCTTTTTCCCTTTTACTTTGTTACAAGGAACTTTTTGTTAGTCAAGCAGAAACGAATTTTATGTGACTTTCTTACATATTCTCAGAGGGTCTACATTTCCCTACCAAAGTTACAGAATTTCCCTACCAAAGTTGTTGTTGACAGATCCATCTAATAAGGCGGCAGGGTGGGGGGAGACTGGGAGGGTGGAGCAAAGGGAGAAAAACTGAAACAACTATAATGGCATAAACAATTTTTTAAAAGTTTAAAATTAAAAAATAATTTAAAATAAAACAATACAGGAAATTGTGTATCTTGTACAAAGGAAACAAATATGAAAAGGAACTGTATTTTGAGTGATTCATGCCAAGGCACCTGAATAAGATGGCTAAGTAGCTGCTAATAGTCATCTACCTGGCACTACCCAAATTTATGAGATATTGCTTACCCTTTATCCAAGCTTTATCCTTCATCTTTCCATTAGCCTACAAGAAAGTCCATATTTTTAAGTTAGTCAGAATTTGGTTTTGAGCCTTCTAATGAAAGGACCTAAACTAATAAAAAATATTCTTATAATTTTCAAATAGGAGGATTAAAAAAATAGGTGGAAAACCCTACAATAAAGTAGTAGGCAAACTGAGGCAGATGAAAAAATTTCAAAACTCCCACCAAGGCTTATTTTGTTTTAGTTCTGGACTGAATTAAAGAAATAAGCTCCACTATGAGTTAGGATAGAGGGAACACTCTGCAGGGGAAAGATAATATTTCAAGGAGAATTTTCAGTTTTCACTTTAACACCAGTGACTTGCAATGCATACAGACAAGTGTATGATAATGTAACAGTTAAAAAAGACCCTAAATTAATCCTGATAGAGAATAGAGAAATTAGCAGACAAGTTATTTTAAGCAACTATGATTAATATATGTATGTGTATAGATATGATTTATATGCATACATATATGTTAGAGAAATAATAAACAGATAAAGTTGAAAATGATGAAAAATCTAAAAAACTCAAATGGAAATTATAGATTTGAGCAATGCAGTAACTAAAATTACTAAAGAAAACTCTAAGTCGGATAAGACTGGATTGATACAATGAAAGGTAGCACACAGGAGCTAAATCTGAAAAAAATAAATGTATACATTCAATAGTTTGTTTCCTGTGAGAAAAAAGTTAAAATATATATCTTTAATATCACAGTGAATAGAATCCTAGAAAAAAGGGAGAGATAAAATGAAGCAGAAGCAATATTTGAAGAGTTAAATGTCTAAACTTTGTCCAAAAATGTTGAAAGACATGAACCCTAAGATTCAAGACTTATAAACTATGTGCAGCAGAGAAAGAGAGAGAGAGAGAAAGAGAGACAGAAAGAGAAGAAAATCACACTTAGGCACAACATCATAAAACTACCAAAGAGAAAAAATAAAGAAAAAATCTTGTAAGCAGCAAGAGGGGAAAAAGAAGATGATTTGTCAACTTCAGATGATTTCAAATCAACTGACAGATGATTTGTCAAACAAATGATGAAAACTAGAAGTCAGTAGGATTACATTGTTGAAGTATAAAAAAAATACCTCCTACACTTGAATTTTAGTTTCAGTGAAGATCTTTAAAAGTGAAAACAAGACTAGGTTGTAGAATTGCAAGGAACCATTGATCACATTCAAACACAGATAGATGATAAGTTAGAAAAGCTACAACCTCACAGTTCTCTTGAATATGTCAGAAAGCTCAGGACAACAAGAAATCCACATGAATCAATGTTCAAACATGTTTCAAGAGAAATCATGACTGCTTGCATTCACAGTGAAGCAACAAGAAGAGAAAAAAATTACCATAAAATGGGCTAGGGAAAAACTAGCGTTTATTGACCGAGTGTACCTTTGTTTATGTATTGAAATTCCAGACTCTAGATGCAGAGCCAGACTACATTAACTACATTAACTAAATGCTCAGGAATAATGTGCTAAAAGAATGTGTGTGGATCAGGGGCTGGGCAAGATTGGAAAATAGAAAATCATTCTGAGGAATTCTGGACACTTTCCAAATGCAAGACAGCACATGGCATGGTAGTAATGCTGAGACATGAGAATCACATTTCTAATTTTTTTGGTAGAATTTTCTTTATAAAAGGATACAGTGTTAGTGTTATTTTATTTTTAAATTGTGTTTATAATTATATTGATAAAACATTCATTTAAAATGATTTCTAGCATGGTCATAGACTTAAAAATGTCTAGTGTCTTCTTTTTTTATTTTTATTGTTTATTCTATTACAGTTGTCACAATTTTTCCCTTTTGCCCCCTCCAACCAGCTCACCACTCTAGCTCACAGCCAATTCCCTCACCATTGCTCATGTCCAGGCCTCATTCATATGTGTTTTTTGAATAATCCCTTCCCCTTTCTTCCACCATTCCCCCGCTCACACCTCCCCTCCTACAGCTATCAGTCCTATCAATCTTTTCCATGTTTCATGTCTCTGGTTCTATCTTTCATGTTAGTTTATTTTGTTCATTAGATTCCAGTTATAGGTGAGGTCCTATGGTTTTTGTCTTTTATCAACTGGCTTATTTCATTTAGCATAATAGTCTCTAGTTCCATTCATGTTGTTGAAAATGGTAGAACTTCCTTCTTTCTGCTGCATGTAATTCCATTATGTAAATGTACTACAGTTTTTTTTAATTTTTAAAGATTTTTTATTTATTCACTTTTAGAGAGGGAAGGGAGGGAGACAGAGAGATAAAGAGAAACATCAATGTGCGGTTACTGGGGGTTGTGTCATGCAACCCAAGCATGTACTCTGGCTGGGAATCGAACCTATGACACTTTGGTTTGCAGCCTGCGCCCAATCCACTGAGCTAAGCAAGCCAGGGTACTACAGTTTTTTAATCCACTCTTCTACTGATGGGCACTTGGGTTTGGTAAATAGTGCTGCTATGAACATAAAGGTGCCTAAATTCTTTCAAATTGGTGTTTCAGAATTCTTAGGGTTTAATCCCAGCAGTGAAATTGCTGAATCAAAAGGCAGTTCCATTTTTAATTTTCTGAGGAAATTCCATACTGTTTTCTCCATTGGTTGTACCCATCTGTACCCCACCATTGGTGCACTAGAGTTCCCTTTTCTCCACATCCTCAGCAGCACTTGTTTTTTGATTTATTAATGAAAGTCATTCTGACAGATGTGACATTATATCTCATTGTGGTTTTAATTTGCATCTCTCTGGTGGCTAGTGATGTTGAGCACTTTTTCGTATGTCTATGGGACTCTGTATGTCTCCCTTGGAGAAGTCTCTATTCAGGTCCTTTGCCTATTTTCTAATTGGGTTGTTTGTCTTGCTAGTGTTGAGTTGTACAAGTAGTGTCTTCTTTTTTTAAAAAAAATGTCTTTCTACAAAGGTTAACATATAATAAGCCACTCTATATTCCACTTGAACTTCATAGGCAAACAAAGCTATTCTTTTAGTGTATTGAATTTTAGGTAGATTTATATTTTATTAGCTCAGATTGTTTTCTCCTAATAGGGCATTCTTTTTCATTTCAAAAATTGCAATACCAATTTGTAGGAAATATTAAGATATGGCTTCATGTTGGAGGCAAGTTAAAACATGTACTTTTTAAAATCTGTTAATTTTTCAAATCTTAATTATTGAAATGGGGGTTCTCAAATTGGTATGCCTCTTTATAAAGAATTATTTCCACTTAGAATTAAGTGAGCAATTCATAACACTCCCTTAGACCTCTTTGAAGTCTTCTATTCATTCCTTCATCCATCTATCTGAATCAACAGGAATTTGTTTAAGTATCTGCTATTGTATATGTTTTTGTTCTAGAATGAGAATCCCTGCTGGATACATTGCCTTTAGGTCAGTGAAAAAAAATTTTTTTTGAATTACTAAAAATTCAAAAAATGTTAGAATAAGGAGCTGAAATATTCCATAGAGACAATAACAAACTCCATATTTTTATTCGATTATTAGATCATCATTGATTTTGTAATTCCTGAGTCTTTTAAAGGTGAAAGTAAGCTGTGAGAACGCAATAAAGCAATGTTGAGCATATACAGCTGTCATGTATGAATGTCATCTAATCCTCACAATATCTACCCTGGAGAGAGATAATGTTGCCTCCATTTTTTGGTTGAGTAAACTTAAGCCCATGGTTAAATAACTATCTCAAAACACAGTGAAATTCTAGTTTCTCTGATAGCAGAACTCATAGCCTTTTTACAATGTGCCTCTGCTTTTTCTACTGTCGACTGACTCATTTCATCCAAGAACTTTGGGATTATTTTTAGTCAGTTTAAGTGAGCTTGTTCGTCAATAGACATGTAATGCATGAATCATAAAGCAAAAAAAAAATTTATAGTAAATACAGGCTGTGCCCTGCCAGCCTAACAGAGGCTTACTACATGTACCTGCAATTGAAAATTGCCCCAATATACCTTATTCTGACATCACTGTAGATAATAATGATAGACCTGAATGTAAGAGTAGCTAGAGGTCTCTTGGTTGGTAAGGAATTAATTCATCTTACATTCTGAAATAACAGACACTTGTTTCTCTTCATAATGACACTTGAGACTTCATTAAAGTAACAAGTCCATCTTGATTGACAGCTTTCGTTATCGAACACAGCACCCTGTGTGCCACCCTCTCATTTCTTCTCTTGCCTTATTCTCATGTCTTTGCCTCAGCGGAAGTTCTGTTTCAACATGTCTGTCCTTTGAAGTTGAAAAAAAGGAGTTTTAAAACTCATTGTTTTCCTTAAGGAAAAAAGTAGCATGGTATCAATGACCATATTATTAATATTTTATTTTTATCATTTTTCCCCTTTGCTTATAGGTTTGGCACTTAGACCAAATCAGGATCAAGTAAATGATATGGCTGTGGCACAGCTGGTCCATAAGTGCTGGTAGGCATGTGTTAGGGGATATACATCCACAATATTAACTACACGGCTGACTTAGGCATGTGACTGATATTATTTCAAGAGCTGACAAAGAATAGATCAACTCAGCTACAGCTGCAATAGGCACAAACTCAGGTTTTTCATCATTGGCCTGACACTCATTAATTTTAATAAAAAACTTTTTTCTTGTCCTCAAGAGAGGTGTCCAGTTTCTGTTATAATTTGAGTCCAATTTGATATGTGATTTTAGGTTTCTTACCTCTGATAATTTATACAATAATATTTTTCCTACCAATATTTGTCTCATCATTAATGAATATCTTCAATTCTGAGACACATGCATTTAATATGTGTTCAAACATCTATTTGAAAATCTTATTTTTAAAAGCCAAAGGTGGAATATTTTAGCACATCTCAGTCCTCTGGAGGTTCTGACTACATCGACAATATGCTGACAATGTAACATTCTCTCAAGCAAACCTAATTTCTTTTCTTCCAAAAGAACTCTAAATGCCTGTATTATTCTGTTCACATTTTTGTATTCAGTCAGTCCAGAGAAAAAGGATAAATAGTTTAGGACACTCTTCAATATTATGCCTTATAATGAAAACCTCTCATATAATTTTTGAAATCATACAAGAAGTTTTGTGAAATAACTGTTGTAAATATAGCTAACTATATGTAGAACAGCATAACGGTTGTAATTCATACTGCCTGAGTTCTAAACTTTGTTTTGCCACAAAAAGCTGTGTGATCGTGAGCAAATTAATAAATAAATTCCTCTGTGTCTCAGTCTCTTCAAATATAATGCAAACATTAATTTTATGAATCTTTATTGTGAGCATAAAATGTATGAATACATACATGGAGGTTCAAGGCTTGAAAGACACGTCGCCACATATTTAGAGTGCAAGGAATGTTAGCCATTTTTATTATTGTTGCTGCTGCTGCTGTTGTTCTTATTCAGGCATTCAGTGTCTGTGTTCCATGGACTAGTAAGAGAAATTCCTTAACACTTGAGAAAAGCATTTCAGTCATCTAGAAAAATGATCACCACCACCTTATAAGGCTGGGTCACATCTTCCAAGCTAAGATGCTTTTCTTATGAATGTTTATTGGGCAATGCAATTCCTACCTTTTCTCTACATTTTTTCTTTATGCCACATAAATATGAACAAGAAAGTACTGGAGTCACGTGTGTGCAAAAGATTTTCCTGTGTGCATCTCAGCTATTCCAACTACACTTGGTAAAATAATTTATTTTATTTTATTTTTTAAAGATGTTCTTTATTTATTTTTTAGAGAGACAGGAAGGGACAAAGAAAGAGAGGGAGAGAAACTGATATGTGAGAAATACATCAATCAGTTGCTTCTCACATGCCCTCAACCAGGGTCCTGGCCCACAATCTAGGCATGTGCTTATACTGGGAACTGAACCATGACTTTTTGGTCTGCAGCCAACACTCAATTCACTAAGCCACATCAGCCAGGGCCCACATGATAAAATTTGTTAAATCATATTTTGGAAAATCCCACAATCCTTGGCTAACCAGGATTTAAGGATCTTATAGAAGGAAGATTTTCGTTAGTGATAAATAATACATGTTCTCCTTAATAAATTTAGGTTAAGAAAACAACAATATGTGCTGAGTACTAATGTCTATAATTCTCAGTATTATATAGTTTCAAATTCTTATAATTTTAATCTCCCCAAAAAGCCTTAGGTGGTTCAGGATTGGGTAGGTTGTGATTCTAGAAAAAAAATTCACAGTTTATTTAATATGGCTCATTAGGTTAGAAGTGAGATGAATTGGTAGACATTTTAATACTATCTGTATGGCAATAAAATAGTATGAGACAATATAATCAAAGCCTCTAAACTTTCCAAACGTTAGCTAAGGGTGTGCAGAGGAAGTAGCGAAGAGTATACCACTTGTAAGATTCCTCCCCTTTTTCAATTTCAAGCATCCCTATTGCACCCAAATATTAGAAAGCTACTGGAATATATTTTATTTTCGCTGCCACCAAATAACCCTTTATTATCTTTTGAGATAATTGGATGTAATTTTGGTATTTTTTAACCATCGTTGAAAATTACTGGGTGAAGATGATTTAACTAAATGGAAGGAAATTAGTGTCCCTATATTTAAAATCCCCAAATCAAAAAAACTTCAACTTCAGTCCTAAGAAGCAATTTTGACAGTTTGGGGCAAAATTCTAGCTAGTTTTTAAATTGTTTTTTTAAAATGACCCAATATGGTCCATTTACACTTTTTTTTTGCCTTGTTGTTTCTGCTTCCAAAGGGGATGATACTTCTTGACTAAAAGTTTTATTGTCACAGCATAATAAAATAAAGTATCAACAAACATGAAACAAGACAGAGAATCGGTTAACTATATTATATAAGTGTTTAGTATGATTTCACATCTGTAAGTACTCATTATAACAGGGATTCTTCCACTTTTAAAGTTGTCAGCATGGATGGATCTGGAGAGCATTATGCTAAGTAAAATAAGCCAGGCAGTAAAAGACAAATATCATGTGATCTCACCTATAAGTGGAACCTAATAAAAAACAAACAAGCAAGCAAAATATAACCAGAGACATTGAAATTAACAACAAACTGACAATAACCAGAGGGGAAGTGGGAGGGAATAATGGTGGGGGGAGGGGAAAGGGTTTTCAGGAACAACTATAAAGGACACATGGACAAAACCAAAGGGGGATAGGATCCAGGGTGGGAAGTGGAGCTGGGTGGGGTGGGGAGGACTGGTGGAGGGAAAATGAAGACAACTCTACTTGAACAACAATAAAAAAAAGTTAAAAATGTCGTTATAAAAAAATAAAATTGCTAGTTTAAGGGTTGTTTTTCTTTATGTTCCCCAGAAGCAGACCTTGATATGATCATTTCAGAGAAGGTGGCTTATTTGGGACTTGCAAGAAACACAAGTGAGACAGGAATGAACAGCGGTGAATAAAAAGGGCATTACCAAGGGAGCAGCCACTGTGGATGACCAGAACTTAGATACGCAGCAAACATTGGGAAATGGCATAAAACACACATCTCAGAGTTATTCCACAGAAGAGGCAAATGAGCGGGAGTCTTTAACCCCTAACCCCAGTTAGTCATTGATGGACGTTTGCTTCTTGGGGGATGGGGGAGAGTGATGTTAATTCTTTAATATTCCTAGCCTGCCAGGGTTTTACTGTAAGGGTTTTCTTCTCCTCATGAGAAAGCCTTTGACAAAGAGATTCACATACTCTTTTCAAGCTGGACAGCAGGCACTGAAGTGGTCATGTCAAAGTGCAGAGTGCCACTGCATTTGTTACACATGGTCTCTGCTGCGTCTTCTTTTTGAAAACATTTTAAAAATTATTGTTCAAGTACAGTTGTCTCCATTTTCTCCCCACCAGTCCTCCCCTCCCCAGCTCCAGTTCCCACCCTTGATCCTATGCCCCTTTGGTTTTTTCCACATGTTCTTTATAGATCTTTCTGAAAACCCTTCCCCCATTTTCCCCCATTATCTACTCTCACCTCCCCTCTGGTTACTGTCAGTTTGTTGTTAATTTCAATGTATCTGGTTACATTATCCTAAACGAAATGAGCCAGGAGGTGAAAGACAAGTATCATATGATCTCCTCTATAATTGTAACCTAATCAACTAAACAAACAAGCAAGCAAAATATAACCAGTGAAATATAATCTTCTGTATATTTTAAATAAAAGCTATTCTACACTTGATTTTAGCAAAAAGGCCAAGAAGCTGTAACAACAATAAAAAAAATCCAGGTGTGGGCCACCAGTATTTAATAGGGGATAGATTAATGTTTTCAGTGTCTCTATTTATGATTGATTGTTATAAATATGGAGAAGGAAATTTTATAAAATTGTTAAACTAGGGATTCATACGTTAAAATAAAACTATTCTGATTCTAGCTGTTTTTCCTACATGCTTGCATATCACATGTTTGATTATCTGATTACATTGCAAGTGCTTATTTATTAGTACACCACATGTTGTTCACCAATGAAAACTCAGTGCCCAGTAGTGTCTCAACAAATGTTATTGGAATAAATACATAAAAAAAAATGTCCTCAGATTCAAGGATGACATTTTACAGTCTTGCATTAGTGATTGTTTCTACTTACCTCATGGTAACCTAGACTGCTTGCATACTTCTGATGTATGGGTAAAAGTATTCTAGTATTTCAAATGTACTTTGTAGTCATATGTATTAAGAAATTCTTTTCAGGTCATTCCTGTTGTCCACCCCATTAGCATTTAATTAGAAGTTTGAGTGATGAAAATGAAATACCAAGCGCATGTCTTGACATACCCTTACTTGGAGGATAAATACATTAAACATCAAAAGTGAGGTAGTGCTATTACATGAGTAAATATCCATTGTCAGATAAATGCATTTTGCAGGGATCATTGAATTTTAAGAGGTTGGCTCCACAGAGAAAAAGAAAAAGTAGGTTTTCAATGAGACTTTAAATGGACAAGAAGAATTCTTGCCAGTTTGAGTGATCTAAGAATATGCATTTGGTAGAAATGCTGGCCAGTGGACCTGTGGACAAGTGTCCACAATGGAGCAAGAGAGATTCTTCCATCATTGCTTACATTTCACACATATAATAAAATACTGTAAAATTAATGAGGTTTGAATAATGTATTTTCAGAAGTTTTATTTATTTGATTGTCCTTATATTTTATGCTATTTATACAGTGGCTTATATTATAAAACACAAAATCTATTGCTATTTCAACCTCATAGCTGCCATCCAAATATGTAGTGCTAAAAACTTTAACTTTCCTTTAAATAGGGCACATTCTAAGGTGTTAATTTATAATTATTTTAATTGCATTTGAGTCCCTAGAGATGTGGGTGTTTGTGTGTATATATATGGACACGTGTCTGTCTACCTACATATCTATCTATCTATCTGTCCTCTGGAGATGGAGAAGATGAAAGAGATACATTTGGGGAGAGTTTCTTGACACCTAAGCAAGCAGTGATGATCTCTTTATAGCTTTCTTTTCTACCATGTTCTCTAAGGGTAAGTCATGTCTCTAACCTTTAATACTTCAAATTTTCCAAGTCTGCAAGTTGATAAGAGAGGTATGAACTTTTTGTATAATGCAAAGGCAAAGATTTTATAGCTTGGAAACTATAGAGCTTTTAAGTTAAGGTGATGTATTAAGAAAAAAACTATTAAAATGGCATCCTCAAATGATTTTAAGACCCTTTTTGCTAGCCATTTCAAAGTTTAGTCTTGGTAAGCAAGGATTTAGTAAACAGGGAATAACAATGTTCAACACTTTCTGTCATCACTATTTAATAAGTGAGGTTGTAAGCATCTCATATGCTTTTTTCTCATTCGATTATAACAACTCTAGGCATAGGTATATTACCGTCATCCATGTTTCAAAATGGCAAGGTTTGAAAACTGAACTTGCCCAAAGTTACAGAGCTAATAAGTGTGCAGCCAGTACTCAGACTCATTGGATCAGGCTCTAAAGATCACACTCTTAATAAAATAATAAAATTCTTTGTATAATATAAAGAGAGAAAAATAAGAGGTCCCTTGAGATCTCAGGCTTCACATGCCCCCAAAGTAAACAAGGGCTTTAGTACAACTGACTGAAACACCCACCCTAGAGACAACAAGATGTCATCATTGGGTGATAAGAACTTTATTTTCCCAGAGGTTATTGAGTTTATAAGACAAAATCTCTAAGGCTTTAAGAGATTGTGGTGATATTGTATACGGAATTATAGTAGTCACTTTGGTAGCTTACTAATTGGCCAGATAGAAGGGAGTGGAAAAGATTGGCATGAGATATGCTCAACTTCCTAAGAAATAAGTATTATTAACATGTATATACAGTAGCATGCTTTCTGTAGTTCAGATTATCTGCTCTCAGTGTGGACTCCAATTATTGGTAAATGAGCGATAGAGCGTTGGAATAAAGATGTGGGAGAAGATCATACACCATCACTTGCAGAGCTCCTCAAGAATTTGTCATTAGACATTGTCCTCAGAGAACAATATTGTTGAGATAAAGATGGTTATTTGATGTCTCAACAATATACTTTAAGTAATGACAATTTCTGACTGAGTATTGGGAGAGCCTGGATCTGTTAACACAGCGATACTTGTGAAATCATGACTGAGGACTTCAATAGGACCTGATGGTGAGTCTCAGGTAAATGGCCAGCCTTTAAAACATCACAGCAATATGTTTTATTCCAAGTTATACTTATCAGGCTAAACTAATTTTGATTCTCAGACTATGTAAATCAAGTGATAAACCCAATGTGTCAGAAAAGGCAACAATTCCTGGTAAAAAGTTCCCTAGGGTAGTGGGTCTCAGTGGATAGGTATGTGTTTTATTTTGCTCCCAAGAGACATTTGGCATTATCTGGGAACATTTTTGGATATGACAACTGAAGGAAATACTATTGGTTTCCAGTGGAGTGGCCAGAGAAAACTTCAAACATCCTACAATGCACAGGACAACCCCTGACAAGAAAAAATCACCTGGCCCCAAATAACAATAGGGTCAAAGTTGACAAACCCTGACCTATGAATAGAGTTATTTAGAACAATTAAAACAGCCATAAAGACATGAAGCAAGAAGTACCAATCTACTGAGAATTGACAGCAGTAATTGGGAGAGTGAAGGTTTGTGTGTCTGTAGTTTTATGATGGCATAAAGCTAATGATCTCCAAGATGATTGTACAGGGTGTTCTGGATTATTCAAAATCCTGGCTAAGTTAACTGAACACTTGCTTTGTTATAAGAGCTGGAGTATCAAGAGCCATAAACATTCTGAATCATATATCAATCAGTTTAAGCACTTAAAAGAAAAATTAAGTATATAAATATATCATGAATATTTCAAATTATATAGAACAATATCTATGTAGTTCACTTAAAGATGCATTTTGATACTAATGAAGTATATGGTAAATGGCAGCAAGAGTGACATATAAGAAAGGTATTTTAAATATAATTTCTCTACATGTGTTTCAGTGAAAATTTAAATATGAAAAATTTAAATGAAGCATAGTAGTGCAAAGCATTCTTGCTTGCAGCTCCTTAAACAACAGTACATAACAATAATAATGGTTTTCTCTATTATTTGGGAAAAATTATTACATAATTTCTCAAAAATTAAAGAATATTAATAAAATGCCTCTGGCTTTTTTCATAAGAAAAGTAATTTTCACTGTTGCTTTGTATAATGCACTTTCCACTAGGTTTTAAGCTAAGTGATAATTAAAGCATAACTCTAATTCTAATTTATACAGTTGATTTCCTTCACAAGTACTTTTTTCCTGAATTTTACATCTCAAGAAGCATTATTAACCATATTTCAGTAAATGCACATCAATGAGAACTGTTTTGCAGTAGAATGTACTTGAAGGTGGAAGGCTCTACAAAATAGGACAATGGGCTTCAGGGTCTTCACATCCTTTAACAGTGAATGCAAAGTTCTGTGTTTGAGTCTACTTTTTCTCTATGTTCAAAGAGTTCATAATTTTCCTAGGATTGTTACAAGGTCTATGGACCAAGTACTTAAAAGTGTTATACTAGAAGGAGCTTAGAAAGGGCTTAGTGAGAGAGTCTGGTTCTCTCCATTTTGTAGCTACAAATATAAAATTAAAGTTATATTCCATATTGAAGCAGAGAACAAGAAAATTGAAGATTTCTCATCACTGTGGGCTCATAAAGAATACTTATCTTTCAAAGAACTAACAGTTTACAATACTCTGGATTATGTTTGAAATGCAAATCAACAATAACTATAATCTTAAAATATCTGCACCTGCTGCTCCCAAAAGCTTGAGAACACATACATACCCACATACACACATGCACACCAAATTTAATGCATTCTTGTAAAATCAAGATACTATAAAACAACATTTTTAGGTACAAATTATGGTATCTAACCACTGCAGTTGTAATCATTTGCAATTAACCTTTTGTAGTCTGTATCTCTGCAGCAAATTTGTAAAAAAGTTGCTAAAGATATAAATGTCATGATTCTTTTAGACAAATTTTTGCTTAATTTCCGTAAAGCATTCTCATAACAATCTGTTTGCATTTCTATTATGTTATTCATGTCATTCTGCATTTCATTATAATTGCAAAAATGATTCTGTTGCATGCGAGGCTACCCTCCTTAAATCAGTTTTGTTTTCTTATTAGTGTTTTTCTCCCCAGTCAAATAGAAAGTACTCTAAACTATTACATTTGTGTACTCTAATAATATATTAAATATCAACATATCCATTATATGATGATATGTATTTATTATATATAATTGTATGTTACATGTAATTATATATACATATAATGTATACTTTAAATTTGGTCAATATTATTTGAAAAACACAAAAAATAAAAATTTGTTTCATGAAATATTAAAAGGTCCTACTATGTTAAAGAAGCAAATTTATAACCCAGTATGGCAGAATAAGTTAAGTCCTCAAATATCTCCTATACAAATACATAGAAAGTTAAGGGGGAGTTTCAAACTAAGGTCTTTTTTTACTTGGTAAATTAGAGTTCAGCTCAAACATGAAGACACATGTAGGAAAAGGTGATGTGCGACCAGTGTCTGATTTATGATCATATCAATGACTTTGTTACTTTTTTACTTAGAAAACTTTTAATTCATGGTGGGCCCAGACTGGTTATAATTGGAAAAGTGATCAATTTCATTCCACTTTTTTCTTTTTTCTTGCCTTCTCTCTTTTCCTAGTGATGACTGTGGGCTGTAACTACAAGTGTAAACATATACAGATATTGAAGACACATGCACTCAGTCAATTTTGGTTTCACAAAATATGCATTTTAATTGGAACTTGTAATATTGAGATTTTGCAAACCTAATGGCCAAATCTTAATGTAAATTTCCTTTCCCATTGCAAACCTTTATAGGGATAAAATGAAGATTCACCATTCCAAATGTCAGCGTGCCAACTGAAGATTTACAGAACATCCTGAACTTGACTGAGGAGGAAAACATTAAAAAAACAATTTTTGTAATCCTTTGATAACTATTCCAGAGTTTTCCCAGGCACTGCAGCTTATTAGCAGGTGTTAGATTACCACCGCCAGCTGCCAATACCTGCTGTCGCCACTGTAGATGCAAAATTTACACAGAAGTACAGCAAATATATTCCCCTGATATCCTTCACATTACATTTTCAAATTATAAAACACAGACTTTGTTTACCTAGCATCTTTCTTCTGGTTCATTATTCAAAATGGAGATATACAAGATGGATAATTTTTAAAAGTTGAATTTTTCTTATCAGTTGTTATTGTTCATAACAATCAAAGTTTTCCCTATAAGATAGTTAGAAATATGAGCAATGATATGTAAGCAAAAACTTTTAATGAGTTTTCTACAAGTTAAATTATGGGGAAAATTTCCATGAAATTGAATTTATTTCCAGAGTGCAGTTTGCTCTTTTTAGTTATACTTTTCTTTGAGTTCTATGCTATTTACAAGACCAAAAGCCAAACTCCTTCTCACCTTTTCCTTTTGTGAATTCTCTACGTAGACCACTACATAGAGAATTAAGAAATAATTAACTAAGAAAACTAAAAAAATAATTAACTCTAGAACTCTGATGATTTCTTTGCTTATCTAGGAAGTTAAGGTACAAGAGAATTCAAGATCTTAAACTTTCTAGATTTTATTTCTTTAAAATTAACTCATAAATTGTTGAATCTGCTTATTTCCACAAGCTATTTTCATCTTATATCTCTCATGAGATATTTCTCTTGAATCTCCTTTTCAATTGGCACATGCAAGACCTTTCCAAATTCCTTACTTGACAGTTCTAGCAAACATACTTATTTCCCCTTAACTGATCAAAGTTCCCAGCCACCATATCTTTAAATTCATGTCTACCACAAGATAGATTGGAAAGTGATGTTCCCAGAAACATTAGCTTCATATTGTCTATTTTGTTATACAAATCCTGGCTCATTCGAATCAAGTCCAATGTGACTGGTCACACACAGCACAAAGGTTTAACAATGGTACTTGAATACAATACATTGAAAGAACAATCTTCCTAACAAATAATCCATTCTACTCCAAGTTTTTTGGATGTCAGACCTGTTTTTATGAGGGACAGAAAAGCAGTCTTCTAAGTACAATATTTTGAGTTTTATCTCATTTTCCCTCTAAATGATAATCAGATATTAGAGATTTATATAATGATACACTTGGAAGAGATTCGTTTTTGTTTTGCTTTTTCCCCTGGTGCTCCAAAAATAAGTAAACTCTCAAATGATTATTTCTCTGTAGTTTTAAAAAACATAATAAAGATATAAATGCCCAAACTTAGCCTTTGTTTTTAAAGCAAGGAACAAGGAAACACTTAGTAATCTCCTATAAATAAGCCAACTTAAAAAATTGTGTGACTTTGATTTTAAAAAATAGGTGAATAATATTAACCCCATATTCCTTGGTATCAAGGCCAAGACATTTAAATAACTTGGCAAGATTTCAAACTAAAATGAAAAAATATTTATAAAGCATTGCAATGTCTTTTATATACAGGCTGATTGTAATTTTGTAATTGCAATGCCCATACTTATGTGGCAGAGGGCTCTCTGTGGCCTAAGCTAATATAAGAAGAACGCACAGGTGAAACTGAAGTTATATTGCCACTTTCCAGCACTGCCTTGGAAAAGTTAATGGGTCATTGTGTTCTAAATGACAGAAAATATGAGATATAAATAATAATATTAAGTAAGTTCATTGTATTAAGACTAAATCTGAGAATTATATTACACTACTGCAGAGATGTTAAATTACATTATTGGATTCTAGATAAAATTTTGTATATCTTATTCAAATAATATTGCTTATGTCATGACATAACACCAAGTACAACATCATTAGCTTGTTAAGTACAAGGTATTATTTGACATCATTCAACATTAAAGATTCTTTTGTATGAGGAACTAGGTTTATACATTTTTCATTGTATGTCAGTTTACCCAGCACTTGTCTTAATTTTACAATTTTTTTTAGCTTTAGCAAGAAAATAACTTGGTTCTATTCACAAGTTGACAAGTAGTTTGCTTTTAAGATGTAATTTTCACAATCAACTTTACTCTGATTTGAGGTCAGATTAATATAGTCACTTTTTCTGGATTTATCTTTATGTTGTTTTATCATGAAAGTTCCTTTACATTATTTATCATACATGTACATTATTTTACCTTAACTAAGATACTTTTACATTATTTAGTCTGCCATATACTATACAGGCTCACTTATGCTTACACAATCCAGACACCTAGGTGTTCAATGATGCCTATAAATTTATTAGGTACTATTTCACTTAAAAGTCACTACTTTGATGTAGTGTTACTCTTCTAATGAATAGCATCAATGTTGTTATATTTCCTACCTTATTACATTGATTTTAATAGGATTTCTAATAAAAACAAAACTCCATTAGAAGTTCTGGTAATTATACTATGAGGTTAGGTGATCCCCTTCTGAATAAACAAGTATAAAACTGGAAAAAGTCATTTAAAATGCAAGATCACCTTTAAGCACTAAAAATCAACCAAACACATATAACAATACGAGCAACAATTATTCTACAAAACTCCAACATTATTGGATGAGAAGGTGGCAAAATTATAGCCTTCTTGTTAGGATTTACCAGCAATTTGACCAGAAAAAGCTAGAACCCAGTATTTATTGCAGCATTATTTACAATTGCAAAGATATGGAAGCACAATAGAATGCTACTCAGCCATTTAAAGAAGAAGAAAATTTTACCCTTTGTGACTTCATGGACAGACCCAGAGAACATTATGCTAAGTAAAATAAGTCAGTCAGGAATTGACAAACACAATATGATTTCACTCATCTGGGGAACCTAATGAACAAAATGAACTAATAAGCAAACTAGAGACAGACTCATAGAAAGAGAGCAGGCTGACAGCTCTGGGGTGGGGTTAGAAGGTGGAGGGATTGAGGAAAAAGGAGAAAGGACTCATGGACATGGACAATAGTGTGGGGGTTGCAAGAGCATATGGGGTACAAAAGGTAATGGAAAAAATTCAATTAATAAATTGTAAAAAAAAAGAGTTTTAATTGTGGCCCATGGCAAAACTCAAAACTTTGAAATAAGAGATGGACAGCTCAGTCAAAGCTGAGGGTCAGAAGAGATTGCAAAAACTTGTGGTTTTATTGGCTAAATGTGGCTGACTTGGTTTTGTAAAAACTGAGAAAGCTTTGTTTTCCAATATTGAGATTATAGGCCAAGCATCTGTGAGAGGAAGAAGCCAGAACTTAACAGGAAGGCAGAAATAGAAACGCTAATATGAGCTCTCCAAATATTTCTGGAAAGTTTCTAAAGTACACAGGTGTGAAGAAACCTGGGAAGATCCTGAAAAAATAGAAGCTTAGGGAGATTTGAGACCTGGCTTTGACATTATAAGTGTCTCTCAAGCCACACATGGTCTTAGTTTGCTGTAGGTAAGGAGCATCATAGGCTTGAGGTGCAGGAACACAATGTTCCTGTGAATCATTGGCTGAGTGCTAAACTGTGAAGACATAAGGATTAGTCCTCCTGCCCATCCCCCACTCAAAACCAAAGAAAAGCTGAGCAGGGATCACCACCACTGAACATTGTGAGGAAGTCTGGTTATATCATTTAATTCCCGACAAGGTACTAGACATGAAAGTGAAAACACTTGGAACAATAACACATAACCCAGAGTTATTATAATATATCATCTAAAATGTCCAGATCTAAGCAAAATTCCCAGATATACAAAGAAAAAGGAAAGTGTGACACTTCCTTGGGGGATAAAAACAAAAACACCCAAATGTTAAAATATAAAACAATTCAAAATGGTTCCATCTCTTCATATGTTGGAATTAGTAAATGAAGACTTCAAAACAACTATTATGAATAAGTAAAACAATTAAAGAAAACATGTTTAAATATTTAAAGGGAAATATGATAACATTGAGGCTACAAACTGGGACTCTCAAGAGAGTAATGGAAAGTACATACAGGACCAAATAGACATTTTAGGAATGAAAATTATAACAACTAAAACAAAAAATTGAATAGATGACCTCATTCACAGATTTGAGATGGAAGATGGAAAAATATGATCTTAAAGATAAACAAATTAATGTAAATTATCCATTCCAAGGAACACAGAGAACAAAGCTTAAAAGAAAATGAACAGCACCTCAGAATCTTTAGAATAAAATTACATGGATTTTAACATACATGTAATGAGTGTCTCAGAAAAAAATGAGAGAAAGGGGAAGAAAAAATGAAGAAATAATGGGCCCAAATTATTAGTCATAGTTAATGAATACTTATACTCGAACACATAGTAATCAAACCACTCAATTTCCCAGACAATAAAAAAAGTCCAAGTAGTAAGAAAAAAAGTTACTGATAATATACAGGGAAAAATGGAAACATCAATGTCTAATTTCTCATCAGAAATAATAGAGGCTGGTAGACACTGGAATGAAATATTCAATATGCTGATTATGAAGGGAAAAATAAAACTTTCTTGAAAGACAAAATAATCTTGTATGTAAAAAATCGTAAAAAATCTAGTGTCGCAGGCTCGATTCCCAGTCAGGATACATGCCTCGGTTGCAGGCCATGACCCCCAGCAACTGCACATTGATGTTTCTCTCTCTCTGTATCTCCCTCCCTTCCCTCTCTAAAAATAAATAAATAAAATCTTAAAAAAAAGAAATATACAAAAAAGTAATTAGAACAAGTAAACAAGTTTAGCAAGTTGCAGAATAGAGCAATACATTTAAAGCAATTGTATTTCTGCAGGTTTGCAAAATAAATATGATCATGAACTTTAAAATAATTACATTTAAAGTAGTACCAAAAGAGAATAATATATTTAGGAATACAAGTCTGTTTAATAAAAGTAAAGCAAGATATATATATATATATATATGATGAAAGTATAAAACCTTGCTAACAGAATTTAAACAAGGAAAATTATTGGACACATACCACCATATTCATGAAATGGAAGATACAACATATTAATAAGTAAATACTTCCCAAATTGACCTTTAGATTTAACATAAACTCTAACAAAATTCTAGTACCTTTTCTTTAGGGTGGTGGGAGGTAGAAATTAACAAGCTGATCTTACAACTTATACAGCAACATGAAGAACCTGAAGTAACCAAATCATTTAGTAAAAGTTTTTAAAAAATCATTGTTAGAGGACATACACTCTCTGATTTGTCATTTAAAAAAATAAATAAAAGCTAAAGCAATCTAAAGATTTTAGTAGTGGCATGAGAATGGATTCATAGTTCAAGGGAACAAAAGAAACAGTCCAAAAAATGTCCCTCAGATGTAGGGTCAATTGATTTTAGATAATGCACCATTGTAATTAAATGAGAAAAAATATTACTTTCAATATGGTATAGTACTCTTGATATATCCATAAAGCAAAAACAGCAATCCCTCCCTTATACCATACAACAAAAATTCAAGTTAAAATAAATTATAGATTTAAACGTAATAACTAGAACTATGTATTTTTTTACTGGCAAACATAAGAAAAAAAGTCTTCATGACCTTATCATAGGCAAAGATTTCTTTGGTGTTACACAAAAAGCACAAAACTTCTTTTTAAATGATGGAAAACATTTTATTAAAATTAAGATATCCTTTAATATGACTAGTAAGCAACAGACTGAAAGAAAATATTTGCAAAACCTATTATTCAGTATCCAAAGCATATAAAAACACTTGAAACTCAAAAATAAAAATTTAAAAATTATCACCAAAATATACAAAACATTTTTAGTAAACAGTCCCCCCCAAAAGATAATTGAATAGCAAGAAGCACATAAAAAATGTTCAATAGTCATTACGGGAACACAAATTACAATCACAATGAGATTTCTGGTGGGAACATAAAAATGGCATAGCCACTTGCAATAACAATATGCCATTTTTTAAAAGTTAAGCATATTCATATCCTTATACTTTAGCCACTGCACTCTTCAGAGTCTACTCCAAAGAAATGAAAATATATATCCACTAATTATTTTATATGGATTAATAGTATCATTATTTACAGCAAAAAAAATTTAGAAACAACCCAAACATCCACCAATGGCAGCTTGATAAACAATATGTGTTACATTAACATAAATAAATTCATAATTCAGCAAAGAAGAAACTACTAATACATGCTATAACGTATTGAGTAGATTATTCTTATAAAATATCATGCCATATGAAAGAATCTGGACAAGGAAGATGACATACTATATAATTCCATTTCTATGGATTTTCTGGGAAGGGCAAAATTGACAGAATCCAATATCTGGTGTCTGGGGATCAGTGTGTGTATAGGGATTTACTGGAAAAGTCATGAAGAGATATTGGGGCTATGACGGAGTCCTTAAATGCATTGCAGTGATGGCAACACACTACACACATTTACTAAAATCATTAAAACGTACACAAAATGGGTGGATTTTATGGTCTGTAAATTATACTTAACAAAGCCATTAAAAAATTCTTCATTAAAAAAGTTAGAGAGAAAAGAAAGACATTAAGGTTTGGGATTCAGATTACTTTGCCATATTAAGATGATTTATACACATACAATTTCACATTTATTAATTGTCTACAATATTTCAGTCTCTTTGAGGACATAAAACTATCCGAAACTTTAAATGACATAACAATTGAGATAGAATTGAGTAACTGTCAGGAAAAATATGAGATAAGAAGTTAAAAGTGACTTATGAATTGCTGTAAAAATTAAGAATTAATAGTTTTAAATGAAAATTCTAAAGAACATATCAGAAAAGAGAATGTGGTAAGCTTATTGTTAAAAAAAAGTATAGGTTTTAAAACTGGATTCATGAATATATATATATTTGCCAATGATACCTCGGACAAGGGTTTGATCTCCAAAATATATAAAGAACTCACACATCTCCATGCCAGGAAGACAAACAATCCAATTAAAAAATAAGCAAAGGACCAGAACAGACACTTCTCCAAGGAGGACATACAGAGGGTCCAGAGACATATGAAAGGGTGCTCAGCATTGCTAGCCACCAGAGAGATGCAAATTAAAACCACAATGAGAAACCACACCAAACAGAATGCCCATCATGAACAAATCAATAAACAATAAGTACTGGCAAGGTTGTGGAGAAAAGGCAGCCCTAGTACACTGTGGGTAGGAATGCAGACTGGTGTAGCCACTGTGGAAAACAGTATGTAATATCCTCAAAAAACTAAAAATGGAACTGCTTTTTGATCCAGTGATTCCACTATTGGGACTATCTCTTAAGAATCCTGAAACACCAATTCAAAAGAAGCTATGCACTGCAATGTTTATAGCAGCATTATTTACAATAGCCAAGTGCTAGAAACTGCCTAACTACCCATCAGCAAATGAGTAAATCAAAATACTGTGGTACATTTACATAATGGAATACTATGCAGCAGAAAGAAAGAACTCCCGCCTTTTGTGGCAGCATGGATGGGACTGAAGAGTATTATGCTAAGTGAAATAAGTCAGGTTGTGAAAGACAAATACCATATGATCTCACCTTTAAGTGGAACCTAATCAACAAAACAAACAAGTGAGCAAAATAAAACCAGAGACATGGAAATAAAAAACAAGCTGACAGAGACCAGAGGGGAGGGAGGAAGGGGATAACAGGGGAAAGAAGTGGAAGGGACAAGGCAAGGAATATGTATAAAAGACCCATAGACAAAGGCAACCAGCAGGGGGAGGATTGAATGTGGGAGGTAGGTGGTATGTAGGGCAAGGGAGAGTAATCAGGGGAAAATGTGCACAACTGTAATTTAACAAAAATTAAGAAATGCATGCTATGTGGAAAGACATTTCTGGAGGTGGAAGCAACATGAATAAAGGTATGTAGGCTCTAAACATATCATACTGTGTTGCTATCCAAAAATATAGAGCCTATAATTTTCTTTCTTTTTTTACTTTATTTTTTTATTGTTGGTCAGTTACAGTTGTCCCCATCCCCCCCCCATTCCTTTCTCCCTTACCCACTCCCAAAGACAATTCCCACCCTATTGTCCTTGCCCATGGTTGCTTTGTACATGTTGCTTGACCTGAACCTTTCTCTTCTTTACCCAGTTATCCCCCTCCCCCATCCCTTCTGTTACTGTGAGTCTGTTTCTTACTTCCATGTCTCTGGTTCTTGTTTGCTTGTTTGTTTTGTTGATTAGGTTCCATTTGTAGGTGAGATCATATGGTATTTGTCTTTCACTGCCTGGCTTGCTTATTTCACTTAACACAATGCTCAGTTTCATCCAAACAATCTTATTCAAACAATAAGTGTTGGCAAAGATGCAAAGAAAAGGGAACCCACATGCACTGTTGGTGGAAATCCAGATTGGCACAGCCACTTTGGGAAACACTATGGAAGTTGCTCAGAAAATTAAAAAAGGCCCTGGCTGGCGTAGCTCAGTGGATTGAGCGTAGGCTGTGAACCAAAGTGTCACAGGTTCGATTCCCAGTCAGGGTACATACCTGGGTTGCAGGCCATGACCCCGAGCAACCACACATTGATGTTTCTCTCTCTCTCTCTCTCTTTCTCCCTCCCTTCCCTCTCTAAAAATAAATAAATAAAATCTTTTAAAAAATTAAAAAAGGAAATGCCTTATGACCCTGCAATCTCACCTCTGGGTATATATCTGAAGGGACACGAAACACTAATTCAAAAGAAATATAAGGTGGGGATAAGGTAGGTTTGTATTTGTTCATTTGGAAAATAATACAATAGTTAATAAATAATATTATGAGAATAAACTATTTTGTGTACTCAAAAATTGTAAACCCACCACCTTTGCCCCACCCTGCATGCACACCTATTTTTATTGCAGCATTATTTACAAGAGTCAGGCTCTGGAAGCAACACTCACTCTCCCATTGTGCACCAATAGAAGAATGGAAAAAAAATGTGGTGGTACATATAGAAAATGAAATATTACTAGGCCATAAAAATTAATTTTCATTAAAAATGAACCTTTTGCCACAGTATGAATGGACCTAGAGGGTAAAATGTTAAGTAAATCACATCATTACGAGAAAGACAATTGCCAGATGATTTTGCTTACATGTGGAATCTAAAGAACAATATAAATGAACAAACAAAAGAGAAACGGACTCGTAGATACAGAGAAACAGACTGATGGCTACCAGAGGGGGGCAAAGCTGGGGGACTGGGTAAAAATGGTGAAGGGATTGGGAGGTACAGATTGGTAGTTACAGAATAGTTATGGGGCTGTAAAGTACAGCATAAGAAATATAGTCAATAATATTAAAATAACTATGTATGGTGCCAGGTGAAAACCAGAATTTGAGAGAACATTTTGTAAAGTATATGATTGTCTCACCACTATGCTATATACTTGAAACTAATACTAAATAACATTGAAATTAAACAGTATTTAAAAAAATAAAAATTAAAAAAAATTGAATAAGTTTTGGAGACAATATACAACATGGTGACTATGATCAACTATAGTTGATATTATATACTTGATAGCAGGTAAGAGAATAAATTTTAAATGTTCTCATCACAAAAAATGGTAATTATGTGAGGTGATGGAGGTGCTAAAAACTTATTAAGAAGCATATATTAGCAGCCTTTTTAATTAAAAGTGGGCTATATAAATTTACATTAAAGTTACAATGTAAAAATTGAATTACCATGATCTTATTTATAATCTCCATTGGGTTTTTTTTTAATCTTTCAATGAACTTTTCATTGGTTTCCTACCTTGCCAAGGAATGCCCCACTTCTGCTGCCTTTAATACCTCAAACCTTTGGTGTCGTTGACCTCAGATACCACTCTGCCATCCATAGTCCTGTGAGTTGTGGTCTTTTGGATGGTTTGTAAGGAGGGTCTCTCGTCCAGGGCATCAACAAGATTGAAGTCCTCCCCTTCTTCCAGTAGGTAGTGTAGGTGGTAATCTCAGCCTCCAGCTTGACCTTGATGTTCAGCAGGGCCTCATATTCCTGGGTCTGGCACTGCCCCTCTGCTCAGGTCTGGGCCAGCTCTGACTCCAGGTGCAGCAGGATCCTGTTGAGCTGTTCCATCTGCATGGCATAGCATGTCTCCACCTCACTCAGGTTGTTCTCCAAACTGACCTTCGGATTCCTCATTGAGTCCAGGTTGATCTCCAATGACTGGACTGTACATCTCAGCTCTGTGAGTGTTATCTCAGCAGTGCCTATCTCAGTGGTCTGCGACGTGACCACTGTGGTGATCTCTTCAATCTGATGTACTTGAGTTGGACCAGTACTTGTCCAGCTCCTCTTGTTTCTTCCAAGACAGCTAGTCATACCGGGCCAGGATGTCTGCTATGAGTTTGCTGAGGTCCTGAGATTTGGGGGCATCCAACTCCACGATCAACCCACAGTCAATTGGCAATCTGGTATTGTAGAGCATTTACTTCTTCTTCGTGGTTCTTCTTTATGAAGAGCAGCTCCTCCTTGAGAGTCTTAATCTGTGTCTCCAGCTGCAGCCTAGTGATATGGGTGTCATCAATGACCTTTTGGAGCCCATTGATATCGTTCTCCACAGACTGGCACGTGGCCAGCTCCGTCTCATACCTGACTCTGAAGTCGTCAGCAGCAAGACGGGCATTGTCAATCTGCAGAACGATGCGGGCATTTTCCACAGCATTTGTAAAGATCTGAGCACTCAGGTCCTCGATGGTCTTGAAATAATGCCCCCAGTCTCTGACCTTGGGTCCCTTCTTCTCTAAGTGTTCCCAGATTTTGATCTCCAGCCTCTGATTATCAGCCTCCAGGCTTCTCACCCTCTCCAGGTAGGAGGCCAGGCAGTCATTCAGGCATTGCATAGTCTCCTTCTCATTCTGGATGCCCACTATGCCCACCAGACCCCTGGCCATCCCTGCAGCCAGGACCCCAGGTCCTCAGCTGCCCTGCAGGCTGGTAGAGCGGGACATAGAGATCCAGGCGCCCGAGCCCCCAGTCGCCTGCATAAACGCTGGCGGAGCTGCTGGTGGTCCGGATCCGGTAGCTGGGTGACTGCGCAGATTCCAGGGTCCAGCAGCTTGTGAAGAAGCTGGAGCGTGTGCTGAAGCTCATGTTGTTCAGGGAGGAAGGTGAGAAGCTGAGACTCAGGTTGAAGGTCTCCACTGGGTTTTAAACATGCAGTATTTTAAAATCTCCCAACCAAGAACCAACAAATCACATTTTTGACCATAAATAATTTTCCTTAAAAACTCATAAATTTGTGATGAATAATTATAATCATGTAAATAAAAGAAAAGCATAGAATATATTTAAATTAGGCATAATTATAAGTAGGTATTTTTAGAAAATTAAGGACATAAAAATATACACTAAGAAAACAAAGTAGAAGGCATCTATTCATGTACAGATATTTTTCATCAAAAAATGTACAGTAGACTTTTCCTAAAGCATTACATTCAATATTGAGCATTAAGTGAATTTACTTAATAAGCAATTAAAATAAGTGTACTTAATTTACAAAGTGATGTTTATCTGTATTTACATAATATCAGGAGTGAAGAAGTCTGATTAAAGCAATCGAGAACATGGAGGAAGAATTTGAGAGATCGCCCGAGTTACTGGTCCAGTCAGCTCTCCACACTTGTACCTTTTTATGTTCTACTCCATCGTGCAACTTCTGAGTTTTCACTTTGAAAGGCTCTCTGAGGAGAAGTTCTGATGACACACATTCAGGTGACCTGCATATGGCATGTCGGATCCAGTCATCTGGAAGTGTTAACATTGAAAAGTGATTTATCTTTTCATAATCACTTTGTTGACCAGCGTCAACATCATCATTATACAAAATAAATGGGCAAGGTGTATGAGAAAAATAGAAGTCCCAGAGTTTACTAAATTGATTGTATAGGTTCACAGTCTAAAAGTGAGCTTGAACAATTCCTTTACTTTTGTATTCTGAATGCAACGCAAACTTATACGTTTTTTTGAGACCCTGAAGCTTACAGAAGGCTAAAAGAAAATTCAGGTTGTTATTTCATAAGTTATAACAAATTTTTTAGAATATTTTTATTGCTGTAAATAGAATGGCTTGCATTGGCTAAAATAAACTGAATAAATTGGAGAAAACAGAGTCTCGAAGAAATTTCTGGGTCTTTTTCTGACTAGTTTCTGACATTTATCCACATATAAAGAGGCAGGTGGAAATGAAAAATAATTTCAAGACATTACCATGAGAAATATAATATGAACATAATGGTAATTAATGTTAGTTTTTATGAATTATATAACAGACTAATTTTAGTGGCACTTCCAAGCTTTAATTTTTACCCATTTGCTAATAATTAACATCTATGTACACTCAATAAACACTACCATTTGCATACTACTGACACTATATATTTTTTTACTAATAATTGTTAAATGCTTAGGAAAAGTAACTATGTCCTAAATGGTAACATAAAATGTTTAGCAATTATTCTTTTTACATAAATAGACTATAGCAGTTTTTAAAATGGAATCATCATTTTGGGGAGTTAAAATCAGTCAAGTATTGAGAAAGAATATGTAAGGTAAATTTTCTCAAAGGGGTTTGTGTGAAGCTGAAGAAAAGAACACATTGGTAAATCATTTTACACATGCTAGGTACACAGATTAGATGTTTTACATTATGCTGTGACTCTTTAATTTCATAGCAGTTAATAAAATTTTTTCTTCTATATGTATTAAGTTTGAAGTATAATAATCAGTTAACACATTCACAGTATTCCTAAAGAATAGATATTTCATGTATATGCTTTGTTAAAAACAATTGTGATATGAATTATACTATATGTATATCATATCCTGCATGTAGACCATATTTTAAAAGCAAAATAATGGAAAATTGTTTGAGCATTAATCTGATAGCCCTTTAGGTCCTACTTATACTCTGAGGTGGGTTGTTAGTGGGATGTTCAAATGGAAATGCACATTGGAATGCAAAGGTACTTCTAAAAATACAATTGAATTGCATCATTAAATAATTACATGAATTGAACAATTACATGAAGTCTTACACCATAGATAAAATCATACTACCAACTCTATCCTGCTAAAATAAAAATCAAACTTCAGAGGTCAAATTTTAGGTGAAATTTTGTATTGTAAACCTGTGTCAGATATAAGACCTCAATCCTAACATCAGATTTACAGAAAGTTTCCAGCCGATGGAAAAAGTCTTACAGCTGGACAAATGCATCAACAAGCCATCTCTGTTTAGGAAAAACAGAATGAAAGCATTTGCTTCCATGTACTTATCCATATCAACAGAAAGATCAAAAGGAATAATGCAAAGCCATAATTAATCCAAAATACATCATATTTTGTTTTCAATGCACTAGACTGATTTTTTCCTATTTTATCTTACTAATCATGGTTTACTAAGTTGAAATCTAAATTTAAATGACAGCATTACGTGGCACACACTTTCTAAGGTGATTCAGCAAATTAGAAAATACTCTGCATCAGTTATTGCCGTTAATCTTTAAAACAGAAAGATTTTTTACTTACATAATAATAATAATGGCAGGTGCAGATTTTGCTATACTTGAAATGTATATGATTTTGGAGATCATTTTCTTTTTTTTAAAAGATTTCATTTATTTATTTTTAGAGAGAGAAGGGAGGGAGATAGAGAGAGAAACATCAATGTGCGGTTGTTAGGGGTTATGGCCTGCAACCCAGGCATGTACCCTGGCTGGGAATCGAACCTACGGCACTTTGGTTCCCAGCCTGCGCTCAATCCACTGACCTATGCCAGCTGGGTTGGAGATCATTTTCAGTAAAAGAATGCAAATTTATAAAATCTTTTCAGTTAAGAGAATCTTAACTGCAAGTGGTGTTAAACTGATAGTAGTCAAATACCTATCAGTGAATTTTACCAAAATATATAAATATATTTCTAGGGCCCCTAAAAGACACCAGTACAGAAGAGGGGCTCCCAAGCCTCATGTTTACTGGCTTCAGTGAACATCTGCCATGATCTACAGGCAGTTTGAAGTGCACTCCTAGTCCTAAAGATGCTTGGCCATAACACTTTGGATGTTTTCCAGCTAAAGGTCAGAGAGGAAGTCATGAGACTGGGGGTGGGGATGACAGGAAAAGGAAGAGGTTGTTGCCCAGTGAACAGGGCCTTTAACAGGACACAGCAGAAGCAGCCCGAGTGAGTTATTATGGGGCAGTGGTGTTGAGCCGTATAGGAATGGATTTATAGGAAGATGGCAGCAAGAAGGAATTTGTACTTGCTGTGGTAATTTTTAAATAACGTGAGTGACAGAGGGATAAGGTTAGAGTTTCTGAATGCCAAAGTTCTAGGCATAATTTCTTCTACTTCTGGGCCTGCTGCTGAGAATTCTTCATGATGGTGCAGGCTGATAGTCTGAAAGGCAAACAGGTGGAGCAGGTCACAGGAGAGGCCTGGCAGGACACATCTCTGTATCTTTAATGCACACGGTCTTCAAATCCTGGCAATGGGTGTTGATGTATAATGTCTCAGTTGGCAAAAGTACTTTTTACCCTTGTAGCGTTGAGTTACATAGATCAATAGTTTTGAGAACATAGTCAATAATCTTTGAATCTCTTGCTTACAAAGGTATTAGCCAATTGCTGGAATTTAACTGTGGCTCTACTTTCTGTCTTTCTCTAACATATATTATCTATTAGAATGTACACATATTATCACTGAAGAAGAAAAACTGCTGTGATTTTATGTGGCACAGAGAATATTCACCAGGTACATAGTTCACTTAGACACATTACAATACATGAATCCATCAGAATTATTCTGATAAGGGAATGATTGTATACAGCTTATTTAACATATTATTTCCTGTTATTATTGGCCTCTCTTATTATAGCCTTAGCCCAGAGATCCCCTCTACTCAATTGCTTATGCAATCTTTCATTTAAAAATCATGTCTGGGGTTCTTTTTTAACATACACTCCAGATTGTCTCTTGTGAATTATAAAAAATTATATAAAATAGTCCTTACTGTAAATAGCATGCTGAAAACAAAAAAGTAGAATGACAATGAAAAATTATTCTAACATCATTAAAATTAGGGAAGTGAACATATAGAGAACAATGAGACAGCACTAAACACTGAGGAAAATGATAAAATTAAAATGACTGATTTTCCATGCACAAGGACAATGGAGTGGGGATTGTCTTTGGGAGCAGGGATTGGATGGGGCAGGGGAGAGCAATGGGGGGGAATGGGGACAACTATAACTGAACAACAACAATAAGTAAATAAATAAAAGTGACTATAATATCAAGTGTTGATAAGGATATGGAGCAATTTGAACTCTGATACCCTACTAATGAGAATATGAAAGCCCAACTATGTTGTGAAACAGTCTCACAGTTTAAAAAAAAATTAGCTGTTTTTATAACTATCATGTGATATAGCTATTCCATTAGGTATTTATACAAGAGAATTGAAAGCATATTTTCATAAAAAGACTTGGACACAAATGTTCAACAGTAATAGCTAAAACTGGAAAGAACCTTCCTTTCTGATTGTCATCAGGTGGATATAAATAAACTGTAGTGTATTAATAAAATGAAATTATAAACAATAAAAAGGAACTAACTAATAATACTTGTAACAATATAAAAGTTTCAAGCCCTGGCTGGCGTAGCTCAGTGGATTGAGCGCGGGCTACGAACCAAAATGTCACAGGTTTGACTCCCAGTCAGGGTACATGCCTGGGTTGCAAGCCACGGCCCCCAGCAACCACACATTGATGTTTCTCTCTCTCTCTCTCCCTCCCCTCCCTCTCTAAAAATAAATAAATAAAATCTTTAAAAAAACAATATAAAAATTTCAAAATAATTTTAAGTGAACATACCAGACAAATGGAGTACATTTGAAATAGATTCAACTTTCTGACATTCTGGAATGTGTAAAACATCTACCCTAATAGAAATCAGATCTATGTTTGCTTAGAGATAGAGGAACTGGGGAAGGAGAAATAAATAACAAAGAGGCAGAAGGAAACTTATGGGTGATCTCTATTCATTATCTTGATGGCAGTGATGATTTATTTTATGTATATGTATGTAAAATTTTAATTGTATATGTTAATCATGTGCACTTTAGTGTACAACAATACTAGCTTAAGAAGCATGTGAAGAAAGAGGACCACGAGGATGAAGGAGATGAGGAAGTGTGAGGGAAAGGGTAACGAGACACAGCTGCAGCTGCAGCAATCACTGAATCACTGGTTTTATTCATTTTAAACAAACTGTAAATTTTCTAACAGAGATAGCCTGAGATTTACTCACAAATCATACCACTTAAAGTTAACAACAGAGTCTTAAAATGTCTGCCAGGCTGAAATATCGTTGATTTATAAAGAGGCCTGGTCGATTGCACATGATTGGTAAAATTTTAAGGGTAATGTGGGTGTAGTTTGGATCCAGGATAAAGCTAGAGACTAAGGTATTCATGCTATATGGCTTTATAAAGCATCTTTACTGTATCATAGTATAATAATACTAAATATCATAAGAATTAAAGTATTTTATAATTGCTATTATTACCATTTCAGTAGCAAGAAGGAATGTCTCAGTTACAATAAATGACTTGGTCATTCATTTACCTAACTTTGGCTTTTACCTTTTTATTTTAAATCCCATACTCATTTCTCCATACAATTCTATGTACCTGCATTAGGACAAATAGACACATTCATAACACTAAGTGCAAATTGTAGTCATCAGACAAAAAGTCAGGAATGGTTAGTGTGAGGAAAGAATAAAAGGATGTTGTACAGTGCTTCTTAGAGAAAGTGAGTGTTGAACCACATCTTGAAGGAATAAAGTAGAATAGATTTATTAATAGAAATTTCACAGTGTCTGGATCATTAAACAATATCTCATTAAAATGTATTGAATGAAAGATATTTCACTATGGTCAGAGAATCCTATAAGCAAAGCCACAGGATGGGAAAGAAGAATATTTAAAATTTCTGTGGAGGTGCAGGTAAGACACCTGGCCACATTAGAGAGAACTGATAAGGGGGACTCTAGTACACCACCTCAGAGATTTGGGGAAAGGAGTCTTAGGGAATGGTTTACGAAAGAAGTCTCAGAAATCCATATAATAGCCTTTATACAGATGTAGGGGTTGATAGCCTGTATACAGGAGATAGATGACCTACAGGTCACATTCCATAATAACTGTGGTAACAGTAGACGGTTCTGTGACTTTTCCAAGTCTTAGTTTCTTCACAGTAAAATGGGGGTAGTAACAATAATGTTTCATCTTAAGAATTAAACCTGTCATTATATAGACTGTAAACAAAGCAATTGCTGAGATGGTTAGCATTACATATTAGCTAACATTTACAAATAGGAAAGAAAGCAGAGTTCTATAATGCCTGGTGAACTGATTATACAAAATAAGTTATTATTGATTTGCTTGACACATCAATATTTTATCTTTCTTTTGGTTAAGATACTTCTGGTAAATACTGGCTTCTCTAAAATCATTTTATTTATGGGTTCTTTCTAACTCTGCAAAGGTTACTGGTGTTGCGTACACTTCTGGCACCTATCACTGTATGGAAGCACATGACTGCTGCCAGACTGGATTCAAAGCAAACTATAATTTTTCGTTAATAGCTCTATAATTTACTCTATCTAAGGTGTAAAAGCTAGTGGTGAAAAGCAGTGACTTTAGAGGTCTTTTATAATTTAATTGGCCTTTTCTTCTCTGTTTTTAAAAACTCATTGCAGATTAAAGTAGGCATTAAAGTTTTGATGGAACAAAAGAGTTGTCTTCAAAATGTGTCACAGCTGTCTGGGAAAGCTGGTAATAAGAAGCTGCTAATAAGGACCTGTTAATAAGAAGCTCAAAGGAACCGCAAATAACCCTACCATAAACCTCTCCAGCCCCAATCCAAACTACACACATCAAAGAGAAAGAATACAGAACAGAAATGCATATTGATTACTAACTGCATTTTTTGTTGTGGGGATCTTTTATTGTGTATAGTGTGAGAAGCTTAATATGTACAAAAGAAGGGAAATAGCTTAAGAGAAATGAAATGTGTCTTCTTATTAATATATGTCTCTGTCTTACCTCCTGCCTGAAAGAGGTGAGGTGATACTATATTCTTTTCATTTAATAGAAACCTTGATTTGGTAAACTTTAATTATGGAATCCATGGTGTGGGAATGTATTCAAACTACAATTATATCTGGAATAGCTTGAGGATAAATCTTCCTAGAGGGTTTAAAGGTTAAAAACACTTGAGTGAATTGACTGTTTGTTTAACATTAGTTATATTATAGCTCACTATTTTCTTTTACTTTTATTCAAGAAAAGTATGTTTTCCCCCATCCCTAGTTGTGTATTTTGGGTGAAGGTCCAGATGCATTCTGATTTCTATGATTAGAAAAGTGCTCACATGACCAATAACAGAAACATGGCTGCTTGAAATTTAGCAAAAGCAGTTTTTCTCTTACTATTGGAAAAGATGTAAGAGGTTTGGAGCTTCTGCAGCCACCTTGCAACAATGAGAAAAGAGCCAGTATGAATGAGTATTGCATCAACTTGAAGGGATACTAGGAAGAAATTTTCTTTAACTAAGTTTACCACTTTTGATACTTTTTTTGAGACCATGCAACAAGAAAAATGTTATTTAACAAAATACTCACTACATGAAAAGATATAATTACCTCCCAAAATTCATATTCTTAATTGAAAGAAAAAAGCTACTTAACTGCATTTTTCAGGTTCTAAATAGTAAAACTCATATTTTTCTTTGTTACTGAAAGGCAAACATGTAGATAATTCTCATTATGGATTTACTGAAGTTTAAAAATCCTATTGTGGTTAGCAGACCTATTTGTGATGAGGGGTTTTTTGGTTGTTATTATTTATTTATTAATTTTTAACTATTAACCCATTCTGCCAAGCTCATTTCTGGATGTGCTGTGAACAGAGGAACCATGCATATAAGATAAAATAAATATCTTGTAAGTTGAAAATCAGCTGTCATATTTTTGTGGTTCATTGAAAATGAGATCTCAAGCCATTGAATTTGGAAGATTGAGCAGCATTAAAATATAAAATGATTATTTTCAGCTAGGATTTTAGAGGAATTGACAATGAATTCAACTACATATATGTTACATAGTAATTGGATGCACTGCTACTATACTATTTCTGGGTATTTTCTTGAAATTTTTTCTTTAATATATGTTTTGTATGATTTATTGAAGTCTAAATAAGTGTTTGATAGAACAGAAGAATTAGAAATAGGGTAAGTAAATGACGTGTAATGCCAGTACACTGTTCTTTTAAAATTAATTAGCAAATTCCAGTTCTAGAAATGGCAGAGCAGCTTCTACTGAAATAACCAGCCCAAACATAAGAATTATCAACTCTAGTGGTAGGGGGGATGATGATAAGAAGGCAGTAGAGAGCTATTCAAATAAAAATGGCACTTCAGGGGATTCAGTCCTTCACAACATAAGTGAACTGGATGAGATCCAAGTATAGGTATCTTTCCCTGAGTCCATATGAGTATGGAGGCTACAGTGCAAACAAAAAGTGGCAGCTTGGGGATTAATAAGACAGAATTTTAGATGACCAAAGTGGCTGGAAGTTAAAGAGATAAATCTCAGAAGGCATGAAGTAAAAGTAGGGCCTGCCCCCAAAAGTGTCTATAAACTTCTTTAAAGCCATGGCTTATCTCTGAACTGTGCACATATGTCTGGCATTCCGAAGATCCAAGTGGCAAATAACAAAATAAAACAAAAACTGGAGGACAGAAAGATTAAGATGAGATTTCTGCTTTTCACCAATGGAAGGAGACAGAGTTTGGAGTTTAAGTCCTTTCAAGTTACAAGTACTTACTAAAAACCTTTGGTTTTCCAAAAGTCTGCCCTGATAAAGTATAAAACCAAGCCTCCACAATTCCAAGACAAATTGCCAGTAACTTAATTATCTTTCTAAGCAAAAATGAACCCTCATCAGAAGAAAACAGAATCCAGGAACTCTACAAATGTTATTTATAATTTCCAGTATACAACAGAAAATTATGAAATGTGATAAGTAAGATATTGTGACCAACTGTACAGAAAAGAAAAAGTTACCAAGAGCAGTAAAGGGATAGTCCAGATGTGAAAATGCCAAACAATATCCTTAAAGAAGATGTAAAAAATATGTTCAAGAACTAAAAATTTGATCAAATAAATTGAATATAATTTAAAAAATCAACAGCAGTAAGCCCAGTAGAAATTCTAGAATTGGAAATTACAATATCTGACATGATAAATAAAAAAAATTACTGGAGAAGTTTAATAGCAGAAAAAACAGAGAGCAGAAAAATTTATTGATTTTGAAGATAAGTGAATAGAAACTACCTAATATCGAAAACTAGAAAAATAAATGACTTGAAGAAGAAGGGAATTCCAGTCACTTGTGGAGCAATATTGTTTTCTAAGATATGTAAAACTACCCTGGCCAGCATGGCTCTTTTGGTTAGGGCATTGTCCTATAGCGGAAAGGTTGTGGGTTCTATTCTTAGAGCACATGCCCAGGTTGTGGGTTTGATCCCTAGCCCCAGTGCCTATGGGAGGCAACCAATCAATGCTTCTCTCTTACACTGATGTTTCTCTCTCTCCCTTCCTCTCTCTCTAAAAGTAATTAAAAAATGTCTTTGGGGTGAGGATAAATTTTTTTTTAAAAAGGACATGTAGAATTGAGAAAATAGGAGTGAAAGACTTGGGACAGATTTTACCAAGTGTGATTAAAAAACAACCAAATAAACACCCATTAAATTATAATTTTAAAAATCTCTGCAAACCCAAAGAAAATTAAATTTTAAAAGTAGCCACATACCTTAAAACAGTGGATGTGCAAAGATAAAATAAACTTTTGAAGAAATGATAAAAATGACACTTTATAAACAGAAGAACAATGTTATCAATAAAGGCTGAGTTTTCTTTGTTTCTGTTTAAAAACAGTGCTTTAAAACAAATGAAGCAAAATCTAAAAAAAATTATAACTACAGGTATCCAAATAAATAATACAATTATAATTATACCATATCTTCTTTGGCAAAAGAGAGAATACCAAGACAAAAATATCACTAACAATAATATCAATGAACATTAATCAGCATTTATCAAAAACTACCCACAACTATGATTATTCATAGAATAAATCTCAATGAATTCACAAAGTTAAAGTATTATAAAATCTACTTTCTGATTATAATAAAGTATAAATTATGCCAATATATCTAAAAATTCCGTAAATATTTAGAAAATTAAAAAATACTTACAAACAATAAATGCAATCAATTAAATCACAAGGGAAATTAGAAAATATTTCTTATTGATTGATAGTAACAAAACAACATATAAAAATTTATGGCATAGTGGCTTCTTGTCAAGATGGCAGAGTAGGTAAATGCTGTAACTACTTCCTCCCACAACCACATAAAAATATAACTAAATTATAAAACAACCATCATCAAGAACTATCTGAAAACTAGCTAAACAGAAGTCCTATAAAAAAGAATATACAGAAGAATACACAAAGAGATTCATAGGAGGGGCCAATGCACTGAACTCACACCCATGTGTGGTGATTAAAAATTACAAAAGATGTCTTGGCTGTGGAGGTCCATACTGAGGAGTGAGAGGTCCAAGCTCCACAGAAGGCTTCCCTGTTCAGGGTTTCAGTGATGGAAAGAGAAGATCCCATTACTTCTGGCTGTGAAAACCAGCAGGGATTGTGGCTGAGTGAGACAGAGGGCTGCTGGAGTCCTAGAAGTTTTTTTTAATGAATTTACATGGACTCACTCACTCTGAGTTCAAGCGAAGGGCAGCAGCTCAAAAAGGTGCCAGAGACATACAAGGAGAAACTGAATTGTCCGGCCTTGGGTTGAGGACTGGAGGAAAGCTTTTTCCCAGACAAAAGGACTAGCAGAAGCCAGTGTTCCTTTACTAAGCCTTCCATCTGCAGACTCAGGCCTGTGTAATATCTAAGTCTCCATCAACATAGCTAATGTCCTTCAACCCATCCTGGTGATTCCCTTAGATCCTGCCCCATACAACTTGCAAATCTACCCATGCTGATTCTAGTGGCTTTTCCTTAAAGTCTGTTTTGGGTCTTGCTGCAGACTTTCCTAAAACCTCTCAAGGGTTTACAAATCCCCAAAAGACAACATCTTGACTCAACATTGCCTGTACCTCTTGAGCTAAGCAGTCCCAAGCCTGGAACTGGCAATAGCAGACCTCGTTTTTCAACCCAGCACAAGTGGCAACCATCTGCAGATCTCTTTGTACCTCATACCAAGTGGCGCTAGGCAGGGCACAGGTAGTGGTTGACCTTGGCCTGCACCAGAGATCCTTCCAAGAGTCCCCAAGACCAACAAAATCTGTGGCTAGCATTAGACTAAACCAGAGCACCACCCAACTACCTCCACAAATAACTCACCCAAACAGCAGAGACTCAGCAGGCACCAGAGCCCTGCAAAAGCAAATCCTGTTCCAGGGGGGTCAGTTCCTGCACAAGAGCTCCTACAGTGTAGTCAGAGCCAGTTCTTACAACAAATCAGCTTGAGGGTTAATCCCTCTCATTGATATTCCAATAATAATCAAGGCTCACTACAACAAGAGGACACATACAACCTACATAAGGGATATGACTAAAGCACCTGACTCAGGTGTCCAAAGAAACTGTGCTAGTGGGCCCCAAGGAAATCTTATATGTAAGGCCCCATATCAAAACCAGGAGGCATAGCAGGTCTAAGAAATATATTGAGACAAGCACAGGGAGGCAGCCATAATGAGGAGAAAAAGAACCATGTTCCAAATAAAGGAACAGAACAAAACCCCAGAGGAACTAAACATAATGGAGAAAAGCAATCTACCTGATGCAGAATTCAAAACACTGGTTATAAGGATGCTCAATGATCTTAATGAGAATTTAACAAAGAGACAGGAAACAAAAATGGAGATAGAAAACATAAAAAAGGGCCCATCAGAAATGAAGAATTCAATAACTGAAACAAAGAATACATTAGAGGAAATTAATAGTAAATTAAATGAAGTGGAGCACTAAATCAGCAGTTTGGAAGAGAAGGCAGAAGAAAACATCTAATCAGAACAGAAAAAAAAAAAAAGAAAAAAAAGGGTTCCAAAAAATCGAGGATAGTTTAAGGGGCCTCTGCAATAACATAAAACATACCAGCGTTTGCATCATGTAGGTTGTAGAAGGAAGAGAGAGAGAGAGCAAGAAAGTGAAAACCCTCCTTAACCTGGTGAAGGAAATAGACATAAAAGCTCAAGAAGCACAGAAACTTCCAAATAAGGTGAACCTAAAGAGACCCACACCAAGATGTACCATTTAAAGTGACAAAGGTGAAAGAGAGAGAACCTTAAAAGCTGCAAGAGAAAAGTAGTTAGTTATTTACAAAGGAGTTGACATGTGATTGTCAGCTCATTTCTCAACAGAAACTCAAGGGATTGGCACCAAATATGCAAAGTGACAAAAAAAAAAGACCTACAACTACAATTACTCTACCCAACAAAGTTATCATTTAGAATCAGAGGAGAATAAATTTCCAGATAAGAAAAAGCTAAAAGAGTTCATCAACACTAAACCAGTATTACAAGTAATGTTAAAGGGTCTTCTGTAAGAAGAAAAAAGCATAAGTATGAATAATAAAATGGCAATAAATAAATATCTATCAGCAATTACTTTAAACAGAAATAGTTTTAATGTTCCAGTCAAAATACAGATGGTGGCTAAATGGATAACAAAATAAGATCCTTACGCATGCCATCTAAAAAGACTTCTTGTACACTGAAAGACACTCACAGGCTGAACGTAAAAAAACAGAAAAATATATTTCGTGAAAATCGAATTTAAAAAAAAACTTGGATAGCAATACTTAATAATAGACAAAATAGACTTTAAAACAAATGTTACAACAAAAGACAAAGAAAGACCCAGTAATTCAAGTTCTGGGTATTTATCAAAAGAAACCCAAATAATAATTCAAAAAGACATAGTCATCCATATGTATATTACAGCATTATTTACAATAGTCAAGATATGGAAACAGTGTAAGTGTCCATCAATAAATGAATGGATAAAGAAGAAGCAATGCACATATGCAATAGAATATAACTCAGCCATAAAAATGAATCAAATGTTTCCATCTGCAGCAATATAAATAAACTTCAAAGACATTGTGCTACATGAAAAGTCAGACAGAGAAAGATAAATACCATATAATTTTACTTATATGTGGAAAGTAAAAAAAAATGAATAAGCAGAACAGGAAAAGACTCATAGAGAACATTTTGATGGCTGCCATATGAGAGGGGTGTTAAAGGGATAGACATAAAGGTGAAGGGATTAAGAAGTACAAATTGGTAGTTACAAAAGAGTCAGGGTGATGTAAAGTAAAGCATAGGGAACATAGTCAATAATATTTTAATAAGTTTATATGGTCTCGAGTGGTTACTAGATTTATCAGGATGGTCACTTCAAGTTATATAAATTCTAATTATAGGTTATACACTTGAAACTAATATAATATTGTGTATAACTATAATTGAAAAATAAAAAATATATTTTAATTGTGGCATATAGCTAAAGCAGTGCTTAGAAATATATAGGTTTATATACCTCTATTAAATCACATCTAAATAAAGTATATTTAGTTTTCTACCTTAAAAGCTAAAGATTTGCATATCAAACTAAAAAATAAGTAAATGGTGTGGTATGTAAAAGTAAAAGCAAACATCAATGAAATGAAAAACATAAAATACAGGCAATCAACAAATGTAAGAATTAGCTCTTTGGCAAATGCAATAAAATGAATGACCCACTAGTGAGATTGATAAAGAAAAAGGAATATAACTCAAAAAAATTATGTAATCAAGAATGAAATGTAGATTCTACAGATTTAAAAGAATATTAAGGAAATGCTTTGAATAACTTTATATGAATGAATTTAAATATATATTCTATGGAAATACAACTTACCACAATTTACACAAAAATAAATTGAAAGTTAAAATGTCTCTAAACAGATTATCAAAAAGCCTCACAAACAAATGTATAGGGCATAGTTGCTTCTGTGAATTCTATAAACTGTACAAGTAAAGAATTATAACAGTAATATATAGACTTCTTTCAAATCAGAGGATGAGCAAAACTTCACAATTCATTTTAGGAGAGAAGAATAATAGCAATATTAAAATCCCAACAAAGATACTACAAGATTAGAAAAAATCCAGTACCCAAGTGAACACAGGCAGAAAAATTCTTAACAAAATATTTGCAAATTGATTGTAGCATTATATAGAAAGAATACTAATACATTCTATCCATGTGAAGATTATGTCAAGAATGCATGGTTCAACATTCAAAACCCAATCAAGGTATATCAGCTTCTAATAAAGAAATTTAATAAAGAAAAAAGAAGATACACTCATCTTAATAGATTCATAACAAAAACTCTTACTGAGCTATGAATAGAAATTAAGTTCTTCATTAAACTGAAAGTATCTTAAGGTTAAATATTGAATATCATGTTATCGAATCTCCCAAATGAGGAAAAGAAATCTGCTCTCACTTTCTCTCTTCAGTGCAATAAGGGGTGAGAAGGAAATAGTGGACATGAGAATTTAAAAGGAAGAAGAAAATGTCTTTTATTCCCAGATGACACACTGACTTACACAGACAATCCAGACGAGTTTACAAAAGTACTGTTAGAATAAGTAAATTTGGCAAGACTACAGTTCTTTTTATTAAAATTAATTGTATTTTTATATATTGATAGACATGAGAAAAATATAAAATCCATAATAAATAAAGAGAGGTAAATTTAACAGAAGATATGTAAAGTCTCTACATCAGAAACTATAAGGGAATGCTAGAAAAAATTAATGACCTAAAAAAATGATAGATATACCATATTGATCAAGTAATCAACTAAATGTTGCTAAGATTTCAATATCTAAAAAAGGATAAATGCCTTTCAAGTTAAAATTTATATATGCACTCTTGTAATAACTGATCAGTTAGGACTGCAATGTATATGGACATTTAAAATATCTTAAATAGACAATAGGAATTTTTAGTAAAAAGTTTACAATTTAACACTGCATGATTTCAAATCTTCATATTTTTTACTATGAAGTTACAGTGATCAAAACAGTATGTTAGCTCTTGGAGTAAAGGTGGAAAGAAAATCAATGAAAACAAATAGAAGGTATAGGTATACCTTCTATAGAAGGTATGTATAGAAGGTATGTATGCAATTGACCTTGCATACATACAAGGTCAATTGCTTTTTTAAAAAACTGCAATTTCTTTTTTATTGTTGTTCAAGTACAGTTGTCTCCGTTTTCTCCCTCCACTCTCTCCTGCCCCACTCAACCCCACTTCCCACCTTCAATCTTACCCCTCTTTGGCTTTGTCCATGTGTCCTTTAAACATATTCCTTAATTATCATTCCCCTAATTTCCCCCATAATTCCTCTGCCTCCTCCCTTCTGGTTACTGTCAGTTTGTTCTTTATTTCAGTGTTTCTGGTGATATTTTGCTTGCCTGTTTATTTTGTTGATTAGGTTCCAATTATAGGTGAGATCATATGGTACTTGTCTTTCTCTGGCTGCCTTATTTCACTTAGCATAATGCTCTCCAGTTCTACATAATCAGTAAAATGAAAAGGGAGCCAACTGTATGGTAAAATACATTTGCAAGTGATACATCAGTTGCATTTTGACAGTGAAACCAAGTTAATTGAATAGAAAAGGAAACATATTTTTTTAAAGTAGTTTTAGATCTGTTGGATGTCCACAAGGAAAAAAATAGCCTAAATACCTACATTAAATTTTATGTGAAAATTTATATAAGATAAAATACAGACAATATACAAGGTAAAATGTGAAAGCTTCAAAGAGAAAATACAGGAGTACATCTAAACAATCTTGGAGTAAGAGAGGATGTCTTACAGAGAACAAAACACAGTGAGAAATAAAACAAAGATGCACACACAAACACACATACACCGAAAACAGGAAATTCATCATAATTAGAATTTCCACTCATCAAAACACAGCTTTTTCAAACAAGGCCACTGAGAAAATATTTACAATACATGCATTTGATAAAGGATATCAATAATATAAATGGCTCACATTAGCAATAATAAAATGCAATATTTTTTCTAAACAAAATGTTTATTGACAGTACAAAGTTGTTTCAGTGTTATCACAATTAGCTCATTTCTTTTCAAGAATCAACACTGTAATTCTTATATAAACCACCTAATCACTTTTCTCAATAAAATATTTATCAATTATCATTTATACTCAATATTATTTTTTATTAGCTTCAGGAGTACAGTACTCTGGTTAGACAATCATACTTTATAAAGTGTTCTCCATGATTTTTCCAGTATCCTACTGGCACCATACATAGTTATTACAGTATTATCAACTATATTTCATATGCTGTACTTTACATCCCCATGGCTATTTTGTAACTGCCAATCTATACTTCTCAAACTCTTCACCTTTTTCACCCAGTCCTCCAATTCCCTCCCCTCTGTCAATATTCAGTCTTCACATCTGTATCTATGAGTCTGTCCCTGTTCTTTGGATTCCACATATAGGTAAAATCATATGGTATTCATCTTTCTCTGACTGATATTCACTGAGCATAATACCCTCTGTGCCCATCCATGCTGTCATAAATGGTAATATTTGTCTTTTTATGGCAATTCATTATTCATAGTTTTTATCTTTTTCTTTCTTCTTCTTAAAGAAAATCATTTAACATATCTTGTAATACTGGTTTGGTGATGATGAACTCCCTTAGATTTTTATTGCCTGTAAAGCTCTTTATCTATAGTTCTATTCTAAATAATAATATGTAGAGTAATCTTGGCTGTAGGTCCCTGCTTTTCATGTCTTTGAATATTTCTTTCCAATCCCTTCTAGCCTGCAAATTTTCTTTTGAGAAATTAGTTGACAGTCTTATGGGAGCTAGCTTGTAGGTAACTAATTGCTTTTCTCTTGCCACTTTCAAGATTCTCTCTTTGTCTTTAACTTTTGGCATTTTAAATGATGTGTCTTGGTGTGGGCCTCTTTGCATTAATCTTGTTTGGGACTTTCTGTGCTTCCTGATCTTGTATGTTTATTTCCTTCACCAGTGTAGGAAAGCTTTTTTTTTTGTCATTATTTCTTCAAGTATATTTTCAATATCTTGCTCTCTTTTTACTCCTTCTGGTACCTCTAATATGAAAATGTTGGTATCCTTGAAGTTGTTCAAGAGGCCCCTTGAGCTACCTTCATTTCTTTGGGTTTTCTTTTTGTTTTGCTGTTCTGACTGGTTGTTCTTGTTTAACTTCTCTTCAACTTGCTGATTTGATCCTCTGCTTCATCTAATCTACCACTGATTTTCATTAAACTATTCTTCATTTCAGTTATTCTTTTCTTCATGACTTTTTATATTTATATCTCAATTTATACATTTCTTATACCTTTGTTGAAGTTTTCACTGAGACTATTGAGCATCATTATAACCAGTGTTTTGAATTCTGTATCAGATCAATTGCTTTTTTCCATTATATTTAGTTATTCTGGAGTTTTGTTCTGTTCTTTTTTTCAGCTTCCTTGCCTCTGTTTAAAAGGCAATTGCTGTTTTTCTGGGCATGGTAGTTCCCTGGGTTAGATTTCTCTTTCCTAGAATGTGGAAGTACTCATGACCAACTCATAAACTTCCATATTTTTGTTTTATTTTAAGCATCTGACTTTATTAATTATACAATGATTGATAGCGATACCTACTAGGAGCATGTGAGTGGAAACTGATGGCATGTACCTTACATACAGATGCATACAGTTCATTTTGGAACTATGGTCTCAAAAAATTATGTAAGATTCTCTCTGAACATTTTATTATGTATACCAACAGAGTACTGGCATCAGATCTATATAACCCAAAAGATGAGAGCACTGAATGAAATAAACAGTGTTAAAATCTTTCTATGTAATGAAATTAATATTAATACAATGAGGAAGGAGAAGAAAATGCTCTCTGCTATTCAGAATTTAGGATTTCTTTGCTGCCTGTCTAAAACCCTCACCTCTAGAATATTGACATTTATATTAAATGGCTACTCATAGAATAAACATGAGAAAATTAAGATAGTTCAGGCTAGTGTCATTCTGATTTGCAATCATTTACCACTGCACTTAGTCTTGCTTCTGTGAATCCTGCTGGGTCCAGTCTTGCCTTGGCCAAATAAAATAAGTTCAATGATCAGTAAGGAAAGAGACAACTGAATTAGAGCTGATCTAAGAGAAATTTTTACACTAGAATCAATGTACATCACACTCCATTGGCCAGTGATTGGTTATGACAGGTAATGAGAAAGAAATCCCAGACTTTTCAGTGAGAAGCAAAAAGTATATAAACCACACAATGCACAGATGGTGGTGAAATGAGCCTTTCAATGTGCTAAAATACTGAGTAATTCTGATGGTACTGAGAAGAATGAGCTGCTCATCACTCATTTTTATGTGTGACACTCAACATGCATACCTATTTAAAATGGATATAATTAACAGTGTATTATTTTCCTCTCTTGTTAATTAGAATGACATATTATAAATTATAGTGGATGGAAAGTGTGCTGATTAAAAATTATCCCAGAAAAACTGTGTATAAACATTTTAATAAAAAACCATAAAAATTGAATTATATTTTGAGTTATTAATTTAAATTCGATAATTAAGTGGCACTCAGTTTATGAAATTTTATTAAGTTAAATAAGGTTTTCTTTTTCCTATGATTATAATAATTATGTCTTTTTAAACCCTTTACAAAAGAAATATAAATGTATAACAGTTCAGAAAATGGGTCAAATGATTGATAATCAAGATGTATATAAAAAATGTTTGACTATGAATTTAATGACATGAAAATTAATATTGTTTAAGAATTTGGGTAATACTAATTCACTACCATCATTTCACTCATCATAGAATAAAAAGAAAATGCACTATTGGTCCCTGATTTTATTAGTATGTCATAACTTTTCTCCATTTATATTAAAAAACAATTGTGTAACTCAGAGAACCACAAAAGTCAAGTGATATTTCAAGTGATAATAAACTAAATTTTCCTAATAGACATTGGCTAAAATGTCAGACACACTTTTGTGCATGAAGACATAAAATATTTGCTAACAGTAAGCAAAGAAATTAAAAATGTCCTTTTAAAATTGAGATATAAACAACATATAATATGGCATGTTATATATTTACTATAACATTATGTTAGTTTAAGATGTACAACACACTGATTTGAAATAGGTATATAATGTGAAATGACTACAAGTCTAGTTAATCTCCATTACTGTACATAGTTACATTTTTTCTTGTGATGAGAAATTTTAAGATCTATTTCTTATAGATCTATTTCTACTTTGAGTTACTCAAAATATCTTCCTCAAATTAAGTAAATATTTAAAAATCCATGGATATTCTAGTTTTTGTGACTTTGTTTACTAGTTATGTACAGAAATACTTAAAAAACAGAAAGTATAGAAATAAAATTGGATCTATTTTCAACATAATAGGCTCTTTAAAAGAACTTCCTCAATTATAATAAGGGAAGTCCTTGATGAAATCTAAAAGATATTAAAGAATAAAACTAATAATTTAAAAACAAATCACAACAGTAAGACAGAAGCCAAATGGAATCCAAGACTTTCAAATGTCATTGTTAATTCAATATATCTATTTCTGAAGTATTTATGAACTTGCCCTTAAAAGGCATATAACAAATAACATTATAATATTGATATTATTGTGAAAAAATAACATTATTTTTATTCTTATATTTTTTCTCAAAACTCCTATATTTTCCCCTTTTTATCACAACCCTAGGTCTGCATTATCTCTCACATATAGTAGTGCAATAATTTTAAAAGAATATGTTTTAAAATGCTTAATATTTAATCATAATCCTATAATACCAAAATCCATATCTCCAAATACAAATATATAAATATAGTATATATAAAATACTATTTAACTGTTATTTCAGATAACTTTTTTTTCAATACCTATGTTGTGTTAAAATAGATTTTAATGGCATCCTGTAGATGGAAAACACATTCAGTCTTCTACTTTGTCTCTCCTAATATTCATGGAACAGTGTAAATTTATTTAATACCATTGAAGTATACAGTTAAAAATAGTTAAGATGGTAAATTTTATGTTTTGTATTTTACCATTATAAAAAATGAGGGGAAGCCATGGTATAACTCTTATTTAGATGCATAATTCATTATTGCCAACATATTCATCTTCTACAATAATATATAATACATATATATATGCAGGCTTGTAGAGTTGTTCCCTACTACTATTGAGTGTTGGCTTCCAACTAATCACAGGTACCACCTTTTCTGGAAAAATTTTCCTGGCCATTCAGTTGCTTTTCGATTGCTCAACTGAGAAGTTATCTGTCCAGCCACTGTCAGAAAAACACAGCCAGTGACTTTCTCCCATGGAGATACTGAAAGCTGGCTGCCTTGGTTTAATCAGTGCTGCAGATGCCCCCATCAGATCTTGCTGAAGGAAGTATTTAGCTAAAAACAACACTCCTGCTTGGCTTTTCCCCATGGTTTATGTTTCTACCTTCACCTTCTTTATCCTGAAAGTTTTACTAAATACGTGACTTCCCAGATATAATTTCTGGTTGTCAGAAATCAAACTTAAACAGTAGCTAGAGTAGCATTTGTGTAAGTTATCCAATTAAAAAAAAACACTCAAAACTCAAGATCATAATTGAAAAAAACATACAAGACCTCTCTACAGTTTTACACCTCTAATTTTCTTCATAAACATGATCTTAAAGTTCAAATTTGATAATGTTCCCAATGCTTTAGAAGTACCTGTTGCAAGTTCATGTATCAAATTTTTAACTTTGGGAGTATTGCCTAAAATAGTACAGGTCTGGTAAAACAGATTGAAACCATTCATAAAATCTTGCCTATTACAAAAGACAAGTCCAGACAGATGGTAGAGAAGACAGTCATGGACACAATGTTGAAATGTATTAATTTTATTATAAGTGGGTTGGCTGAAAAGTAAATGAAACTGAAAGAGCCTTTTGGTCATATGGGAATATCAGGCAGGACATCTCACAACAGTGAATGGTGTATGACGGAAAGATTATTACATAGTTATTTGTGATAACCATTGCCAGAAAGTATTAAACAGAATACATTATTACTGTTTAAGCTCATGAAATGGTGCATGGGCTACAGAATTTTGTAAAGCACCCAACAACAAAAAAATTTAATGAAAAAATGCCTTATTTTCTGGTAAGCCAGCTCTTATAGTAGGAAAATATGAAAGAGATACTAATGAGAAAACTAATGACATTTTCTGTCAGACTTGGGAATGAGTTGGCATGTGGGGGAAAAAAAAAACAGTTAATACCACTATTAGAGAACCGGAACCACCAATATAAAAAGAAGTGAGGATGAAACACAATATAGTCAGTATTCATACAGAGTTCATATTGACAGTTATAAAATCTTTGATGCATGAATTTAAAAAATACTGTTTATCATTATGAAACAATTTTTAAATTTTCCTAATTCAGTGCTAATTTATATAAACAATTTAAATAATTAACTTACTCAGAGGATACCCATTGGGAGGAAAAGTTTGTTAAAATCAAGTTCTCTGAATTTATTAATGGAATTGGAATTCATCATGTTAAATGATCTGCCAATGACATGTTGGATATCATAAACCATTTAGAATTACATAACAAGTATTCAAAATTAACTAAAATAATTATTATAATTTTAAAAAGATATGTATAAATGTTAAAATCTTAAACAAAGAAGAGCAAATCAATGAATCATTGAAAATATTGTATGATAAATTTAGGCTGTGATTACTTTGACAAATTGTCTGGAAAAGGGATTTGTTTATTTTGCTAATCTGTGTAAAAACTAACAGTCATGTGGTTTTGAAAGGTGTATAGGATTTAAACTAATTTTTTTTTAGTATCGTATTTTATACTTGACTTTGGGCAAATCACCCAATCTCTTTTCTGAATGATAAAACAGGAAATTATTACCTGTCATATTCTGTCTCATAAGGCTCTTACAAGAATAAATGTTTAATGCACTATAAATATTAAAGGTTTAATTGGCTCTGTTAGGAATCCACAAATTTTAGGGTCAGACTCAACAAACATATGATTCTCAGTGATAGATTAATTGTATCATATACCTCAGAGAAGAACCTGATGCCATAAAATTAATTTCTCCATGTCTGTTCCAAAATTCAAGTTGAAAAACAAATGAACAAGATAATGGACAAGTTCAGTCTTTATGTTCCTCTCCATTGTACTAGTCTTTATATCTTGGAGAATAGTAGTTGTTTGGAACATGAAAAAGAATGTTTTATTTCTCATCATCTTTCCAAGTTCCAATACACTCACATTAGAAACCATGTGGCACTAATATCCTGGCCAACGAGAGAGAGAGAGAGAGAGAGAAAAAGAAAAAAAAAGACACTGAAAAGAAAAAGAAAATCTATCACTTAAGCTATTGTAAGAAGAATGTAAAACTCTGTGAGGGTAGAGATATTTAAATACAGGGCCCAACAAAAGCAATGCTGCTTAAGTATAGGTGGTAGGGTAATATTATGGTTATAATGATTTATACTTTTATTTTGAACATTTCATCTAAAATGTCATATGGTGTGCTTGAGTGTAATAGTATTATGTCAGAGTATTACATGCTTATGACTTTGTAATAAAAGATTTTGTAAAAAAAAAAATGGGAGGGAGCATTGTTTGTGCCGAACCATGTATTTTGCTCATTTCTGTAATCACAAGAATATAAAAACATTGATATACAATAGGTATAAAAAGGATATTTGTTACATAAAAAGTTGGCATATAGTCGGATATAAAAAGAATATTTGCTGCATAAATAAATCACTTGCTCATATTCAGATTATGTTTAAGAATTATCTAGAATAGAAACTATAGGGACAGAACATATATTAGAATTATCAGGAGTTATGAGGAGGAGGGAATGAGAAGTTATCACTTAATTGGTACAGAGTTTTACAGAGTCCTGAAAAGTTTGGAAATAGATAGCAGTGATAATTGTACAACATTGTGAATGTGATTACTTTAATGGAATTATAAATATAAAACTGACTAAAACAGCAAATTTTGACATATTTTACCACAATAAAATATTTTCAAAATTATAACTCTAATCCAGAAAAAAATCACTTTGAAATAATCAGATGATATTACTCAACAAACCCAAGGAAAAAAATAAAGGCATTTGTGATCCTAAAATATCTGTACCTTAAAAACAATAATGGCAATATGTGTTTTTCAACTAAAATTTCAAATGTAAAATAAATAAACCTTTAGGGCATAATTGACTTTTGATAAATATATGCATCCATGAAGTCACCATCCCAACCAAAATATAGAACATTATACTATCACCACAGAAAAGTGTTCTCTTCCAAAGGTGTGCTGTAGGTAGTTTATAAAAACTTACAAATAAAAGTTGATAAATTTTTGGTATTTTTTAGTTAATTACTAAACAGGGGCATAATTAAAAATATGTGAACTAAGAAATAACATTATATTTAAAACAACCTATCATTAAAATCAGATCTGAAATATTTTACTACATATTATAATTATCTTGTGATATTGAGATTTATATGTCCATCACTTTTGTATGGTAGAATACTATATTTGTGTTACTATAAATCCTAATTCTGTGTTCAATAACTTTATAATGGTAACTCCAAATAGGCAGGTTCGGTATTTACAAAATGAAAATCACACTTTAAAAATTAGAACTTTTTCCCTTACAGAAAAGCTTTTAAACATATACCTGCACATCACTGCTCAACTACCTAGCTACTGACTGACTGTCCCTCTCCAGTTTTCCCAAGTTCTCATTTCTAAACCACAGCTTAATTTGTCCCCTTCTTGAACTTCACATTCATGTAATTGTAAATGATATTCTATTTTCCACCTGGCTTCTTATGTTCAACATATTTTTTAATTTTTTCTATATTTCTGTATGTGTCAGTAGCCTATTCCTTTTAATTACTGGGAAGTGTCCTGAATATACTGAACACAGTTTATCCAGGCTCCTTAAGACAACATTTGAGTTATTTATAATTTTGTGTTATTTTGAATTAAGCAGCTACAGACATTCTTATACAGTATTTGGTGGATACACTCATTTTCTTAATTCTTTGAAGTAAATATTTAGAAGTAGAATTGATAGATAATGAATAGGCGTATATTTAACTTTTTAAGAAACTAAGAAACTGCCAGTTTTGCCACTAGTATGTACCATTTCACCTTCTTACCCAGCAATGGATAAGAGATTAAATAGCTCTATTTCTTCACTAACATTTAGTGTTATCAATCTTTCAAATTTGAGTGATTCTATAGGATTTGAAGTAAACTCACTGTGGTTTTAATGTGATAGTTAATGAAGTTGAATGTGTTCTATTGAGCTCATTAAATATCTGTTTATCTTCACTTGTGAAATGTCTTTTCAGGTCCTTGATCAATTATTTTTAAAATAAGGTGGTCCTCACAGTCAATTGACCTGGGGAATCAATCCCTCCCAGTGACTGCCAACAGCAAACAAGTCTCAACTAGAATAGCACAATGCACATAGCCCATAGACGGGCACACCTGGAATGCCCTGCCCAGGTGACTGGGGAGACTGTACCACTGGGCCCTACAAGACCCCTACTATAGAATAACATTCTACCAAGTCCAGGAGATATAGCAGCTCTACATAATACATAAAAATCAAATGGGAGGTTCCCCAAAGAAAAAGACAAAGAGGTTCCAAATGAAAAAAAAAAAAACAGGAGAAATCTACAAAATAAGAACTAGATCAAATGGGGGCAAGCAAACTACCAGATATAGAGTTCAAAGCAATAGATGCTCAAGGAAATTAGTGAGAACTTTAACACCATGGAAAAAGACATTAAGATTATTGTATCTAGCAAAGCTATCATTTAGAATAGAAGGGCAGATAAAGTGCTTCCCAGATAAGGTCAAGGTAAAGGAGATCATTATCATTAAGCCCTGATTATATGAAATGTTAAAGGAACTTATCTAAGAAAAAGAAGATAAAAATATGAACGGTAAAATGACAATAAACTCACATCTATCAACAACCAAACCTAAAAAATACAAAAACCAAAATGAACTAAGCAAAAAACTAGAACAGGAACAGAATCATGGAAATGGAGATAACATGGAGGGTTATCAGCAGAGAAGGGGAGTGAGAGAGGGGGAAAAGGTACAGGGAATAAGTAGCATAAATGGTAGGTAGAAAATAGACAGGAAGTGGTTAAGAGTAGTATGGGAAATGTAGAAGCCAAAGAACTTATGTATATTACCCATGGACATAAACTAAGGGTGAGGGGAAAGTGGGTGGGAGGGTTTATGCAGGGAAGAGAGGAATAAATGGAAAATGGGACAACTGTAATAGCATAATCAATAAAATATATTTAAAAGAGAGAAAGAAGACATCAAAATGATAAAAAGAACATGTAAGAAATGAAGGATACACTAAGTAAAACAAAGAATAAAGTATAGGAAATCAATACTGGGAATTAGATGACTTGGAATTCTAGGCAGGGAGAATAGAAGGACCAAGGCACCTCAGCATAAAAGACTATGACACAGTCTGAGAACTATATTAGAGCAAAGTAATGAGTGAGTGGCGAGTGAAAATAGAGAAGGAGGTTATGTCAGAACGTCAAAAGCTTGGAGTACTAACCAATGCTAATGTTAAGAGTTTGACATTAATTATATTTTCTTTGGAGGAATGACGGAATACTTTTATACAGGAGTGATCAAGATTTTTTAATTAGAAATGTCTCGCTGCCAATATTGTGGAGGACTATAGGGAACCTATTTGCATGGCATGGCAAATGTAGCACAGTTCCTGATTCAGAAAACTGGTGGGGAGTGTCAGCACACAGGACCTGTGCCCACGGATAGGTTCTCCCATGGGGAATCAGGCCTGCATTGTACCTAGGCTGCTTTGAAGCTTGTTTTTTGCTAAAACTCCCTCACCCTGAATTGAGGCAAATAATATTTATTGCATATCTTTAAAGTAACTTCCTAAATCTATGCTAAACCTCCCAAGGATGGAGTGTAACCAGTTAAACCACTTTTTCTGTTGCATTTGGAAATATCCTTTTTCTTTGTAGTAATTAGTAACTTCTTTTCCTTTGTTATCTGTAAAAGGTAACCATATAAAGTGAACCTGTGCATAGTAAATGAGGACCATCCTCAATGTAATGTGCCCAGAAAGGCAATAAAAGACTGTACAGGCAGGGGTTGAGGCTCTCTCTCACTCAGAGAGTGGCCATACCATCCCTTTTTCTCCATAGGACTTCTGTAGTCTGTGGGAATTTGTTCATCATATCCACAACACATAGACCCCGCAGGTTGGAGTCCACATCAGAGGACAGAACAGCAGAGAGTAAGGATGGAAGCAGATGAGCATTAGAAATGTTTTGAAATATTAAAGAAACCATGATTACCCTAAACTAGGGCAGTGCTACTGGTAAGAGTCCACCTTTGGTGGCTGCAGGGCCAGTGCAGCAGCGCCTATGAGAAGTGTCTGAACTCAAAATACCTCTAATGAGATCTCTGAATCCTAGGAGTCTCCTATAGCTCCATCACATAGGGGCTTTTGTTTCTCCCATACCTCACATGAAACTGAACCATGAGATAGTGTAGGTATGTTGTATGACTTCATTACCATTTTCAGTCTAAGAAGAATTTTTAAAAAATTAATTTTGTAAATTTAAGATAAACAGCTATACTCTCCAAAGTAGGTATTATCAAATTATTACATATGATCTCTCCATATTGCAATTATTTATCACCCTGATAGTCACTTCCCCACATTTCCTTAAGGTTTAGCACTCATATCACCCTTTCTCACCCGTAACTGTCATTATCCTTGATGACTCCTTGCATCTGAATGATGCATCTTACTGACTTGCTTGTTTTAAATAACTTTGTCTTTAAGTCCATTCCCTTGACTACCACATCTGTGCTGTCAAATTTGTCATTATCAAAAAAGTACCATTTCTATAAGTCTCAGTTTCAAGCACCCTACTATCTGATCACTGCTTATAATTTCAGCTTAGTTTTCTTAAGCCTATACTTTAACAGTTGCTCAAGCCTGCTAGTACCTCCTATTAATTGGTGTCCTACATTTTCACATCTATTATTATCTTCATGCTGTCATTTTCCTTTTACCCAACTGATTTCAGGTTAAATCATTAAAGCTATTCCATTGCATGCATCTCAATTCCCTTGTCCTCTCTTCCACTATCATTTTTCCAGAGATAACCCCAGGTATATTTAATTATATAATTTGCTTAGGCTATGTTTACATCGAAGCAGCTGAAAATGACTGGAGAAAAATAAATAAAGAACATGCAAACTGACCTCACTTAAAATGTGTTAGCACAAACCTCAAGTGAGTCTTCCTAATTTCTTGGCAGTTCTAGAGCATTTCCCAAGGCAATTCACTCTCTTACTTTCTGAGATGACTATTTCACACCTACTCTTCACTCTATTCTTAGTTTACTTGCTTCTAACTTCTCTGAGAACTGTAAGTGATCTGAAAAGAATTTATTCTCAACAATGACAATTGCCATCCTACCTATTTCTGTATCTAAATATTCTTCATTTCATCTTATGTAATGAATGAATTGACTACCAGAACATGAAGTCCACTGAATTTGAGATACAAATTAATTTGTAATTTCTCAGCTCTTGAAATTGAGGGTGGTTTGTTTCTGCAACAAAAACTCATTTTTGTTTAATTATCACAAATTTAGTAACTTTTCTCAATATACATTTATTATCCCATCATTTCTGTGACTCAGGAGGGGTTCAGGCATGGCTTATCACCATTCTCTTCTCAGTGTCTCCCAAAATCTGTAATTGATTTTTTTTCAGGCTATACTTTCATTTGGAGACTTGACAGAGAAAGAATATATCTTCAGGCTTCTTTGGGTTCTCAGCAAAATTTGTGTCCTTGTAGCTGCATCACTAAGGACCCTGGCTTTTTTCAGGCTATAGCCCAAAGGCCTCCTATGATGCCTAGAGGCTGCACACAGTTCCTTGTCAGGTTGACTTCTCCATCAAACCTGCAAGTTCATCAAACATGCAAGGAGAGTCTCTGACTTCCTCTAAGAGTTTTCACCTGATCAAGTCCTTCTTTTAGGGGATTCACCTGACTAACTCAGGCCATGCAGGTCTCTCCTTCTCTATTAATTCAAAATAAACTTAATGACATCTGCAAAACACCTTCAGTTTTTTCCTTTTCTATTAGCTGATATAGTAAGTCCACATTCAAGAAGAGGCATTATAGAAACACAACATAGAAACTAGGTTACAGGAATTGTGGAGACCATCTTAGAATTCTGCTTACCATAATAATTTAAATTTAACATTATGAGTATAAAGTAAAATTCAGTAGAGAAACATACTGTTGTTAGAGTTTATAAGACCATAATTCCTATATTTTGGTAACAGATTAGAGCACTATCAGTGAAGCCCAGAAAAAAGGTGACAAAGTCAAATGTTTTTTATTTGTATGCTCAATAGAAATAATTTAAAAATATGTTTCAGAATAAATAAATGTAAAATATAATTTTGGGTTTCTGGTTTAAAATTTTGGTAGATAATGGTTTTATTTACTAAATTGGAAGTAACAGAGAGAGGCAAGATTTGGGTGTTATTTTAAAGTTAGTTTTGAATACTGAATCTGAGATGCTTTTGAGAATTTTCAAGCAGATAGCCTAGGAAGTATTAATTTAATAGCTACTTGAAGTTTACAGATGATGTCTGAAGTAGAAATGTAAATTTGGTGGTTTTCAGTATAGAGTTATAAGTGTGAAGAAGATTGTATAAGTATAGAGAGAAGAGGAGTGGCCTGTAACAGAACCTTTAGAAAGTTAGTATTTCAGGGTGAAGCAAAAAAGGATGAATCTACAAATGACTGCAAATGAGATGATACAGATGTGCAAGAAATATAAGAGCATTGCATTGTAATGCAGGGATGGCTTCAAGATGGAAGAAGGCATCAACAATACTGGGCATGCTGAGGGATGGGGAAATGAAGAGTGACAAAGGTTTGTTAGCTCTATTGATTCAGATATCTTTGATAATTTGGCAATAAATTTTGGTCAAAATATGAGGCTAGAAGACAGATTGACATATGAGACGAGGAAATAAATCAGAGACAAGTTAGTTATGACAGTAAACAGAGCACAGAGCACAAGCTTGAGTGACTTGATATTCCAGGGAGAGCTTTTTCATTCTTTTTCTTTTTGTTTTTCTTTTTTTTTGTTGTCATAAGACTGGAAATTGATAACCTGGGGTCTTAGTGGCTTGATACTCATAGAAGTTTGCAATTATTTTGGATTATGGCAAGCCAATAAAGTTGTTCAGGGTCACCAAAGTTCGGCAAGTATCATGGACTAGGCAGATAGCCAAACTAGTTAATCTTGTGTAAGCAGAAATAAGGGTTTTCAAAGTAAAGTAATAGACCAGCAACTGCAGCATGAAGGAGGCCTCTAGGTGACCCACTGTTACAAAGGTTGCCCCCTTAGGCTTTCCATTAATGACTTTAGAGGATTTTCTAGGATTTCTATTATCACAAAAGATGTCCTTTTAAGGAGCAATAACTAACATGTAATTGAATCAAATATGTACTACCTATCAGGCTACATATATGAAGGACTTATTATAATTCTCTCTTTTTTTTAACTGAACCACAGATGGCCAGAATTAGTTAATGGTTCTTGGAAAATTATAAATATGGGCCACACATGCCCTCTTTGATTTTATATTGATTTATTTTATGTGATTCTGTACCTTTTCTACTCTATCTCTGATATGACAGGTAAATTTAATTCCAAGGTGAAGGATTAACTAGCCCATTGTTTTCAGATTCACAAACCACATTTTCTAAAATAGCATTTGTCAATGATAAAACCAATATGTTTATTTTCATTGGTCCGATTTCTGCAACCATCTCTTAAATAGTTCTCAACTCACATGTATAAAGGACACACAGACAAAGCCAAAGCGGGTAGGATCACGGGTGAGAGATGGGGATGGGTGGGGCAGGGGGAGTGGTGGAAGGATAATGGAGACAACTGTACTTGAACTTTTTTTATAAATAAATAAATGAAAATCAAGAACAAGACAAAAAATAGAGTTAAAAAATAAATAGCTCTCAACTCATGAAGAAAAGAGGAGTTTTATACAGAGACCTCCCAAACTCCACATACAATAAATTGCTTCTGATTGCACCTTGGGATACTGGTTCTTGTTTTTAAATTGTGGTGGCCATATATAATTTACCACCCAAACCTGGGTGTTTGAGAATGAAAAGGAGTGCTATCAATAATTAACCATTCTTTTCAGTAACTACAAAATGTTTCATCAGTTAGTTTTGCTACATTAAAAACTGATCCGATGGCACTCCAGATGTGCTGACCCCTGCAATTTCTTCAAATGTGGGAAACTCAACTGGGTAATTTGCGGTAGTAGGGGACTGCATTCACACTCTTCCCTGGGGGGAAAAAAACTGATCTACAATGTAGTGACTTGAAACAGCTATAAGGTATTGTGTTATCTACTGTGGGTTAGCTGATGGTTCTCTTAGTTTCAACAGTTATCCTAGTCCAGGAAAGCTAGGCTGGATGATATAAGGTGGCCACATTTATGTGTCTAGTAGATGTAGGTAGGACTACTTTGAGTTGGCACTCCTATGCACAATATAGTTTCATGTTTTCTTGCAGGTTAGCCCAGCTATCTCCACATAGTTACAGGTTTCAAAGGAGGAGCAAAGAGAGGACAGACATTAAAACATATGTACTTGTCATATCTGCTTGTTTTTTAGGGGTTCCCTGATCTCATTAGTCAAACAAGTCACATGTCCAAACACAGAGTTTAAATGGGAGTGGCTACTCCGAAGAGTAGATGGGGGAGGTGTGAATAAATCAAGGCCAGTATAGCAACAGTTTACCATAGCTATTCTTAATCATTATTTTGGAAGTGTTTGGCATATTAAAATGTACAGTCCCTACTATAAATCTTAACTTATTCAATTGAATAAAAGCATGAGTTATTTCTTCTGATTAGATATAAAACTAAAAGTTTTAGGTTTGTGATAATTATAAATTATAGTCAACAATCGTATGCTCAAGAATTTCACATTTTTTTTCAATAGGTCAGATTGCTTTCATTTCAGAACCTACACCCTAACAGACTGACAAAAATTTGAAAACTCATGATGCATAAAGTTCCTCTTTCTATAAAATGTGCTAAGTCATTGAGATTTTACCAAGTGCAAAGTGTGGTTACCACTGAGATAGACAAATAATCTCTCTTGGTATGGTTCCTTCGAATCTATCCATTATGCTGTTTACATTCAAGTTTGGGGCCCAAGAAACTGTATGAGTTTGGTAACCTTAGTCTCTGGTTCTAACTCTCTTCTCTTAGATGAACTATTTGGTCATTTCCTCTTTGAGCTGTCACTTTCTCTCTTGGAGAATGGCCAGAATCAAAGAATCAAATGCAATTTCTCCTGAAATCACTAAAATTTTTACTCTTTTCAGTTTGGAGGAGTTTAAAATCTTCTTCTGGTCTACAGAAAGTCTCCCTGTTCAAACTCTGTTCTCTCCAATAGGCTTAACATTTCCTGGTGAAGATAAAAATGACTTAAAAATTATTTGTTAGCTGAACAATTTATTTTTATCTTATTTTATATTAGAAAGAATATTTATCATGATCTTTACCTTCTTAGAAAAAATTCAATATATTATTAATGACTATAGTTGTAATATATTACAGCAGATCTCTAGAACCTATTTATCTTAATTGACTGATTTATAGATCTATGGCCTTTGATCAGTAATTCCCATTTACCCCTTCCCCTTTGCTTTTGGCAACTATTATTCTACTGTTTGATTCTATAAATTTAACTATTTTAGATACCTCAAAGTAATCAGTCAGTATTTATCTTTCTGTTATGGTACTATTTCACTTACCATAATATCCTCAAGATTCATTCATACTGTGCCATGTTGCAGAATATCCTGCTTTTTAAGGGTTGAATAGTATTAAATTGTATATACACACCATATTTTCTTTCTTTATGTATCTGTCCATGTATATGTAAGTTGTATTCGTATCTTGGCTATTGTAAATGGTGTTACAATGAGCATAGGAATACTAAGATCTTTATTTCAATTCTTTTGTATAATTATTTAGAAGTGGGATTGCTAGATGATATAATGGTATTTTTAAAATTTTTTGAGGCATCTCCATAATAATTTCCACAGCATCTGGGACATGATGTCTTAAAGAGTGTTTCTAATTAGATTCTGCTATATACTTTCCCTAAGAAACAAGACTTCCTGTTGCTTGAGGGGAAGCAGAGGGGAAGGAGGAAATAAAAAATGAGTACCTTAAAAAATTATCCAGTTACATGCTCATATCAAAATTGCTATTTTAAAAATAAAGTAAACTTTCCAACAATATTTTGAGTAATAACAGTATAACTAAAATGCATAAATAAATCCTATGCTTTAACTTTGAAAGACAAAATACTTGGGTTTATAAGCTGTTGGATATTTATTTTTTCTCCTCAAAGCCTCATTCATTTACTAACACAGTACTCACTGTTTTGTGGTACACCATGCCTAGGTAAACAAGTGAAGATAGGAGCACCAAGTAAAGAGCATATTATTTTAAGTATTTTTGGTATAGTCTTAGATTTATAGGTTCCTAACATTATATTCCATGCACAAAAAAGCAGTTTTTGATTTCTGATTGAACTGCTAGGTGAAAATGATATGGCATGTAATGTAAGTAAATAAGCAAAGATAAAGTTCTCTTTAGCTGTTTAACAGAAAAGAAATATTTTTCAAAAAGAAATGAATAGAAAACAAGCAAAAGTAAGATTTGATTATAATAAAAAGTGATGGTAAAATAGAAAAAGTAGATTGATCAGTGTCTGTTTACCAGCAGTGAGCCTGAGGGAACAGACTACTTCTCCAGGCACCAACAAACCCAGCAACCTGTCAAGTAGTCACTCAACAAGGCATTCATTCCCAGACAGCTGAAGGTAAGGGCAAAATTATTGTTACTCTTGGCATTTATGCCTTTCAGGGCACAAGTAACTTTGGGTAGTTAAGTTCAATTACTGTGCTTACTTTTTTGATATGTTCACTTGTTTTGATTTTAACCTGTGTATAGTAGATCTTTAGATTACAATATCACTGATTTTTTTCAAGTTTGATACTTAAAATTTAGTTCTACAGGTCTATTTATACTAGTGTAAGCAAGTTATGTGTACCCTGGCAAGCTAATATGCATAAAAACTTGGTATAAGTGAAATCTCTTGAATTTGTCCCCTGAATTTGAATTAATATATTATTAATACTCCAGAAATATTATTTTACTTCCTAAATATGACCAGGTAGAAGCTTGGGTTAACTGTTAAAGTAGTAGGTGATGGAATTTCACTGGCTGGGTCAATTTTGTGAATTGTCTTATCTTGTTCTCCTATGAATTTGGGCTGAGCTCATGGACATTTATAAGAATCTTTTTTCTGATATGTAAATACTTTATGTTCTTAGCTTTTCATTTTTTGTCTTCTTTAATTAGCTCACATATCTTAGTATAGTATAAAAAGCTCAGCAGTTTTGATTACATTTTAGTATAGGTTTCAACATTCATCCTTCAATTATATGAATTTAGTATGAACTCCTACTTTCTTTTTGGAATTTAGCACAATTTAATTTCATTCACTGTCCCCTAAATATACATGCTATTATTGTTGTGAGATTTAATTATTTCTTTATATAAATCTATTTAGATACTATAATATATATTATTTTACTGTATTTTAGATAGAGGCATGCTTTCCTTTTTCTTTTTTTAATTTTATTAAATGCATTGGGGTGACCTTGGTTAATAAAATTATACAGGTTGCAAGTCTACAGTTCTATAATACATCATCTGTATATTACATTGTATGATCGCCTACTAAAGGTGATCTCCTCCCATCACTATTTATTTAATCGCCTTTGCTCTTTACTACCTCCTTTCTCACCCTTCTTTTCCTCTGGTAACCACAAACCTGTTGTCTGGGTCTATGAGTTTTTGTTTATTTGAGTGAAATCACATGGTTCTTGACTTTTGCTTATTTTGTTTATCATGATAATTTCAAGTCACCCATTCACTTTTTCTTGTGGATGAGTAATATTGCATTGCATGTATGTATCACATCTTCTTTATCCAACCATCTTTCAACAGAAGCTTTAGTTGTTTCCATGTCTTAGCCACCATGAATAACATTGCAATTAACATAGGGGTACATGTATCTTAACAAAAATGTTTTCAAATATTTTTGGTAGATACCCTGCTCACACCTGTGAGAATGCCAACAAGACATTTAATAACTAGTATAGACACATACTTTCAATTTTATTATTCCTTTTGCATTGGCAAGAATTATACAGAATAATACAATATAATAATAATATAATAATAAAGTATATAATACAGTATAATAATAATACAATAATTATACAGAATTATTCTATTTATATAGAATTATTCTTCTGATTTAAAAATACATTGGCTTAAAATTTTTCCTTTGGCTTGGTGAATTCTCAAAAATTTTATCCATAAATATCTTTATTCAACCTTCATTTTTGAAAGCTGTTTCACTGAACATCTAACTTCACTGGAAGTTCTCTTTATTCTACAGTTTGAAAATACCAGTCCATATCTTTGGACTTACATTATTTTTGTTAAGAAGTAAAAACATATTTTAGGATCAAATTATACTTCCTTTGAAAGTACTCACTGATTTGGTGGTCAACAATACACTGTATGGTCTTTAGATTTTCCCTGTCATTGTTTTAAAAATAGTGGTCTTATGATGTGTCTGTGTGTTGTCTGTCTGTAGATTTGATTTGTTTTTTTTTTCAAGAACTTCTGAAATCTGTGGCTTAATGACTTGTCAGTTTTAGAAAACTTCCTGTTATTTCAAATGTTTCTTATGTGCCATTTTTCCCTTCTTTCTCTCAGGACACCTACTATACATATATTAGACATTCTTGGTACAAACCCTGTCTTTTTTCTCTTCTTGTTTATTACCCTTCCCTTTTCTTCCTTTTGTTATCTTTCTTGGCTTTTGTTCTAGATATTTCGTGACCTGTTATTTTGTGACTGGATACTTCACAGTTTCATCTTTTTCTCTCTAGCTATAGTTCATCTGTGATTAAGCCCATTTAAAGACTTCTTAATTTCAGCCCTTATGTTTATCAGATTTAAAATGATAAATCTGTACTTATTTAAAATTTCATGCTTTTGGCCAAAATTTTCAGTCTGGTGTTTTATTTTCTTGATTGTTTTTGGCAAAGTCATTTTAAAGACTGTGCTGATAAATCCATTATCTGTATTTGTGTAAATCTATTTATAGTATCATTTCCCTTGGTTTTCTATTAAATTGTTTTTTCTTATCATGTGCCTATTGATTTTTATTATGTGAGATATTATCCAAGAACATTTGTTAAATTATTTAAGACAGGATATCTTCCTTGGAATGGGTGATTCACATTTATTTTCATGGGTTGTTAGTGGTTACCAGCAACTTCAGATCACCTTAATGCAATCTCACAGATCAATGATTCAAACCTGAGTTCTACTCCTTGTATAGGCCAAACTATTTCAGGTTTATCCCTGCTCCTGAGGGTTAGCTTTTCTTCATTCAAATCCAAAGCCTTGGAAATTTTTGCCTGTATCTGGGACTTTCTAGATGAGGATTAATCTCATATTTTTGTCCTCTTAGCCCACAGATAAATGAACAGCTCTATTAGTTTAGCTGCCTATTATGGAAAAGATGCCTGTAAGGGAAAAACTGCCATAAACTCCAGGCTGCCCTCTCTGAAACTCTTTCTCCTTTTGGCTATTTACTTTCCATTCTTATTGCCTTTTTGGTGGTCTTCTCCAATACCTTTGGGTGAAATCATGCAGTATTTAGTCAAAGTTGTATAACTTTTTCAAGTTTAATTTGGTCTGAATTGCATAGTCTACTATACTAAATAGATGTCTCATAAAGTTGTATATGAAAGTATCATTTTTATTAAGAAATGCAACAGAATTTCCATAGCATGAATGAAGGCCAATGGTGTTCTTTCTTTCTTCCTTCCATTCTTCCCTTCTTTCTTCTTTTTCTTCTTTCTCCATCTGCCCCCCCCCCCATTTTTCCCCTTATAGCTCTTTTGTAGAAGAGATTGAATGAAACTTCTTTCTGGGAATTTCTGTTTTATTTATTTTCTAATTTATTGCTCTTATAACCAATTGAGATTTTTTGTATGTATTATAAACACATTTTAGCTGCCAGCATTTATTCATCCTTTCTAAGGTAGTCTCAATTTCTTTTTGTGAAATCATCTTTCTTTCATTACACATAATATTGCTAGAATAACATAGTTACTACTTTTAAATTTTTGACTGTCCCTCATATAACTTTCTTTCTTATAGTTGGAGCATTTCTCTGCATTTTTAGGGAGGCATTATCTATTTATCTTCTCTCCCTCTTAAAAAGATAAGTATGCCAGAAACTCACTTTAGGCAAGATATAAACAGCCAGTCAGAAAACTGCCCCTGAATTTTGGCTCATGACATGGTGAATCAAAAAACCAGGAACCAGGAAAAGTACTTTCTGGTGATTCATGAAAATGGTTGTGCAGGCAGTGTTCAATTTCTAGAGTGGCCTTGGTGATGACTGAAATGAGAGTGCAAGATCTCATGGTAGCATCAGTAGTTCAAGCTGGTATGTCCAGAGGCTATCCCGGGTGGTTGCCTTGCATTCATCAGACCAACTATAAATTGTAATCTTAGCTGTAATTTTAGATGCATAGCCCCTAAAACTGCTTCTATAGGCTTCTCAGTTTTTTTAAGATATCTAACAATGCCTTTTGTGTAAATAAATCTCTCTTTTGCTTAAATTAAGAACTGACAATTTACTTTTCCTTGCAATTGAGATCATTACTTAACCAAAAAATTATCCCAGACCTTTTGCTCTATCATCTTCCCAACCTTAATGTGTACCTGAAGCCCTAACTCCTAGTACCTCAGAATGTGGATGTATTTGGTGGTAGGGCCTTTAAAGAGTTCAAATGAGGCCATGCAATGGGTCTTAAGTCGATCTGACTGGTGTTCTTATAAAAATAGGAAATTTGGACACAGAGAAACAACAGAAATGCTTGTGCACAAAGGAAAGGCCATGGAAGACACAACAAGAAGGTGGCCATTTACAAGCCAAGGACCAAGGCCTCAGGAGACACCACACCTGTAGACGCCTTAATTTTGGACTTATGGCCTCCTGAACTGTGATAAAATACACTTCTATTTTTTAAGCCTCTCTGTCTGTGGTATTTTGTTGTGGCAGTCCTAGCACACTAATACAATTATGACAGAAATTTCTGTAATGGAACACAATAATGTTTTAATATTCTTAGTAAGGTACCTTGATATGTCTCAGGCTAGGTCAGAAGGATGGATTTGGTTAAAATGTGAAACTAATAGAAAATTCAGATAAGACCAATTCTATAATTAATGAATGAATGTAATGAAAATAATTTCAGTAGAAACAGTCTACAAAGTTTTATCTGCATGACTTTTTAGAAGGAAAAAAAAGAAAGAAAAACTAAGATATAGGAAAAATATAATTGGTGAAAATATAGGAGCAATACAATTGGTATAAGGTAAAAAGTAAAATTAGTTTTAATGGAGGCCTGTATGGTGAATTCAGAAAGGGAAAAACACAGAGGAGTGAATACTGCACTCACTTTGGAACATAATCTGGAAGTGTCACGAACTACCTCTACTTACTTTCCACTGGACAAAATATTATAGACTAGGTAAGAGTGGCCAGGTGCTGAACTAATCCTCAAGAAATCGTTCAAGATAAAAATGGACTTTTGTTGATGGCCACAAATTTCTAATATACATAGAAGCTTCCTGGTTTTCAACACGTTTTTGGTTTTGAGGCAGAGCATGAAGAAAATACTACTGAGGTTTGCAAATAAATGCAGAGAAAATTCAGACTCAATGCATTCAGAAAAAAAAATACCAAAAGCTCCAGGATTAGGCAACTATTTCAGTTAACAAATAAAATAAGCAACCAGCATTTTATAGAATCTGAGTGTGAGAAGCAAAGTCTTATATACAAGTTGGTTGGTACAATTCAATATATAAAATGAACTTGGGCATACCAAAAACCCTAAAAGCAGGGATGTGCTATCTCAGTACACTGAAAATGTAGAAAGATGACATTTGACCAAAAGTATTGAAGGAGTTGGAAAAGCCAAGGATGCTAATCACTAAAACTATTTCCTTGGTCATGTTCGCTAATGGTCACCATCAAATCTCCACTAAGGTTGAACTGAAAGTGAGTATTAGAATTTTGACAAATAATTCTCTTACAATGTTTTTTATTTCAGATTTGATAATTCTTTTTTTCATTTTAATTAAGCTGAGATCGCAATGCTCTCACTCAAGAATTTCAGTAGAATTAATCTTTTTCCACTTATCATCAAAATTATGTTATCCTAACTGAACAAAAATAGACAAACTACCATACAGAATTCTTTCTTTATCCACTTATTTTCCCTAACTTATATATTGGACCAGTTGTTTAAATCTAGCCAAATATGTGATGATTAATAATTAAACATTCCATTTAGTTTAATAAGCTTATTAAAAATATCATATTGTGCCCTGGCTGGCATAGCTCAGTGGATTGAGCGTGGGCTGCAAACCAAAGCATCGCAGGTTCGATTCCCAGTCAGGGCATATGCCTGGGTTGCAGGCCACGGTCCCCAGCAACCGCACATTGATGTTTCTCTCTCTCTCTCTTTCTCCCTCCCTTCCCTCTCTAAAAATAAATAAATAAAATCTTTAAAAAGATATATGAAGATACTAAATTAAAAAATATATCATATTGTGCATTATCAGAGATTAGCCTGATATTGTTTAAATCTTTAATATATCTATTCATACAGTGCATATTAATTTTATAACATGTAAATTATAAGGTGTGCATTTACATAAGGTATATGTTTTTTTGCTGGATAGTAATACTATAGAGCAGTAAAACTTGACATAGCTGTGTGACTCTCAGGAGGAGGTTGTATCACTAAATGACAGGAGGCTTATCCAGGGAGGTACAGTGTCAAAGTCATCAGGGTTTAATCAGTTGTTCTACAACAATAAATGTTTGAGAATGTGAAATGCCATTTTATCTCAATTTACTAGATATTTATAAAATTGCTCTCTAACTTAGCCATGCATTGCATATGTGTGTGTGTGTATATATTCATTCACTGGGATTTTTATTATAATACATGAATCACATTCATGAAATGGTGTTAATTCATTACTGGTAGATTGATTGAGCTTTGTATGTCTTGAGAATTTAATTGAGTTTGTTGATTTACTTCTAACACCACACAAGAAATCTTCTTTCTGTAGGTTTATTTTTCTCTGAGCAATGAAAAATGAGCATCTTAATAATTGAACATGTCCTAAACTTGTGTAGATTAGATATGCCTTAAGTAAGTGGTGAGATTTTTAAAGCTGTATTATATAAATTAAAAAATATTAGTAGGTTTAAGATGCCCATGAGGGGAAAATAGACTTTGCTCTTTCCTACTGACAATTAATGTATCTAAACTGTTATCCTAGGTTGAGTAGTCGTGATAGTCTACTTTTAGCAGCTCCCAAACTATCAATGTATTTGATGCATGGATCCCTGAACTCTGAGGATCTTCTTCGTAAACACTTCCAGGACAACCAGCATTTTTCTTTCTACTCTTTTAATAGCTGCCTCATTTGATAAATCTTGGAAGTTCTGCAAATAACATCATTTCCTTTTCCTTTTCAAAACCTGAACAAATTCTTGCCTGTTATTTTAAAGAATGTGGTTACCAAAAAAAAAAAAGAAAAATATTAGCCACATTTTTCCTTTCTTCTTTGTTGCAAAATTGTCAGTTTAGGCATTACTTAATTTTTTATATTGCTAATGGGTAGAGAGAAGTTAGACAATAACAAAAAAAATGTAGAGACCAATACATTATTTTTTCACAATAGAATCAGCCATTACTTTTCTAACTGCCTTTGTCCAGAGTCATATTTGCTGCTTTGTCAAAAGATTAGAAAGATCTTTGAACACAGTGCAATTTGGGATCATTTCTTCAATCTAATTAACAGGCAAAGAGAAAAAGGGCCTCTGACAAAAGGAAGAGTTTAGACTTAATTTCAGTGTTAAGTTTTCCATACCTGAAGTCATTTTACCTGTGACACAGAAAAATTGGTTTGGTTTTCTGTTAAGCTGTTTGGTATGTATATGACGGTGGCTTCCCAGTGCCTTTTCCTTAGGAGAAAACTCATGTTCTGGAATCAAGGGTGGGAGGTGGGGATGGGTGTGGCAGGGGGTAGTGGTGGAGTAAAATGGGGACAACTGTACTTGAAAAACAATAATAATAATAAAAATCTAAAGTCTAACATCCATAAAGGTATATTCCTGAAGCATGAATTTGATCTTTAAAATCATCCTTTCTTTCCCAAAGATAACCAAAGCGAGACTAGTTTGTTTACAAAATAAGTCTATGTCAATAGACTTGGTCTATTATTTGCAAAAAAAAAAAAAGTATAGTACAAGTTAGTAAGAATCCTGAGGTGGAAGAAAGGTGTATGTTTGTGTAATTTCTTCTCTTTGTTCCTGACTTGTGTTTCAGTTCCCTTTTGTTTTAATTTATCCTTCTGGTCCTTTAAAAGTTGAAAGGAGAGTAAAGAGAGTAAGGTGCTAGAGACATCCAATTGGACTAGCATTTCTTAGCATTAGGTTCCTTTTCTGGACTTGGAAAGTGTTTAAAGAACATTAATTCCTATATGTTAGATTTTGCAGACTCTAAAGAATTATCTATAGATGGGGTGTGTCATCTGCAGTTTTGTGATATGGGTGATAATTTTTCTGGCTTCAGTTGTCATATCTCACCATACAGTCCTGTTTTTTTTGGGGGGGATGCATGTTCAATACTCTGTGTTGAAGTCCTATTCCATTCCCATTTTAATATTTCCAGATCAGTTCTTTCTTTAATATGTCCCACATCTGATCCATATGAAACATTCACCCTCAGCATGTAACTAGTGGGGACTAAGTTATTTCCTAAATTTCAGCCTTCTACTACAGGGCCATCAGCATCTTCAGAAAGCCTCTCACCATTCAGATTTCTTATGTGTCCAGGTGCATGTCACTCTATGCTATCCCTCAGGTCCTTGGGTTATCCCACCTAAAACCTACTTAACTCAAGGAGGTCAGAGGTCATTTACTCCCTTTCTCTCTCTCTCTTTGTAAAAGAGGAAATATGCCCACCAGCTATTTCAACAATAAGTCTCTAATTTTTTATACTTGTCTTTTCCATCCTTTCCTTTTGTTGGTTCAAGATGAGTAGTCAACTCAGAATATAGCACTTCACTTTTAATTGCATCACTTGCTCACTGCCTGTCTCTGTCATGAGCCAGGACAGAGTCATAATTAGCCAAAACTATTAAATATTGAATCTGCCAATTGTAAGGTATGGAATCATAAGCAAATTTCTTAAGTTATCTTCAAACTTCTCATTTGTATACTGCAGATAATCAAAGAAATCTTTTATATTTATTTTTGTTTTTTTGTTTGTAGGTAAACAACGCACAGAAATAAAGATACTAATACTTATGATCGTATATGTGGCAAATAAATTTTAACTACTGTTATTATTTTTAAGGCAATGTCTTTTCCCCCAGTAGTATATAGGAAAATAAAGTTTAACTATTGTATCCTTAGTATTCATTTTGTTAAACATTTTTCAAAACATTGACTCCATATCCTATGCTACTTTCTTTATAAGTAAAGCACTGCATAATGAAGCAGAACTCATGGAATAGTTCTTTAAAAGAAAAACATGCAAACTATTTTTCCAGTCCAGATCTACAGTTAAATGATAAATTTGGAAGTAAACAAGGGGGAAAAAAGGAAATGAGAAAAGGCTTAATTGGTATTACTATCAGACAAATCAATATTGCTGAATATGACAAACTGCTATTTGTAGTATCATTTAAGGATTACTTCTCCCATATAATTTTGTAGATAAATACTTGTCTGGAGAAGTTGAGATGACTGATTTCATCCCAATATATTTATTGATCAACAGCAATATGAAAGACTCAAGTAGATCTAGTAAAACTAAGTATTTCCACCAAGAAATCAATGAAGGAAAATACTGAAACACTCATTCACTTAAAAAAGAGGATAATCAATTGTAATAAAAAAGATAAATGTCATTGCTCCTCAAACAAAACCTTTTTCATTATAGGTGTGAAATTTCTTTCATGGCCACCATTTGTTTGAGATTTATTTTGTTCAATATATTTTTAATCTAGACTGTTTCAAGATTTCCTGAAGTGATTAGCTCTGCCTCCAATTTCCCCCTGATGGGCACAGATGTGCTCCTGTTACTCCGTGAAAATGCACCTTTAACTGACAGAGGGAAAGATCCTCCATATTTCTGAGCAATCTTTCAAAGTTATGAGAAACTACAAAAATAGGTTCTTGTCTCTCCTGATTTATACAGTTTGCCATCAAAACACCTATGATGTAATAAATTAGATATAAACATGTACTAATATCTATATATTATATATGGATAACCACAATTTAGCAAACTGAATATGCATTTAATATATATCATATATTTTCATTTGAATTGGGAGTTTGAAACTTTGTATATGTACATCAAATATAGAAAACTGATCTTATCTAAACTTGTTCCTTTATTTCTTCCCTGAAATTACTTTTGTTCCTCCAATTGTTTGTACATTTTATTGTCCTGATTTTTAAAAAGTGCTATGTAATTCTTTGAAATCACAATGAAGATTTCAAGGTAGTTTCTTGAGGCTTCTAAAACTATTTTTGCAAGTATGATGAGAATCATCTTGCATGGTGATGCTACTTTATCATGATGGCCAAAATTTCTAAACAGTGTTCCTTACCTCATACTCCTCTTTGGTCATCTTTCTACCTGTAGCACGTAGTGAGAGTCACTGTGAGAAACAGTGGGACAGGGAATAAGAGCTGCTTGAGAAGGCTATGGCATCCTTTGGTTACAGTTTTCAAAATTTCCATCCATTCTAAAGGAGGGGGAAGGGAGGGATGGGCCAACTCTTGGCAGGAGTAAGTGCTGGAATCACAACTTTGACTTTGTGCCTCAAGTATTTTAAAATCTGAGTAGCAATTTGGTCAGACTATATATATTCTTTCTTACTCAGGAAGGATTTGCTTGGGAACTCATTGGACATCAATCTTTGGGAAAAGTTTTAAAAATGTTTATTTAGTGAGTTGAAAAAAAGGGATAGAGGGTTTATATATTTACTGGTATGTTCCAAAATGCCTGACATCTAGACTTCCCTTGCAAAAAGGAAGGAAGGAAGGAAGGAAGGAAGGAAGGAAGGAAGGAAGGAAGGAAGGAAGGAAGGAAGGAAGGAGAAAGAAAGAAAGAAAGAAAGAAAGAAAGAAAGAAAGAAAGAAAGAAAGAAAGAAAGAAAGAATATTATGAGAACAGATAGCAAACATTTCAACCAAGTGTCTTGTGGATTAGTAATATTATTTTCCTAACTACAAATAAATTTACAGATCATTCACCTTTGTTCTTATTCTTAAAGGACTGATTTTAAGATTTATACTTAAAAACAGGTTGTCAGATTATCACAGCAAATTCAGACAAAATACAGTAAGAGCTGTGAAGAGTATCCAAAACAACCTTTATCTGAACTCTACGTTGATTTATGACTAACTGTGAAAAACATGTTACATTATAATTCATGCAACTGTTTTTCTTACAACTTCTTTTCCCATTTGAAATAAGAAAAGTTGTGATATGCCAAGTCCGCACCTAAGTGAAGCTATTTGCTCTAGTAAAATGATTTAGGATCACAAAGTCCTTCCATTATTTTTCCATTAGTAGAATAACAATGCATCTAGTTACAAGGGAGTATTTATTATAAGATGACCTTACAGAATTTTGAAAGCCTTGTGCAATAATATGCCTTTAAAATGTTATCAGTAGTTTAACTTCTTTCATGTGGAAAGTGAACTATTGTTCATTCACTAAATATATCTCACATATCCTTTTATTAAGTTTATTCCTTCTCTTCTTTAAGGGATTAAGAGTGTAGTGTAATCAATGTAATGGGACTGTGTCACCTATATTTTTACATGAAAACATAAGTATCAACTATTATGCAGTTCATTGCAAAAAAATAATTTCTAATATAAACATCATGAAGACTCAATTTCTCATTAAAAAAACTAATTGGATGATTCATAAGAAATAAATTAAAATTTTGCTACAACACAAATGTCAATAGTTTGAAATAAATTTAAGTGAAAAATGGATATTTTAGATGGAATGAGCAGCTAAAATATATGAAATTCAATCATTTCGGCTTTCTGTTTTGTTTGTAATTAATGCCAAACACTCTGATTCTTGAAGGTAAGTTTTAGTACACAAAACCATGTCTCAAACAACTTACCCAGTCAGAATTCACTCTTTGAGTCAAGGAATATCAACAATCTACAAGACCCTTTGAATTGAAGGAGAGGGAAATAATTTTCTTTTATTTCAATCTAATTAGGTCATCCTTAGAAAGTATGTTACACTGTTATTTATTGACTACTTTATGAAGGAAACAATTAAAAATCTTTATGTTGATAGTTTATTAGATAGAAGTGCTTTCAAAATAATTCCACAGTGTTTAAATTTTTTTTGTAAATTTCAGCCTTCAATGAAACAAGAGAATTTTTGTTAGTCTCAATGTCAGCCTACAGGAATAATTCATATAATTTTGAAAATTTTACAGTTTTCTACCTATAATCTTATCTTTCCAAGTGAGAGCTCAGTAAAAATAAATCCTATTTTCAAGAACACCCATAATGATTATGGTAACGCTTTGACTGAATCTTACAGCTAAATCCATGTAAGGTTGGCACTAAATGAACATCTTTCCATTTTTCTATTCTTTCTGAAGGTGGAATTTTTTTTCTAAAGAAAAAATCAAAAGCTCTTCCTGAAATTCCAACTTGTAGATTTAGACTTAACTTCTAATATGTTAATAAACTTTAATAGCGTGAATGTCATCCTGTATTCCTATTTCATTACAAAATATAAAATAGTACTCATTTAAGATCTTATCTCTTTCTCTCTGTGTCTCAAACAGTAATAACCATTATGCAGTAAAGGAGATGACTACTAAACTTTACTGGATGAGTCTTTGGCAACAACAACTGTGAAAGCATGACTGCTGAGGAAAGGGCTCTTTTTAAATAAAATACCAGATGTGTAGCTAAGCATCAGAAATGTTCCACTGATGTGTGGAGGTAAAACTCTATTTTTCACTTTAGACATTTCACTAAATAAAGAAGCCTTTTTTTCCACTTCAAGGAAACCATTGGCCTTTGTAATTGCTTAAATGAACACACAAAGTATTTTTTTTATGTTATCACTGTACACATAAAGGCATACCATGCTAGTACTTACTTTAAGGAGTCATTAATTAAAATACTGTATATTAACTGGTATCAGAAGGTCTGTATGAAAGTATATTTCTGAAAAATAAAAGTAATATTAAAAACTACTACTAATCATTAAGAAAAAAATGATCCAGTAGGATCATGTTAAAAGACTGAATAGGTACCTCATGTACAAGTATATACAAATAGCTAATAATCATGAAAAAAGTGCTCTTCTCTATGAGTCATTAAAGATACCACAACACACAAAGTAAATTAGCTAAAATTGAGGAAATGTAGTACACAATAAATTGCCAGGAATCAGTTTTGATTACAAAGCAGATCAACTGGAACTGTTATCACTCCTACATTATTGGTGAGATTTTAAATTTCATGCACATACCCTATGTTATATTCACAACAGAAATATACCCACATGTGCTCCAAAGCCCAAGAATATACAAGAACTCCCATGATATCAGTGATTTGAATAGTGTCAAATTAGAAACAACCCATATGACTGCTTGATTTGATCAGGCTACCAAGACAAAATACAAAGTGGGGGAAAAGTAGGTTTACAATTGTTCATACAGAGAATAATGGAATAATTATTAAATAATAATTTAAGAATAAACAGTGTTTTGTGTGCTCACAACTATAAACCTATACTAACCCCACCCCATAATAGAAGTTTATTTTCTCAAGAGTTCTGGAACTTGAATAGTTGAGGGTCAAGCTTCTAGCAGGCTTAGGTTTCTCTTACTGGCTTGCAAATGGCTCTTTTTACTGTGTCTTCACTTAGCAAAGAGATGCAGGGAGAGCTCTTTCTCTTCTTACAAGGCCACAGCTATATCAGATTGAGATCTTACCCTTAATGACTTAAAGAATCTTAATGAATGGTGGATGCTGGACAATGCAGTCCATAGCTATATGTCCATCAACAGAAAAATTAAATAAATCTTTGTTTATTTCAAATAAATAATATGTTTAAAATAAATAAATGTTTATTAGTCATTCAAATAATTAGCATGCACCCACAGGAATGAATAAAGTGCTGCTACACATAAGAGCACATATTTATTCCACAAATAAGAACAAGAGAGCACAAAAGTAGAAATAAAAAATGAGTGCATGTAGCATGGCTCTATTTTTTAAAAGGCAAAAATATTTAATCTACTGTATCATCCTGAAGTCAGGAAAGTGATCACCTTGAGTAGGATAGACAGACAGGTGCTGGGAAGGGGTGTGTTAGGGACCTACCAGGATATTCTAAATATTTCTAAGTTTGGTGGTAGGTACACAGTTATTTTCATTTGCAGTCATCAAACTGCAAATATCTGATTGCTGCACTTTTGTGTTATATATTCTTACAAGAGAAAAGTCCTCAATTTTTAAAAGGTTTCTTCTGGCTTCTCCATATGTTTTCACTTTTCATGTACACTATGACAGAAAATAAGTTATAGGTTATATCTATAACTTAAAACTTTAGTAAGTCCTCTCCAAAAATGTGAGGTTTCTTGTTCTACTCATTTTTCAAAATAATAAAATGTTTTGTGTTGTCCTTCAAGATAAATTGCATGTGTTAGAAAAGAATTCAAATTTATCGAACCTACTTTTTATGACAAAAAACATTTATAATTGGATAAATTTAAAATTATTATTCCACATAATTGTCTTCATTACTTGGTGAAAAAGAAATATAAGCACTCTGACATTTATGTTAAATTATTTCTTATAATAAAATAAAGCTAAAGTGTACATGACCATTAATACATATTTTGATATTGTCCATATTAATGAAATCATGAGATAAATTAAGACAGTTACCTTTTATAACCATTGCAGGTTACTCTAAAATATTCTCTGATTAAACACACACACCACCTTAGATCCCATTAGGATGTGACAGAGATGATTTTATGTTATCTGTTTCTTAATGATAACCTATCAGATTACTGAGCTTCTGTTTGGAGGGAAGTGACAATTTAATAGTCTAAGTTAGCAAAAAAACCCCTATACTTTCTCAATACAGTTTACAATATAACAGGAGGGAGATCAAAGAAATAATATAAAGATTTTATCACAAATTATATATTTTTAAAGCCTATACTTGGTTCCATATTTAAGCTAATTCTCTTCTGGCCCTCTAACCTTTCCTTTGCTATAACACCCTGTTTCTGGAATGCCTTCTCCCCACCATTGCTTCAGGTGTTTGATTGCACATTGATGGAGTTTTATCTTCTCTTTTACAATGACCTCATTTCTCTAATAATACCTGTGCCAGAAAATCTCTCTGGGCATCTGGCATATTTGTGTTAAATTCTGCATTAGTGAAGGTAGACTGCAGACCCAGATTTTAAAAACACAGGATACAGCTCTTTAAAGTGAGATCATGAAAGATAAAAAAGATGATTCAGAGCAAACACCAAACTCCAGATCTGTCTCTTAATTTAGTATGCTCTGTGTTCTAAAGGGTAAACTTAATAGCACCCTCTTATGATTAATTTATAGAATAGGTAGATGATTTGTGTCTGCTTAGTTATATTTGTTTAAAAAAAGAAGAGCCCATAATTTGTTTTCTATGACATTCTTCTATCTTGAAATATCCCATAGCTGCCCTTAACTATGTCTGAGTGTAACATAAAACCAAAAAAAGCCAAACAGTTGGAAAAAGAGATGAACATGTGGACAGTAGTCTCCCCTTGGCTTTTGGGCATATTTTCCAAGGACCCAATGGATGCCTGAATCTATAGGCTACCAAGTTCTATGTATACTATGTTTTTTATATACACACATATCTCTGATAAAGTTGAATTTATAAATTAGGCACAGTAAGAGATTAAAAACAATAACAAATTATAAAATAAAATATCATAATATATGATGATAAAAATAATGTGAATATGGCTCCTCAAAATATCTTATTGTACTATACTCACCCTTTTTTTTCCCCCTGGGGTAAAATGAAATGACATAATGCCCACATGATGAGAGGAAGTAAGGTGAATGGCAGGCATAGTGACTTAGTCTATTGCTACTATTTGCCTTCTCACATAAGTCAGAAGAATTACCTGCTTCAGCTTTTCCTGGGTCATCAAATCATAACTTTGGCATTTTTGGATCATCAGCATCACTACTCTTGTGTTTTGGGGCCACCACTATGTAAAATAAAAGATCCTTGAGCAGCATTACTACTGTCAAGTGGGCCACTGGATCTAATAACCGAGATGGCTACTACGTGACCAGCAGTGAGGACCACGTGCTTTTTGAAGACACAAGGTAAAGGGATGATATATGTGCTGTGTGGGGCCCAGCTAGACCACTGGAGATTTCGTCACATTACTTAGAAGGGTCCACAATATAAAACTGATAAATTATTTAATTCTGGAATTTTCCATTTAATATTTTTGGACCATGGTTGACTTCAGGTAACTGAAATCACAGCAAGTGAAACTATGGGTAAGATGGGACAACTGCTACTGTGTCTCAAAAGCAGGGTTAAACATATTCTTTAAATATAATTAATGACTGTCAGTGCTTGTTTTATTTAGTGTATTGTGTAAATACTAGGTAATCTTGCTTTAGGAGTAGAATTAGGCTTTTCAGGGGGCAACTGAACACTGGATTTTCACAGAAAGTTGACATCAAATTCTTAACTCAGGTCTCTGTTTTGTAATGTGATACATGGGGAACATTTGCTATTCAATAGCCCTCAAAACTTTTACTTCCATTTGAATGGTAAGTTGTAATTTTCAAATATCACCAAGGCCCAACACCAGTTTCAGATTTCCCTGTGGGTATGGTGTTTTCAAGTTTGTAGCCATAATAGGAAACAACATCATCCATGCAGATAACCAGGTGAGACAGATGGTGAAGATAGTCACGCCATATCTAAAAATCAAAAACACAGACATTAAAGTCCATATTATGAATTTAGGAGGGATTTTTTAAAACATAATTGGTCTTTTTTTGAAGAACAGAATCATCTTTTTGCTTACTGGAGAGATGAAAAAAAAAAATAGATAACTCAGGGATAAGAGAGGACACATGACTCAGTGTTGAGCCAGTATCGGATCTGAACTCATCCTTGTCTTCCCCAGCTGCACTCTTTCCTCCATCCCTCCTGGAAAATCACCACTGATTCTTCTACTTCAGATAATGTGTAACCATCTTCCTTCTCACCCAGGCCAGAAAGGAAAGTGGAATTTTTCTTCAGAGAACCACCTCTCCCCTCATTACCCATATTCACTTTTATTTACTATAATTCTGACAGAGGTCTCAAATACCTTCTCTGTATATTTTTATTCATCAGTAGCATCTTTAAGACCTTCCTCATCACTCTGTCAGATCATTTGAATGCATATGATAGCTGGTCTTTATATCAGCCTTTCTGTGTTTGCTTCTCTTCAGAAAATCCACAATGCCACTTCTAAAGTCTTATTTCTTAAGGTAGCTTAGTGTATGTTACTGAATTGTTTAAACTGCTCCAGTGACATCCTATCATCTAAGATTAAAATCTAAGCCACCATTTGTAATGAACATGTTCTTTCATGATTTATATGATATTAAAAGACCTACTTCTACTTCTTTATACCTGGCCTGTAATATTTTACCAATGCCATAATATTCTCTGATTATACCATACCTCTAAATCTATGTGTAACATTTGCTGCATTCTAGCTACATTATTTTTTCAAGTATACTTCACTGATTATGCTATGACAGTTGTCTCAGTTTCTCTCCTTTTGCCTCCCTATGTCTGGTATCCCCCTTCCCTCTAGTGATCCCCACCCCGCCTTAGTTCATGTTCATCATTGTGCATATACGTTCTTTGGCTTCTCCATTGCCTATACTGTTCTTAACATCTCCCTATTTTGTACCTACCCAGTTATGCTTCTAAATGTCTATACCTTTTCCCTCACTCTCCTCCTCCTAGCTGATGGCCCTCAAAATTATCTCCATGTCTATAATTCTATTCCTACTCTAGTTGTTTGTTTAGTTTGTTTTTGTTTTTTAGATTCAGTTGTTGATAGTTCTGAGATTGTTTCATTTTAGTGTTTATAGTTTTGATCTTCTTCTTTTTTTTAAATAAGACCCTTTAACATTTCATATAATAAGGGCTGGGTGATGATAAAGTCCTTTAGTTTTACCTTGTCTGAGAAGCACTTTAACTGTCCTTCAATTCTAAATTATAGCTTTGCTGGATATAGTCATCTTGATTGTAGGTCCTTGGTTTTCATCACTTTGAATATTTCTTGCCAGTGCCTTCTTGCCTGCAAATTATCTTTTGAAAAATCAGCTGAAATTCTTATAGGAACTCCTCTGTAGACAACTCTCTGCTTTCTCTTGCTGCTTTAAATAGATATGGTCCAGGGAAATAAGTGTTTACACAATCACTGGATATGACGAGGAAGGTTTTAGGTCATGTCTTCATCAGTGTCCATGTCTCTTCCTGGAATGCACTGCTCCACTCCCACTAAGTACACTCATATGTTACATTTTAAGAATCATTTTAAGCATCAGTTACTCTTAGAAGCCTGCTATAACGTCTTAAGACTACTTGGATACACTTTCCAAATTCTTATTACCCTCTGTATATATTGTCATTATAATTTTCACATGAAATTACTATGCTGTGATACTTGTTTCTTCTCTTAAAATGTAACCCTCTTCAAGGCTTACATTTGAGCCTCATAAAGGCACATATTATTTTTTGCCAACATATGAACATCTATGGCCTGGATGAATACCTGAGATAAAAGGGGATTAATAGAAATGTGTTGGATGTATACGGAATTCAATAATAAAGTGTTTGTGGCAGAAGTCAAAATAAAAAAAAATCATTGTTTTTCTTTACTAAGCAGTGTATTCTTTCACTAAGCAGTGAAAGAATAAAATGCATGTTTATACACTTGTAAATTGAATACCTTTTTTCAAATGTGAGAAAATATTTATCAACCATGCAAAAGATCAAAGACTATCACATTTGAATGGTGGAAATTATTTGGTGAAACAGTTTGAGAGTTAACCATATACGATGAGGGCTGTCCAGAAAAAGTCCAGTCATTGTTAACATAACGAGAACTGTTTGACATCGATGTAACCTGTCAGTCAGGGAGAGTGGATAAGAATGAACATGCATGCCTTCACTGATGACTTCATGATGACAACTTCACTGTATTAGTCAGTGGGGGTGGTAGACACTGTTGAATGAGCAGGTGTACTGTGTGGCCATCTCATTCAAAATGACTGAGAGAGTAGACCAACAAATATGCATCAAATTTTGTGTTAAGCTTAAACATTCCTCCACAGAAACTATTTGGATGATTCAGAAGGCTTTCAGGATTGGTGCAAGGAGTGCAGCACAAATAAAAGTGTGGCACAAACACTTTGAAGATGGTGGAGAATCTGTTGGAAGTGATCCATGTTCTGGAAGGCCTGCAACAAGCAAAACACCTGAGAATGTTGAATGTGCACAGGCTGCAATCAATAAATATTGGTAACTGACAGTGAGAGAACTAGCAGCTCATCTGGGGATTCCAAAAACTACTGTGTCCCAGATTTTGACACAGGATCTTGGTATGAAATGTCTTATGGCAAAATTTTTTCCACAGCTTCTGCTACCAGAGCAGAAAGAACATTGTGCTACAGCTGCTAATGACTTGATTCAAACTGCTACCAATAAACTATATTTCTTCAAGAAGGTTATAACCAGAGATGAGGGTGGGTGTATGACTATGATCCAGAAATGAAGGCCCAGTCATCCCAATAGTAGTAGCCAGGTTCTACATGCCTGTAGAAGGTGCAGGAAAGTTGCAGCGATATCAGGACTGTGTGTTGATTGGGAAGGTGTTATCTATCATGAGTATGCCCCTGCAGGCCAAAAAATTAATAAGTAGTACTACCTCAATGTCCTTTGTTGGTTGAGAGATGCAATATGATGAAAGTAGCCCCAGTTGTGGGCAACTACTTGTGATTGGCAGCCTCATCACCACAGCATGCCCAGCTATGCATCACATCTCATGAAGAGTTTTTTGGTGAAACATCAAATCACCCAGATGATTCAGCCCCTCTACAGCCCGGATTTGGTGCCCTGTGACTTCTGGCTGTTCCCAAAACTAAAATCACCTTTGAAATGGAAGAGATTTCATACCATGGATGACATTCAGGATAGTACAATGGGTCAGCTGATGGTGATTCCAGAGTGTTTTAAAGAGTGGAAGAGATTCTGGGAGAACTGTGTGATATCCCAAGGTGCTTACTTTGAAGAGGACTGAGGTATCATTGTCCTATATACAATGTTTCTTCTGTCTTCTTCAATAAATGTCTATTTTTCATATTACATGGCTGGATAACTTCTAGAGAGACCTCACACAATATTAATCTGTAAAATTTTAATGATCAATATTTGATGAATGAAATCTGCTAAGTTGTTGGCTCCTTGAGAAGCATCACATGACTTTTTCTGTATTTGCCTTTCATATGTAATACAATGTCTAACACCTATTAATCCCCATATATCTAAAAGTTGGATAAAGGAATAAATTGCATAATAATTGATTATTAAAAACCATAGTGAGGCAAAAGATGCTTGATGACCAAAAAATGATTGTTTTTTGCATTGCTGCTTTAAAGGATTGATTTTGCCTGTCTTCATTTTTATTTTCAGTTATTTCACTAGGCAGTGCATTTTACTCTTTGTTTGAGGCACATTTTCTCATGTTTATGTTTATTAATCTACTAGAGCAGTTTGTGGGTGTGTAAAACACAACCTTAAAGTTTTTCACAACCATGCTGAATATTTTGAGAGGCAAAGGGAGACTGGACTTGTGCTTGACCTGAAGGTGAAGTAAAGGAGAAACTACATCTTTTAAGGTTAAATGTACAAACAATTAAAACTGAGGTTAATTTAAAAGGCAACCAAATGATCTGTTGGTATCTAAAACAATTCTTATCTCTTTTTGGTATATTCCAGACCTGACTTGGAGAAAGCAACAGCCAGGTATGGTACACATAAGTTAATACATATTTATATAAAATTTGCAGTAAATTGCATTGGAGCATAAAGTAGAAGTTGAGAGTGCAAAGGTAAGTATTTTATGCTTACTCCTTATATCTGAATACTAATGATTTTGTTTGCCCCTCACTATAGTCCATATACAATGAACACTAGGAAGTATCTCCATTCTAAGGACTGGCTCAATAGAAAATAGTTTCTGAAGAGTTTCAGCCAAAGAAGTTTTCAAACATAAAGTGTTTTATAGGTTTATCAATTTTGAATTTATAGTTAGAGAGCCAAATTGTTTGTAAGGGAAGTAAAATTTTCTTTTCCATATACAATTTTAGTGACTTTATCTTCATAACTTAGGAGACATTTTCCTTGGGAGAAGAAAAAAAAAAGAGCTTGCTTACACATTATTCTCTTTTAAGCTCTAACAGCTCTAATTAGAATAATAATCTGTCTTTATGGGAATGGCAAAGAAAATAAGGACAATGCAACTCCAAAGAAATGCTATTAAAATATCAGCCTCAAGGAGCCACATATTTTAAAGCATTCCATTTCCTTGTGTCAGCATTATTTCCTCTTTTCCATCTTACCTTGGGAATGTTTTTTTTTTACTACTTATTTGTATCTTTATAATAGAAAGAATACATATCTGATGTGTTATTTTATAAAGTTACTATTTTAAATTAAAAGTTTTAATGCAAAAGGAATAGATGACAGAAAGGTGACTTGCTAAAAAATAACAACAGTGTTATATTGCTATAATATCTTGAAATTATAATTATTTTTTTCTGCAAACTGAGAATTTATAATGGAGAACTAAAAATGAATGTGTTAAGCAAAAAAAAAAATAAACTATAAAAGTAAAACCTGCTTTAAGGAGCCCAATATAGGCATGAGTCACAAATGTAAAAGTCAGACCATTAAAATAAAATGCTGTGGAAGGAAGTTATTGTAGTTATATAACCATAGCCATTATAACATCAGGTTTTGGAGAAAATTTTATATAGTTGTGAAAAAAAATGAATGGTTGACAAGTTAGGAGAAAGAGCTCTATTTCAGAATGGGGAAAAGAAAATGCAACTTTTTCTGAGTATTTGAAAGAGAAGAAAAAAATAAAAATAGTAATTCACATATGATATAGAAAAGAGAGGCAGTGCTAGGTTTGGTTTGAGTTAATTAGGTAAAGTTAAGATGTCTGTAACTGCCAGCATATAGTATGTAAAAATTTGGCTTTATAATTCAATTATTATTTATCATGAATACATCTTCATTCATATTGGTATATATTTATCTTAGTGTAATATGGAAACCTTAGAAATAATAATTTTAAAATGTTTATTTTATGAGAAAATACCTCCCATGAAATGGGATAGTTTCACTGAATAACAGGAAGGTTTACACATTTTTAGAAGAAATATTTTGTTATGGGAGAAAATATTTTCTCACAAAATATACTTATTAGATATTTGGCTTTAGCTATATATGTTAATAAATGAAGGAAATAAATGTAGTTAATGGAAAATAGTCAACTTGATCTTTGTTAAATCTCCAAGTAAATATAAAGTTAGTATCTATTAGTCCTTTTTAAGATATCTCCATCTTTTATTCTGCCATTAAAAAATATAATGAAGTGTCCAAAACCAACATTTTACATAAATTCATGTTTTGGTATTTTAAAAATGCCTTTTTATTCCAATGAGTTGAAGAGCAAGCTATCTAAATTATATTTCACATCATAAGTCTGCAATTATTAATGTGTTACAGGCAGAAAGGATTATAGATTATATGCAATGTTACATAACCACAAAAAATATCTCAGAGCTACTTTATTTTATTTTTTTAAATATTTTATTTATTTATTTTTTAGAGAGGGACGGGAGGGAGAGAAAGAGAGAGAAACATCAATGTGCAGTTGCTGGGGGTCATAGCCTGCAACTCAGGCATGTACCCTGACTGGGAATCGAGCCTGTGACACTTTGGTTCACCGCCCACACTCAATCCACTGAGCTACGCCAGCCAGGGCTAAGAGCTACTTTACAGAAAAGAGTCCATAGTCTGGGTTTTCAAGAATTTTTAGATTATGTATATAAGCAAAGTTAATCCATCATTCATACTATATTATTATGTTATTTGGTTGAATTTATAAATATCTGAAAGTGCATTTTGAGAAATTAAGAATTCCTTTATAATATCAGACTTTCTTAATGACATAAAGGTGAAATTTTAATTATTTAAGAAATACCCCTATTAATGGTACATAGCCCTATTTGTATGTGTGATACTTCCATCAGTAGAAACAGTAGCTCATAATAGTTTTCACTTAAACGATAGATATTTTGAAAGTGTTTTTTAAAAAAACATCAGTTATTAGAGAGACAATTAATTCAGAGGTAACTTTGAGTTAAAATTTCAGCTTTGTTCTTTTTTTTTAATTTTATTTTAATCATTGTTCAAGTACAGTTTTCTGTCTTTTACTCCCATCCACGTCCACCCACCCATCCCTCCCCACCTCTCTCCCATTTCCACCCCCTTTAGTTTTTGTCCATGTGTCCTTTAAATTTGTTCCTGTAAACCCTTCCCATTCTCCCCTGAAATTCCCCTGAAATTCCCTTCACTCTCCCCTCTGGTCTCTGTCAGCCTGTTCTCTATTTCAGTGTTTTTGGCTATATTTTGCTTGTTCGTCTGTTTTGTTGTTTAGGTTCTTGTTAAAGGTGAGATTGTATGGTATTTGTCTTTCACTGCCTGGCTTATTTCGCTTAGCATAATGCTTTCCAGCTCCATCCAAGCTGTTGCAAAGGGTAGGAGCTCCTTCTTTCTTTCTGCTGCATAGAATTCCATTGTGTAAATGTACCATAGTTTTTTGATCCATTCATTTACTGATGGGCACCTAGGTTGCTTCAAGCACTTGGCTATTGTAAATTGTGCTGCTGTGAACAATGGGGTGCATAGATTCTTTTGGATTGGTGTTTCAGGGCTCTTAGGATATAATCAGCTTTGTTCTTTAAGACAGCCACTAGCAAAAAGACAGCCACTTGGTCTTCTCATGGGAAATTTAAATAAGTATAGATGAGAGGAGATTAACCAATCAAAGTGCATTGAATAGGTGGCATATTAAATTTTACTTTCAATGAATAGTCAATTCACTCTGCTAAATAGGTAATTCTCCTCCTTTGTTGTTTAATTAATTTTCTTCTATAGAACATACTCAATAACCTCCCAAGATAATCCTCAGTTAATTATTTTTAAATAGCTAAATGTACAGAATAGTAACACAAAAGGTACAAAAAGACATGCATGGATAATATTCATATACTTTATGTATCCAGTTTTCCTCAATGGAAGAAGCCAGTGTTATCATATATCTACATTTCCAAAGATATATTTTGTATTAAGCATATTTTTGTACTTTTGTTGCTGTTTTGTTTTAAAACAAATAGTAAATTACAAATCCCACTATTTTAGATTTTAAATTATTTTTGGAAATCATTTATAATATTCACATAGGCTCCATTTAAAAATATTTAAATATTGAATATTTGACTATCATGTCATTGTACAGATATAATAGTTGATATAATAAGTACATTTGGCCCCTTTAAAAGTATATGTTCTTAATTCTGTCATCCATTTTTAGTTAATGTTTTACTTTTTTACTGAGGCATAATTTAAATATAACAATCTATGAATTTTGGCAGATGTATATAATTATTTACATTTCTAAATCTTTCACCATACATTCTTTTATTTTCTTCTGTGTATCTGTGTATGTATGTTCTTTTTCATGATTGAGAGGGTTAGGTTAGTGGCTAATAGTATTCAAACTACTATTGCTTTATGGCAAATCACTGCAGTCTTAGTGCAAAAGTAACCATTTTATGATGCGCACAGATTCTGTAGATTAGGAATTTGAACAGGAAAGAACAGGAATGACATTTTTTGCATGCAATGTCCTTAGTAACACTCGGCAGTGTGACTGATTTGTCAGTGAGGGGCTGAAAACATCTTGGGGTGTCCATGCACTTCTGGTGGTTGGGGTTGGCTGTTTACCGAGACCCCTCCTGCAGCTGCAGACAAGAAGAACTGCATATGGCCTTTTTATATGCCTTAAAGATCTCATAGCATGGTGGTTGCAGGAAATTCAGACTTGTTTCACCCCCTATTCTTTTAGCCTTGGTTAAATGGTTAAATGGAATCATTGCTCTTCAGTAGTCCTTTCGCTCTAGTTTTCTATTTTGTTTTTTAGCTGGCTGAAATAATGCTGTAGGAGTGTTTTCAAAAAAGGCTTTTCTGAGTTAAGTCCCACTGATCTCTCAATTTTACATTTGAGCCAAAGGTTAGCTGGGTAGATGCAATTCCTGCAGTGCTTTTTGTCTCAAGCACTTAGGAGTGATTGTGCCACTGATGTCAAGTTTGAATATTTCAATGGGAAAGTCAGATACCAGGCATTTGGCTGTCATAATCTTTCATTTAAATAAGTGAAAGATGCTTTCTTTATCCATTTATTATATGTGCATGTTAATAAATCTGTAAGTAATTATATCCCCCTAGAATATGCTTTCCCATTTCAAACTATAAATTCCAGTATTTATTAGCCCTTGTAAAGTTTTTTTAAATTATATTTAGTTCCATTAGGTTGGAAAATTTTTTCAAAAAAAAAAAGTAGGTATGCATTTTGGATCTCCTTTGTGTTTTGTAACTATTGATTTTTTTCTAATTCTTTTTTTTATATCTATTTTACTGTGTTCACTTTTCACATAATACTGACATCAATGTCCTTTATTACTTTTTAGCAATATCTGTCTCCTTTGTGCAACTACCAATGTGGACTTCTATCTAAATAAAATTATTTTTCACTTTTACTAGTTTCTAATTTCCTTTTATTGGGACCAGATAGTCCCAAAATTCCTGAATCTCTGCTTTGAGGTTAAGGAGGTGCTTTCTTCCCCCTGATTTCTATGTAAGATCCTTCAGAGTTTGTGCCACCCATGGAAAAAGGAGCGAATCTAGATACTTATGTGAATTTTGTTTGGTCCCTCTTCATAGAGGAAAATGTTTTACGCAGTACCATACATTAAAAAAGTACTAGGAACTTTAATTGTTTAATTAGTTGTTTAATTGTTTTTGTAAATAAAAATGTTATAATTATTGAAAAACAACAGCTAAAATGCATTATGATCTGTAGTTATGATGATTTAAATAACGTGCAGTTTGCCCAAAAACTTGCAGTCCCTGGCATATGTCTTAGAAATTTCTATGCAGTACGCAATGTGTTAAGGTCCCATGGTAGTACCTTTACTACCGGAGCTTTCCTGGTCTTGCCTCTTCTTCTCTCCCCACCTCCTTCCTTTCTTCCTTCTATTCTTCCTTCCTTCCTTACAATTTGATTTTATCTGGAATTCTTGTGCTGTTTCACTTTAATTATTATGTATCTTTGAATGAGATGATTGTTACCTACAGCAGATATTTACAAGAGGTTGCTGTCAGGTAGGCCAGGGCCAATTTCCACAGTTCAGAAAATCTCTTTCTTATGACACAATACTTCATTGGTCCTTTTTGTTTGCTTGCTTTCCTTTTACTTCTCTAATATATTTCTGAAGAAAGAGAACTCCTTAAAAAGCAACATTTTTCTTCACTCTGTATCACCAAAAGATTACTCCTAGGAAATATGAAATGTATCTGTGATGGTTAATATAGCTCAGCTTCCCCTGTGCCCCTTGATGAAAAACGGGATCCAGGAACATTCCCAAAACAAATTCAACTACATTGTTTTCATTTCTTCTGAAATGGTGGGTCCTTCACTTAGAGAACTAGGTGTACCTTTGTCATCTGAGATTTTCAGTCATGAGCATCTCCTCAGTTCCTGCCTGCCTCTCTCTTTCTGACAATAGTCCTCACTCACGTATTGTTATTCAGGCATATACCTATCTTTTAGCATTGTAAATGATGGTTTGTCCTTCATTTTTATATTCCTGCTTTTTAATAATTTATAAAAATCAATAAACTGTTACAAAGCTGATAATTTTATGCCTCCAACCCTTAACATTTTATTCTGCATTAATAGCCAATGCTTGTAATTTTTTTGTTACAAAGCTAGTCATTTCCATCTTCTTAATACCACTCCCAAGGGCAAGTCTTTCTTGAATTTTCATTGACCTTCCACTGCAGAAAGAATTAATTACCGATGTTGGGAACCGCCCTGACTGGTATCAGAAGCTGAAACCCCTGCCTAGGCTAAGGCTAAGGGAACGCCCTTGGAACTGTAAGCCAGCAAGGAGACAAAAGCTTATCTTCCTGGCAGGAATGCTGCTTCTGCTGCTTTATTCATGACTGAACCCCCAAAAAGCTTGGTCGGTTAGCCAAAGACGGGTAAGATTCCCCACGGGGGGAACGACCTAAGACAGGCACGATCACTTTGGGAGGCCCCCCCAAAAGAAGGACTTGGGGGGCTGCAGCAAAAGGGGGTGATAGACCCTCGCTCCTCGGCTTTGACATAGCCTGAGTTCTCAGCATCTGGGAGAAAACCTCCTTGTCTCTCGGTTGCCTTAGTTCCCTTGCTCCACCTAAGCCTGAAACAATGACAGGGTGGTGCAGCTCTGTACTGAGAAGTGCCGATTCCCCGGGATGATCAGGCCTAAGAAAGAACATGTAAATTACTGTGAAAACTTCTTTGTTTAGAATGCTCTCAGTTGAATGAGAAGGGTCTTAGGAGGAAGTTATTTTGTTCCTCAGCCTTACAGCTCTTTGACCCCGACTCAATAGACCGGCAGAGTTCTTTGTTTTCTATGGTTCCTTACTTCCCCCTAATGAGTACTGTACTTTACCTGAATTATTATGCAGAATGAGCCCAATAAAAGCAGGTATGGACGGTAAATCAGCGCGCTCCCCACTAGGGGGGGTGGCCATTTCGTCCCTACTTCCCCACAGAAACTGGTCTGTCTCTGTGCATGTGTTGTTTTTTCTCGTGTGTTTATCGTCGAGCCATCCACAGCGTTCCGTGGTCACTGCTGGCCGGTGACCCACGCGCAACATACCACCTTTTCACCATCCAAACATCTTTGTTTAACCACAGTGAGTATTTTTAAATATTCTTTCTCAGATATTGTTTTCCCTGTAATAATATAGGAAAGTGTAGTAGAGGGGATTATGGAAAAACTTTGGAGTAAATAGAAATATTTGCTTGAGAAAAATAATCTAATTAATTTAAACCTCATTGTTCATGTCTACAAAATCAAAGGGGGCATAACTACTGTATAAAGCAATCAGGCTAGATTATACTCCAAAATTTTAACCACTATAATTAAATCATTCTTCATTAGAAACATATTTTTTCAAGTTTTTATTTCCTTGGATTTTTGTTTTTGTTTTGTTTGACTGTTAATTCATATTTATTTGCAAAATTTGTGACCCATTCAACCTGACTCTGGGAACTCTATCAAACTCAGAACACTTTTTTAAGTATACTTTATTGATTATGTTATTACAGTTGTCCCATTTTTCTTCTCCCCTTTATCTCCCTTTACCCAATATCCCCATTCTCTCCAGCATTCCCCTCCCTTAGTTCATTTTCATGGGTCATGCATATAAATTCTTTGGCTTCCTCATTGTCTATACTGTTCTTAATATCTCCTTGACTATTTTGTATGTACTCAGTTATGCTTATAAATCTCTATAACATTTCCCGCATTCTCCCCCTTTCCCCCACCCAGCTGATAATCCTCAAAGTGATCTCCATCTTTATGATTCTATTCCTGTTCAGGTTGTTTGCTTAGTTTGTTTTTGTTTTTTAGAATTAGTTGTTGATAGTTGTGAGATTATTGTCATTTTAATGTTCAGAGTTTTGATCTTTTTTTTTCTTAAATAAGACCCTTAACATTTCATATGATAATATCTAGGTGATGATAAACTCCATACTTTATCTTGTCTGGGAAGCACTTTATCTTCCCTTCCATTCTACATGATAGTTTTGTTAGATAGAGTAATCTTAGTTGTAGTTCCTTGCTTTTCATCACTTTGAGTACTTCTTGCCAGTCTCTTGCCTGAAAAGTTTCTTTTGAGAAGTTAGCTGAGAGTCTTATGGGAACTCCTTAGTATGTAACTCTCTTCTTTTCTCTTGTTGCTTTTTAGATTCTTTCCATATCTTTAATCTTAGGCAATTTAATTATGATATATCTTGGTCTGTTCCTTTTTGGGACCAACTTGTTTGGGATTCTCTGAGATTCCTGAATTTGTATATCTATTTCCTTCACCAGATTGAAGTTTTCTTTCATTATTTTTTAAAATAAGTTTTCCTTTTCTTGCTCTTTCTCTTCTCCTTCTGGCACCCCTATGATCCAGATGTTGGAATGTTTAAAGTTGTCCCGGATGTTCCTAAGCCTCTCTTCAGTTTTTGAATTCTTGTTTCTTCATTCTGTTCTGGTTAAATGTTTATTTCTTCCTTTTGTTCCAGTTCCTTGATTTGAGCCTCAGTTTTCTTCCCTTCATTGTTGGATCCCTTTATATTTTTCTTTATTTTACTTTATATAGCCTTTACTTCTTCCTTTACTTTATGGCCACACTCAGTCATTTCTCTGAGCATCCTGATGCAGAGTTCAAAACTCTGCATCTGATATGTTGGCCATCTCCTCAACTTTTAGTTCTTTTCCTGGAGTTTTGATCTGTTCTTTGTTTGGGCCATATTTCTTTGTCCCAGCACACCTGTTACATTGTAAGGAGCAGAGCCTTAGGTATTTGCCAGTGTGGGGGAACCCAGTTAGCTGCATTGTGATGCTGTATTCAGGAAGTGGTCAGAGAAAGAACAATGCTGCTTGCTTGATACTTGTCTCACTTTCAGTCACTTCCACCATTATGCACAAGTGAATTGTACTTTTCAAGGTGCTTCCCTAGTGCTGAATCTTGGGTGGGTGGGCTTGTGTATATTCTAGGACCCTGTGGGCCCCTCCAATAGACTCTCCAGAGAATGGCAGTTTCTCCTGCCACCACAAGCCCGTAAGTTTTTATAGCCAGAGATTTTGAGGCTTTATTTCCCTGTGCTATTAATCTGTTTTGCTTCCCAGCTGTTCTTCCCGATTTATATGAATGTGAATATGGGACCACCCAGTCCACCAGCTGCTACTTCACTTGCCTGGTCCACCAGCTACTGCCTTGCAGATGTCCTTTCTGCCCCAGCTGCCCATCTCTGCCCCTCCTACCAATCTGGATGAATGTTTCTTCTTTAACTCCTTGGTTGTTAGACTTCCATATACAGTTACATTTTCTGGCAGTTCTAGTTGTTTTTTGTTTTTAAATTGGTTGTTATCCTTATTTTGGTTGTGCAAGGAAGTGAAGGGTATCTACCTATGCCTATATCTTGGCCAGAAGCCCTCAACCTCAGAACATTCTTGATCCCTTTAAAATTGTGGCTTAGCTCTGGGTGGTGTGGCTCAGTAGATTGAGTGCTGGTATGTAAGCCAAAGGGTCACTGGTTCAATTCTCAGTCAGGGAACATGCCTGTGTTGTGGGCCAGGTTCCTAATATGGGGGCACACTAAAGGCAACCACACATCAATGTTTCTCTCCCTTTCTTTCTCCCTCCCCTCCCCTCTCTCTCTAAAACTAAATAAAATCTTTAAAATGAAATAAATTAAAAATTATGATTTAATAAAGACATCTGAGTTTTAGCCCTCTTAGTTTTATATCCAAGATTTACAATATCTGCCAAAGAGTTGTGGAATTTGCTCTTAAGAAAAATCTTATTTCTACTGACTTTTTCACTGGTTCCCAGTCTAAGTTTCAAAATTAAGTGTTGGATTTTTAAAATTTTTCCATTGGATGTGTGTGGTGAGGGTAAATGGGTTAGTTGGTGGTCTTTGAAGATTCTCTGTATATCCCTAAATGCTCAGAAATGTGTTCAAAACATTTAAATTCATGTCTAGCTATTTTGCAGTGGGAGAATGTTGCAGATAATCTAGTCCACCATGATCCTGAAAACACATGCTCTGCTCCCTTCGATAAATAAATTCCACTCTTTGACCAATACACCTATGTCACAGTTCATTCAGGCTACTATAACAAAATTTCATAAACTTGGTGGCTTATAAACAACTACATTTTTTTCACAGTTCTGGAGGCTGGAAATCTGGACTCATGCTGCCAGCATGGTTGGCTGAAGACCCTCTTCCAGATTGCTTACTTCTTATATCTCCACATGATAGAAAGGGGAAGGGAGCTCTGGAAGGCCTCTTTTATGAGTGTTAATTTCATTCATGAGGGCTGTGCCTTCACAACGAAATCACCTCCCAACCCCCATCCCCCCTCCATTAATATCATCACATTGGGAATTAGGATCTCAACATAAAAATTTTGAGGGGACATAAACATTCAGTACACAGCATCATGTCTGCTGAAAAATCCCAATCCCATATTCAGACATACATTAATTTATGTACACTAACTTAATGCCTTCCTATTCCTCCAGTCTCCCTCTCCTTTTTTCTTTGGCCTCACTTAATTTTCTAAAAGTTAAATCTGAAAAAACAATACTTGTATCTTTCCTTTCAGGATTGCACTCAGGGTTTCCAACCTTCATAAAATATGTTCAAACTCTTTGTAGTAATTCTTCACCCTTAAAGTAATCCAATTATTTATTTTCTTTTTTCCAAGAGCTTTTCAATCAGCTAGACAAATATATCTTTTGATGACCTTAACTAGACATATATGCTATTTAATATTATTTTTGTGCTCAGGATGTCCATCAGTCTTTCACTCATTTCCAGATGATTCCTTTCCCTATATCTTTTGATTAGAAAGTTAGCCTAAAGGATTCCGGTACTCCTGCAACCCTTGGCTTTTTAAACAAAAATCTTTTTTTTTAAGATTTTATTTATTTATTTTTAGAGAGAGAAGAAGGGAGGGATAAAGAGGAGAAGAGAAACATCAATGTGTGGTTGCCTCTCATGTACCCCCTACTGGGGACCTGGCCTGTAACCCAAGCATGTGCCCTGACTGGGAATCCAACCAGAGACCCTTTGGTTAGCAGGCCAGCACTCAATCCACTGAGCCACACCAACCAGGGTAATAAAAATCTGAATAGCCTACATCAACATGACAGCATTAACCTTTGGGGATAAATTATGTTAGCATGGCATCCTTCCAAATTAATTATTTGTATTATATTTTTATTTTTCCCTCTTCTATAGTAGAAAACATACCAAAGTAATTTCTTTTACTACACAGATTGGACATTTTATATGATTCGGAACAATATTGAGAACTTTAATATAAACAAACAAGCAAGACTGTGACTACAATTGCTGAGGAATGTAAATTAAACTCAGACATTTATGAGGCAAATGAGCAGTAAAGTAAAAATGTGCTATAAAGCATAAGGAAAGACACACCAAATTATGTAATAAATGGGAAGAATAAAGAAAAGATCCACATAAAATGTTTGTTTTGAAATGAGTCTTGAAGGATACATATGACTTCACTAGGGTGACATCAGATAATTTAAAAGTAGAAAAAGAATATACAAAAGCACTGTTTTCTGAGGACTAATGGAATAATTAAAGTGCCAAACACAGTTATGTATAATTATAAATAAACTATGTTAGGAAATAAAAATAGAAATTCATCTCACCTTGCCTTATACATTTTTTTACATGCTGATTTCCATGCTAAAGCATGATTTTCTCAAATTGTGTCACCTATCCATCATTTTGCACTTCGCATTTATTCTAGTGACTGACTACTTATACATGTTCAATGTATGTTTTATTAATAAAAAAGGACTATGGCTATCTGATATAAACTATAGGACCCTACTTTATAAAATATCAAAATTACAGTTTGAGGTTAACTGTGTGTCAGTCACCATTAAAATACATCTGACTTTTAAAAAAGAGAGATTGCCTCTTCTGGTAACCACTTCATTGGTCACGGCAGGAGATGTTAGCCCAAGACCTGAAAGGATGAATGAGACCAAACTAGTGCATTAGTGCGTGGTGATGGAATTATTCAGGAAGAAAGAAAACCCAATTCTCAAGGAGCATATGCTTGTGTGTATGTGAAACGAAGTTGAGAGTAGGTAAGGAAGATTTCCAGGCCCTCAGAGGTGGCGGAGGAATACAGCAGAGAGTGGAAGAGAAAAGGAAGAGGTAGTGAAATGGCCAGCGTGTCGGGGTGAGTGGAAAAAGATACTGCAAGTCGGCCTGTGACACTACATAAACAGGCACATGTCCTCCAAGAAAGTTTTTTTTCTAATTGAAATAAAATTAATGTTTCGTAAAGGTGATAAATGGAATGATATCTCATAGATTAAATGTTGAGGTGATGAACAATAAGACTGCCAGTGACAGCAAAACATGAAAAAAAAATTAAATCTGTTGTAAGAAAATGAACTTTCCCAAAGTAAGCTCTTTCAGAGTATTTCAGTCCTTTCACTGTTTCAAACTTAGGGTTAGAGTTTTGTTCAACTTAGCTTCCAAATTATAATTACTTCATAGTTCTTCTGTGAGAAACTGCAAGGCCTAACTCATTGTAAAAAAAATAATAAAAGATTAATTGTGTGGTGAGTATTATTGCCCCAACTATATCTCACAAAGACACGTCTATATTGCATTATTTTATCAAAGAAGAAATTTAATTTTAGCTAAGAAATGAAGGATGGAAGTCAAAGAGAGTTCACATTATTTTTAAAGAAAAGTTCATTTCATTTCTCAAATCATCAATAAAATCAGGATTAAATTTTATGCTCTGCTTCTCTTAAATGTATACTGATGGCTGGCTTTTGCTATAGTAAACCATTTCCTTTTAACTGCAATAAAATTAGATGTACTCAAAAACTTCAGTAAGCAGTGCTTTTATGTAGAGAAAATACAATTCTTGAAATACTAGAATTGAGATTAAAAAAAATTCTGCTCCAAAAAAGGAATATCTGTCAGAAAATCTATTTAAATAACAATATTAGCAGCATCTTAACAGCAATATGTGTCACATCTGAGCTGGAATATAACCTGTGTGGGAGAAGAGATTAAATGTGAGGTTTTAAAATACCCTCTTAAAAAAAACTAATATGCATTCTTAAAATAAGAGCTATGTGGGTAGCTTAACATCTGCTAACTGTTCCTGGTGCCCAAGTTGTTAAAACTGTCCCAAATGATCTGGCATTAATCTTAGACCTAACTTTAGGGAAAAAATATAGTTAAGTGATATTAAGTCTCATTTTATGTCCTTCCCTCCCCTGAAAAGACATCTGTGTAGTAAAAAAAAATCTATTCTTGATTCTGGTTCATTATATTGTTTATGCAAGGCATTATTGGGGAATCATTATGAAGATGGTTATCACAAGACCCTGAGTAATGAACAAAAAAATAAAACTAGATATCTACCTGAGATGACCTTTATGTTCACTTTATGTATGTTACAAATATTTATTGATTTGTTTCATCTACAAGTCGAAATAGAAGATAGTTGAACTAAAATGTTTATAAACTCAGATAATTTTCACTTGCATGGTCACCAATTATCATTTGACATCTCTGTTCTTTCTGATGTGCCATCATGGTGGTTACACGTGTCCCAGGTGGTAGCCTCATAAACCTGGTACCTGTGCAGTTTTATACAAGTGGGTTTATCAGTTCAGAAGGCTTCAGAACACAACGGTGGCTGGGTCCTGATACACTTTTTCAGAGCTACATTATAAGAACAAAATATTTTGGCTGCTTCATGTTACAAACTTTTGTTTACTTTCCTTCACAAGAAAGATGTGTCTGTCTTTGGGAATAGATGGATACTGAACTTGTGCAGAGTTTTCAACATGGATATTAAAAAAAATAAACTCGTGTTTCTTTCTGCCTACTGACAGAGAATCAGGATTTTAGGAAAGCTCAGCTATATATTTTTCAGATAAAAGAGAAATTTGTTTTTGAGAGTATGACTACTGAAGCAACATTTTTATCCATACCTCCCAGTCTGTTAGTTCATTGGTGGTTTTCTCTCCACCCACACTCTCATTTTTTAAAAATAAAATATTGACCTGGCTGGCATAGCTCAGTGGATTGAGCGCAGGCTGTGAACCAAAGTGTCGCAAGTTTAATTCACAGTCAGGGTACATGCCTGGGTTGCAGGCCATGACCCCCCCAGCAACCGCACATTGATGCTTTTCTCTCTCTCTCTTTCTCCCTCCCTTCCCTCTCTAAAAAATAAATAAATAAAATCTTTTAAAAAATGAAAAATAAAATAAAATATTGAAGTAAGAATGCAATGATGATTAAATGGGAATGACTTCATCTTATTTAATGACTTATTAAAGACTTAGTTTAAGTTAATCAAAATTATTGGACATGTGGCAGTAATATGAATATTAGTGACAGAGAGTATAAGCAGGGATTTCATTTTCTCAAGGAATTAGTTTTTTTTTCATATGAAGTAGATATTATACAAGGAAATATATATTAGAGTTATATTAATCTGCAATGATATAAATAAAAAAGACTAGCCACTCAACTGCTACTGATATTTTTTGGTACAATTTAGCAATTACTGCATATACTCCCTGTTTATTTCTTTAGGAAAAAGCATGTTTATGAAATTAATGAACCTTCTGTTCCCTGTTGAACATATAGATTTCACAGAAGCTGAGAAAATAATCATCACTCCAGTGAGCACAGGCATTTGTACATCTATGCACATATCTATATTTCTTTCTATATTTACATTAAATATGTTCATTCTTTAAAAATACCCAGGCATTTTTGAAACTATATAGACAGCTATAAGAGAAAACATTTCTAATTTCTACCTTCTGATCACTTCATCATACTGTGACTATGGAGAAGACATACCCACACATTCCTTGTGTGACAATCATGCATTTTTTGTTATTAATTTTAGAAGCACCCTGATCTTATTTTGAGGAACTCTTCTCTTATTGGATTAAGTCTTGGTGAAACTTCAAATCAAACATTTTATTTCCTTTCCATCCCTTCACCTTCTTATGGACAATAGTGTGGGGATTCACTGTGGGAGTGAGGGGCAGGCTGGGTAGAGGAAAATTGGGACAGCTATAACAGGATAAACAATAAAATAATTTAAAAAAAGATTTTATGTACTTCTAGAGAGGGGGGAAAGAGGGAAGAAAGAGAAGGAGAGAAAGATCAATGTGTGGTTGCCTCTCATGTTGTTCCCATTGGGGACCCGGCCCTCAACACAGGCATGTGCCCTGACTGGGACTCAAACCGTCAACCCTTTGGTTTGCAGCCTATGCTCAATTCACTGAGATACACCAGCCAGGGCCAAGAAAGTATTTTTTAAAAAAATTAAATAAAAACATTGTATTTCTGCCAAAGTGCGGGTAACTTCAATATAGGCCAATTAGAGTGTATATTCTTAGAATTTGAATCTTGACTCATTATCTTTGATTGTAAGCAATTTCTCAGTTTATGCAGTTTTCCATGCAAATATTTTCTTTTTATATCTGCTTTGAAGTAAAACAGTTGAGAAACAGTAATTGCAATGTCTTTCCTTCTTTTGTGTGTTACGACTTTTTTTTGTCTCTCAGGTAGACTTTGATTACAGCCATGCACGTCTATTTGACTGTGGTCTCTAAGATTATAAAGGAGCTGAAAAATTCCTGTCACCTACTGACACCACAGTCATTATAACATCATTGAGTTATGTGTTATTCATGTGTTTGTGGTTATTCTGGTGTAAACAAACCTACTGCACTGCTAGTCATACAAAAGTACAGCCCATGCAATCAGTACAGTACATAAACTTGATAATATAGGGTGGGGTAAAAGTAGGTTTACAGTTGTACATATGAGAGACACAGAGCTTATTCTCATATTATTATTTATTAATTATTGTAGTATTTGTATACAAAAGATTGTAGACCTACCTTTGCCCTACCCTGTATAATAGATGACTTTGTTACTGGTTGATGTATTTATGATACTATACTTTTTAATCATTATTTTATAGTGTGTTGTTTCTACTTATAAAAAAAGCTTGTTGTGACACACTACGCTGTGTTGTGCTGACAGTAGCCCTGTACATGTCATGTTTAATGCATCTCTTGATTTCATCATTTTCTCTGGTTTTGATTTGTCTGTTACTTTGTATAGTGACATGCTGTGCAGGCTTGCACCCTAGGAACAATAGGCTACACCATATAGCCCAGGTGTGTGGCAGGCCATGCCATCCAGGTGTGAGTAATGCAATCCATATGTTCACACAAAGATGAAATTGCCTAATGATGCATTTCTCAGAATACAACTCACCGTTAAGCACCTCATGACTATATATAATGATCCTAATTGGAACACTTTGAATGTAAAATCTTGATGTATTTCTGAGCAAATGGAGAGGAAGGCAAAAGAGATTTTAACTTTAATTCAACATTAAAGTTTTTAAATTATTAATGGCTTTGACTTATTCTATGGAGAACAAAATGAAAATTACTCACTTTCTGAAAAAATTTTTTTCTAACCTATTCTTGCAAATGGAATAAAAAGCCACCAGAAAAAATTAGGCTTTTGGTTCTAATCATTCTTATTAAGAGACTGTGAACCAAAAAAAATTAACATTTTCACAACTTTAGTATCAAGGTGGAGAGTTAATAGTTGAATTCAATATTTTGCTTCCTATTCTTTATGACAGACACAGTGGTATAGTTTTTATTTTTTCCCTCAATCTAAATTATTATATTAAATACTTTTTTTCTCTTGTCCAACTAAAAATAACATGAAGCTTTGGACATCAAGTCATTTTATACTTAACCCAGTATCAATGTAGAATAGCAGTAAATAATCCCATTTTTGTCTAATAGTATTCAGTTTTTTTCAAAATAGGTCATTGGTAAACATTTATGTCTGATTCAGTTTCAGTCCCCAGCAACCTGAATTTCAAAGATATTCATTCTATGAACCATTTATCATGTAAAGCAAGGTAAAGTTTTGATACAGAATTGATAGTGTGATAGCAGGTGTTCCAGTACTGGAATGCAGATATTATAAAGCTTTGTACTAACAACAGTATTTGAGAAATGGTTTGCTTTCCAGTGTAACATGTATCATACATAATGAAGAGAGTAAGAGAACTATGTAAACATAGTTCTTTTAGAGAGTAAGAGAACTATGTCAAATATTTCCCAACCAAAGTGTATAGGGAAAGTGGAAAAACCCTTTAAAAAATTCAAACTATGCTTTGTTATCTAATAAGACCCTTCTGATATGTGATAGCAATATTTCTGATGGTAGAATGTCCCGTAAAATTACTTATAAATAATATGATAGCACTAGGCCAGTACTAGATTAGTTGTCATATGTCTTAGAAACAATTGTGCAAGTCTTTGACTTGTAACTAGTTCCCTACAGAACTAGTTGTTTGATGTATCAACAAATCAGGGAAAATTTTTTTTTTGATGTGACTACAAGTTCTGAGAAGGCGATTTGGGCAAATAAAATCTCTGGACAAGTCCTCCAAAGCATTTCCAATTACTTGGTATGTCACTGATGGATTTTTATCTTGCTCTTGAAATTAGTAGTGTGTACAGTTTGAACAAACAAATATCCCACTCCTTACTCTGAATGTGTCAGCAGTTAAACCAAAGCATATTTATTTTACTGCTTGATGAATTGAAGAGTAAACAATTAATCACAGAATTCCTTTCCTTCTTCTAACCTTTGATGAATGTTCTTATATACATGATGTCATTGATGGATATTTGTTCCACTTCTGTAAAGAGTGAAGCATAAAAGTTTAGCTGCAAACACATGCCTCTTCCACTCAATGAGTAAAAATGTAATTGCCACATTGCTGATAGATAAAGGACTGCATCACTTTAGGATCTAAGTTACTCCTTGTTCATTTCTTCTTAGAAAGATTCATTAGCACAAATAAGTATTGCTTTTTGTTATGGAACTGCAGTAGAGAGACATTGGGGGCTTTTTACTCATCATACTATTAAACTCTTTAGGGCTTTAGGGCTGGGCTTTATTCAAAAATATATTGCATACCCAATGTATAAAGCAGCCCTTGGCATGGATATTTGATAAACAAAAAGTTAAATATTCATAGGAATGAAAATGATTAGAATGAATTGCTGTCAGTTAATCATTCATTCATTCACTCATCATTTAAAAAATAGCCTGTACACCTGTCCAAAATGCATCTTCTCATTCAGTACTCAAGTCCAAGTAGTCTGATTTGTATGCCTACAACTCTTCTGGAATTACTATTTTAATTCTAATAAAATGTTTTCAGTCCTTATTTTATTAGATTTTCTGTACTTTCTGTGTTATTTGAAACTGCAAACAACTCTATTCTTGAAATTATTTTCCCTTATTAAAGACACCTCTTTTTTTCTGTGAAGAAATTTCAGCATTGTATGCAAAACTTCCCATATTATGACCTCCATCAGTATTTACAAGATCAAGTCCTTCTTGTCTCATACATAACAAACCCTACGCTTCAGACAAAATGTATGCCACTAACGTTCTCCAGGTGAGCCACGGTTTCTCATGCCCTTTGACTTACTTTCTCCTTCCTTTCTACCATATAAATTGTCATTCACCAAGGGTAACTTAGCTCAAATTATACCTCTCCTGTGAATATTTGCCTTAACATCTCTGGCAAAATAGCAATTCTTCATCTTGCTTCTCTTAAAAAAAATTTACATTAACACAATGTTATACTTTCTCATTTCTGTCTAGTTTCTGTATAGACACATTTTGTTAACTATATTATGAATAGATTATTTCAAAGTAATGAGTACATTCTATCTATTTTTATATCCACAAAAATTACATTAGTACCTACTATCTAATTGACACAAAAAATATCAAAAGATTGAAATAAGGAATGAAGCAAAGGTAAGACTAAAAGATCTAGAGGTATAGTTAATATATAAATTTTTAATTTAAGTTCTATATTTTAATAGTATTAAAGAAAAGATGTTTACTGAGAAGAAATGTATGTGAATTATCTAAAAACAATAATAGTTTATTTCAAAATTATGATTTATGGAATTAACATAATGAGTCTTTTAAAAAAGATTTTATTTATTTTTACAGAGAGAAGAAGAGAGAGAGAAAGAGAGGGAGAGAAATATCAGTGTGTGGTTGCCCCTCACATGCCCCCTGCAACCCAGGCAGGTGCCATGACAGGGAGCTGAACTGTCAACTCTTTGGTACACAGGCTCTAATGAGTCTTTTGATGGAGACTATGTAAGATAGCTACCTACTGGTACCCAACATGTAAATCATTTGTAAACAAAATGCACATATGTACATATGTATTTGTAAGTATCTGGATATTATCAGAGATTCATTTTCCTAAAATTGACAAATTTGGTAAAGTACAGACTAGGTGACATTGAATTTTTTTTTTCTCTCTAAAGAATGCAATAGAACCGGAGACATGGAAATAAAGAACTGACTGTGACCTGATGGGAAGGGGAAGAGGGATAACGGGGGACAAAAAGGAAAGGGTCAAGTCAAGTAACATGTATAAAGGACCTAGAGTCAAGGGCAACAGAGGGGAGAATTGAATGTAGAGGGTGTGGGCAGGGCCGGAGAGAGCAATGGGGGGAAATGGGGACACCTGGAATTGAAGAACAATTTTAAAAAAATTAAAAAGGAATAAATAAATGGATGAAACAATAGCAATTGGTACTTTTAAAACATTACTGACAAATAAGAAAAAAGTAATCACTAACATTGAAGAACCATGAGACACTGAGCAAATCACTTTTGTACTAGTTATTGAATGCAATTCTTAACATCAGACAGTCTAAGAAAGTGATGAAGATAGCAATTTATAAGAAAACATTTTGAGAGAAAAGAGGAACATTCTACCAAAGTCAATAAAATATTTAAAGCAATCTAAGGCTGAAAAAATCATAACTTCATAATGTGTTACAACCAATCATTAAAAAAAATGTATAAGAAACATCTTTAAAAAAGAACAAATGATTTGTATCAAATCTCTGAAAACTAAGATATCTTCTTAGATTTAAAAGAATCTGTAAAATAAGACTGAGTCTTACTTAATCTTTAGCTATCTAAAAAACAAATTATGTACTATACTTTTTTTCTGAATGTCTGAAAGTTAAAGTTTGTTGTAATGTTGTGGAGGTATATATCCTAGATGTCAGCCAAGTGAGTCAGAATACATTGAGGGAAGTAGAAAATTCTATCTGTAGTTACTTATACAGGTCCTTGTTATCCTTTACACTCAGAGGATGATTTCTCAAAAAAAAAAAAAAAGCTTTTATATCATAACACAATATATAGCTTCTTTTTGAGAAACAGTAAAAAGAATGTGGTATGTTTATTATGAGGGAAAAATGATTAATGGGAATTACTTTAAATACAAAAAGTACTTCTTCTTTTAATTACTTCTTTTAATTTCTAAAAGTTAAATTTAGTCAATGTTGCCTCAGAGGGTAAAGGAAAAAAAGAGGCTGGTTTCAAAAAACTTTTTAATAGTTGGTTTAGACCAAACAAGATAGAGTTTTTCTTGAACAGTATAATGTCATTCACTAGAAATAGACACTAAGTATCAAGAATGTTACAAATGTCATAGAAGAATTTCTGAGTTACATGAACTCTTTCTCTTTAAGCCTCAATTTTTTTAACAAGTAACTGGTTTTCTATATTTTTATTTTGTAATATTTTTCTTCTTCAGAAAGAATTATGTTATAGAACACTTGAATATGAAGAGAAAAATGAGGTTAATTGAGATTTTTTACTCAGAAGTGATGGAATGCTGGATCTTTCCATGCATCATTTGAATAACATTTTCACAGATTGCTTTGACACTGGGGGAGAAACATGGTAACTTTTCTCTTTCTTCACCACCTAGATCATTTATTATCAGTTGGAAATGTAAAGCTAGTGCATATTTTCACACTCAGTATGTAAGTTGTATCTTACAATCAGTGTAACCATTCTGAAATATGGAAATAAGGCTGTAAACATGGGATGGCGGCCTTCAGAAAGCCAGCGCCGTAAATAGCATCATGCTGCTATCTCTCCCTCTTCCCTCTTTCTCTTTCTTGTTAACCACGTCCCTGCTAGTATTTATTAGGTTAACTTTCCCAGGACTGAATAGCCATGGGATTAAAAGTAAGAATGTATGCTTCAAGAATAAAAATAAAAATACATTATTATTTTAACAATGCAGATATGAAAGCTGTAATGTGTTTTTGTGCATATATTGGAGATATGCAAAAATGTGTAAATCTAATTGAAGGCGTACTTTTTAAATACCCATATTGTACATTCATGTTTATCTACCAAATATTTAGCAATTATTTAGAATTTAAATCAGTCGATCAAAACCCCAAGCAAACCTGTGTTAAATACAAATATGGAAATCTCTATAGTTATTGAAAGAATCTTTGGAAGGTTATATTTTTTAAGAATTTATTTATTTATTTGTAGAGAGAGGGGAATGAAGGGAGAAAGAGAGAGAGGGAGACATCAATTGGTTGACTCTCATACATGCCCTGACCAGGTTGAAATGGCAACCCAGGCATGTTCCCTGACCAGGAATCAAACTGGTGAACTTTTGCTTTACATGGATCCACACCAGTAAGGGCCAAGTGTTAGATTTTTAAAGATGCTACCACACTTTTCTCACTATTTCCTTGATACTCATTTTCTTCATAGCAGTATGTTCTTAAATATCATTGAGTATCTTTGGATAAACTGTTCAGAAATGGTCCATATTTGCTTTTCTTACTTTATCAATTATATAACTTTAGGAAATGTTTAATTTTAAATAATATTTTTGTGCCATTTGATAAGTTCCTTCCACCTCCATGTATCATTAATCTTCCCTTTGTGAATGGAAGTTAATATTTTCTACTAGATAATGTTAATAAAATATATAATAGAAGACAGTTCTCATTCCTGGTGATGTTTCAGAATCTCTTTCCCAAAATTAAATTTGCCTTCATCCTCATTTTTTTTCTACTAACCTCACTTTCACATATTCTGTTCCAGTCACACTGACCTCTTTGCTTTTTCTTGTATCTGCCACACAAGGCCCTTCCTTAGAAATTTGTACTCTTCCTTAAGATATCTGCAAGGCTTTCTTCAAATGTCACCTTCTCAATGAGACCTTCTTGGTAAAGTATTTAAATTAAAATAACTCTCATTCCCTTTGATCAGGTGTTTTCAAGTACTCTTTTACCTTATATCTTCTAAAATGTATTTATTTATTTTGTTTATTATCTATCTATCCTAATAGGATATATATATATTCTACACACATACTATTATTTCTCTTTTTGCTCTCTGATATTTCTCAAGTGCTTAGTACTATGCCTGCACATAGTAAAGGCTCAACAAATGAATGAATGTACTGAATGAAAAATTTGCTACTGAAAACTTTACATGCCATTCACTATTCTATTGTTAGGATTGCAAACCCCTTACCTAGAGAATAGCATAAAAATAGAAAAAATAATATATTTTTAACAGGCAACAACAAGTAGTTCTAGCCAGAAATTTACTGAACCTTCTTACTATATTAGTTAAACCAAATCTTTTGACTCAGGATAAGAAGGCTTGCTTCATCATTTAATAGGCACAAAACTGTCTAATCTGATGCTATTTTATGGTTAGAATAAACTATAGTTCGGTTTTCCTTAAAATTAGTAAAGCCTGTTTTTATTTTTATCTTAATATGATTCAGCAACATTTTAAAATATACTACAATATATGTCTTTAAATTTTAAAATGACACATGAAAGTAGAAAGTATTAATGCATTTTGTATGTGTCAGTATTCACAAACTACTACAGCCTCACTCAAATATGTAGGTATAGCTTAAATATTAAAGAGTATGGACAACATACTTTATAAAGGCAGTGATCAGATGTTCTCTTGACATATTTATACACGACAATATTATCAGAAAGAGAAATAAGGGGTATTATGTATAAAATACATTAATTTGGCATGCTGTTTTGTAATTGTATTAATAGTTCTTTAAAACTTACTTTGCTCTAAGGTTCTTTGGGAAGAGCAGCTGATTTATTCTGTATTTATTTAAGTCCTACACCTCTGATCTCCCAACCTGGCATACACAGTGATGAGAAGCAGCAGCTAAAAAATGATAAGGGGATAGTGCTATATGAATTTCGGAATAGAACCAGGGCAAGATAGAATGCATAAATCCTCAGGTCTTATGGATTTGTAAAAAGCAATGTGCAGATAAAGACAATTGTGGAATGCCTTTTTTCTGCATCTCCATAATTTTTAGCTAAATATACTTCTGTCATATACATGCATGACGGCATTGTCTCATTCCCATTTTTGTATATGTGTGTCTGAAAACTTCATGCAATGGAAAGTGAAGTCACCATCCAAATAAAAAAAAGTAAATGAAATAAAAATAAAGCTTTTGTATGTCCCTTTTAGTCTCTATTTATGATGAGCATTAAGTTTGCAAATGTAGATGAATTTGAAGAATATTATTTCCATAAATGACACTGATTGTGAAATGTGAGTGTGTATATCTAGGACAGGAAGAATTATGACCTCTCTCTCTCTCTCTCTCACACACACACACACACACATATATAATTGAATATATAATATATAACTGAATATATATATTCAATTATAGTTTAGTTACATCCAATATTATTTTGTATTAGTTTTTGGTATACAGCATGATAGTTAGATAATCACATACTTTACAAAGTGTTTTCCCCCTGCTATTTGTAACACCCACCTGACACTACAGCAGGCATTTAACAGGCATGAGCAGAGAAGGATGACAGGCCAGGAACAGAATGTCAGTGGATTGAAAAGACCCAACTACCCCTAGCTTGGGCAAAACTGGGAAAACAGGATGTGGTCCTTAGGGTGACTTTTCCTACCCTGGCATACCACCGGCTGTTGCGGTTTAGACACCCACAACCTCTCATATTACTGGTCATGTGGCTCAGGCCCTCCTATAATCCAGCTTAATTAGATGTCTGGCTCCCTTCTCTTTCATCAATATCTAACTAGCTGAACTAGGTGCCTACTGTAACAAAACCACTGATTTGTTAGTGATTTGTTACAGCAGTGGTAGAAAATTAACACCATAACTTTGTTTAATAAGTGGATAGCCACTGTATTAACCTTCAGGGGGTAATCTACAGAAAACATTTCTCATGACTCTTTAAATTTTTATTTAATTTTTCTCTTGTATAAGGAGTGCTAGATTTTTGGTGTGTATTGCAGAGAGGAAAAAGTTCTCTCTGCCCTTCTGTGTTCTTCTGGCTGGTCTAAGAATTAAAGTGAAATGAAACATATTAACAGGAGAAAAATCAAGTTTAATTTCACACATACAGAGGTGCCATAAAATATGATGTCCAAAGGGAAGCCCAGTAACTGAAGTTTATGTAACCTAATGAGCTAAGGAAAGAAATAGCAGTCTGGGAATACAAAAGGGATGAAGACCATTTACAGGAAGGCCAGAGGAGATGCACGGATAATAAAATATTCCCTGTTATGCAAATAAGTTTCTTAGGGTAAAAAGGAATCTCAGGCAATCTTCTTTGTACAGACCTCCTTCCAATGTAAATTTAGGCATTTGAGGGGGGAGAAAAGGAGCTTTTCCTAAATGAAGTGGGATTTAATTCCTTTTTGATCAAAATAATCTTTATGCTCTAGTGACACACTTCAGAAAGATGTCCTGAACCTCTTCAATATTCTTAAGGTAACACATTTACATATAACAAAGATAAGATAAAGCACCAAATGTATTTTTAAATCTACATTATATTCCATTTAAGGAATACTGACCAGTAACAGTGATTTGGAACATTATTATTGTTAAAATAGTATTTTGAGATAGTTTTAATAAGTGTCTCTTCAGGCAAAGAAAAATAAAAATTTAACAAAAATTTAAAAACTTATTGCATTGAAATTTTTGCTTACAAAACTCGGGTATCTTTTATGAGCCCTTTTACTATTATTTTTCTACTTAGTAAAATTTTCCCTCAGAATTTGATTTGTGTATAGGGAAATCTATATTCCATACAAGTATGTGCAATATTTCCTACTTTAGATTGTTATAAAAAAGTTTTTGAAAATTTTTATTTTCACAACAAATCCTGGACCCTATAGTTCCACAGGTTTAATTCCGTATTTCTCCCTGTTCAGTGACAAATTTATAACCTGCATTCAATAGTAAATTTTGCAGCATGCTGCAATGGGCTATATGGTACCTCTTACTACATCTATTAATTTCCAAGAGTATTTTTCTTTGGCCATAATTTATACAAGGCTGTGTATTATTTATCACCAACTCTCTATTGATCACCTAGTTTAGGAATTTTTGTTAGGTTTATTTCAATGAAAAAACTGAAAGATAATAAGGCCTTTGGTTATAAGTGTTCAGCTTGTGGGAGGATACATTATCATCCTTAAAGAAACCTGACATTTGGGGGTTGACTTGCATAAATTGTTCACCGGTGCACTGGGAGGCTGTGGTCCAAGTGATTGCTAAATAAATAAATTTGCCAATACACACACACATATAATTGCTGATACTATATATATACACACCCACACAGGGTGGGGCAAAAGTAGATTTACAGTTGTGACTGTGAAACAGAGTTTATTCTTTATTATTATTTATTAATTATTATATTATTTTCTCTATGAACTATAAACTTACTTTTGCCCCTCCCTCTGTTATATATCTGCTATTTATCTATGTGATGTATTTAACATATAGACTACAAGGCTACCGGCATTAAGGTAACATGTGCATAAAGCACAACCTTCCCACTCCTATTTTATATTTAGCTGAAGTGATTTCCATAGAATTTGTAAGGATTCATTTACTCCACTGAGCACGCATTCTCTTTAAATAGCCACTAAAGAATGATGATAAGATCAGTTACATTTGGAGGAAATATTAATCTGGAAACTATCCACAACTGCAAAATGAAAACTAACTTTTAGTTATATAAAGGGAAAATTTTAGAAAGAAAAAAATGTGATTCAACAGCAAGGAACTGTGTGAAGAAAAACAATGTTCCAATCAAAATGGCCTTGAACTTTTAAAAAAAATATATCATCTTTATTATATATTTTTGGATTATCATTTAGTCCCCTTATAATCCCTCCCCTCAGCAATCACCACACTGTTGTCCATGTCCATGAGTCTTTTTTCCTTTTTGCTCAATCCCTCCACCCCCTAATCATGCCCCAGCTAGCTACCATCTGCTCTCCATCTGAGTCATCTTTGTTTTGCTTGTTAGTTCAGTTTGTTCATTAGATTCCACATGAGTGAAATCACATGGTATTTGTCTTTCTCTGACAGTCTTGTTTCACTTAGCATAATGTTCTCCAGGTCCTTCCATACTGTTGCAAAGGGTAAAATTTTCTTCTTTTTTATGGCTGAGTAGTATTTCATTGTATAAATGTCCCATAGCTGTTTTATCCACTTATCTATAGATGGACATTTAGGCTGCTTCCATATCTTGGCAATTGTAAATAACACTGCAGTGAATAAGGGTGCTTATGTTCTTTCAAATTAGAGTTTTGGGTTCCTTTGGATATATTCCCAGAAGTGGGGTTGCTGGGTCATAAGGCAGTTCCATTTTCAATTTTTTGAGGTATCTCCATACTGCTTTCCATAGTGGCTGCACCAGTCTGCATTACCACCAATGGTTCAAAAGAGTTCCCCTTCCTCCACATCCTTACCAGCACTTATTGTTTTTCAATTTATTGATAATGGCCATACTGACAGTGTGATATGGTATCTCACTGTGATTTTAATTTGCTTTTCTCTGATGATTAGTGATGTTGAGCATCTTTTCATGTGTCTATTGGCCATCTGTATGTCCTCTTTGGAGAAGTGTCTATTCAGGTCCTTTGAATGGTCTATTCAGGACCATTTTTTAATTGGGTTGGGGTTTTATTGGTGTTGAGTTTTGTAAGTACTTTATACATTTTGGATATTAATCCCTTAACAGATGTATCCGTGAATATGTTCTCCTATTCTGTGAGCTGTTTTTTTTATTTTCCTGATGATTTCCTCTGCTGTAAAAAATTTCTTATTTTGATGAAGTCTCATGTGTTCATTTTTTTTCTTTTTTCCCTTACCTAGAGAGATATCCAATAAAAAATTTCTATGAGCAATGTCCAAGATTTTGCTACCTATGTTTTCTTCTAGGAATTTTGTGGTTTTGGGTCTAACATTTAAGTCTTTGATTCATTTTTAATTTATTCTTGCGTGTGATATAAAAAGCTGGTCTAATTTCATTTTTTCTGCAGGCATCTGTCCAGTTTTCCAACACCATTTATTGAATAGACTATCTTTAGCCCATCATATGTACTTGCATCCTCTGTGGAAATTAATTGACTCTAAAGGTATGTGTTTATTTCTGGGCTCTCTGTTCCATTCCATTGATTTATATGTCTGTTTTTTTGCCAGTACCAGGCAATTTGATTAATATGAGCTTGTAGTATAGTTTGATATTAGGTAGCATGATTCCTCCAATGTTGTTCTTCTTTTACAGGATCACTGTTGCTATGCGGGACCTTTAGTGGTTCCATACAAAGTTTTGAAATATTTGTTGTAGTTCTGTGAAATATATCATTGAAATCTTTATAGGAATTGCATTGGATATATAAAATACTTTGGGTAGTATGGTCCTTTTAATTATGTTAATTTGTCCTATCCTTGAACATGGTAGGTATTTCCACTTATTTGTATCTTCATCAGTTTCTTTCTTCAGTGTCTTATAATTTTCTGAGTACAGGTCTTTTACATCCTTGGTTAGGTTTATCCCTAGGTATTTTATCCTTTTGGAAGAAATTGTAAATGGGATTGTTTTATTAATTTCCCCTTCTGTTAGTTCATTATTGGCATACAAAAATGCAAAAATTTCTGAATGTTAATTTTGCATCCTGTTACTTTGCAGAATTGATTTATCAGTTCTAGTAGTTTCTTGGTGGTGTCTTTGGGGTTCTCTATGTACAGTATCATGTCATCTGCAAATAAATAGTTTAAACCTATTTGTGCCCCACAATTACTTTATCTTTATTGAAATTTAGACAATTAGCCCTGGCTGATGTGGCCAGGGGACTGAGTGCAGTCCTACAAAACAAAGGGTTGCTGGTTTGATTCCTAGTCAGAGCATATGCCTGGGTGGTGGGCACAGTTCCCTAGTTTGGGGCACGTACAAGAACTAACTATACATTGATGTTTCTTTCCCTCTTTCTTCCTCCATTCCTCTCCGTCTAATAATAAATACATAAATGAAACATTAAAAAATTAATTTAGATAATTAGATTATGGACATGACCTGGTTATGAGGTTAAGACTTTTCACTGAGTGAGACATTATGAAAGATATCATTTTTGAAAACCAAAAATTGATCCATTTGGAAAGGATAGCCACCAAAAATGAGGTTCTTCTTTTCTACACTTTTAATTAACTAGATAATTGTTATGCTGATCACCTACATTCTTAGGTTATCCTCATGGAGGACCAAGAATAAGCTAAATAGTCTTTATTTTTATATTACAGTTTTATATCTTTCACTTGACATTACAAAGACATGTTCTATTCAAGTCATTAATATGCAATTACTGTTAAGTAGGATATAAACATGACATCTATTAAACTTTATACATTATAAGCAGAAATACACTTAACTTGCTAATTTATTAACCATCTTTCTCATCCCCAATTGGGGACTGTCTCATTTTTTGACTTATAAGTCATCAGGCTCAATCTCATTAATTGAAATATTTAGGAATGCACAAGACTCCTTAAAGGTACCCAGCAAATTATCTTTAAATATATCAATGCATTTTGCAGGGTCCTTGAAAACAATCTGCTATGGCTTTGCTAAAATCACCATCTGCTTGAGAGTTTTTATAAATGTAAAAGTTTTCTTTTTTCCTGTGTAGAAATAGCTGAAATGAGTAGGTTTTTCCTCTTCTTACCACCATTCTTTCAAAAAGTGATGTAAGGTCTTCCTATTACAGTCATGAATAAAAATCACAATTTAAATATAGTTTCAATATAACACACCTAAAATAAAGTTGGCATAGGATTTTGAGGGATATTTATTTAAAATATAGACTGTTCATTCATGCAGATGGCCCCAGGTGGAAAACACAGGTAAAGGCTGACCTTGACCTGCACCAACAATCCAGAAAACCCCAGAGCATGTGTATCCAGTGGACAGCTACAGACCATGTCAGAGCACCACTACCCTGCTCTTGCACAGGTGATCCTCCAAGGAGAATGGAGGTTTGTGGTCAGTGGTCATAGCCAGTCCTTGCAGCAGAGTGGCTTGATTAAATCCTTTCCATTGACCTGCCAATAGCAGTCAAGGGTCAACTACCAGTGAAGGGTGTACACAGCCCACATGAAGGGCACACTCAAATACCAGCTTGGGTGATTGGGGAAGCTGTGCCACTGGACCATACAGGACATCTACGACATTAGGCCACACTACCAAGTGTTAGTAGCTCTACATAATACATAGAATCAAATGCCAAAATGAGGAGATAAAAAACATGATCCAAATGAAAGAACAGATCCAAACTCCAGGAAAAAAGAACCAAACAAAATGGAGATAAGTAATCTATTAGATATAGAGCCCAAAACACAGGTTATAAGGATGCTCAAGGAACTTAGTGAGGACCTCAACAGCACAGGAAAGATCCAGTCAGAAACAAAGGATATAGTAATTGAAATTAAAAAATAGTTTACAGGGAAACAATAGTAGAGTGGATCAAACTGAGAATCAAATCAATGATTTGGAAAATTACTAAGCAAAATACAACCAATTGGAACAAGAAGAAAAAAGAACCTCAAAAAATGAAGATAGTGTAAATAGCCTCTAGTACAATTTCAAGTATTCCAACATTCATATCATAGGGTTTCCAGAAGGAAAGGAGAAAACCAAGAAACTGGAAATCTATTTGAAAAAAATAATGAAAGAAAACTTCCCTAATTTAGTGAAGGAAATAGACATGCAAGTCCAGGAAGCACAGAGAGCCCAAAACAAGATGGATACAAAAAAGCCCACTCTGAGACACATCATAATTAAAATGCAAAAGGTTAAAGATAAAGAGAGAATCTTAAAAGCAGCAAGAGAAAAGCAGTTAGTTACCTACAGGGGAGTTCCTATAACACTAACACTGTTAGCTGATTTCTCAAAAGAAACTTTGTAGGCTAGAAGGAATTGGTAAGAAATATTCAAAGTCAAGGAAAGCAGGGACCTACAGCCTAGATTGCTCTACTCAGCAAAAATATCATTTAGAATAAAAGGGCAGATAAAGAGCTTCCCAGACAATAAAAAAAAACTAATAGAGTTCATCATTACCAAATCATTAGTATATGAAATGTTAAAGGAATTTATTTCAGGAAAAGAAGACTAAAACCATGAAAAATTAAATGGCAAAAAAATACATATCTCAACAATTAAATCTACAAATTAGGCAAAAACAAGAAGAACAGACACTGAATCATGGGTGCAGAGAGTGTTTTGATGGTTGCCATATGAGAGGGAGTTATAGGGGAATAGGTGAAGTAGTGAAGGGAATAAGAAATACAAATTGGTAGTTACAGAAGAGCCATGGGGATGTAATGTACAGTATAGGAAATGGAGTAGCCAAAGAACTTATAGGCATGACCCATGGGCATGAACAATGCTGTGGAAATTGCCTGGGGAGTGGGGGGTTGCTGGGTGGCAAGTAGCAAAGGTAGGAAAAAGTGGGGCAAATGTAATAGCATAATCAATAAAATATAAATTAATAAATTTAAAAAATAAAAGTAATTAAAAATAAAAGGCTAAAATGAAATAAATATAAACTGCTCATTCTATTTAGAACAGCAAGGTTTTTAAAAGGAATCATACTTAGTGACCCCTCAAATATACTATTTACTAGTTTTGTTAATGAAGGGCAATCATAAATGCATTCTATTAGGTAGTACAAAATTCATACTTATAACTTTCAGGATGTATATTTGTTCTTATTTTAAACATTAAAAATCTCTTTTTTTCATTAAGAGCTTGATTTCAGGCTAAAAGTGTATTCTTACTATAAAAGTTGGAACTAAAATCTATCTTTTCAACACTAAGCATAAGAATAGAAAGATGTTTAAAATACATACATTTATTTTTATCAAAGTGTATTGATTTACTCCCAGGACTTTAAGGCACACTTTTTCAACTCTAGCTGTCAAACACTAATCCTGACAAAATATCCTTGTAAATTTTTATGCTGCTTAATTAAAATGATAATTCTTATCCATTGTTTGTAATACTGGAAAAAAATAAAAACAAGCCAAAACACCTACTTTTCTTGGGAATATTTATTCTCATGTTGGCTATGATTATTAGTCCAGTCCATTTCTTTTACAGTGATCTACTTTAACTCTCTCTCCTGGTGTCATAGATATGATACTATTTCATATTTGTATAGAATATTGTTTTTTCATATCACTTTTAAACATGTTTTATTGTAGCCTTTAAATAATCATACAAAATGTATAATTAATGGATAATTTCTACAGAATCATTCAATAAAACCTGAATAGACTGGAGATTCAAAGAATGTATGTTACCCTGCATGTGAGGAGACTTTTTTGACGTGAGATAAAATCTGAATTTTAACTAGGTTCTCTTTCTTCAACTTCTTTTAGTATTTTCATACTAAATTGCCCTTACTTAAGAGAGAGAGAGAGAGAGAAATCCTTTTCAGTAAAACCTCTGAAAAGGGATGATGCTGCAAAAAAGTGGTGGCGATTATAGTCATAATAAAATCAAGAGATATGACAGAAAGCTGTGTAGCAAACATATGACAAAGAATCACCAGTTATTAACTAGTTGCCTGGCATTGAGCAAATGCTCAAACACATGCTCCTCAATTTTCTGTCCTCTGAAATTGAAGAATTTATTCAACAATCCCTGCCTTATATGGAATCCTATGAATCAGAAGTAAAACTAATTAAGTCTCAGATATTACTTTTCATTGGGAAAATCATATGTTTTGTCAGTAGCACCAACAATACATATTATGACTGATTATTGAGCACTTAGTACATGCCAGGTAGCAGGCTAAAGCTTTAGCATGCAAATACATAGATGAGATCACATTATTCTCTCCATATTATAGGTGGGAAAAAAAAGACATTAAGTTTTGGAAATTGACCCCTCAGATCACTCAGCTGTTAGTCACATGCAGCCAGATTTTGAAAACCTGATTTTCTTAATCTGAAGATCCTACTCTGAAATGAAATATCTTATTTTGCTTTACTTATTGAAATTTTAAAATTCTATTCTAATGATACTTAATTTGTTTTTTAAATTAATTTATATAGCAAGAAGGTCTTAATTTAATTTGTATATTAATTTAAAATGAAAGACTAAAATAACTCAGAATGTGCATTTTTATATTCTGTCACTTTTGGCATCACTGTTGATATTAAATAAATTAAATTTGTGTGAGAACAGATTTTTAAGTTGTACAGTGCTTGCTATTACATTTTCACTAAGAATTTGAACTTGCTCATATAGAATTAGTTGATAACTGTTCCTCAGAAATATTATATATAGCTTGCAATGAGTATAAAGCAAGAATATTATTGTTACTCATTCTCATATTGCAATTTTTCAAAAAAAAAGGACTTGGGTTTTTCTGCACCAATTTAGATTTAAAAAATAACTAAGAAGATAGTACAGAGATTTCCCATATACATCCCCACACACAAACAGTTTTCTCTATTATTAATGTCTTCCATTAGTGCTGTACATTTGTTAAATAAATGAAGCAATATTGGTACATTATCATTTACTAAATATGCAGTTTACATTAAGGTTCACTTTTTGTCTTTTACTGTTCTACTGTTGTTGGCAAATACATAATGTTATATACCCATCATGACAGTATCATAAAATATTGTTTTACTCTAAAAATTTCTAAACTGTCACCTTTTCATTCCTACCTCTCTCACCTGAAACCCAGGGAAACCACTGATATTTTGTTGTCTCTATACTTTTGCCTTTTCCAGAATGTCACATATTTAGAATAATGCCATATGTAATCTTTTCAGATTTGCTTCCTTTGGTTAGCAATGTGCATGTAGATTTCCTCCATGTCATTTTGTGACTTGCTAGCTACTTTTCATTGTAGAATAATATTCCATTCACCTACTGAAGAAAATCTTGGTTGCATTCACTTTTCTTGCCATTTTATAAAACTTCTATAAATATTTGTATGTAGCTTTTGTATAGAGATGTTTTTAATTCAACTGGGTAAGTACCTTGGAGCACAATTGGTGGATCTCATGGTGAGGTTATGCTAAACTTGGCAAGAAGTTATTAAACTGTCTTCCAAGATAAATATACCATTTGTCACTCATATCAGTAATAAATGAGATTTCCTGTTAATCCACTGTGGTATTTGATATTATCAAAATTTTGTGGTTTTTGTTTGTTTGTAATTTAGCCATTCCACAGATGTTCAGTGGTATGTCATTGTTTTAATTTGCAAATAACCAATGGTGTGATGTTGAGCATCTTACCATATGCTATTTGTTATCTCTGCATCTTTGTTTGATAAGGTGTTTATTCAGATCTTTTGCCCACTTTAAAAAAAATCAGTTGTTTGTTTTCTCACTGTTGATTTTAAGAGCTCTTTGTATATTTTGGATAAAAGTCCTTATAGGAAAGGGAGAAATTTTTCTCTACACTTCTAGGTTTCTCTAGCTGATCTAATAATCAAACCAGAATCAGACATTAAGATACAATAACCCAATTTAATTATATACATGCATAGGGTAATCACACATACATGAGGGAGTCAGTGACCCCACACACATGAGAAGTTAAGAGACAGGTAAAATGAGGTATATATGACATTCTAAGAAAAAGATGAAGTAAGACATCTGAGGCTTTAGAAGGGAGGAAGGTCATTGTCAGAGTGATTAGAAAATCTTCAGTAATTAGAAGTTTTCCTTGTCCTATAGAGAGATCAGAAAAAGTCATTTCTGGTAATATTGCTAACAAGGGAGAGATGTTTCTCTTGAGCCTGCTGGGTTGTGATTGCCTTTAGCCCAAGTCTTTATTCCACACATTAAAACAGCACAGCTTGGGAAGGTCTGCTCTGGACGTGTTCGTCTTTTATCAGATACATATTTTGTAAATATTTTCATTTATTTTATGGCTTGTGTTTTTATTCTCTTAAGATAATATTGCCAATGAAAAATTACTAAATGCTTCTAATATGTCAGTTAAAATGACACCACTATAAAACTGGGCCCTTACACTGAAAGCAGACCTCAATCATTGTTTTTTCTCTAGTTTTATTTAGTGTCTTTTAGGAGATACCACCAGACTTTCTCACAATGTGCAAGAGACCACCTGACCTAGCTATAAGGAACTGGTCCCAGAAGCTTGAGAACAGGCAGTTAGCAGTCACATGACCCTAAGCTGACCTCCAGAGCATGGAAAAACCAAGATTCACAAACCTCAAGAAAGAAGGGTGCTGCTGTTTGCTATCTGGAGCCCATTAGGAAGTGACAGGTCCCTCAATATGGAAGATCCTCTGCCTAGACCAAATATGGACACATATAGGACTGACCAATCAAATTCTGTCAGATTGGAATTACTTTGTTCCCTCCTGCCCTTTCATGCTGCTCCACTTAGATGCATTCATTCCAAGACCATCCAATTAGATCCCCAGAATTAGACTAATAAATATACATAACCCCTCCTCACCTCTATTCATTACATTTGCCTCAAATCCTTATTCAAGAGATGGATTTGGGCTTTCTCCCCAGCTGCTAATTTGGCTGCCTCATAAATAAAAAATCATTTTCTTGCCCTAGCTGGTATAGCTCAGTGGATTGAGCATGGGCTGTGAACCAAAGGGTTACTGGTTGATTCCCAGTCAGGGCACATGCCTAGGTTGCAGGCTAGGTCCCCAATGGGGAGGCACATGAGAGGCAACCACACATTGATGTTTCTCTCCCTCTCTCTCCTTCCCTTCCCTTCTCTCTAAAAATAAATAAATAAAATATTTAAAAACAAAAAAAATGCTTTTTTCTCTGTGAAAAACCTTTTGTCCCAGAATGTAGCTTTTTTGTACTTGACTGGTAACTATTAAAAGTCATTCAGGTAACTTAATCATTGATAAAAGCAATATAAAAGAGAACTCTAAATCATGGTCTCCATCAATAACTGCCTGCCATGTTGCAACATTTTTTATCCCCAGAATTTATGATCTCAGAAATATCTGAGGTCTATCTATCTATCCATCATCTATCTATCTATCATCTATCATTTATTGTCTTTCTATCTATAAAGAGAGTAATCACTACAAGTTTTATAATTTTCTGTTATATATTATAGAATTCTATATTGTATCTATCATTACATATTAATATTACATTAGATGAATGTCATAATATTACAGTGTTTGTTTATCAGTTGTTTGAGAATCAAGAGCAACAAAGTACCACTATAAATTTAAGCTGTCTTTCAATTCAAGTTAGTCCTCTGCCATATCTTTAAATACAGATATGCATAGGGGTCTAGCTGCAATCCCTTTATTAGCCAATATCCAAGTAATTTCAAAGCATTGAGAAATAATTGGAAAAATCATTGCTCCTCACAAATTGTCATGGTTAAGTTCTTAGGTTGCCAAGGTGAATTCCTGAGTTCAAGTGTCTCCACTTATCAGCTGTCTAAGCTTGGGCAAAGTACCTAAGATAAGCAGAATATGCCACCCCAAAATATGCCTATTTGGCATAATAATTATTTTGAATTGGTTATTTTTTTCAAATACAACAGACACTTGAGAAGTTCAGAAAATCAAGTAGCAGATACCTTTTTATATTGAAGATGTTACAGGGTGCAGCCAAGAGGGGGGACCCCAAATAGGCATTTGAAATGGGGTCCAGAACTCAAGGTGTCCAGAAGATTTTAAGATGCCTTCACCCTTTCCCCCACAGGGGTGGTTTGGGGGAAGGGACAAATGGAGCAGGGCCTTTGAGAGCTGTTTCGCATAGCAACAGCCTTGTAGCTAACCTCTGATGTGGTCATTTAACATATCTATAGCCTTTGGCTGGTCACTTAGGTATGCTAAATAGTTATGGCCATGCTCTAGGCCTGGCAGATGGAAAAGGACCTTCCCCCAAGATGTGACTGAGGGGGCAGGTCCCCCGAGTTAACAGCGCCTGTGTGGGAGCTTGGAGAAGATTGGCTTCATGACAGGGGGCCACACCTGCCCAGACTCATGATGGCAGCCCAGTAAAGCTGGAAGGATATGAGTTCTGGCATGTGAAGCCGAGTGTGGGAGGAGTTGGAAATGGGGCTGCAGAGGAAGACTGGTGCGGGGATTTAAACCCAGAGGCGGCAGCCATTGAGAGGAAGAACCATGCAGCTGTGGAAGTGCAGAGAGGATCACAGACATTGGAGAGAGAACCACGCAGCTTTAGCAGAGTGAAGACTCCTGCAGCCCTGCAAGAGAGAATCACCATGCAGCTTTAGCAGAGAACCACCACTCGGCTTTAGCAGAGTGGCAACCCCCGCCCCCCACTTTGCAGCCATTGTGCAGGGGGAGAAGCACACAGCTTTGTCAGAGTGGGGACCCCCACAGCTTTAGAAGGGGGAACCACCACCTGGTTTTAGCAGAGATCCCGGCAACTCAGCTGAGGGTGCCGGGAACCCAGGGAGGTCTCCTAGTCGAGATGGAGTACTAACTGGGAATAACCAGAGGACTGCCTGAGCCATGGACTTCTATTTCCTTTCCTGAGATACGGTACTCTGGACTGGGCAAAGGGGGAAGGAAGGAAGGACTGTGTCTGTTTGTGGGTGTTTTGAGGGACTTTAGGACTTTTGATAAAGACATTAGGTCACTACTTTAAGTTTGTATAGCATTAAATAAACATTTCCTTTCCTTTTTACAAATCTCTGGCATTGAGAGACGTCTTTCCTCTGGCAGCGGACATGACGGACCTGGGGGCTTTTTCTCAATAATAGTGTATCTTCCCAGGCCCCCCTTGTTTGTTCTGTAACAAAGACACATTTACATTTATAACAGAAAAGATCGATTTATAAAGGTATCACCTCCCTCTCTGTACCAGGAAGAGGGAGATGGCTAAATCTCTGGAACTTTTATCGATGGAGAAAGCAAGACCTACATCTACATAACAACCTCACCCTTGTTTCCTGTACTTTGTCTGATAAACGCTCATGACTGGCTCCTAGGCCCCAAAGTCTTCCTTTAGCTTTAGCTGGAGATAGAATTTAAGGTGGTGACTTGGACCTTTTTGGTACGTTACTCAGTTTTCCAGCATATCTTCCATGTACACAGAAGGTATACGTGTTATTAGACTTCTGTTTGACTTTTCCCACTTTATCTGTCTTTTTGGGGATCTCAGCCAAGAAACCAGCAGGAGGGGAGAATATTTTTCCTCCTCTACATTATTTGACCTCTCTGTGTATTGAGTTCCTCATTAAATTATAAAAAATAATTACCAGATAAAAATAGTACCAGATTTATAGATTATTGTAAGGATTATAGTCAAGAGTTTAGAAAAGTTTCAGGTTTATATTATGTACTCAGTGGTAGTAGTCTTATTTAGGTAGTGTCAAATAGTTTATATATATTTAATTATATTAACTGTTTATACTACATTATATAGATATATAGATATATAATGTAATATAAAATACAAAAATATACTGAATATCCTGGTGGACAAAAATATCTTGATAACTCAAAAATATCACATGTTTAAAAGTAAAAGACTTTTAAAGTATTATTTTATTTATTTAGGTGGTATTTTTTACCAGTAGTAAAGTTTATTTCCTTGACATATATTGAGATAAATACATCAACAAGAGTTTATACAGAGACATATAGAGAGGTAGATTATTCATATGTGTACATAAAGCAAATAATTTCATTATACCAGCTGTGATGATTCATAAAACAAACATGGGAGGATACCATGGCTACATATATGTGGAAATTTACAGTATGGGTTCTCATACATCTCCCAGGTACATATAAATTGATATTTAGAGAGCCCATAATTTTCATTTGAAGAGGGGAATAAATAAAATGGTGATAAATCAATAATGAAGATAATGGTTTCCAGGCAACTCTTCTCTATCAGACCAAATGCACAGGTATTAAGCACATGAAAGGGACCAGAAACTGGTGCTTTGAGGCTGTTTTCTTGGAAAAAAAATAATGTTGAGACCAGTAATGTGAGTGTGTTAGGGAAAGGGTCATGCAGCATGGCTTAACTTGGGGAAACTTTGAGATTTTTCACTTTGCGACAATAAAAGTTAGCTCCTTTAGAAAGAAGCTTGCCAATATTTTTCTCTTGTTTATGCCATTTAAGCAAATTGGCACCAATCAGCATTAGGTTCTTAAGTTCTCCCCCAAAAAGGGAAATTAGAGACCCAGAGTCAGGAAGTAACCTGTCTAAAATTTAGTCAAATCCAAGGAAACGTCAAGGCATCTTGGTTATACTTGAGGTGTTTGACTTGCACAAGTATAAATGTTAGACAGTTTCAGTCATCTTGTGGCGACACACGAGGTATTAGCTGTAGAAAGGTTTCTGTCTTATGCTCACTCAGTCTTCTGTGCAGCTTCTTACCCCTTTGTGGAAATTTCCACTTCAATAGTGGAACTCGGATTTGGGATAATCCTTTACATTACAGAATCTCAGATTTCACCATCCACCCCCATTCATGAAAGGGGATCTGCATTTCAACAGGATTGCCCCAGGCGGTTCCACTGCATTCTAAATTTTGAGAAGCACTTTCAGGCATTGTTTGTCTTGTTTGTATTTATCACCATCAGATTTTGCCTGTTAGTTCCAATTCTCCAGGCACTTAGTCTCAGATTTACTAGGTTAAAACTAATTAATCTTTCAAGTGACAAGAATATCATATATCAATTGGGAATAATGTATTCATGAGAACAGAAGACCAACAGACCTTTTTGCAATCAATGTATTTTATTTTCCTGAATGGGGTTAAATGATGACAAGAAATAAAAAAAATGCATTATGTAATGGGGATATATATTTTGTACAGCCATTTATACTAACTTTTTCTAAAAATCTATGTACTGTATCTATCAATAAGGGAGTCCTACATTTATACATTTTTAATAAAAATAGATTAAGACAGTGCATTGTTATCATGACAATGGAAATATTAAGATTTTTCCCCTTGCTTTAGTACAGGCTTTCCCCCTGAAGCTTTTAGATAAAGATTTCTGGTCATTTTTCTTGCATTTATTTTTTTCTTGAAATAACATAATATTTAACATACTTTGCAATATATAATCTAATTCATTCCTTCACATGTGAGATGAAAATTGAGAAGCGGATTTAATGTAGCAAGCTTTTCCTAGCAAGGGTTTGGCTGGCCTTTGGACCAAAGACCCAGCTTCTTGCCCCAGGGATGCCTCCAATCTGGTGCACAACAGTTTTGGAACACTAACTTACTGTGGAATTCCATTTTCTCAATCATAAAATCAGGAGCTCCTGGAGGAAAGTCTCTCAAAGTGGTTTCTACATCAACAGTTCTATTTTCCCATGGTTATGAATCTCCTCTTAAACCTGTGTTTTCTTTGTGCCTTTACATTTTTTTACCAACTTTTTCAATTTGTATGAACTGGACTGAACATTGGCATTCACTTTTGTTCATTTTACCTGATACACAGCATTTGATGTCTTGTTCAGTACTTTAAGCAATTTCCTCAGGTACTTTGATATTAAAAGCAAAGACCAGGTATATGGATGGTGACTGAGGTTTCTACATAGCATTTGCATTTTATAACACTTACTTTCCAAAGTTTGTGTATTTCAAATAATCATACAATCTAAAACAAACAAATACAAAATATGATTTCCGTTCAGTGCAATATAAGGATGGAGCATCTAAGCCTGACACCTCAGTTAAATAGTTTATAATAGTTTGAATGATGTCCATCCACTCAAAGATATCAAATCCTAATGTCCAAAATTAGTAAATGTTAACTGATTTGAAAACACGGAACTTTTTAGAAGGAATTAAATAAGAATTTTGGGATGAGGAGATTGCACTAGATCATGTGGGCAAGCTCTCAATGCCATCCCACGTACATTATAATTGAGATGCAAAGGGAAACAGAGGAGAAAGCAGTTGTGAAGACATAGGCAAAGATAGGAGTGATGTGGCCAAAAGCCCAGAAGTGCCAGGACAGCCATTAGAAGTTAAAAGAAGCAAAGAATGGATTCCTCCTTACAGCAACCAGAGGGAGCACTGCCTTGCTGAATTTCAGACCACCAGCTTTCAAAACTATGAGAGAATAAATTTCCATTGTTTTATACCATCAATATGCAAAGATTTATTGTTAACAGTCTTAGAAAGTTAATACTTTTTATTTTGTAGAAATAAGTATTTTATAAAAATAAATTCTAAAAATTCACTTCTAAAAATGTAAGAGGAAAATATTCAAGTTAAAGAATTAGCCCTGGCTGGCATAGCTCAGTGGATTGAGCGTGGGCTGGGAACCAAAGTGTCCCAGGTTCGATTCCCAGCCAGGGTACATTCATGGGTTGCAGGCCATAACCCCCAGCAACCGCACATTGATGTTTCTCTCTCTCTCTCTCTCTCTCCCCCCCTTCCCTCTCTAAAAATAAATAAATAAAATCTTTTTAAAAAAAGAATTAGATAGTAATCACTGAACCAGATGTATACTACCTTTAAAATGATAATTTCACCTCTCAAATACAATCCACTACCTCAGAATTTCATGAGTAGAGGATGAGAGTATTAGTAGGAAACTGAGACAAAAATTAAAACCATAAACTTCTTGCACTAATTACCAAATCAGCCAAAAGAGATCTGGGCAACTTCTGGTAAAAGGGCCTTATATAAAAGCAACACAATCTTCTAAGTAACAGCAATGAGAATGTGGAAGTCCTTCATTCTAGGTTCTGTTTGCTATAGAATTCTCATCCTGTCCTATGACACAGAGCTCCATTAACTCTTTATGAGGGTAATGATAATGTCAGCAGGTACTCAGACTATAACTCAGGGAGCAAATGGCTAATTAATTTGTCATCTCATTAAATCTCCTCAACAACCTCATAAAGTATATTTAAAAGTTTACTTTAAAAATGTTTTGAAAATAAAATAGGCCTAAAACTTTTACATAACTTGCCTCAAATCTTACAACTGTCAAATAGTGAAAACGTAATTTGAATCCAGTAGTTAAGATTCATTGGTACACTCTGTTAACTACTATTAACTACGGTTAACTACTGCATTGTATGGGAAACACCGGGCAGTAGAAGGTGTCATGAGCATGTATTCATGACACAGTCTTTCGTATAAGCCAGCATTCAGTCTCTGCTCAGATCATCTCACCTGGGCCTTCAGAATTGAAAGTCCTACAGGTAATACCAGCACTGAGAAATAACAGGGAGCTGACACAGGTAACTATGCTATTCACTCAGACTTTATTAATGCAGGTTCACTCAGATTTTATTAATGCAGATTTAAGCCAAATCTGTACTAACCTGATAACAATACTAATGGCTCAGAAACAATCTGTAATAACATCACATGAGAGAGAATTGGGGGATAATGAACTTGAGTCCCAGAGTCTCAGCCTGCGGGGCCGACAGCACTGTGGGGAAGGGAGTCTTCAGTGTCTTGCAAGGGAGAATCTCCAGAGTGAGGTGGGCAGCACAGCAGATGAGTCCTCAGTCCAGTAGGGCAGAGCCTCTGGTGGCCGATGCCGAGGAAAATCAGAGTGGTATGGAAAAGCACTCTGGTATGTGGAGCTCAGCAGTCTCAGCAGTGATCTGGGACACTCCTGAATTATACCTCGAAAGTGGTGTACTCCATCCCTCTGGGTCTCTTGATAAGTGTCTTGGCACCCAGATGGCAAGTGGGGAATTTCCCCAGGAGCCTACCTCTGGGTAGTCCCACTCTGCAGACATGGTTGTTCTGGTCATGTGTGCAGATATCTTAGGTGTGTCTCCTTGCCACATGTGTCTGCTTTGATTTAGGTAGTTCCCTTCTTGAACCAAAGTGTAATGGCTGACTGGGAGCCATCTTGACATCAGTGACTCCATTCTGTTTTCTATACTTTATGCTATCTTGACTGGACCAATGCTGTTTTATTGGCCCTGCTCTCCTCAGGCTTATGGCATTCTTTTGTAATTGAAATAAGATTGATCTGGCCTTCAAAACTCTGGGATACTCTTTTTATTTTTAATTTAACATTATTGTTTGTTAGTTTCAGGTATACAGAATACTGGTTAGATAACTGTATCCTTTACAAAGAACTCCACCCCCAATATATCAAGTACCTGTCCGGCATCATAATAGTTATCACAATATTGTTCACTCTATTCCCTATGCTATAATTTACATTCCATGAGCACTCATAAAGAGGGAACTCTTAACTATTGATATATTTATGAATTAAGGAATGTTAAGCAAATTGTCTCCATTTGAATTTGAGTTAGGGACTTGTAGTGTGTTTTTCTCTCCATCTCTTTTTTGTGGAGAATAATGGAATGCATCACCTACTTAACAAATTATAGTAAACATTTTTGATTACAGTGTGAAGCATCTTCCTAGCATAAGAAGAATTTTTAGATATAAATGTGACAGTGTAGTTACAAAATCCAGTTTGTTCAACTTAACACTATTCATAGTTTTATTTTAAATTCTTGAACTTCTGAACCCAATTGTTTTCATGCATGGTGTCTGACTTCTGGAAATTAAGAAAAATAATGAACCTTTTTCTAGCTGAGTCCCAGCTGTAATCCAAAGGTCAAGTCAAATCTTCTCTCTTAAATACCTTTCTAATATTAGTCAATTACTGGAACTTCCATGATTTCACACCGTGAATTTTCTTAAGGTGAGGAATTTTTAAAGCAGCCAGTGTAAACACTGACTCAAAAATTTTATTGAAGCGTTGCCTTGAATTAATTTTATTTCTTCATGTGTTTTTAGGTGTCTTAGTCAAATCTATTTTTTCCCTTCATCCATCAACCTATATTTATTCTGACCTTAATATATATTAGATATTATTCTGTCTACTCATCATGTATTACCAAAAGGACCATTCAAAAGTACTAATTTACACTTATGAAGTGGCTACATTTACATAGGAATATTATTTACCTATGTATACAAGTGTTATTACTATGCTAATACACATATATTGAAAATGACCCCATGGTTTCCTTGTCTTATGGAACCTAATATGCCACTTCATAATTCTAAGTATCTACGACCAGCGGCTTATTGGTTCCCATTTGTCAAATAGAAAGATGTTTCCTTTATTGTCTTTCAGCTGCAGCTACTTTCCTGCTTCTTAGCCATTCTCTTGTTCTTTCTTCCCACATTAATATCACCTGAACAAATTTGTTACTGTCAACCTTCCTCTTGAGCTGCCTCCACAACAGCTTTGTGGCAGAGATTGCTAGTAAATCCATAAATTAATGTTTCCCTTCACTCTCAGTGTAATAAAATATTCAATTACTAGCAGAACCATGTGGCTTTCCATAATGAAGACTGCAATCCCTGGTTTCCCAATAAACTGTGTATGGCCATGTAACTGAGTTTTGGCTAATGGCTGTAAGTGATAAATGCAAATTTAAAGGCATGGTTTATCCCTCTCCTACCCTTTCCTCTGGCCCCATGACCTAGTAAATTGTGGAAAAGCTAACCTGTCATCTGGACCATGTATACAAGGGCTACCACGTAAGGGTAGTAGAACAGAATTATGGGATTTTGTTTAATTATGCTGTGGTTTCACCACTCAGCTCTAGATTGTTCATGCCCTTACATGAGTAGGAAATAAACTGTTACTATGTTTAAATATTGCTATTTTCTCTCCCATCTGGTGACAGATCCTAATACAGGCACTAATCTGCGTTGACCTCCTATATACTTGGTGGCCGCTAATCTACTTTTTGTTACCACCCTGGTGCTTCATCATCTGCATCTAGACTCCCGGGTCTCTCATGTGATTCATACTGATTCACCACTCTTTTTAGGACACCTACCTGGTATAGTAAGAAGTTTACTATGAATTCCAATGCCCCTCTTGCTCTCCATCTTCTAGGAGGTAAGGAGAGTAGACAGGTCCCCAGAAAATACCATGAAGCATTAGTGACAGGGATTCTCTTAAGTTTGCTATATACAGGTTTCTCTCCAAGGGATCATAAAAAAGTTTAGGTCTGGACCAGAGGGAGTCAAGTACAAGTCCATTTTTATACTTTGAGAAAATTACTTCTCCTTAGTCTCTGTTGCTAATTAAAATACACAATGACACACTCTTATTTTCATGTATTTTTCTTCCTCTCTCTCTCTCTCTGTCTTGAAGATCTCACAGTCCTCTCTATTATTTAACCCCTATCATGACACATTATAACTCTTTCTGGATGATATGTTTTCACCAGAATTTTGTGAATAATATTTGTGGTATTTTCTATAAAAATCTTGTAATCCATCCAAGTCAGAAAATATGACTAAACACCATAAACAGGAGGGATGTTCACCATTTTACACATCAATCACACATGAGTCTCTGAAATATCCTGGCTACTCTTATTTATTTTGGGAAATTATTATTCATCACAGACTAAAAACTCTATGTTACTCTATAGAATAAAAACTCTAAATTACTAAATTAGTGTCAGTTTCTAATCCTAAATCTGCTACTTACTCTAGATATTTACTTGAATAAGTCATCTAATCTCTCTAAGCCTCAGGTTCTGTCTGATTCTATGAAATGAGGATATTAGCTTTGCTTATTTCACAGTGTTGTGAGGATAAAATAAGAAAAATATTCATGAGAGGAATTTGAAAATTAAAAAATAAAGTATACACATTTTAAGATTTATTACAGAATAAAGACTTCTTGCCTTTTATAATTCTGCAATGGTAAGTTTCCTTTTATCTCCTTATTAAATTCCAAATCAAATGCCTCACTTTATAGTATATTAACCCAATTAATATGTTAGTAATAATATATTTTATGTTCTGAATAATTATTAATTTCTTTAACATTACCATGCACTGCTATGTACCATGTATAGCAAGATATATGAGAGTTTGCATTCTTGAAGGATCTTAAATTCTAATGGGGTATAACATTTAAAAAATAAATAGATAATTGCAATGAAAATTGAGACATTTGGTGATAAACTTTAATGTATGATGTTGTTGAAACATAAAGATTTTAGGAAGAATGAGGTATTTTAACATATTGAAGGATATTGTACAGATCCCCAAGTGAAGGGAAAGGGGTATTAGTTAACAATAGTTTAATAGTAGCAACTGGAATCTAAGTGTATCTTGTTCAAAAATGCAAAAAGATTTATTGTGTTACATATTTGAATATTTCAGGAATAAACTTGTTTTACTCATAACTGGAGCAGAAGCTCAAAAATATCATCAAGACTATGTCTCTCTCTGCTGTTTTCTTTTGCATTGACTTTATCCTCCATTAAAATTTCCCTCTGTGGTAAGTAAAATGGATACCAGTGGTTCTAGAAACATTTTCTTATTACAGCTATAGGTACTGAGAAAAGAGAGCACTTTCTCATGACTAGCTCCAGCAAAGACTTGGAGAGGATCACATGTCCACTCATGTGACCTTGTAAACCATATGATCATTGGTTCTCTGATTGCCCAGCCTGGGTACTCTGCTCATCCTAAGATTGTTGAATTAGAGTTAGGTTACAGATAGCTGCTTCAAGTGGAAAGGATTAATTACCACAAAGAATTTTATGTATGCATCATGTATGTATGTTTGTAACTGTTTGCTTAATGTCTTTGCTCATCTAGGCAATAAGCATCTTTGGCCAGGGACTTTCTCCATTATGCTGAGCTGTTCATACATGTGTGTTTCACAGTGACTGACACATAAGGAAGGCTTACTAAGTATTTGTTTAATAAAGGAGTGAAAAGTAAAAAGCCACCTTATATACAAAAAAAGATATTAAAATTTATATTAAGTATATGTCTATGTCCAAACTCAGAATTCCTTTTGAAATCTCTTATTAGAGACTCCACTGGTAGCAATCATATATCCTTTAAATTATTACCATTTTCACTTTATAGTTAAATTTATATTTTAGCAGCATTTCAACAAGTTAAAAATTCTCAAAGTCATAGAACTTTATGTGTCCATCTTTTCAGTTAAAACAGTTATATTATTAGCTTGTAACAGAAGTTCTGGATTCAGTAATATATTAGGTTGATCAACATCTACTTGTCCTTTTTATGGTCATAAATGATAAATAAATATCCGTAATTTTATATGGTTCGAGTGTTGATATTTTCCTGGCTCACATAACTAAAAGATCAGCAGATAGATCTGGCATGTTTTGTCAACATTCTGCCTTTATAAGGTTGGTTTCACCCTGAGGGAAGCTTCCTTTGTAATATTAAAGTGAGTGCCAGCAGCACTTAGAAATACTTCCCTCTTCATTCTCCTCAGGAAGAGGAATGGTTTACTTAATAACATTCCCTCCAAAAATTCAAAGATGCATTCTGAACTTCCTTAGGTCTCCTACTCACCTCTGGACCAATAACTATAACTGGCTGTATTCGTTTGACTATCATAAAATGTCACAGACTTGATAACCTGAACAACAGAAATGTATTCTCTCACACTTCTCTAGGCTTGAAGTTCAATGGCAAGTTGTGAGATGCATTGGTTTCTTCTGGATGCCTTGTCCTGGCTTAGACATATTCATTACCTCTATGTCTTCACATGGTCTTCTCTTTGAGAGTCTGTCTTAATCTTCTCTTCTCATAAGTATACAGGTCATATTAGGTTAGGACTCTCCCATATAACCTCATTTTACTTAATTATCTCTTTAAAGACCCTATCCTCAAATACATTCTGAGGTATTTTAACAGGGTTAAAATGTATGAATTTGAGGGTAAAGGCAGCAAAATTCAGCCTGTGACACTGGCTTAGCTGAAGCCATATACCCCAACACAGAATCCAGAAGAGGCGTCAGTTTCCACAAAACCATATGGATCCCCAAACTGAAGCAGGCATAATGGAAATGGGGATGGGAGAAGAATGCTGTGAGGGTAATGGAAAGTATTTGCTATCTTTTCTCCAAAAAATTTTAAAGGCTTTATTTATTTATTTTTAGAGGGAGGGGAAGGGAGAGAGGAAGAAAGGGAGAGAAATATCAATGTCTGGTTGCCTCTCACACGCCCCCACTGGGGACCTGACCCGCAACCCAGGCATGTACCCTGACTGGGAATCAAATGGGTGACCCTTTGGTTCACAGGCCAGTGCTCAATCCACTGAGCTGCACCAGCCAGGGTTTTTCTCTAAAATTTTCAACATACTAGTAATGAACCTAGCTAGTAGGAAAATGATTCCTGGCATAATTCCTGGTATTTCTGGATGACTGATATTTATAATTTGACTGTTTTAGTTCATGTTTTTTTGAGAGTACATTTGAAAAAGTCTATATCTTTGCTTCAGAATTTTACAAGCAAGAGTGATTTAATATTTATTCATTATATATGTACCGGATCTTAAGGTGAAGAACAAAGAAAAAAATCTATTTGGCTCTGATCATAAGTGAACTCCAGATGGTCAGTTGGAAATTATTTCTAGTCAAATGGGACAAAGGAAATCCAAAGGAAAAAGAAGTGTGTGTTTTTGGGGAGTAGTCATCCAAATGTACATTGAAGGGAACGAATAAAACTCTAATAATATTGTCCTTAGAATCAATATCTATGTTCTATGCTGAAAGTTTAAATTTGATAAAATGGCACATATTTATTGGCAATCCATTATAATTAATATAAGATGGATTACAAGTAGAGTCCTCTTACAATAAAAGAAGATAGCAAAAGTCCAATACCTGTGTAAAGATCACCCAACTCTCCAAGCTGAGATCAGTTCTAGAACAAGTTGAAAACTGAAACAGGTATCAAAGACCTACATTCAGTCTTTCAAAGTTAATAGCCAAACAGTAGGGAATATACATTAAATATATACATTGGTACTGATTTATAAACAAAGGATTTTATTTGTCACCAATATATACTCTATAGACGGTGCATGAGACACTAAAGCAATTCTAAGTTAGATCCACATGAAGTGTGGCACCCAGATGAAATTATTCTCAGCTGTCCTCATATTTAATATTGTAATTTTGAAAATAGTAGGAAAAGATCAGGCCTGGAAAAATAATTTAAAAAATCAACCAGATGTTTGAATTAAAACAATAAATTTATGTTAATTTTTGGTCATGGAGAATACAAGGGATCTTTTCAGAGCCTACAGTACCTTCTAGAGCATTCTTCTAAAAATGTCTAATTATTTAGCAGTGAGGTGTTCAGGCAATCAAGTGTTTTCTTCCTGTGAATTGACATATACAATTCCACCATTATGAGGTCCAGAGAGAAAAGTAAAAAATCATCAAAGGAGATGAGATAGAGTAGTCTTTGAGGTGTGAAATAGATCAGGAATGTTGTATTCTAAAGACCAAGCAAAGAATGTATATGGGGAATGAGAGAATGATCGATTGTATCAAATAATGATGATAAATCATACAGAACTAGGTATTGTTCACTGGGTTTAACAACCTGAATATCATTGGACAAGAGAAGCTCTGTTGGAATTAACACTTAGCAGAAGTAAGTTTAAGAGAATATAGGAAAATGTAATTGGAAATAGTGTGGAGAGACAAAATTTTTGAGATACAAACCAAGTGGATAGTACCTAGCAAGAAATTGGATGCAAACAGAAGTATTTGTCTTTATGAAAGAAATACCAAAACAATATCTTACCCTGTTAGAAACAACCCAGGAGAGGGTATATGTGGCTAGAGTGAAGAATTACTAGAACAAAGTGTTGAAAAGTGAAAAGAGACAAAATCTGGTAAAAAAGATGGAAAGATTTGTGTAAGATGAACATAAGCAGTACTCTTTTAGGGGATAGGGTAGGAAAATAGAGAATGTGGATGCAAATGTCACTGAGAAGAAATGTAAGAAAATTCATTTGGTTCCTTCTAACCTAAAGCAAGAATGTGAGTTTTCACTTCATCTTTGGTCTCAAAATTATTCAAATAACCTCTGTTCTTAAGTTGTAGCCATTTGTTTATTATTTTATCTTTCTTAGGAGAAATTTCTATTGTGGGTCCAGGAAATGTTTTTATGGCAGACATCAGCTGACTAAATAATGTGTATTTCCCTTTACCAGGAAAACTTCAGTTTTATTTGACAAAACTCTGCCAGCTAAGATCCCTTTGAAGAGAGCAATGACATTATCTCACTGTACTATCTGAGAAAATATCTTATCTCCTGATACATACTTTTTTGCTTCTTGATATGAATACACACTACATGTCATTACAGCAAGACTTCTGCAGCCATGAGGTGATAAGCATGAGGGTGAAGGCATACATACTAAGAAAAGTAAAGTGGAAAGGCCAAGAGAGCTTTGGTCCCTAATAGTATTATTGAGCTATCATGCCAGCTATGGAATATATAACTTTATATATTTTTTGTACAGTAATATATTTTTGCCACTGTAAGAAGGTTTTCTTTACTTGTAGTTCAGTTTCATTAAATTCTTTCTAAGATGCTTTGGGCAATCTGTGAAACCTGTGTGATTTGGATATACTTTTCCTAAGGCCATATTTTTAAAATCTCCTAGAGCCTGAGAATCAGTGCAGAAGGGCAAGGCTTGCTGTTAGAACAACCAGGACAAAGCTGAGCATCACGGATATCTAATATCTCTCTTTACAACATGGAAGGCTGTCTATCAGAAGCCAGGTTCTATTTTTCCATAAAGAAAGATTTCTGCTGGTTTTCCTCTTTCCAAATCTCCCTTCATTATTAACCCCTCTTCTTTCTAAATTTGAATGCCTCTCCCCCACACAGAGACATAGACATTTGCTTTCTTTTGAATTTGACTTACAAAATCTAAGTAACTGATATTTATATATTAGCAAGACCAGGTACAGTGAGGGAAAGACAGGATGTAATAAGAAATAAACTAAAAAAAAATCAGCATCAAAATAAAGACATTATGCAGAATATTCATCAACTTCAAACCCGTCTTTGGGGCAAAAATAAGCCTGTGGCTGAAAATGAGAGAGTAAGCAATGTTTGGAAATTTTCTTCTCCCTCAGTATTTATTGCTTATAAGTTGTGTGTGCATGCACAGCTGTTGCTGTGTGACAGCTCTTCATTTGCCCCTCCCATTTCTGCACATTATGTGACAGTTTCTTTTTTATTCTAAACCTTATTTTTAAGGATGTTTATACAGTCAACAGCCTAGGATGATACAAATGATGTCTCCCTCTGGGGCAAGGGCAGAAATGTTCACTATCCAGGGTAACCAATAATGTCTTCCTATAAAACACATTTCGGGTAAATTTGCTAACAGCCATCTTATTTGTTGGGAGTTTCTCTGAAACCCAGAGTTCCTTAGCCAGAAGGCAACTCCTTCATATAAGAACGGCATCCATCTAAGCTCTCTGTATGACTCTCATGAGACTTGGCAGGTAACGGGAACCAATGAGAACATAGCACACACCTGCCTGCTGTGCCATTTATAATAAAGTATTTTGTATCCAAGCCAGGAGGTTTGTGTCTTCTGTCAGTATCCTTAGACTTCTGGCAGGCTAACCTGTTAGCTTGCAAATGATATAAAATCTAAATCTTTCATAGTTGTGATCAATACTTCATATATTGATAGTATTATTCAATCACCTCCATTACCTAAAAAATATTTCCTGCATTTGCCTCTTAAAAATTTTGACATTGTAGTTAAGGGATTCTACTACAAAGGGATAATGCCATATCCTATAAACTATCTTTCCCATGAAACCTTCAGGGGTACTGTTCTTAATTAATTACTGTTATTCTTTCTCTCTTTATTACTTGCAATTAACATTATTTAATTAATACTATTCTTCAACATTAACTTTGAGTATGATGCCTTTCCTTTTGATTGTGAATAACTTTTGAGGAAGACTGGCATTTTTTTTTCTCTGGGACTTGCTGAAGCACCTTGCCCAGTGATTAGTTTAAAGATAGTATAACACATGCTTTTGAATTATCAAAGATAATTTTATTATTAAAATAAATTTGCTAATAAGTATTTGAATAATTAAGTAATACATTCCTGTAGCCCTTTATAGAGTTTTCAAAGGGCATTCATATATTTTCTAAGTAAATTAATTTTATTCTAACATTCCTGTGCAATGGGAATGTTATATGTATGGAAAAAATGAACTGTGTGGACCCAAGGCTTTCTAGCTTCATGTATTTCCTTTAGAATTCTCCTTACTAGTTGTTTTATTTTGAATTTCATACCTATCACAATTGTAAATAAAGTTGGCATTTTTTTCTTTTACTTTTTTCTCTCATGTTGCCTTAAGGCTTTTTTCCAGAAAAGTTCAAAACCATTATTCAATTTAAGAAATGTTACATGAAGAAAGACACTAAAAAGGTCTAGAGCTATATGTTATGAGCCTTCCCAGAAAAAATAGGTGATTATTTTTCCTGTTAAGGTGAACGAAAATGTCAAAATTATGTTAATAAAGAGTAAGATTAATACAACATTAAAGCAGATTTAAAGTCAGAAATGAGGATTTTATGTAAAAACCTGTCATATTGTAAGTCATGTAAATTTTTTACTGTAGTTATCATTATTATTGTAATCCCCGGGTGACAATGCTCTTCATAATCACTCTAACAATCCTAAAAGAAAATAGATACGAGTACAATTTTCAAAAAATATTAGGTTCTAGAACATATTATGCTGGCCTTGATCTATAAATTTTATAGTAGACATGATAAATTAACATATTTCACTGAGATAAATCAGTGGGCATTAGATTATTTGACTGAAAGTGAATCACTCCATTTATTGATTGTTTATTCATGTATGTTTGTGTTTGTGTGTGCATATCGAGAGAAGCGGGAGAGTACTGGGAGAAAATTTATGTGTAAAACACTATTTCCCAACATAGCTGATTAATTTGAATCACAATCTGAAAACAAAAACCAGACATGATATTTATTAGGGCACTTTTTCCAATAAAACCAAATTAAGCATCAAATAAAAACCTACCAAAACAATTGTCCATGTATTGCCTCTGGATTAGAAAATATCCAGGATCATTCATGAAATAAATTTCTGTACTTACAACAGAAATAATAAAAGAACTGTAAGTAGTAAGTAAATTGTAATGATCAACAACTGACAAAAAAGGTCAGAACAGTACTCTATGACCTAAAAATCCTTCATGTATTTATTGAAAATTTACCTAAGTATTTTACACATGTTATTGAGGTACTGTAAAACATGAATGTGCAGTTTTAGGAAAGATAATTTTTCCAAACTATGGGCAGAGTAAATGTACTCTGATATTGAAATATCATCAAATAATTGTGAAAAATCATGTCTATGTTGAAATACTTTTAAAACTAAGCATTTGCTTTGATAGTGATACTTTTATGGAAGGCACTGTAAATTTGCTTTATTTACAAAGTAAATAAAATAGTAAAATAATACCATTTTAAATTAATAGTACTAAATTAAAGTTAATTTCATACTATATTACCTGGAAAACATAGCTCAGAGTATTTAAGTATATGTATACTTTGGGGACCAGATACTGTCAATTAATTGTATTGTGAAATATGGATTATATGACTAAAAAATATTTGTTTTATGACTTAAATCAGAGAATTGAAACTCAAAAGACAACATAGCCCAGGCTAGTAATACCGGTGACCAAGCGTGGTACCCTCAGTCTTCCCAACCCTTTCCGAAGTATGAAGCCACCACTCAGCTCCAAAATGGCATTTGTTAGATGTGACAATAGATTTTTCACCTTTAACTCCACTCTTTTCTTGCACTCCATATTGAATCTATCAGAAAAGTATTTCCCCTTTACCTTTAAAATATATCTGAAATTTTAACTGTTTTTATCACATCAGTTAAATTATATGTGGTATTATTAGAAAAACTTCCTAATGGATATCTCTGTTGTTCTTTCCATCTATCAAAAAAAGCAGTAATTCTTTATTAAAACCAGTTATGCTCTTATGGTCAAAATTCTCTGAGTAAAAGTCAAACCCCTCACAATGGCCCACAGGGTCCCATATGTTCTGACCCCCTTCTGTCTCTATGATCTCATACACATGCTGCTCATCTAGCTTTTCTCACACCTCTGTAGCCACAGTGACAGGAGATGCTATGACTGGAACACAGCAGGTGGGGCACAGTTTCACCTCAAGGTCTTTGATGTATTTGTTCCCTTTGATTGCAAAGATCTTTCTCCTTTCTCCTATACAACACTATTCCCTTGTAATCTGGTAAAAATCCAACTAGTATAACATCGATTGCATTTATTGCAATACATTTCTAGCACTATTTAGCTGGAGTTAGCTTTAGAATCCATAAGTGCAGAGCTCAGTTCTCCATAAGACTACCCTTATTTAGATGCCAGCCACACTTTGGGGGTCCCCAGGCCATGTGCACTACTGACCAACTGGCTATAAATTCAGGACTTTTCTGGCTCCCTAAGGTTCAATAGTTCACTAGAATGACTCACAGAACTCAGAAAAGCACTATGCTTAGAGTGAGGTCTGGAAAAGTTCCCAAATGCAGAATTTCCAATGTCATCTCTCCATGGACTCAGGGTGCTGCATCACCTTCCTAGGACATCAATGTGTTGACCAACCAGGAAGCTCTAGTAACCTTCAGTGTCTAGCATTTTTATTAGAGCTCCATTAAGTAAGCATCATTTATGAAATCATTGTCTACATGATTGAACTCAATCTCTAATCTCCCTCCCTTCCTTTGTGGTGGGAATGGCCCCAAATCCCAACCCTGTAAGCACATAGTGGGTCTTTCTGGTGACTGTTTCCTGTCCTGAAGCTATCTAGTGTCCCACCATGAGTCACTTCATAACCATAACAGGGATACTCCTACTCCTTGGAAAAATCTAGGGATTTCAGAAGTTCTGTGCCAGAAACCTGAGAGAAAGACCAGACACTTCGCTATACCACGTCTCACATCCTCTAAGTCATTTCTCCAGTGTCACTTTCTCAGGAAGGCCTCCTTTGATCATCAATAATAAAAGAGTCTGACTTCATGTTTTCCTGTTTGACCACTGACTTCTCTTAAAATTCTCTTTCATTTCTCTTTGGCTCATGTCTAGACAAGCGGATAAGAAATCCCAGGCTTGTCTCCTTCTTTGGTTCCTGTGGGAAATTCAAACCTTGAAAGGCACATGGGTACTTTTCCCCAGTCCACCCCCTAGCAATTTGAAAGACCTAACCTAGTTTGCCTGCTTTTATCAAGCCAGCCAAAACTTTCTTCTGCCCACCCTTTTATTCCCTTGGAGCTCTTTGTGTGAATGATAAACTTTTCTTCAAATCCTTTTCATATGTGGAGTGTCAACAGCCTTGATATCTGAACCACATTTTGGGTGAAGAGCCATCTTGCCTCTTTCTATATGTGTGTATGATACACACACAAATATATGTATATATTATTTACATATAAATATGCATGTATATATTATTTACATATAAATATGCACATATATATTATTTACATATACATATGTGTCTATATATAAATATAGGCACACTTATATGCACACACGTATAATATATATTTATATGAATATATATATATATTTACTCAACCTTAAAATACTATCTTAACTAAAATCACATCTCCCCATTTCCACATAGTAATTCCTAGTGACATTTTAATTTATTTTTACCATAATATTTATCAACACCTGACATATTACAGATATGACTTTGTTTACTGTGCATCCCTCCTTCTAGAATATAAGTTCACAAGGGCAGGACTGTATGTTTGTTGTATGGCTCTGATTCCACTGTGTGAAACAAGAGTATAATAAACATTTATTCAAATAAAGCATTTACATTTTTAAATTTAAATAATTTGTCAGCTAATGCAGAATCATTGTATTTTGAATTGAATTGTTAGATTTAGAAACTAAGACTCATAATTATTTATTTGGCTCATTCTTCAGTGGGTCAGCAGTTTGCCTAGACTCAGGTGGCCAGTTCTTCTAACCTCCACCGAGTCTGGTCAGAGGCTAGTTCGCCAGGAAATTCTGCTCTGGGTTGGCTGGACATTGACTGGGGCCACAGAGGCAGTGAGTCCTGTGACTCTTACCTTCCAGCAGGAGCTTGTGCACATGGCAGCTCAGGAAGACTGAAAGGATGAGAGTGGAAGTGTTTATATTGAGCATGATGTCATTTATGGCACATTCTACCTGTCAAAGTAAGTCACAAGCCAAGTCTGGATTTAAGGGGTGGAGAATTTCCCTTCATTAATTTTTTTTTCACATTTGGTGTGTATTGTTCTATATCTATAATGTACTAGATCTTGTATGCATTACAACTTGCTCACACATGATTGGGGGGAAAGGGGATGTCATCAAATAGTTCACTATTTTGTAACCTGCTTTTCCTTATACCTATTACATTATTAATGTCTGTTTTATTAAAACCTGTGATGTATTTTATTGAATGAACTAATTGCAATTTATTCAATTACTTACTTATTGTAAATTTTGTTTCAAAATTTCAGAAAAAAGTATGAGCAATTAATTTGAAGTAGGCAAAATCATTTAAAGGTACATATTTGCAAAACCACTATAGGGTGTAACCAAATTATCACAATGTGAAAACTCACTGCCTGGTATTTTCCTCATTTTGTCCAACTTGTTATTTCTAGTTTTACCTGCCTCCATTTCACTCCATTCCTTCAATTCTTGATGGGAAGAGATGAAAAGACACATTTCAAGGGAATATAGATTCAAAGAGGGAAAGCATGTTTTACAGTCAACCCACAGATCCATTTGCCCATTCACCTCAGAAAAAAAATCAGAAAACCCCTCTCCCCCCATTACCTAACAGTGCCAGCAAAGTGAGTGCTTTCTATGTACCAGCAACAGATTGTAACCAAACTTTCCTATGAGTACACTTTATCATTGATTTCTTCTTCCTATATTTCCTGAAAATGAGTATTCTCTTTAAAATATGAGTTTCTATGATTATAGCTTTTTTCCTTGTCCACTTATGAAATCAGTCCATTTGCCTCTTTTCTCCACAAAATCAATGTTGAAGGTAAGATAACTGAAACTTAGTCTATTATCTTCATTTAGGAAAGATCTCCATCCTTTTTTACCCTCAATCATTTATGTTTACTCAATTATAACAGTTAAGTGTTTTTCAATAGTTGCTTTTATTTATTGTTCTTCCTTGTATGATCAGGTCCCTTTGGACAGTAATAAAGATGGCTGGTTCTTTTGCAAATCCCTACAACTTCCAGGTTAGCACCTCACAGACAAGTGATATGAATGATGTCAACAGTGACTGGAAGCTGCAATATGTTTGCACCTTGCACCAGGGGAGCTCTGACTCTAATTCTCCTTGGTGTTTGAAATCACAGAAAAAGAAGGAAAAGGAGACTTGACTAGAAGGCCAGCTATCAAGGAATATCTGGAGAATAAGTGAAAATCTACAATTAGATTTAACTAGAGGTGGTAAGTGACTATATGCAATGGTGGTGAGACTATTTGGTAACTGAGGCAAGTACTTTTGCTTAGGAATGGCAATTTTATTAAGGTCTAAGAAAACAGAAAAACAATGCAAAGTGTGTATTATAGAATACAAGAGATGACAGAAACTTGCTGTTACAGTTTTTAGTCAAAGAAAATAAAATGTGAGAATGAAGTGTAACAGGGTGGAAAGCATATCCCTTATAACCCTTGAGTGGGGGATAAGAGGAGTGGATGATACGGAGTTCAAGGTACATTGCATAATAAAAGACAAGGTAATATCCATACCTCGCTGAAGGCAAGAGGGCTGTCACCCAGGGTGCATTGTATAGTGACTGTGAAAATGTGCAGCAACTAGTGACATAGCCAGGGGAGATCATACAACACCTGCCCAAGAGGCAAGGTGTAGATGCCCAGCCTGGAGGCCTGTGCATCACTGGTAATTTTTGCCATGATTAAAGGTGACAGCCAAAAGAAGATAAAAGATACTGAGGAATGGGAAAAATTGGCAGACTCTAACATACCATAGGAAGAGCTGGATGTAAGGTCATGCAAGAAGTTCTGGGTGAGCATTTAAATGACAGCAGGATGAAACAGAGGAGAAAAGCCACAGCTTTAGAGTGAGAAAGGAGTTCTGCCTGGAGAAGAAAGTGACAGAGCTGATGGAGCTGCAGGGACCTATGAGGCCACCCAAATTTGTGAGAGATACTTGGAGCTAAACTGTGACTGGGAATGCTAAGTTGCAGACTTTTGCATCTCTGAAAGATGTATGGAGAAGCCACTCTCTTGGGACGTGTCATTCCTGGACTCCACCATGATCCAGTGTAACATGGCACATATTTCCTTGAATCAGTACATGGAGGCTGAGAGTAGTGCACCCCAGATCCTGAAAGAAAGAGCTGCTGTGAGAGGATGGTGACTCTGAAACCCACAAGTGCACATTCCAGAGACTTGTTTGCATGACTGGCTGATGGACAGATAAGGATATGGGGACCTTCTGGGTGTGGTTTTGGCATGTGGCCTTTTGGAAATCAAGGGAAGTTTTGTGTCTCTTGAGAGACGGGGGCTCTGAGCAGGAGTGCTCTCAGCCCTCCCAAGGTTGGAACCCTGTTGATAAAAACCTGTTCCCTTCAAGACTAATTGTTGGGTCATAAGCAAAAGTGCCAGGTGGCTGAGCCCCAGTTTGCTTGGTAACAAAAGGATATAATTAAATCAAAAGATAGTCTCAGAGTCATAAAGAAAAAATCCTGTTAGTTAAGCAATATGTTAAATCAGTAAATTATAATCAAAATAAGTTTAAAAATAACAGTAAGAAATTGGTAAAACGACAGATAATGAATGATTCAATTATGTTAATAAAGGCCTTGTGGACACTTAGAAATGAAAATAATAGGTAGAAATAGGTAGGAGTAAATTTTTCAGTTATATTTTTCTTTTCCTCCTTAATTCTTGTCTCTTTTAATAAAAATTTAACTATGAAACTACCTTTCAACTATCTGGAGATTTTTTCCTGAATAATACTTGAGCTGTTCACAACAATTAAAATAGTAAAAAGAAAGAAATGTGAAATTATAACACAGATACAAAAGAGTTTCTTGATCTATATTTTATAAAATATCTTATTCTCTGTATTAAGCTGCCAGAGCTTCTCAAAAATATTTTGTATACTTAAGAAATATATTCCCTCTGTGTGTTTTCAATGCTTGAAGCCAACATGAAGAGAAGAAAGTGTGATTTTTGGAGATTCCCAAGTGATTACTTAGAAATGTTTGGCTGTGAGTGATTCTAGTTCACAAGTGGTGCCCAGCTATCCTTTTATGATGAATGGTATACACACCAGTCGCTTTTGTGCTACTCAGATTCTACTCTGCCTTGGTCTCCAGAACACTAGTTTTTAAATACACACAAATTATAAATCTAAAACACCTATAACTTATGTGAAATAAGTGCTCAATTCATTCATTCATTTCCCCCTTAGGAACAAATGAAAATAACAGAATAAAATACCAAGTGAACTTATTTCTAGGAAATAGGCTAGTGGGAGCTTGCATTATCAAAATACAGGTATGAGCTTAAAGAAATGACATATAAATTTATATTGTAGTCACAGGCAGGTGAAACTATAGTTATAGAAGTTACATATTTATAGTGCTATAAATTTGAAGAAAAGCCCATGTATTGAATGATACTAACAGCAAAGTGCAGTGGCTTTTATAGAAGCATCTATTTAATATTCTTGATGTTCCTATAATATAAGCATTAATCTTTTTTATATAAAAGAAAACTAATATTTTCTCATGACATAAAGCTAATACATAGTGAAGTTTTTGAACCCCAAAGAAAATGCTCATTCCTATTTGCATTGCACTTAATTCAAATATGCATTAAATCCATAAGAGAGGTAATAAAATATGCTAAGGGTGCAAAGAAATAGAAATGATTAAATCAGTTTGAGATTACTGAAGAACTCTTAGGGGTGAGTGTGCATACTTAATGCAAGTCTTCAACTAATTAGCCCAATAACAGCATTCCAGACAGAACAGAGCACAATGAAGACAAAGAAATGGCTTGTTTGTGGAATCATGAGATAGATATTCAAGGCAGCAGGTTGGCAGAGTGTGTCAGAAGGTATAGGTGAGCCCAAGGCTGGGGGCATTGGCTAAAAGTTAATACCTTGAGGTTTATATTACAAGCAAGTGGGAACCAATAGGCATTTCTCAGAAGAGTAACATAATCCCATAAATTGGGTGAATGACTAAATAAATAAATTTGCATGTCAAAGACAAAATATTTTAGTTTCAGGTTTTTCCACTAAAGGCCTACATATTATTTTAAAGTTTATCATTACATTACTTACAAGCCTAAAGCATTACTTTACAATGGTTTGTTAACATGACAGATACAGTGGCATATTTTTTTACAGACTACACTTCTGTAACAGTGTTCCTGAAAGTTTTATTGAAATGGAGAAGTTTTCTGTGATAGAGATGTGTTTGATGCAACAGCTGTTTAATCGACAATTTTTGAATTCCATCTTCATCTCTCCACTCATTAGCTATTCATTTCAAGTTAAAAAAATTAAAACCCATCTGCATTTTCTTCCCCCTGCCCAGTACCAATTTTATATTTCCTGATGTGCCCAATTTTACATTTGAAAAGGCATGTGCCTGTTATCTGATGAACAGCGTGTCATCTTGTTCACAGAATCGATGACAGATCCTTTCGACTTTGCTTAGTGGTTCTCACCTAAATTACTCTTGAGAAAACACTCTTTGAAGACACTACCAGATGGTTTTCCTTGCGTACTTAAGGAGCAGATTGGCAGTTTTAGTTCTGTCTCAACACTTATTGAGTGGCTATTTCTTATCTTCCCCATGGCTGAAGGTGCCAAGTAGATTTATGTCCAAAAACATACATGGAAAATAAATTCTCAGTGACTTCTTCCTTAGCAAATCATTATATAGAATTCTGGCAGACTGAGTTCATGTACTGAGCAACTCCTTGGTGCTGCAGAAATGTTTCATCTCCCTGGGGTTATTTGCTGCAATTGAAATGAGGTCAGGGAGTCTCTTGAATTCATCATGCCACACCATTCACTCCAATTCCTCTTCTAATGCTGGGTGAGATGATGTAATTAGCATTGCCAGAAAAAGCACCATCCCACGGGTCATTTTTACAGTCTTGTAGCTAGAATAATTACTACTATACTGTGCTAGAAATGAAACTCCTTCTACTGACCTTTACCACTCAAGTCATAACAATTATTTTTCATTTTATGTCTTCCCCTCCTACCCACATCTCAGAACCCATAGGTGCCATGCTTCAGAGTGCAGTGCTACTATTTGCCTTGTCAAATATAAAGCCATTGTGCAGGCCTCATGTTTTAAACTTTTGTCTGCCATTGATCAGTGGACTAGCTAATGCTGATAATTCATGTCCCTAGTATTGCCAAATTTTAAGTAATTTCTTTATAACAATGATTGATTCGTGATTCAGACTCTGGCTTGTGGGGTCCACCACATTGTGGATGAGACACAAGACATTACACGGACTACCCAGTTCTGTGGAGGAAAAGGGCGAGCATGGCTTTCTCTCAAGGGGAGAAAAATCCATGGCCCTTGCTGTGACAAGCCTTTATTTCTTTTCTGGGCACATTACAAGATGGTCCTCATTTACTATGCACTCATTCACTTTAGGTGGTTACTTCATACAGAAAACAAAGGAGACAATGCCTCTAATCATATCACAAAAGAAAGATATTTGCAAATGCAAAGGGAAAAGTGGTATAACTGGTTACATTGGTCCTTGGAAGGTTTAGCATGGATTTTAGGAAGTTACTTTGCAGTAAATGTTTGCTGCTTCAATTCAAGTTGAGGGAGTTTTAGCAAAAGCAAGTCTCAAAGTGGCCTAGGTACATTGCAGGCCTGATTCCCCACAGGAGAACCTATCCATGGGTGTGGGTCCTGTGCATCTCTAAGTGGAAACTGGGCCCACTCCAGGCAGAACATTCTCCTACAGAGAAATGGAAATGACTTCCTTTATTCCACTGGCTTTCTGAGTCCAAGAATACAAATAAAACAAAATTCATATAATCCCAATGTAGCTTTTATTCTTCTGAATGTGTTAGAGGTTACTTACTCCTACTTTGTTACTGTGAATCAAGAATGTTATTTGCATTCTCCCAAGTGTTTGAAGTTTTACATTTGAGTTTTACTGATTGCTCAGTTTAATCAGAAAGTACATCCCTAGTTTCTCATCAGGAGGCAAAGAAGGTCTGCATGGTAGGCAGAATGATCGCCACCACCACCACCACCCCACCCTAATGATGCCACATGCCTATCAGTAGTTCCTGTGAGTATGCCACATTTTAGGGGAAAAGATGACTTTGCAGATATAATTAAGTAGTTGACTTTAAAGGAAAGAGACTAACCTGGGTTATCCAGATGAATACAAGCTTTTCAAAAGAGTATTTGTAAGTAGAGAAATATTCCCACTGGACATGGAGATAGGGTGCAGCAGAGAAAGTCAGTGAGCTTTGACGTGTTAGAAGGACTTCCCCAATCACTGCTGGCTTTGAAAATGGAGAAGGCAACATGAAAAGGTATACAGGCGTCCTTTAGGAGGTGAAAAAGTCACCTGGCTTATAGTCAGTAAGAAAACAGGGACTTCAGTCTTACAACTGATGAGGAGTGAATGTTGGCCAAAAATAAGCTGGAAGAGAATTGTCCCAGTGGCCTAAAGATACAAAACCCTTCAGACACCTTGATTTAGACTTGTGAGATTCCAATTAGAGGACTCAGCTTGAATATCAGAAATTCTGACCTACAAAACTGTGAAATAAAAATGACTGTTGTTTTATTTTATTTTTTAAAGATTTATTTATTCTTAGAGAGAGGAAGGGAAGGAGATAGAGAGGAAGAGAAACATCAATGCACAAGAGAAACATTGCTTGCCTTTCACAGGTCCCAAAATGGGACCTGGCCCACAGCCTAGGCATGTGTCCTGACCAGGAATTGAACCAGTCAGCTTGAAACTTTCAGCTTGCAGGACAACACTAAAACAACTGAGCCACACCAGTCAGGGGAAAATGAGTGTTGTTTTAATCTACAAACTTTTTATACTTATTATAGCAGCGATAGAAAATAAATATAAATGTTGATGACTGGAATAGAAAAATGACAAAAATTCCTAAAATGTACACATTGTTTTGAATTTGGGCAAATAAGCCTAGTTTGCAAGAATTTTGTAGAATATAACAGAAAAAGCCTAGATAGATTGTGTTGAAGAGGCTTTTGGTAGAAAAATGCACATTAAATATGTTATCAGTGAGGAATCAGAAGGAAGTAATGAGAATTAAAATAATTTGTAAATCACCTTAAAGAAACCCTAAATCTCTGTTACCAGGCTGTCAATAGAAATCTGGACTTCCAGTATGCTTCTGGCAAGCATTGAGAATGAACTGAGAAACATGTTTTAGAAACCAGAAAAGGAGAACTTTTGTTAGTGTCAGAAAGCTTAGTGTTATGGTATCTTGAGATTATGTGGGAATCAGAATTTGTGACTAACGAAATTAGTCATTTAACTGAGGATATTACCAAGCAAAGTATTCAAGTTGGATCCTAGGATCCTAGTTTCTTCTTACAATATTTATAGTAAAATACAAGAGGAATAATCGAAATTAAGGGAGGAACTCTTTGCCTAAAATAATTGGGAACACAATGACTTGAAAAGTTTTCAGCCTATCCAGATAATAATAGGTCCAAGTGTTCAATTCCAAAAAGGCTCTTTGAAGTGATCAAAGGTGAGATGCACACATTTCTCAATAAAACTAGGGTCCCTTGGGAAGTTTAGATCTTCAGATGACTTTCAGCCATCTGAAAAGTAGCCATAAACAGACATAGGATTATCTCTAAAAAGGTTGTGAATGTAGCTTCTATTTACTGGAGTGAGTCCTCCCAAAATTCTACCAGCAAGAAACAGGTTGATAAAAGTACTCCACTAAATACATGCTACCTTTAATGAAGAACTAATAATGACTGCAAGGTGGAGTCCAGAGGCCTGAGCCGGGAACAAAGGAGGGTTATTTCCAACACTTGAAACAATATATTTTGCTTACCTTCAAATTAAAAATGCTTTGGACTGCTAATTCTTATATATTCTTCATTTTCCCACTTTCTGAATGAAGGTATCTATAAATGTTATCTATGTATGTCTTACTATCCTGTGTTGGAAGCAGATAACTTATGTCTTTAGATTTATATATTCACAGATGGAGAAGAATTGTACCTCAGCAATTATTTAATGGATTATAAAAGAACTTCATCCTCATGATTTAGATGATATAGTTGCATCAGATTACTTAGATGCTGAGATTTGGAATTTCTGAGCTGATGAGAAAGGAAGGGGACCTTTAGGAATTTAGGATGGTATGAATGTATTTTACACTTGGGAAGAACATGAAACTTTGGGAGCCAGCAGGTGGAGAGTGATACAATTTACTAATTATATTCTCTTCCTAATCCCTAGATCCTATGCATATGCTTCATTGCAGGCAAAATAGGTCTTTGCAAATGTAATTAAATTTATGGACCTTAAACTAGGGAGATTATCCTGGATTGCTTTGGTATATCAATCTTTAAGAGTAGAGAACTTTGTACTTCAGTTGGGGTAAGAGAGATGGGGAAGAAATAAAACTCAGAGGATTCAACTTGTCATTGCTTTCTTTAAAATTAAAGGAAGTGAATGGACAGGAGATGCAAGATGTGCTAAAGATCTGAGAGAAGTTCCAGACTGAGTCTGCAATGAAATAAGGACCTCAGTTTTATTGCTGCATTCAGCTAAATTTTGCCAACAACCTGAATGAAACTGAAGACAGATTTTCTCCCACAGCCTCCAAATATGAATTGTGCCAGACTAGGCAAAACCTTGACTATACTATGGCACACAGAATTTTGAATAATACATTGGTGCTCTTTTCAGCTGCTAAATTTGTGGTAATTTGGAACAGCAACAATGAAAAATTAATATAGCTAATAATTCAGATGTAATAATGAAGATGTCAAGAGGTATCTCAGTCCAGGGCAGTATTCATTGTTACAGTTGTATCTGTTTCTAGAATTAACATTATAATGGCAGAGTCCCAATTCTGCCATTGTAGAATATCAGATACAAATGTCAGTTCTGTGCCTCCTTCCCACATAGCCTGGGCAATAACTGCTACAGACATCTATACCTATCTGTCAGAGGATTGTCTTTTTCCTAGTGAACACACAGATACTTTACATTTGCAGAGTTCTTCATAAGTGATAAAGAACCTTCACATATAATATGTTACTTAATACAATAATTTATTGAGTATATGTTGTTGTCCATCTATGATTTGAGAAACACTAACTTAGATGGATTAGTTAGCTTTCCAAAAAAACACACATTGGCATACTCTAAACTCTACTCAGCAAAATAACTTAATATTCTTTTCAAATGTAGCTGTTTTCACAGAGTCTCACTCAACTTTTCTTTATATCAACAGAGTAAATTCTTAGTTGGGCAATTATAATTGAATTTAGGCAACTGTTTCTTTTAGGGGATTTTAGCTCTTTCAGTCATAGTGTGAATAGTCAAATTCAGCTGCAAACACTGTTAGGTCCCGCTTGTCCATACCTTTGTTATTGAATTTGATTATTTCATTTGTTTTATTAGGTGTCCATCTCTGGGTGAGTAAGGTCAAATACTAAAAAATATTTTTTTACTTGTGCCTTTTGTCCAAGCTCTATTTATGTTTCTTGGCTTTATTATTATTTTTGGTTTATTCTTCTATTCTTTTATATCTGCTTAGAACAAAATGAAATAATTTCTTTACTGCTTTCATTAAAATATCACTATTTGTATTTTCTTTAAATTATTATTTGAGAAATAAATTAACCATTCTTTTAATTATCTATGCTATTTTAATGCTATTTTAATTATCTATGTATCTATCTGTTTATCTATATTTCATGTAGACTTTCTGAAAATATTTTGTCTTTATCCATGTAAATCAATTATGTAAGTATACTTGTTTTAGTATTAATCCAGAGATGTCCTACATTTTCTTATGAATTCTAAAATGAGAAGGTGAGAGGCCACCTTAGAAAACATATCCTGCCAAGTTTTGGACTATTTAGTACAGAAAAACGCTGCATGATGAATTTGGGCCTACCTTCGATATTGTTTGAAATTTAGGTAATGATTGCAGCTGTACAGCTCAATGTTAGTCCACAAAATTCCAGGATTTTTTCAGACATACTTTATTAAAACACACAGGGAATTCTTTACTGATTTTTTGTCATTGGCTAAAGTGAGACCTGGGAGAGCTATGGCTTGTTTTCCTTCTCTCTGGTTTCTTATACATGAGTTGACTGGTGAGAAATTTTAAATAAATGTAGTTTTAATAAAACATAATATAAGAAACCCTTTTGTTTTTATTTTCTAAGCAAATAAGAGAGATCAGTGAGCTGATCCAAAAAGAAGACATACTTCATACAATAAGGTCAACATCAAAAGGGATAGCAATAAGGCCAGTAGAAATAAAATACACTATTGAACTTGGGTCAGAAGGCAGGGAAGCATATAGAAATAAATCTATATATAGCTCCATTTTAGGAGCAAGTGTTTTATTCCAACTAAGAAACACCTGAAACAGTGATAATTCTGTCATGCAACTGTGATGTGGTACATAGAATTTTATCTTTAAATCTAAATTTCTGCACATGCCCCATCTTGTCCACTCAGCAATTCCCCTCATTCATACAAGACTAAGCTCTGATACTTAACTGTAATTTGCCAGAGAAGTAATACTTAATATTATCTTCAGTGATCATCTTAAAAAGTAAATAAAGAATAGAGAAAAGCACAGACCCAGACAAAGTCAATTATGACTTTAGTAATGGGAAGAAAGGGATTAGGGTTGGGGAAAACACAAATACTATTCCATGACTGTAATTTCTGAGGCAACTTTTGAATAGTAATTGTATCTTTCTGGGAACAGGTTCATCAATTTTAAAAATGAAAATTAAAGTTTCTTGTTTTACATAGTAAACAGGTTATTGTGAGAATGCTTGGCCAGATAACATATATGCATAACTCATAGACACAGACAACAATGTGGTGATGGCCAGAAGGAAATGGGGTGGAAGTGGGTGGAGGTGAGTGAAGCAAGAGAAGTGGGGATATCTGTATTAGTGTCAACAATAAAAATAAAGTTAAAAAAAATGCTTTTCAAATTATAAATTTCTAAACCATTTCTCCTTTTTTTATATATATCATAAAATGAGGGTTATCCGAGAAAGATGTATGATGGCCCCATGTGGGAAATTCAGTCTATAGGGATAAAAATTGAATAGGGTTGAGAACAGTTTCATAGAACTTTTTTTCTATGATGCTACAATTAGACAAAAATAATAGAAACCATGAAATATTAGCTCTTTATGGATACTACTAATGAGATAATTTCAAAGTGGTTTTAGGTCAATTGAGAGAAATACAAGAAACAAGGAAAAGAAGCAAGAACACAGGATGGAAAAAAACATGAAATAGCTTTACTTAGATGAAGAGCAGGATATGCAGTCTGGATTGATAAGGGTGTTTAGGATCTCAGTGTCAACAGGGGAAGAAAAAGGGGCAACTTTTGAGTCTATGGTGAGGTGTTTATGATTCTGCGCATTATTCAATATTTTTAATGCAATGCTGTGAGTTGGAATATAAATAAAGTTTGGAAACATGAAGTTGTAATGACTAATGATACTTTGTGCTATTATTACCCTCTTTTCTTAAACATGACTAGGTGACCCATGTCCTTCTTGTATCCGCCTGTCCTATCTGAATGATAGCAAATAGTCTGTACATAAATAGTACCACTACCCATCATCTGTTGCTATTGAGGCAAATATGCAAGAGCTAGGGATGGCTGCAGTTTTGTAGCATGACTAGAAAAAATACTGCTTGTTCCAATGTTGACATCTTTAGTATTATGGGATCTTATGTTTCTGTGTAATCTTAAGACTTTTTGGTAATGGATCATTAACTTGAAAACAATAAAATGCCAATGAAAATCTTAATTTCTAACAATGAAAATCTAGAGAGTTATAGCTTCTCAAGTTTTATTGTTTGGGAATTCCCCTAAATATTAATGTTTTTATTTTAATTATATATTTTAAGTAAAATATAGAATATTTTGGATGATACAGATAAGTATTAGCTATAAAGTTATATCTAAGATATCTATAAAAGTGTAAAATGTTTTTCTAAGATTTATTTTATTTATTTATTTTTAGATAGAGGAAAAGGGAGAAAGAATTAGAAGGAGAGAAACATCAATGTGTGGTTACCTCTTGTGTATCCCCTACTGGGGACCTGGCCAGCAACCAAGGTATGTGTCCTGGCTAGGAATCAAACAGGTTATCCTTTGGTTCACAGGTTGGCACTCAGTCCACTGTGCCACAGCAGCCAAGGCAAATTATAAAATGTTTTTAATTATGTTCCATATAGATGTTTACTTTTGTAATTAGGTATAATTGTTGACTACACATATTTATTAACAATGTAAATTATTGTAACTATTTTATTCTGCTAGCTTCTTATTTTTTATTAAGTGTAATGATATGTTTAAAGCATAAATACCAATCCATTTTCTGATATTTGAGCTCAATAGCCATTTCTCTTCACATATAAATACATTTAACCAAGTACAAAGTTAGAAAATCTAAACTTCCAGTTATGTAATCAAAAAATGTTTTTAAACAAATTGACTTGTTAAAAGATTTTATTTACTTATTTTTAGAGAGAGAGGGAAGGAGAAAGAGAGAGAGAGAAGCATCAATATGTAGGAGATAAATCAATCTGTTGCCTCTCCCACACCCTGAAATGGGGATCCAGCCTGCAACCTAAGCATGTGCCCTGACTAGGAATTGAACCAGAGGCCCTTCACTTTGCAGGCTGACACTCAACCTACTGAGCTGCACTGGCCAAGGCATGTAATAAAAAATTTTTAGTTTCCTAGTAGACATTTTAAGGTTGATTGATATTCCCTATTAGAGTTGACATTTTATGCATTTTAAATAAACATTCATGCCCCTTAATATAGATATTTAGCTAGTTACTATATAAATACCTTCTTTTTTCATCAATAACTAATTTATTTCTATAATGGAATTCCATTTTACAAAAAAAATCTCCACATAATAAAAGTGAGGAATTAATGTATGAGTTCTCTAATAATTGAATAATATAAGCAAAATATAAGTAATTATTAGAAAAATATATAATACTAAATCTGCAAAAAGTAATATAAAAAGGAAAAATGTTTTAGTATTTTAGGGAGAAAAAAGATTTCAAAATCACAGCTTCAAAATTTTTCCATCAAGGAAACAATCCAAAGATCAGTTTTCCAGCCAGTTATTAAAATCCTAAATTCTAGTCCAAAGAATTTAGCACCACCCCAACAAGCTTACTGTAATAAGATTTAAAGGATTACTAGTATAAGACTATTGTGTAAAATTGACTGATAATACCTTCTAAATGTCTCTTTAGGTCATTTGCTTTCTTGTGTAACTTCAGGAACTCTCATGATGTTGTTCAAGAGACCCAGAGTTCAAATTAGCATTATTTATTTACTTACTTACTTACTTACTTACTTTTTACTTGTTATATTTTTTTACTGTTGTTCAATTACAGTTGTCCTGTCTTTTTCCCCATTGCTCTCCTCTGCCCTGTCCCTCCCCCTCCCCCCACAGTCAATCCCCCCACTGTTGGTACTGGTGAGTCCTCTATTCATGTTCCTTGGCTTGCTCCTTTCCCTTCTTTCCCCCTTTCTGCCCTAACCCCCTTTTTGGTCACTGTCAGTTTGTTCTTTATTTCCATCTCTTTGGTTCTTTTTTGCTTATTTATTTTGTTGATTAGGTTCCACTTATAGGTGAGATCATATGGTATTTGTCTTTCACCACCTGACTTATTTCACTTAGCATACTGCTGTCTAGTTCCATCCATGTTGTTGTGAAGGGTATGAGCTCCTTCTTTCTTTCTGCTGTGTAGAATTCTGTTGTGCAAATGTACCATAGTTTTTCAATCCTCCCATTTACTGATGGCACTTAAGTTGTTTCCAGTATTTGGCTATTGTAAATAATGCTCCTGTGGACATAGGGGTACATACGTTTTTTGAATTGATGTTTCAGGATTCTTAGGGTATGATCCCAGCAGTGGAATTGAGGAATCAAAAGGCAGTTCCATTTTTAGTTTTCTGAGGAAATTCTATAATGTTTTCCACAGTGGCTGCACCAGTGTATGTTCCTACCAACAGTGCACTAGGGTTCACCTTTCTCCACAATCTTGCCAGCACTTATTGTTTGTTGATTTGTAATTATGGCCATTCTGACTGGTGTGAAATAGTATCTCATTGTGGTTTCAATTTGCATCTCTCTGAAGGCTAGTGATGCTGAGCATCTTTTCATGTGTCTCTGGGCCATATGTATGACCTCCTTGGTGAAGTGTCTGTTCAGGTCCTTTGCCCATTTTTAATTGAGTTATTTGTCTTCCTGGAGTGGAGTTGTGTGAGTTCTTCATTTATTTTGGTGATTAAACTCCTGTCTGAGTTATCATTAGCATGTATGTTTTCCCATGCAGTTGGTTCCTTTTCCATTATGTTGAGTTTACTTTAGCCATGCAGAAGCTTTTTAATTTTATGTAGTGCCATTTGTTTATTCTTTCCTTCATAACCCTTGCCTTAGGGGATGTATCAGTGAAGATATTGCTGTGTGGGATAGCTGAAACTTTCTTGCCTGTGTTCTCCTCTAAGACTTTCAAGGTGTCATGACTTACATTCAGGTCTTTAATCCATTTGAGTTTATTTTTGTGTTTGGAGTAAGTTGGTGGTGTAGTTTCATTCTTTTGCATTACTTGTCCAGATCGCCCAACACCACTTATTGAAGAGGCTATTTTTTACTTCATTTTATATTCCTGCCCCCCTTTTCAAATATTAATTGGCCATATTGACATGGGTTTATTTCTGGGCCCTCTATGCTGTTCCATTGGTCTTTGTGTGTTCTTATGCCAGTACCAGGCTGTTTTGACTACAGTGGCCTTGTAATATATTTTGATATATCTAATAGATATATATGTAATATATATCTAATAGATATTGTGATCCCTCCTACTTGGTTCTTCTTGCTCAAAATTGCTGAGGTTAATCGAGGTCATTTATAGTTGCATATGAATTTTTGAGATATTCGTTGTTTATCTGTGAAATATGTCATTGGTATTTGATAAGAATTGCATTGGATCTGTAGATTGCTTTGGGTAGTATGGGCATTTTAGTGATATTAATTCTTCTAATCCATGAACACAGTATATGCTTCCATTTATTTGAGTCTTCTTTAATTTATTTCTTCAGTGTTCTGTAGTTTTCTGAGTACAATTCTTTTACCTCTTTGGTTAAGTTTATTCCTAAATATTTTATTTATTAAGCTTACAAACTCACAAAAATAAATGCAAGATTTTTCCTCCTACATATAATAACAGTTAAGCTATTTTATAGATCAAATTCTTTTAATAGCTATGAGATCCTTCTCAGAATTAATGTTAAAATCTGTGCTTTCCCAAATAGAATGTAGAAAACTTAGAGAAATGTTATTAAATTATGAAGATAATAAAAATCTTAGACAGTAATTTTTAAACTAAGAAAAAGTTAAAGGACATATAATGCTAAAGAAAGACTAGATAATTTTATTAGATTTCACCTTTGTAAGTCAGATCATTACCAGTTTTCACATACTTTAAAATTACAAAAATATTCCAGGACAGACTATATAACTACTAAATACATAAATAGAAAAGACTGACTCTGTGCTAAAAACATGTATAATTTCATGAAAAATTATGTTTGTTCCAAAAGTTCTTGAGAACTAGTGGAAGAATACTGATGTTTTTAGAGAAATAAAAAATGGTGTAAATTCTGCTTAGAGAAGTGTTTAATATTTATAAGATAAAAAAATGTACACAATCCTTCTTTCTAATGTACAGTCCTAACTGAGAATGATATCATCAGTTCTCCCCTGGAAAAAAAATGTTAACACAACTAGTAAATGGAAAAATTTACAGTACTATGTTTAATATATAAAGATAGTAGTGATAATATACTATCAATACTTTGGCATGATTTTTTCTATTGTATTGATGCATAAATTGGCAATCTTAATAAAAACAAAAATCAAGTCAGGATTATAAATTAAATAATCTTAATAGTTTATTAAGTATGGAAAGATTTTTACATTACTAGACTAAGTTTTTACTTACTGAGCATATACATTTTGAAAAGGTTTTACTGCACATACATATGGGAATTCAAAATACCAACATTAATTATTTTTCTTTTTTTCTTTTTAAATTACAGTTTACATTCAACATTCTTTTATATTAGTTTCAGTTTTACAGCATAATGGCTGGACAATCATATGCTTTCCCAAATGTTCTCCCCACAATATTTCCAGTACCCACCTGGCACCATACATCGTTACTACAATATTATTGACTATATTCCCTATGCTGTACTTTACACCCTCGTGGCTGTTTTGTAAGTACCAATTCATGCTTCTTAACCCTTTCACCTTTTTCATCCTGCCCCACAACCCCTCTTCCACTCTAGCAATGATCAGTCTATTCTACGTATCTGTGAGTCTAAGTTTTTTTGTTTACTATGTTCTTTAGATTCCACATATAAGTGAAATCATATGGTACTTGTCTTATTTGACTGACTTATTTCACTCAGCATAATATGTTATAGGTCCATCCATGCCATCGCAAAAGGTAAGATTTCATTTATTTTTATGACTAAGATTCTATTGTATGCATGTACCACCACTTTTTCATCTACTCTTCTATTGTCGGTAACTTGGGTTGTTTCCATCTCTTGGCCCATTGTAAATAATGCTACAATGAATATAAAAGTTGCATATTTTTTAAAGTTAGTATTTTGGGTTTATTTGGATATATACTCAGAAGTGTCCAAAAGAGCCCAGAATCACTGGGTCATAAGGCAGGTCCCTTTTTAATTTTTGGAGGAAATTTAATACTGTTTTGCATAGTGGCTACATCACTTTGCATTCTCACCAATGAAGCACTAGGGTTCTTTTATTCCACATTATTATTAACACTTGCTGTTTGTTGATTTATTGATAATAGCCATTCTATGAGGTGTGAAGTGACATTTCATTGTGGTTTTAAAATGCATTTCTTTGAAGATTAGTGATATTTAGCTATTGATACTATTTGTTTAGTACTTCAAAAGGATGTAGATTCTGCTGCTTTGGATTGAAATGCTCTAAAAATATTAAACCCCTCTTGTCTAATGTGTCATTTAAGGCTGTTGTGTCCTTGTTTGGTTTTGGTTTGCAAAATATATCCATGGATGTCAGTAAGGTATTAAAGTCTCATACCTGCCTGTATTACTATTGCTCTCCTTTTATGTCCTTCAATATTTGCTTTATATATTTAGTTGCTCCTATGTTGAATGCACAAAGGTTTACAAAGTTTATATTCTCTTGCTGGATTTATCCTTTTATCATTATCCATTAACATTTTTGTCTCTTCTTATATCCTTTATTTTAAAGTCTGTTATATCTCATATAAGTATTACTATCCCAGCTTTTTTTTGTCTTCATTTGCATGAAATATCTTTCTGCATTTCTGTACTTTCAGTGTGTGTCTTTCGATCTGAAGAGAATCTCATGTAGACAGAAAAAAAAGACCTTTAATATATAAGTCTTGTTTTCTTATCTAACTACCCTATGTTTTTTGATTGGAGCATTTAATTCATTTAAATTTTAAATTATTGATTGGTATGTGTTTATTAACATTTTGTTAATTGTTTTTTACTCTTTCTAGTTCCATTCTAATCCATTCTTCTTCATTTCCTCTTTCTTTTTGTGGTTTTATGGCTTTTTAAAAAAAGTATTTTATTTATTTATTTTCAGAGAGAGGGAAAGGGAGGGAGTAAGAAAAAGAGAGAAACATCAGTCTGTGCTTGTCTTTCATGTGCCCCCTACTGGGTACCTGGCCTGCAACTCAAGTCCTATACTAGGAATCAAACTGGCCACACTTTGTTTGGCAGCCAGTGCTCAATCCACTGAGCCAGAACAGCCAGGGCTGATGACTTTCTTTAGTGGTATGCTTATATTGTTTTTTCTCATTTTCATTTGTATATTTACTATAGGATTTTGCTTTGTAGTTGTGGAAATTATTAAACAGACTACCTTCTGATTTATAGGACACATTTATTTGTGCTGAGCATCCTACTAATTTTTACTTTCAAATGTGTATTTCTATATCCTTCATTTTCTATTAATTTCTCATTTTCTATCTATTTCAAATCCTTTATTGTGTATTAATTCACTTCTTTAAGTCCTCCTTTCCTCTGATTTCTACTGAAGTACCACTTTTTAAATATGCCTTTCCTGCTTACCCAATCTAAAAATCTCATCACTCTGAACACCACCTAACTCCCCCTCCTACTTTGATTTTACTCTTAGCACTGATTGCTATCTAGCCCTTCTATATAGCATTATATATTATAGGTGATATATAATATATTGTATATGATATAACATATATCATGTTATAGAATATAATATAGACAACATGTATAATGTATAAATACTATACATATTACTGTATATATATAAGCAAAGTATTTCCATGATTCTCCTATATTGTAGTGTAATAATTCTTGCCAAAATTCTGCATTTAAAGAGGGCTTATACAGAGTATCCTCAACATTGAGGATCAAGTATTAAGAAGCCATTGTAATTACTACACAAATAATTTAAGTTCAATAGGATAATTGACTCCTTGACAGGATGAGTTATTTAAAATAAAAGAAAGAATTTTATGATGACTTAAGTAATCTTCTTTGGAGAAAGGAAATGATTAGATAATTTTAAAATCTCTCAATATAATTTTTAAAGTTTTTTTTTTATGTGATGACTCTTGTAGTTTTAAAACTATGATACACATGCAAACTCTTTTAGAAATCTGAGCTATGTGGATTAGTTCCATGGTCCACTTTGTAAAGTTTTAATCAAAAGCTGTCATTTGCATTAAATAAAATTAAATACACTTCCATATTTTTATGTGCTTTTAATATTACATGACTGAAATTACTTATTGTGAAAATTTTTAAATAATTTACTTATAAGTTCTCTAGTTTCAAAATTTCTTTTTTGGAATATGAAGCTTAGAGACAAAATTTAAAACTATTTTATATATGCATCTCTTTGTCTATACATAAGTATGCATTTGTATCTTTTCAATGATGATTTTTGTTAAACTTTCTAAAAGTACTTTTGTTTAGATAAATTTTATGCAGTTGTTTAGTAGATATATTTATTGATACACATTTTATTAGAAGAGATTCTTTTGTATTATACATTGTTTTTAATTTAATATATTATTTTTTAATATTAAAAGTAATGTTGGCTACATTTTTTGAAATAAATCAATCTATGTCTTTGCTTCATTTTGAACTTTGTATTTAACTATATTTACATCTGTCACTTGGAAGAAAACTGGTGTTCAATTTTAAAAGTCATATATGTACATTTTCTTAATAGTTCAATTCATTTATATTTTTTTAAAATTTTATTTTAATCATTGTTCAAATACAGTTTTCTCCCTTTTACTCCCAATCCAGCCCCCCCCAACCCTCCCCACTTCCCTCCCATTACCACCCTCCCCCTAGTTTTTGTCCATGTGTCCTTTAAGTTTGTTCCTGTGAACCCTTCCCACTGTCCCTTTAAATTCCTTCTACACTCCCCTGTGGTCGCTGTCAGCCTGTCCTCTATTTCAGTGTCTTTGGTTATATTTTGCTTGTTTCTTTGTTTTGTTGTTTAGGTTCCTGTTAAAGGTGAGATCATATGGTATTTGTCTTTTACTGCCTGGCTTGTTTCGCTTAGAATAATGTTTTCCAGCTCCATCCAAGCTGTTGCAAAGGGTAGGAGCTCCTTCTTTATTTCTGCTGCATAAAATTCCATTGTGTAAATGCACCATAGTTTTTTAATCCATTCATTTACTGATGGGCATCTAGGTTGCTTCCAGCACCTAGCTATTGTAAATTGTGCTGCTATGAACATCGGGGTGCAAAGGTTCTTTTGTATTGGTGTTTTAGTGATCTTAGGATATAGTCCCAGCAGTGGAATTGCAGGGTCAAAAGGCAGATCCATTTTTAGTTTTCTGAGGAAGTTCCATACTGCTTTCCATAGTGGTTGTACCAGTCTGCAGTCCCACCAACAGTGCACTAGGGACCCCTTTTCTCCACAACCTCTCCAACACTTGTTGTTTGTTGCTTTGTTTATGATGACCATTCTGTCTGGTGTGAAGTGGTATCTCATTGTGGTTTTAATTTGCATCTCTCTGATAGCTAGCGATATTGAACATCGTTTCATGTGTCTTGGATTTTCTGTACGTCCTCCTTGGGGCAGTGTCTGTTCAAGTCCTTTGCCCATTTTTTAATTGGATTCCTTGTCTTCTTAGAGTGCAGTCTTGTAAGTTCTTTATATAGTTTGGAGATTAAACCCTTGTCTGAGGTATCATTGGCAAATATGTTTTCCCATACAGTTGGTTCTCTTTTAATTTTGATACTGTTTTCTTTAGCTGTGCAGAAGCTTTTAATTTTGATGAGGTCTCATTTGTTTATTCTTTCCTTTATGTCCCTTGCTCTAGGGGACACGTCAGTAAAAGTTTCTTCGTGAAATATCTGAGATTTTCTTACCTACGTTCTCCTCTAGGACTTTAATGGTGTAACGTTTAATGTTTAAGTCTTTTATCCACCTTGTATTTATTTTTGTATATGATGTGAGTTGGTGCTCAAGTTTCATTTTTTTGCACGTGGCTGTCCAGTTCTCCCAACACCATTTGTTGAAGAGGCTATTTTTACTCCATTTTAGGTTGCTGCCTCCTTTTTCAAATATTAATTGACCATAGAGACTTGGGCTTATTTCTGGGCTCTCTGTTCTGTTCCATTGGTCTATGTGCCTGTTTTTATGCCAGTACCAGGCTGTTTTGATTACAGTGGCCTTGTAGTATAGTTTAGTGTCAGGCATTGTGATCCCTCCTACTTTACTCTTCTTTCTCAAAATTGCAGTAGCTATTCGGGGTCGTTTATGATTCCATATAAATTTTTGAAGTGTTTTTTCTATGTCTGTGAAATATGCCATTGGTACTTTAATAGGAATTGCATTGAATGTGTAAATTGCTTTGGGTAGTATGGACATTTTGATGATACTAATTCTTCCAATCCATGAACACGGTATATGTTTCCATTTGTTTGTGTCTTCCTTGATTTCTTTCCTGAGTGTTATGTAGTTTTCTGAATACAGGTCTTTTACCTCTTTGGTTAGGTTTATTCCTAGATATTTTATTTTTCATTTTGCTATTTCAAATGGAATTTTTTCCTTGATCTCTGCTTCTGCTGTTTCATGGTTGGTGTACAGAAATGCCTTTGATTTCTGGATATTGACTTTGTATCCCACTGTTTTGCCAAATTCATTTATTAGGTCAAGCAGTTTTTTGGTGGAGTCTATAGGATTTTCTATGTACGCTATCATGTCATCTGCAAACAGTGACAGTTTTGTTTCCTCCTTTCCAATTTGGATGCCTTTTATTTCTTTTTCTTGTCTGATTGCTGTGGCTAAAACTTCCAGTACTATATTAAATAGAAGTGGTGAAAGTGGACAGCCTTGTCTTGTCCCTGATCTTAGTGGAAAAGATTTTAATTTTTGCCCATTGAGTATGATGTTGGCTGTAGGTCTCTCATATATGGCCCTTATTATGTTGAGGAATGCTCCCTCTATTCTCACTTTGCCGAGTGTTTTTATCATGAATGGGTGCTGTACCTTATCAAATGCTTTTTCTGCATCTATTGATATGATCATGTGGTTTTTGTCTTTGCTTTTGTTTATGTGATGTATTACATTTACTGATTTGCAAATATTGTACCATCCTTGCAACCCTGGAATGAATCCCACTTGGTCATGATGTATGATCTTTTTAATGTATTGTTGGATGCGGTTTGCCAGTATTTTGTTGAGGATTTTAGCTTCAATGTTCATCAGCGATATTGGCTTGAAGTTTTCTTTCTTTGTTGTGTCTTTATCTGGTTTTGGAATTAGGATGATGCTGGCCTCATAAAAAGAGTTTGGGAGTCTCCCATCTTTTGGGATTTTTTGGAATAGTCTGTGAAGGATAGGGGTTAACTCTTCCTTAAATGCTTTGTAGAATTCTCCTGTGAAACCATCTGGTCCAGGGATTTTGTGTGTTGGGAGTTTTTTGATTACTGCTTCAATTTCTTTTGTTGCTGTTGGTGTGTTCAGGCTTTCTGCTTCTTTTTCATTGAGTTTTGGAAGATTATATTTTTCTAGAAATTTGTCCGTTTCACCTAGGTTTTCAAATTTGTTGGCATACAGTTCTTTGGAGTAATTTCTTACAATCCTTTGTATTTCTGTGGTATCTGTTGTAATCTCTCCTCTTTCATTTCTGAATGTGTTTATTTGGGTTTTCTCTCTTTTTTTCTTGATGAGTCTGCTTAAAGGCTTGTTGGTTTTGTTTATCTTTTCAAAGAACCAGCTCTTGGATTTATTGATTCTTAGAATTGTGTTTTTAATCCCTATGTCCTTTAATTCTGCTCTGATCTTGGTTATTTCCTTCCTTCTGCTTGTTCTGGGCTGTCTTTGTTGCTGTTCCTTGAGTTCTTGTAGACGTAGGGTTAGGTTGTTTGTTTGAAATGTTTCTAACTTTTTAGGTGGGCTTGTATCACTATGAACTTCCCTCTCAGGACTGCCTTGGCTGTGTCCCATAAGTTTTGGGTTGTTGTGAGTTCGTTTTCATTTGTTTCCAGAAACCTTTTGATTTCTTCCCTAATGTCATTCTTGACCCATTCATTGTTTAATAGCATGCTATTTAATCTCCATGATTTTGAGTGTTTTGGGTTTTTTTCCTTCGGGTTGGTTTCTAGCTTAAGTCCCTTGTGGTCCGAGAAAATGCTTAGTATGATTTCAATTTTCTTGAAATTCTTGAGGCTTGTTTTGTGTCCTATCATGTGGTCTATCTTTGAAAATGTTCTGTGTACATTTGAAAAGAATGTATATTTAGCTTCTTTTGGATGGAGGGCTCGGTATATATCAGTAAAGTCCATTTCATCAAGGGCATTGTTCAATGCCACAATATCTTTGTTGATATTTTGTTTAGAAGATCTGTCCATTTTTGACAGTGGGGTGTTCAAATCACCCACTATAATTGTGTTGCTGTCCATATCTTTCTTGAAGTCCTCTAAGATTTTCTTTGTGTATTTGGGTGCTCCTATGTTGGGTGCATATATATTTACAATATTTATGTCTTCTTGATGGATTCTTCCCTTGAGTATTATGAAGTGACCTTCTGGGTCTCTCTTTATGGACCTTTTTTGGAAATCTATTTTGTCTGATATGAGTATTGCTACCCTGGCTTTTTTTTCGTGTCCATTTGCTTGGAAGATTTGTTTCCAGCCCTCACTTTCAGCCCGTGCAGGTCTTTTATCCTGAGGTGTGTCTCTTGTAGACAGCATATATGTGGGTCATTTTTTTCTTATCCATTCAGCTATTCTATGTCTTTTGATTGGAGCATTTAATCCATTTATGATTAAGGTTATTATTGATAGGTACTTATTCATTGTCTTTTATGTACGTGTGTTCCTGTCTCCCTCTCTCTCTCTTTTCCTTCCTTTCCTTAAAGCAGTCCCTTTAGAATCTCTTGCAGAGCTGGTTTGGTGGAGGTGTATTCTTTTAGACTTCTTTTGTCTGAGAAGCTTCTTATTTGGCCTTCTATCTTGATTGAGAGCCTTGCTGGGTAAAGAAACCTTGGTTGCAGACATTTGGTTCTCATTACTTGGAGTATTTCGTGCCATTCTCTTCTGACTTGAAGTGTTTCCATTGAGAAGTCAGCTGTTAGCCTTATTGGGGCTCCCTTGTATGTTACTTCCTGTTTCTCCCTTGCTGCCTTTAAGATTCTCTCTTTTTCTTGAAATTTTGCCATTTTAATTATGATGTGTCTTGAGGTGGGCCTCTTTGGGTTCCTCTTGATTGGGACTCTCTGTGTTTCCTGGATTTGTGTGACTTTTTCTCTCATCAAATTAGGGAAGTTTTCCTTCATTACTTTTTCATCTAGGTTTTCGATCCCTTGCTCTTCTTCTTCTCCTTCTGGTATCCCTATTACATGGATATTATTACGTTTCATATTGTCTTGCATTTCTCTCAATCCCTCTTCATTCTTTCTGAGCCTCTTTTCCTTTTCTTGCTCTTTCTGGATGTTGTTTTCTACTTTGTCCTCCAGCTCACTAATCCAATCTTCTGTTTCATCAGTCCTGCTTTTCATACCCTCTACTGTGTTCTTCAGTTCAGAAATTGTATTCTTCATTTCCTCTTGGCCTTTGTTGAGAGTTTCTATTTCCTTTTTCATGTTTATATTGTTTGCAGTGAGATTGTTGTAGTTTCCCTTTAATTTCTGATAGCTCAGTGTGAGTTCATTGAACTTCCTGATAATCATTGTTTTGAACTCACTATCTGATAGTTGAGTTACCTCTATTTCATTTAGCATTTTTCCTGAGGCTTCCTCGTTTCCCTTCAATTGGGGATTGTTTCTTTGTTTTCTCATTGTTCGTGGGTTTCTTCTTGTTAGCCTCTGTTTCTTAAATTGATCTGTTCTGGTTCCCTGTAATTATGGTGTGAACTTCTGTGGTAGAATACTTGTGAGATTGAGTGGTGCAATCTCCTTCGTGTATCCTGGTGTTCACAGCTTCCCCCTATTCTTTTTTTGTGATCAGTTGGAGGAGTAAGGTGAAATGGTTTAAGACAGCAAGACAGTATCCTATGATATTTACATTAGCAGCCAGTAGAGAAGAGATGGGTTATCCTTTGGCTCCTTATAGTGTTAACCGTGATCCTCCACCCCACTATCCACGTTTTTAGAAAGGATGGAAAGAAGGTAAGACTCTTACTGGGGACAAGAGGATTGTTAGTCGGATCTAGAAAGCTGTGAGGCTGTGGGAGGTCAGATTCTAAGGTAGGGTTGGATTAAAGATTAGTAAATAGGAGTAGTGAGTGAAAGAATAGAGACAACCCCCACAATAGTATAGTTCAGAAAATTGCAAAGTGGGCTGAGATCAGGTAGGGGTATTGAGTAGTATTTACAATTGTATGGACTAGGTCTTATTAACAGTAATAGTAAAGTGACAGTCTTGTGGCAGAATCGATGAGATCTAGATAACAAGAATAAAGAGTATAGAATCTTGAGAGGTGTATTAGTGGAACACAGATGAAGGATAGTAAATTATCAACACACTGTGACTGAGATACCAGGGGGAATCTATCAAATGACAGTATAACCAGCCAAGCAAAGAAGATTATACAGAAAGAAAAAGAATACCAAAATACTATTAAAATAAAAAAATGTCGGAAAAGTGAGAAAAGGATAATACAAATTTACAGTAACTTGCAAGATTAAAAAAAAGGAAAGAAAAGCAGAAGATGTAGTGCAGGAGAGATAAATTTGGAGTGGAAAGAGTAATATTAGGATGAATGGAAGAGAAACATAAGGGATTCAGAGATATAAAAATAATAAGAATTGAAAAATAAAATGTCACTTAAAACACAAGATAAAATCAATCAATCAACAACAGCCACAAAAACCAAAACAAACCAAACCAAACCAAACCAAACAAACAAAAAAAAACCTCTTGGTTTCTAACTGGCCAGACCAGTTTTTCTGATCTTGCTGGCTTCAGCTGGCTGAGGGACATTTGAAATGCTTATCACTCTTCCCAGCCAAATCTCAGCAAGTCTCTCAGGTACCCTGGGCACTCCAGAGCACATTCACTCTCAGGAGCTCACTGCCATGTTCTTTGGACTCCGGGGTCCCTGCAGGGTTTCAGCTCTATGATCTCAGGAGGCACCCGCGACATTTTGGGATTCACTGTGCCCTCCCTGGGAATCATAGAAGGGCACGCCCCTCCACCAAACTTTTGAGTTTCAGGCTCTAGGAATGCCCTAAGCCCCACGTCCCTTCCGGGATCAAAGCGAGAGAGTCAGGATCCCGGATGGGGCGCGGGCTTCCACAGTTCAGAACTGTAGGTTCTGGAAACCTGAGAACGCTGCACCCTTTCCCGGCTGTAGGTTTTCCACTGATCTGCATTCCCACCAGGCTAGGGGTGTGGGCGCTCTTCCAGGCCACCCCTGGTTGTGCCAGCTGGAGGCCCTCACTTCTCCCAGGTCTCTGGGCAGGTGTTCATAGTCCCTGGGTGATTTTTTCCCAGTCCAACTGGCCTCCCTGTGCCTTCAAGCAACAAGTTCTCCCCTGGAGTTGCTCAACCCCCATATTCGGGGGAGGGAGCAGCAACTCCCCTCTCCCGGGAGCCCTGAGGCAGACCCAGGAGCACCGGGCCTGGGGACTGCACACCCCTGGTCCCCACGCTTATCCCTGGGTCCCTTTTGTCCTGAAGCAGTCTCCTTGCCATCTGGTTTTTCAATGATCACAATAATTTTTGATGTCCTGCTTTCAAAAGTGATTTGGTAACCTAGTCCACTTGCTGTGTTTCTCCACCCATCCGCAAGTTTCCCTCCTCTTCACAGAATCCGAGAAACACGCTGCCTAGAGTAAAGCTGCCATCTTGAATCAAAAAATCCAGTTCATTTATATTTTATATTATCAGAATACATCTGAGAGAACTAGAGGAATGGTGGAATAATGAGATCCAAAAACATCCTTTCTCACTCAAACAAAAACACTGGTGAAAAATTGTCAGTATAAGGTTTTCCCAATTCTGAAGATGGACAAATTCTGGAGATAGCTTGCAAAAATTCAAAGAGTGTTTATTCAAGAATAGTAGCTGTATCTCAGTATTAATTAGCTTTATCACATTTAAATTTACCTTATTCTTATCCCTCTGATAAAAATCTGGCTGTAAGAACCAATAGCCTAATACCACTGGTGGTGGAAGAAAGGATCTGAATCTCCACAAATGTCCCACCACCATATTATAGTCTCTATCTGACCTGATTGGAATTTCCCTGAAAAACCCCCCTTCACAGGGCAATTCTTTCTTACAGTGTTTGTTGAAAATAATCAGCACAAGTGTATAACCTCACAGTTGCTTATGACAATGACAACAGTTGTGGCAAATAAAAATTTGACTCCAAAAATGAAAAATAAAAATGCATACAAATAATATCTGAAAATTAAATATCAGTAGAGAGCTTAGAAATGTCTCAGCATAGTCCCAGCTACCCATATATTCAGAGCCCTACTCATGCTCCGGCAATACCTGAGAAGGAATTACTTTTTCAGCTCTAGCTGATCTTGAGAAGTCACACAAGTGTGAAATGAAGGCTTATAAACAAAGTTGTAAACTAACTGCCAGAACATTGAAGGCACATCCCAGCACACGTATGGAGAAGATGGAAGATTTATTGTTCTAATGCATTTAATGAAATATTTACCTACTCTTTGACTGACCTTTAAGGTAACTATGCACAAACTTCAGGGCTTGCACATGGCAAAGAATGCAGATTTTAAAAAAATATAGCTCAGTGAGTTCATGTGAAAAGTAAGAAAAGTGAACATCAACAGAAAAAATTCCTGGGTCACAGGCAAGAAAAAGTTAAAGGAGTTCATCACCATCAAACTAGTTTTAGAAGAAAAGCTAAAGAGGCTTTTTAAGAATGAGAAAAAAATAAAATATGAATAAGAAAATATCACAAAGAAAAAAACACTCTCAGTGACAAAGGCAAACACATTATAAGAATAGTGGATCAACCGACATTAAAGCTAGTACAAAGGTTAAAAGGCAAAAATAGCAAGATCATGCGTAATTACAGCAATAAAACAAAAAATACACAAACACATGACAAGTTAAAAGAATGATAAAAGCATAAACATGGAGAGGGTGAGTGAAAATTATAGTGAATTTAAAATGTGTTTAAACTTAAGCAACCATGAACTTAAAATAGACTGCTATATACATGGCTTGTATATTTATGCAATAGATATTTTGGACTTTACCATACTTTGGTATGTATGAAGCCCTTGAAAATTACAAACTAAAAATATGCAAGAGAGTTTGATGACAATGGAAAGTCATCAACATAAAAGAGTGAAGAGAAAACAAGAAAGGAACAGAGAACCACAAACACTAACATAAAACAATTAATAAAATGTTACTAACTACATACTTATCCATAATTATTAAGTATAAATGGAGTAAATGCTTGAATCAAGAGATTAGAAGGTGTGGTACACATATGTTATTGAATATTACTTGACCTTGAAAAAGAATGAAATCTTACTATTAAGATGGATGAATATACAAACTCATATATATGTAGGGAATAAACTGATGATTGCCAGATGGTAGGAAGGTTGGGGGTCTAGCTGAAAAAGGAGAAGGGATTGAGAAGTACAAATTGGCAATTATACAATAGTCATTGGGATATAAAGTACAGCTTAGGGAATATAGGCTACCATATTGTAATAACTGCATGGTGTCAGGTTGGTGTAAGACTTATCTGGGAGATCACTTCTTAAGTTATACAAATATCTAATCACCATTCTGTACACCTAAAACTAATATAATATTGTCGACTGTAATTAAAAATAAACAGAAAACAAAAACAATTACTGAGTATCATTCAGGGGAGCCTGATAGCCAGAGTTGCCATATTATATTATTAAATGTACACTTTTTAAACAAAGAATAAATTAGGAGACACATAAGAAATAAGAATGTATAAACATGCACAGTATATGCACATAAACAAATAAAAGCTGTCTATTGAAACTGCCCCAAAGAAACTAATATGTTGTACTTACTAGAAAATATTTTAAATCAGTTATTATATTTTCAAAGTAAAGGAAGTAACATATAAAAAAATACAAGGAAAGTATGAGAATGGTGTCTTACCAAATAGAAAATGTTAACCAATAAGTACAAAGTATTTAAAAGAAAAAAGAGAGAGAAACAAATAGATATTTTGGGCTTTACCAAAAACTGCTAGAGATGAAAAACAAATACAGTGAAGATATGGGATACAAAATCAATGTGCAAAAATCCATTTCATTGCCCTGGCTGGTATGGCTCAGTCAGTTGGAGCTTTGTCCCATAGACCAAAAAGTTGTGGGTTCGATTGCTGGTTATGGCATATGCCTAGGCTGCAAGTGCAGTCCCTGGTTGGGGAGCATACAAGAGGCAGCTAATCAATGTTTCTCTCTCACACTGATGTTTCTTTTCTTCTTTCTCTTCTTCTCTTCCCCTCTCTCTGAAATCAATAAGCATGTCCTCAGGTGAGAATTAAAAAATAATAAAATCCATTGCATGTCTATATACTAACAATGACATTTCAGAAAAATAAATGAAAAAGTATATTTTGCAATTGCAACAAAAAGAATATGACACCAGGAAATAAACTTAACAAAGTATGTTAAGGATCTATATACTATAAACTACAAGATATTATTAAAAGAAATTGAAGTAGAAACAAAGAAATAGAAAGATATTCCATCAACAATTGGAAAAAACAGTAATTAAAATGGACATATTGACCAAAGCAATATATATAATGAAATCCCTATTAAAATCCCAATGGTATTTTTTAAAGAAATAGAACCAAAAAATCATCAGATTTATATGGAACCACCAAAGACCCTGAATAGCCAAGGCAATCCTGGGAAAAAAAGGAAAGAAAAGAACAAATTCAATGGTATCACACTGTCTGACTTCAAATTATACTACAAATGACAATAAACAAAACAGCATGGTATTGGCAGGGAAAAAAAGACACAGATCAATGGAACATAACTGAGAACATAGAAATAAACCCACAAGTATGTAGGCAAATAATTTTTGACAAAGGAGTCCAAAACATACAATGGAGAAAAGGGAGCCTCTTTAATAAGTGGTACTGGGATAATTGGAAAGCAACACATAAAAAATGAAATGTGACTGCTGTTTGTCACCATACACAAAAATTAACTCAAAATGGATCAAAGATCTAAATATAAGAGCTGAAACCATAAATTACATGAGAGAAAACATAGGTACTAAATGTATGAATCTTGGTCCTAGAGGGAATTGTATGAATTTGACTTCAAAGGTAAAAGAATAAAAGCAGATTGAATTATATCAAATTAAAAAGTTTCTGCAGAGCAAAACAAACCATCAACAGAACAAAAAGGCAACCAACTGAATGCAGGAAGATATTTGCAAACAAAACCTCCAACAAGGAGTTAATATCCTACATATCTGAAGAACTCATACAACTCAACAACAATAAAAACAAACAATTCACCTGGCTGGCATAGCTCAGTGGATTGAGCGCGGGCTGGGAACCAAAGTGTCCCAGGTTCGATTCCCAGCCAGGGTACATTCCTGGGTTGCAGGCCATAACACCTAGCAACTGCACATTGATGTTTCTCTCTCTCTCTCTCCCCCCCTCCCCTCCCTAAAAATAAAATAAATAAATAAAATCTTTAAAAACAAACAAACAATTCAATTTTAAAAATAGGAAGAACGTACAACTGAAACTAATATTATATTATACATATCAACTAAACTTGAAAAATAAAAGTTTATTTTTGAAAAATGGGCAGAGAACCTCAACAGGCACTTCTCCCCAAAAACATACAAAGACCAACAGATATATGAAAAGATTTTCCAAGTCACTCAAAACTACAATGAGATACCATCTCACATCTTTTAGAATGGCTATCATCAACAAGACTAGTAATAACAAGTGTTAGAGAGGTTGTGGAGATAAGGAACCCTCATTCACTGCTGGTAGAATCACTGTGGAAAACAGTATGGAGGTTCCTCAGAAAGTCAAGAATAGAGCTGCCATATGACCTAGGTATCCCCTCTTCTAGGTACCTACCCCCAAATTTGAAAATATTCATTCTCCAAAATACATACATCCCTATGTTCATTGCAGCATTATTCATGATGGTCCAGACATGGAAATAACTGAAGTGTCTTTCAGTAGATAATTGGATAAATGTGTGGTACATATATGCAATGGAATACTGTTCAACCATAAGAAAAGATGAAACACTGCCATCTGTGACATGAATGGATCTTGAGAATATCATGCTAAGCAAAGTAAGAGAGACAGAAAAAGCTAAGAACCAAATGATTTCACTTACATGTGGGATATAAAACTGAAATTAACAAATGACCAAACAAGACAAACAAACAACACCTCATAAATAGACAATAGTGTGGTGGCTGCCAAGGAGAGGGAAGGGTGGAGGGAGCTAGTAAAGGGTAAGGGGAGTCAAATACATGTTGATGGAAGATGATTTGACTTTGGGAGGTAAATACACCATACAATATACAGATGAAGTATTACAGAATTGTGCACTTCAAACCTATATAATCTTATTAACCAAAGTCACCCCAGTGTATTTAGCTTAAAATTTTTTAAAAAAAAGAATAATGACACTATGGTAACACTCCAATGAAATAACTGAAATTCTAATCTTTGACCCTGATGCTGAAGTCTAGGTCTTGACTTCAGTGGGTGTGAGTCTTTCGGCAGGGTCAACTATTCCCATATTTGGAAACCAGGAGCCTGGGATGCAGGGAATGAGGCATGAGAAACAAAGAATAATTAAAATAATCTGAATTCTACATAGTGACCAATACTAGATTTTCCTAAACTTTTTAGAAATTCAATTCTAATTCCTTTATTGCCACAGGGCACTTGACACCCACTGATGATTCAAAATCATTGCCAGTTGGTTTCAGTAAGTAGTTAAGTCATACTCTTCTTTTTAAGATATCTAAGAAGTATATGATGCTTTGCACCTTAAAAATATTTTCAAGTATACAATTTAAATGGCTCTATATTCTGCTGAAGGCATGGAGCCTTAATAATAATAATTAGTATTATTATTATTTTTCTTGATTCACTTAATTTGTCACTAATTATACTTTATTACAGGTTTTTTAATTTTCCAGGAAATATGAAAAAAATAGAGGAAAGGCTAATTAACTCTAATCATGGCAATTCAGAATTTGAGGGAAAAACCTGAAGTATAATTAACCTATGTACTATTTAAACAAAATAGTATAATCAAATAAATCTCTTGTGAGGGGATGAAAAAAACTTAGAAAAGCCTAGTTTTCTGGACCTCCATTATTTCACCCATAAAAGGAGGAATAGGGACCAGCGTCTGTTCCACGGGGGCGTTGGAACACGGTGAGCAGATTTTTTGTTTGTTTTGTGTGTTGTTGTTTTCTTTATAACTGATAGGGTGCTATTGGCTTTTAATAAGAAGACTCAGACTATATACACATTTGTTATATTCAGTATGATTCTTCTCAGTGAATGACTTCATATTTGCTGTCCATTTTTTTTAACTGTATAATGCTTTAGCTTCCTAACCCATAAACAGGGAGAATATAACAACATTTTGGACAACATGACAAAAACACTGTATTAGGGAAAAATGATACTGAGTGTTTTTAAAGTCCTTTACAATGTCATTATTAAGGAATCTATGAACATAATACTTTATGGTTATTTAATTTTTAAAACAGTGGTTGTTTCATTTTTAATCCATATTCCCAAGTAACATCTACTCAGTAATACTCCAGAGTAAATGATCTATACCTTAGAATGTTTGTATTGTTTCCAGTATTTTGCAATCAGTGACTGATACATAAGAGATTTTTAGTTACTGAATGAACTGATTAGTAGTTTATTACTTACCATATATTCCTATTAGAATAAACTGGTATTTCATTCCCCAAATTCAGACTTCCCCTTGGTTTCATGACCTTTCTAAAGTTAATTAAATTATACTACATTATAAAAACTTTGTGTTAGCTCAGTTTTTCTATTGTATTTGCCACATGAATTATTTGCATTTTCTTTTAATTTTTATCATTTCTGAGATCAATAAAAAGTATTTGAATATTAACCTTTGTGACAGTAAACACTGTATTTAAAGTGGAAAGTGATTTAGAGCTTGAGTCTCTCAGTAGCTTACAATTTCATCAAAATAATCCTTTTGAGCTGAAATTTTATTTGTTTCTTCTAAACCTAAAGGTAAATATTTTGGGAGTTTTGGCCAAAATCAATTTGGTAGGGTTTTATTTTTTCTTACATGAGAATGAAAAATGTTAATATTCTCACTCTTACAAAAATCCCTCCAGCATCTGTTTTTACTTATATTACTCTAGAGCAGCTAAAGCTTAAACCTGAAATTTGATGGGACTAGACCCTTACTGTGGAGAAAAAATTTATACACTTATAAAAATTTTTCAAGTATTTTTTGAAGTTATAATGGTTTTATATGCATAAGATTGTGAAATGTATTATGGATATTTTGTTCAATTTTTTTCAGTGAATAATGCTACAGATTCATAGGTTGAATATAGAATTAAAGTTAGAAATTCTCAATTCTAATTTTAATTATTGCTATCAGCTTTTTTTGTTTTAGTTTCTCAATCTCAATTTATTAAAACAGGAGAAAACAGTAATAATCAGTTTGGTACTCTGCACTATTATGAAATGTGAGAAGCTATTTTATTGAGGATTTACTGAAGATTGACATGTATACGAACTTTATTGAACTTCAGTTAGAAGATGTATTTAAAGTACATTAAGGAAATCAACTGGAATAACAGAAGTGGATTACTTTTTACTCAGATACCCTATTCCATGCACTCTGCATGTTTCTCTGAAAATAAAATCTTTATTCCATTATTCCATTAAGTTGATTACAGTACTTTCTTGATCTTATATAATTTACTTCTCTTTGGCATAATTTACTTGAATATTACTAGTGTTAAAAGAAGGACAAAATAGATATGGAAGGGTTTTGAGTTTGATAGAGAATTTTTAAAAACCTTTACTTGGTAGCAAAAACCAAAGTTGAACCCTTTTAATAATATCTATGTGGTGATCCAATGCTAAAATTTGGCATTTATGTGACTCTATGGAGACTTCTGAGTTTGCCTGTTTTTAAATCAATATTTGTGTCATTTATTTCACAAGTATTCTGTCGTAAACATATAGTTGTGAATGAATTTTTCCACCATTTCACTTCTTAGGCAATAGAATTATTTTAATGTCACAAACTTGAGATTAGTTCCTCTGTTTTAGCTCTTAACATACATTAAGGTTTCAAACAAATCAGTGCATATTGACATTTCTGACACACCACCTCTACTTCTCCTTCTGTGATAACAACAAAATTCATTGTATTGAGTTCTTAATGTAGCCTCCTGAATTGCATCTAATCCACTTTCAACGTTATTTTAACTGATCCATGTTTGACAACCAAAACCAATTACAAGCCTTATTAAAGCCTGATACAATAAAAATGTTATTTTATTGGCACCTTATTTTGTGATGATGCTATTTGAGATTTACATTTGTTCACTATGGGCCATATGATGCCCTATTACAGTGAGAAATGAAACAGGAAGAAAATTCACTGAAATCTACAAGAGTGCAATTTGCCACACAGCATGCCCTCTGGTACGCACAAACAAGAACTTGTCATAACCATCTGTAGTTCTGTTTACATGGAGATGCACACATGCCAAAAAACCAGAGGAAATCTGTTTGAATGAATCAATGTGTGGAAGAGGAGCTTGAAAGTCATTCATCTTTAACAGATATGGGAAAATCTGACTTCAAGTGTAAAGGAACTTGGGATCAACTGAAGTTCACTATCAGCCTAAATTTGGTTTTACTTTTGCCATTTCAGAAACATGCCATGATATCAACAAGATGTTGTGGCAGCAGGAGAGGTAAGTAAAAAGTGGTACATATTAATTGCATATATGTCATTTCTGATCATTTAATTTTTAATTCTTTAATAATGATAAAAATGTAATAATGATAACAATCATTGAAATTTACTGGGAAATAAATGAGGGTGCTTCACAGTCTATCACTTGAATCCTGAATGCTGCATTTAGACTACTATTTTCTTCATTTTAAAGACTGAGGCCGTAGGTGCTTACAAAGGTTGCACAGACAGCACACAGAGGCAGAGATGCCATTAGAATCTAGGCAAACAACTGTATCATATCTCCTGGAAGTCTACAAATGATCTCCTGAGAATGAAGACTCCACATCAAGGAGTCACTAAGTACTAACTGCATCCTGATACATACTCAAATATTTTTTGAGTAATAGGGAGTGGCTATTTGTAGGTGATTGGATGTAGATCATGCCTGGGGCATAATGTGTCTTAACAGAAAATAAACTTAAGATACAGACACCAAATCTAGACCTGTTTGTTCTGAATCAAAAAATCCATCAATATTTCAGTTTTCTATAGTGACTAAAATTCAAAACCTTCATTATGGCCTGCAAAACCTGCATAATCTACCTGTATTCCAACCACATCTCTTACTCTTCTATCCTTTGCTCATCTCTTTATGGTCACACTGTGCAGCTATGCTCTACCTTAGGAAATTTGGAAGGCTGTTACCACAGATATTTGCATGGTTCTCTCTCTCAATTATTTTAGGACTTTTTCTCAAATGTCACCTTGTCTGTGAGGTCTTTTCTGGCTATCCTATCTAAAAGTGCAGTACCCTGACCCCAACAGTTATTTACTTACCATGCTCTAATTTACTGGTTGACATTGACCATGAGCTAACAAAATGTGTACTTAAAAAAGTATACAAAATACCTTTTACTATTTGCTTCTCCTCCTGGGATGTAGTCACTATGAGAGTGAAGAATTTTGTTTGTGTGCCTACTACAAAATAGTGCCTGACATATAATAAGTGTTCAATAAATAATTATTGGTTGATTAAATAAATGAACAAGTGCTGCATTTAATCCCTTATCCTAATTTACACATAGTAGTTTCTGGCAATTCTCTGCTTACCTTCTTTTCTTTTAATTTTTTGAAGATTTTATTTATTTACTTTTAGCAAGAGGAGGAAAGGAGGGAGAAAGAGAAACATTGGGTGTGCAAGAGACACATCAATCAGTTACCTCTCGCATGCCCCATCTGGGGACCTTGCCGGCAACCCAGGCACCTGCCCTGACTGGGAATTGAATTAGTGATCTTTCGATTTGCGAGCCGGCACTCAATCCAGTGAGCCACATCAGTCAGTGTGCCTACCTTCTTTTGTTCCCTGGTCCTCTGTTACACGGAAAGTTTCTCTCACCCATATGTCTGATGCTAAGTATTCCAGCCATTACTAATTTGTTTGGACGTCTCCGTTTTGTGGTAGATCCCCTCTGATCCTGCTGGAAGTGGCAAATCCTTTTATAAGCCAACTGTAAATCATCCCCTCACTTCTACCAAAAAGTCTACTCTAATATCTAGGATATATTCATTGTAGAAAATTATTTCAGTTATTGCTCAGATTCTCCCTCTTCCTGGCTGTTTTCAGGTCTTCTACATCATATTTTAATAATACTAGATCCTAAAATGACATCCCTCTGAAACACTTTAGAGAGCCTCATCCCTTAGCACAACATGAGTGTTAAAAAAATGACAAGATTGTATTCCAAGGGACATTCCTTTCTTGTCAGCTTTTCTCCATATTTCTGTGAATTAATTTTCTTATTAAATTATTCATAACTTAGTAATCTTGGCAAAGCCTCCTAAGCATAACTTTATCACATTAATATACAGAAGTGCACTTTGACAAATTCACCATAGAATAGAAGGTCTACAAATATCTTCATCCCCAAGGTTGTACTTGAGTATGTCCTTCAGTAAGTATGGGTTTTATTTTAAAAATAGGCTAAAAATCTTATAAATGTTCTTGTAATTTTACAAAAGCAAGATATTACATATAAAAATATTTTCTTGATATCTGGTATTCATATTTTGTGCATTTCAGTTTTGACTAATACAGACACTCATGTTTATCTGAAGTGGTATGAGTGTTCATGCTTGTAAGAAGGATTTCTTTTAAGTACTTTCATGAAAATTAAATCTGAGGCACTTTTATAACAAACAACATAATGGAGAGCAGGACATTTTGTTCATGCTTGATTAGTTAACACAAACACAGAGAAACCTCACAGGATGCCCTCCCCCACACACTGTTCAGCATTTTCCCTCTTCCTCTTTATATAAAAACCCTTCTAAAACCAGCTTGTGGAAAAGTGTTATTATTAATTGCATAAAATTATCTTTTCCTGTTATTGTTGTTTCACATATAAGAATGCCATGGACTAGCAAATTTTCACAACTTTTTAAGGATAACAAAGTGACACTTACATTAGAAAAAAAACACAAAAACTACTTATATCAAGGATGAAAGTCACTAAGGACTCTTTAAAATATTTGTGGTATTTTGGGTTAGGAGACTATTCACAATTCTTATCTTTCAAAACATACCCCCAGAATCTGGGAAATATTTTCAATTAAACCAGGTGGTTCATTTCCAGTTACAAATTCTTTAACAGTAAAACAATGAAAATGATATTTTAGCAAGTATAAATAGCATTAACTATGTTAGCTATGAATATTGTTCATAATTTCCCTTAGTCCCTAGCTAAGGAACTAAAATCACCAATAGTGTTATACTGTGAGTCATTTATCACTATCTGTACTGCTTTTCCCTAATGCAGATCATTCTAATGAAGCTATCCTTTTTTTTTTTCTGGAGCTCTTTACAAAGACTTTCCACTTAGAAACCACTCTTCCAATTACAGCCTCACCCATTTTTTATCCACCATTTCTTCTCACACAATCCGCAAGTGTCATCCATAGACCTATACTGATTTGGTCTCAGTTTTGTAGCCCCTAGGGCAAACATTTCACCACATGAAAAGATTCTAGAATAATACAGTCCATGTTTGAATGTTGGTTGTATTCAATTATGCTTAGCAAATAACTTAATACAAGGCTTTGATTTTTCTCATCACCAGAAGTTTATAATGAAAAAGGAATGAAGATAATGTATAATCATACAGGAAGAAGTTAAATGTAGGAAGTAGATAAATACTACCTCAACATTTATTAAATTATAAATTGTTATGACCTTATTTATAAGTTCATACTCATTATTACCTTGGTAATGGTAATGGTGTAAATAATCATAAAATATTCCTTATCAAAGAGTATAACTATTATTTTTATAATTGTATCTTATTAGTCATTGTGTACCTAATAATTTTATTATAATATTAACACCATGGTTAGAGTAATCTCCAAAGTAGCCCTTATGTTTTGAGTTAGTTTACCTCAGAAATAGACTCTGCACACAAATCTAATTTGCAGGTCCATTATTGGGGCAGTACTTTCTAGAACATTACCAGTATAGGTGTGAGGGAAACTGTACTAGTAGTGGGAGAAGGAAAACTGTGATTCATTTGCAAAATACAATTTCAACAGAGGACAACACTAATCCTATGAAGGACTCTGGAACAGAGATGGACTTTCATAGCAGTTCTTAGTCCAAACAAGGGAGCCAGGCCTTTGTATCCCAATATGGACCAGGCATTGGGTGCAACTGCTCTCAAGAGATGAGGCATGGTCTTGGGCAAGGCAGCTTCCTTCAGGTCAAGCGAATTACTTCAGCTGTAGTCTGTTACTAGCTAACATGCCTACTAGCTGGAAGAATTAATGTTTGGGTTCTGAATGGGAAATCTGGGTCTTATGCCAGCATATAACTGTATCTGCCAAATTGATACATTTCATAGATCCATATTTTCTTAATTGGGCCACAAAAGATGCTGAAAAAGCCAAAATAATTTTGAGAAAGAACTGAGTAGTGAAATATATACAGTGGAGAAAAAGCAGTCTCTTCAATAACTGGTTCTGGGAAAATTGGACAGCCACATGCAAAATAAAGAAACTAAACTAGTATCTTATACAATACACAAAAATTAACTCAAAATGGATTAAAGACTTGAATGTAAAACCTGAAACCATAAAACTCTTAGAAGAAAACATAGGTGGTAAGCTCCTTGACATAGGTCTTGGTAGTTTCATTTTTTATGTTTTTGGATGTGAAGTCACAAGCAAAAACAACAAAAGAAAAAATGAGTGAGTCTAAATAAAACTAAAAAGCTTCTGCTAAGTAAAATGAACCAGCCATAAAAGACAAATACCATACACCTCACTCACATGTGCAATCTACAAAGCAAACCAAAAACAAGCCCAGAGATAGAACAGATTGATGGTTACATGTTGGGAACCGCCCTGACTGGTATCAGAAAACTGAGACCCCCGCCTAGGCTAGGCTAAGGGAACGCCCTTGGAACCGTGAGCCGCCAAGGAGACAAAAGCCTATCTCCCTGGCAGTAATGCTGTTTCGGCTGCTGAACCCCAAAAAAGCTTGGTCGGTTAGCCAAAGACGGATAAGATTCCCCACGGGGGGAACAACCCAAGCCAGGCACGATCACTTTTGGGAGGCCCCCCAAAAGAAGGACTTGGGGGGGCTGCAGCAAAAAGGGGGTGATGGACCCTCACTCCTCGGCTTTGACAAAGTCTGAGTTCTCAGCGTCCGGAAGAAAATCTCCTTATCTCTCGGTGGCTTTAGTTCCCGCGCTCCACCTAAGCCTGAAACAATGACGGGGAAGTACAGCTCGGTACTGGGAAGTGCGGATTTCCCGGGGTGATCAGGCCTAAGAAAGAACATGTAAATTACTGTGAAACCTTCTTTGTCCAAGAATGCTCTTAGTTGAATGAGGAGGGTCTTAGGAGGAAGCTAGTTTGTTCCTCAGCCTTACAGCTCTTTGACCCCCAACTCAATAGACCGGCAGAGTTCTTTGTTTTATATGTTCCTTACTTCCCCTAATGAGTATTGTACGTTACCTGAGTTATTATGCAAAATGAGCCTAATAAAAGCAGGTATGGACGGTAAATCAGCGCGCTCCCCACTAGGGGGGTGGCCATTCTGTCCCTACTTCCCCACAGAAACTGGTTTGTCTCTGTGCATGTGTGTTTTTTCTCGCGTATTGTCGAGCCATCCACAGTATGCCGTGGTCACTGCTGGCCGGTGACCCACGCGCAACAGCTACATGAGGGGAGGAGCAGGGTAAGAGGTGGGCAAAATGGATGAAGGATATCAAAAGATGCAAACTTCCAGTTTTGAAATATATCATGGCCATGTAATATAAGCATGGTAATTATACATATTCACTATATCTTAATAGAATATTTGAATACTCTTATTTTGAAAGAAAACATTTTTTTCTAAATTAAACAGAATACTAAATTATCCCTATCAAAAAATCATAGAGAGGCATTGATAAAAATGGCATAAAGATATTATATGGGACACTTTGTAATCAGTTCAATTATTTTTTAAGGTATACTGCATGATGATTTAGTATACTTATATATTATGAAATTATTACCAAAACAGTTAGTTAACACATCCATCACCTCATATTGCTATAATTATTATTATTATCATTTTGGTGAGAACATTTAAGATCTACTCTAATAGCAAATACAATATAATATTTTTTAATTTTCAATTTTTTATTATAGTTTATAGTCAATATTATGTTGTATTAGGTTAAAGTGACAACATAGTGTTTAAACAGTCAGGTACTTCACAAAGTGTTCCCCTTATATTTCCAGTACCCACCTGGTACCATGCATAGTTTTTACAATATTATTGACTGTATAACCGATGCTGTACTTCACATTCCCATGACTATTATGTAACTACCAATCTATATTATTCCCTTCACCTTTCTTATCCAGGCCCCCAATTTCCCTCACTTCTGGCAAATATCAGTCCATTGCTATGTATCTATGACTCTGTTTCTGTTTTGTTTGTTTGTATTATTTGTTAGATTGTACACATAAGTAAAGTCACATGGTATTTATTTTTTGTTTTAAGATTTTATTTATTTATTCTTAGAGAGAGAGAAAGAGAGGAAGAGAAACATCATTGTGTGGTTGCCTCTTCAGGGTCCCTTACTGGGGACCTGGCCAGCAACACATGCATGTGCCCTGAATGGGAATTGAATCCACAACACTTTGGTTCTCAGGCTGGTGCTCAATTCACTGAGCCACACCAGCCAGGATCTTTTCGGACTAGCTTATTTCACTTAGCATAATACCCTGTATGTCAATTCATGCCATCCCAAGTAATAAGATTTCATTTTTTAAATGGCTGAGTAATGTTTTGTTGTATATATGTATCACCACTTTTTAATCCACTTTATTGATGTGTGCTTAGGTGGCTTCCATGACTTTGCTACTGTAGGACTGCAGTGAACAAGGGGGTGCACACACTCTTTTGAATTAGTGTTTCTGGTTTCTTTAGACTTATACCCAGAAGTACAATTACTGGGTCATAAGGCAATTCAATTTTTATTTTGTACAGTAACTCTATACTGCTCTCCACAGTGGCTGCACCAATCTGCATTTCTACCCACAGAGTACGAGGGGTCCCTTTTCTCTGCACCCTCACCAGCATTTGTTGTTTGTTGATGCTGACAAGTGTGAGCTCATATTTCACTGTGCTTTTAATTAGCATTTCTCTGATTAGTGATGTGGAGTATCTTTTCATATGTGTATTGGACATTTGTGTATTTATTCTCTTCAGAGAAGTGTCTATTCAGGTCCTTTATCCATTTTTAACATAATTGGATTGTTTGGGTTTTTGTTTGTTGTTGAGTTGTGTGAGTTCTGTATAAATTTTGAATATTAAGTCCTTATTAAAAGTATCCTTGGTGAATATGTTCTCCCATTTAGTGGGTTGTCTTTTCATTTTGTTGATAACTTCCTTTGCTGTGCAAAAACATTTTAGTTTGATGTAATCCTATTTGTTTGTTATTTCTTTTGTTTTTCTTGCCTGAGGAGATATATAAGAAAAACATATTACTAAGAGAAATGTCCAAGATTTTATGGCCTATGTTTTCTTCTAAGAGTGTTATGGTTTCCAGTGTTACATTTAAATCTTTAATCTATTTTGAGTTTATTCTTGTATGTAGTGTAAGAAGGGGGTTAGTTTCACTTTTGCATGTATATGTCCAATTTTCTCATCAGTTGTTGAATGGATTTTCTTTACTTCATCCTATATTCTTGCCTCTTTTGTCAAATGTATATTAATTCACCATATAAGTGTGGGTTCATTTTTTTGCTCTCTAGTCTGTTCCATTGATTCGTATGTCTGTAAGAGCACTCTGTAAATACAAGATTATCCTACTCTTAACCTTTCTTTTGTCTTGGCAAATCACCTTTACCATTTTGTTTCATCCCTTGTTTAACTAGAATATCTGCCTTGTCCTACATATACTTCTTTTGGGCTCAATATTTGATATAGCTCAAACTAATAGCAACATTCACTACGCTTATCAAGTATTTAAATAGTTGACAAGAAGTTAATGTCCCTTCAAATTCTGAAAATCAGCCAAACCTGGTTGAGACCTGGCAAACCCATTTCCATGGAAACTTACTGAAAATTAATCACCTGTCCAGAGTTCCTACAGGATTTTCCCTGCCTAATGTTGAAGAAATAAGAATAATTTTGCATTATGAAAGTCATCATGGTTAAATAAATTATACAATAATCCTATCATATATTCTTCTTTAGTATCTTAATTATTTTAATTTTTCAATTATAATTGACATTCAGTATTATATTAGTTTTAGGTGTACAGACTAGTGAATAGATGTTATATAACTTAGTGATTATCTTGATAAATCTCATAATCATCTGATACCATACATAGTTATTAGAATATTATTGACTATATTCCCTATGCTGTACTTTACATTCCTATGAATATTCTATAACAACCAATTTCTTCTTTCACAATTTTCACCCATCATCATAACTCCCCTCTCATCTGGCAATTGTCAAAGTATTCTCTGTACGTACAAGTCTGTTCCTGTTTTGCTTGTTCTTTAATTTGCTTTTTAGATTCAATTGTTGATAGAAAGGCTTATATTTTTTATTTTTTTTTGCCCATTCTTTCTTAAATAAGACCTTTTAATATTTCATGTAATATTGATTTGGTTGTGATGAACTCCTTTGGCATTTTTTTTACTGTAAAGTTCTTTATATGTTCTTTGATTTTAAATGATAGCTCTTCTGGGTAGAGTAATCTTGGTTGGAGGTACTTGCTTTATATTACTTTGAATATTTCCTTCTGGCCTGTGAAGTTTCTGTTGAGAAATCAGCTGACAGTTTTATGGGAAATCCTTTGTGAATAACTAACTGCTTTTCCCTTGCTGCTTTTAAGATTTTCTCTTTGTTTTTAACCTTTTGTATTTTAATTATGATATGTCTCAGTATGATCCTCTTTGGGTACATCTTTCTTGGGACTGTCTGTGCTTCCTGGACTTGTATGTCTATTTCCTTTACCAGGTTAGGGACATTTTCTGTCTTTATTTTTTTCGTATAGGTTTTCAATTTCTTACTCTCTCTCTTCTTCCATCACCACTGTGATGTAAATGTTGGTATGCCTAAAGTCCCAGAGGCATCGCACATCATTTTCATCCTTTTTTGGACTGCTTTTTTCTTTTTGCAGTTCTGGTTCAGTGTTTTTTGTATCCTTATATTCTAAATCACTAGATTTTATTCTCAGCTTCTCCTACTCTAGTATTGATTCTCTATAAGTTATTCTTCATTTCAATTAGTGTACTCTTTATTTTTGACTGGTTATTTTTTATGGTTTCTATGTTTTTTTCATGCTGCTGAGATTCTCACTAAGTTTCTTCAGCATTCTTATAACTACTGTTTTTAACTCTGCATCTGGTAGTTTGTCTCCATTTCATTTAGTTCTTTGGGAGATTTTTCCTTATTTCATTCAGGGCCTGTTTCTTTGTCTCTGCATTTTTGGCTGCTTCTCTAATTTTGTTTATATATATTAGGTAGGGCCACTACATCCCCCACACTTGGTAAAGTAGCCTTGTGTAATAGGTGTCCTGTAGGGCTTAGTGCCACAGCCATCCCAGTTACCCAAGTAAAGTATTCCAGGTGTGCCCATGTGGCTTGTGTGCACTGTACTGTTGTAGTTGATTTTTGATTGCTGTTGACATCACTGGGAGGGATTGATCTCCAGGCCAATCACCTGTAAGGACTGGCAGCAACTGCAGCAGAAGAGCTACTGTGCAGGAGTGAACCCCACACAGCAGGAGTTGCTTCAGCGGGACTTCAGTGTTCCCCAAATTCACATCTTGAGTGTGTTGCCCATGGAGGTGGTAGGGTTGTATATGGCATGGTCTGAAGGTGTTCTTAATTATTTCCTTCAAATTGGTGACTAGTTCCTTTGTTGTTATATTGATTTTGCCTTATTGGACCATCATTGGGTATGTAGCTGAATAGTGTGGGTGACTGAAATGCCACTCTCTTTCAGAAATGCGCAGAATCTTGGGATCTTTGCTTTTTCTTGTTCCTGCCTAACATATAATATAAACTGAACAGGGCCTTTTTATTGATAGGGACAATTTTCCAGAACAGAATTTAATTATTAGCACAGATTTTGTGCCATGCTTCTAGGTATCTATCACTTGCAGAAGATGAGCACATAAACATATAATGAAAATAAAATGAGATAAATTTCATAATAGTAGAAGGTAGACATGCTCAATGAAATCTTAGAGAATGTAACGTCTTCCTGAACTGGGACTGCAGTGAAACTGGGCTGGTTTCTAGAGATGAATAACTGATCAGATACAAAGTTTGGGAAAGAGCATTCTAGGCTTGTAGAACATATCAAGGGCAGTGACACAGAAAAGTCTAAATTTTGAAACAGGTATTTGGTATGCTTAAATGTAAAGATAGTATGGCATATGGAGATTGGAGAGAGGTAAGCAAAAAGGCTGGGAATCCATTTAAATTATGAAGAGCCTCAAAGCCTCTAAAGAGTTATTTTTTTTACTGAATGCCAGAACAGGTCATTAGATTTTTTTAAATGAAGAACTTGTGTATTGGTATGTGTGTTTGACAGAGTTCACTCTGGTGATAATGAGGCATATCCACTGAAGGAAAAAAGCTAAAGTTAGAGAAATGAGTTTTTAGTCTATTTTTGTAGTCCATGTGATAAATACAAGGGTCTCTCCTAGACAATGAAAATGAAACAATAAAAACATTTATTCAGTGTCCTTACTGGCCTTCTAATCTTAAATTTGTACTTTCTTTAACCCAACCTGTCAGGTACTAGATTAATCTTTCCCATACAGAACTTGAATTTTGTCATAGCCATATACAAAAGCATTCCTTGCTTTTTGTACCTTGCATTACTTCCAAGTTACATCTTTGCCTTTGCATCAAGTCTTATATTCTAGCTTTTATTTTATTTTTGATTTTTTATTATTTTCTTCCACAACCATAAATCTAGTCAAACCATTCTTTCTTGTGCACCTTGAAAATGTGTTCTCATAAACTTCAGCAAGTTATTCAGTTTCAATTGCCTCATGTTTACAGAGGAAATAGACAACTACAGAATTGTTATGAAAATTAAATCTGATAATCAGTTGTTTACATCATGAGGGTACTAATCTAGAAAAGCTTATTTATGAGATTTTGATGTGGGCACTACTGAAGCCTAAAGGCTCATCCTGTTTGTCTAGATGACTACAGTACTAATATGCCATGTACAACTTGGGATGTCAGATAATTAACAGAAGGTCTGTCAATTATCAGTTTTGATTGAGTTTATTTTCTGGTAAATTGTGCATAACAACCCAAATTTCTAACCTTTGAAGAAAAGTATTCCATGCTGCTGAAGGAGGGAAATGGCACTTGTGAGCCTGTAGCTAAGGTTAGCAGATGAGATGGGATGACTGTGATGCCCATGCAATATAAGAGGAAGAAGAAATGAGGATCAGGATATGACATGGTTTATAGAGAAAACACTCACTTCTCGATTACCATACAAGAAAGGTAAATTATCACATAGGGACCTAAACTATAATTTTTGGCTAATAAAATTTTGGTCAGTGAAATTAATGACTCCTAATATATTACCCTAAAACAGCCTTATTACAGTAAATTGGCTAAGTGAATTACTGATTACTAAATGACTATTGCTTAGGAATCAAATATTTATTTTTAAAACCCAAGAAGAGATGATTACTGTAACTAATTCATACTCAATTACAATCTGTCAATGAAGATACTTCATTGTTTATTCTTTTAAGGCTTTTATTTATTTATTTTTAGAGAGAGAGGAAGGGAAGGAGAAAGAAAAGGAGAGAAACATCAATATGAGGTAGCCTCTCTGCTCTCCCAACTGTGGACCTGGCCTGCAACCCAGGAATGTGCCCTGACTGGGAATTGATCCAGAGACCCTTTGGGTCACAGGTCTGTGCTCAGTTCACTGAGTTACACCAGCCAGTGCAATTCTTTGTTTAATCAATAATATTTTATTATTTTCATATTGACAGGCACGTGTTAGAGGATTGAAGTAAAGACTACTCAGAAGCAATAGTTGTTACCACTTGGACAATTCTTTTAAGATATAAATTCTTGACTTTTTAATCTTAAAAACTAATTAATTATGTATTCATTGCAGTCATTATTTATGAAATTTTGTTTTGATTTGTCCTCAGATAGACCCTATTTTACACCTTGCTGTATAATACAGCATTCATCTGAATCTATCAAGTTTTTCTTCAGAAAATCCAATATGAAGACACTACTAATTTTGCAGAAAAAATAACTTAGAGTATGCTAGAAATGAACAAGAAGTTATCTACTGATACAAAATAATTTTGAATCTCATTTGTAAGAAAATTATATCATTTTAAAACTATAATGTCAATAATTTAATTTTGATTTATTATATAATTAATAAAAATGTATTAGTAAAAAAAATTATAGTCTACTACCCATTTATTTTCTCTGTGTCTCCTTAACACATAAAATAGCTTTTACGTGGTAGAGACTCAAAATGTTTGTTAATTGAATTGAATATCAAATGAAATGACTGTTTTAACTCTGTGACAATGACTAGAAATTTGAGAACACATTTTATGTCTAAGATCATTAAATAAAATTAGTTTGTAAGTTTTTTGTTGACTACTTACTTTCATAAAATATATTGCATTTATATGAAGAAGAGATTACTAATAAAGTAAAAAATTTCTGCCTGTTATTGAATAAATTAGCCAGATTTTATTCTTCCCCATAGAACACTCTTTGATAATGATTAGCATTTGACAAAACAGTTTGTCAAAATATATAATATTTTATATTTAATATGCAATATAAAACAGTTTGTCAAAATATATAATATTTTATATTTAATATGCAATATAAAAAGTTTAAAAAACCCTAGCAGAAAATCAATAAGGTGCTAGTATATTAAATTTAATTTAGAATAAACATTAAACTATAATTATTGAGAGTAAATATCTAAACAAATTCTGAAAAAAAAACTGTAAATGACATACACTGCTTTCTAATAAATATATTGTATTTTACTATTTAACTTTTGTTATATAATACTTTAAATAACTAAAGTCAGTTTTCAATGGAAATGCACTTGTCATTAAATTTTAAATAAAATTATCCTTCAGCAATCTAATTTCACTTATAAGTGTACAATTATTTTAATACATTTTGAAAATATTATCTAAAATTGAACTATTATAAGGAAGGAAAGTAAATATAATATTCCAGCTTTGTGACTTTTATTCCAATATTCCTTTGATATTCTATCTAGAGTCAGTCTTGCCAATACTTGCATGATGTTTTAGATAGTGGGAACCAGCAATCACTGGCTGGTAGAAAGACCCCCGAGCCCCTGTAAAAGCAGAAAAAGGAGGCAGTTAAAGCTTACAAAGTGAGTCCAGGTGTCCTCGTCCCAACCCCACTTTCACAACACTGGAACTACGGAGTTACTTTTCATTAAAAATATGTTGCATAGAGAACGAATTAGACAAAATGCCTTCAATTTTTCTCCACAATTCAAATAATAATTATAAATTTCTGAAATACCAAAAGATTGTTAGATGTCAGAAAATGGATGAAACATATAATTGAAGATGATGAATGGTAAGGATTGTATAATCACTCCCACATAGCCACAGCCTGGCCTGGCTTTGCAAAGATAAGAAATTCTATTATGCACTGTGAGATGAGGGCACCAAAGGTCCCCAAACTGGAAATATATTGCTGTGGGTTTACCAAAGATTACCACCAACATTCACTCCTTGGTTAAAGCAAAACAGCTTTGTTGATAAGAAATCGTAAAGAAAGCAAAGTCAGGCATGAAAAGTGTTCCCAATCTTATTGTTTATGTAACAGAGTCTCTACTTTCACACAAAATCTTTCCAGATGCCCACATCATCAAATAGACTTCAGAGCCAAAAAATTATAAATGAGGACTTCTTCATGTTGCAGAAACACTTAAATAGCTTCCTGCATATTACTAATAATGTATTTGTATATTCCTCATATGTAAGGCAAATTCCCTTTTTCAGCTCACATGCAGAATGATATTTTGTTATTTATAAATGGATTTATTTTAAAATATATTGTCTGCCTGATATGTGTGGATGCTGCTGATTTCAGTCCGTGAAAACATGGACCTTGCCTTAAAGATCTTATCTAAAAATTGTGGCCTAACGATTGTTTCAGATTATTGCAATATTTGAGATTTAACTATATCTTTATCATGACATTAAAAAATAAGAGTAACATCACTGTCAGTGTGGAGAAGCTAAAAGAGAATAAGTATTATGGTCTTTTTATAAATGTGTCTTTTTCTGTATTTATAAAGGAGAAGCTTGAGTTCTTCCTATTATATTAAACTTTCAGACACTTCTAATCTAAACAATATTTTATAATACATATTTAGTACCATAAGAAATAAAAGTAAAGAAAAATATTAAAAGCAGCAAAGTAAAATAACATTATCTTCAAAACATAACAGCATGATTTAAATTTCCCTTAGATTTAGCAAGGTTTCAGAATACAAGTTAACTAGCTAAAAAGGGGAAACATTCCAAATATTCATCTAAAGGGAAATGAACATGTAAAATATATTATATCCATACAATTTAAAGTAACATGTAAAAATAATGAGCTAGTGATACATAAAACAACAGGAATAAATCTCAAAATAATTATACTGAATAATATAATCCAGGCAAAAAGATTACAGACAGTATAGAGTCTTTTGTATATATTTGTAGACATTGCAATCCAATATATAGTGACAAGAAGTAGATTGGTGGTTGCCTTGGAATGAGGGGCATGTAAAGGGACAGGAGAGGGAATCGTGCAGTTTTTTGATCAGATAAATTTGTTCATTATTTGGATTGTTGTCGTGACAGTGTCCTGAATGCATACATATAGCAAACATTAAAATGTAGTTTAATGTATATAATTAATCAGTTATATCATAAAGATATTTTTAAAATATTTTATTCATTTTATTTTTAGAGAGGGAAGAGAGGGAGAAAGAGAGAGAGAGAGAAACATGAATGTGCTGTTGCTGGGGGCCATGGCCTGCAACCCAGGCATGTGCCCTGACTGGGAATCGAACCTGCGATGCTTTGGTTCTCAGCCCATGCTCAATCCACTGAGCTATGCCAGCCAGGGCATAAAGATATTTTTAAACAGAGGTTGAAATCATTTTAAAATATGTTCAGTCTTAGGGAAAAACAAAAATGGCAACAGGGAATAAATTTGCTTCTGTTCTAATTGAAAGAAACATCAATACAAACAGTTGAATTATTGTCCACTTGGGAAGTGCTGTGAGAGCAGTGTGAACATGAGTGTGGACCTCAAGAAAAGGAAACTGCCTGGGAGAGTTAAGGAAGAAACTGCCCAATTTATTTGGGAGTTAGTCATTACTTTGTTTTCACTACCTTATTTATCACTCAAATCCTAAAAATGGTAAGTTGGGAAGGGAGACAGATATGAAAGCCTCAGAATGTATCAAATCCTTTTTTTTGTAGGTGGTGCTTTTTAGGGCACATGGTCCTGCTTTTAGCTGCAGTGTTTGGAATGTAATGGTCCTGGGAGATTTTGTTTTGTTTTTGTTTTTGTTTTTTTAATTTAATTTTAATTGTTGTTGCAGTACAATTTTCTATTTTTTACTCCCATCCCAGCCCACCCACCCAGCCCTTCCCTCCTCCCTCTCATCCACCTGTCCCTAGTTTTTTATCTATGTGTCCTTTATACTTGTTCCTGTAAACCCTTCCCCTTTTCTCCTGAAATTCCCTCTCCTCTCCCCTATGGTCTCTGTCAGCTTGTTCTCTATTTCAATGTCTTTGGTTATATTTTGCTTGTTTCTTTGTTTTGTTGTTTAGGTTCCTGTTAAAGTTGAGATCATATGGTATTTGTCTTTCACCGCTTGGCTTATTTCGAGTAGCATAATGCTTTCCTGTTGCATCCATGCTGTTGCAAAGGGTAGGAGCTCCTTCTTTCTTTCTGCTGCATAGAATTCCATTGTGTAAATGTACCATAGCTTTGGTTTTTATAGTGGCTGGAGAAGCCCTGCTGGCCTGTATGTAGGAGGCAGGGCTAGAGTTGTCAGATGTCTTGCAATGCCAGGAGAGTAATACTTAGCTCCTGTTAGGCAATCACAACAAATGCTTTATTTTTATCTTCCACATTCCTAATTTATTTTAAAAATCTTAACTCATAGATAGGACTGCTGTGAAACTTAAATGAGACAATATGTAAAAAATTTAGGAAATTGCCAGATACATTGTTTATTAACTTTTGGCTCTTAGTAGCTATCATGCAAAATTAGGCTCATTGAAGGAAAAAACCTAAAAGGTAAGAAGATAGCAGTTTCCACTATGTAACCACCCATGACTATGTCATTTCAGACTTTCAGATAGCTGTAACTCAGATAAAATTCATTCTTTTTTTTAAAGCACATCTAAGAGAAAATAAACAACCTATGAACATGAAAATAAAAAAGAAGTTATTTCACAAATGAGAATGAATTAGAATTTTCTTATCTTAACAACTGTAATTTAAAGCAAATCTACTCTTAGAGATCTATTGGAACATGGAGAATAAGGGTTTTTATGTAATATTCTATGCAGAGATATGAATGAATGACTAAGACAAGAGGGAGTACGGTTTATATGTAACATTATAACATTATCAAATAAGATAATTTATATTTGCCAAAATATATGTATATTTTCTATTAGTTTTTATGCTATAGAATAATAAGGAAGATTTTGGTGAACATAAAATGACCTTTTATATCAAGAAAGTTATATAAAACACCAAACACCATATGTGGAAGTCCAAGCTATTGATACCATAATGTAAATTTAGGAAGCAAAATTACAAATTCTATTTTGTTCTATGTTGTTAGGCTAGCTTGTCTCCCAACTGAAACCCAATACAATGTAAACAATACAGCTAAGGGCCTAGATTTCCTGGGACTCTCTAGAGTTTAAAGATATTAGTTGTGTTCTTGAATTAGACAGCATATATCACCATCCATTCACAGAATTCTATTAATTACTATCTAAATGCCCACATGCTATAGGGTTTGTTTCTGATAGACACAATACGAAAATGGCTAAAGGACACTGCAGAGTAAAAGATTGTGTTTACATAGGGTGGGCAGGGCAGGGGAGAGCAATGGGGCAAGAACAGGGACAACTATAATTGAACAATAATAAAAAATAATTTTAAATGTGTGTGTGCTTAGAAAATAGAGCAAGGTTTGGCAACATGTAGAAATACTTCAAAGAAGAGGCTTTAAACACTGGAGTAAAAGAGACTCATCTGTATAATGTAGGAAAGGTCAAGGAATATGAACATTTTGTTGCTTGAATTTTTCATTTTTAATATGACAAAATGAATGAATGCATGTCCTTTTTCTTGGTTTATACCTTAAAAAAAGCTCATTAACTTAAACCAACAATCTAGAGAATAGTCCATTTATTTTGTTATTTTTGGGGCAATTTTAATTGCAATATAGTAACTGCTATACTGTCTTTAAATCAAATGTCTTTAGTTTAAAGGCTGCCCAGCATAGCATTCTCATGGTTTAGGCATTTAACCAGATTTGGCTGAATATTTGAAAAAATGTAATATAGATTTAATGATTAATTTGAATTATTAAATAAGTGTTAGTTCATCTTATTTGACTACTAATTATATATTCAGAATATATTTCAAAATATGGAGAACTCTGATATGATAAGTTGCACATAACCTAGCTTTCCATAGAGATACAATTTCAATTAACTTACAGTTTATGTATATGTTAAAATTGTATATTTTAATTAAAAGAAAAGTGAAAGAAGAAAATAAACACTAACATATGCAAGAGTAAAAAGTATAGATCATTCTAACACATGGATAACAGATATTTAAAAGTTCATTAAAATAAATTCTTCCTATATTTGTATATAATTTGAAAAATTCTATAGTAAATATGTTAAAAGATTACTGGTGGGCCTAAATAAGATGAGTAGTGTACCTGAAAAATATTTTAAATGTGAATGAGTTTACAGGTAAATTGCCATCATACATTTACTAAACTACATAAAATAGTCTAATTTTTTCTCTGCAGTATAAGGTAATGGATTTCCCTTTTATACTTTAATTAAATACTTAATATTTTAAATAACATGTATGCCTTCAAATTATTACTTAAAGAACAAAAAGCCGTTAATTCTTGGTACACTATACAGGCAAACTGAAAGCACTTAGCATCCTTTTCTTATTCTTAAATAATATTTTTCTAAATTATCTTCTGCATTTTGTCAAGGTTATTACCAACATGGAGTGATTTGCTAGCAAACAACATTAAACTGTTTCAAGACTACTTAGATTGGTTCATTCTCATTTTTTTGTTATGTTTTCATGAAGAAATTTTTTTTACTAATTAATTTTTGTTCTACCATTAAATTATATCATCATTCCAAATAGGTGACAATTTGGTCCTGAGTGAGTGTTGTGTCTGTGTAAACTATGAGATTCATGCATGGATTCAGACAAACATTGCTATTATCAAAAACCACTTTTGTTAATTTGACAGCGCTCCTTGAGAATTACTAAATTTTGACTAGTACTAGTACAATGGAAGTTTCAATGTATTTGTATAACCTAACTTCAAATTTGCTATTTGATTCTTTCTTACCTGTATAACATTAATTAGATCATATTCTGTGATTTTTGAGACCTGTAAAGTATGCATACATTACCATGGCATATTTTGGAAAAGAAAAAATAAAACAAGAGAGCTATAAATATTGATTTTGGATATTTAATTTCAAAATGTGATAAAGTATTTTTTGTAAAATCTTCTCTTAAAAAGAGAAATATAAAAGTAGATAAGCATGGCAGCCAGCTCTTTCTTTTTTTTTTTTTTTTTTAGATTTTACTTTTTTATTTTTTAGAGAGGGGAAGGGAGAGAGAAAGAGAGGGAGAGAAACATCAATTTGTGGTTGTCTCTCACATGCCCCCTACCAGGGACCTGGCCCACAACCCAGGAATGTGCCCTGAATCAGAATCAAACTGGTGATCCTTTGATTTGTAGGCTGGCACTCAACCACTGAGCCACACCAGCTAGAGCTAGCATGGCAGCATGCTCTTAAATTATTTGTCAAATTTTAAGAAATGAAAGGTCTAGTAATCAGACGTATAGTTGATAAAACATAATAGCCTTTCTACACCAAAACCCTAAGAGATAAAGATTTTATACTTTTATTAATATTTCTTTGTTAAATGGAAAAAAGTGACACATTGTATTGAAATCATAAAAAAAATCCAAATTTTACTTTTAAGGATTTTAACTATAGTTGTAATTTAAAGCATAGACATTTATCACTTTTCAAGAGAAAAATTGAATAATAATTTGTATTGTAGAAACTAAATTGCCAAATAATTTAAGTATTAGTATAATAATTTAAGTATTTTTAAGTATTAAGCTCTTCATCTAATAAATTTTGGGGCATCCATCACTGTTAACCTCTTTAAAAGGAATCATTTGTATTTTTGCAACCACCATCAAATAAAATTTACCTTATATTAATTTTTATAGAATATCCAAAATATATAAAATTGTTCTGCATAGCATGATTCAATCTTATAACTTTTGAATTTTTAATGTACAGCCTAAATTGCACTGATACAAACTAAATCTTCTTGTTCAAATTTCACTGAAAAATAACAGACCATAATATGTATATTTCTAGAAATATATGAATGTGGAATAGAAGCAAATAATTAGAAAATTTAGGTATAGCTTGTTGCCCTTTGTCCCTCAGTGAAAATAATCTGCCAGTTGAGTATTATAGCATCTTCAGAAACCATGGCAGGAAGAATAAGGAGGGTGCTGAAGTGGAGATTCTCATACAACAGTGTTGGAGGACTCAGATTGTACACATTGACACGGTCCTTTGTCAATAGGATGATGGTACTGGTAAATATCAACTGGAAAAATAAATATTCTAGTTTGTATATCAGGTCTATTTTTTGCCAGAACAAATGAATTATTTGCTTTTTAATTTATTTTGTTGAGCAAATTACTCACTGAGAATATGCTCCACCTGAGCCCCTGAGGGTAGAGGCGCTGGGAAGCAGGCTGGGAGAGTAGGGGAGGCAAACCTGCAGCTGACAATGTGCCCAAGGATGTGCGGGACTCAGAGAATGGCTCTTCAATGGAATCAGGCAACTTCAGTGAAGGTGCTATAAACAAAATATGAAAAGGTCAGAAACTCTCTTTACTTCAGTGCTTCAGGGAGGCATCAAGATGGAAGTAGCACTTGGCTTGGCTTTGAAGGACAGGTGTGCATATCACCTGTCAGTTGAAAAGACAGGCATGTTACCTGTAAATAGGAATGCCACAGAAAACAAAATATAAATTTTGAAAATAGAATCTATCTATGTCAAGCAGCTCTGTATTCTATTTCCCAAGTGCATTAATTCAAGATAGAATTGGCCTTGCCAGTGTAAATAAGCATTTTATTCTTAAGAGTAGGCATAATTTTTACTAGATTTGTGATATACTATTTTACTTTAGTTAACAATGATCAACTATGAAATTGAAATAAATTTAAACCAGTACTTATAATGCCTACTCTCACTGAAGTGTCCAGGTAAATACTGATAACCTTTCCTTCTTAGCCAATTAATACATTCCTGAGCCACTTTGGCTCTAACCACAGAAATAACACCAGACTGCATGACTAAACAGGTACTGAGGTAAAACCCACATATAATTTTTAGATTAAAAGAGATTATAAATATAGCAGATATTCAAATGAAAAACATCTGAATGAGAGAGTTGTGGGGAAAATAGAAAAATATTATAAGATTATAGTCATTTATCTAACATTTCTGGAATCTGGTAAGTAGGATGACTAAATAAAGGAAATCACATTTTTTTTCTGTGTATCAGTTGGTACAATAGACCCCAGTGTATGTGGACACCTCAATTGTCAAATTATGATGTTATGAAAATTTGTTTTTCTAAGATAAATTTTGTCAACAATTTATGATAATGCCAGGCTTATTTTTCCATTTGATTAGTATACTGTAATATCAAAAAAGTCAAGGTGAAAATCAGAGTGTATATTTTCATTCTGACTATATTTAAAAACCAAATAAAATATACCTTTAAAAATCAGGCTTGTATTACCTATGTTATTTCTCACCTGTATTAGAATATAATTGAGAGTTAGTGTAAGTTATTATAAGATAGAAGCCTGTCTTCATTTATCAGTCTATTTTTCTCTCTATGCACATATCTTGTCTCCAAAATTTATCAACTGTCTATTACAATCCCTTCAACTAAATTTAATTGAATAAATCATCTATAAAATTTGATGGGAAATGTCATACAACTGCCTTTTTGCTCTGGTGTGAAAAAACGTTGTTTTTGTAGTAATAATTATATGGAAATGGTGCCAAAATTAAAGTTTTCTAATATACTGTGTACCTGCAATGGCTCTGGGGCCAGCCCTATACCTTCACACTGTGTTGGAATTCACACATGATTCCAATTAAATATATATTATCAATTTTCATAAGAAGCAATCTGTTTCAATCACTTTCAGACTCAGATATATGTACTATGTGAGACCCATCTTTATCTCAGTGTTTTTTAATATTCTAGTAGCATATTTTAGTAGCATAAAGTAACTTATTTTAATCTAAGTTATCTGATATCAATTTTAGTAAATTACTTAGGTGTGTAAATAAAAAAAACTCTATGTAACTTTGAGTCACTGTAGTAAAATAATCATTTCAGAAAACAGGAAATAAATCTTAACCGCTGTCTAGAAATCTCAAATGTAGAATGTAAAAGATGGTAATCATACCAGTTTTGTGTCCTGAAAAACATTTTGGTTTTCATACCACAGATTTTAGGCAATGAAATTAATCAAACTTTAAGTGACTATTTATTAAGTATTCTAATTTGATTTAGATTTTATAATTTTCATTAGAAGACATCAATAACTTGGATAAATGAGTGACAGTACACTTCTAGGTTTCAGAGAATTAGTTTGGTCAAAGGTGAATTGAATGTAGCAATCAATTCTCCATTTGTTCCTCCTGATATCCATGGTTGATATTGGTAATTGATTATAGTATTCTTTCACAAAGAGTACATATTTGATCTTAGAATCCTTTTTAATATTACACTGTGGTCAGTTATTGTGAAACAATGAGAACTGGCATTCAATATGAAAACCACGTGCTACACTTAGCCTGGAGCCAAAGAAATATAAGTGGTCAGAAATGTAAGTGGAAAATACAATATTTAAGTGAGACCACTGGTCTTTCAAAGACTGATTTTGTAATGAAACAACTTGCAGGTCAGCCTTCTGTTAGTCTTGCTACCTAAGGATATTTGAGAATGCACTTGCCACAAGAGAGCAGGTATTCCTTTAGGAGAGGTTAGTCATGACCTTATTTGGACAGACCACACTGCTCCCTTCCCATTGAGAGTGGGTATAATATTTGCAACAAATGCACAGGCACACATATATATATGCATACACATGCACACAATTTTCTTCACTTTATTCTACATTTGCAGGTAACCTAAAGTGCAAATATATTTTTTTTCCTAAACTGCAAATATATGTCTTAGGCAGAAGTCCCATTCATTTTACCAAGAAATACAGTGAATACTATTGAGTAATATGAAATCTAGGATAACCTAGTTCTATGGAATTGGAAGCTGCTGACAACTTAGTTATAGAGTCACTTTTTGGATAAAAAAGAAGAAAAAACCTTGAAAAATAGTCTATGTTCTAAAACAAATGACAAGTAGCTTTTAGACAGTCTCTCAGGTGTGAATTTAAACACATAATACTTCACCTCAACCCCACTTAAGAAAAGCAGTTAAACAAAAAGAATAAATGACCAAGTACAAAACTCTGAGAAGAATCACAAGAAATTATACAAGAGTATGTCAAAAAAGTGTGTAAGGAAAAACTACAGAATAAAATATGTAATCTTAGGAACCCAGTGTTTTAAGAAATAAGGGTGGATCAAGGTAATGATTGAAATTTCTCACATTTTTCCTCTTGGTATTTGAAAACAGATTTAAAAATACATAACATTACTGAAAAATGAAAAACAAAAGTCTAAAGTGATTGACAGTACGAAATTCCCCCAAATTAAAAGAATATGGAATTAGACCACGGGAAGAAATCAAACACATTTGAGCAAAGATTACGGCAAAATATGAGTGGTTCCAAGGATACTGCACATTCAAAGAAACAAACATAGAGAACAAATTAGGAAAGTGGAATGAGTGTTAGATATATGAAAGCAGCTATTACATCTGTGATGGTTAATCCTACCTGTCAACTAAGAAGATGGTTTTGGATGAGATAAACATTTAAATCAATGAACTTTGGGTAAGAAGATGGCCTTCAATAGGTGAGGGTGCCTCCTTATCTACTCAGGTGAAGCCCTGAATAGAATTAAATGCCTGATCTGTCCTGAGCTGTCTCTATCTCCTTTGTCTGTCTCTGTCTCTGTCTCTCTCTCTCTGTCTACATATTATATATATGTATGTGTATATGTATATATATAGTTGCTACAGTGGTTCTAGAGGAATAGAATCTTGCTGATGAATCTTCTGAATTGGTATCGGTTCTAGGATTTCTGGAATTGGTTCTCTAATCAATTAGACTTAAAAGAACACCAATTACTCTATTTCCAGTATTAAAGAGGCCCCTGATGATCTGGTTATAGAGATATGCGAGATATCTCCCTTGGGTACACTTAACCATTTACAAAAAGGAAGGATCTGGATGACCATGCTCATGATACTTTCAAACACTTTTGTTGAACTTAGGAGTGTTAAGATATTGGTGGGTTGCTTCTAATGTCACTGGATAAAGCAGAAATAAAAAAAGATGAATTCAGGAAGTTCAATTATTTTAAACACCACATAAATAACCTGCAATCTTCTATGTCTACCATGAAAATGACCTTTATCTGCTGTGGCCACAGGGCTAACATTGATAAAAACCAAACCTAGAATCTCATCCTGCCAGTTGGGGAATTAGAATGGAAATTATATTTACAGTCTCACAGGGTGTCTACTGTTAAAGTGAGAGCAATGATTGGAAAAGAATGGGATTCTGAAAGTTGGAATAGAAACATATCTGGGGACATTGAGGCCCTAAGTTCACAATGATGCATTCAAGAATTCATTGATGATTATTTTCAGTAGAAATGATCTCTACCCCTAGTAAAAGTAGCCTTCCTGTTCCCGGAAGAAGTATTCCCAGTATTCTCACCTGAGAAGGTTAACCCTGTACTCTGGCTGGTGTGGCTCAGTGAATAGAGTGCTGGCCTGTTAGGGTTGCTGGTTCAATTTCCAATCAGGGCACATGCCTGGGCTGCAGTATGGGAGGCAGCCACACATTGATGTTTCTTTCCTTCTCTTTCTTCCTCTCTTCTCCTCTATCTAAAAATAAATAAATAAAATCTTAAAAAAAAATTAACCCTGCATTGCCTGAGGAAACAATGACCTCCCTGAGGCAGTTGCCTTCTAAGACAATGTTGATTCTTTTCAAGATCCACCCCACTACCTCTCTTTGCTTCTAGACTCAAGTATTAAAAGACCCCTAAAGATGAGGAACATGATGTGAATTATAAGAAAGTATGCTATCCCCCAAAATAACTACTTGAATTTTCAAATTTTTCTAGACAGAATACCACAGAATCTATTGGGAATGGATATTTATCATCTGGGATAAAGGTGCAAGGAATAAAGATGGATCTGGCTGAAGTTATTGTTATGGGTTCACTAAACATAGATTCTGTCTTTAGTGTTATAATTCAGGGAGTTAGAATACAGAGGAAGAGAAAGGGAGTCAAAGACTTATGAACATTGTAAAGTTAAAGTGTGTTTATCATTTAAGATCTACTCAGCTACCTGGGTGGATCCAGAAGACATACCTTTCACTGTGACTGTGAGAAATGAATTTGTGAGAGGAGCCTCAGCATCACTGAAGAACTCTCTGATCACTCTTCTCTGCAGGCCAGAACTTAGAGTGAGAATAGCAGCTACTGACTCAAGAAACTTAAATATAGTAAGTGTAATTGACTCAAATATAATGCATATAATTGAATCCCAAAGTGGCAGGGGCTATGTGGCTACACTCAGCCACTAAACTCAAGGTGGGTGTGCTTACCACAATGGACAGCACAGTCAAAATAGGAGTCAGAAGTCTGAGTTACACAGACCTATGGCATTGGCTACTTGATCATGGTGCTCACAGAAGTGAAATATATAGAAAGTCTAAGTTCTTACTTTATCTGTATAAAGAGAATGTTCTAGGTCAAGTGAACACAAGTTTTTCCTACATTATAAAAACAGTATCAGCCTCTCAGTCAATTCCTGGACTTCAGGCAGTTTGCAGACTCAAAACCCCTCGTGTAAAGGGGAGGCTGAATTTCCTTGAAGAAGGATCCTGTTGTACTCTTAAAAATTTCTACTGTTACCCTTTCTCATAGCCTTCTGCAAAGGGAGCTATAGCCTTCTACCAGGCTAACCATGCATTGGGGAAAAGAAGTTAAGCAGATCTTTCAGGGAGTATGAGACACTGACTTTGAACTGGCACTAGTTTCAGGAGACCCAAAATGTCACTGGGGTCCATGAGTCACAGCAGGGGCATATGAAAGTTAGGTGATCCATGGAGCTTTAACTCAGGTTAGTTTCATAGTGGGCCCAGTGTGTCACCAAACCTGTCCTGCAGTTACTTCTGAGTTTGGGAATGCATAATTTGGATAACTATACTCAGAAACTGGCAGAATCCACACATTGGCTCACTGACCTGTACAGTGAGGAATATTATGGTGAGAAATGCCAAGTAGAAATCACTAGAACTTCCTCTACCTAGAAAAAAAAGCAAATGAAAAACAATATCACATTCCTGGAGCTATTGTGGAGATTAGTACTATAGTCAAAAACTTGAAAAATGCAGTACAGTGATCCTCACCACATCCCCATTCAACTCAACCATTTGGCCTGTGCAGAAGACAGATGGATCCTAAATAAGGACAGTGGATTATCGTAAGCTTAACTGGGTATGGGGACTTCACTGCAGCTCCTGAACCAGATGTGATTTTATTGCTTGAGGAAATTAACACATTCCCTCTTACCTGCTACATAGATATTGCCCTGGCAAATGCCTTTTTTCCTACCTGTAGATAGGGCTCAAAGGAAGCAGTTTGCTTTTGACTGGAAAACATAACAATACACTTTCATTGTCTTACCTCATAACTTAATACACTGGTCCACTGCATTAATGACATAAATTTAGAGACATTGACAAGTCTCTATATGTGAATCACAATGCAGACTCTTAACATTTTGGTGCAAATTCCTGCCATCCTCTATAGATAAACTACTCTCCTTTTGAGAAAGAGCTTTTGGCTTTCTACTGGGCCTTAGTAGAGACTCCATGCTTAACTATGGTCCACCAGGTCACTACCTGTTTTGAGCTGCCCTTCGTGAACTGAGTGGTATCTGATCCAACAAGCCAAAAAGTTGAGCATGCACAACAGCAGTTGTCATCAAATGGAGGTCATGTATATAGAAGATTGGGCCTGACCAGTCCCTGAAGTCACAATAAGTTGCTTGAAAAAATGGCTTAAATATACACAGTCCTCACTTCTTCCCCCACTTCGTTTTCTCTCTCATCCTGCAACTGGGGCCTCATGGGAAGTTTCCTATTATCATTTTACAAAGAGAAAACTTGGGCCCAGTGTATGGATGGTTTTGCACAATATGCTGGCACCACATGCAAGTGGACACCCACTAGTGGACAGCTGCAGCACTACAGCCCCTCTTTGGGATCACTGGGACATCCCTGAGAGACTAGAGTGAGGAAAGAAAATTCCTCCCAGTAATATGAACTAAAGAACTGCACTTAGTTGTTTCTTTTTCCTGAAAGGAGAAATGGTTAGATGTGCAATTATGTACCAATTCATGGGCCACGGATCAAGGGTTTGGCAGGAATGGTCAGTGATTATAAGAAATGTGATTAGAAAATTGGTGACAAAAAAGTCTGAGGAAATATATATGAACAGAACTTTCTAAATGGGTAAAAAACCTGAAGATATTTGTGTCCTATTTCAATTGATACCACTAAGTGACCTCAGCAGTGGAGGATTTTAATAATTAAATGGATAGGATGACTTATTCTGAGTACTAATCAGCCTCTTTCCCCAGCCACCCTATCATTACCCAAAGAGCTCAATTATAAATATGGTAGTTATTAATCTAAATATATTAATCATCACTTTGAGCTCTGGCTGATGTGTCTCAGTGGATTGAGTGACAACCTGCAAACCAAGGGGTCACTGGTTTGGTTCCCAGTCTAGGGCATACGCCTGGGTTGTGGACCTAGTCACCAGTAGGGGGTGCACGAGAGGCAACCACACAGTGATGTTTCCCTCCTTTTCTTTCTCCCTCCCTTCCCCTCTCGAAAAGTAAATAAATAAAATCTTAAAAAAAATAATCACTTTGGATGCAAATAGTCTAAATGAACCAATTAAATGATGGAGATTGTCAGAGTGGATCTACAAGAAACACACTTTAACTATAATGATACATGTAGATTAAAATTAAATGAATGAAGAAATATGTATCACATTAACACTAATGAAAAGATAGTAGGAGTAGCTTTGTTAATATCAGGCAGAGCAGACTAAAAAGCAAAGAAAGTTATCAAGGATAAGAGAAAGGGTATTATATAGCAATAAAGGGCTTAATTCTTCAAAAAAGGTATAACGATCTTAAATGTGCATGTGCTTAGTAACAGAGGATCTGACTGTGTATGTGAGGCAAACATCTAATAGACTTTGCAAAGAAAAATAAATGGATCACTGATCATAGTTAGAGAATTCAATATCCCTCTATCACAAATGCGCATACCCAGCAGGCAGAATATTAGTAAGGACATAGTTGAACACAACACCACCATCAACAATTGGATATGATTGAAATCTATTGACCACTTCATCTAAAAACAGCAGAACATGCATTCTTCTCAAGATCACATAAACATTCAGCAAGATAGAGCACCTCTTGGACCATAAAGCACACATTAACAAATTTCAAAGAACTGAAATAATATAACATCTGTTCTCAAACAACAATAGAATTATATTAGAAATCAATAACAGAAAGACAATTAGGTAATCCCCAAATACATGAAGATTAAACAAACTTTTCCAAATAATACTAGTTGAAAGAAAAAAGTTCAAGAGAATTTTTTTAATATTTTAAACTAAATGATAATATATCAAAATTTGTAGGATACAGAGAAAGCATTGAATGCAAATATTGGAAAAGGAGAAAATTCCAAAGTTAAAAAACTAAGTTTTTAATCTTAGGAAATTAACAAAGAAGAGCACATTAAAAGCAAACCAAGCAGAAGAAAATAAGTATTAGAGCAGATGACATAAACTGAAAATAGTAAATCAATAAAGAAAAATCAATGAAGCCAAATGCTGTTTCTTTGAAAAGATCAATAAAATAAGTAAGTAGTAGTAGTAGTAAGTAGTAGTAGTAGTAGTAAGCTACTAGTCAGTAAGTCATGACTCCTTATCTAACATCATTGGAGAAAGATTATATATATATATATATATATACACACACACACAAACACAGTTTAAAAGTTGCAATTTAATATTGATTGTGCTGGGTATAACTTAGTTTTTTAAAAGTATTAACAACTGTTTTAAAGTATATGCTTTGAATATATGGATTTGATGGCAATTAAACTTGGTTTTGGGACTCTGGGATTTCTGCAAATGTGTGGGGAGATAACTGAATTAATTGTTAATGTTCAGAAGAAACATCACTCTAAAATCTAGCCAGGGGAAATATTTGTGTAAAAACTACAAAATGTTAAAACACTAAGTTTTATTATGTTCAGGATGATTCATATTCTTAATATAGTGATTGCTATGTCTAACATAATTAAATTGTAGTGTTACTATTAATTAGTGTTTTTAAACCATATTTTTTCAAATGAAAACCTAGGTGGAATTTTGATGACAAAATGAAGTAGAATACATGATATGGAAACTAGTAAAAAAAAGGTTATAAAAATTTATTCTCTATGGTTAAGTATTAAGAAAATTTTCACCCCTGGTGTTATTTAAAGATTTTGGTTTGAGACCATAACTTGGGGACTCAAAAAGTGACTCAGAGATTTCACATTGTGTAATTAAAAGTAGAGTTTTTGCATGTGATAATAATTTCAAATGAAAATATCCATTAGGGGAGTATAGAATAGTCAAAGTTATTATTCTAAACCAAAATTCAAGAGATGGTGGATATGACTATATAATAGAATAATATGGTTGATTTATAGTATACATTGGTAATTGGCAAACCTGTTCACCCAGAAGGAACCAAAGCTCTTATAAGAATATCTGATTCCATGTGTTAGGCTGGAAGAATTAACTGAAAACTAAATTCTGTGGGAACTGTCAGAAATCAGATAATTACACAAATAATTGAGGTTAGAAGAAGTAGTAAAAAGAGAAAAAGACAACTCATTTTGCAGATGTGCAATTTGGTCTTCCAAAAGGAATTATGACAGTTAATTAAAATAAATTGATGATATAAAAATGGACATCAATCAATGTTGATGAGAAAAAGACAAAAGTAACATCATGTTGAAGTGTATTTTGTTTTTTAAAAGATGGTAAACTCGAATCATTTTAATTGTTCTTGTGAACATGAAAAATTAAGAGCACACAATTTTTATAATCCCCCCTTCTTAGACACCTAGCCATAGCATTTAAGATCATAAGGTAGTTTGAGGGAAGTACGGTGTGGAATGATAATTTCTCACTTGAAATTTGTAATACAACAGAAAAAAAACTACTTGTAGCCACTGTGGCTAGAGGGCAGTAGGGAACATTTTGTAGAGACTGAAAATGTAGGTCTAGTAACTAACAAATAGATTTTAATGACAGAAATGAGGATATTATAAGAAATAAAGGTACAAAAATGATAGTCCAAAAATTATAAGGAAACAAGCTCCCTTCATGGGTTATAACAATTCTTAACCTAAAGACCATGGATAGGCTTCAAGGGGACCCAAGAACCAATGGGATCTGCTGTAATTTTTGTATGTAGACTTCTCTAGAGAGAGGATAAACAGCATTCACATTTTCAAAGGAGTCAATGTACAAAAAAGATTTTAAGAGTTTATGTTGTAAGCCCTTGGACAATCAGCTTCAAAAAGATTGGGTTGAAAGTGCAGACCTTTTAGACGAGGCTAATATAAAATTTGACCTGTACTTGAGGCCTTTGTATATAGAATTGGTAAACAGGGTAAATTCAAGACTTGGTGATGAGTTAAATGTAAAGATCAAAAAAATTGAGGATAAAATCAAGCCTCTGATTTGGTACAGTGAGTGTAAGTTACAGGCTTGGTGGAAGAAGAATTAAGTTTGGATTTGGAACACTCAGACAGAGAGAAATGGACAACTAAAAATAATACTTTACAGACATAGGTGGGAGACAGTAATGGTAGTGTTAGCTGAAGGAGTTAAGATGATCCCACCATAATTTGTAAACAACGAAAAGACTCAATGGTAAAAAAAAATCAATATTTAAGAGTAGTATAAGAGAAATGGTCAAGAGAGGTTGGACTATCTTGGTGTCTAGTCCAAGGGAGGAATTGTTAGGTCAAGCACACCCTGCCAGATACCAAGTGAAAGCAGTGATAATATGAATGAGTGGAACTCATGGGGGAGCCCAGGTACTGTTATTGAAATAAGCACCTCTCCCCCAAGGTCTTTCTATACTATGGTTCTTCTTGCCCACCACCAGGTGTTAGGAACTATGGCTCTCAATGCCAGACTTCGGTAGAAAGGAAAGGATATTTTTATTCAAAAGTTATACAGGTTTAAAGTAATAGCAGCATGTTGCCATTAAAATCCCAAAGTCCCTTTAAAACAACCAAACACACACACACACACACACACACACACACACACACACACACACACACACAGTCCTGCCTCCCCTTGCTAAACCAGGCCAGCCAGGGATACTACAACTCAGAAAAGGAAATAGAAGCCCATACCTCAACCAGACTCCCAGTTCCTCCCAGTAATCCATGCGCAGATGGGCAGGTTTCCTGCAGTCCTCAGCACCATCAGCTGTGTCGCCTCTATCTCCAGTTCTTAATCCAAAACCATGTGGCACCTCCTCATGGCCCACCAGCAAGAGTCCTTTCACCTCTTTCCTTCCTACATGGTTTCACATTGTCCTCTCTCACTGTCTTGCATTCTCTCCATATTTTCTCTCTGTCCCACTGGTGGCTCACTTTTAGTTTAAATCCCAGCCTGGAACCACTTTTATAACCCCATTTCCTACTCCTCCCACAATTGGACACATCTGCTAGCACTCCCGTATTCTCAGCCTTTCTTGGCTGCCACAGTAAGTCTGGGCAGGTGTGTCCCCATGGTGTAGAGCAAATCATCTCCAAGCTCTCTGGCAAGCACAGTAAAGGGAACTACCTCCCAGTTACCTTATGGGCTTAAATCATGCGTATGTTTCTGGCTCCACTCAGGCTGGAAGACTAGTCTGTTCTTATTGTTACACAGAGTAACTCTCGATGTCCCTGATTCATGTCTCCCAACCCCCAGCCGGACTTGTTGGGGGTCCTTGGCTGCACTCCATTACAATAAGACATTGCCAGCTGGTTAACATTTGGGAGAAATGTTAAAAAGTGTAGACAGTGTACACCATTGGTAAGGGTCTTACCAAAATTTCATTTGTAGTAGATATTTTTAACATTTTTTGACAAAATGAATTGTCCCTTTTCATAAAAGCGAACATATAGATAAAGTTTAAGGGGTTTCATGGACACTTGGATGAAAGTTTAGTGGTCTATAAAATCCTCAGGGCCACATCATGTAACAGTGATTTCCAGTCTTTATGATTTATAGATTGATGATGAACTATAATACCTCTCAGTAACTACTGCTCCTTTACAGATGAATCTTGCTGGGTGCATTGCTCAGACTTATGCTATTATAAGAAAGAAACTAATTATGGTTACCACCTGGGAGATTCCAATTTCTGAAAATGATGGTATGCTAGGGATTGTTAGTGTGGCTAAAAAATGTATTATCAGAATTAAAATAATTGTGCAATCCACAGAGACACCCACCACAGCCAAACAAGATTAATTAAATCATGTGAAAGACAAAGGTGGCTCTACTTTTTTCCATGGAAAATTGTCTTAACACTGTCAGATGCTCTCAGAAAAGTGCCCTTTTCATGGCTTCCACATCATCTTCTTTCTCTACTCCCTAGCCCCACCACCCAGCCCAACTTCTCTTTAAAAAAATCAAAATCAAAACGTCTCTATCAATAGCTAGAGATAAACACCATTTTCTGAGATACTGATTGCAAATTTTAAAAAAATCATGTCCTTAGAATTTTGTAAAGATCAAATTGAGAAAGAGCACTCGATTGCTCTTATCACCTTTCCTAACATAAAATCATTTAAATTTTTTAAAACTTATGGTTTGACATATAGGTCAAGTAGTTACTTTGGAGCTCTATTATAAGACATTATTAGCATTTAAGAAATATCTTTATTACCTACCCAGCGATGACCATATAGTGGGTAAGCAGTTAATTTTAGAATGTCTTTAAATACGTATCTATAGTATATAGGTACATGAATATATGTACCTATAAGTCCATGAATCTAGAGAAACATTTATTCACTAATAAATTTTGTTTTTTCTAATTTAAAATATTTTTCTCTTGCTTGATATTTTTGTTTCTTCAGCTAAACTAGAAATTTATAGTTTTTTCCTACTGAAAAATGAAACAATGTTCTTTCCTATGAATTGCCCTCTCAGATTTTCTTGTCAGTCTGCTTCAAGGAAATCCCCCTATTCAATACACTTGCTGGCAATTTGGCTCATATCAAATGGTTGTTTGATCCAAATATCTGATCAGCAAACTGAGCTGCTTCTTCTGGAGGAAGTATGGCTGAACAGCCAAGACCACTGCATAGCTGAAGAGAAGACCACATACCCTGAACTCCACAGTCTGGAATGAGAGGACAGCTAATGACTGGGTATGCAGTGTTACCAGACATCACTGGTCCAAAATTATTGCTTCTGCCTGCCACTGCCATAAATATTGTAGGAATGCTTTCCCCTTCATACTCCACTTTACTCCTCAGAGTTTCATCTGGTCCTTTATGGGCAGAGGTTACCCGAAGCTCACATGAAATGCCAAAATTTCCACAAACCTTCTTGATTTTTTTCACAGTGATTGAGATCAGAAGTTGAGCCCACCAGTACAACCCTGCATTTCAGCAACCCACTCAAAATTTTTCTTACCATCTGGAGCCCTTCAAGAATTACTACCCTGAGGTCAGGTCATAACTGTCTTTCTGTTGGCTTCGATCTCCTGATGGCCAACATCTACAGCAATCTTTATCGGTAACATCAGCAAGAACAATTTTTTTGGTGGTGACATCAATGCCAAATTCAATCTTTGTATCAACCAGTGTACAGTCCTGGTGCAAGCAGTATTTCTCCAGCATTTCAAAAATAACCTGGGTAGCAAGCCTCATGACATCCACTTCAGTTTGACCTGTAACAAGTCCAGCAAAACAAAATTTTGCAGCAATGAACTGTTTCTCAGACCACTGTGGATCATTACTGGCACCATCCTTAAAAAATATCTCTGCTTTGAGAGGGTAAAACTTGTACCCTTTCTTGACACCAAGATATCTTCTGAGAAAAGAAACAGTTGCTATTCTTCCACAAACCCATTCAATCGGAATCATTTCACACTTGGATGCAATGAAAGCTGTTTCCCCACATTTTCTGGTGAAAGCATTTTTGATACCTGATTCCTGTAACAACTGAAAAATACGACTAGTAATTTTATTTGAGATTGCAGCTTTTCCATCCAGGTGATTCTTTCTGCCTGCATTTCCTGCTGTAATGTGGTTCTTGGACTGAAGAAAGACTTTTTCTGGGCTAACAATTCATATAGACTTCCTTTGTTTTAGCCCCTGAGAGTTTTTCTTACCAATATTCAGTAACTCAATGGTCACCATTACCCTGTGTGGGCTGAGGGCAAGGGCAGCACCAGACAGAGCACAGGACAGAGTCGCAGGACTCGACATGCTGAAAGGTATTTTAACATACGCAGGTTCTTAGGTGTCAACAAGAAATGAGATGTATTGATCAACCAAAATTATGTAATTTCCTATCTGCTTAATATACAATTATATTTATAAATACTTTGTAAATTATAATAATAGTATATCATATTTTAAATGTGTACATGTATGTATATAATTTCTAAAATAAATGTATCTTGAGGCACAGTGTGTGGTATAGATTGGTCATGAAGCATTCTTGAGAATGTAGAGAATGGAAAGTTACAGTTTTTTCTAAAAAGAAAATGAAACATTTAGAAACAATCATAAAGGGAGGAGGAAATTAAGATTTTACTAATAAAAAAATAGAGATTCTTAAGTCACTGAATTTGGGAGATTATGTCTCCAATTTCCCAAGCAAGGTCTTATTGAAAGCAATCATCAAAACAAAGGAATATTTCAGAGAGTATTTTTTTAGCTAAAAAAGAATGAGGTAAACAAAACATCAAGATGTATAAGGATCAGTCTTTAGTTTTAATCCAAGAGAGAAATTGAACCAATTGTTCACATTTCTTTTTATCATGTAAGTCAGCGTTTATCAGTCTGTTTCATATTTAAGTTATCAAAGTGATCATTCTTATAACCAATTCTTGACCCATTTAAATTAGTTTTCATTCTACTTTAGACTAGTTTTAAAAATCCTCTGCTTTTCATTATAATATTTGAAGTGTTTAACATAAATTGCTCCTATCAACTAGTATAATATATATTCTCCTTAAAGATAAAAATGTAAAAAAATAATTGATTAACAAAATAAAAATATTTTTTTTTTCATGTGGAAGTCCACAGATAGAGACAGTGGAGGCTGGTGAGATGGCTATATAGTCCTTTTACTTTCTGTAACCAGTGTAGATTTTATTTTCTACTGCATTATTCTGGTTCATGGCTTCCATCCAAAAGTGTAGTTTATAATTAAATATGGCTGCTCAAGCTCCCCTCTTCACCTCTGTGTTCCCGGAAAAAGCTTACTTATGTGCCACAGTTGCAGGAGAGACTGCAGAGTGTAGTACTTTTTAATGACTCAAGTCATTTCTGCTTCAGACAAAATCACAATTGTGTTACTGAAGCTAAAGAGGGGAAGGAAGAACATCAAGCAAGCTTTGCCATCTGCTGTGACATCAGAATGATTGATCTGAATTCATTTCTACGTGTGAAATGCATCAAAAGTTTCCATTGTTTTTGTTAATTACTTTATAAATTTTGAAGGTGCTAGTATTTTATTTATGGAAAAATTCAGTTAAACTCCATCTATAATAATAAATGTTTCAAAGGTGAAAAAATCTATTTTTAACAACATAAAGGGAAAAATTAAAATGGTTAAGAACAAATTAGTAAATATGTCAAGATTAAAGAGTGATATGATGCTTGTAATACTCTGTTCTAACAATCATGATTAAATTAATTTAAAAATTGCATTAGTATAAAAATCTGTATGACTTTAACAATATTCTTGATTTAAATATGTGCTTTAAAAAAGTTTCATATGGAAATGAACAAAAAGTAAAGTGAAAAAGGGCAAAATAAATGAAAATATTGACTCATATTACAAAGACCTATATGCAAAGACTATATATGAACAAACACATATATGACAAAGCTTTCAAAAATTTAAAAGAACATTTGCTAAAAATAGGTACAAGTAATTAGATTTTTTACTCAAAAAATAAAGATAACAAGTACATATAAAAATGTTTGAACACAAATATAATAAGAGAAATATATCTTAAGGTACATTAAAAGCTATTTCTCATCTGTCAAACTGGCAAAAATCCAAGTTTGAAAGTACAGTTTGTTGAGGGACTGTGAAGAAATAGACCCTTTTGTATATAGCTTATGGAATTCCAAATCTATGTGGAAAAGGAGTCAGCAATATCTAACAATACAGTAAATGCATTTACTCTATAACCTAGTAATCTTATTTATATAAGTCTCTACTGAAAATCCACCTCTGCAAATATGATTAACAAATACAGTTATTCATTAAAATATTATTTGAATTAGTAAAAGATTAAAGGGAGTCCAAATATACTTCCAGACATTGGTTCAGTAAATTATAGAACAATGGCCTACTACTCATTAAACACATAACAAAGGCACCTATGTAATAAATAAATTGATTTCCTGGATGTTTTGTTGAATTCAAGTTTGAAAAACAGTGTCCAAGTGGTAGAGAGATTAGGAATGGTGAAGATATTCCCTTACAACAACTTTTAATATCCTTGTTAATTTTGAAAGATATAAATATGTTAAATATTTTAAATGAAATCAAATAAAAATATATCACAAAAACAATGAAACTATAAAATATATAAAAGTAAAATAACATCCACACAGATAAAATATTTATGTCAAATAACTTTGAGAACAGTATTCTGAACATGCTTGGTGTTAGTTTTTTTGCTTTGTTTCACTTTGTTTTTAATAAGGACAAAAGCATCTCAAAACTATTAATTTTCACTCAGATAATTTACATGTAGATTAGTAGAAATATTAATTTTAACATTTTGAAACTAAATACTAATAAAATATAAATGATAAATATGTTAAAGTTGCTAGGAATTAATATTTTCAGTACAAAAGCAAAGAGCTATGTTTTAAAATTAAGAGTGATAAATAATAAAAGAAGAAAACTAATACAAAATTTGAAGTTAAAATATGAATGTAAATTAGCATTTTTACAAACATTGCAAGGATCTGCGGGGTCTTGATTTCAATCCAAAAAGCAGCAGGTATCCTTGGAAACATGTCTTTCTAGGTCTGGGGCAGTGAGTATGAAGGTGAGCTTATGCCATTGTATTGTGGAAGAAAATGAGACAATCCTCAATAAACAATAGTTGTTTCTGTGTTCTTCTCCTTCAAAAATAAATAAATAAATAGTAAATAACACCACAAGTCTAAACAGAAAAACTACAAATTGGTTAAACTTGGAAAGACTTGAGCATAAAAAATTATTATAGTTAAATATAGCATATTAAATAGTTAAAAGCAATGATTCCATACAATATACTCATTAAAGTAAGTCCTGTTTTTAGGACTGCCAAGTGAGCTTGTAACAAACTTTTATTGCCAATTAAAACATTATTGATTCTGAACAAATACAAAATAAAACAGAAAAAAAAGTAAGCCACATTCTAGAGGGTATTAAATACTTGTAAAAGGGAAGTGTTAAGCAGAATCCCTAGATTATCTCTCTTGATATGCATGCTTTGTGTAATCACCTTCCCTTAAATGAGGTAGAGGCCTGTGAACATGATGGGATGGCCCTACTATGATAAGGTTATGTTACAAGGCAAAGGTGAAGAGATTTTTCAGCTGCTATTAAAAGTCCTAAATCTGTTGATTTTGAGATAATCAAATAAGAGATGACTCAACAGTTCTGGATTAATCAGGTAAAATTCCTCAAAAAAGTGCTAGCTAGACCCTTTTTAGAAGGAGTAAGTGATACTCTCCTGCAGGCCCTGTAGAGGCAAACAACCATGTTGTTATTAGCTGGGTATGAATCCTAGTAGCCTTTAAATACTACCTTTACTCTTACAGCAACTAGGAACTACAGTTGGACAATAACTCAAACAATCTTGGAAGAAGATTCTACACTCCAGAAGAAAGTATCTCTTGGCTGACCCTTTGTTTTCAACTTTTTGACATCCTGAGCAGAAGTCCCAGATGAAGTTGTGTCTGACTACTGACATATCTATGACATATAAACACAACATGTTTAAGTGACTAAATTTATGGTGACATAGTATGCAATAATAAAAAACTAATACAAAGAAATAGACATGAGTGGACTCTCCCATTTTATGGCTTTTGGTCCAAGAGCAACTTTGTGTCAGTACTATATGGGGTAGCTGAAACTGACAAAAAAACTTCAGTGTTTCTGGGTCTAAAGAGTCAAAAGGCAAAGTTGGAAGGGAGAGAAACAGATTGGGGAGGGACAGTTTCTATGTATAAAACCCAATATTTGGGTAATCCCTGAAACATGCATGCTCAGATTAGACTCCAACCAGCTCAGCTAAAGATAAAGAAAATAACCTAAGATTAAGATTCAATGTTATCAGTGGTTGCCATCTAATAAAGATAGAAGTCCACTAAAACAAAATATTAACACTCTTCAGAAAATAATATCAGACCCAGAGTTACCATCAAAGTACTAAAAAATTCTAGAAAGCAAACTAAAAGTATTTGACCTGAAATATCAGGAAAATATGACTAATTTTCCTGAGAAGAGCAAATCAACTTGGAGGTGACTCCAATGTTGGAACTGGCAGAAAGACTTATGAGGCTAGTATACTGCATTAAATAAAGTTAAGAAAAATGCTTAGAATAAATATAAAATAGAAAAACTAATTAGAAAGATGTAAACTACAAAATATATAACAATAGAATTTTAATATGTAACATTTTAATAAAATGTACAAAAATTGAAATAAAACTCAAAAAGTTAATAGTAGAATGAAAACTGAAACTCATACATTAGTGCTGGCGGAATAATTGGCACAGCTACTATGGGAAACAGCTTGCCAGTTTCTTACAAAATTAAACAAGTCATTATCATATTACTCAACAGTTGCTTTCTTGAACATTTACCCCAAATAAATTAAAACTTATGTTTGCACAGAAACCTGTACCTGAACATAAATAAAAGCTTTATTCAGAATATCCTGACATTGGAAATATCCTTTATATCTTTAGGTAGGTGGTACATCTATTTCATGGAATATTACTCAGCAATAAAAAAGAATGAACAAGAAATGTAGAAGGGAAATAACAGAACAGCCAGTGAACTTAAACATAGATCTATCAAAATTATCTTAGATGAAGAAAAGGAACAAAAATATTTTTAAAAATTGAACATATTTGCAGAGGCATGAGGAATAATATTAAAAACCCTAAAATTTGTGTAATCTGAAGTCTCAGGAGGAGAAAAAAAGAAAATGGTGCAAAACAACATTTAAAGAAATAGTGACCAATATTTCCCAATTTTGTAAAGAATGTAACATAGAGATTCAAAAAATTTAGTGAACTCCCAAATGAATAAAATAAAATGGCATCATAGCTAAGCACATTATAGTTATAATGATGAAAAAGGTGAAAAAAGAACATTGAAAGCAGAGAATAATGATGCTTAACACATAGGACCAACAATATAAATGATTTCTCATTTCAACCAGAAACAATGGAGATCATAAAAAACAATGGTTTCATATCTTAAAAGTACTTAATGAAGAAAGAAACTTTCAACCCAGAAATCTATACTCAGGAAAAGAAACAAAGAGATTTGGGATATGAAAGCAAAAATGAATGCATAAACTTTGGATTCTTAAAACTCTAGAATTTATATTTGTAGGAAATTTGAGGAGATTTACATATGAACTGATATTAAATAATATATTATCTTTGTTAATTTTATTAGATATGTGATAAAGATATTTTTGTTCTACTGTATAGGATGATGCTCATAATGATATTTCCAAATATCCTTCAAAGTTTCAGAGAAATATAATACTATAAAGAGATATGCATGTTAATAATTATAGAATTAACATGGAGGGAAATTATTGGAATTTATTTACTATTGATATTTAACTGGTACAACTACTCTGGAAAACAAAAAGAAAGTACAATTTTTTTTTCTATTATGGAACCTAATCAGACCCAAGGACCTAAAATTTCATTCCTAGATACATCCAACAGAAATCATCTCTATGTGTACCAAGAAATACAGTTAACTATTTAGATGGATTATAATCAGTAGTCACCCCACTGATACTAAACCACAAAGATTTCTATTACCAATAAATGGAAAATACTTTATGGTATGCATCCATATAATAGAATTCTATACAGCAATTATAATTATTGAACTAGAGCAACACAGCCACACTTAAATGTTAAGCTAGACTAGCCAGACATGAAAGAGTATACTTGTAATTTTATATACATATAATATTAAACTTGATTTAACTAAACAATTTTTATAGAACTAAGGATAGGTATTACTTTTGGAGAAGAATGAAGAGTTAGTGATTTAGAGAAAGCATAAAAGAACTTCTGGTGTCTGGATATTGTTATATTTCTTGATCTATTTATTCAGATCATTCATTGAGCTGTACATATACAATCAGTGCACCTTTCACTATGTGTGTCATATTCATTAAAATACAAATCTTTCTCAATCCTATATCATCTTCTTTCTCTCTATTGACATCCAAATTTACGGAGAAATAATCCATATTTTCTCTGCTTTCTCACCTCCAACTTCCTCTGCCAATTTGTGTCTATATCTTTAACAACACATTACTCAAATATCTTCCAATTACCTTGATGCATTTTACAATTCTTTGAGGAATGCATGAGCATGGGGAGTGAGCTGAGATTTTTAATCTCAGATGACATGACTGGTCTGTACAGTTTATATAATAAATTCAAGTTTGAAAATGGCTCTTAAAGGTGTTTATGAGCCCTCTCCTCTCTTCCACAACCCATATGTCTTTTTTCTTAAAGGAAATCAAAGACATTATTATCTGCTGTTTCAGGACCTGTTCCTGTATATTTCGTTTTCAAGCTTTTCATTCCCTGTATGAGTTGTCAGGCACTAAATTCCCTTATGGCTCTAGCCCTTCCACTAACTATTATACATCATTTCAACCTGTCTCTGTGGATATTTTTAGGCCCAGGTAGTTCACCACAACTATGAGCCTCCATTGTAGGGGGGAAGTTAAGACTTCAGAGCTGACCTGGCTTTGTCAGCTAACTACTCCTTCTTAGGTCAGCTACTTTTAGAGATATACACATGTTATAGTCAAAAAGAAATATGAGATTAGGTAAATGGTATTAGCATTCTTGAGGAAAAAGGCTAGCAGATACATAGTGGGAAATAAAATATGTAGCCAGCAAAGGATGAACTGTAACTGTGAACTTCCTTTCCTATTGCTGACTTAGAATCCATTAGACATAAGCATAAGAGTCAAACAGAGACTAAAAATCAATGCTATCCCTGCAATGGAGACTAAGGCCTAGGAGACACAGTATCAATGGGCTTGCTGATATTCAACCTCTTAAAAATGTAGTTACTGATGTGGATGGACAGCTGCAGGCTTTCCTTATTGGAGCAGGTATATCACTTATCACAGGAAAACAGATCAGGAAAGGGCTAAACTGAACATGTTTTCTCTCTCAAATTCCAAATCACATAAATAATTTTTCTTTTCATTGGGGAAAAGTGAATGAGGGAGAAAAAAAGAGACAAGGAGTAGTACTGTTAGTCAGCAGCTAGGAATGAGCGGCAAGAGGGGTAATAAAGGCAGGGCCCTCACCATCACAGCCTAACAAATAACTTAATATAGGAGGCTAGAAGCAAAAGGAAGGCATATCTCAGCAATTAACTCAGCAGTCCTGAGCTCAGTTTGATAAGACTGCCAGGAGTCCTGAGTGTCATAAGCAAAAATGGCAAAGGAGAAGGGGAGAGTCCTTGAACCCATGCTGAGAAAAGGGGCTTCTGTAACTATCTTACTAAGATTGCTGGGTGTTCTGAACATGAAAAGCGGGAACTGCACAGGAGGAAGAGGGGGGCCTATGCTGGGAAAGGGGGTCTCTGTAATAATTTTACTAAGACAAAGAACTTTTATTAAGTGAGGAAGGAAAGCTTTTGTAACTGAACATTTTTCCCAGGGGAAGAGGAAGGAGTACCTGGAAACTAGCTAAAGTATATAACACCTGTACCTCAATAGTCAGCATGCTTAGATTAGTTAAGTACTCACTTGTAGCTTTGGCTCAAGTTAGAGAGCAAACTTACTAACAAACTTACTAACAATTTGATAGGTGCCTACTTGCAGCTTAATGCTCATGTGTTTCATAAATAAACTTGCTATTTCATTTCCACTAAGTGTGCATGTGTCTCACTTGAATTATTCTCTTGCAAGCGAGACAAGAACCGAGGTGGGGGAGAAAGGCCTCCTGACTTAGGCCTCTCTCTCCCCATCTGTAACAGTACCATGTAGATTTCCCTGGAGATGAGGGAAAAATATCCCTACTACTACAGACTGTAGTTCAAAACTTACGTTGGTTGAGACTCTCCATTTAACAGCCACATAGAACTTAACAGTTTTTGACATCAGAACTTTTTTAAAACTCCTTCTTTACATTCCTTCAATCCAGTTTCATGTTTCTTAATTCTCTGTTTTTCATCCCTTTTCTATCTACTTCTCTAATTTATTTTTCACTGCCTGAACACCACATGTTTGTACATTTCAAATTTTAATCCTAACTTTCTCCTTGCCTTCCTCTGTTCTGCCTTCTCTTTTTTCTTCTCTTCTGTTCTCACACTTTATTCTTTTTAAATGGCTTTATATATCACCTCCACCTAGACCAATCATGACTTCATCAAACATTTATTGTGCCATTACAATGAACAAATAACTTAAGTGTTTCAAAGTGATATAAAGCCACATTGAGTTCAAACATGTTCTTCTTAATGAAGTGTTTAACTTCACAGTTGATAACTTGAAAGCGTTTTGTGCAGGTCCTGTGAAGCCTGAGCTGCCTGAACACCAACCCCAGCTCCATCACTGCCAAACTGCGAGGCCTTTGACACACTGCTTATGCTTCTTGTGCCCCTTTGTTTCTGAGTATGTGCGCTCATTCTAAGAGTTCAATAATTATCTAAGGTTTGTATTTAAATGTTGAATTTTAGATTACAAAGCTTTCACCATACCATATATTCTTTATTTAGCAGTAATATCTGAAAGAAATTATTGTGTTTCTTTTAAAGTAGATAAAACACTGGCTTAATAATACTTTTTAAGAAGTTAAAAAATTTATAAAACAGAATTTTAATTTTAATGGCTGATTTCAGACTCTCATTCAGCTTTTATGTCACAGCAGCTGCTCTAAATTTGTCTTTACCTCTGTTCTTTCTCCTAAGTTCCAACTTCCCAGCTGTTATCTGAACATCCCATGGACACCAGAAAATCAGTGTAAAGAAAAGCAGGTTTTAAACTAAATTATCTAATCCTAAAATCTCTTTCTCTATTTTAAATTACTTATCTTTGAGTGACAGAAATTTTCCCAGGCAAAAATCTCAAAATATTGGTATAATCTCCTGTTCCCCCCATAATTTTCATAGATATCTCATCTTCTAGACAGCCTCTGTCTGTAGTCTATAGTATTCTTTTTATTAGATGTCACCTGCCAATCCTGCAGCAATAATCTTAATCAAAATTCTTAACTCTAGTTAATACTAAACTTTTTTTTTTTAACCTGTGTGAAGTCTCTGTAGAGACTAATCTATTCTCTGCAATGTTGGCTTTTAGTCTATTACTTAACTTTTTTTTTTAATCCTCACTCAGGGACATTTTTTCATAGTTTTTTTAGAAAGAGAGGGAGGAGAAAAGCATTGATTGGTTGCTTCTTGTAGGTGTCCTGAGTAGAGACAGTACACACCAAACTGGGTACAGAATCTGCAATCTAGGCATGTATCCTGACGGGGAACAAAACCTACAACCGCTCGGTTACCAGATGATACTCCAACCAACTGAGCCACACCAGCCAGGGCTAGGCTATTATTGACTGACATCTAATATCTGTCCATTTTGCACAAAGGTGTTTCACACACATTATTTCATTCAATTTTTGTAACATTCTCCAAAATATAATTTTCCAGTCAACTTAAAGATGAGGGAATTGAGACTGAATTTCTCCCATTTACACAGTTGGAATTGAAACACACACATGCCTAATTCCAAATTTGAGTGCTATCGCTCGGATTTTTTTTTCCTTTGTTCACTTTACTGCTCAAATTACCACTAAGGCTCCCACTGTGTCACAAATTATGCCCAAATTCATTAGCGCATTAGTCCAATGTTTCTTGATGGGGCCTCATTTACTGTTTTAGCTCCATATTCTTTTTCCTTTATACATATTCTGCTAATACACTAGTCAATTGAAATCAACACATTTCACAATGTCCTACTTTATTCTGATATACTAATTAGTTCTTCTATTCAGATTGCCTGTCTCCCGCTCTGTAGCTGTCCAATTGACTCATCTTTTTAAGGTCTAGCTAAATGCTTCTTTCATAATGTAGTTGTCCTTGAGCTCTTTCAACATAATTATTCATTTCCCTCTGAACTTTCACAGCCTCTGTAACTTTCTAATTTGTATGTGAATTTTAAAAAATTATTTACCTTCCTAAAATAGCATATGTCTGTATCTAACTACCTTTGCATCCTCTAGGCCTCTAATTGAATGAAGAAGAGACAGACTGCCACCTAATTATTATTTTTTATTCTACATTAAAGTATTTGTAAGATATTACTGCAATAGTGGTAAAATAGAACCAATTATATCCTATTTTGCATGGAGTGACAAGCACCTAAGTTCAGTTAAAAGATATAATAAATTAAGCTATAAATTTTAACTTCTCTGTCAGAAAAATCTCTCCAAAATGTATTGGAAAATTGAGCTAAAAATAGTTGGTGTAGCTAAAATGTTTCTAATAGCTCCTTAAAATTTCTGTATTTTGTTGTGTTTTATTGGAGATCAATTATGGCCTTTTTTCCTTTTAAAATGCACTCTTACAGATAATTTTCTTTGTTAGTGGGTTCCATATTATTTATGAGAAAAATCTATAAGAAACAGTATTGAAAATTTAACCATAATTGCTTAGAATGAGGTTTTTAAATAGAAAGTAATAAAGGCACTCAGAACAAGTCTTTTAAATATTAAATATGAAGTATTTATTTTTGCTACCACTTAAGAATTAAGCAATGACTAGAGTTTGAGCTGACACATACAATGTGGAAAAGTCTAGTCCTGCCCATTACAGTCATACTGCATATCTAAAGTTAGAAAGAATTCTTCCACATAATCCAAATAGAGTCACAATAATACATTTTGATATTTTATACCAAAGTATAAGCATCCATTGATTATTTTTTCAATCAGTCACTATTTAAACATAAATTTATATGTGTACTGTATTGAAAGAGTAGGAAATATAAGAAAGGATTTATTAAGATTCTTTTGTACTAGTCATAAGTGCCCATCAGTAAATGAGTGGATCAAAAAACTGTGGTTCATTTATTTATACAATGGAATACTATGCAGCAGAAAGAAAGAAGGAGCTCCTACCCTTTGCAACAGCATGAATGGATCTGAAGAGCATTATGCTAAATGAAATAAGCCAGGCAGTGAAAGACAAATACCATACGATCTCACAGTAAGTGGAATCTAATCAACAAAACAAATAAATGAACAAAATAGAATCAGAGAGTTGGAAATAAAGAACAAACTGATAGTGACCAGAGAGGAGGGGAGAGAGCAATAATGGTGAACAGAAGGGGAAGGGGCAAGCAAAGGAAAATGAATAGAGGACTCATGGGCTTGGACAGTGGAGAGGGATTGGCTGTGGGAGTGGGCACGGCGGGGAGGAGGGAACAGGGTAGGGGTGAGCAATGGGGAAAAAAGTGGGAAAATTATAACTGAACAGCAATAAATAAAATTAAAAATTCTTTCAAAAATAAGGTACATGAGAAAAATTTTTAATGTTGTCTTGTCCAAACTTTATTAAATTAATGCTTAGGTTTAAATATTTAGTTAGTTTAGTTAGTTTAGTTTGTTAATATAGCTTAGTTAATTTAAATACCTCATATCTATATTGTTATATTATTTGGGGTTGGTTCAGTTCTATTTATTCACTTTGATTCAGAATTTTTATCAAAAAATCTTTGGTAATAATATTCTTTGTAATGACATTTTAATGTGCTTTAAAATTTGTAACATAGAAATTATGTACTTACTTGGGGAAATGCTGATGACATAGTAGAGGTATTTGAGATTTCAGATCAGTTTTTACAATGATATAAAATATGCAATTTCTGAACTAATAAACAATCAAGTAGTTAAAATAAATCCTCTAGTACCTACTGCAGTACATAACACACTATACTAAGAAATTGCATAAATACATATGCAAAGAAAATAAGTCAGTTAAGTAAACATACAGAAACAAACATAAAACACAACAAAAGGAAAGTTAGTTTTTGAATGAATTTCTATAGGGTACTCAATATGTTAGGTTCTCTTTGAAGGATTTATAGTAATTAATTCATTTAGTCATCTTTTGAGAAAGGTACTATTATTGAATAAAATGCATATGTGTCCCAAAAAGGTCACACACATAACTCAAATCATCTTATCATCTGTTCAATGCATTAATGGGAACTTTCTGAGCAAGTAATATGTAAGTTGAAGTAAAAATTTTAATTAGTAATTTCTTAGAGACTATCAGACTTGTGGGCCTGCAATATACCCAAACAAGAAAAAAGTCTTATTCAAGAATTACTATACATGATTACCCTTCCTTGATATAAGAATCCCTAAGCAAGTATAAGCTCAAATCCAACTGATTGAGGTTCATCTCTTAAAATTACCTCTATTAGTTTTAGAGACTCTCTTCTGCAAAGGCTCAAATTTCTATGTTATGGTCTTCACCAACTGAAATTATATAGTGCTAATTTAGTTATTAACAACTATGGTAGTAATATACTCTTAAAAGTATGAACCATAGCTGGTGACAAGTTTCTTTTTCTCTTGTAATTGCTCATTCAAGTGTGCAGACTTGGAATAAGAAAAGAATGTGAAGGTTTAACAATCTCTTAGTAAGTTCTATTTCCCTCTTTACTGAGGTATAATTTGTCTACAAAAACTTAACATACTTAGTGCATTCAATTTGCTGAGTTTAGACATATGTATACACTTGTGTTATCACTACAATCCAGGTTACAAACATAACCATCATATCCAAAAGTTCCCTTGCATCCCTTCCTTTTGTGTGTGTGTGGTAAGAACACTTGTCATGAGATCTATCCTCTTAAATCCCATTATTGTTAAATATAGGCACAATGTTGTAACCAAGATTTCTGGAACTTATCTTGTCACTAACTTTAAGCCCGTTAAGCAGTTTCCCACGTTGTCCCTCCTCATCTATGGTAAACTTCATTGTGCTGCCTACTTCTATACCTTTGATTATTTTAGATACTTTATATAAGAATATGTAATATTTATATTACTTCACTTATTTAATATTTTCCATATTTTTCCACATTGTCACAAATGGTATGATTTTCTTTTATAAGGCTGAAAAATATCCCACTGTATGTATGTATCAGACTTTCTTTATCCCAGAAGTGGAAATTCTGTATCACATGATAGCTTTATTTACGTTTTTTTTATGAAACTCCATATTGTTTCTTGTAGGGATAGCATGCCTTTACATTTTCACCAATAGTGTACAAGAGTTCCAATTCCCCAGAATCTCAGCACTTAATTTTTTGTAATAACCATCCTAAAAAAAGGTGAGATGATATTTTATTATAGTTTTGATTTGTATTTCCCTAATGATTAATGATTTTGAGTCTCTTTTCAATTATCTGTTGGTCATTTGTACTTTTTGTATTTCTAGAAGAAATTTGTATTTCTAGAGAAGTAGGTCATTTCTCTAGAGAAATGTCTATTCAGGTCTTTTGTCCAATTTTTAATCAGGTTACCTATTTTTGTTCATGAACTTTAGGAGTTCCCTACATATTTTAAAAATTAACTCATCAGATATATGATTTGCAAATACATTATTTCATTCTGTAAGTGGTATTTTAGCTCTGTTGGTTGTTTCCTTTTCTTTCAGAAACTTTTTTGTTTGATGTAGTCCAACTTATCTATTTTTGCTTTGTTGCCTATTCTATTGGTGTCACTTTTGAGACAACCTTGAAGAGCTCTCTATTGTTTTCTCACAGGAGTATCAGATCTTATATTCACATATTTAGTTCATTTTGTATGTGGTGAATGATAAGAATCCAATACCATTAACTTTTTTTCTCCTGGGCTACTTTTTTATCTTTCAACAATATGTTCTTTGGAGCAGACTGGGTTTTGTTATTAAAGCATTCCACTTTGTTTTGCCTTATTTAGTTTTCATTATTATTCTGTGAGTTATAAAGGTTTCACTATTTTTCAGAAGAGAAAATCATGTAATATGATGAAATTTGACCAGTAATGTAGTATAAGACCACTACACAATAAAGGCTCAAAGAAAGGAGCAACAAATTCTGAATTGGAAGATTTGTTTTAGAGAAACTGAACTAAGATCCAAAATGTTTCTGAGTGCACAAGGATAAAACTTTTCAGATGGCCATTGGAGGAAGCTCAATGCAATGGAAAGAATAGTGAGAACAATGACAAAGATCCGACATCACAGGCGTATTCATTTAGAAAGTGTCTTGAGAGTGGTATGGGGGGTGTGAATAATATTGTGAGATACACTATTAAGAAGAAATGAATTTCAAAGTGTCTTTTAGACTCTATGCCACTGTTTGAATGTTATTTTCTAGATGAACAATCCAGTAGTGGATATTAGCTTAATTAATACATATGTGGCTTTATGTGATGACCTCAACCAAAACAAATGGTAGTAGAAAAATGAGGAAGAGTGAACAAATACAACGGGGAATGACAATAAAGTAGAGCTAATGAAACTTTATCACTTGTAAGATGTAGACTGAGAAAGAGTGAAGCCATTCCATTTTCTAAATATAGAAACATTAAAATAAAAAGACTTCAGGGAAAGAATTTAATATATTTAATTTCAGCATGTTGAAATGTATTAACTTGTTGTCCATTAATTGGAAAACCCATTAAAAAGGCTGAAGTGAACAACAGGAGTTTAGGAGGCATCATATCTTATGTGGCAGTTAAAGACTTCAAATTAGATGAGTTTCCTAGGGAAAACATACAGAGATGTGAGAATAAGATAAGATGCTGGTGATACTCAAAACTAAAATATATTCTGATATGAATTTTACACAAGATGTCAGAAAGGAAATGTCAGAGAAATAAAAGGAAAATCAGAAAAGAGCAAGGAGAAACCTGAATCAAGGGATATTTTTTAAGGTAAACAAAGAAAAACTGTTGGATAATGTTCTATTTTTTTTTCAGGAAAAAGAAAAGAAAGACATCTATTCACTTAGCACCATAAATGGCCATGGTAATATTTGTCAAGGGAAATTCATTGCTGGGAATATTGCCACAGTGTAATGGGTAGAAGTTGAAGTGGAGAAGGAAAAGCAATGACTAGCTAATGAAAAATATTATTTGAAGGATCTGGCTTTTTAGAAAAAAGATAGGTTGTCACTAGTCAGGGGACTCAATGACTAATGGAGACTTTTTTTTCTCTTAAACATGGAAATGTATAATAAGCTATTAACTGTAAAGAATCATTGAAGCAGGACAGACTCAGGACCCAGGAAAAGATGTACAACCAGTAGATAAACTCCCTTAGGGGAGAAAAGATGACATGTTTAAGAGCACAGAGGCACAATTATTCTTGGAAGAAAGCACTTCCTAAATAAACACCTTTCCTCAAAGGAATTCCAGCCAAGATGAAGGAATAGGTAGATATACTTTGCCTCTTTGCACAACCAAAAGAAGGACAACACATTTAAAAACAAAAAAAAAATGAGAAATGCCATAAAATCAAACTGCATGGAAGTCCAACAACCAAGGAGTTAAAGAAACACTCATTCTGAATGGTAGGAGGGGCAGAGATGGTCAGTAGGAGCAGAGAGGACCTGAGGCAAGGTGGTCCTACAATCACGTGCAGATAAGCTGGGAGGAACAACTGGGGAGGTAGACAGACCACATACTGAGGGTTCCAGCATGGGGAAATAAAGCCTCAAAACCTCTGGCTGTAAAATTCTGTAGGGGTTGTGGTGGCAGGAGAAACTCCCAGTCTCACAGCAGAGTTCATTGGAGAGACTCATGGGGTCCTAGAATGTACTCAGGCCCACCCACCAGGGAATCAATAGCAGAAGGGCCCAATTTGCTTTTAGGTAGCAGGGGAAGTGACTGAAAAAGGGCTAGAGCTGAGCAAGCAGCATTGTTCCCTTTCGGGTACCTCCCCCACATACAATGTCACAATGCAGCATAGTGGGTTGTCCCACCTTGGCATATACCTAAGGCTCTTCCCCTTACAACATAACAGGTGCACTGAAACAAAAAAAAATATGGCCTAAATGAAAGAACAGATCAAAGCTCCAGAAAAAGAACTAAGTGACAAAGAGATAGACAACCTATCAGATGCAGATTTCAAGACACTGGTAATCAGAATGCTCACAAAAATGATTGAGTACAGATGCAAAATACTGGAAGAGTGAAGGCTGTACAATGTGAAATAAAGAAAAATATACAAGGAACCAACAGTGAAGGGAAGGAAACCAAGACTCAAAACAACAAATTGAAACAGAAGGAAGAAATAAACATTCAGCTGGGACAGAATGAAGAAACAAGAATTCAAAAAAAGTGAGGAGAGGCTTAGAAACCCCTGGGATAACTTTAAACATTCCAACACCTGAATCATAGGGGTGCCAAAAGGAGAAGAGAAAGGGCAATAAATTAAAAACTTATTTGAAAAAATAATGAACAACTTTCACAATCTGGCAAAAGAAACAGACTTTCAGGAAGTCCAGGAAGCTCAGAGAGTCCCAAAATAGTTGGACCCAAGGATGCACACATCACTAAGGCACATCATAATTACATTTCCCAAGATTAAAGGAAGAAGAGAATCTTAAAAGCTGCAAGAGAAAAGGAGACAGTTACCTACAAAGGAGTTCCCATAAAACTATCAGCTGATTTCTGAAAAGAAATCTTACAGGCAAGAAGGGGCTGGAAAGAAATATTCCAAGTCATGAAAGGCAAGGACCTATATTCAAGATTACTCTATCCAGCAAAGCTTTCATTTAGAATGGAAGGGAAGATAAAGAGCTTCCTAGTTAAGGTCACATTAAAGGAGTTCATCATCACCAAGCCCTTATTATATGAAATGTTAAAGGGACTCATCTAAGAAAAAGATGATCAAAATGACAACAAACACACAACTATCAATTACTAAACCTAAAAACAAAAACAACTGAGCAAACAAATAAAACAGGAACAGAATCACAGAAATGGAGATCACATGGAGGGTTGTGAGCGGAGAGGGGGAGAGGGGAGAATGGGGGAAAATGTACAGGGAATAAGAAGCATAAATGGTAGGTATAAAATAGACAGGGGGAGGTTAAGAATAGTATATAGGAAATGGAAAAGCCAAACAACTTAGTGTATGACCCATGGACATGAACCAAGGTAGGGTAATGCTGGTGGGGAGTGCAGAGTGGAAGGGGATAAAAGAAGAAAAAATAGAACAACTGTAATAGCATAAACAATAAAATATACTTTAAAAAAAGGAACACCTTTCCTCTGAGGCTTTACAGAAGTCTAAGCAGGACAATTGATGATTCAGCATGCAGTACAAGAAAATGTACTCTGTCGAAGTTGGGTATAGAACTTACTGTTTTATAAGATTTAAAAAAATTCTCTTGATGGTAAGCCACAACACACTGATACCCCAATAGACTGTGTGCTCCAATGCAGTAAAAATAAAACTCTTACTTACAGCTCCAAATTAGAGAATGGTGCCATACAGCATGGTGCAATTTGAGGACAGGGTAATAGCAAGCTGGGACAGTAAAAGGCAGTTTATGTATGATAAGAGAGGCAGGGTTAAGTAGACTGTAATGGCTTCCCATAGTTTGACTAATTTGAATAATTTATCAGGCTCTGGAGCATAGAGAATGCTCCCATTTATCTGGTATCTGGTCCAGGGGCAGTTAAGGGTGGTGTATAGTTGTCGGAAGTGTGAGGACCTGCTAAGGGAAAGTGAATGGAGTGTGGCCTTAATTAGGTGCTCAGGAAGGAGAACTGACTAGCCTCTAGCCAAAGCCTCAAAACTAGGTCAGGACAGCACTTCAAACAAACAAACAAATATCCATTTTCATACACATGAAGAAAAATAAGATTAGTGAATCTATCTGACATGTGTCATGGGTAAATTGGGTAAGGAATATGACACAAAAAAATAATAGCTACGCTTATAACTGACTTTACTCTCAGCCACTGTTTTGAGCATTATGCATGTATTATTTCAATCAGTTCTACAACATGAAGTAAATACTATAATATCATAGATTTACAGATGAGCAATCTGAGGTACAGAGATGTTAGGTGACATGCTCAAAGTTCTAAAAGTTTTATGTTGGAAAAAGAGAAGCCAAGGCAAAGTTAGCCCTAGATTTCAGGCCTGTGACCCCTTCTCTCTAGCCATGCCCATTAAATGCTGACTGTCTCACTAAGACAGAATTTATGAAGACTATACAGGTGTAATTACATCCATGCACAGATCTATGTCACTTCTCCCAGAAATGTTAAGTAACACACAAATAAGAAAGAAAGAATTGAGGTTTATAGGACAAATCACTGGCAGGAAAAATGATGTGTATATTGTGAGTTAGGGTAAAGTGCAGGGCCATGAATAGTAAAAATAATATTTCACACTACTTACTATGAATGGTGATTACAAAATATAGCTTTCTTTCTGCAACCAGCAAAATTGCTAATTCCTCATCCTCATGTTAGATATACTTCCCTGTCACTGGTGCAGCTGATTAACTAGTGTCTGGTTTCCCCCTTCCAGGACAGATTTCTTTCCATAGGACAGAAAGCAAATTATGCAAGACCTATTTAAATAGACTGGCTCCTAAAAGGGGAGAGACTGAGACAAGTATACCCAGTTGCTTCTCCTAAAATCAAAGATAGTTCACTTTTCTTTCCCAAATAAAAGTGTGTGAAGAATAGTAGAAGACCCTACATGGAGACAGAAGGAATGGAATCCAATAATCTTCCCCATCTATACCCTCTCTCAATTTTGAGCCTCAGTGAAGTAATTAATTAAGGACTATAATTTATTGGAGAAAGAAGTGAGGTCATACTTGAATGTAGACAGAGAAAAAAGGATGAATTAGAGGTCCTGGAAGCCCCTGGTCATGGTGGTGGTGGTGATGTGGTAATAGGGATATATTTGTAGTAGAACTAAAAGGTAGCAAGTGATGATGGAGATAGCTTGAGAAACCTTTTTATTAGGGAAAAGGTATTTAAAAATGATAATAAGGATATTAACAAGAAAGACAAGGTTCATCTTGAGGGCTAACCCAAGATGGTTGGCATGACCACTTAAAATATTCATGAGGGAATGAAAAAGCCACATTCAATTTGTGTTTAAAAGAATACTAACATTGATTTTTATCAAAGGGGGAAATAGAGGTTTGTATGCTGAATGCTTGCTATTCAGTATAAAAGCAGAAGTAAGGTTTGAGTGAAATGAAGTTGAATATTTTTTTGGTAAAAATCATTATTTGAATATGATTTATTCATTTAATGAATTTTCTCAGAATATATTAAAGTAGAGTGGAATAGATGTTTATAAACTAAAGACAAAATTCACAGTGAGTACATAGAGCATTTTAACTAGTTAACTTTATTGCAGACAGATAAGACTGGCCAAACTGTTAAGAGACACTAAGAAAACAGAGCCATTTTATTTACTGCCCCTTCCTACAGACCCCTGCTTCCTGGAGACTTCTATTTCATTGCTAATATGACTGGCATTATGTAACTAATTATGAATGAAAGTGTGGCCCTGTGTGTCTCCCCTTGTGCGTGTTAGTCTTCCGGGAGACAGCATGTCCCAGACCGGGGCAGCACCTCCAACAGGGGGTGAAATAAACTGATGAGAACATAGAGTCACAATTGTATCACAACAGACATCGATATTTGTCAGTTTTAAGGTTGTTTGTGTTTTTGGCATTACTTAGATTAACATATCAGACACCATGCCTATGAGTTTGAGAAGGTTAAATGTTGCTGCTTCCTACACTCAGAGAAGTCCAATGTAGTTAAATTAATTAACACTCAAGCTTTGATACAAGTGTTGTAAAGATAACTGACCCTAATGAGGATTAAAATATGCATTCCTCAGTGACCATCAAGAGTTTAATTCTAGTCATTCCATGGCTAACAATATTAGTGTGGAAAGTTAAGCCTATGAACCTATTAAGCATATTGAAAACTCAGCCATAGTTTCTAAATAGATGAATAGCATAATGTGCTAATTCATCATGACTCTCATTCTAGTACTTTTAACTAAGGATTCTTTCATTTACAATGCCCACAGTTCAGTTTATTCTTACATTTTCTGAAGCATAGTGAAAATGAATTTTTTATGAAGCAAGATCTAGTAAATTGTTTTATAACTCTTTCTTTCCTACTCATACCTAACAGATGCTTCAGTTTAGAAATGTCCATTATACTCAAAAGAAAGAATTGTCATTCATGATTAGACTATGATTAAAGTTTCTTAATTCCCAGTTGGTCCTCGAGTCACACTCCATGTTGCCTCGTCAAATACAAGAGAAAATGGAGGAAAGCTGTGTAGTGCATGAGTAAGTCAAAATAACAAAAGAGACAGAAAAGAACATGAAGTAGAAAAACAAAACAATGCAAAAGCAATAGAGTGGGGGTATTGAGGAAATTAAACTTTTCTTCCTTGCACAATGCCTGGATTAATGGCTGCTTTGCTGGATATGTTTAAAAGGACCACTTGCATTACCTTTTCCTGTTGACTACCCTCCCATATTTAAACCTTGCAAAGATGGTAGTCTATGTAGAGTACCCAGGTCTTTTCTAGAAAAGAAGGGATTTTCCACAAATATGATTGTTTTGTAAAATAGAAATTTATGTCTACTTTTTAATGCTTTTCATGTTATATTTCATTTTTGCCGTGTATTTGTTTTCCCAACCAAATGGCTCAGCTAGATCATAGCAGGAGATAGTTCATGTGCATGATTATGTTCTCAGTGTTTAGTGGTGACTTCATTACACATGGTAGATATTAAAGTTTTCTGAGAAATACTAAAATTTCTCTGTTTTTCTGAACATCAAAGATTACAGGATATTCACTGGACTTTATTTTTTTGCTTGTGACAGCATTGAATGAGTTTGAAGTGATAAATTAGTCAGTAATTGGAGATTTCAAATTCTGTCAAGTATATGTCTATAATTATTTATAAATTTTCAATATAAATAATAAAGACAAATGTTTTCTATAGATTACTTCTCTCCTAATTAGTATATCAGATTAATCTTACCACACTATATCCCAATTTTCAACTTATTATTCCATAAACTAGTCTCAAAAATTTTAAAAGAAACTTCATTAGTTTTTTATGAATAAGTACATTGAGGAAAGATACATTTTGTTTGCTAATTTCTGTGTTTGCTAATTTTTCATGGGGAGAATAAAATCATCCTTTATTTTCATAATGAAAATAATTTTGTATGGAAAAAGATGAAGCTTTCTGAGAGATATTCTTGTTTTACAACACTAATGCATGGATCTTTTAAGGCTAAAATTACAATTACAAAAGGAGACTGAAATATTCAAGAATTATCATACTTATATATCTCTCTCAATAAGCAATATAATGGGAACATCATAAGTATATGCCACAAAACACCCTACGTATGAATCTTGTAAAAGATACTATTCAAACATAGTGAAGTACAGCCCTGATGACTTCTGATAGTGTGAAGACCAAAATCACTGGTTTGGAGAATGATGAAAGGATTAAACATGGTGAAGTTTAAAGAATTTTCATGATATGCCTCACAAAACATGCAAATAAATTCTAAATAAAGCTCAGAATTTTAAAATAAGAAATATTCTTTAAATGATCCCATGGGGGCCTGACTTGAATAACACCAGAATATTTAACAAAGTATCATTTTAAAGATTTGGGAAATAGACCTTGGGAAGAACTTGGGACGTGCACAAAGACAGAGGAGGCTCTCCATATCTTTAATAATCTGATTAGGTGGTAAATCCAAACCAGTGAGCAAAGTGAAGGAATAAAATTCCCCTGTTTTTGAAGACATTTCACTACAGACTCTCACACACACAGTCTATACTTATATGTATACACATATAGCATCACATATAAATGTTACATGTAGAGAAATGTACAAATGCATATATACACATATGGATATACTTGTTTGAATGTGCAAGTACACACATCCATGTATGTGTATGTAAATGTCCAAAAACACTATGTATACATATGTATGTGTATGATCTCTAAGCTGAACAATTATCCTGAATAGTAAAAAGTAAACATAAGGATTCTGTGACATATTGTTATTTCAACACACTCTCCCAATTCAAATAGATTTTGTCAAGGAGAATTTTCAATTATTTTAAAGTAAATTAGCAGCTCTATTAAAGAACTTTGCTACACGTTAGGATATATTGCAAATTGCAAATATAAAATTTTAAACTGAAATTTAATATAATGTGCACTCTCCTTTAATTGTTCTGATTCTCCCTTGTCTTCTTAGTGACACATTATTTTCTTTCTGTTGTACTCAGTTTTTATCACCACAATTTACTAAAAACTTAAAATGCTGATATTTTTAGAGTTCCATTTGAAGAACACAATTAAATATTTTAAACTGATATTGAACACTGTGAACTACAATTTTAAAAGGCTTATTGTCAAAAAGTCCAGTACCTTTTAGCACACTCAGTCTAGTTTTAAATGTATCATTTGAAAGGCTCAAACATTTAAAACATCCAATTAATGATGAACAACGTGGCAGGAAGGTATTACTACTAGGTCAAAATACTGCTTAACATTCAACATAAGCTTTGCAACAACCATTTGTATTTCAGTAACTATAATTATAACTTGAGTTTGTATTGCAACCTATTGCGAATTATTTCTGTCTTTGGTATCTTAATTAAGGACTTTTTACAACACAAACTTTGCTTATCATATTTTTAATTTGCATTATTAAATGCAATATTGAAAGAATATTTATCTTCAATAGTGAACTTTTAAGTCTGAAATTTTAATAGCTTTTCCAGTAATTTCCAGTGCTTCATTTTGATGAAGAATGTTCAAAGAGCTTTAGTTCTATTTTAATTTATTACAAAACAAAATCAAATCACTCTTGTGATTAACCTGATTCTCTATTTAGAGAATCTAATGTCACCAATATAAAAGCTGGTGTTTATCTGTTTGCAAATTCTTCGTTTGTAAATGTAGCCAATACATTAACAGTCATATGTACAGAGGAAAATTTAGATATGAAAATGAATAAAAATAATTTAGAAGGGTCACTTTTATTTAAAAAATGCCCAGTGTCATGGAATGATATTGTAAATGCACCTTTTGCAGCCACCCATGAACATCAGCTTTAAGGAGAGACAGTCCTCTTATTAAATTCCAAATTTAAAGTAAATGCTGATGCTTCTTTAGCAGATTTGTTTCTTCTGATTTTATTTTCAGTCAGTAATATCACCAAGTTCCCTATTATGGATTTAATCAACTTACTTGAAAAATGGATATTTATTATAAGTATGTTTTAATTAAACATGCATTTTTGTTCTTAGTTCACTGATGCAGAAAACTGTTACGAAAAAATAAAACTAAATTTTTAGACTTACAGCACAGTATGTGCATAAAAGAAAGCACTATAACACAGATATTCAGGCTACTCTCTATTTGGTCCCTGACACTGATGTTTAGTGGTAGTGACCAAATTTATTTTACACCTAAATTATCGTTCACATATTCTCCTCCACTAATGCCTGGATGCCATACCCACTGGTGCACCAAAGTGGTGGGAGTCAGCCATGGAAGTGGTCAGCCCTGGCAGGTGGAGTATTTTATCACTGCATCATTTAGAATTGCTGGTGCAGGATGGCAATAAAGGCAGAAAGAGAGACTTATTTTTAGTCAGTGCTATTATTGTTTTTAAAATATTTGTGTACAAAGCATCTCGTTATTGTCTGCCCCAGGGGTAGTCTGCACTTCAGTACCATCCTATGATAACTTCCTGCATCTTACAGATGGACATACTGACCACAGAACAGGTGGATGTTACAACTAGTAGCCAGGAACGGGCAGGAGAGTTGAATGAAGACTTTTTCTGTAGCAAAGGGTTAGCATTTCATGGCTGCTGCATTTGAAAACCTACAGATTCTGTATTTAGGACAAAGGTTTTAAGTTCTATTTGGAAAAAAAAGGGTTAAATAAGGGGATGCATGTTTTTGCTTGTCTGGTGGTCTTTGAGACTTAACAGAATGAAAACTCTATTCACCATGCATGCACCTTGTGGTTTCTAAATGGAGCCATATGAGATTGAGCATGCAAATGGGCACAGGCAAAACCCACCTAGCCTTTCAATGTGACCATTAAAAAACTTAAAAATCCATGAAAAAGTTATTTAGAAAACCTCAAAACTGCATTCTGATTTAAAATAAATTGGGGATCCTTGAGCATGCTCTTAGTGTGACCCTGAGCTTGAAAAGTATAAGGCACCAAGCACTCAGGATCCCCAGTGTGAGCAAGAATGGCTATATTTCAGACAACTGATACATTTCAGAGAAAAACTATGTGATGTTGAACTTTGACTCTATTAGACTACCCTCAACAACAGCAACAAAAACATAAGGTTTAACAATCGTCCTGCCCTGAGCTCCATTACAGCCAACACATTCTGAACTGAAAGGACAAAGACTTGTTCACATCCACCATGTTCCCTAGTGGAGAGCTTTGGGGGTTTTGTCTTTATAGGGTTTGTATCTTACCTTAGTCACAGAGACTGTGATTTAAAGTTTTTCTCTCTCTCTCTCTCTCTCTCTCTCTGTCACTTCCATCTATTTATTATTTCTATCTGTTTGTCTGCTTATCTATCATCTATCTTTGTATGTATGTATGTATGTATGTATGTATGTATCTATCATCTATCCATCTGTCCATCCATCCATCTACGTTACACTTTAAACACATTTTCTCTGAGTTATTCTTTGACAATTAATCTGTAGGCACCATTTCACTGAATCCAAAATCTTTGTATTGGATTAGGTTTTTCTGACTTCCTTTTTTTTCAAGCATAAATCAGAATTGCTCTAGGCAAACTAGAACCCATGGTCACCTCAAAATTAGCAATGTGAGTTCTTCAACTCAGTCCATCTTCTACTTAAATTGTGTCATTCAGATGATGTCAGAACATTCTCATTTGATGACTAAAAATTGATCTATTTCAAACTGGTCTTTTGGAAGACCAACTGGTATCCTAAAATGTCATATACTGGGGATTTGAAATATTTTGTTGACTTTTTCAGCATGCCTAACTACAAATAAGACATATGATCTCATTTATGTTGAAGGAAAACCAGAGAGTTTTACACAAAATAGGGGTTAAAATAACTTAGTTATTTCTTCTCTAAAAGCTTACTTTTTTACCAATTTCTTTCTATCAATTGTTTAAATCTTAGGTTCCACTTCATTCTTAATTTACTTATCTGCCCTGACTTTCTTTTAGCCTACTAGCTCTCAGTCAATTAGCAGAGGGAATTAAGCTTAGAACTTTAATTCAGCTGCTCAAGGGATTTTCTGTGCTCTTTAATAGCAAGTGCATTTCATTAGTATTTATTTCTAGCACAGGAGAGGCAAACTCTATACAGAAACTAAGAAGCAAGTTATAACCTGAATCAAAGGAATGGAATGCTAATGCTGAAAGATGTAAATATCAAGTATAAAATGACATTATTTAAGATATTAGGACCTTGAGTAGCAGAGTGAAAACAAGCATTTCAGTCAAGGTCAGTAAAAAAAATCATCTTAATGATGATGATTTCTTATCAGTGATGAGTGTATAACACTCTATCCAGGCAAGAAATGAAACTATCATTTACAAACTCTGTAGCTTAACAGGATGAAGGACAAACCAATAAACCACTAGACAATATCCTTTTAAGGTTAATATGCATTGGCAAGTAAGATAAGATGGTCTCAAATTTAGAATGGAAATATATTTATGACACATTTTTCTATGCTATAATTTTATGTGTAAAATTAAGTTCCCATTCACTTTTCTGAATGATAAAACATATCCTACTAAAATTATTTCTTCAACCATATTTGAATGAAAAACTCAGCCAGCTATACTTTCTTGGAGTTTTCTGCCTGATAGCTATAGTTTTTACTTACAGTGTGGGTTCAAAATAAGTTTACATTTGTGAGCATGCAAAATGCAGAGTTCATCCTTATATTATTATTTATTAATTACTATATTATTTTTCACAATAACAACTGTAAAACTACTTTTTCCCCACCCTATATTTTACCAAAGTTAGTTACCACATTCTCAGCTAAGGAGATGCCAAATGCTGAAAAGCTATCACATTTGCTGGAAGGGAACCCAGAAATCCTGTTCCATGTCAATTAAAAATGTGTCCAGTGTCAATTACTTATATTTTCAGTCACATGAAAAGTAGTACTATCTACAAATTATGTTTCAATACACAAAACAATAATAAGTTATGTCAAGATTTCCAGCAGCTTGCTTATCTCAACTAAAGCACTTTAACTATGTTCTTTGACTATGAACAATATGAAATTGTCAGGGTCGTGATATGAAATGAGGTTGTTTTCTTTGTAGAGAAAAGGCTTTTTGATAATTATGGCCAGAGTTAGGTAGGAATGGAGAACAACATATAATTTCACAGAATTCTATTATCCCTTTGACATGTAGGGTAAAATAGACTAGACATGGTTTCCTGCCAAATAGAACACATATACATCACAAGATTTTGTTTTGAAAAATATTTTTTATTAGATTGAGACCAATGTTTTCATGAAACACACATTCCAGGTGGGCTGTCAGAATTCTTTCCTTCGCACAGGTATCTGTTAGGGGTGAAAAAGAAAAGAGTAAAAACAGAAAACGTGGATTTCACTTGTATTTTGTGAGATAGTTTATCTCACAAACTATCATTTATTGAAAAGTTTACCTTACCTTTAGGAGAAGGGATTCAATGGTAAGCCCCCTTAAAAATTTCTCAGCTAAGAAACATTATTTCAGCTTTATGTGTAACTCCTCACAAAGGGTTTCTGTAGGTATGTTTGAGAGATGATTTAGTGAAAAGAGGCCTACTGCTCAAAACATGTTTTAACAAAATGACTAAAATCAATAACTGGGTGTGCTATTTATTGTTATATGCTATTGTTATATGTTATATGCTTTTGGAAATCAACAAATATTAATTTAAAAAATCCCTCAAAAGCCTAAATTGAGATCCTCAAGTCAATGGCCCCACGTTGGCTGTAGCTTATATTGGGAATGTCTCTTCCATTTTCCTGAACATCTTTTTAAATTTACAAGTAAAACAAAATTATGCTGAATATGCAAGGAAATATTAAAGTGGAGTAACCTTCTGTTGAAGTAGTAATTTTTGTGTAAAAATAGAATTGATTGAAGACTGAAAGTAAGTAAGCCACTAGTATTAATTTCCTAACACCTTTATTTATTAGACATGAATTTAATTGTTCCATTAATATATGTCAGTAAAATAATATGTGATTATAAGAATAATTGTACTGAAGTAGATTCTATTTATAACAATTACAAATTACAGAACACTCTATTTATACAATCTATTACACAGAAACTTATTTAAGGCTGCATTTTTGTTCAAAAGCATCAAAAACTTCTGCTGAGTTCTTTTAATGATGAAACTTCCCATTTGATGCAATTTCTTTCCATATATTTTCTTGATCACACAAAATATTTTTGACATTTTTTGTTGTTAAATACAATGTCCATAGGGTGGAACATAGTTTTATAATTCAGGATTCATGGCATATGTATCTTTAGAATATTTTGAGCCCTTTCTGTCTCCCCCATATTTTCGATTCAGGTAGCTATTTATATGAACTAAACATAGATGGTGCTCAAACTGCAATCATACTGATCATTAAAATCATAGAATTGGTATAGGAAACATACCAGGTGTCTATTAATTTGTGCAAGCATAAAAACAATGAAGTGTGAACTAGCACCCATTCGTTCTGGAATGTGTCACTTTTAAGAATTCTTCAATGTTTGAAGAATCAACAGTTGCCAAAGGTCAGCTCTAACATAAACATAAGATATATTTAGATCAGGTTATAGAGCTGGTAATTCATTCTGTGAGATATACTTTAATCCCCTTATACATTCAAAGCCCACAAGCAGGCAGGGCAGGATTTACCCAAGTTTCACTTTACACTTAGCTTTCCCACTTAGTAGCATTAACGGAAACTCCCAAAAGATAACAACAAGCTAAGATGAGCTCATCTAAATTCAGGCCAGTCATTCAGGTTTAGATAATAGCCACTGCCAAGATAATTTATGGTTTTCGACATTTGTTAGCATTGGTAACCAACCAGGCCTTAGCAACTGTATTAAGTCCCGAGCTGACACAAGTGCAAAGTAATTTGCACCGGCTGAAAAGGAGAGTTACAAAGAACTTTAATAATGTAAGTTTTATTTGAACTTTGTCATCACTGTAGTTTACAGAAGTTAATTCCTGCCCTCAGCTTCAAAAGACAAAGATTAATTGACCCTCCTTATCTGAGTGTTTTCGATTAGAAATGTTCTTTTCTCACCTATCTCTTCCATCATAGATGGTGGTCGCTCAATAGAAAGATGCTCCCTAAACCAATGCTTCCATTTTTCAGAAGAGCAATATGTGGCTACAGGTTACAGCTTTTGTAAAGCTATTACTTTTACTGTCAACATGACTGCTGCCCTAAGATGTCTCATTAGGTGGAATAAATTGAAGCAAACAAACAGAGTTGACCAAACACCCTCCTCCAAGAAAATATCTGCTGTGATGATAAAAAAAAGAGAAGTAAATGAAAACTTCAGTTATCAGACATTTTAAAGGAAACTGAAGAATGGGAGTGAACTTTAAGTGTACCTCCCAGAGATGTGTTATTGGATAAGACTAGGGGAGTAACAAGATCCCTACTGTTACTCTAAAAGTCAAAAAATAAGGAGATCTAGTAGACACTGTATTACAACACAAAAGTGCAAGGAAAACTGAAGAATGTAAAGACAAACCAAGTACTCCATACCTAAAAAAAGCAATTGCTTCATTTATGAAAGTTAGTTAAACATATCATTTTCCCACATGACAGATTTATTTGCATTCTAATTTCTGAGGGAACACAGATGAAAGATTGTTCCCTTCAATTGAGCCAACACTGAAGCTTTTCACTTGTGCTGTCATTTATAATTAGGACTTTATGTTTCTAGCCTGATTTCTTAGTGGGAAATAGTCAAATCTCTTAAAATATGCAAAGGGACTGATTCATTTTTATAATTTATTTTCTGAATGAAAACTGGCCAAGAATCCTGTCTTAAGCTTATCCAGATCAACATTATCATTAACCCCTGCTTATATTTAGATGCACTCACATAATAGCCCATGACTAGCTCTGTCTCATATAGATGATAGATTTTACATGACATTTAGATACACAAGTAATTTAAATGTAAATTATATTTAGATACACAACATGCTTATCATTTAGACTCATACTTGCTCTTCAATATTTTGAGGAAAAATATTTATTTTGTATAATTCTATCTGTTGGTCCATATATAAACAAGTGTTACAGGTTGAGCTGATTCCTACACCACAGAAATGATGTGTTGAAGTCCCAATACCCAAGATTATCATGTGACCAGTACTGCAGAATGTGACCTTATCTGAGAGGAGTATTTAGTTGTATTTATTTAAGATAAGGTCATATTAAAGTAGAATGGGCTTCTAGTTCAGTATAACTGGTGTCTGTATAAGAATTTGGCCATGTGAACACACAAGGTAGAAATGGAGACAAATATGAGTTAAATAGCTATAAGCCCAGAAGTGCCAAGAACTGCATATGTCAATAGCTCCAGAAGTTAAGAGAACATTGTGTGAATACATTCTCCCCTGGAACACGGTTCTGCTGGTAACTGGATATGGGACTTCTAGTCTGGAAAACTGTGCAAAAAGTTTCTGGGGTTTTTTGTTTGTTTGTTTTTAAAGCTACCCCTTTTGTGGTACTATATTAGAGTAGGCCCAAGAAAATAATAAATAAGTTAGACAAAATAAAATTTTATTATAAAAACTATCAAACCTAAATTTTCATCTCTCTTTGCCCCTTAGTTATGCCCAGCACTTTTCTGTGTTATGGAATAAGGTATTTCTGACTTTCCGCACCCAACCTAAGAATGTAAGAGCCAACCCATGTCTTATTGCTGGAGAAAACATCTGGTTCTTCCTTCCCTAAAACACAAAAGATTAACTCAAAACATAAACCTTGAAAGAAAACTCTAAACATGGACCAAACATTTCAGTAAGTGGTAAATCATTGCCATGCCTAAGTACCATAAATGGGCCTAAGTAGAATAGAAAAACTGAGGAACTAGCACAGGTTATAGAAGGTACAATTTTTAAAGGCTGCTTATGATTCAGGCGAACTACTGAACTGAAAGAACTATTAGACTTAGTAAAAGCTGAGATTTCATTATATGACCCCATACCTAGAAGAAAGATAGTAGAAGGCAGGTGGGTAAAGAAGTAGACTGTAGAACGAGATTCAATAAGAGAAAGCAGACTTACAAATTAGACTAACACAAAAAGGGAGGCTAAAAATAATTATACTGCATCTTCCCTGTCATCTAGATCATTACAATGAGCTAGGAATAGAGCTTAATTCTACACCCCATTGCAGGCTAACTTTTGCATTACTCTTTACTTGTTAATTTTTCTCCAGTGACTAACGTCGAAAGTGTTCTAACCTAAGCCTGTAGAAGAAAACTATGTATTATTAGATTGGGTTGTGAGGAGACAGGCCTGTAAGTTAGGAAATGGAGAGTCCATTCATTATCTGGGAGCCAACATTAAATCTTCAATTTGTTCTTTGTAACTTACGGGCCACCTATCCAGTTGTAGTCTTGCTGATGATGGATTCTCACCAGAGTAAGAACACCTGAAACTTGGAAAACCAACTGGTTTATTAACATGATACTCTTCTTACTGTGGCTATGTCCATTCCTTCTCCTCTGTTTCCTCAAATTCTTTATTCTTTGTGATATAGTTCACTTTGACCTTCCATCTTGTGTTTCTTAAAATTCTACAAACACAACAACTGTTATTAACATGAGAGAGAATATAAAAGTAAACTTCTGTGGTGAATGTATGCCAAACACCATGTTAGGTATTTTGTAAAGCATTGTTTCAAATTTTGACAGTTTTAAAGACCCCCTTTTTTTCTATCTTTAGATTCACTACCTCTGTTCTCTATTTTTTTATTTGCTTTCCTTATTTTGGAATCTTTTGATGTTCTTACTACTTTCAACTCTTGCTTCATTTGTGTGGCAGTGCTGTTATTGGCTTCTTGCCTTCGTCTTCTCGTTATAGTCAGAAGTCTCACTCAAAGCAGTCTTTCATTGTATCGCTCATTGTAATTCATGAGTAATTACTTAGGGAAAGTTCCAGAGTCTAGTTAAGTTTGACATTAATTGCTTTCTAACTTTGTGGATTGCTATAAATGAGAGTGAGCATCTTAAGGACTAATGTAGTTTCCTTAGGATGAAAAGTGATTCAAAACACTGGGATTCACATTGTGGGCTTTTCTATAGATTTAGACATCACACAGTGTAATATAAAAATAATAAAATATAAAAGCAGAACTAAATATAAGTTATTGGACAATATCAGAAACTGAAAAACCCTAAGAAAATGCAAAAACGAAACAACACAAAACAAGAATACCTCTCTTCAATTAATCATTTCAGTAAACATGCATTTAACAAACAAAAGTATTATAAATTAAGCACTATTCTTAGTGCTATAAATTCAAAGAGATTTATATGCTTTGACTTTGGAGAATCTACTATGTGATAAAAGTTATATATATGAAACAATAATAAACACTGTTAAGATTAAACTGGTGCATGTTGATTACGGAAACATTAAAAGTTCAAAAAATGAAAATATTTAGTGTTGAGTAAGTACGGATTAGAGTTAAGTGGTTGTATGAACCCTCCTACAAATGGCAATTATAAAAACCAAATAAACTGTTTTCAGAAAGCAACTGTTTAAAGACACTGAAAAACTTCCAAGCACAGATAGAAGCCCAAAGAGAGTCTACTTTTGAAAAGCTGCAACTAGAAGGGGTAAGATCATTAGCTTGTGGCTTTCTGGTTACGAAGGTAAAAAATGATAACAAAAGCTGTAAATCCACTGATGTTATGAGAGAAATCCTGGAATGAGACTAAAAATATGATTATATATAAAATCTGCCTAAATTCAGGAATGGCAGCTAAATTATGCAGACACATGGGAGAGCCCAAAGGGCTCAGTGGTACTATTTCCTCATTTTACCTGGTAAATCTATCACCTTCTAATTTTTATAGTTGAGAAAGGAAGTTATCATGATAAAAATTGTTTGTCCCTGCTTTTTAAATTGAGCATATTTCCCAAATTCACACAAAACATATTTTGGAGACCAAAATGGTGACCCCTTAGAAACCTGACAAGTCATAAGATATAAACTGGCAGAACAACTGGAAATTTAAAAGTGTTAGAAATAAGCCCTGGCTGGCATAACTCAGTGGATTGAGCATGGGCTGCGAACCAAAGTGTCGCAGGTTCGATTCCCAGTCAGGGTACATGCCTGGGTTGCAGGAGATGACCCCCAGCAGCCACACATTGATGTTTCCCTCTTTCTCTCTATCTCCCTCCCTTCCCTCTCTAAAAATAAATAAATACAATCTTTCAAAAAAGAGAAGTGTTAGAAATAAAGAGTCACAGAGAAAGAAAGCCCCCCCTAAAATGAGTAAAATATTTACTTAAGTTCCTGGCTGACCACCCAATTGTGCAGACACAACAGAAGAGGCTCAACTTAAAGCCACAGAATTGAAAAAGACAAAACAAAGACATTAGAAGCTACATAACAAAAAGTTTGTGCTTTGAGTCTTGGCAAGTTCATTATCTACTAGTACTAAGAAACAAATAAACAAAGAATCACCAGATAGAATACAGAGTGATTATAAGGGTCTTATCTACAATGTCCAGTTTTTGTATCTCAGGGCAAATATTCACAGACACTTACAAATTAACTAATTTGATTCTCAAAATAAACTTGTGAGGTTTGTACTATCATTACCATCCACATTTTGCACATTTTTTTCATGTGAACATGAAAAAGTTAGTTTTTTTCTCCCACAGAAATTTCTAATAAAATTTATACAACTTACATGTGAGAATTTAAGCACACAATCATAATGAATGCAGTTTGCCTGAAGCAAATTATTGGCACTTTTTTGCCAAATAATATGAATACCAGTTTTCAAAGCTTTAAAACAAGCACATATTAACATTGGTAATATATTTGTAATTAAAGATAAATAAACTGCCCTGGCTGGCGTAGCTCAGTGTATTGAGCTCAGGCTGCGAACCAAAGCATCGCAGGTTCAATTCCCAGTCAGGGCACATGTCTGGGTTGCAGGTAATGGCCTCCAACAACTGCACATTGATATTTCTCTCTCTCTCTCTTTCTTTTTCCCTTCCCTCTCTAAAAAAATAAAATCTTAAAAAGATAAACTGAGATATATCAAATATATATTTATATGTATATCTTTATCTATGTATCAATAAATTATTTACTTTACTTATTTTAATTTTGATTTTTCTATACCTTTCAATTATTATTATAATGTATAAAACGTGAATCATAAAGTATATTTTACTTTAAAATATAGCATCTGTTGTCACATATGATATTAATCATGTCTTTCATATGTGTTTGAATGGTTCATATGCTACTTATCCAGCCACATTCATTCAGAAGTGGAAATTTCTACAAGATCATAACACAAATCCATATGACAGTCAATTTTTATATAAATATAAAATTATTTCCAACACTTAGATCCTAAAACAGTAGTTTTAAAACTTGACTGTGAATAAGGTCATTAGTAATGACATTAAAATTAAATGCACCATCCTTACTCTAAAAGTTTCTAATTCAATAGATCTAGGTGGGCCTCAGAAACTGTATTTGTTTAAATTTTCAAGTAGCTGTATTTTTAACAACTATTTCATATGCTCTGAACCTCAATTAATGGTAAAAACATCTGTGTACCAATTACTCTTTAATGCTTTCATTTCATTTATTTTCAGGTCTTGTTTAAGGCCAGATGTAATCCTGGATATTTTAGAGAACCACTTTAAAACAATGGTTTTTAAATCAAAATCATCTGGACTGTTATTAAAATTACACAGGCCCGGTTACCAATTCCTGACAACATGAGTACTAGCAGGGGAGTTCACCTTCCTGCTCTGAATCTCAGCCTGACAATTATCATAGGAAGAAGAAGAGCCTTAATTGGATTCATGACTAAAAACAAAACACTGTTCTGTGGCAAAATAAACAAGCAAACAAACAAATAAATAAAATTAAAAACTAAAAACAAAACACTGTTAAAAATCCTAAGGGCATTCATTTTGAGAGGGAAATGACGGCTCAGGGTAGCGTCAGTAAACAGAGAGGAGGCATAGACTGAAAAAGAATTTATAAATTGTCTCATGACATTTTCCTTCCCCGCGTTATTACTATGTGCCATGAAAGCAGATGGTCTAACACCAGATTCGTGGGAAACTGTGGATGATGGGCAGTAAAAATGATTTCAGCTAGTGTTTCTGGTCCCTAGAAGTCCCTTCTTCCCAAATGCAACCCATCCCTATCTTTAGGTACACATTTCTAGCCAAAATTATTCATAGTTCCAGGAGATATACAGTTAAGCGGTAAAAATAACAAGTTGTTTAAGGAGTACCATCACTATTAAAAAAAGACAGTAAATGGAAAAAACCTATACCAACAAATAATACCAGTTCAAAGATAAATATAAGAATAAAGTTACAAACTTTAATGTACCTGTATGTGGAAATGAGAGATCATTTAGATGGCATTATTAAAGTATATAGAGTATATGAATAACACAATTGATAAACCTTAATATACTTAATAGAACAGTACTTAATAATGTATCTTCACCCTGATGACCTAAAAAAATTATCAGATTATTTTGATAGGTGCTGGAAATCATTACATTAAAATAACTTTAAAAACTATTTAAAATAAATTTTAAAAATGCAAAAAGTGATTTAAAACTATTAAAAATAAATATAAGAAAACATCTTTAATTAAAAGCTATATGTAAAAATATCCAGTAAGAAACATTTGTGGAGAAACATTAAACAATTCTTCTAAAGACAAATGCAGATGAAGGAAACCCTTCATCACTGCTCCTGTAGACCAGTTGTAGATTTCCAGACCCATGTATTAAGATGAGAAATAGAAATGGATCTGTAAAGACTGCAATGAAACAGAGCAGTGTCATTATGTAAAAATAATATAATTGTTCTCATAAGTCAATAGACAAAATATTTGAGATAAAGGAGATTTCAGCAATTTCAACCTCAAAAATCCATAGCTTTCAGATCTAGCAACAATAACCAATTAGAAAATGTGAAAAGAAATTAAAAATTATACATAATGGTAAAAAAGTATGTTATCTTAAAATTAAATTTGTTCAAGATAAATAAAAACATAATTAAAATACCTAAAAAATCTGAATATGTGGAGTTGTATATCACCTTTTTAGATAATAAAAAAAACATAAAGGAAAAAGAAGACAATATTTAAAATATAAAATTGACTTTGAACAGTTATATTAAAGATTAAGGATACTAGGCTAAATTAATTAACTGATAACAGTTTAGAAAAATATTTACAATGTATAAAATAAACAAGGAATATCTGAAATACTGTGGACCTTCCACTTCAGTGAAAAAGTACATGGGAAGAAGATAAAATGAACAAAAGACAACACAAGAAAAAAGTTGGACAAACAATAGAAACATTAATTTCACAGAAGAGGCAGCATTAATTACTAATAAATATAGACAAATACACCACATCTATAAATAAAGCTAAATTGGAACAGCAATAATTATAGTTATCACACACTGTAATTTAAGTTAAAATACCACCGACACATATCATTTTTCAGGATTCACTAGTAACCAAATATGGAAAGAGGTATGTTGAATACTCCAAAGTACCTATGTAACTTCAAAAGAGGGGCTTTGTCCAGAGCAATCATTGTGGTAAGTCATAACCACTCAAGAGGGAATGTCTCAGTTTTTGTTTATTAGATTTTCCTTATTCTTGCAGTCCTTAAACAGAAAACTAAAATTATAAATGAAAATAAGAAGTATCAACTCCAGATCTACTGAAGTAGAAGATCCAAGCATGGAACTCTTTAATCTGCATTTTAGTAATTATCAAATTACCATCACAGAAATAATCACAGCACTTTAAATGAAATAGTATACTTTCCTCACCTGACCTCACCATACAAATCTTGACTTCTAAACACTATTTTCTAATAAAATGAATCAGGAAGAAATATGTGGGACTCTATACTGATGTAAAGAAATTATTAAATAAATGAATAAATTGAATAAAAGAGGCAAATTTTCTTACAGAAGATTTTTAAATTATTTATGTAGATACTCCTTCCTCTTGGATATGGAGCTTAATCCCTTTCTTCTCCCCCTTAAGTATGGCTTCCTTTTAGTGATTCACTTCCCAAGAAAAACATTAAAAAAGAAGAAAAATAACTTAAAGAATCCTGGCAGACACTACCTTAAATTAACCAAGTGTCCAAGTTTACTATCACCAATGATGGCAGGTTTCCTCTGATATGCTGTGATGGGGAGGACATTTCATTTTTGTAATATTCTTTTTAAAAGTCTTCCAGTGTCATTATGAGAAAAATACCAGGGAAAACCAAATTAAGAAATGTTCCAAAAAATACATGATCCATACATCTCAAAACTGTCAAGGTTATAAAAAATGAAGAAAAATTATGAAACAGTTACAGTATAACAGTGACCAAGGAGACTTGACTAAATGTAACATGGGATCCTAGATTGGATCTTAGAATAGAATAAGGTCATTTATGTAAAAAGTAGTGAGATGTGAATAAACTATAAAGTTGAATTGATAACATTGCACTAAACATTAATTTCTTAGTTTTGATACATGTACCATGGTAAACATAAGATGATAGCGTTAGAGGAAACCAGGTGAAGGGATGCAGAAATCTTCTCTATCATCTTGGCAACTTTTCTGTAGATCTAAAGTTATGCCAGAACAAGTTTATTTACAAATGCATCCAACACATATATGCACACACAACGCTCAGAAGAGTTGATTCAGAATTTGCTGACTTTTGGTTAGAGGACTAATCCTTCATTACTGTCAAAGACAAAATGCAAAATTTCACTGGACAGAGTTAAACAAGCAAGGAAGAAATTATTCAAGACTACTATAATAGCCGATAAAGGTTTAACTCACCTCCTCTGAAACAAAAGGAGGGAGAAGTTGTAAGCGCTAAAGCAAGCTCATAGAAATGTGCCGACGGGTGATAGGCGTGAGGTGGGAGAATGGTCAGTGTGATGAGGCCACCTGTGCTTGCCAAGTGTCATCCACTGAAGTTAGGTTCCTACTCTCCCGCAAAGACTGGGAGATGGGGACACTATCTTTCTGGGTAATTGCATTTCAAAGAAATGGCTTCCAGGTCCTTGAGGAAGGCATTCTTAATTTGTAAAACTGGAAGGAGGCTGGGAGAAGATTTATATCTTAAAGTAATGCTCTGATGAAAGGTCAGTGGCCTATAGTCAGAAAGAAATCTATCTGAAAGTTCCAAGAAGATGAGGGGACGTTCAAGTCATCTTGGTCATCCATGTTCTTTGTTTCCATAAAGAAAGGTTTCCTTTCCTATAAAACTCAGGTCTAACGAACTAACTAACTTACCAACTTTGTTCCCTTACTAACTCCTGACTAGAGAAGAAAGACTCCAAAATTTGATTCACAGGTTTGGGAAATTAACCCAGCCTCTGAGCTCTGCCTCCTTGCTTAGTACCCACATCCCGCTCTGTAATCTATCAGCAGTTAGTTTTCTAGATGTAAGCCTATGGTTTCCAGATATGAAATTTAAAAAATAATTATATTTGTTCTTTCCTTCCAGATCTTATCATTGTTTATCCCCATGCCATTGATAGTGTATCTAGCTACATATTTGCTTTGACCAATGGACATTGGAAAAAAGGGATAGGTTTTAGGAAGGATCATGTGATTCTACTTGCCCTTCTTACACTTCTAACATGGAAACAGCATGCTCTGGCAACCTGAAGCAGAGCCACTTCAGCTAACCCACACACCCATGGAGGAAAGAAATAAATCCCCTGTTAATTAAGTCACTGAAACTTTGGGATTGTTTGTTTTACAACATTTTCACATGCGCTATGCCAAGACTGAGTGAATAAGAATACCAATTCTGACCCTGGCCAATGTGTTTCAGTTGGTTGGGTGTCATCCTGCATAGCCAAAGATGGTGGGTTCAATTCCTGGTCAGGGCACATGCTGGGTTGCAGTTTCCATCCCCAGTTGGGGCACATGCAGGAAGCAACAAATTGATGCCTCTCTCACACTGATGCTTCTTTCTTCCTTCCCATCTTTCTGGAATCAATAAAAAAAAATTTTAAATATCAGTTCTGGGCAGGAGAATGAAGGTGGAAAACACTCCTGATGAGTTCCGTGAAGTGTAGATTTAAAGCCAAATCCCTTAATTTAGATTTTACCCTTAATAATTCTGAACCTGTTTTTATCTGCCTCATTATTTTATTCCTCACTTGATTCATTTTTTTTTCATTCCAGACAAATGTATTCACTGGAGGGACAATTTAGAATAAGGACTTAAACAGGAAATACATTATAAATAAAGATATTTAAAAAGCAACAGTGTTTGTGGATGGTTGGTGGAGGGAGAAGAGAGTATAGGAGGGATAACCCATAATAGAAAAAAACACTATAAAAATGAACTGTTTAAAAAAAGCAACAGTTTCATTCTACACAAACCATTATAGAAAATGCAAAAGAAGAGACATTTCCTGACATGTCCTTTGGAGAAGAATAATTTTTTATGTCAAACTTTATAAATAAACAAACAGCAAAAACTTAAAAGGTAAATATCATTTTTTATTTTAAGTAAACACTGATTTAAAAAGATATAACCTGGCCCATAGATACAAAAAAATACCAGATCAAATCAATGTCAGTTCGTGATTAAAACTGTTAGCAAACTTAGAAAATATTTTCCTACTTTGATAAAGAGATCTTTTAAAACCTGCAGTAAACACCATAATTAATAATAGAATGTTTACAGTTTTCTGACTGCCCAAATAAAACAAGGATGGTTACTATAACCTCTAGACATTGAATATATTGACCATTTACCTGGAGTTCTAAGCTGGTACAATAAAGAAAACAAATGAATAAATGACATAAGGATAGGAAAATAATACATATAATTAATTCTCATTATTTCAAAATAATTCTTATTATTAATAAGCATATTAAAAATATTTTCTGGAGCCCTGTTTGGTGTAGCTCAGTGGATTGAGCACGGGCTGTGAACTAAAGTGTCACAGGTTCGATTCCCAGCTAGGGCACATGCCTGGGTTGCAGGCCACGGCCCTCAGCAACCGCACATTGATGTTTCTCTCTCTCTCTCTTTCTCCCTCCCTTCCCTCTCTAAAAATAAATAAATAAAATCTTAATAAATAAATAAATAAATAAAATCTTAAAAATATTTTCTGGATAAAAATAACAATATTGTCATCATATTTCTATTTATCAAGAATAACTTGGAAATATAATTTAAATAATAATTATGAAAAACAGTTATTAATAGAAAACAGGAAGATTTTGTTAGATTTATATAAGGTATTAAATTAATAAATAAATTTAACAGGGCTGCTGAATCAGGTCTATGTATAAAAATTAATAATATTTCTAAATTCCAGCAGGAACAAACTGGAAAATAAAATTTAAAATATATTATGAAAATAAACACATTGAATTAGTATTCAGAAAGCTTTTAAACAGGAATTTTAAACTTATGATGTATTTCTCCTGCTGAATTTTCTGAAACCTAGTAAACATCCTAACACTAACCTGAATGAAAGATCCCTGCTTTCACAAATAAATAATTTATCTTTAGAAACTGTCAGACCTTGACTTTCCTACGTTTTCAGCTTCAGTTCATTCTCTTAATATTATTTTAAAGCAAATATTTATTCAGATATGCCTAGCAATATTAACTGCTATGAACTGCATGAGCAATGCCTCTGCCGTAATTACATATCAGATGTCTGAATTTCAGAAGCAAAATTTCAGCTTCAAATAATCTAAATGAAATGTTGACTAGATAGATACATTTGGCTATTGGGCTGTATGTTCCTTGCTGTTTTTTTCCAGGAGATTTATCCCATCTTACAAATGATCTCAGAAAAAAGGAAAATAGAACCTGACAAATACAGCATAATAAAATTAATCAAGCATTAGGCAAAATCATTACATAAAAATGAAATTCTAACAATTTTGTTGTCTTTCTCCTCACAATATGTATCAAAATTTCATGACAATATTAATTTTTCATTCTGAGCAGGCCAAAACTGATTGGGGAATTTAAAATTAAAGAAAGAAATATACTCTACCAGTATTCACTGTCAAGACAAGTAGGTTAAAAAATCGAACCCTTTGTGACTTTGGATGAAACTTCGATGAAAATGAGAGTCCTGAAATATTCCATTTTTAAACTGCAAATAACCCCTCTCCTCCTGTGGTACTTTCCCATCACCTACGACAATTTATATTGGGCCATTAATTCAAATGTTTTACTCCACACTATGTAATATGCTGTAGTAAAAGTGCAGTTTTGAGGGGCTTTTGAAAATATTTGATGAGTAGTAACCTGCTTCTTTCTGAATATTTGGGTAGGGATGAGGAGAGCAGATGTACAACAGAAAGGGCCAAGTGCACTCCATTATCAGTGTTGATATTAGAGATCCCATTCTCTGCAACTTCACATTACAATCCCTATATATTTTCTCATGACTATAAGTAATGGATCTGCTTAACCCGCTGCAATAGAGAGCTAAATATATTCCTTGCTCTCAATGAGAGAGACTCCAATTTTCATAACTCAGTCACTAGCTTGTCATTTTCTTTTTAAGAATAATTTATAGCAGACATATTCATTGTTTTCAAGGAAAACATCCTGTCTTATGCATTTCGCCCCCACGTTCCGGGTACCTCTTGGAATCTGACTTACCTGAACTTAAATATCATGACGGGTTGGACTGCAGAACAAGCTATAACAAAACTAGGCTTGTTAAAAACAGTCTCATTTAGAATGCGAGGTGGAAAGCATGTGCGTGTGTTCTACAAGACACTTCTGCCATGATTTTTGCCTCACAATCTCTCAGCAATAAATGCTGGAATTACAAAACCCCATATCTCCTAAGACTAAACTGTCCCTAAAACCAAAATTTTTAGAGATTCTCTACGGTAAATCTTTGCTTTGAAATTTAAAATAACAAAAACTTTAACACCACTCATAATGCAGTGGATTTACATTACTAAGTGCAACTCTTAACTTCTAACTCCGCAGCCTCTACTTTCAGACTAACCAACTGGTCAGTTTATGCCAGGAACACTGCAGGTGGGTTGCTTTACATTTCTGTTAACAGAGGGACCTGTTATGGCTCTTCATAAGTTTGCTTTTGATTACATTATTGAATTGGTCTCCACTTTTTGTAAGAAATGATTATATTATTAAATTTTAAACTTAATTTGCCCTGAAAGTACAAAAAATAAAAATAAAGGTAAACAAGCTAGAAGTCCCAAAGCACTGTGTTGTGCTCCATTTTAGCATGTTGTCCCAGAAACCCACCATCCACCAGGTTCAGCGACAGCCTCCCACATTCAGTTGTGTTTCTTTTTTTTAGAATAATCATATAATTGAAAAACAGTATAAACAGTAAAAATGTGCAACTCTACTATCTGTTGTTTCACCTTCTTAACAACACTCATTAGAAGTATATTGCTTAAGAAATTTATGGGAAAAAATTACGGGGGTGGAAATGGGAAGGAGGTGGGGAAGGCTGGAGTGGGGCGGGCTGGAATGGGAGTAAAAGACAGAAAACTGTACTTGAATAACAATTAAAATAAAATAAAATTTAAAAAAAGAAACTTTCACAGGTTGCTAGAATAATGAAAGACATTCTGTTGGGAACTGCCCTGACTGGTATCAGAAGCTGAAACCCCCACCTAGGCTAAGGCTAAGGGAACGCCCTTGGAACTGTAAGCCAGCAAGGAGACAAAAGCTTATCTCCCTGGCAGGAATGTTGCTTCTGCTGCTTTATTCATAACTGAACCCCAAAAAACCTTGGTTGGTTAGCCAAAGACGGGTAAGATTCCCCAAGGGGGGAATGACCTAAGACAGACACGATCACTTTGGGAGGCCCCCCAAAAGGACTTGGGGGGCTGCAGCAAAAGGGGGTGATGGACCCTTGCTCCTCGGCTTTGACATAGCCTAAGTTCTCATCGTCTGGGAGAAAATCTCCTTGGTTGCCTTAGTTCCCTTGCTCCACCTAAGCCTGAAACAATGACAGGGTGGTGCAGCTCTGTGCTGAAAAGGGCGGATTCTCCAGGTGATCAGGCCTAAGAAAGAACATGTAAATTACTGTGAAACCTTCTTTGTTTAGAATGCTCTCAGTTGAATGAGAAGGGTCTTAGGAGGAAGTCAGTATGTTCCTCAAAGTCTTACAGCTCTTTGACCCTGACTCAATAGACCGGCAGAGTTCCTTGTTTTCTATGGTTCCTTACTTCCCCCTAATGAGTACTGTACTTTACCTGAATTATTATGCAGAATGAGCCCAATAAAAGCAAGTATGGACTGTAAATCGGGCGCTCCGCACTAGGGGGGGGGGGTGGCCATTTCGTCCCTACTTCCCCACAGAAACTAGTCTGTCTCTGTGCATGTGTTTTTAATCCTGTGTTTATCATCGAGCCATCCACAGCATTCCGTGGTCACTGCTGGCCGGTGACCCACACATCACATTCTATTTTAATTTTTCTTCATTTATCCCTGTGGTAATTGATCACTCAACATAATGCACTTTAAAAAGGAAGTTGACTTTATAAATGATGTATACATGTATATAATATGTAAATGTGTATATGTATACACACATCTGAATATCTTTGTTTATTCACTTACTTTCAATTTTTGTGCTCTTTAACTTTCACCTTTTCAAAAACATAGAAAGCTTTTGCTTTGTTGTCCAACCTAAGATTTTTTTTAAGTTTAATTCACTGTGATCATGGATACCTTTGGTATTAATTCTACCATATTATTTTCTAGCTATCATATATCCCTTTTCATTTCAAATTTTTTATAAAATTAATCATACTTTAGTTGTTAATTTATTAATCTTTATAGTATTTCTTATTTTAATAATGGTAAACTAAATAAGATAGAGCTGTACTTACATAATCCTCAACCCAAAATTTGATGAGGTTCACATATTAGCAAAATGCCCCACATTAGAAAGATATATAGCTTATTTTGTACATAAATAAACCCATTCCAGTGATGTTCTGCTGGCTTTTATGTATGGTGATTGACTATTAAGAAATTTCAGTCCTTATTCTCTGTAATAAGTAGCATAAATGGTAGGTAGAAAACAGACAGGGGGAGGTTAAGAATAGTATAGGAAATTTAGAATTCAAAGAACTTATACGTACAACCCATGGACATGAACTAAAGCTGGGGAATGTGAGAGGGAGGGGGTGTGCACAGTGGAGGGGAATAAGGGAGAAAAATGGGACAACTGTAGCAACATAATCAATAAAATATATTAAAAAAAGAAATACCAGTTCTTAAAATATCTTTAGAAGCTGCCGACATCAACCTTACTTATACCACAATTGACTTCCATAACAAAAAGAATTACTAGAAAATGCCCAAGTTCTTCTAATGAAATATATATACAGTTATTATAACATATATTTATATAAAGCTATAGACTTGATCTTGAACATAGAATCTTTGATAGATTTTTAAATTTTAAAGCTATTCTTAATTTCTTTTTGATGCTAGAATATCAGTTTTCTTGTGTGAAGAATACAAATACTTGAATATATGTTGCCAGCCTTCAGATTATCTTCTAAATTTCACAGACATTCCCTAGCATTTTAAGTGAAATTTGGAAATGGCTTTTCAAGATCATGTGAAAGTTAATTTATCTTACTTTTACTGTCAAATATTTCTATTTTATCCTTGGCTATTTTTGAATGTAGCTTGGAACTCGAAGAACAGTAGTCTTTTATAAAAGTCAGTCTTCTGCATAATGTCTAATGGTTAGATTTATCCCTGAGGAAGGATGTAAATTCATTGCAAATGATACTTTAATGGAGCCTAGCTTTATTGTCATGCAAAGAAATCCAAATGAATTTGGCAGCCAGCAGCAATTCCTATGGGAAGCAGTTCAACATGAGGCATGGGATCTTGTCAGAAATAAGTAAATAAATACTTCTAGCTTTCCCATTCTAACAATTTTATCCCATTAAGGAAATGCAGAACATGATTTACACATTGTTGATAATCTTTTTTAAAGAACCAGTCCAAGTACCAGTACTTGTTTGCACTTATTGTAAGAGATTTGACAGGTATTTTATTCATGATATGCTGGAAACAATATTAGTTCCCACAAAGTTGCAAAATACTCATAAGTGAATATACATTTATTTAGTTTAGATAAATGACCCCCTTTCATTGACATGGGTTATGTTAATTTGTTGGATTTCTCTTTTAAACCATTATGGCTAACAATGGCAAGTAGCCCCTTCATAGGCAATTCTTCAAGTTTAAGCATCTTTTACGTTTATCGGATTAAAATGGGTAGGGAGTTTGTTGTAGTGATTTTAATGATAATTACTTGAAATTTTGAAATACAGCAGTCTACTTAATCTAATGCTGAATTTCTAAGGGAATTGTATGCCATAAGAATATCTGATTTTGAAAGCAGAACAAGTTCTCATGGATTCATGAAATACCTGACTAGAGATAACATTCTCTTCAGAAGAGGGAAGCAATTTCCTTGAGAAATAAGTGTTATAAACTTAATGAGATTCCAAATAGTTGCCATAAGAGATAACAGTGCTTTTATATTGGAGTAATCTTCATAGAAGATAAATAGAAATTTTATTACAAAAATTTGCTATGTTGTTCAACTATTTTATTTCTAGTTAATTATTTGATATATAATCCATATAGAAAAGCATATAAAATAGACATGTGTAATATAAAAAATAATGATAATGTGAACACCTATGTTCTACCACACAGGTCAAGAAATATCATAGAACATTGTTAACATGTCATGAGTCTCTTAGGAGTGCCTTTTTCAACATAAATTCCTTCCTCCCTCCAGAATTAACCCATATGGTGAAATTTGTGATAACCATTTTAGCTTCTTAAAAATAATGTACCCCCTTAATCTGTGTCTTAATATGAATTCCTTACTAATATAATATAGCACAGATGTTTTAGACATATTTAGATAAATATTTCAATATTTATCTGTTACTGCATGTTGTTAGAGTGATTATTTTATTAGTGCATTTGTGTATATTGTTCAGCAATAATTTTTATTACTGAATTCCACTGTATGACTGTACTAGCATTTATATATTCATTCTGTGCCATTTCCAGTTTTTATAAACAACACTGAGATGTACAGGTGTATGTACATGAGTGTGTGATTTGGAAGGGGCTGAAGCGGCGGGCCACGCAGAATGGATACAAGTTTTCTGTAGAAAACTAGTGTTCAGTGCAGTCCCTGGACCAGCAGTAACAGCATCACCCTGGGGACTTGTTCCAAGTACTCATTCTTAAGTTCTACCTCAGATGTAGTTCATCAGAAATTCTGAATTTGCGGCCCAGCAATCTTTTTAACAGTGTTGCTAGTTAATTCTGACATACTCTAAAGTTTGAAAACAAGGTATGACTGGAAGGGGAAATGCTAAATTGTAGAGTGTGTACATCTACAACTTTATTCGATAATTCCAAGTTGTTCTTCAAAGTGGTTGTACCTATTGACAAGACTCCAGAGGTGCATGACAGTTCACGTTAGTTGTGAACATGGAGATGCACTCCCTGAGACTCCTTCAAAGAAGAACTTGTTGGCCCAGATGTTGGCCGGGCTGACAGGATAACCTTCAGCTGCCGAAGCCTTCTGGGATTGGCTTAACTGCACAGAGCTTTCTCACCATGGTCACACTGTTTCTGTGGATGGCCGGCATCCAGTGACATATTCAAGTAGTCATGAAGAAGCCTGGCCATTTCAGCCGTCTGTAGGACAACTCTGATGAGGCATTTTAACTGCAGAATACTCTGTAGTGTCCATAAATTCTGTCTTCTGGTAATGTTTCACAGCAGGACATTTTCAATTTCCCAATCTTGCTTTTTTCCCCCTCTTTCCCTTAAAAACATCATAAACATTAAACTCTGATTCTGTTACAGAACACAACAAGGGGGGCCTGGGACGATATACTATTATTGAAAGAAGGCCCCGGGTCCGTTATGTCCGCCGCCAGAGGAAAGACATCTCTCAATGCCAGAGATTCGTGAAAAGGAAAGGAAATGTTTATTTAATGCTAGACTAACTTAAAGTAGTGACCTAATGTCTTTATCAAAAATCCTAAAGTCCCTAAAAACACCCACAAACACGCAGTCCTTCGTTCCTTCCCCCTTTGCCCAGTCCAGAGTACCGTATCTCAGGAAAGGAAATAGAAGTCCATGGCTCAGGCAGTCCTCTGGTTCTTCACAGTTAATACTCCATCTCGACTCGGAGACCTCCCTGGGTTCCCGGCACCCTCGGCTGAGTCGCCGGGATCTCTGCTAAAACCAGGTGGTGGTTCCCCTTCTAAAGCTGTGGGGGTCCCTGCTCTGTCCAGGCCTCGTGGTTCTCCCTCTCAGGGCTGCGGGAGTCTCCACTCTGACAAGGCCGCGTGGTTCTCTCTCCTAAAGCAGCACGGTTCTCCCTCAATGGTTGAGGTCCTCCCCATTCTGCTAAAGCCGCATGGTTCTCCCTCTCTGGGATGTGCATGGCTCTCCCTCCTAAAGCAGCATGGTTCTCCCTTCTCTCAATGGCCAAGGTCCTCCCCATTCAGCTTCACATGCCAGAACTGTATCCTTCCAGCTTTACTGGGCTGCCATCATGAGTCTGGGCAGGTGTGGCCCCATGTCCTGGAGCCAGTCTTCTCCGAGCTCCCACGCAGGTGCTGTAGCTTGGGGGATCTGCCCCCAGTCACGTGTTGGTGGGGAAGTTACTTCCATTCCCCTGGCTCAGAGATGATCACAGCTATTTAACACATCTAAGCGACCAGCCAAAGGCTATAGATATATTAAATGACCACGCCAGAGGGTAGCTGCAAGGCTGTTGCTATGCAAAACAGCTCTCAATGACCCTACTCCATTTGTTCCTTCCCCCAACCCACACCGTGGGGGGGGGAGGTGGAGACATCTTAAAATCTCCTGGACACCTTAAGTTCTGGACCCCATTTCAAATTTTCAAATGCCCATTTGGGGTCCCCCCTCTTGGCTGCACCCTGTAACAATTCCAAATCTACTTCCAGAAAGACTTAACTGCTTCCTTGCTCTTAATACTTGGTGATTAACAAAATTTAACATTTTATCCTCCTTTGGGATTTTAAATAATGCTTAATTACACCTTCCTGATTACTAGTAATGTTGAGAAGCATTTTATTTGGAATTTCTATTTTGTGTAGTACCATTTTAAGTATTTTTCCCATTATCTATTATGGTGTCAATCTTTTTCTTATTAATTGGTGGAATTTTTTATATATGCTAAATATTGGATTTTTTTTATTACAAGACAACAAATCTTAATAAGCTTGAATTGATCAATCTTTATATTTATCCTAATTAATTTTGTGCTTTAAGAAATCTTTTCCTAAGACATAAATATCTTGTCTGGAATCTTTTCCTTAAGACATAAATATCTTGTCTGGATTTTTAAGGGAATTAAATGAGATAATCAATTTTAAAATAATAGAAATTTCCCTGGCTGGCATAGCTCAGTGGATTGAGTGTGGGCTGTGAATCAAAGTGTCACAGGTTCAATTCCCAGTCAAGGTGCATGTCTGGGTTGCAGGCCACGGTCCCCAGCAACCGCACATTGATGTTTCTCTCTCTCTCTCTCTTTCTCCCTCCCTTCCCTCTCTAAAAATAAATAAATAAAATCTTTAAAAAAATAATAGAAATCTTCACCACTTTTAATCACCCAATCAATGAACATTATCTATTCTTCCATTTTGTAGTTCTTTTTTCATGTCAGTGCCTAATATTTTATATTATTTTCATAAATATTTTGCACAATCCTGGTAAGATTGTTTCTTATAATCTTATATTTTGTTGCTATTATATATTTTGTGTAACATTTTCATTTTATACTTGTAGATTTGCTAGTTCAGGAAAATATTTGTTTAATTATTTATTTTGAAAGCGCAAAGGCAAACTGAAACATACATTCAAATGTGACAAATTCTAAAAGGTGGAAAAAAAGAAGGCAAATTAGGGAACTTAGTATCTAAGGAAAGACATGACAGAGTGTTCTCTGGGTTTTCTTTTTTGTCTCATACATCCTAGAAAAGAAGAAGAAATCAGCAACCCAGAAATTCCAGTAGGTGCAGATAAAATAAGCTGCAAAACAGGACTGCTTTCTTTAGCCAAAGAACCAGAAAAGGGGCAGTCTGGAAAGAAAAAACAAAAACAAAAACAAAAACAAAACCATATTAAGCAATAATTACTAAACAAAACATAAAGAAAAATTTTTGGTACTTTACGTAGATATATGCTAGGGTATTTTTTTTTTACATAGACTGTTTTTAGAGCAGTTTCAAGTTCAAAGGAACAGTAAGCAGAAACTACAAACAGTTCTCCTACATTCTCTGCCACCCGTGCACAGGCTGGCCTCCTTCACTATTAATATCCCACGCCAGAATAGTGCATTTGTTAAATTGATGAATCTCCTGGCTGGCATAACTCAGTGGATTGAGCTCGGGCTGTGAACCAAAGTGTCGCAGGTTTGATTCCTAGTCAGGGCACTTGCCTGGGTTGCAGGCCATGACCCCCAGCAACTGCACATTGATGTTTCTCTCTCTCTCTTTCTCCCTCCCTTCCCTCTCTAAAAATAAATAAATAAAATCTTTTAAAAAATTGATGAATCACCCTGGCTGGTGTAGCTCAGTGAATTGAGCTTGGGCTGCGAACCAAAATGTCTCAGGTTTGATTCCCAGTCAGGGCACATGCCTGGGTTGCAGGCCACAGCCCCCAGCAACCGCACATTGATGTTTCTCTCTCTCTCTCTTTCTCCTTCCCTTCCCTCTCTAAAAATAAATAAATAAAATCTTTTTTAAAAAAAGGATTTAGAAAAAAAATTGATGAATCTACATTGACACATCACCCAAAGTCCATAGTTCACATTAGGGTTTGCTCTTGGTGTACATTTCTATGAGTTTTAACAAATATTTAGTTACGTGTATCCACCAGTATGGTATCAAACAGAATACTTTCACAGTACTAAAAATATTCTGTGCTCTGACTATTCAAACTATTCTGGAATACCTATGAGGCAAATGTTGGACCTCTTAAAGTTGTCACAGAGGGTGTTTACACTATCCTCATTTTTTTAAAATTCCTTTTTCTTCTTGTTGTTCTGATTGGTTGTTTTTGGCTTCCTTATGTTCCAAATCATTGATTTAGTTCTCAGCTTCATTCAGTCTACTATTGTTTCCCTGTAAATTGTTTTTTTTTAATTTCAATTAGTGTATCCTTTGTTTCAGGCCAGTTCTTTTTTATGCTGCTGAGGTCCACACTGAGTTCCTTGAGCATGCTTATAACCAGTGTTTTGAACTCTGCACCTGATAGATTGCTTATTTCCATTTTGTTTAGCTCTTTTTTCTGGAGGTTTGATCTGTTCATTCATTTGGGCCATGTTTCTTTGTCTCTTTGCTTTGTCAGGCTCCTTGTGTTTGTTTCTATGTATTAGGTAGCAATGTTTGACTCCATGTCTTGCTAGTGTGGCCTAATATAGTAGATATCCTTTGGGGTCCAGTGGCACAGCCTCCCCTATCACCCAGTCTGAGTACTCAAGGTGAGCCCTTCCTGTGGGCTGAGTACACCTTCCTCTTGTAGTTGAGCCTTGGTTGTTGTTGGCAGATCAATGGGAGGGAATTTCCCCAGGCCAGTCAGCTGCAAGGAGTTCCTGTGATCACCAACCACCAACCTCCACCCTCTGTGAAGGATCAGTTCTGCAGGGGCAGGGTGGTGGTGCTCCAATGTGGTCTGTAGCTCTCCACTGGGTATGTTGGCCCTGGAGTTTCCCGGGTGGTTCAGGCCAAGGTCAGCCTCCACCTGTGTTTTGCCTGGGCACCCTTCCGGAACTGTAAAGCAATCTGAGATGGCTTCTGCTTGTCCTAGGCTTGGAGATTCCAAGGTGAAGCCAAGCTATAACTCTAATCTGGTTGCTTCTAGGGCTCGCTGAAGCCAGCTATTGCTTGTTTGATAGGATTAAGGACCCAAGACCAGCCATTCTAATGGAAAAACACCTTGGATTGACCATTAAGTTGGTGAGGTAGAGCCTCTCTAGATCTCTAGGGTGGGTCACACAGTGTTAGCCAGATTGATAGAATCTCAGGTATGGTGCCAGCCTACCAGCTCTGTGGGGAGGAATGCTTAGCAAAGGGACAATGACCTCTACGCACCCTGATGCCCGACACTTCAGTCTCTCCCTATATACCACTTCAAGCTGACAGCCAGGAGCTAGAGCTCAGAGGGAATTAGTCTGAGTAGGTTAGTAAGTGTGTGGGTTCCCCAAGACAAAATGCTTAGAGTTCCAGCAGCTTCCCCCACCCATTCAATCTCCACTGTGTTTTTCAGCCAGATGTTACAAGGACTTATATTCCTAGGACTGAAATCCTGGGCTGGGGGACCTGGTGTGAGTGTGGGACTCCTCACTCCTGAGATATCACTTCCAAATTTTTATCCAAGTGGTTGCAGAGCCAGTCCATTCTATATCCATATCCCTCATACCAGTCTGGATGGACGTGGTTTCTTCAATTCCGTGGTTGTCAGACTTCCATTCAACTTGATTCCTGATGCTCCTTGTGATAGTTGTTTTATAATTTAGTTGTAATTTTGATGTGGTTCTACGAGGAGGTGAGCCATGCCTGCCTATGTCATCATCTTGACCAGAATCTTCTCGCCCAGTTTTTAATTAAGTTGTTCATTTACTTTTTAACTTTAAGAGTTCTTTGTGTATTTTAAATACTAGTCTTTTATCATATAACTTTAAAATAACACTATACCATTTCACAGGTAGTTCAAGTAACTTTTAATAATAAAATAGTCTTAATTCCCTTCTATCCATTGTATCATTGATGGCATTCATTTCTCTCATACCTAAATTATTATCATCCAATATATTATATTGCTGCTGTTATTTTAAACAAGTGACTTGTTAGTTCAATTAAGAATAAAAAATATATTTTTTATTTTACCTTCACAAATTTCTTCTAAGATGCTCTTCTTTTATTTATGGAAATCTGAGTTTCTGATTTATATCATTTTCCCTTGTTTTGATGAATTCCTTTTGTTATTTCTTACAAGGCAGATTTATTGATAACTAATTCCCACAGTTTTATTTGTCTGAGGAAGTCTTTATGCCTCCTTCACTTTTGAAGGATAATTTTACAGGGTACAGAATTCTAGGCTGGTGGTTTTTCTTCTCTGAATGCTTTAAATATCTATTCATTCTACTCCTCTTGCTTGTATAGTTTCTGAGAAAAAGTTGCATGTAATCATATCTCTGTTCCTATGTGGGTAAGGTGTTTCCTTCCTCCTCCCCCACACCTCTATCAACCTTCAAGATTTTTGCTTTATTTTTTATATTCTGCAGTTTGAATATGATATGTCTAGGTGTAGTGTTGTTTTGTTTTGTTTGTTTGTTTTACATTTATTCAGCTTTGTATTCTCTGACCTTCTTGGGTCTCTGGTTTGGGGTGTGATATTAATTTGGGAGTTTTTAGTCATGATTTCTTCCAATATTCTTTGTTTCTTTGTCTTCTCCTTCTGACATTCCCATTTCACATATGATAAGCCTTTGTAGTTTTCCCATAGTTCTTGGATTTCCAGTTTCTTTCCTTTCTCATCTTTTCTCTATTTCATTTCGGTTTTGGGAATTTCTACTGACATATCTTCAAGCTCAGAGATTCTTTTTTCAGCCATGTGCAGACTGCCAATGAGCCCATTAAAGGTCTTTCTCATTTCTATAATGATTTTTATCTCTAGTATATAAGAAAAAACAGAATGCTCTGGCTCATTTATGTGGTTACCTTCCCTCTCTGTGGTAAAAGCCAGAATGGATTTTTCTCTGATATTTGCTATAAGAAGCTGGTAGCACTCTAGGAGATAAAACACACAATTGTAGGCCCCCTAACCCCACCCCAGAGTTTTTAAATCTCAGCCTTTTCACACCTAGCCTCCATCAATTCATCACTTACACTTCAGATTTTCCTACCCAGACATTGGTTCCAGGGGAGATTTCAGCTTGTCAGTTTCAGCTCAGATAAGCTGATTCTCTGTATCCTCCAGTGTCTTCAACTTTGGAGGCAGGGTTATGCTCTGTGAGCTTACTTCTCTATTGTATCTAAGAAAAAAGTGTTTATTTTAACTTTGTTCACCTTTCTACTTGTTGCTAAGGTGGAGTGGTGACTTCTGAGTTCTTGATATGCTGAACCAGAAACTGAACATCTGGATGTCTTTTGTATGTATTATACTTGTGATTTGTTAGTCATCTTGAATATGCAGATCGGTTCATTTTATCAACTCAAGTAAATTTTCAGACACTTATTTCTTCGAAATATTGCCTCTGCCCATTCTTCATCTCATTTCTTTTTGAAAACTTAGACATGTTAAACATTTGCCTTATGACCAGTCTGTCTTGACTCTTTACTTTTCATCTTTTCATTTCTATGAGTTGCATCCTATAAAAATTTTTTGTTCTGTTTTCCAGCTTGTCAGTGTGTGTTTCTGTCTAATCTGATGTTAAGTGTCTTCTTGGAGATTTTTGTTACAATTATTAGGCAGAAAGTATATACATATATTTCTAGAAATCTTGGTTATTTTTCTCAAATGTCTTAATTTTTTGTAGTTTTAGTTCCTAGCAGATATTTTAAAACACGCATTTTCTTTGTATATGGTGAAGCTTAAAAATATCTTCTGATAATTTGTGTCTGATAATTCCAACATTGAAGTGTGTTACAGATCTTTACTATTTTTGCTACTTTTCAGACATGGCACTTACATGCTTGATTTTTTTTTTTTTTTGGTGTATGTGATTTTCATTTTCCTCATGAAATTGTTTGTGAGAAATGCCCTATCTATTTTTTGTACTTTTTTGTTCCTTAATTACTGAAAATGAAGCAAAGAAACAATATTTTAAGGGAGAGAAAAAAAGAGAGAAAGATTAGAGGAGAAAGAGAGAGAGTGAATAAATAGAATCAACATACATACTCTTATATTGACTAGACAACTCTGTACAATATGTAGCTGGCACAATCAATAATCCTCAATTTCTTTGGGATGTTCAATTTTTTATCAAAATTATTTCTGATGCTTCTTTTCATCAGTGTTCTCTGTGGTACTGAGATATGTATTTTCTTTCTCTGTACACAATTTATTAACCTATGTATTACATTAGCGTTTAACTCTTTTACAAAAACTGAGTATATTAGGCTTATTTTCTCCTCTGTCAATACACACCAATTATAAATGAAAAAAATTTTCAGTTTTATAATTAGCAGTTTACATCCATCTGTATTGTTCTAAAAACTTGAATGGGGTAGAGAAGAATGTGTTCAAAATATGTGGAAATTAGTGCTAAAGCCATAATGAATATCTACAGTAAACATAAAGAACTGATGTGTGAAAAGGTAAAATCCTTCAATATATCCTTTCCTTTCTTAAATATTTTTATTTTTCCCCATTGCCTTAATAAGGCAATGCACTTATAAATATGCACTCTCTTCTACATGCTAGTCAAGTTATTTACTGGGTCTTGCTTGTTCTAACTTCATTCTAATAAGAAAGCATTGCCTCTTGACCTTGTTCTTTCTGCTTATCATCCACAATTTATACTTCAGCTATGTTGATATATTTTAGGCTCAAACTTCTAAGCTTGCCTACCACACCACATTCTCAAACAAGAGAATTTAAATGTGAAGTTCCTCAATTCCTCAAAAGTAGAACTACAGATCTACCTACATTCATGCACCTTTTACTATTTTTCTCCTAGTCACAAAAGACGCACTGGAATAGGCAGTTTCCAGGGAAAGCATCTATATTCTGTATGTTGGAGACAATCTGCTTCCAGCATTTAAGGAATCCTCTACTATTAGTTATTTCTTCTTCTTTTTTCTTTTTAAAACCCATTTTCTGTTAATATACTCAGTCTCTGAAGGACAGAAACATTGTGGTTTTTGCTTTCTTCTGTATATCAAAACTGGCTTTTGTGGTACCTAAGAGCATTCCAGTATGGACTTATAAATTATTGATTGCCCCAGAATATATCATCTTTCATTTTTTCTTTTCTATTTTCGCTTCCTCTTGTGCAGTGTCATTGCTTTAAATGAAGTCCCCATGAGTAACAAACCTGATCACATTTCTTACCACTAGCCTTCTCTCTTCTCTATTCCAGACATAGTGATCTCTAATTTTAGATATTCTCTCCCCATCAAGACCACTTTTATTTAAAAAAATATTTATACAGGCATTGGCAAAAGTAGTTTTTAAATATTTCATATTTAATATATTTATTCCATTACCATTTAGTACCCTTATCCTCTTCCCCCACAATCATCACACTGTTGTCCATTTAATAATAATAAAGCTGTTGTTATAATCATAACCTGCATCTTTTTCTTTATGAATAACTGTAAAACTACTTTTGCTTACCCCCATATGTTCACATCTCTCACTAACTCCATACTCAATTTCTTTCCTACTCTAAATTTAATTATACACCAATTCTAGCCACTAACATTTTATTTTTACACTTACATGCACATGAACTTATAAATTTATTTTTTCAGCCCAGAACTCCTATGAACTATGAAACTTATACCCTATTGCCTCCTTTATATTTCCCCTTAACTATAAAAAAGACATCTCAAATTTCAAATATCCAAAACCATAAGTAGAAACTTCTGTGCCTGATAAGTTCAGTGCCTGAACTTATCTGTCCTCTAATATCCTCTAGTGAATGCCACCAATATCAATAATTCTAGAACACTTTGATCTTCTTTGGCTTCAGTTTACCCACTTCTTCATATGCAAACTATTTGTTTGATTACTTATTTTAAGATCGTTTTAAAGAAATTAAAGCACAATGCATATATAGAAAAGAGTACAACTCATTAGTACACAGCTCAGTAAATTAGTACACAGCTCACACAATCAACAACTAAAAAAAGAAAACTGTTTCTGTCTCTTCCTGTCTACTACCCTTCTATCCTCTCCAAAAATTAATACCTAGCAACATTGATTGGTCTTGAGTAATTTTTCACTTTATAAAATGGAACCAAATACTTGGTATTTTTTAAATCTGTTTTTTATCCACTCAACATTATGTTTGCAACATCAATCCACATGTTGCTTACAGCTGCAGTTCATGAATTTATCATTTTTATATTATTCTATTGTATACATATACAAAATTTAATTATTCATTATTCTGTTGCCTTTTTCAGTTATTTCAAATTTTGAGTTATTACACTAAGAGTAGTGTTACCATTTTTGTGAGTATTTTTGATGGCCATATGTATATATAGTTCTGTTAAATGTACCTGTAATTCTAATTCCTGTACTATAATGTATGTATAGATTTGACTTTGGTAGATAAAGGCCAGAACTTGCTGATTTTAAACACATAAACATTTTTTTTTCTTCATACATACTCATAATTTTAAAGATAGTAAAATTACTAAATTACAGTGGTAATCTCTTCTCTGGTCTTCTGATCCAGCACAGGTTCCTCTTCAATACTATTGCTTCATTTTGGACTCACTTATCTTTTTGGAAATGAAAGTACAGCCCTTACATTTGACCATGCCGTGCCTTACTCCCACTTCCTATACAACCACAGTATTTGCCTCGTTAGCTCTCATTCTTTCCCTTAAATTACTGCTCACATAAGTATACACTTATAGCCCAATGCAAACGATACAGTTACAATTGTACATGTATCACTGTGATTCTTTTATAAATGCCTCTCTTTGCTATAAGATTGTAAGCTCTGTGATGGCAAAGACTTTGTATCATTTCTCTTCCAATCTAAGATCCCTAATGCACAGAACAATGGATAGAACATAGTAGGTGTTCAAAATAGATGGTTGTTGAATGAATGCATTCATGCCAGAAAACGTGAATAAATGAATGCTATTTACATGGAAAACTCTTTCTCTTCCCTCTTTCTTCTCTAACTTTGTTGGTTAATTATTATTCATCCTTCATATCTCAGCTTATACACTGTTGACTAGGATATTTTTCTTAATCAAAACTTCACTAAAATGTTCCTACAGTGAACTTTACTTATAACTGATTCTTTCTTATTCTAATTTAACCTATCACATAACAGTGTCTACTTTTTGTCTGTTTTCCTCACTAGTCTGTAAGCTTTGATATGATCACAAGAACACCTCACATTCTAGAACAGTTACCAAAATAACTTCAGAAAACACTTAAAACTTTTCCTGTCCTGAGCCTTTCTTTCTCATTTAAAAAAAATAAGTAATGTCTTCATTTTTTACTCAATCTAAGGGTGTCATATGATTCATTACATTAATCCCAGTTGATAAATTTGAGTTACTTCAGGCATGGCAGCTTCGAAAGTAATTAATTATCTGAGAGCATGAAGACAAAGATAAAGATGAATGAGAGTAGGAGGAAAAGAAAAGGAGAATAGAATAGAGGAAAAGAAGGAAAACTGGAGGAGGAAAATATGAGTAGTAGGAGCAGAGATGTTTGTAATGTAAGAATAAAAACTTCTTTCCCTCCCTTCCTGTTTTCACTTACACTGATCTCAACTTTCATTATATCCAACTTATATTTCTTTTCATTCCAAAGTTTGAACCACACTAGATTGTTCTAAAATATCAAGTAATATGTTATTTTGCAGTATGTTTAACTCATTCCAGAAGTACAAAATCCTAAAAATATGTTTATATTTTTCAGTTTCTACAAAGTTTTATCAAAGACTCATTAGTCAGGCAATTCACTTGAGACCACACACATTTTTGAAATTTGAGTAGGTCCTCATTTTTAGAAATGATTAGACTGAGTAGATCAAATAAGCAGGTAAATATCTTTCATCTGATCTTGATTTATATTTATGTAGATTCTGTAAAATTGTACCAAAGTTTTTTTATCCACCTTCAACAAGTTATGAAAATGCATAATATTGATCAATAATTTTTTCAAATTTTAAGAATTCTGCATGTCTGATCTTTACTTTTCACTTACTATGAACAGTTGTGTCCCTTAGTATTAAGTCGTACAGCTTTTAGGAGTTATTTAAAAGAGAGAGAGGGAGACTTTTTATTGCAATGCAGAATTTCAATTCACTTGAAATGGGAATTATGCCCTGTACTCTATACAACGATGGTATTTTTTCACAGATGGCAAAGATGATACTGCTTAGTAGCATGACAACTATAGTGCACAAATAAGAGTAATGGTAAACAATCCATAGTTTATGGGAACATTATTAGACTGACTTAAGGGGTAAGAAACCTCTGAGAAGCTAATGATCAATAACTGTCAGTATTTATATTGATTAACTATGTACAAAGCACATGGTAAAGTATTGGAAGACCATGCTATGGAGTACATCCTCTGGACAACAGAAATATCATTAAAATTTGAAAGAAAAAAGATGAGGTTAATTCTGGGTTGATTTAGGCTATTTAAACCTAAATGATTTCATATTAATGATTCCATGCAGAGTTAAAATAACCTCAAATATCCAATAAAACTATAGGTATTAATAATTTTTCTTTTCAAGTAAAATCATAGTTATTACTTTGCATCTGGAATTTTTAAACTTCAAATTAGTAATTGGGTAAACACAAAATATGCTGTGTACATTGAGGTTATTTGGGAGTTGAGTGCCTTCTGCTGATTAAAATAAAATAAGTATTTATTATTGTTATTTAATGTCATCAAATAAATCCAATGGTATCTTTTTAGCTGATTAAATGAGTCATAAGAAAAAGTAAGTCCTCTAAAATAACAGGATACTTTTATTTCATAGTAAGTTTTAAATTATTCAATAATATGTTTTTTAACAAAAATTATTTCGATCAAATATTTACACAAAAATTACATATTACAGACTTATTATCTTTAAAGTATTTAGCTTTATCTAAAAGATACATTTTTTCATCTTATAAATTTAACTCAGGAAGCAACATTTAGTGAACATCTGTGTTTAAAATTAAATAAGACAGTTGTAGATTTCTTTGTAATTTTCCAAAAGATGAAGTAACACTATATAATCTTATAATCTTTAAAATGTTGATCGACACTGAAAATTTAGTTTTCTATTCTTGAATACAGACAAAAATTATAGTTTTGAATCTTTGATTACATTGGTACAATCACAAACCTGTGTCTCTTAGCACAACCACACAACACACTTTCTCCTTTGGTTTCTATAGCACCTTAACATTGAATACAGTACATAGCCTTCTAACTCCGGAAAGTCTTACACTCCCCTTGTAGACAAGTTGTGGTGAACATCATTGCTAGGAATCAAACATATAAGGAATATTGCATAGTTCTCAAAAATAAAACTCGGAAACCTATCTAAAATATACTTGTACCTGTGATTTAGGATCGCATATTCAATTACCTGTGTCCAAATTACTTAGCAAAGAATCTGTCCTGATTTTTATGGTTTCATCATAAATGTTCTGTTTTACCCTGGCTGGCGTAGCTCAGTGGATTGAGCTCGGGCTGCAAACCAAAGTATCGCAGGTTCGATTCCCAGTCAGGGTACATGCCTGGGTTGCAGGCCACAGCCCCCAGCAACCACACATTGATGTCTCTCTCTCTCTCTTTCTCCCTCCCTTCCCTCTCTGAAAATGAATAAAATGAAATCTTAAAAAAAAGTGCTGTTTCACTGTCTTTTCTTTGTACAGTATAACTGGTAATCCTCAAATAGTTGCCTATGTTTAGCAGCAGCTGAAGATTTGGTCTTGAAACACTGACTGGAAGTTGTGTGTTGACATGTCTAATTTGATAGGGTACATGCAATTATGGTGATATATATCAAAAGTAATATCAAACTACACAGATCATGTGATATAATGGTAGTAGTAAAACTTATTGAAAGTAATAAATAAAAGGTGTGGTGAAATATCAATATATTTTTAAAAATCTATATTTACACAGATATATGAGAACCTTCATTCACAATGTTATGAAAACTCAGTCATAGCAGTAAATCCTACTAAACTAGCAAGAGAGTAGTGAAGAACAAAACACTGATGAATGGCCAATACTACAGTATTTTAGGTTGTATAACAAAACTGAGAATGTTGAGAACCATTGATTTATTGGATAAGTACTGGGTTAGAAATTGACTAGCTGTCAGATCCATGTTCAAATTACATTACATATAAACACATTTTTAAAAAATTTGGTTGTATATATTTATTCATTTATAAAACTGGATTGATAATGCCTATATTACAGAAATATTATAAACCAGAAATGTCTCAATGCTTGGAAAATAATAATAAATAAATATACATTTGCTTTCTTCCTCTCATTTTAATGAAAATAATCAGTCTTCCATGGAGAGAAGAAGTAATGTCATGTCTCTGTTTTCTGATTCACTTTGTTAGTTTAGTAATCTGAATGGCCATCAGAATTATCAAAGCATTCATCATGTGGAGACAGATGATGGTAGTCAAATTACACCTCAAATTCATGAATAGTGTGTATGTTAAAGGAGTGAATGGGTCCTCTCAAATAATTTCTTTGATATAGTTGTTGCTAACTCACAATGTCCCCATTTCCTCACATGTAAAATCAGAGGAATGGAATAGATCAGAGGTCTGCAAACTATACACCATGGGCCAAATACAATCTGGTAATTATTCTTGTGTGGCTCCTGGAGCACCACTCAAGAGACCTAACTTTTTCCTCTGTCCCAACTACCTGCTTCCCTAAGTTTTGTGCCCCATGCTGCCTGGGGGCCATGGGGGCAGCCACCTATATACTGGGAATGCTACTGATGGGGCCAGGTCCTGAACTTCACAGTGGACTGTCAGTCTGGGTGAGATGCCTACTCTCCAGATAAGCTGAAATTGAGAGTCAGGAGCTCTGGGAGGACAGAGGGGTGGACTGCTGGGATCTGGGAGTCACTGGGGTAGAAATTAACCTGGGTGTCCACCCTCCCTGCCCCACCCCCAGCCCACAAGGACCCTTCTTTGCCCTGTCACTCTTCTACAGAGAATGGTTCCAGCTGATGGCACCTGTATTCAAAGTGCATTCATCATCTTTGTGGACCTACCCAGAAAATAGGGTCGAGAAGGACTCTGTCTCTTGTTACCTAAGTACTTACATAATATCCTTTATTTTGTGTCTTAGCCTGCAAAGCTTAATACCGCAGTATTTACTATCCCCCTCTTTACAGTTCTCTGATGTGCATGGAAATCCCTTCAAAAGCATGTATCCTTAGGAGTCCTATACAGATAATGAAGGCCTCTCCCCACCCCCCTGAGGATCTCAAGCTCAAATACATGGGGCATGAAGTGTATTTTCTTCCAGTGTGTGGTTAGGCTTCTCCTTCTCTCCTTTCCTATCTCCAGAGGAATACATTTTACCCAGATGGGGAAAGAATGAGGCATCTGTGAGGTAAGGAGACACTAATGTGCCCATTACAAAAAAAAATAACTTTTTATCTATTGTTTTTCTTGCCATTTAAAAAAATCATTTGGCTTAACACAGAGGGATACTTAGATGGGAATGAATCCTTCTTACAGAGCAACAATTAACATCATAGTCAATGGTAAAAGACTAAATGCTTCCCCTAAAATTAGGAACCAGAGTAAGAAGCCCTCTCTGATCACTTCTATCCAACATGGTACATAATACTCTAACCAGTTTAGTAAGCATGAAAAGGTAGTGAGAGAAAAAAGTAAACCTTTCTTTATTTGACAATAACAGGATCATCTATGAAGACATTCTAAGGATTGTGTACAAAGAGCAACTAAAATTAGTGTGTTATTCAAGCAAAGTTAATGATACAAGTTAAATCTATAAAATCAATTATATTTATATAAGATAATAACAAAAAATAGAAATTAGAAGTAAAATAGCCTTCCCATTTACAACAGCAACCATAAGTATGAAATGCCTGTGGATAAAAGTGATGAATTTGGCAAAAGATGTGCAAGACTTTTGCACTGATATCATCGCATTTAGTAGCCATGTTTCTTTAATCTACTTTTATATAGTGGAGTTTAGGTGGATTCTCTGTTTGTACCCACACAATTTAGTGTTTGTTATGGCAGCACCCTACTCCAGTATCAAAATGACATCTGTTATCAATTGCTGTGTAAAAAGTACCCACTTTTCTGCTTTAGCAGTCTGCCGGGGCTACAGATATCCCTTGGCTCAGCTGGGGAGAGATGTGTTTTCAAGCTCACACACCTGGTTTTTGGTAGATGAGTTCTTAAGGCTGGAATAAAAATAAAACTAAAATTGACACAAGATGAGATTAACAGGAGAAAAAGCAATTATGTGTCCATGGGAGAATCACAATATGATGTTCAGATCATAAAATGAGCCTCTAAGAAATGATCAAATTAAGCACCTTTTTATACTTTTAAGGAGAAATACATAAATTTGTGAGACATTAATAGGACAAACAATGGTGTTGCCTATTAGAAAAGTATCTAAACAAGTTTGTGCTTAGGGTGCATATTAGTAGAGGCATTCTAAGGTGTGTTTATACAGGCTTTTTGACTCTGAATGTTTTTAACTCCTACGTTAAGGTTTTCTCTTAGTCTTGAGGAGCTGAGAGGGCACCTGTGACATAAAGATTTATTTCCTGCATTTAGAGAGACAAAGAGTTAGAGAGGTCCTCCTACTCCTGCTGTGTGCCAAGCAGTTTAAATTTGAAATAATTAATATGCCATTGTGGGGCAGCCTGCCCTGGGACCCAGCATAGGGTTAGCCTTGTTGACTATCGGCCAGAGGCAACCTTCAACAGTCTTGGCTTCACCAGGACAATCATGGGAGATTGTGCGTGTGTGTGTGTGTGTGTGTGTGTGTGCATGTGGTATATGTATATGAGTATGTGTATGTGTGTATATATGGAGAGAGAGTGAGAGGCAGTGCTAGAGTGAGTTGGAGCAAGAGAGAAGACACAACCTTTTGCATTAAAATCTTGGAAGTGACATCTTATCACTTATTACCCTGTGATTACCAGGAAGAGGGTTTTATTGGGAGGCATTTGAGAAACTGCCTCCAACACTTTTCATCTGGATCCCAAGAAACCATGTCCCTTTCACATGCAAAACACATTTGCTTCCTCTCAAACACCACAAAATTTTGTCCCACTGCATCATGTCCAAGTCCACAGTCTCATTAGCTAAATCAGATCCAAGTGCGAATAAACCTACTAGAAGAGAATTCCTTAGATTTGTAAATCTATGAAAAGAAAGAAATTAAAAGACAAGTTATTTGCCCCCCTCACCCACACACACTTAACATACAATTGGGAAACAGGCATGAGATAACTGATGTAAATAATTGTGTTCAAAATAGGGAGGAATAGGAGACACAAAGAACCCACTGGTCCATAGCAATTCTGGTACTTAACTGAACAAATGTTGGAAATACGATTAGGTTTCAAGGCCTGTGAGTAATTCCCTTGGCTCTTGGCTCCACCCTCTGTGCTCTTCCAACTGTCCTCTCAACCCGCCTTTCACTTTTCCAGGCCTGTGTTTCCAGCTAACTCAGCTCCCTCCCGGTGGAATTCTAAGAAATCCTAGAACCTTTTGTTGTGTACACTCTTTGTCCCTTTCAGTCTAAGCTAGATGTGTTTCTTTTCTTCTTTCTTTTTAAAATCCTTACCCAAGGATATGTTTATTGCTTTTAGAAAGAGAAGAAGGAGAGAGAGAGAGAGAGAGAGAGAGAGAGAGAGAGAGAGAGAGAGAGAGAGAGAGAGAGAGATTGATGTGAAAGAGAAACATGGATCAGTTGCCTCCCATATGTATCTATCTGGACCAGGGAGCAAAGCTGCAGCCCAAGTATGTGCCCTGACTGGAATCAAACTGACAACGTTTTGGTGCATGGGATTATGCTCCAAATGAGTGGGGCCAGGGCCTAGCTGTTTGTGTTTCTGAAGATACTGTTTTCTCAAAATGTTTATACACTTCTGTGGGTATTATTGGGATTTATTTCCTTAGATAAAACCCAAACCCACAAATCTCTTTAACATTATTCTCCACCTTGGAATCCTATTGAGATGGCTGAGAAACTATGCTCTAAGCTTCTTAGTCGGCCTATTGTTTGTGCCTATACTTTTCAAAATACTTTATTTATTTATTTATTTTTAGAGAGAGTGGAAGGGAAGGAGAAAGAGAGGGAGATAAACATCAATGTGTGGTTGCCTCTCGTGCACCCCCTTACTGGGGACCTGGCCCACAACCCAGACATGTGCCTTGACTGGGAATTGAACCAGTGATGCTTTGGTTCACAGTCCATGGTCAGTCCGCTGAGTTACACCAGCCAGGGCTGTGCCTGTACTTTTTAAACAGCACTTTATATGACTAAACTTTTAACTTTTTAAACACCACTTTGTGTAACTAAATAATACTTGATTCTTTTAAAAGCATTCTGAGGTATTAATAAAAGGTTGTATACTCACAACCTTTGGATTATTTTTGGATACATCTTTGTGCCAGGACTCAGATACCATTTCTTAATTTTAACATGTTTCCCTCTCTGGAGAGGCTGAGAATTTTGAAACCATCAAGATCTGGTTCTCTTTTGTTTAAAGGTAGTCAGTCTCTTCAACCTATCTCTCTGCATTTATATTTTACTATAAGCATCAGGAAAAATTCAGGAAGCAGCTTCAATTCTGCTTTGAAATCTCCTTTTCTACATCACAAACTTCATTAGGTACATTTTCTGGTCTCCACATAACTGCAGATGACCGTGTTTCTATTTTGATGCTACCACGTAACAAGTAAACTCCCTTCTCCAGTTTTCAGTAACATGTTACTCACTTCATTTAGAGGCTAAGTCTTCAAAGCTCTGATTTCTATTAACAGTCTGTGCAAAACAATTTAGGCATTCTCTAATCTGCTCTTTCAATTCCTTATAAACTTTACACACAGCACATTTCCAAAGCCATTTGCACATTCTTAGTGTCTGTTATGGTGTCCCAATAGAATGGTATATTTGTATACCATTAAAATGTATACAATGGATTTGGCTGTCTGTAACTGTGTAACAAATTAGTACCCATATTAGTGGTTTTAACCAATAACATGTGTTGCCTCACCGATTTTATAGGTCAGGAATCTAAGTACAGCTTCTTTGGGTTCTCTAATTCAAGTTCTTTCCAAAACTGCACACGGTGTCAGCCAGGGCCCTAGTCATTTCAAGATTCTATTAGGAAAGGGTCTCATTCCAAACTCACTGGCATGGCTGCTGGCAGGATGCAATTCCTTCTAAACTGTGCGTCTGAGTCTACCTTCAGTTACTTCTGTGTAGGCTTTTCCATGGTCACTCAAAATAAAGCAGCTGGCTTCAACAAATCAAGCAAGAGTGAATAGAGTGCAAGAAAGACAGAAATCATAGTCTTTTGTAAACTAATATAAGTGACAGCCTGTCTCTTTTATTGTATTCTATTCACCATAAGCAAGTCAAAAGGTCCAGACCGTACAAGGTGTTATACACAAGGAGGTTAACCCCAGGAGGCAGGGACAACTGGGAGTCATTTCTGGAGATGTCTTCTCTATATTCATTAACACTTCACCCATGATTGATGGGAAAATACACCCATTTTTCATTATCCCAGGGAGCTACAGAGGAGATGAGAAATATTTATTCAAGACAGACCATCTATATTCATGGAAATACAAATTAATTTCTGTGCTCATCATTCAATCAACTGTCTAGTGATAAAAAAGAACAGAAAAGGTAAGGTTGATGAGCAAACCTTAGCTTCCAAAAAACACTGTGATTTTGGAAGAAAGAGAGAGTGTCTAGAATCTACACAAACCTAAAGGTACTGGAAATCACGAAATACCCAAATTATTGTTCTTACCACTTAACTTTTTACTTTCACTTTCCCAAAGATGATAAAGCTTAGATTCCTATTAAAACTATCACTCAAATAAGCCAAGACCTTTCATTATTTCAAAAATTTGTTTTAACAGTTTCAAATCTTCAGAAATTCTATTTGGGTACAAATATGTGAAAATAGTTCAATAAGTACGTAGATTTGATGAAATAAAGTCTCTTAGCAAGGTCCGCATGCTTGGATCCCCTCAAAATTCATACATTGAAATCTCATTTCAAGCTCTTAATCCCTAAAGTGATGGTTTTAGGAGGTAAGGCCTTTAAGAGGTGATTAGGTTATGAGGTAGAGACTTCATGACTGGGATTACTACCCTTATAAAAGAGGCCCCCAGAGAGCTAGCTTACCCCTTCCACCGTATGAGAATATAGCAAGAAGTTTTAATTCATGAACCAGGATTCTGGCCCTCACTAGATACTGAATCTGCCAGCATTTTGATGTTAGACTCCCCAGCCTCCAGAACAAAGAAATAAATGTTTGTTGTTTATAAGCCACCCAACTTATGGTATTTTGTTATGATAGTCTGAATAGACTGAGATAGTTCTCAAGGTATTTTTTTTAAGATTTTATTTATTTATTTTTAGAGAGAAGGGGAGGGAGGGGAAGAGAGGGAGAGAAACATCAATGTGTAGTTGCCTCTTGAGCTCCCCCTACTGGTGACCTGATCTTCAACCCAGGCATGTGCCCTGACTGGGAATCAAAATGGGGATCCTTTGGTTCGCAGGAAGGCACTCAATCCACTGAACCATACCAGCCAGGGCTCAAGTATTTTTTATTGATATTAAATCTAAACACATACACTAGAAGAATACACAATAACTTTTAGAGTTGAAGTTATTTATTAAGAGGAGGTAAAGAGGGAAGTAGAAAATGGTAGAGAAAATGTTTTATATACTTCTGTACTCTTACAACTTTCTAAGCAAATCTTAGTGAACTTTAGGACTTGAATTCAGAGGCAAGGATTAGAGGTTAATTTATGACTAAAAAGAATGTGAGAACTTCAGATGTATTACATTTGAAAGAAGGAGAAGTCACAGGATAATAAGGACATCTTTTCATTTTAAAAACACTGCTTTTATTTTTCCACTGGAGAGATTTATTTACATTCCAAAAAATCTGAAGGCCCAGGACTTTTCTCCTAACATCTTTAAAGACATTTCTTCAGAAGCTGAGGGTAACAGATGCCTTTCTCTTCTATGCAAACGTCAATATTTATGTTTTTGAGGTTTCCCTGTGTAGAGCAGACCCTCTTACATATAGGGTGACATCTGGTTGTCATTGTATCTTCTAAGAATTGGGGCATAAATAAACCAGCACAAAATCTTTACTGTAAATAAATGTTTATTTTGCTTTAGAAGTGTCATATCTAAATTTAGGATAATATTAACAAATGCAGATATAGGAACTATGTTCAGATAGTGATACACATGAGAGTTACAACTGCATCCGTATTATTTTATTTTTTTACAAAATAAGGTCTGAGACAAATAGAAATATTAGCATGTTAAAAATCTGGTTGGGTATAAAATGATTACTACATTGGTTTCATAATTTTACAAATCTATTTAAAAAGTTTTTTATTTATTTACTTATATTTTTATTTACTGACTTGAGAGAGAGATTGATTTATTATTCCACTTATTTATACATTCATTGGTTGATTCTTGTATGTGCCCTGATCAGGGATCAAACCCACAACCTTGGCGTATGGGGACTCTGCTCTAACCGGGTGAGTTACTTGGCCAAGACTTGGTCTCATAATTTCAAAGACAACAAACAAAAAATATTTTTTGGTTAACATTTTGATAAAGAGCCCATAAAAAATGAATAAAGTGAATTAAAGAAAGTTTTGGCCTTACACACACTCATACATGCACACACATTGTCCACAGTGGAAATATGAAGGCATTAAATTCAGTCCAAAATACATAAGGAAGTTGTCTGCTTTTCAAGGGAGAAAGTGAGCTGTTTTGTACTTACAACCTTGTAGGAAGTAATTCATTGAATATTTAATATTTTGATTTAGGGACAGCCTCCTTGGAAAACTATAATTATAATTAATATTTTTTAATAATATGATAACTTTTTCCATAACAAAGCTGATTCAGAATGGCTATTATTAAAGTTAGTTTTAAAATTTTTGAAATGGATGATTTTGGCTCTAAGGATAATATTGTCATAGAACTGGCAAGAGGTCAAGTGAGTGCACTCATGCAATTTAGGTCATGTGATGTTCACAGAATTGAAAAACCTTTATGAAATAACTATGAGGGATCATATTCATCCATTTGCAGCTGATGACAGTGCTGACTTCCAAATGGGAACTTCTCCAGAATGTAATAACTTCTCTTGACTAGTTTAATTACAAATCGTGTACCCACAGTCTATTAATTACTTGAACTGCTCCCAAATTGGATCACCAGTTAATAATTTTAACTTCAATATGATTGAAGATTTACCTGCAGGGATCTATTAAAGGAAAGAAAAATTTAATCATATAGTTCAATGATTCTTAAGTCATTAGTCAGCATACCCAGTGAATCAGTTACTAATGTGTTTAATCAGAAATAGTAGAACATGGAAGTTCATTGGAACCATCAAAAAGAAATCAAGAGACACACAGTCTAGTAGTCATACTGTGTGGCTCAATGATGTAACTGGGGACCCATAATCTTTTTATGTCTTTATTCCACTACATTAATGTGCTAGCTTTTATTCCCATTTTTAATGGTTCATGGTCTCCAGATGGCTCTTGCTGTTCTAAATCATATTGGTGTTACAGGTAGGAAAAAGAATAAAAAAAGAGAAAAAAATAAATATTGAAGCCAGATCAGGGGAAAAACTTTCTAGATATCCTCATCTTACATTACTTTGGTCAGCAATGTGTCACATGATTACCTTAGCTAAGGGAATCTGAGGAAGACAACAGTAGTTTGGGCTCAAAACATTCTGCACTTTGCAAATTTTGGGTACTATTATTAAGAAAGAATGAAAAATTGGTAGTGGACAAACATTTCAACAATATGAAATAAAATAAGCAGCTTCTCTGGGTCATGGTAAATTCGATTATAGAAAATACGTCTCATTAAAAAGGATATTGATATTTTGGCTTGTGTGGCTCAGTGGATTGAGTACCAGCCTGTGAACCAAATGGTCACCAGTTCGATTCCCAGTCAGGACACATGCCTAGATTGCAGGCTAGGTCCCCAGTAAGGGGTGCTCAAGAGGCAAACACACAGTGATGTTTCTCTCCTTCTCCTTCTCCCTCCCTTCCCCTCTCTAAAAATAAATAAAATTTTTAAAAGGAAGGATATTGATTTACACACAGTAGAGTGTGATATTGGCTAATATTCATTGATAACTTACTACTTCAAAGTAAAATGATATAAATAGTTTATGTGTTAACTAATTAGAAACAAACTTTTTCTGTAATGCGAGTAGCCTTAATGTCCTCATTTGTAAGTGAAGACAATAATACATACACTCATAGTCATCAGAGAAGCATTAAGTAAGATCATAGATAAAACTACCATAAAAGAATAAGTTCTCAGTAAACTTCAGTTAATACTATCCAATTGCTTTGTTATATGTTTTTAAATTCTGAAAAAAATTATGTCCTCATATTAGCTTTTTTTGTACATATTCAGTTTTACACTTGACCATTTAAAAACATTTTGACTTTCCATAAATATATTTAAAAACAGAATAATTAAAACTTTAAAATGATTCGGATAAATACACAAAGCAGGATGAGTACAGAAATTGATTTTCCTATGGATAATTTATAGCATATAATCTCACATGTGTGGAAATCTAATGAACAAAATAATCTGATGAATAGAAATAGGGGCATAGGCAGATGTGTGGGGGGCTCTGCCCACAGACCCCTCCTGGTCACCACAGATGAGAATAAGTCTACCAAGACATGATCTATCTGCTTGAGGAGGAAAGGTGGCCAATCTCTCACAGGAGAAGGGCCTACAGCCTGTTTCTCAATGTGCTTTTACTGGGTTTATTTTGCATAGAAATACAGGGCATATACATAAAGCTCATCAGTCATTGTCAGGCAGTGATGATCAAACAACAAATAACATTCAAAGAACTATGAGGGCTTATTCTGAGTCTGGGTCAGATAGCCAAAGGGCCATAAAACTTTGGGAAACAAATTCATTTTATGCTTGGACTCTTACCATTTAAATTGAGGGCATCCTTAGCAAAGCAAGTTTCACAGGATTTTATGCATTCTCTCTTAGGCCTGATCACCCTGCCCCCAGGAACTGCCCATTCCTGCCCAGGGCCAACCTGCCTCCAACATTGTTTCAGGCTTAAAATTAGGTGGGGGAAGTAAGGCAGCCAAGAGATCAGGAGACTTCTTAAAGATAGAATGAGGACTCAGGCTATGACAAAACTGAGGGGTGAAGGCCCTTCATCCCTTTTCTATCATCCCCTAAGTCCTTCCCTAATGGCCCTTTTTGACTGTGCCTTGTCTTAAGTTGTCCCCCTTGAGAAATCTTACCTGTCATTGGCTAACCAGTCATCTTCTTGGAGCCAAGCAGGGTGAAGTAAAGGAGGCAGAGGCTGTGCCCCTGCTGGGAGGATAAACTTTGTCTCCTCAGTGGCTTATTGGTCTCGAGGTCTTTTTACTCAGCCCTAGCCACAGAGGGTTACAACTTCTGAAACCAGGCAGGGTGATTCCCAACACTCATGGAACAGACTGACAGCTGTCAGAGGAGAGGGGGAGGGGGGATGGATGCAAGAAGGTGAGGAACTTAGCCAGAGTGTGTGTGTGTGTGTGTGTGTGTGTGTGTGTGTGTGTGTGTGTGTGTGTGTGTGTATACATAATAACCCTTAGACACAGGCAACAGTGTGGTGATGGTCAGAGGGAAGGAGGGCAGGGTTTGGGTGGAGGCAAAGAAACATGGTGGGGGGAACGGGGACATCTATGACAGTCTCAACAAGAAAAATAAATAAAAAATAAAATAAATAAAAATAAAATGTCATTTAAAAATTCTTGCTAAAGTACTGAAAGTGCACAAAGCAATCAATTTTATAGCACTTTAAAAACATAAAAATTATGTTGCTTAATTTCACAATAACTAAACAGGCAAGTTTTTCTCATTTCTAATTTTTAGAAATGATAAAATTAAAACTCTGCATGATTGAATAATTGCCTGATTCAAAAGCCCTAGAAACCGGCAGAGGAGGGACCAGAAACCAGTCTGCTATACTAAATTCTAAATCCAATGCTTTAAATATAACCTACAATAAAAAATATAATGACATCTTACCTTAATACTTCATAATACTGTTGATTCAGAAATTAGATAAGAAAATGAGCATTCATTCAAATGTATAAAAATGAGAATGTTTTCTTTTTTGGCTGAATAATTTTGAATATCTTAATTGTTCATGTGAAAACAGAATACTTTTTATACCAAAGAACACTTCCTTGAATTTTAGCTTTTAGGTGTTGAAACCAGACAGACTTGAGCACAAGTCAATAAAAGCTTAGTGAAAGTATTCAAACTCTTGGTTTAAATACTGCTTCTCTTTTGAATTTTCTGAATGGCCTCAGGAAAATGATCCAACACTTTTGTACCTGATTCCTGTTTTTTAAATATTTATTTTCCCATCCTACCTATATGTCATATAAACTAATCAGTCAAATGTATTACCAAGTAAGTGCATGTTCCAACTGGAGAGTTGACTGAACAAGCTTACTAATAGTTGCTAAAAAGTAGTATTGACTGAAAAATAATACAGATTTGTCATAGATATCTTAGTAAATTTAAAACTCATTTGCCAAGCCCTGGCTGGCGTAGCTCAGTGGATTGAGCACGGGCTGGGAACCAAAGTGTCCCAGGTTCAATTCCCAGCCAGGGTACATTCCTGGGTTGCAGGCCATGACCCCCAGCAACCGCACATTGATGTTTCTCTCTCTCTCTCTCCCTCTCTCTCTCTCTCTCTCCCCCTTCCCTCCCTAAAAATAAAATAAATAAATAAAATCTTTTTAAAAAAAAAAGCTCATTTGCCAAAAGAAAGAAGTGCTTAATTAGGTTTGTTTTTAAGAAAGAATTACCTCTGTGTTAAAACACACACACACACACACACAACTAAAAAGTTTGTTAGAATCTCTCTATTCTAAAACTTGTAAAAATAAGGGAATATAGAGTCTTGGCACTAAAATGAACTTTACATTTTCTGGATTCTTACTACTTTCTTATGTTTGAATCCTCTCTTTAATTTCCCTTTAAAAAAACCATCCATCCTTTCTTTGAATATTTACAGCAAGCCCATTACCTTTAAACCTATGTATTCAAATTTCATGAAGTAAAACATGCATCAGCAGAGCGCACAAAATGTAAATGTATAGCTCATAAGCTATAGCTCAGTGAATCATCAAAAGTAAATACACTTATAACATCAACCTAAACAAAAAAAAAACCAGAAATAATAACATCAACTAAGTCCCTCTCAAGCTCTTTTCCAAGAGACACCATCTATGTTTTACTTAGTGTAAGATTGTGAAGTAATACACAAAATGCAATATTTGGTACATATTTGTACTTAACAAAATTCCATTTTAACCTAAAACTAAAATTTAACTAGATGTCCTACATTTTTTCCTTCTAAATCTTACAGCTTAATAAAAAGATAAACTATTCTTAATTCTAATAACATAAAATACTTTGGCCTTAAGAAAATTTATGTAAAATAAAATCAATATATTATGAATAGTTTGCCCTGTGATTTCATTGATTATACTTTATGTTTGTGAGTGTTTTTCATTGCTCCCTTTTACTGCTGTAGACACAGTAGCCCCTCACTTATATTGTTGATAGGTTCTCAGAAACTGTGACTAAGCAAAATGTTGTATAATAAAACTAGTTTTACTATAGGCCAATTGATATAAATAAGAGTTGTGTTCCAATGACATATTTATGGCCACCCAACTTTTTTTTAATTTATTTTTATTGTTGTTCAAGTACAGTTGTCTCCATTTTCCCCCACCACTACCCCTGCCCCACCCATCCCCATCCCCCACTCTGGATCCTACCCCTCTTTGGTTCTGTTCCCTTATCCTTGATGATCCTTCCCATTTTTATCGTTATCCCCTTACCCCTCCCATCTGACTACTGTCCAAATTTCCAAATAAAACCCCAAAACACCTCTTATATGAAACACTGAAATAAATGTGAGCTCTTCATACATTTAAGAAAATTTAACAAAAACAAATAAGAAGTATTTTCTAACCTGCTTATTCCAGTTCAGGGTTGTGGGTGGCTAGAGCCAATCCTGGACAAGACACCTTTCCACTACAGGGCACACTCCTGCCCACACCCACACTCCTAGTAGAATGATATAGACACACCAGTTCCCCTCACCTGCATGTCCTTGAGATGTGGAAGGAAATCAGAGTACTTGGAACAAGCCCATACAGTCATGGGGAGAAAGTACAAATTCTACATAGAATCACCCTGGCTGGGGTTTAATTTTTTTCCCTATCAATGTCATAATGATATGACAATGAAAAATAGATATTAGTCAATGATCTGATGTACCCTATTAGTCTGAACATACCACAATAAAATTTTCATTATAATCTTGGTGGTCATTTGAGCAATATCATGTTTTGGTAATCATAACACTGAAATTTATGTTCTTGAGCTTATCTGTTGCTGCTCACATAAAGTTTTTAAAACTATCATTTTCTAATATCATCTAATAGCCAAAGCTCAAATTTCTTGAATTATCTTGAAAATGGTTTTTTACAATTGGTTGGTTCAATTCAAGTTCTAAAAAGGATCCAACATTGCATTTTGTGGGCATCTCCCTTATGTCTATTTTTCCTCATTTCTTGTATTTTGGTAAAATACACATAACTTAAAATTTACCATCTGAACCATTTTATGAGTGCAATTCAGTGGTATTAAATACATTTATAATGTAGTGCTGCTACTATTATATGGATACATTTTTATTGACTATATATTTTGAAGTAAAATCCCTGGGTAATTGAAGATGCATATATTCAATTTTAGTAGAAATTTCCAGAGTTATACAGATTAGCTGTGCCAATTTATATTCCTATCAGCAGAGCATGAGAGGTCTCATTTCTTCACATCATTGCCAACACTTGGTATTGTCAGTGTTCCTAATTTTAGTCACCATGGTGGGAATGAAAATTTCACACAATGCGGTTTGTATCACGGCTTCAATTTGCAGTTCTCTGGTTTCTAATGATATTTTGGATATATTCATAATGCTAGGCTATTTTTGTATTCCCTTCATTCAGTGTCTTTTCAAAGTCCTTGCCTACATATTTTTATTAATATATCTGTCTTTGATAGTTGTTTAGACTTTCTTAGTTGTTCACTCTTTTGCTGAACAGAAATTATTTAATTATAATGCAGTTTAATATTTTGATCTTTTATTATTAGTTCTTTCTGTTATGATTTAAATACCTAGTTCCTTTTTGTAAAATTTAGGTAAGTCACCAATATCCACTAAAACTTTCTTAGACATTTTTAAGTAATGTAGTGAATATATGTATTTGGAATAAGTTGACATCTTTTTTTTTTAAGATCTTATTTATTTTTAGAGAGGGGATGCGAGGGAGAAAGAGGGGGAGTGAAACGTCAATGTGTGGTTGCCTCTCGTGTGCCCCCTACTGGGAACCTGGCACGCAACCCATGCATGTGCCCTAACTGGGAATCAAACTGACAACACTTTGGTTTGCAGGCCCACGCTTAATCCACTGAGCTACACCAGCCAGAGAGGAATAAGTTGACATCTTTATAAGCCTTCCAGTCAACGACATGGAAATACCTTCATTTATTTAGGTTTTATGGTAGGCAGAATAACGACCTTTCAAAGATATCCATGCCCTAATCTCCATAAGCATTAGCTTCTATTAAAAAATAATAATAAAATAATTTTTAAAAAAGGGCTTTGCAGATACACTTAAACTTAGAATCTTCAGGTGGGAAATATATTCTAGGTTATAAAGATGAGCTTCATGTAATCTGAAGGGTATATATAAGAGGGAGATAAAAGATACCACACTACTGGCTTTGAAAATAGAAAACTGGGCCATAAGTTAAGGGCTGGAGGTAGCTTCTAAGAAGCTCAAAAAGGAAAGAAATGGATTCTCCCTTCGAAAGAACACAGGCATGCCAATACCTTGAATGTAAGACTATGGACTTCTAGAACTGCAAAATAACAAATCTGTGGCTTTTAAAACATGAAGTTCACGATAATTTATAAAAGCAGTAATAGACACTGATACTGATACTGATACTGGTACCTGAAAGTGGAATGCTACTGCACCATATACCTATAATATAAAAGCAACGCTTTGGAATTGGGAGATGGACAAAAGCTGAAAGGATTTTGAGGAGCATGATAGAAAAGTCTGGACTACTCTGGGCACTTAGTAGAAATACAATTATTGAAGGATTTGGTAATAAGGATACAGAAAGAATGAGGAGCATGGTAGAGAAAACCATAAAGAAGCAGGCAGAAGAGTCAATGTTAGAGTAGCTCCATGTGGAAAAGAATTGAAGTACCTTTGCTGGTTTCGAAGATGCACAAAAGTGATATAACAAGGAATATAAAGGTCCCCAAAATGAGGAAGTCCCCCGCTAACCTGGCTTGGGGAAGGGAGAAGTGGAGGACATCCATTGAGAGCTATTTTGCATATCAATAACAGCTAAACTAAGCTTCATAGGCATGTTAAATAGCTGTGGCAGAGCTTAAAGCCAGGTAGCTGGGCATGACTTTGACTTATGTTGTAGTCGGGAGGCATTTCCCCTACATCGTAGGCCATGCCGGCCCACACTAAAAATGTGGGCAGCTGAGAAAGGTAGAAGAGACCAGAGAACTGGCAGATGGAGCTGATTGTGAGAGGAGTCAGAAATGGGGTTATGTGGGAGGAGCAGGGTGAGGATTTAACTTAAGTGTAACAGCCATGTGGGGCTTCTTGATTATGTGGCTTGGGAGCAGTCTTGTCCATACAATTAAGAAAGGAGAAGGAGGGTTTCTGCCATGTAGGATGTAGTTTATAGTGGGGGAAAAGGTGATGTGGTCTGGGGAGCTGCAAAGGACTCCCTTGCAAGATCCTGTCTGGCTACACCTGGATTTTACCTGGATTTTACCTGTGCCTTTCCTGAGTTTCACCATGATGCAGAGTAACATGGAACATGCTTTTTGGACTATTATAGAGAGGCTATAGCAACATATTCCACATCCTAGACATATAAGGACATGGAAAACTTTGGGGGAGGCCTTTAGTTAGCAGCTGGGTGGGGAGCATGGGAAGTGCTGGGTCTCCTGGGAAAGGAGGGTGTTGAGATGAGATGCTCTGAGCCACCGAAGGTTGGAATGTTGTAAATAAAGATCTGCTTCTCCCAGCATTAATTGTTGGGCCTTTCACCCAAGGTGCTATGTGGGCAGGCCCCAGTCTGCTCACTTATAATTTTGGCAAGCTCTATAACAGTTCTCTGAGGCAAGAAATATTTGTGGACTCCAGAACTTGGAAAAGGCAAGGCAAAGATTTGTTCCCCAGAGTCTCCACAAAAAATGCAGCCTTACAGACACCTTTATCTGAGGCCAGTAGAACTCATTTTGGACTTCTGATCCTCAAAACTATGATGCTACAGGAGAAATAAAGAATTAATGCAGACCTTTTAAAAATTTCTATAAACAATATTTTATAGGTTTCTGTATAGGGATCTTAAAAATTTTCCAAGGTCTTTTAAATAGTATTGAAGGAATTTTTTTAGGTTTATTTTTCTGTTGTTGCTGAGAGGTATGTATAATGAATTTCCTTACATTGACATTTCCCCCATAAACTTGTTAAACTAGCTAGGAGATTTTTTTTATTAAAAAAAACTAATAATGACAAAATTATTTTTTTCCTTTTTAATGCCAGTACTTTGTTTTTTATTCTCTTACTATACTAACTAGGACATTGATTAAATGTTGAAGACAAGTAATAGTCTGTCTTGATCCTGATTTTAAAGGAAAACAACATTCTGTAATAATGTATTATGCTTGATGTAGATTTTTCATAGAATTCTCTTTATTAGCATAAGCAAGTTCTTAATTCACAAATATTGTTATTTGCATAAAATATCCTAAGGATTCTACATAAAAAATACTAGAATTAATATTTACAATGAACCAGTTCAAGGGATAGATGCTCCATATACAAAAGTCAATAGCATATGCAACTTGCTCCCACATCTTGGTTTCAAGTATCAGCCTTCAATTTAAAAAGAAATCAGAACTCTTAAAAAATGATGGCTGATTGTAGGACTCAGCAGGAAATATATAAGATGAGTCTAGAGTATCTTACAAGGCCAAAAAGTAAGGAAATGTCCAAAATAAAACCAAAATGGATGAAAGTATGTCCAAAGGACATAGGAATTAAAGGGAAAGGCTGGGACAATTTGAGAAATAAAGAACAAAAGAAAGAATGAAAAGAAAGAAGGAAAGAAAGAAAGGAAGAGAGAGACAGAGAGACAGAGACAGAGACAGAGACAGAGAAAGGGGGAGAGAGAAAGAAAGAAAAAGAAGGAAGGAAGGAGGGAAGGGAGGAAGGAAGGAAGGAAGGAAGGAAGGAAGGGAGAAAGAAAGAGAGAAAGAGAGGAAAGAAAGAAAGAAAGAAAGAAAGAGAGGAAAGAAAGAAAGAAAGAAAGAAAGAAAGAAAGAAAACAAGCGAACGAGGGATGGGAGGGGGGAAGGAGGAAAGGAGGGAGGGAGGGAAAGAGAAAGAAGTTCTGAGAGAAGAAGAAGAGACAAGAAGGAAACAACGAGAAGGGAAAGAGAGAGAAAGTGGGAGAGAGAGAGAAAGGAGAGAAAGAAGAAGTGAAGGAGAGGGGAGAAGAAAGAAAGAAGGGAAGAAGGGAGAGAAAGAAAGAGGGAGAAAGAAAGGGAGAAAGCGGGAAAGAAAAAGAGTGAGGGGGGGGAGAGAGAGAGAGAGAGACCAAACTGTTTTGTAAACTGAAGTGCAAAATAAATACAAATGAGTCCATACTGATATAAATAAATAATTGAATAAATAAAATTTTAGGGAGGAGAGACAAAGTTCCCATGAAGAAGAATTTCAAATAATTTATGTAGATATTTCACTCTTAGGAAGATGAAGGAGCATAACTCTCTGCTTCTTAAATGTGGACTGCACACATTTACTTCCTTCCAAAGAGTACATACAGTGAGGACAGGAGGGAGGAAAAGAGTAGATTTACAGCACAAAAACTAAACAAACCTTACTTCAGTAGGTTATCAAGGTGCTATTTGTCAGAGATAAAGAAAGCTAGACATCTAAACTGGTGAGGACAGACTTTAATCAGTAATATTCTACTGCAATAGGGAGAGCATCTGGCGTAAACTAAACTCTAATTTGTACAGAGGTGACTGGACTTTCTAAAGGGAGAATGGGGGAGTAGGGAGGGGTGCACAGGGGCTCCATATAATCAGGGAATTGAAAAATTACAAAGCATTAGTCAGGATAAATGCTCATTAGGCTGACTTTGTCTGTTAGCTGGCATTTATCAAAGTTAAGATTCTATTCCCCCATAGAGACTGGAAGACAAAAGTCCTGTCCTTCCTGATGATAACATTTTAAAAGTGAGGCTTTCAGGTCCTTAAGAAAGATAATCCTGAGTTATAAGTGGTGTATATACATCTCAAAGAAACAGAGGAAGGATTTACAATTTTAAACCTTTCTTAGTCAATGCTCTAAGAAAAGGCAGTCCAGAGGCCTATTGCCAGTGGTTCCCTAAAACAAACAGTAAATTTATTTGGCAGCATTGAGCTCTCTTAGGCAGATAATTTAAGGGAGTCTAGTGTCATATTAGGGATGTGGCTTTAACCTGTTACAAACTGCAAAGGCTTGTTTGAGTCTTTACTGTGTAGGTAGGGTAGTGGCTGAAATCACTTGTATTGGGAGAGTGTAGCTTTTAGAAGCTCAGTTTGAGGCCTAGTCCAGAAAAGAGCTCAGAGGAACCTGGCTCGAATTTGGTCAGGAAGATAATTTTTGTCATATCAACAGAGGTAAGTCATGTTGATAGTAATGTACACTTGATATGATAAAAACGACACTTTACTAAGGTGGACTTCCTCTCCAAAACTCAGAATCTCCATCTAATTGTGAGAAAGACACCAGAAAAATCCTGAGTGAAACATTCTACAAAATACTAGACCAGTAATACTCAAAACTATTAAGGTCCTCAAAAACAAGAAAAACAAAATACATGAAAGAGACCAATGCCAGTGTCAGGAAGACATAAGACATTCATCAAATTGCCCACCCTCCTTCAACAATAAGAATACAGCATTCATCACAAAAATAGTGCCTGTGTAGGCACTGTGGGATCCAGCACTATTTGCCAAGGGACCCAGGAATCTTATGCACCTATGCATCAAACAATAAAACAACGTGGATCCTGTAATAGCTTATGAACTTGTTCCAGTCCCATTTAGCCAATGTCTGGGAGCATCTGGAGAACACTGACTTGGGAAGTTACCATAGAAGGGAGAGTCTTTATGGATGTCCAGGTTTGGGAGAAGCTCCAGGAATTCATTGGAACAAAAAACAATTTGGATGCACTGGAATGGGCAAAAGGAACAGTGTCGCTTTTCCTACATCTTCCCTCCCCTAAGGCAGTTTAGGTTGAAGCAAGTTCATTTTTCCTATGATTTCCCCTGTGGGGAAAAAAAAGTGGGTGAATAAGTGTCCAGCACCCCCAACTGTGTGGATTGGTGTCAAAGAAACTCATTTCTTTTTTACAGCATACAGAGTACTAAATTGGAAACTCCATGACTAGGGTGAGGGAGGAGATTGGGAGAGCAGTAGAAAAAAATACTCAGAGGAAATTAAAAGGACATATACTCTGCTGACTGCATTGTGGATTCCAAAAGAAATGCTGCTTGTGAGCTGCTGAGAAATAGCCATGGAAAACACCTTGAATCTTCCTAAATGGACTGCTAGATCTCCACATGCCTCACCCATATACACCTCCATTCTCTGTCTGGCACCCTATGCATGCTCCCAGGGGCAGTAGCAAGAGCAAGCTTTGACAGATAAATAGGAAGCATAGCAGAAAGCAGACCAGGCCAGGGTCTGTGGGCCTGAAAGAAATGTAAAACTTGAGCTATAGTACCACCTTCAGGAACACAAAGGAGATAATATGAGCAGCTGGCCTGGTGTGGTGAAGAGTAGAACAATGACATACAAGTTTAATAATTCTTTCATAAACGGGAGTAAGAAGCATGGGTTTTTATATGTGTATGTATATATATATATATATATATACACACACACACACACACACACACACACACACACATACATATACCATATGTATATATAATATATATATATATATATATATGGTGTCCAAGAAAACCTCTAAATCTCTAGCAGAACTCACTGAAGTTAAAAGCAAATATAAAAATATGAAAAATCAGGCAAATATGACATCACCAAAAGATCACAATAATCTTTTTTTTAGATTTTTAAAAAGATTTTATTTATTTATTTTTAGAGAGGGAAGGGAGGGAGAGAGAGAGAGACATCAATGTGAGGTTGCTGGGGACCATGGCCTGCAACCCAGGCATGTGCCCTGACTAGGAATCGAACCTGTGATGCTTTGGTTCGCAGCCCACACTCAATCCACTGAGCTATGCCAGCCAGGGCAGATCACAGTAATCTTTTAGTAACAGAATCGAAAGCTATTGATCCACAATGTACCCAATAAAGAATTTAAAATATGTTTTAAGGAAACCAATGAACTACAAGAACACAAAAAGAGGCAATTTAACAAAATCAGGAAAACAATACACATACAAAATTAGAAAAATAACAGAGATACATATGAAAAATAAAAGCAAACAGAAATTCTGGAGAAAAATACTTCAATGACAGAAATACCAGTAAAAGTGCCCTGGCTGGTGTGGCTCAAGGGATTGAGGGCTAGTGAACCAAAGGATGGCTAGTTGATTCCCAGTCAGGGCACATGCCTGGGTTGCAGGCCAGGTCCCCAGTAAGGGTGTGCATGAGAGGCAACCACACATTGATGTTTCTCTTCCTCTTTTTGTCCCTCCCCTTCCTCTCTGTTTAAAAATAAATAAAATCTTAAAAAGTAAAAATAGATACCAGTAAAGTAATGCAATAAAGAATAGCAACAATAGACCAAACAGAAGAAAAAATATTTGAGTTAGAACATAGGGACTTTGATATTACCAAGTTAGAGTGGAACAAAAAAATATTAAGAAGAAAGAAAGTCTACAGCAGGGGTCTACCACCCACAGGCTCTGTATGTATCGCTTGTTAGGAACTCGGACTCACAGCAGAAGATGAGCAGTGATGCAGCTTCACTCACATTACTGCCTGAGATCTTCCTCCTGTTTCCCCCACCCCTGTCAGTGGAAAAATTGTCTTCTATGAAAATGGTCCCTGGTGCCAAAAAGGTTGGGTACCATTGATCCACAGGACACCATTAAAAGAACCAATATGTGAATTACTGAAAATTCAGAAGAAGAGAGAGGGAGATGAGAAAAAAAAAGCTTATTTAAAGAAACAATGGTTGAGAACTTCTCAGATCTGAGAAGAGATTTGAACATCCAAGTTCATGGATATAAACATCATGAAACAAATAGGTCCATTATGAGTGAAGAAACAAGAATTCAAAAAAAAAAAATGAAGAGAGCCTCAGGGACCTCTGGGACAACTTTAAATGTTCCAACATCTGAATCATAGGGGTGACAAAAGGAGAAGAGGAAGAGCATGAAGTTGAAAACTTATTTGAAAACATAATGGAGAACTTCCCCATCTGGCAAAAGAAATAGACTTCCAGGAAGTTAAGGAAGCTCAGAGAGTCCCAAAAAAGTTGGACCCAAGGAAGCACACACCAAGGCACATCATAACTAAGTTACCCAAGATTAAAGATAAGGAGAGAATCTTAAAAGCAGCAAAAGAAAAGGAGACAGTTACCTACAAAAGAATTCCCATAAAACTATCAGCTAGTTTCTCAAAAAAAAACCTTGCAGGCAAGAAGGGGCTGGAAAGAAATATTCCAAGTCATGAAAGCAAGAACTTACATCCAAGATTGCTCTATCCAGCAAAGCTATCATTTAGAATGGCAGAGCAGATAAAGTGCTTCCCAGATATGGTCAAGTTAAAGGAGTTCCTCATTACCAAGCCCTTATTATATGAAATGTTGAAGGGACTTATCTAAGAAAAAGAAAATGATCAAAACTATGAACAGTAAAATGATGACAAACTCACAACCAACAACAACTGAACCTAAAAAACAAAACAAAAACAAACAAATCAAACAACTAGAACAGGAACAGAATCACAGAAATGGAGATCACATGAAGGGTTATCAGCAGGGATGGAGAGGGGGTAAAGGTACTGGGAATAAGAAGCATAAATTGTAGGTACAAAATAGACAAAGGGAGGCTAAGAATAGTATAGGAAATGGAGAAGCCAAAGAACTGATATGTACAACCCATGGGCATGAACTAAGAGCGGATGCTGGTGTCAGGGAGGTGCAGGATAGGTGGGAATAAAGGGGAGAAAAAATGGGACAACTGTAATAGCATAATCAATAAAATATACTTTAAAACAATTTGTTCATTAAATTAGAAAATACTAACAGACCAAAAATGAATGAGGACAATGAATCAATCAATAATCAAAACCCCAAGGAAAACCCATAACCAGATGTATTTACTGCTGAATTCTACCAAATATTTAAAAAATTAATGCCACCTCTTCCCCAAATTTTCCAAACTTTTGAGAGGAGTGAGTATTCCCAAATTCCTTTTATAAGTCAGAGTTACCTTGATGCCAAAGCCAGAAGTTACCATATAGATATTTTAAAAAACCTACAGCCAAATATCCTTTATTAACATAGATGCTAAATTTTTAAAAAATTTGGAAACCAAATGAAAAAGCATATTAAAGGATCATCCACTGTGTTCAAGTGGGATAAATGCAGGGATGGTTCAACATACACAAATCAATACATTTGATAATTCCCATTAATATAATGAAAGATAATCACAGTATCATTTCAATAGATGCAGAAAATACATTTGACAAAAATACAAGTTTTGTTCATAAAATATCTCAACAAATTGCATATTTTGTTGGAATACCCAAACAGAAGGAACATATCTCAACATAACAAAGGCCATATATGACAAACCCACAGCTAACATCATACTCAGTGGAGAAAGGTTGAAAACTTTTCTTCTAAGGTCAAGAATAAGATAAAATACACACTCTCAACATTCTTATTTAGCATAGTACTGTAAGTCCTAGCCATAGCAAACAGGCAGAACAGAAGTTAAAAGGCATCCAAATTCACGGAGGGGGGAGAACAATTTTCTGCTTTCAGATGATATGATCTTATACACAGAAAATTCTAAAGACCTCCCCTCCAAAAGTGTTAGGATGTAATCAGCAAGTTAGGTCAAGTTGCAGGATACAACTGATTATAGAAATCAGTTGTGCTTCATTTGGTCAAGATGGTAGAGTAGGTAAACACAGTACTGGCCTTCTCCCACAACCACATCAAAATTACTACACTATGGAACAAACATCACTCAGATCTGCCTGAGATCTAGCTGAACAGAACTCCTACAAGTAAGGATATAAAGAAAAAGCCACATTGGGACTGATAGGAGAGATAGAGACACTGAACAGGCTGAACCCACACCCACATTTGGTGGATAAAAATTTGGAGGGCTATTTCAACTGTGCAGATCCCCCTGAAAAGTGAGGAGTCCCAACCCCATACAAGGTCACCCAGTCCTGGGTTCCATTGCCAAGAAGAGAAGTCCTTATAACTTCCAAATGTCAAACCAGCAGGGATTGTCATTCAGTGAATCAAAGAGCTTCTGAAATGCCAGGTGTTCTTCTTAAAGGGCCATTCACCCAGACTTTCTTGGATTCACTTGCTCTGAGTTCCAGCACTACAGCAGCAGCTTGAAGGGCTCTGGGCACATACAGGGAAGAACTGAATTGTCTAGCATTAGGGAAAGAGCTGGAGGGGAAGCTTTCTTCCAGATAGAAGTGCTGGCAGAGGCCATTGATGTTTTTCTGAGCCCTCCCTACATAGTGCCAGCAGGCAGGCACCATATTTGAGTCTCCATTAACTTGGCTCATACTGTTTGTCCCACTCTAGTGATTACCGAAGACCCCATCCAACCCAACTTGTGGTACCACCCAAGCTATTTCCAGTGCCTTTTCCACATGAATAGCCTGTTTGGGTTCATGCTGCAGACTTCCCTAAAATCTGTCAAAGAAGCAGCATCTGGCCTCAGTGTGCCCTGTACTTCTTTCTAAGTAGCCCCAGGGATGTCACTAGTGGCAGCCAGCCTTGGTTTTCAGCTTGGCCTCTCCTAGCTACCTCTAAGCCCAGGACAAGTAGCAATCATCTGCATATAACTTTGTAGTTCATGCCAGGTGGCCCCAGGCAGAACACAGGTGGTGGATGATCTTGGTCTGTGCCTCCTGGGAGGCCCCAGAGCTAATGCACCTGCTGGTCAGCTTCAGAATATGTTGAAGCTCCATTCAACCACCTCCACAAGCGATACACTCAAAGGGCAGACTCAGTAGGCACTAAAGCCCTGCTGAAGTAATTTCTGCTTATTGGGGTGGGCCTCTGTATAGCTGATTCTCCATGGTTGTTTTAGCCAGTCTTTGTAGCTGATCAGCCTGGGGGTAAATCCCTCCCATTGACATGCTGACTGCAATCAAGGCTCATGTACAATAGGAGGGTGTATGCAGTCCACACAGGGTTGGGGTGCACCTGAAGGGCCTAGCTTGGGTGATTGAGGAGGCTGTGCCACAGGACCCTACAGTGCACCAACTATATAGGTCACTCTACCAAGTCCATGAAATGTAACTCTTTCATGGTGGAAAAAAAGAAAAAAAAAAACAAGGAAGCTTCAAAAACCAGGAGAAAAAAAAAACATATCCTAAATGAAAGAATAGAATAAAAACTGTAGAAAAAAGAACTAAAAAAGATGAAGGCAAGCTATTTACTAGATGCAGAGTTTAAAACACTGATTATAAAGATGCTCAATGAACTTAGGGGAAGAATAGATGAACTTAGAGAGAACTTCAACAAAGAGATGGGAAATGTAAAAAATGGAACTAGAAAATATAAAAAAGACCCAGTTAGAAATGAAAAATACATCACAGAGAATCAAAAGTAGAGTAGTTGAAGCAGAGGATTAAATCAGAGATTTGGAAGATAAGGTAGCAGAAAACACCAATTAGAACAGCAAAAAAGGAAAAAAACAATCCAAAAAAGTGAGGATTGTATAAGGAACCTCTGGGACAACTTCAAGCATACCAATATTGACATGATGTGAGTGCCAGAGGAGATAAGGGAAAGCAAGAAATTAAATAGCTGTGTGAAAAAAATAATGATGGGAAACTTCACTAAACTGGTGGGAAAAAAATAGACATAAAGTCTAGGAAGCACAGAGAGTCCCAAACAAGATGAACCCAAGGAGGCCCATACCAAGATAGATTATAATAAAAATGGCAATGATTAAAGACAAAGAGAATCTTAAGCAAGAGAAAAACAGAGACTGAGTGTCTGTCAGCTGATTTCTCAACAGAAATTTTGCAGGCCAGAATGTGTTGGCAAGAAATATTCACAAAGTTACGAAAAGCAAGAACTTAAATTGTAATCTAATGAATGACTCTAACATTCATTTTATTTAATAATGGCTTTTATTATTCACCATTATTAATATTTCTTTAAAGTATTTTTAATCTTAGCTAATAAACTGAGATAATCTTGATTTATGATAGATACTACATGAGGAAGAATAAGAAAAACAAAAAACAACAGTTTATATATAGATATATGTAAATCCAAATATTAATAAACTTTTTAAAATAACTTCATTTATTTTTAGAGAGAAGGTAAGGGAGAGAGAAAGAGAACAAGAGAAATATTCATGTATGGTTGCCTCTCACATGCCTCCTACCTTGGACCTGGCCTGCAACCCAGGCATGTGCCTTGACTGGGAATTGAACTGGTGACCCTTTGGTTCGCAGGCCACCATTCCATCCACTGAGCCACATCAGCCAGGGCTAAACTTTTTTTCAAGACTTCATGTCTAAACACTCTGTTTTGAACTGGATATTGTAATTTTTGTTTTCATAAATTTGAAAATTTTGATGAACTATTAAAATAACCTGTTACAAACCATTAAAATCATCATAAAGAGTTAAAATTTTGATGACTAGATGAAAAAGAAAATCTCACACATTTGCCCTGCATTAAACGAAAGGCATTTTATCCCCAGAAACTAGGACAATGCCTATCACATATTCAACATTCGTTACATTTATTATACTGATCACTTTTGATTATAATTGTGTTAGTTGACTATATTACTAATATCTAACAAGGCTACCATTTTTGTGCATGTTATATTATTTCAGTAAGACATAAAAATCATTGGCATATGATTTATAAGAATATTTGTATTTGGTTTTGTAGGTACTGCTGGTGTGTACTCTTATTAGACCTTTTTCTTTCTTATCATATCAGAGTTTGTTACACCGTATTATATACTAGCCTTATTTATTCAAAAGTTTCATTGAGAGTCTTTTGTGTACCAGGAATTCCTTATGGATTGGATCAGGATACACTAGATTCTTTCAGATTGGAATAAGTACTACAAAGAAGGAAAAACAAATAGAGACATTTCCTTGGTGAAGGGGGCAAAGAAAGAATTGTTTGAACAGATATTGATGATCTAGACATGTATGAATGGAAGACATTATCCATTTGAAGACCAGAGGGAAGAATCATTAAGAGGGTTAAATTGGTTGGCCAGGTTCAAGAACAGAAAAAAGGCCAATGTCTTTTTTAATGCAGTGAATAAGATGTACACTGGCATGAGATAAAATCAGCCAAATTAATCAAACTATGAGACAAAAATAACAGTTTTCAATATGAAATCATATTAAATTCTAAGGTAGAACTGATCCAAGTGTGGCTTAAAATTTAACAGATAACTTTAGTTGCAATCTTGGGTACTAAGAATGGAAGTTAGAAGGTTATTACAAATTACTCAGATGAGAGCTGAAAGTGACTTAGACTATACTGCAGCAGTGAAATTAAGAAGGAGTGGATTTTATAAATATATTGTGGTGCAAGAATCCATAAAACTTGATCATAGATTGGGTTAAAGTCTGAGGAAAAGAGAATTACCAAAAAACATTGAAAATTCATGACATAAGTGCTTTGTAATATCAAGCATTTGGTCAAAGTACAGCCAATTATTTATTTTTTTGAGCAACTGGATGGATTATTGTTCCATTTACTTAGATGCTGAAGGCTGGAGAACTAAGTGGAATTATTACTTTCATATTGTATTAATCAATAAGCAACATAGTAGTATCCCAAATTTGCTGGGGATCTAGGATCATTCAGTTTTTTTTTTAAGGTCATGCACTTTGAATATACTATAAAGACATTTTCATCTGAATGTTCAAGATTAATTTGGACAACTCCAGAGCACATGTTGTCCAGGATGTATTTCAAAGACAAATAATTGAATAACCTCAGTGGGGAAAACCTACTTATACAGTATTTGTATTGTATTTACAAACTTAGAATAATAACTGTCATCCATCATAATTTAAAGCATTTGGATACCATGCACCTTTATATATTACTGCAATTTAAAAGTTTCTCTTTAAAAAAATTACCTGTGTTTGTTTTGTTTTCAAAGCAGAGATCATAGAACATTAAATAAACATAATTAGAGAAAAATAGTTATTTAAAAATTCCCTTTAACATTTAAGGAGACTCTTGACTACTACAATTTTGTTTGTCACTAAAAACAAAATTGTTTTGTACTCTTATTTTAAATTAAAAAATAGGTCGAGGAGTATAAAAGAGCTAATCAAAAAATATCAGTCATGTGTGCTATTTTTTCTGTATATTATAAAATGTCACTATCACTTCTCAAATTATATTTTAATGAGTATATTATATTAATGATGTCAATCTCAGTCAAATTTAAACAAGCCCCATGCTTAAAATAATTGTATTATTAATATCACTGAATGTTAATGTCTTCTTGATCATAACTTTTTTATTTAATCATGAATTTTATGTGTGTATATAAACTGCTCTTACCACTTAGTTTCTTAGATATTGGCCTCTTCTAGGTAAATATATATTTAAGAAATGAAATGTGAAATTAAAATAACTTGTTATGCACTAATTAGTGAAATATAAAGCAACTAAAAATTAAAAATATGAAATATTTGTATTCTACCAGGTACTAGCATATTCTGGGATTGCGTACTATGGTATGACTAGTTGACAATAGGGACTATTGTCAATATATCCTTTAATTAACAATTATATTCTATATTCAGGAATTCAGAGGGGAAAAATAAATAAAGGTGGTTAACCCACTGATTTATAAGCATTCAGGAACAGATGCTTGGAATTAAATTTTTATTATCAACTGGTTGGATATTAAAATTTTAATTTACAATTCATCCTCCCCAAACTCTCAGACCTTTGAAAAGACTGACTGAATATATCTTTGCCCAAACAGTTCAACTTGAGAAAGGAAAACCTCTCTGACAAATCAATAGGAAATACACATGCACACTCACAAAATAAGAGTCCTGAAGATAATACCGATGCACTATATCTAGAGTGTTCCACGAAAAGGGGAAGGGAGAGTATAGAGAAAATGGATTGTAGTAAAATCAGCAAGATGTAAATCTAGTGAAAAGATGATGACTGAGGTGAATGGTGCCAATTCTATCTTGAATTTCAGAGAAGCTCTTGTGAAACTTGTCAGGAATTAGCCACTGGAGATATTTAAAAAGGAAATTTTCACAGAACAGCTCTCATCTTCCACTTCTCAAGAATTGTCCCACGGAGTTGCGGGGTGGGAATCTCCAATTCTTGCCCATAGAACACAAGGAAGTTTTGAGAAAAGGAGCAGATTGTTGTCTTTTGAGACAAGCTAGTTGCTTTGTATTTACAAATATAGTGTCATTGGGAAGTCCATGAGGTAAGTGCTATATTTTATCAGTTTATAGAGTGGATGAGGTTAATTAATTTAATCATGATTGCAGATTGTCTTAAAGGTGAATGTATGAGAATCTATCTGTGATTCATCCCAAAGCCTGAAATCTTAACCATCACTTTATCCACTCATGTTATGATTTACTGCCACAAAAACAGGTTTTCATGAAAGATGAGGATATCTAAAACAACCAGCATAACACTGGGGAAAGGGAATAACACTGGAAGTGCACTATGGTAAGAGTAAAGACAGTAAAATATCATAGTTGTTAAGGCAACAGAGATGAGACCAATTTGCTATACTACTCCAATAAATGTATGTGTGTGAGTATTCAGAGTTGTGTTGGCCTATATTTTGTAGATATAATAATACATTTTATATTTTATTTGTATTGTCTTTATTATACAGTATAATTGATTACATAATAATGTATTTCACACAGATTTATTCAAAATACAATAAACTTCCTTTATTTTTCTCCTTAGATACATAAACTTACAGTATTTTTTTACTTATATGTCAAAATATAATTGGTATTGTGCTAGAGATGAGCTATCATCTTTATTGTACCATAGGATACTATTGAGTTATTGAAAATACTGTCAGACGTTTAACAGTCTTCAATATTCTTCTGACGCTCTAATGAGTGCATTGTGCCTTTGAAACCTGCAATGAATTTCACAAACTGAGTTAGCTAAATATTTTCTCTGTATAGATTAAGTGTGGGATACCTGGAGTAGACTAGGGAACTGTAAAACCAGTCATTAAGAGTTTTTAATTATTTATTCCCATAAATAACTAGGTTTGAATTTGAAGATTATTCTAATATGTTTCAACACTTGGATCACCCTTTCCTTAAGATTTTCAGCAACACTCCCTACTTAGTTTGCCTCTCTACAACAGTGTTCTGTTGCCAGAACTCAAAGTGTCCAAATTTGATGACCAGAACAACTACTTATATTTTATTCTTCTTAGAAGGAGAATGTTTGTTAGATGACTTCTATTTACTGGTAGTTGTATTAATATAAAAATTTAAAACAAAATCAATTTGCTTTTATCAGTTTTTCCTATTTCTTCATTCTTTTTAGATAATGAAACAAGTAGCCCTCACAAGAATTATAAATATTTTCACACTTAATTGAATACTTATAAAACTCAGATACTTATAAAACCTTAGTATAAATTCCTTGATTGAATTTTCTGAAGTTTCTGATAATTGTTTTTTGTTTTTGTCATTTAAGTACCTGTTTTGGAGGGGCAAAAAAACAAATTTAATTTAGCATCTAATGCTGAGTGGGTCTGATCAGTATTATGGAAGAGTCCTGTAGGTTTTATTAGGTCCTAACTCCAGTGTAGGCATATCCCTTAAGGAAATACAATGTAATGCTTCTAATGCATTTATAAAGACACTCATCTCTTAGTATATTCATTTATATAGAATAATTCCAACCTGCACCTCTGAGGCCTTAGCTAGATACTTTATTAAGAATGTCAATTTGTCTAGGAACAAGTGAGATGTTCTGCCCTATGACAATCTCATAGGGAAGTTTAGACAGATCTCTTAGTATGCTTAATTTTGTCTCAATATAAGCAATGACTTTTTGTTTGTTTATTTTGTTTTTCTAGTTTTTGGGGAGTGTTTCCATCATTAGTTTAAGCAACACTTTAAATTATAGTGAGATAGTCTCTTAGGCTTTCTGAGTACTTGAGGGATGGATGTATGTGTGTGTGTGTGTGTTGGCATGGTAGTAGTAGGTAAGGAAGTTAAATTCTATGTTTCTTTATTCAAAACAGATAATTTATTCTAAGGAAAAAGGTACTTAATTTTTTCATATAACTTACACTGACTTGGAAATTTCAAAGAAATAATTTAGGAATAAAAGAATATATATCTGCATAAAGATATTTATAAAATCTCATAATATGCAATACCCTCATCTATATTTCTGAAATTTATAAAGATTTTTAGTGTAGCTATGTAAATGTAAAAGTCATTACTATGATTCCATTAATTTTATTGCAGTCAATAATTTGTTTAAATAAATTTAATTAATTTTTAGTTATATACTTTGCAATTAATTATGATATAATCAGGATACTTATGTCATCAACAGTATTTAAAGAAGCAGCATGTTATCACTCTTGTCAGAGTTCCTTAATGAAATTCATTTGATTCTTATTAATTTACCTAGGAAAGGATTTTTTGTTACATTAAGAAATGGTAACATGACTGAGAAAGAAAACACTGAATATGAGTATGTATGCCATTCAGATGGACAAATTACCAAAAAATAATAGTGAAATGGCCATGATATCAAACTCTTACTTCCAGGTTGACAGAAAACTTTGTAAGATTTTGTATAGAGTGAGTAATCATACACTATCTTTTAAAAAATAATATTAGCATTTAACACCAGATTTTCTTTTCTTTTTGACTTGTTAACATTTAGAATTTAGCAGAATTTACAAAATTATAAACAATAAAGTCCTTTTCCTGTGTCAGCATCATATGGTGAGGGTCTCTGTAATACATGCACTGCCATGCCATCAAGGGCCCTCAGCGGACCAGGGCAGGTCTTTGGATGGACCCAAGGAGAAGACCACAGCCATGGCACACTGCACACTAGGCAATGGCCTCATCAGAGGTAAATAGCAGGCTTCTAAAAATGATCAAGCTGTGCATCCTGCAATATAATTTATTAAATATCACACTTTTCCAGGCCAGTCATATATAAATATTTATAGTATTAATAAATTTTGGACTGGAGTAGTTGAACTACGTTGCTAGAAACCAGGTCCTCAAATTGGGGTAAAATTCAAGTAATAATATTAAGAAAAAAACATTACCTGTCTTGTCTGCCTTATCTATCTATCTATCTACCTATCATCTATCTATCTATCTATCTATCTATCATCTATCATTTCTATCACTTGTTTAAGTAAGTAGCTGCTATTTTGGCTACAAGAAAGAGGCTATGTAAAATTGCCTGTGAGTGTTCTTTGTGAATTATTTTCAGAGGTCACATGTAAGAACAGAGTTCCTACCTTTCCTGTAGTGCTTGTCTTTTGGCTTTCATAACATACCCAACTCCCAACGCCTACAGTTCCCCATAAGTTACAGCATTTAACTTTCTGTCATATATGATGAGAAGAGATTGTATGATATATATGACAGTAATTCAGCAAGTTGTCAAACTATATTATTAGCTCCATTAAAATTCAATCAGACACAATAATTGAGATACTTGATTAATTTCACCATATATTGACTATAGCTTGACCTCCTCTGAAGAAAAAAAATCTATATATTGAGGAGATATATATGCATACAAACACAATTATTCAGGAGAAAGTTTTATTTTAAATGGGAAGTCAACAAAAAAGTGTTCCAAGTAGCTTTGTTTTTTGAGTTATTTTAAAAGTTGTCATTCATTTCTCATCTGAACATGGAATATTCATTGACATCTCTGTATTTATTTTCCTTAAAAGTGACAGGCTAGATTTCTCATCTATGGCACAAGCAAATAAAGCTTTCCTTCTAAGTCTATAAATTAAGTGGCTTACTAGAATGTGAGGTTTTGTGGCAGAGCCAAATGGACCACATGGTCTGTTTTTATAGTACAAATAATTTTTTCTGCTTATAAATATTTTTCATCTTAAGAAGAAAAACAAACAAAAATAATTCTTAGAAAAATGTTTTATATTTTTTGGAGACATTGCATGGCTTTGTTTTAGAACATTTTTGTTCGATAGTTGTGTATTTTGATTCACTTTGTTTGTGGGGATTTTTTAGCTTAATAGAGTCATTACTTGGGGATTTTACTCCTGTTATAAAAAGTAACATCTATCCCTAAAAATATGTTTTCTTTAAGATTATAGAAAAAAGTTACTATTCTGAGTGTCAGAAGACCTGGGTTTACATCCAAGCTCTTCCATTTACTGTTTGTTTAACCCTCATTAAATTATTTAATCTTGTGGAACTTTAGATTTCTTATCAGTAAACTAGATTAAGTAAAACTATCTTATATTTTTTGTGAATATTAAATAAAATTTTGTGTATGAATAAACCTTCTAAGTTTTATAGGGCTATGGAAATACAAATTAAAATTATACCCATAATACTGTCACTGGTTGCACATGGTTTATGAATTATAAGCATAATAGTATATTCACAATATTTTTGTCAGTGGTATAGAAAGCCATTTATGTCTGAAGAAAATTTAATAAGAATTTCTTTGTAGCACTTATCCAATTTTCTTTCTCATATTTTCCATCCATGGAGGGCAAAGCTATAGCATTATACCTAATGTTAAATTTTGACATCATGCAAAAAAAATTAATGCCATTATGTACAAAAATATCTATAATAAAAGCTAACTTTTACATGAGTAACCACCTGAATTTAGACATGCTGCTAAGCATTTTGCATAAGATTACCATATTGAAGCCTCACCACCTTATAAATTAATTTCTGGTATTATCAGAAGGTAAAACCTTAGTTTTACAGATGCAAAAACTGAGCCATAGGTAGATTAAGTAATTACCCTAATCAGTCATCTTATAAATGAAAAAGTCAGGAATTGAACAAGAAGCTTTGACATCGTTAGGGCTTACAGTATTAGTCAATATGCTATACCACTCTTACAATCTAAGCCAAAGTGTGGAAGTGAGCTCAGATACTCAGATGTTAACTGCTGTGATTATTGTTTCACAATTTATGTCAGGCTAAATGGCCACGCAGATGCCAGCACTGCAGGAGTAATAGTTAAGGGGATAAGTCATATGCTAAAAGGTTGCATGACTGCCTCCTGTAATTCTTATAATACATTGTAGTTATTCTAAACACCTTTGAAAGAGAAAGATAAAATTTAAGAATTAAATAAATCCTCCTAATTATACAGCCAATAAGTGAAGTAGCTGGGATTTGAGTCAATACTTGGCTTGTATCTAACCGTTATACCATCTCAGAAGTTATGAAGATATTTCTTTCATTATACATTATAATCTACAACCTAAAATGTGTTAAATAATATTTAAGCTTTATGATAAAAACACTTCCCAAACTACAAAACTATTGGATAGTTTTAAAATTAAGCATTACCACTGTGACTTGAAGGGAACTTTATAGGAAATTATGATCTTTTCTAAAGTGCTTTGGCATTATAGCTTGATATCTGGGTCTTAAGATTTAGAATGAGATGATTTAGTCACTTTTTTCTCTTGTCTACAACAAAGAACTGTTGTGAGAAGAGAAAATGAGATCAACTATTTAACTACAGCTTTATAATAATGCAAAACAGAATAATTTGCTGTGCCTGAAGAATGACAGACAGCAAGGTTTAATAAATGCTTTATTAGAAGATTAAAAACCAATTGCTTTCATTAAAAGGACATAATAATTGCAGCTTATTTGAGTGCATATTAGTTGAGGAGTAGTATACAGTGTACTGTGAGGTGCTTTAGTACTTGGGCTTTAATAATTATTGCAAGATGTAGAAAAGAGAGTTTTCCAGACCTGCAATCTGTGAGAGAAGACACCCATTTCCAGCTTAGAAGTTCTTGGTTCAAATATCTAGGTACACATTTTTTAATATTTGTTATGTTTAAAAAGTTAAGTGTAATTTGTTTTGTTAGCAATCTGTGTTCAACAAAACAACTGAAAAATTCAGAAACTACTGAGCAGGAAGAGACCATATTTTTACTTCCACATACCTAGAGAAGTATACAAGCTTTATAAAATTAGGCCCCTGAGTCTCACTTTTCTTTATCTACTTTGTAAGTCAAAAGGAGATGATGCAAATGGGATTTTAAACATTTTTAAATTTATAAGTGATGGATCATATTTCAGTCTTGGAACAGAAGCTACAAGAATTGCTTTTTCATGCCATTTATTCCACATTCTATTTTCTACATTATTTGGTATATTTTCTTAATTGTGTAATGCGTAGTTCACCGGCCATCAGTGATCACGGAACGCTGTGGATGGCTCGTCGAAACTCGAGAAAAACATACAGAGACAACCAGGTCCTGTAGGGGAATAGGAACAGCAGGGCCACTCCTCACGTGGGGAGTGCCTTGGCCACCCTCTCTCCTGGAGGGCGCCGCTTGGCCACCCTCCCTGGTGGGGAGAGCACAGGTGGTGGGGAGATCACGCCGTTCCCCCTCTGGAGAGTCTTTTTATTGGTTTCGTTTGCATAAGAATTCAGGTAAAAGCTCATTACTCATTGCTAGGAAGTAAGGATCAAACAGTAGATAACAAGGAAGTCTGAGGGCCTATTTTGAGTCAGGATCAAAGAGCTGTAAAACTTTGAGGAACAAACTAACTTCCTCCTTGGATCCTTCTCATTCAACTGAGAGCATTCTAAACAAAGCAGGTATCACAGGATTTTACATATTCTTTCTTAGGCCTGATCACCAGGGGAACCCACCCTTTTCAGCACAGAGCTGCACCACCCTGTCATTGTTTCAGGCTTAGGTGGAGCAAGGGAACTAAGGCAACCAAGAGACAAGGAGATTTTCTCCCAGATGATGAGGACTCAGGCTATGTCAAAGCTGAGGAGCAAGGGTTCATCACCCCCTTTTGCTGTAGCCCCCAAAGTCCTTTTTTGGGGGGCCTCCCATGTGATTGTGCCTGTCTTAGATCGTTCCCCCCTTGGGGAATTTTACCCATCTTTGGCTAACCAACCAAGCTTTGGGGTTCAGTTATGAATGAAGCAGCAGAAGCAGCGCTCCTGCCAGGGAGATAAGCTTTTGTCTCCTTGCTGGTTTATGGTTCCAAGGGCATTCCCTTAGCCTAGGCAGGGGTTTCAGCTTCTGATACCAGGCAGGGCAGTTCCCAACAATTGTCAATGTATATATTTTTAAATTTTTTCTAAGTAGAGTATATATTTTATAATTTATAAATGTATTTTATGTAGTAGTATTTAGGTTTCATTTTCATCAACGTAATATAATTATAGTCTTCTTTAAAAATCCATATTATACTATCATGTCATTGCAAAGATGATTCCTTCTTACTATAATAGAGTACATAGAAAATTCATTTTAAAATTCTTTATTAAAGAATGTTTACAGGCCTAATTTTAAAAAAAGAAAAAAACAAATTAGAACTCTTTTTGGTGTTCACATCAATACAACTGTGATTTATTGAAAAAAACTATGTACTCAAGATAAAACCAAGAGAATAAGACCTAATGGTGACCAGCTGCTTCCCATACTATGCTTCTGGAACCAGAGCTGAGACTGCCCCCTTGGCAGCCCAAGAAGATGAGTGCAAGCTCCTCTGACTGTCACAGAAACCAGAGATTAAAACACAGGTTATTATTTATGTTTGAGTGTTTCATTCCTATTTGTCCTATTTAAAGATCAGTTCTGGGCTGTTTGAAATTTACATGAGAAAAGAGCTATCATTCATACGTGGGGAGTTAAATCTGAACAACCCTGTAGGAGCCATTGGCTGCTATTTGTACTTTAACCAAATTGGCCTCAGAGCCTAAGACAGGGGTGTCAAACTCATTTTCACCAGGGGCCACATCAGCCTTGTGGTTGCCTTCAAAGGGCTCAGTGTAATTTTAGGACTGTATAAATGTTAACTACTCCTTAACTCTAGGCAAGGAGCTTGGCGCTGCTGCCAGGTAGAAACAAAGTGCCAGGCTGGATAAAACAAGGTAGAGGGTCAGATTTGGCTCTCGGTCCTTGTGTTTGCCACCTGTGGTCTAATGTATCTTAGTTTCATGACGCAACTCTCCCTGTTTTTACATATTGATACACTTCATCATGTTCTGCATGATATACTTATGGTGCCGGAAAGGCTGGACCTCAGCAATCAGAACACTCATCCAGACTTCTTCCTTTTCTGTGGGGAATTCTCCTTTAGAAGCTCCTGTGCCCATAGTTGTCATCCTGGCTCACTGTTATCAGTTATCTCAAGCCACCAGAGACGGTCTAATGAAATTGGATCTAAGAGTGGTATGGTAGGCTTGAAAATTTTCCTTTCAGGGATTCAAGGAATCTCATGAAGATTGGACCACCTCATCCCATTAAGCATTCAGTCCTCTAGAAATGAGGGAAAAAAAGGGCAGGTTTTATAATGCCCAAAATTCCGTTATAACCTTCCCCCAGGCTTTCATGCAACTGTGTTGTCAAAATTTGTAACTGCTCTTGGTACAAGCATTGATTTATAAGAATATAATCTAGTACAAAATTTCTGACTTAATGACTTATTTGGTTAGTCTGCATGTCCCACACATGCATAACTAAACATTATTGATCAAATAATTCTTCCCAGGATGACTGTGCTACTGGAAATAATAATACCCTCAAAATATTTAAATATCAGTATTTTCCCCCAAATTAGTAAATGGCTATTCTTTGAACTCTCTCCTGAACTCAAGTATGATAAGTACATATGGCAGTAGAAGGTGCTCTTAGTACAAATAAAAGGAACAAATATTCTGGATAAAACATTTCAGAGAAAGCATTGTAAAGGAACTGATGTCACATGTGAGTCTGAAAAAATAAATAGGACGTAACCGTGGACAACCAGGATTGGGAAACTGTTACAAATTTGCTGTCAACAAACTTTCTCTTAATTTTTCTTTTTCTTTTTTTTTCTTGGAGGGGGGATTTCACTGCATCATTGACCTGTGCGCAAACAAATTATTGTAAGGAAAATGTGATTGCTATGATTGGTACAAAGGTGACAGGTCATGGGGTGTCAGACACCTAACCATCATTGAAACTGGCAGAGTACAGAGTTCAGGGAGTGGAATTTTTGAAAAATGGTGCTAGAATTATTATAGGGGTCAGGTTAATACAGCTCTTGATTTAATGATGTAGAGTTTGAGCTTCATTATGAAAATATTTTTAAAAAGGTGAAATATCATAAGGACAAAAAACGAGATTAAATTTGAGTTTTTGGAAACTATAGAATAAGAGTAGATAAGATGCTATATAAGAACAGAAGATATGTGGTCAGTTTAGGGGGTTCTTTCATATTTTACAGCATGCTTTCCTGAGTGGCATCTACAGTTAATGCCTTGGAGTTGTAATTTTTGGGAAATGTATGATTTCCTAAATCAACATAATTATTTGTGCAAGTAATTCTGATAAAAGCAGAGTATGGAGAATACTCATTACTTCTTTTTCAACTACCATATCTATATCAATCTTATTGGGTATGTATATCGTACATGTTACAGCTCACTTTGTAACCATAAAATGTTACTTTTATTAATAACAAATAAGTAAAAAAAGATTGATACCCTTTGCACATAAGGTAAAACTATGATCACAGGCTGGAACTGGTTAAGGGTTTGAGGGACAGACATCAAAATTCATGACATGGAATATATAACAGCTTTTAAATGGAGAGGAGTAAACTGGTCATAGGGAAGCAGTATATCATTGCCATCCATCATGCAAACTTTCCTCAACCAACAAACCATTTCTGTTCAGAGTCCAAGTATTTCATTTTGATTTCTTCACTTATTAATTACAATAACAGGTAGATTCTATATTCATTCTTATTATCGTATCTCTTCCAGCCTGTCCTGAAAAAACTGTTCACATCTAAAGAGCCTGGCTCAGGAATTATGTTAATACATAAAAAACATTAAGGACCCAGACTGAGCACTCCAGTTCTGCCTATGTGGAAAGAGAGGGAATTCCAGGTAAAGAAGAGAACAGTGGATATTGTGAAACTTATCTATGTTAAGCAGATAGATATTGTTACAGGGTGCAGCCAAGAGGGGGGAACCCCAAATGGGCATTTGAAATGGGGTCCAGAACTCAAGGTGTCCAGGAGATTTTAAGATGTCTCCATCCCCCCACCCAGGGTGTGGGTTGGGGGAAGGGACAAATGGAGCAGGACCACTGAGAGCTGTTTTGCATAGCAACAGCCTTGCAGCTACCCTCTGGCGTGGTCATTTAACATATCTATAGCCTTTAGCTGGTCGCTTAGATATGTTAAATAGCTGTGGCCATGCCCTGAGCCAGGGGAATGGAAGTAACTTCCCCACCAAGACATGACTGGGGGCAGATCCCCCAAGCTACAGCGCCTGCCTGCATGGGAGCTCAGAGAAGATTGGCTCCAGGACATGGGGCCACACCTGCCCAGACTCATGATGGCAGCCCAGTAAAGCTGGAAGGATACGAATTCTGGCAGGTGAAGCCGAGTGTGGGAGGAGTCAGAAATGAGGCTGCAGAGGAAGATTGGCCGCGGGGATTTAAAACCCAGACTTGGCGGCCATTGGAGAGAGAGAACCGTGGTGCTTTAGGAAGAAGAACCATGCTGCTTTGAGAAGGAGAGCCATGTGCAGCCCTGAGGAGAGAGAACCATGTGGCTGTGGAGGTGCAGAGAGGATCACGGCCATTGAAAAGAGAACCATGCGTAGCCCTGAGATGGAGAGCCATGCGCAGCCCTGAGAAGGAGAACCGTGCTGCTTTAGGGAGAGAACCACGCGGCTTTGAAGGAGTGGAGACTCCTGCATCCCAGAGAGAACCATGCTGCTTTAGGAGGGAGAACCATGCTGCTTTAGGAGAGAGAACCACGCGGCTTTGGCAGAGTGAGGACTCTCCCCTTCCCGCAGCCCTGAGAGAGAGAACCACGCAGCTTTGGCAGAGTGGGGACTCTCCCCTTCCCACAGCCCTGAGAGAGAGAACCACGCGGCTTTGGCAGAGTGGGGACTCTCCTCCTTCCTGCAGCCCTGAGAAGGTGAACCATGCGCAGCCCTGAGAAGGAGAACCATGCGTCTTTAGCAGAGTGGAGACTCCTGCATCCCTGAGGAGAGAACCGTGGTGCTTTAGGAAGGAGAACCATGCTGCTTTGAGAAGGAGAGCCATGCGCAGCCCTGGGGGGAGAGAACCATGCAGCTTTAGTAGAATAGGAAGGACCTCAGCCATTGAGGGAGAGAACCATGCTGCTTTAGCAGAGATAGAGCCATGTGCAGCCCTGAGAGAGAGAGAACCACTCGGCTTTGGCAGAGTGGGGACTCTCCCCTTCCTGCAGCCCTGAGAGGGAGAACCACGAGGCCTGGACAGAGTGGGGACCCCCACAGCTTTAGAAGGGGGAACCACCACCTGGTTTTAGCAGAGATCCCGGTGACTCAGCCGAGGGTGCCGGGAACCCAGGGAGGTCTCCCAGTCGAGATGGAGGACTAACTAAGAACCAGAGGACTGTCTGAGCCATGGACTTCGTTTTCCTTTCCTGAGATACGGTACTCTGGACTGGGCAAAGGGGGAAGGAACGAAGGACTGTGTCTGTTTGTGGGTGCTTTAAGGGACTTTAGGATTTTTGATAAAGACATTAGGTTATTACTTGAAGTTTGTATAGCATTAAATAAACATTTCCTTTCCTTTTCACGAATCTCTGGCATTGAGAGACATCTTTCCTAGGGCAGCGGACAAAACGGACCCGGGGCCTTCTTTCAATAATAGTATATCGTCCCAGGCCCCCCTTGTTGTGTTCTGTAACAATATGAGTTCCAAAGAAGTTAGATTGCATAGACTTGAAGCAATAGTTCACATTTAATCACAGAATCCTGAATATGGGTATATGATCTTAGAATTTGTAATAGTCTAGGAAATTTAAAACAGAAAGATAGTCAAATTTATATCATTGTTTTATAAGAAAATATTCAAGTTGAGTATATCAGCAGCTATTTTCCTTTCAAATATTTCTATACTAGATCTATAGTCCACTCTGTGATAACTTGTTATAAAAGAGAAGGCTTTAGAGTATATATCTCCTACAGTTCTTCAACCCTAGAATCATGTCATTCTAATTCTATATTAATTGTTTTAAAATATTTATTTTAAGCCCTTAAATATGCATTTTATTTGTATAATTTAAGTAGGCTAAAAACAGCACATCTGTATAAAGAAAAAAAATCCAAACTCAATGGCAGAGAAACACAATAAAAATACAATACATATAATTATTAGGAAATTATACAATAAAATATATATATAATTATAACTTTAGATATAATCAGAACCTATAAATTTTTAGGATGCAGGGTATTTAGGATAAAACTATAAAATGTCCAGTTATTAAGGATAACAAAAATCTCTGAATGAGATGATCTTACATTTAAAAAAAGTTTACAGTGTATTCTGACTCTACAATTTTTTAAATAATAGTAGTCACTATATAAAACTGCTCAATATTAAGCTTCATTTTGGAAATGTATGAAAATGCATACATTTATAAAGAATAAATAAAATAACAAATAAATGAATAAATAAAAAAGAAGAAAGTAAATAGCCTCAGGAACCCAGGTTCCTTCCTTCTCTCAGTGTCAAGTTAGCTGTTCTCATCACGATGCAGAGGACTGTTTGGCACAGTTCCAGGCATCATATCTGAGGGAAATATTCAGTCCATGGAGAGGAATTCCACCCCCACATAGTAATCTGTTTTTATATTTAAAAAAATGTTCCAGAATACTCTCAACAAACTTTCTCTTAATTTTTCTTTTTTCTTTTTCTTTTTTCTTTTTTCTTTTTTTTTGGTGGTGGGATGGCACTGCATCATTGATCTGTATGCAAACAAATTACTGTTAGGGAAAATGTGATTGTTATGATTGGTTACACATGGTTGTTTAAGAAAGGGATTGCCCAAATACAATCATGAGATTACCATCACCGAGAATAAAGGCCAGTAGGTCAGTTTGTCACAGAGACATGTGCCATCTTGTATTAAATATTTCAAGCTGGCAAATAAATTATTTAAAATTAAATAGGAGGCATATTTTTAGCACTGTAAAAATTTAAGTTATTGAAAACAAGCCAAAATGTACAAAAAATCCTGACTGTCTAGTTCAGTGGTTTGGGCATCATCCTACAAACTAAAAGGTCCCCAGTTTGATTCCCAGTCAAGGTCCAGGCCTGAGTTGTGGGCCCGGTTTCTTGGTAGGGGTGTGAGAGAATCAAGAGATTGATGTGTTTCTCTTTCAGACTGATGTATCTCTTCCTCTTCCCCATTCCTTTCCGTCTCTCTAAAAATAGATAAATAAATTCTTCAAAATGTACAGAATACAAAAATATATGTAAAGACTTTATGTATGTGTATATGTATGCATGTATGTGTATACACACACACACACACATATATATATGAAGATATATGAAGATTAGTGGCCCAATATGGTGTCACTTGTACTAAAGCTTCTAAAACCAAACCTAGATATAATATTTGACCTAATTGCTGTTTTGTTCTTTTCCAGAAAGATAATCATAATCAACCCATCTGGAATTTTCTATTGAATCCCAGTGAGGTCATCAGTCACTTAGGCCCTCTCCATTCCTAAAGAAAGCAGGGGCAATTGCATAATAAAACCTCTTGCCCTTCCTTCCCCCCCAAAATAAGTCATCTAAAAATAAACCTTTCTTTTCTTTTGTTAATAGCTCCCTTGTTCCACCCTTCTTCCCATTTAAAACAAAACAAAGCAAACAAACAAAAAAGACTTCCATTTTGTACAATAACTCAGAGAGCCCTTCTAGTTGCTAGATGGGATGCTGCCTGATTCATGAACCCAATTTGATCTTCAAATTTTGTTCTTTAACACAACTTAATAGTAAAAATCAGCTTCCAAAATATCGAGTGTACTAATTAACTTAATTTTACTAGTACATTTTACTAATACGATATATATGCAAAATATTTTTACTTTGTCCTGAGTGGTGTGGCTCAGTTGGTTGGGCACAGTCTCGCACAGCAAAAGGTTTCCTGTTCCATTCCCAGTCAGGGCACATGCCTGAGCTGTGTGGTCAGTCCCCAGTCAGGGTGTGGTGAGCAGCATTCAACTGGTGCTCTCACATCAGTGTTTCTCTCCCCCTCTTTCTTCCTCCCTTCCCTTCTCTCTAAAAATGAATAAATAAAATATTTAAAACATATTTTTGTTTCAATATATTTTAAATGAATTGCTGATATTTTTTACTTTTTTCATAATAAATTTTTGAAATTTAATGTATTTAAAGCACATCTCAACTTCAAGTATTCACTTGAAGCACTTAAAACACATTTTAATTTCAATATTAAACAGATATTTGTAGCTAGTGGTTATCATATTGGAGAGATTAGTAAATCTTTCAGGGAAATATAACTTTTGTAATAACATGCCAATTAGATACCTCTCTTTCCAACTCCCAGGAAAGTATATGTGTTAAGAATGAATGAGGCATACTCAGGTAAGACTTCTAGAATGACCCCCCTACCCTACTTTTGACCTGAGTGATCTTGGACAAACTACTTTATCTTTATAAGTCTCAGTTACTTCATCTGTACAAAGGGGATAACAATCCAACCTACTAACACTATTATGGAATTGTTGTTAACATTATGCAAAATTATAACAAGTAAAGTACCCAACACTGTGACCAGTTTAGTAAATATTAGCTATGATAATAAAAACAGTTAAATTAGACACTGAAATTAAATAAATGTTGGCTGTATTTTCCTCTCTTTAAAAATGACATTGTTTGTATATTCATGATCAATATGCTGATATGTTTTCCAATAGAAAAATTTATGTACTTTGCATTTGATATTTGAAACTACAACAGATACCTAATACATTATTTGGGAAAACATAAATCTTCATTCTGTCTAAGTTTATTCTCAATTCTTAAGTCAGAGTGTAACCGAACAGCAATGGAGGTTTGGTTGCCTATCACCACAAAACCCAAACTTGTGAGGTAGATGCTGGTGCAAAAGGAAAGCAGTTTTACTCAGGTGACATGTGACCTGGGAGAATGATGAACTCCCACCTCATAGACTATCTCCTCTTTCTTCCATGGCAAACAGTCCAACTGTGTCCTCAGCAAAGCCAAAACAAAGTCATTATCCAGAATTCCTGCTCCATTTTAAGGTACAGTCCTTTGTAACCCACAGACAGCTGCTAAACAGTCTTAGCCCCCATTCAGGTAGCTTGACTTGTTCCTAGCTGCTGTTCATTTCAGGTTCTCCCCTGGATGCAGTGTGGAGCCTGCATGGCCATGGACCATCCAGCTGCCAGGGCCACATGGTCTGTGCTCTGGAGCAAGACAGCATGTGAACACATGGGTGGGTGCATCACTGGGTAGGCAAGAGAGTACGCTTCTTTGTTCCCCTGGATTATATTAGATTGGGTTTGGGATGGAACAAGTGCTTTCTTGAAATGACCAATCAACTTTCCCAATTTTCAAGCACTTTGGGAGGGTCCACCTCCCAACCATTCCTTCTTTCCCCAGACTAGACTGCCAGGCCTCTTCAGTACAACATTGTTCACTGCACCATTTTGACTTCTATTGCACATGTGCCTGCCTTTTCCTGGTCATACCCCCAATCTAATGTGGGGAGACTTTTTCTACTCAATTATCTTGCTAGCTTTTTATGTGCCTAGTGTAAGAACCTCCCCCTGCTGCCTTCTTAGCTAATGAGGGGAGATTGCTGGACACTCCCACTGCCTGTTTAATGGTAACAATTGGATAGCCAGTAAGTATTTTGCAGACAATTGTTTCCCACTTTTTCTTTGGTTGAAAAGTGAACAGACTGAAAGTAATAGCACATATTTCTCAGTACACACTAAATTGAATCAAACATTAGCCATGTAATAATTCCAAGGTATTAAAACATTTCAGAATATATGTGTCAGATGAGTTCTATGCAGGTAGTACATAGTAAAAGGTGATAAAAATCATGTCTTATCAGACATACATAATTAATTAGCTAATATCTAAAATTCAAGCTTTGAAAGCAGGAAATCTTTTGGTATTATTAAATGATATGTGGACTCTACATCTAAAAGTAAGATCAGTCAAAATATATTGTAATTTTTCCAGTAATATGGCTCTTAAAAGCAAGGGGCATAGTATATAACTCTTAAACAAAGTTTAGGAGATATTTTCTTTTCCATTTTTAGATAAAAGTTGTGACAGAAGAAATAAATTTGGTTAGAAATGGTGGGAAATTTTAAGTAAATTGAATTGAGAAATCTTTATGTTTCTACATTAAAGTGTACTGATCCAATGATTAGTACTGTGCATGATTTAACACTGACATGATTAAATACTTTGACAAAGATATCTCTTATCAATATGTCAAATGCCTGTCTTAGCAGATTTGTTTATGAAAGAAAAAGTATTCATTTACTACAAATAGATTCTCCATACTGTGTTCAAACCTTTTTTTAAAAAAATAATTGTTGTCATAGCATAAGGTAGCATGAAAGCATAGGTTGATAGAGTAAAAAATGCATGGAGGAGTTAACAGACATATACATATAATGAGTCTAATATAATCCAGGTAGCTTTACCCATTACATATAATAAGCACTTTTTGCTAGTTAAGAATTGGCATACAAATTAGAAAATACATAAAAGAATTTGACAACTGATGTTTCAAAACATGCTAAGAAATGCATGAGAGAAATTAAGTGGTATTTCTTCAAGTACATTTTGGCAATTAGCACTTACTTTCTAATGTTATGCAGTACAAAGATATATATATATATATATTTGGTGCTTAGGGCACTTAGATATCTTAATCTGACCCTGTTCATTATGTAGAAAATGAGCCATGTATAGATTTGTGCATGATTGACCACAAACAATTGAAGAAACTACTTCAGGCCTCTCGAAATTATTAGGGTTATTAAGTCTAAAATAGGATGTAAAGAATCAATGGTTCTCTACCAAAGTCACTTTCAGTCCTCTGAAGGAGTTTTGGGTTAGATTGGGCCCAGAAAGGTTAACCAAGAAACTAACATCAAGTGCTCTTAAGAGAAGACAGTGCAAGGTACAAAACGATGGAAGTTTTCTTTTTCTCTACACTACCTGTCTACACCCATGTCAGTTTGCAAAAAGGAGATTCTTGTCATTCTTGACAACATGTTTTCAGTAGAAAGAGAAATTTAAGACTTTAGTTGCATATTTTTAAAAGTCTAGCAGAACATTCTTTGATTATGAGAGACTGAAGAAACCAGTGTAGTGCCACACGTGATTTTTGTTGGAAAAAAATGCATAGTGATAATTAATTTTTTAACTTTGTCTACCAGGAAACAGAGATAAGTGTTACTTAACTGCACTCATTATTATAAACTTTTTAATCATTCTGTTCATTAGTTATATTTACTGCTGTTATACCAAGTATACAAATTATATTTGTATAGACTAACATATTAATAATTTAATGAAGATGAATTATGAATAAATATGGATTCAGATCCTATCTGAGTAGATGTAGTTTATTTTGAACTATTTATGTTGACTTGATGATATGATATGCTACAATAAAAATAATTTAAAGTCTAATGAAATCCTTGATCAAATGGTCTGTGTTTTTCAAGCCATGAGGGGGAAGTTAACTAATTTGTTAATGACTATTAGTCTTACATGAGTAAGAGATATTAGTTATGCACAAAGAAAAGAAAGTCAGTTATTTAGTATTTGCCTTTCCTTGTACACTTAATTATTTGTTTTGAGTTTTCAATGTAATCAATTTATTGTATTCTTTGCTTTCCTGCAATAATAGTTGCATTGTTAAAACAAGTATTATTAGGTTCGTATAACATTTTTCAAGTAACTTTCACACATTATTTTATACATTCCTTACAATACTCATATGCAATAGCTAGAGTGGGGTTTATTTTCTAAATTATTAACTTCTAATGGAAATGTGGCTTAGTTAACTTTGCCAAAATCCTATGGCTATCTATTAAAACAGAATCAACTGTAATCCTTTTGTTTGAAATCATGGGCTTTTTCCCTGCTACATTTATATCTAACATTTCTATACAATTTCTACTCTCTAAAATTTGTAAAGAGTTTTTCTGTTTTATTTTAACCTTTGTGAGATATTCATAAGTTCAGGATTGTATGAATGCAACAAAAGCAGAATATTTAAAATCAAAATTTTAAAAACTCTTGCCCTACATTTCTTTTTGCTCCACTTCTTAATTTCATTAGCATCACCAAGGCCATAAAATTAAGACATTTATACAATATGCATAATACCAAGTAATATAATACAGTATTGAGTTATAGCATAGTTGTTTGCTGAATTAAATATTTCACCTTTCAATCTAAAAAATTTTAATTTTATATTCCAGATTTATATCATTTGTCTGCTTATAAATGAACATTATAAAATTATAAATTAAAGCATTTCTAAATTATAAGATGTTGGGAACTGCCCTGCCTGGTTTTAGAAGCTGTAACACCCCATGGCTAAGGCTGAGTGGGTGACCTTTGGATCAGAAGCTATTAAGGAGACAAAGCTTACCTCTGTGGCAGGAGCACCGCTTCTGCTCCTTTTTTCATAACTGGCCCACAATGCTTGGTTGGTTAGCCAAGGATGGGTAGGATTTCCCAAGGGGGGAACTACCTAAGACAGGTACAATCACGTGGGGGGCCCCCAAGGAAAGACTTGAGGGGTTACAGCAAAAGAGGGTGATGGACCCTAACCCCTCAGCTTTGACAAAGCCCAAGTCCTCATTCTGTCTGCAAGAAGTCTCCTAATCTCTTGGTTGCCTTACTTCCCCTGCCTGACTTAAGCCTGAGACAATACATTAAGCCTGAAACAATGACAGAAGGCCGGTGCAGCCCTGTGCTGGAAAGGGCAGATTTCCCAGGCAATCAGGCCTAAGAAAGAATATGTAAAATCCTGTGAAAACCGCTTTGTTTAGAATGCTCTCAATTCAATGATAAGCATCCAAGCAAGAAGTGAGTTTGTTCCTCAGAAGTTTTAGTGCTCTTTAGCTATCTGACCCTGACTCAGAATAAGCCCTCAGAGTTCTTTGTTATCTATTGTTTGATCCTTACTGCCTGACAATGATTAATGAGCTTTTACCTGTATTCTTTACCTGTAATGAACCCAATAAAAGCCCATTGAGGAAAAGGCTCTTGGTCCTTACCCTCTGAGAGATCAGTCACCTTTCCTCCCCAAGCAGATCATGTCTTGGTAGACTTATTCTCATCTGTGGCAGATGGGGGGCTCTGCGGGCAAAGCTCCCCCACAATAAAATAGTTAGAGATGTACAAAGAGCAAATTGAAAAAAAAATACACTTATAATTTCTCTCTTTAGAAGTAGCAATGATTAATATTTAAATGTTTTAATATTTAATAGTAATATCAAAAGTAAAGTATTTTATTTATATTTTACTGCATTTACTTTTAAAGTATGTCCACATTACTTATAAATATTTATAATATTTTGCATGTGCCTATGTACTCACATATTCATATATTTATAAAGATATTTATAAAATTAGAACTGTTGTTTTAAATGTTATCCTCCCAGTCAGCAAGGATTTGTGAACATTTTTCCATTATTCATTTTTTTTTGCAACAACATCTGAATCTGGCCCTCATACATGGATGGCAGGAACATTCAAAATAAAGAGAAAGATTGCTCCAGATTGGTGGCAGGTTTCAATGAGCAGGATAGCATTGACAGTTAGTATATGCATTCTTATATTACTATAAGAATTTTAGTAAGATTTTTTAAGTGTAGAGATTTAAAAATTCCAATAAGATTTTTTTAGATATATAAAAGCTGATTCTAAAATTTAATTAGGAAGGTGGGGGACCTCAAATAGCTAATTCAGTTTTGAAAAAGAATAAACTACAGGGATCATATAAATGAATTTTATGATTCACTATATAGGTATAGTAATAAAGATAGTATAGTATTGATAAAGGAATAAATCACATACAGAGATCAATGGAATAGAATATACAGAACTAGACTACAGACAAAAAAAATAGCCACATGATTTCTACAAGGTTGTTAGGGTTATTCAGTGGAGAAAGGAGAATGCGTGTAAAAATTGGTGTTGGGTCAATTGGATGTCTTTATGCACCAAAACAAACTTCAACCTAAACCTCAGAGTATATACAAAATTTAACTGAATCACATAAATATAAGTGTAAAACTACAAAAAATTTAAAAGATAGTCCTCACAACCAGGAGTTAAGCAGTGTGCTTTTAGGTATAACACCAAGCACATTATCCACGAAGAAAAAATAAAGATATAAAGAACCTCATGAAATTTTTTAAAAAATTTGCACTGTATATGTGTTAAAAATCACCACATTGTACACCTTAGACTTACCAATGTTCTACAAGGTTGTATGGAAAAAGACAGACCTAGTAGCCAAGGAGAGTGGACTGGAATGTGCATGTGTGAATAATGAGCACTTCACTGTACTAGTCAGTAGATGCTTTTGATGAGCATGTGTACTGTGTGGCTGTCACATTCAAAATGACTGAGAGAGTTGAGCAATGAATCTGCATCAAATTTTGCATTAAACTCGAACATCCTTCCGTGGAAATAATTCAGATGATTCAGAAGGCCACAACTGTGGGCAACTGATGATTGGAAGCTTCATCATAACAATGCACTCATCTGTGTGTTGCATCTCATGCAATTTTTTGATGAAAGATCAAATTACCCAGATGACTCAGCCTCCCTACAGCTCATGTTTAGTACTCTGAGATTTCTAGCTTTTCCCAAAACTAAAATCACCTTTGAAAGGGGAGATATTTTAAGCTGTTAACAAGATTCAGGAAAATATGGTGGCATACCTGATGCCAATTATTAGAACTGTGTGAGATCCCAAGGTGCCTACTTTGAAGTGGACTGAGGCATCATTGTCCTATGCACAATGTTTCTTTTATCTTGTATCTTCTTTAATAAATGTCTCTGTTTTTCATATTATGTGGCTGGATACTTTCTGGGCAGACTTCCTACAGTAGCCTCCTTATCTTACTCTTGTGTCCATTTTACATGGGCAACCACTTTCATATCTTTCAGTTGCCTATCTGCTCTCCTGCCATATTTCCTAGATAAATTTTTTTTAATGCAAATACTTTACTTTTTGATTTCAGATAGCATCTTTTTGTCATCCTACCATGGAAACTAAAGATTTAGCTTCTTTACCCTCCAGATTCCCAATACACATATGCCCACAAACTTACTTGCCATTAGTTCATTCTATCAATGTAGTCAGATTTGGCTATACCAAATTGACTCAGCATTTATATTCTGGTGATTCTGTATTAATTATTTTCTACTCATATATAATGCACTGTATTTTGATTTTCTTTCCTTTTCTGTACACTCTTTTTATTGTACCAAAGTAAATACTTGTCAAATATTTTATATGCTTATGTTTTTAAGTATCTATCATTAATTTATTCCCACACTCTTTGTTGATGTATAAAACTCTTTTCAGAATATTCCAGTGATACATTAGTCCATGAATTCTGTCTTTTCTTTCTTCTATAGCTGTATGTGTTTCTGCTCTGGTGTGGATTGGTTCCTCACCAAGTTATCACCTCCCAATATTTTTTCACTATTTCTCTGGAAAGTTCCCTCATTTCTGTCATGTGTTATATATCCCCACCCTAGAACATTATTATTATTTTCTTTTGTTAGTGTGTTTATTGCACCATTCCTCTAATTCCTTAGACTTTCTGAGCTTATATATTTTTTTGTATTTTACAGTTATCTGTGTTAGTAATCATTTGCATATGTTTCCCAGCTTTTTATCTCCACTATTTTATCTTTTCATGCTTAAATAATTTTTTTAAATCTCCCCATCATAATAGGTGGGGTTTTGGTGGAGAAAGTACAAAGAGGGCAGATAATCAATTAAATATATTGAACTGAAAATATTTAATTGGCCTTAATTTCACTCAACCATAGAGTATAAATTTTTTTAAGGTTTTATTTATTTTTAGAGAGGGAAGGGAGGGAGATAGAAAGAGAGAAAGAAACATCAATATGTGGTTGCTGGGGGTTATGGCCTGCAACCCAGGTATGTACCCTGGCTGGGAATCGAACCTGGGACACTTTGGTTCCCAGCCTGCGCTCAATCCACTGAGCTACGCCAGCCAGGGCTTATTCAATACTTTGATATCTTTAAAATGTTGAGCTGAATGGTCTTATATAAATATTTGAAAAATGCATCTAACTATTGCCTTATGGTAAACTCATAGACATGAGATTGCTGGATACAAGTAACTACATTTCAATTGTCCATACCTGAAGCCAAACTGGCCCTTCTGGAATGCTATATCAATTCATGGACCAATGGCACCATTACTACTTTATGGTACTTCCTGTGGAGAAGGAATTGGGTACATCTGTTTTATATTTGACATCTTTAACATAACATGTGATTTTAATTTTATACTATACATCATCTGAGCTTACGAAATATTAGTATTCCAGATTCTGTACCCTTGGAAAAAATATGAGTTTCACAATGTAAAATAAAAGTTACAGACCTAAAATCTTCCTGAATAAACAACTTATAAATTATCTCAAGCTAAGTATAGGAGAACATGCCTCACAACTGGACAACAGCAAGTGGATACAAAGGGTTCATACAACCCAAAGGTAGCTTTTCTTTTTACATATTTTGGGAGCCTATTCCCTCTTTGATTAGAAGTACAAGTTCTTTTATATGAACATAATTTGAAAAAGAATGATTTTCATTTTCTATGTAATACTAAATTATAAGTATAAGCCATGAAGATATGATAACTCAAACCACGATGAATATGAATATGGTTAAAATACTGCCTGTCATTCCTTTTTCTGAGAGTGTATGACATACAAATGTGAAGTCATTTCACTCTTAGCCTCTCATTTTTTCCTTTGAGTAGTTTGGTTAGAGAATAAAAGAAAGCTGAACTTTAATTATTTCCAAGTTTAATGCTGTGAATTTTAATATGTTACAGAGGAGTATGATTGTACACTACTTTTAATTTAAAAAGTAAAATTGTTTTTTTTTCTGAATAAATCATGGTAAAAATATGACAATAAAATGTAAGCCTCTCATAAATAAACTGCGATAAATCATGTTTAACAATGAACAAGACAAACAGTGTCAACCTTTCCTTTTACTAGCAAAGTACAGCATTTATTTCATGAGAAAAATAATTACCTCAGTGACATTAAAGGCAATTTTTTATATTATTTCAAGTCCTTCTGTGGGTCTTTTCCAGCCGTGTTCTCCTGGTAGCATTTTACCTATTCAAGTACTGAAATGCGAGGTCCATTAGATGGCATGTAGTACACCTGTTGTTTTACTCTCTACTTCAGAACGTTGCCCAGCACATATGTAAAGAATAGAGGCAGCAATGGCTCTCTGTTTAAGCTAACTCCTAGATTAGTATTCAATTAAATTTCCTCTTTTGTTTCTTCTATTTGATTCATTTTCTGCTATTTGCTCTGCAAAATAGGAATATTATCTATCATACATATATTTGTAATGATTTCTCTAGAATGAGAGTTTTCAAAGATTTTTTCAGTTATAAAATCAGTCCTTTTAAAAAAATCTGGAGTTATTTCAACTTGGCAATTTATTCATATTCTGAAAAAAGCTAATTAAGTGATATCACTGTCCCTCCATAAATAGCCTGATAACTTTCAGCTCTTTATCTTAGATATTCTTTTTTAAGTTTAACTGTATGAGCATACTGTAAGCATCTAGCTTTATGAACAAACTGTATGCATGCCTGGTCCTTGTCTGTCCAGTCTTCCTCACATTTCACCAGTGCTCTGCAAACTGCTGCTCGGGCTGTGCACCACCCAGGAGCCAAAACGGACTCTGCCGGACTCTGCCTGTTCATGATGTTTCACTGGACTGAGTCGGCTTTGCCTCATCACATCATACCGATTCTTATCACCTTTATTGGTATGAATACTGACGTTGGCAAAAAAACATAAAACTCAGAATACACAACTACAACAAGGTTATTTTTGGTGAATTGTTGAATGAATGTTACTACCTCAGGATTAGTTACTACAGAAGAAAACCTAAAATTCTAACATTTTATAGCTCATATATGAAATATATTAAGAGCAATTGCTTTACATTTGAAAACCATTTTGAAATTTCCTTGACATTGCCAATGAGTTATAAATCACAGAAAAATTAAATTAATAATAACTTATTTTTATTTCTTTTTTGGAGGAAATATGTATTGAAGACATTCAATACTAAAATATTAAAGATATTTGACATTATTTGAAGAGCACAGTATTTCAAACAGAGAATGACTCCAGAATTCTCTAAAACTATGAATAGAAAATAATTATTTTAAGCACTTGTAATTCATTAAGGTAGGGGTGGAGGGGGGGGAAGTCCTGTGTCTTAAGTTGTGGGCCAGATCTGAGATTCTGTCTATTGGCTACAAATGATTAGAAGTTTTAATATACAGGGTCCTGGACAAATAACACCCTTTCTTATTCCAAAATCTTTTATTCCAAAATCATAAGCATGTGATTCTGTAACATAAAGTCACACTCAAGCACACCATGTGACACTTTAGGTGAAATGTTCAAATTAAAACTATGTATTATTACCCTACCAACACTCAAGCAGGTGTTACCTCTGCTGGGCCCTGTATTTTATTCTATGGAATACAGAGCATAGTATTTTTAAATGACCTTTCAGAAGGTCATTATATTATATTTGTATTAATATCAGACATAATGATATTAAACAAGCATGCTTTGGGTAGCTTCTCTGATATAATCTCCTCTCTTTTTGGGTTGCTATTACACTTATTTTCATATAATTGTTTTTTAATTTATTCTTTATTGTGTTTATTTCCATTACCATTTAGTCCCCTAATACCCCTCTCCCCTCGGTAATCCCCACACGGTTGTCCATGTCCAGAATTTTTTTTCCTTTTTGCTCAATCCCTCCACTTCCTCACCTCCCTCCACCACTAGCGGCCATCTATGAGTCTGTCTCCATTTCTCTCATAACTCCATTTTGTTCATAAGAGTCCACATATGAGTGAGATCATATGGTATTTGTCTTTCTCTGATTTGCTTACTTCACTGGCATAATGCACTTTGGTAAGGGAAAAACTAAATTCTTTCTATAAAGGATGATATTATGAAATTATTAACAGGTAGAGATATAATCAAAGATAATGCATCGAATGCTTGTAGAAGAGAACGGTAATATGCACAAGTATACAACATTTAGCTAAAATAAATGTTATTTTCTTGATATGATGATTTTGAGGTGACTAAGATGTCATTGACATTCTTGTTAGCTTTACTAAACTTTAGACAGTTTCAGGGCACTTACTTTAGAAAGGGAGTCCTCTGGTGGTGAGGAATGAGGGAGAGTAGAGTGGTCCCCTGAGCTCCCTCTTTTTTTAGCACATTTAGAAACTTTAGAAATTTTGCAATAGTAAATTCTTTCTGCCCCTCTTTGAACATAAATCTTCTATACCTAAAAATTCCTTTCTCAAGGAGAAATAGGAGGTAGTCCTTTGAAATATAAAAATCAGGAAAAATAAGGCCCTGACTCTGTGAAAGAGTAGATACCTAACTTCCATAAACAATAATTAGCAAATTCCTTGGCCTGTCACATTGACCTACTTCTCCCCTAGTGTCCTCTAATAATGTCACAACTCACCCCAGAGTTTAAATATCCTCCTCCCTTTTGTATTCAGTAGAGTTGAGTGCAATCTTTTCCCTATGACATTGCTCTTGAATAAAGTATTCCTTGCTGTTTTTAATCTGTCCAATATAATTTTTCTTTAATAATGGTATGTATCACTTTTTCAAAAACTGTATAATTTATCCCTGGATGACATAGCTCAGTGGATTGAGTGCAGGCTGCAAACCAAAGCATCACAGATTTGATTCCTAGTCAGGGCACATACCTGGGTTGCAGGCCAGATCCCCAGCAATCACACATTGATGTTTCTCTCTCTCTCTCTCTTTCTCCCTCCCTTCCCTCTCTAAAAAACTAAATAAATAAAATATTTTTAAAAATTCTTAAAAAAATAACAGTATAATTTGTTGCAAGTTTGAGTTCTTCCTAAATATTCACATTTATACCTAATTTGTATTGGTATTTTTTTCTGAAAAATTCTTCTCCTTGTTTCCTAAGCTCCAGACTTCACAAAACTGGATTCATTTTTTTCTCTTGTTCTTTTCTCTACTGACAAAGCCGTAAATATATATGCAATTTAAGCTCATCTCCATGCCTTTATTCAACATGTACTCAAGGCCTGAGAAATCCCTCCCTTGTATATATATGCACTTGCCAAAGTACAGCCAATGTACCAAGAACTAAATTTATCATCTTTTTGTAAAGTTTACCTTATTCCTTGAATTGAAATTGGTTTTCTCTGTGTTTTCATAGTGCTGCTTATGATTTTGTAATAAAATTTATTACAGTCTACCAACTTATAAAGTTACTGGCATGTTACAAGAGAGACTAAGTTTTTAGATTGCAGGGCATCAACATTATTAGTCTGTAACACCATCATTTCCTAAAACAACAGACACAAGAATTTTATTGAATTAAATTGCTATATTTTTCTTATATTTAATTTGAAACTTAATTCTCATAAAAGAAATATTGAAGATCTCCCAGGATAATAAATTACTTAGAATGGAAAAGTAATAATTGAAAAAAGAATATTCATGAAATCCTGTCATGTATCTCAGGGAGATAACCTCCTTTGATGGGTCAAATTGAACTCGAATGCTTCCTCTTCTTTTGAAGCTTTCCCTGACATTTTATAGGCAGAGCTAATCTTGTTTATCTCTTAACATGCTGAATATCCCCCTATATGATTTCTCTACCAAACTAGAAATCCTTGAGATCTCTTTATACTCATTGCTTGGCATAGGTCTTCTCATTTAATGAGGTGCTAGGTCAATGTTTATTAACAAGAATGGAAGAAGGAAGGGATGAAAGACAGAAAGGAAGGAAACTGGAAAAAAGTAAGAGAGAGATATTATTCAATAATAGTCAGGTATGTCTCCATTTTATCAGATCTCAAAGCCATGGTTTCTTTTTAGGTTGCAAGATCTGCCACACAGGACCAAGAGCCAGCTGCAGAGAATACCTAATTCTGCTGACAATTAAGATTTTAAAAAATGGATGCAAGCACTCATAAAGACTATGAATCATTTCCTTTCTCTATGTAGATTACACAGCAATCAACATCAGTGGGATTAATGAAAGATGTGTAAAGATGTTACTTAAAAAATCCAGAGAAGCTGCTTTCTCATACCCCTTCATACACATTTAATACTCAAAGAGTTTTATTTTAAAACTCAGATCTTTCTCTATAACCACTAATACACCATGGGCAAACATGACAACTAGTCACATGTGCATTTGGCAAATCTCTTTTTCTGTTATGCATCTATGTATCCATTTTATGTGACATAATTTATTTTAATAAAAATGTCATTAAAATGAATAAATACATACATTATTAAATTTATAACATACACCTGAGCAAGAAGAAAATGGAAACTACCCAAAATAATTCAACCTGGAAAATTTTGTTAGGGTTTTGTTATAGTGACTAGACTAATAGGCTGGCAGTAGAGACAGAAATGAATAGAATTGTGATATGTATGAATATGTATTTTTCATATACCAATACCATATTTTGGTAAATTTCACAAGCGTGTGTTCATGATAGTCTTTCCCATAAGCCAGCTGTGCAACTGCTCAGCTAGCTGCATGCTGAGCAGCCCAGCACCAAGGAATTGACAAGAGTTATACAAGGTAACTATGCTAGTCATTCAGCTTTTATTGATGCAGGTTCACTCAAAGCAGAACATCAATATACTTTAATATCTTACTCACACTCTAACAATCTAAGAGAAATATAACACACACACAGCAATCAATGGGGGAAAATGAACCCAAGTCCCAGAGTCTCAGTCTGCAGGTCCAGGAGACAGCACAGTAGGCAAGGGAGTTGTCTGTATCTTGTAAAGAGGGATCTCAGGAGCCAGGTGTGTAACAGGGCAGACGAAGTCTTCAGTCCAGTAGGGCAGAGCCTCTGGCAGTCAATGACACAGGAGATCAGTGTGGCATAGAGCAGCACTTTGGTGTGTGGAGCTCAGCTGTCTCAGCAGTGGTCTGAAACCTGCCTCAGTTGTACCATGAAAGTGGGGTATGACACCCTCCTGGGTCTTGGCACCTCTGGTGCCAAGTGGGGAATTTTCTCAAGAGTCTATGGGCAAGACATGGCTGTTGTGCTTGATGCCCCTGCTGGCAAGTATAGAATTTCCTCAGGAGTCTATCTATGGGTGTTCTCGTTCTGCAGACAAGGTTGTTCTGACCACATGTACAGATATCTTTGGTATGTCTCTTTGCCAGATGTGTCCATTTTGACTTAGGTTGCTTCCCTCTTAAACCAAAGTGTCATGGATGACTGACAGACATCTTGGTTGACATGAGTGATTCCACTTGCTTCATATACTGTATACTATCTTGATTGGACCAATGCTATTTGCATTGATCTTGCTCTCCACAGTAGATTAGAAATGAGAGGTAAGACAAGAATCAAGGACAGCTCTTGTATTTTTAGTACCAGGAACTGAGTTTATGGTGATAATTTTAGCAGGAGAACACATTTGTGTATGTATTGAGGATTCTGTGTGTTGAAGGAGGGTATCTCATATTTGAAGTGCCTCTTATATACTCAAATCTAGATGATGTCAATTGAGCAGTTGGGCATTGGAATTGATAGTAATGGTAAGAGAATCAGGTCTGGTCATTTAAAGTTGGTGGGAGGTAATTTAAAATAATGTTTTGGTTTTGAAGCTGCTCAAATATAAGAATTTGGTTTCTTAAAAAATAGGAGGAAGCCATCATCATTTTTTTAATAGTATATACTGTTCATGTTATAATCATCCTTATTTTATAGTCCTGAAATTTTTTTAACTGTTATTTTTAATGCCAATGTCCTCACTGTGGCTTTTCTGAAAAATCTATATATAAATTGAAGAAAAGTGGATCCATAGTTAAGCTACACATGTCAGTTCATTTGCCAAAAGACTTACTGTTTTCTCTTTATCCCTATAAGTACATTTTATGTTTATGGGATAACTAGCCTTTAATTGCTTACATGTATTGTTTCATGTGAGAAAATAGGTATCACATTAAATTATACTGAGCCACTGAGCTGTTTTATATTACATAGCTGTGTTAACTTAATCTTCAAGGAATTATTTTATCACTTATTAGGGGCCAGATACTCAGCTAGATGCCTTTGGGTATTAAAATAATAACTATGCTTAAATTATACTAGATAAATTTTATCATTAGTTTACTAGAGTAAGAGAATGACACATATGTTTTTCTAAAAAGATAAATTCCATAGGAGAGTACAGTTAAGTTCTATAACAGGTGTAAAGAAGAAAAGTAAATTTGAATAAACTACTCATTGAGAATAATAGTGCAGTTACTGTCTTGGCTAGGGCATCAGATCTACCTATTAGTATATTGATTGCACATCTTATGGTAGACTAAGCCTCATTAAACTATCAGAATTTGTCATACTTCAGAGTGACCATTATTGCAGATTGTTGAGACATCTGTACAAAAAGTATTTTCCCCTTTGTGATCTCACGACTACTTCTAATCTTGGATTATTTGATGATGTCATAACCCAGTGTCTGTGAAATTTGAACTGATTACTGAGGGAAAAAGAATCCTTGGTGAGAACATGCATAGCAAACTGAAGAAACAGTCTGCTGATTACACTGAAGAAAACTTCTATTTACATGCAAATATCTTTGTAATCAGCAGTGATAGGAAAGGAAATGTATGAGAGTCTAACTCATTCCGATTTTCAAGTGTTCCATCTTTCCCTAAGCCCCTACCTCAGAAAATGTTTCCTCATATCAACAACAAAGCCTATCTCATTTAACAAAGTTTTAGGCATATTTAACTTGAAACAAAGCATATTAATGAGTTTTATCTCTTCTCATTTCTTTCTCAGTGTAGTCTTTTTCACTTTGGGTTCTCATTAGCTGAAATTATTCTCTGGTCAATATTTTAGCCTTAGTACAATAGCTTTCTGGAAATGATAGCTTCAAGCCTTATTTTTTTAAGGTGGATAATACTGACTGCTTAGGTTATTCTAAGGTTTAATTAAAATAAAGTACATTTTAGTACTTATCTGAGTGCTTTATATGTCATTGTAGATATTTAAAATTAGGGGCTTTGTTCAGGGTATTTCATTAGTTTGCTTGCTTGTTTGTTTGTTTTTGATAAGCCTGAATTGAGGTTATAGTTCATATGGCCCTACTTAAGTCTCTAAGGGGAATACTTCTCATGCATATTGTTTTACAGACAGTGAAGTACAATGGGCAGTAAACTATAATATCAGCATAATTCTAAGAGTATAAAATTGGAGGTTTCTAAACATTTAGAAGGAAGGTATTTTTTACTAGTCATAGCATCCTAGGGGGGAAAAAAGTCAACTGATGTTATTCTTAATTTAAAGACTCAGATCCTGAGGGGAGGAAAAACCTAGTTTCAACTTGTGTTTAGGAAATCCATAAAGATTTATTTTTTTGCCAAAAGACATTACACATGGTCATTATTCTAAATTTCCTTATCTGGGAGTTAATACAAGATAAATATTTTACTGATATGTGGCTGAACAATCACATATTAAAGTTGATTAGAAACCTAAGCTTTCAATTAAAATGTTAGCTACAGTATGATGAAAATTAGGGTTTGGCAGAATGTGTCAAAGGGTGGTTCACAGACACTTTCTGTATGTTAAAAGTAATGTATTTTCAGAATAATATTAGGTTCAGCAAATATTGCTGCGATCTTTGGGTAGCATATTCAGATTATCAAGTTTGGTACCTACCACACATGGTACACAAAGATTAACTCTTCTTGAATCATAGACTTAAAAATAAGAGCTAAAATTATAAAATTTAAAAAAATAGAGGAGTAAACATGGATGAACTTAGATTAGGCAATAATTTCTTCTATATGGCCCAAAAAAGCATAAACAACAAAGAAGAAGATTCCTAATGAAACTCAATCAAAACTTTTAACATTTGTGCTTCACAAAAAAGTGAAAAGACAACCCAGAGACAAAGGGAAAATATTTGCAACTACATGTCTGACAAAGGACCATATTAGTTACAGTTCTCCAGAGAAGCAGATCCAAGAGGATATGCAAACACACACACACAGAGACAGATTTATTTTAAGAAATTGACTCGTGATTGTGGCAGTAGTGTCAATTCAAAATTCAAAATCTGCAGGGGAGGTTTGCAGGCCAGAGACCCATAGGTGAGTTGCACTCTGCTAATGGAATGCTTCTTATCAGGAGGGGCCAGTCTATTCTAATATGGTGTTCATCTGACTGAATGAGGTCTATCCACATTATAGAGAGCTTTACACAGAGTCAATTAATTTAAATGCTAATATCATCCAATAAAACACCTTCATAGGAACACCTAGAATAATATTTAACTAAATCTGGGCATGGTGACCCATACTAGTTGACACAAAATTAACCATCACAAGAAGTTATGTCCAGAATATATAAAGACCTCTTACAACTCAATAATAAGAAAAAAAGTAACCCAGTTAAAAAATGGGCAAAGAGGGAGTTCTGATCAAAATAGTAGAGTAGGTAAACATGGTACTTGCATTGTCCCACGTCCATGTCAAGATTACAAATAAACTACAGAGCAACCATCATTCAGAATCACCTCAAATCTAGCTGAACAAAATTCCTACAACTAAGTACAAAAAGAAGAAGTCACTTCAAAACTGGTAGGCGCAGCAGAGAGACACGGAATATGCTGGTCCCACACCCATGTGTGGTAGTTAAAAATCTGGAGGGATACGTTGACTGTAGATGTGCTTCCTGAGAAGCAAGGGGGTCCCAGCCCACACCAGGCCAATAGCCAAGGGTTCCAGTGCTAGAAAGATAAAGTCACACAACTTCTGGCTGTGAAAAACATCAGGGACTACAGTTAAGTGAGACAGAGGGCTTCTGGAGTCCCAGGCAGTTCCTCTTAAAGGGCCAGCACAAAGACTTACTCGGACTCACTTCTGTCAGCTCCATTATTGGAACAGCAGCTCCAAAGGTACCAGGGACATATGGAGAGAAACCACATTGTCTATCTTTAGCATCAGATCTGTAGAATCAGCTTTTTCTCAGACGGAAGTGCTGGCAGAACCCATTGTTCTATTGAGGAGACTTCCCCATCCATGCCCAGGCCCATGTCTTATCGGAGTCTACATCAACCTGGCAAACACCATTCAACCCACCCTGGTAATTCTCTCAGAACTCACTCCACCCAACTTGTGGGCCCACCCAAGCTACTCCCCATGGCTTTTCCGTGCAAATAGTCTGTCTTGTCTCATACTACAAAAGTTCCTAAAATCTCTCAAAGGTTCAAAAACCCCAAACAAGTAACAGCATCAGACTATAGAATATCTCATACCTTTATAAGTGACTCCAGGTCTGGTACTAGGGGCAGCCAGCCTGGGTCGACAGCTTGGCCACTGTCAGGTACTTCCCAACCCAGCACAAGCAGCAACCATCAGCAGGTTTCTTTGTAGCTCATACTAGTTGGCCCCAAGAAGAATAGAGGTAGCCACTGACCTTAGTCTGTACCTGCTGGGAGGTCCAAAAGATAGCACACCTGGTGGTCAGGTTCAGACCACACCAGAACATCACCCAACCACTTCCACAAATGACACACTCAAAGGTTGAACTCATCAGGCACCAGAACCACACTGAGGAAGTCCTACTCCTTGGGGTCAGTACCTACACAGCAATTACCCCAGTGTAGTCATAGCCAGTCCTCACAGCCCATCAACCTGGGGGTAAATGTGTCCTGTAAATGTGCCAACAGCAATCAAGGCTCAACTACTATAGGAGGGTGCACATAGCACATACAGAGTGGGTGCATTTGGAGCTCGCAGCTCAGGTGATTGGGGAGGCTGTGCCATTGAGCCCTATAGGACACCTACTATGTAAGGATACTCTCTGGAGACCAGGAACCATGTCAGCTTCACATAATACATAAAACAGAGGGAGTGGCAGCAAAAATGAAGAGACAAAGAACCATGTCCCAAAAGAAAGAATAAAACAAAACTCTAGAAAAAGAACTAAACAAAATGAAGACAAGCAAACTATCAGATGCAGAGTTTAAAACACAGGTTATAAGAATGTTCAATGAACTTAGGGGAAAAACAGATGGACTAAGTGAGAAATTCAACAGATAGAAAACCAAAAAGGACCAGTCAGAAATGAAGAATACAATAATTCAAGTGAAGAAAAATTACAGGGAATCTACAGTGGAGTAGATGATGTTTAGATCAAACTAGTGATTTGGCAAATATGATAACAGAAAACACCCAATCAGAACAGCAAAAAGAAAAAATAATAAAAAAAATTAAGGGACAGTTTAAGGAGCCTGTGGGATAACATCAAGGTATCAACATTCTCATCATGGTGATGCCAGAGGGAGAAGATAGAGAACAGGAATTAAAAACCTATTTGAAAAAATAATGACAATTTCCTAATCTGGTGAAGGAAATAGATACACAAGTCCAGGAAGCACAGAGCCCTAAACAACATGACCCCAAAGAGGCCCACATCAAAATTAAAATGTCAAGTTAAAGACAAAGAATCTTAGAAGAGCCAAAGGAAAAGCTGTTAGTTACCTACAATGGAGCTCCCATAAGACTGTCAGCTGATTTCTCAACAGAATTTTGGCAGTCCAGAACAGATTGGTACACAACTTTTAAAGCGGCAAAATATGCGGGCCTAAAACCAAGATTAGTATACCCAAGAAGTCATCAGTTACAATTAAAGGGCAGATAAAGAGCTTCTCAGACAAGAAAAAAATGCAGGAGTTTATTTTCACCAAACCAGTATCATAAGAAATGTTATGATGTCTTCTTTAAGAAGAAAAAAAGGGGAGAAAGATAAATATGACTAATAAAATGGTAAAACATGTACATCTATCAACATCTACTTTAAATGTAAGAGGATTAAATGCTCTAATCAAAAGACATAGGTTAGTTGAATGGCTACAGAAACAAGACCCTAAAAGAGACACAATTCAGACAAAAGACATAGACAAACTGAAAATAAAAATGGGTAAAAGATATTTCATGAAAACTAAAATAACAACAACAGAAAGCTGGGGTAGCAATACTTATACCAGACAAAATAGATGTCAAACAAAGGCTCTGAGAAAAGATAAAGAAGGACCCAGAGATTTTACTCCTGGGTATTTATCCAAAAGAAACCAAAAACACTAAATCAAAAAGACATATGATCCATATATTTATTGCAGGATTATATACAATAGTCAAAGTGTGAAAACAACCTAAATGTCCATCAATAGATGAATGGTTCAAAGAGAGTGGTGCATATACATAATGACATAAAACTCAGCCATAAAAAGAATGAAATCTTGCAATCTGCAATGACATGGATGGGCTTAGAAGGCATTGTGCTGAGTGAAATAAATCAGAGAAGGACAAATGCCATATGATTTCACTTAAATAGAGAATCTAAAAATCAAAACAAGCAAGCAGAACAGAAACAGACTCATAGATGCAAAGAACATTTTGATAGTTGCTAGGTGTGAGGGTGTTTTGGGGAATGGGTGGAAAAGGTGAAGTGATTAAGAAGCACAAATTGGTAGTTATAGAAAGGTCATAGAGATGAAAGTACAGCATAGAAAATATAGTCAATAATACGTAATAACTCCACATGATGTCAGATGGATACTAGATTTATTGATGTGGTCACTTTGTAAACTATATTAACCTCTAATCACTGGATTGCACACCTGAAACTAACAGACTTTTGTACATCAACAGTAATAGAAACATTAAAAGTTAATTTTAAAATGGACAAACAACATATGTTTCTAAAGAGAAGATATATGAGTAATAAATATACAAAAAATGATCAATATTATTAATATTAATAGGAATGTAAATTATGATGTATCACACATACTAGACTGACTAAAATAAAAAAGAAAACAAATTTTGGTGAGAATGTAGATAAATTGCAATCTTCATATATTCAAAGTGGAAATGCAAAACAGTACAGCTGCTGTGGAAAAAAAGTCTGGCAGGTCTTCAAAATATTATATATGGACTTACCAGTGATCCAGAAATACCATTCCTACATATCTAAGAGAAACAAAAACATATGTCCAAATAAAATTTTGTACACTAAAGTTTAGAGCAGTTGTTCATAATAACCAAAAAGTAGAAAAAATACTCCTCATACCCTTCAACTGTATAGATAAACACAATGGCGTGTATTCACAGATGGAATATTACATGGCAATTAAAAAAGAATGAAGTATTAGCACTTGTTGCAACATGGATGAAGCTCCAATAAGCTACAAGTGAAAAAAGCCAGTCATAACATATCTTATAATACTGTTTATGTGAAATGCACAGAATAGGGAATTCTATAAGGAGAGAAAGAAAATTAATTATTGCAAGTTACCATAGGGAGAATGAATAATGAAGAAGGATAGGTGATGGGTATAAAGGTCTTTTTTTGCATTGATGAAAATATTCTAAAATTAACTTTTACTGCTCATTGCATATTTGGGTAAATATACTATAAAACATTAAATCATATACCTCAAATAAATGAACTTGATAGTATGTAAATTTTATCTCAATACAGCTGTTAAAATAAGACAGATGTGTCATTTGCCTTTTTACTCTTATTTTTTTAAATAAGTATACAGTGGAATTTTCCAGATGCTACATAACATGTGACAGTACCACAGATCAGAGATTTTTATCTGATGTACCACAAGAATTTTTAAAACATGCAGTACCTGACTATTGAGTGAGGGACAGTGACCTCCTCATAAAGATTGTCAAATTAAAAAATGACAACAGCCAACACAACAATAGTCATCTGGTGTGAATGAATCAAAATTATACATAATTTGGGGGGTCAGATTGGAAAAAAATATAATAGATATTTTGGTGTGCTGCAGAATTTTAGTATTTAGCTTATGTGAGTCATGAGATGAAAAAGGTTAGAAATCACTACCATAGATATAAGAATTCTGATGACTTCTATTAATCTCTACATTACATAGCTTTGCAAAAATATAAAATGATTTTAAAAATGTAAAACAATTATCTTGAAAAGTAAATGCATGTTTTATACAAATGTGTTATTTTGTTAACATATAAGCTTTTTTATTATGTTTAAATTAACAAATATATGCTTAAATGTTCTGAAATTTTAATTCCATTAGAGTAAATATCTAAAAATTTAACTCACATAATCAAAATTTCTCTGGGGGTCTTCGATTATTTTTATGAACATAAAGGGACCCTGAGAGAAAAACATTTGGAACTGCTGAGGCATGGTAATGAGTGAAGAAATACGTGGTTGAGCTAGTGCAAGAGAGTGTCAGCTATTTCATATGTTGTGACTGGAGGATGAATATAAATTATTTTGCAGAAAAAATAATCTTTTTTCCATATATTTTGATGCATAAATGTTGTAGAGAAATTTTTGATCATTATAGAAAGAAGAAGATATAGAAAATATTTCAGTTTATGTTTGTTTTGACTTAGTAAATTGATCATAAAGACAACTAAGAAGAGGTTGCTATTTTGTAGACATCTTTGCTCTGCAAAAGCTCTCCATGAAGTAATTAATGGTAATGAAGCACTTTGAAAATAATTGATACAGTTGTCTTTTGTGATCAAAAGTAGCTGTACTTATAAGCATACCAAAGAGCGTATTTCAAGAAAGAGCATAATTTCAGCTGAGAGATATTTTCTGCGAAACTTTGAGTACTAAGTTTAGTAAGAAAAACATTCAACTAAATAAAAAATACTGAGGAATACGTATGTTAAGAGGAAGTATACAGCAGAGGAACGACACTTTATGGTAGTTTCCATCATTTGTCATAGAATTTCTATGGTAGTTTCTATCATTTGTCATAGAATTTTAGGAAAATTTTAATTAAACTGATAAAATTTCAGATTGAGGCTTGACTCTGCCACTTAAAAATTCTTTTTTAATTTTTAAAAATTTATCGCGTTTTAGAGAGCAAGAGAGAGAAACATCAATTTGTTGTTCCATTCATTTATGGATTAATTTGGTGATTCTTGCATGTGCCCTGACCACAATTGGAATCTGCAACCTTGGCAAATATGTGGATGATGCTCTAACCAACTGAGTACCCAGCCAGAGCTGTCACTTAAAAAGTCTTATTTAAACTCTGCCTCACCATTTTCCAACTTGGTAATCGATTAAAATAATGTAAATTTCATAAGGAAAGTGGAAGAATTAAATAAACAATACAGTTTAATAAACATCACTTACCTTTTCCTATGATCCACTTCCCATTACCTAGATGGTGCAATCAAGGCATAAAGAATGAGTAACCTGCCTAAAACAATATGGATGCTCTTAGGTGCTAGCACAGGTACTAGCTCCAATCTTGTTTCAACTACTTTAACTTGTCTTAACAATACAATTGACCCCTGAACTATGCAGGTTTGAACTGTGGGGGTCTACTTATATGTAGACTTTTTTCATTAAATACAGTCAGCCCTTCACGTCTAAGGGGCACACATTGACAGCTTCAACCAGCAGTGGATCACACTCTATTTTTGCATCCCCAGCTGCAGTTTCCCAGCCTCAGAGTCACAATCACTGATAGAAAGTACTGGTTTCAACCCGAAGTTGGTTAAATCCCAAATGCCAAATGCCAAATGTGGAGTCAAAGTTATACATGGATTTTCAACCTCCCCTTTTCAACATGGATTTGCTCCTCCCCTCCATGTTGTTCAAGGGTGAACTGTACTGCACTGCACTTTACATTGTTGGAGGAGGTCATAGAGAGGATGTGATCACCAGTTGATCCGCAAGCTGGCCCCAGGTAATCAGAGGTTCCTAAGCTCCTCCCTTTTCTTAGGAATGTTAGGAATGTGTGTTCTGCCCACCATTTCAATAGACATGCTGTTTCAAGGAGAGTAACAGGTTGTTGGAGACTATCTGGACTTCATTTGTAACTGAACCCAGTTAAGTTGTCTGTATAAAGTTAAACTTGCGGTGAGTGGGTTCAGAGATCTTCTCATCTTGTGGCTGGCCAAGGAAAGCTTCTGACATAAATTTCATTAGTTGCTAGTAGTATTGTAGAAGTATTGTTATTTTTTTTTGTTTTGTTTTGTTTTTTCAAGATTTTATTTATTTTTAGAGAGGGAAGGGAGGGAGATAGAGAGAGAGAGAGAAACATCAATGTGCGGTTGCTGGGGGTCATGGCCTGCAACCTAGGCATGTACCCTGACTGGGAATCGAACCTGAAACACTATGGTTCGCAGCCCGCGCTCAATCCACTGAGCTACGCCAGCCAGGGGAAGTGTTGTTATTTTTAAAAAATGATCCCAGTTTTCCGATAATCTAAAAATCTAGCCTTTTTATTTTTTTTGCTTGAATTACTTCAAGGCAACAAATGTCTGTAGCTTAATTGTGGCTGCCCTTTTTGATTGAAATGATTTCTCAAATTGTGATTTGCAGAATATATGGGTTCTCTGATGCTTTTTGAAGGGGTTCATGAGGTGAAAACTATTCTCATGGTAATGCAATGATGTTAATTGCATTTTTCTTTGGATTGACATTTGCATTGATGGTGCATAAGCAAGAGGAGCTAAAACATCTGGCTCTTTAGTAGGGATCAACATAGTTGTGCTAATACTAAGAGTCCTATTTTTTCACTGCTGTACACAATTATAAAAATAAGTAGTTTCACTTTAAAATGTACTTGTTGAAGCATGAAAAATACTAATTTTATTAAAATTCATTCTTCGCATATGTACTTAATGTCCTGTGTTATAAAATGGGAAATGTGCACCAAGTGCCTCTGCAGTGTATCACTACCATGTCTGTCTTGATGAAAAACACTTGTACAACTTTGCAAGTTGCATGCTAACAACTTTATTCATGGCACACCACTTTAATGGAAAGAATGACTTTCAGACAAACTGTAATTATTTAGACTAGATATTTGGCAAACATTTTCTCTAAAGTAAGCAATAAGAGTCTGTTGTTTCAATGAAAATAAAAGTGAAAAGAAATGTCTCAATCTTTGGGATGTTCACACAATTAAGTATATCAGTGATTTCCAATAAAAAAAGCATCAAGGTACAAAACTGTGCATGGGTATAAGACTCATTCATAATATAAAGTGTAATAGACTATGAAAGCTTTTTAATATTATTTCCCATTCCACATTGAATAAACTTTTATGAAGTTACCATGTGTTGTGACATGAAACTAATTTTGCTGTAGAATAGAGGAAGACAAGTAATCTTTATTGGTAAGCAGTATAATTTTTATTCATATTAAGAATAGATTGAATAAATAAATGAACTTCGTATGTAATTATTATCCACATAGAAACTATATATTATCATTTTTAACACAAAATTATGTTATGGAGGCATGACACAACTTCACTTGGTTTATAAATTAATTACCTCATTTATTTATCACATGATATATCCATTATCATGAAACCTATAGAAGCAAGTATTGATCATATGTGGTACTCTTTAATTGGTTTATTGACATATATTTTGTTTTGAGAGGGCATCTGATTAGAAATGGTTACAACTGCTTTAATATTCATATAGGATTGTGTGAAATTTATGCCATCTACTCACTTTCAGGTCTTCAAAATTAATGACCTTCCACTATCAGGTGAAGTGTATGTCAAATGCAGATTTCTAGGCTTGGTTCAAAAAAATTTAATGCTTTTTACGAAGATACTTACTTTATGAGGACTATTTTCAACTCACTGTGTCTAAACAAAGAAAAGTTCTACTTACAAGCAAATGGATTTGGTTTTAGCTTTTTGGGTATTTTAGCCATGCAGTTTACCTCTTTATCTTTTTAAAGTTTAAATTGCCAGAATGGATAGGCTTCCACATAGAAAATAGACTTTGTGTGTGTGCGTGTGTGTGTGTACAAAATCAACATTATCCTCATTTCTGGAAGCACTAGATATTCTATCTTGTTGTACTTTTGTTTGCCATATTTTGTGGGGTTTTTATTCTGTATGACAGTTTTATTGCATTTTTAGTTGCACATATGTATGAATCTACTCTCATGTTAAAAACACTGCAGGGATATATACAGTGAAGAAGAAAACTTCCATTTACCTTGCACTCCAATTTCCTTCCAAAATACTAACATTAGCTCTTAGATAAGTATGTCATATTCAAAATTTTGTTTTTCAAAATCATAATACATTGTCCATCTCCTTTTGAAGACTATTTACTTTGTTCATTAGGACACTTAGCATATTATTTATTTTTGTTTTAAGTTCCCAGCCTGATAATACCAACTTCCCTGCTATCTCTGGTTCTGCTAGTTGCTCAATTTCATCAAATTATGATTTTTGCCATTTGGTGTGTCTTATAATTTTTTCTTGATAGCTGGACATGATCTGCCAGGTAAAGGGGAGTGCAATTAGGCCTTTAATAACATGAACGTCAAAACAAAGACTCAAGCAAATATAGTCAAAGACACTGAAATAGAGGACAGGCTGACAGTGACCAGAGGGGAGAGAAGAGGGAATTTCAGGGGACAATGGGAAGGGTTTACAGGAACAAGTATAAAGGACACATGGACAAAAATTAGGGTGGCAGTGATAATGGGAGGGAGGTGGGGAGGGATGGGTGGGTGGGCTAGAATAGAATGGGAGTAAAAGGCAGAAAATTGTACTTGAACAATGATTAAAATAAAATTTTAAAAAATGAAAAAAATAACATGAATATAATTGTTGGAGAGAGGGAAATTTTCTATAGTCATATCATTAGGTCTCAATCTTTCAAGGAGCCTATGCCTCTGGACTGTGAACTTTATAAGAGTTTTTCAGTGTTTTTTTTTTTTCCCCACCTCCCCTTAGGTGGAGTAGAATAGTTGGAGTGGGATGTTATTAACTATTTCCTGCCCTTTGGGTGAGTTAGACTCTCATAAAACCCCAGATGGCTAGGATCTTAAGTAGTTCCTTCTGAGGGCATCCCTTGTTAAGAGCATCATGTGCTGGTGTATGTCAAACCCAGATGCAGGAGGAGTTTTTTCAGATATTTACTGCAAGAGTCTGGTTTACTTTCTTAAGGTAAATCTCACAAAATTGTGGAGGCTGTTCTATGACTGGGTATCCATAGAGTTTTTAACTCTCAGACTTGCACATATTGAGCTTCCAGCAATTTGTTGAATCCAGTCCAGGTTTTTTTATTTGGACACTGCTTCCTGCAGTGGTGGTTTCTGTATGTGAGTATCTGCTGTGGTGAGCTGATTCCTTGGATTCACCACTCTGCCCCACCACTCTTAAAGCATCAGTTGTCCTGTGTCCTTTATTTTACAGATCCTAGAAAAGTTGTTGATTTCCCCATCTGTTTAGCTTTTATTTGTTAGGATAAAGTGGTACCTTCTAATCTCTTTACATGGGTAACCAGAAACCAGAAATGATGGCTTCTTCTGATTTAATGTTTCTTAGGAGAATATGAAGAGCTGAAGTCCATAGTTTATGAATTCTTCAGAAAATTGGGTTTTCAAAGTATAAAAACAAAATGTTTGATAAGGATGGCTTCAGTCCACCTAGAATCCATAAGATTTATTAGGGTGGCTCTATGATTCTGAGTTTTATGGATTTTCAAACCAACGACAAATACTGTATTAGTAGTGTATAATGTGGTTGGTTTTGATATGTTACAAACTCTCCAGGCCCTGATGTATAATGAACTGTTTATTTATTTTTATTTATTTTTACTAGATATACGGCATGTTTACAATACTCAATTAATACATCTGGCTGAATTTAATTGCATTGGCTTTGTCACACCAGAGGTGGCATAACTTTTATGTGAGATAATTAGGTTTGCTCAATTTAAACAGACACATTAATGAAGCTCAGCACGGCTCAATTAAATCTGTTTTCAAAGTAAAATCACCATGTGAAGCATTGTGGGTAATGTGATGCAAATTTTCATATTGGAAGAGAAACTAAGGTTTCTGCAGTGTCTATTGGCACAAAGTGAATTTCTCTATTTGGAATATCAAGGCAAAACATAAAATAAAATACAGCAAGATGCTTGTATTATGATTTCTGTTTTTTAGTGCCTATCAAATGTTACAGCTGATGGCCTCATCAAATAATTTTATTTTCACATTGGTTTCTAAGTAATTTTAAAAGGTTTTATTATAACCAAAGTATCTATTACTTCACAATTTAAACACATTTTTGCTTCCACCAGACACTAGCCATAATCAAAGATTCATCTTCTTATATTGACTTCTTTTCTAATCAGGGTGTTTATCAGTGAGCAAGGGAGACTACATGTAACCTCAAAGAAATACTTATAATGAACATTCTCAATGGGTGACAGCTTGAATTTATCTGTATAAATATGTTCACTTTTACACAACTTGGCACTTAAAGAGAATAATAGTGCTCTTGAGTTCAATATATTAATTTTAATAACACTGTCTACCATATGCTAACAATATGTGTAGAAGTAACATATTTTTTATTTACTTCATAATTTCAATGTTTATTCTTTTTTAAAGATTTTATTTATTCATTTTTAGAGAGAGGGGAAGAGAAGGAGAAGGATAGAAACATCAATGTGTGGTTGCCTCTTGCACGCCCCATACTGGGGACCTGGCTTGTAACCCAGGCATATGCCCTGACTGGGAACTGCACTTGTGGGCCCTTTGGTTTGCAGCTCACATTCAATCCACTGAGCTATACCAGCCAAGGCTTCAATGTTTATTCTAATAATAGGACACTGATTTTCAACATAATATTTTGAATTTTAATAAATTGAAAAGTAACTTTAAATTTTTGAAGTCTAATGTGTGATTTCAAATCCAATACCCATTTATGATAGAAACTATCAGCAAAGTAGAGAGAGCATACCTCAGTGTAATAAAGGACATATGTGACAAATCCACTGTCAACAGTGTCATACTGAATGGGCAAAACCACAAATATTTCCTGCAAGATTGGAAACAAGACCTAGGTATCCACTTTTACCTCTCTTATTCAACATAGTACTGGAAGTCCTAGAAACAGCAATCAGACAAGAGAAAGAAATAAAAGACATTCGAATTGGAAAGAAAGAAGTAAAAATTGTCATTATTTGCAGATGACATAATACTGTATGTAGAGAACCACAAAGATTCTGCCAAAAAACTACTTGAAGTGATAAATGAATTCAGCAATGTAGCAAGATACAAAACTAATATTCAGAAATGAGTTTCATATTTATATGCCAATAATGAACCAACAGAGAGGGAAATCAAGAAAACAATGCCATTCACAATTGCTTCAAAAAGAATAAAATACCTAGGAATAAATTTAACCAAGAACATAAAAGATCTGTACTTTGAAAATGATAAGACGCTGAAGAAAGAAATTGAAGAAGATACTAATAAATGGAAGCATATACTGTGTTCATGGATAGGAAGAATATACATAATTAAAATGTCCATACTCCCCAAAGCAATCTATAGATTCAATAAAATTCTTATCAAGATACCAATGATATATTTCATAGAACTAACACAAATATGCTGAAAATTTATATGGAACTACAAAAGACCCTGAATAGCAACAGTGAACTTGAAAAAGAAGAGCAAAGTTGGAAGAATAATGCTACCTAATACCAAATTACACTATATGGCATTAGAAATTGAAGTAGCATGGTAGTAGCATAAAAATAACACATAGATCAATGGAACAGAATAGAGAGCCCAGAAGTAAACCCACATCTTTATAGTCAATTAATATTTGATAAAAGACACAAAATCATACAATGGGCTAAACACAGATTATTCAATAAGTGACATTGGGAAAATTTGACAGATATATGCAGAAAAATGAAAGGAGACCACCTTCTTATGCCACACAGAATAAATTCAATATGGATTAAAGACTTACATGTTAGACTCAAAACCATAAAAATCCAAGAAGAAAACATAGGCCATAAAATGTTGGATATTGCTCATATATTTTTTTCCTGATATATCTCTACAGGCAAAGGAAGCAAATAAATAAATAAATAAACAAAAAATGGGACTACACAAAACTGAAAAGGTTTTGCACAGCAAAAGAAATCATCAACAAAATTGAAAGACAACTCACTGAATAGGAGAACATATTTGCCAATACATCTCATAAGTGATAATATCCTATATTTATAAAGAATTTATAAAACTCAACACCAAAAAATACAAACAACCGAATGAAAAAATGTCCAAAGGAGATGAATAGACACTTCTCTAAAGAGGACATGCATGCAGCCAACAGACATATGAAAAGATGCTCAATATCACTAAGCATCAGAGAAATGCAAATTAAAACCACAGGGAGATATCACTTCATACTAGTCAGAATGGCTATCATCAATAAATCAACGAACAGCAAGCACTGACAAGGATGAAGAGAAAAGGGAACCCTTGTGCACAGTTGGTGGGAATGCAGGTTGGTGCAGCCACTGTGGAAAACAGTATAGTGTTACCAAGAAATTAAAAAGAGAACTGCCTTATGACCCAGCTATTACACTTCTAGGTATTTATCTGAAGAAACTCCAAACACTAAATTGAAAGAATATATATATATACCTATGTTCATTGCAGCATTATTTACAATCACCAAGATTTGGAAGCAGCCTAAGTGTACACTAGTTGATTGTGGATAAAACAACTATAGGACATTTACACAATGGATTACTACAGGGCCCTAAAAAAGGAGACAATTTTACCTATTGCAAACATATGGATGGACCTGGAAACATTATGTTAAGAGAAAGACAAATACCATATGACTTCACTCATATATGGGGATCTAATGGAGAAATTAGACTAACAAGCAAAATGGAGACAGACTCATAGTTAGGGAATGGGCTGACAACTTTGGGTGGGGGCATAGATGGATTGAGCAAAAAAAAAGAACTCATAGATATGGACAAAAGTGTAGTGACTGTGTGTGTGAGGTGGAGGTAGAAGAGGGTATAAAGGGGACAAGTGGTAATGGAATAAAAATACAATTAAAATGAACTATTAAAACACAAGACAAACAAAAAATTTTAATTCTCACTTTTAATGTATTATCCACATACATTTATATATAAAACATATTTAAATAATTATAAAGCATGTATAAAACATTAATGTATGAATATATTATTAAATGTGTTTTATGTAATATAGAAACATTATGTATGTTTTCTGTGGATAAAATTACCAAATCTTTTCTGCCTTTAACCTATTACATAAATTATCCCCCTTTATTTTAATCCTGTAGAAAATTTGGGACACATTTGGTATTGTTTTCTTCTGACTCACTCTGGAAAACATGCAAAATTACATTTTTCAAGAGCCTGTTAATGTGAATTGTAAATAATAGCACGAAGATTTATTGTGAGTATTTTGTTATCTGACATTTATATTCTTAAAAGGTTATTATTTAAATGTAAATTAAGCAACATTGAGGCATAAAAATAAGATCTATACCATCTTTAGGTTCTCAGAAAAAATTGTTAGAAATGAAGTGATCAACGTGATACAAGAATGTTTGCAGTGAGGGCATGATAAATAAACATGGATCCAAGTGTGTAGATTTATGTTTTCTTTATGATTTCACTTCTGTATAGAGCTAGTGCAATTTCTATATGAAGGAACTTAAAATAAAACTTTGAAAAATAGTTATTAGAAATGTAATATTATTTTGAGGATTTACATAAAGTTGGAACATTGAATGAGTTTGAAAATAATCTGTTTCAAAGAAATAAAGAGTTTAGGAGAACATATTCATATCCAAGCATATGATCTTATTTTTGATATTAAGGCCCAGAAAACTTACGAGTTCTGTTTAGAAGGTATCCAGCCATGTAATATGAAAAATAGAGGCCTTTATTGAAAAAGAAACAAGATACAAGAAACATTGTGCATAGGACAATGATGCCTCTTCAAAGTGGGCACCCTGGGACACACAGTTCTCTCAGTTGCCATCAGCAGCCCCATTGTATTTTTCTGAATCTCATCAACAGTTTGAAATCTCTTCCCTTTCAAAGGTGATTTTAGTTTTGGGGAAAGGCAGAAGTCGAAGGCCACCAAGTCTAGGCTGTAGTGGGGCTGAGTCACCTGGGTGATTTGATATTTCACCGAAATCTCTGCACAACATGTGATGCATGATTGGACACATAGTAGTGATGAACTTGCTAGTCACCACTTGCCCGTAGCTTCAGCCTTCTGAATCATCCAATAGTTTCTGCAGAGCAATGTTCAACCTTAACACAAAATTTGATGCAGATTCATTGCTCTACTCACTCGATCATTTTGAATGCAATGATCATACACAGTTAACATGCTCACTCAATGGCATCTACTACCCCCACTGATCAGTATTGTGAAGTCATCATTGTTCACACATGTGCATTCCAGTCCACTCTCCTTGGCTGCAAGGTTACACTGATGTTGCATAAACTGTTCTCATTATATTAGCAATGGCTGGACTTTTTCCAGACAGACTTTGTATGTCTGATATTAGTGCTTATTCATATTTTGATAGTATAGAAGATAGCAAAATTATTCCACTGATATCTAGATATAGTGCAACAAAAATTGGGGAAGTATTGCTATAATAAAATTTAATAATTATAATAACAACTGGTAATAAAGTAACAGAAAGATAGCTAAGGGCTTCTCATTTTGATGAGCATGGAGTGTATAAATCTACCATGACCAAAATCCAAGCTCTACTATAGCAACATGTGGTATGTAATGTTAGATTGTAAAAAAGCATTGCATTCTTGTTCTTTTTTGGTGGTCATGGTGGGACTGCTTTTTTAAAAATTTTAATTAACAAGAGTTTTTATATATGTATATATATACACACACACATATATATAATCTCAGAATTTTAGGGGTATGGAAAATGTTCTAATTTCTATTACCTTTTAAAAAACAGAAATATTAATTTAAAAAATGAGTGAGGGAACCATTTTCATTTCAAAAGCCAATGCTTTTATTTTATATCCAATTTTATTCTTTATTAATAATTAAAAGAAAACAGAACTAATTACTGTGAGCTTTGAACATCCATTAGTCATTTTTAGGGATTGAAGTATTCTGCTTGATTACATTTTCTAGTGTTGAAGCTCCCATTTTCACACATGCTTATTCTACAGGAATTCGAGTATTTATTAAACAGTTGAGGTTTTCCAGCTATGAAGTACAAAGTGCTTTTTAGGTGTTAGAGTACAGTGGTGACTAAAATGAGTTGATGCCCTCAAGAAATTTGTAGTGTGTGTTTGTGTGTGTGTGTGTGTAGGGCATTAACTGTTTAATTTTGAGATAATTATAGACTTACATACAGTTGTAAGATATAATAAATTAAGATGTAATGTACCTCCACTGGTGGTAATGTTTGGGGTCACTATTGTACCAAAACTAGAAAATTGGCCTCACCTCAGGTTTCACCACTTTTACATGCAATATGTGTGCATGAATTTTGCTTTATGCATTTTTAGTCCATGTGTAGATATGTATGATGACTACTACCACAGTGAAAATATGGAACAATTCTATCACAAGTAGGGGGAGTTTATAAGTAGGTGTTTTATAGTATTTTGTTATTTAAATGATTTTGACAAGTAATTTTTAAGCATATAACCATGTCGCTATTTCATTTTAAGGTTATGCACAGATGTAAATATTGTACATAACTTGGAATAAACATTATGAATGTTATTATATTGTAAAACATTTATCCATCTGTTTTATGTACAGATATTTTCCCTCAGTGTCATTTCTCCTGTGGTCACAGTTACTTTTCTTAATTTAACTCTTTGTTTAGTTTGCCTTTTGAAAATGTGAAGAATGTCAAACTAAGATACTAAATTTGTTGAGCCACTGCTGACCACAAGGATAAGATGCCAGTATACATAAGGATAGTGTGCAATGTATTGATTTAAAATTTTTGGTGAGTATAGTTAATTTTTGAAACAAGAAGTTGCAACCTTCTGGATTTTCTTTGCAATTTTGTAATACTCAGAGACATTTTTACCAAGAAGTCATGAAATCTCCATAGAGAAAAGACTGAAAAAGTTTTGAAGGCAGTCTGTACTTGACAAGCTAGAGGAGAGGAATAGAGCAAAATACAGGTTTTTGTCCTAATTTTTCTGCAGTAATTTCAGTTATGATTCACTTCAGCTCTCTTGTATTTTTAAGAGACACTTTTCATTAATTTATCTATTAGTTCTTTACTGGGCACTGTGCAATGTATTGATTTAAAATTTTTGGTGAGTATAGTTAATTTTTGAAACAAGAAGTTGCAACCTTCTGGATTTTCTTTGCAATTTTGTAATACTCAGAGACATTTTTACCAAGAAGTCATGAAATCTCCATAGAGAAAAGACTGAAAAAGTTTTGAAGGCAGTCTGTACTTGACAAGCTAGAGGAGAGGAATAGAGCAAAATACAGGTTTTTGTCCTAATTTTTCTGCAGTAATTTCAGTTATGATTCACTTCAGCTCTCTTGTATTTTTAAGAGACACTTTTCATTAATTTATCTATTAGTTCTTTACTGGGCACTCACCATGTGTCAAGTAGTAAAATATGCAGACATATGTCAAGTAAAAAATTGAAAATTACATTCTGATCGTGAGGTAGAAAGTAATACGTTCAAGACACTGAAGGAGCTTCTTTATATTTGTATGGTCACAGAGTAAATGGCAATCTACTGTGGTTAAGCAAATGAACATATTTGAAACACTTAGGAAAAAATGGCCTCATATATGGGTTTCACAGCTTTCGAAGTAATTACCCAGTCATATCTAATTTAAACCCACATATTCAATGGCTAAGAGTTGGCATATATTTGAGACCATAGTATTTTAAATTATGATGGAGAGTGTTTTTTTCCATTAGATGAATACAAGTTATATTGCAGCATGAGTCATTTGAAATCCAATTATCAAAAGTGGTTCAATTTATAAAATTTATGGTAGAAGCATATATTCTCTACAAATTTGTTATAGAGAGAATTCTTATTTAATGTTTTTTGACTCAAAAGTTGTGGAAATGTTAATGTACTGAGCATCCCCATTCAAAGTTCTCAAGACCATAGTATTAGTATAAAACAAATTTATTATCTATATAGTTATATAAAAAGGGTTTTATCTTCACCAAGTTACCACTCAATAGATAGATTAAAACAGTGATTTTTTTTGTTTTATTATACTTTATTTGTACTGGTTTAAAATTGGGTATGAGTATTAAAGAAATTTATTTTAAACTTCAAATAATGTAGTTATTCTAAAAGGTTAATTTCAGTGGGGAAATACAATTTACACTAAGATGTAATAAGATACTAAGCAACTGTAATTATCTTTAATCTTAAAGAAAATATATCTAATTATGAAAATGTATGCTATGTCAAATGTTAGAATAGTTTAACATTATTTAAAACTTCACCACTGAGATACATGGATTGATTTGAATCCTAGATATCTTCTTCCTATGGAAGCTCCATTCCTTTCATTTTAAATAAGATGGCTTTCTTTATAAGAGCTAAATATGGTAGTGTGATGATCATTTTTTCTCCTATAATTCATGTTTTATTTACAAATGTTAACATCTGCTATCAATTCTTACATTAATTGCAATATTTGTTAATGTGCTTACTAAGACATGTTGAAAATTAATCCATGAGAAAAAGAAGTTTATGAGGTTATGAGTAGATTTACTTAAAATAATGAGCAAATTTTACTCAAAATCAAGAAGATTTTACATTTAAAATGGGAAAAAACATTTTTTTTACTTTTAATTTGACCTAGTTTTGAAATTACTTTGAATATTTGGACATCTGAATGTACCATAATTTTTTATTAATTTTTTAAATTAAATACATATTCAGTGTTTACAGATAGGTTTCATCTTTGACAGACCATTTTGGATAAAAATTTACTACTGTAGGAGTTGAGTTTTAAAACTACAAAGGCAGCACCAGAATAGTAGAAAATAACCTAAAACTTTATTTCTTTAATTTCCAGATTTTGTCTTACCGAATTATCCGGAACTCCCAGGAAGATTTTGAACAGGTGCAGTGAGAAGAACCATGCTGGCCCTGCACCGATGACAGGTGTAGGTTTCTCATAGAGGCACTTTGTGAGCAGGAAGTCTCCCCTAATACTAGTCAGTTGGCACTTTTTGTCATGAATGTGTGTTGGCTTTTACCAGATTCTTTTTATGCATCAATTATATGATCATATGGTTTTCCTTCTGTAGTAGCTGATATGACAAGTTACATTGGTTTTTAAATGGTGAACCAGCTTTGCATAGCTAAAAAAATGTCCACTTTTACATAGTATATAATTTTTATATACATTTGGTGTTTCATTTACTAATATTTGTTGAGATTTTACCTTAATATTTATGGAAGTTAGTTATTTGGTTTTGACATTATCAAATGTTGGTCTTATAGAATGATTAGGAAGTGTTTCCTATAATATGATTTTCTGGAAGAGACTGGAGAATTCAAAATTTTTACTTTTCTTAAGCATTTGGTATAATTTACTAGTTAATATAAGCTTTGTATTTCTATTGACTAGTTATTAGTAAACTGTTTTAATAGATATAGGCCTATTTGGATTATGTATTTATCATTGTATCAGTTTTGAGAGTGTCTTTCAAGAAATTGGTCCATTTAGTTTAAATTTTCAAATTTGTAGGCATATAATTGTTTATAGTATTTCTTTATGTATCTTTGAATATCCCTAGTACCAGTAATGAAGATATCTCTTTCATTTCTGACATTGGTTATTTGTATTTTCTCTTATTTCCTTAGTTTCTCTGGTTGGAGGTTTATCAACATTTTTTTTTCAAAGAACTTGTTCTCTGATTTTACTTTTTCTGTTTCCTGTTTTCAATTTTATTGCTTAAGACAGCAAGTTTTCATGTGTTTCTTCTCCTTTCTTCTTCTTATAGTTTCCTAAGTAGATGATTGATTTTAGATTTTTCTTTTTTATATATATGAAATAAATACATATTATATATAGTATATATAAATATAGATACAGATATTTTTAATGGTCTTTCCCTCTGAGTGTAGTTTTCTTAAATTTATTAAATTTTGATAATTTATATTTTCATTTTCATTTAGTTAAAAGTATTTTTTAATTTCCCTTCAAATTTTTATTCACATGTTAATTTAGAAGTATATTATTTTATTTCCAAAAATTAGATTATCCTGATATTTTTGTTTATTTTTTTCTACTTTAATGCCATTGTTGTCTGTGAACACATTCTTTGTATTACTTATATTCTTACAACTTTGATAAGGTGTGTTTCATGGCCTAGAATATGGTCTGCTTGGGTGAATGTTTCCTTGAGCTTGAGAAGAATGTGCTTTCAGTTGTTGTTGAATGGAATAGTCTATAAATGTCAATTAGATAAAGGTGATTGATAGATTTGCTCAGTTTAACTATATTCTTACTAATTTTCTACTTGGTGGAGCTTTCAATCATTTACAGAGGTATGTTGAAGCCTTTAACTATAATGATGGATTTGCCTACTTTTTCTTGCAGTTCTGTCACTTTTTAATCCCATATGCTGGTGTTCTGTTTTTAAGAACAGACGTGTTTAGAATTTCATGTCCACTGTAGAACTGACATCATTAGGTAATGCTCCACTTAGTCATAATAATCTTCCTATTGTAAATCCTGATTTGTCTAAAATTAGTATGGTTATAACAACTTTTTTCTGATTCTTATGATAGTATATTTTTCTCATCTTTTACTTAGCCCATGAGATACCTCCATACCACATAAAATTGTTTACTTTAGTCTACTATGAAACAGCTTTCTTTTAATTATATTTAAAACATTGAAGTGATCATTGATATGTGTAGATTAATAATTATAATATTTATAACTGTGTTCTATATATTTTATTTGTTTTTTTCAATGGTTTTCAGTTTGTTATGATTTTTAAAATGTGGTTGGTACTTTGGAATTCTCAATACATATTTTTAACTACTGTATACTCATTTTCAAAGAATCCTATATAGGTCTTTAGAGCCTATATAGAGCTGGGCAGTTAATAATAGAGTTTGCCTAATTTTTTCCCATTAACCATTTATAACATTACTTGCATTCAGTTTACTTATTTACATCTGCTATAATGGCAGATATAATAAATAGATCATTATTATTTTTAGTTTAAACAATAATATTTGGAGTAATTAAATATAGTAAAAATAAAATATTTCATTTTATCTTGATATATTTTGTCCCTGAAGCTCTTCCATCCTCTTTATGTAAAACCTAGTTTTAGCTTTATAATTTTCTTTCTTCTTGAAGAATTTAGTTGAATGTTTCATCCATGATAGGTCTACTTATTCTGAATTCTTTTAGTTTTTATTTGTCTTAGCTTTTTTCTCCTTCACTTTTGGAGGATAATATTGTTGGATACAAAGTTGTTTGTTGGTGATTTCTTTCTTCCAATATTTTAACTATTTCACTATACTAATTTCTCACCTGGATACTTTTTGAGGAGAAGGCCAAAATAATTCTTTAAATTTTAAATTGGAATTTCAGAATATGATCTTATATGGAAATAGGCTTTTTCATATGTAATTAAGGATCAAGATGAGATCATACTGAATTAGAATGATCCTTAAATTCAATCTTATGAGAAAAAGACATACAGGAACATGCAGAGAATAAGACCATGTGATTGAGGCAAAGATGAGATGTGTCTACAGCTGAGGGACGCCAAGGATGTTCTACAGCCATCAGAACCTAGGAGAGAGGCATGGCATAGTTTCCTCCTCATACAAAAAGGAACGAGTCCTTCTGGACCTTAATTTCAGACACGTGGCCTTTTGAACTGTGAGGCAATAAATGTCTGTTTTAAACAGTGATGTTTTTAGCAATTTTTTATAACTGCCTAAAGAAACTAAAACACTTTAAAAATAATTTTATTTCTGTTACAATGTTTTTGATTTCTAACATTGGTTTTAGAATCTTCATTTGAGTTTTTATCTCTTTGCTTTAAATGTCTTTTTTTAATATTGTCTTTTTCCTTAAAGCTTTTAAACCTATTAGCTGTAGTCCTTTAAATTGCCTGTCTGAGAATTTCAACATCTGTGCCCTCTCTGTATCAGTTTCTGAAGATTGTTTTGTCTCTTCATACTCTATTTGTTTTGTTTTTCTTGTCTTTTAGACTTCTTTGTATATTCTTTTGTCATTGTTGCAAGCTGGACGTGATGTACTGGGTAATAAGAACTGGGGTAAATAACCCTTAAATGTGAGGATTTACGATAATCTGACTAGACTTTGGGCTGTTTAGTGTTTGTTTAACTGTAAAAAACATAGCTTTAAAATTTTCTATGGTAACTGTTTTTGACTTTTCTGTTGAGGTTTTCACCTTTTCCAAGTCTTCCTCCTCAAAGAATGTGTCTTGCAGGTCTTTTAGCTGTAATCCATTTTTATTCCTGGAGCCGGGTTAGGGTAGTGGTAAATTGTGTGGGAAAGGAGGCATTTAATCTTCTGAGTAAATATCATTCTTTTGGTGGGTTTGTGTCCTTGGGTTGTGACTTTCAGTGTTTTATACCACCAGCTCCCCCTTCTCAGCCTTAGGTGAGATCAAAAAATCTAGAAAGGGCAGAAATGGGAGGAATTCTTCTCCCCCAATAGGAGTTTTACCCTGAATAGTAGACTTTCTTATGGAGATGCTCAAACATACTTCACAATGATTGCTATTCCCTCTCCCTGCCAAGACCAAGAGGGGATCTTTGTCTATAATTCACCATGAGGACAAGGCAGGGTTCCTGGAAATTTCACACCTTCTTACCCACAGTAAAATCAAGGCCTCCAGTGATAAGTTTTTAAGATTTGTTGTAAAGCTTGCTTATTCGTTCTCAGCATTTTTGTTCCACATGACCATTACAGGAGCTTATATTATATTTTTTAGGATTATGTATTTTTTAGCTTCTACAACATGTTTGCTAATTTCTGCTTGTTTAAATATTTATTTTTTATTTTAGTTTTGTATTTCATAATTTAAATATTCAACTATGTTTATTGTATTATGTAATAATTTTATTATCTGACATCTTAAAAATCCTGAATACTGGGAACTTGTCTTTGTTTGTTTTTTAATTTTTGAATTTAAACAGATTTGTTCATGTTTTTTCTGTGAGAATAATAAGAGATTTTGTTGAGACTGTATGCTTATAAAAATATATATTTGGTTTTCTAGTCTCTTTCACCTTTATTTGGGACTAAATTTATTCTTTTATTCATTAAATATTTATTGAGCATCTGCCATGTGGACAGGAATATTTTATATTGTGGGGGTATGTCAATAACCACACATCAAAAAATCTTGTCATTATGGAGTTGCCCTTTCAAAAGATAATATACACTGAATTACTTCTTTTGCTTGGGATTTCCCTCTACAATATCAGTAGTATGCATTAAATCTTCAAAGTCACATAAAAGAATGTTATATCTTATATGAATTTTCTTTTATTCTATGGAGGGATAAGGCTGGAGCAGACAGGTTTTTTTCTTGTCATTTCTTTCTTGATGATTGAATGGATCTTAGAATTCACCCATTCATCTATGATAGAGACCTTTGAGCAAATTAATTTTAGTCCCAACTTCAAATTACAACTTGAAACCTATTTTGGTTTCAAAGTCTTATCCTTTATTCACAAAGAAGCTTTTAAAAACCAAGGATCTTATTAAAAATGTCCTAAAGGCAGCTTTAACATTACTTTTTCATTTGGTTTCTTGCTTCCTCTTTGCTATAATGTCACATTTTATTCAGACTTTTGAAGTAGTTTAGATTTGAGAATTATACATTAGGCAAGTAAGATATTTATTTATTTATGCTGCTTTTCTGTACTTTTATTTCTTGCTCATTGACAAATTTAATTTTTTTATTCTAAAGCATAATTTAAAGTTTCCATTATATAAATGATTCTGTCTTCTTTTTTTTAATTGTTACTCAAGTAGAGTTGTCTCCATTTTCCTCCCACTACCCACCCCCACCCCAGCCATGCCCTCCTCCCAGTCTGGATCCTACCCCCCTTTGCTTTTGTCCATGTCTTCCAAACAGACTTCTTTGAGTATAACCTGATCTAGACATTAAAAAAATAGTGATGCTCTATAAGGCACATTTTTAAGTATTTGCTTTCTCAGACTTCTTCTAGCTAACACTATCCATTTGTAAACTACTTATTATTCATTAAATTTACTTTCAATAATAGTTTATTTTATTAATTAGTTTGATATCATATTTAAGGTTTGCTTTGAAGCTATTTTAACACAGCTCTAAAAGTAAATACTAAGTTAACATGCACAAGTACTATATTCAGAAAATAATGTAATTTTAAAATGTATATAATTTTAATTATTTTTCTTATAAAGCAATTGGAACATAATATGTGCCTTTGCTTGCAAAGCAGAATTAAATGGAAATTAGTGGTCTAAAGAAAATTACAGTTTTAATGGTTTCTTATTTTATGCTGAACAAGTATAAATAATATACTTATTTGGTTATAATTATCTAATTTACCAGTTGCATAAAAATGCATGTATGTATGCATTTTTAATATATTTGCATGAAAACAGAGGCAACTTACTATTTGTATAAAATTTATTTGTATTTTATTAGAACTAAAATTTTATCAACATCACGTTATATAGATAAATATTATTCAGATACACCTGCAGTAGAATGTGCAAGCCAAAATCCCTTAGACAATCCTAGGCAAAAATTTTCACCTTCCTATAGACAGATACAAAATACACTTGATTTTGAATGTTAGGTCTGCTCACTAGAAATGAGAATATAATACTTTCCTTTAGATATCACTGTTTCAGCTTGAACAAATGTGTACCACTTTAAACGTGACTACAAAGTGTTTTATAAGCTTCTCTATAGCCTTTGAACGTTATTGAGGTTAATGGTCAATGCAATTGCCATCTCTTATGCAATAAACTACTTTATTTTATCTGTGAGTTTTCTAAGCAGTAACACAAGCATAAAGGGTGTATTCAGCATACATGAAATATAACCCTATTAGAGTAGCCAACTAAATTACAGAATCTCTGAAGCAGAAAAGCTGCCAACTATGTAAAATAATGGTCTTTCTATTCTTGAATGAAACAAAATGATAAGGCTTCTGATTTCAATAAAAGAATTTGAAATAAAAATTCATAGTCACACAAAGTGAACGTAATAAAATTGGAATGGCAGTACACATAATCGATTTGACGATTGCATTGAAGGTAAAAATAGAGGCTGATAAAAAATAGCTATGAATACTCTAGCTTATTTTGAAAATGAGTATATGATAAGAAAAACAGCAGTTAGAGATGAACTACTTCATGTCAAGGAATAATATCACAAACAGCCTGTTAAAATATGGTGCCGTCATGGCATTTACCATGGTCGAAGGCTTGGTTATTAAAAATGGTAATGTTTCTGGACACTGGAAACAAGATTTTTAACTATAGACCCAAAAATATGGTGCTAAATCATATTTACCAATGATATATTTAATATGATGATTTATGTCACTTTGAATTTTATTTTATGATGTGGTTGGTAGTCATTCACTTGCAGTTGGAGCCTCATCAACTTTTATATATTTGGTTTTCTGCCATACTTGTTATTGAATACTTTTAAATTCATTTTATTTATACATAGCTATTAAGGAGTTCAATGGGTGAAATGAAGTCAAGAAAAAAACAAGAAAGAAAGAGTCAGGATAGCATGCTGCTTTTAGCTCTTTTCTTTATTTTGATATATTTTGTTTAGGTTCAAGCTTGTAAAAAAAAGATTGCTGTCTGTTTCATTCTTCATTCATGTAATAGAAATATAAAGGATGTTTCTCTGCATACCATATAAGTCCATACATGGTTTTGCTCAATTTAATATCAATATTACTGAATATATTTATAGAATAGTCAAAGACATGAAGTTTGTAATGTGTTCTGCAACCCACTCCCCACCTCCATTTTAAAAAATCCGTATTTCTTACAGATTCATGATTAAGAGATGCATGGCTAGGGAAATTGTAAAAATCTTTAGAAAAAAATCTAAACAACAGTTTTTTAGAGCTTACCATATTAGTTAATCAATGAGAGCTAACATTCATTAAACTAGTATATACTCTAAGTACCTAATATGTGCCATATATTAGATAAGGATATGTAAAGACAAATATATCAGAAGCCCCTACTCTCAAGGAAATCATATTAAGATACAGAAAGACATAGTCATTTATTGATTGCCTGACAATGTAAAATGGCCACATCTTACAACACTTAGCAAAATATATGCTAGCTAGCATCCCTCTTTTAGAGAGAAGATAATATAATATATGAACATAAAACAAATACAAATCAATGCAATAAATGCTAGAATAATGTGTTTCAAATGTTATCTAAGAAAAAAGAAAAGAGTTAATTTATTGTTTAGCTTAGATCATCACCAAGGCTTTCAAGAGTTAGCATTCAGGTATGGTCTTTGTATTAGCCAACCAGTAACTAAGTGGAAGATAGTATATCAGTTACCTATTGTTGCCGAGTAACAATCACCACAGATATAGTGGCATAAAAGGAAACATCGGTAACATGTTGCAGTGTCTATGGATGAGAAATTTCGGCATGGCTTCTCAGGGTCTTCTACTTAAGAATTTACAAGGTTAAAACCAAGGTGTGGCCAAGGGGACAGTCTCATCTGCTGCCTTACTGGAAAACAACTCAGGGGGTGCACTCAGGGGGAGCGCTCAGGATCCTGATAGAGCTCAGTTCCTTGAGGTTTTAAGATTGAGGTCTTCATGAAGTTCCTTGATGGCTGCTAACTAGAGACCATCATCAGCCCCTAGAAGTTGCACAGCTATTTACAATGTAGGACACCTTGACATGTCCTTCAAAGCTAACAAAGGAAAGAGACTCCAGCAAGGTGGGCATTATGATTTTATGTAATATAATCACACAGTCACATATATATAATCACACACATTCTGTCACTTTTGCCATATTCTGTTGGTTAAAAAAAAGTCATGGGTCCCCCGACATTAAGGTCAGGGGATTGGGCAAGGCCATGAATGACAGGAGGCAGGGTCATGGGAGCCACCTTAGAAGCTGATCTGGCACAGGTAGTATAAGATGAAAAAGATCGCCCCTGAATGAGTCCATACAGTGAACAGATAAGTAGAGAAACAGGTGGGAAGAAATGAGGTTTAAATTTGTCTGAATAGGCAAATAGATTTCTCCTGAATTTTTATATTTCTGGTAGTGCTGAATCATACTTATTTCAAAATATAAAACTCTAGGAACATGCCAATGATTGGCACGATAATAATCGTAATAATCATCATCATAAGAAGAAGCTGTTATCACTTTGCTAACATCATATTTTACAAATTATGGAGGCTATATATATTGTTTTTAAATTTAGTAAATAAAAATGCTGTTAATGCTTTTTAAATTTGCATTTAGATAAATAAATTTTAAAATGCATCTAAGTATATATTTGTAATAAATATATATATATATTTGAGATATATATATATTAATATGTTCCACTATTTCTTTTTTAGTATAAGTATGTTCAAATATTTGGAACATACTGCCACTAAAATATCATTCATTATTTATTTGACAAAAAAATGAGGTAAATACTACCAACATCATTATCATTTTCAACACCATTCTAAAAATGATAATTTAACTAAAACTTAAAAAGTTTAAGTCCTTGTTCAAAGTGCAGATTCTTTTAAGTGGTAAGACTGATATTCAAGTACAGTTTTAACACAGTTAAATGAGGTTGCTCTCTAACCTTTACAGGTTACTGTTTTTCAGCTTAAAAATAACATTACTTAATATTTATTTTGATCAATAACTTAGCATTACTCAGTCAGAAAACTAAAAACAATATCTTAAGAGGAAGAAATGGAAACTAAGTGTACTTACTGGGCACACTGTGGACTAGCGGCAGCACTTGAATTCTGGAGACAGAAAGGCTATGCTGGGGCATCGCTGTGGCCTTTAGCAGTGGCAGGCAGGCTGGCTGGAAACAGCAGTGGAAGGAGGAGGAGATGAAAGATGCTGGTGGAGTCCTGCTGTGCCGAGGCAATTACCATATATAAAATTCTGTATAATCCTTGGCTTAGTTGACTGCTTGGTCCCTGTTTCTCAAGTCCATCAAATCTATGTTGAATTCAGCTTCAGCAAAGGTCTCTTGTCAACTTGACTTTTATTCTCCCCTTGGGCATTGTTTTAGTATTTGTTATAACCTAGCAAATTCTCTCCCTTTCTCCCTGCAGAAAAATGTAAACTGGTATAAACATCCAAAATAAACATGAGTCATTCCTTCTGAGAAGACTTCGCATTCTACATGTCTAGTAACCTTATAAACACTTACTTTGGTTTGGAGGCCTCAAATAATGTTACCAGGTAAAGTGTGTCTGAATTTAATTCCTCATGATCATTATGATGGCAGGATTTTTTAAATGTTCAAAAACATCCACAGTGGCAAGAGTCATGTAAGAAGAAAGCATTCAGGAACGAGAGGAAGTTAGAGCTGATGGTAGAATATTGCATCAGGCTTTCTCAGTCACTGCGGTCACAGGAGATGACATAAGTTCTTACTAACTTTACTGAAGTTGTTAAAAAATGTGAGTATGTTTTCCCTGATATCTCTCTCTTTTCTCATCCTACTCCAACTCGCTGTCCTTTCATTTCTTCTTTATCCCTTATGCCCATTCTATAGCCAAAGCTCAGAGCACATAATACAGAAAAGGAAACTACACATTTTATGTCAACATTTAAAAAAAAACAAGAAAATAAGATTTTTATATATGCTTGCTAGGAAAGATTAGTCTATAGGTCACATCTTGGAAAAAATAGCCTCTGAATTTCTGTGGCTAAATACAACTAAATTTATTTCCTACTAATTTATTTCCTACTAATTATATGTTCTCGAAACAAGTTGGCAGGAAGTTCTACTTTCTACATGTACAACAGGGTCCAGGAAAGAAGAGGATGTGTCTGGGGCCAGGGGAGACAGTATCACAAACTCATGCTCTGGTTCTAAAGCTCCTTCCCAAGAGTGATACAAATCACATTTGCTCCCTTAGGTTTGCTAGAAATTATATGCAAACAGGAAAGTGCAGTTCTACTTTTGGACTAGAAAGAGAACCAGAAATGTCTGTTGAAAAACAACAATGATTATTGTTCACTTATGAACAAATTAAATTTAAAGGATTTCTTTTAAACCAGTCACTTAATTGAATGTGAGATTCCAAAAGCAGACAGATCAATAGTTACACCTGGGTATTAAAGAAAACACTTGGCTGAGCAGGACTGAAATTGGTAGTGCTGTAGGTATCTCAGGAGCATATAATCATAAGTTTATCAAATACATTCCTTTGCAGAAAACAATTGAAGTGGCTCTCTTGATAAGTCAGTAATGTGTTGTTTATCTTCCACTAATTAGAATAAATTTTTTGTAAGAGGATCTTCAATCAGGTTACTGAGGAAAGAATAAGAAACCAGCAATGATAGGCTTTATGAACTACTTTCATACTTTCTTATTTAACTTCTACCTGAAGTTGTTATCACCTAAAGGCTTATAGGAAATGTATGAATTCTCAATTCAAATATGATTATGAATTTGCATTTTTTCAAAAAATCAAAATGTTTATGTGTGCCTGTGTGTTTTATTGATCATGAATCTAAGCTAAAATATGGAAAATAAATTTGAAAACTCAACCATCGATAAAAGATACACATTTTTCATAAATCCTTTTTATATGACTGGTTTCAAATATGCAAATATATGGAATAAACTGTCACTCAGACATAGTTTTAAGGAATGGAATATATGACGGTTTAAGTGTGCATATTGTAGAACTGTATGATTTCATGGCTCATCTCTCTTTCACCATGCACCCACCACCCATAAAGGAAATAGATTGTTACAAAATATTAATTTAATGCTTTCACCCTACAGTACGTCGACCCAATTTTTATCAGCAATTGTTGAATGAATTCATGTGTCTTATAAGAACCCTTACCAGACCCTTAAAAGATATAGAATCAAGATATACATATTTTTAATTTCTTCCCTTGAATGTGTTTTTACTTCCTTTTTCTACCTTCATATTTTCACGGCCTCTCTTTGGGGGGTACTGCTTGTCTTATTTATGGTGAATGATTTTTGCATGGTGTAGGGACAGCCAATAGAACACACGATAGACCCTTTTTTCTCTGAGACTGGCTCCTCCAGTAGTCTGTTGCAATTTTCTTGGGGGTTGAGAGGAGTAATCATTTCCTTTGTAGATCTCAAAGTCATAATGCAGTGAGGAGCCAGGGGACAGAAAGTTCAGTGATAATTGCCTTGGCCAGGTGGCTCAGTTGGCTGGAGCAAAACCCCACACACCAAAAGTTTGCAGGTTACTTCCCAGTTAGGGCGCGTACCTAGGTTGCAAGTTCATTCCTTCATTGGGGTGCATACGGGAGGCAACTAATCTATGGGTCTCTCTCTCTCTCTCTCTCTCTCTCTCTCTCTCAAGTAAATAAGAACTTACTTCAGTGAGGACTAAAAAAATGAAAAGTGAGGTGACAGCAATCTCTCTAGGGTATCAAAGAAAAAAAGAAAGTAGATTGTGGGCTTGTTTTAACAACAGGTGAAGGAGGTAATATGTACCCACAGGATTTATGAGTTGACCTTAATTCTGAGACGCCTTAAAGGGCACTGAAATTGAATACAGTTCACTTTTTCATTTCTTTGGAATCTTGTTCTATGACCTATAATGTTGACCTGTCATATAAAAGAATGTTTAAAAGGAAGAAAACTAAAAATAAAAAGATTGTATCAGCATTTTGGGGTGCCTTTAATGGAACAGAATTAGAAAAGGTACAAAAGGATCTTTCTTTGTGTAAACAATTGGCATTTTAATCATTGTAATAAAAAGAAGTGTGTTTGATTAAAAGAGGAAGGATCTCACCTTGATATTTTCCTTCCATGTCATGTTACTAATTGGTTTAAAATTTTAGTGATCTCCAAACCTAACTTTCTAACTATAAAACAAGAAAAGAAGGCAAAAAAGTAAAAATAATTCATTATACATTTTTCATTAATAAAATCCATCTAATTGAACAGGCATCTCCTTATAACCACCAATATGTGGTAGAAGAAAAAACGAGATTTAAAATGCAAGATATTCTCTGACTGACCTCTTGCTACTTCTATATCAAATATTAAAAAATTTACAAATATTCAAAATCACTGAATATTCAAAACATGGACATATAAATCTCTCCGTGAGGCAAAAACTCTGACTGGCTGTAGTTCTGATTGAAGGCAAATGGAAACAAAAGAGGGAAATGTAATATAAACTAGGACTTTGTAACATGGCACAGAAACAAAAACTATAGGTGATAGAAGTTTTTAAAAAATGTTATTGTTGTTCAAGTACAGTTGTCTCCATTTTGCCCCAGAACTCCTCCACCCTAGCCACCCCCACCTCCCACCCTCAATCCTACCCCATTTGGCTTTGTTCAGGGGTCCTTTATATACATTCCTTGACAACCCTTCTCCTTTTTTCCCCATTATCCCCCTCCTCCCTTCCCTCTGACTACTCTCAGTTTCTTCTTTATTTCAATGTCTCTGGTTATATTTTGCTTGCTTGTTTGTTTTGTTGATTAGGTCCCACTTATAGGTGAGATCATATAGTATTTGTCTATCACCACCTGGCTTATTTCACTCAGCATAATGGTCTCCAGTTCCATCCATGCTGTTACAAAGGGTAGGCACTCCTTCTTTCTTTCTGCTGTGTAGTATTCTACATGTAAATGTACCATAGTTTTTTGATCCACTCATTTACTGATGGGCACTTAGGTTGGTTCTAGCACTTGGCTATTGTAATTGTCCTGCTATGAACATTGGGGTGCATAGGCTCTTTTGGATTGGTGTTTCAGGAATTTTAGGGTATAATCCCAGCAGTGCAATTGCCAGGTCAAATGGCAGTTCCACTTTCAGTTTTTTGAGAAAATTCTATATTGTTTCCCATAGTGGCTGTGCTAGCCTGCAATCCCACCACCAGTGTGTTAGGGTTCCCTTTTCTCCATAACTTTGCCAGCACTTGTTGTTTGTTGATTTGTTTATGATGACCATTCTAACTGGTGTGAAGTGGTATCTCATTGTGGTTTTAATTTCCATCAATCTGATGGCTAGTGATCCTGAGTATCCTTTCATATGTCCTCCTTGGAGAAGTGTCTGTTCAGGTACTTTGCCCATTTTTTGATTGGGTTGTTTGTCTTTCTGGAGTAGCATATGGATTCTTTATATATTTTGGAGCTGGACTGAAGTGTTTCACAGGAGAATTTTACAAAACATTTTAGGAAGAGCTAACACCTGTCCTTCCAAAAATAGACTATTCCAAAAAATTCAAGAAAAGGGAATACTCCCAAACTCTTTTTATGATGCCAGCATCATCCTAATCCTAAAACCAGATAAAGACACAATGAAGAAAGGAAACTACAGGCCAATATTGCTGATGAACATAGGTGCTAAAATCCTCAACAAAATATTGGCAAACTGCATCCAGCAATGCGTTAAAAAGATCATACACAATGATCAAGTGGGATTCATCCCAGGGATACAAAGATGGTACAATATTTACAAATCAATAAATTTAACACATCACATAAACAAAAGCAAAGACAAAAATCACATGATCATGTCAGTAGATGTGGAAAAAGCATTTGATAAGGTACAGTACCCATTTATGATGAAAATACTCAGCAAAGTGGGAATAGAGGGAACATTCTTCAACATAATAAAGGCCATATGTGAGAGACCTACAGACAACATCCTACTCAATGGGAAAAAACTAAAAGCTTTCTCAGTAAGATTAGGAACAAGACAAGAATATCTGCTTTCACCATTCCTATTCAACATAGTATTGGAAGTCCTAGCCACAGCAACCAGAAGAGAAAAAGAAATGAAACACATTCAGATCAGAAAGGAGGAAGCAAAACTCTCATTGTTTGTAGATGACATGATAGTGTACATAGAAAATCCTATGGACTCCACCAAAAACTATTCAACCTAATAAGTGAATTTGGCAAAACAGCAAGATACAAAGTCAACAAGCAGAAATCAAAGGCATTTTTGTACACCAACAATGAAATGTCAGAAACAGAGATCAGGAAAAAAAATCCCATTTGATATAGCAATAAGAAAAATAAAGTACCTAGGAATAAACCTAACCAAGGAGATAAAAGACCTGTACTCAGAAAACTACACAACACTGAAGAAAGAAATTAAGGAAGACACAAACAAATGGAAACATGGACCCTGTTCATGGATTGGAAGAATTAACATTATCAAAATGTCTGTACTACCCAAAACAATTTATAGACTCAATGCAATACCTATTAAAGTACCAATGACATATTTCACAGATATAAAACAAACATTTCAAAAATTTATATGGAACCGTAAATGACCCCAAATAGACACAGCAATTTTGAGAAAGAAGAACAAAGTAGGAGGGATCACAATACCTGATATCAAACTATATCACAAGGCCACTATAATCAAAACAGGCTGGTACTGGCATAAGAACAGGCACATAGATCAATGGACAGAATAGAGAGCCCAGAAATAAATGCAAGTCTCTATGGTCAATTAATATTCAACAAAGGGAATAGAAACATAAAATGGAGTAAAAATAGCCTCTTGAACAAATGATGTTGGAAGATCTGGACAGCTACATGCAAAAAAAAAATGAAACTAGGGCACTAACTTACACCACATACAAAAATAAACTCAAGATGGATAAAACACATAAATGTAAGTCACAACACCATAAAAGTACTAGACAAAAACATAGGGAGGAAAATCTCAGATATTCCACACAGCAATATTTTCAACGATATGTCTATTAGAACAAGGGACATAAAGGAAAGAATAAACAAATAAGACTTCATCAAAATAAAATACTTCTGCACAACTAAAGAAAACATTAGCAAAATGAAAAGAGAACCAACCATATGGTAAAATATATTAGCTGATATGAGTTTTATTCTTATTTAATATTTATATTTTTTTATTGTTATTGTATTACAGTTGTCCCAATTTCCCCTCCTTTTCCTCCTCTGCCTAGCCCACCCTCCACTCCCAAACCATTGTCCCTATCCATGGGTCACTCACACAAGTTCTAGGACTAGTCCCTTCCTCTTCTTTCCACTGTTATCTCCCCTTCCCATCCCCTTTGGCAGCTGTTAGTCTATTCCATGTTTCTATGCCTCTGGTTCTATTTTGCTCATTAATTCATTTTGTTCATTAGATTACTTTTACAAGTGAGATCATATGGTACTTGCTTGTTTAATATTTAGTTGTATACATATACTGTCCTCTTTTTTGTCTTCATCATCATCATTTTCCCTGTTCTTCCCCCACTCCTTTTCTCCCTCCCCTCCTCTCTCTCTACTCCCCTTCTTTTCTAATTATTTTATAAAAGGATTGTTGTGGGTGTTTAATTTTATAACTTAGTGCTTAGGTTACAAAAAGTGGACTGTTACTAACTTTACAGAGCAATTATTTTCATGTAGAAATGGCTGCCACATGTGTCAGAGATGCGTATGAGTGTTTGGATTTTGAAAACAATGACAGCACCTTTCCTTGTATGAAGGGTTGTTACAGCTGGTTAATAAAGTCACTTTTGTTTTGTTTTGTTTTGAAAGTCAAATACAATAGAAGGAATGCATAGATGCTAAATAGCCATTGAAGTGTGTGGGGGTGGTATGCTGGCTTTGAAGCTATTGTCTCATAGTTTGAAACCTACCCTTTACTTTATGATGTGTATTGGGACTGTTCTATTTCTCTTTTGCCAGCTGGATCCCTGGTAGACTCTATTAAGGGAGATTGAAAAACCAGAATATGAAGGAGAGTTCACCTTTGTCTATTGTTACCTGTTCTTGGCAGCGTCACTACCAGCAATGATACAGTTAGTTTTGGTTTTCAGGTTGTTGCCCACTCCCCACATTTCAGAATCGGCCTAATTAGATAACTTAAGAGTCAGCATTATCAGCCATCTAAATTATGTCTCTTTTTATTTGAGTGTAACCAATTCAAGGGCAGGTGCCATGACTTTTTATGTCTTAATCTATAGCTTTTGTTAAATCAGCAAATGGAACCTCTGATTCAAAGAAGGAACAAAGTAACTATTTGTTAAGTAAAGTTAAAATGACAAAAAATAATTAGCTAAAATTGGCTTTAGATATTTTCTTTTCTTCTTGCACAGTTACATTCCATTTTTAAACAGATATTCATGCAGTGCTTTGTCACTTCAGGCTTTGTTGTTTTCTGCCTTTTGGTGTACTTTGTAAATTTTTATTGAAAGCTGGCTGTGTTGTATTGGGTAATAGGAACTGATAAATAGATCTTTAATGTGAGGATTTATGTTAATCTAACAGTTAGGATGCATCCAATGTTTGTTGTAATTATAGGTATGGAGGACTTCAAATTCTTCTAGTGTCGTTATTCTGGCCTCCCTTCTTGGCTTTGGGACTTTGCTTTGTACTGCCTCCTAGGGAGGGCATGTGTCTTGCAGCTGTGATCCATGCTAGTAACTAACAGTTTCTTATAGAGCCTGTTTCAGGAGTGTGGACTTTACAAGTACTTCTATCTCCTCTAAAGGAGTATTTCTTGCCTTCTCCTTCCTATCACTGCTCTACTTTTCTAAAGCATTCTCTTCTGTTTACTTGACTCTCTATGCCTTGTCAACTATGGATTTCCTCCCTCAGGTGAGTTAGGAAGGCTGTCCCAGGCTAAGTGGAACGGAGTTCCCTTATCCTACCTTGGGTAAGATTTCAGTTTTGCCCACTGGTGATGTCTTCCCCTGGAGGACAGAGGAGGAGAAGAATCTGGAAGTGTTTCACAATGGCTGGTCTCCTCTTCCTACTTCCAGGGCCACAAGAAGGACAATTCTTAACTCTTTACCGCAATAACACAGTGGAGGGAAAAAATAATGAAATTGTGATGTTCCACTATGACTTTTGCTCTGGGATTTTCTCAGTTGCACCCTAGTCTGTACTCAGCCTCCAAGAATTAGTCAAAACTACTCATTATTTCCTACTGTTCCTCCAAGCTGAGGGTGTCCATTAACTTCTGTTCCAGGTTAATAAAATCTTGGATTTTATACCTCTGGATCTACCACATTTCATGGTGGCTATTTTCAGTGAAACTTCAGTTCCATGTTAGGTCCAAACAAACAAGCAAACAATCAGGCATTGATTTTGTTTATGTGTGTTTGTCTAGCTTTTTCTTGTTGTAGAACAAGAATGGAAATTTTCAAATTCTTTATATGTCATAGCTGAAGTGATGACCCTCTTCTTTAAAGGAGGAATTACAAATACTTTTACAAAGAATTAATATTAAATTTCAGAATAAAAATAACTTGGTTGTATAGACTATTAAATGTCATAAAAATGCATACTTTAACTTAAAATGTTTTATCAGTTGGCCACTTTCTCCTTTTTTCCCCTGAAAATAAGTGGATAACTGCTTATACTTTTGTTTCTTCTTAACATGAAAGATGACTGTTTTAATAACCTTTTTAGTGGACAATTTTTTTAAGTACAGTTGGCCCTTGCTATTCACAGGGCATTGGTTCTGTGGCCCCCCATGGATATCAAAGTCTGCAGATGTTCATGTCTCTTATTTGAAATGACATTGAATTTGCATATAACCTCTAATACCTCACACCATGTACTTTAAAACATTTCTAGACTATTTGTAATACCTAATGCAACATAAATGCTAGGTAAATAGTTGCTATACTGTATTGTTTAGGGAATAATGACAAGAAAAAATGTGTACACATGTTCAGGAGATACAATCATCATAGGCCTAACTACATAGTACACATAAACAACAATGTAACTTTTTTAAAAGATATTTTTGATCCACAACTGAAGTGGATAAAGAACCTTGGGTAGAGAGAGCCAACTGTATGGACTATTGTCTTTAAATATCTACCAGAAACAGTTACAATTGTTTGTTTACTTTTCAAAATTTCTTTTTTTTTAAAGATTTTATTTATTTATTTTTAGAGAGGGAAGGGAGGGAGAGAGAGAGAGAGAGAGAAACATCAATGTGCGGTTGCTGGGGGCTGTGGCCTGCAACCCAGGCATGTACCCTGGCTGGGAATTGAACCCGGGACACTTTGGTTCCCAGCCCACGCTCAATCCACTGAGCTACACCAGCCAGGGCTTCAAAATTTCATCTTTATTGTATTTTTCTATTACCATTTATTCCCCTTATACCTCCTCCCCTCAGCAATCCCCACACTGTGGTCCATGCCCATGAGTCCTTGTTCCTTTTTGCTCAATCCCTCATTAATGCCTCTGTTGAAATTACTAGAAATGACACTTTGGTATCATAAAAATGAATACGGTTTTTAATCTAACTCCTCCCAATGTCACTTCCCCAATCTGGAGTTTTAGATGCCTTTAGAATGCTTCTGGCTGAAAGTTATTTCTGTTATATTGTACATACGCTTTTTCCTTCTGTTATACTTGAGGGAATGATTGATCCAGATCAACTTCTCAGCATTTCTTTTCATTTGGTAAACAGGATGCCTGCTCTTTTCTTAGAACTCTAGAAATATTTCTGAACTTTATAGAAATATGGTAGATTTATGTCTTCTGTAGTCAGTCTAAATGTAAAGTTGTGAATTGTAATAATAAAACCAGCAAAAGCATTAAATAGTGCTAATTTCCATGATAATTTTCACGTGTACCTTGGACGAACAGTGCACCTCTCTGAACCTCTAATATCAACAAGTGTTCAGCTTGGAATTTCTCTATGGCTATTTAATATACATATGTTGAAAACCAATTCTTTTCCAGGTACCATTCTAGGTATTGTGAATGGTTGTAACAAAGAACAAAGTCAAGGTTCTTATACTCATGGATATTAATTCAAGGGGCTGAAGGTAAACAATAAACAAGATAAAAGAAATAAGGACACTACAAAACATCAGGTAATGATGAGTATTCTAAAACAGTATTAAAGTAAGGTGATCTGACAGAGTTGTACACAGGGCTTTAGAACAGGTGAGTAAGAAAGGCCTGATGTCTATGTGGCCAGGAGTCAGTCAGTAAAAGAAATGGATGATATCTAGCAAGCTTCTAAGGCAAAAATAAAATTGGTATAATTAAGACACCCCTTCTCTAAAGAAAACTAGTTTTGTAAAATGGTGACGAACAAGAAAGAAGCATAACTCAAAAAATGGAGAAGGCTGGGTTTAATTAAGTAAGTGCCTATAAAATAGGTAGGGAGTTTACATTTCATTGCAAGTATAATCAAAATCCATTCACAATTTTTTCTTTGAATTCATGATATGTAGCTGCTTCTCTTATTCTTTAATATATGCAGGTTAAAATATATTTATCTGATAAATTACAAAGTACTTTAAACCTATGAAATGATTTCTAATATAAAAATGTCTTCAAATCTATTTTCTCATTTCCAGGTTACAATTTTTAGGAATAGATTTGAAAGTATTTTATAGTCTGTGTGAAGATTTGTATATCTGTATAATCTTGTGTTAAAGTCATGTTGTTTTACTTTTATACATGAGAAAAATATAGCTCGTGATTTTAAAATAATGTGCCATAAAGTCCTGAATTAAGCAGAGCCATAGATGAGAGGGGAACCTAAGTTTTCAGGTACTAAGTCCTCAGCTGCTTGTAACAACTACGTATTTTATCTGTGTAAGATGTGAATCATATGTATACAAGTGTATCTTTATGTGAAAAGTTAATTTGTTTTTCAACTTTTTCCCATTCTTTTATGGACTGACTCAACTCTCAAAACTGTTTTCTTTGCTTTTGCAGACATTTTTCTTTATTATTGATTTTGTTATAAAATAGATCTATGATTTTTTTCTCCTTCTGGGTTTTCTTGTTTCCTACAAGAGTCATTTTCTACAACAGTGCTATCAGAACTTTATGTTTCATATCTTTTCCCAACTTTTATAAGTAGTCACATTTTTCTTTTCAAGGCAATTATTTTATTTATTTGAGAATTTTATTTTTTGGCAATCCATGATAACTAATAAAAAGTGTAAAGCCTTATATTAAAATATTATTTCCTTTATAATTTTTTTCATAAAGTATAACACTAGGAATTCTACTAGACTTGCATTCATTTCTTATTCATTAAGAAACCTTCACACCAGTTAATTGATTTAATTCATTAAATATGTATGATTGCTTGCCAGGTGTCAGACACTTGCTAGGTCCTGTGGGAAAAAAAAATAGAATATGACCTATCCTTCAAATCACGGATTTAACTACACTTAAAGAGTTTCAAACATTTGTTGAAAAGGGTATTTTTATTCCATTTTATGCTTCTGCCCTCTTTGTCAAATATTAATTGACCATAGAGACATGTTTTTTTCCTGGGCTTTCTATTCGGTTCCATTGAACAAACACTTCTCCAAGGAGGACATACTGAGGGCCCAGAGGAATATAAAGGATGCTCACTATCACTAGCTATCAGATTGATGGAAATTAAAACCACAATGAGATACCACTTCACACCAGTCAGAATGGTCATCATAAGCAAATCAACAAACAACAAGTGCTGGCAAAGTTATGGAGAAAAGGGAACCCTAACACACTGGTGGTGGGATTGCAGGCTAGCACAGCCACTATGGGAAACAATATGGAATTTTCTCAAAAAACTGAAAGTGGAACTGCCATTTGACCTGGCAATTGCACTGCTGGGATTATACCCTAAAATTCCTGAAACACCAATCCAAAAGAGCCTATGTAATTGTCCATAGCAGGACAATTACAATAGCCAAGTGCTAGAACCAACCTAAGTGCCCATCAGTAAATGAGTGGATCAAAAAACTATGGTACATTTACATGTAGAATACTACACAGCAGAAAGAAAGAAGGAGTGCCTACCCTTTGTAACAGCATGGATGGAACTGGAGACCATTATGCTGAGTGAAATAAGCCAGGCGGTGATAGACAAATACTATATGATCTCACCTATAAGTGGGACCTAATCAACAAAACAAACAAGCAAGCAAAATATAACCAGAGACATTGAAATAAAGAAGAAACTGAGAGTAGTCAGAGGGAAGGGAGGAGGGGGATAATGGGGAAAAAGGAAAAAGGTTTCAAAGAATGTATATAAAGGACCCATGGATAAAGCCAAATGGGGTAGGATTGAGGGCGGGAGGTGGGAGTGAGTGGGGCAGGGGAAAGTGGTGGTGGGAAAATGTAGACAACTGTCCTTGAACAACAATAAAAATGGATAAGAAAAATAAAGTTTCAAACACCTTTTATTTGTGAATTATACCCTAGAACAGAGCCAAGGCTTTGGCATGATGGCATGAACTTTGCCTCAAGCACTGAAGAGAGCAATGTTTTAAAATTTTAAAAAAACAACAACAAGATTTTGTGGAAAATTTTGCGCCTCTTAGCATTGAGTCCTCAGCAGCTGTTGCAAGTATGGTCAACTCACTTGATAGCCATTGTAGCAGAACTAATAAAGAGCAAGGAAGGCCAACTGGGGTCATGATTGTATGTATGCTTGGGGCCCTCTTCTCTTCTTCATTAAGTTGCAGACTTGATAATAAATACCACCCTTTGTGTACAGTTAAAACAAGACAAACATTCTCACTTTTTACTGCATTAGAAAATCATACCCTTTATTGGAAGATTCTAAATCATACATCTTCCTCAAGTGACAAAAATTGATATATTAAAATGTGCCCAGAAAGTTTTGCCAAATTGCCAATAATTGCTAAGATGAAGACCAAAACAAGGACAGAACTTTATTTTGCAACCTAAAGTCTAATCCTTTGATACACCATTTTGGCTACACACACAAAAAATTCCATTTTACTATCTAGCCTCTAGTTACAAGTTTGGGGGTTTATTTTATAATATTTTTAAGACTTCTTACATGATACATTGGAAATGATAGTGGTTTGGTAGTGACATTGTCAAAGAATTTGAATGCAGGAGTAACAGCATCATCCATCAAAGCTGACTAAAAGAATAACTGTAAACTTCACAAGGTGAAGTTTTATTAGTAACATGAATGAACATTCTATACTAAGGATGGGACTGCTTGTTCATATGTAGGCTATTGATAATATGTTATATTCCAAAGTTTGTTTTGTTTGGTCTTAATAAGTTATAGAAGCACTATGATGCAGTAGACAAATGAGGAGAAGATGGTTAGAATCTAAACAAAAGTAGTGGTTTACAAATGTTTTTATAAACATAAATGAGTAATTTGGTAAACATATATTTTACCTCTCTGATTCTTACTTTTCTCATGTGTAAAATGGTGAACATATGCATATTGCAGTATTTTCTGAGGATCACGTTGGATAATATGGATTACTATACATGTGAAAATGCATGCTTAAAAAACCCTTTACCCAACAAGCATTGTTTATTATTGCTTAGAACTCAAATATCTTAACTTAGATATTGTTTTACCAATGGTAGAGAGGTTCTGTAGTAATTGTTGGCTCTAATGTTGACTCCTTTTAACTATAAGCTTTTGATTTAAATTCTTTTTGGCCCAAAATATGTAGGCAGAAGTAACAAAGTGCAAATTCTATGCCTGATATTTAACAAGCATCATAGGGCCAAATATACGGTGATAGATGGTTATTTGACTTTGGGTGGTGGGCACACCATGCGATATACACATCGTGTATCGTAGAGATGTACACCTGAAATCTATTTGATCTTATTAAACAGTGTCACCACAATGCTTTTAATAAACAAAGAAGCATCACGGGACCACTGCCATCATCATGAGAAGAACATGCTTTAGTTTGCCTGCTGCCCCAAGTAAGAGAAATAAGAACTTCTAGGTTTTGTTCTGAGCAAGGGGATACCCAATGCCCCTATTTATACAGATGGATAAGACTCTGGAATACGTGGGTTAAGTGAAAAAAATTGATTTGGGCACATAAAATTTGAGATGCTTATTTGGCTCCTGAATGTAAACATCTAACAAGAAATACCATATCTGGTTCAGAAGTTGATGAGAAATATTCAGGATAGAAATATTATTTGGCATTAAGTATTTTATTGAGAAAACATAGGCCTGGATAAGTTCACGTATGGCATGAACATGGGCGAAAAAACTCACGTTATCATACTTGACTAAGCCTTATAATACTTTAAGATTTAGAGTTTAAGCACAGAAAGAGTAGTCAGTAGAAGAAACTGAGCAAGATATCAAAGTAAGGCTAAGGTCATGATGTCCCTGAAGGTAAGTTTTCAAAAAATGTTTCTGGAGGAAAAAAGGAGATCAGCAAATATGTGAAACTGGATGAAGAATTTGGTTGGGTGAGTTGAGGACTGAATATGTAATCATTTGTTTTGGTAAGATAAAATTTCTTGGTGTCCTTGACTAGAAATGTTGCAGTGGTTTAAAAGGTTCAATTATTTTTTGTAATTTTATGACAGTAGAAAGAGCATGAAGAGTTAATCAATCTGTGTGGGTAGTTTAGAAGGGAGTAAGAATAACTGTTCTAGTTTAATAAGACTGAAAGCAGAATATATGGGTATAACTTAAGTAGATTGGTAGATTTGGTGTTGGGAGTGGGGACTTGGACATTTACTTCATTGTGGCTTCTATCTCCTCAGTAAAATAACACAGGCAGTAAACAAGGATTGGAGTAAAGTTGACATTTGGGAGGATGGGGAAATTGTAAAGTGGCCATCTTGGAGACTTGCAGAAATTAGATAATAGAAAAATAATAGAAGGGCAATTAAGATCTATGGTCACAAGTCAGCAAGGATGTGATTATTCTACTGTCATGTTCTAGTTGCTCAGCTAGAAGCATGCATAAACTGAGCTCAGATAAACTAGGGTTAGGGATTTTTCATGTACCAGCCCAATTGACTCTAATATATTATCAACATGTGTGTTACATGCTGTTGAGTCAGTTCTGACTCCTGGTAACCCCATGATTGAATGACCTAGTGAATCTTATTGACAAACAGAATAAAATCATATAATTTGCCCAAAGGCTGATGCAGATCTAGAAGATTCTCCAGGGCACCTTTTCACCTTGTATTACTTCAGTTTTCTAGGTTGCTTTCATATTTCGGCACCTCCATACAAACATCTATGTCTATGATTACATCAGCAAAAAAGAGAAAACACGAGAAATCACAAACTCATTTTATAATATTTGTACCAAAAAGTGGCACATGACACTTTCTTTCACGTTTCATTGGTAAAGTTGGCCAATTAAAAATAAGACAAAACTCCTTTAGATCCAGGATATAAGGAGGACCAGAAATACTGGTAAGGATCTTCAGTACCTGTGTGAGGTTACAGTGACACTTTGGAGAATCAGGAAATGGTAAGACATTGCGTCAAGTTAGGGGATATATAGAGCCATTTGGGTGATTGTGGAAGTTTTGGGATTTTAGTCGTTTCTGAGGTAAATAAGGCTGTATAGTCTTTAGATTTATACTGATGTTTTTTTTATGGGAAATTGGGTAATCAATTCTAATTATAGTTTCCTTTTTAGGATTAGTCAGTTAAACAGCCTGAAATCAGACAGCGTGCAAACAGAGGGAGGAGCAGTGCTGCCAGGAATATGATATGCTCAGAAGATCTCCATAAATCTTGTTTGGAATTGTCCCTGTTAAGGGGAGTGCCGACGAGAGAAGACGGGGCTTTGTGAAGACAAGAGGATGTTTTAGTGTTCATTAATTCTAACCCTTAACAGGAAAATATAAGGTGTTTAAAAAAACCATCACAGACTTCTTTTGAGGGTATTTTGAAAGTAAGTCAACCAGTTAATAATTATACCTTATACCTTAAGAACCTTATTGAATATGTGGGATGTGTGGGATATAAGGCAATAATTTTTTCATTTTACTTATTGCAAACTCTAAGTCTTTGTTCATACCCATCAAGCATGCAAATTTGGTGGTGGTGGTAGCAATGGCAGGGCTTATAGTGTTTTTGGCTATACTTATGTTGTTTTTCTGAGATCTTTATCGAAATTTGGTGTCAGGAGGCATAAGTTTTATGACAATTTTATCATCATAGAGATGTACTGAACTTAACATCTTGGGCTATGATTTCTGCCACCCTGGATTTCAGTCTGAGCTGCATAGGGATCCAATTGTATAATCTCAGAGAAAATTAATTAACTCCCTTTATTTATTTATATTCAAAATGAAGATCATATTGTACTTAATTCACAGAGTAGCTTAGAGGAATATGAGTTAATTACTATAAAATTATAGATTAGTCTCTGGCACAGTATAAAAACTCATTAAATAAAACTGTATTAATATCTCATATGGAGCCATTTAAGGGAAATATCATGTAATTTACTCTGTAAAATAGTCATGCATTTGTTTTGCTTATCTCTAAGTGCCCATGTTTTAATTTTTATTGGTACCTAATTTCAAGTGTATTTTAAATATTATGTAGTTAAATTTGCTTTTGGTCATATAATGAAAGTTTTATCTTAATAAATTTATTCAAATTTAATATTTTAATTGATACAAATTGACTTGTACCAATTTTGTCAGTTTATTAATGCTTCACTTTTTAAACTTGCTTTCTTTATTACCTGTAATATTGTTTGTTCTATGCATACTTTCTTAATTTTCTTTAAGTTTATAATTTATAATAGTTTTAATTTTATAAAAATATCCAGCTTATATTTTTAACTGATATAATTGGACAAAATATTATTTTTGAGTAGCCTATATTAACAAAACAATTTAATATGCTTTATATTTCTTATATTCCATCTATCCGAAGAACTTTCTTAATAGTCTGTCATTTCAGATACAGAAGATTTTTTATTTTTATCTTGTATTTAACATATACTATTTTTCTCTTTTACAGATTTACACAAAGTGACTGCAAGTTTTAGTGTGATCTCTTTTTAGCACTTACATTTAATTATCTAAATTGTAATTGTCCTTGTTCTTTAACTCTGACCTTTACCTCTTTTTCATTAGATACATATGTTAAACTTTAGAAAAGTACAAAAAGTCTTAATTTGCTATTATTATGTAACTGATAATATTTATATTTTCCGTTGAGCCCACACAAGAAAGACAATTTAGCAAGGCCTGCCATTTTAAGGCTGTATCTTTTTCCACTCAAAACTCTGCAAACTACCATCTTCCATCTGTGCACCGTGGCAAGAATGACTGACTTTCTTCCTACATTAGTGTCCATGTGTGTGTATGTCTGTCTGTCTGTTTTCCCTTCCAAGTTGTTTAAATAATGTTTCTCTTATCTTTGTATTCCAAAATTATGTCATAAGTTCTTTTCTTGGCATTCTTAAGCAAACCATGAGATTGTTTATCCTATTTCTTTAGCTTAAGAGCTTTAGTAATTCACATGATTCTGGTAAAGTTGGGACAGGTATCCTTTCACATCATTACCTAACCTTAGTATTTATCATTCCTTTTCAACATTTTCTATGTGTATCCCCTTACTTTCTGCATTCTAGCAGAGATTCTCATGTTGTCCTCCAGCTTCTTGATTCAATTTTCTGTAGCATCAAATTCTCTCTTCCTTTCCTACAATGTAGCCCTTAAAAAAATACGGTATTGTCACCTTTTAGTTCTCTCAGTACCTTTTAATATTGTTATGGCTCTGCTTTTCTCAAAAATAAGAGAAAGTTCCTTGCAATTCACAAACAATGCCAACAACATTCCAAATTAATTCTTCAGTTCTTACATTATATAATTTCAGAAGTATTTTTTATTATGGGCCTTCTAGATATTACTATACTTCCTTGTGATATGGAAATTTTTATACACTGTTTTTGTTTTTATGTAATGGTTATTACTCATTGTGTTACTTAGGATAAGCTAAGTGCTATAGAAGTGAACTGAACAAATAATGCAACACAGTAGAAATCTGTATTTGCTCTCAATATAATAGTTGACAAATGTAGAGGGTGGCAGATCATCTCTCCTCCAGGAGCTTATTCTGTGTCCCAGACTACTTCTTCATATATCCCTACTAATGTGTGGATTTTTCTTATCCTTGGCATGTGCCTAACAGAAGAATTAAAAACTCTAATAAATTTAATACACACACAGAAGAAACACAAAAGATAAAGTAGATAACAGGTTTTAATTGACCATGACAGAAACGGAACAAATCATTATTGCTCCTATCCCATTGAACTCAGTCGTGTGGATACATCTAACTCTGAATGAGCCTGAGAAATGAGGCCATTAGTGTGTGCCAAAGGAGAGGAATGGGCTTGGCTAACAGCTAGCAGTCTCTGAGAAACTCTCAAACATGGCAATCTATAGTCTGTCAATATGTAAGCCAGGATGAAGTAGACTAAGTAGGGTATCACTAGAAAGAAATACTCTTTAAACCTGCTTGCTAAGATTGTTCTTCACACATGCATAAAATCTCAAATCTATCCCATAACATTTCTAGCTATTTGCATATATTAGCAAATATCCTAGTCTTCAATTGCTAAATAGATATGTCCCATACTAGCTAATATTGAAAAGTAATTTTCTCATACAATTTAAAAGTTCTTCCCTATTCATCTTCAATATGTTTTAGGCTTGAAATCTACAGTAGAGGGAGAGAGTGTTGGCCTTTCTCACTATTTCTCAGGCACATAATAGAATCATAATGACTATTAGTTGTACAGAAATGGGGGATCCACACCAATTTGTGATTTTTAAAAGAATTCGGGCTCTTGCGTAGGTTCTCTACTGAAGTGCAATCTTCCCTCTACCACCTTTCCACTGTTCTGTGTAACTCTGAAAATTACTCGTGAGAAGAAAATACATTAATGTTCATTAGGATTTATTTCTATCTGGATCTCTCATGTTTCCTCTTAGCTTCCTGGTTCTAGCCAAAAGCTACTTATAGAAAGTTTGAATTTTCACCAGCACCTTAAAACTATTCTGCATTACCACTGCATTTACTTCAGAGTTTCAACTCTCCTTCCTAGTTCTTCTCTGAGATTTGTGACCTCTGTCTAAATGCAGTAGTAAAGCAGGTGTAATAGTATCTTGGGATGACAAAGTATTGTTGCAAAGATTCTGAAATCCATATATATGAGGTACAGGGATATCTATTAGGAGTGTTATGAAGCATCACCTTAACATAATCAAAATGGTATTTTATAAATGCTGCTTGGATGTGCCATAACACAAAGGCCTGAGTTAAATTTTTCTTAATCCATGGCCCTGGCTGGTGTAGCTCAGTGGATTGAGCACAGGCCTGTGAAACAAAGCATCACCGGTTTGATTCCCAGTCAGGGCACATGCCTGGGTTGCAGGCCGTATCCCCAGTATGGGGTGTGCTACAGGCAACCACACATTGATGTTTCACTCCCTCTCTTTCTCCCTCCCTTCCCCATCTCTCTAAAATAAATAAAATCTTAAAAACAATTTGTCTTAATCCAGATTCACATGCCTTATCATTCCTGCTAATTCTTTTTGCATTAAATTATTTGACAGCTCTAATTTTAAGTACCATTATGAGTTTTCATCTTTTATTTGGTGACTTCATGGGTATTTTTAAAGTAAGTACCTTGTTCTTTTTTTATTTAAATGTTATGTATTAGTACAGTAGTGCATATATATAATTTACAATTACAAATTTTTCTAATTAAATAAACATGCTTTAGTTTGTCTAGATTTTATCATTGTTGGATTCACAAACAAAAATGGAAACACTGTTCTAAATTACAGATTTATCTGGTTTCTCTCACTTATCTAAGGCAGTGTTACTCAAAGTGTGTTTTTCAAATTGATATCAGTTGGCAAATTTTTGTCACTAATCCAGAAATTGTAGTAAACATTTAGAAATGCGTATAGAAACTGACATTGCTGCAACATCCAAGTATGAGGTCATTTCTTCAGAAATTTATTTTTATACAGGTATTCTTCTATGATATACAGGAAGTAAAATAGTCTTTCACCAAAAATAGTTCGAGAAGTACTGTTTGTGGGCTTTCTAGCACTACTCCCATTACAGTTTATTTCTTTATTTTCCTCAGTCAGCCCCATATAAAGCATCCCAGATCATCCTCATTAACTAGATTTTTATACCCAGAATGCTCTCTACATCAATTAATCTAACCCAGTTTTGCACTCTCCTCCATCATCCCAAACTCTTTCACTGGGCTGTCAGGAACATGTTTTGTTGTCAACCTCCCACTACCTTCTCAGTTTGTTTTCTAAATTTTTACAAAACCACATTCATCCACCTCTGCCCAGTCACGTTCTATTGTAAACTACTTTTGTTCCTGCAATTTTTCTTTGTCACTTTCACAAGCATTCTGTATCTATTTTTCCCCATCAATGAGCAAATGCAGTCTGTTTTTTTCCATTCAAAATATATCTCTATCTTTTCATCCACTTTATCTTTTATCTACGATTATCCTGTACCTCTTCTGATACTATGTCCCTTTCCATACACCACCTCATTCCACTCTTCTCCTTCATAAAAATAATGAATTTTGAACAAATAGTCTATTATTACTGCATTCACTTCCACATTCTTTCTTTCCTCCTCACCTCGTCTCTGTTGATACAATAAAGTGCTTTTGTCAAGGAAACCTATAATTTTTATCTTGGCAAATGTTGTTTTTTCTTTCTTATCTTAATTGATGTCTCAGTAGCATTTAGTATAAAATACTACTTCTTTTTCTTAAATCAGTTTATTCCTTTGTATTCTTTATCTATTACATTTTCTTATCGGCTACCATATGGCCCCCTCTCAATGCTCTCAGTGCCTGCTGCTGTGTTATTCTTGAATGCCCTTTGACTCTAGGTGATTGAGTGCCCCAGTGCTCAGTCATGAAACCCCCTCCTCTGCTCCAAAATCATCTTCTTTGGGTTTCATCACTCAGTTATGTGGCTACAAATAACATTCATTTGCTGAGACCCTTGAAAGTCTATCTCCAGGCCTAACTTTTCACCTGAAAGTTAGACTTATAAGTATAATAGCTTACTAGACATCTCCACTTAAATAACTAAGATGTGTGTTCAATTTAAGAAGTCCGAGTGAAATTCATAATTTTCTCCCCTGAATCTGTTGTTCTCCATGCTTCCTTTTCTTGGAAAATGGCACCAACACTAACTCAATTGCTTAAACAAAAAGATCAAGAATCTTTGTTGATTTCCGTGTTTTCTTTCTCCTTTCTTTTGGCAAATATTTTTAGCCCTATTTCCAAAATATATTATGAATACTTTCACTTCTCTTCCATTGACCCACCAACTTATTTGGTCTGACCATGGCTGTCTCTGGACCAGACTCCCAAATCATGCCCATCGCCTGCTCTCTGCATCCTAGGTAAGCCCTCTTCTCCTCCACTCTCCTAACTTCAGATAGAATGAGTATTTGAAATGTCCAATTCAAGAATCTAAACCCCATTAGAAACTTTTTTCTACACTTATAAAAACATCTAATTTCTTTTCAGTGACTTACAAGCGTTTAGTCCTGCTCTAGAGCAGAAGTCACTTTAATATAATATTTTTGTCCCTTTGTCACTACCACTAAAATTGGCTTTCTTTTAGATAACTCAGAGCATTTGTATTTGCTGCTCTTTTTGCTTGTAATATTCTTCCTCCTAGAGCTTCAAATTGTGGACTCTTAGTATTTATGTCTTATGTAAAAGCCCATTGCCTAACAGGTTTCACCAATACCTTAAACCAATCAGTTTAAAGATACTTCCCCATTGCTTGGTATCACAGTTTTCTATTTTCATCAAAACATGGATCCCTAGTAAAATGTTCTTGTTTTGTGTGAGAATTTTTTCTTGTTTCCCTGTACAACCCTTCTCAAACAAAATGTTCCAAAATTAGACTTGTTATGTCCTACACTTACAATAGGGCTTAGAATATAGGAGACAATTGATAAATAATTTTTGATTGAATGAAATATAAGAGCAAGTAGATTGGCAGCTATTTAGTATTACCTAATGATTGATACAGTTATGCTGATTTAAAATCATCTCTAGTTTGTTTATCAAGACAAGAAAGATAGGAAACAATTGATATTGCATAATAAAATATTTCTGGTAGAAAAATGAAGATAAATAAAAATTTATGATATCAAAAGTTCATTTTAAAGTACAGTTATTATAAACAAGTGAAATCCACTTTTACAGACCTTGCAATTTCAAGAAGCTCAAAGTGAAAAAAAAATCTATTCTATTTTTACAGATTATTTGCTTTTCAATTTTAAGGACAAGGGGAAAGACTAAGTTTACTGACAAAGCAAAAAATAAAATAACTTCACTAACTATGCTAATTTAGATTCCTCTAAAAAATTTCAAACTACACTTTATTATTTTTCAATTATAATTAATCTATTTTGAAGTTCTAATTAATCACCTGCATGATAAAAATGTTCTTGTTTTAGTTTTGAAAGAATTAGTGATTGTTTTTTGATTCTAACATGGAAAATACATTTAGAGAAAAAAAAGTCCTGAGCTCAACAACAGCGTGTTGGGTATTGAGGACTCATGCTGTAAACTAGCTTAAAACTGTGTGTGTGTTGCATTAGCTGTGTTCTCTTACAATATCATAAAAATACATTTCCACTTTAAGTTGGCATACATATTTTAAATTTGGATTTGGGGACTCCATTTGTAGGTCAGAAACTGAGATTAGCCCTTATTATTATTATCATTGTGATTATAAATTCTTGAAAATATTGCCTAGTTTTATCAGAAGAAAATAATAATTGACATACTTCAAGTCATCATTATAGATGTCCTCTATGGTATCACATTTGACTCTTATCAAATCTATCTCTAATTGTTTGTGCTGATATATACAGATATTCAGTGGAATGTGAATGCGAATATGTGAATATGCAAAGATTTTTCTTCCACTCATTCATATCTGTCTATATTCCCTAAATAATTGGTTAGTCTGGAAAAAAAAGATAAATTTATCTCAGCTAGGATATCACTCCAAATTATAAAAAAAATTATTATTTTCTATGCTTTTATTATTTTTACAAAAGTGTATTTAATTAGTGAACACAACTGATAACTTTTTATCTTTATTATCTTTTTTCCATTACCATTTAGTCCCCTTATACCCTTCTTTCCCTGGCAATCAGCACACTGTTGTCTGTGTCTATGAGTCCTTGTTTCTTTTTGCTCAATCAATCCACCCCCAAACACCCCCCAACTAACTGTCACGACTCATATAAGCTTTGCACCATTTGATTTGAATAAGATAAAACAATGCTTTTGTGATTCATGTGACTTGGCTAGAAAACTAGGGCCAGGTTACTCACTGAGTTATCACATAGGGAAAAATTGGAACAAGTTCTGATACTACAGGATCTGAGCTTCATATGAAAGTGAGCCTTGATGTAAAAGAGAAACATTAAAATGTGTACTGTGATTAAATCTCCAAAATATATTTAGTTTTGATGGCTGTTTTCATTAGCAGTGATAAAAGAGTAATCAAGGGATGAGTAATTAAAAGATATCTAAAAAAAATTACTCTTTCAGATAATCAGGCCTGTCCCCAATATCTACCAGCCACTGGAGGAGCACAAAGGAAGGCTCATGGAAAAGTTTCAAATGAAGCCAGTAAATTGTTAAATAACATACGACCTATCTTCCTCCTCTTCACCTCTATAAAATCAACATTGAAATATACATGAAAAACAATGTTTGTCATGAAAGTCAGCAAAATATCAAATGTATGTACATTTAAATATTACTGTTCATGTATTAGTGTTTTTTGATGAGTCAACGATCTCTGAGGAAATAGTAAAATAAATCATAAATCAGTATAAATATGTATATATCGATGTAAATCATAAATTAAAATTATTAAAATAGATGTTTTAAGATAATTTGTGTTCCACCAATAGTAATGACAATTTATGTGTTACTTAACTCATTGAAATTCTAAGATAGTCTTTCAATAAGTACAATTTGGAGACAATTTTATGTGGTTATGCAGGGATTCCTTAAGCAAAAGAATTTTTAACCAATATTAAGATTCAGATATTAACCACAGATGTAATACTCAAACATTAGGAAACTGTAAAGAAATTTCATATATAATAATAAGGTATTGTTATCATCATAGAATCAATTAAATATTTTAATTTCATTACACACAACTTTATCATGTCATACAATGTATAAATTCACACAGAACTTCTTAAATTCCTTAATTTTTGTTCAAACTACAATATTAAAAAGAAATTATTATCCAGAAATAACAATTTACTATTATTTTTTCCCAAATATTTTTACCAAAATTTACCTTGTTTGATAATGGCCAGAAAAAAGTCTCAATAGGAATAATTTTTGGATTGTTTGGATATGATCCTTCTTCATAGACATGCAAATGCTTTTTTTTTATTCTAATTTCCTAGAAACATTGACTGCTGCTTTAGTTCACATGTACTATATATGATTTATGTTTTTTCATTCACATTTAAAATTAGTCAAAAATATCTCTTTAGGTTTTAAGACCTTTCTTTAAAAATTTATTTTACAAAGATCTATTATATTCATGCAATCTAAGAAAGATGTACTAAGTTTATTAATTGTCTTTTCTCTTAATTACACTGTGTCTCTTTGCCATGATAGCAGTGGAAAAACCAACAAATTATTTTGAAGTTTGGAAGTGGTGGCAAGAGATGAAAAGGTTTTCCCTGGAGTCCCAACAGTGTTGATGACTTGATGTTTTCATCATGCATGTGTTGTGCCAGTGTTGAGCTTTCAATCCTAAGTAACACAGACACTGATATGTTCTCTCACATATGTATTTAATTTTACTTTTAGCCTGCCTTTGATATGTGGGGTCCTCCAAAGCCAAAGCCAATGGCAAAGAGGTTTAAGAACAATGCCCTAGATCATTGTTCTCAGCTTCTCTATATCCACCCTAGATTGCTTCTGGAATGACTCACTTATGATGCACTAGCTTACATCTAGGCATTTTCTTAGGACTCTTCACAGCAATAGACCCTCTGCTTGAATTTTGAAGATCCTACCAGTTTAACTCATTGTCTCCGGTATCTTACCCTTGTCACCAACTTTGCCATTTGAAGTAGGTTTTCTACTCTAATCACACCTGCTATCATGCCAGTCTCTCTCCTAGACCAAAAACTATTCTGTTCAACTTTCTTGTTATTCCCATTTCTTTGCCAACAGAAACTACAGTTAAAATCAGCCATACTTTCTTTTCAAACATACAGTTTGTTTAAGGTGAGCTGGAATCAAAATTGTAACATGGGACCAAAGTTTAATAAGCTGTGACAGTACAACTATTTATTTGAAGAGTTGTTTAGTTAGATTTTTTAAAAGAAAGAGGTAATGAATATTTTAAAATATAACCCACATTATATAGGAATCTTCTTAATATTTCACTGCCTATTAAAAGACTAAACTAATATTCAGTTCATTACCCAGATACTTCTATGCCCCATTTGTCATTTTCCATTATGATGGAAAACCAAACTACAATCATATAAAAAGAGTTAGAATTATATTACTTTCCAAAAAACAAGACACATTTTAAAATGTGGATCCAAGTTAATAAAGCCCAAACAATGAAGTAAATAAACTAAAGACTTTTGAGGACAGAATTTTCATTGCCAAATAAATAAAATGAACTTTAACCTTACAAAGAATTGCTATTATTAAGTGAAATGATCTCACATTGTTCCAGTGGAAGGAGGTTTTTCATCTGTATTTGAAATTCCTAGCATCTGGAAGAAGAAATTGAATAAAAACTGATTTTGCTACTTGGCAATATGGACATAGATATATTAGATACCTTGAGACAAAAGCCACCCAGAAGCAAAGTATATTAAATGAAACAACAGAAAGTTAAATAAGTACTGTGAGCTACAGAAGGAAGATGAAAAGTTGTAATGCATTTATAAGAAGCCAGGTACCTCAGCAAATACTGGCAAGTACAGCATAGAACAAATTTAAGAATTCTCTGAGCTGGCCACCATGTTAGTGACCTTAAGGAATTCCTTCAGAATTGACTAGTTTACAGACTTGATGATGTTTATAAGAGAGAAGTGAATGAAGACAAATAAATAGGCACTTGGAAAATGCCAAGAGAAATGAAGACTTTTGAGGGTAAGCTCTTTGACCAGTGCATGAATGTAGGAATTGAAAACTATAATGAAAAAGAAAAAAGAGAGAGAGAGAATAAAATCATGGAGTGTTCAGAAGGCTGGAAATTTAAAGATCAGTTCACCTAACCTCCCAAATATTAAACAAAGTTCAGGAGAAATGTGGATATATTTGTTCTAAGGGAAATATAGTTAATTTTAAAATTCCTGATAATGACTGACTAATATATTCATAAATCACACTAAATACTATTTGATTTTTACCTATATATTTAAAATAACTTTGAAGCTAAAATGAAGTGATTTAACAGGATATTTTTTGTTTATTGTGCATTTGATGCTGTTGTTATAATAATTGTTTCAGCTATCCTTTTGTTTCTTACCTAGAATTATTTTAAGAACAGCATAATTTAAGTAATCTTGACATTAAACATTATATGTAATTTGGTACTAATGGGTTTTGTGTATCAAATACTCTATTCAGAACAGGTAAGGAGAATGAGCTTTAACTGATTGTTTTAATGAAGAGACACAAATATCTGCTAAAGAACTACCCTAAAATATTAATCTTTGGTGAATATAGGAGCATAATAACTTCTAGAATCTTTACTTTTTACAAATATTAATTAATATTATATTTAATCTATATCCCATACTGTAAGAATATCAATTTTTTTATTTTTTCCTTACAATTAAGAAAATTGATATGAAGAGCTTATAAAAGTGTGCCTATAATGACAAAATATATTTGAATGCATTCACTTAGTGACCAAATTCACATATTAAAAATAAATGAAGTCATAGGAATGATAGGAAAAGAGATTCTTTGAATTTATCCCCCCTGTAGCAGCAGTAATATGGAAACCATCCATGACAAACATACCTTTGTGGGACCTTTGGGATCTAGGTAGGAAGTGGCAAAGTCGTGGTGGGGCCCAACACCAAGGAGTGCTGCTTTGAGAAGGCAGGCCTATGCCCATGAGGCAAGTTCACCAACCATGTTCTGACATACAGACCTGGAAACAAACTCATCTCTTTATGGAGTTGGGTAAAGCCCCATCTGGCCTTAGTTCTGCCACTGGTACCATCTGTCAAAGGACCCAGGAGGAGTTATGCCTACCTGTGTCTTGGGTAACCCTAAAGTAATCCAAGACCCATCTCCAGTAGTTCAGCCATAGTCAAGGAGCATTCCAGCCAGCTGGAATCCCCTAAAAGTCAGGCTGGTCTATGCCCCCAAAGGCAGGCCCATCAACTTGTGGATCCTGAAGCAGCCCTGTAGTTAATTGTTAGTCTCTCTTTGCCATGGTCTGGAGACAGTCCTGCTGGCTCAGAAACCAGGCAGGAGGACTCCTGCCCATTCATGGCCCCAGAAACAGGTCTGCAGGTGTCAGTTCCAGCTGCAAACCTTGACATTGCCCTGTGACATGGTTTCAGCCCTCTCAGCAGACCAAGTCTAATCCTGCCTCTGAAGGAACTCTGCTCAGTGACCCAGGTAGGAGCCACACCCATTTGTGCACCTGGTAGGAAGCCTGCCATCTGCAGATCCCATTGCAGAGCCTCCTCCCAGCACCAGCTTTGCTGAGCAAAGACCTAAAGGCAGTCCAGTGTGCCCAGGCACATGCCTTTCCAAGCCACTTATAACAGTGCTGCCAACTACAAACCCCATTGCAGACCCTACAACAGCCACATGACCTGGCCTCAACCCAAATCTACTGCAGAGGTAATCTCATCAACCCAGGCACACAGACATGAGAAGGTCTTTATCTGATGAAATCAGTCGGTTAATACTGGAAAAGGTGTTTGCTCCTTCAAATTCACAGACACCAGTGTAAGACTACATAGGTAATGAACAATCAGGCAAACCTTAAACAACCAAAGAAGTATTTTCTACCATAATGATATGAAACTAGAAAGCAATGACAGTAGTAAAACTGAAAAATTCACAAATATATGAGAGATTATACTCCTGAACAATCGAGTCAAAAAAGAAAGTAAACAGAAATAAAAAAATTATCTTAAGAAAAACAAAGATGGAAATACATCATACCAAAACTTACAGGATAAAGCAAGCAGTTTTAGGAGGGAAATTTATGGCAATAAATTATTATGTTTAAAAAATCTCAATAAACAACATAACTTTACACTTTAAGGAGTAGAAAAAGAAGAACAAATTAAGTTCAAAATTAGAAAAAGGAAATAATAAAGATTAGAACAGAAATAAATGAAATAGCAACAAGATAGAAAAAAGATTAGTGATTCTAAGAGTTTTTCTGAAAAGAAAAACAATATTGACAAAGCTTTAAAAAAACTAAGAAAAAAGAGGACTGAAATAAAATTAGAAATGAAAATGGAGACATTATAATATACCACATAATATACCACAAGAATCATAAAAGATTAATATCAATAATTACATACCAACAAATTCGATTATCCAGAAGAAAGATTAATAATGCCTAGAAATCTACAACCTACCAAGACTGAATCATGAAATACAAAATCTGAACAGATGAATATTAAAGAAGGAAATGAAGCCCTGGCTGGCATAGCTCAGTGGATTGAGCGCGGGCTGGGAACCAAAGTGTACCAGGTTCGATTCCCAGCCAGGGTACATTCCTGGGTTGCAGGCCATGCCCCCCAGCAAGCACACATTGATCTCTCTCTCTCTCTCTCCCTCCCTCCCTCCTCCCTTCCCTCCCTAAAAATAAATAAATAAAACCTTAAAAAAAAGAAGGAAATGGAAGTAGTAATCAAAATTATCCCAACAAATAAAAGCTTGGGACCAGTTGGCTTTACTGGTGAATTCTACCATACCTTTGAAGAATTAGCACCAGTGCTTCTCAAACTCCTCCACAAAACTGAAGAAAAGGGAACACTTCCAAACTCAGTTTATGAGGATGGCATTATTTTCATACAAATCCAAATAAAGCTGATACATGAAAAGAAAATTACAGGCTAATATCCCTTTTAAATATATATGCAAAAGTCCTTATCAAAACATAATATAAATCAAAATGTAATATACTACATTAGCATAAAATCACATGATAATTTCAATAGATGCAAAGAAAGCATTTAATATTCATGATAAAAACACTAAAAAATTAAGTATAGAAGGAATATACCTCAGCATAATGAAGGCCATATATGACAAGTTACAGCTAACACAAACTCAGTCAGTGATGAAAAGCTAAAATCTTTTACTCAGGAGCAAGACTAGGATGCCAATTCTTGCTACTTTTATTCAACATATGGGATCAGGCACAAATAACGCCCCTCATTACATAAAAAATATTTTATTACAAAGTCATAACATGTAAGTTTGTGACATAAAAATATCACACTCAAGCTCACAAAATGACATTTTAGGTGGAATGTTCAAATCGCTGCACATCTGACATGAGACATTTTCGTACTCTACCAACCACACTCAATGGAATTACTTCTGCCAGACACTGTGGTACTGGTAGTTCTAGCCAGAGCATTTAGAGAAGAAAAAGAAATAAAAGGCATCCTTATTAGCAAGGAAGGAGTAAAGTTATCATTATTTGCAGATGATATATCATATATAGAAAACCCTGATTACCACAAAAAGACTGTTAGAATAACAAATTCAGTGAAATTATTGGATAAAAAAATACTAGAATCAATTGTTTGTCTACACATTAACACTAGGCTATCCAAAAAAGAATTCAACCATATATTTGTGAATTTATTTCTGTGCTCTCTATTCTGTTTTATTAGTCTGTGTCTGTTTTTATGATAGCACTATGCTGTTTTAATTCCTATAACTTTGTAATATAATTTTAAACTAGGAAGTGGAGATCTCTGGCCAAGATGGAGGTGTAGGTAGATAGACTTTGCCTCCTCACACAGTCGAAAGAAGGACAACAACAAATTTAAAAACAAACAAAAAACCCCAGAACTTCCAGAAAATTGAACTGTGTGGAAGTCTGAAAACCAAGGAGTTAAAGAAGAAACATTCATCCAGACCAATAGAAGGGGCAGAGACAGGCAGCCCAGACAGAGAGGACACATGGCAAGGCAGCAGCTGGAGCACTAGGGTGGTCAAGGTAGTGGCTGGCAGACCAGGTGGTTCCACATTTGCATGCAAGATAAACCTGGAGGAACAACTGGGGAGTGAGATAGACCACACAACCCAGGGTTCAGATGTGGAGAAACAAAGCCTAAAAATTTCTGACTGAAAAAATCTGTGGGGGTTGAGGCAGTGGGAGAAACTCCCAGCCTTACAGGAGAGTTCCTTGGAGAGACCCACAGGGTGCTAGAATATACACAAACCCACTCACTTGGGAATCATCACCAGAAGAGCCCAATTTGTTTGTAAGTAGTGGAGGAAGTGGCTGAAAGCTGTCCAAGAGCTAAGCAAGAGGCATTATTCCCTCTCAGACCCCTTCCCCACAGACAGTGCCACGAAGCAGCAATGTGCGTTGCCCCATCCTGGCGAATGCCTAGGGCTCTGCCCCTTACTAGAGCTCTGATAAACAACAACAACAACAACAACAACAACAATAACAACAACAAAACTAAGTGACGAAGAGATACTCAATCTATCAGATGCAGAGTTCAAACACTGGTAATCAAGATGCTCACAGAAATGGTTGAGTACAGTCGCAAAATAGAGGAAAAAGTGAAAGCTATAAAAAGTGAAATAAAGAAAAATGTACAAGGAACCAACAGTGAAGGGAGGGAAAGGGGGACTCAAATCAACGGTGTGGACCAGAAGGAAGAAATAAACATCTAACTGGAATACAATAAAAAATAAGAATTCAAACAAATGAGAAGAGGCTTAGGAACATCCAGGACAACTTTACATGTTCCAACAACAACTCATAGCGTTGCCCAAAGGACAAGAGGAAGAGCAAGAAATTGAAAACTCATTTGAAAACGTAATGGAGGAGAACCAATCTGGCAAAGGGAATAGACTTCCAGGAAGCCCAGCAAACTCAGAGAGTCCCAAAGAAGTTGGGTCCAAGGAAGCACACACCAAGGCACATCATAATTACATTACCCAAGATGAAAGATAAGGAAAGAATCTTTAAGATTCTTTTAAAGCAGCAACAAAAAATGAGACAGTTACGTACAAAGAAGTTCTCTTGCAGGCAAGAAGGGGCTAGAAAGAAATATTCAAAGTCATGAAAGGTAAGGACCTACATCCAAGATTACTCTGTCCAGCAAAACCATCATTTAGAATGTAAGGTCAGGTAAAGTGTTTCCCAGATAAGGTCAAGTTAAAGGAGTTCATCATCACCAAGCCCTTATTATATGAAGTGTTAAAGGGACTTACCTAAGAAAAAGAATATTAAAAATATGAACAGTAAAGTGACAACAAACTCACAACTATCAATAACAAAACCTAAAAAACAAAAACAAAAACAAAAACAAACTAAGCAAACAAATAGAACAGGAAGTTTCACAGAAATGGGGATGACATGGAGGGTTATCAGTGGGGAGGGGGAGGGAGGAGAATGGGGGGAAGGTACAACGAATAAGAATTGTAAATGGTAGGTACAAAATAGACATTGAGAGGTTAAGAATAATATGGGAAATAGAAAAGACAAAGAACTTATATGTATGACCCATGGACATGCACTAAGTTGGGAGAATGATGAGTGGGAGTAGATGGTGGAGGGGAAAAAAAGGGAGAGAAAAATGGAACAACTGTAATAGCATAATCAATAAAATATATTTAAAAATTAGGAAGTGGAATTCCTCCAGCTTTGTTCTTTCTTTTCAATATTACTTTGGCCATTTGGGGTCTTTCATGGTTTCATACAAATTTTTAGAATTTTTAAAAACATTTCTGTGAAAAAGCTTGTGGAATTTTTATATGGCTTTATATCAGCCAGAGAAAAGGAGGAAATACTACCATTTGTGATAAGGTGGATTAAACTTGATGACAAAGAAAGACAAGTCTTGTATGAACTCACTTGTGTGTGGAATCTGAAGATGGCAAACTCACAGAAACAGAGTAAAGAGGTGTTCAGGGGTGGAGTAAGTGAGGAGATGGCCAAAGGGTACACATTTTCCATTTAAAATGAGTAAGTTCTGATCTAATGTGCAACAAAGTAACTATAGTTCATAATACTGTATTTTCTACTTGCAATTTACTAAGAGTAGATCATAAGTGTTCTTACCACACACATACAAATGCAAGATGGTAACTATACGAGTTGATAGATGTGTTAATAGCTTGATTGTGCTAATCATTTTACAATTATATTTATATCAAATCATCACATTGTATACCTTAAGTGTATATATTTTTATTTGTCAATTATACCTCAGCAAAGCTTGAAAATAATATAACATAAAATAAAAATCTCTTTGAGGCACAAGGAACCAGTGTTCCAACAGAAAGAAAATGCAGCCTTTGACAGAAGAGGAGGTTCCTGTCATGTTTGAAGAAGATAGAAGATACATCTGGGAGAATCTTCAGATGCTAGTGGGCAGGCCTGATGGCAGTTGCTGTTTCAGGCTGCACAAAGACCAGGTGTAATACATGAGTGAAAAAATCTTGAAGTTGGTCGCCAACATCTCTGGTGACAGCTGGTGTCTTTGGGGACCTGTTTCAGAAAATTCACTAAGACCCACAAATCCTGGTTTTGCATCAAAGCTCTGGATCACCTTGCACTCTGTGCTAAAGATGAAGTGTGGATAAAGCCTAGAGCAGAGCAGTCCTTCCTGCATGGGAACCATATTGTAAAATCTGAAACCTCCTCTCAGTCCCAGGGACTGCTTCATGACAGTCATCCCTTTGGCTTTTGGGGTGGCAGCAAAGTCCACATGAAAGGCTGCAGGAAAGTAGATCCTATGGTGATTGTAGTATTTCATTAAGCAGACATTGGGGAAAATATGCAACGTGAAGAGACATTGGCTTAAAACAAAAGCATCGCAAAGACTCGTGGCTGTGTGGAAGGGCCTATTTTGTTTCCTGTGTCTGTGTTGGCTCCCCTGTCACTTTGAATTTTGTCAACACTGTGACGTCTCCAGGGACTTCTTAGTTTTATGTTCTCTCTGTTATGGACAAATGCAAGCTGAATTCATATTAAGCAGAAAAGTTTAAAAAATAGTTTTGGATCTTTGTATTTGTTACTAAGTAGGATGTAGTGTTTTACATTTCAGTCAGAGGACTTTGGGTTCTCAGTAAAATGTTCTAAACCATTGGAATTGAGGACAAGAATGGCTTATTATTGTTATCTGTGGTATCACTGTGTGCTAAATTCATGATAAGAACACAACAGGTTTTCTTATTTATTTATTTATTTATTTATTCATACTATGAAAGATATTGCTGTATCCAAATAGTAGGCCATGCCTGGTATTTTAAAAATGAAATGTGGATAAAATACTAAGAGCAATTTGTGCTGCAGATTTTCCTGATGGTAGGTGCTATGCAGTGTGGAAGAAAACTTAGACTCACAATGTAATTCAAGTACCTACCAGTTATACAATGCTTTATCTGATTTATTAAACTTTAATGAGCTTCATTTTCTTTTGTTTCAAAAAACAACTTTTACCATCTACCTAAGAATGGTTTTTAGGGGCATCTGGCCAAGATAGAGGCATAGGTGGACTCACTGTGCCTCCTCACAGAACCAAGATAGGGACAACAGCAATTTAGAAACAGAATAACAACCAGAACTGACAGAAAATTGATGTGAATGGAAGTCGGACAACCAAGAAGTTGAAATAGACCCGTTCATCCAGACTGGTAGGAGGGGCGGAGTTGGGCAGCCAGGTGCGGGTCATGGTGCAGAGAGTAGAGTGTTGGGACCAGGCGCATAAGGCATCCGGGGACCTCGTAAGGTATCCAGGTTGCACGAGACCGCAGTGGGTGGACCCTGAGTGCACAAGTGGCAGCTGGTAGACCCTGGCCAAAGGGTGGCAACCAGCAGACCCAGTGAGGAGGTGATTGTGAAGCAAGACACTGCACGCAACCCAGGATCCCAGTGCTGGGAAATAGAGCCTCTGGACGCTGATTGAGGACACCTGTGGGAGTTGAGGTGCACGGAGAGACACCTAGTCTCACAGGAGAGGTCCTTGGAGGGTCCCACGACATGCACAAGCCCATTCACACAGAAATTGGCACAAGAGGGGCTCAGTTCGCTTGGGGGAAGCAGCAGAAGGGATTGAGGTCCCACAGAGAATGGAGCAAGTGCCATTGTTCCCTCTTGGACCCTGCCCCCACATACAAGGTCACAACCCAGTGACTGGGGTGCCCAGCCTTGGTGAACACCTAAGGCTCCACCCCTCACCATAACAGGCACCACCAGACCAAAAAAAAAAAAAAAGAGAGAGAGAGAGAGAGAGATGGCTTAAACAGAAGACCAAATGAAAGGCCCAGAACCATCCTTTTAAGTGACTGAGAGATAGCCAACCTATCAGATGCACAGTTCAAAACAATGGTGATCAGGAAGCTCACAGAATTGGTTGATTTTGGTCACAAATTAGATGAAAAAATGAAGGCTACAATAAGTGAAATGAAGAAAAATACCCAGGGAACCAATAGTGATGGAAAGAAAGCTGGGTCTCATATCAATGGAGTGCACCAAAAGGAAGAAAGACACAACCACACAGAAAAGAATGAACACATAAGAATTCAAAAAAATGAGGAGAGGCTTAGGAACCTCTGGGACATCTTTAAATGTTCCAACATCTGATTTATAGGGGTACCAGAAGGAGAAGAGTAAGAGCAACAAGTGGAAAAGTTATTTGAACAAATAATAAAGGAGAACTTCCCCATTCTGGCTAAGGATATAGACTTCCAGGAAGTCCAAGAAGCTCAGAGAGCCCCAAAGAAGTTGGACCCAAGAAGGAAAACACCAAGGCACATTATAATTACATTAGCCAAGGTAAAAATGAAGGAGAGAATCCTAGAAACAGCAAGAGATAAGGAGACAGTCATCTACAAAGGACTTCCCATCAGACTGTCAGCTGATTTCTCAAAAGAGACCTTGCAGGCAAGAAGGGCTGAACAGAAGTATTCCAAGTCATGAAAGGCAAGGACCTACATCCAAGATTGCTCTATCCAGAAAAGCTTCATTTAGAATGGAAGGTCAGATAAAGCACTTCTCAGATAAGATCAAGTTAAAGGAGTTCATCACTACCAAGCCCTTACTATATGAAATGTTAAAGGGACTTATCTAAGAAAAAGAAGATAAAAAAACATTTATAGTAAAATGACAGCAAACTCACAATTATTAACAACCACACCTAAAACAAAACCAAAAGAAACTAAGCAAACAGCTAGAACAGGAACAGAACCACAAAAATAGAGATCACATGGAGGGTTAGCAACAGGGGAGGGGGAGGAGGAGAGAGGGGGGAAAGGCATGGAGAATAAGTAGCATAGATGGTAGGTAGAAAATAGATAGGGGGAGGGCAAGAATAGTATGGAAAATGTAGAAGCTAAAGAACTTATGACACATGGACATGAACTAAAGGGGGGGAATGTGGGTAGGAGAGGGTGTGCATGGTGGAAAGGAGTGAAGGGGGGAAAAATGGTTTTTAGAATTAGAAACCATGATTGTAAAGTACTTAGCACAGTGCCTGGAAAATGATAGGTGTTAAATAAATGCTAAGAATTATTTTTATGTTGCATTTACTGAGTGTTTCTGCTACTAAGAGTAGGATCTAATGAGTATAATTTGATTATATTATTTTGTTTTTTTCCAAGCTGTTTTCTTAATCTTTCTTTTTCTTGGATTGTGTGATCACAGTCTGAATTTTATTTCATTTTTAAAAAGATTTTTATTTATTATTTTTTAGAGAGAGGGGAAAGGAGAGAGGGAGAGAAACATCAATGTGTGGTTGCCTCTTGCGCACCCTCTGCTGGGGACCTGGCCTGGAACCCAAGCATGTGCCTTGTTTGGGAATCAAACTGGCAACCCTTTAGTTCACAGGCTGAGACTCAATCCACTGAGCCACACCAGCCAGGGCTCAATTTGGATTTTATTTTCATCAACTTTGTTTTCTAAAATGTTTTCTTCATGAAAACTTAATGGACTGGACAAAAAGCACTAATCAGAGACCCTGAAATAATTTACCTCTTCTATTTTTCTTCCACATGCCTCCCAAAATAATTTTTAGAATTATTAAAAAATTTAAATGAAAGACATCTCACAAATATTTTAAAACTGCCTGTATTGTAAAACAATTTCTCTCACTAATATCCTACTTTAAATTCCAAAGGTGCCATCTCTAAAAATAAAGCACTTTAACCATAAATACATAAATAAATGAATATACCTTTAAAATAAAAAAAAACTGTCAGTAGTAAATGTGCTATTCTTCTTCAGAATTACTATTATATTTTTAATTCCTTTGCTCATCCATTGATGGATATAAGATTCTATTAGTTATATTTTCCTTAGAGGAATATAGAGAATATATTATCTCTGTATCCCTAAAGTTCTATTAGATATATATTTCCCTAGAGGAATTTAGAAAGTGTTATCATTTTATTTTGAAGTATTAGCTAATACAGTTTTGTCAACGAGTCTAAGAATTTCCCAATAGTAGCGCATGTCTAAATAGAAATTCATGCTCTGACTGTGAGGGCATATTTATGGGGCGAATCTATGGGGCAAATCTATACTGAGCTAAATGCTGGTAAATTTCAAGGACAATTTTCAGAAAATAACATGTAAAATGATAAAGAAAAAACTCTGAACAGATGTTCCCGATTAAGTCCTGTGGCCAGAAGGCATCCCAGACACTTGGATGTGTTGGCTCATAGGAATATGCCCAATTTCTTTAGCATGAGATTCAATACCTTCAAAACTCTGCCTACCTCTCACATATTTGCAGAATAATTAAAAATCTTAAAATTCCCTGCATACCTACCTTGTTTATGGGATGGAGGTTTTCTTATAAAGCTTCCCTTGCCTAGAATATTCTACTAGTTTATATTATAACCATTTTACTTTACCTAGCTGGACTAATTCCAGCTGTTCCTTTAAGACACATTGTAAATGAGGCAGAGCAAGATGCACCCCACCCCTCCACTTTGCCAACAGTCCCCTCTCCTGTATGTATATTTATAATGACCAGATTTGATTAAACACTATGATAGTACAATATTGGACACTCATTGTCTGAAAATGATTCTTTATGCTATTAAAAGCAAATATCAAATAAAATTTATTATGTCTTTGAAAGTTCCTTAAATTATTTTAAGATTTAATACTACATCAAGTAGATAAAGTTTTGCATGAATTAAATATTTTCCAAATGTAAGGCTCATGCTTTAAAAAAAATCTCATTTTCTATGGATTCAGGAATGCCACAGTACAAAGGGAGTACAGGTTGATAAAAATACTTAAGAAATATTTTTGTAATTCTGTTTGGGATACACCAATCATAGTATTAGCCAATATTTATAAAACATTTAACTATGTGCAAGGCATTGTTCTAATTACTCTATATATTTTAAATCATAGCACCACTACAATTTTATAAAAGTAAGTGCATTTTCTATCCTTGTTTTATGGGTCTGGGAACCTGAAACAGAAAGTGGTACAAAGCCATGCCAATTTTCACATGATAGATACTTGTGGGGATTTGACCCTTGGCATTTTGGCTCAAAGTCTGTGCTCTTAAAAGACATTTTTAATATCTCTTTTCTGCATGAAGAGAATAAACTACACTTTATTAATGGAACCTACAATATTTTGCACATCTTTAAAATGTTTTATTTGTGTCAAATTAATGTTAAATATAGTTTTTCTAGGCATATCAATGAAGAACAATATAACAATTTTATTCTAAAAAAATGCATTGGATACTGCCCCTTAGTAGCCCTTGAGATTATTTTATTATAGGAGGTATAAAACTCACACATCAATTTGGTAGTTTGCTTTTTAAAAATTGTATTTGCTATCATTATTGTAAGAATGGTGGAGTTTCCACTGGAGAATTTAAAACTGCTTCAATTTAAAGCAAAAGCACTTATGGAAAAAAATGAAACTAGAAGTAACTTCTTATTTCAGTGAAAGATTGATTTCTACACAGAATGAGGCTGCAATATATAATTGTTTTATCGGTACAGGCTTCAGGCCTGGTTTAGAAATGTTATTTTTGAAAGATACTAAATTGCTTCTATATTGCTACTTCCATCCTCTTCAAAATATTTTGCCTTAGAAATTTACTTGTTTTTTCTTTCATTTGTTAAAGTAAAAATGTGTAGACAATATAAGAAATTAATACTCAAAATTTTTACTAATAAAAAGGCATTGAAATTTAGCATCTATTACAAATTTGTTAGTAATCCAGTTATTTTTATTTGTTAAAATCAGTTCATAAATCACACATAAAAGTAATAGAACAAGACAGTACTTAGTTACCTTTCTATTAATATTCTATGTCCTTACATAGGTAATGAGTACTTATTCTTGTCACGTAGCCTGCCTGCCACAGGTTTCAAAAAAATGCAAGTTTCCAAGTTCAGAGAGTATGTGACTATTTTTAGATACAGTAATTGTCTAAAATTCATCCAGCTGACCAATCTTTGAAATATTTTAAAATTTCGCTTTGTTAGACATGGCCCCACGCAGTGACCATTTCCTTAGGCAAAAAGTGTTGGAATATTTCCAAGCAGAATCATAATGTTTCACAGAACTTTGAAACCACTAATCCAGTTACTTCATCTTGTTGAATATGAATTTTGTATAAAAACTGAGTGCCAGCAAAAGTACTGTGTCACTGGGGTCCATGACCTGAGCTTGATTGCCACCCCCAGGAAAGTCATCTGGTCTATGAGGGAGCGATTCCATTGGAACTTGTCAGCTGCTGTGATTAAACTGGCTAATGATCAATGCAGTAAGATTAATTTTGTGTCTAAGCAAATAACCTACTTGTAAATTTTTATACACACATGCGTAATTTCTTTTCATTTTGTAAAATGAAGTGGGTAGACTAGATGCCATATAAGGTCTTCTTCAGCCCTATAATTCTGAGTATATGTGCACATTTTTCCTAATAATTTTCAAGTCTCTTTAGGTATGTATAAATGTTTGTGTGTATATATACAAGGTCTGTACAGAAAGTACCCAGTCATGTACTATGAAAAATAAAGACATGTATTGAAGAAGATACAAGACACAAGAAGCATTGTGCATAGGACAATGATAGGACAGTTCCCTTTCAAAGCAAGCACCTTGGGACCTCACACAGTTCTCTCGATCACAATCAGCTGTCCTGTTGTATTTTCCTGAATCTCATTAACAGTCTGAAATCTCTTCCCTTTCAAAGGTGATTTTAGTTTTGGGGAAAGCAAGAAGTCCCAGGGTGTCAAATCTGGGCTGTAGTGGGGGCTGAGTCACCTGGGTGATTTGACACTTTGCCAAAAGACTGTGTGAGATGTAATGCATGAGTGGGCACATTGTCATGAAGAAGCTGCCAATCACCAGCTGCCCATAGCTGGGGTCTTCTGAATCATCCAAACAGTTTCTGTGGAGGAATATTCAAGTTCAATGCAAAATTTGATGCAGGTTTGTTATTCTGCTCCCTCAGGCATTTTGAAAGTGACAGCCACACAATACAGATACTCACTCCATGGCATCTACCACCCCCACTAAGACAATGAAGTTGTCATTGTTCACCCATATGCATTCCAGCCTACTTTCCTTGGCTACCAGGTTACATCAATGTTGTGCAAACCTTTCTCATGATATTAACAATGGTTGAATTTTTTTTTCCAGACAGACCTCATATATATATACACATATATTATGTATCTTTTATTCTTTTTAACTGTAGCTATATTTGTATTTATATAGCCAATAACAAAGTGAATTCATTCATACAAATTAGACTTTACTGTTTCTTTTAGTAGTTTTACTTTAGACAATCTTTTATTTTCCAATTTCTTTGTCTATAACATACTTATAATTCTGACTATGCCACATGGTTGTTGATAAGGTTACCTATATTTTTTAATTAATTCATCAAGCACTTACTGTCTCATTCTGTGTGGTAGGCACATTGCCGGGTATTGGGAATACAGTGGTGAGCTAGAGAGAGAATATCACACGCATTCTAGTGTATGTGAAACCAGTTTATGAACTATAAAAAGTAAATATTGTTATTATTGAGGTAACTTACCCAAGGATTGTTTAAAATTGATTATATAGATAGTGATTTTATTTATTTATTTTTAAAGTAAAGGCTCTTTTACCACCTAGGAACTTGAAAACAGGTCTTTAAGATTTTTGCCTACAATGGTATGTATTCCCCAGCAGCCGTAATTCTGATAACTGCATCCTTCATCACCTGAAGTTTTGTACCGGTTTTTGTGTTTACTTTATAGACCGTAGCTATAGGTGAAATGTTAACAGACTTAGTTTATTACTGTGTGTTAGTTGCTCTTTTCACCTTACAGTAATTACAACATTGTAAGAAAAAGATCAGCTCAAGCAGATTTGAAATATCTATAAGCTAAAATAAAAGGGATATTGAGAATTCACATATTTGTGATGACAACTATTTCTGAACCAGCCAAAACAGGAAAAATTATTGATAAAGACTATGAGACAGGGGTCTATGAGATCAGTCAATGGGTAACTAGCTGCCCACAAAAGACTATTGTTCTATATAGCTTTAGGTAGCCCACCAGTAAAGGGGTACAAATGATGCAACAAGTAAAAGAAATAAAGCAGAATGGAAAATTATACACAGAGCAGAGTAATAGGTGTGGTCACAGCCCAAAGGAATTGACTAGAAGCAAACATATTGGAGGCTTACTAAATATCTTATGGGAGTATGTTTTATTATTTTTTATTGTATTTAATTTTTTAATCCTCACCTGAGAACATGCCCATCTATTTTAGAGAGAGGAGAAGGGAGGGGGAAAGATAGGGAGAGAAACATCATTGATAGATAAAACATTAATTGGCCACCTCTTGTATGTACCTTGACCCATGATTGATCTTGCAATGCAGGCATGTGCCCCAACTGAGACCCATACCAGCCAGTACTGGGGGGAGGCCATATTTTTAATGAAACTTGTGTTTGAAACTAAAATGTTTTTGAGTAGCCTAGCTTTCACATCCTAAGGTACTATAAACTTGCATAATGGTATAGAAAAGTTTTCAAGTCACATGGGATCGTAATCCCAACAACTATTTTAAATGTAGCCATGCAAAATTGTCAGAGACAATTCCATACAGATATTCAAGCATAGTAAAAGTAAAGCCCTACTATCATTGTCCTGGAGATGTCCTCACACTTTAGAGTAACAAGAAGCTCTCTTTCCAAAGGATAATGAGTAGATGTACTGGCAGCTCCGTAAAGCACATTGCCTCTTAGAAGTTGGGGTTCCTTTCCTGTGTTGAACCACACTATACATTCAGGTAACATCTGGACCACATCATATTTTTGGGCCACAGAGAATTGGTGAAAACTGTTATGACTGCTGTTTTTGACCATGTGATCCAGGGGTCTTGTAACATTCTGTCAGCATACTGTGTCGGACTAATTTTTTATCTGGCCAGTGAGTCTAAATCTCAGACTTTCATCATTTTATGACATAACAATAGTAACGGACAAGGAGATTCCCCCTAGAGGAAAGGCATAAGGTCTAATGAGTGATTCTTCTCCATAGCTAGGCCAGGAGGATCTTCACAATACCTGATCTGTAGAATGGCAGAATTGTCATTAGCCACAACTACTAATTTCCCTTCTCCTTTTTGAATAGAATTTTATTGCAAATATTCCCATAGTGTTTTATTACTGTATCTTGAGTGTGATGAAGATATATTACTTGTTGTTCAGTGTTTAGGTTTGAAAGCTATATATATATGCACTAACAGATTGTAGACTTAGGCTGGGTAGTATTTTGAGTTATATTTATTGCATGAGGATCTGAGGGCATTAAATATGCTGCAAGAAGTTTTAAATAGATATGGGGATTAGCATTCTTTACTTTGATGGATGTTAGCTCTTTATTAAAAATATTATTTTCATCTTGCAAACTCTTTGCCTATAGTACCTAGCTTCCTTTACAATTAAGTGGGAAACATGTGACTGTATTTTAGCAGTAAATATGAGCAGAAGTTTCATGTGCCTATTTCTGACCCAAGACTTTGAAGATTCATGTGTGCCTCTACCACTACCCCACAAGCTTTCCCACCAAATAGGTGCAGATAAGAATGTAATCCTAAGAAATGGTAGAGCTGCAAGCTGAAATGAGTTTGAGTTTTTGATTAACAATATAAAATGAAAGTTTCCTGTCATCCAGGAACACCTGTTATGGACTATTATGTGAACAGAAAATAGCATTCTATCATGTTTAAGATTCCGTCTATTTTTAGTTTCTCATGTTAGCTAGAGTTTTCTAACTAACAAAATATTGCAATTTAACAAGAAAACAGACCAGTCTAATCTACCTTCAATCTTTAAGGGTTTTGCTGTAAGGACTTTGTATCAACTCTGTTTCTAAGGGGGTTCCATACAACTATCCCCTTTTTGGTTCTCAGAAGGATTATTAACAGTATAATCAATTGATTTTTTTTTTGCCAGAAACTATATTGGTAGAGATAGAACTACATCTTTTAGATTCTAAACTGTCTTATTGCAATGATCTGAATAGAAAGAACATTTAAGGACATCCTAAATAATTGAGATTTTCCCTTACTATAAATTTTATACATCTTTAGAAGTTGTTTTGATTCTTATAATGAAAAACATAGTTTCATTCACCTTGAGAAAAATATGTTTTTCTGGAGAGCCATTTTACCTTAAAAAGTTTATGTATTCAGAAAATGCATTTGTGAAGTGCTGAAGGAGAAAGAAGTTATTCACCTGGGCAGATCAACTCTATTGATTTAAGTGAGCAATATCACAGACATAATTGATTTATATACCATATTAACTCTAGGAAATCATTATCAAAACAATCTAATCTGTTATTCTGTCTAGGCAAAGTACAAGTGTATAAGAATCTTCTAAGAGTTACAGTCATTTACAATATTTGTAGCTGATTAATAGAACTAATAAAATTTTATTAATAAAGTAAGAATGGGTAAATGATATTGTTATGAGAAAGCAGATGAGATGGGATCCAGAGTAGAAGTGGATTATCCTTGGATAAGAAGCTATATTTTTTAATTTGCTTAATGAAACTTTCACCTTACATGGTCTTTAGCATTTTTATCACATTGGACTAGAGCCACTGATATGTAAGGTATGGTGACTCTGGTATCAGTGTAAATATAGTTCTTCCATATTTTGTGCTTTAAGTAAAAGAAATATAATGTTGACAATGGTCTTTATCCACAACATATTTCATAGTTTATCAATGGCTTATTCCCATGATTATCATAACACATTGAAAGTCCAAAATCTTTTATTCTTGATCAAGACACAGATGGTGCTGAAAACAAGAGAAATAAATACAGGGTTTTATAAAAGCTAGGCAATCAAAAGTCTAGAGAACACCAATACAAAGTTTTGACCGTCACTAATCTTAAATAGGGTGTCAGAGTTTAAGAAGCCTTACATTGACCACTCATATTTTCAAATAGAAAAACCTCTAGTCCATGTGTAGAGAGAGCAGGGAATTTCTTTAATCTAAGAAGTTATATATCAATGTCTTCAAGTCAGAAAGGAACAATCAAGAAACATTTCTTATAGTCTGAAGTTTTCCTTTCATACATTCTAGTCACTCTTATGTTAGAAAAATGAGTGACTTGTGGTTAGACTTCATCAAATGCAGCAGAAATAATTTCTCACTGTTACCAATAAAGTTCAAGTAGAGGAACACATGAATATGTATTTAATGAGTTCGATACTACAGGATATGTGAAGTGATAATTTTGTATAAAAGCAAAGCTAACTATAATATTTTTGTTATCTGAACTTAGAGTATATAGCAATCATCTGTTTCATGCATTGGAAAGAAAAAATAAGTATTGAAGTACAATGTGATTCAGTAATTCAGAGGACCAATAATGTACTGATTCTGGTGCAACGTGGATTATTTTATTTCATTTTCCATGGTTTTAAATCTATACTTGTCAAGGGAATGAGCATTGTAATTTCTTTACTCCAGAAAAGTCTTATTACTTGATAGAAGTATCTAGCAAATCAATATCAATTGTTTAATGTAGATTGTCAACATAGAGTAGGCCTATGAAGATTTACAGTGGAAGAAGAATTAATTTATTGATTATGAGTTATATATATAACCAATGATTCTGGTCCTAGTGATAATTATCTCTTTCCTTGACTACTGGTACAAACCAGTCTCATTGCACTTATTTCTAGAAATCATATATTTGCACGAAAGCCAGAGCAATCTTTCTAAGACCTAATTTAGATCATACACTTTTTCTGTTTAAAATCTTGATTTGAATTTAGAATAAGACCTAAATTCTTTAATATGGCCTATGAGATTTCACATGATTTAGATGGCATCACTATTTCCAGCCTTCATATTAGTCTTATTTTTCTCCATATGACTTATTATCTGCATTTTATCTGGATTTTTTTTTTAAACATCAAGATTGTTTCCACATCAGGTCAGGATTTTTTTCTAAGACATAGGCTCTTCAGTCCCATTTCCTGTTCCACAGTGACACGTGGAAATGTCTCTGCAATCAGTGCATGCCATTGGTTTACAAATCTGTTTAGAAAGACCTAATTATTATGAAGCTCCACACTTTTCTTTGATGGGCGTGGCATGGTTCTCCTTTATTACCACAGACTGGTGAGGACGCCTGCATGCCTGTACTGTTGCCAGCATCTATCTTATGTTGGCAGTGACAGCCTTGGACCAAGACAAAGCTGTAGGTGGCTATAATGAAGAAAGACAATGAAATACAATCTTGATTTTTCACTTAGCCTTCTAGGACAAACTCTGCCTCTGGGTTTTCCAGTTGTAGAGCCAAGAAGTTCCTTACTTTTTATTTCAGGTGTGGGTGGGTTTTCTGTTCTATCAAATAGTTTTATATTGTTATAAAAAGTATTATAGTAGTCACTAGCAGAAGAAAGCAGCAAAACTATGACTTTATTGTGGATCATCGAAGATTGTTTAATTCTCTGTGCCACCTTCTTTTTTAGGAACTAGTTAGATGCTAACTAGCTGGTCATGGGAAAGCTTTTTAAATTAACTCAGACTCATTTTTCCTGTATCTAAAATGAAGTATAACAACCATAATCTGTTCTTGTGAGAATTAACAATAATGCATGTGATACACTGACATAGTGCCTGGCACAGTAATCCTTGATAATGTGTAGCTACCAGCTCTATAATTAGAAAATGTTATTTTGGGGTCAGACTCAGTGTTAAGAAATTTTATGACTGAAAAAAACATTTATTTAATTATTCGTTTTCTCCATTATTCTCTATTGTCGACTTCATTTATCACATCATTGTATTTTGTCTTAAGTCAATCAACTCTGATACAACAAATTCATGTCACAAAAAGCTAAGAGCCATATGATTGCACTCACATGTGGAATATAAAACTGAAACCCTGAGGCACAGACAGACAACAGTATGGTGCTCATCAGAAAATAATTTCGCTAAAAAGGGGCCCAAATACATGGTGATAGACCATGATTTGACTTTGGGTGGTAGGCACAGAGTGTAATATCCTGATCATGTGTCATAGAATTGTGCACTTGAAACCTATATGATCCTATTAACCAATGTTGCTCCGATAAATTTAATTAAAGGTTTAGAAATTTATCTAAGTCTTAATACTGAAATTATACTCTCAAGATTGGTTTTCTACAACCACATATTTATAACTCCTAATCTCGATTTCCCCAGTGTTAAGTGTGGGCTTACTGACAGTAAACCCTCCTCGTGAGTAGTAATAAACTCCCTCTGACGTGGGTGTCAGAATTTCTTGATGCTGTGTGCTAATGTGAAAGTCACTGCGACAAAACATATAGCAAAAAGAGCAATAGAGAACAAACAGACCCTTCAGAGAACAATGCCCAAACAGGCTCAAAATTTAAAATAATCTATCTGCTGGAAGATCTTGTAAACCTGCTTATTATTGGCTACTCTCTCCAAATGCTGCTGTTTTACCTACTTAATTTCAGAGGTTGCTGTTCTAAGAGATTGCTCATAGTGCATGGCTAGGGAATATATGCTGTAGCTTATTGCCATCAGTAAAATGATAAGAACAGTTACCACTAGCTTGGAAACAAAATGAAGGATTATAATATGTTGTCAAATGTAGTTTTACTGCATAATGCTTTGCAAGAACAAGTTTGTGATTAGATATTTATTCAATTCAAATAACTGTTGTGCACTAGAAGTTTTTCTCTTATGTTAATACTTTAATTTTAACATTATTTACAAAGTGAGATATTAAAGAATATGTTTCGAAAGCTTATCAGTGAAACTGTTATCTTTCAGACTGCACTATTGATGGGGGGCTGATTTTTAACAGATACTTGATTGGTGTTAACATCTTATTGATATACTCTCATCAACAAAATTTTTAAAGGTGCAGAAACAGAGGTGGAAATTGATATATCTTTTATGGGTTGATTCTGTGAGCTGACATTGAGGTATTTTTTATGTCAGGAAAACAGAACCACATGATTATATAGTTATTTCTATGGCATTATAAAAGTGGCATTGTGGTTCTGCATTTGCCTTTCTTGTTTCAAGAAAAGCATGCTCCTACATTTCCTGGATAAGTTTTCAAAGTCTATAACTTATTAATGTTTTTCTAAAGGACATATATAGTTCCATAAAATTCAGCTTTTAAAAATTATACACAGTGCTAACACAGTAAAATTCTGAAAAGGGACATTGGGATTCCTTCTAAAGCATAGGGTACAATTCACAGTTACGACACAGTAACTTTGATTCTGTTGCTCTCTGTGCAGTACAGGGTGGCATCCTTAGGCTGTCTTGTGTCAGTGGTGGTGAATGTCACTAGCATCCTTCAGAGTCTTCTGGACTCACAGGATGAGGGAGATCATGTACATATGTGATTTCCCTGTTTTCCTTGCTGCCCAGTAGCATGACAAGAACATAGGTGGGAACACCTGGCAGGAATGCTCAAAAAGTTTCCACTACTTGTTCTTAGATGTGACATAGAGTCAGACCCTGTAGTTGAACTGCCTAGATATGATTCTGGTCTTTATATTTGTCAACATTTTAATCTCAGTAGCCTCAGTCTCTTAGCTCATTAGTGTTATAGTGATAAAGAAAATAATACAGGTAATGTTTGCTTTTCAAGCATTGTACATAATAAGAGCAATAAGATATTGCTATATTTACAATTAGTATCTTCATTAAATTATTATCAATTTTTCTGGTACAACCTCCAGCATAAGAAAACAATCACTTCACGATGTTTCCCTTTTCACTACCACAAGCTAGGATGCACTGGCTGGTATAAGGGCTTATGAGTATGATTCTCAGAAACATCTGGGTTACTAGCCCTTGTTCTAGTTCTGAAAATTGAGTAAGGGAATATATTTTTCCTGAGGTGCACAAGAAGTGTTAAGCTAAGCTTGTTGGATTTTAAGGAGGTTCAGGCCTGAACCTCTAATGGGGTGCACCTGGTGCAGGTGAGGTTGTCTACAGTAGGTTTTCAGCCAAGGCTCACAGCTGGACTGTGTCAACATTATGTACAAGCCTAGGCTTGGAAGAGAAACTTAACAATCCAGGATGTCTGATGTGACTCACTGTCACTTAAATTTATTATAGGTAACTGTCTACCTCTTGGAGAGGCTCTCTGGGGCCCCAGTGTCTATACTTTTACTGGATAAATTTACTAATTTTCTGATGGTGAGTACCTATGTACCTATGTGTACAGATTAGTACAGATTAGTACATATGTCTGATTAACTTAAATATGGCTATATCTGGTCTTTGCAACAATCTATTTATCACTGATATATATCAAGATAAACATGAAGCTATACAGCAAACGCATAGATCATTGATTAGTGATTGCTGAACATTGATTGACAACAAGAAAACAGTGTGTTCCTGCTTTCAAAGAGCACTGGGAATGACTGGCACATGCATTGTAAGTTATCCTTTAATGCAGTTGGACATCTCTGATAGTTAAAATTTCTTAGTTATGTTATACCAGAAAACTAAGCTAGAGTTCATAAATTACTTAATATTAATTAATGAATCATATCGTTTCCCTTGCATCTAGATAAGGAGCCTGAAAGGCCACAGAGCATTGCTCCTGGAAGGCAATGATGACAGCAGAATGGAAAAAGCACAGTAACAGGGAGAGAGGGAACTAAAAAGTCATAGCCCTACTTTTGACATCATGCACTTATTTGGGCCATTGTTGAGAGCTGTTGGCATTCAATTTTCTATTTAATTGGTAATTATATTGGATTAGGAGTTGGATGCAAAATTTAATATTTATCTTTATTTTTGGATGGAGGGAGAGGTAAATATTAGGGAGAACTGAGAATGTTTCCTACAGTGCCTGATACAAACTAAAATTTCTAAAATTGTCTAAAATAATGATAATGATAGTATATACTTGCATAGTACCTACTACATGCTAGGTTCTATCCTAAGCAATTTATACACATTAACTAATCTATAAATTGACTGCTTAACAGCATCTTATGTTCATTTCACAAATGAGGTAACTAAGACACAGAAGTCAAGTAACTTACCCAAATCCATAAACCCAGTGGATTTTCGAGCCAGGATTCAAACCCAGGCAGTCGAGGATGAGAGTTTATGCTCTTAAGCAAGTTTCTACTCCATTCACAAAGCAAAACAAAACAAACAGAAAACTCTACTTATTGATTGAATTAAATCTAATAAATGTGTATAGATTTTTAATTTTAGTTTCTTCTGCTCTATTTTTTCTTTTTATTGAAGTTATTGGGGTGACACTGGTTAATAAAATTGCATTGATTTCAGGTGGGTAATTCTATAATACATTATCTGTGTATTATTGTATTATGTGTTCACCATCCCAAGTCAAGTCTCTCTCTATCACCATTTATCCCCCTATTTTAAAACATTGTTTTCCACTTTCAGCTTTCACTGCATGGAAACTCAGTGTAATTAATAGAAACATAGTTTCTCTTTCAATTTATTTATCCTTTAGAGATAAGGATGGGAAGGAGAGAGGGAGAGAAACATTTATGTGAGACAGAAACATCAATCGGTTGCTGCTTGCACATGCCCTGACTGGGGACCAATGGTAACCCAGGCATGTGCCCTGACTGGGAATCATGGGGACTTAGGACTTTGTGGGATGCCCAACCAACTGAGCCACACCAGTCAGGATGAGAAACAGGGTTATTAGGACCAAGTACCAGGTTTGCCTTAGGAGCTGCTGACTGCTGCTGTCTATGTTGACAGCCCAGGTATGAAAACACTACTGGCTATTTTACCTGAAAACGTCTATAACTTTTGTTATTGGTAAGTGCATTTCTTATATTTTGTTAATGGTTATCTGTAGTACTCTCTTGTTTACCACTTCACTTCCAACCTCTACTCTTCAACCATGTGTAGCCACTGCAAATGATTCTGTGTTTTATAAATTGTTGGCAAATAGAGTCAGGAAAAAAATTGACTTTTTGTTTCTCAAAGATATTTCAAATAAAAATCAGGCACAGCTGAGATTCATGAGTGCCAAAAAAGGCTTAGTGATGCAGCTTAATCATTGCAGAAACCTTCATCTTCAGAGATTGTGGCAGTGGCTCTATAACACCTTCCTTCCTTCTCATTGCTTAATTTAATAATCTTTAGTTCATATTCCTTCTATTTTGTATAAATATTATAGAACACTTATCATATTCTATAAAAATATAGTAGGAAACTTCCTTTTATTTCCACACTTAGTATTACCCATATAGGAAAATAATCATACAAAACACTAAAAAGTATTTCTTTTTCTAGTTTATTTTAAATCACATTAGTATAATTTAGTATTTCATATAATACTATAAGAGCATTTATTTACACTTAACTTTGATCCAAGCTAAATTCAAGTTCTCTATTATGGCATCATGCCTGAGTTTAAATCATTCAAGTGCGTGTTTATCCATCCATTTTCCAACTACACTTGTGTTACCTGAAACTGTGCCTGTTCCTGTAGTTGGTCCCAAGCTGGCCTGGGTTTTTCTGTTTCATTAGACTTACTCTAAATTAGTTGGAGGAGCCTAGATGAATATGTTTTTCTTTCTTTCAATGTAATGTCTCCACCCCTGGAAATGAGTAGGTTTTCTGCACACCCACCGAATTCTGAACCTCAGCTTCATCATTTACCACTGAGTAGGAGCCGCCTATCTGCCTAACAACCCATTGTGCTCCTATGGTGTCTATTTGCCCCTCCCCTCTGGTACTTAGAAATTACTCTAATTGCATATCCTCAAGAATTTGCATTTATTTTGGATAAAGTTTTCTTGTATTTGTTTAATGTGATTGTGATTGTATTTATTAAGTCCTTCCCTGTGTCACCTAAGAAATATAAAAGTTGGGATCTTTCTTTTTCTGCTCACGTTCGTTGATGTGAGAACCCTCAATGCCTGTGCAGATCAGACTGTCAGAGTCTGCTGGGCAGTGGAGAATTGATGAGAAATGAAAGATAAGTAGGGGATTTTATTTTTAGTAGGCTAAAGGCAATTAGCTAAGGGAATTTTTATGGCTGAGTTATTCTGTCAAGGAGTTAGGAGAGAAAATTATTCAGAAATATGTGCTGAGACTTCCTTCCTCAGACTCCTACCTCAGAAACAAGAAACAATAATCATGAGTACTAGACAGGATCCTAGGTAACATGACCCCTTCATCTAATTCCAAGTGATTTCTTTCCCAAGCTGGATGTTTGTTTCTAGTGTTTCTTATAGCATCTCAAAATCTGATGAATAATAGACAATCCCCTTATTAAAGCAATTTATAAAAAAGTATGGACTTAATAATATATTTTAATATAGGTTCTTATAAATAATCTCTATATTTATGAAAATTGGATTTAATTTACAAAGTATTCTCCATCTTAATCATTCAATTCACTTTTCCTGATACTAATATACTATACTCAAGTAAGATTGCCTTAGATAAGTAAGTAGTTTGGTAACAATAGTGTACATGAACTGCTACAGTGCCTGGTTCCCTGTACCAACTTTCAGAGGATAAAAATATGGCTGCTGTTTCACTTCTTCCAAAAATCAAAAACATCAATCTCTCCTGAACCATACAGGGAAAAGATTCTAGGAAACAGTCCCAGCTTAGCTATGTTGCCTTCATACTAAGCCACACTTCATATCTTTTCAATTTGACATCTTCTCATCTGTCTCAAGTAGAATGACTTCCAAATAAATATAATAGTAAGTTCATTCTTCTGCCTGATAGAACACATATATCCCCAGCAAAATTGAAAACATACTAAACTTCTCATCAAAAAAAAGGATGCAACTCTTTTTGTTTATCTTTAGGTAATATTAATTCTTCTTTTAACTGTGTCAACTTTCACTTCCATCTCTTATAACTTATACAACTTTTATACTGAAACATAAGTCCCATAGCAATTAAAATATATTGTGTTAAATGGTAAGTACATGGGAGATGGGAAGAAAACAAAACTGGTTAATAAATATATACACAAAACTCTATAAGCTAAAGGGACAATTACAAACCTCTATAGCCCTCAATTTGCTAATGATCGTGTGACTGCAGCAGGCATTTGCATCTACTTTCTTACACTATGAGTTTATGATTTTATTTCCCCTTTCCTCTCAGAAAGTGCCTCAGCTAGCCCAGGTTCCTTGTCTGGTGGGGATGGCCCAAACTCTCATACCTGCAGAGTTCTCTGGAGGTAGTTCCCACTGTCATTCTTGGCCCATGGTCAGTACCTATCCAAGGCTCACTGAAGCTCCCAGGGCTCCCTTCACACATCTATTTCTCATAGAATTGCCTTCAAGTTTCCTCGTGATTCTCCTAAGAAACATAGTCAATGGGTAAGTAAGCAGCTATTACATGATAAATCCACTGAAGTACTCTGACATCTGTAAGACTTTGTATACTTACTGGTACAGTGTAACTTTTTTTGGGGGGGGCATTCCAACTTTATTTAGTATAGGCCACAGATATTTCTTGTGTTTAGTCAACCAGGTAAGCAAACTTTTAAGTTACTGTTAGCCATTCAAGATAACATAATGAATTCAAAATCTCTCAGAGTGTGTTATATTAATAAATTTTTTTGAACTAACATTGCACTCTTTGAATGTATTCCCAGAAATATTCCCTAGGTTTCTATCTTAATTAGGAAAATTATGCAATTCTTTTCTTCAGTGTCAATACCTCCTCATAGGTTACACTTTGAACTTCATTTCTGGGGTCTGCCAGTGTATGCATATCTCTAGTATGCACATCTCTATCTCTAGTAGCACATAGAGATATTGAGGGTAGTATCAAGAAAGGGTCAGATACACTTTACAAGGCAACTTCCTGGGGTGGGGAAGATTAAATTTCTTTAGACAAGAGGAGACTCGCCTCCTCAAATACAGATTAGGGCTACAAATGAGGCTCAGCAGATTCAAGAGCTCAAGTTCTCCAGCTTTAGGAGAACCTTCCAGTATGTCCCCATCTCAGTTTTCTGGTCCCTTACCTTTGCAATCAATGCCCTAATTTTAACAAAAGGGATGCTGGGAGATTGGAGATTAAATTTTGTATTAAAATTCAGCTATTTGCAACATCATTAGCCTTTTAGTTGGGTTTTTAGAGATCTCAGTCATAAAGCTATAGGAGGTGTGTTCCTTTAGGACAATCATTGAAGCTTTCTGGTCACTCACATGGACTTCAAGCTCAGGATTTAAAGCCCCAAGCACATTTATTACTTTCCTCAAGTTCTTTTGTGAATGTACTTAGATACAACCAATAGTTTACTCTTTGTTTTACCAAATGTTCTCCTTGGTACTCAAAGCCTTGTCATTTACAAGCACTTGATGATAAGTAGCTATCAATGATAATTTAAGTAATTTTTATGCCACTACTTGCCATGGATTAAAAGTCTCTCCTTTACCAAGGCAAGCAGGATCACTAATGCCTTTAAATTTAATCAAATCAGATATTCAACTGTAGAGGCATTGTGAATTGCTGAACTTTCCAAGTGGTTAAGCCCTTGAGTGATTTAATTCCTGAATATGTTCCCCAATGGAATGATATATTTTTTAGTTCTGAGTGCAATATATTATATCGACATCACTGTATATAGTTGGATTTTTAATTGGAGTTATTTGAAGAAAATTCAAGGGTCATTGTGGCTATCTGCTCTTTCTACTTGCACACCTATGTCAGCGCTTACAAGAGCAATTAGATGGACATCCTTATTTTCTCATACAGAGATCTCATTATCTGATGAAAACAATGGTCATGAAATGGTTAATAAAGTTTTCCTCAGTGGAATTTAATGGTTAACCCACCAAATCTTTACCAATATTGTGTCAAATTCATTTGAAAAAAAACACAAAATTTTAACGTCATTATTTAAAAGCTATAGTTAATGGTTTCCTATAGAAAACATTTTTTTTATTCACAATCTTTATTTGGTTCTTAGATTTAAACATATTTTAATGATATTCTTAAAATAAGTACATAATAATAATGGAGAAAAGATTAGAAACATGCATCAGCCTTTCTTTAAATTGTATTTCATGGTTTTATGTGTACACTTAGTCATATGATTGACCCTCGTGAGTCTTATAAATAATAGGTAGAAAGATGGAAAAATATAATTTGAGGCAAATTTTCATTTGAGATTATTTTTTGTGCATTCAACATTTTACTTTTCCCTGTAGGCTTTATTCAAACAGTTGTTAAATATCTGGGTCACATTTTTCTCTTCACTTTCTGTCTTTCCTTTATAGGCACTACACAGGATTCTGTCCTTGGTCCATTCTTGTGTTTCTCTCATTGTGATGCCATCTGCATACCTGTGATATCTCCCGGCATTAACTCTCTTCTCTTCTGAGTTTCAGTCCTCTGCTTCCAACTGACCATTCAATGTGTTCCTATGCAATATGTCCAGAGTAAACTTATCTATTCACTTTTGCCTACAAAACTTAAGAACCATATAATTAAATGAGTAGGAAACATTCTTTTTAAGTTACAAACTAACATTTACTATTTTCTATTAATAGATTTAATCTGCTGATCCATTGCAGGAAAACATCTATTCAATACAAGAAATTCTGTTATTTTTCCAAAGGTACTTCCATCTACTAAACTTGAGGTAGCTATTTGCTTTCAGTAGTGATGATGATATAGGAAACTACTAGTATTCAAGGGCCTATCAATGAGAAGACCATGTGCCTATTATCAGTCAATATCTCCTTGAAAGCATAAAGATGTTTTATATAAGTATTATATAATTTATATTCCTCATGGAAGTCTGTGATTCATATAATTTCATTTCAATTCATTTTTGAGGTATAGTATTATGCCTTTTGTTTTGTTTTGTTTTGGCCTATGGATATCCAATCTCTAAAACCAGTTGAAATGTTTTTGACTGTAAGTACTTCACTGTTGAATGAAAACAAATTTAAAGGCCCATGAAAAATTAATATTAATTTTGCTTATATTTAAAAGAAAATGTATATATTTAAAAGCTGTTAACTCATCCACATCTTTGAAAATATATGTAGTAATTTAGAATATTTATTAGACACAATTTTCTATTTCATTTTGAAATATGTAATCACAAAGAATTCTGTTGCTTAATTCTGCTTCTAGTTGATTATGTTCAAATTTTCAGACATAGCCTTCTACTGTTATATTTTCACTTTGCCTTGTTTTTTAACTTGCCTTATAGTTTGTCAATATAGCATCAAAAGCTTTGCTTAATGCTACTATTTTTTTAAAGAAAATAATAGATGAAGAACATTAAGCATTTAACAATTTCTATAAATGTTATTTTCTCTCACTCCTTTTTTAGTCACCCTGTTACTGCTCAGGTGAGGAGTTCACATACTCTTACCCAGAGCCTTTTTCTTATGCTTATAAAGAAGGTCTCTCAGCATCTCTCCTCTCCTCACCTCTTTTCCTCTCCCTCCCCCTCTTCCTTCTCTTCTTCTTTTTCTTCTCTTTCTCTCTCTTTTTCTGTGTTTCTCTCATTCTCTCTCCCCCTCTAATTGTCCATATTATCATCAGATATCCTTTATAGGACAAAGCCTTCATCATTTTTATGTCAATATGGCTTTTACAGAAAATCAATTTCTATTTTGGAGGTAGGATATTAAATAGTTGTTTGGGAACTGAATTAAGAACATCTGCTTTCATCCCTGGCTGGTGTGGCTCAGTGTATTGAGTACTGGACTGCAAAGGGTTGTTGGTTTACTTCTTGGTCAGGGCACATGCCTGAGGTGTGGGCCAGGACTCCAGTGGAGGGCATGTGAGAGGCAATCACACATTGATGTTTCTCTCACTCTCTTTCTCCTTCCCTTCTCCTTGGTCTAAAAATAAATAAATAAAATCTTTAAAAAAAAAGAACTCATGCTTTTAGTAATGATAGACTGTGCAAGTTGAACCAATTATTTGTATGAAAACAACCAGAATAATTGCATTTATTTCAACTTGGCATAGGTGAGAGACGATTATTAAGTTTAAATTTTACATGTTCCATATGCATTAAATTCTATAGGTGACTGGCATATATGTAAAAATGTCATATAGAAATAATTTTTGTGGTTTTAATTATCACTGCATCCTTTCATATGGTCTTTTGCAAAGCAAAAATATATATTTTTATTTTATAAGGTCTTATTTATCAATTTTTTGTTTGTGTGGTTTATGCTTTTGATATTATGTATGAGAATTCTTTAAATAGACTCTAAATGTATGTGAAGTTTATATCCTTTAGTACATATCTAGAGATAAACTCTGAAAAATGCACCATCATCTTAGCAGAAAACTTCTTAATGATTTTCTGCCTTGTTATCATCTTCTGAATAAATGAAGAAACTGAAAGAGTTGAAATACTCCTGCCAGCTGCCTACACTCTCTTATTGAGCTGCAATAATACAACATTCCATGTCCGTTTAGATTAATTATGATTAAATTTAAAAGCTAAGTTGGCTGAATTGCTTCATCATTAATTAAACAGAGACAAATTAATTGTTTTTATAGGCTTCTTTTTTGAAAGCATGAGTTCCTGATTCTTGATTAAGTTTAGTACTACTTGAGATTTAGAATTTAAAACTTAAAACTGGATAATTTAACTACTTTGTCATTTCAAAGAATGTGTCTTTTGTAGAAAGATTCCTCATACATTTGTATGTATTAAAAATTCTAAAGATGATATCTCACCCATCTGAACAAAAATTGTTAGCGTTGAAGTATTCACAGCTCCCTCTCAACATCAAAACACACACACACACACAACCCTTCTATGAAAGATCTGCTATTTGATCAGCTTCTCTGCTGGTTTTCTGTTGGATTGATCTTGAAAGTATAGCTTGAAAAATATAAAGAAGCCAAAAAGTCTGAATTTATCTACAGTAAGGAGATAGAAATATAATGGGTAACAAAGTGAGAGATGGTGATCAAAAAAAAATACAGTAAGCGTAGGAGGAATTGTTAGATTTATCTGTTACAGAAGGGTTGGCAGTGAGGGAAACTTGCCAAGAAAGGTCACGTGGAGTGGGATAGTGAAAATCCAATTTAGGATTGAAGTTGTACAATTTTTCTCTGAAATATTGTGCAGTGGTAAATTATGAAACAGAAGCAAGAAGTCCACAGTTTTGTTTTACAATTGAATTCTAACTTCATTGAGGACACTGTGCACATTTTCATGCACATTGTCTATTAATATAAGTAGTGTCAAAAATATACCACTTATATTGTAGGAACGGTTCTTCTTAGAAAAGAGGTAACACTAATTGGGGTAGGAGAAAATAGATGTGACCCTGTGTTCCTTACTACCTCTTTCTTTTACATTCTAAGCTATTCTCTTTCCCATCCAAGCTCTTTAACTTTAGAGGCTTTTACATTATAAAAGAGAAGTATGTTTGTGAAGTCCCCAAACCTTTGTGGCTAGGCTAAGGCCACTTTTTCTAATAGTTTAATAATCCCCATGGGAATTGTAATTGCATGGAAATTTCATTTCCTTAATATGAATGTTTCTCCTCTCTTTCTTTTCATTGTATTTTATTATTTTATTTTTTCCATCACCATTTGTACCCCCAATCCCCCCTCACAATCACCTCACTGTTGTCATGTCCATGAGTTCTTTCTTTTTTCTTTCCTTTTGATTCAAACTGGCTTTTTTCCAGCATCCTGACACACTTGCATCCTTCTCCCTTATGGGACCACTCCTTAATCATTAAGCCTTCAGGACAATGAGATTCTGATCATCATCAAGTTGTCTTAGGAACGAAGTCTTGGCTCTATTGACCCCAAGGAAAGACTTTTGGTTAAACTAGAGATAACATCTAGGCCTCAGTTGTGTTTTAGCTCAAGGCCAGAAAAGCAGGGAAGCCAGAAGTAGTTATGGCCATGGATGATCAACTACCCCACCCTAGTGCCAAGTGATCAATAGAAACCATGACCCTGAACACCATCTTAACTCCCTTAGTCACTGTGATTAATGTTTTGTTTTTATTTCCACTATATAACCCACCCCTGGAAGCCAGCAGGATCCAGGTCTTTGAGCATTAGCTAACCTGTCTTTGGGCATGGACCACTTCCTAGAAGTAAACCTTTACTTTCTCTGCTACAAACTCCTGTCTTATTGGGCTTTCATTCTCCCAGGCAAAAGGATTCCTTTAGTCTGTCAACAGGCTAATGGCACCAAAAACTGCATGACTTGCTCTGTCTTCCTGCTAAACTTTAGCTGCTATTTCAGTGTCTTTCTGGAATTCTACTACCAGTATCTCATACTTAATCTGTTCAAACTTAGGTCTATACAGTCAAAGTTATCTTTTACTCTTCCTTTTTACCAAGCCTTACATTTATCAAAAAAGTATGCAATTTATTTCATCTGTTAAAATTTATCTAACTGTTGTATTTTCTTTTCTTATTCCCCACCACTATTGTCTGTCACCTGGATTATCTTGACAACATTTTAATACTGAGTCATTTCAGTCACTCTGGCCCATTCTGAATATGTCAGCCAGAGTGATTTGGAAAAGTCTTTAGTAAATCACCTCACTCCTTCACTTCACAGTTCTTTAAAGCAGGGGTCTCCAATCTGTGGGCCATAGACTGGTACCAGTCCAGGGCCTGTAAAGAACTGGGCTGCACAGCAGGAGGTGAGTGCAGGCAAGTGCTCATCAGCAAGCTTCGTCTGTATTTATAGCTGTTCCCCATTGATCACATTACTGCCTGAGCTCCACCTCCTGTCAGATCAGCAGCAGCATTAGATTCTCGTATGTGAACCCTACTGTGAACTGCATATGCAAGGGATCAATGTTGTACGCTCCTTATGAGAATCTAATGTCTGTTGATCCGAAGTGGAGCTGAGGCAGAGATGCTAGCACTGGGGAGCAGCTACAAACACAGATTATCATTAGCAGAGAGGTTTGACCTCACAGAGACCATAACAAATCAAAATTTCTTGCAGATTCATGTCAAAACCTTATCAGTGAGTGGCAAGTGATAGTTAAGCTGCATCTGGTGGCAGGCTTTATAGTGGCAAGTGAGTTGATGCACTTCAATTGTATGGCTGCATCTGATGGCAGGCTTTAAGTTAGAATCCAACAATTATTTTAGTTCCACCCATTATTTTATTTACCACTTCTGTCCATGACTCTTTCCTGCACTGTGCACTTGTCTCAGTCACAATTTTGGTAAGCCCTCAAGCTAACCCTAGCCAAAATAAATAAAAAGAAAACATTGCTGGAGAGCTTCTTTGAAAAGGGGGAATGACCCAATGATGAGATATCTGGGAACTCTAAGACTGCCAACAAAAAGAAAGTTGCATTTAAAAGAAAATACCAAGAGTCCTACTTAAATTACAGATTCATTGCAACAAGTGATTCCCATTCTCCAAGCCCACTTTGCATAACATGTGACCAGCTATTCAATGAAGACATGGAACCTTCAAAACTTTTTCACCAAATGGAGACCAAGCACTTTGCATTAAAAGATAAACCTTTGGAGTTTTGTTTTTTTTTAAAAGATGAACACAAAGAATAGAAGCAATTATTGAAGGCTACAATTTCATCAAATGTGTCTGCAGTGAGAGCGTCATTCTTAGTGGCTGACCTCACTGCTAAAGCTAAGAAGCCCTTTACTGTTGGTGAAGAGTTGATCCTGCCTGCTGCTAAGGACATTTGTCACGAACTTTTAGGAGAAGCTGCAGTTCAAAAGGTGGCACATGTTCCTCTTTCAGCGAGCATCAAAACTAGACAAGTTGATGAGATAGCAGACGATATTGAGGTACAATTGGCAGAGAGAATTAATGAGTCACCATGGTATGCAATGCAGATGGTTGAGTCTACCAATGTTGACAACAAGGCAACTGTGCTTGTTTTTGTGCAATATATTTTTAGGAGGATGTGCACAAGAACATGTCATGTGTACTTTTCTTGCCAACCAACTCCACAACTGTAGAACTATTCAAGTCTTTGAATGATTAAATATCAGGAAAACTGAATTGGTCATTTCCTGTTGGTATATGCATGGATATAGTGGCTGCCATGACTGGACAGCTTTCTGGTTTCATTACTCAGGTCAAAAAGAGGCCGCTTCTGAATGTGAGTCTACACAGTGTGTCATCCATACAGAAATGCTGGCTAGCCCAAAAATATCATCTGAACTTGACAGCATTTTGTAGGATGTGATTAAAATTATCAACCGCATTAAAGCACATGCACTTATATGTTTTACACATGTGCTTTATGAGACAAACTCATATCTGCTTGTGCAGCTCTGCGAGGAGATGGACAGAGAGCACACACATCTTCTCTTATACACAGGAGTAAGATGGCTTTCTAAAGGAAGATCACTGGCCAGAGTTTTTGTGTTATGAGAGCCACTCCAGAGATTTGTTTTAGAAAAATAGTCACCACTGGCAGCACATTTCAGTGACACAGAATGGGTCACAAAACTTTCTTACTTGTGTGACATATTCAACCTGCTCAACAAACTTAATCTCTCCCTTCAGGGGACAACAACAACTGTGTTCAAGTCAGCTGATAAAGTGGCTGCATTTACAGGCAAACTGAAATTATGGAAGCAGCAAGTGAACATTGGGATTTTTGACATGTTTCAAAAATTAGCAGAGCTTCTGAGAGACTGAGACAGGGCCTCCTTTCTCCCAGCTGGTGCATGATCACGGTCACCTATCTCAGCTTTCAAAAGAATTTGAGCATTATTTCCCAACCACAAAAGACCCCCAAGCTGGAAAGGAGTGGATCTGTGACCCATTTGTGAATAAGCCAGGTGAACCGACTTTGTCCATGCCAGAAGAGGATCAACTGCTTGAGACCGCAAATGATAGTGCCTTAGCAATATATTTGAAACAACTTCAAATCCCCATATGTTCTGGATTAAAGTCAAGGTGGAATATCCAGAGATTGCCACAAAAGCACCAGAAAACCAGCTTCCATTTCCAACATCCTATCTGTGAGAAGCAGGATTTTCTGAAGTGACAGCAACCAAAATGAGATTATAGAGTAGACTGAACATAAGCCACACACTTTGGGTGTCACTGTCTGCCATAACACCAAGATTCAGGAACACAGGCTCAGGGCTCCCACTGATTCTGCATTATGGTGAGTTGTATAATTATTTCATTATATATTACAGTGTAGTAATAATAGAAATAAAGTGTACAATAAATGTAATGCACTTAAATCATCCCCAAATCCTTCCTCCACCCCCAGTCCATGGAAAATTGTGTTCCATGAAACTGGTCCCTGGTGCCAAAGAGGTTAAGAGGTTGGGGACCACTGATTTAAATGTTTTCATCACCTTTACAGTGTAGTCCACACCCCTTTCCCCGGCATATGAGATCCTGTGTAATCTTCCTGACTAACCTCTCCAACCCTCTCTCCCATGCTTTTCTCACATGCTTACTGTGTTTCAGGCGTACACACACACACACACACACACACACACACACACACCTTTTTTGATTCTTAAATTCAGAACTATATTTTGATATTTTTTCAAGACACATGGTTCAACCCCTATTTAGAATACCTGCCTGACTATCTCCTTGTCAGTTTGCTCACAGATCACATATTTCCTCAAAGTTATCTTCAGGTGACCATATCTCAGGGCAACTTTCCAGATTCCCACATTCCATAAGCAAATATCCATTGGCATATTTATTGTCTCTTTTCAGTTTGCACCCCTAAGATAGCATATCATTTTGAAAGACTATTTTGGCATTTTCCTAATCTGGGTTGGAAAGAATCTTGAAAGTTTGAAATTCTTAAAGACTCAAATATCAAAAAAATCTCTTCTTATCTTTACCTATATACAAATCTACAGTTATATAATTCATTTATTTGTCAAAATTCCAGCAAGATGGGGCCAATTATTATTTCCCAAACACACCTAAACTTTGATCCCATGTATGTATTTTCAAGGTAATTTTTTCTAGCAAGTTGGAATATAAATATCTATGTATGATCACTAATACCAAAATATTATTTCATGTGAATTTAAATTTATTTTCTTTTTCTGTTCATTGGCTGAAATAAATATATAACTAATATGAGTATTCCAAATCACATTTTCAGAATTGTGCTATTGTTTAATTAAAAATAGCTTATAAAAGAATATATGCTTTAAAAGAATATTATGGGAAAACTTATGGAAGATTCTAACTTTCGTCTTTCACAAAGTTGAGTAGCTCATTTTTAGAGTAATATATTTACAAATTATACATGCATATATTTTTTTAAGATTTTTATTTATTTATTTATTTTAGGGAGGGAAGGGAGGGGGGAGAGAGAGAGAGAGAGAGAGAGAGATCAATGTGCGGTTGCTGGGGGTTATGGCCTGCAACCCAGTAATGTACCCTAGCTGGGAATCGAACCTGGGACACTTTTGTTCCCAGCCCACGCTCAATCCACTGAGCTACGCCAGCAAGGTATACATGCATATTTTTTATTATCAGTCAACTTGATAGGATACACCATTCCTTTTTCTGGTGACAAGATGTGGGCAAGAAAAGTAAGACCTACATTTATTGTTTCCTGTATTATGGGAAGAAATATGTTACAAACTTCATACATAGTTAGCAGGCTATAATATGTTTGATCTTATCACATTTCATAAGCAACAAATGTTTGCTTTACATTTACCCATGACCCTTATATTTCAAGCAGTAAACAGGAGTAAGGAAAATGAGGAGATGAAATCTAACATGTATTTTTTACTTATAATGTGCTAGGCTTTCTGCTATAAAATTTGTGTAAATAAACCACTTAATTCTCACATAAAAATGTAATTGACCACTCTCTAATTCCTTTGGCTACTCAGGAAAACAACAGAATATAATAGAGTCAGGCAGGACTGAATTTTGAATACTCTAGAATTCTATCCCTTATAAGCTACACGACTTTAGGCCATTTATGTATTTTATTAGCTCTGTTTTTCCAATCTATAAAATGGCCATGGCTTTTTCTTGAAGGATTACTCTCTTTTGCAGCGAGTAATCTCCTTGGAAGAGTTGCATATTTTAAATTTCATCAATTTCTTTCTTTCCACTTTTTCCCCGACCCTTCCACAATCAGGCTTTTGCCTCCACACTTCCTGTATTGCTACTCTTGTCCAGTTCACTAGTGACATCCACTCTGTTGAATCCAACACTTAGTTCACAGTCCTTATTTCACTTGGGCTATTAGCAGTACTTTGCAGAGATGACTGCTTTCTCTTTGATGTGTTTCTTTACTTCTCCTCAAGGGCACCCTATCTGCTTTTGTTTTTCCTACTTCACAGGTGTTTCTTCTTATCCTTGGCTGTTTTATCCTAGTACTCCCAGTGTCTCACTGGTGGCACATCTCAAGGCTCAGAGTTTAGTCCTCATTCCTCTTGAACAAGCCTCCCTTCCTCAATGAGTTCATATAGTCTGACTTCAAATACTTTGTACATACTAATGGTCCTCAATGTATATCTTTAGCCTGATATTCCTTTTGAACTTCAAACTTGATTATCAGCTTCTTACTAACATTTTTACTTAGATGTTACTTGATAATTATCAAACTGAATATGTACAATATTGACACCTGTTTTACTTCCTCACAAATCTACTTAAACCCAAGTGGGTCCTTTCAGTGGTTTAACTCCAAAATTTCTGGATTCATTCTTTTTAAAAAATATATTTACTATCACTATTTTATTTTTAATATATTTCTAAAATTTTTATTTATTGATTTTAGATTAGAAAGACAGAGAGAGAAAGGAGACAGAAAAATCGATTTGTTGTTCCACTTAATTATGCACACATTGATTACTTCTTGTATGCACCCTGACCAGGGATCAAACCCACAGCTCTGGTGCATCAGACAATGTTCTAACCAACTGAGTTTTCCATTCAGGGTGTTTTAGATTCATTCTTGACTGCGACTTGGCTCCCTATTCTCCCACCCCTCCCACCACAATGTTGACTCTAATAGAGACTTCCAGGTTCTCTCCTCCTGGTAGGTCCCTCAAACAAGAGCCACTTAAATGGCCTTTCTGCTTCTACTCTTAGCCCAATAAAATGAATTCATATACTGAAGCCAGCAATCAGAAGTTGTTTTTCAAAGCCTAAGTTTGATCACGACACCCTTGACTCAAACTGTGATGACTCCCTAGTTCACTCAGAGTAAAAGTCACAGCCCTTACACAGTCTATAAAGCCTTATATAACCATAGACCTCACCCTCAAACCCCTCTTTAATCTCTGAACTCATTTTTTATTCTTCCTACCTCTATTCTCACCAAGGTATTCCAGCCACACTGGTTCCTTTGGTTTCACCATAAAGATGGTACATTTGCTATTCATTTGTTGTAGAATGAATTCAGAAATTCATATGACTAGACCACTTACCATCTTATATCTTCTCTCAGATCTTTTTTTACTTCATGTTTTTATTGTATATTTTTCATTACTATTTAGTCCCCTTCTACCCCACACCCCCACAACCTGCACACTGTTGTCCATATCCAGGAGTCTTTTTCCTTTTTGCTCAATCCCTTTACCCCCTGCCCTCCCTGCCTTAGCTGTCATCCTGCTCTCCATCTATGAGTCCGTCTCTATTTTGTTTGTTATCATGTCAATGAGAATCTTCAGATCACTCTATTCAACATTACAACCTATACTTTCCAGCCCTTGATACTTTTTATTCCCTATATATTAAGTAACCTTTTTTAGTTTTCATACTTATAAATATTAGATGATTCATTCATTGTATCAATTTCCATTGTCTATGACTCTTGCTAAAATATAACCTCCATAAAGATATAAATCTATTCTCTTTTATGCACAAATATACCTAAATTCCTAGAAGAATTCCTGGTGCATTGTAGTCTCTTAATAAATGTTTATTAAATGAACGAAGTTATCTAAGAATTATAAGAACACAGCAAATTTCTTGCTTGTATATATCCTAATTTTTGCTATATTTATAAAAGAAAAATAGGTACTGATTTATATATAAATATAATATTGTATATATTATATATTGTGTATATATATTATATATAGTATACAGTGTATATCTATATTGTGTATATATATATACAATATTGTTCTATATAAATTCCTTCATACTATTGGCAGAAAGAATTTGACATTGAAGTGCAGTGCATAAAATGATCTTCTTTTCCCTATTCTAATGAGAAGAAAAGCAATAATGAAACAGCATTGGCTGTTCTCAAAAGATCTTACTTTACTTGGAATTGGCATTGGTAAAAATATGTCATAAAGCTCTCCCCTGGGTTGTCAGGAATATCAATATCAGAACCTGGCTTGAATGCATGTTAACTAAGAGGTTAAGTTAGTTGCCAAATAGTGACAGGATGCCTAAAGGGAGTAGGCGAGTACAATAGGAGTGTCTTCTCATTGAAAGGCAGAAAATGGGCATAAGGCAGTGATATTTTAACCAGACACCTCTGCTTCTAGGAGAATGAGCAGTTAAGCATTCTAACTACAGTAGCTGAGGATTTTGCTAAGTAAGGCCAGGATTAGAGCAGTTCATAATGTTAAAGCTTCAGAATCAGTCTTCATTAACCATAGATGAACATCAGTGTTTTTAGCATGAAAAAAATAATTCATAACACTATTTTCAAAAAGTATTTTTAATATTAACATGTAAGTATGGATAGTTAAGATTAAATCAATACTGATGTTATTAGCATAAACTTTTGTGAGACAAAAAAGAACTTAAATTTAGTAAATCAAAATCTGTGGTTTTGTATCAGAAATTCTTTCTGAAGAAACCTAGAAAAGGCCTAAATTACTTGTTCAACAGTTTCAGTGGAGCGATTGCTACATGTTAAAAAATTGACTAAACTATGACATAAAATCTCTGTTAGAAATATTTCACAGCTCTGTATACTGTATTTTCCTGAACTATAAAAAAAATGTCCTAATAATATTTTTCTTTACTGTCTGATAATAAAGTATTTCTAAAATTTTTTAATAAAATGAAAAATGAATATATTTCCCCCACTAAGCATTACCAAGTATTTATACCAAGAAATTGGTATATTTAAGAAAATATTATGTGTGTGTGTGTGTGTGTGTGTATGTATATATATATATATATATATATATATTCTCTCTGTATCTGATGAAAGTTGACCCAATATCTGACTATATAAGTTGATTAGTCAATTTTTTCTGATAACTCTCACACACATAGTCTGCACAGCTGCTTTGAGGAAATATATAGGGTATGAAAATAAAAGTCTTTCTTATTTATAATTCCCAAGGTAGTTTCCAAAAGCAATTATTGTTAACAGATTTCAAATTTTCATTTCTACAACTATTAACTTATCATATACTCAAAAATCTATTTTTCAATCTATAAATATAGGTAATATCTATTTATTAACTCCATTTTTTAAAAAAGGATACTAGTGTACTTCCATTCATCTTTATCTCTACTTCATACTCCTAGCTCCAAATTTTATTCAGTGTAATAACAGTTTTCTATTGCCAAGCTTTATAGTATGAATAAGATTGAGTTGTTGGGAGAGGCACTAAGAATGAACATAGTAGGTGGAATAATCCACCCATTTTCAAGAGCAGAGTCAGATACAACCTTGCAGAACATAATGAGAGGCCGTCAAAGCAACCTGACTATCAAGAGCTTTTATAAATTACAGATTCATTAGAAAATTGTTAATTAATTAAAGAGATATTGTAGGGATTCAGAGTGCTGTTGTACTTCCATGCTTAAGGATACTTCTTCACATTCTCACATGGAGTTCCAGCCAAGATGGAGCCATAGGTGGAAATACTTCACTTCCTCTCGTAACCAAAAGAAGAATAACAATCAATTTAAAAATAAAATAAACAACCAGAACTGCCAGAAAATCAAACTGCATGGAACTCTGACAAGAAAGGAGTTAAGGAAACATTCATCCAGACAGATAGGAGGGGCAGAAACTGGCAGCCGTGTGGAGAGAACTCGATGCAAGGCTGCAGACTGCATGGGCGAGGCAGGGGCTCGCTGACCAGGAAACTAAAGACTGAAAACCTCTAGCTGGAAAATTCTATGGAGGTTACAAAACTTCCAGGTGGAAGAAACTCTCATTCTCACAGGAGAGTCCATTAGAGAGTACCATGGGATCCTAGAATGTACACAAACCTACTCACCTGAGAATCAATACCTGAAAGGGCACAGTCCACCTGTGGGAAGCAAGGGAAGTGACAGAAAGTGGGACAAGAGCTTGAGCAGCATTGTTCCCTCTCTGACCCCTCCCCCACAGACAGTGTCACAACACAGCAAGAGGGTTGCCCCACCCTGATGAATAACTAAGGCTCTCCCCTTTACAACAAAACAGATGCCCCAAGACAAAGAAATATGGCCCAAATAAAAGAACAGATCAAAACTCCACAAAAAGAACTAAGCAACAAGGAGATAGACAACCTATGAGTTGCAAAGTTCACAACACTGGTAATCAGGATGCTCCCAGAAATGGTTGAGTATGGTCGCAAAATGAAGGAAGAAATGAAGGCCATATGAAGTGAAATAAAGGAAAATATACAAGGACCAACAGTGATGGGAAGGAAACCAGGACTCAAATCAACAACTTGGAACAGAAGGAAGAATTAACATCTATCCAGAACAGAATGAAGAAACAAGAATTGAAAAAAAAATGAGGAGATGCTTAGGGAACTCTGGGACAACTTTAAATGTTCCAACATCGGAATCATAAGGGTGCCAGAAGGAGAAGAGGAAGAGCAAGATATTGAAAACTTATTTGAAAAAAATAATGAAGGAAAAGCTTCCCAATGTAGCAAAGGAAAGACTTCCAGGAAGTCCAGGAAGCCCAGAGAATGCCAAAAAAATTGCACCCAAGGAGGAACACACCAAGGTACATCATAAGTAAGTTACCCAAGATTAAAGATAAGAAGAGAATCTTAAAAGCAGTAAGATGAAAGGAGAGTTATCTACAAAGGAGTGCCCATAAGACTATCAGCTGGTTTAAAAAGAAATCTTATAGGCAAGAAGGGGCTGGAAAGAAGTATTCAAAGTCATGAAAGGCAAGGACCTACATCCAAGATTACTCTATCCAGCAAAGTTATTACTTAGAATGAAAGGACAGATAAAGTGAAGTTAAAGGAGTTCATCATCACCAAGCCATTATTACAGGAAATGTTAAAGAGACTTATCTATGAAATAGAAGATTTAAAACTATGAACAATAAAATGACAACAAACTCACAGCTATCACTAACTGAATCTAAAAAAAAAACAAAAAAACTAAGCAAACAACTAGAACACGAACAGATTCGCAGAAATTGAGATCACATTCAGGGTTATCAGTAGGGAGGGGGAGGGGAAGAATGGAGGGAAAGGTACAAGAAATAAGAAGCATAATTGGTAGGCATAAAATAAACAGGAGATGGTTAAGAATAATATGGGAAATAGAGAAGTCAAAGAGCTTCTATGCTCAACCCATGAACATGAACTAAGGTTGGGGAATGCTGGAGGGTGGGCTGGTTCAGGGTGGAGTGGTATAAAGGGGAGAAAAATGGGACAGCTGTAATAACATAATCAATAACATGTATTTTAAAAAAGGATACTTCTTCACAGCCAAATTGATAGGAATCAGGAAGAGAAACTCCTAAAGATATTTTAGATGTTTCCAAGAATGAGAAAACTGTCTACTCCCAGTATCTTAAGAAGACATATACTGTAGTACAAAATTGTAGACCTGCCTCATGTAATATGGTTGGAGCAGAGCATAAGAGGATTCTTTATTGAGCTCACAGGAGTCCCAGAAGTATGAAGACATGTAAAAATAGTATAGTGGCTGACCTTTCATCCCAATATTACTAACGGCTAAAGCCCATTGGTTGGACCAACCCATGACGGCCTTGGAATAAAGGATACAGTGCTGGGCAAACACTTATGATATCAGCAATCAGCTCTTCTGAGTCAGTTTCCCATGGAACACTTAGCATCCATTTTGTATTCTGCTATGACAATGAATGGCCAACAGTTGAAAGAAACCTGTGAATGATTAGGTAAAATGTTAACCTTCCTTTTTTTTCTATAATGCCTAATTCCTATACCCTAATGCTGAAAGAATAAGAAGCAGCATAGTGAGTAGAAAAGGTGGAGTATTAGAAGAAAGGGGCAAAATTCTCTTCCATTCCTGTCCCTGGTTTCAAGGTACAGGTAAGACCCAAACTGCAGGGAAAGAAACAATGTTAACACAAACATGAGCATGTAATTGTAGAGCCATCTCTGGAGCATCTTTAGGGATGTGTGAATTTGGTATAGCCTATTTTTATTTGTCCCTCAATAAAATTTTATCTGCCTTCTAATTAATAATGAATATAAATTATGTGAATAATATTGAATATTTTCTTTTTCTAAGAAGTCCCAGCAATATAAATAAAGCAATAGTTCCTCTTGATATCCCACATAAATATAATTTCTTTCCCTAAGCATCAGCTTCATGTATTTTTCTAGTTTTTCCACAATATATTTATTTATTTGAACATATAGAAGTGTATTTCACATCAAATGCAGAATAATTCTTATTAAAAATAGGCAAAAATCCTCCTTTCAGTTGGTTTCTAGTGCTCTTAGTTTACATAACTTTTCTCCATCAATGGATCTTCACCATAGACACCCTGAAACAAGTTACAGAGTCAAAAGAAGGGTTAAGTTTTAAACTTTTAAATAACAAGCTTCTGCATGCTCTACGGGAGTTTCCTCTGCTGTTCCCTTTATAAATCTAGAAGTAGGCATGTTAAAAAAAATAAGTTTGCCAGTGCTATGTAAGATATAAATTGCCATAAGGAAGAAAAACTGCTGAGAACCTTAGGTGGTTGCTGAAATGGGAATTGAAACTTTGAGAAGCTGAATAGTTTCCTCAAGCTTCCACAGCTGATAATGGGTAGATTTGGGAATGACATCTAGTTTTGTGGAGTTTCTTCTTATTTTACATCCTTTTTCTATTATTGCCTTTTTCCAGAGGCAGAGCACAGTTAAGGATAAGAATAATTGCCTTTCAAGGACAAGGAGCCTGCGGCTCCCAGAAACATACTAGGAACTTCCTCAAGAGTCAATTATTTAAGTGATGAGAATCATACTGGACTTCTCTGAGTACAGTTACAGTTTTGTTTTATAAGAGTGTGACGGATTTCAATATTCTTTTCCCTTTTTAAAATCTATTCCTTCTTTTACGCAACACTTTTCTCCCATTTATTCTAAATTCCACATGGTAAATCCTACAAATCATACAGTCACGTGCAAGCTTATAGAGCTTCATATATATATATATATATATATATGTATGTATGTATATATATGTATATATGTATATATATGTATATGTATATACATATGTTTGTGTATGCCAAATACTATTTTACAAAAGTAAAATAAACTTAAGGCAGCACATATATCATACTATAAAATTATACATACAGAAAACTTTTTAAAAAGATTACACAGGTACTGCTAAGCACCATATAATAACTTCTAGATCCGTAAAATTATTTAATGAGCCTGGCTTGTATGGTTCTGTGGATTGAGTGCTGGCCTGTGAACAAAAGCTTGCTAGTTCAGTTCCCAGTCAGGGCACATGCCCGGGTTGCAGGTCCCAAGCTGGGGGCATGCGAGACAACAGATCAATGTTTCTCTCATACATTGATGTTTTTCTCCCTCTTTTTCTTCTCCCTTCCCTTCTGTGTAAAAATAAATAAATAAAATCTTTTAAAAAGGTTTAATTTGTCTTTTGTAAGATCAGTTAACTTATTATTATTTTGAATAATTGTTATAGAATGAGAAACTACCTGGCAAATTCTATTTCACTAATTGAGTCAAACACTTAAAAAATAACCAAATCTATTAAAGTTATTAATAAGGCTTTATTTCTTTAGATATATACTTTATATTATATATCAATTACATCACTATTTCAAATCACTTCAGATTGACTCTATTGACAGAATATATTTGTAAAACAAGCTATTTCAGTGTATAAATTCATCTTTCTCTGTTTGATAGTAACATTTGAAGGTAAGGAAAACTCTTCCTTCCCCAAGAGGTTTTATATAATTCTCTCTTTGACACTGATATAATGTAATGTCATCATTATGACAAATGTCACAAATATTTGATTATTTCTGGAATGTCAAGCATGAATCTCCATGCTGTTGAAACACGGAGAGGGCTAGTTTCTAAGAAAATGCTGTCCAGAGAGGGTTTGTGTGAGAAGTTTTAATGAAATCCAAACCCTGTGTGTCTTCCCATATGGTATTCATCTCCTTTTTCCTTTTTTCAGCCGTCAAATACTTTTCATTGGAAGGCCATGAATTGCCTTTATTTATTGCATTTCAATTCTGAAATGTGATAATATGATGAATGTGGTTGTCTAGCAAAGCTGTGTTTTAAATTGGTAGCTTCAGTTTCCAAAGTTAAAGATACAGATTTGTGGACAACAGCATGTACATTTTTCCCTTTGTACTAGGAGGAGGCTAGGTTTGTTAGCCTGGTAGAAAGGAATGCTTCAGTTGGAGTGGCAGGGAGCAGTAGAGAAATGGGAAAAAAAAAGAATCTGAGACATTATCACCTTAATTGTGCTAATTAATATCAAAGAGGAATTGTTCCTCTTCCCAAGAAATTTCTTGCTCTTGTTGTTTTGCCTCCAAAATATGCACACACAAAACACATTTTAGATTGAAAGAAAAAAGCACTATTATGGTCAATTGATAAAAGTTTAAGGGCCAGCAAGAATAAAGAACTTGTGGAGACTCTTTTGAAATTCATGACTCTTATCTGAATAAAGTCCCAAGTGAGTTGGTTGGAGTGTCAGTAAGATATTGTTTAGGGTCCTAGCTAATTAATAGCTCAATAACATGAAATTGTGAACCTGTTTTCTATAGTATATTCTAGAAGCCCTAATTGTGTATGTGTGTATCCTGTATTGATTTATTTTGGCTTTTGTCATTAGAACTACAGTGCACTTGTTATTTATATGTGTATGTGGTATGAGGTAATATTCGAGTTTCATACTTTCTGTACAGATAAGTTTTCTGAGCACCTTTTATTAAAAACATTGTCCTTTATACCTGATGACAAATATTTACCATTTTCATGGATGACTTTATTGATACTCTAAATCTTTTGTGCCTTTGTATAAATTTAGAAATCAAAATTTTGATTTACATATGGATGGGCACACATACTATTGAAACTTTTACTGAAATTGCAAGAGATCTGAACAGCAGTATTGGAGAATTGGAAGTTATGATCTATCCTGCAAATGGAATATGCCTTGATTTACTTATAACTTCTCAGTGGCTCTCCAAATTATTTTAGTTTTATTAGAATTTTGATATTTTTTTTTTGCTTTATACCAAATATGTGTGTATATCTTTGTGTTGCTATGGAAATACTATCATTTAAAATTTATTTTCTGACTTCTGAAAATAGAAATATAGTGAAATTCTATATAGTGTCTTTGTATCCAGAAGCTTTAATAACATTAATTTTCTAACTATTTTTGATAACTAGTTATTTTCTACTTATTTCAATATTTCAGCTTGATTTCTATCTATTGTACATACAGAACACATTTATGTGATTACAATTTTTAATTATTGCTTGAGTCTTTCTTCATGTTTCATAGGCAGTCAATTTTGATAAATTGATTTTTAAAATATAAATTCTGTTGTTAGGTGCAACTGTCTTATATGTGTTCATTGAAGTTTTTTAATCTTGTTGTCCAAACCTTCATCCTTACTGTGCTGCACTGTCCAGTGTCAGCTCTCCATCACCACTATTCTCTTTGTAGGCCCTTTCATCACAGGGAAGATACTGGGAGCTGTATTTCCCAGAATTCCCAGTAAGAGGCATGTCTGTGAGCTATAGTTCCTCATGAATTTCAATGATGCTACCTTATACCTTGCTACTCTCTTGGAATCATATATGGTACATTGTAGATACTATCTGAGGTTTGGATGTCACTATAATCATTAAGAGTAGCAGTTTGTCAAGAGCTTTTCAAATGAAGATCACCTAATCCAATGAGAAATTGTCATATTACAAAATCAGTATTCAGCCCTGGCTCATGTGGCTCATTGGACTGAGGCCTTGAACCAAAGTGTTCCTGGTTTGATTCCCAGTCAGAGCACATGCCTGGTTTGTTGGCCAGGTCCCTGGTAGGGGGTGCACAAGAGGCAAGCATGCACTCATGTTTCTCTCCCTCTCTTTCTCCCTCCTTTCCCCTCTCTCTAAAAATAAATAAATAAAATGTTTTTAAAAATCAGGATTCATTCCTGCAAAGGCCAAGATTTGCCTATTCTATCCTTAATTCTGTATTTAGGCTCTATGGAATCCCCAAAAAGTGCATGTAAGGTTTTCAGGGGTCTCTTCTTGACCGACCCTATATTCCAAAATTAGTTTCTTTAGTTCTTCACAGTTCCATAGTTCTAGGCCACCTCTTGCAGAACTGTTCTATACTCTTATTGCAAATGCAGCTCCCAAACTGGACTCCTTTACCTGGAGTTCTTTTCTCAAAAAATAAAAAAACAAGTTTTACAAGGATATAGACTATGTCATTATTATGCTATAGCTATAAGCTATAGCATATAGCTATAGACACAATGCCTGGCAAAGGAAAATAATAAAAGAGTAATGTATTATTTCATTTATTTTATACCCATATATATGCATATATATATCCATTTGAATTTCTTAAATAATTAGTGTTTATTAAATTATGAAATATATGTAAGTTATGCATTTTCATGATCTATAACAGTATTATAATAATCTTCCTGACCTATCTCAACTTTTAATATTAATAGTAGCTGTCAAACTGGTCACACTTACATGTAGAAAAGCTCAACTGTCCCAGATTATATCCAAGTACTGTACGTCCTGCTAATTAGACCCTCCCAGGTATGAGAATATGCCAAGTTACTTCAATCTTAAGGTTTAAAAATAAGGACAAATGATCTCCTTTCTAAATTTTCTTGAAAAATATATTTCTCTTCTCAAAAATAGTTCTCATACTTTCTCCACTATACTGGTTTTGATAAAATTCTTCTATAGTCAGAAGAAATTGAAACATTTTGACTTATTTTATAAGAATATATTTTTATCTTTGCATTGTCATCTAATAATAAAAAATCTTGTTGCACTAACTTACAAAAAATTAAAAGTCAAAATAAATTTCCAAAGAACAAATGTTCTCTGGAAGAAACTTACAAGCTAATTTTTCCTATGTTGAGACAAGCAGCTAGACTTTGTATTAGAAAAGAAACATGAGTATAAATTTCTTTAAAAACATTGTATACTTTTTAATAAAATGCTGAGTACTTCCTGAATTCTTATATTTCACCAACTATCAGGAAACGAGCAGTCTGCTCATTCAGCGTGACTGTGACAGTGAAATGACTATGTGGGACACCAAGAGGGTGTAGCCGTTCTTGTTTAGATCAGCGACTCATTGTTTAACATCCTGCTTCCTTCTTTTTCACATAGAGCACACGTGGCACACACAAGGCCCACAGACCCAATCCGGCCCTCCACCTTGTTTCATCTGGTTGGTCACTTTGTTTCTACTCGGCAGCAGCGGGGGCCCTCCCTTAACTTTAAGGAGTAGTTACATTTATATAATCCTAAAATTACATTCGGCCCTTTGAAGGCAAACTCGAGCCTGATTGGGCCCCGGTGAAAATGAGTTTGACACCCCTGAGAGGTATAATTAGGAAACAATCATTTCTTGTTTAAATTAGCAGCAAACAGGTTTAAATTCTACCTTCTTTATGATGTAAAATGTAGTTTTACAAATAGAAATGTATGACAAAGTTTCCTAATGTTCAGTAAAAAATATTTCTAAAAGCATTTTGCAGGTCGCTCTCCCCCCATTCACTCTACCCCAACCTCCTTCCTGTGTGTGGCTCCTCCCACCAGGTGTGGTCTGACCAGGACTTGTGTCACTTTTTGTTTCTCTGCCTGAAGGGCGTGTTTCTCAGAAATACTTATGGCTCCCTCATCATATTTCACCTAATTTAAAATGTCTTTGCCATTCGCCTCATCTAATTTAGCCCTTCTTTTCCCTTGCTCTTTTCAAATTTATCTTCTTGACTGTTGATCCATTTCCGACAAGACAGAGTGTGTTTGTTCCCAGTCTGTGACCCCACACTGGAGTGCAAGTTTGTTGAGACCAGGGCTTTGCTTTTGTTCTCATCAGCACCTTCGCACCTAAGCACTGTTGGGCTCAGAAAAAGCTCTGAATGTGTTTGCTCTTATTTGAGGCTTGACTGAGGCTCTTGGCTCCACAACCAGTCCACTTACCAGAGCTTGGGTCCCTGCCTCCTACCTGCCAACCTTCTTTCTATAGCTCCTTCTTCATGATTAGACAGAATGTCTCATAGTTTCAGCTCTGCCCAAACCTATTTCTGCTACCTAAAACCTATTTTTGTTACCTTTTGTAACAAAACAGGGTTTTAACCTACACTCATAGATCACAATCTTCAAACAGCTTTACACTTAGGATGTAGACTCACTTGGGTACCAACTTGGGTCTTGCATTTCTTGTCTATGGTTCTCTTATATGCCACACCTTATGAATGAGAACTTTCCTCCTGGGAGCTGATGTTTGCATATAGCTGCTGCAACTGGATATGAAGTTTACTTCCAAGCTGGATAACTTGAAGGGACAAAAAATTTACAGTTACAAATTTATGACAAATAAACAAAACAAAACTGTATGTTCTATCCTTTAAAATGTGTCATATTATTTTTTCATTTTAGAGACATTGAACCACATAAGAAAAAAAATTCTTTATGTGATTGCTATGCCTTTTGTCTGACTTGAAAACACTTAGATTTGTCTTTGAATTTAGTTGCAAAGTGCGACTGGAAGTTTAATGATGTGAAAGTCACAGAAGTGGTTAGGAAAATTTAGAAATGTAGTGTGGGGATTATTCCCTAAGATACATGAATCTTCTGTGTTTGTGTGTGCGCACACATGTGTGTTTTTCATTCCCAAGAAAGGGCAGTGTGAGATATGGCCCACATGTGAAAAAGATTTAGATTTGTTCAGCGAACAGTATCTAATCCACTTTTCCTGGCAAGCTGAGCAATATGAGACTTGGCCAGGAAGGATAGGATGGGAGAAGGAAAAATAGTGTTACATTTATATCATAATGTGAAAGGCCTTGAATGCCAGCTGAAAATTTATGTATAGAGATTTGGAATGAAACAAGAACCCTCAAGCAAAGAAAACTACAGTGTTTTCCAAGATGAAATCACAATGACAGCTAAATTATATAAAACACCATTGAATGATGGCTTCCTCCAAAATACATAGTTCTAAGAAACTGAGGTAGAATGACATAATTTTGAAAAAAGTTGGGAGTTTACAGGGTGGAGGGATTGAGCAAAAGGGAAAAGGGACTTGTGGACATGGACAGTAGTGGGGTGATTGTGGGGGTGGGTATAATGGGACTAAAAGGTAATGGGAAAAAATAAAATAAAGATTAAATTTTAAGAAGTTGTAAAGTAGAAAAAAATTATAAAGTGTAACATGCATATAATTGGATTTAAAATGTGTATTTTAATAAAAATATTTATATTGCATATAAATATTTTACTCCTTAATAATTTTCAATTATCACTGCTATATCATTTTGGACTCATGTTATGTCTTTTCTTCTTACCACTGCTCAGAGTTCTCATCTTTCCCCTATATCATTCTTTGAGAAGATAAGTAAGATGAAGTAGAGCTGAAATAAATTTATCTTTCTATATATGGGAAATTGATAGTTGTGTTATATATTGATGTAACATTAACAACAAAGAAAGACCTCACAGAACACCAAATGGTATGCTTAATGATTATTACCTCCATGTAAATTATTTATATTAAATATTAATTTTATTAGAAAAAAGTGGTCATAGTAATGCTTTCTCTCAGTATAAATACAGCTCCCCTGAATTCTGCTATTTATTTTGGAAATTTTTACCACAGTCGACATGAGCAAACAATTAATAGGTAAATTAGACTCCAGCACTATGAGGAAAGGATGACATCTATTTTACTCATTCTCTAACACTAGGCTCCCCAAATAAATAGTATTTAAATGTATAAATCCATGAATTTATGTTGACATTTGATATGGACTGCATGTGTGTACACCCCAATTCACATGTGGGAGTCCTAACCCCCAACTGATGGTATTTGGAGGTCGGACTTGGGGAGGTGATTATGATTAGATGAGGTTACGTGGGTAGGTCCTGGTGCAATGGTGATAGGGGACTCAAGAGTTGGAATATTTTACTTTAAGGTAAATAGTTATAAGCCTAGTAAGTAATGTATATGTTAAAGTTTTTGTTCGGATCCCACAAATAAGGCCTATCCTGGCACCTGGGATAACAGCTGATCTCCTGGGGCACTGCTACAGATGACTGCCTGGGGACAAGTAGAGGCATCCAGGCCATGGTGTTCCAGGGAGGGACAGATGACCACCTTCCCTGGGAACAGGTAACTGACCGGGACAGGGATGTTGCAATTTCTTTTACCTAATCCTCCCTGGACTTCAAAACCCCTCACCACATCTTGTTTATTCCCTGGCATTAAAATGTTGGCCTGGAAAGAAAAGACAAGATGATCTATTAGGGTATGAACCCACCATATTCTCAGATCTTGGGCCATCTGAATAAAGTGACAATAAAGATTAAATCTCTGTCTCTGTTTATTGGGCTTGGTAGTGACAGGCAGCCCTAATGCAGGTATCTTTTCTAGATTCCATGGGATTATTTTCCTTATAAGAAGGACAACAGAGAGCTTATTCTATCTCTCTGTGAAGAGATCTCAGAGTGAAACTGTTGTTACCAGTACCTTTATCTTGGAGCCCCAGGACCCCAGAATCATGAGAAATAAATTTCTGTCATTTAAAGCACTTAGTCAATGGTATTTTGTTATGGCAGCCCTAGCTGACTAATACAACATGCTAAGCTAGTTTTGAGCTATGATATTGCATCATATACCTAATGAAACTGAATATCGTAGCACAAATTAAAATTGATATTTGCATGACTTTTTTTAACCAAAAATGAAATGATAAATCAGGTGAATCTAATTAGATTTTAGAATTGTTTACTTTATAGTATCTCATGATAGCATTTAACTTCTCTGTTGCAAAGCCTACTGTTTGAACTACTCAGAACTTTCACATAAAAAAAAATAAGTTAAATTCTTATTACAAAACCAAGTGCTTTACGAAGAGCCTGATTTTACATGTGGGAAACATTTTTTGAAAATGTTTTCAACTTCAGTGATAGGATTGGAAAACATAATTAAAGTGATTGTTAGATACTAAAATAATGTATCACCTTTATGCTGTGTTTTCAAAAGTTTTATTCTTAATGTTACTGGGGAGACCAGAGTTAGGGGACTCCCCTCCTCAGTTCTCGTCTTGCTCTCAAGGGATGAATTCAGGTAAGAGATAAAATATATAATGGAAATGAGATAGCAAGTTTATTTATGAAATACACTTGAGCCCCAAGCTGTAAGTGGACACCCAGCTAGTCTGAGTACCCCGATTATTGGAACTTTCGGATTTTTATGTTTGTAGCCAGCTTCTAGGTTTTCCTTCCTCCTCCTCTCTCTGGAACTTGAGATTAATATACAGTTTCAAAGGCTTTCTTTCCCAGGATAGGGAAATGATACATATAGAGGTTCAAGGGTACCCCTCTTCCTGTGCTATCATGGTTTTTCTTTTAATTTTTGGAACACCTGCCAATCTTATCTGATCAGGCTCAGGACTGCTGAATTAATGAATGAGACATGTCTCCCCTCCCTCTCTGCCTTGGTTTGCAATCTATTCTGCCTAATTAATACTAATGGAGTGTTTTTATTACATGTTATATAAATAAACTGTTTGTTAGTCTTTGGAATCTATGTTCCTAATTTCAGATGCATTCATTATACTTAAAAATGATTAATATATATTTAGTAGTGAGAATATTTGGATATTGAATGGGAGACAAAGTGTAGTGTTGGAAGTGGAAAGGGATCTTTCTATTCTAATTATGAAACAAAGAACATTATATGTTAATTAATGTATGGATTATTAGTAAAATTTGATTGGTCTGTTTTGCCTTCCATAGGGCATTTATGTAAAGGTAAGCCACTATCACTTTGGTATAAATCGGTTGAGTGTATATAGATCCCATCCCTGGTTATACTTCTGAGTCAATGAGTCATGAATTCTGGAAGTCATAGTATGCATATTATTAATTCATAAATGAGTTGTGATGATAAAATGAGATAATTTGAAAAATCCTTAAACAATGCAAGAAATAAAGCAGGTTTTCTACCAGTCATAGATGGCAGATATCAGTAAATCATCTAAGGAGAGCGAGTATAGAACTGCAGTGTTGTTGAAAACAACCATGTTGGACTCTGAATTGTGATCAAAGGCAAAAACAAATTGAGAAGCATTATTTATATTAAAAAAAACTACTAAAACTTTAGTTAAAAATAGGGGCACTCTATTGCCTTCTTGCCTGAGGCTGCTCCCATTTTCACCTCTCACTACCCCGGTGCTAACTAGGGTGTGGCTGGGAAAGAAAACTAGCAATTTAGCTGACAAAAGCAAACCACTTCATTTGGAACAGAGAGTGACAAAAAACAAAAAACACACCCTGCTGCAAAGCTGGGTACCTGAAGTTGTGGACTTGATTGGGGAAAGCGGCAGACAAGCCAGACATTTAAAAAAGAGAGCCCAGAAATCAGAGTCCTGGAACCACAGGGCAGGTAAGCTCTCCACACACCATGATTGACTAGAAAACAGTGGGTGTGTACAGAGGAAGCTGAGCTGGACGGGAAGGTAAAACCTAAAGCAGGTTAGAAAATTATTCACTTTCCACCGGCATCCCCAGACCCATCAGCAGAAAGTGGAAGCCTTCCTGACACAGAGTCTGAACACAGCCGTATACACACAGGGCAATCTGTTCTTATAGCAAGCGGGACAGAGAAATTAAGACAAAGATTTAGTAAAGTTTGCTTATGAGATATAGTTTTTGATATAGTTTTGATGTTATTTTGAGGAATGATATGAATTTTTATTATGTAATAAGATTCTAAAGGTGTCCAGATCAACTACAAAGGCCTTTGGAATAATTTAACTTCTTATGATCCAAATATCTATACAGAAAGAGATCAGAAAATCAAACTGTCAGAAAAAAAGTTAATGTTACTCATTTTTATATTGATTGAATTGAATCCTTCTAAACCTGAGATACATGAAAATTAGGATAGTTAACTAATTAAGACCACCACATCACTGTGTGAACAGTATACTATGTGTACATTATTAAAAATTAGCATGCTGTGACTGAGTAAATTAAGCCAGTACTCTCAAACCATTATTCACTATATGGGTCAGGTTAGTTTTGTTGTATTAAGGTCATAGATTTGAACCCAGCCCAACCTTATCATTTGTTTTAAGGATATCTGAATGTCAAAATAATATGAATATCATCATCTTCTCAAATCAAATATCCTTCTGAAAGGATAGTTGCATCAATTTTAGAGCAAAATTTTTCTGAGAGACCAGCATTATCCACATTTACAAATAAGCATAAATATATTTCTATAGAGCTAAGAAGTCCTTACATTCATTATCTTACATTTAATTTTTTATGAAGCTTATTGTAAGCATGGAACTTTTTTATATACCCTTGTATGAGATGGTCATATAGCATCAAAGTTTGGGGTTTTTGCTTCAACAAAGACATCCAAGAAAATCTCTGCACTAAAGAGCACAAGACTGGCATTAACTCTAATTGGTCACCACACATCCAAAGAAGTTTTACAGTGAGAAGAGAGAAGAAAATCCAGCAACCCAAAAATATAGCTGCATTACGCACATCACTATCTAAAGTCATATAATGTGACTAATATGACAAATAATTCAATGCTGCTTTCCCAGGTAACTCTATATTCTTTCAGAGGTCCTTCATTGACAAAGCCACTCCTAAAACTGATATTTCTTATGCAGGTGGGAGATACTCCTGAGTGGTGGCCTCTGTCTCAATCTATATTTCGAAGCTCCAAGGCAAGCATTTGGCAGTGGACACAATAGAACTGGCTCCTGTTTTCCAATAGCTTACACTCTTAGGAGAACCTTGAGACTTTCCTAAAGAGGCAAAAGGAAAAGAAATAGTATTTCATATAGAAGCAGGTGACAACAAAATGTGATAGAAGAATTTTCTCCAGAATATATGGACATTCCCTTGGCTTGAGAGAAGAGGGAGAGGTCTTCAGATCTAGAGGCAATAGGACACCAGAACCTGCTTCATAGCAGGGCTGAGGGCCATCAGCTGTGGATATAGGAGCCAAGGTTTTACAGAGATGTGATTGTAAGTTACTTCAAAGTCTAGGCATAGGAGTTCAAAACTCAAAGAAGATTTCTCTGTGCAAAGAATTTCACAGAAATGATGAACGGCTACCAGACCTAAAGGGAATACATGTGCAAGATGTTTGATGACCTGTACAAATGGTTTATTAAAAGCCTCTGGACTGGGTAGTCTGGCTCAGTGAATTGAGCATGGGCAGCAAGTCAAAGGGTCACTGGTTTGATTCCCAGTCACAGCACATGCCTGGGTTGTAGGCCAGGTCCCCAGTGAGGGCCTCATAAGAGGCAATCACACATTGATGTTTCTTTCCCTCTCTTTCTCCCTCCCTTCCCCTCTCTCTAAAAATAAATAAATACAATTTAAAAAAGCCTCTGCCATTGGAAACTGGTAATGTATATGGTCTTGGAATCAGGGTAAAGAGTGGGGAACATTATTACTGAGCTCAGTTGTAAGGCTGGTTCAGAAGAATGAAGGCTCAATGCAAAAACTCAATGAAGTTATAAAAATAATAATTAAATACTATTTTCCCCAACATAGCTTCCGGACTGAGATTTAAAACTGTTATGTATTTTTTAAAGTCTTAATTTGATCATGGGCCATATATTAATATATTTTATTAAAATTTTATGTAAATACCTACTAATAAAACTTCATATTAAGCATATACAGGGTCCGGCAGAAATAACACCTGATGAATGTGGTTGGTAGGGTAATAATATGGGTGTAATAATTTATAACTAATTTGAATGTTTCACCTAAAATGTCATACGGTGTGCTTGATTTTGATCTTGTTATGTTATAGAATTACATGCTTATGATTTTGTAATAAAAGATTTTGTAACAAAAAAGTGGTATTATTTGTGCTGGACCCTGTATTTTTCCTCTTTCTACCTATGACATTGGAGCTGACCAATTCTTTGCTGTTTAAAAATAGTACTTAATAGTATTTCATAATCACTAAAACAAAAATAATAGAGTCCTATACTTTTTTCTATCTAGATTCTTTTTTAATTGAATTTATTGGGGTAACATTGGTTAATAAAATTATATAGGTTACAGGTGTACAATTCTGTAACCCATCAACTGTATATTGTATTGTGTTCACCACCCCAAGTCAAGTCTCCTTCCATCACATTAGTCCCCCATACTCTTCTTTTTTAACATACATGATTAACTTCATGCAAATCTCAATTTGAACATATGAGTGTATTTTTCTCCTTATATCAGATCCATAAAACTCAGAGTCCTACATCTTAACCCTTATCTTTATGATGTTTCCAAGACAGAGTAAAATTTAATAAAACAGAGAATATTTTCCTTAAGAAATTCATTTTACAAAACAAAAGAAAGGGCAATTTGGATATGATCACATATGTTTCACATTGTTAGTAGGATAAATGGAGGGAAATTAACATGAAAACAGTAGATATTCCTAGGATGAAAATGCTTTCAATCGAGCATAAATTCATAAAAGCCTCTAAAAATTTGAAGATGAGTTTACTTCATTACTCCCATAATAATTAGAAATGGTACAGTGCTCTCTAGGAGAGAACTCACTGTTTAAAAAAGGTACAATAATATTGATTCATACAAGTTAAGTATTTTATAGGAGCAAAAATTTGTACTAAGCCACCTAAATTAATTTCCCATATGACTTTTTAGTGTTATGCAAATGTCCTCTGGTACTAACAATAAAACTTAGGGGCCACACCACTAATATTATGTTGGTGAAGACCTTGTTACCTCCTGTAGAGACTATTTTAATAGTCTTTATTTGTACATTACTGAAAAGGTATTAAATGCATTGAATGTTAGAGAAATAGAAATTAATAATATATGGTCTAAATTATAAGATAAGATAAATATGAAATATCATCAATCATTTGATCAAGAAGGCAGAGACCAGAAAAAGAAATCACTAACTAATGGCTAAATAATTGAATATCCACATAATAAACTAAAGTGTAAAATTTCAGTTCACTATGATACTGTTAGGTAGGGTAGATAGCAAACCAGGGCAAGGAAGGGGGAGGGAAACATGCTGCACTCACCAACTCAGAAGTCCTGAGCCTAGTCCAATAAGATTTCCAGGAGTTCTGAACATCACAAGAAACACTATGCTAGCACAGGAGGAGGGGAGTCCTTGAAATTCTGTATGTATCATTTCCATTATCTGGTAAAGAAATCCTTTGAATCTGTATATTCACCCCAAGGTCTGGAAGAGGAAGAGGAGGGGGTCCACAGTGCCCAAAGGAAAAGCCCATAAAACAACTTTGGTTAATTTCCCACCTCTGGCCGCTACCAGTTTTAGGAAGGGGTCCCTCGTGCTTACAGAAAGAGTCCATAAAAATAACTTTGGGTAACAGCCTCAACTTTAACTGCCTCCTGTCACATATCTGTTTTACAAGGAGATGGACAAATATGGTTTGGAGCAAGATAAGAATTTGGGCTAACAGACCCCCACACCTACCTAAGTTTGGATAGTCATGCCCCCCCCCAGGGGAACCTGGCACCACCATTCAATATGTAACTCCCTCACCCTCATCCCACCAACTACGTAAGTCCTCAGGACAAAGGACCTGATGTTCTTGCCACTCTTGCTTTTGCTGCCCTTGTTCTCTCTGTTCTTGATTTTGCCATCCAACCCTATGCCTTTCAACCCCCCACCTTAGCTAGGCCTGTTCTTTTCCATGAAAACTTAGCACTAATAAACTTTGCTTGCATGCTAATAGACTTGTTGACCTGTAATTCTTTGCTGCATCAGCAAGAATCCAGTTTCCCATAACAATGGCCACAATTCCTTATACAAATAGAACACTAGATATAATCAGATAAATACATGAATGCTTTGTCTCTTGAAATTTATTTGATTTAGTTGCAATTGGTTAAACTAGTTAATGCAAAAAAGAGTTTTGCTTTGGAAAAAGGCTAGAGATTAAAGAACAGGAATTAGCAAATGTTAGTGCTTTAATTTTTTTCCTAACTAGGAAATTATAGGTTACTTATATATTTTTCTATACTCTTAACTATAGACATCCTGAGTTTTAACTGAAGGGAAGAGAAGCTTATGTGCCATCTTTAGAGACAGGGTGCAGGGACGGCTTTAGATTGACATTTCTAGCACTGTCTTAATCATCAAAAACTTTCTCTTTGCCTATAACTTTGAGAATTTCATCTAGCTTCTACATTCCAGTAACAACTTGAAATCTAAGAGGGAAAATCTGTTTCCAGACAATTTTTATTGTCTGTTTTTCCAGTCTGTTTTTAAATGAAACTTTTTTTTTCTGTTTGAATACATTGTAGAGCAAAACCCACCACCACACTGTGCAATCAATAGCCAAAGCACAGAGCAAACTAACTGGCCCACAAGGCAAAGAGCTTGTGACCTTGGCCTCCTTAGTATTAGCCTGCCCTGAGGGAGTCATTGTGTCAGCACAAAATTCACAATGAGTGAGGTAAGATGATGTGTGAAACTCTGATATTAAGAGAAGTATTTTGCTTAGTTGACGTTCCACACAACAACTGATGTCATTAATCTTGGACATTTTTTTTTCAAGTGTATACACAAATACATCAATCATGTTTACTAGATGTAAGACTGTTATGGAAATAATAAAGGTCTTTAATTCACAACACATTTTGTGATAAAAATGTTATACCATTGATTTTATCTATAATATTTCAATTTGTCATTATTAGCAGAAAAATATTAATCTCTTACAGGAATGAATAAGTCTTCTTTGACAAACTGGTTCTGAAATTATTTATAAATTAGAATAACTTAAAATAAGCTATTAAGCTATTAGAATAGCTTAAATTTTTTTAGTTTTAAAAATTCTGAAGTGTTTTATACTTAGCATAATAATATGAAGAATACTATAATTAAAATCTTAGTAATTATTTAGATTTTCAAAACCTGAAAATATCATTAATTCATTCATTCATTGAATATTTTAGAACTTCCTTTGTGCCAACTTCTGTTTAAGGAACTGAGGATGCAACAGGATGCAACTAAAAATAAATCAATAAATAATGTCACTGATCCATTTTTTTGGCATCCTTCCTGCCCCCAGTAGGAATCCATTACCCTGTTATTGTGCTTTTAATTCTCATGTGTAATTTAGGTATATCTGCATATATTTTAAATTTTTGTTTTGTAGAAATTCAAATGTGTGTTTTTCCTCGATATTATATTTCTGTGGTCTATGTTTAAATAGAAACCATAGTTTACATCATTATACTACTAAAATAACATTTAATTGTACATTTCTACTACAACTTAGATATCAATTCTCTTGTCAATGAAGATGTTTTAATTTACTCCTGTTGCAAATGATATCCCAAAGAATATTCTAGATGTCATAAGATCAACGTTCATAGATCTTACAAACATGTTTATAAATAATCACAATTACAATTCTTGGAGGAAGTAGATGGGTGAGAGATTATGAACATTTTTAGTGCTACTAAGAGTATCAAATTGTTTTCCAAAATTGTGTTGCCAGTGTCCATGCTTACCTGCAGAGTCGGGGGGCTTCTTCTGTTGCCCATGTTCCTGATTCGGAATGTCAGTTTTCTCTAATGCCTTCTCTTGTGTTTTAGGGCAGGAGTGGGGAGGAAGTTCCTGTCCCTGCATTGGTTCATTTGTTCCTACATTTCCTTTTTTCTTTCCTTCCTTTCTTCCTTTCCTCTTTCTTTCTTTTGCTGTCTGGTAGCTTTGAAATTGTATCACTTAGTTATATAAATTAATACTCCCAAGGTATTACTTAAGGTTGAGCCAGTTTTCTTGTTTATTTTCCATTCTTTTCCTCTGAAAAGACTGTTAATATTTTTGATTAACATTTTACTAGATTCATTCTGTTCTCTCTGTAGGACCTTTAATTAAAAAAACATTTTAGGTAATAATGATAGATATATATCTACCAGGAAGGTAAATCAATATACCAGTGACAAACACAGAATCACTAGGCAAGAGTGTATTTTCCTTTATGCTTAATAGGAATGCATTTATGTATCTATTGAGAAATGTTCTTTCCTTTTCTCCTTACCTTATCATTTTGCATTTGTGTTAATAATAAAGAACCTTATATTTTACTTTGTATGTTATAAAATATCAAAGAAGAGGAAGAAAGTGCAAGGAGGTTAACATTTCTGAGGAACTGGATCTAATAAATAAGAAAATCAGTTTAACCTAGGTTCCATGGCTTCAAAGAACTTATGTTTACCTATATGAGAACTCATCTTTGAAATTCTTATGAAAAATCCTGTGAAAATCCTACAGTCCTATAACTCAGCTTCCCAGGTACCCTAACCAGAATAACAAAATACCCACAAGTGTAAAAAGATGCAATTCTCATGCTCATCTCCATTGCCCTTAGCTCTTCTCCATACCCCATCACAGAAGTTCTTCACTTTTTTAGGTGGCCCAGTGCATTATCCTTGTCAAGTTCTTCTAATTATTCTCATTGGGAAAGCTGTCTGGATTATTAGATATACATTAGAAAGAGTGCAAGACCAGAGTCAAATTTTCAAATATCTACATCTTTTTATCAATTCATTTTTTAATACCATAACATTTCTTACACTTTTTAAAAATATAAATCTAGATATGTAAATATACATATATTTACATGTTTAATGATGAATGTGCATATATGTACACATATACACTTTTATGCATTCATGTGTTCAGTATGTTGGCAGGTGGGTATGAATTTATGTATTATGTGCCATATACTAGAAAGTTACCAGTAATCACTTCCTGTCTACAACTGAAAATTAGGTAAGAGTATATGTTATTTTAGATAATATACACTGGACTACATCAATCAAGATAATCAATGCAACATTGTTATATCATGTCTAAAATAACTTGTCACTCTTAAAGATATAAAATATGTATATTAATTATTTAAATAAGCATATTGTGTCTGAAATATTATTTATAAAATAAATGGCATTGCATTTACTTTTGCAAACCAAATATTCATAGTGCTTATTAGTCATATTGTAGAAAAGTCCTTATCATGTCTGATGAATAAACAAATAAGTGAATTTAAATCACAAGATCTTTTCAAATATAACTCTTTAAATTACTCAAAGGTCTTTTACATCCTTGGTTGGGTTTATTCCTAGGTATTTTGTTCCTTTTGAAACAACTGTGAATGGGATTGCTTTCTTAATCTCCTTTTCTGATAGTTCATTTTTGGCATATAAAAATGCAGTTGATTTCTGGGTATCGATTTTGTATTCCTGCTACTTTGCTGAGTTCATTTATCAGTTTCAGTAGTTCCTTGGTGGAATCTTTGGGGAAAATTCTAAGAAACTGAAGAAAGAATTTGAAGAAGATACAAATAAGTGGAAGCAAATACAGTGTTCATGTATAGGAAGGACTAACATCATTAAAATGTCTATACTACCGAGAGCAATCTGTAGATTCAACACAATTCTTATCAAGATTCCACGATGCATTTTATATAACTAGAACAAATATTTCAAAAATTTATTTGGAACCATAGAGGTCCCACATAGGAACAGCAATCCTGAGAAGGAAGAACAAAGTTAGAGGAATCACACTACCTAATATCAAACTACATATACTACAAGGCCATCATAATCAAAACAGCATGGTACTGGCATAAAAACAGACACATAGATCAATGGAACAGAAAAGAGAGCCCAGAAATAAACTCACACCTTTATAGTCAGTTAATATTTGAAAGAGGAGGGAAGCACATGCAATGGATTAAAGATGTTCTATTCAATAAATGGTGTTGGGAACATTGGACAGATATGTGCAGAAAAATGAAACTAGAACAACTTCTTGCACAACACACAGGAATAAATTCAAAATAGATAAAAGACTTAAATGTTAGACACAAAAACATGAAAATCCTAGAAGAAAACATTGGCAATAAAATCTGAGACATTGCTCATAGAAAATTTTTATCAGATATTTCTTCCCCAGGTGAGGAAAACAAAAGAAATTAACAAATGGGACAACATCAAACCAAAAAGTGTTTGCACAACAAAGGAAATCATCAACAAAACAAAAAACAACCCACAGAATGGGAAAACATATTCAACACTACATGTGATAATATCCAAAATTTGTAAAATATTCGCAGAACTCAGCACCAAAAAAAAACCCCAAACAACCCAATTAAAAAATGGGAAAAGGACCTGAATAGACACTTCTCCAAAAAGGACAAACAGATGGCCAATAGACATATGAAAAGATGCTCAATATCTCTAGTCATCAGAGAAATGCAAATTAAAATCAAAATGAGATATATCACACCTGTCAGAATGGCTATCATCAATAAATCAACAAACAAATGCTGGTGAGGATGTAAAGAAAGAAGAACCCTTTTGCACTGTTGGTGGGAATGCAGACTGGTGTAGCCACTGTGGAAAGCAGTATGGAGATACCTCAAAAAAGTAAAAATGGATCAACTTTTTGACCCAGTGATCACACTCCTGAAATATATCTAAAGGAACCCAAAACACTAATTTGAAAGAACATAAGCACCCCTATGTTCATTGCAGCATTATTTACAATCACCAAGATGTGGAAGCCACCCAAATGTCCATCAGTAGATGAGCGGATAAAACAACTATGGGACATTCACACACTGGAATTCTATCTGACCAGAAAGAAGAAGAAAATTTTACCCTTTGCAACAGTACAAATGGACACAAAGAACCTTATGCTAAGTGAAATAAGCCAGTCAGGGAAAGACAAATACCATATGATTCCCCCCATGCATGGAATCTATGGAACACACTGAACTAACAAGCAAAATAGAAACAGACTCATAGATGGAGAGCAGATGACAGCTAGTGGTGAAGGGAGGTTAGGGGGTGGAGGGTTTGAGCAAAAAGGTAAAAAGACTCATGGGCATGGACAATGGTGTGGTGATTGCTGGGGGGAAGGAGGTATAGAGGACTAAATGGTAATGGAAAAAATTACAATATTGATTTAATCAAAAGGAAATTAAAAGATAAATTACTTAGAGTTAATGTATCATTCTATTAACAATGCTGATGGTATATAGCTTTAAATTTTCTGCTCAAATTCAGCATCTATCAGGATCTCAAAATAGTATTTATATAGTAAAAAAAAGGCACTTGACAAAATAGAATTTCAATCAACAAATTATTCTGTCAATGATCTAAATCTTCTTTAGTGAATACTTGATTGAAATGCTAGATCACTTTTACCTGTAACCTCAAGTTGTTTGGTAATTATGTTTAGGTTCTTTATAGGTTATTCTATGCATGATTTACTAGTCATAAATTATTTATAAAACTTTTTCAGTCTTTTACTTCCTTTGACTAAAATTGCATTCTCTGTGATCTGCACATTAGTTTAGATGAGCAAATTTATATATTAATGTTTAGATTAGGGTATTCATTCTGGAACAAGTATATTGGTTAGAAAATCACAAATCTGTATCTGACTTTTGGTAGACTTAAAATCGTTAAAATAATCAAACTTGAGGCAGTTAGTATATATCTCTAAGTCACTTAAGCAGCATACCATGAAATTGCATTCCTGCTACTTTGAAATGCAAGAGTCCTTAAGATCTGAAGTAAACAATGTAAAAAGTAAAAAGTCTAATTAACTCATTCTGACATTAGCTTACTCAGTGTTCAGAAATATTGCTTATTTTAATGAAAGAGGAACTGTGGGTTATAATGAAGCATTTTGCTCTCATACTCACAAATGCAATACTAGAGTTGTTTCATTTACAGAAAAAGGAATTGGTTTTTATATTATGATTATAATGTGAAATATGATTGATATCTGAATACATTGGTCAAATTGTTCTCAGTTGATATGTAATATCTGAATCTTGGGGTTGCCCTGGGCCTTACAAATTCCAATGAGAAAAATATGATAACAGGAACACACATTACTAGATGTTTATTTAATACTTGCCCTTTTTTATTAATATAGCACCAATTTTATTTGGATGCTCATATGCCTCATTAAAATATTCATATAGTCACATAACTTTTTAAATTACAACTTTTGTGTGTTGTAAATAGGTGTATCACAATGACTGGTAATGGTACACGAATAGATATCTACAAGATAGAGTTTTCTGGATTGTTTTCCTTATAAAAAGCTTAAACTCAACTCATTGGCCTTTTTCATTTTCCTCTTTTTGCCTAAAGGGTGTATGTGATACAAGGATTTGGAGCACCTGTCTTGCAACCAGAAGGATGAAATGCATATGCTAAGGATGCTGGATTATAAAGATACTGAAAGACTTTTTGAGCACTTGCAGCCTGGACTGCTTATCTCTGGTCATCTTTTTTATAAAAAAATATAACCCTATTTGGAAAGCCACTGTAGTAACCTTTTCTTTCATTACCATGAAATTTACTTTGAACTGATAGAACTGCATTAGCAGGACTGAAACTCAGTGCTCATGGTCTTAAAAGAACATTATTTTCACTAAACTATGCTCTCTATAAGCATGTGTTTCAGCGCTTTTACACACTATTTATGGTAAAATCTAAAAAAACTAAGGCAGAATTTTTTATAAAGTAAAATCCAATTACAATTATGAATCATAACTTTTATATGCTTTTTGACAACAGCAACAGAATTAAAGAAATAAAATTTTAAAAAATTTGATGAAAGATTATGGACACTTCTACTACTCTGTGTAAATACATAATTTTCCCTAGCAAGTGCCTGCCTCCTTACTTGCACTTCATACTTGTCCTATGGGCCGTGTTACTGACAACTTTGTAAATGCCTCAAAAACAGGAATGGCAGACAAACGGTGTTCAAATCCTTTCACTGTGTTTCTCTTCTCTTGGGAATTTTGGACTCTGACGTCCTGACTGCCTGAAGTTGATTTTCAGTATCTTCTAACAGCAGTTTTCATTTTTAATCCAAGTTTTATATTTACTCTTGTGAAAAGATTGTGTCTGATCTAAGCTATTCCACTATAACCAGAAATTTAAATCTCTTGAAAGTTAGTTTTCAATCCAGTTTTAAAATTGGATGGGAATAATCAACATTAACACTCAATTTAAAAAAATATTTTTAATGTTACAGTACATACAACTAAATTCAAAGGACTTCTGAAAAATAAAAGCACAATCTTTTGTGACACATGCAGTGTTAGTAATTAAAAATAAGGCTTACGTTTTGCTGTGCAAGTAAAATCATTATAGTGTGTAATGAGAAAAAGATACACGTCGCCTGAATTAATCAATAGCTTTTAAAATTTCTAAATCTATTTAGTTCTTCAATAGTTTCACTGACCTATGTTTATTATTAAGCTAATTACCATATTGATGTGATCCAATAACATAGTTTTAAAGCGGCATCAAGCACTGATACTTGCATTTTATCTTCCCTCAGTTATGTTATGGTACCTTTTTCTTCTTTATAAACTAGACTAAATAATTCATCTTCTATCATGCAACACTTGTGTTTAATGTGGTCAAAACTAAGGTGGCATGATTTGTTTATTCTGGATAAATATATGCATGTTTCTGCTTTTGTACTTCAGTCCTTGGTTTGGATTTTGCTCATGACCCTTCTACTTCTGGGCAGTTTTGTGTTTGTATTTCTTTATTCTCTGAAGAGACCCACTGTGCAGAAGTGGATATGGTTCAAGTCTCAAATCTTGTTCCATTATTCGTATCCTAGCAAAAATCCCTCTCCAACTTCAGGGATAAATGCCAGCTTGGGGCTACATTATGAAGCTCATTTATTTTTAGTTTGGAATATCTGAAACAACAATGATTGCTTGGTTCTTTTAGCAAATGCAGATTGAATGCTGAATGTATGTATGTTTTAATTAATGAAAATAGAAAGTACATTATTTAACTTCCATTACTTGAGATATGTGACCATGTAAAATAATTTTATGCAAAAATAACACTTATTTGGTAAGCTTTTATTTCTTTTGTAAGTTTATCAGCAGGACAAATTTAAACCTACTTAAACTAAAAATAAATATTTTAAAACAGACATTTAATTTGTATGGTTTAAATTTTAAATATGTCAAAAGAAGTCTTAGAATTATGTACCTTGGAAAGATAAAAATTAATCTGTCATATCACCAAAATGATTAGAGCTATAAAATAAAATAGAATGCAGATAATCTTTTTTTAAAGTATATTCTTTTTTAAGATTTTATTTATTTATTTTTTAGAGAGGGAAGGGAGGGAGAAAGAGAGAGAGAGAGAGAAACATCAATGTGCGGTTGCTGGGGGTCATGGCCTGCAACCCAGGCATGTACCCTGACTGGGAATCGAACCTGCGACACTCTGGCTCGCAGCCCACACTCAATCCACTGAGCTACGCCAGCCCGGGCTCAGATAATCTTTTAATAAAGTGTCAAAAGTTTTTGAAGCATATATATTTGAAAAACTAGAGTACTATAAAATCAAATATGGAAATGTATAACTGTGAAATTCCTAACAAAAACCTTAACTTTGGCACTAAATTCTTCATTGTCCAGATTAGCAGAGAAAAATGAATTTCCTGCTGTATATCCTTAAAAAATATACACTGGATAAAATTTTGAAAAAAATTTATTCCTTAAGCCATAAACCTCTATTATTTGGAATACTAGCCTTCCTTAACACAACTGAATTAACTCAGAATAAATAACTTGTATTTATTTAGTGCTTTTCAACTAATAAAAATATTTTGTCTACATAACTTCCTTTTATTCCTATGACAATCATGCCTATATCTGTTTTAAAGTTCACTTTTTGCAGAACATTACATGGAACATAGAGAGCACAGTTTAGATTTGAATTATATTTTAGATTTAAATATATTTTCAGTCTATATTCAGTTTCCTGTGCATGATATTGAGTTTAAAACTTTGTGACAATTAAAGTTACTAGAGAAGAATATTCAACACCCACAATATTTGGAATGTAGCAATGAGCATATATTTTAAAAAATATGTATACTTTTATACAGTGGTCAAGGATAGTTATCTTCTTTGTAGCTCCATGCAGCCTCTTTTTTTAATTACAATTTTTGTATATCATTATCAACTATGACTCACTCTGCTCTTAATCATAGGGCAAAATAAGGGCTACTAACTTACAGGCTGATTTAAAGGATCAACATATTTCTAAACATCAGTTTATATATTCTTTCTCCCCTTTGCTTTCCTATGCATATTTTTATTTAGATAAAAATGAAACTACTTATTTCATGATAAGTGATATAGCCACCGTGGAAAACAGTATAGAATTTCCTAAAAAAAAACACTAAAAATAGAATTTCCTTTTGACCTGGCAATTCCATTGCTGGGATTACAGCCTAAAAATCTGAAACACCAATTCAAAAGAATCTGTGCACCCAATGTTCATAGCAGCACAATTTACAATACCCAAGTGCTAGAAATAGCCTAAGTGCCTATCAGTAAATGAGTGGTTCAAAAAACTGTGGAACATTTACACAACAGAATATTACACAGCAGAAAGAAAGAAGGAACTCCTACCTTTCATGACAGCATAGATGGAACCGGAAAGTAATTACGTTAAGTAAAATAATCCAGGCAGTGAAAGACAAATACCATATGATCTCACCTGTGAGTGGAACCTAATCAACAAAACAAACAAGCAAGCAAAATATAAACATGGACATGGAAATAAAGAATAAACTGACAGTAACCAGAAGGGAGGTCGGAGGGGTATAATGGGACAAAGAAGGGGAAGGGTCATCTATGTACAAAGGACCCATTAACAAAGGCAACAGGGAGGGAGAGGGAGGATTGAATGTGGGAGCTGGGAGTGGGTAGGGCTAAAGAGAGTAATGAGAGGAAAATAACAACAACTGTAATTGAACAGCAATAAAAAATAGATTTTTGCTGTGCCAGTTGGAGTGATGTTCAGCTTTATCAGTAGAGGGTGCTAGGGAGAAATTGCAGGATATAAGGGTTTTGCTTCCTGATTCCTGTGAGTCCTCTTGGCTGGCTCCTACACGTGTATACCTTCTCCAGCACCTAGCTCTTGCAGGGCTTGCAACTTCTCAGTCCTGACTCCTACAGTGCACACAAGCAGCAGCATTCATTGGCCAGCAGTTCTCACCACACACCCTCCTTGAGTGGTTTTACAGTAGAGTGTCTCCAGTGAGATACCTCCCAGTGAAGAACTTTCCTTGGTACCCTGGTGGGTGGATATCTGGCAAGTGCTAGAGGGTAAATTCCTAGCAAATTATGCTTGTATTGCACCAAAGCGACTTCTCTGCCATCCAGTTAACCATGGTAGTGTCCTTCCCTATGGACTATGTATCAATCCTGTGGGACCTTTACCTTGGGTACTCTATCACAGCCATAGAGAGTGACTCTTCTTGATAATCTGCTATACTTATATTCTTTAATATTTCTTTACTTATCAGTTTTTGCCACATTACTTCAATTCCTTGTTATAGCTAATATTTCTTCACATTAAACTTTCCTTATTCAAATTACTATGTGGATTCTCTCTCTTGATTGGACTCAGACTGCTAATGGGCCCTCTTAATCATCAACATCCCAGGAATACTTGCTAACTAAATGGAGTATGGTTAACTTGTGCTATGATATAAATGACACATCTCAAGGTTCTTCTAGGGTTTATTTAGGTGAAAGTGAGTAAGAAAAGTAACAACTGGACATGTTCCATTAGTGACAAGGATTGAGGAGCCAGAACATAAATAACATCAGGGTCTCTTAAAGTCAAAATTACAACTCTAACATTTATTTGGGTAGTTCTTTCAATGACCTTTATTCTTACTTGTGACTAAAAGTGGGTAATTTCTGTATCTTTCTTAAGTTTATATGTATTTTTCATTCAATTAAGTATTGTATTATTTCTGGCCATTTGAAGATAACTACAAGGAAAGATTTTTTAAAGGCCTTTAGGCTTTTTTAAGATTTTATTTATTTATTTTTAGAGAGAGGGGAAGGGGAGAGGGAGAGAAACATCAATGCGTGGCTGCCTCTTGAGTGCCCCTTACTGGGGAGACCTTGCCCTCAATACAGGCATGTGTCTTGACTGGAACTCAAACCAGCAGCCCTTTGATTCACAGGCCAGTGCTCAATCCACTGAACCACATCAGCCAGGGCCACAAGATAGGATTTTGATTAGCTGAAAGTTATCCTGCTTTGTGCTTGATTTTTTTTTTTTGAAACTTAAAATCACAAATCAAATTTAACTCTTCAGTAAAGAGTGTACTTATTTTTTTACACATGCTTTTGGTACATTATTAATTCTGGATGAATGTGTCATAATTCATCATGAAAGAATTACTTGGAGACATTAAAAAATGCATTAGAAAGCAGCTGTTGTATCGCTGAAAGCAATGCATTAGGGCATGCACATGGTAGTACGAAACATAAAACTGATTAATTGTATATCCTCGTTACAGTAATTTCTTAACTTTATGATAATTGCCATCTATTCAAGACAAGACTGTAGGATTTCCTTTATGCAATAAACTTACCAAAGTAAACAAGAAACAATTAAGTTATTAACAGATGTGTTTATCACTGCAGGTTGGGGAATTTCTAATTGTAATTAGTATATGGAAGCTGTAAATAGTAATAAAAAGCCTAAGTCTAAGTTCTCATGTTAAGTAAATGAAAATAAAGTACCAATGATTTTGATATTTTAAATCTCTTAACTTCTGAATCATTTAATTTTTAAAGTTTTATCATATCTTTGAATCATTTTACTATATGTAATGTAATGAGTTCTCATCATGAAGATTTCATTCCTTCATTTCATTTCCCAGACACTATCATTAATGCCAAAATAAAAATGAGCCATGTGAATTTTTGACGAAGCTGGAGTCAACTCTATGACATGTTCTTGAGCATCATGTATTTATGGAATTATAAATAAGAAAACATAAAAAGTTGAAGAACTTCTGAAAGAACTTCATGGCAATAAAGGAAAGTTGCATAAACTTCCCTATTATTCATTTAATAAATATATTTATTTTGAATTTTATTTCAGACATCATTTAGGATTACATGGTAATATATATCTATTATTTTAAAATTTAAAGAAATTTAAGTCATATTAAGATATAAAAATATATTTCAGCTACGAGTTTTTGGAGATTCTTGTCATTAAAATGTTTTAATTTGATTAAGGAATTACCTACAGATTAATATTTAGTTAATGTTCAGTACAATTGTGTTAGATAATTTCCTAATATGATTCCACTTAACTAGTAAAATTACAATGTAAAAAGAAATTCATTATTCTTATCTTATAAGAAAAGATGTTTATGTTTGTCAAAGTTAATAATAGCTAGGAGACATCCCACATGTTAAACTTTGGACCTAGAAATCACATTTAGTTCTAATTCAGAACAAATGGTCTTTTTACTATATTCCAACTGCTCGTATATGAATTTCAACAAACATTTTTTTTAAAACTGGATTAATTCTAAGTACCGTATGAAAGTAATTTTAATTTGTTTCACATAGCTTTCTACTTCTGTAAACGATCTCTAACTTTGAAACACAGCTTTCACCCTTACCCTCATCACACTTTTTAAAAGAGACTTTAGTTTTTAGAGTAGTTTTAGGTTCACAGCAAAATTGGGCAGAAGATACTCCCCCACATACATATGTTATAACTGAGGAATGCACATTGACAAATCATCAACACTCGAGTCCATAGTGTATGTGGGATTGCACATTATATGGATTTGGACAAACGTGTAATGAAATGTATCTATCAACATATTGTCACACAAATAGGTTCATTGCCCGAAAAAGTATCTGGACTCTGCCTATTTATCTTTCTCTCTCCCCTAATTGGGTTATTTGCTTGTTATTGTTGAGTTTTGCAAGTTCTTTCTGTATCTTAACAGTCCTTTACAAATACGTCTTTTGCAATTTTTTTCTTTTAGCCTACGGCTTGTCTTTTCATTTTCTTAACAATGTCTTTTTCAAAGCAGAAATTTTTAGTTTTAATGATGTCTAATTTGTTAATTATTTCTCTCATGAATTGTGCCTTTTGTTGTATCTCAAAAGTTATCACTTAACCAAGATCTAGGTTTTATTCTATTTTTATGTGCTAGGAGTTTTATAGTTTTACATTTACATTTAGACCTGTGATCTATTTTTAGTTATTTTTTGGTGAAGGATATAATGTGTCTAGATATTTTTTCCAAATGGATGTCCACTTGTTTTAGCACCATTTGTTGAAAAGACTATCTTTTCTTTATTGTATTCTTTGCTCCTTTGTCAAAGATCACTGGATTATCTTTATTTAATTCTATTCCTGGGCTCTGTTTTATTCAATTAAGCTGGTTGCTTATTCTCTTGCTAATTCCATGCCATCTTAATTACTATATCTTTATAAGTCTTGAGGTCAAGCAATTTTATTCCTCCAACTTTATTCTCCTTTAAGTTTTTGCTATTCTAGTTCTTTTGTTTCCCCATGTAAGCTTTAGAATCTGTCGGTATCCACAAAACAACTTGCTGTCATACAGATGTGTTGAATTTTTACATCAAGTTGGAAAAAACTGGCATCTTAACAACATTGAGTATTTCTATCCGTGATCATCTTTTCATTTACTTAGTGTCTGATACTGTTCATGAGTCTTGCAGTGTTCTTGATACAGACCTACAAACCTTATACATTTTTGTTAGATTTATACCTAAGTATTTAATTTTCTTGAGTGCTAATGTAAATGACATTGTTCCTTATTTCAATTTCCACTTGTTTATTGTAGTAAATAGGAACATAAATGACTTTTGTATGTTAATTTTGTATCCTTCTAACATTGCTATAATTGCTTAATGCTTGCAGGAGTTGAATTTTTGAACAAAGACAGTTTTTCTTTCCCAACCTGTATACCTTTTATATAAATATATTTTTGTCTAATTGCATTGGCTAGAATTTCTAATATGGTGTTGAAAATAAATAGTGAGAGGGAATATCCCTTGTACCTATTCTTACTGGGAAAGATTTGAGTTTCTCACCATTAAGTATGATGTTAGCTACAGGTTTTGTAGATTATTCTACATTAAGTTGAGGAAGATATCTCTAATCCTAGTTTACTGAGAGTTTTTATCATGAATGAGTGTTAAATTTTGTAATACATTTTTCTGTATCTATTGAATTGATAATGTTGTTTTTCTTTTTTAGTTTGTAGATATGATGATTACATTAATTGATTTTTAAATATTGTACTAACCTTGTATACCTGTGATAAATCCCACTTTGTCAAGGCATATCATTCTTTTTATATATTTTGGATTAGATTTGATATTTTGTTGAGAATTTTTATATCTACTTTAGAGTTATTGTTTTTTTTCTCTTGTGATGAATAGATACAGTTTATTTTCTTGAAATATCTGTGTGGTTTGGTATCATAATAATGCTGGTGCTGTAGAATGAGTTACAAAATATTCTTTCTGATTCTATTTTCTGAAAAAAAAAACTAGAAAATTGATACAATTTTTCTTAAATTTTTGGTAGAATTCACCAGTGAACCCTTCTGGGCTAGGTGTGCTCTCTTTCAGAAGATGATTTTTTTATACTTTATTGATTTATTTTTATTTTTAAGTATATTTTATTTATTATACTATTACAGTCATCCCCATTTTCCCCCCTTTGGGGTGCTGCTTTCCACCCAGTACCTCCCTTTCCTCAAACAATGCCCTCTCTTTAGTTCATCTTCATGGGTCGTACATATAATTCTTTGGCTTCCACATTTCGTATGCTATTCTTAACATCCCCTTGCCTATTTTGTTCCTACCAATTATGCTCCTTGATCCCTACACCATTTCCCACATTTTCCCCCTTCTCCCTCCCAGCTGATAACCCTCCAAGTGATCTGTACCTTTTGATTCTATTAGTGTTCTGGTTGTTTGCTTAGATTTTTTTTATTCAATTGTTAATATTTGTGAATTTGTTGCCTTTTTAATGTTATGGTTTTGATCTTCTTTTTTTCTTATATATAGACTTTTTAACCTTTCATCTAATAATGGCTTGGTGATGATGAATTTCTTTAGTTTTACCTTGTCTGGGAAGTGCTTTATCTTCCCTTCAATTCTAAATGATAGCTTTGCCAGATAGGGTAATCTAGATCATAGGTCCTTGCTTTTCATTACTTTGAATACTTCTTGCCAGTCCCTTCTTGCCTGTAATATTTCTTTTGAGAATTCAGCTAACAGTCTTATGGGAACTCCTTTGTAGATAACTCTGCTTTTCTGTTGCTGCTTTTAAGATTTTCTCTTTATCTTTAACCCTCGCCATTTTAATTGTGATGTGTCTTGGTGTGGTCCTCTTTCGGTCCAACTTGTGCTTCCTGGACTTGTATGTCTATTTCCTTTGCCAAATTAAGGAAGTTTTCTTTCATTATTCTTTCAAATAAGTTTTTACTTTCTTGCTCTAGGGTTGGGCAATCCTCTTCACCACTTTGTGGCTCTGTGTGGGAGGGTGGTTGGCGAGGGGCAATGCTGCTTCCTAGCTTCTGGAGGTTTGCCTGGCATTCTCCCCATTTCCAGTTGCTTCACCCATTTCCTGTATGCAACTGGCATCCTTCCAGCTGCCACCCTGGTGTTGAAACCCAGAGTGGGTAGGTTAGCATATGTTCTAAGTCTGTACAGGTGCAGGCTCTTTAAGTGGTGGATATTGGGCAGTTTCTTCCACCACTCCAACCCCCACTGGTTTTTATAGCCAAAGGTAATGGGAATTTATCTTCCTAGTGCCAGAACCCTTCTCTGTGTAGTCTGGCCTGGGACTGAGAGTGCTTGCTCTATTTTTATCCTCCATACATGACTATGGGACCCTCTGCTCCTCCACCACTGCCTCTCTGTGCCACACCTCTTCTCCACCTATCTCTGCAACTCTGCCCCGTACTCCCCTTACCCTTCTTTAACTCCTTGGTTGTCAGATTTTCATACAGCTTGATTTTCTGACGGGCCCGGGTATTATTTGTTTTGAGATCTGGTTGTAAGTCTTTCTATAGTTGTGTGAAGAAGTGAAGCATATATATGTACACCTCCATCTTGACTAGAAGTTCTCTAATTATTGATTTAATTTTATTAATAGATATTCATATTATCTATTTCTTCTCGAGTGAGAATGGAAGATTGGGTCTTTCAAGGAACTGGTCCATTTCATCATGGTTGTCAAATTTCTGGGAATAGAGTTGTTCATATTATTCCTTGATTATCCTTTTGATGTCCTTGGATCTATAGCAATGCTTTTGCTTTCATTTCTGATATAAGTAATTTGTAATCTCTCTTTTTTCTTAATTAAAACCTCACTAGATAATTATTGACTTTTAATAATCTTTTCAAAGAACTAACATTTGTTCTTTTTAATTTCTCTATTGATTTTCTGCTTTCAATTTAATTGATTCTGCTCTAATTTGTTTATTTTCTTATTTTGGATTTAATTTCCTCTACTTTTTCTAGTTTCCTAAGGTGAAGCTTAAATAATTGGTATTTCTTTATATTTTTGGCATCATTTTTGTGATCATTTCTTAGTGTCATATAGTTTCCAGTAAGGTATGAAATGATAAGTAAAATATTAAGTTGTCTAAAGACATGTGAACTCTCCTCCAAGAGAGCAGATTTGTTGTTATTGTTGTTGAAGAGAGCTTGATTAATAAGAAAAAGTTTTAAGTATAAATAAATGTTTATGGAAGAAAAATTATAAAGAAATAAGAATTAAGGAAGAGACATAAGACAGTTTTGAAATAAATAAATGATTACATTACAAACTGAGAAACTGTAAATTCATTGAACATTTAAATTAGTATATACCACTTATATATACTATACACATTTGATTCTAGCAAAGCTATATTCTCTTCTTTTCTAAGGATAAATAAAAACAAGAGACATTGGAGGTATAATGAGAAACTAGCTTAAGATGCAGGCAATTTTATTTTGTTTTATTTTTTTAAAACTTGAATAATGAAAGATCAAAATACCTGAAAATATTTGTTTCTAATATTCTTGACATTATGTTAAATACAAATAACATCTTTTGTAGTTAGAGAAACTTAGCAGTAAAGGACTTTTTTTCTTCCTTTTTTTTAAAGATTTTATTTATTTATTTTTTTAGAGAGGGGAGTGGGGGAGGAAGAGAGAGAGAGACAGAAGCATCAATGTGTGGTTGCTGGGGCCCATGGCCTGCAACCCAGGCATGTGCCCTGACTGGGAACCGAACCTGCGACACTTTGGTTTGCAGCCTGCTCTCAATCCACTAAACTATGGCAGCCAGGGCTTAAAGGACTTTTTTTCTAATATCAAAGTTGAATTAACCTGCCTTTTAATTTATAAATATTGCATTCTATTAAATACTGAAATAACAGCTTTTAAGAGAATGAAATACTATTTTAGTTTTCTGTGAAAGCAAATATATACTTTTAAAGGATATTGAAAAGTAATCTACTTTGCGATTTTGTTTTAATTAAAGTTTAAAGTAGTATATTGCTAAAAAAAAAATAAATAAGCCAGTTGGTAATTTTAAGACTACATAAAAAAAAACAAGAAAAATCAGAAAATAATATTATTTTGTTGTATTTTTATGTAATATTTTGAAGTAGTAAACTAATTTTGAGGGAAATTCAAACATTTGAAGGTCCTTTTAGTAAATAAGATTTTTTATTAAAAATTAATAATTTTTAATTTGTGCATAAATGGAAAATAAAAATATAATCAATCTGTGTATATTTATGATCTTCAGACCTTAGGTATATATGTATATATACTTAATATACATAGTGTATGTATATATTTAATATATACTTTTACATATATTAGTGTACATGTATTTGAGATAAGAACAAATTTGCAGCTCAATGCTTATATTATTGTACTTTTAAAGAGTTCCTTTTTCACCAAATGAAAAAAATAGTACTACATACATGGAAACATGGAACAGACTGATAGTGACCAGATGGGAGGGGGAGGGTAGTAATGGTAGAAAGAAAGGGAAGGGACTAGTCAAAGAACACTTATGAATGACCTATGGACATGGACAACAGTGTGGGGATTGCCTCTAGCAGTGGTGAGGTAGGATGGGCAAAGGAAGGCAAAGAGGGAAAAATTGGGACAACTGTAATAGAATAACAAAAAATATACATTCAAAAAATAAAATTAACAAAAAATATCACATTTGGCATGGGGAAATAAAAGAGGTCCTTTTTCAGTAGTGCAATAATTCCTAAAAAATAAAGACAAATAGTTAAAAGAGAAAAGAAGACTAGACAATTGAACTAATTTATTTTGTTTTATTAGAGTTCTATTTGTCTGCATTTATATTTAATGTTTTCCTTTTACTATACACATATTTATGTTTCCTTGGTATATTATTTTTAACAGTAAAACCAATAAAAAAGACTGTATTTTCTTCAAATTGCTAGAAAATGTAAAAGTATTCAAACCCTAAACCAGAAAATAATTTTACAAAATAAAATAATATAAAGTATCACAAAAAGAATTTTAAATCCCAAAGTCATATGTGAAAATCTGCAAAACTAGAATAACCGTTCATATAAATTGACACTGTTGCATGCCAAATACCCTGGTATAGCATCATTTCATTAAAGCACGTGGTTCCAGGTCTAGGGTCCATAAGAGCAAAAGAACTTTATTCACTCTAATTTATAGATACTTTTGGGAAAAAAATAACTGTAACATTTAAATACTAAAGAATGAAGAGATTCTAAGGGCCAAAATACAGAAACACCAAAGACTATTTCAACAATTTTAAAAATTTTCTTGTGACAATTCTAGTAGAATACTACTAAGATTTTTTAAATGCTTACATATATTTTATATAACACACTATAATAGTTCATATACACAGCTCATATTTTAAAAATGTAATAAGAAATAAATTTAACCAATGAATTGAAAATGGTTAAAGTGTAAGTAGAAAATATTTCTATTTTATCTAATACTTGCTACAGACTTCTAAACCTCCCTTTCCACTGCGTAGTTGGTTGCTGTAATTGTTTCTCATTTGAGTCCATGAATTTCAATCACTGTAAATATTTTCAGTCATATATTTGGTTCCAAGTCCTTTTCCTTTCAAAATTTAGTCCAGCCTCATTGTTCCTTCTACAGTTGAGTTGGGTGGAAACCTTTTCTTTATGGACCTCTTCTTGTACTTGTTCTTCTAGTTGGGAAGATGCAGAGGAAGGAGGAGTGAAAATGATAACACTGTATTAATGGTATGAAAGTAGATGTCTCCATTGCATGGGATGGTACTAATTCCCCAGCTAATACTAACTGGTTTCATTTACCTCTTTGTGGCAGATACTCAAATGCTAGCTTCATTAGGAGAAAGATAGAATATTATATAGATGGTACTATAGAAACCTTCTCCTGCCCAGGTGATCCACCTTAAGCTATTTCTGGTGTTTCCACCCTTCACCCCAATCTTTAAAATTATTACAAGATTTTTTTCAAGATCAAATGTTCCTCAGATGAGCCATTGAAGTGGTGCTTAATATTTATTGATTGCTTACTATGGTGGCCTACTTCACTTAGCCAAGACCACAAGATGACTTGCGCTCTTGACTAGGAAGTTATCTCACTTTGAAATAAAACAAGTTAAGTTTAACACATCCAAAGATATTCCATAATTGGTGGAAAACTCCTATATTTGAATCATGACAGTTAGCAAGATGCAGGCAAGTATGTTGGTATTCCCATATTAGGCCAAGACATCTTCTGGCCTTTCTCCAAACCTGGGTTATGTCAGGTTACTTTTCCAGGTTCACTAATTTGAGACATTTCATTTCCCTAGAGTTTGTTTCATTTTGCAGTTAGATTTTCATTCCAATGACATTAGGCAGATCACTTAAAATTTCTAAACATCAGTTTCTTTATATATAATATATACATAAGGAAATTTAATTTATGGAGTTTTAATGAGATTCAAATAAGAAAATATTATTGAATTGAATATATGAAGTATGACTAATAGTTCATATGAAGCATATATTCATATATGAAGAAGTATTCATTCAAATCTCTCTTACACACACATATTTTAGAACTTACTCTGTATGTAAGATCTGTCAAGGGTTTTATAATTTAATGATAAAACATCATTGATATAAAGTTGGAAATGTAAAGGGGATAATATTTCCACTCCTACCAATTTGTTTTCTCCTTCTGCTAATCTGGCTTCCCACATCCCTTCTATAATTTTCCCTAAGGCAGAGGAAGGCAAATGAACCTTATGGTAGAAGGTAGATATGACTGTATTCATTTTCTATTCTTGCCATAATGCATTGCCACAAATTTAGCAGCTTAAAGCAACACAGATTTATTATTTCACAGCTTCTATAGGTCAGATTTGTCATGGATCTCACAGGACTAAAATCAAGATGTTGGCAAAGCAACATTCTTAACTACAAGCTCTGGATATAATTCAATTCTGACTTTTTCAGGCAAAATTCAATTTCCTGTGGTTGTAGGACTGAAATTACCATTTGTTTTTTGGCTGTCAGCAAAGGATCTTTGCTCCTGGGTGGCCCACATTTCTCTTAGTGTTTTCCACATGGCTTCCAGCAACAGCGAGTCTAGTCTATCTTAGACTACACATCTCTCTGCCTTTCCGTTCAGCCACATTTTTCTGACTTACTCTTGGGCCTTCCAGTTCTGCTTTTAAGGGCTTATGTGATTGCATAGAGCCTCCCTGGATAAACCAGAATAATCTCCCTATTTTAAGGTAAACTTATTAGCAACATAAATTACCCCAGCCATTTCTCTTCACAACAGTATCTAGATTAATATCTAGTTGAATAACCAGGACACAGGAATCTAGGAGGGGAGAGAATCTTAGAATTTTGCCTACCATGATGATAGTCATTATGTTATATACAAAAAGGTTAGTTGTGCACTAAAGAAAAAAAAGGCATTTTGTTTTTGGAGGAAGTGCCAGTGAGTGTGTGCAGGGACCAGTTAGACCAGTTATTTTCATTTATCTAAACATTGCTTAAGGCTCAGAGAGAGAGATTGGCTGGAAAACAGGAGCACAGGAGTTCCTGGCCCTCTCCATCCTCAGGTTTGGTATAGAATCTGAGTAGTGAGTGTGGGGCCCACACATTGAGAAAACTGAGAATATCTGCAACACTCAAGCAAAAAAGATTGGCCCAGCACGTGACATTGTAGTTAATCACAACACCTGGTACATCTCCTTTTCTTTCTTCAGTAATCTCCATGAGGTCAGGGGCATTGTTGATTGTGCTCTCATTTCACTTCAGTGCTTTCATAGTGCTTGGACTAAAATTTCAATGAACTGTATACCTACCACCACTCTGGGCATTTCATTTGGATTTCTTTTCCCTCTACCTATGATTAGCATTGGGGCCTCTTATGGAAACTGGTACATTTAAGATGAGCTTGTAATCTTTTTTTTTTGAGCCAGCAAACTTGACAGTGATTGAAACCTAGATTTTAAAAAATACCTCATATATTAACTAATGCAGGCCCCTCTGTAGGCAGGTAGATGTTATCATTCTGCTTTACCAGTGAGGCAGCTGAGGCCCAGAGTGAGAGGATGGCCATCCAGCCACAGAGAGTCAGATGGAAGAACACAGTACAGATTTTCTGACTCCCAGCACAGTGCTTCCTTCATTTCACACTCTCACTCAAGCATAAACAAGCTGAAATTGTTCCCTCTGCTTCTTCTGCACACTAGAAAAGTTAATGAAAACGGCAGATCAAAAATGAAGTCACATTTTTGTCCCCAGGATACAGGGAGATGAATACTGGGCCCTGGATATCATCTTAATCTATAAAGAGAGTCCCAACAGGCCATCCCCAGGAATTATAAAGAGAATATCTTCTTGATACCATATGTGAGGTATATGGCTACTCAATACAGATTAAAAACAAAGATGGAAAGTATTGTGTATATACCTTGAACTACAATAAAAATGAGGCCCACAATACCCAGGATATAGGCTGGGACACTTTTGGTTGGGAGAACAAAGCATTAAAGAGTCAAAGGGAGAAAAAAATAATAATAAAAAAACTTCTTGAAGTCTGTTCTTCAGTATGGAAAATGAAATTTCACCAGTTCTAAAGGACAATCTGTTCACTTACCTCCTCTTTATTAAAGCTTCTCATCAGCCCATAGAAGCCTTTCCAAAGTGAACAGAAAAGAGAGGCAGAGATTAGCATGGATGGATTAGAACAGGGTTCAGTTCACGTAAAGTTTTGCACATCATTATTTAGCCCTTTACTTTAATTCTGATTTAGATGAGAAGGCATGGAAATCAACAGAAAAGCAACAGGACCCACCTTACAGTTTATTTTATGTTTTAAATTGAATTTATTACAGTGACAATGGGTAATAAAATTATATAGGTTCCAGGTATAAAATTCTACAATGCACCATCTATATAGTGCATTGTATGCTCACCATTCAAAATCAAAGCTTCTTTCTTTTCCATTTATTTGACCCCCTTTGCTCTTTACTAGCTCCCATTGCTCTTCTCTCTGGTAACCACCATACTGTTGTTTGTGTTGATCAGTTTTTGTTCATTTGCTGTTTTCAGTTTAATATCCCACTATGAGTGAAATCATGTGTTTTTTACCTTTTTTCTGTCTGACTTATTTTCTGTCTTGAGCATGAGAGTCTCAAGATCCATCCTTGTTGTTGCAAATGGCAACATTCCACCTTTTCTCATGGCTGCACAGTGTTCCACTGTATACATGTAGTAGTGTCATTCTAACAGCTGTTGAGAATATATTGAATATAAGCAAATAAGAAGCAGGAAAAGCATTTAAGGGACTATTACAAAAATCAAGATGTGAGCGATGTAACCTGGACTGGACATATAGCTATGAAAGTAGTGGTAGATAGAAGCAGGGAGAAGTAGACAGATTCTGGGTAAATTTTGTTGGTCAAGCTGGTAGAATTTGTCAACAGATGTTGGAAGAGGCCATCAAAGCGTGTGACAGCTGGTTGACCTGTGAACTGGATTCCTTTATCGTCTATTTCCATTTCTTTCATTCTTTTACATGTAAAAGTTTTCCCCCCAAAATATGAACCTCTACTTTACACTTTCTGCGAGATACAAACCAAATAACTAATTTGACATATGGTGTCTTTTACTTCTTGAAAACTGCGTCTATATTGCCCGTCTTATTCTCGAATGCCTGCCTTCTCCACAAGCTTGGCTGCTCTTCCCTGAAACTACGTGATGCAATATGTCATACACTCATATGATTCTGTCTTTGCCTTCCTGCCCCCTATGAAAGCCTTCCCAGCTAGCAGCATATGAGACTTTTTTTCTTGGTCTGCTTCAGAGTCCTCAATAAAGACTTCAGGAATTACAAATGCCTCGCTAGAGCCTGAGAGAATTAAATGCTCCTTTATCCTCTTTCACATAATTTGTTCGTGTCCGTTCTTGTGTGTAACACTTTGCAGTGGTTATTTATCAATTCGTTTTTTCACTCTACTAAATGTTGAGTTTCTTGTGGCACTTATGGATCCCCTTGTGGTGCCCTATGGATTCCCCTGTCCCTGGAAGCCATCAGAGTCCCCTGTACATAGTGACTGCTCACTACATCTTAAAAATCACAGTTACATTAGGAAACAAAAGTAAAATCATGACATGTCTGCAAGTGTCATCCATATTCTAACTCTCCACAAAATAAATGCTATTATTGTTCAGGACAATTTTCAAAACTTCCCATTTTTTTTAGTTTTGTTCTCTGATCCTTGTGTGCTCTTACTTAATCAAAAATTTCATATATAGATAATAAAAACTGCATTTGTCTTTCCATCTTCATGTCTCTTAATTATTTTTTCTATTATATTGATTAGCCAGGATCTGTGGAAATAGGTTGATCAAAAAAAGATAACTGGCAGACTTTTCAACTTCTCTCCCTTGAAGGGCTTGATTCAAAGCCCCCGTCACTAAATTTCCTCCAGTGGTTAAGAGCATGAATACAAAATCAGATTTCTCTAGATTTTTTTCTTAGCTGATTCACTTACTAACTGCAATATTGAAATAAATTTAACCTAATCATTTCATGCCTCATGGTCCTCATCTGTAAAATCAGGAAAATAATTACTTTTGTGAGAAGTGATATGATACAATTAGAGTACTTAGACTGATGCTTAGATCATAATGTCTGATAAATATTGTTGCCATTAGTGTTCTGCTCATTCCACTGAGGTTCATCTTGGCAAGAGTAATAAATGGTTCTGTGAACTCAACTTGCTTGTCCACTTGACCTTTTCTTCTTTAATTGGACTTTATAATTACCTTCCTTTTTATCCCTTCTGTCTCAATGGTGATTTCTTCATCTCTTATTAATGTTAAATTTTGGAAAAATGTATTGTATAACTAAAATTTTTGTCTTTCTGTAATATTACAGTAGGTTAATTTACCAATTTCCTTGTGTTTAAAAGAAATCTACTGCCTGATAGTATCCATGTATTTATATCTTCAGGCCCAATATCTCACCTGAGTTTAAAATTCAAATACCAATTACCCACTTGACACCTTCATCATGCCTAATAGATACCCCAAATAACAAATGTTTAAAACAGAACACTTAATAACTATCTCTAAAAACCATCCCTTTGTCTTCCCCAGCTCAATGAGGCCAAGTCTATCTGGTAGTTTGTGTCAAAAGAATGGTGTCATCTTTCTTGCACTGCCACATCTAATGTCTGAGCAAATTATTTTGACCTTTCTTTCAGAAATATATCCATATTTAACCACTTGTTACTCCAATTTTATTACATCTGCCACTATCAACTCACATCTTGAGTAATTTAACATAAATTTGGTTCTCCTTGTCTCCTCTCTTGTTTTACTACATCTATAACCCATACAGCAGTCAATTTATTTCTTAATCTTTAAGTCAGGTCATCTCATTCATTAGCCGTTAGTCCTCACTGCTTTCTTTCTCACTCCAGAGACTCCCCAGGGTGTATGATGCCCTACATGGAATAATGGATACCTAACAAAGCTTCTGTACTCAAACTCTCCCCCAACAAGCATCTCACCATGTTCTATTGCATTGGTTTAATTATTCCTGGAATCTCTCAAGGTTAGATCCTATTTTTGGAAATTTTACAAATTTTCCATTTCTTTGCCTGGAATGCTCTCTAACAAAAGGGGTTATCAGAAAGACAAATTCCTCTGCCATGAATATTCTTTCTAAAATATCAAAATTTTAGGTTTTCTCCAGATGACCTTATCTAAAATATCCTATCAATCACTGTCTATATAATTACTCTGTTTCATCATCTTCATGGTGTTTGTATTACGTAAATTGTATCATGTTATATTACAACACGTCATTTATCTAGTTATTTTTTCTCTCTTGTCTCTTGGAATCATTAAATCCACGAACCAAAGTCCTTCTCTGTCTCATTCACCACTACGGCTTTATGGTCTAGGTAAGAGTTTGGTATATAGAAGCTACTTAATAAATGTTTGTGCAATGAAAGAATTGATGGTTGGTTTACTTCCAGAATTTAACTTTTATATGTTTTTATATATTTTCTTCTGTTATTACCATTAATAGACCTTTTATTTTTCTTTATTTAATCATTTCTATACTTTATTCTGTGTGTGTGTGAATGTACACAGACAGACTTACTGGAAAATAAGCCATTGTTTTCTAAGAAAATTGAATTTTAATATTTGTATATTTTCCTGATAATAAAAATCATGTATCTTTATAGAATTATAACAATCATGTATCTTATAGAATTATTTTCTATAAGTATAATAGAAAATAATACTTTTCTATTATTTCCACATCTGACAATAAAGTCATTGATATTGAAGTTTATTAAAAATTTATTTTCTCCGCATTAATAGAGATACATTACATTTATTAGTTAGAAACATGTTCATTGAAACAATTTGTGTATAAGTAGACTACCATAGTCAAACCTGTGTTGTTCAAAGGTCAACTACACATGTATCTTTAATTCTGGAATATTATTGCTTATTTTGTTTTTTTTAATAATTTTGTATTTTTGTCCTGGCTGGCGTAGCTCAGTGGATTGAGCATGGGCTACGAACCAAAGTGCCGCAGGTTCGATTCCCAGTCAGGGTACATGCCTGGGTTGCAGGCCATGACCCCCAGCAACCGCACATTGATGTTTCTCTCTCTCTCTCTATCTCCCTCCCTTCCCTCTCTAAAAATAAATAAATAAAATCTTTTAAAAAATAATAATTTTTGTATTTTTAAGTTACAGCTGACATATAATATTACATTGCTTTCAGATACACAATACAGCAATTAGACATTTATATAATTTATTAAATGATCATCCTGATAAGTCTAGTACCTACCTTGCACCATACATAGTTATTGCAACATTACTGGCCACATTTCTTAAGCTATAAATTATCTCCCTGTCACTGCTTTTATAACTGGCTATTTGTACATCTTAATTCCTTTCCCTTGTTTACCTATCCCCTTAACCCACCTTTCATCTGTTAATCATCAAAATGTTCTCTGCACCTATGAGTTTATTTCTGTTTTGTGTTTTTGTACATTCCACATATAAGTGAAATAATACAGTAGTTATCTTTCTCTGTTTGATTTATTTCACTTAGCATAATACCCTCCAGTTCCATCTGAGTTTTTGCAGATGGCAAGATTTATTCTCTTTTACGGCTAAGTCATATTCCATCATATACATGTGCCACCTCTCCTTTGTCCACTTATCTGATGGACTCTTTGGTTGCTTCCATACCTTAGCTATTGTAAATAATGCTGCAATAAACACAGTAATGCAAATGTCATTTTGAAGTACTATTTGGGGTTTCTTTGGATAAATACCCAGAACTAGAAATGCTGGGTTCTTCTTTGTTTCTTGTTATAGCCTTTGTTTTAAAGTCAACTTTATCTGGTGTAAGTTTTGCTCCCAAGCTTTTTTTCGGTATTCATCATTTTAATAAAATACCTTTTCTAAATCCCTTTATATTCAGTCTGTGTGTCTTTCAATCTAAAGTCTATTGTTGGCAGCATTGTTTTCTTATCCATTCAGCCACACTATGTTATTTTATTGGAGCATTTAATCAATTTACATTTAAAGTTATTATTGATAGATATGTAGTCATTGGTCTTTTATCATTTATATTTCTTAATTTTTTAAAATAGTCTCATTAACATTTCTTATAATACTAGATTGGTGCTGATAAAATCCTTTAAGTATTTCTTGTCTGGGAAGCTCTTTATATCTCCTTTGATTCTAAATTATAGCATTGCTGGGTAGAGTAATTTTAGTTATATGTCTTTTCCTTTCATTACTTGGAATGTTTCATGCCAATACCTTTTGTCCTGAAATGTTTCTGTTGAGAAATTAGCTGACAGTTTAGAGGAGCTCCCTTGTAGGTGGCTACCTCTTGCTACTTTTAAGAATCTCTCTTCAATTGGGGGGGGGGGATTAACTGTCAGCCTAGGGGGAGGAATGAGGCAGGGGAGAGCAATGGGAAAACAATGGGACAAGTGTAACTGAACAACAATAAAAAATATGTTCTCTCTTGCCTTTAACCTCTGGCATATTCATTTTGATGTGTCTTGATGTGGATCTCTTTAGGTTCATCTTGTTTGGGACTCTTTGTGCTTCCTGGAATTGTATGTCTATTTCATTCATCAGATTAGGAGAGTTTTCCATTATTATTTTTTCAATTATAATTGTATTCTCTTGTTCTCTCTCTTCTCCTTCTGGTAGCCCTCTGATGCAAAAGTTGGTATGCTTAATTTTATCCCAAGAGCTCCTCAAACTAGCTGCATTTCTTTTGTTCCTTTGTTCTTTTTAAAAATTCTGATGGGGTGTTTTCTGCTACTTATCTTCAAAATCACTTGATTTTCTGCCTCACCTAATTAACATTAATTTCCTTCAGTGTATTCATTTTAGTTACTATATTTTTTAGTTATTACTGGATTTATTTTAGGCTTATATCTCCCTTTTTATGTTTTGGATCTCTTTGTTAAAATTTCCACCGTGTTCATTTACACTTTCTCAAGTTCAATGAGTATCCTTATAAAGGTGTCTTGAACTTGGCATCTGGTAGATTGCTTGTCTCCATTTTGTTTAGTTATTTTTCTGGAGTTTTGTTCTGTTCTTTCTTTTGCGACGTATTTCCTTGTCTCCTCCTTATGGCTGCCTCCCTGTGTTGGTTTTTATATATTAGGTTGAGCTGCTGCATCTGCCCTTGTTAAAGGGGCCTTATGTAGTTGGTGTCCTGTGGGGCTCAGTGGTACAGTCTTTCCAGTCACCTGAACTGGCTATTCCAGGTGTATCACTTCCGTGGGTTGTGTGTGATCTTCTGTTGTAGTTGAGGCTTAATTTCTGTTGTCATGTCAATGGGAGGGATTGGTTTTGGGGCTGAGTGGCTGTGATGACTGGCTATAATGACTATTTGTCACTACTGTGGAGGAGATATTGTGCAGGGGTTGACCTCACGGAGCAGGACTCGCTTTGGAAATGCTCTGGTGTTTGCCCAGTTTACGCATTGGTTTTGTCATTTGGGGACATGGTTGGGTGGTGCACTGGTGTGGTCTGAAGCTGGACACTGGGTGTGATTTTTCTGGGGCCTCTTGGGAGGGACTCTGATGGAGGCAAAGGTCAACTGCTGCCTATGACCAACCCAGGGCCACTTTGTATGAGGTACAAAGTGACCTGCATATGCTTTCCACTTTTGCTTGACTTAGAGGTACCTGGAAAATGATAAGCTGTGAACTGAATCTGGCTGCCAATAACATCGATCTTATGGCCAGTTAGCAAGTGTTGTAGAGCATGCTAAGGCCAGATCCTGTGTTTGGGATTTGCAATACTTAGAGAAATTTTAAGGAAATCTGCAGCCTGAACCAAGTTAGGCTATTTGTATGGAAAAGCCACTGGGAATGTCCTGGGTGGGCCTGCATATTGGGTGGGATGGGGTGTCAGGGAGTCATCATAGCAGGATGAACAGTGTCAGCCAGGTTGATGCAGACTTGGCTCCCACTAGAACCTGCAGGCTTGGTGGAGAGAGGACTCAATACAGAAAAAAATTGCTTCTGTTAGCACTTCTGTATGGGAGAAAGCTGCCCCTCCCACCTTTGGCCTGAAGGCAAAAATTCACTTGCTCCTCAGATGTGTCTGATGCATTTTAGGCTGTTGCCCAGTGTTAAAGCTAAGAACAAGTGAGTCCATCAGTGAACAAGTCCACGGTGGGTATGGGGGCTATTTAAAAAGAATACCTGGGACTCAAGAAGCACTCCACCTCAGTCAGCACCAATCCCTGCCCATTTTCACAGATAGAAATTATAGGGAATTCTCTTTCTGGTGCTGCAACTTCAGGTTTGGGAGCCTAGTGGGGGGCTGGGACCCTGTAACCCTCAAGGGGGGGGACCTCTGGATTTTTATCCATTACACATGGTGCATATATTCTTTTGAATCAGTGTTTTGGGATTTTTTGTATGTACTGTATTCCCAGAATAGGAATCACTGAGTCATAAATAGTTCTATTTTAGTTTGTCGAGGTAAATCCATGCTGTTTTCCACAGTGTTTACACCAGTCTGCATTCCCACCAACAGTGCAAAAGGGTTCTCCTTTCTCCACATCCTCACCAGTACTTGTTTGTTGATTTATTGATCATAGCCATTTTAATAGGTGTGAGGTGATATTGTGGTTTTATTTTGCATTTCTTTGATGACTAGTGATACTGAGCATCTTTTCATATGTCTATGGGCCATCTGTGTGTCTTCTTTGGAGAAGTGTCTATTCAGGCACTTTCCCCATTTTCTAATTGAATTGCTTGTTTTTTGGTGTTGAGTTGCATAAACTCTCTATACAAATCAGATGTATCATTGGTGAATGTGTTCTCCCATTCAGTGTGTTGTCTTTGCATTTTGTTGATGGTTTCCTTTGCTGTAAAAAATACTTTTTAGTTTGATGTAGTCCCATTTGTTTATTTTTCTTTTCTTTCTATAGTCTGAAGAGATATTTCAGAAAAAATATTGCAGAGGGAAAAAGGGATAAAAGGAGATAGAAAAGGGTAAAGGGGGGTAAGTGGCTACAAAAGGAAATGTCTTTGGGTGGTGAACACAAGATACAACATACCTATTTATATTATAGAACTATACACTTGAAACTTGTATAATTTTATTAACCAATGTCACTCCATTGAATTCAATAAAAATTTTAAAAATTTCATTGTTTACCCAGACCACTTTGATTATTTTCTACAGTTGTTATAGTTGTGTATTTTTTACATGCAGGTCTTTGGTGCACTGAGAGAGTTTAGTAAAAGGCATCAGGGTTTGTGTAGAATCCTTTTTTTTTTTTGCATATGGCTATTCAATTCTTTTAGTGTTTTTTTAAGATGCTTTTTCCCCCATTGAATTGCTTTTGTTTCTTAGTAAAAGACTCATTGACTATATTTGTGTGTGTGTGGTGGTGGGGGGGGGGACTCTTTATTGAGTTCCAGTGATCTCCATGTGTCTATTCTTTTACCAGTAGTTCTCTATCTGGATCACTGTAGGTTTATAGTAAGTCTAGAATTGGGTAATGCCAGTCTTCCAACTTTTTACTTCTTCAATGTGTTAAATATTGTGGGTCTTTGACTTTCACATCCACTTTAAAATCAGCTTTCTGAACTCCATGTAGCTCCATATAGTTTATGGAGATTGCATTTGATCAAAATAGAATACTTGACATCTTATCAATGTTCATCCTTTTAATCCATAAACATTAGATATCTTTATTTAATTCTTCCTTGAATTCCTTCATTTAAGATATGCATTTTTCTAAATATAGATACATATTTCTGTATATATTTTGTTAAAATTATAGTTAAGTATTTAATTTTAGGAGACTAATGTAATTGGTATGGTGCTTTTATTTCAAACTTATATGAGTCATTACTGATATAAAGGAAAGCAACTGATTGATGTGTATTAAGTTTGTGTCTTGTGACCTTGGTGTAATTGCATTAGTTCCACAAATTGTTTCTTTGTATGTTTTTTGACCAATTCTTTGTAATTTTGTACGTAGACCATCAGGCCACTTGTGAAAAAAAATTATTTCTTTTCCAATTGTTTACATTTCAGTTTGGGTAATATTAATTTCCTTATGTTCAAGATCCTAGATTCTTTCTTTGCTGTGTTCAGTCTAGTGATGAGCCCATCAAAGGCATTTTTCATTTCATTAGTGTTGTTGATTTGTTTCTTTTATAATTTATCTTATAATTTTCATCTCTCTGCTTACAGTAATTGTCTGTTTTGCATGTTGTCTATATTTTCCATTTGAGCCTTTGACATAGCAAATATATTCATTACATTTTCTATCTACTGGTGATTCCAAACCTGTGTCATAACTGAGTCTGATTCTGATGCTTGCTTTTTCTATTCAGATTGTGGTTTTATTGGCTTTTAAAATTTTTATTTACTTTTTATTTTCTTTGTTAATAGTTGGATATGACATACTGGGTAATAAGGTCCATGGTCAGCAGGGCTTTGGCTGAGGTTTTATGGTAATCTGAATAGACACTTACTTGGCTGTGTTCAATATTTGCAGTAGTGGTACATAACAGAGGCCTCTGTTCCCTGCTGTGTCCTTACATTTTTTTCTCTCCCTGTTGACTTTGGGTTTCTCTAGGAACTTTTTCTTAATGATTGTCTGCAGTGTAGCTCTTTGTTAAAATCCAGTTATTGTATTGGAACTCTGTTGATGTTGTAAGGTGTGTGAGAGAGGAATTGTTTTATAATCTCATGATTAAATCTCATTCTCTTAGGTTTCAATGTATGCAGCTGTGACAATCGGAGGTGTTTCTTAGCTTTCCCTCCCTCATTTTAGGTGAGATGGAAAAGCTAGAAGGGATGAAGATGGCTAATATTCTCTTTTCCAGTTAAATAAGGCTCTGTAAAATTAATTTTGCTTATAGACCAAAACTTTGTTACACAGAATGCTTTTGATATATTTTTAAATGTTTACATTCCACGACCCACCTGTCCAGAACAGGATCAGAGGATTTTTGAGGGATTGTTACATTGGGAACCCAGTCAGTTTCCTGTAGGTAAACCCACAAGTTTATGTGCCCCCTAAACCTGAGACCCTGAAGTTTTTCACTCTTTTTCAGTATTTCGTCAAAAGTATAGTGTAAGTGTTTCTACCAGTGTGTGATTCCAACACTTCTGTTCACAGGTTATGATTCTTTGTGTTCTCTTGAATCCAGACTTCTGTGTAGCAGTTTGCCCTGTGACCACATTCCTGTGATATATCTAAGAAAATGCATTAATTTCTGGTGTGCTCATATTTTTATAGAATCAAAATAATTGTACCATTTTAGAAATTATAAGATATTAATCACCCTGGCAATGGGTTACTTCATATTACAATCAGATTTCTTTGATATGGATTAATTTTCTTCATTTTTCCCATATCTCATATTGCAAGTAATGGTTCAACAAATTTTATCCCTCTCTCTTCCTTTTCCATTTCTCCTTTGCACTTCTCCCTTTCTTCCTTTCAGTCTTTTTTTCTCTCTCTCTCCCTTTCCTTTCCCAATAAAGATCTACTCTACTCTTCAATAAATCTGCCTTTTTTTTCTCTCCTGTTCTGAACTCTGTATCTCTTCCAATATCAGGGAAGTGTTTTCTCAACATTCATTTTCTTTTTGTTCTTTTATTTATATCTTAATTATATTTGAAGTAGAAAAATAGAAAGAAAAAACAAAGCAAACTGAAGTCAAATTAGCTTTAATGAATAAGATAATGTCTCTAGAGGCTCTGAAAATGCCACAAAGTGCCCTTACAATTTCTACATATAATTTGGGTGTTCATTCCTTTATATTTTAATGAAATGTTTTAATGGACCCAAAAATTCAATTGAAAGAATTCATTTTATTTTATTTTTTTCTGTTTTGTTTAATTGATAGTAACAGTATTATTTTCGTACTATTTTTTCATTACAGTTATGCATAATTTCAACTACATTATGGCCTAAACAGAATTAATTCTGTGAGCTTGTTGTATAGCTTGCTTCCTTGGGAAAATTACTCCCTGGGAGTAATAATTGCACAAAATTGTTTTGAAAGTTATTTATTTAAATGTGAGAAAGCAGGTCTATTTTTTCCACTTTTATCTCCTTCTCCCCATTAACCAGAGAAAAGAATGGATACTAATTTGTCCCAAAAGACTGAACACAAATTCTAATTCTAATAATAGCATAACAGTTTTAATAAATGCCTATTCTGGGCTGTGTAGAACCCTGTGTTAAGTAGATATAATTATTAACCATCTTCCTTTTCAAAATAATCATATTACATAACTAGTACTTTCATATTTTATGTGTGAATAAATTGAGCCTCCAGTAGATTAAGGGAACTCTTCAAGGTCACGATGTTTCCAGGTGGCGTAACTGAAATTCCCACCTGGTATCGCTGGAACATGTACAACACTAGGCTACAAATTGGAGGTGATGCTAATTAAATGCAAAGGCAACATTCTATTTCTCACTTCCCTGTTATTTTGGACAGAATTTAGTATTAACATATTACATAATGTGGTCTCACTTCCACCAGGACTGCTCCAAGCATTCTTATTGTATGTTCAAGCACCAGTGTGAAGACATTAGTAGTATGTCACTTTTGTAGCAGACTTATGGGAGAACATGCAGGACATTTATGCAGAGGGAAAGTTCTACCATTCTGAAGTATGAAATATTGTAAAGGAAGATAGCAAATATAAATATTTGAAAAGTTAAAGTAACAAAAGAATTTGTATTTTTTGATACTACATAAAATTGTCCTAATATTTCTTTTCACAATTAGCTATCGTTTTTCATGTATTCTTGAGGTATCACAGTGAAATACAAGTTCCCTCTAGGTTAGATTTAGATGCCACTTACAAAATAAAAACAGTGTGTGCTGCGGTATTGCATTATGATGACCACCCAAAAGCAAGTATGTTCTAGCACATTTAATTACAGTATACTCTAGATGACATCATAACTATACTATATAGAAAATGTTTTTCAGACGTTCAAATACAGAAACAGAGAAGATATTTGAGTCATTAGAGGGCACATGGCATCCAGGTATTCCTAATTCAAAAGGACCCATGAAACAGAATACAGAATAATGTTAAAATTTTATGTAGGCATAAACTTTTCAAGTCCAAACTAAAAAAACCTCATGTTATCTCTTTGCATTTCTACTAATAGATACAGTGTGCATTGGGCATATTTTCATAATGTGACACTACTGAACTCATCTCCATACTAATGAGAATGTTAATAACAACAGAGTGACACAATTAAAATTAATATTTGTAGGATTTTTGGCATTGTACGTGATATGATTATGTAAGATAAAAACAAAGTTTTGCTATGAATGCCATATTATACTCGTATACCATTCGCTTTCAAAATAGATTGTTTTTACTGATTATTATTGAAGTCAAAACATAAGAACTGAGTAAACATAAAATTTAATTGCTGGTTTAAAGAAAACAATATGTTTGGTCACTTTTATTATTCTTGTTAATTTGATTTTTGGCACTTATAAATAACTTGTAAATTTTTCTACTTTTTATAACTAAAAGAACTATAAACACAAGGAGTTATATTGACACTGTATTTATAGAATCATCAACTTAATAAAATACTTTTATTTTCACTGGATGTCCTTAATTACTTTCTTGTAAGAAAGAACCAAAGAGTACTCAAGTTTGAACACTTCTGGTGCTATAAAAAGAGGTAATAAAAGAAAAACTTAGTGCAGCAACTCCAACACAGTGGAACTAAATGATTTCTGATTTTATCATTAGTTCACATAGGCAATCTGAAAAGGCTTTATGAACATACAGCTTTATATTCCATGCTACCTGGAAGGAAACACACTTTTACTAGAAATAATAGCCCATATTAGAAGAAGAATCTGCATGTCTCCTTAGATATCAATACTCAGATATAAACACAAATATGTTTCAAAAATGCATTTCTATTCAAGAAAATATACTGTTCTGCTGTTATTTTTATTCTTATCTGCAGTGAAAAGCCAATTTTGTAGTAGAATAAAAATCAAGGAATAAGTTGATAAAATAAGGAAGTAAAATTATAAAAATAATACTCTAATTTTACTGTACTGAGAATGAGCCATACTACTTCCTTCAACTTTTAGTATGAAATTCCTATTTTATATTTAAATTAAAAGGTACATCAGGATTTAGAGCATGTTCTTTTAAGATAAACAAAACAGAAGTTAAAACTATTATATCATATACTATTCACTAAATGCTCAGTGCTATAGTTATTAAGGTAAAAAAACAAACAGTCATAGAAAGACTGAATTTCACGAGTATTATTTTAAAAGACTGTAACCACAAATGCAATTTAAATTTAGTTGGTTTTGTAAATAGCCCTCAAATTCAACTCTAGATGATAATGGGAATGATAAAATTGGGATGTTTTATTAAAGTACTTTGCAAATTCTTACCAGATCTTATCGATTGGCTCCTCCCAGGCAGATTTCTGGGATTAAAGATAAAATGCAGCCTTTTTTTCCAGTTTATGAAAGGAAAAACAATTATTTCTATATCACTTTACCCTTTAAGAAATGTTCTTAGCATACTCTACACTCCTGTCAGCGCAGTCAAGCTGTTGAAGACTTGGATTATCATCATTATGATTTTTGGTTGATTACCAGAGCCATTTGTAATTATTACTTTTGTCTATATTTTTATTTTCTTCTAAAACTGTTTCCAGTGTTTTTTAGACTCCCTATCTACTTATTTTGTTTTCTAAGTAAAAAGAGAGAGCATTATGAGGGCCTTAGGAAGACAGAGTTTATTGTAAACTTAAAGCAGGCCACTTTTTGCCTTCATTTTAGCAGATTTCACAATAGATCATCCAATGCATTATCCCATCATGGGTTCTATTTCAAGTTAGGTGATTTGATCACCAAATAAACATGGAGAGGAAGGAATCCACAGAGCTCATCTATGATCTCCTTAATCCCTTTACTGGGGCGTGTCCCTAAGAAGACCTGCACTTCATATGCTCAATATCTTGTCAAATTGAACTCTGAATGATTCAACTAACCCTCAGAATAAACTAACCAAGATACCACTGGCAAAGATTACTTATAAAGCTCTTTGAGGTATAAAATGGAGCTATTTGAAATCTTGAGCCCTCCGTGCCACGTGAGATGACCTCACAGACTCTGACTTGGGAATCGCGTTCATCATTCTGGGCGAGAAGTGTGAGGCTAGTGCAGAAACGCAAGAAGGTGCCCTCAACGCCCAGACCCCTTTGGGCTTCTTCCGTCCCTCTAGATTGTCTTTAATCTTGAAATGACTACAACACTTGATGTTTGGTGTTATTAGAATCTTTAATTTCTATGAGTTTTATTTGATAATGCTTTTTGAATGTTAGTTGAGAATTTTAGCTAAAATAAACATTAGAGGATATTTGGACCGGTCCGATAATACTTTCATAGAGACGTGGTCCAAACCAAAAGGCTCTTGATGTTTCGTGCTGTCCATGCTTACAAAACCTCCCTGGGTTCCAGTAGAACATGATGTTTATTTATACTTTTGTTTTACAGGATTAACACATCAAAAATACTATCATGTTTCACTGGTTCAATAATTGTGTTGTGGCTATATTGCCACTAATAACTTCTTTTGCCTTAGTAGCCTCCCTGGTAATTTCACAAGGGGTTAGGTAGATGGGCCAGGTTTTGAATTTCATGAAGAGTGGGATTTGTTTGCATTAATTATGCAGGACAAATGTCTCCTTGGGCGTAAATATCAAGGACCTCACGGAGTAGACCACATGTCTGTGGACATCTTGGCATGCATCAAATGTCCTCTTGTTAAAATCATAGATCTTGCTAGTCAGACATTCCATAAAACAAATAAGGAGAATATTTTTCTTCACCTAATAGCAAAACTTAAAATAACTTATGAGATTGTGAAAAAAATGAAAAAAAATTGTTTAATCATTTTTGAATTAGACTCATTGTTTGAAATCAAATATAAAAAATAATGAGGTATAATTTAAAAATAAAATTGTAATATTAATATATGCAATGATATGCATATATATTGTGAAATGATTACCACTATTAAGTTAGTTAACACATACATCACTTCACATAGTTACCTTATTGGGGGGAGAGTAAAAGTACTTAATAATTCCTTTCTTGGCAAATTTTAAGTATACCCACAGTATTATTTACTATTGCCACCATACTGTACTTTAGATCCTCAGAACTTATTTATCTTATAACTTCAACATTTGTACCTTTGGCTGACCTCTCTCCATTTCTGCTTCCCTCCAGCCTTGGCAACCACCATGTTACTCTGTTCCTATGAATTAAACATTTCCACATATGAGTGACATTGCATAGTATTGTATTTCTCTACCTAGTTTGTTTCACATAGTATAATGTCCTCTAATTTCATCTATGTGGTTGCAAATGGCAAGATTTCCTTTTTAATGGCTGAATAATATTTCATGGTATAATATCTACATTTTCTTTATCTATTTATCCACAGATGGACATTTTGATTGTTTCTATATCTTGACTATTGCAAAGAAACTGCAGTAAACATGGGAGTAAAGATATCTCTGTAAGATACTAATTTGGTTCCTTCAGATATGTACCAAGAAGTGGGATTACTGGAGCATGTGACAATTTTACTTTTTAGATGAACCTCCACATTGTTTTTGGTAATGGCTGAACCAACTTACATGCCCATCCAATATTTTCAAGAGTTTCATTTCATCTACTTCCTCACCAAAACTTAATCTTTTGACTTTTGATAATAAGAATCCTACTTGGTAAGGTGATATATATTATGGCTTTGACTTGCATTTTCCTAATGAGTAGTGATAATGAGTATCTTTTTGTGTATCTGTTGGCCTTTTGTCTATTTTCTTTGTAAAAATTCTACTCAGGTCCTTTACCCATTTTTTAAAAATTTTGTACTCTTTATTGATTAGTATGATTTCCTTGTACATTTTAGAAAGTAACTTATCAGATATATGGTTTGCAAATATTTTTTCCTATTTCACAGAATGTCATTTCATCTCATTAACTGCTTTCTTGCTATGCAAAAGCTTTTCTAGTTCAATGTAATTTTAATTGTTTACTGTTACTTTTGTTGCCTTTGCTTTTGGTGTCATATCTAAAAAATCATTAATAACACCAATGTCAAGGAATGTTTTTCCCTATGTTTTCTTCTAGAAGTTTTATGGCTTCAAGTCTTAAATTTAAGTTTTTAATTCATTTCAAGTTCATTTCTGTAAGTGTATAAAATAGATATCCAATTTCACTTCTTTGCATGTAGCTACCCAGTTATCCATTACCTTTTCCTAAAGAGACTGTCCTTACCTCACTGTGTGCTTTAGCTGCCCTTGTCAAAGATTAGTAGGATGTATCTGTGTGGCTTTATTTATGGGTTCTCTATTCTGTTCTGCTGGTCTGTGCATCTGGTTTTGTGCCAGTAGTATGTTGTTTTGATTAATATAGCTTTGTAATAGAATTTGAAATCAGAAAGTATAATGCCTCCAGCTTTGCTTTTCTTTCTCAAAATTATTTTGGCCATATGGTGTTTTTTGAGGTTACACACAAATTTTATCATGTCTTCTCCCTTTTCTGCCAAAAATACCTTTGGAAGTTTTTATAGGTATTGCACTGAATCTGTAGATCACTTTAGGTAGTATGGACATTTTAATAATATTCATTCTTTAAATCCAAAAATGTTCCCTTCTATTTGTACCATTTCAACTTATTTCATCAATATTTTATTGTTTTCAGTGTATTTTTTTTATATCTTTGGCGAAATTTTGTTAAGTATTGATGAGATTGCTTTCTTCATTTTTATTTCAGATAACTCATTTTTGTATATAGACATGTAACTTATTTATGCATGTTGATTTGTCATCCTGAAACTTTACTGAATTCTAACAGTTTTTCTGCAATATTTAGGGTAATCTACATATAAGATTATGTCATTGCAAATAGAGATGAATTACTTCTTTCTTTCTGAGTTGAATAACTTTTTTGATATTCTTTTCTTTTAATTGCCTACTTACTCTGGCTAGGACTTCCTAATAAAAGTGGTGAAAAGGGGAATCTTGTTTTGTTCCTGATGTTAGGGAAAAAGTATTTAGCTTTCTACCACTGAATACGCTGTTCACAGTGAGCTTGTCATATATGGCTTTATGTTCTCTCCACACACAATTTGAGAGTTGTTATCATGAGAGAATTTTGAATTTTGTCAAATGTTTTTTTCTACCCTTTCTATTTAATCATATTATTTTTATTATGTTAAAGTAGTGTGTCATATGTGTTAATATGAATACATTGAATCATCTTCTCTCCCAGTGATAAATCCTACTTGATCAAGGTGTATGACTTCCTATAGTCTTCTGGGTTATAAGATAGTTTCATTTTTAATTTTTTGAGGAAATTCCATACTGTTTTCAATGTGGCTATACAAGTTTGCATTCCCACCAACAGTACATGAGCATTTCCTTTTCTCCACAACCTCACCAACACTTGTTCATTGATTTGCTAATGATAGCCATTCTGACATCTGTGAGGTGATATCTCATTATAGTTTTAGTTTGCATCTCTCTGATGATTAGTGATATTGAGCATCTTTTTATATGTCTATTGACCATCTGCATGTCTTCTTTGGAGAAGTGTATATTTATCCTTTTGCTCATTTTTTAATTAGACTTTTTTGATGTTAAGTTGTATGAGTTCTTTATAAATTTTTTATATTAATCACTTATCAGAGAATGGATAGACTTGTAAAGTATTATGCTAAGTACAATAAGCCAGTCAGGGAAAGATGAATACCACATGATTTCACTTACACGTAGAATCTAATGAACAAAATAAATTAAAAAACAAAATATAAACAAACTCATAAATACAGGTAAGAGACTGACAGCATTCAGATAAGAGGGAGGTTGAAGGTCTGTGTGAAAAAGGTAAAGAAATTAAGCCAAAAAAATTAAAAACTTATAGACACAGACAACGGCATGGTGATTACCAGAAGGAAAGGGGGGTGGGTGGAGGTAAAGAGGGAGAAGAGGTGATAAAAGGTGATAGAAGGAGACTTGACTTGGGGTGGTGAACCCACAATATAGTCATATACAGATGATGTATTATAGAATTGTACATCTGAAACCTGTAAAATTTTATTAACCAATGCTACCCCAATAATTTAAGAAAGAATAAATAAATAACCTGTCAGGGCTGTGACTCTTTCCTACTAGGAAAAGCTGAGCCAGCGACACTGAAAAATCTCAGAAGTGTTCTTTAGCCTCTGTTATATTTTTCAGGCAATAGTTTTGGACTTTCATACTTTTCCCCACTCAGCCATATCCTGCCCTAGACTTTTTGCCCTCTCAACCTTATTCCTACACCATGTCTAGTTCAGCTAATTTCTGATCTGTGGCTCTAACATTGGACCCATTATTTTTTCACAGAGGTTATTTTGTCCTTCTGAGGTTAAGCTGAGAAGATTGTACTTCATCAGAACACCAGGGTCATTAGATGGGCTCCCCCTGCAGTCTACATTTGCAATATGCAAGTGCCTGCTGGGGAGCAATGCCATTATTTCAGCTAAAAACACTAAAGCCTGTGTGGGAAAACTATCAGAAATTCATACTTCAGGTTTTAGCATTTTGTACTGACCTGGAATGTGTGGCGCATTACTACTCACTGATTTTTTGCTGAATCAAAAAATAAAGTGATATTGTAGGAAATCATTCTGTGTGGGCCCAGCTCCCACTTGGAGATACACAGGACCCATGCTCACGGATAGGTTCTCCCATGAGGAATAAGGCCTGCAGTGTACATAGGCCACTTTGAGACTTGCTTTTGCTAAAACTCCCTCACCCTGAATTGAGACAGCAAGTACTTACTGTAACTTCCTAAAATCCATGTGAAAACTCCCCAGTATGGAGTGTAAGCAGTTCAACTACTTTTCCCTTTTCATTTGCAAATATCCTTCTTCTGTCATGTGATTAGCAGCATTGGTTCCTTTGTTTTCTGTAAAAGGTAACCACCTAAAGTGAACCTGTGCATAGTAAATGAGGACCATTATGTAATGTGCTTAGAAACCCAATAAAGGCCGGTCACAGCAAGGGCTGGTGCTTTTGCTCCCCTTGAGAGAAAAGTCATGCTCATCCTTTTCCTCCACAGGACTCAGTAGTCTGTGTAAATTTCTCTGCCCCATCCACAATATGGCGGACCCCATGAACAGGGGTCTGCATCATGTTATCTTTAAAATTTCACTTTCTTCTGTACATGTCTGTAGGCAAAAATAAAACACAAAACAATCTGAGTGCATTCTACATTTTACTGTTAAAGAAATTCCAAGAGTCATTTATGTGCATTTAATCCTTACTTGTGTCTATCAAACATAATTTTCAGCCTCAGATAAGGCATAGGTCTTGTAAATTTCAAGTCATTGATCTGGAGCTTGGGTTATAAGGTTATTTCATGTTTCCAATCAACTATTTTCTTCTGTGTAAAATATTTTTCTTTCCAAAAAAGTATGAACATTTTTTTTGTTTTCATAATTAAAACAAAACAACAAAGAGAAAAGTAACTAATTTTACCCATAATCTGTGACAGTCACTTTTTCCCTAAAAATGATAAAACCCTATTTTATGATTCATGTTAATTATTTAGATTAAACACCTATCAATGTCCACATATTTCATGATTCCAATGTCCACTTAATATTTGCTACATGCACTTTCAACTGAAAATAATTACTTCATTACATGCATCTATGCTGTATTTAAAAAAGACAGCTATGACTGTTACAGCACAACAAGGGAGGCCTGGGATGATATACTATTACTGAAACCCCCAGGTTTGTTTTGTCCACTCCCTATAAGAAAGACATCTCTCAATGCCAGAGATTCGTGAAAAGGAAAGGAAATGTTGATTTAATGCTATACAAACTTAAAGTAGTGACCTAATGTCTTCATCAAAATCTGCAAGTCCCTTAAAACACCCACAAACACACACAATCTTTCCTTCCCCCTTTGCCTAGTCTGGGGTACCATATCTCAGGAAAGGAAATAGAAGTCCTTGGCTCAGGCAGCCCTCAGTTCTTCCCAGTAATCTGTCTTGGCTAGGAGACCTCCCTTGGTTCCTGGCTCCCTCAGCTGTGTCGCCGGGATCTCTGCTAAAGCCAGATGGTGGTTGCCCCTACTAAAGCTGCAGGGGGTCCCCACTCTGGCAAAGACACATGGTCCTTTCTCCCCTAGCACCATGGGAGCCCCCACTCAGCCAAAACTGCGTGGTTCTTCCCTCCTGCACTGGCTGTGGTCCTCTCTCTGTGCTGCCACAGCTACGTGGTTCTCCTCTCTATTGCCACAGCTGAGGGGTCCTCTCTGCACAATGGCCGTGGGAATCCCTACTCAGCCAAAGTGGTGTGGTTCTCCCCAGTGGCTGCGAGGAGGGGAGTCACCACTCTGCCAAAGCTGAGTGGTGATTCTCTGCTAAAGCCACATGGTGATTCTCTCTCTCAGGGCTGCGGGAGTCCCTGCTCTGCTAAAGACGTGTGGTTCTCCCCTCAATGGCTGCCGAGTCTGGGTTTAAATCCCCGCACCAGTCTTCCTCTGCAGCCCCATTTCTGACTCCTCCTACAATTGGCTACACATGCCAGAACTCATATCCTTCCAGCTTTACTGGACTGACATCATGAGTCTGAGCAGGCATGGCCCCATGTCATGGAGCCAATCATCTCCAAGCTCCTGTGCAGTGGCTGTAACTCAGGGGACCTGCCCCCCAGTTACTTCTTGGTGGGGAAGTTACTTCCATTCCCCTGGCTCAGAGGATGGCCACAGCTATTTAACATATCTATACAACCAGCCAAAGGTTATAGATATGTTAAATGACCACACCAGAGGTTAGCTGCAAGGCTGTTGCTATTTGAAACAGCTCTCAATGGCCCTGCTCCATCTGTTCCTTCCCCCAACCCACACCTGTGGCAGGGAGGTGAGGACATCCTAATATTTCCTGAACACCTTGAGTTCTGGACCCCATTTCAAATCCCTATTCGGGGTCCCCCTCTTGGCTGCACCCTGTAACATGACCTCAAAGAACTGAAAGCCAAGGTATAACCTGTTTATCGCCATGAAATTTACCACATTCATAAGCACCCCATCATTATAAAGAAAAGAGGCTTAGACACATTAAAAGATTGCTGTCAAATCATGAGCAACTGCTTCATTATTCACCCGTCCCATGGGAATGGTTCTGAGTTTTAAAATAATCATGGTTCTAACAAACATTTATTTGTTAGTATATTTCAAGTACTATACTGAACATTTTATCTGTATTATCACACTCAACATTCAAACAACTTTATAATATGGGAAAATATGTCCTTTGTTTTACAAAAGAGGGTAATTACCCTTTTAGCCACAGTTTGAACTATTGTAATGTCAGAGCTGGTTTCCAAATCAGACCATTGGATTCTAAGGAGTTTGGGCTTAAAAATTCTGGGCAGTGAAAAGAGCCTCAGAAGAGCAGTCACCAGGGAGATAATTGCTTATGATGACTGCACTCTGAATGGTTTTAAATATTCTACCATTGAGAAACTTTTTCCCCTTTATATGCCACAAGGGATATAAAACTACAAACTTCACTCAGTTTTCTAAATGATTGTCCAACAAGTGGACAGTCTTTTTAAGACGTCTGAGAAGGAAATGGTCCAGCGTAAAATTTCTCATCAGCTTCACAAGAAGGCAAACTTGAAAAAATGCATTTTCTGTTAACAGGCCCATTATTAGCTGCTATCTCTTCTCAGCAGGTTAAATGTGATACAACAATAAATTTTTATTTACTTTATACTTCTGATGAAAGAGTAATAACATTGTTCAAAAGCCAGTTATTTTCTATGTCTTACCTGGACAAAAATAGATGACATGAAATTATGTCAAGAATAAACTAAGAAGAATTTAAGTTTTGAGTGTAAGGGGTCTATTCTAAAATTTTAGACTTAGTTGGAGCCACAGAGATCAAATTGTCCACCTTTCTTAACTGGCAGGTGAAGAAATTCAAGCCCAGACAAATTAAGTGATTTATTTAGAGTCACAGCTAAGTACTGACAATTCTGGAAATGGAACATGGAAATCTTGAATACCTTTCTGTGGCTGACTTGGGGCACTAGTGTAAGCATTTCATTGAAATTGAATTATTATTTATTTCTTTTCTTAATCTCAGCCAGAGTCACAATTCCTTAGCTACTACTAAAATCTCGAGTAATTGTGAGTTTCATTCCTTTTTTTACTTCATATATCCCTTGTTTATACTTGGAATAATGTAGTTCATAGTTTCAATTATATTTTGTTGTCTGTAAAAATTTAAATGTAAAGTCCTTAAAGGCAGGAGCTTTATTCATTGTGTTTACCACGATCTCTAGAAGGGTGGCAAACCATGGTGGTTTGAGACTGAGTTTCCCTGATGTGGGCTTTTCAGCGCCAATACTGAGAACATCCTGGGAAAACTGGATGGAGTTGGGCATCCTATCAGGGGCTCTGCATTTCATTTTACAAGTTGTGCATTTCACTTTTCCGAGGAGTACTATGACCATTAGAATTCTCATAGATTTAACTATTACAATATATTTGAAAAATGGCAACAGCATGGCATAATTTACAAATAGTTGCTGTTTGAAGTTCATAGTGATAGTTCTATCCTTATTTTAATGGACAGTGTATGTTATGCCTGAGACACTTAATTAGCATCTGTTGCTGGACATACCTGTTAAAATTATAGCAAGAAAGGATAATGTTCAGTTACGATTTCTGAATGGAAGTGATTTATCTATGTACAACTTCTTATATTTTGGGATACATAATTTCTTTTTGGGAAGGAAGATGTCTTGTGCATTTTAAGAGCACACATAGGCCCTGGCTGGCATAGCTCAGTGGATTGAGCGTGGGCTGTGAACCAAAGTGTCACAGGTTCAATTCCTAGTCAGGGTACATGCCTGGGTTGCAGGCTATGTCCCCCGGCAACCACACATTGATGTTTCTCTCTCTCTCTCTATCTCCCTCCCTTCCCTCTCTAAAAATAAATAAATAAAATCTTAAAAAAAAGAGCACACATACATACACAGATATACACACATATAACCTATATACTATGCATATATATTTATATTCATATGTATATATAATAAAACTAGATATTTACTGCCATATATGTGCTCTATCTTATGCATAGATATTGTCTAACAATGATATTATTTTATCTCACTTGACTTAGGATTGTCAAGTGAAAACAAAAAGTACATAGGAAAACAACAAGAATGTATTTGTGGTTTCAGAAAACAGACAGCAAATCCCTTCACTATAAAAATAGGACCCTTTAAAAATGGTTTTTAGATTAATCTCAACAGAATGATCATCACTATAATGGGTCAGGCTTGGCAGAACTGCCTTCAACTCCACTCCCCGCTGTGACAAACGACAAACCCTATACTTTGTACCTGCTTGCATTGTTGAGATGAATGTGTCATGTCACTTCCCACGCAGCCCCTGAGCGTGTGTGTGGTGTGCAATGGCTCTACAAAGTCTTCATAGAATTGGGGTTATCAGCTATCCACTGCTATTGCAAAACACAAAATTATTACTTTTTTCACAGTCATCCACTTCTGATAGTTCTTCTTAGACCCTTCAATGGCTAGTTTAGGTGTTTGGTAATTTTCTTTGTGCCCTAACATACACTTTGTCCACAGCCAGACTTCTTTTTTCCATTGTGATGAGGAATGTGTTTACAAAAGCCCTTTTAATGTGTTTTTTATAGAGGCTGTTTTGTGGCTTTGTTAGCTCTTCCTTTTGAACTGTTGATCAAAATTGTCCCAACAAACATATTTTGCTTCATTTTCTCCTTGCTTACACTTTACCTCTTGGTCTGTACACTCAATGTATTTAGTTACTACAATATAAATTACTTAAAATGCATTGAGGGAAGGTATACTGTTTTTTGTTTCTATGGCTATTTTATGTGTAACTTAGATTTTGTTATAAGAGTCCATTTTTTAAAGGGGAGCAAATACTTTCTATAAGAACTAATAGGTCTTCCTACAAAAATTAAAAAAATAATGAAATTACTTTTGTTTTACTTTCCTGTTTGCTGTTTGTTTCTGGCACTTATTATCAGGTCAATCATATATTATATTAACACATTCTGCTTGTAAATATTCACCCTTCTAGAAATACTCTATAGAGGAAATTAAGACAATACAAAATGTAACATTATCTCAGAACTTTTTCATACATAATGCTAAGCATTTACCCATATATCATTACTTATAAAAGGATCGAAAAAGGGAAAGTAAATAGACAATAAAAAGATCCTCAGAAAAATTATTTATTGGAGTTAACAAATTTAAAATAAATGTGACTAATATTTTCAAGAAACTAGAGATAAAATGGAGAATTGTAGCAGAGATATTAAACCAGTAAAAGAGAATCAAGTATAAATTCTAACATTAAAATAGAAATTAGGAATGTAAGAGATTAACATTTTAGTCTCAGAAGATTTATGAGAATCTGGAAATTCAAGGCTCTCAAATGAGCCTGTCTAAGTTTCTCCATCTTAGCTCAGATGGTCTCACTTCCTCTCTGTGAGGGCCCTGAATTTAACATACCAGAATTGTTTAGGCTGAGAATTCAGCATTATTTGTATTTCTGCCACTCATAAAATTTAGTTTCCTGCTTGATCTTTAGCAGTTTTTAACTACATTCTATGGACATATAGACAATGAGGTTATCTTTAAATGTTACCTACAAAGCTTGCTAAATGTTCCCATCTTGCTTTAAGGTGTTGATTGATAGACCCACACCTGTAATCTTCTCTCTTCAAAGCGCCAGCCATTCCAATTCCAGTGTCCTTATAATTAGCATTTTCTCCATACCTCTCAGTTGCCTGACTTGAATCAGTTAGCGAATTTCATTCCACCTGCATCTCACCCCCCTCACCACCAGTAAAAATATGAGAAATCACATGATTATAGGTATAATCATGCTTATGACCATAAGTACTTCATCTAGTGCTAGTGATAGTGCCCTCATCTCCATCTAACTGGTAAATTTATGACTCCCCATTTGCTCCTGAAATCTGCTTCTTAGAACCACTTCTCTCAGGCTATTAGAAGATGATTCTGAGGAAGATGTTATTTTTTCAATTGTTTATTTGCAATATTCTCTTGGAAGAAGAAGAATGAGGGAAGTGGGGGTGAGGCAGGGACCAAAAGCAATGTAAATCTGTAGCAAAAGAAAAAAAAGCAATATAAGAATGTAGTCTCCAATAAAACTAGATTTATCCTGATCTCACTGGGGTAATCTTCAAATTACAGATCAACCTGGTCCCCCTTGAAGCAAAATGTGTTGTTTAGTAGCAGTGTGTCAGTTGGCTGATGGTCAAAGATGGGAATGGGGAAGTGGGCAGAAATTCCCTGGGTAGAGGGTTCCCATTGGCTAAAGGCAAGTCTGCAGATAAATTAGGAAGCCATGACCCATGGGAGTACATGTACCAGCAATGTATCTTAGGTGGGTGCATTCTCATTTGCAGAGAAACAAAAGTGGGGCAAAAGTGGGGGACAGTAGGTTTACAGTTGTCAGTGTGTAAAACTGAGTTTATTCTAGTATTATTATTTATTTGCTATTGTATTATTTTCCTTGCAAATAACTATAAACTTAATTTGCCCTACCTTGTATATAGATAGATAATTTGATTGATTGAGATTGAGGTTGATTTATTATTAATTATGGAGAGTAAGGAGTCCCAAGATTTTCAGTCAGCAATCTAGGAACTCAAGAGAGTCAGCTGTGTAGTTCTATTAGTGCTAATCTGAACCTAGGGAGCCAATGGTGCCAAGTGGAAAAATTAGCAGGCTTTGAGGAGCAAGAGCTCATTTTTCATTTCAAATCCAAAGATAGGAAAAGACTGTGTGTCAGCTCAAGGTAGTTAGCAGGAAGAGTTCCCTCTTATTCAGACTTTTTGTTTAATTCAGGTCTTCAGTTGATTAATGCTTAGCTACTGACATTAGGAATGTCAATCTGCTTTATTGTCTATCCATTCAAATGTTACTCTCACCCAAAAACACCCTCACAGACACAACTTAAAATGATACTTGACCAAATCTTCAAACACCCTATAGTACAGTCAATTTGACAAATAAAATGATAAAATTGACCATTAGAGCAAGTAACATAGAATTGAGTACAGTTGTGGGAAGGTAAATTCACACATACATCTAGATAATTATAAAATAACAATTTAAATATATGTAGAATTAAAATTTTTAGAAAAAGTTACATAAAAAGAAGAAGGTTAAATGTAATTTATGAGATCTTTGTATTTTCTGTTAAGCAACAAATTCATAATTTAAATTAGACTCAGTAAGCCAAGGTTCTTTCTTTAAATATGATTCAGTCCCTAATTCATAAGCAAAAGATAAAAACAAAAGATGGACTTAAAAAAGACAAAATGGAAAAATTTTTAATTATAGTAATAAATTTCAACATACTTCTCTCAGTAAGGCAAGAAAAAGTAAAACAAAACATTAATTTAGGAGGAAATATATTTAAAAGATAACATCTTATAACTTACCTAGTTGATATATACATTTATATATATAATGGATATATATATAGACACACATATATATGTATATATAAAATATTGCATCTAAAACCAACAGAGTTCATATTATCTTCAAGTATATATGAAACACATCAAACTGGTTATGTCTTCAGCCATAAATCCTATCTCAATTTTTCTCAAATAATTAAACTATATGAATGCATATTCTTTTACCACAGTAGAAATGAAATAGTCCCATAATAAATATAAATAGATAAATATAATCACCCATGTGTGTGTAACTCATCTCTAAATAATCCATGGGTCAAGGAAGAGATTACATTATTTAATAAAAATTATTTTAAACTGAATGAAATAAGAAATACCACATATAAACATGGGTAGAACTCGGATAGGAGTCAAGATCCATCTGTGCTTATATAGGTAAAAAGTTGAAAAAACATTTTAAGTAAGTTTAATTTTCACTCATAAGTAAGTAATTTTCACTCATATCAAAATAAATTATGTATATAAATTCAAATTAAACCAAAGAAAATAAAAAAATGGAAGTAATAAATATAAGAACAGAAGTTAATGAAATATAAGCTTAAATAGAATAAAATTTACTGAAAATTGAGGGACACTGGTTAAACTGACAAGAAAAAGAGTAAAAGCATAAAGTACATATCTCAGGAGTGAACAAGGTGTTATTGATGATATACAAATACTGGTAGTAAATCAAATGCCTGTCATCTACAGAATAGATAAATAAATTTGTTATAGTTATGCGATGATATACTAAACATCAAAGAAAATGAACACAACACTGATTCATGCCATTACATGGGTGAATGTCATAAAAATGATGTCAAGTGTGTGAAGCCAAGAACAAAAAAGTTGTGTATTTTGTGGTAGAAAGAGATGATAATATTAATCAGTCATGTTAGAAATAAGGATGGTTTTATCCCTGTGGGAGAGAAGGACATAAAGACCAGAAGGAGATACATGGGAAGCCCTAGGATGTAGGTGATATTGGGTTTCTTATTTGAATTGTCTTTACACATTTGTGTTCATTTTTTGAAATTCACCAAGTTGTATATTTTCTGTGTTTTGTCAGTCATTAAAAATCATTTGTACAATCCTCTATTATGCTTCAGTAAAAATAGCATTTAATAAGAAATAAGCTTGACAGGTTAACAAAGAATTCTATTTCATTCACACAAGAATCGGGAAAGTTTACATGGTTGTAAGAAAATGGGGTAAAGCCTTGTCTTTTGTTGTGTTAGTGTCTCTCTTTACTCTTCTCCATCTGCTAAATCTTACAGCTCTAAGTTTTACCCTGTGTTATCTGATATAAGCAAATTAGAACAGTTTATAGAAGGGTCTCTTCTCCCCCATTCTGGCTTTCAGAGCGTCATCACTTAATATGAAATTCCAGGTGCAACCAAAGCAATAATCTCTCTAGATTCCTGCCTTAAATTATGTATAAGTCTCATTTTCTTTTCTGTCACTTTCTGCCATTTTCTCTCTTCTTTTTTGAGTGAAGTGACTTGCTTCTTGTAAACCTATGTTCTCTTTCTCCCATTTTTGTAGGGTTCCTCCAAATAAAATATAAATGAATTCAATTTCTGTAGGCATTTTCTATTTTTAATTCTTCAGCCAATAGCTCAGTGATTTTTAACATTTTTTCATTTTATTACACACTTAAAGTAATTAGTGAAATTTTGGGGGCACACCCAAAAAATTATATATGTATTTGCCAATCTGAGAAAAAACTAGGTATAATTTTCATTCATTCACACTAGATGGCTATTGTTGTATTAGCTATTGTAACTTTTTTTTATTTGACAATGTAATAGAAAAGAGATCATTGCTCCTAACTAAATAGTCAATTATTGCACATTTTATTTTTCTTTCTATATTAGTTTGTTTTTATTGTATTTTTCCATTATTATTTTCCTCCTTCTATCTTCTTCCACCTCCATTCATCCCCCCCTCCCACAATCCCCACACTGTTTTCCCTGTCCATGATTCTTTTTTCTTTTTTGCTCAATCCCTCTAACCACCGACCATTACCCCTCCAGAGCTGTCAGCCTGCTCTCTATCTATAAGTTTGTCTCTATTTTGCTTGTTAGTTCAGTCTGTTCATTAGACTCCACACATGAGTGAAATCATATGGTATTTGACTTTCTTTGACTGGTTATTTTGCCTGGTATAATGTTTTCCAGGTCCATCCCTGCTGTCAAAAAGGGTGAACATTTTCTTTTTTTTCAGATGTTTAAGTAGTATTCTATTGTGTAAAAGTACCATAGTTGTTTTATCCACTCTTCTACTGATGGACATTTGGGCTTCTTCCAAATCATGGATATTGTAAATAATGTTGCAATGGATATAGGGATGTTTATATTCTTTTGAATTAGTGTCTTGTGTTCCTTCGGATATATTCCCAGAAGTGGAATTGCTGGGTCATATGGAAGTTCCATTTTAAGTTGTTTAAGGTAACCCCATACTGCTTTCCCCAGTGGCTGCACCAATCTGTATTCCCACCAACAGTGTGTAAGTAAGAGTTCCCTTTTCTTCCCATCTTCACCAGCACTTGTTTGTGGATATATTGATGATAGCCATTCTGATATGTGTGAGGTGATATCTCACTGTAGTTTTAATTTGCATTTTTCTGATGATTGAGCATCTTTTCATATGCCTATTGGCCATGTATGTCTTTTAAGAGAAGTATACATACAGGGTCTTTGCCCATTTTTTAATTCTTGTAACACAGCAGTTGAAAATTGTTGCCAAAGCATATTGAACTATGTATTGAGCAAAGGAGAGGAGATTGAAGACTAACAATATCTTGCAAAACAGAAAGGAAGATAGTTCCATCTTTTTCAAATTTCTTACCATTAATGTGAAATAAGTAAAAGAACAAATATTTTTAAATCCCAATAAAATAAAAATAACTTGAGACTAATTAGTTGAAGTATGGCACACTATAGTAAGACTCTTTGGTGGTTTCTGAACAAATAATTTTGTGTGGGAATATTTGTCTGCTATAATGTGAGACCACTTACCTCTACCATTGGCAGGACTCAAATTGGAAAAATCAGATACTCTCCCTTGATTTTAAAACTATAATTAATTCCAATTTACTTTGAATAGCTGTCTTAATTGAGTTATGAACTTGGTAGCAATAAGGTGGCTATTACTAGCCTGATACTTAAAAAGAAACACAGAGAAATACATTCTCAAGAGGAAATAAAGAGAGACGGGTATACAGAAAAGAGGGGGGAAATAGGCAGAGCCAGTTTCTTATTTTTCCTGAAAGCCAGCTATGATCTGAAATGTGATTGCCTAAAGATTCATTAAAATACCTATTATAAACTGTACCTTTGGTTTAAATTAACCCAAATCATTTTCTTTTACATGGAACCAAGGAGTTGCAAATTATAGCAATATCTACTAGTGACATCATTTATTTTAGTAAAAAATGGTTTATTAAATGCTGGGGATTGTTCATAATAAGCTAGTACCAAAATGTAGCTGTGGACCTATGGAGCTAGTGTTCAGATCTCCCAAATATTAGAAATCAATTACTTGTATCTGTAAAATCACAAGACAAGTCAAAAGGAATTGAACACATTGCAGTTTAACAATGGTGAGTTTTTTGCCTCCCTGAAACAAGGAAGTGAGCCAAGTATGAGGTGGGGTCATGATGGGGAAGAATGGGATCATTAAGAGGCTGCTAGGAGAGGTTTCTTTTAGCGTTTGTGCTTCTGATTTGTGATTTGGAGAGTTTTAAAGAAAGCCTAGCTTTGTTCTGAATCAGATGTTGTCAAAAAAAGAAGAGGCAATTTTATAATTATCCCAATAATTTTATCTAGAAGTAGGGAAGGAGCTACAATTGTAATTTCTAGAAAAGCAGCAGTTACTTACGTTAGCTGGGGAAGGAGGTTGTTAGGTCATTTGTGCTTGACAATGCCTTTGTCTTTGTTGAAATATGATTATGGACTGTGCTTGCTTCAGTTTGGCCTCATCCTGGTCTCAAAGTAGCCTTGTCTAATATTGATTGATGTTTTCTACAAGTAAACACCATGACCTGACAGTCATTAGGGGTTGGATGTTTTTTCCTCCCTCAAAGCAAAAATGTGAAACATAGTCATGGTTTGGTTGAATGTGAGGGAAATTCATATCCTAGGCAATAGTTCTAATACACTCAGGGGAAATTGAGTTATCTACTTTACTCTACATAGCTGACTAAATAAATACAAAGGATCTCTACCTCCATACCAATAGACAATATATACCTAACAAGTACATCTTTTAAAGCATTCCTATGCTCACAGAAAATAAAAAGAAACAACAGCAACACCACCAAACATTAAGCTTACATCAATAGTGAGATTGGCATGGTGGGCTTATCCCTAATATCTATTGTTTTATTCTACAGAAATAGCAGCCCATAATGTTTGGTTTGCCCAGAACCAAGTAACTACTATGTAGTTTATTTTGAGAGAGATTCAGCCATGTGACTAAGTTTAATCAATAGATTATAAGAAGTCCCACATGGCCAACTAGGAACCTTCAAGAGATATTGGACTGTGTTCTTTGCCTCTTCTGTTTTGCCTTCCTCCTTCAGCCACATGGTGTGCAGCAGGAGACACATGGAGACTTGTGCGGTAAAGACCACAGATGGCAGATCAACAGGATAGAAGGAGTGTATCTCTGACATTGGAGAGCAATGTCAGTCTCAGATTATCTATATGAGCATTTACATGATAAAAAATAAATGTCTATCTCGCTTATGACAGTGCTATTTTAGTTTTGCATTTCTGCAAATGAACCTAACACTAATTGATAACATGAACAATGATCAAATAGAGAAGCCACAGGTTACTGGTATGTGTGAAGATACTAGCACCAGTATCTGAAAACTAGACCTAGGGATTTCTTGAAGATTAGGAAGGTGGAACTAAAACTCTGGTATTAAGTCAAAGCTTTAAGCCGAAGCCTTAGATCGGTAAAGTCACTTAGCTATTATAACAAGTAATTGTTATATTTAAAAGAAGGAAGTAACCTCTGCTTAGACCCTCTGCGTTATTATTTATTGTTATTATTCTTCATTAGGAAAAGAAAAAGAAATATTTTCAAAGTGTCTTGATACCAGGGAGGGAAACTGAAGATCCACATTATTTTTTTAGTACCTGCTATTATTTTATTGAAAAATCACTATAAATTGCCTATTTTGCATTCTGTTTTATATAGTAGCCTCTTATTAGACACTAGAAGAAACCAAGAACATACACTTCCAAATATGAAAACCTGAACTTAAAATCATAATTTTCCAGTCCAATTTGGAATATGGATATTGAGAGGAGTGATGAGATATGTGATATTGAGAGGAAGGGAGAAAGGATGAAAGCTGATATTTATTAAGCACTTACTCTATAAAGCACTTAAACAACTTATACACTACAGCGAGTGAAAAAATGGCATGAAGAATATTAGGACAAGAGAGGTAATGATAAATGCAGATTTGGGACTGAAACCCAAGGGTCATATATGCCTGACTACTAAGAAATATTTTTGCCAATAACCTTTTTCAACATTCCATTTGCTTCTCCTATTTTCTGTACATAGGCCTTATGCTAAATTTATCATGGCAAAATTTCTAAACCCAGAAAGTAAACTTTAAATGTTAATATTAGTTCTATATTAGACAACAAACATGTTATCTAAAAAAGGTTAATCCCACAGTATTTAGTTAAAAGAGAGTATATATAAACACTTGTATTAAATAATTACTTAATGAATCATAGATTAATATTAGAAAGCATATTTATGATTTTATAACAAGTAAATACTCCACCATATAATTTATAAAACCAAATTATAGAACACTTATTTCAAAACACACAGAAATGATAAAAACACAAAATAACAAAAAGAGTTGAATAATAATCATGTTATTGTAAAGTTTATAATAGTTCATTAATTATTTTCCATTAATCACATATATATGTATAACAAAAGTTTAATCATTATAGTTGTAAATTTTGAAATTTGGTAATGTATCTTGATTTTTGTCTCAGTTATTTTCTTCTGTTTGTACTTCCAAATAAATTTAATATTACTTTGCCCAGTTGAAATATCATTTTTTATTATAGAATCTACTTTGCATTCTACTTTTAAGAAATTGTTTTCAGTATCCCACAGCAGATAATTTTCTGAAGTATCTACTCCCATTTCATCTGGATAATTCTCATTTTTACTATTCTTTAATATTGTATAAACTTTTTTTCATCAAAGCTAGAGTCATATATTTGGATTACTCTTGTCTGTATTTAATATCAACTTGGGTAATATTTTATTTATCTTCTCAGCTCTACAGCTAAAAAGAGCATGGAGGAACTTTGTTCTTTGGGTGGTTTTCACCTACATGATGAAAACTACCTACTCCCTTGTGGTCTTCTAACTCAAACTAAGTTTTCAAATATGTTTACCTACTGATTAAAGAATTTAGAATTTACCTCAGAACACACAAACTGGTTACAGGAGTAGAGTCATTTCTGAGCCAATTTATCTTGAATTATTTGTGGTAAGGACAATCTCCAGATTATAAGATATTACTGGCATCTTCTTTCTCTTTCCCATCTTATATATTTTTTCTCTAATGGAAAAAGATGGGAAAAGGATGTTTTAGATGTATTTTAAAATAAGAAAACCATAATTATTCCCTGGCTTGTGTGGCTCAGTGGATTGAGTGCTGGCCTGTGAAACAATGGGTTGCTGGTCCAATTCCCAGTCAGGGCACATGCCTGGGTTGCAGGACAGATCCTTGGTTAGTGGTGTGCAAGAGGTAACCACACATTGATGTTCCTCTCCCTTTCTTTCTCCTTCCCTTCCCTTTTTTCTAAGAATAAATACATAATTTTTTAAAAAAAAACAATGGATTTTTTTTTAAAAAAAGGGAAACCATAAATCATTTCCCAGTTAAGGCAATCTAAGAATCTTGGCGTATAAGACTTGTAGGTAAGAGAAGAAAATATTTATTTTATTTTTTTAGTGTTTTTATTATTTTTAGTTTTTTTAAAAATGTTTATTTTCAAAGAAAAATGGCAACAGCTGATTGAAACTCTACTTATTCTTCAATTCCAGAAAACTTTTATTTTTTAATGCTTAGCTTACTTCAGGAAATTAAGGGAAATTCTCAGGGGATACATACTATGAGATAGAGGGAGTTCAGAAAGGCCAGTGAGCACAGAAAGCCAGCTTTTACCCTTGGGCCAGGTAACCTTGTTGCGAAAGGAGAGAGGAAACAACACCTGGGAGCTTTGCTGGTAAAAGGTCAGATCATAGATTTCTCAGAAAAATGCAGTTTCCTCAGGAGGCAAATTAGAAAAATCATTCCATGCAGAGGCAGGGTGTTAATGGGGAACTGTGTCTGCTTCAGCATTAGGGCTGTGAAGAATCTCTGATTATGCAACCTGAATTCACACCACCACCATGGTCTGAAAAACTGCTGTAAATTTACCTTAGGTAGTCTCAGATTGGTAATGGGCAATACCTTCAACAGAAGAAAAGGAAAAGCCTTTCTGGAGGAATACACTTTATAATCTGGACTCAAAGAATTACCATAAGTAAAGGTCAAAGTATTATGCAATCAAAAAATTGAAAATAATAATGAATGAAAGAAAAATATAGTTTCATAATTCTAAAAATTCATGTTTTTAGAGAAAATTTTATGCATGCATAGATTCATTTTTTTCATTTATTTCTTCTAATTTAGTATTTATTTCACTACCAAAAATATATCTATGGAGCTATTTGTCCTATCAATAGTCTTCTTTGAGCTGTGTTAAATTTGGATGATAGCCATCCCCTTATGAGGCAATTTTTTTAAATTAATATCTACCAAATGTGCATCTGTAGTAGATAGAGCAGGTCATGAGATGCATCATCTCTAGCCCCTGTTTCAGCCTTATACCAATAAATGATTTTAGAGATAGGAAGATTGAGTGAAACAGAGATAGACAGAGAGAGAGAGAGAGAAATATTAATTTGTTGTTTTACTTATTTATGTACTCATTGGTTGAGTTTTGTATATACCCTGACTGAGGACTGAATCTGCAACATATGGAGACAATGCTTCCCAGTCTTGTTCATAGAACTTTTCTTCAAAAGAAGACATGCCATGAACTCCAGGAAAATGAGAGGTCAATCTATAAGCATTTAAAAGAGCTCACAATGTTTTGAAGAGGATTAACAGAAGATATATATTTGATAATGATGTAATATAAATTTCTAAACCAAATCAACTATGCTTCTTAATGTTGAATTCATTTGTAAACCTTGTGCTTTGAAAAGCTATTAACCTCATATTAATATAGGTCTTGTATTTTACTTTTTAAATGTATTCTTCACTACATTTAATCTAATGTGAGGAAATCAATATGTAAACTGTGGAGTAAGTGGTTAAGCAAACTCTTGTTTCATATTTAATTAATTAACACAAAATACACTTCTGGGATTTGATGAGGTTGTTTATGAAAATTTGATAGGGAATGAGAGGGCATAGATGGTATCTTCTAAATCACTTTTACAATTATCTTCATTATAAACTCCTTGTGTACAACTTAATATGCTCATCTCTATAAAGACTAACACAGTTTTGTAAAAATAATTTTAAAAATTTGAAGTAGAGATATGAATTTCTAAAGATGAGCTATAGGCACTTAGGTTAGTCAAAACTGCTTAGGCAGTATGATCTTCATTAATTTAAAAAGAGAAACTGAAGCTTCAGATGTAAGGTAAAAAAAGCAATTTTAAAAGTATAGTAATTGTGATTTAATAACTTACGACTTTTCGTTCATACATCTGGATAATATGTATAGCAGAAATGCATTTGACCTTATGTTTTCACACATACATGCACTTTTAATTAAGATAATATCATCCTTTTAAAACAAATTATTTCCAGAACCATTCAGTTGAATGCAATTATTATTTTAAAAATTTTGACAGCACTAACTGAAGGTCAGTGGTTGCTCACAGATACAAATGCTAAGGCTAAGTCTGTGATTGTGTAATGGCCCTAGGGCAACTAAGTCCCAAATAGTAAATGTGCACTTCACATTTTGAAATAAGCTAGTGATACGTGTTCCATTACACACAGTCTATAATTATTAAATTTTCAAAAAGTTCTTTCAATTCTGCTGAAATCTACTCAGAGTAAAATAAAAAATAGGGGGCAAATGCATGAACTATGTCATAAACAAAGTCAAATAAAATAAAAATCAGATATGTGCCTTGTCTCTCTATACTAGTTAAATAATAATAAAAACTGGTTAAATAAATAGTTTGTGGAAGGAATTATCACTAGAGTTTTATTTCATTTTTGCTTGTAATAATACTGAACTAACTATTTGGAGGTGTAGTATTAACAAATGAAGCCATCACTTACTTTTAAAAGACATTAGTAACAAGGATAACATTTTAGGTAATTGTGCAAAACAAAGTAACATTATTTTTGAAAAGAAAAGAATGAAATATAAAAGTCTTAGAGCAGTTGGTAGTCATTCAAAGAAACTTAGTGTGCATACTATTTGGTCTATTTCCTTTTAATATTTTTTTATTTTATTTTTTCTCTGACTACTTTAAATGTATTTGTTTCTTCAAATGTTACTACAGAAAAATATTTTTATCAAAAATCCTGGATTCTGGCCAAGACAGAGACATAAGTAGAAACACTTCACTTCCTCACACAACCAAAAGAAACATAACAACCAGTTTAAAAACAAAAAATAACCAGAACTGCCATAAAATTGAACTGTATGGAAGCCTAACAACCAGGGAGTTAAAGAAACATTCTTCTGGACTGGTAGGAGGTGCAGAGATAGGAACCTGTGGTGGCTAGGACATGCAACAAGGCAGCAGCTGGCAAACTGGAAAATCACACATTCCAATTCAGACAAGCAGGGAGGAACAACTGGGGAGAGAGACAGATCGCACAACCCAGGGTTTCAGCACAGGGAAACTAAAGCCTCAAAACCTCTGGCTGTAAAAACTGTGAGAGTAGTGATGATGGGAGAAACTCCCAGTCTTACAGGAAAGTACTTTGTAGGGGCCCACAGGATCCTAGAATTACACAAACCCACCCACCTAGGAATCAGCACTTGAATGATCACAATCCTCTTGTGGGAAATGATGAGAGTGATGGAAAGTAGGGTGAGAGCCAAGCAAGTGGCAGCATTACCCCTCTCTAACCCCTCCCATGCAAAAAACTCCACAATGCAGCAAAGAAGATTGTCCTGCCCTGGCTAATACCTAAGGATAACAGATGCACCAAGACAAAGAAATATGGCCCAAATGAAAGAACAGGTCAAAACTCCACAAAAAGAACTAAGCAAGGAGGAGATAGCCAATCTATCAGATGCACAGTTCAAAACACTGGTAATCAGGATGCTCACAGAAATTGTTGAGTATGGTCACAAAATGGAGGAAGAAGTATAGGCTATGCAAAGTGAAATAAAGAAAAATACACAGAAAACCCACAGTGAAGGGAAGAAAACCAGGACTCAAATCAACAGTTTGAAGCAGAAGGAAGAAATAGACATTCAACCGGAACACAATGAAGAAACAAGAATTCAAAAAAAATGATGAGAGGCTTAGGAACTGCTGGAGCAATTTAAATGTTCCAAAATCCAAATGATAGGGTTTCCAGAAGAGAAGAAGGGCAAGAAATTGAAAACTTATTTGAAAAAATAATGAAGGAAAACTTTCCTAATATGGTGAAGAAAATAGGCTTCCAGGAAGTCCAGGAAGCTCAGAGAGTCCCAAAGAAGTAGGATCCAAGGAGAAATACACCAAGACACATCATAATTACATTACCAAAGATTAAAATGAAGGAGAGAATCTTAGAAGCAGCAAGAGAAAAGGAGATACTTACCTACAAAGGAGTTCCCATAAGATTATCAGCTGATTTCTCAAAAGAAACCCTACAGTCAAAAAAGGGCTGGCAAGAAGTATTCAAAGTCATGAAAGGCAAGGACCTACATCTAAAATTACTCTATCCAGCAAAGCTATCATTTAGAATGGAAAGGCAGATAAAATGTTTCCCTGATAAGGAAAAGTTAAAGGAGTTCATCATCACCAAGACTTTATTGTATGAAATGTTAAATGGACTTATCTAAGAAAAAGAAAATCAAAACTATGAACAGTAAAATGGCAACAAACATACAACTATTAACAACTCAACCTCAAAAACAAAAACAAAAACTAAGTAAACCAGAACAGGATCAGGATCACAGTAAGAGTTCACATGGAGGGTTATCAGCAGGGAGGGGGAAGGATGGGGGAAAAGGTACAGGGAATAAGAAGCATAATTGGTAAGCACACAATAGAAAGGGTGAGGTTAAGAATAGGATAGCAAATGGAGAAGCCAAAAAACTTCTATGTATGACCCATGGCCATGCACTAAGGCAGGGGGAATGCTGGAGGGAGGAGGGGTGTAGTACAGAGGGGGATAAAGTGTAGAGAAATAAGGGATAAATGTAAGAGAATAATTAATAAAATATACTTAAACATTTAAAAAAATTCTAACATGTAAATTGTCTCTTTTAGAGATACATAATTCAGATTAATATGACACTGAGCAACTGTGAATTAAAAATGTATTAAATATTTTCCATCATGTTAAATAAACAGAACCAATTTGATACCTTTTAGAACCCATGTTACTTCATTTAAGTACACTTAGAAAAAAAATTTTTACTGAAATGTTTATAATTAACTCTACAAAGTCTTTGAGTTATTTAAACATTTTGCATCCAGTTTTTGTGTTTTACAAAATATCAGTAGTCTTTCTTTTTTAACATTTGTTTTTTATTGTTGTTCAAGTACAGTTGTCTCTATTTTTCCCCCACCAATATTCTTTCAATGTAACAAATTATTCAGACTTTCAGTTAAAGAATAGTATTCCACAGAGTGACTAGGCCATTGTTTAAGTTGTATTCTTCTATTAGTGAATATGTTACCTCAGTTTTTCATACATATAACACATTGTTGGAGATGTTAAATGATCATATTTTTATCCCTACTTGTAATTACTTATTAGGATAGCCAAAGTTGAATTATTTTGTAAACATATTTGATATATTATGTCTTTTTCTCAATTTTTATGCCATGAATGCAAGATATCAGATAAACTAAACCAGTTCACATTAGTGAACAAAAGAAAAGGTTGTAAAACTGTAAATAATGGCCTTATATTGCATTTTAAGATTCTAATGTTAATGTGGACTATGTGTAAGATACATGGGGCTATAGCTACTGGGGCAAGATTCTCAACTATGAAACACGTGCTGTGTATGATGTATCATCTATTTTAAGTAATTGTTCCAACAATTAAAGTAAAACATGAGGGAAGCCAGTATGAAACATATTTTAAAGACACTATTACAGAAATAAGAGTTTTTTCCCCTATGAATTAATATAGGACAGGAATTTCCAGAAAGTAGTTACTCATGATTCATACAGCATAAGATCTAGTCACAGAAAATGCCATGTCTATGAATAAGATTTTGTGGTTTCTCAGCAAAAGGCCTTTGGAGAATTAGAAATATACATATTTCTCCATTTGGGACACACAAGATGCTTTCACTGTTCACTGATTAGCATAAAAAATGCTATCCTTGAATTCTATAACTTCTAAAATACAGTGGGGAATGATGAAACAGGGCTGTGAATGATGACACTCTTGAGTAGTTAAGACTCTAAACACCAAAGGACAGAAAAATTTATGATTAATAGTGGCTCAGATAATAATAGCTAATATTTATTGAGTGCTTGCTTTGTACTTACAGTTCTAAGTGCTTTAGATATAATCATATATTTTCACTCACATAGCAACAATATGAAATTGTTAGCTATGGAACAAATAGGAATTGTTCCCACCCCTGAGGAAGAAAGCTGTAAGTGGCAGGGCCATGATCACCTACTTCAACAGAGAAAGAACCAGACTTTGCATCCAGGAAGTCTGGCTTCAGAGTGTGGTCACTAGATGTGATTTTTCTCTCTGACTGCTATGTCAATAATAGGCAAATAACAAAAGCATTAAAAATGGCCTCCAATGGATATGTATATTCTCTAATCTTGTTGTATTCATACAGATTTTTTGTAATCATCACCCAGGAATATATAGAGATTGATGCCCTGACCACGAATCACACCTGCAGCCTTTTTTAGTGTTCCGGATGATGCTGCAGCCAGCTGAGCCATCTGGCCAGGGCTGAATTCATATAGTTTTATTCTTTGTCTCCATGAGACATGCCGCATGACATATAAGGCACTGAAACCTGCAGATACACATGCAGTACAATTTGAAATATCCCTTTCATAAGTACCTTTGAGCACCTCATCAACAGCTAATCACTGGGCAGGGCACAACACAGTAAAAAACAGACTGTATTCTTGAAGCTTCCAACAAAAGTAAGGTCAGATAGTAAACAATGAGTTGTAGAATCAAATATACACGAAGGGCAGGAACAAAGGTTGCTAGTCCCACATAGGTGTGAGGAACAATCGCTAACTTAGGTCAGGAAGGGTTTCTGCAAAGAGCTGCAGTTTACCTGACATGGGAAGGAATTGTCTTTGTCTCTCACAGCTGGAAGCACCCACCAACTCACAAAATTCCTCACCTAGAATTGTCCCATGACTCCCCAAATTTTATAATTAAGTATTGAACTTTGCTTAATGGAGCTTAAATATGTTATGATATGGTTTCTCTCTATTATGTATTACCTTCTTCTTTAGGCTGTAGTTGAATTAGTTCAGTGCAGCTGACTTATCTAACTTCCTTTCCTTCTTAGGAATCTGAAATAACTTCCCTACACTTATCCCAACCTTATGCAATTAGTCGAAAAAAAAGCCAAGTTATTATGCAGTTATGTATGGATCAAAGTCTTTCTCCTTTCTCCTACACTTGTCATTTTCACTGATCAAATGGGACATCTTAGATTTATGTCTATAATGCTTGGATACTAGTTTTGTTTTGAAAAATTTATATGTAAATACCTGGGTTTTACTAGCAACTAGCAACTTAGTCCAGAGAATGTATAAATATAAGTCAACCAATGTTTCTATCTTATTTTTGCTAGATAATTCTCCTCTATGTCATTTTAGATGTTATTGTATAATATATAAGTGATATATGTTATGGTTAGCTTCCATAAAAACTTCAGTTGTGATTTTTTCCCATTAATTCAACTGATGGATTATCAACAAGAAAAAAATCAAATACTAAGTAAATAGAAAAAATGGTTATAAACTTTTGAAATTACTGGAATGCTAAAAAAAATTAAGTCACAACCTTATCCAAATTGACTGGCATCCTTTATATTCTGTTGTAGAATTGGAAAGAAAATAGTTCAGCAGGTATGCATTTAGTCTTTCATCATGTTTTTTTCTGAGATGGCATAACATTTTCATGAATTGCTGGGCTCCTTAGATGAAGCTCTGGAATAAATCAACATGAAATTGGACAAATGATGATTATGCTCTTAAGTTATGCAAAACTTTAACAATTACAATGTATGGGAAGAGTATTTGTGTGATAACATTCATCATTAGATATTAAATCCTCTCAGTAAATCATCTATTTTCTCTTCTATCTGAGCCTTCCTTGGATCAGAATAGTGTTAAATGCCACCCAACTTTGAAAATGCTCAACTTGGTGACTACTTGACTTCCATGGAGGAGAAAATGCTAGCAGTTCACATTTTAACTACTTTTTGCCTCATGCATCTTATTTGAAAACCTCATTCCTACATGTGAGTAGTAATAATGTAATTCATATGTTAATAGTTGGTGGCCCTTGACTCTTGAAAACCCAGTTAAAGTGAATAAGCTCCCAATGCTAAGACCTGAGCCTCTCCCCTGGCTCCACTTGCCTCCCCACTCCTTCCTTGGCTTCTCTTTACTCTCACATTTCACTGTACAGCTCTGCATCCTTTTCCCTCTATTCAGGAGAGATGCATCTGTTTTCCTCTATTCAGGAGAGAGAGAGAGAGAGAGAGAGAGAGAGAGAGAGAGAGAGAGAGAGAGAGAGAGAGATCCTTTTCATCTCCTATCTCAAAAATTGCATGTTAAAAATCGTAACTGGTTCAACAGAATAAATATATATCTGGAACCGCATCCTTCACTGCCAGGTGTGATTAAGAACTGCAGATCACACTACACTGCTCAGGATGTATATCAAAGGCAACATGAATCTTTCTTATAAAAATAATTTATCTTTCTGTAAGTTCTTTGTGTATTTATGTGTTTTTGCATGTGTGTGCATATGTGTGTACAAAAACACATCAAGGGTTGCATCTTCAACAACCATAAAATACTACCTTTAACACAACCATAAAATACTATCTAGGTTCCCCAGAACCTAAATCAAGAATGAGTTAAATGGTGAGATTATAATTCTCATGTGGTAGCAATACCTACACTTCTTTTTCTGACATTATTTTGATAGAAATTAAACTTACTATCAATGTTAACTAATATATACTGGAATGCAGTGATTTTGAAAAAGGATAAGAATTAGCAGATGCCTGCTATGTTAATGTGACTTATGACCTTAATGTGAGCAGGTTGCACATAGGGAACCTTCAGCACCTCAAAGAAGTGATATCCAAAGGGCAGTTTCTACTCTCAAATGCACAAAAGAAAATATTATAACACGTATTTTTCTTATTTTATCTCATCAATGTAGATGTCTACTTTTGTGTATAATGTATTTGCACAGTTGTATGGATGTAAAATTGGCAAGTGAAGAACATACATTTTCTTAGAAAAATGTGCTTTATTGTATTACTACTACTACTACTAAGTAGGATATAAGAGAACACATTAGGTACTAGTGGAAAAGAATCATGCCATGCTGAGCATAAATGGAGGTTTTAACCATATTTAAAAACATTAAAATGTTCTTAACCTGTCCATCAACCTGATATGAACAATAGATCACCTATTTTGTAGGAAGGAAAGCAAAAAGCATAAATGATTTGTTACTCTCAGTGAAAATAGAAATGTATTTCTATAGCTTTCATTTACCATGCTGTGTCTTCCAATTTAATTCTTGCTTAGTTCATATAAAATTTATGTGTTCATATGCCCACACACAAATAAAAGATTGTTTCACAAAGAGCAATGGCTATGGTACAAAAACTCAATAACTATCTACATTTAAACTGGCAAGTACATTTTATGAGCTAAACTTTTGTAAAATAAAAATCACAGAGAATTCCACAGTATGCCACAGTGAAAAATTGTATTATAGAGTCATATTTAATATATTTACTTTAAAAATCTTTTTTGACTTTTGAGCAATAAATGACTGTAGAATTTTATACAACAAATATAATGCCACAATTTGTGCTTCTGTATTTATACTTCTAAATAGCATTAATGTTACATGTCACTGTTTTGAAGATTTTTAATTGTGTGGTCAAAATGTCACATTTTATGAACTCTTTAAGATTTTAAAATTAAATTTTCAATATATTACTCTTCAACAATTCATGATTATTAAGATTGTATGTGAGTCATCTTTTGATTTCAGTAAAGTCTAGGTAAAAATATTGTGGTAATTGTGTTCACTATATATGTAAATAAACTAGTTGTATAAAACTTATATAATAAAATTGAAAATTTCCCTACTACATTTTGATAAAATATTAACAAATTTAACTTTATTTTACAAAGCACAAAAAAGATGAACTAATTACTTAAATAAGTAATTTAGATAAGATTTGAATTTAATAATAATAAACCACAACAAAATGAAGCATATGTATCTACTTGATATCCTAAGGAATTTCTAGTTATTTTTAATTTTATCTAAGAATCAAATTTCTCTGCCAATTAACTAATGAGAGTGGGGTTCTAATAAAGATTCTTTCTAAGACAAACTATTCTCTGAAAATAATTTAGGGTATTTTAGAAAATTAAATTTTACTTCTATGCCATTATGGTATAGATTATAGCCCCACTTTTAAGAACTCTAAATATATAAAAATCATCTGAACAAATTCAGAATATTAAATACAATTAGGTACAGCAGGTAAGTGGCTAATTGTACATGCCCTTAAAAGAGATTATTAGTGAACATCTTTCCATTGTTTTTTTAAAATAAAAATAGAATTTTCTAACTTTGCATTAAAAAAACATCAAAAATGGGAAGTATACCTGATTCAATAGTAAATTAAATTACTGTTTTGATACACCTAATCGTATCCTGGAGGCCTGAAACTACTGATGCTGTTTTCACAGAAATCAAATATATTCTAAGGAGAGTAGTTTCTTCACTACGAATCTCAAATTCATTTTGTATAATTACCCTACTGATAGTTGGCAGTGCATTTAGGGGCATATTTATATTTAAATGTCTTTCTCCTTTAACTATTATGAGCCTTTTAAAAGTAAAAAAAAATTCTTTATGTTGGAAAAGATAACATTGATCTCCGTGGTATTATTTAATTGTTTATAATAATGCTAAAACCACCCACCTACACATCTCCAAGAATGTTTTGGTAATTAATGAGGTATGTTTAAATCTTCTGAGGTTCAGAAATGAAAAATCCTATGTAAACATGACACTCCTGCACTTATTATTATAATGCAGGCACTTCTGATACAACCTTATAACCATTTTACAAAATTTATTGGCTAAGAAAATTACCTGGGTGAACTATAAAGAGCATTTCAATATTCCCACATTAAGCTTATTCAAAAACTCTCAGTGAGTCTATGTGCACAAAAGAAATAGATACAAGGGATTATTATATCCCAGAAAGCCTCGCTTTAGAGATGAAGAAACCATGGACAAAAACATACAAAACAAACAAACAAAAAAAACCTAAAATGTTATACTCAAGGTGACAGCAAGTTAATCGCTGATTCTTCCTGCCTTGTTAGATCAGGCAGACAAACATCTTCATTCCCCTGCTTTCTACATTTTCTTCAAATGAACAGATCTCTTCACTACTGAAAAGATATGGTGGTAAAGCAATCTTTGCAATTCTTTCTGTGTGGCACAAGATTGTTCACCTTTAATTAACACACACCCTTATCACAAAAAAAGTGTGAAAGTTGCTCCTTACCATTCTCAGCTTCCTGCAGGCACATTGAGCAGCATTCTGTCTCCTTTGCCTGCAGAGCGAACTGGAGGTGCCTATCACTAAAATTTTTCTCTCCCCAAACACCCCAAACGGTTGACAAACTTTCCCTTCCACAATATATCTCATCTCAGATGTTTTTCATTTAACTCTACTTTTGCTTGGTCTTAACCTGTTCTTTCTCCAAATTGAAGAAAGAGTTCACACTCAGTGGGCAGTGTCAGATTCACTTGGTTGTCAAAGAAAACATTACGCCTCACAGTTATTTACATTTATAAAAATTTAGAAATAAACAAACTAATATTTTATAAATGGATTGGCCCTGACGTGTGCACTTTGTTTACGAATGATATTGTCAGTTTTTATTTACAACTTGGAAAATAGACAGAGGCAGGCATAAGACTGACACAAGGAGAATGGATGGAAATGACAACATGTGTTGTTTCCAGCATATTGTGAGCTAGTTCACTTTATAGTTAACCATCTAAGTGAATATCTGTTGATTTTCCTGAGATCTTTAAAATATTCAATAACAAAATAGAGTGACCAAAAAATTGGAGTTTGTTTGTGTGATCTTTTACTATTCCCAGATGTATTATTTGTCTTATGTAAAAGTACTTAAAGTAGTTGCCGACTATTACGACACAAACATAAGAACTCTAAAGAGTTAAGAAAAGAACAGACATGAACTAGAGACGTCAGGTCCCAAGGAAGAACAGAGTGATGGATTCTATGATTTTTTTTTAATTTTGCTTGCTGTTTATTTGTTTCTTTTTTACTTAATGCATGCCAGGGTTTGAGCTAAAGAAGCCAGCCACCCAGAAACACCAGTAAAGGAAAATAAAGAAGTCCTAAGACAATGAAAAGGGCAGATAAACAAGACACAGGCCTTTTGGACAATGACCGCTGGACTTCAGGCACACACCTCATGAAAAAAAATGTGGTTCCACTCTGAGTGTAATTAAGGTCTGAAGGTAAGGTATGACATGGTGACATATTTCATGACATGTATAATTGAAATGTGATGAGAAAGGGGAACTTAAAAGTTCTCACACACACAAATGAAAGGTTAAATATATGAAGTGATGGATGTGTTAATTTGATGGGAGGGATATTTTCACAATGTATATCAAATCGTCATATTGTGCACTTTAAATATCTTATAATTTTATTTGTCAATTATACCTCAATAAAGCTGAAACACATACTTTAGTCCTCATGTTGCAAGTTAGTTGTATATATAGTGTTGCTAAGCAAATTTTCAATTTATTTATAAGATCCAAAGATTCATAATCTACTTCGAATCCATTTCTCTCTAAATGACTTTTATTTTGTGCCAAACCTGTAGTGTAATTTATGTATTATTTTTCATCACTAAAATATTTATATTTATTGACTTTTAAAAATGTTTCTTTTTTAACCTTCTTTATATCATTTATTATATATAAAGTTTAACAAAATGTTTCTTAAGTTGTCTTGAAAAACATTCTTGCTAACGTGTATGACTTCTGAAGGACAATGATAACTTTGCAATTGCTAAAAGGGTAGCAAAAAGAAATTGCTACAACTTACAATTAACCTCTAAGTATAACTACAAATACATATTTTACACAAATGTTTGAGGTTACTTTTCCATTAAAAGGAACACTGTCGCTTTATGTTAATTATATTGAGAATTTATGAACTCCTAAAAGTTTTACCTGCTAAGAAAAATTTGATACTAATAACAGAGATAGAAAAAGAGTTAATATATAGTTCTAAAAGGGCCATAACACAACAAAATTATTTACTTCTATAATTTCATGGTTAATAATAAGAAAAATAAACAAAAGAACACAAGTCAATTTCAGTCCCTAAGCAAATTAAGTATGCATTTAAGTATTATGAAATATGTTATATGAAAATGTTATTTGTCCATGTGTCTGCTGGTTTTGACATATAACCTGTGCACTTTAACTGCAGTACAGCAATACAGAGTATCACTTAACTTCTCCAGTTATGAGTTCCACTTTCCAGTGCAATTCTAAAACACATGTGAATTTTAGTTTTAAGCAATCTGCTTGCTTGTTTGACTGTACTTTTCAACAAACTGTTCTCAGCCAAGACTTCTCTTTTAAGTTGTAAAACATCCTGGTGGTTTTCCTCTACAATTCACATGAATGGTTTTAAAGTGTTGCTTCAAGAAAGATAGTTTCATGTAACAGTTACTAAGAATTTTCTTGTGTAAGAGATACCAATTTTTAGCCCTATTCACATTTCCACAATAATTTTTAAAAAAACATATTTGAAGCATTTAGTTAATCTGTTTGTTTTGTGTTGAGTGACACTGCAGTGGACTATGTTATAGGTGGTTAATGTCACTATGCTATTAATGATCGGATTCATAGTGTTGTTATCAACATTTCCTCAGTCACAGCCTTTATCCTTTCAGATGGTACAGTATACAATTTCTTGCACATTTCAGTAGTTTCAATCCATAACTTCAAACTTTATATTTATTTATTTATTTATTTTTAAAGATTTTATTTATTTATTTTTAGAGAGGGAAGGGAGGGAGATAGAGAGAGAGAGAAACATCAACGTGCAGTTGCTGGGGGTTATGGCCAGCAACCCAGGCATGTGCCCTGGCTGGGAACTGAACCTGTGACATTTTGGTTTGCAGCCCACACTCAATCCACTGAGCTATGCCAGCCAGGGCTAAAACTTTATATTTATTAATGAGCTGAGTTCCTCATTAAGCATACTGACAATGACTTGATATGCTGCACTGATGAGGACCTAACACCATGGTTGTGATATTCTTGCCCACCATGCATAATCCTGCTCTATCAGAAAATATCCAACAGTTGCAAGTTGAGAGACATTTTGAAAAGCATTGGGTGAAGACTCCTGAAGATCATTAATCAAGGTAAACAAAGACAAGGAAAGATTGAAGAACTGTTTCATACTGGGGAAGATTAAGCACAAATAATTAATGAAATGTGGTATTCTGGGCAGGATCCTAGAACAAGGGCATTAACTGAAGAATTGGTGAAATTTGAAGATCTGCAGTTTAGTTAGAATATTGCAGTGATGTTCATTTCTGTTCTTGATAATGGTACTGTGGTCACATAGGTTATTAATATTAAGGGAAATACGATGAACAATGTAAGAGAATTGTTTGTATTATTGCTGCAACTTTCAGTAAGTTTATAATTAGCCCAATTTTAAAAAAATATTCAAATATAATATAATGATTAATCTATCATATTTTAAAGTATTAAGGAATATTATGAAACCACACAGGCCAGAATTTTCTTTGCTAAGTTACTTGGAGGACATTTCATATCATGAGAGAAGTAAAGCATATCTGTAAAATAACAATGAGAAAAGAAACGAGCAAGTTACAGCAAAAGCTGAATGCATCTTTGGGCGTCAGTGGGCATGACTGGCCAGGCTTCCCCCTGCCCACTTCTGCTGTGCAGAGCTCACATCACCTGCGCAGCTCAGCCGCCCCCACGTGTGTCATTTTTTGCTAAGGGACCCTACCCATTCTAACACCAGGCGTGTGGTATCTCAGTGTGATGTGGTGAAATGATGAGTTCCTTTAAAATAGACCATGGATATAATTCACTAAACATCAACATCTACTTGAAACAAAAATGGAAATAATAGCAGTAACTTGTGGTGAGGAGTGGTATACAGCAACACTATTAGTCTAAAGGGAGTTTTCATAACCTCCACACACCCAAAGAGGCAGCTGCCAGGGACACTCACTGGGGAGGTTGGACAGTGGGTGCAGAGTGGTAAGGGTCTCACAGGTCCTCACAGAAGGTCCTTGGTCATTCTCAGGTGGATGTTTTTTCTTCCTCAGAATTTTTTTTTCAGGAGACCTGGGCTTTGGGAAGACGTGCCCAATAGTGTCAGTCACCACTGATAGTTAGAGATGGAGTGAAAAAAGAAATTCCATTGCTCAGAAGTACTTTCCTTATAGAAGGTCCAAACTCTAGTCCAGATTGAAGTTTATTCATGTCATCACCCAAACCTAATATTTAATATTCATCTTTGCCTTTTACCAAAACATTTCTTTTGTATTAGGCAGAATACAAAATAATTGTACCTCAGTTACAGTAACACCTTTATCTACCCAAAGGCAATGAAAAACTTGGTGAATCATTCATTTGCCAATTATGTGATTTTTGTTCCTTCTTTTCTTACCTAATCCCTACCTGTTAAGATAAAAGTTATCTCACCAATACATTTGTTTATTCTGGGACATTAGCAATCAAAGATTAACTTAATCTGAAATTTCCCTAATGTTGCTGCATTTAGAACTACATGGGGGATTCATAAAAACCATAAGGTTTCAGGTTGTACCACATAAAAACTAAAGTAGAACGCAGAGGGTGAGAATGAGGCATTGATATCATTTTAAACAAAATACTGAAAACTTGTTTCTTTTGCAAAACACTTTAAAATTCTAAATTAAATAAAACAAGTATTTAAATTGTTTTGCTGAGATCACAATAAATTAAGGCAAACCACAGAAAAGGAGACTTGCAAAGCCAATAATATGTGAAAAATGCTTTAACCCATTAGTAATTAGTAAATGCAAATGAAAACAATAATCTCACACCCACTAAACTGGCAAAAATGGAAATAATAGCAAAAACTAGTGGTGAGGAGTGGGCAAAGGGGACACATTGACTGCTGGCAAGTTTGTAAATTAGCACAGCCCCTCTAGAGAGCAATTTCAGACTCTCTAGTGAAGTAGAAGATGTACATATATAATAAGTCAGCAATTACATTTCCCCAAACAATGGCCACATGTGCCCTGGGAGACCTGTACAAGAATGTTCTTTATAGCATTGTTTGTAATATTAAAAAGTTGAAAAGGATCTGAATTCCCATTCAGAAGCATAAATCAAGAAGTTGTATTATTACTCACACAGCACAGATTACACACACACACACACATATATACTATATATATGTATATGTGTTTATATGTACATATTCAGTAAAAGGAAGGAATGAGGTCCTTTTGTAATAATGTGAAGAATTTATTTAAAATTACTGACTAAAAATATAAGTTCCAGATGATCATAAAGTATAATATCTTCAATATAACTTTAGTGGATGCAAAATAAAGTATATGGTATAAAGTATATTTAGTGGATGCTATTGGTGATAAGTCCATATAAAATAAAATATGAAAGTGTGCATGAGAATTTAAATGCCAAATGTGAAGTAAAGGTTACCTATAAGTTGGAACATTGGAGATGAAATCTGGGAGGAATAAACTAGAAGCTTCATTTCTATTTTATTTCTTCAACTTGGCAGGGGATGCACAGGTACACATTATATTATTAAATATATTTTCTCATGCCAGAAATAGTTTGCTAGGCAATAAATTGCTTATTGTATACTTTAACTGTTGAAAATTTCATACTTCAATTTTATATTTTTATTTTTCTACTTGTATCTCCTAACCTAAGTAGACAGTAATTTCTGAACCCCTGTATTTTAACATAATTTTTAACCTGTAGTTATAACTACCTAAAACAAGTTCTAATGCACATATTTTAAATCATGATTGCTTACAGTTAAATCGCTTAACCTATAATTATTTTTCAATGTGAATAAGTAAATATTAATTTTTATAAACCATGACTATTTACATAGCACCATACTGTGTCTAAAACATTTGCAGATACTGTTTCTCTTATCACTTTTAAAGAGATAGATACCTACAGGAGAATTAAGCAGTTCCTCAGGTCTACTCACTCACGCAAACAATGAATCAGCAGGCATACCATTTCTGCCTGGAAAGTTGCTGACTGCCTCCAGGGGTGGGGGGCAGTGCACAGTGGTCCTTGGGACCTCAGCCATTCTCAGTGATATTACCCTGTGGTTCTACCTTAAATGTTGTAACCCAGTCTTTCAATTCTACTTTCTCAGTTAGGTGTCCCCTTTAATTATTCCCTGCTATATTTCTGTTAATGATTTATTCACTCCCTTAGATTTAGCAAAGGTTTATAAAATTAACCTTAAGAGTATAAGTGGGTCTTCTGCTCCCATTTCCCTTTGCAAAGTAGGCACCATCTGTCATACTCTCCCTCGGGGGCGGAGGGGAGCCCCTTCCCACTGTCAACCCTCAACATATTTAAGGTAATGTACCAAGAATCCTCTGAGAAAACAAACAAACCTCTGGTAATCTAGCATAATCTTACTTCCCTTTAAGACATGAAAGCAATCCTAATTGAGTAGGTGTATTTCCTTATCATTCAGAATCCTGGAACCTGCTACAGATGATGTTGTTCTGGAGTAAGGATTTCATCTGGTCCTGAAAAAAACTCTGTTATGCTTCTAAGCTTTCTAACCTATCATTAAGTCCTAATTGTTCTAGAAAGTCTTCTTATATACCTACAAGATCAGCAAGTAAAAGTGAGAATTCCAGCATACTAGTGAATCTTTGCTAGCAGGTGGCAAAATAAATTTTAATTTTAATTGTACACTTTAGCCCTGGCTGGTGTAGCTCAGTGGATTGAGCACAGGTCTATGAACCAAAGAGTCACTGGTTTGATTCCCAGTCAAGGGCACATGCCTCGGGTGCAGGCCAGGTCCCCAGTAGAGGGCACACAAGAGGCAGCCACACATCAATGTTTCTCTCCCTCTCTTTCTCCCTCCCTTCCCTGCTCTCTAAAAATAAATAAATAAAATCTTTTTAAAAACACTTTTGCTGTTTAAATTTCCTAGCTGAATTGTTTTTATAAGGGGCTCATATTGTAAGCCTTCTATGATTACCATAATTTGCAAGTCAATAATTTTGCATGAAAGTATTCTCTGAGCTTTCTCAAAGATAAAACAAAACCCAAAATTGATATATATGATTATTATTTGTTAGAATTCTCATTACAAAAAAAATAAACACTAATGAAAGGAGTTGTTGAAATTACAGGTATTTCACAGAATTTTTCAGTCTGAGAAAACAAATTCTAGAAGTTGCTTTTCATCCCACACTGAAGAACTGGATAATATAAATTTCATATCTTAGTCTTAGAAAAAAATAGAAATCACTTTTTCAATGTGGGGGAGTGATTTGGGGAAGTTTCTATATTGGGAAGGACAGTAAAAGGGGGACAAGTATAATGTAGACTGGCCAAAATATGTAGGCAATTGCAGACTTCCGAGATTAGATGGTCATCAAAACAGTTGCCCACCATATGTCTCACCTTTGACTTCCCAATATCAAAATAACAGTAGCAGCACCCTTACAACTACCCACATATCAATAAAGATATGTTTATCTCTCCCCAAAAGGCAAGGTGCCCCGTTTCATAAGTCACCAAATATTGCCCCATGCCTAGGATTTCTACATAATGGCCTTCCCTCTTTAATTGATTCAACAGTCCTATCTCAATTATTTGTAAATTGTGAATTTAAAAAAATAAAATTAACCCCAATCAGTATGCCTTATAAAAATACAAAGTTAAAGAGCATATTGGGAAAAATTAATTTAACTAATCAATGGGTTACTTCCATGGCTTTTATTTCTTATACTATTAACAAGGACACAATTAGTATTTATATGAATTTTTCTTGTTTTTTAGTTTTATTCCTTTAGCTTCTACTCAGAACTTATATTGACAAGAATATTTAATTTGTTGGATATCTAAAGTTTCCTGAAGCTTATGAATCTCTCAATATTATTATATGGTATTAATGTTATTTATTAGCTTTAGTCATTAGACATAGAATTTCTTAGAGTTACCTTAGGTTCTTTATGCTTACATCTTTTAAAAGGAACAGCATTGTTCTTTGTTAATCACAATTGATTATTTCATACCATATAATAAATGTTTCTATTCCTATTTTTCCAAATATATGAGAACCCCCAAATGACCATAGTGATGGTTAATTTTATATATCAGCTCGACTGGGCTAAGGAATGCCTGGGTAGCTGGTAAAATACTATTGTTGGATGGATTTTTCTGAAAGAGATTAGCATTGATTCAATGTACTCAGTAAAGACAGCCTCACCCATCAGGGGTTGAGCACATCATTCAGTCTTTTGAGGGCTTGGGTAGAACAAAAGCACAAAGAAAATCAAATTCTCTCTCTAAGCTTGAGCTAGGGCTTCCTTTGCTTTCCTTTCATCATTGGAACTACTCGGTATTTGGCCTTTGCACTCAGATTGGAACTATGCCATCAGCTCCACAAGTTCTCAGGACTTGAATTTGAACTAAATTATACTACTGGCTTTCCTGATTCTTCAACTTGCAGATGGCAGATTTTAGGATTTCTTGGCCTCTATAACTGTATGATCTGATTTCTATCATCCCAATCTCTCTCTTTCTCTCTCTCTCTCTCTCTCTCTCTCTCTCACACACACACACACACACACACACACACACACATATTTCTTCCTCATGACTAATACAGCTATTTGGCAGTCACGGTTATAAATTCAATAGAAACAAGTTTTGAATACCCAGATGAAAGATACCCCCACAGCATGGTACAAAAGTGGGCTTACAGTTGTTTGTATGAAAATAATATAATAATTAGTAAGTAGTAAGGATAAACTCTGTGGTTTACATACTCACAACTGTAAGCCTACATTTGCCTCACCTTTCTCTTACTGTAAGGATAATTTCTTGATCAAAGAAATCTTCTTTAGGATATATAAATGAATGAAGATTCATTAAGGAAATAGTGACAGAATGGTAGCAAGGAAGGAAAAGCCACTTTCATAACAAAAATCCCTATACTACTAAGAGCAAATAGGATTTGTTTATTGGTGGAAAATATTCAGTGTAATCTATCTGCCATTGAAAGGCAGGCTGGTCCTTCCAAAGTGTGGTACCATGTAGAAGGCAATGGATTGCTGATAGTTCCAGGTGAAAATCAAGTTGTGGGGATACCCAATTCAGCCTTGGTGAGGAGAGAAAAAGAAAAAAACCATCAATGAGTCCATTCTCATTAATGAATCCATGCATTGCTTTTGTTCTTGCTACATTCAATTTGTCAGTAATCCATTAGGCAAGCAGTGTAATAGAGAAACAGCTCATTAACATCTACAGGGTTGATCATTTTACCATCTGATTACTGAGAGAATTTTTGTGAGGGATATCATTTGATGAGCATTCACTTGGAACATGTCTATTTTCTGTCTGAGTCTAGAACAAAAAGTTCTAGACTTCTTTCCCAGCAATACAACAGTCTTGACATTTCCAAGTTCTCAGATAATTAGCCAATCTATTTGCCATTACCCATCAGTGTAGACCTCAGACTGGCAGATCTCTCCAAGGAGGCCAATAGGCCATGAGATAGCCCTTTCTAACATCGTACTACCAAAGACGAGGAGGATTTTTCTCCTCCAGTATCTTTCATAGTGGAGCTGTGAAACCATAGGAGTCCAGCTTATGAAAGCATATCAAACAAAGCTATCTATAAATTTGTCAGTGAGTCATGGGAACTTCCTATGAAGCTATAAACCATAGGATAAAAATTAATAAATGTGATAAGATAATCAATGAGAGACATAAATTATGTTACGTGTAGTTTCAGTGTTAGTGTGAGCCCAATCCTGTATGCAGACCTTGGGGGCACACTCACTTGATTATTTAATTATAAATAGGAACCAGGTAATGCTGAGTGGCTGGTATCTCACAATTTCCTTTTTGACCCATGAAATCACAGCCATAACATTTATGAGGCCCACATAAAAGTAAAAATAGAACATCATAATGAAGCTAAATATTTAAAAAGTATAAATCAAATTAAAAGAAAAATAGCTTTCACTTGGAATAAGTGTAGAAGTACTTGTATCTGTAAGGAGCGCCACACTATGGTAAGGGCAGTGAAGGTCAGGGGAAGGGGTATTTTAACAGTTTCATTTACAGGACAAGTTGGTAATCAGGAACAAACACATTGATAGGGGGTATTTCTCAATATAAGAGTTTTTATAATTTGAAATATTTAATCATGTGAATGCATTACCTATTAAAATGAAAATGTAAAAAGGAAGAAATATGAAAAGAAGAATCAAAAGAAGAAGAAAATAAGGAAAGGAAAAAGGCAGGTAGGCAGAAGGGAAACTCTCGGTGACATTGAGGTATGGGTCACCTATACTGTTGTACTTGTTTGGTTCTTCCGGTCATTCTCAGCATTGCCTTGCCTGAAATACAGTAGCTTGAAATAAATGGTATATTATTTGATAATTTATTTTAGTTTATGAAGACATTATTTATAATAGCATAGTTTATCACAAAATGTTCATACTATAGTATTGTTAGAGAATATATTTTGAATCAAATAAAATATAATTTAGAAAAAAGATAAGCTACTCATTTGAAAACTATGACAATGGCAATGGACACATGGTTCTTTGAGCTTTTTCTCTGTGTACTAAACCCTGAAACAAGATGACAGGGTTGACTGACACCTAACAATTTCTTGAAGAGTGGTCAGGAGCTCAATGTTTGGAGTGGTTGACTAATATGAACATGGGACTTAGAGCTTCATCTTTCCCTACTTCCTCATATGTCCTCTATGCTTCAGTTAAAATAGTTAGAGTTCTTGTAGTTTACTGAAGTCATATTCTCTTCAACTCTTTAAATATACATTCTGTGTATTTGAAACTAACCTCTCTACACCTGTAAGCAGAAGACATGAGACTGGACATCCATTTCATCACTATGTGTTTAACTGTCTTGTTAAACTCTTAGTAACCAAATTTTAAACACTGAGGATTCTCCAGGGAAACAAAACCAATAGGATATACACCACATACATACACACAGAGGGGCTGCAGGAAGAGAGAGAGAAGGAAAGAGAGAGAGAGAGAGGGAGAGGGAGAGGGAGAGGGAGAGGGAGAAGGAGAGAGGAGAGAGAGAGAGAGGGAGAGAGATGGTTTATTATAAGGATTTGGCCCACACAATTATGGAGGCTGACTAGTCCCAAAATCTGCAGGGTGAGGTAGCAGGCTAGAGACCCAGAAGCCAATGGTCCAGTTCCAGTTTAAAGGCCAGGAGATCCAGGAAGAGCTAATGTTTCAGTTCCAGTATAAAGGCTGGAAAAAAATACCAATGTCCCATGGGAAGGCTGCCATCATGCTGGAAGAATTCTCTCTTTGGGGAAAGGTTAGATATTTTTGTTCTAGTTAAGCCTTCTACTGATTGGAAGAGGCTAACCTACAGCAGGGAAGGCAATCAACTTTATTCAGTCTATTTGATTTAAATGGTAATTTTTTTTTCAGAAACATTCTCACAGAAGTACCCAGAGTAATGTTATACCATATATCTGACCATGGCCCAGTCAAGCTGACACATAAAATTTACCATTATACTGTGCTTAGTAAGCAAGTGAATTCTGTATTAAGTCCTTTTATGTCCTTTCTATTTGCGAGCCCAGTGATTAAGTGCACACAGGATAATGTAATTGTCCAATAAATGCTGACTGCATACCAGAAGGACCAGACAAATGAATGAACAAATACACAGAGCAACACATTTACTCAAAATATACACCAAATATAAAGCATGCATTTCTAAATTTATAAATCTGCCACAATTTACTCTTTAACTTTAGACATACATGACTTTTATAGTAACTTAAGCTGTTTAATTAGGTAAAATTATGTAGGGGAATACATGTATATAGATAAAATAAATATATTGAAGAGAAAAAAGAATATAAACTAAGTTTACACCTTCCAATATTGTATGACTAACAAAAAAGGTGAGTTCAGCAGCATTAGGATTTATACTTTCAGGGAAAATTTTTTTTTATCATGTTGTAAAGAAAAAAAGAATTGCTCTTGAGTTATATCAGCATGCCTAAACCCATAGTATAATCTGAGACTATCTCTTCAAATGACATCATCCTTTTGTTAATTTATATTTTTCTTTCTACTAAAGCAATGCATTTTAAACACATTTTGATAATCATGATTCAGTACAATGTATCATTTATGCTGAAAGACAAATTTCTACATGAAGACACTCATTCAAGAAATGATACCTAGTGCCAAGGATGATATCATTTGTTGGAATATATCATTAAAATGGTATGTGCTATTTTATTACTCAGTTAAAAGAATCTTTTACAAACCATGCATTAATTATGGCTCATGCAGAGTTTCCTTTTCATAAATAGTTTCAATGAGTTTTGACATCTCTAGAATATCATTTATGTCACAATATACAGAATTAATTGAATTGGAAGCTAGTTAAAGTGAATAAAATAATATAATAAAGAATACTTCACTGTAACCATATAGATCATGACTGTCTTCATATTTAACATCCATCACCGTTCACTCCCTATGTCTTATGTTCACAGTAATGTCATTTTAAATTTTTTTTACTGTTGTAGGAATAAACTAGTTATGGTTTGAAAGGTGTGTATCATTGGTTATAAGAAGCAATGTTTACGTGCATTTTCAATGTTAGTGATTTATGATAAGACTTCAGCTATCTTTGATAGCTAAGATAAAGAAGTAAGCATATTAGGAAAATATTAGATCAAATTAATCAATATTGAATCATAGGGAGGCCATAGCTTGAAATTATGCTGAATAATGTAGGATAATTTATCTATATTTATTAGGTGAGTAACATTTGTGGTAAACAATTTTCTCCCATAAATGAAAAGATTAATTGGAGTGTTAACCAAATCTTTTTCATATACAGCATTACTCAATTTTTCTAATTTTGTCAAGAGTGCATTAATCATTGCAAATGAGGGCTGTGTTAGAGTCCAATTAGTAACCACAAAATGCTGCTTAATTTTCTATTTTGATCCTACCATGTGTGTAGGATCTCAATGTAAAAAGGTAAATGGACAATTTAGATTTTAAAAAAAGCGGTGGGCACCAATAATTAGCTATTGGTATTAATATCAGCTAATGAAATAGTACAAGCCTGTACTCTTAATGTGTATCATCTTCCACACAAGTCTGCCATAACAGGTGAAAATAAATCACCCTTTCAACAAAAGGAGAAAGGTTAAGGATAATACTTGGAATTCTATAAGGACCCCTTTAGGTCATGTGAATTGTTTGTGTATTTTGGAGATTAATCTCCATGTATCATTGGCAATATGTTCTCCCATACAGCTGGTTCCTTTTCATCTTGATGATGGTTTCTGTAGCTGTGCAGAAGGTTTTTCATTTGATTCAGTTCCATTTGTTTCTTTTTCCCTTGATTTCCCTTGCCCTAGGAGAAATCTCAGTAAAAGTATTGCTATGTGAGTCATCTAAAAATTTCCTGCCTATGTTTTCCTCTAGGATTTTTATGGTATCACAACTTATCTGTAAGTCTTTTATCCATTTTGAGTTTATTCTGGTGTATGGTTTAAATTGGTGTCTAGTTTCATTTTTGTGCATGTACCAATCCAGTTCTCCCAATACCATTTATTGAAGAGACAATCTTTACTCCATTATATGCTCTTGCCTCCTTTGTCAAATATTAATTGATCATAAAGTCTTGTGTTTTGTACCATCATCATGGATTGGAAGAATTAACATCATTAAAATGTCCATACTACCCAAAGTGATCTATAGATTCAATGTCAATGTAATATTTCACAAACCTAGAACAAATATTCCAAAAATTTGCATGGAACCAAAAGAAAAACAATGAATACCTTCAGCAATCTTGAAAAAGAAGGACAAAGTTGGAGGGATCACAAGAGCTAGTATCAAAATATACTACAAGGTCACTGTAATCAAAACAGTCTGGTAGTGGCCTAAGAACAGATGCATAGATCAATGGAACATAATAGAGAGCCAAGAAATATAAGAATCTCTTTAAAAGGTTTTATTGAAACCCACAGATTGAAGGTGTAAAGAAATGATTATCTGTCAGTTAATATGCATCTCTCAGGAATTCAGAGTTTTTTATTAAGATTTTATTTATTTATTTTTAGAGAGGGAAGGGAGGGAGAAAGAGAGAGAGAGAGAGAGAGAGAGAGAGAGAGAGAGAAACATCAATGTGTGGTTGCTGGGGGCCGTGGCCTGTAACCCAGGTATGTGCCCTGACTGGGAATTGAACCTGCAATGCTTGGTTCGCAGCCTGCACTCAATCCACTGAGCTATGCCAGCCAGGGAGGAATTCAGTTTTAATTAGATTGGTAAAGAATCAACTTTGCATTAGTTTTGCTATATAATTTCTTAGTTATTAATCATTTTCATGAGCCACTCTTCCGTTTTGCATTCATTATATGTTCTGTGAGTGGAACTCATGTTTGTTTCCACAATCATTGTCACTTTGTGCCTGCATGCATCTAAAAAGTAAAGTAACAAAGTGAATCATGCATGCCATGCTTCTTCAGGTGGCTGAAACAAGATAATTGCCATAATTTATGAAAAACGGGACTCCTAGTTGCTTCCACATCCCGAGATAAGCGTTATGTTCTTCAAAAACTTAACTAGTCATAACAGCAGAGGGCAAGAGTTCCATCTTACAGGCTTTCATTCTTTTGAGACTGAAAGGGAAATTACAATTCAAAATTCATGAATCTACTATCAGATTTAAGAGTAGAATTAATCATAATTCTGGATGGTCATGAAATGTCCTTTTTCTTATTCTCTAGAATCCAAGTCTTGTTTTCTCCATTTTTGCACTTTCTCAGTGAAAATACCAGAACTACAGTTGATTTCTTTCCTCCCTTATATGCATAAAAGACTCAGAAAGAACCAGACTATCATGAAATGATTATGTCCTCTTATAAATTTATGATTACTTTAATATCCAAATGTTTGTAATGTATCTCTATTATAAAACATGGTCTAACAGATGCTGCTTTAATTTGTACTCATACCTCACATTTGATTAATACCTTTTACGTATATGCTCACGTAGTAACCTTATGTCTGCTTACTCAGGTAACATATATACAGCTTGCTGCTGAGCATCATGAATACTTACAGGAAACAAAAGCAAATGGCAAATATCAGTGTTTGTTATATTCAAGTTTCCAGCCAGAATAGTATTTAGAAAGACAAATATATTAATTAATTAATTGAGTAATTAATATTTTATAACTACATGAGTACATGTCTTTATATAAATTCCATTAAATATTCTCTTACATAACTAAAATAAGACTGAACAACTTTTTAAAAATAGTGCTTATAAATACATTTTGTTATTTGATAATTTCTTAAAAGTCATCTTAATAAAATAAGATGTGACTAGATAAACTAGTGTGTATAATCAAGAACATTTTAGGATTTGTCAAATAATTTAATATCACTATCTGGACATTTCATCCATATTGGCATCTAAACATGTGGCTTACAGGAAATCTCAGTACCAATATTTTCATAATTTTTAAAAATAAGTTTGGTTTTGGTAGATACTTTATTTTGTGGATTAATAGGTTTTCAAGTGCTGAGTGCCCTTTAGATACTGGAAACATTTAAATATCACAGAGACACCATTTTTCAGATGCAGAAATTAAGGTTTAGAAAAATTAAGCAATTTACTGAAAGTTACAGATCTAGGAAATAAATGAACACAGATCTCTCTGATTCTAAAGCTCTTGTACTTACACTGTGTCTCACAGTGCCATGTCTGAAGTTACTTATTCATGCATTTAATTCTTACCTCAGAGCATCTCAGGGTAAATTTCTGAGGTTGAAAAAGTAAAAATGGTAGAGAACTATATCTCTTTTCTGATTTATCCTTTTTATTTTATCATTCTTGTTCCACTCTGATCCTAAAGATGTTACAATAAAAAGGGAAGATTAATTATAGATGTTTTAGAACTGCAGAGCTGAGATTCTGAGAAGCTAATATGAGGACTTAAGCAAAAACTCCACCCTTTTTCCTGGCCCAAGTCTTTATCCCAGGAAACTTCTGTATTATCAACATATTTCCCAAGTTTTCTAGAGTATTCATCCAAAAATCTTTCATGCTACAGAATGTTCTAGACTACTAAACAGTGTGATTATGGTGGCATTTTGCATAGGATTTAGGAACCCTTTAGAACATTCTTAAACTTGTCCACACCCCCAGGGAAAAGTGTTACAGACAGGAACAGCTAAGGCCCAGAGAAGTGAATTGCTCAAAATCACATACTAGTCTCCATGATTTAAAACCAGAAATCAAATACTAGTCCCCATGATTTAAATTAAGCATAATTCACAACCACTTTATTTAATGGCCAATGCTTTGAATTATAGTATCAGTCTAATGGGGTCTTATTTACATTTGAAATTTTAATTTTCAATAAGATAACTTGCTGGCACAAATGTACTTTCTAAAACTTATTTGTAGAGATACTACAAAGTCTTAAAGTATTGATAACAAAAGTTTGTTCCCTTCTTAAAATTCATTTTAGGTTTAGAAACAAGCCAGTTCAAGTGCTCCTGGGAAATGATCTAACTCTAACAGTTTTCTTAAAAAAATTGCACTAAAACAGGATGTGTGTATAAAAAGCAAAGAAACACACACACACACACACACACACACACACACACACACACACACATATATATATATACACACACACACAAGTTAGATAACTAAAAACTAGTTTTAAGAGTGCTTTCTGTTTGCTAAATTGATGATGGCACCCACACCTCACACAGGGCCTAGAGATTAGAGATTACAGACATAACTTTTACAGGATATCAAAGAAATTTGTAGGTGAGTTTAACCATAAAGAAGGACAATATCAAAATCAGTAGAAGAAAATCCTTTAAAAAGGAATTGTCACTAAAGATGTACCATACTCTGCATCAGAGTCATCTTGCCTGGAGTCTGTGACCAGAGCTTCACTTGTTTACTTACAAAGTGGAGGTTCTGATGTTCTCTACCTTCTGTCAATCACTTCAGTCAAGTTTCTGCTCAGGTCATGTCACTCAACTGAAATGCCTTCTTTCATCCATTTAACCGCTCAACCATATTTTTTTAAAACCACTTGAAGTGTATTTTTTTGTGATGAAAAAATTCAGGTTCATTCTGTTCCAGAAGAATTTCATCTAGTATCATATACTATCAAGCTCATCTATACTGTACTTTCTAGGACTCAAAAAATATTATTTTAGTTGAGGTTTAACATCTGTGCTACTCAGATGAGCAAAAATATTTAGCTTTATTTTCTATAACAGATATCTTGTTCTAGAGTCTACCTTCCTGCTTAATAGTCAAGGGATAACAACAAATCAAAAACCTAATAAATAAGCAAAATTATATTTACAAGTAGAATTTGATATCTTTTTTTTTTAAACTGTCTACTCCAGCCTAATTCACTCTTTTTTTCTGAGCACTGAATGGCTCTTATTACTGTATCCAATTAATTAATTATTCATTGATTTATAAAATTATAATAAGGCCCTGGCCGGTGTAGCTCTGTGGATTGAGTGCGGGCCTGTGAACCAAAGGGCTGCCAGTTCAATCCCCACTCAGGGCACATGCCTGGGATGCAGGTCAGGTCCAAAGCCCGGAATGCATGAGCGGCAACCACACATTGATGTTTCTCCCCCTCTCTTTCTCCTTCCCTTCTACTCTCTCTAAAAATAGATAAATAAAATCTTTAAAAAATTATAATAAAAATATTCTGTATAGTTTTCACAGATTGTCAAATCAAGGCTTTCTAGAAGCCACAAATGTTGATTTTCAGAGCCAGAATAAGGAGATTCAAAGTAGTTTTATGCTTTAGTGTCACAGGAAATGCTGTTATTTTGCAGAGCAATTTATTTTTCCTTTGTATTGTGGGTCAAAATTTGCCTCTCTCAAATGGATGTTGTATCTTCCTTTATTTTGAGTGGTATATTACCATCAAAAGCTCACTTTGTGCAATATTCTTTCAGCTATTTTGGTTTTAATATATTTTAATAATATGATATATTATTCTACTTGTCTCATTTTAATCTCTGCATAATGCCATTGTTCATCATCCATTAATTATGTAAAAATTGAAACTTAGATATAACCATGTGCATACAAATTAAATTTTAAAGATACATGAGAGATCTTGATTATTCTTGCCTTTTAAGTATGTGCATAAGAAACTCATAATATGTTAGAGTCTATTCAACAGGTAAACGAATGACAAATTTAAATATACTTTTCAAAAATGCATACTTTTAATAAAGCGTACCAAATGTTATAACTGACCAAGAGTCATGCAGTTTATTTGGTAAAAGAAATTGTTCTCTCAGGTCACTTTATTCATCAGTAAAATAAGAAATAATTTGATTTTAATATATGTTGTTAAGTTTAAATAATGCCTGTAAAACTTTGGCCAGTGTGGCTCAATTGGTTGAAGCGTGCCTGTAATCGAAAGGTTGCAGGGTTTTGTTTTTTTTAACAGTTTTTTTAATTTTATTTTAATCATTGTTCAAGTACAGTTTTCTCACTTTTACTCCCAATCCAGGCCCCACCATCTTCCCCACTTCCCTCCCATTACCACTCTCCCCCTAGTTTTTGTCCATGTGTCCTTTAAATTTGTTCCCGTGAATCCTTCCCATTGTCCCCTGAAATTCCCTCTTCTCTCTCCTGTGGTCACTGTCAGCCTGTCCTCTATTTCAGTGTCTTTGGTTATATTTTGCGTGTTTCTTTGTTTTGTTGTTTAGGTTCCTGTTAAAGGTGAGATCATATGGTATTTGTCTTTCACTGCTTGGCTTGTTTAGCTTGAAAGGTTGCAGGTTTGATTCCCTGTCAGAGCACATTCCAAGGTTGCAAGTTTGACCCCTGGTTGAGTTCTTACAGGAGGCCACCTATCAATGTTTCTCTCTCTCTCCTTTCTTCTCTCCCTTGCTCTCTTTCTAAAATAAATTTTTAAAAATGTCCTCAGGATGAGAATGATAATAATAATTATACCAGTATAGATTTTTTAGATTTACTTTGAAAGCATTAAAGACTTAAAAAAACAAGGATCTCTGTAGGTAGAATCAAGAGGAAAAAATGCTGGTGGTGAAGGAAATCAGGAGATAGACTTTTCCTTTTGCACGTGGCATCATCTGTTATCATTGTGTTGATCTGATGTGGTTTCAAGTCATATTTTTCCTCTCATTTTCCTCTCATTTCCTCTCATTAAGCTCTCTGGTACTTGGCCTTTTTACCTGAGAGGGAAATAGTTAGGAAATGTCAAAAAATTAAATGTTTAGAAAATAGTGCTGGTTTTCATTTACTTTTAAAACTCAGTAAATTGATATAACTATGTAGGTAATGAGAGAAACTTGAAATTCTCAAATACCTATATTTTTGTTCATTTTAAGGTGTTGGTTAATTTTTCGTCTAGCTTTTTTCCTCTTCAGTGTAAGAAACTGAAAATGTGTGTGTGTTTGTATGTGTGTGCACATGCCCAATGAGTGTTTTCCTTAAAGATTACATAGTGTTCCCAATATGATTGAATCATGAAAGTATTAAATGCCTTCATGAGGAAAACAGGGACCGGCTATATGACACACACTCACACTGTTAGGAAAAACATGCTCACTGTCTAAACATGCACTTTTCATTGAACGAAATATAAACTTGAATTTTAAAGTATTGCTAAATTTTATAAGGTCTGTTTGTGTAATTCTGAATCGAATATTTTCAACAAACCACAAAATTAAAAATGTTTATCTATGTTCTTTTTTGTTCCTTACTGACATTACATTAATTCAGGCCATGAAGGTGCTTTTATATCTTGATATTTAAAATAAATGCTCACCATTCCATAAATTGGTTATCTAGGAACACTCTTAGTTTGGTCAATTATATCAATAATAGGTTTAAATTCTTTGATAAATATTAGGATTAATCACCACTTTTTATATCACATTAAATAAAATAGGTATAGGCTAACATATTTTATAAAAAGTTTCTTCAGTCTGAGAAATAGCTTTTCTGTGGCCTTAAAGGTGAAAGGATTTGTGGATTGGTAGAAAAAATTATCTTCTGCTTTGAATATCCTGTTTTGCTCCAAAAAGTGAATCTTCACTGTGAATCGTTTTTAGAGTTGAATTACATTTAATAAATTCATTAGAACATGTTTTAATTTACACAGATACTATTTTTGGGAAGTAATTGGCCAATCCAAAATGATCCTAAATGTTGCAAAATGTCACAAGTAATTTGGTGTTATACAAACTTTCAAGAACATTTGATGATTGATTTTCCTAACTATTTTCTGTGACATGGAAGAGTATTACATTAACGAAGAGAGGGTAAATTTGAAGGACATCATTCTAGTAATTTTATAAATTGCATTATTATTGCATGGTAGATCATAACCTTACAAAAAGACCCCTACCATATGAAAAGTAGAAATTTTTCTATGAGTGCCTCTTATAGTTTGTATTCCTGCTTGGAGAACATCACATATGTTACTTTTCTTTATTAAAAAATTATTGTGTTCCAGGATGATATAAAATTGACCACATTATAATAAATACCATTATTCAGTATTACCTTCATTTCATAGAAATCAGAAATAAACAAACACAGTCACTCTATTTTTTCATTCTTCTGTCATCATTAAGTATGAGGTTTGCATTCACCTTTTGTAAATACACCATCAACTTAAAGGCAAGTTGCTGAGTTTTGTCATAAACAAAGTTTAAATTTTATCCATTGCCTTTTCTGTATGTATTTAAGTGATCCTAAGGTTTTCTGCCTTTATTTGGTGATATGGTTAATTCAATTAACTTTTCCCTTTAATTAGATACATATTTAAGAATAATTGTGGAAATCCCCAAAACCTCACCATCTAATGTAGCAAGTTATGGGTGGACTGAAGTCTGTGGGTTGGCTCAGCTAGGCTGGGTATACTACAGCCACCATGCCAGCCAGAGCTGCATTAAGCAGCAAAGAAAAGATCACTATGTATTCTGTATTATCCCATTCTTGCATATTTCTTGTGTTTAGTTTCAATTACATTTGTATCAATGGCAACAGGAAGAGTAAAATAATGTTTAATGATTCTGAATTAGGTATGAACCTATACACCAGCTATATGCTCTAGGAACTGATGCTGAATTTGAAGTGACTGAAGAACTACTCTGTATCAGTTGTCTGCACTGAACAACTAGAGGGGAATTAGTTTTAAAGAATTTGAGAAAACATAATTCAATACAACCTGAGATGTAATATGCCAAGATGTGTTACAACGGATGGTTATAAAAATATGAGAAAAGCAGATAAAGGCATATTTGGACAAAATCCCAAAGTTTGTGAAAATATAAGGTTATTATTTTATTATTCATCAGCAGGAACTTTGGTGACAATATTTAATTCTATTCTGTGTTATTGAACCAGTAGTGTAAAATATTAACTGCATTTGCTGTTGGAATTAAGAATGATCAGTTTTGTGGTATGTTAACATGCCTTACCACATAAGGACTAGCAAAATATATTTGAGCTAAAAAAATTACAGTTTTTAGAAAACATTTGAAAACAACATGAGTTAAGAAATTGGCTTTTATTGAGAACTTCATAATGTCTCTTAATGAGTCAATCTAAAATTACCAAGAAAAACAATGCCCGTGTATAAAACTTACACTACGAAAAGTCATCTCAATGACAACTGATTTCATTTGTTTCCCAAGTAATGCCAAATTGTTCTAAATACTTCCTATGCTGTCAAATAGCAAACCAAGAAATGAGATCCTTTTTGCCACACATTTTGCAAGAGATATTTTCTGAGTTCAAACTACAATCTTAATAGTTTTCTGTGTGCATCTTCATAAGAGTACACAAGAAACTTAATTTTTCAAAACACATTTAAATGTGCAATTGCAGAGCTTCCACCTACGTTTCCTTCAGAAGTGATTCATCTGCAGTGTAATGACATGATAAAGAGAAAATATAAAGCAAAGAATGTAGTGCAGTCCTATAGGTGTTTTTGAAGTGATGAGTATGCTCAGAGTATTTGCTAACGGGTTGGTACTTGTATGTGCAGTGCTGATCTACGTAAAAGATGTCGTCAAAGGTGAAATATAACAAACCTCATTACAGACTGTTGTAAACACTTAAACATTGCAATTGTTTTGATAAATGAGAACAATAATTTAAAAAGTCAATTAGGTGGAATGTTTTCCATCAAAAAGATTTCCATTCTTCTCATTTAAAAAAAAAGACAGAAAGATTATACTCCACTATCATTATAACCTGAATTAAAATGTGTCGAAAACTTGTATTCTGCCTTGTACCGCAAAATCTTGGTTTTGCTCTGTGACCTCTAGAGCTTAGAGTATATACCATGGTGCCCTTTACAAAAAAGTTTTTCAAGCCCTGGCTGGCGTAGCTCAGTGGATTGAGCGCAGGCTGTGAACCAAAGTGTCGCAGGTTTGATTCCCAGTCAGGGCACATGCCTGGGTTGCAGGCCATGGCCCACAGCAACCGCACATTGATGTTTCTCTCTCTCTCCCTCCCTCCTTCCCTTCACTTTCTAAAAATAAATAAATAAAATCTTTAAAAAATCATTTTCAAATCTTCTTCTATATTGTAATTGTGATGGTGATTATAAAACTGTATTTATTTGTCAAGCTTATTTAATTTTGCAAGCAAAGTTTATGAAATTTATTTTATGTAAATTATATCTCAGTATAGTTGACTACAATTTTTGAAATGTTTTAAAAGTAGAACTTCATTTTTTCTTTGTAGATGGTTTTAAATTACAGATTAATTTATTTCATTGGCACATTGTTAGCATTAGAATTTTCAATATATCCTAGTGTCAAAACCCATAGATCTATATAACACAAAGAGTGGAACTTACTGTAAGTTATGAACCTTAATAACAGTGTTTCAATGTTATCTAATTAATTGTAATAAATGTAGCACATTAATAGAAAAATGTTAATAATGCGAAACTGTGAGGACCTGAAGCAAGACTGGTAGGTTTATGAGAATTCTCTGAAATATCTGCTCATTTTTTTTGTAAATCAAAACTGTTCTAAAATAAAACATATTAAAATTCTCTCTCTCTCTCTATATATATATATATCAAGTAGCTTGTTTGTTAATTACCTTAAAAATAGCTAATTATTTGTTTTAAGAAGAACAGGTAAAATGCGTAATTAATACTCCTTATCATTTTGGATTTGTGTTATCCTTTCAATTATGGAAAGTTTTTGTACATTTATTAGGGGATTATGTTGTCTGGCAAAAAATTTAGAATTGTATTTTATTAGTGAAATAGTACTTTTATCATTATATTTTAAAAGAATTTTTCTTTCTCTCTCTGCTCTTTTCCCCAAAAGAATACCTATATTTGGACCACAAGAAGTTATCCCACAGTTCACAGATGTACATTTTATTTTTTTAATTTCTTTAAATTCATTTTTATCTTGATATTTAATTTTGGAAGTTTTTATTGCTATATTTTTGTTTACTACCTTATTTTTTCTGTGACCTCATCAACTTTTAATTCATTCCATTGTATTTTTCATCTCAGACTTATTATTTTCTTCTCAATAGGTTCAATTTAGGTCTTTTATATACCCCCTTGTCTCTAAATTTTGAAAATATGGTATATGGTTGGAGTAGCTATTTTATTCTCATCATCTGCTATATCCAACATTTGCAGAAGTTATGTGACTTTTTAAAAGATTTTACATATTTATTTTTAGAGAGAGGGGAAGAGAGGGATAAAGAGAGGGAAGAAAGCATCGATGTGAGAGAGAAACATCGACTGGTTGCCTCTTGTACTTGCTCTGACCAGGGATGAAATTGGCAATCCATGCATGTGCCCTGACCAGGAATCAAACCTCTTGTGGACAACAAACTGAGCCACACCCGTCAGGCTGTGATGTTTTTTTAAATATTAATGTTTTTCATTATTTGCCACACACCCGCTTCCTTTGCATACTCAGTGATCTGTGATTGGCTGCCCAACATTGGGAATATTAATGTTTTAGATGATACATACTTTTTGTTTTTCTATAAATGTTCTTGAGCTTTGTTCAATAATGCTAAGTTAAATGAAATTCTCGTAATCTTTTTGAGTCTTAAGATTTGTTAGGTATGACTGAGAAGCACTTTCTCTAAGGGATAGATATTCCCTACTATTGAGGCAATACCTAACTGACCCAAGAATTATCTGATTTTCCATTTTACCTAGTGGTAACAAGCATTATTCCTAGCCCTGTGCAGTACAAGGTCCAGTTCCCTCTAATCTTTTTATGAGTTCTGTCTTTGGCCTCAGGTAGTTTCCTCTCATGTACATATTAGTTCTCTGATGACTATTCAAGGAGACCCTCAGGCGGTCTCCTGGGTTCTGTCATTGTGCAGGTCTCCTGTGCCCATTATCTTATCCTATGAATTCTAGCTAACTCTGTTTCACTGGTCTCAGCTCTGTCTCTGCAGTATGTTATCAGGCTCTGACTGGATTTTCTCCTCTCTGTGTGTGGCCTGAAAACTTTCTCAAAGTAATGAGCTGGTGCCATCACAGGGTTTACATCACTAGATTTTCATCTCTCAGTAATCACTGCTTTTCACTGGATGATGTCTAATATCTTGAAAATCATTTCCTGTTTTTTCCCAGATGTCTTAGGAAGAAGGTTAAATCCAGTCTCTGTTCTCCATCTTGGTCAGATGTGGAGGTGTGCTTAGTGATTATTGATGGTGTACAATTGTGTATAAAAATATAACAGCTCAGGATGATGACTTGAACTCTTCCTGCAGTGAGTTTATACTTTGGCAGGGGGGTGATACTTAACATAATGGCATTTCAAGTTGATCAAATGAGGAAATGAGTAATTTCAAAAAGTTAGACCTTTCTGGTCATTTTTTTTCATCAGTTTTTACTTCTGGATTTTATTCTGTCATAAGTCTTAACTGAAATCCATAGGTGTTTACCAGGGCTCTTTTTCATTTTTATTTTTTGACAGATCCACAAATCTCCCATTTTTCTCTTTTCAATCCTGTGAACATTCTCAAAGCTCAGCTTAGTTTGATTCTTTGTTGCCTCTCTTTCTTGTCTTGTCAGCATTCACTTTTTGCAGTGTAAGAATTGGTCAATATCTGGAAGAGAAAAGGTGAGGAAATATCAATCTCCTCTTTTAGAATCTTGGCCCTGGGAAATGAAGTCATAAAGGGCAGTTTCGCAGACTAAGCTAGCCCCATATTATGAGCAAGTCCCTGGAGAACCCATGTGAGTGAGCTGGTTGTGGATTCTCTAGCTCAGTAAAACTTTCACGCCAATAGCCCCGGCTGACATCTTCATGGCAACCTCAAGAAAGACTCAGCTAGGGCTACCAAGTTAGCATGCCCCCAGGTTCCTGACAGAGAAATCATGGGGGAAAACAAATGTTTTTTGTTTTGTTTTGTTTCATTTTGAACAGCTAAGTTATGAGATAATTTAACACAATAGATAGCAAATATATTACTCATGTAAAATATAACACATTCTTATACATTATCTCGCCACTTTCAAAACCCTGTGGAAAACCACCATTTCTGTATTTTGAGGAAGATTCTGAAATTTATAGCAGAGGGTAATTAATATCTATTTCAGAATGCTTTCACTTTATCATTGTTGCCTCTTCTACCAGCTGTTAAAAGAAATTATTACTTTGGAAGACCACGGGCAATTGAAGGACATAGGAATGTAGAAGCATGTCTCAGAATATGGAAGCTATCACCCTTTTTAAATAATAAGTTACAAATGTTTTTAAAATAAATAAATTGATTATTTATTACACAAAATCCTAGAAGTTGCTTTTAAAATTCCAGAGCAATATTTAGAAACATAATTTTATGGAATATGTATATTAAAAATTAGATTGCAGCAGAACAATTTTATTTACTATGGAATTAAAGATATATATAATAAAGTGTTTGCATATAAAATATACTTTATTTTCATCAGTATATGAAAATAAGAAATCACATTTATCAATTTCTTTAAGAATTTTAAACATTCATGTAAATAGAGCTTGCTCAAATCAAACAATTATTTTTGGATGGCCATTTACTCATAAATTGAAAGACTGTCTTGTAAATATACATAAAAGGGTTATAAATCAGAGTGAAGCAAGACTGGTATGAATATGCAAATTGTGTGAAAACTTGAAACTTATAGAACACTACTAATCCAATTACCAGGAAGCTGATTGCCAATCTGATTCAAGAATGTAAGAATGGCTGTTTCATTAAAGCTAATGGTTCCCTCTAGCTAAAAATAAGTGGGGTAACCAACTGTTAAATCTGGTAGTCCAAAATGTGCTACCAGTCATCTACACATAACAACTGTTAGAACTCCAGGTGTGAAGAACAATTGTCTCCTATAACCTGAGAATGAAATAAGGTGAAGAACACAAGGCTCTCTTGTGGGGCAGTATATAGAATCAACATTTTTTTTGGCAAAATAGGTAATAGGGGTGGTGTAAGAAAAGCCTCCTTTCATTGTACTATGTAAAATTGAGTAAATAAAAGTGGGATAAGAGAGCATGGACCCTCTTCTCTATTTTTTAGCAGTTAACCTCTAATTTTCAGGTCTCTGTAGTGGTAAGTTGAATATAAAATATATAATAACAGAATAATTACATATCAAACAACATTTGACCTTCTACAAACTCCCCATTATTATTTGAAAATTTCTAAAGCATCCATTTAAAAACTTTAGTATTAACAAAATGTGTATGTTTTATGAAGTGTCATTTAATACAGTAATCATGCTTGTAGAAAGGTGTAGGAGACCGTTGTATGTGGCGTTGGCCCAGCTCCCACTCAGAGATGCACAGGGCCCATGCCCATGGGTAGGTTCTCCCATGGAGAATCAGGCCTGCAATGTACCTAGGCCGCTTTGAGACTTGCTTTTGCTAAAACTTCCTCACCCTAAATTGAGACAGCAAGTACTTACTGTAACTTCCTAAAATCCAAGGCAAAACTCCCCAGTATGGAGCGTAACCAGTTGAACCACTTTTCCCTTTATGTTTGCAAATGTCCTTCTTCTCTGATGTGATTAGTGACATAGGCTTCTTTGTTTTCTGCAAAAGGTAACCACCTAATGCCAACTTGTGCATAGTAAATGAGGACCATCATATAATGTGCCGAGAAGCCCAATAAAGGCTGGTCACAGCAAGGGCTGCCGCTTTTGCTCCCCATGAGAGAAAAGCCATGTTCGCCTTTTTCCTCTATAGGACTGGGTAGTGTGAATGTCTCATGTCTCATCCACAATGTGGCGGACCCCATGAGCCAAGGTCTGCGTCAGAAAGGTTCCTGAGTTTGGCAAATTAATAAAGTCTGCATCCATAGAGTTTATTTCAGAAACTACTTAGTTTCACCTAGGGTTCTCTTCTTCAGTGAACACTGAAGGTATAGGAACTGAGTTACAACTAGCGTGATGGGAATTGAATTCTAAAAAAAAAAAAAAAGCACACCTTTTGGTTAAAAACTGCTTCTTTCCAACCCCAGACATCACTTGAGCACCTCCACTGGGTTTATAAAGACAGCATAGAAACACGGAACCTCACAGGACAACCCACTAGAGCTTTGTGCCCCTCCTGGGAGATGCAAAGCCGGCACTGATACCTAAAACCAACCACGAATGTTTCTTTCCTATAAGTGCTTAGAATTTTAGCTTTAAGAATTAAATAAGAACTAGGATGACAGAATAATAGGAATCAGTTTTAACTGGGTGGAATGTGATGTATTTGCTTAACAGAGTTATTTATTTACTCATTTTTAAAATTAGCATTTGTTGACTTGAACAATCAAAATGAAGAAAATAATTGTATACTCTGGTGAGCAAAGCATTTAGAGGGTCCACTGGTTTCTGGGATAGGAAAATTGTCAGGCTACTGACAAACATATTCCTAGAAAAAGAGTTTAAACTTAATTTTACATCAAAACTTAAGTCAACAAACAAGTTTTCATATTAGGCTTTGATTGAGAGATGAAACTATGAAAAGCCAATAACTTGTTTGAAAGAATAAAAGCTATGATATTAAAGAGATGTTTGGTATAGCAATGAATCCTGAGAATTTCATATGCCTAAAATATAAAGTTAGTCTATGATTTTTTCACTGATGTGCTTTCCAAATTTGTGTGTAATCTTTAAAAAACAGTGTATCTCTGAACAAGAATGAGGTTTGAAGTTTTCTGATTTGAATGAATTACTTTGGATTTGATGATGAGTAGAATTTTTAGCAGGACTTTACATAACTGCTTATCTTCCTATATTCTAAGGCAGAGATACAGAATTATTTATCTTTTAGACTGTAGTAATATCCATATAAAATATGTTGTATTTCTGTTTTTTTCTCCTAGGTGGAAAGGAGCAAAATAAAACATATAATTATAATAAGCAAAGACTATAAAAGAAATATCCTAAATGATAATAAAATTCTAAAAATAAACAAATGTGGTTCAGAACATTTTACTTCATTTCTGTTCTGGACAGGTAAAGATTGTTTTTCAATTACTTGTTTAAAATGAAAGCTTGTGACCCAACACCTGTTCCAGATTGGTATTTGAGATCACTAATTTGCTCTGCTTGGTATCCCTTGGAACAGATGCAGGGAGACAGAAGGGACTAAAATTACTCTGTTCTGATGGCTGATCAGACATCGATGTAGCCAAGAAACAGAGGAACAGAGGCTTAGCTGAAAATTACAGAATCAACAGTCCATCAGAGAACCATCTCAGCAAATATACAGATCGATATTTGATCAGTTCTTTAGAGCACTGTCTTTGTTATAATTATAGCAACCATCTTTTCATGTGTTATTGAGTAGTTATTGTGAGAAGTTAAAACTACCAAATAATATAAACAAGCAATTGCTTCATGAGATGCCATTTGCTGTTAATTTAAGTCTGCACAATATTAGCGTTAATAACTTGTTTTAATTATTTCAGCTATGTTTTGATTTGATATTCCCAAATGAAGTTGAAATCTGAGTTAGGTAACTTTTAGAGAGTTAGATAGAGATAGAAACACATTCTATCCTTTAAGTCAGAGATTTGGCATAACTTTTGCATCTTATATAGAGGGGTTTTGTTAAGATTTCCTTTTTCTTTTTTATTGAATTTAATGGGGTGGCACTGGTTAACAAAATTACACAGGTTTCAGTCACACAATTCTACAACACATCATCTGTACACTGTGTTATGTGTTCACCACCCCAAATCAAGTCTCCATCTATCACCATTTACCCCCTACACCTTCCTCAACCTCCCTCATCCCACATCCTGTATCTAATATTAAGATTCTTAATACCTAGAATATTCAATCCGACAAAATCTCATGCAAACCTAAATGATTAAACAGGCAGCGAATTTCCTTAGAGCTGAGGTTTCCAAAGAGGTTTTCATGCAACACATGGAAAGATGAGCAAAAATGGTAGTAGTTTTATCCTCATTAATTTTTGTAATTAAAGACAGGTAAGAAAAATACTAAGATGCAATAATATCTATCATGTAAACTACAAAGCTCCTTTGCTTATGTACAACAACCTGTATTTAGGCTGTTGATTTATCCCACAAGAAAAGCAGGAATTCCACAATGGGCGAGAGTGACAGTGGGGTCTTTGGGTTTATTCATGTCTGGTTAAGTTGATTTAATTTTGTTGTAAACTATATTAACACCCATAACTGGAAACAAATCCCTTTTCAAATAAATTTTATTGTACTTTCTGCATTACCATTTACCCCCCCTTTTCCCTCTCTGCAGACCCCACACTGTGGTCCATGTCTGTGAGTCCTTTACCCTTTCTGCTGGATCCCTCCACCCCTGACCTCCCCCACCAATAACTGTCATCCTGCTCTCGATCTATGAATCTCTTAACAGTCATGTAAAATAAACATTTAAAATATTTTTAGGGTTTTCTTGTCTACTTTAGCTCTTAGTATATGTTTTATAAAGCACAAAATACAGCATAGTAGTATATGTCTATATAGTATATACTATATGCATATATTTACATTATTTGCATTATACACTCAATAGTTTTTATTGACAAGTAGATACAACAAAATATTTTGGAGATTTCTCATTTCTCAACTACATAATGGATGTTTAAAGGTACATGATGGTGTTTAGAGTCTAACCATTGGAATATACTCCCAGAAGTGAAATCTCTGGGTCATAAGGCAGTTCCATTTTTAATTTTTTGAGGACTCTCCATACTGATAAATGGTGATGGGAAGTGATTATACTATGGGTGCTGAACACACAATACAATATACAAATGATGTATTATAGAATTGTACACTTGAATCTTATTTAATTAACCAATATAACCTCAATAAGTTCAATAAAATATACTTAAAACAAAAAGAATGTTCAGTTTTATTCATAATAGTGAAAACAATACTGTAATCAACTCACGTGATCATGAATAGATATACTGGTGTATAGCACATAATAGAATGTAGGTAGACAAGCTGACACTAGAGCTTTAATTACGCTAGCATTGTTTGGGCTAGCATCTTGCACTTGTACCATCTCTGATATGAGATATGCTCCAGATAGCCATTGGTCCTAGATTGAGGAGATATGTGCAGAGCAGAACCTAATCACAATGTAGAGCCAACCCAAACTAGGTGTAAAATAACCTGAACGATGGAAAAGCAAAATATATGTTGTTTTAAGTCATTGGCACTTGCCAGTTGTTTATTATATAATATTTTGGCAGTAAATTTGACTTTAAGTATTTATAGAATAATTCACATTTTCTACCTCTCATTTTTTCCCTTCTGGTAAAGCATATTTTTTGAAAATTTACCTATTTTACTATATTGTCTAATTTATATAATAAAGTTTCTGTTTTCCTTTTGCTACCTTACTAATATCTGCAGAATATGTAACAATGTTTCTTTTTACATTCTAAAACTTGTGTATTTTCACATATTTTTTTCTTGATCAGTGTCACAAGGTATTGGTAAAGTTAATAAGCCTTTTAAAATTACCAATGTACATCTTAAAGATCATCTCCATAGTCAGGTTGTTATCTAATTTGGTATTTGATATTATTTACCACTTTATTTTTTTTCTTGAGTTTATTTTGCATTTTGTTTAAATTTAGTTTCCTAATGCATGTACTTAATGTTATAAATTTTCTTCTGAAAATTCTAACATGTTGTAATATGTCTGCATTATCTGTTTGTTTATAGTCTGTTTTATAATTTTAAGTACAAAGTTTTATATACAATTAGATAACTTTTAATTATATTGTCCCAATATTTCAAACTGTCCCCAATAGTACATTAACGTCTATTATTTGCTGAAAAACTTGTATAAAAATTCTCTTGTCTAATTGTGGATTTATCTCTTTCCTATAATTTCATCTATTTGGGCCTTATATATTTTGAAGGAGTTGTGCTTTGGTGAATAAATATTTGTAATTGTTCTGTTTTACAGAAAGTTTAATTTCTTGTTGGAAAGTCTCTTTTAATCTCTACTTACTATTTTTCTATTAGAGGCTATTTTTTCTATTATCACTGCATATGTTTTCTTCTGTTATCTTCTGGAGGGCAGGCCCCTTGTAGTACAGGCTTCCCTGACTAGGTGAATGTCTTAGGATCCCATCTGTAACAGTGTATCAGCTGGTACTGTTGTGAGAGGCTGCTTTTGGCTTCAGTACATTTTTTTTGAGGACTCTTTTAGTGCGTTTGCCCATTCATGATGGATGATTTACAAGTGCAGCTGCTCAGACCACACTGAGTGTTCACCAGCTCTTGATCAAAGACAGCATGTCTCCCTGTGCCCCACCCTCCCTATTCACCCTGTCTAGCCCCTGAGTGGTTAACCCCCATGAAAAAAGTCCTCAAAGGGAGATATTTTGCTGATGTGGAGGAGGTGACACAAAAAAATGGCAGAAGCACTAAAAGGCATCAACATTGACAAATTCAAAAACTGTTTTGAGCTGTAGACAAAACATCTCCATAGGTATATTGCATCAAATGGAATGTACTTTGAAGGTGCCTGAAGTTTAAACATTTAAGAAGTAAGAATAAATGCACAATTTTTTATAAATAAATTCAGGGGATCTTGGGGTCCCACCTCATATATAAGCTATAGTGTGTGTGTGTGTGTGTGTGTGTGTGTGTGTGTGTGTGTGTGTGTAGGTATAAATGACAATACTTGTCTTTGCTGTATGGCCCACATAAGGTGTATATTGATATATGTTCTATGTGAGATTCAGAAGAATATGCATTTTTCTGTTGTTGATGGACTTTAAAGTGTCAATTAGATCAAATTGTTTGATAAGACCATTCAGGTCAGCTATATCTTTAATAATTTTTCTGCCTGCTAAGTTTGTCAATTAATGAAAGGAAGGTGTTAAAACCTTCAGTTATAATATTGTATTTGTCTACTTCTCATTACAGTTCTATCAGTTTTTGCTTTGAATATTTTGATGCTGTGTTGTTAGGCACAAACATGTTAAGAACTATTATGTCTTTGTGAATAATTGACCACTTTATCATAATGTGATGCCTTACTTTAGTCCCAATGTTTTCTGTATCTATTTTACTATTAAATAAATATTAATACTCTAGTTTTTTTAGATTAGTGTTTGCATGATATATCTCTTTTTTACTTCTTTATTTTCAATTTACCTATTTCATATATTTAGTGAGTTTCTTGTACGTAACATGTAGTCAGATTTATTTTAACATTTTTTGAATAGCAGTCAGGTGTCAATAAATTACCTCAAATTGTGTTTGTCTGAGAAAGCCTTTATTTCTCCTTCATTTAAGAAGGATCTTTGCCCTAAATATAAAATTTTATTAGGCTAGTGTTTTTTCACTTTCAACAAATTTTGTTCTACCCTCTTCTAACTTGCATAATTTATGATCAGAAGTCCACTATAATTCTTACCTATGTTTTTCAATATGTGAAATAGTTTTCTGTCCTGCTTTTTAAAAAGTTGTCTCTTTGTTTTGGTTTTCTATGGTTTGACTATGGTGTGTCTTGCTATAGGTATTTTGGTATTTATCAAATTTAATTTTCTTTGAGATTCCTGGATCTGTTATTTGATATCTGTCATTAATTTTGGAAAATTTTGGCTATTATTACTCAAATATTTCCCTGCTCCATTTTCTTCTCCCTCTCCCCCTCCTCCTCCCTGTTCCCCTATTCCAATAGTGCATATGTTGTACCTTTTGAAATTGTCCCACAGCTTTTGGATATTTTGTTTTCTTTTTTTATCATCATTTTTTTTCTTTTCAAACTTCAATTTGAAATGTTTATATGGACATATCTTCAATCTCACTGATTATTTTCTCAGCTGTGTTCAGTCTACTTTGATGAGACTATCAAATACATACTTCATTTATGTTACATTGTGTATTTTTTAATTTCTAGCATTTCCTTTGAATGGTTAATTAGACTTTTTCTACTTTTTCTCTATTTATATTATCCACTCCTCTATATATGTTCATGAATACTATCCCATATGGTATAATACCAACATCATTGAATAAGAATGAAGGATAAGGGATTATGCTGTATGCATATATTTTCTTACTATCTATGTTCACTTTATTTTATTTCTTTTGCTTAATTTTAATTTAAAAAATATCTCATTACAATTTTTCTCTCTGTAGTTTTTGATGGCAAACTATATTAGTGGTTATTTTATTATACTGTTTATAATGAATATTTTAATTTACAACACATAGCTTTGATTTATCAAAACCAGGTCATATTTAATATCCCCATGCCTTCCCAGTCACAGATAATCTAAGGGACTTAGCATTAAGTATACTCACTACCACAAATAGCTATGTGTCATTTTATGTATATATAAATGTTTATAGTTTTGCAAATATTACTATTTTCATGAAGTCTTTATAACCCATATAATTGCCAAACTTACTGTTCTTCTCTGCTTTGTGCACCTATGACCTTTCATCACAGATAAGTTTCCTTTGGTACGTAGAAAACTGTTCAGTATTTTCCTCATGGAAACATCATATTTGTCCCAATGTTTTTTTTACACCCAAAAGTTTGATGGATATATTCCATGGGTACACAATATTTATAAGATACAATGGGGAAAAGATAGCCTTTTTAACAAATAATGCTAAAACAAGTAAACAGTCACCTGTAAAATAATAAACCTGGACACAGACCTTCACCTTTCACAAAAACATACAAAGCAAAATGGATCACATTGCTGCATGGAAACATAAAACTATAAAGCCCTGAGAGATAAAATAGGAAATAATCTAGATAACCTTTGGTATGGTGATGACTATTGGGTGCAAAATTAAATGTATGATCCTCGAAATAAGTAATTGATAAATTGGACTTCATTAAAATTATAAATTGTTCTCTAAAAGACAATGTCAAGTGAATTAGAAGACAAGCCACAGACTTGGAGAAACTACTTGCATATGACATGTCTGACAAGTGACTGTCATCTGAAGATACAAGGAACTTAAAACTCAACAAGAAGAAAACAACAACCCGATTAAAAAGCATGTCAAAGACCTTAATGACACCTCACCAGAGAAGATATAAAGACGGCATGTACACAGACAAAAAAATGGTCCACTTCATGCACATTAGGGAAATGCAAATCAGAAGAACAGCCAGATACCACTACCCACTGTTAGTTATCCAGAATTTAGAACACTGACAGCATCAAATGCTGGTGAGGATGTACATTGCTGGAGAGAGTACACAATGATACAGTACATTGGAAGATAGTTTGACAGCTTCTTACAAAACTAAACATACACTTGCCATATGAATCAGAAAGTGTGTTCCTTGGTATTTACCCAAAGGGGTTAAAATTTATGCCCACACAAAAACTTGTGCATGAATATTTATAGTAGTCTTACTCATAACTGTCAAAACTTGGAAGCAAATAAAATATTCTTCAACAGGTGAATGGGTGAATAAACTATGGTACCAAGACAATAGAACATTACTTAACACTAAAAAAGAATGAACTATAAACTCATAAAAATATGGAGGAAATGCAAATGCAAATTTCTAAGTAAAAGAAGCCAGTATGAAAATCTTGTGTAGTATATGATGCAAACTATAGGACATTTTGAAATAGGCAAAACTATGAAGCCAGTAAAAACATCAGTGGTTGTCAGTGGCTGGGGGGCAAGGTCAAGGGATAAGTAGGCAGAGTACTTAGGATTAGCAGTGAAACTACTCTGTATGATATTCTAATGATGGATAAATGTTATTACACATTTGTCCAAACACATGGAATGCACACCATGTAAACTATGGAGTCGGGGTAACAGTGACGTGTCAGTGTGGGTTTGTCATGAACTGTGACAACTGTACCACTCTGGTGGGGGTTATTGACAATGAGAGAGGCTGTTCATGCATGGGTGAGGGAATATACAGGAATACTTTTTACTCACTTTGTCTTAAACCTAAAGGGATTTTAAAAAATAGAGTTTCTTAAAAATATAATGCATTCAAGTTCTAGTTTTAACTACACAATATATAAATGTTTTATTCTTATACCAGAATGCACATAATGGAAAGAAAGCTAACCTTCTGTGAAGGAAAATGACGTGCTCCATTAATCAAGGACTTCATTATTTTTTGTTCACAACACCTTTCTAATCATGATATATAAAATACACTGTAAATCATTTTTCTCTCTTAAATAGAGGGCATTTTAAATAGCAGATTTGGTAGGGACCTATCTTTTAACATGATAGATCAAATTAAATGAAAGCAAAACATGTTTTAGACATTAAGTAATATATTTTAGTTATTGAGGAAATATACTGCCTATTATGACTTCTCATAATACTTTTATTACTTTATGCTGCATAGTATCATAGGCTAGAATTTTGAGTTTTTGTTCATATGTGCTAATCAAGAACTCCTAATTACCACTGGGAGTCAATTGTGCATTTCTCTCTCCTTCTCTTTATGGGCATACCCTCAAGAATGAGACACCCTCTTACTTGAAACACTTTCCTCCTTTGTGGAGTTATAGACCCCTTTGTTTCTCTTCTCACTTTTCTCTTTGTCAGTGTCCATTCTTTTTTGTTTTTCTTTTTATTTTTCTGATTTCAGGGACCAATTATTGATAAAGGTGTTTTTTATTATTATTTTTTTAAGTTTGTTAGGGTTTTTTACAAGATTTTTAAAAGATTTTATTTATTTATTTTTAGAGAGGGAAGGGAGGGAGAAAGAGAGAGAGAGAGAAACATCAATGTGCAGTTGCTGGGGGCTGTGGCCTGCAACCCAGGCATGTGCCCTGACTGGGAGTCAAACTTGCAATGCTTTGGTTCGCAGCCCACACTCAATCCACTGAGCTACTCCAGCCAGGGCTTGTTTTGTTTTGTTTTTGTTTTTGTTTAGTAACCTATACTTATTCTCTCAGTGACCCATACGATCCTAGACTTTAAATATTTTTAGATATTTTTAATCCTTACTCAAGTATATGTTTATTGATTTTAGAGAAAGGGGAAGGGAGAGAGAGAAACATCAACTGGCTGCCTCCCAAACGTGCCTTGACCAGGGATCAAACCTGTATCCTTTGGTGCACGGAATGATGCTCCAAATGACTGAGCCATTGGCTAGGGCTAAATATTTCTTTTCTTTTATAACTTGGGCACTCTTAAATTGTCTCCAGTCTAGAACCTTTCCTTGAACTCCAAAACTTTATATCCAGTATGACTTCATAACGTTTCTATATGGAACTTAAATAGGAAAATGAAACTTAGTATCACTAAATCCTAACTATTGACTCCAACTCCCAAACTTGTTTGTCTTCTATATTTCTATATCTGAATAAGTGAGAAATGTATTCTACCAAGTTTATTAAACCAGCACTACAGCATTTTCTTGTGGTCTCCTATTTCTCAAACTCATATCTTATCCATCAGAAATCTTTTTAGAGAAATTTATTTAGATGCTTTATCTGATTCCCTTCCACGCCTTCTATGGATGCTGCCTTTGACAAAGGCGACATCAGCACTCTCTCGGAGTAGCCTCCAAGTGAGTACCTTATTCTTATATAGTCTTTCCTCAATGCTGCAGCTTAAGTAATGATTTAAAAACAGTAAATCAAATTTTATTCTTTTGGTGCTCAAAACTTTCCAATGAGTTGTCATATTGTTCAAAATAACTTCCAGTGTTCCTGTTGTCCTCTACCCTCAACACAGTCAGCAAGGATTTCTATGTATTAGCAGAGAAGGCATTTCCTAGTTACCACTCAGAGTGCATTTCCTAGTATGATTCTTTTTGAATTCCAGTCACATTAGCTTCCTGGAAGTTGCATGAAAGTGCCAAAGCATACTTCCACCGAGGGCCTTTTCATTTGCTTTCCCTTATCCCTGACTCACTCTGTGATTTTATTTTGAACTTCAATCAAATAGCTTAGTAGTAAAGCCTTCTCTGAGTGCTGGAGTAAAAACAGGGCCACCAAAAAAACAATAATGGATATGTATTTTAGAAATGAATGAATGAATGACTACATAAATAAGCCACTGAGATTTTTGGGTGATTTGTTATTGCACAATAAATTAGCTTAAGTAATCTGAAATGACACACTGTATAAAGTAGTCTCTATTGCCATCCACCATTTGGCATTGTTAATCTGCATATTATCTTTTATTAAATTCCTTTTTAGTAATTATCATCATATTAAATATTACACACTTGTATTTATATTTCCTTGTTTTCTGTGCTTATCTAAAGCAATATAAGAACTTATGTACATGAATAACATAATTTTATTTTAAAAGAATGCATTGTTTTATGTTTCATTTATCTTATTCCTATTGGCACATAGTAAGTATTAGATAAATACATGTAGTTTTGTTGTTATACAATATGAAAATTAAGATTTCCAACCTTTTTTAATATACTAAATAATTAAATATCGTGAGTGAAGAGTTCTGAAACACTCAGCATTCTTAAAATACTTTATGGAATGTAGTTTAAAGTAGCTTAGTAGTCCAGGAGTATCCAGGAATATTTTAATATAATATCATTAAGCAGTTTAGTAATTATCATCTTTATTTAGTATTTATCATCTAATATCACATGACAGAATAACGCCACTCTTTTGATACATCTAATTATTAACCAGATGGCTATGAGAAGATGTTAGCTGAAATTTGTAGACAGTTGGTAATAGTTACAACTCTTTTTAAAGAACTCCCTCATAAAAGCAAATCATGCAATTTAATTCAGAGCTCAATTGCATAAATTGTACTCAAGCATACTTTTAAGTGGGTAACTCTCCAGATATTGCTGAATAGTGAATAATCCACTTAGATGTTGAAGTTCTTTTCTACCAAATGTTTATTTTAATCTTTGCAGGACACTATATATATTTTTTTAATTTTAAGGGTTTCAAGGGAGTGAAAATGCTCTGTAATATACAGATAGATACATGTCATTAGACCTTTGTCCACACACACACATAATGTATACCACCAAGAGTAAAGAGTAACATGAACTGTGAACTTGGAGTGATTGTGATATGCCAATGTAGGTCCACCCTTGGTGAACAAAATAATCATAGCAATGCACTATTCTGTTGACTTATGTGGATAATAAGAGAAGCTATGCATGAGTCTGGACAAGAGCTATATGGAAAATGTCTATACTTCCCTCTCAATTTGTTGTAAACCTAAAACTGCTCTAAAAATACAAGTCTTAAAAAATTTATGACTGAAGTGTGAGGTCCTTAAAATGGTTTAAACTTTATTTATAACCTCAATATAACACCATACTTTACCTTAAGTAGGTACTCAATAAGTGTTTGTTCAGTAGATTGTCACGGACAATATACTTGTTGACCTAATTTCAAATAACATGAGTCATTCCAGCTCATAACTCACTGCTTTCACAAAAATAGCTTTCTATAAAGTTTTAATTGAGTACATTAATGCATAAATAAACCTCCTATTTTATTCTCACTTTTACAGGATTGCAGTCAAAACATTGTATGATTTCATGACTCACTACAGTTGTCCTTCTGATGTCTCCATTAGTTGAATTTGTGTTCCTAGTCACAGAAAAAGATCTCTATGAGAGAAATGCTACAGAATCTCTTTAAGCTTATATAATTGTGTTCCTAAACTCCTTCATTTTTTATTTGAAGTGAGAAGTCCAGAATTTTCCTAATTCTCTTCAGACATTCTAATGGGAAAAAAAATTACTGTAATCTTATGTGGCATATTCTTATTCTTTTAATAGTCTTATTTTTAACTGGGAAGGCAAATGAGATAATTTTTCTCTGGATTCCTCACGAACACAACCTATTTCTTCTAAAGAAAATTATGAGTACTACTGAAGAATGATTAAACAAAGTAGAAAATATTTTCCTGAAGAACTTACATTCAAAACTCATCAGTAATACCAATATTAATTTTTTAACATTAGAAACCTTCAATTTTCCCTGAATGTAAGGAATTTAGTTGAGACAAAACATTCTTGAATCTTTGCAATGGTTTAATTAGCCTGAAGTGACTGCTTTTCACCAGTAAGGATTTTTCTTAAAGATTTGATTTATTTATTTTTAGAGAGAAGGGAAGGGAGGGAGACAGGGGGAGAAACATCAGTGTATGAAAAAAAATATCAATTGGTAATCTCTCACATGTGCCCTGACCAGGAATCAAACCTGCTACCTTTCTGCAAATCTGCAAGAAGAGGCCTAACCCACTGAGCCACACCAGTCAGGGCACAGTAAGAATTTTGATACAAGTAAAAACCAGTCCCTGTAATATTTCCTTTGGTAAAGCAACCGAAATCAATGTTCCAAGACTCAGTAACTGAACTGCCTTGTGGTTGAAGACATTTTGTTAGAGACAGGAATTTTGATATAAACTAAACCAGTCACTGTAATATTTATTTTTGTAAAGCAACCCAAATCAATGTTCTCACCAAGACTCAGTAAATGAAATTTCTTGTAGTTGAAAGACACTATGATAGAGACAGGAATTTCCAAATTGTGTTTGATTGCACCAGTACTCAGGAAAACAGAGGGCCTTAGTCAAAAGAAACTATTAAGTGGAGAAACATTTCATTTCTAAATTTTATTTAAAACCACTGTATTCTTCCTGCCTACATTTTGTATGTTTTCTCATAGCACTTTTTCTAAATACTACAGGCTGCTTATACAATTATTTAATCATCAACCTTGGGAAATTTAAACTGCAGATTTTTTAAATTTTTACTTAATGGATCACTTTTACTCCAATATTAAAATAAGCCTTACACAGAGAAGTCTGGAGTGTGCAGAAAAGTTAATTTAGAGAGTGTTTGATTCCATGTCTTGGCTTTGTAGAACTTTTAAATGCAATATCTTTTTCCATACCCAGCGTTCCCTTTCCTTGAGAAGTGTAAACATCTAGCAAATTAAAAATAAATACGAAGAATAAAGTCACACTTGTAAAAGTTAGAATGGTGTAGCATCACTGTAAGATTTCAAAAGATCATATCTTGCTTTCACTCTGAAGACTTAGCTGAAGTACCCTTGCTCGACTTTCCCAGAGATTACCTAAAAGAATGGCCCATAATAAAGAAAAAATATATCAGAATACACATGTATTCATTTCCAAGGATGGACTAGAGATTCTCCAGTTCAGGAAAACTGAAGTTTGGTGAATCAAGAAATCCTTGGCCCCTGAGCAGACCTGTGTAGGGAAAGTGAAGTCATAACTGGGCATGTTTTACAATAACCTGCCCCACACAGCAGAACCCTGGAAGGACACATGGCCAGCATTTTCTCTTCCTACAAGATGAGGAAGAGACCATACAAGACCACGTGGTAAACATAGAATCATGAAGGAAGTTAGGGGAGTCAAATGTTCTTCCATACAAGACCACGTGGTAAACATAGAATCATGAAGGAAGTTAGGGGAGTCAAATGTTAAACATCCATCTCATCATAAAGATGGAATTACTACAAAGCAACAGAAAGAAATTATTAGGTTGGCTAGTCAGGTGTAAGACAGCAGGGAGTGATTGGTACTCTATGATCTAGAGAGCATTTCAAAGTATTCAAATTAAAATATAAAAAAATTTAAAAACCTTTGAAGGTTCAATCAAATCCAGCATTGGTACTATATTCAGTCCCTTCCACCCTCCCAAATATTTAAATTAAAAGAAAATAAGTTTTTTAAAACACTTTGAAGGAATAACCAAATTCACCCCAAGTCTGTATTATACTAGCAAGTATTTGTTTGAATCTAAGTCATATAAACAATTAGAATGAGATAATTATATTTTTTTCAGTGCACTAGTATGAACTCTGGTTAATAATCCAACTTGTAAATATGTTAACTTCTTCAGTTGATAGTCTTGTTATATTTTCTGTTCATCAGTTGACTTTTTTATCCTATTTTGAACCTCTGGGAAATTCAGTTGTGATTTCATTCTGAGGGTAAGAGCTCAATAAATATTTTAAATTAATCGATTAATTGATTTTTTTTCAGAATTTCTAGCAGCCATCTCACTCTAGTCTTTAATTCTCTAAATAAGAGAATAAAATATGATCCCAAAATTATATTTTTGAACTTAAAAAAACTTCTTACTATTCTGTTACATAATTCAGAAGTATTTGTAAGTAGAATTTCAGTTGGTCTTTTATTTTTTTATTCCTAATATTCAAACGTGTAGATCAGAGATACTAGATATAATTCTTTTTTTTTCAAGATTTTATTTTACTTATTTTTAGGGAGGGGAGGGAGGAGAAAGAGAGAGAGAGAGAAACATCAATGTGCGGTTGGGTTGCTGGGGGTCATGGCCTGCAACCCAGGCATATATCCTGACTGGGAATAGAGCCTGCGACACTTTGGTTCGCAGCCCACACTCAATCCACTGAGCTACGCCAGCCAGGGCGATATAATTCTTATACTCTGGATGTTTAAGTCCTAATGAGCTTCACCTGCAACTGACTTCATAAGTAATACTTTGCAGGAGAATGAGGTAATAATAAAGTAAAATCTTAGAGATGACCATTTAGGACATCAGAGTTATTTTAAATCTATCAGTTACACTTTAATAATATAAACACTGATAAGTCAGCATCTATGATGTAAAGTTCTTCAAATTAGTTGTGTATTTTTGATAGCTCCTGGTTCTTCTTAATCCACTGTTTATTAAGGGCCTACTAGAAAATAACAGCTGTACTAAGCTCATGCTCCTTATTTCATTTAGTGATATTTCCAAAATTTCTCAATAAAATGTAATTCAAACTGATAACAGAATTTAAGATGAATCCATGGTAATGGATATTAACAAGTATGTACATAGTATAAAATATTAAAGTTTAATAAATAAATTAATATTAAATAAAATATTGATGCAAATATCTCTTTGAAATGTGATAAAATGATAAAATTCTGCGTGCTATACTGGATGGCTAAATTTTTATTGTTCAAGGTATTGAACTTTTATGTAACTTCCCAATTGCTAGTGAATATCTCTTAAAATAATTTTAGAAATATTTAATACATAAAGAAAGCTATTAATTTCCACTCAAAGAATTCAACTTGGCATGTTATATACAAACAACAACAAAAAAATCACCTTTCAGAAAGGTTTATCACTTGCACTATTTATTAGTCTTATGGAAATATTTATGCAAGTTTAAATGAAAATCATATTTAAGAATTAGAAATATTTTTCTGATTTCATTTATGTATCTAAAGGGGGATAAATTTGATGTAATAATTCTACCTCCAGATACTAAATTTCCATTTTGGTTTATGAACCTGTTTTTATTTTTATTTTTTATTCAGCTATACTAACATATAACTGATAAATAAAATTTCAAGACATTTAAAATCCACATCATAGTGATCCGATAAACATACACATTGTAAAAGGATTCTCTCAGTCAAGTTCATTAATACATCACCATCTCACATATTATTTGAGTGAAAATATTTAAATAATACCCTCAGCAAATTTCAATTATATAATACAGTATTATCACCTATAATCACCATGTTTTACATTAGACCCTCAGACCTAATCAACTTATAGCTAAAAGTCTGTATGTACTCTTGTGTCAAACTCTGTATACTCCAGCTCTTGGCAAACACACTTTTACTGTCTGTTTCTATGGGTTTGGTTTTTTCTGTTTTAAAACTTTATTTTCTTTTTTTTTCAATTACAATTTACATGCAGTATTACTTTGTATTACTTTCATGTGTACAGCATATTGCTTAGACAATCACATACTTTGCAAAGTGTTCTCTCTGTATTTCCAATATGCACCTGGCACCATACATATTTGTTGTGATATTACTGACTTTATTTCCTATGCTGTACATTACTCTGGTTTCTCATCAGACCATATAAACCTTTTGCTTTTTTTATTATTCCATATAAAAATACCATGTAGTATTTATCTTTATCTGTCTGGCTTACTTTACTTAGTATAATGCCTTCAAGACACATCCGTGTCACAAATGACAGGATTTTCTTCTTTCTCATAGCTGCATAACATTTTATTGTGTATTTACAACTTCATTCATTCATCCATTGGCAGACAGGTAGGTTGTGTCCTATCCTGGCTATTGTGAATAATGTTGCCATGAACAAGGAGTATGGATATCCCTTTGATATTTTGTTTTCATTTCCTATGGGTATATGTCCTAAAGAGATAGTTGAGTACATGGAAGTTCTATTTTTAATTATTTGAGGAACTGCAATACTCTTTTCCATAGTGGCTACACCAATTTACATCCCCACCAAAAGTGCACAAATGTTAACCTTTTCTCTACATCCTTACCAACAGGGATGCTATCTCTTGTCTCTTTTAAGATAGCCATGCTAACAGATGAGGTGACATCTTATTGTGGTTTGATTTGCATTTCCCTGAGGTTAGTGATGCTGAACACCTTTTCATGTATGTATTAGCCATTTGTGTACTTTTTATGGAAAAAAGTCTATTCAGATTCTCTGTCCATTTTTAAAATCAGATTTTTTTTGCTATTGAGTTGTATGAGGTCCTTATATATTTTTGTATATAAATCTATTATCAGATAAATTATTTGCAAATAATTTTACCCATTGCATAGGTTTCCTTTTCATTTTGTTAATGGTTTCCTTTTCCATGCAAAAGCTTTTTTAGTTTGATGTTGTCTGACATGTTTATTTTTGCTTTTGTTGCCTTTACCTGGTTTCAGTTCAAAAAGTCATTTCCAGAACTAATTTCAAGAATTTACCCCCATATTCTCTGTTAGGAATTTTCTAATTTCAGGTCTCACATTCAAGTATTTAATTCATTTTGAATTGAATTTTGTGGCTGGGGTAATATAAAGATGCAATTCATTATTTTGCCTTTGTCTCATTTCCTAATATTTGTTGAAGATACTATTATTGCTTCATTTTATATTTTATCTCCTTTGTTATACATTTATTAAACATATATGCATGAGTTTATTTTGAGGCTCTCTAGTCTCTTCCATTGAGTTATGTATTTCCTTTTATGTCAATACCATTCTGTTTTGATTACTATATCTTTGCAATATAGGCTGAAGTCAGGAAGTATTATGTCTTCAACTTTGTTCTTCTTACTCAAGATTGCTTTCATTATGCAAGGTCTTTTGTGTTCTTATAAACCTATTATTGGAAACTATCAAAACAACATATTTAAAATCTTAGGGTATTGTGAATTTATTTACTCCCAAGATATTTTTTCCTGGAAAAATTTTTATCATATACCTTGATAGAGATATTTAAATACAATATGTTTTAAATGTTATTTACTAACTTGTAAAGATATGATATTGTTCTAATTTTAGTAGAAAAACTATATTTTCAATGTATTTTAATGGTAGCAGTGGGTGGTTTTAGTATATTTATTCGTGTGTTCAATTATCTTTTTTGGCTATTCAGATTTTTTATTATACTTATTATTTTATGAAATATTTCATACAGAAATAACCGTATATGACAGTAGGGCAAGTACCACTCTTCCTGCCACTCAGTTCTTTCTAATTCTATTATCTTGCCATTCATAGTGAGCTTTTTAAAACATATACATAAAACATTGCAGATAATAACATAATGGAAGTTTTCATATTTCTCCCCATTCTCTTTCCTGCACAAATATACATTCTCATTTCTAATCACTGTTATTATACTTCTGTATTTGTTTTATTTTTACCTATTTATATAACAAAAAAATATGGTATCATTGCACAACTATTAGTAGTGTCTTATATAAATGGCACCATTCAGTTCATATACTTTAACTGCTTTATAGTTTTCAGTCAACATTATCATGTCAGGTCTGCTGGAGAAGAATAACCCCAGTGTTTCTCTGTCAGGAAAGTTGTCTTTCTCAACTTTGAAAGGATAATTTCGTGGTGGCTGGTTTCTTTTTTCCAATACATTAAAAAAATCACTCAATTTTTGTCTTGCTGGTATGGTTGTTGATGTGAAGCACAGTGTATATCTCATTCTTATTTATCCTTAGGTAAATAACCCTCCCCATTTATTTAACATCTCTTTGACTTTGGATTCCTGCTGTTTAAATATGCCTATATTCCTTTGTGTGTTTTTTTACTTTGGAGTTTATTCCGCTTGGTTTTCTGGTTTTCGGTGAACTTGAAAAGATGAGTGTCATGACTTAATCTCTCTACATATAAGAGGTGAAACCAAAGGTCTATAGTTCTTTAAAACAATTTGTGGTCACTACACTAACATTTATTAAAAACATTTTACTAATTTAAATCCAGCTTCAAATTGCCCTGTACTGCTTTATATGTAGGAGAGGCACCTTATTACAGAGTGTTTTCAATTCTTCCTTGTATCTGTTGTGATGTTACTGTCATTCATTTCACTTATCCACATACTATAATTATGTTACTCTTTTTAAAAACATATTTATTGATTTTAGAGAGTGGCAAGGTAAGAGAGAGAAAGAGAAGCGACAATGCAGGGAAATGAAAGGGAAACATAGATGGCCACCTCCCTTAAGCACTCCGACCAGGGGTCAAACCTGCAACCCAGGCATTTTCTCTGATCAGAAATAAATCCCCAACATTTTGATGTATGGGACAGGGCCCTAACCAACTGAGCCACAACAGCCAGGGCTATCATTATGTTATTCTTATTACTTTAAACAATTATGTTTAAGATCAGTTAAGAATAAAAAATGAAAGTTTATTTTAACTTAATTTCTTCCTTCTCTGATATGCTTCTTTTTTTTAGATCCAAGGTTCAGCCCTATATCAATTCACATCCTTTTGTCCCTTCTAAGTAGCTTATTTTATCTTTTTTCTTTTGTAGGGAGGGAAGTGCTGGTGTCAAAAACTCCTTTAGGCTTTGTTTGTCTGGAAAAAGTATGTCTTTTTCATTTGTAAAGTGTAATTCTGCTGGATATACAATTGTTGGTGGGACGATTTTATTCTTTCAACACATTAGGTAATTAACACCTCTCTGTTCTTGTTTGTATGTTTCTGAGAAGTCAGCCACTGTAAATCTTATCTGTGGTCCTGTGTAGGTAAAGTGGTTTTTTTCATTTCTTTCCAGAATTTCCTTTTGTGTTTTTCTACATAGTTTTTTTAAACATTGTGTGTTTTTGTTGTTTTATTTTTTATTTTTTATATTGCAAGGATTTCCTGAGCATTTTGGAACTGTGACTTGTTATTTGTCATCAATTTTGGATTTTTCTCAACCAATATATTTCAAAATATTCAATCTGTCCTTTCATTTTTGTGATGTGGTATTAACTTTGTGTGTATTTCACATCTTTGGAAATTATTTCACATTTCTTGTTCATTTGATGCTGTTTTCATTCTCTCCTGTTTGCATTTTAGTATCTGAAGTTTCTTTTGAACTATCTTCCACATGACTGATTCTTTCTCTGCCATATCAAGTCTATGAATAAGCTCAATGAAGATATTCTTTACTTCTGTTCAACTGTTTATTCCCCAGCATTTTCTTGATTCCCTCTTAGAGTTTTCATCTCTCTGCTTATATTCCACATCTGTTCTTACATGTTATTTACTTTCTCCTTTAAAGTCTTTAACAGGTTAACCTATTTTAAATGACTCGCCCAATAATTCCAGCATCTGTACCCTATCCTTGTCTGGCTTTGATGATTGTTTTACTTCTTCAGAACATGTTTTTCTTGCCTTTAGGCATGCTTTGTACTTTGCTGTTGTTGTTACTATTAAAAGCCATCAATGTTGGCTAATAGGGACTGAAGAAAATAAGTCCTTAGTATGAAATTCTATGTTAATCTAGCTAGGAATCAGGCTCTACTTAAAGTTTGTGTAGCTACAGGGGCCAGAAGCTTCAGATTCTTCTTTGTTTTTGTCTCACCTGGACTGTGGGCTTTTCTAAACACTCCTTAAAGATCTTATGTTGTGTAGCTTCATTACCTGTAATTCTTCATATTATACCAAAGCCATATCTGTATGATTGAAAAATGTGGAAAAAAGAAATCTCTAAAATTTAATGAAGTCTCATTGTTTTAGTGGCTTGTGTACAGGATTGTGATTTTCACATGTTTTTCCCCAATGTTACGGTTTTTTTCCTCTTGTCCCCTTGTTTCTTTCCTCAATATTAAGACTCTCAATCTATTTTTTAATGTCCTGACCCCTATTCACTATTTCCCCCCTTAGGTGACATAATACAGCTAGAGAAGAACGGTGTGGGGGAAATGACTTCCTTTACCTGCAATAATGCTCTGCCAATCTCTTTCCTTGAAGAATAAGCCTTCACTATGAAGAAGGTTCTAAATATTATTTACATTGATTAGTCTTTGCTTTACCTGAAACATTTACAGAGTATCTTTCTCCTATATTCATTATGAGAATCTGGTCGGGGGGGGGGGGATTCTTGAGGCTTAAATGCACAAACACTTAACCTTGAATTTGCTCCCAGTAGTTTGTCACTCTCAAGCTTCAATCTATACCCAATCTAAGGCAATTTGTCAAAATTTCTCTTTAAAAATCTCCATCTGTTTAATGTTCCAACAGCTTGTGCTTTAGGTAGTAAATCTGTGTCTCTGGAAGAGCACGTGTCTGCACATTTTGGTGTAGTGGTTTACCTTCTGATGAGTCCGAGAAGAATCACTGATTTAAAATTTATCTATTCTTTTTCTCGTTGTAAGGACAGAAGTGATGACTTCCAAGTTCTTTACATGTGACATCTGATGTGAGAAGTCCTGTTTAGAGAGATTTTAATATTCTCACTTCTAGGATCAGAATTTGGTTGTAGATCATAGTGGAAAAGCTCATTTATTGTTTACCAAACAATCTTATTTGAAAAATATTTTGATATACAAAGATTTTTAAATCTGTTTAAAAATGTATTCTGTAAAATTAATTATTTTCCTAATTTAACAGTTGTCCATTGATGAATGAGTCCTGATTCTCTAATGGTTACTGTAAATGGCATGGCCATATGCTACATATCTTACACTCAGTAGTTCCCATTGGAAAACATACAGACTTCTGCAGCTTTTTATTTATTTTCAAGATCCTTAGCCTTATCCCTGGCCACAAATGATTGGTACAGTTTTTTATGACTTTACCCAGATTCATGAAAGTACTACAGACTCTCAGGTTATTTTCCTTAGAAAGAGAAATGCCCATTTATATTCTAGAAAAATCTTATAAAATTGTAGATTAATATAAGTCTGCTTACAGACTAGAACAAGGCAAAAAAAGTTTTGTAGCAAAAAAATGTTTTAAATGCTAATTGACATTTGCTTCTCTCCTACAGATATATTTAGCAATAAATATTAATATTTTTATAAAACACTTTGAGTTCCTTGGAGGAAAATAATCCATAATGTTATCTATTAATTTTGTTTAGTTATGAAGCAAGATTCAATCTAGCTTAAGATTCATGAATTCCTAAAGGTGATTAGCTGAGCAAAGACATTAAACTAAGAAAGAATAACAGCTTTCCATGTGGAAAAAAAATGTTTCAACACAAGATTAAGGGTAAAATTAATATATTAAGGAGCCAAGAAATAACATGATGTTTTCTAAAAACAAGAGATTTCTCCTTCCTAGAGCATGAAAGGGATAAGCAAGAAAGGAGTATAATAAAGGATCTATCATGAAAGTTTTAGTGACAATGTTAAAAAATTTGTATTCAATTTTGCAGCCAAAGAGGAGCTTTTACCAAAGTGGTGTAATAAGTAATGAGGTTATAAAGAATCATACTAGAAACAAGAACAGAGCAAGAGCCAATAAAATATTGTAGTCACATTGGCATGATTTAATTTTTTTAGATATAGAAATTGAAGAAACAGTAGAAGTCAAGATTGCTATTTAGATTTCTAGGTTTGGTATTGAATCTATGCTGATATTTCCTGAGAGAGAGAAAAATAATACAAGTAGGACATATTTGATATGGGGTAAAAATGAGAAGTAAGGGGTGGGCCAGTTTGGTGTGCTATGAATGAGGAATTTGTTGCCTATACTATATACCACAGTCAATGACATAGTGTTTGTAATAAAAACTATGACAATGATTGTATGAGGAAAGAGTAAAGGTAAGTCCTTTAGGAAATATCAGAATTTAATTAATAGAAAAAGTAGTTAAGGAAAATAAAAGGATATTAAGTTATAAAAGACAAGCAGAGTGAGTAGTGTTACATAATTCAGTGGGCAAATTAATTTAAGGAGAAAAATATGGTGAAAAATATTGAATGAACTGAAATAATAACATAGTACAAAATATCTATTGTTCTTAGGAATATAGAATTTAGCAGTGAATTGATTCACCAGAGCAATTTTAGTAGAGTTGGGAGAACATATATAGATGTTAGTGGATTAAGAAATGAATGGAAGCCCTGGCTGGCATAGCTCAGTGGATTGAGCATGGGCTAAGAACCAAAGCATTGCAGGTTTGATTCCCAGTCAAGGCACATGCCTGGGTTGCAGGCCACAGCCCCCAGCAACCGCACATTGATGTTTCTCTCTCTCTCTTTCTCTCTCCCTTCCCTCTCTAAAAATAAGTAAATAAAATCTTAACAAAATATTTCTTTAAAAAAAAGGAATGAATGGAAAATGATGAGGACATCATACTCATAGATTCTAAAAATTTTAGTTGCATAGTTAAAAGAGAGAGAACAACTAACTATAGAGGAAAATGCAAGTGAACGTGTGTGTGCATTGTCACAAAAAAGATGAACATATTTGTAGTCTGGGGAAAAGAATGAGTACCATGAATAAGAATGCATATGCATGAGAGATGGCTAATCTCTGGGTAGAAAAGGGTCTAGAGGACCACCTCCTTTCCTGGGACTTCGGGTAATTAATTAGTTCTGTGTGTAGATACGTGTGTAAGTTGGGGATAGTATGGAGGGCTGATAGAGAATTGCAGAAACCATAATTCATAATTTTATTTTCCTTCTTGTTTTAATCTGAGGCAACATGGTCAAGTTAGACATTTAGCTCTGCCAGTTTCTAAACGTATTTTTACTGAAACAAATGTTTATCTGTAATCTTTACAAAGCCTCAGGGTCTGTTAGTGGCCTGTCATTCTGAAAATAAACAATTTTTAAAAATAACGGCAAAAAAATAAACAAACTTGTATCCTTTTGTGAAGTATACTGAAAATAAATCCTGTATTGTCTGGAACTTTATGAAACATTTGGGAGTTACCTTCATTATCCTACGTAAAACTGGGACCATACATGGATATTTTAATCACCTTATTGATGAGGAAATATAATGAATCCTTAGTGTGAAAATACAGAAAATAAGAGAGTCTAGCACATTTGCCTCTCTGTTTTCTGATCTGCTCCGTTTTCCTTTCTGCATCTTTAATAGGCTCAGGTAAAAGGCAGCAGCTGCTCTGGAAGTGACAGACTAGCTTGTGCACAGGCACTTCTTACCCATTGTGAGGGAAATTGACTAGAATCACACAATCTTCATCAATTTCCCACTTGGTCGAAATCAGTTCTGTGCAAGGGGGCTGCATTACATTTGCTCTGCAGCTGGCTGTCCCACGGAGCTAAGTTGGAGGGAGGAAAGAAGATGACCTGCTGCTCCTGACTGAATGCACTCTGTGTGGGTGTGCTCACCTGCTTTTGCAATTGGAGTCAGCCTCCTGTAGAAGGAGAGCAGTGGAGGCGCAGCGGAGGCTCTGGCTGAACTGAAGGAAATGAAGAGTTTCTTGTTTTAACCTTCAAGTTCCATTCTAACTCATAACTAATGAACTAGCATCCCACACAGAGGTGCCATCTTCTGCAGGCAGCAATTATATAAGAATAGCGTTCCAAACTTGGTAGTTCTGTGACTGGCTGGCAGACAGGCTGCTGGTGTGGGAGGAAGCTTTTCACACAGGTGTTAGCTAGAAAATAGAAGATGGAAGTGACTGTAGCTTACCAGGTTCACAATAATAGACGACAAAGATTTAATTTTAAAATCTTTAAACTAATGCACAAGCTGATTCATGCCAAAGATGTGTGTATGTGACTTAGGAGACTTCCAAATGGGTAGATTTCAATTAAAAGCACAAAGTGGATGATCTTAGTGGTCATCCCTGTGTGATTTCCCAAGAATCTGAATTAGAATTTCCATGGAATTTATTACAAAGCAGATTCCTAGACTATATTCTGTGACTCTAATCAGTAATCATAGATAAGGCACAAGAATTACTCATATATAACAACTCCTGGGATAATTACTGTGCACAGTAAAACTTAAAAACTACCAGTATATATTGATTTTGGTAAGTGACAAAGAGGCAACATAATTATGAAAAAAGAATTCAAAGGCATGTTTAATCTTTTTCATTTTTTAACTATTACCAAATAAACCCTAATGTGAGAAAAATGAGGAAGTGAAAATTATATGGGTAAAGAACAGTATGGATAAAGAACAATCTATATGAGTGGTTTTAATTATCATTGGAAGATCAGAAATTGGGGTGTCCATTTGCACGGACAGAACAGTTGAGTCAAACGTGCCCACTGAAGAAGAAGGCTCAAGGGCCTGCTGAAAGCTTGAGGCTACCCTACCTGTTAGGGAACTCGAGCTGTACAATATTACTTCAGCACACATACGCAAAGGTTTGTTGCACAGTAAGTGCCTCTCTACTCTCTTGAATTGACCGTATTGCTCCTTAATTAGAGCAACCTTGCTCCTGCTCTATACACAACCCAAGTTTTGATTGTGCCTCTCAATCCATGTCAACAATCTATTGTCCCAATCTCTAAATTATAGGTAACCACAGTTGAATACATTAGCTCATGGAAAACAATTTCCTTTTAGTTTAGAAAAACAATAGATCTTTGAGATAAAAGACCTAACTAACCTTCAAAAGCAGAATTTTACTCAATGTATGGATATATAATAGTCAATAATCTTTTATTGGCTTAGTTTGAAAAAGTCAGATATCGAGTGATATCTTACTTTTTACCTAACAGTGGAAATCACTTTGGTTTTTATTATGAGCTTCAAAGTATGATTTCTTGGTCTTCTTAAATAATTTACTTATATAAAAGTATGTAATCAAGGAAGTAAGGATGTTATTTTGAGTATCTCCATTGCCTCAATTCATTTCTAGGGAATACACTGAAACTATATTATTCAGCAAAACTGAGCATAAAATTTATAATCTAATCAGTTTAAGGAGCAGTCTTTGAAATTTAATTAACATAATTAGAACAAAGAATAGCATAGTTGATTAGAGTCTACTTTTAAAATTTTCAGATGTCTGTTGCTGTATTAATCAAACATTACTCGTGAGTGCACCCCCACCTCTGCTACATGCACCAGCAAAGGAAGAGTTTACCCACCCAAATAAACAAGCTTTGTCCTGTTTATTCTGAACTTTCTGTATCAATGAACAGGAAAACAAAGAGCAATCAAATAGTAACCTCCTTTGCTTTTTTGAGGGATATTTCATTGATATCTGATTTTCCAAATATTAGCATGTCATAGACTGAGTAGTTTTTCTGTGGCAAACCAAGGATGAGAGGTGGTTCTTATGCACTACGTTTGTGTCTTAGGTAACGACTGTCAAAATTTGTGTATCTCTAAAAGCGTTGGGAACATATGAAATCAAATGAAAAGGAGTGACAAAGAGATTAATCTTAAATCTCTTTAGCCCTTAAATATGTAAACTATGCCATGTGCTAGGCTTTACAATGATCCCTGGTGACAGGTTCTTTCCTGTAGCCCCAGCTGTAATCCGGTCAACTTGATCACTTCTGGGTTTCCCGGATCCTGCATTCATTGTCTTTCAAGATCTACAAAATTACTTTGTGATTGCTCATTCTCTACTATGAGACTCTTAGTTCCTTGTGTGTATGGACTGATATTTGTTCATTTGAAATCCTTATATTCTAGATGCAGGGGTGCCCACAGGCTGCATGCAGCTCAGGATGGCTATGAATGTGGCCCAACACAAATCATACATTTACTTAAAATATTATGTGACTTTTTCTTGTGATTACATGTCATAATATATTTAATGTGCGGCCCAAGACAACTCTTCTTCTTCCAGTGTAGCACAGAGATGCCAAAAGGTTGGACACTCCTGTTAGAGTGTATTTTGCATATATCAGACAGTTAATAAAATTTTGTGGAAAGACTAATAAACTTCACTTGAAAAAAGTCCTGAGTATTAATGTGACACATGATATCTTTTGAAAAATATAGATTATCTCCCCACATATCTTTTTTCTCTCTGGGTTTTACAAACCAGAATAACATTAACGGATTAGGAGTAAGGAGTTGGAAACTCATACTCCTCATATGTTAATCATAAGACAAATAACCTTCATTCAAACTATGCTTTATATGCATTGTGTTGAATTTATTTAAATCTGGATCAGCTACACTTAACAGACTTTCAGTAGCTTAACATTCACTGTTGAACTGGAAGAAATTAAAGAATAAATCTTTCTTAATTAAAAACAAATATTGCCTAAATGATTGGAGTTTATTTACTGCATGGACATAATTTGAGGCTTAGTATTTGTTGGTCAATTGCTAAGATTAGAGGATAATATTACACTAAAATAAAATCATAAATGTAAAAAATCTTAGATACATAACATATTTTTACATGATGTAGGCTACAGATATTACCTGTGCCTCACAACAAAGTAACTTAGTATGAATTTCAAAGGTCATCTGGAGTTCATTGAATTAACAGCATAAAAAATGGAAAAGATAAAAATACACTTACATTGATGTTAATTGAGCATTGCAGTCTAGTTCATGTTAATTTGCAAAATGCACTTTGTTTTTCTAAGATTGTATTTACGTATTTTTAGAGAGAGGAGAGGGGAGGGAGAAAAAGAGAGAAAAATTTCAATGTGTGGTTGCCTCTCACATATCCTCTGCTGGGGACCTGGCCCACCACCCAGGTATATGCCCTGACTGGGAATCAAACCAGTGACCCTTTGGTTCACAGACCAGCACTCATTCCACTGAGCCACACCAGCCATGGACAGTTTGTTTTTAATTCTAGCAATATATATCATCCATCAATACTAATAGCCAATAATTACTACACCTAAAAGTAAATGTTATGTAGAATTTCCTAATATGTATTTTTTTCACCCCAACTCATCTTTGTATCATTTAACATTTTTATAAAGTTTTTATCCTCTTGAGATGTTGCCATTTTCTTATCATTTGATATTAATGTTCAAATACAGTTGTCTCCATTTTCCCCCAATTACTTTCCACCACCCCACCCACCCTCACCTGCCACCCTCAATCCTACCCCCCTTTGGCTTTGTCCATGGGTTCTTTATACATGTTCTTTGACAACCCTTTTGCTTCTTTCCCCTGTTATTTCCCTCCCCCCTCCCCTCTGATAAATGTCAGTTTGTTCTTAATTTCAGTCTAGCCATTCTTTAGGCTGGTATTTTCCATCTCTCTAATCTTACCTGTCACACATTAAAGTTACAGAAAGGAATAAAAACTTTAGTGTTGAAAGGGAAATCAGACATGCATTTCCCAAGACAATCTAGAGCATAAAGTGAGGAACTGGTGTGTCTAAAGGAAAGTTATTTTATTTTAGAAAATGCTACAACACCACTTTTAGACTCTCTTGGGCTTTCCCCTTTTATAGACTATGACCAGAGGTAGAGAAATAGGAATGACTAAGTGTATACACATGCACTGTACTAAAAGAATAATTCATAAAAAGACAATTTACCTTCAAAGAGAAAAATGCATCAAGGTCAACAATGACCACTTCATTATGGAAGAATGAAAATCAATAATACGGCAAGCTTTCTGGGGTAAGAGACACAAGTCTCTTATTTCTTATTATTATTTGGAAATGTACATTTACTTTGAGAGGACTTTGAAAACAGTAACTTGAACAAACTTTTGATATGTTTCTGATTACAGAAATATATGGTAAGTCACAAGGTAAAAAACGGTAAGTCACAGACTAGGTGATTATGAAGTCAGACTGGAAAATAGCCACTACTACAAAAAAAGATAGATAAAAACATTTCTTAATTGTACCATATTTTGAAAAAATAACTATTATATATAAAAATTCTATTGAGTATATCTTGATATATGGAGAAATAGTCATAGGAGTACATAAAAGTTTCTATTAAATAATATAAACTTATCAAAAACAGTAAGCAAACATTGGTAATAGTCAATATTATATACACCATTAACTAACATATATATTAACATATTAACTAATTAAATATTAACATATTAACTAACTAAATATTAACATAATATTTTCTTAGAGATCTCTAAGGCTTACAAAACACTAAAACTTTATTTCTTCTTTTTGTTTTTATTTTCTCTCTGATTTTCAAGAAAATATATATTCCTTGAGAAATTCTAAAATTTGAAGCTATCAAAGGCAGAGAAGTATCAAAGTTATAAGGTAATTGAGATTTTTATGAGTGTTATGATATTTGTGTGTTGTGATATGGCTAGCATGATTCACAGATTAAATAGAGTATTGTTAGATCAAAATATGAGTTACATTTTTGATATTCATTAAAATTGTATAGAACTTTAATTAGAAATATATATGGGCATATAAATACATACTAAAGTAATACAGTGGTAATAGTGTATATGGACTATATATAAAATGTATATATACTTACATAATCTATATATACATCAAATCAGAATATTGAAATAATATTTATATTTTCATTTTGTTAATTTTTTAATATCTTTATTGTAAAAGAAAAGAGAGCAACATAAAACTACTGGGATGTTTGACACTGTATTTGAGAAACTAGTGCATCAATATCTGGTTTGATAGCAGTAGCTGCAATTCTCAGTGAGCTCCTCAAGGTGCTCATCAGATATTTTTGTTCCTATTTTACTCTGTTTTTTCCTTTTTGTTTCTCTTTTTTTATTGTTGCTCAAGTACAGTTGCCTCCATTTCCCCAACACAGGCCCCCCAACCCCAGCCATCCCCATGTCCCACATTCAATCCTACCCCTCTTTGGCTTTGTCCAAGTGTCCTTTGTACATGTTCCTTGATAACCCTTCCCCCAATAATGATTTATATTTTTCTATAGATTAAAGGAACATAACTCTGTCACATCATTGATTAATTAATTTGATAAATTGAATGTGCTTGACATCACAATTATTAATGATCTCACTTATCTTGGTTTAGTCATCAATTCAAATGGAGACTGCAGCCAAGATCAAGAGAAAGCTGAAACTCTGAAGGGCAATAATGGAAGAACTGGGATCACCAAGAGTTCACCAAGAGAAAATATGATCAAGAGAAAATATGTTTCATTAGAGACAAAGGTTAAGATCATCCACACCCTTGTATTTCCAATTACCATGAGTGAGAAGCCTGCTAGAAAAAAAGAACAGATTCACTTGAAATATGGTGCTGGAGGAGAGCTTTACAGATAGCCTGGACTGCCAGAAAGATGAATAAATGGGTCATAAAGCAAATTAAGCCTGAAAAATCACTAGAGTTAAAAATGACAAAACTGAAATTGTGCTACTTCAGGCACATCATAGAAGACAGGGTTTTTGTTCTGTTTTGTTTTGTTTTGTTTTGTTTAGACAATAATGCTGGGAAAAATAGAAGGCAGCAGGAAAAGAGAAGACCATGTATGAGACGGCCTGACTCTGTGAAAGGATCCATAGGCTGAGTCTGCGGGAGCTGAGCAGGGCTGTCGAGGGCAGGACAGTGCAGGTGTCACTTGTTCACGGGGTCACCAGGAGTCACAGCCCTATAGCGCACAAGTACTTGAAATTTTTCTTAAAGACAGGCATAAGAAACATTTCAAGCCTGCTCAGGTATAAATTGAATAAAAAATTAACTAATCTGTGATGTTATTCTGAAACATATTAGTTACAAGGTAATGATTTTTAGCAAAATACATGTATACATGTATGTCCTAATGATACATGTATGTCCTAATGATACATGTATGTCCTAATGATTTTTAGCAAAATACATGTATACAGTGAATCATAATAGAAATCAAAAGCTACAGGAATTTTTTCATTCCTTTATTACACCTAACACTGGGACTGGCACAAAACCAATGTGCAAAATGTATTCGGAAGGTAAATGAAATAACACCAATAATAATTCTAGTGAGCTTTTTCAAAGTAAACAGATAGGACTTCTAGTGTCTATTCTGAAATGTGAAGAGCTGTAGGTCCTTATTCCATGCTAACAACAACTAAAAAACTGAAAATCAACATCTCGTAGATATGACCGAGAAGTGAATTCACGGAACAAACCACTGCCACCAGCATTGGAGACACAGGGACCATGACTCACTGGAGCACAACCCCTGAGCAGAAACTTCTGTGGAAACCATTGTTGGTAGAAAAAGTTAAAACATAACTGAGAAGAAGTTGGAGACTTAGTATGGACAAGTCTGAGAGTTAAAAACTCCAGGGAAAGCTAGTCAGAGTGGCCCTGCAATTTGGAGTTTTGCCTTCCACAGCTGGGCCAGGTTTTTACAGTGAATATCAGATAAAATCCTGTCACGATTTCAGTTGTGGGAGGGGCAAGTAACTAATTTGAAATACACCAGGTCATTCTGTTTAAAATTTGTACTCTGCCAAATTATCCTTCAAATGCTGCCAGTTTGAAAATTCCCTCAATTTGCAGAAAATTGAGGGAATTTGCCGTCAGTAAGCCTGCCTTGGAAGAATGTTAAAAATTCTTCAGTGAGATGAAAAAGAATAGATAAGACATTTGGGTCTTTAAGACAATTAAAAAGACAGTATTTCAAAATCATTAAAACTTTCTAAATATTATATATGTTAATAAACAAACTATGGACACTAGAAACCATTTAGAACTCAAGTAAAAATTAAAGTGTTTGTAATAATGGTACTTTGAAAGTAATCAATATTTATTTTTTTAAAAAAGATTAACAAATTAACCCAGTTTGAAAATAATTGAGCTAAGTGATCAACTTTAGAACTTGAAAGAGTAAAAGAAGAATACTAATTTGAATTGAAATAGAAAAAAAAAGTAGATGAAAAAGAGGCAAAATACCTCAATGGAAGCTTTATAAAATGTGAAACTTGAATGTGCACTAAAAGAGGCATGTCATTGACTGCTGGTAAATGCAAACAAAAATCTCAAGGAGATATCTTGGCACACCAAACAGGAGCAAAAATGTTTAAAAGTTTGATAATTTAGTGATGTTTTGGATGTGAATATGCATTAATTTCATTTTACCCATGCTGAAACAGAGGCAGTAAGACCTTAACTAACAGTGACAAGTGGCAGGGTTGGATGAAATGGGCTAGTTCCCAAAATCACACTCCTGACCTCTAAACCTACTGCCTCCCCAAAACAGTGTTCTTTTTCAAAATTCAAGAAAATTCTGAAAAAGAAAACAGGTGTAGGCATCCTGGAGCTCCTTGGTCATTTCTTTGTCTAAATTATTATTAGACTGCAAAAATAAAGGGTTTTGTTCTTCAATTTACTTTGCCTATGATAAAGCTTTAAAACCACATAGTTCTAGATTTTACCCTGAACTAGGGGATTGTATTCACCAAGTATTCCTGGGGATATTATTGATATTCTCATACAAAATAGCACCACAAAAAAGAAAACGTTAGTCTATCTGTCCTCAAAAGACCTACCCTCCCACTCAACCAACTTTCTCTCTCACTCCTTTGTTCTTTCTGTCCTTTCATTATTTTGTCCACAAGGTAAACTGTGCCAGGCATTGTGCTAAATGATAGAAATGCAAAGTTGAATAAAAAGTTACTCCTTTTTTGGTAAATTTCATTGTTTATTATAGAGATTTCTTGAGGGAAAAATTATAGATATATTTGTATGGGTTAATATACTACCACTCATAAATAAACAACCCAGTTTTCTTTACAAGTATCTGCTCTTAGAGATTTTTGTATCTTCAACTGATACTCATAGTTGACTCTCTCTCTCTCTCTCTCTATATATATATATATATATATATATAATTCTTAAATTAAGGAAAACATTAGTTATTAATAGACCAATCTGGTTCTTCAATTAATTATATTTTCCTTCTCTGAAATCATGATAAAGATAACCAACCTATGTTAGAATCAATATAGAACTGTGGGAGGCTGTTAGATTTGGTAAAGATTTTTGAAAATATGGAGTGATAATGTTATTTGTAGGCTCATAAGATTCCTAGTAATACATGAATTATATCAATTATCCCTAATAGAGATGGCAGAGGAAGAAGCATGGAGTGGCTCAGAAGTAATTCATATTTCACGAATAAACTGTTCCTTTGGCTCACATCAACACGTTTTATGATTATATAACCAGTTACAAAATGACTTGAAAATAGAAATTGTCACTTACAGGAACTTGCCATTATGCAAAACTTTTAAAAATTCTTTCGCATGTTTAAAACTTATTTTGCTAGAAAACACTCATCACTTGGACTTTGACCATGTGTTAAAATAGTTATCTAAAATAAATGTGGTAAAGTAACTTACATTTCATGTTTAAGCTAAACATTTACTTCTTATGTGCTATGAAATAGGCAAATTAATGTCTTATTCCTTGGTGAATGCAAATATATTAACACTTTTTGCTCAAATATAAGGGTTCATCCTTTAATAGTGTCTTAGATTATACTGGAGTCAGAGAAACTTCCCACTTCCTTACTAACACTGCATTTTTCTCCTTTTTAACTTAATAGAATTATATGAATTTTAAATGAATCATTATTTATTTTGCTCACTTGATATTCTGGGGTATGTCTATAACATCAGGGCTGTCAAGAAAAAGGTAGGTGCAGATGTCAAGCAAAATCCAGAAGTAAGCATCTTTCCTTCCTTCCTATAATTGTAGCCGAGTTGCTTTTCACCTCAGCGGTGGCTGCACTGTGAACTACAATTTAACATACATTTTTGTATTTTATACTTCAGAGAAATTGCCAGAAAAAAAATTCTACATTTCTTTCTGCCTAATCCTACAAGGTGATGAGTTGGAAAGATAGCTTTACTTGAAGACAACTTTTTACATTGATTTAGAAACTCCTTGACATAAATTTAAACATTCAAAAGTACATGTATAAGAAATTCCCATATATTCTTAACCCAGATCTTCCAATTGTTTGCACTTTTCCCAATTTGCTTTAATGTTAGATAAAATATTCTATGTTGATGTCTGCCACTAATTTTGGAAATCCTTGGCCATTATTATTTCAAATATTTTTCCAGTATTTCTCTATTTTTTTTCCTGGTAGTCCTAATACATTCAAAACTTCAGCAGAGATTTTGAATGCCATGGGTATTTTTGCTTTTTGGTATTTTTCCATTAAGCTTTCTCTTTGCATTGAGTAGTTTCCATCAACTTATTTACAAACTGACCAACCCTTTCTAAGCCATGTCAAGTTTACTGAAGCACATTATAACATTATAAGTATTTGTAATTTTATTTTCTCATTTTGTTGTTCACTTTTTAGTTCTTGACTTCTGGTATTTTATTTTGATGTTTCTCACTTTTTTCATCTCTTTGCTCACTTTACCCATCTGTTGCATATTTACTTTTTTCACAAGGACTCTGAACAAGTTAATCACATTTATGTTAAATTCTCTCTCCAATAATTTTCTGTATATTACAGGTGCCAGAGGCTTCCAATCCATCTATTGTCCATGTGTATGTCTCTCCTCTTGACTTTGGACTTCACTTTCTCCACCTGACAAAGTTAATGTCTTGCTGCTTTTTTACCTATAATCTACTGTAACTATATTAGAGCCAGTTGTGGTGGTGGTGAGGAGAGGAAAGAGGGCATTCCATAGCCTTCTAATTAAATCTCCATCTTTTACAGTAGGCCTTGTTATGCAGAAGACTCTGAGTTTATTTAACTAATTAGCCCCCTCCCTTTCTTTGCCACATTGAAGAAATGGAACCAGACATACCATCAGCAAACATTGTCTATTAATTTTAGAACATGCTAATAATTTTCAAACTCCTTTATTCCTTTTATGTGATTTTTTTGCCATTGTTTTGAGAAGAAATGTTTTTCCTTGTCTGCAGTTATTCTTTTTGTATTCATGTTTATATTCATTTGTATGTCTCTCTATCTGATTTTTCTTTCATTTAAAATGATATAATTCAGTAAATATTTGTTCTGATGCTCAAATTGTTCTAGATTTGGCCACTGTGAACCCAATTATTCTCATTCCTGAGACTTTCTATGAGTTTCCATGATTCTTGGTACTTCATTTCTTTCTGATATTAGATGATTTTTCTTGCTGAATTGTCACTTCTCTGTCCTAGGGTAAAGATCAGCTATTCCTTCAAGGAAACATAGTTCTTTTTCATGGAAACCAGTATTTAGAAATTGTGATCTGAACTTACATTACTCAATTCTGGCTTCCTTTTCCATATTTTTACAGATTTTGCCTTTTGGTATTGAAAGTGTTATGTCTTAAAAAACATTCTGAAATGATGGAAATGTTCTTTATTTTGATAGGTATGTAAGTTATGTGGGAATATCATGTATACAAATTTACAAAACTGTACCCTAAAGTTGTGTATACTTTGCCATATGTGAATTGTACCTTAAAAAATAAAACCTCCAAGCAAATATTGAACACTAATGAGTGGAATTTTTTAAGATTTTATTTTATTTATTTGTTTATTTTTAAAGAGGGGAAGGGAGGGAGAAAGAGAGAGAGAAAAATATCAATGTGTGGTTGCCTCTCATGTGGCCCCCACTCGGGGCCAGGCCCACAACCCAGGCATGTGGCCTGACTGGGAATCGAACCTGTAATGCTTTGGTTCACAGCCTGTGCTCAATGCACTGAGCTACACCAGCCATTAAACTAGTGAAATTTTTTATTGCAGGGATATGGGTTAAATAACCTAAAAATTCTCTCTCTATATTTTATTATTGAAAAAATTGAATATATTGATAATAATTAAAGTCAGGTTTTTTACTTGAGGAAAGAAATTATACTGGTGCTAAGACATTTGTGAAAACATATGCAAAAAAATGAATTCAGGACTCTACCTCATACAATATTAAAAATTAACTCAAAATGTACTATAAACCAGAATGTAATACCAAAAACTAGAAAAATCTTAGAAGAAAATGTAGGCATAAATCTTCAAGCCCTTAGATTAGGCAATGGATTCCTAGTTAAGACAACAAGAAGCATAAGCACCAAAAGTAGCAAAAAGATAAATTATGCATATCAAAATTAGAACATTTCTGCTTCAAAGACAACAACAAGAGAATAAAAACACAATCTGTAGAGTAGGAGAAAATATTTACAGTACATTCCTAATAAGAGATGTGTATCCAGAATATATAAAAGTTTTATAATGCAAAGATAAAAGGAGGACTTCCAGTCAGGATGAAGGTGTAGATAGACGTGTTTCAATTCCTCATGCAACAGCAAGAAGAATAACTAACCTCAAAACAAAAAAACATGCCTACCTGCCATAAAATCAAACTGAATGGAAGTCCAACAACCAAGGATTTAAAGAAGCCATATTCATCCAGATGGGTGAGAGGGGCAGAGTCACAGTGTTGGGGCAGAGTCACAGAGTTAGGGCAGAGAGGACACAGTATGGCATGGAGAGGCAGCGGTGGTGGAATGGGTGGTCCCATGTTCACATGTGGTGATTAAAAATCAGGAGAGATAGCATGGGAACAAGTGATCCCAGCCCCAGGCAAGTCTATACAGCTCAGGGTTCTGGCACCAGGAATAAAGCCTCACGACTTCTGCCTGTAAATTATAAGTAGGGGTTGGGGCAGCAGAAGAAACTTTTGGTTCCTCAGGAGAAACCAAAGGGCCCCCATGGACTTAGAATGCATGCAAACCCACCCACTCTGGGAATCACCACCAAGGCAATAGGTACAAGGGCTCCAGTCATATATGGGAAGTGGATGAAGTGACTGAAATGGGGCAAGTGCTGAGCAAACCTCCAGAAACCAGGCAGTGTCATTGTCCCCTTTCCAACCTCTCCAGCCACACAGAGCCACAAAGCGGTGACAAGGGTTGCCCCACTATGATGAATACCTAAACCTCCTCCCCATACAACTTAAGGTACACTATGTCAGGGAGCCAAAGGAGCTCTGCCTAATACACAGAAACAAAAATAGGGAGGCTGCCACATTGAGGAGACAAAGAAACATGGTCCAAATAAAGAACAACACAAAACCCCAGAAAAAGGGCTAAATGAAATGGAGATAGCCAACCTATCAGATACAGAGTTCAAAACACTGGTGACAAGGATAATTAGAGAACTCACTGAGTATGGCAAAAAGATAAGGGAAGAAATGAGGGTTACACTAAATGAAATAACTAAAAATCCACAAGCAACCATCATTGAAGGGAAGGAAGCCAGGGTTCAAATCAGTGATTTGGAACATAAGGAAAAAATAAATATTTAACCAGAACAGAAATAAGAAACCAGATTTTTTTTTAATGAGGCTAGTATAAGGAGACTCTGAAACATCTCCAAAAGTGCCAACATATAAATCATAGGGATACCAGAAGGAAAAGAATAAAAGCAAGAAATTGAAGACTTATCTGAAAAATTAATGAAAGAAAACTTCCCTAATTTAGTGAAGGAAATAGACATGCAAGTCCAGGAACCACAGAGAGTCCCAAACAAGTTGGACCCAAAGAGGACCACACCAAGGCACATCGTAATTAAAGATAAAGAAAGGATCTTAAAAGCAGGAAGAGAAAGGCAGACTTAACTGCAAAGGAGGTCCCATAAGACTATCAGATTTCTCAAAGGAAACATTGTAGGCAAGAAGGGACTAGCAAGAAGAATTCAAAGTGATGAAAAGCAAGGACCTACAACCTAGATTACTCTATCCAGTAAAGCTATCATTTACCTTCTTACCAGAAGGTCAGATAAAGTGTTTCCCAGACAAGGTGAAGTTAAAGGTATTTATCATTATGAAGCTTTTATTACATGAAATGTTAAAGGGACTTGTTCGAGAAAAAGGAGATCAAAACTGTACATTAAAGTGGCAATGAATCACAACTATTAACAATTAAACCTAAATACAAACTAAGCTAATAGCCAGAACAGGAACAGAATCATAGGTATAGAGATCTTTTAGAGGATTATCAGCTGGGAGGGAGAAGTAGGAAAATTTGAGGGAAATGTGCGTGGATGAAGAAGCATATTCGGTATGAACAAAATAGATAGGGGGATGTTAAGAATAGTGTAGGAAATGGAGAAGCCAAAGAACTTATATGCACTACTCATGGACATGAACTAAGGGGAACATTGCTGGAAAGAAGGGGGCTACCAGGCAGAGGGGGGCAAAGGGGGAAAAATGGGACAACTGTAATAGCATAATCAATAAAATATACTTTGAAAAGGCAAGAGAAAGAGTAAAACCAAAGATATATAGGGTGGGGTTTACCATCCTGAGCATCTGTATAGGATAACAGGAAGAAGTCAGTGGAGAGAATGCATTTCAATGTGGGGGGAAAAAGTAATTGATAGACTTCTAGACTCTGGAGGAGCTACAGGAGAGGGTAGTAAGAACTCAGGAGGCATAACAGTTAAAATGTGGAAGCAACTCAAGTGTCTGTTGACAGATAAATAAACAAAATGCATATACAGATAATAGAATATTACTCAGCCTTAACAAAGGAGGAAATTTTGACACATGCTCTAACAGATAAACATTGAGGATATTATGCTAAGTAAAATAAACCAGTTACAAAAATAATTTAAAAATAAAAATAAAAGCCCTGGCTGGCATAGTTCAGTGAATTGAGCATGGGCTGAGAACCAAAGTGTCACAGGTTTAATTCCCAGACAGGGTACATGACTGGGTTGCAGGCCATGACCCCCAGCAACCGCACACTGATGTTTCTCTCTCTCTCCCTTCCCTCTCTAGAAATAAAAAAATAATAAAAAAATAAAAATAAAAATAAAAAAGATAAAGAATCCAATTTAAAAAAAAATAACAAAGGAACTTAATAGACATTTTCCAAAAGGAAAAATATAGGTACTCTACACAAGCACTCATGCATGCTCATGAGAGAGAGGTGTGTCCAGAAAAAGTCTAGCTATTGTTAATATAATGTGAACGAACGACATAGGTGTAACCTGGCAGCCAAGGAGATGAACTGGAATGTGAATGTGTGAACAATGATGACTTCATTATACTAGGCAGGTAGGTGCCACTGAGTGGGTGTGTGTACTGTGTTTTGATGATTGTCAGCTTCATCACAACATGCCTGTTCATGCATCCCATCTTCTTCAGAGGTTTTAGTGAAACATCAGATCACCTAGGTGACTCAGACCCTCTACAGTCCAGATTTTGCACCCTGTGACTTCTGGCTTTTGCTAGAACTAAAATCACCTTTGAGAGGGAAGAGATTTCAGACCATCAGTGTGATTCAGGAAAATACAAAGGGACAGTTGATGGTGATTGGGAGAACTGTGTGAAGTCCCAAAGTGCCAACTTTGAAGGGGACTGAAGTGTCATTGTCCGATATACCATGTTTCTCGAATCTTCTTCAATAAACGTTTCCATTTGTCACATTAATGGCTGGATACTTTCTGGACAGATCTTTAAGTGAGATAAAGTCATTTATTTCACTTAAAAACTCAGGCTTCTGAGGAATTCTGCAGGTCATACATTGGTTCTCTACAGTCATCTCCTTGTTTACCTCCCTACTAATGAAGTTAAGTAAAGCATTAGCAATGGTCTCTGAAGCCATTTGAGTCTGACTTATCCAAAATGTAAAACAGTGAACAAAACAATCCTGGTCTAGTCAGAAGAATAGAAAGTGAGTAATTAAAAGAATGGAGGATTTCTTAGAAAAGTACATATAGTTTCAGGTTTTTATATCACTAGGAATTCCCAACTTCTCAGTGTTCCTCAGTCTATTACCTATTGTATCAACACAATGCTGATTACCACCCTCCAACCTCTCCACATCCTTGCCCTCTTGAAATTTGAGTCCAGATTCATGGGCAATGAATTTGTCAACACAGGAGATGCAATATGTAAATGATAAAATTCATATTTTTGGACATATTCTTACATAAATCATATTATATAGAGGCTGAAGTTTTAGAGGATTATTAAAACAATGTTTTATCCAGAATGTTGTAATACAAGATAGCTTGGAGGCTGGTATTTTATAATAAAACAATTTCACTTTTATAGGCAAAATAATTTAAAATTAAAGAGAAAAAAACAAAGCCTTAGCTGGCATAGCTCAGTGGATTGAGCGCGGGCTGGGAACCAAAGTGTCCCAGGTTCGATTCCCAGCTAGGGTACATTCCTGGGTTGCAGGCCATAACCCCCAGCAACCGCACATTGATGTTTCTCTCTCTCTCTCTCTCTCTCTCTCTCTCCCCTCCCTTCCCTCCCTTCCCTCCTTAAAAATAAATAAATAAAATCTTAAAAAAAAAGAGAAAAAAACAACTTACACACAGGCTTTTATAAAACTTTATAAAGTTTGTGGGCATGTTATATTTGTCACATAGGTAAGCAAATGTGTTAGAATTTAGATGATAGATGATAGATAGATAGGTAGACAAACTTGATTTATCCATTATAATACTTCTTGTGGAGGAAGCTAATAATTAATTTTCTTCATTTTTCCTGTTATTACATCAAATGCTGTCTCATGTCTTTCTTATATTTTGGTTCATAATATCTTGATTTACATTACCATCTATTAAATAAAATAGAATTGGTGATATCTGAAATTAAAGATTAAATGTGATCAGTCCCATAAACTATATAATTAATTTTCTCTTCCTTCTATCTCTAAGTTAATGAAATATATTATTATTTATAAATAAATTCTGCTGAAAATTTCAATAATTAAAGTCCTATTTCACTTTGACAGTGGAGATGGAGATTTTTGAAACCACATATAGCAGACTGTATGACTATAAAATTTTATGAACTCTCTTCCTTTACAGTGAGAATTTGCAGTCTTTTTTTCTTGCTGAATACTTTAAGTAATATGATTCACTTTTTAAAAAAATAAAAATATTTCAGGTGATGATGATATTATCATAGCTAAAACACAGTTGCTCATGGATTCAGAAAATAAGCTGTCATATAATATGATTCTTTGAAATTTCAGATATTAAAAAAATCTTGAGCATGAAACCTATCTAGCAAAATATGTCCACATACTACAATGTTTGGACATGTGCAGAAAGTTTATATTATAAACATTTATATTATTAACTTAAGTATTTTTGTTCATTATTGATTCACCTAAGAATGAGAGAAAACTCAATATCCAAATATAATCATTTAAAACAAGCAAACAACTTTGCTGTTCTCATATTGAATTTATCAATTTGTTTTTACATTGGGTTGACACAGCCTTAGGCTGTTTTCTTACATTTTTTTTATAAAATAGTAACTGCAATTGAGGAATAAGTCTGATATTTCAGTTCTACATTCAAAGGTAAAGTACTTTACATACTTGGATCTATTTTTCTCCTCCTTAATTTACAACTTCTACAATTTACCCCATGATAATATTATTATAAACTGAGAGGTTAACATGTAATTGAGAACTAGGTGTTCAAGTGACATGCCCGCAGGAAACTTGATGAAAATTTCATTTGTTAGGAATGTCTTACTTAAACTCTTAGTAATCGAAGACAAAGAAATTTGAACCTATACTGTCTAGCATCACCCTATCTTTTATCAAACACTTACTGCTAAAAAAAAAATACAACAGGCTGTAAAATACAGGAAGTTACTTAATATTAGAAATCTGCTGTTTTTTTCTTAATTTAGTGTTTCAAAATTTTTATCTAACTTTATATTATTATTATTTATTTTTCTAAAAATAATCTCACATTTACATCTAGACACCTGATCATTAACTTGTTACTTGTATGTGCAAAAAGCTTTCCTGACTGTTACCGCAAACTCACTAGATGTACACACTGTGCTGTGGATAATGCACACTTTGTTGCCCAAATTTTTGAGGGAAAAACGGGATGCGCGTTATACATGGGTAGTACCTGAAATATCTTGCATCTGTTCTCACATTTCGTAATCATTGTTACATAAAATTTCTTGTACCATACTATGCTTAAAAATAAATGCTAAAATTCCTTTATAACACACACACACACACACAAAACAAGTAAATTAACCAATTAATTAAAATATTAAAATGAATGATTGTTTTTCCTGGAAGTTTGGGCCAAAAACATGGGTGTGCATTATACATGGAAAAATACAGTAAAATTTCAGTCTACCATGTCATCCTCCAACATGCATTTCCTTTCCAGCTAACCTAATTCTGTCAATGAGGTTTTTCCAGATGACTTTCTAGATTCCTTATCTAGAAAACTTGGTCATATTTGATACATCATGCTTTTAAAAAATCTTTTTATGTCCCTTATGTCATTGAATCCTACTAATTCTTTCTTTAAAATAAGCTAAAATTTGATCCTCCTCCATTTCTACCAGACATTTCAGGAACACAACCACTGTTGTCTTCTACCTGGGTCATCACAACAGCCTGAAGCTCACCTCCTTACTTCTATTTTAACCATGTCAATAAATCATTTAATTCACTACTGTTAAAACAATGATTTTTTAAAATATTCACAAAACTGTAATTATTGAATAGATGTATTCTCTTGCACATTTTGAGAAGGCATGTCATATTTTAACACTTGAAGTAGTTGAAAATGGTGTTTATTTCTTTATGATAGTTCTGTCTTAAAACACTGTTTTAACATTTACAAGAAATACAAGCACTATAACTATTTTATAAAACCATTCATTACCTATTAAAATATATGAATGCCTTTTCAGTAATTGTGAGAAATTTTGCAATTACTATGTTCCTAAAAGAGAACTCAAGGAAAAAAAATTGTCCCTGAGTTTTTGTATGGTACTAATAGTTATCTCCAGCCAGTTTTAGTGAATATAAGAAACTGGTTTATTTTTTTCTTGCTTAAATATTTTAAATATACTATTCCACCTTATTATAGTGTTAAGCATTGTCAAAAAGTCAGATAACAAACTGATTTTCTTTCCCTTATATATTATATAACTTGTCTGCCAAATGCCCTAATAGTATTTGTCTTTCTATTTAAATACAATACTTTTGCTAGTATATGTCAGTTGGTGGGTCATTATGTGTTAAATTTATCATGTATAAACTGTAACATTGCAATAATATGCTTCCAGTTAGTTTTTTCAATGATTTTTTAAAAAATATATTTCTGTTAAATTGCTTGGTTTTCTTTTTGGGAAATCCTATTTTAGTTATGGCCTTGGTCTATCGGCCATATCTAATGATTTTGCTTCAAATCATTTGACTTATTTATTCATTTATTTATAATTTTTATTTTCAAATGTTTCATATTTTATATTTCTTGTGGCATTATCCATGCTTATTCCTGTTCTTTCCAATTCAGTTTCTTCTGAGATGACCTTTTAAAAAATTCTAATTAGTTTATTATATGCCTTTAAAATACTTTCTCAACTTCTTACTTTTTACATTTCTGATTAAAGCATTTATTTCAGAGCTTCTGTTGTTTTTAGGTTCATTATAGCACAATTTGAAGTATTAGATGATATTTTTGGTTTTTTGTATATGAGCAGGTCTTTCTGTCATGCCTTAACTTTATTAAAAAATGTTATTCTGCTGTATATTCTTTTATTTGCCATACTGCTTTCTGTGGCATTCAATCACAATTTTTCATTAGTTGTTCATTTTTAAGTGATGTTAGTGTTACATTTTTTAGGAGTGAGGCATGGGTCTTTATAATAAGATATCTGCCTCCTTTATCTGCCCCTTTGTCTCAGTACTGCTCATTTCAATTATGTTTCCCATATAATCTCCCACAAATTTAGGTTGGATACTTCCTCTCAGCTGTAGATGCTCTTTTCAGTTTGAACTGGGATACCTGGCAGTGAATGTCTGAAGCAACTTGAGGAATCATCAGGTCCCTGGGCTGTCAGAGCTTAGTGGCTTTCTGTCTGCTTTTCCTCCTGCAGTTTCTGATTCCATATGGGCCTGGTAGGTGTGATTGCATGTTTTAATGAAACCATTTTGTCAGTTTATTACATATAAATATTTTCCATGGGACTTTTGATTTTGCTGTTTAATTTGTTTTTTCTCTTTGGTTTTTCTTTTTTGTTTCTTAGTTATGAGTTTGGAAGAGATAAACTCTTGATGTGTCTATCTTTCTAGAAACTTCATTTGGCCTATTTTTGACAGCAAACTACTGTGCTTAACCATATTTTTATTGCTTTTGGAAGCAATAAACCCTTAAAATTTTATTTATTGTGTAGGTTATAGTAATTGATTCTGGCTATTTTTATCACTTTATAATAATACAGATAGAATTCAAGATTCTATGCATGTTAAATTGCCAAAATATTTGAAGGAGAAATTCTTTATTGTTCTGACATTATAATGGTTGAATTGTCTAAAAAAGATTTTATTTATTTATTTTTAGAAAGGTGAAAGGAGAGAGAAAGAGAGGGAAACATCAATGTGTGGTTGCCTCTCATGTACCCCCTAATGGGTACCCGGCCCTCAACCCAGGCATGTGCACTGAGTGGGAATGGAACCAGCTACCCTTTGGTTCACAGGCTGGCACTCAATCCACTGACCCACACCAGCCAGGGCTCAATGGTTGACTTTTTAAAATCTAATGTCTAAAGTCCAGAATATATACATGTACAAAAATTGCTCAGTTTAACACTAAAACTGATATAATCAAATTGTTATTACAAATATATCAATCAGAATGCATGAAGCAGAGGCTAAGGCAAGTGTTACTGCTCAAAAATACATTTAAGAGTTAAATGTGCTTTTATTCAAATGATATAATCTCCAAAAATCTTTTCATATGATTATCTTACGTGTGTGACTACTGTCGATGACAACTCATATGCTCTCATTTATTAGATGTTTTTAAATGTATAATCAGTTTATAGATGCAACTAAAATCTATTAATATGAGATTTCTATATCTGGATATTACATGAATTTAATACCATTCCTTCTGGTACAGAATCTTCTCCTGAAACTAAATTTATGTTTGTATACATAATTGTTTATGTTTTTATGTCCATAAAGCTCAATAATTATCTTAATTCAGACCAGTATTTTTAACATATATTCATACCACTACATATACATTCAGACTTCAATGTAGTTCAAGCTATTAAATTCATTGCAAAGAAGTATCTGGTTTCTTAAAGTATGATTATCCAACCCAAACAAGTGTCAGTACTACTGAAACTTTTCTGTGACTCTACCCTCGCCAATCTGTATCCTATTCACAGAATAGCAGCAGAAGAGGTCTTCTTAACACTCACTATAAGTGAAAACTGTTGCGCGTGGGTCACCGGCCAGCAGTGACCACGGCACACTGTGGATGGCTCGACAAAACACGCGAGAAATAACAACACATGCACAGAGACAGACTAGTTTCTGTGGGGAAGTAGGGACGAAATGGCCACCCCCCTAGTGGGGAGCGCGCCGATTTACAGTCCATACCTGCTTTTATTGGGCTCATGCTACATAATAACTCAGGTAACGTACAATACTCATTAGGGGAAGTAAGGAATATAGAAAACAAAGAGCTCTGCCGGTCTATTGAGTTGGGGGTCAAAGAGCTGTAAGGCTGAGGAACAAACTAGCTTCCTCCTAAGACCCTCCTCATTCAACTGAGAGCATTCTTGAACAAAGAAGGTTTCACAGTAATTTACATGTTCTTTCTTAGGCCTGATCACCCCGGGAAATCCGCACTTCCCAGTACCGAGCTGTACTTCCCCGTCATTGTTTCAGGCTTAGGTGGAGCGCGGGAACTAAGGCCACCGAGAGATAAGGAGATTTTCTTCCGGACGCTGAGAACTCAGACTTTGTCAAAGCCGAGGAGTGAGGGTCCATCACCCCCTTTTGCTGCAGCCCCCCCAAGTCCTTCTTTTGGGGGGCCTCCCAAAGTGATCGTGCCTGGCTTGGGTTGTTCCCCCCGTGGGGAATCTTACCCGTCTTTGGCTAACCGACCAAGCTTTTTGGGGTTCAGTTGCAGAAACAGCATTCCTGCCAGGAAGATAAGCTTTTGTCTCCTTGCCGGCTCACGGTTCCAAGGGCGTTCCCTTAGCCTTAGCTAGGCGGAGGTTTCAGCCTCTGATACCAGTCAGGGCGGTTCCCAACAGAAAACAGGTCACTCTCTTATTCAAAACCACTTAGTAGTTCTCCATCTCAGTCAGAGCAAAAGCAAAAGCCTCTCTGTGGCCCAAATTGCATTACAAAGGAGATGTGGCCTCTCTCTGTTTTTCTAATCTCCTCCTGCTCACTTGCTCTGCCCCAGGGCCAGTGAGCCTATAATCTCTGCCTGCACACAGGGCCTTTTGCCCAAATAGAACCCACACTTGGTTTAATTTTCCCTTGTCATCATCTTTAGATTCTCAATTTTGAGATACTCAAAATTCTCAATACTTAATTTTATGTAAATTACCTAATTGATTCTGTTGCCCACTTTGGTATTCCTTGAATATGCCAGTCATACCCATATTAAAGCCTGTGTGCTAATTGTTTCCATTTCCTGAAATGTTTCTCCAGAAAATTGCTGGACAGCTTTTCTCACCTTTTTACAAATTTTGCTCAAATGTCAGCTGTAATCTTCAAGTCTTGTTAAAAACGATAACCCTTCCACCACCATCAGCCACATTGAATTGCAGATCTGTTGCTACCATGCTTTAAATGTTCTTTTTTCTATAATTTTACTTCCTTACAAGTTCCTTATCACTCTATTTTTTTTTCTTTGCCGTTTTGCAGCCCTGTATTTGCTTGTCGATGGACTACACAAAGGCAGAATGCTTTGTTCACTGGCAGCTCAATGATCTAAGAGAGTGCTCAGTATAAGTAGGAAATCAGTAAATCTTTGTGCAATAAATGAATCAGTTCAGTTCCCTTAACTAGGATTTAACCTTGTATTTTACTTATACATATCATGTATCCACAAATACATATTTTACCAGCATATTAATTTGCTATACTATTGGGTACCAATTTCCTGAATAGTATTTCCTTGGTCAAAGGAATGATACTCATCTAAAATTGAAGCTTTTTTTTAAATTTTAGGAAAACATTTATCTGACTTTTATTAAGAACTTTGCAAAATGCTCATTAAACGGTACTTGTTCATAAATTAGAATCAGAAGACAAGGTTTCAAGATGAGCCTCGTTATAGTAATGCTTCTGTAACAATATAAAGGAAAAAAATCACCCTTTCATGAGACACCAATTTGTTCCTGTATGGTGAAGTGAGAATCATCACAATGTAGTGGTTACAATGTACATCTATAGAACCAGTTTGCCTAGGTTGTATTCTGGATCTATCATTTTAGCTGTGGGATATAAAGAAGTTACTTATTTTCTATGCCTTGATGTCCTCATTAAATGTAAAAGGGGATAATAATAGAACATCTATTCTGTTCATCACTAAAAGACATTATTCCATTCCTTAGAGACCAAGGAATGACCTAGTTTGCCATACAACCATTGGCAAGCAAGAGAGTACTAGGGAAATCTGATTACAACCCTTAGGCCATAGCTTAATTCATAGATGATATCTGATTGGTGCTGAGCAGATGACTACTTGGAAACTAAGCTATAACAATATTGAAAATATTCAGATGCACTGAAATAGATCCAGACTTCACAAATGAAGAACAAATCAAGCATCAAGTCAAACTGTAAATAAAACTGAAATAAATTATACAGTTCTTTGGTGGTACCAGGACTTAGCATTCAGTCCCCTAGAAACCAAGGGACATATGTTTACCTTGAATATGTCATCACTTAATGTTAGAGCTACCATACAGCTTAGCTTTAACATATTTGTTCTTTGCCATTAACTAGAGAAATATTACTGAAAAACTTTTATTTTTCTAATTTTTTCCAGGTTTCACATACTTAATCTATAAAATAATAGTAATGTTTGTTCTATATGAAATGGGCTAGAGGTCCCATTCTAAATATCTATTATAAGGAATTCTGTTTTTTGAAAAGTTAATCATTTATTGGGGAAGAAAGAAAAATATTGACATGGTTATGTAGAAAAGTTGAGACTTACATAATTGAGATTTTTAATGTGATACATTTTGACAAAAATGATGCGATCTAATAATGTTCATCAATAAAACAATCAGTGAATCTTTTTCTGCCCAATAAAAAAATTTAAATAGTTAAAGAAAAAGAAAACATGTATTCTAAAAGTCTAGAGGGAAACAAACAAAAAAAAATGTTAGAAGATACATTAATGTTGTAATCAAGGCTTTGGGTTCCAAGACCAAAGTAACGATTTTGACACAAAAACCACCCTACCTACGTCACCACGATTCTGTTCTACATGGGGGTTAGAGGGCAAAGCCTTCACTGATTGTCTGTTCTGCATGCTCTGCATGTGTGTGAGCTTTGGGCAGGGCAGAAAACCGGTGAAGGACTCCGGATCCTATTAAGTTCTAGAAGATAAATGTAAAATATAACAGTACGATTTAACCTGATTTAAAATTATAGAAGTTTAAAGAGAAAGTGGATGTTGTAGGATTCTTTGTTTTAATTTAAATAATTAACTTACTTATAGGAAGTTGTTTCATACCAGAAGAATCTCACTTGTTTTAAATACTGAATCTTGGAAATATCACTTACTAATTCTATGATATAAATGAGCCATATAGATTATTAGGCTGATTATTTAAACAAATAATTTTGGAATTATCACAATTTACTAGTGAAGAAAGATAACTGAAGACATAGTTATTAAATTATCAATCTAACATAAAATTATTCAATAGGTAAGAGAGAAAGATAATGATGAGTGAGAATCCATTTCCCATTAATTATAGTGAAGCTTCATGTAACTATTAACCTCTTTTGTGATATTTTTGAAAGATTTTATATTTTACTTAAACTCAAGTATTTAAATGCTAGTGTGTGGATTATGGCAGTTTAGAGGTTTATGAAATCCCCGAATAGTTAATACAGCCCCCAAAGGGGCTTTGGGGGCCAAGATGTACTTTAGGTTGACATTTTGTATAGTCATTTATATTATAATGAAGTGGGTCTACAAAGTACATAGCATACCAGAAAAAAATTGATTAAAAAAAATAATATCCTTTTATCTCTTCTGACACCTTTTCAGGTTACTCATCTTGTCATGGCAATAAATAGCTTCTGCCTTCTGCTGTGCTATGCTCAGTGGGTTCTTATAAAGTCAGAAAACTAAACAAAGAAAAACAAAAGAATGAAAAAAGAATGTTATATAAAAAACATAAATATTAGGAAGAAATGGAAAAATATATATGGTGAGTTTATGGTAGGAGTTTGCAAGTTATGTTTCATGTAGCATTAATTGTATAGAATAATTTTGTCTTGAGACAAACCATGAAAAGAAGTGCCATGTTCAAATATAGGTGGAAATATGCATATGCTAACAGATTCTAAGGCATTTGCATTTCCAGTGCTCTAACTTATAAAGAAAAGAAAATTATTAATCTTTAATTATGTGATTCCCAAATGAGTGTCCTCATAGAAGTCTTTTTATCATTCAATTACTATTAAGTAGTATCTCAAATAAATGTTTGGCAAATCAACTTTGGAAAAATATGATTTGAGTTAGATAGTAAAGTTTTTATTGTTTCTTTCCCAAATAAATACTAAAAGGGTTAATATTCAAAGATAAACATTTTATTTGGTTTTCTCATGCATGCATTGTTTGAAAAAATTAAAAATAAAACAACTATTTGTGAGCTTATATTGGTTAAATGGCTCTGCCATTTCTATGGGCTAGGTAGATTCCTTGGATCAAAAAGTGATAGCAGGACAGCAAAAGACACTCTTTCCTTTTTCTCTATCAAATATACTGTCAAATACTGTACAGCTGTTACCCTAGTGCTCTCACCTTCTTCAAGTGTCCCACTGGTCTTTGTGACCAAGAGGAAAAAGCATGATTCCCTTGGAGAATGAGGATGGCAGGAGGATTTTTCACTGTGAAAGCCAAATATCTGAATTTAACCAGTCAGCCTTACCAACAGTGTGAGGAAGTGTTTAGATAATAGTTTTCAGAGTAGAAATTGTAGACCAGTGTGCCCTCGAGTCACAAATTTCAGACCTCATTGAGAATCGGAGGAGAGAGGTTTCTCTCATTTCTTTATATAGAAATAAGAAACGCAATTGAGCATAATTTCAAAACAAAAAGTCTTGATTTCTTTTTACTGCATGTGTTCTCTTTTCATTCATGTATGTGGGCTGCTTTCAGAAAGGGATACATAGATACTGCACAATGCATAGTGCTAAAGGGCTGTTTATAACATCTCTTCATATAAGAAGTTTCTATGTATAGGTTAGTCTTAGTGGTTAGAGGTCTAATGTGTAGTTTTTGACACAATTACAGCCTAATAAGAAAGATAAAAACATTAAATACATGATTATAATACAATTACTTAAAAATAGATAGATGCACAGAGTTAAACTGCCAGAAATGAGTATGAGGATGAGATATTTGAGCTATTTTTATAAAATTATTTAAAATTAAGAATAATCAGAGAGAAAAAAACCACAGTATGTTGTGTGTAGAGAATGATTGAGCATATAATTAAAGATATTAAAGTGACTAGAGGTGGGTAATTATATAATAGAGAAGTTCAAGTATGACACAATGGTCTTACTTAGCTGGCTGAGTGGGTTAACTGTGGCATTGCTAAATAATGGTGAGAATACATCCATAAGTTTACAGGAGAGGATGAGAAGCTTATTTAGGATATTTTGTTCTGGAAACATTTATTAAATGTTCAAATAGTAAATGGGAGAGCAGAGGAGAAGTCTGGCTTAATATTGGTAATTTACAGCATATACGAGATAAAGATGTGAGAGAGGATTATATACCCTTTGAGTATGGGATGGGTTGAGAAAGACTTAGTGAGAACACTTTAATTTGAAGGAATACATATGGAATATTACACCTAATTGCATATTATTTTAATGTCTTATATCCCTGTATATGACTTACTTTATAAAGTATGTTTAGAGTAAAAAAGTATGGTATTTTGTTATTACCGAAATAATTTAAATATTCATAGAAAAAGTAAACACTTGTTTATGAATAGTTTATTAGCACTACTACTAGGACCATGATGAAGACAACAAAACCGAAGACAGCAAAAGCCCAACTCTTTTACTTTCTCTTCGATATGAACATGGAAATTCCAATTTTTGAATCATAAATTGTACTTCATTTGAGATGATATCTTATGCAGAATATTTGATGAATTATATTGAATTGTTAGCATGATTTCTTCAGAGTTCTTAATCAGGATAAATTCTCTTCCACTTTTGAGGGCTACTTAACTGTAAAATTAGATCTACATGGCACTAAATATCTTCAGAAGGTAATATGACATAATGCAGATTACCATGGACTCTAAAATTTGAGGAAACCAAGCTCAAATAATAAGCAACTTTCAGGGTTAGAAAACACACCTAGACTTTTCTACTCAACTCCACTTGTGCATGAAATGTAGAGCTCAAAGATTGTTTACACACGTAAAACCCAATATTAGATATAAAATATTTTTTCAAGATTCTTAGAAGTATCTCTTATCCCCTTTCTGATTATTACCATCAGAATTTCTTAATTATGCTGACCTGTACAATTATTAACAGTATTGCCACTTCATGAAATTCATATAAATGGATTTATATGATATATTCTCATTTGTGTCACTTCTTTTGCCCAATGTAATATCTATGAAATTAATCCATATTATTCTATATATCAGGATTTTATACTTTTTTGTAAGTGTTTAGTATTCTGTTTGAATATACTCCCAGTCATCCATTTTCATGTAAATAGATTTGTGGGTTGTTTCTAATTTTAAATATCATAACTAAAACTATTACAAATGTTTTTGCATATGATTTTGAGAACTTATACACTGATGTCTTTTGGCTATATTAAAGCATATTTCATAAGTTATGATGCAGGCACATGTTAGTTTATTAGACACAGTTTTTCAGCCTTTTAACCAATTTATACAACCATCAATAGTGAATAAGAGCTCCATATCTTTGCCAATAATTAATTTTAAATCTATTTAATTTTAGCTATCCTCATGGGTGAATCATGGAGGGATTAATTTGAATTTACCTGGATAGATTATGTTGAATATGTTTTATATATATTTTTGAGATTTGGATATTATTTTTATCAATTCCAGTTCATATTATTTGTTTTCTTCTGAGATGGCTTTATTTCCCCCACATTGCTAAAAGATATTTTCATTGGATATAGAATACTGAGTTGACAGTTCTTTGCTTTCTAGCCTTCATGGTTTCTGGTGCAAATGCTATTGTCATAAGAGTTATTTGTTCTCTATAGGTGAAGGTGTTATTTGTCATTCAGAACTTTCAAGATTTTTTTGTCTTTATTTTTCAGAAGTTTGACTATGATGTCACTTGGCTTTGATATCTTTGGGTTGATCTGATTTGAGATTTGCTCAGTTTATTAAAATTGTGGGTTTCTTTTTTTTTGCCTAATTGGGAGAATTTTCAGCCATTATTTGTTCAAATAATCTCAGTCTCATCCTCTTTTATTTTCTTCCTAAACTCCAAATCTTTTTTTTTTTTGTCGTAATCCCACAGGTTCCTGTGGTCCTGATGATTTTTCCCCAGTCCATTTTCTCTCTGTTCTCACTGGGTAAGTTTTATTGTTCTATTTTCCACTTCCTTGAATGTTTCCTCTGTTCCATCTACTCTACTATTAAGACTTAATATCAGTTATTATATTCTTCGGTTCTTTTCACTTGGCTCTTCTTTATGACTTTATTTTTTTGCTGAGGCTTTCTACTTACTTGCCATAACTTTCTATTTTTTCATTAGTTTTAGATATGTTTGTAATCACTTATGTAAAGATTGTTTTCATGATTGCTCTAAACTTATCATATAACTCTAACTGTATTATCTCAGTATTCAGTCCTAGGTCTTTCAGGTTCTTAGTATAACTGATCTGACAATTAAAACCTAGTCATTTTGAGCATTATGAAACTCTGGGTCTTACTTAAACCTGTTTTAACTGGCTTACTCTGACACTGCTCTGGCCAGGGAAGGACTGGGGCCCCTCATTATTGCCAGAAGAGAGTAGAAATCCAGGTTCCTCATTTACCCAAGGTTTTGTGTGGGAGAGGGTGCTCATAATTGCTACAAGATGGGGGGACTTCAGGCTTCCTGCTAGTCTTCTGCTAATATCTTCCTGTCTGGGAGGAGTTGGTCTGCCTTGTTTCTGCATTTTACATGGCTTCCACTTACATAGGTTGGAGGGAGATGGTCTTATTGCTCCTGGCCAGAATGAAAATCTTGACCCTTTAAAAGGCCTCTCTAATGCTTTCCCAGGGGGAGAATAAAGAACACCACCTGATTACTGCAAAATGGTAGTGGAAATCTAGGTTCATCATATGGTCTCCATTAATACCATGTGGAGTCCCTGTTACCATTTAACATCTGACACCACCCCTACATGTTATGGCCAGACAATGGAAATCCAGGCTCCTTACTCTGCCTTTGCTGTCTTGACATCGGTGGTGCCATGGTCTTTTCTATGGTGTTTATTTGCAATACAGTGCTTACTATGCAAACTTGCAACTTGTTAGACAGCCACTTTCTTGATCCTTTGGTAACAAAGAGCAGGTATCTGTTAGGAATTTATTTTTATATGCACCTATTTGTGTCTCCAGGTTGCTGTATTCTCCTACAAGTTTGGGGTATGAGACAAAAAGAAAATCCAGGAAACTTATCATTTTGTCATTCTTCAGATCCCAAGGTCCCTAGCCTGTCTGCCTTTCTCTCTTCACCTTTCAGAATGTTTGTTTTATAGATAGTGTATAATATCTAGGGTTTTAATTGTACTTAACCAGAGAAATAGAAAAAAAACATAAATATATCTACCCTGTATTCCCAGAAGCATAAATATATGTGCTCCTGGCAATGTTTGTTTAAACATGTTTGTTTAACACCATTACATTGTTGGTGGGAATGCAGACTGGTGCAGGCAGTGTGGGAAACAGTATGGAATTTCCTCAGAAAACTAAAAATGGAACTGCCTTTTGACTCAGTAATTCCACTGCTGGGAATATACCCTAAAAATTCCAAAACACCAATTCAAAAGAACCTACATACCCCTAGGTTCATAGCAGCACTACTTACAACATCCAAGTGCTAGAAACAGCCTAGGTGCCCATCAGTAAATGAGTGGATCAAAAAAAAAAAGTGGTGCATTTACACAATGGAATACTGTGCAGCAGAAAGAAAGAAGGAGCTCCCACCCTTTGTGACAGCATGGATCAAACTGGAGAGCATTATGCTAAGTGATATAAGTCAGGTGGTGAAAGACAAATACCATATGATCTCACCTATAAGGGGAGCATAATGAACAAAATAAACTAATGAGCAAAATAGAACTGGAGTCACAGAAACAAGGAACAGGCTGACAGTGACCAGACGGGAGTTCAGAGGGGGATAAACATGGAAAAAAAAGGGAAGAAACTAGTCCAAGAAAATTTACATATTTGTCAGTCATTGATACATTTCTTAAATATCTTCTAAAAAGAGTTATCTTCAATGATGGTAAATTAGCCCAAATATATAGAAATAAAGTTTTATATTTTTAAATCTAAATTTATGGTTCAATTTGATTTAATTTATAACATATTTTTGACAACTATTGGGATGAGTATTAACAATATCAATATGATACCATTAACTATGCATCGCCTTCTCAGAATGAAAGTTACCTTTGTCTTGATAGATTTTTCTTTCAACACTGGTGAATCGTATTTGTGAATATCTTATTTAGGATCTAACTGCACTGGGAATTTTAAATTTGGTTGTGTTGGGTGGCTATAAGGTTGATGACTGTCTTATAATGTGTTCAGAGTTTTACTTATGCTCTCAAATAATCCAAATGACAGGGAAATAAAGACTTTTATTCATTATTGTGTTCTTACACACAGAGATAGTCACATTTCTCATCTAAGTGCAATAGAAGCATTCCTATCTTGCCATTTTTCTTTTTCTGCACATATCCAGTGAAACAAAGAAGTGGCCCTTGAACATGAATGGTTATATTTAATGAGAAGGTAATCATTTAATTTCCCACTTGATCCTATTTATCAAAACCTATACTCCCCAGTCCCTCCCAGATGCATTCTTGTCTCTCACCAAGGCAACCTCCAAGGTTCTGGACATAAATACCTGATTCTCCTTTCTTGAGTTATTCAACTGTGTGGTCACCTCCACCCTGACTTTCTAACTTTTTGAAGTATATTTCTTTACCTCAAATATGTGAGGATAACCCAAAGACTGCCTGGTCAGAGGGCATTTTGAATAGCAGCATTCTATTTCTGAAGAATGTGTAGCACAAAAACTTAGAGTAAAACTGAAAGAACACCCAGGTAAGAAAAAATGTGTATGTCAGTTTACTCCCTCAGTTTCTGATGTCCTTTATTGGTGGCACTTCAGAGGATTAAAGTCAGACCTGAGATTGCAATTCATAAGTCAGTGGTCAGAGGTGACAGAAAGAGGAAGAGAGAGAGAGAGAGAGAGAGAGAGAGAGAGAGAGAGAGAGAGAGAGAGAGATCCATTTACTCAGCATCACAGCAGAAACTTGCCTGACATAAAGTAAAACAAAACTTCTCTACAAGGTATATTTGGGGGGAAAGTCATGAATCATCTTTTTAGGAAAAAACCTGTTAATTTGGATTGTTAATTTTTGTTGTCATGGAAAAAATTCCAAACTCTAAATCTCATTGACAGCTCTGGGGAGTGGCTTAGGGGATGCAGAGGTTGAGCACAAAGGAAAAAGGACTCATGGGCAAGGACAACAGTGGTGATTGCTGAGGAGTGAGGTGGAGGGAGGTATAAGAGGGCTAAATTATAATTGAAAAAATACAATAAAAAAGACATAAAATAGACTCAAGCCAAGATATTAACTCAACTACGGTCTGTTCTTCAAGAAGAGCTGAAATTTCCCTAAATCATGTTTAGTCATCAGCTTCCAGTGACAGACTATTCTAGACCGGTCAAATGGTGTCCGTAATCTCCATGAGGTAAAAAGCCACTCTACTTGGCCTCCAACAAACTCTAACCCCACTTTTGCAGTCCCCTATCAGAGAATGAGCCACGGCTGGCAGAAATCCATTCTGACCGGTAATGTTATAGCTGTTGATACCAGCTGCCACACTGTTTCACGTAATGAAGTCTTTCATTCAGTGTAATGCCCATCCATTGTTCTACTCCCCATTGTAACATGAACACAGCTTCCATAACTCCCAGTGGTTAGCTGATGGAGAAGCTGCTTCTAGCAAAGTTGCCTTACCTGTGCCTAGTGTCGGACTTGCCTGGTCAGTTCAGGTTGATCATTCTTCCCAGTAAGTGCAATAAATGTAGTTCAAGGATATAGTTAATTTGACCCAATGTCACATGAAATAAATATACAGTTGATCCCTTATCTCTGTCACCCAAATTATTTTTAGAAGATTCAACCTGTATCACTTCGCTGATAAAGCTAACTTTTAAGAACTGCCCATATTTAAATATCATGATTTTTTGTTCAAAATAAATTAACCAGAACACAGCAGTAGTTTTCAGACAAAGGGAAACAGTGATGTTTTTCTGCAGAATGTTAATGAAGCCTTTCATCGTATGCACTGATAATCAACTGCCGCACTGTTGTTGCTCTGACTGAAAGATAGTAACCAGCCCTAACATATCATTTACATATATATATATATATATATATATATATATATAAGACTTGTTGGGCTTGTGTCCCATTTTTCTCCTCTTCCCGAAATGTGCTGTAGAGGGGCAAGGAAATCTCTGCCGTTTGCTCACTCGTTATCTGAATATATTCACAAGAAAAGATAGTGTTCAACTTTTTTTTTTATATGAGGTTCTCTGGTGATTGTATTTGGAAGGCTTTTAGTTGAAAGCTTAAATGGTAAAGGGACTAGAAACGGTGTTTGGGACCCTGTAAGGGAGTAAGGAATTGAGGGCAGGCCCCTGAGAACAGTCTGTGGTGACACATGAACACAGTTATGGCCTCAACCTGACAGCTTAGAATCCATGAACCAGAGAGTAGCCTGTGAAAAGACTCGGTGCCCTTTTGCTACATTTCATAGCTGGCTCGAATAAAACAAAGAAAGACAAACATGCACACCAAATGTGTGACCAATTCAGAGACAGAAAGGTTAATTAATAACAGAGATGTTAAGGTTATGCTGAAATCCAAGAAAAAGGCCTTCTTAAGGACATCACTGAAAAGCAGAGATAAAAGGATCACAAAGGGCAACAGGCACCCACAGTACAGGAAAAGTTAGATTTTGATGTGTTGTAGCCTAAGTTGTTAAAGACTTACAAAAATATGACCACAAAAATGTACACAGATATCCTGAACCCCAGAGTTAATATCTTCCTTGCAGGGTTGTATTAGTGAATTAGAAATACAATGTTAAAATTTTACTTTTATAAACTGCTTCAGGTTCAGATAGGTTTTGAAATTTGAAGCTAATAGTATCATAATAGTGTCTTCTTTTGTGAATTGTCAATTCACAGTGCACTCGTCTATTATTGCATTAATATATTCCATTTGTCTGAGGCACTTAAACTTCAATGATATGAACATTGTTTAATCTTTTTAAATATTGTGATTGATTGTGGTATGTCTTTCAATTGTGGTTTTCTTACATTTCGAAGTTGTGATATTTTAAGGTGACTGTCTATTGACACTCTTCTTTAGGAGTTCTTCCATTACTTTTAAATTCAGAAAATTCTCCTACCCTAAATATTTTTATTTTATAATATCTTTATTATTAGAGCACAGTTGATTATTAACACATAGCTTTATTATCATTAGAGCATCATTATAGATATGTTTGTGTTTGTTACTGTCATAATTAGAAAATAGATTTTATTTGTAAAACACTTTGTTTACTCCCTCAGATTTTCTTATCAAACAAATCAAAGGGATGAAGGAAAATGGTAGAGGGAACAATGTTACCTAATTTAGTGAGAATGTATAAAAAATCTGTTGAGTAATATGTCAATAAAATAGTATACAGTTCTTAAGGGAAGTACTGTCTTCAAAGCTATTGCAAGCCCTGCATCTTTTAAAACTATGCATGTGGCAAAAGAACAGAAAAGATGATGCTGTCTGCACTGCTAAGCAACAACATGAGGAGAACAGGAAGTTGTCAAAAATGATATCATTTTTCCTTTTTCATAAAATGTATGTATATAGCAAAATACTGCAAGAACAAAAATGTTAAAGGACATATATACTTTTATAACATTATTACATACTGATTAATTACTTACATAACTGAAAACTACATTATATGTATATCACTAATCTCCAGAAGTATCTGTAAGTTATGAACACTATATGGAGACAATTTTAGAAGAATATGGGACATTTTTCCAATTTTCTCACATAGGCAAGAGGCAGGGAGGTTGAAATCAGTTGTGAAATACAGACATGTTTTCAAAGTTACGAAAGCATGCTTCACTGTATGCAGACACTGGAGTAGAATGCACTATGTTTGGAGAGGAATAGAGCCTTTCCTGACACAATTGTTCATGTGGCTCTGTTTATCTTAACTACCTATAGGGATCTGAGAGTATTGACTCTAAAAGTTAATACAGAATTTTGTGCTCTAAAGTTCTTAATAAGCACAAGGAAACACTTTAATTAAAAGAGTGATATACATAACAGCAAAAATATACTATCTGAAAACTAAGTCAAGGCTTTGCATTGAACCATGTTGAATGACTAAACAGTTATTAAATCATAAACAAAAATTACACATATACAGTCATATAAAATATTGAAAATAATAGTAATTATAATAGCAGGGATACATATACCCACTATGCACCAAGCATTAAGCCTTGTAGATACATAATCTAATTCTCATGAAAACTCTATTTAAAAAGGTAGCAACAATATCTCCTTCACTTTTTTATTCCCTTTTTTTTAAGTGTAGGCTAAAAATATCAAAGATACAAAACAGTATGTGGCAAAACCAAGATAGGAATCTAATTCTAGCTGATTGTACTATGCTATACAATTATTTAACTCTTCTAAAAATATTTGTTTTATTGTTCATCACATGTAGTAAATGATATATTTTTAAGTAACAATAATCTTATAATTTGAGATAGTGGTTGCCTATGAAACAGAGGAAGAGGATAGGATAAGGAATAGCACATACAGAGTTATTTGTAATAACTACATCTTAAGTTGGGTGGTAGATTCATGGGGTGTATTTTCTATATTTATCACCAATATGTGACATTTATTATTCATAGATAAATAACAAATAATAAAATCATTTCAAAAGTCTCTACAATATTTTCTCCATTTAAAAATCCATGTGGAATACATGTGGGCTGAGGGGCCCAGCCAAACCTTTGTGTTCTCATGTGTCACCCAAAGAGAGCAACTAAGTGATATTCTTCCTAGAAGAATAGTCAGGCTTATTTAGTACCTTATTGAAATATATTATATCATAATGAACAAACCCAGTGGAAAGTATATGATTTAATTCCCAATTTAATTTTTATTCTTATCATACACAATGCAAAAAAAAATCACTTTGCCTATAACATATTACTTCCTTTTTCCCTGAGGGCTTAGTTTTGAAATTTTCATTGAATCAACACCAGAAAAGACAACTGTTTCTCCCCTTCACTAGCCTTCAAATGGATTACATTGTCACACAGGCACACAGACACACTCTTACAAATGAGCTAACTCTCTAAATACAGGACAGAGATACTGGTGCATAAGGGAAAAGTATTTGATATATTACTTTTCATAGTGGGTTTACTCCATAACTCTTGCCAACTAGTAGTACTGGAGACAAATACAGTATGCAGTGAAATACATGACACTCATCTATAGGAAAACCCTTTTCCAACTCTAATACTTATATAAACATTCAACCATGATAAAATATTTAGCTCTTCATCTTCAATACTTTTTAGTGAACTTTCAAAGTTCATGACTAGAGATTTTATTACTTATATTTAATATAAATGTACACATTATGGGCTAATTTCTAGAATATGAAAAATTCTTAGATTTTACTATTAGCTAGACACATTTCATATTATGTCTATAATTCCAAGCATTAAACAGACTGTTTTTTACTTAGAGATGCTAAAACAAACACATTGATGTTTATTTAAATGTGGAATGAAGCAAAAATAATTATAAATATAACATTAGATGACAGTTTAAATTCCCTGCTAAATAGATAAAAACTTCACAAGTTATTTTCCATATACATTTTAACATAATTAAGAAATGTTACATGTATTCATATCAACTTAATTTTTTAGTTAGTCCTGAAGAAAACAGAATTGTTTAACAGCTGTATTGTGATTTTATTTTTATTACCATAAATTCTCTGCTAAGTTTATGATGTTGAGGAAAAACAAAACTGTAATCTCAGAAAAGTACTGAATTCTGAATATTAGCTTCAGGTTGTGGGTTAATTAAAGCACAGTATTCCCCTTTCCATGGCTTTGGATTTTCTACCTGACTTACCTGACAAGCAGGGTCTTCACAGACGACTCCATGGGAGGGCAGACTGTCTTGCAGTTTGTATGGAATTCAAAATTCCATATGGCACTTACTTGCATCTTGTGAGTTTTGGGGTTCTGAAATCTAAGCCTCTTTATACTGTTTTATAACAGCTCTGAAAATATTTATATTGTAGCATCATTAATCATCTTCATGTTATAAAATATATTATCTTCTTTTATCCTCTCTGCAACAGGAAATTTTATGGTTCACCATTTCTAATTTTCTAAGTAATCAATACTTTCTTTTTTAGTTTTAATCATTGCAGTCTTCCCATTTTTGCTTGTTCTTATGAACTTATAAAACAAAGCAGAAATTTCCATATCTCTTTGACTGCTTAAAAACTTGTGTACTTTTTTCCCCAAGAAACATCTCCACTTTTTTAATGTGGAGATGTTTCTCCACATTAACACTTCATAAAATAAAACTGACTTTTCCTGTAGAGTTCCATTGTCTTTATTGTATCCACAAGCTACATTAAGTATCTAAATTTAATTGTAAGCTATTTAAAATTAGATAAAAGTTAAAGATTAGTTCCTCAGTGAAATAGGCACACTTTCAGCACTCAGGAGCCACAGGAGGCTTGCAGCTGCCACATCGGACAGTGAAGAAATGTTTCCACAATTACATTAAAACAATCACAAAGAAGAAATACGTTCACATATATGCACTTATTTTGGTTTCTTCTAAGAGAATTAGTATTCCATGTATCTCCTGAAATTGAGACTGTGCCAGAAAGAGTAAAGTGATGTGAATGTCCAGAAAGGTTGAAATTGTGGTAACCAACCAAAGCTGTCCATATACAGGGAGATTTGAGATTTACAAATCCTCTGAGAACCACAGACCTTTGAGCACCAGAGCGCAAAGACACTTCAGTCCCTGCCAGCCAAGGGAGTGGAGTATTTTCAAAAGATTAGAGTGGGTAGAAGGAAATGTAAGGGATTTTACTTTATAATAATACATATTATTTTATATTCTGCCTGACAACTTCTCCCTGATTGCCTACAAACACCCAAAAATCTCTCATCTGACTTTTTACCCGGGAAATAAAGAAAACCCAGGATTCAAGGACATAGGACACACTTCCCAGCTACAAATGAAGGGTGAAACAGCATAACATTTTATCTCTTTTTATCTGTGTTATGGCAGATAGAAAAGCTAGACAGTTAATTTCTCAATACGTTATTCTGCAACAATAAATTCTTAATAAATTATTCTGCCACATTATGTAATCATATTTGTCTTAACCCTCTATTGGATGCATATCAAGTGTGTGCTAGTGGAGAGCAGGGAAAATTGAGGCAAATTGTGTCTTGTTCAGTAAAATTTATATTACTGAACAAGTAATACAAATATGGTACACATTCTCATGTGTACCATAGAACATGTGAAGTGTTCATAAAAGGCTTGAGCAGTGGGTTTTATTCAGAATGAACATAATGATTATTAAAGCTTTGTGTTTACACACACAGTCACAAAATATTGATCCCCAGTTTTATACTTACATTAGCACATTACTTTGTGGCTAAAATCTTTTCTACACATTAGAAGAATGTTTTTATTCTTTGTAATTTCTGTAGTGTTCTTTATAATTCTCACCCTCTTACATGTATTATAAGAAAGTTCTTGTTATATGAGTAGATTAGCTAAAATATATTACATATTTAATGTGTTTTTTTAAATTTTGAGGTCAACAGACAATGTCTATCCTTATTATAAAACAATTATAAAGCTGCCATGGCTCTCCCCAGCCCCTGCTTGTCAAGAATGAAGGGGAGCCAAACTAGTGTTCTACCCTTTACTCCCACCAGTACAGCCAGATAAGCAGAAAATGAAGGTCTTTGGAGGGAGAAAATGAGCCTATTATTGTTGGGTCTGGCTCACTAGTGTCAATGAGTGGAGCTCGGTCTCAGAGATAGTGGGAATATTTACCAGAAGAGGAGTTATTGATCCTCACTAATGGGATATTTCAAAAGCTGCAGAAATGCTTAGGCCAATCCCACTGGAGGGAAATGTTCTTGAGAAATTGACACTTGTCCTCAGTATTCCGAGACTACTGAATTTTCCAGACCGGTGGTTTGCTGGATGAACAATGACTAGCATCATGATGAGAAATAAAATTAGAGATGTAGGTTCAGGTGTATAAAATTCCACTACATTAAGCCAATAAATAGAAAGTGGCACTTTCAAGTTGGGACATGGACTGGACAGTATGTGTATTAAGAAGCCACTTAATAAAGAAGGTGGCTTCAAAAAAGGCCACCAGTATACCCCATGAGAAAGCCTACATTCTGGTGCCAATCAAAATACAGACAATGCTGATGGGCAAGTTTTAGCATTCTCCCTTGGTCTATACCAAAGGACCTTAGCAGAGAGTTTTGACTCCTGTAAAATTGTTTATAATTCTATGTAAACCATAACAAGCAACAAAAGAGTCAGTGTCTGCAACATTCCAAACACTTTTGGAAATACAACTAAAAATTTTTTTTCTAGGTGTATTTGATACATGATAGAAATTGAACAAGTTTTTTCAAATAAAAATTAGTTCATTTAAAAATATTGTAGACATTATTTTTGTAAACATGCACAAGAATTAAAGCAGTGATGGTAAAGATGATTATTTCATGAATGAATAACTACTAATTTTTTCATTTTTTTACTGATTTTAAGGCTGTGCCTACAGATATTTATGCAATTGTCCCAATAAGCAGGCAAAAATGTTTGTCACTTGAAATATGTTTGTCAGTTAAAAATTTGTAAAGATTCATGGAGGTTGTTTTTTTATATATAAATTTCATTTAGTTATCTAGATTATTGCCTATATTTTCCGATTGATTCTTTAATATATAAAACATAGCCTTAGTTTTCTTTTAAATTACATTGAATTTCACATTTTTCCTGATTAACAATTCTGAAGAATATGTAAGTTTACATTTCTTAACATTTATAATAATTTTCCTATAGTTTTATACTTTAGTGAATTTGTATTACAATCAAATTAAACACCTATTTTTTCTGTTTTTTTTATTTTAATTGTTGTTCAAGTACAGTTTTCTGTCTTTTACTCCCATTCCAACCCACCCCTCCTCACTCCCTCCTCACTCCCCTCCTCACTCCCCTCCCATTTCCAACCCCCTAGTTTTTGTCCATGTGTCCTTTATACTTGTTCCTGTAAACCTTCCCCTTTTCCCCTGAAATTCCCTCCCCTCTCCCTGCTGGTCACTGTCAGCCTGTTCTCTATTTCAGCGTCTTTGGTTATATTTTGCTTGTTTCTTTGTTTCGTTCTTTAGGTTCCTGTTAAAGGTGAGATCATACAGTATTTGTGTTTCACTGCCTGTCTTATTTTGCTTAACATAATGTTTTCCAGTTCCATCCATGCTGTTGCAAAGAGTAGGAGCTCCATCTTTCTTTCTGCTGCATAGAATTCCATTGTGTAAATGTACCATGGTTTTTAGATCCATTCATTTACTGATGGGCACTTCGGTTGCTTCCAGCACTTGGCTATTATAAATTGTGCTGCTATGAACATTGGGGTGCATAGCTCCTTTTGGATTGGTATTTCAAGGTTATTAGGATATAATTCTAGCAGTGGAATTGCTGGGTCAAAAAGCAGATCCATTTTCAGTTTTCTGAGAAAAGTCCATACTGTTTTCCATAGGGGTCATACCAGTCTGCAATCCCACCAACTGTGCACTAGGGATCCCTTTCCTCCACAACCTCTCCAACACTTGTCTGTTGCTTTGTTTATGATGGCCATTCTGAACAGAAATTAAACAACTATTTTATGAAATAAATAACTTTGTTTCTTTTTTAGTTAGTGCTTAGGATCTGTGCATGCTTTAAACATCTTGACAAATATGGAAGCATTTCTTTTTTTAAGTTATTCAATTTTCTACATAGTTTAGTGCCCTGTGCTCATGTATCATACACAAACTCTTTAAATTAAACACAATTTTCAATGGCTATGTAAGAGTATTACCAAGAGATTATATTAATATAACATGGAAAGATGCAAACTATAGACTCAGAGAACATTATCTTCTTGAAAGCTAAAGTTTTTCAAGAAGCAGAAATGCCAATTTAATTTAAAATATCCTTACAGGTCTGTGTCACTTCTGTATAACAATGGAGATGCATTTGGTCTGTGACATTTCAGAGTATTTTCAGGTTCGGCAGTCACGCACTTTGACAAGCTTCCTGGTGTTACTAATAATACAATGACTATGGTAGGTCTCTGGCATCTGTAGTGAATCGTTCTTATATTCAGACTTTACTGTAAGTCCTGTTGAGTTCTGAAGTATTATTTAGAAGTGACTCAATATATATCTACTATTGCTTGAAATTTTATTTTTAGAGTTTATTGAGCTAACTACAGGAGGGAAATGGAATGAGATTCCTAGCAGAAAATCTTAGATTTGTCACAATTCTTGAATAAATTGTGTAAATTAAACATTATTCTTGGGGCAATAAATAGACCAAGGTTATTTGTCAAGCCAAAAAGGTTTGACAAATAACCTTCATTTGACAATGAAGATGGTTTTCTAGACAGGAATTTTTGCTGTAAGTATTTAGGAAAAGCATGTAAATATGGTGATTAAATTGTGCATAACTCACTGGGAAGGGGGGGGGATCTCTTTCTAATACATGGCATAAAAATATTTGCTAACAAAATTAAAATAAATTAGACATGTGTGGGATTTTTACCAAGGGAACTTAAAATCCTTACTTGTTGACATATCTCCTAAACAAGACAGGGATTATTCAATTTGTTTTGGACAATTGCTTCAAGAATGCCCTAGATTAAAATAAATTTATATATGTATATATGTTATTTTCTATAAAACTGGTAAATGTATTTACTTTTTGAATTTGTGCATAAGACTTTACTCATTATACTTCTATAGTTGTAGAGTCTTTCATTCTTTTGATTGATTAAACCCCTTATGCCCTGTCTTATGTCACTTTGTGGATTGTGAAATTTTATAAACCAGTATCTTTAACTGTGTACTTGCCACACATTAATATATAAACTTAATTTTATAAGTGAGGATACTAATTCTTGGGTTCATTTAACCCCAGAATCCACTGTAAAACTGGGATTGTTTTTATTTAATTAATAACTACACATTTAAGAAGAAAAGAAAGAATGAAAATTTACTTTTTAGATTAAATGACTAGCTCATGACCATCTGCTAGAAATTTATTGTTTCTGAAGATACTGTTGAGCTTGATAGACTATTTTTAAGTGAAGCCTATTGTTCAAGAATAATTACATATGGGACTTCTGACCAGGATGAAGCCATAGTTAGATAAACTGTGCCTCCTTGCACAACCAAAAGAAGGGTAACAACAAATTTAAAAACAAAAAATAACCAGAACTGCCAGAAAATGGAACTGTATAGAAATCCAACAACCAAGGAGTTAGAGAAGAAATATTCATCCAGACCACACGGAAGGGCTGAGATGGGCAGTTGGGGTGGACAGGACTCACAGCAATGCAGCAGCTGGCAGACAGGGCAGTCCCATATTTGCATGTGGATAAACCAGGAGGAACAACTGGGGATCAAGATGCACTGCGCAACCAAGGGTTCCAGCATGGGAAAAGAAAGCTTCAAAACCTCTGGCTGTAAAATTCTGTGGGGGTTGTAGCAGCAGAAGAAACTCCCAACCTCACAGGAGAGTTTGTTAGAGAGACTCACAGCATCCTAGAATGTACACAAACCCACCCACCCAAAAATGAGCAGTAGAAGGGCCCAATTTGCTTGTAGGTAGCAGGGGGAGTGACTGGAAGCCAGCAAGAGCTGAGAATGCAGCATTGCTCCCTCTCTGACCCTTTCCCCACATACAACACCACAATGCAGTGACCTGGGTTGCCCCCCCCCGCCCCCCGTGTGAATGCCTTAAGGTACCACCCCTCATAATGTAACAGGTGCGTCCAAAGAAATGTGGCCCAAATGAAAGAATAGATCAAAACTCCAAAAATAGAACTAAGTGATGGAGAGATAGTCAACCTATCAGATGCAGAGTACAAAACACTGGAAATGAGCTTGCTCACAGATGGTTGAGTTTGGTCACAAAATAGAGGAAAAAGTAAAGGTTATGCAATGTGAAATAAAGACAAATTACAGAGAACCAACAGTAAAAGGAAGAAAACTGGGACTCAAATCAATGATTTGGAACAAAAGGAAGAAATAAACATCCAACCAGAAAAGAATGAAGAAACAAGAATTCAAAAAAATGAGGAGAGGTTTAGGAACCTGTATGACAACTTTATATGTTCCAACATCTGAATTATAGGGGTGCCAGAGAGAGAAGAGGAAGAGCAAGAAATTGAAAACTTATTTGAAAAATAATTGAGAACTTCCCAAATCTGGCAAAGGAAATAGACCTCCAAGAAGTCCAGGAAGCTCAGAAAGTTGGACCCAAGGAAGCACACACCAAGGCATATCATAATTATATTACCCAAGAATTACCCAAGATTAAAGAGGAGAGAATTTTTTTTAGATTTATTTTTATTTTTATTTATTTTTAGAGAGGGAGTGGAGAGAGAGAGAGAGAGAAATATCAATGTGCAGTTGCTGGGGGTCATGGCCTGCAACCCAGGCATGTACCCTGACTGGGAATCGAACCTGCGACACTTTGGTTCGCAGCCCATGCTCAATTCACTGAGCTACACCAGCCAGGGTGAAGGAGAGAATCTTAAAAGCAGCAAGAGAAAAGGAGACAGTTACCTACAAAGGAGTTCCCATAAGACTATCAGCTGATTTCTCAAAAGAAACCTTACAGGCAAGAAGGGGCTGGAAAGAAGTATTCAAAGTCATGAAAGGCAAGGACCTACATCCAAGATGACTCTATCCAGCAAAGTATTCATTTGTAATGGAAGAGTAGATAAAATGTTTCCCAGATAAAGTCAAGTTAAATGAGTTCATCATCACCGAGTCCTTATTACATGAAATGTTAAAGGGACTTATCTAAGGAAAAGAAGATGATCAAAAATATTAACATTAAAATGACAAGAACCTCACACCTATCAACAAGTGAACCTAAAAAAAACAAACAAAAAACAAACTAAGCAAACAACTAGAACAGGAACAGAATCACAGAAATGGATATCACGTGGAGGGTTATGAGTGGGAATGGGCCAGGGAGAGAATGGGGGGAAAGGGTACAGGGAATAAGAAGCATAAATGGTAGGTACAAAATAGACAGGAGAAGGTTAAGAATAGTATAAGAAATAGAGAAGCCAAAGAACTTATATGTACAACCCATGGACATGAACTAAGAGGGGGAATGCTGGTGGGAGGGGGGCTCTGGGCAGAAAGGAGTAAAGGGGAGAAAAAAAGTGGGACAACTATAACAGCATAATCAATAAAATATACCTAAAAAAGAACAATTACATGTGGATTATATGTGTTGTGTTTAAACAAGGGACACTGTTTTCAGGAAAACCATCCTGGGGGCAGTTTTCACAAAGTAACAACATAGCTCAATGGATAATGGAGAAAAATAAATAACATACTTTTGATTTTGTAAATAAAGAGATCTTTATTTAAAATGAAGAAAAAAGCAGTATTATATATAGATCAAGCCAAGAAGGCAATTTAAACTGTGGGAATATTTGTTCATTATCAAAGCACACTCATTTTTATTATTATGTTCATTACAGAATCTTACTGAAATTAAAGTGTAGGATCTCATTTAGTCATAATGCAAGTATAAAATCAAGCTTTCAGCTCATAGATTTTTCTACATATTTTCAAAACATGCAATATTTAAAAAGAATGATGATCATGTTTTTGTTTATTTTGATTTCATTTTTATTCATGTTCTTCCATTACCATTTAATCCTCTTATACCTCTTTCCCCCTGCAGTCACCACACTGTTGTCCATATTCATGATTCCTTTTTCCTTTTTGCTCAATCCCTATACCCACTGACCTCTCCCCAATAGCTGTCTCCCTGTTCTCCATTTATGAGTGTGTCCCCATTTTCCTTGTTAGTTCAGTTTGTTCATTAGATTCTGCATATGAATGAAATCACATGGTATTTACTCATCTTTCTCTGACTGGCTTATTTCCCTTAGCATAATGTTCTCCAGATCCATCCATACTGTTGCAATAGATAAAATTATCCTTTTTTTTCTACTGCCAAGTAGTATTCCGTTGTGTAAATGTTCCATCTTGTTTTATACAACTGTTAAAAGATAAGTTTGTTAAAAGAAAGAATTGTTAAAGATAAGTTTTAAAGAAAGATTTCATTTATTTCTACTGGAATAATTTAAAATAATTGTGTTGGACTTGTAAAGAATATCTGACCATTTGATGGAAGATGGTGAGATGATGCATAAATTAAAAGGTTTGCCTAGTTTGGTTTAAGCTATCTGTCCTGCTGATCACCTAGTGCTCCCTTTGATATACCTGTTCAGGTGCGTAGAAATGCATCTCCCTGTCCAGACTATACATTTACTCTGCTGTTTTTATTTAAACCACCTATTTATGGACTCCTATGCCTCCTTATTCAAATCCTACTTACCTTATAAACCCCAATCCTATTGTACCTCCTTCAGATATCCCTGATCTTTTGCTATGAAGAGAATTTCTAATTCCCTAGGCAAAATTGAACTTTACTAGTGCACCATCTTTTAGGGGGCATATGCTACTTCCTGTATCTTATTTTAGTTATTTATGTGCATGCATTATTGTTCTTAACTTTATATTTTACTGCTCTTATTTTGTATCATCAGTTCTGTTACACCATGGTTTCCAAATCTGGATTTATTTTGATACATCTCCTGGTCACTTAAATTATATATTGATTAAATTTTCAATGAGGAAAATGGGTGTTCTTTTTTCAAAGCCCTTGAATATCTAAAAATATTTTTGTTGGTATCATATATTATAGAGGTACTATACAAAAGCTAATGATATCTAGTTCTTAATGCATTTTTCAGTAAAAAAAATTCATAAGTAATTAATCATTGTATCCTAAATAACACCAATACAGTAACCATGTCTTTTACCTTGTACACTGTCAACTTTTAAAAATGATCACTTCATAAATAAATGGCATGATTTATAGTTCTCATTCTGGGATACATTTCTGAGGCTTCAAACCTATAAGTCTAAGCTCCTTTCTATAAAATTTTGCAATCTTTTATTTATTTATTTTTAGAGAGGGGAAGGGAGGGAGAAAAAGAGGGAGAATGTGTGGTTGCCTCTCAAGCACCCCATACTGGGGACCTGGCCCACAACCCAAGCATGGGCCCTGACTGGGAATTGAATCGGTGACCCTTTGATTCACAGACCAGTGCTCAGTTGACTAAGCTATACCAGCCAGGTCTAAATCCCTTTTTAATAGCCTCCTCTGTAATACCTATCATAGGAAACTTTTCATCAATACTAGTCCTTCCATAGTTTTTCCGTCTTTAGTAATGGCACAATCTCCATGCAATCTCTCCAGACAGAAATGTGGAAGTCATTTTCACCAATCCCCTACCTCTATCACAGGTGAAAATATATACTTTAAATATAACCATTCTGTGACTACATAGTCAAAGACTAAAATCATCTCATTTAATTTTACTGTAATAGCCTCTTGACCAGCCTTCTTACTTACCCTCTTCCAATGTTCTGTACAAAGATTTAAAATATTTTAAAATAATCTTTAAAAATAGCATCAATTATGTAACTGACCTGTACAAAATTCTTAATAGTTTTTCACTGCATTTGTTAATTCATGTTTTAATAGTTACCTTAACATATGAATATTACTATACTACCTTATTGGTTAAGAAGTGTCTTATTATTTATAAAAGTCAAATAGGGATAAGTCAGAGCATCGACACCACCAATAAGAGCACCACGTTTCTCCTCTTCTTTTAGTGTGCTCAGGCCTTTGCAAAGCAGATGCAAGAAGGAGAGGTGTTGAGAAAGCAAGGTTAGGTTCAGACCCTAAAATTTAAACATTAGCAGCAATGAAGAAGACCACAGTCCTAACCACCTTTTTAGAAATGCACAAGTAGGGAAATGCCAGTATAAAAGGTAACTTATCCTTTATGATTATTTTACAGCAATTAAAGCTTACATGTACATGCAAACTTTGACATACCAAGAAAGAACAGTACAAACAGTACATAAAACTCTTCCAGGACTACCAATGTTTTTACATTACCCACTTTTCTCCTGTTACTTTCTAAGCTTTAACCATATTGACCTTCCTTTATTTCTAAGCATATGCCACAATTTTTAAGACAGATGGGACTTAGGCCATTTTAGCTGTCCTGAAGAACGAATGTGTTCTCAGTAACAGTCTGTGTTTTCAAACTTATAATTAAAAAGTATATAGCTAAATAGCAAATGTTATTTTTAAAGTAAGTAATTAGATTCATCTTGCTAATTTAAATAAACATTGATCTACAATTATTTTCATAAAATATATGAAATACATCAAACACAAAGAAATATTTTCCTACATTTATATTTTATTCATTGGGAAAAGTTCAATAAGTTAACATTTTAGTCCAATTAAAATAAGAAATTCTGTAAAAGACGTATTTTCAAATCTTCCTAAAATATGTTCATCTATAAATTAGCACATGCTTACATATAAGAAACAGAACATTTTGTAATAATAGCTCATGATTATGAAATGAGGCCCTTATCTAAAATCAGATGCAATTTTTGAGATTGCTAGTCTTTTTTTTTAAGATTTTATTTATTTTTTTAGAGAGGGAAGGGAGGGAGATAGGGATAGAGAGAAAGAGAGAAACATCAGTATGTGGTTGCTGGTGGTCATGGCCTGCAACCTAGGCATGTACCCTGACTGGGAATCGAACCTGTGACACTTTGGTTTGCAGACCGTGCTCAATCCACTGAGCTACGCCAGCCTGGGCAAGATTGCTAGTCTTTAAATAGGTTTAGTAATAGATATTTAGTTTCTACCTTTTCTGGTACAAAGTTAATTAAAACCTCTTAGAATACTAAAGACTTGAGTTTAGTTTACTGTGGCACCATTGGTACATGAACTACATTTTTCACATATTTCATTTTCATCTTTTAACAAAGAACTAAAGGGAGAAAGAGAGTGAGTAGCATGAAAAGTTGTGGAAGAGGTGTTGCATAGGGGAAAAAGTGGTCTGTTCTGAACATGTAAAATTTATAATTTTTATGTTCAAAAATTTTATAGCTATGTATTAAACATAGTAAAAGTTGGTTTGTATTTACTATATCATTTAAGTTTTATAACAAACTCATAAATTTAGAATTATTGTTCTCATTTTTAGAGGAGGAAGCTGGAGACACACGTAAGAGGGACACACATAAGAGGAGTGATTATTCAAGCTCACACACCATGTGGACTGCAAAAGCAGGATGAGAATTCTATCTGTGGGCTGCAAAGTCCTTGTGTTCTCTTGTGCAGTACATGTCAACTATAGTATGTTCAAATTATCAAGTTCAGCTGACACAAGTTCATTCTTAAGCATGTGTAAAAGCTAATAAAACTCTCAGTTATTCTAATTAGGATTTCCTAGAAAAATGATCAACTGTCCAAATGCAAAAAGTTACATATCATACTCCTGAAAATTTTTAAATCGTTTAACAGTTGAAACTTTCAAACTGGAGGATTGAGAGTGCAACACCCTTTTCCCACTGTTTTCCAAAAGAGCTAACTTCTCCTAGCATATTTGTTCCAACTAATTGTTGTCACACGCAAAAAAATTTAAAAGTTATATACGATGTAGCCTTCTTAGGTAACTGCTTAGTGTTAAATATGTTACCATGCAGTCTAACATGATATGATTTTGTAAGCATTGAGACTAATCTATTCATAACACACCATATGTTTATATCCCCAAAGACAAAGCTCTCTGATAGAAGCAGTAAAGCCAAAGGGGTGGGTGGCAGAGAAAACTGCAGATTGATTTATTAATTCACATTTAGTAATTTAAAAAAAATAATTGATCAAAACTGCATTATACAAAAGGATTTGCAACTGATTTTGTTGCTGAAGCACAATCACAGCCTTTGGTTCTTCAAATAAAGTTAAACAGGCCAATACTGAGTAACTGTCAGTCTCATTTATTGCAATTTGTCTACAATGCAGCATTTTGTGGAAAGAGCCAAAAGAGACTGCCTGGTGTTGACACAATTTCTGGTGCACTGTATTTTGTTGTACTTTATGTGTTTGTTATAATTTAATTAGTTGGCAGTGGTTCTGCCAAAATTTGTTCTATTTTATACTTATAGTACTTCTAGTACATTCAAATGCAAATATTAAAAGAAGTAAGTTATTTTTATTTAAAGATACGTACTTCCATCAGGAAAATTTGATTTTAATGTAAGAGCAAAGGATTCTGGGAAAATACTGATAGTAGCATAATACTGAATCTTCCTGAATACTTGTATAAAATCAGACAGAGCAATTAAATAGTAAACCAGAATGGATGGGCCACATTTACAACAAAATTAGGTTACAAAGAATCTCCTCAAACCCAAAATGCCAATGGGTGGGGAGAAAACAGGGCAGCTACAAGGCCTGGGTTGTCTCAGTCTTTGGGCAGACGGAAGCACAGGGAAATAATCAGGCATCTTCAGACTGCATGACAGGATTTTCACCAGGGGCCAATTTGAAAACAGCAGCTACACCTAACAGGGCTTTACCTAACCCACTGCTGGTCAGCACAGGTCTGTAGCAACGTCAGAAGGGGCTGGAGCTGTCTTGCCTCTCAGAATTCTTTTTTTTTTTTTCATCTTTGAGGCATTTATTATCTATACAAAAATATGGTTGTAATCCTAAATACTGCATACTTCTCCACATTATAAAATGAATGTCAAATTGAAAGTTAATAAGAAAGAAACTAATAATTCTCTAAAAAAATGAATAAAACAGTTAAGTGGACACATTATCAGGGAAAAATATATGAGTAATAAGCACAAAAGCATATTAGAGAAATGCAAATTAAAACCACAATGAGAAACTACTACATAGCTATTAGAATATCTAGAATTAAAAAGCCTGACAATACCCAACTTTGGTGAAGATGTGGGATGACTGAAATTCACACACTGCTGGTAGAAGGTAAGGATCCACGGAAGTATGATGTAGTAGTTTGCTGGGCCAGGAGTGGGAACATGTCCCACGGGACTGGTGTCCTATAGGAAGAGGAACAGACACCAGTGATGCTTTGACCCAGGGGAAAGGCCACGTGAGGACAAGGCCACCTGTAAGCCAAAGAGTTAGGTCTCAAGAGATTTCAGCCCTGCTGACATCTTGGCTGGATGCCTGGCCTCTGGAACTGTGAGAGAATAAAGTGTTATTTAAGCTACCCAGTCTGTGGTTCTTTGTATGGCAGCCCCTCTGAATTCTTGAAACGACTGAGCATGGCACGTCTCCAAACAAGAGTTCTACACAGGAGGGGGGGAAAAAGACTGAGAACTACTGTGAACTGAATTACTGAATGAAAACTTATCAGGATAAAAACAAGTGAAATAAAGAAAAGTCTATATAACACTAGAGGAGGGGGACTGAGCCAAAAGAATCTCATTTAGTATTTTAGTATTTTTAAATATTAACTGAAAAATAAAAACAAAACAGATAAGACAGCTCAGCTCTGTGAAGTCAGGGAAGCTATTCTGAAACAAACTCCCTTTTAAAGTTCAAGAAATTTATAAAAGCTCATTTTTTAAAATGAAAATGAGCCTTGGATATATAGCTAACTACATACAACTGAGTTAAGTGAGGAAAGAATATAGAATATGATTGTTACATGCTAAGACAAAGTAGATAGATATAGTAAAATTAGAAATAAGTAAGGACAAACAGAACACATTTGTAAATCTTTTAAGTGTGTTCAGTAATCATGTTAGTCTTGGAAGTATTTTTACTGCTCTATGGAAACATACTTAGGTGTGATGTGGGATAAGGCAAATGAGTAATTATGAAATAGTATAATTTTATCACCTCCCCCATATGTGAAGGCAGAATTCGAAAGGTGAAAGGAAAGAGGTATAGATGCAGCACAGAAAAGGTTGGGTAGTCCCGCAGTCCTGAATTTGAATTGGAAATCGGGATGAATTCATTAGGCATTTTATATAACAATTGATCGATTAATTGTTCTATCAATGTTTATTTTCTTCTAAGTTACACTCACAAAATGGTACAGGAAAATGGACTAAAAATGAAAATTTCTAGCATTCAGATTATGGATTTAAAATACTTTTTCCACTAAAGATAATTAGGCCTCTTGGACAAAAGATCTAAGACTGAAAACTCGTAAAATGATCCCAGAATATCTTCTCATCACAAAGCCTATTAAGATCACATCGAAAGATACAGGGTTCAATGTGAAAAGGTTCTCTAACTACAGATAGGACGATCTGACCTTCAAAGTGGATTGGATTTATATTAAAGACTGAAACCCACTAAATATGTTTAAATATTTGAGTTTCTAATGACAAACAACAATATAGTTACTTTGAGGGGATGAGAAGTAACAAATTATCTGCAAATCTATAAAATAAAGGAAAAGAAATCAAGATTTATCTTTTTTCCGCATACAGTGTTAATTTTATTAATGATTTCTTAAAATAAATCATTAATAAAGTAAATGATTTACTTTATTAAAATAATTTAATTACTTTAATTTAATTATCTTACTTTAAAGTAAAGATAATTTACTTTGTAAATTAAGTAAATTTAAGTAAAAATTTAAGTAAAAATATAAGTAAAATTAAGTTAAAATTAAGTAAAATAAGTTAATATTAATTTAATGATGGCAAACACCATTAGTAAGTAATACATGAGGGAAAGTGAAACTTTATAGAAGCACCCTGTTAATAATAAAAATGAAATAAGAATCAACTCTCATGAGTAAAAAGAGAGACAAGCTACAGAACAAAAATCATGTGAGATCTTGGCCCCCAAATCTAAACTAAGTCCATTTGTTTCCAAGTATTTCCAACAGAAAATGCAGAGGGCAGTGGAGTGTATGAATTGCAAAATGAGCATATCATCAGCAAAATCCAGAGAGGAAAAATCTGCAATTTAAAGAGCTTATGTTTTCAACTTGATAAGTTGTAAGAAATAGAAAAAGATAAGAGTTTGCACCTGCATATTAAGAGACATACTGAATTTTAAGAAAATGGATAATACTACAGTGTCTAAGAATGCATTTATAGATAATAAATAAAAATATATAAGGAAATGATTGCCTCAAAGAAAGAATTGTGTTTAATACCTGAGGATTTGATTGAGATCTGGAAAATGGAATGACTTCTGGGTTTTCATTCTATAGAATATCTATAGTTTTATAAGTTCTATGAGTTTGATGATTTTAGATACCTCATATAAGTGGAATCATGCTGTAATTGAGTGCAGATCCAGCAGCCTGCTGATTGAGAGGCAGGTGCTGATGTAAAGGGACAGGTGCTGATGTAAAGGAAAGCAATTTATTCAGGTGTTGGCCATCTAGAAGATGGGGTCTCATGTCACAAAGCCCATCTCCTGGGAAGATGGGGGACTGATGTCTCAAAGCCCATCTCCACCTCTCAGTGGAAGCAGAGGGTTTTGTAAGAGAGAGGGGTACAGAACAAAGAGATCAAGGAAGGGGGATCAAAAGTCCTCCCCATGCAGATGAGCACAGTTTGATGTGGACCCTGGGCCATGGTGTCCATGTATTGTGGCTGTGGTTAACAAATTCATGGACTAAGAAGTCCTGTGGAGAAAAAGGGAAGGCATGGCTACTCTCTGAGTAAGAGAGAGGGCCATGACCCTTGGCTGGACAAGCTTTTATTGCTTTTCTGGGCACATTACATCAAGGATGGTCCTCATTTACTATGTACAGGTTCACTTTAGGTGGTTACCTTTTATGGAAAACAAAGGAGAGGATGTTGCTAATTACATCACAGAAGGATATTTGCAAATGTAAAGGGAAAAATGGTTGAACTGGTTACACTCCATACTTGGGAGGTTTCTCGCAGATTTTAGGAAGTTACTTTAAAGATATGCAGTAAACATTTGCTGCCTCAATTCAGGGTGAGGGACTTTTAGCAAAAGCTAGTCTCATAGCAGCCTAGTTACAATACAGGCTTGATTCCCCATGGGAGAACCTATCCATGGGCGTGGGTCCTGTGTGCATGACCTTGCTTCCTACTGGCCTTTCCAAGTGGGAGCTGGGCTACATTTCCCACGTTACGAGGAACAGTTCCCTATAGCAGTTCATTCTGATAAGGCGAGTGATGGTCCCATGTGTGTGTCATCCCAGTTTTACACCACCCTGACTCCACAGTTGAAAGTCAACAAACCTCCCAGAGCTGGGATGCCTGAAGGTTGGAGTCAGTATCTTGTAAAGTTATTTCCCAAGATTCTTACACAAACATGCTGTCTATCCATAAACTACATGTTAATCAAGGTCAGCACTTATAGAAACAATGTCAAAAGAATGGTAAGGTGGGATTGACTTCCCCACTGTTACAATTTTCCACTTTCACAATGCAGTATTTGTCTTTCTATGACTAGATTATTTCATTTAGCAAAATGTCCCCAAGGTTGTCGTGTTGCAGAATTTCCTTCTTTTTAAAGGTTCAATAAAATTCTATTGTATGTGTATACCGCATTTTCACTGGAGATTTGTTCATAGTAGAAAGTATAATGTTTAAAGTAATTATCAAAATTTTATAGATTATAAAGTGTAACATTTGAATTAAACATCATCACAGGTAGTTCCCTGTTTATATATAAAATGCCCATGAAAATAACTATGAAAGTTAAATATTATATTTTAAAATTGAACAACAGATTGGTAATGCATCAACTGTGCTCTGTTATAGAGCTCTTAAGTAGGACAATACATACTAGCATCCCACACAAGTTCTTCAGTTTTGTTCTTTTCCCCTCACAGTTCAAACAGAGACAATCAGATTAAGTCTAATGGTCAGAGAACTGAAACTTGGGTTACTTCATTCAGCATTTTTAATGAATTCTATCTTTGTCACAACTGTATTATGTTTATAAGACATCTTTTTATGACTTTAGTATCAGCATTTTCATTTTTCCATTTTCCAGTAATTTATATAAAATAAGGGAAAATCAATAATATATTCAATTAATGACACAAATCACATACTGCAATATAGAGAAAGATGATGACAATGCAATAATCAAAATGTTGGCTCTCTGACAGCATGACCAAAGTACAAAAGTCCAATTTGCACAAGTAATATGGTTTAGGAGTGACAATATATAATGTGTGTCTCTCTATATACATATGTATATATATACACACATTTGTGTATATATGCGTCTATATATATACATGTACACATATACATATATAGACACACATACATATATACACATACATATATAGAAATATATAGACTGTAAAAAGTCAAACATAAAAAGGCAAGATTTTTAAAAAATTTTCTATTCCAAGTGTACTAGCCTATTAATTTTAAGAATAAAGCAGAAAACTCAAATATTTCTTTGAACACTGTCATTATATATGAATTATGGAACTGTATTTGAAGATAAAAATCAAATCCATCCATCCTGTCAGTTTTATTTTACCTTCCCTAACCTTCTCCATCTCCATACCTTGCATCATTATACTTTCAGGTGCTCAGTCCAAAAACTTGGAAGTTATTCTTAATGCTTTACCTTTTCATTCATCGTCACGTCCAATATAACAATTAACCTTATTGTTTTCACATTCAAAATGTAACCAGAGGAGATCCAAGATGACAGATCTAAGTGGAAGGTGCACAAACCACCTATCAGGACCAAACTAAATTACAACTAAATTATAGAGAAATCATCCTGGAAATCTCCTAGCTGGAAAGAAGCCTTATGACCAAGGACAGACAAAACAAACCACTTCACCACAACCTGACTGGTAGGGAGTGTGGAGGAGGAATTAGAGAGCTGGCTGGACTCCCATGGGTGGCAGCTAAAGTTCTGGAGGGATATTTCAATGGCTGGGGTGGGGGGTCCCCTGAAAAGTGTGGGGTCTAAATCCCAAGCTAGGGTCCCCAGCCCCCACAGCAAGAGCTAGGAAAGGATCTCAGATAACATCCAACTGTGAAAAGCAGTGGGGATTCTGTCTACAGGGAAAGACAGCTAGAGATACAGAGAGCTTCTTCGAGGGTCGACATACAAAATTCCCTTTGCAGCCAATTACCTGGATTCTGGCAGAGGGAGGGCAGAGCGGACTAGTGACTGTGAGGAGAGTCTGGGGCTGGTGGCTCTGGGGAGAAAACCAAAGGAGCAGCTTCCAGGATCCCTGTGTTGAGTCATTCTCCATACTGCAGAAGCCATTAACTCAGGCAAAGTATTCTTCTCCAAGTGGCACCAGACTGAGAGGAAACAATAGCACTGCCTATGGGAGTTACTCTGCCTCACCCTGTGGTGCTTAAGCTGGGTTGCTGATTACTGCTTAAATCTGTATCAGTGATTAAGTTTAACAACTGAGGCAGATGTCTGGGAGCTCTTAGATTTTAGCTGTCTCTCCCTACAGGCCCGGCATTGATAAAAGTTGACCTTGGTGAGCAGCCTGGTTCTTTCTGCACACAGACAGGTCCAGAAGAGGGAGGCACAAGCTGTGGTGTGCTGATGGCTCCAAACAGGTTGTCTAGGGACAGTTACTGGCAATGTCTGACATAGCTCTACATAAGAGTCTGTGCAGATCTACCTAATACAAGCACAAAAACAAGCAAACAAAGAAAAAAGCAGGCCCCAAATGAAAGAACAAGAGAATTCCATAAAAGAACTAATTAAAATTGAGGGGAGAAATTTATCAGATGTAGAGTTTAGAGTAATGACTAAGTATACTTAACAGTGTGAAAAAAGACAAAAAAGCAATAAAAAAGGATCAATCAGAAATAAAGAATGCAATATCTGAAATAAATAAGACACTAAAAGGAATAAACACTAGGTTAGATGAAGCAGAGGATCAAGTCAGCAATTTGGAAGACAAGGTAGAAAAAAACACCAAAGCACAGCAGCAAAAGGAAAAAAGAATTTAAAGGAATGAAGAGAGTTTAAGAAACTTTTGGGACAACATCAAGTGTAACAACATCCACATCATGGGAATACCACAAGGAGAAGAGGGAGAGCAAGGGACCAAGAACCTATTTGAATAAATAATGACTGAATATTTCCCTAGTCTGGAGAAAGAAAAAGACATATAGGTCCCAAAAGTTCAGAGAGCCCCAGCAAGATGGACCCAAAGAGGGCTACACCAAGACGTCCAAAACTCTAATTTTAAAGAACATAACCACCCTTATGTTCATTGCAGCATTATTTACAATTGTCAAGATATGGAAGCAGCCCAAGTACCCATCAGTGGATGAGTGAATAAAAAAACTATGGACATTTACATAGCGGAATACTACTGGGCAGTAAAAAAGAATATTTTACCTTTGCAACAGCATGTGCGGACTTAGAGAATATCATGCTAAGTGAAATATACCAGAGAAAGACAAATACCATATGATTTCACTCATATGTGAAATCTAATGAACAAACTGAACTAACAAGCAAAATAGAGACAGACTCATAGATAAAGAGTAAGGTGACAGCTCTTTATGTGGGGGTGGAGGGATCAATCAAAAAGGAAAAAGGACTCACAGACATGGACAACAGTGTGGTGATTACAGTGAAGAGTGTGCTATGAGGAGTTAAATGGTAATGGAGAAAAAATAAGTTTTTTAAAATGCAACTAGAATCTGGCCATGTTTCATAATTTCCTGTTACCCTCCTTTTTCCAACAACTGTTTTCTTTTGCAGAAAGAAAAACAGTTACATCTATTAGCCACTCCAGTGGTTCCCTGCCTTTGTCTTGCTTCTGCACCACAGAAGTGTAATGTTACCACAGCAGCTAGATTGATCTTTCTAAAATGTAAATCATATCCGGTCACTCCTTTGCCTCAAACTTCCCAACAGATTTGTACCTCATTCAGAGTAAAATTCAAATTATTCTCAACAGCTCACAGTGCTGTATACAGCTCTGACCTGTATCTCTGTATCTCTGACAATGTATCTCTGACCTGATCTCTCCCTGGCTCCCTTCCCAATTTTTGTAGCTCCACAGGCCACTCTGCTAACCCGTGGATGTGCTAACTAGCCTCTCACATACAGACTTACTGTTTATTCAGCATGGAACTGTCTTTCCTCAGACACACTAATGGTTTGCTGTCTCCCAATTTTTAGGTCTCTATTAAAATACCTGCTTTTCATTCATGCTTTCTCAAACCAGACTGTTTGAAATGGCAACACCACCTCACCTCTCTTGACCCTTCTTCACACATAGCATTAACCACAATCTAATGTATTAATTTTACTTTCTTATTTTTGTTAAGTTTATTTCTACAAGAGCGTAAGCTCTATAGAGGGCAGGTATTTTCCAGTTTTATTCATTATTGTAGCAGCCCGACATCTAGATTAGTATCTGTGATATACTATGTTCTCTGCAGGTATTTATGGAATGAATCAAGAACTGTACATTTATTATGACAATTATCCATTTGGCAACTATTTATTGAGTAATGACTGTCAGGCCATCCTGACACTGAGGTCCCTTGATCCTAATCTCTCACACGGGGCCCCCTTTTCTCTTGCCCACACTCTTGCAGCTTTCTGCATCCCAGAAAAATGCTTCCTATTTACTTGGTGATGAATCACCTACGTCCAAGGGAACAAACAGCCTTCTCTCTCTTCCAGCATGCTTCAACTAGATCTTATCTTTGGATGTATTGAAATAAATTCCTAGACCCAAGATAGGGCCACTCCTGCCTGGAGTGCCACATCAGCTACCTGAAACTTAGATGACTTTCCCATCCCTGTAAGTGCTCTGTTTGACCAGAAACTTAATATATTTAGCCAGTCCCCATACACCAAGCCACCTCTGAGCTCTCTACTTACTTCCTGTTTCTTCTCACCCCAAACAAGATTGACTATGAGCCCAACCAGGCATTTGCTATTTTTCCCTTCCTGTTCTTTATGCTATGATAGCTTCCTGCCTTCTATATCATTTTGCAGTTCTCCCTCACAAAAAGACTGTCCACTTCATGAAGTGTTAAATAAGCTTGTTTGTATCACCTAAATTATCTTTAATAATTTTTAACCATTTTTGTTACAAGGAATGGGATCTGCAGCTGAAAACTCATGGACTGTAGGACAAGGAGACAACACAGGCAAGGCTCCTGCTAAACTGTTTTTCACATTTCCTCTGATCCTGTTGAGGGCCATGAGTGCCACTCTTTGATTGGAGTCCTTTCATGCAGCTCTTCAATCCAAACAATTCATACCTTGTTCCCAGAAAGGTTCTGAGGCTCTGGAAAGAGCCAAGTTTTATTAAAATTCCCAGAAAGATTCTGGGTCCTGGATAAGTTCCAGGGTTTTTTTAAACATCAAAAATATTATGCATATATGCATAGCCCATGGACACAGACAACAATGTGTTGAAGGCAGAGGGGTGGTGTTGGGAACTGGGTGGAAGAGGGCAAAGAGGAAGAAATAGGGGATATGTGTGATAGTGTCAACAATAAAAAATTAAAATATAAAATAATGTAGGTTACATATGTAAAATATATGTACATTAAAAATAACAAAACATCAATAAGGAAAACTAAAAAAATAAACATCCTTTATTTGTTGAGAAAGTAGTATTCTATTTTCAGTTTGAGAGTTTTGCCAAGAATGTTTCTTTGCTATGTCGAATTTTTCTGTTTATTAAGAGAACTATACTTATTTCATATATAGTTCATTAATATAGTGAATTACATCAATTAACCTTTCAAAGTTAAAGCACCTTTCTATTCCTGAAGCAAAATCTACTTGAAGATAATTTATCCTCTTTTATTATTGGTAATTTTGTATATGACTTTTGTATCTACGTACATGATGGATATGGGTCTACAGTTTAATTGTGATAATTTGACTGGTTTAGGTGTCATCATAACTCTGGCCTCATAATACAGATTGAGAAGTGTTCTTTCCTCCTGAATTATCTGTAATAGTTTGTGGGAAATTGGTTTTAAGTCATGTGTAAACCTATAATAGAATTGAATAGTTAAGCAAACTATGCTGAGAGTTTTCTTTGAGAATTAATATTTGCAATACACATTCATATTCCTTAAAAGATGGAGTTATTTGGTTTGTCTATAAATTCTCTAATGAGTTGTGGTAGTTGTGTCTTTGAAGAAATGTTTTTCATTTTATCTAAGATGTCAAATTTACTGGCCAAAATGATTAATAATGTCTGCTTAAATCCTTTTAATATTTGTAGAGTCTCAAGTGATGTAAGAACTCTCATTTCAGATGTTAATTTGTGTTTTTTATTCCCCTGATCATCCTGGCTAGAATTTCATTAATTATTTTTATTTATCTTCTCAAAGAACCTCATATTGATTTTACTGATTGTCTTCATTGTTTTCATTTCATATTTCCTTGATTTTTCATTTTATACTTATTATTTAATTTATTCTAATTATTATGACATTAAATTAATCTGTTCCTTATTTCTTAAGGTGGAAGCTAAAGTCATTTATTTGTTGTGTGTTCATTTTATTTATTTTTATTGTATTTATTTCCTTTACCATTGGTCCCCTTATATCCTCTTTCACCTCCCACCAACTCTCCAACCCCAGGAATCACAACACTGCTCTCTATGTCCATGAATTCTTTTTCTTTTTCGCTTGATCCCTTCACCTCCACCAGCATCTTCTCCCAGAGCTGTCAGCCTGATCTCTATCTATGAATCTGTCTCTATTTTGCTTGTGTTCAGTTTGTTCATTAGGTTCCACATATAAGTGACATGTATGATATTTGTCTTTCTCTGACTGGCTTATTTCATTTAGCATAATGGGCTTTTAATTTGCTTCCAAACTATGGCAATTATAAATAACACTGTAATGAACATAGACGTACATATACTCTTTCACATTGCTGTTTTATATTTCTTTGGATATATTCCTAGAAGTGGGATTGTTGGGTCAAAAGGCAGTTGCATTTTTAATTTTTTGAGGTAATTCCATACTGTTTTCCACAGCAGTTGCAGCAAACTGCATTCCCACCAACAGCCAAAAAGATTAGTTATTTGTTTTGATGTATTTCTTCCTTTTTTATATAAGCATTTCATGCGATAAATGTACTGCTTTGTATCAAAAGTTAAACTGAGGCATTAGAATTTTCAAGAGTTTATTGAGCAAACATAGATTGTGATGGGGTGGCATCACACTGAAAGTTGTTAGGAGTGCTCTTCCAACAAGAGTTAGGGAAAGGTTTTAATAGAGGAGGTGCAGAAGTAAAACAAGGGAATTTTTGATTGGCTATACCTTATTTGAGAAAGTCTAGTTGGCTGTTACCAGCTGCTCTTAAATTTTGTGTTTTGGAATACAAGTGCCTTTAATTTTGACTTAGATTTCCATTTGTTGCATAGGCTACCAGGATAAGGAAGCCACTTCAGTCTAATGGCCTCCATGTTTAATTACTTTAGCAGTTAAATTCACAGTATCTGACATGTGTTTTCTCATTGTCCTTCAGTTCAAAATATTTTGTAGGATAACTTTTGATTTCTTCTACTGACCTGTGGATTATTTAGAATTGGTTTGTTTAGGCTCTAAATGTTTGGTGAATTTCCAGACATCCATATATTTGAATATGTTGTTTATATTTTCCTGAAGTTTGAAATAACTTCTATGGTCCCTAGACAGATTTTTATTTTTTACTTAAGTATTATTTAGAAGTTATTTTAAACCATTGAAATGTATTGAGACTCATTTTATGAATTAGCAAATGATCTATTTTGGTTAATGCACTATATGGATTTGAAAATGTTCATGCTGCTGTTGTAGTTCTTAGTGTTCTATAAATATCAATTCAGTTAATATTTTTCATATAATTTATGTTGTGACCAATATTTAAAACCTATTTGTTCTATTAAAACTTGAAAGATGGCTTAAATGCCTATAACTGTGATTGTGAAAATGTTTAATTTTCCTTGAATTCTCTCAAATTCTGCTTCATGTACATATTTAGACACACTGACAATTTTTATATCTACCTGATTTATGAACACTTTACTTATCATTTTTATTTTTTTTCTTTTCTGGTGGTCTAGGTTCAGCCTTGAGAACCTCCTTTACTATCCCTTACAGTGCAAGTTGGCTAATAGCCAACTATATTATGTCTGAAAATGTCTTTATTTTGAAATTATTCTAGAAGAGTATTTTAATACCATATAGAATAGTTGATTTTTTATTCCCAGTACTTTAAAGTGTATTAGTCTCCATATTTTCTGATGAGAAGTCATAAGTCAGTCATTTAAGCAATTATTTCCTGTACATAAACTGTTAATTTTGCTGGCTGTTTTTAAGTTATTTATTTCATGCTTGGAAAAAGAAAACTAAGTGTGGATGCTGGAAAACAATATCTCTGCACTTCCTAGTTATAAAATGACTTTGGGCAAGTAATTTAGAGTCTATGAATCTCAGTTTAATCATCTGTGAAATGGGAAGAAAGAATGCTTGTTTGGGTTTTCAATTAGGAGAGTAATTAAAAAAGATTATAAACATTAGTTCTGAAGTTTTTGATTTTGTGGGTAAGTTCAAGTTAGACATATTTTATAAACACATGTACATGTGTATATAACAGAAATAAAAAATTTACATTTAAGTCCATTTTGATTTGTACTTTATATGTTAACCTATGAAAGAATTATTTTTGATTTTTACCATTTACATAGCTAACTCCATGTAGTATTTATTCCACTAAACTCTTTTTTTAAAGTCTAGATCTCCCTTTATTTTTTTATTTTAATCATTGTTCAAATACAGTTTTCTCCTTTTTACTCCCAATCCAGCCCCCCTCCCACCCCTCCCCACTTCCCTCCCATTACCACCCTCCCCCTAGTTTTTGTCCATGTGTCCTTTAAGTTTGTTCCCGTGAACCCTTCCCAATGTCCCCTGAAATTCTCTCTTCTCTCCCCTGTGGTCACTGTCAGTCTGTCCTCTATTTCAGTGTCTTTGGTTATATTTTGCTTGTTTCTTTGTTTTGTTGTTTAGGTTCCTGTTAAAGGTGAGATCATTTGGTATTTGTCTTTCACTGCCTGGCTTCTTTCGCTTAGCATAATGCTCTCCAGCTCCATCCATGTTGTCACAAAGGGTGGGAGCTCCTTCTTTCTTTCTGCTGCATAGAATTCCATTGTGTAAGTGTACCATAGTTTTTTGATCCATTCATTTACTGATGGGCATCTTGGTTGTTTCCAGCATCTAGCTATTGTAAATTGTGCTGCTATGAACATTGGGATGCATAGGTTCTTTTGGATTGGTGTTTTAGTATTCTTAGGATAGAGTCCCAGCATATTCCACTAAACTCTTAATTGTACTTTAAACATTCTGGAGATTAATTTTTTCCTTCTTGAATCTTTAGGTGTTGCTTATAAAATATGAAGGAACATAAACAATCCTATAGCACACACACACACACACACACACACAAAAAGTGTTCTTAAAGAGGTATTTTATTGAATCCTTATTCTTAATAATCTCCTTATTGTCACAGATATATCCACTGCAAAAATTCTTTCATGTTTTATAAAAACAGCATTTAATAGAAGTTAAATGCTATGTATCTTTGAATAATAGGTCTCTGCCTAATTGTTTGATTTCATGCATACCAGATGTATTCCCTATGTATTTTTATGATGTATTCTTTAGCTTTCTAACCTCAAGTCACTGACAAATAAAGGTGGCAATTGACAAAAGCAGTTGTCAAAACACACAGTTGGATTTTTTTTCAATTTTCATTATCTTAATTTTAGGTGGGATATTGTGAACTCATCACATTTTTACAGATTATTTTTCTATTCTAAGAACAACAAAGCAAAAATAGAATTAAATGCTCCAAAAATCTCCAAAATCACTGTTGCCATTCAAGAAAATTATGAAAAGATATATGGTGTTTATGAAAGCCACATTTAAGAGAGCATGAAAATCAATATTTCAAAATGTCCATTTAAAGTACAAGTGAATAATTTTATGTTATGTTTGTCAGCATTGTTGTAAGTATTTTACAATACATAGGACCATAAAGGATGTCAGGTGAGATACAGGAGAAAACCATATCGTATGAAAAAGAAAAAGATTCTTTAAAGATACATACCCTATACACAACGTCACATTTAATACACAGGGTGGGACAAAAGTAGGTTTACAGTTGTTCGTATGGAAAATATTATAATAATTAATAAATAATAATATAAGAATAAACTCTGTGTTTCACATACCCACAACAGCAAAGCTACTTTCCCCCTATCCTGTATTTCCTACTTTTCCTCTATTTCTGGGATCGTTCTTTCCTTCCTTCCCTTCCTCCCTTCCTCCCTTCCTCCCTTCCTTCCTTCCTACCTCCCCCCACCTTCCTTCCTTCCCTTTGCTTCTTTTCTTCCATTCTTTGCCATTACCTAGTGGTAGTTCATGTAACCATTGTTGTAAGTTAAAACTCAGTTCAGTATTGTTATGCATGATATGAGTGACGTACAATAGACATTAATACACTATGTTTTCCACATGATTTACTATTATAGCTCTTGCAAACTGCTGACAGGAACAGTCATTTTAGATATGGATCTTTCTTTGGAATATGTATGTTACACAAATGTAATCTAGGAGAGGTCTTAGGAATTTCAAAAACAAAAGAAATTGCACAACAATATTGGCCAGTAATTTTATGTAGATTGTTAGTTTGTATGTAACAGTCAGTTGAGTTATAAATTGAATCTAAACATCACATCAGACCTCTAAGTTTAAATTCCTCCTTCAACACCTTGACCTTATGCAAGTCACATAACCACTGTAAGCCTCAGTTTCCAATGCACAGAGTAGGAAACCACTAGGACTCTCATGCATGTATTTGCTGGAAGTAAATAGTACATACAGTGCCAGGTAAAATACCTGGAATAAGTTAAGTATTAATATGTTATCTTGTCTAAGTCTGTTCAAACTCCTATTACACACTGACCTATGGAATGAGAAAAGATAAAGAAGTAAGTGGTATACAAGAGGAGGAAAACTATCTTTTTTTTCCAGGGAGTATGACTGTATGCTTAGATAATAAAGGGTGGAAAATAGCTGTGAAAAAGTGTCAGGTAATAAGTAAAGTGAATAATATCTCTGATATTAAGCCACTTAGCCAAATATATAAAAATGCATCTTATACTACTACTAAGCAGCTATGAAAACTAATTAAAATATTGTACTTGCAATTGCAAATATAAATATGTAACATGCTCAATAAATGCAATTTTCTAAACTATGAAGAATACCAAGATACATGCAGAGATGACTCATTGAGTAACTGGAAATGAAATATCTACCTTTGGATATGAAGATTAAATATATTTAAATGCCATTTTCTTAAATTAATATTTCAAATAATACAGTTTTATTTTTTGAACCAGAGAAACTGTACCTAAAGTCAATATAAAAGGAAAAATATCCAAGAATAATCAGAAAATTTCTATATAAAAGGAGAATTAGGATTGTGGCTGGGGAAATATTCCAGCTGGATATCAAAGGATAAAGCCCCGCTCCATAGAGTTGGGATTATTGGTGTGTGAGTAGACTGACATCAGTGGAGCATAAGAGATAATCCAAAACAACACCCCAAACATAAAATGACTTAATCTATGAAAACCAGTGGGAAAAATATGGATGGGTAAACACATGATGGTGGGGAAACAGACTAGCTCATTGAGTAAACCTATATTTCTACTATACACCCTATCGCAAAATTAATCTCAGAAACATCCAATGTATACATGCAAAAGTGAATTCCAAAAAAGTACTAAGAGAAAATGAATTTTTCTTTCATGTCTTAAACTAGAACAGACTATTCTAAGGATGGCATAGAATCTATAGTCCATGAACATAAAGGGTGAAAAGTTTATTCATCTTAAAGTAGGAAAAAAGCAGGAAAACAACTTTAATAATTTTATAAAACAAAAACAGATTGAAAAAATATTTTCAGTACATTAAAATAGGTAATTTTATTTATTTATTAACTGCCACCTTATTTTTCTTTATTTTAGTGAGTTTAATAACTACCAAAATTTAAAAAAATGTTTAATTAATTATAGTTGACATGCCATACTATATTACTTTCAGGTGTACAATATTGTGCTGCAACATTTATATACCTTATGAAGAGACTATTATAGTCCAGTGATCATCTGTACCATACATATTTATTACCATATTACTGACTATATTCCCTATGCTGTACTTTATGTCCCTGTGACTTATGTTATAAACAGAAGCTTGTGCTTCTTAACTTTCTTTCCCTTTTCTACCCATCCTCCACCCCTTCCCCTTGGGCAAGCCTCAGTTTGTTCTCTGTATGAGTTTCTTTCTGCTTAAACAGCCACCTTAAGTCAATTGGCAATAGGAATATTAATGGGAAAAAACTGGCAAATATATTAAGTTGACTGGTTTTGGAAATAATTTAGTCATTCATATACAAAACATGCTTACTATTACTTAAAGTGCAAGTTGAAATAAAAATGGGAAAACATTTTTCTAACATGTGACAAAACTCTGGCTTGGTAAGAATTAGGGAAAATATGTATCCTTATATAATAGAGCTGTTGAGAAGCTTAGTACAACTAAAATTATTGCATATATAAGCCATTTTAGAATTTTGGTAAAATAATTGTTGTATATTTTGGAGGCTTTGAAGTGTGAAGAAAGAGATCAGTTAGAGGAGGGTCAAAAATAGTAAAAGCAATAATGAAACACATAAACAAATATTTTAATAAAAATAAAGTATTGGTCAAGAGGAATTTCACAGAGAATGAGAAAAATAAGCCAGATCATGAAAGGCAGGAAAATCTTTTTCAGGTTGACAGGTAATATGTGGCGGACAGAATAAGCTTAAGTTGAAAGGAGGAAATAGTAAGAATCCCTGTTTGTTAAGAAAATTCTTTTGTTCAGATGACTAGACCTTAGTGAATAATTGAAATGTGGTATGGGAAATACACTTCTTAGGACTTTTAAGGGCCTTATGAGGAGGACTTCTTAAGGATTGATGAATATTGAATCAATCAGAGAGATGAAAAATTCAAGCTAAAGACCAGTTTGGCAGAGAAAGAATGGAGCTGAGAAAATTATGTAATCTATATGGTCATAATGACACTGAGGTTCCCATGAAGCAACCTTGTCCCGGTGGTCACCAGCAAGATGAAACCAAGAATCACTATCTCAGAAGCAGATTCTACACTTGTGATAAAGTATGGATACCTCCAACCTGTAATATGCTGGTAGCATCTGAAATCATGAAAAATATATCACTGAAGGAAAGTGTGAAGAGTGAGAGGGTAAATGACAGAGAACAGAAACAGGAAGCAGAAACATATTGCCACTTGAGTTCTATGGATGAAAAGAAGCTGATGATGGGGGTGAGCAGGGTGGTCATGGTGGTGGTGGGGTCATGCAGTTTAAATGAAGGATTGAGTCAGTCACAACCTCTGGATTTAGTGTGCACTATTGTTTCTTACTAAAATCATTTTGTGGCAAATTAGTCTCCTCACTATAAAAAATACTCATCCAACAGTGTTATGCAAAAAATATAGGATAAAGTGCATTTGAAGTACTCATTAGAACATTCTAAAATTATAAGTACCTTATTGGTAGTAACTGGTGATCTAAGAGAAAAAGAAAGATTAGAGAGAAAGAGAGTGTGGTCAAGGAAACCATGAGCATATACACTGTTTAAAAAATATACAGATTTTCTCATTTCTTGTAGATGTGAACACCAGATTGGTAGGAAAAAGAAAAAATAGAATGCATTTTATTTAGCCTCTGCCTGTCAGGAAGAGTCAATCTTTCCACTCCAAAGGCACATGATTGCAAAGAAAATGAGGCAGCTTTGTAGCATTATTGGTGAGAATTTTTACATAGGGCAAAATTCTTTCTTCCCTTGTGCAGGCATATATCCTTCAACTTCCCTCACAACATAATGTTTCAACAAACAAACATTTGTGAATTGTGGGTATTCATCCAGAAAATGTTTAAGAACACTTGCCATAATGGTACATTTTAAAATCATAATTAACACTTAAATACATAGTTATGATTGTTAACAAATATACTAACAGTAGATGAACCACACTAAAGGAGAGAAACTTTGGTTAAATTAATAATTCAAAGAAGATTCTTACATTTCTAGAGATGGTAGAAATATGTTAGCAGGTTTGTCGCTGATTATTATGATAGAAAATGCAATTGCTGTACAAGGAAATTATCCATATGTTTTAATGGTGAAATGTAACAAGTGACACATTGAAGTTGGTAATTGACAATCAGTGAAGTGCAGAAGCTATGTATAATACCTCACTTTAGAGCATTTTTAGTTTCATGATAAAAGTCTATAATTGTGAGCATCAGGTATAAAAGAAGAGTAAATGATAAAGGAATCTAAAAAACTATTGTAATTACTATAATTTAAATGTCTAAGGAGAGCATTTTTTCTATGAGAAGCTCAATGTTCATTTTAACAGAGATGCAGCTGAAGAAAAGTCATAGTTATCTAATTTTAATAGAGTTTGGTATGGATTTAGAAATAAATAATAGATGCATTACTAAAGTATTTAATTTTAAAAACTTCTAATACTCGCTACCATTTTTGTCATTTAATGAACTGATTTCCTGAAATATATTAACATTAAAAAATTAAATTTATTAGGGTGACACTGGTTAATAAGACTATATAGATTTCAAGGGTACAACCCTATGATACAACATCTGTATATTGCATTGTGTGTCCATCACCCAAAGTCAAACCTTCCGTCACCATGTATTTGACCCACATCACCCTTTATCACATCCCCACTCTCCTTCCATATGGTAACCAGCATATGTTGTCCGTGTCTGGAGTTTTATTGGTTTGTTCATTGTGTTTGTTCATTTTTTGCTTGCAGTTTTATATTCTATATGAGTGAAATAAAATCATATGGGTCTTGATTTTGTCTCGCTTGATTTTTCACTTAGCATGATATTCTCAGGATCCATTCATATTATCATAAATGGCATATTTCTTTTTTTCTGATGGTTCAATAGTATTCCGTGGTACATGTGTACCACATCTCCTTCATCCAATCATCCAATGAAGGACACTTGATTTTTTCCCCTTTTCTTGGCCACCATGAAAAATGCTGCAATGACACAAGGGTGCATATATCGTTGCAAATAAATGTTTTCATTTTTTGTATAGCTACCCAGAAGAGGAGTTGCTGGGTCATATGAAAATTTTATTGTTAATTTTTTGAGGAATGTATATACTGTTTTCCATAGTGGATATACCCATTTACAGTCCCACCAGCAGTGACTTAGGGTTCCTTTTTCTCCACAACCTCTCCAACACATGTCATTATGTGTCTTGTTGATAGACATTCTAACAGCTGTGGATTAATATCGCATTGTAGCTTTGATTTGCATTTCCCTAATAGCTAGTGAAGTTGAGCATCTTTTTATGTATCTGTTGGTCAGTTGTATGTGGAAGAGGTGTCTGTTTAGATCCTCTGCCCATTTTTCAGTTAGATCATTTGTTTGTTTGGTATTGACTTGTATGAATTCTTTATATATTTTGAATACTAGCCCCTTGACAGAGCTGTTGTTTGCAAATATATCCCATTCGGTTGGTTGCCCGTTTGTTTTGTTGTCAGGGTGTTTTGTTTTCTATTGTTTTCTGTATAGAAACTTTTACTTTGGTATACTCTCACTCATTTATTTTTGCCTTTACTTCCCTTGTCTTGATCGTGATATATTATTTTTAATGTGTTGTTCTATTCAATTTGCTAGTATTTTGTTTAAGATTTTTTCATCTCTATTTATCAGAGATATCAGTCTATAGTTTTCTTTTTTGTGTGAATTATCCTTGTCAGTTTTTATAGGCTTCATAAATGTAGGCTTTATAAAATATGTTAGAAAGTATTGCTTTTTCTTTAATTTTTTGGAAGAGTTTAAGAAGGATACGTGGATGTGAAATCTTTGAATAATGTTCACCACAGCCTTATGTAAAAGCAAACAAAGAAGCATTTAACTCTATATACTGGAAAAGTATGGAAAAGTAAAATAATATTTGTAAAACAATTAAATAACAGAAATGTTAACATTAGAATGTTAACCAAAATATTTTTTAATTTTTATATTCTTAAGCATTCGAATATTTAAATAATAAAAGAACACTAGTATCTATAATATTCTACATGGATTGAAATACTAGTTTCTTTAATCTTTACAGTGACTATAAGTACCAATGCTATTTTATACCCCAAAGACCCCTTATGAGTTGCTATTATTACTATAACCATTATGAAAAGCAGAATCTGAGGCAGAGAGGTTCTTGCTATTTGTTACACAGCTATTAAGTAATAGGGTCAAAAATTAAACCAGAAAATCTGTCCCAGAGGCAGTGCTCTGAACCACTAAGTTCCATTAGAAATCTACAGCAAAAGAAAGACTGAAAAGAAATACTCAATGCCTAGTTGAACAGTTATTGATCTCAGCTTCTCAAGGGCTTTATTAGTTTTCCTTATGCTCTCTTCTCTCCAGAGTGAGTCTCCCTATTTCTGCTGCTTTATTCTTATTATCTACCATCTTATAGGACAAAATAAGTAAATCAAAACTACAAAATTAAACAAAAACATTTACATTTTAATTCCGCCTATTTCAGCAAAACTCCTTAAAGTAATTTAGATGTCTATTCACATCTCATTCACTCTTCAGCCCTTAGAAGAAGATGTACTGAGTCAAGTTAGCTAATTTGAAAATACTTGCTCTGAATTTCTTTCCTGAGTGTTTCCGGTTTGCTTGAGTCACAAGAGATATAGTTGGCAAGAGTTAGATGGTGGGCAGTGGATTCCTGTTTTTTACTTTAGGAAGCACAGAGGTGGGGATGAGACACTGCTGCAGTTCTGGCAGCTTGTCATTTATCTGGTGTCATTTAACTTGGTTGCCATGGGCTGTGTGGCTGAGCCCCCAGCAACTCTAGCCGTTGTCTTATCTTCTCATCAGGATCTTGGACTCCTTGGCTTTATGCACTCTTTGCTCACTGAAGACAGCCACTGGCTGTGACTGCGGGACACTTCTATCACTGAAGCTGGAGGCTTGGAGGCAATGGAGACCAGTGTCAGTTGCACCCCATGCTCATAGGTTCCATTTATTCTTGCACATTCTAGTTTCTCTTTTTATTCTCACTTCAAGTCAGTTTTCCCTTAGCAACTGACTACCCTGCTGACTTCCAGCCACAGCTCCAAACACAGATAGCATAATGAGTCCCCACAGCTGTTTAAGGTCGAATCTCTAGAATAAAGTATTTATACAAGGGAGTAATTCTGTTTCTTTGATGAAACCCTAATGGATACAGATCCTCCCAAAAATGAATTCTGTTTCTACCAGGTTAATAAAATGTTTAAAGTACCACATCTCACACTATTTCTTTCCAGATTTCATCACATTTCAAACACTGTCTTCTCTCATTTACAGTTGCAGTCTCAAGATTTTCCTCCCATCACCCAGCTTTTGCTTATTTACCTTTGCTGGCTTCTCTTCCCTACCCAGTTTCTAAATGTTGGAGTGTTTCAGGCCAAGCTGTCATTTCTATCTAAACCATGTCTAGGTGGATTTACACATCCACTTCTTTATGCTGGTGACTCCCCCTTGTCCAGCTTCTCCAGATCTCTAGAGCTACAGATCTATGTGACCAGGTTGCCTCCTGGATATTTTCACTGTCATGTTGGGTGCAACCTCAAACAGACTGTGTGAAAAATAGAACTCTTGACTCTTCCCCCTTCTCTCTCCAAAGTTGTCTTGATCATGTCTCTATCTCAGCTAATGGCACAGACCACCCAGTTGTGTAAGCCACTGACCTGGGAGCTTTCTAGATCATTTTGTGTTTCTATAAATTTAGGTGTCATTTTATTAGATATAGAATGTTTTTACATGGAAACAGAGTAGATGCCCAAACACTATTCTTTGAAGTAATTAAACTTGAATAAAAATGCCACAAATTTGATTTTCTAGTGGAGAAATTTGGCATATATTTGTAATAAACCAAATTGATAGATTGTTAGATGTTTATTTATAAATATTTGTCTTATCAATGGCTATGAAAAGCTGAAATATATACATATTAAGAAACTTTGTTTAGATGGAAAAAGTATTACTTCCTGCCTTAAATCTATTGCTTACATATGACATCTGGTAAGTCACTCTACCTCTCATAGCTATGTTTCCCACCTGTAAAATGGAGAAAATAATACTTTCTCTAGCTAATTCACTGATTGGTTGTAAAGGTTATGTAAAACTACTTATATGACAGTAATTCTTACATGTTAAGACCCATATCATGTTCTGTTATTATGCAGCTGAATGAAAGCTAGTCTTACATTCTTTGTAAATCTGTGTCCTAAAAATTGTATTTTTATGAATAATTTTCAGGTTCCATTTAAAAACTTGCTATCTATTTCTTCATGTTTCCATGTAATGCAAATAATTTCTTAGCCTCTCCAGGCTTCTTTCCCTCATCCTCTGGTGAATGAAAGCACAGGACTTAAAGATGTACAGAGATCTGACCACGAGCAAGTACACAATGGATACAGTTTCCTGTTATTTTATGTCTATGGAAATAATGCAACTGAGATCACAGAGCATAGCCTTTGAATGTATAATAAAATATTGATGGCCAAAATAAAATGACCAGCAATTAAGGCAGGGGAGTAGTCAGAGTGCTTATGAGACACTTCCCTTTAGGAGAAGTCCCCAGACTTGAATGACAGACACCAGGAACCAGTTTGCCCAATTTCAATGCAGCCTTTCTCTCCTAATTGTGGATGAATTTGCCAGCATAGAAGTTAGCTCTAGATTTAATGTTCTGATAATATGCTAATAGCCACAATAACTAATTCCAATGAATTAATTCCTCCTGTACTTGTTGAGTGTTGAACACTGTAGGTACAGTACTGAATTTCATCTTTACAAACCCTATGGAGAAGATCCTAGCATTATTCTCATACACAGGGGACACAACTGAGGCAGGCCACTATGTATGAAGAAATAATTGTAAGTGTAAATGTGAAAGTCCTACATTTTTGCCCATGTTAGATTATATATATATATATATATATATATATATATATATATATATATAGTCTGTCCAGAAGGTATCCAGCCATGTAATATAAAAAAGAGACCTTTACTGAAGAAGATACAAGATACAAAAACACTGTATACAGGAAATGACAATTCATTTCCCTTCAAAGTAGGCACTGTAGAACCTCACAGTTCTCCCAATCTCCATCAGCTGCCCCGTTGTATTATCCCGAATCTCAACAGTCTGAAAACTCTTCCCTTTCGAAGGTGATTTTAGTTTTGGGAACAGCCAGAAGTCACGGGACACCAAATCTAGGCTGCAGGGGGGCCGATTCACCTGGGTGGTTTGATGTTTCACATGAAGAGGAACATTGTCATGATGAAGCTGTCAATCACCAGTTGCCCATAGCTGCAGCCCTCTGAATCATCCGAATAGTTTACATGGAGCAATAGTCAAACTTAATACAAAATCTGATGGAAATTCATTTCTCTACTCACTCAGTCATTTTGAATGTGACAGTCACACAGTATACATGCTCACTCAACAGCGTCTACCACCCCCACTGACTAGTACAGTGAAGTTATCATTGTTCATGCATGTGCATTCCAGTCAACTCTCCTTAGCTACCAGGTTACATCGATGTCATGCAAACCATTTTTGTTATGTTAACTGGCTGCGCTTTTTCTGGACACCATAAATATGCTGTATTTTTGGACCATAAGACCACCTAGGTTTTAGAGGAGGGAAATAGGAAAAGAGATTTTGAAGCAAAAAAATGTGATAAAATATTTAATAACATAAATGACATAATATTTCACCAATGTAAATGTAAATAAACTCAACAGCAGCATTAAAACCATTATTCCTCCCAAATTTGGGGGGGGGTGCATCTTATAGTCTGAAAATATGGTATATGTCACTTCCTATATAAATTACTTTATCAATCATTAGAACCACTGAAATTACATCATTTTATTATAGCTTATCTAATACAGAGAGAGGAAAAACAGAACAAGGATACCATGTTAGATTTAGTATAAAAACAGTGTCAACATTTTTCAGTGAATTGAATACATATTTGTAGGAAAAAAGATCAATGAAAGCCTATATATTGTCTGAAGGTTGAAACAGCAACCAGGTAAACCTCTTCCTATATTGGGGTACAATACCATCCAGATATTTCTGAACAGTTCAGCTGATTATTTTTTTCTCCTGTGTACAGATTCAATAGAACAGATAAAAATTGAAAAAAAAAAACTCAATCACTATTAAGGTTTAAGGTTTATTCTTTTCTATATTTTTCCAAATTTTGGTATCTTCATAAGACAGGCCTTGAGTCCATAGGCCACTTCTCTTAAGGATGAGTATTGTGCAAGGATTAGGAATGCTGTGCATTTTTTATTTCCGTAATGTCTTCATCCATTCCCTCTACAGAGTTGGGTAATGTAGTGTTATACCCTTGCTCTGATTATTCCCTAAGCAAATTCAATACTGAAGACTCTAATAACATTGTTTTCTCATTAACTGGCCCTTTCTTGTTCTACAATAGTCAGTATCAATTTCCCAAAGAGAATATTGTGGATGTCTAACAGCCAAGGTAAGTAACACGTTGCTGGAAGAAGATTAAATTCTCATACTACCCCTTATTTATCATCTAATTAAATGATAAACACACATTAGTTTTATTTTTTGAATAAAAATCACACTGATATAACATGCACATATATAAATAATACTGAAAAGTCAAAATAGGATATAGGAGAAATAAAACTAAGGGATATTTCCATTATTTAATTATACTATTTTACCCCTGTAATGGGTAATCAACAGCATCATATTCCTTTTTTGTTGGTGGTAGTAATTTACAGCATCACATTCCCTTTTTAAAAAGAAATATCTGAAGCATGGTGGTCTTGATAAGTCCTGGAGATAAAGTAAAATGCTTTGTTAAAAACCCTCCTTTTTGTGTAAGCATGCATGCATGCATGTACATTTAAAACAGATGGTAATTAGTCTGCCTTCTCTTTGTATATTTATACTTCAACCAAAATATAGACTTATCGAAATCACCCTTACCATGACAGTAAGTATTGTGTAACAGCCTGACTGTGAATGGCACTGTGGTGGCTACTGAACAGCACGGGATTGATTGTGATGGAGCTTATGCCCCAGGAGTTTGAGGCTGTGGCAGGTACCTCTTTCTGGATGCACACCTCTGTCAGAGGAACATAGGCAGTTAGAATAAAGACATCAGATCATAAGCAGCTTGTGAAGTAGCTCCAGGATAGAGCAGTCAAAGGCACATGCATATCAGTCCATTATAGTCAGGGATTAATATAAGTACATAATTAAGGTGAAGCCCAAGGGCAGTAAACTGTGTGAGCCTGATGTTCTGACTAGGTGACCATTTACTAACTTATTTCAGAATTTTCTCAGGAAAAAGGGGTGTGTATTCTATAATAGACATTGTTCTCAGATGTACCACAGGGTATTTGCCAACTTACACAAAAAATTATGTCCTATTCAGTATAAAAATATGTTAAGATATTCAATGGTAAGTTCAAGTAAATGCCTTTGTATTCCCTTTGTTTAATTAGAAAATTTGCATAAATTGTTACTTTTTTCTGTCTTTCTCACCTCTGGCAGTCAGAGAGTTAAAGTAGCTGAACTGAGAAATCCTGACTTTCTCTAAGGTATTTAATGTTGGAAGCAAGCAACAACATAGAGTTGGAAAAAACTTTGATGTTTGTCATAAGCTTCAACCTGGACTTTAAAAACAAATAGTATCATGAACTAAATAAAGATGATTAAACATTTTACCTTTGTTTGGAAAAGGGTAATTACATATATATATATATTACAATTATATATAATTATAAGCTTTCATAAGTGAATATACGTAGATACAAACATCTGTATTCTGCACACCTTAACACACTGAAGATTTCTGTTTTCCATCTCAAAATTAATAACATTATTTTGGTGTTTTAGCCAATCATGTATTTATTATGCAAATAATCGGGATTCAGAGATTCCTCAACAAAAATTAGTTTCCTGTAAAGGAGATTAGTAATATCCTACCATCTTCACTTCACTCTCTAATTTTTGTATATCGTGTGATGCTGTGATTTCCTTATTTCTCTCTCTTAGCAAACATGTCAAAATAAAGAGGTTTTATTTCAGCCAATCATTATAAAAACAGAACTAGAATAACAAGAATGATTAGCTCATGCCCAATTAAATAAACCTATAATTGTGCAGAGAAAAAGACTATTTCTCTCTCTCTCTCTCTCTCTCTCTCTATATATATATATATATATATAATATATATAATATATATAATATATAATATATAATATATTATATATATAACATATATAATATATTATATATATAACATATATATTATATATATAACATATATATTATATATTATATATATAACATATATATATGCTAGTTGATTTTATCTGTATTATTTCAGTTATCACTTCAGTAACATGTAAGGAAACAGTTTTTCAAAATGCTTTCCCTCTTAAAATAACAAACTTCTTTTTCTCACTTCTTTTACTTTTTAAAATATTTTATTCAGGAATCTAGAACCACACAAATAAATAGATTAAAGTAGACCAAAAATTAATTAAATTGGTTTATTTATGTAAAAGGTTTCATAAATTGCTTTACTCCAGCAAGGAACACAATCTTTGCATCAGAATAACAGAAATACTAGTGGGTAGAGAAACTATGAGACCAGCCAGCAGTTCTGACTTAGTTTCTTACTCCTTTTACAGTATTAAGTTTTTCTATGAATGCACACCTCCTGGTAACCATAGGAACAGCATCCACTGTGATTTCTTGAAACAGAAGAGCAGCTAGTGCCCAATGATATCTATGAGGAAATACCTGAACATAATTATACCCTAATTGTTATATATGATATCTCACATTGTATATTAGATGTTAATGTCCTCTGTGTCTGAATGAAGAATTAAATCTGTGACCTTTCCTCCACAGATGATTCTGATGGATGATATTGAAAGCAAATTCTGGAGATCTGGGGGAAAGAAAACTAATGAAGGCAATAAAACCTTTTAATTTTCTCCATGATGAAGTTTGTGAGTTTAAAGCTTTTTTAAAATAAATCCTGTCTTACTTCAGCTACTTCAGATACATCTGTTGGTGGATGAAAACTTAGCTAGTGGTTTTTGCTTTTGTATTTTGGTAGTCCATTTAGAACCTTTTTCAATATCCTCTGAACCTTTTATAAGGAATAGTAAATACTTGGAAATAAATATTTTTACTGTATTGTAATTTACTAATGTTTAAATTAAATTTAATGATTTACTATATTTTTATTTTTGGTATACTTATTCCATAGGTTAAGATGCCATACTTTCTTCAAAAAAGAAGGTATTACATGATAATTAACTTTAGAACTTTAAATAAATTTATATTTAATAGAAGTTCAGAGTCACAATTACTTTTTAAGATTTTTTATTTTACTATTCATTTTTAGAGAAAGGGAGGGAGAAAGAGAGAGAGAAAGAAACATCAATTGGATGACTCTCATATGCTCCCTGACCAGAGACAAAACCTGTGACCCAGGCATGTACCCCAACTGGGAATTGAACTGGTGTCCTTTCACTTGTTCAACTATGCCCAACCAATGTAGCCACACAGGTCAGGGCTATAGTAGCAACTCTTAATTAATTAATTATTTAGTCAACTTTTCTGAATTTATATGGGCCATTAAGGCACCTACCTTCAAGATTTGGAAGTAATTTTTCTTGCTTATTACTTAATTTTCATACCATTAATTAATTGATATAATATAAATGAATAATTCATAAATTAAAGTGTTTAAATATATAATAATTGATAGGCATTGAGGATAAACCTCTTATGGTAGAGCTTTTACAAATCAGTCCAATATATATAAGGATCACAATCTTCACAAATTCTCAAATATCATTTTAACTGAATACAAGGACATTTTCTTTCAAATATATGAAAATCTTTAATTGAATAATTATATTTAACTGATCAGAATTGTATAAAGTATATAAAACAGGTTTTTCTGTTTGTACATAACAGTAAAGTCCCATTCCTAAATAGTCCAACTTTGGTCCTCAGCAGGGCTGGACAATCAGGGAGTTACTACATTAGCTTTCTATCACTTGTTAGAAGAGCTCATGGAGACTTCTGTTTAAAGGTGGAGCCTCAGAGGGGAGAGGAGAGGGAATTTCAGGGGAGAAGGAGAAGGGTTTACCAGAACAAGTATACAGGACACATGGATAAAAACTAGGGGCGGGTGGAAATGGGAGGGAGGAGGGGAGGGCTGGTTGGGTGGGTTGGGATGGGAGTAAAAGATAGAAAATTGTACTGCAACAACAATTAAAATAAAATTTAAAATAAATAATTAAAGGTGGAGCCTCAGTCATCCCACAGAAAGATTGTAACATTCCATACTCCTCACCAGAAATTCCTTCCTCTAGAAAAAGCCACCTTTCAATGCCACCAAATGCAGGGATAGCTGAAATGCTGGAGTTGGCTCTTCAGGTTGCAGGGGAGGCCATGGGACCAGCAGTTAGGGTGCTCACTGAAGCTCCTGTCTGCATGCAGAATCTCTGCTTCTCACAGACTTTGATGAATGATATGTGACAATGGTAGCAATAATTATGCCATCCCAGACAGCTAATTCTAAGCTCAAGCTAGGTGGTTATTGGATAAACTTGAACTTTAACATTAAAGGTTTCTTTTCTCTTTCTTTCTTTCTTTTCTTTCTTTCTTTCTTTCTTTCTTTCTTTCTTTCTTTCTTTCTTTCTTTCCTTCTTTCTTTCTTTCCTTCTTTCTTTCTTTCTTTCTTTCTATTCATATCTCTGCATTCCCAGAATGTAAGCTTGCCTGGTCAAATGTACACTCTACCTCAAATCTATTCACCTTAAAACCACCAAGACTTTTGGGGTGCATTAATCTAGAAATACACGGAAACAGAGATTAAACTTATTTTTACCCATTTCTTTCTACTCACAAGTTGTTTTTGTCCTTTTTTCCCCCCCATCTAGGCCTTGATTCCAATCTTCTTGACTGTGATAAAAAAAGGAAAGTTGAATCTCTGGTAGAAGAAGTTGAGATACAGTTGCTTGGGGAAATGGAAGCTCATGACCCTCCCTTCAAGAAAAATCAAAATTTTATATCAGTAAAGAAGAGACAGAATGGCCATCATAAACAAAGCAACAAACAACAAGTGTTAGAGAGGTTGTGGAGGAAAGGGAACCCTAGTGCACTGTTGGTGAGATTGCAGACTGGTGCAGCCAACAGTGAAAAACAGTATGGAATTTACTCTGAAAACTAAAAATGGATCTGCCTTTTGACCCAGCAATTCCAATGCTAGGATTATGTCCTAAGAACCCTGAAACACCAGTCCAAAAGAATCTATGCACTCCAATGTTCATAGCAGCACAATTTATAATAGCCAAGTGTTGGAAGCAACCTAGGTGCCCACCAGCAAATGAATGGATAAAAAAACTATGCTACATTTACACAATAAAATTCTATGCAGCAGAAAGAAAGAAAGAGCTCCCACCCTTTGTGACAACATGGATGGAGCTGGAGAGCATTATGCTAAGTGAAATAAGCCAGGTGGTGACAGACAAATACCATATGATCTCACCTTTAACAGGAACCTATACAACAAAACAAACAAACAAGCAAAATATAACTAAAGACACTGAAATAGAGAACAGGCTGACAGTGACCAGAGGGGAGAGGGGAGGGAATTTTAAGGGAAAAGGTGAAGAATTTGCAGGAACAATTATAAAGGACACATGGACAATAACAGGGGGAGGTGGCAACAGGAGGGAGGTAAGAGGCCTTGGGGTTGGGTTGGAGTGGGGGGAAAATGCAGAAAACTGTTCTTGAACAACAATAAAAAAGAATTTTATGACAAAAAAGAAGAGAGAGAGAATTACTGAGGATACATAACAGATTACATGCATGCACACACTCCAACAGACACTGTGACTGGACATAAATTTACATAGTGAAAAAGAAGAGGGAAAGTTAAACTTTATTTTCATGACAGCCACATGCTTATGCCTTGTGAGAGACTTCCAGGTGAATTATGGAGGTATGTGTTTATAGTTCCAAAGGTTGAAAAGCCATTACACTTACACTGTAAAATCAAAGTTTAAGCCAATTATGTTTTCAAGGAAACATCCTAAAATGTGCAGGGGAGAAGCTGCCACCTTCCTCCACTTAAAGAAAATGTTATCATTTAACTTTTATAATTCCTTTCCCAACAGAATATCGAGGACATCATATGCATTTGTATTCCTCAAGAAATCTTCAGTTTATCATAAGTGATGATAAATATTACTGGTTTCCCCTGCTATCCAAAGCAGAGCATTCTTATGAAACTGTCTGGAAGCCAAAGTGACATAAAGAAAAAAAGCAATTGCCATTATAGTAATTTACATGAAAAAATTTCTTAGCATTCCCAGACTCCCCCCCAAAAAACTTAGCAAATCATCAAATAACACATAAAACCTAAAAAAAATACTAATACACCATAAAAGCAGGAATGATATGATACATACACAGCTGTATAAAGTATAAAGTAGAAATAATGTATGTACAGTATAGTTTTTCTTACTGAGCAAACTGACTAGTTTCTTTTTAAGATAACAGGACATCATGTTCTGTACACTCATCACACATTCACTCAAGCTGGGGACTTTCTACTTTATCTATTACCGGATGATGATTAAAAGAGATGATTTGCTACTAGCAGAACCAATAGTCACATTGACATCTTTCAGGATTCTTTCCCTCTTGTTATAAATAGTGCCAAATAGTGGATGCAGGCAAGTTCAGAGCACAATTAATGTTTTTATTTTGTTTAGTACATTTGAAATGCTTAATGACATCTGGTTTTATGCTAAGTGTAACAATCTTAGAAGGGAAATAAAAGTGCATCCATATTTACAGGTGTGTGTGAGACAAATTCATATTCCACAGCGAGAAACGGCTGGTGTAATATAATGAGGGAGTGGAAGGCATAGGGATAGTAAAGGGTACTGGGGGCTGTTAACTGAGAATCTTGTGCTGCCTGTTGCTTCCTGGAGTATGTTGAAAGCTAGTAATAACCCTTGGACAAAATCTAATGTGTGTGTGTTGGTGTTGGGGGGAGTAGAGTTTTTTTTTTTTAGACTAAAATTTGGCATACGCTTAATGTACCTTTGGGTGATTACCTTAGTTTTTCCTATCATTCCTCACAATTATCCTATTGTTTCATTTTTATGTGTCCAAAGAAGGCATTATTATTAGTGCTAATTGTTATATTAATAGAATGTAATTGATATTTTCTTTGCATAGCACTTTGTAATGTTAAAATATTTTCACTTAAATTATTTTGCTATCCAATATTCTGAACAATTTTTGAAATAGAGATAAATTATAATCACTATATTATGTTCTTTGGGGAAGATTGGGAAAGGTCATATCAGCAAAGGGAAGGAAGAATAATTTTTTAACATCTCTATTGACTTGTTGTCTATGGGTGAAACATCAACAGACTTTACAAATAACACATGGGCATAAAGTAAATGAAATTGTGTTAAACATTGGTGCATAAGTAACCCACACAAAACCAATGAAATCAAAGAAAATAAGTTATAATTCTTGCAAAGTTTATTTCTAAAACAGTTGAGCTATTTATTATCATGATGTCACTATTTTAATAAATAATGTGACATTCTTAGAGAAAATGAACACATAAAAATCAATGCAAAACAGTGGTTCAGACACAAGAGTTTAACAGCAAGCTTTGTTTTTCTCTTCTCTGTAAGACTTTCCTGAACAGTGAATTTTTCAGAAGCTCTGAGAACAAAGCTTCTATGATGTATCATCATAGTCATTTCTCCCCTTCTGACTACTGTTGTTCATAAACTTCAAATATTATTGAATTTGTTTATTTTGCTACATGGTTGAATTACTTTTAACTAGGAGCTGGGGACTTCTAATCCTCTTAAGCCAAATTATTTTCCTTCTCAGCCATGCACTAATGCACTCATGATTACTCATTGATAATGTATGTTCTTTAATTGGCACTTTCACTAATATGATGAGGCTTATCTGGTGTCAGACTACTCCTGCCTTCCCCCCAGGTATGAATTATGAGCATCATCCCATGTGGCACATCATGGAAAATGAGACCAGCTTTCAGCATCTTCTTTTGAAGACTTTTCTTTTTTTCTGCTAAGCCAAAGTTTCACCTTACATGTATTATAGAATTCACTAGTGGCATATTTGCATCAGAATTAGAGATATTTATAACATTGGATCTACTGCTATATTCTCAGTCCATTTCAAGCCCATGTTCACTCACTATTTATAATAGACATTAGTCTAAATTTTGTTTTTGCAGAGTGGAGGGAAAATATCATGATGTTTAACAAATTTTTAACTAGATTCACAAAACAATGATTTTTAATACATAAATGCCTTGCTAAAATATTTGAGCAAGAATAATCTAATTTTTATCATTATTTACATATTTCTTATATTTCATAACCTTGGTTTTGATATAATAATATATTGGCATTTTATTATGTATTATTATACCATGCTTTATTAATTTATATATGTAAATATAATAAAGTCATATATGTGCATTCCTCTTTATTAAGGGAACAAAGTGCTACCCTATGTAAATAAATATAACTGTTTTATCAATGAATATTTTTATAGTCAGTATAATCATATATTGACTTTGATTTTCAAGTCTGAACATATTTTCAACTTTGAGCAAATATTTTCAAAAAGAGAATATGTTCAAATTTCTGCAAAGCAAATTCCTGGTAAACCTGTTAAGATAATATGTTTTAATTGTACATAATAATCAAATGGGTTAACTTGTTATGATGGATTGCTGTTTACAGTACCGACTCTAATAATAAAAATAAATGACTCTAGTTTTGGAATAATTTTTGACCCTCAGAGTTGAACCCAAGGCAGTAATCACAAACTAAGAAGTATATAGCTGCAATATCCTACATGGCTAGGTCTGAATCAAATTCCACCTGCTAGAATACAGCATACAGGGTCCATGAGGAAATTAGATTTTGTGGGCTATATCCAAGAAGAATAATACTTTGCCATATGGGAAGTGCAAAGAGAGATTGGGTGAATGAAGAAATGAAGAGAGGAAGGGCTAAGAGACTGTTTTCAATAACAATTCAGGAAACATGTACCAAAGGCTTATTTTCCTACCCAATGGGAAGCCTTTATTTCTCAAGGTTATTCTTAGTCTGGTGGAGAATCAAAGACATGAGGGCAGGTCTGACATAAATACTTCTAGCTCTTCTCTCCTTTATTCTTAATTCTTCTCCTGTTATTCGTCTTCTCATATGATGCATCTCCCTATCTCAGGTCACAGTCTCAATTTTACCATTCACTTCAACGGTGTTATAATAGTGCATCATATTAAAATTATTTTAATTCCACACAGATAATTCTTTTCTCCCAAAACAAGGGGTAAGATTGGTAGAATCAAGTCTAGGATGTTAATTCAATTATAAGACTATGATCACCATATCATCTGTAAATTTAATATTGGGCCCTCTTTTTACCTGATCATATATATCTATGTGATATTTCTGGCCATTTTTCCCCATGCTTATCACAATTTTTAAATGTTCTCCAATTATCTATTGGATCCTTCTCTACCTACAACACAGAAAGATTTTTGCATCATGAAAAAACTCTAGAGACTTCATATAAGAAATAGGGTACCCTTATACAAGTGCCTAATTTGTCTAAACACAGTGGATTATCCACAACAAGGTTCAGTGTCTAGTGCATTATATGCTCTCACTGAATATTTGCTGAACAAATGGATAATTGCATAGTAAATTTTTCTATTCATGACACATTAAGTTAGAACTAACAAAGCTATACCATAGGCATTGAAATGTTTTTGTCTTTTGTTTTCTAGAGCATTCTAGTATGTATCCAGTTGATCTAGAGTAGAATCATGTCATTAACAAAAAGAGTTTTTTTTTAAGAGAGGAAGAAATATATTTCTGTTTTAACTTCAAAAGGTTTAACTGCTTCATCAAGAGACTATCCTTCATAACCTTAATTCTCTCCAGAATTTCATAGGTACTTTAGAACAATTATTATATGAAACATTTTGTGAGATCATGCCATTAGGTCAAAACCAACTTATATCAAGACTCAAAGTCAAAGACAAGAAAAATAAAAACTGAATATTTTTCCAGAATAAATCTCCTGAGATTGACAGCAGTGCCTATGGCTGAATAAATCCATAACATTAATGAAAAGAACACTGTTAACTAAAGAAAGCATGTAAAGAAATACTTTTCATCAATGGAAACACCTTCAGAATAAATATTTCTATAGCATAGTTAAATAAAACACAGTCTGTGTAAGGAAAAGTTCCATATATTTGCTAGAACAACAGTCATCTTACAGTAATTCGTCAAGCTCATTAATTACTACAGCATTTCCCAGAATGATTGGCATCCAATATTCTTTATTCAGTTTGAAAATAGTTTCTCATTGCATGATGTCTGTGTTAGTCCTGAGAAATATCTCAGTTTATAGAAAATACACTTTCTAATGTGTTAAGATAGTAAGGAAAAGTAAGATTTCCAGTAGAAATTTCTGCATTATTAAACATCAGTAAAAATTTAGAGACATTTTAGAATATGGGCAGGTGGAGAAGAGCTCATTTTGCAGCTAGAGAATTGGAAAAGCAAAGCCAGATGAATCAGGGTGTGTGCAGATGTGCGTGTGAGGAGGACATGAGCATGCAGTTTAAATAACAGTAACAAAACTTCAGGATGTAGAAACAATGCAACAAGGACAGTAAAATGTATATAATTTTCTATACTTTGATATCCAGAGAAGTTTGCAGCATTTGCTTTTTTTAGAACAAATTAAGAATACATAAACCAGGGTGAAATGAAATGTTTCTGGTGATAGAACTGTATTGTAGTTAGTTTGTGATATCCATTCTTTGACTCTCTGAAAGGTATTCTTTGTACTCATACACTTTACAGCAATGGTCCCCAGCCTTTTTGGCACTGGGGACTGGTTTTGTGGAAGACAATTTTTCCATGGAAGTGGGGGAGGGAGATGGTTTCCAGATGATTCCAGCACATTACATTCAAGCTCACCTCCCACTGTGCGGCCCTGTTCCTAACAGGCCCAGACCAGCAGTGGTCCATGGCCTGGAGGCTGGGGACTCCTGCTTTAGACAACCACAACATGTTACCCTTATCAATGATTTGAAATACTTAGAAAATAAATTGATATTTCTTTAGAACCTTTTTCCTGTGTTCTTAGAAGAAACTACTGGAGGAAATATATTCTCAGCTAATAAGCCCTTGAATTTTGCAGCAGAATTAATCTTGGAACTCTCTCCATAAAAAGCAAGGGAACAACAACAACAAAAAAACAACTAAGTAAATAGAATAGAGTTTAAGAATATCTATTGAGTACCTGAAGCAAAACACTCCCCTGAAGCAGATCGATAATGCTGTAGAAGACCCCAGGATTGATTTCCAGCTGCTGCACATGCTGAGTTTTGGTGACTACATTATTATAGTGAATATTCTTATGAAACCAACTGAAAGTAGGTCACAGCTTGCCCGTTGTAAACCTTCCTGTTTGTGAGGTTATTTGGGAAAGAAAAGTCTAATTGCTATTGTTAACAAAAGGCACGTTCTACTTTTAGCCCTTTCAAACAGATGCTCAGAGCAATTCAGCTATTTGTTAGACTGCACAGCTATGAGTGTAAGAAGGAAGGAAAAGTCTTTCAAAAAAACTCATCCGTATGCCACACAATAAAAGTTACTGCTATTACAATGACCCTTCTATGTCATTTACTTGTTTATAGTCCCTTTTCTAGGTTGCCAGGAATAGACACAGGGACACAAAATGAAAGTCTGGGTCAGTAACTATGGTGTTCATGCTAGGCATTCATCCTATTATCTGACTGCAATATATGGAGCACCCTACAAACACTCTAAATATGGTCGTATTCCCTGTCTCATAGTCCATTTCCATCTCTCAATGGTCCTGCAAGGCTTAGCACTTATATAGCTTAATGTTTAGAATTCATTAACTTTTAGAAACAAAATTCAAATCAAGACATTTATATATGTCCTAAATTTTTAAGTTATCATATTGTATATATAATAGCAAATGATTATAAAATAAATATATGCTTATTACTTTAATGATCATGTTTCCCTGAACATGCACCACCCTCCTCTGACTGACATTCATATGGTTATAGTATTGGGTTGGCCAAAAGTTCATTTGTTTATTTTCCATTAGATGGCTCTAGTAGCACCTAGATGTCTTTAACTTCATTTAAAACAACAAGTTAGATTGTATTGTAGGAGCTGTCATATCAGCATGCACTTAAAAAAAGTACATCAAAATGTGGCCATTATAATATTGAAGGTGAAAGAAAATATACAACATTTTTGGCATATTATGCTTTATTATTTCAAGAAAAGAACAAATGCAACTCAAACACAAGATTTGTGCAGTGTATGGAGGAGGTGCTGTGACTGACTGAATGCCTCAAAAAAGTGGTATGCAAACTTTTGAGCTGGAGATTTCTTGCTGGATGACGCTCCACAGTCAGGTAGACCAGTTGAAGTTGATGGTGATCAAATAGAAACATAATTTAAGAGCAGTCAATGTTATATGACACAGGAGATAGCCAACATTCTCTAAATATACAATCAATAAAGTTATCAGTGAAAGTGAAAAATGTGTCTTTTATTTTACAGAAAAAAACTAAATAGACTTTTTGGCCAACCCCAATACTTAGAAACTTCCAATTTCACTTCCAATATGTAAAGAGCTTGGTAGTCATCACACCCATTCTTACCACAGGAAAAATTCTAAACAAATATAAAATCAAAGATTTTCACGGACCCATTGAAGAACTGCAGTCACAGAGCAAACCACCATACTGAAACTTGGAAAGACAGACACATGGACAACTACAGAGAATCACAATGCAAACTTGTTATCTGGAGCAGAAGCTACTACAGCCATAAACTTCTAATAAAAATGTAAAGGTAATTTTGACTCATTACTGGAAACCTAGTATGGACTAGTATGTGTTCGACTTCCTGGGAGCTGGAGTTGTAGGAAGGTTCCTAAATTTCTGTGGACTGTACCACCAGGGAATTCCAAGAACAGCTCAATTTCAGCCCTCTTATTGTCTTACCTAAATGGAGGGAAAAGGTAAGAAACATTTGTGGAGTCTGAAGTGCAGGGACACAGGCTCTTTAAAACACTGATAATGATACCATCATAGAATGCTCCCCTCCCCCACATTTTACCATCAAACCAACAGTGGATTATGACTGAAATTGCTAAAAGACAAAGTCTGAATTTAGTGAGTTCTTAGAGAGACCCTAGGGAAAAAAGGGAGATTAAAAACCAACACACTGGATCAATTTGAAACCTCTTGTAACTAGCATAAAAATTCACACTATGTGACTTAGAGTTGGGGACTTCAACACACCTGTTATAGGAATTAATAGATTATTACCTGGCTGAAAATCAGCAAAGATATTGTTGAACTAAAGAGCAGCACCATTAATCAACTGAATCTAATTGGCATTTATAGAATATTCCATCCAATAGCAAATTACACATTTTTCTCAAGCTCATATAGAATGATCACAAAGATAAACATGCTCAAGTATAAAGAAAAAAATTACACAGCAGATGTTTCAGACTACAGTGGAATTAATATAGAAATCAAAAACTGGCTGAAAATAACTAGAAAATTCAGAAATATTTAAAGATTGAACAATACAGTTCTACTAAAATTAATAAAAGAAGATAGCTCTAGAGAAATTTTAAAATGTTTTGAGCAAAATAAAAATGAAACATCAAAATTTGTGAGGTCCAGTGATAACAGTAGAGGCAACTTTATAACATTAAATACATTTATTAAAAAAGAAAGAAGGTCTAAAAGCTAACTTAATAACCTAAGTTTCCATTTTATGAACAGACAGTAAAAGAGCACTTTCAGCCAAAAGGAAACAGAAATCAATGAAATTGAAAACAAAAAATCAATAGGAAAGAGAAAAATCAACAAAATCAAAAGCTGGTTCTTTGAAATGATTAATGAAATAGATCAGCCTCTAGTCAGGTTAACCAAGAAAAAAAAAGGAAATAAGATAAACACTACTAATATTATAAATGAAGGAGGTGTCATCACTACTGATACCACAGATTTAAAAAAAATGATCAATTATAAATAATAGTAGTAATATTTATTATTGAAATAATAAATGTTATGATGTAATGCTATGAACAATTCTAAGCACTTCAAAATTTACAATCACTTTATAAAATATGTTCATAGCCACCTTGACCAAGATTGCTTTATCAGGAATAAGCCAGTACATAGAAAATATTTCTTTAACCCTCATTATAAGCCAAACTGCCCTAGTTTCTGAATATGTGACAATGAACAAAACATAAAAAAATCATTCTTACATGAGCTTACATTTGCTTGCTGCCTAAGTATATAACTGTAGAACCGATGAAAAATCAAAATGTTTTTTCTTCCTTGCCACTGTCTTTGATTTTTAGCTTTATGGTCTGATCTTAAAAAAAAAATAGTAGCACTAAATAGATTATATCATACTTTTTTTGGTTCAAGACTCTTTGCTTTCTTTCTCACTCAGAATACCAGTGAATACCAATAAAATATCCGTTCATGATGTAACCCTGCTTCTTCATACCATCATAACCTTTGGCTTTGCCAACTTTCTCTTTATTTACTCAGCTTTAGTCTCATGGACATTCTTGTTTCTCAGTTACCTGGAATACTCTTCAGTTGAATAGCTACATGGCTGGTTCCTATGCACAAGTATGTTTTCAGACTTCTGTACAAATCATTCTTTATTGTTGAAATCTTCCAAGATCACCCTGTACAAGTATCAACATCACACATATTATTACCCTTACTCTGCTTAAATTCATGACACTGATCTGATATAATATGTAAGCTGTATTTATTTATTCTCTATATATACTTACCCACTTCATTCGAATATAAGCTTCATGACAGAAAAGAGTTGGTTTAGTTCATTACCATATCACCAACACTTTGAACAATGTCCAATATGTAGCAGGTGCTCATAACAATTTATTAAATAATTAAATTTCCAATTTTTAAAATACACATATGAGTTCTGTCAAGAAAGTATCCAACCATACACTATGAAAAATATAGACATTTATTGAAGAAGATACCAGATATAAGACATTGTACATAGGACAATGACACCTCAATACCCTTCAAAATAGGCACCTTGGGACCTCACACAGTTCTCACAGCATCTGTTACACTATTCAAAACACTCTGCAAGTCCTTTGTGGAAATCACCATCAACATCCCCATCATATTTTCCTGAATCTCATCGACAGTCTGAAACCTCTTCACTTTCAAAAGTGATTTTAGATTTGGGAAAAGCCAGAAGTCACAAGGGACCAAATCTGGGCTATATTGGGGCTGAGTCACCTGAGTTATTTGAGGTTTTGCCAAAAAATCCCTGGGCAAAACGTGATACATGAGTGGGCACATTGTTGTAATGAAGCTGCCAATCCCCAGCTGACCATAGCTGGGCCGTTTCATCATATTGCATCTCTCAGCCAACCGAAGAGGTAGTATTCCTTATTAATTCTTCGGCCTGGAGGGGGTTACTCATGATGGATAACACCTTCTTTAAGCATGGAGGACCAGGAGACTTCCATTGGGATGACTGGGCCTTTGTTTCTAGATGATAGCCATAGATCTACCATCCATCTGTGGTTATGACTTTCTTGAGGAAATCTGGTTCATTGGCAGCAATTTGAATCAACTCATTAGCAACTGCAGCATGATGTTCCTTCTGCTCTGGTAGCAGAAGCCACAGAACTAACTTTTCTACAATACGTTTTATACCAAGATCCTGCATTGAAATCTCAGCCACAGGAGTTTTTGGAATCCCCAGATCAGCTCTTACTGATCACACTGTCAGTCACTGATCTTTGTTGATTGCAACCCATACACATTCAACATTCTCAGGTGTTTGGCTTGTTGCAGGCCTTCCATAACATGTATCTTTTTCAACAGATTTTTGACCGTTTTTGCAGCATTTGTGCCACATTTTTATTTGCACTACATTCATTGCAACATCCCCAAAAGCCTTCTGAACCAACCGAAGAGTTTCCACAGAGGAATGTTCAAACTTAACACAAAATTTGATGCAGATTCATTGCTCTACTTGCTCAGTCAATTTGAATGACAGCCACATAGTACACATGCTCATTAAATGGTGTCTACTGCCCCCACTGACCAGCACAGTCAAGTCATCATTGTTCACACATCCAGTCCACTTTCCTTGACTGCCAGGTTACATCAGTATTATGCACACTGTTTTCATTATATTAACCATGGCTGGACTTTTTCTGGGCAGACCCCATATTCTCCTGTTTTGGTATTTTTCAAATGTGTGTAATCATAAGAATCTCCAGGAACATTATCTAAGAATCAGACGTTTGAGCCTACCATTGAACTATTAAAATTAGAATCTCTAAGAACTGATAATAGATTGAGAAATTGAAGATTTAAATTTCAGTCTCTGTTAACTTTTCTAAGGTACTAAATATTATACCCAGAATAGATGAGCCTTTGTTTGGACACTTTTGCAGTCTTTGAGTGCAACTAACAAGGGGAGAAATGAATAACATTGGAATAGATGAAATATAAAACATAAAATAGATATGTTGGGGAGCAAAGGGCAAGGAGTATTGAGAAAAATAGAAAACTATGCACAGGTGAGCATACTCTTGGAGTAAATGTGGAGCTGAGCAAAGTACCTAGAGGCTGGAGCCTACAAAAACAGGTGGACAATGAAAAATACCATAAAAGAAAGTGATGAAAGAACTTATACCTGGAATTCTTCATATTTTCTAATGTAAAAACTCTACATTGACTGAGAGCTTAAATGAAATGTCCTACAAATACTGTAATGATTAGAAAAATCCAGGGGAAAGGGCCCATTCACATCAGTATTTCACAATACTGAAGGAAGTTAGTGAACAGAAATATGAATAAGGTTGGGAATCACTAAAAGCAAACATCTGAGGAAGGACTTTGGATTTCAGATTACACATGTTTGTATCAGGTATTATCTGATCACAAAAGCAGAACAATCATGAGAGATAGAATAGACTTATATTCTAGGGATTCAACATATCATAGGAGCTGGTTAAGCATTCTATGTGAGTCTGCTTCCCATGTGATAGATGCTGTGTCTGATGCCTGTGTCACTCTCCTCCCCACCTCACATTCACACATTACAGTGTGCATAGGTGAATCTACAATCTCTCTTTTAAAGGGATAGATGAATAGCCCTGGCAGGGTGACTCAGTTGGAGCATTGTCTTGTGCACCAAAATGTTGTGGGTTTTCTTCCTAGTTGGGCCATATATGGGAGGCAACTGATTGATGTTTCTCTCTATATACATACATCTCCCTTCCTCTCTCTCTAAAATCAGTAAACATATTCTACGGTGAAGAAAAGAGAGAAAGAGGGAAGAAAGGAAGGAAGGAAGGAAGGAAGGAAGGAAGGAAGGAAGGAAGGGAAGGGAAGGGAAGGAAGGGAGGGAGGGAGGGAGGGAGGGAGGGAGGGAGGGAGGGAGGGAGGAATAGATGAGTAAAGTGTAACCTGAGAGAGTCAAATTCCACAGAATTGCTGCTTTATGAAGATTACAACCACAGCTTGAGTCACATCCATTTTAAAATTTAAATTCATTCTGAGATCCTTTAACTAGCTCATTGATACATGCATACAACTACTGAAAACAAGGTAATGAGCCACTCATGATTAGACTAGAAAGGAAGTGTGAACACATTTGCAACTTTAATCTTCTTGTTCTATAGGTAAAACCTTGATGTGGCAGCTTTAGACAGCATCACACTAATTTAGAAGGCTTAGAAAACTCCATGCCCATCTTCAGATCATCAGCAAATAGCTTGATGAATCTAGAGGCCTTGATAGAATCATATATTTTCCCATATTCTTATGTTTTTGTGCATGTATTGTTTAATTTGGTTTTTCCCAGACATGTATCTGGCACACATAATTTTTCTTTAGATCTTTCAAATCATCTTTAAAGTGACATTATAAGGAAGAATCTAAAAATAAGTGAAATGGATAAAATTATTTAAATTAATTCAGCAAAATACTGACTATGTGAAATAAATTAATTGGAGTCTCACACAGAGACTTACTGTTACATTTAAGAATTTTTTCAGTGTGGCCACCAGCCTTGGATAGTCTGTTCTCACGACTTTAGTTCGCAAATGGTGAGATTCAGCCAATGGTTATGTGTAAAAACAAGTTGAGATCAGTTTCAATTGTCAGCACTTCAGGTGAGAGTTCCTTCCAGAGAGGGCTCATTCCAGCAAAAACACATGAAATGTAGACCTCTGTGCATGGCACCCTGTCCTGTCTTTGACATCACTATTGAGTGTTCACAAAACATATTTGTTTTCAAATTTTCTTTTCCAAGGACTTTAACATTGATAAAAGAATGTTTTCTTTACTTCAGAGTGGCCTACTAATTTAGGAAATTAAGCCAAAAACCTCCAACCATGCAGCATTACCAGTGACAACATATGAGCTTAAACATTCAGCTTAGAATTTCACATTGTAGCATGAGTTTCAAGCATCTATCGAACACACACATTTGGATGAGAAATAAGAGGAAATTATATGGAAATTTGTTGAAACATAACTGACTTATTTCTGACTTTAACTTACTAAAATCTACTTAAAGGGAAATGAATATATGCAAACTACTAACAGATTTAGCCAAGAGAGTCTATCTTTAGTGTAATCACTCTATATTAAGAGAACTCCAGTTTACAAAGCATAAAAGACCAGAGGCTCACTGTACTCTGTCCTGGTCAGACCACTTGCCACTTTGGGAACCACCATATTTTAAGATTTCAACACACACACACACAGTTTTTGGAAGTAATCTTGGTGTCATATGCTATGCATAATTAATGATGTTTCTGGCACTGTTTACTGTGAAAAGGGATTCTTAGAGGAAGCATGACAATATTTCTCAAACATGAAAAGATTTGTCATGTGAAAGTAAAAAATATTCTATGAGAGTAAGTCTGTAGAACAAAAGCAAATAAATAGTGCAGAGAGGAAGGTTTTGCTCAATATGAGGATTAGCAATTAGACTTATCCAACCATGGATATATCTCCATAGGAGGTAATGAAGCTTCTCATTTTACTTTCTACTTACCAGTTTTATTAATAAGAACAAAGAGTCTCACTAGATCACCATTTCATCAACTCTGCATGCATTAACAAAAGTTTAAGAGTGTCATTTTGGCTTAATAGGAAGTGGACTCACAAAGGGCCTTTTAGAAACTAATCTATGTGTAAGTAGAAACATAACAGTAGTTATTTTCCTATGATTAAAAATATTGAAAGTGGATATTAGTCATTAGTGAACTGATAGAACAAGCTCTGTACTTGATGGAATGTTGAGTTATATCCTCTTAGGAATCCTTGTGTGGGGCTAAGATTTTTACAGCCTTAATAAAGATCATTTAAGTAGCTTTCAAGAGAGCTGGGTTTTACTATTGTCTTTCATCATTTGACCATGGGAAACTACTTAGTTTCTCCAGTTTTCATACTTCCTAAATAGGAGGATCACACCTCATGATAGTTAAGGTTCCCTTTAATTCCTTTGTCCCTAACTCTATCAAGATATTATTAACATATAACACATACAAGTTTAAGGTGTAAAATGTGATGATTAGACACATGTATGTATAGCAAAATGATTGACAATAAGGTTAGTTAATATCTCCACCCTTTCACATAATTAAGATTCCACTTACATGCGTAAATACAAGGTGTGTGTATATGCTAATAATTTGCAAGATTTACTCTATTAACAAAGTTTAAGTATATAATATAGTGTTGTTAGCTGTAGTCACCATGTTTTACAGTAGGTCCCCAGATTTTATTTGTATCTGGGAGTTTGTACCCTTTGACCAGCATCCCCTCATTTCCTCCACTCCTGAGCCCCTGGCAAGTACCAGCATATTTTCTATGTCTATGGGTTTGACTTTTTTTAGATTCCACATATAAGTGAGAATATATAATATTCAACTTTTTATTTCTTACTTATTTCACTTAGCATGATGTCCCAAAGGTACATCCAGGTTGTCACAAAAACAGGATTTCCTTCTTTTTACAGCTGAATAATATTCCATTGTGTGTGTATAAAGATACATACACACAAGAGAATAAATACATATTTTATATATTTATATGTAGTATATATTTATATGTATTTATATATGTGTATAAAATATATACACACATATATAACTCATATATTTATATATTTTTCTATTCTGTTGATGGACACAGATTATTTTTACCTTTTGGCTATTGTGAATAATGCTGCAATAAACACAGGGGTCCAGATATCTACTGGAGATAGTAATATCATTGCCCTTGTATTTATGCATGTAAGTGGAATTAATGGATTATGCAGTAGTTCTATTTTGAATTTTTGAGGAACCTCCATACTGTTTTCCATAGTGGCTGCACCAGTTTACATTCAGAGCAACAGTGTGCTGGGGTTCCCTTTTCTCTACCATCTCAGTACACCTTGCTGTTTCTTGTCTTTTTGATAATATCCATTCTAAGAGATGCAAGGCGTGATTTCATTCTGGTTCTCATTTGCATTTACCCTATGATAAGTGATGCTGAGTGCCTTTTCATGTACCTGTTCGTTATTAGTATTTTTATTTTCAATGTCTGCTCAAACTCGTCACTTGGTATATTTTTTAGATGTCTACTCAAGTTCTTCACACATTTTTAAAACAAGATTGTTTGTTTTTCCCTTAATACTTAAAAAAATACTTAAGTGCACAAATAGTGAACACTAATGTAAGTCAGCAAGGGAAAAGATTATTTAGTGGATGAAATAGTTTATGACAGTTGGTGAGTTTGATGTGTGACTTAAGATTAGCTAGGGTTTAAATAGGAAAGAATTTTCACAGTAATAGGAGAGTAAGGACACATGCTGATTATGGGTAGTGAGTGAATTTGGAAATTGTGAATAAAGCTTTCCGTTGGGTAACGTGGCTACATGGGTGGGACCGTGAAGCTAATGTGCATGGCAGAGTCTGAAAACTAGATTCTGGACCAATTCTGTCTTGTTTTCGTAAGTAAATTTTATTGGATCCACACCATTTGTTCCTGCATTGTTTGTAGCTGCTTTCCTGCTATACCAGTAGAGTTCTGAAGTTGTGACAGAGACTCTGTGGCTGGCAAAATTCTAAAATATTTACTACCTTGCCCTTTAAGAAAAAGTGTGCTGACTCTTGCTGTGAGGAATCTTTATGTAGCCTTAGGGGGAAAAAATAGAAATACCTTGCCCTGTGAAAACTTCTTAAAGGATTTTGCTCTGCAGCAGCAATTCCTTGTTCTTTATTATTTTGGAGAGCGGTCACACCATAGTTGTTAGAACATAAAAGACAATAATGGCTCAGCCAAAAGCAGGAAAATTTTAGTGATTTACAGTGGCTAACTCTTTGTCTCAGAAATAACAAGAAGGTTGATTTACAATTTATTTAAATGACAGTAACTTTATACCTGCATTGTGTGATATTTGTGTACCTTCAAGTATTATTTCATCTTCAGTGTTCAACAATAAATCTTGCTATGCCTTTAAGGATTAGAAGTGTGGTTAACTACATAAGTAACTATGTTGTACCTAGTAGATGGAAAATATATTAGAAAGTTTTCATTTTTCTCCAGAACCTCATTTTTCCTTTATTCATCTATTCATTTATTTCTTCTCACCAAAAAAGAAACTCACTTCAGACAGCTATATTGCTGAAAAGTATGGTGAAGGCATAACTCACCAAAATTACACAATTCAAAGATAAGGCTGTTTCTCACTCACCCCCAATTTTTCATTGATTTGTGCCTTTTCCCTTTTGCATAGCAGAAGGCAGGATGAGATATGCCATAATTCAGGTTAACTGAACACCTGATGATTAGTTCCGTGTGATTGGTGGAAAGTATCATTATCCATAAAACATACCTAGTTTTGAGACCCTATCGGCCTGCAAACACAATGAGGCCATGATTATATCAATATGATTCCAAAAATTGCTTTTTAGGGCTTTTGTTATTTAGTGCTGAGATAAAAAATCTCAAACCAGTGGGACTTTCACTGAGCTTGCTTGGGAATCGTGAATAAATCTTTTTACTAAAAACAAGATGAGAAAGCATTGAAGTATTGCCTGGAAGCATGAAGACGAGACTATTTTTTCTTCTCTCTTTCCACTGTTCTTTTGACTTCTAAGTCACTGGCTGGATTGAAATGGCATAATACATACTATAGACAAGGCAAGCATCTGCTTGCAGAGGGAATCCCTTAATGGTGATACACTACCCATTTATCTAAATCTGTTTTAAAGATAAGCATAGCAAATCAATGCCTCTTAAATGAATAAAAGGTTAAATTGCAAGCCAACCCTTAGTCTAAGAAGCAGAAGTTGTTATTTGAGAATATGTGACCCAGATGGCTTTCTTATCTCTTTACTTTTGTTCTGTTACAAAATATATGAAAATGAAATATCTCTAAAGTTATACACAAGCACATGATTTTCTGCTTAACTCATGTGATCACTATTTTTAGGAAGAAAGCTTTTCTTTAGAAGCTGTACTTGACCTAATTTATACAATTGGGAGAAGAGTTTGAAAGGACAAAAGAGAGAATAAACTAACAGTAAATCCCATTACAAAATGCGTCAGAGAATCCACAGTGCACCTTGTTGATAATCTGTGGTCCTTGCTTTTCTTTGAGAAGTTACTAGGTTTTTCAATGTCTTAAGAAAAAGTGAAGGGTGTATGATTGGAAACAATGTCTCTGAGATGGCTCACAAGGTGCTTTTTAATCAACTGGCTAATCAGTAATTTGTTGTAACAGACCTCCACACTAGTGCTTTGAGGATGGCTGAAAACAACTCCATGTAAGAAGAAATTTAAAATATATTTAATATTTAAATATTTAAATATTTAATTACATCTGAAAGTTCATCTACTGTAAATTTGTGTTTTAAGTAAAGCAGTAAAAATGAAACTATAAATGTATCATACTTAAAGAGTTTATAATGCTGAAAATGGTTTCCTATCTCACTCCCCCAAAATGTATCTTATAAACACAGAAGAATTCATAACAGATGTTCATCACTGTTACAAATGACCTTGATTTACAGACTTTGTTGTTTTTTATTTTTGACATAAGTGACCTCAACGAATCCAACTATATGTTCTTGCTCAGGCCCAGAATGCATTTTGTAATTAATAATGTCCTTATGGCCCTGGCTGATATGGCTCAGTGGATTGAGGCCAGCCTGTGAACCAAAAGGTCACTGGTTTGATTCCCAGTCAAGGTACATGCAATCCAGGCACCCAGCTGGGAGCTTGTAAGAGGCAACCAATTGATGTATCTCTTACACATCAATGTTTCTCTCCCTCTCTCTCTCTCTTCCTTCCCCTCTCTCTAAAAATAAATAAATAAAATCTTAAAAATATGCTTATGATTTTCTTGATAGTTATATACATTACAAACATCATTTGGAGAAAGCATTATAAATACTTATTACTTCAAGAAATTCAGTCAAAGTAAATTCACTTTATGACAGAAATTGACAAAATTTTAAAGGAGACAGAGTTTAAGTTTTATAATTCATGGCAATGCAGCCATATGAAATAATAAAAACAGGTATTATTTTATAGATATAAAAGTCATCCAATTTTAATAAGTGTTTGAAAGAAAACACATCTAAGAAATCACCACATTACAAAATTTTTGTATTTCAATTGTGGTTTGTCATAAAATACACTTGATCAGTGAATTAATTTGTAGGATTATAAAAAATAAAACTAACCACTAAATTTTATAGCTTTTATTATGACGACTTCCAAAACGTGAACCATATAGAAATAGCCTGTTTTTATTGCAACAGGAGGGCAGAACAGAATAGCTTTCTGCATGTTCTTGGATACTCTGTTAGGTCGGATAAATAGACACCAAGGTACGGAGAGGGAGGGAGGCATGCCTCACCCACTAACTCAGCAGTCCTGAGCCTGGTTGGATGAGATTGCCAAGTGCTCCAATATCACAAGAAACACCATCATAGCACAAGAGGAGGGGAATCCTTGAAGTTCTGTATGTATCATTTCTGCTGTTCCAGAAAGAAGGCCTTTGAAACTGTGTATTCAACCCAAGGCCTGGAAGAGGAAGGGGTCCACAGTGCCAAAGAAAAAGCCCATAAAACAACTTTGGTTAATTGTGTATCTTTGGTCACTGTTTCACAAGGGGGTCCACAGTGCTCAGGGAAAAACCCATTAATAACTTTAGTTAGTTGCCCTGACTTTGATTAACTGCTTCTAGTCATGTGTCTGTTTCACAACAAGATGAACAAATATAGTCTGGAGCAAGATAAGAATTCAGGGAAACAGACCCCCACACATGCCTACATTGAGTTGGTCACAGGCCTCGGGGAAAGCTGGTACCACCTTTACCCACCAGTCAATATGTAACTCCCTCACCTCATCGTGCAACTATGTAAGGCCTCAGGGCAAGGGATCTGATGCTGTTTGCTGCCCTTGATTTTGCCTTTGTCCCATTACTTTCTCCCTCAACTCAAGAGAGCCCATTCTCTTCCATGAGAACTATCACTAGTAAACTTGGCTTGCATGCCAGCCAGTCTGTTAAGTCTGTTAAGACTGGCTGGCCTGCAATTCTTTACTGTATTGGCAGGAAGAACAAAGTTTTTCCTACAATTCCAAGAATCAAGACTTTAATCATATATGGGCAATCAGTGCAAAAGTAAATGTTTGTGGATAAATCAGTATGAAACAGGTAAGTTTGTTTGTATATTTTCCTGTATATCTATATTTTCCCTTGTTTGTATAGTGCTTCTTCTTCGCCTTTAACAAGGAACCACCTATCATTTTTAGGAGGGTGGTAAAATGGTATGGGACAGCATCTTTTCTGGGCCTCTGGTTTCTGTCTGTAAGAATCTCTGGCTAAAACTATGCATTCCTTGATGCTATTGATATAATAAGGGTGTTACATCTTCATCATTAAGGTATTTTTAATTATAAACACCTCTGGTAAATCTCATTTCTTCTATGCCCATTTGTAAAATGATGTTCTCATAGATCTGGACAATGAAAAACTATATACAAATAAGATTTATTAGAAAAAATGATTGAAGTTAAGGATTATATATGCTTCCCAGTATTCACACTTTGTATTTGTTCATTTAGCCCTCATTTTATTGGGGTTTTATTTGTTTGTTTGTTGTAGTTTCACATAAAGAGAACGATCACATGGTTCTCACTAGCTGAATTTTCAGTGTCTGTTTCAAGTGTTTAGCTCATTTTGGTAATTTGTCTGACATGACCTTTGTAATATCAGTTACGGGATCTCTCCCTGGGTAAAAGGGCCTTCTGTTTTGATTTCTGTGAACTGATACAAATGAAAAACTGGAGAACATGATTTATGATTTCTTAAAACACAAAATATTTAAAAGAAGAAAAAACTTTCAATTAGAGAATCCCCAACTGTGTTGTTAGTGAAATTAACAAAAGAAAAATTATAGAAATTTTTAACCTTTAGGCTAAATATAATCAGCACTATAAATAATTCACTGCATAATGTAAGTAGGCTTTTTGCCTAGATATTTTTCCCTTTCTCCCTCAGTTCAGTAAATTTTTCCCTAACTTCTTTGACTTTTGTACCCGTTCCATGTTACAAGGTAAATTTCTTATCAATGACGCTTATTGTACTTTTATAACGCCACTTTATTTTTCACATATAGTTGATTAAGTTGTGGTTCCCCAGGAGGTGACAATGAACCAAGGGCCCTTGCCTCTTCATACTCAGAACAGCAATTCCAGCACCTAGTGTATTAATTTGAGGCTTCTGATACATGGTTTGGAATGAATAAATGCTTTCAAAGTCCCTAGGGTATGAAGTAGGTGAATATATAAGTCAAGATTGAAACATTTGTCAAATTAAATACATAAAAAATGTCACAATTAGATATAGGGACAGAAATGCAAGAGAAAAAAAGTTGAGAAAGAAAACTACCATGTGTATGCATGGTGCCTCTTATCTTATAGCATTCTATGATACTTTAATTCTCATTATAACCCACACCCTTTTGCTTATTCCATAATTCTATTATTCTGCTTTTACAACTGAGAGACACAAGATACAAAGAGTTGAATAAATTGTTTCAAGTCCCTCCACCTAGGAAGTGTAGCCTGAGATGTGTAAGGGATCTGATCATGTCCAAAGTCCCCCCTCCCCCTGTTTCCACCCCTCCATGATTGAACTATTGATAGCTTCATAACTTCGGGTTCCCTCTCAGATCCTCTTCAGCCTTGGCTTGGTCTCACACATCTGAAGAATGAGTTATGTGGATATTGTGAATTTAAACCTATCTTCGGCACACATCTTCTTAATTGCGTTTTCTCTCCTTCCTCATAAGTTCATCCACAATTTATATGCTTCTGCCATTGTTGATTACTGCACTTACAATATGCCAGATGTTGCTGCTTTTGAATTGTGCCCACACACTGCAGGTGCAAAATGCAGGCCACAATTGCACAAATTTGGACTTAAGTATCTCTGTGTTTTTGTTTAATCTATATGCTTTGCATTATAAATAATTTCCTTCTGATTTATTTTCAGCTTCCTCTTCACCTAGCACACACTTTATATTATTTTAAAAGTTCTGGAAAGTGAGATTGGGATATTATATTTTTTAGAATTAAGTTTTCCCCCAAGAAATTCTCACCTGTGAGGAAACTTTGCATTTCCCCAGACTACAAAGTGAATACCCTTGCACATTTTTTTAGTTGTACAGATATAATACCACTAAACCAGTCATGCCTTCAGGGAACAGAACACTTCATGGGAGGTGGCCATAATATGTCAAAAGTCAATAAGCAACTGAATCTATATAATCCTACACTTACTCTTGATTTGTTTTAAAAGATGAAGCCCTTTATATTTCCTCTTATTTTTTTAAAATGTGTTTTCTATTCACTTTCTTGTGCTGTCATGTACACAAATGTAAAACTCACACCTGTGTGTGTGTGGCATCCACAGTGGTGTTTCTATTGACTACTCTACCTAAGCTGGTAAGGAAAGACAAAGAAAACTCTGACATGTCCATGAAAATTTTTGTGTTAGAACACATTCTATGTCACTATTTTATAGCAGTTGAACAGCTACTGAATTATATGAAATCCAAGACATAGTCAATTTTATGACATACTATTATGTTCATTACTATTAAGAAATAGTAAGAGAACATTGTTAATTAAAATTTACCTCAGTAGTTTTTGTTTATTTTATAATTATGAAACAATATCTTTTAGACTCGGATTTTTGTTTCATCTGATTGTTACATATAGATAAAAAAGAAAATATAAGAGAAATGATTTGTTATTCCTAAAATGTCTTTCATTCAGTGTATGGCTCTGTTGAATCACAGAATTGTCAATCTCTGTATTTCACCTCAGAATAGCATCCCCTGCGACACCAAGAAGACTGGTAAGACAATGATACACAATTGCTTTAGAGAATTTTCTACTTTCATTTCTGAAATACTCTTCTAGGTCACTTACTGCCATTCCACACACTTGATTCCGCTGCTCTCCTGAACTTCCCAAAGGATTTCATAGGATATCTCTAGGCAAAAATGAGAAACTACATATATATTTTTTTTTCTCAAATGAGTCTTAAATGCCCTGTTGACTTAAAAATGGAGGGGCTGTGATTGTCCAGTCATGGCACCACAGATGACAGACACATTTCCCCAAGCCCAAGAAATCACTTCTATGGTTCGGCCTGTGATACTTTTAGGAGGCATTATCATTATATGAATATAAATAAAGAAACAACTGTATAGGCAGAATATAAATAAATAGGTAGAGCTGCTTCTTAAATAAATAAAAGTAAGATAACCTAATGGTCTATGTTGGCTAGTGTTATACTCTACCTGGAAAAAATGGTTCGATTTGAGACATGTTGTGGCATTTCCACCACAAGTCTCACTGATCCGATGAAGTAGCATGCTATATACGGCCTTTCTTCAGATTTCCGACTTAATTGTTGTCTTCCTTGTTCTTTGGAATCTATTTCACTTTATCTCCTGGTCATGCCCACCTCATATTGTGGTTTATGTTATTCATCTAAATAGGTGGAGAAATATTCACTGCCCTGGGACAGTGGTGGGTAAGCAGCTCACATTTTACAGCCACTTATTTATGGTGCACAAGGGGCTTTGTATCTAGTTTCCCCTCTAAACCCCAGGAGCTGCTCAGGGTTTATAACTGCCATCTTTAAAATGATGTAACCGGGAATTGATTTGCTTATACAACATAGCCAAGATAATACATAGTAGTTTGTATGCTATAATTGAAATTTCAAATATTCTTTGAACATCTCCCTTTCTTATTCTACCCCCTTTTAATTTCATCTAAGCTAGCAAACATGTATGTATTGGTTTTCCTTCTTTTATTTTCATCATTTAAGAAACAATTCCTTTATCCTCACTACCACCTCATATTCATACTTGTTGAAATAAGCAAATCACACTTGATGTTTTAATTTTGGATTTTTGTTAAATATCTTTGTGTTTTTTTATTCAGGGACATATTCCAAATAAATCCTGTTTGATAAAGTTCCTCAAGTTTCTTGATCATGGTGGCTAAGGTTTAACATCTGTACAGGAATAGGCCATAAAAATGAAGGGCCAACATCGGAGACTGCAAATTTTGGGCACTGTCTTAATGGTTTCTTAGGGAAGTAAAGCTGTAGCAACCACTGGAATAGAGGCAGTAGAAGTAAAGAGTAAATGGTAGCTTCTTTAGGGAAAGAAAGAACTTCTGCCCTTTTCTGTTCTTTCACATAAAATGGATTAATAGGAGAAAGACACACAAAAGTGTAAAAACATGTATACACGGCAGAAATCAAGGAACCTGAGTAACACTAAAATGACAGAAGCCATCACTTTAAATAGAGCCCTCAGCTAAAGGCAAAAGAGGATTTTGGGGCAGGGGCTAGTGAGTTCTAGGAAGATACCAGGAAAAGCCCAGTAACTAAAAATAAGGTGGTTATGCAGATCTTAGTCTTTGTCTTCGGCATGGATCTCAGTTTCCAGAGAGGAGGTCATCCTCCTCTTCTTTGTGCAGACAGGGAGACACCTGTACAAATGGAGATTTCATATACAAAGGTAAATCTCTCTTACAAAGGGTACTTTCAGAGTTTCTCCCAGGTCTGCTTTTCTTAAAAATAGCCAGCCTAAACTAATTGTTATGTCAAGAAGACCTATTTTGAGGTGACAAATTTTGCTCCCCTACATTTTGAAGGGCAGACTGCAATAGAATGCTGAACTTGGACATGATAATGTCCCTTGGCATAAAGCATCCAAACCTGTAGGGAATTTTTATAAATTTATTTGAACGAAAACTGAGGACAACTGCTGGAATGCAAGATTTCAAATACTTCAAAATTGACAGCTTTGCAGCTTCTTTTATGTACTGGAAATTAAGGACAGACCATAATAGATGATATGGTGGTGGGAGAAGCAAGGCAGGGATTGGACTACAGGATAGTTAACAAGATTATGTGCTCTCCTGAGGGTGGTTGAGCATATTTCAACAATGTGTGTTAACCTAGATGCACAGAAACAATGGGCAGAGCTTGCTTAAGGCAAAGATAAATCTTTTACTAAAAAAGTTATAAGCCTGGGGCAACACTACCCATGACCTGACCATTTAGGAATTTATGATTAGATCACCCATTTTTAGTCCACATGTCAAAGACTCACTTTTAGCTGTTAAACTTTGTGTCCTGAATAAAATAATAGCTTTAGTATATAAACATCCACTTGCCATGGAGCTGGTTCAAGTAGAATTTTTTTTAAATGTAAGGCAGAGGTATTATGTGCCCAGGTGTACTATATATCAGCAAAAATGTGTGGAAAATTTTTGTATTCAAAACCTGCAATTTATGAACCAGACATGATTCAGCCTATTTTAAACAAGCAAGTTCACCTTATCTCATGAAGAGATGGGAATCTAGGTCTCCATAATTCTTTGTTTGTCCAAAATATTTACTTATTATTCTCTCTGGAGATTATATATACATATAATACATATGTGTGTGTGTGTGTGTGTGTGTGTGTGTGTATAATTTGTTTAAAAAAGAGCCAAGTAAATTTGAGGATCTAATTGTCTTTATTAAGTGATATATTATTAAGGCATCCTATCCTGAAAGTACAAGGACACTCCAAGGTGTTGTAGAGAATGGAAAGTTTTAATAGGAGCAAGTGAGAGGCAAGGGAGTTATTATCAAAAAGAAAAAGGAGAGAGAGAGAGAGAGAGAGAGAGAGAAAAGGATGGAAACAGATAAATAAATAAATATTTTAGGGGCCAGGACATCTTTTCCTTGGAGGGAGACAATGGAGGAGAGGGCCCCTGTGACAAATTACCTCACTGTTGCTTGACCAGAAAATTCCAGATTAATTGGTTCAGATTGCATTTCTGGGAGAAGTTGAAACTGCAATTAGATCAATTATTAAATTTAGGTTTGATTCATGGGCTTTTAGCATGAGGGATGTTATTTTGGGCCTGTAGTTTTCTTCTTAACAATGTGTCTATTCCTAAAGGTGGGGGATAGAACATTACCCGAGATACCATCTTCACCTAAAGCCAGCAGGCCCAGTTCTTGTCAGGTTACTGTAGGGTCTGTGGCATATTTCCCTAGTAGTGTGGATGAGGATATTGCTTACCCAAGTTTTACCATTTAAAATTTTGTCATTGTGGCTATGGGAGATGGGGGAGACTGAACTAAAGCAAAATTGAGCCACAACTCAGCAAAGTAGGTTTTTAAGCTCAGTATTTGCTACCTACTGTTTAGCCATTAATTTCTTCTTTTTCTAAAAGTTAGAAGTTTAAAAAATATAGGTAGTTGACAGCTTCATTACTTCAGGTTTTATTGCATGCAAATAATGATACAATAAGAATATACAAATTAGCCCAGCAAATGGAAAACTACAATTATTTTATGTGTCATTGAAAGATAAATGTATCAATAAGGTCCCTGGGGATCAATCAAAATGTGCATTGGTATTATTCAACATGTTCATTAAACAGTCAGTGGAAAATATAAATGAGTGCACATTCAAATCTGTAATAATAAAATGCTGGAAGGTAGAGATAAATAAAAAATACCGATCCTTGATCAAAAATAACTGAAGAATCTGAACAGCTGGGGAAATTATTTAAATGAAAAAGAGCTGAGTTTTAATGGAAAGAATGGTGCTGCTGTAACAGGGGGCAGAGCGGGGGTCTCCTGAAAATAGCAGAGCAGTTCCCCACACTTGATTGGGGGAAGGGGCAAGTGGATGATACAGCATTTCAAATACTTTGCATAATAATGACATGTTAACAGCAGTGCCTTTCCTGAAGGGGAGAGGACTACTGCCCAGGGTGAAAGGTGTATGGGACTTTAAGAGCAAATAGTGACTATTGACATAGGCAAGGGAGGCAGATCCCTGCCCCTCCCTGCCCCAGATGCCTCTGTGTCACTAGGAACTCTTGCCCTGACTAAAGATGGCAGACCAAAGAAGGTAGAAGATATTGGGGAACTGGCAAAAATTGTGTACACTGACACATCACTGTAGGGCTCAAATATGAGGTTGCAGAGGAAGTTCTGGGCTGAGCCTTTAAAATGAGTCCAGTCTGAAAGAGGGGAGAGTTCTCCGAGAAGAGAAGAGGTCCGAAGTGAATGAGAGATACAGGAGAACATCACAATGTCTGGTAGGGGAGACGGTCAGACTAGAGAAGATTGCAGCAGAGCCGAAGGAGCTGCGGAAACCTGCCTAACCAAGCACAGGTTCATGGGAAATGCTTAGAGCTGAACTGTGACTGAATGCTGAGTTGCAGATTCTGCTTTCCTGAAGGGTGTGTAGACAAGTCATTCTCTTGGGTCATGGGCCTCCCTGGACCCCACCATGACCCAGTGTGATACGGCACATATTTTCCTGAACTACTGCATGAAGGCTGAGAACAACATACCCCAGACCCTGAAGGAGAGAGCTGCTGTGAGAGGATGGAGACTGAAACCCACAAGTGTGCCCTCCAGGGAGGTTGGAGACCTGTTTGTGTGACTGGCTGATGGACAGATAAGGATATAGGGAACTTCTGGAAATGGTTTTGGCTTATAGCCTTTTGGGGAGCAAGGGAAGTTCTGGGTCTCATGGAAGAGGAGGACTCTGAGCAGGAGTGCTCTCAGCCCCTGCAAGTTTGGAACCATGTGAATAAAAACCTGTTTCCTTCAATACTAATTGTTGGGTCATGTGTCAAGGGGCCACATGGCTGTGCTCTGGTTTGCTCAGTTGCACTATGATGCATTGGAAAAATAATATATAGTAGAAAAATATAAACTAATAAGGAGTTAAGATACATATAAAATAATTATAGAGAATACTATTTTAGTGTACTTGTTGGCAATTTGAAAAGTTCAGTGTTGCAACAATGAAGGATAATTGCATTTTAAATTCCCAACGTTGAACAATTAGAAAAGTAGAGAAAAATTATAATACTACTTAACTACAAAATACAGTTCCGTCTATAAACTTAATGGAGATTTCATGAAGTCAGCCACTTACCAGGCAAAGTAGCAATTGTAAAAAAAAGCTGACAATTTTAACTAGCTGGAGATAGCTGTTTGACAAGTATTTTTGTGTTTATAATATTAAAAATCCTGACATATCCCCAATCTTGTAAATTGACCTCAACTCTGCCCCTCTCAAAGTTCCCAACTGGTCCTACTCTGATGACTTTCTAAGACAGTCTCCTAACCTGGAAGCAACATGGCACCTCTTGCTTTGCACTCATGACACAGGGAAGCTTACCAAACCAAGAAAATGCACAGCAGACCATTTTGACCAAATGAAACAGAATTCTAATTTCCCAAATATATCACACACTCTTACTGTCAATTAAGTCATGCTTTTTCTAATTTTATAAATGTTACAATGCTGAGAATAATAAAATATTAGACCATAGTGTCAGTTTGTGTTCAGGGAGACAAAATTAATGTAATTACTAGTTGGTTTCAGTGAAAATGCCTTCAATGTAGGAAATTGATGAATATATGTAACATGAAGGCCTACTATGATGGTAGCCTTCATGTCAAATATTTATGAAATTGGGGAAAATCTATTTGATAGGGTATAATAGTATGGGAGAAGCTTTGGTTGACCATTTAGAAAATATAAATTCTTGTGCCTATTGTGACCCATTTGCTTTGTGATCTTGACAAACATCTTACTCTCTCTGAGACAGACTAAAATCATTGCATTAAGAGGTTATGGGGAAAAAAAGAGGCCCTGGCTGGTGTGGTTTAGTGGACTAAGCCCCAGCCTGTGAACCAAAGGGTCACCAGTTCAATTTCCAGTCAGAGTACATACCTATGTTGCCAGTCAGGTCCTAGGTAGAGGTTGTGTGAGAAGCAATGACACAATGATGTTTCTCTCCCTCTCTTTCTGTCTCCCTTCCCCTGTCCAAAAATAAATAAATGCAATCTTTAAAAAAAGAAAAAAGAGAGAAGTTCTGTATAAAGATAACATATCCCTATGAACAGTTTTAATATTAGTTTCAGTACTATTTATTTATAAACAGCACTATTTTTTCAAATAAATAAATATCTTCCCAAGTGAGAGTATTTAAGTATGTTTTATTAAACTTTCCTAGTTTGATCCTCTAAACTCCTGATACTAAAATTTTAATTTTTTATCTTATCCAGGTCTCACTAATTTTTCTCTTCCTTTTTCTTCTTGTTTCAAGAAAAGATTTGTATTGTCATGGGTCTCTTTCTTTTATGTTTTGTGAATTTTCGTTTATCCTTCCTGTCCTGGATAACTCTGTTTATCATCATCACCAATAATAATAATTTTAAACACCTCCAATAAGTCATTACTATCACTTAACATTTTATATGATAGCTCATTCTGTCATGTGTCCAGAAAGAAGAAAAAAATTAGTATTCACTGTAGCTTCTTCACTTTTATAAATGGCATTTCCTCCTGAACTGCTTTCTGCTGCAGTCCCAGAAGCGCTTACTAATTCTGAAACCCTCTCTTGGGTGATTCTCTGAATTGGAAATTGTGACCTTGAGGCTGTACTGATAGATCACTTCTTGTGTGCTCTGATTCCATGACTCTGTTGAATTCCAGAGAAGAGCATCCTTCCTTTGCTCCAGGAGATTCATTTGTCTCAAGGGCCTTTGCTTTTCTTCCATCGGGGGAAACATTTTATGTTTGTTCACACTCTGGATACCAAATACAAGTAGAAAAATATGGTCAATAATATGCAATGATGTATTCATATAGGAAGAAAAGAAGGAGAGGTCAGGCAGAAAATATATATCAAGTAGTAACCTCAGGCAAATAATTTCATGATACAGCATGTATGAACCGAGAACATTTTTTATTGAATCGCACATCTTAGAAGTTATTACTAAAAGTATCTTTGCCTGAGAATTGGACTCATTTTAAATTATTAGTTTCACATTGTGTGATAATATAGTGATAGTAATAAATTATACTTTGCTGACTAATCAAGATTATCTAATTTCACAATAATAATCACCCAATTATTTTCAGATTACATGTGAGGAAGCTAAATTCCAAGACCTTCCAGATAGTAAACAGGAGAGCCGGGATTAGAATATTATTCATTCAGAGGACTCTGAGATCTTGTATACTATCTCTGCATATTGGGAAAATATTCCAGTCAGTAAAACTGTCAGTTCCTGTGTGCATTAATAAAGCCAAAGGCATGGAGGCAAAATTGACTCTTTCCAGCCCCCTCTTTCTACCCTGATCAGTTATAAAACAAAAGACCTGTGATCTGGAGTTTGAAGAGTAGGGGAAATTCTCCCATGCCTGGCATTCACAGGCATACACTGAAGACCCTGATAAAGTTATTTGGGAAAGTCTTTACATTGCTGACTGTGCCCTGGAAGCACACACTCAAGAAGACATGCAATAAATTATGGATTGTTTAAAAGCTCAGTCTAATACAATGAAATGACAATCATCCTGAAAACCAAGGTCTTGCTGGGCAAATTCCACACTTGGCAGTGACTCTTTCATGACCTACAGGGTTCAGAGCTGTCATTGCATTCTGTTAACTTCCAGAGCTCATCATCAGTCACCACTACGCTGTTATGTTTACATGCCAGCTTCCCGTTAAAGAAGGCTGGCTGATAAAAAAAGAAATATCACTAAACACTATGGAACCAAAGTAGAAGCATGATACTTGGATAACTGAGGACATAACAAAAAAATGAGAGATTAAAAGAAAGAAGCAAGCAATTCCCTTATTTGAGTGCACATGCATATCACATCAAGTGGTCTGTCAGTAGCCCAACAGGTGAAAGGTTAGGTATTAATACCAGTTAAACTGAGTGGCTACTAATTTATCATGGCATAACTCATTGTATCCTGAAGTTTATGGTTTGATAAAGCTTTTGTTAGTTTTGTCATTATCAATGCCCATGTTTGGAACTAGAGAATCTGTTTTAATCAACGCAGTTTACAATATAAACCTTAGTTGTGGGTGTCAGAAACCTGATTCAAATGGATGCAAGCAAATGCAAGCATTTGATGGATATAGCAGAGAAGTCTAAGAGTAGAAGCCGCTTTAGGTATGGCTTGATAGAGGTGTCCAAGTGAGATATTCAAGAATAGCTCTCTAACGGTTACTCTTCACCTATGCTTTATTTCTATCTTTGCTGACTTTATTTTTAGGCAGCTCTCCTCTACCACAAGTAGTATAAAGTGATAACTAGTGAAACCAGGATGGATTTTATCAGTTTAAATGTCCTTTTTTTGAAATCACACAAAGCAATTCCTTTTTTTATTGACAGTAAAATCTACTTAAAGTATCTTGCTGGTCTGGCTGAGGTAATGAGGAGATTGAAATGCCCCAAATGGTAACCTCTGGATCACATGTTGACCAGCCTCCTTTAAATAATGTGGAAAGATTGAGGAAAGATGTATTTTCCAATAGAAGGGCATGGTGCTTTTACCAAATGAAAAGGAAATGGTTGTTGGGCAGGCAAAATTAGAAATCTCCAATAGAAGTGGCACCCAGGGGAGGCAATGAAGAGTAGCACAGAGTCTAAGCATAGAGTCCTTGAAGGAAAATACATGCTCAGAGCATAGTCTTTGAGCACTATCATTTCCTTTGTTCAGTGCTTGGACAGAATTCATTGGCAAGCACTGTGTTAATGTCTTCCATTAGCAAAATAGAGTTGAAATCATCAAGATCTTGGACCAAAATGCATCCATTTTAGCCGTGTGGTATTATAGCCGTGCTTACTAGACCTGTTTTCACATGAAGCCAATACATTTTCCAGCCAAAAGAAATACTAGATCACAGAAACTCAGGCTGTACAACTGTAGAAGAATTGTTGATTGCTTGAAATAAATAGAAATAGGAACAGGCAGCTGGCAGGGAGGAATCAGAGATACGCTGATACCATTTTGGAAAAAAAAATGTCTTGGTTGATCTATATCACAGAGACAAATAGACAAGAGACAGAGCTTCAAATACAAAGGCATACCCTGGAAACAACAACCACACCTGCTGAGCAGAGGGCAGCTTTCATGATTGTCTGCCTCAGAACATATACTAGCCCTTTAGCCCCATCTCCAACTATCACAATCAGTTTTAAAAATTAAAGCATGTTAATGATGTTGATATCCCATACAGGTGTAAACGCCACTCAAAAACCAAGGGTCATTGCAGACCAAGGGTCCCCACGGACCTGCGCAGCTCAGTGAGCCTGTCTGAAAAACTGTGAAGCCACCAAACACACACACAAAACACACATAACCCAAATGTCACACTGAAACCCCAGTAATTAAAATAGACTTTATAATAAATTTTCAGTTAAAATTGGGGTTGCTTAAAAAAAGTGTAATTAAAAACTTGAATCAAGTACATTGTCTAGTCTGCTTGAAGCTAGGAAAATTGGAAGTTCGAATAATACATTGTTTTATTCATATAAATTATATGAGCAAGCTCTCGTGCACAAGTGTTGTATCTGATTTTGTCTCATTGCAGTTTACCCAAACGTCTGAGTGCACATGGATGAGTGTGTGTCTGTGCAGGGGCATTTATGTACAACAGCACCCTTGATGGCCAGGTGTCTGTTTCAACTCTTAGGGACATGCTATAAAAAGAGCAACTCTTCTAGTCTAATTTAAATGCGGTAAGAGAAAAGGGATTAAGTGCATGTGCTTTCATTTAGCAGGTTCAGCTAGCTTATTTGTACATCCAACATAATCTCTTAAAAATTACCATAAGCAAAATCTAACAGATTGTAAACGGTTGCTCATATTAACTTAGCTAAGTACTTGTAATCTGCCTAAGCGTTATTTAACAGAGCATAATTGCAAAACAGTATGATACCTCCAGAGTTTGGAAGACTGCTTTGTGACTAAATCATAATTAGCAATCGGAGGCTAGAATAGAGAATGCCTAAACAGTAGATACTTTTCAAGTTCATGCAGATGTGTTATTTATTCAAAACTTAAAAGTATATTTGATATTTAAAAAATATGTTCTTTCTCTTGGTATTGTATTTCATTAACCTTAGTTTGAAAACAGAAAAAATACAGTGAGAAAAAAAAGAGAAAAGCACAGGTCTGAAAGACAATAAGCTTTTGATTTGGAAGAACTGGGCTTTAGTGAGAGAGAAAAGGGTTTCCTAGAATTCCAAAAGTTTGGCTTTAAATGCATAGCCAGTGTTAGAAGAATCAGAAATACAATTTATATTATAAAATATAAAGAAAGAAAAATTCATCATGATGGTCATCCAGACCAAAAGTAAATAAGGATCTATCCAGGTGAGTGGTTCCCTCAGTACTGACCCTGGACCAGCAATGTCAGCATTGCTTAGAAGCATTAAAGAATTCAAGTTATCAAGCCGCAGTCAGGAACTACTGAATCAGAAGCTCCGGAACTAGAGCTCTGCCACCTTTGGATTAAAAGCCCTTCAGATAATAAGACTGCACTCTTGAGAACTGGTCAAGGTTGAAAGAGATTTGATGGGAATGATTCAGAGATAGCTGTTTGAGAAGAGTCAACACACCTGCCCCATCTAGACGCCAAAACCCTAGGTAGGTCCCAAGGTAGCTACAAAAACCTCTTGAGTTATAGAAGGAATCCCTGCACATGGACTTCACCTTCCCTTCTGAGCATGCCATACATTTTAGTTGCGGCCTACCATGACCTTGGGGCCTGATAGTGGCCTCAGAGTTCTGTGTAGCTCAGGGAGGGCAGATGAGGGTTCCTGTCTACCCTCAAATAAGGACAGAAATGTTGGCAGAAGCTGAAATTGAAACAAGGAAGACTCAGTTTGAGGATCATGTTGACTAAAGACTGTAGCAGAGTGTATAGATGTTTCAGGAAAAAAGAAATACAGACCACCCTCTCCTTGCTAATGGCAGGATGATCCATATTATTCTGTCCCCACCCCTAAACAGAGACTACCTGGAGAAAAGAAATCCAGAAAGAATTCCCTGAGCCATTGTGCTATCTTGACCTAGTAAATCTTAGAAATGGGACCTTATGGTTGACTTGTTTTCATTTGTAGAAAAGTCAAAATAGCTATAAATGTTTCTTTTACTTATTGCAGACTGTAACTATTCATTTTTAAAATACTACCACTAAAATAAACAAAAGACTTTAATAACCAAAAAACAGTGTTCTTACAATTATGTAATTGATATTTTATTTTTAACATGAAAGATCTTGCTATGCATTGATTTTAATTTTAATAACTGACATTTAATAAGCATGAATATGTTCTAAGCATTATGTTAGGTGGTTCTCATTTGTTAGCTCATTTATACACATAATAAATCCATGGGACAAATATTTTTTATATACAAGAAGCCTGAGACTTAGAGAAATTAATTTCCCATTACATATCATACTATATATAAGATACAAATACAGATGTATGATATGAAAACCTAAGATCATAATCTCTATGTTGTGCCAGAGAATTAATGCCTGAAGAATGTAAGTAGCAGAGATTATGTAGTAAATAAACACCTGTTTTGCATTATATATGGGCAATCAATAAATATATGAATGAATAAATACCATTCAATTTACACAAACTCAGTATTATATGATTCACATAGGCCTTACCTACCCACCTTATCTGAAGAGCACTACCCTTGTCCCTGAATATCTCTTTAAGCTGACTTATATTCCCTCTTGTCTATCTGAAGTATAAACTAGGTCTATCCAGAAAATGTCCAGCCATTGTTAATATAATGAAAACAGTTTGCTTGACATCAATGTAACCCAGCAGCCAAGGAAAGTGGACTGGAACACACATGGGTGAACAATGACGACTTCACTGTACTAGACAGTGGGAGTGATAGATTCGATTGAGTGGGCATGTGTACTGTGTGACCATCGCATTCAAAATGACTGAGTGAGTACAGCAACAAATCTACACCCAATTTTGTATTAAGCTTGAACATTCCTCTGCAGAAACTATTTGGATGATTCAGAAGGCCACAACTGTGGGCAACTGGTTACTGGCAGCTTCACCATGACAGTGTGTTTGTTCACTAATGAATCATGTTTTGTGCAGAATATTTTGGTGAAACATCAAATCACCCAGGTGACTCCTGGTGACATCAGAGCCCCCTACAGCCCAGATTTGGCACCCTGTGACTTCTGGCTTTTCCCAAAACTAAAATTACCTTTGAAAGGGAAAAGATTCAGACTGTCAATGACATTCAGGAAAATACGATGGGGAAGCTGATGGTGATTGGGAAAACTGTGTGAGGTCCTATGGTGCCTACTTTGAAGGGGACTGGGGCATCATGGCCTATGTACAGTGTTTCTTGTAACTTGTATCTTCTTTAATAAGTATCTACATTTTTCATTGCCCTGGATGGTGTGGCTCAGTGAATTGAGCACCAGCCTGTCAACCAAAGGGTTGCTGGTTCAATTCCTAGCCAGGACACAAGCCTGGGTTGTGGACCAGGTGCCCAGTAGAGGGTACTCAAGAGACAACCACACATTAATGTTTCCCTTTCTCTCTCCCTCCTTCCCCCTCTAATAATAAATAAATAAAATCTTTAAAAAATAAATAAATGTCTCTATTTTTCCTATTCCATGGCTGGATACTCGATTTTGTCCTTCCCACTCATGCTTAAGCTCCATGAAATCAGGGCTTTGTCTCTGGTCCACTTATCCTTAATACTTAAGAGATTCAATAACAGTCTCTTCAATGAAATATTCATAAATGAAATAACAGTATTCTTGCAATTTTAATGACATAAATATTTGTGAATAAATATTAACCTTTAGTTAATTCCTTTTCCTTTGATTACATAGACATTCCATGTCTTATCTGTGGGATTTAAGGGGACATTTTTCTAAACATTTTGACTTCAAGTCTATTGAATATGTTCCCCTCAAGATTCATTATTTTTGACATGTTTAAAGCTAATAAAGTGCCACTACAATATAAGCTCGTAGAATGGCAATTGGATTTCTTTCTACGGAAAAGTGAGAAGTGAAAAGACAGACCCGGTTAAAAGGGGGGGTAGGGGTGGGCATATCAAACTGTAAAACTACCTTCCATAGATGTACACCACTCCCTTGTGGCAAAGGTAACCCTGAACTTCACTGGGCTACTGTCATGTCAATTGGTGGCCTCTCATAGCACCTGCCCATCCTGGGTAGCCCAGCAAGACTCAGTAAGTTCCTAGGCAGGGAGCCAACTGCAACAAAAACACAATCCAGAACAAAAGCACAAAATGATGAGTTTTAGGATAGCAATCTAACACTCAGCAATTCCTAGGAAGCTTTTATCTCTGGAAGCTGGAGAGAATTTCGATTCTTATTTGTTTTCACCTAGTAAAGACATCTTTTAGGCACTAGGAGCTCCAGAATGTGTCTGCCAAGTCCATGTCAATCTTGGCTCATTTTCAACAATGTGCTATACAGTGCATTAAACTTTATGCTGCTACAAGAAAGCAACCTGTCAGTAACTAGATCTCTGTGCTAAAGACCCAGCTAAAATGTGGAGATTTCCTGATTGCCAGATAGATAAGTTTAGGATGATTTAATGCTTCAGTCCTAAGAGTGAATTCAATAGCTGTTAAGAACCTTACAGAAAATACATTTTTGGTGCATTAATTTTCTTTGTGTGTGTGTGTGTGTGTGGTTTTTACTTTATTGGCCATTGCCAAACAGGAGGATAATTTTATTTATTTGGTAATTTGTTCTTGCTTTAAAATAATCACGCCTTTTAGAGATTTTTTTTTATCAGCTTACTCTTATTTTCTGGGTGCCCCCAACAAGCCAAAACAAAAAAAAAGCACAAACTTTTTTTCAAGTGTGCTGCTTTAGAATTAGACATATTAAAAATAATAGTAATAATATTTTATAATCTCTAAACAGAGATTTGAAGGTAAGACTTATGTTCACCCTAAAAAGTAGTGCCTTTCTGATATTGAGTATACACAGAAAACACCTAAATTTTCATTCTTTTGATTATAAATATAGAGAACTACAAAAGAAGTGAAATTGAGAAAGGGAAAGAAATAAGAAACCACAACTGTAAGAAATAGGCCAGGGTCTCAGAGAAAAATAGCCAAAGGTGAAAGATTTGCCACTTTTTCACTAACTGATTTGTCATATTGGAGGAAAATAAACCATCTTTTCATAATAAGAATTTTGTCCTTCAGTGCTAAATAAATATGCTATTAGTCTAAATGAATTTTATAGGTTGTTCCTTTCCCTTTTTAAATAGAATATTCTTTTCCAAATGCAGAAAGGGGATTGGTATGATTATGGAGCATCAAGACTGAATTTTGGGAACACAGTCAGTACCCGAGATAAGCAGAAAGAGAGGTGGAATATCTAAAAATGATAACAATATAATTCTTCCCTGGCTGGTTTGGCTTAGTGGATTGAGTGCCGGTCTGTGAACCAAAGCGTTTCCAGTTCAATTCTCAGTCAAGACACATGCCTGGGTTGCTGGCCAAGTCCCCAGTCAGGGGCCTGTGAGAGGTAACAACACATTGATGTTTCTCTCCATTTCATTCTCCCTCCCTTCCCCTCTCTCTAAAAATAAATAAATAAAAAACAACCAACCAACAAATAAATAAATAAAAATGATAACAGTATAATTCTTAAAATGCTATTCTAAGTCATAGAAGAAAATGTTGTCTAAAAAAATAAACCTGAGTTATCTCAGTTAGGGCATTAGCACTTTCCTGTGATTATTTTTTTTTCAATTTTAATTTTGCTTTATGTAGTGAAGAAGAAAATAACATCTTTTCAGATTCATTTATGTTATAAAAATAACAGTAGCAAGGGGACACAATCAATTTACGTTATGTGTTTCAATGAACACTTTTATGCAAAGGAGTAAACGGTCTATGATTTCATATAATGGAATCAGTGTGTCACTGGGAAGGGACTGGTACTAAGACGGGTCTGCCTTGTCATAGTCTGGAATGCGTAGGTTCTTGACTTCATGCAGGAAAGATTTTATAATACAGCCCCAGGTGGTTTTGAGAGTATGTTTATTAAAGTTGGGGATAGTGAAACAAAGTAAGGGCTTAAGAGAGAAGAAGCAAGGTCATAGCAACAGGAGGGAGCCTAGGCAAGACTGCCTTGGCCCTTTAGGAAGAAAGCCACAGAGGCAGAGAGGTGAGCCAGCTGGGCCGCATGGACTCAGGAAACAAGTTACAGAGGCAAAAGGCGGGCCCTTGGAGACAGGTTTAGGGGGTTAGCCGGAGATGAGCTGATGCTGCCTGCTGCTCTGGCTGATTGCAAGTCTTTTCAAGACACTTAGGGTTTAGGAGAAAGAAAGCAAAGATACACACCTGAGGAAAGAAGCTGGGGGTAGGGAAAGCTCAGGTGTGCTCTAGGGAAAGCATGTACTGGGTTCTTTGTCTTAAGAGTTTTTATCTGTTTTCTAAAGGCAGGAATTTTAGGGGTGGTCTCAGGAGTGGATCTCAATAGACTATTCATGAGTTTTCCAGGTGTGTTCTTTAGTATGCTGATTCATTAACATGAATGTATCAGGATCATTCTCTGGTCAGTTTCACCTTCAAAAGATATCACCAAAAAGGGACCAAGACAGAGGCCAGTCTACCCTGGGACAGGCTGGAATATGTAAACCATTTGCTCCTAGGTGTCCTTGGCTAGGAAAGATACAACTTATGACCTGGCTCTAAATTGCTTGGCTGTTTAACTACCTGTCTCAGTTTCCCCATTCCACTTGCCAAGACATTTTTCCTAGCTTCTTACTAACCTGCCTCAATGGCTTGGAGTGCTGCTTTGCTAATGAGCTTGCCCAGCCAGGATACTCCAGGGTAAAGAAACCTTTCCTAATGACCAAAGGTAGAGAATTGATCATTCCTGGATCTAAGGAATGATTAAATTCCCCAATTACTGTTTCTGAGGACTGTCAGAAAGAAAAGAAGCTCATTAGTTCAGCATAACTACTTGATTATCCCCACACACTGAAATCTTATTTTTCATGCAAAAATTGGTTGCATTCTGGAAAAGCACTGTTGCATGGAAAATGTATTAAAAGAGGCTCATGATACATGCCTAATGTTTTTGTATTGTTGAGGAGTTTGGAAGATTGTATTATGCATACAGATGTGCTACAGATCATTAAAGATCAAGTGCTTTCAGATTGCAAAGTCAACAGACTAATATAAAAACTGAAAGAGAGTAGCACCGTGTATTCAGAACAGGAGCTTGTAGGTGAAGTACAAGTGATATTCCAATTACCACCCTATCCTACCCAACATTGTAATTGCATTCTAGACTACAAAAATGTTAGTGCATACTTTATTTTAAAATTAGTGTTTATGAAATAATTTACCATTTTTTTCACAAAAGTGTTGCAAAAGAAAAGACTGACATTAAAATATTAGCATTTGTTCTAAATAGGCAATGATAATAAGTAAAAACATGCTTTGGCAGACTGATAGGATCTCTGTGAAAGAATATGAAATATGGCATTTATTGAAAATATCATTTAAGAAATGTTAATGGACTTTTTTTCTTTAAAAGAAACATTTTAAATGTGAAGTTTGGGTAGCAAGGCAATATTTCAAGTTTAACAATACCTTGAATTTTCTGGTGTAGATGTGATCCCTACTTTAAAATGGGTGGAATAAATATTTAAATAGGTAAGTCCCTGCATAGTAGATGTAAGCTTTGAGAAATCAAAATTGTCTTAGATTTAATCTACTGTTAATAATGCTTAGTAAGGAACAGAGAGAATTCACTAATAATATGTTCTCCTTAATAACAAGAGGGGGACCTATTACTAGAAAGTTTTAATGTCCCTAACTAAAGAATATAATTAAAGACTACAAATAGGAATGGATATGAAATGGGCCAACTGTTCATGGCATCAGGATCTGGCTACCTGCCTTTCACCAGACTTCTTGCACTAAGATCAGCTGTGCCCTCGCTTCCAGACCCAAAATTCTCCCTTGACAGACAGGGTGTAATTCACTGCCAGATGGTCAGCAACAAGTTGTCATTGCTACCAATCTGCCTCTGACAAGACAGGCCAAATCAAGAAATTATGCTTCTTCCTTGATCCTGGGAATGGGTCTACAACAGGAAAATATCTTTGGTCTTCTGTGCCAAGGTTACTCGTTAAATTTCCTGTCTTAGAAATTCTCCAGTCCCCCCACACCTGAAACCCTGGTTTTCTCTCTTGTCAATACCTACACTCTACCATTCTGAAGCTGCAGTTAGTCCCCTAATGTTTCCTACCCTGCTGCTTCACTCAGGGAAACATATATCTGGAACTCTGAACAGTGACAGCTTTTAAACTGCTCATTGCCATGCTTTACTGACCAATCATGATATGGTGATATCCTTCTTGAAAAGTCCCTGACACCAGCCACTTACCTATACTAGTCTTCTGCCCCACATTGTCTGGATACTATATCCTATCTCTCAACCCAAATTGCCATTTGTGGAGAAAAATGCATAGGATTTGCTTTAAAATTTCATTTGAATAATAGTTAAAAGGCAGTTTCATCCAACTATGGAAAAATAAAATGAACAAAGAAAATAGTGAATTTCTCACAATGACAATGTATAATAAAATAAAAAAATAAGGCTGAAAGACGATTGAAGACAAAAATCTTGGATAAATTTTATCTGAATACAAAATATGGAACTGGACTAAGATAAGTCTACTCCAAATTCAACACATTATTTTGAGGTTTTGAGTCTTGAAAGAGAGACATTTATCTTGATCCTTCTTGTTTGTCTCTCTTGTGACTTAGATTTGAAATTGAGAGTTAAAAAAAAAGTTAACCAGGCAGTCTCTAACAATTAGTAAATATCTGATGAAATTGGTCAACAAAAAAAGAGAAGACACAAATCACCAATATCATTAATAGAATCTACATATAGGCATTACATTTTATGGACATTAAAAAGGATAGAGAGGATACTATTATCAACTTTATTTTAATAAATGTGAATATTAAAATGAAATAGACAAATTTATAGAAAATTATAACATTCAAAATACTTATATTATTAGGAATCTGAATTAATAATTAAGATGCTTACATAAAGCTTATTATATAAGGTCAGGTTGCTTTGATGGCAAATTTTACAAAAATTTAAAAAAGAAAAATGCCATCCTAACACAAAGTATTCCAGTATATAGGGAAAAAGTGGGAGGAACAAGTGCTAGGTCATTTTATAAGATTCACATACCTATCTTTCTTCACTTTTATTTACTTATTTATTTTTAGACAGAGGGGGAAGGGAAGAGAAAGAGTGAGAGAGAAACATCGATTGATTAGTTGCCTCTCACGCACCCCCAACTGGGGACCTGGCCCTCTACTCAGGCATGTGCTCTGGCTGTGAATCAAACTGGCAACTTTCTGGTTCACAGGCCAGTGTTCAATCCGCTGAGCGACAACAACCAGGGCTTACATAATTTGCAATAAACAACTTAGATGAGTAGTTGGATGGATGTTAAAATCTAATAACACAAGACCCATGTAGCACAGACAAAATTCAAATGACTTCTCAGGGGAAAAACATACTAGTTTCTCTTTCAACACTATCATTAATCATAACTCTTTTGATGTACCTTTCAATCAGAAAATAAAATGTATTTCTCTTTATATGCAAACTAGAATCTAACATTTCTGGGATTTTTGCAGTACATTATGAATGAGCATGAAATTCACAAACTCCTTAGCTCAAAAATGTTCTTTTACCAAAGGACATCCTATTTTACCAATAGGATGGCCTATTGTTTCTTTTTATTTTGTTTGTTTTTTTAGATATTTGCATTCTTATTTTAACATGCATACATATAATGGCAAACAAGGACATTTTTTTCTCTGTATTCTATCTTCTAGGTCTATTGTCCAATGTTTGATTTAGCATAGCTGTGCAACTTAACTGAGTGAAGGGCAGGTGTTGCACAGGATAATGAAATATGTGTTCTGTGTTTAAAATACTTTTATGTTTGAAATGTAAAATAATTTGTTATCTGTTTCTTTAATTTCCAATAGTAAAATTATTGTCATAAATGCAGAGTCATGAAAATCTTGCAAAAGTAACTTATTTAAAACAAAACACATGGCTGTCAGGAGTTAAAATTGTTTCTCTCCATGTACATTATACTGGTTTTCTAATGACTTTGCTCTAGATGTAACTAATATTTCAGGTCTTTCCTAAAGGTTAAATATAGAAACAGTTCCCCAAAAGTATTTTGATAAAAATAGCCCTTATCATACAGAAGGCCAACAGACACATGAAAAGATGCTTAACATCACTAATTGTCAGAGAAATCCAAATTAAAACCACAAGGAAAGATCACCTCATACCTGTCAGAATGACTATCATCAATAAATCCACAAATGCCGAATGTTGGAGAGGATGTGGAGAAATGGGAACCCTCATGTCCTCTTGGTAGAAGTGCTGATTGGTAAAGACACTATGAAAAATAGTATGGAGTTTTCCCAAGAAATGAAAAATAAATCTGCCTTGTGACCCAACAATTATTTTAAAAACAAAACTAATTTGAAAGAATATATGCACCCCTATGTTCATTGCAGCATTATTTATAAGCCAAGATATGGAAGCCACCAATACACAAGTGGATAAACAAGTGTTGGTACATTTACACGATGGAATACCACTTGTCATAAAAAAAGGAGAGAGATCTTACCCTTTGTGACAGCATGAATGTAACTGGATAGTATTAATCTAAGTAAAATAAGCCAGCCAGATAAAGACAAATGCCATTTGATTTCACTATATATGTGGAATCTAAAGAGCAAAATAAATTAACAAAGTTAAAAGAGACTGCTAGACACAGAGAATGCAATGGTGGTTGCCAGAAGGGAGGGAGGTTAGGGGACTGGGTAAAAGAGGTGAAGGGATTAAAAAGTATGAATCAGTAGTTACAGAATAATCATGGGGACGTAAGCAAAGCTTAGGAAATATGGTCAATAGTATTGAGATAACTATGTATACTGCCAGTGGTGTACTAAATATTGAGGGGAACACTATATAAAGTATATGATTGTATACCTGAAAAAAGTGAAATTGAAAGGAAAAAAGAATAGTCCTTACTATGAGGTTTGCGTTTTTTTGTATCACCAAACCCCTTCCTTTACTCTGTTGTTGCTTTCTTCTACTCCCTTCATTTAAGCACTGTTTCTCTTTGTAAAGAGGAAAATTTAGCCAGAAAAGCAGGAGACACTTGTAGCAGTTTTCGAATGTAGCCCCAAATTCTTTGACACTCTTCTTATCCAGATGTGTGATCTACAATCTTCCTACTGTGAATCTGGCTTGTATGATCGCTTGATCCATAGAATACACTGGAAGCAATTCTGTACAGTTTCCCTATCCAATCTTTAAGAAACTGGGGTCTGATTTAAATTTCTACTGATAGTCTTATAGTAATTGATTTTGCTATGGGTAGTATGTAAGGATTTAATGTTATTTTCTGATATTAATAAGTATTGTGATAAAATCATTCAATGAACAATCTCTCCTTCCCTTCCACACTGAATTATGATTTCTTTCCCTTTCCATTGTCTGTTGGCTGAAAGTCACAGCCACCACGACCTTGAAAGAATCTACCTCTTAACAGATGGTGGAAACCGGGCTCTTTAATCACTGCTTGGTTATTATACCCAACCTGCCACTACATTTATCTGAGTAAAAAAAGTGAAACTTTTGTGTATTAAACCAGAGATTTGGGATTTTATGTATTACAGCAGCTAGCATTTCATTGATTTTTATACTGTTGAATTCTTTGTGGAAACCTCTTATTTTACATGTGAAATCCAAAGAAATATTGGTCTCTAATTACCTTTTGGACTTTCTTTATTTAATTATAATGTCAAATTTAAATTGGCCCCCTAAATAAGTTGGGTATGTTTTCTCTATTTTAAGGCTTTGAAACAATTTGTATAATATATAGATGATATAGTTTATTGAAAGTTTGGCAAAACTCATACGAAGCTTTTGTGCTTAGAGGGAAAGGGGAATTTTGTTTTTTAAGGGGAAGGGAAGAAGAGAGGGAGAGAAACATGTGTATGGTTGCCTTTCATGCGCCCCCTGCTGGGAACTGGCCTGCAACCCAGGCATGTGCCCTGACTGGAAATCAAAGGGCAACCCTTTGGTTCGCAGGCCCACACTCAATCCACTGAGTTACACCAGCCAGGGCAGGAGAGGGGAATTTTGACTAATTTTGATCATGAAGCTACTTAGGATTGTATTAAAAATGCTATGAAAGCTAAAATTCATTTACTTCATAAAAATAAACAAATATGTATTTACTCAAAAATTTGCACACAACATTAGGTCTCTTTTAAGAATTAATTGAATGGACCTGACAAGCCACTGACTTAGCACACTTTTTGACACAGGTCTGAATGCTATCACGCCTTATCAAAAATTTCTTTTTATTTTTTGTTCCATTTTCTCCATTTTATCTCATAATGTTTATAAAGTTAATAATGTCTCATTTCAAGATTCTACTACTTTCTTCTAGCAAGCTTTTTTTAATGTGGAAAAATACCATCAAAAAATATTTTAAGAAATTGAAAAGACATTACCACTAGAAGCAGCACTACATCACATATAAAGTTACTGACATTGTAGATTTAAATTAACAAAGTATAATAACCAAAATAAAAAATCCTTTAATAATTTGCCAAGCAAAATTAATAAACTGTTGTTTTTAATTAGGAGTTTTATTTATATGAGTTAAGAATGGGTAATTTAGTGGCTTGAAATCATTTCTTATTTGCAGGTAGACTAGATAAATCACCCTCATGTTTACCTAGAACTGGCCAAGTACAAAAGGCATTTTGCCCATCTATTTCCCGCACTTAACTTTATACCTTCTTGCTTTATGCACACACATGCTGTAAAACGGTACATCTCCACATGAATAGCTAATCAGAGGGCCCATCAACATGCTGATCATTCTTGGCTAGCAGAATTGTTGATGAGCGACAGGTCATTCTTCCTGACCTTCGGCTTTCTGTGTTTTTTAGGCAACCTCTACTACATAATGTGTGCCAAATAGCCTGAAGAGGTGACATTGGGAACTGAACCTGCATCTTTCTCCTGGCATTAAAATCTGTTGCTAATGAGCTCCTGTTTTGGCTCCCAAACAAGAACTGAATTCATAAGACTGTCCAAATACCTGTATTAGGATTCCTCACCTGCCTAGACCATACTCCAGTCACTTGATACATCCCTGCCACATTTGCCCTTTCTAAAAAATGCTCTGTAGATGTGTGTCTGCTTCTTTAAGCAAACAGAAGAAGTAATAAGAAACCATGCTTCTCAGCCACATTTCCTAATGGGACTCAGGATGAAGGATTCTTCTCTTGTTTTTATCTCCATTTGGAAATGATCTTTGTAACATTACCTTTTAGCTCAAGTGTGTGAATGTCTGCATTTTTACATGATTCTTGCAATTTTCTCATATTCAGTAGAGAAATGAAATTGAGAACCAAAATCATTTTTATATAGCCTTGAATTCCCTACACACATTTTCTATTTTACAGTGAAAGGCAGACCTATGTAATAAGAACCACTGAAGAGAGTGAAATTTACTGCTAAATCAAGTATTTGTTGAACATACACAATAGTACTGTGTGAGACAGGTACCTGTTTCTGCTCTTATCTTTTCTACTCACTCATTATACAATCTTTATCAGTACAATTAATTTCTTTATTCTTGATTCACTTAATGTAACTGAAATGGCCATTATGAAAATCACAAAAACATGTACTTATTTTCTCCTCACTTAGCCTTTTGTGATTCCAGCAGATGTGAAAAAATCTTTTAGGGAACTTCATATTTTATTTGATATTACATAATTGCTCTAAACATTTTGTTCAGTTTCCCCTTCTACCTTTGCAAATATTCAATGAAATGTTCTCCAAAGCCATGAAGGAGAGAACAGGCACTATTTGATTTCCTCTGTGATATATAGTAAATTATACCAGTATATTAAAACTGCAATTCATAACTTGTTAGTAGATTATAAATGAATTTAGTGATTTATACATCATTTTTATTAAAAATAAAATAGACTGATTTTTTAAAAAAATTTATATGCATGCTTACTGAGGTACAACATCAACCATTATTATGGGCTGAGGTTATAAGGAGTTTGAAAGTCTTCCTTTTTGATTCTATATTTTGATATGCTGCATATATTATGATATTAATATATTTTAATTTATATAAATTTAACTTATTTAGAAGTTTTTTCTATTTTTTCTACAAATTTGCATTTGTCTCCAAGAATATAATCATTTCTTTCTCAGTTAAAAAAATAATGCTTCTTTAATAGGAAGGTGGGCAAGTTTTTCATTTCCTAGTGTCAATCGTTTTTATTCTTCACATTGTCTTTTTTCATTTTATTTTTATCTTTTTAAATTACAGTTGACATTTAACATTACATTAATTTCAGATGTATAGTGATTAAACATTTACATAATTTACAAAGTGGTCACCCTTTTAAGTGTAGTACTCATCTAGTACCATATATAGTCATTACAATATTATTGACTATGTTATCTATGCTGTACATTACATCCTTGTGACTATTTTGTAACTACCAATATGTACTTCTTAATCTAACAACCATCAGTTTCTTCTCCGTATCTGAGTCTTTTTCAATTTCATTTGTTCATTTATTTTGTTTTTTTAGACTCTGCATGTAAGTGAAATTATACAGTGTTTGTCTTTCTCTGGCTGAATTACTTCATTGAGCATAATGCACTCTAGGTCTAGGTTTTTTATGGCCACATAATATTCCATTGTACTGAGTTGGCCAAAAAGTTAATTTGTGTTTTTTTTCGTAAGATGGTTCTAGTAGCACTCAGCCATTTTTAACCTTCATTTGAAAGAATTTTGTTAGATTGAATTGTGTCAGCTGTCATGTCAGTGTGCATTTTAAAAAAATCAACATGGTGAATTTTTCTGTAGCCATTTTATATTGAAGATGGAAGAAAATAAGTGACATTTTTGGCATATTATGCTTTATTATATAAAAAAGTAAAAACACAACCGAAATGCAAAAAAAAAAAAGATTTGTCAGTGTATGGGGAAGGTGCTGTAATTGAAACAAAGTGTCAAAAGTGGTTTGTGAAGTTTGGTGCTGGAGACTTCCTGCTGGATGATGCTCCACAGTGGGATAGACCAGTTGATAGTGATCAAATTGAGACATTGATTGAGAACAATTGGCATTATACTATGTGGGAGATAGTTGACATACTCAAAATATTCAAATCAATAAATTTATTGGTTACAATGAAAAATGTGCCTTTTATTTTATGGAGTAAACTACATGAACTTTTTGGCCAACCCAAGATATATGTTCCACCTCTCTACCCAGTCAGCCTTTGATAAGGACTTAGGTTGTTTCCGTATCTTGATTATTATAAATAATGCTGCAGTGAGTAGTGGTGCATCTGCCATTCCAAGTTAATATTTTGGATTTCTTAGGATAAATACCAAGATATGGGATTGTTAGGTTATAAGGTAATTCTGTTTTTATTTTCTTGAGGACTCTCACAATTTTTCCATAGTGTCTGCACCAATTTGCAATCCTACTGACAGTGCAGGAGGGTTTCCTTTCCTCCACATCCTCACCAATACTTGTTTGTTGATTTATTGATTATAGCCATTTTGACAGGTGTGAGGTGATATCTCAATGTGGTTTCTGTTCCATTTTTTGATGATTAGTTATGTTGAGCATCTTTTCATACATCTGTTAGCATTTGTATGCCTTCTTTGGAGAAGCATCAATTCAGGTCCTTTGCCCACTTTTTAATTGAGTTGTTTGGTTTTTTTGTTTTTTAATTAAGTTGTATGATTTTTTGAAATCAGTTTTGGACATTAATCCCTTATTAGGTATTTTGTTGCCAAATTTGTTCTCTCACTCATTAGGCTGTCTTATTTTTTTTAATGGTTTCCTTTTCTGTACAAAAGCTATTTAGTTTGATGTAGTCTCATTTGTTTATTTTTCATTTTGTTTTTCTTGCCCTAGGAGATATATCAGAAAAAATATTACTAGGAGCAATGTCAAAATTTTAACTGCCCATGTTTTATTGCAGGAATTTTATGGTTTTGTGTCTTAAAGTTGTTAATCCATTTTGAGTGCTGGATTCCTGTCTGTGGTGTAAGAAAGTGGTCTAGTTTCAATTTTTTTTGCATGAATCTGTCCATTTTCCCCAACACCATTAATTGAAGAGACTCTCTTTACCCCATTATATATTCTTTGAAGTATGTCAAATTTAAAGGGTTCTTCGTTTCTATTATATGCATGTACATATTCCCCCTGTCCAACAATGAGAAAATCATCAGGCAAATCCAAATCGAGAGATCTTCTACCAAGTACCTGACAAGTAAACTTCCAGAGTCATCAAAAGCAAGGAAAGTAGAAGGAACAGTGGCGACCGCGAGGAGTCTAAGTGTGTAACGGGCCCTTCTGGGTGGGATCCTGAAAAAGAAAAAGAAAACTGGGTAAAAACTGTGGAGATCTGAATAAACAATGTATCAATATCAGTTTATTGACTATGACAAATGTACCATGCTTGAGCAGAATGTTAACCATAAGAAAACCTGGATGTGGAGTCTACAGGAGCTCTAGACTACCTCTGCAATATCCCTGTAAGTCTCAATCTATTCTACAGTAAAAATATTAATTATGGATGTTTCTAATGTTAATGAAATACAATATAAGACATCTAATTTGTTACTTTAATATTAACAGAAATTACAACATTTAGATCCAAATACTTTGAGACATTTCCAAATAAAGCTTTTTTAACAATAAGCTTTTTATTCTTATATTAGAAACTGATCAAATTCTATAATATAAGAATACTCTTCTCTAGCTAAAATTATGTCAAAAGTAGTCATTAAGTCATGAGCATTACTAGTTTAAATTCAAGGAAGCCAGTAAGTTATCTGACACGGGAACAATGAAGTGAACAAAGTACTGTCTATCTTCTTTGTCAAGAGCTTTCAAACAAAGAGACCTAGAATAATACATGAAAAACTTTGGGGTTGGAATTGCAAAATAAAGTTTAATCTTTTACTTTGATTTTCTCTTCCTCAAAGACATTAACTGATTTCAATCCTCATTATCTGGGAAATTTAATATTATTCTGACTTTGAAGACTTTAATATCATCCCTTACCTCTGAAACCTTCTTTGTTGTCTAGCTACATATAATTCTTACCCCTCACAACCTAGTAATAACTTCTCTTTTTCCCAACCCCATTTTCTGATATTCTTTAATTCAGTTAATATCACCATAATTTTAAGACAAGTATTATATTCATGGAAATTAGTCTCTACTATTTTGCAGTTTCCTATATTTCAAATGATTATATATTTAAAAGATTCACAATCATTTTGCTTTAAACTTGATTATGATCAGATACATCTATTTCTGAAAGTCATGAATTGAGAAAAAATATATATCCTCCAAGGAAATGTACTTGGTATATAAAAGTTGAGTAGAAACTGTTATTTTTAAATAATATTCTAAAGAAATAAACTATTTGAAAATATTTAAAATTATCATAAGGAACACCTTATTTTCATATGAGTCATGTTTTTATGTAGTTCCCAAATAGGTAGTTTTTCTTAATGGTAAGACTAATTGTTATAATAGTTATGCCCCTACATTTTGTAAACAAGACCTTTTCTCTTTAGAAAGAGCTTTTCAATGAAAAAATCTTTTTTTTCCCTCTAATTGGCATTGTCTTTTGTATTCACTTACATCATTGGTTCCTAGGTGATTTGGAGATCTAGTGGGCTGTGTCTTTAATGCATTAGTATTTAATTGATTCTCTAGTAGGAGGAGAGGGCCTCAAGAATGAATAGAGGGCTGAGAGATGTATTGCCTAGAAACTGAGCAGGCATATCAACTTTTAGAGTGTGAGAGGAATGTTCTCTTATTAGGCCTAATTTATAAGCTAATTTTTATCAATAACTTTACTAATTATGCCTGTGGACCAAAAAAGAACTATAGAATCTAAAGGTCTAAGAATAACATTTCCACTTACAGCAATGGTCTTTGAATGATCAGTCAAGTGAATCTCAGGCTTCTATGCCTGTGGTGGATTGTCAACTGTCAACATGGAATTACCCTCACTTCCTTCTAAGGCTAAGGCATGCTTCTATGGAATCCCCTTCTCTCTATTAGCATAAGCTAGAGTTTCTTTTCTTTCTTTTTAAGATTTTGTTTATTTATTTTTAGAGAGAGGGAAAGGGAAGGAGAAAGAGAAACATCAATGTGTGGTTGCCTCTCATGCTCCCCCTACTGGGGACTTGACCTGCAACTCAGGCTTGTGCCCTGACTGGGAATCAACCAGCAACCCTTTGGTTCACAGCCTGTGTTCAATCCACTGAGTTATACCAACCAGGGCACAAGATAGAGTTTCTTATTCAGAGAAACTATAGTGAAATTAAGAAAGAAATGAAATGATAGCAACTAAGGTATTGGTGGTCAGTTATGATGGTATAGTGATCTCTCTGACTTGCAGCTCTAGGGAAAAGAGAAGGAAACTTGTTGAAAGTCCGTATGGTTTGTGGCTTTCTTTCCCATCCTCAGCCTATGCTTTAGCTGACACCATTTGTAATTATTTTCCTAGTTCTCCAGCTCTAGGTTTACACATTTTCCCCCTACTTTCTGATAGAATTATATAAATTCAAATCCCTCTATTAAAATCCCTTGTTCTACTAGTACTGTTTTGTTAATCAAACACAGACTAAAATAGTCCCTGAAATTAGTAAAGTGGAAATAATAATACTAGTCCAAAATAATGACAATCTATACTACATAGCAGATAAGTCCAAACCCAGGAAAATTAAAATCTCAGAAGAATATTACAAACTAAGAAACAGATTAATCTCTATTATTGATTGCATTTGATCACCTTTTTCTCATGAGAAATCGTTGACATTTTTATCTTAGTCTGGAATATCTGAAAATACTCTTTTTGTAGATCAAAATGTTTGAATATTGATAATTTCATGTGGCTCAACCTGTATTAATTTATTTTAGAGAGTGAGAGAAAGAAAGGGGGAAGAGAGAGAGTGAAAGAGAGAGACAAATACAGATATTTGTTGTTCCACTTATTTGTGTGTTCACTGGTTGATTCTTCTATGTGCCCTGAACAGGAATCGAACATGCAACCTTGGCATATGGGGATGATGCTCTAACCAAAAAAATTACCTGGCTAGGGTGAAATGCTTACTTTTAAAAATTAGAGCTAGGCTAAAATTTAGTTCTAGATAGCACTCAAGTGGGAAATAAGCACATAGGGACTGATGCACAAAGGTCTGAGGAGTGTACTTGAGTGGAACATTGGTGACCTCAGAGTGTAAGAGGGCAATAAGAACTAGGGAAAAAGTTCGAAAACTAAAGGCTTTTCCAATTTAAAAGTGCTTTCTTGCTTTCAAGCCTGAATAATTTCCTAGACTGTAAAAGCACCATATAATTTTAGAAGAAATTGCATTTAATGCTCTTTTTTTTCTTCTCAGTAAAACTGTGCTGAGTGAGATTTCACCTTTCCATTCACGAGGGAATAACACTATGATGGGCTCTGGATGTAATTAGTGTACATCTAGCCCACACACATATTTAGGGAAGGATGAAGGGTTTGGTTTCCAAATGACATATTCTAGTGTAGTTTTTATCATCTGTTTAAGAAGGAATTAAAGAATGCATATTAGAGCACTTGGTTATTGATGTATTAAAATATAAGAACTTAATTTAGCTTTATTTTCACTTATTTTTAAAACTCTACCCAGGAGTGATGTTTAAAGGGACAATATTAGAAGAGTTGATTCCAGTATAATCAGTGTGAGAAGTCTAGCAGGTGTTTATTTTTATAAGTTGTGAGATTAGTGCACTCTCAAATAATGTAATGAGGTATGCTAAGAATATTGCCCATAATTTAAGAGAGAAAAAAAGTAAAATGATGTTCAGAGAATGCAAACCCTCTCCTATAATTTGTTAACCATTTATAATCCAGAGTTGTTGAAAAATGATTCAAACCAATATAGTCAATTTGGTGAATTTCCACTAGACAGCAATGTTAAAAATAGGATTGAGGCTATGGTAAATCTCTTATCTCATTATCAGATATATTTTCTAAGTAAACACTTTTATTTGTAACATTGTTTCAACTACCTAATTTTCATGACTAATAATACATCCTAAGAACTACTTTTATTTAAATGTGAACTTGTGCAATTTTTTTTTCTATTTTATTCTCAGATGCTTTTAACTGCATAAATCAAACCAACCTGGTAGCTCCTGTGATATTTTAGTTTGGAAGAAGAGGAAGTGATTAACTACATAATGATAATTAAAAGTAAATTCAATTAACATGTATATATAATATCAATCCAATTTTTATAAAATAAAAAAACCTTTCTTCTGTACTTTATTTATTTATTTTTGCTCTTTACATTTTATAATGAGTGTCTGAAGAGTATTTCCAGATGCTTACTTTGTATTATATTGAATTCTTTCAGCTACAAGTAGTGGACATTTCAGCTTAAATTATATTTAAAATAAAAAAATACATGAACTTATATAATAGGCAGTCAAGCTTTTGGCCAATCTCCTAGGATGTTTGATTTGGTTTCTCAAGAGCTTTACGAAGAACCAAGGTCATTTCTGTGTCTGCTCTGCCACTGCAGACTGGATTCATCTTAAGGGCATTTCTTTTCATAAACATGAGCTGTCTGCTAGCAGAAATTGATATAACATGCATTTTTTAATATCCAACAGCAAAGACTGAGTTCACTTTCCTAGAAGTTCAAAGTAAATAGTTAGTTGCATTTTATTGGCTTAAATGCAATAAGCTTGTCCATTTATAAACTAAAAACTGACAAATTGTCCAGATTGATTTAAATTAATATTTCATGGGGAACAGATGATGGTCAGTTGATTGCTCTGGCTATCATACACTCTTAAAACTGGTTTCAATAATTAATAAGAGGATACATTTTACTAAAATAGTTTTTTTTCACTTTGTCTTTTGAGGTTGTCAAAGGAAAGTACAGTACTTCCATTCATTCTGAGACCAAGCTATGGTCTAGAACTTCATCTCAATTCCAATTCCATGTGATTGTGCTCATGCATTCCTATTTACACCTTCTCCACTTCCTGGCAACAGCTTTGACCAGTCTTTAATTATCTGAACTGCCAGTCCTTTTACCCCAGGCTATTGTTTTCTTTAAATAATTGTACCTCCTATAAAACAGTAATAGAGATAGCCAAAATAATTGAATTGCTTTCATCTTCCTAATTACTGATGATTATTATTGTCTTCAAGTATAAGATATGCTTATTTATTTATTTTTAAAAGATGAATTGCATTATTTTATATTTCTCTCATATCTTTCTCTATCACTTTTATAATTTAACATTTGTATCTTTAATTCAACATTTAACTGGCTCCTTAATTCAGCATATATAACTAGTGCTAAAACATAGTGTTTACTAGGTAGTAAGAAAATTTAGACATATTAACTCAGTTAATATTCAGAGGAAAGCATTGGGTTAGACACTATTATTTTATCCTTTCTACAGAGCTGGTAACAAAGACACCATCTTGTACTGCAACTAGAGAGTGTTTGGAGATGCATAAATTTAGAATCAAACATGAGTCTGTTTTTCCAATCCCTACACTATCCTGCCTTTCCTAAAATCAAAGTTTTAATTAAATCACCAAGTTATAATAAACATGAAATTACAAAGCAAGGTCATCATATGGCAATTTTACATAGGAAAGTGATGAGAATATACACCACCAATTTTTACAGGTTTATTAAGGCATAATTTACATGCCATAAGACTCATTAGATATAAATTTATAATTCAATACCTTTTAGTAGTTTATAATAGTAGAACCATCACAATTCGGTTTTAGAACATTCACATCATTTTCCAAATTCTCCTCATATCTTCCCATTTTAAATCCAATCTATTGTTTCAAGAATATAAAAATAAGAGGAGAATAAAGATATTAATATAAAGATAGCTATTACTAACTACAGCTGTTATCAAAGTGTGGATTGGGGAACCCTGATATTTCCTCAAAACCCCTTGGGAAGATTCACAATTATGTCAAAATTATGTGTTCACAGTGGAGGGCTACAGAGTAACAAGCACAGTGAGGACACACCTGATACTACAAATGATGAATGCAGTACTGGATATGGGAGTCCATTCACCCTCTATTAAGCAACATGTTAAAGGAATTTACAAAAATATAAAGCAATCTTTTTTGGAAAATATAGTTATATTTCATGAAAAAATAGATTATTCATGTTAACCTGAAAAAATGAATTTTTATTTTAATTTATAACAGTAAATATTAATAGATATAAAAAATATAAACAATAGCTCTTAGGGTTCTTCAGAAACTTGTAGATTGAGTACTACTGCTATGCTTCATGCCCCACAGCATCATCAACAGAAGGGAAGGACTAAAGGATGTTACATCTTTAACTCTGGGTTTATGAGGTGGCCTTTCATAGAATTATTCAGAGAGATTTCAAATGTGTTCACTATAATTTTCGAACCATAAAAATGACGTTTGGCTTATGAGCTTAAAATGAGCTCTAGTAAGAATATAGAGGTGTCCTAATCTCCAAGAAATTAAGATATTGGTGGTGACAGCAATACGTAAGTATTTTCTATGAAATATATGAGGGCTATGAGATGGAGAAATCAGTTATAGCATTCATCTCAGGTTCCATCACACAGGATGCCAGGAAGACTGAAGAGACTCACTATGAGAAAACCAGAGTGACTCCAGAGTGAGGAATGATTTTATTTTCAAGTAATCTTCAAAAATAGAGATGCATTGTTCTAAGACAAAAAGAATTGCATTCAGCAGGGCCCATAAGGAGCATAAAATTCCCTCACAAGTACCTCTTCAGACTTTTATTGATAGATTGGGTGGATTTATGAAAGACAAAAAATTCTTTAAGAAAACTTAAAAGCTAGATTAAATGAGAAAAATAATGATATCTATTTAGAAACTCCAGGTCAAGATGACAAAATAGGTAAACATGTCTCACCTCACACAACTACATCAAAATTACAACCACAGAACAACCATCATTCAGAACCATCACAAATTGAGATAAATGGAAGAGCTATTACTACAGAATTAAAGAAGAAACAAGATCAAGACTGGTAAAAGGAACAGAAATGTGAAATGGGCTGGACCCACACCCATGTGTGGCAGGCAAAAATTGGGAGTGATAGACATCTCAGGAGCAAGGGGTCTCAACCCACAACAGGCCTCCAAGTCTAGTGTTCCAGTGCCATGAAGATAAGTGCTCATAACTTCAGGCTGTAAAAGCCAGCAAGGATTAAGGCTGTGGAAGACAGAAACTTCCGGAGTCCCAGGCAGTTCCTCTTAAAGAGCCCATGCATAAACTTACTTGGGCATACTCCCTCTGAGCTCCATCATGGGGGCAGCAGATTAAAATGCATCAGAGACTTATGGACAGGAATTTAATTGTATGGACTCAGAACAAGAGTTTGAGGGGGAGCCGCTTTCTCCCACACAGAAGTGCTGGCAGAGGCCACTGTTCCTTTTCTGAACCCTCCCCTCACAGAGCCACAGAGCCAGCAGACAGGCACCATATTTGAGACTTTATCAACCTGGCTCAAACTATCTGCCCCACCCTGGTCATTTCCTGGGGCCCTTCCCCAACCAATTTTCATGGTTTTTTTCCATGTTTTTTCCCTACAAATGGTTTGTCTTGGCTCATGCTTCAAACATTACTAAATTCTCAAAGAAGCAGCAACCTGGCTTCAGTGAGCCCTGTGCCTCTCTCTAACATTCCCCAGGCCAGGCACTAGCAGCAGCCAACCTTGCTCCACAGCTTGGCCTCACCTGGATACCCCCAAGCCCAGCACAAGTAACCACCATCTACAGATTTCCTCGTAGCTTATGCTGTGTGACCCCAGACAGAACACAGTTGCTGGCTGATGTTGGACATGCCAACAACAATCAAGGCCCAACTACAACAGGAGGGTATGCACAGCTCACATGGTAGGTGCACCATGAGTACCCAGCTTAGGTAATAAGGGAAGCTGTGCCACTGGGCTTTACAGCAGACCTACTACATTAGGCACTTGATCAAACCTGTGAGACATGGCAGCTCTACCTAACACATAGAAACAGACACAGGGAGGTTGCCAGAATGAAGAGACAAAGAAACATGGCTCAAATGAAAGAACAGAACAAAACTACAGGAAAAGAACTGAAACAAAATGGAGATAAGCAATTTACTAGATGCATAGTTCAAAACACTGGTTATAAAGATGCTCAAGGAATATAGTGAGGACCTCAACGGCATTAAAAAAGATCCAGTCAGAAATGAAGGATACATTAATTGAAACAAAGAACAATTTTCAAGGAAGCAACAGTAGAGTGGATGAAGCCAAGAATCAAATCAGCTTTCTGGGATATAAAGAAGCAAAACCAACCAATTAGGAGAAAAAAGAATTCAAAAAAATGAGGATATTGTAAGGAGCCTCAGGGACAACTTCAAATGTACCAACATTTGCACCCCAGGGGTGCCAGAAAAAGAAGAGAGAGAATAAGAAATTGGAAATCTATTTGAAAAAAATAATGAAAGAAAACTTCCCTAACATGATGGAGAAAATAGATATACAAGTCCAAGAAGCATGGAGAGTCCCAAAAAGAAGAACTCAAAAAGGCCTACACCAAGAAACATCATAATTAAAATGCCAAAGGTTAAATACAAAGAGAGAATCTTAAAAGCAGCAAGAAAAAACAGTTACTTACCTACAAGGGAGCTCCCATAAGGCTGTCAGCTGATTTCTCAAAAGAAACTTTGCAGGCTAGAAGGGATTGATAAGAAATATTCAAAATGATGAAAAGTAAGGACCTACAACCAATATTACTGTACCCCAAAAATTTATCAGTTAAAATTAAGGAACAGATAAAGAACTTTCCAGACAAGAAAAAGCTAAAAGAGTTCATCACCACTAAAATAACAATATATGAAATGTTAAAGGGTTTTCTTTAAGAAGAAGATCAACAATATGAACAATAAGTGACAACAAATACATATCTAACAGTAATTGAATGTAAATAACAAAATAAATGAACAAGCAGAACAAAAACAGAATCATAGATACAGAAAACATATTGATGGTTGCCAGGTGGGAAAGGGGTCAGGGGGATGGCCACAAAAGGTGAAGTGATTAAGAAGTACAAATTGGGCCCTGGTTGGTGTAGCTCAGTGGACTGATGAGTGTGGGCCTGTGAACCAAAGCATCACAGGTTTGATTCTCAGTCAGGGCATATATTTAGGTTTCAGACCAGGTCCCCATTAGGGGGTACACAAAAGACAACCACACACTGATGTTTTTCTTCCTCTCCTTCTCCCTCCCTTCACCTCTGTCTATAAAAATAAATTAAGTATTTTTTAAGTACAAATTGGTAGGTACAGAATAGTCATGGGGAGGTAAAGTACAGCATAGAGTAGGCAAAGAATATATATGCATGACCCATGGACATGGACAATGGTGTGGGGATTTCCGGAGGGTTTGGCAGGGACTAGGTAGATGGGAGTAAAAGGGGAAAAACTGGGACAGCTGTAATAGCATAATCAATGCAATATACTCAAATACAATAAAATATACAATACAATACCATACCATACAATACAATACAATACAGTGGTATCTCAGTACTCATCAATAATTTGTTTCAGAACTCGTGATCTGATCCAAAACTGACGAGTACAGAGCAAGCGACAAGTGATGAAGCATTTTCTCTTATGCAGCAGCATCATGACTCATACAAGTTCTAATGAGTGTGATGAGTCCAGAGCAAGCTCCAAATGCTGAAACATATTTTTCTTGTCAAAATGTGACTAGTACAAGGTTTGTCAAGTTGTGAAGCTGATGGGTACCAAGGTATGCCTGTAGCTTCACATAAAAAAAAGAGATCTGTTTAAAAGAATCAGAGAGCTGCCAAAGACCTTAGGACTAACATAACTAATATACAGTAAACACACACACACACACACACACACACACACACACACACACACGCACACACACACAGGAAGGTGAAATGTTAATCTGAAATTGCATTTTCCTTAATGAATTTGACAATTTCAAGTGTAAACATGAAACAGATCTAAATATTTCCCTGATAAAGGTCCACTGAGCACATTTACCTTTCCATCTTCTTACCAGCTGGCCCTTCTCTGTAGAAACCTGGCATTAAAGCTAGAGTGACTCCTTTCCTTTACTCTTACCTCCACCTGAACAGATTCCTACATCTATCAATCAAATTATGTTGCTTTTATCCTCATATATATAATGCATTTTAAAAATTTGTTCATGTAGCTAGTCTTTGCTCTAGGATTGACTAGTTTTTTTAATTTTAATCTAGTGGCTTCCTATAATTCTTTTTGTGTCTCATCAATTCTAGTTTACATTTTGTCAATATTTTACATTATCAGTAGAGAGTTTTTCCCATATCACTTTTCTGGTTAAACACCTTCAATGATTAATATGAAATGCAAATACCTCTCTAATCATCTTCCTAGTTTTCTAGCCTCACTTCATTTAAATATTTGTTGAACAATAATAATGTGTTAATATGTTATCTGTTGCTATATGTGTTTATATAAGAAAAAAGGGAGAAAAGAAAACAATAAAGAAGTTGAGGATATAAATTCCCATTGAAAAACTTTAGGAACCTTGTTTTCAGGGCATTTTCTTTAATTCAAAAGTGTATATGTTGACTATTTTATCAAAACTCACATTGAATGCAACTCTAGTGAGTCATCCAGTAAAGGTATGATATTTGTTTTAAACTGCTTTTTGTTACTGTATTTTTATTGCTGACACTATTACAGATGTCCCCATATTTCACACCATTGTCCGCCTCTAGGATCCCTGGCCATCAGCACACTGTTGTCAGTGCCTATGAGTTATGTATACATGTTCTTTGGCTATCCCCTTCACCTTTGTTCTCTATCCCCCCTCTCCTGTCCCTTCTAGAGACATCTGGCTGTCTGTTCTGTATATCCATGACTCTATTTCTGCTCAGTTCATCAGCTTACTACCATTAGATTCCACATATAAGTGACATCATATGGTATTTGTCTTTCTCTGACTGGCTTATTTCTCTGAGCATAATAATCTCCAGGTCCATCCATGTAGCCACAAAACGTAAGATTTCATTCTTTTTTTTAAGGCCATGTAGTATTATATGATATCTATCATGTAAATTTGCCAAAGCTTTTTTATCCATTCATCTACTCATGGTCACTTAAACTCTTTCTGAACAGAGGATAAAATTCACTCTGAGCCATTTACATAGTCACTGAGTCATTGGGTGGACAGTGGAGTGGGTCTGTAAATAACTGGTGTGCTATTTTTTGTTACTAAATAGACCAGAGGAGACAGAACTATTTTTGATAATTAGTATATCATTGGTCACTGGCCATCCAATAATTTGTTAAATTGGTTTGATAAATGACCTACTAGTTGCTTAAAAGTTCTAATGGATTTCAGAAAGGTATATTTCTTAGCCATTAACTTATTCAAGCAGCACCAAATCCATCAAACAATACATAAATCTTTTTGTCTTGTATTGAGTGTTGCGTGAAATTGAATAATGTTTATATATCATAAGCAAACTAAAAAATAAGAGAAAGCATATTTCAAAAGAAAAAAAATAGTTCAGCATGGCTCTTTCAAAAAGTCCAAAATAAATTAATCTGTTAATTTTAACTGAAAAAAAACACTGTCTAATTTTTTTTTATATTTTCCAGGTGCCAAGCCAAGATTTTTTCTGCCGGGCATTATTCATCCGTTCACTCACACACACATCCAGTCAGCAGTTGCTCACAGAACCCCTGTCTGTGGTTCCAGCACTGAATAAAAAAGTCTAAGGCCCCTGTCCAATTGCAGCCTACATTCTAATGAAGATTGTCCTACTCAAAACTTAGTACAATAGTTAATTCCTATTATTAACTCCATTTTATAGTGAGAACCTGAAATTTAGATAATTTTAATAATTTACCTGTGGCCACACATCTGGGAGGTACAGAAACTGGGTATAAATACTTGTTTTTCTCAATTCAAGAACCCTACAGATGAAACACTACTCCATTTGCCTACATTAAAAATGTATAAAATGCCCTGTAGTTATTATATGAATTAGATTCCCAATATTGTAACTGTGAGATCAGTCTTTGAAAAATAATGAACAGTTCCCATTAGATGCAGACTTCAGCCAAGATCCTCTGTGAACAAATATTACCCTTGAAAACCCCTGGAGGGGGGATCTACATTGAGACTGTTTCTCAGTAAGTAATTAGAGCCAGGTTTTTGTTTGGGTTTGTATTAGTTTCCTAGATCTGCCACAAAAAACTTCACCACTATGTCAATGGCTTAAAACAAAAGAAATGAGCCCTGGCTGGCATGGCTCAGTGGATTGAGCGTGGGCTGCGAACCAAAGTGTCGCAGGTTCGATTCCCAGTCAGGGCACATGCCTGGGTTGCAGGCCACGGCCCCTGGCGACCGCACATTGATGTTTCTCTCTCTCTCTCTTTCTCCCTCCCTTCTCTCTCTAAAAAAATAAATAAACAAATAAATAAAATCTTAAAAAAAAAAGAAATGTATTCTCTCCTTGTTTAGAAGGCCAGATGTCCAAAATCAAAGTGTTGGCAACATTGGTTTTTTCTAGGGGCTAGGGAGGTGAGTCTATTTATTCCATGTTCTCTCCTACTTCTGGTGGTTGCTGGAAGTCCTTCCCTGTCTTTGGCTTGTGGCAGCACAACTTCATTCTCTATCCTTGCCATTAGATGGTGTTCTCTGTGCATCTCTCTGTGTCTGTCCATATCCCTCTTTTGTTCCATGGATTGGAGCGCACCCGAATCCAGTGTGACTTTATCTTGATTGCAGAAGAGTTGGACAACAGCAAGTACAGAAACCAAAGACCACACTTGTGTAGAAAGTGTCTAATTATTTAAATTGGTGTTTTTCTTTCTTATCTATCCTCTATTTTTATATTTTGATTCACCTACTATTTGTGGTTGAAATAATGTACATTAAATGGGTAGGTGATGTGATTCCATTATTCTCTGCTTTGAAAAGTGAGCTATGGCACATGTTCTTTTGTCATTTCAGGGAGCATGTCTTAAATTGGAAAATAACTCATTGATTTGTCACAGGCTTTAAATCAGGATGTCCCAATGTTTTCTTAACTTAGTCCTTAATGTTGTGGAAGTTGTATCAGGGAACAATAAACACAAAAGCACATAACCGCCAGTCCAGTAGTAACAAAGGATGCAACATAGACATACATTCCATTTAAGTTTACAAATAACATGCAAAGTGGAAAGGGTCAGGATATAAAATTCTGCAACAATACAGAGAACCCACTGAACTACATTTAGAAGTTACATGGGGATTCACAGATAAGTGAAAACAATGATGCTATATTTACAAATAAGGTTAAAAATAGGGGTAGTTTCGAGGATAAGAAACAACAGCGATGATTGAAGAAAAAGAGGAATGATCGTTGTCTTTGGAAAAGAGCATAGAGACATTATTCTCTACTTAAATCTATCCATTTTATGGAACATAATTTCTAAAAATGTATACCAAAGCTGTCTCTTTATTCTCAGAGGTCCCATCGGAAAATATATGAAACTAAAATTAGGTACCGTTGTTTATCCAAACTTGCAGCTTAATGGAGTGAAAAAGAGAAACATGTCTTTTAACGACACATAGCCAATAACAACAATGGCTATGTGTCGTTATTTTCAAATAACAACATTGCAGTTTACACATCATCTTGATAATTCACTAATATCAGAAAGGAACTAAAAATGTTACCTATCTTACTGGAACAGTAGAGAGTATGGTCACTTATGGATCAGTATGGTATACTCAATCCCCTGACACTATTCAGTTAAAGCCAGCACTCTGGCCAGCATTATATTTCTAAATGAATATACATCACAGACTAACCAGTGCTAAACAAGTCATGTAAGACATGGCTGAGCACATAATGATGGAGATACTTGCCTGCTTGCAATCCTCTCACTCTTAATGTGCAATTCACTACCATAAAAAGAACTTCAAGATTGTTCAGAGAGAAAGGGATGCCAGATCAAATTAGCCTAACTGTGCGGAAGCTGGTTTTATCATGTACAACAGAAATCACCCAGAGTTGAAAATGAAGCTTTAACATGATTCTCAAAAGAAACACTTTGGTGACTTCAACCTAAAAAAAAATTTATTCATTATGTTAGCAGATGTAGTACTAGTTGAAGTAGTTGTAGATTTGTTATAAAATGGTAATTTGATTATAATTACAATGAAAATAATAATAAATTATATTCCCAGTGCTTCAGTAAGTACAATTTAGCCTTCAGTTATTTAAAAAGTCACTTAAAATATATAAAATTAAATAGATCTACCTCAGAGTTTGACACTGTTTTCCTCAGTGGTTTATTAATTTATTTCTCAAATTTAAAAGTTGTTTGGATTTGCTCTATTTAAAGTGCACATGATAGCAGAATCAGAGTCACTGATACATTTTGTGATGTAAAAGTGTCTAATATGAGGTGGTGAATATTTCTATTACATGGTCCTACTTACATAGTCTAATTTCTAAAAATATTCTGGAAAATGATCTGATACAGATGACTTATAAATCAACTGAATAGTTACCCTATAGAATGAAGGTTTTTCAAAATTTAAAACAAAAACATAACAGTAACTGAAATTTTTCTTTTATTTTTTCTCCTTTTAAATTATTTTTATTGTTGTTAAATTACAATAGTCCCCATTTTTCCCCATTACTCTCCCCTATCCTACCCATCCCCACCTTCCACATTTAATCTTCCCCCTCTCGAGTAACTGAAAATGTTAAAATAAATAAAAACAATTCCAAAACTTTTTCTCAGATATCTGATTGATACAATGTTCTTCCTTTTAATATAACCCTGGTTTTAACAATTGGATAAATAAAAAATAATTAGAAACAGACTTTAAAATAAAGAAATTTAGAGCCCTGGCTGGCGTAGCTCAGTGGATTGAGCGCGGGCTGCGAACCAAAATGTCGCAGGTTCAATTCCCAGTCAGGGTACATGCCTGGGTTGCCGCCATGACCCCCAGCAGCCGCACATTGCTATTTCTCTCTCTCTCTCTTTCTCCCTCTCTTCCCTCTCTAAAAAATAAATAAATAAAGTCTTTAAAAAATAAAATAAAATAAAATAGCTTCTGGTATATTTAAAAAAAAGTAATTTAAGGGAAATTCAGAAATGAAATATTTCCCCTCTGAATTACTTCTACTTTATTCTTCTAGCTTTGTTTCAAATGTGAAGTATGTATTTCATTTCTATGCCATATGTTGCACAAGAACCTACAATCTTTATTTAATTACATTGAAAACTTTTTTTGCCTATTTATGCCTTTAAAATCTTAACAAACAAATGGAAACAGTTATTGTTTATGTCAAACCAATATTAGTATCAGAACAATCTGAGTTAAAAACACAATTGATTCACTACTACACTCAGTTTGAGGCAGTTGTTTATACTAGAACAGAATCAAACTTCCTGCCCACTGGATTTAGTTTATCAGCTAGGCAATGCTAATGTTCATTGTATATTATATAGATTCAAGTGATTAGGTGTATGAGTTCGTAATCATTTAAAATATTTATTATAATATAAAATATATGCGAGATGTGCCAACATAACATAAATGTACAATATAATGAATAATCATAAAGTAATAACTAGTGCAACCAGTGTCCAGGTTAAATGAGAGAATACTAGCATCAACACCATGTCCATTCATGACCACGTTTCTTCCCATCTCCTTGGAGGTTAATAGTATCTTGACATTTACGGTAATCACATCCATAGATTTCTTTATAGTTTACCTCTTATGTGTGCACCACAATACAACAGTTTTTCTATTTATGTACTTTATATCAATAAATATATGAACATTTTAGGATGCTTCTTTTGATCAATATATTTTTAAGATTCACCAGTGGTGTAGGATTTATCTTAGTTTGTTCAGATTTTTTGCTAGATTAACTTATATTTTATTTTTACTTTTTTGTTAAATACTTTTGATTTTATTATTGTTGTTCAAGTACAATTTTCTGCCTTTCCACCCACCCATCCCCACCACCCCAGCCATCCCCACCTCCCTCCCCTGTTTCCAACCTCCCTTGTTTTTGTCATGTGTCCTTTATAATTGTTATATTTTATAAATATGATGCAAGTAATTTATTCATTCCAATGTAGATGACACTTCTGTTATTTCTGGTTTCGGACAATTATGAACAGTACTGCTACAAGCAGGTCTATGCGTAGGTCCTGCTGTGCCTCTACTTGGAATTCATTCTAGAGTGGAATTATTTGTACATAAGATGTATTTCAACTTCAGCAGATAATTCCAAATAATTTGGCAAAATAGTTATTAGAATGTACAAACAACCAGTGAAATGTTAAAATTCTCATTGTTCCACAAAAACACATGGAATTGCCAGATTTTCTATTGGTTATTAAAGATGTTGCCCAATTTTTTTATGATACTATCATCATTTGAATTTCTTATGTTTTGAAGTTGTTGTTCAAGACTTTTGCCAATTTTGAAATGGCTTTTTACACACTGATAAGTAGAAATTCTGTATATTACCTCTATGAATTATTCACCAATTATTTTGGATGAAAAGAACTTCTTGATTTGGGTATAGATAAATTTATCAGTTTCTTTTCATATTATGCTATATTTGCTGTAAGAAAACCTTTCCTACCCATATTCTTGGTGAAAGTGTAATATCTTATTTGTCTTTTCAATAGCTTTAACATTTTAAACAAATTTTTATTTTATAAAATAAGCATATTTATAATATAATGTTCAAATCTTCAGTAGGTAGCTTTACAAATTGATGCAAACAGGCTTATCTATTTATTCACCACCCAGATTAAAACATAGAATGTTAATAGTATGCTAGAAAGTTCTCTCATCCTCACTCTTAGTTTAAACACAGCCAGATATAATACCATCTTTTTTGTCTATTTTTGAAATATGTATACGTGGAACCTTGTAGTACATACACCCATACAACTGTCCATTCTTGTAAATCATGACATGAGTGATTATATGTGTGTGTATGATTATATTTATACATAATCTCCAAGCTATTCCGGTAGAAGTAGTTTGTTCTTTTTCATTGCTTTGTAATTTTATACTTTACATTCATTGAAAAATAGACAATAGTACTTATTTTATACTGTGATAGAAATTGGTTTTTTTTTCAGTTTAGGGTTAATATAAATAAATATACTATGAGCATTCTTGCACAAATATATGTATGTTTATGGTATAAACTGGAAAGACAATTACTAGGCCATAGCATATGCTCCTGTTCAATTCAAGAAAATACTACTAAACAGTTTTCCAAGTATATTTTATCTTATTTGTCATGTTAAGCATTTATAGCATTTTGTGAATCTGTGGAGTGTTGACTTCATTAACTTGGGAAAATACTCAACCATTTTATTTTCAAATATTGTTTTTGAAGTATTCCTTCTATCTACTTTTTCTGAAATTCTAATGGTATGAATTTTAGTGTTTCACTATACTTGTTATTTTCTTAGCCTCTTTTCTCTAATGTGAGACTCCTTGCTTCTCCTTACTGTATAATGAGTACTTCTTCAGACCTATTTTCCAGCTGGCTGGATTTTCCTCCAGGGATGTCTATCCTGCTTTTAGATATAAAATCTGCTTTTGAGAACTATTTAGTAGAATGTTCTTTTTCCATTTTTATTGTATATATATAATTTTAAAAAATTTCTATTTTGTTCTTACAAATCTACTAAGTCATTTATAGTTTCTTGTTTTCTTCAGTTTTTAAAACTTTTCTTTCATCTCTATGAGAATAGGAAGTGTGTGTATGTGTGTGTGATTTGCAGTTGATGAATCTAAAAGTAAACTCATTGTTGATCTATTTCTGAATTCTCCAAAAGTTTTGCTATCTCAGTCCACTCTTTCTTCACTTTTATTATTGACAATTTGTTGTTCATTTTAGGTAAAAAAAAAATAGAACCTTTTATGCCTAGGTAAAACATTTTTGATTTTTGGACCTACCTCTCTATCTTAATAACATTTTGCTATTTTAATGTGCTTGTTATTACCTAATTTATTTATATTTAAAATCATATTCAGGCAGAAAAATGGATAAAGTTGTTCTATTTGATTTTATCCAGAAAAATAAAAATTGTGAGTAATAGTTTTATCAGAACAAATGATCTATATCAGATTAGTGAGATATTTTATTGTTTTGAGTTTTTTAAATGCTTTTCTATAAGGATTGCTTTCTTTGATATCTGTGCTACTCCCAAATGACAGCATTGAATTTAAAGTATTTATAAAATAAATCATACTATTTGACAATAACTTTACATCTATAAAAATTTAGTACATTAAAGATTCTCAATGCTAAGTATAGTGTTGCATTGCAAAATAACAATGTCATGAGATTGAGCTGATGAATGGTTCTTTCTTCCAGGTCAGACATATGTAATTAATTACTGAATGAAATAACAATCCATAGTTCTTTTTGCTTAAAGGAGCTTAAAGGCATGTAAATCAAAAGATTAATGGTGAAAGAATTTGGACTTGGTATAAAGGAATTACATCTAGGATTTGAGCTGTCTACAAAAGTTTGAAAATCAAAGACAAAGTCTTTAGACTCCATGCATAGATCTCAGAATCACTGATATTTAGTATGTCAACAAAATATTCTCTACCTGCTTGCCCAGGGCTACTGTCAGACTTAAGCTGTCTGCACCAGATTCTGAGCAGACACAAATACCTGAAGTTGCTTGTGGTAGTTTTGAGACCATTTTCACACTGATTATGCAGGGCAAAATACCTGAGCATATAAACTGATAATAAGACATGTCCCAAACTCACAAAATCTTTTAAGACATGGCAGCTATACAAAAACTATCTCACAAGGTAGTTTGTATAAGTCCTGACACTTTTAGGAGTGCAGATTTATCACATTGAGGATAGCCTAATAAAAGATTACAAAATTCACATGAAGTCCAATAGAAGACTGCTGACAGATCTGCACTGAGAGAACTGTGAGCCAAATAACTAGAGATAATGGATCACTTTGAAGGAAACTTAAATAGAGCATGTAGTGTATTCCAAATGTTCAGAGATAAAATAATGGATGGAATCTAGAAAATAGATCAAGATTTTGAGCAAAAAAGGCAGATTTGAAGATGACCAAATGATTGAAAAAATATCTAAATAAGATAATAAACCTTGATAGAAACATTGTATCATGGGAATGATAAATTCTCAGAAGGTAGATAGTATGATAGATTTAGAAAATCCAATATAGACTTATTTGGATGAACAAAATAGTGAATAAAGAAATAGCAGAATAATGGTGTGGAAGTATGTGAAAGAGGCAATATTTAATGCAATGGTAGCTGAGAATTTCTCTGAATTAAAGAAATACTTAGACCTGACTGGGTAGCTCAGTTGGTTAGAACATCATCTTGATATGCCAAAATTGCAGGTTTGATCCCCAGTCAGAAAACATACAAGAATCAACCAATGGATAAATAAATAAGTGGAATAACAAATTGATCCCTCTCTCTCTCTCTGTTTCTGTCTCTTTTCCTCCCTCCCTCCCTGCCTTCCTCTTTCTCTCTAAAAAAATCAATGAAAATAATAAAAAATATGTAAATATTTAGATTCAAAATTAAATCTTATGTATATTTTTATGAAACTATGGAATCTCAAAGTTAAAGAAGAAAAATTAAATGCTATTGGATTAAAAATCTAAGTGTTTCTTATTTACACCAAATCCAAATTAAGCAGGATTCTCATTATAAGAAAACATGAAGAAAAAAAAAGCAATATCTTAAAAGCACATATCCAAAATATTGTCAATCAAGTATTCTACAACAAACTAAACTATATTGATGCAGGAAAAAATGGCAAGGAAAACAAAAGTACCTAGGGAAAAGAATCAGGATTCAAGTTAATGATGAGCAAAGAAATAAGTAAGTCATTATAGTAAGTGAATTATATATAATAACATTTTAATTTGCATTTAGAAACCAACAAAGCTAAAAGAAATGAATAAAAATATGATCAAAATGTAGAAGACAATTTTCAGAAAAGTATAAGCAAAAGTAGACTGAAGTATATAGAAGTTACACTTTTTATGTAATTTTTTTACATAAACAGATTCATACATGTATAAAATACACTTTAAATATTTAATCATAGGCCCTTAATGGAAAAGCATAAAATAAATAAACTCAACTCATAGGGAGATAATTAAATTAACTAAATAATGCTTTATCAATTCAATAACAAATTTAAAAAAACAAAAAGAATAAACACAAGTAAATATGTTGTAAATAAAACACTCAGAATAAAGACACTTTTTAAAGCACAAATAATCATGTAAACTAATTAAATTCATGAATTAAAGCTTATTAAATCAAATTTTTACATGAAACAAATTCTGACTTTTTGTTATAGCATAATATTATAAGGTGTCCTACACAATATTATATATGTATGTGTGTGTGTGTGTGTGTGTGTATATACACACACACACACATATATATGTATATATATACATATATATTTCCAATTAATTATATGTGTGTGTATATATATATATATATATATATATATATATATATAATTGGAAAGTAAGAGTAGACACTATATAACCAGGAAACCCCCTTCTCTAAAGTATGGTTTAGTAAAATAACAATTTAAATAATAATACACTTGGATAATATTTACACAAATTAAAAATGCAAATATGACCTATCATATATAAAAGACTGATAAAAATAGACTTAAACACACTAGATTCATGGTATTGGTTTCATTTAGTGAGATAGAAAGCTAAATGTTATGCAAGATTACATTTAATGGGGATATTATTCAAGTGGAGAGTTAACTATATAGAATGTTTTACATTTTTAACAAAACAAAATACCATAGGAAGCAAATATGACAATATTAAGATGGTTGATTCTTGTTGGTGAGTAAAAAAGTGTTTATCATCTTTTTCTCTGTGTGTTTGTATGTTTAGGCCTGTGTGAAGATCGCTAATTCTACTATTCTTGAGTCCATTATCTATTTCTAAGTTAATAGTATTTCAAATCTTTAATTTAAATAAACAGGGAAATTAATAATTATTATAAAAAAGAGATGTAATATGTCTGATAAGCTCTTCCTTAGGCTTCTTTTTAAGTTTGTTATTACCAAAGTGAATAAGGAATATACTCTGTAGGATATACACAGAGAATATTAATATCTAGTCATTTTAGTTTCCACTTTGAACTCCTAAAGAATGTTCTTTAAATTTTTATTATTGGTCTTTTACAGATTTCATGTGGCCCTAGTTATGCCTTCCTTCCCGTCAGGTAGTGACCCAGCTAACACTTACCAAGGACATGTCTTTGTTTTCTTCAATTATCTCCAATTAACTGTTTAGGAAGAAAAAAATAAACTATGCTGCTAAAATCTCCCAAATCTAATACTGACTAAACAAACTAATTATGCCAAATGCTGGTCTTTGTTTCAAAAGGGTGGTAGTTCAAATGTGCATGTATGTGTGTGTGTATGTATGTATGAAAACAATGTGCTATAATAAGTTGTAGTAGTTAGTTTTTAGAATAGCCAATCAATGTAGACCTGTAAATGAGAAATTTATACTAATGTTTATTTAAAATAAATATCTGTACACATTGCCCATGGTTTGTGTAAACACCTTTTGTATGTGATTATCAGAATTTGTTGCTTTAAATAAGTTATTTAAATTAACTTTCATGATGATACAAGGTACATAAACAATACTATGCTTTTTATAGGTAACATCTTGAAATTAGAGCAAAGATTAATTGGGCACCAACCACTGAATCTAAGAGATTTATTTTATTGTTTCCATAGCGGAGACATAATCTAAGAATTTAAATAAAACACAATTATTTTTAGCCATGTTATTGATACTAAATCACACTCTCTAAAGTTTCTCTCTCCCTCTCTTTCTTTCTTCCTCCCTCTTCTCAACTTCTTAATGTATATATTTATAGTAAACTAAATAATCATTATAATAAGTGTATTCTATCTCAAATAATTGATCTTATTACAGAGATATATACATTTTAAACTGTGTTCTAAATGAAGCTTAATATGTCCTCTTAACCAAATACAGAACAAATAGATTCATTGATTCTGTTTTTTTTCTCAAGGGAATTAAAAGAAAAAGAATGTATTTAATATGTGAACAACCACACAATTGTCCCACACAATTATCAGGAGTGTTGCACTGGTATTTATCCTCACTCAGTGAGCTTCATATAGCATGCCACTTCACAACACTTAACTACATAATGTCACATGAAAAATGGTAAAATAAAAAGTGTTTTAATTATATTAAACCTATATTTCACAGTTACTATATATATGACCTTTTCATGGTAACTATCTCTTAGTTTATGAGCACTACATATTTAAAAAATGGACTCTCCAAATAGGACAATTTAAGCAGATCCTAATTAATGTAAACCATGAGGCAACTGAATTTACTTTAAAATATTAACAGGTCCATTATTTGCAATTCTCTTGATTACTATTGTGTAGGCTAACTTGTACTTTCAATATTTTGCATACAATGTTCTCCTAAGACCCTAAAACAATATTCAGTTTGGTTGAATATATTCTTAAATATAAATATACAGGGTCTGACACAAATAACACCGCTTTTTATTACAAAATCTTTTATTATAAAATCATAAGCATAGAATTCTGTAACACAACAATATCACACTAATCACACCCTGTGACATTTTGGATGGCATATTCAAATTAAAACTATAAATTAGTACACCAATATTACTCCCCTACCAACCTCACTCGAGCAGGCATTACTTCTGCTGGACCCTATACACTGATATACTTCAGGACAATGAAAAAGCTGGGAATGTTTCAGACTCTAGTTAATGTAATTTTCATTTTTAATAATTTAGAGATTGGAGTTGGCAAATATCAAAGTGATTGGACTTGTAGGACAAAATCTCAGAGTAGAGAGAGCCACACAAAAATGAATACAAGTTATTTGCGTGCAACTGCCTCTGAGGCTATTTCTCAGCTTCTAAGTAGCTCAGAGAGCTACTACAATATTTTGTACAAAAATCAGTAGCTGGGAAGCTAAAGAGCTGTTCAGAGATTTCATCACCAATGCAACACTGGAAGTCAGGGGTTGGAGTTCCAGACCTGCCAAGATGAATAACACTAGTAAACAACCCTAGCTTGTAGTTAACAACTCAAAGGAGGACAGACTAAGAGTGAGGACTCTGATCTAGAAGTAAAGCCAAAGATAAACATGTTCTGGCTGAAAGAAAGAAAAAAAAGACTTAAAAGGATCCTCCAAGGGGAGACTTGGTTGAAAGAAGGTGAAGGGATTAGCCAAAGAACATATGTGCATAACTCACAGATACAGACCACAGTATAGTGATGACCAGAGGGAAGGGGGTGGGAGCTGGGTAGAAGCAGGAAAGATAGGGTGGGGAATAGAGGCATCTGTAATAGTGTCAACGGTAAAAGAGCTTAAATTAAAAAATGAAAAAAGAATCCTCCAAGTGATCAAGTGAATCAGCCTATCCTCAATTTGCCCTCCAGAAAAATGGTTATACCTCTTTGTGGAAGACACCATTATTCAGAGCTTCTCTGATTTTTTATATACAATATTTAACATTAAATAAAAAATTGCAAGGCATGCTTTAACAAAAACAATGACTAGAAAACAAGAAAAAAATAGCTAGACTATTTAGACATCACAGTTGTCAGGCAATTACTGTAAAATAAATATAATTATCATGTTGATAAGAATAGAAAAAATGGAGAATATCAATATAAACCTCAAATCCTTGAAAGGAGTCAACTTAACACTCTAGAAGTTAAAAATTCAATGGCTGGCAATTCTGGTTTCAGCGGCAACATATAAAGAAGAGACTTGAAGTTCTTTTTCCCACCCTTAACAAGAAAAAGTAGAACAAAGAGAAAATTAATTTTTAAAAAATTGAATCCATCAGATCACTTAGATTACAAGTCAAATTGCCACCCTGAATTTGGAGAAACGGTCAAATCAAGAGAGTCACAGTCAAGGATTGCTCACATGGAGGAGGAGCCACAGGAATCATAAACATGTAGAAATAATTACATGGAGATTTGGCTGAGTTGCTGGGAGATGAGTGTGGACTAGCAGGACAAAAGAAAATCTTGGGGCCATAGTCTTAGGAAGAGCTGCATGCTTTGCAAGCCCACTATGTTCTCAATGTGATTATCATAAAAGGATCCCCTTTTGGATCTGACAGGGAAGGGGGTAGGGTAATTATTGTCGAATACTCCCAGAATTATTTCTGTGAACACTACTTATTCTCCAAAGAGGAAAAAAATTACCAGACATTTATCCCACCTGGGGGAAGTGATTTACTCATACTCCTGCTTTCTTTAGCTTCCCTATCTCATCTAAAGAAGATAAAAAGTTATACAAGTAGAGAAACATGTAAAAAGGTCACAACCCAGAGGCACAAGCTCACAAAAATACAGAGATTTAATTAAAAGATTATAGAACATTTCCCCTTCCCACACCCTTCCACCACAGCAGCAAGGCTCCATTATAATAACAATGGTTTACAGCTGAAAGACACACATTCAGAAACCCAAAGTCAAAAGGGATAGAGAAAAAAGGACACCAAAGTCATATAATTATGATGTGTCTTGGAGTGGGCCTCTTTGGGTTCATCTTGTTTGGGGCTCTCTGTGCTTCCTGGACATGTATGTCAGTTTCCTTCACCAAATTAGGGAAGTGTTCTTTCATTATTTTCTCAAATAGGTTTCTGATTTCTTGCTCTTTCTCTTCTCCTTCTGGCACCCCTATGATACAAATGTTGGAATGCTTGAAGTTGTCTAAGAGGCTGCTTACATTATCTTTAATTTTTTGGATATTTTCTTCTTACTGTTCTGATTAGTTGTATTTTGCTTCCTTATGTTCCAAACCACTGATTTGATTCTCAGATTCATCCACTTTACTGTTGATTCCATGTTAATTTTTCTTTATTTCAATTAGTGTACCTTTCATTTCTGACTGGATCTTTTTTATGCTGCTGAGGTCCTCACTAATTTCCTTGAGCATCCTCATAATCCATGTTCTGAATTCTGCAAATAATAGATTGTTTTTTTCCATTTTGTTCACTTCTTATCTTGTAGTTACATTTTTTTCTTTCATTTAGGCCATGTTTCTTTGTCTCCTCATTTTGGCAGCCTCCCTGTTTGTTTCTATGTATAGGTAGCTTGAGAGAGTGGCTTAATATAGTAGGTGCCCTGTAGGGTCCAGTGACACAATCCCCTATTAGCCCAGTTGGGTAATCACTCTATGGACTGTGTACACTCTCCTCTTGTAGCTGAGCCTTGATTGATGTTGCCTTGTCCAAAGTCATCCACTGGCTGTGTTCTGTCCAGTGTCACACTGCATTAGCTACAAAGGGATCTGCAGATGGCTGCCACTTGTGCTGAGCTTGCAGGTGCCCAGGCAAGGCCAGGCTGTGAATCAAGGCCAGCTGTCACATCAAGGCACATCATAACTAAAATGCCAAAGGTTATAGACAATGAGATAATCTTAAAAGCAGGAAGAGAAAAGCAGTTAATCACCTACAAGGGAGCCCCCTAAGACTGTGAGCTGATTTTTCAAAAGAAATGTGCAGGTTAAAAGGGATTGACAAGAAATATTCAAAGTGATGAAAATTAAGGACCTACAACTAAGATTACTTTACCCAGCAAAACTACCATTTAGAATCAACAGAGAGATAAAGAGCTTCCCAGACAAGGAAAAGCTAAAAGAGTCCATCACCACCACACCAGTATGATATGAAATATTAATGGATCTTCTTTTTAATAAATTATGTTTTGCTATCTTTTTAAAAGATATTTATTAACTTTTAAAGAGGGGGAAGGGAAGGAGAAAGAGAGGGAGAGAAACATCAGTGTGTGAGAGATACACGGATCAGTTGCCTATGGCTTGCTCCTAACAGGGGACCTGCCCTGAAACTTAGGTATGTGCCTTGACTGGAAATTGAACCAGTGATCTTTTGGGTTCACAGCCCAGTACTCAATCCACTGAGCCACATCAGCCAGGGAAAAGGGTCCTCTTTATGAAATAAAAGAAGAAGATAAAAAATACGAACAATAAAATGGCAATAAATACATATCTACAACAATTGAATCTAAAACACAACATGAACAAACAAGCAGAACAGAAACAGAATCATAGATACAGAGGATGTTTTGATGCTTGCCAGATGAGAGGGGGCTTGGGGGAAAAATGTTGAAGGGATTAAGAAGTACATAATGGTAGTTCTTATGCCTTGTCATTTTTGTTGTTGGTGGTGGTAATGGTGTATGGGGATGTAGTCAGGGGGATGTAAAGTACAGTATAGGAAATGAAGTAGCCAAAGAACATTTATGCAGGACCCATGGACATGGACAATGGTGTGGGTATTGTGAGGGAGTGGGGGGCTGAGTAAAGGGAGATAAAGGGGAATAGCTAGGACAACTGTAATAGTATAAACAATAAAATATAATTTTAAAAAGTAATATAAAACCTCTACATATAAATCTATGAAAATATTAAACACAGGCCAACTCTTATATACATCAACCTTAAATCTCACAGAAAGTCTTATTTATCTCCATTTTATCACTTGACAAAACATGTCCAGCATTCAACACCACCACCACCAACAAAAAATAACAAGGCATGTAAAAAGCAAAAAGAAAGAAAAAAAGCCTAAAGAGACACAGCAAACATCAGAACCAGATTCAGATGATGCCACAGCTGTAGGAATTTCTGGCCAGGAATTTAAAATACTCACAATTAACATGTTAAGGGCTCTAATAAAAAGTAGACAATGTGCAAGAAGAGCTGGGTGATGTAAGAATCAAAATAAAGAGTAGTAGAAGTAAAAAGATTGTAACTAAAAGAATATAATAAATGGACTCATTAAGGGACTGGACACACTGAGAAAAGATCACTGTATTTGAATATAGATCAAAGAAAACCTTCCAAAATGAAATGCAATGACAAAGAGAAAAAAAAAAGCAAGAACATAAAATTCCAAAACTGTGGAATAATTTTAAAAGGTATAACATTAATGTAATTGGAACACATGAGAGTGAAAAAAAGAGAGAGCAGAAGAAGTATTTGAAGCAAAAGTGGCTGAGAGCTTTCCAAGTTAGTATCAGACATTAAACTATAGGTAATGGAATCTCAGAGATGACTCATAATATAAATATCCACATGATATAAAATAAAGCAAAATATACTAGGCATATCATGTAGAAACAAAGATTAGAGACTAAATCCAGAAAGAAGCCAAAGGAAAAAATCATCTTACCTATAGAGGAACAAGAATGAAAATTATAGTGGAATTCTTGTGAGAGATCATGCAAAGAAAAGAGTGAAATGACATTTATTTTTTATTGTTTATTCTATTAAAGTTGTCCCAATTTTTCCCCTTTGCCCCCATCCACTGAGCCCACTCCTTACTTCTTCAGTCAATCCCCACTCCATTGTCCATGTCCATGGGTCATCTATACATGGTCTTTGATCAATTGCTTCCCTTCCTTCCACCATTTCCCAAAGTGCTGAAAGGAAAAAAAAATCAAACTAAGATTAAATGTCCACCAAAATTTTATTTCCAAAATGAAGGACAAAGCAATACTTTTTGGACAAACAATAATTGAGAGAAATCATTGCAAGCAGATCTGTCATGCAAGAAATCTTAGGAGTCTCAAAAAGGAAAAGGAAAATGATAAATTATATAGGTCAGAATTGTGTATCTACATAAAAGAAGGAGTAGTACCATGGAAGTAATAAATAAAAACTAAATAAAATCTTTTATTGTTTTTACTCTTATTTAATATAAAAGATAATTTTTTAAAGTAGTAGTAATAATAAGAATGTATTGGGTTATTATAACACATATATGTAAATATATATACACATATACATATGTATATATACACATATGCATATACATATACATGTATGCATATGTACATAGATTAGAGAAAATAATTGAGAATATTATACTATAAATATAATACACTATACATGAAAGAGTTTATGTAAGTTTTTTTGAGAGAGTTTGTATAACTCTTTGTTTATGTAAAATAACAAAGAGTCATTATTTTAAAGTGCATTTGGATTAACTGTATCTATATACTGCAAACTTAAAGACAACCACTAAAATTTTTTCTTTCTTTTTTCTTTTTTTTCCACTGTCGTTCAAGTACAGTTGTCTCCATTTTCACCCCACCATGTCCCCTGCCCCATCCATCCCCACCTCCCACCCTCAAACTTACCCCATTTTGGCTTTGTCCATGTATGTGTCCTTTATACATGTTCCTTGATGGACTTTCCCATATTTTCCCCCATTAACCCTCTCTCACCTCCCTCTGGTTAGTAATCAACAAAACAAATAAACAAGCAAAAGATAACTAGAAACATTAAAATAAAGAACAAACTGACAGTAAACATTTTTAAAACAGAAGTATATTTTCTATGCTAAGAGAAGTGAGAAAATGGAATCTTATAAAACACTCAGTTAAACTATAGAAGACAGAAAAAGAGAGAAAGACAAAAATACAAAAAAATGAGTGCAGTTATAAACATGGTAGATGTTAATTTAGCTAGACGGTCTAAATACACCATTACAAAATACAGAAATTCTCAGAATTCATTACAAGTGACCCCAATATACGTTTTCTACAAAAAGTCATTTTCAATATAAAGATAGACAGATTAAAAGAAAAGGGACATAGAAAGATAAGAAATGCTAACATTAATCAAAAGAAAGTTGAATAACTGTATTAATTTCAAGGAAAGCAGACTTTTAAAAAAGGAAAATTATTTTGGATGTAGGGGGAAAGTATATCCTAGTAAAGTAAAAATTCTCCACTAAGACACAACAATACTAAATCTATATGCACCTAACAACTGAGCATCAAAATACATGAGGCAAAAACTGACATAACTGAGAAGAGAAATAGACAATCTACCACTGCGTCTGGATGTTTAACACCCCTCTGTCAGTACTTCACAGATCAAGCAGGGGGAAGGTCAGTAAAGACAGATACAGATGACCTTAACAGCACTATTCACCAACTGGATTAATTGACATTTTCAGAATATTCCACGCAACAATATCAGAATTAAAATTCTTTTTAAAGTTACATGGAATATTTCTTAAGACAGAGTGTATTTTTGGCCATATAACATACCTCACAAAATTACAAAAAACAGAAATTATACAAAACATGTTCTTATACCTCATGAAATTTAGGTAGAACACAATAACAAAAAGATAGCTGAAAATCCTAAATATTTGGAAATGAAAAAACAGACACTAAATAACATTAGAATCAAAGAAGTCCCAAGGTAAATAAAGATACTGTGAACTTAAAATGAAAACACAAATTATCAAAAATTATAGTATGCAGCAAAAACAGTGTTTTGGGGAAAATGTGTACATGAAAGTCATATACTAGAAAAAAGACACCCTAAAATTAACATTATAACACTATATAAAGAAGAACAATTTCATCCTAAAGAAAACAAAAGGCCTAAAAATTAGAGCATAAATTGAATTATGAATTGAAAACAGAAAAACAGAAATGAAACAAAATGCTGGTTCTTCAAAAAAACAACAAAGTTAATAAAACTCTAGGTTGTCTAACTGCAGTAAAAGGAGAAAAAATATAAATTACAAATGTTAGAATTCAATGATGGTTCATCACTGTTGATCTCATGGACATTAAAAGAATAATTAAAGAACAATATGACCAAATATGTGTTGTCCATGTGATAATTTACATGAAATTGACTCCTTAAAAGAAGCAAACTGCCAAAACTCAAATTTAAGAAAAAACAGATAATCAGAAATAGCTTTTATATATTAAAGAATTTGAATCAATAATTAGCAAACTTGAAATAAAACCTAGGCTGATGACTTATACGTTATGATAGACATTCAAAGTAGAAATTACCACAGTTCACAAACTCATCAAAAAGTAGTAGACAAACACTTCCTAACTCATTCTAAGAGTCTAGAATTATCCTAACACCAGAACCAGATAAAGGCATTACAAAAATAAAAAGGAAATTACAAACCAAAGTTTTTCCTAAAAACACATGCAAAAATCCTCAGTAAAATATTGCAAGTTGAATCCAAAAATGTGCCAAAAAAAGAGTATACTCTGTGATCAAATGGGATCTATTCCAGCTCCTCAAATCTGGTCTGACACTTAAAAACCTCTAAAGACAATCCATTGTATCAACAGGCTAAAGAGAAGTAATACAATCATATCAATTGATGCAGAGAAAGCATTTGACAAAATCAAACCCTCATTTGTGATTAAAATCTCTCAGAAAACTAGACATAGAGAAAAACTTCCTCAATTTGATTTTAAAAAGTGAGAAAATAGAGTAAACATCATACTTAATAGTGAAAATTAAAAGTCTTCCCCCCTCAGTCAGGAACAAGGCAAGCACGTTCTCTTTCACCAATCCTGTTTGTAATTGGACTGACAGCTAGTACACTAACACAGAAAAATAAGTGCAGATGTATAAATTAGAAGGGAAGAAATAAAAGTATCTCTATTCACAGATGACATGATTATATATGTAGAAAATCCAAAAAACAACAACAAAATCCTAGAACTAATAAGCAACTGTAGCAAGGTCACAAGACACAGAGTTAATATATGGGGTCACTGTTTTCTTATATTCCAGGAATTAACTATTGGAATTTGAATTTTAAAAAAGTAATACCATGTATAAGCAAACAAAAATATACTTAGGTATAAATCTGACAAAACATGTAAAGGGTTTGTGGAAAACTATAAAACCCTGATAAAGGAAATCAAAGAATATTCAAATTAATAGAAAGTCTGTGAGCATAGGCTGACAAGCTCAATACCATTAGGAAATGAATACTTCCCATCTTGAGCTACAAGTACAATTTCAACCAAAACCTCAACAAGTTACTTTTGGGATGTCAACAAACTTATTTTAAAGTTGATATGAAAAGACAAAAGATGGAAAATATACAATGCAAGTAAAGAAAAACAAAATTGGAGCACTGATACTCTGAATTTCAAGACCCACTCTAAGGTTCCGATAATTAAGACAGTGTGGTGCTGGGATACGAGTGCATGCCATCAATCAAGAGAACAGAAAAGAATTCGGAAATACATGCCAACAGGTATAGTCGGTTTATTTTTGACAAAGAAGAAAAGGCAATTCGATGGAGAAATTAGTCTTTAAAACAAATGGTGCTGGAACAGTTGAATGCCCATATACACGAAAATGAACTTAAATCACCATTCTTACACCTTTCACAAAATTACACTCACATCTCATACACCAATGTTTCAGTCACTGAGAACACATATATAGCCGTGTCCCCGCAGATTATAACGGAGCTGATTTCTTGTAAGAAATGGGAGGCAATGTGGTCCAGGAAGATTTTTTTAATGAGAGCAATCTGTGGGGACATATATTCTCTTTCACTCACAGCACCTCAATTTCGAGTACACAGGTCACATCCCAATCAGTCAGCCACTGACCTGTTTGAGCACAGAGGAACTTGTCCTGTCAGTGCTCCATAGTCACAAGGTGCTCCCATATCTAGCCTGCTGGTTTTCAGGGTACATTGTTGTTAATTCCTTATGGAGGACCTAAGATTATCTAAAAGAACACAGATCTGCAGGAGCTACCTTAACAATATGAAGTGCCTCTGCTATTGTCAGTGAAAGATTTCTTTGGTAGCATGCGCCCAGGCCATCCCTGTACTTTGAAAATATTCTCAGGTTGTAATGAGGTAAAGCATAGATACATTTTATTTCTTCCTTCATTTTAATGCCAGAGAAAGCACTTTGCACCAGAGAAGGTCAATGGAATCAAAAACAAATTTCCAAAGTGAAAATATTGAGTCCTCAGTTCCACATACTCTCTCTGTTAAGGACTCTCTTTGTCATTTTAAGGAGTGCACAAAGTTCCTTCATCTGATCCGTGATCCAGAATGCAATAGCCAAACCTGCATTGCCATACTAATACCCTACACTTATCTCTCTATCTTAATTTCTCACTTTTACTGACCTCCAGGCTACCCTTCGCTTCCTCCTGATAGTCACTATTGTGGTGACCCATGGTTTACCCAGACAGTTTCTGCTCTTTTCCAATTAGTTCAGCCCAAATTCCTTTTCCTGGAACAACATTGACACCTTCAGCATTTGATTTCTGACACTGACAGGAGGAAGCAAGGGGCTGTGCTTGTCAGAAAGTGTTTACAGTGTCTGCAGAAGTGTATAGTGTTGTCCTGGGCCTTCACTACCACTCACCACTCACTCACTGACTCACCCAGAGCAACTTGTAGTCCTGCAAGCTCCATTCACAGTAAGTGCCCTATACAGGTACAACATTTTAAATCTTTTTTATGGTGCATTTTCTATGTTTAAATATAGAAATATATGCTTACCATTGTGTTACAATTGCCACAGTATTCAGTACAGCAGCATGCTGCACAGTTTTATAGCCTTGGAGCAATAGGCTATAACATATAGCCTAGCTGTGTAGTAGACTATATCATCTAGGTTTGTGTAAGTGCACTTGTGATGTTTCTACAACAATGAAATGGCCTAGCAATGCATTTCTCAGAACTTATCACTGTTGTTAAGTGACATAAGATGGTGAGAGCATTGCATGTGGATCATTGAATATAAGGTGCTGAGCAGCTCTGCATTGTCAAGGAACAGAAAAATAGGAAGCCCCATATCCAGAACACCAGCACTGAAACCCACATCCCAGTAGTCCATTCCATATTTCCTCTACAAGATCTGAAAATAAACTGTCATAAAACAATATGACAGGCACAGGCAGCATAAAGCCTTTCAAAATAAAATATTAGTGATTTAAAACAAGAGTTGATTATCATGCATGTATGTCACTTTTTTACTGTACCTTTTCTATGTTTAAATACAGAAAGACCATTGTGTTACAATTGTACTACATATAATCACATATTTGACATTCATATATGTATGTATGTATGCCATTTCTCTCTTCCTTTACATTTGCAATACTTTCTTTGCCCTTTTAATGTTTAACTCATCTTAGTCCAAAGAATGTGTTAGAAACTGTGAGTTCACTTGCTGTGGTCACTTCAGGAAACAAGAAATTAAGTGGAAAATTAAATGCAAAGTAATTATAATGAGAAAATGGAAATTAAAGTATAAACCAATAAAACTGAAAGCAGAAATCAATATAGAAAATCAGCAAACCCAAAAGGTGTTTCTTTGAAAAGATCAATAAAATCCCGAAGTCTCTAGCTAGGTTAATTAAGAAAAAATGACTAGACAAAAATCACTAATATCAGAAATGAAGGAGGGGACATCACTACAGATGTCATGAGTATTAAAAATCTTATAAAGAAATACTATGAGTAACTCTGTGAGTTGAAATTTGATAACCTCGATGAAGTGGACCAATCTCTTAAAGACAAAACTTTTCCAAGCTCACATGAGAAGTAAGTAATATGAATATGTCTATACGTATTAAAGAAATTCTATCAATAATTATTCCCTTTCCAAAACAAAAAGCACCAGGCCCAAGTGGGTTCACTAAATTTTTACCAAATATTTAAGGAAGAAATTATACCAACTCCCTACAATCTATTTCAGAGGATAAAAATAAAATGAATACTTCCTATCTTATATGAAGCCAGGCAAAGACATTATTTTAAAAAACCCTAAAAACAAATATCTTTATAAATATGAAGGCTAAACTCCTCAATAAAATATTTGCAAATCAAACCCAAAAAGTAGAAAATAAATAATCCACCATGACCAAATAGGATGTGTCCTGTGTATACAAGCTTGGTTCCACATTTGAAAATTCATTAATGGAATTTACTATAACAACAGACTAAAAATGAAAGACAATGTTATCACATCAATAGATGTGGCAAAAGCATTTGACATAATCCAATATCCATTTATGATAAAACTATCAGTAAATCAGGAACAGAAGGGAAATTTTTCAACTGAAAGAAGACTATTTATTTTAAAAACATACAGAAAACATCAAACTTAATGGTGAAAAACTCAAAGCTTTCCCACTAAGATCAAATCCATAGCAGGGATGTCCTCTTTCATCACTTTTTTTTTTCAGCAATATACTGGGATCCCTTGCTAATTCAGTGAAGCAAGAAAAGAAAAAGAAAGGTATGCAGATTAGAAAGAAACATGTAAAACTGTCTTTGCTCACAGATAATATAATTATTTGTACAGAAACTCCAAAAGGATCAACAGGAAAACATCTGGAAATAAGTGATTATAGCAAGTTTGCAGTATATAAGATTAATATATAGAAGTCAATTAGTTTCCTGTATACTACAATGAACATATGGAATGTGAAATTAGAAATATAACATCATTTATGTTAGCACCCCAAAACTGAAACATGTAGGCATAAGATGCTAGCCAACTTCAAGGCTTTGAATCAAGCTACAGTAATAAAGACAGTGTAGTGTTGATGAAAGAATAGACAGATAGGTTAATGGAACAGAATACAGAGCCAAGAAACAGTATCCCTGTAAACATTGACAACTATTTTTGGCAAAGGAGTAAAGGCAATACGACTCAGCAAAGATAGTTATCTATGACCAATAGTGCTGGAACAACTGCAAATCCATATGTAAAAAGGAATCTAAGCTCTGGCTGGCGTAGCTCAGTGGATTGAGGGTGGGCTGCAAACCAAAGCATTGAAGGTTCTATTCCCAGTCAGGGCACATGCCTGGGTTGCAGGCCACAACCCCCAGCAACCGCACATTGATGTTTCTCTCTCTCTCTCTTTCAGTCTCTCTTCCCTCTCTAAAAATAAATAAATAAAATCTTTAAAAAATGAGACACTACATGGACATGGCTTAGTAACAATATTTGAAAAAAAGGAGTCTAGACACAGACCTTATACTTTACACAGAAGTTAACTCAAAATAGATCTACACCTAAATTACATTTGTCTAAATTACCTAGACCTTATTTACATTTGCAAATAAATGTAAAATACAAAACTAGAAAACTCCTGGAAGATAATATAAGACAAGTCCTAGATGACCTTAGATATGGTGATGACTTTTTAGATAAAACACTATGGACATAATACATAAAAGAACTAACTGACAAATTGGGCTTCATTAAAATTTAAAAAAAGAAAAGAAAAACTTCTGTTCTGCAAAAGGTAATGCCAAGAGAATTTAAAGACAAGCCACAGACTGGGAGGAAATATTTGCAGAAGACACATCTGATAAAGGACAATTACCCAAAATATAAACAGAACTTTTCAAACCAAACAATAAGAAAACAAATGAATCTATTAAAAATTTAGTGAAAGAACTGAACAAACAACTCACCAAAGAAAATACACAGATGGCACATAAGCATATGTAAAGATGGTCTACATCATATTTTATCAAATGAATGCCAATCAAAGTAACAATGAGATACCCCTACATACCTACTACAAGGTCCCAAATACAGAACACTGAGAACACCTACCCCCAGTCAGGATGTGGAGCAACAGGAACTCTCACATGTTGCTGGTGGGAATGCAAAATGGTGCAACCCTTTTGGAAGAAAGTTTGGCAGTTTCTTAAAAAACTTAATGTAGTCTAACCATACAATCCAGCAACTGTATTCCTCAGTATTCCAAAAGAGATAAAAACTTATGTCTCACTAAACCCTGCACACGTTTATACCAACTTTCTTTCTTTCTACTTTAAATTTTTCTTTTTTTATTGTTGTTCAAGTACAGTTGTTTCCATTTTCCTGCCACCACTTTCCCTCCCCCTACTCACCCCTACCACCTACCCTCTATCCTACTTTCCTTTGGCTTTCTCCATGGCTTTTATACATGTTCCTTGATGACCCTTCCCTTACCAACTTTATTTATAATTGCAAAAAATTTGAAAGGAAACAAAATGTTTTCCAATAAGTGAATAATTACATAAGCTGTGATGCATAAAGGCAATGGAATATTCTTCAGCACCAAAAAGAAATTCAATATCAAGCCATAAGAACACATGAAGGAAGCTTGAATGCATGTTACTAGGTGGGGGGAAAAAGCCAATTTGAAAGGCTACATACTGTATGATTCCAACTACGTAACATTATGGAAAAGGCAAAACTATTGAAACAGCAGTGAAAATACTCTATAATAACCCATATATCCATTTATAATAATGCCTATATGTTATTATATATGTTGTTTTCCATATCCATAAAGCACACATCAAGAATGAACGCTAAGGTACACTTGGACTTCAGATGATTATCATGTGTCAATGTAGTAAAAAACCGACGATTCTGGTGAACGATGTGAATAATTGAGAAGGCTAGGCATGTGTGGGGACAATGAGTATGTGGGAAATCTTTATACCCTCTTCTCAATTTTGCTGTAAACCTAAAACTACTCTCTGAAAAGTTCTTATAAAATATGAATTAATAAATAAGCAAAAACACAAGAAATTAAAAATACATTAGTTCAACTAACAAACTGAAGGGAAAAATAGGGTATAACTGATCTCAGGGAAAAATAAGTCTAAAGAATCTTGTCTCTTTTTACCATTTTATCAGGTTGACTTTCCCTAACAGTCCGGCATACCGACTCCAAGTGTTCAGATGGGAAGACTTATAAAATGGGTCTGATCAACCCAGCTTGGAATGTGAGCCCCTAATAAAAACAATTGCTATCGCTACAGGCTGGGAGTCTGTGGTTGGCTTAACCAGGTCACATGGTCACCCCTGTGGTCAAGGAGAAAGAGCACCGTGATCAAACCTATCCACAAGAAGGACCTCATGATTTATACGAAGAGAGAAGTATCTCCCTATATAAAATGGTAGAAGGAGGACTGTGGGTGGTAAAATGATGAAGGCTAATGACATTCCATTTTATTGGTATCTTTTCCATTAATTATGTCTGTCTACAAATTACTGAGCAGGAATAATTAAGATTTAAGTTTCTTGATATTACTTTTATATCACTTTCTACTCTAGTGCATATTTCCCTGTCTTTTTATGTGCTGCTTGTCAAGCCAAAGGATATAGCAGAGGTAATATATTTGGACTTTTATTGAAACCATTATTTTTCTATAAAATCTCTCCAAATTATTATCATAGAAGGTGCTGCTTTCCTCCAACATCCACTATATGAAACTCTGCTGTTCCAGCATGCACCACCCATTGATGAAGCAATCTTCCTACCAAGGAGTTCTGAATACAGATCAGTAGAGGGTCATTTCAATCCCCCTTATGCAATAAAACACACTTCCAGTTTAAAATCCACTGAAGACAAATCCCCTATTTCCTAGCATCAAGTTCCTGTGTAGAACAGTTACAGTTCTGGCAGTAATAGCTCATGGACATTTCTGCTTAACCACTTTATCTCCAAATGTGTGTGAACAATAACAGCTTAACATGAGCCTTCCGGATGCCAGGGAAACTAACCAGGTGGGAATAAGGCTAATCCTCTCTAACTGTCTGTGAATAACTGAACAAAAGGCTGCTTTTGCAAAATTGTTCCAAGTTTCTCCCTAGTCACACCGCACAACAAAAGATTAGGCTTCTGGCCATCTTGAGTTGTTGTGATGGAAGCAAAGCAAGGTGGCCCTGTCAAAATCTACCACTACAATGTGAGAAGAGGGCCAATTCCACCCAGGGCCAAATTTTGCTTCCTGTCTTTTCAGTTAAAAGAAGTAAAACAATGGACCTTTGAACCATCATGTATAGCTAGAAGCATTAGTCTTAAGCCCATCAGGGAGGATGCACATCTGGGCAACCAATATATCCACCTCCTGTGTGACTGAAAGGAAGATTCCTTTCTAAAAACTACCAAATTATATTCTCAAGAAATGCATGTATCTGCTGTCATTTGAAATATTTCACTAGTGTACCATCATATATTACTTTTGTAACTTTAAAAGGGTGTAAATAATTTTGACAAAAAATAAAGGAAAATGTATAACTGCCTAAAACTAAGGCTTATTGTATATACGTATAGCTAAAACCATCGAGACTGCACAGTATGACATGAGCATGGATACATGTTAGTGGACCAGGGCAGACAACACATAAATAGGTAATTTATGGGATTTAGGGCTGAGCAAAATTTTCTTCAACCTGACACCAAAAAACACATTACACTGTAGGAAAACTGATAAATTGGAGCTCCCCAAAATTAAAAGCTTTTGCTCTGCAAAGACTATCAACAGGATGAAAAAATAAGCTAAACTGGGAGACTTGCAAACACATCTGACAAGGAACTAATGTCTACAAGAAATAAAGAAATCTTAGTGTAAACAATAAAAAGCCAAACAATGCAATTACTAAATGGGCTAAAGACCTGAAGAAACATTTTATGAAGAGGATATATAGATGGCAAATAAACACATAAAAAGATGTTAATACTTTTATGAAAGTGCAAAACAAGGCTATACTGTGATATTACTAAACACATAGCAGAATGACTAAAAAAATAATAAAACCACCAAATCCAGATGAGGATGTAAAGAAATTCCATCACTCGCATGTTGCTGCTGAGAACATAAACTGGAACAGCTATGATCTTACTTATATGTGGAGTCTAATGAACAAAATAAACTACAAACAAAATAGAAACAGAAGCTTAGACGCATGGAACAGACTGACAGCTGTCAGAGGGGAGGGAGGGAGGGTGACTGAATGGAGGAAGGTGAAGGGATTAACCAAAGAACATATTGCATAACTCATAGACACAGACAGCAATGTAGTGGCCACCAGAGGGAAGGGGGTGGTAGAGATGGAAGGAGAGATGGGCAAAGGGGAGGGGTGGGAGTGGACACATCTGTAATAGTGTCAACAATAAAAATAAAGTACAAAAAATGCACAGCTATTCTTGAAAAGTGATGCAGACACTGACCCTCAGTGTCTGCGTCATCATGGATGAAATGAGACATTCAAACAGACTACCGAGTCCAGTGGAGGAAAAGGAACAGCATGGCTTTACTCTCAAGGGGAGCAAAAGCCATGGCCTCTGCCATGACAGACCTTTATTGGGTTTCTCTGCCCATTATGTGATGGTGCTCATTTAGTATGCACAGGTTCACTTTTGGTGGTTACCTTTTACAGAAAACAAAGGAGCCAATGCTGCTAATCACATCACAGAAGAGGGACATTTGCAAATGAAAAGACAAAAGTAGTTGAACTGGTTGCACTCATCCTTGGAAGGTTTAGCATGGTTTTTAGGAAGTTACTTTGCAGTAAATGTCATCAATTCAGGGTGAGGGAGTTTTAGCAAAAGGCAAGACTCATAGCGGCCTAGGTACATTGCAGGCCTGATTCCCCATGGGAGAACCTAACTGGGGGTGTGGGTCCTGTGCATCTCTGAGTGGGAGCTGGGCCCACGCCACAGCTACAGCTACAGAACAGTCTACTACAGAAAAGTGTTTGCAATTTTTTTATTGCTGCTGTTGTTTTTAATGCTAAACATGCAACGGAAAACCCAATAATTGCACTTCTGGTCATTTACATCAGGTAAATAAAAACTTACATTTAAACAAAAAACTATGTATGAATGTTTATAGCACATTTACTTAATAGTCAAAAACTAGAAACACCCAGGTGTCCTTCAGCAGGTGAAGAGTTAAACAAACTAAGGTCCATCCACGCAACAAGTGTACTTACCAATGACAAGGAACAAACTGTTCTTTCTGGCATATATGGATCTTGGAAGTTATCACTTTCATCCTCACAACAAGGAAAATAAAATCTGAACAAGGTGACCTGGCTGGCAAAGCTCAGTGGATTGAGCGCGGGCTGCGAACCAAAGTGTCGCCGTTTCCATTCCCAATCAGGGCACATGCCTGGGTTGCAGGCCACAACCCCCAGCAACCGCACATTGACGTTTCTCTCTCTCTTTCTTTCTCCCTCTCTTCCCTCTCTAAAAAATAAATAAATAAAATATTTTTTAAAAAATCTGAACAAGGTGAAATCAACATCTCACTTTAGTTCCATAAGTCAACAATTTACATGAACAAAGCCAAAGGGAGTAAGTTCAAGCATGGGAGGAGGAGATGGGTGAGGCGGAGATGGGTAGGGTGGGGGCGCCGTGATGGCGTGAAAATGGAGACAACTGTACTTGAACAACAATAAAAAAAAGACAGCGATTTTCAGTTGATGTGCCACAGAATTTTAAAACATGCAATACCTGACTATTTAGTCAGATGCACTGGCTGCTTTTCCCTTAGACTGTCGAATAGAAAAATGACAAGAGCCAACGAAACAATAGCTGCCCATTGTGAAAGAATCAAAGCGAAAGTTCGCAGCGGTGTGTTCTGGGACTAACACGGCAACGACTGAAGAATAAACTGAGAAAGAAGCATCCAGTTTCTCACCACAGTTGAAAGACCTAAATTAGTAAACACGCAAGGTCAGTGGCAGTTTTGGAATATGATACTTGGGGGCACTCTAAAGATTTAAATTACATAAAGGGAGAGTAGTGGTGTAATTGCACTTTGTCATTACTATGCATGCATGAAAAATGAGACAAAATTCATGTCCTAAAAAATAAACATCTCTTTTAGACTGACACTCATACTCAAACACGAACAAGAGAGCAATGTGAAAGCCTTAACAAGTGGGCAAAAATTCAGGGCTGAACAGTGGTTTGAAAGACAGTTGACGAAGCAGAGCCATGTAATCAGGAAGAATGAAGTGGTAAGAAGCATGAAAAAAATTGGCTCAGTTTGATTTGGTCAAAATTGGAAAAGAGAAAACTGTAACTTGGCCAAAAGAAGCCAGGATCCAAGGCTTAAGGGATACAAAGATTGAAAAAACTAAAAAAATATGAAAAGGAAGACAAAATTCATGTTTTGGATCATTGAGTCCTACTACCTAGAGCACTGAAGAAAGGCATTGGAGAACTCACACTTACTGAGGAATTAACATATGCATCACACCATACACACCCCACCTTACAAAAATACTGTAACATCCAACATTAGTAATTTTTATTTCCACTTAACACTTGTTGAAATTGTGATTGATTGGATAATGAATAATCACAGGTTACAAGTTATGTCTCAAAGAGGTGTTTATTCCAGCTCTTACTCTGCATTATAACAGAAAAATGCTAGCGCAAATAAAATACCTTAATATTACTTACATTTGTATAGTGATTTACCAAAAATTTCATATTAATCCTCATTGTCATTTGACAATAAAGCAGTGTGCCAGATAGACTTGATATTATATTCCCTCTTTTTAAGGAAAAGGAGGAGGCCTCAGAGGAGCTCACTGGCTCTGGAGCCAGAGAGTAGGATGGGTTCGTATTGTGCACACTTGTATTTGTAGGTGGGTTTCAATCCAAGTCAAGTGCTCTTCCTATTACACAGAGCTCAGCTATTGCTATAGATCAATCAGGACTGATTCTGGAAGTGTCTGAATAAGTAACAAATGTCAGTACAGTTAGGATTACAGTTGTCTGAAAATGATAGCATAGTGCTCAAGAGCATGGGCTCTGCAGCCTATGACTGAGTTTGTAAACCGCTGCTGCTTCTTATTGGCTGTGAGATCTTGGTCAAATCACAATCTCCCATTTCACTTTCCTCATATGTGAAAAGGAGTTAATAATAGTGCCCCAAGACCTGCCTTTTAAGCTTCTGTAAAAAGGCACTGAGATATAAGTGCTCAAAAATCACATGTACTATTAGTAACAGTGGCAGTAATATAACAGTGGGGAATTGTAACCCACTCCACCAATTTTTTGACATTCTTTCTGTAAGTGCTGACTGATTATTAGGTAGCTTCTAGGTAAACAGCATGTTTGTGTAAGAATACTAGGAACTAACTTCAAAAGATACTGACTTCTACCTTTAGTCATCCCAGCTCCGGGAGATTTGCTGAAGTTCAACCATAAAACCAGGATTATGAAAACCAGGACAATGCACACCAGATCATCACTGTGAGGTCCTTATCAGAATGGACTATGCTGGTCTCCACAGAGAGACTTTTCAACTCCTTCCCCTTGGTCTCTTTTCTCTGTTTTCTCTCTCTCTCCAAATAAAAACCTCTGCCACCACTGAGATAAAAAGATGGGCTTTGAGATAAGAATTCCCCATCTTCTTAGATTGTTGGCATCTAAATAAACCACTTTCCTTCTCACAAGCACCTGTCTCATAAGTTTGGCTTTCATTGAAGCAGGCAGCTGGACAATAGTAGTTGTAGAGTAGTGGTAGTAATGATTATTCATGAGATAAGACAGCATTAGGAACATACAAGAAAAGACAAATAAATGTAAAGTGAAGTAGGAAAGGTAGCCATAATTGTCTACTTTAATATGTTCTGTTTTGAGATATTCAGCTTAAGTGGATTAACAAGGTAAAAATAAAAGACATTTACGCGGTTGCCTTTTGCAGCAGTGATACCTATCAATGCTTAGATACATTGACAATAATACATAAGAAGGTGGAAATCGATATTTACACTGATATTATAGTGCTTTAAAAGTAAATACAAAAAGCAGTGTATTAATTTGCTCTCTGTTTTTCCTTAGAGCTCAGGTTATTTTTCAGACTTGGTTATATAGAGTCACCTTTATATAATATACAATGACATCTGTGCAGAAAGTATCCAGCAATGTACTATGAAAAATAGAGACATTTATTGAAGAAGATATAAGATTCAAGAAACAATGTACATAGGACATGGCACCTCAGTCCCCTTCAAAGTAAACACCTTGGAACCTCACACATTTCTCCTAATCCACATCAGCTGCCACATTGTATTTTCCTGAATCTCATCAATGGTACAAAATCTCTCCCCTTTCAAAGGTGATTTTAGTTTTGGGAAAAGCCTGAAGTCACAGGGCACCAAATTTGGTCTATAGGGGGGACTGAGTCATTTGGGTGATTTGATGTTTTGCCAAAAACTGCACAAGATGTGATGCATGAGTGGGCACATTGTCAAGATAAAGCTGCCAATCACCAGTTGCACATAGCTGTGGCCTTCTGAGTCACCTGAATAATTTCTGCAGAGGAATATCCAATCCTAATGCAAATTTGATGCAGATTCATTGTTCTCTGGGAATGTGAGGAAGATTATAAGAAGGTTTGGAGAAACTAAAGCAGCTAGATGGGAAAATCTCTGTGATTAGATTAGATGATAATTAACAAGATTATGCATTCATTTGAGCATAGTTTTGCCTTTGAGGGGTCTGGAAAAGAGGATCACTTCTGGTATTTCGAAGGTGCATTAACCCTGACACAAAAACAATAAAGCTTGCTTAATGCAAAGATAAACCTGTGATAGGCCTGTGGCATGACTACCCACCACCACCTTCCCTGTTAGGAAACCTGTGATAGGCCTGTGGCATGACTACCCACCACCACCTTCCCTGTTAGGAAATTATGATCAGATTACCCTGTAAGGTTACTTTTGGTCATTGAACTTGTATACAGCCCTTTTTTATCCATATCATAAAAGTACATTTTATGTTTTTGAAGACCCCTGATATTCACAATTGCTCTCTTATATTTTACCAAATGCAAAATAACCATCCCTATCCCATGCTCTCATTCCTGGCTTTCCTCATACCATAGTTTTTGTTAACTTCTTCTTTTTTAGCAACCCATTTGTTAAGCAAATACCTGCTGAGCAGCTTCATATGTTGGTGAGTGCAATGTGGCACTAAAAAAGTAAACAATTGCCATTATGTTCTATGAATAATGCAGAGTGCAATAAAGCACACAACAGGTTTACTTAATCTCTTTTGGCGATCGATAGAACACTTCCATAGGAACTAGCTGTTAAACTGAGTACTGAAATCTGAAAGGATAGTGGACATTATCTAGTTAAAAACCCTGTGTTGGTACAAACACATAACACACTAAATAATTTAGAGAAGGGTTCTACTATTGATTCTCAGAGAACAAGCTGGTAGGTAGCCAGTACAACAGGCAAGTGCAGGAATCTAATTATACATCAATTTTTAGCCAGAGCAAGAAGTTTGGATTTCTCCCTTCAGATAATTATTAATATTAAAATGTTTTATATGGATGATGACATTAATCACTATGAATTTAAAAAGATGAACTGAAGCTGTATTGGATGCAAGAGTGATTGGGAATACCAGTTAGAATACCATTGTAGTAGCCAGAAGAGGCTGCTAGGAAGGCAGACCAAGGAGAGTGACAGCAAGTTTGGAGCAGTAGAGGGTTAATTGGAGATGTGAGGATGAAGGGAGGAACAGAAAGGAAGACACAATTAACTTTTAACTTTCTGACTAGAGCAATTGAGTATAATATAAGACTAAATAGAAAGCACACCAAAGGAATAGGCACAATATGAGAGAAAGAACTGGCTAAGCCTGCTCTGCTCTTTTTTCAAAAATCAATCAGATAACTCCTTATGGCAAGGAGTGATTAAGAGGTTAGAGAGAACAAGAGTGCTGTCTAGAAGCTGACACACTGGGGAGCTTGAGGGAAATGGACAGCAGGTCTGATTGATAGACGTTTTGTTTTTTGAGTCTAAATTGTGAGATAGATAATAGATGTTAGATAAATGATTGATTGATAGATGATAGATAGATGATAAATAGATAGATACATTTGAAGCTCAAAATGTATCAGAATTACATAGTTGCAGGCTTTAGCAAGCTGGAGTGATACATCAGGGGAAGAATAAACTGGAAATAGAGCTGAGCCCCGGATGAGTGGTTCAGTTGGTTGGAGCATCATCCCATGCACCAAAAGGTTGCAAGATAGACCCCCTACCAGGGCACATATCTAGGTCAGGGGGTTGATCCTTGGTCAGGGCACATACAGGAGGCAACTAATTGATATTTTGATCTTTTTCACCTTTCCTCTCTCTCTAAAATCAATAAAAACATATCCTGGGGTGAAGATTGAAAAAAAAATAGAGTTGAGGAAGAAGGCATGAAGAAATTTGATATTTAAAGAGGGTATAGACTACTGGAAGAAATTTAAAAGGTAGAAAGAAACTTGGAGAAAGTGAGATCAAATTTGGAGGAGACAGTGCTTAGTGAGAGTGTCATGCATGCAGAGGGGCATTGAGAATTTAAGCAAGAAGTGGTCACTGATTAAAGTGACCAGGAAATCATTGGTGCCATTTGCCAATTGTTTCCATTGATCTGTAGGTGCTCAAATAAGAAACAGGATTTTAGAAACATTTTTATAGATACCCTAAAAGGTAGCAAACAGAATTGTAGTTGAAGTTAGGTGTGTCTTCAAGAAAGAACCTTTTTGTTAATGTCAAAGCATTTTTAATATGTATAAATAATGTGGGCATATATTGTACAGTTGAAAAAGCTGAAGATACTGGATAACAAAGGGAAAGGAATGAAATAGCTAAAGGACAATTATACATTGATTTTAAACAGGTTGAGTGAAAACTCCAGTACTGTAACCAAAAGCAAAGAATAGGAAAGTTGTTTATAGATCAGTAGTGGGAATGTGAGATCATTCTTCACTGCTTTTCCCTCTTTTCTCTCTAAGAGAAATTTTGAGTTTCTGCTGAGCCCAGAGTGTGACGAGAGAAACAGGAAGTTTCACAAAGCTGAAAAAAAAATTATGTAATTGATAGAATGGTTAGTCAAAATTCTTACAGAGGCTGGTGATTATAAATGATCAGTTCTATCATTCTATTGGATACCAAGATGTTTATCCATCAAAGCTCAGCAATCTAAGTGCACACACAAAAAAAGTTAACATTACATTCTTACAGACTTTGGGTTTCACTGGATAATTTTGGCACACATTATGGAGGGGAAAAGTGCCGATGAGATAGTATAGGAGGAAACAAGATGTAAGCACAACAGTTGCTCTAGTAATAACTGAGGTGGAAAATAACAAGATCAAAGATGGTGTTGGGCAAGCATAATGTTTGTTATGATTTCAGAGTAAAGCAGCATAAAAAATTGAGTTTCTGAGGTATGACTATAGCAAGAGAAAAAGTTGATTAAACAAAGAATAAACTATCAAATAAAGTTCACAAAGACCTAAAAGGCCACCATGTTGAGAAATGTCTTTCACATGGTATAAATGATGGACAAACTTGGGGCAGTGTTCAACACAGGTGGTTTGTGGGACAGTGACTCAGTCTACCTGTTCAGTTTACAGTGCTGAGTTCCATTTCAGTCCTCTGCTGGTTGTCACCTGCTTATCCTGATGGAATTCTTTCTCCTCTGACCAAAATTTCTCATATACAATTTCTACTTAATTAAATACGTGCAATAGAAAACTATAGTTTTAGAAATTTGAAGTTGAAAATCCTGGTGACAATCTAGTCTACCAAATATATTTGAAAAAGAAAGAAACCAAGGTGTTTAAGATCATGTTTAAATTCACAGAAATACAATAGTAGTAGAGTCTGGGTGAGCCATTTATTATACCAGCCATGTTTTCATTAGAAATTATTTAACAAGTAAAAAAATTTATTTAACAGGAACAAATATACTCTGCCTCTAAATAAGGGAATGTAATATCTTTAAGAATGTACAATTTTCCCATAAATAATATTATTAGAAAATTTGGACATGCAATAAACTTGGTACTTTATTTATCAAACTCTTAAAAATAAGATCAACATTTGTAACTATGGAAATAACATCAGAGAGAGGTAGGAAAGAACATAATCATGCAAAAAAGTATGCAAAAGGAGATAAGTATTTAGGTATCTAAGTAGTCATGTAAAAGCTAATACCAGCTTGAAAACCATGAGGTGCCTGTATTTGTGACTGACATAAATAAATGTGATATGTAAGAGATTATGGAAATAAGATGAGACCCCAGGTGTGGAACAATCACAGCAGGCCAAGGGCTAAGGGAGGCTCCATGTTTCTGTGTATTTAATGTTCAGGAATATACGAGGCAAATTTTTCTTAAAATGTTGCCTAATATCACTTTCTAAAAGATATTTTATCTTTTCAGGTTAAACTTTCTTATCTATCATTTTTTTCATCATCTTTGGGAAGCAGAAAAGGAATATAGGAAGAATTTACTTTTAATATTGAGAAAAAATGCTTATAAAACCAGCATTAATAACAAAACTGAATTTTGATTGTTTAAATAGTAAATATTTTCATATAATGCCATGTAAATAATATCAAAGTGAATTATTTATTTACAAACTAACCTGAAATATTATAAAAATAATACTGTGGTTGCAAAATTTAAACCAAAAACATTAAAATCTCATTATAAAAATTGTAAGTATGAAATAGTAGAGAGGATTACATTTTATAGAAGTCCCTGTTTTATTTCAAATTATTTAAAATGAATATTCCACATACTTAAAAAGATTATAGCATTGATTCTCATGGCTTCATAGCTTTTTACTTGACTGCAATAATTTAGATCAAGTATTGGAAATAAAACATGCTTTTGGTCACCTGGATAGTCAGAGAGTAACTAATTAAAATGAACTCACCTATAAGAATAAGGTATTTGTTTTAGGCAATTTATGTAAAAGACCTAGATTTAATGCTGAGTTTCAGAGAGACATGATTTCAGATTTTATATTAAAGGAAATATCAGCTAAGTGGGATGTGTGTGATATAGGAAAAAGTTTGTGAATGACACAATTCTAGTTATAAAATATTTATCACTTAATATAATAATGTCAAGTCACAACAAACAATTTCAAGCATACTATTGAAATGCTTTAAATGATTTCACTGATTAGAAATACTTATGGAATACTCACTCTCATTGTTCATGGTGCTGAGGGAAAAAAATGAAGTAAGCATTTTTAGAGTAATGTTCTTTGAGTGTCCTCAATTAATTTATTTTTTCTAATAAGATAACCACAATGCTAAAAGTAAACAATGCACTACACAATGATGATATCCAATCACATGTTTAATTTCTTTATGTCACAGGAATATTAACATAATTATCAAAGTTATTAATGTCACACAAATCAGGATAATACAATAATCACATTTTTTAAAGTTCATAAACATTAGTCAAACATTCAATTGCTGAGGGAGAATACATACAGATAACACACACACAAACAGAAGTTTTCATGTGGGATTCAAATAGAGTACAATGTTACATAGGAAAATACTTCAGAAAGGGGAAAATAGCATTGGAGAATGCAAATGAAATAGATTTATAACCATCTCATTATAGGGGTAACTTAAAAATATGGGATAAAGGAAACTAGAGAAACTAAATAACTTGGTTGCAATCTTTCTGCTTGCCAACAGCAAGTAACAATGACTCCCACCAGGGAAACCTAAATTGAGAGTTGAGAAATAGCATCAAATAGACATAAAAATGGAAGATACTGTGTTTTAAACTGGGAAAAGTGTTTCCATTAGGGCATTTTATATAAAATGTTTTCTATTTGCCCATTATGTGCAACTCAATCATTATTGCATAGGAAAGGAAACTAAGTCTTACATCTGTCATATACTTACTGAAATGGAAATAATAGTACAAAAACTTAATTCTGCAAAATGAATAATTTTCTAGTTATTCTAGACCTGAATTGAATCAATAAAAGAAAAAAAAAGAGAGAGCAGCGTGTGAACACAGGAGGAAAAGTTCTGAATAAATTCATTAGGCCAGAGAGTGGTAAGAAGAAGAAATGGGAATTATACAATTAGGCTACAGAGAGATTTTTTTTTAACTTATGGCAAGTTGATGCCCCAAAACAATAAAATAAATCTATAAAAGAGTTAGCTGACTGGTCCTGGTCACAGTGCAGAGATGAAAGTTATATTACTTATGTCAAGAATGCCCAGAGATCACGGTTCTGAGCAGATATAAGACAACGTATTAAACAGAACACCAGCTGTGACCTTCCAAGGGGCCTATGATGTACCCAACATCCTTAGGAAGATAGCGCATGAATGGAAAAAGATCGATTGTACACTAGCAGAGGTCAGAATGGAAGAGCACCTCGGTGTGAAAATAAACTGCAATGCAAACACATAAGGAGAGTGTCCATATATGAAATTTTACTATTTCTAGTTCACTGAAAACAGAACAATGATTATCTAGTTTCTTACTGATATAAACTTATTCATTTTTAAAATCTCATTAAATAAAATTTAATATTTAAATTAAATATTCATTAAAAAAATCTCCATTTTTAAATGGAGATTCCTACTCAAGTTCTTGCCTTACTAGCATTGAAAATCAAGAGAAGGGCTGACCACCAAGGAATAAGAAGGACTGTGTTTAACTTTCGATCCTAAATAACTAGAAAAATACAGAAAATGGTGAAGCCTGTTCTTTCAGTCACTGGACAACCGGTAGTGTTGGGTCACGATCATTAAAAGAAGAGAAATAGCCCTGGCTGGCATAGCTCAGTGGACTGAGTGCGGGCTGCGAACCAAAGTGTTGCAGGTTCGATTCCCAGCCAAGGTGCATGCCTGGGTTGCAGGGCATAACTCCCAGCAACCGCACATTGATGTTTCTCTCTCTCTATCTCCCTCCCCTCCCTTTCTAAAAATAAATGCATAAAATCTTAAAAAAAAAAGAAAGAAGAGAAATAAATTAAGTGGATGCTATGATTGCCCCAGAATTCTGCCTAGACAAACCAAGGAGCAGGGAGAGTCTTAGCAGAGCATGCCTATCTTGTTAAACTGCAGAGTCAGAGACTGATATCATGGATACTGAGGCAGCTGTAAATATCAGGGCAGATTCTAGAGAGGAGAAAGCTGCAGGGCAAGAAAGTTCTAGAAATTCCCATGCCTCAGTCCCTTGAGTTTTTATTGAATACCCAATCAGTCTTGGGTCTCCAAAGAAACAACCAATTGAGAGAGAGAGAGAGAGAGAGAGAGAGAGAGAGAGAGAGAGAGAGAGAGACAGAGAATTTAACAAATTAGGGAATTGGCTCACATGATCTGGGGGCTGGCAAGTCTGGAAGCGGTAGGGCCAGCTGACAGGCTGGAAACTAAAGTGGAAGTTGATGCCTCAGTCTTGAGGTAGAATTTCTACTTCAGAAAAATTCAGCTTTTGCTCTTGAGGCCTCCAAATGATTGGATGAAACCCACCATGTTATCAATTGCAATTTCTTTTAAGTAAAATCAACTGATTGGGGATATTAGCAACATCTATAAAATATCTTCACAGAAAAATTTAAATTAGTGCTTGATTAAATAACTGGGTACTGTCCTTAAATAAGTTGACATATCAAATTACAATCACAACTACTAAACTGCATATTTACGGGGAAAAACTCCACAAAGTTGAACCAGAGGGCTGTAAACTAAACCAGAGCCCTCGCAAGGATGCACTCAGACTCCCACCCACCAGGGCCAGGAGTCCCTGTTGACCACTAGGGACACACTACAGATTATAGAAAGATCATACCTTAGTAGTAGGATTAAAGCCACAAAATTAATGTTAAAAGCAAGTCTCAAACATAGAACACAGAAACTCTTCCAACTTATCTGCCTACAAGTCCAAAGTCCAAAAGTGTTTAAAAGGAGAAAACAGAGTTCAGACAGAGTCAAATGTTTATCATTCAATTTAAAAGAATGCTAGTTGTAGCAAGAAGCAGAAAAATGTGTCAAGGAAAAAAATTGTCTGTAAAAATAGACTTAGAAGGAAGAGGAACAATAGAACTGATAAGCAAAGACATTAAAATATTTATTGCTATATAAAATTATCTAAAGATAAATGTGAACATACTGAGGAGAAACTTAGAAGGTTTTTTCCTAATTAAAAAATTGGAAAAATATCTAAATGGGCTTTCTAGACATAAAAATTACAATATATGAAATGAAAACTAACTGAATGGGCTGGACTGCAGATTAGATAATGTAGAATGAAAATTCACTATATATAAAGGTAAAAAAAAATAGAAAATATCTACAATGAACTACAGTGGATAAAAGCCTGGAAAAAATTAGCAGGACCTCAGTGACCACTGTGGCAACATCAAGTGGTATGTAACCCATGTGTACATGGAACATTAGAAGAAAAGAAGGGGGCCATCAATGGGGCTTTCAACACTCTTCTCTTGTTATTGGACTGAACAAGCACACAGAAAATCAGTGAAACTATAGAAGACTTAAAGGACATTAAAAAGAAAACTAGACCTAATGAGGCACACACACAGAGAGAAGAGAGAGAGAGTGAGAGAGAGAGAGAAAGACAGAGAGAAAAGTAGGTATTCTATAGATAGGTATTTAGAAAACATGTCATCCACTAACCATTGAAAGAACTGTTTTCAAATGTTCAGTTAAAAAAAAAACACCCTGAAATTGTTCAAATATGTTCTTTGATTACAAGATGAAGCTAGGAATCAAATACCTAAAAGATATCTGGAAATTCCTAAATATTTAGATAGTAAGCAATACATTTCAAATGAAATTCTAAAAATTGTTAATTCATCCAAATAAAAAAGGAGCAAAAAGTACATATGGGACAAAAAGTAAATTGTATAGAAATGCAGTAGATTAAATCTCAGTGGTATCAATAATTATGTTAAATATAAATAGACCAATTACTACAACTGGAGGAGGAAATTTATCATATTGCATGAAAATAAAATGCAAACATATGCTCTCTACTAGAAAAATACACTTTAAACATAAAAACATGAGGTCAGTTAAAAGTAAATGGTTGGAAAAATACATGCCATGCTGACCACCAGACGCGGAAAAGTACATAGTATCCCTTTCTCCTCTCATTACCTGCTTCCATTTGCAAACTTTAACCAGAGTCTCTTTGCCATAAAAAAGGAAATGTTTTTAGGGGTGAAAATGGAATGGTCCTCACCAAGGACCTACATATCCTCATATTGTGTAATGAATGACAGAGAGAAGGGAAGTCTGGGTGTAGAGAACCAGAGAAGGGCAGCATCTAGGTGCAAATCTCCTCATTTTATGAAGCAAAGATAGAGAAAAGTGTATCTAACTTTGGAATAACAAGAAATGGAGAAGTAAATATAACTAAAGACAAACACTAGAAAAAAATAAAAATCTAGTATCACAAGAAACAAACCTTCAAAAAGTGTATAGACATTCAAACTAGTAAAGGTGAACCAACTCCCCAATCTTTCAGTGCATGGCAACGGATGACATAAAAAATGGAGGTGAATGCATTTCAATTACAATTGTTGTGACATTCATAGGAACTAAAACAAAAAATTGAACAATATACCTTCTGACATCTTGGACTTGAAGTAGAGGAGAGATGATGAGGAATATTTACTGCCATTTAATAACTTTATTATTTGTCTTGTACTTTTATCATAGGCATTATGCTGCTGTATTACTAATATTGTGTGGGTCAAATTCCTAAGATTCCTAGTTCTTTTTTTCTAATAAATTCATGTCTAAAGAAATCTTTATTGAGTTACTATGTACTAGACAGTACACATTAGGGAACAAAACAGAGAGGACCTCTTGCGATATTTCATTTCCAGAGAGGATATAATATTTATGTGGCCACATGTTTATCAACAGGCATGCATTTTTTCAGAAGTAATGGAAAGGTCCTATTGTGATTCTATGTTAAGGAAGCCAGATTGGCTAATGTCCTAGTACAAGGAAACATGGCCAACTGTGAACTTCCCAGTAAAGTGTTGTGTTGGCAGAATCCCTAAAAATCTGAATCTTAAGGATTCTTGATAATAGATCAGAGGGACTAAGGAAACAATGTGGTAAAGCACTCCCATACAGATAAAATTAAAATGACCAAGTCCTCAGTGATCATCTTCCAGAAAAATAGAATGTAGGACTCAAAAGGGACCTAATAAAACTATTGTGTGGATTTTACAGATATGGAAACTAAGACACTAGGAAATTCAATGAATGGCCCATTCGGTTAAAATGGGACTTTTGTCAAAAAACCACTGCATATGCCTCCCAGAATTATTCTGTTTTAATCCTGCTGTTGGTGTAAAGTAAAGCTTTTATTTAAAGCACAGAAGTGTCACATTTCATTATATTTATTGTAAATTTATCAATAAATAACTAAGCAAAAGGTAAAGTCAATAAATACAGTGACATAAATAACTGGGAGTTAGGATCTATTCTTTGCTTCTTTACCAAAATGTTTGATGTTCATTGGCAAGTCACTTAACCTCCTTGCACTTCAGTAAAAGTGAGGACAAAAGCAAATCCACAGACAGATTGTGAGATGATGTGACTAATGGTGCTAATTCAGAATGAGTCAATATTCATGTGCATCTACCAAAGATAATAGGCATTATTAAAGACTACCCACATGAAGCCATAAATATACCTCTTATGCTAACAATTTGAAATGGCTCCTTTTAGACATAAAAATATATAGGTTTTATCTTTCTTATAAAGTATATGCAGAGACAAGCTAGCCCATTTCCAAGTCACTTTCAACAGAGGTGCACACAAGTAAAAGTCTTCCTTAGCAAATATGCAGAGCCCCTGTGGGCATCTCCATCCAAACAAAAATGCCTCTTTTGATTTTCTGCTCACTGTTCTCAGTGAGAGGTTAGAGTTGTCAACTTTATAGTAATGATTTAGGACTTTGCAGGGAAAATTTATTTTACATCAATGTTAAATTAATTCATTAGTTATGAGTTCCTGTGTTGTGTCCATCTATGTGCATAAAAAAATCATTTTCATTATCATCATCGATGTCCCTGGGAATAAACCTCAAAGAGTAGAATATGAGAATCACTGGATTAAAGTGGAGTGAAGTCCATGAATAGAAAATTCTGGATGAATTTTATATTATTCTCTGAGATATCTCAGAAAGCATATCCTCAAAAATGCACACTTTATTGGCTTGTCTTTTTCCAATTCCATTCTTATTCTTGACTGACTTCTGCTTATAGGAAACATCTTCTAAATATATTGTATACAGCCAAGTTTTTGTCTTATGCTCTGCTTTTTGGAGAAAACAAATTAAAAGAACTGTGTATATTCATGCAGCTCTCTCACCTTCTGAGTTTTGCAGACTATTTCCAGCTCTCCTCTTCTGTTTCATCAAAATTTTTCTCCTGGATTTCAAAAACTTTCCATATTGCATACTATAATATATCTAATCATAGCAATTATATTTTTGATATATTCCCCCTCCTACCATGACCTTTACCCATTCACCTTTTCTACAAAGCACCTAAAATGATTTACCTTTGCTCTATATTTTCACTTCCTCATTTTTCTTCTAAATCCACTCTAAATAAATTTTTCTGTCCACTACTCTATCTAACTTTCATTCTATAACCAAAGAGCTCTACATTGACAAATCCAATGCTCAGTAAGTATTCACCACCATATGACACCAGCATTTGACAGGGTTGATCACTCCTTTTTAAAATATTTCCTTGTCTTAGCCTCTGGAAGAGCATGCACTCCTGTTATTTTTCCCACTTTTGGGGCTCTTTTTCCAGGAAAAAATATATATTTAATTTTACTTTTTAAAGTTTGGAGTACTCCAAATTTCAGTCTTTGGGCCTACTCAATCATGACGGCCTCACACAGAACAGAGTTCTTGTTTTTGTGAATGAGAAAGTAGCCTACATAAAGCCAACAATAAAGATTTAGAATGTCCCTAACAAATTTCTAATATAATTTCCCTGTATATAATGTCCTCTCTCTGAACTTAACATTTAAAATAGATAATTCAAAATTTCAAAAGAAACAATTGAAATAATTGCAGTTTGGTCTTACCCAAAGAGTTAGAGTTTAATACTTCCTTAAAGTCCATGTAGTCTTCAAACCATCATCTTGGACCTGGATGCTGGGTCACAAATGACAGTTAAAAGTCACACTAAAATATTCATTATGTAAGAACATCAGAAATATAGATATTATGTTTTCCTTTATCCTGATTGGTCCAGACAAACATAGCCCAGGTACATTCCAACATACCAAATATCCACCAATAGCTTCCCAAGATATGTTCAGTTGCCCTTGGCAAAATTGCAAACATTTTCATAGAAAACAGAAAATTAGATAAGAATAAATCTTTTACTTTTAATCACCTTTTAAAAATATTCTCACTTCTATTTGAGTACGAATAGTATTGTTTCTAAAATTTAAATTTCAAAAACTAGTTTTGTGATAAAAAACATTTTCTTTATTCAAATTAGCATCACCAATAAATAACTTCTTTCATTCTGAGGAATATATGAGTAGTCTTAATTTTAGATCTCATTGTTTTCTTTAGTTTATTGATCAGATTTACAAATTTAACTAGATTTACCAGGCCCATTTAAAATATATCAAAATGTTACATAAAACCTAAATCATAGTTTCTAAGAGTGCAATTACATCTAGTAGCTATTTTACTCTAATTTTATTACAACCACTCCAACCCATATACTTTTGTACCCTTAAAGTTAAATTTTAACCAAATCTAGATGAGGCACATTTATACATTTATGAAAAATATTTTCAACTCAGTAAATACATTTTTTTGTCTAAATGGTATCCAAACTGCCAATGTCATCTCCCATTCAATGATATATCAGAAAAGAGTTTAAAGCTAGCTAATTTTCTCTATTTCACCAGCTCCCTGGGTATTTAACTCAGCTTCTGTCTTGTAGCTAGAGGATTTATGAATGGTCTCTTCTACAGAAATTGTGTGTCAGTGGGGAATGGGGGTGGAGTGAGAAGTGGCCCCTACATTATTCTTTTTAAAAAGGAAGTGAAAAGGAGCACTATATTAGATATAAAATGTAAATATATAAAAATGAGTCCATTACATTGATATCTTTTAAATTTTATTTTTGACATATTTTCAGTATACAATCTTAATTTGTTTTATATTAGTTTCAAGTGTACAATATCGTGATCTGATGTTATTATACATTACCATGTATCACCCACTAATTCTAGTAATCAGCTGTCACCATATAAACTTATCACAATGTTATTGATACCCCCCTCCACCTTTTTACCTATTTCCCACACCCTCCCTCTGGTAACTATCCCTTTGGTGTCTGTTTTTATGAATCTGTTTTTGTTTTAGTTTGTTTTATTTTCTTTTAGATTCCACATATACATGAAACCATGTCATATTTGTTGTTCTCTGTCTGACTTATTTTGCTTAGCATAATGCCCTCTAGATCCATTTATTTTGTCAAAAATGGCAACACTTTATTCTCTTTTTATTGTTGCATAAGACTTCATTGTGTGTGTATATATACACATACACCTATCTCCCATCTTCCTTACACATTCATCTATCAGTGGCCACGTAGGTTTGCGATAGCCAAGATATGGAAGCAGCCTAGGTGTACACTGCTATATTTTCAATGCAGAAATTTGCTGTTCATGTAAGATCATAGGCATTCTTCTTTATTACTAGTAAATGCCCTTTGAAACACATAGCCTCTTCACTCCTGTAGCGAAAATTGTTAAAACCATGTAATTCCTAATGTATAAAAACATATTATTTTAGAGCATAAAACAAATTACTCCTCATAAGCGTCATACCAAAGATCTAATATTAGCTCAGAAACATAAATAATACTACAGACTCTATATATTTATAATTGGCATAATTAATAATACCTTACTCTGTTACTATTAATTAAATATTTACTATATATTTTAGATTTGCACACCTTAACTCATCTACGTAAAGTTTATTTTTCTAGTAAAACAATTATTCACTGAAGACTGAACAAATGTTTAAGTAAATATATAGTTTTTAAAGTCCCAAGACTTTTTTCTATGTATCTATTTTTACATTTTATTCATTTTATTTCTCTGGAGAACACTGAATAACAGAGATTTTGGTACTGAAAGTGGTTTACTAGAAGTCAAAAGTTTAAGTTTGATCTCAGGGATTTAAAAAAGCTATTTTCTACTTTTTCATCTTCTTCCCTAACTCTCAAAAATGCACACATACACAAATCACATTTTTGGGTCATTCTATTTTACTCTATATTTTACACTATATTTAGCAGAAAACATTGTGTAAATATTTGTGAAAATATTCTGTTTAATATAGTGTAAAACCCTATTTTACACTATATTTAACAGAGAATATTGTGTTGAATTAAACTACAAACATTTATCTTGTGATGCTATCATAATTTCTCTTTCAAGTAATAACTAATATCATGTACAATTATTTCATGTCTTCAACTACAAAGTCATCCCTCACTTGGAAGTTGTGTACAAGTCTCCTTTGATTGTGATTAAGCAAAAGACTTTCTTTGTATTAATACCCACATCATCTTACATAATGTAGCTTGAAGAAAGGAGACATTGTCAGTTTTATATGCTACAATAAATTCTATTTTCTGACTGAATAGGTGAGATGCAAATCAAATGACAGAGCTCCAGTCTGGAATAGATGGCCATATGTAATTTCAGATCATGAAACATATTCATCTGTACATGCATAAAATGCATAAAAATGACCACAAAATGTCAGTGGCATACAATGAGCACTTAATTAGTTCACTCTTGGGTGCAAGATGGTCTGGGTTACAGGAATGGCTTTGCTTCAAGCTGAAGATCACTTTAAGCATGGTTCCTCTTCTTGCCGAGCTTTGCTTTCATGCCTCCTCTATGTGTTTATTCTGAGCTCAAGTCTAAGGTAACAGCAGTTACGAGAGGAAGCTCCTTTTATGGTGGCAACAGAGATGCAAGCGAGTCAATAGAAATAAATGCACATGGTCCCTTAAGGGCGTTGGCGTTTGTCACTTCTGTTTCCTTTTATTAGCCAATGAAAAACATATATCTGAACCTAAAGTCAAGCAGTAAGAAAATGTACGCTGCTCCATTCCCTAGAAGGAAATACGGCATCATGTGACAAAGGATGTGAGAAGTAAAGCTGGGAACAATGATTAAAATTATCACATATAGGGAAGTGTATGTGTAATGGGGAGTTCTTACACATCATTTTGGAAATGTAATTTTAAAACTGTTAGATTTGACTTAATTTTAAAATTTAAATTAATGCTAAAAGTGACGATAACCCTGATACTGCATAATGAATGCTCAGGTTGTGCTTTATACAATGACCTTTCTGAAAGAAGTGTGCCTATTAATCCATATGTTAGAGTCTTATGGAAAGAGACACATTTACTTTTATCAATCTAAAAAGAAGGTATCAAGTGTGCAGAAATTCTAAGGGTTAGTGAAGTAAACATTTATACATCTGAAACCTACTGCTCAAATATACGTCTGCATTTACGTTACAAATTTCTAAGAAAATATATTCATACAGTCTCCCCACATCACCCAAATATGTAAGTTGTTTTAATATGAAGTAAACTCTTTTACCTGCGTTTTCTTGCAGAATGTTCAGACACAGACTCCTTTGATGTGTTTCAAATACTAAGCCATCAATTTCTTGAAATTGTAACATAGTGACACCTGTACACTTATCACATAGAATCCTAGTATTATGGCTTTATATGTCATGCTAGTTGAGAATAAGTGTTTTACAATCCATTGAAGTTTCTTTGTTGAGATATTTGGTTCCTATCTTTGGCTGGAATACCTTAAATGCACCATGCATTGTGATACAGGTAGCTCATTGGAAATGTAAACATAAGGCATTCATAATACTCATTTATCACATTCACTGTCTTTATTTCTAATCACAGAATCATGTAATTTATATTAGATTCTTGAAAATTGCATTGAAATCTGAAACAAAAAAAATAGCCTAAATACCTGTCATCAAAGGAAAAATAATACCTGTTCTTCTCTTGAAAATTGCAGTTCGTAGTTTCATGAAGCACCTTTGTCAGAACTTTGGAAAAGTACCTTGGAGATTACAGGCTTGGTTCTGGACCACCACAATAAAACAAGTAACACAGTGAAGTGAGCCACAAAGTTTTTGGTTTCCTGGTGCATGTGAAAGTTATGTTAACACTGGACTGTACTCTATTAAGGATGTAATAACATTATATCTAAAAAAACAAGGTAAATACTTGAATTAAAAAATACTTGAGTCCCTTTTTTATAGCTAAAAAGTGCTAATTATCATTGGAGCCTTCAGCGAGTCATCGTCTTTTTACTGGTGGAGGATCTTGCCTTGACGTTGAGGCTCCTGACTGACAGGGGTGGTGGTTGCTGAAGGCTGAGGTACCTGTGGCAATTTCTTAAAATAAGACCACAGTGAACTTTATTGTATCAATTGTATCTTTCTTTCACAAATGATTTCTTTGTAGCATGTGATGCTGTATGATGACATTTTACCCATAGTAGAACTTCTTTCAAAATTAGAGGCAGTCTTCTCAAACCCTGCTGCTACATTATCAACTATGTTTATATAATACTATTTTTGTTATTTTTAAACCACCACTCAAATTCAAATAATCTTCCATCACCATATATTTGGCCCCATTCCCTTTTATTACCCACCCAGCTCCTTCCCTCTGGCAATACACATACTGTTGTCTGTGTTGATGAGTTTCAATTTTATATCCCATGTGTGGGTGAAGTCATATAGTTCTTAGCTTTTTCTAACTCATTTATTTTGCTTAACATAATATTCTCAAGGTCTGTCCATGTTGCTGCAAATGGCACTGTTTCATCTTTTTTTATGGCTGAGTAGTGTTCCAGAGTATATAGCTACCACGTCTTCTTTATCCAGTCCTCCATAGAAGGACACTTGTGTTGTCTCCATGTCTTGGCCACTGTGAATAATGCTACCACAAAATTAGGGGTGCACATATTTTTGTCAATAAGTGTTTTCATGATTTTTGGTGGATACTCTGAAGAGGGATTGCTGGGTCACATTGGGAAATTTATTCTTAGTTTTCTTAGGAACCTCCTTTCTCCTTTCCATAGTGGCTGTACCAGTCTACATTCCCACCAGCAGTGAATGAGGGTCCCTTTTTCCTCACAACTTCTTCAACACTTAGTATTACCTGCCTTAATAATAAGTCATTTTAGCAAAGTGAGTTGGTACTCATTGTAGTTCTGACTTGCATTTTCTAATAGCTAGTGAAGTTGAATATCTTTTTATATACCTATTGGCCATTTGTACATCTTCTTGGTAGAGATGTCTGTTCAGGTTCTCTGGCCATTTTAATGGGATTATTTGTTTGTTTGGTTTTGTTGTATGAGTTCTTTATGTATTTTGGATATTACCCCTCATCAGAGCTGTTGTTTATGAATATCATTTCCCATTAAGTTGGTTGCCTTTTTTATGCCCTTGGTCTTTTACTGTGCAGAGTCTTTTTTTAGTTTAATACAGTCCCATTCATTTATTTTTGCCTTTATTTACCTTGCCTTTGGAATCAAAATCATAAAATAGTCTCTATATCGAAGGTCCATTAGTTTAGTACCTATATTTTTCTAGGCAACTTATTGTTTCAAATATTTATTAAGGGCTTTGATACATTTTACATTAATTATATTTTACATTAGGGCAAACTGTAACCTAATTTTATTCTCTTGAATTTATCTTTCCAATTTTCCCAGCACCATTTGCTAAAGAGTTTTCTTTTTTCCATTGTGTATTTTTGGCTTTTTTGTAAAAAGTTATTTGCCCATAGACATGTGGTTTTATTACAAGTCTCTCAATTCTGTTCCATTGGTCTGTGTGTCTGTTTTTCTGCCAATACCATTCTGTTTTGATTATCATAGCTCTGTAATAGAATTTGAATCAAGTAGTGTAATCCCTTCAGCTTTGCTCTTTTCTCAGAATTTCTTTGGTTATTTGGGGTCTTTTGTGGTTCCATACCAATCTGATGATTTTTATTCTTTTTCTCTAAAAAAATGACATTGGGATTTTGATGGGGATTTCATTAAATCTATATATTGTATTTTGTAACATGGCCATTTTAACTATGTTGATTCTTCCTATCTATGAGAATGGAATCTTTCCATTTCATTGTCTTTTTGAATCTATTTTAATAATGCTTTGTAGTTTTCAGTATACAAGTTCTTCACCTGCTTAGTTAAGCCTTTTTTCCTTGATACTTTTATTCTTTCAGTTGCAAAAGGAACCTTTTTTTTTCCATTTCTTTTCCTAAAGTTCATTGTTAGTATAAAGGAAAGCAGTGGATTTTTGTACATTAATTTTGTATCCTGCAACTTTACTGTATTTGTGTACTTTATGTAATACTCTAACACAGGCCTAACTTTAGCTGGTGCCTGACTCCATCTGGCAAACTTATCTCTGATTATTAAGATATGAGAACTTTTTAAATAAAGACAATTGGCAAACATAGGTAGCCATCCTAATTAACAAGTAAATTTAGAATTAAATATGTATGACAAATGGTGACATGAATCCCCTTACTTGAGGACTAGTCACTGCTTATTTTGAGAATACGTGTGCAAGGGGTTATATTTGCCAGGTGATAGAAGAAGTGAGATTTTTTTCTGTCTTTGCATCTCTTTGGTTGGATGCCTGTGATGTGCACTATGTTCTGCTTCAATGCTTATTTGATAATACAACCGATCCTTTTTTCCTTCTACTTTTGTGGAGAGGTTTTCTGGGTTAGGAGGAGTTTTTATTTTAGCTATTTTTATCCAACAATTTCAGAAGTAGTCAGTGTGGAGAAAAAATGGCTCATATCACTGTCTAGGACTTCTCCCCAAACTCCAGCATTAAACTCCAATGGGGTGAGGTTGAAATATAATTAGGACTGCTTTTTCTCTGCTCAAAGGGCTGAATTAACATGAACAAACAAAAGCTTGGCCTGCTTTTTATCTGAAAGTCTTAACCTAAAATCATAACTGTTTGTGATCCAGTAACAGAAAAAGCCAATTCCAAATACAAATGGGTGCACACACACACAGAAGATACACAAGTGCACAAGAGCATTTGTTAGATGCTAAAGTCAGCAGCTTTAAATTTCTCACCCCAAGCCTGTCTTTGGTAGTATGGAATAAAAAAATCATATACAGAGTGATTCCAAGAAGACTTCCTTAATTTTTTAAGGTGAGAGAGGAGAGTGAGATTTTTTTTAGGTCCTTTGAAATTTTCCTCCATCTACCTCTGGAATTAGACTATTCAAAACCAACGTTATAAACAAAGTTGGAGGGTAGAAAAATGAAGAGAAGAAAAAGAAGTCTTGCTAGAATAAGAAAAAAAATTTAAAAATATGTGATAGTTGTTATTAAAGACAAGGCCATATATGAAAGAAATGCAATACAAGAACCACAAATGTGCATAGGGAAAGGAATATAAGATCAACCTGTCTGCAGAAATTAGAAAGGAAGGCAGGGTATTTGAGTGCCAGGAAGCCCCTCACTTAAAGTATCTATTAATTATGCCAGTGAAAAGACTCCAGAGAATGTTCCCTTTCAATGAATTATTCATATAGTGAAACACATCTGTGGGCTTTTTTCTTTGCCTGGAAATACCTCTTCTTCATTAGGTGCCCGCTCCAGTGCTTAGGTACCACCTCCTGTTCAGTCCTTGCTTCTCTCATTGTTATTATTGCAAACAATATCACATTTAAAAACATTACTAGACTATTTTAGAATGGTTTTCACTTTACAGAGAAATTGAACAGAAAGCATGGTTTTAGTGTACCTCCTCTACACCTGCCTACAGTTTCCTCTGTCATCAATATTTTGCTTAATTGTGCCATTTTTGTCTATTATATTTTCCTAGCTGTTTATTAGCTCTTTAGTGCAAAGTTTATAACAGTGCTAAGCAAAGATATTCAATGAACACTAATTAAAATTAAATTAAACAGAATGTAAATTAGGTAGTTAAAAGAAAGGTATGAGGAAAGCCATAGACTGTCTTCAGAAAAAAAAACAGTGAAAATACATGTAGAAATATCTAACTTTGAATAGAAGGGTGAAAAACAACAAGTTCTCTCAGCCTCAGCACTGTCCACATCCTTTGTCGTAAGGGGTTGTCTGGTACATTATACACATTTAGCGGCATTTCCAGCCTCTATTTCTGGATACCAGGAGCAATTCCCTTCCTTGCAATGATGATAAAAATGTCTGCAGACATTGCCAAATGTCTCCTGTGTGACAAAATTACCATTGGTTGAGAATTTCTAAAGATAACTCACTGGACCACATCTAGGAAAGTCTGCATTGTATAAAATCTGATTTTGAAAAACTATTAATCGTAAGGTCCATTTTGATAAAGTGTGTATAAGAGAGAAAGAGATGACAAAAGAATAAAGTGATTACACATCAAAAAGAATTTATCAAAAATTCTTTTTGACACTGTTTGAGCAAATGTTGAACATACATTTACTACAGTTATTTTTTCTAACATAACATGAAACAAGCAATTATTCAGAGAAGTTCTTAGTTGATAATATGCTATAAAAATTTGACATTGTTTGTTCCTTGATTTTCATTTAATTTATAAATAGAAATTGAAGTGTATGCTTTAAAATCATTCCTGAGAAAATGGTAACAGAAATTGCCTATGAAACTAGAAATATAACCCATAAAGCTGTTTACTAGATACCCTGTCACTGAGACACTCCTAAATCCTGGTAAAGTATGTAGAGACTCAAACCAACTCTGAGCAGACTCCTGCTCTTTACAAGACACTTGGAACTATGAAGTTCTCAAAAGTGAAGGGAGGCCAAGATCTTTGTTTTCAAATAAACCATTGCCCATGGACATTTTGGGGACCAGAGATTAAAGTTTACTTATGGATCAATTTATTTTCTAAGCAAAAATCGTGAGGCAGAAAACCCTCACTCACATGAACTCTCTTATATTAAAGTAAAAATGGTTTGTCTTGGCTCAAGAATAGTTTATTTCAGATAAAAGAAAATGTAAGTCATTACATCCCCCTGCAAAGCATTCACTCAGCCATGGAAGAAGCATTTTCATGTGGTAGCCAGGACTGTGGACTCTGGAGTCAAGTGGGCTTAGCCTGAAATCTTGTGCCTGTCCCTTGAAAATTAGATGGCACTGAGAAAATCAAATGAATTTTTTACTTCCAGCTTTCTCATTACTATAGTAAAGATACAATGATTAAATGAGATCAGTGTGCTGGGAACATATCAAACACTGGACTATGTTAGTTATTAGGAAGGGGACTCCTATTGGTTGAAAACCTACAATGTGCAACCATTTGCTAGGACTAAAATACGTTATAGTGATGAATTTTATGTATAAAAGGCATATTAATATTATGTCATTTTTGTTATTGCAGGATCTTAACTCTTGAGAAAAAATAAAAAACACATATGGTTACCTTTTCAGTGAAGGATAGACCTATGATGAACATAGCACACTCCGCATCAGTCTCAGGGACTTCTTAGTAAATTGTTGCCAATCTAATCAGATCTTCTTTCAGTCTTAAATATGAAATTTATAAATGACAAAGAAGGCTTTTAACCAGTTTAACAAATTTGGATATTTTTATGTATTTACCATAGAGTGTACACTTTTAGTTTTATTAGTACAGGAGTTCCAGGAAATTTTTTTCCCTTAGGTCCCACATTTTTGTTCGTTAGTTTGTTTCAGTGTGGACAAGGGTTTGTGTTCTGTTTATCTGCGTACAGCCCTGTGTGTCCTGCACAGTGCTCTCATCTGGCTGATCCCTGAGAGCAAAGTTTAGGTGAAGTAAATTAAATTGAATTGCTTTAAATTTAAATCTCCTTTTTGGTACTGCTTATTCTCATAGACTCCTGGAGGTGGCTGGGGCTGAAATACTTAGCTATTTTTCATTCTTATAAACCAAATCACTGCTATGTTGGCATAAAGAAATGAAAATGTCTTCACATGAAGAGTTAACGTGATTGCTAAGCCTACACTATTAGAGCCAATATGTTCATCTAATATACCTGGCTCAATTCTAAAGCATTCATTTTAGAGCCTGCTGCCTTCCCTGTATGAATAATTACAATTTTTAATTGGAGTGCACATCGACTTCTATGTCCTGGTTTGGCCACTGACATGTCAGACATGTGGTAGCTCTTCAAATGAACCTGACTTGGAACTTGCACCTCATAAATTACATTCCGGATTAAATTTTAAAAACTTTTCTTGGCTGCCACCTTGTGGTAGATTTTTCAAAGTAATAATTCAGGCTTGGGAAAAAAAGACAGGTTTTCAACATTATTAAAAGAGAATAAAAAGGCCAGAGAATAATAGGTAATTTTGCAATGAGTTCAATAAAAACCTAAAACTATTCTCTATGATTTAAAATCAGCATTTACAATAAATCTGCTTCCTTTCCCATTATTTCTGGAGTAGTTTGACACATTAAACTTGGGGAAAAATAATAAATAAATGAACTAATCCCTATTAAATATATGTGACATAAAACTAATTCAAATCCTTTCTGTTAACTGGTCACTTTTTGAAAACTTCAAAATTTGATTTAGCTGCTGAACAAATATTAATGGGATAAGAAATTGCATGTATTATAAGAAAATTTGCAAAAAGCATGGAGTTATAATAAACTATGTAATAACACAAAGTATATGATTAAAATAGAAGCTCTTAGTTGGTAAATAACATGATTTATTAGAATATTTGCATTATGTATAGGGTATTTTTGTTGTTGTTTTTTGTCTTGACACATCTGTGGGTCATCTGCTCTCTGGGAATACATCTAGTTCTAAAACTAAATTTAATTACTTGCCTACAAAAAGGCTGTGAGTTTCCCCAAAAGAAATGAGGTAACTTGATTGATACTTATAATTAATTAAAAAGCCAAGATAATTGCTACAACCCAAAAACAAAGAGTGAAAAAGGAACACAGGTTAACCATAACTCCATCAATCATGCTGACGAAAGGAAGTTGACAAATGATTGCTTCAGCGCCAAATGCATAAACCAGGTGTCCTACTTGAAGGTAAAATTAGACAGAATTGAGTCTTCAGAAATCTGATTTTTAATGCATTGACCATTTTCACAGACTATCAAGACTGCCAAGGTGAGAGTGTTGGGAACCGCCCTGACTGGTATCAGAAGCTGAAACCCCCACCTAGGCTAAGGCTAAGGGAACACTTTTGGAACCGTAAGCCAGCAAGGAGACAAAAGCTTACCTCCCTGGCAGGAATGCTGCTTCTGCTGCTTTATTCATAACTGAACCCCAAAAAGCTTGGTCGGTTAGCCAAAGATGGGTAAGATTCCCCACGGGGGGAACGACCTAAGACAGGCATGATCACTTTGGGAGGCCCCCCAAAAGAAGGACTTGAGGGGCTGCGGCAAAAGGGAGTGATGGACCCTCGCTCCTCGGCTTTGACATAGCCTGAGTTCTCATCGTCTGGGAGAAAAACCCCCTTGTCTCCCGGTTGCCTTAGTTCCCATGCTAGCCTGAAACAATGACAGGGTGGTGCAGCTCTGTGCTGAAAAGGGCCGATTCCCCGGGTGATCAGGCCTAAGAAAGAATATGTAAATTACTTTGAAACCTTCTTTGTTTAGAATGCTCTCAGTTGAATGAGAAGGGTCTTAGGAGGAAGTTAGTTTGTTCCTCAGTCTTACAGCTCTTTGACCCTGACTCAATAGACCAGCAGAGTTCCTTGTTTTCTATGGTTCCTTACTTCCCCCTAATGAGTACTGTACTTTACCTGAATTATTATGCAGAATGAGCCCAATAAAAGCAGGTATGGACTGTAAATCAGTGTGCTCCCCACTAGGGGGGGTGGCCATTTCGTCCCTACTTCCCCACAGAAACTAGTCTGTCTCTGTGCATGTGTTTTTTCTCACGTGTTTTTCGGTGAGCCATCCGCAGCGTTCCATGGTCACTGCATGGCCGGGGACCCACACGCAACATGAGAGTATTGGTTTCAGAGAATGAATTCATAAGTCTTGCTTCAAACCTGTTTTCATGATTGAAGAATCATTAAATTCAACCAAGTCTCATTGGGGCACCAGTTTGATGATGTAGTGATGAACTTATGAAACATCATCAGCCTCCATTTAGGGTAGTTCTGTACCTGGTCCAAAGTTAGAGCTGCTTTTATTTGCTATTGGTCAAGAAAATAACCCTTGCTGAGATTTAACTTGGATGGAAGTTAAATAGTTACAATGCAGACCTTTCATTGAAAAAAAAAATTTGCTTTGAGGACAAAAATTCCTAAGGAGACAAACTCAGGCAATGTTATTCCCAAGTCAATTCTATTTCAACCGCTCCTTTATGCCTACCTTCTTGTAGACTCACAGGTACTCACATTTATCATGAACTCTGGAAATTATATTCTGAACCTGCTACCATACAGAAGAGTTGCCCATTATATTATTTTTAATCATTCATCATGCTGTGGTCTTTGTTCTGAAAAAAAAAAAGTGGAAAAAGAATGCAAGAAGAAACCTTTATTTGAATTACTACTTTTTTAAAAATTTATTGAATTGTGTCTTTTATTTAGGTCTTATCAAAGCTATCTTGGTGTCTGTGCTTTAAAGACTCTATACAATCTTTTCCTTTATGCCGTTGAAGTGGCCCATTTTCTTAGTGGAAGAAATGCATTTAAGTTGTCTGAGCACCATGTTTGCTCTCCTTGCTTGCTGTCCTAGGATATGAGAGACCAGCAACTCTCAAAAATGGTCTTAGTTTAATTACTAACAGTCACTCTGTTGGTAGGAATAATTTTGATTAGTAGGGAAAGTGTGTTCTCATTGTCAAATAATTCATTCCATTTGTGTTTTTCTTTACTGAGGTTAGAGCCTTGAGATTCATTATCCAATTAATCCTCCTAAGATTGCTATAAATTTGGAATGCGGAGTAAATTTCCAATCTACACATAGGAAGAGTAAATGACTTATGTCACCAAGTCAGTAAAAAGCAGAGTTAAGAAAACTGCATAAGGCTTGCTTTATTGCAGAGTTGGGTCATTATTTCTCATATTACAGGAACTTCTTCAGTGAAAACTGAGACTAGGAGTTGAGGACTAAACAGGTTTCTTCATACTTAATTGTGACAATTTTCTCTAAAGCAATCTTAAAATAATAACTGGGAATTTAAATGTGTTTGTATTGACAGAAGATAGTGCATGATATTCTAATAAAATATGGAATAAAATCAATTTTTCAAGTTATGTAAACTAGCTGGCATTCATTAACAAATGACAGGATAGTTTTTAAATATTTTATTTATTTATTTTTTAGAGGGGGGAGGGAGAGAGGGAGAGAAACATCAGTGTGTACTTGCCTCTCACACACCCCCTACTGGGGACCTGGCCTGCAACCCAGACAAGTGCCCTGACTGGGAATCACACTGGTGACCCTTTGATTCACAGGCAGGCATTCAGCCACTGAGCCACACCAGCCAGGGTACAAATAATGGTATTAACTTTCACTAGTAAGTGAATGTGGAACAGGATGGATTTTTTTCTTCTTCTTTTTCATTTATTAGTAGTAAATTGGTTTAATTTGCCCCTTTTATCCGCAAGAAGATTAAGCAGCTGAATCTCATTTTTATTCAATTATTTAATCCTGTAGTTTTTGAGTTTTCAATATTCCTACAGAAACAATTTAAAGGGAGCCATCATTTTATTCTATTATTTTTATTTTCAAGAATTAATTTAACCTGTAATAAGACAGACAAAATAAATATTAAATATCTTACATGTTTCTCCATTCCCTGCCTTTCCTGGTTGCCTAAGAAAACTAAGAATATGACTGTCTGCATGGTACATTTGACTCTAACCCAAACACTGAAATGTCAGGAATCCCAGAAGCACAGAGTTCCCCGCAGGACTGCAAGCCCAAGTCTGCCGACCAGAGAACACGAGAGGTCTGTGTAAGCTTTAGCTGTACATTTTAACTGTAGCCTCTTCCAAAGAACTTAAATTGGGATTCATCTGAGACTTTCTTTTTGTAATTCAATAGGCATTAGATCTGAAGGAACCTTTTTAAATGTCTTTGAATTTTTCCTGTGCATAAAGCAACTTCAGAAAAAAATGAAAGCCAGAAGTCCAAGGTTACCTGAAATATGATCAGTGGTGTGTCTGTGCACCCCGGCGGGTTGATGACACTTTATGGAACTCAAAGTTCACCCCATCATATGTTGCAATAGCCACAAAAGCATCAGTTCCAAAAGAGATCATAGCCTAAATTTAATTAATAGAAAAATGTTTCTCTGATAAATAAAAGTCAGGGACAGTTACCAATTTGTATCATAATACCTTTTTAAGAGCTTGAAGCTATTATTTGTTACTCTGCATGTTCTTAACCAGACATAAAATATATTTACCATTGGCAATTTAATGGAGTTGTTTTTATAGCAAACATGCAGTTGTATTTCAGACATTCAGAAAAGATAAATTTCTGTATTATTCTTTGTCTTGTTTCTGCTTCATTTTATTTTACACTGAACTTTTTCATTAAAAGTTATATGTCAATGAAATTCCTCAAATATGGTTGAAACTAGTAAAAACATCTAATTTTAATATTATAGCCACTGTGCTATATTGAGACTAAGCAGAAAGACAAAGCCAGGGGACAATTTTCTAGCAGAGATCTTTCGGTGAGTTTGTATGAGGAGCACAAACAAGGGTTGCAAGCTTCAACTAATCATATTAGGGAATGAATGAGGAGGAATTAGACACCTGTAGCTTTTAGTAAAAGGAAAAAAAAAAGCTTTCAGAAAGGATGAAGCCATCAAGGGGTGCTGGTGCCCAGGGCATGAACAGGAAAGGAGGTTAATGCAGAGATATGCTGGGAGCCAGCCCAGGCTTCAGGACATTGGACACAGGATCTAGATAAGAGCTTACTCCCAAGTGAATCCAGAGTTTTAATTTTAACATACAATAAAATATAAAAAGCAGTTTCTTGGAATAATAGGTAAGTTGTTGATGATTTGAGAGTTCTAAAACCTGGATCCTTTTATTTATCTAAACTCTATGGTCAACAATTCCCATACCTGGCTGGTCATCAGAATTACCTGGACCTCTTTAACATGAAGAGTTTCATTGAAAAATTTTAAATATAAGGAAAAAAATCCATTACCTTAATATAATCATCATTAATATTTTAGTATACTTTCTTCCATATTATTTTCCTGTGCATGGTTTTAACATGACTGTGATCTTTTTTAAAAAATGTATCAAGTTACTAGGGTGGCATTCTTAATGAAATTATATGGGTTTCAGGTATACAATTCTATAATACATCATCTGTGTATTGTATTATATGTTCACCATCCAAAGTAAAGCCTCTTCCCATAATAAATGGTGACATGATGTGATTCTGAGCTCACATAGGTGTTGCAACTTGGTGGAACCTGCCTGGATCCCAGTTCCAGGGATTTGGATATACATGATAAAATATATTATTATCAGCTGAAAGAATTTCATGGCACTTCTTGACCATATTCCTGTGAATGGTCTTTTTCAGCCCAGTTCTGTAGAAGCACTTTCAGAAAATATTTTCAGAAAATATTAAGGAAGTACAAGTGAATCTGTTAAATCATGGTCATAGCTGAGATTCTTATGAATAAGTTTTTACAGCTTTTACATAAACCTTGATGTTGTTCTTCTACTCCTTATCCCCAGTAGATTCAAAGGGAGTCCAGCAGGAGATTGCCAATATTATCCTCAATAACAGCTGAACCCCACAGAACAGGACCGAACATCATGTGCTTCTCCCACACTTGTGAGGCTCCCGTTGAATTCCCTGTTTTCTTCCTGTCGACTGTCATCAGCATTTGAGGTTCCAGTGAACATGATCTTTTGCAAGCACCTCCTATCATATCAATCTGGTTAGTCTTTCCCATGTTTTTTTTTTCTTGCCTGCCATCCTCACCTTTATCTCTAGCTAGCTTACGTTCTTCATGCCCACATTTCTTGCTTTCTAGTGATCATTTGTTTCGGTCTTGATTTCTTTTCCAGATGAAAGATAACCAGTTAACCATGAGCGCTGTTCTGCTCTTTCAGGGAACCCATTCATGGATTAAGTTGTTTTTTTTTATTGTTTTGTTTTGTTTTTTTATCCCAGTGGCAGCATTGTTTGGGTTCTTAACCAATGTGCTCACCAGTGTTAACTCCCATGGTGAAAATATCTTCATAGGATGACTCTGGTAAGATTCCCATCACAAAGATATGCATTGTGGTTGTAAACTGTAATCACAATGGTAATCTGAAAACACTTCAGTACAGAATTTTCTAACCTTGAAAACGTCTGCTTAACTTGCAGATCCTTCACAAAATCTTCAAAGCCAGATCTGCAGTAGACCCCAAAACATTCTCTATCTACAATATTTACACATTGTCCTACTGAGAACATCTATTATGTTTTCTTAATGAATCTTTAGAAAGGCACTAAAAATAATCTTTTTTAGGAAAATATAAAAAGTAAATAATAACAAACAGCAGGCAGTATTTGCTACAGTGTAAAGGGCTCTGTCTCGTCCTTCCCATGTGCATGTCCCAGAGGAGAATATGGATACAGATGGAGAGTGGGTAGTTACAAGGAAAATAAAGTGGGAGAGGAATAAGGGAAGTGTGAGGTTGGCAAACTTTTTTCTGTAAAGAGCCAGATAGTAAATTTTTAGGTTCTGAGGGCCATATGGTCTCTGCTGTTGTTACACAGAAGCACCCATACACGGCAGGCAAACAAACCAGCGTAGCTGTGCTCTAAGAAACTTTGCTACATTAGGCAGCAAGCCAGATTTGGCCCAGAGACCATAGTTTTTCAACTCCTGAATTACACTGTAATTAATATTTGATATACTTATGCAATGGAAGGAGAACAAGAGTCATGAGTTCAAGACCCAGCTCTGACATTTGCTGTCTAGGCAACACATTTTCCTAGATAACAAAACTTCTACATCTGTAAAATGACAAGGTTAAACTTTCTTTTCTAAAGTTACTCTCTGCTCTAAAATGACAGGTGTTTTCCTGGCCGGTGTGGCTCAGTTGTTTGGAGAATCAGTCCATAAACCGAAAGGTCATGGGTTCGATTCCCAGTCAGGGCACATGCTCAGGTGTTTGAATTTATTGACTCCAAGATTCTCAAAGCCAATCCATTTTTTAGGTCTATGTAAATCAGGGTATTTGTGTTTCTATCGTTTCCAATTATTTCTACCTCTGCAAGCACTTCATGGCATGTTTGGGTCAATTTCTTCCTACAAGTAGAAAAATATAATTGTTCAAAACTTTCCAGAGTGGAATGTGACCCTGCTGTGCCCTGCCCTCCTTCAGCTCCAGCCCTGGAGGCATCATTTGTATTTCAGCCTGCTGCACAGAATGACCCGCCTGTCTGGGGTGTCTAACCATTCCCTTAACCCATCCTTCAGCTTGAGTTACACAAAACCAGAGCTATGCATTTATTAATCTTATGCTTAAATGTTGAAAACCACAGACAACATCATGAGACAAAGATCTTTCCCATTCAATACAATTTAAAACATATTGTTGATTGGTTGATTTTCTACCTCAGGCACTGAGTGAGGAAAAGGGATTCAAACAGCATTATTTACCCTAGGATCGAGCCATTCCCTGGGGGTGCTGAGAATGTCCTCTGTACTCATGTTACTAGAATGCAGTAGTTCTTGGTGGTATTCATTATTGACAATATTCACTGAGAAGCTACATTCTAGCTGTTATTTGAAGGATAAGTGATATATCACTCAAAAATGAAAAAAGGGTAATTCAGACAGATAAATAGATTAAGCCAAGGTGAGAAGGAATTAATGAGAATTAGGTCAGAACAGCAAGCTCAGCATATAAAGTATTGAGAAATATGACCTGAAGTCAAGATGAAAATGCAGGTTGAAAATGAATTATAAAACCCTTGAAAAAAAAGCCTTGAATTCTGTATTAAGGAATATGGGTGTTTTTACACACAAGGGGAAAGAAAAACACACTGACCACTTTTGAGAGGAGAAACAATCAGATTTAGAAAGTCTGTTCATATGACATGGTTGAAAATATATTAGATGACAAAAAATCAGGAAGTGAAAAGGCTGATTAGGAAGATAATGAATTATGTCCCTCAAAGGAGTGGGTTGGTGAAAAAGACAAGAGAGGCAAAGCGGAGAAGCTTTTCAACCCAGGTAGTGAGGTTTGTGCTCGGATGACATCTAGTGCCTCCAGTATTTTTATGCTGTACCATTAAACATGCCCTGCTTGAGACATAGCTCCTTCTAGTGTTTTTACTACTTATTTGTTTAAATTGATGCCTAATAAGAACTGGATGGGGTTACCTTCTGATGTTTTAGCTCAGCTTCCATTGTTACTTTTTCTAATGTATCATTTAATAGCATATTTAACCTACTCCAGTTTATTCTAACAATGTTTACTTTATTTTGTGATATTCTCCATTCAATAATTATTCTCCTCTTCACACAGATTCTCATGGTAAGGAATCTTTAACACACTTTGGGGTATCAATATTAATAGCCATCACTGGTCTTTGAAGGAATAGACAGTAGAATAATGACTACCCAATCCATAGTTCCTTAGGAAAGAAATATGAGAACTTGAGGCTAGTAAGGTAAAATGTTTCATTGTGATAGTAAGGAGGTGATAATTTATTAAAAAGAATCAAAGAGAATAATTTGTCTTCTTTAATATAGAAGAAACATAGCCTTTTTTGTTTTCTTTGATTTATTGTTGTTGCTTTTTTGCTTATTTATTTTTATTTTTCAGTGTGAAATAGAAACCAATAGAGAATGAGAAGAGAATAAAGATTAATATGTAAAGTATAGCTTTAACATTTCTGAGACTGTTTTAATTATAATCAATAAATATTAATAAATAATTAAGAAGTAATAATAAGAAGCATTAATAAAAACACACATTTAAACATAGTCTATTGTAAGCAATTATTTTCTATGATAAGAATATATTATGGTGTCGAATGCAGTAGTTGGCATTTAGATTCTCAATATGCATATGATGAATGAGTTGAATCAATAAAGAAACGATTGCCTTTCTCTAAAGCAGCCCTCCAGAGCATGCAGTGACCACAGGTCACATTTTAAGAACCATCATTGTGCTTTTATTCTTCTTGCAATCAGTTAACAATGATTGATTTTATCCTCTTGTTAATTTTTTTCTAAAATGGCAGTAGATACAACTTTAGTAGTTCTAGCATCTTGCTTTTCATGTTTGACATGTCAAAGTATTATAAAATAATGACTGCTTATCATTAATTTATTTTGTACATCTTCTATTAGTTCATATGGGCTATTAACATTTGAAATAAGCAAAATTACAATTTTTAGCATGTATTTAGCTGCTATTATGTGCCATTATGTGCTGGAAATACAAAAAGAAATGAGAATAATCTACTCTAAATTACAGTTTAGCAGTGGTCATTACAGAGAAACTCATGAACAAGTATAATACAATATGATACAGGATAATTTGAAATATACATGTCATTTAAGAGCATATACATTTAGTAAAACTCTATTCAGAAAACATGCGTTAATTACCTAGGGTAAGTTAGATTGTATGTTAGGCTATTTTCATTTGCCAGTCAGACCTGGAAGTCCAATTGGAGCACAGAAATAAACAAATATGTTTGATATCCCATGGTAAATGCAGAAATAAAATGAATAGAAGTAGCACACAGGATGGCTGATGACCTCGGTGTCAGTTGGAATCATAAAAGGAGAAAAAGCCAAGATGGAATTTGATGTGCAGGAAATTTATTTTGGAGAATCACTTATAAAGGATAAAGAAAAAGGGAGCAGGAGTAGACTGGGAGAGCCTTCAGACCGCAATGCAGGTCTACGCTAGCAAGAGGGGAGTAATGAGTAGGTAGAAAGGACCTTATTGCAGCACAGTTCTAAGAAAGTCTTGGCCAGACTGATGAGCAATCTCAAAGCAAAAGTTTCCCATTAGAGACATTTTTCACCTGGCAGGAAGGAGCTGACACTAATATATTGCCCCTGTGTAGGTGTTTCGGCTATGCCCTGGGTAGGCCATCCCAGCACTCTGTAAGGCTGACTGCTTCTGAATGGCGTGGTCTGTGATAGGATCAGTGAACCTCATTGTCACAGGTCATAGTTCACCTTCCCATACTTCTTTCACTGTAAAGTGAGTCTTCTGATCATACATTAGGCACTGGGATTCCAGGTCTGTGGATAAGGGATTTCACAATCTCCCAGATTGTATTGTTGGCTGAGGCTCAGTAGGCAGGAAAGTAAAACTCATATTACAATAAGTATATATTTCTACAAGGTCAAACCACTGGCATTCTAGGATGGAAATGATACAGTGTGGTTGAATGACTGAGAGTTGGTTTCTTACCTCATGAAAAAGCACCCAGTCATGGGTTCAGAATTAGACTCTGCTGCTAGCAGATGGAGTATTCAGTCATTTATGTCTCGATCAATTATGGTGAATGGAATTCTATTACATTGACCTTATGCTTAGCATGGACAGATAGATGATATAAATATAAATGTAATATACATCTTATAACTCTGTTATAGTTAAGTGAAAAGGGGCATGTTTTAATAGTCGCAATTTTATAGACACATATATGATAAGGGTTCAAAAACATACAGATAATCTAAAATATGAAAGATATTACTACCAAATAATGACACACTCATTAATATATTTTAGGCAGATAGCAGTATTTTTAAATTATCCAATAACTGGAAAATAAAATAATATGAAATTTAAAAAATGTTCAAGTTATGTGTGTTTTCTCAAATTGACATTTAAAAATTCTTCTTCTTGGCCATTATTACAAGCAGTCTATCAAAGACTCACCTGGTGTGAAGCATTCTTTTAGCATGTGCACTGCAGTGGCACATTTTCCTCTCAGGGGAACAGAGCTTCAGGAACCAGTGACACCTAGGGGATCTAGTGACTAGAAAGAATGTCATGAACACAAGTAGCATGAGGACCATTCATTCATTTAGAAGCATGCAAGGTACACACAGTAAAACACTATTAATATCATCAGAAATCAGCTGAGGTGAGCAAGTTCCTCAAGAACCAAATGCTGGAGAGATTTCATAACACAGTTTTCACAGTTCTCTTTTATGTAGACAAAAGTAGTTAGTCCCACTGAAAAAAAGGGCAGTCAGATTTACTTAAAGTAGCATTCTTTCCAGTGTTGCAAGTAATATTATGAAGTTCAACATCTACCAATAAAGACAAAGAATGTCTTTATTTTCAAGTTGAGAGCATATTATGTACTATGATTTATGAAATTAAAGATAAAAGAACTCTTATGAAAAGGCTTCCAATTTTATAGGGAAATTACTATTATAATTTATTTTTAATAGTAAAATTGCTATCACAAGTTATTCAAGCACATTTGCCTTAAAGATCTTGTTTTTATTCTCTGGCATTTAGGGAATATAAGATAATGTTGTACCTAATGTCTTAAGAAGTTAGCAGCACCAGCTATTAATTACTCACCTATAATGCATGCATATAATTCAACTTCTGGGGAAGGAGAAAATTAATATTTATTGAGAGCTTTCTTTGTCAAGAGCTGTGCTAAGCATTTTATGTACAACTTCTTATGAAATCCTCAGAGCTTCATGAAATAGGCATTATACCTACTTTATAGATGAAGAAACAGTGGCCCAGCCAGTCTCAGTGAGTGGGTTTGGGGCATAAGCCCTCTAAGTGGCTGAGCTGGGGTTAAGGTCTCATGCATCATTATGCCATATCCCATGATGCAATTTGGAAACAGCAGAGTCCTTATTTTCAAGAGTGCTTAAATTCAATACTGACCTCTTATGTATCAATTCACAGTAGAGATGGTTTACAAAGTTGTTACAAAGATATCCTCAGGATATATTCAAATGTACAAGTCCCCTTTCACGTGTGGTTTTAGCTTATTTTATGTCTGGAGACATGTAGACATTCCTGATAGTTATGTGAAGGACAGCTGTGTCTCAGTTGCCATGTCCCCAAGAAGGAAGAGCCACTGCCAGAGAAACTGTCATGAACTACTATATGAAAGAAAAGCCAAATACTACTCTATATTAATGTTTTCACATACCTACCATGTATCTGTCAAAATGCTTTCATGAACATTATTATACTGAGTGATGTACTACAAATCTTAACATCTTCAATGTGAAGCAAAGTATTAAAGACCCCAAATTAAGGAACTCACCAATCTAAGCTTAATTTCTTGTTAACCTTATTCTGTGTGACTCTATTAGCCATATTAGGGTAAGTAAATAATGCAAATGGTATTTTTAATTGCCAACAAATTTAACAACTCATTTTGGCCAAAAATATTATCTAAAGTGCAAGAAAGATCAAAACATGAAGGAGATGACCTAGAACTTAATTGGTTTTCCTAAAAATCAATGAACTATACACTCTTATGTGTGATGAAAATAATAATCCCATTTATACAAAAAGTATGACTCATCACTCTTTATCAGAACTTTCAGAAAAGTATGGTTTTGATGTCCCTTTCTCTTGTTTACTTCTGGGACACTATCTTCCTTTCCTCAGCACCTTCATTTATTTCCGTTTCTACTTCTATAGGTGGACATCATAAAGGTTGGTTTATTCCCCTTACGAGAATTTGCTTTGAAGAGAATATCATACTAGAAAAACAAATATCTGCTAGAGCTATTCACCTTAGAAGACACAAATATGGGCATTGGCTTGGTTCCTCAAATTATATAGTTTATCTCTTAATATGTCTTTGCAAAAGAAGTTAAATGTTACTATCTTCATTTGCTAATATGTGGTCTTTATAAGGTACAATGGCCAAGTACTAAAATCATGGTTACAATGTATTTATGTCATATGTCAAAGTTGCATTAGATTTGCATTAGATTTCCTTGTAAGTAACCAAGAATACTTTTTTCCCCAAACAGTTCCTAAGCAAGTTACTAAGACTTTTGCATTTAAAACTAGACCAGTTAAAGAAACCTTTGTATCCATTTTTTTCCTATCTTGTTTAAACTTGTTCTTCGATCAGCAAAACGTACTATTTGTCAAGAGGAAAGACAGTTTGAGAACTTATTTTACTGGACTTACATATTAATTATTTTGTTCTTAAAAATTTCATTTCCTCTTCATTTCTTGCCTGCAAATATATTCTCCAGTTGTATTGTTTGGTATCTCTAGTCCTATCTTGGGTCTTTTTCTTCTCTGTTTGTACCTTAACCAATGCTGTGCTGAGAGCAATTTATATCAGCTCTGGGGAAGTATCTGGGCTTTGCCTTTGGGTTCTGGGAGGTAATATCTAAGACTTTGGAAAGCCACACCTAATAGGGGCTTTGCCTGGGAGCTTTTGCTACTACAGCCACATGGTAACCATATGAGTTAAGCTGGGGCTCTGGGCCACACAATGTAACTTAACTTGTGGATTTGAGAAATAACATGTGTAAAATTCCGGTCACCCAGCTTGACCACCTGGGGGATTGAAGACTGAGATCAACCCCTTTCTCAGTCAACTATCAGTATAAGAGAGCCACTGATACAGACCACAGTTGGGGTGAGCTGAAGGTACAAGGGTTCAGCAAAAATCAGCAAAAGCATTCTATGGAATTGATCAACTATAAGTAATGTGAAATAACGAATATTGCATATTTACTACTATTATTTGAAAACTTTGTTTTATATCTTTTATATCAGTAAAATTTATAGTAAATTTATATACTTATAGATATGCTTTATTTTTTTAAGAAAGTCTGTTAAATATTTACCACTACACCAATAGCTTTAACTATTGGTGTTCCCATTTCTTTTCTCTTTGTATTCACTTTCTGTGAATTTTCTTTTGGCTTTTACTGAGATTTTCATGTTGATAACCCCAACAACAATTGTATACATTGTATGTAATGACCAGTTCTGGTTTCTTCCTTTAATTTTGGTGTGTATCTGATTCTCCACACTATTGTTACGTAAGAACCTCAGTGAAAAGCTTAAAAATGTAAAGCTTGTAACAAATGATTTATCATCGCTAATGAGATTCCTGCCAGAATCAGCCTGCTGCCTGTGTTCCCCACCTCAGTGTCTGGCAGCGTCAGTCAACACACATCTGAGCCTCACATGGTGTATGAGACCTTGTCTGAAATGGCTCCACCGCATCACCCAGTGAGGCCTGCTCACTTTATGCCTGTACTTGAAGATTTACAACAAAAAGCTATTCTTTACTTCTTTTCATTTCCCATCCAGTAGGTCCAATCAAACACTAATAACTGCACCAAATTGCTATTTCTTGAATCAGTGCTTTCCTCCGGCCACCTTGCTCTAGTGAGACCCTCAGTCTTCAGCTCCCATTACCGAAAGATGCCCTCCCCATTTATAACCAGTCTTTCTTTTTTTTTTTTTTTTACAAAGCTTCTATCTGGAACAACTGTCTGACATTACCACTTTTTTTTTCTCACGAATTCTTCGATACCTATTAATTCCCCATACCACAAGAGAAGACATAGCTTCTTATGACATACAAGAAATGGTTTGACATGGCTCATGTTTCATCGCTCAGCAAAACCTGCTTCATATTTTATGCTGCAGTCATATGAAATTGTGTCTTATTCCTCCGTAAATGGCTCTGTCTGGACTATATTTCACAAGGCTGTCTGTGTTTTCTGGAATGTTCTTTATTTCATTCACTTCTAACTCAGACTTGAAAACTTTTATGAGAGATCCTTTTCCTCAAAAATTGGGAGATTCATGTACAGAGAACCTTTGTTCCCATGGACCCTTGTGCTCACCATTGTATTCAAATACCTGTGCGCTTACACAATGCATTATTATCATGTGCTTGTGTCAAATGGACCCCTCTCTAGAATGTAAATTTTTTGAGGTTAAGGATATCTTTGAGTCCCCAAAGCTTATTTAAATCATTGGCCCAAAGAAAGTGATTAATACCCTTAAAAAACTGAGGTGCTGAAAATAGACTATTTTCTGTTTCACTGAAAATTATTATTTCTTGTTTTATATTGTATTTTTATTAATATGCCCACTTATTTGGGGACATACCTGAGCACATGAACTGATGAAGTTCTTTTTCTTGTGTGTTTGATAATATAGATCTCTCACTTTTCATTTTCCTTTCTCTTACTGGCTTTTGTTTTAAAACACATAATGTCTGCCATTTTGTAGTGATGAGCTAAAAAAATATTATAGCCATTTACATATATTTATGATTGTTTTCTTCTTTAAATATCACTGTTTAATGTCAAGAGTTATATATTTAAGATGTTAAGGCATATGAATATATCACATAAAATTGTCAATGCTGAAAAACTTCAGTTCTTGAGGAATATTAATATTGTATATAACAAAACAGAATATTCTTGTGTGTTTAATCAATGACTTAAGATATTGAAGTAAATCCTTACAAATTGCACAAAAACTCAAGTCCCATAACTTTGAATTATCCCAATACTTTAAGTCATGGACAATCTCAAATTCAGATACTCTGCCTGAGAAGATCAGGTCTCAAAACACACACACACACACACACACACACACACACACACCCCTAATCTCATGATTTTTATTTCAGTTGAAAACACTCAGATAATTTTTTTTGATATTTCTCTTTCAATATCCCCTCCCCAAAATACTGGGGAATAGGTCTCTCACTGAGGTGCAGTTTCCAATGACAATATTAGAAATAAAATTAGTTTTAGTCTTAGATGCCAGTGACTTTGAATCTACTACATACAAAAGTTTGGTGGGCATATCAGACCACATAGTTAAATTTCAGGACTCAAACATACTCACATGCCATGCACACATTTCCTATAAAAGTTTATAAATAATAATTATTAAACCATCCTGATGTTAGCAGTTAACAATTTGAAACGGAAAGAAAATGAGGTATAGAATATTAAGAAGTGATACAAAAATCACCCAAGTAATCAACAGCAGAAAGAAAAAAACCATTACTAAAATTCAAATTTAAATCCCCACTTGGACTTTTTTAAAAAGTAGATGCCTTTGATCTAAAGTTAGTTGAAAGTTCTCCTAGAACTTAACTGTAATGAATAGTTCTAATTACAATACTAATTTAAAACATCATTAATTAGATGCCTTAAGTAGACCAGAGCTATTAGCCCTACCTTACTGTTCTAGTTAGCACAGAAGGGACAGGTCCTCTGATCTGCAGTCACAGGACTCAGGTGGGAAGACTCAACAGCTGGGGACCAGAATCATCTAGACTGGCCTTCACGCACATGTCTGGTGGCTGCTGTTGTCGGCTGGCTGGGATCTCAGCTGAGGCTGACTACCAGGACAATAGCATGTGCCTTCTTCATGTGTTCTGAACTTCATCACAGCATGGTAACTAGGTTCCAAGAGCAAGCACCACAGGAGGACCAGGCAGAACCTATACCACCACAAATGACCTTTTCCTGGGCACTGTAGTCACAGGTCCACCCAGATCCAAAGGGGGACAACATCAGCCCCACCTTTCGCTGAGACAGTGTCAGCATCATATTGGAAGATGAGCATGTAGGAAGGGAGGTGAAGTTGCCAATCTATTGGAAAATACACTCTTCTCCATTCACTAATAAATTGTCAAGAAGCAAGCAGTACATATCGGGGTAGACTTTCCAAATGAATAAATGCAGACATAGTGAACATCAACTGAGTTGTGCTCTTCCTAAGATCTTTGTTTTCATCTGAGCTGAAGCCAAGGTGAGTCTTAGAAATTAGTCCAAAACAAAACAAATGAGTCCATAATAAACAGAAAGGCAACACCGGATGGCTGCGAAGGACACAGATTCTGACACCAGATTTCTGAGTTCCAGTCCTGAGCCATCACTCACCACCTGTAGGACCTCAGGCAAGTTATCCTACTTGTGCCTCCGTTTCCTCCTCCAAGGGGTTATCAGGATGCCTGATAACTCACTTACTGTGGGGATTTGAAAAGTTAGCATTGTATACAAGAGTACTGGAAACATCATAAACACTGTAATCTGGAAAATTTAAATCCTCACATTAACATTTCTAAATCCATGCAGCAAAGAATGTTGGTTTTTAATCTCATGCACTACCTGTTTATTTTCTCTGTGCAAATTACTTTCCAGTAATGCAAATGGGTCATCTTGACTTGGCAAAGGTATCATCAGTAGATTCCTAAACATTCTACAGAGATCTCTCAAGAGCAGGTATATTGTAACTAATGAGTTAGACCAAACACTACCAGTGATGGAAAGCATACAAATAGTTAAAAAGAGCACAGCTACATTGTCTAGCCTGATGCTCTGATAAAATTCATAAGTATGCAGGCAGAAGTAAGAGGGAGATCATCTATTTATTCTCCTGTAAGGTAGTGACAAGAATTCTTCTACTGGTGAATTTGCAATTAAAATATCCTCTATCCCAGGCACAAATATTCAGCTTTATCTGCTGTCTGCACTCTGTCCATTACATAAACCTTGTGGAAATAAATGACATTCCCTTGTGCCACCATTTCTTCACATAAACTGTCATTTCAAATGGCAAGAGATTAAGAAAACTATGAATACTGAGTTTTCTGATATTTCCAGAGTAAAAAAATTGCAGTGAGAAAATTAACGTCCTCTATCAAAGTAATGTTATCAGTAATCCTACCTAAATTGAGAGCAATGCCATCCATGGAACTACACAGAAACATTACATAATATATTCAGGATTCAAAACCCTCCTCACTAATATTTGGCACAAGCATTTATTGTCAAAGGAGAAAGGAAGAGGTTTCATCTCAGCAATATCGAAAAACAAAACTGAAACAGAGCCACAGGAGGGAGAAGAATATTTCTTGAAAATACTGTTCCTTATGGACTCAAACATGCAAAAGTAAGCAAAAGAAGAATAAATAGTTTTTAACAAAAATATATATGCACTTAAAAAATCCTCAGTCCTTTAAGAAATTAATGTATCTTAGGGGTTTATAATGAGCCAGGCACTCACAAAACACATAATATAAAGTGAACTAAAATTTACACAGTCTCATACTCTCATGGAGCACACAGTCCAGTGAGAAGGACATTTAGTAACCAAATAATCACATAAATGGTCACAAAACTACAGATCTGCTAAAAATTACAAATTAGATTTAACAGGGGGATTTGCTCTAGCAAGAAATGTCAGAGAACTAAGTAAAGTTATTATGAAAAGTGGGGAGTGGTAGGCGAGTGAGGGATATGACCAAAAGCCCAGGAGTGGAGGGAGCCAGGTTTGAGAGGACTGGGAGTGCCAGTGTACTGTCCTGGGGGAGGGTGGGGTGTGTGCTGACACACCCTGAGGCTGACAGGTAGGGAGACACCTGATGGTGCAGTTAGTTCCTATTTATAGAACCTCCTTCATTGATCTTAATATTTCTTATTTTTTAAAGATTTTATTTATTTATTTTTAGAGAGGGAAGAGAGGGAGAAACTGAGAGAGAAACATCAATGTGCGGTTGCTGGGGGTTATGGCCTGCAACCCAGGCATGTACCCTGACTGGGAATCGATCCTGCGACACTTTGCTTCCCAGCCCGTGCTCAATCCACTGAGCTACGCCAGCCAGGGCTTTTAATATTTCTTTGATGATGGTGAACTCTGCAGTCCCTTTGGGACAATGTTCCTCCAGATAAAAAATTCTATGTTCAGATTTTCCTTTCTTCTCCTGAAAATAGTTCTAGTCTTTAAAGTGTTTTAAGTAAAAGAGAGTACATGTTTGGGATTAAAATGTGAAACTGCTTGCTGGCTTTTAGATAGAGAGAATAAGAGTAGATGTGAGGAGATCTATAATGAGATTATTATAATCCATGAAGAAGTAAATTAAACTACCTTTTAGGCAATTGAGATGGAAAGACACATACCTAGAATGGTATTATCTTACCCTAAAACTTTCTACTAATGGTGCTGTTATTCACCTGGGTACCAAAAAATGTGAAAGCCATTACAAACTCTGTATTATCTGTTATTTCAAATATCCAATGACTTCTTAAAAGAGTTTTCAAATCACATTTTATTGTTAATTCTTTCATCAGTTAATGACCTCACTTGCTGTTTCTTCTAATTTTGTATCTTCACATAAGAATAAAGTTTAGAAAGGGAAATGGGGTTTTACAAGCCAATTCAAATTTTCCCCAAGTGACTAAAATGTTAGGGTGGCAGTAGCACTTCCTACTAATTAGTTTTAGATACTGATGACATAATCAACCCAAAACACTGTTATTAAATTCAAATAAGAAAAACAAATAATCCAGAGATGAGAAGCCAAGCATGTTCTTAGTCTAGAGTTGACAGACATAAGGCCATTTGAGAGCTTTGCTAGGAAAGTAAGTTTATGAGCCATAACTCTTTTGAGTACAAGAAATTGAAACAGCTCAATTTGGTTTATTTACAAATGGGGATTTTCATATATTAACAACTCCAGAACCTGGTGGACTTCAGACTTGGCTTTACTGAGGTTGTAAAATTATGTCTTCAAGAATGATCTCTCCTCATCTCTTTGCTCTGATTTCTTCTACGGTGGCTTTAATCTGAGAAGGTTTTCCCTTAGAAAGTGTTAAAGATGACCAACAGCAGATCAAGAATTACATTTTATGATTTATTAATCTCAGAGGAGATCATGTTTCTTTCCCGATGGTACGACACAACATTCCTGAGACTGATTGTCCTTGAATCAATTACCGTGACTCTAATTGAGCAGACCTGTCAGCCCTCCCTGTAATACGTGAATTGAGAGTGAAGAAGTAGTGGATACTCAATCAAAAGTATTAGGGTTCTTTGATCAGTAACAGGGAAACTAGAAAGGCAAAAGCAACGTGAGTCCACTACAAAAAGGCATACATAAAACCACTGAGGGTACAGAGATAGCAATTTTGTTGTCTACCTCCCAACCCTGTGATAAGTAGAAGGGTAAGCTGATCATTTTGAGATAGGTCTTGGAAATGAAATGGACAGCTAACTAATCTCCCTTTCTATGTTTCTCTATATAAGAAATCCTCTCCTCATGAAGAACTACAGTGTAAAACAAAAATTGATAACAGCGCTCCTGTACTTAACATACTCCAAAGACCCTCTGATGACCAAGTCTCCACAAGACCCTAGCCCAAACTTTAGCAAAAATGCATTTAGGTTTCAAATAAGTATCTGTTTTTCTTTACAGTTCTGAATTGCCCCTCCTTTTTTTCTGCTTCACTGATCAACCTAAATATTAATTTCAGTGATCACTGTTCATTTTCCACCTCAATGTAGGTATATTGAGTTGTAGGGGTTAATAGGAAAGATGTTAGGAAACCTGTTAAAAATTACGAGGTTGAGTGACTAAGGAGAGAATCTCTTGTCATAATAGCCTGTTTTAACTCTGCTACTTTTTCCCCTTGGGATAGCATGAGGTCCAATCAAGTAATTCCAAGCCAAGGGACATTGGAACACAAGAGGACATTTTGATCTAGTTCATGAAACCCTTCGTGAACAGCACTTGCTGTTCACAGTGCCTTCGTGAAGGCACTTGCTCTACCTCTCCCCAAACAGGGGGAAGGCCCAAAGAAATAGTTAATTTAAGTAAGCTCACCTGTCATCTTTGAACAGTATTTCAAAGAATGAACAATAGTAACTTAACTTCTGTTCTGCCATTATGCCTCCTTTCGCCCTTCTAATAACCTCCTTTTATCATACTATTAACAATTGCCTCTTAGGAACTTTTTATAATCCCAGTTCATCCAGGAAGAATTAGTAGAGCACAAACTTTGCACAGAGCTCTGAGTTCTAGTGAGCAATGCCACTCAGTGTGTTGCTGGCCAGAATCTTCCAAAAAACAAACTGCTAAGAAGGGGATCTGCATATAGGAATTTTGGGGGATGAGCTCTCAGGAATACTATCTGTAAATGAGAAAAGAAACAGCATGAAGCAGGTGGAGGAAATAAACTATTGAGGCATTAAAACAGAAGACTCAGGTAACACTGCCCCTCGCCCCCCACAAAAAAAAAGGACTCTGAAACCAGAAGGGTCCTGCGCAGAGATGTGATGAATAGAAGGAAGACAGTGGGAACTTGGGATCCTAACATCAATATTGTTTAGGGGTTATCCCCAGGGAAGGAGTCTAACCTTCAGGCTGCTCTCATTTCAGAAGGGACTCAGATATGAGCCCTTGGATGCCATATCCCAGCAGCTGCACCAGACAAATTTACCCACTGTATCTGGAGTGTGTGTGTGTGTCTGTCTGTGTAGCAAGGACCTATATATTTCACTGTTGTAGCCTTCCCTGTTAAGAAGACAAATGCCTTTTTTTTTCTCTAGGCATGCTTCTTTCTGCAGCACACATACACACAATCAAAACCTTCTCAAGGGAGAAAAATCCACACAGCCTTTGTACAATAATGGTGCTGTTATTCTCACAGCTTTATCCCATAGGGACACTCAGAACCTCCCTCAGTAAAATTCTTACTGTAACTGGACCAGCAGAGGAACATGTTTTCTACAGAAAACTCAAACTTGCCAAATTTACTATTGCATTTTAAACCTTGTTTGACTTTCAGCTAGGAATGGTAAACCATTTCACAAGCAATCTCCATAAAGAGTCAAAATAATGTCTTGTGGCCAGCTAACAGGTTCATGCAAAACCCCAGTTTTATAGAGGATAAAGAATAAATAAACTAAATGTTCCTTATTAAGAATTTTGTGCAGAAAGAATATATTGTAATATTAAAATAAAAAACTTTTCCCACTGACAGAGACTGAAAATCCCCAGAAAATATAATAATTTAATTTGGAAAAATTTAAACAAAATATTCTTAATATTAACCTAATATTAGGTTAATATCTCCTCATAAATATCTCCTCCAAAATATTCTTAATATTAACCTAATATTAGCTGTCATTGGTTTTAGTTATTTTTACCTGAAATATGTCTCTCTGAAATCCATTTTTAGTTATTTATATTTTATTTATTATGTTATTACAGTTATCCAATTTTTCCCCTTTACTCACTCTGTCCAGTATCCCCCATCCCTCTAGTAATTCCCCCCTTAGGTCATGACCATTGGTTATAAATGTCAGTTCTTTGGCTTCTCCATTTCCTACACTATTCTTAACCTCCCCCTATCTATTTTGTATCTACCAATTATGATTCTTATTCCTTGTACATTTCCCTCCATTCTTCCCCTTCCACCTCCCTGCTGATAACCCTCCACGGGATTTCCATTCCCATGATTCTGTTCCTGTTCTACTTCTTTGCTTAGTTTGTTTGTTTTTTTTTAAATTCAGTTGTTAATCATTATGAGTTTGTTGTCATTTTAATGTTCATAGTTTTGATCTTTTTCTTAATAAATCTCTTTAATATTTCATATAATAAGGGCTTAGTGATGATGAACTCCTTTAGCTTTACTGTGCCTGGGAAACACTTTATCTGCCCTTCCATTCTAAATGAAAACTTTGCTGGGTAGAGCAATCTCAGATGTAGGTCCTTGCCTTTCATGACTTGGAATACTTCTGTCTAGCCTCTTCTTGCCTGAGAGATTTCTTTTGAGAAATCAGCTGACAGTCTGATGGGAACTCCTTTGTAGATCTTTGTTTTTCTCTTGCTGCTTGTCAGATTCTCTCTTTATCTTTAACCTTTGGCATTTTAATTATGATGTGTCTTGGTGTGGCCCTATTTGGGTCCAACTTGTTTGGGATTCTTTGAGCTTCCTGGACTTATATTTCTATTTCCTTGACAAAATTGGGGAAGTTTTCTTTCATTATTTTTTTCAAATAGATTTCCAATTTCTTGCTCTTTCTCTTCTCCTTCTGGCACCCCCATGATGCAAATGTTGGAACATTTAAAGTTGTCCCAGAGGTCCTAAGCCTCTCCTCATTTTTTTAAATTTTTGTTTCTTCTTTCATTTCAGGCCAATGTTTATTTCTTCCTTTTGTTCCAAATCTTATTTGAATCTCACTTTCCTTCCCTTCACTGTTAGCTTCCTGTATATTTTGTTTTATTTCACTTTTCATAGCCTTCACTTATTCCTCTATTTTGCATCCATACTTAATCACTTCTGTGAGCATCCTGATTATCAGTGTTTTGAACTCTGCATCTGATACACTGGCAATCTCCTTGACACTTAGTTCTTTTTCTGGAGCTTGATCTGTTCTTTCACTTGGGCCATGTTTCTTTGTCTCCTCAGTCTGGCAGCCTTCCTGTGTTTCTGTGTATTAGGTAGAGCTGCTTTGACCCCCCATTTTGGTGCAACTGTTATGTTGTAAGGGGTGGTGCCTTAGGTATTCACCAGGGTGGGACACCCCACTTCATCACTTTGTGGTGCTATATGTGGAAGAGGGGTCAGAGAGGGAACAATGCCACTTGTTTGGTTCTCACCTCTTTTCCAGTCACTTACCCCACTTTCTGTAAGTGACTGGTGCCCTTCTAGCTGCTGCCCTGGTGCTGATTCCCCAAGTGAGTGGGTTTGCGTGTGTTCTAAGACCCTGTGGGCCCTTTAAATGGACTCTACTGAGAGAACAGCAGTTTATTCTGCCACCCCAACACACATAGAGTTTTACAGCCAGAAGTTATGAGGCTTTATATTCCTGGTGCTGGAACCCTGGCCTGTGAGGTCTGGCCTATGTCTGGGATTCCTCACTCCCCAGTTGTCCCTCCTGTTTTTTATCTACCACCCATGAATGTGGGACTGTTCACTCTGCTATCCAGCACCACCAGAGTATATTTATCTCCAAACTCATCAATTCTATACATTAAATATATATTGTTTTTTATATATCTTTAATACCTCAATTTAAAATTATTTTAAAGCTATAAGCTCCATGCAAGAAAAGAATATCTGTTTATCACCATGAGATTCCTAACAATGTCTCCCCAATGACTTTTACCAGGCAGAAAAAATTTTATCCCAAGACACAAGCTCACAGGGGAAAGAACTGAAGCACATTAAAGAAACTGTCTGAATAACACATAGAGCAAGAAGCAACATTTTTGGTTGATATGTTGATTAGTATATTTTCTACAATAAATATTCTCAAAATGACAATAGAGGATATTCAAAAATCAAAATGGGGACAATAATTCATACAAATATCAAGTAAAATATGAGTTATGCATATTAAAATGTTTGAAAAGGAACAAAAAGATATGATACAATGGAAGAAATATCAGTGAATGGATGATCAATCAATGTGAAAAACTCTCCAAAAAGGCAACAAAAAAAGATGAAAAGGTAGATGACAGACACATAAAGCTTAAGAGCTCTATAAAAAAGAAGTAGAAAGACATAGAGGCCTATATACACATTGGGAGTTCCTGAAGAAGAGGAACAAAATGAATAAATACAGACATACATGTATGACTACATATATGAGTGGGGACCCCCCAAAAACCCAGGATTATCTTCTGGAGGGTGGCACTCTTACAGTACAGGTTCCCCCCTTGGTGAGTATTCTAGAAACTCACCCGTAGCAGTGTGCCTGTTGCTATTGCTGTGAGAGGCTGCATTCAGCTTCAGTAAATGATTTTGAAGAGTCTCTCAGTGCTTTGCCCATTTCATGATGGGTGATTTACAAGTGCATCTGACCACACTGGGCTGGGTGTTCAGCAGTTTCTGACCAGAAACAGCATGACCCCTGTGCCCTACCCTCCATATTCACCCAGTCACACCCTGAGCAACTTTTTTGTTTGTTTCCTCAGATGAAAAACATCCTCAAAGGGAAACATTTTGCTGATGTGGAAGGGGTGAAACAAAAAATGGCAGAAGCACTAAAAGGTATCAAATTCAATGAGTTCAAAACTGTTTTGAACAGTGGAAAAAACATCTCCATAGGTGTATTGCATCAAATGGAGAGTACTTTGAAGGTACTGGAGTTTAAACATGTAAGAATAAATACATAACTTTTTATAAATAAATTCCATTGTTGGGTCCCCCTGGACATAGGATATATTTGATAAAATGACACTATATGACAAACAATTAAAAGATTAGAAACCTAAGGGATAGAAACCTATGGGATAAAATGACCCATAGAGTGCAAAGGATTTTAAATAAGGAAAAATTAAGGTATACTTACAACCTTAAAATTAAATAAAAGATCCCAGGAAAAAGATTACCTACAAAACAATAAGACAGACTGGCATCAGAATTCTCAGTAGCAACATCAGATGTTTAAAAACATATTTTTCAGTAATGACTTTAAAATGACTGATGGGAGATAACCTTGAACTTAAATTATATACTAAGCTGAATTTGTGTTAGTTATATGAGAGCTCAGAAAATTATCCGCTCAAAAACATGCTTTGAGAACACTATTGGAAAAGTAAGAAAACATAAATATAGGAAAATGCTGCAGAAAATAAGAAAAGTAAAAACTATGTAATTTCATAAACTACATCATTGTCTAAACAGTCAAGTAAAAGTGCCCAAAATATGTTCAGAAAATTCCAGGATTTATAAACAAAAGAAATAAGATAAGAGCTGGGGAAGGTGAAAGTATTGTAAAACCATCCTAAACAACTAATAGTATTCTTGGGAAACATGGAGGGGTGGCAGGATATGAGTAGATGACAGATATGATATGCCTTTTATACCATGATAAGATGAAATTGCTTTTCACCTGAAGCCTTGAAAAATTTAAGTAGAAAAGGATTATGATGATGTAGGCATTTAAAAATAATAATTATTTGAGTAAACAAGTTAGATTTGAGTTTTAGTGGAGTGGACACAGTAAGATTAGAATTAAGAGGACAGCTTATATTATTACATTACATTACATTACATTACATTACATACCATTATGTTATATACCATTATATCATTATATGATGACGATGATGATGATGATGATGATGATGATGTACTTGTTTATTGATAAATGATGTGCCCAAAATTAGAGCAAAGGAGTGAGAATGAGTAGGTGGGGGACTGGGACACTAGTGATTTACTAAACGGAAGGATCCTAAAGACACTGACAAGGACGGGTTGAAATTAGTTGAGAAGGTAGGGAAAAGACAGTTCTAGATGGCAACCTAGGCAGATATGGCTCACCTCTTCACACAACCACATCAAAATTACAACTAAAATATAGAACAACCATCACTCAGAACCATCAGAAATCAAGTTTAATTCTGAGTCTGACAACTACAGAATTAAAGAACCCACATCCATCAAGACTGGTAGGAGGAGTGCAGGTACAGATCAGGCTGGTCTCTCACCCATGTATGGTGGGTAAAAATTCTGGAGGGATATTTTGGGAGAAAGGAGTCCCAACCCCACACCAGGGCCCCAGCCCAAGTTTCCAGTTCCAGAAGATAAGTCCCCACAATGTCTCGCTGTAAAAAGTACGGGGGAAGAAATTGAGTTGGTGGAAGAAATTTCTGGAGCTCTAAACAGTTCCTCTTAAAGAACTCACACACAGGCTCACCTACTCAGACTCACTCCCTCTGGGTTCTAGCACTGGGGACGCAGCTTGAAAGCCATCAGTAGCATACTAGGGAAGATTGAAGTGTCTGGCATCCAGGTGAGCAGAGGCCATTGTCCCTTTCCTGAGACCTCCCCCTGCACAGCCACAGAGTTGACAGGCTGGTGCCATATGTGAGATTCCATCTACCTGGCTATGACTGCTTGACCGACCTTGAAGATCCCCAGAGGCTATACCCCACCCAAATTAGGGCCTATCCAAACTGCTTTTCCATATGAATGGCTTGTCTTGGCTCTTGTTTCACAACTTCCTAAATCTCATCAAACAAGCAACAGCTGGCCTCAGTGAGCCGCAGGCCAGGCACCAACAGCAGCCAGAATAGTTTCACAGCTTAGCTTTGCCTGGGAATCTCCAAGCCCAGCACAAGTAGCTGCCTTCTCAGATTGCTTTATAACTAAGGCAGGGTGGTCCCAGGCAAAATGCAGGTGGGAGCTAACTTTGACCTGCACCACCTGGGAAACCCCAAGGCCAGCCAGTGCTCCCAGTGGACAGCTAGAGACCACTTTGGAGAACCACTACCCTGGTCCTACACAGCTGATCCCCCATGAAGTGTGGAGGTTGGTGGTAAGTGGTCACAGCCAATCTTTGCAGCTGACTGCTCTGAGGAAATCCCTCCCATAGATCTTCCAAGAACAATCAAGGCTCAACTACAAGAGGAGGGTATATTCAGCCCACATGAAAGGAGCACCTCAAATACCCAGCTTGGGTGAAAGGGGAGGCTGTGCCACTGGACCCAGCAGGATACCTATTACATTAGGCCATGCTACCAAGACAGAGAGTTATAGCAGTTCTGCCTAATACTTAAAAACAAAGACAGGGAGACTGTCAAAACAAGGAGACAAGGAAACATGGCCCAAATGAAAGACCATATCAAAACTCCAGAAAAAGAACTAAATGAAATGGAGAGAAGCAATCTATCAGATGCAGAGTTCAAAATACTGGTTATAAGGATGCTCAAGGAACTTAGTAAGGACTTCAACAGCATAAAGAAGATCCAGTCAGAAACAAAGAATTCACTAACTGAAATAAAGAATGATTTATAGGGAAACAATAATAGAGTGGATGAAGCCAAGGATCAAATCAATGATATAAACATTACCAAGCAAAAAATAACCACTCAGAACAATAAGAAGAAAAAAGAATCCAAAAAAACTGAGGGTAGTATAAGCAGCCTCTGGGACAAATTCAAAAGGTCCAACATTCACAACATAGGGGTGCCAGAAGTAGAAGGGAAACAGCAAAAAACTGGAAATCTATTTGAAAAAATAATAAAAGAAAACTTCTCTAGTTTGGCAAAGGAAATAAACATGCAAGTCCAGGAAGCACAGAGTTTCAGGCAAGTTGGACCCAAAGAGGACCACACAAAGACACATCATAATTACAATGCCAAAGGTTAAAGATAAAGAGAGAATTTTACAAGCGTTAAGAGAAAAGCAGAGATCTACAAAGGAGTTCCCACAAGTCTGCCAGCTGATTTCTCAAAAGAAACTTGCAGGCAAGAAGGGTTTAGTGAGAAGTATTCAAAGTGATGAAAAGCAAGGACTTACTAACAAGATTACCGAATCCAGCAAAACTATCATTTAGAAGTGAAAGGCAGATAAAGTGCTTCCCAGACAAGGTAAAGCTAAAGGAGTTCATCATCATCAAGCCATTATTAGATGAAATGTTAGAAGGGCTTATTTAAGAAAAAAAAGATCAAAACTATGAACATTAAAATGAGAACAAACTCACAACTATCATCAACCAAATCTAAAAAATAAAAACAAAAATAAAAACAAACTAAGCAAACAGCCAGAACAGGAACAGAGTCATAGGTGTGGGGATCATTTGGAGGGTTATCAGCTGGGAGGGGAAAAGAGTAGAAAGAAAGGGGGAAATGCTGCAGGGCTCAAGAAGCATAATTGGTAGGGACGAAACAGACATGGTGAGGTCAAGAATAGTGTAGGAAACAGATAAGCCAAAGAACTTACACTTCATGACCTATGGACATGAATTAAGAGGGAAGGAGGGTACTGGCAGAGGGTGACAAAAAGAAACATATATCGGAATATTGTAACAGTATAATCAATAAAATATACTTAAAAAGATATTGAGTTCTTACTTTTACTTAGTGTCTCTAATATTGAGAGACATTCAAGTTGACTAGTCAGTAAGCCACCTTAAGACTTATCAGAATGGTGCAGATGTTAACTGTAGGTTTGAGAACATAAAAGCAGAGTGGATAATTACTATCATGGTAAAGGCTGAGATTGATCAATGGAGAATTTGAAGCAAGAGGAGAAAAGAGCTACAGGTGGAGGCCTGGGGAGTGTGTGTATTGAAGATGGAGGCGGGGGTAGAAGAGCTGGAGAAGATGAAACCTTGTGCATCACAACATCCACCCCACTGAAAAGTAAACCCCACAAGTTAGGAATTTATCACTTTTATTCCACAGAACTTGGAACACATGCCTGGCACAAACAGCTTCTCAGTAAATGCATGAGTTGTTAAAGAAAGAAAAAAATAAAGCCAGATCCCCACAGGAAAATCTCAGAAATACCAATTTTATAGATATATGAAGAAAAATACTCTGGCTTTTCCCTTTCAACCTTTGGGGATATACACCTACATAATAAGATATATAAAAGAATGCAACTTTAATTTTCTCCTTTTTTGATGTTAGAAGAGATCATCTAATTTGTTTTTGGCTTTAGAAAGCTTCTTTTACACTAAAGTAAGTTATTTCATTCATTTTATAATTATCCTCCTCTGTGCAAATAAGCATATGGCATTTTCCTAAAGGGATGCAAGCCATGATTAAAACAAATCCTCTCATAGTGAATTTGGAGAAATAATGTGAAAGGACATTCTGAAGAATAATTTATGAATTTTTAGTTTATATAGAAAAAGAAAGCATAAAGTTAGATATACCAAGCAGGTTAATAAGTAGCCTCTTTTTAAATATTTTGAGAGCATTTTGAATCTGTTACTATTAATAGGGATGTCATACATATGTTTCTTTTTTCATATTTATTGTCTTTTTCTATTACAGTTGTCCCAATTGTTTCTTTATAATATGAAAAAACCAGTTGATGTCAGGGCATCAATTTAACTCAGGATGAGAATCTTTGAGGTTTTGTTTTTTTTACTAAGATTGCAAACACACGTGCAGATGACTGGCTTTCCTGTAGAGAAACACAAACACCTGAGATAGCATAGAAGTGGGCAACGTTTTTGTTCTCATAAGTATATTAAACCAGTATTTCAAGACTACCGCATTGTCTGTATAACTAATGCAATATTTAATATCATTTAATGATTTATCTTAAATACAGAGCAGTACTAAAAGGTTAACCTTTTCCAATATTTTATATGTTGTTACATAGATTCTAAGTGGGAGAGAAAAAAAGACATAGCTTGCAGTGATATATGCATTGGGGTGTTTAACCTTGCTTCAAGACACAACCAGAAATGGTATAAATCTACAAAGGAGATGGAAAGATAACTGGAAGTGAAGTTAATGGCATATATTACTAAAACAGAAGCATTCATTGTAAATATTTATGGGCATAAGTGATCTCCTCCCCATTTATATACAGATACTGCATTTCTAGCATATTTCATCAACGTGAAAGACTGGGAGAAGAAATGGGTACAAAAAGATATGACTGTAATACTTTGCTGTCCAACAGAACACCAGCAAGAAGGCATGGAGCAAAGTATAATATGCATTTAAAATGATTAAATACTAATGCTGCAAACTTCACAAGTGATGAAATTGCTGGTGCCTTAATCCAGACACATTTAGATTAACAGGATGCCTGCAAGACAGTTTGATAAATGCTTTTTTCTTACACAGTACAGCACTGTCCAGAATGCAAGAGCCTTTGCTTCTGGTCCCTGTTTATCAATTGGTGGGTGTCTGTACCTGCATTTGAATCATTCTGTTCAGTTAACAAAACTTTCACATTCAGATATACATAAAGTTGCAGTTGGATAATTCAGAGTTTTAAGATTCTGTAAGAGTGGTACAGTAAAAGCAATGGCTGTGCTGTAGATGCTAATGATCATTTTAAAATGGGAAATACTTTCCTTTAACTCAAACATGTGGCCACATCAGAGGCAGTTATAGTTTACATATATAATATAATTGAGACATTAGTTGTATTTATTGTTTAAGTCAAATATTATATCAAATTTAGGTATATCATATTTTAAACATTTTTGGTACCAAAATTTTAGAATTTAACATAGGATGAAAACAGATTTAAATGAAATACGTGTTCTTGAAATTTCCTTTTCAAATTGACTTAAAAATATACATTACAATAAAATTACTTTAAGGCTAATAAACATCTTCACTTCTTGTGCATTGTGAGAAAACACTTAAAATACTTCAAATAACCTTAAATTATCAGAGGTTATCGCTGATAATTTTTGAAAAAAGAAAAGAGCCCCTGTCGGTCCAGATGTCTAGGATGTATCCCCATTCCACAGCCATTTCGTTTCAGTCAGCAAACAGAGACTACACCTGACTCTATTGCAGTTTCTGTGTCTATAGAACAGACTCCAGTGCGTTGCATATAATGATCAACTTCATTATTTTATTTGTTGTATATATATTTATTAGTTTCCACCAAAGTAGGACATAAACAACACTTTTTGAACAAAGACATCTATATTTATTGTCTAGCTAAAAAGCATAATAACTATTTTTTTGAGGAAAAAAGGAAAAAAGATAACCTTCCTGAAATAACCCACAGAAATGGTGAGGAACAAGAAGCTGCTTTAAGTGCTCTTTTTTTCCCTGAATGGAACAGGGCACACTCCCCAGCTTCACTTCCACACCCGCTTCAGTGAGAAAGACTGATGGTCTCCTCTGTGTTTTCCAATAGTACCACTATCTTAAAGGACAGATGTAACTTGTAAGTAAAATGCCCCCTGCCTGACTTCTGGAAAACAATCTACCACAGGTTTTTAGAAATCCACTCAAAAATTAGCCCTGGCTGGCGTAGCTCAGTGGATTGAGCGCGGGCTGCGAACCAAAGCATCGCAGGTTCGATTCCCAGTCAGGGCACATGCCTGGGTTGCAGGCCATGGCCCCCAGCAACCGCACATTGATGTTTCTCTCTCTCTCTCTTTCTCCCTCCCTTCCCTCTCTAAACAAATAAATAAAATCTTAAAAAAATAAAAAATAAATTAAACTAAGTAGCCTATTGGAACTAGTAATCCAGTAGGATATAAGCATTCTCTGTCAAATGGATTATTTAGCAGGGGAGGGGTCCTAATGGCAGCCTCAGATCTTTTAAATTAACAATTGTCATTGAAACAAATTAAAATAATATTTTGTAATTACCAATAATTGATAACATTAATTGTTATACTTTAAAAAATAATTTCTCTAAAATAATATAAGAACACAGAGACAATTACCATAAAAAAAGAAGAGGGGAAATCAACTTTTGAAATGTTCTTGATGCTAAAGGAATGTTTTTAACTTGTATTCATTCTTCTTCTTGTCAGTGTTTTATCCTTCACTATCTCCTGTACTTCAGTGTCTATGGGCTGAGCACTAACTCTCATCAGACGCTTGACCTCCGCACGTCCTGTTATTTTCTGAGTGCATTTGTTCCCTGGGAAAGGAAATGCACTCCGAACAGGCCAAAAGTAATTCTCTCAAATGTTTTCAGAATTGTATATCTTCTCTACCCTCAGTACTGGAGATGTTTACATTTAGTTTCGCTTCAATACTCTCTCCTCTATTGTTTCTGTCACCACTCTTTGTGACTTTGCCTCTGATTTCTGCCTCCCTCAATCTCTGGGGCCTCAGTAGCGCATCCTTCTTACTATTCATCATATAACGACAGGCCAGTGTGGCTTGTCTCAGAGCTTTGAACTTTGAATGATAGCTTCAGTCCAGAAAGACCTTTACCTCTCAGCACATTTCAGCAGTTAATTATCTTACTTCCGAGTCTGCTCAAATGTCACTTTCTCAAAGAAGCTACTCTGGTAATCCTATTTAAACTGGAACTTCCCAAGGTACTTCCACCCCTGAGTCCTTTTATACTTACCTACATTTTTCTGCCATAGCCCTTACTACATTCTAATTTACTAGAAATTTACTTTTATTGTATTTCTTGTTTATTGTCTAATGGATACATTCACATTGTCTATTTGAGATATACATGTAGTCTATCCCAAGTTCCTAGAAGAGGTCCTGGTACATAATGAAAGTACAAAAATATATTGTGGATGAATTAACTAAAGTATAGACAGTTACCTAATTAGACTCAAAGCCACAACATGAACACATCCTAAAATAAGTCACAAGGTACTCAAATGTTTAGAATGTTTCAATTGAATGTGATTGTGGTTACAATTCTTCCACTTGCTCATTCTGTAGCTGAAGCATCAGATTTTATGCAGCTAACAAATTACTCACAGTCAACAAGCTCCTGACTTTTGTTCTGGATATTCAGGAAACCTCCAGTTCCTTGAAGTACATCACACAAATGTCAAATGTGTATTTATTGTCTGAAATAACACAATATAGCTTATTAAAACAGTCTTGAACACATTCTATCTGGATTGTTTTTAAACACTTCATTTCTTTAGCCTTTAAGTTCTTGGTTTTGTTTTGTCTTGTTTTTTGTTTGTTTTCAGGTTTTGTTTTGTTGGGATTTTTTAACCTACTATTTTACATGCAGTATAATCCAAGATTGTTTCTCCCTTAGAACCTATGGTCACTGAGAGAACCATGTGTCTATGTGTGTGCCCCAAATCCACACCTTGGCTGCATAGCAATATACTCTCCACAGTTGCTTGTAATAATTAAGGTTCTTTCAAGCACACACAACAGAAACTGACTTTGGTTTGTTGAAGTTAAGGTAATAGGAGGTTAAATTGGACTCTGATCAGTTTTGACGATACATGCAAAGGATGAGAATAGCAGAACAGGTGTGAGTGGACTTACAGGTGGAGGTGCTGGATCACCTAGGAAAGACGTGCATAGAATGCACAACTGGTTTTCCTGCCAATAGATCCATCTGTATTAGGCTGTGAAAAAAGAGGTGGAAGGAACCCTGTAGAGGATTCCTTTGGAATTAGTTTTCAGTGATGGGCAACCTCTCCAGTGTGAAGGGTGTTTCCTTGCCAGTATAAACAAGAGGGGCTTCCAGGAGACCATTCAGAGACGCTGGCAAGAGTTTCCTGAAGGCTGAGGAGCACAGGGTCTGTAACTCACATGTGGGAGTCTGAGGCCAGGGTGACTTGAGTGCAGGGTAAAGAGTTACACTGGGAAGTGCTGCATTTCCACTGAAGGAAAGCAAAGGTGAATGTTTCCCAGGGACCTAATGAGTGTTTGAGCAAGGAGACAATCTGGGAATAGCTCAAAGGGATTGTTCCAGAGAAACTGACCATCGAGGGACAGAATTTAGGGAACAAATTAACTTAGATTCTGAGCCAGAATGAGTCTTATACTTTTTCACCTGCAATGGACTTAAATGTTGCAAACTATATTTCATACTTAATAATTCTGCATTCATTCACCAGTGGAATAATGAGAAAAATCACAGTTTTTAATAAGATAGTGTTAAATGGAAGAAAATAAAACCCTTTAAAGTATCTTGTTTATAAACCAAGATTTGTGAACACTTGTTATATAATCATCATTCCTTTACATGTGGCAATTTCGTGTTTGATAAATTGCAGACATGATGCTAGGGCTTGTTACAGCGCGGCCTTTCACATTGCATTCTGAAAGAGAATTTATGCCAGATACTATAAAAAAAGGAAAGAGTATGCCCTTTGCTACTTTCTTATATTTCTATTACAAAAAGAAAAAAAAGCCCAACTGTCAGGGCCCAATAAGAAACTTACATTTGGATATCATAGAATGACAATCATTTAGGTTTTAAATCATGAGGTCTAATCACTTATCCCTTTGAAAGCAGCAATAAGGTTACATCCACACAGCTTAACCAGGAAATAAAAGTTTTTGTCTTTCCTGCTTGACCTTGAGGGAATTCAAAACAAAATGAAAAAAAAAAATCTCACAGGCTTGGAACTGAGAAACATCAACATTATCTTCAGTAGAAAATAAAAAAGATTAAAAAAAATAAACACTTTTGACTGTTGAGTCTTGGTTCCGAATGTTAATCTCACCACATAATGAAAAGGTCTAAGGTTATTAATTACAGAAAAAGAAACATATGGCTGTTGTTTGTGGTATTTATTAAACTTCCTAATACAAATATAATATTTCATCATTCTAGGGTTTTTCCAGTGACGTCTACTAGCAACACTCTCAGATATAGAACCTCTCAGCCTACTTTATCATCTATCTTTTTTCATCTCTCAGTGAGTTTTATTTTTCTCTTGTATTTTATTACTTTATTTTATGTCCAACTTATTTTTTGTTTTTAAATTTTAATTTAAAAACTATTCACATTTTTCTAGTTTTGGGAACAATAATGCAATGAACTTTCATATATTATCCTTCATCTAGATTCACCCATTGTTATTTTTACCTTATTTGATGCTTTTAAGATTTTAATTTATTTAGTTTTAGAAAGAAGAAAGGGGAGAGAGGGAGAGAAACACTGATGCGCAATAAACATTGATATGTGAAACACCAATCAGTTGCCCCTCACACACCCCCCTACTGGAGACCTGGCTTGCAACCCATGCACATGCCTGGACCAGGAATCAAACCTGTGACACTTGGTTTTGCTGGTGGGTACTCAGTCCACTGAGCCACACCAGCCAGGGCCCTTCTTTGCTTTTTAATCCCTGAAAATAGTGAAGACAATTATAGTAGTAAGTATTATAAGTGAACTTTTTTTAATGGAACCATTTGAAAAATTTACAAACTTCAAAGTTCTTCATTCCTACATACTTCAAGGAATATCTTCTTTATATTGGTAGGCAACAACTGGGCTTCTATACGCTAAATACCAAATTGGACAAACATCTGTGTTCAGTTACAAGATAGTGGAGAAGATCTTTAGCACTAAATTTAGACTAAGGTAAAATTCCTCAAGAGCACATGTATTCTGCAGCAGATTCAGATGAAAAGGGTAAAGCTAAGTCCAGCTGTCCAGGGCCAATTTCTCCTTCTTAATTTTCCAGTTAATTCATGGCTTAGCCCCTTGGAAAAGGAGTGTGAAGGTACAGAGCTGCCAGAAGGTTTAGTCATGGGTAGTAACACCAAACATGAAAGAAGCTTGTTTTAAATGTATCACATACTAGCAATGTCCTGAATGTTTTCTTGGGCTGATTGGGCTAGATAAATGAGCATACATTTCACTAATATGAAATGCAAATAGTTCTTAACCATATATAAACTATTTAGCCTCACTCATTCATAATAAAAGAAATGTAAATCAAACTTACACTGAGATCATTTCTAGTCTAATAGTTTGGTAAATATTTAAACATTTGACTAAATGTTCTGTTGACACACCAGTGGAAACCTAAGCTCTCCTTCATTACTGGTTGGAATACAAAATTTGGAGAGAAATTTAGTAATATCTAACAAAATTACATTGACATTTTCCTTTTGGCCCAATAATTTCACTTCCAAGACCACATTCCAAAGGCACAATGACAAAAGCATCATCAATAACAAAGCAATTCAAAACAATGACAAAGAAAGCCCAGAAAGATGCATTTACAATTTTCAAGTCTAGTAATTACAGCATTACAACAACAGACAAAGCACAAGTGTCCATTGTTGCAGTTAAATAAGCTAGATTGTATCCAAACCTTCACACAACTGACTACTATGCAGCTGAAAAGGGAATGGCACATATGTCTGCATATTGTTTAGGTATTGTTATGATTTCCAAGATGCATAGTTAGGAGAAAGAGCAAGATAAAGAAAAGCTCGCATGCTATATCATGCTGTTATTTACCAAAAGCAAACAATAGCATAAAAGCAAAATAAGTGCCTGAAAGTGAAAGGAGCAGAAACTGAAGGAGGAATGAGGACACCTACCAGACTATTTCTAATATACCTTGATTTTAGATTTAATTCTGTAACATTTACTTTTTTCTTTGTATAATCATTTAATTTTTTTTATTTTTAAAAAGATTTTATTTATTTATTTTTAGAAAGAAGGAAAGGAAGGGAGAGAGGGAAACATCAGTGTGTGATTGCCTTGCACACACCCTCTACTGGGGACCAGGCCAGCAACCCAGGCATGTGCCCTGACTGGGAATCAAACCAGTGACCTTTTGGTTCACAGGCCAATGCTCATTCCACTGAGGTACACCAGCCAGGCTATTTTCCTTTTTCTTTATTGTTGTTCAAGTACTGTTGTCTCCATCTCCCCTTCAACCCCCAACCTACCTATCCCCACCTCCCACCCTTGATCCTACCCCATTTTGGCTTTGTCCATGTGTCTTGTAAAGAACATTTAAAACAAAGTAATTTGTAGGATATATTCTAAAAACAAAAGGAACTGAAAAAGAAAACTTTATCTTCTTATAGCAATCTTTTGTTAGTGACAGAGTCACTAATGCTATATTGAGTATCATGTATTTTGTGTAATTATGCAAATGACTATGGTGAGAACTAGGATTTTCTACATGTAATTTGGAGGAAAAAATGTATGATTAACAAGGTTAAGTAAATATCCTATAGAATCAATTTGAAATTAATTATAGTAAATTTGTAATACAAAACTCATGATATATTTGTACCTCTTAATATATACTCTATAGGCAATAAAAAACAAGTAACCCCGAGATGACCACCACTAATGCTCAAACTTTGATCTCTAAATACTATTTAGAATCAAGTCCTTAGAAATAGTTCACTCTTGAACAGGAAATATACATGAGCTTGGACATCTTTCCACACCAGAACACAAGTGAGATAAATTAGTTGAACTAATAGACACTAGATTCCCACGCTTCTGTCTAGTTATTAGGAAACTAGTTATTAGGAAATAACACCAACACACCACCCACTATCTAACAATTCTGATTTATCATTAATGAGCCTGCTGTGATGTTCTAAAGCCAATGACGTGGGAAGGATTACTACAAAGAGTTTGAAATCTGGCCATGTTCTACGGCAGCTTTATCTGAAGGAACGTTTTAACAATTGTATGATGCTCTTAGGGGAACATCACTTCATCACCCTCTGAAGAGAGATTTGGCAATATTAAAAACACATAACATGTATACACACTTACTATGTACCAAAGAGTTTGTAGCCCCTTTCATATGTCTATTAATTTAACACTCACACTGGCATGGGATGTGGGTGTTATTATTATTAGAGTAATTTTAAAGATTAATAAGCTAAGATGCAAACAGATTAAGTAGTTTACTCGAGGTCGTATAGCTAGTTAGTGATACACCCAGACTCCAAATGCAGACAGTGTGAGTTTAGAAACCATGCCTTTCATCAGGATGCTCTGCTATCAGCCAGCACTGCTCAATCATGCTTTATGAGGAGCCACTGATACTACACCTGCTGAAGAAAATGTCCGTCCATCACTTGGGAAATAACATTCAGTACTGTAAAAATGCTTTAAGCTATAAAAGAACACAGTTATTGCTCTTATTTCTTTGTTTATAATACTCTCCCTCCACCACCACTACACACACACAAGCCTTCTTTCCTTTCTAAGAACATCCAATACAGATCATTTAATTGAGGGAAAACCTCAGGGTCAGTGAAAAATTTAGAATTTGACTCGACATCACTTGAACTAGTGATGTATACTATGGAACTCTTTGGTACATCACTAGTATATAAAACTTTCTAGAGAACAGAGATGAACCAACCCACCAACTATCACCAAGGAAAAAATTAGTGCCACTGAGATTTGAATCCAGGTATCTTAGACATCAAAGTCCACACATACTACATTAATCACTAACTGTGGGCCAATCACATACTCTCACTTACATCACAAAGATGCCGTAAACTGAAATGGGTACAACTTCTACCCTAAAGATTCAAATTATTTAAAACAGCATTACTTTATCATTTTCACTTTTCCTTGTATCATCATTTTAATCATCGACCATTCCTCTATTCACATTTAGCTTTTCAGTTTACAATGATAATGATCATCATGGAAAGGGTAATACAATCAAAAAAGGGAAAAAGAAAGGCAGAAGATAAGAAAATACCTTCCCTTATTTTCTGTGACTACTACAAGAAGCAAAGTGTTTTGGTATAAGGCATCTAACACAGGCTACAAGTGAGCAGTCCAGACAAGCTCATCCTACTGCTGTGGACACTGATAATTAGCTATGCAGTTCACTCATTTTAATGGGAATAAGGATGTGCATACTATTGCCTTTCTCAAGAGAGGCTGGTGAGCCTGTTTACAGTTCTCAGCCTTGCACTGTGACAAATACAGTGAGTACACTTTGAAAAATTATCTCTGTTGTTATAATAGTATTTCATAAGGCAGTATGAAAGGTTTTGCTAAAAGTCTACTTTTGCAGCAGAAATATCTCTTAAGAATGGTCTTGCATTAGTAGTTAAAAGATTTTTGTCTCAAACCATTTTCTGCAGCATGAGCTGACCACACTTTATAAATCCAGTAAATAAATATTTATGGGATGATCTCTGCTTACTTTTAGAAATAAGGTCTGAGTGGATGAGTAAATTGGGTGAAAGATTTTCCAGCCCTTATGTATCCTTTGAGAGTAATTGGTTCAACTATTTTCTAAAATGCATGTTTCATTTACATCCATTTTGATAATTACCTTTTTACTTTTCACGATATAGAAAATAAGTTTAAGTAGATACCATCTAGCATTTACGTGACAGAATCCTAATTGTTCCCAAGAGTATATTGAAGCTTCAGGTTTTCTGAGTCACATTAATGCCACTTATGTTTAGAGTGCAGTGTTCTCTACAAGAGCAAGCTTCTTCCAGAAGCTTTATGAATGAATTATGTATAGTGATACTTCTGTCTTTAAAATGATAAATAGGACTGAAAATTGTTGGCATATCTGGAAGCCTCTCTGTCTCTAAAGCACATCAGCAATAATAAGATTATTATATTCAATTACCTACTATAATAATTGGTAGGTACAAAATAGACAGGGAAAAGTTAAGAATAGTATAGGAAATGGAGAAGACAAAGATCTTATATGCACAAACCATGGACATGAACTGAGGGGGGAATGCAGGTTAGAGGAAGGGTGCAGGGCAGAGGGGGATAATGGGGAGAAAATATGAGACAACTGCAATAGCATAAGCAATAAAATATACCTTGAAAAAAGAAAAAATCAGTATGCAAAAAACTGAAAGAATCTTTTGAATATAAGTGTATATGCTTTGATACTCTTAACCTCTTATTCATAAATCAATTTTCATGAAGTTTATCAGAGGTATTACAAATCATAAAACAACTAATGTACACACTAGTACTAGTGTACTAATGTACTAATGTACACACAGGTAACCTATGACATAACCAACAGAAATTTGCCTGGCCCCTTTAGCAGTCCATACAAAGTGTGACTTAGCTGTCCAGTGCACCCTGGAAAACAGGTTGTAGAAATCAATTACTGATTGGTGATTATCTCATTCAGATATCTATACATAAATTGCACAAAAGTTTCCTTCAGCTAAGTTCTTTATAACAAAAGGATTAATTGAGAATCATTGATTGATATCATGGAACAAAGACATACTTTGAATAAAGAGTTCACTTAGCATAATTATAGAGAAACATATTAGAAATAATCACCAGTATGCTCTTCTATTAACTTCCAAGCCTTCACATTGGGTTTGAGGAAACAATCTGATGTGTTTGAGAAAAATGTCCCTGGCACTCTACCATTCATGAATTTTTCTCCAATCAGTGTCTCCATTTTGTGTTGTCTGTTGCAAACGTTTATTACAAATTTCATTGTATTTTCTAAGTCTGCCTGTAATTGGTTGATATTTAAAGTCTAGTGATACACATTCTATATGACTCCTGTAGAATTCATTTTTTTCTTTAACACACAGGTATAACATAAGTGATTTTCTCCTAATCCACTGAATACTGTATGTTTATTTTCTATTTTGCATTTTTCTTTTTTTATGCTTTAAAAAATATAATCTTCATCATATTTCTTATATTACCCTTTAGTCCCCTTATACTCTTTCCCCCCAGCAAACACCACACTGTTGTCCACATCCATGAGTCCTTTCCCTTTCCTGTTCAATCCCTCCACCCTCTAACTTCTCACCCACTACTAGCTGTCATCTGCTCTCCATCTATGAGTCTGTCCACATTTTCCATGTTATTTAAGTTTGTCCATTAGATTCAACATATCAGTGAAATCATATGGTATTTGTCTTCTCACTGGCTTATTTCACTTAGTATAGCATTCTCTAGGTCCATCATACTGTTGCAAAGAGTAAAACTTTCTTCTTTTCTACTGCCGAATAGTACTCCAAATATCCCATAGTTGTTTTATCCACTCATCTATTGATGGATACTTAGTCTGCTTCCAAATCTTGGTAATTATAAATAACACTGCAATGAACATAGGGCTGTTTATGTTCTTTTGAATTAGCATTTTGGATTCCTTTGGATATATTCCCAGAAGTGGGATCATGAGGTCCAAAACAGATCCATTTTTAATTTTTTGAGCTATTTCCATACTGTTTTCCACAGTGCCTGCACCAGTCTGCATTCCCACAAACAGCCCAAAAGAGTTTCCCTTCCCCCACATCCTTGCTAGCACTTGTTGTTTGTTAACTTATTAATGATATCCATTCTGACAGTGTGAGATGGTATCTTATTGTAGTTTAAATTTGCATTTCCCTGATGCAGACTCCGGTCCAGTGTCTGAGGTGTTATGGCTGAGATGAGACAAATTTGCATGAACTACCAAGTCCTGTGGAGGAAAAGGGATGGCATGGCCACTCTCTCAAGGGGAGAGCGCCCCTACTTTTGCCTTGACAAGCTTTTATTGGCTTTAATTTGCCTAGTACTACAGGGCATATGTGGAAAGCTCATTAATCATTGTCAGGCAGTAATGATCAAATAGGTAACATTCAAAGAACTCTGAGGGCCTGTTTTGAGTCAGGGTCAAATAGCTAAAGGGCCATAAAACTTTGGGGAAACAAATTCATTTCATGCTTGGACACTTATCATTTAAATTGAGCGTATTAACAAAGCAGGTTCCACAGAATTTTAAGCTTTCTTTCTTAGGCCTGATCACCTCTGGGAACCCACACTTTCCAGCACAGGGCCGCTCCCACCTCCAGCATTATTTCAGCCTTAGATTGAGCAGGGGAAGTGAGGAAGCCATAAGATCAGGAGACTTTTTGCAGACAGAATGAGGACTCAGGCTATGTCAAAGCTGAGGGGCAAGGGTGCATCATCCCTTTCCTCCATAGCCCCCCAAGTCCTTCCCTGAGGGCCCCTTCGTGACCATGCCTGTCTTAGGTCATCCCTCCCTTGAGGAATCTTACCTGTCATTGACTAACCAGTCATGCACTGGGGGCCAAGCAGGATGGAGTACAGTGGGCTGAGGAGGTGCTCCTGCCAGGGAATACACTTTGTCTCCTTGGTGGCTTAGGGTTCCAAGGTCTCTCACTCAGCCTTAGCCATGGAGGGGGTTACAGTTTCTGAAACCAGGCAGGGCGGTTCCCAACATTTCCCTGATAATTAGTGACTTTGAGCATATTTTCATATGTCTATTGGCCATCTATACACCCTCTTTGGAGAAGTGTCTATTCAGGTCCTTTGCCCATTTTTAGTTGGGTTATTCATTTTTTTGCTGTTGAGTTTTATAAGTACTTTGCAGATTTTATGTGTTAATCCCTTACACGTATACTGGTGAATATGTGTTCCCATTGTGTAGGTTGTCTCTTCATTTTGTTGATGATTTCCTTTCCAGATGCCAAAACCTTTAGTTTGATATAGTCCCATTTGTTTATTTTTTCTTTTGTTTCTATTTCCTGGGAAGATATATCCAATAAAAATTTCTATGAGCAATGTCTAAGATTTTGCTGCCTATCTTTTCTTCTAAGATTTTTATGATTTTGAGTCTAACATTTAAGTTTTTGATCCATTTTGTATTTATTCTTATGTGTAATGTAAGAAAGTAGTCTAGTTTCATTTTTCTGCATGTATCTGTCCAATTTTCCCAACACCATTTATTGAATAAACTATCTTTAGCTTATTGTCCGTGCTTACTTTCTCTGGGATATATTAATTGACTATTAAGGTGTGGGTTTATTTCTGGGCTTTCTATTCTGTTCTATTCATCTATGTGTCTCATTTTATGCCAGCACCATGCTATTTTGATAGTGTGGTCTTATAGTACAGTTTGATATTAGGTAGCATAATTTCTCCAAATTTGTTCTTCTTTCTCAGGATTGCTGTTACTATATGTGGCATTTAGTGGTTCCATATAAATTTTTGAAATATTTGTTCTAGTTCTGTGATATATGTCATTGGAATCTCGATAGAAATTGCATTGAATCTATAGATTGCTTTGGGTAGTATGGACATTTAATGACATTAATTCTTCCTATCCATGAACACAAAATGTGCTTCCACTTATTTGTATCTTTTTCAATTTCTTTCTTCAGTGTCTTATAATTTTCTGAGTACAGGTCTTCTATATCCTTCGTTAGGTTTATTCCTAGGTATTTTATTCTTTCTGGAGCAATTGTGATTGTAATGGTTTTCTTTTCTTTTTTTCATTCTTTCTTTCATTTTTTTTTTTGTTTTTCAAACACAGTTGTCTCCATTTCCCTCCATCACCTTCCCCCAAAACACCCACCTCCACCCCCAACTCTTAATCCTACCCCTATTTGGCTTTGTCCATGGGTCCTTATATATGTTCCTTGACTACCCTACCCCTACTTCCCCAATTAGGCCCCTCCTCTCTCCCTTCTGGTTACTGTCAGTTTGTTCTTTACTTCATTGTCTGTGGTTCTATTTGCTCATGTGTTTGTTTTGTTGATTAGGTTCCACTTATAGGTGAGATCATATGGTATTTGTCTTTCACCACCTACCTTATTTCACTTAGCATAATACTCTCCAGTTCCATCCATGTTGTTGCAAAGGGTAGGAGTCCCTTCTTTCTTTCTTCTGCGTAGTATTCCATAGTGTAAATGTACCCCAGTTTCTTTACACACTCATTTACTAATAGGAACTTAGGTTGCTTCCAGCACTTGGCTATTATAAATTGTACTTCTATGAACATTGGAGTGCATAGGCTCTTTTGAATTGGTGTTTCAGAATTCTTAGGGTTTAATCCCAGAAGTGGAATTTCCATGTCAAAGGGCAGTTTCATTTTTAGTTTTCTGAGGAAATTCCATATTGTTTTCCACAGTGGCTGCACCAGTCTGCATTCCTACCCACAGAGTACTGGGGTTCTCTTTTCTCCACATCCTGACAAGCACTTGTTCTTTTGTTGAATTGTTTATGATAGCCATTCTGACTGGTGTAAGTGGTGTCTCATTGTGGTTTTAATTTGCATCTTTCTAATGGCTAGTGATGTTAGACACCCTTTCATATGTCTATGGGCCCTCTGTGTGTCCTCCTTGGAGAAGTGTCTATTTAGGTCCTTTGTCCATTTTTTAATAGGTTGTTTGTCTTTCTGGAGTGGAGTCGTGTGAGTTCTTTATATATTTTGGAGATCACACCCTTGTCCAAGGGGTCATTGGCAAATATATTTTCCCATATGGTTGGCTCCCTTTTCATTTTGCTGATGTTTTCTTCAGCCTTGAAGAAGCTTTTTATTTTGGTGAGATGCCATTTGTTTACTCTTTCCTTTATGTCCCTTGCTCTATGAGACATTTCAATAAAAACATTGCTGTATGGATTATCTGAGATTTTCTTGCCTATGTTCTCCTCCAGGTTTTTTATGGGTGCCGTGACTTATATTTAAGTGTTTTATCCATTTTGAGTTTATTTTTGTTTATGGTTAAGATGGTGGCTGAGATTCATTTTTTTTGCAGGTAGCTGTCCAGATTTCTTAACACCATTTGTTAAAGAGGCTATTTTTAGTCCATGTTATGTTGCTGCCCCATTTGTCAAATATTAATTGACCATAGAGACTTGGGTTTATTTCTGGGTGTACTATTCTGTTTCATTGATCTATGTGTTTGTTCTTTTCCCAGTACTAGATTGTTTTGGTTACAGTGGCTTTGTAATATAGTTAATGTGATTGTTTTCTTGGTTTCCCTTTCTGTTAGTTTGTTATTGGCATATAAAAATGCAATTAATTTTTGGATATTAATTTTATATCCTGTTACTTTATTGAATTCATTTATCAGTTCTAGTTTCTTGGTGGAATCAATGAGATTTTTTATGTACCGTATCATGTCATCTGAAAATAATGACAGGTTTAATTCTTCCTTTCCACTTTGAATGCCTTTTATTTCTTCTTTTTGTCTAATTGATGTGACTGGGAATTCCAGTACTATGTTGAACAAGAGAAGTGAAAGCATACATCCCTGTGTGGTCCCATTCTTAGACACAATGCTTGTAGCTTTTGCCCATTGAGTATGATGCTGCAGTGGGTTTGTCATATATGGCATTTATTGTGTTTAGGTATGTTCTCTCTATTCCCACTTTGGTGAGAGTTTTTATCATAAATGGGTACTGGATTTTACAAATGCTTTTTCTGCATCTGTTTATATGACCATGTGGTTAATATCTTTCATTTTGTTTATGTGATGAATCATATCTATTGATTTGCAAATGTATCAACCTTGCATTCCCAGAATAAATCCCACTTGATCATGGTGTATGATGTTTTGATGCATTGCTGTATGCCGTTTGCTAATATTTTGTTGAGGAATTTGACATCTATGTTCATCAGACGTACTGGCCTATAATTTTCTTTCTTTGTAGCGTCTTTGTCTGGTTTGGGAATTAGGATAATGCTGGCCTCATAAAATGAGTTTGGGAGTTTTCCTTCCTCTTGAATTTTATAAAATGGTTTGGGAAGGAGAGGCATTAGTTTTTCTCAGAGTGTTTGGTAAAAGTCCCCTGTGAAGCAATCTAGTCCAGGGCTTTTGTTCGTTGGGAGTTTTTTGAGTATGGCTTCAGTTTCACTAGCTGTAATCTGCCTATTCATATTCTCTGATTCTTCCTGATTTAGCTTTGGAAGACGGTATGTTTCTAGAATCTTATCCATTTCATCCAGGTTGTGCAGTTTCTTGGCATACACAATTTTTTTCTCTTTATCTTTCTCATTTTGAGGAATAAAATAAAACAGAGATAATGTTGTGTTGTCTCACAGAAAAGTAGAGGTTGGAACTCTTATTCCTTTGTTCCCCTCACTCCCTTGTTTCTTTCTAGACTCAGCTGGACTTCCTATGGAGCATAGTCTAAATATAAATATTTTAGAAATTTTGTCAAATATTCTACATTTTAATTTGAATTCTTAATACATAAACATGCAGTTAGAAACTGCCAACAACTTTAATATTAATGAGGTAGTGGAGCTCAATCTTCAAATCTCAACATTGGGCCTGTATAGAGCTCTTTGTTCAAAGGTTATTAATGAAAAAAAAAGTTTTCTGAGGCTTATAGAAACTCATGTTATGAAGAGAAATTCTTACAATTTAGTAATTTCATAAAAAATTAATGAAAACAAATCTCATTTATAATAGCAACAGAATATAGATGGCCAAATTTTTTTTTCAAAACAAATGTGTAACACATAAGCAAAAAAAAAACTACAAAATTTTTCTGAAAGATATAAAAACGTATAATATGTTAAGAAACACTAAATGCCTGAAAGAGAGTATTAAGTATTTTAAAGGTAGCAATTCCCCAAAATTGTACATTCAGTGTAAGTAAACAACAAATATTCTTCAAAAAAAGACAAAAATATATTATACTATTTAAATATTATTCAAATACTAGTAATCTAGTAATAGATGCTAACATCGTGAATATAACATAATACTGTGTTAATAACATATAACATATAACCACTAATAATCAAAAGGGTATCATACCAATAAATAGAAATATAATACCTGAAAAAATAAAATGTAAAATATAATACCTGACAAAGGAAACCTCACACATCATCTTGATGAAAAGAAAGAGTTATACATGATGTTAGAACCAGTTAACTAAGTCTAAAGAAAAATAAACTCAACCTAAACTCTTCTAATAATTTTCATAGGCATAATAGAGTTAAAATGTAAAAAAAATAAACCTTAAAACTAGAAACTAACATAATGGGGTTTTTTTGAAATGTTGGAAAATTGTTTTCAAATACTAAAACTCAAAAGAAAAAGAATCTCCGCCCTGGCTGGCATAGCTCAGTGGATTGAGTGCGGACTGGGAACCAAAGTATCGCAGGTTCGATTCCCAGTCAGGGTACATGCCTGGGTTGCAAGCCATGACCCCCAGGAACTACACATTGATGTTTCTTTCTCTCTCTTTCTCCCTCCTTTCCCTCTCTGAAAATAAATAAATAAAATCTAAAAAAAAATAAAAAAGAAAAAGAATATCAAAGTGGAAAAAAAGACAGATGTAAGAATATGAACATAAAAAGCTCCTGAACTTAAAAAGAATCAAAGGTAACAACATGGAGGTTGTTTGCAGTCGTTATGAGTTTGTGTTGTTATTCCATTACAAAATCTTCATGTAAGGTAATAGTAAACAAACTGAAACTAATAGTTACTGTACATGGAAAATAATCAATTTCACTAAGCAAGGAAGTAAATATTTCTTTTACATTGCAACATTATTTTCATAAATTAAATTAGCACAAAACATTTTTAAATAAAATTATGCAGTGTTGATCATGAATCACATGTTTCAGGTAAAAAAACAGTGGCACAGTTCTTGAGTAAATATTTGACAATAATATTTATTTATTAATGTATATTTAAAATAAGATATTCAGATTTACTTAAGTCTATTGTTGAGTAATCTCTGTAGTCTAATGAAATAACTAAAAATGTGACAAACCATAAGTTAATATTTATTGTGGTATTATTAACATTATTAATATATAATATTTCTATAAATGTAAGAGTGATTTTATAACAATTTATTGAGACACACTATAAATAAACAATGAAATAACACTTTAGTTGTGAAGTATAATATTTCAGTGAATAGCTGTTAACTCACAATCTGTGTGTTCCACATTTCTACTCCATGTTTTATTCCCTATAGATAATTTTAACCTGAATTTTGTGTTTACCAAATATAACATGTAGGTATTCCTAAGCAAAACAATGGTTTTGCATATGTATGTAAACTCCATAAATATACATCTACTGTAAATAATTGCCCATGGCTAGCTTCTTTTTCCTTTCTCTCTCTCTTTTTTTGCATTAATCATTATGAGGAGGAATTCCCCCAAAATAGAATTATCTTCTGGAGGTTGGCCTTTTTTTAGTACAGGCTTCCCCACTAGGTGAGTGTTTTAGGAACCCATCTGTATCAGTGTACTAGTTGGTATTTTTGTGAGAACCTGCATTTGGCCTCAGTGCATTTTTTAAGACTTTTTTTTTTGAAGATTCTTTCAGTGTGTTTACCCATTTTATGATGGATGAGTTATGAGTACACCTGCCCACACTGCACTGAAGGTTCCGCAGTTTCTGATCAGAAACATCACGACCGCCATGCCCCACCCTCCCTATTCACCTGATCGTCTTTGTTAGTTTGTTTGTTTCTACAATGAAAAATATCCTGAAAGGGAAACTTTTGGCTGATGTGGAAGTGAAACAAACAAACAAAAATGGCATAGGCACTAAAAGGCATCAAAATAGACACGTTCAAAAACTGTTTTGAGCAGTGGGAGAAAAGGTCTCGATTGGTATATTCCATCAAATGGAGAATACTTTGAAGATGACTGAAGTTTAAACATGTAAGAACACACAATTTCTTACAAATAAATTCCATATTTTAAAATTCTTCCCTCGTATATCTTAGATTCATCTGTGTGTTTGTATGTGGCTGCATAAATAGTTCTGTGGAACTGCTCAACAGTCTACCCATTTTCCAATCAAAGTACATTTGGGTGTTTCCCAGATGCCTTCTCCTAAAAATGATGCTGCTATCACCTAGTCTTCTAGAATAGAAGTGCAAAAGTTCTCTGGTAAATAGTGTGAACTGAGTATGTATGCTTTCTGCTTTAAAAGATAGAACCAATTTGTTATTAAAGTGGGTATATGAATAAACTCAACCAAAGAGGAAGCATCCTATTGTCCAATTGACTCAAATCTTTTCCAACACATGGTAACTGAAGTTTTAATTTTTGCCACTGTAGTAAGCAAATTGTATTTCATTGTATTCCTAACTTGCATTTTCCTATTTACTAAGACATATTAGCATCTTTAAATATTTACTTCTTATTTGACCTTTCTTTTCTGTGAAATGCCCATTCACTCATCATGCCTATTTTCTCAGATTATTTGTCTTTTCTTATTGATCTTCATCTTAATTCAATTACTTATATACTATAAATACTATGTATTACTAGGAATAAATTTATACACACATTTATTTTATTATACTTATATATTAACTAATGTAAAATATATATTTATGTATACCATCTGAAAAACATTTTGAATTAACTTACTTTTTCAGTTATATTTGTGATAAATATCTTCTGTGAGAATGTGACTTTTATTGTATTTTGTCTTTCTTGGTGGTGTATTTCAATTAACAGAAATTCTTAATTTTGAGGTAGTAGAATTTATCAATGATTTCTTTATGATGAGTAAAACTTATGTCCAAAAACAATGTGTTTATTAATACACTAGAGTGTTTTAGTCACCTTTGCACAGTAACAATAAGTCAAAATCTCAGCTGTTTTACAACACTGAACGTTCTTTCCCAGACATATTATATGTCAGCATCTGTGAGGAGTTGATGCTTGCCTTCTCTATATGTCTTCCAATTTTGGATCCATATGGAAGAGAAGCCTCTACATGACACATAATTGGTTTTGTGACAGAGAGAAGCATCAGAGAGGTGGCAGAAACATGTAGCAGCTTTTAAGGCTTTGACATGGTAGTAGGCATGTGAGTCATGCTGCTGGCCAAAGCAATTTTCATGGACAAACACAATGTCAGTGAGTTGGAGATGCACATTCACTGCACATAATGTTTAGCAAGTCACAAATCAGCCGGCAAGGATATATAATTCTTTTACAGAAAGCAGGAATGTACATTTGGGAAGAATAGCAGACTACATATTTTATTTTTATTACATTTAAATTCAAAAATGTACATTTATAAACATCCAAATATTTTTATAGAACAATGACTGACATAAAATAAACAAAAATATTGTTATTTTTCTTTTGATGGAATATATTTGGTAATTTTTCTACTTTTAATCTTCTGCATGTTACAGTTTTTTAATAATGCACATATATTTTTATAAACTGAAAAGTGCTTTTTAAATTGTGTCATCTTTATAAATTTCAAGATATTTCTGATTAGAAATAATGTATTAAATTTTACATTTCATTGACCATCAATAATTATTTTCACTGAAGGTAAATATTGACTCTCCCTTTAGATCAATAAATCATGATCCATTACTCAAGAGAAGTCAATATGTACTTTATTGTTTCTCTAGACTCCAAATGGAAACTTTGATGAATGTCTTTAAATTTTCTCTCAAGTTTCTGATGGAATGTTCTTTAGCAACAACCATAGCTCTGAAAAGTTGTACAATTAATCATGAAATAGATCCTCATATCTTAAAAAGAAATGAACCAGTAAGTAGTAAAGAGATGAACTGCTCTGTTTTCTTTTTCGGTTATATATTAATGTAAAAAAAAAGTAAGCTCATGTAAAAGAAAGTACCTCCTCTAAAGGTTTTTGTTACACTGGAGTCTTTAATATTCTAATGATTTCCTGAAATCTAATTGTATTGCTTATTCCAATATTCTCTCTTTATTTTTCTCTTATTTGATTAATATAGCTACCAAGAGTGCCTCTGTGATGATAGGCTTTGCATAAAAGTAAACATTTGATTCCAAAGTGTTTATCAAGGGAAAAGAATGCACACACACACACAGACAAACAATTTAAGTAGATTTACTTTTTCTAAGAAAAATATTATAGAGTAATAATCTACAAATATTACTGACTAAAAATAAAAAGAAATTGAAATCCAAGTCTATAGTGAGTTTCGATATTTAATCTTTCCATGTTGGTTATTGTATTTGTTAAGGAAAGGTTTAAGTTTGTTTGGTGGGAGGAAGTTACTAAAATCCATCCTAATCAAAATTACCTTAAAGATATTAACTTTCTTATTATTGGCCACTGTTAAACATCAGAATGTCTCTCACAAGCAATTCTTTTAAAAACAGAAGGTTTCTAATTTATAGCATTTTTAAATTAATTCTATTGTTTAAGTATTTTAAAGTTGTTTATTTGCACAAGTTTTTAAATTCCTTATTTAGGTCATGTTCAGCTCTTTTATTTCTTCTTTTGTATTGAATGAGGAAAAAAAAACGGCTCCATTGCAATGATCTACAGTTAACTTTGTAATCAGTAATTCAGGAAGGCCATAGAATGTCAAAATTAAAAGACTAATTCACATGAGAAAACATGTCAGTAACAGCCCAAAAAAAAAGCCAGCCACACCTGTAACATGAAACAAGTGCTAGGTTAGACCTTGAACTTAGACTTGACTGTTTGCTGTGTTTCTCTGTGGCTCACATGCCTTTCCTTCTCCTAGGTAACTCCTACTGATGCTTTTGAATTTAGCTTAAACATAAGGTCCTCCAGGGTCCCTTGGCTGACAAATTCCCTTCATCAATATATGTCAGATGCCCTTACAAGGTGTTTTTATGAGTTCACTTAGCCCTTGCCGCTTTTATTTAACATTTTCTATACTCACTCATTAACTGACATTTCACTAATTGTTAACTTTTCTGCTAAACCCTTAAGAATAAAAAGTTCTTGAAGAATATAACTGCCATATCTATCTTCCTATCTAAAATATTTAATACTTTTTAATTAACATAGTAACTTATCAATTTGTGATTGTGAAATATTGGCCCAAATGAGTTAAATTGCATTTAAAAGGATAAGAAGCTATATAATTTAGTGGTTATAAACATAGATAATTCAGGCTGTTGGTTTGATTCCCAACTCTCTTATTTACTAGTCATGTAATCTCCAGCTAGTCATTTAATCTTTTTGTGACTTAGTTTTCTCATCTATAACATAAAATTTATATTATTAGGGTATCATAAAAATTTCCCTGGCTGGTGTAGCTCAGTTGAGCTATGGCCTGTGAACCAAAGAGTTGCCAGTCTGATTCCCAGTCAGGACACATGCCTGGGTTGTGGGCCAGGTCCCCAGTAGGGGGCACATGAAAGTCAATCACACATTGATGATTTTCTCCCCCTCTTTTCCCTCTCTTCCCCTCTCTCTAAAAATAAACAAATAAAATATTTTTTAAAATTACATGTTAACATATATTAAAGCCCTTAAATCATTATATGAAATGTAATGAGCTTTATATTATCATGGATGTATTAACTGAGTTATGTTAAAATTTTTACAATCCAAAAGGATAAGGTAAACTTACAACCATTCTAACCCAATACAAACATAGAACACAAAATGAATTTAATTTCTAAAACATAATATTGGCATGTAAATTCAACACTTTTACTATTTTTCCAGATGGTTTCCTGCCTTACAGTTACCAAGTTGTGGCAATTATGCAGTTGCAAATATATAATGCATTAATCAATCTATTGGAAAAATTAATATACAGATTCCAACAGGAAAAAATGCCTCCTTTTTGTTACAAAATCTTTCATTACAAAATCATAAGCACAATTCTATAACATAATAATGTCACACTCAAGCACACCATATTATATTTTAAGTGCAATGTTCACATTAAAACTATAAATTATTTCACACCCATTATTGCCCTACCAACCACACTCAAGCAGGCATTACGTCTGCTGGACCCTGTAGAATGCCTAAATGCACTCATCACCATAATACACCTTGTAGAATAGAAGGTACGTTTCATGCTCTGATGGAGCATACATTCTAGTGGGGAGAGATAAGCAATAGAAATAAAATACATAAGTACTGAACAAATGCAAGGTACTGTTCAGTGCTATGTAGAAAATTAAAATAGAGCTATGAGATACAGGTCATCTGTGTGGCTGCCACAGTTTGAGATGTCAGGGAAGGAATCTGATACTTAAACTGACATTTAACAGAGATCAGAATGGCAAGAAGGAGCCAGCCTTGAGAATGTGAAGCAGAAGCATATTTTAAACACAGAGAATAATTTTTGCAGACTTGGAGATGAGAACAAGCTTGCCATACTAAAGAAACCAAAAGAATTCCAGTACTTTTCAAACAAGTAAGTAAAGGAGAGAGCAATTCAATCTGAGGTCTGAATGTTTAGCAGGAACCAGTACATATATTTATTCTAAGTTTATAAAGAGTTTGGCAATCATTCTAAGTAAAGAAAATTATAAGAATTGTTAAGTAGGAATTAGCATGATTTGATTTAACTTCAATGCCATTTTTCAGATCGTGCTGTGGACAACAGAGGGAGAGGGCAAGAAATAAAGCTGCAAAATTAGTGAACTGACCATCACCGTGATCTTGCCCAGATATCACAATGACTTGGATTAGGGTAACAACAGTGTGAATGGAGAGAAGTGCATGGACACATACTGGAGGTGGGTCTATAGGACTTGCTTGTGGGCTAGCTATGAAATGTTAAAAGAGTGTAACCAAAGTTAGACTCCTGAGCTGTGGTTTAAGCTTTCAGGTGGACTAGGGTATCCTTATTGAAATGGTGGGCAAGAGCAGGTTTGAGGACTAAAGGAGAGAGTTCCCTTTTGCTAACACTAAATTTAAGATTCTTAGTGCTCACTTCAGCAGCACATATACTAAAAATTGGAATACTGCAAAGAAGAATAGCATGGCCCCTGTGCAAAAAAAAAGAAAAGAAAAGAATAAAATAAAAAGATTCTTGGCACACATTCAGACATGATGTAGAGAGATAAGGCTAAAATTCTAATGAGAACTCAAGACTTCAGAGACAGATTTAGGAATCAGATCCACACTTAATATTTGGATTTGGGAGTTATCATCATATTAAGTCAGTGCCTATGCTGTAGTTTAATTACTCATTTCAAATGATATAATTAGCATCTAATTTATTTCAAGTCTTCTTTCTGACTTTATATACAGCACTGATTTGTGTGTATCTGAGAGAGTTAATGTAATGCCAAACATTGCTCTTCTTTTATAATTCGAGCACTTTATGCCAAGGCAGGTATACTTCAATTTCAGATATTTTCTCACTATGACATTTTATCAATAGTCATTTGGCAACTAGGCATTTCCAGATATGAGAAGGAAATAGATAATTCTCAAGTTACCTGTGACAGATACTGTATTGAATTGATTAATGAGCTCATCCTGCTTTTCAGTTCACCATGAGCTTTAATTCATCATCATGAATTGCCATTAAGATTACCAAAAATTCTACAAAACAATGTTTGTATGTAACCTCAATGATCAACGCCAGTTCTGCAGGTGTATCATTTGAAGTACGGTATCACTATACTGAGAAAATACCTAATTTAGTTTTAATGTATTCTCGAAATTAGATAATAAGATATCTAATTCTCATTTTCTCATTAGAGTTCCAAATAAATATACACTTTCTCCAAATCCAGAAATAAGAAAATGGTCTATTTCAATACAATTTAAGTTGCTGATTTGCAATAAAATTAAGACTGGCATTTCAGCTAATTACATCTTACTCCATATATTATTCATTTGGCAATTATTGCTATCATCTGCAGATTCCTAAGGAAGAAATATGGAAAAAATATGTTGGAAGAGAATTGGAAAGCAGGAGGTATTTCAAAACAGGAAATTAAAAAAAAAGGAAAAGAAAAGCTGGGGGTGTGTGGTGGCACAGGAGAAATGGAGGTGGTTTTAGATAATGGCTTATTTCTGGGGAGATTTTGGAGGAATGGTTGGACACTGCTTTGGATGCTTAGGAAAGTTAGAGAGCTGATTAAACATTAGGGTTAATGAAAAAAATGATGTTGAATAACTTTCCTCTAATACTCCCTAAAGTTTGTATTATGAGTTAAGTTGTATCTACATATAAAAATATTTCAGCTTTTAAGTGTGTTTGGGAGGTTTACACAAAGTACAGTATGTTACCTTGCCTGCTAATTCACTTGCTGCCACCCACTTCACTAGCAATTATGGGATCTGTCCACGTCAGGAGGGGCAAAGTGATTCATGTGTCTGAGACATGTGGTTTGACTGCATCCCTGCATTTAACTTTAAAGACCAAGAATGTTATTTATGATTAAATGCAGTGTAAAACTAAATGTTTTCATTGTGTTAGCCCCACCATTTTTACTTTTCAACAACTTGATAGCTCTGCATGTGTGTGCTCTGCCAAAGTCTTGACAAGAATTCCATAATTTCAAACAAGATCAACATATTCACACACCATGTTGTATAATGGACTTTTATACCTAGGGTTAAAATTTTCTTTATTTTTACTCTCCTGATTATGTTCCTGTCGGTGCAGTTTAAAATGTTATAACTTTATATACCTTCCTTTGGAGAAATACACTTTTTTCATATGGCATCACTTCTGTGCCTTGGAAACTAATCTGTTTCCTTCATGAGAACAAAGGTGGGTATGGCAGGGGGCATAAAAATTAACTACTAGCTTCTAAGCAGCAGTACTAATACCACAATGAAACTCAAACTGTTTAATTTTTTGGCAACTGAATTGACAATTGTCAGCAAGTGATCCTCATTTTTTCCTGACATCCCATTTCTCTCTCTGTTCCTATCACCTACCACTGAGAATTTATAATTGCTAACAAAGAATTGCAGTACTTTTGCCAGATTTAAATGGATTTCACAACACACTGATGCAATTACATGCCCTTTCCTTAAAGGCTAAATGTGTATGTGCTCCACAGTGCACCACATGGCAACAGAGGAGAATTTCTGACTGGCTGGTCTCCTAAGTTAGTGAGGAATGCCATTCTGTTCTGAGATACATCTGCCCAGACTGAGGATATTAATTTATAATGGGAAAGAAATAAGGATTTCATTCTACCCACTTAGTACCACCAAAGCTGAGACAGGTCATACAATCCCTTGGGTCTGGTATAGATTGACAGGCAACATTCAGGCTAGTCACATAAACACTCAGTTTCTTAACTTATAACTCAAGATGCTAGGACTTTAAGGTCCTAGTCACAGATACCATTTATATATATTTAAAAACCCAGAAGCAGGGCCTGAGACCAGTGGCTTGGGACAACTCTTCAACACTAGTTTCCTGATTTGCTCTTCTGTCAGGCACTATCATTTTCTTGTTCATCAGTTCAGTATTCATTGGAGTCACAAACTAAAATGTTATTACTTGCATACATTATTCTCAAGTTGACTCTGATATTAAGCTGGGACTTCTCATGCTGGTATTGTCTTAGATGAGGTCAGATTTCTTCCTCCATCCATCCCTAAGGAAGTAACACAATATAAAAACAGTTAGCTAGGCACATGCAACCCTGCTGGAACAATTGTCCCTGATAGTGCATTACCAGCTGCTTGGAAATGGGAGAAATTCCCCCATTTTGCTCTGTCTCCAACCTTGGAATGTATCCACATTCCAAGTGAGCCTAGTAAATAGCTTCTATTTCCACCAGTAAGTAAATTACAGACATGTCCCATGGCGGGGGAGAGGGGGGGATGTTTAAAAAGATTTATTGACATATCTGTGAAAATAGGCAACATCTCAAACTTAGATTCTTTGCTGTTATCTTTCTTGTACCCTGAATAAAACTAGTCTCTTCTTCCCAGTTCATAACCATTAGCAGAGGTTGCAGTGATGCATCATAGTAACTTTTAAGTCATGAAGTTTAACATATGCCTGAGACCATAAAAGTTCTCCATAAGAAAACAGAGCAAAGGAGAAAAAAATCTGTTCTCACTTGATCTGGCTTTTAGAGAACACCATGCCATGCAATAGATAGCGTTCAACCATTTGTTGAATTGCATTGCTGAAACAGAAAATTAGAATTTATAATACTGTCACTATTTCTTAATCGAACTACTTGACACTTAAAATCCAATAGGGGTATAAACAAGGAAATGACTGTTTCTGAAGCCATCACTTGCGAAGATATTTTGTGCAATCTGTTGGCACTGTTTTCCTCATTTCTTGATGAGATACTAGGCTGAAACCACAGTGTTTTTTTCTTGTTTACCACCTCTCCTTCTTTCTTCCATCTTGATCATTTCTATGAAAACAGTCCACTTCAGTTATTTTCTATATCAAAAGCTCCAATCTAGAATAAGAGTAAAGTAAGCCTTAGTTTTCAAATGCAAGTCAGCTAAAATCTCGTTCTTTGACCCATCTTTCCACCCCAATTCAGGTATGTCCCATGCTCACAGATTTTCTATTTCTGAGCACTGAAGATGTCAAATAAGTAATCTATAGGTAACTAACTATAAAATCATCCACTGTAGTTTCTGGCAAAGGACAGTGTGTCAATACACACTGCTTTAGGAAAATCCAGTACCTATCACTTTTATTCCATAATAAATTTTGAAAAATATATGTAATTTAAGTATATAGGGAATTTTTAACTTTGAACTATTAATTTCGCATAGGTAAAATAGTCAAACAATAAAAAGGGTAAAATAGAATGACTATATCTCTCTTCCACCATCTATTTAATTCCAAACCACAGTTACTTTCCCAAAGGTTAAGGTTATTTTCAATTCTTTCACATTCTTCCATAAAAAAGTTAGGTAGACCACAATATCTACCTACATTTCATATGCACTATATTTACACAAACATGATAATATAAATGCAGCACTATATCATGTTTTTCTCTTAAACTTTTTCCATATCAATATGGTAAGATTTTTATTGTTTGTAATAGCTATATAATATCCCATTACATTATATAATTATTTATTAAATGGCTTTGTTCATTCCCACTTTCTTATTTAGATTTTTTGAGCAGTTTTAAGTTTTTTAAAAAAATGAGCAAAAAAGCACACAGAGTTCTCCTATACCACCTCATCCCTCCCTCCAGTTTCCCCTCTTATTAATATGTTGTATTAGTGTGGTATATTTGTTGCAATTAATGGACCAATATTGGTATATCATTAACTAAAGTCCATAGTTTACACCAGGATTCACTCTTTGTATTTTATATATATTTTTATATTTTTAATTTTCTTTTTAAGATTTTATTTATTCATTTTTAGAGAGAGAAGAAGTGAAGGAGAAAAAGAAGAAGAGAAACATCATTGTGTGGTTGCCTCTCATGCATCCCATACTGGGGACTTGACCTGCAACCCAGACATGTGCCCTGACTGGGAATTGAACTGGAAACCCTTTGATTCTCAGCCTTTGCTCAATCCATTGAGCTACACCAGCCATGGATGTATTTTATATTCTATGGGTATTTAACAAATGTATAATGACAGCAATCAACCATTCAAGTACAGGTCTGTTCAGAAGGTGTCCAGTCATGTGACATGAAAAATAGAGACATGAGCCCTGGCTGGCATAGCTCAGTGGATTGAGTGCAGGCTGTGAACCAAAGTGTCACAGGTTTGATTCCCAGCCAGGGTACATGCCTGGGTTGCAGGCTATAACCCCCAGCAACCGCACATTGATGTCTCTCTCTCTCTCTATCTCCCTCCCTTCCCTCTCTAAAAATAAATAAATAAAATCTTTGAAAAAAAAGAAAAATAGAGACATGTAATTGAAGAGGATACAAGATGCAAGAAACATTGTGGATAGAACAATGATGTCTCAGTTCCCTTCAAACTGGGCACCTTGGGACCTCACATGTCTCTCCCAGTTGCCATCAGCTGCCTCATTGCATTTTCCAGAATTTCATCGATGGTCTGAAATCTCTTCCCTTTCAAAAGTGATTTTAGTTTGGGGAAAAGTGAGAAGCCACAGAGTGCCAAATCTAGGTTGTAGAGGGGCTGAGTCATCTGGGTGATTTGATATGTTGCCAAAAAACTCTGCAGGAGACATGATGCAAGAGTGGGTGCATTGTCGTGATAAAACTGTCAGACTACCAGTTGCCCATAGCTGTGGCCTTCTGAATCATCCAAATAGCTTCCACAGATGAATGTTTAAACTTAACTCAAAATTTGATACAGATTTGTTGCTCTAGTCACTCAGTCATTTTGAATGTGATGGCCACACAGTATACATGCTTACTCAACAGCATTTACTGCCCCCACTGTCTAGTACAGTGAAGTCCTCATTGTTCATGCATGCACATTCCAGTCCATGCTCTTTGGCTGCCAGGTTACATTGATATCCAACAAATGATTCTCACTATATTAATAATGGCTTGACTTTTTCTGGACAGACCTTGTATCTTACTGAATAGTTTAATTGCAGTAAAAAGCCTCTAGGCTTCTATTCATTCCACCCTTTCTCTTCCAGAATCCTGATCAAACACTGATCATTTTACTGTCTCCATAGTTCTACCTTTCCAGAATGTCATATAGCTGTCATATAGTTGCAATATAGCTTTCTTAGATTGGTTTTCACAATACAGAAGTTCTTCATTTTAACAAAGTCAAATTGTTATGGTGTGCATATGAACCCTTTCAAATTTGTGAGTTGAAGTCTTAACCCCCAGTATCTCAAAATGTGACCCTATTTGGAGACAGAGTATTTACAAAAGAAATTACGTTAAAGTGAACTCTCTAGAGCAGGGCACTGAGTAGCAGACTGGATCAAAATCTGAAACCCAACCACATGCCCCCTTCAGGAGACATGTCTAAGATGCAAAGACAAATATAGACTCAAACTGAACAGCTGGAAAATGATTCTCCAAGAAAATGGCATCCACAGAAAAGCAGGTATAGTCATATCCAACAAAATAGATTTCAAGATAAATAAGGTAACAAGATACAAAAGTGGACATTTTATAATGACAAGGGGACACTATGTAGAAGACATGTCACTTCTTAATGCATATGCACCCAATCAGTGAGCACCAAAATTCAGGGGTGGGCAAAAGTAGGTTTGCAGTTGTGAGTACACAAAACAGAGTTTATTCTTGTATTATTGCTCATTTATTAATTATTGTATTTATTATTATTATTTACCTACTTTTGCACACCCCTTTAATAATGCAACCACTAACAGAACTAAAGGGAAATACTGACAAAAACACATCATTATAGAGCACCTAAATACTCCAATGACAGCCATAGGTAGATGATCCAAGCAGGATATCCAGAAAGAAATATTGGCCTTAAATGGCACATTAGATCACATGGCCATAGTTGACATTTACAGAGCCTTTCATCCCAGAGCTCCAGATTATACATTGTTTTCTAGTGCACATATGTGCTTTTAAAATAAAATGTATTCTTTATATTCTGAATACATGTTCTACATATGTAAAGTAGATCAAGAATAATATTTCTATTGTTCTAATATTACTTAGCTTTACTTGTGAATTTGACATTTGTGAAGAGAAATATACCAAAATCTCCACCATAGTGGTGGACATATCAATGTAGATACTTTTGAGGCCCATTGAGGAAGGCTGCTAAAATCTGGCAGTGTTTACTAGAAGAAAAGATCTTATTCAGTCTTTACTTTTGTCAGGCTTATGATTTTAGGGTAGCAGTTATTTCCTTTCTGCAATTTGAAGGTTTCATTTTTCATGACAAGGGAAACATCCTGGTTTCAGACATAAGGTTCTACCAGACAGCCTCTTTTGTGCATTCCAACCATGGACCCATGTGCAGGTGCTTTGGAAGTGACACGTTATCAGATTTTTTTAAACCCATGTGGCAAAGATTGTCAGTTTTTGTCTTCAAAATTCCCAACAGTCGTACCGTTGTGTAAGTTGAACCACATATGAAATTGCAGCTATTTGACCATTTTTGATCTACAGAAAAGGGCAACTTGATATGGTTCAACCTAATATGTTATCTCTAACTTCTTTTTTGCCTATTTTAAAGATCAATCATTTTATATTACAAAAATTTCATTTTGCTGTCTAGAAATATATTGTTTCCTTTATCTTATGATTTGTCTATTTTCAGTTCCATAAGTATTATCTTTAAATATTTCCTCTCCATATTCTATTATGTTTCTAGATCTCCAGATGAGAGCTAGAACTTCTTCCTCTGTTTTCTATATATTTAACCCTTATTTTACATTCTTAATACTCTATCTCATTGTGTTTCATTTTGTATATTTTCTTTATATCTGTCTTTCAACTTATGAATCCCCTTTGTCTTTATATAAACTGATATTTCATTCTTTGAGGGATACTTCCCAGTTTCTTTCTAAGAGATCTCTCGTTCTCAGTCAAAATATCTGGTGATTTTTTTATATCACCTATTTCTAACCCATAATTCTAATGACTTTTATTTCTTTTTTTACATGCAGATTTTATATTCCGCACATGATGATTTCCATATCTGAATTCACTGCAGGCAAAGTTTTGTTGTCTATTTTTTCTGTTGGCTCTTTTTCCTAGTGCATTTTTCTGGTAAGAATTTTTGACACAAAGTTTAATGCAAATTTATCTGAGGAAATTCTTTGAGACATGTTTAAACATGACTTTCTCAAGAGAGGACTTGCATTCATTCCCTTCTGCCAGAATACTTAGGGGACTGCCAACCTGGGGCCACTCTGAAACAAATTTCAGCTTGAGGTTTCTCTGGACATACCAACTTTGTGAATCCTGATGGTTCACAGTGTGCAGATTAAGGTATGTGGATCAAGGAAATTTTTTTATTCTATAGAAAATATTGTAACGGTAAAATAAATGGCTTTAAAGTTGCATATTATTGAGATCTTTTTTCCACTCTTTGGCCAGAACTAAGTGAGCAAGAGAGAGAACAGTAGGATACAATTTAAAATTATTGAGAAGTTGGACAACAGTAGTTCTTACAGGTATTGGTAAGATTATTTTCCCCCAAATTTGAGTGAAATGAGAAAGTTTTAAAGAGTATGGGAGCAGGGAGGGACTAATCAATCTTTAATTTTTAAATCCTTCTACACTGTAGAGAATAAACTTACAAAAGAACAAGGGTGAAAGTAGAATTACCAGCAATAACCTCTGTGAGAAAAAAAAACAGTAGATTTCGATGAAAGTCTTATAAGTAGAAGGGTGGAAGTGATCTGGAACTGTATATATTCTGAATGTTGAGTTCACAGATATTCACTTTTGTACTGAATGAAGAATGTAATGAAACATGGTTCTGTGGTTTTGGACCTGATTAACAGGAAGAATAAATTTTCCATTAGCTGAGAAACATAGTCTGTAAAAGAAATAAGACATTAGAAGCAAGACACCAGAAAAAGACTTTTAAGTGTATTAATTTTGAGTTGTGTATTAGATTTATGCAATAAGAAATATTGAGTAAAAAGTTGAATATACATTTCTAGAGTTCAGGAAAGAAGTCTAAGCTAGAGATAAAAATCCAGAAATCATCAGAGTAGAAATAACATTTGTAACAATGAGACTAGATTGAAAACCTAGGATATATGACAGAAATAACCTACATTTAAAAGTCAGAAAATGTGCTCTGGTTGATGTGACTCAATGGATTTAGTGCTTGCCTGGGAACCACAGGGTACCAGCCAGTTCAAATCCCAGTCAGGGCACAGGCCTGGGTTGCAGGCCAGGTCCCCAGTAGGGGACTTGCAATAGGCACACACTGGTGTTTCTCTCTCCCTTTCTCCCTCCCTTTCTCTCTCTCTAAAAATAAAAATATAATTTTTTAAAAAGTCAGAAAAATTGAAGAGATTAGCAGAGTCTTTAGAAAAAGCCCAAAATGATACAGAATATAAACAAAGAGACAATTAACATTTGGAAGAGTTCAGTGATGAAAATATTTTAATGAGGAGAAAATGATCAACTTTATCAGTAGGTGAATAAGATAGAGGTAAACTATTTGTATTTGAAAAGAAGGAGATCACTGGGAACCCTAGTGTCTAGATGGAATTGTAAACATAAAAGCACAGCCCTGGCCAAGTGGTTTGGTTGGTTAGAGTGTGGTCCTGTACACCAGAGGGCTGAGGGTTCAATCCCCCATCAGGGCACATACCTAGGCTGTAGGTTCAATCCCTGGTTGGGGACGTAAGGGAGGCATGTTTCTCTCTCTCGAATTGATGTTTCTTTCTCTCTAAAATCATAAATATACCCTCAGGTGAGCATGAAAAAAAAATAAAAGCTTAAAAGAAGTAGGTTCAAAAGTGAATTGAATGATATTAACAACTCTTTTAGGAGCACATCTGTAAACAAGAGCAAAGAACTGGAATAGTGCCTCTAGGGAATGTGGGTGAACGGAGATTACTTTTTTAATGTGAAATACTGTAGAGGTTCTTTATGCTAATGAGAACAATCCATTTGAAAAAAAGTAGAGATGAAAAAAAAATCATGTGGAAATAAAAGGAACAGATGTAAAGCAGCACCGAGTAGCCGTGGGATTAAAATGAGGCTATTGAGCAGAGTTGTGCGTTTTTCTCCAGCAGTGGTTAGCAGTTCACACACAGGTTCAGAGCAGGCAAGAGTTAGTTTACTCAGTGTAATTATTCAGCATAAAAACTGAGTAAGACATGGGAGGGATGGGAAAAATAACTTGAGAGAGTGAGGATAATAATATGCAATGGACCTTACACTGGGTGATGAAGATACAGTCATTTGAAGTTTGTAAAGGATAATGTAGAATAAATGATGAAGCGTGTTGTAGAAATGAGGAGCTGCTTCTCCAAGCATTGACAAGGAATTGTTGGAGGTATGATACTATAATACAGGAATGAGCTAAAAAGATGGCAGGTAAAGTTTGGAAATAAAATGCTTCAAGTTAAGATTATAAAGAAGATGTAATTATTAGTATTAACTTGGGGAACACTGTAAGAGGTGAGTTATAGTGTAAGATCATTGCTGAAGAGGAAGTGATGAGAGGTACATGGCTATTGAAATGATCAGAATTTATAGTACAATTTATTCTGAAATCCTGGAGAATTGAAATGGGTGACCCAGTGTTTTATAAATGACGATAATTAGGAGGAGAAATGAATGGTGGTTTACCTACTGATTTACTAAAACTCTGAAAATTAGGGAAATTATTATTTCATTAGTAGTGAGATACATAATTTTTTCATGTTTCAATATCTCTGAAACTGGGATTTCTCTTACAATTACAGTCACTGTCAGTTAGGCAAAGTTTGGACATAATTTTCATTGAATTTTAATGCCAGAACTTGGTTCTTTTTCTAATTTGAATGAAGAGACCTGTTAATTCCCTCATGTCTTGGTGTTTCATGTAAAGAAGGAATATGATTCCTAGTTGTTGCCAGAAAACCAATTAATGATTTATAATAAGATCAAAAATATCTCAATATCAGACTTTCAGAATGGGTGTCGATACTCAAAAACAAAATCTGCCAGAAAACAGTTGATTGTGTTTGAAGAGATGTTGCATCGCAGCTGCAGCCTCTACTGGTGCAGTGAGGCCCCAGTGTTGTTGAGGGCATGCAGGATGGCGATGCATGGAAAAAAACTGGGACTGCAACTTGTGTGAGTAGAAAAAGTACATTGGTCAAACTCCGAATGTGAAACATTTTAACAATACTGTAAATGATTATTTCACTTGTATTTTGACTTTTAAGATAACATGAGAATAATATATGATAAAGATATGAGGTTAAATAACTCTAAAATCATTCTCTTAATAAGAATAAAATTCTGCCCTGGCTGGCATAGCTCAGTGGATTGAGCGTGGGCTGGGAACCAAAGTGTTCCAAGTTCGATTCCCAGCCAGGGTGCATTCCTGGGTTGCAGGCCATAACCCCCAGCAACCGCACATTGATGTCTCTCTCTCTCTCTCTCTCCCCCTCTCTTCCCTCTCTGAAAATAAATAAATAAAATCTTAAAAAAAGAATAAAATTCTTATAGATATAAAATATAAGAAAGTATTATACCACACAGTAATTGGCAGATAATTTTTTTTCCTTCAGAGAGTACCTAAAGTAATTCTGTATCTTCCAATCAATGTAAACTTGGATATGAAAAAATATATTGTAGAGCATTGTCATATATGTTGTAAATGTATAGTTTATCAATTTTACCATTTAGTAGTGCTGCTTATTCATTCTCACTCCTCTCCATGATTTCATGAAGAATATAGATATATGTTTAAAAAGGCATATGTGGAAAATTTTTGAAATGTCAGTTTCTTGATTTCTTGCCATGTGCCTGATAAATTCCAAAGTGGATGCAGATTTTTGACAATGGCACCAGTGGTTCTCAAAAATCCAGGAATCTCAAAGGCCTTTGTGGACCCATAATGATCACCATCACCTAGTAACTTACTGGGAAGACAAATTCCCAGCCTCCATCTCAGACTTATCTGTTCTGAAAATTGGAGTGAGAGCCTGGCCATCCGCATTTTAACACACCATCCACATGATTCTGATGAATGCTAAAATTTGAGATCCACTGACTGAGACTGTCAGGTTTTAGCAAGTTTCTTGCTTCTTATTTTTACCCTTTATCTACTGTGATAAATTGGCAGACTCACTATCCCAGCCACTTACCTTCCTGGTAAAAAAGTGAAGGAAGAGGAAGTAGACAGGGAGAGCCCCAGATGCACATCATCATGCAAAGTAGTGATCCGTCTCACCAGAGGAACAAGGCCTCATTCACGCAACAGGAGCTGATCAATCAAGTAGCCTTAATTCTCTTCTGGAAGGGAGGAGTTAGCAAGGTTAAAGGTAGTGGTAGTATGCATAATGCTTTATAATCTTCACCTACAAGGAGGTAACATTGTTTCAATTTAATTAAAAGGAATTGAGTCTTAAAAGATAATAACATCTTAATACTTACAGTTGAATGTGAGTATAATTTGATACTTGGGACTTCTCTGCGAGAAAACATTTAACAAGACAATAATTAACTCACATGACACTGAACAATTATTCATATTATTTATTCTTTTTGTTACGTTTTATCATCCTTCTCTAGATTTTTATTAAGCTGTTGATAAATGCAATAACTTTTCTTTATGTTATATGAAGACTAATCATATCTCCATGTATATAAAATGAGATACTTTCTATATATAAGCAGTAGGAATAAACCATGTCTAACTTAGGTAAAAATAAATTTATAGAAAAGATAAAAAGCCTATGTCAGAAGTCAAAGAAGCAGCTTAAGAACTAAATTCAGGAAGGGAGCTAATCTCAGAGTTCCAGGTACCTGGAGCTAATTGACTTTTTTGTGTGTGAACTTCCTTTGTTCTTCCCCATGCTGATCTCTACCTCTTTTTGTGTGTGAGAGAAAGAGCAGTTCATCTTCACTGAGTACCACTCCCTAGTCATATACAGAGGGGGAGAAGAAATTCTCATTATCCAGGAGAACAACGCACACCAGAGGTTATGAAAACAAAAAATATTCACTGTGTAATATGTACCCTCATATCTGTCCATTATAACTTGGGTGCTTATTTTTAGATTTACACAATGGAGAAGAAAATCTTTCCTTCATTCAATAAATGCTCATTGAATGTCCACAGCAAGAAAGATGAGCAGCTTCAGACACAAAAGTGAACAAAACCTCAGTAATCTTACGACTTTAAAATCTAAGTTATGATAACAATAACAACAGTTACTACTACTACAACTCATTGCATTAAATTAATGAGTTCAAGTTTATAATCAACGCTTCAAAGAAACTTGCTATGGTGTCATTACAGAGAATGTGATGGGAAACCCACCAAGAGGTTTTTAAGGGAAGGGTGGTCTAAGCAGGAAATAGTTAACAGAAATTAAAACTTTCTTCAATTAATGTTGTTTCTTAATGATTGACCCTGTTTGAGATAGGAGGCCAGGGAAGAGTGTGACCTTCTGATTTCATAATGTGTCTTCCCTGCCAGCCCCACCTGAAACTGTAGCCATGTCCAGGTGACAAAATCAATGTAGGTAAGTGAGGTAAAAAACATGAAAGCATATCTCTTGTCCATCACTTTCACAATTTGAATTCCAGCATGTCCTCATAGTTACTAGCAGGCTCAATCTCCATAGAGGTGTGATTTATGTGAAATATTGATCATAAATTAATAACATGGAAAGTTTTTGTAGGTAATTTTTAGACACTATATACTTGTGTTTTTTAATTTTTTTATTTTAATCATTGTTCAAGTACAGTTTTCTCCCTTTTACTCCCATTCCAGCCCACCCACCCATCCTTCCCCACTTCCCTCCCATTACCACCCTCCCCCTAGTTTTTGTCCATGAGAAACTATATACTTATGCTTTTTTTCAATTTTTATCAGTACAGATGCTTCTTCCTTATAATTCATCACATATCCCCATTCATATTTTTTTTCCCTCTATAAAAGCTTCTTTGAGTTGCTCCTATAGTGTATATTTAGTGGAGAGTAATAAAGTACAAAGAGCACTTATTCCAATTTATACCAAGAATTCTTGATCCACTGACAGCTGACAGTCTGCTGTATTTTAATGTCCTTCTGGTCCCTGTTCTGTAGTTGCAGTCAAAAACGTTTTCATGTGATGAAACATGCTGGTACCTAGAGAGTTTACTTCTTGGAGGGTTTGTCATTCTTAACTCCTATTGGGAAGTCAGGCCTTTTCTAATAAAGTGATGTAGCCTCCTAAGGGGGGCGGAAAAACTAGGTTGTTCTGACAAAGTGAAAGCAGCAACTCAATGGTTAGAGAAAGGAGAAAAAAATGAGAGAGAGAACATTTCAAAAAATATATAATGCAGGGATATCTGCCAAAAATGATGCACTACTGATCAAATGTAGAAAGCCCATCAGGGATCAAAATGAAACATTCTCTCTCTCAGGCACAGTCACAGCAGTCAGTAGAGGGTATGACTTGAGTGGTGACTGACAGGAGGCAGGAAAAGTTCCCAGGAAGTAAAAAGCTGTGCTCTCACAGAGGGGAAGGGGTAGCAGTAATGAAATAAGTCTTGGCCAAATGGCATCGTTTTTCTCCCCTAGTCGGTATTTCTTACAGGAATAATAAAGTTTGGAAGCAAACCGAATTTCAGCTCCAGTCAATAATTAGAACAAATATAAAATGACCCATTAAATACAACAAGCCTATAGGCACATCATTAAATCAGTTTCCCCAAAGGGAATTCCACCTCTCCCAATTTGGGATCAACCAGTATCAAAGAAATATTTTTCTGTGGAAGAGGACAAACCTTAAAGCAAGTACAAATAATGGAGATACAAGTAAATTTAAAAAATTGAGAAGAAAAACTTCTCAACCTATCAATTTAAAATAAGCTACCCAAACTAAGCCTTTCTTATCAAGGACTAGGGAAACCAAGTAAATAGAAACTAGGAAAGGGGAATTAATGGGCTTTGTCTACACTGTGTGAAGCCAAAGCTTTGTGGGTTTGTGTCCTCATACAGAAGATGCACAAATGGAAAATCAGAGCATAAATTGTATAAAAAAATTATACAAAGTAACATACAGGTGAAAACAGTTTTAAAGCATCTTGTATACTCAAAGAAAAACATGACAAATTTGTGTAATTGTTTTCCATTTGCAAACATAACTGGATTACATAGTTGAAAGATAAGGGTGAGACAAAAAGAAAATTAAAACACTTAAAAAAAGACATTTAGTCCAAAGTTAAAGATATATGTCAAAGTGGGAAAAATATTTTCAACTGAAGAGCAAGCAAAAGAGTAAAGTTTGCAATGTTTAACGACATTTTAGAAATCAATAAAAGTCAAAAAACACACAATTCAAATGTAAAAGATACCAATAGAATGTGCACCAAAAAGGAATATATATGGTTTTGAAATATATAAAAAGATTATCATCCTCTTATAGTAAGGTAAATTAAGATTAAAAGTATGTACAGACTACTAGAATGTTAAAATCTAAGTTTAATGATACAGCATATGGTCAAAGTGTAGGGAATCAGGATTTCTTAGATTTTACTGGTGGAAGTGTAAATTGCTGTAATTCCTGCAGAAAACATTTTGGCACTATTTACAAAAATTAAAAATGCAAAAATACTTTACAATTCCATGTCTAGAAAATTATACTTGAAATACACTTTAAAACATGTAGAATGAAATGTGCATCCATTAACTCACACTAGCAGTGTTTTCTTTTCCTATATTTTACTTTGTGCTTTCATTTCACTTACAATTTTTAAGATATAAATTATGTATTATAAATTTGTGCATTGTAAGTGAACATACAGATTATTTTTAGTAAATTCAGAGTTGTACAGGTACCAGGACAATTCAATTTTTTAAAACATTTCCATCCCTGCCAAAATTCTCTTGTTTGTGGGCAGTTCCCTCTCCCACCTCTAGCCCTAAGAAACACTGGTCTGTCTCTGTAAACCTGCATTTTCTGGACATTTCTTATCATTGGAATCATGGAATATGCAGCCTTTTCTATATGACTAACTACACTTTCCATGATGTTTCTGAGATTCTTCCATGTTGTAACATAAGTCACTCTGCTGTTGCTTTTTATTTATGAATGATATTCCATTACATGCATATGCATCTCTTTTTATCCTTTCCCAGTTGATAGATATTTTGTTTGTTTGCAACTTTTATTATCACAGAATCATGTTTCTATGGACATTCAAATTTATATGAATACATGTTTTCATTTCTTTTGAGTAGAGTTCTAAGAATTAAATTGCTGAGCTAATAATAAGTTTTCATTCATGTTTTATATTAAACTGAAAATAATTTTGAAAAATACCTGTACAATTACACATTGCCACCAGCATTGCATGAGAATTCTAGGTTTTCACATTATCATACCCTTTTGCAACAAACATCTATGGTGCCAACATATGTGTAATGCCAGTGTTAGAAAGAAGAGAGAGAAAAGCATACAAAATTCATTATTATAAGAATAATGGTTGAACATAAGGGTGCATATATTTTTTGTACTGGTGTTTCAGGATCCTTGTGGTATACTCCCAGAAGTGGAATCACTGGATCACAAGGGAGTTCTGTCTTTAACTTTTGAAGGTTACTCCATATTGTTTCCCACAGCACCTTCACCAATCTGAATTCCAACCAACAGTATGCTACAGTTCCCTTTTCTCCACACCCTCGCCAACACTTGTCTGTTGATTTACTGATGGTAGCAATTCTGACAGGTGTGAGGTGATAGCTGATTGAGGTTTTAATTTGCATTTCTCTAATAATGAGTGATGTTGAGCACTTTGTCATGTGTCTACAAGCCCTGTGTATGTCTCCTTTGGAAAGTGTTGATTTAGGTCTGTTGCCCATTTCTTATAGCCAAGATTTGGAAAGAACCTCAGTGCCCATCAGTGGATGAGTGAATAAAAAAGCTGTGTTGCATTTACACAATGTAATACTATGTAGCAGTAAAAAGAAGAAACTCATATTTTGCAACAGCATAGGTGAACCAGGAGAAAATTACACTAAGTGAGTTAAGCCAGTCAGTGAAAGAAAAATACCACATGATCTCACATATATGTGGAATCTGATGAACACAATAAGCTAACAAACAAGATAGTAATAGAAGCTTAGATCCACAGAAAAAACTGATAGCTGCCAGAAAAGAGTGGGGGTGAAAGATGGTGAAGGGATTTACCAAAGAACATTTATGCACAACTCATGGACATGGAAAACAATGGGGATTGATTGGCAGGGGGATTTGCTGGAGGTGGAGAGAGCATGGGGCTGGGTGAGGGAGGAGAAAAAGAGAAAAGTGAGAACAACTGTAACAGCTTAAACAATAAAAAATGAATAATGGTTAAAAACTCTCATCTTCAATAAAAAATTAATATACAAATCCAAATATCACAAAATGTCCAAAGTAGATTAAATCAAAGTGACTATAAACTGTTGAAAACCAAAGACATAGAAAGACATGAAATCAGCATGAAAAAATTACTTATACATGGGAACCATGATAAATAGGTAACTTCTAATTAGAAACAGTGAAGATTAGAAAGCAGCAAAATTAAATTTAAGCAGCAAAATGCTTAAAGAAAATTACTGTGAACCAAAAAGTCTCAGGTAATGAAACCATTAAAAAATAAAGAACGTTTGATTAAAACCATTATGGTTTCAAAGGATTTGAACATAAACATTTATTCTAACCATGCATTTCATTGATACTAAGAGACTCATTTATTTATTGTTTTAACATCTCAGAAATATATGTATGTGTGTATATACATGAGCCCCTCATATATATGACCATATATATGTATGTATATGTGTATACATTATATGTATACACACATATATATATGTCAATGGCATCTTAATATTAATGGTAGTCAGTGAGCAGTTGTAACACCACATTTTGGTCACTTGACAATGAATAAAAATCACTTGCTATTCATAGTAGCATTATTGGATAACCACAATCCCTTAATGATTTTATATGGGCAATTTGAAGAAAAAAATCATTTGCAGACAGAGTTTATATTAAAAATGTCAAAGAATCAACTGAAAATATTAAAAATAAAAGCATTGGTTAAATTATTAATTGGCTTAAAATCCAGAAATATAATAAAATGTTCATAAAAATCAATTGTTAAAAAATAGATACAAATAAGAAAATTATCTTTAAAAACAAAAGTTTAAAAAATAAATTTCTTAGTTATATATTTAATAAGACTTGTATAGGGCATAAATAAGATGGAAACTATAAAACTTCACTGAAGGATATAAAAATTGGTTCTTAATAGAAGGATAAGGCTTTTCCCTGGAGAGAAGAGCTCAGTCTTGTAGGGATATAAGTTCCCCAAAATTAAACAATCAAATCAAATCAATATATCTGAAGTACTGACAAACTTTTTGTTTTTCTTGGAAAAATGTATTTATAGTAAGAATATGAACAATATCTCAAAAGGTTCTTTATTAGGGGGTATCCTATTCCAATAAAAATAAGTTTCAAATATGTATATGTACAAATAGAAGAAATTATTAATATTTGTTAACCCAAAAATGCAATTCTTAAATTTTGTTATAGTTGGATGTATTAAGGGAGACTTAAAATGTTGAGTAATAAGAAACATTCTCACTCATTATATAATAACAGAATAGGGAATTATGCAATTTAGAAAAACAGAGCCCTGCTGTTTGAAGTTGGAGTGGGGAACTTTAAGTTTAAGTAGTGGATTTGTTTTAAGGCTTCAGGCGAGATGCATAAAAGACATGGTTTAATTAACTCTCCTACCTACTTATGGGATCCCATCTTGCAGTCACAGTTCAAACAGGGCTCTGCTATTGAACTCCTAAGCAAAGAATTCCAGGATGAAGTATTTCCATTAATGGATTAAAATTGGATGATGTTGAGCATTTGGAAAGATAGGGAGTATATGACACTAGAAGTCATACTTAGAACTCAGAACTACAAGTCTAACATTGGGTCCCTGTTCCTACAGGGACTGGTCAAATGTATTCTCAATTGAACTGATAAAATATTCAGGCAGGACAATTCAAGGCAGAGCCTCTCTGCAAACAGTTTCACTCTGAAGTCCCATGGAGAGCTCTCATTCTCTCCCTTCATGGCCAGGGGCCCAGAAGCTGTACTACTACACATGTAAGACTTGCTTGTCCAGCACCAAACAGGTCAATGAAGAATGAATTATTCCCAATAAGCAGCCATGTGACCTCTCACTTATCACATTTCTACATATCCTGAAAATTAGGGGAAAGAGGGAGAAGAAACATGACCTAAACTTCCAGGAGAAACAAGCCATTAGTTTTGTTTTTGCTTTATTCCTAACTAATCCAAGGTAAAATTATATGCTACCGACAATATAGAAGGGGCCATAATTCAAATTCAAGTGTAGCTATGAGTGAAAATATTTTGTAATAAATACAATTACAGTGATAAATATATTCTAATAATAAAGATATTTATGTAGTACATCAAAACCTATGAATTTTATTCTGTAGCCTACATTTAATTTTTACCACAGACTATGAAAAAGGCATAACTTTATGAAGTGTTAGACGACATTATTGCCACTCTGTGAAAAGATATGTCCTGAATCATCCCCTTACATGGTACTGCTTGTTATTATTGTTGCCCTAAAATTAAATGTTTCCATCAACCTGTACTGCCTTTTCAACTATCTTTAGAGATAATAAATTAAATATAATAAGTTTAGCTCAATATTTCACCATTTCAATATGACGCACCTTGTTTGAATTTTAAGACTGAACATTGGTAATTCGATAGGGGAAGCAATGATCAGGAGCTACAAAGGGAGCCGGATGCACCGTTTCTTGGAGGTTTATACACCCAAACCTTGGTTTCGAATAGCTGCTACATGTATTTCCTTGTGAACCAATTGCTAACCCATACAGGAAATGACTGCTTTGCATTGTGAGTAAAGTCATGACAGGCTAAGGCAGTGATGATGCCTAAGGTTGGAGTTTCCTTTTCAAAAATTACTTTTATGATAAAATCATTTTCAAAGATAACAGTTGTAAAAACAGAAGTAAAACACTAAAATTTGGAAGGTAGTTGAAGTTTTATCAAAATATTAGAAAAATCATAATTGTAACAAATCTTTCTAGGAGGAGAAATGTGAGCCTACACAGCTGTTAGCATTCTTAATAAACAGCCAATAAACTATCTGGTCTAAACTATGTTAACTTGTTTGATAAAGTTTTTTATTCTTAAAAAATCTTTTGGCATCTCATGTTTTCCATTTCTCATAAACATAAAATTAAATTAAATAGTGCTTTGGACTTTGGTCTGCTTAAGAAAAAGCAGGCAAGCATAAAGGTCACAGAGCCATTTGGAGCAACAATACCAAATACACCTATACATGATTCCCAATGCTTCTCCTTGCCTGACTAATTTATATAGTAGAGAATAAATAGAAGAGAAGGAAGATGAAAAATGATCCCCAGATTCATTTTAAGTTATTCATTCAGTCATGTATTCAACACATATTTTGAGTATGAGGTATTTTCCAGGTATTGTTGTTCTAGGTGATACCAAGACAAACTATCTAACCTACTGATATTTAGATTCTAACAAAGGAGATAAATGATAAGTGTAATATGTGTTAAATATATAATAAATATGCAATACAGTTGTAGATGAAATTAGGTAAATAAAGAAATTAAGCAAGATAAAGTGAGAGCAAGTAAGAGCGGAGAAAATAGTGAGGAGCCTCCTTCAGATAAGTTCACTGGAGAAGACCTTTTGAGGTATTTGAGAAGTAACCTGAGTATTGTAGGAGAAGAGTATTTCTTTTTTTTTTTTAATATTTTATTTATTTATTTTGAGAGAGAGAGAGAGAGAGAGAGAGAGAAACATCAATGTGCGGTTGCTGGGGGTTATGGCCTGCAACCCAGGCATGTACCCTGGCTGGGAATCGAACCTAGGACACTTTGGTTCCCAGCCCGAGCTCAATCCACTGAGCTACGCCAGCCAGGGCTAGAAGAGTATTTCTAATACTAAGTAAATTACTAATTTAAAAGGCCTTTGATTAGAATGAGCCTGTGAAGAAACAGCAAAAAGACCACTGTGGATGGGGCAAGGGGGTGAAATGTTTGAGATACCTAGTGGATGCCCACATGGAGGTGTCACGCAGGCAGGCAGACTTTCATGGCCAGAGCTCGCTTACAGTGACTGGAGCTCAAGATCTAATTTAGGAATTGTTTTAAAGGAAGAAACACTTAAGCTACCTCTTTTAAATACCCATATTAGAATTGGATATAATATGCATAAATATATAAATTGAGATAATTAGAGGAAAAATACAATCCTATTTAGAGCTCTCTTGTGTTTAAAAGAATTTGGTTAAATGTCAGAACAGTATGTCAGTGTAAGTGTTCATGTGTTTACACATTTATTGCATGGGGAGATCTGTTTTGCCAAAGTATCTCCAGTGCACATTCTATTTCTTCTGATGGGGACTGATGCAATTTCCTTTACATATATTCACATTATTTTATTTTACTATTGTGCCTTCTTATACTTTTCAAAAGCATAATATTTTACTATTATTATTTTAATACTAATAAAGGTATTTTATATTATTAATTTAATAAGTATTAGTTCATCTATCCACTGAGGAATAATAAAAAAAATCTACCTCCTTTTATGCACATCATATTTTTAAATGAAGTGGTGTGAATATAAATCCAACATTATATAATTCATATAATAAAAATATAAATTCTGACAATATCAGGCAATTGACAAGGATATAGAGCATGGGAAATATTACTCACTCCATGCTGGTGGGGGTATAAAAGTTGGTACAACCATTTTGGGGCAATTTTGATGTTGACAAATTTGAATATACACCAAAAAAATTCAACAAACTTGTTTGTATAAGACTAGCAGTTTTATTTCAAACATTCTACTTTCTTCCAATAGAATAAAGAGCTATTAGAAGGATTTTAAAATATTAAGACAGTGAAGAAATTTACTTAAGAGAAATGTTTGACCTATGGATGTGTTTGGGAATGATTCTATTCAATGCCATGGAAAGATGTTCATCTCAGTAGGACAGAATCACTCTCCATGGGGGAAAATGGTGGTTCCAATGTTCATTTTAAAACAACACTATACACAGATGTTTTCAGTCATTTGAACAAGACATTTATCAAAATGTTCTTTCTAAAAATATTCCTAATTTAACACTCACATGTGTATGAGGGTATTGCTTTAGGTACACTCCAATGAATTAAGGTATATGCCATTCTATCATTTAAACCAACATAGTATTGTTTTTAGTCTCATATGAATACTATTGTTTATTGGGTGACTGTTCCCAGACAATCAATCTTTATTTAGCAAGCTCTTTTTATTCACATCACATATTAAAGGCTGCAAAATAAAAGGCATAAAAAATGTCAGTGACAGATAAAACAGAGAAAATTGCCTTGAAAAAACTCTTCTAGAATAGTGCGGTGCATATAAATTATGAAAACCACTAAAACTTGATGAAAAAAGAAGGTCTTTAACTTCCATTTAAATGCATGAACAGATGTGGCAGACCTAATGTCAATGAATAAATGGCCCCAAATTGTGGAATAAGAGAACTAGATCTCTGACTGTTTATAAACTCATGCCAGGCATGGCTGGATTCCTTCAACAATAAATGAGTCAAAGGCCTAGCACATGTGTAAGACAGTGTTTGTCAAGGTTTATAGGACTTTGGCCACCAAAGGCCTTCACTAGCCCTGTGAAAGAACCATGATCATTTAAAAATTAATTTGCTCCCTCCCTATGCATATGAAGACAACTTGGGATTTGATTAAAAAATGAATACCCATATGCCTCCAATTGTATTCTTTCTTTAAATATTTAGTTACATAATTTGACCTATTTTTTAATATTTTATTTTAGAGAGAGGGGAAGGGAAGGAGAAAGAGAGGAAGAGAAACATCAATGTGTGGTCGCCTCTTGCATGCCCCCTACTGGGGATCTGGCCCACAACCCAGGCATGTGCCCTGACTGGAAATAGAACAGGCAACCCTTTGATTCACAGGCTGGCACTCAACCACTAAGCCACACCAGCCAGGGTTAACCTACGTTTTATCAAAGTAGTTAAAAAGTTACAAAATCTGTTCATAACTCTACTACCTCAAAAACTTCAACCAAATTTTCTATGTGTACATGTATGTGTACACATGTGTTCTCTGATAAAATTTTTGGGTTTGGTCAATCTCATCAGATATTGTAAATACATGAGAAACTTGAATTCTATGAAAACAAATATCACTGTGGCATATGTTCCCACAGATATACTGGATTATTAGGAAAATCTCCAAAGATTGTATTTAATTATACAATTCAAAGCCACAAAACTTTTGATAGCAGACAACTGTTACATTTTGTGGAACAATATATTAACTGTGTTTTAAAAGTCACTTATTATATAGTCTTGAATATGGGTAACAACTGAAAATCACATAGAGCTTTATGGCTTACAAAGTATTTTTATTTAAATATCTCTGCCATTTTCTCTGCCATTCTCTGAGATGTTTATTATTGTAAACCAAACAAATACTTTGACTCTTTTTTATTGACTACATTTGTTTTCCTCTGTCTTCAATTCTGTTGCATTAGTTCATAAACTTATCATATTTCACTGGGAAAACAGCAAGAATCTGCGAGTGACCTTTCTTGCCCAGTTTTACAACATTCCGTTATATTCCCCCACATTGATGCCAAGTAATCTTTCAAAAAGAAAATCTCTTATAAATTTTTTAATGATCCTAAGACTTTTTTCCACCCTCTCCTCCATCTCGTCCCCAGCTTCTAAACACTATTTTTTCTCCACACCAGCTATAAGGAATAACTTACAGATAATGAATACACTATGTTATTTCATTTCTCTATGCTCTTAATTATGCTCTTTTCTCTACTTAAAATATCCTTTAATCAGCCTCGACTGGTGTGTCAACTGAGTGCCCTCCCACAAAGTGAAAGGTTGCTGGTTTGAGGCACATGCCTGGATTGCAGGTTCGGTCTCTCACACGTGCATGCTGGAGGCAACCAACTGATGATTCTCATTCACATCCATGTTTCTCTCCCTCTTTTCCCCCTTCTAAAAATATAAATAAATGAATGAATGAATGAATTTTAAATGTCTTCCACTCTACCTGTATTTACTAAGATGCAATAGTCCTCTTCCAAGATCTAAATAAGGCATCATGTTCCCACAATATTTTTCTTTCTCTGCACATAGAACTGATCACTATAACTTGGGTATGTATGTCTCCTGACTTCTATGCACATTTTTTATCATAGCTCTTATAATCCTTAATTGTATGAATTTATATTTATTCCAATATCTCTACTTAGTAGCCCCTTGAAAAAGGAATTGAAATCATTTATCATTGTACTTCAAGTTCCAAACACAAAAGAAAAAAAAATCTTCAGTATTTACTAATAAGAACAAGTGATTAAAAGCAAGGATCATTTGAATCAAAAGACTAATATTTCTCCTATATCATTTTAAGAAATATAGATTATGTTTGCTGAATACTCACATGATGTCCAATATTTCTGCAAGCAATTTACATTTTATTTCACTTCCACAACAGTCTTGTAAGAAAAGCACTATTTGAAAGTCAGATTCACAGATAATGTAACTGAGTCTGAGCTATTGCTAGAATCACCCAGGGTTATACAAACAACAAATGCCCCAGAGTCTAATTTCAGAGGGCCTGCAGCTACCTGACATGTGTGCTTCTACAACAAAGTGAGTATGGACAAGGACAAAATTATCAATGAGTAACATGAGAGTAGATGTAAGAAATTAACTTTTTTGAGATCTTTATACAAGGTGACTATTAGCATCATATCACAAACAAACAAAATCTCTCCTACTTTCCTCTTATATTTTGTCTTCTATGTCTTTGTCCCTAAGAAAACCTACATTATACAATAAGATCTGCATAGAATTATGATGGACTTTGTGCAGTAAAAAGTAGGTAAAAAATTAGTAAATCTTTGTCAGTTTGTAAACTGCACTATTTAAGCCAGAAACCATTAACCTTGCTTGTCTCGCCTACATCACCAAGTGTCAAAATGTACATGGCCAAAGGCTGATGTTTTTATTCCAAGTGTAAAAAGAGAATTTTTAAAGGTAATAAAATTTGTGAACTCATTTATAAGTAAACTTATTTTTCTCTTATCTCATCTTGATATTGAGAGGATTTGTTTTGTTTTTGAATTCTATGCTGTTCTTTGTTTAAGTATGCAGGACTTATGTGAACATGTATTTTGGGGTTAAAAAAAAAGCTCCCTTGTTATTTTCTTACACCTTCCAAGGAAATATTGTCAAGAACCAGAAGTAAGCACACTGAAATACATGTGCACTACCATTAAAAAATAAGGCAAAAAGCAGGCACACAAAGGAAAAACAGTAAAACAAGATGACTCCAAGAATCAGACATCTGATCTAGAGAAGAAAGATAAGAACATCTATGTTTCAATAGAAGAGAATTTCACTGCACAAAACTGTTTCAAGGCACATGCCACTTACATGTTTTATAAAAACTTTTATAAAATGCAATTAACATATAAATGCTTGAGATTTTGTGTGGATACAAGCAGGCTACCTCACAGAGAAAACAAACACCACAAAATACATAAATATTACATTAATTTTAAAAAACTATCTTTTACTTAATATATTAATAATAAAAATATGATTTTTAACAGGCATTGTCACTTCATTTTTTATTGTTGACACTGTTACAGATGTCCCTAACCTCCTTCCCTCCAGCTGTCACCACACTCTTGTTAGTGTCTATAGGTTATGCATATATTCTCGTTTGTTCTTCGGCTAATCCCTTCACACTCTTCCATCAAGTCCCTCCTCCCCCATACTAACTTTTAAACTATGAATTAAAACCACTAAATCTACCTTGCTTAACTTTATTCCCTCAATTTATTTATTTATGTATTTATGTATGTATGTATGTATTTATTTATTAAATTAATATTTAACCCTAAATATATCAAAATATTGTCACCATCATTTGCCACCTGGGTCAAATGGGTCCCTTTAAAAATAATTTTGTTATTTAGTGAATAATTCACAGAAGAAAAGATAAAGAGCAAGTGAAAAACACCTGTATTAGAAATTTTAAAATAAATTTAAACTTTACAAACCTTTCTGTAACAAGTAAAATTTGACATACAAATATAATTACTAACTGGATGTAATTAATGTATTTCCCTTTGCCCTTGGAAATATATTATTTAGTTATAGATTCTAAAAAATCCATGTAGATGTTATCTGAAGGTTTATTGTCTCATTGTCTGAAATCCCACATATATGATCCATTTTACATTCATGATCCATTTGACCATCATCTTTCAAGTCCTGTTATCTGTCTCTCTTAGTTTATCTTTTGATACATCTAATATTTACAAACTGTCTTCCTTTGCCATTTTTTTTCTGTTCCATTAAGGGCAGCAGATAAAAAATTATGAATTCTGAATTGAGTTCAGTAATACTAAAAACAGACTATACAGTGGGTGTTTTCAGGCCTCTTTTTACTATCTTGAAAGATGATGCAATATTTTAAATAACAGAATAAGAAAAGTGAATAATAATATTTTTCACTATTATTTTATCCTTTTAACAGGGCCAAACATAGATAAACTTTTTCTTAGAGAGCTTTCAAGGCCTGTGGTCTGAACTGACACTACTCAACTGTGCCATTGAAGCAAAAGCAATTTACCAGCAGTTGGAAATACTCAAAAATTAAATACAATTCTAAAACTTGGTGGAGTAGATCCTATGGTATACTGAGTATTAAGGATCTCCTATGTACTTGACATTGTGGTAAATGCAAATGAAGAACACTCATCTGTTTCCCTTTTTCTGTATAATACAAGGCCTAGGCTGTTGAAGCAAGTGAGAACCAATCACACAAGTAAGAAAATGAGAGAACAGTATTGGAGGGTTAACTCAAAGTAGATGGAGATGTTAGCAAAGTGTGAGGACCAGTAAAGTTGGGGTAAGGTAACTAAAATGATTAAGATACATAAAATATATGAGGCCAGAAGACAGTTAATGACCCTTGAGCATGGGGACAAATCAAATTCTGCAGTTCTTTTAAGAATTGAAAAAGCAAAGAGCAGGTTCAGGTAAATGAAGGAAAAGGGGTAATATATATGAAGTTCAGTTCAAAAAGAGGAATTAGAGTTACTTTAATAAAAAAAAACTGCAGTTAATCTGAAAAATGGATGCCCTCGTGTTAGTACCTAAATTTGCCCTTAAATTTACATTTGCCAAGATTTTTGCAAGAAAATTAATCTCTCACTTGGTGGCAATTGCCAGATGCCTGTCTGTGGAACACAGAAGTAAAAGCATCCCACCCACTAGTGCAACAGCTTGACTTAAGAAAATATGAGACAGCTCTTCACGGGAGAAGACGAACAAAAACAAACCTAATGGACATTAGTCAAATGAGAAAAAAAATATGTTTAATTAATTATGTGAAAACTTTTTTATAACTTGAAAGCAAAGAACTACAAAACAAGAATGATAGAAAGAAACTTAATTTTGCATCAAACAAGTTAATACCAATTTTGTGAAGAAGTTCTAAAAATGACATTATATTTAGGCAGTAAGAACTTTCGTGTGAAGATCTGATGCCTAAAACTCTCTCAAAACACAATTGTAAGTTAAGTTTATGAACTTTTTGTAGAATGCATGGTTTGTTAATCTGGAAAATGCTCCTTTTGAAGCTCTAGAATAAAAAAAACCTAAAGAACATATTGCACAAAGCATCCTTGTATGAGTTTTAGCACCTAGTGGATAAGCAATAGGTGTTTAAGCTATATTTTATGTCTTCAGCCAATGGTACAGTATAAATTGGCAGGAAATTTTGATGTAGTACCTATTAATGCTGATTCTAAAGTGGTTTTACAAAATACATTCTAGGAAGTATTGTTACGGAGGATTTTGCAATAAAACAGTAAATATTGGAGACACCATTGTGTAACAGAAAGACAATTAGATGTCAGAAGTCCCGATATCAAGTCCTAATTCTGCTTTTAACATCTTTGGCCATAGTTTCTGTATCAGAAAATAACATATTATCTTAGTTTCCTCCTTTCTCTATTAGTCTGGTTAAGTAGAAAATGTCATGAACTTTTCTCAGTGAGTCCTGTGTTCAGATGCCCCTTGCCATTGGTTTACTCTGACACGTACTAGTAACTGAAAGGCATGTTTTACAAGCAAGAGTTTACATGTCATGACAGAAATTCTTCATCAACTTTGAGGGTTATATTCTTCAAAAGAATGGCACTTAGCACAACTAATGTTACTGTCATTAAATATGTTTGAAAACTGATATAATAGAAGTGCCATTATGGACGGGGAGAGAAAGGCCCAAGTCAAGAGGCTCTCTCCCCTGCCTTGGTTCTGGTCTCACTGATAAGACACCAATTCAAGTGAGAAACAAACACGTATGATGGAAATGAGACAGCATGTTTATTTATGAAACACATGTGAGCACAAAGCTGCAAGCAGGTGCCCAACTAGTCTTAATGCCCTACATTTAGAGGCAAGTTGTTAGGAAGTTTGTTAGTGAGTTAGTGAGTTTGCTCTATACACTTGAGCCACCGGCTACAAGTGGGTACTTAGCTAATCTAAGTACTGTGACTATTGGGGTTCAGGGGTTATATACTGCAGCTGGCTTCTAGGTTCCCCCTTTTTCCTCCCTTTGGGAATAATGTACAGCTACAAAGGCTTTCTTTCTCATTTAGTAAAGGCTCTTTGTCTTGGTGAAATTGTTACAGAGGCCCCCTTTCCCAGCATAAGCCCCCTTTTTCTCTTGTGCAGTTCCCACTTGCTGTGTTCAGAATACTGGCAAACTTAGTAAGATAGTTACAGAAACCCCTTTCCTCAGCACAAGATCAAGGACTCTCCCCACCTCCTGCACTATTTTGCTTGTGATGCTCAGACACCTGGCAGTCTAATCAACCTGAGCTCAGAACTGCTAAATTCATTGGTGAGGCATGCCTTCCTTTTGCTTCTAGCCTCCTGTATGAAGTTGTTAGATTGTGATAGCAAGGGCCCTCTTTTATTTCCCCTCTGGCTGCTCATTTCTAGCTGCTACCTAACAGTTCTAGAAGCCATCTATGTCTAAAAGAAACTTAATGTATCAGCATTGTAAACTTACTCTGGTAAATAAGCTTTCTTCAAAATCATCTTTATTATCAAGCAGCATTGCTGCAATGTCCTGATCTACCAAGATAATTTTTTTTACCACAATTAAGGCTTTAATTAGGGAAACTGCATGTCTTCCAAAATATTTTTATTTTTCCCATATTTAATTGAAAGTAAATGTCTTTGAACTTGTGTACATCCTTGTTTTATTTTCAAAATTCTCTGCTATAAACCTGTTCTAGATTATGAGTTTAAATAGACGTCAAATAAATGTCATATATGGTCCTGATTGGATCCAGGGGAAAAATGCTATAAAGAACATTAATAGGACAAACAGCAATTTGGATTATACATTAGACAATAGTATTAGTCAATTCCTAAACTAGTCGGAATCATAAATTAGTCATTGCATTGTTGTGATATAAGAGAGAACCTTGTTCTTTAGGCACACACAATCTGAAATATTTAGGGGCAATAAAAGGTCATGATGTCTCTGATTTACTGTCAAATAGATTAGGAAAAGCACTAGTTCAGATTAGTTTGTGATAAGGAAACTGTGAAAGGAAGAGATAAAGTAAAAGTGGCAAAAAGTTAATGAGTAAATTTGGGTGAAGGTTATGTATATAGCAGTTATTTGTAATATTCTCACAATTCTTCTGTAAGTATGAAATTCCTTTAAAATAAGTGTTTTAAAAGTCTCTGTTAATTGCTGCCACATCCATATTGCCTAATCATAAATTATTTTCAGTGTTGAAGTTCATACTTTCCTGAGCCCATGCTAACATTCACATAGAAGCTATCCTTTTTTGCATGGCAATGTAAACTTGCCCCCATAGGAGGGGTGAAAAAGGTATTGTATTTTTATTTTAGAAATATATTCAAAGGCAGTGTCATAAAGGCCTTAAAAATATCTTTACAAACATGTCTGAATACACAAATATGTGGGAATAATTCCAGAGAGGCTCTAAATTCCTTTCATAAATAAAAGTGGTTCTGAACTATCAATATATTGAAAGACCAACTTTTTAAAAAGTACTATTTTGCAAAGTACTAAAATAGTTATTTTAGATTAGTATACTATAGTACTTACTAACTATAGATGGCTCGGGATTGCAATGTTTTTCTCTTTAGCAGATCACAAGCCAGAGTTGTCATAAATATCAGAATTCACCAAGTCACCTGGATTTCACAGTTTAGTAGGGCAGATTAAAATCATAAATTTATTTTAGATATTGCAATTTTAGCTTGACACCCTTATCTAATACCAAACTGTGGCATCTCAGAATTTCATGCAAGGTGTAATAATCAGTTTTTAAAATGCAAATCCTAGAAAACGAATTTCAGCAGAGGATAAATTTGGAACTCCAAGCTGGCTGTGTCTGGGAAGACATGTGAGTGTTTATTGTTGAGTTATGACATATACATGATTTCTGACATAAATCATGGTCTAATAAATGTATTTTTTATGAGAAAATAATATGGTAAAATGTTCCCTCCCTCTCTAATACACCATTCACTTATAATACCTAGGTAAGTAAGGAAAAACAACTCAATGTTTAACAAATATTTTATAAGTGAAAGTGGATTTCATAGGAGTCAAAATTGCTAGATAAATTAAAATTTTGAAGTAAAAATGACCTTCCACTGTCATCAGAAAGGGACCAGGTCTGTCTAGGTCTGACTTGTAGTATGCTTTGTGCAGAAAAGATTTCACAAGTCCACGTGATTTTAAGAGCATGTTTATTAAAGCTGTAGACAGTGGAACAAAGGAAAGGCTAAGGATAGAAGAAGCAACAGAAGAGATTCTAGGTTGTGCTGCCTTGGCTTTCTTGAGACGTAATGGGAAAGAAATGAGCCCCGCAGGGCTACATAGACTCACTAAGAAGCAAAAGTCACAGTGAAAGAAGCGGGCCAAGGCAGAGCTGCTGTTAGTTTATTGAAAAGTCAGAGGGTTCGAGGGTTAGTCCAGGAGAAGATGCTACTGCCCACTGCTCCCCTGGTTGCAAGTCCCATGGGGACTTTTAGTGTAGGAGAAAGAGAACAAAAATACATGCCTGAGAAAAGGTTGGCTGTGGGTGTGCTCCAAGTAAAGTGTCCTGGATTCCTTTATCTTGAGGGTTTTTATCTGTTTTCTAAAGGCAGGAATTTTAGGGGAGGTTTCAGGGAAGGATCTCAATAGAATAGTCATCAGCATTCCAGGTGCGTCTTTCTATACGCTCATTCATCAAAATGAGTGTATAGAGAAGTCAGGGTCATCCTCTGGTCAGTTTTACCTTCAAAGAATGTCACTGAAGAGAGGCCAGACTGAGGTGAGTCTTCCCAGGTATGGTCTGGAATGTGTGAACCATTTGCTTCCAAATGTCATTGATTAGGGAAGATAAAAACTTGCAATTTATTATCTGGCAATAAATTGCTTGACCAATTTCTTCAGCTATCTGTCTCAGTTTCCCCATTCCACTTGCCAAGGAATTTTTTCTACCTTCTTACGATTCTTCCTCACTTCAAGAAATTTCTTCAGATGTTAAGATAATTACAACACACAACAGGTTTTCAGTGTAGTGCTTAACAATGAATTGTGAAAGCACTTCAAGATTCTCTAGGTAGTAGAGCAGATTAGTTTAAGGGAAGAAAACCCTCAGCCACACAGTTTAAACCTTGTAAGTCAATATTATAGAGGACTTAAGAGTTGGAAAATTTTAGTTTTAAGTAATAGCTAATAAGCTTAGTAATCAATGCATGTAAAAGCTTTTGTTCCAGGAACTGAAGGTATGACCCACCCTGACTCCAGGAGACCATAAGCAGTCCCACCTTTGTTCCTTAGGAGGGCTGAAAGCAATTCAAGATGATATCTGAGCCATTGTGCTCCAGAGTGAGATGACCACTGCCCAGGACACAGATAAAGACCACTGCCTGGGGTGCAGCTTAAGACCACTGCCCAGGACAAGAATGCCAAAGCTGTTTTTTTAATTCAATCAACTTTTCCCTGAATTCTAAATGCCTTACCTACACTTTGTTCTCCTTATAAAAAGGGCCACTTTAAAATGGAATTTAAGATGGTTTGTTAGGGTATGAACCTGCCGTCTTCTCAGGCCATCTGAATAAAGTGCCCATAAACATTCAGTCACTGTCATTGCTTATTGAATTTGTTAGTGACAGACAGCCTGAACGCTGGTGTCTTTTCCGGTTTCATATTCATGAGAATTTGCTTAATCCTTAACTTGAAACCCAAGTCCTCAGATTCCTCAGCTCATAGAAATCTAGATTTAAAAGATATATTTGGAAAATGTGAAGCCAGCTGGTTTTACAAACATGAATTTACCTCTTGTCCAAGGGCATTGGATAAGTTAGTGGTAAAAATAGAGTAGCTACACAGGTCTACTGATTTCCTGTGTATTCCTGATACACTCTGCTACCTCACACTTCTATTTTATGTAAATGCACACACACACACACACACACACACACACACACGTGTGACTCCTAAAAAATATTTGTTTTATGGAATTTCAGTCTTTAATAAAAAACCTTAAATAACTATTTAAAATATGTTGGTCTTTGAAAGAGCAAATTCTATCAGTGCATATATTACAATTATGAATAAAATGAAAATAAATAAAAGTAACTAAAATTTCACAAGTCCTTTTATTTGCCTTAATTTGTACCCTAGTACTTAAGCCTTTATGTACATCATATTCTTTGAAGATTAATTATTTATGGAAAATTAATCCTGGCTACTCACTTTGCATTGAGAAAAATAATAAAGAGCTTCTACTTTTTAAAATTTTATTTTTACAAAAGGATTAAGACCTTCTAATTGCAAAAGAACTATGTAGTTATTTCTAACTTTTTTACGGGATATCATTGATTTAACATAAATAATTTCAATACATTTCAGTAAGAAGGAAAGCAACCATGGTGAATGATACAAGTAGAAGAGCAGTGGCAGTGGGCATCAGTAAACATTTTTGATGCCATGATAGTGTTCCCTTTCTAGGAGTAAATGTAATAAAATACTGATGAGAAATCTCAACCTAGTCATGGTCCTGATTATCTGAATTTCAATTAATGTAATGGTCTGTTCATATATATGTATTCAAGTAAATTTTATTGAAGACCCACCTTTATTAAATAAATCGAGGATTTGAGTTTCAGCTCTCACAGTACAAGAAGGATTTAAGGAGCAGAAAAACAATCTTTCTCTACTGTTGAAATTAATTATGCAAAGGTTCTCATGATAATTTGGACAGAAGAAATATGTATGAGCCAATCATTATGAAGAACAGTTGCCCACTATAGTCTCTTTTAACTCCTTGCCATTGAAAGTGTGGTCCATGGACCAGCAGCATCAAAGTACATTAGGAATGCAGAAACCCAAGCCCACCTCCAAAACTACTGAAACATAATCTGAATTTTGAATGATCTCTAACTGATTCACAGGCATATTAAGATTTGAGAAGCATTGCTTTAGATTAAATTTGGAGAAGGTATGGGAGTGGAAACAATTGTATTTACGTCTGTATTTTCTTACCTAACTAGGCATGTCACAATAGTAAGTATACAACACTATTTGTCAGATACTTTTTGAAGACTTTTTATTCATTGACATGTTTAAATATCATAGAAGACCTATGTGATGAAGACTGTTATTGATGTTTTATAATGAGAAAACTGAGATTTATAGAAGTTAAGTAGATAAAGTCCACACAAACAGTAACTGGTAGGAGGCAGTTCTTGAGTTTAACTCAAGAACTTGTGCACTTAATCATTATATTTTATGGCTAAGCATATGGCTATATGCAGATTCTAACTTATACCAAAATATGATGTCAATTTTTGAAGGGAGAACATATAAATTATATAATGACTTCAATAAAAATCTGCCTTAGATTAAAAAAAAATTCTTATTATGCATGAGACACTATTAGCCAAGGCTTTCAAAATCCTCCATATCTGCCAATTTGTGGCTTTTAAGACATTAAAATACACATACCAGAAAATTTGTATGAATGCAAGTACTGGCTTACTCATAAAACAAATAAGTTTAATTTTTATTTAACCTCTACTCATAAAAATCTTGAGATATTAAGAATGAACTCTAACTTACTAAATGATCATTTCAATAAATCTTTTACCCATCTGATACCATACATAGCTATTAGAATATTATTAACTATATTTCCTATGCTGTACTATGAAAAGTACAAATCCCATGATTATTGGGATTTATTAAGATGATCATTTAGTATTGGATTGGCCAAAAAGTTGATTTGGTTTTTTTCCATAAGATGGCTCTAGTAGTGTTTATTGCCTTCAACTTCATTTGAAACAATATGGTTAGATTGGATTGTGACAGCTGTCATATCAGAGTGCATTTTAAAATATCAAAATTTGTGAATTTTTGTGTAGCCAATTTATTATTGAATGTGGAAGAAAATAAGAAACATCTTTGGCATATTATGCTTTATTATTTTAAGAAAGGTTAAAACACAACTTAAATGCAAAAATAAACCAAAAATGATTTATACAATGTATGGAAAAGGTGCTGTGACTGATTGAACATGTCAAAAGTGGTTTGCGAAGTTTCATGCTGGAGATTTCTTGCTGGATAATGCTCCACAGTTGGATACACCAGGTGAAATTAATATCAATTAAACTGAGACACCAATTGAGAGCCAACATTATACCATGCAGGAGATAGTCAACATACTCAAAATAACCAAATCAATAAAGTTATTGGTGAGGATGAAAACTGTATCTTTCATTTTACAAAAATAAATACAGACTTTATAGAAAACCCCAAAAGTTATGTAATGTCTAATCACTGGGGTATACACCTAAAACTAATGTAATATTGTCAACAGTAAAAAAAAAAAAAAGAATGGATTCTAAAATTACTTAAGAGTATTCTGACAAATATATATGTTAGAAAATTTTTATTTTTATCTGTCTGGAAGAGCTCTGTCTATATTTCCTTTATTCTGGAGAGGAAATTAGAGAATCATACAGCTATAAAAACCTAATTTTAATAATTCTTTCTTTGGTTAGATCTTTTTTTGATAAACTCGAGATACAAGAAGCTGTTCTATTTCACAGGGTTGGTGGTGGGGACTAAGAAAACCTACCACCAAATAAAATAAATACTATAGTGACTTTCTTATAATATATTCAAGTCCAAACTAATATGATTAAAAAACTGACATTTACTGAATGCTTCTTTACATGTAAGGGACTGTCACAACAGAATTTTTTTTAAATGTCATTTAATCTTAACCATAAAATAGGGACTAGCTTCATTCAGGTGAGGAAGTAAGCACTGTTAAATGTTGAATCTAGGACTTAAACTAAGGTGGAATGGATCTAGTTCTTAGAACGCATGATACACAATTTTAGGAAACTTCCTTTATCTCTCAGTAAATTTAACATACTTCATATTTCCTCTCTGTTCAGTAGAGAATATACATACAATTTTCTCTTTGTATTACTTTATAGATGTATATGATGATCTATTTATAGTCGCACTGACTTGATGGTCATATAAGATAAATGCCTTAGGTTCGTGTGATCAATATATATTCATTATGTCTGTAGTGCCTGGTTTTTTCATTCAAAAAATAATGAAAGATAAACTATACTGTAATTTGTTTCCTTGCACCATCTAGTGGATTCAAATGACAACTGCGCAGTACCGTAAATGGATTACAAGTTAATTATACATGTCAAGTTTTCAAAGGTATTGGAGAACTGTTTGTAAAACTGTATTTCGGGTCACAACACAAATATACATATAATTATTAAATTTTCCTTTTTCATAAGGAAATCGATTAAGCATGTGTGCTGAGTCCATTAACGTCTGCTTAAAATCACAAATAAACGAGATAAAACAGCAACTCTGCAAACTTTTTACGACCAATGATAACGTTAAGTCAAACACATTCCTATTCGTCCCTTGGTCTTCCTAATTTCCAGAGTTTCTAAGGCAGCTGCGCAGAAGCACCGCGAAACTGCCGGGAGCCAGTACGCAGGCGCACTTAGAAGCGGAAGCCGGGAGGTGGGGCTAAATACGGAGCTGGGAGCGGAAGAGGCCTGGGCTGCTGGGTGTAGCGCTGAGTGAAGCACGGAGACTGTTTGGTGGTGGGTCTGGGGCCGGCCCGAGCTCAAAGCCCCAGACTCCGCGATACGCCAGAAGAAACTAAGGACTTGGTGTTCCGGAGCAGTCGCCGCTGGCTGCTGCTTCCCTGCCTGCTGACGCCCCCGTCGCCTGAAGATCCGGCACTGAGAGGCCTCTAGGCCTAGGCGCGGCCCGCGGAACCCGACGCGTTGCTGCCGGTGCTGCTGTGAGTAATACGAGCGACCTCTCCACGGTCGTTTACAGATTAAAATGGAGGAAATTTCGTTGGCTAACCTGGATACTAACAAGCTAGAGGCCATCGCTCAGGAGATATACGTAGACCTGATAGAGGATTCTTGTTTGGGCTTCTGCTTTGAGGTGCACCGGGCAGTCAAGTGTGGCTACTTCTACCTGGAGTTCGCGGACACTGGTAGTGTGAAGGATTTTGGCATTCAACCAGTGGAAGATAAAGGAGCGTGCCGCCTCCCGCTCTGCTCCCTTCCTGGAGAATCTGGGAATGGGCCTGATCAGCAGCTGCAACGCTCACCTCCGGAATTCCAGTAGCTGCAACATGAGAAAGCCTGAGAGTGACCAGGACAATAACATAGACCGGTCCTGTGGTCGGGAGTAGGTAGCTAAACAGGAAAAAATAAATAAAAAAGAGAAAAGTCCCAATTCACACTGAAAATTCTTTAAAAGCCTTTAAAAACCCAAAGTGGAGAACTTAAGAATTTGGATTGTTTTATAAGTATATTACTTAGGTTCAGCTTTGAAACCCTGGGCAGGAGGAGCTGTGCATCTTGTACGCCATGCAATGCAGGTTGATCTCTAAACACATCAGGACAGCAGGAAGTGCACAAGACCCCTGTACTGTCGCCCAGCAGATAAGATCCTTTGGTTTCTTATCCTTTCAGTCTGCCTGAGTCAAGGGCTTCCTGGATAACTGACACTTTGGACATAACTGATGGTCAGGCCTTTATCTTTGGGCCTCAGTGGGACTGCTCCTCTGATCTCTGAGCCTTTGATTTGGGCTTCTCCAAGACAAAATGAAAGTCAGGTGTAAGATCTGGATACTAACAATTCCAGTTTGGGAAAATGGAGAAAAGGAATTTCCTGCCGAGTCTGGTAGGGGAAGCTGTGGTCCTGGTTCCAACAAGAAGAAAAAGTGAAAGCCACCAGTTTCCCAAGGGTCCAGCACTTACAATGACTTCAACGGACTTGGGGACAAGGGCTAGCCTTTTGCTGAATGGAGCCCTCTTTCCGGCACCCATCTGGTGGTATAGGCTTAGCAAAATGGACACATTGGTTATCCAGGCAGGTTGAGGATTTGGTTATGGTCCCTTGGGGAGGTAGCAGGGGCCTCTGCAACTATGCACGATCGCTCAAACCGCAAGATTCATATCTGGATATATTACTCTGTGGACAACAGTCTGGTGGGGCAGTCATTTTCCTACTCTGAGTTATAATTACAAAGTCCATGGGTCTGACTTGGTCATTATGACAGATCACTACCTGCCTTCTACCCTAGGGACAGGCCTCAAATATAAAGAAGCATGGTGGCTGTGCAGGAGACTGTGGTTTGAAAGCTGAGCCCAGAGGGGACCTCTTCTAGAAGCCCTGAATAATGTGAATGGGTGAGTGTTAGGAGCCGAGGAGCAGGACTGGGTTTTCTCCCATCTGCCTGTGCAATGTCCTATTGAATGCCACTGCTCCTTGGGTTGTACAGTCACAGAGCTCTGCTATGGTGAACCTGTAGACTGTCACCACCTTCTTTGCCCCTCACAAGGGGCAGCCCTTTCCACTTGGTCCTCTTTGGACCTTAATTATAGAAGCTATTGTTTGTTGTTGAAAGTAAAGGAAGGGTCCCCAGAAATCTCTTGGCTTCAAGGAATGGGATAGAAGAGATTGGAAAGTGTGAGCCGGTATCAGAACTACCCTCCACTTAGTTCTGATTGAGGGTTTATGAATTGTAGAGGGCTGGGAGCCCCAAGGTGAGCAGGAACGGTGCTGCTTTATTTGAAATGTTTTCTTACCTCATTCTGTGTCCAGTAAGGGTCCCAGCCTCATCTGTCTGGCTTGGCCCTGTGTTCCTCCTGTTACCTGCTCCACTACCTATCTGGTGCGGCTCATGACTCCAGGTGCTGCCTGCCACTCTGCTTTCACGGTGACCAGTTTCATTTCATCTCTTGATGTTCCTGCTTCTGAAGCCTGTCCAGTTTCCTTTTCCTTAGCTTCTTTTGTTTTTTTCCTAGCTTTTATGGGAGACTCAGAAGAATCTTTCTTGTGGCTCCCTCTGATGGGATTAGGATGGGAAGAAAACCTAATTGTAAATGAAAGGCAATGTGATTCCTAAGCCTTTCTTGGATAGGACTGCCTTGCTAATATGCCTTCCTGTTGTGTCTTACTTTACGAGGAGCTGTATCTTCCCACTTCCACTTGGATATTGCTTCTTAGGACCTAAGCAGAAGAGCAGAAAGGCTAGAGACACATACATGGGTGGAGTGGGTCCTGACCCTATTTCTCTGACACTGGCTGTGCATGTATCCTTCCTTATTCCAGAAGAAATAATTTGGACTCTATGGACTGATTTGGGTTACATACTCTAGAAGATTCAGGAAATCATAGTAATAGGGCCTCAAGACTGGTGATTACTGCATTCCTCCCATAGAGTTGTCCTGGTCAGGATAGTGGCCTAGTTACAGATTTGTCTTAAGTCTAAGAATTGTGATTACTTTTTAAGAAGTCAAACCTTGACAAGAGCTAAAATAACTGGGTAATCAGCCCTTGGCTTTTTATAGATAATTCCTTCTAAGGGAATATAGAGGTAAAGGAGGGTGTAAGTGAGATTCTGGCCTACTTCCAGATAATGTCTGGGAAACAAGTGGAGGGTAAGGCCATGGTCTACTCTTCCTTCAGAGGCGGAGCTCAGATTGTGGCATTACCATTTTCTTTCTGGCCTTTTCTCCTGGTTAGAGGAGGAAGTGGGAAGTTCATATTATCTGTCACTCTTGTTTTTTGTGTTCTGTCCCCCACTATTAGGGCAGTAGCCCCCTGCCCTGGATGGCTATAAGGTGGGCTGGAACAAACTAACTCCTTATGTTTTGGTGGAGATAATGCTCCCTACCATAGTTGACATTGGTTAGAAACTCTCCCTTTCCCTACTTATCTTCCCTTTAACAGCAAAATTCCTATCCTTTCCTCCTCAATTAAATGTATTGATCACCCTGTAATTCTATTATGTATCTGTGTGTGTGTGTGTGTATGGGGGTAAAGGGGTTCTCTACAAATTTTTTGTGGTTTGTGGCTTATTCTTCCAACATTAGTTCCTATCACCGCATGCACAGGGGCCATTGCCTAGCATTATCGCATGCTGGGATCATTGGGGAAGTGTAGTGAAACTCACCCCTGTCCTTCGTTTTGGAGAGTCTTATTTTTGCATAAGTAGTCCGTCCTATGCAGATTGCTAACTGTGTATGCCCTTTGCCCCTATGGCTGCTGGTGTATATAAACTGCATCTCCCCCCTTGGTAAACAGTAATAATAAAATTTTAAAAAATGACTTCATTTGGCCTCTGTTAATCCTTTAAAATTGTGATGTTTTTCAGGTATTGATAGTAAAATAAATGTTGAATTGCTGTGGAACTTTAGTCACTTCTTCCTGAATGGGAGTTTTATCGAAATAGAGGAACTCTGCCCAATAGTGAGAAGAGATAGAGGGGCTGCTCAACTTTGTTTCTCCATCTAGTTCTGCAAATTTAGCTTTCTGCAACACCCTGTGAAAGAAACTATAGAACTGCCCCTTTTCATATGGGCTAAGAAGGTGGTGAAATAAATAACCCAAGCCTATCACTAAGTGCCCAATGTGAAAGATGGTTCAATTTGAATGGAACTCAATGTATCTTAATATATACATTTCATCACCACTTCAAGCTAATATCCTTGCTCTCCAAAGGCAGGTGCTTCATTGGAAACGTGAATTGGCCTTTGTAAAGATAATTTTTTTCTGATACTTTATATTGTTATTTTGCCCCAACTCTTTATAAAGATTTTCACTTTGTTTTTAGAATAATTCTGGGAGTTTTCAATTCTATTTCCTAATCCAGAGTTAGAGCACTTCCCCCAAAGTTGTGCATATTACTCCTTAATACCGATAAAAATACTTGTTTTCTAAATGTAGTTCATTAAAGAAATAAAACTTGGAAATAATGTTTAGATGAATAAGAAATATAGAAATTGAGCCAGAGGAAAAATCATCTTATGATACCTCACAGAGTCATTTGGACATATAACATGGCATTGAGTCACCTAGCATCCAAATGCAGCCACAGCGAATACTTTTGGATCCTATTTTTTATGTTTAGATTTGAATTATTATACTTAATACTGTTAGTTTTCTGAAATGAGATGTACAAGACCTCGGTGCCTTATTAAATTCACTTTATAGGACATTTAAGATCATCACCTTTCATGCTTTCTAAAGATCTGTATGTTTTTTTAAAAAAAATTAGATACCTTTTAATTTCCTACGTTTAGCTCCTTAGGTACTACATTTTAACAACAGCATGTAGCGTGACATCAGGAACCTAATAAATGGTTACTTAATGTTGACAAAGATCAATACAGAAAATGAATTATGCTCAAGTAGTTATGGATTCAGTAGGAGCTTTTTATGCACACAGTAATAATTTAGTAATGCCTTCAATTCGGACCTATCTGAGGTACTTTAAAGTGTTTCTTTTATGTTTAAAAAAGGTGTTTTATGAAAAGAGAGTATATTGTGCTAAAAACCCAACATTTACACTTTATTAAATACCTTTTCACACTGGCCTTTAAAATACTTTTCACAGGTAGTGAATTGCCGCTTCTCAGATCCCCTAGAGATAACTGGTAACATCAGACTTTGGAAGTTTTATGCTGCTGTGGGAAATGGAAGCTCTTTGATTCTCATTTATGTTCCAAAAGATGCCCATGATGTTTTGGAGGAAAACATTGCCTGTAAGTGATACACCTGTTTAAAAAGATAATGCAGATAAATCTGTAAATCTTTGGTGTTTTTTTTTTTCCATTTTGAAAACATTTTCAATCATATATTATTTGAGTCTCATTGGCTATATAAGCTAAAAAGGACATATTAAATATATTTTGCAGTTGAAAAACATGTTCAGCATCTGTTACTTGCCCACAGTTCAAAAACAAAAACAAGCAATAGAAGCAAAAGCAGAATGCTGGAGTTAGGCTAGTGCTCTTTGTTGAAACAATAGAAATTTTAACCTAGTAAATAAAAAGACTACTTTAAAAAAAGACATGCTATGGTTTAAGTAGAATGAAAACTTTAAGGCAATGACTGAAAATATGAAAAAATAAAAAAATGCATTTAAAAATACAAATCATAAATGACTCAAGTAATTTTTATTTTTTAAAATAAATGAATATGTCTGGAACTTAAGAAAAACCAGATCACCTCATCTCTACCCTGATACATAAAAACACTGGACACTTAGAATTTTAGACAGTACAGCAGAAAAAGAAAGAAAAAATATTATAGCCCAAGTGTATTATGAAGATAGATTTTGAATAGCAAACCAGATCCTTTAATGTCAAAAAATCAACAAGCCAAGTTAGTCCCAGAAAAGTGAGATTTTGACTCATTCATTATATTGTCATTAGGGGGAAACTGAAAATCTTGACAGATACAGAAAAAATATTTTGTAAAATTCAATGTCAATTATTTATTTAAAAAAATAGTTACATAGAAACTAGGGCTAAAGAACCCCCATGCATTGATAAAGCCTGTATCAAAAATATACAACAATTGCTGCGCTAAAGTGGTGAATGCCTGGAAGTATTGCCTTTACAATCAGAAATGGAAGGAAGAAACAAGAGTCTCATATTCTCAGATGTTTAATTTTGTACATTCTGAACAGTCCACTGGAAGTAATGATAGAATGCAGTAAAGTTGCTGGATGTAAGATCAATATCCAAAATCAGAATAATAAAAAGTTTTAAAAGTTATGTATATAATATAATGCAACTAAAATTATAGTGGTTCTGTGAATTAATGTAACAAGGGAGATGTAAGATTTTATGGGGCAAATGATAAAATATTCTTTTGGCATGTTACAGAAAACCCAACCAAATGGAGAGTGGCAAGATATTCATGGGTAGAAAGTTCAATATACAAATATTGAATTGGAAGTATCGTAATATAAATACAAACAGACATTTTCATGAAACTTAACAAGCTAAGATTTATATGAAAAGCAAGATGCAAGTTCATCTTTTTAACGAAAGTATCTTACATAGTATGATTTTGGTACAGAAACAGCAGAATAGAATAGAGTTCAGACTTAGGTGGAAAAACACATTTATACTATCCCGTTGTATAACTAAACTGGTATTTTTGTCAGTGGATTATAAACCACTATATTGTTCTGGAATAGATTATCCAAAAATAAATAATAAAACTGCATTCCAACACAAAAATTTCTGTGTTCCTTTAAGACTTATTATGGAAAGTAAAACACTAAACCTTTATAGGAAGATAGGATATGTTTATAATTGTAGGCAGAAGAAAAATTCTTAAACAAAAAAGAGATTGATATAGTGGACTAAAAAGTAAAACCTTTTGTGCTTTGTCATACTAGAAATGGACAAGAAATCCCTATGACACACTGGTAAGTAAAAGTGTTGTAATTTTATAATGGATAAAAGATTATTAACAATAATTATACAATTGACAAATGGATAAGATAAAAGAATTCCTCATTTACAGAAGAAATCCAAATGGCAAAAAACATGGGAAAGGTTCACATATTCAGGATGAATATAAGTGAATGGTATATCCACTTACACCATTCAAATGAAGGATTTGAATCTCCGGTAAAATTATATTTTGTGCCTCTGTAGATGGGGAAACATCTCAGTTATTAATACTGAGATTTTTAAAAGATCACACCACATATCTAGCAGGAGATGTCTGGATGGTATTGAAAGGAAAAGTCATTATACGGTGTGATCTTTATTACTGGCATAAACCTCGTATTTTATCAGGTAAACAGATAAATAGGAATTAGGGATATAATGCCACAGAGCTCTAAGAAAACAAACTCAGTAACATAAAAACATCTTACCGAAAGGTTAACCTTAAAAGTGGTGCTTTAAATAAACGGGGACCGCGCCACTTTTAATGTGCTTTTATCTCCTAAACTTACTCTTCTCCTGATGGTCTCTTCATAGTCTTCCAGCTCTTCGTTTTCCAAAACATGCTCACATGTGTGTGCACACACAACAGTTACTTAAATCAAGTCCCAGTTCAGAGGAAGGTTAGCAATTGGCTTTGCTCTTGCAGTTATATCAGTTTTTACAGTTCAAGGACTTACTTGCAGACCAGCCACTTTTTACCTTTTAAAGGTGGACTAGTATTGGCCTGTTAAGTATTTGATGTATAGATAATTTTTTAAAAATTAAAAGTGCTCCCTGGCTGGCGTAGCTCAGTGGATTGAGCATGGGCTGGGAACCAAAGTGTCCCAGGTTTGATTCCCAGCCAGGGTACATTCTTGGGTTGCAGGCCATAACCCCCAGCAACCGCACATTGATGTTTCTCTCTATCTCCCTTCCTTCCCTAAAAAAATAAATAAATAAATAAATAAAATCTTAAAAAAAAAGTTTCAATAAAAAAAAATTAAAAGTGCTTCTCAGATATGTATTATGAAATTGTACCCCTGAAAGTGATATGATTTTATTAGCCAGTCATTCCAATAAATTCAATAAAAAAAATCTTTTTTAAAAAAGCAATGGCAGTATCTAAAAAGTCTTTACTTTTTGTGGGATAAAAGAATGGTTTTGTGGTATAAATTATGAATTTGGTATTAACCTAATATACAGATAGAGTGTTTAGGGTTGCAAAACTGCATGGTCTTTACCCATGATTAACAAATGACATGTATGCCTGCTGATAAGAGTACATATACAGGGTATGGAAATGTCAAATGATCCTATGAGCTTAAATATGTTTAAATAAAGCACTTAGCATTTACTCATACCTCCCTCCTTTATAACTAAGAAAAAAAAGTCTGCCTATAACTTTTGACTCTTTCAAAATTTAAGTCGTCCCTTGGTATCCATGGGGGATTAATTCCAGGACTCCCATCACATACCAAAATCTGCAGATGCTCAAGTTCTCTTTATACAATGGCAAAGATAAGTGAATACAGTCAGCACCCTGCATCTGTTGATTCCCAGCCATAGATGGAAACCGGTACAAGTATTTATTGAAAAACTGCATCTAAGTAGACCACAGTTCAAGCCCATGTTGGTTGAAGCATCAATTGTGTAAACCAGCAGCAGAGTTCCTGATGCATTATAATTGTTCATTAAATGGTAGATTTTTAAAGATTTTATTTATTTTTGTAGAGAAGAACAGAAGGAAGGAGGGAAGGAGAGAAACATCAATGTGTGGTTGTCTCTCGCATGCCCCCTACTGGGGACCTGGCCTGTAGCCCAAGCATTTGCCCTGACTGGTAATGGAACCAGTGACCCTTTGGTTTGCAAGCCAGCACTCTGCCACTGAGATGCCACAGGTTTAAATGGTAGATAATATTAAAACTACTAACTGTCATAAGAGAATCACAAAACTTTCTCCATTGTTTAACCTTTCAAATTTAGCCGTGTTTGAAGATTAAATATGATATTAAACATGAAATATCCAAAATCACTTAAAATTATTAAACGCTATGTATATACTACTAAATAAATAAATAAAATGTATTTTGGAGTTGGGAGGGAGGGCTAAAGTTGAAAAATAAATTAATAAAGGTGTTCCTGTTACTTCTGCTCTGCTTAGCATAGAATTCAACAATGATTCAACAGTTCACTTAGACTTTGCCTAATAGTTGGAAAAAAGATTAATCTCATTCTTGACTACACAATAAACTCTGTGATCCACTCAAGTTTCTTCATTGATACATTAATAAGCTTGAATGAAATAATTTCTTATTTCTATTCCACCTGTAATATTCTGTAATCCCATGACCTTAAATGTTGGACAATAACTAGCTAAATATTGTATTCCCAAGACCACTTTTATCATCTAAATGCAGAGAAACTGGCACAGTTCATTTATGGGTTCCTTCACAGCAGTCTGTGATTTTTTGTTTTACAGATTGTTCCGCAGCTTTGCTCTAAATCTCCATCATCTCTTCAGTTCGTAATGTCTCATTCTCAGCCAGGCTCTCATCTCTTTTTCAGAGTTACAGATCCAAGGCCATAGTTCAGTATTTCCAACTAAGTGTCCCACAAGAACCTCATCTTTCATATTACGCAAAAGTCAAGTCCAGGAAGCTTTATTTTCAACATATGCCCTGATGAATTTTGTGCTTCTGAATGTTGAGAACTATGGCTCTGGAAGAAAGCAGAAAATAACTTTATATTCATTCTTTCTTTTAATCTCCAATAGGCCATCTTTAGGATCTTTGGGACATTGGACCTTTTCTTTCTTTTTTATTTTTTTTTTTAGTCTGAGCTCCTGTATATGTAAGTTATTTAAAAATGTGAGAATTTAAAGACATCAGGTACCATGTAATGCCTTCACAAAGATTGAAATTTGAGAACCATTTATTCCTTTAATTATGGCCCTGAGATTTCTTACCTCTCAAGTGATATAAGAAATATATTATCTCTCTGCTCCTAAGCATTTAAGGGTTATATATTTCAGTATATGTGTGTATATATATATATATATATATATATATGTTGCTAGCCTTCTGTTTGCATATCATTGGGTTAGGTGAAAAAGATCCATCCTTTTGTTTAGGAGTTTAGTGTCCATTTAAAAGGGTTCTTACGACATGGGCAAAAATGTCAGTCTGGAGCAATAGGTGGGAAATAGGAAATAATTTTTCATATCACATCAGAATTAAGGCCTGTAATGAACTTCTCAGTTGCATTTGTAGTGGGGCAATTAAAGTATTTTTAACTTCTCTCAGATACCATTTCTCATTCTCTTCATATCAAGTGTTTTACAGTTCCATTCAGCTAAAACTTTGCTGTCATTGATTTACCCCTAACAGATCTAATGATTTTTCATACAATTTAAAAAGACTGATTTTCTCATCATCAACTTATCATTAGCTGTGATAACTCTTGTTTTTTCTATGAATTTTTAAAAAGATTTTATTTATTTTTAGAGAGAGGGGAAAGGAGGGTGAAAGGGAAGGAGAGAAACATCAGTGTGTGGTTGTCTCTTACGTGGGCCCCACTGGGGACCTGGCCCAAAACCCAGGCATGTGCCCTGACTGGGAATCAAACCAGTGACTCTTTGGTTCGCAGCCCACACTCAATCCACTGAGCTACACCAGCCAGGACTGTGATAACCCTTTTATTCTAAGTAAATAAAAGAATGGAGTAATAACACCATCTCTATCACAATAATACTGTACTAGTGAAGAACATATAAAAGAGTAAAGACTCCAATTGGTCTGTCTAGTATTGTATAGGTTGTTTAGTATTAACAAGGGAAAGAATAATCTATAATGTAGTCTAGAATCTCCCCATGAAATTAATGGTAATTGGTCTGTAACAGTTATAATTTTTACTATTGGCAAAGCTGTGTGATGGGCTGAAGGAGGCATGAGATGCCCAGAAGGTAGTATATTAGGGACATTTATTAGGTCTAGATGGAAAAAGATAATTAAGCCACTTTATCTTATGAATGTATGCAAACATTTATCAGACCTTCTGCCCTAACAAGGCCCAAAGGGTTGTTACCAGAGTGAGCATACTTTCTGGTTTTTCTGGGAGAATCTGTTCCCAGAAAACATTATTTTCTGGGAACCAGTTACATTATTCAGGTGTTGGTAAGAGTGCTTCCTTGTCCTTTCAAAATGTTATGGTTTAGACAATAAATTATATCATTACCATAGTTATATCTCACAGAAAGACTGAGAAATATTTTAAAAATAGAGATTGAAGACCAAACTGTAGTGGAGGTTGTGATAGCAAGTGTTCAATGTACGTGTAATGCAAGATGATAATAGCATGTAACTAATCAGGAATTAGAAATAAAGGTATAATTTGCCTTGATATATAGTAAAAAATGTAGAGTGGATTAGCTGATGGAGTAATGTGGAATATATGGAAAGTTGAAGCCATATGTGGGAAATATCTTTGAAGCTGGATCTTCCATTTGTTAAGAGATTTGGCATAAAGGGTGGACAAAGGGTAAACTGGAACAATGAAACAATACATCGTTATTGTCTTCTCTGGGAGTTCAACTGATTGCACTTGTGAGTGAAAGCAAATTATCTGAACTTCAGCCTTTACCTGTGACTCAGTAGCCAAATTGTGGGCAGTTTGCAATCTGGGACCCAATCACCCACTTTGAGGTGTTAATCATAAACAATGCAATAGAGTAGGTAACTCGCAGCTACTCACAGGAATTGGTAGGCAGCATCAGTGAGCAGAAGGAGGGGGTTAGTAATTTGGAGTGACAGTGACTCGTTATATCTTCAGTGTATAGTTAGCCATGGCGTTCTCGAATGTAGATAATGTTCCAGGCCTTAAAAGTTACCTATTATTAGTCAGTGCTTTTTCAGTACGGTTTTCTGCAAGGACAGGAAAGTTCTATGTCTGCATGCATGGATAACTGTGAGCATGCAGGGCAATGACCACTCTTTCAGAGGTAATAATATATCATGTAAATAGATAAGTGGATCTTCTATGAAGGACATTAACCTTTTTATCACTCTACACCTAGCTCCTAAAAGAAGAGGAGGAGAATTCAGATATATGTGTCCAGGTTTTCAATCTTCTATAGATAGCATGTCTCTTTATGCATATGTGAAGCTGCCCTGACACCCACCCAACCTGTTCCAGTTCCCTAGCTTTCTTTCTATCCGGTTTCATCCTAATTGACTGTGTTCAGGATAGAAAAAAAGAACAGTTAACAATGGCCATATTTTATAAATACCAATTTATGTAACAATAATCCAGCTGCAGATATTATGATTGAGTGAGACCCTATGATTAGAAATTGGTCACTTCTTTGTAGCAATGAAAAAATAATATCTTTAATTGGTAATGAGCAAGTTGTTAAGAAACAACATAGAAAATTAAATCTTATGATACCTGTAATCATCATCATCTACAATTGAGTTCACCTGCATTAGAAAAAGAATGTTCTAAAATGCTGAATTATCTCTATGTTCTGCAGTTCTTCTCGCTGACAGATACACAAAACATGCTCATTAAGTGTTTGAAATTAAAAGAAAAATATCACAAGTCTCTGTGTAACACTGTGCCAGGAGCATGATTATGTATATTTTTAATCAATATTGATATTAATTTGAGTGTTAAGTATGTTTTCATTGGGATATGTTTAATCCCAATAATGAAAATGAAACTACCTCTCTACCACTTTTTATCTGAGGAATCTGAGGCATAGAGAAATTAAGGAACTTACTCAAAGTGACAAAGATTGATCCATCCATTGAATCAATTAGTATCTATTTCTAAGAATCACACTTTAAAATTATTTTTAAGAAGAAAGCAGTCTACTATTTGTCCTTTTATGCCTAGTACATTATGAGTCCAACCAATGAAATGAAGTTTTTCTGTTTGGTTGCAAAATGCAAATGAGATAGATTAATATTCATCTCATAACTTCCATTTCCTAAGAAGCATCTTAGTAATTAAAGTTTGATTAATTTATTTTTTCTTTTTGGGGGCAGTGTTAATGAGATCTTCACAACTTATAAAAAAACTAAAATGCTAGGTTATGAGGATAGACTATTAATGGTGATTTAGTCACAAATTTTGTATTTTAATTTTACATAGAAGAACACAGTTATGATTGGATAGCTTAATACAATAAAGAAGAACTTACAACAAATCATACCATGCCACAATAAAGGCATCTAACAAAACTTAGAGAGCTACAATTAAATTTAGCTACTGGCACAGAAAAAAATACACCTGGCTTTAAAACATTTCTCATTCCTCCTACATCCTGTCATTTATTTTTCCTATTGTGCTTGCTAAAATGAAGTTCACCCTAAACTTTTACCAGCTCTAGCATACTTGTTTTTGCCATGATGGAAACTGAATAAAATTTAAACCTTGATGAACTTCTTTTAGTGACCAAATCTCAGGTGGTTTTAGAGCAGCGGATAACTTCATGTGTCTCTTAAATGTCATGTTTGAATAGAATTTTTAAAAATAATTACTCTTCAAAAGAGTTTACACATTGGAAACATTTTTAGATTTGAGCACAAAAACAATTCATTTATAAAGAAAATAACAACTAGATTATAAATCACTTAAGCCATAATTTTAAATGCCACCTACTTGCTCTCAATGATTTTGTTCTTTGTTTTTAATTCTATGGTTTTGCAACAGGTCAGCCAGCGATGGAGCAGCTCAGCTAGCGAATCAGTAAAATGGCTTCTGACTATTGTTTAATGGAAAGAGCTTTTGATCTAAAAAAGAATTCAAGTGCAATCTCAGAGAAGAACCAAATCAATGTATCAGAGTATTTCAAAGTAAATTTTTGGGACTGAGTAAAGCCCCAGATTAGGTATAAGGAGCAGATAGTAATACCAATACTGTCACAAAAAAAGCCATGTGATCATTGGCAAATAATTTCTCAAACATAAAAAAAGGATAATAATTTCTACCATTGCACCCTCTCACTGATGTTGTCAGAATTAATTAAAGTCACAAATATGCTGGGCTTTTTACACATCACTATGTTTTATTCCTGTTTGCACTAAACCAGTCAATTACACATGAATATTGCAACTGCATAGCCAGCCTTCACTGATATCCTCAGCAGGGGAGATCTGGTGGAACATTCACAAATTACTCTCTATTTAATGTCATTAAATTTTAATTTTACTCAAAGGATACACATCAATTATATTGTCTAGAAGGAAAAAAATTACTTGTCTGCAATGTGTTATTTCTTTGTTTCTTTGGTAATTTAGACATGTAACCAAGTATTGCAATGATTTCATAGTAAGATTGTGTAACAAGATGTCTTTCAAAGAAAAGTTGGTAATTCATTTTGCTCTTAAAATATTTTTAAAGTACATATAAATATGTTAGTGTAATTATAAAATAATCTTTACTGTGTGACTTGTGAAGGAGCATAGCCTATGGAAAGGAGACCTTACTCCTTAATGCCTTCACTTACTCCAAAGTCCTCTTTGTTGTCACAGGATTGCCCACATCTGTGCTATTCTAGTGCCTGATTCCAAATTATACTAAACTTCAGCCAAATATCACAATTTCACTTTTTCCATCATATTTTTATCCATGTATATTTTTTAAAACATGAAAAAACCCCAACTAAATAATTTATGTACCAAGCTCATTTATGATCTGTGTTCTTTCTCTTTTTATCAATTATCCATTCCATTACCACATAGTGATATGAGAAGTGAGTGGCCTCTCATTAGCAAAATATATAAATGTACAAACCATTTTGGAAAGCTAAAAAATAATGTTTATACATACAATTCAATCAGTCCAGTTAAATATTACATAATATTTATAGTAATTTTCTGTGATTATAAATATTGCAATTATGTATCTCACAAAGCAAGATATTTCTCAAAAGTAAGTTTTATTTTCCTAGCCTTATACTTTTGGGAGGACAATAACTAAGTTTAACATTTCATGCTAAGGTTTAAATCAAGGAAAGCCTTAGAATGTAAATATCCTGAGCTTAGAGCATCTTATTCAAGATTGTACACTGAATATATAGGACATTTTGTTGTTATGCAGTGGCTTTGCAACCGAATCATTCACTTATTTGAAAGTAATTTTTGTTCCATCAATTTTTATTTAGTACCAGAAGCCATCCTTTCTGCATTTAGTCTTAATGGATATTTTTTCCCCAATTACCAAAATTGCTTTTGGGTTGGTGCAAGATAGTTGGTTATAAATACAATATGAAGTAAAAGAATTGAATTACCGTATCCTTTTATTTAAAAACTTCTGGCTACCCAACACAATTAAAATTGGTAGCTATTATTACATATACTTTTGATGCTACAAATATTTCTTCCCAAATAAGAAGCAATTTTAACTTCTAAGTTTGAAGTCACCAATATCAGTAACCCCAAGAATGTCATGGTGACCACTGACTGGGAGTTCTAGTCAAAATAATGGTCAGCTGTTTGTGGCATCATAAGTATCGCACGGCTCTCTGTACAGTCAGTCTCACAGGCTTTAGTTACATTTCTTTTACATGGTAGGATAACTGTCTCATCCCTGGGACTTCTCTCAAAGATCCCAACATGCCTTTTTGTAGCCCAGTCATTACAGATGCGCTTTCCAAATTGGGGGAAAACCATCTGGCTCCTTTTGCCAGATGTGATTTACAGACAGCTAGACAAAAACTTTGTTTATAATAGAGATTGCATTTAAGTTGAATGGTTCTAAATTAGTGCAGCTTTAAAATGCACGAACGAGCACCCTGCTATTACCATAAGGAGTCAGCCCAGGCAATCTAAATCGATGTTCCCTTGGCGAGATTTTAGGTTTGATGAGCTCGTTTGACTCTCAGCCTACTTGAGCTGAGTTTCTCAGTTGAGTCATCTCCATAAGTCTAACAAAAGCACTGAGTTATTGTCTGCAAATATGAAAAAAGAAAGCAACATTTTAGAGCCGCATCTGATAATTTTTTCATGAGCTTGGTCAAAACTGAGTTCAGCCTTCAGAGAGACGGTCCCGGGCAGTGGCCACTGTGCAGTGGTTTCAACATGACACAAATCTGGATGTTAGTCACAACTCTGTAGCCTACCATTTTGCCATTCTACACATTAGATAACTTTTCTGAGCCTTGATTTTTCTTCCATGTATACAATGGGATTGTAAAACTAACTTTTTATATTGGTTGTAAAGATAAAAATTTATACATGAACACAATGTTTGATGGCTTTGTTAAAACTCGACATATGTCTATTTTCTGCAGTAGCAAAACCATCTACTCACTGATTTCTCACTTTAATCTTCATTTCATGTACCCAGGAAACCACCAGAGTTATCTGCTTATAGCAGAGGCCCTTGTTTGAGTCAGAGGTACCCTGGATATGTCTGGATGCTTAGTACATCAGAGCCATCAAGATTCTTCTAGGGGACACATCATGAGGAAATATTGTATTTATGGGCTGAATATGTCCCCTCAGAACTCCTGGTCATGGACAACAATGTGGTGATTGTAGGGGCGGGGGAGATGGAGAGTGTAGGTGGCAGAGGATTAGAGAGGATAAGTAGTAATGGAAAATACAATAAAAAATAAAATTAAAATATATGTATTTCAAAATATATATGTAACGTGTGTATATAATACATACATGCATAATGCATATATACATATACATTATATATATGTGCACACACATATATATCTCCTAATCCCCCAGTACTTCAGAATCTGATTATATTTGGAGACATGCCCACTAAAGAGTAAAGGCAAAATGAGGTCATATGGATGGGCTCTAATCCAACATGACTAGTGTCCTTACAAGAAGATGTGATTAAGACACAAAATTTACAGAGAGATGACCAAGTGAGATCAGAGTGAGAAAGCATCCATCTGCAAGCCAAGGAAGGCAAGAGACCTCAGAAGAAATCAAACCTGCCAATAACTTAATCTTGGACTTCTGGTCTCCAGAACTGTGAGAAAATAAATTTCTTTTTTCTGTGATATTTTGCCGTGTTAGTCCCTGCAAACTAAGGCTACTCTTTATTGAAACCAAGAGATTTGGTTTAAGGTTGATAGCCCAACATCTGAATGGAGGGAGGATTCTCAGTGTACCATGGTACCTATAACTCAGACTGATGCTGCCAAGTTCTCAGAGAGTTATGACCAGTGTTTACTGATTGCACTGAAAAATAAGGGTGAGTAAGAACTAAACTTTTTAAACCACATTGTGTGCAAACAATTGTCAGCCTTAGTACAAGCAGCAGACCCAGAAGCAGCATTCAGGACACCACATGGGTCATACACCAGACAAAGAAGAGATTAAGAAGCATCAAAATAGTAGACAAAGTGGAGGTCAAATGTTTCACTTGTACATTTTCAATGAATTTCTTATAATAGAGGGTACAATTACAGGGTGGGGAAAAAGTAGGTTTACAGATAGGAATATGTGAAACAGATTTTATTCTTGTATTACTGTTTATCATTGTATTATTTTCCATACAGACAACTGTAAACCTACTTTTGCCCAACCCTGTATATATAATTAAAGGTGGATGTATGTATAATTGCAAAGGTGTATATGTAATTGAAGATGGATTATTATTACCTGACATAAAACTTGAGTTGGTCAAAGAGAATGTCTGCAGAGTTGGTAATGAGGAACACTGAAGTTATTAAAATTTACCTGTCACCAATTTGACAATGAGTTGATTTTGACTTAACTCTCAATCCAGAATATGTTTAGAAATAAATGATCCTAATAACTTTACATAGATGAACAGCCTGGTGAAATGAATTTGTCAAATAATGGCATCATTCATCATTCAAGAAAAGACAGAAATGTCCTTTTTTTTAATGAGCAGTATGTTTGTTTAGGAAAAACAGAGGTCTCTGAAGCCAATAAACAGCATGAAGTTATCGGGTGCAATAAAACACAAACCCAGAAGTAGGGCTGATCAGGAACAAGTTCATGAATTAAAGAAGTTTTCTCATTTTAAATGCTCAAGCTATCTTGCTTCTATTGCCATTTCATAACATTTCACTTCCATTTCTCAATGCTCAGTGCCCAAATATTATTCACTTTTCATTCATTCATGTTTTCATTCAAAAGGTAGTTATTGATCTCTTCCTATGCGCCAGTCACTCTCACAGTTCCATGTTCTAGGGGCTCTGGAATGGCACAGAAAGAATCTCTGTTAGAGTAGAGCTAAGCTGGCCTTCTTGCTGAGACCAGAACATTCCGGACTCATTTTCATCTCAGGGCCATTTACACTTCTTGATGTCTCTGCCTGGACCACTCTGTGTCCAAATCTTCACATCTTACTTTCCATTTTTCAGTCCTCTTCTCGTATTATTTTGAGTACTCTAATGCATATGGATTCTAGAGGCCTCAGGACCATATAGCCAGGTCTCACAGGAGAAAAGCGTGAGTTTTATTGTTAGAATTATAGTGTAAAGATTTAAAAGACTGTGAAACAGAACTAATTTCAGTGGAAGTAGCTGCTCCCTGCTCTCCATTTCTGCTATTACTATGCCTCAGTTACAACCCCAGCTCTCCACCCACTGCCACAAGTGTTACTGAAGTCAGCACAGCAACGATGCTTGGAGTATGGACTCTGGGGCCAAGGTATTGGTCTCAATGAGCTGTATGATCTTTGATGAATTTTTAAATCTCTTTGTATGTCAGTTTTTCACATCTGTAGAATCAGGAAGAATCCTATAATATCTGTAAGATCATTGTGATAACTGAATGAGATGGTATATAAGATGACTTTTGTACAGTGTCAGGCTCATATGCCTATGCTATTATTATAATTAGCAATTCACTTCTTTCTCTTCTCTTTTGCTTCACTTGTGTGTTCTGTTCATTTGCAGCCACCTCTGCTTCATGGATTTTACTTATTACCTCTGTACATTTTTTTGCCTTTATTCACCCCTCCAAATGTAGACTTTGTTTTAACCACCATCACATATATTTGGCCAGCTTCTCATTGGTGAGAAATGAAGCCATTCCTAATTTCCCCAGTCTGCTCCTGGACTCATGGCAGCTGTGACTCAGGAGGCAAAGACGCACAGTCTCTCATCTTAAAAGGTCCTTCATGCACTGAAACCCTTTTTAGCTCCTCCCCAAGGTGTCCACCACTCAGGATTGACTCACATTACCAGAAGTCTACAGTTTAAAAGTGCTGACTCCTATTCCTGAGGGAAGACTGGAGGTGTTAGATGTACTCCTGAAACAAAGAGGTATCAGAAAACCAAGAAATGAAAAAAATAAGTGAATAGGATATGAGGCTGACATAAAATAAAATGGGAAGCCTGTTTCTTTCCCCAGAAAAGTTATGTTTCCACAGCTAGAAGCTAAAAACAGCTGCCTTATCTATCACCCATTGAATGGAAATCAGTCATTAATATTTTATTCATGTGCACACTTCATTTTGATGCAATTTTCCTATGTAACTAGTCAGAATCATTTGCAGGATATTTAACAAAAATGATGGAAATACTCAGCTGCATCTGTTCATCATTTGGCTAACCATATTTTTGCATAAATTTAACATGGGCTTAAGCCACCACCATTATTTCCTTCATCCTTTCTCTTCACTATTCAAATCTGCATGCCGACATGTATTATTATTATTCAGGTATCCAATCACACTACCGTCCTGGCAATCAAGTCCACAGCAGCAAAGCAAAATTGAGATGTTTTCCAAAACCACAAACACATACAGTACTTTCCTGAGACAACAACCAGTGGTTGTTGTGATGACAAACAGCTTTAATAATGAAAATAGACTCTTGATTTTACCTACACAGATGCAGTTTAATTTTCTTCTTCCTTATTAGAATCCTCAGTAGCTCTCCTCCTCTACCCTGCCCCCAGTTATAAAAATGAGTTAGCAAACACAACAGTTCTATTCATTCTCAGTTTAATATACAATCTCTCATATATACAAAGGGATGAAATGGTTTCTAAAGACATTGGCTGGTAATGATGACAGCAGAATCTAATTCCCTCAGGTACTCACTTAATACTTATCTCTCTGCTGGAGAGTGTAATAAGGTCGTCAGGATTATTGAAGTTGACAGAGCACCAAGCTCAGATTAATTACATCATAGAATTCAGAAGGAATTAGAAAAAGCAATGATACTGCCTCTGGCAAGTGCATATATTTTTTACAGTTCTCTAAGCCCTCTCAGTATACTATCATACAAATGAGTGGGGAGTGGCTAAGTTTTGTGATACAGATCCTGAAAGAGTAATTATTCTGAGAGTAAGAAATCACCATGACAAATTCAAAAAAGATACTCAGTGGAGTATCTTAAGGAAAGAGTAATTGAAGGGTAAATGAAAGTTGCCGATGTATATGAATCTCCTACTAAGTTCCAGGAATTTTGTATTCATTACATTTTATTCTTACACACAAGCAAAATAGCTATTGTCCTTTACCATATGGAAACTGAGGCTGAAATAAGTACAGAAACTTTGCCCAAATGTCATATCTAGTGAGTAGTCAAGCAGCATTTGAATTTATTACCCACATTCCTCTGTAACACAGAGAATGCCAAGCATTGCTCTGGAAAAGTTGCCTTGTTAGATGAAGGAAAATTTACATAGGAAAAACTCATGTGATTAATAAATAAATACATATTGAGTGTCTTCTTTAAACAACATTGAGGATTTAATATATATTTGATGAAAATATAAGAAATTTTAAGAAATCAGCAAGTCACTTAAAATTAGCTTGAGGCTATGTGACAGATAAATATGAAACATTAAAAAAAATATAGGGCAGCTTACACCATTACATTCATCAAAAACCAGAAACATCTCTGCTGCAGGTTTGAAAATCTAAAGTACACACAGATGGGGAATAAAACAAAATGAAAACGGCTTCTGGGCAGCTAAAACAGATATGATAAAGCAATTGCTCCTCAGTTCACACAACATACTTGTAACTGGATATTAAGGGGGATGATTCCTATTGTCTAGAATTGAGAGGGATTGACTGAAGTTGCAAAGTTCAGGACAAAGGGTAAAAAGTGAAGCTCTGCATTGTAGACAGAGGAGCTCAGACCTTCCACAGGACTTACTAAGAAGTGGCCAACCTAGTCATTATCAGTGCCCATCCATAGTCTCCAGGTGAGGTGAAAAAGGGCTGGAGACTCATTACAGATTGAAATGTCTGTGGCATTTCCCCTCCTTTCCCTCCCAGGGAGGCAAGAAGGAAAAGGGACCTTCCTCTATACTTAAAAAAGTGAGGGACACCTCAACACTAGTCAGAGTTTGAAGCTGTCTGCCACAGAGGAGACATAGCTGAGCTACAGAAATTTGCAGGGAGAGAATGGCAGTTTCTTGGGAAAATACTTGTCATGTGTTTCTCTGAGTTTACAAGTGAAGAAAAAACAGGTGCCTGACTTTCTCTGAAAAAAATCCTCCAGTCAAAGGCTGGCTGAATGAGCCTGTAATGGAAGGTAAGGACAGATGGTATTAGTAGACCTGGACTTCTCTTGTTTTGTGAGACAAAGATTTGTAAGTTTTCTAGCGGCCCCAAAGGAAACCATGGAAGATGCCCAAAGTCATCTCACTGGGCAAGGCAACCCACATCCATACAGCCGGGGCAGGAGCTCACAAGGGCGACAATGTGAGCTGTAGAAAATAAATCCCCCACCAAAAGAAAGGGTGCACTGTTGGAGTTTTCCAGAGAAACCACTAACATGTTCCAAGAAAAGCATTGAATATGGACACCCACCAAAACTGAGAACCACAAATAGGAAACAGAGTAGGGATGAGAGAAGGGGCATTTGGAACAAAGAGAGTGGAGTAACAGGACTGGTTCCACTCCCCACCACACCCTCCCCCTTAGCCTGGCCTATAGCACACTCTGGGACTCATTCACTGAGAAGTGAAGGCTTTGCATTGAATACAACATTAATGTGTTAATTTACACTGAATCAGACATGTTAATGTCTGAAAGGGACCCAAAATTATAGGATATCTTGAAATGCCAAGGGCTGATGGGGGACTTAAAGAGAGTGTAGTCACAACGACGAGGAGGCAAAATAAAGCTGTTCCTGTTGTCCAGCCCATTACAGAAATCGGTTATGTATATACAAGAGAGCCCCTTGGGCCTGTTCTTACAGAACATTTATTCTGATCTTGCAAAGAAATGTATCATTTTTGCAATATTTATCATTTTTTAGACTACAACTGCATTGGACAGCAGGGCAATGGCTGTTACGAGCTGGTACTGTGGCAATAGTGAGCAAGGACAGCTACCAGCCTCTGCAAGAGAGGAAACAGTGACACTGCAAAGACAGCTTTAAGAGCTCTGAAGTCAGATGAGCAGTCACTGTTCACATTGGAACAAACTGTGACAGGGCACAGAGCATGTCCCCTGATAATAGGGGACTACCCCTACAATCCTGCCTTCAGGCAGGATTAGGGTCAGGGAAAACTGGAAAGTACAGCATTTAAGACACATTACATAACAACAAAGGCAGGTTAACAGCTTATGCCATTCTGAAAGGAAGATCTCAGAAGCTGCATAATTGTGTATCTGACTGTGAGAAGGTACAGTGACTGGTGACACATCCAGAAGTGGGGGCAAGGGTGGATGCCTGTGCTCTGCTAGGAACTCCTGCCCTGACTAAAGGTGGCAGCCAAAAGAGGGTCAGAGACACCAGGGAGCTGACAAAAATGGCAGACACTAATGCACCTTAGGAACAGCCAGATGAAAGTTCATGCAGAAAGTTCTGAGCTGAACATTTAAAATTGGAGCAAAAGTTCTGAAGATCAGTGAGTCAACTGCAAGGTCTGCAGAGAGGTCAGCTACAGAGTCTGCAGAAAAGGCTGCCACGAGGTCGGTAGGTCTGCCTGGAAGTCTGCCCAAAGAAGACCTTGGCAGAGCTGGTGGTGCTGTGGGGACCTGCCTGGCCACCCAGACTCATGAAAGATGCTTGAAGCTAAACTGTGCCTGGGAATGCTGAGCTTCAGGCTTCTACTTTTCTGAAAGATAGTACCTCTGAGTGGTGTATTATAAAACTGGCTTCATTTGGCAAAGGAAGGCAGGACTATTTGTTTTTGGGTGTTTTTAAATGGAGCAGGACTTAATGATAAAAATATGCCATCATTTTAAATCTGTATAACCTTTAACTAAACAACCCCTTTCCTTTTTCACTAAACTCTTGCCTTAGGAGTCACATTTCTTGGTGGCAGGCATTTGTGGGTTCTGAAACAAAACCTCCCCCATTTTAGCCCACCTCACTCATTACCTTACCTCTCCTCTGACACACACACAGCTAAGTGGTTTCTGAAAACACTTGATTCAATGGATCTACAGTAAAACCCAGGGGTCTTAGTTACTCTCAAAGTGATTTTTGCCAATTCTGAGGGGGAAAAATGTGTTAGAGCCCTCCAGCTAATGGTGTCTGTAGTGATGTTCTTGTGTCCCCATGTATCTTCGATTTCAGTCTCATAATCAGGCTTAAGAAAAGCATAATACATTTTAAATTATGCCCACTCAAAACTAATTTAAAAAATTTGCTGCTCATTATAAGCATAATTGGTAGCAACAAAATAGACAGGGGCAGGTTAAGAACAGTATAAGAAATGTAAAAGGCAAAGAACTTATATGTAAGACCCATGGACACGAACTAAGGGAGGGGGACTGCTGGTGGGAGGGGGGTGGAGGGGGATAAAGGAGAGAAAAAAATGAGACAACTATACCAGCATAATCAATAAAATATACTTAAAAATAAATAAATGTGTATCTTCAGCTCTTCAGAAAGCTCAGTTGACCAGCATGTTGTGTTCCAAACATGTATCAGGTATCCAAATTCTCCTGGGCAAATACAGTGAGTGCCATAGAAAGGCTCATGAACTGAAAACCAGGGAGATGCATGATATACTGGCCTGGCATGCTGGGTAAGTGGGACTTCTTTAGGAGCTTGGATTTAATTTCTGGACATAAAGACTAGGTAAATGAAGAGATTTCATAAACATTACCCCCCACATGACACAGTACAAAGTAGATTCCAAGGGAAAGTAATTGCCCATCTACTCCTCAGGGTGGGTTAAATTATGGGGAAAAAGAACTTCGCTCTCAGCATGGTCTTGCAGAAGAGTACAAGCTGGAGAAATAGCTGGGTTTATTTATGAGATTGCTTAAAGAATACATTACACAGAAGATAAACTAGAGAAACTGCATAGTCGTATTTGCTCATATACAATCAAATGCTCTGCACAATTGATGTATCCAATAAAATCATGAGATGCTACATAGACTGTACAGAATAGCTGAATGAGGGCATTTGGTTTGGGAGATTTCCAGGAGAGACTATATGAGATAATTTATTGCATTGCCTGAACCTTGAAATCAGAGATGTCTGAGGGGGAAAAAAAAACCATGAGAAAGAAAAATATAAGGAAAACCACTGATAGCAAATCACAGAAGCCAAAGTTCTGGCCACAAGAGAGGGCTACAACTTTTGTTCAGTGAGCATTCCTGTTCAGAGGGCTCAGTGCAGAATGCATATTAGAAAAATTGACTGAGGCTGAATATTATCAAAATCATTCCCTCAACTTAGTAAACTAAGCTCAGTTGGCTAAAACAAGTAGCTCAATTGGCACTTAATGAATAAGTGATTTGAAAGGAGTGCTTGCTTTTTTTGTAGGATTCTTTTCCATAACATATAAAAGTTGTTTAAATGCCAAGGTTTCACATTTTTCTTTTTTTAATTTTTTTATTGTTGTTCAAGTTGTTTCCATTTTCACCCCACCACACCCCCTGCTCCACCCATCCCTGCTTCTCACCCTCGAACCTACCCCCCTTTGGCTTTGTCCGTGTGTCCTTTATACATGTTCCTGGATGGCCCTTCCCCTATTTGAGGTATCACTTCTTTTGGCAATCCAATATTATGCACCTATAGGTAAAATTAGAGAGAAGATGAAATTTATTACTATGCCTAATAAAAACTTTCACTGGAACAACCTCCTTTTTCTAACCAATGCAGTATTTATTTAATTTTATTTCCTGTTTCATCTTTCAAATACACAGTCTTAAATGACCTACTCTATTGACCCCGTTTGCCCCTTCTGAGTAAATTTTCTCAAAGATTAAAACATCCCAAGAGTCTTGTCCTCTCTGATCATCCCATGTATTTTGCTGCAGCCTCTTCTACCTTTTGCCTCATGTTGTATTTTAGTTTCCTTACACAAATATCTATTGGTCCACTCACCATGTCCAGGCACTGTTCCAGACCATGGGCACACTACAGAGGGCAGAGATTGCCCTCTGCTATCTTGGAACACACACACAGGTAAAGCGGACACACAACTGCAATTGCCTGAGGGTGAAGGTAGGAAGGAACAAAAACAAAACAATCAAATAAAAACAGTAAATTTCTCCCCTTTCAGTCTCAGAGGGCAGCCATTTCCTGCTCCTCTCACCAGAAAGAGAGTTTCTTTAGAAACCATTTCTGCCTGCAACTGCTGCGCACTTCCAGACTTCAGGCTGTCTTTGATTCCAGGCCTGGAGATAACAGAGAAAAAGAGAACAAGACCAAAATAAGCAACTCTCCATTTATGAATCCGCGCTTTGAGCCCCCAGCCTTCCTGCGAGCATTTCCTTGTCAGAGTCCACAAATAGCTTCATGTATATTGTGCAGTAGTTTAGTTTATTCATTGGAGTCAGGATTGTATTCCTTCATTTCATCCTAATGGGAACCCAAACCGCCAGTGAGAACAACTGTTATAGTACCTGTTTTCCAAAAACACATCTCTGGACAAGTACCTCTGAGCAGTGTCCAGACACCCTTCTGCCAAGAGATGTTTAATGGCAACATCCCTGTTCTTCAGCCCTGAGAATAGCTCATAGTTTTAGAAATAGAAGAGGTGATTAGTCCTCTTTGGGGTTTCTTTTCTAGAGAAATTCAAAACATCTAAAAATTCAAAAGCTCCAAAGCATCCAGAGCCTCAGCTGCCTCCGTTTCATCTTCATTCTTGGTGCCAACAATTCTTACTGACATACTCCGTGATGATGGTGAATTTTTGTTCCTCATCTTGTGGAGCCCAACCATAAGATCACCCAAACTTATTTTATGTTGAAAATGACCTATAATTCTATTTCATGGATATATCATAATTATTTATATTTCCAGGCTCACATAGATGAGCATGCCATTTTTGCTAGTGCTTCCAGACATCTGGTACTAAAACAGCATTGTTGCACTCAGTGATTCTGTATGCATCATTGCATATGTGTTCTCATTATGTGTTGAATGAAATGCTAAAAGTGGAACAGGATTTTACACATATAAAAATTAAAGGATGATATGCCATTTACTTCCATTTTCTTCAATTCCCCTAAAAGTTACATTTTTTTGAGACACTATTTTCCAACATTTTTTCCTTGTAATATTCTCTATCCACAGCTGTGTTACCATTTACAAAATTATTTTGCTGTGACACATGTCCTCTTTTCATTCCTCTAGGCCACTGCTGTCCAATACTAGTTTTTGAAGGTGAAAACATTCATATGCTGTCCAATATGCCACCAGCACATACAGTGACTAAACACTTTGAGTGTGGCTAATGTGATAAAGGAACTAAACTTTAAATTTTATTTAATATTAAATATTTTTTTAAATTTAACCTGTGTTTGGTGGCTACCATATTGGAAAACATAGTTCTACCTTATGTTCCTTTGAGGGTAACAGTTTTGTCTTTTATTTCTTTATCTCTAGTGCCTAATAGGCTAAGGTCTCTTATAATAATAAGTCAACCTCAATATATTAGTGTTTTAACTTACAAAGTACATTTCTTGCTCACCATACATGACCAGTGTGAACTGGTGGGAGCTTTGCTCCCGACCATTACTCGAAGTCCCAGACTAAGGAAATTCTAACACCTCACAGCAGGATCATTTGGAACATAAGATCCCTATGTTTCTCACAGTAGGATAAAGTGTGCATGAAAATTTAAACCACTTATTCTATGCTTCATCAAAAACCTACTGGTTCAGACAAGTCACATGGGTCTACCTGAATGCCAGAAGGCAGGGAAATGTGGAGGAATATATTGTTATTAAGTGATCAGTGATTATCTCTACCACACAGAATACTCAATGAATGCTGTTTGAATGTTGAATAAGGGAAGATTGCAATTGGGGTACAAGAGACAAGTATTTCAGAGAAGTGAAAAAGCAAAAATATTGATGTGAGAAAGTAAAAAAAATCTTATTTTAGGAGGACTGATAAGTATAATTTCTGGCAGATAGAGAAATAAAAATGGTAGATGCTAAGATAAGAAGTTTAAAATGTGCTTGGAAAACAACCACCAATAGATGGTTTGCTCTGGGCCAACAGATCATTAGACCTCTGAAAACACTTTGAAATTAAGTTTGCTATGATACTGGAAACAAGGAACCTTTTTTTTCCAATATAGCACAAAAGAAACAGGACATGGATGAAATTTAGATGAAATTTTGAGTGGGTCAACAAATGTAAAAATAGAAATTCAAAAATTGCATAACACACCAAACATATTACCCCTTAACAATGTCCCAGAGACTGCTTTAAATACTTTATGCCTTTTATGCTTCATTCAATCCCTCAAGAAATGTATGTGATATATACTGTAAACTCTCCCCAATTTAGAAATGCATTGATAAGTGGAACAACAAATCAGTGTTTCCCTCTCTCTCTCCCTCTCTCTTTTCCTTTATCTCTTTAAAAATCAATAAATAAAAAGTACAAAAGTTTGGGATGAGCCTTTGAACTGTAGAAAATGCATTAATAGTCACCATAAGGAATATAATAAAGCAGTAACCCCGCTTAGGTTTAATGAAAACTATATCCTGTCACTCTAATTTCCCACTACAAAATCAGTAATTGGGTACAGACCATTCAACAAAGATAAAAGAATATTTTGAAAAAAAAAAAGACCTACCCAAGTTAACTATTATTTGGTTCTATAGAGCTGATACTTATAGAAAATTCTCTCTCCATCTCTGGTAGCTTTAAACTAGTGTTAAGACAGTAATGACCAATTCCACAATATAGCAAACATTTATTAATGTTTGCTGACTAGTTGCTCTAAGTGTCTTATTTTTAGCAGCCCTGGTACAAAAAATTGATAGGGAAAGAAACTGACTTTTTAGATGTAAAGCCATTTGTATCTAACTTGTCAATATTTGGGTTCATCAAATATCTTTTCACCATTGTAATGGATAATTGGAGGTTGAGGGGATGTTCCATATATAAAAGTATATAAATTATGCTATTTTTAAAATCAAGTATATTCCTTATTTTTATTGTTGCTGATATTTTTCATAGCATTATCTGTAAAAACATTTCTGAGGCAAATGGAACGCTAGTCACAGAAATGATACAGGCTCTCGGCTACACCATTTTGTTGCTTTACAATGTCACTCGGGACTCCGGGAAAAAAATGTATCTGGCAGCGCGAGCTCACACAGTTGCACATCGATTATGTACTGGGTGGCAGTACATTTTGCTGAGAACAAATGACATCTGTAGAAAACCAAATAAGACAAGGCAACGACTTCGAAAGTGCCATTCATGCTTTCATCTATTTCCTAATGTCATGTTTTTCAAATTGCATCATGTTCTCATTCCTGCTCTATGTTCCTACTTTGGAAATAGAAACTGAAAATTAAACTACATTTTGAAATGTTACCTCAATTGAGAAAAGAAGCTGTCATCATTCTTATGGTAAGTATCAGTATTTATCAATGCATTTGATTCTATAATGATCCAGGCACAAAAGAAAGAAATTTTTAGGGACATTAAAAGGTTTTGTTGCTCTCATAGGGGAAGGGTTCTCTTCAATTGTCTTGACTGTAGTCTTGACATTGTCCATGAGCCTCTTAATTGTATATGCAAATGAAATTGCATATGGGAATTTTTTTTTCTGAAAGAGTGTCTATCATTGTAAGACATTCAGATTGCAAAGACAAAAGATACTCCTATTTCATCAATATAAGCTGAATAGGGCTCTGTACTGGAATTTGAGACCAAAACCTTATTAGGTTCTATACTTAGCTTTGGAGATCTTGTGGGGTAAAGGGAAAGGTCAAAAGTAGTATTATGGCACTTCTGTATACCTAGGTCAAATAGTATTTTAACTTTGCCTCATTTACTCCCAGCATTCATAATATGATCTTTGTGATTTCATGTCTTCTTTCAACTCACATATTTCACATGAGAAGTTGGTGTCTTAATTTTCCCAGAAATATACTCTTACGCTAACAAATTCTACATAACCCCTAACACTGTCTTAATACCTGTAATATACTATAGCTTTGAGAAAGGAAAATGGTGTTGGAGAAGGAACCCCAAGGCTTTTGAGTGCATGGAGGTCCAGGAAAACTGGGGTCCTCAGTCATGAGTGAGGGCTGGAGTAGCAACTAAAAGGTTGAGCAGAGGAGCTATTTATGGCCTCTCTTTACTGCCGGTTTTTGCCAGAGGCAATGCAGCTGGAACACAGATTTCATAGAAAAATTGAATGAAGTGGTAGCATAAGATGAAGGAAATGCTGTTGCAGCAATAAAATTCTTTACTAACTAATAAAGTTGTCTCTGGCTTTTTGTGAAATCTGGTGAAACCAAGATGTGTTGAAAAATACATTACTTCTAGCTTATTGACCCTGTTTTTTTTTTCATCTGTACTTGTTTTTCAACCAGGCAAGCATCTCATGCAACCATTCAGCATACATTTATTGAGTTCCAGGTACAATTTTTTCACCTCTGAATAGGGAAATTGAAAGAAACTCCCTTGAGGTGCTCACAATTGCCTTAGAAACGAGTGGACAGAAAGACCTGTTCAAGTGTGAAAGTGGATAGATAGCACAGAGTAGTTGAGTGGTTGGGGGTGCAGAGGGAAAACAATCTGGACAGATGGAACAGTGGACACAAATCCTGCATCTAACACTGCATATTCATATGCTGGAACTGAAGACAAAGTTTTCAAGACATCCTTGTTCAATTTGTATTCTAAAAACAGCTTTTAATAATGTACTTGGGGAAGCAAATTTCTGTAGACTTAAATTTTGGAAGGCAGTGATGGGATAGCAAGAACTCTCATAACTACCTCTTGTGGAATTTGAAAATAAACTTATACAGAAGGATTGCAATTACCATATCAGCTGTCCTATTCTAAGTACTGAGGAAAACTGTAAAACCCACAGAATTCTGTCTCCTAAGAAATAAATAAATTCAAGGATTAGAACAACTGAAAGAAGCTGTGGATCTCTACATGTTTCAAAAAATTACATTCAAAAGAATATTATTCTTAGAAATAAAATGTATATAGTATTAACAGAGTAGTTGCTCTCGAGTGCTTTCATAAGGTTGCCCAAATCTACATACTAATTGTGAGTGAGATGTTATTAATGACAAAAGCATCTCATGGAGATGAAAAAATACATTTGAATGTAATATCTTAATTATACCAAAAAGTTCTTTCTTATTGAGTAGAACAATATCCCTCTGAGTTTCAGAGGGACAGCATTCTTTTAAAAAAGTTTTATTGCTGATACTACTAGAGGGATATCATTCTTAATGTGTTTTTCAGGAAGTATGAAAAAATTCCAGAAATACAAGCCATTCTTAAAAATTAGTAAATTTCCTGGTGAATTAGTATTACTCATCCTACAATGGTGAGGATGTATTAAGGTGTGTTACGCCTTAATAAAAGTTTCTAAGATATTAAAATATAATTTGAATGTTTAGAAATTGAAACTTCTTTACAACAAAATATCTACACTCACACCCCTTATTTTTAAACTGCATTATTATGTTTATATTTTTATTTCACAATAATTTGTTTTTGAACTATACTATATTCTCCACTAAATCTCTCTTCTACATGATAATTTGTACTATAAAGCACTCTCAAGTGATATTCACAAATTACATATTTAATCTATGCTTATGTCAATCTCATAATTAAAAGCATAAATATCTCCTGTTCTCAAAAGATCAAAGTTGTAAGCTTGTTTTCAAGATGTTTAGGATTTGGATTCAAACTTCTTTAAGAGCTTTGTCTCTTATCTCTGCTCACCATGTGCTCTATTCTCCAGAAAACCAGAATAGCTTATTATTCCCCAAGTATACTGTAAATTTAACTGTTCTCTTAACTATACTCTTGACTTTGTTTTTTCCTGAAGTATTATTTTTGTCAGTATCTATTAAAATCCTACCCTTTAAATATATTTAAATTAAATTTATTGGGATGACAATGGTTAATAAGATTATACAGGTTTCAAGTGTGTATGTCCATGAAACATCATCTTTGTATTGCATTGTGTGCCCACCGTCCATAGTCACATATTCTAGTCACAGTGGATTTACCTTTCCATGACTGCAGAAGTATCTTCAAACATAAATTACTTTATAAAATATTCTTTTATTATGCTCATTTTATACATGGTTTAATATTTTAAGTTGTCTGTAATTCAATGAAAGAAGAAAATGTTTCTTTCAAGTAAAATAAGTCAATTACTTTTTGAGTGTTCAGATCAGTTAACAGATCAGTTACAAGTGTGTTCTGTAGTGGAACTGAATGGGTTTATATTCTGGTGCCATCACTTTCTGCAGTTCCTTAGAAAGTTACTTTTTTACATTCCACTTGTCTATCTTGAAATGAGTGCTAATATCAAACTATAAGTGAGTAATATCAAACTATATCAACTAGGGTTGTTATAAACTTTAAATTAGTAGAATAGATACTAAATTAAAGTAATAGATACATTCAGAATGCTTATCATAGTGTCAGCTCATTTTAAACAATGATTAAAACTTAATAAATGATTAAGTAGAAGGTAAAATATTTCCAAATAAATTCTCCCAGGGCATGTGCTACTTTTAGGTAGATACAGAATGTTCGTTTAAATTATTTTTTGTTAATAAATGCTATTATCATATTATCAACCCACTTGGACTAAGAATCAGAATTTTAAAGTCTCTTTTTTAAACTCTCTTATAATAATTATTTGACTCTGAATTTTGAACCCATTGTAACAGATTGATTCTCAATTATTGCTCTAAAATAAATTCAAAACTGTTGTAAATGGTCTCATATCAAAGCTTTGTAATTTTCCCAACACTGTTTTATTTCTACCTTCCCACACCATTCATTACTCAGGCCAAGATGTTATCTTATCATGTAGGAATGGGCATTTGTCAAATTTCTGCCAATAAATTGCAATGATAATCCCTGAATTCTTAAAAAAATATGTGGATATTGGGCTTTTCCCATTTAAACACATAATCTTATTACTGTGAAGCAGTAACAGAGAGGTTACCAAGAAAACAAATAATAAGCACACACACAAACTAAACAGGATATCAATAAAACATTTAATATTAATTCCTAACACGAATGAATAACATAGAAACTTGGAGTAAGATATTAAATCCTTCTCAAATCAGGTATAGATCAGTTACTCTAAGCAATGTCTTTGCCATCTTCATCTTATTTCTTAAACGATGTATTCATTTTACTTCCAATTTTCTTAATGGCATGTCTGTTATATTAGAAACTTTTTATAAGCTTCCATTCATACTTCATGTAGCTATATATTAATGAGGATTACAAAATCAATGGCAAAAACTAGATTTCTTATGTTGAATTACAAATAAATATATTTGGGACATGTTTTAAAATTGAATTAATCAGAAATATATGATGTATGTCTACAGAAGAAATAATAATATAATGATGGCTTATTGCAGTTCACTGCATCTTGAATAATTAAACTTTTTGATTTATCATAGTAAATTCATGCTTAATTAATATTGATGTTGAAAATACCACAAGTTTTGAGAGTAAGATGGCATTTCAAGTTGTCATCATAGTCTATGGTTTGAAACATTTTGTTTAAATATCTTAGTCCAGTTGGGAAAGAAGCAGAGATAGCTAAACGAGCAGGCAGATTTATAAAGCCTGTACCTGAGTCACACAACAATAAATTTTTCTCTCTTTTAATTATAGAAGAGTTTATATCTTTGGTTAGTGTACAATTCAAATTATCATCCCTAGAGGCTTCCACATATCTTCATCTTCAAATATTTTCTGCTTAGGCAATGAGGATTTTTCTTTCTTATCTGCAGAAAGCATCACCTAAATTATAAACCAGGTCAATGGAGAGATGGATGAAATACATGCAATTAGCATTTAAATAAATAATTTTTAAATGGGGGCTATTTGGGCTGGATTATTGTACCTTTTCATTCAGTGACCTTCCACAACTCATATATGACATTGTCATAAGTAAATGTACTGACCCTCTCTCCACTCAGAGCTTGGTTTCAAATTACTCATACATTCAGTTAAATTCCAAAGGAGGACAGAATATTCTTCATTAAATAATACTCTTCAAGATAGAGATCATGTCTAGGCAAATGTGCATTTGAAAATGCTGTAGTGTTAATGATTTCTTTTGAGAATGAGTAATTATGTGTCACTGTTTTGGCCAGAGAGATAATTTTGCTTTCCACTTTTAGGCGGAATGCTAAGATACTGATTCATATCAGCTTATTAAATTCCAAAGAAGAAAATGTACCTGCATTTTCAGAGAAAACTTTCCTGTCTTCAAATGAGACTTCCTACTTTTCCTTCAAATTAAATTTAAACTTAGTTGTGTTCAAGTTTTCCTAACAAAAGTAATTTAATTTTTCACTTTTTCTACCTTCTCAGATATTTTTTTCATTTAGATTTCCTGAGAGGCATCAAAAGACTGAACACGCAACAGCATATATTAACCAGATCCGCTTCCCTCAGTGGTAAGGGTGGGCTGTCAGGTAGATCTTAGAAGGTATACAGTGAAGTGTGCCCACGTGCATGTGTGTGTGTGTGTGTATACCTGTTCCTCTGTGTCTCTGTGTCATTTTATAACTAACTTGTGTTTGCCAAAAGTTATAAATATATTTATCCGTAAGTCACAAATCCAACGAAAATACAAATTATTGTTATTCCAACTGATAAGTGTTTTTGAAGAATGAAGAAAAATATTAACCTTCTGTTAAAAATTAATAGCAGGTGAAGCATTTTAAGTGAATAGCACACAAACAGAATATCAATAAATTAATTCATGAGTTGGTGCCATGTTTAAAATTAGAAGACATTTTTTGAAAAGAAATTTTTTACCTGAAAAATTGAGTTAACCAAGGTAGCAGAAACAAACAGAAACAAAACTCCAGCAATCTAATGTTCCTTGAATGCCCAAGGGTAGGTGATGATCAGCTTATACACTATGGACATTTGATACGGTGTAGTGGATCGCTATGAGGCTAGTCTCTTTGTCATTTCCAAAAAAGAATAAATTGTACAGACAGTGCCATCAATATCACCACTAAAAACTTCCCCTATCAGCAATCTGATCTTGTTGTTATTGCTTCTGCAATTTACCTTTTATGCCTCATTACTTTATTCTGAAAATGAACACATGCTGTTTAACCTTTGCAGAAAAGGACTATGTCATTTTCAAGTTAGTGATAGCTGGAAGGAGGAATGTAATAAATGTGCCTCAAACATGTGAACGCTGGACTATAAAAGTTGAGAATAAAGATGGGTGTGGACTGACACCTGACAGGAAATCAAACCATTAGAAAGGAAGTAGAGATAAGCTGATGGCTCCACTGAGCTCAGATTTTAAAGGCATATTTAAAATATGGGATAAGGACAAATACACAGAGCTGGAATGTAAATATTTTTAAAAAGAAAAGCTGAATTGAAGAATAATCCACAATATTATATTTTGCTTACATCTAAGAAGGTTAGTTTAATGGTGAAATGCCTGAATTTGGGAGTTGACTCCCTGTATTGACATCTTAGTTTTGCTTCTTGCTACTTATTAAGCAAGTAAGTCAACTTTTTGAGCTAGTTTGCTGATTTTCACATCAAGAGAATGCTAAAACTTTTCTTTTCGCATTATTGTGATGATAATGTGATAAGAAAATACAGCCGGGCAAACAGTATACAATAAATGTTACCACTATTTACAAAAAATACTTCAACTTTTTTCTTAAAGGAAGTTGTAGCTAGGTTAATGATGTCCCAAAATTACACCAGATAAGTTAAATAATCAAGGGAGATTTTATTCAAGACTATTGCAACAGGGAAAAGAGATTCAATGTAACTCCCCTAAAACAATAGACATAGAGCTGGGTTAAGCCACTGAAGAGGTGCTGGCCAGGCCAAAGTCAGCAGGGGGTTTGGTCAATGTTATTACGCAATCTGTGTTTGTAACTAGTGCTTATTGAAGTTAGGTGATTACTGTCCCCACAGAGACTGGTGATAGGGTACTAACTTGAGGAATTTACATCTCAAAGGGCCAGAGAAAGAATTTACAATTGTGAGTTTTCTAAAGTCAAAGCTCTAAGAAAAGGGAGGTCAGGGACCTTTGGTCAAGTAGAAAGTTATCTAAAATTTAGTCAAGCTGAAGAGAACATTAAGGTCATCTTGGTCAATGGGAATTAATGATCTAATGATAACTAAAGTACCACTCTTCAACTCCTGCCTTTTATCCTTTGCTTTCCCAGGAATAATGACATAATGCCATTTTTAGTCTGAGGAAACTATTAAGATGGAATTGAATCCAAAAATGGGTGCAGGATTTTAAGTCTGCTCTTAGCTGTTCTAAATAAATTTTAAGTTTTCTTGTTTGTAGAAATTAAAACCTAACACATTGATAGAAGTGCATGGGAAGTTACTTTCATTAATTGAAATGTTTTCATAACATGGAATGTGAAGATTAGTGATAAAACAGCCACACCTTTTAGAATGGTAGAGAAGTTAGAGGCCAGACTAGTTATACTGTATTTTTCAGAATATAAGACGCACCCCCCCCCAAATTTGGGAGGAATAATGGTTGTTAATGCTGCTGTTGAGTTATGTTTACATTTACATTGATGAAATTTATGTTATGTATGTTATTAACTATTTTACCACATTTTTTGCTTCAAAAATTTATTTCCTATTTTCCTCTAAAACTTAGGTGTGTCTTATGGTCCCAAAAATATGGTCTTTAACCAAGAAAATATTTAATGAATGTTTAACCAGGAAAAAATTCAAGAATTAATTTTCTCACAGCATTGTGTATGTGTGTTGTGTGTGCTTATAATGGAGATAACTGGTAAACTCTAGGAGTGGCCTCATAAACTGCTGAGTCTTCTATGGGTAAAAAGCTAATAGATCAAGAGAATAATTAAGTGGTCTCTATCTCAGTTGTTTTCAAAGGCCAGACCAAGAACATAAATGTGTGAAACATTAAGTATAAATCAAAAAGGAGTACAGAGGCCTATGGAAAGTTGAGGAAGCATGTCACTAAAAAGTCACCAAAAGTCACTAATTTTTTTAAAGCCCTCTAAGTCCAAACACTATGCCAAGTATGAATTCCAGCTGTGCTTTTGAGTTTGGTATCCCTGATTATAACCTGGAGTTTGCCAAGAATTTTACAAATCTCTATTGACATATTATGTGGACATTAATGGAGAAATGTAGACTTGAAATAAAGTTATGAGAATTCATAACCAGTGGAATACTGTATCAAAAGATTACTGAATAATGTATCTATATTAAGGAATAAAAATGTCTGATTACATATCAAAAAGTGTATGTTCAAAATCATCACTTAGAATACACAATTTATGAAGATACCACACACAATTTGGATGAAATAAAATGATCGTATCAAGTTTGAATGATGGAGTAAACCTAAGAATTTTAATATAGATAAACATAGAATCATTAAATTAGGGAAAGCATTATGCTAAGTGAAATAACCCAGGTGGTAAAAGACAAATTCCATATAATCTCATCTACGAGTGGAACCTAATCACCAAAACAAGCACATGAGCAAAATAAAACCAGATACTTGGAAATAAAGAACAAATGGACAGTGACTGCAGAGATGGGCAGAGGAGGGGAAGGGGAAGGGGCAAGCAAAGGAACATGAATAGAGGACTCATGGGCATGGGCAATGGGAGGGATTGACTGTCTGGGGAGTGAACAATGGGGAAGGAGGAGGGACACCTGTAACTCAACAATAAATTTTAAAAAATACTGAAAGAAAAGCAAAGCCAAAAATAATAATAAAATTAAATTAAGTAAGGTCTAATATGAACTGACAAGTATAAGATAAGAAGATATAATTTTACTGTATGGAAAACAAAGAACTAGGATTCATAGTTCCTTGTGAGCTTAATAAGAGTCAGTAGTATAAGACTACTGTCTCAAATTTAAGAGTAATTTCTTACACTTTATTAAAAACACTATTTTAAGAAAATTGGAAGTCATAGAACTGCTCTCTCTTTGATGGGCAAAACCTGAACTAGTTTTCCAGCACAATAACAAAAAGAAACAGAGAAAAAGCACTGAAGAAACACAAATTCATATAAAATGAGTACCCACTGAATAAACATGGATGTTTAGTTATGACAATACAAGAATTATGAAATAATAATCTTGAAATATGAAAGATTTCATGTAAAACAATTGCAGCCTTATTCTGTGTTACTCTGTAAAGCAAACATTCAAAGATATGGGAAGTTGTCCTGACAATAAAAAGGAAGTGATTTTTAAGAACAAAAGTTTTTACAAATTAAGTGGTCTTTAAGAAGAAGACAAATTCAGAAAGTTGGAGATGTTCATAAGTTAGACAGGCAATTACACGGTATTTTGAGAAAGACTCAGAACAGATTACATTGGTCTGTTCTGCTTGTGGGAGTCTAGAATGCTATACATGACCTTCTATGCAACACCATCAGGATCAACACAGAAAGTCAATGTGCAAATTAAATTTTCTATGAAAACGTCCATCAGATTTTTCCATAGAAACCAGGTTTCATTTTTATTTTGGAAATTATAACTTTTTTCAGTTTCATAAGCATAATAAGTACCAATACAAAGGAAAACAAATTTCAATTTACTAATTACTTATAAAGAACACTGATTTTGCGATCATACTTATGTACGAATATCATTTCTGCTACTTGCAATTAGTCTGCATATGTTATTTAGATATTTGTGGCTCAGCTTACTGAAATGTGAAATGGGAAAGAAACATATCACAGGATTTTTGTGGGATTATCAAATGACACAAAAGCCATAGCAAATGTTGTTCTTCCTTGATACATCATTGATTTATTTTTTCATAGAGAAGTCATATAATACCCACATTAGATAATTGAGGGTCAAAGATGAACTCACAATTTTACATTTATTAATTAGGATAACCAGAACTAGAACTTGGATTTTTAACTCCTGGCTTTTTTTTCTTCCACATCACTGCATACTTTCACTCACAAAGAAAAATAAAAGAAATAAAAGAAAATAAAGGTAATTGAAAATGTAAAATAACAAATATAATATATTACCAGCATGAATCATTAAGTTAATTCTTCTGTATTGGGAAGAATTGGTCAATATTTGCAAAAACCATTGTTCAAAGAATGACTCTCATCTAAAAAATATGCCATGAAGATTATAATATCTCCTCTGCCAGGTATCTTTTTTTTAATGTATTTTTCACTCTTTATAACAACAGAATGTTATTAAATTGGAAATTGAGCCAGCAGATTCTTTTTAATCTTCGGTATCCCTGTGGCTTCACTGATTTAGTCTTTGGCATCAATCTGACTTTCACTGCAATTCTGTGATAACTAAAAGATTACATTATTTTCTATTGAACAAATTATAATTGCCACTGTCTTAGTCATTACATTAGAGACAAGAAAAAATGCAATAGGTACTATAAATGTAATATGGCTTTCATTATATATTCAATAATAACTAGGAGGAGAGGAAAGTATACAAATACTTAGGAGAGAGGGAGAGAGAAGATAGAGATGAAAGAGAAAAAGAAAGAGATAATAGGATAGAATTAAAGTTACTAAACTATGTATGAAAATGGTCAGAAATAATACTTTGACCTATAACACTAACACCATAATGTGCAGAACATTTTTATCTCTTTTCTGTGGACCAGAGAATGGCAATATGTCTTAGGATATTTGATGCAAAGAACACCTTTGTGTCATCAGCGTATAGTGTTAAGGTTATAGGAAGAAAAATCAGGTATTCTACAAGATAGTACAGTGAAATGAATATGAACTTTAGAGGAAGACAATCATGTTAATTCTGGTTTTGGTATTCATGATTCACGAGAACTGGACAAAGGTATATCATCTCTGAGCCTCATTACCTTCATCTATACAATAGGTACATTGTATAGGTTATATGGATATATGTAACCTGTATATCTATATAATCTATACAAACTGTATATCTATATAACCTGTATATCTATAAATTATGTAGATATATAACCTATACATCTTTTATATAGGTTATTAGGAGGGTTAAAAGAGAAAATATTTGTAATGTACTATGCCTGGCATAAAGCTATACAGGTTTTATTTTCTTGATCCATATTTTTTATTGTCATCTTTGGGTGACATGTTGAATTCAAAGGTTAAAACACAAGCTTTAAAATATAATTAATATTTAAAATTTATTTTAATTAATAATTTTTATATTGGAAGTCATGAAATGATTCTTTTAGTGGATTAGATTTATTTAATTTGTTAGTATACAGAGTCACTTGGCAGATTTTATCTTAAATTGTCTCTTTATTAATGCTGTATTTATAAATGTTCATATTAAATTTTAGCTACTACCCCCTGGTAAGAATTTCAAATTTGAACCAAACTGTGGAACTGCTATGTTGCTAAATATATTTATACTTTGGTTCTAAGATTTGCATAGAAATGAAACAGAATTATTCTATTAATAGCTATAATTTTTCAATTTTCCATTTCTTTCAATGTCATAAAAAGCTTTACAAAGTACAAAAAAATAAGTAAAAAATAAAAGGTAGCTGTGCTCAAACCCACCACATCTTAGTTATTGCATGTAGAAATCATGTTCCAGAGGCATTTGAAGGACAGACACTTACATATGCATGATACTCACTTGACAAAATGAATTAAAGACAAAATAAAATGAAGGTATGTTATAAGCCTGAGGTTTTCAGAATGGCACAGCCTGCAATCAACTAAATGACTAATCAAAGAGAAGGCAAAGGAGAGAGGAAAAACTGGTTTACTGCTTGCTTGGGCTGTGTGTTTCCTCTAAGTCTGGCGATAAAGTAAGAATATTACTTCTGCGCTCATTAATTATTTATCACTAGCTCACTGAACTTCTGAACAATTTCTGTTGAAGGAACTACAATACACATGGAGTTATTCATCAAATGCAGATGTTCACGCATTTCCTTTAAGGCTATAAACACAAATGCCAGCTGTCCAAAGAGAATGGGCATAGTTCTGATTTATTAAAACTGGTGAATTCCTCCAGATATTGAAAAGAGCAAAAAATATCAGGTTCTAGTAAATTAATAGTGATATAATACATATATTGCCACTCGTGGAAAAAAATTTAAAGATACTACAGGTAGAGTGGACAATGTAAAAAATGTCTGTTTATTGGAGAAATAAAATACAGACAGATTTAAAAAAAGGTTTTAAATATCTAGGTTTTTACATCACAGTCTAGCTCAAACTACTACTCTTTTGACTTACTACTTTAAACTCATTGCATTAATTAGAGAAAATCAGAATTAAAACAAAACCTTTATACCCAAGAGTTAAAAGATATGATCCTCTAAGAAATTTTGATTGTTTAATTTATTAATAGAAGATTCCTGAATGAAATTTATAATTATCAGAATAACAATAATTGTTTACATCTTTCCTTCAAAATTTCCCCACATAACTCTTTATTTTCTTCTTCAATATTTGCATTTGTATTCACTTCTCCCCCTACTACAAAGTGATTTTTACCTCTAGATGTGTATAAAAACTGCCCTCTAAAGTCGCGATTTTCTAATTTAGTGTACATATGAAGCATGGAAAAAGTTGGTCAATATACATATTATTGAGGTCCATCCTGATTAAGCAGGTGGGGAGTGGGAATTAATGGGCAGAAGCAGTGAGGTAGGATCAGGATTCAGTATTTCAAATCTAGGTGACCAATGTTCAGGATAAAATTAACTGCAACTTGCTCCAAAATCTAATTTTGGTTTACATTTTAAAAATAAAGTATAAAAGTTTTATTCTTAAAATGTGAAGCAGTATAGAGGTATAAAAATAAACTGAAAATTCTCCTCTCACATTTTCTTACTCTTGTAACTTAATGTTAAAGCATGTTAACATTTGGATGAGTATCCTCATATATGATTTTTTTTATTTTGGTCTGTAGATATGCATAAAATGATTTTATTTATGCAAAACAAGAGAAAATTATATAACCAGCCACATTTCTATTGTTGCTAATTTTAACAGATACTCACTTGATTATCTTGATTTTCTGTATAGAAAATTATCTGCAATTCATGAGAATTTTAATACCCTCCTTTATATATCTCATACAGTTTGTTAAAAGAGCAGCAATAATAGGAAGCCTTGATGTTTTTGTCACTGGAAAGCATATGTGCTTTAAGTATTTGTAGGAAAACCTCATCTGCATAGAGAAGACTCCCCAAACCACAATGCCATGCCTATGCATTCCCTAAGACAGAATTTTCAGTGTTCTGTTTGATATGTTTATATAGGTGTTAGTCAATACACTAATCTTCATAAATCTAAAATGGAACATGTCTTTCTTGGAAAGGATGAAAATGATGAGAGCCATATTTGTATTTGCTTTCACAAGGTACAATCCTCTCTCTCCAGGTCCTTTATGATATCTGTCCATTTCTTATATTCACTCAAACCTTAATCTTTTCTGTCCTCCATTATTCTGCCTTGGAAGTCTGTGACTCTGAGAGGCGCTGTGGTCAGTAGGTGAGTGTCCAGTGGCTATAGTCTCCTTCCATGATAAACTGGAGCACTAGATCTTTATTGAGTTTGAAGTCCCTGTACCGAGGATCTTGTCACCCTAGGTACACCTCAAAGCTTCACAGTTTAAAGTCTTATAAATAGCTTTATCCTCCATCTTCACCTTTCTGAGCTAGCTCCCATAAACAATTTAATATGTCACAGGAAGTGCAGTGGTTATAGCCAAGGGGCTGAAAATACTGCATGAATACAAACCCTTGGTTTAGCCACATACTAGCTTGTGCCTTTGTGCGGGTTACTTAACCTCAGTTTCTCGTCTTTAAAAGGAGTTTATGCTGTTGCTGATCAGTCTATAAGGTTGACAGGAACAAAGGAACAATGCACGTGATGCCCTTAGAATGGTGCTGAGCATATTTCTGGGTGTCTTGTGTTTATTGTCCTAGGTGCTGAGCATAAGTAATAAAACTCTCTACAAAGAAAGAAAGAGCCATTGCCCTCAAGGTGAAACATCAGTTTAAAATAGAAAAGGAAACTATTTAGGAAAATTACAGATTAATGTATTTGAAAAAAACTAACCTAGTATACTAGATAATGAAAAACAGGTAAGCATTAAGACTGCCATATCCAAATTAGATCATCTGTTAACCTTGTGGAGGAGAGAATTAAGGGCTCAGATTAAAACATACACAAAAAGAATATTCTAAACATTTAACAGCAAGACACTGAAAGTACTCAAATGGTAAACATAATACTATTTGATTATTTTATTCTAAACACAATAGAGCTGTAAATATGACTGAATCTATAATGATATTTTATGAATTATTTTATTCCCTTTCAAAGCACTTAAATAGTTTAAATTGACTCTCTTGGCAAATAGTAATTAATTCAAGACATAAACTGGAAAGTAGACATCTAAAATAATCCTCTCTGCCATCAAGAGTAACGACCTGGGCTTGGTGGAAAATGTAAATTCTCCCAAGAAAGGTTATAACATAATTATCATACCATTCAAAGTTAACTTTATAAGGTTATCATAAACATTCAACTGCATAACAATTTTGGAATTAGTCAGAATTTAAACTTGGCTTCATAAGGAGTTGGATTTACCATGTAACATGATATCAGATTTAAGAGAATTGTGTTCTTAATTTTCCGAAAATTTACAGGAACAAGTATAAAGGATACATGGACAAAAACTAGGGGGGCTGGAAATGGGAGGGTGGGGAGGGCTGGGGGTGGGCTGGGATGGGAGTAAAAGACAGAATTCTGTACTTGAACAGCAATAAAAATTTTTTAAAAATTAATGTATTTTGTACGTGTTAAGTGTATCTTTGGATCTATAGAGATATTTTCTCCTTATTTTATGCTTTACTATATATTTATTGCAATGATTTTAAGTAAACTTTTTAAATGGAACTATACAATGAGTAAATAAATGTGCACAAATTATAAATGTTAAAAAAGTTGTATTCAGTAAAATATAAAATCTCACATCAAACTTTAAATTATGCATTAGTACTTTAAAGCCTTGGTAAAAATCCAGCAGCTTCTTCTGTTATGTGAGGATTAACATTTTGCATCCCACTGGACCTAAATAATTACCACTGATTTATCAAGAAAAAAAAACAGAGGTGTAGATTACTACTGTGTTCTGCTTGTTCTATTTAATTAACTTATAGACCATCAAGAGCTCTGCAATTTAGATCATTTAGTGGGGAAAATGTTTTTTAAAACTTTACTAAAATAATGAATGAAACATAAGGAATTGGATAGGTTAAGTATGAAAGTAAACAACCACGACAAAATAGAGCACCAAGCTTTCAAAAAGAAAAAAAGGGGGGAGGAGTGATGCAAAACTATCTGCCAGTTTATAAATCAGATTACAGTTTTATAGATTATATCCTTGTCATATGGTTTCACTCCCAAGCTATTAAACTGAAACTACAATGATGATGGCATTATGTAGATGTATACCAACATCTAAAAAAGTGATCTCTGGGTATTTTCAATGGTATCACTACCATTTAAAAAAGTAGGGCACAGAGATTCAGAAAAGCTCTATGTTAAAGCCAAGCCTTCAGGATATATTCCCAGAAGTGGGATCACTGGGTCAAAAGGCAATTCCATTTTTAATTTTTTGAAGAAACTCCATACTGTAGAATCCAATCAACAGAATAAGCTAATGAACAAAATAAACTAACTAACAAAATAAGCTAGTGAACAAAATAGAAACAGAGGCATGGGTACGTGGGAGAGCCTGACAGCTGTTGGAGTGGAGTAGGGAAGAAGGGACTGGATGAAAAAAGGTGAAGGGATTAGCCAAAGAACATGTAAGTATGGCCAATGGACAAAGACCATAGAGAGGTGATGGTCTGAGGGACGGGTGTGGTGGGGGCTGGGTGGAGGTGGGAGTAGGAGGGAAATGTAGGGACAACTATAATAATACAAAAATTAAAAATAAAGAAAAAATAAAACCAAACATTCAGATTGCTCTTCTTTGTATTCTTCAAGAAGTCACCTACATCTTCAAGCCAATCTATACCATGCAAAGTAGATAATTTTCACTCTGAAGGAAAGTGGAGAACAATTTTTACAAAGGTAAAGAAAACATTCCTTTTAGTAATAATTCTTTATAGTAGCTTATGTAATCTGATTTTTCAGGCTCTCGGACTCTATTTCTTGGGTAACAATTTTAAACTCATCATTAGATGGTATAATCATCTCATTACAGATTTATTTTCATTCTTGAACCTTAGAATGATGTTATTTCCTCTGGATTCAACTCTTTTTGAAGTTGGTAGTTACTATCTTTCTCAGAATTTTGCTTAATCCTTCTTTTTAAATCTTTTTCTATAGGTTATTGTGAACTTCTTAAAAACAAGCAAACCAACCAACCCTAAGCTAATTCTCCTTGTTTGCAAACCATGAAGTGATTCTCCTCTAGATAGTTCTATAATTCAGCCTATGGCAAAACATACTCTGCCACCGAGAGATCCTTTCTAAACATTTTACTCTTTATATCTCTTTTAGAAAGTGGATTTAGGTTTAGTATCTTTTTCCTAATTTTTAATATTTTAAATTTATATTTTACATTATGATTTTACATTTCATATTTTCTTTGATGTATCTTAACACAATATTATTGCACTTACTCTATATTTGTGACTCCTGGTCAAGATGGCAGCGTGGCAGACATGGCTTGCCTCTTCAAATAACCACGTCAAAATTACATCTAAAATATAGAACAACCATCACTCAGAACCATAAGAAACCTAGTTCAATGGAAGTCTGACATCTACGGAATTAAAGAAACCACATTCATCAAGACTGGTAGGAGGGGTACAGATGCAGAATGGGCTGGTTCCTCACCCATGTGTGGTAAATAAAAATTTAGGAGGGATATCTTGGGAGTGAGGACTCCCAACCCCACACCAGGACCCCAGCCCTAGGGTTCCAGTGCCAGGAAGATGAGTCCCCACAACTCCTGGCTGCAAAAACAATCAGGGATCGCGTCAGTGGAAAAAACTTCTGGAGCCCCAAGCTCCTCTTAAAGGGTCCTCTTAAAGAACCCACACATGGACTCACCTGAACAGACTCGTGCCTTCTGAGCACCAGCACCAGGGTAGCAGCTTGAAAGGCATTGGTGGCATACTGGGAGAAACTGAAGTGTCTGGCATCAAGGTGAGCAGAAGCCATTGTCCCTTTTGTAAACTCTCCCCCCACAGAGCCAGCAAGCTGGTGCCATATCTGAGACTCCATCAATCTGGCTAACACTGTTTGACCTACCTTGGAGATCCCCAAAGATTCTGCCCCACCCAACTTCCTGGTCCACACAAGCTGCTTTTCCAAATAAATGGCTAGTGTGGCTCATGCTTCACAACTTCCCAAATCCTATCAAACAAGCAACAGCTGGCCTCAATGAGGCCCTGACCAGGGCCAAGCTCTAGCAGCATTCAGAATAGTTTCTCAGGTTGTCTTAGGAATCTTCAATCCCAGCACAAGTAACAGCCATCTCAGACTGCTTTATAACTCAAGCAGAGTGGCCTCAGGAAAAACACAGGTGGGGGTTGACCTTTGCCTGAACCACCTGGGAAACACCAGGGGCAGGGCACTCATTGAACAGCAATAGATCGCATTGGACCACCACCACCCTGTCCCTGCATAACTATCCTCCATGAAGGGTAGAGGTTGATTGTCAGTGGTCACAGCCAATCCTTGCAGCTGACTGGCCTGGGTAAATCCCTCCCATTGATCTTCCAATGGCAACCAAGGCTCAACCACAAGAGGAGGATATACTCAGCCCACATAAAAGATGCACCTTGAGTAACCAGCTTGGGTGGTAGAGGTGGCTGTACCACTGGACCCTATAGGACACCTACTACATTAGGCCATGCACAGTCAAAGCAGCTCTATCTAATATATAGAAACAAACACAGGAAGGTTGCCAAAACAAGAAATGAGGAAACATGACCTAAATGAAAGAATAGTTCAAAGCTCCAGAAAAAAGAGTTGAACAAAATGGAGATAAATAATCTATCAGATGCAGAGCTCAAAACATTATTTATAAGGATGCTCAAGGAACTTAGTAAGGACCTCAACAGCATAAAAAAGATCCAGTCAGAAACAAAGGATACACTAATTGAAATAAAAAACAATTTACAGGGAAACAGTAGAGTGGATGAAGCCAAGGATCAAATCAATGATATGGAATACAAGGAAGCAAAAAATGACTACTCAGAACAATAAAAAGAAAAAAGAATCCAAAAAAAAAATGAGGATAGTATGAGTAGCCTCTGGGACCACATGAAAGATCTAATATTCACCTCATAGGGATATGAGAAGGAGAATAGAAAAAACAAATAATTGGAAATCTAGTTGAATGAATGAGGAAAGAAAACTTCCCCAATTTGGAAAAGGAAATAGACATGCAAGTCTAGGAAGCACAAAGTCCCAAACAAGATGGACACAAAGAGGCTCACTCCAAGATACATCATAATCAAAATGCCAAGGGTTCAAGATAAAGAGAGAATCTTAAAAACAGGACAGAGTGCTAGTTGGTGTGGTTCAGTGGATTGAGCGTTGACCTACAAACCAAAGGGTTACTGGTCAAATCCCAGTCAGGGCACATGCCTGGGTTGTGGGCCAGGTCCCCAGTAAGGGACGTGTGAGAGGCAACCACACTTTGATGTTTCTCTTCCTCTCTTCATCCCTCCCTTCCCTTCTCTCTAAAAATAAATAAATAAGTAAAAATCTTTTTTAAGAAAACAGAAGAGAAAAGCCATTAGTTACTTACAGGAGAGTTCCCATAAGGCTGTCAGCTGGTTTTTCAAAAGAAACTTTGCAGACTAGAAAATATTCAAAGTCATGAAAAGCAGGGCTGATAGAATAGTCAAGACTGTTCTATCCAGCAAAGCTAGAACTGAAGGGCAGATAAAGAGCTTCCCAGACAAGAGAAAATTAAAAGAGTTCATTATCACCCAAACATTATTATATGAATGTTAAAGGGAGTTATGTAAGAAAAAGAAGATCAAAACTAGGAACAATAAAATGGCAATAACTATATATCTATCAACAGTTGAATCTAAAAAAAAACCTAATTAAATAAGAAGAACAGAGGCAGAATCATGAATGTGGAGAGCATTTTGATATTTGCCAGGTGAGAGGATAGTATGGAGGAATGGGTGAAGAAGTGAGGGCATTAATCAGTACCAATAGGTAGTTACAGAATATCCATGGGGATGTAAAGTACAGTATAGGAAATGAAGCCAAAGAACTTAACACATGACTCATGGACATGAACAGTGGTGTGGGGATTGCCTGAGGGAGAGGGGACTTCTGGGTTGACAGACAGCAAGGGGGGGAAATCAGGATGACTATAATAGCATAGCCAATAAAATATAATTAAAAATTCACTTAAAAATAAAAAAATAAAATCCATATTTGCATTTTAAACTTTTGCTTAGAACATTAGTGTAAAATAGGTCCACAATTACTCATGAAAAATAGTCTGTATTTGCATTTCAAAATTTTGCTTAGAACATTAGTGTAAAATAGGTCCACAATTACTCAGGAAATGGATTTTTACCACAAGCTAAAAGATTAGTTTGATATGATATGACATGAAACACAAAGGAAACTTCATAAACTTTTTTCTGTTATATTTCTAGAGATATGCAGACTAGAAGATATGTGTTAGATCAACTTGGTCACATATGACTTATATAGATGAAGCATTAGTTTTATTTCAAATTTGTTAAAACAATATAATTCATTTGCAAGGCATTTATTAGCTTATATAACATTTTAGAACATGATATTTTTATTACTTGATATTCATAAAAACACTTTTATAAATATCACAAAACAATTTTACTGAAAAAGAATCAGTGTTCATGACTACTAGTCTCAGGTGTGGGACCTGTTCCAAGCCTTCAAATTTATATTCTGTTACTCTTTGCCCTACATGCACAACTTGGCTGAGTAAGACTTTTTGTGTAAATTGACTCATATCCAAATAAAATTGAGTTAAGAAAGAATATTTTTGTAGCTCCTGTTAAAAAAATCTATAGGTAATTAAATATATTTGTAGTAGGCTTAAAGAGAATTTGTAAAAACAATTCATCCTCCTGAGAATTTGTAAAAACAATTCATCCTCCTAAGTGAGATTGAAACTTAAAAATGAATGAATTTTCCTTATTTCCAGAAGAATTAGGAACTGGAAAACAGACATATTAATATTTATCTGAATCCTATATTTCTGTGGTTGCATGTTCCCTAGTAATGAAAACAAATGAAAACTCACTTATCTTTATATCTTTTCCAGTTCTCAAATTTTCATGTAATATTACATAACAAAATTAAAGCTTTATTAACCAAAAGAAACCATAACAACACAAATTTAATAAAGTGATACAAGACTACATATACCTTTTAACAATAGCACAGAGATCAAATAGCCTGAGAATACTAATAAGCCCCAGGAAATTATCTATGCTGTGTTTACTGAAAGACAATAAATCACCACATATTAGATTTTCAACATAATTGATTTCATCATAAACTTTGTAAAAACATTACACTTTAGAGTTGGGGGAGAAACAAATGCAAACTATTTCTACAACATTTTGTAAATGCAAATATGCATAAGCCAGAGAACCATGTGGTTCAGTCAAGTTTACCTAGATACATAAGTAATGAGCCTGGACTCAAGCCTATAATGCCTAATTCTCAGTCCAATTATTTCCATTTCAAAAAGTTGTTACATTTCAATAGCAAAAAATGATTTTTAATATGATTTCAATCTGTGGTATTACAGTTGAAAATTCTAATCCACCTGATTAATTTAACATTGGTTATTCCTTAAACTTTAAACTATGAACAAGAAATGAATGAAGACAGCAGCTGTGTCATACTGGTGCAGAAACATTTTTATGACGAACCATTAAAATACATTTATGCAATTTATTATACAAAGAGCTACTTTTAAAAAGTAGAAAAAGGAGCCAAATTCTCATATATTTCCAAAAGCGTTAGAAACAAATAATCACAGTTTACAATTTAACTGTGAATAAAGCAATTGTGGTATGCACTCTCCATTTGTCGACAGAGAATTTGCATGCCCATGTCAGAGTCAGTGGGTGGGTAGAAATGGATGAGTCAGGTGCCCTTTCATCTCAGTGGCCTTCAGATTTAATTGAAGAAGACGGCTTTGCTAATCTGTATCTCAAGGACTCTGTGAAATTGCTTGTTAGGTTGTCTTTCCATTTTAATCACTTTCCAAAATAAAAAGCCTCAAGCACCTAACAAAAATATTGAAGAAATACAAATTGTTAATATATAGTCTGCATGAATGTTTGTAAAAAAAATGCACCATTCTTACTGAAGTTCAAAACTTCGATTCTCCTTAATCATATGTGGTTTAAAATGAAAAAAATTGGTAACTTTTTCAAATAATTATTAAAGGGATATCACAGATTTGATTCCTTGTAATGGTCAAAACATTTTCACATGACACTGTGCTTCTAGGAATTCTATGTTGTTGAAAGTTCTGTTCAGTTTTTCAGACACTCAGTATATGTACCTCTTCTTTCATCCCAGGTCATTGAACACAAATACTAAAAACCTATAATTTTTGTGAACAGATTTTCTATAATACATCATTTTCTTACCACCTGACAACAGAGAAAGGCAACATATGTTCAATGTGAGTACAGAAAAGTGTATGTGTACATAAATATATATAACATTTTCAGAATAATCGTACTCTTCATTATTTAATATTTTAATGACTTATAGTCATGATAATCTAACTTCCTCAAAACTACTAGATAAAAATTATATTTTCCTCTACTTTGAATAAACTTTTCCCAGTCACCCATAAAATGATAGTAATCAGTCCAAAACTTTGTAAGATTCTATGATTTGGAGCCCTTCTCACAGAGTCTTCCCTTCAGTTAGTAATCAAATTAGAACTGATGGCTTTCTGAGAAAAAAAATTCATAAAGTAACAATAAAATAGCCATCATTTTGATCACAATATATTTTCACAAATTCATGGAAATCATGAAGTTACAGGCATTGCTCAATATATTCTCTCTCATTAAATATGTATAACATTCTGTGTTAAGCAGCTTTATCCCCTGTTTACAGTTGGAGAGACTGAACAATGAAGACCTTAAATAACTTTCTCCAGGGTGCATCACCAACAGATTATGGAGCTCCGAGTCCAGATCATATTTGTCAAAGGCTAAAGCTTTTGTTTTCTACCTTGACCAACATTGCCAGTCTGGAAAAGGTTAAATTCAGTGACAAGTTGATTTTATTTATTTTTTATGTTTTTTTTGGTTTTTTATTTTTATTTTTTTCACTTTGATGTATCAGTAGTGGGTTTTCTTTCACTACTTGTCTGTTGTTGAAGAACAGTTGTCTCCACTTTCTGCCCCACCACAAATTGATTTTATATAATCTCGTCAAAATTCAAGAAATAGTCACATCACTTATCTTGCATCTTAGAAACAACATGACAAAATCCTCTAGTGAGGCAACTTTGGGTAGAAAGACATATGTTGTGTGTAATTTTATGACTTACATTATAATTTAGAAAAGAGCAATATTCAAGCCAAACAAGAAATTTGTCCATTTGTGTGTTTGATATTAAGCCAAGAGATAGTTTAAAGCTTAAATATCATGTCAATTAATACTTTTTTCTAATTAAAAACTAATTTCAGCTTTCATAAGTAACTAGAAAAACACTGCAAAATAAAAAGTAAGGAAAATTAACAAAAATTTTCTAATCCAAGAACAATTTAAATAAATATTCTGTTACAGGTCTTTAGAGGTCTGTCCAAAAAGTATCCAGCCATGTACTATGAAAAATAGAGACATCTATTGAAGACACAAGACACAAGGCACATTGTACATGGGACAATGATGCCTCAGTCCCCTTCAAAGTAGGCACCTTGGGACCTCACACAGTTCTCCCAATTGCTATCAGCTGCCCTGCCATATTTTCCTGAGTCTCATCTACAACCTGAAATCTATTTTTTTTCAAAGGCAAATTTAGCTTGGTAAAAGCCAGAAGTTGCAGAGTACCAACCTGGGCTGTAGGGGAGGTGAATCACCTGGCTGATTTGATATTTGGCCAAAAACTCTTTAGAAGACGTGATGCATAAATGGGCACACTGTTGTGATGAAGCTGCCAATCACTAGTTACCTAGCTGTGGCCTTCTGCATGATCCAAATAGTTTTTTGCAGAGGAATATTCAAGCTTAATGCAAAATTTGTTGGAGATTTGTTTCTCTACTCAGTCAGTCATTTTGAATGCAATAGCCACACAGTACACATGCTCAGTCCATGGTGTCTACCACCCCCACTGACTAGTACACTACAGTGAAGTCATCGTTGCTCACACATGTGCATTCCATTCCATTCTCCTTGCTGCCAGGTTACACTGATATCATGTAAACTGTTCTCGTTATATTCACAATGGCTGGACTTTTTCTGGATAGACCTCATATATACACATGAAATATATATAAACATATATAATATCAGTACATTATACTATTATAATATGGAATATAGAATATAGTATAACATATACTACAATTTAGTTATAATTATGAATTTATGTTTAGTTATAGGTAAAGAACAATATAAAACTTACACATTTGCTTATAAATCTTTGCCATATGTTTGATTACTTTATGAGAACAAAAATTCTAGAAGTAAACTGAGAAAAAATTTGATTTACATTACCAAAGTTTCTTTACAGGAACATCATACTAATTTAGACTGCCAAAAGCACTATAAGAAAATAATTAATATCATACCATGCAGTCGAGGGTAAGGTGTGCAGCCCAGGCCCTTGCCAGTGCTGATGCTGTCACTAACCACACTGCTGGGAATGCTGGGTGCTGAGAGTTTACACATGGCTTTAATGGTTATGCAAGTTACATGTGCTCATTATAAATACTAAATAAAATCACAGAAATGAAAGGAATGTATTGTTGCTGTTATCCTGTGCAAGATTCTTTTTATTCATTTAAGTAGTAAAGTTTGACAAATTACATCTTGTTAATAATTTGAACAAGAGCCCTGTTAACACCCCACAGTGAAATACTTAGGTATAAATTTTACAAAATATGAACAAGATCTATATGAGGAAAGCTACAAAATTCTGATGAAAGGAATAAAAAAAGACCTTATTGAAAAATGTCTATATTGTTATTTTGGTATCTTAACTACATGATGAATTACACATTTTTTAATGATATTTTTTAAGAGAACATACTTCTTGGCCTGGATAAGTCTGAGAAAATTTCTTCCTCAGTTGTTTCTTCTTTGTCTTCTGCATTCAGTTCCCCTAAACCAACCTGAAATTCATTCCTGTATAGGAAAACTTGTCTTTTAAAAGTTGAGTGCTTCCTTATACATTTTTGTTTTGTTATGCTTATCATTAAAAACATTCCAAAATGTTTCCAAATATATTTAAAATTTTGTCCTGGATGAGGGGAAATGCCTGTTTGAATGCATAGATGCTTTAATTTCAAAAATGTTGAAATCATGTTAACTAGATTTTATTTTTATTTATTTTTGTGTCTCATTAAAACATTTTTTCTTCTGTCTCTTTTTCCTGTATTTAACATGATGTCTCATCTCCATTCTTTTCTTGTAAAATTTTGGATAACTTTTCCAAATTTGACCTTTAGGTCGGTGGTGTGATTTTCCTTAATGTAAATCTTTTCCTTATATTGATTCCAGTGTGATTTAATTTTGTCATTTCATTTATTGGTATACCTGCAGCCTTTCTAATGAGGTCGCATTCCTGTCTCAGCTCATTGTGAAAGCATCCTTTCCATCTTGCTGACTGTTCAATTCCTCCTGGGCAACTTTCGTTTTAATGTCTTTTGTTGTCATAATTGTTTCCTTGTATTTTGTAGAGGCCAGCCATTCCTAATTTTATTGAGAATGCAAGTAAAAACATTCTTGACATTTTCATCTAGATTTTGAAGTGGATTAGTTTTATAGATGGGCTCTTCTTCCTTTTTTTCCCTTGGTTGTAGTGACTTCCCTACTCATTCCCTCACCCCACAGTGTTTCCTCAAAGCGATTTTTTTTCTTTTTTTTTCCATATCTCCATTCTGTGTTACCAGTAGAAAACATTTTCCCTTGTTTTAGGGTTTTGTTCAATTGCAATTTTCTGGTACTCAGGAACTCTGAACCGATCTAGTATAACAGTGGGCGAAATTAAGTTTACAATTGTGATGGGTATAGCAGAGTTTATTCTTATATTATCATTTATTAATTATTACATTATTTGTATTATGATTGTAAACCTATTTTTACCCACCCTGTATACAGGATCATGCTAAAAATCATATTTCTGACAAACATCACAACTTGAGATTTTTCGTGTCTACTCCCTGCCTATAGCATTCTACCTTTGTATGATTCACTTTCCATGATGCCTTTGACCATGTATCAGCTAGGTTAATTTAGTCATGAATGAGTTGAAATGCCAGTTTGAAGGCACAGATCCTTTAATTTCAAAAATGTTAAAATCATGTTAACTAGATTTTATTTTTTTGTCCATTTATTTTTTGCTGAGGATTGTTGTCCATTTCTACATATAAAATAGATGTATAAAATGAAGAAAATTGATACTTCTTTTTACTTAACTCAGAATAAAAAGATACTTGCATAAATTATGCTTTTTACTAATACTGATTTTATGAGTTTATTTATTAACAGTAGGATATTTGTGAAATAATTTCCTACATGTAGTTAACTGGTATCAGTTTTATAATAAAAATTATTTGGCAAAATACTTAGCTGAGTATTTATCATGGTCAAGATTTTCTGCACAACAATAAATGAAAGTCATTCTAGACAGTTGCTTTCAAATAGTTAACAGTATTTGGTTTTATGAGTTCTGTTGCTTCAAGTCTACCTAGATATTTATTAGGATATTGAGAGTACCTAAACAGGGAGCTATTAGCCAAATTTTACTTTGAGTCAGTAGTCTGGTCTTGACTTCTGAAGAGTACATTAAACACACTATGACCTTTTTAAATGTCTCTATCTAGAGCAATTTTGAAGCCACCTTATAAATGTTATGCAATTTAATTCAAATGGTGACTGTAACTTTCAATCATGCTGATGTGCTTGGACCAGAACACAGTATATTAGGAATTTTCTTCATTGATTTCAAGTTCACCTATAGGAATTATAGCTTTGTTTTTCTGGGGAGAGGTGGTGAGGAATACAACCTTTGTGGATGTGGATGTACGTAAATCTTTTTTTTAAGATTTTATTTATTTATTTTTAGAGAGAGAAGGGAGGGGGAGAGAGAGAGAGAGAGAGAGAGAGAGAGAGAGAGAGAGAGAGAGAGAGAGAGGGAGAGGGAAAAACATCAATGTGTGGTTGCTGGGGGTCATGGCCCGCAACCCAGGCATGTACCCTGACTGGGAATCGAACCTGCAACATTTTGGTTCACAGCCCGTGCTCAATTCACTGAGCTACCCCAGCCAGGACTTGGATGTATGTAAATCTTGAGGTATATACACCAGTACCCCTTTATCTGTGGTTTCACTTTCCTTGGTTTCACTTATCTATAGTCAACTATGGTCCCAAAAGTGAAATGGAAAATTCCAAAAATAAACTATTTAGAAGTTTTGTTTTTTGTTGTTTGAGTATAGTTGTCTCCATTTTCCCCTCACCACTCCCTGCACCCCACCCATTCCCACCTCCTACCCTCAATACTACTCCCTTTGACTTTGTCCATGGGTCCTTTATATTTGTTCCTTGATGACCCTTCTCCTGTTTTCCCTCATTACTTCTCTCTCCCCTCCCCTCGGGTTACTGTCAGTTTGCTCTTTATTTCAATGTCTCTGGTTACGTTTTGTTTACTTTTATCTTTTGTTGTTTAGGTTCCAGTTAAAGGTGAGAGCATATGGTATTTGTCCCTGGGTTATTTCAATTAGCATAATGCTCTCCAGTTCCATCCATGCTGTTGCAAAGGGTAGAAGCTCTTTGTTTCTTTCTGCTGTGTAGTATTCCATTGTGTAAATGTACCATAGTTTTTTGATCCATTCATTTACTGATGGGCACCTAGGTTGCTTTCAGCACTTGGCTATACATGTTCCATAAGTTTTAAATTGAACAATGTTCTGAATAGCCCGATGAAATGTCTTGCTACCCCTCTCTGATCTGCCTGGGAAATGAAGCATCCTTTCGCCCACTTCATCCACGCTGTATTTGCTCTTGGCCAGTTATTCACTTAGTAGCTGTCTTTGTTATCAGATCAACTGTCATGGTATCTCAGTGCTGTGTTCAAGTAATTAACTTTACAGTGGCCTCAAAGTACACGAGTAGTGACGCTGGCAATTCAGGTTTGCCAGAACGAAGCTGCAGAGAACTTCTTTTAAGTGGAAAGGTGAGTAAAGTACAATAAAATATTTGAGAGAGGGCAGGAGAGACATTTACTTAATTTTTATTACAGTATATTGTAATAATTATTCATTTTATTATACATTATTGTTGTCAGTCTCTTACTGTGCCTCACTTATGTGTTAACTTTATCTTAAACATGTATGTATGGGAAAAACAAAGCATATACAGGGTCCCAAACTATTTACTGATTCAAGCATCCACTGGGGGTCTTAGATAGTGTTCTCTGTAAATAAGAGGGGAACTAATATATACATATATGTGTGTGTTTAATATATATACACATATATACATGTACATTGTGATACCTATATTATGGTATACATATACTATATATAATATAATATTATATTTTATATATCACTATGTATGTATAGATACATATGCACATATATTGCTTTAACATGCTATATAGTTAGTGTCTATATTTATAAAGATGCAAGTCTATTTAAAGAATAACATTGAATTTATGGTAGTACCCTTACATTTTCATAGAGATAATACCTACATTTTCCCTCAATAAAATGTTATTGTAACAAATATAATATTAATAATTAGAAGACACTTTCAAGTACCTGTTATAAAAGTTTAGTATAGTTAGTATAAATGCTAAAATGTTTGTGTCTTAGGATAAGGTAAAAGGCATATCTTTTTGAAAAAAATCCATTATCTCTAAACTATGCTTAGAATTCATCTGTCTAGTACAAAAATGCTCTGCAAATATTATCTTATATTTATAAGAATAGTTTTTTCTCTCCCATTCTACTTGCAAAGATTTAAGGAAATGAAAGTCACCCCTGAGGATACTTTTACTTTGACAAGTCAATGCTGCTGACAATCATTGCTGTGAGCATTTATAAAGACAGATAAATGAGGAGTCTAGTGAAGATTTTTTTAAGCTTTAGTGGTTAGGGAAATGTTATAGTGATATAAAATTCAAGGTTGCCATGCTGAAACATAATACATAAAAATTATTACTGATAAAACTCTTCAAATATTAACCTGTTTCCTTAACAACTATAGGAGTAAAATGACAACTTTTCATAGATATTTTGACATTGTATAAGCCATTCCCTAAATATTTTTGTCTTTATTGCTAATACATTTCAGTAATTCCTTTATTTTTTAAAAAGATTTTACTGATTTATTTTTAGAGAGAAAGGAAGGGAAGGAGAAAGAGAGGGGAAGAAACATCAGTGTGTGGTTTCCTCTCATGTGCCCCCAACTGGAGACCTGGCCTGCAACCCAGGCATGTGCCCTGACTTGGAATCAAACCAGCGACCCTTTGGATTGTAGGTCCATGCTCAGTCCATTGAGATATACCAGCCAGAGCATGTTTCAGTAATTCTTTAATGTAAGCAGTGTAAAAACAAATCTGATACTTGCTTTTCTTATTTTAATCACAGGACACATTTTCTGGCAATTAAACAATCTTGACTAAAATTGAATTTACAATCAAGCCAAAGCTGAAAATTCTTGGCTCCTCACTTGCAGTCACCTTTGAAGACAGTGAGAGGGTTCCTGACAATATACTCATATGACCAAATATTTTTGTAAATCTTGCAAAAGTAGTATATTTTCATTGCAACTGGTTATGACCATGATCATTTTGCACTCTGACTTCCTCTCTCATGTCACTTGACATTGATGTGACCAGAGACATTTCTAGGTTCCTGTTGAGGGTTGGTGATAATCCATTTTAACTGCTATTTATAAAGACCATTTAGAAAGTTGGATACAATGATGTGTAATTTGAAGACTCTTTATTTGAACATTTGAAAAGAATTCTTCTTTTTTGCCCCTGCCAGTGTAGCTTGGTTGGGCAACTTCACACAAATCAAAAGGTCACCAATTAGACTAATTCCCCATTAGGGCTTATGCCTGGGTTGCAGGTTTGGTCCCCAGTCAAGGCATGTACAGAAGGCAGCCACCTAATGTCTCTCTCCCTCTCCTTCTCCCTCCCTTCCCCTTCCTCTAAAATCAAACATCAAAAATAAAATAAAATAAAATAAAGAATTCTTCTTTTGTAATTTATTATTAAAAATTGAAAAGGATCATTAGAATAATAAAGAACACATAAATGATACATCTGAATACTTAATAAAAAGTATTTTGACATAAAGGAATGAATTGATATAAAAAGTTTTAATGTATCAGAGATGCAAAGGGAAATACATGAAATGAGAAAATGAACAGAAAACAAAAAAATTGAAAATTATAATTAAAATGTACATGAGAAATAATAAAGAAAAATCTATTAAAAATAAGTAGTGGTAAATATAGAAGGATAAATGTAAGTTACATTATTTAGCAAAAAGAAGGTTTATATGTATAATATGGGATAAGAATATATTTAAGCTTGTAAGATATCACACAAGAACCTGGGAATTTAAAATGATTATATAAACAAAGGCGTACTGAAGAAAACTGAGCCAAAAATTAAAACATGGGTCAAGTTATTGACAGATTTCCAGACAGACAGTAAAGACTCACTGACACTTTGACATGCACTGACTAAATATTTAACATACAAAATGAATGAAGTTAAATAGAGCCTAGCATTTGTGGGTGAAAAAAAAAACTGAGAAGGAAATAGAAAACATCTGGGCCTCAGACATTTACTCTATGACACTAGATTCTATGAAACAAAGGAGAAAAGTCATGGAAGTCATGCCAAACTCTTCAGTGTAAGACTTCTGGTAGTACAAAGTACAAATGGGTGCTTCTAAAAAATGAATGAGTGCGAAAATCTCTAAAGCACAGCTTCTGAGTCTTTCCTCCAGAGAATCTGAAATCATAGATGTGGGGTAGAATTCATGTATTTACATCTTCCCCAAGCTTCCAAATGATGCTAATATTAGTCTAATATTGCTAATCTAGTCTGAGAAGTACATTTTGAGTGGTGCTGATATAGATTTAAATTTTATTTTAGAAACTAAAATTGGTCCTGTCAGTTTGGATTTGATCCATAATTAGATTTATTTATTCTTATAGGAAAATAAAATTTTATGATGCAGTGTGCTTGCCTCTCTAATTGGCAACCCATAAAAATACTGTTTAGCTTTAAGATATGTGTAAGAAAATTAGCATCTTCTGCCGGGGTCCAGCCTCGGCAGGGTCTCAGGATCTCCGAAGGATACACGGCTAAGGCAAAATGAATGAATTGAGACACCGGGTGGGGTGCCAGAGGACAGCCAGGCTTTTGGGGCCTGACTGACTCACTGACAAAAATCAATCTTTATTTTTATAGGGGAGGTTATACAACATTCAATGCATAGTGTGATTATTAAAACAGAAATGGTTACCACAGAAATCATTTCTAAAAACACAGAAGGTTTTACAGATCAATCATGTTAAACAAAAAAATAACTGAAAAGTACAGGAAGTCCCACAGATCAACCATATTAAACAAAAGTTATTTTGACCAAGAGGGGCATTAATCAAATAGCCAATGAAGCTATACACAAACTTTCAGGTGCCAATTAGTAACTAGGTATCTATTAAGATTCTAGGAATTGGTCTAAATTAAAAGGGTGCAAGGGGTGATTTGTAGATATATAGAAATCAACTACTATCCGTTGAGGTTAAATTTATCTTGGCTAGGTAACTGGTTTTTTGCCTAGGTTTTTTGATATATACATCTGGTGCGGGGCATGTTTTGTGTTCGTTTCCATGTATTAAGAATATTATTCTCAACTAGAACTCCTTGTTTCTATACACTCCTGTCCAGGGTATGGGAGGTGTAGTGGATCTAATAAATCTTAAGCTTTCAGGTGGTGACTCCCCAAGAAACATTCCCAGCAACGGCTTCCTTCAGTGTTCTGGCAGCTGGTCTGCCCATAGTTTAATTTTATCCTTAACTTCCCAGGTAAGGGAAACACAACATTAGGGTTGCTAGGGGTCTCTATTCTGTGGTCAACAAGTCATTTTGAACAGAATCAGAGGCATCATGCAGATTTTTTGTCATAACACACAGGTATCTAAAAATTCCACCACCTATTGCTAGCAGGGACAGGCATACAGGAGATAGACAGGAGATCCGACCACAGTCACCCCTGCTGTGCAGATGCGTCTCACCCAATCCAACTGTGTCAAAGGTCAGCTGTTGGTTGGCTCCCGACAATCTTCGTATAATATTAGTGTTACTTCCTAAACCCCTGGTAAAAGTATGCATTATAAATCTCAAATATAAACTCATAACTGAATCTAATACTATTACTTCTAAGCTGGCATTCTCAGAAAATAATCAAATGTGTTCAGAAACACATGCACTAGGTAATCTCAGGATATTTATTATCTAAGAAGTAAAAATCCAAAACTTCCTAATCTAACTTCTGGGTTGTTGGTTTCTTTTTTGCTGAAAAAGAGTTCTTTGTGATTTCTTGTTTCTAGATGAAAGTTTATATTATTGATTTTAGATTTTCTTCCTTATTTTTCTAATATGTGCATTAAATGATGCAAGTTTCTCTATAAGCACTGTTTTTCTTTCATGTCACAAATTTTAAGAAGTTTTATTGTTATTTTCACTTAGTTCAAATATTTAAAATTTCTCTTATAAGACTTCTTTACCTCATGTTATTTAGAAGTGGGTTGTTTAATCTCTGAGTATTTTGCATTTTGTAGCTAGTTTTCTCTTAGTGATTTCTAGTTTAATTCTATGAAAGCATATTCTAAGTTCTATTCATTTATTTATTCCTATTTATTTCATTCTTATAAATTTTCTCTATTCTTTTAAATTTTTAAAGATTTTATCAGTGGGGAGGGCAGGGGAGAGCAATGGGGGAAAATAGGGACAACTGTAATTGAACAACAATAAAACAAATTTTTAAAAAGATTTTATGGCCCAGAATAGAGTTGTTCTTGGTGAATGTTCTCTATGAGCTTAAAAACATTGTATTCTACTTTTGTTAGGCAAAGTGTTCAATAAATGTCAAAACTGAGACATTTTTGGCTTGTTTTAAAATATAGTGACGAGAACTACAAGGCAGATCAGTGATGACAGATTTTTGTCAGTTGCTAGTCCAGTTAGCCAACCGGAAGGCTGCTCCTTCAACAAATTATTATGCTTTTATGCCTGAGAGAACTTGGGCCTGAGGAGTTTAATGTTTGTAAATTGAAATTATTAAAAGTTTTTATTCTGTATTGTCTCTGCTCAGTGTCCATGCTCTATGCACTATTGCTTACTCATTTGTATCATGTTCTCCATGATAATTAGTTTTCAACAAAAATATCAAAAGATCATTTGCTAAGTGAGAAGAATATCAAACACAATGCTCAATTTCTAATTATATATTTCAGCCCATCAAACTAGATTTAGTACTTCCAGGTTTTTTACAATCAGTAAATATATGATTGATTCTCAAATACTTCATATTTTTCAGTATAATCATTGCAACCAACCAAATATTTAAGGCCTCTATAAAAGTTCATATGGAGAAGAGCATATGTAATGCTTAAGCATTTATAGAGGTGAAGAAGTATCTGAAAATTGAGTTACATATAATTAAGAGCAATTTGTCCTATGGTTTTCAAGTGAATATTTTGATGTGTTATTCTAAAAAAGAGAAAAGAATAACAAAACAAACCAAAAACAAACATCTAATTTAATGTGACTCTTTTATTTCTGAAACAGTTAAATTGCATAATACTGTGCCATGCAAAGTGCTAAGCACAGAGACGTACTCCACTGAAAAGCAGTTGCTTTGTGGAGTTATTATGAATAGAATTAGTAACAACATAGACATTTCTGAAACACCATGCTTCCTAGAATAAATTTTGATCCACAGCCACAAAAGCCTGATACCAAAAGAAAACACAAAGATACTTCTCTGTGACCAAATTCTCTTCTTTTTCTGAAAAACAATAGCTCCTCCTAATGGAGAAAGAAGCAATTGAAAAAAAGCTCCTTTTTTTACACCTGTTGTAAAATAAACCAGGATTGTTAATACCAGGATGATACAGGAGTTTGCATGACATTCCATTATAGCCATGAAATTGTATTATGCATTAATGATCTAAAGGCAATGATGGATCCTCTGATTTAACAACCTGAAAATATACAGTAGTGAAACGGGATGCAAGAGAGTGTATTTTGCCAAATTTGAATGTGGCATAATTGAACTAAAAAAAAAACAGGCTTATTAAAATTGTCTGTTGGTTTTTATCATGGAAAAAAAAATCCCACAAATCATGCAAAAATTAAAGCAAAAAGCACTTCCTTTTTCAATTTGGCAACATCTTGAATGTTGAGCAGTCTGATGTCATTCTGGTTGAGAGGATGAGAGATGAGAGGATGACGCATGTGTGATTCAGAGTATTTAGGAACTTTATCAGGTGTTTTGTCTGAAAAGTTTGTTTAGTCATAGTCATTTTTACTTACACCTGCCAAATCCACTTAGACTCCCCAAGGACATATGTATAAGTAGAAATACCAGGAACTTAGCAGGTTGCTTAAAAAACATTTTGAATGTGATTCATTTTTCCTTAGGGAAACCTCAATTTTCTGAATTTTTAAAATAAAGATCATATTTATTAAGTATTGTCCTGGTTTTTCACTGTTAATAACATTTTTGTCAGCTTTGTTTTTTTTTCTCTCTCGTTGTTTTGGTCCATGTTATTTTTCTATATGTACAAATAAATTTTCTTCTACTTCCTTTACATTCTATCATATGCTATACACAGATTGGAATAAAAATTACTTTCATTTGCTATTGACATCTGAGAACAATTGTCTTATGAGGAAGTTGCAAATTAATTCTTTAAAGAACTATGGCTCAAATGGCCCCTCTTTTATGTTGCATCTGCCCTAAGCCAACCTCCTCCCCATCATCTCAAACCTAGGTCATTTCAATAGCCCCCTCATGGCTATTATCCTTGCCTGCAGTCTCTGTCCTGAGAGCTTGGTCTGATTACCTCCTCAGGAATGAAATGCTGTTGATCTGTCATTATATTTACCTCTAAAGCTGTCACTTGATACAAATAGGCTTATTCCTTTATATTTAAATTTTAAGTTGTAATAAACTGTAACCATAAGCCTTTAAATCCATGTTTCCAAATGAAGTCAGAGATCACAAATCAAATTAATTTAAATACTAATATTCACACATAATACAATTTTCAAGTGAGATTTACTTTATTTTCATATTCAGTGAGTATTTTATTAAAGGTATTACAATGGATTAATCGGTATTGGGGGAGTATTGGGGGAGTATGTAATTCTTAAGACAAGACAAAATGGTAGAAAGAACTAAGAAATATGTGGTTGATCCTCATTATGAGGATTTCATTATGGTGAATTTTTCTACTCACTAAAATTTACTTGTATCCCCACATCAGTACTCACGGACTTTCACAGCCGTTCTGATCACGGACATGCACATGCCCAGTGCAAAGAAACTGGGCTGCCCGATGCACGTATTCCCAGCTGAGTTCTAGCAAGGCTTCCCTCTGGCATCGTGTTTCCACTTTCATACTGGGAAACGTGTCCTTTTTATGCTCCGTTCAGTGCCATGCTTTTCACATTTTTGTACCTTATCTTATGACTTAGATGTTTAAAATGGTCCTTAAGCCTAGTGTTCAAGTGTTGTCTAGTGTTCCTAAATTCAAGAAGGCTGTGATGTGCCTTAGGAGAAAATAGGTGTGTTATGTAAGTTTTATTTAGTCATGCGTGGATAGTGCTGTTGCCTATGAGTTCAATGTTAATGAATCAACAATATACATTAAATAAGGTGTCTTGAAACTGGAACACACATAAAACAAGATTATCTATTGATCGGATAAGGAAAATGTTATAACTGAAGTGTTTAGAAACATCACTTTTTATTTCACCAAGAAACAATGACTCAGTCTTCTCAGTGATTTTAGGAAGCATTAACTATCATGAACAATGAGAATGGACTATAAGTGCATTTCTTACAGTGAAGCACATATTGTAAGATTTTTGTGGAATTTAAAATAAAACATTTCTGGGATAGGTTCATAAAGGTATGTTCTTGGTGAGAGTAAATTTGAGAGTAGTCTTCTTGCAGCAGTTGACGGGCAGAGTGAAGACCCCTGTGAATTAAGACAAGGGCAGAGGAAAAGGCAAAGAGGCCGGTTGCTCCAGATGCCCTAGATGTTGGTGCGTGGCTTGCATCGGGATTCCCAGGAATGTGGCTGGATGAGAATCTAGTGATGAGAGGCACAGAGTACTAAGCTCAGAACCTTGCATTTGCTTTAAGAGACAAATGTAATGAGGTGTTGGATAAGGGGCAATTTCATTAGGATCTAGCAACATATCTGTTGCTACAATGTAAAATGCCATCAATGGAATAGTAGGTCTGTGGCATCCATGACAAATAAGTCAGTTTGATATTTATATTTAAATTATAGTTATCAGATCCAGATAGAGATAAATTTAATATCTACAACCTATATTCTGAGATGACTTTTTTCTAATTGGTTTATATTTATTGGTGAAGATTTTTCATAGATAATATATATTGCTCCTTGCCACAGTACTAATCTGAAAATAATATAAATAATTGAGAAAGGATTAATTATTATTTCTGGTTTATGAATAATTATTTTAAATTTCCTTTCAAGACTATATAAAATTGATATTTTGGAGGATTTTTGACTGGCTATTTAGAAAATTAAATATTTTTATTACATTGCAGGAGAGACTAACCAAAACCCTACAGTTTGAAGTTAACATTTGTTTTATTTTGTTTTATTCTATTTGCATATCTTAAATTAATTAAATAAGATGTTGTTAAGAAGCCATATCTCCAGACAAGCTGTGTTCTTCTGTGATTCATTACCAGAAGGACCATATGGAGACAAGGGGAAAAACATCTATTTCCTAAATTCCAATGAAAGCTTGAGATTAGAGAGGCCTTTTCTAAATGTGCACTTCAAAGATTGAGGAATTGTCTGTCCCACTGAAGAGCAGAAGCGACACTGAGGGCATGGCAAAGTTAAATGAATTCCAATTACTAAAAGCAAACATATAAACATCTGTAATTCTAATGGCCATAATAAATCTTAGCAGTTGAAAAAAGAAAAGAAGTTTTAGCTGGCTTGATAATTGGATCAATTTTTCACTTATGGGCTGTCAATTACTTGACATTTTAATGCATGCCAAGTACAGCTAAAAGTATTTTAATTAGAATAATGTTATAAAAACTAACCCTACAGCTTTAATTGTGGTTCTGAAGCACGAAATGTGCATCTGAATACCTATTTACTGAGCAGAAGTTAATTAAAAGTATAGTTTTATATCGAACATACACTGGGCAGAAAAAGAGGGAAATAATTGGCAATTAGGAATATCTAAGAGTCCCCACTATAAAGATAAGTGAGATTAAACAAGTTGAGAATATCACCATTATTTTGGATAGAAATTCTAACAATTCAATATTTTTGACATAGATGTAGAATACTAATGGCTGTTAGTTTCAAAAGCTTCGATTTTACTGTGGTAACATATTTATATGATAATTTATTTTCAAGCTACCACAACATGAATGATTTTATTTGGTTTTATGAAATGCTGAGGTTGGCTTGAGAGTCTCAGCAAATAACACTTCCTTTTCCTCATCTAAGTTATGAGCAAATTGATCACTAAGTCAAGGGCAAAAAATAAATCAAAACATCTATGTGTCTGATAAAACTTGTATGGAAGACATAGTGTGAAGCCCAAATGATTACTCATTCCTTGGCTGTGTGTAGAATAACCTGCTTTGTTCACCCCATTCCTTCTCTAGAGTTTATAAAATTGGAAGAAATGACTTTCCAAGGAACTGGAAGGCAGAATCTTAAGCTTATATAAGCATAGTGTGCTGAGACTTGAGCAAAGTTTCAGTAAAGAAGATGGAAGAATAGTGAATTCCAAAGGGTACTTTGCTCAAATACCAAATCCTTTAGCCATTGTTCAGCTGTCCCACACTGGTCCTGAGAAGGAAAGTGTAAGACACCAATGTCTTCCATTTTGAACAATTTCTAGTTTACCTCCACTCAGTCAAGAATTATGAATTAATGACCATCACTCACCATCAAGGAAATGCATTCCACTCCTGCAAGGAGCAAAGGCAGGGCAAAAGCTAGCAGTGTTTACGGGAAAATGTCCTTTTTATGGAATCTAGAGCAAGGAAAAAGAGGCCTCTTCTAATGTGAATCATTCATGAAAATTAGTCTTGCAGAAGGAAGGAATTTATGGTCTACAAAGTGGCAGAATCAAGACCTGAACTGGACTTCTTGATACCTACTGATGGAAGTCTAATATTCTTTCTAATATCTCTTGCTGCATCTTTTACTTATGTCTGCATTCTTTATTTTGTTATTTGAATGGTTCCAGCTTTGGCTATTGAGAGCTTTCAAGTGGCTCCTATGACCCTTTGATATATTCCTTTGACATCATTGTAATTTTTTTCTTTTATCAATTTCTTGCTTTCTGCCACCATAAGATGCTCCAAGCTCTACCTGCAATTCTGAGCAGGATTTTTAAAAAAAGTATCGTTAGCCTCATTATCTCTAACAATGGCATATAATAAATTACTTTTTAAACTAATTGGTGTATGATCAAGGGTATTCTTATACTTAGGTTATGTATCAGCATTTCTAATATTCTGATAATTAACTGTTTAACATCAATTTTATTCAGCTGATTTATGACTATTTACACTAATTCTTAAAAGGAGTAATTTGTAAAAGATCACAATAACACAAGCATATACTGACCTTAGGCAAGAGAGAGAAAACTAGAACTCAACAGTCTCACTCATTATGAAGTCTGCTGTTGCCACTCAACTGCGACTCCTGTGCTGTTGTCCTGCCAAGTCTTGGTCACTGCCTCCCAGAATTCTGTACTGAGGGCCTTGCCCTGACTCTTTCTGCCTCATGGTCCACTTCCAGCTCCACTGGCATAACAACTTGCTTTTATTCATGACTCAATCTCCTAGCCTTCAATGAATACCTAGCAGCTTAACTGTGACTCTGATACCTACTGATGGAAATGTCACTTATATCTATATTTTATCACATTTTTTGTCTGAGTCTCTCTGTTCAGATTCTTCCAGCTGAATATCAGCCAATTCACTGTCATTTACTCTGGAGTACTTGTGTTGCTGAAAAATAGGCTACTTTCTCCTCCTTATCTGAGATCACACAAGAGATGTTGGTTTATTAAGTTTAAAGCAGATATTTCAACTTTAATAGGCGATTCTTGAATTCTGAAAGCCTTCAAATAACAAACATAATAAATGCATAGAGGGCAGAATTCACTTCAGAGTCCCATTTTTCAATCACAGCTGTTCTCCTCACCTGCACCTCTCCAAACCTAGCATTTTTATTGTGAATACAGCTATTGCTACTCTCAAGTTACATAACTTGGTAAAATAGAACTTCTCATACCAAATGTTGATCTTGATTTATCTACGTGATTCACTATACCATATTTCCCTGGCTGATGATTATACTTCAGGAACATGGATATTGTGAATATTAAGAAATAAGATGGGGTAAAATTTTTGCTGAAGAATTTCCACAAAAATAAAATACTAGCATTTGATTAGACAGTAGGAAAATACAAGACTTGTTTCTCTAGCTCAAAATGAAGTCAACCCAAAGGACACAAAGCTGCAAGAGTGTGGGGGTGAAACGCCACATTAGCCTGAATATTTGCTGTGGTTAAAATAGATAAAGAAATGGAATGATAAGATGTTTACAAGAATAAGTATCCACTTTGCAGAGACCATTCTGAAGTGTTAATGACTGCTGTGTAGAAAACTGAAAGTTATAGAACCAAAGAAATTTAAAAATGGAAACTATAGAAAATGGTCTCGGTAAGTTTGCAGGTGAGTACTCTTTACAATACTTATACTTAAACTGCAAATGACTTTGTAAAGTGATACTCAGAGAGACAGAATGGCCTACATCTACCAAAAGTTCTCTTCAGTCTTTATAAAATCAAACCTTCTATTTTGCACTTGTAAAAACTAACTTAACAGTTAGGTGAAGTAGCTTTTAGGCAATATTTTACAGTTCCTTTATTGGAACAATGGAATAAAACAGTATTTTTTACAGAGGTATCACTAGGAAGAAAGACAGTTGTGCTGTGCTGTGCTTTTCAACATATATATGCCAAGTAATATTACCTTTTATTGACTTGTAATAATTTCAAGAGAATATTAAGTACACTAAAATGAAATTGGCAACTCATTTAATTTGTTGTTATCTTTATGCAAATATTCTTAGTAATAAAAAAGAACAAAGGTACAGAAAATGCAATTTGGGAAACAATGCTGTTTTTAAGTTCAACATTTGTTGAACTTAAACCTCTTTAGGACTGAGCAGTTCTGAGAATGATTAATTCTGCATAATGACTGAGAAAACACAAATTTAAGTAAATAGTTCATTCTAGAAATGATTAAGTAGGCGATACTAATGTTATCAGTTACTTTGGCATTACTAAGTTAGAAAGGGATGATTTGTTGATTTATATGAATAAACATTAACTACAGAGCATCCAAATGTGCTAGTAAATTGTAAATCTTAAAAAAATAAAATTTGTGAGGATTTTCTGTACCCGTTTTATCTTTTGTTTTCTGGTAGCTCTGTGCCTTCATTGATTCTTTTCCTTTGTGGTTCTGTCTGTTGTTTTTGTTTGGTGGCATTCTATACTTTTTTTCCTCTGTTTCCTCTTTTCTGTCTCAGTTTTTTATTTTTGTGTGTGGTTACTATGAGGGTTATGTAAGAAAGTTTCACATATACAGTAGTTCTGTATCTTCTGATTGTATCTAATATCTATACCCCTTTGCAAATTCAGACCTTAAGCTGCACTCCTTTTATGTTTTCATTGTCACAATTTATTTCTATTAATACTGTGAGCTATTTTCCAAATTGCAGTAGCTATTCTCTCCCCTCTTTTTTAATGCTATTACTTCCTACAACCAATGTGTGATATTCAAGTGTATAGTACCCCGTTCCAAAAGGGTGTTGTATCCTGTTTCTGTCTGCCTGTTGGTGACCTTTTGTTCTTTGCTTTGGGTAGAATGACCTCCTTGAGTATTTTCTGCAATAGAGGTCTTCTGGTGATTAAATTACCTTAGTTTCTGTATGTCCAGAAAAATCTTTATTTCTCCTTCATATCTAATGATAATTTTGTTGGATATGTTATTCTTGGCTGGTAATTTATGTCTTTCATTAAAGATTCTGCTGAGAAATCCAATGATAATCTAATAGCCTTTCCTTGTAGGGATGCCCACCTTTTGCCATTTCTGGGCCACACTGGAAGAAGCAGAGTTGTCTTAGGCCACACATTAAATACATAAACACTAACAAAAACTGATGGGCAAAAAAGGTTTTAAATAAATTTATGATTTTGTGTTAAATGACATTCATAGCCATCCTGGGCTGCATGCAGCCCACAGTGCCATAGGTTGGGCACCCCTGCATAGGTTACTGTTTTCCCTGACTGCCTTGAGAATTCTATTTGTCACTAATTTTTGACAATTTTAATACAATGTGCCTTGGAGGAGGCCATTTTGGATTGAGGTAAATAGGTGTTCTGTTTGCTTTTTGGATTTGAGGGTCTAGCTCTTTCCATAGATTTGGGAAGTTCTTGCCAACTATTTGTTTGAATGGGCTCTCTGTTCCCTTTTCTCTCTCTTTTTATTCAGGTGTGGATGGAGGGAATACAATGCAATATACAGATGATGTTCATAGAATTGTACATTTGAAACCTATACAATCTTATTAAGCAATGTGCCTAAATAAATATAATTTAAAAATATAATAGGACTTCAGTGAAATATAATTCAGAACTCTTTTAGTTTAGAAGTCTATAGTGAATTGTAAATATTTTCCCCCTGAATGAAACTTGATTGTTGAAAAGTGTGGGGGTTATGGGACTGTAGTTAAACTTGGCCAATAAATTTTGAGTAAAAAGAAAAAGTTCCCCAGGAGTCCAGGACTGCTGTTTTAATGCTGAATATAGCGTATCAGGGCAATTTCCATAGGGGCCACTTATGATGCTAGCAAAGTTCAAATTTCAGTTTCTGGAGAACACCAAAAGGCATGAGATGATGAAGTTTCTTTTCTAAGTACAAATGTCTGCAGCCATCATAAAGGACACAGTCAAAGTTCATTATTTTGCGGGAAGCATTCCATAAATGAATGCTATACACTCTCTGCATGCTAAGTAAATACTCCCTGCCTTTCCACACATTGCTTTTATGATGTAATTTTCATGCAAGCTTCCTAAAAATATTTCTATGTCACTAAGTATATAATATTTCTAGGTTTTCTGACATTATGACACTAAGACACCATGTCCTAGTGCTGGTCCAAACGTCATTCATTGAGTGAATGATGTCACTAAATGAATGTGACTGGGGTATAAAGCCTTGCCGCTTGGAATAAAAAAATATTTCTTTCATTTAACAAATAATATTTTAGATAAATATTGATTCATTATTCATTGTAATAAAATATTTTTCTCTGGTGTAAGCTGACTGTCCACAGTTTCTCTATTAAAGGATTATGTACAAGAAACCTCCCCAAAATAAAATAAAATAAGGTAAAATTTGAAAACAGTATTTGTAATATATTGTAATATTTTACGCAGATCAAAACAAAAACTTCTGTAGAAATTTTATACATGTTTTATATGTATATTTAAATGAGTAGTATACATGAAAGAATTATAGAATTCAAATATTGATCTTAAACTTAAGCCAGAATTCAAGAATATTAAAACATGAAAAAAAGGTTTGACATGTGGTACTTAGTTTATCCATAAATAGAGTGGCTATAACTGTTTTTGTCTCAACATGGTTATATGGGAGTGGAACGCTGCACCTATGGATTTCAGACAGAAGAAATGAACAGAAAGATGCCAGTCTCCTCAGAACTCTCTAGAAGAAAACATCTGCAGAAACCCGATGTGAAAGTCAAGTCTAGCTTGCATCAAGCAGCAATGCCTTTCAGGTTTACTCTATGGACACCATTTGAGAGACAGAACTCTACTTACAGTTTATCCAAATAAAATGCACAGTATATTCAAAAGATGCTTCTCAAAAAGTTGTCATTAAAATGATAATGTGTTGTTATATTCAATAATAGATGAAAAATATCCAGATTGTTATGTGCTATATATGTTTCTTAGGCTATAACTTAGAATGTAAACACCATATATGCTTTTTTATTCCAGTGTTTAAATTCATTTGTATATAAAATTGATGCAAATGAGAATGATAAGTCTTTTAATTTAATTTCCAAATATCTCATGATGCTCATGATATGAAAGAAAAAATGTAAACATATGACGCCTGTCCAGGAAAAGTCGAGCCACTGTCAATATAATTAAAACAGTTTGTGTGACATTGATGTAACCTGGGAACCAAGGAGAGTGACCTGGAATCAGCATGCATGATCAATGATGGTTTCACTATATAGTTAGTGGTGGTGGCAGATGCCATAGACTCAGCATGTGTCTTGTGGAGGCATTGCATTCAAAATGACTGAGCAAGTAGAGCAACAAATCTTCATCGAATTTTGTGTTAAGCTTGAACATTCCTCCAGAGAAACTATTCAGGTGATTCAAAAGGTTTTAGGGGACAATGCAATGAGCACAGTGCAAATAAAAGTGTGGCACAAACACTTCAAAGATGCTCAAGAATCTGTTGAAAGTGATCCGTGTTTGGGCCTGCAACAAGCAGAACACCTGAGAATGTTGACTGTGTATGGGCTTCAATCAACAAAGATTGGTGACTGATAGTCCGAGAGCTAGAAGCTGATCTGGGGATTACAAAAACTACTCTCTGAGATTTTGATGCAGAGTCTTGGTATGAAACATGTCGGGGCAAAATTTGTTCCATGGCTTCTGCTACCAGAGTAGAAGGAACATGCTGCTGCAGATGCTAATGACTTGGTTCAAACCCCTACCAATAAACCAGATTTTCTCAAGAAGCTCGTAACCAGAGATGAATCGTGGGTCTATGGCTATGATCCAGAAATGGAAGCCCAGTTGTCCCAATGGAAGTCATCTGCTTCTCCATGCCCAAAGAAGGTGTGGCAAAGTTGCAGTAAGATCAAGACCATTTTAACTGAGTTTTTTAACTGAGAAAGTATTGTTCTTCATGATTATACCCCCTCCAGGACAAATAAGTAATTAGTACTACCTCAACGCTCTTCATCGGTTGAGAAATGCAATATGACAAAAAGAGCCACAGCTATGGGCAACTGATGATTTGCAGCTTCATCACAACAATGTGCCCACTCTTGCATCACATATCCTAAAGAGTTTTTTGGCTAAACATCAAATCACCCAGGTGACTTGGTCCCCCTACAGCCCAGATTTGGTGCTCTGTGACTTCTGGATTTTCCCAAAACTAAAACTACTTTTGAAATGAAAGAGATTTCAGACCATTGGTGAGATTCAGGAAAATATCATGGGGCATGATAGCGATTCCAACAGCTGATGGTGATTCCAACAAAGGATATGCAGAGTGTTTTGAACAGTGGAAGAGATTCAGGGAGAACTGTGTGAGGTCCTCCCCTAGTTTGAAGGAGCCTGAGGCATCATTGTACTATGTACAGTGTTTCTCGTACCTGGTATGTTCTTCAATAAATGTCTCTGTTTTTCATAGTTCATGGCTGTATACTTTCTGGACAGACCTCATATATCTGCGAATGCTTACCATTTTACAACAGTCTCATGAAATCACATTGATTTTTTAAATTATTCTTCTGAAACACCTTTTTAAAAAGAGGAGTTTAGTGTCATTGAATGATGTTTCTTTTCAAATGTCAAAACATGATATTATTAAGTTTTTAAAAATGAATGTGCCATTTCAAAAGTTAAAGATCTATTGTATGAAGAACCATGCCATTCCCCAAACTTCTAAAATATGCTTTGACTAAATATGTCATCATGAGCTATTTACCCTTCTCTGAAAACCTTTTCTGTTCTAGTAACTCTATTGTCTGTCTCCTCTTAAAGTTCAACAACTCAAAAATCAATTATTAAAGGCTTACTATAGAACAAGCTCTGTGCTAAGTTATAAAGATACAAGTATTAATAAAAAACAACAGTCTTTAACCTAAGCCACTTGTATTCCAGCTGAGTTAACAAATATATGACATATAATTTTAATACAGTGATAAGTGCTATCAGGAAATCACAGAAAATGGTCACTTATGCTCAGAAGATTTAGGGAAGTATTCCTAATGGAATGAAATAATCTCTGAACTGAGATTTTAAGGACACTAAAAGGGACATGAAAACACGCTTCAGGGAGAAGAAATAGCAATAGCCTCAATGCAGAGGCAGAGAATAGAATGAAATGTGCCCTGATCATTACAAGCAGATTGTTTTTACTAGACTATAAAATAAAGTCAGAACAAGAAGGAGTCAGGGCTGGAGAGTTATGTATGGGCCAAATTTTTACATTGTTTTTTTTTTCAAATCTCATTTTCTTTCACAAATAAAGTGAAAATTTGGTGGAAATAGGAAGGTACATGGAGACATAATATTTTTTCACCTTTAAAAATGTTCTTCCTGAAAATATTATGAGAGTACCAAAATAGTATCAGCATAATATGAATCATCATATGCTTTTAAAAAATAATTTAGGATGACGGAATACTAACAGTGATGATTTTATTACTTGGGAGTGCTTTGTCACTTTCTTGTCTAGCTGTCTGGCTTTAAGAATCATCAGTGGAGAGTACGTATTTTCCTTTCTTCACATTTCTGTGAGGAGTGCATTCTGCCAAAGCAACCCTCCTGACCTCTCATCCACACCTTCTCTAATCAATCAGAAGTTAGAGTAATGACTTAACAGGCAAGTGGGGTAACAAACTGCTCAGGGGTGGTTTGACTGACTCTGGCTCCTCTTCAGTTCTGCCTACCAGCAATATAAGGGTTGCCCCTGTATGTGTATATGTGTGTGCATCCTGGGTTTGCCCAGTTCTGCCAGGGGCTGGGTAAGGTAATAAAGGGAATTCAGGGGTCTCAAATTACAAGGCTATTTGGACAAAAACTTACATGTGAAATGTGAAGAATATTATGAGTAAAAAATTTATATTATAATTTTCATCTGTCCATTTCTTGGTTTGTTCTAACCTCAAACAGAGACTAGAAGGATGAAATGAAATGCCCTCCTACAACTCTAACACATATTAACTAATCATTTAATATGTATTCCTAATTAAAATTCAAGGTGCAGTTGAGAGGAATCTTAGGTGTACTTGTTTCCCTCTTCACTTCATAATTTCTGGAATCCGGTTGCAAATGCTGCCCAGGCCTCCCTTCCTCAGATAAATTTTCTACTCTGCTCAATTCTGCATGAAGTTATATTTCTCCACATAATAACCTTGTCTATAGTAACAAGATAATAAGTGGTGAAGAGTTTTTGAGTACCCATCTCTGAACAATACATATTCAGCCTAGCATAGGTCCTCTGGATGGCAAATGTCTTAATCCAAATATGTGACTCTAAAAGTAGAAAATGCACAATTTATAAGAAGCTTTTGAGAAAGTTTCTTAGAACAAATGGGCCTTTTGGTATGTTTAATTCCATTAAGCTAATAACTAAACATTGCATCTAAATTTTTGAGTTAGCTTTGGTAGGAGCTTATCGAAGGAGCCCTAGGTGACCACAGCAACTAAGGCCGTGCTGGTGTGGAAATGCAGCAGGATGTCTCACTCCACACGATTTCTGACCACTCCCTCCTCTCCTGTTGCTGTTACAAAAGCAGGATGATGAAATGTCAGCCTCCATGCTTTATGCAGGGAACATCATGCAATGCTAGCCAATGACATGTCAACATTAGTCCCAGAATATGACATCCTTTCTAAATAAGAATGTTAGAAGAATTTTCCCCTTCCTCTTCTCTGCTACCTTGTGGGCAGACAAAATAGGGATGCAGAAGTCACCTGGTAATAATGAAGTCAAAACTCATGTGCTGAAGGTAGTTTGACATCTTTGAGCACCATGTGAAAAATAAGCTCCAAGTTTAAACCACTGTTTGTCAGGTTTTTTATTACAAACACATTGGCAGGTGACAGATATAAAAAGTACATTTAATTTTGTATAGGTCATGGTTTTTGTCACAGACAACTAAAACTAATCTAGCTGGTTTAATCATTAAGGAATCAGTGGAGGTCACATAACAGAATTGTTAGGATGGCCTAAAGGCGACACTGGGCGCCACATTTCTAGGGGATACACATGGAGGACAACAAACCCAGGGAAAATGCCCAAGTCACATGAGACTGCTGCAGTGGAGAAACATTGCCATTCCCCCTACAATTGTAGCTTTAAATTCTACCACAGCTGCCCCAGGAGACCTTCATGCTTCTTGTTGTTTATTTCCTCATCCATGTTTTAGGCAGGTGCATCTGCTTGGCACAACCTAAGCCCCCTGCCTGCATGCTAGTTAAAAGGGTGTTTGGAAAATGCACCTATGGGGTTCCAGCCTCTATTGTTCAAGCAAATGAGCCCTCAAAGCACTTAGCACAATGTCTGCAACACACTGCACCAGCCTTGATTTATATTGACTTCCTGGAGTGGTGTTCTGAAGATTAGCCAAACATATGCAAGCTCGGCAAGAAAGAGTGACATTATTCATTAGTGATATCTGCTGAGACGCAGAGAGGGAGAGTTTGGATATGCCTGCCACACGTGTTTCATCCCCCAGCAAAGACAGGACAAAAGAAGCAGCTGGGGAATGAAAACAGGGGATCAGAGAAATAAATAATTATGGGAAAGTAAGGTCTGGAGGACACTAAGCTGCTGTCATTCTTTTTTAAAAAATATTTTGTATTGATTATGCAATTACAGTTGTCCCATTTACCCCCCTTCACTCCCCTCCACCCTGCACACCCCTTACTACCCACATTCCGCCCCTTTAGTTCATGTCCATGTGTCAAACATGTAAGTTCTTTGGCTTCTACTTTTCCCATACTACTCTTACCCTCCCCCTGTCTATTTTCTACCTACCATCTATGCTACTTATTCTTCATACCTTTTCCTCCTCTCTCCTCCTCCCACTCCCCTGTTGCTAAGCTTCCATGTGATCCCCATTTCTGTGGTTCTGTTCCTGTTCTAGTTGTTTGCTTAGTTTGTTTTTGGTTTTGGTTTTGGTTTAGGTGGGGTTGTTAATAATTGTGAGTTTGCTGTCATTTTGCTGTACATATTTTTTATCTTCGTTTTCTTAGATAAATACCTTTAACATTTCATATAATAAGGGTTTGGTGATGATGAACTCCATTAACTTGACCTTATCTGAGAAGCACTTTGTCTGCCCTTCCATTCTAAATGAAAGCTTTGCTGGATAGAGCAATCTTGGATGTAGGTCCTTGCCTTTCATGACTTGGAATACTTCTTTCCAGCCCCTTCTTGCCTGGAAGGTCTCTTTTGAGAAATCAGCTGACAGTCTGATCGGAACTCCTTTGTAGGTAACTGCCTCCTTATCTCTTGCTGCTTCTAGGATACTTTCCTTATCTTTCATCCTGGATAATGTAATTATGATGTGCCTTGGTGTGTTCCTCCTTGGTTCCAACTTCTTTGGGACTCTCTGAGCTCCCTGGACTTCCTGGAAATCTCTTTCCTTTGCCAGATTGGGGAAGTTCTCCTTTATTATTTGTTCAAATAACTTTTCTACTTGTTGCTCTTTCTCTTCCCCTTCTGGTACCCCTATAATTTGGATGTTGGAATATTTAAAAATGTCCTGGAGGTTCCTAAGCATCTCCTCATTTTTTTGAATTCTTATTTCTTCATTCTTTTCTGATTGGGTATTTCTTTCACCGCTTAGTTGTATTTTTTCTGAAGCTTTGATCTGTTCTTTTGTTTGGGCCATTTTTTTTTTGTCTTGACGTGCCTGTTATGTAGTGAGGGGTGGACCTTTAGCTATTCACCAGGGTGGGGTAACCCACATCACTGAGTTGTGACACTGTATGTGGGGCAGGGGCCCAAGAAGAAACAATAGCACTTGCTCCACTCTCTGCCAGATTTCCATCACTTCTGCTGCTTCCCCGAAGCATGCTGGGCCTTTCTGGTGCTGATTTCCAGGTGGGTGGGCTTGTGTATATTCTAGCACCCCATGGGTCTCTCCAACGAACTCTCCTGTGAGGCTGGGAGTCTCTCCTGGCACCTCAACCCCCACAGGTATTTTCAATCGATGTTTGGAGGCTTTATTTCCCAGTGCTGGGACCCTGAGTTGCGAGGTCTGTCTCTCTCCCTAGTTTTGCCTGGTTTATCTGTTCACAAATGTGCTCACCTCGCCCTATTCCACAATCCACCGCCTGGCTGGGTCTGCCAGGTGCTGCCTTGCCACAAGTCCTCTCCTCCCCAGTGGCCCAACTCTGCCCTTCCTACTGGTCTGGATGAACATGTTTTCTTTAACTCTTTGGTTGTCAGACTTCCATATAGTTCAATTTTCTGTCAGTTCTGGTTGTTTGTTATTTTTAAATTGCTGTTGTCTTTCTTTTGGTTGTGTGAGGAGGCATAGTGTGTCTACCTACACCTCCATGTTGGCTGGAAGTCCTGCTATCATTCTCGAGCTGCTCAGTCTCAGCAGAAACTGGAGGAACCAAGGTAACCAAGGGAGATCATAAGGGAGTCACACTTTCCTGGAACAGAGATACTCAAAATAATCTCTTCCTTTTAAGTTGTGGTTATTTTTTAGAACCTGTTTAGTCAATCCTTAGTTTATGGGCAGTAAAACATCAAGGAAAGAAACATGAATTAAATGTGTACTGTGCATACATTTTAGACACATCTGCTCCTGAAAATTTACAACAGAATATTATGTTAAAAGATCCTTAGCTGCAAGATCCACTGCACAGAACTGGTGAGGATATGTAACATAGACATGAATTTCTGGAACCACACACCTCTTCTGAGCATTTCATTTTCCATGTGAGGAATCTGTGACCCAGAGATACACTGTGGCCTCTGCCAAGTAAGATTTTAGCTGAGTAGCATTTACTTTGTGTGTTTCTTGGGACTATGATTTTTCTGTGTAATCACATGTTCGTTCAATCATCCATATGAAGGTAGCTTTTACTAAACACTATGGATGACACAAAATATATATAACAAACAAGGGTTCCACAATAAAACAGTTTATAATTAAGTAGAGGAACAAAGGTATGTAAAGATGATACATTTTCTACAAATTCCAAAGAAAGTGAAGTTATAGTGAAATGAGGTATGTGATCAGAACTGATCAGGTTTTTGATTCATTGAATGGAAATTGGTTCTATATGAAAAGAAATAAAATTAGTTTATTAAAAGAATTGTTGGACAGGCCAAAAAAGTAAGTTTTCTATTAATCACCAGGAAACATGAACAAAACCATACTACAGAACTGGTATGTTGAATATTCCTTCAAGCACTAGACACCCATTTTCATAAATGCCGCCTTTCACAATTAAATATTACTTTCACAAGCTGAGAAAGAGAGTTGCTTGTTAATAAGCTATGGCTGTGGGAGTGGTTGAGATCATGAGTAGTGAACATTTTTAGTTTCTGAAGAAGGAAAATATTTTTCTTCCTCTACCAATAGTCTTAAAGTAAGGAATTCTCCAAACATAGTCAGAGGATAAAAAGCTAAGTGGCCATAATTTTTTAAACATGTCCACCACAAAAAACTACTTGGTATAATAATTCTCCCAATAAAAACAATCATACTAATAATTTACACCAAATACTCTTTTTCCATATCTCTTACCTTTTGGGACAGCATGGGTGGACTTAGAGAGCATTATGCTAAGTGAAATAAGCCTGTCAGAGAAAGACAAATAGCATATGATTTTACTTATATGTGGACTCTACTGAACAAAATAAACAAACAAAATAGAAACAGACTCATAGATGCAAAGACTCATAGACTGACAGCTGTGGAGGGGATTTTGGGAGCTGGCTGAAATAGTGAAGGGATTAAGCAAAAATGAACAAACAAACTCATAGACAAAGACATCAGCATGTTGATTATCAGGGGGAATGGGGTGGGAGCAGGCAGAAGAGAGTAAAGGGTAGATAAATGGTGATAGCAGACTAGACTATGGGTGGTGAACGCACAATATGATATACAGATGATGTATTAGAGAATTGTACAACTGAAGCCTATTTAAACACCCAATGTAACCCCAACAAATTCAATAAAATATATAAAATTAAAGTGAAATAAAAGCAATTATTCAATGAAAAAAAGCAAATATAATCTGATTTCTTCTCTTAAATATCTACAATCAGTATCAAAATCTATCATCTTGCCACAACCAACCAGGCCCCATTTATGAGCTGATAGCTAATAGAATTTAAATCATTTGTCCAGAAGGGTAAACATCTCTGCAGCCAATGTAACTTGTGGGAAGTGAAGGGGCAAACATCTCCTCTTCTCTAAAGCTAAAACCAAATTTTGTTAAAGAAATCTGTTTTGCATTTTAAGTAGATTCTCTTGATGTTGTAGATAACACAGAAGGCACCTGCACATTCAAATAATTTTATCTTTTTGGCTAAAAATGCCTGCCAATATTGACTATATTTAGTTGAAATATTCATTCTAATCATTAAATGTATATTTTGTGATAGTGCAAGTTTTACCTAATGGCCTTTCAAAGCAAGGCATCATATTGAAGGAAAACAGGATAAATATTGCATGAAAACCTACAGATGAAAAATATTAACAAAACCCACAATGCTTGTTATGATCTCCAGATTGGGAGTTTAACCTTTAGAGAAAGTAAATAAGTGGTTCCTTTCTTCTGTGTGTATATATTATTTTAGCAGCTTAAAAAAAGTAGTTCTGTTTTCATTTTCCATTAGCTTTTCCAGCCCTGACATCTGTCACCAACTCCCCAGAGGCTGTGGCCCAATTGGGGAAAACCAGACTTGTGTATTTATAAATAAAGACTTGCCTCAGATTCAATAAAGCTTTGCCTTTATTCTTCTTATGGAAATTTTATTCTAAAATTGGTTGACTTTAAATACAACATTTTCCTTCTGATTGTATTAAGATGCTGAAGGCTGAAGCTGATAACTTCATTTACAATAAAACAAGTAACTCAAAGGTAAAATACTCTTTCTTGCTTTTGCTTTTGTAAAAGTCAACATTTTTCTTTTTTTCTTTCAATGATTTGTATGTATCTTTTCTTTTTTAACCAATATATTAATGTATAATTGACCTATAAAATGCTGTATACATTTAATGTATTTAACCTCAGTATAGAAGTAAGTATACATCTGTGAAATCACCAACACTATCTATGCAATAAACATATCCACTTCCTCCAAAAGCTTCCTCCCTACCACTTTATTATTACAATTATTATTATATTTATATATTTATTTATGTTATATTTTGTGTTAAAAAACATAGATCTACCCTTTTCTCCACATTGTAAATATATAATATAGTATTGTTAATTATAGATGTTATGCTGTACAGTTGGTTTCTAGGAGTTGTTCATCCTGCGCAACTGAAAATAACACCTGTTGAATAACAACTCCTCATTTCCACTCCCCTGACCCAGCCCTTGGAAGCCACCATTGTACTTCTGTTCCTCAGAGGCTGACTACTTTAGATACCTCACAGAAGTGGAATCATACAGTATTCCTCCTTCTGTGACTGGCTTCTTTCACTCAGCATAATATCATTGAGATTTCTTCACACTCACATATGGAAGAGTTACTGTTATTTTAAAGACTAAGAGATATCCCATTTTTTCATCTATATACTACATTTTCCTTATATGCTCTTCTGTTGATGGATATTTTAGTTGCTTCCATGTGGCTATTGAGAATAATCTGTAAAAAATATGGAAGTGCACTTATCTTTTCAAGATCTTATTTCAATTCTGTTGGATATATACCCAGAAATGGAATTGCTGAATCAAATAGTAGTAGTATTTTCATTTTTTGAGGAACTTCCAAACTGCTTTCCAAAATGGCTGCATCAATTTATATTCCCACCAAGTGTACAAAACGTCTCTTTTCTCCACATCCTTGCCAATATTTATCTTAAAGAAAATAGCCATCCTAATAAATGTGCAGTGATAGCTCCTTGTGGTTTTGATTTACACATCTTTGATGATTAGTGATGTTGAACATTTTTTATAAACCTTTTGGAAATCTGTAAGACTTTTTTGAAGAAATCTCTATTCAGTTCCTTGCCTATTTTTGAATTATTTCAGTTTTGTTGTTGTTGTTAAGTTGTGGGAGTTCCTTATATATTTTGATGTTAACTCTTTATCAGAAATACAGTTTACAAGTATTTTCTACCATTTTATAGGTTACTCTTTTTTTCTTTGTTGTGCAAAAATTTTCTTATTCAATATAATCCCATTTGTTTATATTTGTTCTTATTGTCTCAGCTTTTGGTGTCATATCCAAGAAATCATTTCCAAGGCCATTGTCAAGAAGCTTTTCCCTATGTTTTCTTCTTGAATTTTATGGTTCCACATCTTATATTTAAACCTTTCATCTATTTTGGGTTGATTTTTATGTATGCTGTAAGTAAGGCTCTATTTTCATTCTTTTGCATGTATCCAGTTTCCTCAATACCATTATTGAAGGAACTACTATTTTCCCATTGCATAGTCTCATCACCCTTGTTCAAAATTATTTGACCATATATATCTGGATCTCTGAGCTCTCTAATTTGTTGCATTGGTTTAGATGTCTGTTTTTTTATGCCAGTACCATACTGTTTTGATTAGTTTGGCTTTGTAGAATATCTTAAAATCAGGAAGTGTGATGCCTCAGGCTTTCTTTTTCTTTCTCAAAATTGATTTGGCCATTTAATGTCTTATGTGTTTCCTTTGAGTTTTTGAATTTTTTTCTATTTCTGTAAAAAATGCTATTGGGATTTTGACAGGAATTGTATTTGTATCTGTAAATCACTTCTTTCATATCTCTTCTATGAATGTATGCATGTACCTATTTTCAAAGAGAGAGGAAGAGTGAGAGAAAGAAAGGGAGAGAAACATCAATCTTTTGCCTCTCAGAAGCACACAATTGGGGACCTGGTCCACAACCCAGGCATGTGCCCTGACTGGAAATCAAACCAGCGTCCTTTTGATTCACAGGCCAGTGCTCAGTCCATTGAGTCACACTAATCGTGGCTGTGTTTCTTCTTAATACTAATTTTATCTATTCTTTCACAGAAACTCCAAATTAAGTCAATTATTACCATTAGAGAATTGTCAGTATTCTTGAGTATCAATACATTAGAAGAGGAAAAGGAGATGAAAGTGAGGTGAGAAGTCCAGGAGGAGTAGAACAGTCTCAATCTGAGATGGTGGTAGTTGAAATGGAAAGTCAAAGAGAACTCATGAATAAAGAAGCTTATTAGACTAATAACAGAGATATTTAGAGAAAAATATGAAGTTTTGCTTCTGGGCGAATACTAGGAGAATAGTGACTCTTACTAAACCAAATATAAAATATTTTTACTTTTAAAAATTTGCCCCTTAGACTCAGTAGTTATATTTTCTGCTGCTTGGAGAAAATCAGTCAAAAGTTAGAAAAAAATAAACAGAAAAAGTAGAGAAAATTAAATATATTAAATAAAGAAAGAATTTTAATAAATTTTCAAATCCTAGTTCTAATTTTTCCTGAGATTTTCTTATATGCCTGCTTTATATACAACTTCGTTGTTTTATAAAATCTAGGCATTCTTGTAATTAATTTTTTACTTCAACTAGATAGAGTTGTGTCACTATAACATTATAAGACATTCAATGAAAAATACGTCTAGTATCAGAATTATAATAAATCGTCAGAACTTACTCTCCATTTCATTGGTCTCAAGTATATATAAATTTCATCAAGGGAAAGGATGAGAAATGTTGCCACATCAAGATAAAAACAATACTTTTCCAAATATCCTGTGATCTCCTTTCCAGAAGTAGGAATTGAAAACACTGAGGAGACAGATGCACTACAGTTGCGCTATGAGGTCGACCATTCATGTATACAATGGAATGCTATTCGGCCATAACAAAAGGTAAGAAAATCATGCTAAGCAAAATGTCAGACAAAAAAAGTTAAGAACCATATGATTTCACTCACGTATGGGATATAAAACTGAATCAACAAATGAACAAACAGGAACAACAAACAAACAAAACTCATGGACACACTCAACGGGATGGTGGTTACCAGAGGAAGGAGAGGTGGGGGTATAGTTAAGGCTCAAGGAGGTGAGATATATGGTGACAGAAGATTTGACTTCGAGTGGTGGGTACACGATGTAATATACATATGGTACAAAATCAAATTGTAAACTTTAAACATACAAATTTTATTAATCAATATCACACCAACAAATTTAATTAAAAAAGAAAAACATATAACAATAAAATGATGTATGTTTAATGGTGGTAGAAAAAACACCCAGAAATGAAGGTGTTCATGGGAAAGAAGCTCCTGTTTAGAATTTAAGGTCAAGATACACACATTCCAAGATGTAACTGCATGCAGCCTGGTCTTGAGGAGAAAATATGTAGTGTCAGCTTAAGGAAGATACAGGTAGAGTTCCTAAATGAGAAAAGGGAGGACAGGAAGACCAACCAGCATTTTACCACAAGAGAGAAATCCCCAGGTCAGGGGACAAGGAAATAGTTCATTCTTAAAGACAGAAAAATCTGGCTCTTCCAGACCAGCTCTGTCTCAGAGATACAATACATGTTATTTTGTATTTTATAGTAGCCACATTAATAAAAGTAAAAAACAAAATCAGGTAAAACTAATTTAAAAGTTCATTTTCATTTTGCATATCTAAATATTGGGATTTCAAACTGTAATCTTCACAAAAAAAATATTAAAGAGATATTGTTGCTTGTTTGTTCTAAGTCTTCAAAATCCAGTGTGTATTTTACATTCACCTCATGTAGCCGTTCCAACTAGCCACGCTCCAAAGCTCAGTTGCCACATGTGGCTTGCAGCTCCCGTACTGGATCTCGCAAGCCTGTTCATTCAGTGATGTGGTAGGAAGTCTTGCTGTCTTCCTCTTCACCAAATGTTCATTTTCACTTTTGCTTCCTTTCATTCAAACCCTGTAGGTACAATTACAATAGTTGGAAGTGGTTAATTTTAAAATTTTGCCATAGATTTGTGTAACTTTTTACTTTTTTATTTTTTATTTTTGAATTTGTGTAACTTTTTAGATTAAAATGAGCCCAAATCAGACCTTATCGAACCAAATGCCCTCATAAACATTCCTGAATGATGAGTTGAATTTGAACATGAATTTGATTTGAAGTTTCCTTTTTGCAACCATAGACATGGACCTTGTGGGTTTTACTGGAAAACCTCAAGGATGGGGAGAAAGATATGTCTTTTTCCAAAATATAATTTACCTAAACTGAGACTTAATGTAAATTATAAAGAATATTTCTTTTAAGTAGTAAGACAAAAAATACAGAATCCATAATGGGAAAAGTGTAGAAATTCTTCTAAAGAACTTACTTACACTTCCTAATGTAAGCTGCTACAGATTCCACACTTAACAAGTTCAAGAATGATATACTTTTACAAACTGAAAGCCTGGGTGCCTGACCCCACCCCTAGCCCATGGCCTGAGACCTCTTCCCCTCCCAGGTTCTCCCAGGATTCCCCACCCTCCCGCACCGACTGGCCTGGGAGCGAGTCCCTGTCCAGCACCCTGGCTCAGCCCCCAGTTTGGAGGAGCCACAGCCCAGCACTGACAGCAACAACTGCAGTCAGGATGGTCCCTGCTTGTGGTTTTCAATGGAGAGTGAAAGCAAGATTCATAATGAAATCCAGCGTCTGTCAGCCATTGATTTCTCCAAGGACCAAGGCCTCCCCTTGCTGTTCAAAATGCCCAGGTGAAACATCAGCGGAGGAGCCTAAGAGGCGCTCTGCCAAACAAGAGCCTGGCCAAGCACAGGCCTCCAAGGAGGTGACAGAGTCCACCTCTTGCAAGTTTCCAGCTGGGATAAAGATTAATAACCACCTCACCATGCCGAACACTCAACTGGTGGTGATCCCCAGCACCAATATCCAGAGCATCATCACAGCATTGACCTCCAAAGGAAAAGAGAGTGGCAGCAATGGGCCCAACAAATTCATCCTCATCAGTTGTGGGGGAGTCTTCACTCACCCTCCAGGACCCCAGCCTCAAGCCCACACCAGCAATGATCACAAGAAGACAGAAGTGATCGCTGAGACCCTGGGACCAAAACCCGCAGCTCCAGGTGTGAATCTTCCTAGACCACCTGGAGCCCTCCTCAGCTTCCCTGGCCAGGAGGAGGACCTGCTGGGCCCTGACAACATCAGCTGGGCTCAGTTCATTCCTGAGCTGTGGTAGAGACCTGACCTGACCCTTCCTGCTCAAGCTGCCCAGTCCTCTGGGCACTTGTGTGGCTCAGCCATCCATGGCCTATGAGTAAGGACAGCAACCAGGGACTGTTGCCCGCCCCCCCGCCCCAGTAAATGGTTATGCCAAGGCAGACATCATGCCACAGCCATCACTGGGCCCTCTGCAAGCACCAAGGCCTTGGTGACTGGATTCGGTGCCACCCTATGCTCTGCTGGAGAAAATGATTCCTTGCTTTCCCTGTGAGAGCTAAAAGCTGGGCATAGCACAAATAAGAATGAAAAAGGGTTAGGAACTCCCAAAACTGTTTGCATTCTGTGCCCAGAAGTCTCACCTTCCCTGCTTTTTGCAGGGTACCCTTGTAAATAGTATATATCCTCCAAACTATCCTCTAATTTTAAGTGTAAGCTTATTTCCTTAGACATTATCTACAGACTACTAGAAGATGGGTAGGATGACAGAACCTTCAGTCTGCCTCTGTTCCTTGCTTTTAGTTCCTACAGAAGGGAGGGCCTGCAGTGCACGGTTTCCTCCAGGCCTAAGGAAACTGCCTTGAGTCCTTTACCATAAGCTCACAGACAAGCAGATCTGCTGGCCAGTGGCCCTGTCATTGCCCCTCCCTCCCATCTCCCCGCCTTTCCAAGTCAGTCTTCCTGCAAGTAGTAATCCTGGTAAAAGCATCTCTTGCAATATGTTAAGAGTTGAATTGAGGGTGGGGGACGGGTGCATCTAAAGCAAAGTGTGCCTGCTCATGTGTGCACCCGTGTGAGGTTTTTCTGATAATATCCCTAATTATGCCAGAGAAACTAGCGCTGATGAGAACTAGGCCAGAGGCTTGAGAAGGCGAAAAGGGCCCTGGCCGGCCTGGCTTCTTTAGCTTGAACCATTGCTTTGCAGAGATCCACCTGAGACCCCAGCTGACCACATGCACGTCAGCTTCAAGAACACTCCTGTAACTACCACTCCAGGAAATCCAGGGTGGAAAAAAAAAGAATAATAAACTTTTTCATTATTTGTTTCTTTCATTATTATTTTATATCTTATCCCTGATATCAGTTTATATTTATGTGTGTAGATAAATCTATGTCAGCCTATTTACTAGCCTTGCTAGCCTACTTTTGGAACATAAAGAAAAATCTAATTTCCTTGATTTTTTTTTTTTTTTTGAAACTCAGGGAATATCAGAAACCAAATGATCACTAGATGGCAGCATAACTCAATTCTTACAAAATATATTTTAACTGGAGATGGTTTGTTTTGACAGTTGCTTCAAAAATTTTAGTGTGATTTAAATATTAGTTATATCTAGTTGCACATAATGTTTCAGATTAGGGCCAATGTGTTTGTTATGCTCCAAGTGGGAGGGCAACACTCTTCTTAATCACTGAAAGTAAGTTATGTGGTGTTCGGGTCCAACAAGGATGGGGAGCTGAAGTGCATGAGTTTTGGAATCTGGTGTCTGAACTTAAATCTGGCTCTTCTTTTTATCAGTCAAAAGACTTAGAAAATTAGTTTGATCATTTTTTAATATAATATCTTTGTAATTGGAACCTATAGAGTAGCCTTTTACAAAGAAAATGATTTCTTCATTCATTTGTCCTGTAATGATTAAACGTCCTTATAGTATAAATACTAGAATATAAATAATATAGCTTTATTATTTTATAAATGAATCATTCAGGTAACCATTATTCTTTCACAATCTTTATACATATAATATCTTTAATTTGTGTCTTTCTCATTTCTCTGGTTATAATGACACACAAAAATGTGTTATCAAGATTTAAAAAATGATCATTGTGAACATGATTGACTTATTTCAAGAATTCTAGATTTTTACTATTGAAATATTACTGAAATATAACAATCTTTTCAAATCAACATAAATTGGATGAAGAATCAGAGGCTCCAGTTTTTAATAGATTTTAATAAGGTCATATGATTTGTTGATGCAGATCCAAGATTAAAGACAAATTATATTCTAATATAACACATACTAACACTTTTTTTTGGTTCCTGATCATCTTCCATGACCCAAGCTAGAAACTTCAGGTGTAATTTTTCCTTTCTTCTCCTTCATCCATCAAATTAATCATGGATTCATGCCAAATCTACCTCCAAAAACTTCTTGGATCCATCTCATGTTATTCATCCACACTTCCAACCTTTCATTAAAGCCTTTATTATCTCACTTGTGTAATTACATTGACATCTAAATGACCTGCTGTTTCCAGCCAGGAACCTAAGATGTACTATTCTACTACTTCCTACTTTGACATATTCCAGCTCACAGTGATTGAAATGTAAGTTGGACCTCTCAAAAGCATGGTATTTTCAGTTCTCATAATTTATAAGAGTGACCCACATGTTCTAGAGGCTAAGCAAATGAAGCTTTTCATTTCATTGTAGATAGTTTATATACTTAAACTTTTTTAAAGAAAGAAAGAAAGAAAGAAGGAAAGAAAGAAAGAAAGAAAGAAAGAAAGAAAGAAAGAAAGAAAGAAAGAAAGAAAGAAAGAAAGAAAAATTTAACATTTTAATTTCGTCCCTTTGAGGCAGGAAACAGCATGGGAAGAACTCTGAGACTGCAATACTCTTACTGGCCAGCATTTAGCATCCTGGTTGCCAGGAAATGCCTTTTACCAATTAGGTAGAATTAATAGTAAACCAAGGCAGGGAGGAGGGAGGAGGCAGGTCTCACATGCTAACTCAGCAGTCCTAAGCCTGTTCTGATAATATTGTCAGGTGTTTCAATAACACAAGAAACATTATATTAGCAAGAAAGAAGAAAAGTCTTTGAAATTCTATGTAGCATTTCCACTATCTGGAAAAGAAAGCCTTGAAACTGTGCTTTCATCCCAAGGCCTGAATGTGGAAGAGGGTCCCCAGTGCCCAAAGAAAGAGCCCATAAAACAACTTTGGTTAATTGCCTACCTCTGTTCACTATCTGTTTTATAAGGGAGTCCTTAATGCTTATAGAAAGAACCCATAAATAACTTTGGAAAGTGCCCCAATTTTAATTAACTGCCCCCTGTCACATATTTGTTTTACAACAAGATGAACGAATGGGGTCTGGAGCAAGATAAGGATTCAGGCTAACAAACCCCAACACATACCTGAGTTTGGGTGGTCACATTCCCCTAGGAAAGCTGGCACCACATTTACCCATTAATCAATATGTTACTTTTTTCCCTCCTATCCCACCAACTATTTACCTCCCATTTTACCCAGTCCTGTTCTCTTCCATGGGAATGGGCCACTAATAAACTGATTGCATGCTACTAGATTTGCTGATATGTGATTATTTACATGTGCTAGCAAGAAGAACCAGGTCTCCCCCATCAACACCTTTACTGCTGAGCTGAAATATTAGAGGAAGTTGGGCCATTCTCCACGAACTCAACATCTCTTTCTGCATCTAGTCAGAGGTTATACCTCTCACATGACAAGGGAGACAAAAGTCAAATACTATATTTCATTTTGAGAATTATGTAAGCCAAAAATAAAGTATGTAAATAAAAGTGAGGCAAAAAACAGAAGCCTGGTAGCAGCTTCTACTGGAGTTGAGGTATTTTCCTTCACATACTTCTCATATTTTATATTGATTTAATTAGATTGATACTAAGTGGCCATTTCATCTGAAATCATTGTAACCTTTCTAAAAGAAAGTTTAGGATAATCAAGCAGGTCAATGCAAAGCTTACACCAAAGTTAAACAAGCAAGACTTCATTCCAGATCACCACAGTGGGGAAGAGAAGTCTAGCTCATCAGTTTGTGCAGAGGTGACTGGGCATTATAAAGGGAGAATAAGGGGATAGAAATGAGGGTGAGCAGGTCCTCAGTAGAGGCAGGAAAGTAAAAAAGCACAAAAAGCTGGAAGAGCAAGTTGGTCCATGTGAAACTAGTCTGTGAATTGGCATTTATCTGACTTAGGGCCTGACCCCTCTTGCTACACACCCCCACCCCAACTAACACACACACATATGGGGATATAAAGGTCCTACTTTTAGGTGTTGGCTGTAATAAACAGTAAATTCCCTTGGCAGCCTGGAGTCTTCTCAGTCTGGCACTTTAAAGGGGAGTGAGGGTTATCCTAGGGATACTGACTTGAGCAATTAGAAACTATGTTAGAATAGTGAATTAGAAACCATGTTTCTTTCATAGTAAGAAGAAGCAAGTCCAGATCTTTGCTGGATCCATTGTGTAACTTTGGTCAATTAGTATGAACTCTCTGAACTTCATGTTTGTTATCTATAAAGTGAAAATATCATATTCCTTCACAACTCAGAGTTTCTGCAAAAATCAAATGAGGTAATGTAGACAGAAGTAAATTATCAACACAGAAATATCTGCAGCAATAATACATCATTGTTTTTCTTATAACGACAAATAGACAAAGTTGAAGTAGAAAGTTGAAGAAGTGCCCTGGCGGGGTCGCTCAGTTGGTTGGAGCATCATCCAGAAGTGCAAGGGTTGCAGATTCAATCCCAGGTCGGGGCATGAACAGGAGGTAGACAATGAACACATAGGTGGGTAGAACAACAAATTGATGTTTCTCTCTCTCTCATGCTTCCTTCTTCTCTCTCTCTCTCTCTAAAATGAATATATTAAAAATAAGAGTAGAAAAACAATAAGAAAGAAAAAAGTGCTAATTTTTAAAATGAAACCTTGTTTACATGGTGATATAATTGTGACTGGGTCACTTTTATAACTATTTTTCTATTCTCTCACTTTCAGTCTATAGTTTACATATTGATATTTCATATAATTTATATATCTATCATATTCTCCACTCAGTGAGATTCTAGGCCCAGTGTAAATATGAATGGCATTCTTTGGCATTTGTATCTGAAAGCTTCAACCTAGTTTCATTATCATATGGCTTAATCTATGAGCCCAGCACTCAGCTGCAGATTTACAGAATGTAAGACCTCATTTATATTTGAGTCTCCCCGCAACAGGTGAGACACCGGTCAACTTCTACTCTGAATTTACCTGGTAGACTTGCATATGTGTATCTACCACTAGGAAAGCAAAGTTCAGAAGCAGGTTACTATTATGCAAAGTTGTTATAGCACAAGAAGACGGCTGTCTTAAATGATTTTTTTTCAAGTTTTTGACAGATTTACTTTTTCTTCCAATTATACTTTTCATTAGTTTTCCTTTTTTATTGTTCAGTTACAGTTGTCCCACCTTTTTCTCCATTGGTCACCCCTACACTGCACCCCCATTCCCACCATCAACCCCCCATTTTCTGTGCCCGTGACTCCTCTATTCGTGCTCCTTTGCTTGCCCCTTACCCTTATTTCCCCTGTTATCCCCCTCCCTCCTCCTCTCTGATCACTGTCAGTTTTCTTCTTTATTTCCAAGTCTCTGGTTCTATTTTGTTCATTTGTTTGCTTTGTTGATTAGGTTCCACTTATAGGTGAGATCATATGGTATTTTTCTTTCACTACCTGGCTTATTTCACTTAGTATAATGCTCTCCAGTTCCATCCATCTCCTACCTTTTGCTGTCACAAAGGGTAGGAGTTCTTTCTTTCTTTCTTCTGAGTATTATTTCATTGCGTAAAGGTACCACCATCTTGCCCTGGCTGGTGTGGCTCAGTGGATTGAGCACTGGACTGCAAACCAAAGGGTCACCAGTTCTATTCCCAGTCAGGGCACATGCCTAGGTTGTAAGTCAGGTCCCAGAAAGGGTCACTTGAAAGTCAACCAGACATTGATGATTCTCTCCATCTCTTTCTTCCTCCCTTACTACCTCTAAAAATAAATAAATAAAATCTTTTTAAAAAACGTACCACGTTTTTTTCCATTCATTAAGGGATGGGCACTTAGGCTATTTCCAGTAGTTTGCTATTACAAAAAATGCTGCTATGAACATTAAAGTGCAGAGGTTTTTTTGAATTGGTTTTAGGATTCTTAGAATATAACCCCAGCAGTGGGATCACTGGATTAAAAGAAGTTCCATCTTCAGTTTTCTAAGGAAATTTCATACTGTTTTCCTCAATTGCCATACCACTCTTCATTCCCACCAACAGTGTATTAAGATTCCCTTTTCTCCACATCCTCACCAGCACTTGATGTTTGTTGATTTATTAATGGTGGCCATTCTGACCGGTGTGAGGTGGTATCTCATTGTGCTTTTAATTTGCATCTCTCTGATGGCTAGCGATGTTGAGCACTTTTTCATGTGTCTATGGGCCTCTGTATGTGCTCCTTAGAGAAGTGTCTGTTCAGGTTCTTTGCCCATTTTTCAATGGGATTGCTTGTCTTCCTGGTGTGGAGTCATGTGAGTTATTTTTATATTTTGGAGATCAAGCCCTTGTCCGAGGTATCATTGGCAAATATGTTTTCCCATATGGTCGGTTCCTTTTCCATTTTGTTGATGTTTTCTTTAGCCATGCAGAACTTTTGAGTTTGATGTAGTCCCATTTGTTTATTCTTTCCTTTATATGACTTGCCCTAGGGGATATATTGGTGAAAATATTGCTGTGTGGGATATCTGAAATTTTCCTGCCTGTGTTTTACTCTTGGACTTTCATAGTGTCACAACTTATATTTAAGTCTTTTATCCATCTTGAGGTTTTGTGTGTGTGTGTATGGTGAAGTTAGTGGTGTAGTTTCATTTTTTTTTTGCATTTATTTGTCCAGATTGCCCAACACCATTTATTGAAGAGGTTATTTTTATTCCATTTTATGTTCCTTCCTCCTTTGTCAAATATTAACTGACTGTATTGACATGGGTTTAATTCTGGGCTCTCTATTCTGTTCCATTGATCTATGTGTCTGTCCTTTTGCCAGTACCAGACTGTTTTGATTATAGGGGCCTTGTAATATACTTTGATGTCAGGTATGGTGATCCCTCCTACTTTGTTCTTTCTCAAAATTGCTGAGGCTATTCAGGGTCATTTTTGGTTCCATATAAATGTTTGAAATATTTGTTCTATATCTGTGAATGTGTCATTAGTATTTTGTGTGTTAAATGATTTTTATTTTGGCCAGTGAAGCTATGAATCCACATGTCTACCTCTCTTATCATGTATAAGTTGGTAGCAAAAGAAGGAGGGATTGTTATTAATTTCTCATTCCATCCAAGATAATGAAATTTACCATTTACTACACGCAATCTTTGTGCCAAGCACATATTTTAATTCCAGAAGTAGTCTCTGAAATAGATATTATTATGAGATCTTATAAAACTCATATAAGCAGTTAAGTGGTAGAGGTAAGTTTTAAATGCAGGATTATATTATCCCAAATCCATTTTTCTTCTACACTGCTCTTTAGCATCTTTTTTTATTTGGCAACCCAAGGAACTTTTTGGAAAGAGTAATTGCTATGACAGCCTGGCACTCTCTTTTGAAGTCCTCCAACTTTCCCAGCTGGGACTAGTTCATTTCCCCCTGCAAACTCTATCCTTTCTCAACTGCTTGGAACCTCTCTCTAAAAAGCTTTAGGTCAGTGATTAATTATTCAAGATTTCATCTTGTTAATCCTTCTGGGTTTCAGTAAACTAAATTACTAAGTTGACTAGGTTCCTTTCCCTATATCTCATCAATTGGTGCCCGAAGCCTACTGCTGTTCTCTTCTTATCACTACTTTTGAGGCCTGAAGTTCTTTTCTTTTTTCTTCTTTCATCACCTTCGTCCGGATGCTTGTTAATTTCTTACAGGTTGATATGACTCTTACAGATTGTCAGTGTGCATCCCTAAAAGTTGTGTGTCCCTCACTCCCTATAGCTGTGTTTTGTGACCTGCCTGGAAGCCCATCCTTCATCCTATGCTAGACTTACCAGCACCACACATCTGCATATCTGATCATTTCTGGTCACACTGTCTGAATCCCATGCTAACCAGGAAGGAGGATCATCACCATTGTCTTCTGCAAACTTTGTATGCAGCACTTGTTTCTATCTAAGTGTCCACAAATTTATCAATGTCCCGCCTTATCAGAAACCACATACACATTATGATAATCCACATTTTTTCAGCATTCTCCCATTTGTCTTTTTACTGACAATTTCCACCTTAAGGTCCGCATCCAGCTGCCTGGTAATTTAACTCTGTTTGTCAAAGATTGAGCTATTTCTGTACCTTCTATTTACTTACTAAATGCAGGTCTTTAGTGAATATTTGGAAAGCTCAGACAGTGATTTCACATTATTATAAAAAAGATTAAATACATACACACTCACATATATACATACCCTTTTAAAGAGGTTTATATTTTAATTTTGTATTTTGATATAATTTCAAACTTACATAAGTTATAATAGTAATATGAGGAGCTCATATATATATTTACCATATCCACCAATTCTTAATATTTGACACATTTGCTTTTTTTCCCCCTCTGATTGTATGCATATGTGTGTTTGGAACTGTTTGATAGAAGGTTACAGTCATCTTGCCCTTTGGCTCCACAATGCTGCAGTGTGTGTTTCCCAGGAACAAGGATAGTCACTAGCACAAATACATCACTGTTATCAGTTTGGGAATTTTAATATGGAAGTAATATTTTTATTTAGTTTTCAATCCACACTCATTTCAATAGTCATTCAATGATGTCCCTCATAGAAATTTTTTCCAATGTAGGAAATGTGTCAGGGTTTCCCAAGACCACCCTCAGGCTTGATGATTCCAGAAGTACTCAGGATGCAGAGAAGCTATTATATTCATGATTATAATTTATACTGAAAGGATCTTGATTAAAATTAAGGAAGGGGAAGGCACATGGAACAAACTCCAGGAGAAACCAAATGCAAGCTGATAGGTGTCTCCTCCCCTTAGAGTTAGTTGTACACATTGGACACACTTGATTGCTTCAGCAGGAACATGCAACAGCACATGGACAGTGTTGCCAACATTGCCAGGATGTTCACTGAAGCTTCCGTGTCCAGTGGTTTGCTGGGGATCAGTCACATAGGCACCAACCCTCTCCTATCTGACCTCAGCTACTCAAACACCAATCTTTCTACCACTCCCCAAACAACAGCAGAAAGGTGTTCACCATAAATCACACTGTCAGGTAAACTTACTGGTTCACATTGATATAATATGACCCAAGATCTCAGACATACAAAAACATTCTTATCAAATTCCAAGGGTTCAGAGGTTATCTATCAGGAGACAGCCAAGCACCAGGCTGAAGACAGGCTTTTGTTCAGAATACGTGGGGTGTAACCAGGCCTGCTGAGTTAACCCTTCCTTGCCTAGCAACCAATTTAGTATCATATGTTACATTTACTTGTCATGTATCTTTAGTCTTTTAAATGTAGAACAGTATATCAAGCATTCTTTTGCTTGTAATGAGGTTATCTAAAGACAATTGGCTATTTTATAGAACTTTCCTCAGATTGGGCTCATTTAATGTTTCCTCATGATCAAATTCTAATGATACATTTTTGGTTGGAATACCAAAGAAGAGATCTCTCTTTTTCTGTCTGTCTTAAACAGTGAAGGAGAACAAATCTCTCCTGGGGGAGTTCTGGCCTCTGTACAGGGACTGATTATTCCGAGGGAGCTACAGTCTCTTCAGATGACAAAACTTTGCTTCTTGCTAAATCAGTCATTATTTTAGATCAACTGTGTTTATTACCTTAATGTTTAATTCCTGAAACAAACTTCACTGACAAAACTTTTATGTATACCATTGTCTATGGAAACCATATAATGTATTATCCAAACTGGAAAACCTTTGAAATATGTTGCAGGAGACATTGATTATTTTGGGATAAAATAGGTATACATCGAGATGTATGGTTGCCCCAACCTATCAAGGCCATGGCTGAACATGAGTAGTAGCAGTTGAGATTAAACTACTTAAGTTAAAAATAAGTTTATTGGTGGCAGAACCCAAAATATTGAAAAGTATGCTTTCCCTTTTTAGGACTCATAATTTTGCAATTGGTTTAGTTTTTCCACTGGGCATATAAGAAGATCGTAAGGCAAAATGATGTAATGCTTCCTGAAAAACAAGAAAATACTGTGACAAACAGAAAGAGCTGTTTTAGAGGCCATGGGTAGAAAGTTAATCATAATAACGCCAGTGCGTACTTTGCAGTTTATGTAAGTTAGGTCCAATTTTCTACAACAAACATAATTTATCAGTTATAGTTTACTACACACATCTGGGATAAATATAATGCAATTCCTGCAACTAATATGTAATACAAGCTTAGTAGTAATTACAACCTCAAGTATAAGATTTCATTCCACCCAAGTAAGTATTAATAAACATTATAGTTAAAGAAGAATGTACAGAAATTTTTCATAATTTTCATCAAATAAAAATAGCAAAATAATCTCTTTCATACTGCAGGCTATGTTCTAAGTACTTTTTCATCACCAGTCCACTGAGATAGGTATTTTTATTCTACTTTTTATTTCTAGTGCAGGGGTATAAAACTCGTTTTCACCGGGGGCCACATCAGCTTCACAGTTGCCTTCAAAGGGCCAAATATAATTTTAGGACTGTATAAAATGTAACTGCTCCTTTACTAGGGTCAAGGAGCTCAGTGCTGCCACCAGGTAGAAACAAGGTGCTGGGCCAGATAAAACAAGGTAGAGGGCTGGATTCAGCCCATGACCTTGTTTGCTACCTGTGCTCTCATGTATAGGTGAGGGAACTGTTTTACAATCATAAAATCATTGCTGCGCAGAATAGCATTCTGCCCAGTCCACCTGGCTCCTCTGGTCCTGTACTCTTCACCAATCTGCAAAGCTGCCTTCTAACTTGCAGCCTGCCAGGAGCTCAGTGTTACCACCGCAAGGTATAAAACATGCTTAATTCTATTTTAAACAGTGTCCTCATTACTGCCAACATCCTGCCTAACTTAATTTGTTGTGTACTTATGCCATCTGATTTATGAATGTTTTTTTAGCCTGCTCCTTTTTTGATAAAGAATAGAATAAGGTCTAGACCCCTCCTGTACACTCCACTGCCTCATGCTGTATCTCCTTATAGTTTTGAGTATAATGTTAATTGAAGATGAATCAACATACAATACTAAAAAAAATAAAAAAATAAAACCTCATGATTTGAAGTTTCCCAAACCCATATTTTGACCTTTTTCCTTTCTCACTACTTGCTCCAATAATAATGAGTCACCTTTTAATTTTCCACATCATCTTTTCTTTTGAACTCTTGCATGTTAGTAGGCTTTTCTCTCTAGCTAGAATGCCATCACCACTTTATTTGGCTCTCTCATATTCCCCATTCAGGGTTAAATTTACTCCACCAAAAATGTTTCCTGACTGCCATAGGTACGGTATATTTGCCCTTCCAACAAGACATGGCATCCTAGAGAAACCTTCAAAATTAAATGATAGCACTTTAACTCTACATAGCAATCATCTGCTGTTCTGTGACTCTCAGTTCCTGAGCTTTTCTTAAATAATTCAGAATTTTTGAGTGCCCTCTATCATCATATTTCTATACAGTCTCTTCTATTTCAAAAATCCATACTAGGCCCTTATAATGAAGTATTTAAAAACAATATCAGTCATTTACATTGAAAAACATTATAAATTATAATTATACTTCAAGTCTTTTTAAAATTATATTTTATTGATTATGTTATTACAGTTCTCACAATTTTTCCCTCTTTGCCCCTCTTCACCCAGTGCCACCTACTCCCTCAGGCAATCCACACACCATTGTTTGTGTCCATGGGTCATGCATATAAGTTCTTTGGCTACTCCATTTCCTATACTGTACTTTACATCCCCTTGGCTATTCTGTAACTACTTATTTGTACTTCTAATCCCCTCACCTCTTCATCCATTCCACCATACCCCCTCACATTTGACAACCATCAAATGCTCTCCATATCCATGATTCTGTCTCAGTTCTTCTTGTTTACTTAGTTTGTCTTTTTAGATTCAATTGTTGATAGATATTTATTTATTGCCATTTCATTGCCCATAGTTTTTATCTTCTTTTTCTTAAATAAGTCCCTTTAACATTTCATATAATAATGGTTTGGTGATTATGAACTCCTTTAGTTTTTTTCCTTGTCTAGGAGGCTCTTTATCTGCCCTTTGATTCTAAATGATATCTTTGCAGGGTAGAGCAATCTTGGCTGTAGGTCCCTGCTTCACATGACTTTGAATATTTCTAGCCAATCCCTTCTAGCCTGCACAGTTTCTTTTGAGAAATCAGCTGGAAATCTTATGGGAACTCCCCTGTAGGCAACTGCTTTTTCTCTTGCTGTTTTTAAGACCCTCTCTTTATCTTTAACTTCTGGCATTTTAATTATGATGTGTCTTGGAGTGGGCATCTATGCATCCATCTCGTTTGAGACTCTCTGCTTCTGGGACTTTTATGTTTATTTCCATCACCATGTTAGGAAATTTTCATTATTTTTTCAAATAGCTTTCCAATTTCTTGCTCTTTCTCTTCTCCTTCTGACACCCCTATGATGCAATTGTTGGAATGCTTGAAGTTGTCCCAGAGGCTGTTTACACTATCCTCATGGTTTTGGATTATTTCTTCTTGTTGTTCTGAGTAGTTGGTTTTTTTGTTTTTTTGTTTTTTTTGTTTTTTTTTGCTTCCTTATGTTCCAAATCATTGGTAAGACACTTGGCTTCATCCATTCTGTTGCTTTTTCCCTGTAAAGTCTTTTTCCTTTTAAGTTGTCCATTTCTTTGTATTTTTCCTCTGTACTCTATGATATTTATTCTTTATCCAGATAAATTACCAAAAAGAGCTGTTCTGTTTTTCACTTTTAAATTTAAAGATTTAAAAATCTGGCTAGCTGCATATTATTATATTGATAGTTCTCTATGCTTCTCATTTATGCAGAATAGATACCTCTTGTTTTGATTTGTCATATTAGAGTTGATAAATTCTAATTCTTCAAGTTGATAAATTGATTTAGTGAGGTAATAATTTTCTAACCTACTGGATGGTTCACTAACAAATATACAGGTCTGATTTCTGGGGTCTCTTTTGCAGTTTTAATTCTTTAACCAGTACAAGAAACAGTAATATTTGGTGGACCAACATCTAATGATTAAAAAATTGGAGATACACACCCTGAGATGTGAAATGCAGGAATTGATTATCTAAAACCTTTCCCAGGACTAGAGAGGAGACAAGTACAAATGACAGAGGGTTTCCTCAATTATATGACCAGATGCAATTCAAGACGGTAATGTACTGCAACTCCACAGTTCCCCTCCGGGTACCAGGAGAATTGTGTGTACATAGAGAAGATAGTATGCAGCAGTTTGGGAAGTGCATCTCCCTCCAGTGGCTTTTAAGGTTGCAAAACTATCCACCAGCCATGGCTGCTCTGGTAGCTGCAAAAACTGCAGCTATTGTTTTAGATTTTCTCCAGAAAACTCAGACAACAAAGCTTCTCTGCTGCCTTCTCCAGGAAATCACAGGTTCCACTGTACATACTCATGCTTCAATAGCAAATTGATTGTTTGTTAAGTCCTTGCAGCACAGAGTTAAGAATCACAGAGAATCAGAATTTCTTCAGGATTCAATCTTCTTAAAATTCCCCTAGTCACAGTGTAAGCCACAGCTGCACAATAAATGAATGATATTTGCAGGGATAACCTGAGCTATCTTAATAGATATGTAAATTTATATGGGAAAAATACTTTTCCAGATTTATAATTTTCAAAACATACTTAATGATTATTCATAGGTCTTTTATTTTTTTTAAAGATTTTATTTATTTGTTTTCAGAGAAAGAGGAAGGGAGGGAGAGAAACATCAATGTGTGGTTACCTCTCATGCATCCCCTACTGGGAACCTGGCCTGCAATCCAGGCATGTGCCCTGACTGGGAATCAAACCAGCAACCCTTTGGTTCACGGGCCCACAGTCAATCCACTGAGCTACACCAGCCAGGGCTCTTAGGTCTTTTAAATTAGGAATTTATGCCAGTATATTAATAAGTAATTCAATTAAATCTATCATGTAATATTGATAAAATTAATTTTAATATCTTAGTAATAGTGAGCCAACTCTCTGTTACACTTAATGCATTTTAGTTAAAGGCAAAATGAGTTGAATGCATACAGGTATGTAGTGTCTGGGTTTGGTTTTGAAATGTATATCCTTTGCAATAATAGCCATTGGGGGGGGAGTTGTTTCAATGATACCATACAATAAAAATCTCAATTATGTTAAAGAGATAAAGGAAAAAATTATATATACACCTTTTCTTTTGATACAAGATAGTAGTGTAGTAATTAAAAAATAAAGTAGATATTAAAATAATTTTGAGTTAAGAATTATATTTAACTTGGGAAATAGTTTTACCAACTATGCAGTATTTATTTGCTATGAAAACTGAGGTGTCTCAACATACCACTTAAGAGCACAGCCTTTGAGGCAATGTGCCTTAGTGTTCGATTCCTGGCTCTGTCCTGAGCTAGCTGCATGACCTCAGAGAGTCCCTTAAAGTTTCTGTGCTTCCGCTTCAGTCTCTGTATCTCTAAACTATGAAAGAGGTGTACTTAGTTTGTAAGTTGTTATGGGGAATAAATGGCTTAATATGTGGAAAACACTTAGAGTGGTACCTAGCACATTGCAGACTTGTGTAAGAGTTCATTCTTCTTCCACTGTCACATCCTCCATGATGTCCAGGATGTGGCTGATTCTATGCTGATGTTTTCCAAGCAACTAGAACAGTGAAATGTAGTGGCAACCTAATAAATAGTGTTAACTGAATAAATGAATGTGCTATTTAAGTCTATCTATTCTATTTTTTGTATGTCAAATATTATTAAAAAATTTAATTTAAAGGGAATGATGCAGAGGCCTGGGGAGAATAACACAATCTCAAAATAACAAAAGGAGATTTACCAAATTATCTATCCATGATTGTTTTCAGAGTAAATGAGGACTAATAGAATATTTAGAATAATATTTACATAGTTCTTAGGTTTTGAAATATTTGTTGACAAATTCTGAAGTAACATTGGTTAATGATATTATGTAAACTTCAGATGTACAGCATTATAATTAGATGCCTACATACCCACCACCAAAAGTCTAATTTGGATCCTTCATCATATATTTGACCTCCTTTAGCCATATGGCCTTCCCCAAATCCTGTTCCCCTTTGGTAACCACTAATCTTTTATCTGTGCCTATTATTTTGTTTTTGCTTGTTTGCTATGTTTTTCATTTTGTATTCCACATATTAGTGGAATACAGTTTTTGTCCTTTTCTGTCTGATGTATTTCACTTAGCATACTACCCTCAAATCCATCCATGTTGTCAAAAATGTAATATTTAATCTTTAATGGCTGAGGAGTGTTCCTGTCTCTGTGTGTGTGTGTGTGTGTGTGTGTGTGTGCATTTTATGTGCCACATCTTCTTCATTCATTCATTCATCGACAGCCATGTCTTGGCTATTGTGAATAAAGCAGCAGCGATCATAGGGTTGCATATTTTTGAATCAGAGCTTTCATATTCTTTGGACGAATACCCAGAAGAGGATCTTCTGGATCATGCAGTAGTTCTCTTAATTTTATGAGGAACCTCTACATTGTTTTCCACAGTGGCTGCACCAATTTGCAGTCTTTACCAACAGTGTAAAAGGGTCCCCTTTTCTTCATAACCTCTCCAACACTTATGTCTTGTATTTTTGATGATAACCATTCTACGTGTGAGGTTATATCTCATTGTAGTTTTAATTTTCATTTCTCTGATAATTAGCAATGTTGAATAACTTTTCTTGTGCCTACTTATTTTTCATATCAACGGACATATAACAATTCTATTCAACAGCTATTTTCAAAAAGTAAAATTATTTTTAAAATATAAAATGAAATATAAATGCATATACTTTATAATAAGTTAAAAACTTTCTATTAATTAACTGAATAATAAAAGTAATGTGAGCTACATAATTTTAGGCTAAATGATTTTCTTCTTTTAATTACCTATTAAAAATGACAAGGAAGGCACTTTTTTACATAAACTATAACGCTGTGGAAACCAATTATTTATAACTCTCCAGGGATTTGACCTTATCATAACAAGATCACTTTCTAATAAATAAATACTTACTACCAGAGTAATGTATTATAAGCAGTTTTAAGTAAAATGCCCTTGTTATTAAATGTTATTCCATCGCTATTGTTACTAAATTTCTAGATTCATACTTTAATATGTATATCTATTTTCAAACCTTCTATTATAAATTGCAATAATTTTTATGTCAATATTAATGAAAAGATCACACTAAGAAATAATTATCTACATCTATTTACCAATTAATTTGTATTAAAATTTACAAGTATATTGTTATTTATTACATAAAAGGAAAATGTTTTTCATGTTTAATAAAATTTCAACTGTTTATTAAAATATTATATTAGGTTTTATTATACAATTTAAAATGTATTTTAAATTTTTATAATTTTCTAAGACTGTATGCATATTTATTTCATTACAAATAAATAATAGAAAATGCATAAAGAAAATAAAATTGTCTCACATCAGTCAATTTAAAATATATATAATCATACCTTTATAAAACTGAGTCATCCTGTATCTTCAGCTTTACAGATAACAACAAATAAGCCTTTTAAACAATTAGAAAATTATAAAAATACAAAGAATCTCCAAAAAATAAAACAAAGTTTATTCAGAATGTAATATTACAGACATTCTTGTAGACTTTGCTTTTGCTAATTTTAAATGCTACTCAAAATGTTGACTATTATTTTGATCTGTATGTGTATAAGTACAGTAGTTTATTTAAAGATAGATAAATGTTGGAAATTTATTCCAGCTTTTTGTACCTTATTGACATAGTCCAAAAGGTTTTTCTTTGTATTACTAATATAATTAATATTAATGACTATTTTATTTTTTAAAATAATAAAGTATAAATTGACAATAGTTTTATATATTATCTTAACACTAAAACAAAATATATAGTACATTCTTTTCTGTGATAATACATATAGTCAATGTAAAAGTGTTATTATAATCAATAAGAATAAAAAATGCAATACTTTTAAATAAAAACACAACTATAAACTGCAGATTTCCTAAAGACAAGGAAGGAAGGGAAAAAAGAAGGAAGAAAAACAGTCCCACAACAACTGTTCATCAAGCAAAGCTGAGTATATTACTTCAGTAAGGACGAACAGCATTTTGACTGAACCTGAGCGGTGTCTCAGAAGACTGAGGATCTGGGTTGAAATGGTCTAACGCAGACCTTTGAATGCAGGAATCTGTTTCCTATTGGGTAAAGTCGGATATAATATATACTTTGGATCTGTGTACACACCAGTAGGGAATCTGAACCACTTTGGTAGGTGAAGCACTATTGGATCGGGAAGCAGGTTTGTGGAGCTGTCCTAAAAAGAAAGCGATGCATTCATCTGAGCAAGGTGTTGTGCTGACAAGGGACTAGCTGAACAATCTGTTGCTTGAATAAATGGACTGGATATGTTCTTAAAGCCAGAGATGAAGGTTTTTATTGATTTACAGTTTTATCTTAGTAACCAAGGACTTCCTAGAACATTTAGTATGATGATTGATGTAGAAGCCTTTGTTGCCAATTAAGTGCTGGCCTAGTGCTGACAAGCTAAAGAAGGCAGAGGTTTCTGTTCTGATAATAATTCCAAATCTTGTACCCTCTTAGTAATAAGAGAAAAAAATGTCTTCAGTGTAGGTATTTGATTATTATAATGCTTTCAGGGGTAATTAAACATGGCTTCCAAGATATGACTTTTATTCTTATTTTGTATTCAGGTATTCAATTATATATATTGTTATAGCACTATCAAAGAAACATTACTTACTATTTACCAATAATAAATTAAATAAGAACTCTGTAAAAAAAAGTCTGTGAAAATATTGAGAATCTGTTTAAATCAGGAAAAGTATGTAGAATATGTGATAATTTTTAAACTAGAAGAGAGTCTAGAGTAGTTAGCTAGTGGAAATATAGGAGCAAAATATAGGAGTCTTTCAATTATACATGTTATTAAATACATTGTGTTTTAAGGTATAAACTAGTAAAAAATCAAAACTGATCAAGCTGAAACTTTTGAAGCAATTAACTTTAATATTAACCTAATGTGATTTTTAAATATTTTGATATGTTGAGCAAATCAAAGAAATTTAATTGGAAATAATACTTAGTAAACTGTAAAAAATACAATTTTTATTGTCTCATATATATTCCACTTTCCACATTTTAGGAGAAAAATATTCAAAGAGCAAGTTATCACTAAAAGTTTGGCCATATTTGTAATCCTATTTTCAAGGACATATGGGTTAGTTTCAAAGGCAAAACAAAAATCACCATATTTTTCCTTGATTATTGTACCAAAGTGTGTGATTAGAGTCAAAACTAATTTAAGATTTTGCTTCTATTCCTGATATCACATGGACTTTTTGACTTGCAAGGAGCTTGATTATTTAATTGCCATGAAATTTTACTCAGTTTAAGCAAATGTGGTACATTAAAATGAACATGTCTCTCTCAGAATAGATTTAGAAAACAGAAGCTCAAAGGGGTTTTGAAATTCCACCAGCCCAGTATTTCCCAAGATTTGCTCACCACTAGAATTGCATGGGAAGTGGAGGGCTTGTGCCTGAACCTTTACACAGGTGATTCACATTCCGTAGGTCTGGGCTATGGCTCAAAAATCACATTTGTTCTCTGGATTTCAGGTGATTTAAAGATAAGCCACATTTGGAAAGTACAGATTTCATCCAATGGCATGGGGAAAAGCACTAGATTTTAAATTAGAAGTCCTATATGTGCTATGGGTTTTCAAGTGATTAAGACTTGGTTCTCGTATTAAATGTCTTTTTTTAAAAGTTCATGAGAGACCTTGCTGGTGTGGCTCAGCAGGTTGAGTGCCAGACTGCAAACAAAAGGGTCACTGGTTCAATTCCCAGTCAGGGCAGATTCCTGGGTTGCAGGCCAGGCTCCCAGTAGAGGGTGCATGAGATGTAACCACACATTGATATTTATCTCCCTCTCTTTCTCTCTCTCTTCCCCTCTCTCTAAAAATAAATAAGTAAAATCTTTTTAAAATTTCATGAGATAATAAGCATATTATAAATTTTAAAGCCCTAATTTTATTTTTGAAGAAAAAGCTTTAAGTCGCTGGTCCAACATCACCAAGACTTTTTGCCAAATTTAGTCATGGGAAATCATAATTTGCTTTAAAAAATACTTAATATATTATGAACTCACCAAAAAGGCTATTTTAAATATTAATTTCACCTGGTTTATTTAGAGAATTATTTTTGAAACTTAAATTTAGACACAGATATTTTTAAAGTTAATTTTGATGAAAAAAGTATCAAATTTTCCACTTGACAAATATTAGCTTTTTTTTCTGATCACAAACTTTGTGCCAATCAAATACTTACAAATGCATTGTAAATATTTACTATAAATGTATTCCTCATATCATGAGGAAAGCATTATTGTTGCCATATTTTAATGGCAAAGCTGACATTCAAATGCAAGTTTGTGAGATTGCAAAGCTGAAGCTGTATTGAGTGACAAAGCAATGCTATTTAGTAATAAAGCTGTTCTTCACAGGTCCAGCATGCGGTTGTCTTCCCAACTTAGACATTTTGTCTCATTCTACTGAAGAAAAGAGTAGTTCCAGAAGAGAGAAGAAAGAGAAAAGAGAGAAAGGGCTAGCGTCTTGAGGGGTGAAAGAAGAATATTAGGCAAGATTGGTAAGATACGTGAAAATTTTACATATCATAAATTTTTAGAATGTTTTGCCACAGACTATTAACACAAACCACCAATCACTTCCCTGGTCCCTTTACTTCTGTTTGTACAGGAGACTTCATTAAGTACTTGCTGTTTTCCAATTTGCATTGGAGTCAAGTATGTATATATTTGTAATGTGATACTTTGTAGTTTTATGCCCTTAAAGTGACACTTAAAGCACAGATTTATGGTTTTTTACACTGCTGATTATTTTGACTATATTTCATTTATGTTTATCATATTTTTTCCATTACCATTTATCCTCCCTACACTCTCTCCCACCTCCATCCACATCCCGTCCCCTTGCAGTGACCACGCTGTTGTCCGTGTTCATGAGTCCTTTTTGTCTTCGTCCCTGCTAGGACCCCACCAGCTTTGCCAATATCTACAGAATGTCAAACAATTGAACAAAAATTGGTGAGAGTTCGGTCAAATATTAGCTATTTCCTTTCTATTATTCCAAATGTATTTTTTTTATTTTGTGGCCTTTTTTTCCTTATGTGTCATCCAAATATTCAGCATTATTCAAACATCCTCCCCTGTTCCAATAAAGTGAGTATCTCAACAGATAGTTTAATGATCAAATGTTTATCTATGAAAAAGTTTTTCAGATATAGCTCCAATATAGATATAACCAGAAAAACGTGACCATTATTTATGATGTTTAGTTCACGCTTTAAGTTTTACTCACAAGGACAGATTTTCAGGTCCTGAAAAAAGTCTGTGTCTTGAAGTGGACCACAGACATATCCTAAGGCTTGGTGAAACAGTACAGGATGTAGGGGGTTATTACTGGGTGGCAACTAAAAAGGAGATATTGCTTTAACAACCTACTTTACGAATTTTTGCTTGCCTCCATGTGAATCAATGATCCTAAATCTAGTTGAACCAATAAATATTTATAATCATAAAGGAGAAAAGCTACCTTAAATTCCAAAATATGTTGAAATGGTCATCCTTTTTGCATTCCTTCTCTGTTATTTATATATGCAACAATTTAGTGAGTGATATAAAATTTTAATGAAAATCCTGGCTGGTGTAGCTCAGTGCATTGAGTGTGAGCCTGTGAACCAAAATGTCACTGGTTCAATTCCCAGTCAGGGCACATGCCTGGGTTGCGGGCCAGGTGCCCAGTAGTGGGGCATGAAAGGCAACCACACATTGATGTTTCATTCCCTCTCTTTCTCCCTCCCTTCCCCTCTCTCTAAAAATAAATAAATAAAATATTTTAAAAAATTTTTATTGAAGATAGGTTTTAAATATAGAGATTGGATGCACACATTCAACTCCTTACTTGTCAAATTTCACAGAAATAAAAGAAGAGGACATGTAGTTGAAAATGCCTGTAAAAATAAGTAAGGGTGTGATGAGCAAGTCTAACAAGTTTAGAAAGCCCTGCAAGTATGAGAAAGATGAGACCAAGTCAGCTGCTGAGTAATTCTAAATTAAACTGGGAGATAAGTGGGCAGAATTGCAGGAACTCCTCCTAAACCCCATGATTAGAAAAGAAAGGACTGAAGATGAAGGTGGGACTTACATGAGTCAACTAGAAATAAATCTAAATTCACTAGAGACTTCAAAAAACACCGTGGAAACAACTTTAGGGGATGATCAACTCTGTTCTTAAATAGATGTTGAGTATACAAAATGTGACAAGGATCCTACTGTGGGGGTGTTCAGTCTCCTGTCTGAAACTGTCAGCCCAGCTTTATCCTCCCACTGCCCTATTGTGTTGTGTCTATTTTTAGAGTCTATTTTTTCATTAGCATATATGAAGGAAAGGGCAGTGTTTGATTGAAGAGAAAGAAAGAGCATGAGAAGCAATTGTTTGAGTCAATATAGATCACTGAGAATAGAATAACAAACAGAATAAGCTGGTGAGTAAAGTGAGAGAATGTTTTATGGTTTTGGCAAAAAAGGATTTAGACTGGGAGATGTCAAAAAGTAAGATAAAAGAGAAAGGAAGTTTAAGAAATGATAGGGTTACAACTTGCATTTTCCTCTAATGCATTTCTAGATATGGGAAAAAATTGCAATATTTTAAAATTAAATTTTAGCTATTAAATTATCAATCTTAAATTAATGTTTATAAAGGGAACCACATAGGTAATAATCTCTTTTTTGAGACTAATCCAGGATTTTTTACTGAATGGGCATTTCAAATAAAAATTATTTCTTTAGATGTTACTCAAAGTTAGACTGGACACCTGGGTTGCTGACATGGTAAGAAAAGAGGGACCCTTTAAATAAGAGGTACAGTGTCTGCTCAGATTGTGGCAAAAATACAAAAACTTCCTTTGAGATATGAGACTTCAGAGATGAAAATAATAGAATGATATCTTTGGATGTGTATTTTTTAGTCTGAGAACCAAACTCACACAGCTGTAATGTAAATTGGTTTCATGATGAGATGTTCATTTTGAGTATTTTGTGGAGCTATTTATAATCACCCATGTCAGCTTTCAAGTTCAAACCAAAGCTGCTGTTATGCCCTTCAACAATGAGGAAAACAAGACTTTTATGTTCAGAAAGCATAAACTGAATTGAAAATAATTAGGGATTAATATACAACATTGGATATTACTTTCATTCTCAGGAGCCATGCTATCTTGATTCTACCAGGTTATTAAATAAATTAAGCCTGAGGAAAAAATATAGGTGGACCAAATGGCAAATATGGAGTAGTACTGACCTAAGAAACTGAGGCCTAGGCTCTATGAAAACTTAAGATTCTAGAAGAATGGAGGTGTCCCTTCTCTCAGCAATACTCTCAAAACCAGTGAGTACAGAAAAAGTTAAAAATCTACAAACAGCAAAAATAAAATGGACTCTAATATAAGTAAATCAAGGATGAGAATAAATCTAAAAGGGAAATAAACCTATGAAAAAATGGAGTTCAAACATAGCCATAGTAAATATTAAAAATCATCTACAAACACTTAACTTACATTAACATGACTTTAGTGTTCTACTTTCTGCATTAACATGGCTTTATTAAAACCAGGACATTTTTGCTCATTAAGATTAAGCGCAAGTAACTTTAGGTTTTCTTCAGGAACTTTATGAAAATGTATTTATCTACACAATTAACTACTTACCTGGCTCTCATATAATAGCATTTTCTCTCTTCTCAGAACAATGCATCCCTGGACTGGATAAATGGCTGTTTATTTGTAAATGTTCACTTCAAAATCCTCAGTTTTCTGTGTGTGACAACCCTAGCTATTATATCACAAACTTTGTCTAATCTTAAATAAGTTACATATTGAAAAAGACATCTTAAACCAAGCTCCCCAAACACTATAAATACTACCTTTCTAACCTTCATGTTCTATGTCACCCTTAGGACTCTGTCAAGATAATGTTATCCCTTCATAATTGAAAGTGAAGGTATAGAAAAGAATATATCAAGAAACTTCCAACAAAAAATTGGAAGAAAATACAGAAAAGAGAAATGCAGCAACAAAAAGTAATATTAGGCATAGAAAGATTAACTGTAGTCATGCTGAAACCAAACCCAGGTTTAGCTCCCTGTTGCAACAAAAGTCAAAGTTTTGAGACAGGTGCTGGTGAGAAGGAAAGTGGTTTATTTAAGTGCTGGGATTTCCAGAAGATGGGGGACTCTTGTCCTCAAAAACCCATCTTAGCATCTCTGGTCATCCAGTGATTCTTATAAGAAGTTGTTGGGAACTCAGGAGAGGGAAGCTTCCTGGAGGGAAGGTGGACCTGAAGTTTCTCTTGAGAGAGGGAAGTGGAAGTAAGAGGAGGAGGCTGAAAGGGAGTTGTGCAGCTCCTGCTCAGGTTTACTCCCTTTGTTCCAATGTTGCCTCTCAGTTTGCTTCAGCTGGACATCTGTAGCTTTACTGCTGGCATTAGCATTCCTCCCTTCCCTGGATACCTGTGGTTTATTTCTGGCATCAGAGTTTCTTACAGCTGCAATGAGAAATCTGCCTGAATTGAAAGCACAGGGTTGATTATATACTTTGATTTGTTACAGAATACCTACTTTTGATTATTATCTAGGATATACTAAATCATGCTTACAACTTAATATTTTTGTGCAGGCAGAGGTTTTAATGAAGAGGGAGGAGAGGGAAAGCAGAACAAAGTGATGGGGGAAGGGGCTGTGGACGTGAAGGCTGTGCCCTTGCAGGTCCCAATATGGAACTTTATGGTCAGGGTCCTTGAGTTGGCTATTTGGTTTTTGTCAGCTTATCAGGATTCCAAGGTCCACTGTTTTTCAGGTTTACACAAGAACTCAACTTGTTGATTCTAGTGAAATATACTTAGAAAATAAACTTTTAACATGTAAACTCAAGTTTCAAAAGAAAAATCAGTTTAGAGAAGCAAGCTGAGTTTAATATTTATTAGGATTAATATGGATAGCTTTATATGCATATAGTGTATTCACTCTCTGTTGCAATAAGATACATTATCAGGAAGAAAAGCTCTAAATTTCATTTAGTCTTCCTCTCTTTCTCACCTAAATATATTCGCTTAAATCCAAAGAGAATTTGAAAATTGCTGTTGAAAACTGAGATAAATCAATAAATGTCTTTAATATGTAATAGATGAAGTGATATACAGCATACTTGAACTACACACCAAAATATCTTGATTTATTTAAAATATACAGAATGTATGCAGATATTAGAGAAGATAAATTCTTCACAATTGCAGATGAAACTTTCACAAAAATTGATTATATTTTAGTTTGAAAGCATGTCTCAATAAATTTTAAAAACTTAGCAACATATAGAACAAGTTCTATTAACCTAATGCAATTAATTAAGACCAATTAAACACAGCACAACACCTGTAAAGAATGCATAGTGCAGCTAGTTGAGGGCATTGAAAATTCAATAATAACAAGTAGATTGGGCAAGAAAGCTAGAATTCGAAGTGCCACCAAACTAGTGGTTAGGCTAACAAATTTATTTTCTCATATCTTCATATCACTTAGTCCTGGATGCAGGCATACTCAACAGATAATGCACAACAGAACAAGGTAAATAAAGCCCAAGATTTCTCCCTAGAGAACCAAGAAGGAGAACCACGGGAAAGTTGAAAATACCGGTTAAATTGAACAGAGGGAGAGCTTGGGAAAATTATCCTTTAATATAGTATATGAATTTCTAGGCTTACCTTTGAACTTTAAATACATGGATCAGATTGATTTTAAGAACCTTCACAAAGACTTTGAGAACTGAATTAATAAATTAACCACTATCCAGACCTCGGAGAAGTCTCTGGGTGCCCCAAGGAAGGAGAGATCCAAATGGAACAACAAATGCTTTAAAAAGCAATTGAAAGGTCTCAAATCAATAACCTGAGCTCCAATATCAGACAAAATAAATCCAAAGTGAGCAAAGGAAAAAAATTGAATTAAGAGCAGAAATCAATGAAAGTGAAAACTGAGAAACAATATAGACCATAATTGAACCCAAAAGCTGATTCTGTGAAAAGGTCAGAAAAATGACAAGTTCATAATAAAACTGACAAAAAAGGAGAGGACACACATTACTAACATTATAAAAACAACTCTATAAAAGAATGATTGTGATTTAAAAGAAAATATTAGACCACTCAATAGAAAAATGGACAGAAGACTGAAACAGAATTAATAAAAAAAGGAAGTCCAAAAAGTCAATAAATATATGGAGTCATTTAGTCTCATGAATAATCAGAGAAGTTCACTTTAAAATTACAAATGAATACAATTGAATACTTAAAAGACAAAAAGTTATGAAGTCTTATACCCAGCATAGAATAATTTATTGATCCATAAACAATCAACACAGCTAACACAAATTGTAAATTTATATAACCATTTTTGAAAAGTTCGGCATTATCTGTTAAGGATGAAAATGACTACATCTTAGCAGTCAATAATTTCATTTCTAGGGTTGTATCTTAGAGAAGTTATTCTATATGTGTGCATAGAGCAAAATTAAAGAATAAGAAAAACATTGTTTCTAAGAGGAAAAATAGAAAGACATCATTGTTTCTAAGTGAAACATAGAAACAACACAATATTAATCATGACGATTCTGGAAAAACATGTAGTCTTTTATTTACTTAATGAAACAATGCAGCATTGAAAGAAGTGGGCTAAAACTACATGTAACAACATGGATTAATCTCCAAAAAAAATGGTGTGAGAAAAAACGGTGTGAGGTTTCCATAAATGTATATACCATGATCCCATTGTATAACTTCCAAATCAGGTATTAGTTCTTGAAGTTCACTGAGATTTTTCTTTCTTTTTTGTAATTATTGTTCAAATACAGTTGTCCCAATTTCCCCCTCTTTGCTCTCTCCTGCCCCACCACAAGAGATCTTTCTTTTAAAATTCAACGCACATGGAATTTTAAAAATAGATGGCTGTTTTCTGATGAAAAAACCTGATTACCAAAATAATGCATAAGGCACATGGGCATAGGCATGTATGTGTGTGTAAGCATGCACACACACCTTGAGTTCCACACAAAATAAAAATCAGTGAACTTAGAGCATTTCAAATATAAAGGGAAACCCTGGCTGGCGTAGCTCATTGGATTGAGCACAGGCTGCAAACCAAAGCATCACAGGTTCGATTCCCAGTCAGGGCACATGCCTGGGTTGCAGGCCACAGCCCCCAGCAACCGCACATTGATGTTTCTCTCTCTCTCTCTTTCTCTCCCCCTCCCTCTCTAAAAATAAATAAATAAAATCTTTAAAAAAAAAATATATATATATATGGGGAAAAAGGTAAAGAGATTAATAGAATTACAGATAAATAAGGGGATAGATGGAAAAATGTGTATTTCTCTATATCTGTGGATACATACTTTTTCCATATATATGTTAATAAATCAATTTTTAGAATAAGTCAATTAGTAGAAAAGCAATGATCAATCAAACATTTTTAATCAAAAGAGGGTTATGAAACAAAAGTTTTTTAAAAATCTTTATTGACATACTTAGGTGATCAGTTTTTTGAAAGGTAAAAGAAATTCATTCCAGTTTAGAATACAACTTTTCAGTGTGGAATGTTGGTAGTGGGGAAGTCTGCTTGTGTGGGGGCAGGGATGCATGAGAACTCTCTGCATCTTCTGCTCTGCTTTGCTGTGGATCTAAAACTGCTCTAAAAATAGTCTACTAATTAAACAAACAAATAATGAAAAATTTAGGAAAAAAACTTTTCTATAACCCCAAATAATAACTGTGGAATGTTAATAAAAAAGAATATAAACCCCTTATAAATTCAGTGGCATTAAAACATATTCTTAGCTTTGTGAGAAATTAAGAATTATTTAAACCATATACATATACATTGTGAGGAAATTACCTGAAAGAAATACTGTTAACCTGGTTTCTCTTTTAAATAGCATTATCTAAATAGGTTAACACTATTTGGAGGAGGAGTTAAGATTGGCTTGCAGGAAGGACAGAGGGTAACTGCTCTTAACACTACTTCAGATGGCCCTAGTAATAATACCACAAAATGTCTACAATTGACTGGGTTTAACCTCCTTAAAAGATAGCATCATAATCATCTGTAACTTGTTGCCTAGTCTCTTACTCCAGGAGTATTCCTGTTCAGTGTATAAAACATCTGCCTTGAGTGAAGTCTAGTAAATAACTTCTCCCCCTTCTCTTTACATATTCATGAATGTTTTACTGCTCTTTAGAATTACTGTTCCCAGGAAATTGCCCACCCATTGCATTCCTCAGTCTCACAATAACCATATAGCTTCTAGACATTACAAAACTCATCACCAAGCTGTGCCAAACAATACATTATCTACATGGTTAGGCAGTAGATAAGGCATTCTTTTACTTTAGTAGCTTTTTTTTTGAGAAAACAATTTGGCATTTATATTAGAGGATAATATATGCGGACATTAGCCTTGCTACAGCATAACCACCAGATGAGCAAGGCCCATGTCTGTAGTGGTGATTGTTGTAGATGAAGTGGAAGAATATTTCCCAGTAATTGCCATGGTGCCTGACATTATGTAGAAAGAAGTATATTGCAACTGGCAAACCAGATGCTGTTTCCATTTCTTATATTTTATTCCAGTGAAGTTATATAATTGAACTAATTTCATTAACAGGCTATGTGTAAGACTATTTTCCTATAGACAAGATTGGATGGCACACTTTTTATTACGTAATTTTGGCATAATCAATATTTATACCTGACATTTCAGTTCTCAACCCTAATACTCTTTTAGTTGACTAAGATAATAAACATGCTTATATTCTTCTTTAGCACCGAGAATGTTTGCTGATGCAATCATTTAATCAAAATCACCTTTAAATCTAAATTGCCTAAACTATAAGAATAATTAAGCCTACATTAAGCTGAAATGAAAACCCACTTCTGTGCATATTCACAAATTTATGTTTTCCATATTGAAAGAAATGAAAATTAGTAAGTTTTAATCAAGTTTTGTCTACTCAGGTCATGACTATTCTTGCTTAGGAAAATAATTTATATTTAGCTTAAAATCAGAAAATGTGCATATTAAATACTATAAAATTAAATGTTGTTATACTTTAAAGACAGGCAAAGGATAGATTCTGGCTTGACAGTTACAACCATGGGTGAAAATGTGGATAGATAATAGATATAAATAAAGGTAAAAAAATTAATCAGAATATCCAATTAGGAATTTCCCTAAAGAAAAATAAAATAGAGCAGTACATAAACATCTCAAGAACCTCTGCCCATTAATTTTTGATAAAATATAAAATATTAAGAATTGACTACATGTAAGTCATTTTAACTATTGAATACAATTCCTTCTCTGCCTCAACAAAATCAATAAACATTGGAAAGAATACAAAAGACATTGAAAAGTTTAAAAGTTAAAACTCAGAAAAGAAATTTTTAAAAATTCTGGTTTTGAAAACTGGTATTTAACAGCTGGGCTATAGTAGTACTACTGATCATTAAAAGTAATCTACAAAATATTAATAATAATTAGAAAACATTAGTCCATGACTGTGGTTGAAGGAGAAAAGCAAAACCACTTGGAATCATGTCTGAATATAAAATGAAGACAAGGACACTATGCCAAAAAATAAACAAACAAACAAATCAAAATCCTCCTCTCTAGGCTAACATGAATGATGATTACTTTACCAATGAAAACTCTAATCCTACATTTTGCTCCTTCCTCCTGGAAAAAACAAATAAGATACCTTCTCTTTAAACTCCCCCTGTAGTATGACAGCATACAGATTAAAACCAAACAGAACCCAGGCAGCTGAAAAGCCTTCCTGTATCTGTAATAAGTGTCAAAAAACAGCAAGTTATCAGCTGGCATTGAGAGTTGAAGACACTGACCCCTGAGTTTAGAAGCTATGCTGATACCATGAAGGTCTCCTTGCCCTTCCACAGTCCTGCATTCCCAGAGCACTTTCCCTGGACGTGACTACTTGGAAAGCCCAATAAGTCCCCTGGCCAAAACCCGAACTCTGGGACTATACAAAATAGTTTAGTTATTCATGCTAATTTTCAGGAAAGTCACATGAGCTACATTTTAACATATCCTCATGTAATAGATGAAATCCTTGTCTTAGGTTAAGTACTTTCCCATAGCCAGGAAGCCAATCCCTGGTGTTGACTCAGTGAACAGAGACCAACATAATCACCTCTATGGAATTCCTGCAAACAAGCTGGGCTACACTTGCAGATCAGATCTGCACCAATTGGCTCCAGACATGCTCCCAAGGATGAGAAATACACTTGAATTCAACCCAGAAAGTCCAAGGGACATGAGAATCATGGGAAAAATTCCTCAGGCAGGGGAGGCAGAAAGCGAATGTCTTAACAGCTCTGCCAGAAGCTTATCTGCAAAGGTAAATCCCCAACTTAATTCTTGAAGACAGAACTTGATGGTGCTGAAGTAAGCCTGGTGAAGCCACCACTAGGAGGCTCGAAGGTGCTCCTTTCACCTGCCTTGGAGGTGGCTCTCCACCCAGAGTGCACTGGGCAAGGCTTCTTGAAAAGATCTCTCCATCGCTCATTCACTGCACACAAAGGTTTACGTGCACCAATTAGATCCTTAGCATTAGATTCTGGCAATAGAACAGTGAACACAAATAAAAATAGGTATTTTCCTTAGGAAAAGTAATTAAGCCACAAGTTATAACACAGTGTGACATAACCTGTGATGGTGGATATCACTGCACCTATCCCAATTTGAAAAGACCAAGATATGTTCTTAAAGAGCACCTTTCTCATTATACAATGAAGGTAGGAAAGAGAGGGGATGGAAATGTTTTTGAAGGTAAGATGATGAAAATTTCCCATCTATAGCTCTGTTTCCTTCATGAAAATGGTGTCCAATATATGTCTTTTGAGGAGCTAGGGTAGAGGGGGGGCAGGATTTGTGGAAAGCAGACAATGTTTGAACACTTTGGAATAGGAAGAGAATGTTCTTTTGCATCACTGCAAAAGAAGCAATGATGTAAACTGTGGGTCAGGGAAATGTGTCTGTTTGATTCACTTCATGTATCCCAAGTATCACTTCATGTTCTAACACTGTCTAGTATCTGGTAGTTACATTAAAAATATTTGCAGAAAAATGAATAAAGAATATGCAGGGGATTTTGGAGCTGAGATATTATTTCCTTTTCCCTGGCATACAAATGTTAGAGAACCCTAAAACTCTGTCCTTAGATACACTCTCCTCTGTCTACACTGACACCTATGCCTTATGTCTTTAATGCCAACCAGAACTGCTGACATCTAAATGTCTATCTCCAAGAGTCTTCTTCCTGATCAGCCTTGGATAGACAACTGCCCATACAGCATCTCCAACTGGATGTCTAAGAGGCTTCTCAAAGCAAACACAAACATCCACCCTAGATCTGCCCTTTCACAATCATCTCTGTAAATAGCAACTACATCCTTCTAATTCCTTGGGCCAAAAATGGTGGAGTTGTCTCTTCTTCACTTTGGTTTCAGTGTTCCTGCTTGCATATTTACCCTTTAAAATTTACATAGTTAAGTGCTACATAAGTAGTGTGATCTAAAAATCTGCTCTCATGCCACTGTTCTGATTAAATTTCTGATGAATTCCCATCTCACTCCTTATACTATCTAGCCACATCTCTTACTGCTCACTCCCTTGCTCTCCTAAACTCATTAAATCCTAGACTCACTTTGATCTGAACACCTGAGCACTGGCTCTTCCCTCTCTCTGACTGTGAAGATATTTTCCCAGATACTCACATAATTAACTGTCTCACTTCAAGTTTTGCTTAAATAGCACTTCACAGAAGGATTACATCCTATTTAAGCATGTTCTCCTTTTCCAAACCCTTAGTTCCTAGCTTTCTTCCCTGTTTTACTGATTTATTTTTTAGAATTCAGCATACTGATTTATCATATATTTTACTTTAGTTATACATTTGTTATTTCCCTAATTCCACCCACATAGTATCTCCAGGTTAGCAGGTGATTTTGTTTTAGTCATCATTGTGCTTTCAGCAACTAACATAGTTTCTGACACAGTAGGTACTTAATACATGTGTTGAAGGAATAAGATCATATGAGTGAGTAAAACTTTAAGCAGCACCTTTCATTATCTCTTCTGTATACAAAGAAGGATGGCATAAGGTTGTAATTTATCATCATTTCTGATTGAAGGATTAAGTGATTAATAACAATAAGATGGGAGGAATGATGATATGAGTGGTATCTTTTTTAATGCACCCAGAGAATCAGAATACTTGTGTTCTCCATAAATGTGCATCTCTATATTGCTATCAATTAACCACCCACCTCCTTTGGTCGATACAAGGCTTGCTCATTGGGATTCTGAACCATATACCATAGGGGCAGGGTTACAGGTTCTTTGTGGGCTCAACAATGTGAACTGCACTCACAGATACTTGCCTACCCACAAAACTGCAGATTGCTCAATTTGTATTAGCAACAAACCCTAAACTGCTTACATAATACTCTTTTTTGAGATGTGCCAGCTACTTGGTGATGGAATGATCCTATTCGGACATTTCCATCATGAAGGAAGGAAGGACTTCTGTGCACTGAATAGACACTTATTATGGATTTGGATTTGCCTTCACCTTCCTTTGCTTGTGCCGCCATCCATAGACTTATTGAATGTCTAAGACAGTGTTGTGGAATTCCCCCATAGTAACAATTCTAATCCAGAGATTTTCTTCATTATGAAAACAAACAACAACAAAATAATAGACTTATATTTATTGTCTTCACAGATGTGATTATACAACCAAAACATGTAAAATTTACTGGAAGAGTTCCAGGCACATGCCAAGTGTTTAATGAATGTTAGCTAGCAGTATCATTTCTGTGGTTTATTATCTGTTGAAGACTTCATAGCAGCACCACTTGAGAGACAACAGTGAAGCTACCTCTCAATCAATTGCTGATATTTGGTGCTTTCTTTATTATATCTAGAGAACCCAAATCTAGTTTAACAAATACCCTTGGGAGTAATACCCTTAATTTTCACACTTAATGATTCATTTTATTTTTTCTCTTCATCAACTACTAATTATCTGTGTATTGCTGATCAATATTTTCCAAACCTACATGATCTTAAAAAATCTACTGGGATCCTCATTTAAAAACAAGATCTCCCAAAATTCTGTTTTAGTAGGCCTAAAGTAAAACTAGTTTTAGTCACCACCTGCAAGAGAGTGGCAGGATTTTACTTGAGCATCTAGGGTGATAGATGTTTTCCCCTTCCCTGTAGTAATTATAGGTCCTATTTTGATTTTGCTTGCTGTTGATTCATTATATAAGAGGGGATAGTATGTTCAGCCCTCGCGTTTACCAGCAAGTTAGTACAAAGTTCATCTGAGCCCTATTTATCATCTCATTGGGCCTTCATTAAATACCTGTATTATATCTACCGCTGGATGTTACATTACTGTGTATTGCTCCAAGCTAAATTCTTGTTATCTCATAGGCTTTCATTTGCAGATAATTAGGCTGGTTCTCTGACTCTCTCCAAATTCGGTATCAAGCAGAGTTACAGTCCTCAGTAAGAACTTTCACCAAAATCCTACTCAGAGTGATGTTACTTGTGAACTCCATGACTTCCAGGATGCACTATTTTTGTTCCAATACCAAGCTGCAATGGCCTTGCTGGTTTCTGAAGCACACATTGTCTAACTCACTGTAGAAAACTTATCCACTAAATAATGGTAAGTGTATGGACTGCACTCAAGCCATTGTTACCATGGGGAAAGAATCTTTCCTCTCAGTGGTAAGCAGCAGGCAATAAAACAATAACAAATATTTCACTTCTTTCCTTTAAGTTTATGTTATGGAAACAAAGCTTATGTAAACCAGTGATTATCATTTTTATCAGCCAAGTACATTTTAAAAATTATGTCACTTATTGGCAACAGTTTAACTTCTAATTTTTAGTAGAGTTTCCTGCTTTCATCTTTTTTCTCTGTCATTCATATATATGTATATATGTGTGTATATATGTATATATACACATATATAGAAAAATATTACATAATGGAATGCTAGATATCATTATTCAAACCAGAGACCTCTTATTTTTCAAATACTCAAAGAGACATTACATGAGGAAAGAAATAGACGTTCATTGTTAGGTGTAAAAGACCAATGGATAGTTGTTATAGAAGGCAATTTTTTAAAAAGGAACAAAATAAATCAACATAAAATAAAGCATCTCTGTCACTGATAATAAGTGAAGCTAAAATTGAAAACAAACACACAGCTCCTGTAGTCCAGACTATTCATTTTCAAAGTAAAAAACCATTGATATCAAAATATTCACCTTTTCCTCATATATGATTGAGAAAAGCAAATAGTGGACAGTCATAGGAATGTCAGCTTTATACATTTTTTGATAAAGATTCAAGAAGCAAATGATCATGCTAAGGGAGATTAAAATATTATAAAATTAAATTGGAGGCCAGTTCATTATATGTGAGCATCTCATCTAGAAACACCCCATGAAGGCATAGGCAAAGTCTCTTTTTGCATCCCTGGAGCCTCGCAAATGCCAGGCACGTAGTAAATAGCCAATAAATGTGTTAAATAAATGGATGAACAAAATGCATGACTATAATAGCTTATCATTAAAGTTATGTGGTAAATGATACCAGAAAGTAGCAATAAAATATCTTCTGGCACTAGTACATTCCCCTCCTCATTGTGTTACATGCCATTGAGTCAGCTCTGAGTCCTGCCTACCCTGTGAATGAGTGATGTTCACACTGCCTTGTCCTCAACAGCCCTGCTCAGTTCCTTAGTCTCCACTTTTATGGGGTCAGTCCATCTCATATTTGGTCTTCTTCCTTTCCTTCTGCCTTCTATTTTCCCAAGCATTATTGTCCCTTCCAAAGAACTTTGCCTTCTCAAGTAGAACAGCCTCATTTTATTACAGATATCCTAAAGTCACAGAGTGATTAATTTTCTAACAGAAAAAGTAATTACATTCATGCATCGCATCTGAAACCAAACTAAAAACATTATTTTCACTTTGTTTTTAAATTCTTACAGAGCAACAAATGGTGACAACTGTATAAATTAGAAAGTGTGGCCTCCATTTAAATTGGGCAAGAGTGTATATGAAAGACAAGTGGAGAGAGGTACAAAAGAACACACCTCAAAACTCAAAATTCACCAGTAATTCAAATCCCATATTGTAGTTTCTAGAATGATAGAAGAAGCTTTATTAGTCCAGCCATTAAACTTACTGATATGAGCACATTATGCTTTCAGCACTTCTCTGAAAATATGCATAAACTAACCTTTTTTTTCTGTTTAAAGCTATCAGGGAGATTATTGACAGAGTTATTCTGATATAGATGTTATCTAACTTGAAAAACTACTACAAGACTAAAAGTATGCACAACATATTAAACACTGAACAATTATCTCTTCCAGTATTGTTTTTCATTCAGAATAAATAACAAAAACTTATGGAAGAATTGTCTTATTATGGAAGACAGCATAAAAATTAAAATAACTGAAACTTGCAATTAGCATTCCATCCAGATACCATTCTAATATAGTTACTGCATTATACTAGGGTTGTCCTAATTACAATGTTTTATTAAAACCTGTTCATTATATTTTAGCAAAGACAATAAAACTAGAATTAAGTTGCAAATGTGTTAAAACATGATGAATGTGTAAACCGTACCAGATAAAAAGTCGCTGAAGGAACAATCAGAACATTTATGCAAAAGAAAATACAAGAACATGCCATAAATTGAACTTATTCCAGTGCCAAGGAGAAATCGGTTTATTTTTCTGTTAGTCAAAAAACAAAATTAACTCTAATGGAGTACAGTCATCAGGAGATGTAAGTTAGCCCTGACTAGAGTGACTCAGCTGGTTGGGCATCGTTCTGCAAAGCGGCAGTGGGTCAATTCCTGGTCAGGGAATGTGCTTGGGTTGCGGGTTCTGTCTCCAGTGTCAGGGCTCATGCAACCAGTCAGTGTTTCTCTCTCACATCCATTTTTCTCTCCTCTTCTTTCTCTTTCCCTTCACCCCTCTCTAAAAATAAATTTATTTTTTTTCAAATAACAAGATGTCATTTAATTTCAATAATAAAAAGTTCTATATAAAGGTAAATAGTCTGGTTTAGAATGGTTTCACAATAACTTATATTTCACCTTCTAGTAGTCTCAACCAAGAAGAAGCACATGACTGAAAAAGGGAGTCTTGCATTGAGGGAGAGGGTTTAGGTTAAGCTTATTTAATGTCACTGAGAAGTTTAAGAGTCTACAGATCAGTGAGAAAGTTTACAAAACAAAAGAAGTAGCCATAACTGGTTACAATTACTCATAAGTAATACATATTTTTATTTAAAAATATTTAGTGACTTGAAAATTTTAATTGGTTGGAAAGAAGGTACCCATATATTTAGCCCAGTTTTTTTCAATCAGTAAATAATTGTGGGAAGATACTGCAGAAAATCCAGTGGTGCTATTGGATAATGCCAGCTCTGTCCATACCTTTTTCTTATAGGCCTGATAAATTAATAAACAGATAAAGGTATCAATCTTGTTATTCATTCAAAAATGTTAATTTGAGAAATTTCAATCTTTATTATTCAATGAAAAATCTGGTTTTTGTGCATATTTTTAAATGTGACTCTCGTTTACCTCAGAAACAGAAAGAACTCATTACTGAAGTGACTATACAACAAGCACGTAGTCTTAAGCAGACTCCCAAATTCTACCCCATAAAAAGTGAACAGCTTAGAAGAAAGGCAATGCAGTTTCTAGATGGTTGGATGGGATCCAGTAACTTGTTATAATGAAGTATAATCTGCTCTGGGGATGTGAACAGCTGCAAGTATTTTGTAGTGAATCATAAAAATAAAGGTGATTGACTTCAGTGTCATATGTTGATCACTGAAATGGGCTTCACATTTAATTATTTTGAATAAAAATAATACAAAACAGATAATTCTTGATGGAGACACAAAGGCTATCTGCACATTCAGATTTATGTCTTGAGTTCTGGTGCAGAATAAAAACCACCAGAGGATCAAAAGATAAGGGCCAGCAGCAAATAAAATTAAAGTTGTATGCTGAAAGGAAACACTGAATCAACTTTAGGAAACCAAAAATATCCATTTTAAAATTGAGAACCTGTTGAAGGAAACAATATATGCTCAATTTCAACTGTGGGAAATTTTAATTAAAGCATTTGTTGGGTTGACTGTCAGAATTACTTAAATGGTTTACCTCAGAACTTGTACTGAAATTTGGCCTGAAAAAAATAAAGTTACCTTTTAAAATGAGATATTCTGTCAGCAGTGATTATTATTTATGATTATTATGTAAAACATGAAGCATCCTTTATAAATTAAAATGGGTTTTTAGGTAAAATAATAATACAATATCGATCTTAAATTATTTTGAATAGAAAAATGGTATTAGAGTTTGACCAAAACTTTGAGAACTTCTGTGCTAATCTGACTTTGAACCCACTCTCAGGCTTCTCGGTGTTTTTAATGATGCATTTGACAGAATAATACCTGAGTCACCATGAGCAAGGAAGGGAATGTATTTTAAGAAGTTAGGGTTATTAATTTATGTTTTTGAACTACAAGGCAGGAAGTGAAGCTGGGATGTCAGAAGCAGCTAGAATTGGACAGGCATCAGGAACTGAATAAAAGCTTTCTTAATTGATTTCCAATATACAAGCTAATAGTATTAACCAATACTTCCCTCCTCTCTCTAAAATGTACTGATTAATTCTCATGGCATTTGAATTGCTTCTGTTTAATAATCTCCTGCCTACTGTGCCCCAATTATTCTGCCCATTTTGGTTTATCAGTATGCTTAAATTGGTTTGTGTTATTTCTCTAACCTTTTTATGTTTGCTGTACTGAACTTTTGACAGTACATAGTGCAATTATTATGTAAATTGATGAAGTAAAACAGCGTATAGTAAGAAATGCTTTTTCTATGAAATTTAATTTCAATGCTTTGGAAATTTAATTTCAATGCTTTGGAAATGCTTGACAAAGATGCATTACAATCTGACAGCTAAATTAAATGAGTATAAAACTACAAAAGATGAGAGAAATTTATTTCTTAAAAAGTAGAAAAATTCTCTACTCAGTATATCTCACAAAAGTATTTAAGTTCTTGTTCCCTTTACAAAAATTAAAACTAGAAATTAAAATTATGTAATATATATTTAGTTTATGAAAAGAATCACAATAAACCCTAATCAGCAGACCTATATTTACAGAAAAGGCTTTGGTGCTTCATGAAAAGATATAAAAAATAAATGTGGGCTTACATTAAGAAAAATTAGAATCTTTATAGTAAGTATGTGTTCCATTCTAATGATTCCTTGCTTTAACGGAAGTTTTATTACTGATCTTTATCTTGCAAAATAGAAGGACTTCCTTCTGCCATCTAGTCTCTAGATCTCTCTGGAATCAAATGGTCACTTGTTCCTGCCTCTCCCTTTTGCATTACCTCACTGTAACCTGTGTTTAGATGAGCTGAACTTACTTAAGTGCCAGCAAAAATCAAACAGGGAACAAACTACTACCACCACAAACAACAACAAAGATACCTTTATTCTTTGACTGCTGATATGGATTCTTATCCTACTTTTCACGAAGTCTCAGTCAAGCCACACACATTTTTTTTTTAATTCTTAGACCCTAAAATGTCCTTTAGGCATTTTTAGTACTAACAAAAACTTCACTTCAGTAATAAGTGCCCAGTATAGTGTCATAATTACATAAATCTATACTCTCATTTAATTCAAAATGTCTTTCCTGTCCAGCTGAAGGCTGTATTCTCCACTGATTTCCTATCTTTTCTGTTATCTATCTAAGAAAAGAGCTACAGATTATTCACCCTTATATTTTCTGGAACTGAACATGAAGGAAGCACCCATTAAATATGTTTAACTGAACTGACTTCCCAGGAAAAGACATTTCTGTCCAAAATACAGAAATTTCTTTGCCAATAATTGGGGATGAAAAGAGTAACATCCATTCCACATCGTAACCCCATTTGCTTTCTCTCCTTTTCCTCCTAGCATGCCACACCGCTATCATCTCCACTAACCACTCTTAGCAACAACCACCACCACTAATAACAGCAAACACTTCCACTATTTATAAATACAAAAATAATTTGGGCAAACCATCTTATCAAATCTTATTACTACAGGTAATTAATTGATCAAAAGAATTTTCCTTTACAAGATGCCAGAAGTCAAAGAATAAAGCTAACTTATTTGATTGAGTGTGATAAAACTATAGCTGGCATCTAGCAGCTATAGTAGTGGTATAGCAGGTCTGTGTCTGGTTGTAAGACCTGTCAAACCCAGTTTAAATTAGGAAATTTAAATTCAAGTTCACCTACAGTAATTCTGTCTTCCAAGAGGACAGAATTATATGTCTATTATACATGCCTGTTACCTCTGCCTCCTCATTCAAAACAATGATGTGAATGTATGATCATCAATGGGAGATGTGACTAAAAAACTAGGTTTTTCACAGAGCTTCATAAGGTATTCAGTTCAGATCACACAATAGATAGGCGGACTGGTACAACATTCACTCATTCATTTATTCAATCAAAATATGGAGTCAATAAGTATTTGTAAAGCTCTTATTAGTATGTGCCAGATACTGTTCTAGGTGCCAGAGATACATTAGTGGGGGGGGGGGAAGCATACTCTATTTCTGCTCTCATAGAGCACATATTTGAGTTAGCTGGGAAGAAGGTCAAGGGAGGAAAGCATGTAAACATGAAAACTTGAGGGTGACAAAGACTGACTGAGGGAATTCACTATCAACTGGGTAATGGGGAGACCTCACTGAGTAACTCAGAGCTCAAGGATCTGGTTTCTCAACATACTATATGGACGAAGAGCTGGAGTAAATCAGTGTTTGGCATCAATTCTTTAAAAAAATAAAACAAGAGCTAGGATTTGGGCTCACAACATTTTTTATTTTTGCACTAATTGGTTCTCAGGATAGCCATGAGATTTACAATGAGAAAGGGAGCTCATTTTAGTCTACAGTTCCAAAAATGTCTTACTCTTTAGAGTATTGAATTTTCCCAAGATGAGTTTTCAAACTATTAAAGTCTGATCGCTTATCTTTCCCTTTCTAGAGACACCTCTTTTGAAAGAATTAGAGCAATTTCTTTCTTGGCCTTAGCAGAACACATTAAATTTTTAAAGATTTACAGCCTCTTACTTTCAACTTCAATGGTTTGCATCGCCACAAGTGCCAGGCAAGTCACTGTCACAATTATGACAGTTTTTGTTTGCATTAATTATAGTTAAATCCTGTTATGCACTATTGTTCTATTATGCACTAGTGTTCTTGATTGAAAATGTAAAATAGAGCTTTCTGTACACTAACACTGAAAATCTTACTGCTGCAGGTGACTAAACGTATTCATTCATTCCCAAGCATTTATCAAGGGTCTAGTAAGTGCCAGGCATATGCAAGGAGCTGAGCAGAGGTGAAAAACAAATCTGGCAGTTTTCCTGAGTTCATAGAGCTTGTGCTTCTGTTTTATATGTTCATTTTGTTTTTATATCAGAAAAATAGGCCATTATTATTATTATTATTAGCTTATTTTTGTCTCCACACTTATAAGCATGTTTCTGTGGTTTGTAACTGAGAAATGACACTTTGTTCTAGATATAAATATAGTTCTAAAGAAGTAGCTCTGCAACTCACTCGCATTTCTCATTAGAGGTCTCTGCAAGAGGATCCTGTTGTGAAGCTGTTTGCTCAGAGTCTGAGCATTCTTTTTTAGAAGGATGAAAATATACAGCAATGCTAATCAAAATAAATTTTATCAAAGAAGTCACAAAATGTGATTGATCTTTTTCTCATTTCAAAAAAAACAAAACAAGCCCTGGCTGGTGTAGCTCAGTGGATTGAGCGTGGGCTGTGAACCAAAGTGTCGCAGGTTCGATTCCCAGTCAGGGTACATGCCTGGGTTCCAGGCCATGACCCCCAGCAACCACACATTGATGCTTCTCTCTCTCTCTCTTTCTTCCTCCCTTCCCTCTCTAAAACTAAATAAATAAAATCTTAAAAAAAAACAAAAACAAACAAAAAGCAATGACTCTATATACATTATGTACATTATTAAGAAAGCATAATTAAAATCCTCACAGTGTATTTAAGTGCATCCCAGTTAAACAACACAAATCAGCAATGGTTATTCCTACCAAACATCACTATGGATTAGAAAGGTGCATGGGCTGCAGTGTCTCCACAGCTCAATATTACACCAGCTTTCAGTGAAGTTCGTAAGAATGACAAAATGTAAAGGAACTCAGTGCTCATAGTAAGCCTGAAAATTTTAGATATTTTTTTGAGACTCCAATGATAAAATAATCCTATAATGAGTACCACCCTTAGACAGGTCTTGTTGATGTAACAAACTACATGATTGGTCACTTTTTTTAGATATAAACTGCAAATGAAAGTACCCCTGGAATAAATTGCGTGCACATGTAGAGCTTCTTGACATCTGATTCATGGCTTATGTGAAAGGCAAATGAGACAAAGAAGAAAGTCTGTGGCATTTGAAAGAATTAAGAAAGGACAGAGCCTGGGCTCTGTAGATAAGCTTCATTTCCTCACAAGTTTTCTATCAAGTACTGCTATATCTATTAGAGAACAATGAGGCATGAACTCATGGCCAATGAAAACAGTCACCCACACATCTTACCCTTCAGTAGTGAGAGGAAAGAACAATGGTCGCTGTCTGGAAGAATTTGTTCTAACAGCCAACTGATAGAAAAGAGACCTTTTAGCGCCTCAACTAAATATCATGACCCAATGCATTTTTTTCTTAGCTAATTTTCATGAAGGATTTCACTTCCTACCATTGGTAGATTATGTCATATGAATTCTGTAAGTTTATAAGGAAGCTTGATAACCATCTGGTTTACTGTTTGGTAACTCACTATTAGAAAGATTATGCATGACAGACATTTTAGCTAAAAGCAAGGAAAAAAGAAAATCTTGCAAAAGATGTTAAAATAAAAATTAATTTATCTTGGATGAAAGATTAATAAAAGTTTTCTATTCCCAAATTTCAGCTATAAATAAAACTTTTCAGTGAATTTCTTTCATTGTTTCTACCCAACCACCAAAGAACAAATTACATAGCATTTTCCCCTCCTGTCCACTTGATTTACCAATATATTAATTAATTGCAAATTTCTCTAGCTGAGTCTACCTAAGAATGGCATAAATTTTAATGTCAAGAAACAAAATTCTAAAATAAGAACCTAAATATTTATTCAGTCTTAATATTCTTTATGCTTGTAAAATCAATTAAATACTAGGACAATTAAATGTCCTAATTAGTGATTCTTAATTGAATACAAATTTATTCAGATTTTCTAGCAGGATGAAGTATATAATCTGTATTGTTAGGTGTTATTTACTCATTCACCTATTTAGTACTGTTAGATGTTCATCGGATAAAATAGTGAATATTTTCTTTTTCTACATTTGATCAGAGAATCAGTAACCATGTACTAACTAAACACTTAGTGAGTGCTCAGCATTCTAGTTATTATGTACAACAGTTGGCAGATAGTAGTTCCTTTGTACTCTAGGAATTTAAAACACATCTGAAACTCTATGATTACTAGACCACTTCCACTGTGCATGGAAAAACCTTTTCAACTGGCAAAGAAGGGCAATCAGAGTTTAGGGCTCTGCATCCCCGGCCTCATCAGGGTTTTCCCACATGTTCCTGTCCCCCTTAGAGGATCCCATACTTTCCCAACAAATACTCTCATGTTAACAGGAGACATCCTGTGATGCGGAGAGTTCAGCTAACTAGGCCAGCAGCAGGATGACATTCTGTGTTTGATTTTCAGCCATTTTAGTTCTGCAACTACAAGAGATAAAGTTCACTTTCAGGGCTCATTTGGAAGCACTTAGGTCATTTATGTGCACATAGACTGGAAAGTTGATTATCTGAGCTCATCATTTCCTATCACTACATTGTTCAGAGATATTAGGAACAATCAATCAACATATATTATTAGTTAGTGTTCTAGAAACTTTCAATGTGTCATATGTAAACTCACTTAGATTCTTGCTTCTTATAAATGGTTAATCAAGAATATATAATGCAGATGTTTTTGTATATCTCTATGAACAGCTCAACTATGGACTATCAGTGCATGTGGTCATGTACATCTTTACATCTAATCAGATTAATTTCAGCTGATTTCAGAAACCCCCAAACCAATTCAGAACACACATATATGCAATTTTTTTCCATTAAGACTTCTCTCAATACCAAAATCTGTTTTAGTCACAGTTCTCCAGAGAAACACACCCAGTAGGATGGAGATTTTACACACACACACACACACACACACACACACACACACATAGAAGAGGAAAGTTTTTATGGGAATTAGCTCATGCCATTATGGAGGCCAAGAAACCTCATGATTTTCTGTGTCCAAACAGGAGAACTAGGAAAGCTGGTGCTGCAATTCTGGATAAGTTCAAAGGCCTGAGAACCAGGAGGCTGATGTCTATGCTCAAGCAATGGAGAGCAAATTTGCCCACATTTCATTCACCTCTTTGTTCTATTTCAGCCCTCAGTGTAATTAGTTGATATTTACCACATTGATGAGGACCATTGTCTTTATTCAGTCTATCAATCCCGATGCCAATCTCTTCCAGAAAAAGCCTCACCCATGCACCCAGAAATACATTTACCAGCTTTCTGGGCATCTCTTAGTCCAGTCAAGTTGACATATGAAATTAACCATCACAGTGGGTAAATGTGTCTTCTAATTTTTTAATATATTTCTATTGCCTTTTATAGTGTCTGGCACATCATAAGTACTTCATAAATACAAGCAGAATGAATTTTTATTTTTTTGGTTTTTAAATTGAATTTATTAGGGTGACATGGCTTAACAACATTATATAGATACCAGGTATACAATTGTACAATACATCTTCTGTATATTGTATTGTGTGTTTACAACCCCTAGTCAAGTTTCCTTCTATCACTATTTATCCCTCTTTTACCCTTTTCTACATCCCACACTCCCCATTTCCCTCTGATAATCACCATACTGTTGTCTGTATCCATGAGTCTTTCTCTTTTTTATTAATCCCTCACCCTTCTCACTCAACTCCAATCTCTTCCCCTCTGACAGCTGCCAGTCTGTTCTTTGTATCCTTGAGTCTGTCTCCACTTTGTTAGTTTATTTTGTGCATTAGATTCCACATATAAGTGAAATCATATGGTACTTCTCTATCTTTGACTGGCTTATTTCACTAAACATAACATTCTCCAGGCCCACCCATGCTCTTGCAAGAGGTAAGGTTTCTTTTTTACAACTGAGTGGTATACTTTTGTGAGAATGCACCACAGCTGTTTTATCCACTCATCTCCAAAGAGGACATACAGATGGCCAATAAATATATGAAAAGATGCTCAATGTCACTAATCCACTAATCATCAGAGAAAAGCAAATTAAAACCACAATGATATATCACCTCACACCTGTCAGAATGGCCACCATCAATAAATCAAGAAACAACAAGTGCTGGTGAGGATGAGAAGAAAAGGGAACTCTTTTGCACTGTTCATGGGAATTCAGATGGGTGCAGGCACTATGAAAAACAATATGGAGTGTCCTCAAAAAATTTAAAATGGAACTGCATTATGACCCAATGATTCCACTTCTGCATATATATCCAAAGAAACCCAAAACACTAATTTAAAAGAATATTTACACCTCCTTTATGTTCATTGTAGCGTCATTGAATTTTTTAAAAATGTTAATACTGGCAAACATTTCTTTTCTCTTACTTTTCTGGATTGTATGTTTTTGTTTTTGCCTGTTCACTTTCAATCTAATTTTTAACTTTATTTGTATTGTTGACACTATTAGACATGTCTTCCTTCCCCTATCCCCGCTGGCTGTCACCTCACTGTTCCTGTGTCTATAAGGTACATCATATATATCACTGTTTTTCATAGTGTCTTGTACATCTTTCTTCTTTAAGCATCTACAACATAATGGTACTTTCATTTTCAAGAACAAAATTCCTAAAGGATATAATTATTTCAAATCATTCAAAAAAGTATGAAATAAAATATGTAATATTTAAATGACAATCTTTCTCAGTTTTATGAGCATGATTGGCATACATATTCATCTTCAGGGTCATAGTATATGAATTTGTGAATCACTAAAACTGTCCACATGTGGGGAGATACAGAAAAGGAGGATACAATATTACTTGAAACATTAGGATTGTTAATATTACATTTTCTGAATGTCAGAAATACAGCAACTTAAATACAATAAGCATTCTGACATAATACAGTTCATGGTGATCCTAAAATTATTACAGAATATATTTAGATATTCCTTTCTTGCTAACTGTATGCATTTTCTAATTCCTGATTGCAAAAGCAGAGGAGGATATTAAGATTTTTATTTCATGGAAAATTAGACATACAAACATAGCTCTAAAATATGCCTCACTTGTTAGAAATGTACTCAGTTGGGATGTGACCAGAAGGCAAAATTCTTTTGCTGATACTTCAAAATATTTATTATTCTACACATGTAAAGTGATGTAAGTGGCACTGCCAGATGTGACCAATTATCACCAAATCACTTCCTTAATCTAGTATCTGGAAGAGTCTATAGCTAGACAGTTTTTAAATTTAATGGCTCAACCCCAATTTACATTGGAAGCTGTTACCAAGCAAAAAATAGCATTGCTCTGAAAAACTGGGCTCCAAAATTTAAAATGGAGAAAGAAGTTGATTATGGGAATAAAGTATCATCATAAGCCCCATGTATCTATAATTGCACAGTGGTTAAAATGTGAATTGGTACAAGGATTCAAACATTGTAATAGCAGCAGATTAGAATTTTTTTAAAGATTTTATTTATTCATTTTTAGAGAGGGGGAAAAGAAGAAGAAAGAGAGGGAGAGAAATATCAGTGTGTGGTTGCTTCTCACACGCCCCATACTGGGGACCTGGCCCACAGCCCAGGCATGTGCCATTTCTGGGAATCGAACTGGCGACTCTCTGGTTCATAGCCCATGCTCAATCCACTGAGCTACACAAGCCAGGGCAGCAGATTAGAATTTTTGAGAAAATAATACATATTTTGACAGGATTGTTTTGAATAGGCATTGGGTTAGAGATTACAGTCAATTAAAAAAGTTGGGAAGAGGTTTTACATGTTATCATAAAATATAAGTTAAATCAATACTTATTCTGAATTTAGTCATTATTGAGTCTTCATCTAAGGCTATTTACAAAGTCAGAATAAGTCTAATAACAATAACAGTTATAATATGTCAGGCTCTATCTGTTGTTCCACGTATTGTCTTTTAGTTCTCAGCTCTAGTCTCATCATCTCTTGCCATCTTCTGTTCCAGCTCAGCAAACTGTTCCTAGATTCTTTGACAGCTCAGTTACCAATGGATGCTCTTTCCTGAGATTAGAATGAGACTCTGGCACTGGTGGACCAGCCCAGCAGTACATGCTATGGTGTCAGCCACTGCAGCTGCAGAAGTGGGGATCTTGGGTTTCTATGGGTTTCCTGGGTTTCTGTGGATTTCCTGTTTGCTTTCAGTGACAACAGTACCCTTAGCAGGATAGAAGCAGCACTCCAGTGGCCTCACAGACATGTGGTCCTTCTCCTCAACCCCACTCTCAACCCCAAGGATAGTAGCAGCAGCTTCCTGTATTTACTATCTCTGGCCTCAGCTATTTGCAATTTATTTATAGACAGAAGGGAAAGGAAGGAGAAACATCAATGTGTGGTTCCTTTCACGTGGGCCCCACTAAGGACCTGGCCCACAACCCAGGCATGTGCCCTGACTGGGAATCGAACTGGCAGCCCTTTGGTTCACAGCCCAAAGTCAATCCACTGAGCTACACGAGCTAGGCCTGATTCTCCCTTTATTTTTAATACCCAAAACAGTTTCTATTTCCTTAACTGGACACAGAATGATATATACATATTCACTCATCTAATTTTCACATATAAACTTTTGGAATAGTTATTATTACTAACTTCATTTTACAGAATGGAAAATAGTGCAGAAAAATTGAATAACTTTTCTAGCATTCACACCACTAAATGGTAAAGTCAGGACTCGAACTCAGACCACGTGACTCTAGCATCAAAGCTTTAACTGCTTTACTATGCTGCTTAAACCAGAGCCCTACTCTAATATTAGGATGTTTGTTTTATTAGGGCTGTTTGTAACCTTGAGACTGTGCTGTATAAAAACCTACATTTGTTAAGTGTTAGAGAAAATGAAATTTTCATCCTACAGATATAAACTATGTTTGTACTAAGTAGTTGAATCTGCTATAAGACTTTAAATAATCCTCTTTGATGTCACAATTCTATTATAATAGAAAACTAATATATATATAGTGCATCTAAAACTACAATAAGATACCACTTTCAGTTCACAAGCATGGCTACAATAAAAAAAGACCGGCAATAACAAGCATTGGTGTAGATGTGGAGAAAACTGATCCCTCACACATTGCTGATGGGAACGTAATATAGCACAAGTATCTTGGAAAATAATGTGGTAGTTCTTTAACAAGTTATTAAACTTAATTTTATATGACCCAGTAATTCCACTTCTAGGTATTTACCCAAGAGGAATAAAAATACATCTGTATACATAGACATGCATGAGTGTTTATGCAACATAATTCATAAATAAAATATTAGAAAAGTCCAGATGGTCATTAACTGGAGAATTAGTTAAAAGGAGGTATGGGATATGTAAACAATGACATCTTATCTGGAAATAAAAAAGGAATGGGGTATTGATACATGATACAAAGTGGGTGAACCTTTAATGATCATGCTCAGTGAAGGGGCTAGATGAAACCACATACTGTATGAGTATTGTATGAGTCATTTAGATTAAATGTCCAGAAAAGGCAGTTATATAGAGAGAGAGTAAATTAGTGAATGCTTGCCTGAGTATGGGAACAGTGAGTAACTTTGCAAGTGAGCACAAGGAATCATGTGGAAGTAATGGAAGTGTTCTGAAGTGCGCTTGTGGTAATGGCATGCAACCCTTTAGACCTAACAAAATAATTGTACACTTGAAACAAATAAATTTTACAATATGTAAATTATATGATGGTGAGATTATTAAATATTATTTTAACCATCTATTTGTGTAAGTAAAATTAAATAATTCAAGTAAATTAATGAAAAAATTTTAAATGTAATGCAAATTTTTTGTTCTGCACAATAAAACAACTTATAAATAATTTTAAAATATTTTAAATGCAATATTACTTTTGATTTCCTTATAGAAAACTGTAGGTATAACATCCATTCAAAAACAATGAAGACATTTTTTTGTGAAATGCCCTTCAATACACTGTAGTATACATTTAGGTTTATTTCCATAGGAAAACACTGTATTCAAAGATTGTATAATTTCTAATAATTGAATTAAACAAAACATTAACCCAACAAAAAAATGAAATCCAAAGTACTGACCAAAAATTTGGTAAATATCACTATGTTGCTAATATATAATATATGTATTTTCTATCAGGACATACCAGCTTCAAAATCTGCAAAAGTTCAACAATGAATAAGCTTTATCTAGTATAAGTAGCTATGTAATGGAAAAGCATTATCATTAATGTTGTAATTTCCTTACTTTTTAAAAATAAAAAGAAACTTAAATATTGAAGAAAGTATAAAATAGCCACATGTAGATATACTAAAAATTGTTTAGCTAGTACCAAGAAATATACTGAAATAGAAAACAGAATACAAATGTATGTTAAGTCAAATGCTTGATGTAAGAATTGTGTGAGTAAAACTATATGAGACTATTTTAAAAACGTTTTAAAAACTCAATGGTAAGAATGAGTAAATGAAACATGTTTTCATCTGTTTGAGCAAGTGGTAGTTTAATGTTATTAATTATGCTTTGTTAATAGTAATTTACTTAAATAACATACCCCACTGTAACAGATAAAAAGCAGAAATCTGTAAGAAACTCATTAGAACTCATATGGCACACAGATTTGACTTGTTGAAATTCTGTGATGAATATTGAAAAGCGTATGTCTAGTTAAGATGCATGTTAACAGAAAGTTTTCAACCTCAGTTGTCATTCTTTATTCACCTATCTGCATAGTTATTAAAAACCTACTCTACTCCTTCGAGCTATTTAAAACCTGAATATAAATGACCTTAGACTCACTCATTCCTCAAGGTTTGCTTTCCTCTAGTATATGTGGAGAGTGAGTGGGAGGAGATACTTCATATTTCACCCAAGTTCTATACTCAGCAAGGGCCCCGCAGAATGCTTGTGCCTTTCTGTTTCCATGTCCCATTGTGAACCAAGGCTTTCTTGGTTGCCCTCCACAGTCTAGACGTCCTGGCCATGACCTCCCTGCCAAAATATTGCTCACTCTTCAGACCAAAAGAGAACTTCAAGTAAGGCCAGGTGTGTTGCTCTTTACTGTCCCTTTCACATTTATACCACCACAAGTTATGGTATTGGAATGAGAGAGTCATGACCACTGTTTTTCTCTGCTTTCTTGAATTTATCTAATATGATGTTGCCAGATTATTTTGATCCAAATCAAGGTAATGTGTTCATATATCATCAAAAGTATCAATATAAATGATATAATTTTGTTTTTTTAATTTATCATATCCCCTCTATTGCTTATCTTTTAAAGATTACCTTATTGAATATTTAATTTTATTAAATTTATGTACTAAAACAATTCATTTTAACATGTAAAATACTTAATAGATTTTTTGATAAATAATTATTTTGTCATTACAAGATTTTTTTCAAAACCTTATGTTTCCTCCTAATATTTTTTAAGTATTTTAAGTTTGGCTCTTCATATATTTTTGGTATGAATACCCAGTTATACTTATTGGAAAGAATATTATTTTTCCACTGATTTGAAAATATACCCCATATTTGCTTAAATTTCATAAATATGTAGATATATCTATTCCCATAATTATCTACTATGTTAATTGTCAGTCTGTTCGTGAAGAAGCAGGTGTCAGTGATAACTGAGCCTTGACCTCTGTGGTTTAATTCTCTCGCATGACTTTCTCAACCTCTGCTCTTTCCACATACAAGATACATTCCTCTTGTCACTGAGGCAGAAGGCAATTCCCTACTGTCATTTTTAGTCAGGATTATTAAACTATGTCAGACCTTTTGTAGCCCTAAAGATCCCTGAAGACACGTAAGGGGCAGACATTTGATTATTCATCCTTTCATTCTTAGAGCTTAGCAAATATCATAAAAAATTGAAATGATTTTGCTCTTATATAAATGACCTAAAATAATTTAGAAAACTATGTAGCCCTTTTTACATTTTTAATTTTCATATAAAATGTTTATTTAAATAGCTGAAAATTATATTAAACAAAAGTATTTATATTTTAAGGAAAATTGTAACAACACATGTTTAAATAATTCTAAGAGAATCTAATCACCTAATTTGATACATAAAATCACTTTTTGAAAACTATATAAATAGGTCCTATTTTAAACAGTCATAAAGCTTACATTAATCTTTTTATACTAGTTGCCCGTCAGAATTGTGCCGAACTTTTCTGCAACAAAATATAATTTAAAAAATTAGCACTGGTTGTGTGGCTCAGTCCTTTGAGTGCCAGTCTGGGAATCAAGGGGTCGCCGGTTCAATTCCCAGTCAGGCACATGCCTGGGTTGCAGGATAGGTCCCCAGTGGGAGGATGTGAGAGACAACCACACATTGATGTTTCTATACTTCTCTTTCTCCCTCCCCCCTAAAAATAAATAAAATATTTAAACAAATAAATAATTAAAGAATGTCATAACTATAGGTTCTAAGTGTAAAAAGAAAAAAAAAACAACAACCCAGGACTGAGTTATTATTCTAGTGACTGCTGGTATAGAGACAGCTAAATAATAGAATGTTTTGATATAAATAATTATTAAACATAAAAAGTCAATTTCTTTGGAAATGAATTTGCTAATGAGATGAATGCAGCTGGATTCTTTTCAACTTAATTAGTTCATGTATCTATGAATAGTAATTATTTCTAAAAAGAGAAAGTGTTTCTTTGGAATATATTGTTTTCTAATTCTTTATTTTTATTAAATGTAAGAGCAAAGAAATCTTGTATTTCATCATTGGATGAAAATGGAAGGAATTTATTATAGCAAAATAATTCCACTCTTAAAACTCCAGTTACGTTCATTGCTAAAAATAACATACTGACCTACCATTAAAGAACTTTAAATAATCTATTAGGTAAAAATATTATTAGACCCGTTTCAGTTCTGTGGAATACAAACAACTAGAAACTACCTTACATACATAATGAGTTATTACCTAGTAATTAGAGACTTCTGTGACCTTTTTTTAGGATTATGCCAAGAAGACTTTGCCAAGAATCATCAAATAACTTTTCATTATATGTATTTCATTTCTAATGTAGTATCATATTTGACAAAATATACTCAATAGATTGGGAAAATTGCCTACCACTGGTGTTAATTCACCTTTGTCAATACACTGTATATTTTGATAATGTTTGTATCTTAATGTGTTAAATGTCTTTTTAAAAATTAAAATCTTGGACTTAGATTTAGCTCAGCTCATTGCAGTTATGAAGAATTTTCCCCATATAATGTAAGGGTAGAGCTTTCTTTGTCTATACTAATTAGATAAATCATACATTGGTAGGCATGAGTAGTCTAACTTCCAACAGCAACCACAGAATTTCTAAACTTTAATTCTGAGATAAATCTATATTGAGTAGTTTCAGAACCTTGTTATGTGTCCATTACCTCAATGAGATAAGGCACTGTTTCCTTCAATAGTTCACACCACCGTCCTCTTTGCCTTGCCCTGTAGTAAAGTAATAACAAAGGCAAAGGAGAAACTTTCATCACACCTGTTCTACTTTACAATATATCTTTGAAAGGGAGAGGGAAATTATATAGCAAAAGTTTTTGTCATTTAACCATTTACAAATATATAAATCATTAGCATCATTTTATTCACAATGTTGTATAAACACCATCATTATCTATTTTTATTCTCAAAACATTTTCATCAGCCCAAACAGAACCCCAACTATTAAGTAACAACACCTCATTCTATCTCCACCATACCCATCCAGCCCTGGAACACTTACATATTGCAAAGTAATGTCAGGTAACACCTTCATCATGTCACATAATTATCATTTCTTTTGTTGTTGTTGTTATGAGAACATTTGAGACCTACTCTTTTAGCAAATTTCAAGCATATAATATAGTATTATGTCAGAGGCCTTCCATGCATCCATTAAAGTTGTCATTTTTAACTTTATTTTATTAATGTGGTATATTACATTGATTTTCATAAGTTGAACCACTCATTCTTGGGATAAATCCCACTTGGTTATGGTGTATAGTCCTTTATGATATTGTATTACATTTAGTTTTCTAGTATTTTGTAAAAGATTTTTGCATCTGTGTTCCTAGGAGATATTTGTAATGTCCTTTTTTGTGTGATGTTTTTATATGATTTTGGTGTCAAGGTAATCCTGGCTTCACAGAATGAGTAAGGAAGTGTTCCCTTCCCTTTTATTTTTTAGACTGGTTTGAGAAGCATTGGCAATAATTCCTATTTATATATTTGGCAAAATTCACCAATTAATCTATCTGTTCCTGGATTTTCTTTGTTGTGAGGTGTTTGATTACTAGTTCAATCTCTTTATTTGTTATAAATCTGTTGAGATTTACTATTTCTTCTTGAGTCAGGTAAGGCAATTTGTGTATTTCTAAGTGTTTCGTCTGGGCTATCTATTATGTCAGTGTACAATTGTTTATAACATTCTTTCATAAGCCTTTTAATTTCTCTGTTAATCCACTTTTATTTTTATTTTAGTTATTTGCACCCTTTTAATTTTTTCATTGTTAGTGTAGCTATTGTCATGACTTTACAATATATATCATTTCTGAATATTTCAAGCAAACCAAAATCAACAACTCTTGGGCTGTAATTTTCACTTAACAGAAATGTTCAAATAGGAAAACACTCAAAGTCCTAATGTGGATTTAGACTACCTTAGTTCAAGGAGGCTCTTGGGTTTCAATGTTTCAGATGGTTTCTTTGTGAATTGGAAAGAAAAGTGATAGAGAAAAGAATACTCTCAATTTTGGGAGAAAAATACCTGTGGGAGATAAAGATAAAAATGGATTCTCTAAAATCTATTTATGTCATGTACTTCTTGAAAGTGGACATATAATGCTGCTATGGATATTTTTGTTCATATCTTTTGAAAGAGTACTCATTTCTGTTGGGTTTATACATAAGAAAGCAATTTCTGGGCCCTAGAGTTTGCACATATTAACTTTAGTAGATACCAGGGGTTTTGCAGAGTGTTTGTAGAAATATACAGCCCAAATGGCATCATGTAAGAGTATATAAGGAGTTTTCTTCATATATACTGGCCAACACTTACTTGCAACAATAACATGTTATTTGCAACTTTATCTTTAAAACTGTATTCATTCTAGTAAGAGAGAAGTGGTATCTCATGTTTTATTTTGCATTTCTCTGCTAACTAAGAATATTGAGCACCTTTTCAAATGTTTGTGTTTACATGTATATCATCTTTTTTTGATGCCTGTTCAAATCTTGTTGTCTGTTTTAATTGCTTATTGATTTATATGTCTTTCCTAATCCTGAATATGATTTTTTTTGTCAGATGCATGTATTGCAATATTTTTCTTCTATTCTGTAACTTGCTTTTTCCTTTTTAGTGGTGTCTGCTTAGTAGTTCAAGTTGTTCTTTTTATTTTAATGAAATATAATTTATCAAATTTAACCTCAGTGGTAATTATTTTTGTGTCTTATTTAAGAATTCTCTTTAAACTGAGAAAAACCTAATTTAGGGATCTTGAGAGAATATAAACATCAAAGCCAGTAACCTTTATTCTAGTAAATACTATTATTTATTTATATGATTTCTGTTTTAATTATATCTTTAACGCTGTAGGGCATCACTGTCTGATATAATTTTCTGTGATGATGTGTGGTGGATACCGGCTAGCAGTATCCATCTCAGCTGTGGATGTTCATTGAAACATGCTAAAAACATACATAGAGACAACCAGTTCCTGTGGGGGAATAGGAACAGAAGGGCCACTCCTCACGTGGGCAGCGCCTTGGCCACCCTCTCTCTGGTGGGGAGAGTGCCTCGTTCCCCCTCCACAGAGGCTTTTTATTGGTTTCATTTGAAATAAGAATTCAGGTAAGAGCTCATTAAACATTGCTAGGAAGTAAAGATGAAACAGTAGATAGCAAGGAAGTCTGAGGGCCTATTTTGGGTCAGGATCAAAGAACTGTAAAACTGTAAAGAACAAACTTACTTCTTCCTTGGACCCTTGTCATTCAACTGAGAGCATTCTAAACAAAGCAGGTTTCACAGGATTTTACATATTCTTTCTTAGGCCTGATCACCCAGGGAACCCGCCCTTTTCAGCACAGAGCTGTACCACCCTGTCATTGTTTCAGGCTTAGGTGGAGCAAGGGAACTAAGGCAACCAAGAGATAAGGAGATTTTCTCCCAGATGATGAGGACTCAGGCTGTGTCACAGCCGAGGAGCAAGGGTCTATCATCCCCTTTTGCTGTAGCCCTCAAAGTCCTTTCTTAGGGGCCTCCCACGTGATCGTGCCTGTCTTAGATCATTCCCCCCTTGGGGAATCTTACCCATCATTGGCTAACCGACCAAGCATTCGAGTTCAGTTATGAATGAAGCAGCAGAAGCAGCACTCCTGCCAGGGAGATAAGCTTTTGTTTCCTTGCTGGTCCAAGGCCACTCCCTCAGCCTTAGCCTTGGCAGGGGTTACAGCTTCTGATACCAGGCAGGGCAGTTCCCAAAAATGATGGATATATTCTGCATATTGATTATTCAATATATCCAATTCCACTTGACTCCTATTTCACCTGGAGAAACTCAACTGTCAACAGTTGAAAAATGAGGAAACAGGCACACAGTGATTAAGTAAATTGTCTACCATCACAGTATTGATAATGAATAGAATCTGGTATCAGATCTAGGCTGATCTGATTCTGATCTTTCTTTGGAAATGATGCACAAAAATGAAACCACCATTAATTTTTTAAAAAGAAGAGATAATTGCCCAAAGACATAAAGGAACTAGTTAAATTTTATTTTTGAATATTTTTTTAAATTTTATTTTAATCATTGTTCAAATACAGTTTTCTCCTTTTTACTCCCAGTCCAGCCCCCCTTCCCACCCCTCCCCACTTCCCCCCCATTACCACCCTCCCCTTAGTTTTTGACCATGTGTCCTTTAAGTTTAGGAACTAGTTAAATTAAAAGTAGTTGAAATAGCCTTGGCAACTGTGGCTCAGTGGATTGAGCACTGGCCTGTGAACCAAAGGTTGCTGGTTCAATTCCCAGTCAGGATCTGTCTGGGTTGTGGACCAGGTCCCCAGTAGGGGACACAAAAGAGACAACCACACATTGATGTTTCCTCTCCCTCACCTTCTCCCAGCCTTCCCCTCTGTCTAAAAATAAATAAATAAATTCTTAAGAAAGAAAAATATTTGAAATAAAGATCAAAACTAAAGTTTTATTTTCCATATGTAACCCTCAGAAGGACACCGGCTCAAATTGTTTTTTATGATTACAACTCCCTATATACTTGTTCTTTAAATCACCTAATTAGTACCTCATTATAAATTGTCATATTTTCTAAAAAACATAAATTGATCTATTTAATATTGGCATTATTCCCTTGTTCATTGATTTTTCATGTTTTTTCAAAAATCTTCCTATTCTGTTTGGAAACTGTAGATGGTGCTTAATTTCAGGTCCCACTAATTACTTGTTATTTTCACTTGGAAATCTCCAGTGGTTAAAAGTTGAATCCTTTTAGCACCTTCTATCTATCAGCACCCCTTTTCTGTCTTCTTGTTTTGTAATTCTTATCTTAGTGAACACTCTTCATCAGTATCCCATGTCAGAATCTTGTAACTTTTTCTCCCCCACCACACCAAGCCCTGCAGTATCTATTCTCCAGATGCCTCTCATACTTTTCTCATCCTTCTTCAACCTCATGCAGTGTTGTAAACATGGATTTCAATCTCTTTTTCTGGGTTATTATGATTTTTCTAACCTGTCTTTCTATGCTAGTCTTGCATTTTTCTGGTCTATTTTCACTGTTCCCCAAAATTAGTATTCTGATATTCAAATAACAATCTATATTCAAAACATTTCAAAAAATCTATTTCATGTCCATTGTGTTCCAGGCAGTATGCTAGGTGCAGAAAATACAGCCATAAGCAAAGCACAAAAGTTAAACCCTCCTCCTTTAGCTATGAGTCAAAGTCCAAACTTATAACTGACCTTTATTATCTGCCTCAGTCTCTTCCTGTGAAACAAGGAGAATATACTCTTATTCTCTTCCTTCACTTCTCCACATATTCCCTAATCCCACCCAAGTTTTTTTCTAAGGCATTATGGGTTTTGATGCCTCTGGAATTTGATATGTGCTTCACATTGCCAAGACTGTCTTTTCTTTTCTTTTCCATCTTTTCCCCACTATACACAGGTAGGTAATCAATCATATCCCAAGTCTTTGGAACTCAAATGTGTCTTTTTTCAAAAGTCCAAAACAGAGAGAACTGCTTCATATGGAAATAGAGTTAATGGTGAATTTTAATTGAGTAACTCAGGAAACTTTAATGGCTTGAAATGGTATTACGTTTTCATTTTAAACAAGAGTGAAGCATTAAAATCCAGTAGTCTATTTTCATTAATTATATAGAAAATTATAGTTTTACATTATATGGTTGTTCTTTTAAATTGTTTTTTATGAAGAATTCATATCCCTATATGTAATTGTATACTAATAAATCCTTTCATATTCTGGTAAACTAACTTTAAAATATTAAAAAATCACAAAATAGAATTCAGTGTTAAATATTAGGGATTTTGCTCTTAAGAGTGACTTCCTTTCACTTTTATGTGTCAAATTTTAACAAACACTAATAAAGCAATACCTTAAATGTTTTCTTTAAAATAGTACCTTTTTGTTTAAAAATGAGAATAATTACTACATACACAGCAGGAATACAACAGAAAAAAATCAAGCAGAAAGGAAAATTAGCATAAATACAATATTCCATTTCATTTGAGAGCTTTCATTAATTGAGGGAAAATGAAAGAAAGGAAAACATAAAGAAATGACATGGTTGCCTTAGTAACAACTATCATTTTACATGATTAGCTGTTCCTGTGGTCTGGTGCTATATTTGATAACTTGAGGGCACTAAGAAAAGAGGCAACAAAGAATGTACATTATCCAATGCAAATGTGTGTCTTTTGAATTTTTACTAGTATTACGTCTGATTGCTTAACTCCATTAAATTATTAATTCATAGTTCTTAGGATATAATCCAAGCAGTGGAATTGCTGGGTTAAAAGGCAGTCTCATTTTTAGTTTTCTGAGGAAATTTCATACTGTTTTCCACAGTGGCTGCACCACTCTGCATTCCCACCAGCAGTGTACTAGGGTTCCCTTTTTTCCACATCTTTCCAACACTTGTTGTTTGTTGATGCCATATGATGGCCATTCTCACTAGTGTGAAGTGGTATCTCATTGTGGTTTCAATTTGCATCTCTCTGATGGCTAGTGATGCTGAGCATCTTTTCATGTGTCTCTGGGCCCTGTGTATATCCTCCTTGGAGAAATGTCTGTTCATGTCTTTTGCCCATTTTTTGATTGGGTTGTTTGTCCTCCTGAAGTAAATGAATGGATCAAAAACTATGGTATATTTATACAATGGAACACTATGCAGCAGAAAGAAAGAAGGAGCTCCTACCTTTTGCGACAACATGGATGGAACTGGACAGCATGATGCTAAGTGAAATAAGCCAGGCGCTGAAAGACAAATACCATATGATCTCACCTATAAGTGGAACCTAATCAACAAAACAAACCAGCAAGCAAAATATAACCAGAGACATTGAAATTAAAGACAATCTGACAGCAAGCAGAGGGGAGATGAGAGGGGATAATGGGAGAAAAAGGGGGAAGGATTTTCAGGAACAACTGTAAAGGACACATGGACAAAACCAAGGGGGTCTGGAATCAGGGGAGGGAGGTGGGCATGAATGGGGTGGGGAGAGTGGTGGGGGAAAAATGCAGTCAACTGTACTTGAAGAACAAGAAAATAAAAATATGTTATAATTCATAAATTTAGAAATTAATAGTAGAGTACTCTAACATATTTTTGCTTTAAAACTATTTTTTCAATTTTGAAGAAGCACTTGAGCATATCATTAACCCTCCTGCATCCACTAATTCAACAATATTTATTTACTTCAATTATCTTATGTATTAAGGTAGTTCTTAAAGAGCACAAAGAAAACATATGAAGCTTTTTACTCTCAGAGAAATGAAAAGTATTATAACAGAAAAAAACACAAAAACTAACAGTTACAATGCATTGTGATATTTTGTGAAATGTATTAATTATAGATTATTAATACTGCAGTACATAGAGTATCTCCTATGTGATACACACTAACTACACTAGGTGCTTTACATTGATTATTTCTCATATTATTTTTCACAGTCCTGTGTCTTATGTTATTCCCAATGTCCACAGGAAACACTAAGGCTGGGAAAGACCCACAAATGTGAGATGACAGAGCCCAGATGAAGAGCCACTTCTATTTGATTTCAAAGTCTGTGTGTTTTGTATGTACAGAGCAGAGAAAACTTCTAGCCAAGGAAGTCATTTAGGTAACTTTTGGAAAAGGTCAAACAAATATATGCGTGTAAGAGAAAGTGAGGGATATGATGCAGTTGAAGAACTACAATTATTTTTTAAGGCTCTAAGATGAAAAATGTCATAAAATGGTACCCACAGAGAAAGGTAAGGAACTAACCATAAACAACCTCAAATGTCATTGCTTTACTATTATAGTGTCTTGCATATTATTTTTTATGTGTTCATCCACATATATATCATTCTTTAAACTGCAGTTCCCAAGTTTTACCATATTTAGCCATGTGATAAGACTTTCTCAAAACACCTATGCCTTGTCACCTACATAAAAAAAATCATTAATATTTATTTTTTCTTCGTGAATCTAGTTAAGTTTAAGTTCATGATAACTTTGACAACTGGCAACTGCATTTTATATTTTAGTTGCTGGATATGAATATTGTAAAATTATATTCATTAAATAATTAAAATTTAAGCAAAACATTTCTATCGAAAAGACAGTGTTCACACACAAAAATCAAGGCATTCTCTTCTGATCTGAATCACTCCTCCATGGTTTTAATTGGGAAATATGTAACTGGGTCTGTGTAAAAAGTAAAAGCTATGTAGTACTTCTAAATTTTTGAAAGAAGAATTAAGTATTTTGAGCTTAATGTTTTGCTAACATTCTTAATATATTACTAACGTTATGAGAAACTGTTAAGCCATTTAATATTGTTTAGAATCCAAATTCATATTCTATTTTATTATTTCTTTTCTTAAATAGCCAGCAGTTATTTAGTTCAGGTCTCATGAGTAGTTGCCAATTTTCTTAGTGTCTGAGCCTCCAGTAACAGCAGAGGGAGCTCACAGTATATTCTTTTGAGATTTGCTAAGTTACATGTTTTACAGCTATAGCTCAATGGATGGTTTGTGAAACTAAAAGTTTTATTTATGTCAAGGGAATTTGCATAAATATGTAATAGAAGATATAATTTATAGACTATGTCTTATAGCAATAAACCAGGGAAAAAATAAATCTGACAACTTCACTATATTTATGTTAATTAAATTCAGCTTTGGAGTTTAAACTAGAACTACTTCCAACTGTTACCATTATTCTAGATTTCTGGGTGTTGCTCAAATCTTTTTACTGAACTCCAGACTTTGAAGTATAATCAGTGTCTCTCCTCAGATACCTAATAAATGTCTCACCCACTTCAAAGTAATCTTCCTTTCTTTACATTTCCATCTCTTCTGAGAGAAGCAGTGTCTTTGCAGTTGCCCAGGCCAGAAGACTTGGAGTCACTTAAACCCATCTCTTTCTCCTAAATATTGGGTCTAATCCATCACATAATTCTGTTGATTACTCTTTCAAAATGTTTTCAGGATCCAAGCACCTCTCGACATCCTTATGCTACAACTCATCTCATTTTTCATTTGGATTACTGCAAGACCGTCCTAAGTAATATCTTGGGAATTTCCTTTGTAAACCACTTTGCTAGTCTATTTTCAGTGTAGCAGCAATAACAATCTTTTAAAACAAGTGTTATGTCATGCCATTCCTTTTTTCCCAAAATCTTTCAGTGGTTCCTCATTTCACTGTAAATAAAAGCTAGTGTCTCTATTACAGCCTATCCAAATTTGTATATTTTCTCACCCACTTCCCACTGATCCCTCTGACCACATCACCTACTAGTCTACCTCAATAGTTAAAAAGCTGCTACCCCAACTTTCTCACTTTTCATCCAGATATGCTCCTAATTTAGGGCCTTTGAATGGATCTTTTCTTTGTCTGGAAAGCCTTTCTCCCAAAGACCTATACAATGAACTAATTAGTTACTCCTTTATTAGTCACTAAAATCTCTGTATGAGGTAGACCCTGAGCAACCCACACTGCTGCTCCCTCTGCCCTCTCAATCTCTCTTACTCTATTTCACTGATTCTTTACATAGGCCATGTTACTATTTAATATGCTGTAGGGTTGTCTTATTCATTATGTTTAGTATCATTTCCAAAATACAAATACCAAAAGAAAAAGACTTTTTTAAATTCTTGAATTAGCTCAGGCATGTAGAACAATTTCTTGCACTTACTAGGTGCTAAAAATGTTGGTTGAATCAATGTGCAAATGACAAACATTAATGTTGATTAATTTCATCATATATATTCTATTTTCTGTACTGTGTTATGAGTCTTTTTTTTTCTACCTAATACACCAAAGTTAGAACTTCAAAGATAGTCTTGGTGAGAATTATCAAAGTTATATATATTTGTATGTATGTATGTGTGTATATGTCTAATAAAGCATAATAGGTATTCAAAAATGGCTTAAAGGATATATTTACACTAATGTCAAATAATTATTTTTATCAGCTTTATAGGCTATAATAAAAATGTGAATAAATCTGGTTATTATTGAAATAATTGAATATTTTTCCTCCACTACCTAAAGAGCAAGATTCAAAGGCATTTGCATGGCCTCTATCACACTACCACTTGTTTCTTTCTGAAACACACCAAGCATGCTGAAACTTAGGAACCTTTGAATAAGTCATTGTTCCCTTTATTTAAGTATTTTTGGAAGGCAAATTCCATCAGCTGTCCATCAAAATCTAGTCTCCTTCTCTCTAGATTGTTTGGTTTACGCTGCAGTTATGTGTGGCATATGACTAAGCATTACTTCTGTGAACTGGAGAGATGTGCACTGCCTACACATCTGCCCACAAGACCTTCCACAATCACTCTTCTGTGTTTTTCCCTTTTAGTTGATGGGAATGTTTGTGCCCAGAGGAATCTTGGAACACATGTGTTAAAAATACTAAGTAACCATTAGTCTGGCCCAAATAGTTGTGTGCTGTATGAGTTCTGCTGTATGAAAATGTACCCTGTATTCTTATATATGAAAAATAAATAAACTTCTTACTCTAAAACCACTGAAGTGAGAGGGTACTCTTTGTTAAAAATGTTTAGCCTACCCTAACCCATGACTAACAAAAACATTAGATACCTACACCTATTGAGTAGATACCTTCTATAATCCTTACTCCACTCACAAGATGCAACTGGAATCCTCTGCCCCCATGGAAATGTCTACATTTATTCAGAATAATTACAACATTCAGTGGTAAATATTTGTATATTTGTCTTCCTCTTATAATTGCACTTTTAAAAGATAATGATTGAACACTTTTCATTCCTGGTCTCAATTCAAGAGTATCTAGAACACTCTAAGCCCTGAAAAAATATTTATTGCCTTACTAAGTTACTAAATACATGAATGAATGAATCAATGGCCTCAGAAATAATACATACATCTTTCAGCTCAACAGTAATTCTTCTATATTTAAAAGTTATAAAATGATTCTCTTATCTATCCTTTTCCCTTGCCTACTGCTCCTTTTTAGTCACATTGACATTGGACTTGTTTCAGCCATAAAAATCTGTTAAGAGTCAATGTCAACCTTTTAGAGAGAAGATGCCACTGTTACTGTGGAAAAAAATCTAAGCAAAATCAAAGAAAACAAAACTAAAGCAGATCATTCAACGAAGTAACCAATCAACCAACTAACCATCACCATTAAAAGTAAAACAGAAGTCCCACACTGATTTATTCAGGTGGAAAACGATGGTTTTTTTGTTTTTTGTGTTTGGTTTTATTTTGATCCAGATAGTCACAGTACAAATTGCAAAGGATTATCAGAAGTTCATCTTGTCAAATAAAGGTTACATTTTCTAAAAAAAATTTAATTTAACATTAAATACAAGAAAATGCAGTGGAATACAAACTCAAGTCAAAGTTATTTTATTCAAACTATCAATTATCTTCTTTAATTCTACAAGAGATGGTTTAAATTTGTATTGGAAGTAGTTAGTACAGTAAGGATACAGCTTTCAAAAGGTTAATTGTTAGTGTGTATATGGAAACCATAATAAAATTACATTGCTCATTCACAGGTAGGGGTTAATGAGTTAAATCTTCAGTGCTACTTAGTAATTTTCACAACTCACACAGTTCAACTGCACACAATACAAAGCAATCACGTGGCAGTAGAAATTTGACACAAGAAAAGCTAAATCAAATTCAATAATACCAAACATTTTCTTCTAAAAAATAATATATAACTTTGGCTCAAAACATAATTTGTGCTTATTAAATTAGTCAGGATTGAAGAACAAAATATCATAAGAGCATAGAGAAAGGATGATATATCAAGAGTAAAACTAGCAATTAAACACACTGCACAACAACCATTACAGAATTGGCTGGTTGCAGAACGTTGTAAATCACAGAAAACTACTGCATCAAAGCAGAAGGAACATAAGGCAATAGAAATATGGAGTAAGAAGTTAAGTTGGGAAACAGTTTAATTATTTGCCTGTTCTATGTTTGAAATTTAAAAGTTTTTTTTAATCTGCAATCAATATTCTTTAGAACAATTGTGCAACATTATTAAATTATTTGTTTTCAAAAGTCTTATATTTAGAGTTTCAACAGTCCAAGTATTTCATATCAAAGGATAACACAATTCAAGAATTATTCTTTCTTTTCATTACCACTCTATTTCCCCCTTTTCCACAGACCTAATTTTCCTGGCTACTTGCTGAATTCCATTAGCATTCATTTCAACAGAAAAACACTCTTTCAGTTTGTGTATTATGAAAGGGGATACTTATAGATGCACCTTTCTTAAACAGTATGTTTTCTATAAAATTTACACTTGAAAGAATTATGTTTGCAGAACCTTTGTATGTGTATAATTTTCAACTTGCATGAAAACAAAGCAACTGACCCAAGCACTATGGAAGAAGACACCTCCAACCAGAAGCTGACCAACATGAAATCTGCTTTATGTAATGGAGCCCTAAATAAAATTTATTTTATTCAGTATCGGCATATTATACATTCCTTTCTAACCTCTGATTTTTTAAGGGATAATTCTAAAAGAAGAAAGAGAACTGATAACATGTGCAAGTCAGTTTGTTTGGTAAGGGGAGATTCATAAAAACATAAGATTTCTCTTCATTCTATGAGTTGAGAGAAATTAAAACAAAAATTATATTATAGATATATAATGAGTGACATGTAAAGAAAGCTTTTTTGGTTGATCACAGTAAGAACAGATGATTCTCCCTCAAGAAAAAGCAAGTCAGGGTATTGAAAGGTAAATCAGGTGTCAATGCCACCCGAGGAGAAGCACAGAAAAATAGTAACAACAGGGCCATAAGTCAGGTCCATTAGCATTAAGTACTTTTTTATGCAAGTACAGAAATCGAGGTTTTATATGGAAATATTAAATTAACATGACTAGTTGGAGTGTTCTGACCTCATCAAGTCCTCCATTACAACAGGCAGCTGACTTCCCATAAATATTATTCCTAAATTCATCCCCTCACACAAAAGTTGAAAGCTAGAACTGTTACAGATGGGAGAGAGAGAGAGAGACCCAAGTCAGGAGGCCTTCCTTCACAGCCTCGGTTCTTGTCTCACCATAAGAGATGAATTCAAGCAAGAGATCAGAACATAAAGTGGAAATGAAGTAGTTTATTGATGCACTTGAGCAAAAACTGCAAGTGGGCACTCAGCTAATCTAAGTTCCCAGAGTATTGGGTTTGGGGGTTATATAGCTCATCTGGCTTCTAGAGGTACCCCTCCTTTTTCTCTTTTAAATCTTAGGAATAATATAATTACAAAGGCTTTCTTCCTCAGTTGGTAAAAGCTCTTTGTCTTAGTGAAATTGTTACAGAGGCCCACTTTACCAGCACAGATTCTCAAGGACACTTCCTGCTCCTGCTTGTGATGTTTAGGACACCTGGTGATCTTAGCGAGACTGCTACAGAAGCTCACAGAAGACCCCCTGCCCCCCACACATGCCCACCACCACCACTTCTCCACACAATCTCAAGTACTTCCCTTTCTCCTGCACAATTTTGCTTGTGATGCTCAGGACACCTGGTGATCTTATCCAACAGACCTCAGGACTGCTGAGTTAATTGGTGAGGTATGTCTTCATTTTGCTTCTAGCCTCCTTTCTTTGTTAAATTGTAATGGCAAGGCCCTGCCTTTATTTCCCCTCTGGCTGCTCATTGCTAGCTGCTACCCAGTAGAACCATCTAAACTGGTCATGTCATGCTATTCTCCCCAACTTGCTCCAGTTTCTGTCTGTCATCTAAGCTACATATCTGAGATCTCTTTATGATCTCGTTTTGTCCCGTGGAACTCACATTCCATGGATCTCCCATCCCAGGGGCCTCACACATTTGACAAACAATATTTTATAAGCTTCACTCCATTTGGCAAAACATCTCATGGAGGATCTTTCCACTTTTCTTTCCAATCTCGTTGCTTCTTATTCTCTTTTTTTTCCTTGTGCTTAAGTACATTGGCTGTTTGTGTGTGTGTTTGCTTTTGGGTCTTCATGACAAAGAGATTTGTCCAAGCAGGGGTTACGATTGCTCATTACTGTAGCCTCAGAGCATAGAATATTAAGTAAATAATGAGCATGTAATACATATTTGCTGACTGAGTTAGTAAGGTACCAAATAAATGGCTATTATTCCCACAGAAGGTTCAATATCAATGATTGGAAATCAAAAGTCTCATCTGAACCATTTTGAGAAGGACCTTAATTATATTCAATGAGCAATAAGAATACAGCTTTATTCAGACAGGTAGACTTTTTAAGCTCCCAAAGGGTACTCTTCTAATTCTACCCCCCCACCACCACTTATTCAATGCTAGAGTGACGGTTCTGTTTCTTAATGGAGAATATTGCTAATATGAGATCTTGACAAAGAATATCATCTAGAACTCATTGAACCATTTCTTAGGAAAATCCTGCTTATAAGAAGTATTATTACAGTCCTTAACTTACAACACATGCAGTCTTCTGAATAGTCTAAACTCAGTAGCTGGATCAAGTTGTGGCATCCAAGGACTCTGAAGCTGGGTCAAAATAATTGAGTTACTGGTGAAATGCTCTTAACTCACTTGTATTTTGATGTTATACCATCTACATTATAATATTCTGAATAATACTATAAGAAGTGCTATATAAAATTTACTATTCATTTCATTTTGAAAACGTCAAATACTTTTTTGTTATATAGAATGTATTCTTTTTTAAAATATATTTTATTAATTATGCTATTACAGTTGCCCCATTTCCCCCTTCACTCCCCTCCACCCTGCACACCCTCTTCCACCCACATTTCCCCCCCTTTAGTTCATGTCCATGTGTCATAAGTTCTTTAGCTTCTACATTTCCCATACTATTCTTACCTTCCCTGTGTCTATTTTCTACCTACCATCTATGCTACTTGTATTCTTCAGGAGGATCTCCCAGTGAGAATTTCAAAAGTGGTGCTTATGCAGCTATTTGCCAAGCATTACTTTATCAGTTTTAAGTTTTGACTTATGACTTTCATAACTTTATATTTTCTCTGATCAGAGGCCATAAATTCAATCATCTGTCTGAATATATGTGTATGGGATCTATCAGTCTATCATCTATCTCTCTGTCATCTATTTTGCCAATAGTATAGTGATTCTTAATGAAATAAGGCTGTAATATAAATAGATATGCAACTAAACAGTATAGAATTCTCTAGGCAATATCAGGCCATTGGATATTTTTTCACCAAGAAAATGAGCCTCATTATTTAGAAGGTCAAGTGATGATTTTAATTCCATTTTCTTTTTCTTCTGGAAGAGAAAGAGCATTGCCTATGAAGGCAATGGACTCATTTCATTGATGACATGTTATTTTGTCTCATTTTAGAGTAACTACAATGTGTAATAGGCAATTCACTTTGAGGACAACTTCATCTTTCTATTAATGTGGCAGCTGTAGGGATAGGGCATATTATGATAGTTGATGTAAAAGTTCTCATATTGTAAGTTATCACCCCACTGTTTGCAAGCTAGGTTAAAGTCAAGTCATAAATGGTTCTTGGCCACAATAGTTCCAATATTTTAACTTCTGTCCTAACCTTTATTTCTGTATTCACAAAGTTCAAGAACATTTTGGAATAATAAATTTTAAAGAAAATGTGTACAGATAAATCTACTTTAAAGGTCTTACATTTAAAGGTCTTACATATCATAATTACTGCTTGGTACTCTAGCTAACCTGCATTTGGCCTTAGTGCAGTGGTCCCACACCAAGAAGGGTTATCCAATTTACCTTAAAATGTATTCAGAAAAAATGAAACTACTCTTACTCACCTAACTTATCATTTATCAAAATCACTTGTGTCTCTTTTCTTCTTAAAGAATTTTAAATAAGTGCACTTTAAAAGAGTATTCTGTGAGACTAACAGTCTAGAAAAGGAGGTATAAACTTATTCTCCTTGTTCTTCCTAGCTAACATGGTCAAAAACTCTGGCAATAACATTGAGGCAACTGAGCCATGGGAGCCCTCGTGAGCCATGGGCTGGAGACCCCTGACTGTGAGTTATCAATCTGTTGTCTTCTGAATTTATTGTTGAGGAAGAAAAGTCTAAAGACTTTTCTCAGCAAGTGGAAAAAGAAAGGCAGACTAGTTAGACTTCAGCAAGCATCATATATATACATACTTCAGGAAGCAATGAACACAAACAATATACTTGTTTATATCCTATCATCTCACTTTTTGTTTATATTTGCATATAACTTTGTTTTCTATTTTTATAAAAGATATATTTTATTTCTTAAAATTGTTTTTTAGGCACAAATTCTAAGTTAATAAAATTTTATTTAGATTCTTTTATTGGCCCCACTGGTTGGTGTGCTTGCTTATTTCCCCAAAAAACAGTACTTGAGTTTTGTAATCTGTGAACTGAGAGAATTTTGTCTATTGAGATTAACTATCCAAATGTAGACCAATTAAGCTTTAAATCTCCAAATGAGTTTAAAACCTCACATGCCTAGAAATAACAAAGAGATTAGGTGAATGTATGAAACAAGTTTAGGGACATTTTCTTTTTATCCTGGATAAAAGGAATGCACATTTATAATTTAAACACAAGGGACTCCACATTAAAATAATTTCTCTCTCATTTTTCTTAAAATATATAATCTTTCCACTTACCTTTCATTTTTATACTGTTGATAGAGCCATAAGTGCACAGTGATATCCCTTTATTTAAGAATGATAGTTCAATCTGTATATAATACCAACTGCCAATTTGCCTCAGCATTGGGAAAAATACTGGAAGAAGCAGAAATCTGATGCAGGCACTTCTCATCTCCAGTTCATCATTGCCTTGAAGAAATGTGAGACCAGTATAGCCAAATCTTATTATTTAGGATAAAAAGATCAACAACAATTTTAAAATGGAATACGTAATACAAAGAGTTGTGTAGGCCACACCAAGCCTTCTATGTTATGGACATGCTTATGACCTCTATATGAGTCAGGGGTGTCTAGCCTTCAGACATCTCTGGGCCACACTGGAAAAAGAAAAGTTGTCCTGGGCCACACATTAAACACACAAATACTAGTGAAAACAATAAAAAAAATCTCATATGTTTTAATCAAATTTATGATTTTGTGTTGGGCTGCATTCACAGCCATCAGGGCCATGTGCAGCTCGTGAGCCATGGGTTGGAGACCCCTGATTGTGAGTTATCAATCTGTTGTCTTCTGAATTTATTGTTGAGGAAGAAAAGTCTAAAGACAACCTAATTTCCTTTAAATCATTTGTGGTTAACATTTTTCTGCCAAGATATTTATAAAGTTTAAAAACACTATTGCAATTCTAAAAGTTTGGGTTTCTAGCTTTGAATTCCTTTTCTCGTGGTATACTGTTGAGCATTATTTTACTTATAAACTTGCCTTCCACTCTAGGATATTTTCCCATGGTGCTATTGATTTTTAAATTTTATTTGTTCTTTCATTTTTTTCTAGTATATCCAGTTTCTTCATATACTATATTCTATCATAGCTGCCAATTCTCTTCACATTTTTTGTCTTTGTCCAATTGCTCTGTACATGTGAAGAGTTTCCCAGAGTTCTCATATAAAGCATAGTCTTTTTCCTAGTCATTCTTCTTTTCACCCTTACTTAATAGAAATGAAATTGGAATTATTTCTTGAGCTTGGAAAGTAAGCATTACCTAATTCTTGTGCCAGGTAAGACCAAGCTTTCTTATTTAAGAGGCTTCCAAAATTATCTGTCTATCTATCTATCTATCTATCTATCTATCTATCTATCTATCTATCTATCATCTATCACCTATCTCTATCCTCTGTCATGGATCTACATACAGAGAAATATAGCGTTAATTTATTCTATGCTAGTTAAAGATAACAAAGCAAAATCAGGCTCAGAGAATTGCACTGTCTATTCCATTTCCCCTACCTCTAAATATCCAAAACAAAATTTAAGATCCTTTTAGGATTTTGTGAAAATGATTGTTAATATAACCCATCATAATGATAAAGGTTATAGACAGTTGTTGTTGTTGTTTTTCTTTAAAGCCTAAAGCAGAGCTGTCTCACTTAGGTTCAGTAGTGGATGGCACATGGAAAAGGAGAATAAGAAGTAAGAGAAAGATGGCCAGGCCTCACCTTATGTGGGAGTCATTGCTTTCTATTACTAGTCTGATGACATCAAATGAAAAAGTGGAAGATTCAAGTCTTCAGTGCCGCATGACAAGAAAGAGATTCCCATTAATGTCCTTAACTTTGCCATAGTAATTTCTTTTTTATCACAGGAAATAAAGATAACAGTAGAAACATTAAAAAAATGTCAGAGACTTTAGATTCCTATTCATAGTAGATACACTTGTTCTAATGCATTTTTTCATGTTTTTTAAAAATTACTTTATTGTTGTTCAATTACACTTGTCTGCATTTTCCTCTACCCCTGCCCTGAGCCAAATCCACCTCCCTCTCTTGCTTCTGTCCTCCCCCTTAGTTTTGTCCATGTGTCCTTTATAGTAGTTCCTGAAAACCCTTCTCCCCACTACTGCTCCCCCATCCCCTCTGGCTATTGTTAGATTGTTCTTAATTTCAATGTCTTTCATTATATTTTGCTTGCTTTTTTTCTTTTGTTTATTATGTTCCAGTTAAAGGTGAGATCATATGATATTTGCCCCTCACCACCTGGCTTATTTCACTTAGCAAAATGCTCTTTAGTTCCATCCATGCTGTCTCAAAGGGTAAGAGCTCCTTTTTTCTTTCTACTGCATTGTGTAAATGTACCATAGTTTTTTGATTCACTCATTTACTGATGGGCACTTAGGTTGCTTCAGCACTTGGCTATTGTAAATTGTGCTGCTAAGAACATTGGGGTGCATAGGTTCTTTTGGATTGGCATTTTTTATTGTTTCATTATAATCTTAATTCTAGTAAGCTCTTCTCTTATCTCATTCATTTCTTTTTATATATTGAATAAGTATCAATGAATTCCTAAATCATCTAAATCTGTTTTTATCATCTCATCTTATAAATCTTCATTTTATTAAATTTTGATGTCAACAATTTTTCAAAAATATTCCTATTGCCCAGGAAAAATACTTTTGGCAATGCATTTTCCCACTGCTTCTTTTGGCCATCTGTTCATTTTTTCATTGTGTATGAGCATGCATATGTTTATTGGTGTTTACTAATATTTGCATTTTGAAGCTTACTCAAGCCACAATACTAATTCTTACATAGCATACATGTGTTTTTCTTGAATTTGCTTAATTTCACATCTATTTATATAAACATTCATTAAGAGACTATTTTTATACTATGTATTCCTTTAGTTGCTGATATAATTCTCCCCTCAGATATTATTTGTTGATCCTAAATCCTTTGCCATTGACTTTTTTTTTCCTATTTGGTGCACAAACTCTAACTTGGGGCATACCTTTTGTGATGCTTTCTAACTCTTATCTTTATCAGCAGAGAAAGTGCCTCTAAAGTATAGTTGAAGATTCACATTTGCCGATTATACCCTTTCCTAATATCAACACTAATTAATATTTTACTATATTTAAAGTAATCCTTTTTCAATTCAGATAGATTTACTCAGACACCTCCATTATTCCCATCAGCACTCCACCCCTGCTAGCTTGGTTACAGGGTCCTCTTGCCTTAGGAAGCAGCTGACCTTTAATGCCACTACTCCACATAACAAAAACGATTTCTAAGGAACCACTTTCCAAATTGCCCCAATACTCTCTTGCCTGTCACACTCTCCCTTTACTGGACTTGTATTCTTGCTTACTTTTGTATCCTACTGCGTCTTTTCATGCAAAAGCTCTATAGTGTTGGCCCAATAATAAAAGCACATTTTGTTCAAAATTAAAGAGTTTCTTAAATTTATTGTGAATCCATATTATTTCTTAATGTTTCTTATGGAGCTTTGTGTGACTATATGGTAGAATGAATCAAAAATTTAGAAGATCCAATTAGCATTTTCCATTAGAATTTTTTAAAAGATAGAAATGAGAGCGACCTTTTAACTTACTGATATAAAAATGTGACATATTTATGTTTCATGTAAATTTCTCACAATTAGTTTTATTTACTGACTTTTTAAGATTTTTAAAGGTACCTAGTCACCTTTCCAAATTCTGAAACAATAGAGAATTGAGAAAGGGTACTGGTGGGAATTTCTTATCAAAATCTATTTTATTACTGGTAAAATTAGATGAGTTAGTGTGGCACTTGCTTAGGGCCAAAATGCATTTTTGAATAAAATTTCCTCAACCAGCTACCAAGAGTGACCAGATACCACCCAGACCAGATACAGTCAGTGTTGGGAACCACCTGCCTGGTTTCAGAAGCTGTAACCCCCGACCAAAGCTAAGACTGAGAGAGCAATCTTGGACCATAAGCCACTAAGGAGACAAAGCTTATCTCCCTGGCAGGAGTGCCGCTTCTGCTCCTTTTACTTCATCTATAACTTGCTCCCAATGCTTAGTCAGTTAGCCAATGATGTGTAAGATTCCCCAAGGGGGGAACAATCTAAGACAGGCATGATCACATGGCAGGCCCCTAAGGAAGGACTTTGGGGGCTACAGCAAAAGGGGGTGATGGACCCCAGCCCCTCAGCTTTGACATAGCCTGAGTCCTCATTCAGTCTGCAAGATGTCTCCTAATCTCTTGGCTGCCTTACTTCCCCTGCCTGACTTAAGCCTGAAACAATGAGTGAGGGTGATGCAGCCCTGTGCTGGCAAGCGCAGGTTCCCTGGGCAATCAGGCCTAAGAAAGAATATGTAAAATCCTGTGAAACCTGCTTTGTTTAGAATGCTCTCAATTCAATGATAAGGGTCCAAGCAAGAAGTAAGTTTGTTTCTCAAAGTTTTACAGCTCTTTAGCTATCTGACCCTGACTCAAAATAGGCCCTCAGAGTTCTTTGTTATCTATTGTTTGATCCTTACTGCCTGACAATGATTAGTGAGCTTTATCTGTATTCCTGTGCAAATGAACCCAATAAAAGCCCATTGAGGAACAAGCTCCTGGCCCTTCTCCTTTGAGAGATCAGCTATCTTTCCTCCCCAAGCAGATCATGTCTTGGTAGACTTATTCTCAATTGTGGTGGCTGGGGGGACCCTGTGGGTGGAGTACCCCCACATATCAGGTTTTTTTCCAGGTTGATGAGGATTGGGGAAGTCCTATGACATGGAGGTATCATTAGGGAGAAGAAATATTACTTGTCAGAAGACAGAAGGCAGCTCCCAGTAAAGGAGGGCACAGTGCATCAACATTAACTCAAGGACTATCAGGGTCCTGACATACCAGTCACTCTTCATGCTATTGGGAAGCCTAGGAGTATTCTATCAATCTGAGCTCTCCTTGAGAGGGAAGAAGGAGGATGGAAACATGAATAGAAGGATCTCAAGTATTTTTCCTAACATATAATTACCCAATTCATTTTTTTGATAGGCTTTTGGATTTTGGCTTTTTTTTAAGGTAAATAACATAAAGATCAATAAACTTACAGAGTAGAGGGTTTCCATTTCTGTCAATAGAAAAGAAACAAGTGATTCTGGCCACAGATACATTGGATGGTGTCCTGTGACGGCTTCCACTTTCTCAATGTTTACTGTTCTGAATTGCATTGCTCCTGTCTCAGACATTCTCTCTCTCAAAGAAAACCACAAACTTCCCATTTAGAAACACTTGTCATGTTGTGCCTTATGTTGGAAGAAGGGACTTTTTTTGTGATAATGTAGTTATTATTTATTTTCCCACTCCAAGTAATGGGATCTAATTCATTTAAGTAAGCAAAAAAATTTACTCTTTAATAACTGATAACACCAAATTTTCTCAGAATAGTAGGTAAAAAACATTAAAACACAAATATTAGAGAAGAAAAAAATTAACACGTATTAATAATACATTCTTGTTTCCTAAACAAAAAAAAATCAACACATGGGACAATATGAAACTAAAGAAGCTTTTGCACAAAAAAATGAAAAGATAATCTATGCAAAAATACATGAGATATCATTTCTTTCATTTTCAGAAAGCTACAAAATCACAGAACACTTGAAGATTAAACAACATCCTCCTAAAAAAACGATGTGTAAAGGAAGAAATCTCATAAGAAATAAAAATATTTTGAGCTAAATTAAACACACAACTTGTTAAAAATTGGGGGATGCAGTGAGAGCAGTGTTAATAGGGAAATTTATATCACCAAATGCATATAATAGAAAATAAAAAAAGATCTAAAAATCAAACATCTAAGTTTCCGATATAGGAAGCTGGGAAAAAAAGAGCAAGTTAAATACAAAGTAAGCTGAAGAACAAATAATAATCATTTTTTTTAGAGTAGAAAACAATGAAATTAAAAACAGGAAATCAATAGAGAAAATTAATGAAACCAAAAGCCAATTATTTTAAAAGATCAATAAGTTTCTAGCTAGGCTAAGAAAAAATAAGAGAGGTTATTATAATTAGTAATATCAGAAATAAAAGAGGGAAATCACTAGAAATCCCATAGACATTATATATACATATATAAATATACACATATACATACATATATATGTATATATATGATCTTCCTTTACCCATGTGAAGTATATATAGCTTCAGTTAATGGGGTTTTTTTAAGATGTCAAAACATTGGCTGATAATAACTCGAGTTGCTCTTACTGTGGAAGATTGAACTTCCCCCAAATAGCTGCCACCATATATTACGTCTCTTGTACTCTTCACACAATGTGATGGTGATGGTGATATGTGGTGGAATCTGTGTTCCAGCTCCTTGAAACTTGGTGGAACTTTTCACTGCTTCAACCACTACAAAGTATGGTATTTCTATCTAAATCATACACTTGAGATCTTCACTCTGGGCACCAGCCACCATGCTGTGGGGAAGAACAAAGCCACATGTGAGTGTTATGGTCATGAGACAGAATCAACCACCAGACACATTATGGAGCAACTTAAAGTGATTCCAGGCTCTAGCTGTTGAGTTAGCCCCACCCTTTAGCTGCTGCAGCTGACATTGTGAGAAACAGATGAAAAGTTTCCACGAAACCCTCACTAATCGCAGTTTTGTGAGTAAAGTAAATGATTGTTGTTGCTTTAAGGCACTAAGATAAGGATAATAAAGGAATACTTGGAACAGTTCTATGCTCATAAATTTGACAACTTACATAAAGTGGATAAATTTCTTAAGATATACAATCAGCCAAATCTCCACAAAAAATTAGTTTGAATAGGCTTATATCTATTAAATATGCCTATTTTAACAGGCTATATCTGCGATTTTGACTTTCATTATTCTGATAATTGGTGAGTGATGTTGAAAACCATTTCATGCACCTATTTTTAATTTATATATCCTATTTGGAAAAGAAGTCTATTCAGGTCCTTTACCCATCTTTTAATCATATTATTTGTTTCTTTGCTATTTAGTTGTATGAGTTATTTATGTATTTTGGATATTAGATCCTTATCAGATAGATGGTTTGAAAATATTTTTTTCCATTCCATATGTTGCCTTTTTATTTTGTTGATATATATGTGTGTATATATATATACATATACATACACACTCTTGATATATTATATGTTTATATATACACACACACTGTGCAGAAGCTTTTCAGTTTCACATAGTATCATGTGTTGATTTTTGCTTTTGTTGCCAGTGCTTTTGCTACCATATCTAAAAAGAAATTTGTTGCCAAGACAAATTTCAAGAAGGGTTTTCCTTCTGTTTTCTTGTAGGAGTTTTATGTCATGGCTTATGTTTCACACTTAGTCCACTTGAGTTCATTTTTGGGAGTGGTGTAAGATAGGGATCCAGTTCATTCTATTGCATGTGAATGTCTAGTTTTCCCAGCACAATTTATTGAAGAAATTATTTTTTTTCTCTATTGAGTATTCTTGACTCTGTTGTCAAATATTAGTTGACTATACATTCAAAGATTTACATCTGGGATTGTACATCTGCTCCATTAGTCTATGTGTCCATTGTTTATGGCATGACTAAACTGCTTTGGCTCCTGTGGCTTGTTTAAAATCAAGAAGTGTGATGCCTCCAGCTTTGGTCTTCTTTCTCAAGATTGCTATGGCTATTCAAGGTCTTTTGTGGTTTCATGTGCATTTTATGGTTGTTTTCTATTTCTGTAAAAATGCTATTGGAATTTTGATAGAGATTGCATTAAATCTTTAGATGGCTTAGGGTACTATAGAAATTTTAAAAATATTAATTCTTCCATGTCTTGAATGCAGAATATCTTCCCATTTATTTATGCCTTCTTCAGTACTCTTCATCAATGTCTAATAGTTTTCAGTATACATATCTTGTACCTCATTGGTTATATTTATACTTAAGTATTTTTATTCTTTTGATGCTACTGTAAATGTGGTTTTTGCACAGTTCATAGTGTATACAAAAACAGTGGGATCTTGTCTATGGATAGTTGCTAGTTGATTTTCTTGTGTGGGGACCTGAAGTTGGGAATGACCCATGTCACTATTTTGATAACCAGTGTTAGCATTTTCTTATTCAGTTTTAAAAAGTACTCATTATTATATCTGCAGCAAGAGTTGTAATAAATGGAACATCATAATGCTGTCTTGCTTTACATTTAGTGATATCACTAAAGATGCCTACTCGAAATTAGAAACATTATTTTTCCTCTTGAATCCTGAATTATTTAATAAATTTTATTGAAAGTACAACTATCTTTAAGTTTTGATAGTTACAATATTTATCACTTAGTCACTTCTTCACTATGTCTTTAAAGTGCAGTGGTCTTTTATAAATATAAAGTTGGTAAGTCTTTTACGTGAGATGATTCAACAATGAAAGTTAACTGCTCTGACAATGTCAAATGCATCAGGGACATCAAATAATGTGGGAAACATAGTATGGAAACATAGTATAGATTCCCAGAGTCTATACATCCTGAAATAATTTGAACGCCAACACTGACAATAAATTTTTCACTCTCAAAATTTGAAGAACATTGTGAGAATCATAGAGTTAGGGCCAAATCTTGGACTTACTTGTGCGCCTGTGGTCCCTGGGTCCAGCTATATTTACCTCTGCCTGCAAAAATACATGTGCAATAATAACTCTGATTTTTAAAAAGTTCTCTGTAAAATATTTTGGCTGTCCACATATTCAGGGCTGCTGCTGTTATGTTAAGCCCATTTGCTGAATTAGGAAAAGGTGTCCCCTCTGGGAATGTGAATTAGAAGAAGACATGGTTTTCCTCAGGGCTAATGCAACCTTGCATCAAACCCCACATTGAGAGAGTTTTAGTCCCAGTAGCTTCCACTGGCTGAGGACCCCTCTGCAGGACCCAACTTGCCTGACTATATGTGGCTAGCCTGCATATATTTTTCTTAAATTTGCCTTCTTGACAAAGCAATGAGAATAAAAGATTCATAAATACTAAAGTGCTTTTTAAGGTAAATGTCCCCATCATTATATTTGTTACTTTCTAACCTGTTTTCCTTAAAGCCTTTATCCAGGTACAATCTCTTTAACCCTATACAAGTTCCATGAAAAGATGAAAGAAAATTATAGAAACTAATATTTGAAATCATTATACAATTGTGTTGTCAGAATGGATTTTTATAAATTGTCATTGAAAATTTTGTGTAATCTCAAAAATCATGTGTGGACAAAATGACATGGCTAAAATTTTTAATATTTCAAGGGGAATTTATTTCTCTATTGCCGATGCCATGATACAAATATACTATTTCCTTTTAAAACAGCAAAATGACAGAATCCATTGAATTTATTCATCAAAATTACTTCCAAGCAAGTTGTAATTTTCTTTATTTCAAAGTTCTCAAAGAAGCAAATGTAATTGCAATACATATAGTAATATAATGGCATAAGTATTATATTCAGATGACCTAGATTGAAATCCTTGCCCCACAGCTTACCAGCTGTGCAACATTGGTAAAAACACAATAGCTTGCCCAAAATAGAGGGAGGCTGTGAACTAAAGAGGTCCCAAATTGGATTTCAGCATTCAAATCACTTCTAAAAATATCTTGGTTTTTTTCTGATTTTTTTTGCATAGGAGAATTTTATACCTTTCCTGCACCTCTCATTTTGCCTAAATGGAGCAGTAGTCAAATATAATTGGAGCTCTTAAGCATTTAAGGAAATTAAAAGTATGTCAAGATTCATTTGAACTTTTGTCATTAAGTTATTAAGGCAAGTTATACCAAAATTTTCATCAGTAAATGAGATAAATAGCACACCCATCCCACAGGGTTATGATTGCCAAATGATTTACGTATGTTATGCTCTTGAACTGGGTCTGGCACTGAACAGCAAGCACTCGGTAAGCAGCGATCGCTGTTAACATTCTTGTATTTCACAGAAATGTAGAAATTGATAAAAGTTGAAAATACATCTAGTTTAAAATAAATTTAAAAGTTTATGTGAGGTCATCTGAGTTTTATCTTTTACAACTTTTTCTAAGAAATGTAAGTAACTACAAAAGCAGAAGAATAAATACCGCACATTCAGATTCAGTTAAGAAAAAGTGGTAAAGACATGCAGTGTGTTCAGAGGGGAAATAAGTAGAAGGAGGACAAGTAAAAGTAAATGGTTACAGGTAGGCATCTGGAAGAAGAATATATTGTTGTTACTTTTACATTCTTTTCAAAACTATCAGGTTTCTGAGTGTTAAGAGGAGGTATTGTTGGTACTGAAGTAATTATAACAAGGCTTAGTTTTTGTAGATGGGATATTACTTATTATATGAAGATAGTTATTTTAGCCTTAGAATAATACTTTATTGAACTGAAATGTTTAGGCGACACTACAGTTCTCCCTTCCATGTGAAGCCTGGGATTGACAGAAGAAAAGTGCATTCATATTTGCACAGTGGAGAGTTCTCTCGGTTTGTAGGCAAGGTTTCTGAAGCCTGTCAGGAGACTGACCTTGCGTTGTGTGGCACATACAAGTCCGACCCTGCTCCTCTGGCAAAGACAATTTCAGCATTCTCCTTTGATAATATACTTCCCTAATGTCTTTTGTTTTCTGTTTAATTTCAAGTTATTTGATTTAGTTTTAGGACACTTTATGGGAATGTTCAACCATGATATTCCACTGTGACCATTTATAGTTGTAAAGCTATGGAGCACGCTGAAGTGGCCATTTTGTTACAATGCTAACTTTGACCAGGAATGTTTTTTTGTTTGTTTTTGTTTCTTGGGTTTTTTGTTCTTTAATGTCTGAACATACAGCAAAAAAGTGCATGTGAGTTACTCATTCTGAAGTATGAATGCAGTGGCGAAAGTATAACCTGCCATCAGCATCTTTATTATCATAAAATATTAATAAGAATACACATGGTAGAGCCTTTAATTTAAAGTTTTGAATGCTGTATAAGAGAATATAAAATAAATATCTTCAGCCTGTTCATAAACAAGTATTATTTTTGTCTGTCTGTCTTCCTTTGAGTGGTCCTAGAGTACGATCACGGCGCACCGCCGTTAGACGTCAACGCTGCACCGCTTCAACTTGTGTGGGCTGCTCCCTTAGATTCGGTTCCCAGGAAAGGTTACTGCCACAATTTGAAATTTTTTCAATAGCTTGTCATCATAACAGAACAGCTCAACACTAATAGCTGATATGTAGATACTGTATGAGGGCATCACTTTTAAAAACTAGAGACTTTATTTTTAGAGCAGTTTAAGTTTAGAACAAAACTGAGAGGAGGGCGCAGAGGTTTTCCCATGCCTCTCACCCCACAGGCACGACCTTGCACTTTCAGCATCACGCAGCAGAGTGGCACCTTTTTACCATCAATGTGCCTACACTGACGCATCGAAGTCACCCAAAGTCCACAGTTCACCTTTGGATTCACTCTTGTTGTTACGTGGGTTGGGGAAAACTCATTTAATCTATGCGTTTGGGGAGAAATATAATACAGGACATATATTATCCATGTAATATCATATTGAGTATTTTCACTGTCCTAAAATCCCTCTGTACTTTGCCTTACTCATCATTCCTGACTCATCCCTGGCACCCTTGATTTTTTGCTCCAAATAGGAGCAAAGGCAAGTGAAACAAGAGCCAAAGAACACCTGTCTTCCACCTAAGTTACATTTTGAGGCAGCTCTAAAAAGTGTCTGTGCCTGATTATGCTTCTTTTTGTTACAAAATTCAAGTTGCTGTTCATGACAGAGAAACTTCATGGACTTGGAACCAGGTGACTTGGAAGTCACTAATCCTTCCCAGAGATGCTTAAATTGAACCTTGAAAAAGAGTTTAATATGGCATAAATAGGTGAAGAGATGTAAAACATGCAAAACAATATTTGAAAAATGGTAACTGTTTTTTTTCCTTTTTATTGAATTAATAGTGTGACACTAGTTAACAAAATTATACAGGTTTCAGGTCTACAATTCCACAACACATCATCTGTATAGTGTATTGTGTGTTCATCATACTAGGCCAAGTCTCCATTGTTAAAAAATGATAAGAACCTCCTGGAGGCAGAAGCAAGGAGAGTAATTTGATGTTGGCCCAAAGAGATACTTGGGTTCTAAGACAGGATAGAAAAAAATCATATAATCTAGTAGAATATAAATTGAGTAATACTGCATGCCATGCTCTCACAGTGACCCAGAGAGATGATGTATTATTTTTATATCCAGAAAGAAAACAAAAAATAATGCTGAGTCTGAGAGAGCATAAGCATCTCACTTAAAAATAAATATCTGTGTGTTAGGAACATGATTGAACATAGACTGTGTAATATAAGAGCCATCTTTCTTATCTGTGTTCTCTAATATGTATTGTATAATCCTCACAATTTCATTGCACTTTATTTTCTAGGTCTTCAGTATGCATTTTAAATTTCTGAGGAAAGAGTTCAAAGCAAAATTCTGGCAGCAGTTTGAGAAATAAGAGAGATTAATATTTAAAAACAGAGAAATATGAATATTTTTATTGCATTACTTATTGATTTATTTACATGGACAGTGGGGACATAGTGAGGCATGTCCCTTACTTTCCTGAAACATTCAGTATAGTGAATTAAATACATAACATAGTGTAAACACACCCCGGATTATATCACCAAACTGCCAAAATTGACCTTTTACTACAACAATTATTTAAATGTGGTGATTTCCTCATTTTAAGTAAAAACTTGATTACTGGTTTGTCTCCTAGGAAAAAGAGATGGGGCTTGTTTTCATCTAAGATTAGAAGTCGTGTGATGTTTAGAAAATTGAAATTCTGTACCAGTCATAATTTAAACAACGTATTCTAATAAAATGCATTTTATTATAATTTGCTGCATAAAGTGAATGATTCTTTTTAACAGTTTGGAAGATGTTTAAAAGAATAGACTCAGACATACAAAAATTGATCCAAACTTACTTGGGCTAAATTTTTGTTATTGATTTTATAATGAATCATTCATAAAAAATTATTTAAATCACTGCATATTTTCAAGTTTTTAGCACTTAGATAATTACCACCAAGTAACAGAGATTCCAAATAATAAATAGTTCCCAGTACTGATACCCAGCACTATGACAACTCATTAGTCATTTGTCTTTCAGTGTGTTGGCCACGACAACTTGAAATAGCCTGAAAAAAAAAAACACTGAAATTCCAACATAAATTATAAAAATCACTGGTTTTTCAAAATCAGTAAGAAAAATAAACAAGGCCAAAGGCATTTTAATAGTGAGTCTTAATTTTCATGAACAAGAAGACTTCTCTTCCATATTTTGCAGTTTGCATATTCTCTCTACATTAACTGATAGATTAAAAAAAATCATTGTTAACAAGAATAGAATTTCATTGCTTTCAGAGGTACTTTTGCTAACTCGATCAAATCTAAATCTAGGCAAATGACATCAACACTTCAGCTGCTCAGCTTATTCGTTGTGGTTTGAATATTAAGAGTGCCAGGGCTGCGTGGTGTAGCATTAGGTTGACTGCATGTAACACAGGTAACCAATAAGGATAATTTGTTCAGACTTTACAAGAAGCCCAGAGACAGTCCAGGACCTATATGTTGTTCCACAGCATCATAGGGGATGGAGACCCCTTCCAGTTGCTCAATCTCCCATCTTTCACACGTTGTTTTCATTGTTATGGCTTAAAACCTGCTTCTCTTCAGTCACCATGTCCACAATCCAGTACAAATATGAAAGGACTAACAGTAAAAGATAAGGATGCAGCTTTCCTTTTTAGCATACCTGTGATTCTATAACATACATTGACCTCAATTTGCTTTTCCTAAAAACATAACAAGCAAGACACTAGCATATCATTTCATGGTAGCACATGGAGATTTACAGTACAAAAAGTAATGTCTTAAAACTTTTCATGTATGTCAGAAATGTTACAAGAAATATACGGTATGTACCTTTTAGGTACAGTTTTAGAAATAGTATGTCTCCATAAAATGATGTAATATTTTATATTGTGAAAGATATTGCCAAATGTCTTCCAAATGTATTGATTCCTATTTCTAACAGCAATGTTGTTCTTTCACACACATTTCAAAACCAATTATTTTCAAACTTGTTACTCTTGCCACTTTGATAGATGGGAATGGAATTCATTATTTTATATGGCATTTCTTTAATGTTAAGTGAGTTAAGTTTTTTTTTTTTGCAATGATTTTGGGCCATTTATAATTTGAGGTTTTTTGCATGGCTTAGAGTAACAAAATCCTTCCATACTTAAACATTATTCACAATATATTGTTTTTGATTTAATATAGAGTTTTAGAATTATTTTTGTGCATTTAACATTATTATTTACTTTTATTTTGGAATTGTAAGGAAAAAAACAAAACCTTATTATTCATTGTGATAGCTAATTTTGTGTTACCTGTGGCACAGGATGCTCAGATATTTGGTTAAACATTGTTCTGGGCATGTCTGTGAGGGTGTTTCTGGATGAGATTAACATTTGAATTGATGGAGTGAGTAAGGCACATTGCCTTCTTTAAAGTGAGTGCACTGTATCCAACATATTGAAAGCCTGAATAGAACAAAAATTGAGTAAGGTAGAACTCTCTTTTTACCTGACTGTCTTAGAAATGGAACAGCAGTTTGCTTTGGCCTTAGTCTTGAACTTGAGTTTATACCTTTGGACCTCCTTCTTTTTAGGCCGTTGGCCTTAGACGGGAAATAAATAAAAGTGTGTGTGTGTGTATAAAACCAATATATATAAAATCTCTATATAGAGAAAACCAATAGAATATATATATTCTCTGTTTCTCTGTTTCTCTGTAGAATCCACACTAATACAAATTTTGGTACCAAGAGTGGTTTCAGTAGAACAGAATGTAAGGATGATTTTTCTGAACTTGGCAAAGAGAGTTTTAATAGTCTATGGCATGATCTAGCAATTAAAATACACAAAATATCATTGTTGGACACTCCTAATAGACACTTTTAAGAAGAAAGGAGCTGGGTGACTGTGTATCAGATATGTTCTAACATTTTTGGAAAATTAACAAATGTAATGATATTGATTGGTTTTTCCTAATGTGCTGGACAAAGTAGTGAAACAAAGGAGAGCTCAGGAATTCACATTCCCAGCTCCACGTCAGCCCTAAAGGAAACTATTATCTCCTGTAACCATGGAGCAGAAATTCCTGGAAATCAAACACAGAATTGCATCCTGCTACTGGCTGAATTAGAACATAAATTGAACTCCAATCTTGCAGGATGTCTATTGTTAATGTGAGAGTATGGATTGTGAAAGAATGGTATCGTGTGAATTGGAATTCACATGATACCAACATGTAAGATGGCCCTGATGAAGATGGGGACTTTAAGCCTTTAAACTCTGATGATTCTTTGTCAGCAGAAGAGACCTGCCAGAGGTAGCATCTTCTTTACCTCTACTGCCTCTCACCTTGTCTGATGGGATTAAGTGTGCATGGCCTTAAAAGACTGTAGTGTTCTTGTCACTGTCAGCCTGTTCTCAATTTAAGTGTCTTTGGTTATACTTTGCTTATTTGTTTGTTTTGTTGATTAGGTTCCTGTTAAAGATGAGATCGTATGGTATTGACCAGAGGGGAGAGAGGAGGGAATTTCAGGAGAGAAGGGTGAAGGGTTTGCAAGAACAATTATAAAGGACACATGGACAATAACAAGGCAGAGGGAATGGAAACAGGGGAGGGAGGGAGGGAGGACTGGGGTGGAGAAAGCAGAAAACTACTTGAACAACAATAAACAAAGAATGCAAAAAAAAGAAATAAAGAAACAGTAGTGTTCTTTACTGAGGCAGATGCCATGAAAGACAGTGTTGATTCTCCTCAGGATCCATCCCCACCACCCCTCCTTGCTCTAGACCTGAAACTACAGAAGTCCCTGAAGGGCCCTACAGGTGAGGTACAAAGTATGGTCCATGAGGAAGTATGCAGTACTCCAAAAGAACCACTTCACTTTTCTAATTTATAAAAACAAAATTTGTGGAACATGTATAAAATGGATACAAAAAATATGGGATAATGGTGGGAAAAACAGAAGGATGGCTTAGGCCAAATTTTTTATTCTGGGCTCAGTAAGTAGAGATTCTGCATTTAATGCTGTAGCTTAAGGAATTAGAAATGGCTAACACTTTATTCGGGTAGTTGGCTGAAACATGGGCCACAATACAGTCCACTGTGAGTGCACTGGAAATGCCTAACTTCCCTTGGTTTAATGGAGAAGAAGGGATTCAGAAGCTTAGGGAGACGGGAATGTTAGAGTGAATTCGTCATGTAAGACCTCCTCACCTGCACTGAAAGGTTTCAGAAGACATACCTTTCATCGCTACTATGAGAAATCAATGTGTGAGGTTAGCCTTGGAATCCCTGAAGAGCTCTGTGATCTTCCTCTTTGTAGGCTACATCCAAATACAGTGGGAACTACATTCAGTGGAACTGGAAACTCTAAATGCATTTAGATGAATTGGAGTCTGGTGTAACAGGATAATTGGTGGCACAACTGCCACAGGTAGGTGGCCACAATCACCATCAGGGATAACGAGTCAAAGCAGCAATCAGAGTAGTCTGACTTGTGTAAACCTATGGTGTTGGCTAGTTGATTTTGATTTTCCTAAAACTGAAACAGATAGGAAGTCTACAATTCTTACTTGATCTGTGTAAGCAGGAGAGTTCTAGGTCAACTGAACCAAAGTCTAACCTGAATCATAAAAGAAGGTCATGGCCCTTCAATCAATCCTAACTTGAGCCACTTAATAAACCCAAAACCCCTCAAATGAAGGGGAGCCCCAGTTCCCTTGAGGAAAGACTCTGTTGCATTGCCAAAAATTATACTGTTAATCTTTCTCCCAGCCTTACCCAAATGGACTTACGGCCTTTTACTGGTGTATGAGAACTGGGGAAAAGGAAATAAATCTTCTGGGGACTACTGGATGCTGGTTGTGACCTGACACTGATTCCAGGAGACCCAAATGCCACTCTAGTGCACCAGTCAGAGTAGGTGCTTATGGAGGTCAGGTGGTCAGTGGAGTTTTTGCTCAGATTCATCTGCCAGTGGCCCAGACATGTCCCTGAACCCACCCAGTGGCTATTTCGCCAGCCCCACAATGTATGATTGGAATAGATATACTCAATAATTGGCAGAATATTCACATTGGTTCTCAGATCTGTGGCATGAGGGCAATTATGGCACGAAAAGCCAAGTGGAAGCCAGTGGAACTGTCTCTCTAGGAATATAGTAAATCAAATGCGATACTGCATTCCTAGAAAGTTGTCAGATAGAGCCACTATCAGAAACTTAAAGGGTACAGGGGTGGGTGGTGGTTTTTACCACGTTGCTATTCAGCTCACCTATTTAGCAAGTGTGGAAGACAGGTAGATCTTGGAAAATGACAGCAGATTATCAAAAGCATTACCAGGTAGTGACTTTAACTGCAGCTGTTGTTCCAGATGTGGTTTCATTGTCTGAGCAAATTAACACATCCCCTGGTACCTGGTATACTGCTACTGATATGAAAAATGCCTTCTTTCTCCATTTCCATTAATAAGACCCACCAGAAGCAGTTTGCTTTTAGCTGTCAAGGCCAGTAATGCATCTTCACTGTTCTCCCTTGGGGTATTATCAACCCTGCTGCCCCAGGTCATAATTTAGTGCTCAGGTATCTTTATGACCTTTCCCTTGGAGAAAATATCACACTGGCCTATTACATGGATGATATCATGCTGATTGGACTTAGTGAGCAAAAAGTAGAAATTACTCCAGACTTATTGGTAAGACATTTGCATATCAAAGGTGGAAAATTAATTTAACAAATATTCAGGGGTGTTCTACCTCTGAAATTTCTAGGGGCTGGGTACTTTGGGGATTGACAAGATAATTCCTTTTAAAGCGAAGGATACATTGTTATATTTGGTCTTTTCAACTAAATGAGAGTTGCAGTGGCTAGTGGACCTCTTTGGATTTGGGAGGTAATATATTCCTCATTTGTGTGTGTTACTCCAGTCCATTTACCAAGTGGCCTGAATTTTCATTCTGAGTGAGACCCAGAACAAGAGAAGGCTCTCCAGGGATCTGTGCAAGCTGTTCTGCCTTTAAGTTATGTGATTCAACAATCCAGTGGTGCTTGCTGATAGGGATATTGTTTGGAACTTTCGGTGGGATCCTTTAGATGAATTGCAGTTTATGCTGTTAAGATTTTGGAACCAAGTTTTCCTACACTCTTCAGATAATTATTCTCTCCTTTGAGAAACAGCTCTTGGCGTTCTACTGGGCCTTACTGGAGATTGAATGCTTAATATGGCCTAACAAAACACCATGTGACCTGAACCTCTGAGAAAGAGCTGGTGTTATCTAATTTTACATATATATATGTAAAATATATATATATATGTGTGTGTGTGTGTGTGTGTGTGTGTGTGTGTGTGTGTGTGTATATATATGATTGAACTCAAACATGCTCTAAAGGTAAAAGTAAATTATATAAAAAAATGGCCCAAATGCCCACAATCCCCACTCCTACTGTATGTATTGCATTCTCTCTCCCAAACTGCACCTATGGCCTCATAGTGCATTCCCTATTGATAGAAGAATAAAAGACTGAAACCTGGTTTACAGATGGTTCTGCAGGATACACAGGCACCACTCAAAAATGGGCAGCTACAGCCCTACAGTACCCAGACTTGGACTGGAACTTACACCTTCAGCTCTTTTGGCTGTCAGGCCTTTGGACTTGGACTGGAACTAAACCATCAACTTTTCTGTCTCTCCAGTTTACTGAATGCAGATCTTGTCACTTGTCAGTCTCCATAAATATGTGATCCTCTGTGTGTGTGTATGTGATATATTTATTCTCTTTCTCTGGAGAACGCTGACTAAGATACCATAATCTCATCTGAGAGTCCCACTAAGAATACCCAGTTATTTTCAGAATCAACCACATCAATCATTCAAAATCAACTCCTTCACATGGCATTTAACTCCATACAAAATTGTAAGAAATGTTTATGAATATATATATTTCACATATATACACATATGAATATATTAATAAACATTTGTATATGTACGTGTATATATACATACACATACAAATGTTTATGAATATATATTTCATACATATATACATGAATATATACATACAATGTAGACATATATACAAATATAGCTATACATTTATATGTAGATATATATAGTTATATATTTATGTGTATATATGTACTATGTATTTATGTACAAACATATAAAAACATGAGAATTTTGTGCAGTGTCTCATAAAAACATGTGGGAGACAGAGACAGAAACACAGAAGCAAAGAGACATAGTTGGAGAAAAGTAAGACATAGCAACAGAGATAATTCATTCTTTGTGTTTTTTTATAAAGTGGTGATATTTTTATTAAGCATATTTTTAATCTCCTAATAACTGTTAAATATAATATCATTTTGTTCTCAGAATTGTTTTTATGTTTTTGCTTGTGAATATTATTTCTGGAACAAGCAGAGTTTTTAGTAAGGAAATGATGACTATTTCCTTACCGATTTAAAAGTATTATTTAAATAATAAGGACAGGAGCCTTTCTTGTCTTATATGTTACAATTTTTTTCTAGTTGGTCATCTGTATTTTAACTTTTATTTCCATTTCTTTTGAAGTTCAGATACAAGAATGTCAAACATACTAAGCATGCTTTGTAATCCTCAATATTTACTTTCATGATTAACACCATTCAGATGAAGGGAATTGCATGCACACATCATTCACCTGTGCTGTGAAAACAAGGGCGCTGCTTCCAATTGCCTGGAAGGTTTATAGTCAGAGACACGCTGTTTTGAACTGTAGGCAGAATTGGAACAGCAGAAGTCCTTCTATAAATAAAAAACAAATAAATAGACTTGTCCATCTTTCCTTTCAGATGGCATAAATGAAATATATTCTTGCATAACCAAGGGCTGCTTCTCAGTATTGTCTGATATCCAATTTCTGCCTTTTTTGTATTGCAATTTGTGGTTCTGGGGCTACTCATGTGTTAGTAAGATATACCCAATAGTTGTTTTCCACAGACAAACATTTTGCCCTTAAATATTTCTCTTACATTTATACATACGCAGACATAGACATAACATATACAATGCATAATATTGATTATTTACATGGGCAACTAGGGTATTGGACACTCAAACTGTGCATCACTTTAATTTTCTAGAAGTGTATATAAGATTTAATTAATTTTTTAAAGATAAATGCACATTTTCAGAATTTTAACTAAATAAAAGAATTTTGATATATGTTAAGATATTTAGGCATAAGATGCATGAGCTGTATTTGTATTCCTACTATAAGCCTAACAAATTCTAAAGGCAGATTTGCTTAATCCATGTTTTTTCTTTTCCTGGGTTGTAGAAATTGTGATATCACTACTTGTGTTTATGCAAATAAGCTTCAAGTCCAAAAGGAAAAGGCAGTAAGATCAAAGGATGATCTTAGCTTCTTATTGAGAAAAAAACTGGCAGAGCCATTTCTTTCCAAAGAAGCTTAGAAATCTGTAGCCTTTCATCATTAGTATCTCATGCATGCATAAGTCACATTTCACTCTCCAGTGGAATCTTTTCACCAAGTTTTGGAATCAGCTGACACTACTCAGGTTTATATAAGGGCAAAGGATTCTGTTTTTTTGTTGTTATTCTTTCTTTTTAAACTGGATTAGAATTTTGAATGCCTGTAGACTAAGGGGAAAATCTGGTCTTCCAGCTGATGTTTGTTCTTAATATGAGTGGGTTGAGGCCCCAGGCCAAGCTTTGTTCAGACTTATTGAGAGTAGTCTCCATCAAATTTGATTCGAATCCTCCATTTTCATACTCAAGTTTCAGCTTCCCTACAAGGTAGCAACACAAGTCACAGGCATGGGAAATCTATAAAGTCCATATTTGCTCTGGCTAAACTCTCCTGCACTACCACCAATTCACACTTAAAATAAATGGCATCTGCTTTAATTCTTTTTCTAAAAAATAATATCATTTTGGTTAATACTTTTGAGTTATTATGTGATAAACACTGTAAAAACACTTCCCAAACATTTTTCTCAGTACTCCTGGGAAAATTAATGGTCAGATTTAGAGTATAGTCCCTGGAGCCAAATTTCTTATGTTAGAATGTTGCTTGGCAACTGTGTTACTCGGACAAGCTACTTAACCTCTCTGAATTTAAGTTCCTCATCTGAAAAGTAGTGATCATAATAGCACCTTTCCCACAGGAGGGTTGTAAGGATTCTTTAAGATAATATTTATTAAAGGCTTAGAAATGTGACTGGTACATAATAAACACTTAGTATATGTTATATATGATTTCTTTGAATCTGCTGTGATGATGGCTATGTTCATTTGTTGATTGGTTACTTCCTTTGCTAGAGAGCCAGAAGCTAACAAATCATTTTAATTGTTATTATTATGTTTGTGCAGAGTAGAACCATACTTTTAAATCTATACAAGTAATCTAATTTAGCCATTTATAGAAATAGGTATGGGCAAGTAAGAATTTACAAAGTCACTTTCTGACAACATACAAAGTATCACTCATCAATAAGGAACTTTCATGGCCCTGAAGAATAAGCTTTTCTGTAATAGCTTCATCATTTAAACCTCAATCCTTTTATAATTAATCAATATTCAGTTGACTTTTCAGGACATTGTATGCAAGAAATAAAATACTTCCAAAATTCTAATGGCTAATATCCTAGAGATTTAGGTATCCTCAGGGTCCATGCCAAATAATTATTAATAATATGTGAGGTGACATCAATCTATGATATTGCTACATGTAAATGGTGCTCCATTTTGATGGGTATCTCTTATGTAATGTAATTTAAAGTAATAAGTTACAAACACAAAGAATATTTTCCCATTGGTTAGATTAAATATTTTAAAATGTCCATTAAAAACCATAGTCTCTTTAATAGATAATAATATTTATCCATAATGTTTTCTGACAGTATTCATTATAAACTAATAGTAAATCTTATTAGTTCTCAATTTTTTGTCAGGCCACAAGTATATTGCATAGATTAAAGGGAGGCCAGCATGCTCACAAACTGAGAGCATTATTGATATGATTGATATCATATGATTAATGTATTTATTTATAATAAAGTGGGAAGGATTAATGTTGAACATTGAGGGAAATCTTGACCTTTCCTTCTTGAGGGAAGGCTCTGCCCACAGGGCCCCCCCAGCTGCCACAATTGAGAATAAGTCTACCAAGACATGATCTGCTTGGGGAGGAAAGATAGCTGATCTTTCAAAGGAGAAGGGCAAAGAGTCTGTTCCTCAGTGGGCTTTTATTGGGTTCCTTTACACAAGAATTCAGGTAAAGCTCATTAATCATTGCCAGGCAGTAAGGATCAAACAATAGATAACAAAGAACTCTGAGGGCCTATTTTGAGTCAGGGTCAGATAGCTAAAGAGCTGTAAAACTTTGAGGAACAAACTTACTTCTTGCTTGGACCCTTATCATTGAATTGAGAGCATTCTAAACAAAGCAGGTTTCACAGGATTTTACATATTCTTTCTTAGGCCTGATTGCCCAGGGAACCTGCGCTTGCCAGCACAGGGCTGCATCACCCTCTCTCATTGTTTCAGGCTTAGGTGGAGCAAGGGAAGTAACGCAGCCAAGAGATTAGGAGACTTCTTGTAGACTGAATGAGGACTCAGGCTTTGTCAAAGCTGAGGGGCTAGGGTCCATCACCCCCTTTTGCTGTAGCCCCCAAAGTCCTTCCTTAGGGGCCTTCCATGTGATCATGCCTGTCTTAGATTGTTCCCCCCTTGGGGACTCTTACCCATCATTGGCTAACTGACTAAGCATTGGGAGCTAGTTATGGATGAAGTAAAAGAAGCAGAAGCAGTGCTCCTGCCAGGGAGATAAGCTTTTGTCTCCTTAGTGGCTTATAGTCCAAGATTGCTCCCTCAGCCTTTGCCTTGGCAGGGGTTACAGCTTCTGAAACCAGGCAAGGCTGTTTTCAACACCTTCTCTTTTTTATTTTTGTTTTATTTAAGTGTCTGAGCATTATTTTTTTCTTCTTTCTCTTTGATGATAGCCTTCAAACTGGAACCCTCTACAAGGTTACTGAAATGTTCTGCAGCTCAGGAGGGACCTCTAACACCTTCTGTATAGCATTTAGTATAAAATAGCAATTTGTTCCACCAACAGGATGACTCATTTGCTGCTTTGCTGTATGATATCTTAATTTATCTTCTTGCATTATTGTTTTTATTGAGATTGGAAAGTTCTTTGTGATGGAAAGTCACTAACAATGAAGGATCACTTCTTTTATTTGTCATCCATGTTTTATAGTTTTCAGCATAAAAATTTTAGACATATTTTTAGCTTTAGTTATTTTATGTTCTTGATTGCTATTATAAATGATACATAAAAAATTAATTTCCAATTTTTCTTTGGTAATATTTAAAATATATATTTTTATTTTTACGGAAAATAGTATTTTAATGAAAAATAAAACAAAGTTGTTATAAACAATTGTTCATTATTAGCTTAATTATGTAGCTCACTCTTCTAGGAATTACAACTAAATGGTGACGGGATATAAATCAGACTCAGAATTCATTTGAACAGCTATAGAAATCACATAAATGTAAGAATAAAAAGTACATATAATATATATATAAATTAAATATCATATAAATAAATTAACCTGGGAGGGTCTTCAAAGATCTTAGCACCTTACTTTCTCAGTTAATAGATGAAAGAACCGAGGCCCCAGAAACCAAACTGATGTAAAGACTCAGTGGCCACGCTTTAATTCTCAACTTGCACCTCAAGCTTATTCTTGCAACTTTTTCTCAGTATGCCAATCTGCATTCCCACCAATAGTGCAGAAGGGTTCCCCTTTCTCCACATCCTCACCAGCACTTGTTTGTTGATTTATTGAAGATAGCCATTGGGACAGGCAAGAAGTGATATCTCATTGTGGTTTTAATTTGCATTTCTCTGATGATTAGTGACATTGAGCATCCTTTCATATATATGTCTATTGGCCATCTGTAGGTCTTCTTTGAAGAAGTGTCTATTAAGGCCCTTTTCCCATTTTTTTAAATTGGATTGTTTGGTTTTTTGGTGCCCCATGATGTATTTCTATGAGTAGAAGTCTGTGCTAAATTTCTACATATTAAATTGATGTTATTCTTCCACTGAGATTACATGGAAATCTTGTCAAAGAAAGTAAAGTCTGGTTTTTAAATGCCAGGTGTGTTGGATTCAAAGAATGCCCAAGATTACTTTTGTTTTTAGCTTCCCATTTTGGGTTAAACTTTGTACATGGCTTACACACATTCACATATCTCACAATCGAAACTATGCAAACAAAGTAATGTGATAATGGACATCGTCAAGGTGTTTTTTTGGATGTTTTGGTCAATATTCTTTTAAAAATAACATTTGATATTCTAACTCAATTTATCATCACATTTATTTAATAAGAATTTATTTTTCTTACTAGAGTAATTCCTGAATGCACAGAAATTCTGTGCTAGGTCCTACAAAAGACAGAGAAATACAATAGAAACAGCAGAAATATTTTTTTTCAGCACTTTACCATGGTTTCACTAAAGATTTTAACTTTATTTCCCAACCACTTTTAATAGAATGAACTGTTTGAGAAAGGAGGGGAGTAACAGAGTACACTTACGTAAACCCTAATTATAATACAAGGCAGACTGAAATGAGTATAATTATAAAAATATAAATAATCTCTGTGAGGGAAGAGACTGTATAGTTAATTAACATGCAGAGATAGAAGATTTCAGGGTGACATAGATGGATGTTAAGTCCTGAAAAATAAAGTTTTGGAAAGACAGCTAATATCACATGGAAGGTTAGACAACTGTGATTTCACAATGCACACTTTAGTGATTTTTAAATCTGGAATGAAGAGATATGGCAAAGTTAGACATTAAAAAGAAATTCAGTGTTCAGCATAAAAAGGTAAAAAAAAAAATAAGACTAGTAAGGAAGTTATAAGCAGGCTAGAGAGTAGTCTAAAGTTTTTTGAAGGCAACTTGTTAAATACATAGCCCCTCCTGACTCTAACTTACTAAAATCAAATTAAGGACACTGCAGATAAAATTTGGCAGTGAAATACAAATACCATATGATCTCACCCATAAGTGGAAACTAATCGACAAAACAAACAAGCCAATAAAATATAACCAGAGACATGAAAATTAAGAACAAATTGACAGTAACCAGAGGAGAGGTGGGAGGGGATAATGGGGGGGGGAAGGGGGAACAGTTGTAAGGAGCATGTATAAAGAACACACGGACAAGGGGAAGGGTTTGGAGGAACAAATATAAAGGACACATGGACAATAACAAGGGGTGGTGGAAATGGGAGGGAGGTGGGGAGGGTTGGAGGAGTGGGCTGAGATGGGGGTAAAGGCAGAAAACTGTACTTGAAGACCAATTAAATAAATAAATAACACATGGACAAAATCAAAGAGAATAGGATAGAGGGTAGGAGGTGGGGACAGCTGGGGTGGGGGGAGTGGGGGGGGAATGGAGACACTTCTACTTGAACAACAATAAAAAATATGTTTAAAAAATAAAATAAAAGTATTCCAAACAAGATTTATAATCTTTTGCTATTTATTTTAAACGATCAGCCCACAACATGTAGGAATATAGGCAAGATTAAAGCAGGTGGAGACCACATTATATCTTCTTTGTAGGAGAATACAAAACTTAGTGAAGTCAAAGGTTAGAATTTTAAAATTGATTGTATTGCTCTGATTAATAAACAGTTATAAGGTATAACTGAATATATATACTACCAAAACAGTAAATATAGAGAGAGAGTGAATTTAAATAATGAACAAAAAACAGAGTTCACTAATCGAAGTTTGAAATGAATGCATGTTACCCAAATGACTGTTGCCTTTAAAGGAAGGTATTTCTAACATAGGAAGGGAAGGAAAAAGTTAAAAATGGTCACTTAGTTGAGAAGGAAGAAAACTTTAATTACTGTATTTATCAAACTATAAGATGCACTTTCCCCCCTCTGCAAATTTGGGAGGAATAATGGTTGTTAATGCTGCTGTTGAGTTCTGTTTACATTTACATTGGTGAAATATTATGTTATTTATGTTAGTAAATATTTTACCACATTTTTTGCTTCAGAAAATTTTTTCTTATTTTTCTCTAAAACCTAGGTGCATCTTATGGTCTGAAAAACATGGTAGTCCTTTGAGGATTACTAAAAAAAAGTTCAAATCAGACAGGATTATTTATATAGCTGTTATCTCAAAAAGTCTAAAAAAGAAAGAAAATTTTTCACAGTTTCCCTAATACCTGATTTAAAAAAAAACCAAAACACTAGTTTTCTTTTTACAAGATTCCATTACTAGTTACGTAAAAATAATAAATTAAGGGTTAGGCAAGGGCATGACTACATCCTTGAATATGATATCCCACAAATGACTGTTAGTAATTTTATAGCCCAATTGGTATGTAATGTGGATTTTGTCATTTTATCTTGCTAATGGAAGATCTATCCACAGAGTGAGACAATTTTCCAAGTTCTTACTTGTTTCTGTTATTTACATACAATTCCACACAAATGCTTAGCATTTTTCAAGTTTTAGGTCTGTTAGGCATGGAGTGATGCCTTCTTTCTTTGATTACTAGGAACTTAAACATCTGCTATATACTTGTCAGCATTTTAGTTTACTTCTGTAAATTGCCTGCCATTCATCTTTGCATGTATTTTTGTATTCATAACAGCTAAGAATTTAGAACAACCTGTATTAGTTTCCTCGGGCTTCTGTAACAGAGTACCATGAATGGGTGGCTTAAAACAACAGAAATTTCTTCTCTCATGGTTTTCAATGCTGAGAAGTCTGACATCAAGTTGTCCACAGGGCCATGCTCCCTCTGAAAGCTCTAGGAAAGAATTGTTTTGTGGCTTCTTCCAGCTTCCAATAGTTTTTGGAAATTCCTGGCATTCATTGGCTAAAAACTGCATCACACTGATCTCTGCTTCTATCATCACATGACTTTCTTGCCTTTGTGTATGTCTTTTGCCCTCTCTAATAAGGCACTGGTCATCAGATTTAAGGCTCATTCTAATCTGTGACCTTATCTTATATCTGCAAAGAGTCTATTTCCAAATAACAATAAATTCAGAGTTTCTGGGTGTATATGAATTTGTGGGGAATATTATTTAACCCACTACATAACCTAAATGTCCACCAACTAATAAATAGATAAACAAAATGTGGTATATCCATAAAATGGACTCTTATCTGGCAATCAAAAGGAATAAAGCAGTGAATGATACATGCTATTACACTGGCGAACCTTGGAAACACTATGCTAATTGAAAGAAGTCATTCACAAAACACTGCATATTGTATAACTCCATTTTTACAAAATGTTTAGAATAAGCAAATCTGAGGAGACAGAAAATAGATTGGTGGTTGCCCGGGCTAGGGGGAGGCATGTGAAGGGACTGCTCACGGTTATGGATTTCTTCTGGGGGTGATAAAAATACCATAAAATTAGGGAAAACTGGGTCAAAAGTGAAGGGACTGAGAAATACAGATTGCTGGTTACAAAGTATTCATGGGGATGGAGAGTACCTCATGGGAAAGATAGTCAATAATATTGTAAAAACTATGTATGATGCTGGTTGGGTACTGGAAATATCAGGGAGAACACTTTGTAAAGTATGTTATTGTCTAAACACTGTGGTGTATACCTAAAAGCTGATATGAAATAATATTGAATGTAAACTGTAATTGAAAAAAATTTAATGTGGGGGAAATACATCCTAAGATCAGATTGTGGTGATAGTTGCACAACTCTGTTAGTTTACTAAAACTGACCTACATACTTTAAGTAGATAAATTTTATAGTATATGAATTATATCTCATCAAAAGTTGTTAACAAATCAATGGTGCACCTGGGTTTTTGCGTGTAGTTATGCTATTCTCCTCCAATATGCTGTGCCCTGTGTTTCCATCTTTTTGGCGTTGATATGAAAGAATTAATGATTTATCATCATTATACATCTAGATATATGCATGTGTTGGCCTTAGTTATGGAAAACTCTCACAATCTGACATATTAATTTTTGTAATGAAGTTTGTTAAATGGAATCCTTTGTTTTTATATAAGTAAATGTATCAAAGTTTTTCTACCACTTATATTTAAAATTTTTAAGTCCTCCCTTTTCCCCATATTAGTAAAATACTTTCTCATATATTCATATAATTACCTTATAGTTTTTCCTTTCTTATTTAAATTTTTGTCTATCCAAAGTTCAAGTCTTTCTATATAATTAGGTAGAGATTTACTTTTATTTTTCTCTATAAAATAATCTAGTTTTTGTAACAGTTTCCTAAGCAATGCATACTGTAATGCTTACTAAATGCTTATACACACCTGGTGTGTTAACTCTTTTCTTTTTACTTGGCCTGGTCTTATGACAGTCCCACACTATTTTCTTACTATCATTTCACATTTTCTTTATTATTTCTTATAATTGTATAATAGAGTGTATTGTGTTATTTCCCAAAAGAGTAAGAGGTCCTAAGGTTTATAAATAAATAAATATCATCATATTAACTTCCCAGCAACTAGCCCACAGCCAAGCATATAGTAAATTACCAAAAATATGAACAAAGAATGAATGAGTGAAACAGCATGTAAAAATAATGCATATAATCTTTAATAAGCCAAAATAAATTACCAATTGTGACTGTGTGAAATTATACCAAATGGGTGTGTTTTATAAGAAAACATAAAGTCTCTAAATGGCCATAGAGCAGAGGTGCACATGCAAAGAGGAAAGACTGTGTACACACTTAAAGTTCCTTCAAAAATGACAAACCATATACCAAATTTATATTATAAGTTAAAATTGATACATAGTGTTTTTATTATTCATATGAATGGAATCTTGTCTTAGAGATTATCCTATTATCTAATTGTTATATTATTACAATTAACCCATTATTGATTTTGAGTTTGATAATTAATACAAAATATTATAAGAAAAACATTTCACTTTGGAAATTCAAAGTTTTATTGCACTGATAAAATGTTCAGGCTCAGCCAATAGGAATTGCTCCTTAGACACTGTTTGCAGGTACAAAATGTAAAAATATGTCATAAAATTTTAAATAATTTATGATATTTTTAATACTATATAAAAACAAATGTTTGAAATGATTTGCAGTTTAACTGTCCTTTAATAATTCAAGGAGTCAATAAAATTATAATTATTCATTAAAAATAATTTTTTTTATTTCTAAAATAAATAGGGATTCCTCTAACTGATCCATGTCTGGACTTAGATCCCAGACATGGGATGCATCAAGAACCCAGTGTTCCATTAACACCTGTTCTCGAATCAAAAATCATTTCTCTGTGCACAATCTGTATATTCACTTCTTCCAAATGAAGTTATTTTTTCTTGAAGTTATAGAAGTACAAAACAAGACAATGTACAAAAGCATCCAAAATGCAAGGAGACAACTGTAAGTTTTGGCCTTCTACAGACTCAGTTTGAAAGGAAACCAGAGACATGTTCAAAGTATGTTTTCTTGAAGTTTGGATAGACTGTACAGAGCTGTGAGTTGCTAGAGGCTAGAAAAGGAGATGGAGTAGAGAAAGAGAAGAAAGGGAATTAAAATAGGGAACAGGAAATTTATACCAGTTAAGTTTCTATTATGGGCCTAACTTTGTGCTTGATGCTTCATACATAATTCCTCAATAATAGTCATGAAAATGCCACGCATTGTATTTCCCTTGTTTAAATGCTATAGCTTCCTTAGTAAGAAAACTGAAGTTTAGAATCAACACCTGTCTGAGGTTCCAGAAGCCATCCAGGAACACCCAGGCTAAAATCTGGGCCTCCTGGTGTTTCATCTAGCATGCTCTCCACTACTGTAAGAGTTCAAGGCAAGATCTAAAGTACAGATGTTTTCTTAGAAATGATAACATATTATTCATAAAAATGTTATAAAATCTTGTATTTCATCAGTTCCATGACATCTATACCTAAATTGTCATCCCTTAGTTATTACATTTTGACTTACCAATACATGAGTAAATCAATTACAAATATATAGCTTCAGTTTTTGTACTAACATGATAATTTTTTAATAAAAATATATATTGCTTTAATACAAAAATGTTAGCTTTTCAAAGAACTGACCAAAACCACTTATCCAAATCCTTAGTGTAGAGTTGAAAACATGTCTCTAATTAACTATTTTAAATAGATTACCCTAGTAGGAGAAAGTTTCTTGAGGGTGTAATTATCCTCATCCTTTGTGTGGGCATTTTGTAGAATAAAATCAATTTAGAAATGATTTTTAAAGGTGAGATCATCTGGTATTTGTCTCTCACTGCCTGGCTTATTTCACTTAACATAATGCTCTCAGTTCTATCCATGCTGTCACAAAGGGTAGGAGGGAGTGGGGGGCGGGGGGAATGGAGACAACTGTAATTGAACAATTAAATAGATAGATAGATAGATAGATAGATAAAAATAAATGATTTTTGTTAAGTTAATGTTCTTTTTGGAAGGAGATTGCAATGAAAGAAAGCATGAAATATTTTTCTAATATCTGAAGCAACTCATGGTATGCTTTCCACTCTAGATGTCTTTCCTCAAACTCTGAAATTCAGTTTAATATAATAACATATTAAAAACCTAATTAATCAAAAAAGTGTTCGGTCAGTTACAAAATAAGTATGTTAATTATTAGATTTCAAATTTTAAATTGTTTTAAAATTCTATTTAATTTCATACTCCTTTACCTAGCAGTTTCTTTTAAATATTCAACAGTAAATCTCACATCTAAGAGTCAAATAAGATTTTATGTTTTCACCAGAAGCGATCCATGTGCTCTTCAGTATTTATGTCTTTTCTATTGTATTTTATTTTTAAAGAAAAAAAAGTTCATTTGGTTTAATATTCAAATAAGTTTAAAAATTGTTTAAATTATTATTTAATCCACTGAGTTGTTGAGGATTATCATTTATAATAAGTAGCTTTACCCAACTATGCTTAGATGTCTTCATTTTATGAATTAATAACATTAATGAATATTGTATATTTCCATTTTTTAAAGATTTTGTTTATTTATTTTTAGAGAGAGGAGAAGGGAAAGAAAAAGAGAGGGAGAGAAACATCAATGCCTGGTTGTCTCTTGCGGTCCTTCACTGGGGACCTGGCCCCCAACCCAGGCATGTGCCCTGACTGGGAATCCAGCCAGCACTCAATCCACTGAGTGCCCTTTGGTTCACAGACTGGCACTCAATCCACTGAGGTACACTAGCCAGGACTGGATATTATGTATTTTAAAAGCACTCATTTTGGCAGTACTTACCACATGCTAGACAATGTGCAAAGAATCTTATATATGGAATTTTTCTTTTACTTGCACACTAGCCCCATTTGGAAGCCAAATATAGATGATGGGTAAACTGAAGATAAAAGTGGTTATGTGAATTAGACAAAAACGTAGCTTGTAGGGAGCAGACTCATTATACCAGGCTCCAGAGGGTGAGTAATTACAATTCTCTAACAGGTTCCACAAAAGTAGGCATAGTAAATAAAGCCTTGAGTAGCCATTCCTATGACATACATGGAGGTGGTTAGTTTTATTAGGAACTGATTGCCCAGTAGCACTAGTTAATGATCTAAAATTGAGAATGGAAAAGGTAAATAGATTGGAGGAAAGATAAGCATTATTGAAATCTGAAATGTGCACCCTTGAATTTCTTTAAACAAAGAAGGGAAAATTAAAGTGTTCATCTAGTGACACAAACTTGATTATTTAGACTAATGCTTAAGTCAAAATGTTGAGTATATGAGTACATAATTGCCAGTCAAAACAGAACAGCTGGCTTGTTTAACTTTTTTTTGTTTTTCAATCTTTATAGTGAAAATGGACAAATTAGGAAATATAGATCTAATTTGAATTGTAGAACTGTTTCTTCTCTTATTCTTATGTTTGTAAAAGAGAGATGTCTAAAAGATTGTAGACAAACCTACAAATTATAAGTGTGATGGGCATGAACAATCTGACATGAAGGTAATACTTTTCTGGATGATAAAGTTAATAAGATTGTAAATTCCTTGCCCTGTTTAATCTGAACATTCAGTGGGGGCAGAATTTATTTGATAAAGTCAGCCTTCATGGTCCCAGACTTTAACCTCTAATATAGTATATGTAATACTAATTAAACTTATATCAAAGTTTCTGTGCTTGTCTGAAATCACAACAATATGCATAAAAATACTTTATAAAGTTCTGTGCACCCTCTAGGCACCCAAATGAATACATTAATGGCAATTTAATGTGTCATGAGTTTGGTAGAGGAAAATAGATGATTATAGGTTGAAAAACAAGGCCTGTAAAATGTTAAAATAAAAAGAATAATTTAGCTGGGGAAAAAGGAAATTGAATAATTTAAGAATAATCTTCATAGATATAAAGTCTATCTTAGAAATGGTGATAGCTAGTTGCTTCTTTTTTCCAAAAAGAAAAGAACAGAAGGAAATGGAGCCAATTTGCTGTAAGCCATAAGAGGCAATATTTTAACCTGTAACAGTTATGAAATATTGTGTTTCAGACTTTTTTGTAAGAAAAACCACATGTACTTCTAAGATAAAATTGTGTACATGTATATACATACATATATGTATATGTGTGTAATAATTTGTAAAAGGTTTTTTTTTAAAGTTGGATAGGTCCTAAATGATTATTTGTCAATCCATGATTTGCATTTTATAATTTTTGCTAGTTGAGTAGATATCATAGACTTCAGAAAATAAGGGCTTTTTTTTCCCATGCCCAATTTCTCTAGTACTGAACTTCATGACCCCAGTGAGGTTAAATAGACCATCATGAACTTTATCTTTGACTCAGAATAATACCCTGTGTCCCTATACATTATTAGAATGAAAGTTACTATCAGGTCTCATGCAATAAAGGTTGTAAGCTGGACAGGTAGTAGCAGCACTAATTGAGGAATGGAAGATTGAGGGATCAAGTATTGACCTGAAAGACCAGTCCTCCTTGTTCTGCTCCCCACTCCCATTCCCTCACCTTCCTCCCCCTCCCTCCCCTTTCCAGTCCTCTTCACCCCTCTCTCCCCCTCCCGCTCCTTCTTTTAAGCAGGACAGCTTCTTGTACATAAGATAAATACAATAAAATCAAGGACTTCCCTAGATGTAGTTTCTCAATGTACTTTCAGATTTGCTATGCAGAATAATTTCATTTAAATAGCATTTTTCTTTAAATGGCTCTCTGGTGTCCCTTTTTTTCAAATTTAATTTCCTTGTTTTCAGACTTGAAGATGGTAGTAATATTCCCTTTTCTATCCACTTCACAGGGTTCTTATGAGAATTAAATAAGGTAATAATGTGAGAAATCTGTAAACAGTACAAACTCCTGGAAGCACTGAGCGTTCCTATCATGATTCCATCTGTCACATATGGTGAATCACTTCTGAGATTCATGTGCTGGGGATCTGGGATCAGCTGCCCTGCTTGTTGGGTTGTTTCGTATTTGAAGAGTTTGGCAAACGTTAGTCATGTATTCAAAGTGGACTAAGAAAACTATCAGAGGGTATTCCAGTAACGGAATTGAGTCACTGTTACAAGCCTTTTTATGGTGATTCAGCTGCAATTTGTAGAGCCACACCCTGGCTAACTTGAGAGAAAGTAGAATTCATTGAAGGAAGAACTGAAGACCGTGACTGGGACAAAACAAGAGCTTATACAACCCCAGATGTTGGAGGAGCAAGAACAAATTGACAGTCCCCCTTCTTCTGCTTTGACAGGTAATCATTCCCTTCCCCATGCCTGTGTCCCTCAGCACACGTTCAAAGTCCTGATAGAGTTAATAGGTGTAGCCTTCATCCTCTTGTCTAGGCACAGGCAATGAATGTTAATAATACTTTCTTTAAGGAAGCAAACAAGAAGGAAGAAGAATGGATGGACATTAAGCAGCTAAAACAACTACAACAGGTGTGTACAACACAGTGGGGTCTTCGGGCTTGTTGCAGAGTAAATCTGAATGGATTAGATTTCTTGCCAGTTTCCAAAATATGAAAGGTATTTTAAATTGATTTTAAGCAAATCATATATTGTTTCTAATAATTACTTTGAAATTCTAAACTTAGAAATGTTTTAAAATTGCATGTACAATATATACATAAATAATATGGGATAAAGCCCTGGCTGGCGTAGCTCAGTGAATTGAGCGCGGGCTGGGAACCAAAGTGTCCCAGGTTCGATTCCCAGCCAGGGTACATGCCTGGGTTGCAGGCCAGAACCCCCAGCAACCTCACATTGATGTTTCTCTCTCTCTCTCTCTCTCTCCCTCTCTTCCCTCTCTAAAAATAAATTTAAAAATTTAAAAAAAAACACATTATTAAAAAAAAAAAAAAAGCCCTGGCTGGCGTAGCTCAGTGGATTGAGCGCGGGCTGGGAACCAAAGTGTCCCAGGTTCGATTCCCAGCCAGGGTACATTCCTGGGTTGCAGGCCAGAACCCCCAGCAATCGCACATTGATGTTTCTCTCTCTCTCTCTCTCTCTCTCTCTCTCTCTCTCTCTCTCTCTCCCTTCCCTCTCTAAAAATAAATAAATAAAATCTTTAAAAAAAATAATATGGAATAAAAATACTTTAACTGACAAGGACTTTTTTCTTTTCAGTTATATTTCCTTTAGAATTGCACTGAAGTCTGACACTTTTTATAAATTAGCAGAATAGCATTTCTTTTCTTGTTGCTGAAAGGATTTGTCTGGATCTCAAATGACATAAACCTGGATATTTGGTTTTAGCCTTAAGATAATTAAGAGATGTTTATTCTAATTAGGCTAAATGTACCCTTTGGTCTTAATAACTGTCTATCAAACTACCTAATGCACTTATCTCCTAGCAATGCTGTTCTACTTTAATAAAGTCTGTTAAAAATAGCTCTTCAAATGTTATTTCACTGTCTCTTTAATAAAATAAAATAGATGTGTAAACCAACTATCTGCATAAAGACCACACATTTATTCATTTTGTTGTACTTATCAAGCAGTCCAGGCACTGGACAGATACCAGTAACTAATGCTAGAAGTTATGAAGCTCAAAATCTATTTGGGAGAAAGTAGGGAAATTTTCAACAAAATGATGCTTTGAGATGTATATGGAAGGACTTTCTAAGTCTGCCTAAGAAAATCTGGTGATGGTTGTCAAATCTGAGATCAGCCTCAGTTTCCAAAGTCTGTTTTTGGTCACACAGAACATGCTTCCCTATGGATCACAAAACGCCAAAATATGTATGATACTTGCATCATACCTTGTTTTCCCTGGAGCCACAGTCTCGGTCAAGAAAATCAGGATAGCATAACAAAACCAGGTGCAGACCTTCAGTCTGTATGCTCTATATAAACAACACTGACAAGCTAATGCAGACCACCCCCTTGCAGAAGACCATAGTATGCAGCTCCATTGATCAGCAGCTGATGCACTTAGGTCAGGCTAAGGGTCGGCATCATGACTTCAGACAGCCTCATAAGTAGAGTGCTGTTGCCAGCCATCAGAAATTCACCCTGCACTTCTACAAATGTTCCCTAATGTAAATGTCTTCCTTCTATTTGCCGCATCGTGTAGTACAGTAGTATCCCCATATCTGTGATTTTGCTTTCCATGGTTTTAGTTACCCTCAGTCAACTGTAGCCCCAAATTATTAAATAAAAAATTCCTGAAATGATTTACAACGATTAAATTGTATGCCATTATGAGTAGCTACCCCATTCTCTCTTACTTGAGATTTGAATTATCCCTTTGTCCAATATATCTATGTTGTATATAACTACCTGCCTACTCATTGCTTAGCAGATTGGCTGTTCAGGTATCCCAGGGCTTGTGTGAAATAATGCTTATTTTATTATTTTATCATTATGATTGTTCTATTTTATCACTAGTTTGTGTTGTTAATTTCTTACTGTGCATAATTTATAAACTTTACCATATATACGTATGTATAGAAAACAAGCACAGTATACATAGGTGTTGGGAACCTCCCTGCCTGGTTTCAGAAGCTGTAACTCCCCATGGCTAAGACTGAGTGAGCGACCTTCAGACCATAAGCCAGTAAGGAGACAAAAGTTATCTCCCCGGCAGGAGCATGGCTTCTGCTCCTTTTTCTATAACTGGCCCCCAATGCTTGATCAGTTAGCCAATGATGGGTAAGATTCCCCAAGGGGAAAATGACTTAAGACAGGCATGATCACATGGAGGCCCCAGGGAAGGATTTGGGGGGCTGTGTAGAAAGGGGGTGTTGGACCCTCACATCTCGGCTTTGACAAAGCCTGAGTCCTCATTCTGCCTGCGAGAAGTCTCCTAATTTCTTGGCTATTTTGCCTCCTCTGCCTGACTTAAGCCTGAAACAATGACAGAGGGCTGTGCAGTCCTGTGCTGGAAAGGGCAGGTTCCCTGGGCCATCAGGCCTGAGAAAGGATATGTAAAATCCTGTGACACCTGCTTTGCAAAGAATGCTCTCAATTAAATGATAAGGGTCCAAGCAGGAAATGAGTTTGTTTCCCAAAGTTTTGTAGCCCTTTAGCTAACAGACCCTGACTCAGAATAAGCCTTCATAGTTCTTTGTATGCTATCTGTTGTCTGATCCTTACTGCCTGACAATGATTAATAAGCTGTACCTGTATTCCTGCACAAATTAAACCCAATAAAATTCTGTCTAGGCAAGGGTTGGCACACTCTTCTCTTGAAGGAGTGGCCAGAATGCTCTGAGGCACCCTCCCCTTCAGAGAATAGCTGTGCCATCCCTTTTCCTCCACAGGACTCGATAGTCAGAGTGAATTTGTCTCATATCTCATCCATAAACGCCGTGGACACTGTGAGCCGGTGCACATGTCACATAGGGTTTGGAACTATGGTTTCAGGCATCTACTGGGAGTCCTGGAACATATCTCTCATGGATGAGGGAGGAAGAGTGTATTGAAAGCTCAGTAGGACAAGGCTTCCTACACCAGAATTCCTCTATGACTAATGAGGTAAGATTACTTGATAAAAGAGAATATAGCAAACAGTGGATTTCAGATTTCATTCAAGAAGCATTATCCAATCTTATTATATTGGCACTTTTTATGTATATCTAAAAATTAGATTTTTTTTACTTCCAAGAACCAATTTCCACCCTGTTGGGGGCAATTTCACCCTTGTTAAGGGTGCATAAATTAATATGGTTGTGAGATTTATCCATATAATTTAATGTAGTTATTGAATGTAATATCATTTATACTAATTATTTTACAGTATTTCATTAGTGAACAAACTATGTATCTATTATTTTATATTCTGGTGCCTTTTTCTGTAACATATCTACACGATTTTGTTGGAAATAGTATTTTTAGACAGTCATAGGTTCAGCTGTAGGAGATTCTGTCAAATGGTTTTCCAGTACACGTCCCATAAAAATTTTACAAGAATTTCAGTTGCTCCACATCTTCACTAACACTTTTATATCGTCAGTATTTTAAAAAATTAGCTATTTTAGTGTTTGTATGGTGGTGTCTTATTGTGACTTTAATTTGTATTTCCTTGATGAACGATGATGGTGAGCATTTTTCATACATTTAACTATACATTTGATTTTTCTCTTTTTTTATTATTGTTCTATTACAAATGTCTATGACAATAGTTTTTCCCCTGTTGCTCTCCCCTGCCCCACCTATCCCCTGCTCTGCCCCACAGTCAGTCCCCACCCTGGTGTCCATGTCCATGGTCCTTTATACATGTTCCCTGACTAGATCTTTCTTCCTCTTTTGTGAAGTGACTTTCTGTCTTCTGTCTGTTTATCTGTTGAGTTGTCTGTCTTTATCTTATTAACTTTAGATATTCTGAATAAAAATACCTTTCTGAAAATATGCAAATATCTTCTCCTTGTCTGTGCTTTGCCTTTTTTACTCACTTTATCTAATAAACAAATGTCTTTTTTTAATGATATCTGATTTATCTTTTTTAAACCATAAGTTAGTTTTAATTTCTTATTTAAATTAAACATTTTTTTATCAAAAGTTATTTTTTATGTTTTTTTCTGATACCTTTAGGTCTGTAATAAATCTTGCATTGATCTTTGTATATAATGAAAGTGTCAACATGACATTTTTTATAAATATATGCTTGCAAAGCAATTAAAGTAAGCACTCTATGAAAAAAATTCCAAAAAATGATTTCAAAACTTTTATTTCATAAAATAAAATTTTATGACAAATTTGACTGCACAAACACAAAAACTTCACTTTAGCAAAATAATAATAATGCTAATAATAATGTCAAACACTACATTGGAAGGGGAATTGTATATAATCATTGTTTTTTAATTGTTTGGATATAACAGCACCTACAAATCAATAAGAAAACTACCAACAACCTTATATAATTTATATATATTAGTTCAGATACAGATGAAACCTCTGTAAAAAAAATCAAAATAACAATAGCTGTGTAAATAGCCAAGTGTGGTATTGTTGCCTGGTCCCGCTAAAAATGTAACTTCTATCTCTTATCTAAAATGACTGGTCTATCCCCTCATCTTGTACAAATGTCAATCATGACTGAAGAGAAGAATCAGTGAAACAACAAAACCCATCCCTTCTGTAGGAAGTTGGACGTGTATCTACAGGAAAGGTTGAAAACGGTCTTTTCATAACAGACCAGGGGGGTATGGATGCTGAAGCCTCTAGCATTGTCTTCCTCCAGGGAAAGAAATATTTATACATTTTAACTACAAATAGATTAGTAGTTTTCATTTAGGATATGAATAAAGAAACTAAAGGTTTGATTCCACACATTGTGGGCAAGGCCGAGGGAAAGAAGCATTTTCCTGTGCCACTGCACACACTTGGAGGTAATGCAAATTGAAATACTATCACAATCTGACAACATCTACAGCATTTTTTAATTCACATGTCCTTTTACCCAGATACTCTATGCCTCATTATTTAGCTTTCTCACATCTGATTAAAATAACAGATGTGCAATGAAATTCAGGGTAGCATTGGAAATAATATATATGTTTATTACCTGGAGCCAGTTCAAATTAATTATGCTCACACATCCAATGAAGTGCTATGTGTCATTGAAAAGACTATGACAGTTCCATTTAACTGACATAAAAAGCAATGGTAAGCTATATGGGGATTTTCTTTTTTTTTAAGCAAGGCATAGAGAAATTAGCATGGTATCTTCCTATGTAAAAATAATAAAAATTTGCATGTGTATATGTGTGTACCTCAAACAACAAGTTAGAGAGAGAAATATACAAGAAACTGGTAGGAGTGGACTGTTCTGAAGAAAACACTAGGCCCCACTGTGGGGGCTATGGAAAGGAGAAAACTTGAATCCTATTTTTTCACTCCTTTTGGATTTTTTGTTGTATGAATGTACTACCTTTGCAAAAAATAAAAATAAAAACAGGTCAAATTTAAGAGTTCTCAAAAATGGGCAAAAGTCAGTCATTGATGGAAAGATGTAGTCAATTGTTAAACTAATCCTAGGATTTAAATGTTATCTAAAACAGGCCTAGAATGTTTAATGCCAACTGAAAATAGTGTCATCTCAGGTTAATGGGCTCTGACTGCCCTGTAAATACCAGGACAGAGTCAATGCATTTCTTTAAATGAAATCATGACTAGTGCCCTTCAGCACTTTTATGGCTCTTCTGAAAAAATTTGGCATTTTCCCTGTGACTGAATCTACAGTTTTAAAATCTGTGTGCTAATAAACTGAGTCATGAATAAGAAGTTGGAAAACCTATGTTCTACTCCCTCTCTCCCCTATTAATGACACTCTAGGGCTTTGAATGCCTCATGTAGTATTTTTTAAGTACCAGTATTGTAACACATACATTTGGAAATACATTTACTGTACTTAGCATCTATTAACTTCAAATTAGCAGATAAGCAACTGTTTTTCTAAAAGTTATAAAGAAAATCATAAAATGAAATTTTCCCCAGTGTGGCATCAGTGTTTAATCACAAAGAGGACGCAATGATAGTGTTTGCGTTTACTGAATAGTGCTCACCCCTCATTGTGGCTTGAAATTATGAATGTCTTTACATTGATTAAATTTGTAAGAAGCTGAATCTGTCTGATCTTTTATATGTATTTGCCAGAATGCTCATTTACCGATTTGTTCTGAGACATACAAATGATGTGCTCCTCTAAGGGAAACAAGGAAAGTTGCTTAGTGAGCTTCAAATCAGGAAAATGGATATTGGTAGATGGCTGAAACATGACCCATTTATCCCTACCACGGAGATATAACTTATACATGGGAAGTCCAAGAAAACTTTGACAAGGAGCTACTGGTAATAATGAAAGTCTATTCCTAGAACCCATATTCACTGCTTCTGTTGTTGACAAGAATTGTAAATACAGTTTTTCTCACCAAAATAACTCTTTAAAGTATTGTACCTGACAAATTCTCCTGTTGGCTTGCTATTCATTCAGCTTAATTTTTTAAGGTCCATATTCCTTTAGGCCTCTTAACTTCCTGTTTCAGCCCTCTTCCTTATGTCACTCAATAGGCTCTTGACAACAAGCCTACTTATTGCTAACAGGAGCTCCTCACATACACATTTTATTCCCTTGCCTCTGCTTGCTCTAACACTTATCACATTGGCCGAAAGTGTCAACCACTTTCTGTCAGCCCTTGCCTGTTCCAGCATCTACTAGCTTATTTTTGTAGCCATACCTAAGAAGTTTATTTACCCAACTCTGATTTAGTGCTTAAAAGTAGAAAAGAGTGGCATCTTATGAAGTGTTGGGTGTTTAACATCATTGTTAAGGAGATTATAAGTAAACATAATTTATTATCTACATCAGGTAATTTGGGGAATTAAAGAGGGAGTTTTCAATAATTTTGCTGTGAACAGAGTTTTGCTGTGAACTGAGGCATCCAAGACCAACTGGGACATATGTTTGATCAATAACAACATTTCAGAAGGGAGTTTTCAAGGCAAGCCCCAGAAGTAGTATTTCATTTCTCCCTACAGCTTAAAACTGGTGTGTCATAGCTGCAATGAGGGCATTAGATGAGCCTAAATAGCATTACACAGACATGAAAACAATATGGAGAGTAAAACCATCCAATAGAGTTCACTTGTTTTGTTTTCAATATTAAAATGAAAATGCTACTGCGAACATAGCAGGTGGTCCTGTGAGCACTTCACTGATCCAGAATAGAAGCACCTGGGCTACAGAAGCTAAGATGACCAGCTGGGCAGCTTTGTCAGCAGAAGGGGACCTGTGGAGCCAGGAGCGCACCTTGAATATTAAAGCCCATAAATTAAACTGGCAAGGAGCTCTACTTGAGTTCCTTGAATGAACTTCAAATTCTTCAGAAATTAGAACATCTCACCACTTAAGTGAACTAACACAATTAGATTTAATCTGCCTTAACATTCATGCCATTTTGTGTTTTCTACTAATAAAATCTATTTTTGCATTTTTGCCACTTACCCAAGATCTTTTAGTCTGAATGCACTGGGTCTGCCGTTAACAGAGAGAGTTCAGAGTGGAGGAACAGACTATGAAAAGTATAACACTTCATTTTGTGTATTTGATCCCTCTGGTAAAAGTTCATATGGCAGGGATTCAGGCATAAATTTCCATCTGAGTGGAGTTCCTAGAATCTGCCTGCATGTCCGCAGTCGCATCAGTCATCGGGAGGCTAACCTAAGGTCCTGGACAGGGAGTAGGGAGAGGGGAGGTGCCACTGCCAAAACAAATTTATTCCCTTAGTACAGTTGGCTTTTACAGGTTTAGTGAAAATTATTTGGCATTTACTTAGCCAAAATAACAATTCTGCTTCTTACATCTCACTCTATGATTATGATTTCAAATCTCCTCCAAGTACTGAAATTTCAAAGTGACAGAATCACATGATATAATAGTTATACTTACACAATTATTTTCATGAAGTTTTAATACTGTCATAAAATGCAGGTACAAAATTCCTTTGCCCTTATTAACAATGTGCACTGATAAAGCAATCATTTTATTCCCTGTAGGCTAATTGGAGTAAAGCAACCTGAAATGTAATTGTGCCAATATTGCTAGCCCTATTAATAAGAAATTTAGAAAAAATTATTTTTTTAGAAGAGGACATTGAGGCCAAAGAGAACATAAGGATGTGGTTCCACATGTAAAGCACTCACTATGTGCTGGACTTCTGTGACATAGTTAATGTATAGTAACATTTAATCCTTAAAACAACCTTGAAAGATGCATCATATTTTCCCCATTGTACAGGTAATGGAATTAAAGCTTAATATATTTAATTAGCTTTCTTAAGGTTATACAATCATTAAGTTTAACTTTAAATTTATAACTTCCCACTGCACAAAGAAATCAATCACTCAAACCCTCAGTGCCAAAGATGAGAGCATTATGGTCAACCAGGTTAGATGATAAGTTTAAGGTCACATAGCAAGTGCTTACTGTCAACTCTCCTGACCTTCTGTCTACAACAAAAATTTATCCAAACTAATGACATTCAATCCTAGCTTAAGTAACATGATGAATCAACTTATTAAAGGAGATGATATATATAAATGTCTAAGCATTCTGGCTTAAACACAGCTTACTAAAAAATTTTGCACCAATCTCTTGGTAATAATGTTTAGAAACGTATAATTACCAACTCACCAGAAATTATTACATAATAATATTTATTATAAGATCATATCCCTGAACTTCTATGATAATTCCAGGTGTTATAGAAGAAGTGTTTGTGTTATATAATTCCTGAATTTTTTTTAGTAGTAGCCTACTAGATAACTTATTCTGTTATTAAGTGTCTTAGTTTTTATGTTTCCATTGATGTTATCATGGAATCTTAGTATTGATGTAAATTTACATCCCAGATAGCTTTATTTTATTTTTAAAATATCTTATAAATCTTAAATTAGCATGGTCATGTAGGAAGCAAGCTTGCAACTTTTACAACTCTGTTTTCATTGATATTTTCATAGCAACCAAGTTGGTGGTAATTTATATTTTCTACCTCATTATGAAGTAGACCTTTGGGAGGCCTCAGAAGGAAATGAGCCTTGACTTCTCACTTTGTACTGTAGAAAGTGAAGGGCAAAAGTGCTAGATGGCCTGCTCCCATTCCTGGGACTTAGATACACACAGTCTTCTTTGAACCAAAGCCATAAACTGCAATGCTACACTTTGTAAAAATTGAGAGCCAACCACACTACCATTTAAAAAAGCAATTATAATTCAAGATACAATACTGTAAGGTTAAAGTCTTCCTGGTTCCTGAATATCTGTTGACATCTGAAGAAACATTTTCAGTGATAATATCAAAACTCATCTTGAGCTGTTGCCTTTTTCGCAGTCCTTGAAATAGCTTAGCAGATCAAAAGGAAAAAAATCATTTATTGACTATTCTAAAATGAAAGGGTACCAATGTACTATATCTTACTCTTTAAGACAAAAATCAAAGTACATATTCACAGCCTCAGAAAATTATATTATATGGGCCAATGAACATAGATTGAAAAACAATTGTAGCAATTATACTGGCTATCTCTTTTGTAAGGGTCAGTGTCTCTCTTCAACAATACCAACAGTGAAAATAAAATTTTTTAATATATGACATTAAAGTATAATCAATTATAAGACTTCTAGTCTTTGCTAGCATGCAAATGGTATTGAACTAGCAAAAATCAGACTCCTCCAGTTATAGTAATTAAATGCTAGTCACTCCCTTTCCTGTCATTTCTATTAATAGTGGCTGAGTCATCTGAGGAACTCCTATCTGAATTTCACAGTAAATAGACTAAGTCATCCATTTCTTATAGATTCTAACTTTACTTTTAAGCACTGGTATGTATCTACAATGAAATTAAAATTATTTAATAACATAAAGATTTCTAGAGCTAAGAATTATTTGAAGTGATTGTGATGGTTTTAAATTATAATCATGTGCTCCAGTCTAGACTTTAGAAAACTACAGCACCCACTGATGTCTTGTCTGCACATTTATTAAAATCTCTGAGCCACAATCACCTAAGCCTCTTCCTAATTTCTGTACCACAGAAACCTCAATATAATGAGATTTTTGTTGTTTACACTGCAAGATTTAGGGGGAATTTAATAGATGATTAATACAGTAGCCAGTTGGGAGTGTATAGAGCATGTCATGAATCGGATTGTCTGCACTGAAATTCATCTATTGAAGCCCTACCCCCAGTGTGACTGTTTTTGGAGATAGGACCTTTGAGAAGATAATTAAGGGTGAGATTATAAGAGTGGAACCCTCATCTGATAATCTCTCTCTCTCTTTCTCTCCTCTCCCTCTCTAGAACAATGAGAAAATAAAGTCTCTATTGTTTAAATGATCCAATCTGATATCTTGTTATCACAACCCAAACTGACTGATATAGATCCATTCTATAATCACACTTAGATGACTTAAAACCAAGTTTAGTTATATATTAGTCTCAGATGCCAATAGAAGAACTAAAGGTACCTGGTGGCTGTAAATTATCAGTGTCTTTCACATCCTTTTTTACTGCTTAAAATTATTTCCATATTTTCATTTGTTTACCATGCCTGCTTTATTGAAAAGAAAATGAGAGAAAGAAGGAAGAAAATGATAAAGCCCATATTTGCTTTTGTCTTGAGAAAGTGCTGTGACCCAAACTGGAATCTGAGTTTCCTAAGAGCAGACACTATGCCTTATTTTGTCATAGTGCTTTTATAAAGAAGACATATAAATACATGCATATTTATTGGATTTAATTTCACTGAATTCATCCAAATGTACTACTTTTGATAAAAATAAAAAAACTCCAAATTACACTTTATTTTAAAATATTGATTTTTTATTTCACAAAACATAACAGTATGTAAAATGTATTTTGCTTATTTAATCATTCATTACATTTCTATTTTCCATGCATTTATTATATGCAAAGCACTCATTTATTCAATTAATTATGTATTCTATTAAAGGATTCGAAGCAAAAAGGAAACAAGATTTGAATTAGATATCGAAGCACTTATATTTTTATGAGATAAATCATTCTATGTCATCATCTTGCTTTGAACCCTTCAGTAGATTATCATTGTACTTAGGATGATTTACAAAACTTTGGCTGATTTATAAATGCCTTCATGACTTGACCCCTGCCTACTTGTTTGGCTTCATTCCAAATGCCTCTTACCATTATCCACTATAAAGCCATACCAGCCATTTCATTTTCTTTGGACAAGTCGAGCTGCTTCCCAAACTTATTCTTTCTGTTCCTTTTTCTTCTTTCTCTGTTATTTAGGTCTGAGATTAAATGTCATCTTTTAATGAAAACTCTTCTGACTCTATCATTTCATGAAGTCACTCTTGGTCTTTTCCATAAATATGTTCTTGTGCTGCTCATAGGGCTTACTATTATGAAGTATTTTATCCATTTGTTTTTATTTGTCTTTTCCTGCTTAAATGTAAGATCCAACCTAGCAGAGAGTTTAAGGATTGTGTTCACTGCTGTATCTCCACAGCACAGAGCAGTAGATCTATAGTTACTGCTCACTAAGTACTTGTTTAATCAATGGATGAATAAAAAATGAATACTTGGTTGGATAAAATGTGGTGTCATTTAAGGAAACCAAAAACAAAAGAGGAAGATTATGGGTGATTAGAAATCACAAATTTTTATTAACTTTATTAAGTTTCATATTGCTATTAGACATTCAAATGGAAGTGTCAAGTTGTCAAGTAGTTACCAGCTCTGAATCTCAATGGTAAACTCAAGGATAGAAATATAGAAATAAGTATCCAAACTTTATACATACCACTTATAATAATAAAAATTATAATTAGTATATATACATATATATGTACATATATCTATTTACATATATAATGTGTACATATTCACATGTCTATACTTACACATATTTTTATATATATACATATATATGTAAATATGTTTACATCAGTTTATCTAATACTAATAGCTTCGATTTAAAGCAGACACTGTTTCTATTTTATTGTGCATTTCAATAAATTGAACCACCAACACCCAAAATAACATGCTTGAAGTCACATTAGATCATAATTGGAATTGCTGAAGCTGGGATTCAAACTCATGCATTCTGATTTTATAACCTACATTTTTACTTATTTGTGGATAAGGAGAAGTGAGGTCAGGAATGAGTCCAAGTTCACTCCAATATTAGAGGATAAAGAGTAGAGGAGGATTAACAAAAACTGAGAAGAAATAAAACATTCTTTTCAAAAATTGAGCACAGAGAATTCTTTCAGAAGAATCAAGAGCTTATTTGTTCCAGATGTTTCTGGGCCCCAGAAAAGAGGAGATTAGGGAGGTCTCCACTGGATTTTCAAGTAGAGGTGAGTGGTGACCCGTTTCCGCGCAACCTCTGGTGGCGCGGACTATGTGGAAGCCACAGGGGGGACGTTGAGGTGAGAGCAGAGAGTGGAGAAGCCCAGAATACACCTTTTTTCCAGAATGCTTTGTCCTAATGTCAGTGTATTTTGCAAGATGAAACTGAGTAAGCAGCAGCAGTTTTTAATAGAAAATGTATAGTATTTTTATGCTGATAAGATTATAGTGTCAAAGTCATAATAGCAGTAGTTCATTGAGATCAAATTACAAACCTGGGAAAATATCAGAATACTAATTGTATCTTAACCTTGAAGAAGTCTGCAGCTATATCCTTTCCCCATCCAACACATAGTGGCCTCTGCATATGAAGATTTAATTTACAGTAATTCATTTATGATTAAATATTAAGTAAGAATGGCAGCATAAAAGTAAACGCGTGATTTCCAACTCTGCTCCCATAGATTGTTCAAGATATGACTTTCATGCTTTTGTTTCTTCTCTAAGGCACAAACATTTTGTCTTGGCTTACTAAAATTAAGGAAACCAAGAGAGAAAGTAGTGATTGAAAAAGAAATGACGTATTCTTATGTCAGCATTTGTGACTAAATTGTGCAATCACTGATTCTTTGAAAGTCAGAGAGCGACCTGCTTTATTTAGCAAACAAGAGCAAGCTGTTGGAAAGACAATGATCTGGGGTGGAGAAGGAGCGGTAACCCACAGCTCCTGTTCCATCCTGCTTGTAAGATCTGTCACATTCTGATACTGCCAACATTCCCATTCAAAAGTCTCAGCAAATTTGGCAATTATAAGTGTTACGTGGGACCTACATTTCTTTATAAAAGCCAGAAATATATTCCAGAAAATACACTTTTAAAATTTTAAGTATATTGATTATGCTATTACAGATGTGCCTTTTTTTTCTCCCTTTTATCCCCCTTCACCAAGCACCACTGCTCCCACCAACATCCCCCCCACCTTACTTAGTTCATGACCATAGATCATACATATAAGTTCTTTGGCTTCTCCCTTTGCTCTACTAATCCTAACCTCCCCCTATTTTGTGCCTCGAATTTATGCTTCTTATTCCCTGTACCATTCCTCCATTCTTCCTTCTCCCCGTCCCTGCTAATAACCATCTATGTAATTCCTATTTCTATGACTCAGTTCCTGTTCCAGTTGTTTGCTTTGTTTTTTTTTTAAGTTCAGTTGTTGATAGTTATGAATTTGTTGTCATTTTATTGTTCATAGTTTTGATCTTCTTTTTCTTAGATAAATCCCTTTAACATTTCATATAATAAAGGCTTGGTGATGATGAATTCCTTTAACTTGAACTTATCTGGGAAGCACTTTATCTGCCCTTCCATTCTAAATGATAGCTTTGCTGGATAAAATAATCTTGGATGTAGGTCCTTGCCTTTCATGACTTTGAATACTTTTTTCCAGTCCCTTCTTGCCTGTAAGGTTTCTTTTGAGAGATCAGCTGACAGTCTAATGGGAACTCCTTTGTAGGTAACTCTGTCCTTTTCTATTGCTGCTTTTAAAATTATCTGCTTATCTTTAATCTTGGGTAAAAACACATTTCAAATAGATTTTTTTATTGGTATTCAACATCCAAAATACTATCTAGGAAAGAAATATGTTTTGTGTACAGAGTAGTAACAAGTAAATGAAAAGGTATTTTCCAGACTTGAATTGTCTGATGAATCCAGCATCATGTACAATAGAACTTTTAGACCTAGGCTCACCATAATGCATTATTTGATATGTTGATTCAGCATAATAATTCTAAAACAAGAGCTTAGAAATAAAATTTAGTTAATATGTCCTTAAAACACACTGATAATGGTAATATGGGCAGTGCTTGTTTTAGCCCAAAAGTAGGTTGGTGTTTAGAGTCTGTTTCCAGTATTAACTGGTTGTATTGATGTCGTGGCTACCTGCATATGTCCGTTTATGCCACTGTGCCCATATGCCATGTGTCTGCCCTGACTATGGAAATCAATTGGTCTTTTTCCTGAAGCAACCATTACAGAGATAATGATTGCTCAATATATCACTAAGGCCCAAAGAAATAATGTACATGCAACTTAAATCCACCTGCTATTCCAAATGTTGTTCATTCAATAAATAAATCAGTATTGATTTAGTTTGTGAACATTTGAGAACTGATCAGGTGAAGGAAAGCAATGCTTAACATAAGAACTGAGTTTTCTCAAATTGCTATGGACTGTTCATAGAGTGGTCACAAAACTCAGAGTTTTTGAAGTTGTTTTAATCATTGTTTTATATTCAGGTCAGTAAACATTGGTTGTATGAAATATACAACAGACACCATTTTTATGTAAAACCCAAAGTATGGATGACGATTATGTAAAAACAGCAATAATTATTCTCATATGCTGAGACTGTACTAACAAATGTACACTGATGAAAAAATGTAATGTGATTTAATTTAATCTTCAAAGTGATATTGTAGACAGGGTATCATTATTACACTCATTTTAGAGATGATGTTTAGAGGCATTAAGTGAGACATCAAGGAGACTGTAAGTGGCAGTGACTTTAGGGAAGGATATGGCTAAACCAAGTATCACTAAGAATAAGAATTATGGGACTCACCCAGAATTCTTGGATAAAATATGAAGTTAAAATAATGAGTAATATTTTTATGGAATTTTTGTTTTTGTTTTTTAGTGATACTAGAACACCACATGAAAGCAGGTGTTTTGATCAATTATTCAGAAGTGAAAAAAATACTCTGTTCAATTTTTAGTAATGATGCCATATATTTTGGATTTTTTTATCATTTTATGTGGCAGAGCTTGACTACAAATAGTTCCAGAAAGATATGTAGACCACAAAGAAATAAACAGACTAGATTTGAGAACAATTATCTAGTGGAGAATGTTGGACATGATTTCTGACACATGGAAGTTACACTAAGAGAATAGATCAGAAACCAATGAAGTGTTTGAAGAAAATGTAGAATGACAAAAAAATGACTCAAGAAAAGGTATGTGTTGAGAGAAGAGCTTTGACAAATACTTAAAATAAACCCTGGGCCCATAACCTGCCATGAAAATAAGTAAAGCTTCAAAAACCTGCTTCAGATATGGCCAAGAGCAATAACAGATGTGGAGAAGCATGCCGGAGACCTGATGAAGAACATGGACAAAAAAAATTCAGAAGGGAGCTCCTCCAGACAGCAGACCTGGGGTCCAGTGAAGAAGTCTACCCAGTCCAGGGTAAGGGCTTTCACATAATCTGTCTGACATGATTTTACCCTACCACAGGACAGTAACCTTTGTTTTTCTTTTACTTCCAAAACAAGAATATATTTGGTGGCTATGCTCTTCTTGTTTCACCATTAAATAACTGAGTGGTTATTGGGAGGAAAATGTGCAAATAATGTATCTTTTTGACAATAGGTCTATGGACTGAAAGAATTAATACTGGATCCAGTTGGGAAAAGTGAGTATCACTTAAATATCCTAGATTTTGACATCAATACCATGACTGATAAAATTTGGAGGCTGACAGCTTTGGGAAAGGCTGAGTGTGTTCTATATGAGAGGAATAATAAAAAGGACACTGGTGACCAGAAGGGACTGGCTGGATACTCACCAGTTCTACTGACTGCTGTGGAATGCACATTAGGGCACTTGCCAGACCGTTCTGCAGTGAGGTTGTAACACTGTGATGAGTTTTGGCCAATAAAACACAAGAATAAATGAAGCTCTCCCAAATCCAAGCATAAATCTTAAAATTTCATTTCTTTCTCTCTCCCTGCCCTTCCCTCCCTCCCTTCTCTCTTTCAAACCCATTTTGGTAGCCACAAGCAAATGACTTTAGGAAAATGGATCCACAATACAGAAGGAACCCTGATCTTTAGGTCACCCTTCAAGAACAAACTCCCAGGAGACCACTACTCACCATAGATCATGACATGAGAAAAGATATATATTAAAACACTTAAAGCATTTTGATTTGAGTGAGGTTTGCAATATTACTCTGTCCAATATGCAACTCATATACCCATATATGTCTTACCCAAATCTTGCTTATTTGCTCATTTATGTTCTCTTCTCTTCTGTCCTAAACATACACACACACACACAAGAGGGAGAGGGAGAGAGGTGGAGGGAGAGAGCTGCTAAGGTATTCCTGAGGGTAAGGGTGTAGAATAATACCATTTATGCTTGACAAGTTACTCACACAGCAAGAGCATATCTCAAAAATTCAGCCACCCAGAAATTACACCTCCATTTGGTAATATAAATAGTAGAGAAAAATAAAACCATTAAATAAGCATTATCCATTCTATATGAATATAAAATTATGAACCATAAAGTCAGGCAGGTCTCTGAGTAAGCTAGAGTAGCTCAGGCTGATTCCTGATATGAGCCTAATGATGAGTCAACGACCAAGCTATTTATAACAGAGTCAGTCCCAGCAAGAGATAAGAGCCTGTGCAAAGCTTCATTAAAACCTGTATTTCTGCTGGCAACTACCATACTAAAAAGCACTTGTGATACCATCACTGCAGCCATCCTGTGTAATAAACCAACAAATTCTTGCTATTCTTTTCAGCCTCATTCTATGGAATGAGAATATTAACATAGTTACATAAACTAACCTCAAATGTGAAATGTACCTAAAACAGAATTACCAAATATCTTTGTCTTTGGCTAAAAAATATTATTTCAAATCTTAAAAGAAGAGGAATCTTTAACAAATGCCAGAAAACTAGACTGATTTAATGTAATACATTATAAATGTAAAGTTCATTATACATAGCAAAATAACATTTCACATGCAAGTACAACCTAAGGAATATTATACAGACCATTGAATGTTCTGTGTGGATCATTATAGTCACACAGCAAAAATTCATGTGGTAATTTGAAAACTGCACTTTGGGGGACTCAATAAATTGGTTTGCACAAACCTGGAATGGAGAAATTGAGTTTAAACACAACACAAATAATATGCCTTCATTTTGCAGATAGAATGTTGAACAACTTCAACATTAAGCAATTCTGTTTAACCTAGATAATTACAAGGAGCACTTACATCAGGTTTACTTGGCTTCTACTTCTTGTTCAGCTATCTGAGACCCATATTGCATAGCTTGAATCAGTGTTAATATATTTTGAGCATTGCTAGAATCTTTACTTTTAACAGTATTCACAATGCCTTCAGGATATGAAAGCTGATGAAACTGCTCCACTAGAATAGGAATTTTCAAATTTTAGAGTGTACCAGGAGAGCTGGTTAAACTCATTGCTGACTCTACCACAACCTTTTCTTATCTATAGGTTTAGTAAGTTCTAAAAATTTGCATTTCTAACAAGTTTCCAGTGATGCTGACACTGATGGTCCAGAGATCAGACTTTGAGAACCACTGTACTGAAATATCAGATTATCAATGATAATACATCACAAATGACCTCATTTAGTACCATCAAAATTCATAAGCTAGTGATTTTTAAACCCCTCTGTTATTTTCCATAAAGACAATGGGAATATTATCAACTGCATGAAAATATATTAGAAAGCTGCCTGGGCTGGTGTGGCTCAGTGGATTGAGTGTTGGTCTATAAACCAAAGGGTTGCTGGTTCAATTCTCAGTCAGGGCATATGCCTGGGTTGCATGTCAGATCCCCAATAGGGGGCATGCAAGAGGCAACCATACATTGATGTTTCTTGCCCTTTCTCCTTCCCTTCCCCCTCTCTAAAAATAAATAAATAAATTATTTTTTAACAAAGAAAATATATTAGATATCTCTCTGGAACTTTCCAGCTTTAAAGATATAAAATGGATACTTTATATGGTTTTTATAATGGATTAAGATAAGGCATGGACATTTGATCTAACATAGAGCTAGCACACATTAAATTGAAAAATGTTTTAGATAACACAGAACATGAAAACACGTAAGTATGCAATATTATTTACTCAGTCTCTTCAAGATGCCTAATGCATGTTTCATCTTCACAACACTAAGATGAAGATCTGTTGCTAATATTCATCTTAGATAATGAGGAAGGAAGCACCACTACCCTAAATATCAGACTTATCAAGTTGGAGACTTATCTAAACCATTCAGGCTTCAGGTCTCCTGTAGCTTCAGACTGAGCTCTCTTATCACTCTTTACCTTGCAAAATATGGAATATAGAAAAACTTGTAGATTCTCAAGAAGTCCATCTTCCCTTTTCATGGCCAGTGTTTCTAGCTTGAAAAACACATCATTTATGTTTATGGAAGACCCATATTTCCTTGGTCAACTATCATGTACTTCTAAGGTAAACCTCAGTGTCAGGTGGTAAAGAAGGCTGTTCAGAGTGCCCATCTGAAATAAACAGATTGGCCTGATCATTTCCCTTGCAGTTGCATCTCAAGGACGATGAATTGATTTTGTCTCTCAGCTGTTGTAGACAAATAATAAGCAATCAGTTACTATAGACACCCTTCCCTCCTGCTCTAAAAGCACAATTTCAAAAAAAAGTAATAAAAATGAAGAGGGAAGTATTTTTAAACAAGTTAACAACATTTGGTTATGGGTTGTTTAAATGGTTATTTTAAAATATTTTAACCTGACAGAATGACAGAATGAAAAATTAACGAAGATCCTGCTAAGGATAAGAGGTGAATAATGAAAAAAGCCTATGAAGAGTTTTGATAAATATCTCTGCTGAGAGAGTTAACCTTGGGAAAGGAAAGGGCTGATGGCTTCACAGGCTTTCTAAATACACACTGCATATTCACAGAGCCATAGGGTTTGAGTGATGTGAAGGATCTCTCCACAGGTTTGCCAAGGCAAGACCATGGCTGCTGGAGGAATTTCAATACGGTAACAGCATTTGGGGAAAAGCATTTTTTGTCTCTGTTGAGAACTTAAAAGTGCACCTGACCTCAGAAATGCAGAGATGTGCATTAGTATGAAAAGCTCATTGAGATTTCAGGATACTATCTAAGATTTCATCTACAAGAAGGTAGAGGAGGAATAGGACACACAGAGGTACAGCAAGTGAGCAAAAATAGCAACACTGGATAAAACCAGATGAAGCCTGAAGTACATGAACATAGTATTTATTCATTTGACATTCTGGAATCAAACAAGAATTGCATGTTCTCAATACATCAAATATTAGAATTTGCAATGGACAAAAAAATAATAAGTGAATAGATAGATAGATGATAGATAGATAGATAGATAGATAACAAACAAATGGAAAGCAATGGCAATAATCACACTAAGTCCTAAAAGGAAACAAGGAGTTTACTTACTCCTGCTCTTGTGAACACAATTAATTGCTCTCAACAACACCCTCCAAATTTTACTCTCAAACTTTTTGTTGTGATAAGACATCTTGTGTGTTGTAATTGTCCACTCTGGTCTCTAGGAGACACTGGTAATTTTATCAAGATTAGCAAATAGTGTGATTTTATAGACCTGATTTCAGCATCACCAATTTTTTAGATAGTCATATAATCATCCCAATTTTCCAGATGTATAAATAGAAGTTATTTGGCCAGAAGATACAGCGGATCCTACAGCAGGAGTCTGAGCACCCGAATCTAGACCTCTTACAAAGGGCAAGTTGCACCAACTCCTAGGAAGCAGTAGGATTCTGAATATTTCAAGAATAAAGCAGAGGTGGCAGCAAAAGCCACAATGTCAATGCAACTCAACAACTGGACAGGGGCTGACACTTGCCCCAAACTTTTGTGTAGGTTTCCATCTGTGTGAGATAACAGATGGAAAGTGAAGTGCAAACATGGGTGGGATGGTGACTGTGAGCAAAACTGTACATATTTTTTGCCTTAAAGTTGCTTTTTTCCAAATATACTCTTTTCTCATTCCCTAGGATTCTGGCAAGGCTACATTTAAGTAGACCCACCTTCTTAGTTTCAGAAGAGGAGGACTATGACTTAGGAGTAGCTGTTACTTTTTGGGGATAGTTCTGGGGCAGGCACATATGAACCAAGACACCAAGGTGGACCACATGAACTACTTTGGGGGAGAGATGGGAGAAAAAAGATGGTCCTTCTTCCTTTCAGGAGGAGCTCTAAACAAAAACACAGTGAAGTCTTTAAGGAGTCAGCAGAGCACACTTCTTTGGAGTGAAGTCAACACCAAAGAAAGAAAAATTGAAAATGAGAGAAACAGAGAGAGGACTGATATAAACTGATGATATCCTCAGAGCTGTGAATTTTTAGACTCTGGATTCAGCTGTGCTCAGTCATATGAGATCATAAACCATGTATTTGATTAACCTATTGAGTTGATTACCATCACTGCCAGCCCAAAGTGTCTTGATTACAACAGTGTCTCCATTTCCTGAACTTGTAATAGGATTCATATTTTTAAAACAGCAATGTTGCTCAAAGGCAGAGCTAAGATTTAAAATTTAAGAAGAGAACTATTCTCACAACTATGACAATTTTATAGCTGACACCTGTTTAAAGCACTTTACAAATATTGTCATTTAATTCTTATAATTATGTTACCATAATATTCATTTTATAGATAAGGAAAATGAGTCCCAGGTCAAATAATTTTCCCAAGGTCACACAGATAATAAGTTATTGATTGTGAAGTCCTTTAAGATCAGGACCAATTACTGTCTTAGTTCAGGCTGTCTATAACAGCATAATAACAGATTACTACAATGTGGCTTAAACAACATCATTTATTTCCCATAGTTCTGGAAGGCAGAAGGTCTAAGATCAAGGTGCTGACAGACTCAGTGTTAGATAAGGACCCTCTTGTAGGTTTACAGATGAAAAAGAGAAAGAGAAAGGAAGGAAGGGGGTAAGGGAAAGGAGAAAGAGGCAGGGGGGAAAGAGAGAGCAACAAGAAGAGCTCTCTGGTCTCTTCTTACAAGGCACTGTTCCCATCATGAGGAGTCTACCCTCAGGTCCTTATCTAACACTACCCCCAAATGCCTTCCTTCCTGATACCATATTTTATTGGTGAGTGGTACTTCAACACATGAAATTTGGGGGTCCATAAATACTCAGTTCAATACCGGTTCTAACCTAGGGTATCCAGGACCAGGAGGATGCAGCTGTGCCAGTATGAATGTCCACCTCCCCCAAACTTTTGTTCATTGCATGGGTTGTATGCACAGCTGATGCTCCCTCACTCCAGAGCATTGATGGCAGGAGTCTAAGTGACCATCACAAATAACCCAGAGACAAGGGGGCGGGGGGAAAAGAAGCCCAGCCCTCTCTCTATCTTCATAGAATTACAAAGATAATTATTTTTTAAATTGAGAAGCATATTGTAAAGAAAGATCATACAAATTTTCCGTCCAGGTTCGTATACATCCATCATAACCTGAAAGTTCCCATTTGCAAATAAACACATGCCTAAATGGACTGGTTAGCACTGCCTAAAATTTAGGTCAGTTCTTATAGATACAATAAATATTCACTACAAAACAAAAGATAATTAAGGGACTTTCGACTCCAGAACTTAAAAATATTTTAGAAGACAAACTGCTACATATCTCCAATTTGGAAATGGAAAATAGGGTCATATGTTGGATAATTCAAAGGGAGGCATTTTTTATGTAGCCTTAATGTAAGTTTACATTAATGATAATTATGATGATGAAATCATACTGATGATTATGATGATGATGAAGAAACATTCATCAGAAAAAAGAATAGAGATTATTTGACACCATTAACACTAGGTTATGCCCTTTACAAAGTTTTAGCAGATTTCTCTGTCTGTTGAGTTATGTTTTATCTCTTTTGATAAGATCACAAAGTAGAAATGTTTAAAGAGACTATAAAAACATGTGGGCAAGTAGTAAGCACTGCTATTTGCTACTTTTAGGGTTTTTTTTTTCCTCCATATTGCCTCTGCATTCAGTGTGGCTTTGACAAGCTTAGAATGAAGTGACCATTTGCAGTACAGATTTTCCAATACACAGGTGCTGAAAAATACAAAACATTTCCAGTGCACAAGTTGTATTTATAGCCTTCCTAATTCTGTGTGGCATGGTGAGATGCACACAGTGCTTGTGGAACTGTTCAGTGCTGTTCACCTTCCTCCCTGCTCAGGATTTGGGGGGCTCTGCTTCCAAACTCCAGGTCCCACCTGTGGAATAATTTGCCAGCTGACATTCCTGTGTTGTTTGGCTGTAGTTCCACAAGCCTCATTCAGGAAAACAGCAAAATCCATGTGTTCTCCCTTCAATGACTCCCCCTGAGGTCTCTCTGGGGTTTTGGGAGTGGTGTCGTGGGAGAGGAGCTCACCACATCCCTCTAATCAGAAACAGAGTGGGAGGAGAGAGCTTGCTAACCAGATGCTAAGGACACTGAGGTGATCTCTCTCTCTCTGCCTCAGCATTACCATTTGTTGGCTTAAGTCTTCAGTGTGTTTCCATTTGGTCTGTGACAGATCATCCTGGAAAATCTGGCCTCCAAATGGCAACCCTGATCTCCCCACGATCCTGAAAATGAAGTAAGTATGTTAAGTTAGTTAAAGAAGAATTTTTGTGACAATGAGCTATGTGATTTTAGGATGTCCTAGGAAAACTTGGGAGTCCCGAAGGACAGACAGTCTTGCACTAAGAAGCCACAGGTGCCCTGGCCACCTTTACTGCTTCAGCCTCCTTAATGCCAGTTGCATCCTCCTCAGTGGGACCCATTTGCTAGCATTTAAAATCAGCATTAGCTATGAAACAGGATGGGTGAGAAGAAAAAAAAAACCTTAAATTATCTGGGACTTCCTCTGAGCATCATTCAAACTGAACCCTTGTAATGTGAACCTTCACACAGGAGCAGCAGCTCTTCCATTTGCTCTGGACCTTCTCTGCCCTTTGAGGAACTCAACAGTGGGCCAGAATCAAGAGCATGAGTAAGGCCTGGGCAATGCCCAGAGCCAGAAACTCATGCTTCAGGTATAGGTGAGAAAGAGGCCAAGGCCGCCCGGTGGCAGCACAGAGGCTGCCAGGAAGCCCACCACCAGCTTCTGCTCTCCCTTGTTATGATGGCACCAGGCCAGAAGGAGAGGCCAGGGACAAAGAGAGTAAGGAGCAGGGACCTGTACACACCAAGCCTGGCCACAGCCGGGCCAACCCAAGGCAACCCCAGGGTCTCCAGCTCAGGGAACCAGTGGCACTATAGAAAACCAGTGCCCTCGTTCCCTAGGCAGAAGTTGTAGAGGCTGATTCTCCGGTCAGTGAGGTCACCAGAGGAGAGCGTAAAACAGCAGGGAGATAACTACAACAGTGAGGGTCACCAGCTGGTCACCCTGCCGCAACCTTGGGGTGGTCATTTTCTCTTGCCCTTTTCAGGGCCACCGTCCCAGGAATAGTACTGAAAGCTGGGAGTCCAAAACCATGGTACTGGCAGGCTCGGTGTCTGCTGTGGTCCATTTTCTGGTTCATAGGTGGTGTCTTTTAGCTGTTTCTTTACAAGGTGAAAGGGGCATTTTTACTTTTCTGATAAAAGAAAATTTATCAACATATTTACTTATTTTACAAATAAATATTTTACAAAAATTCAACACAACCTTATAAAAATATCTATTGGGATTTTAGTTTTAGAAAATATGTCTAGATCAACTGGCAAAATGCTATTATTTACTTTTATATTTATTATATTTATTATATATATACAAAATCGGGAACTTTACTTTTCTCAATCTAAACCTAAGAAAGGTGGCATGGGAAAGCTGAAAGCAGGTGAGAACTTTGCAGAATGGCTTGCGCAGCGATGGCAAAGGGGGGATATGCGGGAAGCCAGGAGCCTGAGTTTGCCACGTGTCCTCTGGACAGCATTCTTGTCAGGACTAACGAGATGTATGTACAGCAGCACGCCTCACGAGGTGATTTTGTACATGCATATGTCTATACTTTCACCATTATTTTATATTTGAACCTAACAAAAGTATCAGTCCAAATTTGTATCAGTCCAACCCAAATTTGGACTGATATATAAGGGTGCTCACCGTGCTTTTTGTTGTTGTTTTTCCTTGTTTGTTTAATAAGAGTGCAAAAAACAAATACCAATAAGCCTCCAGCACCTCATGTCACCAGGATTTAGGGTCTGTGCTTTGACCAACGACATACAAGAAGCTACAGTGCCCCAGAAGAAAAGTCAGGGACTGAAAACCTGCCTCTGCCACCCACCAAGTGTGATCCTCTGATCATAGGCAATTGCTTGACTGAGTTTTTGTTTCACTGACTTTAAAAAAGTAGGGTTTTTTTTTTAAGATTTTATTTATTTATTTTTAGAGAGGGAAGGGAGGGAGAAAGAGAGAGAGAGAAACATCAATGTGCGGTTGCTGGGGGTTATGGCCTGCAACCCAGGCATGTACCCTGACTGGGAATCGAACCTGTGACACTTTGGTTCACAGCCCGTGCTCAATCCACTGAGCTACACCAGCCAGGTAAAAAAGTAGTTTTATTAGCTATCCTTTTGTTTGTAAGTAAAAGAAGTATAGCTCAAAATATAAAAGAAGTAGATCTCTATAAAATAAAGAATATTTGCTTCAGTGTGGCTGCTTCTAGAGGTGAAAATATTGTCTTGGGGTCCCTCTCACTCTCCCTCCTCTTAACCGTTAATTTGCTTTCCTCTGCTTGCATCATCATGGAAAATAATGGTGATATGAATCACATCCTCGATATGTCCAGGGGAGGGCGCTACTGGCAGCTCCAGCCTTCAATTCATTATCACAGAGAAGGAAGGATATATTTTCTGTCTCCTGAAGCCCATATATCTGAGTTGAGTTGTTAGACTTCCATGCCCACTCCTGAATCAGTTATGACAGTCAGGGGTGTACAGTTTGCACAGCTTGGTCACCCCTATGGCCTGAGCAGGGCACATTTTGATTTCATTCAAAAGAACCAATGGACTGCAGAAGTGGTTTCTCAAAGGAAAAAGAGAATGGCCCAAATGTTCAGAATTATAGGTGAGAATTGTTTGTAATTAATACCCAACCCATAACAAATCAAATGTGATAGTGGAATGAAGATGTTTTCAGACATGTGAGCCTTTTAACATTTACTTAGTGCATGCTGTTTTCAGGAAACTATTGGAGACATCCTAGATTTTTTTAAAGGGAGTAAATTAAGAACAAGAAAACATGAGAACAAAAAAACAGGGATTCTGAGAGAGGTAGAAAGAATCCCCAAGATGTTGGCAAAGGGTGGTGTCACCATGAGTTCTACAGCTGTTGTCCTAGGAGGCAGCAGACACAGACACAGGGTCACCACACAAATTAAGAAAACATATTGTGTATGAGGAACTTGAGAAGAATTTGACCATTCTGTCAGAAAATTTTGAACGAGATTCATAAATGATGCATGGAAAATAGAGCAAAATAAAAAAAATGAGATAGTTAATACATGTAGGGGATAAAACCAAAACGTTTTTAAATTAAAGAACACCAATCATAGTACGCCACATGGCTTTGCTGTGAATGATATTACATAGTCATCATAAGGCAAACACTGGCTAATGAATGAACCAAAAAGGTGATGTAAATATATATATAACTATAATGGAAAGATGAGAGAAGAGGAAACAGATATGGGTGAAGGAAATGTAAAAAAGTTCATCTCTGTTTGTGATACGGGCTGATGGTGCCCAACACTGGAAAATGAAAAAGGCAGCCTGATGCTGTTGTTACATTACGGAAGTGAACACGCAAACAAGTGAAGACTTGAAAACAGAAGCTTTACTAGTGATTACTTCTGAGGAATAAGAATCAGAAAAAGAAGGGACTAAGGATGCTGTTTTCAGTGATAAATCATACTGTTTAAACTGAAAATATACATTATTTTGATTATATATAATGTCTATAATACATAACACACATATGATGCCTTTTATAAAGATAAAAATTGAAATTATAATAATAGAAGCATTAAAAGGAATAAGTAAATGAGTTTAGAGAATAGAGAAAGAGAATTTTCAAAGATAGTGTGATTTCAAAAGTTTACTTGCTGCAGTTGATTACAGAACAAAGAAATATTCTTTTTCATGCCTTTTCTTTATCTCAGTTACCATGCTGCTTAAGAAGTACACACAATATTTATATATTTGCTTTGACAAACTCCTCTTTTAACTTCTAAGGACAAATACCTTCTAAAAATCTAAAATTATTTCTATTTATGATTTCTCTATAATAATCTTCTAATTAATAGTGATTACATTAATATTTATACTACAAAAGGTTCGTGTAACATTGCATTTAATAGAGTCATTTTAATTAGAGCCATAAAAGAGTACTTAAATCAAATTCCACAATAGTGAAGTCTCCAGAGAAAGAGATTTCATTTTCATATCCCCTTTAGAATTTCATACTTCTTAACATGGGCATTAAGAAATTTTTTTCACATTAAGCTCATGAATTATTTGGAAGGAACTGTTAGAGCTGATGGCCAGTCCCCTAATTGAGACATTGGAATTAGATAATTTATGCAAGGGCTTCTATTTAACTTTCAGGAATTTGTATCTAATAGAAAATTCAATTGTCCTTATCTCAGACGTAAAGAGGCAGAATAATAAATGATCACATATTCAGAAGCCAAATTGCTTGCTGTAAAATCACAGGGAGGACAGCAGGCAGCTGTCCCTGAGGCCACTTCTCCTAGGCCACAGGGAAATAAGGAGAGATGGTCAGCATCAGCGAATCAGAAGAGAATATCACTGGTGTGGTGACAATGTTTCAGCAACTTGGGGACTCCAGTGAGACAAAGGAGGGACATGGAGCTGGACCAGTAGTGTGACTCCCAAAAGACCATGCTGAGGTGCAGGGGAGGGACATCTGAGCTCAGACACTTGTTAAAATACTTTTATTATAACCATATCCCCCAGCTTTTCTTTTCCCCAGTGGAGTCACAATTCCCAAGCTCTGACAGCAGTACCCAGAATAGAGGTGTCGTACTTTAGAATAGATAAGTTCATTAATTCTGACACCAGAGGAAAAAGTCACTGGTGTACAAATGCTTGTAGGTTATATAGGGGTAAAAAGCTAGTGATATGCATTTCCCTGATGACATCCATTTCTCATGGGAAATAGCAAAGAAGTTTTTATGGTAAAGGAGAAGGGTTAGAATGCCAAAGGAGGATGTGGAAGATTTTGATACTTGTTCTGAGTTATGTGAATGAACATGAATGGCCACAAACAGGCGAATTACTAAGAATCACTTAATAATTCGTAATTACTAAGAATCACGAATTATTAAGAATTACTAAGAAATGGTCCCATGCATTTGTGAACCATAATTTTACAGAATTGCAAAACTATTCATTTGAAGGATTTTGACTAGTAATTTAGTGTAAAAAATGACATATTTAGGCAAGGAACAGGATTATTTGGACAGCTGAAATGAAAATATTTGTCTTAGGCCAACGCATTGGCTACACATTGGTTTTCCTATATTCTTTGACTATTACTTTGGACCATTCAAGGGCAAATCAGTGTGGGGGGAGTGGGGGACTCACATTTTGTGTAAATATGTTTACACAAAATGAATTCCAAATGCTAAATGGCAGCCATGGTCATGGAAGTAAGAAAAATAAACTCTGTAAGAAGAGATTTTGTAATCTGATTGTAACTAAGAAACCTCAAACATGACACTAAAACTTTTGAACTTTAAGCATTTTGAGTATAAAATGAACATAATCTGAATAAAAAACTGTCGTTAAGATCTTATCACAAAAATTAAAGCAAGACCTCACTCTTTAGGAAGCAGTAATCTGATATTTCAGTAAGCAACCTAATGTTACTTTTTCTTAAATTTATAAAATCTGTCCCCAAAATCCTTAGAGAGACATTTTCTTGACTAGCTCCGTTAAAGATTCAATGTAGTTAATCCTGTTTCTTTAACTCATGTGTGCGTGTATATAACAATACAACATTTTTTCTTTGGAGGATAAAAGTAGCCCCATACAAAAGTAATAAGTGCAATAGACTCAGGTTGGTGCAGTTCACAGGAAGCCAGGAGACTCAGATAATCGGAGAAGAGTGATTGAAGGGCTGTGACCCAGAGTATACACAAGCCATCTAGTCATGTAAATTCATGAGGCAGCCGTCATCCAGCAAGAGCTACGGTCACCCACTGGGCACACGTGGAGGAACACGTGGAGGCATGGAGGGAAGAGCTCTCAAAACTTGGATCAGATTTGTTTTTACAGATGAATTGTCAATGCCTCCTATTTTTCACAGAGCTAACCAATTGTTTTATAAAAAATATAGCTGAATACCCAATTGCTCACAATTATGTTTTTGTCCCAATTTGTAGCTCAAAAATTACCCCTGTGTAAAATTGTCATTGAATTTTCAAATGCAGGAAAGAAACCAGAGGCATAGGCTTAAATAATCACTGTAACTTCTAACTGCTGCATGAAAGATCAGCAAGCCTTCCTGCACCACATGTAGGTTAAGACCACAAAGAAAGTCCAGCATGCTTGAGGAGCTACACTGTGGTTGCTGTGGAAACATATCTGAACTTTAAGGTTTTGCACTGTGATGAACTGAAAATTTCAAGCCGATGGTACAATGTCAGCTTTTTCAGTGAATATACAGCATTAGTTATAGGAAATGAATGGAAGATAACTAGTTGCTCAGAATGACAACATTAAACATGTATAGACATGTTCATATACATACATACATACTTTTAGAACAATTATATACATGTGTAAAATATATATGTATATACATTGTACTATTTCACTTTTCCTTCTCTCAGTATGTTTGAGCTGCCATAACAGAACACCATAGACTACATGGCTTATATACAGGAAACATTTATTTCTCACAGTTTTGGAGGCTGGGAAGTCCAAGATCAAGGTGCTGGCACATTTGGTGACTGGTGAAAGCCTCCTTCCTGGTTCATAGATGTCATTTTTTGCTGTGTCCTCACATAGCAGAAGGGGCAAAGAAGCTCTCTGAGGTCTCTTTTATAATGTACCCTGACCTTGGAAATTTTCTTAAGCCATAAACCTTGTTGTATATTGACAGTCTTTATTTCCATGGTTAGTTTCTTATAAAATGCTTCTTTTTCACCTTAAAACTTTCAATAAAATTAAATTTTTTAAAAAATTTAATTGTTGTTCAAGTACAGTTTTCTATCTTTTACTCCCATGCTGGCCCACCCAGCCAGCCCTCCCGACCTCCCTCCTATTTCCACGCCCCCTAGTTTTTGTCCATGTGTCCTTTATATGTGTTCCTGTAAACCCTTCCCCTTGTCCCCTGAAATTCCCTCCCCTCTCCCCTCTGGTCACTGTCAGCCTGTTCTCTATTTCAGTGTCTTTGGTTGTATTTTGCTTGTTTGTTTTGTTGTCTAGGTTCCTGTTAAAGGTGAGATCATATGGTATTTGTCTTTCACCACCTGGCTTATTTCACTTAGCATAATGCTCTCCAGTTCCATACATGTTGTCACAAAGGGTAGGAGATCCTTCTTTCTTTCTGCTTCATAGAATTCCATTGTGTAAATGTACTATAGTTTTTTGATAAAATAAAAATTTTAAATCTACCTTTGAATTTCTTTCTATTATTTATTTTTTCTTTAACTTCTAGATAACCCCTCCTAATGTCTCAATTCATTATATTCCCTATATAACCTCCTCTCATTTGTTAGTTTACAATGCTTGAATTCTTACTATTGCCCCCATTATGCCACTAAAATTACACTCATTAAGCCTTGTAATATTGCTCAGATTGCTAAATCCACAGTCATTGTTATATACTCTCCTTATTTGATGTAGCTTTCATTAATGGTTATTATCTTTTCAAAGTATTTCTGATTTCCTTGAAATTCATAGTATCATCTTCCTATCCTCACCTGGTTCTCCCCTCAGGGTCTTTGGAATCTCAATCATGTCTGTTTGCCCTACTCTGCCCTGTTCTCTCATCAGCCGTTTTTTTTTCTTTCACTATGTGTTATTTTGGGGGAATTTCATATACTCTCATGGTTTCCACTGCCCAGAATTGAACCAATTACTTTCACTCTCCTCCACCAAACTACATTCTCTAGTTCCATCTCTATGTGTTCAGTGGTAAAAGAACAACTTAAAGGCCGAGATAGAATACTGAACATAAAGGTTGATATATTCTTTTGAATTTGTGTTTTGGGTTTCTTTGGATATATCCCAAAAGGGGAATTGCTGAGTCATAAGGCAGTTTTATTTTTAATTTTTTAACTTTATTTTTATTGTTGATGCTCTTACAGTTGTTCCTGCTTGTTCTCCCTTTGCCCACCTTTACCCAGCCCCACCCCCTCTACCCTCAAGCCAATCCCCATGCTATTGTCTATATCCATGGGTTGTGCATAAACATTCTTTGGTTAATCCCTTCACCATCCTTTGACCTGTCCACACTGCCCTTCTTTCCAGCAGCTTTCAGTCTGTATTATGTATCTAAGCTTCTGTTACTATTTTGTTCATTAATTTATTGGGTTTACTAGATTCCACATGTAAGTGAGATCATGTAGGGTTGTTTGTTTTTTTTCTGACTGGCTTAATTCACATAGCATAATTTGCTCCAGGCCCATCCTTGCTATTGCAAAATGTAGGAGTTTCTTCTCTTTTAATGTTGTATAATATTCCATGTGTAAATGTATCGCAGCTTTTTATGCACTTACCTACTGATGGGCATTAAGCTGTTTCCAAATCTTGGCTATTATAAATAGTGCTGCTATAAACATAGGGTTGCAATATTTTTTTGTATTGGTGTTCCAGGATCCTTGGGGTATATTCCCAGCAGTGGAATCACTGGGTCAAAAGGCAGTTCCATCTTTCTTTCTTTTTTTTTTTTTTTTGGTGTCTTCCTGTTGTTTTCCACAGTGACTGCACCAGTCTGCATTCCCACCAACAGCAGTGCACTAGGGTTCCCTTTTCTCCACATCCTTGTCAGCACTGGTTGTTTGTTGGTTTATTGAGGATAGCCATTCTGACAGGTGTGAAGTGATATCTCATTGTGGTTTTAATTTGAATTCCTCTGAGGATTATTGACTTTGAGCATCTTTTCTTGTGTCTATTGGCCACCTCTATGCCTTCTTTGGAGAAGCGTCTCTGCACATCTTGGGTTTCTGTAATTCTGAATAGACCAGTCATTGGATGTGGGCTGCCTAGGCCACCTACACTGAGGATGCATAACTTTGATTTAAGAAGCACCTCTTGTCAATGGAAACTAAGCCATCATCATTCATATTCCTGGTACTGCAGGAAGGAGCTAGGTCATTTACCCTGCCAAGGACTGTTCAATTTTCTGGTGAGTGACTCATTTCTCTGTTGCACTATAAATGCTATCTTTTTAAGTGCCCAAACCTCACACAAAACAGCAAACTTTTTATAACTCCCTATGACCACCAGTTAATCCATTCATTCTAGAACACATAGTTCTTTCAGAAATCACAAATGTAATTTACATAAATAACTTTCTTTTCTCCTAATTACCACCTGATTAAATCACAGACTTCTAGCCCATCATATGTGAAGTTCTCTTAGGTTTGCCTTCTGTGTTATGCCTTCCTGTTCCTCATGCCACTTTTTTCTTACCTTTTTTATACCCATGGCGACAATGACCTTGGGTGAATCACTCTTTTCTACATATTCCCTCTTCCTGGAGCTGAAAATCTTCTCCTCTTCATTTGAGAAGCACCATAAAGCTCTGTCTATTGTAAAGCCCTTTCCAGCATCCTCAAGCAAGATCAAACACAGTGTCTCTTGTGTTTTCATTGGTGTGTTCATTAGCACTGTTAAAATAGTGTCGTATTTCCATAAACTGCTTAAATGATTTTCTGTCCTCCTATCTTAATCTCTGTAATATTATTTCCCATATTTGCTGACACGTAGTAACTACTAGATATAAGTTCACTGAATGAAAAAATAAAAAAATCATGACCTAGTTGGTTTGTTATACCATGTACATTTAAATAGCAAGTGAGCAAATAGACCGAAGAGATTTTTGTAGGAGTGTGTGTCAAACATACTTTGTTTTGCTTTTGTTTGTATTCTTTCTCTTCCTCATCACTTAGAAAGCTGGAGAATCAATTGTTTCCACCTACATTTCCTCAGATGCCTGAAAATTACTAAATGTATAATTTTTTAAGCAACAATCTAGGGGCAAATCACTATACCAGTTCATTAAAGGACTTTTCTAATATTGTTTCTCTTGTGTAATAATCTCTGATTCACTTATTCCTCCTTATAAATGCCCTTTACTTATGTCATGTATACTTTTTGTTTTGATCATTGTATAGCTGGATATCTGTGACTATTAATATATATTTATTTATAATATAAAATAATATATTACATTATTAAATATACCTTTTGAAAGCTTCCTGTAAAAATCATTCATTTTTTTACACAAATATGTTATAGCCTTGACAACCTTCAGACATTTTTCCTGGTATTCCCTACTTTCACACTGAAAGTATTAACACAATTTTTATAAGGATTAACCACATCTTCATGTCTGTTCATATTATTCATAAGAAACCCAAAAATCAGCTTATATCTACATCTCATCAGAAATCTCTCAGGTCTACCTTAAAAAAATGTCTACAACCTAACTACCTCTGTAGCTCCATTGCTAAGACTTTAAACAATGTAACAATAATCTTTTCCCAGTATCCTAATAAAGGTCTCTTAACCAGCCATTCTATTTTCTATTTTTGACCCAGATTTTTTATTGAGTATTAAAAAATTAATAATTGAGAATCTTCCTAAGATTTATATATTTTATAAAGCTCTGTAGGATATATGACCACGGAGATTCTTTTTTTTTAATCTACTAGACCAAAATTTGACATCATTTGGTCACAAGTATTACACTGAACATCTTTCAAAAAACTTGATTGATAAAAATAGACATTATTTTTTGTTTTTAAATTGGAGAAATTTGTGTACTTAAAAAATGAGGAGAATAATTGACTGGATTTGGAAATATTAAAAACATAAGACAGACCAAATGAAGAAATATCTATTCCAAGACAAGAAGGAGGGAAATTAGATGCAGAGAAGGTGGTTAGACTTCGCACCCCCTCATTGAGAACTGTGTCAGAGGATAAATTATTCAAACACTCTAAGCCTCAATATTCTTGTCATTTGTTCAATAAGCATGTATTGATATTGGGGGGGGAAGTAGTATGGATATTTAAATTAATTTATCTTATATGCTTCCTGTATTGTAACAAATAATTATAATATGATTATCTTTAGAGCTGTAATGGGAGGATTTCAAGATGTTATCAGAGCAAAAGGGACAGGCATATAACAGGTGTATAACAGGTATAAAGGTCAATACAGCACTCTTAAAAGATTTGCAAGAGGAAAAGACACTTAGAAAAAGAATTTTACTTTGGAAAACATACATGATGTGACATGGCAATCATCTGGGATCTTGCTGAAACCTAGATTCAAATTTAGGAGGTTGGGGTGGGGCCCTAATATCTAACAAGCCTAATATCTAACAAGCTTATTAAAGTAATGTTAATACTACTGGTCCATTTACCATACTTTGAGCACCAAGTATTTAAATCATATTCAGGGGTTTGAACTTTATAGATATTCCCACATAGACTCAATACGTTTAAATAAGAATGTAGCATCATCAAATGTATGTTTTCACAAGATCCTTCTCAAGCTTTATGAAGATTGCATTAGAAAATAAAAGGTTTATAGGTAGGGAGATATATTAAGAGAAAATATATTACTCTAACTTATTTAAGTGTCTAGGATGATTGTAGAGTAAACTTGGAAAGTCATAGTGGGGATAAGAAGATAAATTTAGTACCTAGAATCAAGAGGGAATAATAATAAATAGAATGCACATAGAGAGGAAGGGAGGCATTAGGTATGGTGTGCAATTGTATGATTAGAACAAATTCATAGAGAGTGGTGATAATAATGGTGTTGATAACAAAACAATTAAATTTTACCACATGCTTGGTCCTAAACCCCCATAACCAAGATTCTCTTGTGCCTCCATTTTATAGATGAGGAAACTGAAGTATGGGTTAAGAAATTTAGAATCAGTAGAGTACATATCACAAAAAATTATCATAAATGTTTACTATTGTTATTATTAATATTTAAATGAAGCTAGAAATGAATTTAGTTGGAAAATAAATAACTGATGAAATTCTCTCATGACAAGGCCTTTTTTTTCTTCATGTTGTGGGAGGCAGAGTCAGTCCCTGTAGGAGAAAAGTGAGGGTTGAGTATGGAATACGTGAACGTGATGAAACAGTCAATGAGTGAATAGGTAATCTACACAGTGGGAGAAAATGTCTGCAAGCCCTGTTACCAATAAGGAGTTAATGTCCAAAATATATAAGAAATTCCTACAACAACAATAACAACAACAACAACAACAACAACAATAATAAACCCAATTATAAAATGGGTAAGAACTTGAATAGACATTTCTCCAAAGTAGACATACAAATGCCCACCTGGTGTATGAAAAGATGTTCATATTGTTAGGGAAATACAAATCACAACCAAAATGAGATATTATCTCATACCTGTTAGAATAGATAGTTTTAGAATGGTTGCTTTTCATCATTCAAGCATTCAGGCTTTCTAATTTGCTCTGTTCTCATTTAGTCCACAGATGGAGTTCAGTAGAGAAAACTGCTTTGCTATTACTATACCAGAAGAAAGCCCAATTAGTCCTTCAAGCTGAAATATTTTACTTTGTGTTTCTGACAAACTGTTGGGGATGTTTACTTATTAGGCAACAGAGTGAAATTGTGATAGGATTTGTTCCTCCAAACCGGCTTCTTGTTTATGTTACATCTCATTTTAGTGTTTTCATTTTTCATCTTCCTGCTGAAAAGCAGAATGCAAATGTGTGCCATATGTTTATTTTCCACTTAGAAAAATTATTTTATTTTATTACCTACTTTCTGTCGAGCTCATCATCTCTAATCTTTCCCTACAAAAAGTGATAAGAAAAAGTCCTTCCTGAGATTAGAGTTGAATCTACAAAGGGCACTCTGTTTCCTAATGTGACATCAGATGCAAATTATTAAATAAGCAAAATATATGGATATGTAGCTCTTTGGATGATACATTAAATGCAGTTTCATTTTCTGCCTTCTTGGATATCATGGATATTCATGGTTTTTTTCCTCAACCGTCCTCCATAAATATTAACCTTTTCTCATATAAAGCAAGTGTCCCTGCCTTCTTGCAGGATCTTCTTTTGCATTGTAAATTTATCTACATTGTAAAAGTAAAAGACAACCCCTCTCACATATATGACAGGAAATTAATGACATGGATAAATGATTCACCCAATTTAAATAACTGGTTGCTATTGTGATTCCTTTGTTCATAAATTATTCTGGACAATTTATAAAATTAAAAATAGGCTTTGTTGCATTTTCTCACATCTGATAATTTGATAAGTCATTTTATAACATTAATAATGTAATGTATCATATAGTTTTATTTTAAATATATACATGGAAATTAATGTGCAGATAATATTTCTCTCTGTATCTTATATGTAAGTCTGACTATAAAAAGAAATGTTATTTAAACAAAATAACATCGCTTTAATAATTTTTATTTCTAAAATGTGTTACAGATACATAATGTTAGAATATTAAGACTACAAATGCCTATTTCTACACTGAATATTGTAAGGTACATAGTTTTGGACTATAAAATTATAATAATGTTTATTAGATCAACTGCTTTTTATATATTGTAATTTAATACATAATCACTATATTAAAAACAAAATTAAAAATAAAAGCAAAATGCAGAATTTTCTAGCCTATGAGATAAAAAATACTCTGTGTGGATGCCCTGTCTGCATTCAGAATTGAATGATTCACTTATTGCACCTCACTTGGCACGTTGTCAATCAACAAACTCGTGTGATTCACATTAATCAGGTCCTGCTCACTCAGCACTGCGCAGTGGAGGACACCAAGGAAGACATTGTCTTCACCTCTAGAGAGCTAACCTTCTCATTGGGAAAGCAAAGAAACAAGAACTGATGAGAAAACGCATAAGCTCAAGGATTTAGCATTTAGTAAAAATGCACTAGCAATTGAGAAAAGAGAAAGCTTCACGTGAAATGGAATTATAAAAGTCAACTAAGGGCAATGATGGAAATTGTATAAGATTTCCTACCCTGATTTTTAAATCTCTTATCTCCTCAGCCTAGCCACAGTTTACTTATTCTTCATTGTAAAATCAACTCCAATTTCTTACTTGAAATCGATCTTGATTGTCTCCTACTTCTTTTATCTGAACTCATCATGTTATAACCATTTTAGTATTTATTGTCCCTGATATGCTTTTTTATTTGAAAATCCTATTATATCTTTCCTTGATATAATCCTTGAAAATTCCCTAGAAGTGATATTTCTATATATTTATATGTGTGAGGATTGTAAGACTTTTCCTGAGCAGCTCTTCAGGAAGTCTGTGTCTGCTCATACTTCCACCTGTCAATGATCACTTCCTTTACATTTACCGTGTGTTTGCCAACAGTGGATATAAACCATGGTTAATACTTGGCAGTTTTATATGACAATGGTATTTCATTGTTGTTTCCTCTACAATTCATTGATAATTAATAAGGTTAAATATTCAACAAATCTGTATATTGGTCACTTATATTTTTGCTTTGTAAAAGGCTTTTTTTGTGTTTTTTACATATTTTTTGAAAAATGTACTTGTTTTTCTTCATTAATTCATTTAATACATAAGTATTGTCTTAACTTATTTCTATAGTTCCTTGTATTTTTCAGTTCATTAATAGGGACTGCCCTTTAAAATTTAACCTTATGTTAATTATTGCTATAATTTTAGTTGCTTTTCCCTGACAAGAAAAAGTACTGCTGTTTTAAGTATACTTTTACTTTTCTTATCTTTCTTTGATAGTTGACCCACATGACCAGTAATTATATATTAGGTACTAAACAAATATTTGTTGAACAATTATCCTACGTCTTACATTGGTTAACTGAGCGTCACACTTAATTGAATTGAACCTTTTTTCCTGTTGTTTTGTGGAAAAATTGGCCTACAGAGTAAAAAGTGTTTTCAGTCATCTGTGGTCATCATAAATGATGAAATATAGTGACTTGCCATTTTGGGTACTTCATAAAGTAAAGATTATTAAGTAAAAATAGACTTTTTCTGTACAAAGAGAAGAAAATTACACAATAGTTTAATTCATAAGGTGGTATTTTTCAAATATGTTTTTTGCAAGTTTTGATCCTTCCTCCAGTACAAGGTAGAGTCAGTAGTCTCCTCTGCCCTTGAACTTAGTCTGGTCTTTGTGGTATTCTCAAAAAATAGAAAGTGGTAGATAGTTACTGTGTGACTCATCCAAAGACAGGTTGAAAGTCATGCAGGTTCAACCAATTTCTCTGGGAACATTCACTCTGGAAACCTTCAGCTTCCATGTATGAAGTATAACTACATAGGATAAAAGAGAGAGAGAGAGAGAGAAAGAGAGAGAGAGAATGCCTGGAGGAGTCTTAGATTTTGTCTTTCCAGTCTAAGTGTCAGACCCATGAGTGCAGAAACCTCTGAAATAACCCTAGCTCCAGTCACCATCTGACTGCAGCTGCGTGAGAAAGACCCTAAATGAGAAAGACTTACAGCCCACTCAATTCACATATCCATAAGCAAAATAAATGATATAGTTTTAAGATGCTTCATAAGGTGTTTTATTATTTAAATGGAACAATTCAAACATCTCATTATATTTCCCACTGAAATATATTGTGTCTGAAAATGTCATAACATTTTCTTACTTGTGACAGAAGTATCTCAAAGTTAGACTTATACTAGTCTGCTGGGAGGAAGCCCATTTAGATTAGATGTACTTAAATGTAGCTTTAAAACGTCTACATTTCAGCCCTGACCAGTGTGGCTCAGTTGGTTGGGCATGGTCCTGCAAAGTGAACAGTCATTGGTTCTATTCCCAGTCAGGGCACATGCCTGGACTATGAGTTCAGTCCACGTTCAAGGGCACTTAAAAGGCACAGCCTATCAACGTTTTTTTCTCACATCAGTATTTCTCTCCCTCACTTTCCCCCTCCATTCCCCTTTCTCTCTAAAAAAAATCTTTTAAAAAAGTTTTATATTTTATACTAAATTTTGAAAATAATAACTATTGTTTTTACATTTTTAACACGTGGTCTCTTTCAAATAAGAAGCTCATTTAAACTAAACAAATAGCAGTTTATTTTATTTTCAAGCTACAAACACATTCATTACAAAAGAATAGTTTTTAGGTTGATATTTATGGAGAGATAAAAATAAAAATGGCGAATATATAGCTTTTTAGGTATAAAAAGTCTTTATTTTCCTTTTCCTTTAATATACATTCAAAGGTATCAACAAAAAATACACTCAGTAGAAAAATCCAAATTTAGTACTTATATCAGGCTTAGGTATAACAAACCAATAAAAGAACATAAGGAATTACTCCAACTCTCTCAGTTTCTCCATTATCCTGATTTGCAAAATTGGCTTAGCATTTAGTTTATATTGTGGCTTTGCTTCTGGTATTGCACAGTATTCGACTACACAGGTCAAAGAGTTTTATGGGTGTCTCTCTAATAAATGTGTTCCTGCTTTTTGCAGTTGCATTTTGTTTGGCATTAAAACATGACCTTTTATGCTGCAGTATAAATGAAGAATGAATAGAAGTTACTCATAAATTAATCGTCTTGGCATCACTTAGTTAATCTTACCATGAATCCATTGCCAACTATAATTCATGAGGGACAAACTTATGAAATAAATGCAGCTAGGAAACTTGAAAATAAAGAATAATAATTTTTAAAAGATAAGCATTTACTTTTCTTTATTTCCTTCTTGTTACATTTATCTTATCCATCTTCTACAATAAAAACATTTAAAGATTGAATTAGGTTTTATGAACCTGTAAGAGAATTTAAAAAGTATTAAAAATTCTAAATACTTTTGGAAAGAAGGATCAGATGATTCAAAGTCCACTGATAAAATGAGAAGCATAAAAAATCCAGATAAGAATGTTGAAAAAATGATAAGGGCAAAACAGAATATGAACTATTATAAGTAATAATATGTAAAAGGGAATGAATTTGATGAGGAAATCAATATTTTGAAAAATCTTTTCATCCCTCAATTTTCATCTCTTCTATCAATTCAAAGCAAAATGGACAAGATCAGTGTCTACATCTGCCATGCAGGCACACTTCTCCCTCATTCAACACAGGATCTCCATCACTCCCCAGGTGGTCCATACACAGTCTTGCTGCTGAAAAATCATTGGTATGCTTTCACTCTGGGCCAAACACCTCCTGGGTCCTTTAAGTCTGCATTTCAGATTCCGACCCATGCCCCAACTCCCCTGATAAATTTCTGTCTATCACCCCAGACCTAAAATTTTATACAAGTTTTAGTTACATCATGTAATTGGGTTTTGCATAGATAATTTATGAGAACTCTCTAAGCTTTAATTTTCATATCTATAAAATGGAAAATATAAGACATACTTCAGAGAGTTCATATAACAATGGAAATAGTTGATATAGGTGTATAAATACAATAAGTTCTAATTAATATAATTTTGTCATAGTATTATTTATATTTTTCAGTATACACCCTGCCTCAGCAAATATAATTCAGACCATTGAATATTTGCTGTGTTTCCAGCATATTTTTCATGAACTGTGTTCAATGACGTGTCACCATCATTTTCCATGTCCAATTTTATGTTCCCTATGTACAAGGGGTCTTTATGGGTCTCTTTTGAATTTTGTTTCTCTTATCTCTCTACATTGTACCAAGGAAATAAGATACAAAAACCAGCAAGCCAAAACTCAAAGTTGTGCTGCAGCTATATCATAACTAACAGAGCAGCTTCCTCCGCATGCAATTTTTTCTCCATTTCCACAAATAAGTCTTACTGTTCAGCCTTTTTCCTTTCTCAGTCCTAGAATAAGTAGAATATCAGATATTCATGTTAGCTCTACAGAATTCTACTTGAATTATTTATAGATAAATTTAGGCTATAGCTCATATTACTTTTTTGTTCTTGGAAGACTGGTAATTGATGTAGGGCCAGACATCCTAGTACAGCGGAAAAATCCTGCATTTGAGAATCAGATGAGGGTATATTTCCTGATTGTGTCACTTATTTGTCATATAACCTCAGAAGAACTTCACAGAATCTCTTTGCCTTGCTTAACACATTATTATAAAAATATATGTAAACACTTGATCATATCTGATAAATCATTGATCTTTATTCTAATGACATTCTTCTAATGAATTCTCAAAAACATGATGTGTGTATTCTATGATGTATTTTTTTTTCTTCAGAGACATGGACCTCTTTTGCTATAGTTTACTGTTATATCTGGAGGCTTATGAAGTCCCCTCTCAGGAAAATTTTACTGTGTTAGGTCTTGTACATAACACATCAGGTTCTCCTGTTTAATCAAGTGAAAAGTTTTGGGCTCCACTCTAAGCTTTTTCCTTAATGATTGTATAGGTTAGCTACTGCTATCTAACAAACACTCCAAAATGCAGTGGCTCAAAACAATAAAGTTATTCTAAGTCTTCTGGCTATGGGTATTCCACGTATCTGTACTCAAGGTATCATTGTGTGCTGCAGTCACCTTAAGGCTTGAACAAGGGATTGATACACTTCCAAGATCACTTATAAGTTAGTGACAAGATTCATATCCTCATGGGCTAGTAGACTGAAGGTCTCAGTTCCTCACTGACTGGTGACTGGAGACCACCCCTACTTAGTACCTTTCCTTGAGGCAACAGAGCTTGCAAACAAAAATACAAGGGAGAATGTATGAGCAATGCAGAATTTGAGTTCTTTTTAAACCTAATATCAGAAGTGACATCCCATTTATTTTGCTATATTCTATTTTATAGTGTCAAGTCACTAGGTCCAGCCCACACAAGGGTATGACTGTGACAAGGTGGGAGTCACTGGGAATCATTTCTGAAGCTGCCTACAACAGAGATATTCTCTTAACATTTAACTTTATGAGGTTAGTTCAGTTAAACAGCAGTTATGAAGGTGTATATGTGTCAAGAAGTAGACCAGAATAAAATGATGAATAATATAATGTCTGCCTTAAAGGGGTCATAATCTATTTTAGAAACCAATGAATCTGATTCTGTCACATATAAACTACTATGGGAAAATAAAGAGATTCTCAGTCCTGCCTGTGATATCAGGAAAAGCTTTCAGAGCACTTTTAGTTAATTTTTGACACATGAGAGATGGAGAAGAGATAGCATATTAGGCAGAGGAAAATAACTATGCAAATGTACTAGGACATGACACAGCATAATATATTACAGTTCCTGTTCATAACAGTGACCATGCTGGGGCCTTCAGAAGGTGTTGCAACATAACTGATTTCTTCCACATATGCAGAAAACACTCTGCACTAGAGCAACATGAGGTATTTGTTCTCTACTGCTCATGCTCCCTTGGCCCACTGTGAGCTCTCCTGCTCTTTCAGGGACATTCCTAGAGGGTTTCCCTGTAGAACCTATTGCTCAAAATCGACAATATCCAAACTCAGGCTCCCAGAGAAATTGGCAATAATCACCAACTATTTTCCTATGCAAACCCCGAAGTGTTTGTAGAAATGGAATGCCATTATGAAGCATTCAAATTAAGGTTTAACGATGTTAAACAATTTCCCTATAGGAATTTTTACATTGACACCAATTATGAAACTGTTTTTATGTTGTCAGGATAGTGTTTTGATGAAAGAAAAAAACATTGGAAATTAAAAATTCACCTAAAACATGTATAGAATCTCATGGGCAATTTTAACATTCTCTTCCCATGGCTCCTACAACATACTTCTTTACTGATTTATGTCCTTCATTTCTGGGTGCTCATTTATTTTCAGGTCATTTATAAATCAGTGCCTGGGATGAAGCCAACTACCAAATATTTATTTAATCTTAGAATTTAGGAAATAAATCTAGATATATTAAACTCATTCCAGTGGTTAGAGGAGCCTCCCACTTCCTAGGAGTTATTAGGGTTTTCCACATGAATGTGACTTATTCCTTTATGCAGATCTGCTTGGTCTGGACAGTTTTGGGTTTTGCATCTGTTGCTCCAACTTCCATGTGGTTCCATAATTCCATAGTAGCAATGATGTCTCTACCCCTACATAACTTAATAGGTACAGGGGTGCTGGGGCTACGTGCAAGAGCAGAACATCAAAGCACTGTCAGCAAACAAGAATATTTATCACCACAAAAATTCTGAGCCATTAACTAGTGCTTTATATTTTTAAAAAGAATACAACTTTCCTATGAGCACCCTGCAAGTTATTGTATCTCTAGAATTAGAAGGTACAATATGAAGGAATACACTTGATCATTAATCAGTTTAAAAATTGTTGCTGCTAATTTATCTGTTCTAACACTAAAGCAGACCAATTATATGGCTCTTCCAATTATCAAAACTTGTGTCATTATAATGTACAATTTCAATGATTTTATTAAAACATAATCACAAAAGTACATACAAACAGAAAAATAAAGCAGTTTAACTTAGACATGAAGCAGATAACATTTGGGGACACAGACTAAGAAATCAGAATGTCTTAGTGCAAATTTGGATCTGCCACTTAGCTGAGCAATTTTGGACAAATTACCTAGCCACACAGGTTTTTCAATATCTTTCCCCTTTTGCAAAGTGGGGAAAAGTGAAACTCATCACAGGGAATTTGGTGTGAATCAAAGGAACTAATATGTGAAAAATGAAAGAAAGAGCATCTGGGACACAGAGTTATATGCTTAAAAGATTAAAAATAAAATATTTCCTTCTCAGATCATGATAACTCTTTCTGAAACCGTGAAGGTAATTGTTAAAAATGGCATAAAACAATTTTGATTTATACTTTAGAGGTCCCTGGGACATGGTGATTATGCTCTTGGCTGCAATAATTTCTTTACCAGGAATTTGTATGTCAGCAGTAGTAGCTAAAGTGGGCAATTATCTACATTAACTCCACCACTAATGTTTATCATTGCTGTCCTGCTAAAACAGAATTGAGGAATCCATTCAAGGAGATATAAATTTTCATGGTCACCAAGTCAATAACTTATACGTAAATAAAAAGTGACATTTTATAGATTTCTCTTAAATCCTTTAGATCTTTTTTAATAAATTATTTTTATAAAGTAAATAACTAACTGTAGGCAAATGTGAAGCTCTTTCAAAACATTACAGATGAAACACCTAGATAAGTTTTCCCCCAAGGAAATCTTATGTCATTATTTATAGAGAATATTAATCTTTTCTATGATTTCCATTATGGCCTAAAGTATGATGCAAATACTCTCAGTTCAAATTAAATGATGAGGTTTTGTTTCACAGAACCAGTGTGGACACACAGTAATCACTATTCCTAAACCAAAAGCTCCGTGAAGATTCGTCATTGTATTCTCAGCACACACTGCACTGTCCAGATTATAGTAGGAACTCACTAAGTGTGTGGGAAATTAGTTAATGAATGTTTGTTCTGTTCTTATCAATGCAGGCTCAAATTTTCTGAAGAAATCCTTGTTTCCCTGGGTTGCCAGAAAGATTATTTTATTTTACCAGTCATTGCCATCTCATCTTTCATGTCCACCTAGGTAATGTTCAATTCATAGTGCCACTTTCTTTCAACTCAGCCCATGCATTTCCATGGGTTCTTGCCTTTCTGACAGGTCACATAATTATTCCCCTGCCTCCAACTACTCTATACCACTGAAATCTAACCTTTTTATTGACAACTGTCAGTTATCAGTGATAATGATAGAAAGGCACTGATAAATACATTAAATTAAGATATAAACTACAGATTGGCTTCTTAAACAATTGCTTTAATGAAAAGTCATATTTGAGAAAATGACCGAGGCTTCTTCCCTCTCCTGTCTTGTCACTCATCTGTTGAGAAATGCTGTTAAGAAATGGCTGCAAGTGAGACACAAGAAAAAAGAAGGCTGAAATTAATAATTTCTGAAAAGTTAAGATATTGACTTACACCATTTTGGCAAAAGGATCTTAAAATTTTTTCATTCACATCTTTTCATCTGTGCCTCATGTAAAGTTTCGAAAATAAGATTGGTCATTGAACCTCATAGATCCTTCATATGGACTATGATTCAAATTATGTGTTCTATATAACACCCATATCCCACCCCCATCCAAACATAGTAAGTCAATAAAAGAAGATGAATACTATAAGACTAATAGATTTAGCCTCAGAATAGTGCTATCATATCAAAGATAAATTTATAAAATCCTTAAATGTTCTGATTATTTTTGGAACTCAAAGAGATATTTACACTGATATCAATTATTTTAGGTAAATACCCCAAAAGGGGAGTGATGAATCATGAAGTAGTTCCAGTTTTAATTGTTTCCGGAACTCCCATAATGTTTTTCATAATGCAGCTGTACCGATTTATATTCCCACAACAGTATACAAGGATTCCAATTTCTCCACTTCTTTGTTATATTTAGGATTTTAAAAATACTCTCCATCTTCATTGGTGTGAGGTGATTATCTTGTGTTTTTGATTTGCATTTTCCTCATTATTAGTGATGTTGAACATCTTCTCTTATACCTATTGATCCTCTGTCTGTCTTCTTTAAAGAAATGTCTATTCAAGTTCTCCGTCCATTTTTAATCCAAATATGTATTTTTAATGCTGAATTATAGGACATTTCTTATATTTGGGGAGTATCAAAACTTTAAACAGATATATGGTTTGCAAGTATTTTCTCCCATTATGCAGTCTGTTTTTTCACTCTGTTAATTGCCTTCTGTGCTGTGCAGAAGCTTTTTAGTTCAATGTTGTCCACTTGTCTGTTTTTACTTTTGTTGCTTGTGATTTTGGTGTCATAGCCAAAAAAAATCTTTGCCAAAATCAATGTTATGAAGTCTTTCCCTTCAGTTTTTTCCTAGGAGTTTTACAGTTTCAGGGCTTACATTTAAATATTTAATCATTTTTTAATTAATTTTTGTGTATGGTTTGAAATAAAGATATAATTTTATCCTTTTGCATGTGGATATCCAGTTTTCCTAATGCCATTTGTTGAAGAGAGGATCATAGAACACAAACAAATGCAATTTATCCCTGGAGCCCAAGGATGGTTCAACATATACAAATCAATTAATGTGATACATCACTTAACAGTATAAAGGATAAAAATCACATGGTTATCTCAATAAATACCAAAAAAGAATTTAACAAAATACAATACACTTTGATGAAAAAGACTCCAAACAAATTAAGAATAGGATAATTTACATCAACATGATAAAAACGCATTTGAAAAACCTGTAGCTAACATCATAATCAACAGGGAAAAGCTGAAAAAATTCCTCTAAGATCATGAGCAAGGCAAGGGTGCCCCACTCTCAACACTTATCCTCAACAAAGTACCGGAACTCCTTGCTAGAGAAATTAGGCAAGAAAAAGAAATAAAAAGCATCCATATTGAGAAAAAAGAAATAAAATGATCTTTGTTAGCAGATGGCATAATGCTATATATAGAAAACCCTAAAGATTCCCCACCAACACTTTGAGAACTAATAAACAAATTTTGTAAAGTTTTAGGATAAAAAATAACATACAAAGATTACATACATTGCTATACATGAACAATAAACTATCCACAAAAGAAATTAAGAAAACAGTCCCCTTTATAGTAGTGTCAAATACAGTAAAATACTGAAGAATAAACTTAACCAAAGAGATTAAACACTTGTACATTGAAAACCACAAAACACTGATAAAGGAAATGTAAAAAACACACAAATGTAGAAGGACATCTTGTGTTCATAGGTGGGGAGACTTAGTATTGTCAGTGCCTATACTACTGAAAGCTATCTATTCATTCAGTTATAAAATCTTAATGACATTTTTTACAAAAATGAAAAAAAGTCCTAAAATTCATTTGGATAGACTCTGAGTAGCCTAAGCAATCTTGACAAAGAACAAAGCTGGAGGTATCATATTTCCTGATTTCAAAATGTATTACAAGCCATAGTAATTGCAACAGCAAGGTACTGGAAAAAAACAGACACCTAGACCAAGACAGAAGAACAGAATTGGAGGTATCATGCTACCTGATATCTAACTATAGTGCAAGGATATTGTGATCAAAACAGCATGGTTCCTGAATAAAAACAGACATATAGATCAATGGAACAGAATAAGAGCCCAGAAATAAACCTGTGCCCATATGGTCAATTCGTCTTTAACAAAAGTAGCAACACATACAGTAAAGACAGTCTATTCAATAAACGGTGTGGGAAAACTGGACAGATACATGCAAAAAAATGAAACTAGACTACTTTCTTACACTGTATATAAGAATATACTCAAAATGGATTAAAAACTTAATTGTAAGACTCAAAGCTATAAAACTCCTAGTTGAAAAATATAGGCAGTAAAATCTTGGACATTTCTTTTAGTATTACTTTTGTGATATATCTCCTTAGGCAAGGAAAACAAATGAAAACATAAACAAATGGGACTACATCAAACTAAAAAGTTTTTGCACAGCACAGAAAACCATCAACAAAATGAAAAGACAAGTCACTGAATGGGAGGATATGTCCTCCAGTGATACATCTGATAAGAGGTTAATATCCAAAATTTTTAAAGAACTCATACAACTCAACACCAAAAAATAAAAAAAAATCCAATTAAAAAAATGAGCAGACTACCTGCATAGACTCTACTCTAAAGAGGACATGAAGATAGCCAATAGACATATGAAAAAAAGCTCAACATCACCAATCAGAGAAATGCAAATTAAAACCACAGTGAGTTGAGATATTACCTTATACCTGTCAGAATGGCTATGATCAATAAATCAACAGATAACAAATAACAAGTGCTGGCAAGTATGTGACGAAAAGAAAACCATTGTGCACTGTTGGTGGGACTGCAGACTGGTGCAGCCACCATGGAAAACAATACGGAGGAATTCTTTGTAAATTATATGGTTGTCTCACTACTATGCCATACATGTGAAACAAATATAAAATAATATTGAATATAAACCATGACTTTTAAAAAATTAAACATAAAATGACCTGATCAGTGTGGCTTAGTTGGTTAGGCATTATCCTGCAAAGCAAAAGGTCGCTGGTTCGACTCCCAGTGAGGGCATATTCCTGGGTTGGAGGTTCAGTCCCAGGTCGGGGCACATACAAAAGGCAACCAATTGATGTTCCTCTGTCACATGAATGTTTTTCTCCCTCTCTTTCTCCATTCCTTCCCCCCCTCTAAAAATAAATAAATAAAATATTATAAAAAATTAAACATAAAAAAGCAGATCCCTAGACCAATGGGACAGAGTAGATAACCCAGAAATAAGCCCAAATATACATTGTCAACTGGAAATGGTATCAAGAATACACAATGGGAAAATGAGAGTCACATCAATGAAGGGTTTTGGAAGGCTGGCTATCCACATGTAAAGTTACTTCTACATGACCAGTTCCATGCAGCATAGCTGGTCATTTCAAAAGTAAAGTTACTTTAATTTGCATAGATATCAATGACATTTACCTCTTAAATCATCTTAATAACATCTCAATTTCCCTTCCAGAAAGAATGGTATGACAATGTGTGTTTTGCACATTTATTTGACAATTTTAAGCTGAAAATTTAATAATTTAGATTATTAATCCATTGCAAAATATTCTGGCAAAATGTAGATGTCAAAGAGACTGTCTTAAAGAATTATGCCCTTATGTGAACTTGAAGCATTACCCAATGTGAACTTCTTTCAGGAGAAAATGCATCCAGAAGTGAGTTGCCTTTTCCCTAGTACATGCTGTGGTAATTTCCACTTTAATGTTTAGGGTCATGATATGTGTTCTGCTCACAATTACTCCATATTTTTGCATATTTATCATTCATGACTGTTGATACTTGCCCTTCATCTAGGACCCACTCAAACTCTATCTCTCTTAAGGATTCTGGGTACAAATTACATTGATACTACTCAGAAATATTTGATAATTTAAAAAGTCCCTGAATGTCATACCTGACCAACTAGAACATTAATTCCATGAAAGCATCATCTGTTTTTTACCTTCCCACATCTTCCACAATATCCATCATTTCCTTTACTTTCAATTATGTTTAACCTAATAGTGAACTTAATGATATGGGAGAACTACTACCTCTAAATTGAATCTGAAGCTGCTGTTTACCACCAAGTATATTAAAATTTTCCATATCTGATTACTAGAGTGCATTAACCTGGAGAAATCAAGAAATCCAGGGAAAGTAGAAAAACATACATCCCAACCAGGAGACAGTGAGAAAGTGAAGGCACCATTTTCAGACTGAAATTTAGAACCCACTGTAAATTTGAACTTTAGAGGTAGGGTCAGGAAGGTGAAAGTGTATCATGAAACCTGGTTTTAAGAAAGCAGTGGATCATTAAATGAATCATGTAGACAAAAAACAGCTAAAAATATTTGTTGCATGGAAGGGCTATAGTACAATGACAGTACAGTCCTAAAACTTAGTTCAAGACAGTCCACATTGAGGACTGAAACCATCCTGTATTCAAGCATTTCTCAATGCAGTTGAGTTCTGTATTTTCTAACGAGAAGCTAACAATGACAAGTAGGAGATGGAACTAATACTGCTAAATGCCTTCTATATGCCAAACACTTTCCATATGTTATTTCCATTAATTTTATTAGTAGTTTATGTTATAGGTTTTATTAACTCAATTTAACAGAACAGGAAACTGAGTTTCAAAGATGTGAACTGATTTGACAAAACTAGTAAAATTGTGTATCTGCAATGGCAAATCTTGTTCAACTCCAAAGTACATTTTATTCCCACTACTCCAGGTTGTCTAGCTGAAGGATGCTATCTCAGGGATTAAGGTATGCTATTTTTTTCATTTATAGTCAGACATACATACACTCCACAAACCATGGATGCTTCATGTCTCAAGTATACACATTTTTATGTTTGCATGATTGTTAAACTGAGGCCGAATCTCTAATTTTATTTTTTTAATTTAATCTTCATTATATGTTTTTACATTACCATTCTGAATCCCTAATTTTAAATCTTTGGTCTGGCATTCCTGTTTTCAGCATTGATTCTACCTATTCTACATGTTGTACTGTACTACAGGGTATCTGACAGCAGACTCATCTCCTAAGGAAAGTCTTAACTTTTCTGTTTAGCATTTATAAGAATTAATATCAATACAAATAAGACAAATATATGTGTGGTATATTAATGTAAGATAAGCTGACATGGGAATTACTGTGACCTGAACATACTGGACATCCTTGTAGCTAAATATTTTTGTGCAAGAAGAGGGAGCAAGTTGAACAACCAACTTATTCTTCCATCTCCTTTTCTTCTGCAAGGGCCTTTCATTGTTCTCCAAGTTTTTTGTATAAAGTTGTAGGTAGTCAGCCATTGTCTAGGGATTCCCCAGCCCCCGTGTCATCTTATAGATACATGATAAACCTATCACAAAGTGAACTCAGAAAATGAAGTAATAAACAGAGACTAAAATTGGTTAAAAATGCTACTATCATGTTGCCATAATGTTGATCCATTCTCTTCCTCCAGGGTCTAGAGGTTATAATTATTTACAAAAACAATAAAAAATAAATGTCATTTTTAGAACACTTGGGACATGGCTAAATCTTTACAAAGCAAATGTTTCTAGAGAAATTTTTGAGCACAATAAATTTTTTGGAAAAATAATTTTATCCAGTTACTGTTTCTAGATTCCTACCCAAGGGAAGGGTAAGAATCCTGCTACCAATGTATTCACCTTGGAAAAAGAAGACTGGAGTTTGTTAACAGACCCTGTTACAACTGCATTTTTATCTTCCTTACCATCTTATGATGAGCCTGTTTTTTATAGGATAAACATATTCCAAATGTAAACAAAGAAAAATTAAGCTGAAAGCTGCTAATGTTAAGTTTAGAACATGCAGAAAATATCAGCTAGTGTAGAACAGCTGCCAGAATAAGACACATATACTCATAGAGATGATTTTTCTTACAAAATTGAAAGAAATTGTAATGATGAATCATAAGCTCTTCTATAAATAAATTATGACTGCAAATTGCCAGATACAGAAATATTCTCATTAAAGTCCATTGTCTTTGAAGACAAAATCGTCTCCTGTATTCTTTCAGTAGGCTCAAACCAATTTAGGACAATTAAAGCCTGTATTATCAAACATGCTTGATATGCATTGAAAACACATTAAAAGGGAAACAGGTGCTGTTCCAATCTAATGGTATCAATCACTGCCTATCAACTATAAGAAGCATGCTATTTTGTTGTGGAAACAAGTTAAAGTGTCTCACTGAATGAATGTCAATTTCCAATCAGCCAAGGACAATGTAGTATCAGCCTGTGCCAACCAGTTTATTTACTCACCCATTCATTTATTTAATCTATCTTCTGCATTTCTGCTGCTCCTATTATGTGCAAGATAATTGGCCGAGCATGGTGGGAAACCCAAAGGTGATTAAAAACAACGTTATTTTATGTTCATGCCTATTCTCCATGGGGACAGAAATGACAAGTACTCAATTAAGGTGATTTAAGACTTAAATTGGGTTGCACATTCAAGGTCTGTCCAGAGAAAGTCCAACCATTGTTAGTATAATGAGAACAGTTTGTATGGCATCGATGTAACCTGGCAGCCAAGGAGAATGGACTGGAATGCATGCACATAGGTGAACAATGACAACTTCACTGTATTAGTCAGTCGAGGCAGTAGACTCCATTGAGTGAGCATGTGCACTGTGTGGCCATCACATACAAAATGACTGAGCAAGTAGAGCAACAAATCTGCATCAAATTTTGTGTTAAGTTTGAACATTCTTCCACAGAAACTATTCAGATGATTCAGAAGGCCACAGCTATAAGCAACTAGTGATTAGCACCTTCATCACGACAACATGCCAGCTCATGCTTCACACCTTGTGAGAGTTTATTGGCAAAACATCAAATCACCCAGGTGACTCAGCCCCCTACAGCCCAGATTTGGCACACTGTGACTTCTGGCTTTTCCCAAAACTGAAATCACTTTTGAAAGGCAAGAGATTCAGACAGGCAATGACATTCAGGAAAATACAACGGGGCAGCTGATGAAGACTGGCAGAACTGTGTGACGTCCCAAGGTGCTGACTTTGAAGAGGACTGAGGAATCATTGTTCTAAGTACAATGTTTCCTGTACCTTGTGTCTTCTTCAATAAATGTCTCTTTTTCATAGTACATGGCTGAGTACCTTCTGGACAGACCTCATATAGTGGCCAGAGGCTGAAAGAAAGGGAAACTTAATTTTAGATTGGAGAGGCCAGGAAAATTTGTGGCAAATTGACATTATGTGAAATGGAGACCAAAGACTGGAAGATTACTAGAGTTAGATATTAAAAAACAATATTCCAGGTGAAATGAAGAGTGAGAAATAAGGCAAATCGGGAGCAATAGTGATGAAGTTAGTCTAGAATGTTGGAACAGAAAGGAAAATTATGGTGTATATACTGTAAAATAGTCAGAGCCAGATCAGAAGTTTAAAATCAAGTAAGTGTCTCTAGATCTATTTGGTGATATTGGGGAGCAGTTAAGAACGTGTAAGTGGACTAATAGTGCAATCAGAGTGTGCAGGAATATATTAGAAGAGTTATGCATGTTGTAATTACTGTGATAGCCTTTAAACCACTAGAAACAGTATAGAACTTCTATATTATTGCCTGGATAAGTGGGGTGTGATAGTAAAAGTATGCAATAAATCTGAAAAAACCAAAGGAAAAAGAATAAAATTTTTAAAAATTAAGCCACTTAAATGTAAATCTAATATATAATAAAATTATGAGATGACTTTAAAATACTTTAATATATATTATAAAAATGTTTTTAAAACCTGAAAATTAATGAGCTTAGATCCCACCCCAGAATTAAAAAAAAATAGCAAAGTAAACCTGAGAGTATTGAAGAGAGAAAATTATATAGATAATAGTTATTTTTATATTGGGATGATTTTTAATAGTTTATTTTTTATTGTGCTTTTCCATTACCACTTGCCCCCCTCACACTCTCTTCCACCTCCACCCATCCCCTCCCTTCTGCAATCCCCACACTGCTATTGTCCATGTCCATGAGTCCTTTTTCTTTCCTCAATCTCTCTACCCTCCCCCAAACCCTATATACAATGAAAAGGATCAACAAAATCTCATTTTGAAATGTCTGGTTAAAATGAGATTATTTTACCATGAGTGAGTAGCAAAAATGTGACATAAGAGTCAAGTAACCAAAGTCAGAAAAGACAAACACTGCTAGAGGTGTTCCAAGTGTTAAGCAAACCAATAAACCAAAAGATTATATAAACAACTTTAAGCCAAAAATTAGACAATACAAATAAAATGAACTAAAAATATAATTTACTAAAACTGACACAAGTAAAAATGCAAAACCTGAAATGTCCAGAACTGTTAAATAAATGTAGTACTTGTAAGCAAATAAGTCTTCACAAATGCACTTCTTGATTAGATGTTTCTCAGTTAGTTCCACCAAGTATTCAAGGAAGACATATGTATTGTATGTAATATGTAAAAATATGTCAAAGACTAGAAAAAGTATGAACATTTTGTGATTCATTATATGAATCCATTTTAATCTTGACTCAAAATATAAGAATAATTCAAGTAAATTATAAGCCAGTATTTTCCCATAAACCCTAGACAAAATATAAACAGAGCAAATTCAGTAGCAAAGGCAAATTATATTACCTCAGGTTGAGCTGTGTTTATCAGAGGAATTCAAGGTTAGTTTATTGCTTAAAATTCAATAAATGAAGTTATTATTTATGTAGAAAAGGCATATGATAAAATTCATAATCAATGCATGATAAAAATTTCTTTGTAAACTAGAAGTACTATGTAACTTTCTCAGCCTAATAAAAGGTATGTGTAATAAACTTAAAACAAAAGTATTAACTAAATTTTAATGTTTTCTTAGAGACTGGTCACAAGTTAGGGTTTTCTACTTTCACCATTTCAATTTAATATTAATGAAGAATCTAGTAGTCTAACAGCCAAGAAGAAGATATATATACACACACATACACACACTTAACATGTTCAAGTTCATCAAGTACATAAGATTTTAAATCAATAACTAAAAATTAACTGTGTGTCTATACATAAACCCAATGAGTTAGAAGTAAAAGAAAAATCACTATTTAAAATAGCATTAAAATATCATATACCTAGGAATAAATTTATGCAAAGATTATGAAATATTTATATTAAAGTATATAAACTTTATTGGCATTAAAGAAAACTCAGTAAAGGGAGAGTTATTCTCTATCAGTGAATTGATGTACTCAGTATTTAAGCGATGTTAATTTTTTTCCAAATTGCTTTATAATAATGGAATTTACAACACAACCATTATGAAACTTAACAAGCTCTGTGTGTTTGTGTAGGAATTTATAAATGTGTAAGAAATATTAAAGGTGAAAATCAACTTAATAGTGGTTTAGTCAAATTTCCCTAGAAAGTAGTTTGAAGAAAAAAATTAAGTACTACTGGAATTCTTTATTATAAGTTTGCATCTCAGAAAAGAAAAAAGTGATTTGAAGCAGAAAAATAATGGAAAGCAAATGTGATGCATTCTGAAGCTGACCACAAGGAAACATAGCTAGTTACTTGGCCATACAGAATATCTCTGAACACACTGTTCAAAAACACCATGCTTTCAAAAGTCCATGCAGTGGAGAACTGAAAAGGAAATTATCTATCAACTCCCTCCCAACTTATTTCTCCCATTGGTCATTGGTCAAACTTAGTGTCATGAAAATATACCCTGGTCCTTTTGGCAGATAGTGGGAAAGCATTATCTTGTGCCCTACCAAATGGTACCTACATCAGAATCTAGATTGTGGGAGAATCCAGGGACGACAGATGTTGACCTCCGATGGCGAACCTAGGTGCCCCACACAAGTTAGTCACTTGCAACGAAGTAAAGTTGGAGCAAGCATCTCAGGGCCCAAGGAACACATGTGACTGATAGAATCCAAGGTAGAGTGGAAGTTAAATACAGTACAATATGATAGGAACTTTGCTAGATATCAAGACTTCATATTAAGTCTAGTGATTAGAATCCTATGGTAATGGGACAGGCAAATAGTCCAAAGGACCAAAAAAACAAGGTCCTAAAATAAAACCAGACAGATATGGGCATAATTTATGATAAGATAACTTTTTTGGTGTTATAATCCATATATTATTAATCTGGGTAAAAATTACAATAGTACTTACTTTATTTTTTAAACTGAATTTGTCAAATTGACTTTGTTAAATTGTGTGTTTGAATGTTAAATTTAATGGAAAATTAAAACAAATACAAATGCTCCCGCCCAAGTTACGCACTGACATTTGCATCAGAACCACTTATAAATTTTAAAAATCAACTTGCCTAGTACACTATACTGATATAGCATCTGATACCATAGATAGTATAGATATATATATACTATCTGAGATAGTATAGATAGTATAGATAGATATACTATCTGATAGTACTGATATAGTATACTATATCAAAATTACTGCAGGATTTTGATTAGGTGTGTACTGAATTTATAGATTAGTTAGAGAAAAAGAGACATTTTAATGACATTGAGTCTTCCAATCCACCAACCTAGTATATCTCTCCATTTATTTGGGTCATTTTTTTTTATTTTTTTCATCGTGTTTCACATTTTCACCATGCAGGTTCTACTTAGATTTCATTAGACGTATACCTATCTCTTAGACCATTCAGGCTTCTGTAACCAAACACCACAGAGTGGGTAGTGTATAAACAATGTGAACTTATTTCTCACAGTTCCAGAGGCTGGGAAGTCCACAGTCAAGGCACCAGCACAGTCCATCGTGGTGAAGCCGGTCTTTCTAGCTCCTGGCCAGAACCTTTTCACTTTGTGACAAAGTCAAAGGGACAAACAAGCTTCTGGGGCTTTTTTCTCTTTTCCTCATCTTTTTATTAAATAAAAACACTAATGTCATTGATAAAGATTCTGCCTTCATGACCTAATAACCTTCCAAAGTCTCTACATCCTAATTTCATCATCTTGAGGATCAGGTTTTGAATATACAAATTTTAGAAGGATACAAACATCCAGATCATTGTACTGAGTATTTTATTTCTTTTGTAGTACATGGTATTATTATTATTATTTTTGAAATTTTGAATTCTAACTTTTCATTTCTGTATGAGATAGGCAACTGATATTTAAATTTTGAGCTTATGGCCTGTGACCTTACTAAACTTACTTCTTTTAGGAGTTTTTTTTTATTATTCTTTGGGATTTTCTGAATAGACATGTTGTTTATGAATAGTAACACATTTCTTTATGTTCTAATTTGTTTCAACAAATCCTTGAAAAAACAATTTTCACTGGGTGTCTGAACATATTCATTTCAATATTAGATTAAAAGAAACTAAAAGTATTTTTTTAGGGATTGCGTAAAGAATGTTTAATTTGACATGAACATCAAATACTAACCATAAAGGGCTATCCTGTTAAGACCCAAGCAGAGTATCTCCCCTTGGCCAGTTAAGAACCTCCATGAAAATAGAGGTAACAAAACTCTTTGGAAAATATTTACTAGATAGACCAACAGCTTGCCTTTGCTTTTGGGTCTTGTTATCTTGATAGTTTATGTTTGTTTTTACATTTAATTTGCTTACAGACCCTTATACTTTCAAGCACATCTATTATTTCCTTACTGACAGGACTGTGAGACCAAAGTAGGTTAGGTGACCAACTATCTGTTTTTTTGCAGACATTCCCTAATGTAGCCCTAATAGTCCCACATCTTGAAAAAATTCTCATCCCCATACTAACTAGCATTTCATCATCCTTGAAATGGGATGATATGTATTTTAAGAAAATATGGTTCCCACTATGACAAATCACACTAAACACTTCTATAAATGTTAATGCTAATATTTATGGTTTAATGAATATGAAACACCACTCATCAATTTTTCCCGTTCTATCACTTTCCAAGTCAGGTCATCTAATTTTCAGAGCCTGCTTCTTGAAAACTGGTGCATTGCAATATCTAATTATAAAAATACATAAAATATCCAGTGAATCCTCTACATGGCAACCTAGGAAATTAAAGTTTTTCTTCACAGAATCTCTGTGCATGTACATTGCTCTGCAAATCTCCATACAAATTATCAGAGGAATAGCTGGCATTCAGACAAATGTATCTGCCATTTATCACATCTCATTGAGAAATGAGCTTCATTAAACCCTACTGACTTTGCCTTCTAAAATTTTCCATCTTGTTCACCTCTTCCCACCTCCTGTGAGAAACAGCTAAACAATATGTTTATTCTTGAGGTTCCTGAAAACTCAGCAAGAAATGAAAATCCAAGGTTTTCTGTAGTTCTAATTCTGATTTAGGTGATGGAAAAGTTTTGTTTTGTTTTGTTTTGTTTTGTTTTTCATACAGATTACTTCTCACCACAGGGCATAGAAGGTCCTTTTGTTTACCTGACATTATTAAACATAGTGAAAAATGTAAAGAAGGAAAAGATTCTATAAATGATTGTGAAAAATATGGAAAGGAGGTCACGGTATATTATGAAGTGAAAAAAATAAGGAGATTATAAAGCAGTACGTGAATTGTCATCATGTTCTGTAATACACGTATGTGTTCCCGAGTCTGTGGGAAAATGCACTTCAGTAGTAGCTTGTTGTTGCTGGGAGGTGTGACATAACAGGAGAATTTTACTAACTTCATTTTGCCTCCCTATTTTTAAATGTCTGTAATCACACATAGTTTTATATAAAAATAATAATAATTGTGCAAGTGATCAAAATATTAAACTTGCTAGTTTCTGCATACTTGCATGGCCAAAGTCAAAGCCATACTGGGTGATCAAAGTGCACCAGGCAGTAAGTCAGGTGACTTGATTCAAATTGTGTCTCTCGTTCTTATTATGTAAAGAGGCATTTGGTCCTCCTGAGCCTTGGGTTTCTCATTGGCAGAATGAAAATAAAACAGTCTCCTATAGTTTCTAGATTTTGAAGAGAGTTTACATATGCAAAAATACTCTGAGAGCTCAACTGCTATATAAATACCTAACATTGTTTTTAAATAATTATTATTTTGAGGTTTTTATGCTAGATTAAATTTTCTTAGATTAAGATTTTAAGCATACCACAGGTTGGTTTGTGTATTTGAAAGAAAAATAATTAAAGTCTATGTTAAAATACAGAAAACTTTGTGTAACTAGGCTTTAGTTAAATCCTTAGTAGAACATAATATGTTTTATATAAAGTATAAGTGTATTCCTTTGTTTTTTTTTAAATCCTAAGGATATTTTCAAAAGCTTTTTCCAGTATTTATATACATTTTTATAGTGGTTATGTGAATGAGTAAATTTCTTCCAGAGCCTTATGATTTTAAAACAAAAACATGTCAGAACAATTTAGACTTTTTATACGATTTCAGGTTAGTGAAAAAAAAGTATGAAATTTGAAGTATATTCCCAATTTCTTCAAAATTGTTATCTTAAAAGATAGCTGTCACATTCTGCCACAGCCACGTTGCCTGGTACCACGGGGTGAGACTCACATAGCTGTGGCATTTGTATAACATTTGTGTGTTCAATTCCAAGTGACTATGAATATATTATGTAACCAACATGGGTTTGTAACTATTTAGAAAAATGTTTGTTATACCTAGAATGTGTCTATTTAAGCTTTTTTTAAAAAAAGATTTATTTATTTAGTTTTTAGAGAGGGGAAGGGAGGGAGAAAGAGAGAGAGAGAGAGAGACATTAATGTGTGGTTACCTCTCACGTGGCCCGCAACCCAGGCATGTGCCCTGACTGGGAATCGAACCTGCGATGCTTTGGTTCGCAGCCTGAGCTCAATCCACTGAGCTATGCCAGCCAGGGTTATTTAAGCTTTTAATTTTCTAAATTTATGGCAAAAATTTCCTGCTTTCTGATTTTATGCTTTTTTCTCCTAATTATTAATTGCTTGACAACATGCACTTGCATCTGCAGGTGCTAGAGTACTTTACTAAGTTTATGAACAAAAAGGAACAGAATAGGATGTGACTGCCATTAATTAAGTCACAGGTCTAAGACACTCAGATTTTCCCATCTAATTAAGGCAAAAACATCTTTGTAGTCTCTTGACACAGCACTTCATAAAACAGAGCTAGTTCTCTGTCCCATCATTCACCTTTCTGCAGAGCATATATGTAACCCTGTGTTAGCTGTAATTTAGGTTCTACTTACTGGTCTGGGACTAAATCTAAATCCCTTATGCAAAGTAGAGCTGTACTAAATGCAGGCCTTTGAGGATGCCAAACCCCCTAGGAGGTTGTTTATATACTTTCTAAGCCATGCTCACTACAAGCACTATCCAGCAGTATTTTATCAGATTTCCACCAACTGACAGATTGAGAGCTGGGTTTCTCGATGTTTATACAAACTTAAATCAATTGAATACACTAAGTAAATACTCTTTCCACCTTGTAAGTAGTTCTTTCTGATTAAGATCATATTCTTAACACGATGTAAAGGTGATAAATGTTATATTTCTGTAGGGTAAAATGGTGAATTGTTCCCCCACCCACCTCTATCTTTAACTATTTAGCAGAATCTTTGTGATGCAAAATAGCTATTCCCACTGTCCTGAAACCCTTCACTTGCACTAACTTTTACCCTTTGATAATGTGCCATTTGATTCACCTCACGCTTAAAATAGAGATGCAATGAAAAGGAACAAACATGGTTACAGCTAATTATCCTACTTGGGCATTTAAGCATAAAGAGACTTCGTGACTTAAGGGAATAAAGAAAAGTACCAATGAAATCTTTGAATCACAGCCTAATTTTACTTGTTCAGAAATTTTTATTGTTTATAGAAAGTTTCTTGAATGTCACACTCTGTTCAAAAAGGAAGGCCTTTTTACTTTTCTCGGGCACATCCCAGATTCCATTTCTTTGCAATGCTGTGTATTTACTCCTCTTCACATTAGAATGCATGGTCCCCAACAGCATCAGCAGGCCAGGTGTGCAAAAGTGGTTAGTAGTTCATGAAGGAAAAAGGATGAGCATTCATACCTTCATTCCTGTGTCTAGAACAGTGCCTGGCACTTAGCAGAATAAATGAACTCATCATAGCTCATGTGAGTTGAAAAATTCAATAGTGCCTCTTGTACTCCAGGGATATTACAAACTGTTCAAATTCAATATATGTATTTTCTGTATAGCTGAACTCAGCTTAAAGATATTGCATATGCTTAGCTTTTCATCAATACATGCTCATACTTTTCAGTTATAATTTTAATTTAAGTTTTTCCTTAGATTGTTCCTGCTCAATTGCTCATTGGCAATTCCACCGGCAATACTGGTTTTATAAATTAAACATATTTTCATAAAGTTTTAGATGGTTTTAATAGATTCTTCTGAATGAGAGAATTTCAGCTCTCAAGTCTGACCTTCTATAACTATCTAAACATTATCTGTGAGTGCTCTGCCCAAAATTTTTTTTCTAAGCAGTTTTGGTAAAATTTTACAACCCAGTGGAATGCAAACACATGAGTCAGAGACATTTTTCTTGTTAAGCTTTCAAAATGAGGCTTATTCTTATTATTAGTATTCCATTTGCAAAAGAAGTCCTACCTCTAACATTTATTTCTTTAAACAGAAACTAAATTTCTATATAAAGCAAGAACAGCTAAGATATGCATTCTGTTCTTCAGTCTTGGAAATTTTGTGCTTATTCAATGATATTTTCAATGACAGAATTTTTGAAAATTTTCCTAACATCATGTCCTACAAATCCTAATAAAATAGAAAACATGCTTCCTAGAAAGAGCTGTTTGAAACATGGCTAGCAAATGGAAGAGTTTATTTTCAATTTAAAGTATCTTCTATCAGATGTTTGCTACATGAAAGCATCCAGGTTTCAAACCTCAGGTTTAGGAAGCAATTGTTCTCACTCTTTGAATTACAGCTCATGAAGATACAGTCTTCTTAGACTTTGGGATACCAGTTTAATTATGTGGTCTTCACCTTTGCCTCCTGACATGGACAAGTGGTATCATGAAATAAAAACTGTGCTACATACTGTAAGTGACACAAAGATGGTTTTCCTTAAGCGATATCCTGTAAACAGAGGCCATATATAGAGAGAATATGTATGCAGTAGGGGATATAGAGAATGCCAACAAAGTGCCAGAGAGTCCAGGGAAGACAAAAGAGGAATCTAATGGTCAACATCTTGGAGTCATCTGAACCTCATGCTGAAGAATGAGTTGGGAACGCACACTGTGGCAGGTATGCCAGAAGAATCTCACGTTTAAGAGAAAGAACTGTTATAAAAAATCACAGGGGTGTGGAAGAATCATGAACCACATTCAGAAAAAATAACAATCCATGCAGTTGAAAGAAAACATAGCATGAGAGGAGATGAAAAATAAAGTAACTAAATGCCATGCAAAATAATGTTAGTTTTGTAAATCAGGTGATAAAAATGAAAACATTACATATAAATACCTCTATATGGAATATATGTACACACATTAGTGCAGAAAGTGTGGTGGAGAGAAAAGAAAGGCTTCATCTGAAATAGGTCAGCTGATTAAACAGTATTTGGAAAAACCTTGGTTCACAAGCCTGTACAAAAAGTTCATTCTTTCCAAAGCAAGGGGAATGATGGGATGTAACAAAAGAGAAGGAAAGGTCTGGAAATAGCCTGGTACTTCACCAGAGAGTGGAGCAATGCATGGAAATGTGGAAAAGAGAGAAGAAAGGGAAGGGCAGAATAGTCCAGAACAGCAATTTTCAACCAGTGCGCGACAAATATTTTTAAAACATGCAATACCTGATTATTGATTCAGGGGCACTGACCTCTTTTCCTTTAGACTGTCAAATAAAAAAGATGACAACAGCCAACACAACAATAGCCACCCAGTATGAATGAATCAAAATCATGCCTATTTTTGTCAGATCAGCAAAAAATACAATATTTTTGGTATGTCATAGAATTTTAGTTATTAATTTATGTGGGCCATGAGATGAAAAGGTTGAAAAGTGCTTGTCTAGAGTAATACCATCAATTCTACACACACTAAATCATCCAGTGCATTAAGAATTAGATAAGGAAGATTTATTAGGAAAAATGTCTCTGCAAATGACAATATTAAAAATCTGGCCCCAGTGCCCCATGATTAAATGAGGTCTATCAATCTCAAACATTGGTTCTTCTCACAAATTATTTAAATGAACCCAAAACAATCAAGTTAAAGAGAAAGGGAAAATGTTTTACTGTCCAGAAAAAGAGGGTGTGACACTCTTGCTCTTTTCCATTAGTAAATAAAGTTGTTATTGAGAAAAATGCAAGTGCAACTGTCAATTAATTAAATGGAAGGAGGTACACCTACCCTGAAGCTTCTATTGAATGGGGCAATAAGTATTTCACAGATCAAAAGGACTCTAAGTTAAAGCCCAGCTCCAGAAAAATATAACCAGAGGCATTGAAATTAAGAACAACCTGACAGTAACCAAAGGGGAGGTGGGAGGGAATAATGGGGGAAAAAGAGGGAAGGGTTTTCAGGAACAACTATAAAGGACCCATGGACAAGACCAAAGGAGAGTAGGATTAAAGGTGGAAAGTGGGAATGGCTGGGGTGTGGGGAAGTGGTAAGGGGAAAATGGAGACAACTTACTTGAACAACAATTTTAAAAAGTAAAAAAAAATAATAATAAAGCCCAGCTCCAAATTTTCATAAATATTAAAATATATTGATAATAATGATGTCTGACTCAGCTGCCCAACAGATTGCTTTCCACAATCAGTAAAGGGGAGTACCTAAAAGTTTGAGCAGTCCCCCCCCACACTGTCACCACTTAAATTAGTGTGAAATTTTTCTCAGCTTAAAATAAGGTGCTAAAGGGGAAAAATCCTCAGAACCTCCACAATTCAGAATACAATTCTGGGAGTGCATATACTATCAAATGTTCAATTAATAGAAGATAAAAATTAAGTATTTCACACATGTAAATATGTGCTCAATTTTATACAAATGTGAAGTTTCTGGTAAGAACTTATTTAAAAACACAATAAAAATTTAGAAAAAAAATCCCAAACACCTCACTTGCATCATTTTGTTCAGCCAAAGCAGTATTTAACTTTTAATTTATGTTAACAATTTCTGTGAATCCTTAAACACATGAATACAGGAAACCTTCACTAACTAAAGATGGGGAGGGGGGGCGAGGGGTGAAGGAAACACTGCCGTGAATACAAATAACTCCAAATCATACAATAATTTTAGAAGAAACAAGTTTTCCAACTACTCTATGTTTTAGAGGCAATGATATAAATTGTCACATCCATGTAAATTAATAGCATGTGATATCCACACATGACATTAATATATATTTTACCTGATATTTATTTTGTTTAAGAAATTTCTTAAAATGAGTACAAAACAGTACCCTGTATATGATGCACAGAGCTGTGTCTCTCTGAGGAATTGCTATAGATACACTAGTATGATTACTACATTATGAGAGGATGAATATTATTGATTTCATGAATGAAATATTAAAAACATAACTGTACATGAACAATAATAAAAATGTGGAAATATACAGATAATAGTTGCACTTTTAATATTTAAAAATTATGTATTTTCTTTTCTTTAATTTTCAATTGTTTAATTAGTGAAATTAAACTTGAGAAGTATTCTAGTCCAAGGAAAGAAGGAACACTACATAAGCTGCCATAAAGCAGGAAGGATAACCAAGTAACAAATATCTTGAAAAAGTTTTCAATAATCATTAGTTCTTCAAACATCAGAAAAGCCCTTGGTTTCTTAACTTGAAGATTGAGAAGACTGAAGATTGGGAATAAAATCTGACTTTAAGACAGTCTGCAGGTTAAAACGAACACTCTGATGCCAAACCACCTAAGTTTAAATCCCGGTTCTGCCAGTTCCAGCTGTGCGTCCTTAGACACAGTGCCCTGTGAAACCTCACTGGAGTCTGAGATAGAAGAAAAGTGTTTCCCTATGTACCCTTATCTCCTATATTTTGAACCAATGAAGAAAGTTAATGTAAATGATTATATACACACACATTTTATATATATGTATATATAAATATATGTGTATATATGAGCTTAAGTGCTTATGAGGTCTGTCCAGAAAGTACCAAGCCTGTTAATATTAAAAAATAGAAACACTTATTGAAGAAGATACAAGAAACACTGTACAAAAGACAATGGCACCTCAGTCCCCTTCAAAGTAGGCCCCTTGGGATCTCACACAGTTGTCCCGGAATTATGACCTTCTTGAGAAAATCTGGTACACTGGTGGGGGTTTGAATCAAGTCGTTAGCAACTACAACATGATGTCCCTACTGCTCTGGTAGCAAAAGCTGTGGAACAAATTTTGTGATGACATATTTCATGCCAAGATCCTGCATCAAAATCTCAGACATAAGAGTTGTGGGAATCCCTGGGCCAGCTTCTAGTTCTCCCAGTGTCAGTCGCTAACCTTTGTTGACTGCAGCCCACACACATTCAACATTCTCAGCTGCTCTGCTTGTTGCAGGCCTCCCACAGTATGGATCACTTCCAACAGATTCTTGACCATCTTTCAAGCATTTGTGCCACACTTTTATTCATGCTGTACTCATTGTATCATTATCATCACTGAGCCTTCTGAATAATACAAATAGTTTCCACGGAGGTATGTTCAAGCTCAGTGCAAAATCTGATGCAGATTTATTGCTCTATTTGCTCAGTCATTTTGAATGTGATGGCCACACAATGCAAATGCTCACTCAATGGGGTCTACCACCTCCACTGACTAATACAGTGAAGGCATCACTGTTCACATATGCAACTTCCAGTCCACTCTTCTTGGCTGCCAGGTTCCATTGTTGTCACCAAACTGTTCTCATTACATTAATAATCGCTGGACTTTTTCTAGACATACCTTGTATATTTGTGTGTATGGATAGATATGGATGGATAGATAGATGGATAGATAGATAGATAGATAGATAATAAATAGATAAGAGATATATCTATCTCTTAATTGCCAAGTCTGTTTGCACACCCCTGTCAGCCTCATAAACACATCGGGTAATGGCTCACGAAAACAACTCATACTCAGGAGTGAGCTGTTTGGAGACAACTGCTAGTTGCACAATGAGGCTAGACTATGAACCAAATAAACAGCAATCTGGCTTTATTTAAAATTTTGAGACTGCTTATTATGAATTTATTTAATTTTGATTTTAACACATTGCATTAAATATTATTAATCTTGATTATTGAGCTTTTTGACATCCTTAGATTTTGCACTGGAGTCAGGTCCTTAATTCATACTCTGCTCATCCCAACTTAGGCAAGTTACTAAACCGTTCTGTGCCTTACTTTCCTCATCTAAAATTGAGTTATTTCTTACAAATAACTGAGAATGGTATCTACCAGCACACAATTAAGTACATAAAAGTCATACTATTATGTTATTACCATTAACCTTTTTCATTATTGCTATAATTTTTAGAAAACTTGATTTTCCCATGTAGTATCTTCCTGGGATTCTTTATGCAATGGCTTGCATAAAGCCATTGTGCCAATGACTTGAGGTAGAACTCACTAAGGGCAAAGATTAGGATACACTGGTTATAAAGAGACAATATATTTCTTAGCCTGATGATGACATGTCTAAGAAACAAATTTAAGCTATTGAATTTTCACAGATGCTTTTTCAATATTTTTAAATATATATGATGTACTAATTATTAATATTATTGTAACTGAACAAAAAAAACCCAGAAGTTTGGCTGCCTGTTGCCACAAAAGCCAAACTTGTGAGGCAGATGCTCATGCAAAAGGAAAGAGGTTTTATTCAGGTGCTGTGTGATCTAAGTGAATGGCAGACTTCTGTCTCAAAGGCCATCTCCTCAGCAAGACCAAGACAAAAGCCCGTGTCCAGAGTTCCTGCTCCAATTTAAAGTGCAGCCCTTTAGAGCTCACAGGTGTCTGCTAAGTGGTCATAGTACCTATCCAGGTAGCTCAGATTGTTTCCAGCTGCTGTTCATTCCAGGCTCTTGCCTGGAGTCTGTGTGTGGAGCCCACATGGCCATGGATCATGGGCTGCCAGGGCCACATGCTTCCAGGCAAGAGACCATGCAAACACATGGGCTGGTGCATCACCAAGTGGGCAAAAATGAGAAGAAGCTTTCTCCTGGAAGCCATAGGTCATGTGGTTGCTAAGGCCTCATGGCCCCTGGAAAGCATGGGTGAGTACATTCTGTGAGTGCAGGCCACAAACAGGAGTGAGCCCAGAGCCAGAGAGAGCCCCTTAGTTCTCTTAGAATTATATTAGCTTGAGTGTGGAACGGGCCAGGTGCTTCTTCAAAATGACCAATAAATTCCCATACTTTCCATGCTTCAGGTGGGTCCACCTCCCAACAAATCCCTTCTTTTCCCAGGCTAGACTGATAGTATCTTTGGTCCAGAACCAGCCCTTACCCTGTTTTGACGATTATGATGCATGTGCCTATCCTCCCCATGTCCCACCAAAATCTAGTACAAGAGGGCAGGAGGGCTTGTCCTTCTACCCAATGGTCTTGCAAATTTTTTGCACTCTCAGTGTAAGAACCTGCCTCTGCTGCTATCTTGGCCAATGGAGGAGACTCCCTAGTGCTCTAGACAGACTGTCTGCTAGTAACACTGTGATGTAAACATGTTATGAGAAGGAGTGTAAAAACAAGAAAATGACACACTGAAAGGAGGTGGTCAGGGTCTGGCATCCCTATGTACTAGCTCCTTCCCCTACCCCAGGCAAGCCCTGCTCAGTGATCTCAGAGCCTGGCTATGCATCTGTACAGGAATTAAAATTAGCAGGGAAAACAATTCCTGTGTATTTATGACAGGATTATCAGTTTGACAAGAACACTTAGTGTGATATCGATGAGATATTATTTTCTAACAGCTCTACCAGGGAAATGTATTATTCTTAAGAATTTAGACAGAAATAAAAGTGTTATTTATATTTCCTGGCATATCTTATTTCTTTATTTTCTGAACTTTCAATAGCAGAGCTTCTTTTCATGAATATTCTAATCAGCTTGGAGATTTCAGACACAGAAGAGAGTTCCCAAAAATGGCAATACCTGAGTAGATTAAAACAACAAATATCTGCCTTTGGAAGCAGGAGAAACTTCTGTTTTTCACAAATAGTTCTTGTGCAAATGGGGTATTCATATATAGAGCCCTAAAAAAAGAAAAGCTGTCATGTTTTGCCTCCACATTTGCTCTTACACCAGACTGGGTTTTCATTCTCTGGCTGTTCTCTCAGTAATTAGTTCATTTAAATATATGAAAAATGTATGAACTAACCTTGTGAATGACTGAATAAATGAATGACCCATTGACAGAAAGACGTAACATGTCTGATATATTTTCTTATTCTTGACATCCTCCGTTAATCTTCCATGGCAATAAAACTTGCTCAATGGAAAGACAATTTTTGGACTGGCAAAAATAAAATTAGCCTAAAATGTCACTGGAACATTTCTTAACTGGGAAAAATATGTCAACTTGAGGAAACATTTTTTTTCTGTCAAAACATTGTTAAAAGAAATGACAGAACCAACCAATAATAAAACACTGTACAATTTTAAATGATAGAATAAAAGTTCTGAATATATAAATGTGTACTGAAGATGGTTACAAAAAAACAAGTACTTTTAAATACTTTATAATAGTCATTTATATTAGATTGACTCAGTACAGATTATAAAGGACGTGCACCCTAGTGATAACGTCTAGTTTTGTTTCTTAATCTTTGTGGCAGAGAATCACTTGAGGTTTTATAACATATGACATTACCTTGTATCAGTCATGTCTCCTAAATGGTTACTTTATGGACATTAGCAAATAAAACATATTTTATCCTCTAAACTCATTCAAAGTTTGTATATATAAATATATATGTATACACACACAAACTTTCCATGTGGCACACATATAATGAGAATAAATCTAAGATAATCGTATAGTAGGAATAAATATAAAATAACCATCTGTCTTCAATTAATTTATAGTGTAAAGGAGGAAACACCCAGTAATTCCAAGGCTACCTGATATGTGCTGTGATGGCACCTAGTAAACACCTGGTCTTGGAATGGGAGGGTAAGGAAAGTTCTCTTGGTGTATGTGGTAGCTAGAAGAATCATAACAAATGAAAATCTAATCATGATCCTGGTTAATAAATAAATGAGAGTATCCCTAAAAATCTCCAAGTGTGTTTAATATGACAATTTTGCTGCCTATTATGACTACAGTTTTTTTTTAATAGTGACTGCCCCAGGGCACCTGTCCAAGCTACAGCTCATGGCCCAAGTGAAGCCGTCTCCTGGACTCCACTGTGGCGTCTGCACTGGCGCTGTAGGATGACCTCTAGAAGAGCAAGAAAAGAAATCAGTCATATCGGTGCTGTTTCAAAGGGAGAGTAAAACAGTCAGCAGTCTCTGCAGAATTGAAAGGCTACCTAGAGATACTCTTGAAGCCTTGGCGTGCATGTGTCTGAAGGGACACCTTTCCTCCCAAATAAAACTTTTGGGATTTTACAGATGATACTTTTTAAACTACAGATCTGAGGAGCCATTATTTTGTGTATGAGCTATGTTTAACCACTCACCTGAAACTGATGAACTAAGGTGAACTAAGGCCTGTGAGTCAACTCCATCTGGTTTACGATTGCTTTTCTAAGTAAGATTTCATTATACCATTGCTACCCCCATTCATTCCTCCATGTATTTTCTGCAGTTACCGAGGGCTGAATTCAGTAGTTGCAACAGGGACCTACGGCCCACAGACCCTGAAATATTTCCCATCTGGCCAGTTTAAAAAAAAGTTCATAGACTCTCTGGCTTAAAGTACTCTTGCCATATACATATTTCAAATTAATTTAACAAAAAGTATTGCTTAAGATAATTTCTAGGATATATTATTATTAGTCACTTGACACCATAATAAAAATAATAACTTTTTATTAGCAAGATTCTTCTCTTCTCTAAGCTGGAAAACAGTGAATTAAGTCTTCATATCTCCTAACTGCAGTTTTTTGTTTCTATTAGTATTAATATTTTAAGACTCTATTGAAAATTATAATCCTCATTAGACACATTCTCAGTGAATTTGTTTCTGACATGGACTTCTGATATTCTAACTAAAGCCATGTCTTATTGGAAACTGACTATAGCTATTATATATTGGTATCATGCAAAACTAGAACCCTGTGGGCTATGTTCATTAAAATAAAATTAATAGTTGCTGCCTTAGATCTTTCCATAAGGATACATGTGAAATATAGCCAGTAATTCAATTTGCGAGTAGGTCATTTAATTATTGTAACAGTTGAGAAGAATTCATTACATTTGGACATTTTTAATCATATCATTTTTTCTTAGTCGAGTTGTCTCTAAAGGGAACCTAGGAAAACATTTTAAACATTAGGAATACAAACGGAATAAAAGTTAGAGGAGAAAGTCAGCCAGTGCTTCTGCAGAACTGACCTGTTTCCCCCCACGAAGCAGGCTTGTCCCTCGGACGATCAGCGTCTCATCACCTCCCCTCCAACACACGCGGAGGTCAGCAAGGCAACTGCTCCAAGTTTCGGAGACAGTCTGCAGTAATAAAAATCACTGCTTTATCACTATAGTGAGCTTAAAGATGGGCCTTGTTTAAGAAACCTCAGGCTGATCCATAGTAGAACTATACAAACTTGAAGACTGCAAGATGAAAGGCAAAGCTGGTGGGAATTAATGAATCCACCCTTCACCCAATACTGAAATTGCTTCACACACTTACTTAATAAATAGGAAAATAGCTTCTTCTGTTACTTGTAGTAACAGAAAACATTTATTTGTTTTGGTTACTGTGGTGGACTCCAGCCAGCAGAGTCTGCCTGTTGTGACTGAAGATGAGAATAAATGCACAGGAGACAGCAATCCTGTGGAGAAAAAGGGGACAGCACAGTTACTCTCTCAAGGGGAGAGTGTCCTGACCCTTGCCTACACAGCCTTTTAATGTTTTTCTCATGTCATGTATCAAGGAAAGATTTATTATCTATTACATAGAATATTATTGTCTACATTTTAGGTACAATCAAGGAAATGAAAATAACATGCAGAGGGGAATGGCGGAAAGCTGATTAGCTCTGTCCTTGGGTAAATTCACACAGGCTTTGTAAATTACCCTGAAGATAGACAATACACATTTGTTGCTTCAGACCAGGGTGAGGGAGTTTTAGCAAGAGCAAGCCACACAGTCTTGTATGCATTTTCTAGGCCTGATTCCCATGGGAAAACTCAGTTTAAAGGTCTGGCTCCTGCCCACCACTTCACTTCTGTAGGTTTTCCATACAGAGCTGAGTCACCTTTGCCAGGCAAAAACAAATCAGTCCGCTACAAGTTACTATATGTGGCAACTAGTTAATCCTGGTTGTTCATATTAAACTGGCTCTAAACTGATGAAATATTTTTAAGGCAGTCATTTTATTAAGTTTTTAGATTTAACTATCTCAGGAATAATATTAACACCCTGCAAATAGTGTCACCTTATATCTTCACAATAATTTAATCAAATTATAGTATTTTTATGAGTACCAATATACATATGAATAACATTATATATGAAGAAATTAGTTACCTCTTTTCATTTTTCTCTCATAAACTCTTTCCATCCAAAAATGTATGAAAAATCTCCAACTCTCTTTTCTTTTTGAAACCTTAGTCATCCTTTAAGGCTTAGAGTTCAAGCCTCCACAGTCTTGAAAAAGTCATGTTAATGACATTAATTCTTCCTTTTTTGGGACACCTAGAGACCTATAGTTTGTACTAAACAATTTGTCACTGAATCACAATTCACCCTATTTTTTCTAAGTGCTTCTTGTGTATTAGTCTAGTTTCTCCAAGAATATAGAAAACATTTTCCTTGCTATTATCTTACTTCATTTTATTATTGTCTTTGAAGCGTTTTGCAATTTAAAGAAGGAATTGACTGAAATTTAAGAAGACATACATCAAATGGCTTTAGGTGGCAGTGGGAGAGTTGCCTGTGGTTCAGTCTCTCTTTGTTAGAGTAAATATGTTTATACATCGTTATTTTCCATTTTTGTTTTCATTCAGATATATTTGGTCTTCCTCTCCACTTTCAGGGATTAGTAACAAAACATATCATTGTGCTTCTTAGTAGCAGGGAGAGAGGATAATGGTTGAGTTTTATTTCATATTGCCAAGAAAACCGATTGTGTGTGATGTGTAAAAGAGACATTTCCCTCATAAGAGTAAATGGAGTTATCATTTAATAATTAATCACAGTATTATATTCATGATGTCTCATGGCCACAAAAGATATTTCACATGTTTTTTCTTGCATTTATACTTTGTTGTTGCTTAGCATCAGTAACATTCAGAGAAAACAATCAAAATCACAATGAGTTAGTACCTCACATTTATTATTGAAGAAACAAAAGATAACAAGTATTGGCATGGATTGTAGAGAAACTGGAATCCTTGCTCACTGCTGGTGGGCAAGTAAAATGGCACAGCCCCTGTGGAATACAGTATAGAATTCCCTCAAAATAATTCAAATCAGAGTTTCCATATAATCACTTCTGGGTACTTATCCAAAAGAATTGGTTTCAGGATCTTAAAAAGATACCTTCACATCCCCTAATGCAGCATTATTCACAATAGTTAAGTTATAGAAGCAACTTAAGTGCCCATTGACAGATAAATGGATAAAGAAAATGTGATATATGCATGTAATTTAACATTATTCAACTTTAAAAACAAGAGAGTCCTACAATTTGTGACAACATTAATGGACTTGGAAGATGTTATGCTACGTATAATGTCAGTTGTAGAAGGGCAACACTGCATGATTTGACTTCTATGAGTTACATAAAATAATCAAACCCATAGAATAGAGAGTGAATAGTTGTTGTCATAGGTTGGGTGGAGGGAAAATAGGAACTTGGTGGGGTTTTTTGCAGTTATGCAAGATGAATAAGTTCTAGGTATCTGCTTCAAAATAGTGTCTGTAGTCAACAATGCAATGGTGTGCATGCTAAAACTTAAAAGGATAAGTCTCATGCTAAGCATTCTCAGTCCTTTAAAGATGATGGAGATATTGATTACCTTGATTTTGGAGATGGTATAACAGGTGTCCAAACTCATCAAAATGTATACATTAAATACATGTAATTTTTGTATATTTGGAATACCTTAGCAAAGTTAGCAAAAAGGACGTAAATGAATTCATTGTCTAAGATTACAGACATTTTTGTTTTTAAATTCTTAATCTTAGCAGCATTGGCAGTACTTGAATTGTTTATCTAAAGGCTAATGAACAGCAGGAATGAGGGAACTGTCAAAGGCACAGTTTTTACTTATAAAAAGTAACAATGATAGACTCCACTAAAATAAGTCCCTTTATATGCAACAGAAAAGCTTCTAGGTACACTTGACCTGGTTTCCAAAAATTTGGCTTCAAATAGAAAACACTTTGATTGTGTGCATTTCTAATTTTAGACTCACAATAATGTTTCCATAATTGTAACTTTCATTTTAGGGCTCTTAGAAATTTCCATGCACATTAGCCATCTTGTTTCTGGCATAGCAAGTAGGATTTAGTTAAATAAAATAATTACTTTTAATAATTTGTTTTAGATATTTAATACAGAGGAACTATATTTAAATTCCATGGTGCCGAGCCCTTAGTGCACTGGGAATATTAAAGGAAACACCTGTCTAGTCATGGAAGGGATTCCCATGTAATATTCCTAACACATTCTCATCTGAACTCTGTTTGACAATGTTCATGTTTAATCTTTATTCTTTCTATAAAAGAAATAATTTTATTGAGGAGGGAGAGAAACATATATGTGAGAACAAAACATCAATCTGTTGCTTCCTCTCATGCGCTCACCAGGGGTCGAACTCACAACCTTTTGGTGCACAGGAGGGTGTTTCAACAAAGGAAGCCACTCAGCCAGGGGAAGAAAGAGTTTTAGTATATAAATTAAGCTTTTAAAATATAAATTTAAAGGATCACAGTGATAGTCCTAATTATCAATAGGAGCAAGCATTCTATTTGACAGATATCATAAATTAAGAAATCTCTGGATTTTTTAATCTTATAGTCCATTATAATCCATGAGTCTACAGTCTCTTATAGTCCATTTTCATTGTTTAGCCTTTCATTTGTTAAATAGCAAACAAATCCCAAAGTGACTAGAAGGAAGGAAATAAAATCTCCTTCCAACAAAAATCTCTGGACCAAATGGCTTCACATGGGGAATTTTACCGAACATTCCAAAAACTATCACCTCTTCTTCTCAAACTATTTCATAAAATTCAAGAGGAGGGAAGGCTCCCAAACTCATTTACAAGGCCAGCATTATTCTAATTCCCAAACTAGATAAAGACACTACAAAGAGAGAAAATTACAGGCCAATATCCCTAATGAAAATAGATGCTTAGATCCTCAACAAAATGTTAGCAAACCAAACATAGCAATGAGTCAAAAAGATCACGCACAATGATCAAGTGGGATTTATTCCAGGAATGCAAGAATGGTACAACAATTGCGAATCAATAAATGTAAGTGACCACATAAATAAAAGGAAGGATAAAAACCACATAATATCAATAGATGAAGAAAAAGCACTTGATAAGATCCAAAACCCATTTATGATAAATACTGTTAGCAAAGTGGAATAAAGGGAATATTCCTAAACATAATAAAGATCATATGTGGCAAACCCACTGCAGCATCATACTCAGTGGGCAAAATCTACAAGTGTTCCCTCTAAGATTGGGACCAGGTAGGGATGTCTACTTTCATCTCTTATATTCAACACAGAACTGGGAATCCTAGCCACACCAATCAGACAAGAAGAAATAGAAGTCATCTAAAGTGGAAAGGAAGAATTAAAATTGTCATTATTTTCAGATGACATGATACTGTGTATAAATAATCCCAAAAATTTTCCCCAAAATTACTAGAACTGATAAATGAATTTAGCAAAGTAGAAGGATATGAAATTAATATTCAGAAATTAGTTTCATTTTTGTATGCCAATAATGAAGTAACAGAAAGGGAAGTTAGAAAACAATACCATCCACAATTGCTACAAAAAAAAAATAAAGTACTGATGAATAAACCTAACCAAGAAAGTGAAAGACCTGCACTTGGAAAATTGTAAGACACTGAAGAAAGAAATAGAAGATATAAATAAGAGGAAGCACATACCATGTTTATGGATAGGATGAATTAACATCATTAAAAATTCCATACAACCTAAAGCAATCAATTTCAATGCAATTTCTATCAAGACTCCCATGATACATTTCACAGAACTAGAACAAATATTTCAAAAATTTATATGGAACCACAAAGCCCCGCATAGCAGCAGTGATCCTGAGAAAGAAGAACAAAGTTGGAGGAATCCCACTATATAATATCAAACTATATTATGAGGCCATAGTAATCAAAACAGCATGGTACTGGCATAAAAATAGACACATAGATCAATGGAACAGAATAGAGAGCCTAAAAATAAACCCATCCCTTCATAGTCAATTAATATTCAACAGAGCAAGGAGACACATACAATGGGCTAAAGATAGTCTATTCAATAAATGGTTTGGGGAAAACTGGACAGAGGCATGCAGAAAAATGAAACTAGACCACTTTGTTACACCACACATTAGAATAAATTCAAAATGGATTAAACACTTAAATGTTAAACTCCAAACCATAAAAATCATAGAAGAAAACATAGGCAGCAAAATCTTGAACATTGTTCATAGCAATATTTTATTGGATATATCTCCCCAGGCAAGAGAAACAAAAGAATACATAAACAAATAGGACTAAATGAAATTAAAAAGTCTTTGCACAGCAAAGGAAATCATTAACAAAACAAAAAGACAACCCATAGAATAGGAGAACATATTCACCAATACATCTGATAAGGGGTTACTATCCAAAATGTACAAAGAACTTACAAAACTCAACACCAGAAAAACAAACATCCCAATTTAAAAAATGGACAAAGGACTGAATAGGCACTTCTCCAAAGAGGGCATACAGATGGCCAATAGACATGAAAAAATGCTCAATGTAACTAATCATTGAGAAATGCAGATAAAAACCTCAATGAGATATCATCTTACACCTGTCAGAATGGCTGTCATCAATAAATCAACAAACAAAAAGTGCTGGTGAAGATGTGGAGAAAGGGGAACCATTTGGCACTGTTGGTGGGAATAAAAATTGGTGCAACCACTATGGAAAGCACTATGGAGATACCTCAAAATTTTAAAAATGGACCTGTCTTTTGATCCAGGTATTTCTCTTCTGGGAATATATTCGAAGGAACCCAAAACACTAATTTGAAAGAACATAAGTACCCCTATGTTCATGGCAGCATTATTTACATTTGCTAAAATATAAAAGCAGCTCAAGTGTCCATCAGTAGATGAGTGGATAAAACAACTATGGGACATTTGCACAATGGAATGCTACTCAGCCATACAAAAGAAGATAATTTTATCCTTTGCAACAGTATGGATGGACCTGAAGAACATTATGGTAAGTGAAATAAGCCAGTCAGAGAAAGACAAATATGATATGACTTCACTCATATGTGGAATTAAATGAACAAACTGAACTAACAAAAAAGGGAGAAGTTTCCATAGATGGAGAGCAGGAGGACACTGAGGTGTAAGGTTAGGGGGCTGAGGGATGGAGCAAAAAGGAAAAAGGACTCATGGATATGAACAACAGTGTAGTGATTGCTGGGGGCAGGGAGGTTTAAGCAGGCTAAATGGTAATGAAAAAATACAATGTGGATTAAATGTTAAAAATAAAAAATTGTGTTATTTTTAAAAAATAGCAGATATTTCTCTTCCAATACCAGAATGACAGCTATATTTTCCATATGTTCTTTTGAAATGAAACTACTTAAAAAATACAACAAAACATTTTGGAGAAGGATAGTGAGTCAGAGCTTACTCATATGTAAGAATATTTGATAATATAAATTTTCATTTCATATTCTTTTTTACTTCACTTAAAATTTTCTATTTTCTGCCACATCACGATATATATTTTTTGATTGTTGAAGACTATGAACACACACTAAAATATTCTTGAAATATAAAACTAGATTATATTAGTGGCTCTTTCATGGTTTGAAAATAAATAATACACATTCAGAAAGTCTACATCTTATAATTAAATTTTTAATAACAAATAAGGTACTGCAAAGTGATTTTATTATGATACAAAATGTATAACTTTATAAGACAACTGTAATTTCATTGGAAATTTACATTCCTTCTAGGCAAATCCCTTCAGTTACAAATTATTTAAACCAATAGGAACCCACACCATTTAATTTGCAAGTGAAAAGCAAGGAATCAGTTCAGACTTGTATACACATGATGAAATTATCTGTTTATAAAAGTGAATACATTCTGATAGAAGAATATTGCAATTTTTAAATATCAGTCTAGTGGAAATTACAGCACTTTAAGTTGTACCTATCAAACTCTGTAGCTTGTCATTAGCAAATACAGGGTATGGCAGAAGTAAGGTCTGCTTGAGTGTGGTTGGTAGGGTAATAATATGGGTGTAATAATTTATGGTGTTAATTTAAATATTTCACTCAAAATGTCATAAGGTGTGCTTGAGTGTGATATTGATATGTTGTATAATTACATGCTTATGATTTTGTAATAAAATATTTTGTAATAAAAAGGGGCATTATTTGTGCTAGACCCTGCATATTAGTTTCTATGCTTGTACAGTATCTGGATTAATGTTGTTCATGTTTTATTGCCATTCACCAAAAAGTAAACAATTTTAGGTGTTTGACCAATTATTGGGTATTTACAATGTGCAAAACACCAAAACATGTATTACAGGATATAAAATAAAATGAATTTGTAGGAAGTCTATTCTTTAACTGTCAATATTAAAGTGAAAAAATCTTATTTATACTCACAAATAACTTTAATGTAAGAAGACTATAGCAAGAGAGAAAATAACTGCATGAGCCAAGACAGTGTGTCCTACTCAAAGATTTTTAGTACAGTTATGAGTGTTTTCACAAATTTATTCTCTCTTGCCCCTACTAGATAATGACAGGCTTGCTATGTATCAGTGTCCTCAAATAAATCCATTCATTACTATTTTAAACCCTCCAGGAATGAAGAGGAAAGGATTCTGTTTCTGTTATGACACTGGCATTGACAGAGTGAAATTTTACTTTGCCTTTTTCTCTGTCCCCAAGTCACACATAGGATACCCACACTATACACATTAACCACAATTATCTGTAATTTAGGAAAAAGAGAGTTGATTACAGTCTAGTATGTTTCAGGTAGTGTGTTAAGCAATTTATCTGCCTTACCTCATTTAATAGTCAAAACATCCCAGTGAGATACATATATTACAGATGACAAAATTGAATCAGGGAAGGATAATTGCTTAGTTAGTTAGGCTACCTAGAGAGAGACTAGAAGTAAATGCTTGACTCAGTCTGAAAACCTCTTTCAAAACTTGACTCTCACAGTTACAAAATATGGAGAAAGAAAAACACAGCTGCGTAGGATACTATGAACAAGTAATCAGTGAGATTGCTGGTTATTTTCTTTGAGGACTATAGATCTTAATTTAGTTCTGCTCTCTTTGCTTCTCTTCACACTTCATACTCATCTTTGTCCTATGATGGTAGGTGTTGAATATAACATTGCTGCCTTATCAAAATCTCATGATGGGTCTATTATATTTTTGGAGGTTGATTTGGTTTTTAATAATTTAAATGTTTCATGATGTCAAAAAATCTTTTAAAACTTCTTTTTCTTAGATTCTTTGTTATTCGAATCTACAATATCTCTTTCTGTACATTCTAACACAGAACCACAGGCTACCAGGATCTTAGTAAAAGATTTCTCAGTTAAAAGAACTAGAATTTTTATTTGAACTAAATATAATATCTCATTGAATGAATATATTTAGCAGGATAAAGGTGAATATTTCTCTTACTTCTGGACAAGAGAGAATATTGATGTATATATTTTTTATTTGAAATTACTTTTATTCCATCTTAGAAATAAATTAACCAATTTTCTGCTGTTGACATAAAGGCTGTGTCCAATTATTTATTATACCAAATATATTATGATGAATATTTAAGCACATATATTTGAATACTAAGAATGATTCCTAAAAGGAAATACATTGGACTAATATTTTGACATCATTCTACACAACTGGATTAGTATGGGATATTTTTGTTTTAAGCTTGCCATTTTGATATACCATATTAGTAATGAAATGTTTTTTATTTATATCTACTCTGTTAAGAGTTTAGATTTTATATGTTTATTTGCTATATGTGTTCCTTTGAAGAATGTTCTTCTTCCAATCAATATTTGTCATTGTTTCCTGGTGCTGGGGCATCAGTGGGCCCAGAGAAATATAAAATTGGTACCCTCTAGGAGCTTAACTTGTGGTTTGTGTGTCTGTCAATGGCTCTTTACTGAAGGTATTCAAAGCACTGAGTATATATATAGCAATGAAAAAGACAGAAAAGGTCTTTGCCCTGAGAAGAGAAAGGACAGATATTAAAAACAGAGTTAATATGTACCTTGACAGTATTAGTTCTGTGAGGAATTTAGAGTAATAGGGTATAGCACAATCAGGGACAGTGGGATTTGGAGGGGGGAAGACTGCTTCACTTAAAGAAATCTGATGAGGTAACATTTAAGTTGAGATCTCAGAGATAAAAGAAAGGTAGTCATGCTAAAATCTACCCGGGGGGACTTCGAGCTTGATTGAGAAACAATCACAAAATATTCTGAGATAAGAGTGAATTTTCTGTAGTGGAGGGTTAGAAACACAGTCAATGAGGCTAAAGTATGAAGAACTATGTTGTGAATGGGAGGGTGTGGGGTAATGGAGGAGGCATCAGAAATGAAATCATATCATGTAGGTTCCTGTGGGCCAATGTAAGAAATTAGATTTCTATTTTAAACAATAGCAAGAAGCTATTGGGAAATACTAAGTAGGAAAATGATAACAAAGGGACTGGTAAATTGTTAGAAAATGGAATAAAGTGATTAGAAACCTTCATGAAGTAGCAGATTGGTGAACAAAATGAAGACACAAAGTTTAAGGTACAAGATTACTCAAAATGCTTTGACGGGTCATATATTTACAGTGTGCCCATCAGTGGTTACTTAAAGTCAAGGTGGAATTCATTGTATTTGAGGAGGGCAAGGAACTTGAATGGCACATGGGAAGTAACATTGAAGTAAGATGTGGTATTTGGCCTAGAGAGGAGAAAAGGTGGACGTAGGTGTGAGTGATGTCTTAACAACAGGTGACGACCATGAGGGTGGTTAAGTGTGCCATAGATAATTAAACTAAGAGTTCATTAAGTGATGGTGAAGATGGGTGAGGGACCAGTTAGAAATACCGATATAAAATGTGAGTTAGGAGAATACCGCCTTACCTGCTGTTTCTTCAGTAAGTGGATGCCAGCAGAACAAGCAGCATCAAGTTGATATGGCTGTAGGGCTCATGTATTCTGGGACCCAGCACATTTTATTTATATCTAGAAGCAGAGGTATGTTCTGTGATGAGACTGAAGAATGAAGGGGACACATTAACTAGGAACAAAAAAAGATTTCTAAGGTACTTTAAGAGGGCTTGGGATTGATGAGAGCAGTGGAGGAGGTTCCAGAGGTATAAAGGAATGAGTTCATGAGAATAGGGTATAGTCACCTTTGATCAGGTTCTTATGCCATCAGGTACAAGACAAAAACAAATACTATTTTATAATGATCCCAGGAATCTCATCTCATGGTGAAAACAACCACAGTTCTTAGTACCAAAAGGATCCAGGGCTTTGTTCATGTACTATTTATCCATTCTTAAAAAGTCATAGAAGCATTTGACCAGATAATGTTGAGTGCTAGAATTATAAAACAAATAAAAAATTATCTTTTTCCTCAAGAGATGTATTATCTAGTCCAAAGAAACAGAACTTATTTTTTAAAGATATATGTAGAGTAACTGTATAAATTCATAAAAGATTAATTATCTTTGCTTTAAAATAAAAATTCTCATTTTAATTGTTCAAGAACTCCATACTAAAAAAAAAAGTTTTGCTAAGCAATACAGCAGTCTAAGCTAAATTCTGCATTGTGTAAAGCATAGAGAAGTCAATGAGGTATACATTTATGAAATATCATAAACAAGACACCTTTGCATAATGAGAATTTGTCTATGACAAATCTGAAATGCACCTGGATCAGGGTCCAGGTCCTTCTGACCATCCCTGCCTCTTACAATGCAATGTCCCATTACATTACTTAAGCATGGTTTGGTCTCCATTCAGAACACACTGAAGAAGATGTTTGCTTAAAATGTATGCCGGACATGTCAGAAGTAGTCAGATGTTGTCAGGCACTGAGTTTATGACAGATCCAGGTCATAGACATGAAGCTTGGCAAGTGCCCTATAAATTATAGCTGGGCTGAAGCCTGCAGCAATAGCTCTTAACTCAGGCCAACCTTCCAAACATACTTGCAAAAATAAAAATGACAGTTACCTAACACAGGAATGCAAAAAGCAATTCTTCCACAAATGAAATGCCAAGAAGCAGTGCTAGTCTTATATTTTTTATGAATCAGTTTTATTTTTTCTCAATGAACCTAAACCAGTTACTATTAATAAAAATCCATGTTATATTATGTAATGCTTTTCTTTAAAGTTTAACCAACCTTAAATCTAAAGCCCTGGCACACTTTAATTCAACAAAATCTCACCCCTAAGATATGTGACATTAATGTCACTCTTTGTTGCATTCTGTGCATTGATTTAGTAATCTCTGGATTCTAAATGGAATTGTGCTGCTTTATCTATATGCTGCCTGTGGGAGAGAAGGAAGGAAAAGGCTACCATTACTAAGAAGGAGACTATATCTCTGCACTCACTAATTTGTAATAATTGTTCTATGTTTATGCCAAACAAGAGACACTTCTTATATATTTGATTCCAGTGGTAATAAAGATTCCAGTATAAATCTAACATTCAAACTGGAAAAAAAATTTTACTGAATCAATGAAGGAGTTTAGGTTTCATCTTAGAGAGTCTGACACATGAACTTGTGCTTAACCAGTAAATTAAACTTCCTCTTTTAGACAAATGTTCCCCAAAACTTATTATGGCATCACTTAAAAGTTCTTTATAATTTGTGCAAAATTAAAAAAGAAACCCACCCTGGCTGGCATAGCTCAGTGGATTGAGCTCGGGCTGGGAACCAGTGTCCCAGGTTTGATTCCCAGCCAGGGTACATTCCTGGGTTGCAGGCCATAACCCCCAGCAACCGCACATTGATGTTTCTCTCTCTCTCTCTCTCTCTCTCTCTCTCTATCTCTATCTCCCTCCCTTCCCTCTCTAAAAATAAATAAAATCTTAAAAAAAAGCACAAAAGAAAAAAAAACAAAAAAAAAGAAATCCACAAAAAACATAGAAATTTTCCAAATAATTTTTATTTGCTATTTCTGAAAATTACTAACATTTTCACCTTTTGTATAATTAATTGTCATATATTTATTATACATTCTACTTGACTTTCAAAATTTTTATATTCTTTCTAGGAAATAGGTGCCAATACATTATTTCCTTCATGCTACTACAAAAAATGAACTTCTCTTTTCCTCTCCTGATGTTACAGAATGGTTTCTATGGACAGACTTGAACATTTTGTAATCATCCAATTCCAAAACTCCTTAGCTAAAAAAAAAGTGTGTTTTAGTCAAAATAAACAATCTTTACAGGTAATTAGTGTTTAATTGTATGAAGAAATATGAAATAATGAAATAGTTCTAATATTTCAGCCCTGGTAACCCAGAATTTCCCATTCTTCAATTCTTACCTTCAGAACTATAACTTTCCCATGGGTGATATCCTTAGTGAGAGAAGTAAGTTCATTACATAAACGGTATCTTTACTCAGGGGAAAAATTTAAATAAGTACAATGTTTTTTTCATTGATAATGTTGAAGAAGGCAAATTCTGTCTTGATTCTGACACATTTTATGTCAATACGAAAGTATAAGCTTTGCTTTGATCTACTTCAAAATGAAGAACCTTCCAAAGAGAAATATCTGCATAAAGCTTTACCTTTTTTACCCAACTACATAAGAACAATGATATGGGAGAAATTTTTAATAAAAGAAAATGAAACTAGGATCTTATACTTCTGGCCAAGATGGGAAAACTGCCATTACCACTGACAACTAGGAAACTGAACAAAATGTATGAATAACCCTTCTGACATTGTACAAAAATGCAGCTCGTATCCTTGAGATAAGAAATACAAATGAGATGTTCAATATAATCATTTTGTCTTTCTGCCTAGAACCACAATGAAGGCAGAAGAAATCCAAGCAGAGAATAGCTATGTCACTGAATTTAGGAGACAGAGAATCAAGTGGGGTCAGGGGAGGTTAGGGCAACTATTATGCTGAAAAAAGTAATATACACAGAAAGAGCTTCAGAAATTTGAGCAGGATTTGCTTTGGGTCTCTATTTTTTTCCCACATTTCTGTTCATTGTTGTTGAAGTACAGTTGTTGGGTCTTTGGATGAACACTAAGCTATCCATGCCCAAGGTTAAGCTTAACAAGGCTAAGCAAGTGCCATGGATTTGTAAACTGAACAATTCCCAAAGCCCTCACAGAATAAGAGATACTCGAATTCCAACCAGGCACAATGTAGGAACTTTACTGAGGATCCAGCTTTCATTAGACACCCAGAAAGTTATGAGTTAGTGACAAAGACTAAGAGGTGTTAGGGGTTTTGGCTGTTCTCTACATATACTAACAAAGGTTAAAATCCTCAGAAAAGCAAGCTAATCCACAAGTAACTTAAATTATTGAAAAACAAAACAAAATGTCCCAAAGTACCCCAAATTTTTTAATAAAAAGGCAGAAAAATGTACTTAACAATAAAAAAGAACTTTAAAAGATAAATAAAAACCAATAAATCCAGACATTAGAAAACTTAATATTTACAGTATCTAACATCTAATAGAATCATATCAAACATGACAAAAAGCAAGAAAGTGTGATCAATAACCAGGAAAATAATCAATCAATAGAAACAAACTCAGAAGTCACAAAGATAGTAAAAGTAACAGAAAGGTACTTTTAAAAACTATCACAAATATACCCAAGGACTTAAAGCAAATTTTGAATATAATATAATGAAAAGCAGAATATGGAACTTCTAGAGGTGAAAAATGCAGTATCTAGAAAAAAATTTACTGAATGGGTTTAATATCAAATTAGAAAATGTAGAAAATAATAAAAGACTATCCAAACTTCAACATAGAGAAAATACTTATAAAATCAACAGTATCAAGTTTCCTCAAAAAAGTTAAAAATTGAATTGCCTATGACCCAGCAATTACACCTCTGGGTATGTATTCAAAAAAACATGAAACATCAATTCAAAAAGATAAATGCATCCCTAATGTTCATGGCCACATTATTTATAATAACATCTATATATAGAAGCAACCCAAGTACCCAACAATAAGCAAGTGGATAAAAAAGCTGTGGTACATATATACAATGGAATATTATTTGGACATAAAAAAGAATGAAATTATACCATTTGTGACAACATGGATGGACCTAGAGGGTGTCATGTTCACAGAAGTACAAGTACCATGTGATTTCACTTACATGTAATGTAAAGAACAAAATAAATGAACAAAGAAAATTGAAACAAACTCATAGACACAGAGAATGAACTAGTGGATGCCAGGGGGGAGGGTTCTTAGGGAACTGAATTAAAGAGATGAAGAAACTAAGAAGTATGAATTAGTAGTTACAAAGTAGTCATGAGGCTATAAAGTACAGCATAGGAAATAGAGTGAATATTATAATAACTATGTATGGTGTCAGGTGAGTACTGGAAACATGGGGTGGGGGAACATTGTATAAAGTATATGATTACCTACTATGTTGTATACCTGAACCCAAAGCAAAATTATATTGAAAGTAAACTATAATTAAAAGTTGAAATTAAAAATAAATTAACAGCTTCTGGGTAACATGTAGAACAATACCAAGCAGTTTAAAATCCATATAGTTGGAATTACAGAAGGAAGAAGTGGAATATTTGAAGAAACAATGAAAAATTTACATTCAGAGGAACAAGGATCAGAATTCTACTGACTTCTCTTTAGAAACAATGCAAACTAGAAGAAAATAAAATATATTTATGATACTGAAACAAAACAAAGTGAAAAATGTTTTCAGAAAATAAAAAGGTGAGATAATTCATTGCTAGCACACATGCTACAAAATACACTAAAGGAAGTCTTCTGGCTGAAGGAAAATAATTTTTCATAAAAACTCAGATCTACGCAAAAGGATTAAGAGTGACAAAATGGTAAACATGTAAGTAGGTGAAAATAAAATTTTTGTTATTTGTTTCATAAAGTATTTAAAGATAATAAAACACCCATTATTTTGACTATTTACCACAAAAGTTTATCATTAAATGGAAATGGGAATGTTCAGTTGGCCATATGCAAGCTTCAGTATCAGAAGCATGAGCAAAATCTGACTTCATGAATTCTATCAGTGATATTTTAATTAGAGGGTAATTAAAAGGAAAAAATTAAGACACAGGAATTAATTTGCAAATTTTGAAGACCAAAATTCAAGACTTTCTACAAAATGAACTCAAACTTTCCAGAGTCATTTTTCAATATTTCCTAATATGTATTCAGTAATAGAGAATTCAAGAAGGCTGGAATGCCTTCTGCATTGTTTCAATTAATTATAATTTCTTAGTGATTTTTGATGCTCTCACTACCTAGAATGAATTTTTCATTAATTCACCATACTTGATCATCTATGCTCAGTCCACCCCTACCCACCATTTGAAGTCTGTCTCAGATGTGACTTCTGTCATAAAGTCTTTCTTCTCTTTGACGAAAAAGTCCTTTTCTTTGAACCCCATGATTTGTTATAAGAAACTCTATAGCATACAATTTGCGTTTATATTACTTATGCACTTAGCTCATCTTCATTGGTTAGCTGTAAGTTTGCCTACTGTGGTACCATCTATCTTATGCAAACTAAAAGAAAGGGACTACCTATACTGAGTATTTATTATGTGTCTTTATGAAACTAATAATTTGAAAAATAATAATTTTCACCAAAACTGAAAGAAATGAATACTAATATTTCTGTTTCACACATCATGAAATAAAACCCATGTAACTTGTTCAAAATTAAATGGTTACTAAGAGCAAAGCCATAAGAACAACCCATGATTCTATGATAGCAAAGTACACACTTGTTTCAGTAAATATTGCATATAGTTAATTGGCAAAAATAAATATCTAACTGAACAGTTTATATCAATAAGTTGTTAAATTATTAAATGAAAGGAAGAAAGAAAGAAAGAAAAAGAGAAGAGAAGAAAAAAGAAAAGAAAAGAAGAAAAGAAAGAAAAGAAAGAAAAGAAAAGAAAGAAAAGGAAAAGAAAAAAAGAAAAGAGAAAAGACAAAAGGAAAGGGGAGGGAAGGGAAAGGAGGGAAGGGAAGGGAAGGGAAGGGAAGGGAAGGGAAGGGAAGGGAAGGGAAGGGAAGGGAAGGGAAGGGAAGGGAAGGGAAGTGAAGGGAAGGGAAGGGAAGGGAAGGGAAGGGAAGGGAAGGGAAGGGAAGGGAAGGGAAGGGAAGGGAAGGGAAGGGAAGGGAAGGGAAGGGAAGGGAAGGGAAGGGAAGGGAAGGGAAGGGAAAAAAGAGGGGAGGAAGAGGGAAAGAGAGATGAAGGGAGGAAAGGCAAAAAATCTCTGTTAGAAGTGGACAAAGATGCTAACAAGTATTTGAAGCAGAATTTCCAAGCGTTTGGGGGTAGAACATTTCAAACAGAACACTAAGGAAGTACAAAAAGATAAATCAAAGTACATTTCAGCTCAATACAGACAATGTCATTTAAGAAAAAAGCACAGGTACCACTAAAAAACTATTATTTTAAAGGGACAAAATTGCTGGTGATTTAGATTTCTTAGAGTTAGTGGAAGTAACCTGAATAAATCATGCCTTAGCATACTATTACCAATTCCTAAAGCAATCCTATGAATACCTGAACAAGAAACTACCTATATTTTTTCAGGTAGATCAAGTATTTCAAGATATGTTTTAAATGTATACAATTAAAGAAATTTATATCCTAAGAATTAAAATGATGATTATTAGACAGTTTTTATTTTATATATCAAAGTCTAGAAGCACGTTAATTAATGCCTCAGTTACTCCAAAAGTGTCAGGAATGCTTTTGTGTTATGAAACCTCAAAGGATATTGGGCAGTCTTCCTCACTGAAAGTGAGTTTTGTTGTAAAAAGCCACATGGTTCTTTAAAAATATGATTTGGAGCAAGTGCCACATAAATTCTTAAAATATTCACAAATATATAATCTCCAACCATATAATTTGAAAAATAGAGACATTCATTGAAGAAGACACAAGGTACAAGAAACAAAGTACATAGGACAAGGACACTTCAGTCCCCTTCAAAGTAGGCACCTTGGGACCTCACACATTTCTCCCAATTGCCATCAGCTGTCTTGTCCTATTTTCCTGAATCTCACTGATGGTCTGAAATCTCTTCCCTTTCAAAGATGATTTTAGTTTTGGGGAAAGCCAGAAGTCACAGGGCACCAAATCTGGGTTGTAGAGGGGCTGAGTCACCTGGGTGATTTAACTTTTTGCCAAAAACTGTGCACAAGATGTGATTCATGAGCAGGGGTTCTTGTGATAAAGCTGCTAATCACCAGTTGCCCATAGCTGCAGCCTTCTGAATCATCCAAATAGTTTCCACAGAGGAATGTTTAGGTTTAGTGCAAAGTCTAATACAGATTTGTTACTCTACTCAGCTTAGTCATTTTTAGTGTGACAGCCACACAGTACACATGCTCACTCAATGGCATCTACCAACCCCACTGACTACTATAGTGAAGTCCTCACTGTTCACATATGCACATTCCAGTCCACTCTCCTTGGCTGCCAGGTTACATCGATGTCATGCAAACCGTTCTTATTATATTAACAATAGCTGGACATTTTCCAGACAGGCCTCTGCTTGCATGTGTAAATGTAGGAGATGTCTAATCATAAATATGTCTGAGTCTTGTGACAGAAAAAAATAAAATATTGGGGATTACACCTACATATATGTCAATACATGGCTTATTCTGATGGATATATAATGACCAAATAAAAAGACTTACACAATCTACTAACATGTAAGTAGAATGATCAGACGTCACTAACTTCCATTTGGTTACATTATATCACACATGTGCACTGTAACCTGCCAGCAGTGCTTTGTCAAAATGACACACTAAATATTGAGGCACATGGAGCTAATATCCAAAGGATATACATCTTACGAAACTACACATTTAAATATACTTCTAAAACACATTAACAGAATTTTTCCACTATGCAATTTTAGGATATTTAATTTTATTTTTTTAAATGTATTTACTGAGGCTCTCTTCAAAATATACATGAAAGTGGTTCATAATAACAATTAACATTGAAAATAATGATGACCTTTTATAATAGGAAACAATTATTGTGATAATCTGTGGAAGATAACTTCAAGCAGCTTAATAGCAAAGGTGATATTATAGAAACTAAATAACCATGGTAATCAAGAGAACAATTTTCCTACAAATGATGTTTATTTCATGGCAACGTGGTTAATAAATAGTGTCAGTTGCAAATCAAAGAAAAAATAAACAAGTATATTAGCTAAAATAAACAGGCAGAAAACCTTTTAAAATAACTTAGGGAAATATTCCTAAGTATCACAGATATTGATAAATATTTGTAGAAATTTACTTCAATCAGGTAAATAGATAAAATATAAATGCAGTGTTGAGTTATGAATCATAATACTAATTGATATAGTTTGTATCATGTAACAAATATAATCTAATGTATTCCATGGACATTATCCAAGATAAAAGGGCAAAAAGATCACTGAATTGCTAATACAGTACCTAGAAGGTTATTTTTTTCTCTAGAATCATTTTACTAAACAACATGTGGCCCAGAGGGGACTGGAAAGCTCAGCATTTGAGTCAAAGTGTTCCTTTTGATGTTTCACTGTGGCACTGAACAGTAACATTTGATAAATTCCAGGAAAACAAAGAAAAACAGTAATTCAGATTATAGTCTAACTATCTCTATAACCTTAAGTTTTGTTCTCACAGCATGGACATTTTGGGAATTCTTACTAGAAAATTAAAATTTCTGAATCAACAGGACAATTCAAACACACAGTCATTTAACCCATCAGAGAGGTCTGTGTTACAGAGGAAGTTGGAATGGTAGGAACCTCTTCCAATTCATTCTTTTAGATGTCAGAGCGGGCACACGATTTCTGATTTCATGATTTCTGGTTACTAGAGCCCACAGAACCCTTATATGAAAGCAGTTCCTTTCAGTCCCCAGCCCCAGCTCTAGCAGGTATGCGCAAGATTTCCTCGAATGTGATAAATAAGAGATGAATACTGTCAATGCTTATGAAATTGAAAGTATTCTCTAAAAAAGTATTAAAATGTCTTAGAAAGTTCCTTGAAAAATAGATTCAGTTTAACAAAATGAGTATGTACATTTCACAATTGAGGATGAGAAGTTCATAGCTGGGCTAAGAAAAGTGTTAACCACAGATGCAAGAGGAGACACTGGAGGGAAATAAAAATATAGAGGAAAATTTTGATTTGGAATATTTTAACTACCTACCTATAGTTTATATGTGTAAAAGCAGCATGGGAAAGCCCACATTAATACAACAAACACTACGGAGCTTGGTTCTGGAACTTCAAAATTCTTCAGTATATTTTAATAGTTCAATTATATGTGAAGTGCTACAATTGGTATAGTAGGTGTCAGGGTTGAATCAATAAATTAATGTAAAAAATATTACCCAGGACATACATAAAACTTCTTAAAATTCATTTAAATCAATATTCTAGGCACATGAAATAAAGTTACTGGGATAAACTCCAGTTGGCTTTGTGGTTTTCTATTTTTAAATTGTATCAGGGTTATATGTGAAATCTTATCTGCTTCTTCCTCTGAATAGGGAATAATACAAAGAGCGCAGCTTTTTTAAGTAAATGGAAAGGAAGAATGACTAAGAAAGCAACCCAGGAGGGAGCATGTTAGGCTTCAGAGATGAGAAGAGTCAACAACCAAAGGATCACCATCTCCAGTCACAGGAGACACAGCCTATTGTCAAAGGGTCTAAGGATGATTTCAGATCCTCTGTGTAATGTAAATCTTTGCATTAAGAAAATACAGCTTTCCTATTAGTCAGTTTCCTTGCTCCATCCTTTGGCTTATTTGATACACATAATCTCAGCTATTGAGACACGGTTAAAACAGCCATATAATCCTGGATTTTCTGAATCAGTGATAAATTAAACTTTTCAGTCATGTTGTTGATTTGTGTGTCCTAGACTTGGACTCAGGAAATAATGTCCCCTTGTATCTGACATCAATATGCATTTAAAAAATCCCTACCTTAATCAGGTAGAGAAAGGAGAGGGAATTTTTCAGCTTTTTAAAAAAATTTTATTTATTTTTTAAAGATTTTATTTATTTATTTATTGAGACAGGGAAGGGAAGGAGAAACATCACTGTGTATTACCTATTGCATGTCCCCTACTGGGGATCTGGCCCACAACCCAGGCATGTGCCCTGACTGGGCATCAAACCAGTGACCCTTTTCTTTGCATACCCATACTCAATCTACTGAGCTACACCAGACAGATATTTTTATTTTTTATTATTTTTTAAATTTTTGTTAAATTAGCCCTGGCTGGCGTAGCTCATTGGATTGAGTTGGGCTGTGAACCAAAGCATCACAGGTTTGATTCCCAGTCAGGGCACATGCCTGGGTTGCAGGCCAGGTCCCCAGTGGGGGCCATGTGAGAGGTAACTACACATTGATTCTCTCTCTCTCCCCCTCTCTTCCCCTCTCTACAAATAAATAAATAAAATCTTTTAAAAAAGATTAAAAACAATTTTTTGTTAAATTACAGTTGTCCCACCTTTTTCCCACTGCTCTCCCCTGGCCCCCTCCCCTCCCCACTCCCTTAGTCAATACCCACCCCATTGTCTGTGCCCATGAGTCCTCTATTCATGTTCCTTGATTTGCCCCTCCCCCTACTTTCCCTTGTTAACCCCCTTCCCCCACCCCTCTGGTTACTGTCAGTTTGTTCTTCATTTCCATGCATCTGGTTCTATTTTGCTCATTTGTTTGTTTTAAAGAAGTGATTCATTCAGGCTTTGAAATATTAGAGACCAGAATAATGAAGAGGTTAGCAGAAAAATATGGATTGTTTTTAAATAAAGGATATTTGAAGACCATAGATTAAGCTGAGACTCATCTGTGATATTTCCTGGAGTGAAACTGGTATAGCTATGCATCTAAATTAATCAAATGATCTTATTTATCATCATTGGGGCAGTTTAAAAATACCCTAAAATGACTATAGAATTGAGGGCTGATATCATATAGAAGCACCTGCTCTTGTCTCGTCTATTTATTTTTTATGCTGTGTGTGTTTTCTCAGCATTCTCCCCACTACATTGTGAGTTTTCTTGGGGTGAGGATATATTTTTTAATATCTTTGTGTTCTAGAACCTGACACAGGATTAGCAGTTAACAGACACAGGTTTGTTGCATCTGTGAATCAATGACTCAATGCTATTCCCAAGAGAAGAAAATTAAGTAAAATAGTAATTACATGAGTTTTAGATAACAGACTCAGATACTCTGATAAAAAAGTAAAATCTTGTTTTATTTTAAAGTGGACTGCAATTCCTTTCTCTAGCTTGTATGTAGGAAGCCACAGACTCAGAATGGTTACCTAGCAACTGCTTACCACTAACAGGGAAAGGTCTTGGAGACAGACCCAAAATCACAGAATTTATTTACTACCTCAGGTACAGTCAGTTCTTGATTATTTAATTCAACTTTATGATATGGTTTATGACTAGCTACGACTACTTGACATGCCTCCTAGGAGAATAGAACAAGCAGTATTCTTCATTTACCATATTCAGTCAAGCCTTTGAATTTCTCTTTGCCACACTCAATGCTGAAGAGATAAGGCTGAGTCAGCGTTCTCAAGGAAGGGGTGAGGAGAAAGGTATATGGAACCTGCTTTTGTGGAATCAGGTCGAGGTATGGGGAAAAGACACATGGAGCAAAGATGACCATTCCTGATGATGCTTGGAGTTCATTGCACCCAATGTAACTGTATTATTCACTTTTCATCTTAAAATCTGAAGAAGGTTGCACTGTGTACCACTTCATGACCTTCAGACTGAATATATCTGACTGACATGTTTTCTGAAGTCTTTTCACTATTGGCACCATGGATTTTTTTAAAAAGTGATTTTTCAACAAACACAATTCAGTATACTTTACAAACAAAATGTGTGATTCTATACTTTTTGAAAGATTGGAAGTTTTGGCAACACTGGCTGATGACAGCTGGGGTTCCCTAGCAGCCACTTGCTTTAAACAGAGGAGATGGTCTCCAATCTCCCACAGCCTCCGTCACTCCTAAATGCTCAAACGACTGCCTGGTCAGGCCTCCTTATGAATACAAAAGGTCACGGTGGGATGGAGGCAGTCAGTGTACTGCTGGAGCCAGCTGCTCCTGCTTCCAGAGAAAAGTACGCACATCTCTTTCCAATTTCCAACTTGAATTTGGCCATGGTGGAAATATTCACACAACAAAAATCTGCAAATGTTATCAGCCAGGTTCTCCACCTCACATCAGAGACCAGGGTTAACATCTACCAGGGCACCACTGGCTCAAAGTGAAGTGAAAAGCAGCTACAATTCACAAACCCACTTTAATTATATATGTGACCTGCCTTATAAAATAAAATCATGGCCCTACACACACACACAAACACACTGAATCTATCATGACTGACCTCTACATTTATTCTTAAACATAATAGCAAACAATCCATTCAGCCATACTGAACAATTTGCCATTTCTAAGATGGGATACTTTTTCTCTTTGTTCCTTTGTAAATATTATTTCCTTTTTCTGGGCCTTTGAATTTTGTCCATGAGACTGATACCTACCTGTCCTCTAAGATTTGACTTAGGTATCCTATCCTCTGCTGACATATCTCTTTAATGGCCCTCAAGGCATATTTTTATGCTCTGTGTGTGTATGTACTTCTGAACAGTAAGCACATTCCTGTAATAGTCTCCTAGTGTTTGGCAACTGCCTATTTGATTTTCTTTTTTCCCCTAGTGGACTTTTGGCTACTTGAAAACACAGCTTTGCTTCAAATATCATTCCAGAAAGATGCATTGTCTATTACCCAGTAGGTGTTCATAAAAGTTTCTTAATTTTAATAAATATTTAGCATCCAGGAATGTAAGTTTTTGTATTTTGAGACATTTCATACCTGCTTGTTATAGTCATGAGTACTTGCCGTCTTGACTGAAAATGCCTCCCAATCCTAAAGCATCAGAGATAAAGTATGGTGTGGGGGAAGAAGAGCAGAGAAGATAAACAGCACGGCTCACCCAGAGCACAAGGCTCTGGGTAACTGAATGAATCAAGACTAGTGCAGGCTACGAGCAACAACACAATCATCTTTCCACTGGATTCCAGCTACTGCCCTTGGTGTTTAATTTTATGACTCAAACTTTACCTCCCTACTGCTAAAAATTCCAGTACAGGTATTTACCTTATTCTCAAAGGCACAGAGATTCAGTAAATGTCCTAGCTATCTCATTTTATTATTTAACGCCTTAAATCTCTACTTGTACAATGTGAGTTCATTACTACCTTTCCTGGAACTCCTCAGAAACATCCTCTATGGTCTTATCATTGAGATTTATTGGTATCATTTCATGTACCAACCACCCTTTTTGTTTTATATCACATGCAGATGTTCAATTGGGCATCTTCCCAGCTGCAATCAATGTGCGTGATGCCACAGCCCCTGATTGGCCATGAAACACTCTCCTGTCTGCAAACAGGAAAACGGTTTAAGGTGTTTGGTGACACATTTCAAGTGATGCCACTTAATTCATCACAAGTGATGCCACTTAATTCATCAAACTCCTCTCAATATTGTAATTTTTCCCTATTGATTTTTATAAATAGGTTCTGGAAAGTGGGAAGCTGAGAAGTGATCCTAAAAAAGTTAAATTAAAACCATGGTAGTGTAATATAGTACCAGCATTCTATTTCACTATGAGTATTAAAATGAAAATGTTGAATAAAAACCTAAATGTGTTGGCCATGAGAAGTTAGAGAACCCTGCTGGGTGGTAAAGTTGTTTACTGCAATAGTTGTTGCTTTCATATTCAGTTTCTCTTTTTAAGTGCTCTTACGTAGACAAAAATTTTCTTGGCATTACTGATATATGATTTCTATGATCTATAATAAAATTATAGAATGTTTTCATGATAATTCTCATATGAATTTTCTTATGTTAAATTAATACAAATTGCTCCAAATTTGTTTATTGTTTGTTGTACCATACAACAAAGCCAAAGTTTTTGTCATTCACCATTGAATTTGGCTCAGCTTTGACTATCCTCATCTCTCCACCTTCTAAGACAATCAAACCTGGACCACCCAAAAACTTTTAGTGTTAGTGGATGGATTATGAAAATGAGGTGACTTTTAAATGATCTTTCTCACAAAAATCAAAATAGGCAACAAGCAAGTGAATTTTTTTATTCCTCTGTTTTGTAGAGCTGTGTTTACTTTGTCTTCTTATTATAAAATGCCATTTTTAGGTAGATTAAAACAACCTGGTGTTAAAGAAATCAATTAGACTGACTTTTAGGTTTATGCTATTCTTTTTAAAGATATTATTTTAAAGAATTTTAAGCAGTATTTGCACTGCAGGGTGGCCAGGATATATCTGGAAGGTGGAATGAGGTAAGTGTTTTTGCAAAGTGACAGTTATAAGTGAGTGAGACATAAGAAGATGAATCACTTGGTCATCATATTGATCTGAATTCTTGGAGGGCATAGATCATAAATTTGAAGGAGAAAGGCAATGCTTCTCTGAGAATGGATACTGTTTATATCCCTAAAATGCTCCTTGAAATAAATGGGGCATAAACGAGGTTTCTTTACCCTAAAACACTCTCACCTTCATTCTTGACAGATTTCTGAATTCTCGAGATTTCCAGATTATCCTCTTAGATCAGGGTATCTTTAAGAAACTAGGTAATGGGGTTTTCACTGGATGCAGCATCAGAGGATTCAGGTTTGAAAATTAGCCATGCCTCTTACTAATCTATTAGCCTTAAGTCACTCAAAGCCAGGATGTTGCCCTGAGGATTAATTACCCCATTTTAAAAATAGTGTCTGTTGAAGAAAATCTTCACAGATCTCACAAATCACATAACAGAAAACAGTGTTATGTAACCTCAAACCAAAATCCATTCCATTTTCTTTGTAGAGCTGGGTCTCTGTTTTAGCGGCCAGTGGAAATATTCTAGGAAAACATCTAGTAATTTCTGAAAATTCTTGCTCTGGATATTATTACATTTTTGTTGTTGTATGATAAGGCACTAAATACATAGTTTAGATTTCACTAAAAATTTATAACCAGTTCCATGCCAGAAGAAGTTGGCAGGCATACACATAAATACACAAAATTTCGAATTTCATCTCTGCTACTTAATATAAGATTTTCATCTTAACTAAATAATCTTGGCCATCTCACTTAAATCCTCTGAGCTTCATTTGTTTATCAGGCATAGAGAACAATCCCAACTCTGATTACATCATGAGGTTATGAAAAAGTAAATAAAAATTTAGTTATTATATAAGCTAGGAATGACATATGAGAAGAAGCCAAGAGTCTCTCAGAAACAGTGAATTGCTTTAGTGTCAATGCTCAGAAGAGGGGCTGATAATGAAGTGAGACTCACTCATTCATCTACCCACACTGATATTTTTCCAATGTTGTACCAATGGGTGGAAGACACTGCCACCCATTAAACACATCCCCGAATGTCAAGATATGCATAGTCCAGAGAGAGTTGCAGACTTAGGTCATCATGACTCACAGATATGCTTTTTGCTAACATGGTTTATTTTAAGTTTGAGTTAGAAAGTCTTTTGCTATATTCTCCAGCTAGCCACATGCTCAACCTCTCCCATTCTTCTTATATCTTCTTGATTCAACTTAGTACATGTACTTGTCACCCAAAGGCCATGCAATGTAGGTACTCCTTCCCTTATCCAAATGAATACTGCAGCATACATGCCTTATTGATGTTGCAATTTGACTGTAAAGCTACTTTCAAGAATTTTTGTTGTGAGGCAAGCTGTTGAAGTAACATTCACATCATTCATTCATATTTACATATTTGTCCTAAAAGGGTTTTAAAATTGTTTTCCCTCTATATTATAAATACTTCTAAATATTTATTGGGTTTTCTGTCTTTCTTTATAATTTTGCCAAAATACTGCCCTGCCATACAGAGTATCATTCTCTTACATCTTTCTGAGGTCTCTAATTCTCTCAAACTCAACAAAGTAACTGAGTTCTTTATCACTAGACTACTCCAGTCTTCACTAATTGCTCCCTTTTCTGAATTCCTGTAGCATTCCTCATGCCTATGTGAAAACACTTCTTTAGCCCTGGCTGGTGTGGCTCAGTGGATTAAGTACCAGCCTGCAAACCAAAGGGTCACTGGTTCCATTCCCACTCAGGGCACATGCCTGGATTGTAGGCCAGGCCCCTAGTAGGGGGTGTGCAAGAAGCAACCACACATTGATGTTTTTCTTCTTCTCTTTCTCCCTTGCTTTCTTCTCTCTAAAAATAAATAAATAATATCCTTAAAAAATAACAAAATAAAAATAAATAAAGTCTTTAAAATAAAGAAATAAAACATTTCTTTAGCTAGTCCATATTCTTCTAAAACCTCACTGTTTTGTGGTTTTTTGTTTTTTGTTTTTGAGAGCAAGAGTTGGGTCTTACATTCTCTTATTTCCAGACCTTCTCCCAGTGAAATATTAGTGAATTGAAGTTACAAATAAAAGTCACAGAAACATGATGTGTCCAAAATTCAGGGAGTTTCTCCAAGTAGAAATGGAGCAAGCAAACTGCCAATGGCTAAAATTTATGCAATTGGTAACATTTAAGACAAAGTAGATGGACAGTCAGCCTTCACAGAAACTCAGTAAAATTTCAGTCTAGTCACAATAACATGACAATTAGCAGTAAAGACAATAAGATTCAACTGAAAAGGCCCAATTATTATAATGGTTAGTTAATTAATAAGAAAGAAAATTTTAAAAGAACTGGGGTTTTTGTTTCATTTTTTAAAGAAATAAGGTACAGTGGCTAAAATAACCAAAATCTCTGTTGCACAAAGTACAAGAAAGACTTACTATTTTGTTATATAGCAGTGACCCTAGGACTCTTTTTACTCCTATCAGCACTCTCAAAAAATCAGGTAATTGAATATATTTCAGAATACAACCACAGAAGGCATTGATAGACTAACCTACTAGTGTAAGAGCAGTTACATTCAACTCCATTGTATTTCTAGTCTTTAGCAAGTTTACCATGTATTAATTGAGAAATTAATCTAGGAAGAAACACACAAGGCTGTAAAATTAAACTGTTATAAGCACTATATCAAAAAGATGGTGATACCATTAAGCTTCTAAATGGAGCATTTACTTACTTGTGTATGGCAGCAAAATTACCCTGAGAAAATAATAATGAAATTGAAATATTAAGAACAAAGAAGTTAAATGATGGGGAAAATAAGACAGAAAAGGAAGTCCTCAGGCAGAAGAAGAGTATATAACCACTTATTTACCCTTATTCAAAGGTAAATAAGGCTGAAGTACTACAAGCAAAGGGAAGGGTGGAGAAAAATAAAGTTGTGAAGGTAAATAAGGTAAAAAATTAAAGACCTTGTTTGTGGGCCCTGCCAAATATTTTGACCCTATAAGTAATGGAAACTTTGAAGTGAGAGCTCAGTGTCTAAGTTTACATTGTGTAGACCAGTGGAGCCTCAGTGTGAAGAAGGGGTTTAGTGGTGCAACATCGGATACGGGGATCATAGTCAGGGACAATTGCTGTAGGAAGGAGATAATACTGTGTGAACTGGGGCATAGCAGTGGAAATGGGGAGAAAATTCATTTGGGAAATATTTAGGATGGAAGGTCTATTTATAGGGTTGAACTCTATTTGGCAGAAAAGAGAGGGCAATGGATGTAGATGCTGGAAATGCTGGAAGAGGTCCCTTTTGGTGGGACAATAGTAAGTTCACAGATGTTGACTTGTAGCTGCCTTTGAGATATCCAGATAGGAATATTGGAAACCTAGTTCAGAATCCATTTCTAGAATCAAAATATCAGGGCTATAAATATAACTTTGTGAGTGATTTGCATATGTTTGGTAGTAGAATGGTTGAACAACATCCAGATTTATTTTAATTTGGTGATCACTTTGCTGTATTGTAAGACTTTTCTCGACAGTGTATGTCTGGTCAAGTGCATTCACAGAGAGAGCCGATGACTGGCCTTCATTATAGTTGGGGTTTTGCAGGAAGGATGTGACAAAATATAAAGAGAAACCAGGGAATTAAGAGTATTGTTGACTGTTGTGAAATCTGAATTGTAGACTCTTGTGAAATTAGAGGTACTTGCAGGCAGGGAGGTAAGAAAGATGATCAGTGGACTTGAGATACCAATGAATACAAAAGAGTTGGAATGGGAGAATTCTGAGATCAGAGTGGGATGTGCTTTGATTGTGATTGAAGATGAAATAGTTACAGGTGGCAGCATGACACCCATCAGATTGAACGTGGGGATAGAGTGGAAAAGAAACATTTGGCAGTGAGCTCCAACTGCCAAGGAGCTGCATGTTGAATATTTCATGACTAGAAAGCAAAGAGGAAGAGAGAGGAGTTATGGAGATAAAATTTCAAAGGCCCACGTACTATTTATACTATTTTCACTTAAGGGTATTAAAGAAACAAAGGCATACGCTGTTCCAGGAGCTTTAAATAAATCATCACAATAAACGCTTTGGGGCTCCCTCAATTTTGAATATCAATGCCAACGATTTTTATATCAGAACCTAGTGCTTTTGGATATTTCACTTTCCAGCTGATGTTATGCTCATGTGTCTCATTATCACAAAAAATAAAATATAGTGCAGGAAAAATCTATATTGACAGTTTTGATCATTAGGAAACAGTGAAGACAGTCACACAATATTTCCTAGTAGCCTCTTGGACAGAGAAAGGAAATGTAATTAAGATGCTGAATAATTTAATGATGTACATTCTCCAGAGCATATCAACTTTTACTGCTGTTGCTATTTCCAGATCTTATTTTCCAGCCAGCGATTTCTTCATGAGTTGAGATATCTACTTGAAACCTGAATCATTTTCAGAGATCTAGCTCTAAAATGAAAGCTAGGGATTTCCCCCCCACTTGAAACTCACTTGAACGAACTAGAGCTGCTCTGTCAACCACTTTCGAGAATTATGGAGGGCAAACCAAGGAAAATGCTTAAGAATAATGTAATGGATTTTTGAAGGCACTGGTTACACAGACTTTTCCTGTGAAAACTTTCATGTTGAATTTTCAGGTCACAGATTAAAATTCTAGTTAAATGCACCATATGATCTAGATAAGAATCCCTAATAAAGACCACACCATCATAAAATAAGTTTCTGATGGCATACCTGAAATAATATAACTAGAGAATAATTGGGAAGCAAAATTTTTGCACTCCACTTGCTAATTTGAAAACTTCCATTGATTTTCAACTTGCATTTAATATTACTTCAATTAATTTATTTTCCAAATTCTATCATTGCTACCTAATACTATATACACATTTTTTACCTTTGCCCCTGACTTTAAAATGTAACCCTCATTCAATGCCAGATTGTTCGCATGCTCAGCTTTGTCTCTGTTAGTCTCCCGGCTCTACCATTGTTTTCATGCAGTCTTTACCTCATGATGTTCTGTTCTGCAAAGTGTCTCTTCAGTTTTGCTAACTTTTTTCTCTTCCAAGTGAAGTAAAATACATTGATTGATTTCATCCCATCATTGATTTCCAAGCTGCATCAGGCAGAACCATGTGCCTCCAGAGATATCTATGTGATTATCCCAGAAACCTATAAATGTGTTATGTTACATGGCAAAAGGGAATTAAGGTTGCAAGTGGCCTGACATTGCTTATCAGCTGACTTTAAAATAGAGAGATTATTCTGGGTTTTTACAATGTAATTGAAAGAACCCTTAAAAGTGAAAGAAGGCGATAGAAGAGGGGTCAGAGAGAGATATTTGATGGAAGGGGCTTTGAGCCTGGAAATGCAAGTAACTTCTAGAAGCTAACAAAAAAGAAAGAAACAGATTCTGTCCTAGAAACGCTGGAAGGAATACAGCCCAGCCAACACCTTGATTTTAGCTCTGAAAGGCCCACTCTAGAGTTCTCCCTCAAGAACAGTAATATAAATTTGTGTTGTTTTGAACAACTATGTTAGTGAAAATTTGTTACAACATAAGAGAAAACTAATACACAAGCTTTACCTATGTATCTATCAGCAATTTTCTGTTCTAAATTCTTACCTTTGTCAACAACACCCACCAATTCTCTATCCACATCAGTGACTAGCATTGCTCTCAAATCCAGTTGTTAGTTTACTGCATAGTAGTTAGGGTTTTTCATTACTAATGGGAAAAAAAATGGAAAACACAGCATTAGAGATGATGAAGGCTTACAGTAACACTGCAGAGAAGGATCGCTTTCCTCAATGTTTGTTCATGCATTCACCAGGCTGTCTCATCTGCCGGTTGTTTCGCCCTTATTCCTGAATTCTCTCCTCTCATTGTGTACCAGAGTCAGAGCCAAACCCAATGGAATGTACTCTGTTTGCGCCCTAAGTTGGTATCTAGGATACATCCTAATAACTCTTGTTGTTGCTTATTAAAGCAGCTTGCGAAGTATCTCTTCTTCCTGGGTATTCCACCACTAATTGGAAGAGACATGATGATCATCTAATTTATCTAATAATAACAATTTCCAAATGTATTAACTTCTAAAAATTTCTAATAATGATTATCTGAATTATTTGTCATAAAATCTCCCCAATTAGTATTAAGAGCTTAAAAGATGAAGAACTTAAGTCCAAAAAAGATAAAATAGGAAATGTAAGATACATACGAAGCCTAAAGTTTTAAATTTTTATCATTGGACCTAATATAACTTCTCACAGTTGTCAAATATTGAACTGTTTTTCTTAAGGTAATATCAAGGTTATGATTAGCCTATCAATGTTTATATACTTAAAATGTTTCCAGAGTGTGAGAAAATGTTAATAATTAATTAATTTCTGCCACCAAGGATGGAATATATTCCTTAGATTGATACTGAATCAAAAAGGTTTAAGAAAGATCTTTCCAGAGAAACACAATATCTCTATATTTTAAGCTGGTAGTTTGGAAAGAATCTAACATGTAGGTGAGTCAGCATGAAATAAACTCAGATCAAATTGTAAAACAACAAAGCCTAGGAAAAATATTCTGAATCTCCTTCTCTTACCCTTTCTTCTGTAAAGTTCAAACAAATAATCTTAGCTCTATTCTATTGATGGAAAATAGCTATTCACTTACATAGGTAGATGTTGAATAATACTGAAAAATAAAATACTTGTTCTTAATTACTTTAGGTAAATATTGTACTATTCTACAAATAGATGTCACATTACAGACAAACTAAGAGAGGATGAAAGAGAGAAAGAGTGGGGGAGAAAGGGGGGAGAAAGAGAGACTCTGTCTGAATAGAAGTGGGTTGTCACAGCATTTGATGATTAAAGCAAAAATATCCAAAAGTCAGGCCTTTTTCCTATATATAGATATCCCCATTGTGCCTAGTTAAACTTTCCAACAGGAATACTTGATGTCCAGTTACCTCACCTGAACTGCTACAGAAAACAATATCCTTTATATTCTATTAATAAAAATAGAGTTCATGAAAGGCTCACAGTTTTGCCATTCTGAGTCATTAAACAATCTACATCACCTGTGATAGATTTTAAAAATAAGCATATAAGTTTCCTTAATTCTTTTCATGAAGCTTTATATATGCCATACAACATAAGCAATGTTTCATTATTATCCAAACTTTCCTACTGCAATTTGGATTGTCATAGAAATAGAATTATTAGTATGCATCTTAAATATGAATGAAACTTCTATTTTCATTTATAGAATTAACCTTCAAATACTTTGAAGTTAAAACAACTTTAATAATTAGAATATTATATTAATTTCATCTTTGAGAAGTCATACCTTGAAGAAAAAGACTACTAGGATCAAATACAGTATATTACCCATAGGTTTATAAAACTAGTTTGCTTCTGGTTTAGATAATCAACTAAATTTGGCAAAAATTTCCCTTTTGTCTACTACCATACATTTCCATAGTTTACAAACCAGAGGAAGTTTTAAGGAATAAAAAGAAAAATAAGAGTAATTTGGATCTAAATATCTCATCACTAAGTCATGGAATAAAATACACCCTACTTTTATTCAATTATGCTCCAACAATATAAACCTACTTGCAGTGGAAAATGGCCTATTTTTCACTATATGATTTTTTCATTAGAATGTGATTTTTAAATATTTCATGTAAGTTCTATGTTCCATTTTCTGAACAGGTTATGTTGACGGGAGAGACCTGGTTCTTCTTGCTGACGCATGTAAAGAATTACATATCAGCAAATCTAGTAGTATGTAATCAGTTTATTAGTGGCTCACTTCCAAGGAAGAGAACAGGACTAGGTAGATTAGGGGGTGAAAGGGAAAGTTTCAGAGCAAAGCAAGGTGAGAGAAGCAAGAGAGGGTGGAGACCAGGGTGGCAAGCCCTTGGGCAGCCTGAGGCCAGGTGGCCAGAGGCCCTGTGGCCCAAGAGCCAAGAGCCCCTGAGAGAGCAAGAGCATCCTGAGCCCGAGAAAGAGAGAGAGAGAGAGAGAGAGAGAGAGAGAGAGAGAGAGAGAGAGAGTCATTTGTTCTCAGGACCTATATAGTTGGTGGGATAGGAGGGAAAAAGTTATATACCGATTAACGGGGGTCTGTCCGCCCAAATTCTTATCTTGCTCTAGACTCCATTTGGTCATCCTGTTGTAAAACAAATATGTGACAGGAGGCAGTTAATTAAAATTGGAGCACTTTCCAAAGTTATTTATAGGCTCTTTCTGTGAGTATCAGGGACCCTCTCCCACATTCAGGCCTTGGGATGAAAGCACAGTTTCAAGGCTTTCTTTCCCAGATAGTGTAAATGTTACATAGAATTTCAAGGACTTTCTTTCTTGCTGATATAGTGTTTCTTGTGATATTGAAATACCTGGCAATATTATCAGAACAGGCTTAGGACTGCTGAGTTAGCATGTGAGATTTGTCTCCTCCCTCCTCCCTGCCTCAGTTTACTGTTTATTCCACCTAATTGATAAAGGGCATTTCCTGGCAACCAGGGTGCTAAATGCTGGCCAGTGACATTATTGCAGTCTCAGAGTTCTTCCTATGCTGTCTCCTGCTTCAGTTAGAACATTAACTGTCACTTTGATTATTTTGTCAATTCATTGAAACATAAGAATCAATGTTTAGAAGAGAGAATTGTTGATTTTTGCTGATTGTTTTAACAGCCAGTTTGAAAATTTGTAAATTATATTAAAGCTCTATTTAAATATTATTAAAGTTATTAAATTTTTTAAATAGTTAAGTAATCTAGAGCATCAACTTCACAAAGGAAACCATCTTTGTTCACTAATGTAACCAAAGCACTTAGAAGACTGCCTGTAAAATAGTAGACAATCAGTACAAAAACAAACAACAAAAACCCAAAATTATCTTCTGGAGGTTGGGCCCCTTGTAGTATAGGTTACTTGTTGTGAGAAGCTGCGTTAGGCTTCAGTGCTTTTTTATTTTTATTTTTGAAGACTCTTTCAAAGCATTATTACCCATTTCATGATGGGTGATTCATGAGTGCACCTGACTGTTCAGCAGTTTTTGACAAAACCAGCAGGACCTTTGTGTCCCACCCTCACTGTTGACCTGATCTTGCCCCAAGCAATATTTTTTTGTTTCCTTCCCTGGGTGAAAAGTTTCTTTAAAGGAAACATTTTGCCTGTGTGGAAGAGGTGAAACAAAAAATGTCAGAAGCACCAGAAAGCATCAAAAGCAACGAGTTCAAAAACTGTTGTGAACAGTGGGAAAAAAATGTCTCAATACGTGCATTGCATCAGATGGAGAGTACTTTGAAGGTGACAGAAGTTTGAACATGTAAGAATAAATACACAATGTTTAATAAATAAATTCCACTTTTGGTGTCCCCCTAATATTTTTACCACTAAAGCTATCACACACTTTCTAAAAATTGCAGAAAATAATCACTCATTGCTCTGATCTTTGGAATCAATGTATGAATATTTATTCATCGTATTCAAATTTAAGTAAATAAAATATATTTCACTTACTAAAAATGTGATAGACATTTTGAAATATTTTTTTTAATTTTTTTGACTCTTTTGATGTGATATAGCAGAGATTCAAAATATAGTATTAGTGTATGAATTTATTATTCCATTTAAATTACTTCTCAATTCTATTTTAAGCTTAAGCTATGTGTCTTAAAGAACAATAGATTTATAAATTCTTCAGCAGTTCACATCAAGTTTTAAAAGTTGAAATATAAAGGTCTGTAGATTCTACTTTTAAAAATATTTTATTCATTTATTTTTAGAGAGAGAGGAAGTGAAGGAGGAATAGGGGAGAAGAAACATTGATGTGCCAGAGAAACATTGATCAGCTGCCTCCTGCACAATGCCAGCTGGAGACCTGGCCCACAGCGCAGGCATGTGCCCTGACAGGAAATCGAACAGGCAACTTTTCGCTTTGTGGTTGACACCCAACCCACTGAGTCTCATCAGTCAGGGCATTTAGATTCTACTTTTGAGGGTGTTTCCTTTTATAAAAACAACATACTTGAACTTTATATTTAGCACACTGAATATAGGAGATATTTTGCCTCAGGATTAGTTCTCTAACAGCCTTTTTTTCCCCTAACGTAGAGAAAATGAGAGCATTGATTCTTTAGTGAATATTACTTGTCCAAAATAATGAGCCCCATTTCATCATGACATTTAGTCTAAGGCACCTGGTTCCTTTATATTTTGTTCTATTTCAGATTGAAAATATTAGAACTTGCAAATAAACTTCAATTTGAAAGTTAAACTAGTCCTTTGAAAATCACATGCCTAAGAAAATATCTCTTTTATCATTGATATTTAATACAGAAACTATATTTTACTATGTAAGCCCAAAGTTTATTCATATTAGTAATTATAACATAAGCCCACTACCACAGCAGGGTTCTAGATGGAGGAGAGTAGGTGTGTTTTATTATTAACATGATATGTAGAGAAGGAAGCTCTATAACTTTCCCACTTGCGGGATTTTTCATTCCTCCAGTAGCAAAAACTTACGTAAAGACTCTTCTACTGTTCACAGTTTTTTATGTGTGAATATGATGAAATAAAATGCTAAAAATGTATTTTATATAGGTTTACTTAGTCACAAATAAAATCTCACTTTTTGTATGTGGTTTCTTTGTAGTATATGATTACTATTCAGATCTGCTATCAGACACTACCTCTGGACAACTGCAACTGATTCTAATTTCTACACAAATACTGTCCTGCTCATTTTTTCACCTCAAATTTTACCATTTTCTTATTCCAGCAAAAAAAAAGTATTTTTGGTAATTATTTTAAAAAATAACTGTTATCTGAATTCATTTTTTCCTCTTGGTCCCCCAGTGACAAGAATTGAATTAATCAATCTTTACAATTCACAGCTTTCATTTTATTTTGCTTTATTATTTTATTTCATGCTTATTAGCATCTACACCCACTCACTCTCCTTCACGGACAACCATTGTCAAGTATTTAATTTGTGACCTCAAAAGTGTTGTGTACATAGAAGATACATGACACCTTGTGTGTGCTTAAGTTGCTCTGCAGACCTCATTCTTTGTTACATTTTCCCCTTGACATTATGATTTTCAGATCTATTCACCTCATTGTTTGGTATCCCCTTTAGTGCTTCAGGTGCTTCATAATGATCCATATTTTGCTTTTCCATTATCCTAAAACTTACAAAACTAGGTTTATTTCCATTTTCTACCAACAAATTTGTATTCTGATGGAAAGCTTCATCATTCGGACATGGACGTATCGGTGAGAGATTTTCTCAGTGATCCATGACTGGGTGGTACTGCAGAGCACATGCACACTCCCCATCATTAAGTGGGGCAGGAATGCTCTGTAGAGCAGCTGTGACCATTTATACTCCTGCTGAAACATAGGCTTCCCACAATTCACCGATGCTTGGAAATAATCAGACTTGTTAAATTTACCAAGAACAAAATAGCACTGCATTGTCATTTTAATTTGTTCTTTTCTTTTTTATAAATTACTTTATTGTCATTATTGGTGGTGAGGAACAAATAATTTGTTCTTTTCTGATAAGCATAAGCTATGAGAATTTCTACATATGCTTTTTAGTCATTAGTCTTAGTTTATGAATTACCTCTTTTGCTTAGATTTCTTTTTTTAATTATATTTTACGGATTATGCTATTACAGTTGTCCCAATTTTTCCCCTCTGCCCCTCAATGAAACACTGCTCCACTCCCTCAGGCAATCCCCACACCATTGTGCAGGTCCACAGGTCATGTGTATAAGTTTTTTGGCTACTCCATTTCCTATAGTGTACTTTACATCCCCATGGCTATTCTGTAACTACCTATTTGTCCTTCTTAATTCCTTCACCTCTTCATCCATTTCCCCACACCACCCTCCCATCTGGCAACCATCAAAATGATCTCTATATCTATGATTCTGTCTCTGTTCTTGTTTCTGAGTTTGTTTTTTAGATTCAATTATTGACAGATGTGTATTTATTGCCATTTATTATTCATAGTTTTGATCTTCTTTATCATAAATAAGTCCCTTTAACATTTCATATAAAATGGTTTGATGATAATGAACTTTTTTAGTTTTTTCTTTTCTGGGAAACTCTGTATCTCCAGAGTTTCTTCTATTAGAATCTTCAATTCTAAATGATAGCTTTGTTGGGTAAAGCAATCTTGGCTGTAGGTCCCTGCTTTTCATGAATTTGAATACTTCTTGCCAATCCCTTCTGTCCTGCAAAGTTTCTTTTGAGAAATCAGCTGAAAGTCTTATGGGAATTTCCCTGTAGATAACTAACTGCTTTTCTCTCACTGCTTTTAAGATTCTCTCTTTATTTTTAATCCTTAGCATTTTAATTATGATGCGTCTTGGAGTGGGCCCCTTTGCATCCATCTTGTTTTTCAATAGAAGTTCCTGGGATGTGCACATTCACTGCATATTTTCTTGAAAACTAAGTTCTTTAATGTAAAATGACATTTCAAAAAAAATTGTTTGTTAGAGTTTAGATAAGGTGTCATTTCTTGTGCTGAAATTTTCTTATTTAAATGTAAAATCCATCATGTATTTGCATTATGATTGCCAACTACGTTTTTTATTATTAGTTTAGAATTATCTCTTTCAAATTCTGTTTTTAATTCATTTGGAAGTAAGAAATTGTCCAAGTATTTTCACCATATAGTGAGTCAATTTTTCTGTGGATGATACCGGCCAGCAACATCTATCTCTGCTGCAGATGCTCATCAAAACAGGAGAAAAACATACACAGAGACAACCAGGTCCCATGGGGAAATAGGGACAGAATGGCCACTCTCTCTAGTGGGGAGTGCCCCATATCTATTCCCAAGCAGATTTTTGTTGAGAATACAGACTTAGTTTGTGGATTCACAGTCTGGCAGAAAAGATCAAAAGAAGTAGGTGACTTACAATGGTGCAGACAGAATCCCCGTTGTGTTTCTGGGCAGTGCTTGGGGTTTTCTGTAACATGGCTCAAAGGGCTAGTTTTGGTTTCCTGTCTGTGCCTTCAAATTCTAATCTAATAAGATCCTCCAGCAAACAGATCTCACAGGATCTTGCATATTCTATGTCCCAGGCCTGATTACCCAGGGGACCTGCCGTTTCTGGTCTGGGCTGCACTGCCCCTGCTATGTCCGCAGGCTTGAGTCAACAGAGACAAAGGAAGCCAGGAGACATGGATTACTCACTTCTAAGAACAAGGACTCAGGTTTTGACAAAGCCAAGGGGGCAGGGGTTGATGTCCATCACCCCTTCATTTCCACAGCCCCAAGTCTCTTCCCAGAGGTCTCCACATGATCATGCCTGTCTTAGAGGATTCCCTCCATGGGAAATCTTACCCGTCACTAGCTAACTGATCAAGCTAAGGAGGCCAGGCACAGAACAGGCAGCATTCATGCCAGGGAAATAAGTTTTTGTCTCCTTAGTGGCCCCTGGTCCGGAGGTCTCTCACTCAGCCTAAGTCAAGGGGGATTACAACTTCCTGAGACCAGGCAGGGCGGTCCCCAACATTTTTCCAACAATGTTTCCTATTAAATAATATACTTTCTTGTGCACAGGGTCAGTTTCTGTGTTCTTTATTTTATTAAATTGGTCTATATGTCTGCTTTTCATAAATATTATATTGTATCTTTGAACTATATTCTAATTTTTGTACAGTGAGTCCCCTACTTTGCTCTTCTTTTTCAAAATTGACAAAGTTACTCAAGGAAATTTTATGCTTTTATAGACTCTTAGCAAATACTAATTATATTCTGTAAAAAATTCTGTTGGAATCAAATCTAATTTGTAGCCTAATTTTTGGATAATTAACATGTTTACATTAAGTTATTTTATCCATGGTTAGATTCTGTCTTTTAAAATAGATCTATATTTATGAAGATATATTTATGTCTTCTTTTATGTGTTTTAATACTTTTAATTTTTTTCCAGAAAGCATTTGTATATCTACATCTTTTATTCGCTTAATTTCTAAATCATTTGCAATTTTGTTATTTGTCCGACAGATATTCCTACTATAAGATCTACTTGATTATTTGTAGTATAAAAGGATATTATTAATTTATGAGTTAATTATACCAATTTATTTTTATCGGCTTTACAAACTACTTTGTAGTTCCATAGTGCTTCTAGGAATTCTGTAGAGTTGATCAAAAGTCTTAAAAAATGACAGTATTTTTCTTTTTACAAATCCTTATAGCCTTCCTTCCTTCCTTCCTTCCTTCTCTCCTTCTTTCTTTTTGAAGATTTTATTTATTTTTAGAGAGAGTGGAAGGGAAGGAGAAAAAGAAGGAGAGAATATCAATGTGTGGCTGCCTGTCATGCACCCCCCGCACTGGAGGACCTGGCCTACAACCCAGGCATGTGCCCTGACTGGGAAATCAAACTGGAAACCCTTTGGTTCACAGGCTGGCACTCAATCCATTGAGCCACACCAGCCAGGGCTATTTCTTTCTTATAAAATTAAGACATTTAGTAAAATGTTTTAAAGTGACAGTATTAAGGTATATATACCTTTAGTAATGTTTATCTTAAACAAAAGTAAATATTTCTGCCTGAATTTTCAACAAGTTTTTGGTATTACACCACTTCATAATCTATAGAAGATTATCTCTAACTATAGCTTCTAGAAATAATTTTTAAATAACTAAAGATTAATTTTATCAACTTATTTTTCTGATTCTGATAAGATAATTGTTTTCCTTCAATGTGTCAAGTTGACAAATTTTCTGATGTAGAATAACTGCATTCTTAGACTGGATTCTTCTTGATAATTTTAAAATAGTTTGAATACATATTCTACTTTTGCATCTGTTATAACTTAAATGAATCTATCATTTTTTTTCTTGTCTCATTTTCTAGTTTGAAATCAAAGTTACATTAAGTTCATAAATCTAAGTGGAAACTTCTCTTTTCATAATCTATAATGATATATGTAAGTATAAGCTGTTCCTTGAGTGTTTTTAAGAACTCATTAATAAAAGTCATATGGTCTGTGATTTCTTGATTGAGGGTGAGGGATGAGCTCTAACCATCTCTTGGATTTCTTTAGTAGATAATGGTCTACTCTTGCTTTCTATTCTGCCCTGTACCAATTTTGGCATTGTATGTATTTTCCAAAATTGTGAACATTTCTGTTAGGTATTTAAAATGTATTATTATGTAGAATTATTCAGATATTCCTTTGCTATCTTGCAATCACTGTTGTATCTGTAGTTGGACATTTCTTTTTTATTCTAGATTTTAGCTGTTTTTAAGTTCCTTCTATTTTTTCCCTTATTTCCTAATGATTGTGTTTTTATTAGTCTTTTCAATGAACCATGTTTTGTTTCATTAATTAATTTATTTTATTTATTTCTATTTCATTGATCTCTTCTTTACTTCCTTCTTGTTGGAATTGATTTTCCTATCATTCTGTCAGTGTTTTACTATTTTCTTGAAGTAAATACTGGCCTCAATTTTTTCTTAGTACTCATTCTTACTCTGACAAGTGTACTTAGAACTATAAATCTTTAAGCAGAATTTGTCTGTGCCACATAGGTTTTAACATGTCGGTTTCAATGTCATGCAGTTATATAAGTATTTTCTAATTTGTCTTATGAGACACTTGTTTATGCAAGGATATTTAGTATTACATTTTTAGTTTCCAGAGGTATTAGATTTTAAGTTATTCTTTTCATTGATTTTATTTTTTTGTATTACAATCAAAGAAGATACTGTTTAGGTATTGGTTCTTTAAATGTACGAAGCTCCTTTTAATTCTTAAAACAAAGTTGATTTCTGTAACTGGGATTAAAAAGAATGTATGAAGTTTTACACTCCTTCCAACTCTTGTGTACTGGATCTATTGTTTCTTTTAAAAAATACTTCTCATATCAAGTTTTTTGTTATTTTTAAATTCACTTTTCTGTTATTAACATTGCTAATCCAGTTTCCTTTTGTTTTTTTTGTAGGATATCTTTTTTCTATATTATTATATTGAAACCTGTTTTTTTGTTTTAAATGTGTCTCAGACTTTTGATGAATGCATAAATAATTTATCTCTTTTGATTACTGTTATCTGTCATCTTATTTTATAATTTCTATCTGTCACCCCTTTTATTACTTTTGTCTTCACTTATGCCTGCCATTAACTGCATAATCTTCTTCAGAGTTGAAAGTAAAGCATGTTCATTTTATTTATCTCCTATTTAGCCTTACCTTTCTACTACTACTCAGGCTAATATGTATTTATTTTATCTATAAATTTTTTTCAGTTTAATAATATCCTCATCTTCCACCAAATCAAAGAGATGCCTTAGCACATTTATAATTGTCCCTAATCTTCCTGCATCCTCAACTGCTTCTCATATTGTTATCTCCTATATATCTAGTCCTGGAATGTTTCACATAGAAAATTACATAGGTAGGTAGATAAATGTTTAGATAGATACATCAATATATTGATTGATACATAAGTTGTATTTAATTCTTATATTTTTCAATGAAGGTAAACTTTTTTTCATTTACTCAGTATTACTTTTAATGTCATAGGCAATAACTCTAAATTCATATTCTGGCATTTGCTTGAGTACTTTCTCCAAGAATGATGTGAAAGAGAACCTTTGGATTATAAATTCTTTGAGGACTTAAACCTAAGAATATTTTTAATTTCACTTTCACATTTAAATAATATATTACCTGAATCACTAATATTGATTCCAAGTCTCTTGTCTCTAAAATTTCAAAAATAGGAACTCCATCATTTTCTTGCATTGACACATGCTGATAAAATATCCAATATCATTTTTATTATTTTTCATTTGTAGATTATCTGCTTTTCTCTAGAAGTTCCTAACAGGTTTTTACCCTCTATTTTTTAGTGGGGAGGGAGTTGGAACCTCTAAGCCATTTCAGCCTGAAATATTTCTCTTTTTTTCTGAGACATCCTAGTCATTGCTTGTACAAATATTTCCATCTCTCAATATTTATCTCCTAAAGGGACTCCTAAGTTTTTTTCTATTTTTAAATTTTTATTGTTGTTCAGTTACTGTTGTCCCCATTTCCCCCCATTGTTCTCCACTGTCCTTCCCACCCCTCCCTACATTCAGCCCTCCCCCCTTCCTTGTCCCTGTGTCCTTTATACATGTCCCTTGATTTGAACCTTCCCCTCCTTACCCTCATAATCCCCTTCCCCCACTACTCTGATCACTGTCAGTTTGTTCTTTATTTCCATGGCTCTGGTTTTATTTTGCTCATTTGTTTGTTTTATTAATTAGGTTCCACTTATAGATGACATCATATAGTATTTGTCTTTCACCATCTGGCTTATTTCACTTAGCATAATGCTCTCCAATTTCATCCATGCTGTCGCAAAGGCTTGGAGCTCCTTGTTTCTTTCTGCTGCATAGTATTCCATTGTCTAAATGTACCACAGTTTTTTGATACACTCATTTACTGATGGGCACTTGGGCTGTTTCTAGCACTTAGCTTTTGTAAACAATGCTACTCTAAACATAGGGGTGCCTAGGTTCTTTTGAATTGGTGGTTCAGGATTCTTAGGGTATATTCCCAGCAGTAGGATTGCTAGGTCAAAAGGCAGCTCCAGTTTTACTTTTTTGAGGAAACTCAATACTGTTTTCCACAGTGGCTGTACTGGTCTGCATTCCCACCAACAGTGTACTATGGTTCCCTTTCCTCCACAATCTCACCAGCACTTGTTGTTTGTTGATTTGTTTATGATGGCCATTCTGACCAGCATGAAGTGGCATCTTATTGTGGTTTTAATTTGCATCTTTCTGATGGCTACTGATGCTGAGCATCCTTTCATGTTTGTGAGCCCTCTGTATGTTCTCCTTGTAGAAGTGTCTGTTCAGGTCCTTTGACCATTTTAAATGCAATATTTGTCTTCCTTGTGTGGAGTCATGTGAGTTCTTTATATATATTTTGGATATTGAATCCTTGTCTGAAATATCTTTGGCAAATATATTTTCCTATATGGTTGATCCTCTTTTCATTTTGTTGATGTTTTCTTTAGCTGTGTAGAAGCTTTTTAATTTTATGTAGCTCTATTTGTGTATTTTTTCCTTTGTATCTCTTGCTCTAGGGGACATGTTGGTGAAAATATTGCTGTGTGAGATATCTGAAGTTTTACTGCCTATGTTCTCCTCTAGGACTTTTATGGTGTTATGACTTGTATTTAAGTCTTTTATCTGTTTTGAGTTTATTCTGGTGTAGGGTATAAGATGGTGGTCTTGTTTCATTTTTTTGCATGTACCTGTCTAGATCTCCCAACAGCATTTGTTGAAGAAGTTGTTTTACTCCATTTTATGCTCCTGCCTCTTTTGTCAAATATCAATTGACCATAGAGACTTGGGATTTATCTGGGATCTCTATTATGTTCCATTGATTTATGTGTCTGTTCTTATACCAGTACCAGTAGCCTTGTAATATAGCTTGATATCAGATATTGTGATCCCTCCTACTTTCTTCTTCATTCTCAAAATTGCTGACTCTATTCAGGGCACTTATGGTCCCATATACATTTTTTAAATGTTTGTTCTTTGTGAAATATGTCACTGGTATTTTAATAGGGATTGCATTGAATCTATAAATTGTTTTGGGTGGTGTGGACATTTTGATGATGTTGATTCTTCCAATCCATGAACATGGTATATGCTTCCATTTATTTCTGTCTCCCTTAATTTCTTTCTTCAATGGGGTGTGGTTTTCTGAGTACAGAAAACTGTACCTCCTTGGTTAGGTTTATTCTTAGATTCTTTATTTTTCTTGTTGCTATAGCAAGAAATGGGATTTTTTCCTAATTTCTGTTTCTGATATTTCATTGTTGGTTATAAGAATGCCATCAGTTTCTGAATATTGACTTTGTATCCCACTGTTGTACAAAATTCACTTATTAGGTTGGGTAGTTTTTTGGTGGAGTCTATAGTGTTTTCTATGTACACTATCGTGTCATCTTCAAAAAAATGACAGTTTTACTTCCTCCTTTGCAATTTGGATGCCTTTTATTTCTTCTTCTTGTCTGATCACTGTGACTAGAATTTCTAATACTATGTTGAATATAAGTGGTGAAAGCAAACATCCTTGTCTTATTTCTGGTTAGTGGAAAAGCTGTTAGTTTTTGCCTATTGAGTACGATGTTGGCTGTAGGTTTCTTGTATATTGACTTTATTATGTTGAGGTATGCGTCCTCTACTCCCACTTTCCTGAGCATTTTGATCATAAATGGATTCTGTACCTTATCAAATGCTTTTTCCACATCTATTGATCATGTAATTTTTGTCTTTCCTTTTGTTTGTGTGATGTATTATATTTAATGATTTGTGAATATTGTACCATCTTTGCATCCCTGGGATGAATCCCACTTGATGGTGGTGTATAATCTTTTTAATGTATTGCTGGATTTAGTTTGCCAACATTTTGTTGAGGATTTTAGCATCTATGTTCATTAGCAGTATTGCCTTGTATTTTGCTTTCTTTGTTGCATCTTTATCTGGTTTTGGAATTAAGATTATGCTGGCCTCATAAAAAAGTGTGGGAGTCTTCCGTCTTCTTGGATATTTTGAAATAGTTTTAGAAAGATAAGTGTTAGCTTTTCCTTAAATGATTTGTAAAGATTTTCTGTGAAACCATCTAGTCCAGGGATTTTGTGTGCTGGGAATTTTTTGTTTACTGCTTCAATTTCAGTAGCTGTTATCAGTCTGTTCAGTCTTTCCACTTCTTCTTGATTCAGTTTTGGAAGATTATAGGTTTCTAGAAATTTGTCCATTTCACCCAGGTTTTCAAATTTCTTGGATACAGTTGTTTGTAGTAATCTCTTACAATCCTTTGTATTTCTGTGGTATTGGTTGTAATTTCTCCTCTTTTGTTTCTGATTTTATTTACTTGAGTCATCTCTCTTTTTTCTTTGTGAGTTTCATTAAAGGTTTGTATTTTATTTATCTTTTTTAAGATTTTATTTATTTATTTTTTAGAAAGGGAAAGGAGGGAGATAGAGAGAGAGAGAGAAACATCAATCTGCGGTTGCTGGGGGTTATGGCCTGCAACTCAGGCATGTACCATGGCTGGGAATCAAACCTGGGACACTTTGGTTCCCAGCCCGCGCTCAATCCACTGAGCTATACCAGCCAGGGCTTTATTTATCTTTTCAATGAACCAACTGCTTGATTTATTGATGCTTTGAATTGTTCTTTTAGTCTCTATGTCATTTAATTCTGCTCTGATCTTGATGATTTCCTTCCTTCTATTGGCTCTGGGCTGTTGGTTGTTCTTCCTCCGGTTCTTATAGGTGTAGGGTTAGGTTGTTTATTTGAAATGCTTTTATGTTTTTTAGGTAGGCCTGTATCACTATGAACTTTTCTCTCAGCACTGCCTTCACTGTGTCCCATAAGTTTTGAGCTGTTGTGTTTTCATTTGTTTCCAGAAACTTTTTGATTTCTTCCTTCTCGTTCTTAACCCATTCATTGTTTAATAATATGTTATTCAGTCTCTAAAAATTTGAATGTTTTTGAGTTTTTCCTTGAGGTTGGTTTCTACTTTCAAGCCATTGTGGTCTGAGAAAATGCTTGATATGATTTCAATTTTCCTGAATTTGGGGAGGCTTGTTCTGTGTACTTCATGTGGTCTAACTTTGAATACACTCCATGTATATTTGTAAAGAATGCATTGTTTTTCTTCTTTGGGGTGAAAGGTTCTGTATATATATATTTATTGAGTCCATTTGATCTAGAATGTCAATCAGTGCCACAATATCTTTGTTGATATTTTGTTTGGAAGATCTATCCTTTGTTGACAGTGGGGTATTAAAACCCCCTTGTATAAGTAAGCGTGTTGCTGTTTATATCTTTCTTGAAGTGTTCCAAGATTTCCTTATACATTTGGGTGCTCCTATGTTGGCTGCATATATGTTTATAATGTTTATGTCTTCTTGATAGATTCTTCCCTGGAGTATTATAAATTGTCCTTCTGGGTCTCTTTTCACATCCTTTGTTTTGAAATCTATTTTGTCTGATATAGATTTCTTCTTCCTGTTCATTTGCTTGGAATATTTTTTTTCAACCATTCACTTTCAGTCTATGTAGGTCTTTTGTTCTAAGGTGGGTCTCTTGTAGACAGTGTATGTGCAGATCATGTCTTATTACCCATTCAACTACCCTATATCTTCTGATTGGAACATTTAATTTATTTACATTTAAGGTTATTACTGATAAGCACTTATTCATTGCTATTTTTCCCCTTTGTACCTGTGTTCCTCTCTCTTGCTCTTTTTCTCCATCTTCTTAAAGCAGGACACCCACAAATTTTAAAAATTCTATTTTTATAATTGCAATATATTTTTTGAAATATTTTCCATGTCCATTTCATTTTTGATAACATCTAGAAAAATGTCCTAACTTTGTCTTCTAGAATATTATTTTCTGGTGCCATTCATTTTGTTGTACAAAATGTCTTCAGTCTCTATTCCACTTTTACACTTGTTTGATTCATGAAAGTGTGTGCATGAAACACAGTGAGAGACAGGACCAGTGTTATTGCAGTAATGGTGGGACACCTCCATGGACTCAGCTTTGACTGAGAATCATTCTGTACTGACACTGACATTATCACCTAGACCTTGAATGCAGATGTAGAAGAGTTGGAGGTTGGAAAACATTCAAGGCTGGTAGATAGGATAATATTTCTTTTTATATTTTTGCTACTCTAGAAAGGCTTGATTTCTACCTTTGATTTCTACCTTTATTCATAGGCCAGTGCCAAGTGGCACTGTTGGTTTCTGCCTCTCAGTTCCAATAGGACAGGCAAGGATCTTCCGAGAGAAGGAAAATGACAACCTAGTTAAAGCATTCTTCTTGGTAGACCTTCTGTACATGGCCTACTTTGTTGTCAACTTCTCCTCACACTTCAACCCCAACAGCTCTGTCTCTACTGAATTTCAAGTAACCTATATTAAATACAATACCTAATGATTCTGCTCTCTGTTTCTGTGGTATGTCTGAAATTGGGAATGGGAAAAAGAGGTGATAAACTGTGTTTTTTATGGTCTTCTTAGAAGTTAGAACTAAAATTATCTTCTCCAAGTCTCCTTTTGTCTTAATTCACTTTTTATCAATTCACATTAGAGGGAATAAAAGAGGTTTATGGTCTATAAATTTTATTTTAACCAGTTGTTATTCTTTTAAAATTTTCAGAGAAATAGCATTATAGCATGGGCTAAGGTTCAGGCATGTGTTTAAGAACAGAGCAATATTACATATGTTAGTTAGCAATTACTTAGTATTTTAAAATGTTAGTGAATATCCTTAAGAGAGTATAGTAAATGTCAAAAATAAGATGATGCTCAAACATAGAGTACTTTTCCAGGATATATTTTGCATATAAAACATAAAATTAAAAAAAATTTGGACATTACTATTTATATGAGACTGAGTCAAAGATGCTGCATTAAAATATCATTATTCTACTTGAACAGGTTCTATATATTAATAGGTCTCATATTTATGTATTATCTACTAAGAGCCACGCACTGCAACATGCTTCTGCTTATCACTTAGGAAAGTGATTTCATACACATTTTCTTGTATGATTCTTCAGCCACACAAAAGGTGAACTTATCCTAGAACCCAGGTCTCCTGCTTCCAGAATTTCAATACTTTTGTTCTAGACCATAATAGCAGCATTAACTCTGAGTGTTATTAGTAATACAGGCTAACCACTTTTCTCTTTATTTCCAGTGCCCTCACTCTGACTCCCAGTTGTCCAGGGATCCCTTTCTAGTAGTTTCCATGGAAATGACATGTTCACAAATTTGACATTCACCATTTCATGAAACCTCGCCTTTATCCCATCCCCAGTGTCTTAACAGGTGACTGCCCAGCTCATTTGTTTTGAGGGGTTTTGTTTTTGTTTCTGTTCTTAATTCTACTAAATCAGATTGCATTTTAAATGCATAAGGAGCTTACTTATTTAAAAGAAATGTGTCAATGAAGGTGAGATGATTAGCTAAAGAACATATATGCATAACTCATAGACTCAGACAACAGTGTAATTATGGCCAGAGGGCAGGGGGCTGGAGGCTGGGTGGAGGTGGACAAAGTGTAGGGCAGGGATAGTAATGAGGACATACGTAAGTGTCCACAATAAAAATAAAGTTAAAAAGAGAAAAATCTGTGATTAATTCTTTTGTAATAACTTTCTAATTCATCTGTTCAGGAAGATGAACTTCTCATGTATTAGATTGTCTTTTTAAGGGAATTTTGTAATTGCATGTATTAATTTGCCTCCCTCTCAAAGCGTATTTTGATAATTATCAGCAACCTGCAGTGCCTTAGCTCAAGGGAATGAATGATGTGTTAATTTCCAGTCCTGTGGCAGGCCAGTGGGAGAAGTGTGTTGAATCTTGGGGTGTGGGAGTAGCAAGAATTGGACTTGACATGAGATGAATTACCATGTGCAGGCAGCAGTGCCCACACTGCCCACTCAATGCTCTCTCTGAGTAGTCCACCTAAAGTTATAGGTATGTGAAGACTCAAGCCTCCACCTGAGAAAATGAAAGAACTCAATGCTTTTAAACCATTTAAAGCCATTTATACATGCCTTAGTTATGTGCATACGAAATTTAATTTTATCCAAGGTACATTACAAATGCACATTAACATATTTTGTTCTATACTATGTACTCATATCACTTGAGAAAAATTAGGTCAACTAGATTGCTAAAATCATAGTTTTGAGTTTTTGTTTTTCTTTTCATTAATAATGTTATTACGGTTGTCCCAATTTTTCCCCCTTTGCCCTTTTTCCACCCATCACCCTCCACTACATCCAACAGTTCCCACTCCTTTATTCGTGTCCTCAGGCCATGCAAATTAGTTCTTCGTTTATTTTTCACTGAGTTTCTTGCAGTTGCTTAACTTATGTGTTCCCTGCCTCAGCTCATACCTCACCTTCCTTTGCTCACTCTGTCCTAGCCACCCCGGCTCCTCGCTGCTCCGTGATGACAACAATCACAGTTCTGCATCTCGGTCCTCTCAGCTTCATACACTCTTGTCCCAATGTCTCCAGGCCTTTCCTGACTAGCCTAAACACATGGCACCCATAAAGTCCACTCCCTGTCTACACAGCCTATTTATTTTTTAACCCTTATCACCATCCAGCATATAATAGATATCATTTATTTATGTATTCTTTGTCTTTCCCTACTAAAATACAAATTCTCTGGGAGCAAAGATTTTGCTTCATTTGTTAAACCAATGTGCATGGGAAAATGACTGGGGATGCAATAATTATTTGTTAATGAATAAACCAAAAGAGAATTTAACCATGTTTTTTGCGGCCTTATTCATAATAGACAAGGTATGGAAACAACCCAAATTCATTTATCTATGAATAAATGAATAAAGTGTTGTGGTATTTATGCCATGTGCTTAGCACATCATGCTAAGCAGGGTAAGTCAGACAGAGAAAGGTTAAGTACTATAAGATACCACTTATATGTGGAATCTAAAAAAAAATGAAACCAAACAAAAACAATAAAACAGTAGTTACCAGGGGACAAGGGGTCAAGGGATAAGGCTGAGGGTGTTTATAGGTACAAATATGTAATGAGCACTAAATAAGCCAGAGAGACCTACTGCACAGTATACTGGCTATAGATCATCCTATTGTGCTATAAGCATGTAATGCCATCGACATCACTACAATGATAACCATATTGCAATATATAATTGTAACAAAATAACAGATTTTACACCTAAAATTTACACACTGTTACATGTTGAATTTATCCATTTAAAGAAAAAAGAACCTCACAGATTCCAGGCACTGAACAGGTTTGGGGGAGACCCTTATGAAATAAAAAATAAAAATAAATTCTTCTGTAAAATAAAAAATAAAGGTTAAAAACATAAAAGAGAATTTAAGTACCATGCATGTTACTATAGGAACCATATAATTCTGAAGTAATGCTATATCAATGAAAATGGCATAATGTTTCTTCAAATGCCTTAAAGTACATAGTTATTTATGTAAATAAAAGACCCTATTAAAAACCTACTCACTTCTGATACTTTGTACAATTCCTAAGTATTGTTTTTAACATGCAATGCTTGTGGAGAAATGAGATTTAATAATCTAAATCTTGCTTAATTGAAAATATTTGGAGACAAAAGCATGCCAATAAAATCAATGAAAACTAAGTATCTATGTGCAAGTTTTCAGATATTTCTTTTGTTCTATAATATAAATGAAAAAATTAGTAATTATGTTTTGTGATTGAGATTTTAGGTTATCAGAGTCAGTAATATAACAGTATCATAAAACTGAAGAGCAGATGTGATTTTAATTCCACCACATAAATCAGGCACAAAAAACATCATATTACTATATTTGACAGTCATATTAAATCTGTCTCTATGCCTTTCTTTGCCAGTGTGACAAGAAATTCAACTGCAGTCTTTATTGAGGCATTTCTCCTTTTCTGAACCTAAGATTCTATGAAGATCCCAGGGTCTTATGTATCCAGAAAATGAAAGATCCTTGGTCTTTTGTTCTCACTGATGGCTGAAGGAATGCTTGTATTTCAAGTTGACATTTTCCCTTGGAGGAGGCACATGCCACGTGCAACAGAAGTGATAAGGGCTGTGTGACTGACCCTCCACTGCCCACTTATCCTCGTGTGCCTTCTTTGAACGTAAGAGACTATAAACACTAAAGACTTAATTTACCAGGCTGTTTTGCAGGTTGGGTTAGACATATGATGCACAGTCTGGGCAACGAGCCAAACACAGAAGCTCACTGATACTGCATTTTCCATGGTCATTTCCCCATTCTGCTTCCTGAAACAGTGACATGAAGCTGGAGGGACATCCAGATGCTCAACAAAAAGTAAAAGGACAAAAACAAACATGGCAGAATAGACAGCAAGAGTCTATCATTGCTGAACAGCCGAGCCAATGCCAAGAACAAAATAATGAGGGACTAAATTTTATATCTGGAAAATAGATGTCTACTTGTTTAAGATATTTTTAAATCCTCTTTCTTGTACCTAAACACATCTCTAATTGAAATTCCAGCCTTGGTTAAGAGGATCATTGCCGAGCACGGCAGCCCTGCTGCCTAGGGTCCCACCTCTCTAGTATATCATGCTAGACGGTGTATTATGCTGTAGTTTTCCATAGTAATTGCTCTCTTTTTAATCAATTATGATAAAGTGGTACAGTTGTCTGTTATTCCTGGTACCACTGTCAAAAGCCTGACTCCTTCCCAGTATTGATTTCACCTTGGCCGAGAGGGAGAAGCTCCTGCCTTTACCCTACAAGCACTTTGTTTATTCTCTTTCTTTTTGGAAATGTCAAGCATATTCACTGCAAAAGGGCCTTTAGACCCCTAAATTTTTATCTCCTTTTAAGGGTAGGATAGAGGAAGCAATGGAGTAAGGAAAGTATAGCTGATACTAGATACTTTTCTCCTCTTAATTTGCTTAGCTACACTATTTTAAACTATCTTCTCTGGGGGTAGACAGACATTCTCAATCCCATTTGCCGGTCCTGACTGACAGTCTCTCCTACTCCAGGTGGAAGTGCCCTTAGGATCAGGGTGTTATCCACGCCAGCCCACTATGATAACTTGAAATGCTATCTTTATACCAACCACTCTTAAATGTAAATCTCTAGCCCAGACAACTTACCTGAGATCCAGGCTCAAATATTTACCTGCTTACTTGAAATACCCACCCGGGCAGAGAATGACAAGCTTATATTTACTAGCATAAAACTAAAAGAATTAAAAATGGTTTTTTCTTAAAAATAATGAGGCCATCAATTTATTTTCTAAGAAAGAATTCTACAAATACATAAAAATAATAATACCCACTTCTTATACCTAACCAGTTTCTTTAATAATTGAATTTTCACAGATTAATATATAGATATTAGACAATGTTATAGATATGTAAAACAATTTCTAAATTAGTAAATAATGTGTTTTAGAAGTGTTAACTTTTCTCTTCTCCCAGTTTTATTTTCCTCAAGTCAAAAAAAAAAAACCATGCCAAGCTACATTCCTGAAAAATAGTTACCATATCTCATCTTTGTTCATTTTAATCACAGAAAAGAACAATCCTAAATTGTCTTACTGCTACTGTTAACAACAGAGGCCACTACTTCCCTTTTCTTAAGCTAAATGAGGACATGTTTTCCATTTTCATAAGATTTTGAGAAATAGCTAAGCAAATAACTATGTGAGCATACCCATTATTTTAACCAGTTCAATATAGAAACTCTTCCTAATGTGAAAGAACCAAACAAGGTACTTTTGTGAATTTGATAATTTCCTGAAGAATCTAAGATTATGTTTAAGTTTGGATGATCTTAATGTGATCCTAGGGTAATCTTGGATTCTCTTCAAGATTAAAATAGAATCTTAAGTAAAATACAATAAAATAGAAATTATATATGTTATATTTTCATATTCTTCAGGAATTATGATAAGGCTTTCATCATATTAAATTTTTAAATTTCCAAAGATATTTTTTGTTTAATTTTTAAATATTTTATTGTTGTTCTATTACCATTGTCCCAATCTTTCCCACTTTGCCCTTGTCGGCCCAGCCCACCCTCTGCTCCCACAGTCCATGTCCGTGGGTCACTCATACGTGTTCTTTGCCTAGTCCCTTCCCCTTCTTTCCACCATTATCTTCCTCCTTTCTAACCGCCCCCTCGTCCCCTCTCCCTTCTGGTCACCTTCAGTCTGTTCCTTATTTCCATGCCTCTGGTTCTATTTTGTTCATTTGCTTTGTAGATTAGGTTCCTGTTGTGAGTGAGGTCATATGGTATTTCTCTTTCACCACCTGGCTTATTTCATTTAGCATAATGCTCTCTAGTTCCATCCATGCTATTGCAAAAAATAGGATTTCTTCATCCTTTCTGCTGCATAGTATTCCATTGTATAAATGTAGCAGATTTTTGATCCACTCATTTACAGATGGACACTTAGGCTGTTTCCAACACTAGGCTGTTGTGAATAGTACTGCTATGAAAATAGGGTTGCCTAATTCTTTTGAATTGGTGTTTCAAGATTCCTAGGCTATATCCTCATAAGTGGGGTTGCTGGGTCAAAAGGCAGTTCCATTTTTAGTTTTTTGAGGAAACTCCATGCTGTTTTCCACAGTGGCTGCACCAGTCTGCATTCCCACCAATAGTGCACTAGGGTTCCCTTTTCTCCACAAACTCACCAGCACTTGTTGTTTGTTGATTTGCTTATGATGGTCAGTCTGACTGGTGTGAAGTGTTATCTCATTGTGGTTTTAATTTGTATCTCTCTGATGGCTAGTGATGTTGAGTACCCTTTCATATGCCTCTGGGACTCTGTATGTCCTCCTTGGAGAAGTGTCTGTTCAGGTCCTTTGCCCCTCTTTTAATTGGATTGTTTGATTTCTTGGTGCTGAGTCATATCAGTTCTTTATATATTTTGAAGGCCAAACCCTTGTCCAAGGTATCATTGGCAAAAATTGTTTTCCCATACAGTTGGATCCCTTTCTATTTTGATGATGTTTTCTTTAGCTGTGCAGAAGCTTTTTACTTGATGAGGTCCCATTTGTTTATTCTTTCCTTTATTTCCCTTGCCCTAGGAGACATATTGGTGAAAATACTGTTGTGTGGGATATCTGAAATTTTATTTCCTATTTTCCTCTAAGATTTTTATGGTGTCATGACTTATATTTAAATCTTTTATCCATCTTGAGTTTATTCTGGTGTACGTTGCTGGTGTATTCTGGTGTAAGTTGCTGGTCTCGTTTCATTTTTTTTTTAAATGTACTTGTCCAGATCTCCCAACACCACTTACTGAAGAGGCTATTTTTACTCCATTTTTCTGCTCCTGCCCCCTTTGTCAGATATTGACAGTAGAGACATAGGTTTATTTCTGGGTCTCTATTCTTTTTCATTGATCTATGTGTCTGTTCTTACACCAGTACCAGGCTGTTTTGATTACAGTGTCTTTGTAATATAGTTTGATATCAGACACTATGATCCCTCCTGCTTTTCTTTTTCTTTCTCAAGATTGCTGAGGCTGTTTGGGGTTATTTTGGTTCCATATAAATTTTTGAAATATTTTTTCTAGATATGTGAAATATACCATTGATTTTTTCATAGGGATTGCATTGAATTTATATATTGCTTTGGGAATGCTTTGGGTAGTATAGACATTTTAATGATGTAAATTCTTCCAATTCATGTACACAGTATATGCTTCCATTTATTTGTATCTTCCTTAATTTCTTTCTTCAGTGTTCTGTACTTCTCCAAGTACAGGTCTTTTACCTAATTGGTTAAGTTTTTTCCTAAGTACTTTATTTTTTTTGTTTTTGTTGGTATAGTAAGCAGGATTTTTTTCTCTAGTTTCTATTTCTGATATTTTGTTGCTGGTGTACAAAAATGCCTTCAATTCCTGCTAATTTCCTTTTATGGTTATAAAAACCCCTCAATCTCTGGAGATTTAGTCTGAAAACTAGAAGGAAATCCTTTTACAGTATGTTCATATTGCTGTTAAGATGAATTTAAAAGGAAAATTTCATTATATTTAAAAGCAAATGGCAAGGGGTTTAGAAACTGTTGCCAAAATTTTATTCAATATTACCTTCTACAGCGAAAATCAATACTAAAGAAAAAATTATAAGTTGTTATACTATAAAATTTCTTTGTGAAAAATCCATAACATAATTATAATCATAATAGAAGTTTATGCAATAGCAGAATGTCTGTACACAATACTGTCCTAAGTACATATACATGTCTTTTCATTCAGAACTCATAACTAAATTATAATATAGATGTTATGATTCTCACCATTTTACAAGTTCCTATAAGACACAGTTTAATTATTTGCCAGAAGTTATATAGCTGGTTAAGGATGAGAACAAAATTCCAACTCAAACTTATTATGACTCTAAATGCCATTTCCTTCATTAAGTTAGCAGGGGGTTTTGTTTGTTTGTTTGTTTTAACAAGGTACAATAAGACCTAAGTACTTGTGCAAATTGGTGGCAAGGTATGATAGGGAACCAGGGCAGATCTGCAAAGTGAATAGTACTGGCAATTAACTCCAGCATGGCTATTGAAACCGATTAAAGGAATATGTAGGAGGTTTAAATTATAGAAATTATAGTAGCCATAGAATCTGAAGTTTCATTTAGACTGGTATTTGAGTCTGAGAAGGTCCAGTCCATTGGGTGAGGCAGGACAGCAAGGGACACAGGGACAATGATAACACTGCCTACTACCTCTCAGACACTTTGTGAGGCACTGGACATACTGAACCAAACAAAAAATGAACCAAACAAGAACCAAACAAAAGAATGACCCTAGATAGGTAAGAAGGAGCCAGATGATAAAACATCTTGAATGGCAAGATGGCAAGATTAAAAGTCTGTGTTGTATTCTGATACTACAAGATGAACAGCCAGGAAAAAAATGGTGAGATGTGAGTTTCAGGGGGTAAAAAACCAGTCTAAATTCAGCTTAACAAATATAGATTAGACTCTTCCATGAGACAGGCAATGGAGATGGAGAGCTGAATACCTGTTGAGGGACTCTAAGGGGCAGTGCCCAGGAAAAGAGTTGGCCTAACTAAATCACCTTATCAAGCTTCTTGGCAGTAGAATGTGAAGAGATGAATGGCAGCAACTTATCAGTTTAATTACAGCTTCCTGTCAATATAGTCATCTGAAAAGAAGAAACTTAACAGTTTCAAAAAAGAAAAGCAAGCCATAGATTTTTAATAATTTTCAAATAATATTTCTCATAGTATTCAAATCTTCTATAGATCTATTTCAAAATTAAAGTGACTAACATAGTGGTTGGAATCCCACCCCTATACACCCCTCCAACACCAATCCTTATAAGTTCTCCAAGCTGTTTTTTTGTGATTCACTACAATTATAATATCTATCAAGGAAATGTCAGAGAGAGATTATACCAAACCAAATAGTCCAAAAAAGATTATTTTCAAGACTGTTGCCATAGGGAAGAGAGGCTGAACTCAACTCTGCTGAAACAAAAGCAAGAGAATTCCTAAGTGATGGGGTGACAGGTGGGAAAGCTCTGGAAGACCTTAGGGGAGACAGGATTAGACCGTTTGAAGTTTGCTAATTGGCACTTTCTTATGACTTAAGCACCTACTTCCCCACAGACTGATAGGTAGGGGTGCTACCTTTCATAATTTTTACATTTTAAAGGAATGGCTCCCTGCCCTTGAGAAAGATATTCATGAGTTGTAGAACTGGCAAGGAGCAGAGAAAGACTTTACAACAGCAGTTTCCTATAGGATGTGCTCTGAGACAAGGGAGTCAGGGGCCTACAGTCAGGAAGAAATGTGTAAAAAGCTTAATGGAGCTGAGGGGAATATGAAGGCATCCTGATCCTAACTACTGATGGCAAATCAATGTTTCTTAAGAAAATATTCAACCTCATAGTTAATATAAGAAAGAGTCTCATATTTAACCTGCTATGATTAGATAAGGATTATCTGATGGGATGGTGTGAAGCTGCAGCAGTTTCTGCCTGTGGTTCTCTAGTGAACCACACATATCAGCAAATGCTGTCTATGTATTAATTCTGTGTTTTCTGTCATGTGTCCAACAAACCACATGTCAGTACCAGGACATCGAGTACTAAGGAAAGCTGCTGTCAAAAGCAAACCATCTTCTACTTTAATATTTTGACACTCAGGGTTATGGTTGTTATGCATAAAATTATCAGTTCTAAAAACATAAGTAGATAGATCTAAACCACAAAAAATAATTTTGGAAAGTGAGCCTTGTATTATTTGTCTCAAGACTCTCACTGGTGCCATTGAGAAGTTTTACATCAAAAGGCAGTTTGTTCTCAGTAGTACTCTATCACTAGCTGCCAAAAACTTGCGCAAATCCACATTTTACAAATCAGAACAAAAGAAAACCAGTGACATTTTTATATTTTGACAGTTATTAGTTGATTCTGAAAGTATTTAACCACAATATTAATATAAACAAAAAGTCCAACACAAATAATGACTTTTTATTACAAAATCTTTTATTACAAAATCATAAGCATGCAATTCAGTAACATAATAGCTTCACACTCAAGCACAGCATGTGACATTTTAGGCAAAATGTTCAAATTAAAACTATAAATTATTACACCCGTATTATTACCCTACCAACCACACTCAAGCAGGTGTTACTTCCACTGGACCCTGTATAAAGAAAGAATATTTCTCTGTTAAAACTAAAAGAAGAAACATTTTTTTGAAAAGCACCTAAGATCAAGTTGTGTAAAATCATTCCTTGCTATGGAATGTGAAAATTGATGGTCTCATCTCCTGCCCATTTTATGCAGTACAAACCTTTCAAGGTCTCCAGTGAAAAGAAAGGCTGGTCCTTTTGGGAAAATTTATTCTAACATGGTTTAGGAAGCAGAATTATAGAATTATTTCTTTAACTTTGACTTGTCTTTTTGTTTATTTCACACTACATGATCTTGTTTCAGGCAATATTTAGTTTTCAAGGCTTTTTATCTTAAGCCTTTTCTTATATGCCTTTTTTTATCTCTGTATATCCAGCTGTATGGAGGAGTGTGTGTATTTTTAACCATTATTACCTTAGATTCTGGAGCTTCCTACCAGCCAGCCAGCCAGAATCCCCATAACTTTTAGGCATCCTGCTGGCATCCAGTGGGAAAAGAAACAGCTACTGCAACAGGAAAGAACAGCAGGTAAAGCATTTAAACTAGTGCCTTGAAAATGTGAGCTCTCAATAGGAAAAAATATATCTAGTCATTTCTTAGGTAGTGGCTTCATGCTTAATCCTGCACAATAAAATTATAGGTTTGGTTTTCATTGGCTTTGTTTTGTTTTTGATCAAAAAACATAGTCTTCAGACTTGTCTTTAACATAACTTTTTCTCTTTGCCATCAAGAAAGAATGTGATTTACATTACATTTTAGATACTTGCTAAAGAATCTCAAAAGAAAATAAATAAAATTGTTGAGGCCATTCATCGAGGAAAGACTTCAGGTACTGCCACATTCAAATTATATTAAGAATCCTTCACATATAGTAGTGTTTGTAGCTGTTTTATGTCACTTCACTACTCCTAAGAGGAATGTAACATTTTCATTACTGCCAAATTATTTTGGTGTGATAATATTTCTTCCTGGCTTATAGAAAAAATTGTTAATGTTTACCAAATTTAACAAAGGTAAAATTTTTATTTTCCTCCAAAAACAAATTACTTGATTTTTAAGTTACATGGAATGCCCTTGTCTCATTATTTTTATTATGGGAAATACACTGAAAAATAAAGATATAACTTCTATGGTTTATAATACACACTATTTTACAAACAATGGTACATAAAACTTGATTCCAAAATTTAAAAAAAAGACTTTCCTAATAAAGATACTTGACTAGCCTACTAGTAAGTGACTAGCTAACCTATAAAGTAAATAAAAACACGATATTTATAAAATCTATAATGGTTCAGTTCATGGTGATTTCTATACTTTGAATTTAATCACAGACCATTAATAAATGGTCATTGCCAAAACCCATGATATTACTATGATACTCAATCATATCCACAAAGTCTGTACACAGATGTTTAGCCAACTTAATGCATGATCATCAGAGCTTGGAAACAACCAAACTGTCTTTCAGTAGGTGGCTGGGAAAACAATGGTGCATCTAGACAATGGAATATTATTACGCACTAAAAAGAAATGTGCAGTCAAGCCATAAAAAGACACGGGGAAATTTCAAATGCACATTACTAACTGAAAAAAAGCCAATTTGAGAAAACGATATACTGTATGATTCCAACTATATAACATCCTGGAAAAAAATACAACTGTGAGGAGAGTAAAAAGATCAACAGCTGCCAAGGATTGGAGGGAAAGGAGGGATTAATACGTGAGGCACAGAGGACTTTCAGGGCAATGAAACTATTCTGTGTGATGCTAGAGTGTTGGACGCATTTCCTTATGCAGTTATCAAAATCCATAGAGTGTACAACCCCAAGAGTGACCCGTAATGTAAACTGAGGACTTGGGGTGACAACAATGAGTCAGCATCGGTTCATGATGGAACCAAATGCACCAGGTGCATCACGCTGGAGTGGGAGCTGATAGTGAGGGAGGTTTTGGGGAGTTAGACGGGAACTCTCCGCTACTTTCCGCTCAATTTTTCAGTGAACCTAAACTTGTTCTAAAAAATAAGGTCTATTTAAAAAATGAGTATTAGGTTACCTGGGACTCTAGGAGACTACCATAGTCTTTGAAGATTTTAGTGCTTAAAATGCATAGTCGATGGTCCATCACTTTGACATGATAGTGTAATAAATATAAAATAAAATTATGTAATATTAATAAAATTATTTAATTTTTAGACAATAATGAAATCATCACAGCCTCAAAATAGAGTTAGTTTAAGGAGAAGAAGAAATTATAAAATTTAGGATCAATATTAATAATACTGAATCCATGTTAGAAAAAATTAGTATACATCCATAGTTTAATAATGATCAAGCATTTCAACAACTAATTGAATTTTGGCAAGGAAAATTGGAAGAAAAAAGTTAATTTTTTCAACAAGGAAAAAATTTAAACCACTTATTTTAATCATTATAAACCACTAGGGATTTTAATATTTTAAAGATCCATTTAGCTCTATCTTCAATCATGTTATAAATTCTCTAGAGTTCCTGCTTTGTAATATAGCATTTTAACATAGTCATTGTCTCTAAGACAAGTTCACCATTGCTATTCCATTAATCTGTCTTGTGATTTGTTTCAAAAATAAAATGAATATTTTTGCTTTTCATTTATAACTACTTAATTTATCATGTATTAAAATGTATTATATTATCATGTTTAAAATGTATTCTTTCCCTCTCATACATATTTTTTACAGTAAATCCTACATTCTGTCATCATCAATAAAAACATATTACCAGTAATTATATTTAGACAGATTCCCTTTCCTGAGCTCAGTTTCCTGACAGTCCCTTAAAAATCAACACTGAACATTTTTAGACATACAAAAGATTCTGTTGATTCATGATGGGAAAATGTTTCATTGGTCAACCTGATTTCTCTGTATCATTTTCCCTTCCCCTCATCCTATGGTTTCATAGAATGTTACAGAGAAAATGTACATGTGACCCCACAATATAAGTGGAACACCAGCTACATGTGGTGTGCAGCTGACACAAAGGTCCATTCCCCAACAGTGAGATAGCAGCTGCCTTTGGAAGGTAAGGCATTTACCACTAGAGGCTCAGTAAATATTTAAACTATGAGAAATTATGCCAGGGAAGATTCTCTGTGGCAAAAGTATAAGTGAACAGTTCTGCCTCTCTGATCTTTTGCTCAATCACCATAAAAAATATTGACTTTCAGAATGTCTGTGATGATTAAGTTGGAAAGTATAACTCATAAAATGCCATATAGATATCAAATACCATAATAATTCATAATTTGGTCATCTCAAAGTATAAGAAAAATTAGCCCTGGCTGGCGTAGCTCAGTGGATTGAGCGCAGGCTGTGAACCAAAGTGTCTCAGGTTCGATTCCCAGTCAGAGCACATGCCTGGGTTGCAGGCCATGGTCCCCAGCAACTGCACACTGATGTTTCTCTCTCAGTTTCTCCCTCTCTTCCCTCTCTAAAAATAAATAAATAAAATCTTTTAAAAAAAGTATAAGAAAAATTAGACAGACAGAATACTTAGAAGAGTAAACCACTGGCTACATGCTTAGGAGTTGAATGACACTGAGAGCTATGTATATTTGTAAGTCCTTCCATCCCAATTTCTTTATTATGTGTGAGCGTCTGGTTTGCTGCCACGAAACATAAAAATAGTAAAGAGAGGAGCTCAGAAAAAAGTGAATAATTTAATCAGATAGGATTCAAGCTTACCCCAGCTTAGGTGTCTTTTATTCTTCATTTCAGTGAGTTACATTTCCACAGTTATCACCAAGGTTGTGCATGCACCTTGAATTTTTCACAAAAGGTCCACAATACAGAGATTTATAACTAGGTTATATGTTATATTCAGAATCCCAGGGGAACTAATAGATCCTAGAAATACTGATTAAGCAAGATGAAGAATTCTTACACAGTTTCAACCACAACAGTTTTAAAGACAAATACAAGCTTCATTTGCCACAAAACTCACCAAAAAGTAATTCATTGAAGAATATCTCTCTTATGCAAAATATACAATTTAGGATATAATTTGATTAATATTCTACTATATACTGACATTATTCCTTGGTCATTTAGTAAAAAAATACTCTCATTGCCAGAATTTTTCTATAATATTTATAATTGAGGTAACAATGACAAAAGACAAACTATGAATAATGGTGCTTTTTGTCATGGTGATTTTCTAGAACTAAACAACTATGTGACTAAAACCAGGTCAGTTTCAATAAATAGGCACTGGAAATTTGACAACATAATATGACAAGCTGAAAACGTAAGTGCTTGATAAGAAAAGGATACAATATTCATGAATCCAACCAACAAAGGGGAAATAAGAGAAATTAAGACAGACCGATATTACACCGAAATCGCTGCCTTGTGTGATTCACAGCACAATCTACCGCAGGCCCACGAGTAGTGGTAGTTCACAGAGGTATGGGCCATACTTGAAGCTTCAGAGATGTGGATCATGAATTTGGCTTCCTTTGATGTGAGATGTCCAAAATTATTGACCCACACACACATGTTGGTATTTACATTTGTTTCACGGACAGTGGCCAGTCCACAAGCAAACCACTCATACAGGCAGCACCAAATGAGTTCCAGCCACAATCCTTTTACGAGCTTTAAATGTTTCTTGAAGACACGGGAACTTCTTCCAAGTGCATCCTGGTTACATCAGGGCACATTCAGCAGCAGAAGCCTGTTTCCAGTACAGTCCTTGATATGGCTAAATTCCACTGTCCCTTTTTCAGCCATCAAAAGTCCATGCTAAATTCTGTACAACACTGCAGTCAATAACAGCAGCACCAGACAGTAGAGTATTATAATTCCTTTACCATAGAGCTCTGAATAATTATAGCTTTCTATGTGTGGTGTTAACAAGAGGATCACTGAATCTCTAAACATCAGATGGGTACGTCTGGGTAAATACATTGCTGTACAAGGTCTCTGACATGCAGGTCATGCTCTAGGACTTGGGGATCTAGAGTAATATAAGTTACGTGGCCAAGAATAAAAGTGATAATTGTCCTCCTAACAAAAAATAAACATGAGAATTAGAAATTAATCAACAATCTCAATGATCCTGAATGCCTTAGAAATATGGTTTATCCCTCAATATATATTATGGCATTTTTCTTCCCTCACATATCCAATACACCAGACACACTGTTGCTATTGCATTAGTGGGGATGTGTAAACAGAATTTCTTCCACTTGGACTGAATAAGACTCCCTAGAAGTTTGATTAGAGTGTAGAGATGAATGCTGGTTGGTAGGCAGTAGAATCTGACACTTCAGCAGGCAACCAAATGCAATGGTAACATTGCTGCTGCCTAAATTCTGTTTATCAGAAAGGTTCACAGTATCGATTAACTTAGTCTATCGGGCATCCTTAATTCATACACAAAGCAGAGAAGCTGTTCCAAGTAGCAAGGAAGGCAAGGGGATGGGAAAAGGCCCAGTACTAAAATCATGAACACCTTATCAGGCATTTCTGTGCTTTATGGAGACAGATGGCATATACAGTTAAGACAGGGAGCTAAGACAGACAGACAGAACAACATTCAGGACAAAGCACCTGATTAAACATTGACTGAAAATCTGATTATTCTTGTGAGTCAGAAACTTAAGGCTGGTCAAGTAAGCCTCCTGTGAGCAACGATGTTCTTTGATGTTTGCACAAAAATTAATAAATGAAATAAAGGAGGTTTAAAAAAGGCATGAGAGCTTTGGAAATACTTGGCGCTCTGCCTCTGAAAATGATGACAAATCCTGGGATTTAAAAAAAAATGATTCAATTATCAAGCAGCAATTCCTGTTTCAGCAAGGCAAGCCTGGCTGACAGTTACCTGTCTCTCATGTTTTGTGCCTTCCCCAAGCCATTAAGTCAGGGATCTGGCCTCGGCTTGCATGTAACCAGTAATGACAACCTCTTTGTAGTTATCTGTGTGCAAACAACCAGAGACATTCAGAACTCCAATACAGCACTTTTGAAGAAAGGTAAATCAATCAAGAAATTAAGCTGTTTAAGACAAATATTTCTTTCAAACAATAAATGAAAAAATGTCAAAGAGAAACTTGCCCACCTGCCCCACCATTCAACATGCAGAACAGTCGACCAGTTTCATATCAGTAGGACAATTGGATGCAAGTACACATATCCCGAGCCCTCCATGTCCCCTGAACTCTGTGCCATCACTTTCAGGTGACAGAGACAAGATGGTCCATGCAAATGAGCTGACGGAAGTCATGTGGTATGCAAGCAAGATAGGATCCCAGACATCTTCAGAATTGTGTAGAAAGTCACAGAAATGAAGGTCCCGTGAAGTGGTTAGCATTTGGAAGCACACTGTTTTAAATATATCTCCCTGAAAATATGTTTATGTATTAGTGTACTGGCCAATATCTGATACTATCTGTTATTTTATTGCAAAAGGACATCAGGGCAATTAATATGGAGAAGTAATACCACTACTTTAGATAATCTTTAAAGCCAGGATAAGATTCAATAACTACCCAAATGGCATTTCTGACTTCAGAAAACGTCATGCAGATTTGTACTGTGTTAATGGAGGTTGGAGTAACTCTACATTTAATTATTCCCATGATGGAGTAGACTGTACTCGAATTAATACAATTTAGCCGACTGATGCAGTTTGATTTACAAGATAGATGGGATGGGAGATCGAGAGCGCCTCAGAGGACAAGGAGAGTTGTAGGGTGATGTTACTGGAGAGAGCCTCAGAGCATTGCCTGTCAAGCCCGCTATGTTGTTTAAGCTTCGGGATTTTTCATATCCTTTTATGAAAAAAGGCACAGACATAAGTTGAATTCAACCAGAAAATAGACACAGGAAAACAATACCATGCAAGATAATCAAAAGTCCTATTTTTGAGCTCAAAACAGAGTTTGTTTACAAAGAATTCAATATTTAGACAATGTTTAACTCTAGAGAAACTGAAGTTCACTGCAGCTGTCATTCCCAAAGAGTAAACCACCTATCACAAATTATGGCTGCAATACTTTCAAAATCTATTCTTTCCCAGATTGTTCTTTGTTTTGATGTAATTTTGGCCTATGCAATACCAGAACTCTTTTAGAATTAGGCAAAGCAACTTAAGTAAGATATACACTTGGCTAATATTACTAAATTTCAGAATATGTTCCTGGAAAAAAATAAATGGATTATTTCTCCTTTTTATGTTTTAGTATTTACTAAGCTGTTAAAGCATGCTTAACTTTAAATGGACAACTCTTTTTATAGCATATTTAATCTTCCAGCTTTATGGAGTTAAAAGAATGGTTCTTAAATAATGACATTTGATGCCATTATCCAAATGATGTTGAATGAATGTCCTTATCTAATATTTTCAATAAAAAAGTAAAGAAAATATAAAATGAATGAAATATAAATTGAGTCATAATTTCAGTGAGTTAAAGTCTAATTTTAATTATATGTTTTCAGCTGCCTTCTCTGCTAGGAATTGAAAACAATTTTAATTTAATTCGCCTTTTCTTTTTATTATTTTGCATTATAACCTTTTGTTAATGAAATTCATGGACTTACAGAATAAAAGGTTTTTCTCACAACCTTTAACCCAATAGTTCATCTTAACTACTCAAGAAACACTCCAACAAAAAATGAATACAAATAAAATACAAATAAAAGAAACATCCTATCAAAGTAACCTTTGGAAGAATTCATATATTGTAATACTTTTCATTAGAAAATATCAGAGGCAGTTAAATGAGGTAGGCAGCACTTAGTGTCAAGTTAGAGGAAAACTATCCTGAAAATAGGGCAACTATTGACAAGAGAAGCAGTCATACAGCCTAAGAAAGATATGTTCTGACAGCTCCATTGAACAAGTGTGGTGCAGCAGGAAAGTAAAATTCTCTGTTGGACAGCCAACACTGAGCAAATAGTCACAATTCCAGTGAGCGTCTTGCCTCCCTCAGACTGATGGCACAGTCCTTGGGCCCTGATTCGCCTCAGTGTGCCTGACGACTCTACAAAAAAGAAAGTGGGCCTGGTGTGTTTCCTTATGTTCCTCTCAGCTACTTCCTTCTCTAATTCTTTTACTCTCATGAAACTTCTGGGGAAGAAACCACAGCTATCTCTCCCCCTTTCCCTGGAAGAGAGGTGATTTAAATGATTTAGTGATTATTCAATTTACAAGGGCCCAGGACAGATTTGGATACGGGTATGGATGGCAATAACAGCTCCTTTGCAGAGTAGGGCTGGACTGAAGAGGAACCCCTTCCTCACATACACACACAGAAATATTCAGCAGACTGGATGTCTTCTTTGGTATTTTGTAGATGGAAATTTATGCCATCCATTAACTATAGTGAAGTTCTCCAGGAAATAAATTCTGCTAATGAGAAAATTATCTGCCAATATATTTTGTTAGCTATAAAACATGGGAGGTGGTATGTACTTTACTCTCCTCTGGTGAAGGATGGTATAATTAATGGGAGGATGTCTTAAGTCATTAAAAAAGAATTCTAGGTGAGTTATCCTCACACAGGGACCTTCATGTGCCTGGAGGGCTACTAATTACCTCTCTTTGGTAAAGTGATTGAAAATATAACTGGAAATTTCAGAAAGAATAATTTATCCTACTTGACTGTGTCACCTGAAAATATAAACTTTACCATAAACATTCATTGGGTTTGATGAAAAGCAAACTTGTGAATATGCATGGCTGGAAGGGGTTGTTACTACCTATGAATCATCCACATAAAAATGCACACTTTGTCCCCCACAATCTCCATGCTCCCTACCTGACCTACAAAAATATAAAAATCTGTTTGATAGTTTTATATTAATCATACTGGTTACATGTAAATCTTGGCGGCCATTCTAAATGCTCGATTATTTTTCTGAAAAGTAGATTTTAACATAAATATTATCTATTTTGTTTATTAATCCTTTTTTAATAACTATAACTTCATTGTTCATTTGAAAGGGCTTGCATTCTAATTTAATAACAAGTATTTTAATAGGAAAATTATGTTATTCATATAAATATATTTTTCTTTATTCTGCAGGTCAATTTATGATTAGAAAATTTGTTAAAATTTTCCCCAAACTTTTATTATGTTTACATTACTTTGAACTAACATCTAAATACATGGTGTGTATTTTATATAGTTCTGAAGAGCAAGTGTTTATTTGAGGCAATATTGAAACTGCCTATCCATGTATTAATAATGGGTATGTTTTTGTTTCCAATAATGTGATTTCCTAAAAATGACTGCATAAATAAAATCATGGATTCTAAGTACAGAGAGTTTACTCTTTTAGGGAATCTATAAGGTGTCTTAATGTATGCTCAACTATATTCATATCTGTTAATAGAAAAAGAAAGGTAATCCAATATTTTTTTCATCTATATAGGAGAGAATTTTCAGGACTCTAAAATCAAATCAGTAAAGAGACTAATTTGAAAAGTAGAAAAAAAGGGGGGATCATATAGGAAATAAACATCTGAGTATGAATAATAGGAGAAATCTACATCTACATAAAAGGAAATATATAATTTACATAAAAGCAAACAAAACACAGGAATGAATTCTTGATAAAAATGACAAGACAACACGCTAAGAAGATTAAGTGAAGTTAGCCAGAAATGTTACCAGACCTAGGTGAAAAATACAAAGCTGCAAAAGAATTAAACAAGAGTGAAAAAAGAAGTTGATTATGGTAAGAAATGACAAAGAATAAAATGTCATAGATAAATTTTCAAAATTTTTCCCATTGATAAAGAAAATTTGTATTTGTGAAATAAGATTGTATGCATAACTTTTCCATACAGACTAAATATCTTATTAATTGCTTTGCTCATGAAACTTTGCCATTTTACAAGAAAACTTTATATTTACATAGTGCTTTATAATTTGCAAAGTTTCATATGTGATCTCCTTTGACAGTTTAATATTCTTACATTAAAAAACAAAATGTTCTTAAACATGTAATATAAATACTGCGTGTTATATTTTATGACTATATTAAAATGCAAAAATTTAATGACATAATACATATAAATACATACATATGTATATACACTCATATACATGTATATACATATATAGTGAATTAAGATGTATAATGTACTTAAAATATTGTTCTACATAAGGTATTATTTGATATTATTATGATTATTTAATGCATGTACATATTTCTTGTTCAAGTACTATAATAGAATATTAACTACCTTTATCAAATATTTAAAATTTTTTAAACAATATTTATATGTTAAATAGCAATCAAACATATTCAAATGACTGAAGTACATTTCAGGGAAAGGAATGGATGCAGAGAATGGAAATAATTTAAATGAGGAAAGATTTAAAATATTGCATACTGAAGAGACAAAAGAAGAGTCCTTTGTCTTCTGAGACTCAAAGGCATGGAGACAGGATGATGTAAAGTGCTCAGAAGAAATCAAGTAGAAGTATGACAAGGGTAATGAGGTATTTCAAAGAGAGAGAGCATCATAAAATAAATATCAGAGGCTTAAAATAGTAACATTCAATAGGGGGAAACTGCAATGAATAGCAAAGAGCACAATATTTTTAAAATTCAGTTGCATGAATATGAAAGTTTTGGAGTGGCTTTTCATTTAAATTCAATCCACTGCATAAGAATTACTATAAATCTTTTTCCATTCTGTCAATAAACAGAGAAAATAATCATGTCAATACAGCAACTGGAACCATCAAAGTAGGAGTTAATAAGGAGCATATTGTCACTTTGACAAGGATGGGAAATGTAATAAAACTAATTCTTAAGGATGACATAAAAAGGGCTCAATTGTTCTAATATCTGTAAAGTTTACACAAAACGAAAGCAAAAAGCAACACCCAGGAAATGGTCAAAATGGCCCAGTCTAGGAAAAATGAACCATGTGAGGGAGTGAAGCTTTGGCATTACGTTATATTCCTTAACCAAGATGCTGGCCCAACAAAATTATACATTCAACATACTTTCTATGCACCAGGCACACTTCTGTGTGGGTTGAAAAACAGTAATAAATTTAAAATTATTATTACCTTGAAGAGAAATTATGTAATCACATTTTATAAGTACATAAGTAGCCTTTCAAGTGATTGAGCACAGTATTCTAGATGGCCAAGGATCTTGTACCTTTTCAACCTTCTAACACTCATGTAAACTACAGCAAAAACGTGGTCAAACATTGGGTAACAGACTTAATTACAGCCCATTTAGTGCTTTTCTTTGAAAATACACTTACTGTTTTATAATCATCAATTACTTATCAATTATATACATAGAGCCAATTAGTGAGTTTTATTAGTTGTGGGGAAAAAAGATAACTTTTAAAGATTGCTACTCAACAATTGGATGAATTAACTTTTAAATACTCCATTACATTTCTTCCCATAAAGGTATAGAAAATCAGAAAAAAACAAAGGAAGGAAGGGAGGAAGGAAGAAAATGACATTCAGACATGACAGCCAAGTAGACTGTTATGATACATATTTTTAATGTTTATGAGAAAAGATGTGATGAGAATTGGAAAAGAGCACTATGTGTAGTCTTTCCAAGAAAATGAAAAATAATTTTACATCACTCTGTATATTTGCAGCGCTTCATTTCTAAGTCACCTGTGAGGATCTGACAAAATGCATGCCTACCTTTCCTGATCCCTCCATCAGAAGCACACGCGTAATCACCTGTTGTCAGTAGGAAACATGTTTCCCCTCTTCTGTTTTTGTCTCTGGTACTAGAGCGTCTGATGGGGAGCCTTTCTGGGGGTGATAATGATGGCTCACGTCCCGAACTGTCATCACCTGATAACACTGGTCACAGCACCAGGCCCATTGACAGACAGTGATGGATGAGGAAATGAGACAGACAGTACAAAGAGTTTACACCAAATGTCCATAGTACAGTCACTCGGTATACAAAACAGAATAATCACATCAGGATAAGAAAAAGATTTTCATCACTCACCACGAAAATTTACATGGACCAAAAAATGGAAATGTATTGAAAGAGATAAAAACATTCTTTGGGAAGTTTTAATTACATTTTGGATTCTATCTAATAAGAAATTTACTTTTACAAAACTAACATGAACTCAAAGTAAGTGTGATCATGAAGGAGAATACAAATTAATATCTTACAGTTTTTGACATGCGATCTAGTTACTATAAAAAGGAACATTTTTTTAAGTGGAGCCTATTTAAGGAAAAACTAAGTAAGTATCTGTCTTCGCAGCTCTTTAATAAACAAACTTTTATTATTTTCTGGAAGTAGCTTTTCCCACAAATTATGATAAAAATAATCCAAAAGCTCACAAACTTTGTGTCCAGGTTCTATACTTTGAAGTGAACAAATAGTTTTGTACATAATGAAAGAAGATCAGGTTCTCCAAATGCCCTTGAAAGAACTGTTTACTTCTGTATGCTTGCCAAAGATGGTCACAACCCATCCGCCTGGTACCAGCTTGTTATAACAATGTTCCCTGGGCTGAGAGTGTGTGCTCTTCCTCCATGCCCTTCACAAGGTGCAGGTCCTCTGAGAACAGTCTGATGCAGCCAGCACCACCAACTAAATGCCACCTTTCTGAAAGACACTCTTCACCTGACAGTTTCTGATATATATTGACAGAATTTGCAGAGCAATCTACTGACTAAATATAAGGACTGTGAGTAAAATCTTTAAGAAGCAATTCAGCTCAGGCCACATGTTTTCCTATTTATTCCATAAAACCTTTGTAAACTAAGGAGAAAGCCAATGAAAATGTCACCTGCCTTTGTTTGTTTGTTTGCTTGTTTGCTTTGTTTAATTGGTGATATTTCTAAATTATCCAAAATGATTCACATAGGATTATCACAAATCATTTTTCTATAAGAAAAAAAATACATGTAATCAAGTTATAGTGAATGTATATATATCTTAAATTTTCATAGTGGGCTAAAAGGTAATTAAGTTGTTTAACCTAAAAATATTTTACTGGTACCAGACATAATAGACTAGAGGTGATAACTACTGATGATCACTTTTGCAAACGGAACATCAATTTCCAGTCAATCGAGTCCATCTATTCCAGGTTATCTATGGCAATGGAGAAGAGTAGGAATTCAGCTAATGTCAAACAGTTAATCATCCAGTGTCCAGTGTAGGAGGGATGAAAGCCCAGTGCATAGTGCATAAAAGAAGAAATCCCACAGAAAAATTCAACATTGCCATTGATTAGCCAAAAGCAGATCATCTATCCCCAGAATAGTGGTGAATTGATTATACAGCACCTTGCCCAATCCAAAGGTACTATGTTGATACACTACCTAATTTAAGAATAATTAAATGTAATCAATCCTCCAGAATATTATTAGGGAAGATCTTTGTTATTAAGAAGGCTATCTTCCATATCACCTCTTTGATGTTTATGCCTTTGAAATGTAAACATCCATTCTTCTTAAGTAACTGCTTCTTATGAGTTAGGTGCAAATGCATGGCCCCATGTGGCAAAGATAAAACTGAGACAAACACACCAAGCCAAATGATATGGGGATCAACATTTTGAGGATGAAGGATGGAAAATGGCCAGTATCATACCATCACATCATGCAGGGAAACAAAGAAACATTGGCACAAATGCAACACACAGGCAAAAGAAAATATTGGCACCATCAGCAAAGGACATTCCCACTGAAGCAGGAAAACTCTACAGACCAGCTAGACAGACTTCTACTTAGAATTCATTTAGAAAAGCTACAATCTCGCTACCCTTAAGCCTGACACAAACACAGGTTTTGTGAACGGGTAGAACTGAAAACTCATGAACATTAGTAGAAAATGGGAATGATCACCTTCTACCTAAGGGACATACTGGTCTATAAAGTACTTAATGGCATGCATGTGGAATTGTGCCTTACCTGATCTGCTACGTTCCAGAAGTCGATTGTCTTTGCCCAGGCATGTGTCACCCTGTGTGCTATTGCAGGCCATATTTAATTCTGTCTTGCAAAAAGTTGGTGAGCTTGCCTGAGGGGCAGGAGGGATGTGCTTCTTTCTTTTTCTCGGAAGTTTCTGCTTCGCCATTGCCAAGGAGTAGTACATTCCAAAGTTGTTGACAATGACAGGCACCGGCATGGCAATTGTCAGCACTCCAGCCAGAGCACATAGGGCTCCCACCAGCATGCCTGACCATGTTTGGGGATACATATCCCCATAGCCCAATGTGGTCATGGTCACCACAGCCCACCAGAACCCAATGGGAATGTTTTTGAACTGTGTATGCTCACTAGCTGAAGGGTCGTTAGGTTGAGCGCCTACTCTTTCGGCATAGTAGATCATAGTCGCAAATATCAAAACTCCCAGAGCCAGGAAGATTATCAGCAGCAAAAATTCATTAGTACTAGCTCGAAGAGTATGTCCAAGCACCCTCAGACCTACAAAATGGCGGGTGAGTTTGAAGATTCTCAGGATCCGCACAAATCTTACCACCCTGAGGAAGCCAAGGACATCTTTAGCAGCTTTGGATGAGAGCCCACTGAGTCCCACCTCTAAGTAGAAGGGTAGGATGGCCACAAAGTCAATGATATTCAAGAGATTTTTGATGAATTCAAGTTTATTGGGAGAAAAAACAATACGGACTAAAAACTCAAAAGTAAACCACACCACACACACTCCTTCTACGTATGTCAAGGCAGGATCCGTTTCAATTTCATACTGTAGAACAACACTTGTGCCATTGATGACTGGTTCCGTCTTGTTTTTAACAATGTTGAAAGCTTCGTGGGTCTCCAGGCAAAAAGTTGTGATTGAAACCAGGATGAAGAACAAAGAAGCAAAAGCAATAAACTGTAGTGGGGGAAAAGAAATATAAGAGACAGAGTGATTTAAACTATAACATACTTAGATTCAAACTGAAGAGCACCACTCCCTGTAGAGGAAAAACAATAAAGGCAAATGGTAAGATTTCCCTTGGGATGTTGCTCGAGCGAAAGAAAAGACTACAGGTAACATTAATTAGAGTCATGCATGCAGTGCATTTCAAGTTCTGTTTTCAGCTTATACAGGTAAAAAATTTGATTTATATTGGAAAAAAAAATTTCTTAACTGTTTTGTATACCTGTGAAGACAGCATAAAAATCACTCCTAAAGAATTTTAAAGGGCAACGGACTAAAAAGAATAACAAAGGTAGACTATGGTTCCAGATATTATTTATGGTCCTAGAACTCTTCACGTAGCAGATCAAGTTTCCCATCTATAAAGCAGATGTAGTCCACACTACAGAAACTTGGGAGCCACCCAAATTTAACTGTAGGCTTCTACCTAGAAATAATATGTTCCAGTTATCATCAAGTATGAACATGAGAAAAAAAAACCTCTGAGTTATGTTACTATCCAAATTATACCAATTTAAGGAGGAGACTTTTCCAAAAGATCAAATCTAGGCAAGAAGATAGGCAACATGGCTGAAGAGGAAGAAACGGAGTTAAGGAACAAATTAAAAGACAATTTCTTCCTCTCCTGAAAAAGAACTCTAAATGTTAGAGTATCATGTAAGTTACAAAGTATCTTTTACTCAACTTTTTCATTTCTTTGGTCATTAGTACATGAGTACACACAGCTACTAACACAGAATAATCATAAAAGTTCTCTTATGTAGTTCTTACTAGTACCAGACACTCTTAAAAGCAATTTACATAATTAACTCATATCAGTACTTATTAACAACACGATTCCTACGGCATTTTACAGTTCTGGAATGTTAGCTACAGAGTGTGTAGATTGGAACAGCAGGTTTTCCAATCTGCGCTTCTGTTCAAATTGCAATGAATAAATCCCAACCTTGCACAGAGACCCTGACTTTTTAAAGGTGAGCCTCTCTTTCTGAAAGGCCTTAAGTCAGCCAAAAACATTATCTTGGTTTTAAAATTAGGTTGTAAGGTGACTTTAGAGCAGCCTGACTGTTGGTAGCATTCCTTTTAACTTGCTGATCTATTGGAAAACCTACATAATTCAATTATCTTAAAGTATTCCTACCAGCCCCATTGTTCAGGATGAAGTGAAAATAATGATGTATATTGAAATGTTTTTTATTTAAAGTACTATACAGGTATTATAAATCATCATTATAGATGTTTTAGTACACATTCAAAATATAATTATTACTTCTTTAAGAACTACTAGAACTTTATGTTTATTAAATGAATTATTATGTTGTCAGTAAAAGATCAACAGAGTCTTAAGATACCACATTTGGTGGTTGGAATGACTAACATGAATCATCTTGCACTTGGAAATCATTTAAATTGCCCATCCATATTCCTAGAAGAGGAGTGTGACCTCCACACCACATTCATTAAATATATTTGGGGAGTTCACACCAAGAGAATTCCTCACCTCCTTATCAGACATCAGACATGTGGGAAGAAGACAGCTGCATTTGTGAAACTTCCTAGATGATTGCTGTGTGTACTAAAGTTTGAAAACCATGATAACAGTATTTTTTTTTCAGCAAATTGATAACACAATTGATAAATCATTATTAAAAGAACTGGAGGAGTTTTTTAAGTTATAAGCATTTGTGAAATCTTAAAAGAACATTAATAAGAAATGGCTACTACCTCCTCAATAATGGGGTGCTTGCACCTTTGTGTGTGTAAGTTGTGACATAATTCTGGCCTTCACACAAATACCTGTGAGCAAACAAAGGAACTGAACAGCCTCTCTCCATATATACACAACTCCAACACACAAAACTTTGGAAGCCAAAAGTTGTTTGTTTGTTTTTATAAGTCATTTGGGATTTGCATTTATCAATATTTTTTAAATATTTTATTTATTTATTTTTAGAGAGAGGGTGAGGGAGGGAGAAAGAGAGGGAGGGAAAGGGAGAAAGAGTGGTTGTTTCTCACTTGCCCCCTCCCCCACACTGGGGACCTTGCCCACAACCCAGGCATGTGTCCTGACTGGGAATCGAACCAGCGATCCTTTGCTTCACAGTCTGGAGCTTAATCTACTGAGCCACACCAGCCAGGGCTGCATTTATCAATATTTTTATTAGCATTACTTAAAGTACAACATGACAATTCTGTATTTGTATCATTATTGTGATTTTAATACTTCACTGTATCTTTACCTTTTAAATACTTTTTAAACCTGCTGGAGTATAACAATAATAGAATAATAAAAGTATAAAAAAACAAACTTTGGCATTCTGGAGACAATATTCATCTCAGAAATAGGTAATTATTTTGCTTTAAAAACTCAGCTAAACAATTTCTTTTTTTGTGTGGTAAAGAGTAAGGACACTAAGTGTGGTATAGAATGAGAGAGTTGCAACAGAGAACTCAAGTAGAGTGCCTAATAATATGGTAGGAAATTGGAAGTTGGTCTGACAGTGTGGAAGTCTGAAAAAAAGTTGAATTCTAAAGAGAAGAAAATGGGAAAGTTCTCAAAAAGAAAAGAAGAAACACCTCTAATATGATGACAAGAAAGGGAGAAATCCCTCCACACACAGAGCTGCAGAAGTTTGGGATACTAATGGGAATATTAAATTGTAAGATGCTGTTGTACGAACAGCTCAGCATTGACAGTGCTTTGAGTAACAAAGGTAGTGGGCCCGAGGAGGACAAATAGAGGGCAGCAGTCAACCATGGGAGGCAGGATACACAGTGAGGTTCAAAAACACAGGATGGTAACAAGAGTGAAAGGTAAATTTAGTCTGCATGAGGGTCCTGGGAGATATTGGGAATGACAGAGCTGTCCGTGAGATGAAGAATAACTCATTGTATTAGGAACTGAGCATGACTGTCAAATGAAAGGGAGACCCCAGAAACCCTGAAGACATGGAGTTACCCAGAGGTAACACGTGATTGCACAAGCAAGGAATCTGTGCACTTGATCTGAACTTCATTTAAAGAATCTTGGATACAGAAAATGCCTTCTTTCGTGTCTGACTCACTGTGCTTAGCTGAAATGGGAGAATATGAGGTTAGATTGACTAATATTGAGAAAAAAAATAAAAAGAAATAGGGGAAAAGGTTTTATTTACTTGTGTTTTTCCTCCACTGAACTGTGAACTCTTAAGGACTAGAATGATATCATGACCATTTTTGTCTCTCTTGCTTCTGGCACAGTTGTTAGTATTTAGTATAGCTGGATGAATGGATAGAAGGATGGGAAAATTAAAGAAAGAATGGGTAAAAGAACAAAATAATAAGGTAGAGTGCATTCTAATGGAAATACAAATGATGTTAAAAAAAGAAGTAACAAGTATTGCAGGTTCAATTCCCAGTCAGGGTACATGCCTGGGTTGCAGGCCATGACCCCAAGCAACCGCACATTAATGTTTCTCTCTCTCTCTCTTTCTCCCTCCCTTCCCTCTCTAAAAATAAATAAATAAAATCTTAAAAAAAAGAGAAATAACATATAGAAACCAGAAAGTATAAATATGGAAGCAAAAAAAGTCAAGTCTATAGCAGAAGCCAATGTAACTGGTTTATTGATCCAAATGTTGCTAATAGTAGCTTCCATTCATTCTGTTAATGGAGTTTGTGTCTTAGCAGGTAATGTTGGAAAACAAAATCACATTGTCATTTCTCTTTCTTTTCCCCTTTGATAAGACTACAAACTCTACAGGCATTAAATCAAACTGAAGTGAGGTATTATCACAATTTAGAAACAAGGTATGTCGAGGCTTCCAGCCAAGGTGGAGGCATAGGTGGATGTACTGTACCTCCATGCACAACCAAGATTGGAACAACAATAATTTAGAGGCAGAATAACACCCAAAACTGATAGAAATTTTATCTGAATGGAAGTCAGACAGCCAAGAAGTTGAAATAGACCCGTTCATCCAGACCGGTAGGAGGGAGCAGAGACCAGCAGCCGGGTGCAAGGCGCAGCGGAGAACAGGGAGAGAAGGGAGCATAAGGCAACCAGGAGCACATAAGGCATCTGGGGCGCACAAGATCACAGCGGGTGGACCCTGAGTACGCAAGCAGCAGCTGGCAGACCCAGTGAGGCGGTGATTGTGGAGCAGGGCAGAGCGCACAACCCAGGATCCCAGGGAAGGGACTGAGATCCCACGGAGAACAGAGCTACCGCCATTGTTCCCTCTCAACCCCGCCCCCACATACAACGTCACAATCTAGTGACTGGGGTGCCCAGCCCTGATGAACACCTAAGGCTCTGCCCCTCACTGTAACAGGAGCGACCAGACCAAAAGAGAGAGAGAGAGAGAGAGAGAGAGAGAGAGAGAGATGGCTCAAACAGAAGCACAAATCAGTGCCCCAGAACTCATCCTTTTGAGTGACTAAGAGATAGCTAACCTATCAGATGCACAGTTCAAAACACTGGTGATCAGGAAGCTCACAGAATTGGTTGATTTTGGTCGCAAATTAGATGAACATATGCAGGTTACCATAAAAGAAATGAAGAAAAATGCACAGGAAACCAATAATGATGGGAAGGAAACTGGGACTCAAAACAATAGAGTGGACCAGAAGGAAGAAAGAAATAACCAAACAGGAAAGAATGGAGAAATAAGAATTCAAAAAAATGTGGAGAAGCTTAGGAACCTCCAGGACATCTTTAAATGTTCCAACATCAGAATTATAGGGGTACCAGAAGGAGAAGAGTTAGAGCAACAGATTGAACACGTATTTGAACAAATAATAAAGAAGAACTTCCCCAATCTGGCAAAGGAAACAGACTTCCAGGAAGTCCAGGAAGCTCAGAGAGTCCCAAAGAAGTTGGATCCAAGAAGAAACACACCAAGGCACATCATAATTACATTAGCCAAGGTAAAAATGAAGGAGAGTATTGTAGAAGCAGCAAGAGATAAGGGGACAGTAACCTACAAAGGAGTTCCCATCAGAATGTCAGCTGATTTCTCAAAAGAGACCTTCCAGGCCAGAAGGGGCTGGAAAGAAGTATTCCAAGTCATGAAAGACAAGGACCTATATCCCAGATTGCTCTATCCAGGAAAGCTTTCATTTAGAATGGAAGGGCAGATAAAGTGCTTCTCAGATAAGGTCAAGTTAAAGGAGTTCATCATCACCAAGCCCTTATTTGATGAAATGTTAAAGGGACTTATCTGAGAAAAGAAGATACAGAAAAAACATGTGTAGTAAAAGGACAGCAAACTCACAATTCTTAACAACCACACCTAAAGCAAAACCAAAAGAAAGTAAGCAAACAACTAGAACAGGAACAGAACCACAGAAATGGAGATCACATGGAGGGTTAGCAACAGGGGAGTGGGAGGAGGAGAGAGGGGGAAAAGGTACAGAGAATAAGTAGCATAGATTGTAGGTAGAAAATAGACAGGGGAGGGTAAGAATAGTATGAGAAATGTAGAAGCTAAAGAACTTGTAAGTGTGACACATGGACATGAACTAAAGGGGGGGAAGTGGGTGGAAGAGGGTGTACAGGGTGGAGGGGAGTGAAGGGGGGTAAATGGGACCACTGTAATAGCATAATCAATAAAATATATTTTAAAAAAAAACAAGGTATGGCATGTTCACTGAAATTATAGAACTGATATATCATTTCAGGCATTTTCAAATGGATATACCCTGCTAAAATATTGGCTTGTGGGTCCAATGAGTAAGTTGCCTTTCCTCCATAAGCCCAGCATCCATGTTTAGACCCACAGAGTGCCCAATGCCCTTTTCCAATTAGCAACCATGAAAAGGAAAGTCCTGACTCCAAGTTCTACATAGAAGGCCTTATGTCAATGTACCTCAGTGAAAATATTCAAGTAGATCTCTAGGTATGTGTAATAGGCTGAGAGAAATTGGGGAGGGGGGATGTGATATATGTTTATGCTTTATCATTTTCTCTCCTATTAGTATTAAATATAAATGGACTTGATAGCTAATTCAAAAGTGCCAGAACTTTCAAAATGAAAAGAGCAGCAGACACATTAAGTGACCCTCCTCTGTGCTCTTGGAGCCCAGGATCACTGATGTTGTAGGAAGTGTCACACTTTTGTTGCCGATTCCACACATCTACAAGTTGTTCAAACACAGGGACTGAAACATCTACCCCCAGAGCTGAGGACAGGTCTGACCAAAGGCAAAAGGTAGATGCTCAGTTCTTCTGGAATCAGCAAAAGAACAAATATTAAAAATGTTTATTTGGTATATAAAAATTCCTTTGTCTCACACAGAATCTGTGCTTTAAAAGTCATTTTATCCACTTACTTCACAACTAGAAACCTCACCATACAGTATTTTGCAAATCTTAAAGGCAAAAATCAATTGAAAAATTAAACTCAGCTCTATTTGTATAATAAATGTCAGTGAGATCATTTAACATTTGGAGATTAGCATTACAAGGAAATTTTTTTCTGTTTGCTGTTGCTTTTATGAAAGTTAGTCATAGGTAGAAATGACAAGGGCTCAGCATTTTTCTTCAGAATCTGTTTGCCATCCACATGAAAACAAAAAAAAGTGAAGAAATTCTTCAAAAGGAATTTCTGCTTATTTTTTCCTTTTGTTGTTGCTGACACTGTTACAGGTGCCCTCCATTTTCTCCCCTTTATGCCCACCTCCAACCAGCCCCTGCCTCTCCTTCCCCAGCCTTCACCACATGGGCTATGCACATATGCATATAAATTCTTTGGCTAATCTCATCCAGTCCTCCCGACCCACTCTGGGATCTGCCAGTCTCTTCCATGTATCCATGCCTCCGGTTGTATTTTGTTTGTCAGTTTATTTTGGTCATTAGATTCCACATATGAGTGAGATCATATTTTAAGACAAGTTACTTAAAACTAAGGAATTTCAGTTTTTAATATTCCACATGAAATACATCTATTTTTAGTTTGTATTTCAAGGACATTATATGTTTTCTAAATGGGACTCCTTCATTCCTATTTTGTTTATTCTGCTTTTCTCTCCTAAATAATGAAGACAGGAAAGGTGTAGGTATTTCCAAGTATTGAACTATCTGGCCTCCTGATCCAAGATTTTCACTTTGGGAAATTTATTCTGGTAAAATATTTATATAAAAGTACAAGGGTATGTGTAATAAAAAAACATTCACTGAAGTATTTTTGGTACAAAACAAAATGTAAATATCCGTGGGTTGATGCCACGCCCATCATACAGCATTACAAAAACTGTCATAGCCACTATGCACTGGTGAGGCATAATCAATCTCCAATGAAACACTGAGCCAAAACCAAACATGACTGTGGCACAACATACACAGTTTGCCCGCACCTCGCTATGTGTAACTAATGCACGCACACACGTAGAAACGCTGTATCCTCAGCACTGGGAATGTCTGGGTATAAGAGTGTCACTGGTGAGTGTGCTATTAATGGGCAATTCTGATCTTATAAGTTTAATTTTTTTTACAAAAACTTTTATCATATATGATTAATTTTCAAACAAAGTTCAAAGAAAATAATGACCCAGACAGGATTAAACCTAGATCTTTATTCTTAGTGATCATTAAGCTGCTTTTACTAGTCTGTAGGAATTACACATTGGCAGTTTGCCATTTTTCTTTTCTATAGCACCTTAAACCTGGCAGATGCTCTTAATTATGCATGTATTCAAGGCCCATACACAGCTTCGCTATAATTAACAAGAGTGCCGTGGTTCATAGAACTGCAGTCTCCAGAGAGGAAAAAAGACTCCTTTCATTAGTAAGTCTATCCTCACAGGCCAGCCATACAGAGACAACTAGTGCCCGTGTCTGCTGGTTCCATGCCAAGTTGACAATGACTTCAGACTCTTCGTAGGCCAGCAAAATGAATTTTTCTTCACCCAAGTTTTACCATGTAAAAAAGTACTACAAATTCTACTGCATTTATGGTACAAATTAGGTTGAAGAAGGCTGATCTTTCTTCAATGCAGGCACCATAAAAACATGACTATTAAGTTCAAAAGTCAGTGATACCTGAAGCTTAATCTTCAGGTATCACTGTATAATCATGTGTGCGTTTATAGCACATTGTTTTACATCTGTAGCTACACATAAAATACATTTAGTATATGGCTGGATATGCATTATATATGTATGTAGAACTTACATACAGGTATAAGAATATTAATACATTTTAAAAATATAATGCTTAGATATTTCAAATCAAGAAAACATACCCAGCCCTGGCTGGTGTAGCTCAGTGGATTGAGTGCGGGCTGCGAACCAAAGTGTGTCAGGTTCGATTCCCAGTCAGGGCACATACCTGGGTTGTAGGCCATGGCCCCCAGCAACTGCACATTGATGTTTCTCTCTCTCTCTCTATCTCCCTCCCTTCCCTCTCTAAAAAATAAATAAATAAAATCTAAAAAAAAATAAATAAAATAAAATGAAATTGGCATTTGATTTTAAAAAAAAGAAAGAAAGAAAACATACCCACATATTACTTTTGGCTTCTGAAATTTATGTGGCCTCAGATAAATATTTCTATGTATGTTTTTTGATATCCTTGTCCAATATAAATACACACCATTCCCTCTCTCTGTATTTTTCCAGGTCACAGGCTGAGTTCACTGAAATTTTAATTGTTTATAGTTAAGGCTCATCCACTCACATCCAACTGTAATTTTCTGGGATACAGGAAAGGGGGCCTATACATATATTACAATAGCATTATTATAGTGAATTATGGTGTTTAAAGTTAGTTGACTTGAATTAAAAGCAATCAAATATGAATATGCAGTATCAATTTACTTCTCTAAGTCTCACAACAAAATTTAAAGTGTTTGTGAAGCTAATATAGTTCATTAAAATGATTTTTGGGAATTATTTCATTAGACAAGATAAATTCTCTACTTCCCAGTCATAAAATGATAAATTATATGTAATCGTTTCACTATATAAGCATGAATACAAATTGTAATTCCTAAATTTCAATTATTGAAAGCTCCCCCCAAAATGTCCTACTTTAACATATATTAATTTGTTTATAATTCATTTTTTAAATAGTTCAATTTGTCTTTGAATGATATGACCTATACCACCATGATCTGGGATTACTTAGAGGGCCATATTTTTTAGCCCTATCTGCCACAAGTTCCAGTATATCCTTCAGGAGACTAAAAATCACTTTCTAAAAGAAAACTATCCAAGAATCTTTGGCTTATTTAGTTGAAAATGAAGGTGGTGAAGGAATGATAAAATTAAAAGTGAAGGGAAGTGACCAACTTATAAACAACTGCCAGAAATTTGCTGATTTAGATATACCTGTTTGTTTCTACATTACAGCCCTGTGGTTATAACATACTTTCCAGGGGTGTCCAACCTTTTGGCATCTCTGGGCCACACTGGAAGAAGAGTTGTCTTGGGTCACACATTAAATTCATTGTAATACATAATCACAAAAAGAAACCTTATAATGTTTCAAGTAAAGTTATGATTTCGTGTTGGGCCAGATTCACAGCCATCTTGGGATCCATGAGGTCCGTGGGCCACAGGTTTGACACTCCTGCTACACAACACCATGTATGCCTGTCTACCAGGTATGGATGCTAAAGGGGCTATATACAAAGCCTGACAAGCTCAGGGGAGCCCTGCATGGTGGGCCTTACAAACTCAGAGACCAAAAGTCTTGTGTAGTAAACTATATAGAAAAGTCTGAACATAAAAATTTCTAACTAAAACCTGTCATGGTGGGTAGGCATCTCCTAAGCTAGTAGCTTCCTTGACAAAAATCAGTCTTTAAGTGAGCCTCTCTATTGTTTTCTTGCATCTAAGATAACATACCCTTGTGCTGTCAGTGGACATCAGGCTCTCCACAGGGTCATGAGGAAACTATTTCAAGGATCCATACACAAGAGATTGTGATGTCACAAGGTTTATTTGGGTAGAAATACAAGCTGCTCCCTGGGTTTTCAATGTCCCATCTCTCTCTTTGCTGCCAAGGAAAAAGTCCAACTTTGTATTTAGCAAGGCCAAAACAAAAGCCAAGGTGCATAGTTTCTGCTTCACATTAAAGGTTAGTCCTTTGGAGTCCAGGCTATCTGCTGCAGCCTCAGTATTTGCTAGACCCACATGATCACATGTTCCTGGGTGAGAGAGAGCACAAATGTACAGGGCAAGTGCATTGCCAGGTGGGAGAGAGAGAGAGAGAGAGAGAGAGAGAGAGAGAGAGAGAGAGAGAGAGAGAATGCTTCTGTGTTTCCCTGGGAATATACTAACTTGGGTTTGGGATGGACCAAGTGCTTTTTCAAAAGAACCAATCAACTTCCCAAGCTTTTGTGGGCTTTTAATGGGCCACCTCCCAATGAATCCTTTCTTTCCACAGATCAGATTGACAAACCTCTTTGGTCAAGCACCTCCCCCTGCATCCTCCTGCTACAATCCATTGCAGAGAGGGGAAGGGAGGAATGTTAATACCCTTGGAGGAGCAATGCTGTAATCCCCAGGGGGTAAGAAGCTGTAGCTTCCTGGTGAAGCAAACTCATGCTCCCTACTTTGTTAAGCTCAACACCTAATTTCTTCTGCTCCCATTTCTTAATAATTAGCTAACTACCTGTGATAACACTTGGTGCATCAAAGTAAGCCCTTTGTTCTGGACGCCTCAGGGTTCAGCCTTCCAGCAGATCAGGAGACCACAGAAACCTCATTGTTGTCTCTATGATTTGCAAATTGTTACTTTACCCACCAATGTAAAAGAAGATAGGTGTCTTCACTTTACTCTTTCTCCAATCTCAGAGATTTTCCTACTCTGCTTTCTACTGCCTCCCTAACCTACCATTCTCTGGATCAAAATCACAATTCATTGAGATTTTGTTTCCCACAACTGTAGTCAGTCTGGTTCAAATAAACATAAAAATCCTCTACAGATTTGGATGTTTCTTACATCAACACCTGGAGTGCCACTTTTGCTGCTCCAAGGACATTAAATGGTGTCCCGAGCTTCAGTCCCAATATTATTATTCTCTTTTTCCTATTTACTTGCTCAGCAATACTTCCTAAAAACATGCCATCATGCCCAAGTAGTCAAGCTCTATGAGTCTTCCCAACAAGGGTTCTGAAGGAGCTGGCCCCTCACCACACATATTTACATATTTGTTAGGACTTTAGTGCTCCTTCATCAAGTTCATTTCGTTTAGTGAATATTTGCTTTGGTTGGCTATGCAGTTAGATCAGGATCCTCCAGTCCACTCTAGTCTCTCTCAGCAGGCATTCTAAAAAGTGTTAGTTGTTCCTCTTCTGCCTAACTGTCTTGGTCAGTCTTGCAAATAGTTGCAAATTCTTCCCAGAGGGCAGAGGCAAATTTTCTATATTCCACAAAACAAAAGTTCCTGTGTAACTTGTAATTTTGTTACAAGATGTAGAAAAGCCATTTTCAAAATCTGGAGGGGATTGATTGGCTATTTAATTGGAAATCCAATACAGGCCAACATTAGTGTTGCTTGTCTTAGCAATTTAACTATTCCAACAGCTATCAAAGTGTAGTCTGGGGACTTCTAGTGAATCTCAGATTTCTTCTAGGGATCCATAAAATCAAAATTAGTTTTGTAATAATGTAATTTTTTTTGCCTTTTTACTCACTAGTTTACAGGAGAGTTTTCCAGAGGCTGCACAGCACATGTTATCACGGCAGAGCAAATGCTCAAGCAGATAAGAGAACCCAGCCATCTTTTATTAAGCCAGATGTGAAAGAGATTTACAAAAACATAAACCAATGTCACTTACTTTATTTCTTCCTTTTAGAATTTAAAAAAATATATTTTTCATTAAATGCATGTTCTCACACTCAAATGTTAATATCTTCTAGAAACACCCAACTAGACACAGTCAGAAATAATGTATTATCAGCCATCTGGGCATCCCTTAGGCTAGCCAAGCTGGCCCATAAAATTAAGCATCATGATGACTACTATACATTTAATTATTGATGGTTTCGAAGGAACTTCAAGCTTGGTTTGCCCAACACATCATTCAAATCTGATCTTCCTATTCCATTATATTCTTCTGTTAAATGGACCCATCGTTTACCAATCAACCCACTCAGCACTTGGACTCTTTTTCTTTCCTCAACACCTTCATCTGTTGAATCACTGAATCCTGTAGATCCTCAGACTTGACATATCTCTAGTTTTACTCCCTTCTCTTCATTCCCAGTGTCAGTTGCTTAACTTTTAATTTGCCTTCAATTAGCTTTTCCTGGAGTACTAGGACTAAGCACTCCTTTGAAGGAAAAATATGTTTATGTCATTCATTTGCTTAAAATAGTTTAATGGCTCCCAATTATAGGATAACACATAATGCTCTTACTATGTCATTCAAGAACTTTCTGTGGACTTCACATACATTTCTACTGTGAACATTACCACCCTCAGTGATGACAGGTGCTCCAGTCCTCATACTTCTGTACATATAGTTCTTCTCTGAAATACACCTCTTGCCTTTGAAGGGTTGGCAAAAAACTACTTAGTATTCAAAACTCAACTCCAAAAGCACTTGGTCATTGACAAAAGTTCCTGGAATCTGAGGCAAAATTAAACACTTTCTTGTCATTTCCTATTCATGTCCCTGCTATAGCACTGACCACATTTCTGTAATATTCTATTTTCTGATCCTTCGGTAGAACACACACTTGTGCCAGCAAGAATTTTTACCTGTCTTCTATGTCAAGGAGGCTGAGGTAGCACTTAATAAATATTTACAAGAAGTAATAGCAAAAACTATGGCCACACCAAAAAGAAGGCTTAACTCCGTTTTAATGTATCTGTTTACACCCATCTACTACCCCTAGATGGAATTTTAAGAAGGCTTATGAACACAACAGCATATGAAGACTATAACCTTTTACTTATTGTAAAAAGACTATAGTGTAAGACTAATGAAGGAACAAGTTGTCAGTTTCAGTGACAGGAGCAGGGCAATGTCAGGGACGAAAACAATACTTCAAGGAGGAGGGATTGTGATGCCAATTTCTGCAGAGTTAGGAGAAGATAAAAATAGAGAAAGGCCTATTAGGGAAGATAATTAGGGCATCATTAGTTTCACCTGGTGAGGTTTTACTAAAGAAGAAGAGAACAGAAATTTCAGGATTGACAAGTTAGTGGGTATTGAGAAGTGCAAGTGTCAAATACACACACACACACACAACTCATTCACAAAGGTTTAAGTCAGTTTTGTCCATAGAGATCATTACAAATTTAAACAATTTTTGGCTCTGCTCTAAGAAAAACAAAATGGGCTAATTCTAGACAGTATAAAAAGATAATATAGCACTGAACCATATTTTTGAAAAGGTAAAGAACTTAGTAATAAAAGTTGATACTGAATATTCCTGAATATTTTACCAAAACTATCTATAAATAGACATTTTCTATCCATAACCGATCAGCAAGCTTTCCACTTGTCTTGTATCATGTTTAACTAATTCTCCCAAAATCTAACTGTGCATCCATTGTCCTACAAAGCCTCAGGAAAGTAAGAAATTCAGGGCCATGATACTGATAACAGTTCTATAGGATTGATAACTAATAATAGAAAAGTGTGATAGCTTGAAGATGCCAGGAGGAATACAGCATTTGCCATTGAAAAGACTGCAACCCCAGCAAATACATGTATGTTTTTTCTTCTAAAAGCAATAGCACTACTAACACGAATAGGTAATATTCAGTGAGCACATCTGTATTAAAAAATAATTTTCATCTCATTTAACCCTGCAAACATATTACCTAGTAGGTTCTGTTATTCCATTTTACAGAGAAGTAAACTGAGGTATAGAGACTAGGGTCAAAACTGTCTGTTTTGTAACATATTGCTTGTCTGATTCAACCTCCTTTCTTCAAGACTCTTCTACTCTACTGAACATACATGCTAACAAAATAAGTGCTATAACATCCCTATAGTGTTTTATGCACATATATGCATGTGAACACGCACACATGCTAAAGTTTAGTCACCAATAGTGCAAAAACAATAAAACCAGGGAAGTGACATTCCTAAATTTTAATCCTGATCTGCCTGATGAATCTTTACACATGGTACCTTTTCAAGGGCTTTATAAAATAAATGGTTTACTAATCAAATGCTGATTCTAAATAGGCAAAGATAACCAAGCAAATGAGTTCCAGGCTAAAAAAGTAAATGTGTTTTTTATTATTTGAACAAAGTTAACTATACATTTGGGGGCTAAAGTATCTACAGAACTCTGAAACTTGCATGAATGGGCAAGTACAGGGAAGGTTCTTCCTTCTTCCTATGCTTTCCTTTTAAACTCTATTTTCTGGATGAAGAATGTGATTTCTGTTTTCATAGATTATTCAGCTAATTTCATAGTTCTCAGAGCAAGGTTTACAGAACTTGCCCTTGATATAGAGACAACAGGATGAAAGCTTCTTAATATTTAATAGAGCTAGAAAATACTACATTTAATATTCTCTTCAACTTGCACAATGCTGACTTAGAAGGAAACCGAAAGGTGTCCCTTTTCTACATGAAGACTCTTAAAAGTGCAGTCCGTAAAGTATTCTCTAAAGTGACATCCACAATTTGAATGGTTACATTTTTTAAAGATTTTACTTATTTATTTTTAAAGAGGGAAGGGAGGGAGATAGAGAGAGAGAAACATCAATGTGCGATTGCTGGGGGTTATGGCCTGCAACCCAGGCTTGTACCCTGGCTGGGAATCGAACCTGCAACGCTTTGGTTCGCAGCCCGCTCTCAATCCACTGAACTACACCAGCCAGGGCTGAATGGTTACATTTTTAAAGGTAAAACAACTCTTTAAAGATATGTGTTGAAAGCTTAGTTAATTGCAAACAGATAATTGAACCATGTTTTAAAGTTTTGTTCATGTTCTATTTTTTATCACCTTATTGCTTCTTTTAAAAACCAACCATTTGGCAACAGCCAGAATTTTATCTAGGCTTTGTTTATTTTTTTTCTGCTTTGTCATTTTTTTAGTAAAAATAAATTTAAGAATACCAAGCCAATCAGTTTTCCAATCTTACTTAACAGTTTCTGCACATCCAAAACGTTTTGTTGATTTTCATTGTAAGAATGTGAGAGTTCCCTTAGATAGGGTAAGCTTTTGAAAGACCTCAGCCTGGAAAAGGAACCCTTGCCCACATATCTAAAAGTACCTCTCAAATAGTTATATTCCTTCATAGGACCTTTTTTAGTGCCCTATAGTTTTGTTTTTCTCTGTTCTGCAATTTCTTTATAGGTTGTACAAGAGTCTGTAATTCATTTCAGTAAATATTTCTTGTCCAACTATTAAGTTGAAGGCTCTTTGTGGTGAGTTGTGGAGAAACAAAGACATTACTATGCGCAAGGAACATGCTATCTATGTGGGGGAAATGATATAAAAATAAATACTTCAAATAAAAGTAAAATATGGTTTATTCAATACAAAGAAACAAAAGGTTTAAAGTCAGCCATCAATCAACCCACCTCACTCTTCCTTCCATGCCTGTTTCTCCAACTAGAATAGCTAGCTCCTGCAGAGGTCATCAGGTGTAAGCCTGTTTCTAGTTCCAATGGATATTTTTATGTTCACACTCTCAAAAGCAGTAAGCGCTAAAGGTGCTGCTCTCCCTCTGAGATGCTCTCACTAAATGAATTCCAGGATACTATGTTCTTCTGATTTTCTTCCCACTTCTCTGGACAATACTTTCCTGTTTTCTTTGCTTGGCATTCTCCTCTACTTGATCTCCAAATGTGAGAGTGACATAGAAATTCACCCCAGACCTCTTTCTGTATTTAGGTACCGTGTTATGGTCCAATTATTAAAACCTACATTCACTTGCCCGTGATTCCAATTTGTATATCCAGCCCTGACCTCACTGAGCTTTTTAAGCTGCTTTCTTGTTCAATTTCTTTCTCGTCATTGTCACAGGGCCTGATGTCAAACAGGTGCATTTTTTAAAATTTCTTTTCTCTGAAATGTGTTCTGCCCCCCATTCTCTTTACTTCAGTAACTGAAACACTGTTACTGAAGTCAAAACTGAGAAATCATCTTGGTGCCTCCCTTTCCCTCCTCAGTCACTGCCTAATCCACTGACTCACCAGACTCCAAGTGACAGTCCACTCTGAGAAATTATCGCAGTCTGCTAACTAGTCTATTTGTCCCCACACTTCTGGACACTGTTGCAGTCATCTATCACTCTGTATATATGATGCCCCAAACATAGCAACTTAAAACAACAAATATCTATTATCCCAATTTCATAGCAGTCAGGGTGGGTCTGCGTGGGTCTGAGTCAGGGCCTCTTGTGGGTTGCAGTCAAGATTTTCGTCAGCAGCTGTGGCCATCTGGAAGTTTAACTGAGGCTCGGAGATCTGCTTCCAAGGTAGCCCTCTCATAGGCTGTTGGCAGGAGATCTCAATTCCTCCTTGTCCATTGAGAGAAGACCTCAGTTTCCTGCCAGAGGGCTCCCTGAATATCCACAACATCACATGTCAGCTGCCTCCCCAGAATGCAAGATTCAAAAGAGAGTGCGCACAAGGAAGACAATGTGATGCCTTTTGGGCCTAGTTTCAGATGTTATTTTATGTACCATCACTTTCTCCACATTCTGTTTGTTAGAAACACATCACAAAAGGCCAGCTTATATTCAAAATGGTAAAATTAAATTACCCCTCTTGCAGGAAGAATTACCAAGAAGTAGGAAAATAGAGCCCTGTCTGATGTAGCTCAATGGATTGAGCACAGGCCTGTGAACCAAAGGGTCACGGTTCGATTTCCAGTCAGGGCACATGCCTAGGTTGCAGGCCAGATCCCCATTTGAAGGCACACAAGAGGCAACCACACACTGATGTTTCTCTCCCTCTCTTTCTCTTTCCCTTCCACTCTCTCTAAAAATAAATAAATAAAATCTTTACAAAAGAAAAAGAATTACGGAAATATTTTAAAACCATCCCAGCTGTTCTTTGCCTAGAGTGCAGGGTCTTTACATGAAATAATTCTAAGACCATTGTGACATGTAATGAAATGGAACAAAAAGGTTAAGCAAATGAATAAACTCAAGAATGTGAGTTTGTGTGGATATTGATGGAGAGAATAGCATTGAAAGAAGTCTAGGTAAAACGTTTGATGTTAACAAGTAGGGTTGGAGGAGATTCAGATATTCCATGTGTAATTTCAATGATAAGGAATGATGTAAATGGAAAAAATACAGCTACAAACTCTATTTCAAATGAAGAAAGCTTCAGACAGTGATATGAACTTGGCAGCAGGGAAGAAAGTGAAAAAGTATTTTTTTCCTAAGGAATTGCACAAGGAGGAAGCACTAATAGAAAGCAACCTTGGGAAAATTTAGGTTTCATTTATGCAAGGACATGGAAGAATGACAGGAAAGTAAACTATAATCTGGATATATTATTCTGCTCAAGGAGCCATAACAAAACAGTGCAGGCTAAGTGACAAACAAAACAGCAAAAATTTACTGTTTCATGGTTCTGGAGACTGGAAGTCTAGGATATTGGCAGGGTGCATTTCTAGCAAGACCACTCTCCCTGACTTGCAGATCAATACTTTCTCTCTGTGTCCTCACATGGCCTTTCTTCCGCATGTGCTCATTCCTGGTACCTCTTCCTTTTCTTATGAGGACACCAGTCCTATTGGTGTCCTTAGGAGGCCCCATCATTATGACCTCATTTCACCTCAGTTACCATCTTAAAGGCTCTGCCTTTAAATATAGTCACTTTAGCAATGGGTGCTTCACCATATGAATTTTGAGGGTGAGGAGGGAAAAAAATTCAGTCCATAACACTAATGAATTAATTCATAGTAAAAATGAGTTACACATTTCATGGGACCAAGTGAAAGAAGATGAAGAGCATCATGGCCCAGGTTGTTGTAGGCACAAGTGGGAACATCTGAAATGGAGAACCCGGATTCAGATTCAGGGACGCAGTGGCTGAGGAACCATGAGATGCTGGTCTACAGGCAAAAAAATTTGCCAGCAGTACAGTGAGATGGCAAAAACTCTCTTGTATGAGAAATGGGAAATTAGAAGTCATTAAATGGTTTGAATTGGTGCCAAATTATTAGCCTTCCCAGATTATCTGCCTGCCACATATAAAAATGATTCTCAACACCAAGAATGAGAGACATAGGACAGTGATGCGTGTGTTAGCACTGGGCTGAGGGTACAAAGCTGAACAGGCAGAAGGCTGTCATTGCATAAACTTTGTGAACAAATTATCTCAAATACCTTATTCAATAAATAATAATTAACAATGTTGGTGGTAAATTTAATAAAATATTTAAGGTCCTTAAGTTTCTTATTATACATTTTGGAAGCAAAAATGTGCATGGACCAGAGACAGGACACACCCTTTCACAATTTATCATGAACTTGTTTTAATCCAATGAGAAGCAGATGGGAACAACTAGGTGCAAGGGCAAGACTCATCGAGTTTGCCTACACTTCTTTACCAATGTGTAAATTTTCACAATCAATTGTTCTTTTTTCAAAAAATGATACATAACAACTTGGATGAATTTTGAAGCTTTATAACAAAATTTCATATTTTTTTACCTTCTTGGTGTTAAAAAATTATTTAACTATTAGCATCTAGAATAAGAATACACTAAAAAAGCTTTTCATCATGTTTAATAGTTTTGTTTATTATGTTTCTAAAACTAGACTGATTCCAAGATAGATAAATACTGAGAAGTGAAAATCAATATGTGCCACTTATCTCTATTAAATTCTATTTTGAAATAATCTCTCATTAGCTCCCTTATTCCATCACTACACTATTCTAAAGTGCTACAAATTGCTATCTCCCTATTAGGTTCTGAAACATTCTAAAGACAGAAAAGGCCACATTAGACAATATCACTTCTTCATAACACCTTTGATCTTTCATTGTGCAGCCCTATGTTATAAATATTATGGTTTTAGAGAGGTGTCCTAATTACTATTGAAATAAATTTAACATTTTTACTTCCTGGGGGAAAATACACTAAATTCTATTAAGAAATATTCCATGTAATTGCAGTAGAAAGACTGAATAAATATTTCTCTAAATCATATGGATTATAGATAAGACAGAGAAATAACATACCTGATCTTTTGTTATTGTTATTAGAAGACAGGTTTAAATTTCTTCGATTGAATGTTGTGCTCTGGTATTAATAGCAGTGGCAATTGTTTTCAACAACATGGTGGCTTTCAAAAGTAGAGTTTGAAATGACAATAGAGCTTATGCTCAAAAATAACATTTCTAAGTTTATTTCTTCTGTCAGGTAAATCAATGTGGTTTGAATGTAGTTGATCAAAAAATGGTTTTCTTGCTCTTTTTTCAGTTTTGAAGTTTCATGCTGGAATTTTGTGAACTAACTCTCCATTAACATATATGATTTACAACTTTACTCCAGTCAAAATATTGTAGAATGCATTTTTTAGTCTGGGAGTATATACACTTCACTATATATGCATGTGTGTGTAACATAGCACCAACAAATATTGTGTACAGATTCTATAAAACTTATGAAACTGTGATTCCATTTCCCCAAATAACATAAGCAACTTGGTAGGTAGAAAAGAGAAACTAATGTTAGTGAATTTCTTTATTATATGAGCATCTAATAATCTTCATTCACTAATTTAATTTTTATAAGGTAGTATTTATATTATAAAAACAGAAAACGGAATTAAATATAATTACTAATAGTTCATGATAAATGGATTTCAATGGTACACAAGATGAGACCACCAGCAGTTAATGATTCCCTAGTGGAGATTCAAACAATAATGGTCAGTAATTATTGGCTCAGTTTCTTCAAAAGATGCCGATACCAATGAAAATATAGTCATTTAATGTATTGCTGTGCCTCAGGTGAAGTCCCATGTAGATTTAATTTGGACAACACTTTTGAAATTCATGAACATATGACTTTTACTTAAAGTTAAATATTTATAAAACAATTGCCAGCTATCATTAGTTTTCTCTACAACTTTAATTTTGCAAATGTTCAAAGATAGTATTTGAGAGAATCGGGCTTGCCTTGACTATTTAAAGTAAAATTACACTCATGTTTTCAGTTTGCTACACAGCCTTTTTGCACCAATTAAAACAATGTGAAATATATTATCAAAACCTTATCTTGAAATACTATTAAATATATGTGATCTCCATTAAAAGTAAGATATCCTTCTGCTTTTATAAAACCTATAAGAATAATTTAAGAGAACCTAACGTTATGATACTAATATTGCCTTTTCAGATTTCTTTATCATCTTCTGATTTCTTCAACATTTACCAACACTAATTTTTTATGGTTAGCCAATGTTTAATTTGTCACAATAAAATTTCTTCTCTGCATTTTTCAGTTTTGCTACAAATTTTGTTGTTACATAATTTCTATTATAGTTAAGATTAATGTTTTCCTACAAAGACAAAGGTTGAACTATGATGTGCTCCTTTCTCCATTGGAAGTAATAGTGTGTTTTCTTAATAGAGCAATTTCACTTATAAATTTGGATTATATGCATGTCACAACCTATGACTAAATTAAAGTTTCCTAGATAATTTAAGCCTTTGGATTATATTTGGTGCTCTACTAAAGCAATTCATTTGACCCTAGTGAGTCTGGGGTAGAGTATGCACAGCTGGACAAAAGTCAGGCTACGGAAGCAGGAGCAACTGCTTGCAGAGCAAAGGATGGGGGATGCACTGGATCAAAACTGGGAATGGCCTTAGGTGTCACAGTAAGCACAGTGTATTTTCCTGTTCAACACAGGTACCCAAAGGATGCTCTGAAAATAGTAGTGATATCTTTAAACTTTATTTTTGTATTATTTTAATTAATGAAAAGAAAGAACTTTGGGAAGAAAAGACTAAAAAGAAGTATTTTCCAATCAAGTAAGCAATGGAAAATGAGCACAAGAGTCAAAGCCATGGCAGTAGCCACTAGGATGAAGAAGGAAAACAGGTTCAAGATATATTTCTAAGGTAAAAGAGAAAAAATGTTAGTATATTTTGTTCAGAATTCTTTAATGAGGTTAACTATTAGTAAAAACCAGAGTTATAAAAGATAGGAAGTAAAGCTATATAGTCAAATCAAGGGTGACTTATTCCTATAGATACTGCCTACTGACAAAAAAATATATTTTTACTGATAAGAAGTTTGATTTCCAAAAAGCCAAAGGAGGCAGGAGATTTGAGGAGCAGAAGATAATTCACAGTTACAATTATCAGGAAAAAATCAAAGAGTACTTAAAACTAGTTTTGAGATGAAGGGAAATAATCAATGACCACAATGAAAATTCTTTTGTGGGGTTGTGAATCCCAGAGGCAAACTGTAATGGGTTCAGGAATGACTGGGGGAGGGAGAGGAAAGGAGCTAACTATTCTTTATGAAACTCCCTGTCATACAAAAGAGACAGTCAGAGCAGTGTTGAAGGAGAGGAACCATTAAGGAAGGTCTACTTGCCTTTGCTTAGTGTTTGCTCTTCTTTTAGAAGATATTTCAAGTATGTTCATAGGCAGAAGATAACAAATCAGTGGAAAGAGCCTGAATATACAACAACAGACACACTTATCTGTGAGCATATCGTAACAGAGAATTAAAATTAAAGAATTATTGAAACATGTCAAAAGATCTAAAACATAGCTTCAGTTCAATTCATAGCTTCAATTTTATGTAATCTAAAAATCAAAACAATTTTCACCAAAAGCTTAGAGTATTGTTTCCACTGAACAATTTCAGTGGACAAAGATTTCATATGCAACATAATTGTTGCAGAGTGACTTTTGTGGACAAATTGTGGTGGTTTACAGACACCTTATTTCTGTTCTTTCTGTCTCATCATTATTGGGCTCATTTAACTATTCTTTTTTATCAAACACTTAAGAGAGGAAAGGAAGTCCTTTAATGGGGTATACCAAGAAAAGGAAAGTGTGCCTTCCCACACCTTCCATTTCTGGGTAGAGCTTCTTATAAACCTTTGAAATAAGTAAGGCTTCAAGCTAATGAGGAGTTAATACCTCCTCTAAGCCTCAGCTACACTGTCTGCATCTTTCCTAATCAGGCAGACCTAGGATAGTAAGGTTGGGTCTCAGAGGGTCAGTTTTTGAGGCTTTAAAAATTTAGCAGCCCCATCTATACAGCAAGAAAGCAACTAAAAGAATCTAATCAATTTCTCTGCAACAAATTTCATGAGATATGGGAGACTTCTCTCTCTGGTGCCTTTATTCATGCATAGAAATGTAGCTGTTAACAATCATTAGCTAAACTATAATATTTGAGTTAACTTAAGAAAATGCCCTTAATAAGAATATTCTTCCAGTTAAAACAAAAATATGTCTATGACACATTTTCTGAACAAAATAAAGTCGTTGTTTAAATTGCATAACATTAAAAATTGCAAAGGCAATTTCTTCAAAGAGAATTAAATATTTTCAGGTGAAAATTTTCATAGTCTGATACCGACATTGCCATTTCATTTCAATACTTAGGGTCAGATATTCAAAAATTGAACTTAAGGCCCTGGCTGGTGTAGCTCAGTGGACTGAGCACAGGCCTGTGAACTTGCCAGTTTGATTCCCAGTCAGGGCACATGCCTGGGTTGCAGGCCATATCCCCAGTATGGAGTGTGCTAGAGGCAACCACACATTGATGTTTCACTCCCTCTCTTTCTCCCTCCCTTCCCCATCTCTCTAAAATAAATAAAATCTTTTAAAAAATGTAAAAAAAAATTGGACTTAAAATTTTTTTTAATTTTTTAAAAATTAAAAAACATTTACATATTCTAAATACAGTACTATCTATGATACTATATAATATATAAGTGCATTTATAGTACACTTAATTTACATGCACCCTTTATAAGATTTGTATTTATTTAATTTAAAAGAAAATGATTGCATAAATTATAAATTATTAAAATAGTGTTTATGGGAAATAAATAAAGAGTACAAATATTCTGAAAACATTTTCAGACTAAGATGCTAAAATATACCCATAAGACATATACATGCTGATGCAGAAAATTATGTATTAAAAATACATGCCTTAAAATTAATAGTCCATTTCTTATCAACAGACATATTTTTCATTTTAATTTTTATATTTATTATGCTCGGTTTTAAATTTTCATCTTCCTATATCTAATTACAGTTTCATGGTATAGTAGAAATAAATTTTACAAGATTGGAGATGAATCATTTCTTCACCATTTACTATTTGTATAACTCCAGGCAATTTACTTAGGCTGCATCTCACTTTAGGGATATCAATAATAAAACTCTTTATACAGTTACTATTTGTTCCTCAGAATTATCGTATCTATGTAAAAGGCATTGCATGATGTGACGGTCTCTTCTAGCATAAAAGGTGCCTTTGCAGTAATTTAAATAAACATTATCTCTGGGCAGACTAATTTATAAAAACTCTCCCATACTTCTCCAGGTTTCATGGCTTAAGGAACTGAGAGAGGAGATTTCAGTTCCCCACTTACACCCCAGGACAAGGGCTGTTCCATAGGGCACACCCTAGAAAATCTATACACAGCCCCGCGCATTGATCGTGGGGGTACTCGGTATGCATGTTTCAGCTCCATGTCCTCTTAGAAGTGCCAGGTTGATGAATAAAAGAGTATTTTTTAAGCGATGGTATATATTTTTCATGAATTTATAATTTTATTTTTATAATTTTCCATAAATCTATTTGTTCATATACACAATTCAAAATGCACATCCTTTATCTTAAATGGTTGAGTGTGTATGTTATTCTCTTATTGAGAATTATATACCTTGTGCATATTATGTAAGTTTTCAAAAAATTAGAAAATGATGGACTATGCTTCCTGCTGAAATTGCATCCAACCCAATGAAGCCTCTCTTGAGATTCAGTAGACACTTCAAAATACTCTAATTCCTCAGTGCTGTGATTATGAATGATTAACCTGACATCCCAGTGAGATTAGCTAAATTGCTGGATAATAGACCACCAAACACAGAGATTTTGTTTAATTAAATCTCTTTTTATAAAAACTCAAATGGAGTATTCTTTAATATAATGTCAGTTTGATATGTGTGATTTTGCTGATGTAGAATTCATATGTCATGGAGCTAGTTGTGAAGTTACATGTAGTTCTCTTCATCTGTTGATTTGTGTGTTTGTAGCTGTCACTAAACTTCATGTCATCAAGAGGAAGAATTAAAGTGACCTTGACATTTGTGAACACTGTGGCAAGAAAGGTGTCTAATTTGATTCAATTAAGAAAGTTTTAAATTCTCAGTGGATTGAGCTTGGGCTTTGAATCAAAGGCTCACTGGTTTGATTCCCAGTCAGGGCACATGCCTGGGTTGTGGGCCAGGTCCCCATTAGAGGTCATGTGAGAGGCAACTGTGACATATTGATGTTTCTCTCCCTCTCTTTCACTCCCCCTCCTCCTCTCTCTAAAAATAAATAAATACAATTTAAAAAAAGAGAAAGTTTTAAGTTTTGGTTATCACTGGTAGTAGATCCAACATAGGCAATTCAAATTGAGAGTAAAGAAAAAAAAAGATTTAATGGTTAAAGGAGAGGAATTTAGTCTTCTGTAATTATCAAAAACGTTTGATACGATACTTCAGAAACATGTCTGAGATCCTTCAGGAAGTCCTGCTGTTTAAATGTGTGTTAAATCTTAATCTCTCTACATAGTTGACATCTACATAATAGATATCTGGGAAATCCCAAAATATAAAATTTTAGAATATTTAAAAGAAAAGCAACAAATAATTAAATAAGTCCCAAGTACAAAAGGTTGTTATTTTATGATTAGCTTTTCAGGAATTCTATAAAACTCAAAGAATTCTCGGGAGCTTGCCGAGTGCTTGGGGATGGCGACCTTACCTGCCGCTTTCTTCCCCTTGTCAGTTTAAATCAGACTTTTAATGTTATTTCAGGAAAGGTTTTTCAATGAAACATCTTGAAATGGCTTTGATCTGACATGATTTTAAGACACAAATCTGTCAAAACTGCTGAATAAATGTAACTTGCTGACTATTATAAAATTTAGGATCCTTCCACTGAAGTGAACAGAGTGGTGCCATTCAAAGAAATGAAATTATATCCTTCCTAACAAAAATGTCTACTTATATCAAAGAAAAACAAGTATCACCTTAACTTTAGCAAACTGAACTGGAATTATAAAGCTCATTCCCTGATTTCACAATTCTATACATGTCGTTTATCTGTTGAGACTTGATAGTCTATCATTGTTAAAAGATCTACTGCCATACCTCTGATTGTTCTAAACATACAAAGCCTGTCTGACTTTAAGCTACTGTGAAACAAATGTAGTCCTATAAAAATAACAATAATAATAATGTTATTTTTAAATTAAACATAATTCTAAAATAAGTGTTTGGCTGGCTACATTCTGCTGGAAAGATCTTTTAATTTAAGTAGGAATTACATAAAATAGCTTGCAAAGTCAAAGCAGTATTTCTATACCTATTTCTTAAACTCATTTTACTTGCAATTTCACATGTCTTCTCGTTTCTTTGGATTGGCAAGATTTTTACAAAATTAAACTTAGGAAAAAACTCAATGAAGGGGCATCATCATGTTTAATAAAAACTTTCTCCCTATAGTTACAATATTACATTAGTTTCAGGTAGATCCAGATGATCTTATTTAAGGATCTGGTTTCTTGTTTAAAACATGCTATACTATTATAAAGGCTGCACATAAATTTAGGAGACTGAATTATTCACATAAACTATATGTAATCAGGCCCTAGCTGGCATAGCTCAGTGGATTTAGCTCGGGCTGTGAACCAAAGTGTCGCAGGTTCGATTCCCAGTCAGGGTGCATGCCTGGGTTGCAGGCCATGACCCCCAGCAACCGCACATTGATGTTTCTCTCTCTCTCTCTCCCTCCCTCCCTTCCCTCTCTAAAAATAAATAAATAAAATCTTTAAAAAAACTATATGTAATCAAGATAACTGTTTAGAGGAAGAAGAATATAAAATTCCAAAAGTACACACATAGATGATTTTCAAATGCCTTTATCAAATAAACCATGACAAAATTTTAAATTCTAGATAGTGTATAAATTTATGGGATATTTAGATCTAGGTAGTAATTATCCTTAAGATATTACTATGCTTTTTAATACACAATTTTAACTCAATGAATCCAAATAAAAGTAATATAACTAATCTAATTGACGTTGCTGCTTTGTATTGAAGTTCTTCCTGTACATTCTGGACAGGTGACGTTTCTCTGCTTCAGTGTCACACGTCGCAGAGGCTGACCATCCACCCTCTTTTGTGGCTTTCAGTTTGCAATTGAAAGCAAGTTGAGAGAAAAGATGATGTCATAAAAAAGTCATCAACAAAAATAGAGTTTAAAATGGTTGTTTGGTTTTAGGATTATAGTAAGAACCTATTTAAATAAAAAACAATCTGTTACAATAACAGTTATCAGTAAAATTAAGTAGGATATCAGCAAGCTGGGATAGTCTAACCATGGCTTGAACTCATGTATAGTCTTTTGTGGATTGATAAAATCGTTATTGGCGTTCTGCAAAACTCATCAGTGGACTGTTTCCAGGGTTTCCAGGGTAAGATGTGTAAAAGTGTTTTTTATCCAGATCTGAGGTAAGCACAGGGAGAGGGAAGGAAGTATTATGGTCAGGGTTCTCTCTCTAGGGTGCTCTCTCTGATATCCAAATCTTTATGAAGTGTCTGCTACTTGATCAATTCCATTTCCTTATCCTTTGGGAAATCGAGAATCAAATTAATTTGCCTCAAATCAATAACTGCATTGACCCTTATAATTTCAGCCTCATTTAGAATTTGGTCTTGATCTGTCAGCAAAGTCCTAACCTCTTCATTCCTGTGTGTAATTCAGGATTTGGATATGATCTTGGAAATCCCTTTCCAGTTTAAATGTATCAGCCTGGCCTCATAACTGAGCTTTATTCAGGTCTTATTCATTTTATGAATATCAATTATATACCAATCATGTTCCAAACATTAGTATGAGATATTGACACCACAAAGATATATATATTTGCTGCCCTCAAAGAGACTGACACATTAAACCAGAGAGACATGAATTACTATTTAATATAATGATACAAGAAGTGTTGTTTTAGGGAAGCACAGTGTGCTTATGGAAGCACAGAAAGATGCATAACTAGCTCAGGAGGACAAGGGAGCGCTCACTTGAATCCAAGTCCAGATTACTGGAGAAAGAAAAGGTGTCCCTATATGAAAAAAAGAGAGAGAGAGAAGAAGGGATAGAAATATTAAACAGCAAGAGGTGTTGTGCTCTTGGATTAGAGTTGCATGTGAAGCAGTAGAAAAAGGTGAATCCAAAAAGATTAGACAAAAAAAAAGAACAAGTCATTTAGGGACATGAATGCTAATCTACAGGCTTGTAACTTCAATCCCAAAACAACACTGGAGGTCTGTGCAAGAGAGTGATAGATTTGTACATTTGAACTCTATTAAAATGAGAAACAGCCGTATGTCATGAACTTTGTTGTTTTTCATCTTGCTTTATCGATTTATCCAACCCCACCAAATCAGGCCAGTGTTGGTGGTTACGCTCTGCTCTTATCAAGAAATGCTATGGTTCTTCCTCTCTTTATCCCTTCAGAATAAAACGTCTCTTCAGTAACTGAAGAATCTCCTTAATATCTTTGGGGAAAATTTGAATGTCTCCAAACTTAAATTCCAATTCTTAGGAAAGCAAAACAGAAAAAATAACTCAGCATGTAACCCTAATATGAAGACTGAATGGGAATTAGTGGAAGCTTTTTTTTAGAGAGATTTATTATCATTTATGACAGGAATTGGCTCACATGGTTATGGAGGCCACAAAGTCCCACGATCTGCCGTCCGCAAGCTGGAAAACAAGGAAAGCCAGGGGTGTGATCCAGTCCAACTCCAACAAGCCACTTTTGTAAGTCTCAGAGCGGTGTGAAGTTAGGAGAATCAGGCGATAGATGCCCCAGCTCAAGAAAAGAAGAGAGTTCACTCAAAGAGAGTTTGCTCTTCTCCCTTTGACGGGTAGGCCCAGTGGATTGGATGACTCCCACCCACAATGGTGAGGGTGATTTTCCTCAGTGTACTGAATCAAATGCTAATCTCCAGAAACACCTCCACAGACACACTCAAAATGTTTTACCAGCTCTCTGAGAATCCCTTAGCCCTGTCAGGTTGACACTTAAAAAGAACCATTACAACGACAGTTTTTAAATTTGAATGTTATCACCTCCAGCTTATGCTAAGTCATTAACTCTAAAACTGCATTCATGAAAAATGGCAACACTATTCTTCTCAATAATGTTAGGGAGAGATTGTTCTTTCTTTTCTTTTTCTTTTTCAGTTTTCTTTTTTTCATATTTCTCTCTCTCTTTTTTTGTTGGTCAAGTAAACTTATCTCAGTTTTCCCCCCACCATTTCTCCCCACCCCAGCCATTCCCACCTCCCACCCTGGATTCTACTTCCCTTTGGCTTTGTCCATGTGTCCTTTACACATGTTCTTTAATGACCATTCCCCTTTTTCCCCCATAACCTCCTCCCACTTCCCCTCTGGTTACTGTCAGTTTGTTCTTAATTTCAATGCCTCTGGTTATATTTTGCTCAGTTGTTTGTTTTATTGATTAGGTTCCACTTATAAGTACAATCATATGGTATTTGTCTTTTACCGCTTGGCTTATTTCACTTTGCATAATGCTCTCCAGCTCCATCCATGCTGTCATAAAGGGTAGGAGCTCCTTTCTTTCTGCTACATAGTATTCCATTGTGTAAATGTACCATAGTTTTTGATCCATTCATTTACTGATGGGCACTTAGGTTGCTTCCAACACTTGACTATTATAAATTGTGCTGCTATAAACATTTGCATGCTCAGGTTCTTTTGAATTGGTGTTTCAAAGTTCTTAGTGTGTAATCCCAGCAGTGGAATTGCAGGGCAGTTCCATTTATAGTTTTCTGAGGAAATTCCATACTGTCTTCCACAGTGGCTGCACCAGTCTGCATTCCCACTAACAGTGTACTAAGGTCCCATCTCCCTACAAACTCTCCAACACTTGTTTATTAATTTGTTTATGATGGTCATTCTGAGCAGTGTGAAGTTACATCTCATTGTGATTTTAATTTGCACTCTGATGGCTAGTGATACTGAGCTTCCTTTCATATGTCTCTGGGCCCTCTGTATGTCCTCCTTGGAGAAGTATCTGTTCAGGTCCTTTGCCCATTTTTTAATTGGGTTGTTTGTCTTCCTAGAGTGGAGTCATGTGAGTTCTTTATATATTTTGGAGATCAAACCCTTGTCTGAGGTATCATTTGCAAATATATTTCCCCACAAGGTTGGTTTCCTTTTCATTTTGCTGACATTTTCTTTAGCCATGCAGAAGCTTTTTATTTTGATGAAGTCTCATTTGTTTATTCTTTCCTTTATGCCCCTTGCTCTAAGGGACAGATCAGTGAAAATATTGCTGTGTGGAATATCTGAGATTTTCCTGTCTATGTTCTCCTTTAGGACTTTTATGGTATCATGACTTATATTTAAGTCTTTTATCCATTCTGAGTGTATGGCATAAGTTCGTGGTTGAGTTTAATTTTTTTCATGTAGCTGTCCCGATCTCCCAACACTATTTGTTGAAGAGGCTATTTTTACTCCATTTTATGCTGCTGCCCTCTTTGTGAAATACTAATTGACCATAGAGACTTGGGTTTATTTCTGGGGTCTCTGTTCTGTTCCATTGACCTATGTGTCTGTTCTTATGCCAGTACCAGACTGTTTTGATTACTGTGGCCTTGTAGTACATAGCTTGATATCAAGTATTGTGATCCCTCCTACTTTGTTCTTCTTTCTCAAAATTGCTGCAGTTATTCAGGGTTGTTTATGGCTCCATGTCAATTTTTGAAATGTTTGTTTTATATCTGTGAGACATGTCATTGGCATTTTAATAGGGAGTGGAAGCTTCTTTAGAAGAAAACCACATCATCTTGAATTTGTTCAGACTGGGTGGAAGGCAGAGGACAGTTATGATTGTATTACTGATTTCTGAAATGTTAAAGTCTTTGACTCATGTGTTGAAATATGTGACATTATAGTTTTAGAAGATGAAGGTAGTGGTAGCTGTATTCATGCTCCAAATAATACTATGTACCATTATTCATGTTATCTCCTCAATAAGTACCCCTGGGAAGAGACAGAGTATAGGATCTTTTTTTCTGATAACCTTTTACAAGTCTCCTTTAGAATGGATTTGAATAAAATAATTCTTATTTAGATCTGTCTTAACAAAGATAACCTATCTTGGTATTTATACACTTGAAAAACTGCAATGCACATTACCATAGTTTCAGCAGGGAACTTCTTGACTTTAAAAGTGTTTATTTTAATATTTTGTATTCTAGGTAAATATATCTATTTTCTCTATGTATACACATATATGACAAGCACTATTAATTGGGTTTTAACAAAGATTAAGAGTAAGGCTTTTTTGTGGTTAGACGTATTTTCAAACTTAATCTACTCAATGAAAAAAATGAGTTAATTTATAAATGTTTTAGTTGTACCAATGTTTACTAATACATGTATTATATCAGTAATACACCCTGTTATCACCAGTGCTAATTTCATTAGTGTTTGCTGTGGGAAAAAAAAAGTCACCTTAGTCTTCATTATTTAAGTAAGAACACAACCATTTCTTTATGGCAAAATCTGTTAAAATCAGTCAATTTTCTAAGACTTAATATATTCCTGTTTTTATGGATCTGAGTGACTCATGCAATAATTACTTTCCACACATGGCCATTTTGATAATATTTCATCCCATGCTGTCTGAGCAAATTTAAGTTTGTTTCCTTAATGGGATGTTCCAAGGCTCTAGTAACCATAATGAGAAAACAAAGTAAGGTTTCTGATGCAAATCAACTTCTTAGCATTACCCATTTGTTCTTTTATTGTTTAGTGCATGATACCTTTGAAGGACTAAAATTTCTTTTCTTCTAAAGGACTGCAAGATTCATGTTAATTCTTAACTATGGATCTATTAACTAGCTTTTATTTTTAGTTTATTTTTATTGTATTTTTCTCCATTAGCATTTATCCCTCTGATACCCTCATCCCCGTCCTCCCATCCCCTCCCTCCCCAGCAATCACCACAGTCTTTTCTGTGTCTATGAGCTCTTTTTCTTTTTTGCTCCATCCCATTATCACCTACCTCTCCACCCCAAGCTGTCAGCCTTCTCTCTACTCTCTTAAAATTAACATGGTATCATTAGAATCTTATGCAATGTAGATAATATCTTCTGTGTTAGAATAGCTAAGTAATGATAGGATAAGACCAATAAAGTATATTTTACAAAAATACAAATACAGGGGCAAGTGAGTTGAATCCCTACTTCCTCTGGTAATTCTGACAAGAAAAGAAGAGGGAGAGTGAACATGTAGGGATTGAAATATGTAGTATACAGGCATCCCAATAGGAGACTGATGTTGGAAAAAACTGAATATCACATATTCGTTTATTTTCTGAGTTACAAGAGAAGATTCCCAATTATCATTAGTATCACATTCCACTTTCTACTTCAGGACTCAAGCTCTCTGGCTTCATTGTTTTTGTTATTTGTTTTCATGTTCTGTGTTGTTACCCTCAAGCTTCTATTTTTGTGTGAATATGTTTGATAAATAAAAGATAATGAATTCACTCATATTAGGTACCTTATATATAATGCCCATTAAAGAGATTGGGCAAGAGTAGGAATTCACAAACTGTAAGTGCTAAGAGAACGTAGTCTAAATGAAGACTGGAGAATGCTGGTTGTGTTTCTCCAAGAGGACAAAAGTCCAGAGCAGTACAGACCAAACCTGGCAGGAGGGCCCCGTACGATAAGTCAGCTGGTTAAGGTACATAAGGAAAAAGGAATTTAACCCCCACCTCTGCTCAAACTTATATATTTGAACATTCAAGTCAAAAAGTTCACATAAACCTATCTTCTTAAAACATTTTATTTATTTTTAGAGAAAAGGGAAGGGAGGGAGGGAGGAAGAGAGGGAGAGAAACATTGATAGGTTGCCTCTGGCCCACGCTCCAAACAAGGACCGCCCTGCAAACCAGGCATGTGTCCTGACCAGGAATCCAACCAGCAACCTTTCACTTTGTGCGACAATGCCCAACAAACTAGGCCACACCTGTCGGGTTATAAACCTATCCTTTATCATTGTAATAACTTTCAAAAATGTAATCAAGAGAATATAGAAAGAACTGTTGAATGGCAACAGCAATTTCCTTCAGTATGGTCAGTCCTCACCATCATAACAGTTCAACACTTACTGAGAGCCCCTATTACAAAATCAGCACTGTTCTAAGTTCTGCACATGTGTCAACTCCTGTAAGACTCAGAGAAGCCCCATGGGGAGCACATACTACTCTTTTCTTCATTTTATAAGTGAAAAAAGGGAAGCAATAGACATTAACTTGTGCAATTCACATAATAGTAAGTGGAAGAGCTGGGATTCCAATCCAGTCAGTCTGCTTCTGTATTAACCATGAGAGTGAATCTGGTAAGAAAAACAAATGACTAGACCATGTAGTAAGGATTCTTTTAACATATTTGCATTCTTGTTATATTGAAGTTTCCAAGCTTCTCACTTAAAATGGCCTTTGAACTCAACAAGTTAATTAACTGGGGTATGGTTAGAGAATGCCTAAGATATGGTAAGGTAAATTCCTCTAGATTCTATCTTTGCCCAAGTTTACATAAGGGCATAGTGAATTTTATTAAAGTGTATTTTTTTTACTTCACTAAGATAAATATGTATTAAAACACAAAAGCTTCAGATTTTACCATGAAAAGTTGCAATTAAGTTAGGATGGAAAAGAAAATTGAATTTTATTTGTTTTAACATAAATCATATAATATAATGTCAAATAGTGTTTGAAATCTAGAGAAATGTTTTTGATGTTGCGAATAAGAAAACATGGGAGTATGTTAAGTGGCATTTATGGCTGTGCCTCCTCCACTGGGGAAACCTGTTAAAAGTTGAAGGAAGTTCAAACCTTTGATTTTTCACATGAACAGATTCCTAAGTGCCCTAAAGCTACAATTTCCCCAGGATTCCCCATAAATTCTCCAGTGACCTATAATAAGGATGAAGTTTTCTCTATCCCTGAATGGAAACACTATATGTAAAATTTCAATTTCAGAAAACAAAAAAAAAATGTTCCAGTGTGAGAAAAAAACCAAAGGTCTCAAGATCTTAAAAACACAATTACATATTTTTGTAATTAGTATATAATACATATTAAGAAATAATTTGTTAACTAAATGACTGAATAAATAAATGCATACTGAACTGCTTTGTTAGCATATTTGTATGTTTAAAGTATATATGTATGTGTGTACATGAGGGTGAACAAAAGCAAGAACGCTGCATTTGTGACATTGTTTTTGTTAATAAGGCTATTGTAATAATCATAACCTGCATGTCTTTCCACTGGGGCAAATGTAAACCTACTTATGCCTCCCCTGTATATGCTTATGTACTGTTTGATCATCATAACTACCTGCAAGTTAAATGATGTCAGACATGGTAAAGTAAGCAGTCTCCATACTAGGCTGGAATTCTAACCAGAAATAGAACAAAAACTCGATTACTGGATAACAAAACTTTGAAAATATCTAAGCATCCAAATGACTAACTGAAGTTTATAGCTCTTAATCAGAGTTCTCAATATAAAATAACTAAATAATCAAAGATAATTGATAATTAATCAGATAATTCCCTGAGACATAGTTTTCAACATTTGAGAAATAGAGAAAAAATGTAGCATCTCAATATGATATAAAGCAGGGGTGTCAAACTCATTTTCAGCAGGGGTCACATCAGTCTCATGGTTGCCATCAAAGGGCCAAATCTAGAGCTCCTTGCCCCTAGTTAAGGAGTAGCTACATTTATACAGTCCTAAATTACATTTGGCCCTTTGAAGGCAACCGTGAGGCTGATGTGGCTCCCCGTGAAAATGAGTTTCACACCCCTAATATAAAGCATTCCTTCATCGATGCAACTCTTTCAAGGGAGACAAGGGGTTCCTGCTCTTGTCCCTAACACTTCTACATTTCATCAGCAGTGAGAATAAAAAGGAACAGATGAGATGCTAGATTTGGCAGTGATGGCAAGAGAGGGAGCTTGGGTCTATGACTATCTGGATCCTCTCGTGAAAACTTTCACCTCATTTAATTCTACAGAAAATTGGTTTGGATTTCAAAATATATTGTTCTTCCTATTTTCTTGCTCAGTCTCATGAGATACGTTGGCAATAAATTGTTCTTCCAAAATAATTTAAGAATTTCATTGAAAATGATTTGTTAAATCAGAAATGTAGAAAAAGTAATTAAATAACTTGCTAAGACAAATGCAAATGTGCTATGCTGTGGAAATAACTCTTCCTTTGGGGTTTTTGTATGCTAAGAATTCAGATTAGAAACTGTTTTATTTTTAATCTGTGAGAGAATGAGTGTGTGTGCTCATGACCATTCATAAGCCCCACCTGGAATGGCAGTGCTATCAAAGAAAAAAATGTATCTCTACATAGAAGAAAAATGAAACTCTTAAGAAATCACTCGAGTCATCTCTTGATATAAACCAACTATTCATGCATAAGGAGAACATGCAGCTCAATCTAACACTAGAGATTTAGCTTTACAATAAAAACAACAAAAGGCATTATTCAATATGTGTAATTTCTCTATATCGGAAATGTTGTATTGTGCTGGAATCATACCAAATGACACATAACAGATTCATTTTTTGAGATCTGATTATCCTTCAAGGACTAAAGCAAGGACCAACTCTACACTGAAACCTTTCTTGGTCCTTTAGCACACAGAATCTTTCTGTATGTGCTAGTCATCTAGTGTTTCATTCCTGCTTTCTCTCTTTCTCTCCCTCTCTCTCCCTCAGCACACAGTGTGGGACAAAGCATGTATCAGAAGCCATCTACGTTAATTGACGGTGATTGATGGTTTCTTAATCTTCTTATGGCAAATACTACATTAACATGGGGTAAATTTGGCAATTTTTAGAATGCCTTCCTATTTTCTGTAATTATATTCAGTAGTCTCTTGCAACTCCATACACTAAATATATTCTCAGTATCCATCTTATTGGAAATGAGTGTATTTTTAACAACTTTCCCCAGAAATCTTTAAATATCTTGGAACAGTATTTAAATTGAGCCAAATCCCATCCTAGAGATTTTTTTTATCATCAAAGAACTGGCATATCAACTGATTTTAATAATCAGTGTATTTTGTCAAATTTAATTAATGGGCAATTTAATTTTTCATATCAGTATCTTACTGGAATAAAGCAAAGCACAATATAACACTGCTTATATTTTTCTTTTTCAAAATGGACACTTTCTAAACATTTATTTTGACCTTAGAATCTCCTTTAGCCAAAGACTAGCTTTAAAAAGACAATAAAGTATAATAACAAGACCCTAGACTGCCTGGACCAACCTGAAAATGACTTTGTTCTAGAAATTTATAGCTCTTTCTTAACATAATAATTTGGTTACTGGGAGTAGCTTGCTAAATATTTTATCTACAAACAATCTGATTTACTTCTTGTAATAAATTTACCTAGCTACCCTGGAAAAGCCTAGCAATAAAAATTTCCATTGTAGGTAATGAAGCCATGACTATATAATAGTTTGAAAATATAAGAATATAAGAACTAGTTATACCTCAGAAAAAAGAAGCATAAATGCTTCGGTAGAAGCACACATAATTGAAAATTATGATGCACATATGCTACATTTAGAAAATAAGCAAGCATCACCCATATTAGTCGACTTCCTCTGGTCTAACTAGTTGGCATCTAGAATTCTATGCTGGACCCAAAGCCAGTCTCATATGAACTTTCCCACTGGTTTCTTCTCATCCCAAACATCTTTGGAATTAATATGCTTATAATACTAAAAGATGATTCCAGTTTCCTAGATGTACACATTTTCACATAATCTCTTGAAAACCACATAATTTCTGTTTAGGCTTGAACAAGTTGTCTTTCTGCTAAGTATTTGCAGAATACAAATACTAAAAGAAGCACAAGAATACTTATTTTTTACTATTACATCACAGGGGTGCTGTGAAGACCAATGAAGGCACTGCTTGCTGACAACTCTGAAAAGTGTTATATAAACTCAAGGTATTATAATTTTGAGAAATAAGGAGACATCTCAGGATAAATCCTGGAAATTCAAGATGCACCACCAGGTATGTGGATGATAAAATCCACAAAATAAAAATAATAAAATTTATTATAAAATTATAAACAATTATATTATGATAAACATAATAATATTAAGTAATATAATTATTATTTCACTTAAAATTAAAGAATGACAATGGAAATGAGTTTCTAAACCTGATCTTGCTATCATCACCAATGCCACTTTTGCAGTAAAAGACAAGTGTTCTATGGACAATAACCACTAGAAAAATACAACAATTGCACTCTTAATGCATGTATGGGGGAAGGACAGACTGCATTATTCATTGAGCACTACATTGTGTGGTCGGTCATATGCCAATTGGTTTTACACAATTGTCTCACTTGGGTCTTACAACATTCCTTAAGGTACACAGGTATAGTTTTGATTATTTCAGACTGATGAAACCATTTCTGGCACTTTTAACAGTGTGCTCAAATTAAAAAGCTTTTAACTACCAGAGCTTTTCCATTTAGGTGTTCTGCCCTTGGCATTTCAATATTTTGTGAGTATTTCTTTTTCATAGTTATTAACCAAAATATGATTAATATTTCTCCTATTTAATGATAATTTAAATGTTCTGAAATGAGAATGATTGCTATATAAGATTAGGCCCTGCTCTATGTGGGCGTGACTACCACTTGGTGTGCAGGTAAATACTGCTCTATGTGTCTGTACATGATCAAAACTTAGCTGTGACTGCCACTGTAAAGAAGGACAATTTAGATTGTTAACATCACAAATAAAATGAAGTACAATAAACAACCTCAGAAGAAAATGACATTTGGGACATACGTGACCTAGATTAATTCTTTACATACCTTTAATAAAGAATTCTATTTCTTAAAAAATTCAATTATACAATATTTTTAAATATGAGATATGAGTCAAAGAACACAAGCAATGAATTCACAAACAACGAATATTAATATCCATTATGGTTTTTAACATTTAGCTTCACTAGTAATAAAAAATATACAATTCACCCTGGTTGGTATGGCTCTGTTGGTTGGAGCATCCTTCAGTACACCAAAAGGTCACCAGTTCAATTCCTGGTCAGGGCACATACCAGGCTTGTGGGTTTTGTCCCCAGGCAGACACCTCCAGGAGGCAACCAGTTGATTTTTACCTCATATCAATGTCTCTCTTTCTCTCCCTCTAGAATCATAAATTATTTTTTAAAATGTGTAGTTCAAAACAATGTATTTGTTGTCAAATGCATATTTGAATGAGTGTTGATGAAATTCAAGGATATCCGGTTGGAGTGCTAAATGGTACAATCTTTCAGAAGATTAATTTAGTAATAATGAAAATTTAAATTCTATTTGATCCAGAAATTCTTCTAGAAAATCACCCTAAGTAATTATGCACTGATGTGTTTAAAAAATTGGTTATAGGAATATTCATTATGATGCTGTTTTTTATGGTAAAAATATGGAAATAACCCCAGATCCAAGTAATAAAGGATAATTTAAGTAAATTCTGGTACATTCATATATTGAACTACTTTGTAACCAGTTAAAATGATATTCTGGAAAAACACTTAATTTTATGATAAAATGTTCACAAATTAACTGAAAATATCAGGTTACAAAAAATACTAAGCTGATTCTATTTTTGTTCATGTAAAGATAGCATACACTTCATTTTTGCATCCAGAGATAGAAATATCTGTGTAGAGAGACAGAAACAGATCTGTACAGCGAGAGTAGAACTAGAGGTAAATTGAGAGAGACAGAGACTGACACACCAACACAGACAGACTTGGAGATAAAAATAGAGATAAAGATATCTACAAAGAGTGATAAAAGTTTATCTATAAACATATCTATGGAGATAGAATTATCAATTCGAGTACACACAGGGTAAAGCAAAAGTAGGTTTACAGTTGTGAGTACATAAAACCGTTTACTCTTGTACTATTATTTCTTAATTATTGTATCATTTTCCATATGAACCACTGTAAACCTGCTTTTGCCCCACCTTGTATGTATATATGTCTGCAGGCATGTATTTGTAGGTGTGTAGAAGTGGTTATCTATAGGTAGTGAGGACTAGAATTTTTTCTTATGTTTATCTATATTATTTTGTTTAGGAATGTAGAAACTTTAGAAAATTTCCAGATAAATATGTATCATTTTGTAAACAAAAGATAATTTGTAAAGGAAAAGGCCATCATTGTACCAAAAACAGTGCCACTTCCGTTTTCTGTTAGCCATCTTAATTGATAAAGAATTAAAAGTAAAAACTGAAAAATCAAGACTGTTTTAGTCTTCTCTAATCACAATTTAATTTGTCTGTTAATTTATTGGTAATTAATTGGCATCACATTTGAAATTTTTCAAGTTTAAAGAAAAATCCTTAAAGACAACACTAGGTGCATTTAACTGGTTGATGTGTGAAGAACACACTTAGTCAGTCATTATTTTGATACCATCAGTCGGGTACATGTTAAAGTTGAAAGAGAATAACAGATTAAAATCATGAAAAAAGGAGCTCCAATCCTGGTTCTGCTATTTGCAAGGCATGAAGGCCTAAAATGTTCCTTAAAAATTTCCATGTCTCTTTTCTTCATTTATAAAATTGGGCTAAAAATAACTGCTGTTCTACCTTAAGAGAGAGAAGTGAATACAGACATTGATAATAGGCATAAAATATGAAGGTTTATATAAGCATTATAATCAGTGTGATTATTATTTAAAAATAAATCAGGAAATTGGCAACTTAATTAGCACCTTTGTACAAAAATATTTAAGTCTAACATCTTTACACCTTTAGGAAGATACTTTAACAAATACATGGTTTTCTAATGTCTTCTTACTCCTTTTTTACAGACTAGAAACACACAGTACTAAAATTAGTAGAAATTCAGAAATATTAAGATATATAAAATAACATTTAGTTAAACTCAAAGAAAAATATATTCATTTTTATTCCTTCCCTATTGTCTTCTTGAGCCTAGTAGAATATGTGTAGTCAATGATGTTTCTAAATTGGGTGCATCTTTTTAATTAGAATCCTATTTAACTTTTGACTTGAGAGCCCATACTTCTCTTGAAGTATCCTAGAATCAAACCACTCTCACATGTGTTCACAGAGAAAGTTGAAAAGATGTGAATGTCAAAGAAAGTAAATGGCCCAAAACTATCTAACAAACACTTCCTCCGCTAGATACAATACATAATGGGAAGGTTGCTCTCCAGGGACCCATAAACTAGTTGATTTCATGTATACAGGTATGTTTTATGTACATATTACACAGAGATTAATATATTTATACATATATTATATACATTATATACAAACCAGGTAGGGCAAAAGTAGGTTTACAGTTGACAGTACATGAAACAGTTTATTATCTTATATTATTATTTTCCATATGAACCTACTTTGCCCTACCCTGTAATTAGCACAGGGTCTGGCATATAGTGAGATCAATGGGATTTAGCAAACCGTACAAAGATGAAATTCTAAGTTTCAGTTTCCAAATCTGTGAAACACATGTAAAAATAATCTACCCCACAAATGTTAAGAATTTAATAAGGTAGTGTATGTAAGCATTTAACTTGGTGTCAGGCCCATTCTATGAGCACAGTAAGTGTGAATTCTTCATGTGTATACAGGCATAAAGTTACAGGGGAAACTCTCTTAACTTCCAATTAACTGACTACCCAGATTACATATTTTTCAGACTATAAAACACACATTTCCACCCCTACTAAAATTTGAGATGAAAATGTGGGGGCAACCCTGCTCCTGCCTCCCATGTCCCCGCTATACCACTGCCCCCCTCCCCACAGCAAGCCAGGTAAGCTACATTCAGACTATAACACGTACCCGCCTTTTCCTCCCAAAATTCGGGAGTGCATCTTATAATCCAAAAAAAGGTAACTAAAAATTTTATTTTTGTGTGTAAAGCATATGAACTAATATCCAAAGTAACCAAACACCATGGCTAACAATATAACCTCTGGTTACGGTAACCATAGGCCTCAGCTAGTCCAGGCCAGTTGGAGTTTATGTCCCCTTCCCCTCCCCAAAGCACCTAGGCTTGGATGGTAAGTCACATGACCACCTTTCCAGGGCACCCCTGGTTTCTATCCTGCCAGAAAATGTGTATGTTTACCACCTACTCCCTGTGTCAATTCCCAATGCTTTCTTTTTTGCCAGTTTAACTTATTATAGTAATGCTATAATTCAATTAAAATCTACATATACTAATGAAAATTTCTATAGCATTTGACATGAGAGAAAAGACAAAAGATCAAGAGATGGGGCTAGAGAGATTTTGAAAACATAGAAGTTTCTGCACTCATTATGTCTCAACTTTCTCTAATCCAGAGAAAGTTAAAGTAAAAACTGTAGAGAATGCAGAAAAATTTGAAATTTATCAGTAGACGCATACTCACATAGCTACATTACCATTAAACCTCAAAAGAATCTTGCAAGGGAATAGTGTGTCCAAGTCCACTCATCTAATACACAAGTGCTGACTCACAAACCCAATGTGTCTGAACAAGTAGTTCTTGCTTTCAGTTGCTAGATAGTAGCCTCTGCTGCCCCCATAATGAGGAGACAATCTATAAAGGCCAGAGTGAACAAGAAGATACAATGTTATGGTTAGAATGTAATTTGTTAGTTCTAGTAAACTGATTACAAATTTTTATAAGAAAAGAGCATCACAAATTAAGAATAAATCATTATTCTCTATTTTGGCATCATATATGTGTAAATTATAAGAGAAAAAAGTGAATAGAGATTGGGTACATCCTGGTGATTTATTTTCTCTGGTAATATTCGACTAAAACTAAGTGTCTATATAATCCTGCTGTAACACACCAAAGAATACAGATAATATACAGTTAGTCAAAGCATAAACTTTTATGTGGAATAAGAACTGTCATTGCATCCTCAGCATTCACAATGTAATACTCCCAAACTGAAATTGTCTACTTGAACGCTATAACTAGAACAATAAAACAGACTCCAGTTTCATATGTAATTGAGTTGGGCTGTGCTTTGAAAGATTATCTTAATTATAGTGACACCAAAAAAATTAAAATGCCAACTAGTTAGGTTTAAAATATGGTTTATGAATTTTTAAACATGGAACATTGGTTCACCTACATGTTTCATTAACATTAATGGGAGATGTCTAGCTAAAAGAATGTGCAACATGGAACAATGTTATACTTTATTGGATTCTTTTTTCTATTTTCTTTATCAGTGGTGAATTTTATGAAATTATTACAAATAAAGTTTTGGTCTCCAAATTGTTAACAATGTGCTAGCTTTAGATTAAAGTATTTGCTAACCATCTTGGTAGCCACTAGCCACATCTATTTACTTTTAAAGGGATCAGAATTAAATAAATTGTGAAATTTAGTTCCTCAGTTTCACTAGCCACATGTCATGCTCTTAATAAACACACATGACTAGTGGCTACCACAGTGGGCAGAAGAAATATGGAACACTTCCACCATCTCAGAAAGTTCTACAGGATTGCCCTGAGCTAGGCTTTAGTAGCAACTATTTTCAGCTTTGATTTTTTTAATGCATTTGGTCTAGTTTAAGACTTTCTAAGAAGCTGGAATGAGATATTTAAATATATTGCTACTATTATTAATAAACCAGTTGAATATTGGATGTCACCTTATAAGGAGCTTCAGATCCTCATTTCAACAGTCTAAGTGATATCTCTACCAAAAGTTTCTATAAACTCTCAAACTCATTACTTACAAAAATTCTACTCACCTTTCCTACACTGTTTTCAAAAAGTTGTTTTCCTGCTTGCTCTTTTTATGTTTATAGTAACATCATCTCCATAGACACCTAAATGTAAGCTTTCTAAATCATGTCTTTGATTTTTTTCTCTTTGTCTCCTCATACCTCTGAATTTGCCACCATGCCCTGTACAATGTGCACTCTTTTGCCCAAATTTTTTGAGGGAAAAATAAGGATGCACATTATACCTGTGTAGGGCTAAATCCCTATCCATATAAATGTTTTTCATTATTCTACTTATGTTTATCGGTTAAAAGTATAACTCTAGAAAGCAATAATGATATCTATATGTTCAAAAATAAATGCTAAAATTCCTTTATAATACTAAATAAATAAATAAATAAATAATTGAATTCAAAAATTAAAATGAAAGTTATTTTTCCTGAAGGTTTGAGCCAGAAACCTGGGTGTACTTTATACACGGCAAAATATGGTAATTTTTGTCCTTTCTTCCTCTCCACCCTCACTGCCACTGGCATCCATCTTTCTCTCACTTTAATCCATCTTCCAAACAGAAGCCACAGCAGCTTTCCTGGAACACAGTTTTGATGACACGTCCAGTTACAAAATGAAGTGCAGACTACTCTGTATAGCATTAAAGGCTTCATAAACCCTTACACATGCTACCAACTGCTCTCACAAAGCCATGGTAACTACTGTTGGGATTTTTTTTAAAGCTGTTTCCAAATACCTGAAAATAAGTTCAAGGCCTTTCATCTCTGTGACCCTCAGTTCCTTCAACCATAAAGCAAGGGGAAAGAATATTAACTTTCAGGGACAATTTAGAGATTAAAATTAAAGTAAGTAATAAATTGTTATTGTTAATATCATTGTAACTGTAGAAATGTAATTTCTTTAATATGACCTTTTTTTCTTTCTTTCCTTTTGATTCAAACTGGTCTCATCTGGCACCCTGACTCACCTGCCTCCTTCTCCCTTGTGGGACCACTTCCTTAAGGATTAAGCCCTCAGGACAATGGGTTTCTGACCTACATCTATTAATCTTAAAAACAAAGCATCTGGTATGTTGATGTCAGAGACAGAGTTGCCAAACAAACTGAGATAACATGCAGTCCTCAGTTGCGTTTCAGGTCCAGACCCTGAGAAGCAGCCATACCAGACAAAGTGGCTGACATCAGGAGCGGATGTACTGCTCAATGATGCTCCTTCCCTAGAGCCAATCAGTAGAGACCATGACATGACCACATAGCTAACTCCCTTAGTCACAGTGATTATTTTTAACCTGTATAACCCACGTCCTGGAAGCCATCAGGGAGCCAGGTCTTTGTGAATTAGCTGACCTGTCTCCGGACATGGGCCACTTCCTAAAAATAAATGCTTACTTTGCTCCAAACTTTAGTTTGTGTCATATTGGGCTCTGATGCACACAGGCAAATGGACTCCTTTAGTCTGGTAACATCATCATCAACTTCTACGTCATCATTAATTTGGTTCTAGCCTCCAAGCTTCTAGCTGCATTGTCAAAGAAGTCTGCATAGACAAATTGGTAAAGACCTGAGTTTCATTTCAGTGGTGAAGGAAAATGGGTCAGACAAGGCACCATCCACTTGCCAGGACTCATCATATCACCGACGAGTAGCCTCAGGATACCAATGACCTTCTCCTTATCACCAAAAGTTACTCAAAGGTTGTTGAAGCCCAATGCTATAAATAACCTCACATTGTTTTTGTAGGATTTCTGAATTTAGAGCAAAGATTTCCACTGTATTTCTACCTCCTGGTGCAAACATCACATCTGTAGTCTGCATGCTTTATTCTCAGACACAATACCAAGCCTATCAATATAGAGAGTAATGTTATCCCATTACCACTAAATAAAAATTATTGGAATATTGTTACTGTAAGACTTGTGTCAGTTTTCATTCTTTCATTTTCATAACTTTCAATTGAGCTTTTTAATACTTTAAGACCCTGTTTTCAGCTCTTCATGTAGCAACCATTTAGGAGCAGTCTTCAGTGAAAGTAGCTGCTTTTTGATTTAACAAAGCAGCTTATTAGCAAAAGCATTGGATTTGCTGAATGACTATAACATCTGTGTGAAGCTGTCTTAGCAAGTTAATATTGAATCTCAGCTTTCCTCATACACAGTCCTATTTTGAGTAATAATAAAATAATGCTTGAAAACCAAGTTATAAAATGAGAGGTCTTTTAAAAAATAGTACTTTGATGCTCATGGAAAATGGGGAGTGAGTTAAGTAATAAGTTGCTCTAAATAAGAGGTCTTCAGTTTGTAAGATGCAAATTATGCTTTCCCTTTGTTTCCTCTTGTTTCCTAAATGAGGTTTAGCAGTTCTTAGAGTATATGGAGAGTTCTCTCTCACTGACAGTAAAAATGTGGTTCTAAAAATAACTACGAGTGAGTGGGCCCCTATAGAATGCTCATGTATTAAATACACACACACACACACACACACACACACACACACAGCATGTACAAAAAAAAGAATGCCATAAGGTCTGCAGGAAAATATAAAATTGCACCCTTTAAGATACATCTGCAAAGACTATCCATTTTGCTTGTAGGACAGAACTTAAAGACCTCAATTATTTTTTCACATATGGTAAATGTTCAGCAACTGAATTACAGTAACATGGATTGAAGGGGACAGTATACATGTTGCACTTCTGTATAATTTGCCTCAAATACCAGCATCATTCCAATATATCCATAAATGTCAGAATTTTGCTCCCTGAATCAACAGTATCAGATCTACCTAAAATGCTTATTTGAAGTGCAGATTCCTGGAAGTAACTTAATTTTGGAGATGGAGCCTGATCTGCATTTTAACAATCACCCCAGATAATTTCTAGGTACTCAAAATTTTTAAAAAAGCGCTATATTGTTTAGAATGAAATTGATTGAATTACAAAACCAAAGACAGAGGAAAGGCCATGTGGAACTTCATCTCTCTCTCCAAAATCATGCTTCACAACTGAAGTCCTTACTTCAGATGTCATGAATAGTCAGCCTGTATAATTATCCATTACCATAACATCTGGTTTTCAAATTTTCTTGACAAAACTTTGATCAATTAAATAATAAAATAGACTAAGGCTTATACACCCAACATAAATTTATTTGTAAAATTATTTGAATTAGTGTAACACTTCTCTGGGGAAAAATAGTTTTCATTGCCTCGCAAACATATTCAAATATATTTTCCTCGAGTTTGCATTAAAATTCATTGATGAAAACTTGTATAAGTATTTTTAAGATAAATTGAAAAAAGACATCTATCCTGAAAAATGAGACTCCTATGGGTAAGTGATGATTATGATAATTGGTTGTACAAAACTGTAAGCAACAACAATAAAAAAATAAAATTTCATAGTTAAGAAAAACAATTGTCAATCTTCCCTTCCCCTAACTCTTCATATTTCCATCAGAATCTCTAAAGGAAACACATATCAAGTACTGCATTGTAGTTCTGAAGACAACATTCTTTTAATAAAAGACCCAAGTTAACAGCTTTGATCAGAATTAAGCCAAATAGGTGGATAAGCTTATATTTCCATAGAAGTCATTCTTGCATATAGTGTTCAATCAGTTCACCACAAATTTTTATCACAAGAACGACTATAACTGTGAAAGGTCCTGAATTCAGTGTGTGATTGTAATTTGGCCTTCAGATTCTTTTTTAAAGTTGGTTGCATAGCTATCTTTTCCTTCCCTTATATTTAAAAACTCCCAGTGAAAATGAAGGTGGAGGGTAGGAAAAAGCTAATGTAGCAATTGAAATTGTTCCTTTTTATCATTTCATGAATGCATAGAACCAAAATAGTCTGGCAACCATAACCGTTAGGAATGTGCATATTCAGATGGAATAGCAGGGATTCCTAAATTAAATGAAATTTGGAAAAGTCTTTTAAAATCTGTTCTCTTTTTTTCACATTAATGGCCTCAATAGTGTCAACTCTGCATATGTTACAAAATCAGTTTATATCCACAAAAAGAAAAAAAATATCTTTAAATGTCTCTTTCCTCATGTGATTGTGGAAAAGCAGTCTCTGTAAGAAGCCAATAGCCCAGCAAGCCTGATCTCTCCAGATACAACGTCTGTTCTTGTTGAAAATCAGGTCTATTTACCACACATTAGTCACTCGTGGATTTTTGGGTTATTAAAAAAGGCTTGAAGCCCTTTTTCAGTTTACTTGGGAATGGAAGGCCTAATTTCATCTACAAGTATGGACAACAACATACTAAAAACTAAATTATTCTTCATTTGAAAGGGTTACTAAAGTTGCCAAAGATGATTACTTCACAGCTGGGTCTGCGTGTAAGGAGATCCTACCACAACATGAAAATGAGTAGAGCTTATTGCCCTGTTTTTGCTTCAACTTAAATGGCCAATAGCAACTAAGATGCACAAGTACCCACAAAACATTCAAGATTTTAAGAAAAATTAAGTTTTGAATCATCATTGTTTCGATTAATAAACATTGTATCTACAGACCAGCAAAAAACTGAGGTAATATGAGACTGTTTTCCTAGGAAGTTACATTTAAAGGGTTCAGTGTAACACATTGTAAATTATAACAATGCTTAGGCCGAGTGTGGTGCTTTATTAGATCTTTCTTTTAAATTTTTTATTATTTTCCTGTCAACTAAAAACGAAACTCTTGCCTTCTTTTGGTTTGAGGTTCAGAATGTCAGTGTTGCACATTTAGCTCTGGTTCACAATTTGAGTGGGTGCAACTTTATGCTTGTTAAAAGTAGAGTTAAACCCTGGTTGGTGTAGCTCAGTGGATTGAGCACGGGCCCAAAGAGTTGCCGGTTCAATTCCCAGTCAGGGCACATGCCTGGGTTGCAGGCCAGGTCCCCAGTGGGGACCACATGAGAGGCAACCACACATTGATATTTCTTTCCCTCTCTTTCTCCATCCCTTCCCCTCTCTCTAAAAATAAACAAAATCTTTTTAAAAAGTAGAGTTAAATATGATTTTTAAAGTTGTATTTCAATTTTTCAATTACATAAGATTTAAACACACACAAAGTACATATCAAAAAATGAAAAGTTATCTGCTCCCCTATATGAACATCTACTAATATCAAATACTCCATCAACTAATATACTTTATAAATGGACCACCATAAAACATAATTCTGCAAAGATAATACATAAGTGAATGAGTTGTAATTCTCAGCTTGAGCAAAGTAGTAGCCTGATTTGTTAAAGGTAATAAAGCATAGAAAAATTATTCTGCTCTTCTATGTATATATTCTCATATTCGTCTAGCTCAAAAACATAACCTGAACAGCAAAACTCTCATCCACCCTTCAAAATTATGTTCAATATGTTGTCTTTTCTAAATCAATTAGTCAATATAACCCTTCCCTTCAGGGAAATTCTGACTTGTAAAGTCCCTGTTTCTATGTAATGAGGACTTTCACCTTGCTCATAGCAAGGGTTCCATAAGACAATTCAAGAAGATAGTGAGAAGTTTCCCAGAATTTTTTAATCAATTCAGAATTGATAAGGATTAATTAACTACATGTCTTCCTGACAGTACTGATGTGGAAATAATAATCAAATGAAAGCTCAGTCAATAGAAATTGGCAGTGATAAGTACTTACTGCATCTGTCTCTCAAAAGCAAATCCCCACTTCAAAGACATTACAGAAAATAATGCTATAGTGAGGTAGAGGATACAGTTCCACTGAACTCAGAAATGGACCAAGGTAGTCTAGGAACATTTAGCTCTTTTTAAAGTAACTGAATAATAACAGAAATTCACCACACCCAATGTCCCCTACATAGAAAAAAGGCTTAAGGCATCATGCTTCACATGGATGGACTACACATGGTCAGCAAGTTCAAGTACTGAAGACAGAGGGTCTGTACAGAGGTGGGCAAAAGTAGGTTTACAGGTATGAGTGCACAGTTTATTTTTGCATTATTATTTATTTATGTGTTACATATTTTTTGACATGAACAACTATAAACCTACTTTTGCCCCACCCTGTATTTACTCATCTCTGTTTTATAGATAACAGAAGTATAAGGATGGAAGATGGTTTATAGCTGATCATTAATAAAGAAAATTATACAACTATACGGATTGACTGTTCTCATATCCACCATGCAATCTTAACCTTTAAGTAGTTCCTCAGTACTGGCAAGCAATTTTACTGCATTCTCTTAGGTTAAGATGCATGGGTGTGGTTGCACAGGGCTCACATGAAGAAAGCCCCATGTTTGGTTTAATGCTTAGCTGTCACTCCATTGAATTTCTAACAATTTAACAACAGAATTATGACACTTTGCCTTTTTCCCCAGTCCCTGCAAACTCTACTGCCAGCGCTAAGCTTTGTCAAATCACACCTACACTCTTCAATTCTCCCAAATGACTATTTCATACATTGTTTACTTTTCTTCCTCCTCTTTCTTGTTTTCAGTTGGATAGTTTGTGTGTATTATTTTACTACAGAGAAAAGGAAACAATCAAAAGAGAATTTCCACCTCCTCCTACAACCATATGCAATAACCTACCTACATCTGAGCCCATATAATCTTGGGTTTTTGCCTATTAAGTTGGGTAAATGTTTCTTCCTTATATGTAAAGCTATCTATCTAACCCACAGGGAATGAGTTTTACTCAGTGTCTGGTCTATACAATCCCATGACAGCCAATAAATCAGCCTAATTTTGGAAGACAGTATTAGGGACCCCATTTTACCCTCACCGCTGAGCCACATTCTCCATTTCTACCATATTAGCACTAGGGATGATATTTTGGGTTTCTGTATTTTCATTTTTTATTTTTCAGGGAAAAAATACTATGTATAGGAGTCCCTCAAAGGCCTTAACAGCAATCACTTAATAAATATCTGTTCAGAGAATGAGTAAATAAGGCTAATAATTTTCATAAACATTTGTTTAATCTGCCAAGTAAGCTTAAATTTTAAAATTTCCTAATCTTGACTTTCTTACCATAATTATGATGTTTTATTCTCATTTCCTTAGAGAATAATGTGGATAGGTACTGTATTTGTGATTTTGCCAGCTATATAAACCTATTTCAAGTAAGATGATAGTGTCAAAGATTCAGTTTCCTTGAGAAAGTAACCTACGATTTTTTTTTGGTGAAATGGTAAAGCTATGTATGACTCTACTGAATTCAGGCTTTACCCTCTCCCTGTCAAAGGCCATCTACAGTCTGGATGAAATCCTTAATATTCCTCACACAACGAACAAATCCCACAATTTGTTCTTTCATCACCCCACTTCCAACCAAGCCAAGTGCAAACAGCTCAGCTCAATCTTAGTTGTCTTCAGAAATAAAGATACAATTCAATTCCCTATACTTACAGGCAATTCAACTTACATGTGAAAATGAGAAGAATGAACTAGATGAATGTTTTCTAATTGTGTCAGTTGCATAAAAATATTTTAGGAACAGTACTTGGAAAGTGGGGAAAGTAGGAAGGAATCCAGCGAATTCCCCACTTTGTAGCAAAGCAAATCCATATTTATCTTCCTTAATCATTCAGCAACATTTAAGATATCCTTCTGCTAAAAACTGCCTTAAGATCCCTTACAGTTCTAAATGCTTGCATAAAACATTTTTTGTTGAGTATGGGAAAATCATATAGTAAATTTGTTATTCAAAATATCTATATCAAAGAAAGAAATGGTATATTTCTTCAGAAGAACACTGAGTTACAGTAAAAAAGTGCAGTGATTTTAGGCAGTTACAGGAGAAAAAGAAATGAGTAACAAATGTCAGAGAAATAAGGAAAAGTTGTAGAAAGCACATGCCTACCATGACTATCATTATTCCACTATCCTTAAGTACTTAGAAAATGAGCTTACCCAGATTTAAAAATTTGAAAAAAATTGGAATTTCTTAATTAAAAAAGAATTAATTTAAAAATCTGCATAACTCCTAACATAACTCCTAACATCACCCTCCTCACCAAGCCCCCAACCCCCTCTTCTCTGACAGCTGTCAGCCTGTTCTCTGTACCCATGAGTCTGTCTGTCTCCACGTTGTATGTTAGATTATTTTGTCCATTAGATTCCACATACGAGTGAAATCACATGGTATTTGTCTTTCACTGACTGACTTATTTCACTCAGCATAATGTTCTCCAGGTCCACCAATGGAAAAAAAAGAAAAAAAGAAAAGATTCATGGATACATGGAGTACAGTGATTACCAGAGGCAAAAAGGGGAGGGAGGGGGTAGAAGAGGATAGAGGGGGAATAAATGGTAATAGAAAAATATGCGACTTGGGGCGGTGAACACACAATACAATATACAGATGATGTATTATAGAATTGTATATCTGAAACCTATCTAATTTTATTAACTAATGTCACCCCAATAAATTCAATGTAAAATAAGATGAAATCATTGTGAATAATTTAATTTATGGAAATGTAATTTTAAAATCAATGAAATATGTCAATGAAAAAAGAAAAAAACATGTATGTAATTATATATATCAGCTTTTATTTTATTGCCAAACCTTGGAAGAGACCAAAATATCCTTCAATGAATGAAGAGATGAACAAATTGTGGTACATCCATACAATGAAATAATGTTCAGTGATAAAAAAGAAATGAGCTATCGAATCAGGAAAAGACAGAAAAATGTTAAATGTGTATTTCAAAAAGGCAAAACTATGGACAGAATAAAAAGATTAAAAAGACTGGTGTTACCCCGGACCCCGGGGGAAAGGATGCCCGATGAATAGGGGGCACACGAGGGATCTCTAGCACAGTGACATTATTCTGTGTGATATTTTAATGGTAGAGCTATATCATCATACATTTGTCAAAACATATGGAATGTAACACAAAGAGCAAAGCCTAATGTGAACTTAACACTTTAATTGATTATGTTTATCAATATAGACCCATCAATTGTAACCAATGTCCCACACTAAAGCAAGGTGTAGTGACAGTAGAAGAAATGGGAGGAGAGGAGGGAAGGCATATATGGGAACTCAGTACTTTCTGCTTAATTTTTCTGTAACCCTGAACTGCTCAAAAAACAAAACAAAACAAAAATATATCTATTTTTAAGGCCCATTAAAAAATAAGAGAACAAAAGTGTACCAGTAAAGCAATTCTACTGCACAAAAAGGATCAGCAACCACAGAGCATGTTTTTTAGCCACAAGGATTTTGAGGAAAATAGACAAAAACAGACAAACACTTCAATTTAAGCTTTGCTGTTCACCACCCAAGACCTCTGGAAAATATGTTAACTTCTCAAAATCTAAGTTTCATCATTTGCAAAATAGAGACAATATCTGTAGGTATATCTGTGTCAATATAAAATATTCAAAAAACAAAGTTTACTTGTTCTTGTGAAAATCAGAATGATATCAAGTTATGATATGGTTCAGTTTGAGCCAGTGGTATAAATTTACTGCCTTTTACCTACTGGAGTTCTAGAATAAGAAAGTTTATTATTTACATTATTATGAATTGTATAATTAAGAAGTCTTGCTGATTTTTAAGTCTTAAAGAGATGGGAAATTTACAGCAATAATGCTCCAATCTGAACTTCATAAGTAGGTGCTATCCTTTTCTAGATAAGAACAGCTTAGGGACATGACCATTTTGTTGAATATTTTATGTTAAAACACATTTTCAACATTCAGTAGAAGAGGAGTTTGCCTCTGTTCTTCCTAATAAGAAGCATGAGCAGCCCTTTAAGTATTCACATGTCTTACTGAGCACTTACATTACTGTGCAATCTATTGCTATTTGTAAAATATTTATTTCACATTACTCTCGTAGCTTGATTCAGGTTTTATTTCCACAGAGAGCTGTAGAGAAGCTTTTCAAACATTCTAAACCTAACTGAAATCCCTTTTCTCTGTGGAGTTCTTAAATTGTGTTGGTTTGCTACCAGAAATTATTTCTCAGAAATCATATTTGAAGTATTCTGGAGCTGCCCAAAATCATAAGCCACGTGTGGCCTGAGAAAGGCTTGGAGAGTGGCTGATTCACAGAGTGGGGTTCTGCCCTCAGAGAACTTGGAAAGGCTGTTCCCAGTGTCCTGCTGATTCATGTTTGACCTTGCTCACGGTCTCTTTCGCTGGAGGTAGGAAACGAGCAAAAAGTGTCAATATCTTCTGCATTCTTTAATAACAGCTTATAAATTAATAGCATAATCTTCAGATAAAAATCTTAAAAACACATACTACTACTAAATATCACTATTATTTATGCAAAATGAAATAGGAAAACTAGAAGATATTAATTCTTGATAAATATGAATGGAGGGCTGGCACAAAGGCAAGATGCCATTTGTTCCAAGTTAAATTTACTTTCTATTCTAAGATTCAAAAGAAAGAAAGAAATTGAATATTGCACAGAGAAACCCACAACTGTACAATGCATTCAGGGATTTTGGAGTTGAATTTAGTTGACACTTAAAGTTCAGTTTTCACACATTGTTGCTTTGTGTTGTCCATGAAAGGCCCAGCTGCTTGCCCAGCTGTCTATCAGTCATACTTGATTGTAGCTTTATTTGTGGAATTCTGTACTCCTGCAATTTCCTTTGGAACTAAAAATGGTAGACATATTTTCTTTGTTTGAAGGTCATACAAAAAAGTTTCTGACTCTATGAACATAAAGATTACAAAGGAACATTACTTAGAGATTCTTATACAAACATATGGCATTTATAAAAATTCAACCCTAATTGAGTTATTAAGGCTTCATTAGATAGCTGTTGAATGGTCCATCATGGCAAGATAAAGAACTCAGCTTTTGCTCAAATACTAGATTTCTGTTATTTTTTATCTCAAGTCTCTATGGAATAACTTCAAATTAATAAACAAAACATATCACATGAGACAATGCCACATTTCTTAGACTTACCATTTGTCAAAATGAACAGAATAACTGTGAGCTGTGGGAGAGCGGGGCAGTAGACCAAAGTTGGAGAGCTTTCCCTGACACCTAAAGATCATGTGGCCATGGGCAAGGATCTAGGCCCCTGCCTCCACAGAACAATGGAGGATAATGGACTCAGTGAAAAATTTTCTAATTGTGTTCCAGAACCTCTGGGTTCTATAGTGTTGTTTTAGCAAAGGCTAAGATGGAAGAAAAGAAGTTCAGATGGCCAGGGTTTTTATTTCCCACTTCCATTAGAACCACTCCGTATTTAACTTTTTTATTCTTGGGGTTCATCATAAAATTTAATTTAATAAAAAAATTTCCGATTTTACACTTTAAGTAATTAGGTAATTTATATACTCCATATATTACTAAGTGTGGGTCAGAAAACATAAGTCCATATTATCTTTGCAAATCTGATCAAATCAATTCACCACAATGGTACACATTTTATTTAAAGTCTCTTTAAAGGTTAAAATATCTAATTCTCTTGGTTGCCAAGAGAAAAGGAAGAAAATGTAATTTTCCAACCAGTTATGTCATGACATAAAATTTAAATTATACTATTAAAAAAATCTTAAAATTTAAAAAATGTTTAACTTTTCAAAGTAACTTTACACACATTACTTCATTTTTAGTGCATGAAGTTATTATGTGTTTATATTTATCACATATCTATGTGTATATATATATAAAAATGTATTTATCAAAAATTAATCAATGTAACCTATTAGTGAGAACTTACTCGTTAATAGATTAGAAAAAGTAAAAGTAACCTGGATATTGTCAACATAGTGTGATGACAATTCCTGATTTTTCTGGACAATGGTATCTGTATTAAAAGAACCACCTGAATGTACACTAAATAATTTTTATTGTATTGAAAATGGAAATCAGCCTCCAAAATACAGCAGGTTGAGACACATCTTCAATCACATTTTGGGGTACTAATAAATTGTGACATTGACTATATAAGATAATTTATTTTTAGGGAAAGAAACTACATTTAAGAGGAGGATGTTTCCTTTCCTCTGTTACAAGTATATTGATAATTTTAAATTAATGTTTCAACTTTAAACTCTTATTTAATAGCAGATTCATTTGCTATCTTGGACATGAGTTTTTTCACATACTTTATACTGCTTGTGTTGTCATTGCAAAGCCCACATATACACAAAATTAAAAAGACAAGCTTTTACATTAAGGAGATTTGTGACTCATGCTCCACATACCTACTTAGAAATTCAATCAAGCTCAGTATAAAAAGACAGCTTATCAAGTTTGACTTAATAAAAATATGACTTTTACAATGAAAATGTTTTCACTTTGACGAGAATGGTTAAACTCCAGGTCACGACAGTGTTCAGAGACAAGCTAATTCATTCTGGGACAATTTCACAGGTTGGCACTATTCTGGGGATACCCACAAGAAGTTTTGATGTGATTGGCCAAAAGCTGCCCCTTGTTTCAGAGCTGGCCATCTTGTCTGTTACACCCATTGAGAGTGCGGCTCTGTACTGAACAGAGCAACAAAAAAGAAAGAACTAGTTGATCCACAATCTGAGCATAAATAAACCTCTATTTCCACAAAACAATTTCCCTAAACAAAAGAGAAAACTGGACTAGTCCCTAAGATCACCTCTTCTTCCTAAGTTAACTAATATAAACATCCTTCTTCTTTAGTTAATTAAAAGGACCAAAAATAACTCGTCCATACCATCCAGTTTAATGCAGATTTCTCAAAGCTTTAGGTATATTACTAGAAATTCTGAGGACTCATTCCCTATCCTAAGCACCATATTTTCCTCTGTGGCTTAATCTTACAAGCCTTGAAATTGCTAGAAAATGAGCTTTCATTGAAGAGGAAGGGATGGTATTTAAAACAAATCATCAAATTCAAACTTCTTATCCTACCAGTGCAAACTGACAACACATGTGTACCCATAATCAAATGAGAAATAATAATTGTCCATCTCAGTGGATTGCCCAGCACAAGAAAGTCTACAGCCTAAAGGATATGTCAAGAATAATTTCTTCTCGCACATTGCTCTCGTGCTGTGCTTTGTTACAGGGTGACTGCATCAATGGAGAGTGTATGAAGCACTCAGGCAACAGGATTGGATCTTTATTCTTATGCACTTCCTCACATGGGAAGAAGGAATCAGGTTATCCTCCAGGAGCAGGCAGCTCTTCTCTCAGTCTAGTGGTGGAAGCTTTTCCTAAATAGCCATATTTTTGTTTTGCATAGAAATTGAAAGAGAAGGAAAAAGAGCTGTTTTCCAAAAGTGAGCTGGGACAAAAGAGAGAATTATGTAGCAAGGCTAATTTGACTCTTCTTTTACAGAGAAATATTCCATCATGTAGAGTATTTTTTCAAATATAATCATTAGATGCAAATTGGATGACTAAGGTGTTTATGTGCCTCTAATTTTGGAAAGGCCCAGTAGCAGCCCAGGAAGAAAACATGCCAGCAGCCAAAACAGTCCCCCAGAAAAGCGACAGCATGCAAATGTTGTCTGCATGTGTCCTCAAGGTCTGTACTTTTTAGGACTCCTTCCATAATATTTATTACCAATGGCCAAAGAAAAGTAGGATTTATAATTATGTGTGCATATATATGTGCAAACACATTTTTCTAATTATATATACATGTACTTTAAATTATATATACATGTATATTTCTAATGATATATACATATATTTAAAATTACATACATATTTCTAATTATATATTATATGTTTCTATAATATATACATATCTATTCCCTATTACATATGTATATATATTTTTTACATGTGTATATGTTTTTAAGATAGAAGATTTACCCTGGCTGGTGTAGCTCAGTGGATTGAGCGAGGACTGCTAACTAAAGTGTCGCAGGTTTGATTCCCAGCCAGGGTACATGCCTGGGTTGCAGGCCATAACCCTCAGCAACCGCACATTGATGTTTCTTTCTCTCTCTCTCTCTATCTCCCTCTCTTCCCTCTCTAAAAAATTAAATTACATTAAAAAAAGATAGAAGATTTATATCTTAATGGAGCTAATTAGTGGAAGTGACAAAAAATTATGTTCTCATGAACATGGTGAGCTTCTGGAAGTTTTCAGAAAGTGCCACTGCCCACGTAACACATCCCCTCCTGTACATGTTTACTGATACTAGACCTTCTAACAGAGAACAATGTCTTCGATTTCACAAGGTAATTTGTATCAAATAGCAATGTATGGAGTACAATTTTTTATTTGAATCTCCTATATGACATAAAATATTATAACTAATACTTTCCTCAGAACAGGTCTTTGTGGTTGGATGATGGGCCCTGGGACATCAGATGCCTCGAAGGAGTTCAGGCAAAACCAACAGAGCCAGGAAACCAGGAGGGGAGGCTGAGAATGTTGAAGACACATTCTGGTTTTCCCTAAGAGGGTACTGAGTTGCTTGAAAAACAATCTTCAAGGACAAAACATAGGCTTTCTAAATGAAGACCATAAAAAAGGTTAAATCTAACTCCACAGAAAACAAACAAGCCAATGAATGTAACTGAAAATTTCCAACCATAGGCAGACTAGATGTATGGGTTTTATATCCACTATTGTAATTCCCAGATGCATGGAGGGTTTTTTTTTCCTTTTGTTGTTAAATAGAATTGTTAAGGAAAGCCTGTGGTTTGTTCTTATTGCTTGTCTTGAAACCTGAAAATATAGCCATTCATAAAATACCACCAGTAACTTTCTATAAGATACTGAAGCGAGGACAATAGTTATGTGCCCTGGGGGCTGATCCTTACTCTTCACTGCCAGAGTTTCTGATTTATTGGTTTATTTAGTATCTACCGTTCTGCAGGGTACTCTACATCTGTTCCCTCACTTGTACATTATATAGGCCTATGGTGTGTAAATACCACTTTAAAATGAAATGGATAAAGTTTAATATCAGTGACCTGAAGCCACATAGCTAGTGGGAGAACTGGTACCACAGGCTTATTCTAAAAAATTACACTCATTGTATAATATGATACTAATATACAGCGATGAGTACCGCATATTCCCTCCCAAAATAGGTCCTGCTCCAAACGCTTTCCAAATATCAGTTTATTTACCTTTGTAAATAAAGGAAATTGAGACACAGAGTTACATAACTCACCGAAGCTCACACAAAGTAAATCACAGGGCCAGGATTCAAACCTCAGCAGTATGGCTCCAAAATCAAGAATCTCACCACCAGGTTATACTGCTTTTCAGTAATAAAAGCATGCTCTTAATATTAATGGCAATTATTATAATACATTTATTCAACAACTATTTTTGAGTGCCTGCCTATTTCAGGTCCTGATCTAAGTGCTTGAGATGAAGCTAGAATCAAAACCCATCAAGGCCCCTGCCCTCAGATTGTATTCTAGTGCAGAAGTCAGAAAACAAGCATTATCGACAAGTAAAATCTACTGCATGTCATTCCTGTGGAGAAAAATAAAGCATATAGATGAAATAAGAAAATCTAGGTGTATAGGGAGTAAATATTTACTATTTTCAATCCCCTTACTGTAGAGATGACATTTAAGGAGAAGGCTGAAGGAGGTGAGTGTGCGAAACACGCAGATGTGTGGGGGAAGAGCGTTCTATCAGAAAACAGCAAGTTCGAGGACCCTGAGGCCACAGGACATCTGCCTCTGTGAGTAACAGCAAGGCCAGCGGGGCAGCAGCAGGACAAATAAACAGATAGACTTAAAAAGTGAAGTGAGAAGTGACCTAGTTTTACAGAGCCTTGGAAGGACTTTAGCTTTTACTTGGAGAATAATGAGATGCCATTGTTAGATTTCAAACTGAATGGTGTTTTGGTCAGGAGTGGACTAAGCAGGAAAAGGTGAGAGTGGGGAGGTCTGTAAGAAAGTTATTGTGCAAATACAGGTGAGATGACATTGGCCTAGGCTTGAGTAGTGGGGGTGGAGATGGAGAGAAGTATCAAATTCTAGCTGTATTTTGAAGGCAGAGCAAATAGAATTTCCTAAGGAATAGAATATAGGGAGTAAAAGAAGAGAAAGAGAAGGGTTGAACTTGACTCTGATGTTTTTGGCCCATACACATTACAGGATAAAGTTGGCTAATCTCAGAGAAGAGGTTTACAGGAACTGATTTAGAGCTTACTAGAATTTCATTGGGAGGTCTGTGAAATCCAGTGGAGACTATAAGGCAACTAAGAAGAAATGTCAATTAAAGCAATTGAAAGAAGGAATCCAGAACTTGGGAAAGAGAAGTGTATGCATTGCCCCGTAGGTGCAATTTAAATTTCTAAGACTGGCAGAAATTGTCTAAAGAGGGAAATCCAGAGAGTAAAATTTTGAGAACTGAGAGATTGAGAGAACTCAATCCTTAGAATATTGACAAAAGAGACAACCACAAAAGAGATGGAAAAAGAACAGAAAGAAGGTAAAAGGGCAACCAGATGATATGTGAAGCAAATCTTTCAAACAGGATGAAATGATCAATTGTGCCAAATGCTGATGATAAACATTATTGTTGTCAGAATCAATCATTTCACCTTAGTTTTAGCAACTGGTAGTCAGTGGTAACCTTGAAAAGAAACATCTCAGAAAAGGAGGGTTGAAAACCTGAGAGTGGTAGGTTCATGCAAGACTGGTAGGACAGGGCATGCAGAAAAGGAATATGGAGTACTTTTTGGAGACATTTTTCTGTATAAGGCAGCCAAGAAGTATGTTGGAGGCTGGAAGACATTAGAGTATGTTTCTATACTGTTGAGAATTACTACAGGGGTGAACAAGAAAGCAGTGATACCTGAGAGAGGAGAGAGATTTCCTGGAGAGGTGTTACTGATGAGATAAAATGAATGGGACTACTGAACATGAAGAGACACTGTTACCCATAGGAGAAGGAGTTGTTCATTCATAGAAACCGGAGGGAAAGCAAAGAGGGTGAGGACGTGGGTGAGAGAGGCAAATAAGTAGGTACATGTGTTGCGTGGGTCACCGGCCAGCAGTGACCATGGAACGCTGTGGATGGCTCGATGAAAACACGCGAGAAAAAACAACATGCACAGAGACAGACCAGTTTCTGTGGGGAAGTAGGGACGAAATGGCCACCCCCCCTAGTGGGGAGCGCACCGATTTACAGTCCACACCTGTTTTTATTGGGCTCATTTTGCATAATAATTCAGGTAAAGTACAGTACTCATTAGGGAGAAGTAAGGAACCATAGAAAACAAGGAACTCTGCTGGTGTATTGAGTCGGGGTCAAAGAGCTGTAAGACTTTGAGGAACAAACTTCCTCCTTGGACCCCTCTCATTCAACTGAGAGCATTCTAAACAAAGAAGGTTTCACAGTAATTTACATATTCTTTCTTAGGCCTGATCACCCGGGGGAATCCACCTTTTTCAGCACAGGGCTGCACCACCCTGTCATTGTTTCAGGCTTAGATGGAGCAAGGGAACTAAGGCAACCGAGAGACAAGGAGGTTTTCTCCCAGATGCTGAGAACTCAGGCTATGTCAAAGCTGAGGACCTAGGGTCCATCACCCCCTTTTGCTGTAGCCCCCCAAGTCCTTCTTTTGGGGGGCCTCCCAAAGTGATCGTGCCTGTCTTAGGTCATTCCCCCCGTGGGGAATCTTACCCGTCTTTGGCTAACCGACCAAGCTTTTTGGGGTTCAGTTATGAATAAAGCAGCAGAAGCAGCATTCCTGCCAGGGAGATAAGCTTTTGTCTCCTTGCTGGCTTACAGTTCCAAGGGCGTTCCCTTAGCCTTAGCCTAGGCGGGGGTTTCAGCTTCTGATACCAGTCAGGGCGGTTCCCAACATACATGGACACGTAGGTTCCTTTCAGATTAGTCCTATTTCATTTTTCAATGAAATATGAAGTGAATATAAAACACCACAACTACCACTAACATTGATCAAGCATCAACTATGTAACAAGCACAGAGTTGGGTCCATTATGTCATTTAATACCTCATAATTTATAAAATAGATACTGTTCTTGCATTACTATAGAGAAACTGGATAGCAACAAAACAACTCCAATTTCATTTCAAAAATGCATTTTTAATTCAACACATGTTAATAGGAAAAGCTAGTAATAATAAAGCATCTATAAATACTAATAAATAATAGTTTTTAGAGCAAGTCCATTTTCTATCAGCAAATTTAAAGTTAATTCTTGTTTTCTTTCTTTTATATTAAGAAGATGAAAATAATACAACACGGGAATATAAATGGAATTGAAAGAGTGGGGATTATTACTTCTTATAAAGAGCTTTTATTATGAAGTTTACTATAAAATAAAATATACATAAAAGTAAAATAATATTTCCCATCTTCTCTGTATTATCTGAAATGTTTAGTCTATTTTAGTAACCTCTAAGTCAGAAAAAAAGAAAAGATTTCTCTAAGACTAATCTCCAATTAATGACATGGCCGGTCAATCTTCTCAAGTCTTTGCTGGATTTATGCTTTCAGAGAAAACATAAAATGTGTCCATTTATCCAAATGTGCTTCTTGCACTACCTTTCACATGACACAGCTATAATATTTAAGTTTAAGAGTCAGAAAAGTAAAAGGAATGTGATGATGGCAACCTAAAAAAGGGAATTTTAGAATAAGCTATAGGAGAGCAAACAGAAAAATAAGGCCTAACTCACTGATGTTTTCCCTTCCCTGAAACATTCAGGAAAAGCATCAAAAAAATCACTTTTACTTGACACAATTAAAGCACCAAGCTCCCCGGACACTCTCATTTTCTCAAAGTAGCAGACAGCAATCTGTGTATAACCCTCATTTACTTTAAAATTCTGATTCACATCACAACAAATTGAAAGAAAAAAAATGGAAGAGAAAGCAAACAATTACAGAGTAGAAAATGAAGTCGCCAGAACTGTCCTAAGGCCTGTGACCTCTGCGAGCTGACGCATCACTTCAGTCCATAGTGAGAAGGAATGTTTGCTGAGTAAGTCAATGAATAAATACCAAGCAAATATTTGGTACATTTTTAGCTATTTTCCACCTACCTCTTTATAAAATGATTTCCCAAAAGCTAATGAATACATTAAAAATTTTAACAGTTTGTATTTTGACCCAGAATGGCTAGAGTTTTCAAAAAAGAAATAGATATGCAACAGCCTAGGTGTGCCCTTGGGCAAGCTACTCAGACTCTCCGGTCTTCAGTTTCCACATTCACCAAAGAGGAAACAAAATTACTTAATGAACGATTGTAGCATACCAAGATAATACAACGAAAACACTTAGGAAGGTGTCTGAAACACCACAGAATGAAATCTCTGCTGCCATAATTACACCCTAGCCTCATGCAGCCTTCCCAAACCTTCCTGTCAGGACATATTTCTTCCTTCTGTTTCATTTTTAATGGATTTGGAAACACCCATAACCATTCTTTAGCCATCCCACTGCCCCAACTACTGAGTTCGTTGTATTATCTTATGGCAGTGAGTTTCAGAGAAAATTGTATTAAAAATTAGAGGAAAGAAAAGAATGGCTAAAATTTGGTTCCAATTAGAACTATATAAAATGATTACTTATATTTGTATACTCGTGTTTATCTTGTCTTTCCCATGTGTATTGAACTGAAGAGTGTTTAGGAGCACGAGAAAGAAAACCTGTCCTCTTCTTGCTTTTAATCCTCCACAGCTTCTAGAACAATTCTTCTAATGCTGTTGTTTAACCACCTCCAAAGCACTTATTTTAAAAGTAAACTCAGAATGGGGACTACTGTTTGCCACCATTAAGCCTTTGACTGCCCTTATCCATTCCAAAGCAGTTGCTGAATTTCTTAAGACCAGCAATTACAACTTGCCTGCCCAAGCCCTCACAGCTTCTTGTAAATGGACTTCTTGCTTAAATGTACTTTGAACCAGAAGGAAATGATGTTTTTATGAGTCCAATGTGCCAGTTTCAAGGCTGAGATAGTTTTGTTGGGCATGGATATTTAAGCATTTTTTTCCTAAGGTGTTTGACTGAAATTCAAACTCTCAACTGCAGCCATTTAACTGTACAGTAACTATCTTCCCAAAGTAATATTTATATATATATATATATATATATATATATATATATATATATGTGCTGGGAGGAAACGGGGAATATTAGCAACATTTACAATTTCTCAGCAATGAAGTTTAGGCTGACTTGGAAAGTAAAACACTTCACCTACTGGAAGGAGGGCAAGTTTAGAGTCCAGAAAAATTGGAGTCAAAATCTAAGCCTCTTACTAATGCAGTTGTGGGCAAGTAACTTACTTATCTAAGCCTCAGTTTCCTCATTTAAAACAGAGCAATTGTTACATACCTAGAGAGACCTATAAGATGATTTAAATATAGATATGGCTTGACACACAGTAAACTCCATTAATACATTAACTTTTATGTGTAACTGACCAGTCTTATAGAAAGACCTGGAAGATTCTAGAAAGACAACATCTCCTGAACTTAAATATTAATGTTGCCACCATACTCCCTCATACTCTGTGCTTCAAGATAGCTGTTACTGAAGACAAACTGTTCGCTCTTTTCTGGGTCTTGATGGGAATCCCGAAACCAGTGGTCTGGGGGCATTATTTAGACCTTGGTGCACCCACGGATAACTTCATCTTTGAGGACCTGTGAATTATTTTAAGGAACACATGCTTATGTAGTATTTGATAGCCTATAGGGGAGCCATAATTAGGGCCACATTGCTAACAATCTTGGAAGTTAAGGGAATATTTAAACTTGCATCATACCCCAGCAGGTCTGGGAGCATCTGAGAAGCTCCTTTAAGTTGTCTCATCAGATTTCAGGGGCCCCATCTATTCACTGCAGGCCCAAAGGAACAAAACACTGTTGGGCTGATACCTTTTGCCGGTTGGCCAGCACTTCCGAGACCATTATAATCTGACCTAGTGGCTACTAACAGGTAATGGAGCCCAGAAACCTGTAGGGGGACTTTAAACAGATGGTCCCAGGCTCAATGCTTTTATTTTAAATAGTTTATTAAGAGTCTGATGATCATTTGAAACTAATAAAAAGCAATAAGATCACATAAGGATATCCTTTAGGTCTTGAAAAATAATCTGGATTTTTAACTCAGCAAAGAAAATTAAAAATGGTGACAATGTTTAAGAATTTGTAAAGATCACAACAGCATGGGTGGATCTGAAGAATATTATAATTAGTGAAGTAAGCCAGGTGGTGAAAGACAAATACCACATGATCTCACTTACATATGGAATCTAAAAACCAAAATAAGCAAACAAAGTTGAAACAGACTCACAGATACGGAGAACAGACTGGTAGTTGCCAGAGAGTTGAGGGTGAAGGGATTAAAAAATACAAATTTGTATTTACAAAATAGTCACGGAGATAGTCACAAAGTACAATATAAGGAATATATTCAATAACACTGTAATTAATAACAGTGTATGATGCCAGGTGGGTAATGGAAATATTGAAGGGATCAATTTGTAAAGTACATGATTATCTAACCACTACCCTATACATCTGAAACTAATACAAAATAATAATGAATGTAAATGGCAATTTTTTAAAAAATGGAAAAAATCAATAAACAAGAATATATAAACCCACAGAGAAGAAAATACAAGAATATAAAAAATCATGGAAGAAAATTTAAGAGTCTGAAGGAAAAATACAAAAGACTTGATATGCAAATAATAAGATTTTCAGATGAAGGGAAAGGAACAGATGGAGGAGAGAGAATAATCAAGCCAACAATAGACAAAACATTTTCTAAAATGAAGAAATATTTGAGTTGCAGATTGAAAAGATTTAATACATTCCAGACATGACTAATGAAAAAAGTCCACCTCATTTTTTTATGCATTCTGGCAAAATATTCTGAATTCCTAAAATAGGATAAACTCTTGGAAGCTTCCATACAAAGTAAGGAACTTTCACAATAAAAAGAATGAGACTAGCATTCAAACTAAGAGTCACAGACCATGAGATAAAAAGACTGGAATAAACAACCCATACCCAGACGAGACACCTGCCACCTGGGAAAATAAAAGAAGTATATCTCTGAATAGGCATGGATTCTGAGAATATGTCCACCCTGCATTCTCATCTGAGAAGAATATGTAAGAAGGCACCAAACACCAACTGAGCAGCACCAGAAACCTGGGGATAGGAAAAGCTGGAGAGAGGAGGGGGAGGTGGGTGAGGTGTGAGCCATAAAAAGCACATAGATAAATCTATATGAATGATATCCATGAAGTGACTGACAATTTATATACTATGTTACAAATATACATTCTTTTCTGTAAATCTTTTTAATGCAATAGTTGTATTTATGAAGTATGTTACATAAATAAAAGGTAGAAAGCACAATAAGAAAATGAATATCCATTAACCAACCACTTGACTGTTAAAACACCTTGACTCTAGGCTACAATTCCTCTGCCTCACTGTACCACTAGTGTTTCCTTGCTTTTTCTGAACTTTTGTTTTTTAAAAAAAATGCATGTGTATATCTTTATATGTTCCTTGCTTTTCTTGTTTTTAAAATTTATAAAAACTTGTATTACACTATATGAGATTTTTCTGGAACTTACATTTTATGCAATAATATGACCCTTAAATCCATGCATGTTTTCCTGCAGATGATCTGTTTCCACTGCAGGAGTATAACCCACTGCATGAACGCATGGCACTGTGTTCATTTTCCTATAGGAGATCCCTGGTGGTTAGCAGTTATCAACAGTACTGTTATGATCAATTTTGTTCATATTTTTCTGGTACAATAGTTTTTCTATAGAATGTTCAAAGGTAAACATACCAACTTATTATATATTAATAAATATCCATTCCATAAGGTAACATTAATTTTTATTGTCACTAGTAGTGTATAAGTTTTCATTGAAAGTTGTCAAAACTTGGCATTGACACTAGGGAAGTTTTAAAATCTAAAGTGATATATTAAGAAAGAAAGCTTTATTAGTCTACAACTCAGACTATTAAGTAATCTTCCCAAAATCTAGGGTGTGGAAGTGAGTCAAAGAAAGATGAGGAATAGATGCATTCTAAAAAGTTGTCCTCCTTTGTGAATAGAGGAACCTTATACTTGTTTTGTCTTTAAAATAATAATCACATAATATAAACTTGAAAATTAACAACGTGAATAGCAAGGTAACAGCAGCAAAATGGAAAGATGGACTCAAAGGTCTAAACTGATCAGTTTAGAGGAAGAAAATTCCTTATTAATTTATGTGAGAAAAATAAGAATAAACATATATAAATCCAGAGGCAGAAGAATCATGTGTTATAATAAAGCTATCATTAGTTGCATTAATGTGATTGACTTGGGTGACCCCCCTTACAGCAGAAGAGAGTCCACTGGAAAAAAAAAAAGCACTACAAAAAAAACCTGCTCTATTTTTTCTTTTCTCTCATAGTACCCAAAACAAAGAGGTTAAAATTAAAATGATGTTCAGTTACCAGATGAATGCAAACAAAAGCAAAGCAGAAGTGGCAATGTCGATAGAATAGAATTTAAACTCAAAGTATTCAATAGGACAAAGGTACATGATGTAATCATAAAAGACAATTTACAAAGGTCTATAAATTTTGCAGTTAAATATAAAAGCTCAAACTTACTAAAAGTACAAGGTGACCTAGATAAACATATAATTATAGAATGAGATGTGAACTTACATCTTTCTGAATAGAGAAAAATCATTTTAAGGAATGAGGGGTTTTGGGAATGCAGGCTGGTGCAGCCACTGTGGAAAACACTATGGAATTTCCTGAAAAAACTTAAAATGGAATGGCCTTTTGACCCAGCAATTTCATTGCTGGGATTCTACCCTAAGAATCCTGAAAACACCAATCCAAAAGAACCTATACACTCCAATGTTCATAGCAGCACAATTTACAATAGCCAAGTGCTGGAAGCAGCCTAGGTGACCATCAGTTACTTAGTGGATCAAAAAATTGTGGTACATTTACACAATGGAATACTATGCAGCAGAAAGAAAGAAAGAACTCCTACCCTTTGCTACAGCTGGGGTGGATCTGGAGAGCATTATGCTAAGTAAAATAAGTCAGGCAGTGAAAGACAAATACGATATGATCTCACCTATAAGTGGAACCTAACCAACAAAACAAACAAGCAAGCAAAATATAACCAGAGACAGTGAAATAAAGAACAAACTGACAGTAACCAGAGGGAATGGAGGAGGGGATAACATGGGAAAGAAAGGGAAGGCTCATCAAGGAATATGTGTAAAGGACACATGGACAAGCACAGCGGAGAAGGATTGAAAGTGGGAGATGGGGGTGGGTGGGGCAGGGGAAAGTGATGGTGGAAAAATGGAAAAACTGTACTTGAACAACAATAAAAAATCTGTAAATAAAAAAAGGAATGAGAGATTTAAGAAAATACAGCTAAAAGCCCAGTTATGTTAGCCATTTCTTCATTTATTTCTGTGTTTTTCTAATTATGTTTCATACTAGAGTACTAAATTTCTATTCATAATTTATTGCCAATGAATTTTATAAAAATACATCATGTGGTTCATGATAAAATATATTCAACACTTTTAAAGAAGATATTTTATAGGTGATTAACCAATAAACTTAGAAATGATAAAAAGATAACTGCAAAGCTAACTGTTGGGTTGGCTAAAAAGTCCATTATATTTTTTCCATAAAATAAAAGACACATTTTTTATTTTCACTATGAAATTTATGGATTTGGATATTTTGAATATATCGGCTATCTCCCGCTATTGGCTTCTTGTGGGTGGAGGCCAGGGGCGCGGCTAAACACCTTCCAATGCATAACACAGCCCCACAGCAAAGAATTACTTGGCCAAAATGTCAATAGTAACAAGGAACTTCGCAAGCCACTTTGACACATTTGATCAGTAACAGCACCTTCTCCATACACTGCACAAGTTTTTTTTGCATTTCATTTGCATTTTTACCTTTTTTGAAATAATAAAGCATAATACGTTGAAAATGTTGCATGTTTTCTCCATCTTCAATATTAAAATGGCTGCACAAAAATTCACCAATTTTGGTAAGTTTTTTTAATGCATGCTGATATGACAGCTGACACAATACAATCTAACAAAACTGTTTCAAATGAAGTTAAAGACAGCTATGCACTACCAGGGCCATCTTATAGAAAAAAGTAATAGATTTTCAACCCAATCAAGGGCATTTTCTAAATGTTTTTCTTAATCTTTGGTTCAAAGAAGTAATCAAAAGTTAATTTACAAAATGTATTTGAAATTACATTTTGAAATAGCTAAAGATCTACTCAGACAAAAATCTTATGGACTAGAGTAGCATCATTATCATATTAATAAATAAGAACTAAACAAAGTAATCTCATACTTTCATACTCATCTTAAGAAACTGGAAGATTTAAAAAAAATAAATGAATGAATATACTAGGATGCAATTGATAAGAAAAATATTAAAATACAAGAAATGCAAAATAAAAAGGAATTTTACAAAATATCTTTTAACATTTCATTCTAGCTGCCTTTATTTTCAACATGTGCATTAATTACACTTTATAATTAACTGCCATAACACATTCATAATAATAAAGGGTTTGGGGTTTTTAAAATGATGATTGATCTTAGTTCATCATTGTCACTTCAACTGATCAAAATGTGTCACAAACTCAAATGCCTAAAGAGATCGTCTACATGAATAAGTAAGTGGAGCCAGGAGTGAGGGTGGGCAGAGCAGGGAGGACACAGTATGGCAGTGCCATGAGCTGTTTCCCCGGGGGCACCCCTGCCTCAGGCAACACACCATGTGTGTAGGCCAAGTCTGCAGGCCAGTGTGGCCACGCCTTCCAGCTTTTCAAAAGAGCCTATTAATTCAGTTTTGTTTTGCTTTTATAGAAAAGTACTTGACTACTAACTGTAAATTTTCAAAGCACAGTGAGGAATTCATATGAACTAAACAAACTAAGACTACTGGGCCAGATCTACAGCAACTTGGTCCATGTTTTCACCCACTCTTGTATTCCAAAATCACATGCAAAGAGTGTTACAGCAAACAAATAAGCAGTGAACACAGTGATTTAATTTTAAAGTTCCTTCAACAAACTGTCCCTTCAGTGTTGTGTGGAAAATTAGCCAATTTTAAAATATTCTTATTGTTCAAGAAATAGACATTCTATAGACAACACAAAGAAAATTATGGAAATTTTGGATACTCCATCGAATTTATACTACATTTTTTATCTTTAAGTAATTTTAGAAACATTTACTATTAAAATATAAAATGCCTGTTACAATTTCTTTTAATTTAAATTGGCTTTATCACTTTATGTAATGTGAAGAAAAATAAAATTACCAAAAGGTTACTAATATCTTAAAGAAGTGTATCCAATTCTAATCCATTCTTTCAAAATATTATTCATGATTCACAAATGAGTCTCTAACTATCAAGCATTAAACATTTTTCAAAACACAAAAAAGAGTCCAGTTGAAGTAAAGTTCTCCGAATTAATATAAAGATAATTCCACCTTGATAGCAATGATTGCTAAAAATTACATTTAGTTTAACAGGACTTCTAAGAACCAGAAGATTTTTTTAAATATTAAAAAAAATTGTGTGTGATTTGTTAACCCCACCTACAATTGCCCTGTCCCTGTGTTTTATTATTGTCTCATTTGGCCATTCCATGTTTGTTCTATCTCATCTAAAAATTCTATTCTGTTCTACTTCTTCTATGATTATTGATCTTTGATCCAGTATTTCTTTTCTTTACTCCTCACCTGCGACTTCTTACCTATTTTCTCCATTTACTTATATGACTAGAATATACTCGAATTGATCGATGCAAGCCTGAACTTTGTTTACAAGCAATACTGCCCAGAAGTGGGCATACCACAAGTATCACAAAATGTAACAAGCCATCAAAATACATATCACTCATATGATTGAGCATAAAAAAACCAAGAGTCTGATAGAAATCTTAAGAACATTCCTTTTGAGTTAATTGTAACCATACAAAGGATACATGAAAATAAAAATGCACCATGCCAAAACTAAACACTTGAAAATGTGGGAGATAGTGCTAACAAATACCTAGAGTATACGAATACTCAGTCTTTTCTTGACAATCAGCCTTGCCTCGGTATTTAAGTGCTAGGAAATTGAAACTCCACAGAAAAATCCTCAAATATACACAAAGTAGAACCAATGTAGTTTAATTAGGAAACCTGAATTCAATCCATTATTTAGCTTAAAAGCTAAGCAATAAGCAACCAAGTGTAGTTCAGAAGACATCAAAAGGAAAAAAGCATGTTATATGACAGAAAACGATGCTTATAATTATGCATCTAACAACCTTTGAACACCCGATGGTTCAAAGTGAATCTGCACACATGATGGCGCCTATCATTCGATGCATTTAAATGTTTAAAATTAATGTGCTGACATTAATCACAATTTTCATAGCAAGGGATTTGGACCATCAAGGTGAATATACTTGATTTTCATGGGATAAGACCTCAGCATTACCCCTTGAACACTGAACTCCCAGCCTTAATTCAAATGTTATTAGTCATTTGGATATGCAGCTTCTGACCAATGGAACACTAAGACCACTATTTCAGCTGTAATTATCCAAAGAAAGAAAAGAAAATTTAGTTCAGTATAATCTTCCAAAATATTCTTGCATTTAGGGTTTATATTTATAAAGGAATCACACTGTCTTATGCCAGAAATCCCAGACTGGTAACTTCCCCACACCGCAACCCAACTTCCACACCTCCAGCTCCAAATGCTATCTCCACCCCCTCTTCACCAGGAGCTTTGAGTGACTAATACTTGGGCTGCCCACTAGTTATGAAAGACTGTCACCTAAATTCAGAAACCCATTTTTGTAAATTCAAATGTAATAGATGAGGCAAAAAAACCTCTTATCCACTTGTATTTTGATTCTTAAGTTTAGTCTTGCTCACAGGACTTTGGTCCATTCTCCAGCCGGCATCACATGAATACTGTGTTGACGCTAAGACATGGAACACTTAGCCATTTCCTATCTCCTCTGGAAGGCGTTTTTTTTTTAATCAACAAAACCACAACTTAATTATGGTGTATTTATCTGTAACTGTATTTTCTCTTTCCCAAAGTAAGTCTACAACACACATACATATTGTTTATGAAACGTTAGGTCCTCAGACCATGACTTAAGGTAAATATTTTTTAATCAGACAATTTAATTAATTTATATTTGAACTTCAGCTAACCAAATTTTTAATTTGAAGCAGAATGGAAGACTCTCAAAATCTGATGGAATAGTATGTAAAAAATTCAACCAAAATGAGATTTCTTTTGACACATTGGCTAAGACACTCAAAACCAATAATGGATAGATATACTTTAATATTAAAAAAAATCACTAAACAAAAAGAATCCCAAGTTAAAAGATGAAATTGTAGATGGCTGCCCACTTTGGCCCTGGTCTCTTCTGTATTCTATAGCCAATCTGTCAGTAAATATGGTAGGCTCTTGTTTCTAAATATCTTGGAGGCATTATTCATTCATTCAATGAACAGAGAGAGAATTTAATGAATTCCAGGCCCTGTTCTACCTGCAAGGATATAGTAGTAAGCAAAATTGATTAATATTGCCCCCTTGAGCCTGTGTTCTATAACGTACTGCTGTTATAAATTTTATTGAGAAAAATAAATCATGACAAGAAAATGTTAGAGGATAATATTCAGATATTACCCAAAGAAGTAACATTTGATCACAGCCTAAGGGGTGTGATGAACTGAGCCTTCCTCCAGGTGGGTGCAAAGGACTTGGGGTCTTCTCTGTTCCTAGAGTTATTCCCATAATACTATTTATTGTATCTATACTTGGGCTTGTATTGTTTTCTCCCTAAAATATCCACCAACTTTTCTGCTGCCTTTTGAAATCCAATCAGTTCTTCACCTGCTTCCATGACCTTGACTCCAAAGAGTCCAGACAGCACTCAACTTCTTTCATGACTAGCTATTCTACTAATTGTGATTTGTATCAAGTATCATTGCACTTGGAATCTAAAAGACAAATAATACTCAAAGGACTTTTAATGTGAAGCAGGATCTCTGCCAGTAGCTTTTACATATTATCTCATTTAATATTCATGACACTTCTATCAGATAGGTATTACTATTCAATTTTATAGATAGGGCAACTGACCTTTAGAGTTATTTGGCCTGTACAGCTAGTAAATGGCAAAGCCAAAATCTATCCCCAATTTCATTTAATTTCATATATTTCATTTATTTATTTATGCTCCCACATCAAAAAAAAAAACAAAAAAAAACAAAGTTTGTCCCATCTCTTATTTCCAAATAAGGAGGCAGATAATTTTCACAACCTTTTCCTGGAATTCTGTTGAGCTTCTCCTCTGCATACACATTCTTCAAGCCCTGGATGCTACAAGGTTTTCCCAAAAGAGTTAAAGCCATTCTGATGGCTCTTCTCTGAATTGATGGCCCATTTGGAGCCAGAATTGCAAGAGTTGGTACCATTTATTTCTGTCTTTGTGTGATTTTAATCCTTTTATTCTAAACAAAATTATTTAAGAATCTAATGAGAGCCCCAGATACCCTCCCAGAAAAAAAATGAATATGATAACAACATTATACATACCTGAAACTCATCCCTGGACTCCTTGGTTTAAATTCATTTACTTCAACTACCCAGAAAAATTGACAACAACAACTATAATTTATTTTCTCTTGAGCTTCCTGCAGTGCCTGGCACAAGGCTGAACAAATACTAAGTGACTAGCCTGTCAAAAGACCTGTGCTGCAGATGATGCAAAGTGATAGGTTTTCAGCATAAACTCATCTAATTCTATCTTGCTAAATAAAAAATGATAGATCCACTTTGCAGACCCCCCAAATTGGGACATTATAACTTTTAAAATGTTCAACCCCACTGTATCAAGGTCCCTGAGCTGTGAGTTTCAAAGCTGGCTGCAGCAGCTGGAGTCACATGAGTGTCTGAAGGAAAGTTTAGGCTCAGCTGCGTTCAACTGGGACTTCATACTCCCTGCCCCAAAGACAGTATCAGATGAATATTTCCTCCTAGTGATACTGTTGAAATTGCTCATTATAAAAATAATAATAATAAAGTGAAGGGAATTATTAAATTTTGAAAGAGAAGACTATAAAAGCAGCTACTAAAAACTCACTCTTTTTTTTATGGAATACTGCATTTTTTAAAGATTTTATTTATTTATTTTCAGAGAGGGAAGGGAGGGGGAAGAGAGAGAGAGAGAGAGAGAGAAACATCAATGTGCGGTTGCTGGGGGTTATGGCCTGCAACCCAGGAATGTACCCTGGCTGGGAATCGAACCTGGGACACTTTGGTTCCCAGTCCGCCCTCAATCCACTGAGCTACACCAGCCAGGGCTAAAACTCACTCTTATGAATTCTTCCATAATATAATTTCCTTACTCAGATTCAAATAAGATGAACATTCTGAGGGAACTAGAATATGCACATGAACATTCGAATAGAGAAAAATACTGTAAAAGCAAAAACAACTTTTAAAAATAACCAAAGAGGAACAGTAGGAATAAAAGACAAAACACAGTATTTTGTCCTGAAATTTAGATCACTAAATAACAAAAGGATATTTACAAGTGGAACAAAGACATCTGTAATAGTGTTAACAATAGGAGAAGAAAAAGAGGAAAGAAGAAAGGAAAGTAAGAAAGGAAGAAAGAAAAGAGAGAGAGAAGGAGGGAGGGAGGAAAAAAGAAGAAGAAAGGAAGAAAAGTGAACAAAGCAGTAATGTAGAAATAGCTGGGCTACAAGATAGCCCAATTTTTAACATGCTCAACCCACACCCTGGGCCCACCCTCATTAGCAGACTCCTCACTTACACATCTCCAGCACAAGGCTTGGTTCATACAACTTGTTCTCCACTGCCCATCACCTCCAAAGAAAACTGCCTTGCTTTAACCGTCTAACTTTAAAGGGTGGCATCTCACTTGCTCTAGCTATAATTTCCAGCCTAGCAAAGAAAGCTTCCTCTTACAATTAATCTAAGATTCCATTCACAGAGCAATGATTTTTTTTCTGTCTTAGGCACAGTTACTCCTTGACTTTCATTATAACCGATAATTGAGGTTTTTTGCATTTCAGTTCCAAAATAAAGAAGATAGAGAAGACAAGAAGAAAGAAATAACTTCCAGATTTAATTACATGTTTGTCTCCATACATTAAGTTTCTACATTTAAAGGCTTAATGTTTTTTGTGCTCTCTGATGCTCTGAGAAGGTTTTGCTTTGAATTAATTTTGCCTGCTCCTTTCAAAATATACAAAGGAGAAAATCTGGGGAAGCTACAAGCTGCACTGTCAACAGGCTGGCCCTGCATTGCTTTGCCTACAGCCACCAACAGGATGGCAGATGATTTACATAAATTACCAAAAACAAGTGTCCTCCAAAAAGACTATAACACTGATTTTCTATTGTGTCAATTGTTAAGATCATGGATAGTCATGAAATATCCAAATGACTTTTATGGTCAAACACTATTTTTCTTTATCTCCAAGCTCTTTACTATAGTGTTCATCATGACTCTTTAGCAAAGGTAATGCTAAAAAGTATTCAGGAAATTTCTTTTAAAGAGGAAAGAAACCAGCAACATTTGAAAACAAACTAAAAATTAGAGCTTTTGGTTTTGCAAAAAAAAAAGTCAAAGAAGGTAATAAAGTTAAAATTTATGCAATATATAAATAATAACAAAGTCTTACATTTTAATGAACTGAAAATTTGAAAATTAAAGTTCCTTCCTCATCAGTTTCTTATAAATATCTGCTTGAGTTAGTATAAAGTGTTTAAAAACAATGCATAAATTAATTTAGGGCAATGAAGTTGGGCACTACACACCACACATTGAACAGCACCTCCAGAGCTGCTGCACTCTGCAGTTCTGCATCGTAATCAAATGTGCCAAAGCTATTTGTCCAAGTACGTGCTTACCTCATTGCACTGTACACTCCTGAAAACAGGACCTGTCCTTCAACTGTACATCTCAGTTCTACCTTTTGAGGAGTGTCAACAAGGTCTTAAGATGTAAGTGATAACATTTTTAGACAGTTTCACTAATCCCTAAGAATTAGGAAGAGCAGGTATTATCACCCCCTTTCAGAAAAAGAAACCAAATCACAGAGTATGTGTGACTTAATCAAGAACTTCAGTTAAAATGGTCATTAGCCATTCTCTGAGCTCCACTACTAAATACCAGTGATGTGGCAGACTCCAGGGTACAGCCAAGAACAGTGTATAATCACTGCTGTGAAAGCTACAGGGGCACTCACTTCACATGCAATATGGCTCCAGCACCAAAGATGTCTGGGAAATGTATGACTCTGTTTTACTCTTTGTAGCCTCAGGTTTGGCTGACTACCCAGAAAACCAGAATGCCACCTAAAGATAAAAGTCATGCCCTCAGGAAGGAGGTTAATGACTGTACAGAGTATGATAACTGCCTGATGAGTCTGTTAACTCAGGAATGTGCTTCTCTTTCTGGTGGTCTACATGACTACTCACCATGTGGCTTTACTATTAACCACCTATATGAAAGGATGCAGTCCAGGGAGGGCTGTGGATTCTTCCCAGCCAACCACCACTGGGAGCAGCTGCTGTGTATGTAAGTTTCTCCTATCAAAACTCTTATGAATTTGAATAAGACTGTGTGTCAGTTCTTCAGAATCAACTCTGGATTTAGACATTTTGGGGCTTTCTCCCAACAAAAGCTAGTATTCTAATGGGGGGAAATAGGTGATAACATGTAAGCAAATAAGTAAAATAACTTCAGATACTCCTAGTGAGTAAAAGGAGAACAATAAGGTAGGGTGTTAGGGTCTAGGGTGGCTTAGCTGGCAGGTATATGTAATGAACCTGGGGAAAGCCTCTCCAAAAGGTGACCTTTGAGTTTCAACCTCCATGCTGAGAAGACAGCCATGCCAGAATCAGGAGATGGAGCACCCCACACAGGAGACCATCAAGGATGAGACCTGAACACATTGGCAAAGAGTACAAAGAAGCCCAGAGTGGCTGGAATGCTGTAAGGAAGCAGGAGATTTGTAGGAAGAAGTCAGAAGGAAAGGCTGGGCATTACAAGTCATGGCCAAGAGGATAGATTTTATTCTGGTTACAATGGAACTCCACTAGAGGCTTTAAGGAAGGAAGCAGTGGAATTTCTTTTCAACTTTACAAAATTTAACCCAGCTAATATGCAGAAAATAAAGGAAGAAAAACGTAGAAAGGTCAGTTAAGGGCCCAGTGCTATAATCCAGGAAAGAGATGATTTGGGGCATTACATCCCTTACTATCACCATCTGAGAAAGAATATGTAACTGAACAGAACATAGTACTGATTGAAAATGATATTCTGAATTTTATGTTTTTATGACTTATAGGCACAGGAAAAGGGTATGAAAAGGGTATTCGCTTATAAGCCAAATGTGGTACCTACATCTTACTTTTGATCAACTTCACTCTAGGTTACCAGACCCGGTGATAATCCATCTAAATCACAGCATAACATCGAAAATACAAAGAACAAAATGGTGCATCAATTGCATTGAAAGATTACGTGGGATGTATTCGCTGGATATTCCCTCCCATTATGTCCTCTCCTTTCAGGCCTTCCTTTTCATTCAATGGCCCTGTTAAGTAGATTAATATTAAATGCACAACTTGGCAACGGCAAGACTGGGATCTGAGGCTGCTCACCACTGTTTTCAGGAACACAACCAAAAACCCAGCGAGAGACTGCCAAATGAGCCATTCCACACATAACTTCAAAATTTAGATTTTCTTTTAAAAGTGGCTACGACTGAACCTAATCACAGCTAGGAAGACAGATTATTCTCTAGCTCTAATAAAGACAGTGAAAAGGACTTGGTTTAAAGTAACTGATTATATACCACTTTACATTTGTAAAGTACCTCCCCACACAATGCCTTATAAACTCCTCAAACTCACACTGAGATATAAGATGATGATGATGATGATGATGATGATGATGATGATGATGATGATATCCAATACAGAGGTAAACAAATATGTTCAGGGAAGTTAATACTTAACTAAGAAAAGTCAGCCAGTAACTGGCCAACTCGGCCAGGACTTGGCAACCAGTTCAAAGTCATGCTAGTTCCATCACCCTATGTTGCTGCATTTAGTGCAAGTCTCTGGTCCCAGAAAGCTGTGCAGCGCCAGGGTTAAGAGTGCAGGCTTTGGAGCCCCATATATCTACATCAGACTGTGTGCCGATTCCGCTGTTCACTGACAATCTCTATACCCGCAAGTTTTCAATTTCCTTATAGGTAAGATGGGGATAACAAATTCCATCTCAAAATAATTTTGTTATTGAGAACTAAACTAACATATTCAAAGATTTTAGCACAAAGCCTTAAGCAACAACAATAGCTCAATAAATGATAGTTTAAGAATTAGATGACCCTTGCAACTAAATGAAGAATATACTCTCATTTGGCTGGTGGCTCAGGTGGTTGAAGCGTCATCCCATACACCCAAAGGCCGTGGGTTTGATTTCAGGTCAGGGCGCATTACCTAGGCTGCAGGTTCCATCCCTGTTGGCTGTTAGGGCATGTTTGGGAGGCAAGTGATCAACGTTTCTCTCTCATATTGATGCCTCTGTACCTCTGTCTCCCTTCCTCTCTCTCTCTCTCCCTCTCTCTATCTCCCTTTCTCTCTCCTTTCCTCTCTCTCTAAAACCAATAAATATATCCTCAGGTGAGGATTTAAAAAATAATAATATACCCTAAATGATCTTTAGGACACAACTGTAAAACCAAACCAGGCATAAGGTGACCCAGACAGTTACTATACTCTGCATAAAACTTCCAAAGACAGTTTCCAGCTAGGGATTCAAATGTAATAAATACAGATTAAATAAAACAGAAAGTGAAGTCTCTTAGGAGCTTCAATTTAGTATTTCTAGTCACCTGTGTTTAAGGGGTGTTCAGAGCATCTTGCTTCCCATTAATCCAAAGTACGCTATCATTTTAGTAGTCGCAGAGATTTCACCATGTGACAGCGGTCTCTCACCGATATCTAGGATTGATTTATGTTGGAGCACAGACCACAGGTTCCTGGGCATCCTGGCAATGAGGCTTGGCAGACACAGCATCCTGCCCTGGCTTTCCACCAGAAGCTGCAACCTCCTGTGCTGGTCGCCTTCAACTCCATATTCTAAATCAAGCAGGATGTACAGCTAAGACTGCATGCCACAGCACTTCCCTATATGCAATTCCTCGAGCCCAGCCAGCTTTTTGCAACTGGAACTAATCTGCTGTATGCAATCTCCTAAATCCTAGGGAATAGCATACCTTTGAGATTCTGAAGCTGTGTGGACTGAAGCCAGAAATGAGGCCAAAGCCATCAAAGGAATGCCCTGACCCTGACACAAAATGCTACATTTGATGAAAGACTCTAACAACAAGGCGAACCTCTTACAAAATATCCCTTAGCACACGGCTATTAATAATCCTGCCAGGAAAGCAGTTGCTGGTCCTCAGAAAGTGCCTCCCTCGGAGGATATGTGGGAATTCTTTGAGAGAGCTTCATGTATCTTCAGAAGGCTTTGAGAATATGCTCTCATTTTTTTAGCCACACACAGCTTTTCACTTACTTTTAATCATTGCAACATTTTTTCCTTAAACCTAGTTCTGGGTATAAATCCACAAAAGACTGACTCCATACATTTCCTTAACAATAAGTGATGCTGTATTTTATCCCTTTCTCTGCAGCTAATGTGAATTAACAGGAGCATCCCGCCGACAGCAGGCTTCTGGACAGCGCCTGCCTTCTAACTGCACCTCTGTGTGCACCTCTCTCTGGGCCGCACGGTCCACAAAGCTAAGGTTGGCCTTGACACCTTCTGTTTTTCCTCCCAGCCCTTACAATATTTCAAGTTCTTAATTCATCTCACCCCTAGTTCCTAATGCCACAGACTTCTATGACCAGTGCTACTGACTCAACCATTTGACTCTTCAAGACTCATCTGTTTTCAGTGGACCTCCTAGTCATTACATCTGCTTTGTTTCCAAAATTCTCCCTTTTCAGACTCACAGAGAAGCTAAGCATTCTCTACACCAAGTCAGCTACTTTAGAACAATTTGCTAACAAGTCCTTTTCATGGAGGGTTAGTTCTGAGCACAGAGCCAGGCACAGGGTGAGACACTAAGGACATGAAAAATGGACATGATCCCAGCTCGCAGGAAGGAGCGAAAGCTCAGCAAATAATCACATGTCTAACTAGAAAGTGCAAGTTGCAATATGTGCTTGGAAAACATATAACGGGTGGGAGGGAGTCAGGGAAGGTCCCTGAGGAAGTGATTGCTTTTGTCACAGGCCCATAATCACTCTTGTTTGTTTAATTGTGCTTTCTGATTAGCAATTGAAATTAGAATGTTGTATTAGTTGGGTTAATATTCAGCATGTGACTCAGATATTCTGCAGCTGTGTCTGGAGAGCTGGTCCTGTTTCTTTCAGAATTCCCCATGGAACAGAGGCATTCATTTCCCATGAACACAGTTTATGAATTAAAATTAGAGCTACTGATTTATCAGCTCAGTTTTCTTTTTTTATTTTTTTTATTCTTACCAAGGACATTTTTTCATTGCTGTTAGAGAGTGAGTAATGGAGGAGAAGAGAGAGAGAGAAACATCAGTTGGTTGCCTTCTCGTACGTGCCCTGACTGGGGATCAAACCTGCAACCTGGGGTATGTGCTCTGACAGGGAATCAAACCCACGACCTTTTGGTCTACAAGACAGCATTCCAACCAACTGAACCACACCAACCAAAGCATCAGCTCAGTTTTAATGTTAGAATAAAATTCTCCAATCCGTTTCTGATATCCCCTGCTATCCTTAGCTACCTCCGCTGTCTAGAGGAGAAAAGGGAGGTCCTCTGTGCTTAAGTGATCTCATTCATCCAAGGGCTTTTGCAAGCTGTTGATAGAGAAAAGGTCAGAACACGGAACTCTGAGGCTTTTTGAACATTGACTCAGTGTTTAGAGTGCTGCTAATGGCATTGCTCGAGGTCACACCTGCCGTGATCCGGCCAAAATGCTTAGAATGATGGTGCACTGAAAGAGAAAGATCATTTGGAGGAATTAAAAGCCATGTTCCACCACCACCGAGGCGAGAACATTAGTCTTCTCGCCAAAAGGAGGGAACCATCTCTGCTCTCCTATAGACTGATGGACAGTACAGTTCATTTGTCAGTGTGAAGGAAGAAGGGGGAGGGGGGTCTGCTTTATGGAGTCATGAGCAAGGGCACTCTACAAAACTTGTCATTGAAATCTTGCAACAGTCCTAAAGTGTAGGCATGGGATCTTGTTTTACAGGTGTAGAAATTGAGTCTCAGGTCCATTTATACAATAGAAAGCGACAGACCTATTTTAGAACCCACATACAGGGGAGTCCAGAGCAATCAAGCTTCTCATTATACCTAGAGAGGTTGGAAAAATATAGGTATGAGTTAAGAGTTAATTTTCTTCTAATTTCTGTAATATTTCCATTAATTTTTTAATTGTTGTTCAAATACAGTTGTCTCCATTTTCCCCTCACCACAGCTCCCCACCCCACCCTTGAACCTACTCCCTTTGGCCATGTGTCATTCATACATGTTCCTTGATGGACCTTCCCCTATCTTCCCCCATGACAAGTGCCCATTTTAAATATTGATTTATCAACAGAAAGTTTTAACTTTTAAAAAGTCAGAGATCAGGAAAAGCAGTTCAAAGATGAAGGCTCTGAAGTCCAACATACTTGTATTTTCATCCTAACTCTGCTGCTCACTCACTTTACTGACTGTCTCCCTGATTTTTTTTTATCACTGATAAAATTGGATAAATAATGGTTCCTCCCCATTAAGATTTTTCAAGTACTATATTGATAATGCAGATTTACTTATTGCTTAACTCAGTGTCTGGCACACACTTAGGAAATGGTAGCTATCTTTTTATCATCTATATTCACATGAATAAAATTGTTTCTTGAAGCTACATAAATGATTTTGTAAATCTAGCTGAATGCGTTCACACAAAACATTTTTAATAATAGCTGGGCTTTACAGTATATATCATAAGGGTCTATAGACTTTATATTCCATTGTTTCTCTCAACTTTCTAGAAAACCTAGCTGATAAATCCTTGGAGCAAAACGTAAGACACATCATGTAAAAAACATACATATATGGAATCCAGGATTCAGTGACGAAGGTTCAAGTCCTAAGTCTTCCCATCTGTAACTGTAGATCTGAGACTTTCATTCAATCCTTATGAACTGATCAGTAGTCTCATATTTAAGATAAGGAAAATAGGCTTCACCTGGTCCACCTGGCTTCACTGTCAGAGTGAACATGAAAATCTATTCAGTATGTTTTCAGTGAGTAAAACCAAAATTCAAGGGTAGGATTTCTGTTATGGCACATAAGCACCAATATCATTAAAAGAAAGCAAAGGTAAATAGAATCCAAGCAAATATAAACATTATTTTTTCACCTCTGGAATATCCATTATGATCTAACATTTTCTAAGGTTGTATAATGAACATCAGAAAGTTGGAAAAATATCAGGTAGTGTTTTAGGTCATAGTTTTACTAAAGTAAATGTATTCTTTGGAACTCAGATTTTTTAAATCACAATATTTTCATTGAGGTCTCAGGCTGGTCTGCCCTCGTGATTTATGAAGATATTTTGTCAAATATTATATTTTTAATTGAGTGCTAACAAATTCTAGGTGAAATAAAATTCCTATCTAGTGAAATCAAATAATTGCATCAAATTAAATATATTTCTTTAAAAGTAAGTACAAATTTTGCAGGAAAATTCTGAAGATTTGTATATAAACCTTACTCATTTTAAAGAATGAATGTTTCCCTAACATCATTATATGTATTTAAGATGCCATGTTAGAACAAAAACAAACATTTCCATAACATTTCAGCTTCAAATTTGTGTATAGATGAGATATATTAGGTTTTTTAAGGCAATTTTAATTGCATAGATTCAGCTTAAACACTGAGCTTATTTTAATTGTCTTAGAACCAGTTTTATGTAAATCTTAGTCTAGTATCACTTGAAAGCAATTTTATTCCTCATGGTACAAAAATAAATACAGTGCAATACTTCTCTGCTAATTAATGTTTAAAAAATATATTTAAGGAAAAGAGCAAAACAAATAACTTGGTATCCACCCACCACCTTAAGCAAGTACTTCTCCCAAATGCCTCTTTAGGGCTAAATTTGTAGTCCTCACCCTTCACCTGCAGTTCTCTTCCCTACTCATTCATTCCACAAAGGAACTGACACAGCAACACCCTGTCCTCCTTTTCACATGGGAACATTCCAACTGTATCTGACAAGCTTTAAAGTCTTGATTCTAGACCACCAATTTTTAACCTTTTCAGCTCATGGCACACATAAACTAATTACTAAAATTCTGCAGCATATCAAAAAATATATATTTTTGCCAATCTGACAAAAAAAAGGGTATAATTTTGATTCATTCACACAAAATAGCTACTGTGTTGTGTTAGCAGTTGTCATTTTTTTATTTGACAATCTAAGGGAAAAGAGGTTAGTGCCCCACTAGCCATGGCACACAGTTTGAATCGCTGTTCTAGACCAATGCAGTCCAGAGTTAAAAGGTACCAGGTTCCCTGACCTGGTATCAGCCCAACACAATGAATATAATTCTTCCCCTGGGTTATGTACCACCCCATTCTTCTTTCTTTTCCCTTCAATTCTTTCCTACCATGGTGCAACCCTTAGGGACGTGATTCTCTTAGGGACACAGGAGTCCGTGAGTATCTCTCAGGATCACAAGGAAAGCAGAAGAAACTTCAATATCAGCCAGCCCTTGGCAGGTTGGTTATAGAGGAAGCCAACCTGTGGAGATTCCAATGGTTATTTGTCAAGAACCAAAATTGAACACCACTTTTGCAGCACAATGGAGCCATCCTTCAATAAACACTATGTTTTCTGAAGGCTTATATATTCCCCATTCATCAAGTCAAAGGGATAAAATTTCATCTAAAAGTGTTAAAGGAAGATAATAAAAAATTCCATAAAAGAGCCCAAATCTTTCAAATCTTGCTACATGAAATTTTATTATCATCTGTATACAGGATCTGGTTGCATACCAACTTAAATCATCTTCATATCTCCAAATCCATTTTCTTGTTGCATATAACTCCACAGGAAAAAACAATGTGGCCTCTGCTGATCAATTTCTATGCTTTGAAAAAAAACAGGAGTATGATTATTCCCACTTCACAAGCCTGTCTAGGCTATTTATACACCCTGAAATGCCTTTACAGGATATTTTTTAAGTTAAAAGGTTGCAGGTTTACTTGATCATAACTTTCAGCTCTATGAAGATTTATTACAGAGAAGGAAACCAGGTGTTTTTATACCTTCACTGAGGCCAGGACAAGAGTTTAGATTGCAATGAGAGGGATTTTATGAGATTGAACTATAAATATGAATTATTGGTAGGGGCAGGAGATATTTTAATGTGTCATTGAGGATTAACTGTCTGAAATGGTTCAAATATTTAATCATACACAATGAGTTCTGGGGACTCCTTGCAGACCTATGATTCTGTAGAAATGGACTATGATCCAGGTGAATCTTTGAAAAAAGAAAGGTTTTTCTATGTTAAAGAAGGATCAGAAACATAGACTCCCCACGTACTGTGATTAAACTAATATTTCTTACTGGCCTCATAAATCTTTCAAAATGAAAAACAATCTACTTTCTTAATAGTGTTTACAACATTCTTCGAAAAAGTTTGTAATCCTCCCACTGAAATTTACCATCCTTAACAACTTCATTACTATTTTTACTGAAAAGACCTGAATCACACTGCACCAAAAATTGAGGACAAAATGCTTACTAAACTGGCAAAGAACATCCAAGGGGCTCATGTGATGGATGCATCTTCCACCACGTTGGGAATAACTATGACAGTTCGCAGATGCATGGGGTTACCATACTCCTGAGCAATTTGTTCACAGTGTGGGTGATAAGTAGATCAAGAAAACACACAAAAGTACACATCCAAATTAATTATTTTTTTAAAATATCCTCTCTGTCTTAGACTTGAGACCAAATCAGAACAACCTATTTTAGCCAATCAACCAAGAGTTCAGGGCTACATGATTATATGTTATTCTTCTTCACAGAAACTTTCTAATATACTTACAATTAAAAGTAATCAACTTATTTTTCCTTAGGAAAGAATGCAAACCAAGAGAAGAAACAGGAGCATTTGGGTTTCTTAACTGCACTATTTTCATATGCTTATGGAATTGTGGAATCTTTCGTGTTTGGATCTTTCTACTTCAGAAGGTAATCATTTGGAACATGAGCTACCCCTCTATGACTTCTGTTTTAATATTACTTTTGTAAGGTATTTAGCCAAAATTATTACAATGTGCAGGGTCAGTTGTGGGAGTAATAATAATTGTGGGAACTAAGTTTCACAAATATGTCATTGATATTTTTTGTGCCAAACATACTTTTTCCTCTCCTTTTGCCCAGTTATGTGCACCACTATCAAACCCACACACTCAGGCTACTGGCCAGGCCTTTCAGATTCAGTTCATCTCTTTTTCTTGTTCCTCATCAAAATTCTCAGCTCAACCTTTTCTGGGCTCATCCATTAGAAATGTCAAGTGTTAAAATACATATTTCACTTGAATATTAACTTTAGATTTATAAAGCATACATATGTAAGCTTATATACATATCTCATTTTATTCCACATAAATAGTCATAAATACCCATAGCATGAATATTATTTTCTTCCTTTTAAGTGGTGAGGGAACTAAGACTGCAATGGATATCTAGTGAGTGTACAGCCAAGACTAAAAGGCAAGTGCCTTTCTCAATGTCATGACCTTAGTACACAAAATAGGAAAGAAAGTCATCTTTGTAGCTTAGTCCAGTGCTACATGCACTAGTTTTAAGTGGGTAGTTGTTGCACTGAAGGGAGTAAAACTAATAGTGACGTAATGTATTGCCTCATTTTAATATATGCATTTTAAAAGAGAATAATTTGGTAAGTCAAGTCTTTCAAACAACAAAATAAATTTCTAATGTTGAAATATTAAGCATTAATTTATCCATTCACACATTTACTCAAAAAATCCTGTGGATACCACCAATGCATCAGACATTGTGCAAGGTGCTAAGAGCACAATGTGAAAAGGCATTTTTACATGTCTAATGTCAGCAGAGATAAGCAACTAACCACCATTGATGACAGGAGAGTGATAAATAATACAAGAGAAATTTACACAGGAAACTAAAGACACAAAGAAGTCTGGGAAGACACCTGTGAAGGCTTCGTGTGCAATATGACAAGTGAGTGGAGTTTTGTACAATGAGGAAGTTGGTGATAAGAAAGGATGTTCCAAACATTTAAGATGACGTGAAGAAGACACAGGTGTGAAACATCTAGACAAGGCAGGAACCACAATTGTTAAGAATGTTTCTGAACAACATGTAAGGCATGAAGAGGAGATTAAAAATGAAGTTAATCGGCCTACTTAGGATCCTGAAATTTATCTTGACTTTTAAGGGGGACCATCAGAAGATTATAAGGATAACCCTTTTGTTCCAAAAGGTTACTCTAGCAGTAAGGAGAATTAGAAACATGCTTTGGACAACCATCTGGGGCCAGAAAGATTTCTTGATGGTTTTAAACCACATGGTAGAGAGCCAACTCTTCCAAATGATCTTGACACATTTAAAAACAAAACCTCCTTCCCCCGAAATCCCTTATGTGTAATAACCAAACACTTCAAAAAATTTCCATCATGCCTACTAACACAAAGCTGTGTTAAACACTGCTTTTTCCCCTGAAAGCACTGTATATTATTAAGGAATTTTGCCTTCTAGTTTGTCTGAGTGAATGCTTTGGCCTGGCACTTTTCTCAAGGATTTATGAATGAGAACTCACTGTGGAAATTACAGAAGACAGGTAGTAACACTTTCTGTGTTTCTGTCAAAAGCCATGTTTTAACAGTGAGAATTAGTGGCTACATGACAACACCAGTTTGAAATGCAGCTCAAATTAAACTCAAACAATACTTAAAATTAAAGGATCTCTCACTTGCTTTCATAGAAAAAGGTCAGTTCTCCAACTGTTGACAAGAAGAGAAAAAGGAGCTTGATATTTAAGGGAAATTGTCTGTGGCTTTAGGAAACTATAAAGAAAATTGACAGTCTCAGTGGTCTATTTTATTTAGTTCTAGTGAGGGTTTGGAAGTAATAATTGAACATGTCAATTGAAAAATATAAAGAAAAAATGATGAGAAAGAAACTAGACCTTAACTGGGTAATCAAGACACATGGCCTCTCATTTCCCCACTAAAAGGTTTCAATGAGGATGATGAGATGAATAAACACATTGTCTTTAGGAATGAAAATAATAAAGACCAGAAATGATGGAGAAGTAAAAGAAGAAAAAGAGGTGGCAAACAGTATTTCTCTAAAAAGAGGAGGCAAGTTAAAAAGAGTTAATTTAACATTTTTTTTAAAGATACAGATGTGAGCGTGTTTGGAAGACAAATGTAGTGCTAAGAGGGTTGACCTCATGAAGAGAAATTGCAGGAGAATATTTCCATCTCACAACTCAATGTACCTTTTTCAAATAAGTTATCGATTATGAAATTGCTAATGGAATTCTCCTTTCATCTTTAAGTAAAATATTAAAGATTTCTCATGGTTTTTACCTATAGAAAAACAAAGACTATAAGCATGTGAAAAATACATGGATATGAATTTTCTCCAAACTAAGAAATATTCCAAGAAAAACCATTAATAAAGGTCATAATGATGAACATACTTTAAAAAATTATTAATTGATTGGAGAGAGAGGGAGGGTGAGAGAGACTGGAGCAGAGAGGGAGATAATCAATTTGCCTATTGATTCTCTGCTTATTTATGCATTTACTGATTGATTCTTGTATGTGCCCTGACTGGAGATTGAACCCACAACTTTGGCTCTTTGGGAAAATACTGTAACCATCTGAACTACCCAGCCATGGCATAAACATATTTTTAACATTAAAATAGTATAGCAATCAAAATATCTAGTAATGTAATTGAATGTCCCAGCTTCAAACAAAATTCCGTGGCAAATTCTTATTCCAGACTACCCTCTGCAACCTATTTTCTATCACTTTCTCTCCTAATAAACATTCTTTTCTTATTATAATATCTTTAACTTGAAAATATTTACAATATACATTTCAAATAAAGGAAAATCTTCCATATAATAATCACAGAATTAACCAATGAAGCATAATAACTCAAATGATGTTTAATTCTCTAAGGCTCACATTAGAAATCTATTCTCTAACATGTTCAGACAGAAGTAGAAATATATTCAACATAGAAAGATATGCATGCAAAGATCTAATATCTTTACTTAGGTAAAAAAAAATCAATGCCACAGCACTTGTAAGGTTGAAAGGTGTAAATAATTCTCAGGCCAGCTTCACACCAGCTGTGCTTTACAACATGTCAGGGAAGAGCAAGATTAGATTAGTGTGTGTGGACCTCTCAGAGTCCTCAGAATCCTATGATTCCAATACATAACTTACAAAATTAATTTGTAACAAATTCCACCATTAAATAGATATTGTTTAAGACAACTGAATCCTTACAGAATGAAAGTCACTTGATGTTGGGAACAGCCCTGCCTGGTTTCAGAAGCTGTAATCCCCCCATGACTAAGGCTGGGTGAGCGACCTTGGAACCATAAGCCACTGAGGAGACAAAGCTTACCTCCCTGGCAGGAGCACTGCTTCTGCTCCTTTTACTCCATCCATAACTGGCCCCCAATGCTTGGTTGGTTAGCCAATGACAGGTAAGATTCCCCAAAGGGGGAAACGATGTAAGCCAGTCACGATCACATAGGAGGCCCCCAAGGAAGGACTTGGGGAGCTACAGCAAAAGGGGGTGATGAATCCTCACCACTCAGCTTTGACATAGCCTGAGTCCTCATTCTGTCTGCAAGAAGTCTCCTAATCGCCTGGCTGCCTTACTTCCCTTGCCTGACTTAAGCCTGAAACTATGGCAGAGGGGAGTGCAGCCCTGTGCTGGAAAGGGCGGGTTCCCCAAGCAATCAGGCCTAACAAAGAATATGTAAAATCTTGTGAAACCTGCTTTGTTTAGAATGCTCTCAATTAAATGATAAGGGTCCAAGCAAGAAGTGAGTTTGTTCCTCAAAGTTTTGTAGTTCTTTAGCTATCTGACCTTGACTCAAAATAGGCCCTCAGAGTTCTTTGTTATCTATTGTTTGATCCTTACTGCCTGACAATGATTAATGAGCTTTGCCTGAATTCTTTTGCAAACAAACCCAATAAAAACCCATTGAGGAAAAGGCTCTTGGCCCTTCTCCTTTGACAGATCAGCCACCTTTCCTCCCCAAGTAGATCATGTCTTAGTAGACTTATTCTCATCCATGGCAGATGGGGTGGCCCTGCGGGTGGAACCCCCCCCAACTTGAAATATTCAGTGTAAGGCACCTATTCTCCACATTTAGAGACTTAAAGAAAACATTGTTTGTTACCAAAAAGAGAAGTTCATGTTTACACTTCAGGGACTTTAGACTTTTATATCTATTTGTACCCAGGGCTAATATCCTTTGTTAATAAGAAAAGATCATCGTATCCAGGGTTTTGTCCTTCAAATTGTACATGAGGAAAAAAATATATATTCAAGCCTCAAGATGAATTTCTGTGCTGATATTATTCAAAACAAAAGTTAAGCTTTAAACTAATTTATTTTACATAGGAGGCATAGAGAAATGCACACAATCAGATAATCACCACTGGTGAGTACTGTTATCTATTGATTCATGCCTTCTCTATTTTCCTTGATTTCTCCAGAGAAGATGTAATTAGCTTCTCACCTGTTAATCAGTTCCTGGCTTCAAGCCTCCATGATTTCCATTGATATTGATTCACAACATTAAGGGAAGATTTTGGGGGAGAGTGGTGATGAGAGGAAGTGGGGAGGGTTGGGAGGGTGGGCTGGATTGGGAGTAAAAGGGAGAAAACTGTACTTGAACAAAGATTAAAATAAAATTAAAAAAAAGAAAGATTTCTACCAAATATGAAAATCTTCTTCACTGACTTGTACAAGCCAGGTACGAGAAGCAGGCTGAAGAGCCCTTTAAAGTATGGGTCATATGATCTCACCTATAAGAAGAATCTAATAAACAAAATAAACTAACAAACAAAACAGAACCATCAGCATGGAAACATGAAACAGACTGACAGTGACCAGAGGGGAGTAGGGAGGGTGATAATGGTGGAAAGAAGGGGAAGGGACAAGTCAAAGAACATGGACAACAGTGTGGGGACTGACTGTGGGAGTGTAGGGGGGTGGATGGAGGAGGGCAAAGAGGGAAAAATTGGGACAACTGTAATAGAATAATAATAAAAATGATTAAAAGCTAAAAAAAAGGTTTACAAAATGAAAAAAAAAATAAGTGTAGATCATACTGTGGCTGCCAAGGTGCCAACTTGAGATCCTTGTAAGCTGGTTATACTTTCGGTCTCAAGACCATGGTTATATGCTTCACCCCTAACTCCTAACACACTACTGTTGTAACAAATGACCCAAAGGCAGGCCATCAGTCTCCAGGGGAAATGACAGATGGTGGCAGATTAGCACAAACAAGCACATTGACACCACTGGCTGAACAATTCCTCAAGCACATGTCCCAGCCAAAGAGTCAGGACACTCACACTGTCTGAAACCGTCTTCCATCCCCTTCCCAGCTCTTCCACGGTTGTCGGGGAGCCTGGGGAATAAGTCAGGGCAAATACCCAGTGATATTATGGATAAAGTGGCTATATTGATCTCGATGTTCCCTACCCCTCAGTTTACCAAATGCTAAATATTAATTTAATACTTAGCAGAAAGCATTTGTCCTTCCATGGGAGTTTATAATTTTTCTCTTGCTTACATTCTAACTTCCTTAAGGGCAAGAGTGTGTCTTTACCCTAACTAGAGGGTCCCTTTCCAGTGCATAAGACAATGCCTGACACAGAAGAACTGTTCCTTGTATGCACCTTGAAATTGAGGAAACTCAGGAGTGAAAGCAGAGAAAGACTGGTGGAACAAATATAATTATTTTCTAAAATCTGTACCATGGTGTGGAAATCATACAGAAAAATGGCATGGGAAGTGTTTACTAGAGACAGAATAATCTGAAGGGCCATGGCAATCAGTAAACTAATAAAGTATTTGTATGATGCCTAAGAGCTTACTGTACTTTAATATATTATAGAATGCTGAAATATTTATGGCAGAATAATTTAACTATGTATTTGCTTGACAAGGTAAAGAACTAATCTAAATACATATGTAGAAAAAACCTCACACAGTTTCCTAAAATTATTAAATCTATATAATGCTATTTAAATTTGGTGTCATGGCTGTGATATGCCAGTAGCCTTAATTTTAAAAAGTATGGGGACTGCCCTAATCAGTTCAGAGGTGCTATCCCAAAATGGGTTCTCATATTGCTCTAAAATACATAATGTGTATAAACACAAAGATGTACAATTAAACATATATATACATATAAAATTGCCCAAGGCAAGCAGAAATCCATTTGCTTATAACACATTTTCAGTCATAGTACACCTCCTTTATGAAGGTGCACACTCACACACAGATATTCATATCTTTCATGTTTTTAGTCTCAATTAGGTCTGTCTCCTCCCTGTTCTTTTAATGCTCTTAATTTTAGCCCTCACTACAATATGAGTGCTACAATATCACAATAACTTATTTATATATTATTCTTTCTTTCTAGTCCACAAACATTTTTGAGAACCTGTTTCTTATTTCTCTCTCCCCTCCCAGGTCACGCCCATGACTAAGATAACATAGGCCAACAAGAGTCCTGTGCAAAAAGAGTGAATGAATGAATGGTGGGACTAATTCAGTAATGATAAAAAGTAAGTGCTTGCTTCATGCTAGAATCAGTATTAAGAACTGTTAGGGCTGTAAAGACAGATCACATGTAAGCCATGACTTGTATAAGGTTACAAAATCATCATAATGTAGAAAGTGCTACAAATGGTCAATAAGACATTCTTGTAAGGGTGTGGCTCACAGCCAACTCATCTGCACCAGTGTGGATGTTGAAGGACCATGTTATTGATATTTGCGAAGGCAAGGATTTTTTATTTGACTTGTGTATGTCTACTTTTAATATCATATAGTGGTTTTCATATCTTGTAAAAGATCTGTTAATAATTAAAAAAAAACACTAAACAATGCCTATGCAGGGCATGGTAAAGTGAAGCAGAAAAGACAGATAGAGAAGCTCAGCTTTAGTCCATCCTAGAATTCATATCAGCTCGCTGGCATTTCTGAATGAATGAGCAATATCTACCATCACAGATAAAATCAGTCCCATCTGTTGTGCCTTCTGAATTATTGCTGTTTGGATGCACCAATGCAATGATGTGTAGAATACCCTTCAGAATAACTGGAATAAACATGTGTTGAGAGAAGACCTAAGACTTGAGGGCAGTTGTGGTACTTTGTCTATTCTCCACTGAAATAAGTTTTTAGACACATGATACAAGTCAGCTAGACTGTCTCAGATAAATATAAAATGACTCAAAGCATTAAAAAAGGAATATGTCACAGGGAAGATGACTGCCATTTTTATTGACATCTTCAAACATTTGGCTTTCAGAATCTACCCAGAAATCAAAATGTAAATATAAACTTTATAATAATTTCATATAGATCTTATCCTCAAATATTAATTATATTCTTTATACTTGACGCTTAGTAAAAAGTATGTCTTTAAAAAATTGTTGGATGATCAGAAACCCTTGCTTAAAATAGAGGGCTCCTGAGGTTGTTTGAAATGCCAAACAATAGTGGCATTCTATTGTTTAGGCAGAATGACACACACCCCACTGTTTGCAAACTCTTCAGATTTGTGATATGTTATATTATACAAGAATGGGGACTTTGCCAATGTAATTAAGGTTATGTACCTTAAAATAGGGAGCTTATCCTGGATTACCTGAGTGGGTGCAATCTAATCACATGAGTGCTTAAAAGCACAGAGCTTCCTCTGGCTAGAGGCAGAGAAACGAAGCAGAGGAAAAGTTAGAAAGATTTGCTGTGTCAGAGGAACTCAACTTATTATTGATGGAATGGAGCTGCATGGAAAAGCAGAGAAAGAATCATGCAGCCTCTAGAGGGGAAGTCAGTGCCCCCCACTGATGGCCAGTGAAACAAGGGAGACCTCAGTTCCACAACTGCATGGAACTGAATTTGGCCAACACCTGAATGAGGCATAATCTTCCTAGAGTAATTAGTTAAGTGTAGAGCTCAGGGAACACTTTGATTTCAGCCTTATGAAACCTTGAGCAAAGGACCCAGCTGAACCACATTCTGCACTGACTTCTGATCCATGAAACTGTGAGATAATAAATGGCTGGGGGTGGGGGTAAGATTTTAATGGATTTTAATTTTGTTTTAATGGATTTTAAATTTTGTTTTAATGAATTTTAAAACATCCATTAAAATAAAAATAAAATCATTAAGGTTTTTTGTTGTTGTTTTAGGGAGAGGGGCAGAGAGAGAGAAAGAGAGGGAGAGAAGAAATATGGATGTGTGAGAGAAACACTGTTCAACTACCTCTTGTACGCCCCCTGGACCAGGCACGGAACCTACACACCCAGGCATGTGCCAGGATGGGAAATCCAATTGGTGGCCTTTCACTTTATGGGATGAAGTCCAACCAACTGGGCCACACTGGTCAGGGCTAAATGGATTATTTTTAGCTACAAAGATTGTGGTCATTTGTTACAGCAGAAATAGAAAATCAATACAAAAGCCCTGGCTATGGAATCAGACTTTCTAGGTTCAAATTCCAGCCCTACAACAAAGACATAATCTCATAAAGTTTACTAATCAACCTGTACAAGTTGACTAATCGAACTTGCAAGTTGATCAGTCTCTACAGGTAAGCATATGCTGGGAAAAGCTATGTCTGCATTCTAAGGTTCTGTATTTCTACTTGAAAAGTTGATTTAACAAAAGTAATGACTTCCTCCTAGCTCTGTCAGGGCATCACTAAGTCCTGCAAGTGACATATTTAGCCTAGCACTTGGTATCTAGTATGTATTCAACAAATATTAGTTATTTCTATTTAAAATTAATTACATTTGTTGACACATTCATTGGGATGTGTGTTTGTCTATAATTTACCTTAAAGTATATCAAAACTAAGTGGACTAATGAATAGACAGAGGGTTGGATAGAACAAGTATAATATAATGATAATGGCAGAATAGAGGTGGTAGGGACATGGATGATCACTGGGGAATTCTTGCAACTTTTTGTGTACTTAACAATTTGTATTATAAAAATATTGGAATAAAACAAAATTCATGCCAGAGGTGTTTGAACAAGGAAAAACCTTATGTTAGGGTAAAATACATAGTTATTTTTAGCAAAATTAATACAAGTTTAGAGAAGAAACCTAGAGTTTAGCCCTTACTTTTTCTCTCTCTCCTGACTCTGAGCTGCTAACGAAATCAAATTCTATAAGGTATGTACATTCTCAACACAAAACAACAGTGCTGTGTGGTATATTTTTATTATACAATTAATAATTCTTCATAAAGTAATTCATTCATATGTTTTAAAATAGGCACATTAAAAAAGCAAAGTAAATGATTCTACACACTGCTGAAGACACGTAACATGAATTAAATGCATGCTCCCCTACTAATCCATGCCCTCAGCCCATCTGCAGTGTCACTGTGGCGGGACCCTGCTCTCCTCCATTCCTCTCTGATTCCCACTCACACACACATGCCCATCCTCCATTTGGTTAATTAGCATGTGAGGTTGCTTTGAATCTTAAAAAATAATTAATAATGTTACCACAAAGATTGACTATAGGCTTTATCAAATGTATTATATACTTCATTTTTATTCAGACACCAAAAAGTTTAATATAATTAATAATTAGCTACTTGTAACCAAGAATTATAATTTATGAAACTATAAATATCTTATCATAATGTTTACCCTTCAAGTCTAGACTGAATATCATATGTCTACCATTTAGCAGCTGTATTTCATATGGGTACATAAAATGGCAAAAATTTTACTTTCATATTTTACTAAATCTGATATAGTTTTTAATTTAGTACCTTGAAATACAGAGTCTAGGCCTTATATGCAGGAGCAGTGTATACTAAAAATGAAAATTTAGGGAAAACCTCTATAGCCTTTAATAATAAAATGATATTTACAAAATTCAGCCTATGTGTTCCATGTTCTGGATGCTATAAGAATTGATAAGTCAATGAGTAGAGTATCCAGACTGCAAAAGCACCTCAAAATAAAAAGATGTAAGCACTTGATTTAATGTTCACCCGGTTCCCATCAATACACCTCAGAGTAATACTCAACAGAACTAGTTCAGGTATAACCTAGTTTGTTTGGTTTTTTTGATGACTCTTTCAAGAAGAGAGAAAACTAATCTTCACATGAAAACTCTTCAGTGAAAACTCTTTTCACGTGGAGAAAACTTATCTGACATTTTTCTAACTCATCTAGAACAAACTACTTGTTCTCTGAGATTAGTGGGGAAAATTATATGTCTGGTGTTTACATTAAAGTGATTCTGATAGATTATTCATTACATTTTTTTTAATATTTTATTTATTTATTTTTTAGAGAGGGAAGGGAGGGAGATACAGAGAGAGAGAGAGAAACATCAATGTGCGGTTGCTGGGGGTTATGGCCTGCAACCCAGGAATGTACCCTGGCTGGGAATCGAACCTGGGGCACTTTGGTTCCCAGCCCGCGCTCAATCCACTGAGCTATGCCAGCCAGGATTCATTACATTTTTAAATAAGCTAAATTTAGCTGATTTTTACAATCAGCTAAAATGCAAGGGAAAACTGTAACCTCAGTGACAATACATTTCATCATAATTAAAGAAGTGTTGAGGAATCCCATTGCTTCCACAAAGTCCAGCTTGATCATAATAAGCAGAAATAGCCCAGCTACTAAAAAGTCAATGTGGATGCTATAAAACTTTTCAAATCTACTTCTGATGATGACTACATTTCACTTATACAGGATCATTAAGACCAAGTAATCATTCTGTGTATAGAACGTTAACACATACAAGCCAAGTGAGTCAGCTTAAATCCTGGCTCAGGAGCACTCACTATGTGAATGGTAAACACAGAGGGAGGACAGGAGGCAAAGCAGAGCCCTAAAAGGTCACTGACCCCCAAAACACCTTTGGCCAGTGTGTTAGGAAAAGGCTATGGAATAATCATGACAGTGATGTCATGATCTCTTCAATCAGATCTTCTTCACATGAACAACAGCAAAACCAACATCAGGGCCAGAGGTATCTGAATTTTAATTATTCCCTCTGCATTTGAACTGTATGGTATCCTCATTTTTCTCTGTATCAGTTAAATGGCCCATTCAAGACTGGATAATTGAGGATCCTGTAATGAAGGAATGAGACAGTATTTATGAAGCTGTGAGAATGGTTATGGAAATCCACGAGGGGAAATCCAGCGAATCACCCTGGCGTTGGCAACAGCAGAAAGTGGTTACCATCCCTGGGCCTCAGGAGACAAATGATGGGACAGTAGCAGGGAGACCTGAAGCTTGCGGGGAGAAGCATTTGGCCAAGAAATGCAGCTAGTGCCATTTCAAGGTGCAGCAGGGAGGGAGATAGAGGAATAAATATAGAAACTTCTGGGCTTTGCCTTCGGGTGTCTTGCCAGCCCCTCCCATTGACTGATCTTATTGAGACACAGAGGGCAAGGAATGAAGACCTCTCTGGAACACAAAGGGAAGAGTGGGAAAAAATCTAGAAGATTCCAGAGAACAAACAAAAATATTCTACATGATTCCTGTTGCCCAACACAATTCATTCTTTTAAACAGTGAAAAAGAATGGGATGAGCAAAAATTCTGAGGAGAATTCAAAACGTGGTGATAGAATTCTACTGCATTCCAACAGAGGCTGAATCAAGTGGCTCAATAATTCCACTGATGTGAGAGAGCCAAGCCAGCCCTCCCCCAAAATGGTAAAAGTGGTAAAATAATGAATTTAAATGATAAAAGGGAGCTGTTCCCCATGAAACAGTAAAAAGCATTAAGGATTTTACCATTAAGTATGAGGATATTAGCTGTAGTATTTTCCTATATATATATATATATACATATATATATATATACACACACACACACACACTCACACGTACATATATATGTATATATACATGCAAATACATACATCTATACACATTTATACTTTAACTGATTGAAGATAATTCCCTTTTATTCCTAACTTACAGAAAATATTGCTTTTTTGCATCTATTGGGAAAATTATATTATTTTCCTTTGTTAGTTTGTTAATGTGGTGAATTATATTGTTTTATTTTCAAATAATAAACTCACTTCGTATTCCTAGGATAAAACTCAGTTGGTCAACATATATTATCTTTTTTATATATTGTTAAATTCAACTTGACAATATTTGATAATGATTTTCAAGTCTATGTTCATGAGAGATATTTATCTGTAGTTTTTTTTATTTTTTTAAGATTTTATTTATTTATTTTTAGAGAGGGAAGGGAAGGAGAAAGAGAGAGAGAGAGAGAGAAATATCAATGTGCGGTTGCTGGGGGCCGTGGCCTGCAACCCAGGCATGTACCCTGACTGGGAATCAAACCTGTGACACTTTGTTTCGAAGCCCACGCTCAATCCACTGAGCTACGGCAGCCAGGGCTTATCTGTAGTTTTCTTATTTCTAATGTCTTTTATTTGAAGTCTGGATAAAACTGGCATCATAAAATGGGTTAGGAAACATTTCCTCCTCTTCCATTTGCTGGATGAGTCTTTGAAGGATTAATATTATGTCTTCCTAAGTTGTTTTACAGGATCTACCAAGTGAAAGTATCTGAGTCCAGAATTTTCTTCATAGAAATACTTTAAAGTATAAATTTAATTCATTTAATAAGTTTGGGCTACTAATTTTATCAATTTATTTTAATAATAATTTTATTGAGATATTTTGCATCTCACATAATTCACTAATTTAAAGTGTAAAATTTAGTAGTCTTTAGTATATTTATAGTGTGCAACTATAACTACTATCTAACTTTATGACATTTTTATCACTCCAAAAACATATTCCATGCTCATTAGCAGTCACTTCCCATTTCTCCCTCCCCCCAGTCCATGTCAACTACCAATTTATTTTTTGCCTCTGTGAATATATCTATTCTTGGCATTTTATATAAATGGAATCATACAATATATGGTCTCTTGTGTTTGGCCTCTTCCACTCAGCATGATGTGTTTATAGCTCATCCATTTGGAGTGTATGTCCGCTCTTCATTTGTTTTTGTGACCAAATCACATACTGTGGTGTGGACATACCACATTTTATTAATCCATTCATCCGTTGATGGACATTGGGTTGTTTCCACTTTTTGGGTTGCATGGACATATGTTTTCAATTACCTTGTGTATATAGGTAGAAGTAAACTGCTAGGTTATATAGTAACTCTGTGTCTAACCAGTTGAGGAAGTATCAAACTATTTTAGAAAGATTCTACATTTTACACCCTCACCAACAATGTTTAAGGGTTACAATTTCTCTACATCCTCCTCAATGCTTCTTATTGCCTGCTCTTTTAAATTATAGGCACCTTATCAGATGTGGAGTGGCATCTCATTGTGTTTTTGATGTACACTTTTGTAATGACTGATGATGCTGAGCATTTATTGATGCATTTGTTAGCCATTTGTATACCTTTGAGAACTGTGTATTGAGATACTTTGCTTGTTTTTAAATTATTTGTCTTTTTATTACTGAGCTGTAATTGTTCTTTATGAATCATGGTGCCAGTTCCTTATTAATTGTACAATTTGCAAATATTTTATTTCAATAAGTGGACTGTCCTTTTACTTTCTGATTAATGTTATGACTTAGTTTTCACTCTCTTATTCTTTTTGTAGTTCATTGATGTTTCTCCTGATTCTATATTTTCCTGCTTCTTTGCATGACTTTTGATGATTTTACTAGATTCCCTCTGTGAAATCTTTCTACTCTTCTTTATTGGAGCATGAGTTGGCCCCAGTTCTATGTGACCTTTAAGATTGCTCCACTTTTCACTTTGCAGTAGTTTTTTCCCCATACGCAGATGAGAACTGGCCCAGAACCTGAAAGGGAATCTTTTGCATATGTCTGAAATGATTCACACTTTGCGCTGCAAATCACAGAGCTCTCCCCAAGCACACACTGGACTTTGTCTCTACTGTAAGAGATTAGTGGATTCCTTTTGGATTCTCTCTCTCTGCCCTCTAGTCCGGAAGGTATCTCCAGGGGGGCAGCTGGGGCAATGGTAGAATGCACCCCATTTGTTTTCTTTCTCTCAGGGATCACTACTCTTGGGCCTAGAGACAGTTAAGATAAGAGCAAATCAAGAGTTTGGAAAGTAAGGAGTCACAACTTCCATGCTGTGAAATGTATCACTCCTGTTTTTTTTATTGTTTTTGCACTGTTTTTCCCCAAAAGGGACATAATCAAGTTAGTTACATAATCAGAAAAATCACCAAGTAGTTGTGTGAAAGGTAGACTACAAGGCAAAAGTTATGATGAGAGCCTGAAATGGTAACACATTGCATTTAACACTCACTCTAGAAATAAATTTACTCTGATGGGTATACCACTGAACCTAAAGAATAACACAAATGAGAGAATCCACAATGATGCTAAGTTTTGTCACTTAAGAAAATCAGTGATAATTATTCTAGGGGAAAAACTAAGGAATGCAAAAGAGTAAAGACTATTTACTGGAGAGGAGGCTAAAGAGTTAAAATTAGGATATATGTTAAGTATTCTATGTGATATAAAGCTAAATTCATTAACCCTAAAATGTTTCTCTTTGATATTTGTAAACACTATTTTTTAGTTGGTTATCCCATAATTATACAGTGGAAAGAAGTTGAAATTCTAACAAGGGTCTGCCTTGAAACCACTGCTGATGAAGATCTTTAATCTCCCTTGAGTACATTTGTGCAGTTTAGGCAGAAGAGTCAAAATGCCTATGGAAAATATTGACTACTTTGAACAAACTAAATTAAAACATAATCTTACTTCAGCAGATACTTAGAGCAAAATTGAGCCAGAACTTTAAAATAAATCTTTTCTGTATTGACAACAAGAATAAACTTCTAAAAGATATTCTTCACTGTGTTCTGGCCTGAGAACCAAAGGGTCACTGGTTCAATTCCCAGCCAAGGCACATGCCTGGGTTGCAGGCCAGGTCCCCAATTGACGGCACACAAGAGACAACCACACATTGATATTTTCCTCTTTCTTCTTCCCTCCACCCTCTCTCTAAAAATAAATAAATACAATCTTTAAAAAATAATAAAAGATATTCTGTGTAAAAACAAAATAAGGAAAGAAACAGTATGTGCTGGAGGATGGATAATTCCCCCAGCTGCAGTATTTTCTTTTTCAAATGCAACATGTACTGAAAGTTAACTTGTGTTTCAAATGAGACTATAATTTATCAAAATTGCCCTTATCCCTTATCAAAGGAAAATGAGTTAAACTTACATTTACACTATAGCCAGAAGCTTTTCCTGATTAATCAATTGTTCATTTCTGTTTCAGGGCTCCTTTAGAGATTTTCTAATGCCCATGGAGGCATACATTTACATTAAAAGATTATGATCTTTTAAACCTATGATAGAAAGATCAGCAACACTGCATTACTGACTTTCAGCAGTGGATTTTTTATTTTTATTTTTAATGTGAGTGGCTTTTATTAACCCAAGAACTACTGCTAGCTGGTGAAGTATGAAAATGTACTCAAAGTTATAAATAAATTCCTGACTTCATCCATCACTAAAGAAATATCTATTTGAATTTGCCTTGAGTAATAAAAAGTATTAAATTAGTATTTTCAAGTTTAAAGGATGTGCAAGACTCAATAACTTCAAATAAAAAAAACATATACAAGTTTATAGAGGAGAAAAATTTCTATTAGTTATCTTTCATGTTTAAATAAATCTTTAAGATCTGGCTACCAGGTAACAAATGAATTAAGAAATATGTAACAGAATAATTTATAAACCAGGTATTTGATATTAATTGAGCATTGTTTATGTAGGGGAATTTGTAGCTAAGCTCAAAGGCTTAAAAATGGTACTTTCTATCATTTAGGACAGAGGAACAGACATTGAATTTGTTATAATTTTCATAAAATGAATGTTTATAAGAATCCACTCAAACCAATCCCTTGTTTATAATTCATATGACTAATAATATTATTTTCTCTGTGAGAGTACTTCAACAATTGAGTATTAGTCACTAAGTTTCATGTGTGAATTTGGTTACTATTTTGGGCACTCAGACAGAAAGGTAAACAGTATATAAATGGTCCAGTGGGGAAGGGGAGATTTGACACCCAAAAATGAGAGAAATAAATTCTGACTCTGCTTCTAGTTAGACTTAAGCACACATTTTGATTTCTTTGTAATTCACTCTCTGATAAAAAAACTTACTCATCTATTATTATAGAAATATGTCCTGTGACAAAAAAAAAATATATATATATATATGTATATATATGTGCCATAGCTACCAAGGAAGAAAGGGCATTAGTATTCTGTTTTCATATTAATTATGTATATTATTTATATATACTTTCAATTAAATATACTGGGTTCTCTATTTCATCTGCAAATAAAGACAGTTTTCCTTCTTCCTTTTCAAGTTCAATGCACATTATTTCTTCTTCTTATCTGATTGCTATGGCTAGGACTTCCAGGACCATGTTGAATAAGAGAGGTGAAAGAGGACATCCCTGTCTTGTACCTGATCTTAAGAAGAACACTTGTAAGTTTTGCCCATTGAGTATAATGCTTCAGTGGGTTTGTCATATATAGCCTTTATTATGTTTATGTATGTTCCTTGTATTATCACTTTGCTGAGAGTTTTTGTCATCAAAGGGTACTAGGTTTTATAAAATGCTTTTTCTGCATCTACTGATATGCTTGTGTGATTTAATCTTTCATTTTATTTAGGTGGTGTATCACATTTATTGATTTGTGAATGTTGTACCATCCTTGCATTCCTGGAATAAATCCTACTTGATTATAGTGTATGATATTTTTGATGTATTGCTGTATTCAGTTTGCTAATATTTTGTTGAGAATTTTAGTGTCTACATTCATCAGGGATATTGGCTTATAATTTACTTTCTTTTTTTTTTAGTGTCTTATCTGGTTTTGGAATTAAGATAATTCTGACCTCATAATGAGCTTGGGAGTCTTCTGTCCTCTTAACATTTTTGAAATAGTTTGAGAAGGACAGGTGTTCTTCTTGGAATACTTAGTAAAATTCCCCTGTGAAGCCATCTGGTCCAGGGCTTCTGTTTGTTGGGAGTTTTATGATGACTGCTTCAGTTTCACTAGGTGTAATCTGCCTATTTAGATTCTCTGATTCTTCCTGGTTTAGTTTTGGAAGATTGTGTGTTTCTATAAATTTATCCATTTTATTCAGGTAGTCCAATTTGTTGGCATATAGTTGTTCATAATTATATTTTCTTACAATACTTTGTATTTCTTTAATGTCAGATGATATTTGTTTCTCTTTCATTTGTTTTATTTATTTGAGTCCTCTCCCAGCTAAATATTCCACCAAGAAACTACTAGAACTGATAAATGAATTCAGCAAAGTAGCAGGACACAAAATTTATATCTAGAAATCAGTTGTATTTTTATATGTCAATAATGAACTATCAGAAAGGAAAATTAAGAAAACAATCCCACTCACAATCACTACAAAAAGAATAAAATATCTAGGAATAAATGTAACCAAGGATATAAAAAACCTGTCTTTGGAAAATTATAAGACACTGAAGAAAGAAATCAAAGAAGATGCAAATAAGTAGAAGTACATACCATGTTCATGAATGGGAAGAATATGCATCATTAAAATGTCCATGCTACCCAAAGCAAGCTACAGATTCAACACTATCCCTATCAAGACTCCAGTGATATATTTCACAGAACTAGAACAAATATTTCAAACATTTAAATGGAACCGCAGAAGTCCTGCATAGCCACAGCAATCCTGGGAAAGAACAAAGTTGGAGGAATCCTACTATGTAATATCAAACTACATTGTAAGACCATGGTAATCAAAACAGCATGTACTGGCATAAAAACAAACACATAGATCAATGGGACAGATTAGAAAGCCCAGAAATAACACCACAACTTTATACTCAATTAATATTTAACAGAGGGAGCAAGCACATTCAATGGGCTAAAGATGGTTTTTTCAATAAATTGGGTTGGGAAAACTGGACTAATGTTGGGAGCCCACAAACAGCTGATCTTTGACACAGTCGGGTCGGGTGAGACGCATCTGCACAGCAGAAGCAGCTGTGGCTGGGTGTCCTGTCTATCTCTTCCCGTATGCCTGTCCCTATTAACATCAGGTAGTGGGATTTTTGGACGCCTGTGCTTATAGCAAGGGACCTTGCATGATGCCTCTGGTTCTGCATGAAGTGACTTGTTGACCACTAACTGGGGGCCACTGGTAGCCATGGTGCTGCCCAATCCCCCCACCTGGAAAGTTAAGGATAGATTTAAACTATGGGCAGACTAGCCGCCAGAATGCTGGAGGAGGCCATTGCTAGGAATGCTTAAGGAGTCACCATTCAAAAGCTCAAGATTTATTAGAACCACTGTCTTTCCCATGCCCTGGGCAGGAGCGGTTATTTATGGGACCAGGTAAATAGAGGAGAAAGGAATTTTAATTTAAATATAATAATCTTAGTACATGGAAACATAATATGCCCCCCCAGATATGTAAATAGATCTAGGCAAAAAATCATTTATCTAATTTAGACAACCTAATTTCTATAAACAATAACTAATTTTTAAATCACTCCTTGTATCCCTTTGATTTAGACCAATCTATAGAAACTTAGTAGATATTTAATTATAATCAGCATTTGAAAGTTTGTGCTTGTATAGCTTCACTGGCTATCTGATTAATGACCCTCTTGGTCAAAATAATCTTTGTTTAATATGGTTGATCTGTGGGACTTGTACTTTTTGGTTATTTCTTTGTTTAACATGATTGATCTGTAAAATCTGTGTTTTTTGAAATTATTTCTATGGTAACCATTTCTGTTTTAATAATCATATTATGCATTGAATGTTGTATAACCTCCCCTATAAAAATAAAGATTGATTTTTCTCAGTGAGTCAGTCGAGTCTAGAGAGCCTGGCTGTCCTCCAGCATCACATCTGGTGTCTTTGTCTCCTTTCGCCTGAGCCGTTCCTCCTTTGGGGACCCAGAGACCCACTGAGGCTGGACCCCGGCAGACTAATACGTGCACAAAAATGAAACTGGAACACCTTCCTATGCCACACAAAAATAAATTCAAAATGGATTAAAGACTTAAATCTTAGACCTGAAACCATAAAAGTCCTAGGAAAAAATAGACAATAAAATCTTGGACATTGGTCATAGCAATATTTTTCCTGATATGTCTTTATAGGCAAGTCAAACAAAAGAAAAAATGGGACTACATCAAACTAAAAAGTTTTTGCACAACAAAGGAAATCATGAACAAATTAAAAGACAACCCACTGAATGGGAGAACATATTCACTGATACTTTTGGTAAGGGATTAATATCCAAAATTTATAAAGAAACTTAACACCAAAAAAAATTAAGAAATAGGCAAAGGACCTGAATAGATACTTCTCCAAAAAGGACATGCAGATGGCCTATAAATATATGAAAAGATGCTCAACATCATTAATTATCTAAGAAATGCAAATAAAACCCACAATGATTATCATCTCACACAGTTCAGAATGGCTATTATCAACAAATCAACAAACAATAAGTGCTGGAACCAGTGGTAAAAGTGGAACCCTTTTGCACTGTTAGTGGGAATGCAGTCTGGTGTATCCACTATGGAAAGCAGTGTGGAGATACCTCAAAAATTAAAAATGGTTCTATCTTTTGACCCAGTGATCCCACTTTTGGGAATACATCCAAAGAAACACAAAACACTAGTCTGAAAAAACAAAAACACCCTTATATACATTGCAACATTATTTACAGTCACCAACAAGTACAAACAGGCCAAGTATCCATCAGTATATGAGTAAATAAAACAACCATGAGACATTTACACAATGTAATACTACTCAGCCATAAAAAAGAAGAAAATTTTACCCTTTGCAACAGCATGGATGAACCTGGAGAACATTATGCTAAGTTAAATAAGCCAGTCAGAGAAACGCAAATACCATATGATTTCACTCATACATGGAATCTAGTGAACAAACTGAACTAACAAGGAAAATAGAGACCGATTCATCGATGGAGAGCAGGATGACAGCTGTGGGGGAAGGAGGGTGAGGGGGTAGAGAGATGGAGCAAAAAGGAAAAGGGACTCATGGACAACAGTGTGGTGACAGTGCAGGGAGGAATTATAAGGGGAATAATGATAATGGAAAAAATACAATAAATAAAAATACAAAATAGAATACAATTTAAAAATATTCTGTGTTAAACTCACAATGGATTCTCCAAGGCAGAAAGACTATGAACTCTTTTAAAGCAATATCATTCTTTCTAGAAACATCTATCCACAGGTAATTAATTGATATAACATAATCATCTAATAATAGAGTAAGCTTCTTAAAGCTTACTCTTTGAAAATATTTTCAGTCCCATATTAAATACAATGTGTATTTGCAAGTAATTACATCACATTTGCTTTACATGTTCTAAAATTCAAATTCAAACTAGAGTTATCTCCAGTTAGTCTGATTAATCAGGTTTTGTATAATTACAATACATGCACAAAAAGAATGTTTTTTAGTAAACTCATTCATAACCAGTGTCAGATCATTTTTCTCTAAATAAATCCAAAATATTTTCCTATTTGCACTCTCAAATATTACATAGTCCAAGTAACTAAGCAAATATTTTATTGATTCTTAAGATCTGAAGATGCAAATAACTATCCTCCTTAGAATCCCTATTCACAGTTACACAGAAAACGGGATTAAGTCCAGGACAGGACAGATGGAGAATAGCTGGGTTCATCAGGCAATGTTCCAGGTGTTTGTTTCTGGCAAAAAAAAAAAAAATGTGAGGAAAATAAACGCCACTGAATCCCTGACCAGTATGCACTCACAGCTCTGTGTGAATGTGATAATGATGGCAGTTAAATTAATGCATCCCTTTTTGTTATATGACAGGTCTGTATTATTTCAATCATATACTCAAACTATTACTTCGTGCAAACTCAATATCCAACTTTCCTAACATTACTGTCCTTAAATTCTTTCTAGAAAAAGTACGAGAAATAAATAGCTAACTAAATGAATAAATAAGTGTTTATACTCAAACTTAGGACACCATTTTGAAAAATAAAAATACTTTTAGTCCAAAAGGGAATTTAAAAACTAGGATACAATATTGATGTAACAGCAATAGCCCTGTAATGACAGGATTTTAAATGAGAGCTTATTATTGAAAATCAGAGGAAGAACTATAAGGACATTCCACATTGATTCTTTGACAAATGGCTTCCCCTCTTCACACATCACAGAATTGTGGTTAACACAATGGATGTGATTTCTGTGCACTCATTTCCTCATATTAATGACATATCTTAGCTCTTTGAAATCATAGAGGTTCATTATAAGTCCCCATTTTTACCATTAATTGTATACTATGGATAATAGCACTCTACATGCTCCCTGAGCACGATGATACTCTAATTTAATATGGTTCCTTCTTTTGACAAGTTTGTAATAAATTGAGAGAGAGCTAAGCATTTTTCACTCTACACATCACATTTACCTTCAACTCCTTTTCTCTAATCTCAGAGTAAATGGGCCCCCTCAGTTAAGACTGGTCAGTCAATTGTGTCGCTCAGGTTTCTCCATATCATTTAGGACTTAGTTCCATCTGTTATCCTTTCTCTCTTTCATATATTTAACTTTTCTTCTCACTATCATCTTCTCTTCAGCCGACAAAGAAGCTCCAGCTCCTCCCACTCTTTAAACTAAAACAACTTTCACTTTGTGAGCCATGCCCCCACTGCAACATTCCCAGTCCACTGCAGCCTTCTCTTCCCTTCTCAGTCAGACTTGCAATAATGGCCTACTCTAGCTTCCTCTTTCTCTTTCAACTCACTACAGTTTCTCCTGAAAATGCTTTTGCCAATGTCACCAGTGACCACCTAATTTCTAAATCTAATGAACACTTTTAGGGCTTTTCTTCTCTCTTCTCTTCGATCCTCAGATGCTGTCTCACCTAGCCCTCTCCTACCTTTTCAACTATTCCTTTTAAGTCTGGAACAGTAGGTATTTTACCCTGTTGTCTTATAAATGCTAATTTCTCAAGAATTATATCCTCAACTCTTCTCATACTCCACAAAACTTCCTAGAAAATGACATATTATCTACTGGTTTTACCTACCATCTACATAATAAAGACTTTTTCTAACAATCTGTGTTCCTGGCTTGTTCCCAAAATTTCAGGATCTTATCTTTTGTCATAACCAAGTTTCCATCAGGTCAAGAAAAAAATGGACAAATCATATTTTAATACGATAAATAAAAGAAATGATGACACAGTCATTTCCATTAAAATAGGGTTGTAATGAGTATTTTATCTCAATGCCCCATTTGCAAATGTCTTTATGCTTAAACATTTCTGTACAGATCATTTCTATTTCTGCACGAAGAAAGCTTTATAGTTAGTGTGACCTTTAAAGAAAACAAAGTAAAGGATATAAATAAGACATAAAGTCAGTTTAAATACCTTTTTTCAGTTCACATTCCATTAACAAGTATTTTTAATTATATTTTACTGATTATGCTATTATAGTTGTCTCAATTTTCCCCTTCCGACACTCTCCATGGAACACCCCTCCACTCCCTCAGGCAATCCCCACACCATTGTTCATGTCCATAGGTGATGTGTATAAGTTCTTTGGCTACTCCACTTCCTATACTGTACTTTACATCCCCAAGACTATTCTGTAACTACCTACTTGTCCTTCTTAATCCCCTCACCTCTTCACCCATTCCCCTAAACCACCCTCCCATCTGACAACCATCATAATGCTCTCAGTAACTATGATTCTGTCTCTATTCTTTGTGTTTGCCTAGTTTGCTTTTTAAGTTTTAATTGTTGATAGATATGTATTTATTGCCATTTATTGTTCACAGTTTTGAGCTTCTTTTTCTTAAATAATCCCCTTTAACATTTCATATAATAATGGTTTGGTGATGATGAACTCCTTTAGTTTTCTCCTGTCTGGGAAGATCTTTACCTCTCCTTCAATTCTAAATGATAGCTTTGTTGGGTAGAGCAATCTTGCCTGTAGGTCCCTGCTTTTCATGACTTCGAATATTCCTTGCCAGTCCCCTCTAGCCTGCAAAGTATCTTGTGAGAAATCAGCTGACAGTCTTATGGGAACTCCCTTGTAGGCAACTAACTGCTTTTCTCTTACTGCTTTTAAGATTCTCTCTTTATCTTTAACCTTTGGCATTTTAACTATGATGTGTCTTGGAGTGGGCCCCTTTGTATCGATCTTGTTTGGAACTGTCCGTGCTTCCTGGACTTTCATGTCTATTTCCTTCACCAAATTAGTGAAGTTTTCTTTCATTATTTTTTTCAAATAGATTTCTAATTTCTTGCTCTTTCCCTTCTCCTTCTGGTCTTCCTATAATCCAAATGTTGGACCTCTTGAATTTGTCCCAGAAGGTGCTTATACTACCCTCAGTTTTTTGGATTCTCTTTTCTTCTTCTTGTTCTGGTTGGCTGTTTTTGGCTTCCTTATGTTCCAAATCATTGATTTGATTCTAAGCTTCATTCACTCTTCTATTCTTTCCTTATAATTGTTCTTTATTTCAATTCATGTCTTTCATTTCTGACTGGATCTTTTTATGCTGTTGAGGTCCTCACTACATTCCCTTAGCATGCTTTTAACCAGTGTTTTGAACTCTGCATTGAATAGATTGCTTATCTCCATTTTGTTTAGTTTTTTTTTTCTGGAATTTGGACCTGTTCTTTCATTTGAGCCATGTTCTTTGTCTCTTCATTTTGGCAGCCTCTTTGTGTTTGTTTCTATGTATTAGGTAGAACTGCTATTACTCCCTCTCTTGGTATCATGGCTAAGGCAGTAGGTATTCTGTAAGGCCCAGTGGTACAGCCTCCTCTGTCACCCAAACTGGTACTAAAGGAGCACCCTTGTTATGGCTTGAGTACACCCTCCTCTTGTATTTGAGCCTTGATTGCTGTTGGCAGATCAATCGGAGGGACTTACCCATGCCAGTCAGTTGCAAGGATTGGCTATGATCACTGACCACCAACCTCTGCCTTCTGTGGAGGATCAGCTGTTCAGGGGCAGGGTGATGGTACTCTGATGTGGTCTGTACCTGTCCACTAGGTGTGCAGGCTCTGGGGTTTCCCAGGTGGTACAGGCAAAAATCAGCCCCCATCTGTGTTTTGCCCAGGGCTACCCTGCCTGATCTATAAAGCAATCTGATATGGCTATTACTTGTGCTGGGCTTGGAGATGGCCAGGTGAAGCTAAGCTGGAATCTAGGCTTGTTGCTGCTAGTGCCAGGTCTGGAGCCACTTAGAAAGAGGTACAAGACTAGGGGCTTACTGAGGGCAGATATTCCTTGTTTGGAAGGATTTAGGCAGTTGTGAAGCAAGTGCCAAGAACAACCATTCATACTGTTCACAGTTGTAAGTTGGGTGGGACAGAGCGTCAGGGGATCTCCAGGGTGGGGCCAACAGTGTTAGCCAGGTTGATGGAGTCTCAGATATGGCACCTGCCTACCTGCTTTGTTGTTCTGTGTGTGGAGGGGGAAGGGGATATTAAGAATATGGACAATGGCTTCTGTCTTCTTTTCTGTCTGCTGTGAGAAAGTTGTCTCCCAGCTCTCTCCTTGACATCAGACACTCCCATTCCTCCCTGTATGCCACTGGTGCTGATCTAGCTGTTACCCTGGTGTTGAAGCTCAGAGCGAGGGAGTCTGATTGAGTTCGTGTGTGGTTTCCTTATGAGGAACTGCTTGGGACTCGATAAGTTTCTTCCACCAACTCAACCCCTGCTAGTTTTTGCAGCCAGAATTTATGTGGACTTATCTTCCTGGCACTAGAACCCTGGGCTGGGGGGCCTGGTGTGGGGCTGTGACTCCTTGTACCTGAGATATTGTAACAGGGTGTAGCCAAGAGGGGGAGCCCCAAACAGGGATTTGGAATGGGATCCAGAACTCAAGGTGTCCAGGAAATATTAGGATGTCCTCACCACTTCCCCCCATAGGTGTGTGTTAGGGGAAGGGACACATGGAACAGGGACATTGAGTTGTTTTGCATAGCAACAGCTTTGCAGCTAACCTCTGGCATGGTCATTTAGTATATCTTTAACCTTTAACTGGTTTCATAGAAATGTTAAATAGCTGTGGCCATGCTTTGAGCCACAGGGATGGAAGTGACTTCCACCCAAGAGGTAACTAGGAGGCAACGCCCCCTGGATACAGGGCCTGCGTGAGAGATTGGAGATGATTGGCTCCATGCCATGGGGTCACGCCTGCCCAGACTCACTATGGCAGCCCAGTAAAGCTGGAAGGATATGAAAATGCTAGCAAATGTAGCTGATTGTGGGAGGAGTTGGAAATGGGGCTGCAGAGGAGGATTGGCACAAGGATTTAAACTGAGATGCATTAGCCACTGTGGGGAGAACCACACAGCTTTGGCAGAGTTGAGACCCCCTCTCAGCTTTGCCAGGGAGAACCACTGGCTTGATCCTGGCTGAGGACACAGCTGATGGTGTCAGGAGCCTGAATCTACTTCTTTTCCAGAAATACAGTACCCCAAATTAGGGCAGAGGGAGAAGAAAGCACTGTGTGCATATGTGGGTATCGTAAAGGACTTTGATATTTTAATGAAGACATTAGGTTACTACTTTAAGTCTGTATAGCTTTAAATAAACATTTCCTTTCCTTTTCACAAATCTCTGGCATTGAGAGACGTCTTTCCTCTGGCAGCAGACAATGTGAACCTTGGGGGGGGGTCCTTTCAGTAATAGTATATTGTACCCCCTTTGGCCCTGTTCTGTAACAATATCACTCTTGAATTTTTATCCAACACACGTGGATATGGGACCAGCTTATTCTGTGTCTCTGCCCATCCTACCAGTCTGGATAGATGTGATTTTTTAAATTCCATAGTTGTCAGACTTACATTTAACTCATTTTCTGCTGGTTCTGAGTCATGGTTGTTCTATATTTTTAGTTGTAATTTTTTTTAAGATTTTATTTATTTATTTTTAGGGAGGGAAGGGAGGGGGGAGAGAGAGAGAGAGAGAGAGAGAGAGAAACATCAATGTGCGGTTGCTGGGGGTTATGGCCTGCAACCCAGGCATGTACCCTGGCTGGGAATCGAACCTGGGACACTTTGGTTCCCAGCCCATGCTCAATCCACTGAGCTATGCCATCCAGGGCTTCTAGTTGTAATTTTGATGTAGTTGTGCTAAGAGGTGAACCAAGTCTGCCTATCTTAACTGGAGGTCTTTCCATTTACAAATATTAATCAGCATTAAATACTCTCAGCTTGTCAGACTAAGAAGGAGCACAACATCAATAACTGATTTAACTTTGATTCACAAACTTGTGCCTGTTAGTGGTCACATTTATTTTAATAGGTACCAAAATGAAAACACAATGTTGAGTTTATTTCCCTAAAGAAAAAAACGTAATTCATCAAGATTATGAGCATTACTGAAAGCCAAGTATGAGAATGTATTGGCTGCTTAGAATAGGTTGTCATTAATCAACAGTCACCTGCGCTGTACCCTCACGGGAACTAACTCTCCCATACGTATATAAACACAATCTTGCAAATTCCATTTTAATGCTTAATTTAGGATTGCATATCTGGAATGCTTCTTGACATGAAAGCATAGCAACCATCTGATATTTTTACTGTTCCTTTTGTTTTTATTTTTTGCCAAGAGAAAAAAATCTACTTTCTAATCATTTGCATGTCTCCTATCCACTACAGAAAGCTCCACCACTGATTGTTCTCACTTTTTGTAAAAGGCCTTAATATATTTTTGAGACATATGTGTGACTTAGCAATATCAATTGGAAGATAACAATATGAGTATACTGAAGGTTATGAAACTTGGTTTTTAGGCCAATTGCTTTAGAATCTCCTAAATCTTGTTTCAAAACAAAAAAAAACAGATTCTTGGAGCCCCAGAATATTTTCAGTGATACAACAGTCTATTTTTTAATAGACATCCCAGATAATTCTATGCACACTACAATTGAGAACAAGACACATTTTAGTTATGTTTTATGAGCTGACTTTGAACAAGAAATCAGAAAGCTAGATGGAAGGCAGAGGAGGTTGTCAAAATGTTTTACTTTTAAAAAAGAGGGGGAGGGACCTCATTAAAAAAATGTTCAAGGAGATGTCTGCCTGTGCTGACTACTCACCTGAGAAAATGCCAAAGCAGAGAAGGCATTCTAGCATGACATCCTGGACACCTCGGGGACCTAATAAATCACACTATTTACTGTCTACATCCTAAGTTCAGCTTAACTGCCTGTGCTCTCTTTAGGGTTAAAATAACCATTTCACTTCACTTCATTCTGTTACACAAAGAGCAGTCACTCCAAACATCTAAGATGGCCCAGATGTAATAAGACCGTGCCTCAGCGTGGTGATTGCTGGAGGGTGGGGGTATATGGGGACTAAATGGTAATGGAAAGAAATACAATCAAAATTAAATTTTAAAAAAGAAAATTAAAAAGAATAAAAACATGAACCAAAATTTTATATTTCCCTCAAAGGAAGCTTTGAATGAAAGTTAGAAAAAAACTGATAAAACTGTAAGTGATGCTTTGCTTTAAAAACAGCAGCAAGTGAAGTACAAGTTGGCAACCAGGAGAAAAGCACAAAACTCTCTTTAAAAAGAAATCACGATTAAGGTTGAAATTTTATTGCATGAACAAGAATTTTTTTGCAAATTTAGTTCAACTCTCACAGCTGTTCCACATTCATAATTACTACCTTCACTCAGGCCTCCTCTCTTTTTTAAGTACATTTTCTAGTGGTAGCTGATATAAAGGAGGTGTCTTAGCAGAAATATATTAAAGATAACTTCTCAAATATAAAATTAAATAATTTTACTTTAGAAATATAATTTATATTTCATTTAGATTTTTAAAAATTTCTGTAGAAGCTTACAACATAATTGCTAGATTTTGTTTTTCTTCTAAAGCAACTGTTGGAATTAATACAGTACAGTAGAAAAAAAAAAGAATAACAATCCCATTTGAGCCACAGATTCCTCAGATACAAAACTGGGACAATACCTTCCCTAACTGCTTCACAAGGTTGCTATCCCCATATAGAGTGGGGCACCCAAAAAACACCACAATTATCTTTTGGAGGGTGGGCCCATTATAGTACAGCTTCCCTCACTAGGCAAGTGTTCTTATGAACCCATCTGTATCACTGTACTAGCTGGCATCGTTGAAAGGAGCTGCATTCTGATTCAGTGAATTGTTTTTGAAGACTCTCAAGGCATTTGCCCATTTCATGATGGGTGATTTACAAGTGCACCTGCCACACCATGCTGACTATTCAGTAGTTTTTGACCAAAAATGGCCTAACTCCTGTGTCCCACCTTCCCTATTCACCCAACCTTTCCTAGAGTGACTTCTTTTTGTATCCCCAGGTGAAAAAAGTCCTCAACAGGTAATGTTTTGCTGATATGGAAGATGTGAAACAAAAAAAAAATTGAAGCAGTAGAAGGCATCAAAATCAGTGAGTTCAAAAACTGTTTTGAGCAGTGGAAAAAAACATCTGTGAGTTTATTGCATAAAATGGAGAGTACTTTGAAGGTAACTGAAGTTTTAAACATGTAAGAATAATTACACAATGCTTTAAATAGCTAAATTCCAGGGTTTTGGGGAGTTGCACCCCGTATGTTTGCTATAGCAACATATGTATCAGCTACCTATTATATAAAAAAATCTCCCTAAAACTTAGGAGTCTAAGTAAAAATCATATATTAACTCAGTATTCTGCTTTGGGAGGGGTTTAGCTAAGGGGTCTTCTAATGGTCTCCCCTATGGGCACCCATGAGATGGGTCTATTGGATCTGGAGGGAAGAAAGTGGTCTTATCGTGTCTGGTATTTCTCTGGGACTTTTGTTCTGGCACTTGTGGCCTTTACATAACTTCAGCATGTTCCAGGTGGGCAGACCACAATGCACAAACATTTTCAAGCCTCTGCTTGCATCACATTTACTAATATCCAGTTGTCCAAAGCAAGTCACATGTCCAAACCGAGAGTGTGGGAGGGATTGTGCAGAGACATAGGGGTCATATTCCTTCATGTTGATTCATCAGGGATCATAATTACCACAACCTGCCAAAATTATTATAATTATTTAGTTAACTATAAGAATAACACACACATAAGAAGCCTAATAGTAGAAGTAGTAGAAGAGTAAAATAACAAAAATAGTAAAAAAATATTGTAAAAATAAATTTGGACTAACTCTATCAATGCTTTCCTCCCTGGACCTTGTTTGCTAACAAGTAGTAAATTTGATTTTGCCAAAGGCAAAGTTTAAACATGCCTTTGGAAGTACATGGTAATGGAGACACATGTGAAATACGTATCTGCTCAAAAAAAAAATGAAAAGGCCAAAAGACAGGCAGACAAAAAGGATAAAAAGGTTAAACAAATGAGTAATTGCTAATTCATAAAATAAAAGTCAGAAACAATACACAATCTACCATTGTTTAAAAGCAGAATGAATAATGTCATAGACCCAGAAAGATGAAAACAACAGAGATATTGCCTCTCTCCTTCAAAACACCAGTTAATGTCATTCCAGAAATTCCAAAAAAAATCAACCAATGCTTTAAAAAAAAGTGAAGAGAAAAATCATCTATCTCTTCTATAAATTTCACTTGATTGTTAATAATTGCCAGTGAGATACAGACACTCTTGTGTCTGGCTGACGCTGTTCATGCTGAAACTTGAGCTTGTCATCTCACTCCTGTTCTTGGGCAGCTGCGTGACACTGGTTACCTCCTTCTCACAGTCTCACAACCCTCCATGCACTTGAGAGCCATTCTTATGACATCTCTTATTTTTCTCTTCTTTGACTAAATTACAGTTTCTAAATTCTTCCTCAGGGCTTAAGGGCTTTTATTTTCAAGCCCTTAAATCACTTTCACTACCTCTTTCCAAAAGTTCAACACTCATCTCTAAAGAGTAAGGATCCCTCATCCTAGGTCGTGATTAACCAGAGACAAGTATGAAGCAGTCAACCTCTCCGACATTAGATTGTTTCAAAGATTAAATAATTGATGTTTCCTTAGCGTTAGATTAAAATGGTAACTAGTATAAAATGTGGTTAGCAAGTATGTGTTCAGGTACTGACATTTTTACTAATAGTGTTATGTTCTCAACTAACAAGCATTTTCTCAGCCACTTTGCCTACTAGATCTTCACCTTTATTCACGCAGAATCAGTGATTTCCCATCTGAGCATTCTATTTTTTTAAATTTATTCAACAATCAGTCATTCAGAATTTAAATCTCTCTTCTCACTTTCAAAGCATTTTTTCCACGTGTGACTAAGGTTGTAACTAATATAAGTTTATTATAATAGACTAAGGGAGCAGTGAGGTCCTGAGAAGGAGGTAAGATAAAGACAGTACTCCTTAGTAGGAATCACTGTGTACCAGAGTAGGAAATAGCTGTATGCTTTAAAGGATCAACCAAAATGATAATAATGAGTAATAGCTATCATGTATTAAGCATTTCCTATGTACCATACTAGGCTACAATTTACATGAATTATCTATTTTATCCTCACAAAATTACAATGCTGGACTAGGTACTCATACTGTTTTATTTTACAAATGAGAAAGTTCACTCTTACAGAGATGGAGTGACCTGCTTAATGCTTCACACTTTGTAAGTGTCAATGTCTGATTTCAAATCTAAGTCAGATGCTAGAAGCAGAGTGCCTAATTCTTGAATAACCTATTGCCAATACTATTGCCAATTGCCAACACTATTGCCTATTGCCAATACTAATACTATTGCCAAAAATAGTCTTGTGTGAGAATTATTGGATCTACTTCATAGGTGGGGAAATTGAGGCAGGGTAAGATTAAATACCTTGTCCAAGATCCCACCATAAATGACAGATCTAAGATTTGCATCCAGGACAGCTGGGCATTAGGATAAAACAAACAAATAATAGACTGCTGTGGCCCCAGAAAGCACAAATCTGAAAATATGCACTCTTGTTAAACTACAAAGATAGACTTGTCTGTCACAAGTCCAAAACTAAGTTTTGAAGCAAAATAGAAACAATGAAACCTGTAAGCTAAACAGTTTTTAAAGGCCTCTTGAATAGAAGGCCTTGCTGTTATCCATCACTGAGTAAACAAGAGCACTGCATCTGACCTGGCAAACCACTCCCAAAGCTTAGCAGCTTAAAACAGTCACCTATTTTTTCTCATAGGTAAACAGGCCACTTCTATTCCATGCGGCATCAGCTGTTGGTTGTTTGAATGAGGTCTAGAGAGTCCACTTTCAAGATGGTTCAATAGATTGAAGATAAGTGCAAACTGCCAGCTGGGGCCTCAGCCAGGGATACTGAGCCCTTGCTAGGACTGCTCAGGCTTCCTCGTGGCATGATAGCTGGACCCCAAAGCAAGAATCCCAGCAAAACTACCTACAAGCTGTATTATCTTTTATGATCTAGCCTGGGAACTAACATAGTGACACTTTTTTTCATGTTTTTCTTTTTTTATTAAATCATTTTATTGTTATTCTGTTACAGTTGTCCCAATATTCTCCTTTTGCCATCCTGTGCACATCCCATCCTCTGCTCCCACAATCAATTCTCACACTATTGTCCAGGTCCATGGGTCATTCATACAAGTTCTAGTCCCTTCTCCTTCTTTCCACCATTATTCCCCTCCTCCCTCCTCTCTGGCCATTGTCAGTTTGTTCCATGTTTCTGTGCCTACGATTCTATTTTATTCATTAGATTCCCCTTATAGTTGAGATTGTAGGGCATTTGTCTTTCACAGCCTGGCTTATTTCACTTGGCCTAATGCTCTCCAGTTCCACCCATGCTGTCAGGAAGAGTAGGAGTTCCTTCTTTCTTTCTGCTGAGTAGTAGTTCATTGTGTAAATGTACCACAGTTTTCTGATCCATTCATTTACTGATGGGCTGGACTGGTACATGCAAAAAAATGAAACTAGACCACCAACTTACACCATACACCAGAATAAACTCAAAATGGATAAAAGACAAACATAAGTCATGACACTGTAAGAGTCCTAGAAGAAAAAATAGGCCAGAAAATTTCAGATAGCCACATAGCAATATTTTTGCCACTATATCTCCTAGGGCAAGGGAAATAAAGGAAAAAATAAATGAATGGAACTATATTAAACTAAAAAGCTTCTTCACAGCTAAAGAAACCATGATCACAATGAAAGGGGAACTGACTGTATAGGAAAACATATTTGCCAGTGACACTTTGGACAAGGGTTTGATGTCCAAAATATTTAAAGACCTGAAATCACTCAACACCAGGAAGACAAACAATCCAGTTAAAAATAGGGCAAAGGACCTGAACAGACATTTCTCCAAGGAGGACATACAGAGGGCCTATAGACATATGAAAAGATGTTCAACATCACTACCCATCAGAGAGATGCAAGTTAAAATCACAATGAGGTACCATCTCACACCAGTCAGAATGGCCATCATAAACAAATTAACAAACAACAAATGCTGGTGAGGATGCGGAGAAAAAGGAACTCTAGTGCACTGTTCGTGGAAATGAAGGCTGATGCAACCACTGTGGAAAACAATACAGAATTTCCTTAAAAAGCTAAAAATGCAACTAACTGCCTTTTGACCCAGCAATCCCACTGCTGGGGTATACCCTAAGAATTCTGAATCACCAATTCAAAAGAACTTATGCACCCCTGTGCTCACAGCCTAAGTGCCCAACAGTAAATGAGCGGACAGTAAATGAGCGGACTTAGCGACACTTTGCTGTAGTTGCAAGCTGTCTGCCCATATTCAAAGAAAGACAACAGGGAAGGGAGAAGTGTCAAAGTGATAATTATACCCTCACATTCCTTTAACTTTAAAAGCTGAAGTCCTTTAACCCCAATTAATAACTTTAGTCCCATTCCCAATTCTCAAGTTAACTGTCTCTAGCAAAGAGTGTACCAAATCCTGTTCAAGCAGCTCAGCAGCTTCATGATGAGTCATTCTTGCAGGACATAGAAATAATAATGCCGTTCAAAACAGAATTCATCTCAGAAGGTAGGAGATCCAAGCTCTAATTCCAGGAGGTTCAGTAACCTATGTGAGGGAGGCCTCTGTAGTCCTCAGTTCTCTCATCTATAAAGTAATGTTCTTGGTCTAGGTCAGTGGTTTTCAAATGATGTGCCACGGAAATTTTTAAAACATGCCATACCTGACTTTTTAGTCAGGGACACTGACCCCTTTGCCTTTAGATTATCAAATTAAAAAATGACAACAGTCAACACAACAATAGCCATCTTGCGTAAATGAATCAAATTATTCATTTTTCATCAAATAGGCAAAAAAATATATTTTTGGTGTGTGAAGACTTTTAGTCATTAATTTAAGTGTGCCATCAGATGAAAATGGTTAAAAGTTGCTGGTCTCGATGGTCTCTCAAACCTCTGAGATTAGTAATCAAAGTAACTCTTTGCCTATCTATCCTCTCATACTTATATTTCACACCATCCAGATACAAAATCTATCTGCCTCTGGAAACCCACCTCATTGATTAGGCAACTAGTGGTAACTGTTCCTAGAGCCCTCCCAGAGCTCAACCTGCTTCCCAGGGTCTCTGAACATGGACCTCTGTTATTCAGCTGCCCCACCTATTACGAGGCAGATGCTAGTTTGGGTTACTGATCCGGATGGGGTCTATTTACCTGTCCCTTCTGTTGATTGACATGTTAGAGACTTATCTTCAGACTGGTGCCCTGTGTGTCTTTCCCTAGAATAGCAAACCCTGTCTTCAATCCCTGCTTTCTTTGACCTTCACCTGACCATGGAAGTTCTGATAGAAATCTCTCACTTTCTGGCCTAGATCCTGGGTTCTTATATTTATTTTAAATGGCTTTCTCTTTCCATAACTAATGTTAGCAAAAGTACCAGTGTGTTCTTGTATTTTCACCTTGATTTTGGATTATTTTTGCAAAAAGAGCAGCAAAACCTTTTCACAAAGTCTTCCCTACCTCAGCTTGGAAATTCCTTTGTGTATAATATGCTGTTATGGGAGTTTGAATTAACATATGAAACTAATTTCAGTGATAGCAGTATTTTTTCTAATATTCATGTAGACATCTGATAATAAAAATGATAAGAAGGTAAAGAATTATTGCATGGGAGTAAAGATTGCCTAAGAAAACCTTGCCATTCGTGATGAATACCCACTTTTATATGGTTGACATTGTGTTCATAATTATAACTTTTACTTGTCACTGAAAGACAAAAATAAATACTAGCTTCATTGTACAAAGATTCAACAAACATATTGTCTCATGACTGCATTGTTTATTTTTTAAATTATTGATTGTTTTCTCAATTAGTATGTCATAATTAATATGATATGGGTATTATCCTTCAATACCTTTAAAATGCATCATAATAGGTTCATCATGCATTCACATGTAATACACCAGGTGTAATTAATGAATTGGCAGAGTGGTTTTCCACTATTATATTAATTTTGTATTAATTTATTAAACAGTTGGCTACTGTACTAAATTGGGGCTACTAGAACTACAAAATATGCTTGTACAATACACTGGAATACATTCCAGAGTTTCCTCACTGTTTTTTTGTTTTTGTGTGTTTTTTTGTCTGTTTGTTTTGTTTTAGATAGAGAGAGTAAAGAGAGGAAAGGAGAGAAACATTGATTTTTTGTGTGCCACTTGTTCATGCATTCATTGGTTGATTCTTGTATGTACCCTGACTGAGGATTGAACCCACAACCTTAGCATATTGATACATCACTCTAACCTAGCTACCCAACTAGGGCCCCCTCACTTGTGTGATATGTCCTTATTTATAGCCTAACTTTGTTAATATGTTTTAGATATCATTAGACCCTCAAAATTCTAGTTGCTATCCAAAATGTGAATTGTCTCTGGGAGTATCTCTTCTTTTTGTCATAGTCATTGCATTACCGAGACTCAGGAAGCCAAAAACCTCTCTATAATCAAAATATTCAGAGTTCTTCACTACCTCCAAGTCCCAATAAGCTTTATCTAAAGTGAATGGGAAAGTCAAGGAAGAAGGTATTGTTTACAGTATTGTTTACAACATCACGCTTCTCACAAATCCATTGGGGAGTTTTTAGGTCTCCTCTGATTTTCTGTGGTGTTTTTACTGAAAAAAAGAGTTACTGAACCAGAATGCTAAAGTCTTGCAAGGGCTGTGTGTCAGTTATGAATCCATAACCAATTCATTTACCTACTGACCTCAATTTTCTCATTTCCAAATTGCAAAAGTTGGTCTGCATGTTAACTCCATCGAAACTCTGTTTCCTCTCCACAGGAAATGTACCTAAAACTACTAATGAATGAAATTTCAAGATATGCAACTCCTTCTTAGAACTTCCCCATGTTCTCTTTAGAATATCCACAAATGCCAGCTAACATGCCTGGCCCAGTGATTTCTAATATGCTATGTACAGGTTCTAGAATTTTATGTTATCTGCTGTTTACTTCCACAGTGAGTCTAAGCCACTTTCATTAAGTTCATATCCTATTTTTTTCTCTTGTAGAAAAACAAAATGACAGGTATCATAACAGTTGTATAAAATAATGTTCACATCCTAAGTCTATTCTAAATTATTAATCTTACTTCATAAGGTCAAAGCAATACAGAGTTTTGATATTTCTTTGATGATCATCATTTTTTAATTGGTGAAGTGTGAGAGCAAAACTAAATAATTTAAAAATTTTTAGGGTCCTGCTTGCTATGTATTTTGGTAAATATGCAATATATGTTCTAAGATTTTTTGTAATTGTGAAATGTTTCCAAAATATTTTACATAATTCAATATACTATAAGGAGCACTTATGTGTCCATTCAGAATTAATGTATATTAATATTGTGTTCTATATTTGTTTCATGTCTTTTGTTGTTATGGTTTATTTCATTTAAGAAATAAAATATTATAGCTATAGCTAAAGTTCCACAACATATAGACACCCACAAACAAAAAAAGGGACACAATAGTTCAGGGTGATGTTAAAAATGTATATAAAAGACTTCTCACTATTTATTTGAAACTTGCATTTTATGCAACATTTTATTTTTGAGATTCATATGTTATTAGAAATAGATCTCATTTGTAATTCTAACTGCTATATAATAGTCCATTGTACAGATGAACTATAGTTCATTTATCTAATCTGCCACCAAAGCACCTTAGTTTCATATTTTGACAACTGAACATAGTGCAGCAATCACCATACTTGCTCAGGTGTGTGAGCCTCCCTAGAATAAATACCTAGAAAGAGAACTGCTAATTCATGGAGTATATGCCCTTTCAGCCTCAATAAATACTGATAAAATGATCTGTATAGCAGTTATACCAACTGCACTTCTCCCATCAATGTGTGAGTTTCCATTTCCTCACATCTTGCCAACAACTGTCAGTGTCAATAAATGTATTGATCATTTGCATGAGTATGCAACATGTCCATCACTGGTTTAATTTGCATTTCCTCAGAAAACACTTTACACTTAGTCTCTTTAACATAGTGCTGAAGTCTTAATATGAGAAATGAGAAAATAAATATAGACAAAACAAAAGGTGCAAAAGATTGAAAAGAAAAATATTTGCAGATCATAGGACTTTACACTTACAAAATCCAGGAGAATTTACACAATTTCAAATCTATTAAGAAAGCCTGGCCAAGTGTGTTGACTACCTAATCAATATATGAAAACTCTTAGCATCTCTATAAAAATGGGTATTTCAATTTTGTTGACAATAGCAATAAAATCATAAGACACCTTAAGATAAACAAAATGTGTGCAACATATTTATGGAAAGAAATAAAACTTTATAAAAGTTATAACTAAATAAATGAGGAGATAAATACTTTTCCATGGGAAAGAAGATAATCTTCCTCGCATTAATCTAAATTTTTAATGCTGCTTTGATCATTATCTAAACAGGATTTTCATAAAATTTTATTGTCTTACCATCAAATTAAAAGGAAGACTAAGGCCTTATACTAAACTAACTTATGGTTCTAGTTGATTTGAAGTCATACCACATGAAAATAAATTCCTCACAGTCTAAGAAGTGGTCATTTTTAAAAGAATAGTACAAGAAATGAAAGCTATAGCACCCCTAGGAAAGACCTTGCACTGCATCTAAGCTGGCCAGAGAAGACGTTTACATAGATTAAAGTTGGACCCAGAATTCTGTATAAAATTTGATTAGACGAGAAAATAAAAAAAAAAAAAAGAGGCATGCCTGAAAGGTCAGCTGGCCTAAACAGAGCACAGACATGATGCCCGTCTTGACCAAGATCACAAACATAATACTGAAGGGAAAACACAGAGTTAAAGTCCTGGGCTTATTTCGCCACACTTACACATTTCAGTCTCCAAATCCTACCCTTGAAAAGACCAAAGTAACCCAGCTTTCAGATAACCAAGGCACACAGCATATGTGATATAAAAGGTGTTTCTGGGGCAATCATCCAAGGTTTAGGGTCCTAGAAATGAAAAGTAAAGGTAAAAAATATTTCATCCAAATTATAAAGGCCTTTAAATCCCAGGATTAGAAGTTTGAACTTCAAACAAAAATTAGTAAAATTTTATCTGTTGCATAAAAATGTGATAAAGAACACACTGTGCTAATTAAGAATGTATAGTGTCCTAATGGTAAAGGAAGATGGCACAATATCCTCAAAAGATACAAAGTTATGATTCATTGTCACATGAAAATTTAACAAAGTCACAGTTTTCGCCTTCACATGACTAGTAAATGAGATAATCTGACAAAACTGTATAGTTTTTCTATGGCTGACATCCAAACTGTAACAAATATTTATTTAAAATGAACTACCAGGAGATGTTTTTCTCTGTTGATTTGTTTTAAACTTTTCATTCTTAAGTCAGGAGTCTGCCTGGCTGTGAATGTGTAGATGATACAGAACAAGTGTTTTGTTTTGTATGGGGTTTTTTGGGGGGAGGGGGGAGTAGGGAAGAGAATATGACTTTCTAATGTTAAAAGTAATTAGTTATTTGAATCAAAAACTAAATTGATGACTATGCTTCAATATTTCCATTTGGCAGACTAAAAGAAAAAGATTTCTCATGTGTTTTATGTTGCATTTTATAGGCAAAATAAAACTGCATTATTTAATTGTTTTTTACCATAAAAAATGAAAGCTCACTGGCAAGAGTTGTTATAGTTTTATAGTTTCTCACATAACTTTCGCCCGATTTTAAAGGAGAGTGAAATCTTCGTGTGACTTAATTCTCCTTCATATCTACCTAGGTAAGAAATAATGAGTCAGCATTCCCAATTCACTTTTTCTCCTTAATTTCAACTCAACCATTTGAGGATTTTTCCCTGACTGCCAATGAGAACATTTTTAAAACTGGCATTATTTCTTACAATTATTATGTCACATTAAATTTCATGATGTAAATGAGTGTGAAAATCTTTTTGATGATTGATGTGCTAAAACAGAAAGACTCTTGATGGAAACTGAAAAAATGATATCATCTTATAACCGTCTACCAGAATATTAGATTGTTAAGTGCAAGCAAGAATGGCCAATTTCCAGTAACTCAATGAATCCAGGATGCATTTTAAGGAAAACTTTCACCAATCATTTAAAAAGGTAACAATGTAGCAAAGTTGGAGGAACTCCACAAGTATGTGTTGCAGGTATGCATTTTATTTTATGTTGTTCCAGGTTACTCTACTCCTTGTAATTAGTCATCTAAATGTGCAAAAATATGGGACTCTTGTGTCCACAAATGTCCGTTCACAAATCAAGGCTCTATATCATCTGTTTTTCATTAGTCTTCTGAAGATCCTACATTAGCCTCTCAACTAAAAAATATGTTCAGTAAAATGAAGGAAGCCCCCCAAAAATGTACACCATTGTAAATGTAAATAAAGTTTCAGGTTCAGCCAGAACCTTAACCTGTGCAAGACTGTTTTCTTTGCCGGTCATTTAAAAGGTCACCCACAAGAAGAGCAGTCACTGTATGTGGCATGTCGTTTCACAGATAATCCACTTCTAATCTTATAGTCATCATTTTTACCTTAATTAGTGCTTTACATTTATAAATTAAACAGCCAATGTTTGTTTTTATTTATGTTTTGATCTGTGTCTCAGAATTGAAAGTATTCATTGGAAGGCATTTTAATTATCTGCTAAAAATCCATTTTTTCGGACCATAAGATGCACCTAAGTTTTGAAGAAAAAAATGTGGTAAAATATTTAATAACATAACATAATATTTCACCGATGTAAATGTAAACAGAACTCAACAGCAGCATTAACAACCATTATTACTAGCTTTAAGCTTTAAGTACAGAAACTACTCTAATCATCAGGGAACCCCAAGAACTCCTCGTCACTGCTGTCCACATTTATGAAGCTCGGTTCCTCAGAATCACTAGTATCACTGTCTTCACTCTGCTCATAGCAGATGTCATCTTCAGAGCCATCTAAGGCATTGCTGATGCCACATTTTTGAAGGACCTCACAACGGTTTCATCCTTAACTGACTGTCATGAGGTTTTCACCCACTCACAAACTGGGGTAATAGTGGGCCTCTTCACTTGTCCAGTCGGTGTCAGATTGTGATCTCCAGCGGCCATCCCCTTGTTCCATTCTTCTCTCATGAAAACTTTAAATGGCTTGTTGCTGGCAACACCCAAAGGTTGCAACTGGCTGGTAAGCTCCCCAGGAATTAAGGCTAGATGGGTTTTCTCTTCTTTAAATCTCTCTTTTGTGGCTTCAGTGATATGTGCCCTAAACTGGTCAAGCACTAATAGAGCAGGTGTTTTCAGAAGTCCTCCAGGACATTTGGACCACACTTTTCTATCCATATCTTCATGCCATTTTCGTCTATCCATCCTTTGTCATGAACATGAACAATAACTCCTTTGGGATTGCCTCTTTTGGCATGCTTTTTCTCTTGAAAATCAACATTGGAGGCAGTTGGTGCCATCCACACAGCAGGACAACACAACCATGGTTCAGTTTTATCAGGCTTTTCACGTCAACAGTCTTATTTGATGGAACATCAAAGGTTAACGGAACTTCATCCACATTCCCAATCTGGCTTATTTCAAATCATTTTTCTTTCTTGCATCCAGTGCCAATTTGTGAAAAGACACAATCTTGGATTCATATTCTGTAGGCTTTTTTTGTGCAATCCTAGTTTTGGTGTGCAGAGCCAGGCCCATCTCTTCGTAAATCTGTGGCACCGTGATGGTGATCCAGTGAAGTCCTCAATGCCTTTCTCTGCAGCAAGACATTTGGCTTCACATATGATCATTTCTGTAGATGCTGAAAAGCCATTGTTCCTGTGACATGTGATCCGCTCTTTCACAGTGACTTCTAACTGTGGCCATTTTGCAACATGCCCACAAAAACATTGTTTCATTTTGTTTTGCCCATTTTTTGCAGTTGATCCTCCTATTTCCTCCATTCCCGTATCATTTTTTCAGTTGGAGGTGGCCCCAAATGTCTCTCCACTGCTCTGTTTTCATGTTTTTTGGCTACCATGTACTTCACTACCTCCAGTTTAAAAGGGATTTTATAGGAAATCCTTTTCTGCTTTGACATCTTTCCACAATTACAGTAGATTCAGCAGGAGACTACGGTATGCTATCGTATCTTTCTACAACCAAACCCAGTAATGACAGAACTATCAGCACTGTGTCCTTCACAGTTATGGGTCACTATAGCTGAGAACATCAGTGAATGACACACTGTTATGGGGAGATCTGCTGCTGGCACTGTTATGAGGAGATCTGCTACTGGATGGTCACAGGCTGTGTAACACTCTTGTATGGAGGCAGCAGTTTTGCACAGACTGTGTGGCTCTGCAGCTGTTGCCAAATTACAGCTCCCATTATCCCAACCTGCCCAAGCATGATGGGAGTTGTAGTTTTGCAACAGCTGCAGGGCCACATTGACAGGTGACCTCTTTAATGTTAATGGGGGACACACAAGTCACGTGATGGAGGTGTGATCAGGTGCCACATGGCTTTCTTCTCCTAACGTGTCGGCACCGCCTGTACCCTCCTCCCTAACACTATAGTGTGCTGAAGTGGGGACTCTACTCCTGCCTCCCTTGCTTCGCACCCCTAGGACACCCCTCCTCACAGCCCAGGGCCTGCAGCATCACCTTACTCCTGCCGCCACTGGCTTCCTGCAGCTGCAGCCCTGCTCCTGCCTCCTGTGATCCTACCCCACCACCACCCCCCCACAAAGCAAGCCAGGTGAGCTACATTCAGACTATAAGATGCACCCCCCTTTTCCTCCCAAATTTGGGGGATGAGTCTTACAGTCCATATTTATAACATAAAAAAGGAGATAATGACTTAAAATACATATATATGGTCCATATATATGGTGTGGCTCAATGGTATGATCCCATAAACCAAAAAGTTGCTGGTTCAATTCCCAGTCAGGGCACATGTCTGGGTTGCAGGCCAGGTCCCCAGTTGGAGGCACGAGAGAGGCAACCTCTCAATCTTGCACGTTGATGATCTTTCCTACTCTTTCTCTTTTCCTTACTCTCTCTAAAAATGAAAATAAATAAAAATTAAATATTTAAAAATAAGACATATACATGGTTATAATTTGAATTAAAAAGAACTAAGTAAAAACATTTTAAAAGCTTAAAACAGTTTCCTAGAACAAATGATCAACAAAGGTTAGCTATTTTTATTAATGAATTTAAGCATAGAAATAATACCTTTTAGTAGACATCATAAATATAATATTTATAAAGGCAGACAAATAAAACTGTGTAATTCTCACAATTCTTTGATTTTTAACACAAGTTTTAAACATCTTGGAAAGGTTTTGTGGCCAAGCATATTTTTACATATACATATGAAATATACAGTCTTCAAAAGAAAATATGACATGATCATATTCTAATCAAGAGTTTGTAGTTGTGATTAATCTAGATAACATACCAATGTCTTTTTTAACTTTATCTTTACTGTGCACACTATTACAGATGTCTCTATTTTGTCCTTTGCTCAACTGCACCCAACTCACACCCTCCCTTCCCTCTGGCCATCAGCACACTGTTATCTATATTATGAGTTATGCATATATGGTCTTTGGTTATTCCCTTCACCTTCTTATATCCAGTTCCCCTTCACCGCTCTGACAGCTGTCAATGTGTTCCATATATCCATGTCTCTATTTCTATTTTGTTCATCACTTTATTTTGTTCATTAGATTCCACATATAAATGAAATCAGGTGGCATTTGTCTTTCTCTGACTGGCTTATTTCAGTTAGCATAATCTCCAGGTCCATCCATGCTGTAGCAAAGGCAAGATTTCCCTCCTTTTGTATGACCACATAGTATTCCATTATATAAATATACCACAGCTTTTTTTATCCACTCATCTACTGATGGATACTTGGGCTTTTCCAGATCTACACATACACTAAATATAAATATATAAATATAAATATAAATATAAATAGATATAATTCTTCAGTGAGAAGTATTATACAGTGTATAATCTATCATACTGATAGAAATAGATATCTTGAGTGTTAAGAGCTACAAATGAATAGAAGACTGATTCTACCCCTAAATTTTACTGTAAGATTTTAAAGATCATGTTTTACAAAGCTGAGGGTTTATTATAATATACATTTTATTCTTTTAACTACATAAAGCACTATTTAGTGAATGAAGTGAATGAAGCACTATTGATATTCAGATACCAATATATGGTACCAATATCTTATATATCAATACCAATACATTTACCTTTAATAAATAATGCCCTTCTGAATGTGTGTGTAGTACATGTATTATTTTGAACACATAGTTTAAAAAAGGAAGCAGAAACTCTGGAAGGTGAGCAAATATAAAAGATGCCTTTACCTGGACAGATTCTGTCTAAAGCCAAAAGATTTTGAGCTTGATAACTAACTGGACAGAGTGACAAGACTAGTAAAGCTCAACCACACAGGGAGACTAACAGGAAAACCTTTCACAGAAGATTAGTACAGAAGAAAGAAACCCTTGCACTTGAAAAAACAGATCGGACAAACACAGCTCTCTAGACCTTGGATGTGGGTGAAGAGAAAAATAAAAAATTTCCCCTGAGAATCTTAACCACTGATTAGCTCTCCCAAGGCTTGCAGTTGGCATTCACACTATCTCTTCAGTCCCCAAGTGCTCAGATGGAGAATATAAAGGTCTCCTAGGCTGGTGCCCTGCCAGCTGACTGGCAGAAATGAATATAAATCCTCTCAAGAAGAGCTCAACCAGACCTTAAAGAATTTCCACACTTAAACATTCCAAGAGAAATGAATATCTCACAGTCAAAATTCACAACCTGCACAAACACTGAGCCACAATCAGTAAGAAACAGCAGAACAATATATAAAAAGACAGATGAGGGAAGAAGGAAAGAGAAAAGATTAGATAGATGATAGATAGATGGATAGATAGATAGATAATAAAACAATATATTCTGGAATTATCAAATACATATTTAACACATTGAAAGCAATTAAACCCCCTAAATAAATAATGTTTAATAATATGACCAGGAACAAGCAGATTTGGAAAAAAATGAATAGAACTTACAGAAATGACAGAAGAGAACATGAGACATGGAGGTAGTGAAAGAAAGTCTAATGCATGTATACCCATAGGTTAAAACAGTAGCCAATAAAGAGAAAGGGGCACAAATGATATTCAAAATGATAATGCTGAAGGTATTTCCATGACAATGATTAAAGCCTCAATTCTCAGATCTAGGGAGCTCAGTGAGTCCTAAGCATAAAAATAAAAATAAAAACACACAAACACATCATAGTAAATATCCATTACCAAAATGAATGGGTAGATCATAATATCAAACAGAAAGAAAAACACAATCTTTAACAGAATGGTTGTTTAAATATCGCTGGCCTTTGAACAACAATACAAGCCAGAAAAGAATGGATCCCATGGTTACTGAAAGCAAATAATTGTCAACATAGTTCTACTTTCAGTATTAGATTTCAAGTCATTTTCAAACAAAAAATAATTGAGAAAGTATATTACCAAAAGATTCTCAAAAAGAAATTTTCATTTATATACTTTAGGCTAAAGGAAAATTATGTCAGATATAAGATGTGAGATGTAAAAAGAATGGTAATTACTGGTAAATATGTGAGCAACTCTAAACAAACATTGATTGTACACATTAGCAATAAAAAGTGTATGTTTGTATAGGGTAAGAGATACATAGCTAGGATTAAACTACTGAATAAGAATAAGAACAATATGTAAGTTGTTATCATAGTGATCAGATTAAGAGATGCTAAGGTTTTTGATTTGTTGCAGAAAAAAGATATGGCCTAATACTTTAGAGGCCTCGAGTAAATTAGGCATATGATACATGCTAACTAAAAAAAGTCATAAGACCATATAACTCAAAAATTACAAGCAAAATATATAGTGAGACAAATAAGTTTTAAAAATGTGTGTGCATATATATATATATATATATATATATATATATATCCCAAAAGTCTGAGGCGGGGCCAAGGCGGGGGCTGAGGACAAGGAAAGAGTAGGTTAAAAAAGCAACAATAAACATAAATGAACTTCAAATTATTGCGATGAGGTAAAATCAATGAAAAATAACTATTGTATGATTTCATACATTTCCTTTTTAAGTTTTTTATTGTTGTTCAATTATAGATGTCCCCATTTCTCTCCATTACTTTCCCCTGCCCTACTCACCCCCCACCTCCTGCAATCAATCCACGCCCCCTTTGTCTTAGTCCATGAGCTCTTCATACAGGTTCCTTGGTCCTTCCCCTTCTTTCCCCCTTTATCCCCCACCCCCCTCCCCTCTGGTCACTGTCATTTTGTTCTTTATTTCCCTGTCTCTGGTTCTATTTTCCTCACTTGTTTGTTTTGTTAATTAGGTTCCACTTATCTCAGACATTTAAAGTTCACAAAAGGTCAACACCAAACCATATACTGTTTAGGGATGCATTTAAAGGAACTTATTTGAATAATAGATATCCAGAGAAAGAAAGGGTGGTAGATGATGGGAGAGGCAGACATGAAGGGCTCCTAATGTATAACATTCCATTTCTTAGTCTCAATGATGTAACAAATATATTTATCATTTTCCTTAAAGTATGCATGTATTTTTATGCACTTTTACTATGGTATATATTATAATAAAAACATTTTACTATCAGGACTCTTTATAAAGAAAACTTACTTTAATTTCATTGAGTAGTTTCCTGATAGAACTGGCTGGAGCATGCTGAGGCAGGTGACTCCTTAGGGTCCCTCCTCTCCCTGACATGTAAGTACTTAGCACAACATACAACTACGACATTTGTTGTATCAGGAGACTCAATGGTGGGCAATTTAGATGGGAACATCTGAAAGACAGGCATCTCAACGCAGCCACATTCTTTGGACAAAACTGGCTGTTCCAGAAGGAGCAGCTGAGACAGGGAGGCTTTGGTTGATCACCTTTCCAGGGATCATCACACCTGTCTTTGCAGTTGTCTGTTTCCAGGCCCCCACCCTGACGCGCTCATGGGGGTTCAGTGGTTCTGATTTTATGCAGCCTTTACACCTTGGCAAATGTCAGGCATGCAGGACTCTGGCATTTGTGGCGTATGGAAGATAAGCTACAATAAATCAAACTGACTAAATTCCCCAGTCCCATCTGGTGCTCCTGCCATGTAGATAGATGCCATCATGTTTTAAAAAAGAAATCTGACTGGCAATAGTGTGTCTCGAGTCACGAAATGTGTGAGCTGGTCACCCAAATAAGTACGAAAGAAAAAAAAATCACTTAATGTTTGTATAATTCTGAGCTATTTTCATTTTGTATCACTTCATAAATCATATGGTACTGGTGCTATAAGTAAATACACAGTATATAAATAGACAATAGAAAAGTCTGGGCTTTCTACAATAGTTGAACATGGCAACAGCTGTGTGAATTTTCTTTCGCATTTTAAGTATTTGGAAAAACTAACATTTGAAAAATGAAAATGTTTCTGCCAATGTTCCTGTTTTTATTGATTCCACCAAGGAGCGCCTTTCAAGTTTCAACACCCTTTTCACTGATGTCATGCTGTGTGATGAGTATGAAGAAAGTTCCATGACTACCATGAGTTGTGAGCTCACTCAAGTTCAGGGAAATTGCAAGAAGCTAGAATTAGTCCTGTGTTCCAACTCCCTCACCCAAGAATATTATCCCTCCTCATCATGCACAAATCTCTGGCCTAAATATTGCAGTAATAATCATCAATGTGCAAATTGGATTAGGGATTAATTTTACAAACTGACAAATTCTCTCAATTTCTCTCACGCACTCTAACATTTAACAGCTGAATTGGAGGCAGTGGGACAAATTAAAAACAAAGAAAAACTAAGAATAGCAATACTTTTCTCTCAAAAACTGGTCTCAAATTCAATTTTTAAAAATATGTCAGGGACAAGTAATACAAAGAAAAGTAAACTCACAATCACTCAAGAGAATACTAAAGTCAGTACCGGCGTGATCGCTCAAAGATAAAGTCCCAACAAATTAAGGTTGATTTCCTCCCACATTAAAGTTCCTGGTTTAGAAATTAGGAAAAAATAAGGATAATTTCTGTTGGCAAGGTTTTCTACCCAACCCTGACTTGTGAGGTCATGTGTTCTATTTACCCACCGATGACAGAAAATGACCCTAACGTGAGAGGGTCTTACAAAGGGAAAGGACGGGAGAAGAATGAATGAGTTAGACATTGCCCAAGCAGTTGAAGGGAAGCAGAGTACAGTTCCATAATGATGAGGTTAGGGAGGGTTAGGTCACAGGGCTAAGTCCTTTAGATACAGTTTATCATTTTCTCTCATACTAAGGGTTTGAGGTAAGTATTACTTACATGTGAGGACAATGTGAAATCCCAAAGAAATGGGACCACTTACATCTGAAAAAGGAGAAAATATTGTCATCTAGCAGCATAAATAAAAATAAGTACCTATGATGCAGCACTGTTTAAAAAAAACAAACTTGGGCTTCAATGTTTGAAAAGAGATTTTTAATGGTATGATTTCAAGTCACTGAGGAAGAAGGTTGTATATTTCTCCCTTGCAGTTTTTGAAGGCAGAGATGTCATAGAGAGTGCAGACATCTAGGAAATGCCAGCTTGATATATCTATAGTGGATGCCCAGGGCACAAAGTAGCTATAGGATATAGAGCAGACAGAGCACCAAGGTCAAGTGTACAGGATGTAGAGCACTGGTCAGCAAACTCTATGACCCATGGGCCCACTCTGACTCAGTCCATTTTTTGTACAGTCCACAAGCTACAAAAGGTTTACATACTTTAAGTGGCTGAAACCTATGAAAAGAAAAAACTTTATCTCGTGTGAGAGTCGTGGCTCCCACAAATGGAAATACTTACCATCGGACCCTTTACAGAAAAAGTTTGCCAACCCTGCTCAGGACTCATTGGGTTTTAAATTCAAACCTTGATTATTGTCTAGATGTGATCTTAAGAAAGTCACTTAACTTCTTTGAATCTCAGTGCCCCCATCTTTAAATGATACCTACCTTGTAGGTTTATGAGACAAAATGATAAACTAAAGCACTTAACTAAGTGTTTTGCATGTAATAAAAACTCAAAAAAAATTATAGCCATAAGTCCTTCACTCAGATTACTCTAACTCTCTATGTAACTCTACAGCCTGTCATTTTCACTGTATATCATGGGCTCCAAAAGCCCATTTAGATTTTGTCAATATCATTATCACAACCAAATAAGTCCATCATGTTGCCGTTTTCCCAGTGAAGTGGTTAATGTGTTTAAAAGGCAGACAGGGTGGCTTAGCTAAAATGAAAGCTCAGTGAGATAGCAACTATATCAAGTCAATCAAGAAATGTTTATTGAGAATCCACTATGATCTAGAGAAAATCGTAGGTGCTGCTCTGGCTCCTCCCTGTGCAGAACCTGATGGCTGTATTCTTCCTTCTTCCTTAATGACCAAATTTTGGTTTCATCATGAGTAGAAATGTGCCCAGCTGACACAAAACACTGCATTTTCCTACTTACCTAGAAGACTGTGGTAATGAGAAGTGAGAATTACTGGGTAAAAGGCTTGAATTTTGGGCTACATAGCCCCTTCTGCACTTGGTTTTTAGCCCTTGACCTTCTTCCTCCCTGAACTGTGCACATCATGGCTGGAGCTCTAGCAGTCATTTTGTGGTTATGAGAGAAAGTCTTAAAATATTACAGAAACCTAGCTTTGATATCCTTGAGCTGATGAACCAGCAACTATCTGCCTCAAGATTTCTTTTTAAATTTTTTTTATTGTTGACACTATTACTAATGTTCCCCATTCCCCCCTCCTTTGCCCTCTTCCATCCAGCCCCCCACCACCAGCCGTCACAATATCGTTGTCTGTCTCCATGGGCTTTGCATATATGCATATATGTTCTTTGGCTAAGCTTTTAAAGTCCCCCCACCCTCTCCCCTCTGAGATCTATCAGTCTGTTCCATATATCCATTCTGGTTTTATTTTACTCATCAGTTTATGTTGTTCATTAGATTCCACATATGAATGAAATCATATGGTATTTGTCTTTCTCTGACTGGCTTATTTCACTTAGCATAATGTTCTCCAGGTCCATCCATGCTGTTGCAAAGGATAAGAATTCCTTCTTTTTAATACCCATGTAGTATTGTGTGAATACATCACATCTTTTTTTTTCACTCATCTACTGTTGGGCACTTGGGCTGATTCCAGATCTTGGCTGTTTTAAGTAGCACTGCTGTGAACATATCAAGCTTCCTTAAGAAATTAGAAAAATAAAGACTTTAGTTGTTCATTTACTTTTTATAATACAACTCACCCATTTCAAGGGTACAATTTACTGATTTTTAATATATCCACAGAGTTATGCAACCATCATGACAATAAATTTTAGATCATGTTTGTCACCCCAAAAAGAAACTTCATATCCATTAGCAGTCATTTCTCATTCCTCCTGCCCCTCCTCCCAGTCCTACACAGCCAATAATCTACTTTCCGTCTCTACGGATTTGCCTATTCTGGACATTTGATATAAGTGGAAGCATAGAATAAGTGGTCTGCTGTGACTGTCTTCTTTAGCGTAACTTTTTTATTTACTAAATTGATTGGGGTGACTTGGATAATAAGATCACATACAATTTAGTTTGTCTTTCAGTTTCTGCTTCTTATAGCCAGATCTGATCTTAACTAACATATCCACTATCAAGAAGTTATTTGATCCATATAGTACTTCTTTGGGCACAGGTACTCAAACATACAGACTATATTTAGGAACATTAATGTTTCTAGCCCTGGCTGGCGTAGCTCAGTGGATTGAGTGTACGGGCTGCGAACCAAAGTGTCACAGGTTCGATTCCCAGTCAGGGTACATGCCTGGGTTGCAGACCATGACCCCCAGCAACCGCACATTGATGTTTCTCTCTCTCTTTCTATCTCCCTCCCTTCCCTCTCTAAAAATAAATAAATAAAATCTAAAAAAAAGAAAGATTAATGTTTCTTTTTTTACTAATTTTTATTGAATTCATTGGGGTAACACTGGTTAATAAAATTATATAGGTTTCAGGTGTACAGTTCTATATAGTATCATCTATATATTGCATCATGTGTTCACCATCCAAAGTCAAGTCTCCTCCCATCACCACTTATTCCCCCTTTACCCCTTCTACGTCCCCCACCCCTTTCCCTCTGGTGATCACTGTACTGTTGTCTGTGTCTATCAGATGGATTTTTTTCTTAATCCCTTCACCTTTTTCACCCAGCCCACTAAACCCCTTCCTTCCCTTTGACAGCTGTCACTCTGTTCTGTGTATCTATGACTCTGTTTATATTTTGTTTGTTAGTTTTTTTTATTCACTAATTTCCAAATATAAGTGAAACTGTGTGGTATTTGTCATTTTCTGACTGGCTTATTTCACTTAGCATAATATCTTCAGGTCCATCCATGCTGTGGCAAAGGGTAGGAGTTTCTACTTTTTTTTCCGCAGCTGAGTAGGATTCTGTTGTGCAAATATACCACAACTTTGCTATCTACTCATCTATTAATGAGCACTTGGGCTGCTTCCAAATCTTGGCTATTGTAAATAATGCTGCAGTGAACATAGGAATGCATATATTCTTTCAAATCACCATATTTTGCTGTGTATAATGAACACCCACATTTTTGTGCTCATTATACACAGGATTACTATACCCATTATTATACCCATGGTATGTAATCATTATGTGCATCCTTATTTTTCCCTCAAAAATTTGGGCATTATACACAGCATAACACAGTAATGTTTTGATGCTCTTCAGATACAGTCCCAGAAGTGAAATCAATGGGTCATAAGGCAGCTCCATTTTTAATTCTCTCAAGGACCCTTGACGCAGCATTCCACACTGGCTGCACCAGTCTGCATGCTCACCAACAGTGCACAAGGGTTCCCTTTTCTCCACATCCTCAGCAGCACTTATTGTTTTTTTTAAGATTTTATTTATTTATTTTTAGAGAGAGGGGAAGGGAAGGAGAAAAAGAGGGAGAGAAACATCAACGTGTGGTTGCCTCTCATAGGCTCCGACTGGGGACCTGACCCGCAATCCAGGCATGTACTTCTACTGAGAATCAAACTACAACCCTTTGGTTCACAGGCCAGTGCTCAATCCACTCAGCTACACCAGTCAGGGCTATTGCTTGTTGATTTATTGATTAAAACCAATTCTGACAGGTGTGACATGATATCTCAATGTGGTTTTAATCTGCATTCCTCTGATTATAAGTGTTGTTGAGCATCTTTTCATGTCTATCAGCCATCTGTATGTCCTCTTCACAAAAGTGTTTGTTTAGGTCTTACATCCACTTTTTAATTGTTTTGTTTTCTTGATGTTGAGTTGTATAAATTCTTTATACATTTTGGAAATTAACCCCTTGTCAGATGTATCATTGGCGAATATGTTCTCCCATTCCATGGATTGTCTTTTCATTCTGTTGATGGTTTCCTTTGCTCTGCAGTTCCATTTGTTTATTGTTCCATTTGTAGATGTAGTTCCATTTGTTTATTGTTCCTTTTGTTTCCCTTGTTCAATGAGCTATATTAGAAAAAATATTGCTAAGAGAAATGTCAGAGGTTTTACGCCTATGTTTTCTTCTAGGACTCTTATGGCTTCGAGTCTTGCACTTAAGTCTTTAATACAGTTTGAATTTATTGTGTGAGGAGTAAGAAGGTGATCTAGTTTCATTTTTGTTGTACATATCTGTCCAGTTTTCCCAACACCATTTATTGAAGAGCCTGTCTTTATTCCATTGTATTTATTGCCTCCTTTGTCAAATATTGCCTGTAAAGGTATGGGTTTATTTCTGGGAGCTCTTTTCTGTTTCATTGATGTATGTGTCTGTTTTTATGCCAATACCATGTTATTTTGATTACTATGGCCTGGTAGTACAGTTTGATATCAGGTATTGCAATATCTCCAACTCCATTCTTCTTTCTCACAGTTGATGTGGCTAGTCACAGTCTTTTGTGGTTCCATATAAATTTTTGGAATATTTGTTCTCATTCTGTGAAACATGCCATTGGCATCTTGATAAGAATTGCACTGAATCTATAGATTGCTTTGGGTTGTGTGGACATTTTAATTATGTCCATTCTTCCTATCTATGAACACAGTATACACTTTTGAAGATACCTATTTATATCTTCTTCAATTTCTTTCTTCAGTGCCCAATAACATTCCAAGTACAGGTCTTTTACATCCTTGGTTAAATTAATTCCTGTGTATTTTATTTTTTTGATGCAATTGTAAATAGGATTGTTTTCTTAGTTTATCTTCCTGATAGTTCATTATTGAATATAAAAAAATGCAACTAATTTATGGATATTTAGTTTGTGTCCTGCTACTTTACTGAATTCACTTATCTTCTAGTTTTTGGTTTTTGGTTCTCTATAAACAGTATCATGTCATCTGCAAATGATGACAGTTATACTTCTTCTTTTCCACTTTGGGTGCCTTTTATTTCTTCTCCTTGTCTGCATGCTGTGGCTAGGACTTCCAGTATTTATGTTTCTTATTTTTCATACTTGAATACATTTACTCAACAAGCACCAATCATCAAAAGTGATAGAAAAAGATAAAAAATACACTGTATCATTCCTTGGAGAAAAGGAATTGGAGATGCTGAACTCTGAATGAGACTTCTTGCCAGCTGACTACTGACAATGGCCATCTTAACTGACAGAATCTTGGTTTTGGGAGCTTGAATTTGAATTCTTTGCTTAAAATCCACACTACAATTATATTACCACTTAATGACATTTTTTAAAGATTTTATTTATTTATTTTTAGAGAGGGAGAAGGGAGGGAGAAAGAGAGGCAGAGAAACATTGATGTGAGAGAGAAACACCTATCAGTTGCCTCTCATATGTACCCCCCTGACCAGGGACCAAAACTACAGTCCAGGCATGTGCCCTGACCAGGAACCGAACCAGTGACCTTTCGCCTTGCAACACGACACCAAACCATCTGGGCCACACCAGTCAGGGTTAAAGATATTTTTAATTGGAAACTTCAAGCCTCAAATCATTTAGGTCATAATTCACTCAGACAAGTCACTGGTTCAAGTCACATCTGACTTGACCTTGGCCAACCTGTGTCATAAGTAGATTCCCACCAACCTCATTTACACAATTTACACTTGAAGTCAAGTCAGTGGGAGGCTTATTTACATTTTCTCAGCATTCAATAATAAATGGATACATAAATTTTACCAATCTTTTAGCTTAGTAATTTATTACCTAAATAAATCCATCATCCACCAAAACTCAAACTGTGAAATGGAACAGTAATAAAATAAATAGTATTGCCTTGTAAACCAAAAAATGTAGCTCCACTTTTCTGAACTTATGGAATCTAATTTCTAACTGTAGTTGAAAGTGGGAAAAGACTTTTCCACACAACTCTGCTGACCACCTTTAATAAGAATGAAAGCACACCTATATTTGGAAATCATTCATTAAATTGCTAAAGATTACACTTTCAGACATGCTTCAAAAAGGAAAAAGGAAGCAATCACAGATTTTTAGGTAATAGCAAAAATAAAGTAACAACCTGCATCCTCTTATTTTTACATGGCTGTAACTTTGGTTATTTCCTACTAAGAGGGCCTGGTGCTTTGAAATCCAAAAGGAGGTTATTTTCATTGTTATGACATTTCCCATAAAATTTACTTAAAAAAATCAATGTTTTTTTTTTCAAGCACTGGAAGGTCTTGTGAAATGAGGAAATCATAACAAGGCTTTTTAGCCCACAAAGTTACTTTGATTTTTTTTTTTGTGGCCCAAATACCTTCTGAGGAGTTTTACCTGAAAAAGGTTCTAATAAACTTCAAAGGCAACAGACATCTAAGAGGCATTTTATTAACAGCAAGGTTATCTTGGTCTACAGATTTCATTTTAGTGTCCAAGACTTTAATCAAGGCTTAGAGTCAACATTGAGCAAAACTTAACTTGGCCTTATCTAATCAGACCCAAGAGATACAACCCAAAGGGCAAAAATTTCTGTTTTTAAAGGGCGTGCAGGCGTAGGGTGAAAATGTGACTCTGGTAAGGGCTGAGGGAGCACCTGGAGATCTGGGCAACACACTTAAGAAATACGTGAACTCTAAGTTGCAAAACAATGTGGGTCTTGGTTTCATTTTTGTGTTTCTTCCAATAACACTTCCTTAAGTTCTAGTAGAATTTAAGAAACGAGGGCTTTAGGATAATGGTATCGCTGGCAAATGCATGCAGAACCCGAAGATAGAGCCCTAATGGACCCAATGGTTTACGATTATCTCACAAAATAATTAAAGTGGTATTTGTGTTAGGGAAATGAAGTAGGAAGGCTCAGTCCAACCCCTGACTCAGACCAGATGGGTAATCTTAGGCAAAGAACTTAAGATTTTCTTAGCTCAATTTCTTCCCTCATTAGACTGTGTAGGACTAGAGGGCATAATAATCACAAAAGGGCTCAACCACCTAGAAAGCAGTCTCTCTCTCTGTATAAATTTCTTTATGATTACTATATATATGTAGTAATTATTTCTGATTTAATTGGTGGTAACTGAACTCCCATATCTCACGGAGAATTTTCTTGTGACATACTCAAAGCCAATTCAGGGAGATCCCCACCCACTCAGGAGCCTGTGTAGCCAAGTTTGCAAACCACTGAAACTTTACTGTGAGTTCATTGAGGGCAGGCACAGGGTCAGAACCGTTTTTGAATCCCTGGCACCTTGCTCACATAGGTGTCTGCCCCAGAACAGTATCTTTATAAGTGAATGCTTAATGAAAAATATATAAATGAATGAAAAGTGATAAAAAAAATTCTTAGTTACTATTATGGGCTAAATTGTGCCCCCTTCCCCCAAATTTCACAGTTGAAGCCCTAACCCCAAGTACCTTGGAATGTGACTGTATTTGACGATAGAATCTTTAAAGAGGTAATTAAGTCAAAATAAAAGTGTTAGAATGGACTCTAGTCTAATATGATTGGTGTTCTACAAGAGGAGATCTGGACACACAGAAAGATACCAGGGTCCTGACCAGTGTGGCTCAGTTGGTTGGGCACTGTCATGCAAACCAAAAGGTCACAGGTTCAATTCCTGGTTGGGGCACATGCCTGGGTTGCAGGTTCAGTTGCAGAGTGTGGGGGGTGCAGGTGCAGCCAGGGCACATAAGAGAGGCAATTGATCGATGTTACTCTCCTATTCCTCCCTCCCTTCCTCTTTCTCTAAAAATAAATAAATAAAATCTGAAAAAAAAAAGAAATGAAAGATACCGGGGATGTGCCCACACACAAGAAAAAACACAGGAAGAAAGTAGACATCTACAAACCAAGGAGAGGGGCCTCAGGAGAAACCAGACCTGCTGACACTTTCACGTCAGACTTCTGGCTTTCAAAACTGTGAAAAAATAAATTCCTGTCATTTAAGCCACCCAGTCTGTTGTATTTTGTTAGGGGAAACCCAGCAAACTAACAAATTTATCAAGGAAAAATCAAAGCCATATTAGGATTTGCTATAAACTGACAAAGAATATTTTATACTTATTAGTTATGTTAATTACTTCAACATGAGCCAAAAAATTGAATGCTTTAACCAAGATCACATAGCCAGGAATCCAAGTATTTCCTAGGCAGGGTGTGAATACAGGTTTAACAGGCTTTGTGATTTTAACCCAAATAATTTACCTACTGTACCACAGCACTGGAAAGTGCCCTTTCTAGTCATAAAATTGGAATTATAATTATTTTCTAAAACAGGATCCAATATGTAAAACTGTGAAATGCACATTGATATCTGGGGCATTCAGAGCCCCATTTGCTCATCATAAGATAAGTACACTAAAGACTTCATTAAAATCTAAAAGAAAAGATGCAGTTAACATCTCAGTCAAAGGCATGCTCATAGTTTCACAAGTGACATGCCTGGGCCATAATAACTGCAAAAAGTAGTTTTAAAACATGTAACAATTTTCAAGTATAATCTCAATTTAAAAACTTTGCACCTACCATGAAAAGCAAATGAGACAAAAACAAATTTAATAAGGTAGGTGTTTTGTGTCTAACTTTAAACACAAATTACAATAAAAATAAACCAAAACAGAGTAAGTTTCATTCCCATTTATTACTGGGTTATGCAAGGTAGCAAATCCACAAACTGGGGTGGTAATGAGCCCACCTCACTGAAGTGGTAGGCACTTCCACAGATTAGGTCTCCTCTTATGGAGATGGGTGGACACACAGATACACTGAAGTATAAACTCAGATTGTGTTTGCTTTCAAAAAGAGTCACAATGGCAACAATAATAGACATTATGTAGAACTTTATATTTTCAGAATTAAATCAAAGTATCAAGTCTAAAATGTTTTTGTAAACATCTATGGCTTTATTTCTACAAACACACTTTTAAAATGTAAATGATATCTACTCAAGTAGAAATTAATTTTACCCAAAGCCAAATGGGAAACTACTTTCAAGAAGTAGTACAAAAATGGAGTTCAAAGACATAAAAAACAGTGCCAAAGGGAGCACTCTATCTTTTAAATAAAAAATTCCCTGTATCCAACATCAGGGTAGTTTATGTAATAAACTTTGGAGAAGTTTAACAGCATGAAGCTGAGGTGTCCCAATTTCTACTTAGTAAAGAGTGTCATTGTCATATTCTCCTCCAGCAATGTAAAGAAAGAAAAATTATGACTTCTACTGAGTTGGTAAAATTTATGGGCTGGTGAGTTTCGCAATCTAGAAGTGTCACATACCGTTACTCAGACTGGCCATTGCCAATCTGGAGAAGTCATACCCATGGACTTGAATGTGAATTGCACGCACCTGGAGTCATGCAACAGTGTTTCTAACTAGGCAACACAGTTTTACCCTAACTTTTCTTACTAGGGACAGCCTTATTCTTCTAACCATGGTGTATTACTATGGTATCTTAAAGTGTGTGTGAGTGTGGGGGTGGGGGGGGACCTACTTTGAGGAAAATCCCATAATCCCCCCTTTTTTGGGGAATTTGCAAGAACAGTATGAAAAAGGGAAAGAGAAGGGTACCCAGATTCCAGAACTCTCAAAAGTCTCTTTAAAGAATGACCTTTAATATATGACTTAGTTCTTTGTTATGACCAGCTTCTTTTTGGTCATTTGATGAGACTACAGACCAGCATCTGAGCATTATTGTCCTCATATTTATGTTTTTGTTGTATTTTTTCCTATGTGTTCTCAGTGGTGGAAGTGGCCTGGACTTCATGCAATACTCAGGTGTATGTGCCGGCCCTGGCTGTGTTCACTCAGCCGGGCCCCACACACCACCCTCTAAAACTGAATTTAATTCACTTCATTTCATTCACAGTAAACTGGCATCCATTTTGAGGACAATTCTGGTCATTTTATCATATAAATATCATGGGGTGTCACATGTCAAATTGTACCCTCAGCTCCACACATAATTTAACACATTTCACACATTTCACAGTGTGCACTAGCTAGAAAATACCAGTTCCTAGAAACCATTCAGATTTCTGATCCTTTGCCAGTAGCCGCTGTCTTTTCAGGCTTTCCCTTAATGCATTTGGGCATAAATATTTATCCTTAACTGGAATGCATTCCTCTGGACTAAAGTGCTGCCAGATAGAATTTCGGTAATAGGGCCACTAGATATCTACAGGGAAGACATGAATGTTCTCCGGGTGAGTAAATTACAGTTCCTTAAACACTGACGTGTAACAACTGCTGTTGTATTCAGTCCTTCTCCTCTCAAATCTATTTTTGATCTATGAGTTTGCTAATGGTACGGTGGCTGGAGTTTTCTGTGTATTATTCATAGACCAAAAACAGTTGAAATAGTATCACAGGTTCGATTCCCAGCCAGGCACATGCCAGGGTTGCAGGCCATGGCCCCCAACAACCACACATTCATGTTTCTCTCTCTCTCTCTTTCTCCCTCTCTTCCCTCTCTAAAAATAAATAAATAAATCTTTTAAAAAAAAACAGTTGAAATAAATGTATCTTTATCTGCATGAATTGTTCAAAATGGAATATTTGAAAACCCATTTAACAAAATTGGTCAATCTCTCAATTATGTGCTTCCCTAACTTCACCACCAAGGGACCCACAACCTGCTGCATGTTTCCTAAGCCAAGCCATGACTGCTACACATACTTAAATTCCTACTTCATTTCTTAGGAATTCTTATTTGTTGAGGTTGGACAGTATCTTTTACAGTTGCCTCATAATGTCTCACAAATCCATGGAGCCCATTCATGGAAAATTCTAAGGGAAACTGATAGAAGGAGGTCTGTATTGTTATTTTTGAGTCTGATCAGAAGTATTTAGAATATCTACTCTTTAATGATTCTTTCCCTGTATGTTGTCAGTGGCCCAAATAGAACATTTCAATAGCCCTATACAAAGTAAAAATATTTTCTATCAGTAATTTTTAAAACTTTCCCCCCAAAACCCAACCTAGACATGAATAGCAGTGAATTCTACCAAAAATGCAAAGAGTTTAATGTCAATCCTTCACAAACTATTGCAAAAATAGAAGAGGAGGGAACACTTTACAATTAATTCCATGAGACCACTATTACCCTGATACCAAAACCAGAAAAAAAAAATCACAAAAAACAACTACAGGACAATATTCCTTGTGAATATAGACCCCACTAGAAAGCATCTTCAACAAAATACTAGCAAGCTGAATTGAGAAAAATATTAAAAAGTATTGTGCATCTATGACCAAGTGAATTTATCCTAGCTGTACAAGACTAAATTAAATCTGAAAACTCATCAATGTAATACATTATATTAATAGAATCTAGGACAAAAATTACAACTAATTTGATAAAATTCAACACTCTTTCATGATTAAAAAACACCAAAAAAATTAGGAAAAGAAGGGAACTTTCTCATCCGGATAAAGAGCATTTATAAAACAAACAAACAAAACAGCTAGCATCACACTTAATAGCAGAAATTCAAGACCAGGAACAAAGTTTAAAACCAGGAACAAGACAAGAATGTCTGCTCTTGCCAGCTCTATTCCACTTTGTGCTGGAAATCCTAACCAGAAAAATTATTCACAAAAAAGAAATAAAAGGCATTCAAATTAGAAAGGAAGAAATGTTTCTATATGCAGATGTCATGATCACAACGATAAGAAATCCACTAAAAAAAAGTTATAACTCATGAACAATTTTAGCAAGTTCACGGGATACAAGATAAATATGCAAACATCAACTGTAATTCTATGCACTAGCAATAAACAATCCAAAATTGAAATTCAGAAAACAATTCCACTTAAAATGACATTGAAAATACTTAGGAATAAATTTTTTAAAAGATGTGGAAGATTTATACATTAATAATTACAAATATTTTTAAAAGAAACTTAAAACTTAAATACAGGAATGATTACCAAAGTTCATGGATTGGAAGACAATATTGGCAAAATGAGAATGTTTCCCAACTGATTTACAGACTCAGCAAAATTCCTATCACAATGCCAGCTGCCTTTTTTACAAGTATTGACAAGTGGATACTAAAATTCACCAGGAAATTAAAGGGACTTAGAATAGCCAAAACAATTTTGAGAAAGAACAAAGTTGGAACTCATTTCTCAACTACAGAACTTACTACAAATCTACAATAATAAAGACAATGTAGTATTAGCATAAGAATAGATATATAGATGATTTTGACAAGGGTGTTAAGAAAATTCAATGGGAGAAATCATTGTATTTTCAACATGTGGTGTTGATGTAACCACAGGCAAAAGAAGAAAGTTTGTAGTTTAACTTGGACCATACACAAAATTAACTCCAAGTGGATAGTAGACCTAAATATAAGAGTGAAACCATAAAACTCTTAAAAGAAAACACAAGAGTAAATCTTTGTGATCTTGGTTTAGGTAATGGCTTCTAAGATGCTATATAAATACACAGAACAGTACCTGGCAAATAATTGGGTTTTGTTTCTTTATTTTTTAAATCCAGTTAAATTGCATGTCTTTTAGATGAGTAGATAAAACAACTATGGGGCATGTATAATGGAATAACACTCAGCTGCAAAAAAGAAGAAAATTTTACCCTTTGTAACAGTATGGATGGACCTAGAAAACATTATGCTACGTGAAGTAAGCCAAGTCAGAGAAAGACAAATACTGTATGATTTCACTCATACGTGGAATCTAATGAACAAATTGAACTAACAAGGAAAATGGGGACAGACTCAGATGTTGAACAGGATGACAGTTAGCTGGGGGGTGGTGAGGGGATGGAGGGATTGAGCAAAAAGGAAAAAGGGCTCATGGACATGCACAAGAGGGTGGGGATTGTGGTGGGGTAAGGAAGTTATAAGGGGACTGAATGGCAATGGAAACAGTTGATAAAAATTTTTTTTAATTTTTAAAATTATTTTATTGTTGTTCAGGTACATTTGTCTGTATTTTCCCACCACCACTCAAAAATTTTAAAAATATGTCTTTTAATGTAGTATATTCAGTCATATAAATAATGTATCTACTGATATATTTTGTTTTAGGTCTACCATCTTACTCTTTTCTTTCTCTTTTCCCCACTATTTCTTTGTCTCTTAATCCTTCTTTCCTACCCTATTTTGGATTAATAAAGTTTTCATTATTCTTTTTACACTTATTAATATTTTAGTTATACATTTTTGTATGACATTGGTAACCCTCAAGATTACAATATGCATGATATATCTTAAATTAGTACTTTTACCTCTTCCTAAATAATTCAAGAAACTCAAATTGTATAGCACCATTTCCTTCCTCCTGCCCTTTGTGATACTATCATCCTATGTTTTAGTCTACATAGGTTACAAGCCCTGTAATACACATTTACCATTGTGGCATCAGTCAATGTTCTCTTATATTTACTCACTTCCAGCTCTCTGCATGCCTTCCTGCAGTTTAATGCTTACTTTCTGCGGTATTTTCCTTGACATACATAAAGAACTTCCTTTAGTATTGTTTACTCTACTGGTATGCTGATACTGAGTATATTAAGCTTTTTTAAATCTAGAAATGTATTTATTTCCTTGAATTTTTGAAAGATAGCTTCACTGAAGATAGAATTCTGAGTCGGCAGGTTGCTGTTTTCACTCATGCTCTATAGATGTCATTCTACTGTCATCTGTGTTCCATAGTCTGTTAAAATGTGAGCAGTTCTGTTATTCCATTCGAGGCAATGTCTCTTTTCTCTGAATGCTTTTAAGGATGTCTTTTTATCTGTAATTATCATCAATTAAAATATTATTTGCCTAGGTGTGCTTCATTTTTCCACTTAGGGATCTCTGAACTTCTTGAACCTGAATCTATCTGTTTTGGAAAATCCTCAACCACTATCACTTTAAATAGTTTCTCTCATGCATTCCCTTCACTTTCCAGAACTCTAGTTTTCCAGGGTTTACAGCATTTGATTTCACCCCCAGTATCTCCATTTTTTCTGTTTCTTTCATTCTTTTCCCCTCTGTGTTTCAGTTTGTGTTTTCTATTGACCTGCCTTTCGATTTCACTAAACATGTGTTTCAGTGTCTCTAGTCTGCTGTCAGCTCGATCTAATAAATTCTCAACTGTAGAGTTAGTAGAATATCCATTTCAATCTCTGATGGTTTGTCTATGAAACTCTCCATTTTTAAATTTATTGTATTCTTCATTTTCCTTAATGTATAATCTGTAGTTAAAGTTCTTGTCTGCCAGCCCTACCATTTATATTATCTGTGTATCTGCTTCCATTATCTATTATTCTTTTGAATTTTTGGCCCATTAGCATGTCTTTTAATTTTCATTTACATATCAAACATTATGTATTAAAAAGATAGGCTGAAGTTGAAAATGTTTTCTCCAGAGCAGATTAATCCTTTCTGTTAGGTGGACATTTTGGGGAGTATAAATACCCAATGCAATAAGGAATTGAGATGGATCAGGAATACTCTGCATTTCCTATATGCTCCAATACATCTCTGGGTTTAAATGTTTAAAGATGAGACTCCTAGAATATTGGTTGCATCAGCACTGAGAATGTGTGAGATTTCACACTGCTTTCCCAGCCTAAGATTAATTGTAATTTACAAGTGTTATAATTTTTATCATTAATTGATTAAATCTTTAAAACAACCCTGACATAACTGCTATTACAATTTTTGTTTCACCTGTGAGGAAGTGATGAACATAGTGATTGAGAAACTTTTCCCAAATCACTTATCCATTGATAGCAGAGCTGACATTTGAACCAAAGAAGTCTAGATCCGGGAACCACACTTTTAAAAACACTACACACCCATTGCTCCCTTTCATAAACATTCCAAATGTTCAACATGGGGATTGGTTAAATCAATGATGCAGCTTTCCAAGGAATATTATGTATTATGTTATCATTATAATTTCCAAGTAGCTATATATGTGAGCATATAAAATAACAGTATGTGTATATTGTTATGTAAAAAGAAGAGAACCAAACTATATTATAATTTAATTTTTGTAAAAAAAAAATGATGTGGTATATGCATTCATGCATATGTGTGATAAAGATGTGTGAACACATGAAAAATATACAATATATAGCCAAATAATACCAGTGGTTATCAGCAGACATAGGACTAAGGTGAATTTTTCCTCAGTTACCTGTATTTTTATTTTCTGCTTTTGTGTTTCTTTAACAACAAGTATAGAACACTTATTTAATGTTTTCACTTGTAAAATAAAATTCATTCAGTAAATACTACAAAAAATAAATTGATTTATTAAAAGTGACCTGGCACTTTTCAAAAATATAAATAAAAGCTCCTATGGGCCCCATTTTTCTCTTTAGAAATAATGAAAATTACAAACTAGGAATTATTCATAAGTATAATGCATAAAAAATCATAGATAAATGCAAAGTGACAGAATGAGGAAACTGCAAAGAAAATAACCTCAAGGTTAAGATATGTACAGATGCATGAATTTTAAAGTAAATAATAAAGGTTGATAACAAGAGTGGCCTTAGCAGAGTGTTCTTTCTTCCACCAGTTCAAGCTGTAACTGATGCATTGTATTTAAATGGCTTTATCCTTTTGGCTCTAGTGTTTTCTCAAAAGTAGAGCTGAGAAAGATTGAAGTATTAAATCATTCATTCTACCAAATAAATTTTAAATTATTTTCATTAACATCTTTTCTTTTCATATATCTCCTATTTTATAATAGAATTTAATCATGGTTGCATATATGACAGTTAATCGAGATTTTCCAACTCTCTGATGGCCTTTAATCTATAATGCATAAAAAGGTTATGTTAAACCCTCAATTATCATTTCCAATTTTACTTTAATCTCTGTATTTTATCTTCCACATTAGAATGACAACACTTTGTTAAAAATGTGTAATAGGAGGTTGCCAAGGGCCAAAATGAGCTCCATATACAAATAACCTGGAGTTACTCCCTCCAAAAATCTAATCTCCTTGGTGTTTATCATTTACCCTCCTATAACTAACAAAAATGAATGCAACTTTTTCTTTTAATTGTAAATAGTTTGAGAAAAACTGAAAGGCGCTGCTATGTATAGCAAAGCAATCAAACATTGGAGAAAAAATTCTATAATGATTTTTAAATGTTTTGAGTATGCATTATTTGTTAGTCTAGTAGATGTGCATATTAAATATATTACATAATAATATAATAATAATGCATTATCAGTTAAGCACTGTCTATTTGCCAGGCATTGTATTTCAATCCTCTACTAAAGCAAAACAAAAGCAAACATATCACCAGCCCTGTTTTGCAAAATAGAGAACTGTCAGGGAAGCTTATTGCCCAGTCTCATAAAGAAGCTAGATGCCCTGACTGGTGTGGCTCAGTGGACTGAGCACCCACCTGAGAACCAAAGGATTGTGGTTCAGTTCCCAATCAGGGCACATGCCCAGGTTGTGGGCCAGGTCCCCAGCTGGGGGCGTGCAAGAGGCAACCACACATTGATGTTTCTCTCCCTCTCTTTCTCTCTCCCTTCCTCTCTGTCTAAAAATAAATAAATAAAACCTTTAAAAAACAAGAAACTAGAAAGTGGGGATGCCAGGCTGCAGACTCAGAGAACTGGTAGTTGCTCCTCCATATAATTATCAATTGTATGGTTTCCACACACCAATAAATTTCAGTTTCATATAAACTTACTAGGAAAATATAATTAAGTAAAAATCAAAGAAAACAATTGTTTTAGAATCACAAATGATAAATATAATCTTTTAATTTTCTTTATTTTGACAATTCTATTTTCTGTTTCTTACTAAAACCGTACTGACAAAAGAAAGATAATTGCATGAATATCTTTGAGAAGTCATTAGGGATTGTAAATAATATATCAGTCTATGATTGGAAAAAACTGGAATCTGTTCAAATGTATTTAATTAAGCCAAAATAAATATTAAAAATCAGTTTCAATATTTTGGAAGCAAAATTTACACTATCTCCATGTAAAGATTGTCTTATTTGCTTGAGGCCATAGCTATGACTATGTGTAAAGACTGTCTCACAAATATAATCCAAATAATAAGACTAACAGAAAGACTTCCCTTTGCAAAATCAGGCAGATGATAATATTTTAATCATTAATCTTCCCTTGAGATAGATGCCGAAAGGAGGGAGCATTTTTGTCTAAGCTCTCTCTCCACCAGACAGTTAATTTACTGCATATAGCCTCCTTTTTGGAACCCAGAGGTCAATGCAGTCGTAAGTAAATCATAGTAATTAAAGATCTCTTTCAATCATAAAGATAATTGGGACTTTGGTCATCTGTCCCAGGTAAATCTCCATCCTAGCCCCTAGCACAATGCCCGGCACATAGTGAGCACTGAACAAAATATTTCTGAATAAATGGATAAATCACTAACTATTACAAAATAGATAAAAACTAGAACAACTCTGTTGAATTAATAATAATTAGTAAAACAGCACAACTGCCCTGGCTGGCGTAGCGCAGTGGATTGAGTGCAGGCTTTGAACCAAAGTGTCAGGGCACACGCCTGAGTTGCAAGCCACAGCCCCCAGCAACTGCACATTGATGTTTCTCTCTCTCTCTTTCTCCCTCCCTTCCCTCTCTAAAAAGAAATAAATAAATACAATCTTTAAAAAAAAACACAACTTATAAGATCTTCAGTGATGTTCCACTATTAGTGACAATGTCATTCAGGATGTAAAATAAATTATTTTAAAATTCATCAAATAAAAAAAATATGTATAATTTTTTTAACCAACTGAATTTCATTTGTACTTTCTTGTCACTGAGCATCAAGGTAAAAGCCTAAAAAGGAATTTTAACCAATACAATCAGTTTCAGGGTACTTTCATCCTCTGAGTTTATTTTATTAATCTTTAATATATACTTAGTCCTTCCCCCTCAGAAAATTTAAAGGCAGTGATTTATTTAATATAGATTTTGATATAGGTTTGGTTAAATATTCCTCTCACTCATAGTTCTCACATTTCTCCAACCAGTTTCCTTAATTTAATCAGGTTATCAAAACAACAGCAAACTTGAATATTGTGGATCATTAATTAAATTATTAGAATTCTTCAGTATTATAAATACATGGCTAAATTGTCATAAAATGGGTACACACTAATATATAACACTAGTTTTTCGAATGTTCTTGAATATAATAGATGAATGTCTTCATCACTCTTGATATTGCCTATGGCATATATGGATTCCCCTAGTAAATGTAAACAAGGAGTAACAAGAACGTATCTTTGCTCGCCTCTTTCTCACCACCAGGGAGATGGAAACTTGGCAGCTGCTGTTACACAGTCTAAAAACATCTCCTATTGAGAAACAAATGAACTTTCCTTGACAGAGTACACAGCTTGGATCTAATACCCTCTTTTTCAGGTTCAAAAATAATCATTTAAAGCCAGACTTCACTTGATGTTTGAATCCTTCAAATTCCTTCCATTCTCCAAGTCTTGATATGTATGGAAATGCATCTTCTCAGTTGTTAGAAAATGAAGTCTATTTCTGGTAGAAATCCACCAAAATTTGGTTATTTATCCCAAATTGATTCAAAAGAAGTCTCTCACTGGAATAGCCAACATATTCCCTAATACATTCCACTGAATTTAACTCTGGTTTTCTACACATGTGCTTATCTGTGTGAACATCTATTTATTTGATCTGGTTGTAAGGATAGCAGAAAAGTAAAAGGTTAAGAAAAGTAAACTAATACCAGATTTACTCCTCCGAGCTGGACATAGCTATAATAAAGCAGTACAAAAAGCAGAGCAGCTGTAGTGTTCAGGAGCAGAGGAATGTGCTTCCTGTCTGTCATACAGAACCTCCAGAAAAACAGCCCGAGGGGACAGCCAGGCAAATGGGAAGGAAAGGGGCCTGTGTACTGGAAGGTCAGTGAAGGTCACAGCACTGGGCGCCTCCACAGAACCCCTAAAATGAAATCACGCCTTTACACAGGGCTGGACCTAGGGTGAGGTGAGTGCGGTACTCACCTCAAGCACGGAATGGAAGATCAATGCAGCATACGTGTATTGAAGGTCTACTCTCTGTCAACATAATTCTCATATCTGCTTCTCAAATAATTTCTTAGCCCAAAAGGATTAAATAAGTAGAAAATAATTAAACTGTAAATTAAAACAAGATACATATCATTAGGGAATTATAAATAGATTACATAAAAAGACAGAGGTTCTGGCCCTGGGGAGATACCTCAGAGTGTGCCTGGGTAAGCCAGGGTGGTGGGTTTGACCCCGCCCCACACAAAAGGCACACACAAAAATCTACCCATGAATAATGCATAAATAAGTGGAACAACAAACAAATCAGTCCCTCTCTCTCTCCCTCTCTCTCTCTCTCTCAAATCAATAACTAAAAAATTTTAAAAAGAAAGCGATTCCACCTCTGGAAAATTGTATCTAGGTATTACATCACTGGTATACTCTAACATAGTTCCAGTCTTTCCCAAGATAAGGTAGGGTTGAACATCCTGTTCTTCTTCTCTTGGTAGGGCCAGGGGACTCTTTCTGGCCAAAGAGTAACAAAAGGCACTGATGTTTGTTCCTTCCAGGCCACCACATTTTATTGCTAATGTGAGAGTGCACAGCTCTCTTTCCTCCCCTCTGGCATAGTAAGGAACATCTTTGAAATGGCAGTCTGGAAGAGCTACAATTAATAAGGCTTTCCTGCTGACCCACAACATACATTTATGAGCAGGAAATAAAACTTTGCTGTCTAATATCTCTAAAGCTGTGAGATTCATTTTATTGTGGTATAATATACATTTTCTGACATAAATGACATCAAACTTAAGTGTTCAAGAATAGTTTAAGAACAGGATTGCCAGATAAAATTCAGAACTCTCAGTTGAATTTGAATTTCAGTAAATGATAAAAAAAATTAGTACAGTTATGTCCCATGCTGTTTTGGGGACATACTTATACTAAAAATTATTCATTGTTTGTGTGAAATTCTAATTTAATTGGACCTTCTATGTTTTTACTTGCTGAATTTGTCACAACCTTATGTATGAAGACAGTGAGTGGATCAAATTTGTATCTGACACAAATTTTAAATTAATAGAATTTTGACATGTAGGAAAAAATAAGCAGGTATTCAAGCAAAGGGCCAAAGACCAAAAAGTACAGGAAAATTTTCAAAGATTTGGAAGTCTAACAACTGAAACACTATACCTGGAGTGGCAAGTGCCCTTACATTTCAATTTCCTAGGGTTTCACACTTGGTATGACTGTCATTATTCTAAGTGACTGCCTTCAGCATTATCATCCACTCCAGCCCTTGCTCTCATATGAGCTGGAATGCGACCAGAAAGGTAGGCTGGGCTAAAACTCACTTCTAACATCTTCTCCCTGGTGAAAGCCACTATCTATATTCTTACAATAGCCACACTTACAGTGTGTTTCAATACAGTGACCTCAGTAATTTTCAAACAGAAACCAGGTCACGTCACTCTTCTGCTCAACACTTTACGTGGCTTCGATCTGACTCAGAGTGAAAGTTGCCGTGCTTACAGAGGCTTATGGGCCCTGCACCCTCTCGTGCTCCACGTGCTCTCGGACTTCCTCCACTAAGGCTCTCCTCAGCCCGCCCGGCCAGATGGCCTCCCTGATGTTCCTCAAATGCACCAGGCACAGTCACAGCATGGAACCTTGTACTTGCTCATATTTCTCCCTGAAAACATTCTTGCCCTATTTTACACAACTTGCTGCCTTACTTCCTTCAGGCCTCTGCTCAAACGTTACCTTTCCAACAAAGCTTTTCCTGATGACTATAATGTTGCAACCCTCATCTCTTATCAAATATTTTTCTCCATACTTTTATCCCATATGATATACAATATATTTACTTATTCATTTACTTACTGTCTGCTCCCTCAGTAAAATGTAAGTTCCATAAGGGTTAAAAGGTTTGTCTGTTTTATTCACTGCCGAATCTCCAGTATCCAAAGCTGTGACTTGCACAGAGAAAGTACTCAATGAATACTTAAAATGAGTGAATGCATAAATATTTTGAAAGACAATAGCCTTTGACAGTTTAAAGCAGGTGAGCGTATCATCTGCGTTGTACTTTAGCAAGATCACTTTAACAGAGTGGAAGAGGAATTGGGGTACCCTAATAAACTGTTCAAAATTTATTAAGTGTAATGAAGTCCAATAAAGTTGATTTTTTCTAAAATACTTTTTTCAATTTCTTTTTAAAATAACTAATACCCATTTTTAATTACATTAATCACCTTCCAAATCTTTTGTCCTCTATCTGTTAGCAGAACATGTTTCAATAAGCTTTGTTCATCCCTATCCTGTATCAATGGTTAGCAAACTGTTTGCGTTATCTCAAGAAAATAAAAACAGTTTTATTGTATCCTAATTTTCAGTAACTATAAAAATGTTTTCATGAGATATACTACTTTTTAAAAATAGTTAAATTTTAGATACCTACTTAGTTTTATTTCAGCACTACATTTTTTATTCATAAGCTTTAAAAGTAATCCTTGTGATTTATAACTAAGAAGAAAATATAGAATAAAACCTTCATAATGTTGGATATGGCAATGATTTCTTAGATATGACATCAACAGCAAAGGGAACAAAAGAAAACATAAATAAACTGGACTTCATCGACATTAAAAACATTTGTGCATGAAATGACACTAACAACAGAGTGAAAATGCAACCCACAGAATGAAAGAAAATATTTCCAATCATATACCTGATATGGAAATAATATCCAGAATATATAAGAACTCCTACAGTCAGCAATAAAAAACTCATAAAAAAGACTTGAATAGATATTTCTCCAAAGAAGAAATACAAATGGCCAAAAATCACATGAAAAGATGCTCCACATCACTACAGACATTAGAGAAGAGCAGATCAAAACTACAAGGAGACACCTCTTCACACTCATTTAAAATGACTCCTGAAACAAAATAAAATAAGTGTCGGCGAGAATGTAGAAAATTTGAAACCATGTGCATTGCTGGTGGCAATGTAAAATGGTGCACCTGCTGTGGAAAATGGTACAGTGATTTCTCAAAAAACTAAACGCAGAAATAGCATATGATCCAGAGATTCCTCTTTTGGGTATAGAAGCAAAAGCACTGGAAGCAAGGATTTGAACTTATATTTGTATACTCATGTTTATAGCAGCATTATTTACCATAGCCAAATATAGAAACAATCCAAGTGCCCATTAATAGGTGAATGGATAAATAAAATGTGACACATACATATGATATTATTCAGCCTAAAACAGGAGAAAATTTTGACATATTCTATAACATGAATAAAACTTCAGGATTTCATGCTAAGTGGAATAAGCCTGTCGCAAAGGACAAATACAGTATTACTCCTCTTATATGAGATTCCTAGAATAGCCAAATTCATGGAGACGGAAAGTAGAATAGTGGCTGCCAGGAGCTGGGGGAAAGGGAAAGAGATGCCAGTGATTCACGGGTACAGAGTTTCAGCTGGGAAGATGAAAATGCTCTGGAGATGGATGGTGGGGATGGCAGCATAACAGTGTGACTGTCTTTAAAGCCATAAAACTGTACATTTAAAAATTATTAAAATAGTAAATTTTACATGATGTATATTTTTCCACAAAAAAGATAAGCCAATTCACACTCTTTGCAGCTTCCAATTAAAATACTCTTTTAAAAAAATCAGTAACAACTCTATATACTAAAGAAAAAGAATACAACATTCCATATCCCATGACAATTACCATTAGCTGTCATCCTGGTGACAAAGATGAGAATCAAAAGATTTTTCCTACTCTCCCTCTCCACTCCTGTCCACAATCATCCCTCTCCATTGACAAAACTCTCCAAGCCAGACAATATCATAATAATTGTGTATCAATCTTTCCTCCTACGTTTCCTTTTTCTCAGTAATTTAATATGGTACAAGCATTTCATAGCCTCCCAAGTGTCCTATTCAACTTCTCATTCCTACTTCATCATAAAAACCAAGGCTTCAGACATGAAATGGTTCATCTCCTGGCCCATTTGGAATTTTATCTAACATTAAACCTAATGCTATCCAATTATTTTTATACTCAGAGGATATGTAATTCTTGTGCTGTTCATTAATCCTTTCACCTATACACATTCATTCAGTCATTTAGGATATATTAATTAAGAGTTTAACAGGAATCATTACATATTTTGCCTTTTCCTTGACCCATTTCAAAAACTATTTCCCTTTTATTCAATTTCTTGCTCTCTCCTGGCTCTGAATATGTTCAAGTCATACCCAAACCCAAACAATAGCTTCCCTTGAATCTAAATTGACAATTCTCTGAGTCTGCAACACCCTCTTACTGGAACCCTACCTTTACTTTCTCTTCTTGGGAAAATTTCTTAAAAGAATATTTTATGCTACACATTTTTCTTTTTAATTATTATTTTTATTGTATTTTTCATTACCATTTATCCCCTTTACACTCCTCCCTGAACAATCACCACACTGTTGCCCCTGTCCATGAGTCCTTTTTTTTGGGTTCCATCCCTCCACCCCCTAACCTAACCTTGCAGAGCTGCCAACCTGCTCTCCATCTATGAGTCTGTCTCTATTTTGCTTGCTAGTTCAGTTTGTTCATTAGAGTTCACATATGAGTGAGATCATATAGTATTTGTCTCTCTGACTGGCTTATATCACTTAGCCTAATATTCTCCAGGTCCATCTATATTGTTACAAAGGCTAAAATTTTCTTCTTTTTTGCAGCCAAGTAGTATTTCCACTGTGTAAATGTCCCATAGTTGTTTTATCCACTCAACTACTGATGGACACTTGGAATGCTTCCATATCTTGGCAACTGTAAATAACACTGCAATGAACATAGGGGTGCTTATGTTCTTTCAAAGTAGTGTTTGGATTCTGTTGGATATTCCTAGAAGTGAGATTGCTGAGTCATAAGGCAGTTCCATTTTTAATGTTTTTGAGGTATCTCCATACTGCTTTCCACAGTGGCTGCACCAATCTGCATTCTCAGCAGCAATGCATGAAAGTTCCCTTTCTCCACATCCTCACCAGCACTTGTTGATTTATTGATGATAGATATTCTGACCAGTATCACCAGTACCATATCACTGTATGAAGTGATATCTCACTGTAGTTTTAATTTGCATTTCTCTGGTGATTAGTTATGTTGAACATCTCTTCATATGTCATTTGGTCATCTGTATTTCTTCTTTAGAGAAGTGTCTATTCAGGTCCTTTGCCCATTTTTAAATTGGATTTTTTGTTGTTGTTGTTTTTTGGTGTTGAGTTTTATAAGTCATCATTAAAATGTCCACACTACCCAAAACAATCTATAGATTCAATGAAATTGCTATCAAGATACCAATAACATATTTCCCAAAACTAGACCAAATATTCAAAAATGTGTATGAAACCACAAAAAGCCTCAGACAGAAACAGTGATCTTGAGAAAGAACAAAGTTAGAGGAAACATACTACCTAATATCAAAGTATGCTATAAGGCCATAATAATCAAAACAGCATGGTATTGGCAAAAACCAGACAGATCAATGGAATAGAATAGACAGCTGAGAAATAAACCCACATTTTATAGCCAATTAATATTTGATGGAGGAAGCAAGCACATACAATGGACCATCATTCAATAAATAGTGTTGGGAAAATTGGACAGATACATGCAGAAAAAATGAAACTAGACCACCTTCCTATGCTACACACAAGAATACATTCAAAATGAATTAAAGACTTAAGTGTTAGACTCAAAAACATAAAAAGTCCTAGAAGAAAACACAGGCAGTAAAATCTCAGACAATGCTCGTAGCAATTTTTTTCTGATCTATCTCCTCAGACAGGGTAAGCAAAAGAAAAAATAAACAAATGGGACTTCATCAAACTAGAAAGTTCTTACACAGCAAAGAAAACCATCAACAAAATAAAGACAACCCAAAAAGACTACGGGAGAACATATTCGCTGGACATCTGATAAGGGGTTAATATCCAAAATTTATATACTGCACTTTTCTATTTCCTCTTGTCCCACTGGCACTTCAGCTTACTGGAATATGGTATCTCCCCACATGGAAACTGCTTATCCAAAAGTTATCAATAATCACTATATTGACAAATTGGATAGGTATTTTTCAGGCCTTAAATTATTGGACTCTAGACTGTGCAAAGCTTGTTGGCATTTGTTTGAAACTTTTATAAATCTTTTGTTCCCATAGTTCTATGGTGGGCTATTTCTTCTGTGACCATATCCTACCACCACAGCCATTATTTCTCAAGCAACTTTGTGACTACTTCTCTGACACTCTTTAATTTTGCTGTCTCCTAGAGTTCTATACTTGGGGTACAATCATATTACTCTACCTGCTTGCCTTCAGCCATCTAATCCACTCCAGTCCTTCCTCTTATCTGTGCTTCAGAGATATATTTAAATACCTAATGGAGACAACCATATACATGTCTAACAAACACCTCAAATTCAACATGCTTAAACTGCATTTATCATCTTTCTCTTATAATGCCAACGTCAATTAATGACATCTGTCACTCAGAGCAAAATCTGGGAGTCACATGACTCTCTCTTTCATTCTCTACATATAATCACTTCAACATCATGTTAAGATTACATTCTAAACACATTTTAAGTTTAAGTCTCTTTTCCATATTTAGTAGCTGCACTGCCTGAATTGACATAATGATCATAGCCTTCTAACTCCTTACTGCCATTCTTGCGTTAATTTCTGCAAACCTATCCTACTCACTACAGTAAGAGAGGGCTATTGATCTGACTTAACTGTGTCTTTCCCCTGCTTTACCGAACAATGAATCACTACCACCTTAACTTCAGAAACAAATAGAATGATTTATTTCAAATGATAATTTAAATTTATATAATCTCTTTGCAGATGAATTTAGTACTTTTTTAAAAGCCATTTAAATATTTGTGACCTTTGAAACAAATTCCAAGTCCCAAGAGCTGTCCAACAAAAAGGTATATTTGTATTTTCAAATATGTCCTTACCACTAATCCCCAGTGTTGTTCACAATGATTCAACTTATAATAATGAAAAAAGCATGTTGATGGAATATTTTATCTCATTAAAACTGGAAAAAGGAAGACTGTATCAACATAAAAAAGTAAAATAATGCTCCAAATTATTATACACTGCAGTTCACTGTTGTTCTTCGGAAAACAGGAAGATATGAAAGCAATTGTTTTAGAGTGTTTAGTTTGCTAGGGCTACCATAAAAACATACCCTAGACCAAGTGACTTAAACAACAGAAATTTATTGTCTCATGATTCTGGAGGCTAGAAGTCCAAGACAAAGCCATCACCAGATTTGATTTCTCCTGAGGCATCCTTCCTTGGCTTGCGATGGCTGTCTTCTCCCTCTGTGTTAGCTTAGTCTGTGTTGTCTCTGCCCTAATCTCCCTTTCTCATAAGGACACCGATCATGACAGTTGAAGGCCCAACCTAACAACCCCATTTTAACTTAACTATGTCTCTAAAGGCCCTATCTCTAATGCAGTCATATTCTGAGGTACCAGGGCTTAGGTCTCTAATGTGCGAATTTTGGAAAGACACAATTCAGTCATAACAGAAGATAACAGATTTATAAATGAAATTTTTTTATTATTTTAAGTCTTATTAATATTATAATCAAGTTTTAACATTAAAAACAAAAAATAAGAACTACTTTCCAAGAAAAGTTGCTATGAAAAAAGTGAGAATTACAGGGAAGATTTAATAAACTTACATTAAGGAATTTAATAAAATCTGATCTGATCTATTCCCTACTTCCTGGAAAAAAGGACAATAAAGAAACACCAGGCCCTGGCTAGTGAGGCTCAGTGGATGGAACACCAGTCTGCGAACCAAAGAAACACCAGGAAGAGGTAATACTATTGAATAAACATAGTATTGAATAAACTCAATGAATAAACATAGGGTTCAGGAAATGATCATATAATTCTGTAAGCTTACTGTGGAATCTCAATAATTATTATCTATTTACGCAATGTAATTATATTTATATATTACATATTGTTTAAGTTATTGATTTGGAGTAAATTTAGGAACTGTATAAAGTAAGATGTTTTCAGCTACAATCATCAAAGACAGGGAAATCCATCTTAAAGTTTATGGGAGCAAGAAGAAGAAGTTTCAAGGTTGGTCGTCTCATCAGCTCAGCAAGGTTGTCAAGGGGCCAAGTTCATTCAAGTGTTCTGATATAACATCCTTTGTGTTCACTTCATCTTTTGTCAAACAACAGTCTCATTCATCACATCCAGATATAATGTCAAACAAAGAATGAAAATTAAGTTCTCATCCTGAGGTGCGCTGTTTAGAAAGAAGCTGTTTTCTCCCAAAAGTTTCCTTGGAGCCTTGACCCAAAATATCATTGTTTTATTGACAAATTCACTGTTAAAAGAAATGGGATTGTTCTCAGACCTGTCAGGCCCTCCACACTATCTGGGTAAGGGTCAGCATCATCTGAAACATATAGCTGCATGCAGAGAGTGGTGGCTACCTGAATGAAACTGAAATTCTCTTCTGAGGAAGGATAGTGCAGAATGGAGGTAAACAACAATATTCCTTGTCTTGCACATCAATATACTAAAGCCGATATCCAGACAGATTAAATATCTTGTCCCCAAATCGAGTGAAAGGTCCACCATTGATGCTCATGTCTTCTTGAATGTGAAGTACCCAATGATAACACCGGTTAATCCTCTCAACTTTCATAATATAACTTATCCCTGGGAACACACTGAGGGCATGGTCCAGACTTGAAATGCTAATGAAAAAGTATTTCTCTACTTCCACTTTTATCACAGTCTCTGTCTATGCTTAGTGATCCAGTCCTACTGTGCCACAAATCAGCATAGATCCGTAGGTCTACCAGCTGTCACTAGAAGCTAGACCTTTTCAAAAAGAAATCAGGTGACAGGAAACAGCTAAACTGGAAAACTGATCTACAGGGATGGCCAAGTTATTCTTGAAGCTCCATGTAACTGACATCAAATTTTTTAGTAGAGTCATTATTGGTGAAGGCAGTGTGGAAAGTCTACTTCCTGAAATTGTGTCTTGTTGACTGTTAAAAATCTTTTGCAAGACCTCATAATAGAGTAACAAGTGTCCTAAATCTGAAGTCAAAAGTCCTAAATTCAGAAATTACCTTTGCAGCTTAACAAAACTTTGTAAACATGGAATTCTTTGGGGAGTCCTGTAGCCCTCAAATGGGAATTTAATCAAACAACACAATGACAAAATTACACCACCACCACCACCACCACAGCAGGGAGGAAAACTGAGTAATACATACGAAAGCATTTAGAACATAGGTTAGCACAAAAAAATACACTTCTGCCATTGATACAGAAGGCTCCAAACTGCCAGTGTGAAGGGATTAATTCAGAGTCATAATTGACATTTCGTAATTGTCCAAGCATTTCAGCACACCTTCGGTCAAGATGAAAAATCATGCATAGGGAAGTTGTGGGATCAATGAGCTAATATATCAGGAAATAGCCACCCAGTGCATGGCTATTCTGTCTCTGTGCTTGAGTGTTTCATCCTTATAGAAAACAAGCCAGGAGGAAATCTCACTTCAAGATTAAGTATGAGAAACAGAAATATACTGAAGAAAGGATAAGGAAGGAATAAGAACTAAATCTATCATTCTAAAAAGTTTCACCCACATGTTCCAACAATTTTGATCTATATAATACGTAATCAAACAGTTCACTTCTAAGGCTGAATCACAGTACTAATAAAAATTATGTTTTATGGAGAAAATGTTATTTATCTATAGACATTCAAAGGGTAAATAATTTTCAAAACGTGAGAATAATTGCAACTTAGAAAAAATTTGCTTACTTTTATCAATCTCATTTTTTTATTTTGGTTAAAATATATAAAGAGTAAATCTAAGATATTTAAAGAAGTGTTCTATAAATCAGATAACAAGAAGAAACTTACAAAATCTTAAAAAAAAACCATGATTGCATGTCAATTCCAAAATGTGAGAAAAAAGTTAAAGTTAATATGTTTTTTCCCTAGACCTATTGATGTATTTTGGATAATTTATGTGTATGTCTCCATTTTTCACAGAAGCAAAGCTTTGGACTAAAGGTGTTGCATGTATTTTATAAACAATAGTTTTTATTACTATTATTATTGGAAAATACATGAACTGTTGCTTTTTCAAAGGATATTTCTACTACTATTTCAACAGCACACACAGTTTCTTTAGTTTAGCATTCCATAAAAACTCTAAAGCTTCTAATTGCATTGTATCTTCATCATCATCAACAAAAAGCATTTATGGAATATTATCTATTTGCAGATTTTTTGCTGACCACCAGGAATAGAAATAATATTAAGGCATTAAATTAAAAGCTCCAATATTTTACTATATTTTTCTTATTTTTTTCTATTATAAAAGGAATAATACATGCTTGATATAGTCATTTTTAAATACAGATGTATAAAAATGTTAAACACTCAAAATTTTGTATGTTAATATTTTGGCACATATTTGCCTTATTTTTAAACAATATTTTATATACCTAGTATCACACTCACTTTTTCCTTCTAATATTACAAGTTCTGTGTGAAAAATCATATCTGCATATCTATCTATAGCAGTAGAGATCTGACAGATCCTCAATAATGCTGCAGAGTAACTAAGTTATATTTAATATTTCTGTCTCAGCCTTTGTTTTCTCCCTCCTCCCACTAGTACATGTGTCCTCCTTTTCACGGATACCTTCCCCAAACAACCTCTCATTCTCTCAAGCTTTCCATTCCAATCAGCACATTAAAGCTCCTCCTTTTACAGAGGGGCGATAGATACTCTGAGGGGCAATGGCAAAAATAATTAGAGATTTGGTGACCTCACAGATAAAGATTCAAACTCTTCTCAATGACTTTCCAGCTTTGTGAATACAGACAAGTTATTTAACCTCATCAAATCTCAATTTTTCCATCTATAAAAAGAAGATCTTTGTGCCAATATCACAGTTTCACCAAAATGATTAACAATGATTTGTGAAGGCACACTTTTAAGTGCTTCACGACTCTTAAATCATTTAATCTCCATCACAAGTCTATAGGGGAAATGTTATTTCCTTTGTTTTAAATGAGAAAGCAGAAGTAAAGGGAGGAAAAGCACCATCTCCAGAAGCACACAGGTAGTTAAAGGTAAAGCCGGATTCCCAGCCCAGGTAGTCTATCTTTCAAATCCCTGCTCCTTCCTACCACTCTTCAACAGCTGCCTTGCACTTTAACAAGGCAATGTGTATAAGTGCTGTGCTCTGCCTGACTCATGGGAAGCACTGAATACATGGTACTTTCTAAAGTCTTCAGTGTCTTACTAAAATCGTGCGAGCTAGATATACTTCAGAATTGAGATTTTTTAGATTTTTGATTTATAGTACCTTTCATAAGTGTTCTGTAAGATCTCCAGCAGGTTCTGGGGCAACACCCCATAATCAAGCACATTAACATTTCCACAGCAATCAAAACATTCACACTAAGTGGGATAAATAAAGAAAACTATTAATAGCATCACTCACTTCAGAACAAGCTATACTGCAAATCATTACTAAAAAATACTCTGTTTCCAGAGCTTTTTGGATTTGGGAATTGAGGAAAAGAGATAGATGGTGGGCTCCTTTGTCCCACGCACCCCATCAGCAGCTAAGAACTCAGGATATCTAACAGCACAGCAGTACAGACAGAATGAACACCCTGTCATCCCCAGCTTGTATCGCAAAAGCCACTCTTCTCCTTTCTTACATCTTTCAGATCCTCACTGATGGTGCATTTAGCAATGAGATCATTAGTTCATGGCAGCGTTTGTGGCTGAGAAAAACCCAACAGGTTGGTTACTTCTCTCAGGAAACATATTTATATGTTAACAGAGATATTCAAACATCACAATGCATTTGGCCCTGGCTACTGTAGCTCAGTGGACTGAGCATGGGCCTGGGAACCAGAGTTGCCTGTTTGATTCTCAGTCAAGACACATGCCTGGGTAAAAAAAAAAAAAAAAATCACAATGCATTAATTGAAAGGAATGACTCCACTACTAGAAGTTCTTTTGCCATTTTAACAAAGGAACATGTTGCAGAGATTCTGTTCCCCTCATGTCAAATATTCTCCAGGGACTACCTACCCATACAGCACAAAATCTGAATTTGACAACCCCTTTGTGGTAAGAACATAAGAGTTTCTATAGCCATAATTTCTAAAACAAAGTAGTTTATTGCAGAAAATATCCACCATAATAAAACTGTTAAGCTTTTTTTAGTGCTCGATCCAAAAACATTTTTTAAAAAACCTATTGCTAAATACACCAAAATTATTGATCATATTCAGGAATGAAATAGTTACTGGAAAGATCTGGTTATAATAAGACTCTAGAGATAAAAACATACTAAATTTGAAATTTCTGTAAGGCTTTCATGTGTCTTTGAAATATTATCTACAGATGTTAGGAATTTTAACATAATCACATGCTTCTTTTCAAGTCCAGCTGAATGATATCTCCTCTTCTCACCAGAAAAGGGATGTAAGAATATGAAATGTCAATTCCCCAAAGATGGTCCCACAATCTTAATAACAGAAATCCATTTTACACTTGAATTTTAAATTAAGTAATATTCATGTTTTAAAATATTAATCAAAAAGTGAAGCTGCTACTATTATTCCCAGTTAAAAAAAATGAAGTCCAGATTGTCCTGTAAAATGTTGTTTTGTTTTTAAGAAACCTGCAGTTGTTCAAGGTTTCTATTCACTGCATTCACTTCTATAGAGGGAAAAACTGTGTGACAATTAGACATGAAAGAAGGTATACTAAGATATACAAATAGAAAAATCTTGCCTAGATTAGTGTCATGCCTCTTTAACTGGTAGTTCTCATTTTATTCTTGCTCTTCTATCCATTCTCCAAACTGCAGCAATGACATTTCTAAAACTTAAAATGGATTTTGGTCACTACTTGCTGCAAATCCTTTGCTAACTTTTCATGACTCTTAGGATAAGCCTCAACTTTTTTACCTAGCTTACCAAGCTCTCCACAATTTCCATACACCTTTGAAATCTCATCACTCTCTCTGTCCATTCCCCCCTTAGGTTATCAGGGTTCCAACCTTATTCATGTTCTTGCTAAAGAGTATCACCCTCACCACTTGTCCACCTAATGCCCTTCATCTCATCTCACAGCTCTCACACAGCTCTGTTCACACCCACTTCTCCTAATCCACACTCTTCTTTCGAGAATAGATGTAGCCCTGGTTAGTGTAGCTCAGTGGACTGAATGCCATTCAGCGAACCAAAGGGTCCCCAGTTCGGGGGTGCACAAGAGGCAAACACATTGATGTTTCTCTCCCTCTCTTTCTCCTTCCCTTTTCCTCTCTCTAAAAAATAAATTAATTAATAAATAAAAGAATAGATATATTGGCCCTGGCTGGCGTAGCTCAGTGGATTGAGCACGGGCTGCAAACCAAAGTGTCGCAGGTTCGATTCCCTGTCAGGGTACATGCCTGGGTACATACCTTCTCTTTCTATTTATATGTTTTTTATCACTGACCCTTACTACATCTCCCTTTTCAGCAAGGATGAAAGGTAATTTCCTGGAGGTCAACAATGTTATTGCCAGAGCTGGCATGGGAACGCAGGTCTAATTCTGTCAGGCACTTCTTCCTTTCACTACCTTACACTGCCTGATAAATGTGCTGCCTGTCACACAGTATTTCTTTCTTGAATAAGAAAACGTATTGGTCACCAGGCACAGTGGTCCCTTTTAATTATCTCATTGCACCTGGGAAAGATTATATTAAAATTATTCATCCAGTCCTGTATGATGCATTGATTGAAGAGCCATTCACATACCTAAGTGCCTGCTTTTGAAATGATATGTGAATCCACAGAGAAAGAACACAGTTTAAATGAGTGTGGTGGTTACATGTTAAATCCTCACTATTCAGAACCAGGGTCCAGCATGGCTATCACAGGCAATATGTTCATGAGAAACTTTTGGTGTGTAAACATTCATTCATAGGCATGTGAATGCAAGCACTGTCTTAAGGGAGCAGAGGTGGACTACAAAAGAAATCTGGACTACATCTGAATTCATTTAAGAATCATTGAATTTTCTAATAGAAGAAATGGAGTAATCAAAAGGTATAAAAAGAATGATGAATAACCTTTAACAAGAATGCTAACAGATGCTGTATTTAATCAGATAATAGAGAACAGAATTATGAAAGACATTGTGGACTGCCACAATGGTAACACAAGCTACTAAGTTTATATGACTTAATAGTTTGCATACTTATTCAATTTCTATGTATTTCTGAAAACAAAACTATAAAACCTGCAGTCTACTAAATAAAGGGACCATCATAGTCTCCTATAAATGCTACATTAGTTATTGATTCCAATCTCATTGTACTGTCAAACAACAAGATAGAGGAATATCTTCAGTGAAGTCCCACAGTACAAAAGAGTCTACAAATTCTATGTTTCTGGAAAATTTCTTTAGGATTCTCTGAGAACACTTCTTAGAATTCCAAAACCATCTAGTGGTGCATTTTGAAGAAAAACATCTGTCTCTTCCTCACCACGCATTCTGTGCCTCTGCACACTACTCAAGCCAAAATGACAGACTTGTGGCTGCCCTCAAACTCCAGGCTTTCCCTCTACCAAGAATTTCTTTTCTTCTTCCTCTTGCCCTGCCTACATTGGTCCTATCATTTAAAAATCATCTCAGGTGTTGCCTCCTCAAGAAATTGCCTAGACTGCTCAATCTGGGTCAGATACTCATATCATGGGTTCTTAAGACATTCTGTTCTCTCTCATGAATTTATCAAACTGGGTAATTGTCTGTTTACCTGTTTGCTGCACCCCCAAACCCAAGTTAGACTGTATGATTCTTCAGGCTAAGTATGGTCTCCAAACCAATAGCACTTAATAGTCTTAAAGTTCAGTAAATATTTAATAAATGAATAAATGAAACTTGATTAGGCTACTTAGTTTTTCTCACTGATAATTTCTCTCTGAGGTGTGCATTAGAGTTGAGACATTAGAGGTGAGAATTTTGAAAATTTTGCTAACTTCTTTAAAGCAAAAGGACTTGCGGAATTCCCAAGCTGTGACATCTTTAGTACTACAAGCTTCATTTGCCATGCCTTACAAACATGATTTTTAAAGCTATCACATTTGTATTTTTAAAGAAGTTAGTAAATAACCACTGAAGTCAGAAATACATATTTCTAGGATAAAAAGTAAGTAATCTCAAATATATACATAATTCAATTATATACTATAACGTTTATATCAAATAAGTATAATTTACATGTGCTATGATAATATTTTATGATAAATATTTCTATATTGATAAAATTTTTGTAAAAATTTTTTTCACAGTAGAATAATATTCCATATAGTGAATTACTATAATTTACATAAATCTCTTACCTCCCTTTGTTGGATAAAGTTATTTCAAGATTTTCACTACTATAAAATAATTATTCAAGGAATACTTTTGTACAAAAATTACTTTCCTCATACCTAATACACATATTATAATTAAATCCTAAACATAACCTTATGAGATTGAGGAACAATTTTGCCTGTTTATGAAGCTAACAGCAGGTCACCAGTTTTCTCTATGATTGAAAGAAGATATGCTATTAATATGTATGAAGACACTCTTATTATCATTTTACTTTTATTTTTTAGTTCTTGATTCCCTACTTTATTATGGAATCACATGATCAAAACCTCAAATGTTGCCCTGAATGTTGGCCAAACTCAAGGGCACAAGGACTTGAGCTAAGTCCTCACTTCACAAAATTGGTGTCTTCCCGTCCTAGTCCTGCAGCTCCACTGAGATGCACGAATCTCAGGTGTCACTTTCCTTTCTTGAGCCATTTTAACACATTTCCTGCAATACATGACTCTACAGCAGTGGCCTTAAAAACATACAAATCAGAACTCAGATACACAATAATATGATCTCCTCCTTTTAGAAAGTGTCCTAAGGGCTGTATTTTACAAAAGATATTCCATGAAACTAGATGTTTTTGTAAAAATGACTGAAAGATAAAAGATTTTTCATTTTTGTTTTAAATGGGATCTCTCAGAGGCTTAATGCACTCCATGTCTTTTTATGATGCAGCATCTCAAAGGACTTGTGTACTAAAGAATACACTTTTGCTTGGGGACATTATGCCCTTAGTATGACATTGTCATTGTTTAAAACATTTTTAGAAGTCCTCTGTTGGAACTGATTTCAGCAGGACATTTATGAAACACTGGAAAATCAGTTCTACTCAATTATAGGACACACTCTTTTGTTCCATCCTCATACTTTGTCCTAATTTTCTCAGCTGCGTTCCTCCACCTGCTTGTTCCTCACCTACTGGATTATCGGGACTTCACAGGGAGGCAGGCTGGCACTGCTTGGCGCGCATGTTATTTGCAGAAGACACACACTGAAGGCCGAAAGGAATGACTGTGGAACCAAACTGAAGGCAGAGGTTACCAGCAACCTTGCCAAGAGTATATCATGGAACAGACTGCTTAATTCAAGTTTAATTGCCTACTGAATATTCCCTGTCTGAAAACACCACAATTAATAATATAAATATATTAACCTGAGGATTATAAATGAAAATTATGAGAACTCACATTGCCAGAAGTTAAAAATGCACATACCCACATACTTTAAAACACACCAGCAACAAAAACATGCATGTCTATGTGGCACTTATGTTACTCAAATAACATAGCCTTTGTGTGCAATTATTGAGTAAAAACTAAAAGCCCTGCCCTGGCTGGCATAGCTCAATGGATTGAGTGTGGGCTGTGAACCAAAGTGTCACAGGTTCAATTCCCAGTCAGGGCACATGCCTGGGTTGCAGGCCATGACCCCCAGCAACCGCACATTGATGTTTCTCTCTCTCTCTCTCTCCTTCCCTTCCCTCTCTAAAAATAAATAAATAAAATCTTAAAAAAAAACTAAAAGCCCTCATTTTTGCAATAGTCATACCTTTTCTGAGTAAAAGATTTTAAGATGAGGTTATTAACATCTACACAGAGATTGCATTAAAGCCAACAATAAAAGCAAAAAATACAAGGTCATTTAAAATATGTTGGTCCAACAACATCTGAATAAAAATTATATTAAATTGTATCCCTTTCCCAGCTCTGGGACCACAGAAATCACCCCCAGCAAGGACACACCAATCACTTCCGCTACTGCTCTGGCAGTGGTGTCACCAGACAGCTAGAAGAGTCATCTACCTCTATGTGAGCACTAACTGCCTCCAATATCTGAGCTAGTGCTACAGTAGACCACTATGCATCACCATGAACATGTTCGGTCCAGATATAGGTAGGCACTAATGCTAACACAGAGACAAAGGCTGCAAATTGAGAACCCTCCAAATGTTTTTCTAAATTCACCTGAAAATGCAACAGAGGGTTGCCAAGCTTAACAAATAATAATACAGGATACCTATTTAACTTTGAATGTCAGATTTTTATGGTAAGTATGGCCCAGAATTTAGTATACAATGTCTATACTAACAACATGTATTTATTGTTTACATGTAATTGGAAGTTAAGTGCGTATCTATTTTATCTGGCAACCCTACAGCCAAAAAACATATGATGATAACACATTATGATAGTCCAGAAAATTAAGGACAAAAATAAACAATATGCTGGAATGCAAGAAAAGTTCATATTAATTAAAATACGTCTTGGTGAGAATAGTTAAGAACCCATGTCTACAGTAATTGTGCTAAAAGTCTTGAAAAGCAGTGGAGGGACTATAGACCAGGATTAGAGAAATCTGAAAACTATTGAGCTTAAAAGTTATAATAGTGAGGGCTTTACCTCTGACTCAAAACCCACATTACCCAAGAAGCAGTCCACCAATAATTTTTCAAGAAACAGGAACTATTCAACAAGAGAAATGAAGTCTATTTCTGCAACATTATTTTTCCTCATTGTTATTCTTTCGATCTAAGAAGGGACGAGATTTGCCAGGGTGGTTATGTTTTCCACACCAGCATGTATAACAGTGTTTGGGGGTACGCCTGCCCTTTGTTCCTTATCATCTGACAATCATTTTGGGGAGCCACCAACCTAAGGGAAGGAGGAGGGTTGCAGCTGCTTCCTTCAAGAATGTGTTTGTAGGTCAAAGCAGTAGAAGCTTTTGGAGTGGTACATGCTAGGAAGTATACCTCTCCACTTATGAAATACTCAATTGGTCCGTCTCTCAGGAAACACTTCTTTAAGTCCCTACTGTGTGCCAGTCTGTCCTAGGCAACAATAATTCATTAAGCAAAAGGGATCTCAGTCTCCCCTGTGCTCTTGACTACTCACTACTTTCACCTAATTCAAAGAAGTAGGCAATGTCATCTTACTTCATTTCAATGCAGAGTCCAAGCATCATGAAATTATGGTCAAAGCAAGATAGAAAGCTGTCAGCTACACTCAACAATCTATTGACAAAAATGCAGATAATCTCCAAAACTCTCTATCATAGCCTCCTGGGTTTTCTACCTGTGATCTAACGGGAAAAAAAAAAAAACACTCTCTTGTCCCCAGATATAGACATAAAACAATCACTTGATCAAGGCCACCAATTATTAAAGATTCTGCACATCAGCCTGCTTATAAGAGATAATAATAATAATAATAATAATAGTAATAATAGGCTTTCAGCCAAGGGGGGTTGCAGGTAGATATACTTCACTTCCTCACACAACCAAAAGAAGGATAACATCCAATTTACAAACAAAAAAAATAATTAGAACTGCCAGAAAATTGAACTGTGTGGAAGTCTGACAACAAAGGAATTAAAAAAGAAACATTCATCCAGACTGGTAGGAGGGCCAGAGACAGGCAGCTGTTGAGGAGAAGACTCAGGGCAAGCAGTGGCTGGCAGAGGAGAGGACTTCAGGGAGTGGGGCAGCAGGTGGCAGACTAGGCACATCCACGTGCTGATAAACCAAGAGGAATAACTGGGGAGCAAGACAGACCATGGAACCCAGGGTTCCAGCACCAGGAAAATGAAGCATCAAAACCTCTGGATGTAAAAATCTGTGGGGGGTTGTGGCAGCAGGAGAAACTCCCAGTCTCATAGGACAATCTGTTGGAGGGGTCAAGAGGGGTCCTAAAACATACACAAACCCACCCAAATAGGAATCAGCATGAGGGCAGCACCTGAAAGGACACAATTCATGTGTGGGAAGTAGGGGAAGTGACAGAAAACAAGGTGAGAGCAGAGCAAATGGCATTGTTCCCTCTCTGATCCCTTCTCCACAAACAGTGCCACAGCACAGTGAAGTAGGTTGCCGTGCCCTGGCAAAGTCCCAAAACTCTACCCCTTACAATGTTACAGGTGCACCTAGACCAAGAAATATGGCCCAAATGAAAGAACAGATCAAAGCTCCAGAAAAAAATCTAAGCGATAAAGAGATAGCTAACTTATCAGATGCAGAGTTCAAAACACAGGTAATGAAAATGCTCAGAGAAATTATTGAATACAGCCTCAAAATAAAAGAAGAAGTAAAGGCTATACAAAGTGAAATAAAGAAAAATATAAAGGGAACCATCAATGAAGGGAAGGAAACCAGGATTCAAATCAATGATTTGGAACAAAAGGAAGAAATAAGTGTTCAATGGGAACAGAATGAAGAAACAATTCAAAAATTGAGAGGCTTAGGAACCTCTAGAAAAACTTTAAACATTCCAGCATCCCAATCATAGGGGTGCCAGAAAGAGAAGAGAAAGAGTGAGAAATTGAAAAATTTATTTGAAAACATAATGAAGGAGAACTTCCCCAATGTAGCAAAGGAAATAGACTTCCATGAAGTCCAGGAAGCTCAGAGAGTCCCAAACAAATTGGAACCAAAGAGGAACACACCAAGACACATCATAATTAAATTCCCAAAGATTAAAGATAAGGAGAGAATCATAAAAGCAGCACGAGAAAAGAGAGTTACCTACAAAGAAATGCCCATAAGACTATCAGCTGATTTCTCAAAATAAACCTTGCAGGCAAGGGGATGGAAAAGAGTATTTGAAGGCATGAAAGTCAAGGACCTACATCCAAAATGACTCTATCCAGCAAAACTATCATTTAGAACGGAAGAGCAGATAAAGTGCTTCCCAGATAAGGTCAAGTTAAAGGAGTTCATCATCACCAAGCTCTTGTTATATGGAATGTTAAAGGAACTTATCTAAGAAAAAGAAGATCAAAACTATGAACAGTAAAATGACAAGAAACCCACAACTATCAACAACTGAACTTAAAAATATAAATAAATAAATAAATAAACTAAGCAAACAACTGGAACAGGAACAGAATCACAGAAATAGAAATAACATGGAGGGTTATCAGTGAGAAGGAGAAAGAAGAAGAATGAAGAAAAGTTACAGCACATAAGAAGAATAATTGGTAGATACAAAATAGACAGGGGGAGTTAAGAATAGCACAAGAAATGAAGAAGCCAAAGAACTTATATGTACAACCCATGGACGTGAACTAAGGCAGGGGTAATGCTGAAGGGAAGGGTGGTATTGGGCAGAGGGGGATAAAGGGGAAAAATATGGGACAACTATAATAATATAATCAATAAATTATACTTAAATAATAATAGTATTAGTATCAAAATATGTAGGCACCTTACTTTATGTTACACATTCTGTTGAATACATTAATTACATTAGCTCATTTAGTTTTTGTATCATTTAATACTCATAATACCCATTTTTATGAGAGGGTTCTTTTATAAATAGTGAAACCTGAACTTAAGGAAGTGAATTATATCATCCAAGGTCATGCAACTAATATGTCATAAGACCCTATCTAAATCCAGGTCTTTGTGATGCCAATATCTATACTCCTAGCCATCAGCACAATACGTTGTCCCTGAAAGGGAGATTATGCTAGAACATAAATAGATCACGAGGAAGTTCAGGACAATTCTCAGACTTGGCTGCATTCCAATGCTAGATGTCAATCGTCTCCCTGGGTGGGATGAGGAGACTTGGGAAAGGGAGAGTCCAAGAGCACTGTAGGGTAAAACTGGAAGCAGAGGTGGAATCTGCAGCAAGAGATAAGTGAAAAAGCATTCTGCTGTTGGAGAGTGAAGTTCTTACTGTAACACGACCTGCTTCAAGTTTGCCACAAGACAGAGATACTGATTCAACAAAACAAAAGCAAAGATTGAAAAATGTTTTTTAAGACAGAAAAAGTGAGATCTAATCTAAGTGAGAAAGTAACCAAGCAATTTAATAAAAGAATGTGCAAAACCCAGAAACATGTTAGAAAGTTAAAATATTTAAAATATTTAAAAATACATTAAGAGTATTAAAACTGAAATATATTCTGTTGAAAATAGTGAAGAACAAATTTGACGCAGCAAAAAAAAATGAGATAATCATAACTGTAGAAGGCTACTTAGGAATTTTTGCAAAAATGCAAAATAAGAAGGAATAGCACAAGTGATGAAAGATGATGAATAAAATTTTAAAAAGGAGAGTGAACCTATAAATATAGGTAGATTTGGTTTCTTAAGTTTTTTAAAGAATGGATGTGAAAACAGAGAAACTTCAGGTGGCTCATGAGGCCTTTCTTGATTGCCCCATAATTACTATATTTTTCATGTATAATGCACACTTTTTTGCCCAAATGTTTGAGGAAAAAATAAGGATGTGCATTATACATGGGTAGTGCTAATTTCATCTCTATATAAATATTTTTAATTCTTTTATTTATGCATATGCATTAAAAGTATAACTAGAAAGCAATAATGATATCTGTATGCAAAATAATACCCTGGAATATGATCATTGGTTTTTTTTCTAAATATAAATAAATCAAAAATTGACTTAAAAATTAAAATGAAAATTTTTTTCCTGAAAGTTTGGACCCAAAACATGGGTGCTCATCATACACTGAAGCACAATATACACAGCAAAATACCATACATTTCCAGGCCCTCTTTCCACAGTTGCCTCGGCCCTTTATCCCCTAGTCACACCTATCCCCTTTCAGTTCTTTCAGTCCACTTTTCTCCCTCGTCTCTAGGCCTTCCATCCCACTACTTTCCATTTCTTAAATACTCATTTCTCTCCTATGGCTAAATCTTACTCTTTCTTTATATTTTAGCTCATGTCCTTTTGGGGGCTAAGATTTGTTTAGGGTTCCTGCCTGTGTTTACAACATGTTGGGAACCGCCCTGACTGGTATCAGAGGCTGAAACCCCCACCTAGCTAAGGCTAAGGGAACGCCCTTGGAACCGTAAGCCAGCAAGGAGATAAAAGCTTATCTTCCTGGCAGGAATGCTGCTTCTGCTGCTTTGTTCATAACTGAACCCCCAAAAAGCTTGGTCGGTTAGCCAAAGACGGGTAAGATTCCCCACGGGGGAACGACCTAAGCCAGGCACGATCACTTTTGGGAGGCCCCCCAAAAGAAGGACTTGGGGGGCTGCAGCAAAAGGGGGTGATGGACCCTCGCTCCTCGGCTTTGACATAGCCTGAGTTCTCAGCGTCTGGGAGAAAATCTCCTTATCTCTTGGTTACCTAGTTCCCTTGCTCCACCTAAGCCTGAAACAATGACAGGGTGGTACAGCTCGGTACTGAGAAGTGCGGATTTCCCAGGGTGATCAGGCCTAAGAAAGAATATGTAAATTACTGTGAAACCTTCTTTGTTTAGAATGCTCTCAGTTGAATGAGAAGGGTCTTAGGAGGAAGTTAGTTAGTTCCTCAGTCTTACAGCTCTTTGACCCCAACTCAATAGACCGGCAGAGTTCTTTGTTTTCTATAGTTCCTTACTTCCCCCTAATGAGTACTGTACTTTACCTGAATCATTATGCAAAATGAGCCTAATAAAAGCAGGTATGGACGGTAAATCAGCACGCTCCCCACTAGGGAGGGTGGCCATTTCGTCCCTACTTCCCCACAGAAACTAGTTTGTCTCTGTGCATGTGTTGTTTTTTCTCGCGTGTGTTTCGGCGAGCCATCCGCAGCGTTCCGTGGTCACTGCTGGCCGGTGACCCACGCGCAACAACAACACACTGGAATTTCCCTATCTTCTTTTTCTAAATATCTTCATTATTTAATAACAAAATCAATTCATTATTTCTAAATATCAGACAGAAAGCTGCAGACTTTAATAAACAGATCATGTATCAAAAAATTCTATATTGAGCCAAGATAACTATTAATTGTGAATGCAACAGAAAAATACCCTCAGATATATGAAGACCCACAAAAAAATAAAACTCAAGTCATTTGTTAAATAATGAATTTACAAATATGTAGCATATCATAAAGAAGTGTTTCCAAATTGGCTCAAGAATGAGAAGATAATGACAGGAAAGCAATAATAATAATTTGTTAAACAGGTATGTCTTTAAATTATGACCATGAATACAGTTATAAATTATATATATATATGTAACAAAGATAAAGATAATAATATAGATATATATTAATTATAACTCTCAGAAATTATGAAATGAATTACCACTTATTAAATGGCACATCCACAAAACCTAAAACAATATACTAAAGTGCTATTTCCATCAATGAAGATTCAATAAGATAATCATACCTATGATTGGTTAATATATTAAAAGTGATGCTTACTCATACATATCAGTACTAGCTAAAATGTAAGTAAGAGAGAGCAAGATACTATTAACAAAACCAAGTACCTGGCTGGCATAGCTCAGTGGATTGAGCACGGGCTGCGAACCAAAGTGTCGCAGGTTCAATTCCCAGTCAGGGTACATGCCTGGGTTGCAGGCCATGACCCCCACCAACCGCACATTGATGTTTCTCTCTCTCTCTCAATCTCCCTCCCTTCCCTCTCTAAAAATAAATAAATAAAATCTTTAAAAAAAATACCAAATAAACACAAAACAAATAATAATAACATCTGAAAGAAACATGTAAGACATATGTGAGAAGTAAACAATAAAATTGTTTTTTGATATCTAAAACCAGATTTGAATGAAATGGAAAGATACAGTGTCTCTGATTACAAAGATTAAATATTAGATTAAAAAAATTCTCTACGCCCTATAGTTAGAATTATCTTGAGAAAATAAAAATGAAATAATTATACTAAAGTTTTAATAGTCTTTAGGAGATAAGAGATGTTTTCTTCTTCAGTATATTTCTATACTTCTATACTTCTATACTTCTATACTTCTCTGATTTTTCATAATAAAAATATTTAATGAGTTATGAACTTATTTTAAAAACAAACTATGTTCCCTTCTCAAATACATGAACTTGTTCTAATATTTTACGGTATTTTATAATTTTTTTATCTACTATCTCCATTTTTTTCTAAAGCCAATATAGTTTCAGCTGATCTCTATACTAAATGTGGCGTGTTTGTGTAAAACAATTCTCTCCTGGCTGGTGTGGCTCAGTGGATTGAGTTCTGGCCTGTGAGCCTAAAGGTCACCAGTTCAACTTCTAGTCAGGGCACATGGCTGGGTTGGGGGCCTGGTACCCAGTAGGGGGAGAGAGAGAGGCAACCACGCATTGATGCTTTTCTCCCTCTCTTTCTCCCTCCCTTCTCCCTCTCTAAAACTAAATAAATAAAATCTTTTTTTTAAGAAGGGAGTTTCTCATTCCTTTTATTTGCATGACCACTATAGGGTATGAATATTTCATTATATGTCTTTCTCAGTCATTCTACTTGTCACAGCTCAGAGTAAATATCTGAACACAATTAGGTTTTAGATGTATTGATCTTCATTACTGCCTTGTTTTGATAAAGTGCATTCTAGATAACATGGGGCAAAATCACTTTTGGTTATTCTATTTTATTAAATGAAATAAGATAATAATACTATGATTAGTAAGAATCTTTTATTTTTTTTCTGCTCTCATTGAATTTCCTTGCTGCTGCAACATCCATTCTTCAGCATCTTAGGACATAACATGCTTTGGTGAAAGCCTGGCTTCCATGTAATTAACAGGACAATCCGTGCCATCTATTATCATCAGCCAGATGCTTCTCTACAAAATAGGGACTAGGCATTTGGTCCCAGTGGCAATGTCACTATGTAAAAAATGAAAGCACACAAATATGTAAACATTATTTCAACGTAATGCTGTTACTTTATTTGGGGATTTTAAGTACCACAAACATCTGTTAAACCATCAAAGTTCATGTTCTTACAAATGTATTCTCAGTGGGCAGTTGATAAATTAATGTATTACTATTTTCCAAGTGATAATTTTCTAGTATTTTGTGTTATTGTTAGCCCAACAAGCTTCTTATAATAATGATAAATTCACACACTATATATAAGTTTTGAATTTTTTCACTAGTATTATATATTGGGGGATCATAATAGATAAAAAGATAAAGAATGGTTTGAAGAAAGTAAGAAGAAACATTGACTTTGTGTGGAAGAATCATAGGAGAGAGCAATTCTTGGAGTTGCTCCATTTCTTCCCAATGAGATGCAGAATCCATAAGAACCTCAAACTCAGAGGCAGCAGGCACTAAAATAAGGAGTTGGCTATGGGACAACTTCTTGGAATTTTTCCACTTCCTACAGAATTTGCCCTCAGCATACAACCAGCAAGATCAGCTTTCTAAATTAAGTAGAGAATCAAAAGAAAAGACAGTTCCTAATTAGATGTGTCGGTGTGATACAGAAGAGTGAAATGAACTTCCTACCACCTCAGATTTCCTCAAGGACACTGGAGAAAAAACAAGGAGGAGAAGGAGAAGAAGAAGGAGAGGAGACGGAGGGGAAGGGGAAGGATAGGAAGGAAGAGGAAAGGGAAAAGAAAGGGGAAGGAGGAGAAGGGGAAAAAAAGGGAAAGGTCACTCCATGTTAACTGAAATATACTGAAGTCCTGTCTCCAAATGAAACTTCCTTTCTTAAACCTGGAAAGTGTTCCTAGTTTGCCCACCTACTTCTACCCATCCACCCTGAAGGGAATCCTCTCTTTCTTCATGATCCTATTTACCCACATAACATTATAATCACCCCCATCATATTTCAAAGGAAAAGATATTTGAAAATCAATAGTAAAAGAATGAAGGAAAGTGAAAACCAGAAAGAAATATTCATAAAGGGATCAGAGCTAATACCAAAAATGAAACAATGTTAAAAATTACCTAACTGGTATCTTCAGAAAGATACACGAAGACACTGCATCCATTAAATGAGAGCACACTGATATTAAAAAAGGAGAAATCAGAAAATAAAAGATTTATTGGATATTACAAATATGTTGCCAAATGTGAAAAGTCAACATACTGGGTTGAATAATATCTCCCCAAAGTTCATGTCAATCTCAAACCTCATAATGTGACCTTATTTTGAATTAGCATCTTTGCAGAGGTAATTAGCTAAATTAAGATATAGTTATACAAGATTATTATGGGCTATATTCCAACTGCTGGTGTCTTTTTAAGAAGTGAAAACTGAGACACAAAGACACACAGGGAAGAGTGGCATGGGAAAACTGAGTCAGAGATTGGCGTGATGCATCTGTAATACAAGGAACACCGAAGATTGTCAGCAATCACCAAAAGCTAGGAGGGAGCTATGGAACAGATTCTCCCTCAGCACCTCCAGAAGACAGCAATCCTGCTGACACCTGGATATCAGACTGCTAGGTTCCAGGACCATAAGAGTATAAATTTGTGTTGTTTCAAGACATCCAGTGTGGGGAAATTTGTTACAGCAGCTCTGGGAAACTAATACAGTCAGTTAAGTACCATAATACTATATCTACAAAGTGATACGGAGACAGAGAAAGAAACTAACTGTTTTTGAGAGAACATAGAAAGTGTGAAGTAAAACTTAATAATTATATACAATGTTGAAAGGTGATCAAGTCAGACTGTTAAATCCAGAAAGAGAGGTGTGTTCCAGGCTGTGATAACAGTAATGCACATGTAAACTACATGAACACATCATTCATTTTCAGGAATGGCAAAACACATGGCCTGACTTCAGCAGTATTTTTACTAGTGGACTTATAAGAGGTATTATTAGGAGCACATATGGTAGACAGATTCTAAGGAACCAGACTAAGGAAAGTAGCTTAATATGTAGCCAAAAGAAAAGGACAGAGATTTTAAGTAAGAAAACAATGTGGTACATTTATGCTTTAGAAGGAATTACACTGCCTTGCATTTGAAGTCACCATGTTCTGCCCAGTTCAACTACTATGAGGCCTGTTTTCAGTTTTTATCTCCTTCCTCACCACCTGGGCTGTTTCCTAGACTTTTATCTAAAGGAAATGTGTATTTATTTAAAACAATTTCTAAAGAGTGTTTAAAGCCACAGAATCTTATTAGTATTTTATTAATCTCCAGTCAATTTAAGCTTCTAGTTTTGGAGTCTACATGAACTACTACATTGAATAGTCAGTTCCATTTCACAGAAATTATACAAAAATTAATATTATGTTTTTGAGCTTTAAACCAAAATAATAGCAATGCAAAGCTGATACTTCTTGAGATACTTCTTCTTGTTCTTCACCTCTTTTTTATGGTGGTGAATTACTATAATCAAAAAACTTAAGGGGCATACTTTGCATCTAATGTCACAACCATAAAATCTATGAAATTGCTGCCTACAAGACATTAATCGGTACTGAAATATAAAAGAAAATCATAAAACATAATATAAAATATTATGGTGTTAAACCCCATAAAAGAATAACTATTAATAAACCAGATTCTCAAATCATATAATCACTGACTCTTGAATTAGAAAAGTTATAAAGCTTTTCCTGTCCCATCGTGCAAACAGAAACTAGGTAAACATTCTTGATGTCTCTCTCTGTTTCATTCACTGCACCTAATCAATCAACAATTCCACGTTAACATGCAACCATGTCCATTATACTTCATCTCTCTGGCCACTGTCTTAACCCAGGCCACCAGAATCTCTAACCTGTGTGAAAATTAGTGAAAAGGAAACCTCACTAAAATGGAGTAGGGAGATAGAGGGAAAAGCTCCCACACTCCATGTCAATGACAGGAGGAACTGTCAATCACAGACCACAACAGAAAAATCAGTCCTCAGCAGGAAACAATCATCAATTATAGGCTCCAACAGGAAAAGATGTACATTGCGTCTTCTGTAAGAAATCAAATACCCCAGCAACTCAGCCAATGAGAAACTGTGACCTCCCTGAATTCTTGTTCTTCTCTCCCAATCTCCCCCTTTTACTCCATAAAATAACCTTCCTCTCCTTTGTTTGTTGACCTTACCCATGACTTTTGCAGTACCTTGCTTATCATGAACTGCAGTTCTTTGTTGTTCCCAAATGAACCCATTTTTGCTGGTGAAATGACTGACTTTTATTTTTAAGGTCAACAGCTGCTAAACTGCAGGCCTCCACCTCAGCTCAATGCCCTCTTTAGGTAAAATAGATTCAGAATGACATTCCCAGTTATAAATCTGCATGCCATTGTTTTGCTTAAAATCCTTCAAAATCTTCCCGTTACCACCAGGGGAAGAGGAAGACATTTCCACCTGATCTTTGCTCTGTCCCCTGCCACCTCTCCCCACCCCTTACACAGTGCTGCAGCTGCACTGAATTACCTGCAGTGCCTTGCACAAGCCATGCCTCCTTCCCCTTTTAGAACTTTGTTTAGGCTTTTCCATCTGCCTCAAGAGTTTGACTATTTCCTTTTCATTTCCTGGTACCAGCAGCGACATATTCTCCCCAGGAATTTTCCCCCAACCTTGGGAAGAATATGTTAACCTCCAAAGCACCCTGTGTTTACCTCTTCTGGACCTCTGATGACATTGCACTATTTTTCCCCTTTTACTTTTCTCTTCTAGGAGACCACCAACTTCTTAAATCAAGAGATATGCCTTGACCTTGCCATTTGCAAAATGCCTGGTATGTAAAATGTACATATTAGATACTGTTCTAATTAATCACTCTTTATTTATGAGGGACAGAATTACTGTTAACAAATTTCCTGACAGTTACTCAGTTTTCACATGAAAAATTTCAGGGACAGACAACTTATTTTTTTCATGAACATTCTAAATGCCAGAATGATTCTTTAAGTGGCTATTGCAACTACACCATCTTCCAAAACAACTAATGCTTGCCTTAAGGGATGAGGATGATGATGATGATGATGGCAACGATGATACAAGTGACTTTATAGAACCAGGCACTATGCTGGATTCTTCACGTGAATGTGCTTAGTCCACCTTCATAAAATGTCAGATACTATTGACTCAGATACTAGTAATACCTTCCTAGTTCGCCCTGGCTGGTGTAGCTCAGTGGTTAAGTACCAGGGTATGAACCACAAGGTCCCCGATTTGATTCCCAGTCTAGGGTATCTGACTGGTTTGCAGGCCAGGTCCCCCCAGTAGGGAGCACACAAGAGGCAATCACACTTTGATGTTTCTCTCCCTTTCTTTCTCCCTCCCTTCACCTCTCTCTAAAAATAAATAAATAAAATCTTTTTTAAAAAAAAAACCTTCCCAGTTCAGATGAAAAGGAGGTTTAGAGAAGCAACTTGGTGAAAGCCACACAGCAAGCAAGTGGTTGAATCAGAATTAAAACTCAGCCGACTGAGTCCTGCCCTCAGCATTACTCCACTTCCACCTCAAACTAACCATCAGAGAGTCTGTCAGTTTTTCAATTCTTTGACCCTAAAAATACTTGTATTTAAACATATAATAATAAATAAATTTTAAAAATAAAAACCTAGTTGACTTTGCTTTAAACTGGTTTCCAAGTTCATCTATCCATGGATCTCTTTTAAGGGTCAATACCTGCTCCTATCCTGAAGGACTACAGACCTAAAAAAATGCATTTTGGTAAGCACTGGTCTAAGCATGAGTATCCTCCTAATTCATTGTTAACTTTTATTTGCTTTTGGAGCAATCACATCATGATACCAGCATGTACGGGGCCAGTAGCCAACTACAACCCCAAAGATGTTCACCTCACCGGAATCTTAATCAAATCCTACTGAATTACAATCTCTGGAGTGAGAACTGGGAATTGAAATTTGTAGTCATCGTGCCTATTTCTAGACACACCTAAGTTTCAGAAACACTATTTTTGAATGAACTGAAATAATAGTTTTCAGTTCTGCCCTGGACTTAGTTAGCATCTTCCATCTCATCAGGAAATCTCATTTATAAACCCAGAGGTGCCTTCATTCCAGTTTCAACTCTCTGTACTCAGGTCTGTTCTCCTGCCTTCTGGTCCCTCTATTGCCCCATATTCCATGGCACAGTATTCTCTGTTAGTCCTCCATGTCTGCACACTGCTCGACTGGCCTTCCCCTTGAATGCTGGAAAACAAGTATCTTTTGGCAGCTAACTAAAATGTCATCTCCTCTGTATAGAAAGGTGGGTTCCTCCTTAGTTTTTGTGTCCACACTATACCACTATCTCTATTTTAGTGTTTAATGCATTCTATTATCACTATGGATGTACATTTCTTCCTTTCCAACAGAATACAAGTGTCTTAATGGTAAATGCCAAATTTTAATGCTTCTTGCCTTTTCAATACTAATGCAGTCCTGGCCAATAATGGAAGCTCAATATTTATCAATTGAAAGATTCAAAAGCATTTAAAAGCCTTTATTTTTGATGCTTGATTATTTTCCAGTTTGTTTAGCCAAGAAAGAAATACACAAATGCCCAGTGACAACACACATCAACCAATCGATGCAAACCATGGTGGAGGAAACACAAAATGTGGTCGATAAACCTAGCACTGGAGCACAAAGTACTCTGACAACTACACTCACTTCTAGAAAACAAATGTTACCAAAAAGCCACCTCACATAGAAGTCAGAGGTGAACTAAATCAATGACTGATACATAAATAGAAAAATGAACTGATGTTGAAAACAATCACTAAATTAAAAATAAAAACAAGAGCTGATAGCATGCACAACTAAATATTGAGCAGTAGACTCAGAGGAGAAAGTGAAATAATTAAATAAACCTATTTTCACACTAAGATTAATCAATTTTGAATGTCCTTGAAGCCTATTGGTGCATTAAAATATTTTATTTCATTAATTTGCTTGAATTGTGTATTTCTAACATTGTACTCTAAGTAACAAAACATCATCAACAGCATTTAGAACCTAGGAATTAAGCATAAGCTCACAAATGTTTATTCATCATGACATAAATATGATTATTGTTCAACTTGATGCACCCTCTAATCATTTTGTATGATTGAGAGAGGTTCACTTAGGACTAATACATAATAAATTCTCAATATCTTAAAAAAAAAGGTTACCTGCATTTCCACAGAACAGTGCCAGCTAAGGATCTATTTTGTCCATTTCCTACTTAATTTAAATGAAAAACAGGTTTCATTAAGGATATTTTAATATTCATAATTGCCTTCTCATTGCCCACCCCAAGAGAGAAGCAGAACGATTTAAATAATAGATCAAAGTGTAATAACTATACTGTTCTGTTTTCCTAATTATCAATTTTATTCACTTTATCAAAATTAATATGTCAAAATAGTAAGGATGTTTATTTTGGCTATGATTATTTTGCTATTGTTTCCAATTGAATTGTGATACAATACTCACTTCTGGCAAATAGCATTATATCCTAACTCAATAAACATAAATATACCAAAATTAGCAACCTCATATCTGAATTTCTGTTGTGTAATTTGCAGACACAGACACAAATTTCACATAAGCTCTGAACAACATCTGGCCCTTTCATTAAACCCAATCTAACAAACTACTCAACAAATACCTTTATATTGGTACAAATAGTTTTGCTTTAAAAATTCATAATCGTGTATAAAATTTAGAATCAACAATATCAGCTGGATATATTGACAATATTATTTAAATATCACCTAATTTTTTAAAATCTTTTGCAGTTTATCATTTAGTGACCAATTTAAAAGTTATGTGTAAAATGTAGTAAGTAAGAGAGAGTTGGCAGCCAATAGGTGGCATAATTTCACCTCTGGCACTGTCTCTAAAGAGACATTCAAAAGAAAAACACCGTTCATGAATGATACTAAGTCAGAGAACACCTGCCAGGAATGACTGTCTTGGCCTTTGCTCCAGTGTTTAAGCATGTCAACAATGTTGTCAGATACATAAAAAATGGCAAAGCTCTAAGATCTGACAGCAAACCCAGAAGGTCTTCAAACAGAAAATGAAGACGACCCTACTGGGTTGTCTGCATGGGATTTTCTTAATACATGGAACATGGAGGATCATACAGATGTCCTTACCATTACCAACTTTCAGAAGAAAACATCAGTCAAGTGACTGTAGCAAATTATGGAGCATTTTTTCCCCGATATCACCAGTAACACTTGGGCCTAAGTTCTTCTGTTGATTCCTATAAAATGAATTCTCTCAGAAAACATTCCTAAAATTATAGTGTTGCTTTACATTGCATTCCAGCACAGTAAACACAGACTAACCATCCATTAAACAAAACAGGTTCAAGGACGAGCTATTCTGCCCTGTATTTACTGGCCTCACAACAACATCCAATCTCTTTTGCAGACCTTAACAACAATTCCAAACATCTTTCACTCCTCTGTGTACACCCACCCTATCCGGTTAATTCTGTATGAGGAGAAAATGCCCTACAAAACATGTTAACCATCACCAGTAGGTTTTGCACCAGGGTTGCATTAAAATATTTCAAAAACAATAAATCAAACAAGAGTCAAAAACCATGTTATAAAACACACACAGAGATAAAGGGGAATATAGAAATTATTTCTTAATTATCTAAATATCTCCTGAAGCCTTTTATACATGGATGGCTGTTTGGGAGCTAAGACTTCTATAGATCTTCTCATGGAGATTGTGAGCTAAAGGAAAAAATAAGAGGTAAGTTCATAGTTTTGAGGCTTTAGAAGTAGAGCAGTGAGATGTAGAACTGGTAGAGAAGGCAGTGGAGAGAAACCTGGAAATAAAGTGAATGCCTGCAGCAGTGACGATTGCTGACTTTTGTTGAACGATAGGAAATGGAAGAGTGCAGACCTTACCCTAACTATTGTTAACATGCTCGCTGCTTCCCAAGGGCTACAATTTGTGCATCTCACGTCAAACACAGTCCAGCCTAGGCACTCAAGACTGAATGGGAAGAGCATCCAAAATCAGGTCTAAATGCTAGTCCTGTGCCTGTCACTAATGAACCATAGTTATGAACAAGGCAGCTGCCTTAGCGTGAATCGAGGCAACTGTGCCAGATGATGGTTACTTTCTTTCCAACTCTTAGTTCTTGTAAACACCAGAAGTCTGGCATGTGTATCAGCCACTGATATCATTCAAAAAGTATATATTTTCGATATATGTAATACACATGCATGTACACACACACACTAATGTTCTCACTCAAAACTTTAAACCATATTCCTCAATATCTCTTCCATCCCTATAAAAACTTTATAAACATATTCTCTGAGTATGTATCTGTTATTTTAGTGACTATGTCTTTTTTATGTAAATATGTGTATCCTGACTTAGAAAAACTATTTTCTCAAGAGAAATTTGGAGCACTACAAAATACATATATAAATATCTTGAAATGTTATTAATTAATGAGTATATAAAATGTAAACTTATGAACTGTGTTAGACAGCATTATATTCTCCAAGCTTATTCTGATAAAACAGGCTGTGAAACAGATAGAACTGAATAATTTGACACTATTTTGTAAACACTTAAATGTGTCAGGCATATCTGTAAATCCTCAAGTGAATAAGATTTTCCCTTCTGTATAAAATACAGGAAGGGGAAAAGGATGGTGTCTTTGACAAGACACTTTTCAAGTGGAAATAAAACTGAGATTATCTCATCAGTTATCCTTGTGGGTGGATAGATTTACACCTGCGTGGACTCTTAGATTTAGGGAATGACAGAGCCAATCATCTTTATGGATTTCATGACAGAGCCACAGCAAAAGATTTCCTGAGATCAAATGTGCAATTGAGAGAATGCTGTTTTCAATGGAAACAGGAAGCTCAGGGCCACCCTGTTTCTATGGTAACTAGAGCAGCAGTTACCCAACAGCTGTAGGGGGAAAAAGGGCAGAAAGTTATAAATGCAAAAAAACAAACAAAATTGATGCTGGCTTACCTGATCAGTGTAATATTCCTTATGGCACAATCAACATCGGTGCAGAGATGCTGTCCCTGCACCACCAACCCCAGGGGTCTTCAGTAATTAGTGTCCTTGCTTTTCCTCCAAACCTCAAAATGTTAGACCTGGAAGAAGTTTTGGCTACTATCTAGTCCTATGGGTCATTCCCATTTTTTTCTTTTTCTTTTTCTTTTTGTTCAGAATAAGGCAAAGAAAATCAAGACTCAGAAAGATGAAATGAATTCTCCAAGGTCACACAGCCAGCAGTGAAATCAGGGGTAATGCCTAGGTGTCATACATCCCAATCCAGGCATTTTCCAGTGCTGTTTCCACATGTTCCCTATTCCTGATCTCTTCTCCTCCAAGTACCCACAGTTTAGTCACTTTCTGTAAAAATATTGACTACACAGTATTAAAATTAATTACTACCTTTCAACCCATAAGAGAAGCAAAGAGCAGTGCTGTTCTGTCATAAGAAACAAAAATCTTGACTAATCTTCTAAAAAAAATCTCTTCATACTTCAAGGAGAACTGAATTAAATTTACATAATATATTGTTTGGATTATGTTGCCACTATCTATTTCCCTCTGGGGATCTGTGTTTACCTTTTATCAATCTTTTAGTGCCTTTTACTATTTCGCTTAGGCACATTTTTAAAGGTTGCCATAATAAAAAGGACTTATGACTTAGAAGTTAAAAAAATATGAGACCTGAAAACTACATTTATTTTATTTGTAGTAGTAAAAATAAATGGTAATGATAGACACTTTCAAATGGGAAAGATTGGCCTGCATACAAACCCACACATTTCCTTGTTTTTAGTTGCTTTGAAAATGTGCTTCTTGACAGAGAAGAAAAATTTCTTTGACTCTTATTTAGCTTTGTCAGCTGAAGTACACAAATGAGCTCTTAGAAAAATATTACAGAAAAAATCATGCCTAATCTGTCCAACTACATTCACCCTTGGCACACCTAATGCCCAGCCTAGTGCTCAGATCATCTAGTTTGTGATTCAAATATAGTACTGAAAATACAATTGACTATTGAAGTTACTTAGTTCTTTTAATGATGTATTGAATTCGGTACTTTCTGGTCCTATCCAATCCTCAGAATATAAGCAGATTCTGAAAATATAAGCATGTCAACTTCAAAATAGTGGCCTGGAAAATGTCAGAAGATACTTAGACGCTTATATGGCAAATGCAAACTGTTACTGTTACAGCAGATTCTTTTCAGGGTTCCGAAGGTCGGATTCGCATTGCTATATGGCTGGCCATGATTTTTTTAATTAATATAAAAGGGATGAAGAGACTTGACTATATCCCAAAAAATCCAGTTGTTCGGTATAAGTACAGCCTTCATCATCTTCTCCAATAATATGACAAAGAGAAAGCCAATAACTCACTTTGAAAGCAGAATAATCAAGACTAAAACAGCCTAACATTTTCATAATAAAATATAGACTAACAATACTTGAACACCATCATTTCTAACTAGAATATTTTCCTGCATGTGTCAGGCAGTATTTCCATGCAAGCTGTTTTTAAGGAATATGTTTTAATATCTCTAGAATTTTGTTTGTTGCATTTTTAAAATTTAACAGATCATGTTTTTAGGAAATATTTTATTATAAATACAGTGATGAGTTTATTGAGGGTGAAAGACTATATCTTTTCCATGCATTTGCAGTATCTTGCATAGTTTCTGGTCTAGAGTGACTGCATAATCAATACTCATTGAATTAATAAATGCTCTAAAATTTGTAATAATTGACAATAATATTTTGTGAACAAGATATATTTGGCCATTAATTCTTTTAACTGAGCTAATGCTTACAAAACAAGAATTAGAATATTTTTCCTCTTTAATCTTAATTTTTGACTCCAGATGTCCTTATCATTTTTTATATTTTTAATTTATTTTATTTTATTAAGAATTTATTTATTTATTTCTAGAGAGCGGAAGGGAGGGATAAAGAGAGGGAGAGAAATATCAATGTGAGGTTGCCTCTTGCACGCCCCCTACTGGGGACCTGGCCAGCAACCCAGGAGTGTGCCTGCACCAGGAACTGAACCAGCCACCCCTAGATTTTACAGGCCGGCACTCAATCCACTGAACCACACTAGGCAGAGCTGTCATATTTTTAATTAAATGTTACATTGAATGCCAGCAAATAGTCATTTAGGTTCTTCCCTTTCTGGTTTTGTTATTTATTTACTTATTTTATTTATTTACTTCAGTTTGAAGAAGAGGGAAATAAAAAAAGTGAATTAAGTATGTGAATTCTGAAACCAACTCCAGGTATTGAAACTTAAATTCTAGTAGTTTTAAGGACCGAAATTCTGGGAATAAAATAAATATTTTCATGATTAAAAAATGATGGATTCACTATCATAACCTGTGTGTACTTCGGGATGACCTGCACACAGCAGTGTACTAAAGAAAGGTCTGGAGAAGAGACATAAAACAGGCTGGACCCACACAAAAATGCAACGCCTTTGATCTGATTCCATGTCAGTTCTTCGTTTGTTTTTCTTTTCTAAAATGTTCTTTGAAAGTAAAAAATGGTCTATCAGGTAATCAAAGATCATTCTGCCAAGGAAGAGCCACAATCTGAAAAAGAACCTAACTCAATCACCTTCCATCTCCCTGCGCCCGCCCCCCCAAAAAGTAAGTGAAAGGAAGTGGAAGAAGGAGATATTTATAACTGCTCTCAGTTCTTTAATATTGGGAAGAAACTATTTAATAATTTTAATTCTAGTATTTTGTCACTATATTATCTTCTTAAAACATCTAACAAATCTAAAAGTTCTATCAAGGAATCTCTTCCTGGTTCCTATCTGCTTACCTGTGACAGAATGTCTTCGGAAGAAAGCACATACAAGCTTCGTTTCCTTCTAAAACTTAGATAGATATTAAATTGAAAACATACAACGCAGAACATTTTCACAGGTACAACTATGCATCTTTGCTTTTTACTATTTGTAAATATCTCTCAATGGCATCAACAGAATTATCTCTTTTTTCCCCTTGATCTCATTCTCCACACCAGGTTTCCATGACAACTTATTTGTGAGTTTTTATAAATTTCTATTTTTGAATACTATTCTTAAGGATAAGAATTCAAAAATATAAAATATAAACTTATTTACCAAGTTTACTTGGACAATTTAGACTTCTCAAATATGTGTTTACATCATAAATTAAAGGGACTAGAGGAGAAATGCCAACAAAAAAATAAACACAAAAACACAATGCTGTAAATTGTCCAGTTAATTATCCAGTTCCTATGACTATTGTTTCAGTCTGACAGTTTAGATCACAAAAGTTAGAAATAAAACACATCTGTTATAAAACTGAGACAATGTCTTCAATATTAGAAAAGATGACAATTTTAAAAAGGTGTTCAGACAAATTGTTCATCTCAAGTATACCAATAAAAATGCATTAATATAAAAAATGAGGAAAATCATTAAAGTTAAATATTTAACTTCTCTTAAGAATGATACTTGTGGCAGTTAAGACCAGAGCCAAAGCAAGCCACCTGATAATTGATATATGTCTCCTAGAACTATGTCCATGTCCAATGTAATTCTATTTATCAACCTAGTCAGATCACATTAAGTCAGATCATCATCTGAACTAAAAGCGTTCATATAAAAATACTAACTCACATTTAAATGGAATGGAGGTTTACTTCTGATTATTCTTTTTTAGGCAACCCTAGCAATTTGAAAAGGGATTTCCCTGAAGATAAGTCCTACAAATGTTAGCCAGTCTGAAGGAAAGCAAAACATTACTTATCAACTGGTGAATAAAAATGGAAGTTCAAACAGGGCTGGTTTAAAGAAATTAATTTCAATCCCATATTTTTATTCCAATGTTGGGTGCTGCAGGGTAAAATTTCCACCAGCCAAAGTCCAGGAACACACATATAAAAAAAAAGTCACAGATGATCTTTCGAAGTTAGCATGCAAGTGAATATCTTATGCTGCATTAGCTCTCCAGAGCAACAGGATCTGCAGGGATTTCACAAATCAGTCCGTTAGAATCAGTTGTTGTGGTGGAAGAGCCTGCAGAGGACGTCATAAGACCTCCAGATAATTTTGGCTCTACCATTAACTTGCCATATGACCTTGGCAATCACTTAGTATCTGCAATCTTCATTTTCCTCATCTACAAAATAAAGGGTATTCACAAGGTGATGTCAAAGAAATTGTCCATGTCTATGATTCACAGACTGATTCTGCTTCTAATGGCTCTGTGACCTTAAGTTAATCTTCAATCTACCTGTGTTCTTCCCTCACCTAAAATGGATACAATTCAAATTCTTAGTACTATTAATTAACGAAATCTTAGAAAGATTTATAGAAGACTATCTTCAACCTAACGGTCTACCCTTAGACCAATAATCAATTGAATCAATTTTTATAGCAATAATAGATGAGCACACTCTTATTAAAGTTTTTGCTATGCAGTGTCCTACAATAAAATGTATGCTATGATCATGAGGGAAAGATAACGAAATATTCTTTTTACAGAGCATGATCTAGAAAAATATATATATCACATGGTGAACCTGCAAACAAATTCAGTTATCTTTTTACCAGTTATCTCCACCAAGGAGAAAGAGCATTGTGGCACTCAACTGGGGCAGCGGCCGGGGGGCAGGAACACAGATGTGATGGTCACGAGTTTGAGGTTTAATTTAAATAAATACGTACTTGTTTGTTTGTGTTTTTCTGAATGTCAACTTTTGTCTGAAAGGAACCTTTCAGGGTTGAAGTTATGAATTCTATATTCAAATATGGTAATGTGGACCTCCTAGAATTTATGTATGCATTTAGATTCCAGATTCAATGGAGTGGCAGTGTTTTAAGTTATCTCTTTTATATTCAATTTCATACTGAAAACAAAACATATCTTCTGACTTCTAAAGTGGTGTCAGAAGCACATTTTCTGACAAGTTGGTAGAGGGACAGCTGCACAGTATCTCAGAGGCAAAGACTTCCGACACACAAAGACAGTAATGAGAATGGAGCCAACGTGAAGCTGGGAGAACTCCCATTCTGCCCAGGGGGCATCTTTTCTGGGTGTCAGAAGCAAATGAGACACATACAGTTGTAGAGACTTAACAAAATACAGTATTCTGTTCTCACATATAATTAAAAACCATTCACGTACCATATAATTTTTGGTTATTTATATTTCTTTTGTTTCCTTTAAACCGAAGAAATCACTATTGGTAACTTTTATAGCCCCTTTATGGGATTTTGAAGAATTAATTGGGAATGTCAAGAACCAAATTTAAGCTGTCACTCAAGCTGGAAACTGCAAAGAAAAATTGAGGGTGGGATCACAATCTAAACAGTAAAATAGAGTTTGCTACAATTTAAATTACCCAGATTTAGAAAATGTTATGAAACTTGGATCACCAAAGTGACTAATTCACATTCAGCCTGTGACAAACACTGTTACAGACCAAGGGGAAAGACACCAGCATCCAAAATTCAGTGTGCAGGTGGGCTCTCCCCTCAGCTCACTGGGAAGAGCAATCCCAGCACTCTTCTCCCTTGGAAAGAGACCAGCCCAAACAGCACGCAGGAGACTGTCTTCACAAAATGAACCTCCTGGCACACCCTCTCCCACGCCAGCCACGGGTGCATGGATTCCATTTCCCCTTCCTCTGTCCTCAGATGAGATCCCTAATTGAGCCACTGCCCTGGGTGAGTCAGATGGGAAGCAGTGTCAGCCTCACTGAAAATGTCAGATTGGGGTGACCAGAAGGCCTGAAGAGACATCGGTGCTAAAAGAAAAGTTATAACAAAACCATCAAGAAAAATGAGCAAACCAACAAAACACCCTCAAGATGAAGTCTGATGCTGGTTTCAAGAAAAAGTTCCAGACAGACTTGCACAGAGAAGTCACCATAGGCCCTTCAGGTCCCATCTGCTGAAGTAAATCTGAGTTAGAGTCGAGGAGAGGAGGGAGGTGAAGGGGACCTGGGCAGATGGGGGTCCGGGCCCCTGAGTTTACCTTTCACCCGACCGACCGACAGGCTTCCAATCTCCTGGTCTAGGACCCCGATCCCTGCTCCCCTCCCCCACTCCCCATGCCAGAGGCCCTCGGGGCAAATGAACAGCAGGGCTGGGGAAGGTGTTGGGAAAAGTTGGAGCAGCAGGGAAGGGGTGTGGGGAGGAGGGAGTCTGGCCTTACTCACCCTGGCGGCTCGGGACGAGTAGGGGTCCTCGAAGAGCGCCCACATGCGGGGCTGCAGCCGCCTCCAGCGGCCAGACTTGCCGTCGGGGCCCCCCGGGCCCGCGGCGTCCTCGATGCCCAGCCTCTTGGCCGCCAGGTCCTCGTCGTCGCCAGGGTCGCCGCCGATGAGGTCGGGGGTCTCGAAGGTGTCGAGGGCCTCCTCGGCGTCGCGGTGCTGCCTGTAGGTCATCCAGCAGCAGGGCTCCACGTCCGTCTCGTCGATGCCCCAGAAGGCCAGCTCCTCCTCGAAGAGCGGCCCGCACACGTCGGCGGGGCAGTGCAGCTTGCCGGTGCGGTAGTAGTTGAGCACGTAGGCGAAGACGCCCGGGTGCCGGTCGAAGAAGAACTCGCGGCCGCCCCCGGCGTGGTCCCCGCCGCCGCCGCCCCGGTGGGAGCCGCAGTTGCCCGCTCCGCCCTCGAAGCAGCGCCCGGGCCCCGGGGACAGGGGGGGCGGTCGCGGCGACGACGGAGAGGGCAGCGGGGGCGCCGACTGCGGCCGGTCGCCCGCCGCCGTGGTCAGGCAGTCGCCCTGGGGCTCGGAGGCGGCGAGCAGGGCCAGGCGCGTCCCGGGCAGGGTCTTCAGGGTGCTGCGGTAGGTCTCGTGCCGGGTGCCCCCGACGTTGAGGATCACCCTCTCGTTGTTCTCGATCTTGCCCATCTCTGTGGCTCAGACATGACTGGGGGGGGGGTGAACACGGCCCCAAGTTAAGCGTCTCGGCCGTCAGAGCCGAGCCCCCACCCCCACTCCCAGCCCAAGAGCCCCGAGATGCGGGCTTGGCAGGCTGGCACAGGGCGAACGACCCTCCCCGGGCCGTCGGCGCCCGGTGTGCTCCCGCCCCACTCCTTTCCCGGGTTCCCAGGGCACCAAGGGGGTAGCAGTGCAAGTCTTCCTTGACCTTCCAGGACACCCTTTTCCCCGCTTCACACCTCACCTTTCTCCCTTTGCGCCTTCATCTTTTCACCCTTCACCCTCGCAGCCCCGAGCTCGCTCTCTCTCCTCCCTGTCTCCCCCTCTTGCACTTTTCTCCCCCTCCCCTCCGCCGCCGCACCCCCCGCCCCAGGTCCCTCTCGGCCACTCTCCACTCCCTTAGTCGCTCTCCCCGTCCGCTAGCCTGGAGACAATTCCCTCAGGCAAGGAGTCCTCTCTGCTGAGCCAAGTTGGCAGTGGCAGCTGAGAGCCGCCCCCCGCCCCCCGGACTCGGCCTAGCGCCCCCTGGCACGCTTACCCTCGGTCGACTCTGGGTGGCTTCCTGCTCCCTGGTGCTCGGGGCGTGCCCTCTGAGCGACCTGTTCCAGGTTCACCTCTACTCTCCCTCACTGACCAGGCAAAAAGACTCAACGCAGAAGTCAAAGAAAAAAAAAATCTCCCTGATGTTGCCTTTCACCAAGGAGACCTCGGACCAATTTCCTGATCCAATTTTCTTTTCACCTTATTGCTGTTGCTGCTTATATTATTACTACTTGGGAAAGGAGAAGACTGACTAGCATCCATTTTTGAGAATAGTAGTGATTAATGCATCCCGCCCGGTCTCCTCTTCCTAAAAAATAAATAAATAAATAATGCCTCGGGGATGGGGGTGGGGGCTGCTTTCTAGGAGGGGCGAGGCCGCGGGAAAGGCTGCGGGAGGCACACCCCCTGGGCTGCGAGTCCGGGCTGACAGCGTCCCCGTTTCCAGTCTCCCGTCCACCTTCCCCCGGGGCTTCTCTTCCACACTCCTCCTGCGGAATGGAAGGGGGGCGCCTGCCTGCAGGGTCAGCGCGCCCTTCCCAGCACATCACCCCCTTTCCCTCCCGCCCCCAGATACCTTCGAGACCGAGATAAAAGTGGTTCTGCTTTGGTGTCCGCGTGGACGAGCCTCTCCCGGCAGCGGGACTTGGTCCCAACACCCAGCCGAGCCGCCCTTCTCCAACGGGAAACTACTTGTTGGTGTTTTGCGGGTTCCGGTGGTTGGGCCGCCCGTCTGGGCGCTGGGGTCGCGGAGACAGCCCCAGGGGGCCGCCGGCCACGCTCCCCGCCCTCATTCCGCGAGAGGCTGGCTCGCCCAGCGCCAGCCTCGGCGCCGCGAGTCACCATCGCGCGGGGCTGGGCGAACCATGGAGCTCGGGGCGGGTCCGGCCGGAGCTCCGCGCCCCGGGCGCGCGCGGGCAAATAGGCTGGCCGCGGCTGCAGGCAGCGGAGCTGGCCGTAGAGGGCTGGAGAGCTCAACCCTTTGAAGGTGAAGCCACCCCGCTCCGATTGCGACCTGCAGATTCTGTTTCGCCCCTGAAGCAACCGCTGCTGGAACTGCCCCTGCCGCACCACTCGCCGCCAACCGCCGCCGCCGGAGCACGGAGCTCGGGGAAGGGTGGGTGGGAGTGTGGGTGGGTCTGGGTGAGCTCAGCTGTACCAACCAGGTTCAGCTATTTTTCTTTGGTGAAGCTCTACCCCCACCCTCTCTGCCGGCCTTATTTACACCCGGCTCTCCACATCCTTTCTCTTCCCGCTGCCCCACCGCCCCTCCCAACAAGTGAGAGAGAATCTAAGACCAATTGTGGGTTTTTTTGTTTGTTTTTTTGGTTTTTTTAATGGCAGCTGATGGGAAACACGTCTACTTACAGGTGACCAGTGAGTCTTTTTTCTCGTGTCTTATACATGGCTCTGGCTTGCTCTTTTCAGTCAAATGTAGGTCTCCAGACACCACATCATGGTTATGTAAAACAAAACAAGTTTTAAAAGTTTATTCAGGACCATAAATCTCAAGCAAGTAAAAATTCAGGTTTCTTTATCAGAAACGAGAAAGACAAGCTACAGATTTCCAAGTCCCAAAGCAAGTGTCTAATTAGCCAATCTCTCACCTTCTTAAATTTGTATCGTGCCTTGTATTAGTTTGTTGCGGCTCCCATAATAAAGTATCACAATGTACATTGTTTACAGCAGAAATACATTATCTCCCAGTTCTGGAGGCTACAAACTTGAAATTAAGGCGTTGCCAGGGTTGGTTCCTTCTGAGGGCTCTGAGAAATGGAGCTATTCCAGCCCTCTCTCCTTGGCTTGTGGGAGGTGGTCATCTGACTGTGTCTTCACATCATTTTCTCCTTAGGCAGATGTCTGTGTGTCCAAATTTCTCAGTTATATAAAAACCCTAGATGTAATGATTAGAAGCCACCTTAATGACTTCATTTTAAATTGATCACCTCTGTAAAAACCCTATCTCCAAACAAGGTCACATTCTGAGGTGCTGGAGATCAGAACTTCAACATCTCTCTTTGGAGAGGGTGCTGGAGGGTTGCGGGGTGGAAGGCAGGGAAACAGTTCAACCCTTATCAGACCTCACCACCCAAAAAACGTGTGTGTTTCTGTGCCTGTGTGTACATTTCTAGGGAGGGAGGTAAAGGGGGCAAGCACCTATTCCACAGGTATGTTTTCATAGAATTGATGTCCACATAGTAGGCAAAACATCAAGTTGTATGTAGGAGGAAATCTCTTTGAAAAAGTTGTTCATAGTGACACTGTGATCTGAAAAGAGCAAAAGTTATTAGTTACTAATAAAGTTTTAGCAATATAGAGGACTGCAAGGTGCATGGTTAAAGATAAACAATTCACTAAAAACACCTGTTATGACAGTAAATAAACAAAGTGAAGAATTAAAAGGTTTTTAAAAGGGCACTGATTTCTAGAAAAGTAATGCAAGAAAATATGTATGTGTACATGTATAAAAATTTACTAATAATATGACAGTCAATGTGTAGTAATAACCTAAGAAACTGCTCTGTGAAAATATAAATTTCCTTTACTAACACATGCAAAAAAATGTAAAGCTTAAATACTGAGGGAGTGATTCTAGTTTTTCCCTATTATAAATCACAAAGGAATTTCTAAAAATAATAGTGATAGTTAATTTTAATTGCCATAAAATTTACAAAGAAAAATTCTATTCATATTCTAACATGCATCTTCATATTGTCTAGATGGTTCCTTATATAACTTAATGTTGTAAATCCAGTGAAGAGAGAAGGTGCATGGTTTGGTTTAAAATAAACTGGCAATAGTAAGGGTAGTAACAGAAGCATTTATAATAATAATAATATTTACTGAGCTCTTACTACATGCAAAGTGCTTTACCTAAATTACTGATTTTTAATTTTTTTTTAAAGATAAATCTTTTCTTTTTTTTAATTTATTTATTTTTAGAGAGGGGAGGGAGGGAGATAGAGAGAGAGAGAGAGAAACATCAACGTGCGGTTGCTGGGGGTTCTGGCCTGCAACCCAGGAATGTACCCTGGCTGGGAATCGAACCTGGGACACTTTGGTTCCCAGCCCGCGCTCAATCCACTGAGCTACGCCAGCCAGGGCCTGATTTTTAATTTAAGTGGAAGAAGTATTCACATTAAATTACAAGACTTCTAGAAAGATAACTCATACAGATGGCAGAACCAATAATGAAAACCTTCAATTTGGGATTAAATTTGTATTATGAGGGATCTATAGAGGAATCTAAAAAGGGGCTGAGGGAGATGCCAAGGACTCATGGGGGAGGGGAGATAAGAAAGAGATGTAATGAATCAATTTGTGTCTAATCTTATATAAGCTATCTAGAAATAATCAAAGGATAAGAGGATCATCTTATAGAAGAAGTCAGACTTTTCTTATGATTCATAAAAGGATTAGATGTGAAATTAGAGAACATGCCAGATAAGTTTGAAAATAAGAATGTGAGAAATAAAAGATGAGCTTGTATTTCACTGGATAATTGATATTTCACTGGATATTTCACTGGATAAATGATACAGTCTTTGTTATTTTTTTTCCAGTCAATATAAGAGGGGAAGATCCTAGGACAAGTATCCAGGCTTCATTATATAGGACAGGAGAGAACAGAAAATCCCTCCAGCTAACTCCAAATCTTTGATGAACAATGGCAATGGAAAGGTGAAGGGGGAAAAAAAACAGCTATGGTTTCCTTTGTTGGTCTGTGTGCAGTAAGGATCTACATGACTGTTACTCCTTACAGTGAAGTAGCTGAAATGCTGCTTCCTTTGCATCCTTGAGTCTGCATCATACAAGGCTGTGGAAACCTAGCACTACTTCACCACCAGACATACGGCTTGATCTCATGAAGCCACGCTGAGAATATCAGAATGACATATCTGTAAGTTTAACATTTGAACAAATTAACTCTTTTAAAGAACAGCTATAAGGATTTAAACCTTTACGAAGCAAAATGCTATTTATAGACAAAATTCCTCTGAGGTAGATTTAAAAATGGCCACAATGTCCCATCCCTCCCTGTAGTTATGATCCTTTATAATATGACTTTACATCTTCTCCTATCAGGTCTCTTCAGCCCTTGAATCTGTACTGGCTGTATGACTTGCTTTGGCCAATAGAATGAAGCCAAGTGATGTAACAGTTCAAAGCCTCAACTTGAAAAGGTCCTGCAGGCTTCTGAATTCTCTTTCTTTTTTGGAGCCCTCCTCTGGTGCTGTGAGAACAAGCCTTAGCTGGTCTGCTTGATGATGAGATCTCTCTCCCTGACATACACACATACCTCTTTAGTACAAAAAGAAGTAGAATTAAGAAACAAGTCAAGAACACAATAGAACAAGGATTTTTAAAAAGGAATAAAGTACTTGCCAGCAGCTATAACTTCTCATCTCTTCCCCTAGATGAGAGCCACTTAATTCCCAAAAGTAGAACTGCTGTCGTGCATATCCAGAACTGTCCGGGGGAACCTAGTCCAGATGCATTGAGCCACAGAGTCACTAGCTACATATAAACCTATATTTGGGTTATTATGCTCTGGAATTTTCTGTTACACAAACTGATTCATCCTCTGTGTTTTCTTCATCTGAAAAGTAAAAAATGTGAGCCCACTTACCTGTTTTTTAACAATAACTAATATTTATATCATACATTATGAATCTTAAAAGAAAACTAATATGTGATTTATACTTTCTCACTTCATAAATTTTTGAGAGGAAGTATTTTATAGTGGTTAATTACAAATTCCATGGGCCTTGAAGGCCAAAAAAATGGAGTTCATCTTCTAAGCATTTTTCATGAGATTTCTGACCCCTAAAAAATCACACAGCTCCTTGAACCTCAATTTCCTCACGTACAGAATGAGGATGATGACAGTATAGTTACTATTATTATTAAATTACATAAGGCCAAATAGAACACTTAAAAAATTAATGACACATTTTAGGCATGTACTAACAGTACCTTGTATTGTAACATGAAGAAAAACTATCACCCTCAAATCACAGTTAATAATTGATAGGAGCAGAACTGTAACCCACATCCTCTGATGACATCCTCTGTTATTCTACACTGTCTTGTGCAGAAGTCAAAACTAGCTCAAATACTGGAGATTCCATAGAGATAGAATGAAATACAAACTAGAATCCATGCAATAAGTCTACATTGTTCTCAAATTATTTTTATTTAAAAATATATGCAATTACCATCTTTTAATAACCTACCTTATACAATATGCTTTTTTTACTATCCAACATAGTTACTTGTGACAATTATAAGATGATGATAAATGTACATGTGAAAAATTCTTCTATTACTAATTTTACAATTTGGTCATTTGATTTGTAAGAAATACATAAGAAATACAAAAGAGAATTTTCCCTAATTGTCCAGATCCAGAGGCTTTGCATACCCAGCAAAACAATACATATTTAGTCAATTTGAGCATATTGTATATTTAGAAAATTAATGTGCAAATAGTGCTGAGAAAGGCATTTTAGGTTGAAGGAAAAGAAAAATTCTCAGTGAGCATAGATGTTGACTGATGAGCATTTAAAGCAAGAGTTGAAAATGGCCTTGTTGTTATGAAAAATTCCATATCATAGCCCTCTGTACCAGTCATTCAGATAGATAGGTAGATAGATAGATGATAGATGATAGATAGATAGACAGATGATAGATAGATAGATGATAGACCCTAGTAAATGGCCACCTATCACACTACTTAAAGTCACTATAACTTACAAAGGGAGCAATATGCAGGAGTTATTCTTAGAGGATGGTCTACTTCTAGGTGTAAATTATTGACAGATATCAATAAAGTGTACTTTCTATTGTTCTTGTTCCATAATAGATCATGGATGTTAGGTAAGACATTTCATTAAAATTTTATAATCTGTATTTTAGTACTTCCCTGCCTTCTACTGCTAATGATTTCATACATGTATGACTTACTCTACTACATTATATGTTTGTAGATTCCCTCTCTTTACATTGTCTTTATGACCTCTCAGCTATAGTAGAGTTCTATGTCTTGAAGTGCATTCGACTGTCCTGTGCAGCTTTTTAAAATGCAAAAGGCACCGCCCTGAGTTTCTGATTCAGTTGATTTGGTCTGCACCAATTCCTGCAGTCTGAAATTTGTATTTTTAAAAGCATACTACACTTTATGAAACATCCATAAGAAACTATATTGAAGAGAATGTTTATAAAACTATGACAAGAAATTAGCTGAAGTTTGCATCTGCAGAATATATTAAGGGAGGAGTAGAGCAGGAAAAGAACTCACATTTACTAAGCACAAGCAGTAGACTTCATATTTACATATATTATTTCATTACAAGCAGTGCAACAAGCAGGTATTGAAACACTCATTTTCTTCATATTAGGCAAAGGATTGACAGAGTGATTAAAGAAAAGGAATCATTAGTGACTGCAGTAGTGCAAACTCTTTAAAGTACTGAGGTCAAAATAAAATACCAATAGGTTTAGATTTAACTCATTTGATCCTCAACCTATGATTTTACCAGCATTTTACTGATGAGGAGTCTGAGACTCTAAAATTTTAAAATAGCTTGCCCAATATGGCATAGCTAGTAAGGGACAGCTGGTAACATTCATGCCCACAGGTGTTTAATTCCAATGCCTATGTCCCCATCAGAGAGCAAATGGTAGAACCATGATTTGAATAGAAAATAGAAAATAATAGACAAAACAAAATATAAATACCATAAAGTACATCAATTGTTTAGTGAATGGAAAACCTGTTATATCCCAAAGCTATATATCCTCCTGTTTAATAAAGAGTGTACGCTAAGAACACTAATCGAAATAAGTTAAGTAAAGCAGATTTTTTAAAAGGGCTATGTTTGAATTTCTTTAATATGGAAGAAAAAGAATGGAAACCATGAGTTACAAATATTGTTCTGCAAGAGGCTGAAAATAATCCGGTTGGTTTACCCAGGAAATAAAAATAAGAGCACAAGGAATGAGGAAGTTGAAACAGACTTGTAATTAAACTAAAGCAGATATAAGGACACCAGTTTAGCTTCATTATTTAGAAAGACATCTAGACAGCTGGAAAAGCAGGCTTCTGAAAAGCTACTACATGCAGGTTTCAAACAGAATTGAGGGAAATAAAAATAATGTGAAGGCAAAGAAGCAATTCTAGGGAACTAGACAAAGGCAAGCATTATTGAAATTCTTCTCTTTTAACTAGACCATGGAAACCTGCTTTTCAATTTATCTTCTAAAAAAATCAAACTATGGATAGCTTAAACTATCATGCAATTTTGGGGACAGAAATAAAAAATAATTTAAAACCCCAGTATAAATTAGCATGGCAAAATAACTTCATGGAAAACATTAAGCCACGTGCAAAAACACACAGCTAATTGTTCCCAAGTGATATAAAACATTTTTTGAATTTCTGTCAGGAGAAAAAGATACATCAATTTTAATTCCATATTTAGATACATAATCTTAACAAGTCCAGTATTCTCTGAATGTCCTGAATCTTTTTATCACCATAATTAAATTTGTTCATTTAGTTAAACAGATTTAAGAGCATCTTTCATTGATTGCATTTCATTATTGTGATAGGTGACACAACTTATTAATGAAACATGAACCAAGAGAATACTCACAGTGCATTCCTCCTTAGTCCTAAAGACAATATTCCCTACTCTTACTACTAATCATTTCAATCATTTTGTTCCCTTTTAGGCAATGACCACCAAAAAAAAAAATAAACAAACAAGTATTGGGCAAGAGAACCAAGTTAGGAAGCTTAATCGAGGACCATGACTAAGAGAAATAAATTATCCCAAGGCATAGCAAACAGAATATCTAGGACTAAACTCATATCCATTATCTCCAATCCCCAATTCAGCCTTTCCAGCAACCTTCTGAATCTAGGGGTGGGGCACAGATATGCTCAAGCTAAAAACTTGGAAAACACTCATAACTCAATCCTTTTTCTATCTAATATCAAACATCAACTTGTTAACCAAGTACATAAAATTCCTTCTCCTAAGTATCATTCAAGTCTATTCACTTCTTCCATTCTTAACTGTCCAGGGAGTCAACCTCTTTTACCATCATGCTATCCGTGACTTTCTAACAGAGCTCTCTACCTTTAATATTGATGCAAAAACCTATTCTGCATACCACCAGCAAAGTGGTCTTCCAAAAAATAAAGATATTCCAGGTGCCCCTGACCTTTTCATTGTTTGTCAATGTCTATCTATTGCACTTAGGATAAATCCAAGTTCCTTATTATAACTCTGTCTCATCTGAGTTATATCTTTCTTTCGTCTGTGGCCTCAGAGAGGAGAACTGAATGGCTGTAGACTGTATCAGCTGGGTCTGAGAATTTGCCATCTACATAGTCTTGGGATCTTTTAATAGGATGTCTCCATGGAATCTCCCCAGTATGGCAGCCCAAGGGCTACCAGGGGAGTGGGACACTTGACATTGAAGCTCAGGACTTCAAAAGCAGTACATCCGATACACCATGGTGGAAACAACAAAGATCTCTATGATATTGCAAACCTAACCTTAATCTCTAGTCCCTGAAGTCTTGTTTCTATTCACTAATGTGCTAAACTAGTTCTTACCTTGGAACCATTTCATTTACTGTTCTTTTGCCTGAATTGCTATTCTTACGGATTTTTTTTTCCTGGATTGCCCTTTATATCATTCAAGTCGGTGCTCAGATTCATTGTTACATAGTGATTGTCTTGACATAGTTCCTTACTTCTTGCATCAGTCACCCAGAATCCTGGAAGGCATGACACTTTTCTTAAGGAGATAGAGGTGTGCAGTAGAAAGGTCAAAGGGACAAAGAGAACCCTCTTTTGCAGATGGTGAGATACTGCAAATACTTATGGCTTTATTTTTTCCATCCTTTAGTCTTTGTGGTTTTATGAAAAGCAAAGTTATACACGATTTAATCATATACATTTTTCCCTTGTCCTTCACCTCTAAGTTTAGGGAAGGTGGAATCATAAATAGAACTAAGTTTGAATTCAGACCAAAAAATGTGGGGACCATAGAGCAGAATCTACAGCCCTAAAACTTCTCAACTTAACTCCCATCAACTGTATCAATCACCATCTTCCTTATGTTTTATTCCCAAACCCTGAGTAACACCAACCATATATACAGAACAGAAAATATGTTCAGTATAAAACCAAAATGCTTATGCATTTTTATTCTTTCAAAATATCTCTTAAACTCTCTTTATTTCTCATCTGAACAATAGAACACCAAAATGAAATTGCAAGTTTAGGAATTTATGTTAGGCACAGGGAGAAAGTTCTGACTTCAATGGTTATGAGAGAATGAAATATGTTGTGTTGTCACACAGAGGCAAAAGAAATTATTAGAAAGCAATGCCTGGATCGGCTTGCATGAACTCTCCCTCTAGGCAATATGGGAAACTAGAGATTTAACTGTAGTCTTGTCCCAGTTATAAAAATGTGCATTCCAAATCACAAGGGAACATCATTAAACATCAAGTTTCATCATCGCCACCAGGATTTCGAAGCCTGTTAATTTCACATGCATTTTTTCTTGGTAAGGAAAATGTTTCCACAGATTCTAACTCATGGGAATCATACTAGAATCTATTACAGTAAAAAAACTAGCAATACAGAAATATCTTTGTACCATTGCTGAATGAAAAAACAACCACAGCTGGTAACTTGCACAACCTATTAGGAAAGAATGCCTGGAAGCCCCATTTCCAAGGTAGCAAAATAAAAGTCTTGAATCTTTTCTTTTTATATAAAGACAAAATTACTTTACTGGACCAAAAATACTTGCAACAAAAATAGAACGAAAGAATTCTGGCCATGAAGGACAGTTGGAAATATAATTTTCTAAATAATACTGTAGCATGTCCAGTACACATACGCTGCCCTCAAAGAGATAAGACACTGCACAAGGTTGGACATTTCACTTGCAGAAAAAAATGTAGCAGCTCTCAACATATAAAAACTTCAAGATTTTGTTTCTAATATCTAGGATGGCTTGCAAATGTTCTGGTTGTTTGCAATTTCAAGATATTGTAGCAAATATTCCTTTAGATTTCAAACATTTAGTTTTCAATATTTTAAGGATAGAATGTATCGATATCTAGAATGTATTCCATATTTTCTACCTTAGTAAATGGTATCAAAAAAACATAACTTACCTTCTTTATTGAGGTAGAAAGAAAATGATTTATTATTGCTTGATTACTTTATATTTATTTGATTACTGGTGAACTTAACTCACTTATTAAATACATATTAACTTACATTTATATGTATATACATTAACATAATACATACATATGGGTATATGTGTGTTTATTTTTTAATTAATTGTAAGTAAGTTATAAACAATAAGTGAACCCAACCCCTGTACCTCTCACTGAGTGACCCCAGGCCCCACACTACCAACAGCCATCTGATGATCACTTTACAACTTATGCCAAGGAGCTCCAGACAGAACACAGGTGGAGCTGACTTTGCCTGCACCACCCAGGAAACCTGAGAGCCTGTGCACTCAGCAGACAGTTAAGACCATGTTGAAGTATCACCTAACCACCTCCACAACCACAAAGGGAGGTAGTTGCTGGCCAGGGGTCACAGCCAATTCTACCAGCTGTACGGACCAGGCAGATCCCTCCAATTGACCTGCTGACATCAATCAAGTTTCAACTACAAGAGGAGGAAATACTCAGCCCACACAGAGGGCACACCTAGAGTACCCAGCTTGGGGAATAAGGGAGGCTGTGCCACTGGACCCCACAGGGCACCTACTACATTAGGCCATGCTACCAAGAAATAGAGTCAAAGCAGCTCTACCTAATATATTGAAACAAACAAAGGGAAGTTGCCAAAATGTGAAGACAAAGAAATATGGCCCAAATTAAAGAACAGATCAAAACTCCAGAAAAAAAAAACTAAACAAAACAGAGATAAGCAAACCATAAGATGCAAGTTCAAAACACTGGTTATATGGATGCTCAGGGAACTCAGTGGATACTTCAACAGCAGAAAAATGATCCAATCAGAAATGAAGGAGACACTAATTGAAATAAAGAAAAATTTACAGGGAATCAACAGTAAAGGGGATGAAGCTGAAAATCAGATCCATGATTTGGAACATAAGGAAGAAAAAGACATCCAATCAGTATAGCAAGAAGGAAAAAGAATCCAAAAAATCAAGGATAGTATAAGGAACCTCTGGGACAACTTCACGCATTTCAATATTTGCATCATAGGGGTGCCAGAAGCAGAAGAGAAAGCAAGAAATTGGAAACCTAATTGAAAAAATAATGAAGGAGAACATCTTTAATTTGGTGCAATAAATAGACATGCAAGTCCAGGAAGCACAGAGAGTCCAAAACTAGATGGACACAAAGAGGACCATACCAAGACACAAAATAATTAAAATGCCAAAAGATAAAGAGAGAATCTTAAAAGCAGCAAGAGAAAAGCATGTAATTACCTTTAAAGGAGTTCCCGTGAGACTCTCAGCTGATTTCTCAGATGAAATCTTGCAGGCAAGAAGAGCCTGAAAAGAAACATTCGAAGTCATGAAAGACAAGGATCTACATCCAAGATGACTTTATCCAGCAAAGCTTTCATTTAGAATGGAAGGGCAGATAAAGTGCTTCCCAGACCAGGTAAAGCTAAAGGAGTTCATCATCACCAAATCATTATTATATGAAATGTTGAGGGGACTTATTTAAGAAAAAGAAGAAGACCAAAACTATGAACATTAAAATGTCAATAAATATGTAACTATCAACACTTGAATCTAAAAAAACAAACTAAGCAAACCAGCAGAACAGAAACAGAATCACAGATATGGAAAATATTGGGATGTGGCCAATTTTGAGGGGGATCTGGTGGAATGCAGGAAAAGGTGAAGGGATTAAGAAGTACAAATTGTTAATTACAGAATAAATAGGCAGGGAGATGTTAAGAGCAAGTACAGAAAATGGAGTTGCCAAAGTACATACCAGGTCTGGCAGATGTAATGTCCACTTGAGTATGGTTGATAGGGTAATAATATGGGTGTAATAATTTATAGTTTTAATTTGAACATTTCACCTAATATTCATGGTGTGTGTGAATGTAATATTGTTATGGTACAGAATTGCATGCTTATGACTTCGTAGTAAAAGATTTTATGGTAAAAAATGGGTGTTATTCGTGCTGGACACTGTATACGAATGACCCATGGATGGGAACAAAGGAGGGGGATCACTGGAGTGAGTGGGGGTGCTGAGTGGAGGAGGGAAAATGGGGAAAACTGGGACACTTCTAACAGTATAATCAATAAAATAAATAATTAAACATTAAAAATTAAAACAAAGTCTTCTAAGGCTGCTTTACAGGTGGTTTGTGATTTTTTGGAAAAAAAAAACTATAGATGACACTTTATCTCTGAACATTTTTAGTATGTACAGAGTATTTCCTATGAATGAAGACATTCTCCTATATATCTATAATACCTAAGAAAATTAACAAGGATTCAATACCGTCTAATAAATATTGTACATTGGATTTTTCCCAAACTAGGATCTAATTACTGTTCACAGATTTGCATGTGTTCATTATGTCTCTTTAATCTCCCTTCATCTTGTATGTGTTGCCTTTCTTTTGTTTCTTGTGATATTTTCAAAAAGTCCAGGCCATTTGTCTTGCAGAGCATCCTACATTCTGGGTTTGTCTCCCATTATTATATTCAATTAAACATTTCTGGAAAGAATACTACCTACATGATAGAGTGTGTTTTTTTACCACAGTACATCAGAAGACATGCAAAGGTAGTTCTACTGATGAAGATGCTAAGTTGGTCATTTGATAATCAAGTGACAACCAAATCTCTTTATGCAAAAGTACATTTTGACTAGTGTAATTAGCATGTAATCGATAGGATGATTCTTTAGGATCATATGAAAAAATATTCCCCAACATTTCATTGATAGTCTGTCTGAATTAATTATTGTATTAGTTGTTGCAAAATGAGAAATTCTAGAAATGAAATACATAATTACTGAAATTTAGGAATTATTATGTTAGTGTAATGAGACATTAGACAGAGTTGATGAATAATTACTGAAGTGGAAGATCATCAAATTAGTAGCAAATGACAAGACTAAAACACATACAGGGAAAATGAAGAATATAAGAGTTATATGGGACACTATAAAATGTCTAATGCAGCCCTGGCTGGCGTAGCTCAGTGGAATGAGCTCAGGCTGTGAACCAAAGCATTGCAGGTTTGATTCCCAGTCAGGGCACATGCCTGGGTTGCAGGCCACGGCCCCCAGAAACCACACATTGATGTTTCTCTCTCTCTCTCTTTCTCCCTCCCTTCCCTCTCTAAAAATAAATAAACAAAATCTAAAAAAAAGTTACTTTAAAAAATATGTAGTTGAAAAAAATGTCTAATGCGAATGTTAAAATCATTGATGGAAAAGAGAAAAATAACTGGACAGAAGCAATATTTGAATATATAGCAGTTTGACAACAATCCAAGTTTTTTTTAAAAAAACCCTAAGCCAGAGATTCAAGAAGTACTCTTATATCCCCAGCAAGATTAATAAAATAATAAGTGTCCCTTGGCATCTCAGGATAAAAATGCTAAAGAGCAGAGGCAAAGAAAATAGTTAAATGTAGTCAAAAGAGACATACTCCCTTCAAATGACTCACAATAACACCAAAGCTGAATTACAAACAGAAGCAATGGATATTATAAAATAAAATAGAACAACTGCCAAGTATTGAAAGAAAATAACTGCCAGTCTAGAATTCATACACAATGAAAGTATCCTCCAAAAATGAAGATGGAACAAACATTTTCACATACATATTCACATACACCTGACAGGAATTGTCAGTAGCAGATCCACCTGACAGAAATAATACAAATTATTTGGGCCTAAGTAAATTGGTCCCAGATAGAAACACAGGAAGAGAGAAATAAAAATTGGAAAATGAGAAGGGTAAATATGTAACTAAATCCAAATGAATATTGACTTTATAAACCGTTAAACAATATTATTATACTAATAATATTGTGTGCTGTCTAAAATATATATAGAATTAAAACAAATATGGGGGATAAATAGAATTTACATGTTCAAATGTCTTTTGGATGTCTCACATATGGTAAAAGGTACTAATTTATATATGCATCAGAGTTGCATATTGTAATCTCCTAAGCAACCCTTAAATAATTGACTTTTAACTAAATGTTAGTAGAAGGATAAATGAAAAAATGTTTTTATACTCAACTAATGAAGCCGCAGATGAAAGAAAAGAAACAAACAATAAGTAGAAAAGAAAAACAATTTAAAACTATTAAAGAAAATGTAGCCTCATGATTAAAACATGTTCTTCATTCATATACAGTATACTTATTTCAACCCCATCTCTCTCATGCTTTAATTGTATAGCTTTGAAAAAAGTTATTTAACCTCTCTATTAATTTCTGTATCTATAAGTCAGGATAATATTAGTACTTCTTAGTGGTGTTTTTGTAAGCAATAAATTAAATAATAGAAATAAAATATGGGCATAGAGACAGTTACCATGTTAGAAGAGGTCATGAATAGGGTGTTGTCTCTGCCTGACCCAGACAGTGGGAAGCTTCTCACCCCCCTCTCCTGTCCTTTAAATGTGTGTTCTCCCCATTGTTCCCAGAATGGGAGCCTTTTCATGGATGAAGTCTTGAAACAGTAATGTGTTGTTAAGACCATCCGGGCTGTTCATGTGTCTGAACCCAGTGAAGCTCTATATACAAACTTAAGTTTCTGGCAGGTTGAAGGGTGCGGAGATCTCTTGCTCTGTGCCTGCTGCCCAAGACAAGCCTCATACAGAAGCCCCTTGCTTAGGGAGCCTGCCGCCTACTGACCTGGAGGGCCTACCGTTTTATTCCCTCCTGCCCTTCGTTTCGGATTTCACTCAGGAAACTACCAAGGGTGCAAACATAACAATAAATATTCATTACTAATAAGGTCTATATTTTTAAATGCTTGTTTTTTACTTGAATTCCTGCAATCCAGAGATTATTAAAGTCATAAAATTATATGATTGAAAGTCTGAGGAAAAATCTATATACCGGGTTGGTGTGAATATTTGTGTATATCCTGTCTTGGATAATGTCCATGTTCTTGAACTGCTTTTCTACTTCTAGTGTGATCTCCCAAAGGTGGGAGATTTGCCAATGCTATTTCTTCTGATGGGCTCCGGATATCAATATCCCCCTGCTCTCCTATAATACTACCTAAAGCTCTTCGTATCTCACAAGCGCAGACACCCCTTTCCCCGCAGGGCACGTCTCGCAGTGAGTGAGCGCGGCCCCAAATGCCAGGATCGCTTCCCTGAGTGCTCTCTGTTCCCAAATCTTTGCCTCATAATTCTTCGCTATCTTGTTAGTTTTTCGTGCCTTCAAGCAATTTTATTTTTATAATTTGCCCATTTTTCTGGGTGTTCTAGATGGCCTGCATTTGGGGGCGGGGGGTGGCTGCTATTATCAGAGTTCCTTCTCTGTGACCTTTCCTAAAGTTTACTCAATGGAAGTATGAATTGGCTGTTCTGATCTAGTAATTATGTACAACAAAGAACTGACCAACAATTTCATTTAATTTGTTTTTGGAAAGAATACATTTCAGTATATCTTTTATCACCTCTTTAAATATTATTTACTGAGGGTTTACTCTACAATAACGTAAAGATACAAAAATTTCCTACTGCATTTATCTTCTCATTGCTGTAACACAATAGACAAACACATAAATAAGTATAACTCCAGGTTACGATAAGTGGTTTGATGGGAATAAACAGCAGGTTATTATAGAAAAGTAAACATTAAACTGAAACTTAAAAATTAAGAAGGGACTGCCTATCCAGAGTGTTGGGCAGTGTCCAGGCAGAGGGAGTAAATACAGACTCAAGGCAGAAAAAAGTTGACTGTGTTGGCAGATCATGGCCAAGATGAGTGAGCAGAAAATTAGTATCAGCTGGAGCTGGAGAGGAGCAGAGTCTGGATCATGGAGAACCTTGTGGGCTACAGTAAGAACAACTCATCTTTGTTCTGTGACTTTTTAAAAATAGAATACAATATGAGTTATGGTGCTATACTATAACTAAGTTAACTACTATAATATTTCTACCCATAGTACCCATAATATTTCTACTACCAAAAAAAAAAAAAAGCACAGTTAAGACACTAAACTGGTAGGAGTGCCCTGGACTGGTTAAACAGTAACTACATTATTTCTACTGACGTTTCTACCTTTTAGATGGTAGTGAAGCAACTTGGAAAATTGCTACTCTGCAGTTATTCATGACCAAAAGGAAAAATAGGTTGGTAAAGCAGAAGTGACAAGAACCTTGAGAACAGGAAACAATGTTACCTTAAGGTTTTACCATAACAAAAGATAATTTGGGGCCCATTCAGACAACATTCTTTAAGTTTTTCAAGGAATTATTGATTAGTTTAAGAACACAGTGAAAATGGATTCTGGCTGTAGGCACCTAAGAGGGAAGGCCTTAAAATGCTCTACACAAAATGTTATTCTCCTCACATGACTATGGAAGAGATACTGATGAGGGAAACCTGGGGGCCAACAACAGTAAGGCTGATATTCCACAGAGAAAGCTTTCCGATACACAATTTGAAATGAAGAAGTAGTGACAGTGATAAGATACTGGCACTTAATGTTTTCAGGAAGTTTTGTTCACAGTGCGTGTAAAATTACAAAAATATTAAAGTCAACTAAAATATTTTTTTCTTCTTTCTTTCTCTTTTTTTGGAGCAAAAGACAAAGAAGTGGAAGCTTAAGGAAATGTTGAAGAAGAAAATAAAACTTTTGCATTTGTATTCTGCAAGGTAGGTGACTATATTTAAAGGATAGAATAAACACACCACAAGGAGAAAAATTAAAGGCTAGAACATAAAATATTTAGAGACAAAGTATCATCTCAAAATGAGCAAAATGAGGTCAATTCTCTTAAATTAGGTGAATAATCCAAAGAGTGATACAATAACTTGCAAAGGAGTTTGCTGAAGGGTGTATGATGGGCATCAATCTTTGTGAGGTGGACGCAAGAGTACTGAAAGCCTATAGAGAATCTAATGTCTTTCTAATATTCAAAAATGCAGAGAACCAAGTGAAAAACCCTGAAGACTCTTTTATCCAAATACAAGTTCTAGAATAGGCTGTAAAGGAATTTATGAAATAAAGTAGTAATTATTAAGAAATAGTTTACTAATGACAAGGGATTTAATACTAACATTTTCCTTCTCTCTGCTATGTTCAACCACAGAAGGCTCCTGCTCAACCAAAAATCTGGCACATAAAGAAGCCCAATCAATTTTTGTTGAATGTGTAACTCAGTTCTCAACTTTCAGTCTGTCCAGCAGTATCCTACACTGGGCTCTCCCACACAGAACTTCTGCCGTGCTCTTCCCTCTGACTGTAAACCCCTCTCTCTCTTGATTGGCACTCTTGTAAACCCCACAGCTTTAATCTAGCTAACCCAGTTCATCCTTTATGTCTCAGATTCAACCTTATTTCATTATTGAATCCTTCCCTGACACCACCTCTCCACACAGATTCTCCTATTATATCCTCAGTTCTTCTGTCATAGCACTTATTACCTTTATAATTGATTAGTTGTCTGGATAATTACTTGTTTAATATTTGTCTTTCTAACCATATACTGTAACCTCTATCAGGATGAGAAGCATGTACAAGGCCTGTCCAGAAGGTATCCAGCCATGTAATATGAAAAATAGAGACATTTATTGAAGAAGACACAAGATACAAGAAACATTGTACATAGGACAATAATGCCTCAGTCCCCTTCAAAGTAGGCACCTTGGGACCTCACACAGTTCTCCCGATTGCCATCAGCTGCTCTGTCATATTTTCCTGAGTCACATCAACTGTCTGAAATTTCTTCCCTTTCAAGGGTGATTTTAGTTTTGGGAAAAGCCAGAAGTCACAGGGCACCAAATGTGGGCTGTAGGAGGGCTGAGTCACCTGGATGTTTGGTGTTTCACCAAAAATCTCTGCACAAAGCATGATGTATGAGCAGGCCTGTCATCATGATGAAGCTGCCAATCACCAATTGCCCATAGCTGTGACCTTTTAAATCATCCAAATGGTTTCCACTGAGAAATGTTCAACCTTAACACAAAGTCAGATGCAGATTTGTTGCTCTACTCACTCAAGCATTTTGAAAGCAACAGCCACAGTACATATGCTCACTCAACAGTGTCTACTGCCCCCACTGATGAGGACAATGAAGTCATCATTGTTCACACATGTGCATTCTAGTCCACTCACCTTGTCTGTCAGGTTATATCAATGTCACTCAAACCGTTATTATATTAACAATGGCTGAACTTTTTCTGGACAGACCTTGTATGTCTTCTTCATTTCTGTACTACAAGCACCTAGGTCAGTGAAATTTTGTTTGTGCACATAGGCAAAGTCTTTTAAAGAAACCTCTAAGAAAAGATGGAGAACTATGAGCTGCTTATGGATCAGTAAGATTGTATAGCAACTTTAAATTAAATGTCTACATTGGGAAGATAGAGATTAAAGAGTGTTTAGAGATAGTATACATTATTGTGTCCAGTGCTATATCACATGATAAAACAGTGATTCATTATCTTTAGTGTGAATCTGAATTGCCTTTTTCCTTATCAAAAAAAGTAACCTCAGGTTCCTATTCCCAGCTATTCAGGTTAGTGAGACTCTCTGTGTTCTCTCTACAGAGAAACTTTCCAAGAATTTTGTGGGTTTTGCAGGGTCTCTGGCTGTAATATTATAAGGACACTCTTTCTCCCATTGATCTTTTTCTCTCAGGCGTATTCAGTTACAAACTACATTAGTAAGAGTCCATTTTGGTGGCTTTTCTATTTTAGGCTACTATTTAAATTACATGCAGGATAGAAATACAGATCAAAGGAAACCATTTTACTGTGTGGGAAAGAACATAACATTTACTACCACAATATTTTTATATGAAAGTTTTAGTTTAGAATAGTTTTAGATAAACAGAAAAATGGAGAAGGTACTAAAGAGAGTTTTCATAGATCTACAGCCAGTTTCCACTATCAGTAAGATCATACATCATTATGGCACATTTGTCACAATTAATAACCAATGTTGATCATTATTATTAACTAAGTCCATATCGTATTCATATTTTCTTAGTTTTTAACTGAATGTCATTTTTTTTCTGTTACAGGATCCCATCCAGGATACCACATTATGTTTAATTGCCATGTTTACTTAGGTTCTTCTTGACTGAGACATTTTCTTGGGCTTGTCTTATTTTTGGTGACCTTGACAGTTTTGAGAAATGCTGATCATATATTTTGTAAACTGTACCTTGATTTGAGTTCTTCTGATTTTTTCTACTGAGTAGACAGAGGGTTTGGAAAGAAAGACCACAGAGGTCAAGTCCCATTCTCATTCCATCACACCAACGGTGTGCAGATCAACATGCCTTCCTACTGTTGTTGTTAAACTCAGTCACATGGCTGAAGTAGCATTTGTTAGATTTTTTCCACTGTAAAGTTACTCTTTCACTCCCATTTCCATATTATACTCTTTGAAGTACTATGTACAGCTCATTTTTAAGAAGTGGGGAATTATGTCCCAACTTTTTGAGTCTAGAGTATCTACAAAAGTTACTTGGAATTCTTCTGCTTGAAAAATGGACTTACTCTCCCCACTTATGTATTTGTTCAATAATGTAAGTGTATCTGTATGGACTCATGGATATTTATTTTATAGTTTGAGTTATAATCTAACGTTTAGTTATTTTATTGCTCAACTTGTTCTGGCTTTGGGCATTAGGAGACCCCCCCCCATCATTGAGGGGGTTGCTTTGTTTTGCTTTTGAGCATTTTTTGAAACAACCAAATATATATTTTTTGTTGTTTAGTTACAGTTGTCCCACATTTTTCCCAATTGTTCTCCCATGCCCCATCCCCCACTCCCACAGTCAATCCACCCCCATTGTCCATGCCCATGAATCCTCTATTTGTGTTCCTTGGCTTGCCCATTCCTCTTCTTTTTTTTAAGTTTTTTTTTTAATTTATTGATTTTGGAAACAGAGAGGAATAGCGAGAGAAAGAGAAAGAAAGAAACATGGATCTGTTGTTCCACTTATTTATGTATTCATTGGTTGCTTCTTGTATGTGCCTTGGCTCAAGACCAAACCCTCAACCTGGAGTATCAGGACAATGCTCTAACCACCTCAGCCACCTTGCAAGGGCTATTTTTAAGCACTTCATAAGTTTTTACATTCTGTAACAATTCCTGGTTCTACAAGGTGCTCCAGGCTATCTTAAATATTTTCTATCCTCATCCTAAAATGAGTCATTTCCCCCCAAGGTGACCTGATTTCTTTTATTGGAGAATGATATTCAAAACCATAGTCTGGGTGCACTCATTGCTGCTTGGGTATCATTGCTTCCACTGTCCCTCAGCTGACAAAATTAGGAAATATGTGTATATAGTACTTGCAATAATAACTCATATATATATCCCCACTCCATTATGAGTTCTCTCAATCTCCTTGCTTGCAAGGTTCCTGCAGAGAATTCACATACCTTTCTGGGGGTTCCCTTGTGTGTTAAGAATTGCTTTTCTCTTGCTACATTCAAAATTCTCTCCTTACCCTTGAATTTTAACAATGTGATTATAATGTGTCTGAGAGTGATCATCTTTGGATTGATCTTGCTTAAGGTCCTTTGAACTTCCTGTACTTGGGTATCCATATCTTCCCCAGATTTGAGGAGTTTTTAGTTCCCCAAATTCCTTTAAGTAATCTTCTGCTCCTTTCTCTCTCTTTTTTCCTGTTGGGACTCTCATGATGCAAATGTTCATTGGCTTGATTCCTGTAATTAGTGTAGGTTTTCACTCTTTTCCACACCTCTTGTTTTTTGTTCCTCTAATGGACTGATCTCAAATGATCTGTATTAGAGTTCACTGACCTTTTCTTCTGCATGATCAAGCCTGTAATTGGAGCTCTCTACTAAATTTTCAATTCTATTATTGTATTTTCAGCTCTGGGTTTTCTGTTTGGTTCTTTTATGGTTTCCATATTATTATATCACTCATTTTGTTCATGTAATGAACAATTTCCCTCAGTTTTTGCATTGTGTCTGTGTTCTCTTGCATTTCCTTAAGATGATTATTTAAATTTTTTGTCAGGCAAAGTTTAGATCTTGTGGAAGGTTCTCTACTAGCAGGCCTGCACATGGATTGTGACTTGAAGGGGTCTAGAGTTGAATAAAAGACCCATTTAGGATCTCTGAGGATGCAAATAGGAGTGTCTCCTGTTGCAACCACAGACTCTCTAGACTGCAGGCCAAATGTTTATCAGGAAGCTAGAAGACCAAAGAGGGCCCTTTCAGGACATGTAGAAGTATTGATGTGTCCTCTGCTGGGTCTCTGTGCCAGCAGGACTGTTGTGGACTGTGGCTAGGAAGGGCTGAAGCCCCATTACAAGGCTCTTTCAGAATCTACAGTCCAAATAAGTTTAGAAGTCTTCTCTAAGTTTCAAGACTGAAGCTAAGAGGGGCTGAAGTTTGTTCAAAAGCTGCTTCATGGTCCACAGAGAGGACTGAGTTCTATATGCTTAGTACTCCACACACACTTGAGCATGACTTCTCCTGGGTCCTTTGGTGTGTGGTGCTAGTGACCACACCAATGTCAAAGAGGACTGCAGCCAAATTCTCAGTGTCTAAAACTGTTTCTGGGTCTGTAGGAGGGATCCAGTTGGCAAGTCAACTGCCTGAGTTTATGCCTGCATTTTTAACATAGTTGTCTCTGGTCTTGAACTGTACCAAGGTTTCAGTCTCCTACCTGGATTCTGAAGCTCACACAAAGGCAAATTTGACCATGAAAGGATGTTAAATTATTCTTGTTGAGGGAGGGATAGGAGCAAGAAATGTTTTATTTGGCCATTTTATTGACATCACTCTTGCCTGAATAGTTTATTCCAAGAAGTTGGCCATAATTCTTACAGTCAGTACTCTATAGTCAGATTCCCCAACCACCCCTTTGGGCAGTTTTCAGTATTTTCTCTTTGTCTTGGTTTTCTGCAGCTTCAAAATGATATGCTTAGATGTGGGTTCCGCATATTTATCTTACTTTATATTCTATGAGCTTTCTGGATCTATAGTGTTTGTCATTAATTTTGAAAAATTCTCAGAGATTATTACTTCAAGTTTTTCTTTTACTATTTCTTTCTTCTCTTTCAGGTATTCCAATTACATGTATGTTATATCTGTGAAAGTTGTACCAGTCTTGAATGTTCTAGCCTCTTTTTCCCATTCTTTTTCTTTGCGCACTTCAGTTTTGGTAGTTTCTATGTATCTATTATCACCAACATAGTGAAACACTGAGATATTATGTTAAGACATCTGGCTGCAGCAGACACATAGAAAAGAAAGAATTGAAAGTATAATGTTAGGCATCTGTGTTCTCAAGTGATCTCTTTGTTGCATTTATCATTATATTCTTTTCTGTTTAATTTGAGAAGATAAAGTACTAGCTCATTTATCAGTAAACTATACAATATACAGTTTTTTTCTTTATTTAATTTTCAAAATCCAGCAGTCATAATTTTAATCTCTAAATCTTCCTTGGATCTTTAATTCCTTTCTACTCTAATTTTTGTGTACCTTGATACACTTACAAATTATGGATTTTAGCAAGGTTTTTCTACATTCTTATAGTAAGTTTGTTTTATAGGTGGACATTTGTTTTACTTCCTCAGATTACCATCATTTAAAATTGTACAGTTTTCAATATATTGACCAGCTCTTTGGTTTATTTAGCCCTAGAGATAAAAAAACTTGTGTTTGAACAATATTGTAGTTAAAATGAGCTGTAAGAAATTTATTGAGTTCCTGTGCAAATGATAAGAGCAAGAAGAGAAAAACTTAGGAACATCATTTTATTTTGCAAAATTAGTACAAGGACATTATACTTTGATGCAAGCAGAGCATGGATTTTCTCTTCTTTGCTGGAGAGTTCCTCCTGTGTAATTGTGGAGTTGTCCCAATGCTTTCTATAAAATTGTTCCAAGTGGCCTGACAGCTCTCACTGGGAGCCACTTCCAGCTGTCTCCTGATTCAGTTAAAAGTATAACAGGAGAATAAACTGTAGAGAAGGCTGCCTCCCCGGCAGAAATCCTGGCATCTGGCAGGAAATTGTAGTAGTAGTGTTCTGATTAACTTATACTTCTTACCTAGTACTCAGCACTCAAACTTTTACCTAGCTCTTGCCATTTAAAATTAAGTAGTGGCAATAGTTTGTTGATTCTTTATGAAATGGGCTACAGTTTTATATTCAGTGAGGTTTGGGATAACATGACTTCCTAACACATTCTCACCTCTGTAAATGATCCACTCTTCACATCTTTTAAATAAGAACCACACTCTTCTAAAATTTTTGTTGTTAATATATTTTAACTATTATACTCCTTTGGTAATGTAGGTTTTATGAGATATAAATCGGTATAGACTTAAAAAGTAATAATAAATCTTTTATGCTTTCTATTATAATCTATGTTAAATGTGTTGATTAAATAGTACCAATCACAAATGCTGTATTCATCTAAATTTTACCTCAGTGAAGTCTCCTGACTCCTGTGTTTATTTCCTCTGACTGCTTTTAATATATTCTCTTTACCACTGGTTTTCAGCAGTTCAATTAAGATATACTTTAGTGCAGTTTTCGTAAGGTTTACTCTGCTGGGAGTTTGTTGAGATTCTTGAGTCTATAGGTTTATATTTTTCCTCAAACCTGGAAAATTGTCAGCTATTATTTATTCAAATGTTTCTTCTCCCACATCTCTCTCTTCCCTCCTTTTGAAACCATAATTGTATGTATGTTAAACTGCCTCATATTATTTTATAGGTCACTGATGCTCTGTTCATTTTTTTCATCTTTTGTGTCTGTGCATGATTTTGTATGATTTCTACAGCTCTGTGTTCAAGTTCTGTTTCTCTACTCTGTCTAATTTAACATGAATATTATCTGTATTACTCTGTTCAGGCTACTGTAACAAAAATACCATAAGCTTATTGGCTTAAACAACAGATATTTATTTCTCACAGTTCTGGTAGCTGGGAAGTCCAAAATCAACATACTGAAAGATTCAACATCTCCTGAGGGCCTACTTCTGATTCATAAATGACCATCTTCTCACTGTGTACTCAAATGGTGAGAAGGGTGAGGAGCTCTCAAGGGTTCCTCCTTAAGGGCACCAATTTCCCTCATAAGGGTTCCATTTTGGGGATCTAATCACATCCTCAAGGCCCCACTGGCAAATACTATTACTTTGGGGATGAGGTTTCAGTATATGAATTTAGGAGAAGGGAACACAGACAATTTCTATATTATGATCTATTTTATTTTTTATCTAGATAATGTATTTTTATCTCAGAAAGTTTAATCTAAGTTTTTTTATATCTTCCAATTTCTTCCTTTTCATAATCATGTTTTTCTCTACCTTCTTGTCCATATGGATCATAATTAAAATAGCTGTTTTAATGTCTTTCTCTGCTAATTCCCTTATGTCTGCAATTCTGAGTTGGTTCAATTGATTAATTAAAATTCTCTTTACACTTAAAAAGTTCAAGTCCAATATGTCCCCTAAAAATCTTCAACAAAAACTTAACAAAGCCAATTATTAATAGTAGCCCCAAACTGGAAAACAATCCAAATGGATAATCAAATTATAGAAGTTTATTAGTAATATTGGTAATATGGTAATATTGGATATTTTCTAAGTAAAACAACTGTCGAAGGGACAAACTAAACTAAACTAAAGCTTCCCCTAAAATAAATCATTAAGAAAGTTAAAATTCTAGCAAAGTTCTAGAAAAAATTTTGCATCATATATTAAGGACAAAAACTACTATCCAGAATATATATACAGAGTTCCTGAAATCAATTTTAAAAATAGAAATAACAGGCAGGATATAAGCAGGCAAGTCACAAAGGATAATCACAAATATCTACATAAATATACAAGTGTATAAAAGATGTTTAACCTGAAAAGTTAGTTAAAAGTAAAAAGCAAATTAAAAGGAATTATTTTTCATATGTTTGACAAGAATTACAGTGATTATATGAAGCCTTGGCAAGTATGCAAAGAATAGTACTTTTGTACACTCTTAGTGGGAGTATAAATTGAACAAATTCTGGAAAACAAGTTAACAGTCTATCCAAATAAAATTGTGCAACCCCATTAACTCAGCAGTTCTATTTATAGAAAACAATTCCAAAGAAATAGTCACAGATGGGCATCAAAATGTACAGAGTACGTGATTTCTTTGTTGTTAGTGAAAATTGGAAACCAAAATGTCCATCAATTAATTATTTTTATAATATTGTAATGTATTATATATCTATTTAAATGAATGAGATAGATTTTTATGTACTTGTTCAAACACTAACCCTACAAAGATGGCAGTTCAGAGATGCAAATACTAAAGGTTGAAGTACCAATTTCTACATAATAAAAACCCCAGAAAGAAAAAAAATAAATCAGAAAATGGTGAAGAGGAAAGAACTGAAGACAAAACAGTCACAAGTTTCTCACAACTAAAAAAAGATACATGCCCTCAGCTGAGAACCCTCTAGACTACAGAACAAGACAGAACTGATAAAACAATACATATACATGGTAAAGAAATATTTTTAAGAATTGAACATAAAGACAATTCTTAATGTTTTTAGAGTGAAAAGAGAAATACAAGTTTGAATTCGAATCATTTGCCTGAGATTTCCAAACAGCAACATTTGATGTAAAAATGTAAAACACTAAAATAGCATATAGTGAATTAAGGATGGATTATTCTGTAAACAATGCTTTAAAAATCAGTTCTTTCTATAGAAAACACAATTAAATCATGGTTCTATGTCATAGAAATAAGCTCCGTGGATTGAAGACACATTGCGAAAAGATAAACAACAGAATTAGTAGAAAAGGTATTCTAATACCTTTTATCTCTCCATGGAGAATGATTTTAAATAAGACCCAAAGGCATTCATGAAGTAAAAGAAAATCGCATGTAGTACTGCATCAAAAGTAAGGGTTTCAGCCCTGGCGGGTGTAGCTCAATGGATTGAGCATGGGCTGCGAACCAAAGTGTCGCAGGTTTGATTCCCAGCCAGGGTACATGCCTGGGTTGCAGGCCATGACCCCCAGCAACCGCACATTGATGTTTCTCTCTCTCTCTTTCTCCCTCCCTTCCCTCTCTAAAAATAAATAAATAAAATCTTAAAAAAAAAGTAAGGATTTCCTCAAATGGGCCCCTGTGATAAAGCTAGCAGGTAGAAGGTACAATATTTGCAACATCCAAAACTGACAAAGTATTAAGGTCTGGAATATACAAGGTACTCCTACAAATTTTCAAGAAATAAGGAAATCAGAAAGAACTGGGAAAGAGTAGGAATAGGCAACTTATAGATTCAGACACCATAAAATTATAAAGAGAAAACCAACTTCGGTGGTAATCACAGAAATGCAGATAAAGATAACGACATGCACTGCGTGCTCATCATAACGGCAAAAACTCAAATCTCAAAAATGCCAGGTATTTGACTTGGAAGAAAATGCTTATCACTTTTACATGAACACAGCAAGTCATTTGTTTTCCATCTTAGAAACTTATAAATAAAACGTATTTTTTTACTTTAAAATATAGGTCCATAGAGAAGACAAATCTAACAGGCAAAAATGATGTGTACTCAGCATGGCCGTTCCCCAAGGGTGATGAATGCCTTTTATTCTAATATTTACAGGTTAAGTGTATTGACTCCCTCTCCTGTTAGGTCAGGTTTTCATGCAGAAGCCTCCTCAGTCAGAGTAGGTAAACTCTCGTAGACCTTATCACCATCACATACATAAGACCTATCTGGATCCAGTGGTGGCTTGAACACAATCAATTGCAGCCACAGCCTCTTCTTCTCCATTATCACAAAACTTGTCCTGCAGGGAAGATTCACTTAGTATTTGGATTATTGCAATAGCTGCCACCACCTCATGTGCAGTGAATCCTTGCCAATCCAAAATATTCTTTTAGAGTCCTAAGTCATTGCTGCTTTTCTGTTTAAGAATGTGCAGTATTTTCTGTGAACTTCCTTATGTCACAATGGTTTTCTTTTTTAAACTAATTCAATTATCTCTAATCATTCCCACCTATTCTCAAAAAGTTGTAAAATTTTCTAATACAATTTTAAGTTGTCTTTTTTTAAAAAATCAGTAAATCATTTGACATTTAAATGTCTGAATAAGTTCAGATTTTGTTTAATAGATATCAGCTGATGTTTTATTGTATCTAGATGATAGCAGCATCTCTTAAAAGTAGAAATTCATCATTTCATCTCAAAGTTAACATTACTTTGATATTTCCTCCTTCAGACCAGCAAACCACTGGTAACAGCCCTATGTGTTACTCTTTCCTTTCTTGCTAGACTTAAACTCAGGAATTCGCAGCTAAGCCCCATCTTAACTAATATCCTCAAAAACCCAATCTGGAAATTTTATTATTTCCTGCCTGTATCCAATACATTTAGCAAGTCTTCTCTTCTGAGGCCACTGCCTGCCTTTCTAGAAAAATATCTTTTTGTCAATTGTTCCAAACTCCTAATTTTTTTAACTGGCTTATTTCCTTCTGGAAATAACCTTAGGTCTCACAGGCTAGAGTGAAAATATAATTCTTTAAATTCCAAAATTTCTCAAAAAAAAGTTATTTTTTAAATTTCACCATTCGTGTCCTTACCAGTTTAAACTGTTGCCACAAAATCATTAAAAAATTACAAAATTAGTTTATCTGAAGATAACATGACCACTTTTTCAATGACAGGGGAAAGAACTATAAATCAATATCCAATAACATTTGAAGAAGGAAGTATTTCTTTGTAAAGCCTTATAGATGAGAGTGCTACATAATTTCAAAATAACAGAATCATCTTGGCAATGGAGGAAAAGAGCTTCAAGGGTCTTGAAACACATCTTCACTCTGATCCATTTTTAGAGATCTCTTACGAGGAAGAAATAGCCTTTATGTGGGGAAAATGAGTGTTGCTGTAATTGTTGATGAAAGTAAATAGTTCCAACAAAAGGACCAGGGTTATGACACTGTGAATGGAAGACTGGAAGATCTGATATTTGGGACCTTAAAAGTTAAGTTTGCTGAGAACCTCATTGTTGTTTGTCCTTTTGTGCATACTTAACTGTCTTAAAGAGGATGAAGAGACAAGCATCATAGAAACAAAATAAAAAAAATAAAATCCTGTTCTTCAGTCTTCATTGATTGTATCTAATGTGGCAGGAATGAGTTATTGAGCTCAAGTAAGTTATCTTGTCACCATCTGAATTAATTATAAGACACACGGAAGGTTCCATGAAGGGACTGAAAGGAACTTAATGACCCATCACTGCTTCTCGCAAAGTGAAAAAGCCATGAACTTGTCAGAACTCTATTTTTATGGTTGTTCTATTACAATTGTCCCAAATTCCCTCCATTGCTCTACTCTGCCCCAGCCACCTCCCCCCACTACAGTCACCCCCCACCCTGTTGTCCATGTCTATGGGTCATTTAGACTTGTTCTTTAACTAGACCCATCCCCTTCTTTCCTCCCTTGTCCCCCTTCTGCTTCCTCTAGCTTGTTCCTTGTTTCCATGGTCAGAACTTTTGATACTTGCAGAAAAAAATTTTTTAAGATTTTATTTATTTATTTTTAGAGAGGGAAGGGAAGGGGGCAGAGAGAGAGAGACAGACAGAGAGAGAGAGAGAGAGAGAGAGAGAGAGAGTGAGAGAGAAACATCAATGTGCGGTTGCTGGGGGCCATGGCCTGCAACCTAGGCATGTGCCCTGACTGGGAATCAAACCTGCGATGCCTGGTTTGCAGCCTGCGCTCAATCCATTGAGCTACACCAGCCAGGGCAGAAAATCTTTTCATGTTTAGCTCTACCACCTCCTTGAGACAGACAAGGTATAGTACTTCTGGCACAGAAAAAAATGGGCTTGTGAAAAACTTAGAATGGGAAATATCTGAGGACAATCACCAGTGTCAACCAATGGTCATTAACACCAATTCGACACCAACAGAAATCCCTATATTGGGGTGCTGTGAGGCAGGAAACTTTATTCAGTACTAAACAACTCAATTGTGATATACCACATCTCTGACACAGCCCTGGGGCCAGGTCCCTCTTCTGCTGGACAGCTCTACTCTTCTCCTCAATGGTCTGCTTCACTCTGCTCTATGCTGTACCATTGTGTTTTGGTTGTTCTGATTTGTGCCACTCTGCTCTGGCAAAACATCTTTGGTGTTTCAGCTTAGCCAGGGAGACTCAGTCTACAGTGGACAGGGAAAGTACACTCTCTGAACCACAGGAGAACTGGCGTATATGGACAGAAGCCTCCACCCTTGGTCCTTGATTGGTCTGTCCTCATGCAAATGAAGACTCTAAATCCTCAAAGTTGGATTGGTCCAAAAGGCACTGTTCCAATTGGTCAGAATAGAGCCTCTCTGGTTGGTTGGCACTGCACAACTCCATTCGGATTGGGAAAGCCTCAGTCCTATTGGTTAAAGTATAATTCCAGGAACTCTGTATGTAATAAGGGCTGGCTCAAAGGTGAGAAACACAGTGCAGAACCAGGCAGTTCAGTGCAGACTTCTCCCTGAAGTGGCTTGTGTGGGAGCCTCCTGTGTACAGATGACTGCTAAGTTCCCTCTCTCTCTCTTTCTGTCTCTCCTCCTTTTTAAAATCTGAGCCCAGGTAGCCACCAAGAATTTGTCTTGGCAGGTGTCTTCTTTCTCAGTGTTGAAACTTGTGAGCAATCCCCATTCCATTTTTCTTAATCACTGAAAATTTCAACAGTCTGAGCACTTTCCTCTCTTTTTTTTCAGGGTGCCCACACCATTAGTTTTCAGGCTGTTCTTCATGATCTTTCTCTTTACTGAACAACCCAAACACCCTGACTCCGTTTTCCTACCACCCAGCAAGATCCTTTTCTGTGGACGATGAACTGCCCTGTATCCCAACCTTTCTTTCAGGATCTGTTCACTTCCTCTTACCTCTTAGATAATTTTAAAGTATTTTCACACAGACAATGGTAGAAAGACAGTCTTCTAAAGACACTGGAGATTCAGCCCAAAACAGTATTTCATAACTGCAAATTTCCTTTGGCATTTGTTGTTTTATCATCAATGTATACATATATTTTTCACCCAACTTCAAAATACAGGGTCTGGCAGAAGGCCTGCTTGAGTGAGGTTGGTAGGGCAATAATATGGGTGTAATAACCTATAGTTTTAACTTGAACATTTCACTTAAAATTTTATAAGGTGTGCTTGAGTATAATAGTGTTATGTTACAGAATTGCATGCTTATGATTTTTTAATAAAAGATTTTGTAATAAAAAGGGGCATTGTTTGTGCCAGACCCTGTATCTCTGAGTTGTATTAATGTAAGATGTTTGAAATTGTTTAGCATGTGTAGAAATGGAGGCCACAGGAAGATATACATTGACTAATTGTGGCTTTCAGTACTCCCATAAGCCTCTCTAGTGAAAGTGATTATTTTTCGTATATACACAAGAATGTGTGTTTATTGAGATATGGTGGAGGCAACATGCCACTGCTCCTCCAGCTCTGCTTCCAGGCCTTTACTCTTCCATCTGCCTGTGGAAGCCCAGCCTCACTGAAGGCTCTTTATCTTGTATCATCCTTGGTAAACTCATTCCATTCAAGCCAGACTTTCAGACCCGGCTCACAGTCTTATTCTGCCACAATCCCAGGAGATTTCAGTGTGCGTGTGTGTAGGAAAAGATCCCATCCTAATTTCAAATTCCCTCGATCTCTTTCACATCATCCTGTCTTTCACCGCGCACTACAGCCCTTCTCCAAGGGACATACCTTTAACAGGTCACTCAGAAACTTCAAACTTCCATATTCAGAGCTTTGCAAAAAAACTGTTGATTTTTTTCACCTCTCTCATACTATCATTCCTGCCAAATTTGTACAACAATCTCAACTAGCCCTCCAGCCCCTGGATTCTCTTTAAAAAAAAAAAAATTTATTAGTTCAGTTCCTAGGCTACCTTCCTTATTTACCTTGGGTTTCTAATATCACCAGCAATCTGCAAAACCCAAATGTTAAAGCAGCATCAACCAACTTTTTTTGTTTCCACCTATCGGTAGTTGAAACCACTGGACTCGAGTCTCAACGGATTTCAGCCCCTACTTCATGCTCATCAAGAAAACAAAGGCTCTGTCCTTCAGCTTCCCACATCGTTACCCACAAGTCCATTATCTCCATATAAACAAGTAACTGAAGATCTTTTTATTCAGAGAAAAACATGTATTTTCAATCATTTCAGAGACCCTAACTCATTTGATAGCTTAGATTTCTTAGAATATAGAAATAGACCCAAGCTGGTCTGAATAATTAAAGACAACAGGTGTTCTAGTCTATGTATTCCTGCCTAAATGACAACTGGACAAAAATACTTCCTACTCCCCCATTTATTGTTTATAAACCGTACACATGCTTTAAATTCTGACACAGTACAACAGATTTCTAAAATGGAGAGCATTTCAGAGACCATGCTTTTCCAAGCTGAAAACGATGGTCCATCTTTGATGACTGGGTCATAGAGAGAGCTGCTGAGACTTCATTCTCTGCAGCTCCCCTCTCAGAGCCCTCACTTTCATCAGGACGGCTGCCTGCTGGTATTACTGACAACTCAGGAACACTATAGTTGCTGTCTTGAAGAATCTGGGTTCTGTGCCTAGAAACAATCCAAACCAATTTTTTTTTCAACATTCAAGAGAAAACGTTCAGCTAACCATTTAGAAACTGCTTCCCTCCAGTAAAAGAACTCAGTGTCATTAATCTTTGAACACTTTACAACAAGCAGGAGGATTTGCAATAGTTTAATGAGCTATATTTCTACTTCCCCATTGAGAAAGCAAAAAGTGAATACAGATGGCTTTGCTTCTGAAAAGACTAGTAGAAAATTTTATGCTTTCAGCTGAGCTTCCAGTTTATCAGGGCTCAATATTTCTTCTCTTTCTGAAATATAAAATATAATGTCTTATGTAAGCAAAAAAAATAGTATAAGACACCAGTATGTTTCATTTCATAGGTCAGATTTTCTCCCCAGGAGAATTTTTCTTTTCATTTTCTGTTAGAAGCAGTGCACTTAACGTTGACTAATTGAGATTACTCCATGAGTGGATGAAACATTGCATTCTTCTTCCACTGTTCTGGAAACCAACAAAATAACAGACTCCAATGTAAGAAAAAAAATTTTAGGTTTCACTTTCATAAAAACCCAGGATCTGTCTAAAATATTGGTAGCCAGGATAAAAGTGTATGTGCAAGATCTACCCCCCACCAAAAAAAAGTTGGTTAAATACCTTATTTTTGACATTTTCCTGTCTTTGATACAAAATGTTTTTGTTCTCAAAGGTAGCTTTCACCAAGCTAACCCCCTTTTTTCTTAGGGTTGGAATTTCTACTTTTATTCCAGGTAGAGTTTCAACAACTCAGATAGCGGTGCTCAACCACACTGCTAAGACCTAGGCTCCTGGCTCCTTCACCAGGTGGGAGATGCAGCAGCTGACCCAGACAGCACTAAGCATAGAGGGGCAGAATGGACTCTTCCATGGTTCAGGCACTGGCCAGCTCAGCATTGCCCCCAACAGGCATCCAACCCTCCACTGCCACTGCCATCTCCTCCCCAGCCTCACAGCCCAGCTTCATGCCACTGCCCACACCCACCCTCTTGCTGGCAGCTCCTGATCCTGCAGGCAGCTGGCCTCCCAGCAACCCTGGGGCCATGCCGTGCCACCTGCAGAGACCAAAGCAAACCTCTTTTTATTATATTTTTAATTTCCAAAATTAAAAACTGTTTTCTGGTTTTTCTTTTTTTATATATATATATAACTTTTTGTTGCCATTTGTTTGGTGGCTTTCTATTTATTTATTTATTTATTTGTTTGTTTATTTATTTTAGAGAGGGAAAAGAGGGAGATAGAGAGAGAGAAACATCAATGTGCGCTTGCTGGGGGTCACGGCCTGCAACCCAGGCATGTACCCTGACTGGGAATCGAACCTGCAACACTTTGGTTCGCAGCCTGTGCTCAATCCACTGAGCTACGCCAGCCAGGGCTTTGGTTTTTCTTTCTTTTATGAGTGTTTTTGTTTGGGCATTTTCTCTTTACTTATATACTTGATGATACTAATTTATTTTTGTTTCTTCTATTCCATTGATTGTTTTTGTTCAGTTTTTTTCTGTTTTTGTCTGTCTTCTAAGTTATCTTTTCTCAAATGTCTCGTGATTGTTGGACATCTTTTCATATGAAAATTGGAAGCTTCCTGCAGGAAGTGCAGTGGTGGGTGTAGGTGGGACGGTCGTGAACCTGGCTGTCTAGGATTCTGGGACCAAGGCAGGAAAAGCAGCCTGCTTGCTGGTCCTGTATTTCAATATGTAGATTTTTCCATAATGCTACTATCCTTAGTTCCTATAGTCACCCTACCTTATCCTGTATCTATTGTCTCTGAATCCTGAAGCTCCTCGGCTCAGTTTCTTCAGACTAAGCCTGTTGCTTCCTATATGGATGTGAGTAGGGTAGTTCCCAGAATGTTCAGGGAAATACAGAAGAGCTGGGAAGTTCAAGTAATTGGTACATAGATTTTTCACTCAACCATGTGCCAATCATACTTCACCCCATACTATGAACATTCTATAAGGCAAATTAGATCAGGTATTATAGGAATTCCACCTCCTGCAGCCACTCACTTCCTATTTCTTCTAGTCTGCTAGGTCTATTAAGTCTTTGCCACCAGTTTATTGTGCAAATATTTTTGAAATTTTTCATGCACTGTTGTCTCTTATGTTCTCTTTGTCCTCATGGTTAACAGCTCTTTAATTCTTCACTGATATTTCAATACAGTTTTTGAGGAAGAGATGCTGAACAGGATGATCAATCTGCCGAATTTAACTGGAAGGGCTCAGTAGTTAGCTGTTGACATTTCTGCAACACTGGACATCGTAAGTGTATATATGAGCTGAGAGCAATATGTGATGCTATATTCCATTTGTGGCATTAGCATACCCTTTTGCTCAACCTTCAATGTATAATCAGAATTTCATTCCCCTAGCAGCTATCATCCTAATCCAGTGATATCATCCTTGATCAAGACATTACAATTTCTCTTGTGAATTAAAAACAAATGTAGGAAATGACAGAAACTAACCTGGATTTACCCTGATGCCTGAAATCTGCCCAACAGCTGACTTCAGCCGCACACCCAGTGTTGGAGGAGAGATCCTATTTCATGCCTGTACCATTCAATGAGCAAATACCTAGATGTCATCGTAAGTAATAGACTTCCAACATTCCCCAAATTTAAATTTGACCTAACATTCATCTGCCACCTTCATATGTGCTCACCCACTTGTTAACTGCCTTCCCTGCCTGCCTTCAGTAGGAGGAGTCTGTATGGCTGAGAACCCTGCATTTTATGGCAAGAAGAAAGGGGTGCAGAGTGAGAGAGGAAAGCCTCATGAGTCCTTATGGGCAGGAACCATCTTGGCTGATATTTTTTAGTTTTGTCAAAATAACTGTAGTAACCTTTCATTGAGTAATCAGCCTCCCCCTGCTTATGGAGTACTTGTGGTTCTTAGTTTTGCTTTTAACAAACCCATAAAGAGATGTGTAAACCACGTGATGCTAAGGGTAGGTTGCTGAACCAGTCCTAAAATGAAGACCTTAACCCTTGACACCCAAACACGAGCACAGCTAATACAGCTCGTAGAAAGGGTTCTGGGAGCATGTGAAGTACTACTTTCAAGTGAAACATGGTCAAAAGACCCCCTCACCTTCAGCATAAAATCCCGGTTTCTTTACATGACAAACAAGGCTTTCCAGGACCTGCTCCTACCAGTACCTTTGAGGCTTCTGCCATTCCTTATCAGATGAGTTGACTTTCAGGAAAACTGAGCTGTACACAAGCACGCATGTGTGTGCACGCACACACTGTGCCTTTGCTCATCTGGGCCTATCTAGAATGCCTTTCTCCTCTACACGTCTCCCACGTCCATCCCCAATATATACGAGCTAACTCCTCATCCTTTAAGAAGCACCTCTGGCTTCAGCTCTTATAAGTATTTGTCTCTGATCAATCTCTACCACCACATTGCTGGGGCTTTAACATTTTAAATGTAAGTTCTTTATATAGTACAGCTGTTTCCCACATCAGACAAATAGTCACGTGAGTATAGTGACTGTGTGGTTCGTGTTTGAATACTCTCCATGTCTAGCACAGTGCTTGCCAGAGTACTCGATATATATATTTGTTGAAGGAAAGAACAAAGGAGAAGAAGCACTGGGCTTGTTTAGGGTAAAAAGCAATTAGGCTAAACACTTTCAATTAAGATTAGTGTTTATCTATAGCTTCAGAATTATCCAACCATAAAGAATACCATTGAAACTCTTAATGAAAGAACTAAACTTCAATACTTTAATTGAGAAATAATACTGGCACAGGGACTGCAGAAGGTTAATGTCCCTGTTGTGGGCATGTGTACACCTACACACATATTCCTAGGCTCTGTTTTTCCAAGATAACTTCTCACTGAGCTCTGAGGAAAAGCTGGCTCAGGGGAGGCACTTGTTAGGTCCTAACTTGAGGTGGAGGGAAGAGAGCTTGCAAGTAAAAGAGGAAAATGGGGAAACATGCATCTGACTCCGGTAGGAAGTATCTTTCATGTAAAAAAGGTGTAGTGATACATAAACATGCCTGTTATAAAATATAACATTGAGATTCAAGAAAAATATATGGAATAGAAAAAATTATATAAGAGAATATAGATACGGCTATTATGCCATGAAATAATATCTTAAAATGGGAAAAAATCTGATTAATAGAGAAAATTGATCAAGATTACAATGAAAAAAATCTGAAATTAAAAATAACACAGATGAGCAACAGAAAAAGTAGAAAATATGTCTGATATCAAATGAACAAGCTGAAGACAATACTGTGATAGGTCACACTGGCTGTAAAACTCAAGAAGAAAAATAAGAAATCCCCAAACTTCAAAAGTAGTAGGAAAGGACACAGATTACTCTCAGGACACCACGCTTCAGAGAGCTCCAGCCTGCAAAAGACAGCGACGTGACCTCTGCAATGGTCTTACTTAAAGAGAGAGCACGCGACTGAGGCTGCTGGGCTCTCGTTCCCAGACAGGCCGACTTCCGATACGTTTTCTACTCCTGTGTCTTTTATCAGAGAACAGTCGAGTATTGTACTTAGAACACAAATAGCTAAAGGAACACTCAAAATAAAATTTTCAAATGCATTGTAAACAAACTACTCATTCTAGTCAGACATAAATAATATAAAGGAAGAAAAGATAAAAGAATGATCATTAAGAAAGTAAAATACAAACACCCAGACAGAGAAGTTGGTATGGATTTTAAATAACTCCAATAATTTTTGGAACAAAATCATACTTTAAGTGTCAGTTCTTTATATAAAAATCATTAAGAATATGACAGGACAGAAACAGAAAAGATTAAAAAACATAAAATACCCGATATAAAAATATTCAAAAGTTTGGGGATTGCTGAGGCAGATGCAATATTATGTATTATATCAGTCAACAAATATTTATTGTGTATTTATGTGCCAGACACGAAGACAGAAACTGCACTAGATAATGAGAACCTAGTGATAAACAATAAAAACAAAATGCCAACCGCATCTCAAGTAAGAATAATTGATGCAAACAAATGGAAGTGGCACAATGATCACAGAGGATGCTCAGAGCTATGGAGGGTATAAGGAGGAGTCCTAATGTTCCTGGCATTACAGGTAAGAACTGAAAGAATGATTTAAGTTGTTTACAAGAAATTTCATACATAGAATGCTTACATTCTGAATGATACTTTTCCTTCTAGCCTTCATTGCCCTAGATTACTCCATTCAAGCTTGCTCAAGCATCATCTTCCTCTCTTCCTTCATTTTCACAATGCACTTCATTTGCACTCACCTAGAGTGTTATTGTGACATCTGTCCATGCTGCCCATCACTTATCTCAATCACTATAGTCACTGATCTCTCAATCTGCAGGCTCCATGACACAGAAAGCTTCTTGAGGACAGAAAACATGTTTGTTTCACTTCACACCACCAGGGTCTAGCATAGGAAAACCCCATCCTTCACCGTCTCACTGCAAACTCTCAGAAGTCCCCTCTTCCACTTCAGGTAGGCCTGTGTGCATTATAATCTATTTAAACAAACTCATCTAAGACACACACACACACACACACACACACACACACACACACACACACAGCCACTCAAAGACAGAGGGAACATCAGGTCCTAAATTGAGTTCTTGGCATTTCTGCTTCCAGCCCCGGGACAATAAAACAAAAGCTTGCTTGTGTTCTTGGAATGGGTCGGGAGGGGGTCTCCTTTATTCTTTTCCATGTCTTTAAGCAATGAGAACCAAACATAAATTATTTCTACAAATTATCTTGCCATATTTATTATGGGAAAAATTTTTAGCAAGAAAAGTATATACTACTTAACACAATAATAAATAAACTCACCAATTGCCATAATAAATACAACATAATGAGTAATTATTAGTGGTAAAATATATGGTCTGCAAAGCTTCAACTTTATGTTACATTTCAATTCAGTTTATCTTGAATGAAGTGTGACCTTTTGCATTCTGTGCATGACACAAGCCATCGGCTCACTTTCCTGCACACAACTGAGACCACATAGCCTTATCTTGCCATTTTCACCTATAATGTGTCAAAATTTTTTGATAAACGTGGGCCATATTAATTTAATCCCCTGAATATTTAATAAAATGTTTTAATATACTTGCTTTATTAGAATTCTAACTAAGGATTTGTTCTAATTACTATTTTTACATAAAAAATAACCTTACCTCTTATCAGCTTAAAGCAACCATTTGATTTTGCTCACAAAGTTATGGGTCAATTACACATTAATAAATCTGAAGTAAAACAAGGAATATGAAAGAGCTCAACTGGGTGTCTGTCACTGGGGCCTGTCATGTCACTATAGGGAGACCTTGGCTGGGGCTACAATCCACCCGAGATGACTCACTCAGGTAGTAGGTTGCTGACACCAGCTGTCAGCCGGAGTTCCTGTCGGCTGTTAACCAGAGCCCTTACATGCAGCTTCTCCAGTATGGCAGACTCACATAGTCTGACTTCTTACCTGGTGGTTCAAGCATTCCAACAAACAAGGCAGAAGAGGCTGTCTGTGGCCTAGTCAGAGATGTAACATAACATAGCTGCAGCTACAAACTATTGTTACAAAAATGTAATGTCACCCAGATCTAAGGAGAGGAGATGTAGACACCAAGTTCACTACGTAAGACATGGGATGAAAGACACTATTGCAGTCATCTTTGGAATACACAATGTCTTAATAGGGTTCAAGGCCATCTATTGTTTTGGTGTATATACCAAAAATATTAGGAATGTTTCCTAAAGTCTCTACAGATATAAAATTAGTCATCCACATGTATCATCTTTTAATTAATTTCAGTAACAACAAAGTTTTGCTCTTTTTTACTGTTGTTCAAGTACAATTGTCTCCATTTTCACCCATCCATGCCCCCCCACCCCACACATCCCCACCGTCCACCCTTGAAACCACCCCCTTTGGCTTTGTCCATGTGTCCTTCATACATGTTCCTTGATGGACCTTCCCCTAATATCCCCCATTATCCTTCTCCCCCATCTTCTCTGGTTACTGTCAGATTGTTGTTTATTTCAGTGTCTCTGATTGTATTTTGCTTGCTCATTTGTTTTGTTGATTAGGTTCCACTTAGAGGTGAGATCATATGGTATTTGTCTTTCACTGCTTGGCTTGTTTCACTTAGCATAATGCTTATAAATTTTGTTACTAATGGGCTTTTTAACCTGTCACTTCACTACATACTTTGAAGGAAAAGATTGTTACTAGCCTTAATACTAGATTTGGATTTCCCTTCATGGGCTCTGATGAAGGAAGATATAATAATGTTTATTAGATTCATGAAGTAAGAGTGACAAATTATTCTTACAGATTAAATTATGTCTCTTTAAAAGAATGGCTCTTATGGTTGCTCTTTGAGATTAATCAAGAAAAAACTAAGGTCATTTTTTCATTAGTTTTTTATTCCTTTAAAACTTCCCATTAAAACAGAGATAAAGTGTAAGTTACATCTGTCTGCTCTGCTATGATAAGTACTATGTATCTAGACATACATATATCTACATCTACATCTCCAAGTGTATCCATATCTACATTCAATCCTCATATCAACCCTCAGGGGAAGTAAAGGCTCAGTGACATTAAGCAGCTCCCCAAAGCTACAGTGCTAATCTGCAGTAAAGCTCAAGTTTTCCGTTACTTTAAGCGTGTGCTCTTTCCACATCATCTACACTAAAATACTAGTATAGATACATAATGTTTCTTGATTAAGTGGTCATCTGAGGACTTTCTCAAATTTCTTTTCTTTGACAACATTTATTTTCATCAATAAGTATCTCTTCAAATGCTAAGTAAGTATACAGCTTTCGTAAGTGACACAATGATTTCCTTGAATTGCAGTCATCTGTTTCATATCAACTTTCTCATCAGCTGAAAATGTCAGGAAATTCAACACACAGTTGCAGAGGTGAGAATCTTTTCATTTATAACTGCATTCATTCAGCCATGGCTCAGAAATTCCACTCTAACCTGATAAAAAAAATACTTAACACAACAAGGACCTTAATTGTTTTCTTATTGAATAAAATTTGTCACCAGATAGGTAATTTTATAACTCAAATCCTTCCAAATAACTTTACCTTGCTTGGATATCCAAAAACAATACTGATCAGCTAGCATATATGCATTATTAGAGAGTATTTCAATTAATACATTCCTACAATCTATATAATTGAATCTCTAAAATCTTTGCTATTTCAGTTTTTATGTAGAACACTTTAATTGCCACCTCAGTAATACTTTAATAAATCATATGTTTCCAGAGCAGTGAAGTATTACTTCCTGAAAGGATAACAACAGTTCTTCCATGACCCACTGTGCCTCGTTTATGCTTGTGTTATACTAATCATGGACTAGGGGCATTTGAAATCTTTGATCTTCCACTTTAGGCACTTTACTGTATCATTGTTGGGGTCTGTGAGGACTACTGCAGTGTCTGACAGAGAACTGCAGCTGTGAACTGACAACTAAATTAAGAGCAATTTAGTTGTACACAAGTAATAAGACTCTTTATGGTGATTAACTGTCATTCCCCACTAAAATCTTTAAGGTAGGTGAGAATTAGCTGTTTCTCCTAACCTCACCATCCAGTTTAATGAAAAAAATTTCAGACCAAATTCTCCCACACATACAGTCATTTATTAAACCAGTGTGTCCTAGCAAGGAGGCACACAGACCGCACACACTGTTCTGTAAGCTCAGTGAAATCCCAGCAGTTTGTCCTTGGGAGTTCCAGCCACCACTGTGCACCACTGTGCGTGAAAGGCTCACCAGAGCTGAGTACAGGAAGATGAACTCAGGGAAATGAGATCATTTTGGTTTTATGCGTTAAGGTAAGCAGTTTGAAGTTTTCTGAAAGATAGGAGAAACCATGGGAGAATTTTAATCGTGGAAGTACCGTACATTTCAGAAAAAATGTACGCTCCAACAGCGATGTGTAGGATGGGCTGAAGTAGGCCTGCGAGGAGACAGGGCTGATGAGGGGTTAATGCACTGGAGAAGTGTTAAGAGCTGGGTGGAGCAAAGCTCTGGTAAGAGCGTAAGCATCTAGAGCAGTGAAGGGGACAGATTCAAAAGAAATAAGCCAAAGGAATTGAGAATGAATGTGCTATAGGAGTGTAACAAAGTTCTAGAATTTCCCAGAACCTTGGGCAATTGCGAGGATAGTGCTGCACAATTAAGTAGGAATGACTGAAAATCAGTGACTAATCAGGTCAACAGTGGCTTTAACATGGGGCATTTATTCTTTATATATGAAGCATCTAATGAATTAGTTTTCCTTACAAGTTTTATAACCATAAAATACAAGCAGGAGGCTATGACAAGAGCTTTTTCCCATCATCAGATACTAATACATCCCTGCCAACCCACTAGATTCTCTTTTCTCTTGCTTCGCATGAGTTACTTAGGTCCAGTTCTTTCTACTTCTTGAAGCACATTCACTACAGATGTTTGCCCTCATTGGTCAGCCTCACAGTAATGACGGCTTTTCACAGTGTGTACGTTATTGTGAGGCGCTGGGAACTCCAGTCCCACAAATGTGTGTTAATCTGCAGTAAGCATAGCTCATTGTGTACAAATTTCTCCTGAAGTAACTGACAACTTAGACTGACTGGAAATCCAATGTAATTAATAAAATGTGTTTTATATCTGTATCAAAATTGTGAATTATTCTAAGTGATTCTCCCTGTGCAATCACTTCATCAAACACTATATATTTATATACCATATAGTTTAAAACAGGAACATACACTTTTATCTATAGTTGCTCCATCATGTAAATACATATTAATTTCCTAATTAAACATAGCTAAAAAATTCCTAAAGGATATCCCTTGTTTTCTAATAAAATGTGAATTTTTCCTGACCATCCTGTAATACTTTATTTATAAGAATAGAAATAGTAAAGTAAATCAATATACTGAACTCAATAAACAGTACTGTTAACTGGGAAAGCAATGCTGTATCAAAATAAGTAACTACTTTTTAAAGATCTAGAGAATGATAAAATACACTTTAACTATGAAATTCATGTAACATCATTACAACATAAAACAATATTTGAAAGTTAATCAAAAGATATTTCAGAGTCTTCAAGACTGTTAAGAATGCAATTTCAACAATCAATTATCACATTTTAGATGTTTGAAAATATAACTTCTATCAGATGCTCTTCTATTAAACTGAATACTAAACAATAGATTTTATACACAAAAGTCAAAGAATGCAGACAGTGAGGCAAAAGCAGAATGATTTATTGTGCCACCAATTCTAATTTAACAAAATACACTAAATAACATTGAATATGTATTTTCTAACTTTACACAGAAATAACTGTGTAAGATAAGAAATTAACTACTAAAGTTACATCTTTTAAATAGAGAAACTTCCTATAGCTAACCACATATGAATATTTATACTAAGAGTGTAGAGGTTTATTTAAAAGTATGCTATCATATTAATATGTTAAATCCCAGAAGAATCATCCCCCTTTTTTATATGTTTTCTGATTATATTCACAGGAAAATATGACATAACAATATTAAAAATAGAGATGTTAAGGAGCACTAAATACCACTTTATCAATGAAAATACTACAAGCATAGTGAGCACCCACAGCTTACTAGTCATTTCAATAGGAAAGCCATCCATAGGCTTAGGATGACTACACTCATGTGTTTCCAAGTAAAAGAATGACGCAGAGAAAGCGGTAAAGACATATCTGCCAAAATGTCTTCCAGCACATTGTCTTAATCACAATAACCTAATTGAAAAAAAAATCCAAAGAATAAAGAATTTATCTAGTGAAAACAGCACTAAAATAATTATACATACTTTCTTTCTGATATTTCAGTAGTGAGTTTTGGTACCTCCTCAAATATTGAAGGTACTACTTTGAATTTAGAAAATTGATTATAATATGTCTAACTATTAAATAACATCTATTCAGAAAAAAATGTTTCAGTTGTTTATATGCCAAAAAAAAGGGTGTTTAGAATAACTTACATTCATCTTAAGGCACAAAATATCTTTTTATATTTTCACTGAGAATTACTAAATTATCCCTCAGTCCAAATATGTGATAATGTACTTTTTGAGATGCTTATTTAATAATCTAAGAAACCATCCCATCTCTTATTTTGTATTTTTTCTCACTAAATAATTCTGTGCAGGTTATAAGGATCACAGTTAAAAAACAAAATAGAAAGACAAATAGAACTGATCCCTAGAATAATTACATTGTGTTCTATTGAACAAACAACAGCACATAATTTAGAAGGCAAGGATTCACAAGTCTGTGTTTAAATATGCATTTTAGGGGTAGGCCTCCATCATTCAAAATATTTATGTGACAGAAAACATCCGTAATCACCTTGCACTGAAATTTTCTCTTGCATGTCCTTTAGTTCCATTAACATTTTCATATGTTTTCAACAAGTTGAACTAATTCAATCTTAAAAGCCTTGAGCCCAATTCCAATTTATCAAATTGAGAATGGTAGCAATTTTATTTTGGGAAATGAATAGAAAAAAATGGAAGGAAACTTGGTTACTACAATAAATGATTTCATATAATCTGATACAAATGTTACTTTCCTATGAAGGTTAATAAAAATAGCTCTGAAATATATTCAAAGTAAGTAATAAATAAAAAATAAAGATAAGTTCAAACTTATAGACAGGCAAGTACTCATACTTGCACATAAATATATACATACCCCTATATACTCCTTTCCGAATATTTCTCTTTCCAGACTCAACTTTTTTGAGGGGGGAAAAAAACAGAGTAGAGCTCTAGACAAATATATTCTAATGGTTGCTCATACTTTGCATTAAATTCATCTCTCCTTTAAAATGCTTAGGGCTAATTTTAAAAAACTAAATCCCCCATGGAGCACGTAAGATAGAAACAAAGTCCTCATCCTCTACCACTCCTATACTCAGACCTTCGTAGTAATCTTCAAATTCCCCATATGACACTTCATCAGACTTGCTGCAGGTGCCTTTTAGTGTTTCTAGAAAAGATAATTTGATTTCTTCCTCTGTGGAATGACCTGCAAAATAGTACTGACCATGTAACAATCTCCTTAAAATTTCAGGAAAATGACTGATGGTGGTAAAGAAATACTTAATCACCCTGTAAAATCTTTTCAACAATTCGAAATCTTACATCAAACTACCCTACAATTTATCTAAACATTTTCTTGCATAAACCAGAATTTAATGATAATGACTTTAACAAACATTGGAGGCATCTTTTAAACTTCTGATAGGGTGCATCCTCTCTGTAGAGGCAAAATAATAGTTAACTACCACAGATATCCTGATATTTCTTAACGTTTTAAAGGACTCACCTTCATTCCCATTAGAAAGAAGAAAACAAATGCTTACAAAGATTAACACAGTGATGTGATGTATGGAAGATATCTCTACATTCAGGCATTAGTTATGTTGTGAATCAGTTACTCACAATTGCAGCTAGAAAATATAACTGCAAATACAAGATTCAAGGGCCTATAAAATGTTTGCTGGAAGAACTTACACCTGATAAATATTCTATTTCCATCTCTTACATTAAGTAGGCTATTTTTATTGGCTTATATTAAATATGATTGACTTTATCCTATTAGAAGATTCTGAGAATCATATATGTAAATAATTGTAATTCTTTAGTTTGTTAAAGAGAAAACATAAAATATCTGAGTCTTTTTAAAAATTCACTTGATTTTTTAATTCAGAAAGAGAATAAACTATTTAAATAAGTAACTTTGACCATATTAAGGTCAGTTGGGGCAGAAATTCAATCTCAGCTTAAACACCATTCTCTTGGGAAGTTTTCACTGACCACCCCAAATGTAGGTTCTCCATCATAGAACTCTTCTCACTAATTTGCCACCCCCCTTACTACCTACCCTTGCTTGCACTGATCTACTCTCAGGATCTTAGAATAGAACAGGAAAAGAGACATTCATTAATTTTTTGATAGGAAAAGAAGACTTAAGAGATGAAAGGAAGCTATAGTCAGATAATAAAGAAAATAGAGGCCCATATGCAAGAGCAGAAAAAGTGTCTAAAAAAATATTTGGACTCCATAAATGATTTAATATTTTTAATTTATTTTTATAAGGATAGTTGGTATAAATCATTTTAAAGTCATATTGCATTTTAAAGTAACAAACTTAAATTGAAATACCACCTTAACTGTCCATCTAACAGAAGAGGCAAAATTATGGTAAGAGCTGGCTCTTTCTCAAACATAAGAGGTTCTCTGTTGGACTCAGGTAACAACTTATTGTAAAGTACCTTTTGAACTAAAAGAATAAAATCTGTTTTGAATAGCAAAATGCTTGCTGTCTCTTAGAAACATGAAAGAAATCAAGAACATTGACTATTTTAAAAAAACAGGTCAAATAAGGACTGAATACTTATGCTACACAAAGATAGTAATATAAAACAATAAAGTGAATTTATGATTGAATGTTAATCATGGATAAAAATTAATCAAGATCTAATCTATATAAAAATATATAGGGAGATTTCCCTCTCTGTTTACAATCCATATGTTTGAACAGAGCAATTTTCATACTATTTTTCTAAGAAAAAGATTTTTTATTTAAATTTATTTCAAATACTCAAGAAATTTGTACTTCCTTTGCATTCTCACCCAGGAAATACCTATCCTCTGTCATTTGTAACTAACCCTTCTTTTGCTTCTCTTAATATTTTAATAAACAACATTAGATTTCTACTACAATTACACAGAAAGACACTTGATAAATTCCATTTCTACTAAAGCTAAACATACTTTTTAAAATAAATTATTTAAACAAAGTAAAATATTTTTTTGTAGTTAAATTAAATTATGTCTGGCATAAAAGACTCAATTTGAAATTAATTAAAATTGTAAACACTCTAGATCCCAAAAATGGGCATGTGAATAAATTATAATTTGTAACGATATATTATAAAAAAAATTTTTACATGGTAACAGGTTTTCCTCTTTTTTAAACTGTATAGTTTGTTAGCTTATCTTCTTTAATCTGAATATAAAGACAATGGATGTAATTTCTTAAACTAACAAAACTTTATCCCACTACAAAACAAAAACCTTTACCAACAATTCAACGACAACTTAAGATTATTAGAAAAGACAAAGAGAAAAAAACAGATGGTGTTAAATCACCTAATTTTGAAATACGTAAACTATCTTGTTTTTATCTTTAATATGATTAGTTAAAGGAGAAAAGCAGAGAATGACATGGGTTTTAAGGGAAAGATATAATATGTATAACTAAGTAATTCTGTAAATTCTCTTTTGGCAACTGTAGTTCATTTAAAGTCCTTGATAAGCAAATGAAGCTATTTTGACCTAAAATATATTTTTAAAAATTGGGAAGTTAGTGGTGATTATTAACTTTAATCTTTGTAACAAATTCTGTTTCTTTTAACTTCACAATTAAACATAATAAATAAACTATAAGGGCTAATAACAGTAATAAACCTAAATAATTATAGTATATTTTTAATATTCAAAAGGAAATTCTAGAATAGTATTCTGTAGTATTTAATTATATAATCTAAAATATGAATTAGAAATTATTCATTAAATGTAAATTATAAATGGTCAACAAATATACAAAAAATATGTTTAACTTCCCTAGTAACCACAGAAATAAAAATTGTAAAAAATTTAGTCTATTAGATTGTCAAAAATATGAGGTAAAATGAATTCTTCAACTAATGGCAGTACAATCTGGTACAGCCATCTTACAAAGCAATTTGGAAGTATCAGTTAAAACTTGAAACATACATATTCTAAGTCATGATAGTACCCCAAGAAAATAGCATAATATAAGCCCAGGTAAACTGTAGTACATTGATTTTTAATAGAATAATATGCAGAAGAGAAAAAGAAGATAGCTCAATGTGGATTAACATAAAGAGCTCTAAAACATATTGTTGAGTATAAAAAGCAAACTACATAACACTGTGTTTCATGAACACTATGTTCATGAAAAAACTTCAAAAAGTATTAGATATTTATAGCACATATAAAGCTATGAAAATCCATAAAGACTGAAACATATGTATATATGAAAAAATAGTAATTGCTACCTTTATAGAGGGAAATGTAATGTAAAGAGGGAAGTTACTATGGCCAGATGCTTTCTATATCATGAAAATTCACTTATAAGTCAATTATGTAAAAATTAAGGTCAAAAGAAATATAATAGATAATAAATCTCTAGAATCACTTTGAGATATGTTCTATATCCTCACATTTTTATAGACATATGTATATTCATTACATGTATAGATCTATCCCTAGAGAAAGACATCCCCTCATTCTGCCTTAAATCTTCAAGTATAAACACATTCAGTAAAACTTACTCAGAGAATTTGCACATGTATTTATCTGTTCTCTATATCCATTCTGTCCTTTTCAACTCAAATTTCTCACTATCTCAATAGGAAATAAAAGTTCACTATTGATTATAAACATCAAAGAAAAAAATAAGTACAGATGATAGACCCAAGAATTTTTTAATGAATGTTAAATAACTCTCACTTTTTCAGTTTTAAAAATAATTGTTTATTCCTCCCTTAATGGCCTCAGGTCCACATTATGAATTAATATTATTTGAAGATACTGCTTTTTTAACTAACATTTTAGAAATATAATGCATTTTGACTCATAATAATTACCTGAAATCACTTCAGGATGCTTCTTTGCACAGTAACATTTTCTTATGTCCATAATAGGCACACTTCCAGTTTTGTTGAAATCCAGTTTCATAAAGGCCTAAATAATGACAGAAATATTATTTTTTCTATGAAACCATTGGACATGTGAGCCTAACTTTTTATTCTGCAGTAGTTATTTATAGGTTCTAAACAAGACAGTTTAAGAATACTAAACTGGTATAAGATGGCAGAATCATGAATACAAGGAAGAAAGGTAATGGAGCAAGATGGTTGTTGGCACCGGTTCAACACCAACTGGAATCCCCAATCTGCACTACACAATGAAGAAGGAAAATGTATCCAGTGCAAACAACTCAATTGTAAATTGTAGCATGGCTGTGGAACAACTCCATAGCGTTACAGCTCTATATGAAACAGCAGGCTGGGCAAAAGCATTGCTGCAAGGTGGTCCTCAGGAGGGGTGGACCTTGAGTGAGGCCCCTCTCACAAAGCTCTGCTCCCATCCAGTGCTCCACTCTGCTCTGGTCTGCTTTGCTCTAGTCTGAGGAGATGTTTTCAATGTTTCAACTACAACTGGGGAAAGCAGTTTCAGTCTTCAACAGAAAAATAAAATGCCCCGAGTCAAAGGAAAGCTGACTTATAGAGAGAGAAGACCCCATCCATGGACCCTAATTGGTCCATCCTCATGCAAATGAGGACTCCAAATCCTAGCAGTTTGGTTTAAAAGGCACTGTCCTGATTGGTCAGAATGGGGCTTCTCTGATTGGTTGGTAGGATGCTAATGAGAGTATAGCTGCACAGCTCCAATTGGCAAGGAAAGCCTCAGTCCAATTGGTTGAAATACAATCCCAGGAACTCCTGTATAAGGGCTGGCTCCTATAAGAGAAACACACTGCAGCCAGGCAGTTCCCTGCAGGCTTCCCCCTGAAGCATGGTGTGTGTGAGATGCTCCTGTTTAGGAATGGCTGCTAGGCTCTGTTTATGCATTTGAGAACTGTCACCAGGAGTCCTTCTGGGTAGGTATCTTCTTTCCAGTTTTATCACTTTTTAGCACTTTGACTTTGATAAGGTAATCTAACCTCTGTTGCCTTGGCTCTCCTCCTCTGCACACTGGAGTTAGGTTAAAAATCTGTCTGGTAAGTTCCAGTTTAAGATTCACATGAAACTGATCAATGGCTAAAACAAACTGCCAGAACTATTTTGACATATAAGTGAATTTCCAAATATTCCATCACTAAAATCTAAGAACTTATTAAGTTAAAAATGGAATCATTGGGGTGGACCTAATCCAATGTGACTGGTGTCTGTATAAAAAGAGATTAGGGTGAAGACAACACAGACTGAGGGATGGCTATGTGGGCATTCAGGAAGAAGATAGTTACAACCCAAGGAGAGAAGCCTCAGGGGAAACCAAACTTGCTGAAACCTTGGTCTTATGCTTCAAGCCTCCAGAATTTGGGGACATAGATTTCCGTTGTTTAAGCCACCCAAACTGTGGCACTTGTTATGACAGCCCTCGCAAACTAATACCGTACTTTATAACACTACTTTTGTCCTCTACTCCAAACACCAAGATAAACAAAGGAGACAACTCTCAGGTTTCTACTTCCGATACCCAAACCTGTCACCAGGATATGTAAAGTACCAATAAATGCAAATTTATAAACACTATGAGGTGAATTTGTTTGGCTTAAGGTATTTTTGTGTGTCTGTTGGCCAGTTAAGATTTTGATATTTTTCTATTCGTGATTGATACATGATGTAATTTTCTATACGCCTCTATGTGCAATAGCTTTGTTCAGTATTAGATACATATACATTTTATATTAGGCACATGAACAAAAGGAAAAGAAAACTACATTGCTCAAAAGTATGTTCTAAAACTGGCTACCAGAACTGGATTAACTTGTAGCTTCCTATAAAAACCAGGACTCCTGTTTTTTAATTCCAATTTAACATAATTGTTTTAATCCACATTTTAACATTTAACATGCATATTATAAAAACCAGAAAACCATCTTAGTCATCCTAAGATAGCACATACTGAGCACCTTGACCACAGCAAAGCCACAACATAAAGCTGTATATATTAGCTCATTCAGACCTTATAACAACTCTGTAAGACAAGGAACTGAGGTTGGGGATATTTAAAAACACATATAGTCACAGAACTAGTAATTTATGGAGCCAGCAATTTATGGAACTAGTAATTTATGAGCCAAAATTTGATTCAGATTTTATTTTCCCTTTATAATATTTCCTAAAACAAATGCACAAATTATTTAGCTTTATCTTGGGAGAGTTGTATTTGTACATGGTTTTTTCTTTGTGCTTTACTAAAACCAAAACACATTATAGGTAAGGGATTTAAACATTTTCAATGGTAATTCATTAAAGTTTTAAAATAAGGAACCTAACAATCTATTAAAAGAAACTACATGCATTTGAAAGATTACTTAACAAACTTACCTTTCGAACAAATGATTTCCTGTATTCGTTCATTTCACCAATAATGGCACGTTTGAATTCTCCATAATCAACCTTGCCATTGCCACTGTCATTCAGAATCAGCCATAAAGACTCAAAATCCTAGAAATAATACACAGACCAACCATTCTTACACCCCCTTAAGTTGTACATGACTACACATTAATAGTATTTCGTTACATCTTTTGTAGTCCTAGACAAAGTAAAAAATTCTGTATAAATCCAACCAAAGCCACTCAGAGAGCTCTTTAAAGAAACTCTGTGGTGGGCAGTTCTGTAGACTTAATAACCATTTCAGAGAGGCATTAAGACACAAATTAACTTTAAATTCAATTCCTTTCTATACAAAAATTAAAAAATGCCATTTAGCTGCATTTGAACATTTAGTTCTTTTTACATATTATATCTGTGACAATTAGAAGGTCACTTCAGGCTCTGGGATGCCTCCAACAGCATTAGGACCACTATTTCTGTTGATCTTCATGCTTGAAAGTATAAAGCATATTTGAATGACTCTAATATTATTCCATAATTTACACCAAAAGATTTTACTTTGAGTAAATCCCTTATGCAAATTTGTTCATTTTACCATTGCCACTTACTGTATTTGCAAATGCACTATTTAATAGAATGCTCTATTCCCACCCAACTGTTCTATTTGCTCACCCAACTCATAGAATACTAGAAATAAAAAGATAACACTAGAGGCTTAAAATAAATAATTTTCAAGAACTGAATAATTTATCCAAAGTGGCAACAAATTTATGTAACTCTTTTTCAGATATGGTACAAAATGAAAAATGATAATTCAGTTGAAAATAACTGAGGCTAATTCAATCATACTATTTCTATAGAAATTAAGCTATTAAGTTGTATACCAATTTTCTTTTTAAATTTTCCATCAGAGAGAGCAACTATGCCTTATGACAAACTAGTTCTACAATTAGGCTGGTGATTCTTATCTTCTTATTTTACAGTCACTTACATTTGTTTATCATTGTATGGTCAGTCTCCAGTGATATCAGGGAGGGAAAACAGGGACTATTATTTAAAACATATGAAAAAGGGGGGAAGCTTACTCATATTTTCATTATATATGTTCTCCCTATAACAGGTACCTTATACAATTTTTTTTAGTTTTTAATCCTGAACCTAATCATAAAAATATAGCAAACCAATCAAAAAGGGAAGTTCTGTGGTGATGCAGAGAATACAGCCTGGTCCAGATTATCTGGGTTCTTAATTTTACCTCAGTTATTAATTACCTGTATAACTGCTGATAAAGACACCAAGGCTTTCTAATTCTCTATTGCTGTCTTTTTTTGGTTTTTGTTTTTGTTTTGTTGTATGAAAGGAAGAGGCCGTTTGATAACTCACAGTGTGTGTCACAAGGTGGGCGGTGAGATTAAACATTGCAAAACCACAAAAGTTAGGTTTGTCACAACAGTAATATACAAAATCACACTGGTACAGGTTTTATAGTCAATGAACTATATTCCCGTGTAATTTTCTCACTCGAGCTTCACAGCTCAAATACTCTGACTCTAAGCATTACCTCTGGATTGCCCAGGCAGAGCCTATCAATTCAAAAAGTGACAAGACCTACTCAAGATCACACAGTTCAAGTAGTTAGCCTAAGACTTGAACCTCTGTCTCATAAATTCAACTTCCAGTGTTCCCTCCACAAAATACATTATATCTTGTGACAAGACTGTTGAAGCAAAAATGAACAATGAAGAAGATTTTTTAACTAAAACTCTTAAGGTAGATTTGTTCCAAATTCATACTTTTATAATAAAATCCAAACTTCTTAGCAAGGCATGAAAGGCTTTAATGTAATAGACCCTCCTAAGCCTATTTCTCTTCATTCTTCTCTTCTCCTCCCACCCATCTATCCATTTAAAGTAATGCATTGTATATTTATTTATTCAGTGCTTGCTGTATGCCAGATTCTATTGAGAGGTGTTAGAAACAGAGCAGGAAACTAGAAGCACCCTGGTCCCTGACCTGATGGGGTTAACATTCTACTTGCAGACGAAGTGGCCCAAAGAAAATAAAATGGGGTATGGTCAGTCTCCAGTGATATCAGGGAGGGAAAACAGGGACTATTATTTAAAACATATGAAAAAGGGAGGAAGCTTACTCATATTTTCATTATATATGTTCTCCCTATAACAGGTACCTTATATAATTTTTTTTAGTTTTTAATCCTGAACCTAATCATAAAAATATAGCAAACCAATCAAAAAGGGAAGTTCTGTGGTGATGCAGAGAATACAGCCTGGTGCAGAGGACCAGACATCAGAGGGGGTTCGCCTATAGACAGAAGTGTCAGGGCGTACTCTGAGTAGGGAAAGCTATGGTCTGAATGATGAGAAAATCTAACCATGCAAAGGTCTAGAGGAAGACTACTCACAGCAGAGGGAACAGTATGTGTGAAGGCTCTGGGGGCAGGGAGTGAGGGGACACTGGCAGTTCCTGGGCAGGCCACACTCCCTCTGTCCTCCATGCTTTCACAGTGTGCTCCTCTTTTTGTGAACTCTCCAGTGTCTGATCCACACTCCTCCCCTGTTGTCTGCTTAATTCCTCATCTTTAAAATTCAGCTCAGATATATCCCCCGCCAGGAATCTTTCTATGATTTTCCCTCTCCTTCCCTATAACATGGTTTGGAATTTATGTCGGGTGTTCTGAAAGCATTCTCTATTTAACACATATCATATTGTTTTGTAATCATTTATATTTTTCAATCCTTTTGTTAGGAAGACCTTACAGTGTATCTTCTCAGAGCTTAGGACAATGGCTAGTTAACATGCTCTTTATATATGTATATATGAATATAATAGAAGAATGAATGTTGAAATTTTAAAAACCAACAGGGTTTGTTACCTGATGGCTGAACAGTAACATCAGGGCCTAAAGAAAAAGGAGACAAATGAACTACTAAAATTTCAGTGAAGAAGTGAATATTGCCTAAGAATAATAAATCATTTACTGCAGTGAAGTATCTGTGATACATACCTTTTCAGACACTTGTAAGTGAAATACTTTTAGAGCTTGCTTAAAATCTGATTTATCTAAAAGTCCATTTCCTTCTTTGTCCAATTGTTGAAAGTATTTTCCCAAACCAGTCAAAATACGAACACCTTTCTTATGTAGCTGTTTTTTTAGCTCATCTGTTTAGGAAGAGGAGAGATGGGAACTAATACTTCCTATTCACAAGTGTATCAAATTGCAATTGTCTCTCATGTAAGAAAATTAAAGGGATGTCACTGTTATAAGAAGTGCCAACCAAATCATATGTATGACTGATAAAAAAATACTTTTGGAAAATAGATTTCCTTGTAATAAAGGTTAGATATAAAATTATGTGTAAATATACCAGAACTATAGCACCACTGTGTGGTGAAAGTATTGTATTTTAAATGTAGGAAAATAATGTCACTTGAGCAGTATCAAAATAACCTAAATGTTACAAATAAAATTTTATTTTCTAGGCATTCTCCTCATCTAATAACACTACATTTTTCATCTCTTTCTTCTGTCTTTATGCTACCAACTGAATTACAAAATTGACACCAGTCAAGTCACTCAAGAATTATCAGTTCAAAATAATTTGCAATTTTCAAGTTATAACGTATATGTGAAATGGCATCAAGGCTTTGGAGTGTTATCCCATGCCGACCCTTTTAAAGTAACCCTTTCTTCCAGGAATTCATAAGAGATTATATTCTCAGGCCCCAGCATTCTCTTTGTGGGTCATTAACTGGTTTCACTTAATGAAGTTTGTGCCATTTTAAGAACATATAGGGAACTTTACTAAAGTAGTTACTAAATGCAATACATTAGAGGAAGTACATGTCATCAGATAAAACAGTGACAAATACTGCATTGACCATGATAGAATAAACAATTTACTAACAATGACATCAAGAAAATTTGAGACTTCAAATACCAATTCCAGACAACTTTGAAAATTTCTAGTCTTCTTACTCCCTGATTGCCTTTGAATGATAAACCAGAATTTATTAAAATCCATAAATTACATGTTGATTTCCTGTGGTTACTTATAGACTATGAAATTGAGTACAAGAATTATCTGAACTTATCATACTGTAGTAGTTAAAAAATTAGACTCTAGAAACAAAATATGCAACATGTTTGAGTGTCCAAAGCCTGCATATATTACAACTATCAAAAGTTAATAAAACAGATTATTTTCCCCATTTTAGAGATGAAGAAGAGGTACAAGAGATTTGCACAGTCGTATGTCTAATGAATGACAGAGTCCAAACAACTGTGACTTCTACTCTCAGGTCTTTTACACTAGGTGACCACCTATCTCTTTAGGATGTCATCTAATGCATGAGACAAGTATTATATTACAAAATTAGCTACATTTGATTCAGTTCATGAATAAAATCCGTATCATTAAGTTCTTTCTAGAATTGTTATATTCATAATTCAAAGAATACCAGTTATTCAATTAGAATCATTAAAGTAGGAGAAACCTTAAAAGTATTTTTAGACATATATATATATAATTAACTTTCAAAAAGATAGGCAAAATGGAAATATAAATTAAGTGCCACAAAACTAAGAAATATCTGAAAAATATTGTTTTACTATGTACAAACAAAATTGTTAAACATTTGAAATACTCAAGAGTGCAATAAAATGATACATACATACCTTGAATGGCTTTAAAGACCAGCCTATCACTGGCTTCTTGACTGGTTGTATCATCCTCATGTTCCACAGAATCAGTCCTGCAATTGACATGTTCACAGTGAAAAAAATACATTCTGTTGTGCAACCTTGAGTATGGAGACTCTAAGCTCTTCCCCATTCTAGATTAAATGAAAGTCTCATCAAAGTTGGAAGAGTACCAAGATTAATCAAATCCCACCTTCTACCTACTGATTTAATTCCCAGGAGGATTAAATATACTAAAGGCTAAAATTCTTAAAACCTTCCAACAGGTATCTTTAAGATTATATTCATTTTTTTAGCTATTTTGGTATCCTTTTAAAATAATTAAAACTATTAAATTTAAAAGCAGTTTTGCCTTATAAAGCATAAAATGTAAAAATATTGTATTAGAAAGCCAAAAAGTGCATTCATTTTGAACTACACAGTAAAATGACATAGTAAATAAAAACTACCTTATAGCCAATTTGTGGGATATGGCCTCTGGTGCACATACAGTACAGCAATTATTAGCATTCTGAATTATATTTATTACCAAGAAATACTTGTAAGAATAGCATGTATTTACCACTAAGAATCACTCAGCAAGAATAACAGCACATAAGAGCATATATAAAATATAATTGAAACAGCTCAAATTCATTTAAATGCATTTTTCATTCATAGCATTATTCTTTCATTATTCACATTACCAATAAATACTATAACATGTAGAAGCTGAGACATTTTTTAGTGCTAAAAAATATCACACTAAAATGTGGGGAAAAATATTGTACTGTATCCCATCCTTCAAATTTTATTGCTTTGTTAGCATCTCATAAAAGTGTTATAGCAAAGGCAAATTAATAAAGTACCTTTAACATAAAATGGGACATTTTTGTTCTTTACTTGATTGTAACTATTCCAGCACATGGAGTATAAGATAACACATAAAATAGATAAACATAGCTATGCTTTGTTTTAAAAAATATAAATCTAACTAAAGTCAAAATACTTTCAGATTGAATCTCATTTTAAAGTAACAAATAATAGTGTTTTCACTTACTTTCAAAGTGACATATGTACGTTTGACTTACCTGAATGAATCGAAAGCTATCTGATCAATATTTGTGATTCGAAGTATAAGTAATGTGCTTTCTTTTATGCTTTCTGGAAGTGTGTGATGATCAGAGCTTAAAAATGTCAAGTTTGCACCCTAAAAGAAATAACAAATGAATTACCTAAAGCTTAGAAAATCTTATAAGGAGTAAAACACAACTAATACTAATTTTAAATATTCTATTTTGATTATGTGACATGGTGTTCTTTTATAATGATTTTTGGCAATGGGGAAAGGTAGAATAACTGTAACTGAACAATAAAATTTAAAAATTTTTAAAATAAAATCATAAGAACAATTAAAAAATAAGATATTTGATCATATCAACATAAAAATAAATAAAAATAAAAACAGAGGAATTTGATAGTAAAACATAAATAAAAAATAAAAAGCATTTTAAAGACCATTTAGAAACCACACAGGCTTCAGTTAATAATAAAGGAATAACCTCTCAATCAATCTCTAAATTAGAATAATCTTCTATTTAACAATCCTTGTAAAAAATAATGTCAGAACTCCATTTTTATAAGAATCTGAGGAAGAAAAGATAAATTCTTTGAGGAATTGTTTAGGAAAAGACCTTGGTGGGGCATATAGAAAAGATACATTACAGAGTAACATCTGGAAAGCAAAAGAAAATCCCCTCCCCCCACAAAAATGAAGGAAAAAGGAGAATATGCCCTGGCTCGTGTGGCTCAGTGGATTGAGTGTCGGCCTGCAAACCAAAGGGTCACTGGTTCAATTCCCAGTCAGGGCACCTTCCTGGGTTGCAGGCCAGGTCCCCAATAGGGGGAACATGAGTGCAACCACACATTGATGTTTCTCTCCTTCTCTTTCTCCTTCCCTTCTCCTCTGCCTTAAAATAAATAAAATCTTTGAAAAGAGAGAGAGAGAGAAAGGTAGAATATTTCTGCCATTCCTCTCTCTCTCTGTAAATAGAGCTTCAGGGACGGAATAATAATAATAATAATAAATTTTTAAAAAAGAAATGGAATTTTTTAGGGAGGAGGAAAAGATGCAAGGAGTCAAAAAAAATGAAGAGAAGGGCTTTTACCATGGGAAATACTCAAGGGACATATTTCTAAGAATGAGAGTGTCTTATCATAAATTGTAAGTTGCTGACACGCTGTAGTGTTAATCTCTCTCCATGTTCCTTTCAAAATGTCTGTCACATACACAAGGCATCATCTGCACAGTTTGCGTGCCAATTCCACCCACCTACCTCTTCCTTCTTTTCTTCCTTCCTTTCTTTCATGGAAGTCACTAAACGGAGCAGAGTTCTACATCTCCTCAAGTGACAAGGAACAGAAATAGTGGGAATAAGGCATCAACGACACTAAATTAGTGGAGACAGCACTCGGAGCTGGAGGTAACTGCAACTGTGGAACAGGCATAAGCATCCTTTCTGTGAGCTGTGAAATTGGAGTCGAAGCTGGTTTCCTCCAGATGCCAAGACGCAGACTTGAGTGACGTATATATATATTTTTATTTAACTCAAGTTTAAGATGTGAAGTTTTCCTCACCTCCAATCTCTTACCTAACAGTTACTACGTCTTAATGATTCTACATCCTAAAGATTTTTGTTTGTTTGTTTTATTTTTCTAATTAGCTCACAGCAACAGCCATCTGTCTAATTCAGGTTGCCATAACATCCTTCCTAAATTTACATGTTCAACCCAATCTGGTTCTTTACACCTAGTCTTTAATCTGTTCCCCACATTGTAACCAGGCGATCTTTCTAAATCACAAACTTAATGTCACCTCTCCCCCTTCCATCCACATCTTATCTTTCAATGACTCTCCAACACCTTTCAGATAACTCTTTAACAGGGGCTGCGTGCGCTTCAGTTCCCACTCATTCCTGACAACACCAACCTTGAACTCTATACTCCATAAAGATTTTCCTTACCCTCGCCTATCCCCCTACACCACCTAGCTAACTCCTTCTGTAGGTGAAGTTTACATGGCATTTTCTTCAGAAAGCCCCATGACCCCATAAAACTAAATGGTTACCTCTCCTATCTGAATGTTTCCCATTAGACTAAACTCCACAAAAGCAGGAAGAGTCTTACTCACTGTTCTATTTCTGATGCTTAGCCTATGCATATATATTCGTTACGATCCCTGTGAATAGCACTGCATTTTAATCACAAGATAATGTGTGACTGTAATGACTTAAAATGTAAGAACACTACACAATTTGTGACATTATGTATGATTGACACATTCTAAAAAGATCTGTGTAATTCACCCTGTGCCAGAAGTTATATGAGATGGGAAAATCACAAGGATAAGTTAACAGATATATGACTGCTCCAGAAGCCAACTACCCCTCTGCATGAGGGAAAAAAATGTGCATCCTCAGAAGATAAGCCTGTTCTAGGGGGAGCATCACTCCTAGTTCTATTGAAGTGTCCACTTACTTAATGGTACAGCCATGTAAAGCCTTGAAAAATACCAAGAGACAAATTCTCCTGGGCTTATACTATGGATTTAGGGGGCAGGAGGAGCAGAAGGTAGTGTTAAAGGGCATAAAAGCTGAGCCAGAGAGGCAGAACCTCCTGGGACACATTAACCATGAGCCACTCACACAAGTAAATGCCCCTGCTCAGGAAGGACAGAAAATCAGCCAAAGATGAGAAGCCCTGCTCTGCCAGCCCCACAGGATCCCACAAAACCCAATATCTGGAATTAAAACTTCTGTACGCACACCCTTAACTTACAGTATAAAAATCACCAAGTTGGTATTGTTTTCCTTTTCTTCATCCACGCTGATGACTATAAATGTTTTTTTGAATAAAAGGAAGCACATTTGTTCTAGAAGTTAAATGACAAAAATGTGAGGTCACTCAGCTTCTCTCAGAAGTAATCATCTTGAGAGTTGTAACAGTGCTTTATGGCATACCTATTTTTCCCAAATTGCCGATATTCATAAATTGTAAGGGACTGGTCATGAATAAAAAAAAACCCAACCAGCTCTCTGCAAGCATCACGTCCATTTCTACAAAAAGAGAATAATATCAAAGATTTTTGTCAGAGGAAAAAAAATAACTCCCTCAAATGTGTGGCAATAGCAAGGGATACAGGAAGCAACAGGGAAAACATGCCACAGCTTGCTTACGTATCGATTTAAGGTGCGTTTGGAGACAAGCTTTAATTACACTGGTATGAATATGGAATACAGATTACTAATTTGATAGATAGAAACTTTTAAGATAAAGTGAAAGATCTTTTAAAAATGTTGAGCTTGCAAGAAGCTACTCAATGATATATACTTATTACCCTTTGTCCTAGAAAGTTTAAAATCATTAAACAAACATGATAATTAAAAATAAAACTTTACCATTAGTATACACAAAGAATATCAAGTAGCATTATGTTTTCCTGGAAATTTGTAAGACTGAGAAAGAGATTTAAGAATCACCCACTTAGTCATCTTCTTGAATCTATCAATAATCTGTTAACTAAAGCCATTGCATGAAATTACATAAAGCAGCTTACATAAAGGTTAACTTTTTAATGGTTTATAATCTTCTAGTAGTAATATATACCTTTGTAAAGTTCACTTCTACATTTCTTTTTGAAAGACATTTTAAATCACATTTTAAATGACTTCTAGTTAAAATGCTTTTCTTTAGGTTCATACTTCCAATAACTTTTGTCGCATTAACTTATATGCGTTACTCAAAAATGTTCTAAATTCACATTTTCACTTGTTTGTGATAAATTTAACTAATCTCATTATTGTTACTTCTATTTGAAATCAAAATACATTTTATAATCCCAAGATTTAAACATTTAATAAAGTCATAATTACCTTGATATGATCCTACCATCAAATTGAACTTTATGAGAAAGCATATTTTCAGTTAATGTAGAATGCGTCCTTACCCTGTTAAGGAAGGGACTAGTCAAAGAACATGTATGGGTGGCCCCTGGACATGGACAATGGCGTGGGGACTGACTGTGGGAGTGGAAGGCAGGGGGATGGAAGGGGGCAAAGGGAGGAAAATTAGGACAACTCTAATAGAATAAACAATAAAAAAAGAGAAATACATTAGTCAACAATTATTTTAAAGTTATATACATTTGATATAAACAATAAAAGTACAAAAAAGTTAACATTTTGAAATGCACAAATTGCATTAGGATGAACGTATAAACCTCTCTTTTTCAGATTGTTCACTGTAACCAACACATATGAAATAACCCTAAAATACAGTATTTAAGCATAACAATTTCTATGTAGAATGAATAGTGACATAGTGCTATAAAAGTAAGTACTGAACAAAGACAGCACATTTGTGACTGAAACTACTTCAGCGTAACCTGATAGGCATTTCTAGCCCTATTCCCCTTGCTTCCCTTCCACCACAGAATTTGTTTTCTTAGCCTCTTTAATTTGAGGTGACTAAGGGACCCAGTTCTGCCCATAAACTCCCAAGAAAGACTTTGTTTTGTCCTGGTAAGAGAGTGGCACGTGAGGAGTTCCTGCCTGCGAACACGGCAGGGATATGATGCTTGGAGCTGCTGTGGCCATCAAGCAACCATGTCAGAAAGGCCAATGAAACCTCAAGAAAGCCAGCCCAGAGCTGTGCCATCTCTGAGCCACTGAACTAAAACCAGCAACAATCCCAAGCAGCTAGTTATATATGAAAAATAAATCCTGACTTGGTTAAGCCACTATCAGTCAGGTTTTCAGTTAGGGGTAGCTCAAAACATTCCTTACCAAAGTAACAGAAGAGTGGAAGAGTGTTAGATGAGGTTTTTAGCCTTGAAATCGGCCTAGCTATGAGACCTCAGACCAGTTATTTAATCTGTATGGCCTTGAGACAGCACTGAATAATCTTACAAAGATGGGTAATTCTTAAAATTCTGTTTAATATTATTAAGCAAAACCCAAATGCACACACTTTGGCACTCTACTACTGTCTTCTTTATGCTCAGAAATCTAAAGGTCCAGTGATATCTTTATTCACCTATCTAAATAGTTTTATAATATTCCCTTAGGTATAATAGCATCAAAGTAATGTAAACAGTCATATGGGGCATGGAGATCTTGAAATGTTATGCCTCTATAAAATCTAGGTCTCTGTGAAAGGTAAGTAATTTACAGCCAACAAGAGTCAGTGGACCAAGTGAGTTTGTGAACAAAAAACTCAAGCTAAAACTTTGGACATCTCAATTCAATTGAACCCATTAGTATTAATTTGTTTATTGAATGCCCATTCTGAGCCATAAACAATTCTAAATGCTGAGAAAATAATAGCAGTAATAATAGCTACCATTTATTGAAAACTTCCTAGACACTAGTTATTTTTTTTAGATTTTATTTATTTATTTTTAGAGAGGGAAGAGAGGGAGAAAGAGAGAGAGAGACATCAATGTGCAGTTGCTGGGGGTCATGGCCTGCAACCCAGGCATGTGCCCTGACTGGGAATCGAACCTGCGATGCTTTGGTTCTCAGCCCAAGCTCAATCCACTGAGCTACACCAGCCAGGGCGACATTAGTTGTTATTAAAATCACTTTAATGTGTATTGGTTCATTTAATGCTTGCAATAAATCCATGAAGTATTATTATCCCATTTCACAAACAAATTTTACAGAGCGATAATACAGTTAGTACACGGCAAAGCTAGAAAAAACCTTGCTCATAACCACTACATTATATTGCTTCTCAAAGGTGAACAGAACTCAGTTTAACAGTGATAGGCTGAAGTAATAGCTTCAAGAAGTCTAGAGTCTCCTTGAAAATATAAAAGAATAGGCATTTATCTTATAATGGCAAGTTCCATGTTAGGCTCTTAGGTATCTGATAAGCAGCACCAATAATCTACCCAAGTTTTTAACCAATACAGAAATAAAAATTAAGCGGATCAAGACCAAAATATGAATTTTATTATTAATGAAACCTTTGGCAACTATGCCTTAGGAATGCAGCAACAGGAGGCTAAACCTTTGACATCAGAATTAAAGAGACTAACCCACTCTTCCCTCTGGGGGGGGGGGGCATGTAAAGCTTTCTGCGTAGGACAGAGTGTGGGCTGCTGCGGGCAGCTGCCCCTCTGGGGAAAGACAAGAGGAAGGGTTTCACTTCACCTGCCAATTTCCTGCTCCTGACTCTTTGAAGCAGAATTTTCTCCTCTTCCTCTAGACATAATGAGTAAGAGGGGAGAGTGAAATCCATAAACTCAAAAATTCTAATCAATAACCCCATAGAGTTTTTCATAGAACTAGACTAGCTAAATCAAAAATTTCTATTAAAGAGAAAAGAGTCTATTATGCCAAGACAATATTGAAGATAAACAAGCTGCAGGTATTTAATAATAAGCAATACCAATTAAAATAGAAAAATGTTGAATATAACATAGAAAAATACAGGTAGATGAAATGAAAGAAAAAGCCTAGAAACCTACCATGCATTTATAACAATTTCATATATGACATAAATGGCATTATAAGTGAGAGAAACAATGAGTGTGTGGTAAGCAGAGATTTCTTTAAGAAGATAGAAAGGACACTAACAATAAATAGAAAGAATGGAAAACTAGTCTACACTGAAATTAAGAACCCTGATCAAGAGAATGTAAAGGTAAACACAGAGTAGGAAAATATGTGTCCAAAAACATAAGTGAAAGGGACTTGTAAGTAGAATATATAAACAAGTTCCAGAGCCAATATGAAAAAGCCCAACAGACTTGAAGGGAAGTTTCATGTAAGAATATATTTACATGACCAGTATACATATGTGAAAGTGCTAAACTTCATTATTCACCAGTGAATGTGAGTTAAAATTACCCTTATAAGAACTAAGTTAAAAATGTAGACAATACCAAGCATGGGCAAATATATAGTGCAAACACCACCCTCTTCCTTCTGCTGGTGACACTGTTAATTGCAACAACCACTTTGGGAAACTATTTGGCAATTTTTTTTAAAGCCAAACACATGCATGTTAAATGGTCCAGCAATTCCATTTCTACGTGTGCACTGAGCAGAAAGGCATAGGTACGTTCACCAAAAGGCATGCACAAGAGTTCATGGCAGCACTATTCATAAAGAGTCCATCAACACCTGTACGTACATTGTGATATATTTGTACAGTGAAATTCTGTACAGCAATGAAAGTAAATGACAACTATGATTAATAACATGAATAAAATACACACCAACATAATGTTGAACAAAAGCAGCCAGGTGCAGAGTCGAAATTTTGTGCTTTCATCTAAGTGTTTAACCAGGCAGTTACGATCTACAACAGCAGGAGAGAGGCCCACCGGCTGCAGCAGAGGAGGTGGGTAGTGCCTGGGAGACAGCGCAGGGATGAGGGGCTGGGTACTGCTTCCAGCCCACTTCTTCTTCATCTAGAAACTTGTTCAGGTTGTGAATATTCATTATGCTATACATCTAAAATGTGTACACTTTATTTTTTTAATATTTTATTTATTTATATTTTTAGAGAGACGGGAAGGGAAGGAGAAAGAGAGGGAGAGAAACATCAGTGTGTAAGAGATACATCACACCCCCAACTGGGGACCTGGCCTGCAACCCCGGCATGTGCCCTGACTAGAAATCAAACCAGCAACCTTTCACTTTGCTGGCACTCAATCCACTGAGTCACACAAGCCAGGGTTAAAATGGGTACATTTTGTGAATATATATTTTATTTCAATAAAAGTTTACCTTAAAAAAGAGATTTAGAGATGACCTCCTAAAGATGTCCATGTGCTAATCCTCAGAACATGTAAATATGTTACTTTACATGATGCAGTAAAAGGACTTTGCAGATGTGATTGAAGATCTGAAGATAAGAAGATTATCCAGCATTTGCTGAGCAGGCTCAGTGCAATCACATGGGCCTTAAGAAGAGGGAAGCAGAGGCGCATGTGACACAGAAGAGTGTCAGAGTGAGATGACACAAGAAAGACTTGACCAGCCATTGCGGGCTTGGAAGGTGGGAGAAAGGGCCAAGAGCCGAGGAATGAAGGCAGCACGTGGAAGCTGAAAAGGCAAGAAAACAGATTCTTCCCTGAAGCTTCTAGAAGGAATACACCCTGTCAAGATCCTGATTTTAAGCTTCTGACCTCTAGAACTGTAAGAGAATAAATTTGTGTTAATTTAGAAGACTATTTGTGGTCATTTGTTACAGCAGCAGTAAGAAATTAATACCTGATACATTCAAATACTTAAAGTTATGAAAACTAAAGCTTCAAGAAAATAAGAATAAAACAAAAAGATAAAAGTTATAAGAAAGTAGCTGCCTCACAATTACAGCTGTCTGAAAACATAAAAGAATTACTGCAGGAACTGGTAGATTTTCTGTCTATTAGAGCTGAGGCTAGATGTCAACAGGCAGTGAAGTTGTTGAGAAATTAAACTGAACTACACCAGACTGTGAAAGTTTATACCGATCTAAAGATTTTATAAACTACAAACTAAATGCAAAATAATAATAACTTTTAAACAACACCAACTTTGAATATATTATGTATCAATGAGATGTGGCCACTATGTATTGTGCACATACCAAAGTCTCAGTTAATATATTGTACATTTTAACAGAAGGAGATACACATTATCTCCTAAGGTTGTGGCTGTTATTCCTAAATCACAAATAAAAAACCTGAAGATTAAGGTTAGAAATCTTTATCCCAATATCTTAAAGTGGCAGGAGTAGAGTCTAAACTTCAAAAATCCACTTATCTCTAAAGAGAAAAGGCAAAAACTTTCTCAGTTGGACACAAAGTAACATTTTAAATAATACACGTGTACATAGTACATCCTAACTTTATATACATAAAATCTTACTTTGTTTCATGTAGTGTTCTTTTCCTAAGTCGAAGAGGTGCTATGTTTGCATCTGGAAGGATAAAAGCACTTTCCTGTTTCTCAGTGGATAAATTTTGTTCTGGATCACTGATTACAGCCCTATACCGCAAAACACAAAGTTCAACAATTAAATGGGATAATCTATTGTGCTAGCATTCACATATTTGTAAGCAGTTTTAAAAAAGCCCGTATGTGAATGCAAATTTACACTGCTATCAGAATTACATATCTGTCAGATATTAAATGAATAATCACCTTGTGGTGGTGTGGTTGGGGGTAGAAATATTAATAAAGTGAGTTCACAAGATAATGAAAAGAGACACATTGGAGATTATAATTATTTCAACTTACAGAAAAACATGCAGTAGAATATCATTCTTTTTGCCACCTAATGAAACAATTTTCTTCAAAGCTAAACTTAAGTCTTACTTCTGAAATCTCACAGTATTTACATGTTGTCATGCAATTTAGCTCAGCAGGTGCCAAAACTTTATCTAGTTTTTAAGGGTTATGAAACTTAGATTATGTTTTACAATTCACATAGTTAGTCCCACAGTTCCCAAACTGTACGCCAAGTCACCTCTGGGATGCCCCAGACACTTCCCAGGGACACTGCAAGGTATTTTTAATTTTCAAGAGAAACACAGTATTTGATATTTATTAGACACCACAGGAATTACTAGCTCAAAGTAATTTACAGTTTCAATAAGACACACTCCTTCAGTGATGTCTCATCTTTGCAAAGCTGGGCTTTCTACTGTCCTGTGATAAAAAGCAAGCAGCATGTGAAATAGAAAGTGAGAGTGCCAGCATCATAAACAGTTCTAACAACTCATAGCTGGAGATACTGTGCAGTGCCCAGAATGGTGCATGCATCCCATTAGTAGGTGGTTATGGCTACTTAAGAATGAAAATATATATATCTTCTTTTAATTTATGTGTATTATTTTTTCTAATAGCCATTAAATTGTTAGGAAGTAAATATTCATTAAGTTTTTTGGACAGAAATATTTAATAAATGGAACTGATGGGTATTTTTATTGGCCTAGGAGTACTGTGAAAAAAAAAAAAACTACTAAGACACTATGAGTGGATTTAACAGAGAAAGCGTGGGAATGTCTGCGTTGACCACTCCTTGATTGACCAAGGATATGGGCTGTCAGCCATAAACAAAATATCTAATGAAAACTTCCTGGATGCACTTCTGGTACCAGACTAACTCTCACCTGGACAGGTGGTCTCTCATCACTTGCTCCTCAACGGTCTGTTTCTTCTTCTCAGCAGCCACAATCTCCTGAGAAGAAAAAATAAAGAAAATCTCACTATCCATAAAGCAGAATAACACTATAGTTAACACAAAAGTCTTAAAATCTAAACCATTCATGGTGCATGAAGCTGAAACTGAACAGAAATCATCCAACCCTATACTGAAACTCTAAAAACAAACAAAAGCGTCCCATTATTAAAGGGACACTAACATTTTCCACACATATAATCCATTAATAAGCCTTGATCAACTTTTCTCAATTAGTGTTTTGACTAAACTCTCTTCATAACATTGTTTGCTTTTCCAAAATTATCTCTGCTACACTTTAGGTCACATCAGACTGGTGCATAATCACTCAATTCCAATTAGATTATCCTGTAACTAGAATCACTAAAATGTTTCTTTTGAAGGGCAAATAAAACAGGTTAAAAAATTAAGAAGTCAAATAAAACTTGTTCTATTTTTATTTTTTATTTCATCTTTATTGTATGTTTTCCATTACCATTTAGTCCCCTTGTACCTCCTCCCCGCATCAATCACCACACTGCTGTCCATGTCCACAAGTCTTCTTCCATTTTGCTCAATCCCTCCACCCCTAACCTCCCCCATCACTAGCTGTCACCCTGCTCTCCATCTGTGAGTCTGTCCCCATTTTCCTTGTGAATTCAAACTTGTTCTATTTTTAGAATGTAAATTACTGTCACCCATCCCCACTCCATCATTTCAATAAATGAAATCAAGTAAGGTAGTGTTTAAGATGGAGGCTCTCCAGCTTTAGAAAAAGTACACTATTTAAAAGTGATGCAAAATTCAAATAGGAATAACTAAAGACATATTGTAGAAATAAAAGGTAGAAACTGCTAAGAAACAAGGAAAAGCTGAGCACAATTATATAAATGTTAGTCTATAATTGAATTTAGATTTTTGCTTGGCAGAAATTTAAGATGTATACTTTATACATCCAAATATGCCCCATATAGAGTTCATGTAATTTAATATGTAATGGCATCTTCTATTCTTAAGCTAATGACACTTCATAATGATTTTTAATGATTTTTTTATAGTTAGAAGAACTGTATAATTACAGGTAAGGAAGGTACATTTTATATCAAAGGGTGATTCAGAAAATGGACACTGACTAAAACGTGAAATTACATGTAAAAGAAGATCACCCAGAAGCAAGCAAAAAAGGTTAGATTAATAAATATAGAGCCCATGCAGAAAGCCCACCTTAACTGTTGACATTTATGGTGGATTACATTTTGTAGAGAAGGTTAGAACCACCCTCGGGCACTTTGATTTAGAGGTCTGTGTAAACATAAAGCCGATTAGAAGCAGAAATCAACTGGTGCAAAGAATCTGATACCACTGAAAAATGCCAAGCAAAGTAGAAGAGATGAACATAAAAAAACACACACTCACTGCTTCTGTTTTACAGTTAACTAATTAAAATTAAATTTTAAAGTTGTCGCCTACATTTTAAAAATAAATAAATACTAATTTTTGATGTACTCAAAGTTAACTTACATAAACATTTCCTTGAAAAACACTGATAAATGAGTGCTACCACAATTAAGTGACATACACTTGATAGTGATTTTATATATATTGCCACTAACAAAGTAATTGTAAAGAGAAGAAATCTACTAATATCCAGATGGCTTTGGATTATACCAAGAACAATACCCAATGTACCTTAAGTACATATTGGTGACATGCATTTCAAGTATAACTTTAGACCCATCAGTAAAGCTTCATTTGAGACACTGTTTTGCCTTATAAAGTAACTGCTTTATTTTTTAGGATGATCCTGCTATATTCCTTATTCTATTAAGCATAACTATCTAGATAATAATAGGCATACAAAAAAATGTGTCTGTGTTTTTAGTAAAAGAACTGTGACAAGTTAGCAACTTGGGACATCCAGAAAAAAAATCAGTCCACCTGGTTGAGATTGATTACACAAGGCTGTCAATTCAGAAGATCATCATTCTGCATGAGTACAACCAAAATAAAACACATATTAAACTTCCCCTCAATGATAATGAAAATGTAACTGGCTAAATCCATATTGTGTTATTATTATTTGGTCTATCTAACCAAGAGTTTTTCTAACTTTTGAGCCAACACACGGGGATATTCCATCAATCCATTACAGGTGTGTCTGAGATTTTAATCACCTGGGAGTGTCTGGAGTGGCCAGTGGGCTCCAACTTCACGCAGCTTTGTCTAATGGGTAGTGGACACCCAATGGTACATAAAGATGATGCATCAAAGAACTGCACATTTGAAACCTATAACTTTATTAACCAATGTCACCTCAACGAATTTAATCAAAAATAAACATAACATTAAAGTACATCTATTGAATAAAAATAAAATTTTATTTTAATGTAAAAAATACAGTGTAATTATCTATTTGTACCAGGACCAGACTAAACAATATTTACCCAACAATATAATTGATTTTCTAAGAGATATAATATACTTAATATTGAGAGTCTAACTTCAAAGTTTTGCTTCCCTCTTCCTAAACAGCATTTACTTTATTCCTGTCCTTTTCTTTAACTGCTCTGAATTTCTCTAGTTTTCTTAGCTTATGACTTAGGAAAAATAACCAGACTACTTTGGGGAAGGGTCAGTGCCAAATAAGTCCACTGTTACAAATAGCAGCCAATTAAAATTTGGAACACTATAAACAAAATTTTTACAAACTCTAAAATGTTTAAGACAATTTCTCCACAGTAAATATATCAAACATCAATCATTTATAAAAATGAGGACTCAATTTGCACATTAATGAATGTTCACCTCAGTCCAAATTCAATTGCTGAAATTATTTATGCAATTATAAGTCTGTAAAATCTTGCAGGGCAAATTATCTTACCGGCTGCCACATAAGTAAATATACTGCCAACTTACGGCGTCAGATTTTCTCCCCCGCTGCTGCGCGCAGTAAGGACTGTCTGCGTAGCGCTGCTGTAAGAGGGCCTCCCGATCCAGAGTGGTAAGGTCACCTGTGAACACTCCTTCCCCTTGTGCACACTGTACATGAAAGCAACAAATGAACCTCATGCACATACTTTGCATGTTTGTTTTTAACAACAACAACAACAAAGGGTTAAAAACCCACTAAACACTTCAGTGGTTATTTGTGTAGGGCTTAACAGTACCTGCTCTGACCATCAGACTGCTTGTTGGAATTCTGCTCTTCCACTTTCTAGCTAGACAACTTCTGTGCCTTGGTTCACACATGGAAATGGGGATAAATAATAGTCACTACTTTACAAACACACACAGAAAATGATTAAAGGAGATGACACATGTCCAACACTTAAAAAAGCACCTGACATACAGAAAGCATAAAATAAAAAGTAGTAACTATTATAACTATTACTGTCCGTTTAAGATAATGAATGTGGACATCTTTTATAAACTTAAATTTGGAGCTAAAGTACAAAAAGAGGGGGTGTATCCTTTGAGGTGAAGATCCTCTGGGGTCCTGAAGAGATAGACAATACATTCTTCTCTGAATATAAGATATGCTGATGTTCCATTAACAACAGGAAAGGTGTTCCAGTAGGATAATCACTGATGAAAACTTGTCTTGTTTTTGAAACTCCTGTCTAAGAGATTTCATACCTTAAAATGCTAGTAATACTCCATCAGAGTTATTATGAATCATAAACTAGTTAATCTAAGTAAAATACTTAAAATGGTCTGAGGCACACTTAGTACAACTAATAGCAAGACATACTAGACAACAAAAGATGTTTGTATAATATGTGTGCTCTTTTTATAAAGCCTCATACATTACCTTGTCCTCTATCTTGTTTCTTGGAGACGGTTGAGGTGTGGTATTTGATTTTGTCTTTTCTGCATTCCTCTGACTATACTCTTTATATCCCTCTTCCATTTCAGGTTTGTACTGCTGATATTTTTGTTTATAATTTCCTGTTGTTGCTGGCAAATCTTCAGGTATAATGTCCTGCTCCTAAGGCAAAAAGAAAAAGTATGCTGTCTGCCAGAAAAAAATCAAAATAATTATTAATCTGTCTTATTAACATTAATAAGTTTATCATTTACCTTAACATTTAATACTTAGGTTCTCAACAGAAGTGACAGTTAAAACATTTAGCTGTACAGCATCACTAAGCAATCAGAGCAGGCAGAACTGCTCAAAACGGTCATTGGCCTCCAATATCAGTAAGTATGAACCTTGTTTCCCAGTGAAAATCATTCCTAGTTCTAAAATACTTTGAGAAGACACTGAACAACTTTCCTTTGTTTTTAGAAGTTCTAGATAGGCCTTTCCTTCTTGCCCCAGAAATCTCAACTGTCAATCATTTCTTCCAGAACAGTCATAGGAACTACGGATCACTAATACTGAGAAGTACTGGTTGCCATTTCCAGAATATTAAGATATTCTATCTTCTGGCATTATTTGGTTCCCTGCCACACTTCCATGGGAGTGAGATATAAGAGTCAGAGGATAAGAGAAACCAGAAGCATTAAACAAACCCTAGGGCATATGTATCGGCCCAGAGAGAGGCTGTCACTTCAAAAGGAGTGTAATGCCAGTACAACCCTTGGAAACTATTGATAACATCCAAGTTAACACAGAAGAAAAGGATGAGGCAAAGCTTCAGGGTGAAAACTGCAGCATGATACAGACTAGGGTACTATTAATGCAATTATCCACAGTGAGACTGAGGAGAACATGAATAGAACCAGGTAAATGAAAAAGACTTAACAAAGACAGAAGTAAGCCCTACTCATAGAATGCTCAGAACTTGTGTTCACAATGTGAAGTAAAAACACGAAATATTGTGTGAAGTATAAATATGTCCCAAGAAGATACCTTGAAATTAGTAGACTTATTTATTTTATAACATACTAGTAACTTAAAAAATGAGTCAACTTATAAAAAACAAATAGTATACTGTTAAACTACCAAGATCTGATCTATTCTGCCATAATTTTTATATTCCTGGATTCCCTATGAGGATAAACCTATACTTTACGAATTTTATAAGATACCTTAATAATACCATTCTGATGTGAGAAAAAAATAAAACAAAGTAAAATTATTTCACCAACATTATTGCTTAGGATGTTAATATATAAAAAATATTTAAACTAAATAAAACATAGACTAAACCTAATGAAATTTCCGGATTAAATATAGTGCTAAAATGCACACTATAGTTCAGAATGTTGGTAATAAGAAATAAATACTAACCAGTTCATTTAGGTGATGCTGAGTATATGGTATTTGACATGGTGTGACCCAATCAAGAGCAGAAGGTAAATTTTGGTGGGTCAAAATGAATATGCACTGTACTAAGTGGAATATATTTTTTAAGAATCCTAAAAATAAAATTAAATGAAACTTATTATATGCTATAATACATGTAATATTGTATCCAAATGTTTGCTATATTAAATACTAAATAAAAATTACCTCTTCATCAGACCCAACAAGGCTTCCCAAATCAAGTCGTGGGACCCTGAAAGAAATAATCTATGCAGCCCATAACTTTTAAAAATAAGACTTTAGTAGTTAAAAATTATATATGCTGACTCATATAAAAAAGTACACTGAAGCCAACAGTGTGCTGATGCCTACCAGCTGTGCTAGCTTTTATTAAATGTTCAGTAATTTTTTAGCGTATTGTTAACAAAACATCATTAAAAACAAAATAATATAAACTTAAGTTAAATAAGTTATATAAAAACAAAAGTAATAAATACTAAAAGTCATTATTTGTTAGTGATATTATGATATTTCACTATCATTTGTGCCCTTGGGGTTATTATACACATAACTGTATGGTAAGATAATGGTATATATCTCTCCAAATGTCTGAAATAACATAGATAACTTGAAATAACCACAGTGGGGTCATTTACACAGAAATTGGCAAAAGCTATCAATCAGGACTTGATTTATTACTTTGTTGATGCCTGAGACTTTAAAAAATGGTGGAGAAAATTTTAATAATGCAGACTAAACTTAAAAGTGTATCATGTCTTGCCCTGGCCAGTGTGGCACAGCTAGTTGGAGCATTGTCCCATGAACCAGAAGGTCAAGGATTCAATCCCCAGTCAGGGCACATGCCTGGGTTGTGGGTTCATTCTACTGTCAGGGCATATTTGGGACACAACCAATGGAAGTTTCTCTTGCATTGCTGTTTCCCTTCCTCACTCTGAATGTATCCTTGGGTGAAGATAAAAAAAAGTGTATCTTGACTTAACTGACACACTGTGAAGAACAAAAAATAGAAATATTGTTCCAGTATTCAAAACTATCACTTGATTCAGCAAAGAAATCATATCACCCTATAATAAGTAAAAATATCAACTAATATTTATGTCGGAACTATACTGGTAAATCAAATACAGCCATAGGTTGACTACAGATATAAGAATTCAACAAAAAACAAAGATATGTTTCTGTGACAATCAATTCCTTATATGGCATTTATAATAAAGATTTTATATATTTTATTAGTGTTTATAAATTGCTTGCTACATATCTTTTATATCTGTAAAATTTATAATCAACTTAAAATGTACTTAAGGTTATTTATAATTAACTATTGAAATTTATATTAAACTCACAGTACAGTTTCAGAAAACCAGTTGTTAAAAACATTTACCAGCACACAACGAACGGCCTGCTGTTACATACTCAACATCCTGTATCTAGTGCAAGCACCTAGCTCTGTTCATTGCCTAGGGGAGCACACAGGTACCTGTTACGTAGAATCTCAAGAAATTTCTGGTATTTGCCAATTTCACATAGTTCAGCTTAATAATTATTGTTTTTAATTTCTATTTTCCAAGATGCCCTATAGTGTAAACTACTGGAAAGGACATAAAAATATATACTTCCAAATTTTAAAAGGGAAAAATATAAAGCATAAAACCAGTCAATGTATCGAATTCAAAAGAAAATCATTTTAATAAGATTTATAAAATTGTCATATTCCTCAAAATAAGTTCCAATCAAATTCATTTTGACTATCCTAGTTATAAAATGCAAAATTTTATATATTTCTTTAATAAATGCACTTAGCTGAATTTTCTAAATAAAGCAATATTTATATATTTTCAGGACTATATAAGAACAATATTAAATCAAACAAAAAACAAGAGAAGTATGATCCTTAATCCTACCATCTTATATAAGAGCCACTTCAATTTTGTCATAATTTCAAGCCATCCACATGCATATAAATTTTTCTGTATTTCACAATCATAGTTATATATATATATGTACACATATGTATATATTTTACTTTCTTTTTATCCTTATCAATAAATATTTGCCCATTAAACAGCTCAAATGTGAAAAAAAAGTGACTTACACAGGAAAGGAAGGAGGATTCTGGATTGCCGATGATTTGGAACTCCATCCGTGCTTTAATTTTTAAAAAAATAAATCAATATTTATCCTTCATTTATACTTTAAAAGACAAACAATGAATCAATGCCATGCGGCTAATTACAACTTTTCTCAATAAACTATGTAAGAAATATTTATTAAGTCCCTCCCAAGTATACTTGAAACACAGAGATAAAAAGCTAAGCAACATACTGGGTTGGCAAAAAAATGTTACGTTTTTGCATACCATGGCTCTCATGGTGCTTAATCATCTTTTAACTTATTCTAAACAATTTTGTTAGATTGTATTGTGACAGATGTCATATCATCATGCATTTAAAAAAACTTATCAAAACTGGTAAATTTTTGTGCAGCCATTTTAATATTGAAGATGGAAGAAGATTTTCAGCATATTGTGCTTTATTATTTCAAGAGAGGTAGAAACAGAACTGAAATAAAAACAAGATTTATACAGTGTATGGAGAAGCAACTGATCAAACATGTCAAAAGTGGTTTGCAAAGTTCCTTGGTACTATTGACATTTTGGCCAAATAATTCTTTGTTTGGGGTTGTCTTAGGCATTTTGTTAACAGTACCTCTGGCCTCTACCTACTAGAAGCCAATAGCAGGAGATAGCCGACATACTCAAAATGTCCAAATCAATAAAGTTATTGGTGAAAATGAAAAATGTGTCTTTTATTTTATGGAAAAAACTGAATGGATTTTTTGGCCAACCCAACAGATAATTCCTACCTGCAATCCAGCTGCTGAGGAAGACACTCACTCAAACAAACAATAATGGGAAAAATAAGCGCTATGGCAGAGGAGCTACATATACCATGTATGTCCAACCTAGTGGAGGGAATGGACAAAATTTACAAAAACAAAAGCAACCTTTAAATGGAGCTCTGCAGGGTGAGTGCTCCCACTCACCAGAGGAAGAGAGAAGGAAGAGAATTGCTTCAGCAAGAGGAGCAACTTGTGCTGAACTAGCCCCAGGCAAAAGCAGCTGGAGAGGGTTGAAACCCAGAGTGTAAGAAAGTAATGGCTAGAACTGTTGCTTTGTAATAGAAGTAAAGGAAGTTGGCCCTTGTCCTAAAGGTAATGGGGAAAATAGTGCAGACTTTAAGCAAAGAAATGACAAATAAATACATGTATATATTTGTAAATATTCAGTCTTATTGCCCCCCCCAAATTGTTCAGAGAACAGAAAATTACAGTGAGCTTAGCCACTGTAATATTTCTGTATGAGTCTCAGGGAAAGTTCAAGTTAATAAAAACAGGAAATAATTCACCCATCAGCACTTACAGCTCATTCTGAAATATCATCTAACTAGTCATTTTTGTGATTCTCATAGCAAGTACAGAGATGATACATAAGACTGAGCTTCATCATTCTGACCACAAGAGTAAGAAAACAAATTTGCCTCTGTATCAACTTTAATATCACATTGTTTTAAATACTATCCTAATAAATAGCCAAATGTAGATATAGAAAATCACAAGAAGATCATTTCAATGTAAGTATATCTTAATATATAATAATCAAATAAATATATTAGTTATATTTAATTAATTTTATATAGTAATAAAATAATATACAGAGGGTCCAACAGAAGTAAGGCCTGCTTGAGTGTGGTTGGTAGGGTAATAGTATGGGTGTAATAATTTATAGTTTTAATTTGAACATTTCACCTAAAATGTGATATGGTATGCTTGAGTATGATACTGTTATGTTACAGAATTGCATGCTTGTGATTTTGTAATAAAAGAGTTTGTAATTTTAAAAGGGCATTATTTGTGCTGGACCCTGTATATCAGCCTAAAATAGCAGTATGTTTTCGTCACACATCAAAGATTTTCTTAATTCTACTTGGGAACACCATGACATCATCTAATTGTAGTAAGAAAATCCAAATAGAATTTAGCTGTAGTTGTCATAGTCATGATCATCATCATTATTATTCCCCAGAAAGAGCTTTAATGAACTTGCAGACAGTCTTATGAAGTCATAGGAGTAATGGTAATTATCTTTCTTTGTGCTAGCCAATTTGATGCTAACCAATCCAAAATAAAGATAACTTACAGTTTATAAATTTCTAAGCCAATCCAGAATACAAAATTGTGTTAGCCAACCCAGAATACCACAGAGTTCATAAATCTGTAGGGCCAGGAGTCAGCAAACTCTGGCCCAGCTGTTTCTGTAGATGAAGTTTTATGGGAACACAGCCAGGCTCATTTATCTACAGATTGTCTGGATTCTCACTACTACAGCAGAGGCGAGCAGCTGCAACTCCACAGCCAACATATTTAAAGCTAAAAATATATACTACCTGGCCTCTCATTTAAAATGTTGGATTATTTGTATCCTGTCTTTTTTTTAATAGACTTTATTTTTTAGAACAATTTTAGAACAATTTTACCCTACAGCAAAATTGAGTGTAGGGTATAGAAATTTCTTATACACCGCTGACACCACACATGCATAATTCCCCCCATTAATAACACTCCCCATTAGAGTAGCACATATGTTACACCTGATGAATCTACATTGACACACCACTATCACCGAACTCCATAGGTCACATTAGGCTTCACCCTTTGCATTATACATTTTACATAGGTTTATATGAATTTATAAGGGTATGTATGCTATCTTTTTCAACTTTTATTATAGGCTATTTCTGTTACTACTTAAAATTGTTATTATTATGACTACATAATATTCTATCTAAAGGTTGTGCCACACTTTGTAGAGTATTTTTCAATTGAGGACTGCTGGTCAAGATGGTGACATAAGTAAACACAGTTGGTCAAGATGGTGACATAAGTAAACACAGTTTGCCTCTTCACACAACCACACCAAAATTACAACTTAGTGATGATAAAACAATCATCACTCAGAACCATCAGAAATTGAGTTAAATGTAAATCTGACAACTACGAAATTAAAGAAACCACATTCAACCAGACTGGTAGGAGGGGCAGAGACATGAAACAGTATGGTCCTGTATCCATATGTGGTGGAAAAAATTTGGAAGGATAGCTCAGGAGCAAGGAGTCACAGCAATACACCAGAGCCCCATCCCAGGGTTCCAGTGCCAGAAAGATAAGTCCCTATAACTTCTAGCTGCAAAAATTAGTGGGGACTGAGCTGGTAAAAGTAAGTTCTAGAGTCCCAAGCAGTTCCTCTTAAAGAACCCATACACGGACTTCCTCGGACTCACTCTCTCTGAGCTCTAGCACCAGGGTAGCAGCTTGAAAGGCATCAGTGGCATACAGGGAGAAACTGAAGTGTCTTGCATCAAGGTGAGAGCTCAGGGACAGCTTTCTCCCAGACAGAAAAGCAGGCAGAAGCCATTGTCTCTTTTCTGAACCCTCTCCCCACAGAGCCACAGAGCTGGCAGGGAGGTGCCATATCTGAGACTACATTAACCTGGCTTAACACTATTTTCCCATCCTGAGATCTCCTAAGACTATGCTCCACCTAAATTATGGGGCCACCCAAGCTGTTAACAGCAACTTTTCCATATGAATGGCTGGTCTTGGCTCATGCTTCACATCTTCCTAAATCCTCTCAAACAGGCAACAGTTGGCCTCAGTGATCACCCAACCTCCATACCTCTTGATAAATGGCCCAGGCCCCAATATTAGCAACAGCCAGTGTAGGTTCACAGCTTGACTTCACCTGGGAATCTCCAAGCCCAGCACAAATAGCAGCCATTTCAGATTGTTTCATAGCCCAGGATGGCCCTGGGCAAAATACAGGTAAGGGCTGACCTTGGCCTGCACCACCCAGGAAACCCCAGAGTCTGCACACCCAGTGGACAGCTACAGACCATGTCAGACATCAACAGCCAACCCCTGTACAGCTGATCCTCAGAGGATCCTACAGAGGATGGATATTGGTGGTTAGTGGTCACAGTCAATCCTTGCAGCTGACTGGCCTCGGTAAATCTCTCCCATTGATCTGCCAATAGCAACCAAGGCTCAACTACAAGAGGAGGGTGTACTCAGCCCACAGGAAGGGTGGACCTAGCATGGGTGATGGGGTAGGCTGTGCCACTGGACGCTACAGGACACCTAATACATCAGGCCATGCTACCAACACAGGGAGCCATAGAAGCCTTACCTAATACATAGAAACAAAAACAGGGAGACTGCCAAAATGAGCAGACAAGGAAACGTGGCCCAAATGAAAGAACAGATCAAAACTCCAGAAAAAGAACTGAACAAAATGCAGATAAACAATCTATCAGATGCAGAGTTCAAAACACTTGTTATAAGGATGCTCAGGGAACTGAACAGCATAAAAAAGATCCATTCAGAAACAAAGGATTCACTAATTGAAATAAAGAACAACTTACAGGAGAACAACCTACAAGAAAACAACAGTAGAGTGACTAAAGCTGATAATCAAATAATGATCTGGAACATAAGGAAGTAAACAAAACAATCAATCCAAACAACATGGATACAACGAGGCCCACTCCAAGACACGTCATCATTAAAATACCAAAGTTTAAAGATAAAGAGAGAATGTTAAAAGCAGCAAGACAAGGCAGCTAGTTACCTACAGGGGAGTTCCCATAAGACTGTCAGCTGATTTCTCAAAAGAAACTTCGCAGACTAGAGAGGATTGGCAAGAAATATTCAAAGTCATGTAGAGCAGGGACCTACAGCCAAGATTACTTTACCCAGCAAAGCTATTATTTAAAATTGAAAGACAGATATAGAGCTTCCCAGACAAGAAAAAAACTAAATTATATCATCATCACCAAGCCATTATTATATGACATGTTAAAGGGACTTATTTAAGAAAAAGAAGATAAAAACTATGAGCAATAAGTGGCAGTAAATACACATCTATCAACAACTGAATCTAAAAAACAAACTAAGGAAACAAGATGAACAAAGACAGAATCATGGATGCAGAGAGGGTTCTGATGGTTGCCAGATGGGAGGGATGTGGAGAATGGGTATAGAGGTGAGGGGATTAAGAAGTACAAATAGATACTTACAGAATAGCCATGGAGATGTAAAGTACAGTATAGGAAATGGAGTAGCCAAAGAATTTATAGGAATGACTCATGGACGTGATAGCGGTTGGGGGATTGCCTGAGATAGTGGGGGCTGCTGGGTGGAGAGGAGCAAAGAGGGAAAAATTGGGGCAACTGTAATAGCATAGTCAAAAAAATATTATTAAAAAATAATAATATTGTCCAATTGCTACTATAGCTTAATACACATCATCAATCTCATTATAAAAAAATGTAGCACCAATTTCCAATGCACCAACTGTACTTCTGAGTACTCTCAATATTACATTTCTTCCCTAATTTAATCGAAGCACAAAGGCATATTATTATGTTAATTTTCATTCCCTTGATTATTAGTAGGTCTGAATAACTTCTTTATATTCTTATCTCCCACATGAATTTATCAGTTGATCTTTGTAATCATATTTGAAGCATTAAGTACCACTTTTTTCAAAAAAGTTTATGCATTATTTCTATCTTTTACTTCCAATTTTAGAAATGGTAGCTGATAACTACAATAGTGATAGTTTGCTATTAAACTCTAAGAAAGAATAACCTGGACATCTGGGATTATTTTTTCTTAAGGAACAAGAGTTCTGGAAAAAAAAAAAAAAACATGAACTCTTCCTCTAAATCCAACACCAGGTCTGGACCTTTCTAATAGGGAGATAAAGGCATTAAGTTTAAAGGAAGATATTATTTGGGCAGAAAAAAAAGGCAATTTTAGAAATCTTTCTTTTAAAGAATTTAAACCACAAGCTTTTATTAGCAACCAAGAAAAAGTTGCTAATATGATAAGCAAACAATCAGTGAGAAAGAATGCAATACTGTACTTGATGTTTTGACTAATAAGAAGTCTGCTTTGATTCACATTATCAAACACTTCAGTTTGTTTTAACACATAATATTGTGAAACATTGGAACACCAAAGTACCAACTTGCTGTAAGGGAGATGGCGGAACTCAACAGAGAACACAGATCTTGAAGTCAGCACTGAAGTTCAAAATCCTGGCAAGTCAGTTATCTCTGTGAGCCTCACTTTTTCCATATTTAAAAGCAGGTAAAATAAATCCTACTTCAGAAGCTTATTGTAAGAGTTAAGTGAGATAAATTATCAAAACATTTATCATGGTCACTGACAAGCAGTAAGCATTCAATATTTGGAATAAGAACAGTAAGGAAATATATATCACTTTTATGTGTTTCTAAACTAAACTTTATATATACCCAGTTATGCAGTGGATAGAGGAACAAAGTAGCTTTAAACGTATCAATGATATACACAACAGTATATGACAGAAGTTGAGAAGAATAAAAGTCACAATAATAGCAGCCCAGATTCTTTTCCTACCTAGTTAACACAAAATATGAATTAAAATATTCATATTTTATTCCTCTTTCTAGTGTTTTTATTTTTTTTATATTTTCAGCACACATACAGATAATTTTTAAATAAGAAGAAAATAGTAATAAGCTTAATATCTTAAAATAAAACTAAATTCAAGCAGTTACTAATATTCAAGTAATGATTACCTTCAAGTTTAGAGGTTCAATTCTTTAAATCAGGGAAATATTGATCTTAAATATTTGTGAGTATAAGTAGTCAAAAAACTTCAAGAAAGGAGTCAGAAAGTTATTTAATGACTCATACTACAAGAGGGAAATTATATAGCACACCTACTTGTAGTGGCTTCTCTCTTCCAGAGAATGGCCGAGTTTGACTCCTAGAAGCGAAAACTCTTTTAACCTCTAAATCCATTCGAGTTCTTTTATAGATTGTGCAGTATACCTTGAAAAAGACAAATACACACACACATATATATATAAATATAATAATCCCTACCTTAATTTTAAATAAATCATACAAATTACATAATAATGTCATAGAAATCCTGTGGTTACTTTTATTTCTTTCACCGAACTGAGGTCACTATTGTGGAGCAATTACATTATGTGAGGAAACATTTATGGGGTAAATTCTAGTCTGAATAATGGCCCCTCAAAGATGTCTATGTCAAATCGCCTGACCCTATGAATATGTTATCTTATAGGACAAAGTTAAGGGTTCTGAGGTGTGATTAAGTTAAGGGTTTTGAGATGTGGAGATTATCCTGGTTTAACTGGTGGGTCTACTAGAATCACCAGAGCCCTTATAAAAGAGAGATAGGATGATCAGAATGAGAAAGAGAAGATGTCAGAGTGGAAGAGAGGTCACAGAGAACGAAAGCATTTGCCACTGGCTTTGAAAATGGAGGAAAGGTCACGAGTAGTTTCTAGAAGCAAAAAGAGACAAGGACTGCCTTCTCCACTGGGGCCCCTAGAAGCAACCGCCCATGCTGACACCTCAATTTTGGTCCTGTAGAACTCAATTTGCATTCTGACCTTCAAAACTGTGAAGTAATAGATTTATATTGCCTCAAACCACTACATTGGTGTTAACTTTTTACAGAGGCAATATGAAACTAATGCATGTACCTCTTCACCACCACAAAGTGGTTTTATTTTCTTTACTCTTTTCCTAAATCTTTATGAGTTTTAATTTTTCCAGAGTAGGTTGATGAAAATATTTTTTAGCAAGCAGTATTATTTATCTAATATAAAGAACAAAATGGAGTAAATGATCCAACTAGTAACTATGAGGTGATAGGTAAAAATGCTTACAAAATAATCAACTTGGAAATATGTACAAAATAAAAATCATATAAATATCTGTCATCCAAATTCTGAATATTTTACTTCATACTTCAACCTCATATTACCAAAGATACATTCTTGTCTATCAATGCATTCATACTTTCTTTTTATATTATTAGACTTGGATTTATTTTAACAGTAAAATATTTTTGGTTTGTTTTATTTTTAAGGAAAGTTAACATGGCGTAAATGCTTGGAGTCAGAGACTGATATTATAATCCTCATTTTTCCATATGGGACACTTTCCCATAACATAAGCTTGGGTAAGAACTTACTTTTTCTGAGCCAATATATGTAATATGTAAAATGAATTTAATGGTAGCACCTTTCTCACCCTCCTGTATCATGTGGAACATAGTTAACATTCAATACATGGTAGCCATCATTATTAATATTACATGTAAAATAGTTTTATTTCATGTCCAATGAAATCCTCTTACCTGAAAGATATACCAACTCTTTATTATTGTATCCATATGATTCCTTTCACCCCATTGCCAAAGCCCCCTCCCCTAAATACCTCATTCCCTGACACCAGAATTCTACCAGGGAAGTAAAGTCAGGAAGACTTACCAACCAACAGTAGACATTATGAAAACACAACGAATCATTAGATTTCAAACTACTACTATAGCACTGACAGATGGCTTGCTTTTCACAGATAGCTTTCTCAAAGAAACAACTTTTTTAAGTTGTTATTGGTTTGGTGGGCAGAAGGGTTTGTCGTTTGCTTTTGATCATATCCCAAGAGTTGTTGGTATTTGCCATGATGATTAGTGGCCAACAAACCCAGGCTGACACAAGGTGTGGAACAATCAGCTAGGTGATTTTTTTCCAAACATCAGTCACACAACTATTTATACCTTAGTGATTACTATAGTTACTTCAAATAGCTATAGGTCACTTTAAATCACTATAATTAATTTGCCAACATGAAAAGCAAAAAAATTTATACCCTCAAATCTCCAGGTCCACCTTAATGGCTTCTGTCTTCATCCAAACTGCTCCCACTCATGACAGGTTATTGCTAGCACGTAGTGAACCTTACCATATCATCTTCAACACTACCAAAAGGAATTAAACTCATTTCCCATTTTTCTCATTTTTTAAGGATGTTTATTTCCAATTCTAATTATCATCACTTTTCTTTTGGTTAGTGACATTAGTGGTTCTATTGTTGCTTATACCAAATCAGAACATAATGGAAAGCAAAGAGTAAACTGATCAAATCCAGCTCATAATCAAGGAGAAAGGAATGAGATTTGAAAATACTATTTAGTATTTTTTTTTAGTATTTAAATTCATATACTTTATTTTTTTCAAACCGGAGAGGAAAGCTGCAAACTATGGGAAGAATTTTACTACAAAGAGATCAAAAGTATTTAAGGAAGCACATTGGAACCCTACAATATTCAATAGATACTGGCAGAATTTTTAAAATACTCTAGGTCTGTAACCACATTAGTTAACCTTTCCCTTTTTTTCTATGTCTTTTTAAAATTTTTTTTCTATTTAATCATAGTTCAAGTATAGTTTTCTCCCTTTTATTCCCATTCCAGCCCACCCACCCAACCCTCCCCACTTCCCTCCCATTACCACCGTCCCCCTAGTTTTTGTCCATGTGTCTTTTAAATTTGTTCCTGTAAACCCTACCCATTCTCCCCTGAAATTCCCTTCTCTCCCCTCTGTTCACTGTCAGTCTGTCCCCTATTTCAGTGTCTTTGGTTATATTTTGCTTGTTTCTTTGTTTTGTTGTTTAGGTTCCTGTTAAAGGTGAGATCATATGGTATTTGCCTTTCACTGCCTGGCTTGTTTCGCTTAGCATAATGCTTTCCAGCTCCATCCAAGCTGTTGCAAAGGGTAGGAGCTCCTTCTTTCTTTCCGCTGCATAGAATTCCATTGTGTAAATATACCATAGTTTTTTGATCCATTCATTTACTGATGGGCATCTAGGTTGCTTCCAGCACCTAGCTATTGTAAATTGTGCTGCTATGAACATCGGGGTGCAAATGTTCTTTTGTTAGATTTGGAAATACTATTTAGTATTTTAAGCTCCATGCAGGCAGGGACCAAGGAAATCTATCTCAGTGCCTAAGTGATAACAAACTCAGGTATCTTTTCCTTTTCCTTTTCCTTTTCTGCGTGTGTGTGTGTGTATGTGTTCTTATATTTTTTATTTTAATTGTTGTTCAAGTACAGTTTTCTGTCTTTTACTCCCATCCCAGCCCACTCCCTCCAGCCCTCCCCACCTCCCTCCCATTTCCACCCACCCCTAGTTTTTGTCCATGTGTCCTTCATATTTGTTCCTGTAAACCCTTCCCCTTTTCCCTTGAAATTCCCTCTCCTCTCCCCTCTGGTCACTGTCAGCCTGCTTTCTATTTCAGTGTCTTTAGTTATATTTTGCTTGTTTGTTCTGTTGATTAGGTTCCTGTTAAAGGTGAGATCATATGGTATTTGTCTTTCACCGCCAGGCTTATTTCCCTTAGCATAATGCTCTCCGGTTCCATCCATGCTGTGGCAAAGGGTAGGAACTCAAACTCAGGTATCTTAATTGAACCTAGGATCATTGATAATTTCAAACGAGGCAAAGTAATTCCCGGGCATCCCTCCCCCAAAAATTGAGATTATACCTTTAGGCCATGGTACTTGACAAGTACTGGAAGGAATGCTACAGGCTCTTCCTATCTGGGACACAGGGGACAGCCATCCAAACTTGGTTCCCTAAGGTGGGTAAAACCCTGGTCCAAAGTGGGAGTACTGGGAAAGCTATAAACTGGGGTGATTCCACCAACAACCCTCTTGAGACCGGTTCATACAGGCAAATCTGAAACAGGTACATTTCCCAGCAAATGCTCCAGCCAACTCAGGCCTGCGTCTGCAGGTTGCCTGGCAACAGGCGCTTCGCCTGGGCCTCTAACCTTTCTCTCAAATCCACAGTAAAGAAAATGATCGGCCCAAGTCCCTTGCTCCTTCCACAACACCTCCTTCAGACTGTGTTCTCCTCCCCCAGTACGTGGGGCAAAACCCTGCAGCCCCCTCAGAGATACTCACCGAGAAAAGGAAATCCTAGTAGGAGCCAGGATACCTCACGCCCCCCGCCCAGCTTCTTGACGCTTCTAAACCCTGGGATGGAGTTGGAGCGGACTCACTCAGCTGAGCTTCGCCTGCTGCAGGGAGAGAGCCAAAACTCGGCCCGGAACAACGGCAGTTGCGTAATTCTTCCTTTAGGTGAATTCTAGTGTAACATATTTTATAGAGAATCTACCAGGTGTCAGCTCCCAGATGATTTTTTTAATTTAGTGGGGGTTTTTGATTGTACAGTATTTTTTTTGTTGTTCAGTTACACTTGTCCCAGATGTTTTGAAGACAAAAATATTTAAGCATGAGCTCTAGAGGAGCTTGCAATTATTTAAAAGGTAAGATTGCAGTATGGTATTATAGAGAGATATATGGACATAAATGGAAATATTACTTTATGTGTGCACGTGTACACAAATATATATGATAACTTGTAATTATGATTACAAATTAAAATACAGGTGCAATAGGAGCACACCTAGGAATCGGGAAACCTCTGCTTCATTCGTTGCTCTGCACACAATGCCTTTGGGTGTCAGCTCCTCTTCCATAACAGGAACAATCTGGCTTGAGGTATTGCTATAGTTCCATTCTGCTCTAAGATGCTTAACTTTCCTGAACAGCACAAGTAAGTGTCAGCTACCCAAACTAGAACTAAAACGATCTGAAGCCTAGTCCAGTTCTCTTTCCACAAAATCAAGTCCTTTTCTACCCTGTGGTTTCTTTTCAAAATTAGCTTCTTGCCCTGACCGGTGGTTTGGTTGGTTGAAGCATCTTTTGTAAACTGAAAAGTTCCCTGTTTATCCCCAGTCAGGGCACATACCTAGAGTGCAGGTTCTGTGACCCGTCAGGATGCATAGGAGGGGCAACCAGTGGATGTTTCACTGTCACATTTCACTCTCTCCCCCACTCACTCCGCTTCCTCTCTCTCTTTAAAAATAAAAGCAATGAAAAAATGTCCTCAGGTGAGGATAGCTCCCTTCAAAATATATGTATTTAAATTTCCAATTGGACCCAGTTTGAGAATAAAAAGACAAATACATTTTTAAATCATAAAAACAGTAAAGTTAATGGTTATAAGATAATGACTTCCTTGCATGCCATAAAATTCACCTACTCATTATCCCCACACAGAAAGAAAAGCAAAAATAAGCTGAAAAGTAATAATGAAACAAAAACTAAACTTCAGCTTTTAAAAATTTATCAAAGACCTTCAAAATTCTACTATCCAACCAACATTGCCCATTCCACAAACAGATATTCAAGAAAACAAAATATCTTTGCCTATTTCTGGCACTTAGACTTAGTACCCCTAAATTGCTTCAGTGTTTCTGGATGGAGTTCTCCAAGCAATTAAGAACATGGTCTAAATAAACCAAATCTTTCTAATTCAGATATTGCATTAAAACATCTATATAAAAACAATAATATTAGGCCCTGGCTCGCATAGCTCAGTGGATTGAGTACGGGCTGCGAACCAAAGCATCGCAGGTTCAATTGCCAGTCAGGGCACATGCCTGGGTTGCAGGCCACGGCCCCCAGCAACCACACATTGATGTTTCTCTCTCTCTCTCTTTCTCCCTCCCTTCCCTCTCTAAAAATAAATAAATAAATCTTAAAAAAAAAACAGTAATCTTGGATTATGTATTGGTTATATAAATTATACTTTTTTTGCCACAATACAATTCATTACTTTACAAAAGTTCTGTTATTGTGCCAATTAATTTCTCTACACACAAAATGAAACTAAATTAACCATGTTAACTTATATTATTTTCAGTATCAAAATAATTTGCATGTGATGCTTAACAAATGATGCAGACACCAGCCCGTAGTGTCCACAGCATTAGGGATAAGACAAAATACATTCACTCGGACTGATAGAGGCTTAAGACTTGGGAAAATTTAGCTTAAGGTAAATAGTCATAAATCTAGCAAGTAATGTGTATGTTAAGTTTTTGTTTCAGTAACTACAGATAAGGCCTCTCTTGGCGCCTAAGAGTAAGCAGATGACCTCTTGGAGAGGTCGGTACAAGGAAGAAGCAAGTGACTACCCTTCCCCCTTGGAGGCAACTGTTGAATTTCAAAGGCTTTTGCTGATACCTTGTTTGCCCTCCCCTAACCCCCTTATAAAAGGTCTGGCTGGGAAAGAGAGAGCAAGATGGTTTGTTAGGGTATGAACCCGCCATCTTCTCGGATCGCCGGCCATCTGAATAAAGCGCCTATAAAAGATTCAATCACTGTCATTGCTTATTGGATTTGGTAGTGACAGGCAGCCCGAACACCGGTGTCTTTTCCGGTTACAGGACTACCAAGTCCTGTTGAGGAAAAGGGACGGCATGGCTACTGTCTCAAGGGGAAAGCAAGCCTCGGAGCACCTCGGCCACCCTCTCCAGAGGAGATCCCTCCGACTTTTGCCTCCAGAAGCTTTTATTGGATTCCATTTCTATAGGAATACAGGGTGTATACGTAAAGCTCATTAATCATTATCAGGCAGTAAGGATCAACCAATAAATAACATGCAAAGAACTGTGAGCACCTATTTTGAGTCAGGATCAAATAGCTAAATGGCTATAAAACTTTGGGGAACAAACTCACTTCCTGCTCAGCCCGTATCATTTAATTGAAAGCATTCTAAACAAAGCAGGTTCCACAGGATTTTACATATTCTTTCTTAGGCCTGATCACCCTAGGGAACCCGCCCTTTCCAGCACAAGGCTGCACCCACCACCGGCATTGTTTCAGGCTTAAGGCATTATTTCAAGCTTAAGTCAGGCAGGGGAAGTAAGGCAGCCAAGAGATTAGGAGACTTCTCAAAGACAGAATGAGGACTCAGGCTATGTCAAAGCCGAGGGGCAAGGGTCCATCACCCCTTTTCTGTAGCCCACAAGTTTTTCCCTGTGCGGGGCGGGAGGGGGGCTGTGATCATGCCTGTCTTAGATCATACCACCCTTGAGGAATCTTACCCATCGTCATTGGCTAACCAATCAAGCATTGAGGGCCAGGCAGGGTAAAGTAAAAGAGGCAGAGGAGGTGCCCCTGCCAGGGAGATAAGCTTTGTCTCCTTAGTAGCTTATGGTCTGAAGGTCACTCACTCAGCCTTAGCCATGTTGCAGGGTGGAGGGGGGGCTCGGTTTACAGCTCCTAAAACCAGGCAGAACAGTTCACAACAAACAAACATATATTGAACACCTACTATCTGAAAATACATCCAATGTCATAGAGAGTAAAAATACATAAGCCTGCTTAATATTGTCTTCCAAGCTGAGTTTAAAATATTTGTTGAGTCACTAGTACATAACAAGATATAGTTTCTAAAGAAGCTTACATTTGTATACAACATCATTGGAAAGTTAAAGAGTGCTCATTTCTTCATTAACTCATGAACAAAATTTTTTTGAGGGCACAAGGGATCAGTACCAGATCTAGTGCTATACAAATAACAGTGAAGCAAACAAAGCCAGTGTTTTAGTGAAGGTTACAATCTAACAGAGGTGACAAACATAAGAAAGAAAGAAAGAAAGAAAGAAAGAAAGAAAGAAAGAAAGAAAGAAAGAAAGAAAGGGAGGGAGGGAGGGAGGGAGGGAGGGAGGGAGGGAGGGAGGGAGGGAGGGAGGGAGGGAGGGAGGGAGGGAGGGAAGGAAGGAAGGAAGGAAGGAAGAAAGAAAGAAAGAAAGAAAGAAAGAAAGAAAGAAAGAAAGAAAGAAAGAAAGAAAGAAAGAAAGAAAGAAAGAAAGAAAGAAAGAAAGAAAGAAAGAAAGAAAGAAAGAAAGAAAGAAAGAAAGAAAGAAAGAAAGAAAGAAAGAAAGGAAGAAAGAAAGAAAGAAAGGAAGAAAGAAAGAAAGAAAATGATATCAGGCATCAATAGGTAGGGGATGTGGTATAATCAGGTACAGCTTTACTGAGAGGGATTCTGAAAGCAAAGGGAACAGCAAGGGTAAAAGGCCTCCTCTCTAAGGAGAGAGCATCCTTGTCAAGCTGATGGATGTGGCTGAAGCAGAGTGAGCCAGGGAAGAATGTAGGATAGGGGTCAGGGATAAGTCATGGTTAAGTTTTTAGTGCCTTGCAGGACATAACTAGAACTTTAGATTTATAACTATGACAGGAAATTATTAGAGGGTTTGGAAAGAGAGGGACTTATGTTTTAAAAGGAATAATCTGGCTGTTTATAGAAAACAAATTGCGATGAAAAAAAGGATATGGAAAAACTGAGTATAAGGACACTACTTGTTTGTTCAAATCCCAGTCTAGATGTTTCATGGGGATAAATTTTAGATGTGATTAACATTTAAATCAATAGACTTTGAATACAGCAGATTATTCTCCATAGTGTTGGTGGGCCTCATCCAATCAGTTGATGAATTTAAGAGCAAAAACTGAAGCCTCCCAAAGAAATGCACTTCTGCCTCCACAGTGCAATGTAGAAATTCTGCCTGAGTTTCTAGGCCTCAACTTAAGTTCTTAACATCAACTTTTGAATTTTCAGCCTGTCAGGTTGCCCTATAGATTTTGAGCTAGCCAGCCCCTCCAATTATGTGAGCCAATTTCTTCAAAATCACTATGTGGGTGTGCATGTAGGGATATGTGTTCTATTGTATCTGTTTCTCTGGATAATCCTAACTAATACGAGAAGAAAAAAAATAAAGTAATAAGATAGAGGAACATTAATTGATTGAATCACAGGAGATTCCTTCTAATTAGAGGACTTCATATAAGGAAATGACATTTGACTGGAATCTTAAAGGATTTGTTTATTAATTTGTTCCTCAAATATTGAACTCCTCTGTTGAGATGATGGGGATATAGTAGTAAGAAAAACTAATTAATAAGGAATCCCTGACTCATGGGTTTTACACTCAATTGAGGGGAGAGATGCAAACAATATAAATAAGTACATTACATCATATGTTAGGATAGAGTTATGGAGAAATATAAAGCAGAAAAGGGCCAATAGGAAGTGATAGACATATGATAGGTAATATAAAATACCACTGTCACGTATTTTGAAAAGATGTAATTTGAGTAAATATTTAAAACAGGTTATAAATGTGGTTATAAAAACATGGTAGCCAAAAGAAACAATAGCTAATGTCTTGAGACAGTAGCACCTGGCTTTTTCAATAAACGTAAGTGGGGCCAGAGTGTCTGAAAAGGAAGTGGGAAAAAGTGAAAGACGGGATCAGAGTGAGGCCCTGCTGTCTAGGGTCAGAAAGCTATTCTGAGGATTTGGGATTTTGCTTGGAGTGCTATAGAGAGCCATCAATTGGGAGGTTTTGAGCAGAGGTGTAACATGATATGATTTACATTTAGCAGAAATACTCAGGATGTTGTGTGAAGAATAGTGTTTAAATATTTGAATATGAAGATAAGGACACACAGAGGCAATAGGTATGAGGTTTTAGAAATACTCTTATTTTCCACTAGGTTTTTGTCACAGTTAAATCTTAATCTGGTATTTATGTTAGTGTAAGGAAAAGAAAGAGATTAAATTTTACATTTGTCCACAGGAATAAGTAGTTATCTGAGAATAGTATTTTAAAAGTCCAGGATGCCTAACTCATCAAAAATCCCATCTCTGTGGTATACAAGTCCTGGGATGTACACATGGATACTTCTTAACTCTTTATTCTCCTCATTTTATCTATTTCTTCATCAGTAGTCCAGTAGCAAAGACTTCATATCACAAAGTTCACATTCTTTGATCACAAATGTACTGAAACTTAATCAATAACAAAAACACACACATTCAGAGAAATTTAATGACATACTGAATAAGTCAAAGGAAAGTCTTAATGGAAATTATGAAATATTTATACATGAAGAGCAATAAAAGCAGTACACCCTTGAACCTTATGAGTTGCAGATAGCATCACAATTCAAGGAACATTGATAACTTTAAATACATACATGAAGAAAGAAAAAAAAAAGATAAACCTCTTTCTGATTTCCTGACTTCTATTGAGTTAAGTATCCTTCATTTGTCATTTTCCCTTTAGTGGTTTGCTCTTTCTTTTAATAGCTTTTAGTGGTTTAGCTCTTTCTTTTAATAGCTTTTCTTAAATTTTTAACAGATGTGCATCACTTAACAAAATCAAAGGTGCTCAATAGTTTACTCTTCTCCCAGCAACACAAGCACTGTAGAATAATGCACCTATAATCACTAAGCTCACCCATCATCCACATGACATTTGCCTGGTATTATGTTCGACCTTGTATTTAATCTCCTCCTTCCTTGAACACTCTTCCTGCAGCATCCACATGCTTTTCTCTTGCATGCCCTTCAAGTATTCGCTTAGAAGCACCTTCTCAAAGCTATCCACACTGATCACCCTGTTTGAAATCACAATGTACAGCGCCCACCTCCACACACACCCAGTGTTCCAAAACTCCTTAGCATGAATTTATTTTGTCCATAGATATTTTCACCTTTTTATCATACTATAGAAGTTATTTATTATGCTTATCATTTATTGTCTCCTTCTTGGAATTCCAGAAAGGCAGTTTGCTTTAATTTTTTTTAATGGTTGTAATTCCAAGCACCAAGAAGAATGCCTGGTACATAGAAGACACTCAAAATATTTAAATATATGAATGATTATATGCCATCACTCTGACTGCTGTCTTGAGAATAGACTATGGAATGTTAAGAGTGGGAGCAGGAAGTTCCACTAGGAAGCTATTGCAATTACCCATGAAATCTAGGAGGGGCCATTTCAGATGGGAAACAGTGACCAAGGTCTGAAAATATAAAGCCAACAAAATTTGCTAAAGGACCAAGTCCTCCAAAGTTTTGGCTCTGATAAATTAATCAAAAGTATGGAGCTGCCATTAGCTGAGATGGGGAAGGCCAGCGGGGAGAATCAGGATTGGGGTGTGGAGTATCAGCAGCTCAGTCTGCACTATGAATGTGATGTTAAAGTCACATGCAGTGCAGTTCTCCATCAGCAAATAGTAAACCAGAAACATTTTCTCTGTTGTTCAGTAGGGTTTCCATTAGGATACTTGTAATTTTCCCCACTGTATAACTTAATTTTCCACTTTCTATTAAAAAATGATGCGCTGGCTGGCATAGCTCAGTGGATTGAGCTCGGGCTGCGAACCAGGCATCACAGGTTTGATTCCCAGTCAGGGCACATGCCTGGGTTGCAGGCCACGGCCCCCAGCAACCACACATTGATGTCTGTCTGTCTCTCTCTCTCTCTCTCTTTCTCTCTCTCTCTCTCTCTCCTTTCCTCTCCTTCTCTTCCCTCTCTAAAAATAAATAAATAAAATCTTTTAAAAAAAAGAATGTATGTTTTCATCAATATTTAAAAAAAAATTATGAGTAGTTGCATCAAAGTCCCCTGCCCCTCTCCCGTGTGGAAGTTAACTGACTAAAAGGGTCAGTACTTGTAAATATGTGTCCACTTCAATTATACGGCACTGTCAACAACCTGAAATCATCAAATAAAAAGTTATTTGAAACACAGAAGTACTGAAAAATTTCATTTATTGTCACAGAAAAATACTGATTTTGTAGTAAACAATGTAAGTGATAGCATGGATTTAAAACATTCAACAAAATAAAGTTGATTTATATTGCAATGTAAGCAAAATCAGCAACTAAATACACTCTGTCCTAGATTTTAGCCCAATCAAAGCAGTTTTTTATTTGAACTTTTCTAGTCACCAAAACCATAAGTCTGTTTCAAACTTAAATTTCGAGAAAATTTTTGTCCAGATAAATTAACTGGCTACAATTTCCTGTGTTTATGTTTTATCTTTCTAGACAGTCTCTTCAGATAAGAAAAAAAGCAGCAAATTTTTAAATTATTGTTTGACAAAATACTAATTTAGAATGGCACTATATCATAGAGTATATTCTGACTTTATCCATCGTCTCTGAGGAAACAAGCAATATGATGTTGAAGGTTTATGGAATAACAACAAAAAAAGCAACGCAGGGAAGCTGAGTCTATGAAACTAACATACAGGATTTTGCGCAGGCTTGGTCCATTGTCAGCATCTTCTCTCCCGTGACCTCTTTTACACGACACAGTGATGCCTGCGTTTTGCAATCTAGATTACCATCCAGACGCCCTTCGCAGTGATTCCGATTAGATCCACAGAAAATGCCTTCAGGATAGTCTAATCCCTGCATGAGAGAGCCAGCCACTCAAGGCTTCTTCTCCTGTAGCCCATGGCTTTCTGGTCGGCTACTCTTGCAGTTTATTTCGCCTCGGTTCTGGTCCCGCCCGCTGGGGCTGCTGCGCACCTGCACCCGGGGCGCTGGGCTCGAGCCTGTGCAGGAGACTGGAGCCAGCAGAGAGCGTGGTCTCCAGAGCCAAGAAGATTGGCCTAGCCGTTAGGGGTCCGAGCCTCCACGGCATCCTTGGCGTTCCGCCATGGTTCTGAGGAATGAGTTAAGTTGCTTATGGACTTTGGGTTTCTGTCTGGTAGCCGGTAAATTGTCTTTCACTGTCCCATCCATAGAAGATGAGAGTTTCATAGATGACTGTGTCGCCGCTCACAACGAAATGCGTGGCCAAGTTCAGCCCCCCGCGGCCAACATGAAATACATGGTGAGAAAGAACCGGGCTGGGATCTTACTGGGTTCATCCTAAGGCATCTTGGTGATTAATTTTATGGATGCATTTGTATGAATTCGCTCAGCATTCAATTAAAAATCACACCTTGGCTGACCTGTCTTCTACAAGGTACTGATAGAAGGGAATCAGAAAGAAAATCTTGAAGCTGATCTTTGCCTAGACTTAAATATGTGTGTGTATTTACATACAGGATGGGGATCTTTTTCTGGCATGGATTTATGTTAATTGACATTTTGATGCATTTGAGTATTTTTTTTTTAATTTGTCAGGACAAAAGTAGTGTTTGAGGCTAGGGATGATTATCTCCCACTATTAAGGAAAGATCCTTCTGAGTACTCAATTCCCAAGATTCTGAGGTTTTCCGATCTCGCTTGTGGGTAGAAGCAATATTCCCAGTACTGTGTAAGTATTAGGTAATATGCTCTTATCCTTTTGAGTGATTCATTCTCTGGCTTTGGATATATTCTTCATATGTGTGTGCTAATCAATAGTCTGCTATTGGAGGCAGAGGTCTCTCCTTTCTGGTATTCCAGTACAGCCTGGGCAACAATCATAGGACTCACCTTGTTGGTATCCCTCCTCTCAAAGATCACTGGTTGCCTGATGTCATAGGTCTTGACAACTGCTTTTTCACATGTGCATTTTATGTTTATTGTTTCAAATAAGAAGTTAAATGTAGTCCTGTTACTGCATCTTGGCCCAAAACCGAAGTGCTGTTAGCTAAGTTTTCAACAGGTGTTTCTCCTCCTGTCACGTACTATTGAATCATCTGGGAAAACTAGGCACCTCATTTTATATCTATTTCTATAAATGTCAGAAAAGGTAGACTACAATGTGTTAACAAATAAACCTTGAAATCATGCAAGCTTTTTTTATTTTTTATTAACATATAACCTTTTATTAAAGTATTAAACATAATGATTTAATATCTGTGTGTATTGCAAAATATTTACAATAAATTTAGTTAAGGTTCATTATTTCACATATTTATATTTTTTCCTTGTGCCAAGAACTTTTCAGATCTAATCTCTTAGCAACTAGCAACTTGCAAATGTACATTACAGAATGGTTAACTATACTAGCAATGCTATAGTCTATAAATCATAAACTTGTTTACCTTGTAACCAGAAGTTTGTACATTTTCCACACCTTTACCCTTTCACCTACTCCCCACCCCCAGACTCTGACAAGCACCAACCTGTTCTCTGTATCATGAATTTTGTTTTTTAACATTCCACGTATAAGTGAGATCATACAGTATTTGTCTTTCATTGTCTGACTTATTTCACTTAGCATACAGGTATTTTTAAAACAACACAGGTGTAGCATCTCACTCACACTACTCTCCACATCACCTGTTCTCCATGCAGTGCCTCTGGGCTATTTACATCTTGGTTCTTTCATGTCAACATTTGTTCTTCAGAGTCACATTGAGAAAGCTAGAGGGCTACACCAGAGTTTTGTGATCAGACCTAAAGGTGATATATGCCAGTCCCACCTGTATCTTTCTGGCCAGAGTTAGTCTGGTGACCCTAGTTGGCTTACCCTTAAATGTCTCTACTACAGACTGCTTTTGTGGTCATCAAATATTGTTTTATTCCTTTCCTTCCATATGTAGAACAAATTCAAGGCCTCACTCAAAGGATTAAACACAATAGTGTTTAGGTACTGAATCAGAGTCTCATAACATTGAGTGGTATGCTATAATTTTTTCAAAAAGGTTGGTTGTGGATACCCTTGGCCATGTGACTGTGTGTGTCCTCCACAGAAACAACATTTAATGCTAGCACAAAGATAACTACAATGAACATTTCTATTCAGGTAGTAGAAGAAAGGGACCCACACAGCCATCATTGGTTCAGAGCGATTTTGAAATCTGTAGAGCAAGTATTATGAAGAGCCGCTAACCTGGAGGTCAGAAAATTTCTTTCACTAAGGATGGTAGGAGTTCCCTTGTCCCTTGTGTTTTTGTGGTCCCCATCTTCTCCTTCTAAAATGTTCTTCCTTGTCCATCATCTCCTTGGCCCAATTTTCACTGAAAAACTTAATAGAAATTTAAAGCTTGTTGGATGGGCTCAATAGCAGAATAAATGTGACAAAGGGGGAAAAATCAGAGAATCAAAACCAGGATACAATAGGATACCAAATGTGAACAACAGGGAAAATGGACTGAAAAAAGAGAACAGAACATCAGGGGTCTATGAGACAATAGCAAATATCTAACACTCATGGCATTGGCATTCCAGATGGAATGGAGAAAGATGGGGAAGGGCAGAAAAAATGTGGGTAAAGACATAAACAATAAACCTGAGAGATGACCAAATATGATGAGCTTAAAGAATTTCAAGCCAAGATACAATATAATAAAACTTCATAAACTTAAGACAAAAAATCTTAAAAGCAGCTGAAAAGATATAGCACACTAGCTAAAAGAGAACAACAAATTCAATGTCATCAAATTTCTCATCCAAATCCATGGGTGCCAGAAGGAAGTGGCACAACATTTTCCATTTTAATTTCAGTGTCAGTTTCAAAGAAGACTCATCTAAGAAGTCTACACAGAGAAAATATACTTCAGGAGTGAAGGTAAAATTAAGATATACTCATATTCAGGAACTAAGATAATTTGTCATAAGCAGACCTACTCTAAAACAATACTTAAGGAAAGATTTTCAAACGTAAAGTAATGATAAAACAAGGACCCTTGCAACATCAGAACGAAGAAACTAAAAGGCAAAGAGTAAAAATATGGGTAAATATAATAAAGTAGTCTTCTCTTATATTTTCTAAATTATGTTGACACTTGAAGGAAAAATTATACCATTGTCTTACATGATTCTTATGTATGTAGGTTTTTAAGACATATTTTTTCTATTTTGTTTGTTTATTTATTTATTTTGTTCTTTACATTCCACGTATAAGTGAAATTTTATGATATTTGTCTTTTCCTGTCTGACTTATTTCACTTAATATAATACCCTCTAAGTCCATCCATGAGTTCAAATGATAAAATTTCAGCTAATATTTAATTGTATATATGCACAACCTCTTCTTTACCCACTTATCCATTGATGATTGTCTCTTACAGATTGCTCCTATATCTTGGCTATTGTAAATAATGCTTCCATTAACATAGGAGTGCATATATATTTTTTCAAATTAGTGTTTTGAGTTTCTTTGGATAAATACCCAGAAGTGGAATTCTGGGTAATAAAGTAGTTGTATTTTTAATTTTTTGAAGAAACTCTATACTGTTTTTCCACAGTGGCTGTACCAGTATGCATTCCCACCAATACTGCATGAGGGTTCCCTTTTCTCCACATCCTCACAGAAACTTATTTGTTGATTTATTGTTGATAACCATTCTGACAGCTGTGAGGTGATATCTTATTGTGGTTTTAATTTGTATTTTTCTCATGATTAGTAATGTTGAGCATCTTTTCATATGTTTATTGAATAACTATATGTCCTCTTTGGAGAAGTGTCTACTCAGGTTATCTGCCCAGTTTTTCATTAGATTGGGGTTCTGTTGTTGTCGTTGAATTGTATGGGTTCTTTTTAAATTTTTGATATTAACCTGCTATCAGATGTATCATTTGTGAGTATCTTCTCCCAATCAGTAGGTTGTCTTTTCATTTTGTTGATAGTTTCCTTTGCTGTGCAAAATCTTGTTAGTTTGATGTAGTCCCATTTCTTTATTTTGTTCTTTCCCTTGTCTGAGAAGATATTGTATATCAGAAAAAAAATTATTACTGAGTGAAATGTCAGAGAGTTTACTGCCTATGATTTCTTCTGGGAGTTTTATGGTTTCTAGTTTTACATTTAAGTCTTTAATCCATTTTGAGTGTATTCTTATATATGTTGTAAGAAGGTGGTCTAGTTTGCTTGTTTGTTTTTTTGCATGTATCTGTCCAATTTTCCCAACACCATTTATTGAATAAACTGTCTTTACCCCATTGTATATTCTTGCCTCCTTTGTCATAGATTAATTGACCATATATGCCTGGGTTTATTCCTTGGTTCTCTATTTTGTTCCACTGACTTATGTGTCTGTTTTTATGTACTATGCTGTTTTGACTATTATAGCCTTATAGTGTAGTTTGATAACAGGTAGCATCAACTTTGTTTTTCTTTCTCAAAATTGCTGTGGCTATTCAGATCTTTTGTGGTTCCCTATAAATTTAGAATTATTTGTTCTAGTTTTGTGGAAAATGCCATTGGTGTTTTGATAGGGATTACATTAAATCTATATATATATATCTTTGGGTAGCATGGACATATTTTTAAGACATGTATTTAAGACAATTGTATTATTGGTGGAGTGAATGGTAAAAGGACCTAAATAGGAGTACAGTGGCTCCCCCTTATCTGTGAGAGATACATTCCAAGACCCTCAGTGGGGGTCTAAAACCATAGATAACGCCAAACCCTATATATTGAAACTGTGGATAGTATTGACCCATCACACACACACACACACACATGTTTTCTGTTCATGTCTTCCACCCACAAATTTAATGCCTTTTTCACCTTAACTAAGCACTCATTACATACTGTGGCCATAACTATGGAGTTCAACATGCAACAGCAAAATTAGCAAAAAATTCTAATTCTTTCTTCATAATTTCATAAATAGAAGATTCATTCTTACCATAGATTTTAGCAACTTCAGCACACAATATTTGAAGGAAGCACTTTACAGCTTCTCTTTGGCATACCCAATTGCTAGCCTTCCTTACTACCCTTGCACTTTGGGGCCGTTAAGTAAAATAAACGTTACTTGAACACAAGCACTGCAATGTTGCACCAGTAGATCTGAAAACCAAAACAGCCACTAAGCAGGTAACATGAATGGTATGGACACACTTGACAAAGAAATGATTCACATCTTAGGATGACATAAGATTTCATGAAGCTACTAAGAACATCATGCAATTTAAAACTTCCAAATTGCTTATTCCTGGAGTTTTTTATTTAACATTTTATTTTGGACCATGTTTGACCACAAATAACTAAGAAAGTGAAAGCAAGACCACAGATAAGAGGTTCTGCCCTCAGGGCCCCCCCACCTGCTGCCACAGATGAAAATAAGTCTACCAAGACATGATCTGTTGAGGGAGAAAAGGTGGCAGATCTCTCAAAGGAGAAGAACCAAGAGCCTTTTCCTCAGTGGGCTTTTATTGGGTTCATTTTGCACAGAAGTACAAGTAAAGCTCATCAATCATCATCAGGCAGTAAGGATCAAACAACAGATAACATACACAAGATCTATGAGGGCTTATTCTGAGTCAGGGTCAGTTAGCTAAAGGGCTATAAAACTTTGGGAAACAAACTCATATCCTGCTCAGACCCTTATCAGAAAGTTGAGAGCATTCTTAGCAAAGCAGGTTTCACAGGATTTTATGCATTCTTCCTTAGGCCTGATTGCCCCAGGGAACCCGTACTTTCTAGCACAGGGCTACAATGCCCTACATCATTATTTCAGGCTTAAGTCAGGCAGGGGAAGTAAGGCAGCCAAGAAATTAGGATACTTCTTGCATACAGAATGAGGACTCAAGCTATGTCAAAGCCAAGGGGTGAGAGTCTTTGACCCCCTTTTGCTATAGCCCCCCAAGTCCTTCCCTGGGGCCCCTGTGACCATGCCTGTCTTAGGTTGTCCCTTCCTTGAAGAATCTTACCCACCAGTGGCTAACTGGTCATGCACTCAGGGACAGGCAAGGTGAAGTAAAAGGGGCAGAGGAAGCGCCCCTGACAGGAAGATAAGCTTTGTCTCCTTAGTGGCTCATGGTCCCAAGGTCTCTCACTCAGCCTTAGCCATGGGGGCTTATAGCTTCTGAAACCAGGCAGGGTGGTTCTCAACACTACTGTAATATTTGTACACTCAGTTAAACTGGTAAAATGCCAATACCAGAGAGAGGTTATTTTTTTTTAGATTTTATTTATTTATTTTTAGAGAGGGAAGGGAGGGAGAAAGAGAGAGAGAGAGAGAAACATCAATGTTTCTGGGGGCCGTGGCCTGCAGCCCAGGCATGTGCCCTGTCTGGGAATCGAACCTGCGATGCTTTGGTTCGCAGCCCACGCTCAATCCACTGAGCTATGCCAGCCAGGGCGTTGTCCTATATATTTTATACTGCCTAAAATCCAGTACAGTTCTTATTAAAGATTTTATTTATTTAGTGAAGGAGGGGAAAAGAGGGAGAAAGAGGAGAGAAACATCAATGTGTGGTTGCCTCTTACACCCCCTCTAATAGGGACCTGGCCTGCAACCCAGGCATGTGCCCTGACTGGAAATCCAATCAGCATCCCTTTGGTTCACAGACTGGCACTCAATCCACTGAGCCACACCAGCCGGGGCTCCAGTACAATTTTAAATAGAAATGAGACATCTTGTTTCATTCCCATTCTTGGGTGAAAGCTTTCAATATTTCACCATTTTTGTATTAATGCTTTCGGTATAGTTGCCACACACACACACACACACTTGATCAAATTAAGGAAATTCTATTCCTAGTGTGCTAGGATGATTTTTCCTTTTTAATTATAAGCGAGTAGTCATTGTTTACTTATGATATATTTGCATGTCTTTCTGAATTACTAGACTGTGAACTTCAACTTATTTAAATCACATTCAAATGTTTGCTGACTGCTTATACTGTACCAGGACAAAAATGAACTGTCATAGAGTGGGTAATAGAGAGTTTCTGAAGCACAACTAAAAGGAAATGACAAATGGTAAACAAAATAAATGCTAAAGAAAAACTGTACTTTATTAAAATTAAAATTTAAATAAAATTTAATTGATTACAATAATTAGAATAACTTTAATGCAAACAAACATGCACAATTTAATTTAAATTATTTTTGTCTTCCAGACTTGGGATGAAGGTTTAGCAAAGACAGCAAAAGCATGGGCAAACAAGTGCAAATTTGCCCACAACAGCTGTTTAAAAAAATCATATAAATGTCATCCAACTTTTGAATTTGTTGGAGAAAATATCTGGAAAGGTGGATTACCTATATTTACACCAAAAGTTGCTATTGTTGCTTGGTATAGTGAAAAAAATCTTTATAATTATAGTAGTCTACATTGTTCCAAAGTTTGTAGCCATTATACACAGGTAAGTATTTGACATTTTATTGATTAGTTCTTATTTATGCCCATTTCAATCACAAAACATGTTTTTTAGTATTTTCTTTTGAGTTTCTGTTGTATATCCTAAAAACTCACCTTCATTTAAAAGATAGTTTTACTGGGTATAGAATTCCATGGAGCTTTTGTTTTTTGAACTTTAAAGATTACTCTCCTGTCATCTCAATGCATTAATTCCAATAAGCATTACACTGTCAGCCTTTCCTTTATTTCTGTGCATATAATGTCTTTTTTCCTTTGATTAACTTCAAAAATTTTTCTTTGTGTCAAGTCTTGAACAATTTCATTACTAAAGATTTATTCATATTTTTGTGTTGCAGTTAACTGAGTTCCTTAAAACTGTAGCTCTATAGTTTAAATCAAAGTTTGAAAAATGTTGGATATATTTCTTGAAATGTTTCTCTCACCATCTCTCACTTCTCTCCTCCTGGAGTGCAGTCACCAGTGTAGAAGGCCACCTGAGTTTTCCTATGGTTGATTGATGTTCTCTTCTCTTTTTGCCTTAAATTTCTTAACTTTTTAAAACTCTGTGATTAATTTCACATAGCCATATTTCTTTAAATTCATGAATATTTTCTTCTCTAATGTTTAATTTACTGTTATAGACATTTAGTTTATTTTTCATCCTAGATGTTAAACTTTACCTCTCTAGAAGTTTGATTTTGTCTTTTTTATATCATCAGTAGCTACCTAAAACTCTTGACCTTTTATCTAGTTTTTCAATCATATGAGATAGTTATAGTAATTGTTTTAACATTTTCTCTGTTAATGCTAGCATCTATTTTAGTTCTGGGGTACTTTCAATAGATTGATTTTCCCTCATGATTTATCAAATTTTTCTGCTTATCACATTGGGTATGCTTTATTATATTCCCAATTTTGTAAATGTTGGGAATATTTTTCTGCTTATCACATTGGGTATGTTTTATGATATTCCCAATTTTATAAATTTTGCCTTGTGGGATACTTGATTTATTTATATACTTATAATATTCTTGAATTCTCCTATGGGTTACAGTTAAGTTACCTGGAATTTGTTAAATCCTTTTTTTTCCTGCTTTTAAAATATGAAGTGGAATGAAGGCAATGTTTAGTTGGGGCTATCTCTCACCAGTGAGGCCACACTCTTCTGTATACTCTACGCTAGTGCCCCAGAAATTATGAAACACACCAATCTAGATAGTGGGAACGGCTCTCCTCCTGGCCTAATGTAAACTCCAGTATTCTTTCCTGCACTTTTTATAAGTGGTTCTGTCTCAGGTCGAGGGTAGTTTATTCAAATGAATGCTCTGATTAGTGCTGTGTTGAATTGATGATGGGGATACCCTGAAGATCTCCATAGTAGTGTCAGAGTTAGATCTTCACCACTAAACTCCCACCTCCTTGGTCTCCCCAGACTCTCCACTGTGTCTCCACTATGTGAATCCATCAAACTTCTCCTGATTTCCCACCACCCTTTACCCTCCAGCCACCACTTGAAAACTCTCAAAGCAACAAGCTGAGACAATTGTACAGCTCACAGCTTCTCCCCACCCCAACTCTCAGAGTACATTATCCTTTGTTGTTGTATGTCTAATACATTGAAGAACTTTATTCCTATAATTTTTCCAATTCTTTTGGTTGTTTCAGGTGAGAGTGTTTGGTGAGAAATGGAAGTCATATTTCAGCCAAGCTAACCCTAGATATGGCACTAATGTCCTAGGATGGCCCATTTAAACAAGAGAAAAAGCTCCCTTCTCCAAACTTACTCATCTGTATAAGTTGAATTAACATATAGAGTCTGAAAGCATGTCATTTTTATCGGAGGTGCACTGAACATGGAAATTAGCAGCTTTCATGCTACTACTCCATTTAATCTTTGTCCAGCAACAGGATGCTGTAAATCTGGACATCTTTCTTAGAATAGATGTTTTACACAAAGATTACAGTTTGGTTATTGCTAGGAAATCAAGAGAATGGGATCAAATATCAAGAGTCCTGATAACAAACAGAATGCAATATTCCTAACATGACATCAAGGCTCAACCACAGCTTTTATATGATCCTTTGTTTCCTCTTTTACCAAATGGGAAAAATAACCTGTTTCCAAATACCCCTTGACCCTTAGCAATATTATGGCAGAAACCAGAGCTCACTCCTCATTGGCTAATTTACATATATGTTTAAACAATTTAGAATAGGTCCATTCTTCTTATTGGTCAACAACTGTTGTTTAGTGTATCTTTTTTAGTGTTCTGAAGGAAATATGATAAAAATTTCTTACTGTTACCATCTGAAGATGTTTGTACTGAAGTCACAATCAATGTTCATGTTAGTGTTACATCTAGTTCCTTTAATAAAAGAAAAACATTTTAAACCTATACATAATCAATATTTATCTTTGGAATTCCAAAAACTGAAAACATCACAGTTTAGATATATTAAGAAAATAAAATTTCATGGTGTAGTTAGTTAGTTAGTTATGAACCAAATTTTTAAACATGCATTTCTTGAAAAAATATATATACCTACATGTACTTATATAGTTCATTAACTTTCTAAAACATTCTAGAGCAATGGGGTATTTTAAGAATCTAGCTTAATCTCACATTATTAAGTGGGAAACTAGCTCAGAATTGATTCTTCACTCTCCAAAGCCACATGCATGGTTAGAAGTAAAACTCATCTGTTTTTTGTTCAGTGATTTCATTGCACTTTGCTGGCCCTCAGGCAAGCAAAGAGCCACTAAAATACATTTTGTAAAACTGTTGATTACAACTATACCTGGGCCATGGGAAATAGTGAGTAATGCATCAGTTTATAAATCGTGTCAACACACTTTGTTAACTGAATTGTAAAATAAATGGATGTGGAAAATTCACCTGTGTCATCAAATTCTGTGTCAATTTTCCTGGTTATTTTGTTTTCCAAAACAGTGCATTTTCCCCTTTGTTCATTTGGGAAATGGAGGAAAATTATATTATATCATTGTAACAAAAGAATACTAAGTTTTTCGCCTCCTTACCTCTCCTCCCCATAGCTAGTTTTCCATAGAAATTTTATTCTGAATAACTGCTATTCTTTACAATGAAACAAAAACATTCACCATTCCTATGGCAGGCATGTTTTTGCACAAACCCAATATCTTCTTAGTCTCAGTCCCTATGTGTCTCTTTTGGTTTGACAGAGATAAGAATATGGTTAAGATCACAAAATTTGAAATGTGATCATAAATTAATTAGAACATTTAGAGAAAAAAATAAAAGTTAATAATTGTGTCCCTTTTAAAATCTGATTTTAACATTGTTCATATTAAATACCCACGGAGAAATAAAAATGTTTCATAAATCATCTAGAAGAAATTATTCTTTTCACTATACATTATATTCTTTTGATTTCTGAAAATTATCAATGAGGGAAGATTAGTTAGGTAGCCCTCATGAGAACAGCCTTTTAAAAATTGTTTTAAACTAAATATTAGAAATTAAGAAAAATAGCCAACAATAACTTATATATATACATTTTTATAGCATGACTATTATAGCTGTTCCTACAATGCACTGTGGCATAGTTATTTTGCATATTTTATTTTAATTTTTTTCCTTATAGATAGCTTGGGCCAATTCATATAAAGTTGGCTGTGCAATTACAAATTGTCCAAACCTTGGGAGAGATAAAACTTCAATATTTGTATGTGACTATGGACCTGCGTAAGTAATTTTGCTATTAAAAATAGTTTATATTGAAATAAGTGTTACAAATTGTTTTCAAAATAGGGTTTTACACTAAAAAGACAAGAATATATTTAATAAATAAAGTCTCCCTCTATAATGCTAATCAAATGCTACAGATGAAAATTGAAAGTAGTGAGAGAATATTATTACTTTGTGTAAAGAATTATATGTGCCATGAAATATTTAAAGTTTAGATTGAAAATAATGAATATTGTTAACTGAAGAAAAACAAAACAAAACAGATAATCTAAAAGAATTGACAATTCTTTAGTGTGACAATATTTAGCATTGTCATACTAAATATTGGAAAACAAAAGAAGTTGGTAGATGCTTTCCTAGCATAATACAACATAACTGGAATGAGCAAATGATTCAGAATGATGGTAAAAAGCACATTCTTCTAAGAATAAAATATCATAAGTTTCATTGCCTTTTTGGTAATGGCACACCTAATTAGAAATATAACATAAGCCTAATGGGATGCCCCAAAAACGAAATTCTGGAACTCTAATCCAAATGACCTGTACAAGAAAGAAGATAAAATCTGTTCACAATCCAACCATTTAAGAAACAAAAATATTAAAATAAAATGTACAACAGATGAAAACACAGGCATAGAATAAATATACAAGTATTGGTTAAAAAAGAAGAAAGAAGAAGGAGAAGAAAAAGAAAGAAGGAAAAAGGATGTGGAGATGTGCCAAAATTGCTATGGAGAAGAACAAAGGTGTATATCTCTTTCCATATTTCTTCTACTCCCCCAGTTAGAAACAGAAATAATTATAACAAAAGCATAACTTAAAGAGAAGAAAAATAAAGGACAAATGAAACAAATAGAATAAATAAGAAGATGATAGCTTTAATCTTAACTATGTCAATATTAACATCAAATGTAAAATGCTACAAACACCCAAATGAAAAAGCAGAGATTATGAGAATAGATAACAAATCAAGAACCAATTATATGCTGCCTACAAGAAATATACTTTAAACATAAAGACACAAATACATTAAAAATAAAAGATGGAAAAAGCTTTACTATACTAACCTTAGTAAAAAGTAAATCTTTAATGTTTATGTTAACATCAGATCATGTGAATTTCAGAGGAAAAAACGTCACCAGGGATAAAGAAGACAATTAAAAATAATAATGGGGTTAATCAGGCAACTTGGATAAAGTGAACAAATCCTTAAAAGACACAAACTACAAAGAAGAAGTAAAATGAAAAAAATAACCACAGAGGAGTATCTTTTATGAACATAGGTACATAAATTCTAAATAAAATTTAAAATTTAAACCAAAAATATGGTAAAAGCACAATACACCTTGTCCAAATAAAGTTTATTCCAGGAATGTAGGTCTGGTTTGACATTCTAAAATCAATCTATGTAATTAAGCACATCAATCAGCTTAAAAATAAAGATCATATGATCATCTCACTAGACTGAGAAAAGGACATTTATTCCCAATAAAAGTTCTCTGTCATCTAGAAATAGAAACTCCTTAAACTAATAAAGAGCATCTTTGAAAAACCTGCATGTAATGTTATGCCAAACAGTAAAAAAAAAAAAAAAATTCTGTAAAGTACCAGACAGTACTTTTTCTGTAAAGTACAGAGAGTAAAAGTGTTAGGCTTTGCAGAACACATGCATTCTGTTACACATTAATCTTTGTGTTTTTTTATTATTTTAAATAACCCTTTAAAATATAAAAAATCAATTCTTAGCTCACAATCCACAAAAACAGACCACAAGACAGGTTTTTAGCTTAGGGACCATACTTTGCTGACTGCTGATCTATAAATCTATATCGAAAATCCAACTGAATCTATGAAAACTCTTCTATTAGTAAGTTTAGAAATTTTTCAGGATACAAGATCAAAATACAAAATGCAATTACATGCCCATAATCTAGCAACAAACAATCATAAATTGAAATAAAATGACAATACCATTTATAATAGCATCAAAAATGATAAATTATCTACAGATAAATCTGGCAGTAGATATGAAGGACTTATAAGATGAAAATTACATAATATTCATGAGAGAAATTAACACATACACAAATAAATAAAGAGATAGACCCAGTTAATAGGATAAAAGACTCAATATTGTTAAGACGTAATTTTTCAATAAATTGACCTATAAATTCAGTACAATACCAATAAATGTCCTGGCATGTGTTTATCATAAGTGTTGACAAATGATTCCAAAATTCATATGGAAATGCAAAGAACTTAGAACAGCCAAAACAACTAAGAAAAAGAACAAATTGGAAGAACTGACACTATTGTTTTCAAGAATTATTATAGCTAGAATAATCACAACATTGTGATATTGACATAAAGTTAGACAGATGCGTGGACAGAATAAGACCAAAAATAAACCCACACATGGTTGACCATATATGATTTCTCATACATGCACAAAGGCAATGCAGTGGAAAACAGATTTTTTTCAACAAATGCTACTGGAACAATATGTCATCCACTTATGAAAAACAAAAGTAAACTTGAATCTACACAAAATACAACCTACAAAAATAACTCACAACCGATCTTGGACCTAAATGTAAAACCTAATGTATAAAACTTGTGGAAGAAAACATGGGTGAAAGCTTTGTGACCTTAAGAGTCAAAAATTTTTGGCTACCACACCAAAAACATGATCCATAGAAAACAAATTTACAAGTTGGATTACATTAAAATTAAAAATTACAGCTATTTGGCTTCCAGTCAAGATGAAGGCATCAAAAAAGATTAAATTTATTCAAAGGCAATGATAAGAGAATAAAAAGATAAGCTACAGAATAGAATAAAGTCTTTGCAAAACATATCAGACAGGAGACTTGTACTACAAATATAGGAGGAACTATCACAACTCTATATGAGAAATACTTAAAACAATAAAAATGAATAAAAGGTTAATAAAGGAAATATGCAGATGGCAAATACGCAATGATAAAAACCTCAATATCATTAACCATTTAGAGAAATACAAATTAAAACCACAATGAATACTGCTACACAACAATGTGAATGGCTAAAGACTGGCCATTCCAGATCCAGAGGAAGATGTGAAGGAAGTGGAATTCTCAACCACAGCTGGCAGAAGTATATAGTGTCACAACTATTTTGTAAAAACAGTATGGCAAGTTCTCAAAAACTTAAATATGTACTAATCACTTGATCTATTTATTCCAGTATTAAATATGTATTATGAAAATGTATGCCCATAAAAAGACATATAAATGTTTAAAGGTGCATAGTAGTATTGTATGTAACAGCAAAAAACTGGAACAGCCCAAATGTCCATCAACAGATGAATGGATAAATGAATTGTGGTTTACTCTTTAATGAAATACTGATAATGTCACTAATGTTTTGCTTTGTGTACCCTAAGTAACACTTTTTAAAATATTCCACAGACACAGAGATGAAAAAAAGGCAAGTTTGTTAGAATGTAGTAGCTTATATTATTGAAAAGCAGGCATAATATCTGCCAAATGGTTGACCAAACGGTACCATTATTTGGTACACCATCAAACAGAACTAGATAAGGACTATCGTATTGTGTTTCCACTTGCAATTTAAATTTTGCTTATTTCATTTACAAAATAAAGAGATAGTCTTAGTGTTTTACAACAAAAATGAAATCTGTGTTTGTTACATACATAATTACACTGGGTTCACATCTAATTTGTGTTCTATAGAATATTCAAGAACATAAAACCCTGGCCAAGTAGTTCAGTTGGTTAGAGCATTGTCCAGGCATGCCAAGGTTGCAGGTTCGATCCCTGGTCAGGACCTATAAGAGAATCAAGGAATAAATACATGAAAAACAAATTGATGTGTGTGTCTTTCACTACCCCTCACTTCCTCTCTCTTTTTCAAAAAAAATTAATAAGGAAGATACAAAGTCAATATTCAGAAATCAAAAACATGTTTGTACAACAACAATGAAATATCAGAAACAGAAATCAGGGGAGAAAAATTCCATTTCCTATAGCAACAAGAAAAATAAAGTACCTAGGAATAAACCTAACCAAGGAAGCAAAAGATCTGTACTCAGAATTCTACACAACACTAAAGAAAGAAATTAAGGAAGACACAAATAAATGGAAGCATATACCAGGTACATGGACTGGAAGAATTAGCATCATCAAAATGCCCATACTATCCAAAGCAATTTATAGATTCAATGTAATCCCTATTAAAATACCAATGACATATTTCACAGATATAGAACAAACATTTCAAAAATTTATGTAGAACCATAAATGACCTGGAATAGCCGCAGAAACTTTGAGAAAGAAGAATAAAGTAGAAGGATGAACATACCTGACATCAAGCTATATTACCAGGCCACAGTAATCAAAATGGCCTAGTACTGGCATAAGAACAGACACATAGATCAATGGAACAGAATAGAGAGTCCAGAAACAAACCCAAGTCTCTATGGCCAATTAATATTTCACAAAGTGAGCAGAAGCATAAAATGAAGTAAAAGTAGCCCCTTCAATAAATGATGTTGGGAGATCTGGACAGCTATGTGCAAAAAAATGAAACAACCACCAACTTCTACCACACACAAAAATAAACTCAAGGTGAATAAAAAGACCTAAATATAAGTAAAAACAACCATAAAAGTCCCATAGGAGAACATGGACAGGAAAATCTCTGATGTTCCATGCAGCAATATTTTCACTGATATATCCCCTAGAGCAAGAGATGTAACGGAAAGAATAAACAAATGGGACTTCACAAAATAAAGAGCATATGCACAGTTAAAGAAAACATCAGCAAAATGAAAAGGGAACCAACCATACAGGAAAATATATTTTCAAATGATAACTCGGACAAGGGTTTGATCTCAAAAATATATAAAGAACTCACACAACTCCCCTCCAGGAAGACAAACAATCCAATTAAGAAATGGGCAAAGGACTTGAACAGACATTTCTCCAAGGAAGACATACAGAGGGCCCAGAGTCATATGAAAGGATGCTCAGCATCACTAGCCATTAGAGAGATGCAAATTAAAACCACAATGAGATACCATGTCACATCGGTCAGAATGGCCATCATAAACAAAGCAACAAACAACAAGTGCTGGAGAGACTGCTGAGAAAAGGGGACCCTACTACACTGTTGGTGGGAATGCAGACTGGTGCAGCCACTGTAGAAAACAGTATGGGATTTCCTCAGAAAACTAAAAATGGAACTGCCTTTTGACCTGGTAATTCCACTGCTGGGATTATACCCCAAGAAGCCTGAAACACCAATTCAAAAGAATCTATGCGTCCCAATGTTCATAGACGTGCAATTTACAATAGCTAAGTGTTGGAAGCAACCTAGGTACCCATCAGTAAACAAATGGGTAAAAAAACTATGGTACATTTGCACAATGGAATACCATGCAGCAGAAAGAAAGAAGGAGCTCCTACCCTTTGTGACAGCATGGATGGAACTGGAGAGCATTATGCTAAGTGAAATAAGCCAGGCAGTGAAAGACAAATACCATATGGTATCACTTATAAGCAGAACCTGATCAGCAAAACCAACAAGCAAAATAGAACCAGAGACATTGAAATAAGGAACAAACTGATGGTAACCAGAGGGGAGGGGGCAAAGGAGATAATGGGGGAAATAAGGGGAAAAGTCATCAAGGAACATGTTTAAGGGACCATGGATGAAGCCAAAGGGGGATGGGATTGAGGGTGGGAGAAGGGGGTGGGAGAAGGGGGTGGGTGGGCCGGGGGGTAGGAGATGGGGGAAAATGGAGACAACTGTATGTGAAAAACAATAAAAATAAATTTAAAAAATTAATAAAGAAATATTTTAAAAGACTATAACTTACTTTTATGAATATGCTGTGAAGAACAGTTTAAAGTTTCTTTTTACAAAATAAATAAGCATAAAATTAGGACAAAAGTTATTTTCCTTTCAAAATTCATCATTTAATGAGCAACCACAAAACTTACAGAAACAAATGAACAAAATTAGAGTAATAAATAGCCATTTGGCTACTCAATGTTTCTCTTTGTTTACAGAGGAAATTATATAAATACACATCCTTATAAAAGAGGAGCGCCCTGCTCTATGTGTGGAGGAGAAACCTGCGAAAACAAGCTCTGCCGTAAGCAAAAAAGGGAAAAAATAATTGTAACATTCTATTTAGAAAGCAAAAACTTAGCTCTCCTCAAGTTTACAAAGTTGTGTGCAGGATTTGACTGCTGCTATATGATGACATAAATCATTTGTCATAAATTATATTTAACCTCAGATAATCCCTCCCTTCTTCACTGAATGTTCTCCTTCTCAGGCTAAAGGACAGAAAGAAGTGAGTTATAAATTTGGTCAAGCCTGCTGCTACACAGTATATATTTGCTAGTATACAAACAACCACCAGTTGAAATGTTTATTAGCATTTGCCTCCATTCTCCTCCTCTTATTAATTATTATTAAAATAGTGACTTACTCAGAAGTCATACGTTAATTAATGTCCAAATTAATTGTGATTTAAAATGAATGTTTCTCTTCTATCATCAGCCTTTTGGTTCTCAAAACAAAGATACTTTTTAAGGATAAGTGTATAAATCCTTTGATTGAGGATAAAGTGAAATGGGTAAAGGGGATAGGTGATTTAGAAATGGTTAAAAAGAAAGTTGTGATGCCACAAAACAAGAAAGACACCAAATAAAAGCATATCAGATGATTTCACTTACATAAAGTTCAAAATCAGGGAAAAGAAATCTACGTGTGGAGTCAGGATAGCTCCTTATCCTGACCTTACTTACCTTTAAAGGAAATAGGAGTTAGTAATCACAAGAGGATACCAGAAGGTTATCTAGGTATATTCACTTTGTGATAATTCATCAAACTTCCCAGGAGATATGTATATTTCCATATCCATGTTATACTTCAGTTGAAGAAGTATGGTGCCTCTAATTCCAGATTACCTTAAAACAATTTAAAAAATAAACATATTGATCCTGGCCAGTGTGGCTCAGTTAGCTGGGCATTATCCCACAAACCAAATCAAAGGTTTGATTCCGAGTGAGGGCATGTGCCTGAGTGTGGGTTTGGTCCCCGGTCAGGGCACATATGAGTGGCAACCAATTGTTGTTTCTCTCTCCCCCACTCTTTTTCCCTCCCTTCACCTCTCTCCCTCTCTCTCTAAAAGCAATAAAAAGAAAATTCCTAGGGTGAGAATAAAAAATAAACAAGTAAACTTATTGCATTATTAATGCATTATGCATAATGCAACTGGAAACTAATGTTTTTAGTCAAAGACATATAAAGATAATAATGATGCACTTTTTTTTCACTTTTCCTTCTTGCCCAGTGTCCAAGCCACTGTCATTTCTCTCTGAACTAGTATAGTCTCCTATTTCTGTTTGTACTCTACTCCAAATTGTTTACACAAAGAAAATCAGATCAAATACCTTGTTTTCTTAAAATTTCTCAATTGCTTTTTACTCCAGTTGAAGTATGTGACTCTATACCATGTAGCTGCCAAGCACAAGCGTGATCTGACTCTTCCCTCTCTGTCCTGTATTTTTTGTTACCCTCTCTTTGACATCACCATTTTCAGACACTCCAACCTCTTTCTAAAATCTCCAGCGTCCAAATCACCTGTGAGTCTGCTTCTACTTTCAAGATTGTTTTGTTTTCTCCTAGTTTTGGTAATAGGCTGTTTCTCACTGTGGTACATTGCCTTTAAAGATGGCTACCCCCAACTCCTCCCCTTCTTTACAAGCACGCCTCTATGCCCATCAAGGAATGGAGCTTATTTCTCCTCCCCCTGAACAAGGGACTTAATGTTATACCAGTTCTGGGCTTGGGCTTTAAGAGACCTGGCAGCTTTGACTTTTGCTCTCTGGGAAGCTCCCCAGCATATGGAGAAATCTGTGTTCTCCTGCTCAAGAGATCACATAAGGAAAGGCCCTGGAAGAGGAGAGGCCACCTTTCTGTTTCAGCCCCAACTGAATTCCAGTGAAATGCAGCCATGTCATTGAATCCTGATGACACTACATATGACAGAGAAATTGCCGAGTAGAGCCACCTGATCCACGTAATTGTGAGAAGTAATGAACTGGTTTTGTTTTAAGCCATTAAGTTTGGAAGTCTGTTTCACAGCACTGTGTCATACCAACACACTTGGTATGACTGTTTTTATTAAATACCTAACATGTGTAAAACAAACTACAGAAAATTCTTCCTTTTCCTCTGCTGAACAGATGGACTTGGGGTTGTTCAGCCGAATCCAAACACAGTTTAGTCAAGGCTGGATTAGAATTTAGGTGAAGCTTGGTCTACCTCTGTTTACTCTTCCCTGTTCTGAGGGTGTAGATTTCTAGGGCTTTCACGGAGAGGCCGGTGTATTCACTGTGGCCCTTCCCTGGTGGCTTCTAAACTCCAATCTATTTTTACATTAGCACACTGGAATCACTAAAAAGTCTGCTTTCGTTTACAAAGTCTTTCAGTCTAGCATTCTAACCTCCTGCCCCTCACAGATTCAAAATTAAAATAGCTTAAGTACAAAATGGATACTTACCAGCTAATGTCCTTCACCTGTACCACTCACCAGAATCTTGACCTACTCAATTCTTCAATTTTCTCTCTCTCAGCCTCGCACCAACAAAAGCCCTGCTAGTTTCTCTTTTCCCCCAGAATTAGCCTCTTCTAGAGCAAAGTCCATATTTTCAGCCCTAAACCTGGACCCAGAATTTAAAAAATGGCCCCAGAAAAAAAGCAACATTCATAACCTCAGCCCACCTCTCCATGGAACTTCTGTCCTGAAATCTTCAGCCTCCAGTCTTTGCTGCTTTAAGTCTCTGATTCTCTTAAACTTTGTTTTGTTGTGTTTTATCTGGATTTTCTAGCTGTGCTTGACGACAATTTCTGTCTGTCACAAACGATTTCATTACTGAGACTTAAGCAAGAATTGACAAGTCTCTAAGAAAGAAAATCAGATCAAATACCATATTTTCTTAAGATTTCTCAATTGTTTCTTACTGCAATTGAAGAAAATCTGACTCTGTACTGCCCAAGCTGCAAAGGCTACGATAAACTTTGAGACCTGGTAGGTCCTCTCCCAACTTCTTTTCCAGAAATTATTTGGCAATTCTTGGCCCTTTGTTCTTACAAATTGATGTTACAATAAGTTTATCAATTGCGCGGAAGACCTTGAAATTTTGGTTGGCATTACATTTACTTTATAGATAAATTTAAGAAGAATTGCTGTATTTTGGGGACCATAACATGCACCTAGGTTTTAGAGGAGGAGATTAGGGGGGAAAATTTGAAGCAAAAAATGTGGTAAAATATTTAATAACAAAACTAACCTAATATTTCACCAATGTAAATGTAAACAGAATTCAACAGCAGCATTAACAACCATTATTCCTCCCAAATTTGGGGGGGGGGGTGGGGAGTATGTCTTATAGTCCAAAAAATACAGTAACATCTTTACAGCATTGGCTATATTAATGAAGATTGTTTATTTGGGTTTTTAAACATTTTTCAGTTAAGTTTTTGAAATTTCCTCAGTAAAGTCCTCGCAGATCAAATTAGATTCCTTAGTAACATGTATTTGTTGCTATTAAAATGATATTTTAAAATTATATTTCCTAATTGATTTTTGTTGATTTATAGAAAGATAAATTATTTTCATATTAGTCTGCTATGGAAGAATCTTACATAATTATTTTATTAATAGTTTGTTCATCTTGTTAGATTTTCTAATGTTCTCTATAAGAAATGTAAGTTTGGCCCTGGCTGGCATAGCTCAGTGGATTGAGTATGGGCTGCAAACCAAAGCATTGCAGGTTCAATTCCCAGTCATGACACATGCCTGGATTGCAGGCCACGGCCCCCAGCAACCGCACATTGATGTTTCTCTCTCTCTCTTTCTCCCTCCCTTCCCTCTCTAAAAATAAATAAATAAAATCTTTTAAAAAAATAAATGTAAGTTTGTTCAGTCATCTAACCTTTATATTAGTCACTTACTTTACTAACATTAATAGTGAATCTTCCAGTGTAATATTGGAGATAAGGGAATAGTGACACCATTCTCTCATTCCTGACTTTAAGGATGATGTTCCACCAGGTGATGGTAGTTTTCTCTTTTCCTTATTTTGCTTTGAGCTTTTATCTTACATGAGTATTTAATTTTATCAGATTCTTTTTTGCATCTCATGAAATGATTCCAAATTTTTTCCTTTAATGTCTTAATGTTGTAAACTACACCAAAGGATTTCTTTCTTCCTTCTTTCTTTTTGGAAATTGTTTTGGAAGTAGTACTTTGTAATTTTATTTTTTTTTATTTACTTTTTGTACTTTCAATTCCTCTTGAGTAGATACAATTTTTAGAAACAAACTGCTTCAATTCAGTAATATTTTCAAATTTTTGTAAAGAGATACATACAGGGTGGTTTTTAATTTTTTAAATCTTTTATCACATCCTGTTTTCATTTAGTTTATTGTTTCCCTTGTTCTTATTTTTTTAAACAACTTTATTGAGGTATGATTGACATGCAAAAGCTATACATATATTTAATACATACAACTTTAACAGTGCGATTTATATTTTCATATAGATACTAAAAGTTATGTCCTAGAAATCCAACTTAAAACTCATTTTTGAGTCTCATAATAAATCTAAATTGGTCATAAGATTTCTTTTATAGATGGTTAGATTCTTGTTAATATTTTACTTAATGTTTTCATTTTAATTTTAGATACATCACTTGCCTGAAATTTTCCATCCTCACTTCTCATATGATTTTGACTTTAAGCTTGAAATAACCTCATAAAAAAAGTTGAAAATTGGAAGTGTAAACTCTTTTAATATTTTGGTTACAGTTTGTAGAAGATTCTGATTATGTTTTGAATGTTTGGGAGTTTTCTGTAAAACAATCTTGTTCTGGGTTGTATGTGTTTGTACACTTTAAAGTACTGGTGTAACTTTGTTAAATGTTATATGATATTAAGCTTTGGTGGCAAAATTAGCAAATTTCTGTTTTATACAAGTTTTAATGAAAATCTCTTATATTTTTAACTGCTCTATTTGCTACAATTATGTAAGTCCTATGATTTTTGATTTGTGGTCTCTCTCTCTCATTGCTATTGCTGCTCAGTTTCTATGGATGCCAGCTTTTAGTTTTGTAGACTTCGTTTTTGAGACAGAGGATATAAAGCTTAATAGATAAAAGTATAGGCCTTGGAGTAAGATGGCTTAACTCAGGAAATGATTAAGATCATTTGAGTATGATAAATCACACACAGTGATCTGAGTAAATTAAGTAAGTTCTTATTAAATTTTAGTTATTTCAGTTAAGTTCCTCATTATTTTTTATCTTTGGCCTGATTTCTTTATTTATTAGTATTTAATCCATTTCCAAGGACAATGTTTCATTACTTTTTAGAGAGAGGTGAAGGGACGTAGAGAAACACTGATTTGAGAGAGAAGCATCAATCAGCTGCCTCTCATGTGTGCCAAACCCAGGATTTTATGTGCCCTGACCAGGAATCGAACCTGCAATCCTTTGGTTACAGAACAATGTTCCAACCAACTGGGCCACACCAGCCAGGGGTGGCCCAGTTTATTTTTTTCATAGCACTAATCATGCTCTGAAATTACCCTTTTTACTCATTTTTATATATTTAGTCAATTTTTAAATTTGTGATAGATTTTCTTCTCTATTTTTTGTAAGGAGAACTTTATTTCTCTGATAACCATTACATCTATATTCAAAGGCCAGAACCATGCTAAATACATAATAGGCACTAAAAAAATGAATAAACAAATTTAAAATATAAAATAAAATAAATGAAAGCCTAACAAATTGCAGATCACTGATAGAATGGTAAATAGGAGAGAAATATTTGACGAGGAAAAGATGTAGAGCAAAATTTGGAGCAAGGGCCACTACAGAAATGAGTGAAATATTTGATGGAAGGCTCTGGGCACCAAAAATTCAACATGAAAAACTACCTTTTGCAGGGATTTTAAATGGGTAAACCAGAGTGGCAAGGCCAAGTCACACAGTTTAGTCTGTGTTTCACTTTCATGCCTTCAACATGAGAGGCATTCTAGAAACACTTGTGGACATGACATTGTTGGTAGGGAGCATCATACAGATTTTTAAGTACAATGGGATTTGGGGAGGAAGCTTTCATTTTCTTAAGTTAAAAAGCCATTTTTCCCCCTAAGTTGATTATCTTATTCTAAAAGCCAGAAAAGCAAATAAATGCTTTTAATTTTATATTTTTTCTATTGTAGGAAATAAAGAACGTGATGAAACTCGGAGTATGTATCAAAATATTTGAGTATTGATTTAAATACTTCATTCCCTTGAAATGAAATTGATCTCTTAACTGTTGTATTTTATTGACAGAATATCCGAATTGGAATCCTCAGGGGAAAGCACCTCAAGAGAAAGCACTTCAGTGGAGAGCATGTGATCTACTGTGCCTCATTTGTGTTCTTCTGAGAATGTTTTAATTTATGTACAAAAAAACTTCTTAGAAATGACAATAAAGAAATAGTTTATGGCTAAATGTAAGTCTCATCAGTTTAATTATTAAAACTTCTACACTCTTGCCTGTTATCTAAATTTAATGGCTGGTTATAATTCAAAAGGTGTATTGCAGTATAGAAGAAGGACAGCAGTTAAAAAACCTTTCAGGTTATTCATTTGAAATTACAATTTTATATGCACCAAGAGCCCCATTCTGTAATATTTTAAATGGTCCTTTTAGTTACAATAGACCTACAGAACTAAACATTGCAGATGTTAAATATTTTTCTTATATGCCAGTAGTTTCCTTTAAGAATTCTACAGAATTATATTCTCTGATTTGAAGAAATATTTGTCAGAGTATTAAATTGACCCTGCTACAGGAATGTGCTAGAAGTGACAGTTCTGAAAAAATGGGGTGTCTATTTGCAGAGAGTTCTACTTACTCCTAAGCTGTGAGCAGAGGCTGGGTAGGTGGGGGGCCTCTGCCTTACCAGTGGAATTTCCCTTCTCTAGCAAAAAGAGAAAAATTTGGACAAAGGAGATATCTACCTTCCCTATTTCTTGTGATCATAATGACAGACCTTTGACAGGTTAACAGGATATCTTGGGAGGCCTGGTATCACTTGGAATCCTTTTATTCTGAAGAGATCTTATTCTTAATAGTCACTGTAAGTAACCCTCCTATTTCATTCACATTGGCTTTATTAGACAAAGTGCTCTGGGCTTCACTTTTTCAAATAAAGGAAGGCAGTTAACTCAGGGTTTGGGCAGTGCAATTTTCTAGAGATCCTTTTGTCCTACTAAACTATGGTTGAAATTCCCAGGAATTGCCTTAATTGCTTAGAGATTAAGTGATCAGACTTGTCAGTTTTAGCTGGGCCTGACTTATCCCATTCTTAACACTTAGGAAGGGTGGTGAAGAGATGGTTTAATACAGTTCCTGTAGCTCTGGCCAGGTGGCCCAGCTGGTTGGAGCACTGTCCCACACACCAAAAGGTTGCAGTTGATTCCCAGTCAGGGCACATATCTACATTGTGGGCTTGAACCTCGGTGTACAGGCACCTACAGGACACAATCAGTCAGTGTTTCTGTCTCACATAGATATTTTTCTTTCTCTCCTCTTCTCCCTCTAATACATATTCTTCCCTGTAATTTTTTATGCACCCCTATTAGTTAAAAAATATTGCTGAGTGACCTACAGTCTTGATTTGCCTAGGACTGAGGGGTTTCCCAGACCATAGGAAAACACAGTAAACCCAAGGCATTCCCTAAACAAACCAGGAAATTGGTAACCCTAACTTTGAACCTAAAGTATCTACGTAGCATTAATTACATGTATTCTTTATATTTCTATAAGAGAGCAAAATATGCAAAAAGTAAACCTAAAAAGATGACAGGAGATGAATTTTAAAATAAGTGTGAAATAACATTTATGCCAGGAAAATGATAATCAAATGATTGATATTGTTTGCTTGTACTTGCACCTGTACAACTACAATCTGCAATATCTTTTCAACTATTTTTGCAAGGTGTGATTATTTTGTGGTGCTTGGCTTCGTTAAACCTAGGTAATATAATCTGCATAAATCTACCCAGACTGACACCCTGCAGCAAAGGAAACAAATAAATTCCATAATCACCACTCCCTGTGGAACTCCCATTTCCCCTCAGCAAAGTGTGCTCCCCAGTCAAAAACACAAGGAACTCAGCTGAAGTTGTACACACTGGGTTTGCTCTTTGCAGCTAGTGAGAGTGCCGGTTGTCACAAGAATAATTCAGGAAGTATGTATTGAGAATGCATATGTCTGGCAAAATGCTGTGTTAAAAATGTATTTTCATTCTTGTCGATATAAATGAAAGTGAGGTATAATTTATTAACATCATTAAATTAAAAATACCTAATAGTAAGTAATGTTTCCAATATGCCAAGCACTAAGTGCTTCACATATAATAATCCTCTCAAAAATTCTGTGAGGTAAATGCTATTACTTTTTTATTTCTTGAACTACTAGTAGACTTAAACACATTTTCATAAACTGAACTCAGATTTATAAATATATTTTAGGAGATATTAAGATATTCTGGGAGAATAATACTGTCCTTTTAGAAAAGATGTCTAGGAATTGCTGCATACATATTACCTTACTGAATAAATATTGAGCTCAAGAATATTAGAGTAATGATAATTTAGGGGTCAATATTTCATATAAATATTCCCAGATTTGATTTTTTATTTATATTTGATTTTATGGTTTTGACTTTGGGATAGAGGCAAACTGTTGGGTAGCTCCTGAAACTACCTTTCACCACATTATTTTGTCTTTTTTTGTCTCTGTTCAACTCCTTCATTTATTTTTCTAATGATGCTGTACATTTTCTTAGTAATTTTAAATTTTTCTTAAGCATGCATGAATGGCACATTATATTTTAATAAAGTAAGTTCATCTCCCTGTTGGTAGGATAGGTAATAAACTAAGGCAGGGAGGAGGAGAGAGACGTGTCTCACCCACTGACTCAGCAGTCCTGAGCCCGGTCCAGTAAAACTGCCACAGGTTCCAAACATCACAAGTGGGAGTTAACACAAGAGGAGGGGAGTCCTGGAGACTCTTTGCTGGGAAGGGAGCCTCTGTAGCAATTTCACTAATACAAAGAGTCTTTACTAGCTGAGAAAGAAAGGCTTTACATTAGCTGTACATTAGCTGTACATTATTCCCAAGGTTTAGAACGTGAAGGATGAGGAACCTAAAAACTGAGTAAAGTATATAACCCCTGAACGCTCATACAGCTGAGCGCCCATTTATAGCCTCAGCTCAAGTGTATGGAACAACTTTATTTCCTCTGTATGTAGGGCATTCAGACCAGCTGGGTGCCTGCTTGCAGCTTTGTGCTCATGTGTGTTTCATAAGGAAACTTGCTGTGTCATTTCCACTATATGAGTTCGTCTTTCCTTTGAATTCCTCTCTTGCTAGTGAGACAAAAACGGAGGTGGATGGGGAGTCCCTGACTCGGGTCTCCCCCATTAACATTTTCACTTTTTCTCAGTTTTTCCATCTGTAAAATAAACACAATAATATCTGTTTCTTAGGGTTTTGTTTTTCAAATGAGTTGATATTTTCCAAGCATTTTAAAACAGCACAGGATAGTGGTGGTGATTATAGAGCACTGTGAATATAACTGCCAATGAATTTTACACTAAATGTGGTTTAAATGGTAAATTTTATTATGTATATTTTTCAATAAAATAAATAAAATAAAATAGCACCTGACCCATAGCAAGGATTTTTGAAATAAATTTAGCATTTACTACTTTGTATTATAATTGCTTGATGATTGGTCCAGAACACCTTTAACTGAAAGCCTCATGTGGATAGAAGTATCCAGCTTGTCCAGCATTTGTAGCTCTGACGCAAAGGGGGTCCTAAAGAAATACTTGTCTAGCGAGGTGTGTAGCATTGAAATGGCCTGCCTGAGAGATGGTGACTTCATTGTCAGCGTAATGTTTTAAGCAGAGGATATAATGATCACCTATCAATGATGTGTCAGAGAATATGTCTACTACACGGGACTATTAAAAGTGTCTAAAATTTCTTTGTAGTCTAAGATTGCATTATTCTGTTTATCTCATGCTTTACTAAAGCAATTTTCATAATCTAAGAACACTATCAACATAATAAGGGAATTGCATTTCAGCACTTGCTATCTTCACCCCTAAAGCAGGCTCTGGTCATAGTAAAGCACTCTTAGCCTTTTCCACTTTCCTGGAAAAACTATTACATGTTTTTTCTTTTATTTAGAATGCACTATTTCACCTATTTGTATCATTTGCTTTCTTGATGTCACATTTTCCAGAAAGGCTTTTTATTTTTCATATGGTATAATAGTTACCAATTTTCTAGTTCTCTAAACCTAAGCTACTTGGAGCAGGGGTGTCTCATCCACCAGTCTTTCTCAACCCTGTAATATATTGCCTAGTAATAAGTATTTACTAAATGACTAAATGCTTGAATGAAACCATCTTTTGAGGTATATTGGTTTCAATTGTGTACACCATAGATCATTTTTAAAGGCACATTTCTGTTTAGACATTTTGGCCAAGTGGTTAACAGTGCTTTCTTTGTGGCAAAATTCTGTCCTTGTGTCAATGATTTTGAATATCTCCTTAATTCTAGCAAACACAATGTATTACATACAAATGGTACCCACCTCCTAAACAAATATGTGCTTTTATTTTGTGCCTAGAATTTATGCTCTTCAAATAAAGTTTTTGAAAGAAAAATGTTTGGAGGTAAAAAGCACAGGCTCAAACTACTAGAACACTAGTCAGTTTTGTCTGAAAAGAGAAATGAAAACAAAAAATAAGTTCTTACCTAATGCACACTGGACAAATTGTCAGAGAAGATTACTATTGATATTCTAGGCTGTCTATAAAGTGCTGATGAGAGAAAATATGTAAATATTTCAAGCTTATGAGAATATGACAATCCCTAGTTTAACCCCTAATGTCGAGCTTTCCAATCTTCCATTTATTTTGTGATCTCCCACAAAGAATCATTAAAACACTAAACAAAAGACATTTTCAGTCCATGATGAAAATAAAGGACAAATCCTCCATTAAATTCCCAACTCAACAGGTAAGGATGAAAAAATAATTATATTCAACAAAATCACGGAAGAATGATCATCTATCCTTGCATAATTATAAGGCTCCTCAGACATGTTAATTATTCAGCAATTGACATTTACTGTAAAGAGGGCTTAAATGATGACGCATCATTTGGTATGAGAAATCAACCTGGATAATAACCAACTACATTAATTAGTTTAGTGAAGAGCCTACAGTCATTTGACTCACCCTCCCTTAAGTTCAACCGGCCAGCAGCTAGGACCACCTTTTCCTAGGATACAGGCCATTCTTACCCTCACCCTTTCCCCTCCTGTCCCGGCGGGGCGGGAAGGGGCGGGGCAAGACCCGTAGGCGAGCCCGTCACCGGGACGGTGGGCACGTGTGCACTCGCCTGTCTGCGGCCGGTGGACCATGGAGGCTCCAAGTTCGTTTGCACTGGACTGGTACGCCCGTTCGCTGCCTAAGACGCGAGCGAGCGATTTGAAGCTGTGGCTCTGTGAGCTCTGCCTGCTACTGCTGGCTTCTGGCCTGAGCGCGACTTTTTTGCCGCACGAAGAGGACGTGAGCTTCATCAATGAGTACGTGAACCTCCACAATGAGCTCCGAGGCAACGCCATGCCCCGAGGGGCGAACTTGCGCTTCATGGTGAGGCCCTGAGGCGGTTTGCCCCAACCTCTCAGACTGCAGGTGTTGCGTGCCACGCACCCCCTCGGCCTCACAAAGTGCGGGCCTCTACTCTGAGGTTTAAGGATCACGGGCAACTGCACTTTTAGTTTGGGTTTAAAAATATGTACATGTAAAGTTTATCCACCCGAGAAATAAAAACCAGTCTCTCTAACTCGTTTATTCCCAAGATTTTGCACAGGGCTGGCACTAGGGTGAGTAGAGGCACTCACCAGACGTGCAAAATTTAAGGAGGCTTCAATTCCAGAAATTGATAGTTGAATTTTATACATATATAAAATATATAGTTGAATTATATATATATATATATATATAGTTGAGTTATATATATGTACAATCAACACAAAAATGTCATTGGTGAAGACAATATGAACTTAAACAGGACCATTGGGCTTGAATTGGAAATGCAAATGAGGCACTCTCAGGATGGTACAAGTGAAAAGATCTTGTTTTATTTAAAACTTTTTTTTTCATCATGGCTGTTTTTACATTAATTTTACTTTTAAAAATATTACTTACCTTGATTATTGACTTTTTGGTATCCGCCCTAAATTTTGCTCCGGAGGGTGTGTTTTGGTCACATCACCCTTGTCCAACCCTGATTTTGCATTCCCTGAAATGCTTCTTGCTTCTTTCCCATCCTCCCCACCCCTGCTCCCATTTCTATTTAGCGTCTCATCAACTATTTTCGTGTTGCTACCGAGTCTTCATGATTGTCATTAAAAATGACTGCAAAATGTACTGAAATAACTATTATCAGGCAATCAGGAGCTTCCAATTAACATTATAAATGATATTGCAAGGACTCTCTCTGTAGACCTGAGTCTTTTCTTCCTTCTGGATTGGTTTCTTAGGTCAAAGTCCAAAAATGGCATAAATAAAGAATGTGTTATTTTTAATTTATATGACACGTAGTGATTGCTAGTCTAAAGGATTGTGCTAAAATAAGCAAATACCAACAGTATATAAATGTTTTGTTTTTACCGTATCCACAGTGGCATGAATTTTTCAATCATTTGATAACCTAATAAATTATAAAATGGTACTTCATGTTAATGTCAACTTTAAAATGCTGTTTTGATTGATCATATTTTGGTTCTATCTTGTTCATTTTCTTTGTCTTTTGTATTGTCAGTGTTTCCTCTTCTGTTTATATATTTTCTTATAGAAATATACTAGGATTTAGCACTGTTGCTGAAGATAGTTATTTCCAAGCCAATTTTTATGTTTTGAATTTAATCAGAGTATTTGGGGATATTTGAGAGTTGAGAGGGGGTATGTACAACCCCCTTTATGAGTAATTCTGTTTTTCCTAAGTTTGAAGATTAGCCTTCCTTCTGATAGTTAATAAACACATAATAGCTTATAGTATGTTTTATAAGTTATGTATCTCTAATCTCTAAATATTATATTTCAAACATAAAGAAAATTAGAGAGTAATATACAGAAGGTATATAGAGAGAAAAGTATAGAGAGCAAGTACACTTGTGCATTTGCAATATATATCTTAATAAATGATTATTTTAATATGAATATTGTATTGAAACAGTTTAAAGCCCCAGCTTAAACTTTTACCCTTCTCCTCTTTCTAAAAGTTGGTGTGTATATTTCCACTGATTTTGCTGGGATGTAAATACTAACTGTAAATAGCATAATTTGTTGTAACACTATGGTTTCTTCGAACTTTTCCTTGAGAGCTTTGAAAATCATGCATTTATTTTCATTTTTTATTGGTCATTCTTAACATTTTACTATGCATATAAGTTTACAAAATCCAGAGTTAATCAACATCTATAACCTCCTTCCAAATATAAAAAGATCTTGCAACACAAATTCTGTCCCCTGCCCATGTCCATGCTGTTGTTGTCTTCTAGTATTTTTTCTACCTTCTTATAAAACTTAAAAAATTTAGTTTTTATTATTGTTGTAAAATGCATAACATAAAGTTTACCCTTTTAACCACCTTTCAGTGTAGCGTCCTGTGGCATAAGCACATTCACATCGTTGTGCCACCATCACCACCACTCATCTGCTAAACATTTTCATCTTCCCCTGCTGCAACTCTGTCCTGTTAAACACTAACTCCCCGTTTCCTCCTTCCCCCAGTTTCCAGCTACCACTATTCTGCCTCCTATCTCTATGAATTTGACTACTTGAAGTACTGCATGTAGGAATCATGTAATGTTTCTTCTTGTGACTGGCTTATTTCACTTAGCAATAATGTTTTCAAGGTTCACCTATGTTGTAGCATGTATCAGAATTTCCATTTTTAAGGTTGCACGTCAAAACTGCAATGAGATGTCACCTCACAGGTATTAGGATGGCCATCATCAAAAAGACAAGCGATAGCAAGTCTTGATGAGGATATGGAGAAAAAGGAACTATTTCTATGGAGAAAAAGTGCACTATTGGGAGCAATGTAGACTGGTGTAGCTGCTATGGAAAATATGTCATGTATTGGTTTGATATTATTTCAAATCCACTCGTATATGACAAAAATGAAGTTATTCTAAGAGTAAAGTTGTTTTGACATAAGAATGAGGTAAGATGTGTCAGGATGTCATCACTTCATTTGTGGTTTTTGCTAAGCACTTAGGAGTTAAGCTGATGAAGCGCACTGCTGGAACTTATCGGTACAAAACATCTGAAGGAACAACTATGAATGGGACATTTAGTCTACACATAATAGAATTTCAGCCTGAGCAAGGCCACTCTTTGCTGAAATAAGTAACTCTTTGAAGACTTTTGGGACATTAACTGTGACTGCAGTAAAGGCTACTCTTTTACTAGCAGTGGCCAAAGCTGCACAGTGGCCCTGTGAAGATCAGCGTGCCCATCAACACCAGTACCATTGTACCCTAGCAGCACGCTCTACTAACAAATGACTTTTTCATTTTTGCACTGGCAGCTGGACACCAGCTCTAGGTTGCTTAGCTGTGTCTCCTGAGTATCAACTTGTAAAAAGTGCACCTCAACTAAATTTGGACTTTATTCCCATCATCTCCCCTTGCCTGGAACAATAGTGTAATTAAGCTATCATTGCTTTAAAGTATGTTATTTTTTACTGGTTTATTAAGAGACATCATATATGCTATTGGCTTATGGAATTATTGTAATTCCCACAGTGAACTTTTGTTAAATATTGGCAAAACATACTCAGTTGAGCATAGTATTTCTACCCAAAACAAAACATAAAAGTTCCTCAAAAATTAAAAAACAGAACTGTCATATGATCCAGCAACTGAACTTCTGGGTACATATCCAAAGGAAATTAAAAACAGGATATCAAAGAGATTACTGCAATCCCATGTTCATTGACCTATTATTTACAATAGCCAAGATGGAGAAACAACCTAAGTATCCATCCCTGTTCTTTATCCATGAATGGATAAAGAGGATGTGGTGTGTATATACAATGGATATTATTCAGGCAGGAAAGAAATCCTGCCATTTACAATAACTTGAATATACCTTGAGGTCATTATGTTAAGCTAAATAAGCCAAAGACAAAAGCTACATGGTATCACTCATATGTAGAATCTAAAAAAAAATTTTTTTAAAGCCTGACTCTTAGAAACAGTAGAAAAGAAAGTTTCCAGGAACTGGGAGTGGGGAAAATAGGAAGAGGTTGGTAAGAAGGTATTGACTATAGTTGAAAACACTCTGTTATATAGTTGAAAAAATCAACCTGTTTTCCATTGTAATTTTATTTCAGGGTGAGCAAAGAAATTTGTAAATATCATAACTTATTTTACACATCATCATGGAAAGCAATGAAGTAAAATACATACATACTTGGAGTTGAGAGTTAGACTTCCTGGGTTTAAATTCAAGCTGCGCAATTTATTGGCTATAAGTGACTACAAGTGAACTGCTTGTTTGATTTTAGTTACTTCCTTTGTGAAACAAAAAATAATAATAATGCATATGTCATAGGGTTATTCTGGACATTAGGTGAAATGATGCATAAAAACAGAATAGTGACTGGTGCATAGTGAGCATGTGATGTATAAATAATATGCAAAGTAAGGTGGTAAAAGGATGGTTCGTAGAACATTGTTTGCCAATGAGAAATAACCTAAAAGGTCATTAAGAGTGGAATAATAACATTTATTATATGCTATCAATACTATGGAATACTATGTAGAGATTGCAAAAGTTAAGTAGAGCTAGTTGTGCTAATATGGAACAATCTCTGTAACTGAAAACTATAAGTTTCCAGTCGATGGTGCAAGGAAAAAAATTAAAAATAGCCATTTTTTAAAACAAAAATTACCTTTGGGGAAGGAAGTAGTAGGAGAGAGTATTCTAAAGGCCTGATCTGTATATTTTCTATACTATACTTTATATTGTGTGTGATGAGGGACCCTCTAAACCAGAATTATCTTCTGGAGGGCAGGCCCCTTGTCATACTGGCTCTCCCCTTAGGTAAGTGTTCTAGGAACCCATCTATATCAGTGTACCAGCAAGCATTGTTTTGAGAGGCTGTGTTGGGCTTCACTGAATTTTTTTTTTGAAGACTTTCAACGCCTTTGCCCATTTCATGATGGATGGTTTACAAGTGCACCTGCCCACACTGCACTAACCAAAAACAGCATGACCCCCATGCCCCACCCTCCCTATTCACCCGACCTTGCCTCAAGCAACTTTTTTTTGTTTCCCCCTGAAAGAAGCCCACAAAGGGAAATGTTTTGCCTTACCTTGAAGAGGTAGGAAAAAAAAAACCAGCAGAAGCACTAAAAGGTATCAAAATCAAGTAGTTAAAAAACTGGAGCAGTGGATAAAACACCTTGGTAAGTGTATTGCATCAAATGTAAAGTACTTAGAAAGTGACCGAAGTTTAAAAATGTAAGAATAAATACACAGTTTTTTATAAATAGATTCCAGGGATTTTTTGGATCCCCCTCATATATGTATAATCTATGAAATTAACTGAGAAAACCCTAAGGAAATCTTAGTATTAGTTTTAGGTATACTGTAACATATATACTTAGCATTCTGGTTTTACTACTATTTAGTTGATTTTTCTATGTGCGTTCTTTTTGTTCTTGTCCTTAACAATGAACTTAATGAGGCTCTAAATAATGACAAAAGTACACATTAGTGGATATTTCCAGAGAATGGCCAGGGAGTAGCATCTAATGAAATTTTCTCATGTTTCTGGTAACATCATAAAACTTTATGTTCCTCTTTTACAACATTTATAAACTACCAACTATTATGTGTGTGTGCATATGTGTGTGTGTGTGTGTGTGTGCACATATATAAAATATCCCAGGTTATTACCTTACAGTAAGCACCTAGAGAACTAAATTTATACTTCAGGTTTTATTCCTCACAACACAATATTTTGCATAAAATCAGTGCTGAATAAATAGTTCTTAGATGAATATTTTATTATATTACTATGAATAAAAGGCATGAGATTAAAAATATATATTCTGAGTGGATTGAGCATGGGCTGGGAACCAAAGTGTCCCAGGTTCGATTCCCAGCCAGGGTACATTCCTGGGTTGCAGGCTATAACCCCCAGCAATCGCACATTGATGTTTCTCTCTCTCTCGCTCGCTCTCTCTCTCTCTTGCTCTCTCTCTCTCTCTCCCTCCCTTCCCTCTCTAAAAATAAATAAATAAAATCTTTAAAAATATATATATATATATTCTGAAGAGACTACATGACTATTATACAGTATTGTAGAGTTCTGAACAGACTACATGTAAGTATTACAGTCATTTGCATCATCTAACACACTGACTTTTTAATGAAAAATACACGCATAATCCTTTGTTTCAGGAAATAGTTGTGTCATTTATGATCATCTTTTAAAAGTTGCCTCACAGAAATTCCATAAATAAGACCCATATGCACAAAGTTAGGATTGTTTTCCTTAAATCTTACTATAAGAACTCAAAAAAAATAATGTAGAGCAAACAAACCAAAAATACCCATTGTTACTATTTTGTTTTCTTTGCTTTTGCATTTCAGACCTGGGATGTAGCTTTGTCACGGACTGCGAGAGCCTGGGGGAAAAAGTGTGTGTTTAAACACAACATTTATTTAGAAGAACTACAAATGGTCCATCCTATATTTAATGGTATTGGTGAAAATATGTGGGTCGGCCCTGAAAATGAATTTACTGCAAGCCTTGCTATCAGAAGTTGGTATGCAGAGAGAAAAAAGTATAACTTTGAAAATGGCAGTTGTTCTGGTAACTGTTCTAATTATCTACAGGTATCTAATTTTTATATTATTAATTCAATGAACTCCTTAATTGCTTTACTATTAAGTTTTTATTGATCATTTCAGTTTTACAAATAAATTAAAATGGTAAAATTATTACTTCTAATAGAATCAAATTCTTATCAGCCCTAGGTCTTCAAAAGGTCTATAATTTCATCTATTATGTGAATTATACAATTGAAACATTCCTTTATTTTTTTTATTGTTGTTCAAGTACAGTTGTCTCCATTTCCCCCCACCTGGCCATCCCCACCTCCCTCCCCTGATCCCACCCCATGTTGGTTTTGTCCCTGTGTCCTTTATAGCTGTTCCTGAAAACACTTCTCCCTTTACCCCTCATTATCCCCTGCAATTAAAATTCTTTTGAATATAGGAAATCTAATCTTCATAACCAAAAGATGAAAGGTGTTTTTTTAAACATAATAAACACTGGAAAAGGAAGAAACTGGAAAATAAAATTTATTTTAAAATGATTGGCTATAAACATACTGTAAGTTAAAGACTTGATATTTTTTGCACAGATCAGTACATATACTACAATATAACTGATGGTTTCAAACATTTAAATGCAAATTAATAGTATTATTTCCCTACTTCATATCTAACAATCTACCCTTATACTCAACACTCCACCCTTACATTTTATTCTCCAAAAATATTGAACCACTTGTTATTTCCCATACATACACTTGTTACTTCACCCATCACATTGTTTAATAATCATCTACATGTGATTCTACACTGAAAGCAGGGATCTTGTCATATATTTATTCTCAGTACAACAACCTGACATTATTTAGGTCTTCAATAAATATTTGTATCAGGGTGAACTTCCCACTTTCTTTAAAATATTATTATTTTTCTTTCAATAGACTCTAATATCATGTTTAATGTACAACTTTATGACAGGTTTTCCTAGGCTCCGCTGAGGAATAAATGCTAATCAGCCACAAAATTAGGCAGTATAAAGCTTTTTATTGGGGTTTGGCCTCCCAGCAAGATTCTGTGGCCCAGAGAAAGGTGGGCCAGAGAAGCCTCGCTGAGCAGGGCAGTGGGGGGATATTTTGGGTCGGCTCTCCATGGGAGCTGGGGATTGGTTCCTTGTGAACAAAGCAGCAACATATCATTGGTGGTTCCTGATTTGACGTCCGCCATCTCTTCTGGGTTATAGTTCCACCACCATCTTGACTGTAGTCCAGCCGCTATGATTGATTGTAGTTAGACTCCCTTTTGTCCTACCCTGCCCATCCTGACACTTTACATCTTTGAAATTTTTCATGTTGAACTCATATCTCTTTCATCAAATTAATCATGTTGCAAAAATATTTGATCTGTTTACTGTTATTCTAGAAAGTTATAGTGGTTTTCCATTGCCTTACTCATATCAAAACTAGTCTCCTTAATGTCACTTCATACTCTCTGCAAACTAACAGTCTGCTCCCTGACCTTCTACTGTATGTTTTGTACTCCTTAATCCTAGGATCTTAGACATTTTTGTTTCCTGCATCTGACCTAATTCTAATTTAACTGTTGCAGACATTCTATTCTCTGTTCTTTTCCTGCATCGCTCTATTTAAGAATCACATTTTCAAAACCAATAAGGCTTGGAATAAAAATAAAAATAAAACAGAAATGGTTCCCCTCTCTCCCACAGAGATGAGCACAACAAAATGTACTTTTTTGTCACTTGAGACTATTAGAAATATTAAAGTCATACAGATAATTTCTGGAATATCTCTAATTATCCTCATACCATTACTTCAGTTTAAGACCTGTTTTTCCTTTTATAAGAACAAGCCTCTTTATTCATTTTTTAAATGAAAGGTTCAGACCCTATTTTATAATGGAATTTCTTCAACAAAAGTGCTAATAGTATTCAATTACTCTCTACTCTTGTATCACTTTTCCTTCCCTTCTATAATCTTAGTATCTCTCTTTTTCTCCCCATTGTTTATAACTTTTATTCTAAGAAAACTTTTCTCTTTCCAATCTTCCTCTAGCACTCTCAGATCCACCGAGAACATGCAAACTGATTCAGCAGGTGGGCCTTTCTTCGGCTCTATTATTCTGGATCAGCGTTTCTCAAACTCTTTATCTTAAGGACACTTAATGTTAGAATCTTTTAAAGTGTTGCTCTAAATACAGTGTTATAAATGTTTCCCTAAAACCATGATAATTCTCTATTTGCTCCCATATGGAGAATAGTTCATATTTCTTCAATCGTGTAGTTAATTAAAGGTTCTATGTGAATTGAATATAGTATTGTTTATAATATGGCAGAGTAAATGTTTAGAATTAAATTTCATGTTTCCTTGAAAATTTTATTTTAGCTTGTTTGGGACAAGTCTTACAAAGTTGGTTGTGCTGTTACTCCATGTTCAAAAGTTGGACGTATTAGATATGCAGCAATTTTCATATGCAACTATGCACCAGGGTAAGTTACTTTCAATTTTAAAAAGAATATGAAAACAAATAAATTGTCAATTTTTATATTGTTTTCCTAACTTTCAGTATATTCTCACAGATGTCATTGTGTCCTACAAGAAAATTAAATATAGGATGTTAAAGATGTTATACTGAGATATTTTTAATTTTATAATGAGTCAGTAAGTTATAATTTGGGCATATTAATATTATGTATTGACTAGCCAGTTATTACTTCTTAAATGAATCTTAACTTCAGTATTATTTCACAATACTTACCTAATTAGCACTGAATTCAAATTACTTTCCAAAATAGTTTACTCCAATATTATAAAAACAGTAAAAAGAAGATAAAGTTAGATGTGTTTAAATGTATGCTGTATAAGTTATTTCAGGAGTATATCTAATTTGTAATAAGAAGGACAATTTTAACTGACCATTTTTGGAGATTGCATTATTAATGGGAACTAATATCATGCATATAAGGAACTGTAACATCTCAGAGATGGAAGAGTACTTTTAAAGTCTTCCAATCAAACTATCCATATGAAATTTGAGTTTCAGAAAGATTGTACCAATTTACTGTTCCCTGACATATGCAGAGTATCAGTTAAGCTTCCCCACTTCTCAAAAGGATGAGTGGAAAGTGGTCATTTATTTTTGCTTTTACCTCAGTTACTTCAATTATGAGTGGGACAATATCTTTTCATATGATTAATGACCATTTTCTTTTCAGGAAATAAACTCTTTATATCTTCTGCACATTATTCTCCTGGGTTGTTTCTCTTTTTGATTTGTATGAATTCTTTGTAAATTCAGGTGACTGACTCTGCCACATATCCCAGAAATACATTTTACCAGTATATTATTTTTTCTTTTTCTATGTCTATGATATTTCTTTAGCCATAAGTTAGTTTTAAGGTTTTATAGAATCAAATATATACATATTCTCTGGATTTTTATGTTCTACTTGGTAAGGTCCCACGCTGTTTTCCAACAGCTCTCCATTCTGGCTGGGCCCAAACTGCAACTTTGTCTTCTCAGCACTATGCAGTTTCTGAGATCTCTGTGCAGGTCTTCAGCCTCCAAGTAACTCCAAGATCCTTCCAGAATTTTCCTTGACAAGTGCAACTTAGGAACTGGCCATGGACCCACAGAAATTTTTTATATAGGCTTTTGGGAGCTCTGTTTTGAGGCTCCTCCTCTTTGGGATCCTTGTTCTAAATAAAAGATACCTTAACATTAATGAACACAAATATCTCCTTTTTCCAGAAAATACACATTCTTTGCTTGGATTTTGTTTCTGTAGCTGTGTTGGAAAATGCCCTCAGAGAGAAAAACCAAATAAATATAAGGTCCCTATTGAGTTATTTTTTATTTGCAAAGATCATAACCCTATATTGGTTGTTTTCTAATAACTGAAAACAGTTATTTTATATACAGGGGAGGGTGGGCAAAAGTAGGTTAAATTATAAGCCATTATTAGCTAAAAGATAAATCCTAAATATGGATATGAAATAATAACAATAATAAGAAGACAACAGTAATACAAATAAATAATACAACAGTTAATAAAGAAAGAACACTAGAAAAAATCTTTCACATGCTCACAACTGTAAACCTACTTTTGCTCACTCCCTGTATACTTTGTCCAGTCTTTATGGTTATTTTTTAATTTTTTTAATTTTATTTATTTTTTTATGTTGAGAATGTTTATTAAGGCTCAGGACAGTGAAACAAGGAAGGACCTAGAATAGAAGAAGCAATAGGAGAGCCCGGGAGGGCTTACTTCAGCTCACTGAGAAGTCAGAGGAATGAGGCCTTGGAGATGTGTTCAGTGGGTTAGCCCGGGACAAGCTGTCATTGCCCATTGCTCCCTGCTTGCCAGTTTCCTAGGGCCCCTTTGAGTTTAGGAGATGCCTGTAGGGGAAGAAGAGGGGCAAGGGTGTGCTTCCAGAAAGGAGAGTGAGCTTCTTCATGGTTATTTTAAGCAAAAGACTAATTATTTTTTTTAAAGATTTTAATTTATTTTTAGAGAGGGGAAGGGAGGGAGAAAGAGAGGGAGAGAAACATCGATGTGTGGTTGCCTCTGGCACACCCCCCACCGGGGACCTGGCCCACAACCCAGGCAAGTGCCCTGACCAGAAATCAAACAGGCAATCTTTTGATTTACAGGCTGGTACTCAATCCACTGAGCCACACCAGCCAGGGCAAGAGACTAATTCTTATACCAACTTTCATAACACCTAGAAGTAAAGTATATCAAATATTTAAAAGTTAAAAAAAAATAAAGAATTGCTAGAAGAAAATGTGAGATAATATTGGGTTGACCAAAAGGTTCATTCAGTATTTAAGTAAAAATAAAAGACATTTTTCATCTTCACTAATAACTTTATTATATAACATATTCACCATTTTGTTCCACCATGTTCTGCCATCTTTGAGGAAACTTCATAATTCCATCTTCCCAAAACATTTTATCTTTTCAAGCAAAGAACTGTTCCAGGTGCCTTTTGCAGTCTTCCAAAGAATTGAATTTTTTTCCATTAAGAGAACTTTGTAAAGACTGAGGTAAATGGAAATCCAAAGGTACAATGTCTGGTGAATGGGGTGGATGAATCAGAACTTCCCAGCCAAGCTGTAACAGTATTTGCCTGGTCATCAAAGAAACATGGGGTATTGCATTATCCTGATGGAAGATTATGTTGATTAATTCTGGACACTTTTTGTCTCGAGTGCTGCTTTCACTCGAGTGGTCTAATTTGGAGCAGTACCCATTAGAATTAATTGTTTGGTTTTCCAGAAGGACTCCCTTCCAATCCCACCATATACACATCACCTTTTTTTTTTTAATGAAAACTGGCCGTTGGTGTGGTTGATGGTGGTTCATTTTGCTTGCCCCATGATCTCTTTCATTCCACATTATTGTAAAGCATCCACTTTTCATCACCCATCACAATTTGTTTTAAAAACGAAATGTTTCCCTTATGTTTAAGTAGAGAATTGCATTCAGAAATGTGGTCAAAAAGGGGTTTTTTTTCACTTAATTTATATGGAACCCAAACACCAAAGCAATTGACATAACTAAGCTGGTGCTAATGATTTTCAATGCTTCATTTGGATATCTTGAGTATGGTGGCTATCTCCCGCATGGAATAACGTGGGATGTTTTCAGTTAATGTATCAATTTGATCGCTATCAACTTCAACTGGTCTACCTGATCATGAAGCATCCTCCAGCAAGAAATCTCCAGCATGAAATGTTGCAAGCCACTTTTGACACTTTTGATCAGTAGCAGTGCCTTCTTCAGACACTGCACAAATCTTTTTTTGCTTTTCAGCTGCATTTTTACCCCTCTTAAAATAATGAAGCATACTATTCTGAAAATGCTGTTTATTTTCTTCCATCTTCCAATATTAAAATGGCTACTCAAAAATCTGCCAATTTTGATAAGTGTTTTTTTAATGCATGCTGATATGACAGCTGTCACAATGCAATCTAACCAATTTTTTTCAAATGAAGCTAAAGACAGCTAAGCACTACTAGAGTCATTTTATGAAAAACTAAACAGACTTTTTGGTCAGCCCAATAATATTTTTGGAAGGCTTGTAAAAGCATGACACAAATCTCAAACCATGAAAAAGTACAGATTTTTTCTCTATAATAAAAACTCTATTTGGCAAAAAAAAAAAAACAGTATGTATAAAGTCAAAAGTTAAACATCAAAGTGGGAAAATACTGGTGAATGACATAACATGAATGACCTAATTTTCTTACTTATATAAAATATTCTGACAATTGAAAGAAAAAGTCCAACAACTTAAGAGAAAAATAGTAAATGTGTAGGAACAATCAATTCCCAAAAAAATGAAGTCCAAATATTCTGAAACATAAAAAAAGATACCTAAACTCATGTAAAATAGGAGATAAAACTTAAAATATACTGAATTCAAAGCAATAAATAGCAAAATGTTTGAAAATATGTTAGCAAGGGAGTTAAAAAATAGTGTCTTTCATATGCTGATATAAAAATAATTTTGTAATAAAAATGTGACCATGATGAATAGATATTTCATAATGCCTATCCAAATAAAGGTAGATATGATATCTGACCCAGTAATTCCATGACTACCAAATTATATTATAGGTACTAACTCACGTGGAAATTATATGTCTACCTGGATAATCATGGCTGTAATAAAAATAATAGCCTGAATGCATATCAAAAGGAGAAAATTACTTAAATAATCCTTTGCACATCTATTAAAAAACACTTAAAATCTTAAAAAGAATCTGGAAACTTCCAGTCATATCATTAAGTAAAATAATACCGCAGGAAGTGTAATGTGCTCCTATTTGAATCATAAAGATACACACAGAGAGAGACTGATATACTCCTGAATATACACAGATGAATCTTGTAGAATAAAATATTGGGGAGGGTAGCTGAAAGACTGGTATAGAAACATTACTTTCTCCTTGATGCCTTTGAATTTTCTATCATGAATATATATCACATATTAAATGTTTAATTAAAATTTACTAAAATTTTTATTGAACTGAACTAAAACAATGAATAGAAAGCAACAAGGAAGAGGCTGTATCATATGGGATCCTAAGCTCTAGCAGCAGCTGTAGTCTGAGAAAACATATAACTGCAAATATTTTCAATATTAAGTAGGACTGAAAATAAAGGACTACTGCATATCTTTATAGAAACAGCAACATATAATAACCTCTCCCCCTAAAAATACTTAAAAGATGAAATGTCTCAAAATAATGACATAAAAAAAAACAAAAAAAGAATGAGAAAGGGCAAATAAATCTACAAATCTTTTGAAAGATCAATAAAATATATTAAACCCTCAAGAGCCCAATTAAAGGAAGGAAGAAAAATTTCACTGTTAAGAATTTCTCTGCATTTTCTCTTCTTATAATTCTCTCCTGCCTTATTCCAGATAGAATTTGTTCTTTCAATTCTTCCCCATCTCTTACATGTTGTTTTCTTGTTTAATTTAATTCACGGATGTGACATTAGTTCACAAAACCATAGAGTTTTCAAGTGTACAACTCAATAAAACATCATCTGCACACCTTACTAAGTGGAATTGTCATTTCTTCTTCCTCATTTTCTTCATTGTCTTGGGAGCATCTCACAGTTTACCAGCTTGTGCATCTTGCCTTATGTTCTTTACTTGGCTTCCAAGTAGTCTTGTCAGAATTGTTGGATTTCCTCTTCTCTTCTTTTTTTTTAAACTTAAAGTCGGTTTATTAAATTCCATGATGAAAGCTATCAAAAGAATATTCTTCTGAATTATTTTTTCTTAGAAAAAAAAGAGGAAAATCAACATCCTCTCAGCAGAACCACAGATACTGTGGCAGTCAAGTCCCCCTGCAAACTGGGATAGTCTGTTAGTTGGTGAAGTCACTTGCTGGGTCACCAGGATCATCTGCATCATCCTCCAGCTCCAAGTCATTCATTTCCTGGAACAAAAACTCATTTACCTCCACATTGTTTCCAGCATTCTCCAAGAATTGGCTATCAGATGTGTCAAGATGATGATCTATAATATTTCAAATAGCTGTTTCCCACTTAGTTTATTTTTTCCCACTTGTTCTTCTTTCATCCCTTTCTTTTTAATTTCCAAGAGTTCTGCATCAAACTCAGCTTTCCAACTTAAGAAATTCTCAATAGTAACAGGAGTGCCGTGAAATAATTGTTTTTCAGCTTCTTCTGCTTCTTTTTCTTTTTGTTTCTTTTCCTTATCTTCTAGTTTCTATTTGATCTACTATTTCATTTAATTTTTCTTGCACAGCTGCCATTAAAGATCATCACCACACCAAGGTTTTCTTCTGCCTGTAACACTATTAATTTTAAAACACTTGAGACGTTATTATCTTCTAGATTTTCCTGGGGGAATATTTCATAGAGGGGGTTTTATCTGGGTATTTTTCACTATATGTAAAGCTGAGGGTTGTGTGGACAGTTTTATCAATTTCTCCAGCCTCTGCTTTCACAGTAATGGTGAAGCTGGGAGGATTTTCTGATAATACTGTAGAGAAGCCGGGGTAGATGGACGGACTCCAGTGCCTCCAACTATAAGCTAGCATTATGAGCTAGCTTATAGTAAGGGAAGAGAAACATGTTGGCATCTTGACCATCTCTAAAAGCACCAGATGGGAAGTGGTGCACGTCACTGCTACTTCCGTTACATTAGATGGAAAACTGGTCATATGCCACATCTAAGATACAAGAGAAGTTGGGAAATACAGCTTGCCATTTATTTGCTGAGTTAACATATTTTTATTTCAGTATTTCAAGAGATATTTAAATTTACAACTAGCTGTTTCTATCACAAATATAGAAGTATTAAGAATTTTTGTAAAAAACTTTTTTCCTGGAAGAAATCAGAGAAGCTGTTAAAGAAGTTATCTTTGAGAAGCAGATGAAAAGTGTAACATGGAGACATTCTTCCTTTCTTTTTTAAAAAATTTTATTTATTTTAGACAGAGGGGGAGCAGGGCAGGGGGCAGGGAGAAAGAGAGGGAAAGAAACATCAGTGTATGGTTGCCTCTTGCAGGTCCCCTACTGGGCACCTGACCTGGCCTGCAACCCAAGCATGTGCCCTGGCTGGGAATCAAATGAGCTACACTTTGGTTCACAGGGGCCACCCCTGTAAACTCAATCCACTGAGCCACACTAACCAGAGCCACACTAACCAGAGCATTTTTTCCTGTTTAAGGTTGCTTTTTCTGCTTCCTCCATCTACCATATACTTACAAATATTATACATGTATTACTTTATTTATTTACTTACTTACTTTTATAGCAACAAAGGATATCTGGAATGATATTGGAGATGTATTTAACACATTTTAGAAGGTATAAATAACAGGATTTGTACATCATTGTATGAAATAATGAGAGACAAGAAATAGTCAAAGAAGATTCTCAGATTTATAACTCAGTCATAAATAGTGTCACTGTTAACTGCAATGAGGAACACTAAACCTTTTGGGAGGGAAAATAATGAGTTGCATTTGGGACATAACGAATTTGAGTCGGTTGTGAAATATTCACTTTGAGATGTTTAGTCAGCAGGTGGTTACATGGATCAGAAGCTCTCGAGTGAGGCGTGGCATAGAACAAATATTTGGAGTGCCAGTGACAATTGAAATCATGGGAGTAGATGGATTGTCTGTGAGAGCGCACAGAGTGCAAAGGGAGGAGGGCCTCTAGACTATCATGCCAACAGTCAAGGGCAGTTAGAGGAAAATAAATGGCAGGGGCCACCTAAGAGTGGCCAGACAGATAGAAGAAAAAAACGAAAAGAGTATATCATAGTAGGCATGGGGAAAATGTTTTCAGAAGGAAGGTTTGTCTAACATTGCAAGTTCTAAGAGGTCATGCAAAGTAAAGATTTAAAAATATCAGATTTAAAGAGCAGTTCATTTATAAACATAGGAAGAGCCACTGGTGTGGGGTAGAGGAAAGTGATCCAGGTTGGAATGAATCAAGGACTGTTTGTTGTTGGTTTTATTTTGTTTTGTTTTTAAAATGGGAATGTTGTGAGTATATTTAGATATTGGCATGAAGTATCTAATATAGAATAAAAGCAATTCTTTATCAATAATAGAGGTATAACCTTAGAAAGAAGGAGAAGTTCTTCAGTTTTATCAGAAAAAAAGGAAAGATGGGGTGGGAATATTTGTCATATTAGTGAAAAAATTTTCTCAAGTTCCAATCTAAGGGCCATTATGTTTCTCTGTAAAGTAAGATAGATAATGTTCTGAGAATAAAGGGGAAGATGGTGACGCTGGAGTTTTGAAGATTGGAAAGATTTGAAATAGTTATGGAAAATGAGAGAGAAATCTGACTGAGGAACTGTAGAAAGATTCTTTACCTAGTTTAATGATTTTTCTCCAGCAGCACCCAGTGCCCTGAAGCAGACATGGAATATTCAGACAGTGAAATGACCTCATGTTTTCCAACCCTGGGGTTCGATTAGGTGGTGTAAAGGAAAAATAGTGCAAGAGGGTTTCAGGTTTTTAGCCAAATATGCAAATATTAGAATATGTCAAGACCTAATCCAGACAGAGAAGAGATAACAGGATGGATTGGGAGAAAATAGACTTGCAGTACCAGTGAAATTAATGGACAAGTAAGTAAGTGAGCAAGCAGGAAGGATAAGAGGCTGCAGTCAGTGAGAGTAATGTTTGATTTTTGTGAGTTCAGAGGTGAAGCAATTTAGGGGATAACAAGGTCTGGAGTATAGCTACAAATACAACAATTACAGAGTATTTAGAAGTGTTGTGATGGTGAAGACATCCAGTAAGAGAGAGATCAGGTTATTGGACCAATCACCTGTAAGCAATTATAATCACCTAGGTCCCAAATTCTAAGACAATGGGAATACTTTGGCTGAAAGGGAAATTGTGAGCCAGGCACCAAAATGAGTAAGAAAGCATGATCAGAAAGAAGATAGTGTCTCTGGGAGGATTAGAGGATGGTACAGCAAAATATCAGCCTTGAAGGAACTTTGTCAATGTTTGACTGTGGTCCCTAGCCATTTAGTTCCAAGATGTTGAAGAGGAGGAGATGTGACCAACTCAGTTTTACCCAAAGTGACACAAAGTCACATAGCTTTGCACACAAAGGGATAATTTGAGTAGAAAATGAAAGGATCCATGCTTTCCTCGACCTTGAATAAATCTAGGAAGTGATCATAAAGTTTTGGCAAATACAAATATATTAGATGTATCAAAAGGAGAACCAGATAGGCTCTCTAAAATATAATCTTCCTCGCTGCTTATTGCATTGTATTTTTCTCTAGCTTACTGGAATAGATTCTTTGAATCTGCTTGGGAAACCTGTAGGTGTCCAGATGTAAACAAGAAGCCAGCATTGTGGTATTTCTCAATGATATGCAGAAGTAGTGAAAGTGGTTATTGTTTGCATGGTGTAACTATTCTGTAACGATGACATGGAAAGATCAACATCTGTTGACCTTCTCTTGCCATTGTCCTATGGACTATGTACAAACTATGTGAGTCTGTACGTGGAAACTTTGAGAAAAATCTGCTTACAAATTATAATTGCTAGATTGTCAATCCATGAAACTGAATTGCCTTCCTCATGAACAAGGTAGTGACAGAAATGGGTATAGTGTAAGCAAGTTTCTCCTTCTGGAACAGAAGACTTCTATTATAAAATTTGAATAATGGCTTTCTAATGCACTTTGGGTTGGACATGGGTATATTATCCATTAGGCAAGCCAGGCAATGTGTCCTTATCTAGGGCCTAGACACATGTCCTGTAGGTGGCGATATGCTGAAGGTACAACCAGATATGAGTTTAAGAAAAGTTCCGGAGACCTACAGGCCTAATGTTTGTTTTTATAGCTTCCAGTGCACACAGTAAATAAGCGGTCCTGTTTAAATGACCAATATTAATGACCCACCCCTCACTCAAAAATATTTTTTCCTAACTACTTCTTCTTTCCTATCCTAGGTCTTTTATACAAGCTTCCCAAATCATATCTACTTTGGGGCCTCTTTTCCTTACTTAGCTTTGGGCAATTGACATAGTAATTTCTCACTTCTCCCCTCTGCTCTAAACAATGGTTAAAACAACTTTGTAAAATTCCATTTATATTTATTTGCTTGTTCACATATTTATGTATTTTTCATGTAGACCTCTAAGTAAGTCATGCAACTAGGTCTTTGGGACAATAAACATTTCAAGATATTGCATACTCTTCAGAAAATTAATATATCATTTCTTTAGAACTTTTTATACATTTGTGCCAACCAGAAAGTAGTTAATTACAAAACATTCTGTAACATCCATTTTTAAAGGAAAACTTTGCGGCAAACTAAGATGAAAGATGCTTTAAAACCCAATCATATTTAAGTTATACTATTTTGTTTTAAGGATATGAAAATAAGTTTAAGAAGAGACTTTTCAGTGGGAAAAAAGTGAAGTGGGAAGGGAAGATTGCATCTCCAATTTAAGTACTTCCTTGAGTCCTTATTCTTAATTAAATCACCTTTATAACCTAACAAAAAATGATAACCATATTATTTTAATAACATACAATTTGAGGCTTTTTCTAACTAAATGTTTTCTGCTTTTTTGTAGAGGAACTCGGACAAGAAGGCCTTATAAAGCAGGACTAGTTTGCACGCAGTGTGGCTCAGAGGACAGATGCACAGATTTTCTATGCAGTAAGACAAAGAAAATGACTTTAACATGAAAACAACCCATAGTGCATAGGATGATGAGAAAAGTGAAATGTTGAACACTAAATTTTGTTTCTTTGACCAGAATAGTATCATATTATTAAAGAGGGTTGAAACAGTACCATTTTTAGAGCTTTTTAAATCGCAAAGCCTTTTCTGCCCTCTCCTACCTCTCTCCCTGCCCCTGAGGTCATGCCAGAGTGTCTGAAAGAAGAAATGAAACTAGTAGCTATCCCCTGAAAAGGGTTTACAATCAAGCCCTGAAATAGCAGCTTGTTTGAAAATGCTACTCTAAAAGATAAGATATTGCAAGATATTTGTAAAGTAGCAAATGTTCAACAGTTTTCTCCCCAAATATTCAAAAGATAAAAGTAGAAAAAAATGTTTGATTTAATTATTTTTAGTTTTTCGAAACATAAGAGCATAGAATCCAAAAGTATAATTACCTGGAATATAGGATACTTGGAGGAATGTAAGGGGCATATTATGCTTTGTGTTAAAGAAACCAGTGGACAATTTTTTCATAATGCCACTTCTGGGGTGACTCCACTCTAACATTTCTGCCCTTGGTTTATTTGAATCAAAGTGCAAAGTATTGCTCTTCCTTTTCCCCTTTTCTTTCTCTTCCTGAAACATTCAGTCCTAAGGCTATAAGGTAGGTCAGAATGAGGTAAGCATCCACACAGAGGGCAGCCAGACGTGATAGGTTAGAGCCTAAGTACGATGACAGGGCATCTATACACAGTGAAGTGGGCATAGGGAGACAGCCTGAGCCGGATAAGGATGCTGTCTGCATTGGAATATGGTTTTGTATGGGAAGTTAGAGCCCTCATGGAGTGAATCAGTGACCCTGCATCACGTCAGGCTTGGTGGATCAGAGACATATCATGATGAAGGAATGTTCATGCAGAGATGGTCAGTAGGTGGATCTGAGCCCAAGAAAGACGAGGACATCATCCACCTGGGGTGGGAGGGAGAAGCTTGGCATGGAGTATCAGAATCCGAACAGGTAAGGAAGGCATCTAGCAGGATGGTCTGGCACTGGTTGTTGGAGCCCAAGCAGAATAAAAAGAGGATTCACAGAAAGGTGGCCTGGCAAGTGGTATTAAAACCTAAGCAGGTAAAAGGGCATCTGTGTTCAGGAGCAACTTTGCATGAGATGTCAGAGCCCAAACCGAGGAAGGCTTTAACATGGAGTGGATGGCCTGGTATCAGAGGGCTCAGAGCCCGAGTGGGGTAAGGAATGAATCCATACATTGGAAAAATTCAAAGCTGGGTTTCAGAGCCTGAGCTGGGAAGAAGGGGGTCCAAGCGAAGGATCAGATTATAGGTTGCCAGATTAAATACAGGATGCCCAGTTAAATTTGAATTTCAGATAAATGAAAAATACTTTTAGTATAAATATATTCCTAAAAAAATTATTTGTTGCTTTCTGGAATTCAAATTTAGCTAAGGATCTGTATTTCCATTTGCTAAATCTGGCAACTCTTCCAACCTGGTGTGGCGTGTCAAAGCCCAAGCAGGATGGGAGGGGGCATCCAGGTTGGGGGTAGAGAACAGGAAGTGGTGGAAGACTGGAAGCATACCATGAGACGGAGGAAGTAAACAGATTAAGGATAGTGGGAGCCAGCTTTCTCACTGTCTGATAATGGAGTACAAATATGTAAAGGAAGAAAATTAGCATGAATCTCATGATGGATTGGAATTAGAGGTATTAGAACTTAAGGATTTCAAAAAATGTAAGTAAACTAAGTGTACATTTTCCTTGCTTTGAGATGGTCTTAAAGCAGTAGCCCCCTCAAGCCTCAGATCAGTGAGCACAACTAGCGCACAGATCTTGGTTTCCAAATTTCAGTGTGTGCTCAAAAGAACTAGAGCTCATTGGAGGGAGGTTGGATTCCAGGGGTAGGTCAGGAGAAATGTAAGATAAACCTAGAATATCTTTTTATGCCTGAAAGCAAGAAAGTGCTCAGAGAGTTATATATGGGGACATATAACAAAAGAGACACAGATGGACACAGAAGCCATCTTAAAAGGGTTCTCACTTGTCAAATCTGGGACAATTTGAGCATGAAAATAATAATAATAGTAATTAATTATAACCATTAAATAAAACAGGAGAAACTATGATTCTTACTGATATAAATGAATAAGTTAAAGTTTGGTGAGGAACAGTGTATTTACACAGTTCCAAAGTAACTGCCCATAAAAACATTTAATTCCTAAAGGGATAAGAGCAACTTCACAATGGAGAAGCCTGCAGAAACCGTCCGAATAAAGTGACCAGAGTGAACATCATCAGTAAGAGAGCATTTCCAAACTGCATGCCACCTGAGAGAATGCAATGAGAAGAGCACAGCATCACTTCTGTGCTGTTCTGCCAAAGACCCATAACCTAATCTAATCATAAGGGAGCACCTAACACATCTAAATTGCTCATTTGTTTTAAAAATTGAGGATTTGTCTACAGAATAACTATCTTACTTTCTTCAAAAATTTTAAGATTATGAATGTCAAATAAAGGATGAAGAATGGTCCCAGACCAAAGAAACTAAAGAGACATCAAAACTAAATGTAATGTGTAATTCTGAACATGATGCTTTTGCTATCAAGGACACAATTAGCAAATTGGAAAAAATTGAACAAGATCTAAACATTAGATGTAGTAACATAACAATGTTAATTTCTGATTTTCATGGCTCTATTATGGTTATATAGAAGAATATCCTTAGGAAATACTTAGTACTCTGAGATGATGAGGTATCAGATTGGCAACTTGCATTAAAATATTTCAAAATATAAGTTAGTTGTACTGAATTAAAAACTTTTTTTTACTGATTGAAACATTTGAGACTTAGGGAGTCTTTTACATTTTTAAAAATTTCTTTAAAATTGTGAAATCTAAGGAAATCAAATCAGTGTGAAGGTTTTTTGTTATAGCCCAGAGGAGAGATTAAGCTCATACTGGAATATTTGTAAGAATTTACAGATAATGAGACAAATTTGATTAATATTCATGGAGCAAAATGAGCAATTCTTAGAGTCTAATTTGATATGATGATGAGAAAAAGAGAGTCTAATATAAATATTAGATTTGGGGTTTGGGTGACTAATGGTGCAATTTATTGAGATATGAATTCTATGAAGAGAGGAAGCTTTGGAAAATAATGAGCTCAGTTTTAATCATCATTAGCTTTAAATACCTCTTAAATATCTGTGGAGATAAGACTAGTAAGTTTAAGGTATAGATCAGGGCTATATTTTAGAATTACTAGCATATCAATGAGACTAAAAAACATAAAAAAGGAAGACCTCGCCCAGATATAACACATAGACAAAAATATTATACCAACAATGAAATCCAGGAGGGGATGGAAGCTATGGGGAAAAGGACGGGGGAAACAGTGGAATGAGAAGAACAGGGACAAGAGGGTACTCTAGTGCACACATTGAACTTGCAGCACAGAGACTGACCCGGGCCTGAGAGAGGTTTCAGAGGACTGGTAGGAGAGCAGCCAGATTTCCAGGGGTTCAAAGTGAAGAAGGAGAAATATCTACGGTAATACCACTGTGTCAAAAAGCTTGGTTAAGAAATTTCTATTTTAAAATAGCATCTTACGCATAGATTCTAACAAAACTTCTCTTAACTTTCCATTAAAGTGCCAATCAAGATTTTTATTTAGACAATCACAGGCTGACAGTGACCAGAGGGAAGAGGGGAGGGAATTTCAGGGGAAAAGGGGAAGGGTTTGCAGGAACAAGTATAAAGGACACATGGACAAAAACTAGGTGGGATGGAATGGGGTGGGAGTAAAAGGCAGAAAACTGTACTTGAACAACAATTAAAATAAAATTTATTATAAAATTATTTTGCCCTGGCTGGCGTAGCTCAGTGGATTGAGCACGGGCTGTGAACCAAAGTGTTGCAGGTCCGATTCCCAGTCAGGGTACATGCCTGGGTTGCAGGCCATGACCCCCAGCAACCGCACATTGATGTTTCTCTCTCTCTCTTTCTCCACCCCTTCCCTTCCTAAAAATAAATAAATAAAATCTTTTAAAAAAATAAATAAAATTATTTTTAAAAAGAAAGTATATTGCTAAAGAATTCTACACTAAATAAATGAATGTTATACAGAGAAAAAGAGGAAGATGTGGGTGGGGGTGGGGAGGAGGAAGGACAAAAAAAATATTTATTTAGTAGTAACTGTGTGCCAGACATTGTACCATGCAATGGTTGGGGAGCAGGGGAGAAGGGGAATGATAAGGAGAGAGACATACTCCCTGCTCCCTTTGAACTTACAGTCCAACAAGAAAGGTAGGCATTTAAAATAAAAATAATAGTATAAAGGATAAAACTATAATTTTTACATTTTTGTTTATTTATTTTCAGAGAGAGGAGAAAGGAGGGTGAAAGGGAGGGAGAGAAATATCAGTGTGCCAGAGACACATTGATTGGTTGCCTCTTGCACACCCTTAATTGGGGACCTGGCCCGCAACCCAGGCATGTACCCTGACTGGGAATCAAACCGGTGACCCTTCAGTTCACAGGCCGACACTCAATCCACTGAGCCACATCAACCAGGGCTAAAACTATCGTTTTTAAATTTCATTTATCCTTTTAAAGTTCTGTAAATTTTAATATATGTATAGACTCAAGTCATCACCACTCCAATCAGGATACAGAACAGTTCAATCACACCAAAAACAAACAAACAAAAATCTCCCTGTGTTTTCCCTTTATAGTCACACAATCCTCCAAACCCTAATTCTGGCAAGCTCCAAACAATTCCTCACCACTTTAGTTTTGTCTTTTTGGGAATGTCATATAAATGGAATCATCATACATACAGCTTATAACCTTTGAAAACTGGCCTCTCTTGCTCAGCAAGATCCTTTGAGATTGATCCAGGTTGTTGTACTATATTGATAGCTTGTTTCTTTACTGAGTAGTATTCCGTTACATAGATGCATCACAGTTTGTTGATCCATTCATCACTGAAGAACATTTGTGTTGTTTCCAGTTCAGGGCAATTGTGAACAGAGCTGCTATAAACATTTATGTACAGGTTTTTCTGTGGATATGTTTTTATTTCTCTAAGATAAATATCCAGAAGCAAGATTGCTGTATAGGTAAATGCCAAATGGGTTTCCAGAATGACTGTACCATTTTTGCATTTACACTAAGAATGTAAGGGAATTTCAGCGGATTTGTTTTTTCATGAACACTTGGTATTGTCAGTATTTTTTCTTTAGGCATTTTAATTGGTGTATAATGGTATCTCATTTTGATTTCAGTTTACATTTCCCTAATGGCTACTGATGTGGAACATCTTTTCATGAATTATTTACCCTTGTTATATCCTCTTTGGTGGGGTTTTTGTTAAAATCCTTTGCCCATTTTTTAATTGGATTGCTTATTTTATTTTTGCATTTTGAGAGTTCTTTATATATTATAGACATTGGAGGGAAGCAGAGTTTGTGACCCTGAAATATGTCACTTTGGAATTTAAATTATTTTAGGCTGGTTAACTTTAAGAAACAGCAGACAAGGGAGATGCCCTGAAAACCAACCAGAAGTTACACTTTATAAAGCACATTTACATTTATAATGGAAATCTCCATCTGTAGGGATGTTTCCCTCACTGTACCAGGACTGCTTTCACTATCAATGGAGAAGGCTTTTAGCTTAAATCTGTGTAACACTCTTACCCTTGTTTACTTTGCTCTGCCCCATAACCTTCCGTAACCAACAGTCCAGCCCAACACCAACCTCTGTCTTTAGCTGAAGGTGGTGTTTAAAGTGATGGCTTCCTCCACTTGGGAGAATTACTCAGTTTTCCTCGGTCTCTTCAATGTAGACAGGAGGTGGCCTGGGTATTAAACTTGAGTTTGTTTTTCTCCTTCTAATCTGTCTCATGTTATTAGTCTAGCCAGAAGAGCTTTGAAAATATTTTCTTACAGTCTGTAGCTTGTTTTCTCATTCTCTCAACAGTGTCTTTCATGAAGTTCTTTCTAATTATGATCAAATTCAACTTTTTATTTTTTTCCATTTTTCAATCCTCATACAGGGACATGTGCACTTACCCTAGAAAGGGGAAAAGGGAGGGAGAAAGGCGGAAAAAAACATCGCTGTGATAGAGAAACGATGGATCCACTGGCTATCTGTGGTTCATGACCCTAACTGGGGACCAAACTGCAAACCACTCATGCACTCTGACCAGGAATTGAACCCATGACTATTCAGTCCTTGGGACAGTGCTCCAACCAATTGTGCCACACCAGTCAGGGATTGTTCTTTTGTTATTATGCCTACAAATTCTTCAGCTAGCCTCAGCATTCAAAGAGTTTCTTCTACAAATCTGACAGTTTTACAGTTAGATTTATGATCTATTTTGAGTTAATTTTTGAATACGATGTGAGGTTTATACTGAAGTTCTTTGACTGATTGATTGATTGATTGATTACACACAAAAGACCAAATTTTACATCATTTGTGTAAAAAACTGATCTTTCACCATTGAATTGCTTTTGTACTTTTGTTAAAAATCAGTTTATTCAATTTGATGTATGCTTAGTTTCCTGGATCTGTATGTTTTCCAAACTTGAGAAGTTTTTAGCCATTATTTTTTCATACATTTCTTACAACAACTTTTTAACTTCCTCTCTCACTGAGACTCTGATGACATGAATGTTAGACTTTTTGTTGTTGTCTCACAGGTCCCCTGAGGCACTCCTTATTTTTATTTTTTTTAATATTTGTTCTCTTTGTCTTCCAAATTGGATCATTTACATTAAGTTCACAGACTCTTTCTTTTGTTATCTCTATTTTGATATTGGAACATTCAGTGAGTTGGTTTTGGTTTTGTGTTTTTGGTGAGACCCTGAATGGGAAAACCCAGCTAAGCCATGCCTGGACTCCTGAACACAGAAACCATGAGATAATACATGTGCGTTGTCCTAATTTGTGGCAATTTGTTACACAGCATAGAGAACTAATTCAAATGATACTGAAAAAGGTTGGTACATGACATACAGAAAAAAACTCTAAGAAAAATAGAAGAACAAACAAATGGCAAAATAAAATATTATTATTCTGACATGAAACAGTTGGAAAATGAGAGCAGCTATATCATCTTAAAAATACAACTAATAAAGCAGCTTAAAACAAGAGATCAAAGGAAAGACAAAGATCAAGGGAGATGTGGCAAGACAACAGAATATGAAACTGCTGGTACATCATAGGAAAAATGTGAAAAAAAAAATAAAACCACTACAGAAATGAAAAGCACATTGAAAGTAGCACAAGGAACAAAAAAGTGCTGGAAAACACAATAAGGGATATGGAGGTCATACTTAAAAAGACAAGTAAGGAATTTAAAACACTAAAGAGGAAATTATAAATATATGCTGATAAATCAGATTCAACATGTTAATAATTGGAGGCCCTGAAGAATAAGCAAAATAATAGAACACAACGTAAGATACAGATTTAGATATTTAAAGAAATAATTTAAATCTTTATAAATAAAAAATTTTGAATCTAAACATTGAAAATGCATATGATGGGACATAAATTGGTGCAGCCAATATGGAAAACAGTAGGAAGTTCCTCCATAAATTAAAAATGGGACTACCAGATGACATGATAGTGTACATAGAAAACCCTATAGTCTCCACCAAAAATCTACTCGACCTAATAAATGAATTTGGCAAAACTGCAGGATACAAAGTCAACATTCAGAAATTGAAGGCATTTTTGTAAACCAACAATGAAATATCAGAATCAGAACTTAGGAAAAAAAATCCCATTTACTATAACAACAGAAAAATGAAATACTTAGGAATAAACTTAACCAAGGAGGTAAAAGACCTATACTCAGAAAACTACAGGACACTGAAAAAAATTAAGGAAGACACAAATAAATGTAAGCATATACCATGTTCATGGATTGAAAGAATTAACATCATTAAAATGTCCATACTACCAAAAGCAATCTATAGGTTCATGCAATCCCTGTCAAAATACCAATGACATATTTCACAGATATAGATCAAATACCTCAAAAATTTATGTGGAGCCATAAATGACCCCAAATAGCCACAGCAATTTTGAGAAAGAACAAAGTATGGATCACAATACCTGATATCAAACTAGGCCACTGTTATTAAAACAGTCTGGTACTGGCATAAGAACAGACACAAAGAAGAGTGGAATGGAATAGAGAGACAGAAATAAACCCATGTCAATATGGTCAGTTAATATTTGACAAAGGGGGCAGAAGCATAAAATGGAGTGAAAAAAGCCTCTTCAACAAATGGTGTTGGGATATCTGGACAGCTAGATGCAAAAAAATAAATAAATAAATAAAAATGAAACTTGACTACCAGCTTACACCATACACAAAAATAAACTCATGATGGATAAATACAAGTTGGGAAAACATAGGCAGGAAAACATACGCAGGAAATTTTCATATATCCCACGCAGCAATATTTTCTCCCATACATCCCCTAGGGTAAAAGACATAAAGGAAAGAATAAAAAAATGAGACTACATCTAGCTAAAAAGCTTCTACACAGCTAAAGAAAACATCAACAAAATAGAAAGGGATCCAACAGTATGGGAAAACATATTTGCCAATTATACCTCAGACATGATGAAGTTGATCTCAAAAATATATAAAGAACTCACATGATTCCACACCAGGAACACAAAAAATCAAATTTAAAAATATGGGCAAAGGACCTGAACAGACACTTCTCCAAGGGAGACATAGAGAAAGCCCATAACACATGAAAAAGTGCTCTGCATCACTAGCCATCAGAGAGATGCAAATTGAAACCACAATGAGACACCACTACACACTGGTCAGAATGGCCATCATTGATAAATCAACAAACAAGAAGTGCTGGCCAGCTTGTGGAGAAAAGGGAACCATAGTGCACTGTTGGTGGGAATGCAGACTGGTGCAGCACTGTAGAAAACAGTATGGAATTTCCTCAAAAAACTAAAGAGGAACTGCCTTTTGACCTGGCAATTCCACTGCTGGGATTATACCCTAAAAATACTGACACACCAATTCAAAAGAACCCATACACCCCAATGTTCATAGCAGTATTACTTACAATAGCCCAGTGCTGAAAATAACCTAAGTGCTCGTCAGTAAATGAGTGGATCAAAAAAACTGGGGTACATTTACACAATGGAATACTATGCAGCTGAAAGAAGGAACTCCTACCCTTCACAACAGCATGAATGGAACCGGAAAGCGTTAAGCTAAGTGAAGTAAGCCAGGCGGTAAAAGACAAATAACATATGATCTCACTTATAAGTGGAATCTAATCAACAAAACAAACAAATGAGCAAAATAGAACCAGAGACTTGGAAATAAAGAACAAACTGACAGTAACCAGAGGGACAGGGGAGGGGAATAACAGGGAAAAGAAGGGGAAGAGGCAAACCAAGCCATGGGCACAGACAGTGGTGGGGGAACTGCCCGTGGGAGTGAGGGACAGGGCAGGGGAGAACAATGGGGGAAAAGGCAGGACAATTGTAACTGAACAAAAATTACCAAAAAAGAAATAAATGAATGTATCCCAGAAAAAAAAAGAAAAATAAATATGGAACTACCATATGCTCCAGCAATTCTACTTGTGCATATTTATCCAAAGAAAATTAATACAATAACTCAAAATGATATATACCCCCATGTTCACTGCAGCATTATTTACAATAGCCAAGATATGGAAACAAACTAAGTGTCCATTGATGCATAAATGGGTAAAGAAATTATAGTATAAAATATGAGATATTATTTAGCCATAAAAAATAAATAAATCTTGCCACTTGTGCAAACAATATGGACTTTGAGGGCTTTATGCTAAGTGGAATAAGTCAGTCTTAGCTTTACTTCTTGATCTGTTTTCAAACTTCAGAAGCTTTTAGCTATTTCTTCATATATTTTTTTTTCAACTCCCCTTCTGGGATTCTGGTGACATGAATGACAGTCCTTTATGCAGGACTGTGAATTGCCAACACCATTATTCAAGTCAACTCTGTGTTGTGGAGCTGAAACCAGGACTAAGTACCTTTCTGTGAAGAGAGGGGAAAAATTCAGACTGGTCTCAAACTTTTCTATAATAACGGTCAGTGCGAAGAGACAGTGGAGTGATGCTTATAGTTTCCTTAATACACAAGAAGTGTCAGCCAAGAATTATATACAGCCAACCCTATTATTCAAGTATAAGCAAACAGACATATATTATGGGAATATGCAGGAACTTGTGCTGTATAATTCTCATGAACATTTCTTCAATAAACTCCTAGAGGATAACTTTCACCAAAAGGAAAAGACGAATGGAAAAGCAAGAATCTGCAATGAAAAAACTATCCATAAGCATTGAATCTTTATTTATAGACAAACACTAAAAAAAATCCGAAGTTTATAATTACAAAACAAAATATAAATGTAGTAAATTTTGGCAATATACAAATGGTATAATTTTAAAAAACTTAGGAGGAGGAAAGAAAACTTTCTTCATCTTTTAGAGACAGAGGCCAAAATATATTATTTAAATATATAAGTTTAAATGTATTTAAATATTTAATCAAGTGCAAAACTAAAAGAATAATCAATAAAAATTAGTGATGAGAAATGAAGCAAGATGCAAAAAAGAACATACTAATTACATCATTGCTTATTCAAAGTGATCAATAGGTACACATACACAGAATGAAGTAGAGAAAATATATAGACTATGTAGCAAAAGATTTTTTTAAGGAGCTCTCTCTAAATTATAAATCATTACATAAAAAAATAATAAATATGACCAAGCGCCAAAGGCTAAATAACCTCAACGATCCATCAGAAGATCATCAGTTCATCTCTAAAGTGCCTGAAGAGTGATTTCTAAATTTTCCTCTGAGGGTTTTACCATTACTAGACAGAGCTCCATGTTGCCATTAGGCTCTGCTCGTGTAAGAACTCATTTATCCTCCCACTCTCTGCCCTAGTGGAATCCAGGAAAGGTTGTCTGACCTTCTCTGCCCAAGTGAGCAAAGGAAAGAAAATTTATTTCCTAAAATACATTAGGATAGCATTAGGCTAGATAGCAAAAACAATGAGTACCTGGATATAGTTAACTTTGCCACATAGGAAATGAAGAACTGTAAGTTTCTAAAAATAAGGATTAAATGAGGAAAGTGAGTAGATTGAGAAGGTTAATTTGGAATGATCAACAGGGAAAAAAAGAGAGATGAACAGAATCTTGAGAGATGTTATAGAATCCTAGAAAACTGAAATTGGAACAGTCTTTAGAAGGCAGACACGAAGTGATTTGTATAAGGTGACACAATGATTTAGAGACCGAGTTAGTACTAGAATTCACATCTCCTCACTCCTATACTTGCATGCCTTCTCTAGCAAACCAGGGGAGAAATCAAAGATAATAGCATGAGGCCTGAGAACTGGGAAATAATGATGTCATTATTGTTGGAAAGATTACCTTATTCTAGTGAAAGAAAAAAATATGTAATTCCTTATGGACTTTTTTTTCTTTCTAGGTAATGCAGATCGTGATGAAGCCAAATGTATGTATTGTTGTCCTTTATTTCTTGAATGATTTAATTACTTTATGTGAAATCCTGCTTTCAACTGCTTGTTTGTTTACAGATTATCCATTTTGGTATCCAAAATGGGAAGTGCCCCGGCCACTTGTATGTGATACACTCTGCATATTTGTTTTCATTTTGAGAACACTATGTTTTCTACTATGTTGCACAATTGTTATTATAATGCAGTCTCAGTTTCCAAATATATTATTGGAAGAAAAGATGGTATTTACCCCTGAAGTAACAGAAGTAGAAGAAGAAATGTTGGAGGGAAAGGAAGAGGAGGAGGAGGAGGAGCAGGAGGAGGAGGAGGAAGAGAAAGAGGAAGAAGAAAGGGAGGAGGAAGAAGAGAAGGAAGAGGAGGAGGAGGAGCAGGAGGAGGAGGATGAGGTTTAAGAAGATGAGGGGTAAGGTATACCACCATCAAAGGACAAAAGTATACAAAAAATGGCCAAATTTTTTTAAAAAATTAACACTGAGCTTTATCAAGAAAGAGTATGTACAAACCACTACTGCAATATCTTTTATTTCCTTCTATTTTTCCATACTTATTCAACAAGTTTAAATTTGACAAACAAACAAAAAATGTGTATTTATAGTAAGGATTACAAGGCATGCTCTTGGGCACTAAGAACAGATAAAGATGTGGTGATAGAAGTACTAAAATGTATTTGACAGTCTAATTAATCTTAAGATGTCACTATGTTATCTTGATAAAGGAGAAAATTTCCATTTCTAAATATGTTTCTATCTCTGTGTTTTAAATATTTTAAAGCGGGTTAATAAGTTTCTCGAGCATTAAGATTTATCTGTGAGGTGCATAGGACCGTTCCATTTCAGGACAGCCATTTAATGACTTTTGGTTTGTTGTTTTTATGATTACTATTTTAGTGCTGGTTAGTAATGGTGATCTTGGTAGTGGTGATATTTTCCATTTGATATCAAGGCATCAAATATCATTATTTTTGCAGTTATATGTTTGGATTGGGTTAAGTGGTACTTGTATATGCTGTTAGGAGACAAAAATTTATTATTTCCACTTTATGTTTGATATTTCTAAAGCCTTCCTATAATTCTTTACTAGACTATATAATTTGTTACCACCAAGGGCTAATAAATGTCAAAATTTAATTAGGTGTGCTTGAGCAATCTGACTGCTTTTGAATTTAGGTGATAAACTTTAAAAAATAATTATTCACTCATAGATATTCAAAATGTATAATAAAAGTGCATAAATTAATAATGTAAATTAACTACTTACCACTTGTAATACTAATAAATGTACTAAATAAAAATATTTAATATAGAAAAATACATCAAATAGTATAAACTCTATGTTTATTAACTCTGTTAGGTTAAAAGCCTGTGCTTAGCTGGGGCAAGATGAGACTTACACAAAAAAGCCCTGAATTATCCTTTCAGATTTGATAGTTTCTTAGTTTTTTATTTTCATTTGTTTTGTTTGTTTTTAAAGGCTCAGCCATAAACATATATATTTATTAAATTATTTATAAATATATATTATATATTTAATGTATATATTTATAAATATATATTATATTTTATATATTTCTATATAATTTTATATATTTACTTTATAAATATGTATTTGTCAAATATATATTTATTATATGTCTTTATTAAATATATATATATACTTCAATGAAGTCAGCCTCTTTTCAACCAAACTTCTAAGAAAAAAAGTCCTTAGGTAAAGAAAAAGGCTGATTATCTATTATTATTTTTTTTAATTCTTATTATTTTACATTTATATACTACTTCATAGCTTCTGAGATGCTTTCCCATAATTAGTTTATACTCAAAATCACTCTGTGGAGTTAGTATTGGCTTCATTTTTAAAATGAGAAAACTAACTATGGATTTGTAAAGTGGTTCAAACTAATTTCTGAACATTCTGGTGCATAAGTAGAAATTCTTCATACCATATTCAATTCCCAATATGACTAACTCATTACGTGTGTGTATATCTAACTTCTACTCTTCTCCCTCTGCTCTTCAACATAGTCTCCAGGTAATTTCATGGATTGCGATTGCCATAGGCCGGTGGCTCTTAACTGTGGGAAATTTTGCTGCTCCCCCACCTACCCTGCTCCGGGACATTTGGAAAATCTAGAAACATTTTTGATTGTCATGATCAGAAAAGTGCTGCTGGTGTCTAGTGGGCAGAGACCACGAATGATGCTGAACGTGCTACAATGCACAGGGGAGCCACCACAGCAAAGAATTATCCAGTAAAAAATGTCAAAATGGTGCTGAGGTTAAGAAACTCTACTGTAGGCTTATTTCCACCCTGGATACATGTAAATTATGGATGCATTATATGTTATTATGTTTCCTTAAACTCTCATTTTTCTAAAAATTGTTCTCCCATTTCTCCTTACCTCCCTTTCCTCGCTTTTTCATATCCATAAGTTACTGTGGGAGCTATCATTTTTTAATTGTGATCCTGTCTCCCTAGTTTGGGAATGATCCACTGACCACAGATTGTTACAGTCGTGGGTTTGGGGATACAGACAGATATTCAAGGAAGTTACTACATGGCAGTTAAGTTTTTAATATGTAAAGTTCTGAAGCTATTTATCAGACTGCATGGCAGGAAATAGTGAAATACAGAGAGAAAGCAGTAAAAGACTATTGTCTCTGATGCCTGGTTTCATTCCAACCTTTCATATAATTTTTTTCCAGATATGTCCTATTTCTACCCAATAAGTTTGCTTTTTCCTTGGGTTATTTTGAATTGGATTTCTGTAACTCATTCAGTTGACAGGACATTCTCACTATAAAGTTATTCTTACTTAAAGTTTTATTAGTTTGAAACAGCATGAATAATAATGACTCTAAAACCCAATCCATGGATGTCCATCATAGCATCATGTGATCAAGGGAATAGAATGTCTGATTATGTTTTATTCCCAATAAATAAAACTCTCCTACTCTCCCAGAGCCACACACCCTAAATGCTTAGGATTCTTATTTTTGTTTTCATTATACAAGTCACAGGTTGACTCCCTCAGCTAGCATAAGGGATTATTAACATGACTCCTGGAGATGTCAGGGAAAATTATTCGTATTCTTTTTCTATGGCACTGAGTTTAGGAATGTACTTGGACCAGGATGTTTTGACCTCCATAGTCTTGGGTGACAGATGAGCATTTAGTTCCTTTCTTAAAGTGCTGTGTATTCTATTCTGCATTGAAAACTCTGGGGCTGTTGAAATGCTTGTTCCTGGCCCTGCCAAGGTAATTTCCAGCAAATGTCTATAGTGTATGACATACAGGAATGTTCCAGCATATGACTGGTCTAGAAGACAGCTACACTTCTAGTCCTTTATTCATGTATACAGTAACTGCTGCAACCATACATCTGCTAGTGAGGTTTCACACTAGGAAGTTTATACCCTCTTGGTCCTGGAGAATGTTGCTGATCTCTCCGCCATTTATCATGACATTTTTTCTCTATGTTCTTTACATGAGTAAAACTTGTTTGATGTTTTCAAGTGTTTGTGCTTTGTCTACCCATTGATCCATTTACACTGCCAATATAGCAGTGGTGCAGAGTGGTAGCCAATGGAAATGACTCATGACCAACATGGATAAATTTCTGTGGGGAAAACTCTGGGATAATAAAGGGGACAGAGATGATATTGTGATGCAGTGTTGATTTTCTACTTGTCCTGGATTTAGCTAAGAGCTTGAGAAAGTATGAAAGAACAAGTACACTTATCAATAAATATTGGTCAAGTGTTAGGGGTCTAAATGCTATCGTGAGTCTTCTATCTAGATGGTCAAAGACTATTCCCTGAAACCAGATAAATGGGAAGATTATTGAGTCTGCTATAGGTTCCTCAGTTCCCATAGCAATGAGCTGTGTGGTAATAGACACCACACTAAGGGAGGCTGGAGAAAAAGAGGAATGAGTACAGGCTGTTCACAAGCAACAACATAGTAGTGTGGGGGGAACTAGAGTCGTAAGGGCTTGGTGCTGTAGAGGTGGTAGTGCCTGCAATTATTTAGCATAGCCATGAACCTCTTCTCCATCACTCAACATAATGTTGCTGGGAAACCAGTTTGGTCAGCAGTGGTGGGCCGGGATGGAGCGGGGCTCATGGTGACAGTGAATTTTCCCTCCTTTTCCTAGTAGAAATTCAATATTTTTGTCCTATAAGTGGAAATTGCCAAAATCACAGGCCCGCTCAAATTCAAACTACCACCTGAGTGAGGGAAATGTGATTATGGGGAATGTTAGACAAGGTTCTTAAAAATATTTAAAATGAGAAGTATTAATGATATTCCCCTTATTAAACAGATCTGATAGACCTCATCATTAGAGGAAACCATAATCACTAACCTTTTGACTCATTCCAGTTGCGACAGTACAGCATTTGTGACTAGTCTGTCCCATACTGCACTAACCAATTCAGAAAATATAATCATATAGCTATAACTTAGAGGATAAAGGAACCCTTGCAATGTGTCCTGGCAAAGGTGTGCCAGTTTGGGGGAACAGAACCACAAAGTTTGCAGAGCATGAAGTCACACAGTGGGTCATCGGGAGTGATGGTGTTTAAGCCCCTCCAGCTCTCACCCCTTGGTTCCTGGCCCCAGACCCCAATATTCCCTTTGTAGGATATTGCTGACATATCCCTACAAAGTATTGCCTCTAACTTGGTATGTTAGTTGTACCTTCAAAGGACAACCCCAAAGCTTTATCAGGCCAGGTTTCTACACTATGAAATGTGTCTAATACAACCAGTGGATTCCATAGTTGGGGGTCCCCTTCTGAAAATCCTTCTCTGTGAAATGAGACCTCTAAAGGAATGCTAGGTTGTGTGGGAGTTTATTCCTGTGAATCAGGCACTCAGGAAACCCACACATGGTGGTGTTGGCTGAGATTTCCGGGGCAGAAAAATCAAATCCATACCTAGAAAAGATGGAATAAGTGTCTATTCCAAGGAAAATGAACCACTGGCTTTTCCAGGATAGAAGGAACCCAGTGTTGTCAACTTGCCTCCAAGTGCCAGTTTGTCTCCACTAACAACATATCAGGGACGCAGCTTTCATCTTCGTTGTTGGTAGACTGTACACACAGAGGTGCTAGGTCAGCACTGATGAGTGAAAGTCCATACACGTGGACTTGTGTCCAGCATTCGTGAATTCCATTTACCTATCATGCTAATTCCGGGTGGACAAAGGACAAAGGCTGACTAATGGCAACTGATTGAATTATGTTGCCCACTTGGTTGTTCAATCCTTCTGGTGCACATTAACCTGCAAAAAATTTTCGCACACCATTTCCATATCTCTATTCAGCTGCCTCTGCCCCAGACCTTCGTATTTCTGGTTTTCCACTCCTTTTCTTTCTAAACTCCTACCCTTCAGCAGGCAGTTACTACTATCCATGTGTACAAATTTATTCTCATCTCAGGATACTTATGCTTCCTTACAGAGTGGGTGGCCAGAGTACCACTCAATACTCCACCTTGAAAATTTTTCCCTCTCTCCTGTCTTTCCCAGGCCATCCCTGAGCATGTCTGTAATATAGCCATTGTCTGTCTTCAGCTTGTACGAATACGTCAAGCCAATCAATTTACAAACTATGATTTGGCTTTTTTCCATTACCTATACAGAGAGGCGCAGGACCCGGCTCTATGTAGTCATAGGTGTGAACTGAAGAGGGGAGTGAGTATAACTGTGCTGGGTGGAATGGAGGTCTGGGTTGTCTGCTGGTTACTCCTGCCCTCTGGTCCTGTTTGGATTCCATCCCATAATGATGTCAACTCAGACCTTTTGTCCAGTAATTCCCCAGTTGTATGGATATTCCTATTTTCAAGTATATATTCACTCAATTAAATGTCCATGGGCCCCTTTTGCAAAGTACTAGGGAAATCTGTGAGGTGTATACTAGTGGCTTTCTCCTGGAAACTAAGGAGTTGGTGCTTTCCAGGTGTCCAAGTGAACTCAGCTCTAGTAACTAAGCTAGGGATCATGATTTCTTACCCGCTGCTTTCTTGGATGTCTATTAAAATCTGCTATGCCATCTCAGATCCTCCTGATGGTAATGTCAAGATAGAATTAGAAGAACAAGAGATTTATTAGTTGATGCCTGTAAAATTTGAGGCATCAAAGAATACAGCATGGGAAGGCGGAAAAAAGAGGGGCTTTACAGTGGAGAAAGCTGACAAACTACTCAGCCAGGTGATCAAGGTCACAGTGGTGAGTCACAATCAATAGCATGTATTCTGGACATGATACAATGCAATTGGCATTTTACCTCTGTGGTCTTCTTCCCAAGTAACATATAATCCTAGTCTAATCATGAGAAAGACATAAGACCAATCCCAATTAAGGGACATTTTATAAGGGATACTGATCAGTATTCCTAAAAACTGTCAAGGTCATCAAAAACAAGGAAAGCTGGAGAAACCATCACAACCAAGAGGAGTCAAGCTTAGAAGCGTGGTTACTAAGTATAGTGTGATATCCTGGGTGGGCCCCTGGAACATAAACAGGGCATTAGGTGAAAACTAAGAAAACCTGAATAAAATGTGGATTTTAGTTAATGACAGTGTATTGGTATTGGTTTAATCATGACAAATGTGCTGTAAGATGTTACTAGGGGAAAGTGTGAGGAGGGTCTAGGGTATATGGGACCTCTCTGTACTGTCTTCACACTTTTTCTGAAAATCTGTCTGCACAGTTCTAATTTTACAGCAATAACCAAGTCTTTCATGATTAACTAATGAGCTATGTTATTAGATTAATTATTGTCTGGCCATTTAGATATTCAACGTGTTGGAAAGGAAATGGTGACTACTACAATTGGCAACTCCCTTGGCTCACACTTTATCAGGACACTAATTCATGGATTTATTAATTTGCTATTTTGCATATGAGAAGGACTTAAATATTTCCTTAGCAGATTTACTTTTATACACATAACAATTAAATGTTTATTTTGTGAATTTTTAAATGATGGATCTTATAAATCTTTCTTCATTTTGATAGTTTAACATGCATTTGACCATGTTAAAATTAAAAATAATAATACTTAAAAAATAAAATTGATCAAAAATTTAAAATGCTGTGAAAATAAAAACAGAATACTTTGTGGCACATGAAATTACATAAAAATCAATGTCAGTGTCTACAAATAAAGTTTCACAGGAACACCAATATGCAAAGGGCTGGGGGAGCAGGAGTAGGTGGAGACAGCTTCCCACTACAAAGCATCTGTGAAATTCAGTAGGAGAGACTCAAACTGAAATGCAACTCCAAGAAAATATCAGCCCCCAGAAGGGGGAGCTGTGATGCAGAAATCCCCCACAGACATCCTTCAAAATATGTATTGAGCAGAGATGGCTTTTACAGCTGTCATGCTCAGTCATTGGCAGGGGTTGCCCAGGGAAAGTGTAGCCTTGGCTAAGATGCTCCAGAAGACTCCAAAGTTGCTGCAACTAGAGGCTGTCAGCAAACAGCATTCCTCACAGCAGTTTCTATCTTGAAGGGAAACGCGAGGGACGTACATCTATACAGTGAGCAAAGAGGGTCTGCCTGGCTGTAGTAACTGATGCTTCACGTGAGTCCAACCGCACAGGCAGCACATATTGCAGCTTCCAGGGAGGAGGTGAGGGTGATGAAAACAGGCCATATATTAAACCTGACAAGTCCAGGGGAGGCCTGCATGGCAGACCTACAAATGCAGACACCAAAAATAACCGCATCTGAACATAAAATTTAAACTAAAAGTGGGTTGTGGCAGGTAGTCACACCCTATGCCTGCAGCTTCCTTAACAAAGGGCAATCCTCACCTTATGTGAGCCTGTCTATTGTCTTTTAGTGTCTAAGATAACACACTTTTGAAATGTCAAGAGTAGTCTCTTCTTGGGCCCTCAGAGCACAACCACCTACTTTGGAGCACAAGACCACAGAGACCTTCATTGATAGCCTGCCGCCCAAAAGCCATCTCTGTACAGTAAATGTTCACATCCTGTATCCGCCAATGTAAAAGAAGCATGTGTCTCTCCATTTTGCTTTCTATCCAATCCCAGAGATTTCCCCATTTTGCTTTCTTTGGCCTCCTTAGACTACCACCAATAGATTTTATGTAACCCTCTTTATGTCTTCTTTGATTCCAATGTATAAAATAAACTACAAAACTACCATTTTCCAGAATGCTTCCTCAATCTGTTGAGATTCTGCTGCCTGAAAATTGTCGGTTTGGCTCAAATAAACTCATAAACATTCTCTACAGGTCTGGATGGTTCTTATGTCACAAGGGAACAGTAATTGTAAAAAGTGAGGATGGGTTTGGATTAAAGAGTCTGAGATTAAATTCTCCTCTATGAAAAAAAATAACTTTCGAGAATGAGATAAAAATGCCAGTTGACAGGCAGGCTGAAGCTGTATTGTGGTAGGCAGTTAGACAGACATGAACAGAGCAAGGATGATGGGCCAGGTATAAAAGGTTACCAGGCAGAAAGCCCTGGGTGCCTAGCAACAGGCAAAACTCGGAAAACAAGGACCTGGCCCCCAGGGTAACCTTTTCTCCCCTAGGATATCTCTGGGCATGCGGTTTGGACCCCTGGCCTTTCATATCACTGGTCAAGCGGTTCAGACTCTCCCCTGACCTTTCCTCCCCTGGCATGTTGCTAGTCATACAGGTTAGACCCCCTTAGAGTAAGAACAAACAGAGGGGCTGGAGAATAGCCCTTAAGCCTTAAGCCCCCAGAACAATGAGGTTCTGACCCACATCAAATATACCCAGGCCTCAGCTGTGTTTCAGCTTCAGGCCCAGAAAAGCAGCAAAACTGGATAAGTGACACCGTGGCCAACCTCAGGGCCAGGTGCATTGACTAATGACCCCCTGCTCTGGCACCAACCAGTCAGTGGAGACTTGAAAGGACACACCTGGAAAGCTGATGAATATACTTTTGGGGTCCTCCTCTAGTACCTCCCCTAAAATCTCTGTCCTTAAGTTCTTAAAAGCCCTTAGGACAAAGGACCCAGCACACTCTCCCTCCCCCCTCGTAGCATGCCCATGCCTCTTCCTTCTTCCTCCTCTTTCTGCCCCCAGGTGTTACTTCTACTCTTCTCTCTCCTAAGCCCTGAAGGCCCCTTCCTTCACCTCTGTAACTTGTTTCCTGAGCCACTTCCTCTACCATTCACTTCTTCTACCTCTGTGACTATCTAAAAAATATTTCTCTTACAGTTTGAGTCATGGCTCTGAGCTCTTTCTTAACCAAAACTCAAGTATAGAGGTTGCTGAACCAAGGTCCGGTCTGACTCCACCAGTATAACACCTGTTGCCATTCTAGCTGCCACCAACAGTATGGTGAGATCATGGTATATTGGCCTGAGGACTGGGAACAAAAATTTCTGGGTATGGGGCTCAATGTACAATATTACGCACATCCTAGAGCAAGGACCATATATCAATATTGAGGGAGATATTTACTCTTTTCACCAATGCATTGGTGAAAAGAGTAAAAGGTACTAGATTAGCAAACCAGTAACAAATTCTGTTATTAGGAATATCAGAGCCAACTATTGGTATGGATGGTATGAGTAGAAAACTGCTGTTGCCACTGAGAGTACGGCAGTGTTCAGCAATCAGGGATGTGGAATGGTCAATGCGGAAAGACATAGGAAGGCTCAGCAACACAGATCTCCCTTCCACCCTCTGTGTGTGGCACAACAGGAAACTGTACTTGTGAAAGAAGAGAAGTGCTACAGGGAAGCACATGGGGTTTTAGACCTAATGGTCCTTAATCCAGCTACTCACCACTTTCACTCTGAGATACAGTTAGAGGCATTATACTGGATAATGAATGAAACTATACTTACTAAAGAGGGACTCCGATAATTTTTAGATCAAAAACTCCAGTAAGAACCAGAACCTGAGTGGTCAGAAAAGCATTTAAATAAAACAAACAAAAACAACAACAACAAAAAAGAACACCAGGAAGGTCATCAAAGTAACCTGATTAAATGGAAATGATGCATTCAGAAACCTGTCTGTAAACAAGGGGAACACACCTCCCTGGGTGTGTTCTGTGTACAGCTGCTTCTGTGAGATTATTTACTCTAACACTGAAGGTTTGTGTCCCACTCTATGATTTCTATATTCAGAAAAATAAAAATAAAAATGATGGAGCTTGCTATATGGATGGCAATGCTCAGTTAATGGAGATTTGTGTCTGAAAAGCTAACAGAAAGTTTCTTTTCTGTTGTTTTACTTTATTTTTTATACTATCATTTTTAAAATTTTTTTTTAATTTTAATCATTGTTCAAGTACAGTTTTCTCCCTTTTACTCCCATTCCAGTCCACCCACCCTCCCCTCCCCACTTCCCTCCCATTACCACCCTCCCCCTAGTTTTTGTCCATGTGTCTTTTAAATTTGTTCCTGTAAACCCTTCCCATTCTCCCCTGAAATTCCCTCTTCTCTCCCCTCTGGTCACTGTCAGTCTGTCCTCTATTTCAGTGACTTTGGTTATATTTTGCTTGTTTCTTTGTTTTGTTGTTTAGGTTCCTGTTAAAGGTGAGATCATATGGTATTTGTCTTTCACTGCCTGGCTTGTTTTGCTTAGCATAATGTTTTCCAGCTCCATCCACGCTGTTGCAAAGGGTAGGAGCTCCTTCTTTCTTTCTGCTGCATAGAATTCCATTGTGTAAATGTACCATAGTTTTTTGATCCATTCATTTACTGATGGGCACCTTGGTTGCTTCCAGCACCTAGCTATTGTAAATTGTGCTGCTATGAACATTGGAATGCATAGGTTCTTTTGAATTGGTGTTTTAGTATTCTTAGGATAGAGTCCCAGCAGTGGAATTGCAGGGTCAAAAGGCAGATCCATTTTTAGTTTTCTGAGGAAGTTCCATATTGCTTTCCATAGTGGTTGTACCAGTCTGCAGTCCCACCAGCAGTGCACTAGGGTCCCCCTTTTCTCCACAACCTCTCCAACACTTGTTGTTTGTTGCTTTGTTTATGATGGCCATTCTGTCTGGTGTGAAGTGGTATCTCATTGTGGTTTTAATTTGCATCTCTCTGATAGCTAGCGATATTGAACATCGTTTCATGTGTCTTTGGATTTTCTGTATGTCCTCCTTGGAGAAGTGTCTGTTCAAGTCCTTTGCCCACTTTTTAATTGGATTCCTTGTCTTAGAGTGCAATCGTGTAAGTTCTCTATATATTTTGGAGATTAAACCCTTGTCTGAGGTGTCATTGGCAAATATGTTTTCCCATACAGTTGGTTCTCTTTTTAATTTTGATACCGTTTTCTTTAGCTGTGCAGAAGCTTTTAATTTTGATGAGGTTCCATTTGTTTATTCTTTCCTTTATGTCCCTTGCTCTAGGGGACATGTCAGTAAAAAAGTTTCTTCGTGAAATATCTGAGATTTTCCTACCTACCTTCTCCTCTAGGACTTTAATGGTGTCATGTTTTATATTTAAGTCTTTTATCCACCTTGAATTTATTTTTGTATATGATGTAAGTTGGTGCTCAAGTTTCATTTTTTTGCACGTGGCTGTCCAGTTCTCCCAACACCATTGGTTGAAGAGGCTATTTTTATTCCATTTTATGTTGCTGCCTCCTTTGTCAAATATTAATTGACCATAGAGACTTGGGCTTATTTCTGGGCTCTCTGTTCTGTTCCACTGGTCTATGTGCCTGTTTTTATGCCAGTACCAGGCTGTTTTGATTACAGTAGCCTTGTAGTATAGTTTAGTGCCCGGTATTGTGATCCCTCCTACTTTACTCTTTTTTCTCAAAATTGTAGCAGCTATTCAGGGTCGTTTATAATTCCATATAAATTTTTGAAGTGTTTGTTCTATGTCTGTGAAATATGCCATTGGTACTTTAATAGGAATTGCATTGAATGTGTAAATTGCTTTGGGTAGTATGGACATTTTGATGATATTAATTCTTCCAATCCATGAACATGGTATATGTTTCCATTTGTTTGTGTCTTCCTCGATTTCTTTCCTGAGTGTTATATAGTTTCCTGAACACAGGTCTTTTACCTCTTTGGTTAGGTTTATTCATAGGTATTTTATTTTTCTTTTTGTTATTTCAAATGGGATTTTTTTCTTGATTTCTGCTTCTGCTGTTTCATTGTTGGTGTACAGAAATGCCTTTGATTTCTAGATATTGACTTTGTATCCCGCTGTTTTGCCAAATTCATTTATTAGGCCAAGCAGTTCTTTGCCGAGTCTATAGGATTTTCTATGTACACTATCATGTCATCTGCAAACAGTGACAGTGATTCCTCCTTTCTGATTTGGATGCCTTTTATTTCTTTTTCTTGTCTGATTGCTGTGGCTAAAACTTCCAGTACTATATTGAATAGCAGTGGTGAAAGTGGACATCCTTGTCTTGTTCCTGATCTTAGTGGAAAAGATTTTAATTTTTGCCCATTGAGTATGATGTTGGCTGTAGGTCTCTCATATATGACCTTTATTATGTTGAGGAATGCTCCCTCTATTCCCACTCTGCTGAGTGTTTTTATCATGAATGGGTGCTGTACCTTATCAAATGCTTTTTCTGCATCTATTGATATGATCATGTGGTTTTTGTCTTTGCTTTTGTTTATGTGATGTATTATATTTACTGATTTGCGAATATTGCACCATCCTTGCATCCCTGGAATGAATCCCACTTGGTCATGGTGTATGATCTTTTTAATTTATTGTTGGATACAGTTTGCCAGTATTTTGCTGAGGATTTTAATGTCAATGTTCACCAGCGATATTGGCCTGAAGTTTTCTTTCTTTGTTGTGTCTTTATCTGGTTTTGGAATTAGGATGATGTTGGCCTCATAAAAAGAGTTTGGGAGTCTTCCATCTTTTTGGATTTTTTGAAATAGTCTGTGAAGGATGGGGGTTAACTCTTCCTTAAATGCTTTGTAGAATTCTCCTGTGAAACCATCTGGTCCAGGGCTTTTGTGTGTTGGGAGTTTTTCAATTACTGCTTCAATTTCTTTTGCTGTTATTGGTTTGTTCAGCTTTCTGCTTCTTTTCCATTGAGTTTTGGAAGATTATATTTTTCTAGAAATTTGTCCATTTCATCTAGGTTTTCAAATTTCTTGGCATACAGTTCTTTGTAGTAATTTCTTACAACCTTTGTATTTCTGTGGTATCTGTTGTAATCTCTCCTCTTTCATTTCTGATTGTGTTTATTTGGGTCTTCTCTCTTTTTTTCTTGATGACTCTGCTTAAAGGCTTGTCAATTTTGTTTATCTTTTCAAAGAACCAGCTCTTGGATTCATTGATCCTTAGAATTGTGCTTTTAGTCTCTATGTCATTTAATTCTGCTCTGATCTTGGTTATTTCCTTCCTTCTGCTTGCTCTGGGCTGTCTTTGTTGTTGTTCCTTGAGTTCTTGTAGACATAGGGTTAGGTTGTTTGTTTGGAATGTTTCTAACTTTTTTAGGTGGGCCTATATCGCTATGAATTTCCCTCTCAGGACTGCCTTCATTGTGTCACATAAGTTTTGGGCTGTTGTGAGTTCGTTTTCATTTGTTTCCAGAAACCTTTTGATTTCTTCCCTAATATCATTCTTGACCCATTTATTGTTTAATAGCATGCTATTTAATCTCCATGATTTTGAGTGTTTTGGGTTTTTTCCTTGGAGTTGGTTTCTAGCTTCAGTCCCTTGTGATTTGAGAAAATGCTTGGTATGATTTCAATTTTTTTGAAATTGTTGAGGCTTGTTTTGGGTCCTATCATGTAGTCTAGCTTTGAAAATGTTCCATGTACATTTGAAAAGAATGTGCATTTAGCTTCTTTGGGATGGAGGGTTCTGTATATATCAGTAAAGCCCATTTCATCTAGGGTATTGTTCAATGCCACAATATCTTTGTTGATATTTTGTTTGGAAGATCTGTCCATTTTTTATAGTGGGGTGTTAAAATCCCCCACAATAATTGTGTTGCTGTCAATATCTTTCTTGAAGTCCTCTAAGATTTTCTTTATGTATTTGGGTGGTCCTATGTTGGGTGCATATATATTTACAATATTTATGTCTTCTTGGTGGATTCTTCCCTTGAGTATTATGAAATGACCTCCTGGATCACTCTTTATGATCCTTTTTTGGAAGTCTATTTTGTCAGATATGAATATTGCTACCCCAGTTTTTTATTCCTGTCCATTTGCTTGGAAAATTTGTTTCCAGCCCTTCACTTTTAGCCTGTGCAGGTCTTTTATCCTGAGGTGGGTCTCTTGTAGGCAGCATATGTGTGGGTCATGTTTTCTTATCCAAACAGCTATTCTATGTCTTTTGATTGGAGAATTTAATCCATTTATGTTTAAGGTTATTATTGATAGGTACTTATTCATTGCCTTTTATGTACGTGTGTTCCTCTCTTTCTCTCTCTCTCTCTCTCTCTCTGTCTCTCTCTCTCTCTCTCTTTTCCTTCCTTTCCTTAAAGCAGTCCCTTTAGCATCTCTTTGCAGAGCTGGTTTAGTGGAGGTGTATTCTTTTAGACTTTTTTTGTCTGAGAAGCTTCTTATTTGGCCTTCTATCTTGATTGAGAGCCTTGCTGGGTAAAGTAGCCTTGGTTGCAGACCTCTGGTTCTCATTACTTGGAATATTTCTTGCCATTCTCTTCTGGCTTGGAGTGTTTCCATTGAGAAGTCAGCTGTTAGCCTTATTGGTGCTCCCTTGTATGTTACTTCCTGTTTCTCCCTTACTGCCTTTAATATTCTCTCTTTGTCTTGAAATTTTGCCATTTTAATTATGATGTGTCTTGAGGTGGGCCTCTTTGGGTTCCTCTTAATTGGGACTTTCTGTGTTTCCTGGATTTGTGTGACTTTTTCTCTTATCAAATTAAGGAAGTTTTCCATCATTACTTTTTCAAATAGGTTTTCTATCCCTTGTTCTTCTTCTCCTTCTGGTATCCCTATTATACGGATATTATTACATTTCATATTGTTTTGCATTTCTCTTACTCCCTCTTCATTCTTTCTGAGCCTCTTTTCCTTTTCTTGCTCTTTCTGGGTGTTTTCTTCTACTTTGTCCTCTAGCTCGCTGATCCGATCTTCTGCTTCATCAATCCTGCTTTTCATTCCTTCTAATGTGCTCTTCAGTTCAGAAATTGTATTCTTCATTTCCTCTTGGCCCTTGTTGAGAGTTTCTATTTTCTTTTTCATGTTGATGTAGTTTTCAGTGAGTTCATTGTAGCTTCCCTGTAGTTTCTGGTAGCTCATTGTGAGCTCATTGAGCTTCCTGACAATCATTGCTTTAAACTCAATATCTGATAGTTGAATTGCCTCTATTTCATTTAGCATTCTTTCTGAGGCTTCCTCCTTTCCTTTCATTTGGGGATTGTTTCTTTGTCCTCCCATTGTTTGTGAGACTCTTCTTGTTAGCCTCAGCTTCTTAAATTGATCTGTTCTGGCTCCCAGGGTTTATGGTGTGAACTTCTTTAGTAGAATTGCAGTGAGTTTCAGTGGTGCAGTTTCCTTAATCTCCCAAGCTCACTGGTCTTGGGCTGTCATTTAAGTTGGCTTTGTGTTTGCCTTTGGGTTTTGATTGTTTTTGAGTCTTTCTTTGGTGGTTCCTTCCCACCAGCTGGTTAAATGAGGGTCACTCTGTCCACCACCTCCTGTATTTTGTTGTGCTGATGAGGGCAGGTTGTGTTGAAGCTGGTTCTTCCGTGTGTATAAGGTTTAAAGAATTCTCTCTTGCTCTTGTTCAGTTGTTTGTATTGGGTACTGTCTCTACTGTTTAGTTGTATTTCCAGATAAGTCCTGGATTGAGGTTTCTGTCGTTACCACTCCCTCCTTCACCTTCTTCTGTTGTTATCTGTTAGTGGTTCCTTTGTTGTTGGGTTTCCTCTTCCAGTGGGTATCCTGGTGTTCACCGCCTCCACCTATTCTTTTTTGTCATCAGTTGGAGGGGGAAGGCAAAATGGTTTAAGACAGCAACAGAGAATTCTATGATATTTACAGTAGTAGCAAGCAGGGAAGAGATAGGAGATCCTTTGACTATGTGTAGTGTTAACCGTGATCTTCCACCCAGCTAGCTGATTTTTAGAAAGGATGGAAAGAAGATGACTCTTGTTGAGGAAGGAAGGATTGTGAGTTGGATCTATAAAGCAGGGAGGTTGTGGGAGGTCAGATTCTGAGGTAAGGTGAGAGTAAAGGATAGTAAATAGGTGTAGTGTGTGTGAGAATAGAGTTAACCACTACAGTAATAGAGTTCAGGAAACTGAAATGGGCTAAGATCTGGGGGCGGGGGGGGGGGGTGTTGTGAAGTAATTACAATTGCATGGAACAGCAGTTATTTATAATAATATTATGGCAACAATCATATGACAGAATCTATGAGATCTAGGTAACAAGAATAGGGAGTACAGAACCTCGAGTAGTGTGCTAATGGGACACAGGTGAGTTAAAGGACAGTAGATTAGCAATACAGTATGGAAAGAGATATCAGGGGAAAGCTGTCAGGTCATACAATATATCCAGCCTAGCAAAGCAGGCTATACAAAAAGAAGAGGGATACAAAAAATACTATTAAAAAAAAGATGTAGGAATACTGGAAAAATAATAATAATACAAATATGCAATAACTTGCAGGTTCTCTGTAATAGCAGAGTGAAATTTGTCTCACTGTCCCAGCTGTTGTGATGCCCCTTCTTTGGGTTCAACTTTGGTCTTTTCACAGATCCAGGATTTTGTCTCACTTGTCGGTATTTAGAAAAAAATTTTAAAAAGTAAAAAATAGAAAAGGCAGATGAAGGAAGGAAGAAGAGATAAAATTGGAGGAAAGGAAGGAGGAAGGAATAAAACAAGAAATCAGGAAAGAGAGGAAAAAGAAATCAGAAGAGAATAAAGACAATAAAAATTTTAAAAATTAAAAATTGTTTTAAAAAATAGAATCAAATTAAAAAGTCTCTTGGTTTCAAAGTGGCCAAACCAGTTTTTCTGCTCTTGCTGGCTGCGGCAGGCTGAGGGGTGATTGGTATGGCTTTTCTTCTTCGGTCAGCGGGGCTCGCACTGGCTCCCTCACTGTCTGGGAAGCTAACGTGGCTCTTCAGCCTTGTACCCTGGGTGTGGGAATCAGGTCTTTCCCCAGGGTAACTGCTGTGGACTGGGGTGCGGGGATGCTCTCCCTGCACGCACACACGTGTGCCCATGGTTGGGTGGCAGGGAGGCTGGAGTGACTGATCACTTTAGGAGAATTCCCCAAACAGTGTCTGTCTATTCACTCCTTCCTCTTGAGAAATTCCTCCTGTTCAAGCCTGCCTCTCCGCACAATGGCCTGGCTTCTCCCGCAGCCCAACTCTCCAGCCAAACCAGTGACTGTGGGGGTTGGGGCCTGCTGTGTGACCCAGCCTCTCCAATGTCCACAGCCTCCAAAGGTGCTCACAGCCCTTGTGTGTTTGCTAGCACCTGGATTCCTCCCAGAGCCGCTCAGATCTTGTTTGGCCTGGGAGGGAGCAGTTGTCCCGGCTCTCTCCCAAGGACTCTGTGGCAAACCCAGCAGCGGGCCCTGGGCCTGGGGCTGCAGCCCCCGGACCACACACCGGTCCCTGGGACCCTACCTTGTTGCAGCACTCTTCTTAGGGTCCGGTTTTTCGGTTCCACCACAATCCTTGGTCCCCTATTTTCACATATGCTGAAGTATGTTGATTGCTTGCTTCTCTACTCCATAGATTGGTCAGGATTTTCTCCCCTGAGCAGAGGGAAGCCAAATCTGCTCCTTCCTACTCTGATGCCATCTTAGCCCCCCTCCCTTTTCTGTTGTTTTAAATATAATATTTAATTTATTATTTTTTAAAATATTTATTTTTATTTTTATTTATTTTAAGGTATGTTTTATTAATTATGCTATTACAGTTTTCCCAATTTTCCCCCTTTATCCCCCCTCCACCCTGCACCCACCAACCCTCCAGCTTTCCCCCTGCTTAGTTCATGTCCATGGGTTGTACATATAAATTCTTTGAATTCTCTGTTTCCTATACCATTTTTTACCTCTCCCCATCTATTTTATGCCTGCCAATCATGCTTCTTCTTCCCTGTACCTTCCTCCCCTCTTCTTCCCCTCCTGCTCCCCATTGAAAACCCTTCATGTGATGTCCATTCTCTGATTCTGTTCCTATTCCAGTTATTTGCTTAGTTTTTGTTTTCATTGTTTTCCTTTCTTTTATTTTTTTAGCCTCATGTGTTGATAGTTGTGAGTTTGTTGTCATTTTACTGTTCATATTTTTGATCTTCCTCTTCTTAGATAAGTCCCTTTAACATTTCATATAATAATGCCTTGGTGATGATGAACTCCTTTAACTTGACCTTATCTGGGAAGCACCTTATCTGCCCTTCCGTTCTAAATGAAAGCTTTGCTGGATAGAGTAATCTTGAATGTAGGTCCTTGCCTTTCATGACTTCAAATACTTCTTTCCAGCCTCTTCTTGCCTGCAAGGTTTCTTTTGAGAAATCAGCTGATGGCCTTATGGGCACTCTTTTGTAGGTAACTCTTTCCTTTCTTCTTGCTGCTTTTAATATTCTCTCCTTATCTTTAATCTTGGGTAGCTTAATGATGATGTGCCTTGGTGTGTTCCTCTTTGGGTCCAACTTCTTTGGGACTTTCTGGGCTTCCTGGACTTCCTGGAAGTCTATTTCCTTTGCTAGATTGGGGAAGTTTTCCTTCATTATTTGTTCAAATAAATTTGGAATTTCTTGCTGTTGTTCTTCTCCTTCTGGCAGCCCTATATCCCATTCAGATATTGGAATGTTTCAAGTTGTCAAAGAGGTTGAAAAGTCTCTCTTCATTTTTTTTTTTGAGTTCTTGTTTCTTCATTCTATTCCAGTTGAATGTTTATTTCTTCCTTTTGTTCCAAATGTGATTTGAGTCCTGGTTTCCTTCCTGTCACTGTTGGTTCCCTGAATATTTTGCTTTATTTCACTTTGGGTATCTTTCATTTGTTCTTTCATTTTTTGACCAAGCTCAATCAGTTCTGTGAGCATTTTGATTACCAGGGCTTTAAATTCTCCATCAGATAGGTTGGCTATCTCATCATCATTTAGCTCTCTTTCTGAAGTTTTGCACTGTTCCTTCATTTTAGCCATATTTCTTTGTTCGGGGCCCCTGTTAAATTGTAAGTTGTAAGGGGACAGGGCCTTCAGTAGTCACCCAGGCAGGGCAACCCTCCTTGCTGTGGCACTGCCTGTGGGGGAGGAGCCAGAAGGGCAACAGTGCAGCTCACCTGCTCATCTCTAGTGCACTTTTCAACGAACTCTAGTGTGAAACTGGGAGTTTCTCCCGCCATGGCAACCACCATAGTCCACAGTCCACTCTGAGTCTGTTTCCCCTTAAGTCAGCCCTGCCCACACAGCCTGCTGCCTCACTGCAGCCAGCCCAGTCCACACAGTCCACTTCCTTGCCATGGTTTCTCTCCATCCACCGTCTTACCAATCTGGGTGTTCTGGTTGACTTTTTCTTTAATTCCATGGTTATCAGAGTTCCATGCAGTTTGATTTTCTGGCACTTCTGGTTGTTTATTGATTTCGATTGGTTGTTATCCTCCTTTTGGTTGTGCAAGGAAGCAAAGGATTTCAACCTACGCCTCCATCTTGGCTGGGACTTAGAAAGTTTCTAGTAAAAAAAAAAGGAGTATATTAGCAAAATGGACAATTAGATACAATGTGACTGGCATTAACCCCCCCCCCCGGGATAAGTAGATGAGATCGATAGATGATAGATAGATAGATAGATAGATAGATAGATAGATAACACATAGGAATGTCAATGACCAGTGGTCTAACCACTCATTTGTTTTAGGGCGTGGGACACAGAGAATCAAAATTAAACTGCCAAAATTTGGATACTGGACTTAAAGAAAAAGCCATGAGCCTTTTAATAAAAAAACATGGATTAGTCCTGTTGATACTCATCAGTCACATTCAGAGTAGGAAAGTGATTAGTTGATTGAGAATGAAGTACAGTTGCAGTCAAACCTCAGTGCTTGGCTTCAGAACTCATCAAACCTGGTATTAGTTGCATTTTGACAAGAAAAAAATGTTTCAGCACTCGGTGCTTTCTTGCCACTGGTTGTGCTTGTTTGCCGCTGGTCACAGTTGCTAGAATGTGTATGAGCCACGACACCACCTTGCAGGATAAAATGCCTCATCAATTTTCACTTGCTCACCACTTGTCAGAACGAATTAATGACGAGTACCAAGGTACCACTGTACTTGTGTAAGCTTTGGCAGCGTTAGGTTCCTGAGATGAGTGTGCTGGAGCTGTAAACTCAGTTGCAATAGACACGTCTCTAGAAATTGCTCTTGTTTCTTGGGATTGTCCAGTTTGTAATTAGCCAAAGACATCATAGTCAATAAACAGATCCCAGGTTACATGGCTCACCACCCACTGGAAAAGTAAGTTATAACTAGGTTTTCTCTGGTATTGACAATTTTTTTTGTTTTGACTTTGTGACTGAAGCTTTACAAAAGACAAAAAAAGAAACTATTCACAAATACAGACTGAAATTTAGATGTCAACAGATCAGGGCATAGCATTTAATAGCACAGACAGTACTAGATAGGAAGGAGAAGAAACGACATGAAGTGATCTTGTTGTCAGTGTAAGAGCAATCAAACTTGTAAATAATTTTCACAGAAGTATTTGAGTCAAAATTGACAACAATTGCTGGGAAGCAAGATCTCAAATGATTGGGAGAGTGATGATTTTGCAGTTTCTTTTCTTTCATGCACTTGAAATTAAGGAGGGAATGAATGGAAGTTTACATGAGAATGGAAAAAAGTAAGGCAGGATTGGGTTAAAGGTTAGTTAACAAGATGTGTTTTCTTGAGGGCGGTTGTACTTATCTCAAGGTATGTTTAATAAAAACAATGGACAGGACTTGCTTAGGGCAAAGATAAACCATTAACTAAAAAAGTTATGTGCATGGGGTGTGGCCACTCACCATGACCTGCCCAGTTAGAAAGTTACGGTCAGATCACCCTGTCAGGTTACTTTCTTCAGAACCCTTTATCATCCACACTTCCAACAATTCACAAAGCAGAGGAATAAATGAAAATTAAAATGGACGCTTTAAGCGATTACTAGACAAAATAGGGGGGTAACAGAGAGTAGTAAGGAGTAATGTTCCAGATTAAAAGAATGTGCTTCAACTCATGCTGAAGTCTAATTAAAGGTAGATCATCAGTTGAATTGTTTCTAAGAAACAGAGTTGGCAATAAAGAGGTAGCAATAAAGGATGTAACTCATGTCATAACCATCCAAGTAATTTTTAGACAATTTTTATTCTAGTCATTATTTTTAAAAAGATTCAGTTATATGTCTCCAAGATAGCAACATTAAAATTCCAGTAACCTGTGATTTGTTATACAAATGTGACTGACAGAATTTCATCAATAAGATTTATGGGCTGGATCCACCCTGCTTCTCATGAATAAGCACATCTGATGCTTGTAGAGTCTCATAGCCAGGAGGAGGGAAACTGCAAAGAATGTAGGTTGGATGTACCATACTTTTTGGACTATAAGATGCCCCTTTACCCCCCAAATTTGGGAGGAATAATGGTTTTTAATGCTGCTGTTGAGTTCTGTTTACATTTACATTGGTGAAATATTGTGTTATTTATGTTATTAAATATTTTACCCCATTTATTGCTTCAAAAATTTTTCCCTATTTTCCTCCTCTAAAACCTAGGTGCATTTTATGGTCCAAAAAATAAGAGTAAGTTGAAATGAATAGAGGGGAGAGTGTGATCATACCATATGTGCTGCTCACTCTTAGAATGCTTCTCAAGGCTGTCTTCTCTGGTAGTGAAAAGGAAAGATGCAGAAGGAGACAAAGATAAGTCATGAGAGAATTAGCCAACCTTATGTGGGCACTTTAAAGGAGAGTACAGAAAAGAGAATGAGCTCTTGCATTCTTACCATTTAGGTCTGCACCCTTTAAGGAAAGATCTTGAGAAAACATTCCAGCACTGAGCCAATCATTCTGAACCCATTGCTGTGGACGTGGACAAAATGCTATCCTGTATGGCAATAATGAATGAACATTGTGGGTGTGGTCAATGCCTAGTAGGATAGTTGTAATTTGGAAATAGAAGTGGGAATAACCGGTTATTTAATAAATGTTGAGATTTTCCACCAAGAACCCAGGGAAAAATTTACCTGACAAAACAGCCAACCAGACTATTAACAGAAATGTGAAGCAGAATGCATGCTTTGGAATCTGTCAAGGTATTGACATTTATACCCAGTTCCTAAAAAGTATCTAGGAAAGAATCTGAAAATGGCTTACTTTACATAAATGGCTGTATTTTGTGCATAAGGAAAATGACATTGCTTTTGTAGATGGTTTCTAAATCCTATGCAAAAAATATAATCTTGATATAACATGGTACAATGATAATTAGTTTAGGAGCTATCAGCCAGAATAAAAAAGAAAACTGATTTTTATGAATCAGACATGTAATAATAAAATAATAATAATAATAGCAGTGAAATGGGAGCCATGAAGACTTTCTGTTTCTGGATCCTGGCAAACAGTGAGAAGTGCAGCAGCTCTGCGAACATGGAAATCTAAACTTAGCTTTGAGACAGTGGGCCTATACACCACTAACCCCCGTAGGTACACAGAAGAACTATTGATAATACTAGGAATTATTGCATTAAATGTCCATACTTGGATGGTGCTGGGGGATTATGGGTGTACAATTTAAGGAAGACCAAACCCTGTCTCACTCTGGGACAGCAGTGACATAGCAGGCCATCGGCAGACCTTGTATACTGAGACACCCCAGCAATGGTCCTGAGGCCCATCCTGTTTCTCCACCGGTGGGACTAGGCTTACTGACCGACAATGCCTGTGTGTTGGGAACCAAGTCTCATTGTATCATGTGTTCTTGTCTCATACGAATACAATATAATCTAAATCTTCTTTGATGGCTACCAGAATCTCTACTGTGTGAATGCATCTATATAGCCTGCCTCCTTTTCTTGGATATCTGTGTTCTTTCTAACACATTACATGAATGACAGTGGCTACTGATGTCCGTGCTCAGAAGGAGGTTCCCTGCTGCTGGAGCTCAGTTCTAACTCCATGGGGACAACGGAGACAGTTCTCCCTTTCTGCCCCATTCCCACATACATCCCATAAACGGGGAATAACAAAGTCCAGGACTTTGTAAGTTTTATAAGTTTTGGGGGACTTGTTGATAGGAGAAAAGTGCAGAGACAGCTGGTTCTGAGTCCTTCCACTTGGCTCACTGGTGGGTCCCCCAGGACCATCTTCCATTGCCTTTTGGTTTTGAACTGTCTCTCCAGCTGCTCCTTCCTCAGGACCAGGGCTTTTATTTAGGGTCCACTTACCCAAGGGCCTATTGTATTTTTAGGGACCCATGAACCTGGTTTAATTAATTTTAATTTCTTTTAAAATCAGAAGAAAAATGAACATAATAATAATATATAATAATGAATCCAGACTGGATTATATTCATCTTTATATCAACACAGTTATAAAATATAATGTTAATATTTTTATGGCAAAGAACTCTATGAAGGCTAAGGGCCTAGCGAGGGCTTAGATCCAGCACCTAGGTTGGACATTTCCTTGAATCTTTGCTGTGAACTTAGGGGCACTAATTTTAAATCAGTAAAAATTGACACTTTTCAGTTCAATTTTCCAATTCAGAAAATTAGCTTCATATTTATTCAATTGATTTTTGTAGTCATTTATTCCTCAGTTGTTTTCCTCTGTGGGACACTGGTTTTAGCTTCTTATTTTCTTCCACTATTTTTCCTGTTTCTTCTTTAAGTTCTCCCCCACATTCCTTGCTCTTCCGTCTGCTCCCTTGTCATAGCACGTTCTTGTATCACCACCAGGTAATGTAAGCGCACACACATACTTTACTCCAACTTAACAGTTTTATAATTTATACACAATTATTAAGTCTTAAATAAATTCTAATGGCATCAATTAATAGCTATTTAATACCAAAGGAACTTTTCTATAAATTACTCTGCACCTATTTTATTCTGTACTTATTTACTCCGTACCTATTTTATTATTTATTGCTAAGTAATAAGCATTTATTATTTAATGCTTAATTTATTTTTATATTCTAATAAATGAAATTATAATATCAATTTTGCTAGACATTTATTAAATAATTACTGCTCATTAAAAACATTAAAATTGCAAGTTTAGTAGGATGTAGTCTACTAAATTGTTTATAAAATTTGAAAGCAAGTGAAAACAGTATATTTTATAAATATAATGATTCAAAAGCTTATTTTGTTCTAAAACCCTCAATATTTGGGTTTATTATTTCTTTACTATTTTCACTTCTGATTCCTTTATAATGCTTATTTTGTTACCCTCCCAGGATGACTTTCCCAAGAAAACCTTCCTCTAAGCAGTTATATTTTACTATTGTTCTCTCTAGTTCTGGCACTCAGGAATTAACATCTCCCAAATCTGAGTTAAATATTGCATTTGTTTCCTAGGGCTATTGCAACATAGTATAACAAACTGGTGGCTTGAAACAAGCAAAATGTATTATCTCACATTTCTGGAGGCTAAAAATCCAAAATCAAGGTGCTGCCTGGGCCACATTCCACTGAAGCCTCTAAGAGATGATGCTTCCTTGCCTCCTCAGCTCCAATAGACCAGGTGTTCCTTGGCTTGTGGCAGTGTAACTCTGCCTACCCCTTGACATGGTCTTCTTTCTTTCTCTGTGTCTGTGTCTTCACTCAGCATTCTCCTTTCTGTATCTCTTCTTCACTTCTTATAAGGGCACTAGTCATACTGGATTAGAGTCCATCCTAACTACTCATTCTAACTTAATTCCATCTGTTAAGTCCCCACTTCAAAATGTCAGTCTAAGGTACAAAGGTTTAGTATATCCACATATCTTTTGGAGCAACTCAACCCAATCTATCACAGGCACCTTGGCTGGGGATGCTGAGATTTCTCTGAATAACTTCTCCTCAGGTAACTTGTACTTTTCTGGTCCCTACACAAAGTAGAAGCTAACCATTGTATCTCTAATCTGATATAGACACCATCCTTTCTCCCCTCCTCCTTCTTTGTGCTTGGAGTATAGATGTGAAGCCATAGATGCAGCAGCTGTCTTGTGACATAGAAGTATGAATGAAAAAACCACATGCTGAGGATGATGGAGCAGGAAACTTGGCAGGGCTGGAAATATTGACACCACATTGCTGTTGCACCTTTGGACTACTTACTATTTCAGAAAATTACACCCATTATAGTTAACTCACTGTAGATGAGATTTTTTTTTTGCAACCAATGCACCTTCTCTCCCTTCAAAAACAAGCTCAAGAAAGTGAAACTCAAAATGAAACAGCTATTTTAATGGACTGGTTCTGGGTCTCTCATGCAAACTTCTGAAAGTCAACTATATTTATTAGTGATTTAGTATTAGTATACCTGTGTAGCTCAAAACAAGAAGATAGAATCATTTTTCTAAAAATAACAAATACAGGAGTGGGAAAACATAAGTTAATAATAAAAATAATATAATTAATAAATAATATCAATACAAGAATAGACCCTTTTTCACATACTCATAATTGTAAACCTACTTTTGCCCACCCCTGTAGTATATATTTTTAATTCTATTTTTCTTGTTCATTTTGTTTTAAATAAAAGTATGGCCTTCTACATTTCCACATTTATTAGTGAAGTTGTAAGCTGCAGTTTCATTGGTGACAGATGTCTGCCTCACAAAAGGACTATCAGTCCCAACTCATTAGTTCACATGTCTAACTGTTTGGCTTCATCTCTGCTGACTTTAAGCTTAGCTTTCAATTACCTTCGACAGAGCCCACTGGCAAATTTCCTGTTCGATTTCTGATCTGTCTGGCTTGTTCTCAATCCTTTGTCTCTTCCTGGTTCAGCTGTCCTAACATTGACTTTGACCTAAGATTTTAACCTTTCTCGAAACTGGAAGCCCTATTGAATCTTGGCTGTGCCTACCAGGGGTGTCCGACCCCTTGGTGTCCCTGCTGTGCACTGGAAGAAGAGGAGGTGCCTTAGGCCACACATTAAATACATTGTGATACCTAATCAGGCACACAAACAAATTTCATACTGTTTTAAGTAAATTTATGATTTTGTGTCGGGCCCCATTCATGGCCATCCTGGACTGCATGCAACTCATGGACTACAGGTCGGACACCCCTGGCACTGACCAAGAAAAAAGAGAGAAAATAAAAAATTTCAATGTTAAAAATAAAATAAAGGATACTACTAGAGATCTTAGAGAAACTAAAAGAATAATAAGTGAATATAAGGAATACATTTTTGTCAATAGGTTCAACAAGTTAGGTGGAATGAGCACATTCTTAAATGAGTCCACTTCCAAAACCGACATGAGAATAAAGAAGGAATCTGAAGATTCTCATGTCAAAAGCTGTGAAAGGTCTAAGACTGTGTCCTGCTCACAAGTTAACAGCACAGGCAGTCATAGTTTCAGAGATGCTGAGAGAGAACGAGACATCTGGGTCAGAGCAAAGGGCAGCATTCCACTCCCAAGCAGTGGTCATGAGCTTTTAAAAACATTTTCTGTTCCTTAAATTTTACTTGTATTAAAGGTATACATATGCATAATTTAAAATACAAATAATCTTATAAAAACACGACTGCTCCCAAACCAGAGCGGACAGAACATGCTGGTTGAGGGGGTGGGGCAGGAAGCTGAGAACTAAAATGTTCAAAGGAAACAGCAAAACCGTTGCTAAAACCACCACTTCCTTTAGGTTGATCCAGTCGAAGAGCATTTCCTTCTTAGAAGTGGAATATTAACTAGGTTCAAAATGTGTAACTAATTAAGTAGTGTAAATATTGATTAAGTCTCAACACTGGAAGATTATGTTGGCTACGTTATCTCTTTGCCCACTTATACCCTATGTTTCTACCTGTGAACACTTGAGTTATGCTCAGGTGCCTGACACGTTACACTCATGGATGACCAACTCGAGTTGTTCAATATGAGTAAACACCTTATAAGCATAAGCAGGAACCTGTTAATACTTACTCATTTCTGCATTTTTATTGATTTAGAAAGTACATTTATCTTGTTTGAATTTATAATAATTTCTTAAATTTAGCCATCACAATGATCATAGGATAACTGGTATCAGAAAAGAATGGTTTAAAGTAAATATAATTTAAAGAAGAAGAAAAGTTTCAAAATAAAATATAAGCAAAAATTTAATGGGTTTTTAAAAAACAGAAGTAAAAATTTGGAAATTTTCTTTTTCATATTTAACAAATGTTTAACTGAAATGTACAACTATTGACTAATTCTTAGAAACAGAAAAGAATAAAATTAGTGTTGATAGGTTCATTGAGGGGACTGGCATAATGTTTTTAAAAGTTATGTGGTAATACAAAACTACATATTTCACTTCACTTTTGACTTTCAAAGTAAAGAGGGTTATTTACATATAATCATAGTTCTTTATCAATTTTCCCAAGATTTCCTGTAATACTTTGACATTTAAATCATCCTCCTTTTAAAAGCTAATGGAGTCATTATTTTGTATATTTGTTCTTCAAATAGTAACCAGTTTAATTATAGTCAACATTGTGTCAACAGCTTTTTAATAAAAATTTCTAAAATCTTTAATCTTTTTGCAAAAATTTCAATCTCACGCTGCAACTGATTTATTCTATTGTGTTTGCCTTGTATTGTAAGACATGGATGGTATTGTGAAATTAGCAAGAGAGCTGCAAAGATGGTGTCTCTCCCCACAAGGACCGAGTGTTAGTGATAGGGGAATAGAAATATTTGGATTGCAAATAATTCCATGCAGATTCATTAACAAATGTTTTGTTTTTGTGTTATGACTGCTTTAGCTGCCATATACCCCCTTGTAATGTGGTGACTTGGATAGGAATACTTGAATAATGCAGATGCCTTATATTTTCACTGTTTTACAAGAATATGTTAGGAAAGAATCTACAAAATCATCTAATAATGACATTGCTAACAACTTCTTTCTAATCCTAATCTCATATTAATAAAAATTTACAATTATAAAGTTTGGAGAATTATAAAAAACAAAATATTCTTTTAAGTACATATTTATACATAAAGTTCCTAATTGAAAATATTCCTAAACTCTATCAGTCCACACTTCTGTTAGTCATTATACTCATACTAAACATCATTATTTATTTAAAACATCACTGTCTTATAGAAATATAATGTAAATCACATGTTATTTTAAATTTTGTCATAGCTACATTAAAAAGTAAAAAGAAGCATGTGAAATTTATTTTTATAATAAGTCATATTTAATCCAATATATCCAAAATATTACCACTTCAACATGGAATCAATATTAAAAGTATTGAGGAGATGTTATGCATCCTTTGTTTCATACCAAGTCTAAAATCCAATGTGTATTTTACACTTAGTGCATGTTCCAATTTCGACCAGTCACCTTTCCAGTGCTCAGTAGCCTGTGTGACTAGCAGCTATGACACCAGACAGTACAGGATTAAAAACTGAGCTCTTTCTTGAAAGTGCCTCAGCTCTATAACACATCTTATCCAAATAGCCTCATGTTTATGTAACATGATTTGAGATGGGGATGCTGATTCTAATGGTATATTAACTGTGTGTTTGTGTCTTTTTTAAAATTCATGTGTTGCAGCTGTGATGGTGTTAGGAGGTGGGGCCTCTGGGAATTTACTAGATTTAGATGAGGTCTTCAAGGGGGAGCCCCCATGATGGGATTAGTCTCTTTATGAGGAAGAGACCAGCAAGTCTCTCTTTACCGTACAATGACAAAGCACAGCAAGGTGGCCCTCTGCCCGTCAGGAAGAGGACCTCGCCAGGAGTCAACCAGCTCCCAGAGGAGGGGACGTCCTTGTCTCTAGAGCAGGGGTGTCAAACTCACTTTCACCGGGGGCCACATCAGCCTCGAGGTTGCCTTCAAAGGGCCGAAATAATTTAAGCACTATATAAATGTAACTACTCTTTAACTGTTAAGGAGTTGAAATTACATTTGGCCCTTTGAAGACAACCGCAAGGCTGATATGGCCCCCGGTGAAAATGAGTTTGACACCCCTGCTCTAGAAGCTAGGCAATGAAGTTCTTTTGATTAAACTACCCAGTCTGTGATATGTTGTCAGATCAGCCTGAGCTGACTAAACAGAGGAAAGACAGTAAGAGGTAATATAATGAAAACAGACTGTTCTGCCTCACAGTTTAATGGAAAAGAAAGGTGTAGTATGTAAGGGAACACAGGAGCACAGAGGAAAGGGGATCCTTAGAGGAGTCAGAAAATGCCCCTACCCTTTGCAACAGCTTGAATGGATCTGGAGAGCATTATGCTAAATGAAATAAGCCCGGTGGTGAAAGACAAATACCATAGGATCTCACCTTTAACTAGAACCTAATCAACAAAACAAACAAGCAAGCAAAATATAACCAAAAACATTGAAATTAAGAACAAACTAACAGTAACCAGAGGAGAGAGGGGAGGGGATAATGGGGGGAAGAGGGGAAGGGTTTTCAGGAACTACTATAAAGGACATGTGGACAAAACCAAGGGGGGCTGGAAACAGGGGAGGGAGGGAGGGATGGCTGGGGTGGTGGTGAGGGGTGGGGGGGAAAGGCATAAAGTTGTATTTGAACAACAATAAACTTCAAAAGTATTTCATAGAAAGCATAAAAATAAAAATTTTTAAAAAAGAAAATGCAGCACAGAAAAGGCAATATTTGAGTTGGACCTTACATGATGAATAGAAGTTTGACAGAGAAAGAAGTGATAAATTAGATTAAAAAGAACAGAAACACTAAGTTGCAGAAAAACCTGGCATTTGAACCTTGTAGGAAACCAGATCTCAGGGTAACTAGGTGGCTTGAGAATTGCAAAAGGTTTGGATAAGCCACTGCTCAAAATAAAAAGAGGATCTGGTTAAAGTGTTGCTGCGCAACAACACACTGTGATGCCCATCAGCATAATTTTCTGTTTTCTGTAGTTCTACTTAATATAAACTAGAAAAACAAAAATTTTTTTGATGTAGGTTGGGCTGAATTAGCTCACAGGGAAATCTCAAGAGTGAGAGTATTGAAATACTGGTGTGAACAAGCTTATGATTTTTTGATTATTGGTGCCTAGGCAAGATAATGAAAAGGAATGAAAATAGGCTGGAGTGCGGGGATGATGGGCTGAGAGTAAGCAGATGAGCGGCTTGTGAGTTGTCAGAACTATGGGGAGCAGACTCAGTAGCAGGGGCGGTGCCAATGCTTGAGAGGTAAGAGGAAGCAAATTGAGGCCAAGGAGTAAGAATTTGGAGACAGAGCAATTTCAGGTGGAGTTTGGAAGTAGACAAACTCCAGCTGGTAAGGCCAGGGTATGTCTATGTGGATGATTTGTTAAAATTAATGAAGTAGTTGGTTAAAGAAGTTTGTGGGTTGAGTGTTAGGTAATTCAAATGAAGACAAAGACTAGTCCTCAAGGGTTGCAGGGAAGGTCTAAGGATGATGATGGCAAGGGCAAAATTTGGTATAAATGAATATCATACACCTCAAAGAAGTATAATGAGAAAGGTCTGGAAGCACCAGTATGAAACTGAGAGGAGTTTGGTCCCGAAGTCCTCAGAGGCAGTGAAAGAGTGAATGAATACCTTCAGTCTAAGAACTTAGGCACAGATCAGATGTTATCCAGGCAAAGAGGAGCATCACAGTGTAAAACAGTGGTTCTCAAACTTTGGCCATACCCAAAGGGCTGCTTAAAAGCACAGATGCATTGCTATAGGGTGGATATTCGACTGCACAACAAGATGTGTGAGTCATCGGTACAAAGAAGAGAGATAACCCTGAGTTTAACTTGCTGCTTCCCTTCACTAACTGTGTGAACTTGATGAACTGTGTGAACAAATCACCTAATGCTGGCCCTCAATTTCCTCATCAAAAATGCATCTATGAGCCTAGGCTGGCATAGCTCAGTGGATTGAGCACGGGCTGCGAACCAAAGTGTCGCAGGTTCGATTCCCAGTCAGGGTACATGCCTGGGTTGCAGGCCATGACCCCCAGCAACCGCACATTGATGTTTCTCTCTTTCTCTCTTTCTCCCTCCCTTTCCTCTCTAAAAATAAATAAATAACATCTTCAAAGGGTTATTTATTTATTTGCATCTATGTAATAGATGCAAATCTATTGCATCTATGTAATAAATGCATTTATGTAATAAATACATACTCTCTAGGATCATAGTGAAGTAAACATTAACTTGGAACATGCTGGACCATGCGACACCATGAAATGAAAAGGATAAGGCCATTCTGTCGCATGAATGGCAGAAAAAAGCTGCCCTCTTTGAGTAAGTGGAATAGTCCAACATACAACTATTAAACTTCCCCATTCTTGGGCAGGGTGGAAGCTAAAGGGTAAAAGGTGAAAGTATGTTGCTATTGGAAACTGCGCACATGCTCTCTCTCCACATAAAAGCTGACTTTCCTGCACAGGCTTTGCAGTTTGTGCAGAGATCTTTACTCAGCTACAGAGTGGCCCTGCTAGACTAACTGTGGAAGTCCATGAATAATTCTCTCATGTCAACACAGCAGAGAGGCATGTCAATAAAGCAACTGAGAGCATAGTGAGAACTTCTCATTTACCTTACTGGGACCAGAACAGCATGACTCCACAGAGAAACAGAAACGGGAACACCAGCAGATTTTATGCTGAAATTGAGCTAACTTGTATTTGGGCCCTTATCAAATTAAGAAATGCAACAAGAGTACATGAACCTTCAATAAATATTTTTCTTTGAAACATATCTATGCTAAAGAAAGTTTTAAGAATTATTTGTAGAAGGAGCATAGCAATGTTTAAGAGTTTAGAAATGTATGTTACTCAGTTCTCATTGTAACATTGTCTTTAACTTCCTATTTTTAAAAAAGTGCCTACTCTGTTGAAGTATGACCAGAATCAACCCCAGGGTTTGAAAATTTGGTTTGGGTGCCATCTCTCTCATTATATTGTCCAACAAATCAAAGGCAAAATTTAGAAGTTCCACCGTGGCTTCTTTGGAAAACCTATCGAGGTCAGCTAAAGTTAAGAAGTGATAAAGGAAAACCTAGAATGCAAAGGAAGAAAAGAAGGACTTAAATATGGATATGGACAAAACACTCCCTTCAACCAAAGTTTAGTCAGATTTCTCTAAGCCCTGCTGTGGACAAGGCCTCGGCCTCGCTGCCTCTCCATCCACACCAGATCTTCATGGACCTCTGTCAGCGAAATCCTGCCAAGTCAGTTTAGAGAGATTCTCTCCCAGCCTTGATATCCAATCACTCTCAATATCTGACCGAACTCCTAAACCCCCACCCTTGAGATCTGATCACTCAGGCCTGCTCTGAGTAATTTTCCATCCACCCATTTTTCCCTCAATCTGACTCTACTCCTTGGTTATAAATCCCTAGCTATCTCTATTGTATTCGGAATTGAACACAATTTATACTGAGGTCTCTTTTCCCCTACTGCAATCATTTCTGAATAAAATCCATCTTTACTGCCTTAACCAGTGTCTGGCTCTGGTTCTCGGATAATATGCACAACCTGATACGTGTATACACGTGGTTCTGATGTGTAAAATAACACATGGACTCAGTGCCCACATGATGACGATAGAAGTGTTAGCACTTTCTAAGAGAGTAATTGGACACTCTATATTTCAAATGTCCAAAACACTTACACCTTATTACCCAGTAATACTCTTTCTAGGAACCAATTCTACTAAATTTGGACTATGCTTTACGTATAAAGATATCTACAGCAGCATTATTTATAATGAAGAAAAAATGGAAAAAAATCTGAATATGCCACAATAATTTGTTGTGTAAACTATGACGCATTCATCTGAGGAAGCATTTTGCAACCCTCAAAATGCTTACAAAGTGTCACAGGAAACATACTTATGGAATGCTGGTAAGTAGAGAGAAAAGGCAGCATAGTAAATAGCACAAAATTATGTCCTCATTTAATAAATGCATCCCTGCATGTGCCACATAATCTGCATCAAAACCCGTTGTAAAGCTACAGCAATACTTTTTATGGTGTCCTGATATATTTTTTCCGAACACTTAGCTTACCTAAATGTACTGCTATAATATATAAAAATGTTTGATGTTAAACGTACTTGTGGAATATGCATACTTATAACTAGGATATTTAAAGGGAAGTAATAATAATAATAGCTAATAGGTATGGTACTTACTGTGTGTCAGGGCACTTCCTAAGATTTCTCTTACAAATAATTTATTGGTTGCTCATCCATCCAATGAGGAAGTACCACATTATTGCTATCCCAATTTTACAGATAAGGAAGAAAAGGCCCAGAACAGTGGAAAGTCCCAACTCTACAGCCAGCTCCTTGGTCTTGATTCAACCCCAGACCACTTAAAGAACTTGTGCACGTAACAACCAGAAAGAGGATTTGCAATCAGTCAGACCCTATGTTAACACCTTCCTAGTGCCACACTCTTGGTCTGATTATGTAACCTCCTTTTGTCTCAGTACTGTCATCTGTAGAGAAAATAAGTACGTCTCGGGAGCATAGTGAGATAATGAATACGACCAAAACTCAGGCTGGTGCTTGTCATCCCTGACCCAGACTAGCATGGCCTCCACCGCCAGGTTCTTTTCATAAAATGGGCTGCCTGATGTGGTGGGAGCTGGTTACTCAAGGGATACTTTGCTCTTCCCCACAGCCCCAATATTTGAGGGTATGCTACTATGAAAGCAAGTCTTGGACAAGTGCTGCTAATGGTCTAAACATTCACTCGCAAACAGTTATGAAAACTGCCCTGCTCTGTGCTCCGACACTCTAACCACGCCACTATAAGAGAGGCTCCCGCGACACACATTCTGAAATCAGGGCTGGCTCAAGGCTGGAGACAGGGGCCTGCCTCTGTGACAGGGCTCTTGAGAGCTGTGCTTGGCTGCTTCTCTACACCTGATTTTTGCACTGGCAGGAGGGCATGTTCAATTTTCCTTCAAACCATCCGTCTAGAATACAACTCATTTTGCAAGAGGAAATCATTCCCAGATTGTTTCCTAACCTAATTAACTAACTCTGATCCCAGTCTCCACAACCACCCCTGAAGTCCTAAAGCCCCCTTTGGAAAGCAGATTTCTGATTGGAGTGCTTCAGAGACCATTGTTCGTAGGGTATGAACTAGAGTTAACTCGTATACACTGGCATACCTAACACTGGCTTATCTCGAGTTATTATTGTGTGAAGTATCATCACACAGACAATATTAACAGTGATGTGTTTGTTACTCGGTTGATAAATATGATAGTCTTTCTCCCTTTTTGGAATCTTTCTCTTTGTCCATTCCCTCCCATCCACCCATCCGCATCCTCAAGGAGAGGTGACTAGAGCCTTTTGGAGCCTAAATATTCATAGATTCTAATCAGAGAGGAATATATAGGGGTATAAGGAATTATACATCATTTCTCCCCAGAGAAATAAGAAAGCTCACCATGTATTTAAAAGGACATATCCAGGTCAAGTTATGATGTTAACTAGATATTTCAACCACTGTGTGCTGATGAGTCCAAAAATCAAAGTTTTAAAAAGCATTTTTGCAAGGCATTTCTAGACATAAGAGATATGTTTTTATTTAACCAGCAGAACCTCTGTAAAAACTGAAACTGTTATTTCTGGAGATTTCCCCAAAACTCAGCCGCAAAAAAATCTGTGTTGTAATAGGTGCTGTGTCACTGAGAACCACTGAAAACAGATTAAAAGCAGCAAACCATATATGGGAAAACCCATTTCTGTAATCTTGTCATTCACGTTCCACTTTCTTAAAGCTGCAGTCAGCTGTGCTTTGTAAAACAGAGACAAGGAAGCATACTCTGAGAACCTGCAGCAGCTCCGGATTCCAGCCGCCTGCACTCCATGCCAGAACGACCAACTGGCCATGCAGGTTACACTGGCTCTGACCGTCTGGGTGGTTTCTGTGGTCTCCAGTTATTCCTATTCAACAAAGAGTCTGCCAGATATCGACAATGAAGCATTTATCAAAGACTGTGTTCACATTCATAACAAGTTTCGATCAGAGGTGAAGCCAAGAGCCAGTGATATGCTATACATGGTAAGCAAACTATCCACGTCTGTGGCATAAGTCAGTCAGAAACAACGAATGCATACTGATTTGGGAGGCAAAGCCTTAGTAACCCCGAATGATTTTCTTCATTGTGATTTATGTGCTCAGTAAATTTACCGTCAATGATAGAAACGGACCTGTGTAGCTCTGTCAACAGCTCAGGAAGTACATTTCATTTCTCACTTTGCACACTTCCTTTCCTCTGGCCATAGACAGGCTTGCCCTTCTCTTTTTGTCATTTTCTTCCCTTTAATTTTTGTGAGGGTTTTTTGTTTGTATTGTATCTAAGTCTACTTTTTGTTTGCTAGCAGAGTACTGATTTTCTCAGGAAGACAGCAGAGAGTCTGCCGGAAAGAGAAGGTTTTGATTCACTTAGGTTTGGGTTTGAATCCCAGTTCTGTGTCTGTGAGCTGGTTTTTAACATTTCTGAGCTTCTTGAGATATAAGGTATTGTGACTGTTAAATCTGATAAAATGTGTGAAATGGCACACAGTATTTTGCACACACAGGTAGCCTTCACTTTTCAAAAGTTCTCTTTATGCCACTTTGCTCTTATAAAAGACCTACATTCATACCTGTTTTCGTCAAATGAAAGAAACTTGAAGAGGATTTTCGCTTTCATGGAGAAAATAGTGAAATACAAAAGTAATGCTCAGTGTTTGCTTCACAGCCGGTTTTAGAGGCAGCCACACCCTGAGCAGCGAGGGCGGCCCCTCCGAGCTCCTTCCTGGAACCACACTCAGCCTCTCAGCGTCCAGCTGCCTTAGCTTTGATCTGTGTCTGTGAACATCTGTTTTTCAGTTCAATTTATTTTCTGCATCAATTAACAAGACATGTCCTGAGTTCACTGTTTTTCTCTGTCCACCCTTTTGGCTTACCAAAGGTTTCATAGTCTGCTCTACTTTCAGATAGGAAAACCTATAATAGATCTTCAATGACATGTTGGTCTGTGTGAATCACCTAGATTTTAAAATTCATGAAACTAGACGATCATGTTTCCTCCTAGCCCTGGTTATTACTTATGTAGAGGACCCGTGTACAGTGGTTCCTTCTCTGTTCTTGTCATCACACCGCATTCCCCAAGTTCCCACTTGGCTCACTCCAGTTACATTGTTGGATAACAGACAGGTTCCACTCTTGACCTTCTTGCTGTTTAACATTTATTTTTGCAGACTTGGGACCCAGAACTAGCCCGGATTGCAAAAGCATGGGCAAAAAATTGTAAGTTTGACCATAATGAACGGCTGAAGCAACCCCACAAGCTGCACTCAAATTTCACTTCACTGGGAGAAAACATCTGGACTGGGTCTCTCCAAATATTTTCTGTTTCTTCAGCGGTCACAAGCTGGTACAATGAAATTGAATACTATGACTTCAAGACTCGGAATTGCAGGAAGGTCTGTGGCCATTACACTCAGGTAAGGATCTTCCCTACATTCTCTTGAAACCATCTTTTTGTGGGTGAGGAGGAAACCAGAGCCTAGTGTTAAGAAAATATTCAGGAAGCTAGTACATCTGTAAAAATGCAAGAGTCAGGATTACAGGCTTACTCTTAAAAATAAATAAGTGGAACACACTCTAATACCAAATAAGACAGTAGTTGAAGAGTTTAGTTAAGTGGACAGAGATAAAATGTGAGGCCCACTAAGGTTTTGAATAGTTTTGATACCAGCTCTCTTCCTGTGGGTCTTTATTCCATTTGTGAGCAATCAAAGGACATTATGAGTGAATTTTCAAGTATGAGTGCTCTATAAAACCTGAGGCAGTTGTTTTGAAACTATAAAATTGAGAGAAATAAGCCTCTCAGATAGAAATATCAATAAGAATTGATGCTTTTGTATCCTCTTATTCTTTCAAAAATGGATTGAGAACCTATCCAGTACCCAAAAAAGAGAAAAGAAACCCACAGTCACACCCCCTAGGGAGAGAGAGGCCAACATCTGAACCTGAATAGACCATGTTGTGGCTTTTCTTCACCCCAAATTGATGATACTAGTCCCAAAGCCGATCCAGAGCCTCTCACTGAGACATTTTTTACTCAAGCTTGTTTTAGCTTTTGAACCCTAACCCGGGTTGACAACTTTATGGAAAGAAATCCCTAGGAAGCATTTTCTGAAGTCTTGATAGGCTACCTTCCTATCCTGAATGCATTTTGTGGTTTTTGGTTTTTTTACTTTTATTTCCTGGCATTCCTTGTTAAGCCAATAACTAAAGTACTCAATCTATGTTTCACTGACTTAAATACACAAGAATGTGTCTAAATGAGTTATGATGGCAAAAACATTGTTAACAAGGCCATTAACTTGGAACATTAGGTGTTTTTAAAGAGCAACTGTTATTAGAAAAACTCTCAATACAGTTCAGCCTTATAAAGCCTTAGACCTCTCTGCTAATATTACAGGTAAGATGAGTTTGGCAAAGTTACAAGAGATTATTTTGATGAGAAGGACAGGACTCATTTCACTGAAATGTTCATCTCAAGATGATTGTAAGCAAGGAGGGGTTATGAAGCCCTCGGTAGCATTAGTCCGGTAGTATCTCGGAAATATAAGTAAGGTTCTCCCAAGCTTATTGCATAAATCATCAATTCTAGTCTATGTTTACCAATAAAATTAACCAGAAAATAAATTTTGTTGAGTTCCCACAAGTCCAAGAGGACAAGAAAGCTAAATCCAGATTGCCTACAGTAGTACCTGGTAATATTATATATTCTGGTGTTTAAATCCCAAGAAATGGTCAGTTTGAGGATGCCAACTCTGATTCGGGCAGTGTTTAAGCTTCTACCCTGCACCAGGCACTAAGGCACTAGTCATATGTATTAGTGCAGATTCCTAAAACACAGCAGCAGAGATATCTTCTGTGTTGACACTGTATTGGAGAGTACAATCGCAGAGAAGTAGGAGTGAGGAGAGTGGAGGGGTGAGCCAGGGACTGAAGGACAGAGCTGGGGGTGGCTCTGACCGTTAGCAGTTGACCTTCTTTTGGGAAAGACATACGGGTAAATGGACACATTATAATGCAGTTTGGAGAAACTGACAAAGTATCATATAAGCAAAGGGAATGGCACAACTTATCCAGCCAAAGGGAGATATGGAGCCATAGGAGTTGTTCACACAGCAGGAAATAAAGGAGTCGGTTCTTGAAACTAAGTGAGAGTTTGCCAAATGAAAAGGAAAGGGAAGGCAATGCCAGGCAAAATTTACAAGGTGCAGAAGATGTACAGTGTGTAAAATTAGCATGGTACTTCAGAAAGATGGCTAGTAACTTAGCGCACCAACTTGGTAGAGCTCAAAAGACTGTCAAATTGACAAAAGACTTAAACCATGCAAGTTAAGACACTCCATATCTATAATTCCAGGAAGCCACACTTGATTCTATGTCATATAGGCCTGAGATTTTAGAGATGGCCCTCCCAAAATGAACTGAGCTTACTTGTAAAATTTCCCCTTACATCCAGTGGGAAAAAGGAGAGATAATGTTTACGACATGAGAAAACTCATTTCCTAAAATCTACTTCCTCCCATCAGGTATGAGAGCCCAAGCTGAGTGATCCTTACCCGTCCTCTTTAAGAGACAATCTACCACCACTTCAACGGAGGCACCCTCACTATGGAGAACATGCCCAGTACCCCCTGGGTCTGGGAAGATGCACCACCAGCAATTACTTTTTAAATAAGCATGGTGCTTAACTCTTCATGTTTAAGACCACATTTAATTCTCATCACAGACCAGTGAGAGGGGCACTGTTCTCCATCTATAAATAAACAGCCTCAGAATGGTTAAGAAATTGTTTTCCCAATGCCCTTTAGTCAGTAAGAAGAGCTGGATTCAGATACCAGGGGTGGTAAAGATTAAATAATACAATGTATGTAAATTATCTAGTAAGGTGCAAGTATTTAGTTTGCACTGAACAAAGATTACATTTCTTCCGTGAGCTGGAAGAAGGGTCTGTTTGCATAAAACTGAGAGATTCAAGAGTTGCCATTTTAAATTCATGCTGCAAACTACCTCAAATGGGTATTAGAATCCCCCACTTGTTGCCATCTTCTATTAACAAAAAGCAAGTGATTTTCAGATTTTTGCCTGTGAGGGGTTGTTGTATAAAGACAGTAGATTCAGATCCATCATTACCTCACAAAGGTGTGGTACTTCTTAAAACGTTAACACTTTCGTTCTGTCTTCACTAAAGATTTGTATTGTGGAAGAATTTTGGCATATTAATATGGAAGAGTATTTAAATTATATATTTTGTTGCCATTAGTTCAGCTTTGTAAAGTTTGGGAATAATTTTACTTCAATATCTGTGTCTGGCTGCATTTTAGGTTTAGTAGTGTTGAAGATGCCCACTAGAAAGCGCTATTGGTCTCATGTTTGTTTTTATATCTACCCCACCCCACCCCGTCCAAATCCTCTTGGGAAAAAAATTTTTTTACACTCTCACAGAACCAAAGGAAGTGTGACATGTTTTATAGTTTTCCTAGCTGACTTCTTATAGGCTTCAAGCTAACCGTACTTTTGATAATGAGCCAGATGGACTCATATTGAGATTGAAAGGGGAAGAAGGTGGGAAGGGGTTCTTAGCTAGAAGGGAAGGAGATGTGCCAGCCCCCACTGAGTTCCTCAAATGCAGTGTTTTTTATTAGTAAGGTATAGAGTCGTTCCTGGTTCTGCTGGAACGGAAAGCACACTGAAGGCATCCTGTGGGGGACATGAACTGTCCTCACATTATTTCCTCACCAAGTAGAATTAGGTTCCAATGCTCACCTATAAAATTCAGAGCAGTACCTATTTCTTGACTTGTTATGAAGTTAAACATGATGTCGCATGTAAAGTGCTTAACATTGCCCTGGCACTGGCTAAATTCTCAATGAGCAGTTCTTATTTTTTACAATTACGTTTTTGTTTACCATATTAAATGAAATAAAGAAATATATAACAGTAATCTGCCTGATAAAAAAAGTTTCAAAAATTTTAAAACAGAAAAAAATAATAAGAGAATTAAACATAGGCATTTGATGAGTGCTTACGATGTTCCAAGCATTTTCTTATTAGCCCATTTAAAATGTCAAAATAAGCCTATGGAGTTGATGTTACCCTCATTGAACAGACCAGGAGGCTAAGACCAAGGTCACACAGTGAGTGGTTGAGCCAGAATGTGAACTCAGACTTTGTTGCTCACAAATTTAACCCAGAATCTGAATGCCCATTAAGCTTTACAGAGACCAGCTTGAATGGACATATTAACTGTGGTACATCCATGAAATAACTACTACTCAGCAATGACAAGGAGAGATGACTGATGGATTCAACAACGTGAATGAATCTCCAGAGGCTTATGCTAAATGAAAGAAACTAGATTCAAAGGCTACAATTAAACTAATCATATTCATATAACATTCTGGAAAAGGCAACATTACAAAGACAAAAAACAAGTTAGCAATTGCCAGGGGCTGGGGGTGGGGTAGTGCTGACTACAAAGAGGCATAAGGGAACTTTTGGGGGTGATGGAAATGTCCTAGTTCTTGAATATGAATAAGGCTACACAACTATATGCTTTTGACAAAATTCATTGAACTGTAAACCTAACCAGATGGATTTTACTGTATGTCAGTTACAAGCTGACTTCTAAAACAAGAGATCAACTAAAACATAAAATGAATATTAACATTTGCACACTCTTGGAAAAAAGAGAGCAGAAATATAAAATAAAGAAGAATAGCATAAAGAATTAAAGGTGGGGGAGGGCAAAGATTAAGAATACTTGAGATACAACATTGAAGAAAGTTCTCGAAGACCAAAGGACAAAAAAATACAAAATGAGCTAAATTGATAGGAAAAGTATTATAGACAACAGTGAACCCAGTTAGCATAAATAAAAATCACCGGAGCTGAAATACAGAGTTCAAGGGCAAGTCTAGTGATTCTCATTCATTCATTCATTCATTCAATCACTTAGTTGGTCTGAGATGTGTCTAGAAATCTGCATTTTTTAAAAAGATTTTATTTATTTATTTTAGAGAGGGAAGGGAGGGAGAGAGAGATAGAGACAGAGACAGAGTCAAAGAGAGACAGAGAAACATCAATGTGCATGTGCGGTTGCTGGGGGTCGTGGCCTGCAACCCAGGCATGTGCCCTGACTGGGAATTGAACCTGCAACAAGAAATCTGCATTTTAAATACAACCCAGGTGAAATCACTTTGAGATGCAGTGAGTAAAATTTTTTCTTTAATTAAATAAATACAAAAATGATTGGAAAGTGAAAGTAAAAGCACAAAGACCAAACCTGAGAATTCATGGCCATAAAGCTAGGTTCTCTCAAAGAAACAGAAGCTAAACTACTCGGTCACCTGGAGTTCCCTGTAGGGGGTCCCTGGGCATGAGACTTGAAGGGAAAACAACTCATTCGGACAGGGGAACAGGGCAGGCTGTCTTTACCAAAGAAGGACACTGCTCCTCCGTGGGAGACCATAGCTGCCTCCCCAGCCCCTTCCCCTTTGTCAAACCGAGGCTCCTGACTAATTCCATCCTCCTCCTTGTCTTCCCTCACTTTGTACTCTCTCCCCAGGGGCTGTTTTTTATGATTGACTATTTTCAAGTAAACTTGATCTCTTTCTGCAGCCACAAGGCCCCCATCTCAGTTCTGAGTCTCACTTGGGTTCACAGGGATGTTGCCCTGGGCTGGAACACTTCTGGCTCCCAGACCAGCTCCCTCCAGCTTCAGCTCTACTTCCCTAACTGGGGAAGGCCCGGTGCTATGCACTCCCTATCAGCCTCTGCTTCTCCTACAGTGTCAAAGCCCTAGGTAATGGTTTCCTGATGCCTTCTCTCTCAGTTCCAACCCATTCATTCGCCTTTGCATCCCCCATGCTCAGCACTGTTGTTGTCATAAAGTTGTGAAAAAAATTCATGAGTAAAACTAATTTAAAATGCAATTTGGTATCACTGTAAAAAGGAGTGCTTTTAATGGCTGGCTTAGCTCCAGAGACTAGCTCTTTAAATACTTTTTCTTTTAAGATGAGTTACACACTCATGTCAAGATGAGCTATATAATTTGTGCAAAATGAAAATGTGGAGTCCCTGTCAAAAATAAGGAAGAAAAAGTCACCAAAGTGCTGCTAAAATGTGACAGCATTGAAATAAAGCAAGCAATCAGTCCTTCTGATCACAGAGTCCCTCTCCCTGGAGCTGCTCTGTCCTTGGTGTCCCTCCTATGTCACTGACCACTCCTTTCAATCTCTTCTGCTAGCTGTTGTTCTTTATCCTGTGATCGCACTTTTTGTTTTCTATTATCTTGGCCTGTGTAATCTAATCTAGGCATGTCATCCAGACTCATATCTTTGAGCTGCAGGTGGTCCTGTGCAGCAGCCAAGTCGCTGTGCACACGGACATCTAATAGGCATCTCAAAAGTAACTTGAACAGGACCCCTCCATGTTCCCACCCATCTTCCTCCTCCTGTGATTTCCCCACCTCAGTAAAGGTTGTTTGGGCCTGAAACATGAACTGAGTTTTTCCCCTTCCTCTTAACCTCACACTCAAAGCAAAAGAAAAGAAAATCCTTTCAGCTTTGTGTCTAAGCTGAACCACGAACCTGATCCCTTCTCAGGAACTCCACTATCATCCAAGTCTGATCCTTTCTTTCTTGTACCACAGAGTGAGCCTCCCAAATTCCCTCCCCCACTCCTTTCCCTCTCCTGCTCTTCTCAGTCCATTTACTTCATGACAACCAAAGGGATCTTTTCCAAGACAGGAAAAAAGAGCCTATGACTCACACACATACAAAATTCCATGTGACTTGCTGCTCTGCCTCTGACCTCATTGACCCGGATCTCCCTGACTGTAGCATCCAGCAAACTCGAGAACAAATATCGGAGACTTTCAGGGTATCAAAGATGTTACTTTATTGGCCAAGTTTAACCTGCGCAGGGGCGAACTCTCAAAGTGTCCAGCGACACAGTGCCCGCAAGGAGCTGCAAACGAGAGACGCACCGAACGCTTACAACTACGTTCTTATATATGGGCAGGCAAGCAAGCGTTATACAGAAGCAGACGTGGCAGTTAGTAATTGGCTTACAAAGACCGCGCGCGGGAATTTCAAACCAAGCATTCTTTCATAAGGTGGGAAGGCAGGCTGTTTGTTCATTAACCTAGTAATCTCCTGGCTCTAGCTAGCTAGTTTTCTATTTTCTCATTAAAAACTACAAAGCACTGCTTATCTAGCCTACCCAGGGGAGAGCGTCTGCTAGACACAGGATGTTTGCTTTGACTGTACTTTGTCTCTTTTATCATTTCTTTTTAGCTACAATGTGGTTCTTGTCTATTAAGGTTAAACTTAGTTCTTAATTTCCTTGTTCCCAACACTGACCAGTTGGAGCCCAGCTGTTCTCCTCACTGCCACCCACGTCTCAGGGCCTTCGCCCTGTGTTCTCCTTCCGCATGGAGTGCTCTTCCTCCATCACATAGCTCTTCTGCAGTGCAGTGCTGCCTCCTCATCCTCACTCAGGTCTGGCTTAAATGCCACCTCCCCAGAGACTGTTTGCCTGAACACTGAAGTTCAAGCAGCCTCCTCCTCCGCATCACGGGCCCCCTATCTTGTTACCCTGTTTCTTCATGGCACTGTCAAAAATTATCTTAGTTATTCTTTATATGTTTATTTCACACAAGGACACAACGCAACTAATAATAATAATTTACAAGTCTTGTTTCCACCTGAATTGTAAGCATCTAAAACTTCCCTGGGGGTATGTGTACTACCTGACTAGAGTGAATGTGCCTCACCATGTTTATGAAGGTCTAATCATAATCAAATGTTCATTTTATCTCTGTCTTGTTAAATATCCTTTTTTCTTTCAGGTTGTTTGGGCAGATAGTTACAAAGTTGGCTGCGCAGTACAATATTGTCCTAGAGTTTCTGGCTTTGAAAGTCTTTCCAACGGAGCACATTTTATATGCAACTACGGACCAGCGTAAGTGTCCAAAACCAACCTCTTTCTAAAAAAAAAAATTAAGTTCTATTTTATAAGTATTTATCTTCATTGCAGAAAATCTAAATAAAGAGAAAAAAGAAAATTAATATTAGTCTTAACTCCCCTGCCTGCAAATGTACTTTGTTAACATTCTGGTACACTTTTCTGTGTGTTTGTATGTGTATGCACACCCTTTATAAATACTACATAAATACATGCACACACTTTTAACAGTGGCAAAACTAAATGTTTTCAGGGACACAGATCAATTGGATATGGTAATAAAACCACAAAATGGAAGGATTGGTGTTACTTTATATTTATTGGTTTATTAAAAACTTTGCAATTTTTGTACAACTGTCAAAATAACTGAATTGAATTTTTCAATTTGTGTAACTTATTTATTTTTTACAGGTTTGCTTTTAAATAGGTACAATTTGTCTCCCTTTGGAAAATGGGGAAATTACGTGACCTCTCCCCCACCTTCCTATAAACTTCTTTGTGTGCTTATACATCATACACATATTTAGAAAACTGAGATCATACGGGAAATACATGTTCTCTATTTTTTACTTAAAATTATACCATGAGCATTTTCCAGGTCATTACACCAATTATAAAAAAATGAGAGATAATTCTTGTACAATGCTTATCATGTGCTAAGCACTGCTCTGATGGCCTCACATATATTAACTTATTTAATTTTCATAGGAGCCCGTGAGATAGCTCCTGTTATTGCCCTGTTAAGCAGAGGAGGAAACTGCTGGGTTGAGTAACCTGCCCACACTCCCTCAGCAGGTCAGTGTGGTAACTGGACTCTGCAGTCCGGTTCCGGCGTCTGTGTTCTTCACAGTCACAGGGCAGCTCATCCTATTGAGGGATTTAGGTATTTCCCTGTATTTTGTTTTTAATATATGATGAACAATCTTGAACTAAGTGTTTGGTCACATCTATTTTCCTACAATTCTTAGAAATAGTATATTAAGTAAAAGACATAATCACATTTAACTTTTTAAAAAATACATAGTGCCAAATTATCTTTCATTGTTAATAATATAAATTGACATAACAGTGGAAGATAATTGTGTGTGTTTGAGATTTGTCTGGGAAATATCCAGCCAGGTACTATATGTACTATGAAAAATAGAGACATTCACTGAAGATACAGGATACAAGAAACATTGTACATAGGACGATGATGCCTCAGTCCCCTTCAAAATAGGTACCCTGGGACCTCACACAGTTCTCCCAATTGCCATCAGCTGTCCTGTCATATTTTCCTGAATCTCATCAACAATCTGAAATCTCTTCTCTTTCAAAAGTGATTTTAGTTTTGGGGAAAGCTGGAAGTCACAGGGCACTAAATCTGGGCTGAAGGGGGCTGAGTCATCTGGGTGATTTGATGTTTTACCAAAAAACTGCATGAGAGGTGATGTTTGAGCAGGCATGTTATCATGATGAAGCTGCTAATCACCAGTTGCCCAATAGCTGTGGCCTTCTGAATCATGTCAATAGTTTCCACGGAGGAATGTTCAAATATAATGCAAAGTTGGATGGAGATTCATTGCTCTACTCGCTCAGTCATTTTGAATGTGACAGCCACACTGTATACATGCTCACTCAACAGTGTCTACCACCCTCACTAACTAAGTACAGTGAAGTTGTCATTGTTCACACATGCGCATTCCGGTCTACACTCCTTGGCTGTTAGGATACATCAATGTCATGCAAACTGTTCTCGTTTTATATTAACAGTGGCCAGACTTTTGCTGGACACTCTGTCTGTCTATTATCTATGCACATACAGGGTCCGGCAGAAGCAAGGCCTGCTTGAGTGCAGTTGGTAGGGTAGTAATATGGGTGGAATAATTTATAGTTTTATTTTGAACATTTCACCTAAAATGTCATGTAGTATGCTTGAGTGTGATATTGTTATGTTACAGAATTACATGCTTATGATTTTGTAATAAGATTTTTGTGATAAAGGGGGGGCATTATTTGTGCTGGACCCCATGCAGGTGTGCGTGTATGTCTTAATGGTTAAGATACAGGCTCTTGAGACTTTAGTTCACTTACTGTGTGAGTATGTGAGCTTGGACAAATTACATAACCTCTCTGAATTTGTTTTTGTTCTAAAAAATCAGTATCAATTAACTATAAAAATTGCATGAGAAACAAGTATATGCAATGCCTGGCAACAGTGATTAAGAAATATTCATAATTATTGTTCTTATGAGGTACAAATGTAAATTCTCTTGGTTTAGAATCACTTCACTTGCCTTCACAGTTATAAACAATATTAAATTGTAAAGGCTTATAACCAGTTATAATGCTTCCATCAAGATAAACATTCATTTAATCATATAAATCCATTTGTACATTCAATCACTCAACAAATATATTTGTTTACTGAGCTTCAAAGACCAAGCCAAACATACTCCCTGACTCTGTGCAATTTATATTTATGAGGCAGATAGGCAATAAAAATACAAATAACTGTGTTATGATAGGAATAATGAAGGAAATATAACTAATACTGTAATTGATGCTGTCAATAGTTGGGGCCCCTGCTTACGCTAAGATGATCAGGGAAGAGCTTTGAGACATATGTAGGCTGAGGCAGGAAGAACATGCAGGGACCAGTCATGTAATAACTTCAGGAACAGATGGTCTGGTGGGGAAACAATTGTGGGGAGGATTAAAGAACAGAGACCAGGGTGCTTAGGCCGCTGAATGAGATGCAACTGGAAAGACGCAATGCAGCTCTTGCAGGTCCTGGTAGGCCACAGCAAATTTAACTTTATGCACATCACAAGAGAAGTCATGCAAACTATTTTAAGTGAGGGAGAGACGATACCTGCTTCAAATGTGGAGATTTTTCTGCATGGGGGATACACTGGAGCGCATGGGGGGACTGAGGAAGTTAGGAAGTTCTCTCCCTTCTACCTTCTGAGATGGCTTTATTCTTCTATAAACAAAACATCATAGACCCCCATTCCACATCATTCTAAGAAGTCTAATATCTTCCCCAGTACTTGAGATCTCCTCACAGTGGGGTGTGGTGCACTTAATTCTCCAGTCAGCTCTACTCCAGCAGCTCCAAAGTCACACCCTCAATCACCCAGGACAGTTTTGACCCTTTTTCTCCTGGCAGCTTCCAGTCTGCCTGATCTGTATCATCCCAAACATAGACCCAAGTATCTCCTGGGCCCTACAGAGCAAGGCTATGCTGTGTACCAGACCTTCACTCAGTGGACTAGTGGAAGAGAGGATTATAGCACAAAAGAGAAAATGACACTGTCAAATAGTACAGTACCTAGTATACTGTGGCTGCCACTGCCTTGGGGACCCTTACTCATACTCATCTTTTTCTTTAAAGATACATATTCCTTTCCAGAATCCCAGGGCCCCAACTCTTTATCTCTCAGGCCACCAGGGGAAACACTAAAACATCCTGCTTCTTTATTAGGCAGAATACCTTAGGCCCCTCTGTCAATCATTCCCACCTAGAAAAATCCAGGCCTTCCCAGGAGCATGTTTCTCATGAGATGAATCCTGCCATTTCCCTAGAATTTAAAACTGCCTCATTTTTAGTTTGTTTTTGAAGTAGCAATTTTTCCCTCTTTATAGTCTGGAATGCATTATTAGACAAAGAATGAAGTATCATAAACAGTTTTATTAAAAATATTCTAGAACTTAACCACTCAATGAGTATTGTGCTTTTTAATAATGAAAGATTTTCTCATGATGAATTACCATTTTGGACACCTTCATAATTGTTATCAGAATCTCTACTACATTCCTTTGACTATTTTCCATGGTGCAAAGTTAGCATAAGGGTAAATTCAATTTCCAAAACAACCTAAATTAATTTGGAGCCAAACAAGATTAGAACATATTTTTTGGGTTGGAAATGAAATGTTTATATATAATTTCTAAAAAGGGGGTTAACTTTGGAGGTAAACATACAGTATTAGGGGAGGGAAGTCTATATACTTGGATTAGAAAAAAGTAACATCTTTATTTTCACTAACCTCTACTGAAAATAACATTTCATCATGAATGAAGGTAACACTCCAATCTTATCAGCAACACCTGTGACTTCATATTGGCAATATATCTTTATAAATATCACAGATATTTTCATATATTCTAGTTACTATAGATTATCTTGAAAGTTATAATCACTATGAAATTAATGTGATTATTAGACTTCCTGCTTGATCTTATCTAATATTTAATAGAGAAGCACATATTACTATATCAGAAATATTTTTACCATTTTGACTTTCAGTTTAATTGGTTTCCTTTATTATCATATGAACTTTATTTTATGCATTAAAACAAACTCTTTTCAGAAAGCATCCATAGGTCCCACCTATGGATGCCAAGGCATAAAAAGTTAAGAACACTTTTCCAAAAGCAGAGTTCCTAAAATGATTAGTGTAGATGCACAGCTCTTCCCTACTACTCTGATGGCATTCATGGGGATACAAAACGTTTGGATATTATTTCACATTCTAGTCTGTAGCACTGGTGAACTACTCACATTCGGTGCCTCAGCCCCCAGCTATATAATGGGGATAAATAATTGTATCTTCCTCATAGAGATAGAGGATTAATTCATTAACACTTAAAACAGAGTGCTAGTACATAAGGAATACTCAGTAATTATTATTCATGTTGTATCTTTTATGTAAAAACAATTTGCACTTTAGAAATCCCCTCATATCTCCAATTGTCCTTTGTTAGGCATTTTTCCAGCCAAAAGGCTCCCACCCAATAAAAACCACGGGGGCTTGTTGACCGAGAGTAAATGTGGGTCACATACCTTTTCTAAGGTGGACAGTGGTTTGGATGGCAGCAATCTCATGGGCCAGGTGCTGAGGGGAGGGAAGCCCTGCCCTGGAGCCAGACAAATCTAGTTTCCTTCTGACTCTGACATGTAGGGTGATACATACTGTGATTTTTGGCAGATTACTTAATCTTTAGAACTTTGGTTTACTTATCTATAAAACAGAAATTAAAATATCTTCCTCTCAGAGTTGCCTTAAGAATTAAATGAGATGATGTAGATTAAGACATAGCTTCACAGACATAGGGATATGGAATAAACTCAAAATATTAACAGGCTTCCATTTCTGTTTCCCTCTCTCCACTTTTTAGCAACCCTCTGAATCTGTGGATGGCCATACTACGGACCCAGTGAAGGATCCATAGTAAATTGCAATTGCAAAAAACAAACCAACAAAATAATCACCTCTCCTAATGAATTTTTCGTTTACTTTATAGAGGAAATTACCCCACTTGGCCTTATAAAACAGGATCCACTTGCAGCGCCTGCCCCCAGAATGACAAGTGTGTGGACAATATGTGCAGTAAGTAAAAGAAACAATCTAGGAATAATTCAATGTGTTTGAAAGTGCTACTTTCTACAGCTAAGAATGCAAACATTTGTTTTATCCTAATAGCCATTTTCAGGGAAGGTTGTACCAGGTCACAATCAAACCAGTGGCTTATTGTCCTAGGAATGAATATATGTTTAAGATAAATTTAAGGAAGCAAGTACTATCCTTCATATGTAGCTGTAGTTAGTACAACAAAAAATTACTATGGTGTTGGAAACCACAGACCCAAGATTTGCTAATTGCAGCAAGATCAAAAATTTGTATAATAAAGATACCCAAAAGAATGGGATTCTGAATTTTGTGATACTACTTGTCCAAGGCACTCAAGGCTTGCATTTTCACCTATAGAAGTAAATAAAGCTGTAATGTGGCACTTTTTAAATAAGCAAAACAGCATTTAATGAAAAACAATGTAGAAAGACAATGAAAGTAACTTCAAAGATGTTTCACTAAATGTCCTAGCAAAATTCTGCTTTATAATTTTGAAATAATAATTCATAATTGGCCAAAAGTTGATTTATGGTTCCTCTTCCAGAAACACTCTTTTTCATCCCAGTATGTTTTTAAGTTTTCCCCATGGTGTGAAGAAAGGAAACCTCAGTTAAGCTATCAGAGTTGTGCAAATCCTGTAGTACTTTTGTGTCCACATCTGTAACCAGCAAAACCTCCAGAGATGGGGTGGGGTTCTTAGAGTAGAGGCAGGAGAGAGTGGACTGAGTTTAACTGTTTGGCAAAAGTGTCCCACTGTTTACAATTGTAAGGTCTCTTCAAGGTCTAAAAGGATCCCTTTCTGCTAATGGAAACGCTTACCTCTCATCTCTAAGAACAGTAACAGTTTATCGACCAGCTCTCTGAGCCAGTCATTTCTCCCCAGTTCAACCACTCTTCACTTCACTCACATCAGTTTTGTTAAGAGAATTGGTAAAGTGTAGTTCACGTGCAACAAATCTTTTTTCAGAGCACCAACTTATTAACTGAATTTTTCCTTCCATGTTGATGCAGCATTAGAAAGCATATTATTGTTATTATTTTTTGAGTTAGGCAATATAACTTAGGAGTTAAGGCCATAGATTTTGGAAACAACATGCTGTGGCTTCCAGTCAAGGTAGCAGTGTAGGGAAATGCTGCACTTGCCTCCTCCCACAACCACATCAAAATTACAACTAAACTACAAGAACAACCATCATTGAGAACTGCCTGAAATCTAGCTGAACAGAAGGTTTCTATATGTAACTTTCTTCTGTATAACTAAGGGAGTACAGAAGGCGGCACCATCAAAACTGGTAAGAGGGATGGAGACACAGAACTGGCTGGTGCCACATCCATGTATGGTTAAAATCGGGAGGGATATCTCAGCTGCAGAGGACCAGGGGTCCCAGCCCAACACTCTAACTTCTGGCCGTGAAAACCAGTGGAGTCTGTGGCTGAGTGAGATGGTGGGCTTCTGGAGTCCCAGGTGCTCCTCTGAAAGGGCCTGTATAGACTTACTTGGTCTCATTCACTCTGACATCCAGCCCTGAGCCAGCAGCTCAAACGGTGCCTGGGTCACACAGTCAGGAACTGATTGTGTGGCTTCAGAGCAGGGCTGGGGGCGGGGCAGCTTCCTCCCAGACAGAAGGGCTAACAGAAGCTATCACTCTTTTGCCAAGCCCTCCCCCTGCAGGCACAGGCAGGCACTATATCTGAGTTTCTGTCAACCTGGCTAACACTCTTCTCCCTGCCCTGATGTTTTCCTGAGACCCCAACCCACCAACTTTTGGGCCCACCCAAGCCACTTTCAGTGGTTTTCCTATACAAATTGCCTCTCTCGGCTCATGCTTTGGACTTTCCTGAAATCTCTCAAAAGTTCACAAACCCAAACATCTGGGTTCAGCATGCCCATACCTCTTGCTAAATGTTCTCAGGCCCAGCACTAGCAGCAGCTAGATGTGCTTCACAGCTTACCCTCTCCCAGGCACCTTCAAGGCCAGCACAAGTGGCAAACAACTGCACATCAATCTATACCTCATACCAGGTGACCGTTGGCAGGGCACAGGCAGTGGCTGATCTTGGCCTGCACCTCCCAAGAGGCTCCAGAACCAACACATCTGGTGGCCAGCTTCCGACCGCACCAGAGCACCAGCCAACTATTCAGTATCTTCACTGATGCGGACCCCGGCTTGTGGGGTCCACGACATTGTGGATGAGATATGAAACAAATTCACATGGGCTACCAAGTCCTGTGGAGGAAAAGGGACAGCATGGCCACTCTCTCAAGGGGAGAGCGCCTTGACCCTTGCCTTGACAAGCTCTTATTGGGTTCAATTTGCACAGGAATACAGGATGTATAGTAAAGCTCATCAATCATTATCAAGCAATAATGATCAAACAGATAACATTCAAAGAACTCTTAGGGCCTATTTTGAGTCAGGGTCAAATAGCTAAAGGGCCATAAAACTTTGGGGAAACAAATTCATTAGATGCTTGGACCCTTATCATTTAAATTGAGTGTATTAGCAAAGCAGGTTTCACAGGATTTTATGCATTCTTTCTGAGGCCTGATCACCCTAGGGAACCAGCCCTTTCCAGCACAGGGTGGCACCCACCACTGGCTTTGTTTCAGGCTTAAGGCATTGTTTCAGGCTTAAGTCAGGCAGGGAAAGTAAGGCAGCCAAGAGATTAGGAGACTTCTTGCAGACAGAATGAGGACTCAGGCTATGTCAAAGCTGAGGGGCAAGGGTCCATCACCCCTGTTTTCTATAGCCCCCCAAGTCCTTCCCTAGGGACTCCCTGTGATCATGCCTGTCTTAGGTCATCCCTCCCTTGAGGAATCTCACCCATCATTGGCTAAACAATCAAGCATTGGGGACCACGTAGGGTAAAATAAAAGGAGCAGAGGTGGTATCCCTGCCAGGGAGATAAGCTTTGTCTCCTTAGTGGCTTATGGTCCCAAGGTCGCTCACTCAGCCTTAGCCATGGAGGGGGGTTACAGCTTCTGAGACCAGCCAGGGCAGTTCCCAACACTTCACAAATGACACGCTTAAAGGGCACACTCTCCAGGCACCAGAGCCCTGCTAAAGCGAATCCTGCTCTGTGGGATCACAAGAGCTCTTACACTGCAGCATGGCCAGTCCTCATAAAAAATCAGCATGAGGGTCAGTCCCTCCCACTGATGTGCCAACAGCAATCAAAGCTCAACTGCAACAGGAGGGCACACACAACCCACACAAGGGACATACCTGGAGAACTGGGCTCAGGTGACCAGGAAGACTGTACCACTGGGCCCCACAGGGCCCCTCCTACAGAGGGCCATTCTACCATGACTGGGAGAAGCAGCAGCTCTACCTAATACATAGAAACACACACAGGAAGACAGCCAAGATGCAGAGACAAAGAAACATGTCCTAAAAAAAAGTTGTCTGGACCTATTTCCTTGATAATAAAATATAAATGATATACCTCTTCACAGGCTGGGTGAAACAATTCAAACAAAACAAACAAAATACACATACACACAAAACATGGACCTGGCATGCACTCAATGTAGTATTTTCTATTATCCCCAAATTTATCCTCCCTATAACCCCAATGTTAAATTTACTCTTGGTGGTTTGATAGTTTTTTTTTTGTTCAAACTTTTAGGCAATTTTCTTATGCTCATGAACAATTCTCTTTAAAATCAGTGATTCAAACTGAGACAATTATTTTAAATTATTTAAAGGGTAATTTAATTGTTGCCCTTGGTTAGTTGTCTGTCCTTCTCACTCAACTCTTAAGTTCCAAACAGGTAGGTTTTTAGGCCTGCTTACTTCACTGTCATGGCCAAGGTGCCTATTCTGGCTACCAAATAAGCACTAATAGAGTGCATGTTTCCTAGCAAAACAAACAAAAAAACTTTAAAAAAAAGTCAGTATGATTACTAACAAAAACAAGAAGATTGCTGGAGTTTTGTTTTAGCTTTTGATGTAGGACATTCAGCTTGAGGTGGACTCTAATCTTGTGGAATAAAATTCAGAAAACTAAGACTCTAGTCCAACAATAAAAAGGCCCTGGGCTCTGAAGAAAGATGAAGAGGAAACACATGCTAACTTGCATGGGGCTAAGAATTAAAAAAATTTTATTCACAGAGTCCACCTCTGACAAATCAGGGCAAACACTGGGGGAAAACCTCTGTGGTCTCCTAGGTGCTGCTGGTAGGTTCAACAGATCCCCACGGAGGCCAATCAGGGCGGTTTTGTGAAACGTGCCAGGTATATTGGATGGTACACGAGAAGGTTTTAGCTAGTGCATGATGTATTTGTCCCAATAGTCAAGTTGAATATTTAACACACTATATATGTAAGGAAAAAAATGCAAGTAGCACATCAGATTGATTTCATGGATATAATTGCCCAGAAAAGTTAAAGGAGCAGCAGCTTCACAGTTACGAACTACAGAAAAAGCCCAAAGACAAGTATGATGATGAGGGATGCTCGCAGCGCCCAGAGGGTCAGCTCCTTCGTGGTTCCACCACAGGAATCCAACAGCAGCTGGAGCGGAACTGGTGTGAAAACGTGTCTAATAAAGTCTCTAGAAGGCTGAGGCAGATGCGGAGTTCTCTTCCCAGTGTTCAGAAGGTCACATTCCAAATAAAGCTCAGTGGAAGGAGCAGAGTGATTATGCCTTTATGACTGCCAAATGCCCTATTGATAATTTAATGACATACTGGAGTGGATGAGATGCCACTCTCTCCATTACTCACTGATCCTTCTAAGGGAGGAACTTATTTTTAGAAAAAAATATTTTAATACATTGTTCACACTGAATATTACTAATATTTAAATGTTTATCTTATTTTTAAATTCCAATGTTTTTTTATTTTAATTATATTCATTATCTTCTAGAAATGGCATATAAAATGACTTACCATTTATAGTAGTGTATACAAAATATTTAAAGTTTATATAAAAAGTTGCTTTAAAATATCAAGTTAGTGCAGTTAATATAATAAAATCTTTAAAAATTAACCTTTGAAAATCATTGCAATAAAGTCAAAGTAACAGTTAATGGTTATAATTAGAAACTTGGCTTTTTAAAATAAAAGACTCATCAGTACCTACTAATTTTTTTTTCTTTGACTTTATAGTTAACCCACAGCGAGACAAAGTCTCACGTATGTATATAAATCTCATTTCATTAAGGTCTTTGTGAATTACATTACTGCATTATGAGAAACAACGTTTAAGATGTTGTATGTTTGCTCCACAGGTTACTACTCTACTGTGTATCCAGACTGGCCGATATATTCACGTAACAGATCCTTATCTCTCTTTCTCATTGTCAGTCCACCAATACTAATACTGAGTGCTATTATTACCATTTTGGTCAAGCACAAATATCCTCATTTAGTTCTTTTGGGCTAATACAACTACGAAAAGTTTGCAAATTCATTACATATGACTTTTTTAAAAATGACATTTAGGTGTATCTCTAATTTCAATTCATTCCAGGGGGGGAAAGAAAAACATTGCTGCAGTAAAGCCATAATCAAAAGCAGCAGCTGCTCAACATCCTAACTCTGCAGGATAAACTCATGTTTGCTTTCCACTCTTCTATGAATAAGCACTGTTTTCAGGCTGCCACAGCTGTGACTTTCAATAAGTAACGTAAAATGAGTGAACTAGATTCAGGTGATTCTAAATAAGTCCACTGGCCTTCAGTAGTAAAACATTTCTACATAACTTGTTGCATGCTGACTCAACTCTAAATATCTGGTTTTACCCACTTGCAATTTGATGTCTTTCTGGGTTATCACTTCCCCAAACTTAGAATTCAATGGTAATTAAGGGATTTGACTTACTAGGCCTTGCTTGTTTTGCCTAGAACAAAAGATGAAATGAGATGCCTTACAAAAAGGCATAAGCCTAAATACTTGTTATCAATAGACAGAGCACTAAGAAATCTGTATTTATTTTCCTCAAAGCAAAATGCTGGGGCATATCTGTATTTAAAGACTAACCAAATGGCATCATTTGATTTGATGGATAATTACAACAGCCACATTTCAAAATCTTTATATACACAACCTAAAGAAATAACTCCTAAAATCATGCTAAACCAGGCCTGCCTGGAACACAGCACATGCAATGTATACATAGATCCACCACTCTGTAGTACAAAATTTTTCAAAAAACACATGGAGAAAATAATTTGTTTATAAATAGCTGTATATGTAAACATTCATAAATAACAAAACTCAGAAAAAATTAGAGTATTACTTCTTATACATAAGGCACCTAATGCCCTAGTATCTCAAAGTCCTTTACAAAAGGTTAACTTGGCAAGTTCTAGTTGTTTTTGTGTATATTACTTTTCGTGTTTCCATTTTAAGCTTAACTTCTTCAGCTGTAAGACCTCCCAGTTTTTTTGTGTGTGTGAAACTCTCTGGTTGTGTCTCTATTTGTGCATGTATGGTTGTGTCTGTATTTGTGCATGTGTATCTACCTCCAGAAATTTAATAGAATTTATATAAAGAGCCCTGTTTAACTGGTTTAAAGAAATTGTTTACATAAATTTCCCAAATGCTTTTCAGGTTCACATAGTCTGAGAAATTATTTAATATTAAAGTTAATTTAACTTTGTTGGTTTAATTAAAAGACATCTTTAAAGATAGCAACATTTAATATTTTTTATTTCATCTGGATTTACAAAAATACGTTTATCTCTGTTAGTGTTAAAAATTCTAAATAATGTGGAAGGAACTGATGTGTGTTTTCAATAAAAGATGGAACAAGGTATGGAGATATGTTTACACTGGCAAAAATCAAAATGATTTTGTCTTGGTTATTTCAGAATGCAGAGAGAGAATATTGCCTCTTAGAATTATGCTGGCTAAAATTAAATTATTATAATGGCTTTTTTCAAATTAAGCTTTAATATCAATGCTGTGCTTATGTAAAGCTAAAACTTTTTTAAGTATGTTTTATTGACTATTAGTTTTCCCAATTTGTCCTTTATCCCCCCTCCTCCCTGCACCTCCCAACCCTCCAGCATTCCTCCCCCTTAGTTCATGCCCATGGGTTGTACATGTAAGTTCTTTGAGTCCTGTTTACCATACCATTTTTCATCTCTCCCCATTTATTTTATGCCTACTAATTATGCTCGTTCTTCCCTGTACCTTCTCCCCCCATTCCTTCCTTCCCCCTCCCCACTGAATTCTCTCCATGTGATGTTCATTTCTCTGATTCTGTTCCTGTTCTGGTTATTTGCTTAATTTTAGTTTTTATTGTTTTTCTTCTCTTTTACATTCATTTGTTGATAGTTGTGAGTTTGTTGTCATTTTACTGTTCATATTTTTGATCTTCCTTTTCTTAGGTAAGTCCCTTTAACATTTCATATAATAATGCCTTGGAAGTGATGAACTCCTTTAACTTGACCTTATCTGGGAAGCACTTTATCTCCCCTTCCATTCTAAATGATGGCTTTGCTGGATAGAGGAATCTTGGATATAGGTCCTTGCCTTTCATGACTTCAAATACTTCTTTCCAGGACCTTCTTGCCTGCAAGGTCTCTTTTGAGAAATCAGCTAATGATAGTCTTATGAGAACTCCTTTGTAGGTAACTGTCTCCTTTTCTCTTGCTTTTTTAAGGATTCTCTCTTTATATTTAATCTTGGGTAACTTGATGATGATGTGCCTTGGTGTGTTCCTCTTCAGATCCATCTTCTTTGGGACTCTCTGGGCTTCCTGGTAGTCTGTTTCCTTCGCCAGTCTGAGGAAGTTTTCCTTCATTATTTGTTCAAATATGTTTTCATTTTCACATGTCTGGGACAACCTGAAACATTCCAATGTCCTAATTACAGGGGTGCCAGAAGGAGGAGAACATATGCCTGTGGGGGAGGGCCAGACAGGGAACAGTAGAGCTCGCTTGCTCATCTCTAGTGCACTTTTCAATGGACTCTCTTGTGAGACTGGGAGTTTCTCCTACCGCTGCAACCGCTGAACCCAAAGCCACCTCTGAGTCCCCTTCAGTCAGCCCCACCTGCGCAGCCCACAACCTCACCGCAGCCAGCCCCGCCCCCAAGGTCCACAGTGTAGCTGCAGCTTTTCTGAGTTGGCCTGCGAGGTCTACTGCCTTACTGGTCTGTTTGCTCTGGTTGACTTTTTTCTTTAATTCCTTGGTTGTCAGAGTTGCACGCAGTTTGATTTTCTGGTGCTTCTGCTTGTTTATTGATTTTAGATTGGTTGTCATCCTCCTTTTGGTTGTGTGAGAAAATGAAGGGTTTCTACCAGGTCTCTACCTTGGCCAGAACTCCTCTGCAAAGCTCTGTAAGAGCTCCCAGTTTCCTCTTCTTTGCTTTCTGAATCTTTCCCTTGATAGCAGCCACATCAATTTTAGTTTCAGTAGAAGCTAGGCAAATTAAAGATACATTTAATTCTTTAGATTTTACCAAATAAAACAAGCAATATGTATTTAAGACAATAATTTCAGAATACTACTATAATGGGGGGTTATATTATAAAATACAAAACACTTGTCATCTGCCTAAAGGTAAGTTAGAAATTTCTTTAAGAGAAGACAAGTCATAAAAATACATTAGTGAAAGTATACATGAAAATGGCATTATAGTTTAGTCATTTGAACAAATTACTGGGTGCAACTATCTTAAAACTACATTTTTCCCTTACATCATACTGGAAATGAGATTATTTTTATTTGTATTCATTTCCCTATTTTAGAACTTTAGAATGCTCATCAATACACCAATTTTCCATCTTGCACATTAAAATAATTTAAAATTACATTTCATGAGGACTATTACATGTAGTCCCTTCAGCTTCATTATTTTTAATTAACTAATCTTAAAGTTATAAGTCAAAATATACTACATTTAATATCACATAAAATCTTAAAGTTTTCCAAATATTTGTTCACTAACTATAATAATCCGCAAGTGTTTATAGGTCCTTGTAACAGAACTCAACCATCTAATCAATGCCAAAAGCTTGAACAAAATAAAGAAAGCAGCAAAAACAACACAACTTTTTCCTATCATTTAAAGAATAGTATTCAGAGCATAAAAGAATCACAAGATAAAATATCATACAAACTACTCAGCAACCTGAGAAGCAGGGAGTTAATGCCTCCACTATAGTGGAATAGCTGCATTTTTAATACTGATAAACTGAAATTAAACTACCTTCAAAGTACATGACTGACAAACTATACAAACTAGAAATATAATGCAATGACATTTTAAGCTTTTACTTACCCAATGATCTTCCTAATAAAATATATTCCAGGGTAAGGCAAAAGTAGGTTTATAGTTGTGAGTACACAAAAGTTTATTCTTGTATTATTTGTTACTGTATTATTTTCCATATGAACAGCTGTAAACCTACTTTTGACCCACCCTGTATTTTTACTGAGGTTAACACTGATGTAATGTAAGACACTATGTCAAATAGTAATGCCATATCTGGTTGTGACCAACAGGTCATAGGCAACGCTGCCAGTGACACCCTCCCCTCACAGAACAACTGGCCACTTTGCAGAGTTGCTTTAGAAATAAAAAGCACAATGTTACTCATGGGAATGAACATGTAAAGAGGAGAGGATGAGTGAAAATGAGAGTAGGAGCAGAGAAGAGAAGGCACGAGAGTGTTTCCTCTGAGGATCTGTTTAACAGCCCCTGAATAGAACCCTCCCATTATTTAGTTGGTGTCCCAAGATGACAGAAATCCATGTTAACAATACAGGATCAAATTTTAAGCCACTGATCACAGTAAGAGCAGAGAAGCACAAATTCTGATAAGCTGTTTCTGAGAGGCACAGTAGCAGAGCTCAGGGATCTCAGGGCTTTGATTTTTACAGAGGAGTCACTGCGCTGGTTTCTATCTTTCAAAATGAAAGGTCCTTCCCACGCACATCCAGAGGTCAGGAGAGGATGAGCAGTCTGGGATGCTCTTAACCTAGGCACTGGCTGCTGCCAACCTGTAAGTTACCTCAGTTGTCCCTTGTCAGTAGGATTAGTGATTAATGAAATGCTATGTGAATTAATTGAAGGTAAGGTTATTTCTTAACACTCAAAAAATCAAAAAGATTTAGATAAATTCACCGAGGGTCTACTTTCCATGTAACAGATTTTACCATCATACCAAGAACTGGAAAACAAGCCTTACCTTCCTTAGGCTTCACAATAGGTTTTTCTTTAGGTGGAATAAAAGCTTTGTTTCTCTCCTCTTGCCTCTTAGTGAGAGCTTCTGCTTGTTTAGCCTACATTATTAATAAAGGATACATGAGTAAAACACAACTTACAGTTAAATAAGAATTCAAGTTTTTGTGAACTTAAGATTTTAATGTTGTAAGCTAGACAGTCTTACCTTGATTGCTTCCATTTTCTGCCGCTTCTTTTGACTTGCCTTCAGAAAGTATTCACCAGTAGCCAGTTCTTTGTCGATCTGTTGAAATCAGTATTTATAATTACATCAGAAATAGTGCAGATGACAGTCATTTCCTAAGAAAGGAATGTGCATGAGGTAAAAACAGTGGGGTCAAAACCCTACAATTAATTCACTAAGGGAGTGAGAAAGAAAGAAGGGGACTTTCTCTAAGCTGAAGGGAAAACCTACACAAAAACACGGGGGCAGGAAAGTAGGCGATGTATTTGCTGAGTAACACACAGGCTTTTTGTGGGATGGAAGGTCGATGACTCGGAAAAGTGTAACAGGAAACTGGAAAAATAGTTTTGAGGAAGACTGAATGTTGGGCGAAGGAAGTGGGACATGAGTAAGAAATGAGTGAAGTTTCTGAGAAGAGTAAAGAGATCAAAGCAGCATTTCGTAAGGTACAGAAGAATGAAGAGATGAAAGCCTTACATAAAATTAGTAACATGCAAAATGAAAAACAAGAATTATCAGGATTTGGTGACTAATGAACACTAACTAGAGAAAGCTACAGTTCATTCATTCACTATCCAGTCGATTGATAATTAATCTATCTTGTACATACACAGCATTATTACACCTAAGACAATGTTCTAAACTCTTTACAGGTGTAAGCTCTTTATAATTACTAATTCACTTAATCCTCATTAGTAATTCTTTGAGATATTATCATTATCCCCATTTTATGTATGGGGAAACTGAGGCATGCACGGATTAAATTACTAGCAAATAGGGAACGGAATACATCAATTGAGATATCACTGTTTAAGGAGTGTACAGTTGTTGGGGAGAAAGACAAGATGATCACTGACCCCAGGACAGGACGACAGGCCATAAGAAGTAGAGCAGGCGCTGTGGAAGTGCGGTTTATTAACTGGACTGGATCCCTCTCCTTCCCCCAACCACCACTTTCTTCCTGTCTTCACGTCCTTCCCTTTCCAGAGGAGACCTCAGGACCCAGCACCTCCGCTGTTTTTTCATCATCATTCTTTTCCCTTTGACCTTTCATTAAACCTTCCCCAAAAATCTTCAAACACAGGGCTGTGGAGAAGACAGCACCCAGAAATGGATGGTTCACATGCTCAACACAAAGAACTAGCAGAAAGGAAAGTTTCCAAGAGAGAGAATAATGCAGCGAGACACCTCGGGAGACAGGTGAAGACAGAACTAAAAGAGCAGGTAAATAAAGGATACAGATGGGAAACATGTAAGTGAGAGAAGAGGAAACTGGAAGAATTCTTGCCTGATGGTCTCAAATATTTCAGTCAAACAAAATTCAACGTCATCTGCTAGGAGTGGGAGATGCCAAAAATACTGAGGACCTATCAGAGGTTGGAAACATATATTTGTAGTGGGTAGAAACCAAAGGCATGACTTTCCCCACCCACGTTTGGCAGCCACATTATGGAAAAGATGTCGTTATAGGGCTGATCCAAGTTTAAGAGGGACAGAAGGAAAGGGGAGCATGAAGGAAAATGATGATGGGCAAGATGGAAAAGGAAATTCTGGAATGGAAATTAACCCAGAAGACAATGGATGAAATGAGAGGCATTCATAACTTGGATAAAGGGTTATTAGGGTTAAAGGGTATTAGAATTTAAGATTTCAAAACTGGAAGAGTCATATAGCTCATGGTCACAGGAATGAAACTAAAGCAAAACAGAGAGCATTTTGGGCTAAATCATTAATTTTGGGGGGGCTACAGGGACATAAGTGACACCAACCACCTTGATATAGTTTACACTTACAATGTGAAGCCCCACCCCCAAGCACGTCGCCCAAAATAAGTCTATTTACACTTACGTTCAGTTTTCTTCTGTCTCTGCATACCCAGACACACAGCAATTCCACCTAAAATACTCTCAAGGAAGTTTTTGACAAAATTGACTTTAACAGTTCCTCCTCATGTAATGAAATTCAACATTTAATACTGACCTGACTTTCTGGCTGTGGTGATGGGAATGGTGTATACACCTTCTTAACCGTTTTTTACTTTGGTTCCTTGCATTTGTTTCCATTTTTGTGCTTGAACTGTGGCAAAAATCTTTCCCAATTTTGTGATCTGAATTTGGAATCTTGTACCAATTCTCTTTTAATCATTAAGGTCTTCAGTCATGCTATATAAGAACAATGTAAAAGTTTTAATTTCAAAAGTCATACATTTGTCAAACCAAGACATTATAAATATTGCCCTTATAAACAGTTCTAAGCCTGTTTGAGCAGGGGTGTCCAACCCATGGCCTTCAGGTTGCATCTGGCCCAGGATGGCTATGAATGTGGCCCACCACAGAATCGTAAATTTACTTAAAACATTATGAGATTTTTGTTAGTTTTCATTAGTGTCTGTGTATTTAATGTGTGGCCCAAGACAACTCTTCTTTTTTCAGTGCCCAGAGACACCAAAAGATTGGTCACTCCAGGAAGCTATTCCATAACAACAACAAAAAAACCCTGTAATCTCAGACCTGCATAATTAACCAGGCATCAGAAAACCATTAGAAAGTTAGATTAAGAAATTCAGAATTGTTAACATAAATTGAGATGAAAAAGAATAATTCAGCTTTTCAACCATTATTTCTTTAAGCCTTGAAATTCAACTAACAAGGAGAGCTCTTCATAAAGCTCCCTGCAAGCAGGAAGCTTTCAGTAGCACCTGAAATATCACAGGGGGGAAAAACGCAAACTTTCTCATGATCAGATAAAACCAACAGTCTCACATTTTCTCTACTCCATTTGAATTTTATAGAGATTAGAACATCAGAGGATGCAAATCAGGCATCAGGCACAAGACTAGCTCTCTTTATATTTAATATCCCAATGTACCTCAAAATTGTTATTTCCCACAAATCTAATAGAGACTTTTTAACTTCATCAAATTTAAGTGGACTGCTCAACAAATATCCATCATATAACAGCTCAGTATACTGTAGTTACATTTCCAAGGACAGTCATGAACTTGTGCACACAGGGATACAACAGATCTCTCTCAAAAGGTTAACACTAAATAATTTGAGTGTTAAATTCTAAAAAAAAAAAAAAGGAAGTTTTAATGCAATCTGAAATATTCCAGGCTTTATTTAATAGAGAAAAAGCAGAATTCTTAAAGATCACATCTTTAAATCTAATACATAGGGTCACAATCTAAGAAAACAGAATCGGTATCATCTACAATAAATTCTGTGGAGCCCTCTTTGTACTAAAACTGCGTAATACATCACAGTGCCCCTGTCAGTCCTGGGCTCCACAGAGACCCAGCTTCCAAGGAAGTAACTACAGGACTTGGGTGGAGTTGAGTGGGCTGAACTCTACCTCTAATTTATCCAAAACAGCTAAGTTTTGTCCATTAGACTTTCATAAAAAGTTTAATTTCAAGAAAGGTTTTTGTAGCTAAAAGAAGTGTGACAACCACTGTTACAGCAATATATAGTTAACTCTCACTATAATATTATAAATTGCATGAATCTTCTTCATAGTATCTAGGACCACTTTCAAACCTTAAATTTGCAAAGGAAAGTGAATTGGTCACTTATAAAGATTTTAATGAACAAAGTAGAAGGTAGGAGGGGTTTACTAGACTGCAAAATATCCAGCCAATTACTGCAAACTAAAATGACAGTTCCTTCAACTGCTTTTAGTGGCTCTTAGATCTTTTATATAATAGTCAAACTCCCTGGAATACAATGACATTATTCAGTTGTCCTGCTAAAATGTGACACACAGAACTAGTACAACACTCTGGAACTGTGACTTAGGAGAGAAGAGGGCTGGATTTAGTCAGAAAATGTAGGCTCAAATAATGAGACTGCCGCTTTTTATGGAAAGTCATTTAATTTTCCTGTTCCACCTTTCTCATTTAATGCAGAAATGAAAATACCTCAAGCACCTGTTGTAAGAATTGAATAATATATTTAGACTTTATAGAAGTATAAAGTTTCAGTTATTGCCCCATATGAAAAGAGCATGTAATTTACAAAATGAGGTCCAACAGAGTTCCATTAAAGGCAACAGAGTTCCAAAGGGAAGAAGCCAGATCCAGAGAGCAGCATCAAAAGGAATTAACTGAAACAGTATCTGCTCCACACATTTTCGTATAACAAATTTAAAAAAATGTTCATGAAAACATTAAATAAGCATTATAATAAATTCAAGCACAAGAAAACATATCTTTAAGGGAAAGAAATTTTGAGAGTTTGGTCTCTACTATCCATATTCATTCCTGCAAATAACAAGATCTGTTCAATTCCCTAGCATTTGAGCACATCAGACTACCTCATGTTTTTCTATGTGTTACAGACTAAGAGGTGCCTAAATACCCATTTAAAATTTGCAGGGAGAGGAGTGATCGTGTGCAGCCCTTCTGACGGAGAATCGGATGTGTCTATAATTGTCAAAGGTCAGCCATAATACAATAGGGTCCGGGAGCAATGACTCCCTCAAATTCCAGGAAGCACAGAGTACTTATAAATGGGTGATCAAACAAGGCACACCCAAAAAAAATACAATAATCATAAAACAATATATTATAACAATTATTTAATTTGCTCTCTGCTGAAAATTAACTACAGGTAATAAGTAGTTCTAACCTCTTTTAAGCCTCTAAAGGACCCAATAGCTGAAACCGTGTTTCCCTGAACTGTAATGTAACAGTTTGTTAAGGGTTCCAGCTCCTACATAAAAAGAACAGTAAGTTGAAATTCAGTTGAAATATACTGAAAAACAAATGACAGAGGAAGATACTCAAGTTTTCTACTGATAAAAAGTACCTCCAATGTAGATCCTTTGGATAAGTCATTGTCTTTTTTTTACAAATCTTTCTTTCTAAAGAACCTATTTTAACAGTCACATGCAACATCATCCTGAAGAATTCACAATGCCTTTTGAAAAAGTACAGAAAATACTCCAAAAATACCAATACATTTCCTTTCAAAAACCACAGTGAAATCTAAACAGAATAATGAAAACTATGAAGGGAAGCAGGGAGGATTAAAGGAGGCAGGGATGGATGGATATAGTGTTGTATAAGCAAAATCTCTGTAATTGCAAACTTACCTGTTCAAATGAAACACTCCTTGCTAACAGTTTTATCAGGTCTCTGGCCCTAAAGATGATACACGGATCAAAGGTCTTCTTTGTTGTGCAGACCATCATACTGCCCTCGATCAGGTCCAGGGCTGTGTTAATGTGCTACAGAAAGGAAAGTGCAAACAAGCAGCTGTCTAAAAATGCATTCAATTTTAGATAATTATAGAGGCTTTCCTAATCTATTAACTACTGTGAGTTAAGCTCTCTCTAAAATTATATCAACAACCCCGCTGAAGAACCTGGGTAGTTAATATAAAGAATGCTTGATTACTTTCATCCTTCACGAACATAGAAAGTTGGGCAATTAAAACCATTTATACTTACTTGGTTTTAGAATACTTTGTAATTATTGAAATAAAGATCATTTCTAGTTTAAGAAATATATATCTATCCAAATAAAGCCTTACTTAAGACCTAAATTAAAACCATAAAGCTGTATGGCCTCCCTATCCCGGACCTAGCTCTAATCCATCAACTGCTCCTTAGGGTGACAATGAACTTCCCTTTCCAACTTTTCTCAAGCCAGTTTGAATTAGCTAAATACAAACAAAGTAAAAACAAATTATCATAGGTTTCTAAAGAAGCAATAATTGGTAAATTATGCATCAATCCTCAGAAGGAAAAAAAAAGATTTCAATAAAGCAAATAAAAATGCTATTTTCTGACATGTGAGCATATTCTGAAGAATACTTCAATGAGCTATTCAACATAAGGCTGGGGTCTCTGTTGAGTTTAAAAAAAAAGAGAAGAGAATTAGAAGAGAAGAGAGTGAGATCATGCACACCCTGCCCTGGTGTGACTCAGTTGGTTGGAGTGTCTTCCCATAACCAAATGGTTGCAGGTTTGATTCCCAGTCAGGGCACATACCTAGGTAGCAATTTCAATCCCTGGTCTGGGTACATATAACCCCTAGTCCAGGCACATATTGGAGGTAACCAATTGATGTTTCTCTCTCACACTGATGTTTCTCTCTCTTCTTTCCTCTCTCTAGAAGCATTGAAAAAATGTTTTCAGGTGAGGATTTAAAGAGAGAGAGAGAGAGAGAGAGAGAGAGAGAGAGAGAGAGAGAGAGAGAGAGAGAGAGAAAATATCCAACCTCAGGTATAGATAGCCGTAAAACACTGCTTACAATTTGCCAGCCACCCTCATACCCAAAAGGCACAAACGACTCCAGAGTAGTATCAGTTTGAGAAATACATGTATATTTTTAAGATCTTATGTATTCATTTTTAGAGAGAGGGGAAGGGAAGGAGAAAAAGGAGAGAAACATCAGTGTGTGGCTGCCTCTTTCACACCCCCGACTAGGGACTTGGCCTGCAACCCAGGAATGTACCCTGACTAGGAATCCAACTGGCAACCCTTTGGTTCGCAGGCTGATGCTCAATCCACTGAGCTACACCAGCTAGGGCAAGAAATATATTTTCTATCACAGCCTAGTCCCCATATACATATACATACATATAAAAATGAACCAAAGCTTCATAAGACGATCCATACCTTTTACATGATAAATTCATTTTAAAAAGATTCATTATATCTTCTAAATTGCCTTCTGAATTCACTAAAGGATTTCAACACACAGTTTGAAAACAAAAGCAAATATTCTGCCCTGACTTGTGTGGCTCAGTTGACTGGCAGTCATCCCATAAAGCAAAAGGTCTCCAGTTCAAGTCTGGTCAGGGCACATGCCTGGCTTTTGGGTTTGGTCACCGGTCACAGTGCCCACAAGAGGCAACCACACATCCATGTTTCTCTCCCTCTCTTTCTACTTCCCTTCCCCTCTCTCTAAAAATAAATATCATGTAAAAAAACAAAAACAAATACACTGCTCTCGGGGCATGGCAGCAGCAACAAACAGAGAAGTTGGCATATCCACAGCTTTCATTTAAAATGAAAACTAAGCAACTCAAACTGTATAGGGGCACGGACACTACCATTGCACAGAGCAGGCATTATGAAACTTGGGGTTCACAGATGAGTGTCAGACAGTCCATGAAATCCCTACAATTTTAAGGGTATGTGAATTTTCAAAGTACTCTATTACTCACAAAATTATAAACAAATGGATTAGAAGAATAAAGTTTATCTAGGCTGTTTAAAATACCAAAGGAACCAAAATAACTAATTATGCCAGCCGGTGCATTAAAAATATCCACCAGCACACTTAAAAGGTATACGTAGGAGCAAAATCTCAAAGAAATATATAAAATATGCATACGTGTTCATTCAGTGCTTTCTGCACAAATGGCCAGCACTCTTTCAAATAAGCCTGTCTGTATTTTGGGAACAAAGTTGTGAAACTGCTCTCCTCCAAGAGTCCTCTGGGATTGTTCTCTTTGGAAAAAGCTGGTTTCTTCCCACCATCAGAGACAGCAAAGAGTTCTGATTCATCTACGGGAAAAAATGTACACATCAGATGTTAACCTACTTTTGGACACTTATATGCATGTATTTACAAGCTTCCAATACTCTCCTTGCATTTCTTCTTCCTATGCTTCTGAGATTAGTCAACAGACAATAGGCCTCTACCATTATTATCAACACACTGTATTAAAATTACTTGTACACATTTCAGTTGTTTCATAAAACAAAGTTCAATAAGGGCATGGACCCTCCTTGGATCCACACTAATTAGAGCATGCCTCATTGTGAGTACTCAAGTAAAGTAACTTCCACTGCACTACACTATGTTGAGTTAAAGATGCAAATACCATTTTGTTTACAAGACTATTTTAAATATAAGTGGCATTTCAAATTTTACTGAAGCCTGAGAGTGAGTGTATATACATACTTATACTTACATGTGTGTGCATGTGCACACAAAGATGTTTATAGCAGTATTGTTTATAATAGCAAATGATGGAAACAATGCAAATGTCCACCAACGGTAGAGTGTAATATAAATTATCACATATTCATACAAGGAAACATCATATAGTAGTGAAAATAAATTACAGCTTCAAGTATTGCCCTGATTAAATAGCAAAAACAAAGTTAAATCTAAGAAGCAAGACACAGAACCATTCCTACAGTCCTCTCTTGTTTATATAAAGTTCAAAAACAAGCAAAATTAAACCGCCTTGTGCGTAGGTAGTAGAGATTATAAAGAAAAAGAACAGCATGACCAACACGATTTTGAACGGTTACTTCACGTCTCAGAATGAAAAAGTATGATCAGAGAGGTGCTTGTAAGAGACTTTGGGGGTTTGGTAATATTCCTTATTGTGCTCAATGGTCTGAGCGCTCCCTTCTCACGTATTTTTTTATTTCTTTAAGCTGTACATATATTTTGCTATGTACGTTCACAATAAAAAAACAACAAAACACCTTCAATAACTTTCTAATGCCTATAAGGACGAGAGTTTGTTTTAACATTTACAATAAGAATGGTTGCTGAGGCCTGCGGCTCTTTCTCTAGCCTCTCTTCCCGTGATTCACATTGAAGAAAATGGATAAAACAGCATAAAACAAAACAAGACAGCAATGTAAAGCAGGGCAGTCTGAATAGCAGGAATCATGTCGTCTAATATTTTAGCTATGTGACAAACAGGAATAATGTCAAATGTTCTAAAATTTTTTCACGAATGCAGAAACTAGCATTCAGGACGTGCCAGACTAACTCCTTCTTATCACTACGTCTGTCTCCTTCACTATCAGCGTTCCTTCAAATACATAGAGAGACCATAGAGTAGAAACTCCTACTGCATCTCTCATTAGCTCAGGATATCTAAGGACTTCCAGCCACTGCCGCGAGTCTTACGCCACCAGTGCCTACTGCAATACCTTAATCCTACAACATTTTCAAAAGACGAATTCCGCAACACGTTCACTTTGGGGGCCTTTACCAAAAGCGATTAGCTAGGAACACGTGACCAACACCACATCCGCCAGACGGTTTCACAGTCCGGGCCAATAACACTAAAAACTAGCTATTATAGCTACTGAACTTTAAACATCGTAAACTCAGACTTCGGTTCTCACACTAGGTTACCCCGTTTCTCTGGCTTCGGCTTCTGCTTACAAAATTCACTTTTCCCAGCCGCTGTAGCCGGCCGACTCATTTTGGAGAACGCCATCTTCAAACCAATTCCGGTGTTGCCGGAAATGGAACGGTTCTTAAATCCTTCCGTCTAAAGCTTCCGTGCTAAAAAAGACTTCTGCAGAGGCAGAAGAGACCTGCGCAGCGTCAGTACGTTCCTATCTAGACTCCGAGGATTTGCCCAAACTACAGCACTTTCATTACGTCGCCAAAGGAGAGTCAGAGACTTCTTTTCCAAGATGCACTGCAACCAGGAAGTTTGACTGCATGCTGGGAATTGTAATTTAGCATAGTGGGCAGGTAGGAGACAGGTTTTGTCCAGGCAGTCTGACCTAGTAGCTCTGCTGCAAGAAGGTGTGTGTTTTCAGCCTCATAGCTGTTGCACTTGAGCGGTACCAGCAACCCTTCTCTGGCCAGGGCCCACCCTGAAGATTTTGAACTTTCCAAGCCTCCATAATCAGGTAAATACACTATTTGTTGTTTCTCTGAAGAACACTGAATAATGTAGCAATTTATAGTAGAGCAAATTCATATGGCTGATAAACATGCTCAGCCGCATTACTGTCAGAAAAGCATGTAGCTATAAGAATATCACGTTTCACCTATCATATTGACAAAAAATAATAAAAGTATTTTTTATGATAATCTGCTGGAGGAAAGAGTTCTCTCATACGGGCTGGTGTGAATGTAAATTGTTACTCCCTTCTTGCAAAGCAATAAATCAGTATAAAGTATATACATATTTTTCCACAATATTTTCGTTCCTGGGAAACTGTCAACTAGAAATAAAACACTCTTGTATTAGGGCACATGTACGAATGTGTCGGTTACTGTCTTGTATAGAAGCAGTTCAGTGGCACCTTGGAGCCACACTAAGTAGTTTAGTATTTACTGACTGTATAGGCTTGGGCAATTTTCTTACCCACCCTGGTTCAGGTTGGGTAAGATATACATTAAGATATACAAGATATACATTAAGCTTTCAAGGCTGGCTATCTTAGGAGTGAATGTGATTAGAAAAGAAAGAGAAAACAATGAAAAAGACAACACTGTAGGTGTTCACGATAAAATATCAGGCTTATGACCCTGTTTATGTAAAACTGTGTGTGCCTGCTTAGGGAGATCTCTAAAATGATAGTCAACACAGTGTTGACTGATACCTCTCAGTAGAGAGACATTTCAAAGGATGGCAATTTAAATAACAGTACAGTCAAATCAATCACAATTTATATCATTTTATTTTAACATTTTTCAAAATCTGAATATGAATAATGTACCAGATCTGCAAGGTTATTCCCAGAAATTGCACAGTTAACACTAAAAGGGGAAATAAAAATGGCCCTCTCTAAAGAGTTTCTTGGCATAAATTTGACCCGAAAGTCCTCTCTGGGTCACAGCAACAACAGGCAGACCCATTTTGACGGTGACATTCCCTCTCCTTGGCCTCTCAAGCAGTCTAGGCCCACATGCAGCCATCCTCCCTCAAATGTGTTTCACCAGCCCTTACCCTGCTCATTCAGTTTCCCATGCAAAAGAAGTTGGCCTCACAAGTCTCCTTTGGACTTAGAGGCTTTAATTCCCACAAAATTAACCCAGAGGGTATGGGCAGAGAAGCCAGGATGTGGCTTAACACTGATGGGGGATGGGGGTGGGACACGCATTTAATGTTTATTAAAAAGAGCAGAAACACTAGGCAAATAAGCATGGATTATTTTTCATTTAATATTTCTATAATCATTTACTGGGATAAAAATTATTTTTTCCAGTAATCTATTTTTAATAAGTAATCAAAAGAAGCTTTTTCAAACATATAGGATTGAACATTTTTTAATTTCTTACCCAAGCTGCTTCCAGTCAACCTCAGAGAAAGTTTTAAAATCTTAAGTCAACATATATCTATCAACATCAATAACAGTAATTATTGCTATGGTTGTAAAAATAAGGCCCTTATAACTCCAAGTGATTGCAAAATAAAATACAGATCTAGTGATAGCAGTCAAGAAGGAACAACACAATAAAACATCCTCATTGTAAACTAATTATGTTATTAACACATTTTTAGGAAAATAATGTCAATAAAAGTGAAGTGTTCTGCATGAAAGCCTAGGAAATCTGGGAATCTGGGCTACCAAGTTTGAGAAACACATTCAGCCTATCTTGGGCTATTTCCTGCTGTGCAGCAGGATGTTCCATGTGTCATTACCATGGTGGGTCGCTGGGAAGACATAGCCATGTCTTCCTGCAAGGACACCCAGAGCAAACTCTCTGGATGGGGGATAGGGTGCACGGCTTTGGCTGCTGACCAGCTGTTTGACCTTGGGTAGGCAGTACTTAACCAGCCTCTCTGGTCTGGAATTGTAAGATGAGGGAGTTGAGTTTGATTACTATTCCTCAAACTTTAGCCAACTTCAGAATCACATGAGAGGTGGCTCTGCTCTCACTTTATAGTCAGTAGGTCTGGAGTAGGGCTCCAGGATTTGCAGTCCCAACAAAAAAGAACTATCCAACACGGAAATGTCGACACTTATTTCTGCGATTCTACTTCAAAGGGTCAGTAAGTGCTTCTCTTCTAAGCAGGCATGCCATAAAGGCGAAGTTATTTTCCATTCTTGTTAGCTACTTAGGGCAGAACTTGCCTGGGATCAATAGCCAAAGTTTCCAGATGGTGTTCGTTATTGTGCTGGGTTCCACCATAGACAACCCTGCTCAGTGCCCCTCAACTCTGCCTCTGTCATTCTGGAGTTCTGTTGTCCCATGACCCAAACAAACAATGCAACTGGTACGTGCAGTCAGTGCTTGCGGTCTGGAGACACTCATTACTGATTGAATATTAGTCTCTCCAGGCCCCAGGCCTATGAGACATTAATATAATATTTCATTGGGAGTCAAATCTAGCCTCTTCTGCTCTTTCCAAGGCAATCTTTCCTCTTTCTCTTCCTGATTGTTCTTATTGATAAGCAACAACTTCAGTTTAATTTTTAGTATGATATTCTTCTCCGTAAAGAGAAGCTGGAACACATGTATGGTGTTAGGTTCCCCATAGCAACAGAAGGCCTTTTAGTTCATGCATGAATGTTCCATATTTAACCAGTGGCATGTGAAATGTAGTGATACTGCTGAGAATTATTATTTTATGCAAATAGAAGAAGGAAACTACAGTCTTTTATTTGTTTACATGATATTGGGGGAATAGCTGAGCTTTTCTGGGAAGCAGACTTCTAGTAATTTTTAAATCTACATGCTTGGCCCATCCTTCAGGTAGTAGTAACTGCAGGTGGCCTGTGATGAAATGAACTTTTTAAATGAAGTAGTTTAAACACATAATGGGTTTATATTTAAACGAGTTATTTCATGACATCACCAGTTCAAAATGGAGACATTGCTTATTCTCTGTTTCCAATTCTCTGGTTAAAACGTCTGGCACCCGACACACAGAGATGTGGAAACTCAGGCCCAACACTGCACTTGTGCCTGGGTCACTCAGAAGTGATTTTCACCTCTTTTGGTTTATCAGTCGCTTTACTAATGTGTTGAACCCCACAGGCCCTTTCCCCAGAAAAGCACAGATATTTGGGTACACATAACATTTTACCCACAATTTGATGAGCTGTTCACACATCTGTCAGGCTCTTTCATAAAATCCTAGGGGGTCAGGCCAAGGAGTCTCTTAAAGCAGCACAGGGGAGTGTCCCATCTGCCTGGATCTGATCTTTTGAGCACTTGAATCCTCTGTTCTTACAGTTCCCCCCGAAAGCAGAGGGGTTGGAGGGGCTCCTTTACCTTGACAAATAAGCACCTGCTTTTCACAATGAGAATTTTGGTATGACTTAGTACTTGCATATAGGTATACCTCTCAAGGTGCCTTTGACTTCAAGTTATTGATACTCAAAGTAACAAAAAAGAATAATGAAATTTGTTGTTCTACATAGCTGGGAGTTGGATCTAGGACCTCAACAATGTCATAGAGACATTCAAACTCTTTGTCAATTTCTCTCTCTCCACCCACTCCTCCTGCCACCCCCATCCATGGTTTGGCTCTGCTTTTCTGTGTTGTCTTCTGAAGCCAAGATGTCTACCAGCAGCTCCAGAATTAAATCCTCAGTGGAAGGAGTTTCTTCCTGAGAGTTTCACCAAAAGTCCCAGGAAGACTCCCAGAGACCTGTCCTGGAGGTGGGTCACCCCCATCCACACCACGTGGGCCGGGAGTGGGGAGGAATGGTTCCTGAGGGAAAAGTGAGAGCTGCTGCCAGAAGAGGGGACCAGACACAGGCCGGAGGGGCCACAGCCCAGAGTGTGCAGTCCAGTAAGTGCAGCAAGTTAGCCAAGGGATTAGTGCATTTTCATGTTTCAAATAAAAAACATTCTTCATTCCCATGCCACCATTTTATTAAAATTAAGCCACAGACTTACAGAATTACTTAGACCCAGTCACAGGGTAATGGAGGAATTATTTGCTAACATTTTATTTGGGGAGATAGAAGTAGTATTCTTCATATTTGCTGTGAGGTTTTGAAACATCCAGTCTAAAATGTTGGCTTCTGTTTCCCCAGGCACGTGTGGAGATACTGAGAATGCGATTGGCTGTCACTGCAGTGGCCTGGTGTGTCTCCCTTTGGTGATGATTATTCCCTCAGGAAGTGTGTTTCCTTATAGGAAATGGCTATATTTTTTTCTCCTAATTTTGAGAAAAAAGAAAAAAGAAAAAAGCAAGGAACCTGCAACCATTATCCAAGACCCCTCCACCTAAAATTACTAAATGTTAACATTTTCTTATTTTTACTCTAGCTTTATGCAAATATGTATATAATATCATCATGTATATGCAAAATGAAGTCACTTTGTCTATAATCCTATTTTGCTATTTTCTTTTCTAGAGGAAATAACTGTATGATTTGATTTTTAAGTGAACCCTTTCAGACTTGCAGAAAGGCAGATAGACTAATACAACGAATGCTTTGTAGTCATAATTAAACTTGAGACATAAAATGTTGCCAGGTAAAGCCCCCGTGTGCGCCCCCAACTTCACTCCCCCCACCCGTCAGAGGCGATCGCTGTGCAGGCTGGGTGTTTATCACTCCCATGAACACTTTGTTTGTGTGGCAACCACACACACATGCACAATCTTTAAACAAGATAAGTAGGCTTTAAATGTTTTCTGTATGATATATTTACACATTATACATTAACAAGCTTGCATGTAATTACATATTTTATATTAGTTGTATATGTATAAAGTATATGAAAGAACCACATTATGTGATACATAGTCAAACAAACTTATATAAGTGTATAGCATATACTGTACTTGTACAGTTTGCTTTCTTTGTGGAATAGTTGTTTTGAAATATATTCACATTGAGTCTTCATAATTCTACTTTATTCATCCATGATACACAACTTTTGAAATGTTTGAAAAGATACTGCAGTTTCTCTCTCTGTCTCTCCCTCTTCCCCTCTCCCTCTTGCCCCTTCTCCCTCCTCTCTGTCCCTTCCCCCCTCCTCTCTCTTGCATCTAGGTAAGCATCTTTCTCTTTCAGATGTCACCCTGGAGGAAGCCAGCTGCCTGGTCTTGAGCAACCCTACGGAGAAGTCCACATGGGAAGGAACTGAAGCCTCTTCCCATCAGCCTGTGAGAGAGCATGGAAGTGTGTCCTCCACCCAGGCTTTCCGATGACCGCTTTTCTGGCGGAACTAACATCGAGTAGGACTCCTCAGTTCCAGCCTCCTGAGAGACCCTGAGCCAGAAGCATCCAGCTAAGCTGCCCATAAATTCCCATCCTCAGAAACTATAGAAATGTTTGTTGTTGCAAACTGATCATTTTTATACAGCAAGTGTAAAAAACAATATCAAAGCAAGCCTAAGCATTCATCAAAACATTTATCAGATTTTAATATGGGCACTGGAAATGAAACTTCTCAGAAATAATTTTTTCACTTAATTCTCACCACCAGAGGGCAAAATAGTCACAAATGATAGCTTGAGTAAAGAATTGAAAGACTTTCTATTTCCATGGGACTGCAGAAGTCAGAGATTCAGAAAGTCCTTGGAGATCATGTGCTCCAGCTCTGTTAGGTTACAGAGGAGGATTCTAATGCCCAGAGACTTTAACTGCCTGGTGTGAGGTCACACAGACTGAAGACTAAATGTACGTGCTCTGCTGCATTTAATAACATGCACATCCAGTAATCGAATCTCTTGTTTTTTTAAAAATTACTAGGTATGGAATAAAGAGAAAAGCCTTTTTAAATTTGTATTTTAATTAGCATATTAGTGTTCCCATTTTTTATCTTATACTCACTTTTTATCTTATTCATTGTGTCCCTTTTATGAGTTACTTACCATACATTATATGCCATGTGTCTCTTCATTTAATCTGCAAAACAAACTTTTGAGACATACCCATCAATGCCTGAGGGCCAGTATCTTGCCCAAGGACATATAGCTAGACAGAGTCAAAATAGATATGAATCTGATATAGGTTAAATGTCATTACAATGATATTGGGGAGGACAATTCCATCTTTGATTTTACCAGAAGTTTGGTGCCCCTAGAAATCTTTCAGTATATTAAGACACTTAAGTGATTGCCATATAACATTGGAAGAGCAACAGAAAAATAATTTTGGTAACTCATTTCACTGAGAGACTTTCCCTCTCTTTCCCTCTCTCTGTCTCTGACTGTCTGTCTGTCACACACACACACACACACACAAACTTTGCCTCTCCCCTTCATTTGAGCTGACCAGCTGTGTGATCTTGGTTAACCTGCCTAGACCTTCATTTTGTTTCACCTTTTTTCATTTCTAAAATGAGAATACACCACACCTACCTCCTTTGAACTCTCAACAGGGATGCTGTGATGGTCAATGAGGAAGTCTTTATGAATCTACTGGATATTGCAGAAGACAGGTGTTTTATAAAGTTGAAGAATCATTATGACAGTAATTAGTAATAATCTAGGAGAGATGGGCAGGTGTCTGGCAGTAGTGACTTGGCTGGAACTGGTGCCACAGTAAAGAAATGAAGTAAAGCCAACATGTCAGCAGCATGGAGTTAGGAGCTAGGAGGGTGCCATCTATGCTGCCTCATGCACTGCTTTGTTCATCATCCCTGCCTGCCACAGACTGGTATGTAGTCATAGCAATTCCAAGGTGGTCAGGAAGGCAACATTGAAAGAACCACATTATGTGATATGTAGTCTCCAAAGATGGTCACCACCATGCTTTTCCTCATTGTACATGCATGCCACTCCTCATGCTAAGAGACAACCTGTTTCTCCTCCACCTTGTGTCTGGTCTGGCCTGTGACTTCCTCTATCTTGGAAGAGAAATGCATAAGTTCAGCTATCCTAACACTACCTCACTGTGAGGGAGTTTGAATTGGCCATGTGGAGAGAGACAGAGACATACCTAGCCAGCTTTCAGACGTTCCAGTCATCACTGCTGACATTCTGGACATGAGTCAGTGGAGAAGCAATCATGTATTTCAGCTCCAGTAGATACCACATGGAGAGAAAGATCTGTCCAACCAGATTGCAGAAACAGAAGAATTGATACATATTTGGTGGTGTTAACCCATTATGTTCTCAAGATGTTTGTTGCACAGCAATAGACATTCAAAACACCCATCAACATTTAAAATATGGTCATTTAAAAGATCTCTTGATGTCCTTTCTTTGCTGAATGAAATAGAAGATTCCTTCAGAAAAATAAAATAAGAAGCCCTGGCTGGCGTAGCTCAGTGGATTGAGCGCGGGCTGGGAACCAAAGTGTCCCAGGTTCGATACCCAGCTAGGGTACATTCCTGGGTTGCAGGCCATAACCCCCAGCAACCGCATATTGATGTTTCTCTCTCTCTCTCTCTCTCCCTCCCTCCCTCCCTAAAAATAAATAAATAAAATCTTTAAAAAAATAAAAAAAAAGAAATATGACTATTGTAATGTTTTTAAAAAATAAATAAATAAATAAAATAAGAAAATAGTGTGGTAAACAGAGAGGGTAACTCCTTTTTTAGAGGATGCAATTTTTTAGCTTCATAAAAGTCCTGCTGAAATAGAGCATTTATTCCTTCACTCACTCACTTATTCATGCTTAATAAACATGTATTGAGTTCATTTATTGTCTATTGTACATTGGGCACAGTTCTAGGCATAGAGTATATCACACAAAGCAAGACAGATAAGGTTCCTACGTGATGCAGACACTGGTCCACGGTGTCCACATCATTATGGAATGAAATGAGACATTCACTTGATTACCGAATCTGGTGGAGGAAAAGGGACAGCATGTCTTTTCTCTAAAGAGGAGCAAAAGCCTCAGCCCTTGCTCAAATGAGCTTTTATTGTCATACTGGGCACATTACAAGAAGGTCCTCATTAACTATGCCCAGGCTTGCTTTAGGTGGTTAACTTTTACAAAAAACAAAGGAGCCAATGCTGCTAATCACATCACAGAAGAGGGATATTTGCAAATGAAAAAGCAAAAGTAGTTGAACTGGTTACACTTATCCTTGGAAGGTTTAGCATGGTTGTTAGGAAGTTGCTTTGCAGTAAGTGTCCTCAATTCAGGGTGAGGGAGTTTTAGCAAAAAAACAAGACTCATAGCGGCCTAGGTACATTGCAGGCCTGATTCCCCACAGGAGAACCTATCCGTGGGTGTGAGTCCTGTGCATCTTCGAGTGGGAGCTGGGCCCATGCCATGCAGAACAGTCTACTACACCTAATCTCATGGTGCTTGCATCCTGATTGGAGAAGACAAATAGCAACTACAACAAAAGGATTATATCAGCTAACAAAGCAATCGAGAGGGAGGAATGTGATAGCATTAAGCATTAGCGTAATCTTTCTAAGGGTCCCTTCCTGATGCATCAGCAGTAAACTAATGGGAGAAAAAAAACCCTGAAAATGTTTCCCCTGAGCTTGTCATACAGTTTAATTATATGCAACTAATTATCAGTGTCTTGGTGTGCATATACACCCTCACAATTCACAATGCAGGCAGGAACCTCCCCACTGGGGCTTTGTGTCTGTAGCTTTGCTAACACTGCAAGGGTTCTGATAAGGAAGGATTTTTCCTTCTATCTTGTGGACTTTGGGAGATGGGTCAAGGGTGTGTTAGCAGTGGCAGAATAGGTGCTGTGCTGGCACGAGCCCTGTTCCCTAACGCTGTAGTAGGATGCAGGCAGGGGGGCTCTGAAAGAAGGATTTGTAATGGGGTCCAGAACTCAAGGTGTCCGGGAAATACTAGAAAGATATATAGGATGTCCTCACCCTCCACCACAGGTGTGAGTTGGGGGAAGGGACACATGGAGTAGGGGCATTGAGAGCTGTTTTACATAGCAACAGCTTTGCAGCCAACCTCTGGGTTGGTCATTTGGCACATCTACAACATTTAACTGGTTTCACAGATATGTTAAATAGCTGTGACCATGCTCTGATCCAGGGGGATGGAAGGAACTTCCCCCCAAGATGTAACTGGGAGGTAACTCGCCCTAGTTACAGCGCCTGTGTGAGAACTTGGAGATGACTGGCTCCACGATATGGGACCACCCCTGCGCAGACTCATGATGGGAGCCCAGTAAAGCTGGAAGGATATTTAAATCCAGACTCAGCAGCCATTGAGGAGGGAGCCACGCGGCTGCAGCCATGTAAGGAATGGAACATGCGGCTGTGGCAGTGAGGAGAACCACGTGGCTTTGGCTAGAGTAGGGGGACACCCCCCCACCACCGCAGTCATGAGAAGAATCACCATGCAGCTTTAGCAGAGAACCACCACGCGGCTTTAGGTGGAGATCCCGGCAACACAGCTGATGGTGCTGGGAACCGAGGAAGGCCTACCAGCCGAGCGCGAATTAATGGGAAGAACCGCCAGCTGCCTGAGCCATGGACTTCTATTTCTTTCCCTGAGATATGGTACCCCAGCTAAGCAAAGGGGGGAAGGAAGGACTGCGTGTGTTTGTGGGTGTTTTAAGGGACTTCGGGATTTTGATGAAGACATTAAGTCATTACTCTTAAGTCTGTATAACTTGAATAAATAACTCCTTTCCTTTTCACCAATCTCTAACATGGAGAGCTATAATTCTCTGGTGAACAGAAAGGTGAACCTAGTACAGAGGGACCCCAGGAGAAACAGGGGTCAATTCGGTAGCTTGTGGGATCCTCTTCCCTGGTGGTCAATCAGGGAAAATCATGAGAGACCACATGTGCAGTAGCTTTAAAGTAATACAATTACTTGTACATGCGCAGTAAAAGCCCACCAAAACTAGCCAGGAAGGATCCGCCCTATAAGAATAGAGTCCCTCCAGCCCACGAGGTTATTCTCTGCTTGGAGTTGACCAGCTCCCATGTTCTCTTCTATGAACTCTAGGTGTTCGGTTCAATTCTTTGTCCCGATCACTAAGAACCTGGTTACCTCTGCCCCCCTGTGATGCCATCAGAGACATGGCCATTTCTGTGCTTAAAGAAAATGTTTGAATTAGGAAAGAAATAAGGAACTAGATATTTTATAGTCCTAAATTTCTGGAGGCTTCAGGTACTGATTTTATCATGAATAAATGGCACTTTTTTTCATAAAAAAATTCCAAGTGGAAAAACGACTCTTCTTTCATACACAGTGTGTCACTCTGTAGTATCATGAGTCTGCTGTCAAGATACTTCTCTACCCTTTTAAACTTATTTCATTTACTTCTTTATTTTCTCGCACAATGTCCTTCTGATAGTACATGCTTAATAAATATTTGCTGAATGAGCAGAATTGGTTAAAGAGACCAGCGTCTGCATTTGAATTTCAGCTCTGTAGTTTATTAGCAGTGTGACGTCAGTCAAGTTTCACGTGCCAGGTCATGGTGACTGAAACAAAAGATAAGTTGACCCATCCCACCACTAACCAGTTCAGGTATCAGGGAGGGGTGTTAGTATTAAGAGGTGCACCTCATGCTGGAACAGGAAAAGGGAAGCAAGGGGCTTGTGACCCTCCTGCTCTCCTCGCTCCGGCTGAACCCACTGGACTCAGGATGCCCCTGGTGGTCAGCACTAGCACTGCACCCGGGGCAGGGAATTCAGGGAGCCCGACACATTTGTCTTTGAAAGTCTCCAGGCCCCAGCTCTCCCGTCTCCAGTGGGACTAAGCAGCGGGACCTGTAGAATCAAGAGGGCTGTAAGAGGTATCTCAAAAGCTTGCCCTGTCTTTCTCCTGTGTGCATTACTTTGGTATGTCTAGTTCACTCCCGGGATCCTCTCTACAGGAATGATACAGTGATATAGCCTTTTTTCTAAAGGAGGTGGTGAGACTTAGGCCAAGTAATCTTTACCCAAACTCAAAGATGAGGGGCCCAGTGCTTTGCCATTGGCTACTATAGGCCCAGCCCTCAACTTCCAAGGCTCCAAGCCTCTCCATGCTCCAATAAAAATCGAGAGCATAGAAGGGTACTCCACGGCCTTGGGAGCATAGGGGGTCATGGACAGAGAACCGACAGTAACATCCCTGAGCCCGTGGGAATCTTTACTTTTCCATGCATGTCCTCACATTCGGGGGGATGAAATGGAGAATTTCTCTGCTTTAACCACCTCCATCCTGGGAGTGATAACGGGGGTGCAGACAGGGATCATCCTGTTTGTTTCCACCCAGATCTATAGATTCCAGACCATAGGCTGTCTCATCTTCTGCTTGCCCTGGGTGCCCTGGGTGCAATCCCCACCAAGCAAAACCCTGGGGTGTTAGAGGTCCTGAACCCCATCATCCTTGCCTCTCCCCACTCCCCGTGCTGTGGACCCTGCTCGTGCCCTGGGAGGACGGATACTGGTGTCCTTAAGTAAAACAGTCTTCATCTTCCTCTTTGGATTTGTCACCTGCCCAGGCTTCACTCCTCCTCTGACCCCATGCCTTATGAGCCCTCCTCTTATGTGAGTGGTTGTGTGTGGCTGTGTGTACCAGTATGAATCTTCAGTGGAAGATAACCCACAGGGGTGGAGTGCGCTGGGGACCTCATTCCCAAGGCTATTCATGTTGGCAGTGTTCAGCCCTGTCCTGGGTGGCCTATGCCCTTCATTCATCTAAAGATTCTGCTTCTTTGGGGCTTGACCTCTCCCTGCATTTCCCAAAGCCTCGACTCATTAATTGTAAGTGATGGGTTATACAAGGAACTGCTGAAATTTGCATCAAGCTTGGAGGCCATCCAGGGTCCTAACTCCCTGGGATTGGTGTCATGCAGGTGCCAGGAGCATCTTCTGTTCTTCCTCAAAATGTTCAGGCGTTCCAAGGTTCTGCGGGTCTTTAATCCTTGCAGCCCATGAAGGATTCTTTGCCTCACTTGTAAGTCAAGAATGGAAATGCAGTTCCCCAAAGAGAAACTGTGGCTTATTGACTACATGTAGTCATCCATGACTACATGGATGTGAAGTGAGTCAAAGCTCCGGGGCTTCAAATCCCTGGCCAGCGTCACCCTTGCCTCCCCCATGGTGCATATAAAATTGTGTCACAGGGCTGGAAAGTGACTTGTCAGGTTCATGTAGTGATTCAAGGCAAAGCTAGCACTTCCCTTAACATTGGGTTTTCTGACACAACGCAGAAAACCCAGGATGAAACAGGCACAGGCAAGAGGGTGAATCCTGCCGCTGTCATGGGAGAGAACTACAGACGTGGCAGTCTCTGCCGGGCACTGACTGCCCTCCCTGACCAGGGGCCATCATCCGTCTTTCTGCCCAGCACTCATTAGCAGGTGTCCCACCACAAGGCTATGTCTTGGTGCCTGATGGCTGCCAGAGGAGCACTCTGAACTGGCCCTTCATTTCAGATTATGTTACATGACCATGTGACTCCCGTAATTTCCCAGCAACCACTACATGATTGCAAATATCGTTTCTGGGTGGGTGTTTGTCACGGCCACCGGCAGTGACCACGGAACGGCATGACCGCGGAATGCTGCTGATGGCTCCTTGAAACACGAGAAAAACATACGCAGAGACAACCAGGTCCTGTGGGGAAATAGGGACGGAACTGCCACTCTCTCTAGTGGAGAGTGCCATGGCCAACCTTCCTAGGGGAGAGCACCCCTAAGGGAGAGCGCCCCATTCTCCCTCCCGAGCAGGCTTTTTATTGGGTTCGTTTGCATAAGAATTCAGGTAAAGCTCATTACTCATTGCCAGGAAGTAAGGATCAAACAATAGGTAACAAGGAAGTCTGAGGGCCTATTTTGAGTCAGGGTCAAAGAGCTGTAAAAAACTTTAAGGAACAAACTTACTTCTTCCTTGGACCCTTATCATTCAACTGAGAGCATTCTAAACAAAGCAGGTTTCACAGGAGTTTACATATTCTTTCTTAGGCCTGATCACCCAGGGAACCCGCCCTTTCTAGCACAGAGCTGCACCACCCTGTCATTGTTTCAGGCTTAGGTGGAGCAAGGGAAGTAAGGCTGTCAAGAGATAAGGAGATTTTCTCACAGACAAGGAGGACTCAGGCTATGTCAAAGCCCAGGGTTGAGGGTCCATCACCCTTTTTTGCTGTAGCCCCCAAAGTCCTTCCTTGGGGGCCTCCCACGTGATCGTGCCTGTCTTAGATCATTCACCCCTTGGGGAATCTTACCCATCATTGGCTAACTGACCAAGCACTGGGAGCCAAGTAGTGTGAAGTAGAAGGGGCAGAAGCGGCACTCCTGCCAGGGAGATAAGCTTTTGTCTCCTTGCTGGCTTATGGTCCAAGGTCATTCCCTCAGCCTTAGCCTTGGCGGGGGTTACAGATTCTAGTACCAGGCAGGGCAGTTCCCAACAGGTGCTGAGTTTGGGGAGCCTGCACTCTTTCATGTGATTGCTCAGGAAACCAGAGTTCTTCCACCCTGTGGCCCCCTCCATCCTTAAGGCACCCATGCCTTCTGTATCTACTAGCAGAGTGAGGAAAACATGGAGAAATGTATGAGGGAGGATTCCATGAGCTAGGTCTGCAGTGGCACAGGTGAATTTCTTTCCTCTTGTTTGGCAACAAACCACAGTGTCCCGTGGTCACAAGGGTAACTAGGAGAGGCAGTCCATTCTTGGGCCTCAAGGAAGAAAAATCATTTTAATGGAGAGCTAAAATCTTCTGCCACAGTGAATAAGTTAACTCATTCAGATTCACAGTGTTTTTTTAACAAAATCAGTAATGAGTATTTACTGTATGCCAAGCACTGTACAAAGGGCTAAAGTGCAATTAGACTGAGCAGCAGTTGGCCTTGGAAAAGCTCCCCATTGAATGAAGACGATGGTGGGAAGTGCCTGGCATCCTGGGAGAAAATGATCAAGTGGAAGGGCTCTGGAAGTTTAGTGAGTAATTCTAGATTTGGAAGCGGCCTGGAATGACTGTAGGTTAAGTCCATGTTCAAAGAAAAAGGGGATTTGGTGGCTGAAGGAACATGTCAACAGGAACCACAGTGCAGGACACTCACTCATGCACAAGACTTTAGAATGAACACTATGCAGCAATGAAAAATATACTTGGAGAAATCAATAGGAATGAGATAGCTGCTTGTATAAAGTGAAAACCTGACTGCAGATAAAGGTAATCTCATTTTTTGAAAACTCTTTATGGATTTAATGGCATTATAAAGATTATGTTGAGCTATAACTTCCAATTTTAAAAAATAACTTTCCTGTTGATATGATGAGGAGGATTTCATAAATATGATTTGGTTGCTATTCTAATACAGTTTCTAATGCACACACACAATATGGTGAAGTGTACAAGTTATTTCCCACACTTCCTTTTTTATTTGCTGTCATGGGACCCTGGGTGTGACTGAAGTGCCCAATGGACACCCCGAAATACTGGGAGCTGGCCTCTGTTTTTAATAGTGAGAAATGCCAAGACAATGACGTGCACTGGAATGCAGCCCATAACCATCGAATCTTACAGAATGTAATTCAATCTAAAGGCAAGCCTGAATTTCTCTGAGGAACCCTGGTATTGTTTCCCATAGTGGCTATAACAGTTTACATTCCCACCAGCAGGGAGTGAATGTTCCTTGTTTTTCCCACAACCTCTCCAGCACTTGTTATTACTTCTCTTGTTGAGGATCTCCGTTCTAACAGGTATGAGGTGGCAGCTCACTGTAGTTTTGATTTGCATTTTGGTGGCATTTTTTGTAGTTTTGATTTGCATTTTTTAGTGAAGTTGAGCATATTTTCATATATCTGTTGGCCATTTGTGTGCCTTCTTGGAAGAAGAGTCTCTTTAGGTCTTCTGCCCATTTTTAAATTTGATTGTTGTTTGTTTGTTATTGAGTTGTACTAATTCTTTATATATTTTAGAGTTAATCAATTCTTGGGGCTGTTGTTTACAAATCTTTTCTCCCATTTGGTAGGTTGCTGTTTTGTTTTGTTGGTGGGGTTTTTTGGGGTTTTTTTTGTTTGTTTTTTTTTTTTTGCTGTGCAGAAGGCTTTAGTTTGATACAGTCCCATTCATTTATTTTTTATTGACCTTTCTTGCTTTTGGGGTCATATTCATAAAATTTGACCCTAAGACCAAGGTCCATAAGTTTAGTAACTATGTTTTCCTCTATGTAACTTATTGCTTCAGGTCTTATATTTCAGTCTTTGATCCATTTTGAATTAATTTTTGTACAAGGGGACAGCCTGTAGTTGGGCTTCATTCTTTTGCTTGTGGGGTTTCAATTTCCCAGCAGCATTTATTGAAGAGGCTTTCTTTTTTCCATTGTACTTCTATTGCCCCTTTTTTGAGAATTGTTTATCCATATACACATGGGTTTATTCCTGGGCCCTCAGTTCTGTTTCCAGTGGTCTGTGTATCTGCTGTTCTACCGATATCATGCTGTTGTGATTATTGCTGCTTCGTTCTGTAATTTGATGCCAGGGAGTATGTGACCTCAGACTTTGTTCTTTTTCCTCAGGATTGCTTTGGTTGCTCGTTATGTTTTGTGGCTCCACACAAATATGATGATTTTTTTTGTTCTATTTATTTAAAAAATACCATTGGGATTTTGATGAGGATTGGATAAATTTGTATATTTCCTTAGGTAATATGACCATTTTAACTATGTTTTTTCTTCCAGGCCACGAACGCAGATTATCTTTCAACTTCTTTGTCTTTTGCATTCTCTTTTAATAATGCTTTGTAGTCTTAAGTGTATAGGTCCTTCACATCTTTATTCTTAGGTATTTTATTCTTTTTGTTGCAATTGCAAAAGGAATTGTTTTTTCCATTTATTTTATTGTATTTTTTTAGTATATAGGAATTCAATGGATTTTTCAAAAAATTAAGAATAGAATTAGTATATGACCCAGTGATCTCCCTTCTAGGTATCTACTCAGAATTTGAAAACATTTGATCGCAAAGACATATGCACCCCTATGTTCACTGCAGCATTATTCACAGTGGCCAAGACATGGAAACAACCAATGTCTCCCTCACTAGATGATTGGATAAAGAAGATGTGGTGCATATATACAATAAAATACTACATTTACTCATTAGAAAAGATGAAATACCACCATTTGTGATAACATGGATGGACCTTGAGAATATCATGCTAAACAAAATAAGTCAGACAGAAAAAGTCAAGAATCATACGATTTTCCTCATATGCGGGATATAAAACTGAAAGCAACAAGTGAACAAACAAGAAATACAACTAAAGAAAAACTCATAGATGAGAACAATAGTGTGGTGGATACCAGAGGGAAGAGGGCTGGGGAGGTCCAACGCATACAGGGGTCAAATACCCTGACAGAGGGAGATTTGACTTTGGGCAGTGGGAACACAGCGGAATATACAGATGATGTAACATAGAATTGTACACTTGGGCATATATAATTTTATTAACCAATGCCACCCCAATAAATTTAATAAAAAATAAATAAATAAAGGCAAGCCTGAAAAGATGTTTCAGTTTGGGGTTAGCTTCTTTTGCTGGCAGAACGGGGACCCCTGAGCACTCATGCCATTTCTCACAGGGCCACCAGGGGGCAGTATGTGTCTACTGGGACAAGGACACTGATCTGACTCCAAGGTTTCAATACTAGCTGGCCGTCTTCACGTTTCTTCTGACCTCAGGAGGTTTTAAAAAAATATTTACTTGCTTTTCTTCATGGATTTCATTTAGAAGCTGATGGAAATCCACTATCAGTACCAAATATAGGTTGAGCCACTAAGAGGAAAATATCCCTTGTAACAAAACAGACATGTAAAATGATCTGTCCAAACTCTGTGTCCACTTCTGTCCTTTCCATCCCTGCAGTCATGTGTAAGCCTCTGGGAAAAATGAAGCTGGCCCTCTGTGTAATGTATTAGAGGTAGCTGTCCATGATGTGGTCCCTTTTTTGTGATATGAATCTTTGAGTAGCAAGTGGCCCAGTCATAGCACTGTGGAAATGTCACTGCGTCTCTGAGGGACACCGCGAACGTGTTGGGCAGGGGGTCTCAGCGGAAGTCTGTCCAGGTGGGGATCGCCGTCAGCACAGCCGGGACTGGGGCCATACCGTCTGCCACCCTCGAAGTGCAGAGTCTGCTTTGCCCTGGGAATGTGAGTCGAGTTATTTCCATCCTGAAAGAGCAGCAGGATCAGAATAGTATAAAATGGTTGCAGTTGTAGTGAAAGAGAGATGAGGTTATGGTTTTAATGACCCAAGGTCCTCCTACAGCAGGTCTCCACTCTGTGTGCCACCGCTCTCTCGTCTGAGAGCAGAGTCCACCCCTTGGTTCTGGAAAGTCTCAGGCCCCTAGATCGGCACCTGAGAGCAAAGATGAGGCACAGACTGCACAGTGAGTCAGTTTGGGATGCAGGACCACAGGCTGGAGACTGTATTTGAAATCGAGCCACTCCGGAGCTGTTCAGATGTGAGATCATGAAGACCAGGATTCTGTGTGGTCTGCCAGGCCCTGTACAAATGTTGTCCTTCCCAACGCATCTCAAGCCAGGATGGACCTGGTCCCAGGGATCTCCCAGAATCACTGATCCCCTTTGCCTTCTCTTGCTTACTCGGCCCCGCCCCCCCCCCCCCCCCACGCACCTGTCCTGGTAGGTGGTTATTCTCTTTAGGCCCCAAGGTACTCCACTGATCCCCTTGAAGAGCTCACTGTGTGTCACCTCTGGCCTGCCTACTGTCATGGCACCCGTGGTTCTGGCACTATCGTGATTGCTGAGTCACCCACAACTGCAGGAAAGAGGCAGGCCCTGCTCTCTGCCAGTAGAGATACACAGACAGACTGACACAAGCATTGGCCGAGGCCTCCATTCAGGAGGGCAAAGATGGGACAGCTTCCAGGTCGCTCAAGCGCGCGAATACAGAGGACGCACATCAGCAGTCTCCACTTCCACTCCTCAAGCACTCTGTTCTGTTGTACAGAACCTCTGTCCTGTCCGCGATCCGAACAGGACAGAGGTTACTCACAACACAACCATTCTCTCTCAGAGTGCTCCCTCTCGTCTAGTCTAGTCCCTCTTGCGGGCACACAGAGGGGATTCTGTAGGAACGCCCAGGAAGAGCTCACACAGATAGCGTGGCCTGCATCAGCCTGACCTAGGGCATTACCTCAGGGGGACCTCCTAGAAAAGGAGCAGAGATTTCAAGGGCGAGGGTACAGTCAACGTGCGCAGCATCTGAGAAGGCTGTTCTGGTGGGATTTTCGACACTCAGAGCCCTGGAAACTCAGAGAACACCAAGACACTGTCTATCACTCTCTAGGAAATGGCTTTTAAATTTTATTGTAATTGTAATAAATTTTAAATTAATTTGGCAGGAGTTGACATCATAATGATATTTAATTTTTTTAGTTTATAAACATGCTATAATTTTCCCATTTAATTAGGTCTTCTTTATTGTCTTTCCATAACATTTCATACATTTCTATATATTTCTAGAGGTATTCCTAGGTATGTAACAATTGTGCTCTTACTTTAAATGGTATCTTTTAAAATCACATTTGCTGCATTGTACATAATTATGAATGTAATTAATCTTTATATTTTAATATTATATGTAAGAAGCATTCAGGACACTTATTAATTATATTTGTAGATTTGTGGAATTTATAATCAATAATGTAGTCTTAATATAATAATAGTTTTATTTCTTTCTTTCCAATCCTTAACTTTTTATTTATTTTTCTTACCATGCTGATTTGGATATACAATACAATGTTGAGTAGAAATATCACACATTATTTTAAAATATCCTCCAATTAATCAAATATGACACATATACATAACTATTTGCTACTTTGAAGTAAATATTTATTTAAATCTAATTATATGTTTACTCATGTGTTTGTTCACTCCTCCCACTCCCATTCTATGAATTCAAATCCTTTCTCTATGAAATAAATATATCCTTGAGTAATTCTTTAAGTATGGGTATGTGAGTGCTAACTCCCTTAACCTTCTTTAGATAATGTCTATTTAGTCTCTCTTAAAGAAATTCCCATAGGTATAGAATTTTAGATTTACATTTGTTCATCATTTTATGGATATTATTCCATTGTCTTTTTGCCTTTAATATTGGTGATAGCAACATGGCTATTAGTCTAATAATTTTTCCTCTGTAGGTAATCTGTGCTCTTTTCCCCTTGTTTTTAAATTTTCTTTGTCTTTGGAATTTTTTAGTTTCACTATAATGTAACTATACATGGATTCTGTTTTTTTTTCTTTTTTTTTTACTTAGGACCTGTGTGTTTTTAGTCTATAAACTCATATCTTTATTAACATTGAACATCTTTGTCTATTTTTAACTTAACTATTATATCTTTCCCACAGTTTCTTTTCTGTTTTTTTAGAATTCCTTTTAGAGTTTTGTTGTTCTCATTCTGTACCTCATTTCTCTTAACCACTCTGATATGTGGTATCTCTGTATGTCTCTATTCTTTATTCTAAGCCATTTGCTCAAAATTGTCTTCTAACTCACTATATCTCTTCTTAGTTGGATCACTTCTATAAGTTTTATTTTGTTATTTTTCACATTTGTCTTGTATTTTTTAAGTATCCCACTCTTTGTTCTTGATTTTCAGTCCTTTTTTTCAATCTCTTGAATACCAGAAACACTTCTTTTGCTGTCTTTTTTAGGGTTTTCTATTATCTCACACTCCTATAGAATGTTAATTCTTCTAATGAATGTGTGTACTGACTTTATTTCATAGCAAATGTTACTCCCACAGCTCATTACTTTTCCTAGTGTGAGCTCATTTTTAGTTGAGGATTCTTTTCTGCTCTGGCAGTCCTGAGCATTCTGTGTTCTTGAGCTACTGGTACAAAGCAATTTACATTTATTTCTACTGATTACCTCTAGGTGTTCATTGGTCCAGAATCACATCATTGTTATTTTTTGACCTGAGGAATCCTATGCAAAGCTAGTGATACACATTTGAATTCCATATCTGTGTATGAAATGAGCTTTTTGTTTTTCCAAAAAGGCTTTTCTTCTCGCTCAGCTTTAGGCCAAGACAGGCTTTCTTGTCATTCATCTAGCAGCCTTTCCGTGTTCTCTGTATAGGTAAAGGCATCTCAGTTCCAATATCTCAGTTCACAACCAAGCATCTAACTTGTCATCCTAATATGGGCATGGACAATTCCAACTGCCAACTAAGATTTTCTGAAGGATCAGATTATAAAGCTGATGGATAATGATTTACCTTGGCTGTAAATTTTCTCTTCCTTTCTGATGACTTAAGATTTCTCTTTCCACTAAAAAGATCAGCTATTTATTTGTGTGTGTGTGTGTGTGTGTGTGCGCACAAACTTGTCTGCAAGATGTGTTGTATTTTGTCTAGCATTTCCATGTATTTTTTAAAGATTTTATTTATTTCTTTTTAGAGAGGGAAGGAAGGGAGAAAGAGAAAGAGAAACATCAATGTGAAGTTGCTGGGGGCCATGTCCTGCAACCCAGGCATGTGCCCTGACTGGGAATCGAACTTGCACCACTTTGGTTCACAGCCTATGCTCAATCCACTGAACTATGTCAGCCAGGGCTGCATTTCCATGTATTTTTAAAAAGAGAAATTTATACCAGGTTGGTCTGCATTTTTGACAGAAGTGGGAGGTTAGATTTTTCTTGAATACAGAGAAATTTAGACTAAATTGCATATTCCTATTTGTAAAACTTTTTGTATTTCTCCTATACTGCTGAAAAAAAACTTATACAAGCAATCAGATTCTCAACAATGTGTTTATTATTTATCTCTAAATAGATTTACCTCTAAATTCTGTTCTCAGCTAAGAAAGCTCAAACTTTTTTAATTAAAAATGTTTTAAATGGTTATTTATATTGTAACAATAGACTTATTATTTATTTATTTATTTATTTAGAGAGGGAAGGGAGGGAGAAAGAAAGAGAGAGAGAATCATCAATGTGCGGTTGCTGGGGGTCATGGCCTGCAACCCAGGCATGTGCCCTGGCTGGGAATCAAACCTGCAATGCTTTGGTTCTCAGCCTGCACTCAATCCACTGAGCTACGCCAGCCAGGGCACAATAGATTTATTTTTAAAGATCTTATTTATATACATTTTAGAGAGAGGAAAAAGGAAGAAGAGAGGAAGAGAAACATTGATGTGAGAGAGAAACATCAATTGGTTGCCTCTTGTACACGCCCAAACCAGGACCAAACTTGTAACATAGGTATGTGCCCTGACTTGGAATTGAACTGTTGACCTTTCACTTTGCAGAATGACGCTTAAACAACCAAGTCACATTGGTCATGGCTGAATAGATTTATTAATCATGCATTATAATAACTATTCATCTTATGCAGACATTTTAAACATAAGTCTTAAGTCACTGAATAATTAAGTAAATTAATAAGGAGTGCTTCCAACATATAATTATTTTCCAGGAGAATAAATGAATGACATTTGAAAGTAAGAGATAGACAAGATCTTCCCCTGCTTTCACTAATAAACTGTCTACCTCATTAAAATAAAAGTAATGAGTTTTTTAAAATCCTAATTTTTACAATGTTTTTTAATGTAAAAACTCCTAAGAAAAGTGATCTAATTTTATTTAAAATCTTTTTTTCTTTCTTTCCTTTTTTCAAATGTTTTTCAAGTACAGTTGTCTCCATTTTCCCCTCCACCTCTCCCCCTAACCCCAGCCATCCTCACCTTCCACCCTCTATCCTACTCACCTTTGGTTTTGTTCATGGGTCCTTATACATGTTTCTCGACAACCCTGCCTCCTAGTCCCCCCAATATCCCCTCCCAATTCTCCTCTGGTTACTGTCAGTTTGTTCTTTATTTCTAAGTCTCTGGTTCTATTTTGCTTGCTTGTTTGTTTATTGATGAGATGCCACTTATAAGTGAAATCATGTGGCATTTGTCTTGAACTTCCTGGCTTTTTTCATTTAGCATTTCACTTCCAGTTCCATCCATGCTGTCACAAAGGGTAGGAGCTCCTTCTTTTTTCCTGCTGCATAGAATTCCATTGTGTAAATGTACCACAGTTTTTTGATCCACTCATTTACTGATGGGCACTTAGGTTGCTTTTAGCCTTGGCTATTGTAAATTGTACTGCTATGAACATTGGGGTACATAAGTTCTTTTAAATTGGTGTTTCAGGATTCTTAGGGTATAGTCCCAGCAATGGAATTGCTGGGTCAAAAGGCAGCTCCATTTTTAGTTTTCTAGGAAAATTCTATACTGTTTTCCACAGTGGCTGCACCAGTCTGCATTCCCACCAGTAGTGCACTAGGGTTCCCTTTTCTTCCAACCTCACTACCACTTGTTGTTTGTTGATTTATTTATGATGGCCATTCTCACCTGTGTGAAGTGATATCTCATTGTGGTTTTAATTTGCATCTCCCTGATGGCTAGTGATGCTGGGCAACCTTTCATATGACTCTGGGCCCTCTCTATGTCCTCCTTGGAGAAGTGTCTGTTCAGGTCCTTTGCCCATTTTTTAATTGGGTTGTTTGTGCTCCTGGAGTGGAGTAATGTGAGTTCTTTATGTATTTTGGAGATCAAACCCTTGTCCAAGGTATCATTTGCAAATACATTTTCCTGTAAGGTTGGTTCCCAGCCCTGGATGGCGTAGCTCAGTGAATTGAATACAGGCTGCAAACCAAAGTGTCACAGGTTCGATTCCCAGTCAGGGTACCTGCCTGGGTTGCAGGCCATGACCCCCAGGAACCGCACATTGATGTTTCTCTCTCTCTCTCTATCTCTCTCCCTTCCCTCTCTAAAAATAAATAAATAAAATCTTTTTAAAAAGTCAACTAGTTGCATCAAAAGATTGGTTGGTTTCTATAAAACAATACAAATTCTTAAAAAAAAAAGGTTGGTTCCCTTTTCATTTTGCTGATATTTTCTTTAGCCATGCAGCAGATTTTTATTTTGACAAAGTCTCATCAGTTAATTCTTTCCTTTATGTCCCATGTTCTAGGGAACACATCAGTGATATTGCTGCTTAGAATATCTGAGATTTTCTTGCCTACGTTCTCCACTAGGACTTTTATAATGCCGTGACTTATATTCAAGTCTTTTATCCATCTTGATTTTATTTTTGTGTATGGTGTAAGTTGGTGGTTGAGTTTCATTTTTTCGCATGTACCTGTCCAGATCTCCCAAAACCGTTTGTTGAAGAGGCTATTTTTACTTCATTTTATGCTTCTGCTCCCTTGTCAAATATTAATTGACCACAGAGACTTGGGTTTATTTCTGGGCTTTCTATTCTGTTCCACTGGCCTATATGTCTGTTTTTATGCCAGTACTAGGCTGTTTTGATTACAGTGGCCTTGTAATACAGCTTGATATCAGGTATTGTGACCCCTCCTATACTGTTCTTCTTTCTCAAAATTGCTACCAGTATTTAGGGTCGTTTATGGTTCCACATAAATTTTGGAAATGTTTGTTCTATATCTGTGAAATATGTCATTGGTACTTTAACAGGGATTGCATTGAATCTATAAATCGCTTTGGGTAGTATGGACATTTTGGTGATATTAATTCTTCCATGCCATGAACAAGGTACATGCTTCCATTTGTTTGTGTCTTCCTTAATTTCTTTCTTTAGTGTTGTGTGGTTTTCTGAGTACAGGTCTTTTACCTAATTGGTTAAGTTTATTCCTAGGTACTTTATTTTTCTTGTTGCTATAGCAAATGAGATTTCTTCCCCTAATTTCTATTTCTGATATTTCATTGTTGGTGTACAAAAATGCCTTTGATTTCTGAATATTGACTTTATATCCTGCTGTTTTGACAAATTCATTTATTAAGTCAAGTAGTTTTTTGGTGGACTCTATAGGATTTTCAATGTACACTATCATGTCATCTGCAAACAATGGCAGTTTTGCTTCCTCCTTTGTAATTCAGATGCCTTTTATTTATTATGCTTGTATGATTGCTGTGGCTAGGACTTCCAATACTATGTTGAATAGGAGTGAAAGTGGACATCCTTCTTTTGTTCCCGATCTTAGTGGGAAAGCTTTTAGTTTTTGCCTATTGAGTATGATTCTGGCTGTAGGTTTCTGTATCTGGCCTTTATTATTGTGAGATATGCTCCCTATATTCCCACTTACTGAATGTTTTTATCATAAATGGGTGCTGTACCTTATCAAATGCTTTTACTGCATCTGTTGATATGATCATGGGAAATTTGTGTTTCCTCTTATTTATGTGATATATTCTGTTTATTGCTTTCTAAATGCTGTACCATCCTTGCATCTCTGGGATGAATCCCACTTGATCACAGTGTATGATTTTTTAATGTATTGGTGGATGTGGTTTGCCAATATTTTTTTGAGGATTTTAGTGTCTATGTTCATCGGTGATATTGGCCTATAGTTTTCTTTCCTTGTTCATCAGATAAAGATATTATATCTTTATCTGATTTTGGGATTAGGATGATGCTGGCTTCATAAAAATAGTTTGGGAGTCTTCCCTCTTCTCAGATATTTTGGAATAGTCTGTGAAGGAAAAGGGTTAGCTCTTCCTTAAATGTTTTGTAAAATTCTCCCGTGAAACCATCTGGTCCAGAGCTTTTGAGTACTGGGAGTTTTTTTATTGCTACTTCGATTTCATCAGCTGTTATTGGTCTGTTCAGGTTTTCTGCTTCTTCTTCATTCAGTTTTGGAACATTACATTTTTCTAGAAGTTTGTCCATTTCACTCAGGTTTTCAAATTTCTGGGCATATAATTCCTTATAGTAATTTCTTACAATCCTTTGTATTTCTGTGGTATCTGTTGTAATCTCTCCTCTTTCATTTCTGATTGTGTTTATTTGGGTCTTCTCTCTTTTTTTCTTGATGAGTCTGCTTAAAGGCTTGTCAATTTTGTTTATCTTTTCAAAGAACCAGCTCCTGGGTTTATTGATCCTTAGAATTGTTCTTGTAGTCCCTTTGTCATTTAATTCTGCTCTGATCTTGGTTATTTCCATCCTTCTACTCGCTCTAGGCTGTCCTTGTTGTTGTTTCTCCAGTTCTTGTAGGTGTAGGGTCAGGTTGTTTATTTGAAATGTTCCTATCCTTTTTAGGTAGGCTTGTATTGCTATGAACTTCCCTCTCAGGACTGCCTTTTTTGTGTCCTATAACTTTTGGGCTGTTGTGAGTTCATTTCATTTGTTTCCAGAAATTTTTTGATTTCTTCTTTGATCTTGTTATTAACCCCTTCATTATTTAAAAGCATGTTATTCAATCTCAATGAATTTGATTGTTTTGAGTTTTTTCCTTAAGGTTGGTTTCTAGTTTCAGGCCCTTGTGGTATGAGAAAGGGCTTGGTATGATTTCAATTTTCTTGAATTTCTTGAGGCTTATTTTGTGTCCTATCATGTGGTCTAGCTTTGAAAATGTTCCATATGCATTTGAAAAGAATGTGTATTTTGCTTCTTTGGGATGAAGGGCTCTATATATACCAGTTAAGTCCATTTGACCTAGGGCATTATTCAATGCTGCAAAATCCCTGTTGATATTTCGTTTGGAAGATCTGTCCATTTTTGACAGTGGGGCGTTAAAACTCCCTAGTATAAGTGTGTTGCTATCTATATCTTTCTTGAAGTCTTCCAAGATTTTCCTTATAGATTTGGGTGCTCCTATGTTGGGTGCATATGTGTTTATAATGCTTACATCTTCTGATGGATTCTTCCCTTGAGTATTATAAAGTGTCCTTCTGTGTCTCTTTTTATGGCCTTTGTTTTGAAGTCTATTTTGTCTGATATAAGTATTTGCTACAGTGGCTTTTTTTTTCCTGTCCATTTTCTTGGAATATTTTTTCCCAACCCTTCACTTTTAGTCTGTATATTTCTTTTGTTCTGAGGTGGGTCTCTTATAGGCAGCATATGTGTGGGTCATGTTTTCTTATTCATTCAGCTATGCTATGTCTTTTGATCTGAGTATTTAATTCATTGACATTTAAGGCTATTATCAATAGGTACTTATTCTTTGCTATTTTACTCCTTTTGTAACTGTATTCCTGTCTCTCTCACTCTTTCTCTTCCTTTTCTTAAAGCAGTAGTCCCTTTAGCATATTGTGCAGTGCTGGTGGAGGTGTATTCTTTCAGCCTTCTTTTGTCTGGGAAACTCCTTATTTCACCTTTCATTGTAATTGAGAGCCTTGCTGGGTAGAGTAGTCTTGGTTACAGGCCTTTGCTTTTCATTGCTTGGAATATTGCTTGCCATTCCCTCCTGGTTTGTAGTGTTTTCATTGAAAAGTCAGCTGTAAGCCTTATTGGGGCTCCCTTGTATATTACTTCTTGTTTCTTCTTTGCTGCCTTTAAGATTTTCTCTTTGTCTTTGAATTTTGTCATTTTAATTATGATATGTCTTGCAGTAAGCCTTTTCGGGTTCCTCTTGACTGGGACTCTCTGTGTTTCCTGGATTTGTGTGACTTTTTCTGTCGTCAAATTAGAGAAGTTTTCCATCATTACTTTTTCAAACAGATTTTCTATCCCTTGCTCTTCTTCTTCTCCTTCTGGTATGCCTATTTTATGGATATGATTCCATTTCATGTTGTCCTGCAGTTCCCTTAACCCTCTTCATTCTTTCTGAGTCTCTTTTCCTTTTTTTGCTCTCTCTGGGAGTTTTTTTCTACCTTGTCCTCCAGCTTGCTGATTCAATCCTCTGCTTCATCTTGCCTGATTTTGATTCCTTCTACTGTGTTCTTTAAATCAGAAATTGTATTCTTCAGTTCCTCTTGAATGTTGTTGTTTGTTTCTATGTTCTTTTTCATGTTGATATAGTTTGCAGTGAGTTCATCATAGTTTCCTTGTAGTTTTTGATAATTCTCAGTGAGCTCATTGAACTTCCTTATAACCATTGTTTTGAACTCAATGTCTGATAGTTGACTTGCCTCTACTCCATTAGCATTCTTTTTGAGGCTCCCTCCTTTCCTTTCATTTGGGATTTGTTTCTTTGTTTTCCCATTGTTTGTGAGACTCTTCTTGTTAGCCTCAGCTTCTTAAGTTGATCTGTTCTGACTCCCTGAATTTGTGGTATGAACTTCTATGGTAGGAAACTGTGAGATTCCGTGATGCAGTCTCCTTGATCACCTGAACTCGATGCTCTTGTGATGCCCTGTATGCCATTTATGTTGGCTCTCTGGATGTAATTGAGTTTTGATTGCTGTTGGGTAGTTCTTTGGTGATTCCTTCCCTCCACTTGACGACTGAGGGCCACTGTGCCCACCACATTTTCTATGCTGTTGTGCAGGTGCAAACAGGTTGTGCTGAAGCTCATCCGAGGTTATAAGACTTCTCTCTCACTATTGTTCAGTTGTTTGTTCTGGGTGATTTCTCCACAGTTTCGTTGTAATTCCAAGTTTGTCGTGGGAAGAGGTTACTGTGGCTTCCATTCACTCCTGCACCATCTTACCTCCCCCTAAAATCCTTTCTTCTTATATTATAAAAAATTTGTGTCATGTTCCAGTCACTGACAGAACACAAGAATTAATGGCATTTTCCTTGATCAAAGAATGACCCAATCATAGATACAAACATGTAAATAAATGATTATAGTTTATTTTGATAGATGTTACACTAGAGTTACATGATCAAGGGTCAAGAGATCATAGAGGAGGTGGATAATTCTGTGGAAGACTTCACCAGGAAGTCATGTATAAGCTACATTTCTGAAGGCTGATTAGTGAGGGACTAGAACAATCCAGCACCATTTAACCTGGAGGATGAAGGTGGGAGTGGCAAAAAAGGCTGTGAGCATGTCATTGAGGGCCTTGAATTCCATGCTAAAAACTTCTAACTTTTTCCTAGAAAAGGTGGAAAGCCATTATAAAATTTTAGGCAGGGGAATAATGTAATCAGATTTCATTTTAGGTAGATGATGCATTTGAGGGTCCAGATCTAGGAATAAGGAGACCAGTTAGAAAGTTGTGTTAACAATCTAGTCAAGAATGTTCCCAGTCCAGATAAAGAGCTATAGCAATTAAGATGAAGGTGAACAGAAGTGAGAAACATTTAAGAAGTAGAATCAGAAGAGCTTAGAGACTGGTAATATGTAGTCAAGAATGTGAGGGGAAAAGGGAAGTTTCGAGTGACTCCCTGAATGGTACCGTTAGTTGAGCATAGAAAACAGAAAGCAAAACAGATATGGGGAAACTATTGAGCATTCAGGGCTTAAGAGACTCTAGATACACCTCAGTTCAGAAGAGAAGCTGGGGCTAGAGAATGAGACTTTGGCAGCATGAATACAGAGATCATGGTTAATACCACAAAAAAGCTGAGTGTATCTGAGAACATGCAGAGTAGAGGTGACCTGGGGCTCTAGGTTCTAGAAAGCATCTGTGTTTGAGAGCAAATAAATGATGAGATGAAAGAGAACTTGAAACAATGAAAGAGTTGGATGATAATCCTATTAGCCAAAAAGAAAGAATTTCAGTAAGAAAATATGTATGTGCATTATATTTCTAATGCAGGTCCCATTGAGGTACTTCTAAGATAGATCTGTTCACAGTCTTCATTTTTTATAAGAACTCCTGATGGATAGCAGGGACTCTATCTGGAAATATAAGTTTTAAAAATAAATAAAACTTTGAAATTCTTGGATGCATCACTAGAAAAGAATGAGAGTTTCATCACATAGCCCATTTTCTTAGCCAGCAGGACACCATTGTTATCATTAATAGTTATTCTTAATGTAAGGATTAAAAAGCTATTCTTAAATAGAAAAACATCCCTTTACCCTTAAAGTAACTAACTAAAACTCCCCACTATTACACAAACTGAAAACCAGGAGGCAAATTTTAATTAAAAATATTTATAGCAAGTGGAACACCAGCTGCTAGTTTCTCTTGCCACTCATGAATGTGTTTTGCAGCTGGCCATAATTCTCTCCTTTCAATCAGCTTAACCAATAATAACAGCTGTTCATTACACAAGGTAGGTTTTATTAGCGCTCATGTGATATATAGTAAGTGGTAAAAAAGATTTTAATACAAATGGTATTTAAGAGAAGGACAATTTGATTTAATGATTCATTGTCTAAAGAATTTTTATTTCACCCTGGCTAGGTAGCTCACTTGGTTGGAGCATTGTCCTGCTATGCCAAGGTTGTGGGTTCAATCCCCAATATGTGCACATACAGGAATCAACGAATGAATACACAACTAAGTGTAACAACACATCTCTCTCTGTCTCTCTCCCCTCTTCTTTCTCTCTAAAAATCAATAAAAAAATAAAAAAAATTTAAATAAGTATTTTTGTTTCTTTAAATTAGGAAAAATTCCTTTGACCTCAAAGTGTCTCCATCTTCTGTGAAGCTCAAACATTTCTACAAAATTCTTAACCTATTTATTTAAAACTATAAGAACATTTTAGACCACACTAAACAAAATTAGGAAAAACAACAGGAAGTAGGATCAGGATAAGCTAAGAGTGTGTACAAGAATGAATTTGATGCGATACTTTACGGTGCTTTGTAAGATGAGCAATCTTGCTCATGAATGCAAAACACCACAGAGCCCGGGCCCAATAAGCTTTTTGTTTGTTTGTTTGCGGATTTGTTTTGTATTGTTTACTAAGTTGCCAATATTTTCTGTTCTAGTTAGTGAAAACCAGAAAAGTAGGACAAAAATTAATGAAATGAACTGAAGTTGCTCAGTTCATAATGCGTGCCATCAATAATGGCACGCATTATGATGAGGAGCGCAGCGGATTTCTGACCTAATGAGAGGAAACCGGTGACTCACTTGAAGGGCCCGGTGGAGCCCGCTGCCCAGAGCTGGTCTGGTGACGGCAACGCTGCCCTGTCACAGACACTCACGCGGAGTAAAACAGATCGGGCTAGCATGACTTAATGAGAGAAGGAAAATGTTTTCTTCAAGAAAGAGTATATAAAAAGGGTTAAAAATATTTAAAATAATAACAGATTCTAGCAAAGTTCATGGTCCTGCTGTCATGGGAGACCCCAAGAAAAAGCTAAGTTGACACTGTTTTCATAAGCAGATAGAAGGTACCCATTAGTGGGACGCGCTCATGATTTCCAGTGGTTTAGGATTTCTTTGGTGTACTCCGTTCTAAAAATATTTCCAGATTTCACTTTTTAGAAACTATTATTTATGAAATTCAACTAGATACCAGAGGTCAACTTAATCCCTTGTTGTATTCTCCAAATGTCTTATAAGTTTTTTCTTGAGGCATTTATTGAATTATAAAAAAAATGACAACAGAGCTTAATAAAACATTATTTCCTGACTTACATGTTCCTTTTAATCAAACAGAAAACAACGAAGGACATTTTAAGACAGTTCTTCCCCTTCATATTTAAGCATGATGCTTCTGAAATATGAACAACCCTTTTTAAAACAAAATGGAATAGATTCGATATTACATGGAGGATTAAAGGAGTAAGCCGGAAGCAAGGGACTGGAAACCAAACATACAACCTGAGTCTGAGTCACAGATTTCTTTTGCTGCTCTTGCCCCTGCACAAATGACCCAGCTCATGAGGTGGTCACTGCAAAAGCCTGATTAAATTTGTAGCCCAGGGTCTGTCTTTATTTGCAGGGAGAGGAAAGAGATTTGCTCCAGATTTTCTATCTGCAAGTCAGATGAAGGGGCTCTAGATGAGGTTCTTCTTGTTCTCATTTTCTTCTAAAACTGTTGAGCGCCTCTGTTTGAGTGGCTGTACTAAATTTACAAGGCAGGCGTAGAAATAGTCAGCAAGCCAAATTTACTTCCAAATGGGCCAGAAATTTCTATTTAAAATAGATGCAAATGAGGAGGAAATAAGAATGAAGCCAAGGCAGTTTATAAAAGAGAAGAGCATATGATATTTTTTTAAAGATGAAAGTGGAGAAACAAAATTAAGGGGAATGAGACAGAGGGAGAACTTGTAACAGTGGGATGTTTTTGTTATGTCATTTATATGCTTAGAATAACTGACTTGTTTGAAGTACTTTATGTTTAGTGCAAAGGAAAAAATATAAATATGAGGCTTTGTGATGGCAATGTGACAAGCAGAAATGATAACAACAGAATTCTTTATTCTGTTAGTTTTCATCCCCGTTGAGACCACTTACTGACTACTGTGTAATCCTCATGTTTATAAAAGGACATGCTCATGATTTTCTGATCAGACGAGGACAAAGTAATTAAAGTCTGCAAAGTACCTGTGGTTATCCTTGCTCTGATTCCATAAATACCAGGGGGATTATCAGCTAAAGATGTCCTCTGAATCTGCCATGAAAGTCTTACATGTTTGGAGCCAGCTGAATTTTGATTACACCAAATTCTCTGTTTCCAACACTCTCTGCCTCAAACTGTTTTCAATCTTGGAAAAAGTTTTATAAATGTGATATATATCTCAATAGATAAAGTTATAAGAAAACCATAGTACATGGAGCAGAAGGATGTAGTTGAATCATAAGGCTATATATATACATATATAAATATATATCCTGTTACCACATTACTGTTCATCGCATTAAAGATCTTTCTTTTTTCCTGTCTGTGTGTGTTTATTTTCTTTTAAACCAACTCGAAATTGCATGAATTTTTGTCTATTTCAGTTGTATTGTATTTATCTTTTAACTGCATCATTTTAGAAAATGTAAGCCATATTTTTAAAAGGGTACTCATAGCACTTCTGTAAGGATTATCTCATTGGTTTAGTCGAGAGAAAGAGGAGGGTAAAAAGAAAAAAATAGGTCAGTTAGAAAGAGGAAAGAAAATTGCAAATCGTTCCTGTTTTTCTTTCTTCTAACTTTTCCTTATGGCTTTTCTCTGGATTGGGGTGTTGGTATGGGCTGAAAGAGGAAAGAATTCCAAGCAGCCTAAATTCAACAGAACCTGTGGGGCCTGCAACTCAAAAGGAAGAGAATAAATGTAATCACATATAAATTGATGAACATTAATGAGCTGTCCCAGTTCTACCCTAGTACTCTGTAATTTATTATGAGGAACTAAGTAGAAAAACATAAGAAATTAAAGTTTTCTCTATTTACTAGAGTTACATTTATTTACTCATTCAAATTGAGGCTTGCTTCATTTTCAAAAAGTTTGAATAAATTGAAAATATATCCAGTTATTTATAAAGAGAGTCAATTGAATATATATTAAATTACATATTGGTTTATCTATCTTGGTCTTAGATCTGTATAAGTAAAAAGTAGCTTTTACTCACTGGTAGGAAAATATCATGCTTCAGGTAATTGCATGAAGTATTTAGTAACTTTATGTTATTTTAACCTAGTAAACAGCCAGAGATTCACCGTGTTGTGTTAAATGAAAACAAGGTATTTTTCTGTAATATTGGACTCCCAGACTGCAGTATTCCTACCCAGTCTCTGAAAAGGTAAAGGAGGAAAATAGTTGAGGAGAAAGAACCAAACTGGACACCAGACAGATATGGATTCCAATATTTACTACGTGTACATTATTTGCCTCACACAGAGCTGGGCACTGGGTGACAAGGAGTTACCGAAAATCAAAACTGTGAATGGAGTTTGCCTTCTAGATGAGGAAATAAATATACTCACATCAAGTGGCTGGAAAAACAATGTACCAATGAGAAGTGTTAATAGTGACTTGGGAATTCAAAGGCTGAAGAAATCAATACCGAGCCCTGATAGTGTAAGATTAAAAATCTTGAAAAAAGAAATAATAATAATTGTCATTGGAAAGATTATCACTATTTTCCTACATGGGAAAGTGGAGAGGATGACATTGGGGGTCAGGTCTGGGAGTCCAGGGACTGACTTTGGGCACCATTGCTTTTTTAATTAGACAAAATTAAGGAAGTGAATTATTCCAAATAAATTTGTTCTTTTGGCTTTGCTTGTATATACTGAAGCTGTTTAATAACAAGTTGATCTGGATTTGTTTCACCAACAAATAATACCAGTGTAAATTAGTATTTATTCAAAAATCTACTGTATACCAGACTCCCTCATAGAGTCCTCACAATGCCCCATGGTATGTTAACATACCAATATTATGCTAACTTTACAGATGATGAACTGATTCTGGCCCCGGGTGACAACATTTAAATGATGATCAGGGCTTGAACCCAAGTCTTCCAAATGTGAATCTCATTCTCTTTATTTCATTCCATTTCCAATCTGTACCAGCCACTAGGTGGAATATTTATTTTAAAAACAAATCAGCATTGATACACACTTATATATTAATATTTTTATTTAAAGACATCTCCAGCCCTGGCTGGTGTGGCTCAGTAGATTGAGTATTGATCTGCAAACCAAAAGGTTGCCTATACGATTCCCAGCCAGGGCACATGCTGGGGTTGCAGGCCAGGTTCCCACTTGGGGGCGTGCAAAAGGCAAACATGCATTGATATTTCCCTCCTTCTCTTTCTCCCTCCCTCCCACTCTCTCTAAAAATAAACAAATAAAATATTTAAAAATATAATAAAAGCATTCCATATAGTTGGAGAGTAATAATAATTTTAGGATTTTTAGTAATTGCCCAAAACCAAGAATAACCAAACATGTTGATACTTAAAAAACAACCAGAAAGAAATTGAATGTTTGATATTGAATACCCGTTTAGAAGTTTATTAAGTGTCACATTTTATAGGAAATATATTTCCAGTAAAAGTGAAAATGTTCTTTCTTGCCATATTTTTTTACTTTGTGGGAAAATTATGCTGAGGTAGGTTGTATGCTTGATTCATTCTTGAAGAGTTGGATTCTACAGAGCATACAAAGCTTATCAGAATAAGTGTTTATATGATGTGACAAATTTAGTACAATTGTAATGTGAAAAATTAATAAATATAAAATTATAACTGATAACATATTTTATTCTTTCAACAAATACTTATGAAATGTCTATATGTAAGAGATATGGTGCTGGGCTCTGAAGAAAAATAGAATTTAAGAATTTGGAGGTGGTTTCACAGATATCAAAACCTCTAATTATTATAGGCCTTAGGCAAGTGACATAAGTAAACAAAACAGACTTGACATAAGATAATAGGAAATGGTTCAGTTTAGGTTGTATGTACATAAACATCTCATTTTGAAAATACCTAAATTTCAAAGTAACTATTGAACTCAGTGGTTAATCCTTTTAAAAAAAAACTAATTTGTATATTTAGATGGTCATAGACAGTTGTGTGCTGATACATGTTTAAACTTGGCTGTTTGGGAAAAAGTTTTGAGTTACAGTATTTGCCTATTTGTGTAGGGCAATGGCATACAAAAGCCACCAGAGTGATCTCTGTTTCCGAGCCACCAGAGGGTGTCATTGAACAGAAGCCGGAAAGAGCTGCCCAGTAGCCACCCTTACATAGTATTTTTACCATACAGATAAAATAGACATAAATAACCTTGAGTAGAGACAATGGTAGAGTGCAGTAAAATAATTAATAAGTGATGAGTTTTGAGTATTTATCCACCTTGTTTTAAATATAATTTATTTAATTGTGTTTCTTTCCATCTACTATTTAAAATCAGCAGATCTCAAAATTCCCCAAAATTTAACAATTGGCTTTTGAAAGCCAGTGAAAATTGGCTTCAGCATACCACTAGAGACCAGGAAAAAGAAAACAGGAATAAAAATTCACAATATTTGTCCTGGCTTGTGTGGCTCAGTGGATTGAGTGCAGCATGCTAACCAAAGGGTCGCCTGTTTGATTCTCAGTCAGGGCACATGCCTGTGTTTCAGGCCAGGTCCCCAGTGGCGGGCACACAAGAGACAACCACACACTGATGCTTCCCTCCCTCCCCCTCTCTCTAAAAATAAATAAATACTATGGGAAATGAAGAAGCCAAAGAACTTACATGTATGGCCCATGGACATGAACTAAGAGAGAGGAAATGCTGGTGGGAAGGTGGTGTGGGGTGGAGCTGAATAAAGGGAAGAAAAAAATGGGACAACTAATAGCATAATCAATTAAATATATTAATAAATAAATAAATAAATAAAATCTTTTTAAAAATCACAATATTTATCTGGGCAAAGACAAAAACTCCTAGCCTATGTGAGTCACGTGTAAACCAGTGTGCCGCACTATGTAGTCAGGAGCACTGACCTCTTTCTTTCAGATTGTCAAATAAAAAATGACAGCAGCCAACACAACAACAGCTGTCAGGTATGAATGAATCAAAATTATACCTCTTTTTTAATTAGATCAGCAAGAAATACAGTTTTTGGTGTGTCATAGAATTTTAGTAATTAAAGTTTGTATGTGCCATAGGATGAAAAAGATTGAAAATCACTGGCATTAGGGGATCAATTAGATATTCATTAATATTTATTGAGAACTGCCAGGCAGCTCTTTATGCCCAATTTCTTTTTTATTCTTCACAACAGTTGTAGGAAGTTGTACTACTATAATATTATCACTTTGAAACAGACGGGGAAACAGGCATAGAGAAGCAAAACAACTTTTCCCAAAAGAAAGCAGTGATGACTACATTTTTGTTTCAAATGCCCCTGCTCTTAAAAGGGTATATACCACCCCTCCCCCACCATGAGTGACTTTATAACTTTCAAAGGGTTACAATCCTCAAAGCTATTTACACCTCCAACTTAAAAGAGCAGTGAATTTGCTCCCCAATCTGGAAGGTCTAAATTAGCATACATCATGTGGAGTATATAAATTACAATGATTGAAACAAACTTCATTCTGACCCTCTTCCAACTAAATTCTAAGAAATAGTAGGAGCACATACTGCTCCATTGTTTACTTCCTATGCCTTTATTTTCATCTGGGCTTTCCAATTTCTGTACAAATACATACAATTTGCTACAGCTAAGTGTTTGTGTTTTTCCCCATTTCCTAGGTTTCCAAAGATTGTTCCGGGAAGAGTGGGCTCAGTTCTTGTCTGCCTGTCAGAGTGATTCATTAGATTTAATTTCACGCTGTGTTCTCTGCCATCCTGTCTCTTCCCCCAGTGACTAATAACTCTTCCACGAAGTCCAAACAAATGGCCATGGTATCTGGTTTTTATTTTTGGAAGTTTTCCCCAGCCAAAATGCATAGAACCTCTTCATAGACAACAGTTTAGAAATTCCTGGCCAGGATTCCTGTTCTTAACAGCCGCACTTGATATGGCTAGATGGCCCGTTGACTGATATTCCGGGTGGCATCAGGCCAGCGCGAAAGTGGTCAGGATATTTGAATCAAGAATCAGCACTGGGCAGTGATAAATATAGATGGGCAGCCTACAAAACAACTCTGGCAGGGGCCATATCTTCCCCAGGAAGTGCCTTTGTGCCAGCACTGAAGCATTAACACCACATGTCTTTTTCTACACTTGACATCTGTGGACACTTAGAGTGTGTGACAAAAGGAGGAAGTGAATGAGAGTGGAAAAGAAGACAAGAGAGTTTACAGGTGACGCTAGCACACCAGAGAGGCATGGATTGCAGCTGGAGCCCAAGGGTTCACTAGAAACCCCATCTCATCAACTTTGTCAGCATGCAGTGTGAGCTTTACCTCCAGGTGCCTCACGTCAAGGCCAGAGCTTAGCACAATGGAAGGGAGAGGTTGGGAATAAACAACTCAAATGCCTATTTCTAGCCACACCTTAGATGCTCAAAAAGGTTCCATTAGTCAACATGCCACATGGTCACCATGTGAACCCTTAGGATAGGAAACAGCTCCTTCCCAATGATTTAAAACATGTCACAGACCCTGATCACTGGCATCCAGAGGGGGCAAGAAGACGCGGCTGTTCAGAAAGTTCCAGACACCCAGACAAGCTTGACATAGCTTTTAAAATTCATCAGCGAAATGAAGATGTCTAGTAGTCTAAATATGTGTGTGAGCATGGGAGGACTTCAGAGTCGGGATTTATGGGACTTGAAACTCTTCCCTGTGACTAACTGAAGGCCCAAGAAGATTAACAGCTGGCCCAGTGTCATTTTACAGATAATCCTCAATTTCCTCCTTTGTAAACTGGAAACACAATGAAAATATACCCCATGGTGTTGTTATTAGGCTCAAGTGAGATGATTTATACAAAGACTTTTAAAATGGTTAAAGTCCATACAATTGATCATTAGGCCTTTTTGGAGCAGCTCGGTCATTTGTAAAAATTAGTTACAGCACTTATTTTCCTCATTGGTCATTTTTAGAAATCATATATAAAGCACACTTCATAAGTCATGCCTAGTGTTGGTAGTATGGTGGTTTTTAAATTGGTAACGTCTGAAAGAAGTCGTCCTGGGATGCCGTATCTTCAGACTAAACAGAAGGTCATTGTACTTTCTAAAAACTCACCTCACTGAGTTACCTTCAGAATCTACATACAAGATGGAAAAAAAGTTAGTCTCAAAAACCGCTGCTCTGGTCCTAGGTGCCTCCAGAGCCATGGGATTCAGTGCAGAGATGGCCAAGTTGAAGAACCACACTATGCACAACCAATCCTGAAAATGGCATGGAAATGGCATTTAAAAATCCCAAACACAAAATCCAAATGTCTGAAGGGTGTGGGCCTCAGGTTCCTGAGGAACATGCACTCTGCCAAGAGGCACAACAAGAAGGACCTAAAGAAGGTGTAGGCCAGCACCACCAAGGCCGTGAGCACTTGTGCCAAAGCTACTGAGGCCTCATAAAGCCCAAGGAGGTCAAGCCCAAGATCCAAGAGGGAGACAGCAAGCTCAATCAACTTGCTCTCACCATTCACCCCAAGCTTGGGGACTGTGCTTATGCCCACATTGCCTAGGGTCTCAGGCTCTGTTGGCCAAAGTCCAAGGCCAAGGATCAAACCAAGCCCCAGGCTAGGGCTGCAGCTCTAGCTCCAGCTCAGGCTCAGGCTCCCAGAGGTGCCAACACCCCGGCGAAGACACCAGAGTAGAGGCCTTTCCCTGTCAATGTGAGGATGGAAGGATGGGTATGACCCCCAGATTACTGTCTGCTTGGGGCTGGTGCCCTCTTGTGCTATTTGTACAAATAAATCTGAGACAGGAGCTACTATATATATCACTGCTTGTTCATGACCCAAAATAGTTTCCACTTTATTTACCTGACATTTACTCTGACTTTGGCTCAGGTCTGAAGTTCATCCTTAAAGGAAGATAATTGTATTATGCTTCATGGTAACAATTTCACATAGCCTTAGCATTTGAACCACCATCATATTTCTTTAGGCTGGGCAGGGAATATGCTCATAGACCTAGTTCATAAAGAAATTGAGGGCCAGCAAGGTAGAGCTCTGATGCCAACGCTGATGTCCTACCCTCAACCACATTTCTTATCCTAGGGAAAACATTCCCCCATTCCTTGAGTTGTTCCCACTGAAGTCATAAAATCATTTCCAAAGTATAACTTGGGAAACATGTTGAACCAGGGTAAAAACATTGGAATATAAAAACAGTCCCCCAGAGTAGCCAGCTCAGGCTCAGCCTCCCAGAGCATGATTGAAATTTCTATCATTTCACAAGTGTAAGTCCTAATATATTTATTTGAAGTTCAGTGTGTTGAATTTTTTTTAATCTTAAAACCACATTATCTATTTCTAAATCTCTCATTTATAGAAGAAACTAAGGATCAGAAGCTGAAGAAACTCAAAATATTCATTGATATTTCGTTGAATTTCCAAGGTCACACAACAATTCAGTATCAAATTATAAAAAAATACACAATAAACCCAGAATGGCTTTCTAGAAAACAAAAACAATATGGTAATAAAAATATGCCAAAGGTCCATGATGGTGGTGAGTACATGGAAGCTGCACTCATTTCCTTCCCAAATGAAATTGGAATCACCACTGAAATATAGAACAATCGACCCAAACACCCAACTGTAAACTAGCTGAAACAGAAGTCATATAACCAGGGATTTACAAAAGGAGCCACACTAAGACTAGTAAGAAGGGCAAAGATAGGAAAAGGGCTGGCCCAGTGCCCACATGTGGTGGAGACTCCAGAGGGATAGCTCAGCTGCAAAGGTGCCCCCTGAGGGGCGTGGGGTCTCATTCCCATGCTGGGTTCCTCAGCCCAGGGCACCAGAGCTGGGAAGAGGAGCCCATGTAGCATCTGGCTGTGAAAATCAGTGGGGATTCTGACTGTCAGGAAGAGACAGGACTTCTAGAAACCCAGGTGCCATCTTAAGGGGCCAACACACAAAATCGCGTTCTCAGCCACTCACCCTGGGCCCGGCAGAGAGAGGGCTGCTCAGACCACATTTGAATCATGCAAGGAGAGATTGAGTGTTGTGGCTTCAGGGACAGAGCTGAAGGACAGCTGCCAGGGTTCCTGTGGTGAGTTCCTCTCCTGCACCACACACATCTTTCTTGGGTTGAGCACTCCCCTCTATATGAGCTCAGCCTGCAGAATGCAATAGCCCTACCCCCCTAACTTTCTGTTATGATGCTCTGCAGAGCTCATACCCTGAAGAGGAGTCAACTGTCTGGGCCCAGGGTGCAGAGGTCTGGGCAGACTCAGGGGGTATCAGAGCCTGAGTTATGTGGATTTGGAGCCATTCTCCACATCCTATGAGCCTGACTGGCACTTCTCCTCTGATGGGAGATCCATTACCCCTGCCCAACCAAATTCCAGTGGCCCAACCCTGCCAAGCTTGGGCTCTTGAGGATATCTAGGCAGAATGCAGGACAGACTGAGTTTTGTGGCTCTGGGACAGTAGCTATTTTCCCTTGCATGACCAACTGGTGCAGAGTCCTCTCTTCACATTGCCACCAAATCTTGGTCTGTTTGGGCCTGATATACACTGGCCTCACCCTGATGACTCCCAGATACCTTGCCCTACCACAAAGGTCTGCAGGCACCTGGTGGATGGTAGCTGGCCTTGGTTTACCCTGGGACTTTTGCTGAGTAGCCTTAGATCTGGCACTGGCACTGAGTTCAAATCTGTCTCAATTTGGTGAACACCACTCACCCCTACCTGGTGACTCACTGAGAACCTACCTCACACACTTGCATACCATCAGAGACTCTTTCAGTGACTGAGTCTAACAAGTAGCCAGTAGGTAGAGGCAGAAGAGGTGAATCTCAGGATGCCTCGGGCTTTTTGCTGACCTGCCCTCAGGGTTCAGTGCTGATGGTGCACAACTTGGCCTTTCTCAGGCACACCCAGGCTTAACAGAAGCAGCCACAAATAGTGCATCACTTTGTATCTTAAATAGGTTGTCCAACGCAAGTCACAAATAGTGTCCAATACTGACTGCACCAGAGTCCCCCCTAAAAGCCCCAGAACCAATGTACCCAGTGACAACCTTCAGAAAACATCCAAGCAGGGCTCAATTAGCTCCACAAATGGTACATCCAAAGGGATATCTCAGCGGGCACCAGACCATGCTGAGGCAAATTCCACTTCATGGAGTCAGCCCACCATCTCCCACAGCAGCTTATGCATGTGGTTATGGTTGATCCTTACAATCAGCCAGCCTGAGGGTTGACCCCATGCATGAATGGGCCAATAGCAATCAGCAATCAAGACTCAAATACAAAAGAAGGCTTCATATAACCTACACAGGTGACATTCCTGGACCACCCAGCTCTGGGTCCCACAGGATACCTACCACATAAAGGTACCAGAAGGAGGAGAGCAAGAACAAGGGATTGAGAACCTATTTGAAGAAATAATGACTGAAAACTTCCCAAACCTGGTGAAGAAAAAGACACACAAGTTCAAAAAGGACAGAGAGTCCCACACAAGATGAATCTAAAGAGACCCACACCAAAACACATCATAATTAAAATGGCAAAGGTTAGAGACAAAGAGAGGATCCTAAAAGCAGCAAGAGAAAGGCAGTTACCTGTGAGGGAGCTCCTATAAGACTGTCCATTTATTTTTCAACAGCAACATTTTAGGCCAGAAAGGATTGGCATGAAATATTTAAAGTGATGGAAAGCAAAGACCTACAAATAAGACTACTCAACTCAGTGAAGCTATCATGTAAAATTGAAGAAGGAATAAAGAGCTTTCCAGACAAAAAAAAAAGATAAAAGTTCCTCATTAACAAACTAGTGCTACAAGAAATGTTAAAGGGTCTTCCCTAAGAAGAAGAAAAAAAAGATAAAAGATAAAATGGCAATAAATACTTATCTATCAATAACCACTTTAAATGTAAATGGCTTAAGTGTTCCAATCAAAAGATATAGGGTATCTGAATGAATAAGAAAACAAGACCCATATATATGTTGTCTATAAGAAACCCAGCTCAAAATAAAAGACACACACAGACTGGAAAGTAAAAGAATGGAAAAAACACATACCATGCAAATGGTAACTAAAAAAAAAAAAAGCAAAGGTAGCAGTGCTTATATTAGACAAAATAAACTTTAAAACACAGGCTATAGAAAGACAAAGAAAACTACATAATGATAAAGAGATCAATCCAACAAGAGGATATCTACCTTCATCTTACATGCTATAAGTTTCTTGAGGGCAGGGTTTCTTATTGATTCCTCTTTCTCAGCACCTAGAATGATGCCTGGTACATAATAAAGTATTTTCAACAAATATTTGAAGGATGAACAAATGAATGCAGATGATCTAAACTATAACACAGTGTAAATAAACAATGCCATATTACCACATATCCAGCCAGATTGAATGTTTATTTATTTATTATCTTCTCTTTATGTCTCAGAAAATATCAGGCATTTTGATTCTGAATATTCCAAGGAGTACACATTATACTAAAGGAAATAAGCCAGTCAGAGAAGGACAAATACCATATGATTCCACTCATATGTAGAATCTAATGAACAAACTGAACTAACAAGCGAAATAGGGACAGACTTATAAAGAGTGAGCATATGGCAGCTAGTGGTAGGGGTGTTAGGGGTAGAAGGACGCGCAAAAAGGAATGACTCATGGACATGGACAACTGTGCGGTGATTGTGGGGGTGGGGAGGTGGTATAAGGGGGTTAAATGGTAATGGAAAAATATTTTAAAAAACTAAAAATAAAAGTAGACAGTCATAGCCACCTCAGAAGGACCTTGGTTGAGGAAACTGTACCAGGATTATTACTGTTACTAGAATTATTTTTAGTACTTCTATTTAGTTGAATGCATTCTTTTACAGGGAATGTATTCACATATCTGCATAATTGTCACAATCCTGCGAGCTGTGTAGGGACAAGAATGTCACCTTATTTCATGAATGAGGAAGCTGAAGAAGCTGGACTCATTCAAGGCCATTTACGTAGTTTTTAGGAGTGGAAGATTAGAAACATTTTTCTTATTCTTGATCTTTCCATTGTGCAGAACTGCCACCAATTTTAGCATTGCAGTAATCAAAGCTTGCCTGCTGCTAAAAGACTCAAGCATGCACTTGGATACTATAACTCATGGGCCTTCTACAATTCAAAGCTGCCACAATCAAGAATGTACTCTGTCAGATCCATTTTAGCTTGACATATAGGGCCCAGAGCTGTTACTGTGAGTTCTTTCCCCAAAACAGATGACATAATTTGCCAAGTGCAAAGTAAAAAATGCAGGTTCCTTGTTCAAAAGTTATTAAGAATTTCAAGAAGTATACTGCAGAGCATTAAACCCTTCTGAGACCACACACTCATGAAAGTCGCCTTATGCCTGCTGTTTTGTCATCTTCTAAGCCATCATAAAGTTTTACCCAACTATTGCTCCTAAAGTCTCCTATCTTCTCTAGCCATCTTCAGTAATATCCTGTTCACCATATCCTCTATTCTGGTAACTCCCTAAAAAATCTGTTGAGGTTGTTATCTAATTTAAAACCTTTCAATAACTTATCATCATCTCCTGGATAGAGTAAGACTTCTTAGTCTCATTTTAATGCTGCATAACAAACTACCTCAAAACTCAGTGGCTTAAAATAACAACTAAATATGTGCTCACAATTCTGGGTTTGACCTCTTGTCCAGGAACCCTGTGCTACTTGTGGGCTCACACATGCATTTTTATGGTCATATGGCAGATCAGCTAGGGACCGGTGGGCCCAGATGACAGTTGCCTGGGGTTTTGGCTGGGGTGTCTCTGTTCTCCTCCATTCGAAATCTCCAGCAGCCTGGCTGGGATCTTCTTCTGAGGCAGCTGGATTCCAAGAGAGTAAAAGTGAAAGCTGGGTGCTTCCTGATGCCCACACAATGTCACTTCTTCCACAATTAATTGATTTAAATAAGTCACAAGATCTGCCCAGAATGGACAGTTTAGTGAAATTGATTTCACATCCTGATAGGAGGAAGAGCAGCATCGTGTTGCAAAGGGGCATGATGCCAAAGCTGTGAGAAATTTGTGGCCATAGTTTGCAATCTAGCACATCTTGCCGTCTGTTCTTCCTGACCTACACTTGCTGACCTCTCCTTTCTTGTCTCTCATCCCTCTCATGAAACAATATTCTAGCCTTGACACTAAGATGATAATGATAATGACAACAGATACCGTCACGGCACATATTCGTCTTGATGTTGTGAATATGTCATTGCTCTTCATCTTCTAAACATTTCTACCATGGAGATATTTTTATTCTCATGTTAGAGATAAGGAAACTGAGATACTCAGGAGCTTAACAGTTCTCACAATAAAAAAGAACTTGAATTGGGATTCAAACTCAAGTATGCTTGATTCTAACATCTGTTAACACTTTACTAGGCCACATATCCATACCAAATATTTTCTGTGTACTCACAAGCCTTTGTGACTTTCCTGGTTTTGAGACTTTCACATGCTGTTCCCTTTGCTTGAGAAAGCCTCCATCTGCTTCTCTCTTCCTTTTTTTTTAATCCTCCACTCCACACACCATGAAAAATAACATACACAGCTCTTCACAAAAACCTTAATTCCTCCAGGCAGAGTTAGGTGATTCACTTTTGTATGCTATGCAACCCTTGGCTTATCTTTTTCTCATTCTTGACCATTTGCTTCTTCAGCATAGGAATTTCATCTTATTTTTCTTTGCATCTCCCAAGTCTAGTATGGCCCTTAGCTGATAGCCATTGTTTGATAAATGATTGTTGAACAGAATTTTTAAGAGTATGCTAACTTTTAAAAATTGAGATTATGTTCAGGTATACTACTGATTTTCACTGAAATAAGCAACAAATAGAGTAAAAAATGGTCAAATAGTTGTCTATGCAGAGTTTTAGAATGTCTTTTGCAAGAATGTGCCAGTTGCATCAAGCCATTCATTCCTTCATTTATCCAGTTGTGTACAGGATACTGTGTACTTCGACAAAGCATTCATGCATTTAGTCACTCACTTAAAAAATAGCAGGTATAAAAATTAACCAGTGTTATGATTGAGCAGCACTGAATTTTGTGTTTTGTTCTGTTTTTGTGGTCAATATTGTGATCTATGGTGTAGGTTAGCTAACGACACTCCTTCGCAACTCCATTTTTTTCTTGCTTGCCCTCACTATCAAGACAATAGTATTATAAATACGATACATTCAATTTCTTAGCCTCCCTTGCAGGTATGGGTAGTAATGTAACATAGTTCTGGTCAATTAAATATAAGTAGGACTATGCTAGTGAAGTTTTGTGAAAACTTTGTTTTCCTATTTAAGTAAAGCATAAAGAAAGCTGGCTTCACATCATCTCCCCTTCTCCCTACTGTGAAAACAGACAGGATGCCAGGAGCCAAATCAATCACCGTGAAACTATGAGAAACAAGCATCATGCTAAGTGGCAAAGTGTTAAGACAGAGACAGCCTTAATCCCCTGTGATATATGATTGCTTCATAGGCCTCCAGATGATCTACATCCAGACTGCTTGTAAGTAAAAAAGAGAACTTGTTTTTTTCTACTACTACTAGTTCATATCTCTCTTACTTGCAACCAAATACATTCTTATTAATGCAAATACAGTGTGGAAATTACCTAAAAATGGGAGGAAAACCTATCATAATTAAACAATAATGATGATACTATAACATAAAGAAGGCAGAGATATTTTTTGTTTTTGTTTTACACACTATAGTATCTTTAGGACTTAGAACAGTGACCAGCACATAGTAGATATTCAATCAAAATTTGCTGACTGAATAAATAACATAACTGATAGGGAGCTGCCTCCTGAAGTGTGTCCTCAATGCATTTCTGCAAGATGCATTTTCAGCTCTACACCTGAATAGTTATCTGAAACTTGCCTCAGCCACTAAAAAGTCTTGAAGTAAAAGTTTCATGAAGACGCAAAGGAAGTTAAAGAAATGAAACACAGGCGCTCCATAAATTGGATAAAATTCCATGCTCGCTTAATTATAAGACCACAAAGGCCACAGTAAGAGGATGCTGGAAAAGGACCCTAAACTCTCAGCTCAAAAAAAAAAGAGTCATGTCACGTATCTCACCTGGGCTCACCTGCCGCACAATCCTGTGTACTTGAATCCCTCACTCAGGCAGGATGTGATCCACTAGCAAGGATGGCCCCAAGCACCAAAATGTGGTAAAAACATTTGTAGTTTATCTTTTCTACATGTTATCATCAGTGAGATGATAGAAGTTTATGAAGTAGAAAAGTGCTATCTGTTGAACTTTGGACTATATGTATATACTTTGATCTCTTTCATGTCTAATATTTCCCAATAGACCAGAAGCATTTAGGTGAATTCCATACTTAAATAACTAAACACTATCTCTAAACATCTATCTCTAAGAGAGATTTCTTCTTCCTATTGATCCACTCTAACAAAATCATCTTTTATTTTCAATACTCAATATACCTGTGAAAAAAATACCTGTTGCACGTACAACTAATTCTAAGCTGTCAGTGTGAGGAAACCAATAGTGATATAAACCTAACAAGAAATAAAGCTCACTACGCTGTCAACAATGAATCTACCACCCTCCAGAAAAACATTGTCAAAATCACTACTATTATTCCTCCTTTTTCGAGATTTCTAGTGAAAGATTCATTTTGATTCTTTAAAACTAGCTCTTCATTAATCTTCATAACTGCTTTTGCTCTACAGAAAACAATACCAAGTACATGACTTCAGGTAGATTTTTGTGCTATAATAGCCCTGCCTATAATGAATGTCTGAGAAGGAAAATGACTCTCTGGAGAACACTTTGCTTGAGGAAAGCCGGAAGTAATAGACTATATTTATTTTGTTTGTAAAATGGAAACACATGCAGCAGTGTAAGTTCAGTGTCCATGAATGTGTCGTATCCTAGCCAGAAGACATTTTAGTTTTTTCACAAAAATTTGTTTAATATTATGAAGGCCTCTCAGTTCTCCCATTTCTTACTCTCTTCGGAGCTTGTGAGTTCTAATAAGTACAATAGTATGCTTTAACATTTCTCTAAATTGTGCCAGGATGTTAGTTATGAGAGAGGGATTTGGAAGTCGTTTGCCTCATTGTGTCCTTCCTTTGGTTTTCCTTTGGGATTTCCCCCACTAGTGTACAGGTCAGTATGCCTGTCTTTGGAGAATTTGTGTTGGGTTTGCCTCTGTAAGAAAGTAATTGGATTCCTTTGTTGATTTTTGACCCCCATTCTAAACTCAACTATCACCCTTTCTTGGGCCCAAGGGAGATTTAAACTTCATTTATGAGGGAAAGAGCAGGGAAGGGTCAACTGACAGGTCAGAGCCAGGCGCTAATGAAACACAGGGATCAGGTGGTGGCAGCTTCAACATCTTTCGCAGGATGCTGGACACGAACGAAGACTCCAGGGCACCTTCCATAGGAAAGCAGAGGGGAGGGTTGTATCAAGGGCTTGGCTATGCTGAAGTCCCCACCAGCCATTGCCATCTTGCAGAAACATTCCCAGCTGTGCAAGTGGCCTGCTTTATGAAAGGATGGAACAGTTTCTGGCCGGCGTGCACTGAAAATTCTTTTCTAACCTCATAGAGCGTTAGACATAATCTAGAAAGCAATGAAAAGTATGAATATTTTACAGATCATCTCCCGTGCTTAGCCTCCCAGGAGGACCCCTTTTACAAGTCTGTGGTTTATGCTTCATGGGCATGGAAGTCGGATCACTATTTTGGGAACTGACAGTGGAAACAGTCAGCTTGGCTGTGTTCATGCTCTTGAGTGTGTGTAAGCAGTCACGAAATTTGGCTTCTTAATCTGAAATGACACCTGATATAAAACTGTCCCCTAAAGAGGTGTCAAACATAAAAATTCAACACAGAGGAAGAAGCATGAATCCAGCGAGCACGCACACTGAGCAAAGACAGGAATTGGTGAACAAGAACTCGGTAATGACTTAGTCTCCCAAACACTCCATGGGGGGATGAGAGCTGAGTCAGGGAGTAAAGAGCTCTCTAGAGGCAATGTCAAAAAAAAAAAACTTCAAAAGACATTTAAAGGAATATCTGAATATCTGACATTCATTTAGTGTTTGTGAAGAGCTGGACATGGTGCTAAGTATTTTTCTAACATTATCATACATTCATGATTCAGTTTTTCGAGGAAGGCATTGTTATGATCCCATTTTACACTTGAGAAAACTGAGGTGTAGAAAGTCCAACTACCTATGAATGGTTAACCCAAATCTGTCTGAGTCTAGTGTCCCAAAACCTTAACTGATAAACCCTGTGAATAGTCACCTATAATTTCAAAGTCAGGCATTACCCTAAGTAAAATTAAGATACAATAACCTGGAAAATGTGAATTGTCACTAGACTGCAAAGTGAAGTTTGCCCAGATAAATCTTGAACTATCCCATTAGAGGGCCAGCCAGACGTGAGTTCCACATAGGTTAATTCAAAGAAATTTATGTGTTGGCCCCAACTGCAGTTAGTCTCGAAACAGCAAGTTTGTCAACGTGACAGTGCTTCTTTTAAAGTGTGAATTTTAAAAAATAAAGACATTATGCCTTTTTTTATTGTTTTACATTTTACCAAGATGCCCACGGGACCGATTCTGTACTATAGGCCCTCTTTTCCCATCTATTCAATGATTTCTGATGACCTAACACTGTGAGATAAAAAATGTATGTGCTGTCAGAACTTCTCTTGTTTAGAGTTCCTTTAACATATACTGTTAAAAGGATCATTTCTTTTAGGAAAAGCACTGGGGTGGGTTAGTGGGAGGCATTTCCCAAGTGCCAGTTGTTGAATAGCAACACTTGTTCTCAGAGCCCTGGTGTTTATTTTCTCCACTAGAGGACAGTGCTTGAAAGAATAACAGTCCTTACCTCTGAGGTTAGGCCATCCCAAGGGCTGGAACAATCCCCTCATTGTTACTTCCCCTAACCCACATGCATAGCTCATAAAGATTTTATTTCTTTGGAGGAAAAAAAGTAATAAATATGTTTGCTCTAACATGATGCAGAAATCAATAATGATGCTGTCCTAACTTGCTGAGCACAGAGAAAGAGAAATACCAATAACATTCTGAATAGAATTGCCAAAGAATAAGTGAAAGAAGACATCCTTATAAATATAGGTGAAATCCTTTTATAATAAACTTTTAAAGAGAGGATATTTATTGAAGCTATGAACAAATGTTCAGAAGAAATAATTTCTGCTGTTCTGTTCTGATCATTAGAATTTACCGTGATAAACAACTTACCTCAGTAACATCCTTTTTTTTCTCTTCATCAGTATAGTAGTCACACATGAATGGTTCAAAACACAGGCTCAAAACCTGTATGCAAAGGTTAAGCATGGCCCTTTGAAGAAAGGAATGAGAGCTTGGAGGGGAATGGTTAACATTATTTGAAGATGGATTTAAAGGCTGTAGAACCTTGCCAAGAACCCCCGTTTAGTTACCTGCTAGAATCTTTCAGTAAGACGGTTACTAATTAGATAAGCTGCCAGAGTGGAGGCATTGTTTCCTTACACCATAATTAAAGCTCACAGTCCCTGGGTCTTGACCTCTGCTTTAAAAAGGATGACTAGGACCCTGAGGTATTATTAATTGGAGAGTCAGTTTTCAAAAGGGGCTGATGGAAACAGGGAAGGCGAAGAATACAATGAGAAGCTAAAGTAGGAGTGTACCAAACGGTGCCAAATCCAAGCTTCTCGTTTTTCCAGGAGTCAGCCAAGATGACTCACCAACCATCAGGTAGTTATTGAGTGCCCAGAGTCTCAGAATTGGAAAATATCAGAGAGCCTGGCACAGTGCTGGGTGCTGTAGGTGGTAACAAAAATTATAAAGCTTTTCCCTGCCCTGAAGGATAAATAAATATACTTATCAATACAAATGGAAGACAAGGGATACAATGAAAGTGGAAAGACCTCAGATGTGAGGATGGAGGAATGGAGGGTACTATCCCCATCTCAGTTCAATAAAATGGGGCACCTTTCTTCTAAGAGCTTATAGTCCAGTGGAAAGATGCTTTGATGCCCAATTAACCATCCACTTTCCCATCTGAGGAGTATTCACTCCGTGAACATGGGGTGTTGATTCATTCAGTTTCTGCCTTTGACTTGAAGGGAATGGTTCGGGGGACCCCCACCCAGAGCAAGATTTATAACAAAATCAATGAGTCTGGAAGATCAGAACTTTTGTCCAATCCTCCTCCCTAGCTGTGTGATTCTGAATGGCTCTGCACAGGATAACTAACCACTCGGTTCAACACCAACAGTTTTCCTCTTTGTAGAATGAAATCACAGATATACTCATGTCACAGGATTCACTGCATGCGTGGATAAGAAATAAGGGTAGAAACCACTCTGAGCCCTTCACAGACCTCTGTTAGGGACCCATTATGATCTCATAAATTCACTGATTTCAAAAGAATGGCTTTATTCAGTCTTCATTCAGAAGTACAAAAATTTAGCCCCTGAAAAGTGGAGACCCAGTTATTCACATTTCAAAGGATCTTTAACTTTAAAAGCTTTAAAGTGGAATTTTTAAAAATAGGGCTTTTGTTTGTTTTTTAAATGAATTAGCTGAAAGTGTAGAATGCTGGACCTGGAAGAGATTTTAGAGATCTCTCAGGCACACACTAATTCCTCCTACCTAATCTACAAATAAGAAAATAATAATCAGGCTGTTTTCCCCAAGCCAACAGCAAATTCTGGGGAGAGCTGGAACCATATCTCCCGATTCTCAGCCTTGTAGATTGATCAGCTGAGAACTACAAACACAAGATTAAAATCAGATAGAAACATTAAGTGACTTTAAAACCACCATGTTATTCAATGAGATTTGCTAGTTAAAGAATTCTACATTATATAACTATTCAGAAATATATCTATAAAAATATTGAAGTACCAATATGAAGAGCAACAAAAAATGTGTGCATGAATACTACTTATCATATGCAGTCCACCAGCCCACTGAGTTATTTTTAGTCTTATCAAAATCAACATAGCAATAAAATATCTCCTTGCCCTCCAACCTCCTTATTACAATGCATTAAATTTGTTTTTCTCATATGCAGAAAGATAAGGTTATTAATTATAGGAACTGCTTATCAGCAAAATGTAAAATAGTAGGAGAGTCATTGGATCAGTTAGCTAGAAGAAAAAGAATGGAGGAAGGAATGAATTCAGAGTAAAGGATAGTTTAGGGAATAAATATGAAATCTATATTCATAAAGCATTTAACATTTGTCAGTTGAAATGCTTCCTGGGATGGATTTGATTTTTTAAAAAAGAATATACAGCAGAATAAGTATACAAGTAGGTACACAGTTGACCCTTGAACAGCTCCAAGGTTAGGGGTATCCTACCCAGCGCAGCTGAAAATCTCCATATAACCACAGTCAGTCCTTCGTATCCACAGATTCCCAACCACAGATGGAAAACACATATATGTAAGCTCCCATTTAAAATTAAAGGACTAAACTGTTTTATAACCTTTGCTGTAACTTTTCCAAATGAGAAAGATCACCTTGCCTCCCAGATGGTCCTGCAGAGTTGTGTGGGGCTGGGGGGACACAGGATCACCAGGGACAGGTGACCTCAGAGTCTACTCCAGCTGCCAGACACTGACTCCTGTACAAACCCTGGAGTTTGGGGGCATCTTATGTTGTGAGCACTTCATTTCACAGTCGTGTAAAATAAATAAGCTGCAATGAAAAGCAGGGGATTATATTTTCTTCAGAAAGCAGAGAAATAGAGCTCTCGATTCTTTCCACTTCGTCCAGTGTTTATGGTGCTGCTGTTCAGTGGGCTGTGGGCTCTCTACTGTTGGGTTTTCTTGCCTGTCCATCAGAATGTTTGGAAAATGGATTCTCAGCCTTGGTGTTAGTCAATAACCTCAGTCTTGGAAAAGGCCACATCAAGCCTGGACTCCTGGGCATTGAATTTCCATGAATTTACATGTCAGAGTCACAGGTTTTAGCTTTCTATGCAAAATAAATTAGTGAAAATCACTTGTATTGACACAACAATTTTAGCCTAATTCATCTGAAATATATTAATATACATACACATTCATCTGAAATATATGTATGCTTAGTAAATTTAATCATAACACCTATTTAGAGGTAAAACTAAACACTTGGTATTCAGGTGCTATTATTTTTGTTAATTATATGTTTTATTGATTATGCTATTACAGTTGTCCTGATTTTTCCCTCTTTGCCCACCTCGACCCATCACTCCTCACTCCCTCAGGTAATCCCCCCACCATTGTTCATGTCTATGAATCATGCATATAGGTTCTTTGGCTACTCCATTTCCTAACTGTAATTTACATCCCCATGGATATTCTGTAACTACCTATTTCTACTTCTTAATCCCCTCACTTCTTCACCCATTTCCCCACATCCCTCTTACATCTGGCAAACGTCAAAATGTTCTATGTATCCATGATTGTCTCTGTTCTTCTTGTTTGCTTAATTTGTTTTTTAGATACAATTGTTGATACATATGTATTTTTTGTCATTTTATTGTTCATTGTTTTGATCTTCTTTTTCTTAAATAAGTCCCTTTAACATTTTATATAATAATGGTTTGGTGATGATGAACTCCATTAGTTTTTTTTGGTTGTTTTTTTTTGGGGGGGGAGGGTCTGGGAAGCTCTTTATCTGTCCTTTGATTCTAAATGATAGCTTTGCTGAGTAGAGCAACCTTGGCTGTAGGCTGCTGCTTTTCATGACTTTGAATATTTCTCGCCAGTCCTTTCAAGCTTCAAAGTTTCTTTGAGAAATCCAACTGAGAGTCATGGGAACTCCCCTGTAGGTCTAACTGCCTTTCTCTTGCTGCTTTTAAGATTCTCTCTTTATCTTTAGCCTTTAGCATTTTAATTATAATGTGTCTTGAAGTGGGCCTCTTTGTATCCATCTTGTTTGTAACACTCTGTGCTTCCTGGATTTGCATTTCCTTCACCAAATTAGGGAAATTTACTTTCATTACTGTTACAAATAGATTTCCAATTGCTTGCTCTTTCTCTTCTCCTTCTGGCACTTGTCCTATGACGCTAATGTTGGACCTCTTGAAGTTGTCCCAGAGGCTGCCAACACTGTCCTCATTTTTTTTTTGGATTCTTGTTTCTTCTTGTTGTTTTGTTGGTTGTTTTTTGCTTCCTTATGTTCCAATTTATTGATTTGATTTCTGGCTTCATCCACTCTGGCTTCATCCACTCTACTGTTGTTTCCCTGTAAATTGTTCTTTATTTCAGTTAGTGTATCCTTCATTTCTAACTGGACCTTGTTATGCTGTTGAGGTCCTCACTAGGTTCCTTGAGCATCCTTCTAACTAGTGTTTTGAACTCTGCATCTGGTAGATTGCTTATCTCCATTTCATTTAGCTGTTTTACTGGAGTTTTGATATGTTCTTTCATCTGGGCCACGTTTCTTTGTCTCCTCATTTTGTCAGTCTCCCTGTGTTTGTTTCTATGTCTTAAGGAGAGCTGCTTTGACTTCATGTCTTGGTGGTGTGGCCTAAAATTGTAGGTGTCCTATAGGGTCCAATGGCACAGCCTCCCCTACCTCCCAAGCTGAGTACTAAAGGTGTACCTTTTGTGTGGGCTGAGTATGCCCTCTTCCTGTAGTTGAGCCTTGGTTCCTGTTGATAGATCAATGGGAGGGATTTACCCACGCCAGTCAGCTGCAAAAATTGGCTGTGGCCACTTACCACAAACCTCCCCCCTCCATGGAGGATCAGCTGTGAAGTGCAGGGTGGTGAAATTCCTACATGGTCTATAACTGTCCACTGGGTGTGCTGGCCCTTGGGCTTCCTGGGTGGTGCAAGCCAAGTCAGCTCCCACACGTGTTTTTCCTGGGGCCACCCTGCCTCAGCTATAAAGCATTTTGAAATGGCTGCTACTTGTGCTGGGCTTGGAGATTTCCAGGTCAAACCAAGATGTGAATCTAGGCTGGCTACTGCTAGTGCTGTGCCTGAGGCTCTCTGAGGCTAGCTGGTTGCTTGTTTGATAGGATTTAGGAAGTTGTGAAGCACGAGCTTGGGTGGGCCTACAATACGGGTGAGGCGGAGTCTCTGGGGATCTCCAAGGTGGGTCAAACAACATTAGGCAGATTGTTGGAATCTCAGATATGGCACCAACTTGCTGGTTCTATGTGTATGTGTTTGTGTGTGTGTGTGGGGGGGGTAGAAAAGGGACAATGGCCTCTGCTCACCTTGTTGCCAGACACTTCAGTTTCTCCCTGTAAACCACTAGTGCCCCAGTGCTGTGGCTCAGAGGGAATGAGTCTGTGTAGGTGAGTCCATGTGTGGGTTCTTTAAGAGGAACCACTTGGGTCTCCAGAAGTTTCTTCAACTGACTCAATCCCCACTGGTTTTTGCAGCCAAAAGGTGTGGGGACTTACCTTCCTGGCACTGAAACTCTGGGTTGCGGGGCCTAGTTTGGGTCTGGGACTCCTCACTTCCAAGATATCCATGTCAAATTTTTATCCACCACACATGGGTGAGAGACCAGCTCGTTCGGTGTCTGTGTCCCTCTTACCAGTCTGGATGGATGTGGGTTCTTTAATTCCGTAGTTGTCAGACTTCATTCAACTTAATTTCTGACAGTTCAGAGTAATGGTTTTTCTGAAATTTAGTTGTATGTTGTATTTTGATGTGGTTGTGTAAAGAGGTGAGCCATGGCTGCCTACATCACTATCTTTACTGGAAGTCCAGGGGCCATTATTTTTTTATTATTCATTTTTCTTAAGTAGAAAGAAAGATTTTTAATATATTTGGCTGTTGGTGAAGGAGAAAAAATTTAAATTCAGAAAGCCTTATGGCTGGAAGCAGCAGTTTTTATATAGAACTATGTACAAAGTTTGACATATACTGTCTATCTACCTACCTATCTTACTATTTATTTATTGAGTAGTTTTCCGAAACTTTTTCAGCTATAGAATTTTTAAAAATCTTATCTGAAAATGTAACCTGAAAACAGAGGTGCTCCACTGTGACTGGGTAGAAGCCACACTCTGCTGGGTCTGTGGTGTCTCATTGTACATTTGGAAAAGGGATGGTAGTGGCTGAATATACGGTTGACCCTCCTTGCTGGCTGTTTCCTGCAATCCCAAGAGGAAATGCTTGTGAACCAGCCTGTGTAACAGCCACTAAATAGGCTGCTTCAGAATTTGCCAAATAAGAGAGAAGTAATCCATGATCACTAATTAATTAAAATATACAACCCCACTTTTTAATCTGTATTGACTGGAAACACTGTAGCAAAATTAGACAACACTCCACCTAATGAATCTATATGATAAATATCCCTAAAATTATAGCCCATGCATAAAAATGGGCACCTTCTGAACAAGTGAAGGGAAGAGTAGTTCTGGAAGCAACCATCATTAGCTGTTTATAAAAAGAGGTATCTTGATTTATATTCTATACTGCAGTGGGAGGAGGTAGATTATTTTTATTTGCTTGCAGTTTTATATTTATTGAGGCAACACTAGCTAATAATGCTTGAAATTTTATTTCTATCAATAAAGAAATCTATTTTAGTTATTGTTGAATATTTGTATAGTTGAATGTGGTGATGTTTAATCATGTACTTGAGCCAGTGTTGGCCCCAGACTGTGAGGTCTCAAAGGATGGACTCACATCTGCTTGACTTCAATTCTTGGCTGTGTGCATGAGGCACCTAGGGATGGCCTTGGACCCAGATCCCATTCTATTGTTTCCTGTTTCTCCTTGTACTCCCTCTGGTCCCCATTCAGACTTTTTAATAAGAGTAAATCATTTCCCTCCATAAAAAGATTGCATCTGCAGAACTTTGCTTTTCAGCATCTGTCATACTGGACTGAAAACTACATGAAATGCAGCCATTTGGCTTTGGCAAAAATAATTCTAAGAGACTGAGGGCATAGGGGACCCACCATTTGTACTTCACTGGCAAAAGTTTGCTTTTTTTTTTGTTTTAAACATTGAACCTTAGAGTTAGCTCACCAAATCATTCAAATAAACCTTAACTAATCAAATTTTACAGTCCAAGTAACAACATTTCATAGTAAATGTTAGAAACAGGTAAGTGTGTAGACAATTTATGATTCTCTATGAATATGGAACAACCATGCCCAATGTCTTCTAAAACACAGGCTCACCTTTCCTCTGAAATCCTTGCTGATTACATCCAATTCCTAGGTACCTTCTAGATTAAAAACAAAACAGCCCTGGCTGTTGTGGCTCAGTGGATTGAATGTCGGCCTGTGAACCAAAAGTCTCTGGTTCAATTCCCAGTCAGGGCACATGCCTAGGTTGCAGGTGTGGGGCATGTACAAGAGGCAACGGATCCATGTTTCTCTCCCTCTCTTTCTCCCTCCCTTCCCCTTTCTCTAAAAATAAATAATAAATAAAATATTAAAAAAATAAAACAAAACAATGTCATCAAAAATCTGTTCTTCAATCGTTGCTTAAAGCTAGGGAATTTTGTGCTTTCAAAATTCCCTTCAAGTTCCCAAGGGAGAAGACAGAACTTTGAAATTTATGTGTCTCTCGGTAAATTTGGAAAGGAGCATTGGTCCTGGGCAATATAGTAGTTTTCATTCCTTGGGCAAACAAACCAATTCTAAATGGACTTATCATTTCACATGTCTGTATTGGGAAGAAAGGAGTAACAGATGTGGAGGAGACTACTGAAATGAAATATCACTTATTCTCAGATATAAGGGTCCTTACAGACATAAAAGATCATTTGCTTGAAACAGTTGGTAATCCATTCACTCATTCACTGATTTATTGTGCAGATGTTTATTGGGTACCTGAGATATGACAGGCATTGTGCCAAGTTTGGGTAAGGATGCATAAGGCACATCTTCCTTCCTTAAGGGATTACAAGTTAGTGCTACAGACACAGGAATAAATGTCAAGGGCTGATAATGTACAGAAAGATGATGCATAGGGTCCTGAGGGAGAACAGAAAGGGCGAAGGAACTCCATCTTGTACACGAAGGTGGCATTGAGAGGAGCTGGGCTACGGGAGGTGTGTGTGAGAGAGCAGAAAGAGGTGAGGAGGGAGGGAGGGTCAGGCACCAGATGTTGAAGGACCTTGTTCACCAAATTAGTTCATCTGACCTTCATCTGCCTTTGTATTTCTCCAGACTTTGATATCCTGGTATAGCCCACATCCCCAGCCCACAGGGTGAATAAGAAATGTCTCCTGGAGCTTTGGTTCTACTTAGTGTGAGTAATTAAAAATACATGTTACTAAAGGAATAGAATGCAAAACCTGCATACATTTGTAAGGTAATGATGAGATTGCTAGGATATTTGGTGCTTACATTGGGTAACTTAAGGCTGTACTTCTACAGCCACTCTCTCCTCCACCCTTAAAGGGTCCCAGTATAAATGCTTGCAAAGCACATTGTGGTGGGAGTGATGGGAGCTATGGAAGGGTTTTAAGCAGACCACAAACAGGAGCCAATTTGCAGCTTAGAAAGACTCCAGCTTCCAAAGTAGATAATGATTCAAAGAAGGCTGAGAGTGAAAGCAAGAAGAGCAGCTAGGAGGCTCTTTTAGCCAACAATGTGAGAAACTGTACTGACTAACTAGGGTAGCAGCAGCAGGGATGAAAAAAGGGGTTTGCAAGACATTATGGAGATAATAGCAATAAGATAATTACTGATTTATTTATTTATTTCATTAATAAACATTTATTCACTGGCTACCACATTCCAAGCATTGTTCTAGGGTTACAGCAGGGTATGACTCAGAGAAGATCCCTGCCTTCTGGGGCTTCTATTCTAGTGGGAAGACACAAACAAAAGCAAGTAAGTCAGAAGTTAACTTAGTCATATAAATAAACGATAAGCTCTGAAGGAATTGAACTGGGTGATGTGATATTGCCTTGGAGAGCAGACAAGGTGGGCAGGAAAGGAATCCGGAGAATGAGTGGGGAATGAAGGCTAACATGATGAGTGACTGACCTTGTCCTGTGCTGGGACAAGCAGAAAGGAGTTTCGAGGGGAAATAATGTCAAAGATGCTGAAGTCAGTTTGAGAGATCTATGAGAATAGGCCCCAAAGAAAAAAATGAATGTATATACACACACACACACGAATACATATATATGCATATATACACACACACATGTTCATGAGCATACACACACACACACACACAATGAATCACTCCACAAAGAGATTGGGAAGTACTAAAACTAAATATCAAAATAGCAGCAATGTGAAGTGAAGGTGAGGTCCTAGAGACCTCTTGGAGAGTGTGAGGGTTTGAATAAAAGTCTTTATTAGCTAAGAATCATCATTATGTATGGCATGAATGGCATGTTTGCTCACATTCAGTAGATATAATCCATGGTTTCATGGTTTGATTTGGTACATGCACTGCTCTGCTTTTGTTCTGGTTGTTTTGTTTAGTTTTGTTTTGAAGAGAGAGAGAGACAGAGAGAAACATCTATGGGTTGCCTCCCATATGCACCCTGACCAGGGATTGAACTTGCAAGCTAGGTGTGTTCCCTGACCAGAAATTGAACCCTCAACCTTTTGGTGCATAGTATGATACTCCAACCAACTGAGTCATCTGGAGGGCTGCACTGTTCTGCTTTTATTAGTGGAAATACTGTAAGTGTGTGCAGAAGGTGCTCAGTGGAGCAGCCCATGCTCTCCTTGGGGGTGTGCTTTAGACATCACTCCTTCAATGTCCACCTGAACTTCAAAAAGGCACCTGCACAGTCCACAGAGAGACTTGAAGTTATAATGAGTCCACTTCCCAGCAGCTCAGAGAAGCCATTAAAACAATGAGGGAGTCTGGTGTTCTTCCTTGCTAGTCCCCTAGAGACACAATTATGCAATTTAAAACCCAAAATTCCAAGGACGTGTTTGGAAAATCCAAATTTTGTCCTCCCCAGACAATGTAAAAATAATAAAGCTCCAGTTTGAAAAAGGAGGAAACCCAAGAAACATTTTCTGGGAAGAAGTACAGGAACAAGTACACAACTTGCCCCCGCTTTCAACAGTCCACTGTAGCTAAATGTCTTTTTTTCAACTGCTATTGCTTAATAATGTTAGCATTTACGTTGACCTTCAAATTGGTCGTTTGGCTGGAGACAGTTGTCTGTGAGGCCAGTTTAGCTAGGAAAGTGCCCACTGGTTTATGCTGACATCTTTCATAATGAGGAAAGCCACAGGCCTCACTTGTGGAGTCTTCCAACATCAACATTTAAAACCACCCTACCTTCAAGGAAAAGTATGTGCCCACATGAAAGGACACTTTGAGTAAATGAAAGTTTCCTTTCTGATGTGCAGCCTTAAATAAGTCTTTTTATGGCTTAATCTATTACAGTAGATGGAAAAAAGTGATCCTTTAAAGTCATGGGGTTATATGTTAAGAGAAAACTTATAAACCATAGTGTACTGGTCAAGGACTGAAAGACAAATATCTTAGGAGGATGTTGATCATGTTGATCTGGTAACTGGTTACTCAGGGAACAGAACTAGAAAGGGTGGATGTTAAGAGACCAGCATATGAAATAGACGGCATATGCTTATCCGAAAGCCAGACTCTAGAACTGAATGTGGGCATGTGACCCTCCTTGTTTTTCTGCATATTTTTCCACATGCTCAGAGTGTCAGGAGATTCCTGGCACACGCCCACACTCTGAGGCTGTTTCTGTGCTCATTTGGGCTGTGGTGCCATCCACACAAAAAAGCCCCTAATTTTCTAAGACCTGACCGGAGGTAATATCCAACAACCATGTACTTTTTCCCAGAAAAAAATAAATCAGTTGGATTTCATGAGTGCAATTTTATAATTATACCTTTCCAAATAATAAAAAAGTATGTATTTGTCAACTTTTTTTAAAAAGTATAACCCAATACCTGGTGAGATGAATTATTGAGGGCTACTATATGTCAGTGTTACATTAGGCTGGCATTTTAAAACCTGTTCTAATTTAATATTTGAAAGCAGCCACAACATAGCATTTCTAGTTTAAAAATATGGTGAAATTAAAATGAAGAAAAATTGTCATTTGCCTAATGCCTAATGTCACTTAATGTTGGTGAGAAAAATATTCCAACTTGGAACCCTTTAACTTTAAAGACTATTTTTCCCTATTAGGTCTCCCCATCTCCTTAGAAAACCCTGAGAAAGGGAAGATAACTAAATTGAAAAAAGACCTATAGCAAGAGAGAGGGGTGCTGTTTTGGAAGAGTGACTGGCCACCATTGGATACAGAAAGTGCCCGTGGGTTGGCTTTTGCCTTGGTGAATTCACCACTGCAGAAGGCCCAGCTCTCAATCCTGCAAACTCAAAAATTTAATCTGGTCTATATTCCAAAGTACACCCTTCTCACCCTCTCAAATATCACAAAGATGCATATAAAAATCAAAACAATCTTTAAATTTATAAAATGGGAAATATGACACCTAAGTTGACTGTGCAATCAATGAACCAAACTAGCATATTTTCTTCCTGTAGATAAGCTTTAGGAAATGCCAGATTATAAGCAGAATAAATAAGATTTGCTGTATTATGCAAAAATATACCACATCAGACTCTACTAGTCATCCAAACAATTGGGAATAGACTACTTGGGCCAAATAATAACTTGATCTTGATTACTGAGCCAAGATCTCAGTCAACCTTGAATACTTAGTTGTGAATTGCTAATATTTATGGTGCTCTCCTTTTCCCAGTATCTTAATAGCTAAATACTTCATCTTTCATTTACTACATTAGCATAATTAATTACACTATTGACAGTCTTTTAGGCCAGGGACCCATCTTTTTTTTTTTTGACTTTTTGAAATACATTTGTATTTAACTGTTCACAGCTCAACCTTCAGAGAGCAGCTGTTAATTTTATCCAGATCTAGTCTCCCATCCCCATCTGGAGAGAAGAAGAATCATTTGCAGGTTTTAGCTGTTCCTGGTACAACAAAGAAATTCCAGTGTTCATTGGGTTGACTTAAAAAAAGTCAGATAGTAAAAAACTAAAGTAATACTGATTCTGTTTGTGTGGCACAACTGTCCCGTAATCTGATGCCTCACTGAGATAAATTTCAAGCAGCTCGTTTGCAGCATAAAATTATTTTGGAGAAAATTTTTCTCATACGTAATTATACAAACATTAAACAAAAATGCTGCCATGAAGTAAATGTGTTAACTTGTACTCTTTCTATATCAGAGCCTCAATTTAATTGTCATCTGTCTATAAATACTGGAGAAGAAACTGCTGTCACTTTAAGAAGATAATTACTGGCAGTTTTCAGATGGAATTACCCAAGGAGGGGACAGTCTTGTATAGCCTATAAACAACCTGCAAAAAGGATATAGTTTGTGTATAAGTTAAAGTAAAGGCTATAAAGTAAGGGAAAATGAAATACTACTTTTAAGCCCATTACAAAAATGACGAAAAGATTGGGAAGAGACAGTGCCATTGAGGTGATGAAGGTTACATTCCAACACATAATTACAATCCCATTTATAGAGAAATGCATCCTTCAGTTGCAAACATTGCAGAAACCCATCAAATTTCAATCAGGTTTATGTTATAAATATTGGAGAAGAAAGATGATGGGATGTAATTAGTTATAGCAGAGCACTACTTTTCTAGTGATGAGATTGGAATTGTAATGGAACCAGATGTGCCTGTTTTCCAATTTGGATGAAAGAGAAGCAGGACAGACTTAAAGTGAATGGAATGGTGACTCAGAGAGCTGGACTAGCAGGTGGAGGAGGCACTGGCTGTCCCAAGTCAAGAGCAGAAAGGAGTCCCTGCCCCAGAACAAACCCTGGCCCTTATTCCCTGCCAGGGAGATTCCTCCATGGAATTTCTTCATGACAATGTGATTTCTATTCTGATTCAAAATGCCATTGGGAATAAGAGAGCACTAAGCAGATGCTAATTATATACTTTTTAGTGGGAAATAATTTCCCAACATTTGTTTCACAAAAGTTTATTTATGGAGAAGACCCAGTAACAGGCACTTGGCATAGATTATGGAACAAATATAGATATGATTCCTTGTATCATGGATCTTAGATAATAGTTGGGAAGAAGCCATTAATCAAATAGCTGCTAAATGCATGTTTAATTACAGACAGAGATAAGAGCTATGCAGGAGGAAAACCTGGGCCTAAAAGTACATATGACCTCATCTAGGCTGGCGTCTAGAAGTTCTCTGAGGGCATGATCGTTGAGTGACTGCTAAAGGCTGAATAGAAGGCAACTAAGTGAAAGGATAGGAATTCATTCGGAGAAAAATAACAGTATGTTCAATACCCTTAAGAATATTATTCAGCCACAAAAGGAATAATTAACCTGGAAAACAATATGCTGAGTGAAATAAGTCAGACACAAAAGAGCACATATTGTATGATTCCACTGATATGAAACATCCCTAATGACAAATCCATAGAGATAGAAATTAGATTATTGGTTTCCAGGGTGTGGAGGAAGGGGAGAATGAGAATAATTGTTTCATAGATATGGGGTTTGGTTATGGAGTGGTGAAATGCTCTGGAACTTGATACTGATGATGGTTACACAGCACTGTGAATATACTAAAATGCCACTGAGTTGTCTACTTTAAAATGGTTAAGATGGGGAAATGTTGGTTATGTATATCTTACCAAAATTTTTTAAAATGAGACAGAGAGAGAGAGCGGGGGGGGAGAGAGAGAGAGAGAGAGAGAGAGAGAACATTGTGTTCAAAGGCTCTCCTCCTTGTGTGAGTGAGCATAATCCCTTCCAGGAACTGAAAGTTGGCTAGCGTGGCTGAATGGCACAGAACAGATGGGAGTGTGACTAAATGGCAGAGACAATGGGGTGACAAGAGAGACATAGGCCCAGAGGGCCAGGCTGGGACAAGAACATGCAAGGCATGGAGACCATATTTGACTTTGGCATTTCCCTTAAAAGAATGGTAAGCCCCTTAAGTTTATGGGAGGTGGTGGAGGCATTACTGGATACACATTTTTAAGAGGTAATCATATATCCAATTAAGGGTGAAATTTCACAGCATGAAAGTAAGACATGGTAGAAGATGGGGTAGAGGAAGGGTAATTGACAGAAGGCAAATGGTGTCTCCATCCCAATTTTTGTAGAGCTAATTCCTTCTGTATCTACTAGATAGACCTTTACAAGAAGTCTTAGATTATCCTGACACATGCAGGTATTGCAGAAGTGGTAAAGCAGAAGCAGATGGTGAGAGTAATTATAGTGATTTAGTATATTGTGGTAAATTCACTTAATGTGAGAAAGAAGAATAGAAGATTAGCAGACATTTTGTGGGGTTTTTAAGATGAAAGGCTTTGTTGGTCAATGTAGAGATTTATGGTTCTTCAGGGTTAGGCAATGGAGAGCTTCAGATGGGAATGTTATCATCAGTTATGACAATAATATGATTTCACCTTTCCATGGTTAGTGAGGTCTCTTTAATATGGACTAGAACTTCTGGGCTCCAGATGATTTGCAGAACCTTACAGACAGGCCACGAGGACTATGTACATTGCATCTCTCAGCACCAGCAGTGTGTGCTGTGTTGGGGTAGAAACAAGGCTCTGTCTCAGTTTAGAGATGATGCTTTAGGAGTAAATATGATAACTTATATTAGAAACTAGAAACAGACAAATACAACACTATAAATATATGCATTCGTTCATTTATTCCTTTCTCATTCATCAGATTTTATTGAGTATAGTTTATTGTTGGGCACTATGCTACATGTAAATTCACAAGACGAACAACTAAAAGTAGGCCAGCTTATATAAAAACTAAGCAATTACAAATATAATTTTACAGACAACATACATAAAAGAAACTTTTCTTTTTTCTGTATAGATCATAAGCACTATTGTTTGCTTTCTAACAAAAAATGTTACAAAAATTATTTTCTCAGTGGACATGTTATTGAATAAATACATTTAAAACAACTAAAATAACATTTTTGCCCTGATGCCATATTTCCACCAATTGCTATATTTTTGCACCTATGTTAATTTTTTTTAATATAATACCAGGAAGTTGTATATCTCAGGTAAAAATCTGAAAACAAGAAAATAAAGATTTATTTTGTTTTTATTTATGTACATGTGCACATGTGACATCATATCCATTGTAAGATATGATTTTCAGAACCATCTGACAATGGAAAAGTAAATGTTCAGTGAAATTTTATGAAGCAATTTCTCTGTGAAAATAGTTCTCAGAAAGGAAATTGTCCAAATTCCCATAGCAATAAGGCAGCAGAACATAAAAATCCCCAGTATCATGGCTGTTAATATCTAGCTCTGTAATAGAAAGCCTTTCCCCTGAGGCAGTGAACAGATGGGCAGGGGCTGTTTCCTTTCTATGGAGTTAAACACTGGTCAAATGCTCAAAAGACAATCTAAAATGTTTTCAGTGTCCAGTCAAGATGGCAGAGTAGGTAAATAGCGTACTCACATCCTCCCACAACCACATCAAAATTACAACTAAACTACAAAACAAACATCATTTAGAACCACCTAAAATATAGCTGAATAGAAGTCTTATAGCTAAGGATACAAGAAGAAACCACACTGAGACTGCTAGGAGGGGTGAGGACACAGAATAGGCTGCTCCCACATCCGCATGTGACAGATAAAAGTCAGGAAGACTACCTCACTGCTGAGGTTCCCCCTGAGGAGTCAGGCTCCCCAGCCCAGGGTTCCAGTACCAGCAATAAAAGTCCCCATAACTTCTGGCTGTGAAAACCAGCAGGGATTGTGGCTGAGTGAGATGGAGGGCTTCTGGAGTCCCAGGTGTTCCTCATTGATCCATATTTTGCCATGTATAACATATACTTTTTTACCCAAATTTGAGGGAAAAATAAGATTGCACATTATATGTGGGTAGTACCTGAAATACATAGTATCTGTTCTTATGTTTTGAAATTATTTGTTTCATAAAATTTCTTGTACCATAATATGTTCAAAAATAAATGCTAAAATTCCTTTATAATACAAAAAACAAGTATCTAAATATAAATAAATAAATAAATACTCGAATTAAAAAATAAAATGAAAATTTTTTTCTTGAAAGTTTGGGCCAAAAGCGTTGGGTGTGTATTATACACAGCAAAATATGGTATTTTCTTAAACATTTTTATTTTCTTGCTTCTAAAGAGAGGGGAAAAGGGAAATAAAGAAAGGGAGAGAAACATTGATGTGAGAGAGAAACATCGATCAGTTGCCTCTTGTACACGCCCCAAACAAGCAACCCAGGCACGTGCCCTGATTGGGAATCGCGCCTGCAACCTTTTGGTTTGCAGGACAATGCCCCACCAGCTAAGCCACACTGACCAGGGCCGCAGGTGTTCCTCTTAAAGGGACCATGTGGACTTATTTGGACTAACACACTCTGAGCTCCAGCCCTGGGGCAGTGGCTCAAAAGGTGCCAGGAACATGTAGAGAGGAACTGAATTATCCAGCTTTGGTGTGAGGGCTGGAGGGGCACCTTTTCTCAGACAGAAATGCTGACAGCAACCATTGTTCTTTTGGCAAGGCCTCCCCCTGAAGACATAGGTGGGCACCATATCTGAGTCTGCAACAACCTGGAACATTGTTCACCTCACCCTCATGATTTCCTGTAACCCTGCCCCAAACAACTTGTGGGCTCACCCTTGCTGCTTCCAGTGGTTTTCCCACACAAAAGTCCTATCTTGGTTGATGCCGCAGACTTTCCTAAAATCTCCCAAGCATCCAAAAACCCCAAGCAAGTAGCATCTGACTTCAGCATGCCCATATCTTTTTCTAAGTGATCCTAGGACCAGCACTAGCAACAGGTGGACTCAGTTCACAGCTTGGCCTCTCTCGGGTACCTCCAAGCCCAGCACCAGGAGTAGCCATCTGTAGATCACTTTTTAGCTCATGCCATGTGGCCCTGGGCAGTGTGCAGGTGGTGGCTGACCTTGACCTACACCTCCTGGGATGCTCCAGAACCCAGTGAAAGCTTTAGACCATACTGTAGCACCACTCAACCATCTACACTAGTGGACTCATCAAGCACCAGAGCCTTGCTGAAGCAAGTCCTGCCTCATAGTCTTAGTCCCTGCATAGTGGCTCTTCTTCCAGTCCTTGTGGTCAATTGGCCTGGGGGTAAATCCCTCCCATTGATGTGCCAACAACAATCAAAGCTCAACTATAAAGGGAGGGTATACCATCCACAGAGGAGGTACATCTGTAATGCCCAGCTTGAATGACAAAAAGGCTGAGACATTTGAGCCCTACAAGACACCTACTACAGAAGGCCGCCCTACCAAGACTGGGAGATATAGCAGTTTCACCTACTATATAGAAACAAAAACAGGGAGATAACCAAAATGTGGAGACAAAAAAAAAAAACATGTTTCAAATGAAGGAACAGAACAAAACCCCAGAAAAAGAACTAAACAAAATGGAGACAAGCAATCTACTAGATGCAGAGTTGAAAACACTGGTTATAAGGATGCTCAATGAACTTAGGGGAAGAGTAGATGAACTAGTGAGAACTTCAGCAAAGACAAGGAGACATAAAAATGGACATGGAAAATATGAAAAAGAACTAGTCAGAAGTGAAGAATATAATAACTGAAATGAAGAATACATACAGAGAATCAACAGTAGAGTAGATTAAGAAGAGAATCAAATCATTGATTGAAAGATAAGGTAGAAGAAAATACCCAATCAGAAGAGCATAAAGAAAAACAATTTTAAAGTGAGAATTATTTAAGGTGCTTCTGGGATAATATCAAGTATACCAACATTCACATCATGGAGATGCCAGAAGGAGAAGAGAGAGAGCAAGAAATTGAAATCTACTTGAAAAAATAATGGTGGAAAACTTCCTTAACCTGGCGGAAAAAATACAAATTCAGAAAATGCAAAGAGTCTCAAACAAGATGAACCCAAAGAGGCCCACACCAAGACACATAATAATTAAAACACTAAAGATTAAAGACAAAGAGAAAATCTTAAAAGCAGCAAGATGAAATCAGGTAGATACCTACAAGGAAGCCTCCATAATACTGTCAGCTGATTTTTCAACAGAAACATTTCAGAAGGGATTGGCATAAAATATTCAAAGTGATGAAAAGTAAGGACCTACAACCAAGATTACCCAATAAAGCTATTATCTAGACTCAAAGGAGAGATAAAAAAGCTTCCCAGATAATAAAAGGCTAAAGTAGTTCATCACTACCAAAACAAGTATTACAAGAAATATTACAGGGTCTGATTTGAGAAGGAAGAGAAGAAAAAGAAGAGGAAGAGGAAAAAGAAGAAGAAGGAGGAGGAGAAGGGGGAGGGGAAGGAAGGGGAGAAGAAGAAGAAAAAGAAGAAGAAGAAGAAGAGGAGGGGGAGGAAGGAGAAATAAAAACATGAATAATAAAAATGGCAATAAGTACATATTTATCAACAACTACTTTAAATGCAAATGGGTTAAATGATTCAATCAAAACACATACGGTAGCTGAATGGATAACAAAACAAGACTCTTCCATATGCTGACTACAAGAGGCTCATTTCAGATCAACAGACACACACAGACTAAAAGTAAAGAGATCGAAAAGATATTTTAACAAAAAAGGCAGGGGTAGCAAACTTATACCAGACAAAATAGTCTTTGAAACAAAGACAGTGAAAGACCCAGCAATTCTACTTCTGGGTATTTATCCAAAAAAACTCAAAACACTAAATTAAAAAGACATATGCATCCATATGTCTATTGCAACATTATTTAAAACAGCCAAGATATGAACAAAACCTAAATGTTCATCAATGGATGAATGGATAAAGAAGTACATACATATAATGGAATATTACTCAGCCATAAGAAAGAATAAAATCTTGTTATCTACAACAACATGGATGGACCTAGAGGATATTGTGTGAAGTGCAATAAGTCACACAGAGAAAGACAAATACTATATGATGTCATTTATATGTGGAATCTAAAAACCAAAATAAATGAACAGGCAGAACAGAAACAGACTCAGACATAGAGAACATTTTGACAATTGTAGATGGGAAGGATTTGGGTTGATGGGTGAAAAAAGTGAAGAGAATAAGAAGTACAAATTGGTAGTTACAGAATAGTCATGGGGATGTAAAGTAAAGCATAGGGAATGTAGTCAATAATACTGTAATACATATGTATGATGTCAGATGGGCACTGGATATATTAGGGTGATCACTTTGTAAGTTATACATATGTCTAATCACTATGCTGTGTGACTGAAACTAGTATAATATTGTACAACTGTAATTGAAAAACAAAAAATTATTTTAAAAAAGCATTCCTATTGATTCAAATCAAGAAGCTATGGTAGGAATGAAGGGTACTCAAGTGCTCTCAAAGTTTAAAAATACAAAATAAATAGCAGTATCTTCACAAAATTCTATGGCTTTGAATACCTGAAACATTAGATGTCAAAGAAGAAATACTCATTTGTTTCATATAATTAATTGTGACTGAAGTTAGTGGTACAAAGAGTAAATCTCTAATAATATGTACATTTGCTTGAAAAATTGGAAAACAAAACATACCCTAAAAAAAATAAAAGCACTGTCAAGAATATACTTTCCTAGGACATAGATAGAGAAGGCTGAAAAACTTCTCAAAATGTTTGCTGTGAGGTGAAGGGAACATAAGAAAGGCAGCAAATATAGTTTCTTCCAGTCGTTGAAACTCTATGACACTGATAAGACTAAATTTGGAATGAAATGTTTTCTTAATTGAGTCATTAATGCCATTCCTATTATCATGTATAATTAGGAAAAAGGTTTGTAACAACTCAGGGTTCCTAATCCCTAGGCTATCCATCAGTGGGCTTTTGGGGGTCTGTGAAACCTCTCCCCGCCAACGTTATGATAGTGTGTGATGGATATGCATTGTATCAGCCTGGCTAAGTCGGAACTGTATTTTTCAGCACTTCCTTCTCTGTTGATTTACAGGACAGTGAGGGCATCAGGAGACATGTTGTGCAAGATTGGAAAAGTGGAAGGGGAGCAGGATTCATCTTTTTTTCAAATGCTGGAAAGGTGGGTACAGGACCCCAAACACAGTTGGAACGCAGGCATATTGTTACTTGCAGGCTCACCTTGTTGGCCGGGGCAGCATCTGGGTCCCAGCCAGCTCCTCCTGCCACCACATTAGCTCCCCTGACTCCTGGGCCAGATGCCTATTTAGTTCCATGATGGAAGGCACCGGCTTCTCCTTCATCTAGCTTGTCTTTTCTTGCTGTGCTTCACATCCATCTTCTTTCCCAGCTGCCGTGGACTTCAGGTGCCAGCACCAGACAGAAACTTGACATCCTTACTTAGGCCTCTTAACCAGGTGCCACAGTACTGCAAGGTCAAATCCTCATAATTAACTATCTACAGTATATATCTATTTATTTCCTAAATGCATATATAATATACATTTGGTTGTGCTTAAACCCTAACTGATACATTATATGACAAAGCATAATTTTTAAAAAGCTGTAAATGTACCTCCAAACAAATACAGAGTGAGCACGGGAAAGATTTGTTTACCTTTTTAACGAGGGACCCAGCAAGGTCTCCAAGATAATTCAAAGAAAGGTACAAGAGATCAATGTCAGTAAAAGAAAGAAATCTGGAATAGAGTTCACTAAATTAGATTCAAAACTACTTAATGTTCAGCATGACAATCAGAACACGACCTCTGGGATTACCTTCTCTTTTGGAGAGAAATAATTTGCACCTGAACTGGACAAAAGTCATTTGCATCTTACTAGTTTTCTGCAAGTTAAGACATAACTTACAGCAGTTAGTCCCTAATCAATAATGGAGAGTAAATCGGACAAATCCAACAAAGCGCCATTCCCTGGCGTCAGCCTTTTCAGACCCTTCCACTAAAGTTTAAAACAGCAGAGTGGTCCTTTTGCTTACTTCCACATTGTGGACAAAATATTTTGTCAGGTTTATATGCATTTTTCTGCAGAGAACAGCTATTGTCTACATTAAAAAGATTTATAATGTTTTTTAAAAAAAGAGTATAAGAAGCACTGAGCTAAAAGGCAAAATAGAACTGATCTTATTTAAATTGTGTAATAGTTGTAAAAATAAGAAAAATCTGTTTAATTGTAGAAGCTCTTATTTAGTTGAATTTTCTCCTTCCATTGCTAATAATTCCCTAAAAAAATAAAATGCTCAAATTTTCCACATGTTAAAGAAAGCTGTAAGATCTTTCTCTTGTTACTATTTTAAACTACTGTGTTATCTCTTTATTTACTTAAACAGTGGGCACTGCTCAAGGAGGGCTTACTATGCACATTTACATACTTTGTCTTATTGAAGCCTCAGAACAACCCTGGAGGCAGATGTGGCTGGCTGCTGCTGAAAGGAGGAGAGAGCTAATTAAGTTGCCTACAGCCACGCTATGGATATTTGAACTCAGGTCTCTCACTTTGGAAACCACATATTTAAGTACCACTATGCACTAGCTTTTTCTGGAAAACTACCAGAAAGATAAATATGTTTATCACATAGTGACTGTTTACCTCCTCTGTAAACAATGTATAATATATGCTAACTGCCTTGCTGTCAGCCAGGAGCCTGATTAACAGAGGCACTCAGCACAGGTTAGTTCTCTCAGAATCCCTCCACCCACCACCAGTCCCTTACAGAAAGGGGTTTCCAGGTTCTGTTCACTGCTTTTCTCTGGGCAATGTCACAATTTTAAATATTATAGTTACGGAAATGATCCAAAATCTACTTCCTGAAACCCAAATTCACTTTCAAATCTCACACCTTCGTTTCCAACTTGAGTTTCTCCATAGGCTGTCTCTCGAGCTCTTCAAACTGATTTCCACATAAAATACACCTCCTATTTCCTCTAGTTCCTCCCCGCAAAAGATACTCTAATGCAGCAGCCCCCAACCTTTTTGGTACTAGGGACTGATTTAGTGGAAGACAATTTTTCCACATACCTATGGGATGTTTTCGGAATGACTGAAGTGCATTACATTTATTGTGCACTTTATTTCTATTATGATTGCATTGTAATATACAATGAAATAATTATACAACTCACCATAATTCAGAATCATGGGAACCAGTGACATTTGTTTTTATTCATTATGGCTAGGGTTAGCACATGGGCTTACCGAAACTGTGACTGAGACAAGTGTGCAGGTGGGAAAGAGGTGCAGACTAAGTGGTAAATAAAATAATGGGTGGGCCATGCACAGACTAAAAAAAGTATCAGATTCTTACTTAAAGCCTGCCACCAGATGCAGGTGTACAATTGAAGTACATCAACTCACTTGCCACTATAAAGCCTGCTGCCAGATGCAGCTTAATTGTCACTTGCTACTCACTGATATGGCTTTAATATGAGTCTGTAAGCAATTGACTAATCATGGTCTCTGTGCAGTCAAATATATCTGCTAACAATAACCTGTAATTGCAGTCACTCCCCAGCATTAGCATCACCACCTCAGCTCCACTACAGATCATCAGGCATTTAGATTATCATAAGGAGCACACAACCTAGATCCCCTGCATGTGCAATTCACAGTAAGGTTTGTGCTCCTGTGAGAATCTAATGTGCTGCTGATCTGACAGGAGGCGGAGCTCAGGAGGTCATGGGAGGATAGGGAATGGCTGTAAATACAGGTGAAGCTTCGCTTGCTTGCCTGCTGCTCACCTCCCGCTGTGTGGCCTGGTTCCTAAGAGAACAAGGATTGCTAGTGGTTGGGGACCCTGCTCTAGTAAATGTGTCCCCTGGTGTTGGTGAGGTCACCATGATGCATGCCAATCCACAGTGCAGGGATCCAGAAGAGCATTAGAGCATACCTTCTTGAAACATTAATTGTACTCAGTGCTAAGTAAAACATAACATTATTCCTTCCCCTAGATATTCACAGGGCTCACTCCCTCACCTCTTTGAAATTTTTGATAAAATGTTACCTTTTCTAAGGGCCTGCCTGACCACATCACCCAACACATACCCTTTTGCTTTCTTGGTATCCCTTACCCCACTCTACTCTTTTTTCTCCAGCACATAACATCTACACTCTAGAAACGTTACTTATTTATCATATTTATTGTTATTGTTAATCTTGCCTCACAAGAACGTCAGCTCTATGAGGGCAAAGATTTTGTTTGTTTTGTTTACCAGATTATCACCATAGGACCTGGAATAAGTCAAACGGTTGGCATTCTATAAATAGTTATTTTACAAATGAATGAGTATGTGAATGGATTTTATAGCAAGACAATCATAGCTGTATCATGGCATGAACTGTAACACTTGTAAGAATTGAAATGTAATACATCAATTAAAATATTTAAGGTTTTTTTCTGTAACTTGGTATACATTTTCTACTTACACAAAAATTTTAAAGAAAAACTTATACCACTATAAAAATGGAAATCAGTATCATTTGCTTTAAATAGAGGGAAATCCTATAAAATTACGTAATTATTAACATAAATATTATACATATTCCACTTAAAATCTGCTTTCCAGTGGGAGTACATACTGTCCCATACTTTGGGAAATATTAATCAAAGAAATTTAAGAAGCTACTAGATTAGAGATTACTAACTCCTAAACCTAGAAGGGATTGTGGAAACCAGCTCACTGTAGATTCGCAGAAATGGAAGCTGAGAGAGGTTTAAATGACTTTTCCCCAGTCACACATAATGATGACTAGGGACCTCCCCATGCCATCTATTTGCTGTCTATAACTGTGTCATGTCATTTGCAGTTAAGCAAATCCTCTCCAGTGTTTACCTGCCCCCGAGCTTCTGTTTATGTTGAGCATTTCCATTGCTTTTCTGGCCCCTTCACCCCTAACAGACTACACTCATCTTGTATGTCACCTTCTCCAAAAATGCTTTATATGTATTTCTTTTGTAGCATTTATTTGTCCTCTTTTTAGATCACACTGCTGACCTTTTCTGCTTGTTTTATAGTTCCTACTTTTCTTGGGCTTCAGTACAGAGCTTGAGCAGAGCAACACCCTTATTTTTATACTTTCCCTTTATGACAGTGAGTGTGATACCTTTGTAAGAGTTTGTGCTTAGTTAAGATTTTTGCAGTGAACTATAATGAATCTTATGACTATGTGGGAATAAAGGGAAAATGTGATGCTGGTGGTCTTTCTACATTATAGAGCCCATCTGTTCACTATTACCTATTTCCACCTGCTGTCATCACTGGCATAAAACTCCATCTGCTACTTCCTCTTCTCTTCCAAACCTGATTTGGCACCAAATCTGTCAGACTCCACCTCAGATTTGCCTAGTCAGCAGGACTTTTCCTTCATGATTTTTACTAATCACTAAAGGTTCATTTTATTTTATTTTATTTTATTTTATTTTATTTTATTTTATTTTATTTGCCTCTTGAGAGTATCAAAGATATGAACAAGGTAACCAATACTGAATTCAGGACAATCTGTCAAAACTATTTGCAAAAAAAGTACTAAGCAGGTAATTTTGGTTTGGAGCTGAAGCAGCAGTTACAGATGACCTTGAGAAGTCAATTAACCTTCCAGTTCTGAGTGTTATCTCAAGATGAGAGAATTTGGTACAATGTCTGTAAGGTCCCTTCTGAATGTAACATCTCTGATAGCACATGTTTGTTCTTTGACACAGTCTTAATTCCACCTCAATTCCATTTCCTTCCTAGATCTTTCCTGATCTCTATCCCTATATAAGTAAATTCCTTCTTTTGACTCCTACAGTGCTGAATTCTCAACACCGTTAGGGAAATACCTTAACCTGAACTGTAGTCAAGTTACCTGTTACCTGAGTCAGCCTTACTCCATTACACTGACCCTCGTTTAAGTTGTGGGTTCTAGAATGTACTAATAGAGTCTTTGTAACTCCCCCAAATGCCTAGCAAAGTGGGTTATAGATAATACTTGCAGAATATACTGAATAAATATTTATTAACTGAGTAATTTAATGAGTGAACTGAAAAAGTATAATATCATGGTTATTGTGTGCTAAAATAAAAATAAAAAATGCTATTGAACTGATTGGATAGTCAAAGAAATTAGGTTAGCATTATGAATTTTGGTCACCATGGAGAGCAACTCCAGAAAATAAATATTTGAACATAATAGCAGCATCTGGTGTGTGTAATATGTAGATATAATACCACATATAAAAGGAAAGGCCATGCCACAATGTGACATGATTCTAGAGATGGAGGCCAGGCTTCCATTTTGGCTCTGCTACTTTGCTTTGACCTTGGGGAAGTCATATGCCTGTTTCAACTTTATCATCTGTAACATGGGGCTGTCTACTTCACAGAGCTACTATGAGAAAGGAATGCCTGGCACATACTATGTGCTTAATAAATGTTTGCTGTCCTTTTGCAATCATTACTGACATAGTTCAGTGTGTCTGTTCGTTAGTGCACAACGTGGGAGTCATCATGAAAGCTTTCTCCTTGAACCATCGTGAGATTTCTTAGTTCTTATGAGCATCAAATATGTCCTACTTATATCGTTACATCAGAACAAAAATACCTTAACTTAAAAATAGCTAAAAGTACTGAGATATTTTTAAAGTGACCTGGATTTTTACTTACCCAAGCAACTTTATTTTTTTCAGTTTGAGAATCCTGCAATATTTGCTTGTTAAAAAACTGGCATAATCTGAGCTGCACACTGAATTTACCTTAATAAATGCACATTTGGCAGAAAATTAATTAGTATGGATACTTTCCCTTAATGCCCCAGAAAAAAAAATATGCCATATTCTTATTTCAGAAATATCTTCCTTTTGGAGACAATCAAATGATTTCCCAAAATCTGTCATTTAATCTTAATTCTGGGGTTGAAGTTAATGTTGAGGCACAGACCAGGGTCTGGCTCTACTACTTTCTAGTAATATGAGACTGAACATGCTGTTTCTTCTTTCTAAATCTCAGCTTCTCTATCTGACACAAGAATAATAACATCTTTCTCACTCAAAAGGTTGTTGCCTTGGCCAGGTAACTCAGTTGGTAGGAGCATCATCTCATGCACCAAAAAGACGGCAAGTTCTACAACATTCCCAGTTAGGGCACACACCTAGATTGTGGGTTTGATCTCCAGTCAGGGCCTGTACGATATGCAACTGATCGATGTTTCTTTCTTACGCTGAAGTTTCTCTCTCTCTCTTTCTCTTCTCTCTCCCTTTCTCTCTCTCTAAATCAATAAACATATATTTGGGTGAGGATTAAAAGAAAAGCATGCAAGGATTAAATAAGTTCACATAGAAGGCACTGAACATAGTGTGTGGTAGAGAATAAGTGACTGATACATGAATGGTATTATTATTTCTGATTAAATATATTTGCAGTTATACCAACAAAGTGGTAAATTTTAAGTCCATCTAGGCATACTGTAGTCACAGAGAGCTTCCAGGTTTCTACAATATCAACTGATTGAACAATAAAAGAACATTTTTTTATGAAAGACAAAATTTTGCTTGAGCAGTTAGTCTTTTCAACAACTCTTTACATACCCTGGCATGACAATATCACCACAGCAAGGCTCACTGTCATCTCTCTTGTTGCTGAAAGACTGACCACCCAGGGAACTTTGCCTTAAATATAAGCAGTTATACTTTCTGGTAATGGGCAGAAGACGGCAATGCTACAGCAAGGATATGGGAAGTTGTGGAAGCAGTAGGGTCTCCAACATTAGGCCCTGCAGAAGGGCTATCAGCCGTGACAGCATCTACAGCTAAGGAGCTGCTTCAAGGTCAGCATACGCTTTTCTCTCATGTATCTGCCTCCCTAGCTCTCCTTTTCCTAACTTATCACTTCACTGGTCACTGTAAGATCATAGCTAAGAAAGCCTATTAAAAATTCCACAACACAGCAAAATTCAGTGAGACTACAAGTGCCTCTTCAGGCAACTTAAAATATAAGAAATATCTTTTAAAAAACTAGAGAATTAAAACCCAAGCAGTTTGAGACAAAATATTTTATAAGACTTTTTATAGATAAGGTGGTGATTTAGGATTGTGAAGTGTCAAACTAAAAATCTAGCCCATATTTGGAAATGAACAAAGAAACGGCTTCTAATTTCTGTGACCCTCCCGAGCCCGGCTCTGATTTACAGCAGTCTCACTGACAGCTCACTGAACTGTGTGTGCACTTTTCCACTTCCACCCAAAAGTCATGCCCAGGAGCCCACGAGTTGTTTCAAAATGTCATGCTTTCAGCTTCCATTCTCCTAAGACATAGCAGATCTATAATTTCTTCACATATTTTTATAAATGACTCCCATGCACTGGGAAGACTTCCTGAGGTCAGGGTTATCGTAAACTTCTATTATGAGACAAGTCATTACCTATAAGCAGCCCTGGTCACGAGGTCTGTGCATATAGAATTGTCATTAAAGAAAAATGAAATAGCTCAAAAGGATGAAATAAGAGACATTTTCCTAGCTCTATAAATTAAAGGTACTGGAGTATAACTGTATCTCATTCATTTTAGTTCATTAAGCCAGGAAAAGCTGAGGCGCACTAAGAGCTCTGGTACTTAAAATACTACAACCATTATCGCTTCTTTCTCTCTCTCTCTTCTTCTCCCTCCCCTTGTCCCTCCCTCTATTTCCTTCAGTCTTCCTCTATCCCTCATGTGAAAACTCTCTATTATTCACAGGACAAAAGCAAACTTCTTTGAGGAAAAATAATAAAACTCTTTTTTCCTATCCATTATTCTTAGATAGTTATGAAAGCTATTGTGTGATCTTTGTACCACAGAATATCACTGAGTAGTATTAGCACTCTAATAGGTTTTTCTTCAAGCAGTTGCTTTAATTATAAAAATCATCTAGACTGGATAGTTGTATCTTCTTTATTGAGAACTATTTCTAACCATCATTATATGGGAGTGTATAATAATGGATAGATTTGAAACTGTGTTTATAAACTGAATTTATTACAGGATTCTAGAAATTTAGAGATCCAAGGAACAGCCCAGAAGAATCCTTTTTAGAAAGTACAGAAGATCTTGGAAGTAACACTCATTCTAAGGTCTAGAAGGGGACATCTATGAAACTGGGCCAGCGTGTCAGGTTGAAAATGATTCTGGGACAAGATGGTTTTGGATATGCAGGTTTCTGTTTTCCTATCGCCCACTGACCCACTTCCTGACAGCAGCCACCTGAGTCTACGTGAACTGTGCTCCCTTTGCTATTTTCCTGTAGAACATTTGTAGTCTCCTTCCTAGTAAAACTGTATTTGTTGGTGTGTTTACCAGCTTCATGCCTGTTTTTCTACTAGACCAGAGGTTCCACATGCCCAGGGATCACGTCTGCTTTTTTTCCCCACTGTCTCTCTAATTCCTAGTCCATATGCTTATTGAATGAGTAAGTAGTAGGGTAAAGGGGAGCTTTGATACAAAGATATTTAAAAAACTCAAAATGCCAAGTGCATTGAGAACAAAATTCAATGTTTCCATTAGTTTCAATTACATTCAAGGGACAAGGCACAGTTATCACTGGTATCTGAATATCAGGCATCAGGAACTTTCTCCTGGACATTTAGATCCCACCACTACCAGCAAAGATGCTGTCAGTGGGAAGGGGGAAGGAGAAGAACATAGTTACACTTTTGCTCTTAATTGCAATATGAGAAAACAATTAAGAGGAAAATAGCTTGGTGCTTCAGAGAGAGAAAAATGGCCAAGAAGATTATTTTTAGAATTCATATAAGACACCCCAGGAAACTCTCCTCTAGAGACAAGGTCAAAATTAACATTTACAAATTTGTTTTGAGATTTCACAATCACACTTAAAAACATTAACTGATAGATTGATTGCTAAGAGAGAAAGCAATTTATAGATGGGCATGTATAATTTAATGCTGCTATGTGTATGCACATGTTGGAAAGAACAGGCAATTTATTTACAATCTATTCGTAGTAGTTATTTTGAGAAGTGACATTATAAGTGATTCCATCTATTTTTGTCTACTGTATTTCCTTACTTAAAAGAAAGCTTTTTAAAAATTTTATTTTGATAAACAAAACATCATTTTGTAATCATAATGAAACTTTAACACGCTTTATGTTCACTGCAGCACACAGGAAAACAACTCTTGTCCAATGTGGTGTAGTTATCACTGCGTACCATACACAGACACACTGCCCTGTGAGTTCAGCAGTGCTGTATAGTGCTCACCTGTATTTCTAATTTCCCCCTATCGAGCAAAGGATCCTTATGCTTACAAATATTTTAAGACTTTTAAAGTTAAACTTTTTTTGAAATCTCATAGAAAAACATATTATGATTATTTCAGTGTGCTAACTAGAAGAATGAAAAGAAAAAGGAAAGGGAGGACAGGGTCACTTATGAAAGCAGGAACGTGATGACTAAGCAAGATGACATGATAGGACAGTTCCTATTTCTTATATATATTTTTTCTGCAGGTGAGTACTTCCATTCTTAGCTCATTTGTGATTCCTATTAAACCAGGAAAAAAAAAGGCTTTCTGGGGGGGAAAGACTGAATATGATACATGGAAAATGGAGTTGGATAATGAATAATAACATGTAGCTTTCTATCTAGAGTAAATAGAATCAGCCCCATTAAAAACACTATCTTCCCTTGGGCAATGAGGGACACGGCCCACAGTCACCTGTTCCTCGTGGCTAACGGCAGCCCCTCAGCCTAGAATATGCTCCCTCCGGTTTTCCTCCTTCCTCCTTCTCATTTGCCCAAAAAGGCATCGACATCTGCCAGCTTTCAATTAGTTATGCCCTGAGGAATCTGTGGCCATCAAAAGGGATAACAACTTGAAGTGCTGAGAAATAAAGAAAACTACTCAACAGCTGTTATCAATATAAGAAAAGGCAAAGAGTGACTGCTTCTCCCCACCCCGCCTCCAGTTTTTGCGTCCATCAAGTTGTCTTAGCTTCAGCAGCCCGATTTAACAAAAACAACAGCAGCAGCAACAAGCAGGCTTCGCCAACTCGATGAAACACATAATCCTTCTCAAGAGCCCATTCTTTACTGTGCTAGACCCTGGATGAGGGGGGAATAATTTAGGGAATGTGATGGCAAAGCCTCAGGCTTTTTTAAATGCAAACTGGCGAGTCACAGAAAGAAATGAAGTTGGCTTGACTGGAAGTACAGTAGTTTCCACATCAGATGCACTCAATTTCTCTCCATGCCCTATGGCCTTATTCAGAGTGTTTCCTCTGCCCACGAAGTGACTCAACATTCCTATGCATGAGAGTGTGGCATCAGTTGATAATTTGCTTAATACTATCTACCTCTAGTAGTAGCTGAATACCTTTGTAAAAAAAAAAGCTGTCAGTGGCTATGGAGAAGAAAATGGGAAAAATTTAAAAGCATGCAGAAATGGTGGGGAGAATAAAGACCATGTCTAATAATCATGCAAAGGAGGGACTTTGGGGAGACTTTGTAACAATGATTACATCTCTCCTCTCCTATAAATCCTTTACAGTCTAAGAATCTCCCCAAACTCTTTCCCCTGCCCTCCACAGCCATACAGACAGACATAATTGTCCATCTCAGTTTGGACTGTCCCACAGCACATGAGTCTTGCAACAGGAACACTGCTGTGATTATTAAAACACAGTATTAGAGTTAGATGTGCTCTTTCTCTAACTCCGGGTCCAACAACAACAATGCCAGCTCCTTCTTTAGGGAATATGTCTCATTCATCTTGGTATTCACTGCTCTAACTCAGTTTCTGGTACTTTAATAAACAACTATGAATGATTATAACCCAAAGAGAGCTTAAGTAACTTTTACTGTCACATGGTTGATTAATATCAGAACTAAGACAAAGAACCCACATCCCTAATTCTTCCACACATAATTTCACAAATGCCTAATTGTCTCCCTGAAGTGTAACTCTAATCATGCACAGAAAACAAATAAACAAATCTTTAATGGCTCCCTATCACCTGGAGAACTCTGGACTCCCCCTCAAACCTGCTCATTCAGTAGTTTCCATCTCTTCCCAACTGCATAATCAAAACCTAGGAGTCCTTCTGGATTCCTCTCCTTCCCCTGTATTATTCATGATCATACCCTATCAGATCTGCATTCAAAATGTGCCCCAAATCTGTCTACCCCACTCTATTTCCTTTGTTACCTTCCTAGTCCAAGGTGCAGCATACCACTCAACTATTGAAATAGTCTTCTTGTCAATGACTTAACTCTTCTCCCTGTTTCTAGCCTTGCCCGTCTCTAATCTGTTTGTCACATAAAAGACCGATGGCATAGACTTTTCAAAAACAGTCAGTCAGACCTCAAAACATCCCTGATGAAAACATTCCATTACTGGCCCTGGCTGGGTGGCTCAGTTGGTTAGAGCATTGTCTCCATACACCAAGTTTGCAGGTCTGATCCCCAGTCAGGACACATATAAGAATCAACCAATAAATGCATAAATAGATGGAACAACAGATTAATTTCTCTCTCTCCATCTTTCCCAAATCAATCAATTAAAAAAATTTTTTAATTCCATTACCTTGCATTGCACTTGGGGAAATACACAGACTCCTAAACATGACCTACAGGGTGCTCTATAAACTGGCCTTCTTCACCTCAGTTAACCTCATCATCCCCTACTGCTCTTCCTTCTTGGTGACTATATTCCAGATGTTCCAGCCATAGAACTGATCCCCACCTTAGAACCTATTCCTCTCCTTGGGCAATTCTTCACCGAGAACTTCTCAAGGATACTTGCCTTTGTCATCTGTCTCAGCCTTAATGTTACCTCTTAGAGGGGTCTTCACTGGCCACCTAGAAGCAGCCCATCCATGTTGCTGTCTCTCTCACTGTCCATTGTATTCTTCATAGCACTTACCACCTCCTGATAGTTTCTTGATATTTTTCTCCTTACCACCCGCAGTAAAACAGAAGAACGAGTCCTTCTCCATCTTATTTACACTGAATCTCATTGCATGAAACAGCTCCTGACACACAGTGGATGCTCAATAAATATTCATCGAGTAAATAAACAAATGAGGTCCAAATAACTTGACAGACTATGCAAAGCCCTTCTGTTAAGATATCAAATTATTTTTCCAGCTACTACTCTCTTTTTACAACCCTGTGTTTCTGGCCAAATTCAGCATTTTGTTCTCTCTACTTATTCAGTATTTCCCTGAACTGTTAAAGGACGGATGGGCATTCACAACAAAATCAAGACCAACCCCAGCTAAATGTGTGATGTTGGCTACATCCCTCTGCTTAAATTTCTCTTTTGCCCACCATGCAGTATCACCACCTTTTCTGGGACTCTGCAAATTTATTCATTCCTTAGTATGCTGGGCTACAGAAAGCCAGGTGGGTTGGGGCACAATTTAATCTGCATTTCACTTGCAGATTAGATTGGCTGAGTGTCCCAGAATGATCTGGGTAGTTAATACCAGAGGTTTCTGCCCATACAACAAAAAGTTTTTAAATGAAAATTCAACTTCCTATTTAAGCAAATTGAATTACTATCACTACCTCACATGCCTTGGGGACAGACGTTTTCACTGGCAAAGGCATTTGCACTCAGTCCCTGAGCCTGCACTACATGTTCCCAGGACCATTTGCTGTTCGGATGTTAATCTTACTGGAACCTCAAGACAGTGTCTCTTGCAGAGCAGCCTGGCAAGACATGGCCCCCACTTCACATGGGAAGATAGAATTGCACAGCGGGTAGATATTTCTCTGTTGTTAACAGATAATCCAATACAGTGTTAACCTCATTTTGCTTTTGCTCTCATATAGTATAAGGCAGCTATGTAACTTTATAAAAAACCTTAATGTGTAATCTTTAGTTTAAATTCTCACTTAGTTTATTACCTTTGTTTACCCTTTGCCTCAGTTTTCATATATATGTATATATATATATATATATACACACACATATATATAATAATATCTAGCACATAGAACTGTATAAGGCACATTATAGACACTTAAAAAATATTTGTTAAATAAGTTTATTTACAAAATATTTTGGGAGAAATATTTCTGCATCATGGAAGAACTACTTAGAAGTTTAAAAATTTGAAGCATTTACCTCTGAAATGCTAAGTGTATATATAGAGGCCTTCAATATCCAAAGAACTTTCCTATCGAATTCACTTATAATTTTCTGGTTTGGACTTATTTTGAAAAAAAAATCACTACTCTTGAAAAGACACAAAGGATACAGAAACTCCTTTTACTGTTTTAAATGTCATGAAGCTGCATCTCTGCATCCTTATGAATATGATGCTGTCTTCCCTCTAAATCTGGGTTATTCTGTCCTTTGTTAGATGTTTGTTTCCTTGAATGAGAAGTTCACCTTCTTGAGGAAGGAGCATATCTTGATAACTCATTATGTTTCCCCCACTGTCACCCCTGGCAAAGATACTGTCTCTTAGAATTTGGTAAGGTCAACGACAGACATATTCTGTTTCAATTTGGGGGCAACTGCTGAATTAGAGAGAACTTGTTACAATCAGAGTAGCTCATTTTTTAAAATGTATTTAGCACATTTAGTTTTGAGTTGGTAAGAAAAGAAACATGGTGATTTTAAAAATGTATCTGCTTGGGACACAATTTTTAATTTGATATATGTTACAAAATCCATTGCAAACTGTAAATACAGTGTAGCTTATTGTCAAGATTCAATATGGTATATATGTTTTTCTACACATTATTATACATCCAGGGCTTTAAATGAGACCATCTGGCAATGCTCACTTCCTCTTCCTTCTTTCCATCAGTGCTAAATTGTGCTACCTCCCATTTCCTGGGCCACAAGCCCCCATAATATAAGCTAGGGGCTTGATGTGATGCTGCTGCTAGATTACCTTGTGTTTTAACTGTTATCTTCAGTGCTGCACACTGGAAGATGAACTAGGTGAGGGAATTAGCAGCACAAAAATGATAACATGCAGGGAATTATTTTCTGGAGTCTCTCAAATCCACTAAGATAGATGAATGGAGTTAGAAGGCATTTTGCTTTTCAAAAACCCAAACCGTATGTGCGTGAAAAAGCCACGAGAGAAAAGCAGAATTCTGTGGTGTCTAGACACCCTCCAAAAATAGCTATGATCTGCTGCTCCAGCTGAAATTTAACAGAATAAGGATGGAGGATACTAATTAACTTATTAAACTTTTCTGAGTTACTAAAAGTCATTTCAAAAAAATTCTCCTGAAAATGTATCTGCACACATGCACAGCCTTTAGCACAGATCGCTTGAAGGAATTTCAGAGGTTAATGACACCAGATGGCGGTGAGCTGTGGAGGTTCTCAATACAGCCCTTAGGAAAGCAGCTAAGAGTTGAAGTAAATTGGCTTTCTGGTTAACAGATGTATAGTTCAAATGACTGTTACCCTGTTTGAAACAAGAAGAAAAGAAAGAAAGTACAATGGGGTAGCTCCTGTGATATGGAATCTCTTAAAGTAAATAGTACCGATAATTTCATGTTCCACATGTGCACCAGAACAACTTCTTAATGGAAGGGAAACACTTTGAGGAATTACCAAAAATGATAAAATCAATGGTAGCATCAACAGATTAGTTCTTACGAATCGTTTGAACTCATGAGACAACATAAAATGAATTTTTTAAATTAAAAAAAATGACTGAATGAGCCAAGTTTCACCGTGTGTGGAGGGTCAACTTCCCACTCCCATCACATCTGAATGTGGGGGAGAACACATTCAGCAAGTTCTCACTGGTTCTTCAAAATAAGTTTCTTAGTCTTTCTGTCAAAACTCATAGATCGTTGACATCCCAAATTCAAACTGACAGAGACAATTGAATAAAACCAATGAGAGCTGTGTCCTCTAGTCGCTGAAAGACTCGTGGGGAAGACATGGTGTGTTCATAAATACATCTGCATACACAGGGCTGCCACGTTGCTCGGGTAGGTTGTGCAGTCACAACCCGCATGGTCATCTGGACAGCCTGTAAATCAAGTGATGGACAAAGGGGAGAGAAATTTCTCCCATCTAGAAGATCAGGAAAGGCATCCTGACGCTGGAGTGATGCTGAGGGCAGTTCAGCTAGAGGAGACAGGCTGCTGCTGACACCGGTGGCCCAGAACCTGCTAACCGACCTTGGTCCTGGGTGATGCGGTCAGTGCGCATTGCGCGGGCCTGACTTCTTCACGGGACTCCTTTTCATACCTGCCGATTCCTTTGCCTCCTGCTCCCTCCTCACCCCAACCCCTTCTGCTCAGCTTATTCACCCACAGATCTGACCTTAGACTTTGCTGCCCGTTGCCCACCCTGCGTCCTGTCCTGGAATAAGCCCTACTCGGTGTGTTCCTGTGGAGACCTAGACAGAGCTGTCATCACATTTATCCTATGGATTTTGAACAGTGCCCTTATCTGGATCCCCAGAAAAACTGTAGGCTCCCCCTCTGGTCACAGGCTGCACTTACCTTGTTCTCAACTAGTTCTCCAGCAATTAATACAGTACACGATACCTACTATGTGCTCAGTACACAAATTTTATATTGCTTACATGATGATATTTTACTACATCAAATTAAAATATTGTGACATAGAGGCACAAGTGTCATATGTTAGCTTTTCTGTACAACATAACTTCTTTCAAAATGTCTTGATATTAGTAAGAGAGAAATCATAGATGGTAAGATTATATATCTCTTTAATTTTTAAAATGCTGCTTTTAGAACAATGAGGATTGTCGTTCAACTAAATAAATTCTTTCCCTTTCCCATTAATCTCCATATGGCAAGAACACAAAAATGCATGCATTTCATTTATTTTGAAAGTATTGAGGGTATATGACAAGCTGAGGAGCTTGGACTTCATCCACCGATTCATCCAACCAAAACAGACTCACTTCACACCAGAGCTGTTCCAGACACTGGGGATATAGTCAAAACGAGACAAAAAAGACATCACAGGGGTGTGGGGCAGGAGGAGATAAACATGTAAACAAATAAATAATCAAAAAGATTATTATTAGAGATGGTAAGTGCTATGGAGAAAATAAAAGGGAGTGGGAAGAGGGGAACATGAGAGAACCCTCTTCACGCAGTCAGAGAAGGGGATCTCTGAGCAAAGTGCATTTGGGCTGAGAAAAAAATGGCAAGAACAAAGCAGGTATAAGAAAATTGGGGGAAGAATTTTCCCCCAAGAATGCCCTGGGGCCAGTCATATAAAGTTTTAAAAGGCAAAGTTCAAATAATTCAGTTTAAGGAAATGTAACTCTATTGAGTTCCAGTGGTAAGTGTCCTCCAGGTTTCTGCGGAGATCCCTCTCCCCCATGGAACCCCCTCCCCCACAGAATCATTGTGTGTCCATTGTGAAAACTCCTCATGGTCAAAGGAGCAAGTCCTGGAAATGGGGGAGGTAGGATAAAGTTCTTTATTTCAAAGATCATTCTTTATTTCCTATTTAAATAACTAAAGAGTTCTCTTTTCTCCTTCCAACTCTAAACCAGTCAGGCTTCTTGCCTGCAAACCACTGAAACCAACACTAGTTAATTTAAAATAAAGATGGTTTGTTGGAATGGTATGAAGATTTTATTCACCTGATGGAAATGCTGGAACATCCGCTTAAAGTGCTGACAGCAAACAAAGAGTCCTAGCAATCAATCAGACAACATACCAAGACTCCAACAGGAGCATGTGCTTAACACACAGAGCTGGGTACTGCTACTACCTCATCCCCACTGCTGGCATCCCTGTCAGTGACTGCTGGCCCCAGACCGCTGGCTTCTTGACTCATTCCACCCCCATCACATCAGCTTCACATCCTTCCCTCTAGATTCAGATTCCTTGGCAGAGACCCGGGAATACAGTTGGTCAGGTCTAACTCTTGTGCCTACACTTGGTTTTCCCAGATCCGAATGGGGACACTAGTGTTGCGCATGGGTCACCGGCTAGCAGTGACCACGGCACACTGTGGATGGCTCGACAATACGCGAGAAAAAACACACATGCACAGAGACAAACCAGTTTCTGTGGGGAAGTAGGGACAGAATGGCCACCCCCCCTAGTGGGGAGCGCGCCGATTTACAGTCCATACCTGCTTTTATTGGGCTCATGCTACATAATAACTCAGGTAACGTACAATACTCATTAGGGGAAGTAAGGAACATATAAAACAAAGAACTCTGCCGGTCTATTGAGTTGGGGGGTCAAAGAGCTGTAAGGCTGAGGAACAAACTAGCTTCCTCCTAAGACCCTCCTCATTCACCTGAGAGCATTCTTGAACAAAGAAGGTTTCACAGTAATTTACATGTTCTTTCTTAGGCCCGATCACCCCGGGAAATCCGCACTTCCCAGTACCGAGCTGTACTTCCCCGTCATTGTTTCAGGCTTAGGTGGAGCGCGGGAACTAAAGCCACCGAGAGATAAGGAGATTTTCTTTCGGACGCTGAGAACTCAGACTTTGTCAAAGCCGAGGAGTGAGGGTCCATCACCCCCCTTTTGCTGCAGCCCCCCCAAGTCCTTCTTTTGGGGGGGCCTCCCAAAGTGATCGTGCCTGGCTTGGGTTGTTCCCCCCGTGGGGAATCTTACCCGTCTTTGGCTAACCAACCAAGCTTTTTTGGGGTTCAGCAGCAGAAACAGCATTACTGCCAGGGAGATAAGTCTTTTGTCTCCTTGCCGGCTCACGGTTCCAAGGGCGTTCCCTTAGCCTAGCCTAGGCGGGGGTCTCAGCTTCTAATACCAGTCAGGGCGGTTCCCAACACACTAGTATCCATCTCACAGTGCCATTGTCGGGTAAATTAAATAGTATAGAACATGACAATAGCTGATATTTATGCTGTTGTTTTCATTCCTATTTTGAGCCCTTAGGACAGAAGTTACTCAGGACAATCGAAGTAGCTACTGATGCCTTTATTCTGACTCCAACTGTGGCCGTTTCTACCGTGGGTTTCCATCTCCTCTCATCTTGTCATTTTGTCACTCTCTTCATCCTTTATTTTCTCTTCTGCCTCCTATGTCATTTTCTTTAACGCGCTTCAATTTTCAGAATTACATTGGGTTTTTAAAATTAATCTCACTAGCCAGTCTGCAAATTTCTTTCTCTATTAGGCAAAAGAATGTTTCAGGTATAAGTATCAGGACTTCAGGTCTTCCCTTTCATGTTTTTAAATTACAGCTTTGTTTTTCTGTTGAAGACAAATAGGTATTTTATTCTGTTTTCTCTATGTCCAGGATCACCTACAAATCTAGAGGTTATGTAGGGTTAATTCTTCAATCAGTGTTTTTCAGTCTTGGCACTACTAATATTGGGGGCCAGGTAGTTCCTTGTTGCAGGCTCCACCTTGTACATTAAAAGATGTTTCGTAGCATTTCTGACTGCCAGTACCTTTCCTCTCCCCTACCCCAGTGTGACAACCAAAAATATCTCCCGGAGGGCAGATCATCCTGGTTGAGAGCATCTGCTGGGCACTTGACCAGGACTTACAGCCGTGCTACGCTCTCTTCACCATAGGGCTTCTTCCTACACAGTATGTAAATGTTGTGCCTCAGCCTAGATGACATTGACTACTTCCGTGAACAAATGAAGGATGTTTCTCCAGTCCTCACCAGAGTCTGCATGGACTTCAAGTTCTTGTGGACAAGAGTGACTTCGCTTAGACATTGTATATGGATCATGCCCATATAGTTTTTTTCAAGATCATTCATAAGCTAACTCAAATGCATCTTTTTAATATATGATTTACAAGCTTGTAGTTATTATAATATCATCTTTCATTGTAAAATACCATTGACTGTAGGATTCACCATAATATCTTCCTTTTCACATAAGAAAACACTGTATTAAATGTTCACAGGTTTTCTTTTTAGCTTACTTAACCATAAATGGTACATATAGTTCCATTCCACTCTGTTCCCAGGACTACACTTAAACTGTGTCTAGGGGTATCCTCCAAATGTTAAGGTATGTCAGAATCATTGTGGGGTCTTGTGAAAATGCGTACTCCTGGTCCTACATATGATGACTCCGAGGATGAGTAGCAGAGGCCAGGGATGCGATCAACTCTAGGCAAGCATCTCAGTGAAGTCTGATGCAAGCAGTCCACCAACACACATTCAGAAAGATTGGTCTAAGCCTGCTTCACATTTAAAATATAATGGCTTTTCACCCTGGCTGGCATAGCTCAGTGGATTGAGCGCAGGCTACAAACCAAAGTGTCGCAGGTTCAATTCCCAGTCAGGGCACATGCCTGGGTTACAGGCCACGGCCCTCAGCAACCGCACATTGAAGTTTCTCTCTCTCTCTCTTTCTCCCTCCCTTCCCTCTCTAAAAAATAAATAAATAAATAAAATCTTTAAAAATATATAATGGTTTTTCTAAACCACTCCTGGCCCGTGACCAGCACGTGCACCATCTCAGTAATGTACTGCTGTTCATAGGCTTCATCATGATCTTGAGACATCCTAAACAGTATCAGGGATTCATTCGAACCTTCTGTTTAGCGGAATTTGTAGTTTTGCTTCTAGTAATTAAATGATGTACCACTGGGAGTTAAATAGCTTGCTTTATAAGCCAGCTGAGAACTTTTGATAGATGAATGTTTAATGCTATGGTGCTAGATTTTCAAGATGCTTATATCAGGTACACCAATCTTTATTATCTTAGAAAACTTTCTATCTATTCCCCCAAACTTGGCAATTTCTACTTCTTTTCAATATATCAGGTAGGATAAAACAGATGATCTGTATATAAACTAATTTGTCTTTCAAGACATTGAAATTAAGAACAATCGGACAGTAACCAGAAGGGAGGTGGAAGGAGGCAATGCAGGGAAGGGTTTTCAGGAACATATAGTTATATATGTTCCTATATAGTTATATAGGACACATGGACAAAACCAAGGGGGGGTGTGTGGAAGGGAGGGAGGTGGGTTTGGCTGGGGTTGCAGGGGAGTGGTGGGGGGTAAATGCAGACAACTGTAATTAAACAACAAAATATTTTTTAAAAGATTGAATAATATTAATTTTTTAAATTTTCTGAGTGACAGAGATTTGAGTTTAATTTAAAATTGACCCGAGTGTGATGTTACTGACACAAAGGTGTTAATGGAGGTGGCAATTGAATGATCAATAGCTTGTACACATAGTAAATTTGTCTCTGTCCAGTCACTGACACACACCAACTTCCTCCCTCCCCGGTGGCTGGAAAATTTCATTTAACTTTGATTATAAGACACACTCAGGTCTTATCAGCAATCAGATATGATAAAAAATGTTTCACAATAAAAAGTAATTCTTATAACTAAGATTTTAAGTCTAAGTTTTACATTGTTGATCAATATCATTTTCAAAAATATTAAAATGATTAGGCACAGTCATCTGAATGAGGGCATTGTGCCTTAACCAGAATTTTTTAAAACAAGAGATTTTACTATTGCATAAAAAAGAGTAAAGTTTCTGAATAAACAGTTGCTATTTACATCACACATGCTACTATAAATATATAATTAGTGTGTTCTTAGTCAAAGTACTTCTTCCTAATTTAAAAAAATGCATAAGCTAATTCAGCAATTGTCTTAACCTCCTTTCTGAGACAAACTACAGAATTAATGAGAATATACAGAAACAGGTTCATCAGACAGAAAAGTACATGATTAAATCTGCAAAGTTAATAGTGGAAATTGTTTGGCTCTGTTTAATTTCTGGAGGGCATGTTCCACAGTGATAACCTTAGACTATACTCCAAAATTGACTTTTTTTCCATAATATGTGCCAGTGCCTATTTTATTTGGTAGGTTCTTCTTACTCTATACAGAGAGACAAAGTATAAAGGCAGATGAAAGTGCAGAGGTTTCCTTACTCGGGCTGCTCATCTTATAAACAATCATTACCTATCCACCAAAACTCTCTGATTAGTGTTATTAGAAAACATAGGTATATAGGACAGCTGAAAGGAACACTCTGGGCTTAAAGGGTGCTAATGGATCCAATCTGAATACTCTCAAGTAACTGGTGTCTTGGTTTCATTAGAAGTTCCTCCCCTACATTGAAAGACATTTATTCTGATATGATCAAGTTACAAGAGGTAGCCTTGCCAAATACAAACAACACCAAGAAGTCCTTTCTGTTATTTTCCCATTAAGTCTGGCCTCTGAAGTGTTGTGATAAAGTAAGCAGGGGTTGTGCCAAGTTCAAAGGCTCCTGGGATTTATTTCTTGGACTTGGAAAGCCTTGCTGCATCTTCAGCGGCTGATTTGTGGAGCTGAGAGCCAAGGTAATCGCGGTAAAGCCTCAGCCTCAGCCTCAGCCTCAGCCTCGATAGCATCAGTGAGCATCCACCTAAAAATTACTGTAATCTAACCCTGGCTGGTGTAGCTCAGTGGATTGAGTGCCGGTCTCTGAACCAAAGGATCACTGGTTCAATTCCCAGGCAGAGCACATGCCTGCATTGTGGGCCAGGTTCCTGTTTGGGAGCATTGCGAGAGACAACCACACATTGACGTTTCTCTCCCTTTCTTTCTCTCTCCCTTTCTCTGAAAATAGATAAATAAAACCTTTTAAAAAATTACCATCATCTAAATGTTAGCTAACAGGAACCAAAGCTGTGGCAGTAAAAACTGGAATAAAAAGGAAGGAACAAATAGGGACAAAATTGCTAAGAAAGGCTAGACAGAATATGTCCGTTGTCCACATGGAAATATAAAGAAAGGCAAAGTCAAAAACTACTTCTTTCTGTAAAACCTGGGAGGCTGTGAGGATAGCAATGCCATTAATAGCACTAGGGAAGCCAGGAAGACAAACATTAATAGCACTAGGGAAGTCAGGGGTTCAAAGATATGTGAGGTTTATGATTTATTAAATTTGAAGGGTCAATCCAGTTGGGAGTTTGTCAGTTGGTTCGTGAAAGAATAGAAATAAAACTCAAGAGATGAATTGGGAATCTGCACAAGGATGTCAGTGGAAACTGAAAGAGCAGACATATTCTTCCAGGAAGAAAGTGCAGAAATTAAGGAAGAGATAGTCAAAGATAAAAGTTTCAAAAATACTCAAAAAATAGCAAAGAGGGAGGGAAAACAGGCATTTGAGAAGGTAGACACAATTCTGAAAACTTATGTATCCAGGAAGTCCCATGTTGGAGAAGCACATTTCCAGGAAAGGGCTGGTCATTGGTGTCACTGATGGGGAAATCTAAGGCAGCTGACTTGATGACAAACAGTGGAAAAAATGACAGCAGCCCTTGATAAATTGAAGGCAAATTTGTAGGAAGATCATTTGGTGACAATCCTCCAGGGATTGTGTGAATGACATCTTATATTTCATTTCCAGCTCAGCCTGAACAGATGGCACAAATGAGAATCTCTTCTTGTGAGGGTTTCATCTGAATTTATAACCCAGGCAGGCCCATTTCCTTACTTGCCTGCAGAAGGGCTAGAAGCAAAACCCCATCTGCATTCCCAAAGGAGGCTCATTAACAAGATGTCTGAGATGGCTCTGCTCTCAGTTTTATGAAGCAAGTTTATCAATTAGCAGTGTAATGGGTAATATAGTACATTCTCTCACCTGTACAGACCCAGGTTTTAATGCTTTATATTGTAACTGTATTTTAAATAAAATATAATTCCTTTCTGAACTGTCAGATTTCAGCAACTTAAAATGAGCTATTAAAAGTAAAATTGATAAAGTTATTTTCACCTCAAATGTTTATTGAGATGATTTGTGTGAGAAATGGAAATATACCATTTTCTTAATTTTTAAATTTAGCAAATCCCAAACAAAACCTTTCATGACCATAAATCTTTCTGTATTACACTGAAGTACTCTCTCATCTGTCCCAGAGGAATATGATCTGAAATTAACACATTTCATTTCTGCAAAATACTCAAATTTCCTTTTTGATGTATGGCGCCCATCCAGATTTTATGCATAGGCCCTGAATCTTATTATTGCTATTTCAAATACTCTATCATATTTTGCTATATGCGTGATGTGTTAGGAATTAGGGAAGAAATAGAACTATACAGTCTGATTAATTATAGTCCAGCAGTTATAATTCTGCCTTTGAATCAATCAAAGTAATTTCTTTTATTATAACACAAGTAGTCTTATTACAGACATAATTTTTATGGCTCAGTAATAATCCAACATTTTTATAGAGTTATATTCTGGTTGTAAATAATAGAACACTACATTGAACTAACTCCAGTATTCTCATAATAACTAAAGTCCAGTAACCAAACCAAGCACAGGAATTTGGGGGCGCCCCAAGGATGATCTAGAACCAGGGTTTTGTCTGTGCTCCTTTCTGCTCTTCTACCTCACAGTTTTCTCTGAGGACTAGCCTCCTCTGCTCCCCAGTCAGCAGCATATGAAACAGGGTGATCCCGGCCTCCCTGACTTCTGTGTTACAACGCAGCCATCCAGGAAGAGACTGGTACTGTCTCTCTCTCATTCCAGCTTCAAAACTCTGAGGCAACATATCAATAGACTGGCTAGTTTTCATCTGCTGTCCATTCTTAAATGAATCAACTGTCACGAAGGAGTGGGGTCCAGAGAGAAGATGGTTTTTTGACCCAACCTATCACTGTGGACTGTGACCATGGATGTGTTGAACAGAATGGTTGCCCTGAAGCTACAGGGGAGGAGTGGTTCCTAGAAAGGTGGTGTGTGTGATAACAGGCTATTTCACACAGTTCTGAGATAGCCTGTTGATTGAGTCACTTAATTTTTTAAAAATCAGCTAATTTGTTCAGATAAAAAGGACAGTCATAGCTATCATTTGGGCCTGTATAAATTATTTTATTTTTAAAATATTTGTTATTTTGGGCATGTGTTGACATGCTGGTGTTATTTTTAGTTGCCAGTGCGGGACTCTGGTGGAAAATTGGGTGAGCAAGAGGACATATTTTTAAAAACACTAGGCAGCTGGTTTATCAAATCACTGATTGGTAAGGGGTGAACTTGAAGGTTTAGAGTTCTCCTTGGTTACTGACTCAACTCTCTTTCTGTTTGGTTTCCTCCAATGCTACATCAAAAAGTGGTCCCTTGAAGCTGGGGTGGGAGGGCGAGGGGCTCTGCTAGTCAGTTCTGGTGGACAAGCTAGAAGCAGAAGTCTATTAGAGCTACCTCTTCTGCTTTTCTCTTTCCTCCTTGTAAACCTAGGAGGACACCTGAGCTGCTTGTCACCCCTGAGGATGGCAAAGCAGGAAAAGAGGGAAAAGTGAGAAACCATGGGCTGCCTATGCCGGTACTTCCTGTTGTACAGGAACTCCTTACCTTATTAAGGCCACTCTGTAGGAACTCAAAGCCAACATACCCAAGGGTATGTTGGCTCATACCCAACATACCAACATAGCCTTCACAATGCTAAGAAGGTAGAAAATACTCGAAGTCTGTACGTTGGTACCTAAAGGTCACCAATTTTTACTGCAAATCTTTTTACCTTTTGGGGAGGTATAGAAGGCTGAATAATAGCCTCTCAAAGGTGTCCTCATCCTATCCCAGAGCCTATAAATATGTTATCTGTGAGTATAATACCTTACCTGCTACAGAGAGCTTGCAGGTGTGATTAAGTCAAGGATCTTTTCTTTCTTTAAATTATTTTGTTGTTGTTCAATTACAGTTGTATCCCCCCCCCCCAACACACACACACCTCCTCTAAACCCACTCCCCTCCCTTGCTTTCACCCTCCCCCTTGGTTTTGTCCCTGTGTCCTTTATAGTAGTTCCTGAAAACCCTTCTTCCCTCTGTCCCCTCCCTGCTCCCCTCTGGCTATTGTTAGATTGTTCTTGTTTTCAATGACTCTGGCTATATTTAATTTGCTTTTTTCTTTTGTTGATTATGTTCCAGTTAAAGGTGAGATCATATGGTACTTGTCCCTCACTGCCTGGCTTATTTCACTTAGCATAATGCTCTCCAGTTCCATCCATGCTGTTGCAAAGGGTATAAGGTCCTTCTTTCTGCTACGTAGAATTTTATTGTGTAAATTTACCATAAGTCAAGGATCTTAACATGGGGAAGTGATCCTTGGCCCAATATAAGGGTTCTTATAACAGGGAGCTAGAAGTGTCAGAGTAAGAGAGGTTTGTGAATGGAAGCAGGAGTCCCAGACAAAATAAGGTGTATGCCGCTGGTTTTGAAGATGAAGCAAGGACCTTCCTCACATGAGCCAAGGAGCACAAACACCTCTAAAGACTGAAATAGAGAAGAAAATGGATTCTCTCCCAATACCTTCAGAAGTCATGAAGGCCTGTGAACCCATTTTAGACTTCTGACCTATAGAGTTGTAAAACAATAAACTTTTATCATTATGATGCTTAGTCTGCACATTATTTTTACAGAAACAATAACAAACTAGCACAGGGTTTTAATTAACAATCGTATGAACACATTGGACTCCTGCAGGAGTTCCCAAAGATGCAGATCCCACCCGCCCTCACATCCATTCAGGACACTTCAGGGATAGCACGAGGCTGTGTCCTTTCAGCAGACTATTTTCCGCTCTGATCTAGTAAGAATGCCATAGACTTGAAGGCAAATCTGGTTTCTTTTATCCATAACTGGTTTTTTTGAACTCAGTTTCTCAGAGGCTTTTGTGACTAGGTTGTATCTAATGAGAGAAAATTTTACTCATGTGACATCTAACACAGGACTCTCTGAATATATGATTAATTTTCACATATCAGATATTACCTCATTATCAGATTTACAGAAAGCAGCAATGTAATTACAAAGCAGCTATTTTCAGCACACTCTGCCAGGTTATTTCTCTGCCAAATATTGCACCCTGGGAAACAACACGTGGCACTATTGAAAACACGTTGAGCCTCATGAGCAATCAGTTCAGATAATTGCATCTTTATTACTGACAGTTCCCTCAGGAATTTTGAGTCTCAAGATCTGCTCTGCTCCAGGACTGCAATTCATTAAGGTTTTCATCCTGAGCCAGTTTTAATTAAACTGTTCTCCTTTTCTCCTCAGCTCCCCATAGCTCATTTTTCCAAGCAAGCCATGGTTGTAGAAATCCAGCTGTTGAGTCACTCTGAGACTTCCTCCTATCTGTTGTTTCAAGGAGTCTCCTCTCAGTTTATAAATTCAGCAGTTTATTTAGCTGAATGAGCATAAAATGTGCCTGCTTCCACAAAAAGAAAACAGAAAAAGGAATAGAAAAAAGATAGAAGAAAATACCATTTAGCATCTCCGTTTGCATCTTTTAGAAAATAGAACAGGTACTTGGAAACATTCATGAGCTGACACCATGCTTGTGGCAATAATGCTAGGTGATGAATTTAGTGTAATGAATATAAATGAACTTCTAGCTCTCCACGCCGAAATTCATCTGCCTTGTGATCGATTAACTGATAAGATATGACACATGATGTTATGACACCTATAAGTTATGATAGGTGATAGATTTCTGGAAGCTTCAACAGGATTCTCCTAACTGGCTATAATTATTCTTTATTTTGCATACAATGTGAAACAAATGTTTGTTTGTTACTTGTTTATTTTCACTGAGAAGCAATAACACATGACTGAATCTCTTGTCAGTTTTCATTATTGGTTTTCAGAGTGATAACTTTGTTTCAGCAACACAGGTTCTCCTTCACTGTGCATAAGATTAAAAAAAAAAAGACTTCCTTTGTTCATCCAACGATCTAATAAATATTCATTGAGTGCTTTCTTTGTTCAAAGTCCAATACAAGGCAATGCAGAGTATAAAATTGTCTGAGAGGCTCTACTTTCAGGCAATTTACTGAGTTAGGTTTTACATGGTGACTCATCCTTAACCTCCAAGAGCTTAGAGACCCCTCACTGCCGCCCTCTCCTCGTTACACTGTGGGGGGGGGGGGGAGAAGACTGAGAACAGGGAGTCTGAAGGAAATGTGATGATTTAGGAGGCATCACTTAGTCATGAGGTATTGTAGGAACAAGTATGACAATAAAACAAATAGAAAAATAATGTTATAAGATACATTTAAAAACAAAGATTTGAAAGAACTTAGTGACTGATTGGCCACATAGGTAAATGTGGGAGAAAATATCTTTCATTTCTTTAATCCACTTAAAATATGTGACAATTTAACTAAAAATGAGAACATTGTCTTATGGGTTTAAAAAAAATATATGTAATATGTAACACATGTGGAAACTATAGCATAAAGGATTGAGTGGGGTAGGGACACACAGAAATATATCTTATTGTTACAACATTGCTGTATAATGTGAAGCAGGACAATATTTACTTTACACATATGCTATGAAAAATTAAATATACATACTTCAATTCCTATAAGCAACCAATAAAATTTAATGCAAAGAGGTATACCTTTAAAAGTCAATAAGTAAATTAAATGGAATTCTAAAAATTATTCAAATAAGCTAGAGGAAAACAAAGGGGATGTACAGAAAGCAGAAAGTAAAATAAATGATAGGCCTAAATCCAAGCATGCCAATAATTACATTAAATGTTAAAGAAACTCACTGAATAATAAAAAGTTTCACCAAATAGTGCTACAACAACTGGATATCCATATAGAAAATACTGCACTTCATTTCTTACTACATGCATACACATAATAATTTAAGGCATAACATAAAACTAAATGTAAAACCTAAAATCATAAAGCCTTTAGAAGATAATACAAATGGGCCACAGAATGTCATATCAACTAAATAAAATTGGTAAATTATACTGTGTCAAAACCACTGCTTATCAAAAAAAACACTATTAAGAAGTGAATAGACAACTTATAGACTAGGAGAAAATATTTTCAAGACAGGCACCTAAAATATATTAAAAAATCACTTCAGTAATAAAGACATACAACCAATTTAAAAAATAGACAAAATATTTGGGCAGACAATTCATTAAAACAAGATATGTAAATGGTTGATTAGCACAAGATAATGTTATCAACATAATTATTCATCAGAGAAATGCAAATTAAAGCCACAATGAAATGTTATCATATGACCACTAGAATGGCAAAAATTAAAATAACTGATGAACACCAAATGTTGATGAGGGTGCAGAGCAGCTGGAACCATCACACATGTTGGTGGGAATGTAAATGTTATAAGCATTAAAAATTGTTTGGCAGTTCTCATAAAATCAACATGTACCCACTCTGTAACCTAGCAATATCATTCCTAGGCATCTACCGAAAAGAAATAAAAAGATATGTCTACATAAAGACTTGTCTAAGAATGTTTGTAACAGCATCCATAATATTGTAAAACTGGAAACAATACAGGTGTCCATCAAAAGGAGAATGGATAAACATAATTTAATGTATTCATGGGATATTACTTAGCAATAAAAAGCAATAAAAACTATTGACATAAGCAATAGTGTGTTCATAATTCAAATTATGATGAATGAAAGAAATCTTAAATAAGAGTACATAGTATGTGACTTCATTTATATGAAGTTCTGGGAGATTTAAAAATAACCTATGGTAGAAAATTTAATTTATGTTGTTCCTTCTGAAAGTGTAGGGGTACAGATTGATGGCTTAGTGATATAAGCCAACTTTCTGAGATTACATTAATTTTTATCTTCATAAGATTTGGGGTTACTCAGGTAAATACATTTTTCAAAGCTCATCAAATGTCATATTTAAGATTTGTATATTTACTTGTATGTAGAACCAAAGAAAACTGTACAAAAGCGTTAAACTCTAGTTATTGATATGCAAACTGAAGTCTTTTGAGGAAAGTTTACATATCTGAAAGTTACTTCAAAGTTAATAGATAGACAAGATTGATGGATGGATGAATAACAGATGGATGTATCTAATAAAACAAGCAAGTGTAACAAAATATGGTTCACTGTAACATTTTTTAATTCCTCTGTATATTTAAAACATTGGAACATTTCAAAAAGTCAATCTATATAATTATCACATTAACAGAGTGAGATAAAAAACAACTTAATAGTTGTTGGAAAAATAAACACTTTAAAAATGCCAAATCTATTTCGTACAAAACTCTTGGACAACAAGGAATAGAAGGGAACTTTTTAAAACTAAAATAAGTTTCACAAACACATGCATACACAAATTATAGCAAAATATATTCAATGGAGATTCTTTCAGAGTTTCGCTTTAATATAGTGCATGAGACATGGTTTCCTATTGTCACCAATGTTATTCAACAACTCTGGAAGTTCTGATGAGTTTACTATAATACAAGAAAAATAATGTTTATATCAAAAAATAAAATGTATGATCTGTGGAACTGAAAAAAATAAAATGGTATTATTTGCAGATATAACTACATATATAAAAATCCAAAATATTTATAAATTATTCAGAATTAATAAATAAGTTTAATAAAGTTGTTGAATATAAGGTCACTATAAGAAATAACTGCATTTCTGGGCCCTGGCTGGTGTGGGTCAGTGGATTGAGCACCAGCCTGTGAACCAAAAAATAACTGCATTTCTATGTACCAGCAATAAAAAGAAAAAATAATTTTTTCATGGTAACATTAAAAAATAAATATACCAATTGTCTTATAATAAGATGTGCAAGACTTTATTGCAAAAAACTAGAAAACATTATTGTGAAAAATTAAAAACTAAATAGATAGAGAGGTTCACCTGTTCATGACTGCAAGCTTCAACATTACAAAGATATCTGTTTTTTCCAATAGAGACTTTTTGTGAAACTTGACAAGCTAATTTAAAAATTTTAATAAAAGTAGTCATAGGCCAAAAGCTATGAATACACGCTTAGAGAAGAAAACAAGGTCAGATGATTTGCCATACTGCATATCAAGACTTATTTAAAAGCTACAATAATTACAGGGGGGAAAACATGAACAAATACACCAATAAAACATACTAGAAAAGAAAAAGACCCTTGCATTTATGGACACCATATTCCACAGAGTAGGCATAAAGAACTGTAAGGAAAGTTCAATATTTTGAATAAATGATTCCAGATAAATTGGACACCCATTTTTAAAAAGATTTTACTTATTTATTTTTATAGAGAGAGGAAGGAAGGGAGAAAGAGAGGGAGAGAAACATCAATGTGTGATTGCCCCTCACACTCCCCCTATAGGAGACCCAGCCTGCAACCCAAGCAAGTGCCCTGACTGGGAATCAAACCAGTGACCCTTTGGTTCGAAAGGGTCAAAGGCTGGCACTCAACCCACTGAGCCACACCAGCCAGGGCAAATAGGACATCTATTTAAAAACAAAATAGAAAGATTAACTTTCTGTTTCTCACTAAACACAAAAATTAATTTCAAGTAAACTAGAGATCTAAATATGAGAGACAAAACAATAAAGTTGCTAGAGGAGAATATAGAAGAATATTTTCATGATCTAGATTTTGTTAAACAGAAAATGAAAAACACTAACCATGTAAAAATAAATTTAAAAAATCAGATTACATTTAAATTAATAACTTCTTTTCATCAAAAGCCTTGGAGAACATGAAAATTGAGGAGGATATTTACAAAACGTGTAACTCATAAAGGAACTAGATATAGATCAATGAGAACTCTATAAATCAATTTAAAAAGAGAATAGGCAACCCAATAGAGATATGGGCAAGAGACTTAAACAAGCCTTCACAAAATAGGACATCCAAATGACCCTAAACACATGATGACCTCATCAGTCATCAGAAAAATGCAATTAGGATCACATATGGGACCACTATAAACCCATCAAAATGATAACATTAAAAAGATTGATAGTACCAAGTGTTCACAAGGACCTGGAAAAATAGAAACACTCATGCACTGCAAGTGGCAGTGTAAATTGGAACAACCACTTTGGAAAACTATGCCATATTCTACTAACATTAAAAATATGCAAACCCAATGACTCAGCACTTCTACTGCTAGATATATACAGTATAAATACATGCACATGTGAAGGCATAGACATACAAGTATATATCAAGTTTACAGCAGCATTATGTGCAGTTGGCAAAACTTAGAAACATCTCAAATGTTCATCTATCATGGAATGGATACAATCATGTCATGGAATAGTATACAGCAATAAAAAGAAATTAAACACAGCTACATGCAACAGTAACATGAATGTCACAAATATATGTTGAACTGAAAAAGCAATATGTAAAAGACTACATCTTGTAGGTGTTTATATAGTTTTTAGAACCAAGCATCCATAAGGCCAGGCCCCCTTCTGGAGGCAGCCCGTATATGATGATTGGCCCAGATACGGGCACTGTCAGAAACCCTCCCAACTCCACAGCTCCCCATTGAATGAGAAGAAATCTGGATTGTGAAGGCCACCCAGCTCTTCATCTGCCTCAGGCATTTCTCAAAGTCAGCACAGTTGACAGTTTGAGCTGGAGAGTTCTGGTTGTGAGGCTACCCTGTGTATGTTGTAGGATGTGTAGCAGCATCCTTGGCCTCTACCCGCTAGATGCCAGTATATATCCAGATGTTGCCAAGTATATCGTGACGCACAAAATCTTCTCCATTCTCGAACCATAGCGCAATCCTATCCTCGTCAACAGCCACAGGTGTTGATCCGGAGAGCACTTGCTGATAAACTCCCTGACACGAGTCATTAGATCTGTGGCATACCCTGATGACTTCCATTCATTCAATAAAGCATTTACATGTGTGTTTATTTATTGGTAAATTATACCTGTACTGTGTAAGTATACATTATACAGTATAGAATATACTTATAGACCGTAAGCTATAATCTAATGTGAGATAAAAATAGATATAATTAGTAGTTCTAGTATTTTTTTCTGTTCCCCAAAAATATGTTCATTGGTACTTCCTAAAAATCCTAAGCCTATCAGCAGTGTCCAACCCACAGCCTGAGGGCTGCTTGTGGCCCAGGATGGCTATGAATGGGGCCCAACACAAAATCGTAATTTACTTAAAGCCTGTTTTTTGCTCATCAGTTTTCATCAGTGTTTGTGTATTTAATACGTGGCTCAAGACATTTCTTCTTCCTATGTGGCCCAGAGACACCAAAAGGTTGGACACCCCTGCTAGTGAGGACCAAGCACCCTGGGAGGTGGGAGGGAGCAGCAAAACAAACATAGCTAGGGGGTTTAGTCCTAGTCATCCTCTGAATCAGGGGAAAAAGGAGAAAATAGTTACAGTGAAAACTTCGGGGGGGTGACATGGTGATGGGTAGCAAGATAGACCATCACCGTATATCCAGATGGCATAGGTCACTGTGATAGGTGTCAGATAAAGTGAATTTGCAGCTAAACAAAGAAGTAGACCAGGCATGTCTGACTCTGCCTGCAAGCTGTTCACTAAAACTCCTTTGAAAAAGAATGAAATGAAAGTTTGAAAGTTGGCAAGAGCAGTGAAGAGTAAAGATATGACAAGACCATGAATCAAAGTTCAAAGGGAATTTCTTTTACTTATATCATTGTTGGATCAAAAGATAAGTTCCTGAACTTCACAACACATTCTCTCATCTCTGAATTGAAATTGGTCATCTCATATGTTTAAGTTTATTAATATAGCATTATACCATTAGAAATAAAGAGAAATTATTTCAAATCTACACAGAAATCACCAGATAACTGTGGTAAAAAGCTTCATTTCGTTATCAGTCATTTTAGAAGAAATAAAAACAAAAGACATAAAGGTTTTGAATAATATAACTAAGAATGGTGAAATTATGGTGTGTGTGTTGGTGGGGGTCTCGCCCCCACCCCCGGCATTTCCATGTAATGCCCAAGTGCTAACTTCTTTGGGAACTCTTCTGGGAAGCCTGCAGAGTGGTAATCCACAAGTCCTCAGGACCCAGTCCCTCAAAGATGGGCTGTATTGCTTCTCCCTCCCCTGCATATTTCTATATTAAAGCCCTAACCCCAGTACCTCAGAAGTTGTTGTATTTGGAGACAGGACCTTTAAAGAGGTGATTAAGTTAAAATGAGGCCAGTTAGTGTGGGGCCTAATCAATCAATCTCACTGGTGTCCTTGCAAGAAGAAGAAATTGAGACGCACAGAAAGACACCAGGGAGGCACACACCCAGAGGGCTGACCCTCAGAAGAGGCAGTAAGAGGGCACCCCACCCCACCTCGCACTGTGGAGGGCAGGAGGGGATGGGTGGAGGTGGAAGAGAGTGTGGGGAGATAAATGGTAATGGAAAAGATACAATAAAAATAATGTATGATAATAAAAAGTATGATCTTATATCAGAGGACACACTTAAATTTGATTAGAACATTTTTAGGTAGTTAAAAAAATTGGTAAGTTTAACTACCTAAGACAAAACAACTACCAAAAAAATAGTGTTTATTCAAAAAATTCTAAGCAAAACTAAGAGCCAAATAAAACAGAAATATTATTTAATTTCCCAAGAAATCTTAAAAATCAACTTTATGCCAATGAAGTGTAAACCCTAGATCGAATGGATATATCTCCAGAAAACTACGACAACTCGCAAAAACTAACTAAAAAATATATACCTTCTCTGTATTATAACCATTAAACAATATGAATCAGCATTTTAAAATCTACCCACAAAGTATAAATTAACTGAAATGGATTTATAAGTCAGTTCTAGCAAACATTGGAAAACACATCATAGCAATCTTATAAAACCCCTCAAGAAAACAAAAAAAGAAAGGAACAAACATTCTCTAACTGAAACTAGCAAGAAAAAGCTAAAGGATATAGCAGGAGGGAAGTGTAGCAAGCTACAGGAGAAATGCAAATGATAAACAAACATTTTAAAAATGATCCAATTGCACTGGTAAGCTACCATTCAAATTAAAGCCGTAATTAGATGCCATTTTTGCTTCTCAAATTTTCAGTTATCTTGTGGGTGTGGGGTTTTTATTTGCGGATGCAGACTGGTAGGAGAACAAATTGTTACAACTTTTCTGGAGACAGCAACCAGGAAATCAAAAACCTTTTAAAAATGTGTATTTTTAATACAGTGATTCTACTTACAGGAATCTATTTTTTAGTAAATAATCAGAAATGTGGGCAAGTAGGGTTTTTTTACAGTGATTGAAAAGAAAAAAGTTTATTAAAATTATGGTATTCATCTATAAGAATGATTCAATATACTCTAGTGAGTCTAGTGTATCCATTCAAAAGAATGGTTTGCACCATATGAATACTAGATGTTCAAAAGGTATTTAGTGACATAGAGAAAAGATAATGATGTAATAATATACAAACACAGCCGAGTATATATAGAAAACACAAAATATTTGGGGTTAGTTGTGGTTCAGCTACTCATCAGATATGACATATTTGGAGCTTCCTCATTTATAAGCTACAAACTCTTTCTTGAAGGGATCTTGTCTGAAATAGATGAGCTTATATATTAAATGTGCCTAGCACTGTATTTAATATAGAGTAGGTTTTCCATAAAAGTTAGATCCTGTCCCCTTACTAATACCTGAATCTTACCTTTGATCTCTAAGATTTGATGTTGCCAGTATTTTCATTATTTTCAATTAAAACTTAATCCCATAAGGCCCTATCCTTATAAGGTGACTTTAAAATGATATTTGGCACAGATAAATATAAAAATACAGGCATAATTAATTAAGAAGGAAATAATTCATTCAAAGAGGGCTAAAACATATGTTAATTGAATTGGCAATTAGTTGATCTTACTAATTATTTCATTTACAAGTCAAACCAGTTGTACATGAAGACAATTAAAGTGGATCAATTTATTTACTAGATAATATCCTAATTATCTATTTTGTTCTCTATCAGGAATGTTATACAGAATCAAAAAATCCCATTTTGTTGTAAAGGGCAAAATAAGAACATTTTTCATTGAATTATTTTATAAACTGTTCTTACATGTTCTTATTTTATCTAAAACTAGGAATAGTTCCACAGAAATATTAATAGAATCAATAAATAGTGATATGTAATCAATATTTGCTGTTGATAAGTTTTTTATTGATTTTACTGAGTTGATTATAAAGAACTTGAGGGAACAGCAGGCACTGTGCTTCTAAAATATCAGGGTTGTTTAAATATACAGAGAATAGTACTATACATTTATACACAAATATTCTAGATTAAGACAACTGTTTGTACAGTGACTTTGGTCTATATTTTTACAATCTGAAGCAACCATTCTTAGTCATGAAACCTTGAAATAACCAAGAAAACATCTCAGTGTCAGGAAAATAAATTTTGGTCTTGGGGGCATTATGTCCTATTTCTCTATCACAAAGCTGAAGAATTGAACAATGCTGTTTGACTGCCTGTTCTTTTCAGCTGAATAGAGTGGAAAATTACATAAAAATTAAACAAAGAAACTGCCTTGACCTTCTCAATTCCTTGGAAATGGAAGTGTTTATTCAAGCATTTACATGATGGCCCTGGCTCAGGGTGTCCTTGATTAATATAAACTGTTTTCCAAGGTGTAAGATAAGCAGTGTGAGGCAGATGCTTCCTTCACTTTGTCTCTGCTAACTTCTGCATCTGGGACAACTTAGAGGTTCTGAAGGAAAACTTCTTCGTGTCTGTCATAGCTCCCCTGCACTCCTACACCAGGCACCCAACAGTTCTGGCTTCCGCCCTTGCCTTTTTATGATCCATTCTCCACAGAACATCAGTGAAACAATTTCTCTCACTTCCTTACCTAAAATTCTCAAATGGCTGCCTATTGTGCTTGGAATGAAATCTGAACCTTTACCATAGCCTACAAGCTCCGGCTTCTGCCTGGCTTCATCTTACACTACTCCCAGCTTCGTCATGGGGCTCCACACAAACTTCCCTTTTTACTGTTGCTCAAACACACTAAGTCCGTTCCCACCTTAGCAGACTTTCTCCTGCTGTTCCTTCCACCTGGAAGGTTGTGCCCAAAGGCTGTTCCATGTCTTCCTTCTTTCGTTACAGTCAGGTCTCAGGTCAAATATCCTCTCTACAGAGAGATTGTCTAACACCAATCCAAAGTGGATCCCTGCTCCCTGGTTACTTTCTTGTAGGTCTACTTTCTTCACCCCCATAGCATTTTTCAGTAGCTGACATTATTTCATTCATTTATTTATTTTCTTTTTTTACATCATCTGTATATTGTAATGTGTATTCACCATCCCAAGTCAAGTCCCCTTCCATTATCCTCTATACCCACTTCACTATCTACTACCCTCCCCCACTGCCCTTTCTCACTGGTAATCACCATACTGTTGTCTGTCTATCAGGTTTGTTTTTTGTTTTGTTTTTTGCTTAATCCCTTTACGTTTTTTACCCAGCCCCCATCCCTTCCCCCCTGACAGCTATCAATCTGTTTTCTGTGTCTATAAGTCTATTTCTGTTTTGCTTATATATTTTGTTCATTAGATTCCACATATATGTGAAATCACATGGTATTTCTCCTTCTCTGACTGGCTTATTTCACACAGCATAATACTCTCTAGGTTCATCCATGTTGTCTCACAAAGTAAGATTGCCTTCTTTTTTATGGCCCAGTAATATTCCATTGTGTAAATGTACCACAACTTTTTTTATCCACTCATTTACTGATGGGTACTTAGGCTGTTTCCAAATCTCAGCTGTTGTAAATACTGCTGCAACTAACATAAGAGTGCATATTTTCTTTTAAATTGGTGTTTGGGGATTCTTAGAATATATTCCCAGAGATGGGATCACTGGGTCAAAAGGAAGTTGCCTTTTTTATTTTTTGAGGACATTCCATGCTGTTTTCCACAGTGGCTGCACCAGTCTGCATTCTCATCGACAGTGCACTAGGGCTCCCTTTCCTCCACATCCTTGCCAGCATTTGTTGTTTGTTGACTGATTGATAGCCATTCTGACAGGTGTGAGGTGATAGTATTTTCTTGTTTATTGTCTTTTTACTCCTAACTAACATTTCATCTCCATGAAGACAAGTATTTTGTTGATCATATTCAGTGTTGTATCCTTAACCTCTAGGACAGTGACTAGCACAAACTAGCCTGCAGAATTTGTTACATGAACAAATAAATTTAGCTGTGCAATTCACCATTTGGAATTTTTTATTTGCAAGCAACAGGAACTGACTCCAGCCAATTTAGAAGAAAGATGTTTATTGGAAGGATATCAAGTGGCTCACAGAATAGCCAAGAGAAATGGAGAAACAGACTTACAGAATAGGCAGGAACAAAGGCTAGAGGACCAAGATCACAACTACAGTGACACCAAGAAACAGTCCGAGCAGAACAGTGCTGCCCTTGGCCCTGCTTGTTGTGGCCTCTGGACACCCTACCACTGCCGCCCCCTCCACAGCTGCCACTGGATGCTGGTTGTTTCTCTCTCACCAGCAGACTGAACTCCCAATGCCCCTGTTTCTTTACTTCCTTTTTTCTCCACGCATACATTTCCTTGAGCAACTATCTTGGCCACATATCTACAACCCTAGTCGAGGGTAAGTTATGAAAAAAATAGTTTCTGGCCTTTGGGGCTTTTGTGTAGGTCTGTCTTGTTACCACAAAATCATAAAATGTGAAAAGCAAATCATTGCCTAATATACTTTATGATGAGACATGACCTGGAAAGGTAGTGATCTTGCTATGCCCGTGGCAGACCTTTCCATTTATTCAATAATTATATATTGAATATTTTCAATTTTTCTCATAATAAATATTTCCTGAGTCAATACATAGTTATGGGAAGTTGACCACAATCTCGAGATTGGTTATAATTACCCTTATTAAATATTAAAAGCCCTACAAAATCCTAATGGTCTCAGGTATCATAGGTAGCTTTGAAAGGCTGATGAAAAGACATACCTCAGTTGCCAGTAGAAATAGGGTGCTTACACAGAGTCACAAGGAAAACATTTCGGGACCCATGCATAGGAAGATGTGAGCAATTGTGACAAGATTTATTGAAAAGAGAACAAAGGACTGTTCCAGGTGCCCATTGTCTCATGGGTCAGACAGATGGCTCAACTGTGCCTCCCTACAGAGTACGTCCCCCTTCTGGGACTGCAAGCCCGCACTTGTCCTCACCAAGCCCAGGAGAACCAGGGCCCAGAGATACGGAACTCTGTGTTTCATTTCCCCATCTGCACATCCGCCACCAAAACTGCTTGGACCGCAACCAGTGCTGCGCTTGGGCCTGCGCAGTGGCCCATGCAGCTGCAAGGCCTGCAGAACTGCAATGCAGAGAGAGCATGCAAAAGAGCAAACGCACAAATAAACCTTCAACTTCGGGCCTTTGTTGAGCTTTGATTATATCTTTTTGGGTTTGGGAAGGGATAAGCTTTCTTTCAAACTAACCAATCCCTTTCCTGTTTCTTCGCAGGATTTCACTGGGCCCTCCTCCTGCACCATCTTGGCTTCCAGTGCGCATTCTCTTTAACTGGTCCTTCTCCTTTCCCCTACCTCCGTAATTTATGAGGAGCCAGGTCTCCCCAAGGATATTGCAAAGGCATTTCTTCCTGCCTGCTCAGGGAAACAGAGGGATGTTAATCTGTTTGGTGGTGCAATGCTACTACCCCCTGCTGTGCCAGGAAGGTGTAGCTTCCTAGTTAATCTGGTTTAATTAGATGTCTGTCTCCAGGGGCTCCTCTCTTTGTCAACAACTAAATAGCTGTGAATGCTAACACCTCCACTGCAAGGCCTAGAGTCCATAACTATGTGATCTCCCTTTGTGAGCACACATTCACAGCTTGCACAGATTTGAACTCTAATCCAGGGGCTGTACCACCGCCCTCCCCCGCCCCCGCCACCCGCCACCCACTGAGTGACTTTGTGCAGGTCTCTAAGCCTTGGTTTCTAATTATAAAATGAGAATATTCATAAAATTACAATATCCCTCTACTACTGCCTCACCAAGTTCTTCTGAGGAATGTATTGGACAGTACATGAGTTTGCCTCAAAAAAGAAATTACACAAAATACATTTTAGGTATCAAAATTATTGTTATATGAGTAGCAAGACTGTGTTGAAATTGGAGGGCATATCTATTCTAGTCGTAGGAGCTACCATGTATCTGTCTGTGTGCTCCCAACACACATGGTCCTCATTCTCTCATCTCATCCTCTGGTGCCAGCCTGACAGAGTAGAAGCGCCTCTGCTAGCCCTCTACCAAATCTACCAGATCCTCTCAGGGATCCTCCTTTCTTGTCCTCAGGCTTCATATGGGGAGATTTTGGCTAAACTAAGCATTCTCTCATTCTCCCTCCGGAAGGGCACAGGGATTTAGATTGAGGAGTTTGGGGTAGGAAAGTGACTCTCTTTAGACCAGTAAGTACTGCTAAGTCATTTTTGCCCTACGTATCATGTTGGCCACTTTGTGTTGGCCTGTACTTGAGAATACTTCTATGGGAAATAAAATTCTTGTTACAACAATTGTTATCTATATTTTATTCATTGTGAATCTTAGGTTTTAGAGATTTGATTAGTTCTTGCTATGGCTGGCTACAAAACACATGAAGTATTTTGTGTATATGAATTCTAGGCAAATTTACACTTAGAGTATTTTAGCAGTTCTACCTCTAATACTAATCAAAGAAATATAGACTTCTGCACTGTGAACATTCACTTTAACTTTCTAACATGGTAAAACATGGAAAGTGTGATATACAGGGTGTGGCAAAATAGGTTTGCAGTTGTTTGTGTGGAAAATAATACAATAATTAATAAATAATCATACAAGAATAAACTCTGTTTCATGTACTCACAACTGTAAATCTACTTTTGCCCCACCCTGTATGGAGAATAAACACAAGTTGTGGTGCTTACAACACAAGAGAAGCACAGTCGGCAGATTTTTAAAGCTCAGCTCAACAGGGAATAATAAAAAAAAAAAAAAACAGACAAATGTCTCTGCCCTGCTCCAAGCAGCCTTGCCTTTGTGTGTTATTTCCTGGCAGATGAAAAAGCAAAGAGAAGCTCCAGTCTGCTTTGCTCTCCTGGGATTTGAAAGAACAAAAGAAAAGTAAACACCCCTCTGTTTCCAAGACTGACATTTAGGCAAGGATAGCCTGGCTTCTCTTCTTGTTTCTTCTTCCATTACTATTAAACAAAAAGATTAGTGGTAAGGTGAAAATCCTTTTTTAAAATTATTTTTGTTTTAAAACTAAGAGTTTAGTATTTTTTTAAAAAATTATTGTTGTTCAATTAGAGTTGCTCCCCTTCCCCCCCATTACTCTCCCCTGCCCCCCATAACTCTCCCCCCATTACTCTCTCCCCATTACTCTCTCCACATCCCCTCCCACATTTAATCCTTCCCTGTTGTCCTTGTCCATGGGTCCTTTAATACATATTCCTTGACTTGACCCTTCCCCTTCTTTCCCCATTACCCCCCTGTCCCCTCCCTTGGATCACTGTCAGGGTTTAGTATTTTTTGAAAATTACAGCACAGCTTATTTTGTTTCCCTCCTTCAAATTGTCTACTGCAATATTCAATTGTTAAGTCTCAAGCAACTTTTAATTCTTTTGTGATGCAATAGAAATTTAAGCCTTCCAATATTTTCCAAATGTTCTATTATTCTAGGCATCATAGGGGGTACCCTCAGTTAATACTGGCTGTACATGACTTCCTTATGTAATGTAAATCCTCTCAAAGCTTGATTCCCAGGACTTCGCCTCATTTTATATACCCACACAAATGGTGTGCCATGACAGTAAGCCATCACTAGGAGGGAATCAAAGAGTTTAATATGGATATCATGCCATGAGTCTCACCACATTAATTGTTCCAGTTTCTTGGACCCATGAATGGGAGGTGATTTGGACACTCCAGTGCATGGCTAATGTTATGCTGGAGTGCGCAGGCCCAATCCACACTGAGACAGGGCTTCTATTACCACCTCTGCCTCACAAAACTTCCTCTAAATAGCAAGACATGTGGGAACCACATTCTTGCTCATCCTCAAAAACATCAACACCAAAATAGTATCTGGCTGTTGCATTGAGCATCTTTATTCCTTAGATCCTGGCATGTTCCAACAGGTACCTCTCTACAAAATCCTTTATTTATGTGTCTTCCCAACAGTGGGGATCAGACTAAGATGCATCAACTAAAGAGAACAGATTCTTCTTTGGCAGTTTTTACCAGTTAAATCAACAAATGCCTTTGACTTTTAAAAAGATCATGGAGCTTGAATCGGGTGCTCTTGACCCTTGTTGTCCTTACATCTTATTATTATGCACTTGCTCCTAACCCTCCATTATTCCTTTTTAGTATCTTTCTAGGGCTCTTTTCCTCTTTCTTTTACTGTGAATATTGCCCAGATTTCCATCCTTGGCTCTCTGCCTTGAACATGCGACACTGTGGATTACAAACCCAAGCACTTACAGGGATTTGAGGATAATATAAATAAATGAAGCAGGTCATATATAAGAAAAATAATGTGGCTCTCTTACTCACTGATACGGTAAGGAATACAGTATTCCTTACCGTATCAGTGAGTAAGAACAAGAAATACAGTAAGGAATACTGCATCAATGAGTAAGAACAAGGAAACTAAAAACAATATATGCACAATCTTAAACGACAGCTGATGTTCAGTATCAGGGAAATAGCAGGAGTGGCTGCCAAGGAAACAGCTGCTTCTCAGCTCCAGTTAATGTCTGCCTGTAGGTAATATGACTATGAGCAAAAGTTTCCTATTTTTCAGAAGAATATGAAAATCCAGACTTTTAATTAAAATCTCCAATAATTAAAATGTTGCTCAGTCACAACACTTCTACATACTAGAAATGGCTGGCCAAAGAGAACACATCTCCAAACTAGATACAGTCAGAAAGTTGCTAGTTGGTGGCTTCTTCACTACAGATCACTAAAGGCAGCAGTTTTCAAACTGCAGAGCAGGACATATTGTTGGATTGTGTAATCAGCCTAATGGACTGCAAGTAGCATTTGTAAATGAAATAGAATTGCGTAGAAAAAAATAGCATTAAAAATAATGCAACATATCACATTGTATAGGGATAGGTATTATCACAGGAGACACACACACACACACGTCAGGGTGTGAGTGGGTCGCCATTAAAAACTCTGCTTCCATTAAAAACTCTGCTTCTGACTTTAGACCAAAGGTTTGAAAACACTGTGCAGATGATACTATTCCACTCCTTCACCTTCAATGGCAGTTTAAATGCCAACGATTTTGAAATGTGCATCCGTGTGTTAGATTTTTCTCTTAAATTTAGCCACTTATTTTCAATTATCTGTTGGATACTGTCACTTACTCCACAGATTCCACAAATAATAGAAAAGAGTGATTAAAATAATGGGCTTTGTAGTCAGATCTCAGTTTGAATCTTAAGATTTTTTAGCCTTTTTTTCCTCATCCTTAAAATCAGGATAACTTGAAGTGTCTGAATAGGGTTGTTATAAGAATGTGTCCTTACAATAGTGCTTAGCACATAAAAAATAAACAAATGTTGCTTGAGCACCAACCATATTCCAGGGATTGTTCTAGGCTCTAGAGATTTATGAGAAAAGTCAGCCCTTCCAATAATAAGACAGTGCTGCTTTTCAGTACTTTGAGAAAGAATGTGAAAATCAACAAAACATCTTAGTGTTTTACTGGATACATACTGTAGTGCTTTCATAATGCAATCTATCAATACCCTTTTCAAACAGCCTCTTTGAAGTTTACTAGCTTATGACCACAAGGAATGGCCTTCTTCTCCCTGCTGAGTGTCAGAAGGCCTCCTCTCCCCTCTGACTGTCACGAGTTACTCCTGCCCTTGCTGAGGCAATTTTCAAAGAAGTCTCAGCTGTACTGGGGTATAGAAAAAAATCCGTAACGTTTCTATTAAAGAACTTGGGTGTAGTATTCCCCAAGTCCTGGTGAATAAGATGATGTCTGTCTTATTCCCTTCAGATTGCTGTAATAAGGCACCATAGACTGGATGGCTTAGGACCAAGAGAAATTTTTTCTCACAGTTCTGGAGGATGGGAGTCCAAGATCAAGGTGCCAGCAGATTCAGTGTCTGGTGAGAGCCCACTTCCTGGTTCATACACAACCAGTCTTCTCAGTGTGTCCTCATGTAGCAGATGAGACAAAGGAGCTCTCTGTGACCTCCTTTATAAGGAAACTAATTCCATTCATGAAGGCTTTGTTTTCATGATCTAATCCTCTTCCAAAGGCCCTACCCCCAAATACATCATATTAGGGATTAGGTTTCAACCTATGAATTTGGGGGTGGTGGTGGGAGACATAGATATTCAATCCATAGAGGAGCTGGCTGACAGCACAAAAATAATCTGTAGTAACTCTCAGCTGACCTTCCTATGTCCTGATCCATCCTCCTTCAACACATCCTTTGTAGGAGACCGTACTGCATGGCGTGGGCCCAGCTCCCACTCAGAGATGCACAGGACCAACACCCACGGATAGGTTCTCCATGGGGAATCAGGCCTGCAATGTACCTAGGCCGCTTTCAGTCTTGCTCTTCCTAAAAAGACTCCCTCACCCTGAATTGAGGACATTTACTGCAAAGTAACTTCCTAAAATCCATGCTACACCTTCCAAGGATGAGTGTAACCAGTCAACCACTTTTGCCTTTTCATTTGCAAATATCCCTCTTCTGTGATGTGATTAGCAGCATTGGCTCCTTTGTTTTCTATAAAAGATAACCACCTAAAGTGAACCTGTACATAGTAAATGAGGACCATTATGTGTTGTGCCAAGAAACCCAAAAAAGGCCGGTCATAGCGAGGGCTAAGGCTTTTGCTCCCCTTGAGTGAAAAGCCATGCTGTCCCTTTTCCTCCACCAGACTCGGTAGTCCATGTGAATGTCTCATTTCATCCATAATGAGATGGACACTGTGGGCTGGTGTCTGCATCAATCCTTCACACTGAAACCACAGACCTCTTCTCAAATGGATTCTGGTCATACCCCTTCACTGTCTAACCCTTTAATGACTACCCACCATCTGTAGAAAGTCTAAGCTCCTGATGGGACTTACCAGGCCTTTTGTAATTTTTCTCATCATATCTGAAGCATCATCTGCTTCAAAATACTGTCTTCCTGTCAATGAGAATGACTTGCAGTTTCCAATAATTGTAGCAGCCCCTGTCTCTCCTGGACTTGTACGTAGGCCACTCTTCCTCCAGCAATGCTTTCTGCTGCCCCCGCTTCCTTTACTTCTCACATTTCTTTCCCAAACTTGCACCCTTCAATTGAGCACATTTTAAAATAGTTTATGTTCTTGAGTCTCTCCACTTTCTTCAAAGGGTAAGGAAGGAAGAAGCTTTACATCTAAACAACAAAAAAAAACAATTGAAAATCATTATTCTCTTTATTTTGAGGCCAATCTGTAAAAAAATTTTTATTAAATGCTTGGAATAAAAATTGAGTAACAAACTGAAATTATCTCAGGTACAAAATATTTAATAATAAACATGTCTTTTTTTGTAAGGGTGTGTGTGTGCATATAATGTGTGTGTTTCAAGTTAAGATTATCATTAGCAAAAATGCTGCATTCCTTCCATATGCTTTTAATGTCATTACATTTTACTGTTTTTATTTTCTTTTTATTGTTTTGAAGGATTTTTAAAAAAGATTTCACTTATTTATTTTTAGAGAGAGAAGAAAGGAGGAGTAAATAGAGGGAAACATTAATGTGTGGTTGCCCCTCAAGCACCCCCTACTGGGGCCCTGTTCTGCAACCCAGGCTTGTCCCTGACTGGGAATCGAACCAGTGATCCTTCGGTTAGCAGGCCAGCACTCAATCCACTAAACCATACCAGCCAGGGATTACTGTTTTTATTTTATATCCACCATCATATTTTTAATCTGCATCATATTTCCAGTTTTTATTTTTTATAGAAAATGTCCTACCCCTAATAAGTATGAGAAAGATGATAGGTGATAGGTAGATAGATAGATAGATAGATGATTGATAGATAGATAGATAGATATGTGTCAGAACAGAGATAGGCCCATGTTTCCATGGAAGTATGAAAGAGGACTACCCACAGTGGTCTGAGAGAGGTGGAGACTGGGAGCAGGAATAGAGTTAGCAGGGCTGTGTGAGGAAGAAATTCCCTTTCCCCAAGTGAAATTGTTGATGGTGGCAGAAATTCCTCCTGAAAAAACCTAAATCAAAACTTATGAAAGGTCAAATTTTTGTCTTCAGTTACAAAAAGCAATCAGTTTTATTGAACATTGTTTTTCTTGAAAAAAAATCTCTTACCAGTTGTTAATACTATTTGATGATTACCAAGTTTTATTTCCCTAACATGCATTAAGGTAACCTTTTCTCCACTTCCTGTCACTTACACCACTTCTTCTATAAATACTAGCAAAAATATGTGCTTCTGGTAGGAGACACACACACATATACACACTCTCTAAAACAAAAAGCCATAAAACCTATAGCACATCAAAATTCACAAATTGATGGATTGTATAAGGAACTATAGCAAAATATCAAGATGAACATCACAGTTAAATTTATAACTCTTCAGGCAATAGTTAAACTCATCTTTATAGGTTTTCACAATTCTTCTCTTGCTTAATATATTTGGAAATAAATATGTATACGAAACAAAACAAATTCCCTCTAGGAGCCTGGTTCCATTCTAAAAGCTCTGGAATTTGACCCAAACATAGCTATAGAACCAGAAGGACACAGAAAAATTATTACCAGTAGTGACTTTACTTTAAAAGGTACCTACAATGTAGATTATAATGTAATTTTTCAAGACTATTTAAGAATTACTCCTAAGCAACATCACTATTTAATTAACTCAGGTGAATAAATATTATCTTTTAGTTGACATCTCATTAATCTGACACAAGCTGGAACACATTGTTTTTACCACACAAGGTACATATCTTGCTATAAAATGATGAATTTCAGGAAATAGGATACATTATGGAAATGTAATTGTTTCAGAAGAGACGGGCATAACTTGTAATCTTGAAGATTAATTCTGCCTGGGCTCCACTCCAGTATTTCAGAACAGTTATTACCAAAGGAGAGCCGCCGCATGGCAGGAAAGAAGAGTGTACCCGGTGCTGCTCACCCATCCTGGGCACAGCCCAGAAGTTGCCGGGATCCCACAAAACCTCTCCGTTTTCTAAAAGGTAATTTTATTACAATATATGCTGCAAATGGAGGTGTGAGTGGAAAAATCAGCAGTGGAAAGAAAGAGAAAAAGAAATGGAGCCTAGAAACCGGTAAACAACTGGTTTCTGATAAACGTGAGCATTCATGTACAATTAGGAGTAGTTTTAAGGGCAGAAAAGGTTTTCAGAATATTTTATTAAAATCCTTTCATTAAAGTTACAGATGCTGAAATATGCCTCTTTCTTAAGATTTTATGTTACTTATTATTCTATTTAAAAATCTAGCAAATATTTACAACCATTTATTAAAGAGATTTGAATAATACTGATTGGTTCTCACTTATAAATGTGGTAACCTAAACACTTCCAAATGTTGTAAACATCATTTATAAATTTAATATATTCGACTTCCTTTTCAGTTAAAAATGTCTGATTGAAAAACTCTTTCAAATACTTAAGTAGTTCAGATAAATCAAATTAACTTTATGAATATGATGAAACTTGAGTCCTTTTAATATTCTCATACTGTGTATAACAGTAGTAATATTCACCAAAATCAATTATTCAATTACATATTTGAAACTAAAATGAAAAGATCATCAACATACACATCCACACACAACACGAAAAGATCATCATTCTAAGATACTATATTGCCTCAAATATATAAAATACTAATTGTGCACAAATTCCTACCTTAACAATATTAGCATATGGTTATTTTAAACATTTTTATACTAATCCTAAATATTTCCATAGTTAAACAATGTTTCTCTATGAGGAGACAACTGTATTCACAGTTAATATAGGTTACTTGACCAGTGATTTTTTTTTAAGATTTTATTTACTTATTTTTAGACAAGAGAAGGGAGGGAGAAAGAGAGGGAGAGAAACCTCAATGTGTGGTTGCCTCTTGCACACCCCATGCTGGGGGCCTGGTCTGCAACCCCCGGCATGTGTCCTGACTGGGTACTGAACCCAAGACTCTTTGGTTCACAGTTCAGCACTCAGTCCACTGAGTCACACCAGGCAGGGTTTGACTAGTAATTTTGACTGGGAGTAAAATCTGCAATTTCAGGCAGACAGGGCAAGTCTCACCGCCCACCCTTTAGGTGTTTATTATTGGAGGAGTGACCTCCTCAGCATGCTTAAGACTACCCAATGACTAGAGATTTTGACCAAATATAATTTTTAATTTACAAAGGTTCATAAGCTCCCCTTCTTACTGCAGACCTCTCCATGGTCCAAGGCAGCAATGAAATCTTTATAATCACCTAGCAGGCCCTATGCAATCTGGACCCAACCCCTCTCCCCATCCCCATCCACTTCTTCTGCTATCAAATCTCCTACTACTCCCTGCCCCTTACTCAATCCACACCAGTTATTTTGCTGCTTTTGGTATTTGCCCAATGTGCTCATGCCTCAAGACCTTGCACTGGCTCTTTTTTCTGCTCAAAATAGTCATCTGGATGCTCGCTTCCTGGATATCTTCAGGTCTTTGCCCAGATGTCACCTGAAAGAGGCCTCTCTGGACTACTTCATCTAAAACTACAACCATGGCCCCTCCCTACCCTTCCCATCCTTTTATCCTCCACTCAGTTCCTTTCTCTCCTCCCACTCAATCACTCAACACATCTGACATAATATAAATTGTAGTTCTTTACTTGGTTATTGTCTGTTTCTCCAAAGATTTATGAGAGATGGGACTTTTTTCTCTCTCTTTGATTCAGTGTTGAATCCCCACGGCCAAGAACTGTGCCTAACACAAAGAAACTTCCCCCCAAAATATTTGTCAAATGAATAAATGAATGAAAGAGCTGACTACAGGCTGCCACAAGGAGTGTCCATATTGATATTATTGTTTTTGGAAAGAGAAGCCTTATCCTTGTAAAGATGCAAAGTTGTATAAGCCCTTCAGCAACAGCTTCAGCAAACAATGTGCTGGCTTGGAGACAGCCTTTCCTCTCCCTCTGGCAGGCCTGACATGGCCTGGGCCTGCTTCCCAGCCACCACGGGTGATAATTAATCATGTTTGAAAGTAAAGTTACATTTCTTTTTAAAAAATTTATTGATTGATTTTAAAGAGAAAGGAGGGGGGAGAGAGAGAGAGAGAGAGAGAGAGAGAGAGATTGATTTGTTGTTCCACTTACTGATGTATTCATTGGTTGACTTCCGTATGTGCCCTGACCAGAGATTGATTGTGCAGTTTTGGTTCATTGGGATGTTCTAACCAACTGAGCTACCTGGTCAGGGCTACATTTAAAAAAAAACAAAAAAACAAAACAAAACATTTTTAATCAGAATTTTCACTCTTTCAAATAAGCCTTATGCCTTAATTAGTCCAAAGCTGAAGCTTATACCTCAAGTGCAATTAATTTGGCTTCTTTCCCACAGCCTCTTCTTTTCTCATTTGTTCCATTAACCATAAGTAGGGTTGAGAGAGAAATAAATTGTTTTCTCAAGATGAAAAGTCTAAATAGAATAATTAGGCCAGTCAACTCCCAGAATGCAAAGGCTATTTTTTCCCCTGGATGAGCACCACATACCTGAAAACTATAGTAGAACAGTTATCAAATACTCTGCAAATGTTCCCTTGTGCAACTCCCTCTGAGAGTGGTCTGAGGCTTAGTACAGGTCAGAAAGGATTTCCTGTAAAGTGTTATTGTGCAGAAGGGAACTCTGTGAGGAAAAACCAGTCCTCAATTTGCTTTGTTGTTATTAATGTAGGAACAGAGGAAAAGAAGAGCTGACTGTGTGATTCTCCTTATTCTGAGTATTTGGTCATCCATCACATTTTATTTGTTTTTTTATGGAAAGTACTGCATTGAAGTGTGAGGAGTGGAACCACTTGTCAGTCATCTTCCTGTATCAATATTCATTATGTAGAAGTAAGAATATCTTGTTCTGACTGGTACTACCCTAGGAAAGATCAATTAAATTCCCTAATGAAGAAAATCCCCAAGTGTCCTATAGACTAAGCCAACTTTGCCCTTCTGCCACCATGGTATGAGCTCATTGAGAAGCCCTACAAAAGTAAACATATGGGCTCCAAGCAATGCTCAATGGTAACAAGGAGGAAAAAGGCAGAATCTTGGTGCTTGGAGGTACAGAAGGAGGGGCAGAGCAAGGAGAAAGGAAGAGGGCTCTGCAAGCTTGAAGGACAGCTAGAGTGGTGAAGTCAAATTTGATCTGTGGGTCTGAACTTGCCCAGCCCAGCCAACATTCTCACAAAACACACAGATTCTCCTCCGGTTGGTTTGGTGCGGAGGCGAGGGGACTGCAGTCTGCAGTTAACCTGCTCCATGTTCCACCCCCACTTGACTGTGGTACACAGCCAGATTTGGGAATCATAAGACCAAACAGCTCTCAAGGTCCTAATTTCTATGACTCTCTAAACATATAATTAATTTTTTTCCTCAACAGAAGCTATATAATTTTCAAATTAAGTTAGAATACTTGGATTAATTATTCATTCTTTCATGGAACAGATATTTATTGTGAATTTTTTAATCCCCAAACCACCTTTAAATACAGGAGTTCTCACTGGGAGTGAGATGGGGTTTGGTGAATAAATATACCTTTGACCTAAATGACATTACAATACAACACAGAGAGATAAAATATTTTTTAAAATAATTAAGGGCACATAGGCATTGAAAGAACAAAAATTTCAGTTATCTGTTCATCAACACTGCCAAGCATTCAGAAAGATTACAAAACCACAGTTAAGGGAATATTGACCTTTCATGCCTTCCTCTTTCTGTCTCATTATATGCGACCCTTTTTCTTTCTTCTACATAGCTCCTATTTCTTATACTTGTAACTTTCATGTAGAACTTTGTACAAAGTGCTTTTTTGATATGGATTTATATCAAGTTCATGTGCTCTGTGTATAGTAGGGTGTTAATAAATAGTTTTCAAATAAATCAATTACCAAGCCAAGGAAAAGGGCAATTAGCTTCTCAAAATGGTTTTGGTTTTGTGTCAAAACCAAGAGGTATCAACAGGGGTTTGAAAGGCATGAGAAAAAAAATGAAGCAGAGAAAGGAGAATTGAAAAGATGAAAAAAGGTGCAGTGTTGGAGTGGCAGAGACCCAGCATAGTGGCGTAATATAAAGCCGCAACTGCACTGGTCGCAGAGAGGTAGTAATCGACTATCAGAAAGGTAAGATGAGAGACAAAAAGTTACGCCAACATGTACCTCAACGGCCTTTGAAGACCAAGGCATAGACCACGTAGAGCACATGTAAGAGGTGGAAGGTGCGAGCAGAAAAGAGGGAAGAAAAGTAGGAACAGATGAAGGCTCAGCCAAACCCCTTAGGGCGTTAATGTAGCACTGTTATCAAAAGGGAACCAAGCCCCAGCGGGTCTGCCTCCAGCTGGCTGGTAGTGTGTGGGTTCGTGACTTCATGCAGGAAAGATTTCAAAACAGGAGTCCAGGTGATTTTGAGATTATGTTTATTAAAGCTGTGGACAGTGAAACAAAGGAAGGGCTTAAAGTAGAAGAAGCAACAGAAGAGGACCTAGGTGGGGCTGCTTTGGCTCCCTAGAAATGTTATGGGGAAGAAGTGAGCCAAGGCAGGGCTGCTATTGGCCCACTGAAAGTTAGAGAAAAAGAGCCTTGGAGGCAGGTTCAGGGTTTTGCTACCCTCTGTCCACCCCCCCCCCCCCCCCCCCGGCTGCAAGTCCCATGGGAGCCCCCAGAGTTTGTTTTTTTCTTTAAGTACGTGCCTGAGAGAAGGGCGTGGGAACTCTACAAAGAGTGTGTCTACATCCGTGTTTTGAGGGCTTTTGTCTGTCTTCTGAAGGTGGGAATCCCGGGGGAGATCTCAGGAGAAGGTCTTGATAGAATAGTCATTAGTTTTCCAGGTATGTCCTTTAATATGTTGATTCTTCAAAATGAGTGTGTAGAGGGGTCAGGGTCATTCTCTGGTCAATATCATCTTTAAAGAATGTCATCAAACAGGGACTGGGACAGAAGCGGGTCTGACCCAGCAGGATCTGGAATGTATAAATCATTTGCTCCTGAGTATCCTTGATTAGGGGAAATAAGACTTTGTGATTTACTAGCTGGCTGTAAATTGCTCAAATTGTTTGACCTTGTTCAATTATTTTGTCTCAGTTTCCCCATTCCACTTGCCAAGAAATTTTCCTAGCTTTTTACTGTCCTGCCTCAGCACTAGGACCAGAGTCTGTGGGCTGCAGGGTGGGGTCTACTTGTCACACGACAGCCAGATGATAAAGTCATACTGTCCCATACCCACAGCGTTTATGTCTTCCTGTAACTATACCAACAGCACAGTGTGGCATTACCTCATACATCTAACGCACACTCTGAGTCAGTACTTACAGATCATATGATGTTAAATGTACTCATCTTAACGAGGCAAGGAAGGAGACAGTCATAGCCAGGATTCATCAACTGATTTACTGTGAGCTTGATTCTTTACATAAATTACATCATTGTAACTTCACACCAAGCTAATAATATAAATACTGCTATCAGTCTTGTTTTACATTTGGAAAGGCAGCCAGTAGTGTACTGGTAAAGGTTTAATAACTAAAAAATCTCTGATTTATAGTGTTTGCCAATTTCTACCATATAAATATTCCCACATTGGCCAATTTCAAGTACTAACATGATGTCATTGAATCCAGAGTTAGGGAGAGTTGCACATTAGTATGTCATTATATAGTCTAATACAGTCTGTATATAGTATAGTATGGATATGAAATAGTATAATATGTACAATAGATGGGAAATAGCTCCAAGAACACAGATAATAGTAAAATAATTAGGAAATGGTGAGTTGGGGTATTTATTAACTTTATTTTAAACATAATTCATTTAATTTTAACTTTATATACCTTAATTCTATGTTTAGCAATGAGCTCACAAAGTTCTTGAAAATTTAATGATCAGTTCTTATGAGCCAGTATGGGCCAGCTCCAGCACACCTCTGAGCCCACTGTGATTTGAACGCATTCATAATTTCTAACATTCCCCCAAAATAGTGGATCTTTATAAATCTTGTCCCTTTCAATCAAGAACTGAATCTGTGTTTTAAACTCTGTTCCTAGGACCTCCAAGTGATCTGGGTAAACAGAGTCCTATGATGGAGAAATCTAGGAGACAGGTACACAGATGAGGCATAAGAGTCACCAGGGAGCAGATGTCAATGTGAGAATCAGTATTCAGTCACAGAAATCAAACCACTTTCAAGTAAATCAAAACTTAGTTTAAAGACAGATCTTATCCAGACAGAGTTAGAATTCATCCTGGACATGGAGTTTTGAACTTACAGGGTAGGATAGGCAAATGATTGCACTTGACTAATAAAATCGACCTTCAGGTTGCCTCTCCAGTGTCCAGGCCCCTTCCTTATCCATATTTTTGTCACTGAGGGTGGGGCAGCTCTGAGCTTTGGGGATGTTGACTCCAACCCTGACTACAAAGAAAGAACATATTCTGAGGGCCTAAGAAAATCAGAGTATTTCTATTCCCTGGCCCCAGATATATGTGTGGGTCAGCAACACAGCAGGGAGAGTTTGCTGGAGCTTTGCAGTACATTGTAATTTGTTCTCCAGGAAGTGAAAGGATGTAGACGTGGGAGTTATCTGCAGTCAGGTCAGGGCCACAACAGCACAGCAGCCTTAGCAGGAAGCTGATACAATGGAAGATGAGACAAAAGGAAAGAAACCAGGTACCCAGTGATGCAATTGTGCCTTTGGATGAAATCAGGCCTGACACCTACATACTTCTGGTCTTCCAGTTATGTGAGCCAGTAACTCATGGCTTAAGTCAGTTTCTGTTGCATTTTCTGATACTGCTGACTAAATGGGTTATAACTGATACAACCTTGAAAGTCATCAAGTAGCTGTTCATTGAGAGTGGGACGTGGCTAAACATGTCAGAGCAATAAGAGAAGTGAACAGTCAGAGAAGGCTGGAGTAGCTGATCAAGGTGACACAGGTGTCTTTCTTTAGAAATGCCTTTGAAGGAAATGTAGATGTGGAAGATGAGGAAGAGAATTAGCCTTGTCATCCGCAAGGAAGGTGTGGCCAGGAAGATAGACATGCGCTAGGACTGGCTGAGCACAGCCCTGCCCTTTCCCCTGTTTGACAGTTACAGAAAGGAATTCATTTTCTGGTGAGCAGAGATTCTACCTGTTGCACCAGCTTGCTGAGCCAGCCAGGCATCTGCTTCTCAGTCAGATATGGTGGCTACAGGAAGTGAATACCAAGTTGTAAAAATAGCAAGACAGATAGAGGGAAGTTCTGTCTAATTTGCACCTGGAGGAACACAGGGGAGGCAGAAGTAGGCCAAATCGGTAGTAATCCATGCATCAGGCATAGATTATTATGTGATCTTGAACAACACCCTTTGAAAAATTTACCTTGAATGTCAAAGGGGATTTTTTTGGCAGAGGTGTGGGGTGGATGGTTGACACTCTATAAGAAAAACGTCTAGAATCCAAGTCAATGTACGTAACAAACCAATCAAATCAGAACTGTGTGATACACTCAGACTAGACATGGAGATGCTGTTCAACAATTCAACAAGCTGGCGTTTGCCCCACACTCAGTGGTGCCACATTGTCTCATGTGTGACTATGGAAACAGAGCTAATGAAGTTAATTAAGTCTAAAACATAGGTAGTAGAAACCTGGAACTTAAATGGTAAGCTCCTCAGAGGTGTGCCTTCCTCCAGTTGTCAACAAGAAATAAGGGAAACGTGTCTGAAACTGCCATTAATAGCTGAACCTGTATCACTATTAGTTTAGCTAGCAATTCTGCAGGATTTTCTGAAATAATAGGTTACAATTACAGGTAGCCCAAGAGTAATTTTAAATAACACAGTTTCCTCTGACGCTATTCAGACTGTGTCCTTTTGATAGGGTTCTTTTTTCATTAAATTTTCTGTTCTGGTATTTCTTCCACTTCTTTCTTTCCATCAATCTGAAATTTCTCAGGCAAACTTACATCTGAACCTGATCCATATCCTATTCCTCCACCTCTCCAAGAAAACAGGAATGGGGCAAGAATTCTTTTGTGCATGCCACCAGATATATACAACTATCTGGGACCTTGGAGTTTCAAGGTCAAGACCATGACCTTGAGATAACCAAGACTACAGCCAAAGATCCCTGAATCATGGGGATTATTCTGAGTTCACCCAAGCCTTTGTGTACATCCAGAGAAGGCCAGAAACATTTTCTAATCTACAAAAATCATTTTCCTATAAAAATGAGAGGAAATTATTGTTGAACTTTTTATTTTATGACCTTCCTCTTTCTAATAGGAATTAAGATAAACTTGTCATCAAAGGAACTTTCCAAAATACAGGGTGTCATAATAGAGGACTCCCAGACCCTGAGGTTAAATAAAATCGGTATGAAGCCAAGTTCAGTCACTGACCAGCTCTGTAACTTCCAGCAAGTTACTTAGCCTCTCTGACCCTTTTTTCATCTTTGCTATAAAAAAGGACTACTGATAACTGAATTTTAGGCATGTTACATGCATCAGAAAAAAAATCTAAAAAAAACACACATAGCACAGTAGCTGATACAGAGTAGACACATAACACATTACATGTAACACTATTTTCAAAGCAAAGTAGTTGAAACACTTGGAATCCAACCTGAGCTTCTAGATGGCTACATGAACCTAAAAGGTTCCCCCCCATAGACATTTTCTGTAATTGTATATACTGGCTGTGAATCAAATTATGAATCAAGGACAATATATTTAAGAGAATCCTGTTCCAGCTTAAAAATAAATTCTAACAACTTGCCTCGAAAATGGAAACCATCAAGATTCGAATTAAGACAAATTCAATAACCACAAAAGCCTACAGAGCTAGACAAAAGAAGATAGTACCATTCTTTCCATGAGTGTGTGACTCATTTTCAACTCAAAGATGGTGCACAGGAAACAATGCTCACTTACAAACTAGACTTCCCAGAGTCTCCAGGGATGAAGGCAACACCCCACTCATTTTTCACATATTCAGACCAAATGTTATGTCCTTCCTCATAACTGGACTCAGTTCTATTTTTGCAGGTGTAACTTTTATAAACAACACTAGGGAGGAGTGCCATTTGGGAGTTTATTCCAAGCCCATTAAGATGACACATTCGTTGAGATTTCTCTTTAACGTTTAGGCTGCAGGCTGGCCTCCCAACCATGTTAGAGAAGTGAGGGTGTTGGGCCAGACATATCAGAAAAATACTGTGGTACTTCAAACATGTCAGAAAAGGACAGGTGTGCACTTTTCACGAAGCCTTTCCTTTGGCAGCTTTAGTTTTTTTGTAAGAAGCCCAGATGCCACTGACAAGCTGGCTCTCCAATGTTGCATCCTGATAGATACAATTTTCACACTGTATACAGGCAGATAATGCACTGATGTGTCAGACAGTTGTCCCTGTGTTATCAAGCAGCCGTGTTCTCTCATTTCACTAACAAATGTGCAGACAAACGTATATTGTGGCAAATGAAGGAAATGGCTGGCCTATGTTTGAAATTTAAGCCTCCCCCATTCTTTACAGCGGGGCATTATTCAGGCCATCGGGGATCCATGGTACCAGCATTACCCTTGCTCCCCAGACTCTTTGAAGACTGAAGAACACTAGAATAGCTAATATGTTTTAGTGTGTGAGTAATTCTGATTACAGACAATTATTGTGGAGGAACCCACACGACAATAGTCATACCATTAATAAAATGGTTTCATTGTAAAATAAAAATACTCAAAATGGACACCATATCAGGGTGATCACTTGGTAAGTTATATAAATGTCCAGTTACTATTTTCTACATCTGAAACTAATATAGTGTATGTCAACTGTAATTGGGAGAAAAAAAATTTAATTAGCCAGAAATGCTGTATTAAAAGCAGTTTCTTTCATCCTGTAACATTTAAACATGGTAATAAAAGAAATCTTATTCTATTGATGAAAAGAAGTGTAAGCCAGCAAAAAACAAACAAACAAAAACTCTTAAAGAAAACAAAGACAAAATAGACACCAGTATTTTGGCCCCAAATCCTACTATAACAAAGTAGAATTCTAATAAATATTTATCAAGTAAAAAAATAAATTGATGCAAAAATATATTCTATGTATTTGGATGCCTTTCTACATGGGTAATTGTTTTGATTCAATCATGACTCATTCCTTTGAGATGAGAATATTTAGACACGAAGTTATGATAATCTACCAACATTATAGCGTTAAGAGCAAATTCAAGAACTCTGTTTTATTCTTGTCCCTTCATGTAGTTCCTCTACTTTCTGAGGAGAAAAAAAAACCTCTTCCTGATGTTTCCACCCCTGAAATATTTATAGGCTGATATCCTCTTTAGTCATTACTGAGCTAAGCTGCAATCTTTTCATCAGTTCCCAGAAGTCGTTTTCTCCATATGCTTAATCATTTCATTTACTTCTGACTCCACCCAATGTGCTTACATCCCTTAAACAGAAGGTTCCAAAACTGAAATGTAGCCCTTAAAGAAACCGGAGGGAGGTCTGGCAACATGAAGACTCTTGATAATAGAACATGTCCTCACATGTGACTCCATGGATGTTCGTTTGACTGTGAAATTCTTTAATTCCTTCTCACCCTGTGGGCAGCTGTGGACTTGAGCAGAGCCCCAGGGAGGCACTGTAGCCCAGGAGAAAGCATACTGCTTCAGATGCCAGGCACACCTGGGTCCAAATCTTGGCTTCCTGATTCACTACCTTCATGACCTGAGGCAAGTTATTTAGCCTTTATAAATCTTAGTTTCATTGTCAGAAACACTAGCTAAATCATAGGATTCTGATGAGAAGTAAATTAGTTAATAGATATAAATGGCCTGTATAAAGCACAACATATAGAGGTCTTTATATGGTATATCTCTATATACCTGTAATACTATACTTAGCACATAGTATGTACAGCACTTTCACTAACCTCCAATCTAAGAGTTAAATATCTCTCTGCCTCTTACCAGAGAAACACCACTCAATTTACCTGAGATTTTCATCTACCCTTCCTCCATTTCTTATGAACTCATCCATTTCTCTCTCCACTGATCTGAGTTATAATTGAATCAGCTACCACCTGATTGGAACCACCATCATTTTTTACCAGGACCACTGTAAGAATCTGCCACTGACTCCTCTCCTTGCTTTCCTTCCTGCCCCTTATAGTCCATGTTTACACAATAGTGATGTCATCTTATCAAGAGGTCAATTAGATCAGTCCACTTCTTTGTATATAACACAATTTAAGTTTCCCAATACACTTAGAATAAATCCAAAATTCTTTGTATGGACTACAGGGCCTTAGGTGATCTATGCCTACCTATATCTCTGAAGACATGCCCCTCCATTCTTCTATCTCTTGCTCTGCTTTTAGCTACATGGGTCTTTGTATGTTTTTTTTAACTCCTAAGTTTCTTCTGGTGCCAGGACCTTTGCCCTTGTTGTTCCCTGGGCCTTTGGTGTTCTCCCCTCAGATCTTCATGTGGCTGGTTCCTTCTCACCATTCATATCTAAGGCCAGATATCACCTCCTCCAAGAAGTCACCCCAAATTACCAACTTGCTTATTGATTGTCTATCCCCTGTTCCCCAACACAGGCACTTTCTAGCACATTACTTTGTCTTTTTACACCACTTACCACTATCGGAAATTACCATATTTATTTATTTGCTTACTTGTAGAATGTCTAATTCTACATTATCAATTAGATGTGGGGAACATTTATGCCCCCAACAGAATGTCAGCTCCGTGAAAGAAGGACATTTGTTTACCTTGCTTATGTCTGTGTTATCACCATCTAAAATAGTGCCTGTCAGGGAGTAAGCACTCAATACATATTTGGTAAATAAAGGAATTGGTGTTTTTAAGCCTCCAAGAAGAACTGACCCTTGTCATACTTTCTGTGAACATGAAATCAACAAATAAAGTAATGCAGTGTTAGAGTATCATCACAAAAGTTTAATATCCAAGCTCTAGATTTTTCATGATTGGAAAATTCTGGAGTATTACGAAGTGGTTCAGAACACAAAGCATGTTTCAATTCTAGCTTTGCCACTTCCTATCTGTGTGACCTTGGACAAGTTAGTTAACAAATTAAAACTGGTTTCCGCATCTAAAAAAAAAGAATAATAACACATACATTGGAAGGTTTGTGAGGATTAAATGAGCTAAGCCTCTAGCCCAGTTCCTGGAACATTGTGCCCACTTAATAAATGGTGGTTATTATCACTGTTGTTATTACAGTAATTAATTCCGGCACCACACTTTACAAAGAACATTGACAAACTGGAGCTTATCCAGAGGAGAACAATCTTATGAAGGGTCTGGAAACCACAACTTGTCTGAAAGGATTGAAAGAGCTCAGGATGTTTACCCTGGAAAAGACACATTTTAAGAGGAAACATGATAGCATTTAAAAAACACCAAAAAGAACTATCTCGTGTAAGAGGGATTAGATTTACTGTGTTGTTCTAGAAGATACAGTTAAAGCCAAGGAGTAAAGGTTAATTCTTGAACTATTTAAGGTCTAATAATCAAATTTCCCAAACCAAAATAGGATTGAATTCTACTTATTAAAGAATTAAGGCTTGGTTATATACATTTTGATTACAACAATTATAGAGAATATGAAGCCATTTACAATTACCATAATGAAGACTTTGTATAAATATGAAAAATATGTGTGTCGTGTCCATTGCAAAAGAAAGCAGACTGTGAAATACAAGTATATATGCTGTGATCCCAGCTCTATATATATGGTAAAAGAGAATACAAACACAAACATATATAAAGGGCATGTGCTGCTCCATGAAGTGGTGCTTCCAGTCATTCCAAATGTTGGAGCAGAGGCCACATCCTCTTAGAAGAAATGGCATTCAAGAAGCCACGTGCCAGGAAAAGGGTTGGGCAGGGCACAGCCTTCAAGATTTGAAAGTGTCATGGGTCTATGACCCTATGAAATATATCATGGAATTGTGGTGATATAAAATGCTTGTTGTTTTAAAAGAGTAAAGAGGGCATCAAGCCCTTCAATATCTTTATTTCGTCCCAATTAAAACAGGCAAAATATCTAATCCCAAGAGCCCCAAAGAACTGAGCTCTGTGATCTAATGGGGACATTGTGGCATCAAGGGGTAGACATTCCTGGCCATTATGTTTCTTCTGCCCCAGTAAAGGCCTGTCAATCTCTTTGAATCTCATTTTCTGGATCCTTCCTTGAAAAGGAGGAAGTTGCATGCTTTCTAGTTCTAAAAGTCTGTGATTCATCTGATTATTTTGTTTGATAAATATGAGCTTGGCCAAGAATTAGAAGCCACCTGAGCTTTGTAAACAAGGAGTTTCCAAGAATACTAATAAAGAAATAACTTCAGGAGAATTTTGATCCAAAAATCAGGGAGAGTCTTTTTTCCATGCCGAGTTCAAAAAGTAATAAATGAATGGTTCCTTTTGTAATTCAATGGGTAAAAAGTTGACCTCTCAGAGACAGACATCCATGAATGGGTTTTTTTAGTCAAGTCTCTTTGTTTTATAAGTAAGATGACATTAGGTAGTCATCTACATTGTTGGCTCCTTCATCTGTGATGATAAAGACCCACTATTGCACTGTTGTGAAAGTTCCAGGAAGAACTTTCAGACTGTTTTTATCCTAGGAGGGCCAATAGAAAGAGGATTATAATTTTCAAGCACTGAGGACATTATCTGATCCTCCCTTGAGGTCAGCCTCCTTCCTATTTTACACATCAGATGATTTACAGTGGTGACAAAAACATGTACTATTCCTTTCCCACTCAGGGAACTAACAGGTGTACTTCCTGATTAGGCATTAGAGATATAATAAACTAGTGACTCCACAGAACTTCTCAAGGCATCATGTAAAAGAACTTATAAAGAACACTAGAGAAAAGCCTTATTCTCTTCAAGGTTTTGGCTATAATTCACATAGATTATTGTGTGGGAATGAAACAAAGTACATCTTGCCGAGTCATGCTCCCCTGGTGAGAGTTCTGACTCCTACTTTTCAGCAGAAAGAATTGTAACATGCCACAACATTAGTGAGATAGCCCCCGGCCACCAGACCCAAAAGGATCCAGCATCCTCAACACAGTGACTTCAAGCTCAAATGGCTGTCAGTTGAATGAAAGATAGCCTTTTATTTCTCCTAGAATTTAGGAATTTTTTATTGTTAATTTTTTTACAGTTGAGTTAAAGTTCACATAACACAAAATTAGCCATTATAAGTGAATAATTCAGGGAATTTAGCACATTCACAATGTTGTATGACATCATCTCAATCTACTGTGAGAACATTTTCATCACCCCCTACAAACAACTCACGACATCTATTAAGCAGTTACTCACAATCACCCCTTGCCCCCAGTTCCTGGCAACTAGCTTTCTGCCTTCTGTCTCTATGGATTTACCTGTTTTGAATATTTTATATAAATTGAATTATATAACATCTGACCTTTTAATTTTGGGAAGATAGACTTTTAAATCATTCCCAAGTACATACTTTATGAAGAAGCCACATTTGTATAGGGAAATACATATAAATTCTTAGAGAATAAAAATTCAGTAAGTTTGAAGATCTGTTTTTTTTAAGCAAAAAAAAAAGAAAGAAAGAAAGAAAAAATGCTTTAGGCCAGTAAATCTTTTTATTGGGAGAAGGAATCTTACTGGTCTTATCATGCAAATTATCTCACTACTGCTAAGCAGGAAATTTAAGACTGGTGGTTTAAGGGCCACATTTCTGGGAGAGGTTGAAACTGCAACTAAGTCTTGGTTTGCTTTTCCCAGGACAAATGATTCTATTTGGACCTGTTATTTCTTTCTTAGCAACATTGTCATATCAATTTACCTAAACAAGTATTTTATTAAGAACTGGCATTTGACTGGTACAACCACTTTGGAAAGCAGTATAGAACTTCCTCAGAAAACTAAAAATGGATCTGCCTTTTGACCCTGCAATTCCACTGCTGGGACTCTATCCTAAGAATACTAAAACACCAATCCAAAAGAACCTATGCATCCCAATGTTCATAGCAGCATAATTTACAATAGCTAGATGCTGGAAGCAATCAAGATGCCCATCAGTAAATGAATGGATCAAAAAACAATGGTACATTTACACAATGGAATTCTATGCAGCAGAAAGAAAGAAGGAGCTCCTACCCTTCCCAATAGCTTTGATGGAACTGGAAAACATTATGCTAAGCAAAACAAGCGAGGCAGTGAAAGACAAATACCATATGATCTCGCCTTTAACAGGAACCTAAACAACAAAACAAAGAAACATGCAAAATATAACCAAAGACCCTGAAATAGAGGAGAGGCTGACAGTGACCACAGGGGAGAGAAGAGGGAATTTTGGGGACATTGGGAAGGGTTCACAAGAACAAACTTAAAGGACACATGGACAAAAACTAGGGGGAGGGTGGTAATGGGAGGGAAGTGGGGAGGGTTGGGAGAGAGGGCTGGATTAGGAGTAAAAGGGAGAAAACTGTACTTGAACAATGATTAAAATAAAGTTAAAAAAAAAGAACTGGCATTTGTAAAATACCTAAAGTGATTTAGGAACACAAGACAAGCCTATTGTCTTTGTATTATGGGGAAGGAAAAAAATAATTTTCTCCTACCTTTCTGAATTTTTCTGGCTGAACTAATAATTAAGTTAACATGAGGCAGAGTAACTGGAAAAAACTGACCAAATTTATTATGAATATCCATACAGGGGTTCCTTAAGAATATGAGACTCAAGGAGAGGGTAGATTTGGCAGTTGTGACTTATATGCCAACTTGAACTAAGGAGAAGGAGAGTTAGGGGGGTTATTTTGGGACTTCAAAGGGCATAGAGGCAATTCACATGCAGATAGCAGAGCAAATGTTTGGTAAAGGTTTGCCGGGCCATCATTAACAGGGACACGGAGAAGACTTTGATGGAACAGGGACTTGCTAGGTCCCTCCTTATCACACTTAGTTCACATTAAACCATAGTTATCTATGATCATAGCTCCCTTCCTGAAACAGATCTTTTATTTAAAATTTTTAGCCCTTTAGTTAGGGGAAGGTCAAAGGTTCTTTCTTTGCCTTTTGTTTCTTAAAAACAACTAGCTTAAAATAATATACCAAAAGGCATATTTTTTGGTGGCAAACTCTGCTTCCTTTCAGTACTCAAAGGACCCACAGTTTGGGAAGAAGGTAGCAGAGAAAGGAGACTGAGAGCCAAACAATAGAAGCCTTTTTTCTTTTTCCCCAAGCAAGAGAGAGAAGCAAAGCAAACTAGGGTGCCTGGAGCTTTGAGGCCCTCTGTTGCCCACATCAAAGAAACGTCCTTGTATTAGTTAGGATTCTTGATTGCACATTCAAGAAATTCAACTAAATTCGCTTAACCCCAAAAGGGACAAATTTATTATGAGGAAGCAGTGGGGACTCATGACATGTGGTAGTAGAACAGAACCTAGACTCAAAGAGAAGCTCAGGAATCTCTCTCTCTCTCTCTCTCATTTTGGCTCCTATGAGCACTTTAGTATCAATTCATTCTTTGTTCTCTGTTCACGTAGGCAAAGATGGTCATCCCACAGTTCCCAGGTTTCTGTCTCCTCTCTTCTAAAGTGGCCTTCTGGCATGGAGGATAAGGTCGTGGGCTCAGAGTCAGACAGGGGTGAGTCTAAATCCTAATTCTGATGTTTACTGACTGGGTGACATTGGACAAGCCACTGAACCTCTCTAAACTCTGTTTTCTCATTAATAATAGCACTACCTTACAAGATTATTAAAAATTTTGAGTAAACACTTTTAAAGATCAATGTCTTATAAATCTCTGATAAATATTGTTTATCACTACTATTATTGTTGCTGTTATTTTTTAAAGAAGCCAACCCTAATGGAGTGGGTCATGGTCACAAATCCAGATTTCTAGGAAAGAGACATTGATCCGTCCAACTTGGGACAGGTACTCAACTCTACTCCATCAGTTACATCCAGACGGTAAAGTTACAACCCAGAGGGATGGATACCAGAGACACATTCCTATGGTAGAGTGGGGAAACTCTCTGCTACAGAACTCCCCAAAAGATGCCAGAAATTAGAGAGAAGAGGTATGGAGAGAAATATCAAGGCCCCTGTTCCACCCAGCAGAACCCAGGCCAAAGAAGGAGAAACATGTGTCAGGTTCTCGAGCTTAGCTTAAGAGACTCCCCCGGGGTTGATCTTCAGAAGTTGTGCTACTGCTTATTTAGTTCAGCTGGTGTTGATTAGTTAACCTCTTGGGCTTTGAAATCATTGTTTACTTTCTTTTTTTATCACTTTAGCTTGTTTGGATTGTTTTTTTAATTCTATCTGACCTTTAATTTTAAAATTTACTTTACCTTAGCTGTTGTTAGCTCATGGTTTTCTTGCTGCAGAAGAAGTCATTTTTTTAACCCAGTTACAGTCCCATTTAGTTTTTATTTAACTCTTCTTATTTTTATTCTAAGTTTTATTGCTATTTTAACTGTTTTATTATCTGTAATTTTTAGTTCTCTGAAATACTGCCAGTAAAAAAAAAAATGTGGATGAAAGAATTCAACTGGGAAGATGGTCCCTTTCCCCTAATAGGCTGATGGGTGCCCATCTGTTAGGGGCTGCTGGCCCTTGAAGCTGATCATCACACAAATCTTACAGCAACCCATCACAATTTCCCTTTACTCTTCTCCTCTGCCAAGGGTTTTACCTCAGGCTTTTTCTCACCACACTTTGGTTTCCACTATCCCAGGAGAAAGTGACTCCTGTCAGCAAACTAAGTAGGCAGTGCGCCCTATTCCTCTGGAGAGCCAAAAGCTTGAAACCCTGCCAAAGAATAGGTGAACAAGGATGCACCATTCCAGGTGAACGAGAGCTTCTTGTCACTGGAGAACTGCAGGACGGCTCTAGTGTTACAGGACCACTTCCACCCTGGGGGCTGGCCCTGCCCCAGCACGGTCCAGGACCTTTTGTGTGTCAGATGACCTCCAAGTTCTTGACTTGTAAAGGAAAAATTTCAAGGCTGAGTCCAGGTGAAAGTGAGAGTAAGTTTATGAAGTCTTTGGACAGTAGGCAAAGGAATTGTCCCTGGAGATAGGATTGGGGGTAAACCTGGGAGGAACTGCTGCTGCCCACTGATCCCCTGGGTGCAGTTCTCATCTGGACCCTTAGGGCTTAAAATGAAAGAAGGAAAGTATGTGCCAGAGGAAAGGGGGGTGCAGGTGTGCTCAGAAAAGAGTATGCACTAGCATCCTTTGTCCTGAGGATGGTATCTCAGGTGGGAATTTTAGGGCAATATCCAACAGAATATTCATTCACTTTCTGGGTGTATGGTTTAGTATGCTGAAGTACCAAAATGATATTAAATGGAATTTGGGGTCATTCTCTGGTTAGTTTTACCTTTATCTTGGATTAGTCTGGCTCTAACTGGTGCTTTTTTGTTGTTGTTATTGTTATCTATCTCCCTAAGGTGTTTTAAACATCTGCTCTTAGATATCTTTGGTTAGGGAGGTTAGGTTTAAACCATGTGCTCTTAGGTATCTTTGGCTAGGGAGGACAGCGTCTTGTGATTTATCTGTTGGTTATTAATTGCTCAGCCCTTCTGGCAGGTTGTTCAACCATTTGTCTCAGTTTCCTCACCCCACTTGCCAGGGAATTTTCCTGGTTTCTCACTAACCTGTCTCCCTGTGACCTTTTCTCTTCTCTGTCCACATTTAGTATTTAGTCCTTGGTTGGTCTCTTAGATACTATACACATGCTGATGACTTCCAAATCTGTATCTTCAGAATGCAACCTCTCTCCTGAACTCTATAAAGCCGATTTTCCGCTGGATATCTCAGTTTAAATGTTCAGTAGGGATCTCAACCTTAGTGTGCCCAAAACTAAACTACTGACCCTCCTCCCCGCTGAACTAGCTCCTCCCAACAGCACCTTTCCCTCACATAATGGGAACACCATTCTTACAGTTACTGGGCTAAAGGTCTAGAGTTCATCTTTTACTATTCCTTTTCTCTTATATCCCATCTCCAATCAATCAGTAAATCTTATTGGTTCTACTTCAAAATTGCATCACCTTTCACTGGGCGTGTAGCCTACCTACTATTTCCTCTCCTTCCATCCTGGCAGGGGTAGAAGGAAATTCTTCTCATATATAACAGCTAAATTCTTCTCATATATAACAGCTAAAGTGATCCTTTAGAAATATTTGTCAGGCCATATTATTCTGCTGAGAGTTCTCCAATGACTCCATCTTATTGAGACTAAAAGCCTTAGTCCTGCCTATGAGCTGCAGGGTCTTTCATGATCTGCTCCACCATCTAACTCTTTACCCCCAGCCAGCTCTCTAACTTCATCTCTTACCATTTTCCCCTGGTTTACTCCATTCTAGCTCTGCTGGCTTCCTTGCTGTTTTTCCAACACCAGTCATGCCCCAACTTATAAGGCCTTTGCTTTCTTCCTTCCTCCTGAAGTTTCTTCTACCAGATATATACAATACATGGTTTAATCCTTCACTTCCTTTGGGTCTATACTCTAATGTTACATTACTATCTGGTATAAAATAATACCCTCTTCATCATTCTATCCTCTTTCATACTTTATTTTTCTTCAGAATACTTGTCACCATCTGCCACAATTGCTTATGACCTGCTCCCCTTCACTAAAATGCAAGGTCCACTACAAGAAACGATATTCTTTCCAGTTTGCTTGCTATTGTATCCCTAATGTCTAGAATAATGCCTGGCACTAGAAAATGCTCAATAGTTCTTTGCAAACTTATCAAATGATTAGATAAATGATATAAAAATTTCTGCTATTATAATTCAAGCAGCATTTTCAAACAGTGAATGAGGGGATAAGTTGGGAAGGGGAAAAAGAAAATTTTAAAGGAAGGCATCAACTATTGATTAAATCCCCCAACTATTAATTGAATATCAACTATTGATTAACACAGACACTGCGTTAGATGTCTCTTCTGGGTTATTGCTTTTAATTCTAAAATTTGTAAGCTAAATGACAACATTTGCTAAGTTCTAGTAGGTTCTCTGAAATCTATGTCCTGTTATCTACTATCTTTTCACTCAAGCTGTAGTACTATTTGCCTGCAAGAGACACAGCCTTTAGGAAATAAGTCTGCTAACCTTGATTTTGTGTGTTTTCCCCACTCTCCATAGAGTTAAGGGTGACTGGCCATATTTATCCTGGTGAATTCAAAATTAAATATGAGCTATTAAAAAGGATACAAAGGATTATGGGTTCATAGTGAAAGGAGAAATTAACCTTGACATACGGAATCAAAGAAGACCTTAGCAGAAGGTAACATTTGTTCTGGGCCTCAAAGAATTGACAAGCTTTGTAAACTCAGAAGTCTGATATAAGGCAAACAGTGCAAAAACCTTTAAGTAAAACTGAGAGGCAACCTCTAAAATGGCCCCCAGTGAGCCCCACCCTCTGGTATTCATGCAGTTGTGTAACCCCCTCCACTTGAATATGAATGGGACCAGTGGCTTACTTCTAGCCAATAGACTATGGCAAAGATGACAGGGATGCCACTTCCATAATTAGGTTACATTAGATTGAGACTTCCATTTTGCTAGCAGATTTTCCATATTGCCTTCTTGGCTTGCATACTTTGATGAAAAAGTTTTTATGTTGGAGAAGCCATATGGCAAGCAACCAGAGGGGTCTTTCTAGCCAAGAGACAAGGAACTGAGGCCCTCAGTCCAATAGCCACCCCTAGCCAAGCCAGGATTCCTGACCCACAGAAACTGTGAGATAAAATTGTGTGTTGTTTGAAGCTACTAAATTTTGTGGTATTCTGTTACACATAAATAAATAACTAATTCAGCAAGGGACAAATAAAACACTTGCAATCTCCTCCAAATATTTTTGGTAGCAAATATTATAATTTATAATTAAAGCATTCATTTAATAAATATTCATTAGGACTCTCTATGTAATTACTGTTGTCATAGTTACTATGAAGCCTGGAAAAGTCATTCAGGGAAGGACTTTACTCTCAAGAAGCCTTGTGCATGTAGGTAAAGTGTGCTTACAAACAACTATTAAACAAAGTAGAAAGTACTAAGCCATCAGAAGTAGTGAGAGATGATCCATCACTCATAGAGGAAGGAACTGTGAACTGGATGTTAAACAGCAGGTCTGGGACGCGGAGATAGACCATGGACTAATACAGAGAAATACAGGGTGCTGATAATTATGAGATGTGAACAATACATAATAAACAACTCCTCTTGGCTGCCAAATAGGACACTTTCAGGGTACAGGGGCCATGTAGGTAAACAGAATTGCAAAGTGCCTTTATCACGGGGGGAAGAGCTAATAGTATACTTTTTTGAACATTTATTCAAACTCCATTTTGAAACCCAAAAGTGTTCCAATTTCATTTATGAAACCTTCCTCATTCCAAGCTAATACTTTTAAATAGTGTGCCAAAGGTAAAAACTTGTGTTTTTATCATGTCCCAGTTCATTCAATATTACTTTCCATTGAGACTCTCTGAAATGAATGGCTCAGTGTATTTTATAATACAGTTTGAGGAAGCTCTGAGTATCATTGAAATTGAGAAATTAATACCATCTGTATGCTATGGATGGATTATTTTGGTCAATGTCTTCATTTGTTTCCAGTATAGAAAAAAAAAGTCTTCCAACTATTTTTTTTTCCCCAAAAATGTCACTTACTTTAAATATTTTAATTTACTCTTTTTTATGAGGCAATTGCAAAGGTTTTATTTCCCTTGAACTACATGCCCAATTATTTATTTATTTACTTATTTATTTATTTTTAATTGTTCAAGTACAGTTTTCTGCCTTTTTTTGTGTGTACTCCCATCCCAGCCCACCCACCCATCCTTCCCCACCTCCCTCCCATTTCCACTCACCCTAGTTTTTGTCCATGTGTCCTTTATATTTGGTCCTGTAAACCCTTCCCATCCTCCCCTGAAATTCTCCTGAAATTCCCTCCCCTCTCCCCTCTGGTCACTGTCAGCCTGCTCTCTATTTCGGTGTCTTTGGCTATATTTTGCTTGTTTGTTTTGTTGTTTAGGTTCCTGTTAAAGGTGAGATCATATGGTATTTGTCTCACTGCCTGGCTTATTGCACTTAGTATAATGCTTTCCAGTTGCATCCATGATGTCACAAAGGGTAGGAGCTCCTTCTTTCTTTCTGCTGCATAGAATTCCATTGTATAAATGTACCATAGTTTTTTGATCCATTCATTTACTGATGGGCACCTAGGTTTCAAATACGGCAAAGATTTAGGGTTAGAGGTAGGCCGTGAGGCTGCAAAATGTGCATTTGTGTGTGTTTTGTACATAGCTCTTGCTTGTAATTTCATTGAAAGTAGGTGAAATGGCACTTGAACAGACCACTTTCACTTGTATACAATACCAGCATAGAATCACTTTGACAATCCATACCAGAACATCTTGAAATTCATCTTCACAGGGGACTTTCTCTTCAGAATCTCTGCTAGCTACAAAATTCTTTTCAGAGGATCTCTAGTGTTTCAAAATTTTTCTTCTTACCCAGCAGCACATGGCTCATTTTATAATCTTCCATATGTTATTTTAGAGGATAATATAAGCTTAACACTTTGCTCACCTTTATTAGTAGTAAAGGCTAATTGGAATCCTTTGTAATTATATATCGATACCTATTTAAATGCCTCAAACACACATAGCCAAGTATTCTCCAGGGTTTCAAAATAGAGATTTTGACTTTGTCTCTCTCAATTTTGCACAGTATCTGTCCAACCACACAGCATGGGTCATGCTGTGCTATCCTGGGATAGCAAGCTGACAAACAATCACATTACCATCCCCACACTTTCCCAGCTAACAGTGGTTTACAATTCATCATCATGATTTGATTTTTTCATTGATGATGTTTGAGCAGCCTGGAGAATTAATGGGTTCAGCAGAGGCCACACTCTTAACCAGGGTTTGTAATCGGTATCTGGGAGGCTGCAGCCATTTCCTTCTAGGGAAGCAGTCTAATTCATGAGGGCTGCCTGTTGTGCAAAGTGCAGGGAGAGGTGGGTTTTGAAGTATCCTGAGGGTTTGAAACATTTCTTGGCTCTTTCCCATTCAGAACAGCTCCATAGACGCAAGAGAAGCCAAGTGCTTCTAGAAAAGAAAGGCTCTTCAAACACGGTGTTTGTAATTTACATTTATAATTCTCCAGTTAACGTTCAAAAGAATTTAGTGGTTTAGCCCTCTAAATCTTGAATACGTAAAACAAATTTATTCACTTAAAATTATTTTAAATCTATTCACTTAAAAATATTTTAAATTTTCAAATAATTCACTTGAGAGTATGTTTAAATAGTAAGTTCCATGATTCACTTAAAATTACTTCATAATGCAATTGACAATGGAATTTTTTTAACAATATGTTGCTTTAAAGACTATTATTCAAATTTTAAAGTTATAATTTATATCTCTGTAAATTTTGAATATACTTAATAAAAAGATACTATGTCTGGATGGTTCAGAGACCAACTTTATATCATTTAACGTACTGGTGGAGACTAGGTTTAGGAAAGGAGCAGAGAGAGGCTATTGAATTTGAGATGGACTGTAACCCAAAGAGCTACATGGATTTTTAAAAAATCATTAATGTTCTTTAATTTTTTCAATTTATCAAGCAGATTATTTCATGAAAATTTTACTTTTATAATCTCTTTCTTTTTGAAACACACATTTCTATTTGTTTTTCAAACACACTGCTTAAAGTAAAGAGATTTACTTTCAGACTCTCTGTGATCTTGATTACTGCAATTTTCTTTTAACTTCATCCTGTCAAGGTCAAAAAATATTTGCTTTTCATTTCTGCCATGATAGCATAGACCACAATTGTCTTAAATGCTTTCTTATAATTTCCCTGTCTATTAAATTGAAAATTCTCTCACTCAATATTCCATGTAAATCCCTTCTTTTTTCTCTTGTTCATCCTCACCCAAGTATATGTTTACTGATTTGAGAGATAGAGGAAGGGGAGGGAGAGAGAGAGAGAGAGAGAGAGAGAGAGAGAGAGAGAGAGAGAGAGAGAGAAAGAGAGAGAGAGAGACAGTGATGTGAAAGAAACATCAACTGGTTGTTGTCCATATGCATCCCAAACAGGGAATGAACCCGAATGTGCTCTGAACGGGAATCGAACCGCAACCTTTGGGTGCATAGGACAATGCTCCAACCAACTGAATCAGCTGGCCAAGGCCCACACAAATCCCTTCTTATGGTTTATCTACTCTTCTACCCCCAGTGCTCATCTATAATCTACCCTTATTAAGCTTTTATACATTATTCTACCCAACTCATTGCATAATAAGTTAGTATGTTTATATTCATTCTAAGCACATTAATTTATCTAAGACAAGAGTCTAATTCAGCAAATCTACATTTACTAATAAATTTAGAATAAAGTTCAGTAGTCAACATTTCTATAAAAGATTATAAATCCCAGGAAACAAGGACCATATGGTGTTAATTTTTATATTCTGGGTGCTTAGCAAACTTTCTGGCACATAGACAGCATTCAATAAGTGTTTGTAGAATTAAGGAATTCTGGGAGGTAAGTACTATTATTTTTCTCATTTTATTAATGACATAACATCATTATTAAGTGGTAAGCCCAAGATCCAAACTCAGGTGGAATACTGGGAGTTCACATTTTTAATTATTGTGCAATAATGTCTTTCTTAGCAATAAAGGATAAGCATCATAAAATTCCACTCTTAGAATTAGGCTCTATTAAATTAGGCCCTGAAAGATTAACTTATCCTAGAAGAAAAAAATTTTTACACCATTACATGAAGATCTTTAAAAATAATATAATATTCTTACACAATCTCATTCAACAATGGAAAACATAGCCAGATTATTAAATAGTTAGGTATTGGGAAATTATTAAGATATAACTTTTGCTGTAACATTTACTTTTACTCTGCACAAATGATATACTTGGTCAGGAAAGCCCCAGAAGATGATGACATACAAAGTTTGTAGAGACCTAGGAATCAGTACAGTGAAGACACACAACAACCACTTCCTGTCCCAGTAGGCTCTAAATGGTTTCATGTCAATTTAGTATAAGAATTGAGTCTTTTGAATGATGAAATTCTAGGGCTCTGACACAGAGCCCATGGAGCATAAGTGCTCCCTGCTGAAGTTCAGCAATAGGGTGTGGAGGATTGTGAGAGTGCATTACTGAGCCCTAGCAATAATCTTCATAATTATTAATAGCTGTGCAGTTAATAAGCTTAGTTGAACCAGCTGCCCCCCAAAATATGGATAAAAATTAAATCTTATTTTCTTAAGAGGTAATGAGATGATTTTTAAAGCACATTTTAACCCCATGATGAGTATTAAGTAGAGAAAAACCTCATGGATTTTAACAAACTAATTTGAAAATTAGGTTGTAATATATCTTTTTTTCTTATGAAAAAATATCATTTTAAACAAAAAAGTGGAAAGTTGCAAAGTAAATGTTTACCTATTTAAAAAAGCAAACTACATCCAAAGGGCATAGAATTATTTACATTAAAGTAATGCAACTATAAGTAGAAGCTAGCATTGATTGAATTTTGTTACTATATTAATTTACATATATTAGTGTAAATCTGCTATCATTGTTTATTCAGTCTATATATATTAAAATATCTCTGACTTAATATTACTATCATTATTATACTATCAGTCTGTACTTGTAAAATATTATGTTACTGATTTTTTCAAAATGAAGATTTAGGAATACTTTTAGTACTTGATTACTTCAAAATTCATCTCTCAGGTAACACAAGTAGCTAAAAAAATTTTTTTTCTTTAACTAGATATGAAACATTTTCTGAGACTGGAAAAAAGAGATCTGTTTTTAAATGATCAGCATTTAAGGTCTCTAGAGAAGGTCCTGAGCCTGCTCTTCTCCAGAATCAAGGGGACTCTATATACAACTGAAACTACACTGTAAAATAATATTGCTGTGAGCTTATGAAGCTGAGTGTAAATTGGGTGGATTGATATACAAATGCAGAACTAAGTAACTTCTTGGGATTGAGGTCTAGGAATCCCCACTCTGGAGAAGATACTTTCCATACTATTTCTTCTACAAAAAGTCTAAAGATGCAGTGGCCACCTCTAAACCTAGTACCTATCATAGTGTCTTATCCAAAATAACCTGTCAAGTTATATTTATTGAATTGCTAGAGAAGGATTAGGTCTTAGGTTTTTTCAACACCAGCCTGTGGCCTTCATTCAATCTCTTAATAAATTTACAAATATTTATTCAGCATATAATTTGATGGAGGAGGTGATAATTCTTGTGTCCAGATGAACAAAGTAGATGAGTTACTGTACTAAAAAGGGAAAACATAACTTCTTCACTTGAAGCAATCTACCTATCCTACTCTATCTCTCTGTGTCCTACTATTCAAACTACATGTTTTCACAGTGCTTTACAGGCTGCTGAGTACATGTGACAACTCTGCTAACCATCACAACCCCATGGAGGACTGTTTGTGTTGGTAGGTTTAAGAATAAAGACAGAAAGCTGCCTAGATTTGGATGCATTTGAACAATAGAGTCAAGACTTGAACTCAGGTTGATGTTACCATGGATACCCTAGGTCATCTCTGGGAGCTGCTTTCCAATAGGCCTCCCAAATTTTAAAGGTTCAGAAGCCTCATAGGGCTCTGTCAGTCAAAATTTATCTAAACCATTCTTGGAACTGTAATTATTGCCTGCCATTTCTTGAAGATAAATGACTTTTTATTTTAATTTTATGACTATTTAATATTATATTAGTTCCCATTGTACACTCTGCTCTTTTCTTTAGAGTAGAAGCTAAGCTACTGGTTCTAGAGTCAGACCATCTAATCTCATAATATTGGCTCTAGGTGTGTGACTTTAGGCAGATTGCATTACTTCTCTGAGCCTATCTCCTTACCAATAGAAGGGGGTTAATAACAGAGTCTATCTTATAAAGTTATTGTGAGGATTAAATGAAAAGGTGCATACAAACCATGTAGCATAGTACCTAGTGCATATTAAGCATTCAGTAAATGTTATTTCTTTTCATATTTCCTGTTCTTTTTTATTCAGGCTAAATTATGCCACTAAATATATATGATCCAGGTATTGAGTCTGACCAAAGAGAAATGAGGCTAACATATATTAAAGTCAATTAATACACAAATAAATTTAAAAATTCAATGATGTTCCTCAGGTATGTTCTTCTGTCTTTCATGTAACTGATTAGTCAGTAAAACGTCTCCAAAATCAATTAATAGGCATAGCCTTAGGAGAATTGAACCGTGTAAAACTTGTCTTTCCTAGTTTTAGCCTCTAAGTCCCATCTAGTACCAGTGCATTTGCAGAATCCTTCTCCTCTCCATAAGAAAGCCTAATTTTTAAGGGGTCTAAAATTTATTTGCATTAAGATGCAAATTCATTCATTCAATAACAAACATGTATGAAATGCATGTTTTAAACTGATTACAGCTTGAAATACTGTGCTTAAAAATATTACAGCTTGAAATATTACACTTAAAAAACATACTTCAGAATTAAAACAACTTTTCTAAATCATCTCTTCTGATATGATCACATTAAAAGATGGGGAAGTTGAGATCCTGACAACTTTTTATTTTAACAAGGTTCAAAGAAATAAAATTTTATCGGTGACTTTTGGCATAAGTCAACAGATTTGGGTAGTATACCAAGGAGGTAACATCACTAAAATCAATTGTCTGACCAGGGGTATCCAACCTTTTGGTGTCTCTGGGCCACAATGGAAGAAGAAGAGTTATCTTGGGCCACACTTATATACACAAACACTAACAAAAACTGATGAGCAAAAAAAAAAAAGGCTTTAAGTAAATTTATGATTTTGTGTTGCGCCACATTCACAGCCACCCTGGGCTGCATGCGGCCCACAGCCACAGGTTAGACACCAGACATCTGTCCCTGAACTCATAGTTAAAGCAGTTATATCCCTACGCCCAGGGAAAGCTGATATTTGTATTGGGTGGGGGGTTGCCAACAATTGCTTCCACATGTTTATGGGAGTGTCCTGGGCTTACTTTCTCATTGCTAGTATTGTATGCTCCCCATCTCTTTATTTGATTTTCAAACAATTATAAATAGATTCCCCTATTAATACCCAATTCTAACTGTCTTTAGCCAGTTAGAAGGGGAATAGGAAAACAGATCAAGAATCAGGTGTCAATCGTACACATGCACAGAATGATTGTTAATTTGGAGGATCACCTAACTTCCTGGCTGTATCTCTGGGACACAAAAGAATGGTTAATCAGGGGCAGTGGGGCAGACATCTCTCTCATAGACACAGGAAGAGTAAAGTCTAACAGAACTACTAATTCTGTAAGCCATGTTGTGGCCAAAAATAGAACAGGACATTTTTCTTTTTCACTGTATGAACATTTCTTTCTCACTGTATCAACCTTTCTTTCACTACCAAGCATGATCAGTGAAACACGGTTGAGTGTCCTGACCAGTTCTGAAAATAAAAATGAAAAGACAGGTTACCACAGAAAAACAGCTATAAACATGAAAAGGTCTTCAGTTCACTGAGAAACCCCGTCACCTTCCACTTATCACAATGCCATATCTATGACCCTCTTCAAATGTACCGTTTTGCTCTTGTTCTTGTCTAAATACGGTGAAGTACTAGTCAACAGCTGTTTCCTGAGCACAAAGTGATGACTCCTACATCTCTGACAATTGACTGCACCTACTTTGTCCACTTTTCAATCATTCAACCTCCACGAAAACAACTGTAACAGAATGTTAAATTGATTTTTCCATGGTCTTAGAACTTTAGCAGAGGCCTTAATGCTGAGTGTAATGAGGTCAAAACCAGCTGAGTAGAGATCATTCAGGGCTGAGGCGCTGTAAACTCAGTGTGTGAATCCTGACACACTCAAAGGTGGAGTCTGGCTCATCGTCTCTACTTTAAGAATGTGTGCTGTGAGGATTTCCTTAGAGAGACTCACCAGTGGGCTGTGCATCCTGATGCACAACATGCATGTAATGATGTAGAGATACGAGGTGCTTCTACTTGCCACCAACCAAACCAAATGAGGGGGGCTTCAGAGACCCACATGGAGAACTACATCTGTGTCTCCTAGAAGTAGGCAACATAGGCTGTTCTATATGGCTCTTGCCTGAAAACATTTAAACATAAAATCTTGACCCTGAGAGCAGATGAGAAAAAAGAACTATGGAGAAAGCAGCTGCACTCGCACCACTGATGGGACAAAAGTGTACATATTCTGAGGACCAAATGTGAATTCCATAGCAAAGCCCACCTGGAAGCTGCAGTAACACCCACAGGGAGAACCTGAGGAGCATGGAGCCCTCAAGCCAGCTGCTGAGGGGAAAACTGTATGTGCCTGGTTGTAGGAGCCATCACCTGTGTCAGGGACCTACAGATGAACAAGTGTAGGTGGGGCATTCCCAATAACTCATGAAATCTCACCTTGAGCCAGTACTATATTTCTGCCATTGTGGCAATAGTCAAGAGCCAGGAGAGCTAGGGAAGACCTTTTCAGTCTCTTTATTTCAGTCTTTTAAATATTTACTGTAAGTAAATATTTATTTATTTACTTACTTTTGAGAGAGGGGAGGGAAGGGAGGAACAGAGGGAGAGAAACATCAATGTAAGAGAGAAGCATTGCTCAGTTGCCTCTCATACATGACTAGACCCATAACCTAGGCATATGCCCTGACCGGAAATTGAACTGGTGACATTTTGCTTTGCGGAACAATGCCCAGCCACCTGAGCCATACCAGGCAGCCCCAGTCTTTGTGTTTCTCTCAAACACAAAGCAAATCCTCCATCCTCCCCATCTCCAATCATAGAAATCCAGGGGCAGCCTACTAAATGAAGAAGGAATACAGGAACTGGGGAAAAGAGGAAAAGAGACCACCCAACCCCTCATTTCCAATTTAGTTTTAGCCAGAAGTGAGATGGGATGAGTGAGATGAGAGATTAAAGCATATGGATTGAACTGAACTGGACTGTTTAATTACCTGGAAATGATACTTATGTGACATGAAAAGCAATCGCATTGGCCCCTATTTCACCCAAGGGAAGGGAAGAATGGTTCTGAAGAAGGGGTTTAAAGGAATATGACTGGGAAAGGATGAGGTTGCCTTCTGCTTGCTTCCTACCAAGTCCAATTCATTTAATAAAGTGTTACATTGTGCTCATACGCACATTCTGTGATTAGTACTGTGAGGCTAAAAATTACATTTCCATAAATAATAATAGCAATGATGTCTTATGTTTATGTTGACAGCTTATATATGTCAGATATTGACTAAGTATTTTTTTAAGCATTATCTAATTTGAGCTTAACAACCACATTAAGAAATTCACTAAACCTATTGGAGAGTTAAGGAAACTAAAGCCTAGGTTAAAAAATTTGTCCAAGGTCACACAGCTAGGAAATGTTGAAGCAGGATCTGAATCCAGACAGTGTGTCTCCAAAGCCTAAATTCTTAATCACTAGGCTTCTCTTATAAAACACTGGACTAGATATCATAGAAAATAACACAATAGTTAATTTTTTTAATATTTATGTCCATACCTATTTTATCTTTTTTAAATATTCAAAATTCTCACATATTCCACATTTTTACCTAGGTGGCATGAGTCCAGGGGCAGCATTGTCCAACAGAATTTTCTGCAATGAAGGAAATGACCTGTACTGTGCTGTCCAATATAATAGTCACTAGTGACATGTGACTGTTGAGCACTTAAATGTCACTAGTGGAATTGAGAAACAGAATTTTTAAAATTTTGTCTTAATTAATTTGACTTCAAATTTAAAGGGCTACATGTGGCTAACAGCTACAATATTGGAAGAGTCAAAGATAATAGTGCAGGCGTATCTTGGCCCATCTGTCAATTGGCAGAGCTGGGTATACCCTATACCGTGAACTACTAATCAAGACTCTAGGTCCCTTGAAGGAAAAGCTCTGTATCAAGGAGGAGCTACATGATTCATTTCAGCCAAAAAATCTCCCTACAAATTCTACCTAAAATCTGGGATGATGACATTTCAAAGACTCTTTTGGATTAAGGATTTCCAATAAATGTTGGGATGTTCTCACAGAATTCAAGTTGATGAATGTTTTTACAACATTAAATTAATTTTTGTTAAACATATTTCTCAGCATTAAAAAAAAATCCCCAGTGGTTAGACTCAGAGTGAGCTAAAAATCTACTGTACTATCTGCATATCAAACCATTTTTCCCAACAGCTAGATTAAATTAGTTCTGGGCAACATTTTAAGAAAGACATTCTGAAAATGATTTGGGAGACAAAAATCAGGATAAAGAAGGGTCTGGAAGATGGTCATGTGAGAGAACATGGGATTGTTAGCCAAGAAAAGAGAAAGCATAGAGATCATATGGGGGCTGCCTTCCAGCAACTAAATGATTATCGTGTAGGAAAGGGGGTCCCATGACTCTGCATTGCTCTACAGAGCAGGACTAAGACCAAAAGGAAAAATTTAATGGAGATCAGCTGACCTCAATGCAAGCAAAAGTAGGAAGTTGAGCTGTTCAGCAGGAGAATTTGCTACTTAAAAAGTGATGCACCCCAGCCACAAATTATGTTTAAGCAGATTCTATAAAATACAAATGTCAAAAATTTTAAATTATTGGTAACACAGAATCCATACATCTCAATGGTATTAATGAGTAGTTGGCATGGGTGCCTTGAGAATGCACAGATGTGGGTTAGCCATTCCCTTTTGCTTAAAAAATGAAAAGAAAATATTTAGTGAATATATGTTATCATAAAATTTAAGTTATGTTCATATGTATTCTATATTTTGTTATCAAAATTTAAGTGCTATCTATATGTTCCCTACAAAGGATGAAGAACTGCTTTATAAGATTATATAATTTAATTGATCAGTTCTAAAGACTATTGGTGTATAACTTTGAGACTATATGTCTGTTAAAAGGTATATTTGTTGAAATGGGTAGAAAATTCAATGTATTCTTGTAAAGTTGTAAATTATGTTTTTACAGAAAGCAGAGTTTGCTCCTCAATCTTGTGAAAATTAACCGAAGATATCACTGATATATTTATGAGTAATTCCATCTCTATAATGTGCTCATTAAATTCTCTTAGAATTAAGATCATAACTACAGGTATCTCTCTTTATAATTTAATTTTGCAAATGAGAGCCACACTACTCTAACACTAATTTTAAGACATAATGCATGAATCTTATTTTTCACAAAATCTTATTTTTTTCACATTTTTGCCAGGGATTCTATCTTCTCCTTTTTCTATTTATCCAATTCCCACCTATTCTTCAAGACCCCGTGCAAGACTTTTCTTTGCCATGAAGCTTTCCCAGATTGCCTCAGCCCAAGGTGAAATCTTATTCTTTTGAAATTATGCTATGACCATGTCTGAGTTACTCAGTGCTACTTAGATTTTATCACATTATTCCTATAGCATCCTTTATCCTTATGCATATTTTATGTTTTACTATACTGGCTTGTTCCTGCCCTAGCATAGTGTCTTTCATAAAGATGTACATGAAGATTAATTGATTGAGAAAAGTTGGAAAGTCCATAGATGGAAAATTGGCCAAATTAGGAAGCATTGCTATCCCAGTTATCTTTACTATGGAACAAATTACCCCCCAAATTAGTGGCTTAAAACAATCTTGCATTACACACAAAAATTCTATTGGTCAGGATTTTGGAAAAAGCCCAGTGGGGCTGTCCTCTCTCTGCTCCACAACAATGATGATCTCAGCTAGGAAGACTTTAAGGCCGGAGAAACTACATGGCAGGGGCTGGAATCTTTGGAAGATGTGTGGAATCACATGCCTGGTGTTTAGGTTGGAATAACTAAAAAATTGGGACTGTCAAACGAAGTATCTATTTGTGGTTTTCCATGTGCTTGACTTCTTCACAGCATGTCAGCCTCAGGGGGATCATGTGGGACTCCCTGGATGAGCGTTCCAGCCAACCAGGGGAAAGCTGTATTCTGATTTAGTTCTGAAGTCACATAGTCTCATTTAGACCATACTCTATGGGTTGAAACAGTCACAACCCCATGCAGATAGAAGGGTCTCCCATCTATCAAGCATAGAGCCCACCTCTTGATGGGAATAGTGGCAAGGTCACATTATCAAATGGCAAGTGGAAAGGGAAATATTATTGTAATTATTTTAGAAAGTATCATCGACAATCTTGAAATTCTTTTGAAAAAAAATAAATGCCATTTCTGAGCCAGTTCAAGGCTATAAGAAACTACAGTATTTGTATATGCTCAGTCGGGACCAAATGCTCTGGAACTAGGTGGAGGCTACACCAAGGTCCAACTTGTTAACAACAGTAATCACAGACCCCATTCACTGGCAGATACTATTGGATACTTACTGTATGCCTGACAGGCATCATCACATTTTATCCTCAAAACAACTCTTTGAGAAAGACATTACTGTTATTCCATTTTTTAAGTGAGAAAATTGGGGCACGAAATAGGTATCTTACTGAAGATCTGATATCAGCCAGGCCTATCTGACTCTGGAGTCCAGAGTCTTCACCCTAAAGATATACTGCCTTCTTGTAAGAAATTATTCACCTAAAGGGTTCAGAGCCTTTCAACCCCATAGCTCTTTGTAAATACTTAAGTCTATATGAATGCCGTTTTTATCACTGAGTCCTCCCATAGGTCTTATATTGTTCCTGGTTGGGTGCAGCTTGCACAAGCCCTTCTGGAAACTTTGAAAAACTGTTTCTCTGTCTGTTTCTCTAACCACAACTTGGTCATAGTTGCTTCTGGCATTTGTTTTCATCAACTCAGAGCATTATTTCTCCCTTTGTTCTGGCCTATAATAGCAGTGTAAAAGCAGCAAGCAAAAACATATCCACTGAGTTTTTATCCTCTAATACTAACTTTTGTTCCTATGTTTGAGTCCCACTTTAGGGCTCATGCCCTGCTTTGAAGTCAGTTTCTCACTGTGTGTGCTTGGAGAGGTTTACTTGAAGGTTTTTATTGCTGCCAGGATTTTTCCTATCTGGCTAAACCCAAATTAGTGAAACCTGAACTACTACAAGGACTAATGAAAGAAAACTGCCAACCCTATGAGAAAATAGAATTTCCATATAGATTTCCCTATAGCTATACTTACCAAATTGTAGGAAACTAAGAACAAATATTCTACATTGTGATTAACAGTCTGAATAAAACCTCCACACACACGCAGAAGAGCCATTTAATAAACTAACAATGGAAGGTGCAATTGTGAACAAGCTGCTCCACATTACTCTCCTTGGAAGTTCAAATACAGCAATGACACTAAGCAGGTATTCAAATGAAGTGATTTTTTCCCTCTTGAAAAGGAATCACATTTCATCCCTACTCTCTAAATTCTTTTTTGTCTTCTCAGGAATCTGTCCCTTGTATTTCACAAGAACAGAAAGCCACAAATTGCCTAAAGGCAGGTGGCCTAGCTTTGAAAGATGCTAATATTCACTGTTCATTTCAAATATTCCAGACTGCTTAATTAGAACTGGCCTTTATTGTTTAGCATTAGCAGGGGAACAGAACACTATCTTTCCTTCAGGCTGAGCACTGGGGGATAGGGGTTCTGAACATCAGTTTAAAAGCCAAGAAATAAGAGAAAACATTTCTTTCTGGAAACAAAACACCTGCTGAGCTTTACATAATATAAGTACCAAAACCATATTGGAAAGCTGTGGAGGGAAACACAAAGAGGTTTTAGCAAGTGCTGGTTGCTACGTAGATTTTAAATGTTTGATTCTAAGACAATGTGTGAATATATCAAAGTAGAAGATGTACATCTGGACCGATAAGCAAATAGCTGAAATGGAAAAAGAGGAAAAGACAACACTACCTGCAACAGTCACTGAACAACAGCCGTGAACCAGAAGGATGGGTTAAACATCAAGAGCATTTTTTCAGAAACTTAATGAGATTATGTATAGAATACTCATTTCAAGTGATAGACTATAAGGCTAAGAAAACCTCAAAATAATAGTCTGCCTGACCTTCTTATTTTATGCTTTATTTTAAGAGGGCAATAGAGGAAAAGTCAATAATTAATAGTATAAATAGAACTAGCTTCAGGTCTCCTAACTCCTGGACCAGCCTTCCTATCCCACTTCTTCCCATCTATGTTTTATGGAGTAGCTTACAGTATTGTCATATATGCCATTTTATTATATCTTCATACAATGTAAGATGTGAGAAAAGGCATCAGTCCATTTCAAAGATGAAACATGTACTTAAATGCAATTAAGTATAGAAAGTTTAGTGTCCTAATGTTGGCTACATAGGTAATGATACCAACAAAACCAAATCCTAGGCCTCTAGCTTTCTATCCAGTATTCATTCTACTGGTTAAGATATCCCAGGTAAACAGAAATACTTTATGTATAACTTTCACATAATATCTACACTGGGGCTTCAATGACTGTGCCCACTGAATATTACCAAGTACAAATACTTGTTACACTATTCTACACGGTGATACCTTGGAAAATGTTCTTTTATGACAAATCCTCTCATAAAGAAACCCATGACAGAAAACAAACAAAACCAGGTGCGCTGGCACACAGCAGCGAGCTTTCACAGGTGGTAAGATAACACCAACCAAAAAACAGCATACCCAATTATTATTTTGGCTTCTACTATTTTAAGAAAAATGTAGTGACCAAAGTAAGGAAAGGTTTGCTTCCTTTATTCCTTCATCTTTAGTCACCACGATTTTTCCTAACTCTTTTTTTCATCCCTTCCTCCTATAAGAAAAGGTAAGGCTTCATTCATTCATATGCTCATTCACTTACCCATCCATTCAGAGCTGTTTATTGAGTACCTAATCCATAGCAGCATTATGATAGGCATGGAGTTACAATGGGCAACAAGACATGCCTGATTACCATAGCAGTAGTTTCTGTGATTAGGAGGGAGTAAGCTGTTCCAGGCTACTAGGAGCAAGGACCTGCCCAATGAGGAACTCCAAAAAGGATCTAGAACATAGGCAGTAATTTTAAGATGTTCTATCTAAGCTGTACTTCCATTATTTTATACTTGAACATTCCTTAAAAGGCTCAAAATTTGTAGAATGATGAAATTGTACTTCCTGCTTACTACAGGAAGTTAAGAGTGTACTGGTCCAATGAGGTAGTACATATTTTCTGAAGGCCAAGGTGGCATTGGCTGCAGCAATCACGGTTGAAGAAAACTGTCCCCAGAGTGATGCTCTCACAGAGGCAGTGTGGTAGCAAAGAGCAGCTGGAGATGGATTCCAGAGCAATCAGCATCCGAGGCAGTGGTTGTGGTTGTCCTGGTGCCTGGAGGGCCTGCTGGGAGCTCTTGTTCCACCAGCAAGCAGTGAGAACAAGCCTGATGTCTTTTGGAGAATGTTGAGTGAGCATGCATTGTGGTTCATGAGTCAGAGACCTCACCCTGTGTACCATCATTGGAACACCAGCCACAGATGGTTTTAACCACTATGCAGTTTTAAATTGTTTTTGTTCTTATTTGTTGTTTAATTTCTATCCATGGTGGTTATCATTAGTTAAAGATAGGAAACTAAACACTAATGTTGAAATACAAATTCACATGGAACATAAGAAAGATAATTCTTTACATTTCCATGAGATTTTCTTTACCATATACACAAGTTGCATTTGACTGACCAAAATATTTATACAGTACATCAAGATGTCTCTAGTTCTACCAAAACCAGTGTTAAAAGGAAAACATTTCACCAATAATGTAGAGTTTGTTTGTTTTTTATTTTTTGTTTAATGGGATTAAAGATTATCCAGATGATCTATTTGAGAACAAAAGCTGATAAATAACATAAATTCTTTCCCTTAATTCATCTTTTAGTAACAAAAACATGATTATGTAAATAAAACACTTCATGTTTTTATCAGCAAAATGTAAATTCTCTTATAAAAAAAGCAGTTTTTATGTTACTACTGTGTAGGTAAGTTTATATCTGCATTTTAAAGTATAATTAGTCCCCAACTAAACTTGATAGATATCATTTTACATTTCTGATCCCTCAATAATGTTTTTAGCTACATAATTAATTTTTAAAAATTAAATAGAGAATGCTACTTGTTAAATTAGGAAAAGTTAAAATGATCTTTTCACAACTATTATTAGGATTATATTTAAACAATAAAATAAGGTAACCATATAATTTATCATCTAAACTGAAACTTGAGAGTGGAAGGAGCTACTAATAATCACCAAGATAATATACAAAATCCAGGCCTACACTGAGGAAACCAGAACATTTGGTTACACTACTAAGAATACAATCTGTAATAATATGTTGATTTTTATTTAAAATTATTTATTTATTGTATAACACATAAGATGATGAGATGGTTTTTAAAAACTTAAAGATGATTATATATTACCATAGAAGGGGTTTAGAAACTATGAAAGGACACCTAAACTATATTGTGCTATACTAATCCAATCCCTTCATTTTACAAATAAGCGTCATAAGCCTAAATGGGCTAAAAGATATGACTAATGTACTACAGCAAAGTTAGAGGAAATTTTCATGACCCTAAATTTTTTCTATTTTCTGAATGATGGATGGTAATTATAGACAAATGCAAAACCTTATTCCAAAGAGTGAACCTAGAAATTAAAAATATAATTTTTAAATATGCTCCATAAAACTCTAATAATTAATGAGAAATAACTAGCTCTTTTAATAAGCATCATGAAAAATAATTTTTATTAATAATATGTTAAGGTTTTATACCACATTTATTCATAGAATCTCTCCTATCAGTATCAGTGGCAGGAAAGAGTACCAAGGCATCAGAGGTGAGGAAAAAATGTCTGGACTGACAACATGGGCAGTGCTTCATCTGGGTTTTCATGGGGAAGGCAGATTCTAACAGGACAGGCAAGCAAGGGTGCAAGCTCATCCCCACCCAGCCCCTTTCACATTATGGTCCAGTCATGTAGCAATGACTGAGCATGAGAAAGTACATTAAAGGAACTGTCATCTTAGTGCCCAAATGTACAAGATCCAAGCTCTGGATAAGCAGGGTCAATCCTCAGCAGTGGATAAAAATGCATCTGATATGTGGATAGTTTACAACAACCCTGAGGCAGAGGCAGATGCAGTGGCTAAATGAGGCTTTAGTTCTCATTTTACCTTCCATTTACAAACAGGCTCAACCCCTAAGGAGTTGGTAAGCCTCTGAATCCTTGGGCAATTTTGGGAGGAATACATTGGAGGTCTAAGATACAAAATGTTCTGCTGAAGGGCAGCAGGGACCTCTTGAGCAATTAATTGGAAAAATAAGACATGATCGTATTTGTACCCCAGGTCGGTGATACAGTTTATACCAGTTTAAAAAAAAACATTCTAAAGCTGGTATTTTCATTATGTTTAAATTAAAATTCTATGAAACCTGGTGGAGATAAAATTATAATAAGTAAATTTGGACATTGTAGATCAAATTTCTGGAAAATTAAATGATTCCTACATAATTCTAATATATTAGCAAATATATTATAACAAATTGGAAAAATAAAAGAAATGAAGAATATGAGTTATATCTGATTGGATGAATAAAGAAGTGGGTAAAATAATGAAAAGTGAAATATGACAGTAGTAACAAGGAAAGTCAATGATGGTGTTTAATGGGGGAAAATCCTTCCATGGCTATTCAGTGGCAGCTTTTTTTTCCATTTACTTTGTCTTTAAGGTAACATCTGTGCTAACTCTTTGGGTTCCGTAGAGAAAAGAACACAAAATCTGGAGACAGAAAACTTGAACCACCATCTTTGTTCCACCATCAACCATGAATACATCACTTAGCATTTTTTTGTCCTTGTTTCCATTTACTAGAGAGGAATAGGAACATCTTACAAGGCTTATTGAAAATAATAAACAAAATAACCATGTGAGCATGCTTGACATAGAGAAGACCATCAAATATGTTCATTTTTTCTAAGACCACTTAAAATTATCTTGAGGAATACTTTTAAAGAACGTGTAAAATATAGATAAATAATAAAGACAATATGAAACCTTGAAAAGCCTTATAATGAGTTAACAGCCATTTAAAAGCCCTCATTAGCATATGATAACCTTTGAAGTAGGCAAAGTGCTGTTCTAAAGATTCTATTTTTATACAGTATACAAGTTGAAATTAATGAAATAGTGAAGAATTAAAACTCAATCTATCAGAAAATTTCCATTAGTAAGACAAAGATTAAGAATATAATTGTGATTTAGGAAAAGACATTATAATTTAAAGGTCAAGATGGTCAACCCCTTAAAAACTCATGTAAAGGAGTTTATAATGCAAATTATAGCTTTTATTAGCTATGCAAGGGGAAAAGTTCAGCTCTGAGCATACAAACTTCTAAAGGAGAACAGGCAATCTGTTTTCCCAACTGGAAAGATTCCTCCCCTTCTGCTATTTGGTCTGATCATCACCATCACCACAATCAAACATTTGATGTATGCTCCAAGGCCCAAGGATAAAAATATGTAAACAATTATCTCTGTGCTAAAAACAATAATTTTAAAAGGCCATTCCCAGTAAGAATTCAGGACTAGATATAAAAGAATAAATAAGAAAAGTCACATTTCCCAGGCCAAATCAGTGTCATCGTTGTCATCATCATCATCATAGTATTTATTTTATTACCAGTTATAAAATATAAAACATTTCTTAAAATTTTTCTTAACATATTCTAGAAATCCCCAGTGATCATTTTGAATGTATTCAATATAAGCCTCATAGATACCACGTAGTGTCTATTCCTCTTCTCTAACACTGTTCCAGTTGCTACAGTAACAGCTACAGAATGATGCCAGAGTCACTGAGCACTGACCAAACCAATGCCATACACAATTCCTGGGCATAATACTCCTTCACCCCATTTCTTCAAGTCAGGCCCATGCTTGTTCAGCTCACACTCCAGCTCTCTAACAGATGGAGAAGGGAAAATACTCGTTATTGTCTTTTAACCTGCTTAGCTCTAAAATCTTCAAGCTAAAAAATATCTTAAGATACTCTGGTAAACTAATTCTCCTTTTTCCAATGTTGAACTATTATATTGAATAACTGTGGTTAGGGAGAAATTACAAGGTAATTTCATTTTGTTTTTCCACTATGTTTAAATTTAGTCTTGGGACTAGAGTTTTCCCTGACCTGGGATGAAATCTTGGGCAGGTCATAAAGCTTTTTAGGTCACTTTTAGGTAACACAGTGAGTGTTGTGTTGAATCTGTTCAGAGTGACCAGAGTTGGATGCACATGTATCTTCCTAACTCTGCACGTTGTGATGTCCAATTGGAGGTTGAAATCAGTCACAGTGAGCAAACACTAAAAACCATAGCTCTCACCATTGGAGACCCAGTTCTTAATCACCTACCACCTCTGCAACAATTCTCTGGTTATTTCAAAAAATAAAACACACCTCCAGTTGAATAATGAAAAAACCCTGTCCCACCTGATAGAAAAACCTGAAAAATTGCTTTAAAGTTGGAACTCTCATCTTCGTAGCGTTTAGGTTCACAGCAGGTAGGATAGCCTACAGGGAGGAAAAGAGAATGTAGTTAGCTTCTTCTTTTTCTCTTTCCTCAACTAGAGTTTCTTGTGGCGGGGAGGGGGAGGAGGTTCCACCCACAGGGGCCACCACAGATGAGAATAAGTCTACCAAGACATGATCTGCTTGGGGAGGAAAGGTAGCCAATCTCTCACAGGAGAAGGACCAAGAGCCTTTTCCTCAATGGCTTTTATTGGGTTCATTTACACAGGAATTCAGGTAAAGCTCATTACTCATTGTGGGGAAGTAATGATCAAATAACAAGGAACTCTGAGGGCCTATTTTGAGTCAGGGTCAGATAGCTAAAGAGCTGTAAAACTTTGAGAAACAAACTTACTTCTTGTTTGGACCCTTATCATTTAATTGAGAGCATTCTAAACAAAGCAGATTTCACAAGCTTTTACATATTCTTTCTTAGGCCTGATCACCCTGGGAACCCACCCTTTCCAGCACAGGGCTGCGTCACCCTTCGTCGCCTAGGTGGAGCAAGGGAAGTAAGGCAACCAAGAGATTAAGAGATTTTCTCTCAGACAAGGAATACTCAGGCTATGTCAAAGCTGAGGGGCAAGGGTCCATCACCCCCTTTTGCTGTAGCCCCCCAAAGTCCTTCCTTGGAGGCCTCCCATGTGATTGTGCCTGTCTTAGATAGTTCCCCCCTTGGGGAATCTTACCTGTCATTGGCTAACCGACCAAGCATTGGGGGCCAGGCAGGGTTAAGTAAAAGGAGCAGAAGCAGTGCTCCTGTCAAAGAGATAAGCTTTTGTCTCCTTGCTGGCTTGTGGTCCAAGGTCGTTCCCTCAGCCTTAGCCTTGGCGGGGGTTACAGCTTCTGATACCAGGCAGGGCGGTTCCCAACAGTTTCTCTCCTCCCCATCTTGCCACTACAATTCCAGACTCTTTCAAGACTTAGGACAGGAGTGGGCAGGCAAAGTCAGAGGAGCTGGTGAGTTTTGACTTGGCTGCAATTATTCAGACATTCTAGTGTTAAGGATCTCTGACGTGACCAGTGCACAGAGCTGACTCTTTTGTGGGCACTTCAGGAAGTTCTTCAGCATATTCATGTCATTGGGGGTTCTCCACATGTAGCTGGATCTATCACTACGCCAACTTGCTATTTCTTTCTGTAGCCCTTTAATAACTGTTTTCTGTTCCTCTTTCTTTATGCCGAGGTTGGTTACCTTAACCCTCAAGGAAGCCTCTTAAATGGGATGCAAAACAAATTTACTACAGCTCTCTCACATACATCCTTTGGTCTGACAAGATCTGAGAACACAGGTGTCTCAGTCAGCTCAGACTACTAAAACCAAATACCATATATAGGGTGACTTAAACAACAGGCATTTATTTCTCACAGTTCTGGACACTGGGAAGTCAAAAATCAAGTTACTAGCAGATTCAGTTCTTCATGAGGGACCTTTTTCTGACTTGCAGATGGTAACTTCTTACTCCATCCTTACATAGCAGGCAGGGTGCGAGGAGAGAAGAGAGACTGCTGATCTCTTATTATAAGGGCATTAATCCCATCACCAGTGCCTCACCATCATAAAGTTCATCTAAAACTAATTACATCCCAAAGACCAGGCTTCCAAGTATCTTTTTTCTTGGGGGTTAGGGCTTCAACAAATGAATTTGCGGAGGAACTCAAATACAACACAACAGTACCTCTACTTTGATATGGCAGAGTTTATTATTGCACAACCAGTTTTTAGTATCTCTTTTGATAATGTTGTATCATATTTTCCCATTATGCCATCATATATCTATGGCTCCCTACTTCCAGAAAGCTATTGTTTACAAGTGTTTATATTTTTTCTTCTCTTTTTTTCTTCATTATTGTTCAAGTACAGTTGTCCCCATTTCCCCCCACCACTCCCCTCCACCCCACCCATTCCCACATCCCATCCTCAATCCTATCCCCCTTTGGCTTTGTCCCTGTGTCCTTCACACATGTTTCTTGATGACTTTTTCTGTTTTTCCTACTACTAATCCCTACCTCCTCCCCTCTGGTTACTGTCAGTTTGTTCTTTATTTCATCAGTAAATGAGTGGATCAAAAAACTGTGGTACATTTACACAATGGACTACTATGCAGCAGAAAGAAAGAAGGAACTCCTACCCTGCTCAACAGTATGGATAGAACTGGAGAGCATTATGCTATAAGCCAGACAGGGAAAGACAAATACCATAGCATCTCACCTATAAGTGGAATCTAATCAGCAAAACAAACAAGCAAGCAAATATTACCAGGAAAGTAATATATTCATAGTTATATGTTTTTATACAACATATTTGTTGCAAAGACCCCTTTGCTTGAACTCAGACTTGGAACTAATGTAGGCTGAGATATACCAATACTGTCCTCAAATGTGGGCAAACAAGGACTTGCCTCAAGTCTTGTACTTCAGGGACCCCCACAGTTTCAAGTGCAGTCCTTCCTTATCCAGGGAGGGCTGTTACAATCCAACCCCCTCCATTCCTAGACAATCCACAGAATACAATATCCTCAGCAGTATATTTCCAAAGTCTGAGCTTTGCTAACTAGAATAATGAAAAGACAATAATTAGAAGATTTTAGTTCAAGTTAGGGGTTAGTTTCTGAGGTAGATCATAACCAAGCTTACCATGCTTCTAGACATGGCAGATTTAAAATAGTGTAATCAAAATGTGCCGGGCCCTGATCAGGTAGCTCAGTTGGTTAGAGTATGTTGTCCGAATTTATGAAGGTTGTAGGTTTGATCTCTGGTCAGGGCACAAGCAAGAAGCAACGTATAAATGCATAAACAACAAACTGATGTCCCTTTCTCTCTCCCCCGCCTCCTCTCTCTTTCTAAAAATCAATGTAAAAAATAAAATATGTCTATGTGTTGTCTAGTCACTATTATATAACTTGAGGCTAATAATATAATATGCACTGGTGGTATAGCAAGAAAATAAAAAGCAGAATTTGAATATTAGATATGTGACAGGTTTTGCCAAAAGCAATTTTCAACTATTTAAGTAATTATTCTGTAACCTTAGAGTGACATGACTGTGGTCCAAAAAGCTCAACAAGACCATCTTTGGCCCATCCTTCAGCCTTACAAGCTAATCTTCCTCATGAGATTAATGACAATAGCCAAGTGTCAAGCTTCTTTTTCCTGAGGGGCCAGAGGAAATCTGAGAAGTTGTATTCAAGGAGCATCCCCTAATTGATGTTATCTTGTAGCATTTGTTGAGAGTTCTACCCTGTAATCAAAATGCAAGAAAGTCTAATTCACATACAATCTATGTGATTCAGTGCTCATTTTGTCCCATCTTTAAATCCAGTCTTCTGTGGCCTTAATTCACACTCCACATCCCTATTTGTGCTTCTGCCTCATCCAATAGGTTTCTATCGCACTCCAGTGGGTTACCTACACACACACACACACACACACCCACTCACATACACCCCAAGAACAAGGTTTAATTTTCATAGTCAATACATGATGTGCATTTTATATCATGACACTAAAAGCACCTATGTAAATATAACTAAACATGTTTGACACATAATCACCCTAAACATATGACATATTCTGATATTTGCTATTTTATTTTTAATGCTGATTTTCATGAACTGATTAATTAACCTAATAATGGGTTTCATCCAGCAGTTTAAATCCATTTTGTTCTATATATAATTTTCAGATTATACCCTGGAATCCATTAGCACATGATTACTTAAATTCATTACATCATACATTTTGTATTCTTAAACATATTGTGAGCTTTTCAAGAACATGTGCTTCTTCTTCTACAAGTGTATGTAATGCACTTCCATTTGCACTAGTGACAGAGTCCATAATTCAGACAACCTTGTACAAAATGTAAACAAGCATTTGCTTTAAGTCATTGGAGGCTCAACAAGGTAGTGAGTAATTACCAGGTCATAATCCAGAAGAAGAGGGAAATCAAGAGAGACAAGCTGCTATTTAAACTCACTTTCCCCTGGGGCACTTGCTAATCTTGAAAGTGGCTGCTAAAAGGGCCAGAGGCTGAGCGACGCTCTTGACAGTATCCCAGAAGCAGGTAGACAAAAGCTAGAGTTCAGGATCTGCCTGGGAGTGGGGGAGGTGCTGATAAAGTTCCCGCACTTTGGGTTAGGAAGATGAAGAGTTATACTTTAGGAGGAAGAGTGAACCAGAAGTGGTCTTCCATTGAAACTACAGCCAAGTGTTTAATCCTTTCAACCCCAGAAATTAAATCGAGGTGATCCCAAGTTGCCAGTGACTGTTGAAACAAAAGTAAATCACCTCTAGTGAAAGATATTATACCAAGACTCAGTTTATGCAATTTTTATTGCATATCTAAGCACCATGTCTATCTGGCTCACTATCAAAAACATCCACACTCATGAAAAGACAAGATAAAATAAACAAGAAACAGCAGAAACAATAGGCAACTTAAAAAGCCCACTGGGGCTGCAGATGTTGGTATTATCAAACACAGACTTGAAAATAACTATGCTTACTATAATTAAGTTTATGAAGATACAATTAAGAGTTTCAACAGAGCTGGAGACTATGAAAAAGGACAGAGTGCATTTTTAAAACACAGAAATTCTACTAATCAAAAATACAATTGACAAAATTAAAGAGTCAGCTGGATTTAACACTAGTTTAGATACAATAATTAGTGATATATAAATCAGAAGAAACAATTTAGAAAGAAGCACAAAGAGACAAAAAATGTAAAAATACAGAAGCAAGGATAAGAGAGGCAAGTAATAGAATGAGAAGGTCTAAAGTGAGTGTGAAATGGGCAATCCCAGAAAAAGAAGGGAGAGAATATGGGGCAGAAAAGATATTGAACGATGGTTGAGAATATTCCAAACTGAACATTCTAAGACACAGATTCAAGAAGCCTTACAAACCTAAGAAGGTTTGACAAAAAGAGATCCATGCCTAGGTACATCTTAGTAAAGCAATTATGATCAAGAAGAGATTGTCTTCGAACAGCAGGGAAAAAGGACAGATTACTTCAAAGAAGCAACAATGCACTGAGAGTTGACTTCCCAAAAAGCTCAATAGGTGCCAGAGATAGCGATATTTTTAAAGTGCTGAAAGAAAATACATGCTCATTTATGATTCTAATAAAGGTGAAATAAAAACATTTTTTAATAAATAAGAACTGAGGACATTTATTACAGCAAACCAAATTAAAAGAAATATCCAAGGGCATCCCTCAAGAGAAAGGAAATGAAACCAGATAAAAGATAAAAGATGCAAAAAATATATAAGTGAAAAATAAAATGATAAATTTGTGGGTAAATATATTTGAATATTGATTGTATGAGGGTAATTAACAATATAAGTAGCATTTAAGTTGGGGGTGGTAAATGGCACTAAATGTTCTAAGATTATCATATTTTATGAAAATGGGTTAAAAGCAGCAACAAATATTAGACTTTAGTCAGCCAAGGTAGTCAAGGATACATGTTGCAATTGGTAGAATAGCATCAGTAGGATATAAATCCCAATGGATGAGGGAAATGAAAATAATTTTAAAATATCAATTTAAAAGAAGAAGAAAAATATAAGATGGTAGTTTCAAATGCAGATCAGAAATTATATTAAACATAAATGTTAAATGTTCCCATTAAAAGATATATTATTGAACTGGATTTTAAAAAATTCTATATGCTATAGACAAAAGACATATCTAAACAGAGAGATACAGAAAAATAAAAAATAAAAAGATGAAAAAGACTTCGCAAATATTAACAAAAAATTTAGCTATATTAATGTCAAATTAAGTAGATTTTAAAGCAAAAAGCATTAAGAGAGATGAGGGACATTTTCATTGATCAACCACTATTCATCCATGAAATGCCTATAATTAAGGAGTGAAGCAAAGGAGAATATGGCACAATGAGAAATTTCATGCATTCCAAGTGGGAGCATGAACAAGCACATTTGAAAAATGTTTTTGCATTGTGTCCTAGAGATTAAAACATACATGTTATGGACTGCATATTTGCTGTCCACCAAAATTCATATATTTCAACCCTAATCTCAATGGAATGATATTAGGATGATGGGCCTCTCAGAGCTAATCAGGCTATCAGGGTAGAGCCCTTGTGATGCAATTAGTGCCCTTTAGAAGAAGGGACACGAGAGAGCTTCCTCCTTCCTCTCTGCTCTCTCTGCCATGTGAAGACACAGTGAGCAGATGGTCTCCTACAAACCAGGAAATGGGCTTTCACTGGACATTGGATCTGTGACACCTTGATCTTGGACTTCCCAGCTTCCAAAACTGTGAGAAATAAATACTAGTCATTTAAGCAACCATATCTATGGTAATTTGTTACAGCAGCTCAGACTGACCAAAACAATACTCTATGACCCAATAAATTCACTCATGGATGCAAAAACCATATACACATGCCTCAAAATTCATATATAAGAACTTATATAGTAGCATTATTCATAATTTTCCAAAACTAAGAGCTCCCAAATTTTTATGAACATTAGAATAAATAAATTGAACATACTAATACAATTAAACAGTATGAAGCAATTAAAATGAACAAATCATTTTACATGCAAAAATGTGGAAAAAAATCTCTCAAATATAACTTTAAGCAAAAGATACCAGACACATAAGATCGTATGATTTATTTGAAAGTAGTCATTACTAAATTAAAGCCCTTTGAAATATGTATGAGGGTGATAAAACTCTAAAGAAAAGAAGGAAGTCACTATAAAATTCAGTAATAATCTTTGTGAGGAAGGGATGGAGGATGGAGCATAGGGGACTTGTGAGACTCTGTCACTGTTCTATTTCTTGACTTAGAAATGGTAGTAAGGGTGATGCAGATGGTCACTATGTAATAAATTGTTGAGCTACATATTTTTGTCTGTTTTGGATTTTATTCTGTTTCTGTATGTGTGCTTTATTTTCATTATGTTAAAAAATGTTTTAAATGAACATATAAATAAAAAGTCCTTTGTGAGAATTTGTGGCCTTACCTGATGTGATTGGACTGAGTAGTGGATTGGTCAATTAAAAGTTCATTAATATAAAAATTAGTTTAATAAAGATGCCTCCATACCTAGAACATTTACTTTTTCAGTTAAAATATATGCAATTTCACTCCTAGTGGTTTATCCAAAATAAATGAAAACTATGGCCATAGAAAGACTTGTACAAGAACATTCACAGCCATGTTATTCACAATAACCCCAAACTAGAAGCAACACAAATATGCATCAACACAATTTGCAATGTATCTGCACAATATACTGATAAAAGATTTATGATATATCTATACAACAAAATCCTAGTCAGCAAAATCTAGGATTGGACTACTGATTTACCCAACCACTTGACAGAGTAGGAAAATCCCTGATTTGTAGTGTTTGCCAATTTCCATTATGTAAACATTCCTACTTCAATATTCTCATTTTGATTTGAAGCCACTGAATGCAGAGTTGGAAAGAGAGGCACACAACCTGGTGTGAGCTGGCTCCAGCGCCCGCACCACGGTGTAAATCTAATGGACCTCATGATGAGCAGAAGGAGGCCAGACACACAAGAGTACACACTATATGATTTCATTTATATGAAATTCTAGAAAACTAAATTAAAATGGAAAAAAAATCAGAAAAGTGGCCATACATGGGGAGTTGAGGTGAGGGGATTCCTTGGGAAGAAATATGAGGGAATTTGGGGGGAGATAGAAATGTTATATATTGTGATAAGGGAGTGTATTACACAGGTATATCAATTTTTCAGGTATATACAGCTAAGATTTGTGCATTTCAAAAGAAAGGAAGGAACAACAGAAAAATAAGATTAATTGAGTTGGAGGAGTAAGCAGAAGCGTGGAAAACAATACAAGTAAGGCAGGAAGTTGGGAATTGTTACATCTGGGTAATGCATATGTTGGTTTATTATGTTATTTTTACTTTTTATATGTTTAATTTTTCTGCATTAAAGCTATAAAAATGACACATTTATAGATGAACAGATTCACCAGCTTTTCTAATGTGGTACCTTGGCCTTTTCCTCCGGTCCTCCGGTTTTGCTTTGTCTTTGTTACAGAAACCGCCTCACACATTCCTAGTTGTTTTGCCTTTCAAGTGAAAAGACAAAGACAAATGCAAAGCCATCATTGTGCTGAATTTTAGGTTGTTACAAATTTTCCTATACGGTACTTCCCTTTGAAGTTGTCTCCTCCATACCTAATCGGACAGATTTTTTTAGCCACCTAAATTTATTGTGACTTTCCATAACATTAAATTTAGTGGCCATAAAATCAATAAGATTCTTTGCATTTACATTTCATTATTCATGTAAATTTAAAATTGTGTAGTTAAAATTATAGTGTACCTGGCATATGCAGGTTTGGGAACAAAGTCAAACTCAAGAAACTAATCCTCTGTAAGCCATCAACAACTGAACAACTCAGCTGATGTACAGGGGTCCCAGGGTGCATGAGAACACACCTAGCCACTTCCCAGATTCTTGTGTGTCTGGCCTTCTTATGCTGCATTAACTGATATGTCCCATTCTCTTTTAAATACATAGACTCATGGGCATGGCTATTAGATTCCTAGACTGTTTCAATAACCTGTAATGTACCTGAATAATATACTATTGATATACTTTGACTATAGCTAACTAAAATGTATATAATCTTTTCTATTGGAGAATCTGTTTGGGTGACCACTTACATGTATTTCAGTCTTTCAACAGTAGTTCTACCTAGCAGTGATGTCTGAGTACAGAAGGAATGAAAGATATATCAGTAACTTATAAACTTGGTGCCTTTGCATAAATCAGGCCACTAAACTCTCCCAACAGTCTGAGTAAATCCAGACACAAAGAGTACATAGTTTCATTGAATTAATATTAAATTCTGTAAAACTAATAAAAATGGGGAAAAAAATCAGATGAGTGGTCACATTGGGGGACACTGGGTGGTTTACTAAAAAGGGGGACAAGTGAATTTTAAATATATACAAAGGACATTTACTCTGGGAAAGAGGAACTTCAGACCAACAATCTTGTAAGAATAGTAGGAAGGAAGAAACACAACTAGGCACAGCTCTGTCTGTTAATCTGTTTACCTAGCTTGAACTCACTTTAGACAAAAGACTGTTGTCCATAGCATTGTTTAACTTCCTGGAGGAGAACATGAATAAAGAATGATGTTTTTTTGTTCCATAAGAGACCATGGTCAGAAATACTCTGGCCGATGGATATCCTTCAGTGGCTAACAATGGGCCTTCCTCTTACTTCTTTGAAAGTCAAGAGAGCAGGGGAGGATAACAACTCCATGACTGACAGGTCCACAGAACAGCTCTAACACCTGTGCTGGCTGGCCCTGAGGCCCACTGTTCCATTCAGGTGCACTTTTTGGAAAATCTGGGTGATCTGACCCTCTCCATTTCATTATGTATGAAATACTTAATTTCACATATAATAATAATAATAACAATAATATCGACCCTTCACAGAGGTTTTAGTTTGTATCAGAGAATAATTACTTTACATGAATTATCTCATTTGACCTTCCCAACAACCCAGTGTGGGAGACTCTATTATTATTATTATTCATATTTTTAAATGGAAAAATGAGACATGGATAGTTTAAATAGCTAGCCCAAGATTGCCTACCTAACAAAAGATAGAACGTAGATTGCAGGTCATGCAACATGACTCCGGAGAGCACATTATTAACGACTGAGAAGTAAATTGATTAACGCTCTGGAGGGAGCCAGGGGAAATGTGAGCAAAGCACCATTCTCCGTACTTACAGTTAGCATTAGCCAGCAAGAAAAAAAGGTACAGCTGATGAATTTGGGCCTAGATCTGTCCAGTGATCCCATGTCTCTAAAAGCTGATGAAAACAAAAATGATATGATTATCATGCTGAAAAGCAAGCAAAGACAGTATTAAAAACCAAGATCAAAGGGAGCTCTGCATTTTTTTAGACAAAGTGGGAAGAGCAAGAGATGAAGCCTCAATTTTTTAATGACGTCTTCCTTCCTCTATATTAGAACACTGTCGTCTTCGTTCTTGCTTTCATGAAGAGAGGAGATTAATGTGTACCATTTTATATTTTTGAAGCTTGTGTAAGACATGAATTAGCAGAATTTCAAGGCCTTGTACAATATTTGTTGGATCAGTTTATTCTTACTACTTTGATTTTTTCATTTTGTAAAAATTCAGACATATTTATCTCTTGTCTCTGCAGACAAAGGAACTATTAAAAGAAGCCAAACACACATTCATTTGTAAGTTTATATAGATACACAGTATAAGTATATATTTCTATCTTATCAAAATATAAACTTTCGACAAGTCAGAAAGAACAGGCCATAATAAAACTGCACCATCAAAACACAATGTTCCATGACCCCTAAAATAAATAATAACACGAACAAAAAATTTTTGTACAAAGGAACTCGTTTATCACCTTGAGATTCTTTTCCTAAGATATAATACTACCAGAGGGTAATTACGTAATTATCTATACAACCTTGGTTAAGGGCTAAAATTCTTCTTCTCTTAGGACAATGGAGCTAAAGTCAAGGCTCCTATTCTGAGTTCTCCTTCAGTCCAAAGATTATCTAACTCTGCTGTAGTAGGATTGGGGTGAGAGGTATAATGAAAAAAAAAAAACTTTCCACATGTTCATTTCAACTCCTTGTTCCATGTTCCCATTACAGAGGCACCGACAAAATAGTGTAGGTTGAACTAAGACAGTTGGCACCTATGATAGTTCACCATTGGCACTGTATCTGAGTCTGGGAAAGTCGTCAGACCTTAGAGGTATGTCTTCCAAAAAGGAATGAAGCTCAAACTTTTTGATAACTCTTGTAAAGAACCTTCATTGAGTAGCAATAGAAAAAAGCAACTGGGCAACACTTCCAGGAAGCTCCAGCTGATTGGGAGTAAATGGGCCCTGTGCTCTGCAACAGCTGCAACAACAGAGGGCTAAGCCTTGATAGGCGGACACGTACAGAATACACTGAGCTGTGGCCTGGAATTTCCTGAAATGAAACCTGAGAACTATTTAGGTTGACCTTCTCTCTCTCAGCATAGTTGACCCTTAAGAAATGAGGGATGACACATCCCAAAGCACAGTAAACTTTTACAATAGCAGCTCAAAAAAAAAAAAAAAAAAGAGTTGGCAAATGCATGGGAGTCCTTTTGTAATGCTGGAAAAATAAACTGGTTGACTTGACTGCCTTTTTGGGGGGAATAAGCAAAGAGATTATTTACACATCATATATGCTGGGGTTGCTGTGGAATGCACCGTTTCCAGGAAACAGATTTATTTCTTGATTATAATGAGGCTTCCTACACTGCAGGATCCACTTTTACACAGCAGTCAGGGTTACAATGACATAAAACAAAATGTCAGGAACTGTATTTAGAAATGCTGATCTTTAAACAATTCACCAGGGAGAAAGACTGAAATATTTGGGAAAATATACATAAGGAGGTACAGTATGAATGAGAATATACATTCTCTTTCAATAACTGCAGCCTCCTCAATAGCATTTTCCAGAAAATTGAAGAACAAAATTTCTTAGCAGGGAAATTATGTAAGTAGAGATACCCTCTGGGTAAGCATATAAAAATACACCTTAAAAGGTTCCTCTGAAGTAGGTTTCCCATGTGGAAAGTGAGGCTATTAATGAGACATAGCCCATTAGACTATGCTTCCATCTGGCCTGATATGATGGTACTTAGTATGGGAGAAAAGAGTGCTGCCTAGAAATACGTGTCCTAGATAAGGCTCCTTTTCTAGCTGTGACTGTGTCAAGTCATTTAGCCTTTGGTTTGCTCTCTTGATCCTTATAAGATATGCCTAAAGATTTCTGTTAAAATAGTGCCTTACATTCACAAGCATAAAGGAAGTAAGTACAGTCCTAAAGACAATACAGCAAGAAGCACAGGTAGGTGTGATTATTCAAAATTATTCTGTTGGGAGGGACCTCAGGAGCCATGTACTCCCTTAGTTTTCAAATGTTGGGTTGAGGATTTGTGTTCTTTGGACTTTAACAGAGAAAATACAATCAGGAATAGCACTGATTCTACATAACAAATACAATGTCTAGCAACATAATGATTTTAATAAATTATTTTACATTGAGGACAACAAAACAAATAAAGAATGTCAAAAGTCAAAGAGTTGTCTGCAGTCAACATCCTCTTCTCCCATTTTCTCTCCAGTAAGTCTTTTGGCCCTGACACTAACAACAGCCCTTTTCAGGGGCTTCAGTAAGTCATATTGGCAAATACATGCTCAGTTCTCAATCTTCATCTTCAAAATACATCTTAAAGAGTATTTGACATAGCTGATCACTCTCTCCTTCCTGGTATTTTGTTAACCCTTCTTCACTCAGTTCTGGAACATCACACTCTAATTGCTTCCTCCTGCTTCACTGGCTAGTCCTTCAAGCTTCTTTATCCACCCAGCCTCCACTGAAGTGAACTTCTAAGAGCTCTCTGTAATTCATTGTGTAAGAGATCAATAATGTATCAGATTAAGGAAAACCAAAAATAAAATCACTAATTATGTGTAAATTGAATATACTGGGGAAAACATTTCTTAGCAGGAGTCCTCTCAGCAGCTGTATGTAAAACACCAGTCAAGGGTGGACTCTGCTCTCTTATGTCACTAGGAAAGCAGGCTGCTACCATGATTTTGTTATTTCTACAATACAGAAAACAGAGCAAACTCTGGATCCTTTGCCTTATTCAAATGCTGAGGTTTCACTGCAGAGTGGCCATGTAGTCTAGAAACATAAGCAAATGATTGCCATGTTTAAGAGACTAGATAATGCCTACAGTTGATAGATGAAGAGAAGGTCATCAGAGTGATTTTATCAGGGTGGTGCACCACCCCACTGCGCCAGACTGGTGGGGTTGGATGTCTGTGCCAGGACTGGTAGAAAAGCTGTGCTGTGTAGCATGTTCATTGTAGCTTTGCCTAGCACACTGAACTATACATTGTGAATGAGAAATTACAGTGACCATATCACATATTATCAACTAATACCCACAAACTACTTACCATGAGTATTTTTCTGTTTCCAAGATTTTACTGTCACCCTGTATGCTATAGACTGAATGTTTGTGTTCCCCTCAAATCCCCTTGAAATCCTAATCCCAATGTGATCGTATTTGGGTATGAAGACTTTGGGGCTGATTAGGCTATAAGAGTATTGCCCTCCTGAGTGGGATTTCTGCCCATATGTAAAAGGTTCCTTGCTTCTTCCACCATGTGAGGACACAGCAAAAAACAAACAAACAAACAAAACAAAACAAAAAAACAGGCCAATTGTGAACAAGAAGTGTGCTCTCACTCAACACTGAATCTGCCCATGCCTTGAGCTTGGACTTCCAAGCCTCCAGAACTATAGGAAATGAATTTATGTTGTTTGTAAGCCACACAGTCTGTGGTATTTTGTTATAGCACCTCGAATGGATTAAAACACTGTAGAGTGTTCTTCCACTGACCAAAGCAGTAAACGTATGCTGACCTGTTCTAGTCCCACAGTGCAAAACACTCACAGATAGTATGAGCAGAGGTCCTTAGCTCCTGAAAAACAAGGCATTTCACCTCCACAAAATTACCCAGATCATGAACAAGAAAATTAATATTTGCAGAGTCCTTGCTGTACAGTCCTGGAAACTTTTACTTTTTTACTCAATTTAACCCTATGAATTCATAAGGCAGAGACAGCACTTAATCTTCATTATGACTAATACCTTTTAGGCTCCAAGAGATTAAGGCATTGGGCTGTAAACTCATTTTTCCTATTTCTAAAACTAATTGTCTTTCCTCCATTTTTTGTTCCATTTTTGTCCCATTTATACAAATGAGTAAATAGAGACTCTAAGAGTTTGAAAACTTTGCCTAAAATTATATAGCCAATACATGGCAAAGCTGAAATTCAAACTTGGGTCTTTCCGTCTTTTTATTTGTTTATTTATTTATTTATCCTCACCTGAGGACATTTTTTTCGTTTCTTTTTAGAGAGAAAGGACAAGGGAGAGAGAAACATTAATAAGAGAGAGAAGCATTGATTGGTTGCCCCCTGTACCCTGGGACCAGGGATAATATGCACCCAGACTGGGAATCCTATGCTCCCAAAGGGGGGACTGAACTGGTGATGTAGGTAGGTATGTGCCCTGACTGGGAATCAAACCCACAATGTTTGTGTTATGGGATGATGCTCCCACCAACCGAGCCACACTGTCCTGGGCTGGGTGTTTCAGACTTTAGAGTCCTGTGTTCATTCCACTGTGTGGCTGAACAGTAACATATCATTTTAAAACCACAGATAAAGTGAGAAGATGGAAGAAAGTCAAGAGGGAAGTTTGGTTTGAGTCTTTATGGTAGACAAGAATGAGCTCAATGTGTGAAAGAAAATAGTAGATTTCAGAACATTCATTATTCTGTATTTCTAAAGCCTTGAATAGTTGAGTTGGAACCATCCCTGAATTAGAACCAAATTAAAGTTGAAATGACTGAAGTTATTTTTTAAGGATGCGGCACAATGCTGATGAACTAAGTGTCAAGACTTCAGACTGCCTAATTTTCTGCATTCTAGAGCCAAACTACAAAGTTTCCCCTATGCAGTCAACTCAGAAACTCAGCCTGTTGGTCTGAGTAGGACGCAGGGAGAGAGCAGGTGTCAGTACATTGTTATTACTACCGAAAACACAAAGTTTGAGCACATACCCTAGAACTAGCTGGTGGGTCAGTCACCAGTTGAGTACTATATTTAAAGGATAGCCCTTATATTGGGCAGAGGAACAAACAGCAGGGACTTCACCTATTGATTCTCTCAGATGCAAAGCTGCTACCGTGTGTAATACAACCGCCAGACCCTATGAAGAAGACATTTAGTTCCCCTCCCTGAGCTCCCCAAGCAACAAACTCCTTGTGAAGTGAACTTGATCAAGCAAATAACTGGGCCACTAAACCATAATATTTATAGCAGCACTGAAAGTAATCAGTCTTTTGCTTTTAAAAATAGTGTTCAAACCAAATTTTATAAAATTTGAAATTTTTAAGATTATTAATTACTTCAGAGAAGTGTTTAAAAAAAGAGCTAAGGTTTTCAGTCTAGTAGAACCTCTATTAGACTGAAAATATCTGTTCTTTTTCAGCTCTCAAACTACTTAATAAAAAGAGGCCAAGGGATGAGTGATGTCATAGAATGGAGAGTACAGCGAGATACTAGCCTTTATTTTTGTATGTTCGCAAAAATCACAAGTGACAGTTTTCAGAAAATTTTAACAAAACTGTGCAGCATATTATTACACAAAACTGTTTTCCTTTTAGGGAGAGGAGCTAGGAAAGTAATGCATCCCCTTTGGAAGATTTCATTTGGAGAACAAAAGCAGCTCTGTCCCAAGTTAATTTCCAGGTGATTGTGAGTATACTGACTCATTCTTATGCCTTAGAAAAGGGCTGGTCTCTGGGAAAGACGACTGGCCCCCTTGGTTAGGTTTCCTGGCAGCGGGGCCTAGAAGAGTCCTGGGTAGTTTTTCACACCCAGTGCATCTGAGGCCAGAGTCTTTAGACTGTTTCCTGAAATAAGTGTTAGCTACCTGCACTAGAAATCAGGGTCATTTTAGCTCTAGGGCCTATACCCTAGTATATAGTCCTTGCCTTCTGCTTTCCTTTTTAATACATACAGCATGGGGCAAAAGTAGGCTTACATTGTTTGTATGGAAAATAATACATAAATAATATAAGAATAAAGTCCGTGTTTTGCATACTCACAACTCTAAACCTACTTTTGCCCCACCCGGTATATTTACCCATGTCTATTGACAGCCAAGAGTTGATCTCTACTTTCTCCAAAGGGCTTGGTTTTCTAGTTAAACATTTTGAATGCTGATGGGAACTGCACATCCTAACTTTCTGTCTCTGGACTCCCTGCTATTGTGGCAGATGTGTATCTAATTTCTGGTTATCTTTCCTTATCTTGAGTTGCTATTCAAACAACAATATCTGGTAATAATGACAGAGTCATCAGTTCCATAGGTATACCCACAAGAATAAGCTAGTGTGTAAATGAAGGAGAAAAAACCACCGTGAATCTCCAATCTGCTAATAGTTTAGTCTAGCAATGTCTTGAAATGTCCCAAAGGACATGAGAAATGTCTGTAGACGTTGGACATTGCGTCCAGGAATTAGTCACCTACTTATTAAAGAAACACACCCTACTTTAGTGCTTGGCACATCTATACCTGCTAAATATTTCCTGGCTCAGCTGCTCTCTGCTGGCTAGTGGTCAGTTGGGCAATTTATCTGTGTAAGCAGGCATTGACTCTTCACTCAAGGATCATTGTCTGAGCCCTCACTTTAATTACAAAGAAATGACGACACAAGTTAGAATCATGGTCTGTGGCCTCAGTGTAGAAAAGGCAACCCCTCCTTCTGGAATGTGGAAATTGAAGTTAGCCCCATCATTAATCCAATCAAACCAACCACAACAGCCAAATTATCTGCTTACAAAAAGATCTTGCTCTTCTAGCCATGTGGAGAGAGAAGAAGAATCTGCTCCTGGCATCTCAGACTCTGCCTTATCCCCCCTGGGGAAATAATAAAGGCATTCTGCAAAACTAAATGTTCAGAATGTCACTTTGAAATGAGTTTGAGAGGGTGGACTAATGCATGCTCTGCTCAGTGGAAAAACCGAGCCGGATTGACTGGAGACAAGCATGTCCTACTTATGTTTCCAAATGTCCTCCTTTCTTCACTCTGACTTTCCAACAAATTCCCCAGTGTCTTTTGTCTGGTCAACAATAATAGAAACCATTGCTAAGAGTAGTTCTTGAAAAACAAAACTGGAAACGAAAAGGAGTTAAAAGTTGAATCTTAGAGATTGTCTATTTGTCTTTCATATGCAGCATTTCCCCCCTCGTAGAGTTCTTTGTATTGCATGACCATATACCAGCTCCTCAAAATGCTCATTGATTTATAGGTAAACAAATGTCATAAATTAATCCGGTAATATGTCATTTTTTAACACCAGTGGAGTTTGGCCAGAATTAATTAATATGTTATCAGCATCTCAGAAGTTTTGTTAAGTACAAGCAAGACAACTTGCTAGGTGATGTTCAGAGGAAATATGTTTATTACTTGGGCCATTAGCTTTCTCTACAAGAATTAATAGGAAATACTAGAGAACTTTAAGTCACATTTCAACTCTAACTTTTGTTTCCTTTACCTTTGGGGTTCATGGTTGACTTTTCTTGTAATTTCACCCTTTCTATATGAGCATTTACCTAAAGCTCCATGATTTGTATCATCATTTCAAGTCTCAACTGGGCAAGTTCCCAAGAATATAATGTCAAAGTCAAGTTGGATTTTCAAAGGCTTTTTTTGTGTGTGTGCCCTTTTCTAACCAAGGACCTTTATTGACCTTGAACCATGGTTTCAGGGGCTTAGAAAAACCTTTGCTGATAATGCTGCTAATATGTAATAACTCTTTAAGATTACCTAAATATTAAACAAATGCTGTCCATAATTAACTGAAAATTATCAAATGCCAGATTTGTAGCATTTGATACGTTATCTCTGACTTTTTTTATAAAGTTGGTTGTTCACTCTGGCAAACAGAAAAATTAGTAATATTTTGCTTTTAATCTACTGTGAACCTCAGTTATATCACATAAATATGATGAGTTGCTCTAATAGATAGTTTCCCTATTGCTAACAAGTTGACCATTTGAAGCTTCAAGAGATATGAAGGAGGAAAATATGCAGGAGATTCTATAGTCTTTTCTGCTCATTTGCTGAGTGGTCTTAATCTTTTTAAGCTTCCATTTCTGCATATATAATATAGAGATAGTTTGCTTTACAAAATATGAAGAACACAGCTGGCACACAATAAACCTGATTAGAGAATTGTGTTATTATTTCAGAGGTTTGTTCCATATCATCATTTCCAGATATTACCCCACCCATGGAGTAGAAAATGCCCAATACCTATTTGTTTTTTAATCCTCACCAGAAGATATGTTTTTACTGGTTTTAGAGAGGGAGAAAGGGAGAGACATAGAGAAAGAGGAACATCAATGTGAGAAATATTGATCAGTTGCCTCCTCCCATACATACTCCCACCAGGGATTGAACATGCAACCCAGGTCTGTGCCCCAACCAGAGACTGAACCTGCAAACTTCTGGTGTACAGGTTGATGCTCCAATCAACTGAGCCACCCAGCCAGGGCCCTGACAACCATTCTTATGAGAAATGATGAAAGAGCAATCAAACAGAAGCACTGTTCTGCCATCTTTGTCTTCACTGCTGGCTCCATTCTTCCTCTACCCCTCATCGTATCAGATGCTTGCTGCCTGCCACCCAGCTGCCTCTACCCTGCTACCACTGTCATAGCTTTTATTTTCTATTATTTTTTTACCCCTTTTCTTCTTTGTTTTACTTTTGTCTTTTGTTTTCCTTAACTTCACTGCAGAGAGGTATCACTAATTAACATATTTTTTACCTTCTTTTTCTTGTGGTCAGAAAACTGACCAATCATAGAATATTGGCCTTGAGTTCTTCTGCACTATTTTCACACTGGTTGTTTAAAAGTGCTTTCTTCTTTACCACTAATTACTCCTCTTTCTATTCTTCTTCCTATTTAGAGTGTTTGAAGGAGAAAACAAATCTAGTTGCCTGAGGTTTTGCTGTGTCTAATACAAAAACAATCTTAGTCAAACCAGTTACTCAGTTTTACCATTTCTCCTTATTTTGCAAGTCTAGCTCTGATAAAACTCCTAAAAGTTTCCATGACAATTTGTTTATGAATACAGTAATTATTGCTAAATACTCACAGAATGGGACATGTGTAGTTGGTGAAGTATTTTATTTGTAATGTCTTATTTACTTCTCATCATAGTCCCAACACATGATGATGATGATGATGGTGACAACAATGGCAGCAATGCTGGTGATAGTGATGGTGATGATTCTCATTTCACAGAAAAAGAATCTGGGGCTCAGAGAGATTATCCAGCTATTGAGTGGCTAGGATACAGTCACAGACCACTCTTGTGTAAGAGGTTAGTCTTTAATTCCATGCAATAAATACTACTTCTTACAAGTTTCTAATAGGAAGGCTTTGGGCTGATGAAGCTTTGAATCAGAAACTTCTCAAGGGCAATCAGTCCCCTGTTTAGCAGAAATCCACAAGATTTCACTGCAGAAAATGAATATGAAAGAAAGCAGAATCTGCCATTCCCCTCCTGTTGGTTTGTGTCACTCATTCTCAATTTAAAGACAAGCACAGCAATCCAACTAAAAGTTTATTTTAAAGACCTTACCTATTCTTTAGGTCATAAATCCCTGGGGAACTATTGATTTACTGCAAGAGTTCCCAAATCCGCAGGCACAGTAACTAGAACACATATCTATTCCCTGAATAAACAACCTAAATACAGACTGTTGAGAGAAATAGTAATGAACATGGATTTAAGAGATTTACTGAATTCGGAGTCACTTAGTCCCTTTTAATCATTGTGTATTCTCTCTGTCAATGGATGGTAAAGTAAAGCAATTATATGACTACTTGATAACATGTTTTACCTTAAAAGTATTTACACTAAAGAAATAGGGATCTGGACATGATTGTTTTTAATATTTACTTTATTTTGAGTGGCAGAGTTGCCCCAGCAGCCTGAAATTATGTTAGGACCTCTACAATCTAACTTCAGCCCACTGCTTTCTGGTGATGATACAGCTCAGTGGTAAAGGACACTGGCTTCAGAATCACAGCTCTGATACTGGTGAACTGTGTCATCTTTGGCAATTTACTTCTCTCATCCTCAGATTCCTCTTATTTCCTCCTGTAAGACAGAGAAAATAATAATGACTACCTGCTGTTCAGATCTTTAAAAGTATTATATGTGATGCTCTTAGAACAGTGCTGGGCACAGAGTAAATTTTCAGTTGATGTTTGTTTATTTCTGGTGCTCTTCATAGAAGCAAATCCAATCACTTTAACAGCTCATATTTAAGAGTTCTAAATGGCAGGGTCATTCCACTCTGGTTAAGAGCAGAACGCTAGATGTGATCCAGCCCTACTCCCTGCTTCTGATTTCTCTATGGACTTCACTTTATTTCTCTTCTGTGACACTTATCATCCTCTAACATATTGTGTAATTTAGTTATTGTGTTTATTGCTTAATAACTGGCCACCTCAATTGACTATAAGTTCCACAAAGGAGAAAATATTTGTTTTGTCCACTGCCGTATTCCAAATGCATAGAATGGTGCATGGTGTCATTACTCAGTAAGTATTGGTTAAAGAATTAATAACTATAAGAGCAGTTTATCAAATGTCTTTCCCCAAGTTCTGCTCATCTTCCACTTCTCTTTATCTTCACTCTTCTTTCAAATTCTATTCCCTAATGCACAACAATAATATAATGGCTAATATTCATTGTGTATTTTCTGAATTCCATGTACCATGCCCAGCATAAAAAATGCATTTTCTCATTCAATCCTATAAAACAAGTACTGTTATTCAGTTGCAGAGGTTTAGAGAGGTTAAGGCACTTGTCCAAAGTCACACAGCTAGTTTAAGTGGAGAACCAAATTCGAGCCCTGGGCAGTCTTACTATGACATGTGAGTTCTTAACCATTGTACTGTGGTCTGTGAATGTGACTGTGAGCCTGGAACTATGTCTTCCCGTGATGGTGAAACCTGAGACCAAAAGATAGGCCCCAGTCCCATAGGAGATAATTTATCTATACACACCAAGAGCATAATCTCCACAGCATCAGTAAAAAGACACTGAGGCTGACAATGTTTACTGGCATGCTAAAATGACATTCTATGATAATAATGTTCAGATCTTCCAGTTCATTGCATTCACTTCATCATTGTGAATAACATGTCCCAGCACATGCTAATCTAGCAGCCTAACCCCAGAGTAATGATAAAATGAAATCCTGCAATATATGAGGCCCAGAATTTTTAACTGCACTTACAACTCAGTGTTAATTAACTTGAATGATCCATGAAGAATTGGCTCTACAAGGAGTTTGACTCTCTCTGGCTGCAAGGTTCCATAAGATTATGTCTCTGAGCTATTGGGATAATTAATTCCACTAGCAGTGAAGGAGAAACTTTGGGGATTTGTAGATGAGTCTTGCATTTCCCCATTTCTGTGGCAACAGTGCTTCAATGACAACCAGTCAGGGAATGAAGTTACTGAATTTCCTTCACCCTTGTCTAGCCTTCGGCACTTACAGTTTATTCAAGGCAGAATCATTTAGTACCTCTGAGAGGAAGCTCGTTTTCCATGCCTAGGTAGGATTCAACCTAAGGTGGCATGTAGCAGAGTGGTATCGTAGAGCTACCAGGCAATGAGGCTTGATAAAGAATACACCAGAGTGAAAGCAATGGGGTTGAAGTTATGAGGTGAGCATTGAGACAGTTAATGACCAAAACTGTCCCATGGAGACCTGGACCTGACAGCATCGCGTGATAGAGAGGAAATATATCCACACCATTGACACTCATCAGGCAGGGGAAGGTTGATGGGACCGGAGCCACACAGAGGTTCCTCTCTGCCATTATCATTCCATCCTTCCTTTAACCCAGCTGCTCTTAAATACCCATCCCATGGAAATGTGGCCTTTTAAGGATTAATTCCTCTATTCATGCCTGTCTATCCTATGGGTAAACCAAACTCATTGTAGGGGGTAAATAACCCCCTTAATTATTGAATAAAAACAGATAAATTGCTATTTTAATGAATGAAAGCTGAAATTAAAAGAAAAAAAATGGCTCTGCTAAGTAAAAGTTTACCAAGAACTGCTATTTAGCAAATATACAGTCACTTAAATGATCTGTCAGAAGAATAACTTTATTTTCCTAGGCAGCAGGATGGTTAAAGAAAAAGAAATATGTCATTCTGAAATACTTCACTACTTGTTTCAACTGGGGCTATATAAGATGGAAGGAGAGGAGAGCTGCTTTTTAGTCATCTTAGAGAAGGCCAATATTTTTCTTTAATATACCTAAAGACACAAATTGCTCCCTGAATGATGGAGTGGTAAACAGTAGATGAATGGATGGATAAATGAATAGATGGACACATGGATGAATGAGTAGGTGGGTGAATGGATCAATTTACTCAATAGATATTTATTAAACACTTATGTACCAGATACTAGGGGACAAAGAGTGATCAACAGTAGATAAAAATCTCTATATCCATGGAGTATATATTCTATTGGAATAATAGCTAGATGGCTAAACAAATTCTAAGTAGATATGGGAGCTCCTAAGTTCCTGTTACATTGCTTCACAGACCATGAAAATGCATTTACCTTAAACTGAACAGACCCCTAAGAATTAGTATCCCCATGCTATAGAATTATTGCTGTCATTGAGATCAAATTGCCCTTTATACTGGTGAATGTTGACCCCATAGATGAAGTTCAAGGTTAAAGCTAAGGGAAGGTATTAAAGTGAAATGGGCATTTTTTTCTTTCTCAATGAGTGGTAACAGACATGTCTAAAAAGTACCAGATGTGCTCTCTGCTGAAATGCAATTGCAAAGCAAAAGAAGAATGTACTGGTCAGTCATTTATAAAAGTACATTGGATTTTACTTATGATAAATAAGGAAAAGGAAATGGAATTATTCATGAATGGAGATTTTGGCAGTTACAACGCTAATTTTTAAAAGAAATTAAGCCTTCGTAGGAAAACAGTGTTGAGGTGATATTTTTGCCCTCAAATTTATGTTACAACCCATAAAACAGTGGGGACAGACTTTCAAATACTTACATTAACTATCATTGTATGTACATTTTAACAACATAAGCAAAGGACAATAATTTTTCCCTTGATTCTATGTTCCTTCTTTGAGATTTTCAAGTAAAGTAAAAAAAAAAAAAACCTGAGTGTATAGATTCTTTAGGATGGAAACTCTTCTGAGGTTGAAGGGAATAAAACATAGGGAAGAGCTGATCCAAGATGCAGCTGAGCTTGCTGGTAATACCACGGTGAAATGATCCTGAGTCAGCTACCATTCTCAGGTTTTCAAGTCCTTTTCAAGTCCACACTACACAGAATGTTCTGCCCTTTAGGGGCCCATTTACTCACTAACCAGACTCACTAACTAACTCACAAGATTCTGATGTATAAACCTGAATACGAATTTATGAATCAATGTTGGTATATAGTCTTACCATATAATCCAACAATCGAGCACCTTGCTACTTATCCAAAGGAAATGAAAACTTCTCTCCCTACGGAAACCTGCATATGGAATGTTTATAGCAGCTCTAATTGCCAAAACTTGGAAGCAACCAAAATGGCCTTCAATAGGTGAACGGATAAATAAACTGTACTACATCCCGAAAATGGAATACTGTTCAGCACGAAAAAGAAATGATCCATCAAGCCATGAAAAGGTATAAAGGGATCTTAAGTGCATATTTTTAAGTGAAAGAAGCCCAATCTGAAAAAGTTACATACTGGTATGACTCCAACTATATGACATTCTGTAAAAGATAAAACTACGAGAGATTGAAGAACATTATGCTAAGTGAAATACGCCAGTCAGAGAAAGACAAGTACCATATGATTTCACTCATATGTGGAATCTGATGAACAAACTGCAGTAATAAGCAAAACAGAGACAGTCTCATAGAAAGAGAGGAGGGGGCTTAAAGGGTGGAGGGATCAAGCAAAAAATAAAAAGGACTCATGGACACGGATGGTGTGGTAATTGGGGGGGGCATTTGGGGTTGGAGGTGGAAGAGGGTATGGATGGTTAATAGTAATAAAAAAATACAATAAAATAAAAATAAAAACTATGGAGACAATAAAAAGGTCAGTGGTTGCCAGGAGTTGCAGGGGAGGGGAGGACTATGCAAACACAGAGGATTTTTAAGGCAGTGAAAATACTCTGTGTGATATATAATGTTGGATATATGTTGTTATACATTTGCCCAAACCCACAGAATGTACACCGCCAAGAGTGAACCCTAAGGGAAACTATGGACTTTGGGTGGTTTTGATACGTCAGTGTGGACTCACCCCCAGTAAAACATGTACTGTGCTGGTGAGTGATGTTGACAGTGGGAGAAACTGCACTGTGTGGGGACAGGGAGGGAATGGGGAATCTCTGTAACTCACTCTCGATTTTGTTGTCAACCTAAAACTGCTCTGAAAAAAAATGAAGTCTTAAAAAATTCACTGATCTGTACATCAGAGCACTTTACTGTGGGTATGTGACAACTCAATAGAAAGATTTAAATATCAATAAAAATGTCTGGCCCCATCTCAAATCTTTTGAGTCACAATCTCTGGGAGTACATGAATCTTCATTTTAATTATGTTTTACTTTTTTTATCCTCACCAGAAGACATATTTCCATTGCCTTTTTTTTCAAGAGAGAAAGAGAGGAAAGGAGAGAGGAAAGGGAAGAAAGAAACATAAGTGTGAAAGAGAAACATTGATTGGTTGCCTCCCATATGCTTCTGGACCAGGAATTGTACATACCTAGACCAGGGACAGAGCCTGCAACTCAGGTATGTACCTTGACCTGGAATTGAACCCACAACCTTCCATTTATGGGATGATGCTCCAGACAACTGAGCCACACCAGTCAGGCAAATCTTCATTTTAATAAGCACCCTCAGATGATTCTAATGCACACTGACGTTTGAGAACCACTTATGTAAAAGCGCACATTTTCAATATCAAAGACCAAGAAAAATAATCTGAAATCAAGACCATCCCAGGGACTGAGATAAATGCCACATGAATACCAATATTCATATATTCTGAAACCTTGGAGGTTTGAGTCAAGAAACCAACATCTGTTTCTTGTGGTACCCGATAGGTCTCTACATGCAGCTCTAACATAAAAATTGAAATGAGCTCTTGGGAGGTGAGGACCTGCTGAAAGGCATGCAGCAGAGCTCTGCTCTTAACATTCACCTTTGTGGCCAAAGCCTCAAGCAGAAGTGCCCCTCTCTCCAATCTGATAATGTCAAAAGCTGGTCGAGTTACTGGGGGGTTGAATTACAATGCAGTGCGTTTGGGAAGAGCACTTGTCAAGAACATACCTCCTCCAAAATAAGCAGGGGTCTGTTTCGAAGAAGAAAAAGGATCTGCTAATGGAGATTTTTGAAAGCTGAGATAAAAGGTTTCCTTTAGTGTAACTGCCTGCGGAGTGTCATGATTCCGAATGAAAAGCTCTGCTGGCTCACAAACAGATGCTCTAATGTTCCAGTGAATGAATCGAGAGAATATTTAGAGACCATCCAAGATTGCTGTGAGGATTCGTTTCCAAAAGTCCCCTGTGCTTTGGCGTTACTTTCGGCTGCATCATTTTCCTCCAATATTCATTGTGGTGTTAGTAGGAATGCATGCAGGAAGAGGCTAGCACGCCTTGCAGAAGGGAGGGGGACGTGCTGTGCCCACAGCACTGTAGAACAAACCACAGGACTCCAGTTACCTACCTCTTGTGTTTCCTTTTACAACTCTGGACTAACATAGCACTCTTTTTATACAGAGAGACCCAGCTGAACAATGTTTTCTGGGCTGCAAATCGAACGAGAAAATGCGTATCTCCAATCTCTCTGTGGACAATATGGCTAAGGTTACAGTGAAAAATGATCCCCAGCACAAGCTTCATGACTAATCTTCTCCATCTTTATCCCCTTTCCCCACTCACCATAATTATTTCCTTCAGTTTGTGCCCCACCCCCAACAGTACACCTGTTATTGCCAAGCTATAACCGAGTATAGGTTTCCCTGGAGAAATGGCAAAATGACAAGGTATTTATCTGTTGGCAAAACTGTGCTTTCTTCTAAGACTGTTATATGTACACAGATATTTCTCCTCACATGAATCACAGCATTTTCCAGCTGAAAGAGACCTGAGAGCAATCTAGGGAAACTTCTCATTGAGAGACACAAAAACGCAGGCCCAGAAAGGCAAACTTACCCCAGGTTACAGAACCAGTTAGGATCACACCGGAGCTTCAGTTAATGTCTTCTAACCAAACCAGGATTGTCTTAATTACAGCCTTCATCAACATCTCCAAGTTTTCTTTTAAAAAAATAGACTTTATTTTTTAGGGCAGTTTTAGATTTTCAGGAATATGGAGTGGAAAGTACAAAGATTTGGCATATACCCCCTATTCCCACACATGTTTCTTGGTTCTCTTATGCTTCTTAGTAATTCTGGGCCAGCTCATAGAATTTAAACAAAATTAATACTCCTCCCCCTTCCTAACTTTTGGAATTTCTCTACCTGGATTTTCCTGGGATCCGTCACACACAGTCTCTCATAGCACATCTGTTGATTATTTTGAAATAGTCCGTGTCTTTTTTTTAATGTTTATCATTAGCTTTCTCACAGGAAAGTATTAGATCACTTTGGCATTCTGATTAGTTTGTGGTTGCATTTCAACAGTCTTCTACAAACTAAATGACAAAAATGCCCACCATTCCCAATAGGCTGAACACTTCCATCTTGCCCCATTGTTCTGAGCACGAAAGCACATGTTCAGGATGAGTCATCCCATTTCCTGCCAACAGTAATTGGCAGGCATACTGTGGCTTCCTCTAGTTTGTTAGTGCTTAGTCTCAGCATTTAATTTTTACATCTTAAAACAGAGTTTATGATTTTAATCAAATCTGCAATTATTATAAGCAAATGTCTCATTTAACCTGATGACAGAGGTACATGTGAAATACACAGAAGCCATTCAGGAACTTGGTGTTGCTTAGCCTTGTTTGTTTTTCAGTATACATCAATGTGCTCCATAGTGCTTTCAGATTACCTAATTTAAGATGAGAAACCTTAAAAATTTCCCTGATGTTATATCCTTCCAAAATGTCAGCAATGTCAGCAGTATACATCATGCTATACTTGAGTTCTGATGGATGGAAGAGACAAAACAGCAAGCCCAGTTCATGAGACATCAATGGGAGAACAACGAATGAAATACTCATTAAGGTGGCCTAACCAGTGTACCAAATCTAGCGACAGATCTTGAAGTCTTTTGTGATAGCTCCCTGAATTGTCACATGCCACTCCCTACTTAACAAAGCTCTCCCTTCATTCATTTCTGTGCCATTTTTTCTAAGATTTTTCAGGTGTTAAGCAAAGTGTTTTGTCTCACCCATCCTCTCAGGACCTCATGTTAGCACCAACCAATATTACTCTTCACTTTTCCTTTCTATTTCCAATGACATAGCAAGAAAATGAATAGAAGCCACAGAAAAAGCTAGGGATCCTTGACTGGAAAGAGAGGCAATATGATTTACTAGAAAGAATAATAGATTTGGTGTCAGAAAACTCAAGGTGAACTCTGACTCTCTCACCATATCTGTGACTTTCATTGAAGTTAATCTCAGGGAGCTTCAGTTTCCTCATTGTTTGCATGGTGATGGTTCACTGGTTTACTGAGGTCCAAAATCCACTGAATGCATTCTGTAAACTATATAGTACCACATGAATGTAAAATAGTATGATGCTGATACTCTACACCTGAAGGCAAGGTGGTACTGTAAGGGTCTCTTAGGGCTTTAGTGACTCCTATACAAAAAGCTAATAATCATGATCTAGACCAATGATCTCTAACTTTTTCCTAGAAGTCTTCATTAAGGAGACCCAGTACCCAGGCTAAATGAAAGGAAATTATTTAAAAATTTATTTCTACCTTTCAACATATGTTTTATTTTAAAACAAACAGTTTAAATTTCCAATCAAATATAACTGATACTTTGGAAAGATGTGACACATGTACCATATGGTTCTTCACACCCTCTAATGGTCCCCCAAGGCATCTCTGACCTCTCTCTCCCTCGTATGTGTTCCCATGGGAAGTTACTACAATCATCTACCTGCTGATTCGCCTCCTCCACACAGACACTGTGGTTAACTTCTTGTTTTATTCCTAGAGCCTAGCAGAGTGCTTGGTATGTCATAATCACCCTATACTTATTTGTTGAATGAATAAATCAACTTCCTCTTTACAAGGATATATTTTGGGGGGATTGGTTGATAATTACTATTGACTTCTTCTGATAAAAACGAAAAAGGGGACATGAGAGCTTTAAAAGTTAAATGGCTAGACCCAAATTGTAAGTCCAATGCTAACTTTGAACTCTTCTATCCAATGTCCAGCTATCCTTCCCTGATGCTCGGTAGCCTGCCTCTCAGCACTGATGCTCATTTTAACCACTGTTAGGCCTGTCTTTGCATATGAACACCATTTGTGGTTTATTCTGTCCATTTATTTTCTATAACCCTCAATTATAAATATAAGAAACCTTGCTCCAGTTTTTTGTTCAATGTTCTGTAATGTCTGTTTCACACACAAATTTCCCTTTGAAACCAGTGAGCATTTGAGCCAGAAGACATCCTGGGTGTGGGGGAGGAAGGCAGGGAGAGGGGAGAGAGACTCAGAATCACCATCTGTTGACAATACTTTTGTGCAGAGCCAGTGTTGAAGGTTAATGACATGTCACGCATCCTCCAGCGTCTGAGAGTAACAAAAATAGGCTGCTCTCCCAGAATTCGATAGAACAGTCGTTGCACCCTGGAAGGTAGAGCATGTCGGCCAGAACTCCAGCAGGGTCCCGGAAGGCAATTCCTGCCAAAAGCTGGATAAAACTTAACACTGGTCCAGGAAAAACAACTTTTAGCAAAATTCAAATGTGGAGTGATCATTTGTCCCCAAGCCCAATTAAGGCCCTATAAAGCATAAACCTTCCACAGTGACCCTCTATAATGGGCTGGGGGTTTTTTTGTGTGTGTGTGTTTTTAAGAGTTCTTGAATTTCATCAGCAACTTTTTGATATATATAACTCTTTCTTTACCTATTTTCAGAAAAATAAGGGTTGTGAGCCTGTAATAAAAACAGGTCCAAGGGTTTACCAAGGGCCCACCCATGGTTTTGGGGTGGTTAAATTATTGCAGCTGATCCAAGGCAAATCTGGGTCTCAGCTTCATTGACAGCCTACTGTTTAATGACTCACTTTGCTGTCTCATCAAGAATTCACCCAGATGAAAGGTTGCATCTTCTCAAATGCAATTGCATGCTTTCCCCACATCTCATCTGCCTCCCTTTAATTTTCAAAGCCCTGCTGAGCAGCCTTTGAAAATCTGAACCCTTTACCACCTGGTGCTCTGGGCACAGTTCAAGAGGAGGGAGCTCTGCCTATTTTCCTGTAAACCTAAGAACAAAATGCCTGGTCCCAGCAAGGAGTTGAGGGGACTGAACAGGGGTTGTATAAAAGGGCAGAGCAGGGAAATTGGAAAGCTCCCAAGTTTCTCTAGATCATGTCTTTATAGCGTGACATCATTATTTTGTTTGAAGTGAAGCTTCTGGACTAACTTCAAATATGAGTGTAGAATACAACCAAAAAACTAAATGATTGTTTGATTGCTTGCCAGTTTGGAGTGTCCAACCCTCTCTTATACAAGTAAAAGTTTGGGGGTGTGAGGTGCTGAAATGGGCATTCACACAGCATCAGGAGGTTCGGGTTCATTTATAGGCTCTTCTTGTGTGACTTTGTATAAATCATTTAATCTCTCTAGGTCTCAAATTCCTCAATCCTAAAATTAAACTTATTTAACAAGTGTGAATTTAGTCACAGAATATGGGAATTTGTCTAGATCATCACTATCCAATAAAACTGCAAAGAAGGGTATGTTCTATTGAAACATTGGTGCTCTGTAATATGCTAGCCGCGAGCCTATTCGAGCAACTCATGAATTGTAGAACTGTGACTGAAGAACTGGATTTATAACTTTATTTAGTTGTAATCATTATAAATTTAAAGCAAACATGTGGCTAGTGGCTACTGTATTGGACAGTGCAAGTTTAATTATTACTGAAGTTTCTTACTAATAGTTCTGTTTTGACAATTTCTAAACCTAATGGCTCACAAGAATCTTTCTTGTAATTCTGCCTACCATGAAATTTACCTCACATATTATTTGGTATAAATTAATAACTTTAATTTGTATCAGTGTAATAATTAGTCACTAATAAAAATGGGATCTCTACATGAGCAAGATAAAATGTATGTGAAAGAATTTTATGAATTCTAAGATGCTATGCAAATATAAAGCATTACTAATAAAATCTCTATTACACATAACTGCATATCTTTGCCAAGTGCTAACTGACATATAAACTGAAAATTCTTTTAGCCCAGATCAATGGAAAACACCTTGTTGGGACCCCGTGGTAGTCCTGAAAACACACTGAGTCCCTTCTTCCACTGATGTTTAAACAAATTTTAGTTTCCTTTTCTTTCCCACCACACCCATCAAAGGTTTCCAGCGGGATGATGCCATGACCTATATGAGAAAATAATGTTTATAAATAATGTAATGTCTTATAACAGTTGAATGAGTGCATTTCTTTGGCTTCCAGGCTTTGCCTCACACCAGCAGAGCACATTAAACATTAACCCAGGCAAATCCAAAGGGGTGACTCTCAGAGGCTCCCAATTTGACTCGAACCTGCATTTGTCTCTTTCCACCTCTGCTTAATCCCTTTCAGCCCCTTGGCCTCCCCCCACTCACCTTCAGACGCTTCTAGATCTTCCTGTGTGGCATAGTGACTGATGTTTCTCTCAAGTTCACTTTCTTCTCTTGCCTATTCCTGTCTCCTCCCTTCAAGCACAGCATTTACTTAGTTCTGTACCCTCAGTGACTACCTTCTTCAAGATGTCCCTGAGATTGTCTCCTGGGTATGATTCAGTGGACAACTGAAGCTTGCAGAACCTCAAGACTCTGCCTCTAGCCCCTCCTCAGCTCTCCAGGTGTAGACTGGAAGGAAAGGCCTCTTTTAGCAATTATTAAGGAACAAACATTTCCCATTTTATCTTATTTTTAAAGTGATTCCAGAGTCTTCTATATAAGATATATATGGTTCAGAGATTTTAAAAAGTTACAGCTACCTCTTTAAAAACATAGTTTTGCTATATGTATAACTGGTAACACATATTTAGGATGCACAATTTGTTTAATTTTGATACATGTATGCACCCACAAAACCATCAATACAACCAAGAAAATGCATATATCCAGTACCCAAGAAGTTTCCTATGTCCTGCTTTAATTCCTCACTATCACCTTCGCCTTCCACTCAGGCAACCACTGACTTGATTCCTGTTACTATACATTACTTCACATTTTCTAGAATTTTAAGTAAGTGGGATCATACAGTACTTGAATGTCCTTTTTATTGGAGAAGTGTTTATTTTATGGATATATCATACAATGGTTCAGTATACCATCCATTCACCAGTTGATGAACATTTGGGTTGTTTCCAGTTTGGGCTATTATAGATAAAGCCTATATGAACATTTATTAACAAGTCTTTGTGTGGACATATGACTTCATTTCTCCTGGGCAAATACCTAGGAATGGAATGGCCAGATCGTAAAGTTTTTAAGAAACTTCCAAGATTCTGTGTACTCAGTCTTTTTAATTTTAGCTGTTCTAACAGGTGAATGTTACATAGTTTCATCTTCTTAAAGTTGTCCCATAGTTCACTGATGCTCTGTTTATTTACTTTTTATTCCTTTTGTCTTCATCTTTCATTTTGGGCACTTTCTATTACAGTGTCTTCAAGTTCACTAATCTTTTCTTTTGAAATGTTTAGCCTGTTATTAATCCCATATGTTGTGTTTTCCATTTGAGACATTATATTTTCAGCTCCTTAATTTCAATTTGGGCCTTTGTATCTTCCAGGTATCGAGAGCTTTCCTCTAGCTCTTTGATCATGAAATACACTTATCATAACTGCTTTAATGCCCTTGTCTGATGATTCTGACATCTATGTCAGTTCTGGTTTGGTGTCCTCATTATGGGTCATATCTTTTCACTTCTTTGCATGCCCGGTAACTTCTTAATAAATGCCAGACATTTTGAATTTTACTTTGTGAATACTGAATATTTTTGCATTGTTATAAGTTTGAGTTGTGTTAAAAGACACAATTACGTTACTTAGAAACAGTTTGACACTTTCAAAGTCTATTTTTGAGATTCCTTAGGCAGGCCAAGAGCAGCATTTAGTTTAGGGCTAATTATTCCCTGTTCCTGAGGTAATAGCTTCCTGAACACACTATCCAATATCCTACGAATTATAAGTTTTTCAATTTGGCTGGTGGGAACAGGCACTATTGCCAACTCTTTGTGAGCTCCTGGGACTTATCCTTCTAATCTTCCTGGGATGTTCTTTCCATGGCCAAGAGTAGTTTTCTCACAACACGTGCACTGATCAACATTTTAAAATGTGTTTAAAATTTGAAGGGTCTCCTCAGCAGGTTTCTGAGCTTCTCTCCTCTGCACTTCCTATCCAAAACTCTTCTCTGCAAGCTCAAACTGCCTTTGTCTCCCCAGCCTCTCAATTCCATTTCCTCAACTCACAGGTCCCACCCATCCCACCTGGGTTTCCTGCCACTGCACAGTAACCTGGAAACTTGTTTAAGGCAGTAAGTGCTGCAATTATAAAGCTTACCTCGCCTTATCCCTATCTCTCAGGAGTCACTGTTCTTCATAACCTGACCTTCAATGTCTTAACAGCTTTCATTTCATATATTTCTGCAAGTTATATTTTTATTTATCTTTTTGCTATTTCAGGGCAAAGGGTAAACTTGGTCTTTTTTCTCTGTGTTAACCATAAGCAGAAGTCAATTATTTATTTTTGAAAATGTTTGCTTCTACCACATACTCTCAATCAAAAAGGAGCAAATGAAAATAACCATACATTTACAGAAAGAGTTTCTGGCTTAGGTTTGATCCATGCAGGCTGCCCAGACGGTACAAAGTGTTTCTGGGAAATGAGGAAAACTGAATGGTCCTTCACCAGTGTGTAGGCCCCAAAGTGCAGAACTTTCTGGATCAGGGTCACATGGAAAAAAACATTAAGAGAAAGGCCTCTTCTGAGGAAAGAAGTGGCTTTTAAGAAAACTTCAGTAAAACTGATTTATATCAGTTACATTTATATCAGAACACTGGATCTGGTAAACAGAACCAATGGTAAACAGAACCAATGTTGTAAGATATATAGATAGACAGAATAATGGTGAATGGATAGATAGATGATCCTCAAAATGTCATTATTTTCACATTATTATTTTTCTTTGCATTGAACAGTGTCCTAGGACAGTAAAAAACAGGCCAGTGACAAGTAGACTTTCAGCAACAGTAACATGAGAGAGGCTAATGTTATGATTTGGAACAGTGTTTCTATAAGTGTGGCCTGAGGAACACCTACAGTATAAATATATGGGGCACTTGTAGAAATGCAAGTATCCAGGCCCTTGCTGGGCATATTAAATCAGAATCTCTGAGAATGCAGCCTGGGATCTTGCATTTTAACACATTTCCCTAGTGCTCCTACTTCACATTAAAACTTAGGAACTCCCGATTTCAGGCATAGATTCTGGAGCACATCTTCCTGATTTCAGGAGCACATCTTCCTAATTTCAACTTTATTAAATAGCTGTTTTACCATGGGTATATTACTCTGCATCTGTAAATGAAAGGTGATGATAGTAATCATACCCAACTGGTAGGATTATAAAAAAATTAAATGAATTGGTATAGAGAGTCCTTAGAATTCCATTGGGCACAACCTCAGTGCTGGCTATACTAGTGCAACAAATATAACCAAGTCAAAATTATTACATCCCAATACTATAACCATGTTCCAAATTACTACATCCCAAGTACAGGAACTCAAAAGGAACAAACATCAACAACAAATGATGAGGAATAAAAATACAAGTTTGACCCACAGCATGCCGCTTAGCTAGTCATCTGGTGTTCTTTTGTTTTACTTTCACTGGCAAAATAACAGCCTTTGGTGAAGCTGTTTCTTGCTTCCCTAGAGAAGATGGCAGCACCGAGTAATTCCCCCTCATCGTAACCAAAACCTCACTGCTCTTCTTAACATAAAGTTCTAGTGAATCCTGTGGAGTTGTCCTCCCCAAGTAGAAGCCATATCCTCTGAAGGAAAATTTCCCTTCATTCAGCTCTTGTCGAGACGCCCTGGCTAACACAAAGATGTCCTGGTTGCTTTCCTGCCCTCCGGACCTCCTATGACTCAGGTGTTGGATCTCAGCCACATGCTCAGGAAGTCACCTTGGCTCAACTCCAGTTTCCATTTTACCATGTATGTGCTGCCAATGCGAGCACAACTCCACAGTGTCTAGTAAATCTGAAATCTTGAGAAAAATTAGTGAATATTCTGAATAAACAGGGTTCAGAAACTGTTCTTATAAGTCCTCAGTTACGACTGGATAAAGAGAGAAATATGATAAGCCACTGGACAGAGTCCCATTTGTGATTCCACAGTTTCACTTCCACTGCAGGCCAGGATGTGACACCTGGGGCAACGAGAGTCTGGCAAGGTATATGCCCAGTCTCACCTGAGTCATAGAGCAGTTTTAAATGGCCAGCCTTCACTCACTTTTCCATCTAGCCTAGCCTCTTGGTCCATGATGTTTACCTCTCTCTAACTCCCTTGTCACTTTCTTATTCCCTAAACTGAATCCCATTCTGAATCAATAAACTTCCACTCTGAGAAAGCCTAAATTCCTTAACTTTACCCCAAAGCATCAAGCTCTCCCTCTCTATCTATATTCCAGACATATTGAACTGCTTGCAGGTCCCCAGATGGACCTGTCTTTCTCCCTAGAGGTCTTCCCATATGTTGCGCCTTCTCTCCCAGTCCCGCTCCACCCATTCACTTGACTAATGCCTACTCACTCTTCAGATCTCAGCTCAGACGTCATCACCTCCTCCTTCTTACCTAACCCCGTCCCTCCCAAAGGACATATCAATCAGGCCCTCCCACACTGTGAGTCCTGTTTACTAATTTGTTTTCCCTTCTGAACTATTAAATCCTTAAAGAATCATGTTTTTTCCACGCCCTCCCTAAGAGAGGGGTTTACACTGGTACACCACTCAATTCCTATCAGCGAGATGGATATGTTGGATCGTGACCATGTATCCAGGAGTGCCCCAGCTGTGCGGTCCAATGGACAGAACACACGCTTTGCACTCAGGCAGATGCAGGCTTCCTTCACAGCCCTGCCACTCCCTGTCTACGATGTTGGGCAACCAGACACATAAATTAATTTAAGTCCAAGCTGTAAGCTGTACATATGAAAGTGAGGCTGGCAGTCTTTACCTTACAGATATGTCGTAAGAATTACATTAGAAAATACATAACAAACACTCACCCACTGTCTGATAAAAAGTAGCTTTTATTATCATTGTATTAATGAGAATCAGAATATATTCTTACACAAGTCAGATAAAAACCAATTGTAACTCACAGACAGTATGTTGCACACACTTGAAAGAGACTCTGAGGTTTCTCTAAAGTATTTGAGAATGGCTGCACACACCTGCAAGAGACTCTCAGGATACTCTTTCCTTATAATACTGCTGCAAGTAAAATATACACCAGAGTCGTTTCAATATGAGGATTAATTCCACTGTCAGTGTCACTAGGGGAGAAATCTCCAGATGTGCCAAAAGTAATATAGTCAATGTAACACCATATTACTCGTTAGAGCCCTGATTGAACATGAAGTGAAATGCTATGTATGCACTTTTAAGGCTCTCACTGTCGTCCCTCATTGACAGCTGAGGCTTACAGACGTTAAGCAATATTCCAAGGTCACACATTTACTGAGTGGGACACAGCCTTTAAGATTTTAGAAGACGTTCTTGATGGCAAAGGCAAAATCAGTTTGTTATTTATCTTTAATGGGTGATAATTCATGTTGATGGCATGTGAATAACTTGAAATTCTCAGGAGTTTCTCATCTGAAAGTTCCTCTCCCCCTAACGTGGTTCATTTTACAATTTGAAAACCCTGAAGCAGTTTGTCAGAGAGGCCTTTGACTGCAGACTTTCCACTGGAGCTGGTATGACCATGGTCAGGGATTGCCTCCATGACACGAACTGAAAACCAAGGCTTAAGCCGAGTTTTGCCAGGTCTACAGTGAAAACACTAGAGTCTCTGGAATGGTGCGGCTGGTGTAATGATAAAGAGTGCAGGTTTCAGTGCAGAACTTCTTGATGGCAGCAAGGGACTGCTGTCATCTGGGCCTTATGTCCATTATGTAGCTAATCTTGTTCTTGAACAAAAGCAATCATTGCTTCTCTGCCAACTGCCATCACTGCACCCTCATGATTCTCTTTAGGAAAGTGGCTTATTCTTACTCCATTACATCCGTAATTCATTAGTTTTCTTCCATTAGTAATTCATTAGCTTATTTTTAAAATGATTTCCTTATTTCTTTAAAATCAACTAATCACTGAAAAATTCTTTTTTTTTTAAGAGATGGCGTTCAAGTAGGTGGCAGCTGTCATTAAGTGCTTGTCATATAGCGTGACAGACATCATGACACCATGCAAAAATGTGAATTTTTCAAGTCAGGTAAACATGGTTTTGCATCCTGCTTCATAATTTACTAGTTAATAACCTACATTGGTGTAAACAGTTATTAAGGGCATAACTTTTGGAGTCAGGCCAACCTGGCTTTAAAATCCAGTGCTGCCCAATTTCTAGGCCTGTGACCTTGGACAGGATTCTCTGAGCTTTAGCTTCTCCATCCAAATATTAGAAAGACTAACACCTACCTCATAGAATTCGTATGGAAGAGTCATGTGAGATGTGAATAGAGGACACCCAGTGCACTACCTGACAGTAAGTGCTCAGTGGATTTACTTGTATCCCCTCTTCCATCAGGTTCCAAGCACTGTACAAATAAACATATTTGAAATTTATAACTTCCATATGGAATAAAAGAAATAAAGGGAAAGGAAGTTAACATATTAAGCACCTACCTTGTCCTAGGCATTTGATACCACTGAATTTAAGTAAACACATAATTTCATTTATTCACTCACTCATGCATTAACTTGTTCATTCAATAAATATTTATTCAGTACCTGCAGTTTACTAGGTACTTTCTTAGGCACTGGGGACATAGCAATAAGTAAAATGAACTAAGTCCTGCCTTGAGCTTATATTTTAGTAGTGACTCATACCCTTTCTGCTGTGCCTTGCTGTGCAAATAAAGAGCTTTGAAAACTCAAAAAATAAAAACATATATTATTTCTACCTTGGAAATCAGAAAGGCTTCATGGAGATGGGGAAATCCAACCATGACCTCAAAAGGTGATAGGATTCGGAAACGTGTGGTGAGTGGGGGTGGGTGGAACAGCATGAGCAATTGCCCAGAGGCAATGAAGAACAGGATCTGTGAGGAGGGAGTGAGTTTGATTTGGTCTCTGGGTGGGGTGGGTGAGAGTGAGTAATAGCAGATCTTTTGGAAATATATATGGAAATGAGATGTGGTGCACATTGAAAAGCAAACTGAGTAGTCTGGACTTCATTTATAGACCATAGAGAGTAATTTAAGTTTATTGAACAAGGAGGAAATAGAATTGAGGATATGCTTCAGAAATATTAATTGGACAACAGTGTATAAAATGGATTAAAAGAGGGAGAGACTAGAGACAGAGAAAGCGTTAGGAGGTCGTTGATTAAACATCACGGGATACTGTGAGGGTTTTTTTTTTTTAATGGTCAATGACAAACACAACACCAGAAATTTAAGTAAATCTTTTCTCATCAAAGTTTTCAAAGATAAAAGTGAGTTTTAAAAAACAGGAAGAAAAACATCTTTCATGTGAGAAACCACTACATGATATCATGTAAAGAACCAATTCCTTTGAAATATGAAAGGTACTTAGTGTCTTCAGTAAAAGAAGAAACCAAATTAGACATAAGGGAGGATAAAACCTGAGACAACAGGCTATATGGTATAATTGTCACACTAAGTTGATTCTTATGTTAAAGCTTTAAAATAAATGTTAGCAAGCAAATTCTGACTCCTTAATGGATAGTTAATAAAAGTCCTATTGTAAAGAATAAAGTTAAACATTTATTATGTAAGAACACTTGCAAGGTGACAAACACTTCCCAACCCATTTTTGGTCAGGGAGAAAGGGAGGTTTTCAGTACAGTTCATGCTCTTCTTCCTGGCTAGTAGTGTTATCGGTCTAGGCATAGCTCTCAGTTGGTGGAGAATACCCCATTCCCAGACCAGCAGGTGTCATACAGCATTCTTCCTTTAAAACTCTAACTGCTTTTGCTACTACTTTCTCTTGATTTCTGCAGAATCAAATTCCAACTACCCCAGATTGAGGTCATTATCTTCCTCTCTCCCTTCCCCTTTCAACCCAATCTGTTCTTCTCTCTGCCTCTCTATGTATTCAAGAAATACTTACTGGTCACCTACTCTGTGCCTGGTCCCATGCAAATCACTGGGATCTCTGCTAATGGCACCATTGACCAGGAAAACTTTGAATCGCCCTCAACTTCTCCCTCCCTCTCAGCAACCAAAGCAAGCCAAGATAAATTCCCAAAGTCTTTCGTATTCATTTGCCCCTCTCCAACCTCACTGCCTCTGTCTTAATAGTAGCCTTCATTAGTCTACTCCTGGACCATTGCAAAAGCAAATTAATCTTTGCCACTCTCCCTTCTGCCTTCACCGAGTCTCCCTCTAACCCAGGCTCTCTTCCATGGAAGGGTCCAACCACGTGATCTTTGAAAGCCTTGCTACTCAAGGTGTGGTCCATAGGTCATACCTCGCAGCAGCTGGTTAGAATTGCTGACTCTCACAACAGAATCTGCATTTTAACAGAACCCCCAGGTGATGCATAAGCATTTTTGAGTAGGAGACAAACTGGCTGAAAGCACAAATCCAAGTCTGTCATTCTTCAGTTAACATTCTAATGCAGGGCCAGCAAGTTATAGTCTGAAGCCCTAATCTGGCTCACCACCTGTTTTTGTGTGGTCTGTGATGTCAGAATGGTTTTTATATTTCTAAATGATTGGGAAAAAAACAAAATAACAATAATATTTCACAACACAATAAAGTTTTATGAAGTTCAAATTTCAATGAACATAATAAATGCAGTCTTATTGGAACACACCATGCCTGTTCATTTACACATTATTTATGTCTGCTTTTCAACAGCAGAGTTAAGTAGTTACAAAAGAGACTGTTACAGCCAGCAACTCCTAAAATATTTGCTAAATGGCCTTTCACAGAAGAAGTATAACTCTGTTCTAGGGAGAAAACCCAGATGGTAAAAATAAAAGTAATCATCATCATCATCATCATCATCATAATCCTGCAAATTATGGGATATAAAGAAAAAAACAAAACCTGAACAAAATGCTTTCTTTCCCATACACCCATAACAGGTGCTAATACCCTTCAATCACTCCACATGCCATGTTGTTGCACAGTCTTTGCAAACTGGGAACAAGGGTCAGTTACTTTTGTTCAGTTTTGAGGGGCATGGGGGAGCTTATTTATTCCCTTAGAAGGAGAGAGGGTAGGTTTTAAACATAATGAGAGCAGGAGAATTATTGTGGGGGTTCAGATATGAAGAGGGAACCATAAGGGATTTGAGGGGACATGGTTTCCATTCAGATACCCCCAAAAGGCATCTTTTAGCATTGGAGAGCTAACCAAATCACCACAGGGACCCAGAACTCTGCTGTGGGCAGTGATTCTTCTACTGAAAGGAATATCTGAAAATTCCAAAGTGCAGTGTTTTAAATACCAATAACCACCCTGCCCACAGGCCTTCCCCTAGCCACATTCCCTTATTCTATGGCTCTGTGAGTCATTAAAAAGATGAGTTCAGATTTCACTCATTTCCAAATGCAGATCCTTTTGGAATAACACCATTCAGAGCTATTTCTCATGGCTTGCTTTTTGCTTAATTAATACATTCCTTTAGAGTCACTTTACACCACAGAAGCAGGTGTGAGAAAATAGTCTGAATTCCAGTCCCATCCTGGAATGAGAAAGAAGGGGAAGCCTGTGGATACAGAACCTCCCAGAGAAGTTGTCACAGAGGCGTTGAATACCCTAAAGTGGTTCCCTGTCCACTCCTCTGCCCATCTTCACATTTTTTGGAAAAGTTAACTGAATGATTTTGTATCTATCCAATAGCAAATCGTGTTGCCAACTGACAGTTGAGTCGAGTACTGTGGTAGGTCCCAGGCCTATGACAGAGGAGGGGTTTTGATTGGGAAAGGCATTTTTGGGGCCTGGGGTTTGAGATGAGAAGGCAGTCCTGGTATAAAAAATAGGAAATTTAATAGTAAATAAGAAACAACTCCAGTCCTGGAGAAGTTGAGTGTCTTGAGGAAAAGGAAGACAGAGGCAGACACTCACAACACGGTTTTAAGTGTGACAGTTCGGAGTGAGTAAAGATACTGTATGAGCACAGGGGGTCACCTAGCTCAGGCTCCTGGGAGCAGAAATGCTTCCCAGAGGCAATGCCTGAAATGAGCTCTGAAGAACAAGTAAAAATCTTCTAGGAAAAGGGTCCAAAGTTAGGAGTAAAAGGGGTATTCAAGGCACAGAGATACTGAAGATGAGGGAGCATGGTGTGTTTGCACTGCAGGAGAATAGAAGGCACGAGGGCAGTAGTAGCAGGAATAGGAGAAGGGTCAGCCAACTCAGGTGGATTCCCCACTGAGGACAAAGGGGACATATCATAGGGTTGCTGGTGTGCTGACTTGATCAAGTTGTATTTCAGAAAACAGATTAGCTGCTGTGTGGAGATAGCACTGAAGGCGGGGGGAGATTGGAGGTGGGAAGAATTAACAGAGTGCTGTTGGGAAGAAATGATGTGGTCTGGACCATGGTGAAGAGAATGGTGGTGGAAAAAAATAAGGCCAAAGCTACCATTTAGGGTCATGAAAATTATGTTCAACACAAAACACCTTCCTAAGAGGAGAAAGTTGCTGAAAATCAGATGGTTGTGCTGGTCAGGTCCTAGCAGGAGGAAAGAAACCCTATTTTTTTTAATCAGGCAGAAAAATACCATTTTGTTATTCTCATAATGCCATCATATGTGTGGGCAGTGTTGAAGGCCCTGTCAAAGATGAGCATGTTCTAGACATTTTCAAGGAGGAAAACAGCAGTTCAGAGATGAGCCAGAGGAACGGAATCGAGAGGACACTGAAGAGCTTGGCACTAGCCCCTTGCCATCCACCCAGACTTTCGCAGTCCTAGCCCAGCTCTACTTTGCCTGCTCAACACAATCCTGTTGTTGTTGTTATCATGAATTTGTTAAATGAGTTCAATAAACCCATTCAAATTTCAAAGGAATACACTTTATTTCTTTTTACCATTTTCCACTTATTTAATTCTTTGTCTTTTTCTGGTTCTATTTATATCACATCTGAGACACCACGGTATAGCAGAAAGTAAGCTTTATTATGGAGCAAACTATAAATCTCAGCTCTGTCCGTGGTTACAAGCCCCTTCAGTCTCCTGAGCTTCTCTTTATTTGTTTGTAACTTGGAGATGATAATGCTTACCTTGTAAGATGGCTCTGAAAGCGAGTGTGTATAAACGACCTCACACAGTGACCAATGAATGCCTAGAATAGTGTACACAATAAATTCAACTACTGTTGCTGTTATGTTCTGATCAAATATTCTGTAGCTTACTTCTTTCTTTATTTCCATTATCTCAGTTTCTATTTCGAGCTTTATAGCCCCATTATCACTTCCTTTTATACTGTCACCGTTATGATAGCAGTCAATAGTTTCTAAAAGTGCTTGTCTACTTGCAAAACCCTCCCACCTAAAGAACTTCTCAAATGTGCATGTTTGTCTAATAATTAAACTCCACTGGTAATTCTAAAAGCATATCCAAAATACAACTCCTTAAAAATAATAGATTTCAAATGATGAGTATTGACAATACACATGCTTATTTGGGAAATTTTCCTAAAATTCATCAGAAAATGACAGAAGGTGAAGGAAGAAGAATCTAGGTCTTATTAGGCCATGTAGCTTATATGACTTTTCTTAAGCAGTTATTCCACCTTACATGGTTTGATTTATAGAGCATTAAGTGTGTGCTGTGCGGCTGGTTCTATATCAGATAATTTAGGCACATCTTTTTTTTTAAGATTTTATTTATTTTTAGGGAGAGGGGAAAGGAAGGAGAAAGAGAGAAAGAGAAACATCAATGTATGGTTGCCTCTCATACACCCCCTACTGAGGACCTGGCCTACAACCCAGGAATGTGCCCTGACTGGAAATCGAACCAGCGACCCTTTGGTTCACAGGCTGGTGCTCAGTCCACTGAGCCACACCAGCCAGGGCAATTTAGGGACATCTTAAGGAAAAATAAAGCACGGCTTCTCCTCTTGGGAAATAGGGCTTCATTTTTTATTTTCAGTTGGAGAACTTATAAAGTTGAATTGTATTTCAATAAAACTGTATTTACTAAAACTTTTAGGTAGGAAGCAAGATCTTAGCCAAGAATTTTTAGTTACTCTTCAGCAGCCAGTGCATAAAAAGATGTTACGGGAAACACTTTCAGATTTGTTTATCCTTAAATAATGTGGTCCATTTTAATTTTGAAGGAAAAACAAAGAATTCCACAGAAAAAAAGGCTTGTATGACTGGCTGAGTCATACTGTGTGGATTTTTTTCCAGTAAGCTACATTATTCTGGATGCTGTTCAACAGGGAAAATGTCAAACGCACTGGGGTTCAGTCTGGCATGTGGGTGGGTTTACTCAAGCACAGAAATCAAACACAGGCATTGGAGCCAATACCTAGGAAAACAGCAGAATGGCTTACAAATCAGAGCTGGAATTTCCACAAATTCTTTTTCAGCTAAATCCTACAAATGCAATATAAATGAGCAATATGCAAATGAACATTTTAATGATACTTATTATATTGCTTCCTTAGAACCTTTGAGGAGAAAAAATTAGGACAGAAATCAGCCTTCATTCCATACAATAACTCCTTCTATGATATATATCTCTAACTGATTTTCATACTTCGGCTGAAAAACTTTTGGGAATGAAGAACTCACCACCTTGTAGCTCAGCCCCTCTCCCTTAGTCAGATAGATGTAAGCCAGATAAAATAACCTGAAGTCAAGTAAGCCAAGGTAATCACAGTGGTTACCTATACATGGATGAACTTATGAGGTAAAGGGGGTATTATTGTTCTTCTTTTGCTTTTCTATAATGAGCTTGCAATTTTTATAATAAGAAAAAATAAGTACTTAAAAGCCACAAGGAATTCAAGTACAATGAGATTGTTTCAACTTTTCCCTATAAAAATCAAAGCAGAGTAAGCTAAATTAGCTGAAAATTAGATGTCACAATTACCAGTGTTCTGTGATGAGGAGATACTAATTTCAATCACATCACTATATCAACTGAGGTGCTATTGACCTAATTGTTTTTAGGTTACATTGCTGTTGGTCAAATTGTATTCTGCATTGTAAGTTCTATGCTATATACCCACTGCTTCTGTTAAAGAACCTTAAGGATACCAAGATTTTAGAAACTACTTCACTCTGTGGACTCTCAAGCTAATATTTGAATTAACCACCACCTTTACCACGTCCTATAGTTAACCTAAATGGCTGTTGTTGTTTGTTTTTTTATTTGTTTGTTTTTGTGGAACTTTACATTTATTCCTGTTAAGGTAGATTGTATAGCCTTGCTTCCTTCTTTCTTATGAGGTGCTAAGCAGAACACTTGAGTTGTTGCAGGGGATAAGTGGTTAATGGATGAGTAAGACCATGTTTTGTGGAATGGCTTATCTTCCTCATGACTGGTCCCATTTCCCTGGTTTGCAGGTCTTTGTCATACCCGCACCCCCAATCTCCAGAACAATCCTGTTTGTAGGTATCACTGTTTTCATTTTTATAGTAGAGAAACAGAGGTTCTAAGATAAAGGTAAGTTTCCTTAAGTTGCGCAGTTACTCATGGACAAGTGTAGGATTTGAACCTATGTCTCAGTGGCTTTAATGCTAATGTTACCTCTGGGTATTTATTGGCCTTGACTGCCTGACCTTACCCTTGCCTTTCTGGTTTCAGATAAACTCTGCCACCTATTCTCTAATTTCCAACTATGACCTGAAATCAGTTTTGTCAAATACCTTGCTGAAATCAATGTTTATAACATTCTCCTGCACTATATCATTTCTAAACAGAAAATCCAACTCATACTGGACTATACTGGCTCATGTACCTGAATAGTTCAAAAATAGAACCAAATTTATGCAGACACTCAAGTAATATCACCAAAAATTGACCTCTCCATTTTTGGGGTCAGTGTTCCTCCATTTCAGCTTCAGTCTTGGGCTTTACGTGATACAAGATAACTGCCTGCAGCTCCCAGCCTGCATCCTCCTATGTCCACTACATGCAAATCACTTCAGCTGCTTTGGAAATTACAGGAGGCACATAAGTGCATAAAAGAGAACCCTTGGGCACAGAAAGGAAGCAGAGTCTAGCAGAGAAAGCATGTGCTTCAGTGTAAAATGGATCTAGATCTGAATCCAGCGCTTGTCCTTGAGCAAGTTATTCAGCCTCTGTTTCCTCCATTATAAAATGGAGATTCTATATAGTTCACACATTTGATATGAAGTCCTAAAATTTAAATGAGATAATGTAAACAAAATGTCCAACATAATGCCAGGAACACCACTGGTACACAACATATTAGCAAAGGCAAGTACAGCAATAGTAGTAAGACTGGTAGGAGGACATGCTCCATAGTATCCAGATAAACTAGGGATGCTAGGGAGTCAGAAGGATCTCATATCTGGTTGCAGTTTTGAAGCTGTAAGAGATTTCACGAGTGAGATGGCATTTGAAGTGGATCTTAAAACGATGAATGAAGTTATAAAATGTCTTTAAGAGAGGAGAGTTAAGGGTATATTGAGAGTATGACCTGAGTAGAGGTCATCAGTAGTGGATGTGATGGGAGGTACACTTGGAAAGGAAGATTCAAGGAGATTAAAACCTATTTTTGTGGGTTTTGGATGTGACCAAGGAGTCTGTGCTTAATTCATTGAATGAGGACCCCTGAAGTTTGTCAAATAGAATGATATAAGGGCTGTGTTACAGGAAGGCTAGTATTAGTATACAAAACAGAGAGAAGAGCTGAGGGACAGAAGGCTGAGACAAATCAGGAAACTATTTAAAATAGGCGAGAAAGTGAAAATGAAGGCTTAATGTCAACCATGGTAATAAAGTGGAAAAGATACATGTAAATAAGATTTCAGAGGTAATACCCATGAAGTTCATCAACTGATTGGATGATAAGAGTGCAAGAAAGAGAAGAATCAAGATGTGCTCATTTTCAAGTTTGGGTGGGTATCTGAAAGAATAAAGATGCCATTCTGGCCAGGTGGCTCAGCTGGTTGGAGCATCATCCCATGAACCATAGGTTGTGGATTTGATTTCCAATCAGAACATGTACAGGAGGAGATGATTGTTGTTTGTCTTTCACATCAAAGTCTCTCTCTCTCTCTCTTTCTCTCTCTCTCTCAAATCAAGAAATATATCCTTGAATGGGGATTAAAAAAAATAAAGATTCCATTTACAGAAATGAAGAAGAGAAGAAAATAAACTTGGGATATCAGGTATACATAACCTGAATTTCTCAAAGCTGTACCAGTCTAAGACCACATTAATGATAAAGACACAACTTTCCCTGGCTCTTGCCTGTACTCTGATCCAGAAAGTCTCCCCCTCCTCTTACCTCCACACTCACCAAGAGGAGTGGCCAAGACTCCTTCCCTACAGGGTGAGGCTGCTCCTCTTAGGCCCTGCAGTTACCTGCTGGTGCATCCACTAGCACAATGACAGCCTCATATGCCACCTATGTAGTTTCCAGAGGAGTGGAAAGAATGCATCCTTCCCCCTTGCATTATTCCATTCAAAAGGATCTCCATTTGTTTTAAAGGAACTACTATTTCAGTTAACAGCACAGCTCCTGTAGGGAACCCACACTCAGGTCAAGTAAAGAATGGACCCACTAACAAATTCTGAGCCTAGATTTATATTCTCAGAAGAATTCTCAACCTGAATTCAGTCCTTTTGGGTCAATAATTGAATACCAGCCATTAATGTTGATTCACCATTTAATAATTCAACCAATGTTTAAATCATAACATAACCTAGGGTCCCTGCTCCATGAATTCATTACAAGTTTACTATCTCATCTTCAACATTTTTATATTTTAGTTCTAAGAAATAATTAAAATTAAGGAAATGATCATGTTTTCCTGAGCCATGAGAGTCCACAGCAGAGCACATTTAGACTTAGTAAATGTGTTTCCAGTGACTAAAATAACAAATAAAGTATATCCAGTGATTTCCTTGAATTCAAGGAAAGCCATGAAAATAGAGCAAATGTTATTTCCTTTCTTAGATACACTAACATCCCCAGACCCACAGGGCAATAATCTTCAGAACTTATATTTCAGAACTTTGACTTCTAAGCCAGGCTACATAGATGAAGTAAAAATAAGAATTCTATAAAATCAGAGATGAGATAGTTCAATTTGGTGCAGTGAGAACCCAAAGGAACCAGGTATCAAAACAGATGAAGCACACACTCTTGGTGAGTTTGATTACCAAAATAAAGGTAAAAAAAGGAGAATTTTTTTTATTTTTAAAGGTTTTTTGCCAAGTGCCTTTTGCATCTGGAACCAAGATGTATGTTAATATAAGTAGGTAAGTTTATCAGTAAATTATTATTGAAATGTACATAGCCCTTTGCCTTTAAATCAAATTGTCTTTTTTATATCTTATCTTATTTTCTCTCATGAATCAGAGCACAGGATGGAAGACAAAGGAGAAAAAAAAGATTACATATACAGGGGTTGGCAAAAGTAGGTTTACAGTTGTGTGTATGGAAAAAGACATGCAGGTTATGATTATTACAATAGTTTTATTAACTCAAAAGAATGTCACAGTGACACAGTGCACTTAGGTACAATCTCATAAGTGTTCAAATTGTTGGCCTTCATTATTTACATAATTCTTGTAGGCCACTTGCTACACTCAAGCACACTTTCACACAGAGATCTTTATTGTCATCAATTTCTTGGCATGCTTCTCTTATGCAGTGAATCATATCCACAGTTTTCAGAAAAATACTTTATCTAACAACACCCCCCAAAAAGTCCATTGGAGTAAGAGGTCTGGTGATTGTGGTGACCATGCTGCTGGCCCTCATCGACCTATCCACCTGCTGGGGACTCACAACAGTAAACCTACTTTTGATCACCCCTGTATAATCAAAGCCGCTTGATATAACTTGGTGGTATGTAGCTCAGTCATGCTGTGAATTCCAATCAATTTGTACCTGAGAGAAATCTGTATGCTTTAAACATCATGAATACCTAGAGTGTGTGGTTTGCACACTCTGGATTTAGCAGATGTGAAATTGGGAGTCACCTTAACAGAGGGTTTATGTAGAGTAACTCAAAGCAATTCACACAAATTCTCCTGTGAGGGTGAAATGTGGGGGAAACATCAACCCACCCATCTGGAAGAGAGGAAGTTCTCTGCCTTTTATTTCCATGAAGGCATCCACCTTCACCCACAATTTGTCGGCCCTGTGTAATTCCTCTGGTTTGTTTGCCCTGGCTCAGAATCATGAGTAAAAATCTAAATGCTATAAGGTTGCACCTGAGAGGGTTTATATCTCTCAGTGGGGGAGAGTTAATGTCAAAACTATAAACAACCTGATACCTGAAATAGGCATAAACCTCTTAAAAGTCATAACCTAAGCAGAACCCTCTGTTTACATTTCCCTATGTGAGTGAAACACCAAAGCAAACCAGAAATCTTGGATGAGCCTGAGTTTTTCCCATAGGCACACGCACTGCATCCTGCCTCACACCCAACCCCTCCACCTCTCCCCCAGCTCCTTTATCAACATGACCATTCAGTGGCAGACTGTGCACCTGTTTTGTGGGCACTGAAGCCCAAGGGAAAGAAAACAGAAAGTTTAAAAATGTGTACATTTATTTTTTACTGCTTTATTCGACAAGTAATTAGGGAGTGCATACTATGCCCAAGGTGCAGTGTGATCAGTCAGTATGATATGGTCAGTTGTTTTGTGGGTTATACATATTCTTTAGTAACATTAATACCCCCGCAGTGAAGGCAACTCATCAAAACACCACTGGGAGAAGACATCACTTTTTCATTTTATAGATGTGGAAATTAAGACTCAGATATATCAAATAGACTGCCCAAGGTCAAGCAACTTGTAAACTGTAGAAATGGGCTTTGAATAGGTGTTTCTTATTTGAAAATCCATATTCTGATGCTATACCACTCTGACTCGTCAATATTTTTTCACATAGCTATTGATGTGAATCAGCATTTACTCTTATGCTTTTAAAAAATAATCCTGTTCAGTGAGCACATAATCAAATAAATAACTCAATCCAGAAAAAGAGTAGGAAATCAGAAAGCAAAGCACAACATTCCCACTCACTCAGTGAAATAATTTTCTTAACAGAACCTGTGATTTCTCTCACATTCTCTGAAAAGCAATGAATAGTGAATAGTTTCCTTCCTGGGCTGCTATTTATTTGCCCTTTGATATTTATTTCCCAAGCCCATTTCTGAATTGCATTTCCTACTGAAATGAAAACATAATTATTTATTGATCAGAAAAATAGGATATCAACTTATACACACTTTTTTTAAAAAATCACTTTATTAAGTTAAGACACCCAGAGCTAATAATCAGAGTTATCAGTTCCCTGTCCAGCCTTTGCAGCCTTCTCCCTCACCCTCCCCACGATGTTATTATTATGCTCTGTCTCTTATGTACACAACAAGGAACCAAGTCCTGGGTGATTCTCCAGGCTAGGATATAATGTACTGACTTCGAGTGCACACAAAGTAGCCATGGAAAAGTAAAACCTTATTTTTTAACAACTATAATGTTCCCTTAAGAAATAACGGAAAGAGTCCAACACCATTCTGGAATTAAGAAACAAAATTAATCTACATTGAGGAGAACACCAAGATATTCTCTGTTTACACAGAATTGATCCCATTCTGAGGAATACCTAAAGGAGAAACACTGAACCATTTTAGGAAAACCAAAGGAAACACTGCAAATCAGAAAAAAAAGTGATCTATCTGGGTGAAAAAGCTAGAAAAATAAAAATTTTACAGTATTTATCACTGAAGGTTAAGAAGAAATCTAATAATTCTTGCCTATTATTGGAAAGGGATTTAAAAATATAGAGAGAAAACGGAATGCTGCATTTCTGGTCTATTAAGATCAAATAGATATAAATTAATATATGTTAAAGTTGAATGCAGCTGCAAATGACAGAATGAACAAACTAGCAATGATAGAAGTGTATTTCTCACATGAATAGAGCCTGAGGGAAGACAAGCTACAGACATCACATTTGTACCTCTATCCAGCAGAACAAAGCATGGGGCAAAGAAATCCCATCCCTTCCCTTTAAGAAGACCTCCTGGAATTTGCATAAAATACTTCTACTAGCATTCCATTGACTAGCAGGCCAAAAGGAAAGCTAGGAAATGTAGTCCTGATTCCAGATAGCAAGATTGCATAGCTAAAAATTGTGGGTTCAGTTACCAAAGCAGAAGAAAAACAGACATTAGGGGGCAACTAGCAGTTTGCCCCAGAAACACATAGAGAATTGCCTTGGAAGTAAAGATCCTACATAAGACCTTACCCAGTAAGGTCTACCAAAGCCTGAAGTAGTTTATTTAGAGACACAGTGTGTCTATCTTTGAATATGATTAAGAAAAGATAAAATTAAAATCTTTCTTTTCAGTGATTTGTAGGAGGCAGGGGATATGGGTTTGGAGATCTTGAAAGTTCCTACTCATCCTCAATGGCCCACAGTTAACTGTTTTCTCTTGTGCATAAAACCATTATGTGTTTCCCTATGGCTAACAGGATAAAGATCAAGCTCCCTGGAATGGTGTTCTAGGCCCTTCCTGCATGACTTGGTGCCCACTCCACTTAGTTCCTCACAAATGTTATTCAAGCAACACCAAACTACTTCCACATTCGTGAAGGTAGTTTGATGTTTCGGTTCTTCATTCATTCACTCAGCATACATAGCACATGACATGTGTCCCCTCATCTTAGTGATAAGTGGTAGGATAAAGTAGTGAGTGTCTAATATTAGCAACAAATATTTGAGTGATTTTGACATATTAAGTTCTATCCTAAGAACTTTATACATGTTATCATATAATTGCTTATAATATCCCTATGATGCAGAAACCTATTCTCCCCACTTTATAAACAAATTAACTAGGACACAAAGAACTTAAGTAAGTTTCAGGAGATCACAGAGCCCATAAATTGAAGAGCTGGCTTTGTCTGAATCCAGAGATGCTCATGTTTATAATCACAACCTACCTTGCACTGTCAGTTCTCTCTGCCTGAGATGTTCATCCATCCTCTTCTCCCTCTGGTTTTATAAACAAAGTCCAATTATCACCTCTAAGAAGCCCTCCTTAACTCCCTTGGACACTAAATAATTCCCCCTCTGTCCAATACTATACCTGGACATACTTGCTTTTTTTACCTATAAATCCAGTTCTGGCTTGTCCCTGCTCCACAAAGAAAGAAGCACAAATTCAAATTAATATGAATTACTCAATAAGTAGTTACCTACTTGGAGTGAAATAAACCTATAAATCCAGTTCTGGCTTGTCCCTGCTCCACAAAGAAAGAAGCACAAATTCAAATTAATATGAATTACTCAATAAGTAGTTACCTACTTGGAGTGAAAATCAATCTAGATATCAAAACAGATCATAAATCAAAATACATACATGTTAATTACAGCATTAAAGTTTTTGTTCAAAAAAAGATGAAATCCAAGCATGAAAGATCTAAAATAAGAGCAAATATATATCAACACTTGGAAGGAGAAAGGCTGTCTAAGTTTCAAAGGAATGAAGGACATCATAAAGCAAAAGATCAATGGATTTTACTATGGAAACCTGTCTAAAATGTCTCTATGTTGAAATATAACAAAAATTACAAGGAATTTTTAAAAACTAGGAAACATACTTGCCTCAAATACGATAGAAAAGAATTGCTATCAAATTTGAAGTTAATGGATAATAGGGGGATTCACTGCAGCTTCACATAGCACTATGATTGCATCCTACGAATGAAATGTTTAGTTACAAGAGTTCAGAGCAGAATTCCACTTACATAAAATCCAAAAAACGGGCACAACAAAACTCAATTGTTTATGAGTGTCTACACAGGTAATAAAAATATTAAGATAAGGGAATGATTAATCGAAAGCCAGAACTGTGTTTAAAAGGTCAGGGGTGAGAGTGAGGGGTGAGTAGGGCCCAGTGGAGAAGAAGGTGATGGTCAAGGGGCAACTGTGTGTCTTGGGGGCAACATGTTACCTGCTGTTCCTTAACTTGGTCCTTGGTTACAAGGGAGCTCACTGTATAATTATTCTTTAAATTGTTCATATGCTTTATATATTCTTCTGTATCTGCAATATAGATTTCATGATAAGAAAGGGAAAGGGAACTAAAAAGAAGAATGGTAAAGGATACGCATTGAAAACCCACAAAAAGAGGAAATGCAAATGACTAATGATCTTATGGGAAAATACCCAGCTTACTAGGAATCAAAAACATGTAATTTTTCAAACAATAGTATCATTTTGTGCCTAATTTTTATTTTTGCCTTTTACTTTTATAATAATACTCAATGCTATAGATAATGTGGTGAAAAGGGTACCTCAAACACTGCTAGAGGAAGTGAAAATAATTTGACAATATGTGTCAAGGCTCAAAACCAATCTTTAACCTTTAACCCACAAACTCTGTCTCAGACGTATCTATAAAGAAAGAGCCCTAAATTGGAGAGAAAAAAGCAGTGCGCATCAGAGTGACAGCTAAATCGTTTTCATTTATTTATTTTTCTAGAGAGGGTAAAGGCGGGAGAAAGAGAGGGAAAAAAACATCAATGCAAGAAACATCTGTTGGCTGCTTCTCAAACAAGGGGCACCAAACCCATAACCTAAGCAGGCGCCCTGACAGGGAATCAAACCGGCAACCTTTCACTTTGTAGAACAATGCCGAGCCAACTGAGCCACACCAGTCAGGGCAACAGCTAAAAATTTTTAAATGCTAATCTTCCAAAGTCCAATAAAAGGGAAAAGTAAATAACTTATGCTTAAGTGATGAAATATCACATATATAAAATATTTATAAGAATTATGATTATATAGAATATGCTTATGTTATATTTAAAAATAAGTTGAACCATGAACGACCCATGGACATGGGCAACCCTGTGGGGATTGACTATGGAAGTAGGAAGCAGGCTGGGTAGAGGGGGGCAAAGGAGGAAAAACTGGGACAATTTTAATAGCATAAACAATAAAATATTTTTAAAAAACAAAAACAAAAAAATAAGAAAATGATAATCAAAAGTGGAGGTGATAAAGAATATTTATTTTATGTCTATCTATTTGATACTTTTATACATAGCCTAACTTCATTTTATAATAATAAAAAGCATATTTATAAAAAATAAAATAAAAATAAAAATAAGTTGGATACTAAACAGTATATATAGTTTGGAATAGCTGCATAAAAGTATGTAAATATTGTACATAGAGCAGAAAAAACTAAAAGGAAATTTATCAAAATTTCAACTATGGTAAATTCTCTTTTTCTTTCTTTATTTTTTAAAGTTTCCCTAAATGTTCTTTTTATACTTTTTATACCAAAAATACATCATAAATTCTGGCTGATGTATAGTTTAGTTCTGGTGGGGCAGAATCAATGTGTTAAGGTGTTAAGGACCATAACTAGAGAGAGAGAGAGAGAGGTGAGTTGCCTCCCTGGGAACTCAAACCCACAATATTTTGGTGCACAGGATGACACTCTAACAAACTGAGCCACCCAGCTAGGGCTCAAATTTTATATTCTAGCAGAAGGTAAAGCACTTACACAGAACATTTTCTATTTAAGTTTATTATAGTCTTTTATCTTTATTCATTTCCTGCCAAACCAACTTGCCTAAGAATGTTCTTCAAGAAATGTTGCTCTTAATTCTTCTATATAATAGATGTCTTTACGCAAATGTAGAATCCAAGAGTGGCCTAAGAAGAGGTTAGGAATATGCACAGAGCGATGTCCCTGGAGAGGCCAGGGCTGAAAGAGAGAGTGTCAGAGCCACCTTGAGAAACTAAAACCAGACTAGTTGGGAATTCCTCAAGCATAAGAACCAAAGAAACAGAGCATGGAAATCTTCAAAGATGCTTCTGAGAAACCTGTACCAAGCCTAGGAGGATGAATCATGAAAAGTAAAACTAGGACCCAAAGTTTGCCTAGGTAGACTTCCTACGTTGATAGCTTTGCTTCAGCTCATTGGCTGGCTCAATGAAGACCATTAGTCGGTTCTGTTGGTTTGCAATTTGAGAATGTCAGAATTTGATGAACAGTTCTTTGGCCATCTTATGAGTGAGCAGTGTACCTCCTCCGCCACACACACACCGTTCCTGATTACCCCAGAGCAGTTGGCTGAATTACACAGTAAAAATTATACATATTCCCACTGGAAATATCCCTTCTTTGTGCCCAGGAAGACCAGGCCCCTTTCAGGTTCCTTCTGCGGGAAATCTAGGCCAGTGGCTGGGGAGAAATGTTTCTTTCTAGGATAAAATGTTCTCTATGAATTTAAAAGATTTTATGTCCAAGGACACATTATTCAAGACACCTTGAAGCTCAACTTCTTACACTGGCGCCTAGAAAAATACAAAACAAGAGCTATGATTTGTGAATAAAATCAATTGTTTCCTCACAAACTAGAAGCCATGGCGCACAACACAAAATGCAGTTACCTTTTGGATCAGGCTGAACAGTAGCAGCACTGAGGCTAACAATGTAATCGGTATTTACCTCATTAAATTTATAAGGACATGATGAGAGGCTTGCTCATTTCTCTTGCTATCTTACCTGATTATCTGCAAAAACCAAATGGAAATTGTTTTTGTTCTACCTTTTTGGCCCAGAAAAGGCACCAAAGTATACACAGACCTAGAAAAAGGCAGATGTATTTTCTCCTCATAATTGCATTTAGCGTGAACATATTGCACAGAAAAACCACAGAGACTCTGGCTGACACACCCCATGCTTAACTATGTGTTTAACATTTATAGGTCATTTAGTCCTCATCTGCATTATGATTTTGCTGTGTGCCATAAAATGCAAAGCAAATTTTAGTGCTTTCTGACATATGACTTCAGTTCATTACAGTTCTGTAAAGCTGCCCAATATTTACTAGGGTTTTAAAACTGTATTAAGTGATTTTCTTCAATTGCCAAAGAGATGCCATCACCATAGTAACAGTGTCATTTTCTATATCCCATTTTCAGATTTCTTTGGTTTTATTGAAGTGGCACGTTTCCATTAAACTTTGTGGTACATAAAGTCGTTACAGTGACAGCTGAGCACTATCATGGCTATAGTAAGGACATCGACAGAAACATTACCCTTGGGCCATTTGAAACAATTATTGGGAAAACCTTCAAGAAATAGTGAATGGTTTAGAAAATTGAAATTTGTGTCTTTAAGCAGAAGACAAAGGAAGAACATTTTGAAAGTTCAGCTTGCCTTCTGATTGCTTCTGGTTGCTGCAGCAACGAGTGGAGCAAGGTGATGCCTCCTTTCCAGTGACAGAGGCAACACTGGGGACCCCAAATGCTGCTCTTGCCCTGGGGTGCTCAGTGTTGGGAAAGACTTGCACTAATATTCACTCAGGCCTCTAATCCATCTGTTGGCTTCTATTCCTTTTCAGGATTCATCACATCCTGTAATCACAGAAATTATTTTTCATGTATATGTTTATTTTCTGTGATAGACCTCCACACTCACAGTAAAGTAGTAAAGTCCATGGGAGCAGGTACATAAATTCTATGCCTTTTTTCTTATATCCTGATCATTAAGCACAATGTCTGGCACTTTTGCTTAGCTGCTGAAAAAATTAATAATTCACTAGATGGTGTAATGCTCCTCTCACATGTAGAGTCCTCAGCCCCAGTGATTCAAAAAATGAAATGTAATGAGAAAGTAAAATACCATTTCCCTTCGAGGGAAATAAAGCTGCAATAAGCCTGAATTAAAAGAATCTTTTTTAAAAGCAGCTGTTACTCTAAATGTATCTTATACATCAACCCCTCCTTGGCTAGGATCCCTGTCCCCATCCCATCAGCCCCTCCCTGATGGCACGGAACAGACAGTTTTCGTGGTACATATCTCTGTCTGTCTTAATGTTGGGAAACAGCCTGCTCTTGATGCAGCTTATCCTTCACATCAAGACAGCTTGATACACCAAATCATATTTCCCTAATGAAAACTCTGACTACAGCAGAAAGAACATCCCTATTGATTCCACATATTCTATTTGTGAAGGATATTGGTACCTTCATGGAACAATGTAACCCACAAAGGTCTTAAAACAGAGAGAACAACAAATCTGGTCTTACATTTTCAGAACTGTTTTTCTAACCTAAAGAAAGGTAACTCTGAATTAAAACCAGGTGTTGAGTCAATACACTTCCAAATTTTAAATAAAAGGGAGAGAATTCAGATAACAGGAAGTCCATTGCCAGGTATTTTCATGTGGGAAAGTTCCTACTGTTCAAAGCAGCGAGCCACGTTAGTGATCTGAGGCATCAGCTAGCAGGGTCAACGCATAGTGTGAAATAGGCCAAGGCTGGGCTCCATTCCCACAAGGACCAGTTGGCATATTCTTCTTCCTGGCTGTTCTGCACCACTCACTCGGCAGCCACTGCTATTCCAATGTTCACAAAGGAACTCTAATAGGAGGATATGGGTAGATAAAACACCAGCAGAAGGCAACCATCCTAGCTCTCACATTTGATTCATAACAAACTGGAAGAGCAATTTTCACATGTGAATGACATCATGTTAGCTAACAGGTATTATCTGTAAGATAAAAATGTTAACAAGTGTTAATAAATTACATTCTTATTGAACCATAGGAAGGTAAATATAAGGGTAATGGGAATGCCAGTCCTGAGTGTGTCATCCTATTTCTTTATAAAAAACCCATATACATGATGTCTAAAATTAAAATTAATAAATAGAACACCAGTATAAGAGCATTATGATTAATTATAGTGAACATGCACTATTGGCACTTAGTTATTGGTGTTTATAAAAAAGACAAAAAATAACTACATAATTGCAAATACAGAGGAAATTGTTTTGCTGAGAACCAACTTGAGATATAAATTATTCCTTTAATATCTTATTTTCAAAAGTTATAAAGAGTACTTCATCTCTTTACAACTCTTATTTTCTCTGTTAGTTCTGCAAAAGGAAAATCTTACAGTACATTTCCAATTTTTTATCTCTTGGATTGATTGGTACCAATATAATAAAATTTCTTTTTGTTATATTAATAAAAAAGACCAGAGTTTTGCTATAAAACTTACTATTTAATAAAAATATAATGTAATAAAAACAGTTCAAATGTTTTTATCATCCCAAAATCCCTTCAGTCTGAAAATCAGTATTAATTATATACAGTACAATAAATGGATTCATAATGGAGAGGTAATTAAAAAATGCAACCAACTATGGCGAATTTTACAATGTTTAATTACTGACATACATTACCACATTATTGACAATTCAGCAGAGTTATTCAACCAGAATCTTAGCAGGGCAGAATAGAGTACATCTTATAATGAGTTTCATTTTCTCTTTCATATAAATGTATATGAAACAGATCTACTGCATACATTCATTCAACAGATTTGCATTGCTTCTCAGCTCTGTATCCAGTACTGCATTGTATATGAGAGATGCAATGGGGATGACCCAGTTCACAATCCAGGGGTAAAGACAGATAACTACAATAACAACTACAATAGAGTGAGGTAAGTGCTAATAGGAGAATCCATCATGGCAGGAAAGAGAACATGCGTAACTGCATCAGGAGGACCCATCTAGGTAGAGTCCTGGTGAAGAATAGACTTTAGTGATCCCATGCTTTCTTTGTTTTCTAGAACCATAGAGAAGAGTGATTCCCAAATGATTGTTAGCAGATCTGTGATGGGCTTTTGCCACTTCATAATAAAGTGAAATAAGTTTCTAAGAATTAATTATTTTTGCAAAGCTTTTTTTCCCATTTGAGGACTTCTCTTTCATCCTGAGCATGTGTCCTTCTAATTTATTGATGTCTTTTCTTTTCTGAAATTATGGATCATACACGATGGGCCTGCTTTTTCTTCCTTAATTGGTCTAATAAGTAGTAGACAATTCTAGATGAATCAAGACAAATTGGACCATGAAGAGAAGAAATAAGAAAAGCTCCTTCGTTTGTCAGTTGAGTATTAACAGTAGGATCTTTCTTATCCAATGTGATCTAGAGCAGTAGTTAGTGAACTAATCGGAAAATCAACTAAGATGAGACACTATAAGAAAGTACATTAATATAGTTTATATTTGAACTGAAAATATTTGGTTTCTTGTTTTAATCTAATTGGAGGGTCTTTTCTTTGTGGATCCTCCAATTTAATGTACATTTTAGTATATTTAAATTGGCATAACAATTTAAAGACAATTGTGAAACAAGATGACTATACAATCAATCTGGAATTTTATGAATTTTTCTGCCAATTTTTACAGTTTATCTCAAGCCTCATTTGACAGGCAATTATATATTCACCTTTATTTCAAAATATTACATGTTGTTTTTATGGAAACAACTCTTTTTGCACACCTGTAACTCATCAGTTATATAATGTTTACATAGTTACAATTACAACTGGATAAGCAGATTTAAAGACAAACGCAACTGGCCCTTGATTTGCGTGCTATGTGGCAGGTGGTGACAAAATTGCATGTACCTACTAGAGCAGGGCCTCTCAACTTTAACCTGCATACAGTTACCTAGGGGTACAGTTGACATGCAGACTCTGCTTCAGTAAATCTGGAGTGGGGCAGAAGCTGTACTTTTAAGCTCTCAGGTGTTTCTGCCGCTCCTAGACACAGATCGCACTTTGAGTAGCGAGGACAATGGTGCTCTGCCATGGCTGTACAGTAGAATCACCCAAGTCCCACACTGAAAGGATTCTGACTTAAGTGGTCTGGAGTGGGGCCTTGGGGATGGGATTTTTAAAAGCTTGTCAGATGATTTAATGTACTGGAATGTAGTCTGTTTGAGCAATCTATGTGGTATGAGAGTCCTTTTACAGAGAGAATCAAAAGTGTTAGTAATTCATTAAAGTCAGTTAAGAGAACTACTAGGTATGAGGTCTGTTTAGAAAGTATCTAGCCTCATACCATGAAAAATAAAGACATTTACTAAAGAAGCTACAAGATACAAGAAACATTGTACATAGAACAATGATGCCTCAGTCTCCTTCAAAGTAGGCACCTTGGGACCTCCCATGGTTCTGCCAGTCACCATAAGCTGCCCATCATAGACTTCCTGAATCTCATAGAGGATCCAAAATCTCCTCCCTTTCAAAAGTGATTTTAGTTTTAGGAAAAGCCAGAAGTCACAGGGCACAGAATCTGGGCTGTAAGGGGGTTGAGTCACCTGGGTGATTTTATTTTTCCCCAAAAAACTCTGCACAAGATGTGGTACATGAGCAGGTGCATTGTCGTGATGAAACTGCAAATCACCAGTTGCCCATAGGTGGGGCCTTCTGAATCATCCAAATAGTTTCCACAGAGGAATGTTCAAGCTTAATTTGATGAAGATTCATTGCTCTACTCGTTCAGTCATTTTGAATGTGACAGCCGCACAGTACACATGCTCACTCAACGGTGTCTACCACCCCCACTGACTAGTACAGTAAAGTCATCACTGTTCCCACATGTGCATTCCTGTCCACTCTCCTTGGCTGCCAGGTTACATCAATGATGCACAAAACATTCTCATTATATTAACAATGATCAGACATTTTCTGGACAGACCTTGTGTATTATCAGTGGGTGTCACTTTCCTACCTGACATCCCTCCAGTTCAATGTATTTTATATATTCTTTTTGTTTTGCTTTTTAATTTCCTCTTTAAGACTTCTGATTTCCTCTGTATAAAAACCCTGGGGCTTAGGGTAAGGGGTGAAAAGTAGAATATTTGATAGGTACCAATACCTGATATCCACTAAGCTAGCTAGAAATTAAATGTGCCTTTCCTCTGGGCTTTGTCTTTGGTGCACAAATTACATAACAGTTCGCAGGCCTATTCCAAGGCTCCATATCCTAAGGGGACCAAACCAATCTGATTCGAAGGTAAGAAGCATTAATGGGAACACAGAAGGCTAAAGAGGAAGACACAAAGGAAAAAATGAGTCAAGTTTAATGCTAGCTATTTGGTTTATGAGGCAAAGATAATATACAAATAATATGAAATTAGAAATCATCATCTGTGAAATAACAGTTATTTTTCTGTAAATACATATACATGAATTGAGACTGTTCTTTGTGGGATTTTGTCAGCTGTGATTTTGGTCCCTAGATGTGAGAGCAGGGACCAGCTGCCCATTATTTAAATACAGTTGTCCTGGAATGCAAACACACATAGACATGTTGTCAGTCACTGCTTTCAGGGTAGTTACGTCACAGATGAGTTGTAACAGAGACTGTATGGTCCACATATACTGAAATATCTACTATTTAGACCTTTACAGAAAAATATTGCCTACCTATGATGTAAAGGAACTATCACCAAACACTCATCCCCACCACCAGCAAGACACAGAGTCTTGCAGACAATGTCACAGTAGCAGTGGAGGGCTAGACCCCAAATCAATAACACTCTGTAAGCTTCTTGTTAATGATCCTTCTTTAAAGCATTTAAAATCTTTGCTGGGGTACACCTGAAATGCTGGCCAGAATGTGGCTGTGAGCTCAAAAGGAAGTTGAAATGTAGCCCTTAATAAAGGCGAGGCAGAGCAAAGAAAGGAGGCTCATGAGAAATCAAGCTCTGGGGAGTAATGTGGATCTAGAAATGGATTCTGTTCACAATACCCTTTCATGCTGTTTTTATGCCAAGCTATAGATCTTTTTAATGCAAAAGCAGTTATTTCAGCCTGAGGTCCAATCTTTCAGCGGGCGAGTTTCTAGGCACTGTTTCTTTCACATTATTTAAACTGGTCCTACTAATTGATTGCCTTTGTTTAGAGTCCAAAATGGAACATTATCCTTTTCATCAATTTTCTCAGCAGTCTGCAAATGTACTATTTATTGCATGTAAAGTCCTACTTAAATAACATTCAATCATCTTTCCAATAGATTACAATGAGCAATGTTCCTGGAGATGCTTAACAACCTGTAATACCTAGTTATTGTGTGGAAGCTTCTAATGACAAATGCAGAAACCCTTTAGGCTTATAATTTCTTTAGATGAATTTTCTTGACAGCATTGAAAAATGAATACTGTTTGCAAAAGAGTGTCTCATGCATTCCCACCAGCTATTCTTAAAGCTGCCTTTGTTCATACTGTATGGAATGACATGATGTATCAGTTGCATAGTGACTTATTTGGTGGAAGGGGCAAAGAAATAAAAATTTTATAAAGCATGTATCAAAATTATATTTAATATATTTATACTTATATTTAAAATACTTTTTTCCTCAGGAATAACTTTTTTAAATTATATTTTCTTGATTATGCAATTACAGTTTGTCCTAATTTTTCCCCCTTTGCCCACCTCCACCCAGCACTCCCCACTCCCTCAGGCAATCCCCACACCATTGTTCATGTCCACAGGTCATGAACATATAGGTTCTTTGGCTACTCCATTTCCTACACTGTACTTTACATCCCCATGGCTATTCTGTAACTATCTGCTTGTACATCTTAATCCCCTCACCTCTTCATCCATTCACCTATACCCTCCTCCCATCTTATAACCATCAAAACACTCTCTGTATCCATGATTCTGTCTCTGTTCTTCTAGTTTGCTTAATTTGTTTTTTAGATTCAATTGTTGATGGTTATGTATTTATTACCATCTTATTGTGCATAATTTCAATCTTCTTTTTTTAAGGTTTTATTTATTTATTTTTAGAGAGGGAAGGGAGGGAGAAAGAGAGAGAGAGAAACATCAATGTGCGGTTTCTGGGGGCTGTGGCCTGCAACCCAGGCATGTGCCCTGACTGGGAATCGAACCTGCGATGCTTTGGTTCGCAGTCTGCACTCAATCCACTGAGCTAACCCAGCCAGGGCCAATCTTCTTCTTCTTTTTTTTTTAATAAATCCCTTTAACAGTTCATATAATAATGGTTTAGTGATGATGAACTCCTTTAGTATTTTCTTGTCTTGGAAGTCCTTTATCTGCCTTTCATTTCTAAATTATATCTTTTCTGGGTAGAGCAATCTTGGCTGTAGGTCCCTGATTTTCATGACTTTGAATATTTCTTGCCAGTCCCTTCTAGCCTACAAAGTTTCTTTTGAGAAATCAGCTGATAGCCTTATAGGAATTCCCCATAACTGCTTTTCTCTTGCTGTTTTTAGCATTCTCTCTTTGTCTTTAACCTTTGGTATTTTAATTATGATGTGTCTTGGAGTGGGCCTTTTTGCATACATCTTATTTGGGATTCTTTGCATATCCTGGACTTGCTTGTCTATTTCTTTCACCAAATTAGGGAAGTTTTCTTTTATTAGTTTTTCAGATAGATATCCAATTTCTTGTTCTTTCTTTTCTCCTTCTGGCACCCATATGATGCGAATGTTGAAACGCTTGAATTTGTCCCAGAGGCTGCTTATACTATTCTTATTTTAGAGGGTTCTTTTTTCTTTTTGTTTTTCTGATTGGTTATTTATTTTTGTTTCCTTATGTTCCAAACCATTGATTTGATCCTCAGCTTCATCCACTCTACTGTTGATTCCCTATAAATTGTTCTTTATTTCAGTTAGTGTATCCTTCATTTCTGACTAAATCTTTTTTATGCTCTTGAGGTCCTCACTAACTTCCTTCAGTATTCTTATAACCAGTGTTTTGAACTCTGCATCTTATAAATTGTTTATCTGCATTTTGTTCAGTTCTTTTTCCAGAGTTTTGATTTGTTCTTTCATTTGAGCCATGTTTTCTTGTCTCCTCATTTTGGCAGCTTCCCCGTTTTTTGTTTTTATGTATTAGGTAGAGCTACTATGACTCTCTGTCTTGGTAGCATGGCTTAATGTAGTAGGTATCCAGCAGGGTCCAGTGGCACAGCTTCCCCTATCACTCAAGCTAGGTACTCAAGGTACACCCTCTGAGTGGGTTGGCAATACTCCCCTCTTATAGTTGAGCCTCGATTGCTGTTGGCAGGTCAATGAGAGAGATTTATCAAGGCCAGTCAACTGCAAGGACTGGCTGTGACCACTGACTACCAACCTCTGCCCTCCATGGAGTATCAGCTATGTAGGGGTATGGTGGTGGTGTTCTGACATGGTCTGTAGTTGTCCACTGGTTGCACAGGCTCTGGGGTTTCCCAAGTGGTGAAGATAAGGATCAGCCCCCACCTGTATTTTGCCTGGGGCCACCCTGAATGAGCTATAAAGCAATCTGAGATGGCTGTTACTTGTGCTGGGCTTGGAGATTTCCACGCAAAGCCAAGCTGTGAATCTAAGCTGGCAGCTGCTAGTGCCAGGCCTAGGGCCACTCAGCAGAAGGTTTGGGGAATGGGGAATTGCTGAAGCTCACTGCTGCTTGTTTGAAAGGATTTAGGGAGATGTGAAGCATGAGACAAGCCATTCATATGGAAAAGCCACTGTTAACAGCTTGGGTGGGCCCCTAAATTGGGTGAGGTGAAGTCTCATGTAATCTCCAGAGTGGGGAAAACAGTGTTAGTCAGGTTAATGGAGTCTCAGGTATGGCACCTGCCTGCTGGCTCTGTGGCTCAAGGGTTCAGAGAAGGGACAGTAGCTTCTTCTTGCCACACTGTCTAGGAGAAAGCTGTCCCCCAGCTCTTGCCTTGATGTCAGACACTTCAGTTCCTCCCTGTATACCACTGCTACCTTTCAAACTGCTACCATACTACTAGATCTCAGAGGGAGTGAGTCTAATTAAGTCCATGTTCAGGTCCTTAAGAACTGCTTCTAAATCCAAAGTTTCTTCCACCAACTCAACCCCCACTAGTTTTTACAGCCAGAAGTTTTGGGGACTTATCTTTGTGGCACTGGAACCCTGGGCTGGAGTGCTGGTGTGTGGCTGCGACCCCTCACTTCTGAGATATCCCTCCTGAATTTTTATGTACCACAAATGGGTGTGGGATTAGCCCATTCTGCATCTCCATGTCTTCACCCCTACTACGAGTCTGGATGGATGCAGTTTCTTTAATTCCATAGTTGTTGGACTTCCATTCAACTCAGTTTCTGACTATTTTGAGTTATGGCTGTTCTACAGTTTAGTTGTAATTTTGATGATGGTTGTTCAAGGAGGCAAGCTGTGTTTACCTATGCCTCCATCTTGACTGGAACTCTAAAATACATTTCACCTTAAGTGGTAGCTTCATTAAAAGCTGGTATTTGTAACTTTTGCTCAACATTCCTCAAAAAAAGATGAAAGTATCTGTAATTCAAATCTGGGTGTTGTCATTTGGCTTAAATAAAAGCCCTCATACAGGTTATATAATTCTGTAAAACAGTCAAGGTCCAATTAGTTTAATAGTTATAATGACTTGAAGACAACAAAATCATTTATTGAGTACATACTATGTCAGGCACTGTCTACCATGAGGTACACGAAGAAGAATAAGATTGGTGTTTCAAGACACTGGTCACATCACACACAGGTATTGGGTTATCTCGGTAGCTTTGGGTAGCCTCTACTAAACTTTTAAATCAGAGGCAAGGGAGAGCTACCAGTCTCCTCCTGCACAACATGAATGTTAATAAAAGTAAGTCTCAAACCAAATTTTGCCAAGGATACATTTATTAGCAAGGAGGTGAAGGGAATTCAAATATATTATCCCACCCTCCATTATTTTTAGCTATAAAAATGTTCACAATTTATAAATAAAAAAAAATATACTTTTGCATTGCCTTTTATTTGGTGGAGTGGGGGAAGAAGTCTGTGGTTCCAGTTTGAGTCCAGTGCCCCATGAATAAAATACTCTCAAGGGTAAAAATAAAAGTGGTACCTTAATGATGCCACTTTGATATAAAGATTACTTAGAGCTGAAGACAATTGAGATGAGAACCAACAAATGCAGGAAGAGTTTTTGATCATCTGTTTTTCTGCCTAAATAAGGGCACATAATGCTCTTTTGTGAAGGTGTCTCCCTCCACCCCCTCATACCAGGAAAATGAGAGTAATCTTATCCCTAAAGACACAGTTAACACCTAGATGAGCTTGCATAAGCAGACCTTACTAAAATAGCCCTTATCTTTCATTCACTATCTCATATATCTTCTAGTCCCTTTCCCCTGATTTATCATCTTGAAACCAAAACCCTCTTTTATTTGTTAAAATGATATATAAATTCCAGAGGCTAATCAATTTGTCAAACTTCAGTTCCTTTCTGTGAACTCCATGCATGAAAAATATTAATGAAAATTGTATGCTTTTTCTTTTGTTAATCATATTTCTTAACTTAATTCACAGGCTCTCCCAATCATAGAATCTGATAGGGTAGAGGAAAAGTTTTTCCTCTCCAACAGAGGTGAAACAATCGAACAACCACATTGTCATACAAGCTGTCCCTGTAAACTCAATCAAGTCCTGGCTTTGTATCCTTTAGGCATTCGGGATAGTATCATGCATGAAATGTTCCCTGGCAGTACAGGCAACTAGGTTCCAGCAGCAGATTTCAGCAAATCACCCAGTCCAGATTCCTCCTGTTTAATGGAAGGAACACTGGAACAAAGGGAGTCCTGCCCTAGAGCACATTCCTGAGGTGGTTAGGCTGCTGAGCTTGCCAGGTTCTCATAACCCATTCATGGAAGGGCCAAAGTGCTTGTACATCTTTCCAAACAATTCACTTACCTCAAATACCACTCATTTCACTAGTGAAAAACTATTTCTACTGCCCTCTCGATCTCCATTTAGATAGCAATGTCTAAGGGATTAAATTGTTATCATTCTCCTGGAGTGAAGACTACAAGGTCTTAAAATGCCAACCCACCACTTCTTGAGGTGGTTTCCAATTAGGATAATTCATCTAACTGGCCCTAGGATATAGAGTTCATTACTAAATTACTCATATACATATCACACTGACTATGAGGAACTATTTTACATAAATTACAGACAAAAGAACATCAGTTTCTCAGCACCATAATATTAGCATGCACAAAAAGAATTTTTTCAACCTGAGGTATTAGGGAGGCTTCACAAAGAGGTGATATTTGACTGGAATGTTGAAGTTCAGCAGGGAGAAGAGAGTTGGGAACAAGAATTGCAGACTGAAATAACATGTAGAAAAGCAGGAAGACAAAAACAATCATGTGTTATCAGGTGCCATAGGAAATTCAGTGCAGCTGAAACATGGAGTGAATGAAGAGGGGAGAGAGAGAGGTGAAATGAGATATACAAGGTTTAACTGGCAAGTAGCTCAGACAGCCTTTCCCCACCACCCCCCGCCTGGCCTTTTTTATTTCATTAGTGTAAGATAGTAGAGAAAATGCAGTCCTACTAGTCAGAATTTGTCACTTCTTGATCATTCAAACTCGGGCAAGTGATCTGTTGGGGTGCATTCACTAAAACGTTGATTCAGAGATCCGGCTAATCAAAGAACAATTTCCCAGGACCCCTCCCACACCTCCTGAATCAGACACCCTGGAGGTGGCCCCAGTAAGCTGTGCATTTGAAGTTCCCCAGTTGTGAATCCACTGCCTTAAATACATTATTATGTGGAGGAAATCACCTTTGTTAAAAATACTCTAAATGGGTACTATTTCTTTTGGTCCTATTTCTTCTAAGAAGGAAAGAAAAGAGCAGTAATCTGAAGAGTCTGAAATATTTAAAATGAAAGATCTTTAAAATCCCTTAGCTGGCTTGTGGCATTTATAGGGAGAGGGAGAGATTATCCAAAGGTAAGAGACTTTTTTTCCTTTGAAGCTGTAGTGGTGTGATGTGAATCAAACCATTCATGCAGAGAACAAAAGCACTTTTGACTTCACGAGCCAGTTAAGATGGTAACTTAAATAAACAGGGAGGAAAAGAGATATGACAAAAGGTCAACTTAGTCATAGGTTCTTGAGCTTTGATTGAAGTACTGCCTAAGGCTGAACAGCTGAATTGAGTTTGCAATTACCCACCCTTCCAGAGATTCCCAACCTGAAGGCACCAGATCTGTGAAGTCAGTTCAGAGGGAGGTCTGGAAGCCATTTTCAAAATTTCAAAATTTCTAGTACAGTACTTCTCAAAGTGTGGTTCAAGGAACAGTCAGAACCACCTGAAGAAAGAGGACAGTATTTACTGAAAAATGAAGATTTCTGTATCCCAAGCTGAGATTATATTTTACAGTGTTTGGTGGGGAGCCTGGAAATCTATATTTCTTTCAAATGCCAAGTGATTTTGAGAATACACTAATCAAATCATTCCTAAGTAGCATCCCAATTTTCTCTGCTTTAGCTGAAATGATTAAGTTAGCTTAGTGCATTCTAATTAGAATTTCTAACAATCCAGCACACATCTTTGCTTAATAAAAGTGGGAAAATAAGTAATTATGTAATAAATACAACTGCTTAGTAGAGAGATATCTATTAAAACATGGGTCTGTGGATAAATTTTCTTTTAAAGGAATTCTTTACAAATGAACTTTGACTGCTCTCCTCACCCATTCTTGACTACATACATTTTGTCTAGAGTCTTAACAGTAGAAAAATACAAGTGGAAGCAGTTTACTCCCCTTTTTCCCACTCAAGAGTGAGGAGGTGGATAACATGGGAAATAAGGAGAAGCGTCATCAAGGAACATCTATAAAGGACACATGGACAAATCCAAAAGTGGGTAGGATAGAGGGTGGGAGGTGGGAAGGGGTGGGAAGGGGTGGGGAGGGGGGAGTGGTGGGAGGGAAATGGAGAACACTGTACTTGAACAACAATAAAAATAAATAAAATTTTAAAATTATTCTTTAAATCAATTCATTTAATTAAATTTATTTATAATTTTTTTTTAAAAATCACTTCCCCTCCTCTCTATATGTCTTCCTTTTTTCAAATGGAGATGGCTATGTCAGTTGACAGTGGGGCATATATCTGGTGCCCCATGAGGGAAACTTCATTTCTGAAGCATTTCTCTGGCAAATAAAACACCAGTGACCTACCACTGCTTGGTGTAAAAGGTACTTCCTAAATCAGCTTTGTTAAAGTTTTGCCACCCAGGTCATGGGTGTTTTCTCCTAATTTCTATTATCAGTGGAATGACTTTGGGGAGTTCTGACTCCAACAGTTACCAGGGGCTGGGGTGGGCAGGGGGGTTAGTGAACTAAAATGGAATCCAATATTATTTCAATAAGCATAGAATCCTTTGAATCTATGAATATAAAATATAAAACACAATTTCATCAAGTTCAACGGCTTTCAAAATTCAATGGAAAATTTACATCATTAAAAGCTAAGGAAGTACATATAATGAAGCAATGTGAGGACTGTAGAGTCCTGTGAGTAGAAAATTAAAGATCTTGACTATCAAACCACCACCTCCCCTGCAGTTATGAATTCATTGACATAGCAACTATAATAGGGTTCCATCAGAGTTGCCAAAAATAATCTCTTCTCATTATACAACTGTAAGTCAATAGCAAAATTACATGGCAAAATGTTTCCAACTGGTTTAAGTCGAATTGGTTAGGAACAACCATTAGTTTCTTTTTGGTAAATAACAGTACTAATCAGCTAGTTACTTCCCACAACTTCACCACTACATTATTAAGAAGCTAAGATACAAACCAAATTCTAACACACATACAGATACCTTGAGAGATAAAAATTGAGGCCTAGCAAGATTGTATGCTCTTTCTTCACTGAAGGTGAAAACTGTCTCAAATGTTTTAGCCAAACCACGCATCTTTAATAGTTCTAATTTCATATATGAAAGCATATTTCTATAATCAATTATGCTAACAAGTCACTATTTTTGTTATTATGTGAATTAGACAAAATATCTGGGGTTATTTGGAGACAAAGATAGCTAAAACTTCTGCAAAGTCTGCCTGTGGAATTCATTCCATCTTCCTGACAACACGAGAGCTGACAACACTTGGAGTGTGCATTCCTGATCAGCGCTGCTGATTATCTTAGAAATTAGCTTAAACTGTATCCCAAAATGGGCAAAGAGGGAGAAATGATGACTTGTTTTTTATTACTGACAAGAATATTTTAATCTCAGAAAGATTTAAGATTAAGTATAAAATTGTGATTCAAAATGAGAATATTATTGTATGAAGAAAGCTGTGCATATTTGGAATTATCTGTTCTTGTAATATTTAATAAAACTTATCCTGTTAAAATAATAGGTTAATCTGTTTAATCCAATTTAAAATAAATATTTAAAAAATTGACTTGGATGTGTGAACTTAAGTTGCAACCTTACCAATTTTATGTTCAATGTTAAAACTTTTAAGTAGACTCAAGTTTGCCATATTCATAGAGGTACTCCTTAGGTGTAGAAATATTTAAGTATGTAGAAAGCTTTAACAGCTAGTTAAATTCTTTTAGAAGGGCTTGAATCCATAAAATATACTTTAAGATGTTCAAAAGTACTTATTTTTAAATAATTTTTATTGAATATATTGGGGTGACATTGATTAATAAAATTATACAGGTTTTGGTGTATAATCCCATAATACATCATCTGTATATTTTATTGTGTGTTCACCATACCAAGTTAAGTCTCCTTCTAAAACCATTTATCCCCCTTTACCCTCTTCTACCTACCCCCACCTCCCTGTCCCTCTGGCAATCACCATACTGCTCTCCCTGTCTATGAGGGACTTTAAAAAACTTTTTTGCTTAATCCGTTCATCTTTTTTACCCAGTCCCTTGGCCCCCTCCCCTCTGAGAGCTGTCAGTCTGCTCTCTGTATCAATGCATTTGTTTCTATTTTGTCAGTTTATTTTAATTATTAGATTCCACATATAAGTAAAATCATGTGGTATTTGTCTTTGTTTGACTTGCTTATTTCACTTCATAATAACCTCCAAGTCCATCCATGCTGTCACAAAAGGTAAGCTTTCTTTCTTTTTTATGGCTGAGTAGTATCTCATTGTGTACATGTACCACAGCTTTTTTATCCACTCATCTACTGATAGGCACTTGGGCTGCTTCCATGTCTTGGCTACAGTAAATAATGCTGAAATAAACATAAGGGTTCATATATTCTTTCAAATCAGTGTCTTGGGTTTCTTTGCATATATTCCCAGAAGTGAAATTGCTGGGTCATAAGGCAGTTACATTTTTAATTTTTTTAGAAAACTCCATACTGTTTTCCACAGTGGCTGCACCAATTTGCATTCGCACCAGAAGTGCAAAAGTGTTCCCTTTTCTCTACTTCCTTGTTGGCACTTGTTGTTTGTTGATTGATTGATGACAGCCATTCTGACAGATGTGAGGGGATATCTCATTGTGGTTTAATTTGCATTTCTCTGACAGTTAGTAATGATGAGCAGCTTTTCATATGTCTATTGACCCTCTTTGGAGAAGTGTCTATTCAGGTCCTTTACCCATTTTTTAACTGGATTGTTTGCTTCTTTGTTTTTGGTGTTGAATTGTATAAGTCCTGTATAAATTTTGGCTATTAACCCCTTATCAGATGTATCATTGGCAAATATGTTCTCTCATTCAGTGGATTGTCTTTTCATTTTGTTGATGGTTTCCTTTGCTGTGCAAAAAAATTTTAGTTTGATGTAGTCCCATTTGTTTAGTTTTTCTTTTGTTCCCTTGCCTGGAAAGTTTAATACACTTTAATTAGTTTTGCCTTTCAGTTAGTCTTTGTATCATTAACAGGTTGTGTGGTTGGGCAAATGGAGTTGTACTGGTATAGTGGGGAATAAAAGATGTGTGTTTAAGTCCCCAGTCTATCTCTTACCAGCTGAGTGACTGTGGTGGATCCTTTTACCACCCTGACTTTTGCTTTTCCCTTCTGTAAGATGGGTATACAAATCTCTAGGAAGAAAGTCGTCTCCACAGTGTTGACATGTGTACAGGAACCTAAATGTTGAGAGAAGGCTGATAGGCCAAGTGCTGTGGGAAAAATGTTTTAAGCATTACAAAGCATGGCAAGTACAAAGAGCCTTGGACAGAGAAGAGCTTAGAAGGTAAGAGGAGTAATCACTGGAAGTTGAAGGCAATGCAAAGTTGTTTGGATTTTATTCTGAATGCATTCTGGGGCCTTTGGAGGATGTTAAGCAGAGTGACAACTGAATTTACCTTGTAAAGGATCATTCCAGCTGCTAGGAAGAGAGAGTGCTGCAGGGGTATGAGAGTAGGAACAGGAAAGCCAGATGGGAAGCTATTGTGGTCTTCAATATGGTGAGTGTGATTATGACTTAACCAAGGGCAGTAGCAGAGGATATGGAATGCAAGACTCAACATGACTGGGAGGTAGAATCTACAGGATCTACACTGGCACCTTGTTTTTCTGTAATGAAGAGATATTTCTTATTTCTCCCAATACCTACATTATGGTTAAGTGATAAGTCAGTGATGATAATTGCTCAAAATTCGGAATTCCACATTTTAAATTATTAGAAGAAGATGTAAATCTTTGGTTAAATCCAAATGAACAGATCCCCAGCCCCCAACGTGGTCCACCTCAAATCCTCTCATCATTCAGACTCTTCAGATGCTAGTAGTGCTTGAGAGTTGTATGTTATATGCTAATTTCTCAAGATACAGCTTGATGAAATGGAAAAGGCATTAGAGAGAGACAGAACTGTATCCAAATCTTGGCACCATAACTTACCAGCTCTGTAATCTTGAGTAAATTACCTAACTTTTTAAAACTTTGGTTTTATTGTCTACAAAATGAACAGAGTTTCACAAATATGTTTTAAGTATTTAGGTACCTTGTACAGTGCCTGATTATGCTTATATTTACCAGGTATCCAAAAGAGTACTTGTTGCTCTTAACTTGTTTTCTGTGACTTCTTTCATTTTATTAGTAAAAGACTATACCAGAACAAGGTGAACTTCTGCCCTTTGAAATTACAAGTGAGCGTAAAACATAAAGGTACATTTTATGGAGCCTTGCAGGATCTCAATAATACTGTAAATATCTTCTGTTAGGTTCACAAATATTTAAAGTGGATAGTACTGCCCTGACTGGTATGGTTCAGTGGATTGAGTACTAGCCTATGAACCAAAGGGTCACTGGTTCAATTCTCAGGGTGCATTCCTGGTTTGTGGGCAAGGTCTCCAGTAGGGCTGTGCAAGAGGCAACCACACATTGATGTTTCTCTCAATCTCTTTCTCCCTCCCTTCTCCTCCCTCTAAAAATAAATAAAACAAAATCTTTAAGAAAAATAAAGTAGATGGTACTTATGATAAGTTGGTCTGATACTGTGACTTTAAAGTTGGTCTCCTGAGGCTTTGTGAAATTGCCTACGGCCCTTAATGTCAAACATTTTCTTAATTAAAACTCTCATTCTGAGAGAAATAATCTAGGATAGAGGAAGCCAGAGTAGGTCTCCTGGCTGCTGAAATTATCTAGAGCATAAAATAAGGGCCTCAAGGTCAAGGACTATTTAACCAAGCTTAGAAGAGATATTTTCAGACTCTCATGCAAATTAAAACCACTTGATTACATATAATTCTGGGCATAGCATCCAGACAGGTCAGTTCAGCCAATTCAGTCCTCTTTCCCTGCTGAACATCTATAATTTGTCATATGTACTTTTTGGCATCTTCAACTCTACAATTACTGGGAGAATAAATCATATGATAATCTGTAAGCTCTGTCCACAAATATCCTCTAGTTTTCAGGGTTTCACATTAGACTCTGGCCTTCTGGAGTTTTATTTTTGTTATTTTAAAGGTCTTTGATATTTTAAGAATCTTGCAAATGTGATTACTAACTACATTAACACCACCCAAGCATATACCAAGTACTAGGGTGTACACTGACATCTATTTTATTTCAACACCATAGCACTAACTTGGCTGCAGAAAACTAGCAGAGAGTAAGGACACTGTCACACAGCTCATTATTACTTGCATTCCAATATTTTATGGATCTCATCAAATTAATTAGTCTCCATTGATTACCGTTTAAGGTGGTATTAGTAAAGTACCCCTCAAAAACATGCTTGTGCAGAGATTCTATTGTTCTTATGGTCCTTATATATATTTCGTGCTGTTTAACAACTAACATCTACTGATATTAATTATGAATTATATAGCAGCTAATTAATAATAATTACTAATAACTAATATGTATATGGTGTTAACTATACACTGGGTACTGTTTTAAAAACCTTGTATATATTAATTCATTTAATCCTCATAAAATTCTATAAGGAAAGTACTGTTATTATCCTATTTTACAGATGGAGAATTGAACAACAGAAGTTAAATAATTTGTACAAGGTCACCAGTTAAGAAGTGAAACTCAATCAGTCTAGCTCTACAAATCAAACTTTAACCCCTCCATCAGGGTTCGTTGACTCTGGCACTAGTGACATTTTGTACAGTGCTGTGAGGGCTATCCAGTGCTGTAAGACGGTTAGTACCATCCCTGACCTCAACCCACTAGCTTCCAATTGCACTACCCTATCCTCAGATGTCTGCTGAATAGTCCCTGGTGGGGGCAAAATTGCCCCCCACCACTATCCACTAAGAATCACTGCCCTCCACACTGCTGTGACTGCACAAAAAGAGCACAGGATAACTATATTTACAGTTGTAGAAAAGTTAGTTAAGAGATTTGTGTCTGAACTCTAAGGATTAATATCATCAAGAAACAAGTGGATCCTTGCCCAAATATAATTAATATTGACCCCGGTTCCTCTGTGCTTTCCTTGTGTCTCCTCTCCTTTCTCTTCCTAAGCTGAAAAATTGTTTGTCTAAGGCCCAGAGCCTGGTGAACTGACAATTTGACTCTTTTCCTTCAAGTTTGTGAGTAAGGCATTAAAAGAAGTGTGCTGCTTTTCAGGGGCTATCTCAAAAAAAACCACAGAGGCTGATCTCAAAAAAAACCACAGTGTAACTCAAAATCCTTTCATGATCTTGAAAGTATGAGGAGAGGCAAACACAAATAGAACTTCTTTCCTTTTCAGAATGAAAAGCTGGACCCACAGCAGGCTGCTGCCACTTCTTCCCCTAGATAGTGAGTTAAAACACTGCATAGTTCATAGGACTTTCTTGTGCTTACATGGTGTGGTCAGGCTCCCTCTGGGTGTCATCTGTAGGACCACATTGCGAACTTGCCACTTGTTCACAGTGCCTTGACATTTTCTGGGACTAAATAGGTCGGGTTGAAAATAAAAGACCTTTCTTGTTTTTTAGATCTCCATAACTGAGAGGATGCCTTTGGTAATATTGGAAATCGCAGTCTGAGTGAACATGTCTCATGGCTAACATCTGTGAAGAATAGGTAGGGGTCTGCACCTGATCAATAAACAGTGGAGTCATTTTCCTGGTGCACTTTTTCTATGGACCTGACCCAAGCAAATCACAGTATACATGCACCAGCAGCCAGTTTGACATCTTTAAGAAATCAGACTGTGCTCAACTGGAATAAAAACATTCAGCCACATGTCATCAAGATTGTGAAAGCTCTTACACTGTTAGAATTTTTCCTTGAGGCAATGATTTTGTTCAATATTGATGCAATAAGCATTTATTGCCTATCTGCCATGTGCTAAAACTATTATGCTTGTTCTCTTCCAACCCACAATTTTTCCAGCAACCACTCCAGCAAAACTTTTATGTGAGGTAGAAATAAAAAGGTCTGGGGTTCCATTGTACCTCCTGCTAACAATAAAATTGTGACCTTAAGTGACTTAACTCTACCAAGAATCAGATTCCTCCATCTTAAAGTGAGGAGGTTAGATTATTAGATAAACAAGGTCTCCTACAACTGAATAGTTCTCTGGGTTTTTTTTCTAATTTATTTTTTAGCACAATTTAGTGAGCTCTGAGTAGGTGCCATACACTGAAGTTCTAACACTTTACAGGTCTTGTCACCTAAATTTCACAACAACCCCATAAGCAAGTTCTATTAACTCCATGTTAAGAATGAGGAATCATTCTGTATGTAATTCAGTTCGGTGCTCTGCTTCACCAAGAGGAAGTCAACCATTCTGCTGGATGGAGAATCACATCAGACAATGACCAGCATAAAGGCAGATGCCATGGCCAGCTCCCTGACCTCTCGGCACTCATCACAGGCCCTGGCACATCATGGAAAGTCAACAAATACTGATCAAACACATAAATGAAAAAATAAAATTTAGGATCATTTTTATCATGTGTATCAGCAAGGATAAGAAGCTATAGTTTGCAAGTTTAGAACCCACTCATGACTCCTATTCTGAGTTTCAAAACAATTAAAGATTTAGTTTTCACATGAGTTTCTAGTCAAGATTACCCTATACTTGCTTTTTAAAGATCAGTGTGTTCACAAGATAAAAGAATTTTAAATATAAAATATTCACTGTGGCTTTGCATTAATAATTCTGGAATGTATGGGAGTTTGCATTTTCTAATTCTGTTTCATATAGTCAGGGAGTATATTTTTGAGGGACTATACTTAAATGAAATTTTATTTTGAAAATTTTCATAGAAAAGATAAACATTTTGTGGCTATTTCAGCAATGATGCTTTTTTTCAGATGCAATAATAATACTTTCTGATACTTTCAGAAAGCATCAAAAAGGAAAATGTCTTCTAAATGAAGGAAAAAATCAAGTTAATGTAATGGCTTATTTAAGTTCAAATGAAATGTTACTCTGTTCTTTTGGTATGCCCAAATATTTTATAAAAGTAAAAAATAATAAAACAATAAAAAAGATCAAATGATGGCTCAGAAATCAATCATTTTGTTGTTGTTGTTGTTGTTATTCTAATTTTCTCCTGTTATTTCTATTTGGGAGTAATAACACAAAGGAAATGTGTTAGGGTCTATATCAAGGAGAATGATCATTTAGAAATAGTGGGAAGAGTAATGAAATGAGTAATATCCATACCTTATTTCTAAAAATCCATCTCAAAGTTTTGGTGTATGTTTTATATAAATACATATAATATATATAAAATGATCAACCCAAAGTGATTTTATACTGTTAGGTCTTGTAAATATTATGCACCAATAAAACAGTGAGATATGCTGCATTTTAAAATGTGTATTTATAATCTATAAATTTTATGTAGACATACACCCACATGTAACTTATGTATCATGTAGAGGAGTGACTAAGATATGCGCAGGCCCAATTCCTTCAGAGCTAATCTTTCACTTTTTTATTTTTGATAATAACCATGGATTCTATAACCTGATGATCAAAGATATAAAAGAAAATGAGATTCAGAGCTGAACAAGTTAGCCTTTGAAAAAATTTCTCTATCTACTGCATTCTTCCACAGAATGCTTAAGCTTTATTTGATTGACTTCCAAAGATTTAACCCTTAATAAAGCATTTTCCTATAGCCATAATTAACTCTTACATATTTTAAAACCCTAAGCAAGATTCCGTACACAAAATATTCACTAAAGGATTTGGATTTAGATTAAGAAAGCCTTGAAAAATAGCTATTTTCTACTTGTTCATTTATTAATCTTCTAATCCTCCAACAAATATTTATTGGCTGCCTGCTAGATGCTGTGGGTACAGTGATGAACAAGACACAATCCCTGGCCCTAAGATGACAAAAGGGATAAATAAGGACAGATCCAACTACTATTCTCAGAGGTAAATACTATGCATGACATGAACGGGGTACCTTATCCAATTTCCTGGGGTCTAAGAAAGTTTCCCAGAGGAAATGGCATCTATGTGGAAATCTAGATGACCAGCAGAAGGAATTGAGGAAAACTGGAGGAGAAGCAGTGGGGGGAGATCCAGACAGAGAAGATGTTTCAGGTAGAAGGAACAAAATTGTCAGAGGGAGCATGACACATTCCAGAAATCACAAGCAGTCTGTTACTTCAGGACAAGGAGATGCTTCTTCCTTTACTGTATACCATTTACAACCTCTTTTTAATAGACAGGATAGTTAAGATAACTTCTGTCAACTTATGTCATATTTGAACATAATTTATTTTCTTAGCTCTCAAATTTGGTGACACACCATTTGTTTTTACTTTGTCCTCCTCATGCTGTGTTCTCCTTCATCCAGTGACCACTGCAGTTTGGGTCCTTCACTGTCTCAGCCGCCTTCTAACTATGTCATTCTCAACACTGTAAGAATGAGGAGAACCAGTGCTAGCACACTTGCACTTCAAGTTCAAACCCCAACTGCCTACATTTCGCCAGCCCACAGACTAAATTCCACTGTTTTGCTATTAAGGAAAAAAAGGATTACAAGATGAGTCTTATGGTACCATTTCTAGCCTACCACATACAGTAAGAGGAAGCAACTAAACGTAACTTCTAGACAACCTTTCAGAGTTCAGGCCTGACTCCCTTCTAGGACATCTACCTAAAGAGAGGGAGCAGAGGTCTCAACTGTGTAGGGTGAGATCAAAGAGTATATTATTATAGCTGAAAGTTATAGAGGTTAATATTCCTGTTAGCCGCCTGCCACAAATGGCAGCCATGGTATGAGAATAAGGAACAGAACAGTTGCCCAAGTTAGAAAGCCATCATCATGAGGACTCTGCAAGTCTAGTTTCCACAGGGAGTGTAGTTTCCACAGGGAGTGTAGAATTCTTGAATAAACATAGCCAAACAACTTTAGGAAACATTTCCAACTGTGTCCACACTAGCCATAATTTTAGCTGGAACAAAACAAAAAAAAGAAAAGAAACACATTACAGAATTCTCTTTTTTCAAGGCCCAACTTCTCCAAGAAGCTCTTCCAAATGCATGCAGATAAAATGGTTGTCATCAATATTAAATCACAGAAATTTCCTGGACTTAGAACAAAATCTTATCTCAAATCGGTCCCTTCTCAAAAAAGATGGGTAGATCTCCTAAAGGGAAATTCAAGATCTCTACTACTCTTTTTACCTTCTAAATGGGTAATAAGTATTTTTATATAGGTGAACATTTTGAGGTTTGGGGTTTACAAAAGAGGGCATACAGTGGAGTTTGGAAGGAGTTGATTTGTGTGACCAGTGGAGAGGAGAGTTTTGCATTCCTAGGAATTGTGCAACATCATAATTAAAATGACAAAGTTTAAAGATAAAGAGAGAATCTTAAAGGCAGCAAGACAATAGCAGATAGTTACCTACAAAGGAGATCCCACAGGACTGTCCGCTGATTTCTCAAAAGAAACTTTGCAGGCTAGAAGTGACTGGCAACAAGTATTCAAAGTGATGAAAAGCAAGGACCTACCACCTAGATTACTCTATTCAGCAAAGCTATAATTTAGAATGGAAGGGCAGATAAAGTGCTTCCCAGACAAGTTAATGCTAAAGGAGTTCATCATCACCAAGTCATTATTATATGAAATGTTAAAGGGAACTATATAGAGAAAAGAAGATCAAAAGTATGAACATTAAAATAGCAAGAAATTCACAACTATCAACAACTGAATCTAAAAAACAAACTAAGCAAACAAGCAGAACAGAAACAGAATCATAGATATGTAGATCATTTGTAGGGTTGTGAGCTGGGAAGGGGAACAATAAGAGAAAAGGCGCAGGGATTAAGAAGTACAAATTGGTAGGTACAGAATAGACGGGGGGTGTTAAGAACAGTATAGGAAATGGAATAGCCAAAGAAACTGTATGCATGACCCATGGATATGAACTAAGGTCAAGGAACTGATGGACAGAATGGGAGTGGAGGGTGGCAAAGAGGAAAAAATTGGGACAACTGTAATAGCATAATCAAAAAATATATATTTAAAAGAAGAAGCTTTGGGAATGGGATTGCTAATATTCCATTTTGAATAGCTTGCTTTTCTGCAGTGTAAACTCCCCCTCAAACTTCCAGGAAATCTGCTGCATATAAAAAAGCTAGTAGTTAATGAGTATTCCTGTAGAAACCAAGGAAAGAGGGTTCCATGTCTGTGTTCACATGGAATGAAACAAGAGTGGGATAGTCAGGAGAGTTAAAAAGAAATCCATAAAAAGCAGAAGCTAGGAACCAGTGAGGAGGCCATGAGACATGAGCCCTCCAGAAATTTGCATAATCCTGTATAATGAATCTAAGTTTTTTCAATTATAGAATGAGGTATAGAGAAAGTAATATTAACTGGATTTTAGGAACAAGTGAGCTGTCCCTCAGATGATATATTGACTCTGCTGAGGTCTGTGTCATGTGATTTAAAGGATACAATAAGACAACCTTAAACAAAACATTTAATAGCTCCCCATAGCCTATACCAGCACCTGAAATCAACACCATTGCTATTCCTTTAGGCTGAAGCATTAAAATCTTCTGTTAAAATTTAACCATACTCTCTCACCTGTTAGGATGGCTACTAACAACAACAACCAACCAACCAACCAACAAACAAAAACCTAAAAAAACAAGTGTTGGTGGAGATATGAAGAAGTTGGAACACTTTTGCACTGTTGATGAGATTTTAAAATGGTACAACTACTGTTGAAAAAGCTGTGGCAGTTCCTTAAAAAAGTAAAGGAAAGGTATGATGAACACACCATAAGTTTAAGTTCCTTAAACTTTTATGTGATCCAGCATCTTCTTTCTGGGAATATATTCAAACCAACAAAAAAGCAGGATCTCAAAGAAATATTCACATAGCCATGTGCATAGTGTAATGGGGTAGGTCAAAGCAAAGATTCCTGGAAAGCAAGGAACCCCAATTTGGGCAAGAGAACCCCAAATTCAACACTGGAGACTGCTCCCCCTCTTGCCAGGAAAGGCAAGGGGTAGGGAAAGCAGCTGAGGTTGCAATTTAAAAGCACCCTGTCTTCTCCAAGGCACAGAGGGGCCAACAGAGCAGAAGGCACAGTGCTTAAGGCACACTGCATAATGAAGGCAGGTATCAATTGTAAAGAAGCTAGCATGGGTAACCCTGACAACCAGACAGCCCTACCTTCCCAGCAGGGCAAAACTGCAGGAGGAGACTAGCAGCCTTGCAGGAGGAGGGTAAAGGCAAATATGGCCAACAATAGCCCTCATGAGTTGGAAAGCTGGACACTCCCACTGGCTTCCAGAGTGCATGGGATTCCAAGCAAGAGGACTTTCTAATAGAAGAAGCAGGAAGAATCTCACCCTCTTGCTTTGGTGCTAGGCTCTTGGCTCTTGGCCCTTGGCTTTTTGCTCCTGGTGCTTAGATCTGGGACTTTTGCAGGTGCACTTGGATTCTCTAGGTCTCTGGCCCCTGTTCTCTACAAGGATGGGAGCACTCATGGGGCTAGGCAGATGCTGGGCCCACCAGGGGCTTAGGCTCCATATGGTGGAAGCCCAATCCTGGAGGCAGGGTCCCAGGCTTGGCTCCAGCTTCTGGGATGCTGTGATCCAGTGCAGCACAGCACATGGGTCCTGGACCACTACATGGAGACTGAGAGCAGTGCACCCTAGAACTGGAAGCAGAGAACTGCTACAAGAAGATGATGACTCTGAAAGCAACGAGTGCACAATCCAGAGAGGATAGAGATCTAATTGCATGACTGCCTTAAGCTCCAAAGAGGACAGATAAGGAAATGGGGAACTTCTGGCCATGGTTTTGTCTTGTAGTCTTTTGGGGAACTAGAGAATTTCTGGGTCTCATGGGAGAGAAGAACCAAGAGCAAGAGTTCTCTCAGTCCCCACAAATTGGAATCCTCTTAATAAAAACATGTTTCCCCCAATACAAATCTTTGGATCTGTGTACACAAAGCAACAGGCAGCTGTACCCCATGCTGCATGGTTACAATAGCAGCACTATTCATAATAACCAAAAGGTAGAAGCTACTCAAATAAATATCCATCAGTGGATGAATGGATACAAAATTTGCTATATATGTACAATAAAATACTATAAAGCCTTACAAAAGGAGGAGATCCCATCACATGCTATAACATGGGTGAACCCTGAGACTGTCACATAAAGACAAAAACTGAATGACTTCATTTACATGAATTGTCTAGAGTGGTCAAATTCATAGATGCAGAAAATAGAATGGTGGTTACCAGAGGTTGGATGGAGAGAAAAATGGGGAGTTGTTTAGTGCACACAGTTTCAGTTCTATGACATGAAAAAGTGCTAGAGAGCTGTTTTACAGCTATGTGAATATACTTAGCACTACTGAACTGTACATTTAAAAATGTTTAAGAGGTAAATTTTATGATATATGTTTTTTACTACAATTTAAAACAATGCTCTGTATAACAGGTAATTTTAAGCCATCCTCATTTATACTTTATTGTGAGTTCATTTATCAATTAACTTCATTCCTTGGAGGACAAACATGTTTTGATACTGAGGAAAGAGTGACATCTAAGACCAGGGGTTGTTAGGAAAGTCGGGCTCAGGAACCATAGAAGTCTCTGGGCATCTGAGGAGGGTGCAGGCCCAGGGGCTACCTGGCTAATGTGGGAGTGGAAGAGGGCTTCTGGGGAGACTGAGAAAGGATACAAGAAAAGAGAAGGGCAATAAAAAGACATGAGTCAATGCACTAAAAATACATACACTTCTTCCTATTATCCCTAACATGCTATCCTTGGGTGACCTCAATAACTTGCAGGCAGGAAGAACTTGTCTTTGCAAAGGCTGTCCTGAGAGACACTAAAAATAACACAATTTGAAGGGCCCTTCTGGCAAGCACACCAAAGCTGAGTTTCCAGAAACACAGAGGCAGACCTCAAACTTACTCCGTTAGCTGCAGACACACCTCCCTGAACTTCTGTGGGCCCAGCTGGTGGTTATTTTTAGGCACATTCCTCTTTCCATGACTGACTTGGAACTGCGAAGTGTGGAACAAGAACTGGGTATAGGAGCCAAGGCAAAGTCTTCATTTTCAGGAAACCATTCCAGTGGGGAAGAAACATTGGCCCAGGAGTCTTCCAGGTTCCTGTCTCTCTGTTGGGACAGAGACAGAAGGAAGTCTGTTGGCCTCAGGAAGGAAATCAGTCATGAATTTGAAGCTGAGGAAGCCCTGACAATCTATCAGTTCCAAATGGCTTCAGCTGGGGCACCAGGAATCCTGGCTAATGAAGTGTTGTTGGGTGCTGCCCCAGTGCTGTCTCTGGTGGGGTGATTCCTCAGTGATGGGCTTTCAGAGCCCTGCCTGGGCCGACCCAAGCCACTCACCCACCCATGGGCAGGAATCCAATCTTTGAACTGCTCATCCTACTTTCTGCTCCAGACCTTGCCCACACTGCCTCAAGGGCAGCCTGGCATAGCATGGAGCTCTGGCGTCATCAGAAAATGCCTGGCAGAGAAGCTCTGTGGGTAGAGAAAGGAAATACAGGGTTTTTCCAAGACAATTTACTCAATAAATAAAATGGCACACATATAGAGCATGAATCTCAGTCCTCTCGATCAAGTATGTAAAAAATTATGTTTTAGCTATTTTTATTGGTTTTAATCAATTTAATGCCTACTCCAATGTCATTGTTATTGGACTGTGAAGGAGTTAAACCTTGGGCTGTTAAGGTGTTCCTTCCTGCAAAGGTGCAAAGCCCTGAGCTTTTCCCTAATTCCAAGGGGAAGAATCCATCAGATTGTCAGACAAGAGTCTGTACTGGCTGTGACTGAGACACCTGTTGTCCCAGGCTCTGATGTTTCTTTGCCAAGTCAGGAAACCTCAGGTGAGTAGGGAAACACAAGTGGTAGAATCCACCTCCTAAAGGTGTCCTCACCGTTTGTCAACACTTCCCTCCTGAGGTCTTCTCATCTCCTGAGTAGGGTACCAGTTCTGAGGACAAGATCTCTCTCTTCGCTCCCTCCCTCCCAGTCACCAGAAATCTCTCTTCCAGACTTATTGCCTCTCTCCCATTCCTTACCTTTTCTAGGACACCCTTCAACCATTTTGGATTTTAAAACAGAGCCTTGAATTTCATTTGTTTTATGCTTTCCACCTTGATAAATCCCTGAGATTAAAAAACAAAACAAAAAAACACAGAGCTTAGCCAATATTAGGGGTTAGGATCTCCATTTGAAATAAGACTCAGGAAGGTCAAGGGATAAGCACACTGTGTTGGAAGCAAAACCTGGACAAGAAGCCAGGTCTGCACAATGTAGGCAAGTGTTCTTTCCATGACACCACAGAATGGCAAGTCAGAGAGCTCGCAGTAAATGCTGGCTTTGGAACCAGCAGGCAGGAAACTGAAGGCTCACTTGTGTTTTATTATCAACAATGGGAAAGCTGAATAAAACCAGTTAGTGGTGGGCAGAGAGCCAGGATTCACTTGATTAGATCTCCATTCTTGTGGTTCCCAGCCAGTGCCATCCAGGGAGAGCCTGAATCTGGAGGAGAGGCCGTGCTGCCAATGTCGACAACACCTGTGTTTGCCTATTTCTACCACCCATTTAAAGCAAACAAGCAGTGACTGGAGGGAGGCAGGAAAGAGGACTCTGAAACTGGCATTTAGTGAGGCCAAGTTTTGCTGGGCATGCGTAATTCTCATTTCTCTTCCATTGGGGATAAGACACTTGCCCCTCATCAGAAGCTCTCTTAAATGGATGTCCAATTTTGGAGACAAAAGTTAAGTAACACGTTGACTTCTCAGTGTCTATTCCTTTGAAGTTAGCTTTATAGACTAGGGGACAGGGCTGGTCCGAAGCTGTATCATGAAGGAGGCCCTGTTTACTTTGATGCTCTCTTACTCTTTTCAGAGCATTTCGTGTCCCTCTGGATGCCGCAGACTTCCTGTGCACAACCTCACTGTGCTGCCCGCCACCCTTTCTCAGCGCCCCACCCACACCTGCCCTATTCAGGCACTAGTTTAAGCACAAAAATTATACTGCCCTCCTCATCCCCATCAAACTGCCATTTTCTGGATGTCACATTGTCAAGAGTGGGATGGTGATGATGAATAAGTTCACACAAATAATTCAGTCTAATACATGAGTTCTATGAACATTTTTGTGTAAAAGAAACACCCCAGTAGAGCATGAATTCTATGAACTTGATAATTTTTGACAGCTCTGTTCACTACTGTGATAGAAAATTACCCCATTTAACAAAACAAAACAAAAGGCCAGTAATAATATGGTTTAAAATGTGCCACAAGAGAAATATTTAGTAATGTTTGTCTGGTTTGCAATGTAATATATTATTTTGGTATTGTTGAAAGTCTCAGTAATAATAACAATGAGGAAAAATACTTTCTCAAAGGGGACCATATTTTCATAGTGAGTTTAACTCTAATTTATGTGCATTCAGAAAACTAATAATATATCATACTTCAAAGGAATAGAGCACATAGGGCCAAAGAGATGCCAGAATTTTTCAAACATCACCTCATGAGTGTTGTGAAATCAGTTTAATGACTTTTGGCAAAAGAGTTTTTTCTAATGGTATAAAATCGAATAAAAGTTGAATGGAATGGAAAGGAGAGGAATAGAATAAAGTCGAGTGGAATGGAGACAGTACACACATGCTTACATACACACGTATATAATGTATATGAGTATGTATAATATAAAAGGTAATTATTACTGTGAATCATGGTTTAAAATGTTTAAAAGCTATAAGTCTAAGGCACTGGTACTTAAACTCCTTTTAAACTCAGAATTTTGATGTGGAAGCCTTGTATAGGGTGGGACAAAATTAGGTTTATAGTTGTTCGTGTGGAAAATAATACAATAATTAAATAATAATAATATGAGAATAAACTCTGTGTTTTGCATACTAACAACCATAAAACAGATCCAAACCCATGCACTCTAAAAGTGTTGTGATGGAAGTAGGATTCAGCCCAGCCAGCTCACTGCAGTCCTTCTTCCTTTGAGAAGCAGAATTGGGAAACCACGGGTTTATCAGTTCCCCCTGGATAAGCATCAAGATTGATGCTTAGTATTGAGGTGCAAAGGAACCAATAAAAGCTTCTTCTCTCCCACCTAAATCCTGAATTAATTTAAGAGACAACAGAGTCAAGCAAGAGAGGATTAGATATCAACATTAGTTCTAATAAAAGCAAGATTGGGAACTGTAACTTAGGTATATGTTGTTGGTGAGTTTCCTAGTCTGAACTGAAGCATTAGACAGACATATGCAGCCTCGGCTGTGCTGGCCCCTGGAAGGTGCCAACCTTACCCCACCTCCCACTCAGAGGCACAGGCTCAGAGTAGACAAGCACATCCCAAAAGCTAGACGAGCCCAGGTCAGAGAAGCCAGGAATGCTACATTAATTAATGTTCCTCTACAAGGAAATATGAATGAGTTAGAAAAAAAGGTTTGTCTCCATAACATTTAGCAAAATAAAATGTGATTTTCCTTCATGGCACTTACTGAATTAGAATTAATGTCTGCATCCCTTGATAAACTTCTTGAAGACAAAGATTACCTATTCCATGCACTCCTAAGCTCCCAACAGCTAGTATACATTAAGTGCCCATGAATGAACTATATAAACTACATGAACAAAACTAATGAAAAATAAATAAAACTAATGTGTAAATGCCGTCAATATAATAACCAGAACACCAACACCCAATCTTCAATATCAAGGTATGGGAAAAGTGAATAATATTTAAGCAATGGCAAACAAAACTGGAATGCCCACTTTTGAGGGTATTTAAAATATTACCTTTGCCCACCCTTGATGAGCAAAGAAAAAACTCACCTACTCAGAGGAAAAGAGTAGTGAAAAAGTAGGAAATCCAACCCTACCTAAAAGAAAAACAAGTGCAAATCTTCCTTCTTCTGGAAAGTCCCCAAAGAAGTCAATCAGGTTCTTAGAAGAGAGGCATTTTTCTCTTGTGGTCTCACGCAAACTCTTCATGGTGAGTAAACTGTAAGTCACTTCTTTCCTCTTTTTCTGTGGGAAAATAGCTTTAATTTACCAAGCCTGGCTTTTATGCCTCATGCCTTTCAAATTTACATGATGATGAAGCTGTTGTCATAATTAATCCACAAGGAGTAGCTCTTTCAGCAACAGGAATTAGGACCATGCTCCTCCACCCCACAAAAGTTCAGGCTTCTAGGAGGCAACATGTCTCCAGCTACCACAGAGCCTCACTAACGGCAGCTGTATGTGAGGTCCAGTGGGAAGAGAGAGAGACTCTCCGAAGAGCCCCCAACAAAAATCTCCTTTATTCATCCCACTAAGGAACCTGAAATTGCCTTTGAGGGAAAGCTATGAAAACTCCTGTTATGACATGAATATATTTTGCTGGGATGAACCTGTTTGACCTTTACATCATACCCCTTATGGACTGTTAGCCTGTCAATAAGGACTAATGCTGCTTTAAACAGAAATTAATCTCATGTTCTCTACAAAAAAGAGCAATGTTTTAATAAAAACAACAGGCACACTTATTTGGAATATAAACATCAGACTGAATATTAAGGTTTAAGAGAGAATTTACCTCTGGAAGTGGGGTATACATTGAAGAAAAAAGAGTTTGGATAATCAAACTTGGAAATTAATTATAACATTCTTTATATTAAACTAAGTGGGTACATGAATTTTTATTTCATTGTTATTATTTACCCTTATACTTACTACATTATTATCTATTTTTTAATCTATTTTCAAATAAAGGAGTAGTTTGAGATCAGATGAGACAAACATAATTTACTAATCTGCACCCCGTTTTTTGCTCATTCATTCCTCAGACATCTCGAGTGCCGACTGTGTTCGAGGCATGGCATTAGGTTTTGATAGTACGAGGCTGAGTGAGAAATGGTCGCTGTTATTTAAGAATTGGCCTCTGCTGAGAAATATATGGCTGCCCCAGAACCAGTCTCATAAAATTCAGAACACAAACTTCATTCAGCACAGCTGGATTTCCCTCGAGTCCTCTATGCTATGTAACTGACCTGAGGAGTTTTTTACAGACACAGAAAGAATGAGATTAAAATCATAAACTGACAGCTCTAAATGTCAGGTCAGCCAATTTTTTAGGTCACATCTGGGGATACAGGGCCCCTTTCTGTGCCCTGTACTCTCTTTTGACATCTGATGAGCCAAATCCAGAATCCTAAGAAACAGAGCCGTAACATCAGAAAATGCCGGTTAGCTCATTTAAAAAACAAACAAAAAAAACTTGTTCTTTTGAAATAATCTTTTTTAAAAAATCTTTTAAAATATACACCCATTTCACAGAGCCTTGAGAAAATGAGATAGAGGCATTTTAAAATATGGGGTTGTTTAGCATGTGCATGCCAGCTCATCTCTATTGATCTGGAAAGTCTTTTCCTTTTCTCTAAACTGATTTGATTTGGTATGTTGAAGGCCCTCAATTCTTTTCTTGCACCTTCATGTTAGAGCCACTGTAAAATTCAGCCTCAGTACACACAGAGGTTCCGAATCACCTTACTGCCTTGCTTATGAATAATGTATGTCTGGCTTGTGCCATGCAAGTCACACCTGTGCCATACAAGTCACTTTATTTGCCATTGTTCTACAACTTTCAGACAAAGAAATGTTGGGTTACATTGCATAACATTACAAAAAGATAAGGGAGGCATATAATGTCCTGAGGATTTTTTTTTAAAAATTAAAATGAATTAAGTGTTGTGACTCTGTTGGCAAAATGACTCTTATGTTCAAATAAGAAATGTCTGATAAAGATATCACCCTGGCTCCTCAGGCAGCCCCCCACCCCCACCAGCACCCAATTTCATCTGGAAATGTTTCAGATGGTTTCTCTGAAAAGACTTTTTTAGGTGGGGAGGGGAAAATCTTATTTTCATTTAACTGATCTGCTCATGAGAGTACTTTTTTAAAATAAACACTTTATTTTAGAATTTAAAAAAAAAGATATCGCTTAAGAGACCCAGGAAAGTAAAACAGAAAAAGCATGGGATGTCGGGTCAGGAATATTTCTTTTAAATCCCAATTCTTCTATTTATTAGTCATATGACCCTGGCAGGTTCTTCATCTTTAAAATAGGGATAAAAAGTTGTACCTTTGAAAGTTACATGATCTCATAAAGCCCACAGATCCCTAGCAGATAAGTAGGTGCTTAATAATACAACTCTTAGATATTTTTGTCATATGATACCGATGTAGAGGCAATGTTGAAATATTACTGATGAGTATAAATATGAAGAAAAGTGATTATTAGCTGCCAAAATTCCTATTGATGAATTTTAAAATGCTCAAAATCAGTTTTACCACCCAGTATCCAGTATGTAAGCACTGAATTATGTCACTTAGTGCCATCTGGCAATGATTCTTCAACTTTGGTTTCTACATATGCATCAGTTACCTGGGAGTTCATAAAAAATATAATGTTCAGTATTATCTCTTTAGAGAAGCCACTTTGCCAGGTATAAGGTGGTTCAGTAATTTGCACCCTTAATAAGTTTCCAGGTGATTCTGGTGACATGGTCCTCAAACATATTTTGCTCAACTTCAACTTTATTCAAAATGTATTTGTGTATTTATAAGAGATTTTTAAGAAGAAATGGCTCCAATTAGCTATCACCTCCAAGGCTACAAACAATCACACCCAAGACATGAATGGAAAAGGTTGGGTAAAGGACCCTGAAAAATCTGCTCCAATGAGAACATTAGAAAAATGTGTCAAAACTAACTTTTTAGACAATTAGCCTAAGGCTTATGACAATTTGAAGAGCACTTATTCAACAGAAAAAGGCTAAATATTGATTTAAAACAACAAGCCTTGTATAGTTTTAACTTGCCCTATTTCCATCCCACCTTCTACAGCTTTGCAATAGTCTTGAAAGCCAACAACCCTGCCACAATGGTAGCCATGAAAACCAGCTACAACTAGAACAACTGGATAGAAATCCCATAAGAAAATGGCAATCCCAGCTTCCTCACCTGTGAAATATGGCCAATATGTCTCCTGCCTCAGAGAATTGTTGCGAAGGGTAGATAATAGCACAGTGCCTAAAAATGGTAAGTAAATAAAAAAGACACTAGGAAAATTGCTATGTATTTAGTAATTTTCCATAGCAAATATGTAGAATTTTGCAAAGTAGCTTACATATAGTCATATATCCCTTTAAAGTTAAAACCTAAGGTATTTTCTTATTTAAATTATTTTTTTATTTTTCAATTACAGTTAACATACAATATTATATTACTTCAGGTGTACACCCTAATGATTAGACATTGTATAACTTTCTAAGTGATCATCCTGATAAATCCAGCATCTATCTGACACCATATGTAGTTATTAGAATATTATTGACTATATCTCCTATGCTATGTTTTACATTCCCATGACTATTCTGTAACTACCAACTTGTACTTCTTATTCCCTTCACCTTTTTCACCCATCCCCATCTGGCAGCTGTCTATGGGTCTGTTTCTGTTCTGCTTGTTCATTTATTTGGTTTTTTTAGATTCAATTGTTGATAGATATATGTTTACTGATAACAGGATTCCTCTGTGCTCTTGGAGACATTTATTGCAAAGGAGTGAATGAAGAAGAAATTTCCCTGCTATGATCTCCACTGCTGAGTTAGGGGAGAAGGGAACATGTTCAGATTTCACACAGAACTGTCTCTAATTAAAAGAACAGGTACTCAAAAGAGAGTCTAATGGCTTGTAGCATTTGTAGTAACGTTTAAAAATAAACACAGCAACCTAAGAGATAGGCAGGGCTGTGTTATTTATCTCCACTGCCCCAGAGAGCACCACGGCCACAAGAGGTCAAATCACGTGGTTAATATGTAGATTCCACGTCCCATTTTTAACCTAGTGTTCTTTTCTTACACATTTTGTTTATGCTTGATCCTTTATGTAATGATAGACAGGACAGACCTGATTTCCTTTTTATCTGAATAACCTGATGTTAACACTGCTCAAAACATCGAAGTTCTCCTTGACTCGGTCCTAATAAGCACTGAGAAAAAGACTCTTCAAGGATCCAAGGTCAATACTTAAGTACTGTACCCTGGCAGATATTACGTCCATTAAATAAATTTTTTTTCAAATCTGAGAAATCTGATTCTGTTCATGAATGAGAGGCAAAACTGGTTTGACCGTGGTTATTTTTGTGGTTTTGAAAACAATTTTTCTTGACCCAGTTTTCTTAGTTTTTTCTTTAACTGTCCAGAGGAATGATAAGAATTTGAAAATGACATCAGATCTGTATGTTTAAAACCAGGGCAGCTAGCACAAATTTGTAAGTAGGGCTTCTGTTAGCTTATGCCATAGACATCACCCAGCCACTGGTGTGTGTGTGTGTGTGTGTGTGTGTGTGTGTGTACATATATATACACATATACATATGCAATATGCATATACAGTTACAGTACTAAAATGGTTGCTAGTAGGTTTTGAGAGAGATGCTAATTCAGAAAAGTATCAGTTGCCACCACATTCTCCCTGATGGAGGCTCCTGACACTGTATTCCTCTCTCTTGTTTTTGCCACCCATTGGGTGTACTTTGTCTATGTACAGATACTTTGTACATTCTTTTCAGTTTACAAAAATGGAAAGTGGAGATTGGAAAATTAAATATTTCCTGTTACTATAAAAAAAAAGGTCCAAGGTCAAAATGTTAGGGAATGTCCAATATTGATTTTTATTTTTCAAAAGCTGAGTTTAGGCAAGCAATAAATTTTAAATTCTCCTTTTTAACACTGAATAAGATAATTTTCACATCACCTTAGCTGAAATGTGAAATTTTCCTTGAACAGCGCAGGGCCCACTGTCCCAGTGGACACAATCAGCCTTTCTTAGATCTAACGGGAAAATATTCAGATGCTATATCCTAGCTATCACAGAAACAAGAAGTAATCATTTTATTTCCACTGGAAATGGTGATTAAATATTCCAATTATCCTAAAAAACTACTTCATCAAAAAATCTGAAGACACAAACAAGACCTGGTATTAAAATCTGCAATTACCATTAAAGTATAATTAACACAGTATCCAGGTACTCAACACATATTTATGGATAAAGATGTTCAGATTTTCCTCAGTTAACCCATTTGCAGATGTATACCCAGGTCTGCATTCCTTTTTATATATTCAACAAACAATTATTAAGAATCTACTCTATTTCTTCTCAGTAATAAGAAGGACAAACTACTAATACACAAAACCACATGGATGGATTGCAAAATCATCACTCTGAGTGGAAGAAGCCAGGTACTAAAGACTGCCCACTGTATGAGGCCATCTGTATGATGTTCTAGAGAAGCCATGCCGTAGGGACAGGGGACAAATTAGTGGTTGCCAGGAGCTGGGGATAAAAGAGAAGTAGGGAATTGACTGCAAAGGGGCTTAAGGGAACTTTGGGGAATGACCATAGTGTTCTTCATGTGGATTATGGTAAAGATTACATAACTCCATACATTTACCAAAACATACGAATGTATACACTTCAAAATGTAAATTGTGTGCAAATTATTTTTCAACTTAAAAAGAAGCAGCCATAAAATCCCTGGTTTTAGCCTCCCCCTAACACACACATACACACACCACATCGCAAAGGACCTACCATAGGTCAGAGGTGTGCTTAGCACTGGAAATGGGCCATGAGCATGATAAATAGAGCTCCTGATCTCAGGACTGTGTATCCAGGGAAGGAGACAGACTTTAAAATAATCATCACAGAAAAATATATAATTACAAATTTGAGTAAGTACAATGAAGGGGCCAATGAGAACAGATAACATACAGAGACCTAATTTAGACCTTTGTGGATTATATGGGTTTTGATTTGAAATCTTTTTTAAATGGGGAGGCTTGTCTGTCGGATCACATGCTCATCTAGAGCTCAGAGGCAACGTGGGTCTTTCATTTCCCACTTGGGTCCTAGAAACTGGGAAAGGCTACAGAGAGAGACTGCAAAGCAGAGAAAAGAAAGTCTGTTAAGTCAAGAGGGAGTGACTTTCTATTAAGATTCCAGGATGTTTCCACCCCTCTGGAGCTCCTGGACAAAGGAACAAACCTGTGTGTGAGACTGTTACTCATGGAAAGTGCAGATTTAATTAAGATCATTTGTATGTTATTAATAAAATGTGTAGTATTTATGAGCTTGATTCTTGTCTGCTGCTTGCCTCATACTATTTAATTAGCTGTGTGTAGGAGGTGCTGAATTGCCAAAACCCCTTTATTTTACAGTGATATTCCCAGTATAGCTTGAGATGCATTTGAAACATAACAAAGGGAAAATCAGACTGCTTCTTTGGCCCTAATATAAAGGGAACTCTGTGGGTTCACACCTTCACTGAAATTGCTCACTGATTTGGATTACATTCTAACCACGATGGTTAAGATGAGAAAGAACTTGCCCCATGAGAAGAATATTTTTAGCACTACTGAAGAATAAAATTAAATCCATTATTAATATGGAAATAAACAAGCACACACTTTAAAAGTCACCATATACAGTTAGATGTACACACACCCATATGTGCCACATACACATATTTGTCAGAAGAAAAAATTAAACTTCCACTATTTATAAAATGTATTAACAACAAAATCTTCACCTCCATGCACCTTAAACACAAATTCACCACAAAAGTAAACCATGAGAGTATAATCATAGTAATAACTAACTCTCGTTTGGCCATGTGTGTTAAGTATTCTTCTATAAGCTTTATACATATTAGCTGATATTACTCTTTCAACACCTTGTAAGATCAAATATCACCAGCCTCATTTAACAGATGGGGAAACAGAGGCTATGTAGCCAGTCAGATCAAAAAATTAATCAAAAGTAGAGGCGAGGTTGAAACCTACACCATTTGGCTCCAAATGCATCCACTCCACATCCTGTTAGCCTTATGTTAGCCACATTTCATCAGGTGTGTGTAGCTATGTACAGGGGCTGATACCCAAAGATACAAAGTGGCTTTCCTTAATATGAAAATCTTTATAGATGTGTAGAGTCCAGATTTCTACCATGGATTACTGTTGGTTATTTCTAGTGATAGGTAACTTTCCTCTTTACAAGAAAAAAAATGCAGTTTTAATAAGCAAATAACCAAAACCTTCAAAGATATCAAATTGAATGGTTCAGCATATTTTTTAATTTCAAACAGTGGAAAATCAAAGTTTCCTGAATTTTCACATGGTGTTAACATTAAAAGAAGGATGGGGTAAGGCTAGCACTGGGGTGGGTAATGAAAACATTAGATTTTACCATTGTACTTTACTGATCTAAAAAATTTAAATAACAGACCTGAGTTCAGCTACTCGTACAACTCATTGTGGACCCTCAGAATTTAGTCCTCCCTCCTCGAGGCCATCTCCCCGCCACCTCCTCCACGATGTGTGTTTCAGGCCGCAGTCAGGCCTGACAGTGTAGTGAGCTGTTCTGGCTCCTCAGCTTACCTGAGCTCGCCTTCCGGCTCTCAGTAAGACCTGTCAGTAGGCATGCCGCCTCTACCAGACCCTATCCACTGGCTTTCCAGCTCTGATGGCAGTTCTCACTGCCTGGCTGAGATCACCAGTATCCTTCTGCCACTCCACAAAAAGCCGTGCAGTCCTCCTGGCCAGAGCAGTGCCAGTGTGACGCCCTGGCTCCAGTTCGGTCTCTGGCATTTCAGCCTGCTAATTTTCCCATTGGCATATACAACAGAAAATCATAGTATGGAATTTAAAGATTAAATTTCTCATGTCAAATGGGATTAAATAATGTTCTTGAATGGGAATTTCAGTTCAAGTACAGCTATGGAATTTGGGACAAATTCAGTAGGAAGGTGAAATGTAAGTCATCAAAACAGAAATAGCAGTGCAGTAAGCCTGAGGTCTTTGGCAATGACTGGGGTAAATGATAGATTTCAGTCCATGAGGAAATATATTTGTTGAATTCTAAATAGGAACTGTGGCCAAACATGGAGTATGGAGATTGTTTTAACTTTTTAAAATTTTTATTTATTGATTGGAGGTGGGTGCAGAGAGTGAAAGAGGTATCAATTCATTGTTCCACTTATTTATGTATTTGTTGGCTGATTCTTGTATGTTCCCTGACTGGGGATCTAACCTGCGACCTTGGCATCTCAGGACAATGCTCTAACCAAATGAGCTACCCAGCCAAGGTGAGTGTGGGAATCTTAAAACAAAGTATGTCAAAAAAAATGAGTATGTCTTTAAAGAGTTTGTGTTCAAATCAGGAGGATGACATACATGTACAAATGAAGAAATACAGCAAAATGGCACCACAGAAAGTGAGCAAAGATGTGCTAAGAACAAAATGTTGATAAGAGAGCAGGAGGCTAACCAGGCTTCCAGAGAGGGTTGGGACTTGAAAGAAGTTTTGAAGAGGATCATGGAAGGCAAGAGAAGTAGTGGGGGAAAGTCCACAGATTATGTAAAGTATTCAGAAATTTGACCCAGGGAGACTGAAGTTTTGCTAGCTAGTGGTTGGGCACGTGAGATGGTAATTTCAAAGATGTCAACATTAAAAAAAAATTTAATGAAACTGAAAATATAGGCATCATTCATGATGAGTGTAGGGGAGGTACTCTTCTGTTTGGGGAGGGGGAAATTCTTACTTAGAGCATTTTGATTAGATAAAAATAAAGAGCAAATTCAAATCTGGAATGAAAAATGTGAGACTATGAAGCATAAATGGCTGTGTGTGATTTGTCCAAGGCTATCACCAGGGTGGACTGAAGGGCCTCTCTGGGAGTAGAAAGGATTTTCCTGACTCTCTAGAGCCAATGGAGACCTAACAGCCTAGGCTCCAACCAGGAGGGGCCTGGTCAAAGGCCATGGTACGTGTTAAACTGGTTCCTGCAGGACAGTAGTGGGATGGGCTTAGAGGAGCTTTGAAAGATTGAGATGACAAGAAGGGACCACTTCTTGAAGGCCTGACCTCTGGTGATAGCTTACATCCAGGTTATGTTTCTCATTCAGCAGAGTAATTCTATTCTGTTATCTCTAAACTGTTGATAAAGTTTTGTGAACTATATAGCCTGGCTTTAGAAGTGCTTGGAAAATGAACTGTGTCCACACTGAGACTTAAGGAAAGTAAGGAGATTCCCAGCAGCCTGAAGAGACTGTGGTGAAACCACCAGAGTCCACCCACAGGGCAGCCTAGAACATAAGCCAGAGAGAGGGGACATGTGAGAGCCCATTTAAGGCTAAACTTCTTGCTAATTTGGGGGTTCAAAAAGGGCTTGTAAGTTGTTACTAGTTATTAAATACAAGGTAAACCCTGAAGCCTCGAGAACTTGGTATACCTCAGGGTTGGTCATATGTCAGACCATGATAGTACAGATTTGGGGTTTTATAAAATAGAGACCTACAGGCTCACCACTCTCTGGAAACCCACAGGGATGATCACTGGCTCTTTGTAATTAGCTGTTCTAACTAGCTGTGATACCCAGAGCAAGTCAGGTAACTTCTGCGAGTCTCGGTTTCACCTACAAAATTAAGGATTAGATTGGATCATCTCTAAGATAACTATTAGATCAAAAGTTCTGCAATTCTGGCCTCCTTCTCCCTCACCGCAATGCCCTGTAACATGGAAAACCTGAAGGACATAAAAGTAGAAACCAAGAGTTAAAGGGAAAAAAGTCTTTGTAGTAAATACCAAACACCCAGGTGGTAGGTATGCATATGATATAGTACCATGCCTTGTTTAATTATGCTTATTACAGACATAGTGCCTACCTGCCTTTTCAGGAATTTACAATTTTTAGTGACTAGTCCCTCTCATCCACAGTATTCTCTTCTTTATCTTAATAGTACTTATCTCTTGCTTTATTTAATTACTATGCATCTTCCCAATTAAAATATAAATGCCATGACTTTGTCTGTTGTTTTTATTGGTGTATTTCTAAAACACTATGTGGATATACCTGTATCCACATGGTGGATACTCAACAGGTATTTGTTGACTAAATAAATAAATGAAAGAAAAAGGAAATAAATAATACTCCTTCTGTTTTTACCCTTTTAGAAGATCAAACATTACAGTGGTTAAACTTTACATGTTACCTTAGATGATATCCAAAATCAAGGTATTAAGAGTGCTTAATAATTCTTTCATTTATCAACCATGCAAATACTAATTATATCCAGTAGATTTGCTTCCAATAAAAATTTCTGATCAGATAAAACATGGCACTCCACTAACAAAAATAGTTACTTTATGAATTAAGATATCTTACTATTTCTGGGGAGGCTTTTAAAAATTAACATTTCTCTTTTAAAGATCCAAGACCTTGATAATACAGAAGAGGCCAGGTGAAAGTCATGCTGGGTTGAGTAGGAATGAGAAACCACGCTTAAACCCTGGCGGGGCCACCTGGTCTCATAGGATTACATCGCTATCATCACCTTCATCAATAATTAACAGCAACGAAGCTCTTACTGTAATCAAAGCACAATAGCGTGAATTTAAAAGAACAAAGAATAACTTTTTGCCCAAATAAAAAGTGAATCCTGTGCCCACAGGGAAAAAGGCCAATATTGTGCTCTCTAAGTTTATCCTAGGGCTGCAGATGTTTTCAAAGTCCAGCTAACACTCTCAAGCTAGAGGCTCCTAATGGAACTTAAATTCTCTTGAGGTCTATAAAACTATTCTACCTAAGGAATAATATATTGGTAAATTTTACCCACCAAGGCACCAATTTTAGCACTTAATACTAAAATTAGTTCCTTCCACGCTTATTTTTGAAAAGAATGATTGGCCAGAGTTAGTGTTGAAAGAAACCCAAAGGGAGAGAAAAAAAGTGGTAGTAATGTCAATAAAATGGCCAACTAGACATGACACACATTTTGAGGTAAGACCTACAGGTGGGGACTTTATTACTTACAGGGATAACCTCAAGAAATGCTCAACATCAGCTCTGGAAGCCTCTGAAAAACACTGGGCTAACACTGAAACATTGACTGAGGAGGTGCTGGACACAGCTTAGCAGCTCTAGAGAGCTGTGATGCTGATGTACGTGTTTTCATGAATTGGGCCCTTGGGTTACATTGCTAGTTTTACCAAAGACCTTTTGCCTTCTTTGTAGCTAAAATGGCTATTCATATCAAAAAGACTTTTTCTCCTAGTACCCAAATTTGTAAAGAGTAATTTGTTTAGATAAAAGCAGTAAAACTCACTCTAAGAAGAATGAATCAACATGTATCCATATACAAAATGTTTTTTCACTCGAAACCAACTTCCCACTCTGCTCCCTCTTGTAGGGACATCTTCCCATGAATTGTTAACCTTTCACTCTCCATGTTTAGGGCTTTAAGTTCTTAAGGACAGGACCAATATGTTTTTTGTTAAGACAGACAAAATACTTGCCGCTAACTATATACCAACCACCAATTTGCCATTCACAGCCTTAGTTCTGTCCTATTTTTAGCTACTGACCTTGGTACTTCTTTTCCCAGTTCCACTTTACTCTTTGAACTCTAGCATCTGGTATAATTTTGACTCCTTACAAAAGCAATTCCTGTTCTAATCTTAGTCTCATGTCTCTTATGACTCCACCTCTGTCGCTTCAACTTTGGCCCCATAATGTCCTCCTATTACCACTCAACCAACAAAAAAGGACATGGGTTTTTCCTAAGTCGTGTATTCTCCTTTCATCTAATAGACACTTTAAAAACCTTTCTGAAACTTAAAAAAGAAGTAAAAAAATTGGGAGTTTATTAAGAAATAGAAAATATAACAACTGAAATTATTTCATTGAAGACAATGACAATTGGTAAGAACGGCTCCTCCTGAAAAATTATATAGCTATGTTAGCACTGCATGCTGGTTTGTGGTATGTAATGGGTCTGATTATAGTACTTCCTGAAGCTGTGACACTTTAAAGAAAATAATAATAGATCAAAATGCTACCAGACAGGGGTCTGGCGCTGAGTGGGTCTGCCTAGGGCCAGCTATAGTGTGTGGGTTTTTAATTTGGTGTAGGAAAGACTTCACAACAGGAGTTCAGGTGACTGTGAGGATGCATTTATTAAAGCTGGGGACAATGGAACAAGGAAGGGCCTAGCCAAAAGAAGCCATAGGAGAGCCTAGGCTGGGCTGCTTTGGCTCACTGGGAAGTCAGAGAAAAGAGGGCTCTGGGAACAGGTTCAGAGAATTAGCCTGAGACAAGCTGCCAGCTGCCCTTTGCCTTAGAGTTTAGGAGTGTGCCTGTGAAGAAAGAAGTTGGGAAAGAAGAAAGGAATGGTGTGGGCTGTTCCCTAGAGAAAGAGCATGTGTGCTGGGTCTTTTGTCTTGAGGCTTCTCTCTCTCTCTCTCTCTCTCTCTCTCTCTCTCTCTCTCTCTCTCTCTTGCAGGTGGGAATCTTAGGGGAGGTCTCAGGGGAGGGGTTTCAGCAGAATATTCACCAGTTCTCAAGGTGTCCTTGCAGGGTCATGGTCTCCTCTGATTGGCCAGTGACTGGACAGGAGGGTTTTTAGTCATCACAGTTGAGTCTGGTGTTGCCTACCTGGTTTTGCTGCTTTTCTGGACTTGCAGCTGAAACATAACTGAGGCCTAGATTTTATCTGCAAGGAGAAAAGATTATTATGGGGGTGAGGTCCCTGTTTTCCTAGTTTTGTCTGCTACCAGCCACTTGAGGTCTTCAGCCCTGGTGACCAACTGCACTTGGCTGTAGACTGCTTCACCATTCTGTTCCGCTATCAGTCTTAATTTCCATATTCTACTTGCCAAGGAATTTTCTTAGTTTCTCACTATCTTGTCTCAAAAAGTAGAATAAATATGGTGACTTCTGGTCAAGGTGGAGGCGTAGGTAAACATGCTCTGCCTCCTTGCACAACTACAGCAAAATTACAACTAGACTACAAAGCAAATATCATCCAGATTCAAGCTGTATGGAAGTCCAAAACCAAGAATTTAAGAAGCCACATTCATCCAGACACGTAGGAGGGGTGGAGATGCGGAGAGGCACAAAAAGGTGCATGGAGAGGTGTGGAGAGGCATGGAGATGCAAAACAGGCAGTCCCATATTCATGTGTGGTGGATACAAGTCAGGAGGGATACCTTGTGTGTGAGGGATCCCAGCCCCAGCCCCAGCCCCCGCCCCCCAGCCCAGCCCAGGATTCTAGCGCCAGGGAGATAAGTCCACACAACTTCTGGCTGTAAAAAACCTGGAGATTGGAGCAGTGAAAGAAACTGCAGGATTCTCAGGAGACTCCCCTTAAAGGGCCGGCAAAGGTCTCAGAACTTATGTAGACCCACCCCCTCTGGGATTCAGCACCAAGGCAACAGCTAGAAGGGCACAAGTGACATAAAGGGCAATAGTGAAGTGACTGGCAACAAGGCAAGTGCCAAGGGATAGCATCCTCTCAGGCAAATCTCCAGTGACCAGGCAGCGGCACTGTCCCCTCTCTAAGCCCTCCCCCACACAGAGTCACAAAACAGTGAAACAGGTTGTTCCACCCTGGCAATCACCTAAGGCTCCCCACCCCCAGACAAGTTACAGGTGCACTTTTCTACAATAGGCCACATTACTATGACAGGGAGTCAAAGTAGCTCTACCTAATACAGAGAAACAGATACAGGAAGGCTGCCTAATTGAGGAAACAAGGAAATATGGTCCAAATGAAAGAACAGAACAAAATTCCAGGAAAAGAACTACATGAAATGGAAATAAGAAATCTATGAGATGCAGAGTTCCAAATACTGGTAATCAGGATGTTCAAAGAACTCATGGGGTACTATGACAGTATAAAAAAGACCCAGGCAGGAAGGAAGTTTGCACCGAGTTAAATAAAAGAAAATCCACATGGAACAAACAGTAAAGGGGTTGAAGCTGAGAATAAAATCAGTGATTTGGAGCATAAGGAAGAAAAAAGCATTCAATCAGAACAGCAAGAAGAAAAAAGAATTCAAAAAAATGAGGATAGACTAAGGAGCCTCTGGGACATCTCCAAATGTACCAACATCTGAATCATACGGGTGCCAGAAAGAGAAAAAGAAAAGCAAGAAATTGAAAACTTATCTGAAAAAATAATGAAAGAAAACTTCCCTAAGTTGATGAAGGACATAGATATATATAAGTCCAGGAAGCACAGAGAGTCCCAAACAAGCTGGACCCAAAGAGGAGCACACCAACACACACCATAATTAAAATACGAAAGGTTAAAGACAAAGAGAGAATCTTAAAAGCAGCAAGAGAAAAGCACAGAGTTACCTAAAAAGGAGTAAGACTCCCATAAGACTATCAGCTAATTTTTCAGAAGAAGTTTTGCAGGCTAGAAGGGACTGGCAACAAGTATTCAAAGTGATGAAAAGCAAGGACCTATAACCTAGATTACTCTATCCAGCAAAGCTATCCTTTAGAATTGAAGGGCAGATAAAGTACTTTCCAGAGAAGGTAAAACTAAAGGAGTTCATCATCACCAAGCCATTATTAGATGAAATGTTAAAGGGAATTATATAGAAAAAAGAAGATCAAAACTATGGACATTAAAATGGCAAGAAATTCACAACTATCAACAACTGAATCTAAAAAAACAAACTAAGCAAACAAGTAGAACAGGAACAGAATCACAGAAATGGAGATCACATGGAGGGTTATCAGTTGGGAGGGGGAAGAAGGAGAATGGGGGGGAAGTATAGGATTAAGAAGTACAAATTGGTTGGTACAAAATACACAGGGCGATGTTAAGAACAGTATAGGAAATGGAGAAGTCAAAGATCCTATGTGCATGACCCATGGACATGAACTAAGTGGGGAGGATTGCCAGAGAGAAGTGGGGTACTGGGCAGAGGGTGGCAAAGGGGGAAAATTGGGGCAACTGTAATAGCATAATGAATAAAATATATTTTTAAAAAAATACCATAAAAATTCTGCTCATAAAGAGGTAGTTAGAGTTTGTATTTGCTCTTACACATTTCATCCAAAGGTTTTCCTTGATGGCAATGTTTCTGATTATGAGATTTCTTTTTAAAGAAAAGTCATTAAATGTCTTTTTATATAATCCACATACCAAAAATGTATTTATCCATCATGGAAACTGTTACCTTACTACTGTGTTGGGAATGAGTTAATATCCCATTTTTATTCAAATGTTGGTTGAGTGCTCACTGCATATTAAGCCTGAGATATGCACTGAAGTTTCATTACCCAGACACACTGTTTCCCGTAAAGTCTTAATCACCTAATAGAAGAAAAAAATAATAAACAGCCAAAGACAATACAATGTTCCATGTTTGGGCCTTAAGACAGCACATAGTTGGACAGCCCATAAGTAGGCCCACATCATGCTGGCTTTTCATCTACATGTCTGCAGGAGGGAAAATCAGGACAAATAGATGGGGCAGTCAGAGCAGAGATAAAAATGCCTTAAGGTTGGAGAGAAAGTTTCCTCTGACCCTTCAAAGAGCCTTTCTCTTACTTTGGCCCACCCGCCACCAGGTAAAGAAAGCTCTTTGTTTTTAAGGGCTTGTGTGATCAGAATGGGCCTACCTGATAATCCAGGACAATCTCCTTAATGTCAACTGCAAGCAAGCTGTGTCATATGGTATAATCAGAAGAATTCCATCTTACTCCTAAAGTCTTGGGATTAAGACATGGCATCTTTGTGAAGCCATTTTAGAGTCCTATCTACCACAGGCCTCGAACCAAATTCATCCTTGAATTCTAACATTTATACATACTACAAGCTTGGTATAAATTTTTCTATAATGAGGACTTGATTTTCCTTAAGGCTCATGTAGCTTGAGAAATCAAGACTATGTAGATAGTCAAAGTGTCAGAACTAGAAAGGTGTTCAAAAGATTAACTTTGAGGCACATACGGAACAATTCTCCCCATTTTATACTTAAGGTACCTAAATCCAGAGGGTTTAGTGAAACTTGCTCCACGTGGCTCCGGGTGACAGAAAGCAGAAGCTTTCCTTCTGCTCTTCACAGAATCAATGCATTTAAACAGTCCTGGTTCTCTTACTTTTTTCCAAGAGCTGTTTGAAATCTTTGCAGGCATTTCCAAACACTTAGCTGCTGGACTATTTCATTTAAACACAGACAGCATCTCTTGCAGCAAGCTCAAAGATTCAGACTTCCTTAGTCTGTCTTCTCTAGTGATATCCATTAGGGGGCCAGTTAAAAATCAAATATGTGTTTATATTTAGGTAAAATACAATGCTTAAAAGATAGTCTCTGCAAGGCAGACAGTTTGAGTTTCAATCAACCTTACTTTGGGCATGTTTCTTAAACTCCTCTGTGAAGTGGATATGATATTAATTCCTATCTGATAAGGCTACTCTGAGGAGTAGTTGACATAACACAAGAAAATTCTTCAATTACCATAGTGACAAGACAATTATTTTTTTATAAGACTTCTACACAGTTCTCAGGAGAAGTTACCATCTTTTATTATGGACATTTCTGCTGCTCCCTGATTGAGGGAATGGCCCCACTTTCTCTTTCCCAGTTCCCTTGTTATCAGGCTTATTGAAAAAAAAAAGGGAATCTGCAAAATTAAATCTCACACATGGTGTTATAGTAACCATATCTCATATTTCTTCTGATTGTAAGAACACAGACCCTTTAATATTGATAAGCAAGGAGTCTGGGGACAAACTAGGGTGACCAGGATTGAGGGATTTCTAGGGCTATGGGACTTGCAGTGTTAAAACTGAGATAGTCCCAGGAAAAATGAAACAGTTGTTCACCCTGGAACAAACAACCTTTGTGACCTTAAGCAAGTCACTAAGCTTTTTATGCCTCACATTTCACATCTAAATATAGTGATTATTAGAAACCTCCTTCACAAACCTGTTTCTTTTTTAAGAGTAAGTGAATTAATGTATAGAGTGCTTTGGATCATGCCTAGAGTACAGTGATCCAAAGTATTCTATACATTAGATAGAGTGCTTTGTAAATGTTGGTTTATTTTATAACAACTAATCATTGTAAGGAAACATGGGGTAATGAAACTAACACAGGAGGACATGGCAAAAAGCCCAGAGTCTGATGAAGTCCCTAACAGCATAAAAGTGGGGCACCTGGAAATGATTTTCCCCCCTGTATCATTATTTTATGATCCTTCTCTCAGAGATCATGAAAACAAAGAAAAATGAGAATATTCTATTATCTGAAGAAAGAATGATAAGAAAAATACAAATTAAAACAACCTACAGCACCATTTTATCAACTGTAAGAGCAATAAAAAGCAAAGAAAAACAACACACTCCAGAAATCTGACAAAACTCAATTACTCGAGCTGCAAGGAATAGACACTCTCATATTATACTAGAGGGAATGCAAAACGGTCAGCCTCCATGAAAAAAATGTCTCGCAATACCTACCAAAATTACGGATGAATCTGAACCACAAGTCTGGTTCTGGCAATCTGTCCTACAGTTACTGTAACACATATATCACGGGACTACCCACTGGAGAACTGTTAGTTACAGCAAAACACTGGGACCAATCCAAGTGTCCAAAAACAGGGCACTGGTCAAAGGAACGATGGTACATCCATACAGTGAATACAACATAGAAGTATAAATAAATAAATAAATAAATAAATAAGCTCTCTATGTGTTAATATGGAAAGGTCTCCAAATATATTGTTTAGTAACAAAAACCAGGATACAATGTCATATATGAAATATGCCATCTTGTATGAGGAAAAAAGGGGAAATAATAATATACATATGTACTTGTATATTCATAAAGAAACATGGGAAGAATAAGCAAGAGAATAATTAAAACGATAACTTCTTAACAGAAAGAAATAGAGTAGATGGAAATACGGGTGGGAACAAAGTGTCTCAATTTGGATCTCATTTCATTTTTATTTTGACCTCTCAAAATGTATTATCTATCAAAAAGATAAACTTAGCCCTGACTGGTGGGGCTCAGTTGGTTAGGTATTATTCCACAAAGATTGCTGGTCCGATTCCCAGTCAGGGCACATGCCTAGATTGCAGGGTTGGCCCCTGGTTGGGGCACATATGAGAGGCAATCTATCAACATTTCTCTCTGTCATTGATGTTTCTCTCCCTCTCTTTCTCCCTCTCTCCCCCTCTCTTTAAAAATAAATAAAATATTTTTATAAGATAAATGTTAATTTTAAAAAAATAAAATGTAAAATATCAAGAGCTCTTTGTATCAGTCACTTAAAGGTTAGTACCACCCACTTCTACAAAATAAATCTCATTTAGGAAGAAAGGAAATTATGTTGAAAACAATAATGGTATGCTTCATCCACCAAGCAGATAAACAATGTTTCTGACCTGTGACTGTGAGAACCACTCTTTTCCACCTAAGCAAAAAGGTACCAATGGTGTTGTTCTGGGTGTATTGATTTCTATTCCCCTCTCATTGGTAAAGGTAGTCCCCTCTCCACCCAATGATGTGGTCAGCATCCGAGAGGCAAAAGGATGAAGTGTGGTTTCTTTTACAGCCACATGAAGTTTCGTCAACCCATCAGTTTACACTTGCATGTTAGAAGATCTGCTCTTCTTTTTATGTTAATTGGAACTGGCTGCTTTGGGCTCCGACACAGGCATTTAGCACTAACAGTCAATTGCTCTTTCCTCAGCCATCTGGCAAAAAGAGTTGAAACCAGCAATTTTCTGAGTCAGAATTAGACATCCGAAAAAGAATATGCACATAGGCAAACCTCTTTGAAGTGCAGAAGGAAAGAAAGGGGCAGGTAGCCACATGATATGAAACCCAGTCTGGAATGATGTGTTTTCAAAGAGGAGAACCCCAAATAACACTTGGGTTTCCTGACCCCAGCACCATGCTTCCTCATGTGCAGTAGGAAGCATTCAGGATTAGGCAGTCTCTCCTGAATGAAAACTACATAAGTGAAACTTAGGTATTAATAGGCACAAGTCATGTCACTTCCGCAATGGCTGTTTTCTCTGAAATTGTCCATACCTTGGTGACACTCGTTGTGACCCCATTTTGGCCTCATATATCCTCTGTCCAGAAAATGCACGTAGAATAAATACACCAATGCTCATCAGGTTAACCAGGAAGTGCCAGCTGTGTTTGCTACACCTGTCCTTGCATCTCTCCCAAAGAGGAACTCTGCGCCGGCTCCAAGCATCTTCCATCTGCTCTACCCTCTAAATCTCCCTCAGCTCTGGTTCTCATATCCACATGGCCAGGAGGGAAGGTTAGTGTGCCAGCGTCAGGACACTGGAACACTGTGAGACAGGGTTCAGGCAGTGTGGTCCTTCTGTCCGTACACACCCTCCCCTAAGTGTGTTGTGTTCCTCTTCCCCTTGTTTCTCACTTTGTATTTAAATTGACTCAATGAACTACAAGATTCCAGCATAATTAATTCAATCTGTGAGCCTTTCTGGTCCATGACCTCTGTAATAACTTGTCTAGTATGGCACTTTGGAGCTGCCACTGCATCAAAGTAATTTTCCATGAGACAACATTTTACTGACTGGTCTCTTTTTCTATGAAATATCTCTTCATCTCTATTTCCCCTTATAATCATAAGTTATTCTTTTTCCCCAGTTTTCATATTTTTATAATAATTCTGTAATCTGGAAAGCAATTATGCTTCTTAAAGAGTAGGAGGATTCACTGCTCCCTTCAAAGCCCAGGCACAGTTTCATCAGACACACTACCCAGACTAGTCCCCAGTGGGTTAACATAGTGGATAGCACCGTAGCCAATTCTGCAAGTGTTTTTCCTCTGTCAGAGACTTTCTCTCTCTGTCTCCTCACTCCCCATTCTACTCAGATGTTTATGACTTACCTGCGAACTGATTAGTCTAAAACTTGGAACTGCCTCAGTGCTGTGGGAGACGGCTTTATAAAGGAAGACTGCCTAGCCATTTGGGAAGGTATTCACAGCATCTGGTGTTAGAAAGAGACTGAAAGAGAGTGTGCTATTTTGGACCCCTTGTAAGCCTGTCATATAGACCATTTATCCGTCAACACATAGAGAACCAACCCAATGTAATTACTTAAATGTAAACCATCACACACAGCTGTGCCTCCCCGACACTTCAGGCCAAGGCCAGCTTGACTGAATTTGCTGTGTTCATGGTCTCACAGTTGTTGTATAGGTTATTACATAGAATCCATTTCTGTGACATTTCCTATGTTCTTTCTCAAAAGGTAAGTACAATATCAAAGGATGCAAAATGGAAACCCACACCATGTCAACATTAAATTATTTTAAAATTTTATATTTAAAAACCAGGTTTCCAGCCTCTGTTGAAAAACTCGAGCCCTGGATCTCCCATGGCAACAACAGGCTGCCCTATGTAGACAGGCCGTGTGCTCTCGAGTTGCTCACAGACACCATCCACTCTTGGATCATTCACTCATTTACATTTCCTGTGTGGCTCGCCTGGACCATACTGCCACTTTCAGTTTTCCTGGTTATTGTCCCATGTTTTACCCAAGTTGCCGTCTACCTGTCATCCATCCTCTTTGTCTAATTTACAGGCTTCTTGGGGCCCGGTTCCCTTGCCCATGTTCCTGCTCTCTGAGTGTGATCCAGCCTTGGCCCAACTTCTAGTCACCCTGGCCTTAAACCAATAAGGTAACCTGACATCAAGAATTGGAAGCTTGGGGGAAATTCTTTTGTTGTTCTAATGTTCAATTTCAACATTTCAATACATGAGTCATTGCATAGACCTAGCGAATATAGTCAGAACCCCAGAAGTTTCCTTTAAAATTAGTGAAGTACTTCAGAAGTCTAATGCTAAATCTCTTAGGTTTGTGACCTCTCCATTCAGTTGGCACAAATGCCTCCTGAGAGTAAACAAAGCCTGAGAGATAATGAGATGAAATGGCTCAACCTTCAGATGTGAGGTCTCTCCTTCCAAGCTTATTGCTGGTTCAGATTATTTTTATCATTTTTCAAAGCAGCAACATTTATTTCCTCTGCTTCAGTGAGCTATGCAGATGCAACATCTAGAAGGAATATTTAGTGGTCGCCATGGTTACCATTAGTCATATGAAGTTATAGCTAGTGTGTTGATTCCTCTCTTCACAGCTGTAAAAAGAAAGCACTCTCCAAAAAGTGTGCTTGCTGGGGCTCTGAAGTCTTTAATTCTGTAATGCAACCAGGTCCTCTGCTCATTTATCTTGATCTAAAAGTTTAATTCACACTTTAAAGATTTTAGGCAGGGAGGGCATCATAGGACCTAAAAGCTAGAAAGGAATTTAGAATTTAGCCCCGGCCTCTCATCTTACAAATAAGGAAACTGAGGCCCAGTAAGGAGACTTGGATCTACACAGTGTCAATTATCCAACAAAAGATATATATTTAGTAAGTACCAGGGACAAGGCCTCTTTTGTCTCCAGTATATTTCTTGTCTTAAAAAATTAGAGAGGCCAAGTAATATAAAGATCCAGGATGGACAGAGACCACCTGTGTTGCAGGGAAATCCGGTCCTACACAGAGGGGCTGGATCCTTGAAATGAAGCTTGAGCCAAACATCACAATTTTTCTCTAAGGCCATATTAGCCTTGGAATAATAACCAAGCTCTCTGATTGTCTGAGTCCAGATGGCACACTTACTACTTCAAAATGAGGCTGTTCGCTGGTTCTGACCACCTGTCTGAAAAGTGGGTGCCCCACAGTGCTATATCCTCTTCAGGGTGTCCTGACCCCCTACTATTTTGCAATTTTTCCTCCTTCCTGGGTCAGTGTTTAATAGATTCTTGCTTTCATTAAGCCCAGACATATGGCTCTTACTCTATTGCTTTGTAATTGACTAACTGTAAAAATAATACTGTATACAGAACATTTTAGACAAAGGTCAAGGAGTGCCCTACATATCTTTAAACTTCCTCATTCAAGGAAAGGTTTTTCTTAACTGTTTCATGAATTCTTTGTTTAACTAGTTTTGCCTAAATACTCAAGATCAGATGACTTCCACAAACACTTCCTTGTAGATTTTATTTCTAAGTACCAATGCTCACTGAAAGGAGAGAGCTCCTTTCAGAAAGGAGGCCTGGGGTAAAGATAAAGGAAGAACTTGGAATCTGTTGTTATACTAAAAGTAAGTAAGTGCTCAAGAAATTGATGGGGGAGGTTATGGACTGAAAGTCTGTGTTCCCTTAAAATTCATATATTGAAGTTTTAAAACCCAAAAGGATTATATCTAGAAATCGGGCCTCTGAGGAAATGATAAAGCTTAAATGAGTTCATGAAGATGGGCCCCTAATCCATTAAGGCTGGTGCTCCTGTAAGAAGAAGAAGAAGAGACACCAGCGATTTCTCTGTGCCATGTGACAATACAAAGACAAGGCAGCCATCTGCAAGCCAAGAAGAAAGCTTTCACCAGGAGCCAAACTGGCGTGCACCTTGATCTTGGATTTCTGTTGTTTAAGCCACCCAGTCCGTGTTGTTTTGTTCCCTCAGCCTGAGCAGACTAATATGGGAGACATGTCAAAAGAACCCAAGAACCAGCTTTTAGGCACAAATCTGAGATAATCTGACCCTCAGAATGAATTAACGAATAACACTGGATTATAATTCATTTAACAAAATAAGAACCCATTAATTCAAATAAACAAGGTAGAAGGGAAGACTTTTTTCTTACAATAGAATGCCAGATAATAAAAACAGAAGAAAAGAATCAACAAAATAAAAAGGCAGCCCACAAAATGAGAGAAAAATATTTGCATGCCATATATGTGATAAGGGTTAATATCCAATATATACATAAGAAACTCATATAACTCATTAGCAAAAAAAAATTCCAATTTTAAAAATAGGCAGAGACTGAATAAATATTTTTCCAAAGAAAACACACAAATGGCAAATGAGTACATGAAGATACTCAGAATCTCTTAACATCATGTAAATGCAAATTAAAACCACGATGAGCTATTATCTCACATCTGTTAGAATGGCCATTATTAAAAAGACAAATCATAACAAGAGTTGGTGAGGATGTGGAAGAAAGGGAACTTTTGTGCACTGTTGATAGAAATGTAAGTTGGTGCAGCCACTATGAAAACCAGTATGGAGGTTTCTCAAAAAGTAGAAAATAGAACTACAATATGACCCAGGAATTCTACCTCTAGGTTTATACCCAAAGGAAGTAAAACAGTATCTCATTTCAGCATTATTCACAATAGCCAGAATATGGAAACAACCTAAGTGCACATCAATAAATGAATGAATAAAGAAAATGTGGCAGGAACGTGTGTGTGTGTGTGTGTGTGTGTGTGTGTACACACACACACTGTAGGATACTTTTCAACCACAAGAAGGAAGGAAATCCTGCCATTTGTGAGTCCAACATGAATGGACTTGGAGGACATGAGGTTAAGTAAAATAAGCCAGACACAAAGACAAACACAGTGTAATCTCACTTATCTGTGGAATTTTTTAAAATGTTGAACTCATAGAAACAGAAAGTAGAATGTTAGCTACCAAGGGCTAGGTGTGGAGGGGGTGCAAAGAGAGAAATGCTAGTCAAGAGTATAGACCACCCTTAGTGATAAGAGGAATAAATTCTGGGGATCTAACGTGCTGCATGATAACTGTGGTTAATAGCACTGTGTTATATACTTGAAATTTGGTAAGTAAGTCTTAAGCATTCTCAGCACATACACAAAAATGGTAACTGTGAGGTGATAAATGGATTAATTAACCTGATGGTGGTAATCGTTTCACAATGCATTCATACATCAAATCATCATGTTGTACAGTTTAAATGCATACCATTTTGTCAATTACAGCTTAATAAAATTGGGGGATAATAAAAGTAGAGAAAATAATAAAAGTTAGAAAATCACCTTTTTTGAAACTACCACAGTAGCAACTGATTCTGGTAAGATTCATCATGCTAAAACTATTAGGTGAAACTTTAGAGAGGACAGACTATTAAATAGTCTCAAAATATCTCCCTATGGATTATAAAAGGAAGTGGAAGTTCCATAGTGGATATACCTGGAAGTCATCACCATATATAAATAATCAAACAGTGATATCAACCATGAGATAAACTGAAAACAAGTGCCTCCTGAGGTGATACACTGGTAAGAACACACGCCACTTTAATGATAGGCTTGCCAAAATCTTATAATCTCACTTCACCATGAAAGAAGCCAAGGCAAGCCCACACTGAGGCTTGTACCAAACATTTGGCCTGTATACTTCAAAAATGCCAGTGTCATGATAGATGAAGCTGAGAGACTGTTTCAGATTAAGAGACACTGAAGAGACATGACAACTGAACACAATTTGTGATCCCGGATTGGATCCTGGTCCAGAGAAAAAATAAACTGTGTAAAAACATTATTTGGACAATTGTTAAAATTTGACTATAGTCTATATATTAAATAATGGTGTTGTATGAATGTTCAGTTGCCTGAATTTGACAATGGCACTCTGGGTTTATGAGGGATAAAGGGGAATCATATCTGAAACTCACGCTAAAATTATGGCAAAGACTGAGACAAAAAGAGAGAGAAAATAAAAATAAATGAGGCAAAATGTTAAGACAGATAAATCCAGGTGGGTTTAGAGAGTTAGCTTTTTGTACTATCTTAAATTTCTTTTAAATTTGGAATGATTTTAAAATAAAAGATCAAATTTAAAAACTTCTTCTCGAGGGATTCAGGTCAGTAGCAGATAGGCCCAGACAAAACAAGCTCAAACCTACCATTCACAAGTAAACAATTATTTTGCTACAGCTTGAAGCTCTAGCCAAAGGAAGATACATCAATCCATTCTTAAAGAAAATATTTATTTAGTATAATTAATAATAATTCATCTCTGTGAACACTTTGTATGGTTACATGCTTTCCATGTTGTGGCATATTACATTTTCTTTTTTTTTAAATATTTTATTTATTTATTTTTTAGAGAGGGAAAGTAGGGAGATAGAGAGAGAGAGAGAGAGAAACATCAATGTGTGGTTGCTGGGGGTTATGGCCTGCAACCCAGGAATGTACCCTGGCTGGGAATCGAACCTGGGACACTTTGGTTCCCAGCCCGTGCTCAATCCACTGAGCTACGCCAGCTAGGGCTGCATGTTACATTTTCTAAAGATAGCCACATGAATACATATTCTGTCCTACGTGCCTCTTCTTAAAATGTGATGTTAACACCCATGAAGAATGTGGGTGTACTTTCCTTATTCATGAACCTGTGCAGACCTTTAACTGCCTTGACCAATATTACACCATGGGAGAGATGCTTTAAGGGATGATCGGAAACAGCTATGCATAAAATGCAAAAGGAGAACACAGATGAGAAAAAGATGAATCTGTCTGAGTAGAGCTACAAAACGAGATTTCCTGGACCCCTTCTCCACCACCCTGACCAGTGGGGGACCTACCACAGAGCTACCTCACCCTGAGGAGCAGAGATGCCATTCTGACTTTCCCCCAGAGAAAACTATACTTTAGAATTGTGTTTTGTAAAAAAAAAAAAATTGATTACATACTTTGATATTTGTGATATTGTGATATAATAAGAAATATAAATTTAGTCTTTTTCCTAGATCCTGGCGAAGAGTTCTTAAAACTTAAAACCCTTGGAATGCCCTGAGTGATATAAACAGCTTTGATATACTAATGAGATGATGCCTTCTAGACAGCATTGGGAAGACATTCGGTGGCTGTAAAGACCAAACCTTGATTAGAAGCTTGAAACTTTCAACTCTACCTCTAGACCTACAAAGGGGAAGGAGGGGTGGAAATTGAGTTCAATTACCAACAGCCAATGCCTTAATCCTCATGCTACGTAGTGGGACTTCCATAAAAATCCCTAAATGACAGAATTTAGGGAGCTTCTGCATTGGTGAACATTTCCGTGTGGGTGGTGCTCTCCAACTCCACAGGAACAGACGCTCTTGTGTTCAGCATCTTCCAGATCTTGCCCTAAATATCTCTTTATTTGGCTATTCATTTGTCTCTTTTTTAATAAACTGGTGACAGTAAGTAAAGTGCTTCCCTGAGTTCTGTGAGACATTATAGTAAATTATCAACCTGAGGTTAGGGGCCATAGGAACCTCCAACTTACAGCCACTTGGTAGTACGGGAGTTTTGCTGAGCATCTGAGGTGGGAGCAGTCTTGTGGCACTGAGCCCTTAACCTGTGGGGTCTGTGTTGACTCTTGAGTTAATATCAGAGTTGAACTAAATTGTAGGATGCCCAAATGGTGTCCAGAAAGTAAAGAATTGGTTGTTGTGGAAGGAAACCCACATTTTATATTAGAAGCATCAGTAAAGTCAGCTCGAAATACTGCAATGGGTTAGTACACTAGGCATTGCTATATAAGACTTGAAACTCTTAACATTTGGCAAACAATACATAAAACTGAATTTGAGGCACTCCACCCCGGTATTGATACAGAGGGTGATAAACTGAGTCAGCACACACTTTGATAGGTAGTAAAAGCCCACTCCAATGTTTCTAGCAGTGCCCTCCTTTTCTATCCTGTTCACCACCGGAAATGCAATCAGCACAGAATAGCAACAGTTTTTCTCCTCGGTGCCTCATTTCCTTCTGTCTTCTAAATTCTTTCCATTTTCTAAGACATGGTGGTTCCACACTCTTCAAATAGTACATTAAAGATCCACACAAACCCTTCCCTTCCCTGAGCATCCTTAACACAATCACAGCACTTAGCACTTAAATATATGCAATAGATGCCTCATGACCCTTACAAGTTTCATGTCATCTTGTGGAGGATAAGAGTTCTTTGTCAAGGGCCTATGTGTGCCATTGAAACACCACCCCAAACCCAAGCACCTCGTACAAATGTAATGACATAGTGTGATGTTAATAGATGCTTACTGATGAACCAACTGACACTAAACTGCTCTCTTCTCTAATCTTATTTATGTTAATAACTTTATTCTTTAATCTTGTACAAATAATATTTGAAGAAGAATGTAAGTTTCCTATGCCCCAGTAAGTAAGGCCTGGTAAGTAACCTATTACAGGGGGGATGTGTCTGCTTCTTGCTGACCAGAGCTACCTTGTCACTATTCAGTCACTGGACAGGCAAAGCCTCCGAAGGAGCACAGGACAGATCTTTTGCTGAGACTGTAGAGAACAATGGAGGTGCTTCTGAGCATAGAGTCTGGAGTCAGGCAGAATGACTTCAAAGCCTAGCTTTCCACTTACTAGCCATGAGATTTTGAGCAACATAACTTCTATAAACTTTAGCTTCTACATCTTTAAAATGGGGACATTAATCCACCTTCCTCATAGGGTTGTGAAGACGGTTAAATGAGATGTGTAAAGCATTTAGCACAGGTACCTAGAAAGAGCTAGAGAAGCCTTCGTGATTATTCTTCCAATGAGGGTGGCTAGCACCCCATGTGTATAGTCAGCTTGTAGGGGGGTGAAGAAAAGGGAGGTATTTCTCCTTTGTTGTCCTCCTGCAGCTACGAGGAATTTCTGGGATTATTTTTTGTTTCCCTCTGGCATACCTGAAAAGTTACAACCATACACAGATCAAGCATAAAAACTCAAATCACATCACAGGTCAAACTGCTCTTGCCAGTTCCTTGGGCACGTTCCCTCCTGCTGCTCCTTCTTCGTCCTCTCCCCTAAACTCGCTGCCAGAGAAATCCTTAACTTGTTTCTGTCCTCTCTTTTTTAATCATCAAGAAATTTGGAAGAAATGCTCTACTTTCATTCTCTTCAACTACTCTCCATCAGCTTTTAAGTTAGTCAGTGTAAATTCAATCAGACGAGTTAACATTTTCAAACTAGAAACTGGTCCTGGTGTTGGTGTTTCAGTTTGGGGGCATTCAGACCGGGAAGTTATTGAGCACAAAGTACTACTGCCCTCCTAACAAGGGATAACAGCTTGAACTCCCCACTGACTCAATTAACTGTAGCATCTGTTCAAAATGAAAAATAAGACATCATAAAACTAAAGACAACATGCCTATCTCTCAGGAAGAAAAGAGATGCTTGATCTTTAGAGGCTTGTATTGCGATACAACTTAGAGCTCATGGTCTGGAAGTGACTCATGTGGCCACTTGCACAAGTCACTTAACTTTGGGGCTAATTAGCTCAATTTCCTTGTTATTTGAGAGGAGAGAAACAGAAAAGTCAGACCTTTGGAGAGTAAAGGTGGCAGTTCAAACCCTGAGTAAAAATGTGGCCCTGTAATCAGTCCTCAGCCCATGGCTTTGAATTTACCCCCAAATCATCTTTGGAATAACAAGAAAGGGTACCTAGGGAGAGAGACATACCAAAAGAATTCAGAAAAGAGAACGAGGCTACATAATTCTGATCATTCACAAATGACAAGGTCATGTGTTTGTCATGGGTTTAATTTTATGCAAAGTCCTGAGTTCTGACACTAGATATCTCCAGACAATTACTTGGCCAGTCATCCGCACCAAATCCCCGCACTCTAATGATTCATTTGAAAAGCTCCTAAACAAGCACCAACTCGGGGATCTTCCATCCTGACTCTCTTGGACTGAGAAAATAAGATGATTTAGAGTTGCTAACTACTGGGCAAAACTTGGGGTGAGATCATGTTTGGAAACAGGAGATGAACCAATAGCAAAAATTAATGGGGCTTTGGAAAAGCAAGTTTAAACAATGTGCTCATGAATCTGGAGTAATTGTAAACCAATCAAAAATAGGAAAAGATGTGGTTGCCTTTTACCCTTATGTTTCTGGCCACCTGGAGCACAGCTGCACCTTACTGCCTTACTGGCTGTGATGGTTTACAAGCTGAAGTCCCAGTCTCAACACTTCCTCCAATTGGAAAGAAAGAAGGAGGAGGAGGAGTGGGGGAAGGAGGGGGAAGAGAGGGAGGAGGGGTAGAAGGAGAAGAAGAAAGTGAGGGAGAGATCAGCACTGAGGGAGGACTGTGCTTTGCAGTGGTTTGTGAACAGCCCATAACGCTGCCCTTTTACTAATCAGTATTTCAATAGCATTTCTATCTGGCATGATCATATGTATAAGATATTGCCTCGTTGGAATTTCAGCAAAGCAGTTTCAGTCTTCCCCATAATCCTAGCAAGAGAGAGTGAGATGGGAAAAGACAAGAGCCTCCAGCAGTGATAAGCAACCTAATCTTTATGATCCAAGTGATTCAGCCTGAGAGCTGGGGTCAAGATAAAAGCTAAGAAAGCTGCTGCATGTTGTTACTTCTCAAATATGCCTGGAGATTAACATTAGTAGTTGAAAGGTAACATAAGTTTTCTTACTGGCTTTTTTCTATTCAACAAAATAGATATTTTCTGTTGCAAATAACCTCCCACTATGAGACTCATCAACACTATTGCCATTTTGAATGAAGGAAAAAAGTTAATCTGTAAAATGTTAATTTTTTTGATATAAGCAAAATAGGGTAGTTTTATAATGGTTTATAGAGTTTACTGTCTTATATATATATTGGGAAAAAATCATGCAAGATCTATATATTTGATACTTGGTGTCTTGTAGTACTTTTGTAAAATCTCGAGGCCAGAAGTATGAAAATAATATTTTTATATCACCAACTGACAGTGTAAGACCAAATCCAGAGGAGTGGGAAGAGCACAGAAGCAGTTCATTCCTCCACGTTCAAGTCGCATGTGGGATTAAGAGGTGACCTCATCTGGGGAATCAAGTAAGGTACAGCCCTATAACCCCCATAAGCCCCATAAGGGCACATGAGGATCAATCACCAAATAGATGTGGTCTGGATCCTGTTAAAGCCAGATGTTAGAAAAGAAACAAAATTCCATGCTAATCCTCACTCTATGCCTAGAACTGAGGAAAATAGGAATGGGGGCGGACCCAGCTAGACTGTTTGAAGTTATTTAAAGAGATTCCTACTGGGCATGAACCCCAGAATCATAAGAGAGAAATGTCAGGCGCTCAGATGATTCAGGTAGGACAAAACCCTGGGTTCTTCACATTCTTGCACAGAAAAGAGCAATGTATTATTGCAAGCAATGGGGCAAGTATGATCATGAAATTGCACATCATTCTAGCACTCAACATTTCCAAGTACCTACTTCTAGCTGGGACTGGGAGAGATGCAGAGAAACGTATGTGCACCTGAGGGTACATTTGGGATTACTAGGGTTGGCTATAGCTAATCACCAATGGGACTGAGATACAGACTGACTCCAACCCGGTTAATGTTATGGCTCCAGCCTAAAATGCTGAGGTGAGAGATGAACAGGAATAGCAGTGGGCTCAGGAATGCTCAGAGGAGAATGTGACAGAAACCTGGATATATCAATTTCTCAAGCATGACGGCCTGGCATCACGGTGTGGGATATGGCAGAGTAGTAAGGGGCAGGTTGAAGGTGAGGCAGACTTGAAGATTAGAGTAAGGCTCTCTCCAGGCTTTCTAAATCTATAGCAATAAGAGGCTGTGAGGGCTTATGGTCATAATCCAGATTGGTTCCAAAACTGATATGGGTTGAGTTGGTTAATGAAGAACAATGAGCTCAGCTAGAAATACAAAGTGGAGCAAATGTCTCTTTCATTTTAAATTTGATGATGTAGACATCAAAGGCAAATTTGTAAAATCCATCATGTATTTAGCACACCCCACATGCCAAACATCCCACAAGACAGACTTTGAGAAACTTGACAGAGAAGGCAGTGAAACTCACGGAGGTTAAGTAATTCCTCTTCTTTCACCACCACCACCCCCAAAATTGCCATATCCCTCTCCAAAGTTGACCCCATCTCATGGCACTGGTTCACCTCTAATTTTAATCTTTCCAGTTTTTGCCTGTATACTATCTGACCATGCAATGTCAAAAAAGTCATCACACCTCGAGGCCTGGGTTTATTCATTTATACCATAAAGGGATAGAACTCCATGATGTCCGAGATCCCTTCTGAAGCTCAGGAAACAGTTCAAGGCTGTGTTTCTGTAGGTAATATTAGAAACATAGCACTAATTCAGGCTTGGAGTAGGGAAGAGTGTTAAGTAATGAAGGTCTGTGGATTATTAAAAATTACCCCTGGAGCATTACAGAGCTTGTCATATTTGATAATTAAATGAATAGAGGGAGTTTGCATGTCCAGCAAAAACCCTACCCTGGTCTGCCATAAAATGTCCACCCAAGAGGGGAAGTGAAATCACATGATTAATGAATTGGCAGAAACGGCATCACCCTCCTGTTTTTACAGAGTGCCCCCGTGTTGTAATTAAGGAACTCAGTGGGGAGCCTCTGTGTACTGCTAACGAAATGAATTCTGATGCGCTTGCATCAGAAAAGTGTAATTGTATGATATTTCTGATTTTTAGGGTTCTTAGTCTTTGCTCTTCATATTTCAGATCAGCCATGGCTTTCTTCAGCTTAGCTTTGATGATCCAATTTAAGCTGAATTGCTGTGCTCTCTAAGAGTAACCAACCATCTGCTCTGGGTATGATTCTCCTTACCTAGGAAATTAGTTTTGATATATCTTTGTGCCCCCCAAAACTGAATAAGATGAAAGAGCCTATGGTTCTGCATAAGGAGCTTGAGAATGACCCAAGAAATTATCTGATGGTAAGGATTACAATAAGCCACAGCAACAGCAAAATATTTGAAATTTTCTTCTCTAAATTCTAAATAATTTTCCTAGGATGATCTAACCATATTTGGAGGAGCACTGGGTATAGAATGAAACAGACCTGACGCCAAGTCTGAGTTCTGGAATTTACTACATTCTGACCTTTGAACTTGGGAAGCACACTGACCTCCGATTTCCTTACCTGTCAAATGTCATTAATAGTCATTTCACAGAATTGCTGTGAAGATGCATGAGTTTACTAGTGTTTAAACCTATGCATGATTCTGGCATGATGGTTCTGAATCAAATAACAATTCCATTTATTAAATACCTGCTGTATGCCAGGGCATGGACTAAGAACTTCACTCACATCAACTGTAAAGGTCACATCAACCCTGCAAAGTGAGTCATGTGTTATTAACTGTGCTTCACCACAGAGGAGACTGAGGTATACACAGGCAGAGCAATTGACTCAAAGTGCTGATGTCAGGTAAACAATGCTGGGATGGCTACTGTATCCTATTATTTTCATGTGGTGCACAATTTTAAATCTTAGTTCTTCTGAAAAACAGTGAACCTAGTTCAGAGAAAACTATCTTATCAGTCAAGAAATACAGTGTTTCTAATGGTATACCTGAGGGGAGGAAGGTAAACTGCCCCTCAGTCACCTCATACTGTGACCTCCCAACAAAGGGTTACTTTAGCACATAATAGAGAGATAGTTACAGAGACAGAAAGATGAATGATCACAGGACACAGGGATTCCACAAGGAATCATCACAGGGATTCAGCTGGAGCCCTGTGGTTGCCCACATTTCCCTGGATCCATCTTTTCTACACAGGCCTTATCATAGGGAAGCTGAGGAACAATAACCTCAGGAAGCTGAGGAAGCTGATGAGACAATCTCTGATGACAACTTAGTCATCAGGAAGAGAAAATACTTCAGTCATTGATATTTGAAATGGAATGTAGTTACACTCCCCTCAACTGAAAGAGGTCTTAAAGTCAGCAAATTCACAGATTGCTTCCCGTATCGTTTGAAACATTAGTCTTCAAACTGAAGAAAATTCACATTAAAATTTCTTTTGGAAACTTGAGATCTATGAACAATGCCAGGCTTCACATCCCTGACACCTTCAATATCTGTCCCAAAGATGAGACCCTCCAGTCATAACACTAAACTAATATTTGACTCAGGGGAGGAGCAAATGCCCACATCCCTTGTTCATTCCCACATCTTTCTGCTGTCTCCTCTAGAACCCCACCTCTTGACCATCAAAGTCCAACACATTTTTATTCTGCACAAGGGGATCTTCCACTCCATCTCTGCTGAACTTAAACCTAGACTTCCCCTCAGGTACTCTTCTCTTCCAAAGCATACATTAGCAGTGACTTTTGGTCTCCCAAGCTTTGCTTACCATGGAGATTGGAGGTGAGCCAGCATTTTCTGCTGGTTTATGCCTTCTAGTATACAATTGTAAATGCTTTTTTCTTATTGTCATCAACCAAACCCTGGCATTCATCCCCAAACATTAAATGGCAGTTGACTCACACTCTCCACCCCTAGCCTTGCCCTCACCCTGGCTGGTGTCGGAGTCTATGTACATGCCCCATAAAGTGACTTTTCCCCACAATTCTTAGGCCTCCTCACTCCAATAACTTTCAACTCTACTCCAATTCTGTCACCCACATACATACCCACACCCTGAAACTTGTCATTCCACAGAATTACTTCACTGATTAAAACTTAATCTCCAATATCCCACAGCCTGACCACACAATATAAACTTCCTGTTCTGTCAATTCCTTTAAACTTGTTTTTCAACCTGATTAAAAAATATTAGTCCCTTGGCCCATTTTCCCATGTACCCATTTTCCCTAATCAATTCACTTCCCTTCCTTTTTGAGCTGTAATTATTCTCGTATCAATAAGATCAATTTTCTTGTTTCATTCTTCTTCCTCCAAGTGAGTCCATTGAAATTCTGAACCTGAAGCATTTCTACATCTGTCGGCTCCCTCTGAACCTAACACTCAGGGATCCAGGTGAAGCAGCAGAAAACTGTGCAACATGCTTCTACAAATCTGTGTTCTTCATCGTTAGCTACTACTTTAATGATCGGTCTTTATGTTCATAGTTCTCTCTCACTATCATTCCCCAGAAAGATTGCTCAACCCCTTTACCACATTCAAGTTACTTCTCTTCTTACTCACAGTGGATGTCCTTACCTGTGTCTCCACCAAGAACACAGAGGGATCAGGTTGGAATTCCAAATTCTAGTTTCTCTCCTCTGTCCATTCATGCAACCATATCTTCATCAGCATCTTTCTTTACCTCTTTCCCACCCATCCCACAGACAATATCGGCAGGTCCTAAACTAATCCTCTAGCTCTCATCCTCTTACCCCTTTTCTACTAATTTTCTATAACCCATGGGTCAAAGAAGAAACTAAAAAAAATTATAAAGTATTTTGAACCAAATAAAAATGAAAACATAACATATCAAAATTTGTGGAATTCTCTATGACAGCATTACTTAGAAGGGAATGCATACCATTAACCTTCTATTATAGAAAAGAAGATCTCACCCTGGCTGACATAGCTCAGTGGGTTGAGCGTGGGCTGCGAACCAAAATGTCGCAGGTTCGATTCCCAGCCAGGGTACATGCCTGTGTTGCAGGCCATAACCCCCAGCAACCGCACATTGATGTTTCTCTCTCTCTCTCTCTCCCTCCCACCACTCTCTAAAAATAAATAAATAAAATCTTAAAAAAAAAGAAAAGAAGATCTCAAATCAATGACATTAATAGCCACCTTAAGAAACTAGATAAGGAAGTGAAAAATAAACCCAAAGTTAGTAAAAAAAAAAGGAAATAATGAAGATCAGAGAGAAAATCAATGAAATAGAAAACAGAAAATAATAGACAACATAAATGAAATAAAAAGCTGGCTCTTGAGAAGAAAGATGAAACTGGTAAACTTCTCCTTTACAGAGACATAAATTATCGGTCTCAGGAATGAGAGGTGACATCATCTGAATTCTATAGATTTTTTAAAAGACTTAAGATAATGTTATCAAGAACTTTATACCAATAATTTTTATAATGTAAATGAAATGGAAAAGACATAACCTATAAAGCTCACAGAAAAAATAGATAAGCTGTACAGCCATGTATCTACTGAAAATTGAATTTATTTTTCAACACCTTCCACAAAGAAAACTTCAATCCTAGATGATTTTACTGGTGAATTCTTTCAAAGATTTGTGGAAGAAATAATACCAATTCTATACAAACTCTTCCAGAAATAAAAGGAAACTTCTCAATTCATTCTATGAGGCCAGCATTATCATAATACCAAGGTTACCGAGAAATGAAAATTACAGTATAATATTTCTCACAAACATAGATGCTATTATTCTCAACAAAGTCTTATCAAAGAATTTAACAATTCATAAAAGAGGTAATGCATCATGACCAAGTAGGATTTATCTGAGGAATGCAACATTGACTTAACATTAAAAAATTATTTATATAATTTATCATATTAACAAACTAAAAACCAAAAAGCATATGATCATCTCAAAAGACAAAGAAAAAACATTTGAAAAAAACTCAACATATATTCCTGATAAAAACTCTCAGCAAACTAAAAATTGAAATTAATCTCCTCAACCTGACAACACATCTACATCTTTAAAACACCTACAGCTATCATGCTGATTGATGAATGACTGAATGTTTTCTCCCTAAGATTAGGAAGGAGATGAGTATGTCTGCTCTTACCATTTTTATTTTATTATATTGGAGGTTCTAGCCAGGGCAGTAGGCAAAAGAAAAAAATAAAAGATATCCAGACTAGAGAGAAGGGAGTAAAACTATGTTTATTCACAGGAACATGATCGTCTATCTACTGGAACCTGCCAAAATATTGAAACAAATAAGTTATTTTTTTTTTACCAAAGAGGCAAGAGTCAAGTTCAACATAGAAAAATCAGTTGTATGTATGCTGGGCAGTGAGCAAGCAGAAATGGAAGTTAAAAAATACTGTTTATAATAGCATCAAAATATAGAAATGTAGAAATCTAACAAAAACTGAATATTGAAAACTGCTCAATACACAAAAACTACTTAGACATTACAGAACTAAATACATAAAGAGATATATCACATTCATGGGTCAAAAGCTTGAATATTTCTAAAATGTCTACTATAAAAAGGTTTCTGTTTCCCCAAGTCATATATTGAAACTTAATCCCCAATGTGATAGTATTTGGAGGTGGGGCCTGTGGAAGGTGATTAGGTCATGATGATGAAGTCCTCAGGAACGGATTAGTGTCCTTATGAAAGAGGCCCGAGAGAATTGCCCTGGCCCTTCTGCCACAGAGAAAAGAGCAGCCTATGAACCAGAAAACAGGCTGTCACTAACCACCAAATTTGCCAACATCTTCAACAGGGACTCTCTAGCCTAGCCTCCAGAACTGTGAGAAATAAATTTCTATTTTTTATAAACCACCCATTCTATGGCATTTTTCTTCTATTACCAGCCTGAAAAGACAGCAACAATGCCAATTCTCCACCATATGCAAAAATGAACTTGGATCCACACCTCATACCATATATAAAAAGTAATTCAAATTAGACTGTAGACTAAAATATGAAACCTAAAATGATCAAGTTTTTAGAAGAAAACAGTGGAGAAAAACATCATGGTTTTCAAATAGGCAAAGATTTTTAGTATAAAAAAGAACGACCCACAAAAGAACAAATTGATAAATAGAACTTCATTAAAATTTAAATCATCTCTTCAAAGTCACAGGGTTCCAAATCTAGGCTGTATGGGGGCAGAGTAACCTGGGTGATTTGATGCTTCACCAAAAAACTCTGCATGAGCTATTATGCATGAGATGATGCGTTGTCATGATGAAGCTGCCAATCACCAGTTGCCCATAATTGGGGCCTTCTCAATCATCAAAATAGTTTCCATGAAAGAATGTTCAAGCTTAACACAAAATTTGATGCAGATTTGTTGCTCTGCCCTCTCAGTCCTCTTGAATGTGATGGCCACACAGTGCACATGCTCACTCAACAACATCTACTGCCCCCATTGAATAGTACAGTGAAGTCATCATTGTTCATGCACGTGCCTTCCAGTCCACTCTCCTTGGCTGCCAGGTTACATTGATGTCAAGCAAATCATTTTCAATGTATTAACAATAGTTGGACTTTTTCTGGACAGACTCCATTATACATGTCTCAATGATAAAGAAACTATTAATACACACAAAGATAAAGCATGGAGTAACTATGCTAAGTGAAAGAAGTAAAAAAATGCACATTGTATGATTTTATTTATATAAAGTTCTAGAAAATGCAAACTAATCTACATAACAGAAAGTGGATCAATGGTTGCCTGGGATGCAAGGAAGAATGAAGGGCCAGCAACAAGGATTATAAAGCAGCATGAGCAAATTTTAGGGGTGGTGTATATATTTATTATCTTGCTTGTAGTATGGTTACACATATATAAACATATATTAAGACTTATTCTATTATATACTTTAAATGTGTGGTTTTCTGTAGGTCAATTATACTTCAGTAAAGCTACCTTTTTGAAAAGCACTTTAGAGAGAAACTGAAAATGCTTTAATTTGTTTTTATAAGTGAGTCCATTTGTGAACTTCATTATTTAAAACCTATTACAAACAAATTTCTTGTGACATGGTTGTTGAATGATAATGATACATCACTGCATCAGAACATCATGACAGAGAATGGGTCCTCTAACATGTTTGTTGAATATTAAGACAAAAAGTTAACAAGCAACTACCTGGTCACCCTGGTAGTTACTGGGAACAGCTAGGAATGGAAACTGGGTGCTAGGCTTCAGAATCGGCACACACTTGGGGCACATTTCAAGAAGGCCAGAATTGCAAAAGAACCCAAACTCAAGTGGCAACAAGAAGCAGAAACAGCTCTGGCATTGTACCAAAGAGTTCACAGAACAATATCTAGTCCCCAAAGTCCTTGCTGTTCCTTCATCCTCCCAGGATGCGAGCATAGGATGTAATCTCTTGCAGTCCAAGTGCATCTGTTTCCAAGTGCTTTCAAGACTGGAATGTTTGGCAGGCCTCATGGAGGAAAGATACAATGCACAAGGCCAGTTTGGACACTATACAATATAAACACAAGGATTTCACTATTTCTGATGTCCCTCTCATTTGTTCATCCCAGTATCTAATGAGATGTGTCCATCCAGTTTGTATCAGTCCCAATGGCGCTGACACCCAAGCCGCCTCTGTTGTAGTTGGCCTCCCCCAGCACCCCAACATGCTCATACAGGGCTGATATTGGCCCACGTGTCAATCACTGATCACAGTCAGGGCTGGAATATCAGGGTTTGTTTCCATTGCTATATATGGCTTGAGCCAAAAAAAAGTTTAGGCGGCTTAAGTTATTTGGGGTCCATTTTCTCAGAAAACACTGAGAACATGGTGAGACATAGAGAGTGATGATAAACACAGATAATTACAAAAGCTGAAGAAAAATAGAGTTGGCTCTGAATATAAATAATCATGCTTTAAAAGCACATTTTTTTGTTTTAGCTACCATATGTTTAATTTGCTGCTGCCATTTTTACTCTCTATGCCAACTAGACTGTTATCACCCATTTTCTGTAGACAGATACAATTACTATTTCATCATTTCTGTGGTTGTGACAGTTTTGGATGATTTGTTTTTGAGCACCAAACTTATAAGAAAGCCAAGAAATAGAGTTAATTTCCCTAAATCTTGATCCTTTAGTTTATAGTTGTTCTCAAAAATAAAAACAGTAAAGTCTAATAGTATTATCCTGTATTATAACATGACAAACATGGATTGTGTTTTGATTCTTAGGATTATATTCCTGGTTTTATAGAAATCCACAGACATTATAAGATGAGAAAAATGTTTATTTTAAAAGACAATCTTTCTTTAGGACATTTAATAAACTTGAAATTGAGTCATAAGAATTTTCTGTTCCTTAGTATACTTAAACTTCCTTATCCAAAATAATTTCAGTAAGAGCTCTCATTCATTGCATGCTTATTATTATTAAGTAGTCTGCTAAGCATCTTAGTTATTCTTCTAACAACTGCATAAGAACATTTTGTTATTTCCATTTTTATAAAGGAGGAAACTTAAGCTTAGAGAAATCTAATTACTTATCTAATTTCACATGGTTAGTAAATGGTGATACTGAACTTGAACCAAAGCCTGTCTAATTCCAGAGTAGAAATTCAAGTTTTAGCTTAACACATATTTTGCCTCCACAAATTTACCTATCTTATAAATAAATAAGTTTTTATGCCCATAATTCTTGTTCCTCCTGCTAAATGGAGGGGTTTAAAATGAAGTAATCTCTGAAGCTATGAGGCAATGAACTTACGGTAATTTTTTAATGTACAAACAAATGAGCTAAATTTTAAAGCAAATCTCAAATCACAAAGTCTAAGTGTTTTAATGCAATAGAAACAATACCTCTTTCCCAATTTGTAAAATATTTACACTGATTTTTATTTCTATTGCCCTTAGTCATTTGTATAATTTAGTTTCAGCATATTTGGAGCACATAGTTAAATACCTTTGAATAAGCAAAGATAATGGTTATTCTTTGGAAATTTAAAGAATTTATTAAAAAAAAGAATTTATTAAACACCATTGACAGTAGTACTAATAGTAATAAAAATAAAGTTTCATTAAGTCTTATACCTGAAGGTATTGTCCACTTTTATGAACTTCACTGCTGGCCAGTACTGACCAGTAGTATGCAAACATTATGACGCACGATAAATGGGAAGAGAGGCATTTTTCAGCTCTCGCAGGAGCTGATGTATTGTGCAGTAACTGCCTGAATATCTAACTTCTTTACAAATCAACCTTCATTGCTTCTGCTGTGATTTCAGTTTTGTTAACAATATTGAAAGTTATGTTCATAAAAATGACAATAGAGGGTATTAAAAATAAAGTATATAAGATTACTGTCACCAATAGAGTATATAGGGATTGAATATGTCAGTGCTTTTTGTAGGGCAAGCTTATATTTCTTAACCACATTCATGTATGCACATCAACTTTTTTCATGTTTTATGTCAAAGGTATCATCTAGATTATTTATTCCTAGTTAAGCCTAGGAAATAAAGAACAGTGAGATATTTAAATTAGAGGCCTGATAGAAGGTTAAACAGATCCTCTATCAATGCGCAATTCAGTCACAAAATTTTGTGTTTTTTTTATTTTTTCTCAAGTGCTCTATTTTTTGGCCCACTACTGCTGAACACTATTGCTCTCAGCCCAGCCTTTTCTCTCTCAAGAGGAAAAATGTGATATAGTTGGCACACCGACTCATTCTGTGGATATTCTAAATTCCAACTGAGCCCTGCTCTCTAGACTGGGCTTTAGAGATGTGAACTGTTATCAAGTAGGAAGTCAGATAAAACACTGGGCTAAGTTCACTTTAGGCCACTAACTTATCTGAATCCCTATTCTCAGAAAAGGCATAACAAAGCAACCCTAGCCCTCATTTTTCTCAGGAGTCTAACTTCAGTTTGTCATTTCAACCTCACAACATGATATCAATAAAATTCCCCAGAATTTCTTCTGCAGAATATGCACATGCCTCCAAAACCAGGAAGTTAGCTTTATTGGTGCAATTTGAGAGGCTAAAAAGAAATGGGATGCTTAATACCATCATCCCATATTCATGGGATGAATATGATTGACAGGAAGCTTTATTTCCATAAAGGTCTAAGGCAGCTACAGGACTTTCAGAAGTGACCTGCCCTAAGGAGGCCTCCAGCCAGTGGATAAGCTTGCTTCCAAGGATGAAGCCATCTTTAAAAACTGACCTTCCTGAGTTAGGAGTCTCTGTGACTCCCACGTCTTTTCACATTGCAATTAGACATGTCATCATCCATGGTGAAGGAGCACAGTTTAGCGAGGGTCAACCAGACCCCAAAGGTTAGGGCAAAACAGTCACAATGAGATTAACTCCCTCAGACACATCAGAAGCACTCTGAGTAACACAGCAGTTTCTGGCAAGGAAATCAGAAAACCACTTTAATATTGTCTTCTACAAGCAATAGATGAAGTTGGGGGAGGAAGAAGTCAGAAAACATGTAACTTTCAGGCTTTTACAAATCAAATTTAAAAATTGTTCTCCCTAGTGTTATCTAAATTAACTGAAATATATGAGGAGGACCCACCCCCAAGAAACAGAATTTATTTATTAAAAAATTGTGTATTTATTCTTACACTTTTAAATTTCAGTCACCTTCAAAGTACTCTCCATTTGATGCAATACACATATTGAGACATGTTTTCTACTGCTCAAAACAGTTCATGAACTCGTTGATTTTGATGTTTTTTAGTGCTTCTGCCTTTTGTTGTTTCACCTCTTCCACATCATCAAAATCTTTCCCTTTGAAGACTTTTCTCATCCAGAAAAACAAACAGTGTCATTCAGGATGAGATCAAGTGACTAGGGAGGGTGGGGCATAGGGTCATGCTGGTTTTTGTCAAAAACTGCCAAACACTCAGCGTGGTGCCAGCAGGTGCACTTGGAAATCACCCATCATGAAATGGGCAAATGTGTTGAAAGAGTCTTCAAAAAAACATTCACTGAAGCTAAACACAGCTTCTCACAAGCATGTCAGCTGGTACACTGATACAGATGGGTTCCTAGAACACTCGCCTAGCAGCGGAAGCCTGTACTACAAGGCACCCACTCTCCAGAAAATTCTGGGGTTTTGGGGGATTCCCTCTTATGTGTGCCCTTTTAAGCTCATCTCTAGAACCAAAATTTAAAGAATTTGTTTGATTCTGCTGTCCTGTGTGAACTTGGACATAAAATGAAATGGCTTTTTCTGGAATAAAATGGTAATAGGAATAAAAGCTGCTATATTGAGTGCTTAATACTTGCCAGGCATGGACCTAAGCACTTTCTATACATTAACAACTACATGAGGTAGTTACTGATATTATCACCATTTCACAGATGAGAGAATGGGGTTGGAAGAAGTTGTTAAGTCCTCCTCCCCATCAGTGCCCAATTCAAGCGTCTTCTCTGAGAAGCCTGCTGCCTAGGAACTTGCCCTTTGCAAGATTTCTTGCTTGCTTTCTCCCTGGAGCTATATTGAACCCAGAGCTTTCCTCCCACATAGTACCTTATCACACTGTATTATCATTATTTTTCTGCACATCAATCTCCTCAGCAACACTGAGCTCCTAGAGGGCAGAGAACATGTCTTGGGCTTTCTGTATTCACAGCACCTACTATGCTGCTTGATATACATAGTAGGGACTCTGGAAATGTTAGTGAATGAATGGATACTTAAAGAAATAGATGGAGAAAAAACATTTACAAAATAAAACATCATAAGAAAAAAAATCTAACAAGACTTTTTCTAACCTGAATAATATGAGGAAGGTTATCCAAGTTATTCCAAGATTTCCTTTAGATTTGATATGCTCATACTGTTCTCTCCCAGTACCCTGTCCATTGGAATAGCCACTAAATAACACACTTCTCAAATGGCATGGCACAGGGCTGTAAGTCCTGCTGGGAAGAGTGCTGGACTTAGAGTCCAACTTGAGTTTGAGAGCTGATTCCACTGCCCTTGGGTTAAGTCAACCGACTACCTAAGCTGGCTTTTCTCATCTGTGAAATAGGGGCACTCCTCATATACATAACTCATATGTTCTCATAGTGATTTAGAAAGATCATACTGTATATCTGAATGCTTTTAATAGGTGCAAAAGATAATACAAATGTTAATGACTACAATAGATAGAGATTATGTGAGGCTTAATACCTTAACTAACTTCCAGTCATGTGGCATGGGGAAAGTAGATGGGAGTTCGGTCCTACCAAGCACCCACTCAGTGCCAGACACTGTGGAAGCACATCACATATTTAATCTCCCTTAAGCCTCCCACCAGCCCTGGGAAGTGTAGGCAATGTTATTTTAACTTAAAAAATGAGAAAAACAGCCCTGGTCGGTGTGGCTCAGTTGGATGTATTAGGTAGGACAGACAGTAAACTAAGGCAGGGAGAAGAATGGATACATGTCTCACCCACTAACTTAGCAGTCCTGAGCCTGGTCTGATAGGATTGCCAGGTGTTCTGAACATCACAAGAAACACTATGATAGCACAGGAAGGTGGGAGGGGGTACACAGTGCCCAGTGAAAGGGTCCATAGAACAACTTTGGTTAATTGCCTGCCTCTGACCACTATCTGTTTTATGAGGGGGTCAGGGGTTCCACAGTACTCAAAGAAAAAAAACCATAAATACTTTAGGTAACTGCTTCAACTTTAATTAACTACCTCTTATCATGTATGTGTTTTACAGCAAGATGACCAAATGTGGTCTGGAGCAAAGATAAGAATTCTAAGAAACAAACCCTTACACATACCTAAGTTTAGGTGGTCACATCCATCCCTGGCAGAAGCTGGCACTGTCTTTGCCCACCAATCATTATGTAACTCTCTCACCTCATCCCGCCAACTATATAAGTCTTCAAAGGACCTGATGCCTTGCCACCCTTGCCTTGCCTTTACCTATGCCCTATGCCTTTCTCCCCCACCTCAACAAGGCCCATTCTCTCCATGAGAAAGTATCACTAACAAACTTTGTGCGCATACTAATGGATGTGCTGATCTTTAATTCTTAACTATGTCAGCAAGAAGAACCGAGTTTTTCCCACAATAGTTGGAGTTTCATTCCATGAACTGAGGGGTGGTAGTTTTGATACCTGGTCAGGGCACATGCCTGGGCAGTGGATTCAGTCCCACTCAGGGTGTGTGTGAGAGGCAACCAAGAGATGTTTCTCTCTCACATTGATGTTTTCATCCCTCTCTCACTCCTTCCCATTTTCTCTCTCTAAAATCCATGAGCATGTCCTCAAGTGAGGATAAAAAAAGAGAGAGAAACAAACTTTAAAGGGTTGAGTGAATTACCCAAAGCTTTTTATAAAGTTCAAGCTGGGAACTGATATTTTATTGGTTTTAAAATATGTGATCTACAATGGGCTAATGATTGTTTATTCAATAAATGGTGTTGGGAAAATTGGACAGATTACGTGCTGAAAAATAAAACTAGAACACCGTCTTATACCACACAGAAGAAGAAATTTAAAATGGATCAGATTTAAATGTTAGACCCAAAACCATAAAAATCCTAGAAGTAAACATAGACAGTAAAATCTTGGACATTGCTCATAGAAATTTTTTATCAGATGTATCTCCCCAGGCAAGGGAAACAGAAGAAAAAATAAACAAATGAAACTTCATCAAACTAAAGAATTTTTGCACAACAAAGAAAGTCATCAACAAAATGAAAAGACAACTTACAGAATGGAAGAACATGTTCACCGATACATCTGATAAGGGGTTAATATCCAAAATTTATAAAGTACTTACAAAACTCAACACCAAAAAATGAAAGAGCCCAATTAAAAATGGGCAAAGGACCTGAATAGACAGTTCTCCAACGAGGACATACAGATGGACAATAGGCATATGAAAAGATGCTCAATGTCATTAATCATCAGAGAAATTCACATAGAAATCACAATGAAATACCATCTCACACATGTCAAATAAATGAGGTTATCATCAATAAATCGACAAGCAACAAGTGCTGATGAATATGTAGAGAAAGGGGAACCCTTTTGCACTATTGGTGGGAATGCAGACTGGTACAGTCACTGTGGAGAGCAGTATGGAGATACCTCAAAAAATTAAAAATAGATCTGTCTTTTGACCTAGATATCCCTCTTCTGGGAACATATCTGAAGGAACCCAAAACACTAATTCAACAGAACATAAGCACTCCTATGTTTGTTGCAGCATTATATATAATCACCAAGATTTGGAAGCAACCCAAGTGCCCATCAGTAAATGAGTGGATAAAACAACTATGGAACATTTACACAATGGAATTCTACTTGGCCATAAAAAAGAAGAAAATTTTATACTTTGCAATGGTATGAATGGACCTAGAGAACATTATGCTAAGTAGAATAAGCCAATCAGAGAAAGACAAATATCATATGATCTCATTAGTATGTGGAATCTAATGAACAAACTGAACTAACAAGAAAAAACAGAGACAGACTCATAGATGGAGAACAGATGACAGCTGGGGTGGGGGATTTGGGGGTTGGAAGGATTGAGCAAAAAGGAAAAAGTACTCATGGACATGGACAACAGTGTGGTGATTGCTGGGGGAAGGGGACTAAATGGTAATGGAAAAACATATAATAAAGATTTTTAAAAATCAGAAAAAAATAAATAAAATAAAATACGTGATATTTTTACCAACATTCTACTTCTTTTAGAGAATATCAGCTGTTATCATACAAAATTATCCAAAAGTTTGAACTTATGGTTAAAAGTTCTGACTATCAAGATTAAGAAAATCTTTGAAAATTTTTCATTATAATTTATTGGTATCCTTCATATTGAAGTATATGAGACTGAGTCAGTCCTTTCACTTGGAATGTAAAGGAGGCCATAAACAACAGCACTCTGCTCTGCCCAAGCTCAGAGCCAACAGAGAGACAGGCACAGGCGTGAGACTAATGGAGATCATGACATATTTACTACTGACAGAGTGGGACCTAGTAGGGTGTTTAACTCCTTATGTGCCGCCCAATTATGCAGCCTTATACACACAGGCTTTGACATCATTTGGTATTCACAGGCCTGTCCATAGCAGACAGTTTACCTTGTGGCAGAGAGCAGATCAGAATGCACCTTTTCATGAACAGAAAGAATGAAGAGAGACCTTCAAGAGCTTGGCCAAGCCTGCTCAAGTCCTTACTCTTGAACCTGTCAACCATGTAAGGCCTGCTCTGATGAGCATGAGTGAAGAGGCCAAAGGACCTGGAAGAGTCTCTCCCAAGTTCTGCCTTCCAGGGCATGGGATGGATTTTCTGTTCCACTATGGAAAGACAAATGGGCAATGGAACCATTTTTGCTTTCTTGTATTTTCTATTTTTAAAATAGGGGCAGGAGTATCTGTTCTAGAAATCCAGGTCAATATGATGGACTTACTCTTTTATTAAAAATTGGAAATAGCTAAAAGAGAAATCTTAGAGCATGATGATACACAGGTGTGTGAAGACTCTATTCAGTATGTCAGCCCAAAGTAGGGAATGGCTCCTGCTCTCCAATGTCAAAAGCAAAGTTTCATAAACAGTAACTAAGATTCAGAGCAAATGTTTCCCTGTCTACAACCAGGAAATATCCAAGAAAACTTTTTTGAACCAACCACCTTCCCTTTTGCTACTTCCCCTTAGCCAGCTGAGCCAGTGGTTAGAATGCGGCTGTATTTCACTGTGTTAGGGAAATAATGGTTGGGCAATGTATATGCATTTATTACATATCCATTATTTGCCAGGAGTTTCCCTTGTTGTGAAGGACAGATGGACAGTAAACATATAAGCAAACATGATGTTTTATGATACTAATAAGCACTATGAGGAAGGGACATAGGATATTATGCTAAAGAGGGTGCTTACTTGAGATCCACATGATGACAAGTTGGCAGCAATATGAAGATCTTGTGGAGGACAGTCTAGACAGAGGGAGTTAGCACAGGGGCCCTGAGATGGGCATGAGGTTAATGTCTTTTCACAGGGTGGAGAGAAGAACAGGGTTGGCTCCAGAGACAAGAATGAGAGGGAGTACAGGGAGATAAGTTTAGAGAACAGTCCAAAACCTGGATCTTGTAAGACTTGTGGGCAATGGATTTTACTCTTCGTGTAATGGAAAGACATCAAAGGGCTTGTCCAGGAAATGGCTCAGTAGGATGTACCTGTGATCATTCCTGACACTGTAAAAAGCATTGACAGCAGTGGGCAGGTTAGAGGCAGAATCAACTGAGAGATAAGGCTGGCTTAGACTAGAGCATAGATCTTAAAGCTGATGAAAAGTAATACAATTCAGATTATATTTAAGAGGTAGTTCTGATCGGAGATTCTGATAGATCTGGTGTGAGTGTGAGGAAAAGAGTAAAGTGAAGGATGAGTCCAAATGCAGGTCCCGTGTAATTACCACCATGGGAAATACTTGAGGGGTATGGACAAGGGGGATAAGTGGAATCACCCAACTCTTGAACATATTAAATTTAAGGTGCCTCTCTGACATCCAAGAAAAGATATTAGGAAGACAAATGAACAAGTGAGTCAGGCATATGTAAGAGTTCTGTGCTAAAAGTGTATATTTAAGAGTCAGGAGGTAAGAAAGAAAACAGAGGCAGAGCTCTGGAAAACTCCAATATTTACAAGCGCATAGAGAAGAGCCTGCAAAAGAGAGAGATGGAAAGGTCAGTTTGAGCACCGTAACAAGGAATCTTAGACGAGACTGTGTTTCATGGAGGGAATAGTCAACAGTGTCAAGTGCTTCAGCATAAGAGGAGTGCAAATAATTGGCCACTGGTTTGTCAATGCATAGTCCCTGATAGGGTCTGTTGCACCAGACTTGGGTTTCTAAAATCTTTTTCCATTTTATGGTTTTATGGTTTTGATGACCTGCCCCAAGCTATAAGTATCTCTTCCTTCACTTGCCCCTAAAGCTCCCCTCAGGGGTTCTTTTTGCTGTCCTCACTTCCCCTACTAATTCAGAACAAACAGGGATTTTACCTGAAAAAAAAAATTAAATAAAATTAAATAATGCATTCCATTCAACTTACCCCTAGATTTTCCAAACATTCAGTAACAAGTCTGCTAAGTGCCATAGAGATGCCGTGGTGGAAACAAGTGTTTATGTTGTTTTCTCAGATTTCGCTCCATGAATTACCTCACTCAGCAGAAGGTCACAGTTCAGGTTTAACAACCTCTTTTCAGTTTCCATTACAATCTGCAATAGATCATTCCTGGTGTCACATCATCCTTTGAGATGATTCAGGTTTCCAAGTGAAAGGAGGGGAGGTAGCATAATTGTATTAAATAAGATTCCTGTTAACATTCTATTTATGCAAAGTGCATTATGTGTATTCTATTTATGCAAAATTTCATGTCTTAGAAAAAGAAAGAAGGTGAGTTTATGTGTGTGCATATACTTGTATGTGCGCACAAACTCATATACATTTTTAGCCCTATATGGGTCAGGGTAAACCTGATGCAGTGATTCTCAGTTGGGGAGGAAGGCAATTTGGTTCCCCAGGGAATATTTGAAAACATACGGAGACCTTTTTTTTTAGGCAGGTAAGTATTTTATTGAAAAGTCATGGGGTAGCTCTCAGGAAAACCAGGAAGGCCATAAGGAAAGGTTGCTCAGGAACATGCCTGTAGTACCAGTCCCATTGTGATGCAGTAGTACCTTGGAGACATTTTGACTGCGGTATTGGAAGATGCTAATGGCATCTGGTTAATAGAGGCCAAGGGTGCTCTAAACATTCTATAATGTTTAGGGCAGTCCCTCCTCAACAAAGAATCTTCTGATCCCAAATGTCAACAGTGTCACAGCTAAGAAACCCTAATGTCATGATGGAAAACACTAAATTGAACACAAAATTCCACAGACAGTGCATGTGCTACAGCAACTTCATTGATCCAGCCAGATCTGAATATAGCTGACCTACAATGTAATCACTGGACTGCTAGGAACCGTAAGTGTGAGATGCAGACAACGATATACTTCACTAATTTACACAGCTGCCTGTGAGCTGATGTCCACAGAAAACTAGTTTCTAAACTTCGAATGTCAGCTTAATTCTATCATTGTAGTCTGGCTTCCCTCAAACAACCCGAAATGGAGGTACCAGCCTTGCCTCCTGGACTCAATTTTCTCTTTTCTTCTTTGGGTGATATTCTGGTAACACTCCAATTCCCCGGGGACTGGCTTTATGTAATGCTGACCACAGCACTAAAGATCTTGCCACTGATTCAATACCGTAATTTCTCTAAGAAGTCTTTTAAACTCCCCATGCCAGGCATAAGAGGGACTAAACTTAACAATGCCAGATAGGAGGACAAGGAACCTAAATAAAATGATCAACAAATATACAGGAGGGCTGACAGCATCTTTTGAAAGCCTCAGTACTGCCTTCTTTCCAGGACCCAACAGTGCTGGTATTCACCAATACCCACAAGCTTGCTTTTTTAAAATGCCTCTTAAGACTCAAATCCTACTTGAAAATTGAGCTGGCCTAAATGTATTAAAGAGCCTATCTAACCTCAAGGTCAACTAAATATCTAGTCTTCTTTTCACAGCATGACCAAGTTTTTTATCCTTTACTTGGTGGAAAAGGACTTATTCAAACAATATTTATATTATATTCTTAAAATAAACTTGGACCTAGGGAAAAAATATAACTGCATGTCCATAACAAAACACTGAAGAGCTGCTGAGTGAAAAAGCTTACCACAATCAGAGAAATAGCTTGGGTTTCAATTTAATTCTTTTTTGCTCAAATGTCAAAGTAATTTTTATTTGAGCAGAATGAGGTCATTCTTCACAGAAAGAGATCACTGTCTCAAAATTCTTATGACCAGGAAACATAAGACCAATAAAAGGATAGGTTTCAGAAATGTGAACTGAAATAAAATGGGCTGAAGAGATAAAAATCTGTACATGTGACTTGAGCACACAGAGACATATTAACAACAATTATGGATTCTTTGCTTGTTTTCTAGGAAAGAACAGTCTCCTATATCCTGCCCTACCCCACCCCAAAATGCCCCAATGTTACACATCAGTGGGGCGCTTCCAAATCAACAACATGGGAACCCCGTAGCCTGGTTCTTCAGGACTTCTTGATGCATTAGGGGAGGCAAGTCCCTAAATGGTGGGGCCCCAAAATGGATTAGGGCCTATACCCATGTTATCATAAATATAGGAATGCCAACAATAACATGCAAGGAGAGGAAACAGAGATGTCACAACATCATTAATCTGTTGATTTGTTTACATCTTGATTTTTTTTCTTGCCTACCTTACATTTCAAACTCACACAGATACACAAATACAGTAAAGCAAGAGGATGAAGAACGGGGGCCAGGTCAGATTTCAGCATTGCCTTATCCCAGATATTTGACTTTAGTCAAGTAACTTGATTCTCTGTTATTCAGTTTCCCCATTTTTAAAATGGTGAATAATCATGATGGTGGCCACCTAGGGTCATAGTGATGGTTTACAAAAGGACATATTAGAATGAGCTTAGCAGAGAAACTAATCCTTGGTAAATTCATAAATAGTAATGACTATGGCCCTCAATTTGCATTCAAAGATTGAAGTGAATAAAAATCTAGAAGGTTTTGAAGATGATTTAAATCAGATCCAGTCTAGGAAACAGGAGCTCAGAGAATTTATGTGATGTATCCATAGTTACACAGCTCATTAGTAACAGGATGAGATTAAAGTCCAAGTCCCTTGAAACCTAAGCTAGTGTTGGGGAGGGAGGCAAAGAATAGTGTACATGTGTTTGAAGAAATACATTAATCAGTTCTCCTGCCAGAGAAATTATGGATACTTCCATGTAGTCGAAGCACATCTTTTAAAGTCTGTTGCCTAAAAGATGTCATTCAGCCAGACCAGGCTTTAATTGCAGGCAAACAGCTGGTCCAGGCTGGACTTGTCACACATTTACCCCAAGCCTCTAAACAAGCCATGATCTGGCAACATCAGATTGGGACCATCTGTCACTCACTGCAGGGCACATATGGCCCCACTAGATTTTAAGTATAAGGTTGTCACAAAAGGTCATTAACTATGCATCACTTTCCTGTGATAAACTAAGCAGGCACGATGATCTTCCTATTTTATCTCAATTTCTCCAACTCTCTCATGGACTTAGAGAAACTGAGGCCAAATAAATCAGGGGTCTTCTTGCCATGGCCTCTGGCAACTCACAGAAATATTTTAATTCATTTACTTTCCCTTTGGTGGGTTTAAATTTTTTTCAAAACATGTTTTGCATTCTCTTCATAAAGAATCCCAGAAGGAGTGAAGGTTTGTAAATAGTGCCTAATGCAACACAAAGGTTGGATTTGCATGAAATATACATGAGTAAAATAGAAAAAAAAGGATGAGCTGGACCAACAGTTTGGAGTACATGGTACTTGATCAACAGAGAACACAGTCAAGAAAGAATCGTGCCTTTCTTCTGCATAAGGACAATTGCCTAAGCACTACAAATAAGGTCATCAAGTATTTCTTAAAGATTTCATTTACTTATTTTTAGACAGAAAGGAAGGGAGGGAGAGAAACATCAATATGAGAGAGAAACATCCATCGGCCAACCCCTGCATGCCCCGCAACGAGGAACCTGGCCCAAAACCTAGGCATGTGCCCTGGTCAGAAATAGAACCAGAGCCCTGGCTGGTGTAGCTCAGTGAATTGTGTGTAGGCTGTGAACAAAAAGGTCATCAGTTCGATTCCTAGTCAGGGAACATGTCTGGGTTGCAGGCCAGGTTCCCCATGGGGACCAGGTAAAAGGCAACCACACATTGATGCTTCTGTCCTTCTCTTTCTCCCTCCCTTCCTCTCTCTCTAAAAATAAATAAATAAAGTTTTTTTTAAAGAAATAGAACCAGAGAGCTTTCATTTTGTGGGACGATAGCCATCCAACTGAGCAACCCCAGCCAGGGCAAGCATTTTTTTTTAAAGCTCAGATAAATGAATGGTGCTTTTCAAATAAGGCTGCAGATTCTTTGATAGTTATTTCATGGAGAGGTAAGGTCTATGTATTGTCACCTTGAATACAGGAAGGCTTGTGACTGCTTCAGCTGATAGAGTATGATCGAAGTGGTACTATCTGATTTGGGGAGCTAGGTTATAAACTACTAGGCACCATCTGCCTTATTCATAGATACACTTACTCTTCAAGCACTGTCCCAACAGGTCAGAAGTCTAAATGTCCCAAAGCCTCCACACTATGAGGAAGCCCACACCACATGGAGAGGCCTTAAGTAGGTGCTTTAGCTGACAGTCGTGTCTGAACACAGCCTCTGAGTCATCCTGCCTGAGCACCACACCTGTAAGTGAAGAGCAGCTACACAATCCCAATCCTGACCATTCCAGCCTCTCCCAGGCACTCAGTTTTTACAGTGGAGGCCCGAGACATAATGGGACAAAGACAAAGCCATTATTTCTCTGCACTGATTGAATCCCTGACACACAGAATCTATGGCTGTAATAAAACAGTTGTTTTATACTTCTAAGTTTGAAGTATATGATTTGTTATACATATGATTTGTATGTATATGAGGTATGATTTGTTATACAGCAGCAGATAATCAGAACAGAATTAATGAGACAGTGAAAGCATCCCTGGCTATTTTTAATGACTGTAATGAGAAGGACAAAGAGAAGTAGTCCTCCTCTGCTCCATGCTTTATGTGTTATTTCCTTTAATCCTTACTGGAGTCCCATGCAGTAGGGGTTGTTATTCCCCCCTCTTAGTTGAAGAAACTGGGGCTCTGAGGGATTTAAAACAACTCAGTGAAGATGCTGAAATCTGCAGACAGGACTTTTTGACTCCATAGATCTTTCTACCACATTTCACTTATGATCACATGTCCAGATTCAGCCACTTGTTATATCCCAGAAATCACACAACCCCTGTAAAATCAGCATTTATGTTCACCAATTACTTTTTGAGTGCCTCTATATGGCAGGCATTGTGCTAAGTAGCCTCAATAGTAAACAAGATAAACACTCATTTTTTCTCCAATCTCATTTTGGCCTTTGTTCACCCTTTGTTTTCCACACCAAAGGTAGCCTTTAAAATCTATATCTTTTGGATACTCCCCTGGCTTAAACTCTTCCAGGGGTGTCTTCTCACCTGTGCCACGGGGATTCACAAACCTAGTTCAGTGACAGGTGTCAAGGTTGGCTACGTGAGAGCCGACTAAGATGCGCTATAAAAATACAGATTCTCAGGCTTCCCCTCCAGAGATTCTGATTCAGTGGGTCTACGTATATTATCAAAGCTCCCCAGGGATGCCTATATGTTGCTATGTTGGAAAAAAATTGGCCAAGAGAATAATGTCCCAATTCCTCTATCTTCTCCTACATCACTTTCTGCCTCATCCTTTGCTTCATTCAGCAAACACATCCTCCGAGACCTCTCAGTCTCTCTACATTCAGTGCCTTATACCAAAAAGGCAATTCCCACTGAACAGTCTGGTGAAGTGTTTCCCCTTCCAGGAGCTGTTCCTGCCTCCCCTTCTTACAAACATAGTGCCCTTTCTCGGAGTTCCTACTGCCCCTTGTATCCACCACCAATCACTTAGCTCATGGCTAAATTATGTGCTGAAGCCAGGGATCCAGGCTTATTCATTTTAGAATCTCCAGTGTTAGCACAGTGCCCCATTTTTCAGAGATATTCAACAAATGTTTGCTGAATGAATAACCCAATGTGTTTCCTTTCAGCTCTAGCTGCCAAGAAACCCAGAGCCAAATCCAGTTACCAAGTACAGTAATTAGCTCATCCCAGGTGCCTGGTAACATCTGCTCCCTGCTTCTTTGAGATGGTCTCTGTTCTCTTTTCAGCCATAATAGTTCTATTTTATATTCAGTTTCATTTGCATGCTGTTTTAAATCCTTCTAAAAGAAGGTGGGTTGTAAATTCTGAATAAATCAATAGATACATAAGATCTTCAAAAGATACCTGTGTTACACCTATACCATGGGAGTAAGACGAGAAAAATTACTGAGAAACACGCCACACTTCTCAAATCAAATGACTGATACTTCTTCACATTTTTGTGGATAAAAATAAAGAACTATAAGGAAATACCTACTCAGATAAATATTTATTTACTCAGAAAATAATTATCAAGCATCTCCTTTATACAAGGCTCCCTAGTTGACATGGACAACAAAGATGTGATTATTACCTGATGATCCAAAGAACTCACTGTATTGTAGGTTAGATGAGACCTGTATACAAATGAGATCTTGCAAAGTAAAAAATGTTAATGCAAAAAGACAGAGAGTATCTCTTCTACCTATTGTGGATCAGAGAGGCCATATCATCTGATTTGGACCTTAAAGATGAATTGAATTTAGACATGTAGAGAGGGTTAGACACAGGCAGGCATTCCAGGACAAAGAAAAATCATGAGGTTGTAGAGCAAACAGTGATTTGGCTGCATAATATCTAATATTTATTGTGCTTACTATGCACCACTCATTGTTTTATTACATGACTTATTGTTTTTTTGACTTTTAAATATCCCTATGGGTTAAGTAAATAAAGAAACTGAATCTTAGAAATTAAGTGACTTACCCAAGGTCACTCAGCCAGCAAGTGGCAGAGCTAAAATTCAATTGAGGCAGACTCTAGGGCTTTATACTTAAGCACTCCCAGGCACTAACTCAAGGAGCAAAGATTTGTAGGGGATAGTAAGGGATAAGGTGAAAAAAAATAGGCTGTGACTGCATAGAAATTGGCTTCCAAGCCAGGATAAATAGTGTAACCTTGATTTTGTCAGCAATGCAGAGCAATAGGTGACTTTTTAAGAGGAGAAAATAATAATACATTTAATAGGCATTGAGTAGTTATTGCATATATTAATAAATAAATCAATGAATGAATTTTTAGGGTAGATTAGTCAAACAGCAGTATATATAATAGACTGAAGAGAGAGATATTGAAAAAATAAAATAGATTTTTAAAAAAGGTAACAGGCTTGAAAAGAACATTGACCTTTGGAGAGAAGAGAAAGAACAAACACGGAGACAGAAGAAGGACAGTCGTGTCATTCAGAGAAAGAAGCTGTGAAATAAATGTGGTAGGTGTGTGGGAGAAGAGCTTCCGAGGAGGCGGGACCCTCCATAGAGCTGTCCTGTGAGATGAGAATTCAGGAGAGGGGTCAGAGGAAAGGATGGAATTGGGAGTCATCCATGTAGAGGAGGTCATCCAACCCATGACATGAAGAAAATTGCCAAGACAAAGTATATAAAAATAAAAGAATTTTAGACATAACATCCAGAAACATGGTGTAGGAGATGAGAAGAAGAGGGATCAGAGAATGGCAGCCTATATGAAGACGTCAAAATGAAGAGTGGTTTAAGATGAAGGGAAGTGAGGGGGAAAGGACAGTCAGACAGGGCTGTGAGAAAGAGAATTAACAAAAGGCCATTTGATCTACCAAGTGACAAGTAACTGTTAAGACAGGTGACAGTAGGTGAAAAGGAAAGAGCTGTCTAGTAACGAGTAAGGAGTTGAAGATAGAGGTTGACAAAGTGTAATACTGGTCAGGGGTTGCAAACCCAGGCAGCTAATACACAAGAGGAAAAAGGGCCGGTTACAAGAAGATCATGAAGCCCTTTCAATCTACCTTTCACTTTCCATATTTTATGGAAGCGTTTGTACAGGGAAACATTTCCGTATCTGAGGAAAACAAGACCTTAAAGCAATGGCAACCAGCTACTGACATTCTGTCTCAGTGCTGGAGACAATAGGGAGTATTGGAGACAATGGGAGTGTTGGGGTCTGTAGTTAACTAGAGAATGCACATCCTGTCTGAAGGCAGAAACAGAAATTCAATTCTAAGAGACTGTTGTCATGTGCAAATGTGGGCCCAGTGTTGCCAGTTCCCCAATATGTTAAGAGAAAAATAAGTGCTGATTTTTATGCAAATTTCCCCATTTTTAAATGTTGGGGGCTAGGCACAGTATGGGTCAACAAAACAGGTTTGCAAGCAGAAGCCAGCTCACTGACTGGCAGCCTTAGACCTCCTGGATCAATTATGCTTTCATTAGTTCTGGCAATGAAAGAATGAGAAAAACCAAATGGTTATTTGACAAAAGAGTGAAATTAAGGAAGTTTGTTTATTTGTCTGTTTGTTTTAGGATCATGAAGTACTGAGTATTTTATTGACTGACAGGAAGATAGCCTAGTAAGCAACAGAAAGAGATTAGAAGTTGCATGAAAGGAGTACAAACTAAAACAATTTAATTTTGTTGGGTTTTAATATACCTTTTTTGGTAAACAATAATCAGAGAAAGAAAGTTGTTTGTTAAGAAAATTCAAAGTCAAGGATTAACAAGGAAGTGATAGCTGTATGATACGTGCTGTTGTTACCTTATTTTGTAAAGAGGCAATGTCCACGAGAGATTGACAACCCTACAGGTAAGACTGGTCCCGCTCACTAGAGGGATAATTTCATTATTAAAACAAGAGCCCCTTTGTTCATGATAGGGCAATGAGGACTGTCACCATGGATAAAGAACATGTCATCGAGCAGCTAGCACCCTTCCTTTCAAACAATGAAAACCCCCTTCTACTTGAAGGAACTTTGATCTGACATTCAGAGTTCCTAAATTTCTCATCATTCAGAAGCTAGTTAATGTCTTCAGTGAACCATCAAAAACAAAAGAAAACAAAAGCCATTATTTGTCCAATTGTCCTGGTAAAACTGCCAGCTTTTGTTGTCCAACTGGGCTCAGCGAAGAAGAGGGGAAGTAAAAGAGAGCCCCAGGCAGTTTTCAGATTTCAGAAGCCATGGGACATGATTTCACAGGCTGATTCTAGGATGTTCATCAGCACCTCCCCTTTCCAGATGAAACCAAGGCAATTCAACCAGGTCAGTAGATTATCAAACTAGTTTTATGTATTTTCCAACCCAGTCTCACAGGAATACTGGGGATCTTCAATATTAAAAAAAAAAAGGTAAGAAAAGTTCCAGGAAGGCATGTTTCTTAAATGCCTTTCTAAACTCTCTAAAGGAAAAATTTTCTCAAATATATCAATAATCTGATATATAATTTTCTTCCCCTTGGCTTTCAAGGACCTTCAGGATTGGCCCCATCCTATAAACCTGAATTAATTCCCCATTATTCCCAGAGTGTGTTCTTGTTCTTACAGACCATCCACCCTGGAATGGCAATATCCCACAAAGATGCCTGTTTATCAAGTATGTATAGAGTACCTATCATGTGCACACTCTAAGCCAGGTGGTAGGGACCAACAGTGAAAGGCATGAACATAGCCCCTACTCTCACAGTGATGCTACCCATACTCTCCTCTGGAAGAATGCCCATCTTCCTGCTCCCTGCCTGCAAATTCTCCCCGTCCCCCCTCTTCCAGTAAACCTTCCTGCATATTACTGATTAATTCATCAGCCTCTTCTCTGAACTTCGTCAGTCTTTATGAGCCTGTAAAAGTAATACAGCATTAATGGCACGCTGTCTTGTATCACCTGGTCTTGTCTCCTGAATGCCACCCTGTTCCCCCAGCTAAACCATAAAGCTCTTTAGGGAAAGAACCACATCCTGTAGTTACCCTCTGCCTTCCATGTGGTCTAACACAGTACACAGTGTATTTTAAAAATGTATTACAGGTTACTGATTACTTTCCAAATGGAATTTAACAGCAGTTCATTTACCCTTTGTTTGCTATGGCCTCTGTAACAAACTATCATGAACTTAGTGACTTAAAATAGCAGGAATGTACTCCTTCTTAGTTGTGGAGGCCAAAAGTCTGAAATCAATATCGCTGAGCCTAAATCAGGATGTCAACTGGGCCATCCTGATTCTAGGGGAGAATCAGGATGGGGAGATCTAGGGGAGAATCTGTTTCTTGCTTCATTCAGCTTCTGGTAGCTGGCAGTATTCCTTGGCTTGTGGCCACATCATCCAGTCTTAGCCACTATGGTCATATTACCTTCTCCTCTGCTTCTCTCTTGTAAAGATACTTATAACTGCAGGTAAGGCCCACCCAAATAATCCAGGACCCAATCCAGGACTTGAATTTTCCATCTCAAGACCCAAACTTATTCACATGTGAAAAGATCCTTTTTCTATGGAAGGTAACATTTACAGGTTTGGAAAATTGGGGCCTGATATCTTTGGGACCATTATTTAACCTACAACACCCTTAGATGAAGGGCCTCTGACTTAATAAAGCTGTAACAAACCAACAAATAAAATCAATTAAAATCATAAGGAACATTTTCTCTCACCCAGGGATTTCTTATCCAGGAAATTCAAATATTCAACAAATAGACAAGAATCAGAAAATAATGCAAAATAGATATTATAATCTGCCAGTGAAAAAAAAGATATAAGGTTAAAAATTGCCAAAAGGATTAACTCTTTGGAAAGCGATAGTTTGTAATGAGTCAAAAGTATTGGTATTGTTTTTGATTATGTGTCACAGGATCAAAAGAAGATTGTTTCAAAGCAAAATAGCTGGAAAGACAATAAATTCAGGTTAATTGATTGCCTAGGGCAGAGAGTTTTCCTAGTGGCATTCAGCCACAAAATCAATCTTTTTACACTCAAAAATGCCGGTGAAAATAAACATCCATTCTTTTTCCTCTTTTTAATTTTATTTAAATTGTTGTTGTAGTATAATTTTCTATCTTTTACTCCCATCCCAACCCACCCACCCAACCCTCCCCTCCTCATTCTTTTTCTTAAAGTGATAAAACAATTGAGACCAGGTAGACCACAGGTTGACTTTGTTCACAGCAGACTGGATCCCAAAGTAATTAGGGAGTAAATTGACCACCAGGGTTATTGACTGTGTGTTCAGGAAGTTAGGACAAAAGCCCTAAGAGGGTGGAAGATTCATTCTTCAGAAGGTAGAATCCCAAAGGAGTCTGCCTAAAGACTGACTAGTTTTAAAAGAGACAATCATTCAGTGAATATGGTTTGAAAAACAGCAAAGTCCTAGTTTCTAGAATTTGAGTTACCCTAGATTGAGTTATATTTTAAAAACTAGACATTATGCAAACACAGGCAGTTTTTAAGTCCCCTGCTTCATACTTAGAAAAAGACAAATAGTAAAAAGCATCAGATGACAGATCAACTTTCTAATGAGAAAGTATTGGTAGTCAAACCAACCTGGTCATCCTCCTGAAATGCTAACTTACTTCACCTTACTAAATACAGTTATCATTTTTCCATAGGATGATTTGGGTATTCACAGATACTCTCTTTATTTGTAAAATTCTAATGAAAAATCCCATTCATGGACTAAAATAAAAACACAAATCCCCAGGGGTCCCCACCCGTCAGCCATCCTATCCGCAGGTTCCCCCAGCCAGCTGGCATAGGGACAGACAGCTCCGGAGCCCACAGGCAATGCTCTAGGAGAGCTGGCAGCGGTATAGGTTACCCCTCATCACCCAGAGCACACCTACCGATAAGGCAAAGAAGTGTATAATACATTTTTAAATAATTTCACCAAAAGCACTTTTACAAAATATTTTAAATAAAATTATCTTTCTTTATCTGGAAACTTTTTAAGGAGAAATATCCTCTCTCTCTAAGAAACGAGATTGGAGGCAATTCTTCACTCTCGTAAGTGTGACTCGAAGTAATTTCTTCCAACTCTTAAGCCCCGGGTGGGTTCCTCCAGACCTCAGTTTAATTCTCATCTCAGTGTGGACTTTAAATTATTTTCACATCATAACATGTCAACTTTATCTCCCCTTTTAAAACTCAGTCTTGGAGAGAGAAACATAAACATCCTCCATGGAGGCAGCTTTGTTTGTACAGCCCCTGTCCTCTGGAAAAGTTATGATCAGCAGGAAATGAAAACAACCAGCACTGCTTTTGTTTTCATTGATTTCAGTGACATTTTGAAAACGGGGCACCTAAGCCAAACCAAATCTCAGGCCTCATTCTAACCAAAATCTGAAATGAGGAACTTTATGCGGAACATTAAAAACTCAATTGTGTCCTGCTACAGCTGAATGAAAAGCTCAGATTAAAACTGGCAACCATTTACTTCCTACAGAAATGCTTTGTTCCTGGCTAACTTGTCAGCTCATAAAAAACGCCTCTGTACAAGCAGCTGTCTCATTCAAGACGCTGAATCCTTTCATGGCCATCAATATGAATGTGTTCCACGGAACCCAGCCCGGGACCCTTGCTCTTAAACCCTGGCCCGGAGTGTGGGCCTCCCCGCTTCCCTGGTATGCCTTTCTTCTAATGTGATGACTCGCATTTTTGATAGATGGTTATACAAAATGCCGAGCTCTTCATGGAATCCCTTCATCGTTCTGTTTCCCAGAAGCCTGTTTGTGGAAAAAGCCAGTCCCAGAGGCAAAACAGAGGAGGTCGCTGAAGTTTTCAATTTTTTATCCTTGCTCTCACTCTTGGCTGCTCTGGGCTAATTCATTTAATGTCTTTTTTGTCTTTAAATGTTTCCTTGGTGAGTTTGGTAACTTGCAGTAACCACTCTGAGCTACTTTGCTAAAGAGAAATCAGCTCAAAACTATAGCAAACCATTTTGCAAATAAGTGGCTAGGGGACAACCATTATGGCTTTCTCGATGAGCCAGGCAATAAATTGATAACATATCCAGGATGCCTCATTATTTCCTGGATTACCTCAAGAGGCACTGACAATCCAACCTCAATGTGAGTAATGATACATAGCATGCATTGCCCAGACTAGAGGGTGAACGGGCCATGGATAAGAATAAGGATCCTCTTTACTTTACTCTTCCTGATTCTACCTTTGCTCATATCACTCTGCTCACCTGGAATGATCTCATTTCTCTCCTCATCCCATTCTGCAGATCTTCTCTCAGAACTTGTAAGCTCTCATTCATTCAAAGCCCAAGCCCTATTTGTGTAAACTGCATTCACTCTGACCTAATGGAAAGATGACTGCAGGTGCCCGTAATTCATAGACATGATTCTCAATTCTGACATGCTCTGGCTGGTCACCAGGATATGTCACTTAACAACTCCGAGCTCCAGTTTCCTTAACTATTAAAATAGGACTAGGGGTGCCCTCCCCGCAGTCCCTTCAGAGGCCTTTCCCACCTTGGATCAACTGGGTGTGGGGTTAGAAAGTCAGTGAAGGTTGAAAGAACGCTGCAGTTGCCCTGCGGCAGCGTTGTTTAGGGCAGGTGGCCAGAGCCTCGGATTCGTTCCTGACAGAGCATAATACGTAGGAAACATCTTGGCTGAGGCAAAAGACATTTAAAAATCATGTTTTGAGTATGCATTATGTAGCAGGTCCCATTCCGTAGTTGTTATGGTCTGAATTCATATGTCGAAGTTCTAACCCTCGCACCTGTGACTGTGCTTAGAGACAGGGCCTTTAAAGAAATAATTATGGCTAAATGAGGCCATGAGGATGGGGCCTGATCTGGCATGACCGGTGTCCTTATAAGGAAAGGATCTTAGGACATAGACACATACAGAGGGAAGATGATGTGAAGATGGTCATTGGCAAACCAAGGAGAGAGCCTTCAGAGGAGAGCAACTCTGTAATCTTGATCTCGGGCTTTTAGCCTCTAGGACTTTAGGAAAAGAAATTTTTTCACACCACCAAGACTGTGGTACTTTGTTACAATGTCCATAGGAAACTAATAGTTATTATCTTCAGAAACCATACCACCTAAAATGTATACATAATTTAAAACTTAACAGACTTTGTTCACTGGTTTTTAAATACAAAGAGATGAGTAGTTGAGTTCTTACATTTCTTCTTACTCCAGTCCACCTACTTGTCCCTTTTTTCCTCTGTAAGAACATGCCTTTTGAAATTGTGAATGATAGGAAAGTCATCATTTCCTGCTTGTATCAGTCAAGACAGGTTAGGTTATGTTGTGATAACAAGTAATCCCCAAATCTTAATGGGTTTATAACAGTGAAGTTTTCCTTCTTCCACAGGAATTCTGCTTCATGTTTTCTCACTAGTCTCAGACACTTGACTGAAGGGTTAACAGTTGCTGTGGCCAGCAGAAGAAAACATGGTGAATCTCTCATTGGCTTTTACAGTCAGTTCTACTACAAGTGACATGGGTCACTTTCACCTAGACCCCACTGCTCAAAATCAGACCCATCGCCATGGAGCAGTGCAAACCTATGTGGCAGAACCAGAATATCAGTGAGCAGGACTATTTGTTGCCACAGTGCTTTTGGGGTTAGGATAACAAAATTCTCAAGACAATGAAAACAGTAGTAATGGAGAAATTCTATGGAGTTAGAGGGAAAAAGTCCTTCCCACAGGTGACATACCTAAGCTTGACTTTCTATATATGAAACTAAGGAAACAACATGGATTTTGGAATCAATCAATTCCTTTCATTTAAGCCAATAGCTTTAGGCTTCTCTGAATTTATGTTTATTCACCTGCAACTTTTCTCATAATATTTATATGAGGACTAAGTAAAATTACATTTGTAAATTATCCTTCACAGTGTTTAAAAACATAGTAGATGTTTTTCCCCCACATTGACTGCATCTTTGAAACTGATATCCAGAGTAACATTTTTTTACCCAATTTCTTATACTGATTTTGACACTCACCTGGTCCCACAGAAGGTTCAACTTTGCCTCAACCACCAGTTACCTTTCCCCCGAGATTCTTCTAAGGCACTTAGTCTGCCTGGACACATACCCTTCTTAGCCTACAACATTTTCTATCATGTATTCTCTGTCTTCCCTGGTCTCTCTCTCTCTCTTACTCTCTCTCTCTCTCTCTCTCTCTCTCTCATGTCCTGTGCTGACTTCAGGCCTCCAAACCATAGGCTAGAACAGCAATTTCAACCCTTTTTTATCTCATGGCACACACAAACTAATTACTGAAATTCTGTGGCACACCAAAAATATATTTTTGGCCAATCTGACCAAAAAATAGGTATGATTTTGATATATTTATACCAGATGGCTATTGTTGTGTTGGCCATGGTAATTTTTTTATTTGACAATCTAAGAGAAAAGAGGTTAGTGCCTCTGACTAAATAGTCAGGTGCTGCATGTGTTAAAAAGTCTTGGCAGCACACTGGTTGAAAATCACTGGGCTAGAAAATGAGTTTAATACATGAAATGATGATGATGGTGATTCATTTGTTTTCTCCTTTGTTCTTGACATAGGGGTTATTGCTTTTACGCATGAGAAAGGCAATTCATAAAGAAGATAACTCTGGCTTTTCACTATCAGCACTTGACTCCCAGGTATTAGTGGGGTCAACTGGCCTTCTCTGATCTGCTGTGGAGCCACACCCACTGCTCCCAGCTTAAGTCGGATGTGATAGGCTTGAGTGAGTGAGTGTGTGTGTGTGTGTGTGTGTGTGTGTGTGTTTGCTTTGATTGTAAAGCAAGTTCAAAAGCTCTTCTGCTTTATCAATAATTAGATGAATGGTCTAGAGCCATTGAGCAAGGCCGAACTAAAGCAAAAAATTATCATCAACCCTAACTTTTCATTACCACTTCCAGCTGAAAGCTGCTACAATTGTTACAACTATCTGCATAGCATTTAGACATTTGTATCATCCTTTAGAGTTTAGAAAGCACTTTTTGTGTACTCTCATTTTATCTCTCTAATACTGTAGGGTAGTGTTTTTTTGTTTTTATCACACTACTAATGAAAAACTGAGGTTTTGCAAGTGAATGATGTATGTGCTCAAAGTGTCATAACTTTTAAATAACAGAGCTGGGACTAAAACACAATTCTGTGTCTGTGACACATAGCTTAGCATTCAGATATAGAGATTCAAGAAACACCTCTGCTATGCCAGACATGGTAATAAGTGTTTTCACAGATGGGACCTGACATAAACTCCAGTGACCCCACAGTGACCACAGCACTTCCACTTACCCAAATGCTTGTGTGTGGCGTAAAGGGGACTAGCGGGAGGCCTGGTGCTGGTAAGAAATAAGTCCAAAGAGACAAACATAATTAGATGACCATTTATCACTCCCCTTTAACATACAAGAAAAAAGAGGATATGAGAATAGCTAACAGGAAAATTTTAGATAGACCTAGAAGTCAAACTCAATATTATTTTGTGATAACATGGTGGACATATGGGTTGAAAGATGGGTAGATGGTGAATCCGCTATCAACCATGAGCCTGCCAGGGGAATTTTCTCCTCCAAAAGCTATGATTTAGATTCACCAACAATTGGCTGAGGTCTTTTGAGTCCTAATATCTGTCCTTTTAGTAACAGGAGGTGATGAAATTTAACCCAAGGAACACTTGGAGATGACTGAAGCACAGATGCAAAAGTGCCCGTGGACACTGCCTCACACATGAACAATTACAACAAAATATCCCAAGTCTGATAGAATGAACCTCGTGCTGACCAAGGGGGCAGCTTAATAACTCTTCTTGTCAGAGAGTTTTCCAGATGAAAGAACTAGTGATAGGCCTGAGTCAGAACAACAAAGCAGGTAAAAACTTGTATTGAACAAAGACAGGAACCCATTCTTGTGATTGGCAAGCCATTGATCATGGTTCAGTACCACAGAGATGGTCCCAGTTCCTCTGTGACTCATATGATTCTCTTTCAGAAAGGCTGTGCTGCCAGAATATGAGTAGCTAACTCAGATAACAGCAAGATGCTCTCTGCCACCCAGGCTGTCGTTTCAGTAGAGATCCCATCTTCTCTTAATCAGAGCAGGGTTTTCAAATGACCCAATCAGCCTATGTCTTTGACATCTCAGGCAGATAACAGGGTTTTGAAAAGGGCATACAGGAAATTAAGATTCTGGTAGAGCTTGTTGGATTTTCTGAGGGGGGAATATAAATCTCATAGCTAACTTCCACCATCACAGTACCAACATTCTGTCTGCCTCATTTCAATGAACCCTTATAACAACCCCATGAGGTAGGTACTTTTATCATTTCCATTTAGGTAACTGAGCCCTGGCTGGTGTGGCTCAGTGGACTGAGTGCTGGCCTGTGAACCAAAGGATCACCAGTTCGATTCCCAGTCTGGGCACATGCCTGGGTTGAAAGCCAGGTCCCCAGTAGGAGGCATGTGAGAGGCAACCACATATTGATGTTTCCCTCCCTCCTTTCCCTTCGCTCTGAAAATAAAAATAAATAAAATCTTTTAAGAAAATAAAAATAAAATAAAAGTTAGGTAACTGAGACACAGAGAGGTTAAGTAACTTGCCCAAGACCAAACAGCTAGTAATAGTGCAACCGGAATTAAAACCCAGCTGTATCCAGTGGCACCAGAGGATTTACTTCTTGTACTCACTACTCTCTAAGTCCTTTCCTTTGGTTCACGGGCCTGTGCTCCATCCACTGAGCCACACCAGCCAGGGCTTCTAAATCCTTTTTTTAAAGAAAGAACTGGGAGGCATGGGCATGAAAATGAATTTTTTAAAATAATAGTTTTATTTTATAACATAATTTGCATAATTATAAGTAATCTTATATCCTAGTATCCATCTTTCTCACAAATCATAAAAGTTCTTTATCCATCAAGACTTCTTAAAATATTTCCATCTCATCCTGGAAGGAAAAAAAAGGGTTCAGTTTTCAGATTCATTTGCTTGGCATTTAGGTGCCAGCAAGAGCAATTCATTCATTTCATAAATACTGGGAGACCACTCTTCATCAAACCCATGTCAGGTGATGTGAATGCAAACACTTGCTCAAACCATCATGAATAATCAAATGACTGAATGGTTTTATGTTCATGAAACCAACAATATAACAGTTCAAAAGCAATTCATAGTTTTCAGTTACTACAAAATGCTGTGAAGCACTTCAAGAGTCAAATTTAGCTCTTGGCTTAATTTCACTCTTTCTGCCCCAGTCATTCACCAGCTAATATGGACTAATTTAGCTACAACAACACTTCATCGTGGAGCAGAGGTTGGAAAACTTTTTTCATGAAGGGCCAGAGAGTATTTTCAACTTTGAGCCAACTGAGCTCTGTGACAACTACTCAACTTTGCCATTATTGCACACAAGCAGCCACGGACAGTATGGAAACAAGCAGGCAGCACTGGATTCCAACCAAACTTCATCTACAAAAACAGGTGGGGGTGCTGAATTTGGCCCACAGACCATAGTTTGCCTTCCTCCCAACTCCTGTCCCAGTCTGCTGTTCTGAGAGTCCACACTGAGGATCATGGAAGGTGTTTAAAATCACACAAGATCGATGAACAACAATTAATTACTGTAGAGCTGCTAAGCACGTCCAAAATGAACAACTAAAGTGAACTGTCAAACAGACCAAGTTGGCCAGCACAATGACCACTAAATGGGAAAACCTATACTCACCTTTTACCTTGCCCCTATCCCTCCTTTTTCATGGCTCTTATCACAACAGGAATGAAAGATACATGTTTGATTATTTTTTTGTTTTAAGTTTTATGCCTTTTAAAGGAACAGATATTTTATATTTTTCATTCAAGGAAAAGAAATAACTCTTTTTTAAATTAAATATATAGGGGTGACATTGATTCATATGGTCATAAAGGTTTCACGGTGTTTTGAAACAACCTGTTTTGATTTGTTTTTAGTTACAGCTGGCAGGGAGAGGAAGAAGACCCTCTCCATTGCAGCACCATGGGTTGTCACCCCAGTCTTAGGGTCACCGGTAAAGGACAGAGACTTGTGCCAAGCCTCTTCCTCCCACCGCATCTTGCCTTCCCTTAGATCCTGTCTCATGTGAGCCTTGTGGGAATCTAGGACAGAAAGAAAGAAGAAACTGGAAATATTGGCAGAAATGAAATAGATCATGATATGACAACTTTGACTCTGTAAGTTAATTTTCATTATTTTTTGTCTCTTCCCTACTTCTCCATATTTCTTGAAGATAGAGGGAAGCTAGGAGATTGCTTAAACTATTGTAAGAAATCAGTAGTTTAAGCAAGAGAGACATAGAAACTGCAGACTGAATGTAATGACCTTCAAGTCTGGACTGGCCACCTCCCATTCCACAAGGACCCCTGTTTCTTAGACTTCAGGGTATGGTATAAGTCAGCCTATGTGAAGACAGCTGTTTTCAGGCTATTTCTATAGATTTCCTACTACATTTGCATTTATTTTGCCTGTTTGTCAGTTTCAGTAAACACTTTAATTAATTATCAATTTTAAAGTGCTTGATCATGTGCTATATAGCAAAAGGGGACAATTTTTTTAATCAATGAGGGAGAAAAATCACTTATAGGGCACATCAGCTGGAACATCTGGTGTTTTACATATAAAAGCGGGCTGGGAAAGAAATTCTGTAAATCAAGAATTCTATAACTTCACCTAGAAAGGGTTCTGCCATGTAATGAGATTTACTATGAAAGCCCCCAATGGTTTAAGTACAAGTCTATCTCAAGCATGGAGACCCCAGGAGAGTAGGATTGATTAGCCCCCCAAAAGAAGAAGAGCCAAAGATATCAATCAAATATTAGCTCATCACATGGAGAAAGAGGTAGGGGCTACTGAACTCCTGGGGTTACTGAAAGAAGCAAACTGGGCAAAAGAAAAAAGCAAAACACATGTACCAAGGTCACGGTCAATTTTATGGGTCCTGGTTTCCTACACACAGGCAGGTCTGGGTGGATATCTAGTAGGCTCAGGCTTATGCTCAGAGGCAGGGAAGGGAAGATGTGGGCATCGTAGATGTAAAAGGAAGGAGAAGTGGGCGAGCTATCCCAGCTGCTCAGTGCAGCACACTGAACATGCATCTCTTGCCTTGTGACTGCCCAACAGCAATAGCACAAATAACAACAGTGGCAGGTGGCAAATAGAGGATAAAATAATAATAGCAATAGCTACAATTTACCAAGTACCTACTCTGGTGACAGGTCTGCTGAGCATTTTTACATATATGCATCTATTCTTTGTAGCCTATGAGATAAGTGATATGATCCTTATTGTACAGTTGAAAAAAATTAAGTCAAGAATTAAAAACCTAGTGCAGGGTTACAATTTTTAAAGAGGAAGAGTCAAGATTCAAATCCAGGTCTTTGTGAATCCAAGGTTTAGGTGGAAATATCACTAGCTCTCAAGTTTTCTGTTGCTTTCAGAGAAGGAAAAAGTTGTTTGAATGCCAGGTAATTACCACCAGTGATTATGGCAGCCTATGCACCACAACAGATTACCCCCAGGGTATTACCTGGAGGTTGCTGCAAAGTCTTACATCCAGTAAAGCCTTTTACACCTATCATCACCCACCCCCCCACCCACCCTCCCCAACTGCTGGAGGAACAATATGCATGAATCCTGCCTCCATATCTCTCACAAGTGCCTCCCATTGACAGAATAGAACCAGTGGCAAGGGATTCTGGAAATGTAGTTCTTAGGCTTCTAGCCTTTGATAGGAAGAGGTCATAGAATGGAACAAGAATGATTCTGCATTGCCTAATAAATGCTCTGGCATAGTTAGACCTGGTCCCTGAGAAAACCTGGAATTCAGGAGATCATGTGAGCGTAGCTATAATCCTTTACAGATAACTCTGCAACAGGGGTTCCCATCCCTGGGTGGGAGTGGCTACAGTTCAGTGGAAGCAGCTGGTGAGAGCAACACCACAGAGTAAATCTTTTGGCCATTATTTTTCACTCTGATCATATTCTCAAACTCTCAGGATCTAGGGAGGTACTTTTCTGCAAATTCAAATCCTGAACAGCCTTCAGAAGAGAAGTAACATGTTGTAAAAGGCACTTTCCAGCCCTTCCTATTCTTACCAGAGCCCATTTTAAGATGCCCCTGCACCAACAGCTTTGATTAATGGTGTAAGAACTCTGGGCTCTTGTTTACACTCTCAGTGAAAATTCCTACCTGTTGGCTGCCCTACTTCTCTGGTTGCTTTAATATCTTCAAGAAGGGCTTTAATTTTAATGACTGAATTAGCAGAAATAACTCAAGAGAAATTTTGGTTAATGTTTAACTTAATTTCAATGATCAAAGTTACATTCTTATTTTCTATTTCCTGAGGGCAATTAATTTTAATTCTTATTGCTCTTTCTTACTTCTATATTTCTTAACAGTATGCTTATACTGCTAGTTCTTGATTTTTCAATTTAGATGTTATCTGTTGACTCCATATGATTGAAAATGACAAATCAGCTTTCATATAGTTCAACACACACACACACACACAACACACACACACACAGAGCACACAACTCATCTATTCCACTCATCTTCCCAAATATAACTTTTTGAATCAAGTCACTATTCAGGATTACATTATTATGACTGTATAATATTTATCTACCACTGCATCATATAATTTTCTATATGTTCTATCGTAAATTTTTTAGTTTTCTTAGAATTAGTGATCTTTTCTCTCCCCCTTGCTTAGTTTTTCAGTAATCACTAACTCATCTGCAAACTTCATACCAAAGGGAAACTCTCTTTTTAATAGGCTGAAACACATCTTGCAGTTTCATATTTTTTTTTAGAGACATCACAGTCTCCCCAGAGCTTCCACTCTTCTGGTCCAATATAGAATGGCTGCTCTCTGGGCTGGCTGCCCAGCTACCACTCTGAGACCACCTGTCACCATCAGCCAGAGAACTGGACGCTGTATATCATGAGATGATCCCTTGAATCCTGTTTCTCCCCCTGATACAACGTAGTGGTGGTGGTGGTGGTGGTGGTGGTGGTGATGGTGGTGGTGGTGGTTATATTTTCTTTCAGTTGAGCCAAATCCTATATTTAGCTTCTTCTCCCTATCATGACTCCCCCCTTTCCTCTCTAGAGGATCCCACATGTGCCCCCGGCATGTGAAAGTAGGAGGCTGTGCATTCCAGAGACTGAGAGTCTCCCAGTGTCCCTGCGGTCAGTCTGCCTGAGTGGGAAATAATGGAAAGATACCAAAATACAAATGCGTGGGAAGGGTTTCCAAGAAGAATTTATCCAAACCATTTCTGGAAATGGATGATGACATTATCCCCCTAAACACAAAGAGAAAGAGAAAGATTATAATAAATGGCGCAATGTAAAAATTAGTTTCAAAACATGAGTGTTTTTCTGTTCTTTTTTAAACATTTTTTAAAGATTTTATTTATTTATTTTCAGAAAGAAGGGAAATGAGGGAGAAACAGAGGGAGAGAAACATCATGTATGGTTATCTCTCATACACCCCCAAATGAGGACTTGGCCCACAACCCAGGCAGGTGCTCTGACTGGGAACTGAACTGGCAGCCCTTTGGTTCACAGACCAGCACTCAATCCACTGAGCTACACCAGCCAGGGCAGTGTTTTTCTCTTTTTTAAGCCAATTGCTTTGTGCTAAGTATTGCCACCAGGAGTGTATGAGTGAGTTCTATATAGGCCCAGAACCCAAAGACTTTTTCCAAATTCATTTTCCAAAACCATTTATAAGGTCACTGCTCCATGTAATAGAGACTTTGGCTGCCTACCTGAAATTCAAAAATTGGATGATAACTGAACTACTGTAAAATCTGGTTAGCTGAGGCTTCCTGGGAAGCCAAATAAGAAAAGGGAAGGAAGCAATAACTTACCATACATCACACAAAGAATACAAAACACAGCTGACTTAGACCTTGAGTGAGCATCCTCCTCCCAACTGCACACAGAACGCAGTAGCATCCACAACTCTAAATGTTAAATGTATGTATATAAATAATGTTCATTGACCCTTGAACAGCAAAAGGCTTGAACTGCATGAGTCATTTATACATGATTTTTTCCCAATAAATAGATTTCTGTAAATGTATTTTCTCTTCTGAAGGATTTTAATAATATTTTTTCTCCCACTTACTTTATTATGAATATAGTATATAATACATATAGCATACAAAATATGTGTTAACCAACGGTGTATATTATCAGTAAGGCTTCCAGTCAATAGCAGGCTATTAGTAGCTATTTTGGGAAGTCGAAAATTATACCTGGATTTTCAGCTGTGCCAGGAAGTCAGTGCCCCAAGCCCTGTGTTGTTCAAGATTCAGCTATAGTATGAATTATAACATTAGGCTTAGCTAGCACTTTCACTACTAAAACACTCTAATGAATATTAAATATTGTATTATATATAGTAAAATATATAATTCTTAAGTATACAGCTTGGTGAATATTTATATATGTAAACTCCCATGTTACCACTCTCCAGATCAAAATACAGCATATTTCCATCACCCAGAAAGTTTCCTCATGCCTGCATGCCTGTTTGGTGTATTTTTAACAGTAAACATACTTTCTTCTTTACACATTAATAACTTTCTACTAATGAGAACACTTGAGTAAGCAGAACTTTGATCATGCCAGGGAGAAAAGAAACTAACATTTGTCAAGCAAACACATTTTGCCAAACACTTTGACCTGTCACGCTAATCCTGTTAGGCAGGTGTAATTACATCCCCTGAGGCAACGAAGAAGCTGGGCTCTGGGGTTTAAGGGACCTTTCCCATGTCCTACTCTAGAGCCTCTTCCCCCATTTAATCGCACTGTCAGATGATACAGCTTACTACACTTTTTGAATAACGAGAGCTGATTTTCTTTAAGCAAGTCATATATATTTATGCCCAACAAAGAAAAGTGATAAAGGATAAACAAAATCCATAGAAAAAAATTAAAAACACTTCTCTATTAGGTAACCTTAAAAATAACTTTATCTATTAATTTACCTGAAAAAAGACATAGTGCCCATAGTCTAAAAACACTTTTTAAAAACAAAAAGACATTGTTTGTTTGTTTGTTTTTATCACCTTGAAATGGCCTTTTTATTGATTTTCAGATCAAGTTCAGGGCCAGGAATAAGGGAGCAGTATTAACTAGACTCCTTAAACTACCTGCAGTTCACCCAATCACAGTAACCAAAACCAACTAGCCCAGCTTGCGGAAGTAGTGCTTTTTGGTGCCCTGAAGAGTGGTCTTCAAGGGCCAATTCTTGTGACCTTGTGGCTTTGCGGCCAAGTGCCCTGGTTTGCCTGGGACTGTTACAGTTTCAGCCATGAAAGTCTGGTGTCCCAGGAAATCCCTCAGCCCTCGGCAAACTGTGCTGGTTGGTCACCATACTGAACAGATACCACATGTCAAAGTACCTTAATCAAGTGTTGTTTTGGGTGTTTGAGATTTCTAAGGATAAACAGGAAAGTGAACATGATCATAAATGCAAATTTGTTCAGCTTAAAGAGGAAAAAACGAATAGATGTGCACTTGCCTATACACAGATAAGGAATCACCAAGTGAACATGGAAAAGTAGTAGTCTCAGTGCTTCCAGGGAGAGAACTCGGTGCTGGCTGGCCCTGGAAAGATGGTGGTCTCTCAATGCATGCCCTTTTGAGCTGTTTGAATCAAATGGACATGTGAATACAATAATCCAGTGTTGTTAAACTGTGCTCCTCAGACAGCTGTGAGAGCTTGTAGGGATGGGAGGCAGGGAAGAACTGGAGATGACTGCAGACCCCTCCACCTGCTCAGACCAGCTCTGCACTTCGCCATTTTATATTTTGAGCTTCCTCACAAGGCTGCGTTTAATAACAGGTTTTATGATGTTTTTGAAAGTCTAAATGCTGTAACATTAATCTCTTTTCCTATGACATATGCATAGCAAACTCTCTGAACAAGGCTTTACAGAGGAGGGACACTAAGGTTTGCTTGGACAAAGGAAATGCCAACTCAAAGGCATCAGCTTCATATCCTAGTCCACTCACTTGCTGTCTTTGTGATCATAAGCAAGTTTCTTTATAACTTCTGGGCTTTAATATCTTTACCTGTTTTTTTATTTTTTTTCAAGTTTCAAGCATTTATTAATCAGTGTAAACCCCAAAAGAATACACCAACATGATATCGTGCATTTGGAGGGGAAATATTCCCTGGTTAAGTGGAAAATTGTGTGGATGGCTTCTGGAAGACTGTCATTCTAAGCAGCTTTATACTAAAACATTTCATTTAGAACTCGGGACCTTCTTTCTTCAGTTTGCTGTTAGCTACATTCACTGAGTAGAACTCATATTGCTCATTGGGACCCAGCTTGTTCCAGGGTTCTGGGTTATTCTTTTTGTCCCAACAGACATCTGTGTTGGACAATACCAGGTGCATGACATACAGCACTGCTCCAGTACCTCCAGCTCCAACAAATATAAAGAGGGGGGTCAAGCTTGGATGCTTCTTGGCCTGACTGATGATCTGACAGAGCCTGGTTGTGGCAGAGGGCCCAGAAGCAAAGAAAAAGTTCTTAACCTGATTTTTTTTAAATGTGTGTGCATGCATGGTGTGCATTTGTGTGCAGTATTAGCCCAAATTGTTTTTGTAAGTATTATATGCCATAGTATTTATAAAAGTAACTAGTACTGTACCTAGTTATACAGCAAATGCTCAGTTGCTGGCTAATTTGAAATCGAGTCAAAGTGTTAAAAAGCATTAATACAGTAGCAGTTTTCAGGCTCTTGAATGTTTCTGTATTGGCTCTCCTGCCCCCACACAAGGCTCAGCACTTGATTACAGACCACAGGGAAGATTATATAGCTCAGGAGCAGATCTACAGATGCCAGGGTCTAGAGACATCTCCAGGCTTAATCCATTCTGGGACTTAGCTTTGGAGTTGCCCTCCAGTACAGAAACCAACACAGAAGTGATGCAGCACAAAAAGTGAGTGCCTATGAAAGGAGGGGAAAATGAAGAATAGGGGAGGTAGGCCATGGTCCTCTGGAATCACATGGCTAAGTGGAGCAGGGTTGATTCTCTAGGACACACTGCTGTTCAGCATCCTATTAGGGATTCTAAACCAGACAAGGGAGAGGCAGTGTTGGGAGGGAACCAAGAGAAAGGGGGACTGAGGAAGGAAGACTACAGAAAAGAGACTGCAGAGATGGAAAAAATGGGTGAAGCTGGGGAGAACCAGCCCTAGAAACACTGCCAGAAAGTAAAGAGACACTTCTATTTAAAAATTTTTCAGTTAATCACCTTTACCATCGCTAAAAATACAGAATACCCTCCCCCCACACACCCATGCACAAAGGAAGATGATGTACTTGTGATTTCCAAGTCAATGAAGGTCAACTTTGGTGTTTCAGAAAATGACCTGTATCTAATACACGCCAGCCTGAATGAGCCAGTATACCCAGCAGAAGCCAGGAGCCCCACTACAGCAGAATTACCTGGGAAGCCCTCAATCACAGCCCTTCAGTGGCCTCTTGGGCTACTCAGTGGCCCTGGCCCCATTCCCAATCTTAATCAAGAACTCTAGCTTCTTGATGACTCCAATCCTAACAATCAGTTGGCAAGGAATTACAGGCACTGTCAAGTCATATACAATGAAACCTTAACCAAATCCAGTGGAAACTTTTTTACATCCAGTTAACCAGACTAACTGAGTTAACCAACACTAGGGTGATCACAGACTTTACTATCCAGGACCTCTTGAAGAGTGAAAAGGGTGTTCTAATTCAGTCAGGATAATAGGCACAAACTGGAAAATGTTGTTACCTCTAATAATCTGTGTCCATCTTTAAAACCTAAAAACTGATGGCCAAGCTTCGACTGTTGTCCAGCATCCCCTGAACTTCTCTGTGCCCGTCAGTTGAGCTACAAAGAATCACTTGTCTTCCTTCCCAGATATGCACATGCCCATTGTATTTGTTATTGGAATTATGTAATTATATTAAATATTATGTATATTGGTGAAATATAAAGGTAAAATGAAAAGGTGTTTCTATAAAAATTTAGTCAAATATCTCAAAAAACTCAAAAATGAGTTGCTTTAAAAATTTCTGCCCATATACATATAAAGTAACTATAAAAGATGGGAAGAAAATTATATTAAAATTCTAGTTTAGACAGAGACAACACTCAATTTACAAGTGGTTTTAAGATCTTGCACCACTTTAAAGAAACTGAAACTGGATGTTGTAAATGATGCCTGACGAGGGTGGTTTATATAAGAATGAGGACATGAAACTCCAAACAATGAACTCATAGCAAAGAAAAATAGGACCTCACAGTAAAAGATAATCCATGAATTTTAAGTTTAAACTGAAAGCTTAGAAGATGGTGACATATGTAAACACAGCTCACCTCCTCACACAACCACATCAAAATGACAACTAAAATATAGGAAACTATCAGTCAGAACTGTCAGAAATTGTATTGAATAGAAGTCTGACAACTCTGGAATTAAAGAAACCACATCAATCAGACTAGTAGGAGGGCTGAAGACATGGAATGGGCTGGTCCCACATCCACATGTGGTAGACAAAAATTTGGGAGGTGTACCTCAGGAGCGAGGAGTCCCAGCCCTACACCAGGCCCCCCAGCCCAGGGTTACAGTGCCAGTTAGATACATCTCCACAACTTCCAGCTGCAAAAATCAGCAAGGATTAAGTTGGTAGAGGAAACTTCTAGAGTCCCAAGCAGTTCCCATTAAAGAACTCATATACAGACTTACTCAAACTCACTCCCTCTGAGATCCCAGCACTGGGGTAGCAGCTTAGAAGGTACCAGTGGCATACAGAGAGAAAGTGAAATGTGTGGGATCGAGACAGGAGCTAGGGGATAGCTTTCTCTCAGACAGAAAGACAGGCAGAGGCCATTATCCCTTTTCTGAGCTCTTGCTCCACAGAGACACAGAGGGGGCAGGTGGGTGCCATATCTAAGACTCCATCAAGCTGGCTAACACTGATTGCCCCACCCTGAAGATCCCCTGAGACTCTGTCCCACCCAATTCACAAGCCCACCCAAACTGTTAACTGTGACTTTCCCATATGAATGGCTCATGCTTCACAACTTCCTAAATCATCACAAACAAGCAACAGCTGTCCTCCATAAGCCACCAGTCCTGGCTCCTCTTGCTAAGTGATCCAGACCCAGCACTAGCAACAACCAGTCTAGAATCATAGCTTGGCTTCACCTGGTAGTTTCCAAGCCCAGAACAAGTAGCAGCCATCTCAGATGGCTTTATAGCTCAGGCAAGGTAGCCTCAAGCAGAACACAGGTGGGGGCTGACCTTGGCCTGCACCGCCTTGGAAACACCAGGGCCAGCACACCCAGTGGACAGCTACAGACCACACTGGAGCACCTCTACCCTGCCCCTACATAGCTGATCCTCCATGGAGCAAGGAGTTGGGTGGTCAGTGGTCATATCCAGTCCTTGCAGCTGACTGGCCTGGGTAAATCTCTCCCATTGACCTGCCAACAGTAACCAAGGGTCAATTACAAGAGGAGAGTGTAATCAGCCCACACAAAAGGTGCTCCTAGAGTACCCAGCTTGGACAATAGGGTAGGCTGTGTCACTGGACTCCACAGGACACCTACTACATTAGGCCACACTACCAAGACAGGGAGTTTTAGCAGCTGTACCTAATACATAGAAATAAACACAGGGAGGCTCCAAAATAAGGAGACAAAGAAATATAGCCCGAATGAAAGAACAGATCAAAACTCCAGAAAAATAATTAGACAAAATAGAGATAAGCAATCTTTCAAATGCAGAGTTCAAAACACTGATCATAAGCATGCTCAAGGAACTTAGGATCTCAACAGCATAAAAAAGATCCAGTCAGAAATGAAGGATACACTAATTGAAATAAAGAACAATTTACAGGGAAACAACAGTAGAATGCAAATAGCTGAAAATCAATTCAATGATTTAGAACATAAGGAAGCAAAAGACAACCAATCAGAACAAGAAGAAGAAAAAAGAATCCCAAAAAATGAGGACAGCATAAGCAGCCTCTGGGACAAATTCAAGTATTCCAACATTCACATCATAGGGGTTCCAGAAGGAGAAGAGAAAGAGCAAGAAATTGAAAATCTATTTGAAAAAATATTGAAAGAAAATGTCCCAAATTTGGTGAAGGAAATAAACATGCAAGTGCAGGAAGCACAGAGAGTCCCAAACAAGATGGATGCAAAGAGTCCCACTCCAAGACATACCATAATTAAAATGCCAAAGGTTAAAGATAAAGAGAGAATCTTCAAAGCAGCAAGAGAAAAGAAGTTAGTTACCAACAGGGGAGTTCCCATAAGAATGTCAGCTGATTTCTCAAAGAAAAATTGCAGGCTAGAAGGGATTGGCAACATATATTCAGTTTTGAAAAGCAGGGACTTAAAGCAAGATTGGTCTATCCTGCAAAACTATCATTTAGAATGGAAGATCAGATAAAGAGCTTCCTGGATCAAAAAAAAAAATCTAAAGGAGTTCATCATCACCAAACAATTATTATATGAATTGTTCAAAGAAATTACTTAAGAAAAAGAAGGTCAAAACTATGAACAATAAAAAGGCAATTCATATCTATCAACAACTGAATCTAAAATCAAACTAAGCAAACAAGAAGAACAGAGACAGAATCATGGATACAGAGAGGGTTTTGATGGTTGTCCAATAGGAAGGAATGGGTAAAGAGGTTAGGGGATTAAGTATAAATAGGTAGTTACAGAATAGCCTTGGGGATGTAAAGTACAGTATGGGAAATGGAGTAGCCAAACAACTTCTACACATGACCCATGGACATAAACAATGGTATGGGGATGGCTTGAGGGAGTGGGGGGTGCTGCTGGAGGAGGGGAAATGGGGAAAATTGGGACAACTGAAATTGCATGATCAATAAAATATAGTTAAAAATAAAATGAACTGAAAGTTTAAGATATATATGTATACATATAAATATGTTTTAATTTCCTTCTTTAGAAGACTTTACCAATTAACCAAGCAACCTCAGGTACCTACTTTGACTATTGCCAAAATTATAGCACATCTCCTAGCTATACTTAAAACAAGTATTATGGTATGAGGTCTCCATAGGATGTTTCCTATCACACCCCCAAAATTATTTCAAGGAAAACTTATTGATTATACTTTAGGGAGGAATTTTTACCCCAGCCTGTAAAATGAGCTAGAGATAAAGAAATTTAAATGTTTGTTGTCCCACAATGAATGCTTCTAAGCAACGTAAATGTATATGAGTCTACTTGATCATCACTTTCTGCTATAAATGAATTATTGCACAATATGCAATTTTTATAGAAAATAGAAAATATACCTGTATGACTTTTATCACAATTAAATTATTTCCAAAACATATACACAATTTAACAAAAAGGAAAAGTACCTATCAGTAGCAAGTAAAGGAGAAAAATAACACAGAGATCACTGTCACTAAAAACAAATTCCAAGTTAACAATTTAGGTGTATGAGGTTGAGGAATAGGGGGACAAGAGGGAGGAAAGCAGAAGTCAGCATGTTGCTGTAGTGTGGTAAAAGGAACATTATAGTAATCGGATCCCTATTCCTCTTTAGAGAGATCATTATTAGAAAAGTCTACCTTTGTTCACATACTATTAAGGGGTGTAAATAAAATAATAACACATATATTTATCCTTTATCAGGCACTGTTCAAAGAGCTTTATAATTATTAATTTATGGAAGAAAAAAAGTGATAGTCCAGAGATGAATGAAAAAGAAGATTAAAGGATGGAAAATAGGTCCTAAGAAGCTGTTGATCCTCAGAAGACCAGATAAGGAGATAATGGTTACATTATGACAAGAAATCTCAGCTAATCATAAGGAAGAAATTACTTGGCCATCAAGTTGATCAAACACTGGAAAAAATTGGTTTGGTACTGTCATTCCAAAAGGCTACCTGCTTAGGGAGGAGCCAAGGTACAAGAAAGCCAGGAGACAGAAAAGGAGGCTGATAGGCTAATTCTAAGTTGGTAGACTATGGCCCAGATGAGGCCCCAACCCAAGAAGGAAAGCCACCACCAACTGCCAAAACAAAGGGCCAAAATGAGGTTGCCAGGCCATAGAAACTTAGCCCTGAGTCATAGGATGAGGCGTAACACTATAAGAACACACTAGAGGCCAGAAAAGCAAGGTCTGAAAAAGCCACCGGGACAATGTATTGATTTCAGCAGATTGCCAAATGTTCTGTCCTACATCTTTGTCATCCGTGTTTTATTCATTGCAAAGCACTCTTACTTGTGAATTGTTACCTGACACCAAGACTCTTCAGTAAAACTTATTGGGCTAAATAAGTAAGGGATTTATCTAAATGGTTTGGTTATTTATCTTCTTTTATCTCAAAGCAGGGTTTAGACAATGTATCTACAGATTTTAGGATTCAATGAAAAATGTGGAAGAGATGAAAGAAAAGAGTGTGGGATACAGAAAGAATATTAGAATTTTAACTTGCTGTTGATGTAAATCTGTTTTTAAATGTTAATATTTGTGATCACCACAAAGTGGAAAAAAATGAGAAATCATACAGTTAACCCCAGACAATGGTTTTGAAGAGCAACCCCATGGCTATCTAGGTACATCAGAAACAATTGAGATGGCTATTATTATTATTATTATTATTATTATTATTACTATTAATTTGAGAGACAGAGACAGAGACAGAGAAACATCAGTTTGTTGTTCCACTTATTTATGCACTCATTGGTAGCTTCCTGTATGTGCCCTAACCGGAGATCAAACCCACAACCCTGGCTTACCAGGACAATGTTGTAACCAATTGACCTACCCAGCCAGGGACTGAAAAGCCTTTTTAAAAACACATTCCTAGCTGTTTCCCCGAGGCCTACTAAATGAGAATCTCCCATGATGGGACACATTATATCTTCAGGCTCCTTGGGCATTTCTGATACACAAGTAGCCACAGGTGCCCTTGGTTTTACAGATCCTTTATCCTCAGTGTTCAGGATCTTCTACCAAAACTGAATGAGGGCTTTTGACAGAGCTGCCTGCTTGAGGTGCTCGGACAGTAGTGTTGGCTGGTTCCATATGACTGAGTACTTCCCAATAACAAGGAAAAGTTTTTTTTTTTTAACTCAGGACCTGATGAGGAAAATGAGACAATGTTTAAGAAAATACAACCCCCTATGATTAAATGAATTGAATACAAATTACTTATAGTTATCTAAACAGAAATAGGTTCAGTATAATATAAATAATTGCAAATATAAATGCCCTTCTCTCTAGGACATCGGTGAAGTCCTTGGCCAAGTCCACTCAAAAGAGAAGCCCTGTCCTTGTCTAAGCCCAAATCTGCATCTGCTTCGTTGTGTTTTCATCATCTAGGTAGGGATTTTGTTGTTTTGTTTCATTTTGGGGTTTGTTTTGTATTGGGTTTTGTTTTGTTTTTGTTATTTGTTTTTGGTTGTTGTTTTGGGGGGTTTGGGGTTTTTTTTTTCTGCTGTTTCCTATTGTCAGTGCTAATTTGCTCATCATGGAGAACTCTTAGCTGTTTGTGCCTGCAATTACTCAAAGTCCAATGTCTAATATACAGGCTTTCTTTCACTTAGGACATCAACTACATTTCTATTGCTATTTCTTTCTGTGCCCCTAATTGCTTTTGTACAAATTCATATAATCAAAGAAACTTCTAAGGTAAAAAAACCTCTTAAATTATCTCTTTTGATTAAACTTCTTTTCTGCTCAGGGATTCAGATCCTTATAGTGCAGGGCCCCCTAAAAAAATCACTTCTGAATTGACTATTTTACCTGTATTACTCTATCCTCTTTACCTATATTGAATGTATCATAATGTATTATAAGTGGTTTTCTTATCTAGCATTTATTACAATGTACTATAAATTTATACTAGTTTTAACATGTCTAAGAGGATGGCAGCATCTATCTTTCCATTGTTGAGTCACTTATACTTAGGCTGGTGCCTCATTTGCATAAATGTTTTATGATTATTTATTGAATCAGTGGGTGGGTGGATAGATGGGTAAGTGGTGGTTGTAACTACCATATTTTTCTAACAAAGATACTATTTGCCCTTGAGCCCATAGGGAAGAGTTGATATCACACTCATTTGTGTGTCCCCAGTACAAATGTTTGAAGAATTCTAGAAAATATAAAGCAGAGTTGACCAACTCATATGATTTACTGCTTTGTTGTTCAATACCTCTACAAGAGTTGCATAAGCTTGTACATTATCTCAACCAAATCAGACCATTCAGCAGACATTCCATGAACATGAATAGACTGGTTTGTAAAACAGCTGAATATCTAAACATTCCCAAGTTTCCAAATTGAATACAGACTAAATAGTTTGCAGTTAGGAATTGTACTTTTTAGGGCCATTAGTGCTCAAAGAATCCCAACTCATACACTACTGAATCCAAGAGTAAATTATAGGCCCATTCCCCAGAGCCACGGTTCTCTTACAGCATCATCTAAGATGAGTCAGTGACAAAAAGGTCATCAGGATCAGAAACGTAATCACTGATTTCCTGCACAGCTGAAACCCGAGAAATGGGACTTGGAAACTGAGGTTTACCACCCAAATATTTCTTCCCTCACCTCATTTTTCTTAAAAGCACCCAATCAAGTGAAGTTCATTTAATCTGCTATGATTAACATATGAAAAACAAGATTTTCCTGTTTCCATTTTCAAATATAAAACAGTCACCTACAGAAAACAAACATGATTCAGTCAGGGAAATATTCTATTGCTACTGAGTCAATGAACATAGATCGGTATATACCTATAAAGACAGCCTGAAAGAATTTGATATTCAGAACAACGATGTAAGAATTAGAGTTAAAATCTATTGAGATTAGTGTTTTGGAGAGTAACCTATTGAATTTCCATGGTAACCAGGAGGTCAATTTTATTATTACACTATTTTATGATAAGAGAACTGACATCCATAGAAGTTAATATAACTTTTTCAAGATTATACATTATATACAAAAAGTGGAGCCAGGATTCAATCCTGGACACATGAAAAGGTAAACATCCAAGCCAATCATATAACAGCTGAGTTAAGCAGAGAAATAAGTGGATATCTTGGAAGGTTTTTTTGGAATTAATGCACTGTAGAATATTCAAAGAACTTACAATTCCATGCATTTCAAACAGAGGAGGGGACCATCTCCTAGTGGTGGGTATAGGTAGGAATACAACAATCTGAAGCAAAATTAGGAAAGAAAACAGATTCCAGAAGGATAATGTTGTATATCTCTCCCAAGGCCTTTTTGGAGAGAAGTTGTCCAATTTGTAACTGTCTCTGTCAAGAGTCACTTCTATAAAATCAGTCCTTGGAGGCTCAGAGAAGGTAGCCTTTTTTAAATATCTTATTAACTCCTGAAAAGAAATAGCTTACTTACTAATCTTGTTGCATTTTGAGGTATCAAGAATCACTAAACAAATTTCATGATTCATTCACTACCCGGAAGCCACAAACTTACTAGAATCTCCATTATTTCCATTCACACTGCTCTGCTCAGGAAATAAGAGGCCTAATGATAATCTATTCTCTAGGTACTCCCTAGCACATGAATATATATCAGGCAATTCAGTTTGCACCTGCACATAGCCAGCATCTGCTACCTGTTCCATCAGTCTCACCAAAAGGGTGGAAACAAAGTAACGAAGATGCAATCTTTCCTGTGGTCCTCACGTGTTCTGAGGAATGAGTTTACCCTTGATTTTCCCTGTGGGATTGTGTACTGGGCACAAATTACATAACTGCAGCAACACTTACAGATAGCTCTCTTAATAGCAGGTTCTTCCTTCCCAGAAAACATTCTTTGTACAGCTGGGTCAAAAGTCAGTCCCAGCTTCCAGGTCACAATCCCAATCTGCACAGAAATTTCCCACCACAATTCTAGTGAGCAGTTCAATTTTTGTAGCCCATGACCAAAGGCAGGAGCTGAAGTGGGATCCGGAAGCCAGAAGGTCAAGGTTGGAAAGACCAGAGCAGTTACAGAGGATCTGAAATAAATAGATCACTTCCTATGTGATTAATTTTATATGTCAACTTGACTGGGCCATAGGGCACCCAGATATTTGGCCAAATATTATTCTGTTTTTCTTTGAGGTTTTATTTATTTATTTATTTATTTTGGATGAGATTAACATTTAAATTAGCAGACTGAGTAAAGCAGATAGTGTTCCTTAATATGGATAGTGTTCCTTAATATGGATGGGCCTTGTCAAATCAACTGAGGGCCTGAATAAAACAAAAAGGCTGACCCTCCCTAAATGCAAGAAAATTCTTCTGCCTTCAGATTCAAACTGCAACATCTGCCCTTCCTGGTCCTTTAACCTGCTGGCCTTAGGACTGGAACTATATCATCAGCACCTCCTGGTTTTTGGCCATCTGACTCAGACTGGAACTAAACCATTGGCTATCCTGAGTCTCCAGTCTGCCGACTCACCCTGCAGATATTGGGGCTTGTTCACCTCCATAATTACATGAGCCAATTCTTCTAGGTAGATGATAGATAGATGACAGACAGATAGATAGATAGATAGATAGATAGATAGATAGATTCCTACTGTTTCTGGTTTTCTGTTTTTTGGTTTTTTGGGTGTTTTTTTTTTTTTTTGAGAACCCTGACTAATACACTTTCTTTACATCTCCTTAATGTCCACCATACCCTCTTTGTTTTTTGAGACCTCCCATCTGTGACTATCTTCTCCTATTTAAGGCCTTTCTACACTTGCTCCCCGCTCTACCTGCCAAGCCTTCAGGTGATGCAACATCTCTCATCACGATCCTCAAGTCACTTGTCTGTGGTCAGCCACACTTACCCAGAAAAACACAAATACCAGATCAACTTATTATTTATCCACCTTTTCTACATTTAGAGCCTAGCTGCTCAGAAGCCACACACACTGATACCCCTACAGATTTTGACTTTACTGACAACATTCTGAGTTTTTCTCCTCTGTGGCTGGTCACTTATCCTCCTTCTCTGGTTGGACTCTTCTCTCACCTGCCCCAGGAGTCCATCCTCCAGCCTATTTTCTGAATGATCTCATCCATCCCCATGCCTTTAACCTACACCTGTATCTGACTACTTATGAATCCACATTTCCAGTGCTGGTCTCTCTCTGGATTCCAAATCCAATTGCCTCCTAAGCAGCTGCAAATGCTCCAGTTCTACATCTGCAAAAGGTGCTCATGATTTTCTCTTATCCACTCTCACCTTAACTATCACTAATAAACTCTTCTTTTCCTTATACTTCCCATTTCAGTGAATGACAACACCAAATAGAAACCTGGGACTCAGTCCCCACATCTAAACAGTCACTAAGTTCTATGTATGCTCTCCTCTTTCATGTCTCCCAGTTGGTGCCCCCTTAGTTCCAACTGGTTTTATATTTCAAGCATTTAATGTTTTCTCATCTGGTTTAATGCTTCAGTCTTATTTGCCCTTCTCAAACCTGCAATAAGCTTTCTAGTCATTCATTCAATAAATATTTTTGAATAGCTACAATATGTCAGAAACAGTGCTGGGATATAACGAGAAACACAGACACAGTCCCTGTCTTCAGGAGACTTACAGTCTCTCATATTCTTTTTCTAAAGAATGAATTAGATATTCTCCCTTTACAGACAAGTGATGTGGAGCCAGAACCCTGTGTTTTGAAGCCTGAGTCTTCTGCCATCTACTGTGTGTGCTTGGGCAAGTTAACAACCTTGTGCTTTAACTTCCTTGCCCGTAAAGCAAGGATTATAAGGGCACCTGCATCCAAGCCTGGCACTCATCAACAGTGTTAAGCAGTGGTGCTTTATAGCTGTCATCCATTCCACTCGGATTAATGGTAACCAATCATGACCATGCCACGTTAATTGTGAAATATTTTTAAGTCACTATTGCTTACCTCATAGGGTTGGTGTGAGGATTAGAGGAGCCAATGCATGTGAAATGCCTAGGAGAGCATGCACAGGATACATAGAACATTGAGTACTAGCACTGAAAATTGCTCAATAAATATTTGCTGATTTACATTCGTTAGATGACTTCCCACCCCATAATACACAAAGCTCTCCATTTCTTGCTGCCTGATCACCTTACCTTCCAATTCTACCACACCTAGTTCCCTGAGTAGGTCACTTTCTTTTTTTCCCACCTCTGTATCTTTAAACACTCTGTTCCCTCTACTTGGACCACCCTAACCTCTCCTTTGTCTGCATATAAATGCAGATAAACACCTAGAGAATTCCTATTCTTTGTTTAATACTCAGCTCACATATTTAAAGAAGTCATGTCAGACAATACCTCCTTCAAGAAAATATTCCTGACACCTGACCCCCTCTTTGGTGTCCTGCTTATGGACAATTGTGAGGTGCCGTCTATTGCTGTGGTCTTCTCAGCATCCCTTCCCTTAATAATATCCTCACCTCTCCCCCTCTCTCCTTTGGAGATGTCCCCTCTCATACTACCAATTCTGTGTGAGTCTACAGTGTCGACAATAATGGTGTGTGCCCCTCCAGCCACATGACCTAGATCCAACAAATCATAGTAGCCCACATCCCTGGTGGCAGTGGTTGGTCCAAGGAATGGGGATGTGACACAAGCTTAGCCAACAAGAGTCCTCATCTTGGGTTGTTGTGCAATAACTGGGGATAGTAGGGCAGGTATCTTGTCTCTGGGATCATGGAGGTAAGATGTGGCACAGGTGTCATTTATAATGACATTCTCCACTAAATTCTAACTAGAGAACCCTGAAATATTCTTAGAACACACTAGGCTTCCCTCTATCAAAGCCCATTGCTTCACAGTTATCTGTTTAGCAAAAGCTCAATAAATATGTATTGGATGACTCTCGTGTTTGAGTGTGCATAATTTCTAAAGGAAATACTGAAAATTAGGTACAGATAAATCCCATCTCTGGCCACACTTGATATTATGTCACATCTTGCTATAATTTGACAACAGAAATTGGTTTGCTTTGGTTATTTGAAACTTTGGTCACATACACCTTCAGAAGAGAATGTCTGAGTCTGCCCACAGCATGACACCCAGACACTGAAAACTAAGCTGAGCTCGGCCAGAGCTCAGGTATTTCCTTTCATGTGACAAACCTTTTTGTGTGTGACTCTTTAGAGCTCTTTCTTTCTCTTTAGAAGTCACTAAGGAAAGCAAACTAAGGATTTGTTTGTTAGTTTATTGTAGAAGAGAAAGAAAATAATTTAGTTAAGATAAAAATAACTTACCTAAAATGAAAAAAAAAAATGCACACTCCAAACCTAGTTTAGCCATTTAGTCACCAAAAGCGTAGTGGCTTTCTTGTGAGTCCTCTCTTCCTCCACAGCCAGTTCTAGAAATTAAAAATAATATTGTGCCCTGGCTAGTCTCACTACAGCTTAATGAGATTATTTCTAGGAAGCCCTTTGACTTCAAAAAAGTCATAGAAAAATTCGAAGAACTTTTATCATAAAAGGTTTCAATTTGGTTTAAAAACCTTTATGCCTCCTTTATGAGGCATGAGTATTCCCTACTGACTCTCTATGTGTCTCTATTATCCACATTAAATATTTATTTTGGGTCTATTAGAGTAAAAAATTATTCTCCCAGCTCTTAGCCTTGAGGTGATTTCTAATGACTGTTTGGTTTTTATGATGATTTTTAAAATTTGCATTAATAATAAAAGAAGCTAATGTTAAATTGAAGGTTATTAAAATTGGCCTTCTTTCAAGTTGCCTGACTGTTGAAAAGGTCTTTTTTTTTATCATCTCTTTCCTTAATTGTATGAGAATTAGGTTACACTTAATTATTATTTCAAATTTTTATAGCACATTTGAATAGGCATAGACTTCAGGTTGTAGCTTAGTTGAAGTAGCCATAATTTACTACCTTCTCAACATTCGTATGGATGTGTAACAGTCATTACAAATGTAAGATATCCCCAAAATACTACTAACATTTATCCCTGCCTTCCCTGCTTTTCCTGTACTTTTCCCCAGCCCAGTTAATGGCAACTCCATTCGTTTAGTTGCTTGAGTCAAAAACTTAAGGTCATCCTTCGCTCCTTTCTTCTTCTCATATGTCATCTTCCATCCACCAACAACTCTTGTCAGTTCTACTGTCAAAGTATATCACAAAATATGCCCCCAGCCTGTTCTACTCGCTGTCATCCCTGACCTGAATGGTTGCAGCTCTCCACATGCTCTGCCCCCAGACATCTGCATGCCACTTCCCTTCACTGTCTTCCAGTCTGACTCAAATGTCATTTTCTGTGTGTGGCCTTCTCTAGCAACTGCATCTAAATTGCAACCCCTCCACTCCCAATATATCCCTTTCCCCTTCCTGCCTTATTCTCTTACCTCCTTCAACACTGTACGTAGTCCCTCTATATTTTTAAGGTCATCTAATATAATGTTGTTAATAACCTGTCTCCCTCTCTAGAATGTAAAACACAAAGGAGAGAGAGATTTTTTTATCCCTTTAATTCACTCCTCCATGTTCAGGATTTGGCATAGAGTTGGGGCTTAATAAATATTAGTTGTCTGAAAAAATATGAAAAGAACTTCCAGATATTTTTACCATGGTATCAGGAACGATGTCTTCTTTTAAACTTTCATCTTGCCAGCACCATATTCTCTCTCTAGGGGATACTTCAGACCATGAGACTAGAAGAACACCTGTGGCCACAGGGAGTTGAATGGGAAAATGGGTGGCATTTTAGCTTACTCATGGTCCCTCTGGATGGCTCTGGGTTTCTGTGTGAGCTAGAACAAACCTCAGCAGCTTTATGCAGAAAGATGAGCTGGCCAGTACAAACTTCTCAGAGGAGATGGGTTCTAGGATCAACTTCACTCTCCTGGTGATTATCAACTAGAGTGCAAGCCATCCCCAGCCCACAGAGGATGAATCTGAAAAGTCTGCAGGTATAATGAAGATGATGCAAATGAAGACTCTGACAGCAAAATAAAAAAAAATAGTCCTGACAACAGGCAGCCGATACCAGCTGGCTTCTGCCATGCAGATTACCAGATTTCTGGTACTTTTCAAACAAAATATAAACTTCAGATTTCATGTGAAATTTCTCAAATGTAAAAAGTTGGCATTTAAGTCAAATTTAAAAGAACCACTACAATCCACTATGAGATAAACCAAATAGCTTCTAACCACACTGAGCTGGGATTCAACCTCTGCCTTACAGGGTGGTGAAAACCAAACAAAATTTAAAAAGAGCAAACAAACATAACCGAATCTGTACCTTCCTCAATTTTCTGTTAAATTCCTTCCTCATAGAAAACAGTCATCATGGTCTTCATGCGCAAGTCAGAAAGCTAGGCCATAATGTACTTGGTACTCTTGTCTTAAAAATGTACATCCTATGTGAGTGTGCTCCATTTCTCAACTTGCTGAGCAGAGCAAGTAAGGAACCCAACCACCCAGCAAGGTGAGGTTCACTATCCCTTAGTAGAGACTTTAGGGTCCTTGACATTGACAGTGGTAAGAGTGCAGTACATCAAGAATGGTACAAAACTGCTTGCCAACAAAGGGATGCAAAGAGAATTCTGCAGCTGCCAGAGGAGAGAGGGGGCAGTTAAGTGCAGGTAAGAAACTCTATATATATACCATCTGACTTCTGCCATGCAGATTACCAGATTTCTGGTACGTTTCAAACAAAATATAAACTTCAGATTTCATGTGAAATCTCTCAAATGTAAAAAGTTGGCCTCTCTCTCTCTCTCTCTCCCTCTATAAAGAGAGAGGAAGGAAGGAAAGAAGGAAGGAAGGAAGGAAGAAAGGACGGAAGGAAGGAAGGAAGGAAGGAAGGAAGGAAGGAAGGAAGGAAGGAAGGAAGGAGGGAGGGAAGGAAGGAAGGAGGGAAGGAAGGAGGGAAGGAAGGAAGGAAGGAGGGAAGGAGGGAGGGAAGGAAGGAAGGAGGGAAGGAAGGAAGGAAGGAGGGAGAGAGAGAGGAAGAAAGAAACATAATCACAGGTAAAAAGAGAGGGGTGTGCGTATCATTATCCAATTCACTGAGTATACTCTGAGCCTCTCAAAAGTTGAGACTGGATGTATCTAACCCATCTTTGTACTCTAAGAGTCAGCCACAGTACTGGCTCATGGGAGGCCCTACAAGTTGTTGGGTGAAAGCAGATCAACCACTTTTTCTATCAGAAGATGGAGAAAGGGAAAGAGCCCCAATCCTCTCCTGAACTGGTGGCCTCAAAACTCTCCCAAGTAACTGCAGTGGAAAATTGAGCATTTCAGGCAGGGATGTGATTTGAAATTGCAGAAGCACAGACTGTCTTTTGCTTCTTTGAACTGTCATAACAGAAGGAAGGGGGGAAGACAAAAATTTCAAATCTAGTGCCTATATTTTATCCATTTTCAGAAGCAGAAAAAAACATACAATCCCAGTAGGAAGACATAAACCAACAGAGGACCCACAGATGTGAAGAAATGGTTGTCAGCATTGTTTTTCCCCAGATACATATTTCTTAAATAGATGCAGTGATTTTAGCAAGGGTTAAAGAACTGTTATTTGTTACATGAAGACTATGTCATTAAACCCACCATGCTGAAAGAAAAGCTTTGTGAGTACATGTCTTTTTATTCCCCTATGATGGGCTGGTAATTTTCTCCTGTCTCACACCCACTCACAACCTAGGGGATTTGTCCCTGAAGCCTGGCACGAATGTATCACAGTACAGTTCTCTAGTGCACAGTTCTGTCACAGCAGACAACTACTGATCTATGTGTAAACCAAAACACACACACTTGGCTCTAGCCTGGGAATTGTTAAAGTACATTAACACACTCCAGTTTAATGTTTCAGATATGGCAACAGAGGGGTGATGCTTGTTCTGCTTTGTAATTTTTATTTTCCTTTTCCTCAGGAGTGGAGATAAGCCTTTTATGAGCAGGCCAGCTCCACTGACTCGTTCTGACAAACCCTCCACTTTCACACGGGGTCACGCACATTCAGGAGAAAGGCAGCACCTTGGTGCGGGGAGGACTGATGTCACAGGCAGCTCTGTCTCCCCTTTGCTTTCTCTGGGACTTTGCTGAAGCCCACTTTCTTCTCTTTTATCACTGAGATGACTCCCAGCACAAAATGTTCATTTAAGGATCTCAAAAACTGTTTTTTTGTTTTTTTTACATATTTTCTTTCAGCAGCAGTAAGTAGCAGTAAGTAGGGAAAAACACAAAGTGTTCATTCCCTTCTTGTCTCTACAAATCACTCTGACTGGGAAGAGACCACATCTCAAGGGGGAAAAGCCAAAGTAGGCAAATGAGAAGACTGGGTGTGGTACTGACTCCGCCTCATTCCTGAGGGAATGACATGCATTCTCTGGACTCCAGGTTTCTGTCTAGAAAGAGGGAAGTGATGAGCATCCCGGTTTTCACATGGTGCCCCATGGAGGTGTGGGGTGTAGAGATGGACAAGATGCATGGTGTCTAGGATCCTACTCCCACCACCACACTTGATCCCAACAGGTCATTTCTGACATGTTTATGTATGGCATTTCCATATTAGAGTTTCCTCAGAGAAGGCATTTCCCAGCTTTATCAGTGTGTAAATAATCACCTGGCATGATTCTGTGACTCCTCTCTGACAGCAGACAGCCTCGCACTCCTACAGGGCACGTGCTCATTAAAGCTGAGCTCTGTACAAAATGGGAAACCGGCTCATGCGTGATGGTTTTCTTCAATATTATCACCTCCACCATCAAACGCATGGATTTATTTAATGTTCATTCACCCACAGTGCCTTGTGAGTTACTTATTAGCTCAAGTGAAGTTTACAAGTTTTGCTTTCAATCTGATAGTCTGTGTGATTTCACAGATTTGAGAAAAGACAAATCTTGATCATTCTTTTTAAGGTGGTATAGCTATTAAGCAGCAGAGGCAGAAATGAAAATGGATAATAAATTTGAAAACACAACACAAACTATAATGATCAATAAGCAATTAACTGTCTCATCTAGAACCACTGTCACCAGAGGAAACTTCAGCAGTCCCTCTAGGACCAAACAGGAAAGCACCATGAAAATGAATAAGTAGGTGGCAGCATCCATTCCAGGTGGGAAGTGAGTCTTCCCAGGAAAAGGGATCTGAACACCCACCACCCATCACCACAAGCACAGGAGAGAACACCAACCACCCAGAACATGCAGGGTGAATTCAAGGAGTGGGAGGATCTTTCCCTTTCTCTGTCATCTGAGGGGAAGTGAAGCTTGGAGTGGAAAATAGGGTCTGCAGCACTGGGCATCCACCATCAGAGAGTGCAGTTCACAGGGGAAGGGAACAAAGGCCTTCACAAAATTCAACTGATGGAAACCCCATATTCAAAATGCACATTGAGAAGTGCTAAAGAGATGGCCAAAAATGAGTTATCAATAAAGATCATGAAACAAGAAGGGGATCTCTTAGACCAGATCGCAAAGAATAAACAGGAATGGACCATGTCACCCTAGCTTTACGAGATGGTGTCCTCTGTGAGGAGGAACTGGAGATCTTCACTAGAATCAGCTCCAATCTTTTTCATATTTTTATCCATCTACCTTGTGGAATAAACATTGTTGTCAGGTTAGAATGCAGTTTTTAAAAATTCAAGAAGCTATAAAAGATAAATATTAACCTATTCCTCCTTTTCCTCTCATCTATCTTCCTCTTGATTTTTTTTTTGTGATTTGGTTTGACTAATTTGAGCAATTCAATTCTCTGAATCTTCAGATTCAGCACATTTCTTGATCTGTTGTCATTTCCTAAAACAAAATGTCCAAACACCTCAACACTAGAATAGAAGGCAAAAAAGATACCTCCTGCCAAACAGAAACAGCCCACATACTCCCCACAGAGTTCATATAGTTTTGAGTGCTTCAATGGAGGGCATTAGAATTCTGATAATCTTACATGCAACCGCAGATGATATCATTGGATTTCTTTTCAAATGTCACCACAATTCCTAGAAATATGCCTATAGTTATTAAAACCTATGAAAGTTTTTTAAAATTGTTATTTAAAATATCCTGAGTTATTTAAGAATGTGCACCATGTAACCTTTAGTACCATAGTGTAGTTGTCTTACTAGGAGGAGAGCATGTGATGAAAGGAAAATTACCTAAAAAGGATGCAGGACATGTGCACCAGCTTGGCTACAGATGATGGTTCTGTAGCTGCTGGAACCAGCTAAAGAACATTCTCACCTCACTCCTGTCAGAATGGCTATCATCAGTACATCCACAAATGGCATGTGGTGGCGAGGTTGTGGAGAAAAGAGACGCTTGTGCACTGCTGGTGAGAATGCAGACTGGTGCGGCCAATGTGGAAAGCAGTATGGAGCTTCCTCAATCAACTAAACATGGAACTATCTTTTGATTTAGTGATTCCACTTCTGGATATTTACGTGAAGAAACCCAAAACACTAATTCGAAGGAATAGATACACTCCTACATTCATTGCAGTGTTATTTACAAGATCCAAATGCTCATCAACAGACCAGTGGATAAAGAAGAAATGGTAGTTATATAGAATGGAATATTATTTGACTATCAAAAAAGAAAAATCCTACCATTTGTAATAGCATGGGAGAACCTAGAGGGTAGGATGCTAGGTTAAGTAATTCAGTCAGGGAAAGACAAGTAGCACATGATTTCACTTATATGTGAACTCTAAAGAATAAAATAAATGAATAAAACAAAATTGAAACAGACTCATAGACACAGAGAATGAACTGTTGGTTGCCAGAGGGGAGGCGGTTGGGGGACCGGGTGAAAGAGGTGAAGGGATTAGGAAGCACAAATGGGGAGTTACAGAACAGTCATGCAGATGTACAGTACAGCACAGGGAATCTATTCAGTATTGTTGTGGTAGCTCTGTGTGGCACTGGCTGGGTGCTGGAGACATGGGGGTGGGGGAATACCCTATAGGGTGTATGGCTCTCTGACCTTTATGCTGTACACCTGAAACTAATACAAAATAGTATTGAATGTATGTTGTAATTGAAAAATAAATAAATAAAAAGAAAAAACCCCAGCCTTATCTTCAGTTCCAGGGACAATCCAGGTCTAAGACCATCATAATGGTTATATTTCCCTTGATGATGATGGTTTGAAAATGGACATGTGATGTAATTCTCACTCATGTGATGTGGAGTGTGTTCTCCTGGGATGCTTCTGAGAATCATTTCACTGCGCATAAGAACAGGCCACAGAAAAGGACTTTCCCTTCCCTTTTCTTCCTGGTTCTGTGACAGACGTCTTTTAAATCTGGGAGGAAACATTTGAGGACACCCCAGTGGATGCAGAGGTGAAAGAATAATGTAACCTGGGTCTTTGATGATGGTGTTCAGTCAAAATTTTACCCCCTACCCCACACCTTCTACCTCAACCTTTGACTTCTTTCTGAAGTAATACATACCTTTTGTGGTCTAAGCCATTTTATGTCAGGGTTTCCTGTTGCTTACAGCTGGAAATGTCATAGTTAATATGCCCAAGAATAACACCTTGTTATATTTCTAAGACATGTAACTCCTGTCACTATATATCCTTGGAATATTTTGAGCTTTGCCACATGGAGGTTTCCAACCTGAGAGCCAGATGTGAGTCAGAAGGTTCTGTGTTATCCTCTTCTAAATCATTATGCCTTGTGATTTTTGGCATCATTTCTCTACAGAGGTTGTTGATGTAAGTGTGTGAGGGGAAGAGATTCTTCATGCCTCTTACAGGTATTATGCTTTGTATTTTTACATCTCTTTTTATTGAGCACCTATTAATAGAAAATTATTAATACTAGAGTGTTAGGCATTTGGAAATATAGAGGTGAGTATGATCAATATAGTTTTCTTCACTGCAAGCCTAAAGTCAAGTTATTCTCAAATAACTTTGTAAAGTAGGGCAACTATTATGAAATTTATTTTGTGCATTTATGCACACAGCACTGTATCAGGGAATGCTGTGGCAAGCAAAAGAGACTCACAATTCTTGCCTGTGGAGCTGAAAATCTAGTTCTTTGTAATCAACTTACAAGATAGTAAGTTTTAATTAATTCAGTCCACAAATATTTGTAAAACCACTTTGCATGAGCTAAATATAGATGAGAAAACTGAAACTAGGGAGGTGAAATGACTTAATCACCATAACACTAGTGAGAAAGCCCAATCTAGAACACACAGTCTTCTGTGCTCTAAATGACCTTCTCACTTAATCACACTGTGTTTTAAACACTGAAAGAGGCAATGAGAATAATGTCCAAAGCACACACTTTACCAAGCATACCTTACCTAGTTTGTAGAAGAGTTCACATCAATATTGTCCTCCCCAAAACACAGAAATTTTTAAGCAGTAAAATTCCTCTGAACTCTAAATGTAATATTTACTTTTATATTTCAGGGTAGGGGAGAAGCCAAAAAAAAATAGTGCAAGTATTTTTAGCTCAAGAGACTAGGGCCACATCAAAGTGTGAGCTATGCAAATGAATAAATAGTACTATTAGAGTGCTTAGAGAGAAAAAACAGATCAGTGCCTTTGTAGCTATTGTTTGTATTATATTTTCCCCAAAGTCTATGTGTCTTGCTTGTCTGTGCAGTGAGAGTTCTGCGATTGTCTTGTTTGTGCCTTTCTGTTCTTTAAACCTTTCTTGAGATTCCTTCCTTTTTCTAAAGTCATCCTTGACCTGGCTTAATCCAACATCTTTGACTCAGATTCAGATTCAGGTCTGATTCAGAAGGACAGGAAAGGATGCTTTGAAGCTATCAGATATAGAACATTTAATGCTTAAAAGGCTGTAAGTTTATAAGCAGCATAAATTCTCATAATTTGGAACCAGGCTTGGGAAATACAACTTTTGAAGTAGTAACTCACAAGGATCAATATAATATTACATTCATTACCTAGTGGAAGTATTCCTAGGAAATAGCATACTTTAAGAGAAGGACAATATACAAGAAGACAAAGATTGAACAAATTAAAGGAAGGTAGAAGTTGAGGGAAAGTGGTAGGGAGTCAGCGGGAACATGGAACATGGAATAAGGTCACCTTTGCACACTGAGATGAGTTGGTCCCAGGAAATAAAGCAGCCCGGGGTGGAGATGCTGGCTTTCTGACCTGCATGTGGATTCCAGGCTGTGCCGGGAGTGCCAGAGAGCCCTTGGGAGAGAGTTGACAGGGAGACTTCCTGTCAGACTACTGGTTCTCTGGGAGACAGCTCTCTCTGCTCAGAGCAGGTACAGAATTTTGTCCTTCCAATGGTATTGATAACATCTACCTTGCCATGTAGTTTTAAGTTTAGTGAATGGCCTCCTGGAAACTTTTAGACTCTACTCTAAAAGGGTTGGCACCTACTTAGTTATATTCACATATATATAGCTCCAGACATAATTCCTGGTACATGGCAGAGGGTCAATGAAAGTTCTTGAATGTTCAATCAATGAATAGAACATGGATGTGGATGTGAATATATAACTCAAACATAGAAGTGAAAGTTGAAATTATATTTTTATTGTATTTAACCTTCTTAATAGTTGTTGCTTCTGTTGTTGTAGTTGTTGTTACCTTTCAATTTACCAAGTAATTAAATAGTGCAATGTTGGAAAGCTAGTTTCCTAATGGAGGTGGAGAAATTTGAAAGCAAAAAAATAGTGACAAAATGATCTTCAAAGGAAATGCCATTGGTGGAAACTTACTTTGGACCATGTGACCTCCTTGGGCAGAAGCACATGTGGGCAGACCAGGCAGCCTGAAGTGTTTTCACTGTGATTATTTTTAGTTTCTATTGGTTTATTGTTCTTTTTGTAAAACAGTTAGCATAGATTTCTCGGTTGTGTCTCTGGTTGAATATAAGTCAGGGTATACACATACATTTCAGTTTGTACCCAGCTAGAAATATGCCCATTTTTGTAGGAAATGAAGTCACTGTCAAGGTTACAAATAATTTTCTAATCAAGAACAGTGGCATTAATGTTTTTTACCTAGAACTGTTTCAGGTATTTGTACCCTCAGTTTGGGAACACTGGCCTCCTAAACCTTTATTCTCTCTTCTCTCTTCTCTCCTCTCTCTCTCTCTCTCTCTCTCAGATTCTTTTTCTGAAAGAAATTCCATAGAATTGGAAAGAAATCAGGCTGCAGTTGTTTAAGAATTGAATATCCTTAAATATAGTTAAACAATAAACAACAGAACTGGTATAGTATCTTCCTCTGGCTAGCGGAGTTCACTCCATGATACCAGGGGTCCCATGGACCTGATGGAGCTAAGTGAGGGAAGAACCAAGGGCAATTTTGTGTTTGGAGGTAGTGTAGACAGCAGAGGGGTTAAAAGCCCACAGCAACTCTGGGAGGAAAGCAGTTTTACTTTTCCACAGATGAGAAAACTGAGATTTAGAGTGGCTCAATTACTTGTTCAAAGTTTTAAAGTAGAACTGAGATTCAAATCTGAGACTGGTTGACATCAGAACTCTATACTTTTATGCTATCGCCCTTCTAATAATGGACCTCATTTTAAGAAAATCTCAGGATGGTGCAAGTTTTTTCTGTTGTTGTATTTTTATTTTGCCTGACCCCCAGAGCACACCACATCAATGTAATACAGATAGAGACAGCACAAGAATAAGCATAGCTATTCATCATGACAAATAGCAAAAAGTATCTGGCATTTTCCATGAAATTCCTTATGGGCCAGAGACTAAAATATACATTATTTGAATCAGTTACTTGGGCATTGCTGGTTAGTAAAGATTAGGCCTGCTTAGAGGCCTGTGGGCAGGGAGGTAAAACAAGCAGGGTGGACCTAAGTCTCCATTGCAAAGGTGATAGTGGTGGAGCCGAAGAGAGTGGTAGGAAGGAGGCCATTTCAAATGGTTGGTTACCTCTCAAAGGAGGGAAGGGGGTGGATAAGGGAGGACCTGGTTGAGATCAGGGAATGCATGTCCAAAGGGTTACAAGGGAGGGAAGGGAAAGCAGGTTCACTCAGACCCAGGGGAAAGAGGGAGGCTGACAACTGGTATCCGTCCATTTCCTGGGTGGGATGGGTGAGCGAGGCTTGTGATATAGGGACTGGGGTTGTGTGGGCAGGAAGGGTAACCCTTAATGATAAAGCCTATTTATCTTTTTCAGCTGCTCTGTGCTCTAGGATGACATTTTGATGTCCTGTCTTGTCTTAGGCCAATACTTCCTAATACATTTACCTCTTATTTTTGGCATCTGGCCTGTGGTGTCCCCTGTCTTCTACTAGTCCTCCCTCCTCCCAGCTTGTTTCGGGGTTTTCTTCCTTTAACAATTTCAGGGACACTCTCCTATTACCTTGTTTGTGTCAAATGTTGTTCCTGTAAGTGTGGTTTGTTAAGCTGCTTCCTTTCATGTTAAGTCCCCTTGCTGAGTTCTTGATGACCCTGTAAAGGAGCAGCAATATGTGAAGATGAACACTTATAATTTATCGAGCATCTGTTGTATATAAGGCACTGGGAAAGCCATGATCAGTGAAACATAATCTTTTCTTTAAGGAGATGACCTCCCTTTATGGTGGTGAGCTTTTAGTTAATGAATGTGCAATTACACAGAAATGTACGTAATATGGTGTAAGAATACAATATTAAAAATATGTGTACTGCTGAATATGAACCAGTTTTTCTCAAGGGCTCCCCCACGCCAGTGGGGCCCATTCCACCTCAGGGGAATGCCACCTGCCCAGGAGGCCAGTGTAGGTCATTACCTGGCTGCAGCACAGTGGTGAGAACTGAGGAAAGAGACTGAGGAGATGAATCAGAGACCGGGAACTGACACCACATTTTTAGTGAACAGAGGACTATATTGGCCTCGCATTGTCCTCTAAGTCTCCCTACCAGCCCCCTTTACCTTTATGGAAGTGCAGGAGACACACAACTACAACATGTGAGATAATTATGCTTTCCCATTATAAAGAGAAAATTTCTTAATGCTATATCTGCTTCTTCCTCTCCTTATTTAAATTGGATGGGTTAGTCTCCAAAATTTTTTTGAAGGGGATTTAAGAAGAAACTGGATGAAAAGCTGACTGGGAGCTAGCTACATTATTTTGAAGAGATGATGGTTCCAGAGCCCAGGTCCTGAATGCTTAGGGAAGCATCTGAGAATAAAGAACAATTATCTGAGCGTAGAAGAGACACTCACCACAGTGTTGCTTGAAGGGCCTGGATCCTCCCCATCCCAGGAAGAGTTGGCTAGGGAGAAGATAATTTTGCAAATAGGAGGAACCAAAACTTGGCAATCACCTTTGGAAACACAATTGAACTGATACCAATAGATTAAAATTTGCTAAATAATAGCAACAATCAACTGACCTTGGGAAATCATCTAAAGATCATCTATTAATGTATCTTCACTCCTTACAAAGTTAAGGAATAACACTAAAAAGGGAGGTTAAAAGATCGTGTAAACATCCTCCTGCTAGAGAAGGATTTCAATGGAAAGTAACCCAAACACTGATAGAACAGAAATTGTTCTTGAGAAGACTGGGGATCTTCTTTTCCTTTAGCTATTTTTTTTCTTTTCTTTTTTTCTGGGAGCAATAACTTCAAATGGAAAAGGGATTTCCTGAAATGGCAACTTGCAAAAGTCTCTGAACTCCCCAAGGAATAGGGTTGACTTGAGATCAAAAAGTGCGGGAAAGGGAAAGTGGCCTCATAAAGCCCTTGGGCCACTGTGTACGGACAGGAGAGTTACTTCTGTCTTAATGACACGAACTACATAAAACATGAATCAGTAAAGATATAATTACCTAGGGGACTGTTTCTTTGCTTGTTGTTAACCTAGAAGGAACTAGATGAAATTGTGATTTAAAATTTGGGGGTGGTGGAGTTCCCAGCATTCTGAATGGTGTTATTTCAATTCAATAAATATGTATTGAATATCTGTGACCACCAGCACTTTGGAGGTACAGCAAAAACTCTTAAGATTGGATTCTTGCTTGTGTTCTTTGGCCAGAACTAGGCTAGGATTCATGAGTGGGATGCAAATGCATTGAGGTTTTTGGATAAATAAAAAAACATACCCTATGATACTATGATAATAAAATTATTCAGATAATTGATAATTGATCTTATTTTTTGAGATTCCAGAGCTTACTTGGTAGAAAACAGAACATACACAAGCCCCTAAACCCCATCTCTGAAAGACTGCATCTTTCTCTCTTTGCTGTTTCTCAGTGACTGGATTTTGGAAGTGGGGCATAGAAGGGGGGTCTCTCCAAGACATGTGTTAGGGATAGAAGCCATTTCCAAATTGAGATCTTTGTTTACTGAATACGTGGCTTTTCAGGGGAGAGTAATCCAAAGTGAAATTGGTGGATTTCACAGATGTATTTATTCCTCTATAATTAAAAGATCAGTCTCGTATGGGTCTTTTCTTTAAAGATTATTCCATAATGTGAATAAGCCATTCTCCGTAATGACAGCTTCTCTTCTGAAACCTTTCATCTCTTCTACTGCTGATTAAAAGGGCTGCTCATGGTCTTTTTCAGCTGCTCATAAGGAATATAAAGCAAACCAGTGCAGCAGAAAGAGATGAATAAAGATTTCTTTGTTCCCGATCACGTGCCTGTGGAGAGAACACCACTGCCCTTGAGGCGCTCTCTTGAGTGGGTTCAGGATCTTCCCCCTTCCTGTAGCAGTCTGCATGACTCTCTCACAGCGCTGCATGAAAAAGCAGCACTGTTTCCTCGGGCCGTGCCCCCACTGTCGAAGCTGCCGCTGCCACCTCCATTCCCTTTACCCAGACGGCAGGGAGAAACTGCTCACCGCACAGGGGGTTGATTCCCTCTGCCCGGTGGAAACTTGGTTCAAACAGTAGCAGGGATTGCATGTTGTTAGAAGGTTCAAAGAACTGAAATACATTTTGTAAAATAATTTAGCTACATTATATGAATGTAAGTGGTATCTGTTTGGGGGAGTTTCAAAGGAATGGATCTGCATGTTTATCAGGGAGGGAAGGAGGCAGAGGAAAAGAGATCCATGTATCTTCTCCCTTTGTGAAGCATAATGTGACTAGTTTGCACATCACGTCTGAATATCGGCCGGATCAACGTGCTATGCTTGTTTTGATTTTCTAAGCTTATAAATTTCCTGGGAAAATAGGGCATCTTTGGAATCCTTTTCTCTCATAATCTTAAAATTCTGATTTCTAGAATTTCTCAGTCTCCTCTTTTTTCAAAATCTTCACGATCTAGCTTCCTGGTGGACCCCTTATGGCTCTTTGATATGCCGATGATTTATTATCATTTGTAGCCTTGGCCCCTAACAGAGCCTTGCACACAGTCAATACTCAATAAATGTTTCCTGAAGAACTAAATGAGTAAAAAAAATGAAGAGGTCAAAATATTAAACTGATTAGTGAAAATCTGATGAGTGAGCCACTCTCCTTAGGAATGTGCTGGTCTTGATACCAGACTCAAATATTATGTTCCTTTGAAAAAGAGGTTGATTTCTCTTGGATTATTACTGAGCTGGACTCTTTAGAACATAAGTTTTGGGAAAATACCTGGTACAATGGCCACTGGTGGTAAGATTATGGGAAAGATGGCCAGAGTAAATTTGTCTCACTTTTCCTCAGGGAAATCTTTGGCTGTTTAGCTGCCTACATGGGACTTACTATGCTGTTAATAATCCTTTGAGTATGAAGAAAAAAAAGAAGGGAAACACTGAAAGTCTAGTTTAATTTACTAAAAATGTGCTTCTCATCTTGTGAAAGCATTGAACCTGTCCTCCTCTGTCAATGGGACCAGGCATGATGGTGAGGATGGTAGCATACCACATTAGCCAACTGTACTGTTTGAGGGTGCTGAAATGAGGCTCACTTCACCACCTTATTCCTCTGTCCAGTAGCAGTGGCTTGGGAGGGTAGACCAATATCGTTTTCTCCTCCAAGGTCATAACCATAAGAGAGGGCCTGTGTTGGTGTTCTAGGGCCACAATAGCAAAGTACCACAGACCTGGTGGCTTGAACAACAACATTTTTTTTCTCATGTTCTGGAGGCTAGAAGCTTGAGATCAAAGTGTAGGCAGAGCTGGTTTCTTCTGAGGTCTCTCTCTTTGGGATGGAGATGGCCATCTTCTTCCTGAGTCTTTGCTTGGTCTTCCCTCCATGTGTGTCTGTGTCCAAATTCGCTCTTATCAAGATACCAGTTACATTTGCTAGGGCCCACTGAAATGACCTTGTTTAACCTTAATTACCCCTTTAAAGGCCATATCTCTAAATATTGTCACAATCTGTGGTACTGGGGAGTTTGGGGCTTCAACCTATAAATTTTAGGGGGGACATAATTCAGTTCATAATAAGGCAATAGTGACTAGAGCCTTGTTTTACCATTGGATATGTTATCTTACCTCTGGAGGAAAATGAAGCTATAAAAATTGAGATTAAGTAATTACTGATTATAGGAAGCTGTTGGAGATATTGAAATAAAGCTAACACTCAGAGACAATAATATTGCTGAGTGTGATTAATTAAAACAAAACAAAACAACACATCTAGCCACTTTTAAAAAAGAGATTCCCAGCATGCAGGAAAAACAAGGGAATTTTCCATTCAAAAGGTATAAATCAGGCTTCTATATTATTGTGTCACTTGAGGCTTTTAAGAAATGAGCAATTTGAAGGGTGAAGAAAATTATAAAAGCATAGGAAAACAAACTAGGGAGCTAAGACAAGAAGAATCCAAATTATTTAGCTCAATGAAAGCTGAGAGGTGAAAATAGGTGGCTCCCTGATATGAAGAATGGTAGTTGCCTTAGTCAGCTCAGGCTGTTGCAACAAACTAACATGGACTGAGTGGCTCAAACAACAATCACTTATTTCTCATAGTGCCAGAGGCTGAGAAATCTCAGATAAAGGTGCCAGCAGAGCTGGCATCTGGTGAGCCCACTTCCTGGTTTGGAGAGGACTGTCTTGTGTCCTCACATGGCAGAGTGCAGAGAAGGAGTAAGCTCTCCAACTTCTCTTTTAAAACCAGTAATCCTGTCCTGGCTGGTGTAGGTCAGTGGAGTGAGAGTGGGGCTGTGAACAAAAGGGCTGCAGTGCAGGTTCAATTCCCAGTCAGGACACGTGCCTGGGTTGCAGGCCAGGTCCCTAGTAGGGGTCTCATGAGAGGCAACCACACATGGATATTTCTCTCTCTCTCTTTTTCCTTTCATTCTTCCTCTCTCAAATAAATAAATAAATAAATAAATAAATAAATAAATAAAGGCAGTAATTCCATTCGTGGGGGCTCCACCCTCAGGACCTAATTACCTCTTAAAGGCCCCACCTCCTGCTACCATTACATTGGGGGTTAGGAATTTTAACAGGACTTTTTTTTTTTTTTTTTGCTGGGAGGTGATGGGTAGGTACAAACATTCAATCCATAAAAGTAGGATTATACTGTGGCTTGATGGATAGCATGGGCAGAGATCATATTCATTTTCACCGATGTCAAAAGATTCCTCCAAAAAGTTATAGAAGGAATAAGCACTATACGAATGGGGGTTTTGGTTGATATAAAAGTTGAGGGGCTGATCCTCAAGATGCCATCAGATAGAACAAATGATACTGAATTTTGAGAGTCTTAAATTGAAACAAAATAGAGAGATAAAAGTTTAAGCCTCAAGAATAGGCAATCACTGATTGTTAGGGCTAGAAGAGGTACCGCGATCTTTCAAACCAACTTTCTCCTTTTGTAGGGACCCACAGCTGCTTGAATTCTAAAGTCACTCAGCTAGTATGCAAAAACTGCTTCTGTGGGTCTCATTTTTGCTTTTTCACTAACTTGTTAAATAGTCTCAGGCAAGTTTGTTAAACACATCGTATTAAATATAGTAGTGTATCATGAACTGCAAAAGGGTATAATGAGAATTTCATGATTAAAAGTATTGAGTCCCATGTGACTGAAAATGTATGAGTCCCATTTGGCCCCCAAATCCTAGTATTTTAAAAAGGTAATTAAAATGAAAATGTGAACATGTGGCACTTTATTTAATGTCCTCTTTGTAGAGCCAGAACTCAAGGGAAAATCTGTGATTTGACTGCTCAGAGCAACCCATGTAATTGTGCTTTTATTGCCACTGTCTGGTTTTCTGGCATGGAAGCAGACACCATAGGGTTATTTATTGCAGAAGGACTGCCATTGTTTCCTGTTTCTTTTCTTCTTACATAGCTCTATTGTCCTATTTTGAGAAAGTTTTATTAAAAAATTTTGTTCTTTTTTTATGCAGAAGGGCTAGTACTTAAGTTTCAGAAGAGAAACTTTGATGTCACAGGACTTTGTCTATTTTAATATTTAACTTTCTCTCTTCCCTCTCTTCTTCCTCTAATCTTGCTACTGTTGAGCAGCAGGATTGTGCTCTGTCTTCTACTGGATGTACTCTAAAAATATAAAGGACAATTTTTATTGGTACAGACCTTGAAACTATATAATAACATGTTTATCCAGTGAATTTTTTGAATGGTAATTTTAAAGGTAAGCTGATTTGGAAGTCATATACTGAATTTATTTGGTATTTGTGAGATTTGATAATGGTTCAAAGTTTCCCAAAGTTTATAAACGATGGAATAAATGAAGTTAAATTTTTAAAATTAGTACCCTTTTGGCAAAGCACAGTCTATTTAACATACATGTTTAATTCACATGTGTAAATTAAACACACACAAACATATGCATGTTTAAAAATAATCTCTCTTAGCAACTGGGAGAGTTTTATTTTTGTACACCTCTTTTTAAGTTTCTGGATTCTGAAGGTTTTACCCCTTTCTGTTTTTTCTAACTACTTCATCACACTTTCTTACTATCTTTAATTACTTAATGAGGAAGTTGGTGCTTTATTTTTTTAGTGAGGAAGCTGAATATTTAAAATTCTGAGCTCAGCATTAATTATGGTTGTTGCATCCTGAGTTTGTTGATGAGTAAGTGTGAAGGTGAGTGAGAGCAGTTACTTTTTTTCATGCTGGTTTCTTTTGTGTATTGAGGTTTCCAGAGGAGGCCTACAGGCAGGAGATTTGGGCTGATCAGATGTCTTATCACCATGACATCCTGATGGTTGACCTGAGAGAGAACAGAAAGGGGATGGTGACTGAAATTTGGGACCAGAACAGTGGGGTTCAGACTCAAACAATGACCTCCCTCAGCTTTGTGGGAAGTATCCTTCAAAGGACTTCAATCTGAGTTAAGACATTTGAGGAACCTGGACTATAGACTAGAATGGTGGTTTACTATCTTCGAGAGTAACTCTCCAAGTTGTGTCAGTCTGGGAGACATTGCTTAATTAATTCATTAATTTTGCAAGAGGCAGAGAAGAACTGACAGAACAATAACACCTCTTTGAAAGCCTTATAAGAACCAAGATTCTGATGGGGAGAGGAACCTTTTCTGCCCTAGGGAAGTTCATTCGTTCATCCATTCATTCATACGTGAAGCTATGAGGCAGAGAGTGAGATCATAGAAAGCTTAGCAAAACAAAATTTCAGTGTTCATGGAGCTTGTATTCTAATATGGGAAGGAGAAAATAAATGCGTATCATATAGGAGAAGGGTTACAGACAAAAAAAAAGCCAGATAGGAAGCATGGTAGTGAGCAGTGGTCAGGAGTTGTTGCTTCACCTCAGAGCTCAGGGAACCCCTTGAAAAGGTGACCTGAAAGAAATATGTGGGGATGAGCATCCTCCTGAATGAGAAATAAGCATGTGTTTGGTGTATGCAAACAGAAATGGAGAAGCTAGTTTTGCTGAATCAAAATGACTAGTAGTGGCAGTGGTGTAGATGAGAAAAGAAAGATGAGTTTGTGGGGCAGATCATGCAAGTTCTTGTAGCTTCTTGAAAGGAACCTTGCTTTGACTCTTGAGCAAGATGGGAAGCCATTTGAGAGTCTGATAAAAAGATTGCCATAATCTGACTTTTAAAAGGACCGCTCTGATGACAGAGAGAATAACTTTAGAGGGGTTAGGTTAGAAACAAGAAGCCTTGTTGGGATTGCAGTAATCCACCAAGAGGTGGTGGTGGCTTGGACCAGGGTGGTAATGGGTGGGATTGTGAGAAGTGGTGGGAGTCTGGATCTATTTGAAGGTAGAGTCAAATAGATTAGCTGACGGGTTGGATGTCCAGTGTGAGAGAAAGAAAGGAGGCCAGACTCTAAGCTTTGGAACTGCTCATTAGTGAGATAGAGAAATGGAAATAGAGGGGCAGGTTTGGGTTGGCTTTAGGAAACATAGTTTGACATGACTAATAGATACCTAAATGGAGATGGTGACAAGGCAATTAGTGTGGGCTTCAGGGGGGAAAGCAATGCTAAAAACCTTAATTTGGGCATTATCCATGTATAGCTGGTGTTCAAAGGCAAGGGAAAATAATGAGAGGAATAACAGGGCATTTGGCAATAGCAAGGAAGTAGCTTGGTGCAGAATCAAAAACAGCTATGGGTTAAGGCTTTTGGTAGCAGGTGTGGGGAATAAAGTCAAAAGCTCCTGAAGGAAAATGTTGATGACTATCAAGGAGATTGGGTGACCTTGCAAAGGGAAGGCAATCAGGCCAATTTGGGGGAGTAAGGAGCCAGGGACACAGTTTGGTGACAGCTCAGATTCAGATACTTTTTGTTGCAATTGTAATTTTGACCCCAAACACATACACACACCTGTTTTGCCAGGCAAGTTTGGCTCCCTAAGGTAGCAGGAACACCTGTGCAGTGGCCTATGAATTACAAAGCTACTTGTGTTTTGGATAATTAGCTTTGTTTTCTATTTCTTGATTAATTGCAAGTTCCTTCCTTCCTTCCTTCCTTCCTTCCTTCCTTCCTTCCTTCCTCCTTCCCCCCCCTCTCTCTCCCTCTTTCTCTCCCTCCCTCCCTCCCTCCCTTCCTTCCTCCCTTCCTTCCTCCCTTCCCTTTTTCCTTTCCTTTTTCCTTTCCTTTCCTTTCTTCATTTCTTCCTTCCTTCCTCCCTTCCTTCCTCCCTTCCTTCCTCCCTCCCTTCCTTCCTTCCTCCCTTCCCTTCCCTTCCCTTCCTTTCCTTCCCTTCCTTTTCCCTTTCCTTTTCCCCTTCCTTCCTTCCTTCCTTCCTTCCTTCCTTCCCTCCCTCCCTTCCCTTCCCTTCCCTTCCCTTCCCTTCCTTTCCTTTTTCCTTCCCTTTCCTTTCCTTTCCTTTCCTTTCCTTTTTCCTTTCCTTTCCTTCCCTTCCCTTTCCCCTTTCCTTTCCCCTTTCCTTTCCCCTTTCCTTTCTCCTTTCCTTTTCCCCTTCCTTTTCCTTTCCTTTCCTTTCCTTTTTCCTTTCCTTTCCTTTCCTTTCCTTTCCTTTTTCCTTTCCTTCCCTTCCCTTTCATTTCCCCTTTCCTTTTCCTTTCCTTTTTCCTTTCCTTTTCCTTTTTCCTTCTTTCCTTCCTTCCTTCCTTCCTTCCTTCCTTCCCTTCCCTTCCCTTCCTTTACTTTTTCCTTTCCTTTCCTTTCCTTCTCTTCCCTTTCCTTTCCCCTTTCCTTTTTCCTTTCCCTTTCCTTTCCTTTTTCCTTTCCTTTCCTTTCTTCATTTCTTCCTTCCTTCCTTCCTCCTTCCCTTCCCTTCCCTTCCCTTCCTCCCTTCCCTTCCCTTCCCTTCCCTTCCTTTCCCCTTTCCTTTCCTTTCCTTTCCTTTCCTTTTTCCTTTTTTCCTTTCCTTTTTTCTTTCCCCCTTTCCTTTCCCTCCCTCCCTCCCTCCCTCCCTCCCTCCCTCCCTCCCTCCCTCCCTTCCTTCCTTCCTTCCTTCCTTTCTAGATTTTTAAAATTTATTTTTAGAGAGAGGGAAATGGAGAGAGAAAGAGTGAAAGAAACATTGATGTGAGAGAAACATTGATTCTTTGTCTCTCTTATGCACTCCAAGGTACTGGACCCTAAACCTGGGCATGTGCTCTTACAGGGAATCAAACTGGTGACATTTCCCTTTGTGAGACAATGCCCAACCATCTGAGCCACACCAGTCAGTCAGGGCTAATTGTAAGTTTCTTAGGAGAAAACACCATCTTCTAATTCATTTTTACATTCTGTATGAAGCTCAGAACATAACACTTTGTGTATGGTAGGTGTTCAGCAAATACTTGTTGAATAAATTAATTAGAAAATTACCCAACATTTCAGAAATCTAAAGGTGCTGAGACAGAGAGTAATCCTCAGGAGTATTATCTATGCTGGGCTTTCCTGGACTGATGGCTTTGCTTGGAAAATGCTGTGAGCTTGTGCATCTAGAGAAGTGTGGGACTCTTTTGAAATTAATTGCTATGAAGATGGCTTCTTAGGTATGATCTTTGTAAGACTAAGACTATAAGGCTGCTTGTTTAAAAGTATTTGTCTCAAGTAAAAGTTTTTTTCTATGTATTATGGCAGAATTATTCAAAAAATATATGCCTAAAATGAATTTTTTAGTAGGATCTTGTAAACACAGGCAATTACTTGCTCAAGGCAGTTAATTGCATGCACAGATGGGCACTTGTGTTACCAATTACTCATTTACACTTGTGACTACCATTTGCATTAATTCGTGAAATCTAGGGGAATTTTTAGGTATTAAGAAAAGTTTTAGGCATTTGAAAAACATGTTACGGCTATAGGGGAAACCAAAAAGGAACAAAATTTAAATAATACAACCTATTCCATCCAATAGCTATATTTAGAGAACATTTTTTGAAGCTCCTGGTTGCTGAGGATAAGAGGTGTACCTTACTATGTTGCTTAAGTTGTTTGTATTCACTATGTTAGTTTTATAAAAAGAGAAGAAGGAAAGAAAACAACTTTTCAGCATTTTCCACTTTTTGTTTTTCTTGTAGCTTTCTGTTAATGGTGGTCTCTGAAACTGTCTCTACTTTGATTACTTCAAGTTTGAAGAAATAACTTTATTTTTCTTAAAGAAATGCACTCCGATTTCTTTGAAATAACTTGGGATCATAGATGTGGGGAAAAAGAGAGTAAAAACCCCAAATACCCCAAGGTTATGGTGAAATGTTAAGGAGACCTGTTTAAGGTGGTTATCATGACAACCCAGTGCTGTGATAAACAGTGGATAGAAATAGAAAATGAAAGTAATTCCCTTCCCCATCAAAATAATTTCAAAATAATTATTGAATATTCTGCTCTGAACAGCCTGAAATAAATGCTTTGTGAGAAAAAATATTCTATGCTAAGATGTTCTCATGTGATATGTCAACTTGAATTACTGAAAAGGAAATTAACCTGTCAAACTTTCTAGTCTATAGAAGCTACAAAGAACTTAGTAATTACTCTGAAGTCCCTCAAGACACTTTGCAGGGTTTGTTGTTTTGTTCTTGTAATTGAATCTATTATCCAAAACATACTGGGGAAAGAAGACAGAGAGCAAACCCATGGATGCAGTTTCATTAGTGGGACAATGGGTTGAGAGCCTAGGGACACTCAAATATCCCTTTGGCTTAAGAGAACTGCTTAGGAATATGGTTTTGAAGAGTGAGCATAGTCCATCTGAGACCCTCTGAGGGATGTAGCATAATCCTTTATTTGAAGGATTCCCAGTGACGATTAGACCAGTTCTTGAAGCCTCTTACTGTAGTCCATGCTTATGCATATTCCTCCTGAACTGGGATTTGCCAAACCTACAGACCATTGTATCAGTTAGGATGGGCTAAGTAATGCTGCAGTAATATACAATCCTCAAATCTCAGCAGCCTAAAACAACAAAAGTAAATATTTTCCAAAAGTTGACTATGTTCATTGTGTCTTCACACCTGGGAGAGAGGGGCTTTGTTTCTCAGAGTCACTCTGGGATCTGGGATAGAGGGATCTCTACCACGAACACTTCTAGTCATTGTTCTGGAGAGATGCTAGAGGTCTTTAAGGTTTTGTACTATCAATTAAATGCTTTTTCTTGGAAGCGACTTATTTCCCTCTCCTCAGAAGGCATTGACTATAACTAGTTACATGGCTCAACACACCATAAGGGGACCTGAAAAGGCAATCCTATTCTGTGTCTGGCAATAAGGTAAATCAGAAATAATACGGTATTTGGTAAACAACACTAGTGACTATCACCAAGTAACTTTAGGTTTAAATGGATCCCATCAGATGTTCTTTTTCAAAATTTATTTTTATTTTTTAAAGGTAGTGAAACTTCAACATTGTTCTGTACTGGCTTCAGGCGTAGAGCACATAGGCCGGAGAGCTATACACCCTCCATAGTGTCCCCCCAACCCCGGTATCTGCAGCAAACACCTGGCATCACACATAATCACAACAGTACTGCCAACTGTATTTCCTTTGCTGTACCTTATGTCCCTGTGACAATTTTCTAACTACCAATTTGTACTTCTTAATCCCTTTACCTCTTTTACCCAGTCCCCTAACCCCCTTTCACCTCTGGCAAAACCAGTCTGTTCTCTATGTCTTTGAGTCTGTTTCAATTTTGTTTGTTTATTTATTTTGTTCTTTAGATTCCAAATATAAGTGAAATCATATGGAGTTTGTCTTTCTCTGATGGACTTATTTCACTTACCCATATTTTCAGACTATAAGACGCACTTTCTCCCACAAATTTGGGAGGAAAAGGGGGCTGCGTCTTACAGTTCGAATGTAGTTTACCAGCCTTGCTGTGCAGGGCTGGCGGGTGGGAGTGCAGTGGGGTCACAGGAGACAGGAGTAGGGCCACCACTGCATTTTCCTCCCAAATTTGGGGAAAAAGTGTATCTTTTGGTCTGAAAAACACGGTATATAATAGCCCCTAGGTTCATCCATGCTGTCGCAAATGGCAAGATTTCATTCTTTTTGTAGCTGTATAATATTCCATTGTACATATGTACCACCCCTTCTTTATACACTGGTCCATTGATATGCACTGAGGTTGCTTTCATATCTTGGCTATTATAAATAATGCTGAAATCAACATAGGGGCCCATATATTCTTTTGAATTAGTGTTTTGTATGGCTTCAGGTAAATACCCAGATATGGAATCACTGGGTCATAAGGCAGTTACATTTTTAATTGTTTGAGGAAACTCCATACTGTTTTTCATAGTGGCTGCACTGGTCTGCATTCTCACCAACAGGAGAAGCGTCCCTTTTCTCCACATCCTTGCCAACGCTCGTCATTTGTGGATTTAGTGATGATAGACATTCTGACAGGAGTGGGGTAAGAATGTTCTTTAATTGGTTCCAGCAGCAATAGAACCATCATCTTGTAGCCACGCTGGTGCCCATGTCCTGCTTCCTGTTTAGGTAATTTTTCTTTCATCACATGCTCCCTGCCTAGTGGAACAACTATACTATGGTACTGAAGGTTACATGGTGCACATTCTTAAATAACTTTCATGATGAATGGTAGGTTTTAATAACTGTAGGCATATTTCTAGGAATTGCAGTGACATTTGAAAAGAAATCCAATGATATCATTTGCAGTTGCATGTAAGATTATCAGAATTCTAATGCCCTCCACTAAAGCACTCAAAACTCTGTGAACTCTGTGGGGAGTACCTGGGCTGTTTCTGTTTGGCAAGAGGTATCTTTTTTTGCCTTCTATTCTAGTGTTGAGGTGTTTGGACATTTTGTTTTAGGAAATGACAACAGATCAAGAAATGTGCTGAATCTGAAGATTCAGAGAATTGAATTGCTCAAATTAGACAAACCAGCTTACAAAAAAAAAATCAAGAGAAAAATACATGAGAGGAAAAGGAGGAATAGGTTAATATTTATCTTTATAGCTTCTTGAATTTTTAAAAACTGCATTCTAACCTGACAACAATGTTTATTCCACAAGGTAGATGGATAAAAATATAAAAAAGATTGGAGCTGATTCTAGTGAAGATCTCCAGTTCCTCCTCACAGAGGACACCATCTCGTAAAGCTAGGGTGACATGGTCCATTCCTGTTTATTCTTTGCGATCTGGTCTAAGAGATCCCCTTCTTGTTTCATGATCTTTATTGATAACTCATTTTTGGCCATCTCTTTAGCACTTCTCAATGTGCATTTTGAATATGGGGTTTCCATCAGTTGAATTTTGTGAAGGCCTTTGTTCCCTTCCCCTGTGAACTGCACTCTCTGATGGTGGATGCCCAGTGCTGCAGACCCTATTTTCCACTCCAAGCTTCACTTCCCCTCAGATGACAGAGAAAGGGAAAGATCCTCCCACTCCTTGAATTCACCCTGCATGTTCTGGGTGGTTGGTGTTCTCTCCTGTGCTTGTGGTGATGGGTGGTGGGTGTTCAGATCCCTTTTCCTGGGAAGACTCACTTCCCACCTGGAATGGATGCTGCCACCTACTTATTCATTTTCATGGTGCTTTCCTGTTTGGTCCTAGAGGGACTGCTGAAGTTTCCTCTGGTGACAGTGGTTCTAGATGAGACAGTTAATTGCTTATTGATCATTATAGTTTGTGTTGTGTTTTCAAATTTATTATCCATTTTCATTTCTGCCTCTGCTGCTTAATAGCTATACCACCTTAAAAGAATGATCAAGATTTGTCTTTTCTCAAATCTGTGAAATCACACAGACTATCAGATTGAAAGCAAAACTTGTAAACTTCACTTGAGCTAATAAGTAACTCACAAGGCACTGTGGGTGAATGAACATTAAATAAATCCATGCGTTTGATGGTGGAGGTGATAATATTGAAGAAAACCATCACGCATGAGCCGGTTTCCCATTTTGTACAGAGCTCAGCTTTAATGAGCACGTGCCCTGTAGGAGTGCGAGGCTGTCTGCTGTCAGAGAGGAGTCACAGAATCATGCCAGGTGATTATTTACACACTGATAAAGCTGGGAAATGCCTTCTCTGAGGAAACTCTAATATGGAAATGCCATACATAAACATGTCAGAAATGACCTGTTGGGATCAAGTGTGGTGGTGGGAGTAGGATCCTAGACACCATGCATCTTGTCCATCTCTACACCCCACACCTCCATGGGGCACCATGTGAAAACCGGGATGCTCATCACTTCCCTCTTTCTAGACAGAAACCTGGAGTCCAGAGAATGCATGTCATTCCCTCAGGAATGAGGCGGAGTCAGTACCACACCCAGTCTTCTCATTTGCCTACTTTGGCTTTTTCCCCCCTTGAGATGTGGTCTCTTCCCAGTCAGAGTGATTTGTAGAGACAAGAAGGGAATGAACACTTTGTGTTTTTCCCTACTTACTGCTACTTACTGCTGCTGAAAGAAAATATGTAAAAAAAAAACAAAAAACAGTTTTTGAGATCCTTAAATGAACATTTTGTGCTGGGAGTCATCTCAGTGATAAAAGAGAAGAAAGTGGGCTTCAGCAAAGTCCCAGAGAAAGCAAAGGGGAGACAGAGCTGCCTGTGACATCAGTCCTCCCCGCACCAAGGTGCTGCCTTTCTCCTGAATGTGCGTGACCCCGTGTGAAAGTGGAGGGTTTGTCAGAACGAGTCAGTGGAGCTGGCCTGCTCATAAAAGGCTTATCTCCACTCCTGAGGAAAAGGAAAATAAAAATTACAAAGCAGAACAAGCATCACCCCTCTGTTGCCATATCTGAAACATTAAACTGGAGTGTGTTAATGTACTTTAACAATTCCCAGGCTAGAGCCAAGTGTGTGTGTTTTGGTTTACACATAGATCAGTAGTTGTCTGCTGTGACAGAACTGTGCACTAGAGAACTGTACTGTGATACATTCGTGCCAGGCTTCAGGGACAAATCCCCTAGGTTGTGAGTGGGTGTGAGACAGGAGAAAATTACCAGCCCATCATAGGGGAATAAAAAGACATGTACTCACAAAGCTTTTCTTTCAGCATGGTGGGTTTAATGACATAGTCTTCATGTAACAAATAACAGTTCTTTAACCCTTGCTAAAATCACTGCATCTATTTAAGAAATATGTATCTGGGGAAAAACAATGCTGACAACCATTTCTTCACATCTGTGGGTCCTCTGTTGGTTTATGTCTTCCTACTGGGATTGTATGTTTTTTCTGCTTCTGAAAATGGATAAAATATAGGCACTAGATTTGAAATTTTTGTCTTCCCCCTTCCTTCTGTTATGACAGTTCAAAGAAGCAAAAGACAGTCTGTGCTTCTGCAATTTCAAATCACATCCCTGCCTGAAATGCTCAATTTTCCACTGCAGTTACTTGGGAGAGTTTTGAGGCCACCAGTTCAGGAGAGGATTGGGGCTCTTTCCCTTTCTCCATCTTCTGATAGAAAAAGTGGTTGATCTGCTTTCACCCAACAACTTGTAGTGCCTCCCATGAGCCAGTACTGTGGCTGATTCTTAGAGTACAAAGATGGATTAGATATAGTTCCAGCTTTGGAGAGGCTCACAAGATTTGTTTTTTATTGATTTTGATGATAATCATTCTGACAAATGTGAGATGTTATCTCATTATGGTTTAATTTGCATTTCTCTGATGATTAGTGATGTTGAGCATCTTTTCATATGTCTATTGACCATCTGTATGTCCTCTTTGGAAACGTGTCTATTCAGGTCTTTTGCCTATTTTTTTAAATTGGATTGTTTATTTTTTTGGTGTGAAGCTATATGAGTTCTTTATAAATCTTGATTAAGGCCTTATCAGATATCTCATTGGTGAATATGTTCTCCCATTCAGTGTTTTCTTTTCATTTTGATGATAGCTTTTTGCTACGCAAAACCTTTTTAATTCAATGTAGTCCCATTTGTTTATATTTTGTTTCCTTTGCCCAAGGGAGAAGTATCAGAAAAAATACTGTGAAAAGTAATGTCTAACATTTTACTGGATGAGGCCAGTTTCATGGGAGAGCTCTGGAGATGGCAGTACGGAAGAAAGATATACAGGGGCTGGGTGGGCAACAGGGTCTGCTAAAGACAGAAAACACTGTGCTTTCAAAGTTCTTATTTAATGCTTCTGATTAAGATTCTCTGGGTCTAAGACTTTTGAAAAATTGATATTTTTGTCTGCTATGCAAACTCAGGGTAAGACAGGTAGAAAATTTATATGACAGTTTGTAGTGGATAAAATTGCTTCGCTCAACAAATGATCTTGCTTCTGTTTTATAAGGGACACCTTGTCCATTGGCTCTCAAACATCATTGCCCCTGATCCACTGTAAAAATAAAATATGTTAAACATCACAACTTTATGCATACACATACACTTCACAGTCTTCAATCAAACAACACTGGCCCTTATTAGCTGAGAGCATACTGATGTTTTGTATCTCATTCTATTTCACTGTTTTTTAAGAGTTTATCCAGGTTTCAAGACATAGCAAATGGGTGCAACCCACTATTCAAAAAATATTGCTTCATGATGGTTTCATGAAAACTGTAAATAACCCCATCTCCTCCTCAAGTAACATAATGTTAGTGCCTTGTGCTTTTGCAGGGAGCTTCTAGGTGGGAGACCTGTACAGGGGTTGAGGGGTAGTATGGAATCCAGTGGGATTCTTTTGTGGGCAGGGGCTGCATCTTTTTGATTAAAGTTAAATGCTACTCATGGAATGACCTTTCCCTGATGTTATTTAGAGTTAATTTGCATGAGGCAATGACAAAAGCCCTGCCTCTTTGGTAAGGCTCACTTGTCTCAGGGCAGGCAGCAGGAAGGAGGGGAGAGTAAGGAAAGGTTCAGACACAGGACTTAGGATAGCTCCTTCTGAGAACTTGGAAGTTGCCATGCTCCGATTAGAAACTAAGCTGTAACATGGAGCTTTCTCAAAAATGGGATACAGTGAGGAGAGAACTAGTGAAGGGAGCATACTTAGCTTTAATTTCATTGATTATGTTTAACAGTGTTAAGTAGTGCAACCTTGTAAAGGGGACTCTACAACTTGTATTTGTCTCTTATGGGCCCCTGGCTAGACTTTGGGTTTAGCTGGGGTCAAAGCCAGTTTGTTCTTAAGCTGAATTCATTCTGATGCTTCACACACAGACACACACACACTCCACCCTCCACTGGAGCCCTAAAGGTCAGTATGCCATCTATTCGGCATCTCAACTAACAATTAAGAACAGGCTATAGGGGCAGATTGTATTTTGCGTAGCAAAAAGGCCAGTCATTTTGTCTTTGCACTTGGTATATTAAAATCTTCTTGTGTGCCCTGGCTGGCATAGCTCAGTGGATTGAGCATGGGCTGCAAACCAAAGTATCGCAGGTTCAATTCCCAATCAGGGCACATGCCTGGGTTGCAGGCCACAGCTCCCAGCAACCACACATTGATGTTTCTCTCTCTCTCTTTCTCCCTCCCTTCCCTCTCTAAAAATAAATAAATAAAATCTTAAAAAAAAAAGAAATTATAGATTAAAAAAATTTTCTTGTGTAACATAACCATATCTACATAAATATAACTTTTTCTTTTTAAAAAATGATTCCAGTGTCTATAAAGTGCTTTCTTCTATAGAATGTTTCTGACCCATCTGCATTGATCCTTGTCTGGAAAACCACATATGTGAAATAATATTTGGAAAAAAGTAAATAGTTTTTTTCAAAATTAAGAAAAAACATTGCTTATTCAAGCCTCTAGCAAGTCTCATTATTATTTTTTATAAATAACATGACATTATCTATTAAATGCAATTTCCTTTAATCCTGAAAATATTGCTATTAACCCCATTTTATCGCTGAGGAGACAGACCGCGTGTGAGTGATTGGTCAGGACTGCACAGTCAGTGAGTGCCAGGGGTGGGCCTGAGGGGTGCAGCAAGCCTCCAGTGCAGCTGTTTTAATGTTAAATGTGTGTTTTAAAGGAAAAAATACAATATTTAATTTACTAAAGTCTTTAGTTTTCTTCAAATGGCAACTGTAAAAATAAAAGCATAATTCTCATACTAGCATGACAAAAATGGCCAAGTGCAATTGTTCATGTCTAATTACCTCTGTCAGACTAAATAGAGAGTCATACAGTTCATCAGACAATCCATTATATCTAATTAGGGGAAATTACTTCGAGACGACTGTCAGGCCTATTTGAGAATGTTTCATGCTAAGGTTTCTAAAATGCTTTAGAGCGGATACAGCTTGTGAAGCATAAGAGAGTTCTCAGAACCAGCACACTGATCTGGAGAGGTTAAAGGTACTTGAGCTGCCCCTTCTCCTCTCCACATCTAACTTCATGGATCAGGTCAGCCCTGCAGGTTTTCTTTCAGCCATTTAGGTGTCCTTTCTGTGTGGCATTGAAGTTATTATTTGCACTGTCAAATCCTAACCAGAAAAATTCCTTGGAGCTTCTTGTGTAACATTGACTTTTCTGATGCAAAGTCAGAACTATACGTACATGCATACATACATACACATACAGACAGACAGACAGACAGACATATATGGCCAGCTAAAGAATGGTTACCACAAAGACACAAAGAATATGAACAATGAACTCTCTGGTTCTCAGATTAGACAGTTAGGGCACTACTGGCCAAACCTACATTATGATACAATGCACAGCAATGTCCTCTCTATCTCCTTTAAAATAAAAAAGAACAAAGTTGTCTAAAGCCTTCCTTTGACTAGGGACAAACATTCAATAATGACTCACTCCATCCCCGGACTATCCGGTTTTCTAAGTGTCCCAGGTGAGGAAACTAACCAGTAGAGGACAATGGAGCAGCTGTGGGAAGCAGAGAGGAGAGGAAGCCGGAGCCAAGGGTAAACAATGCAAAGATCACTCAAACTTTGTTCTTGGTCTTCTCTGACAGATGGAGAAGCTGACAGGCCAACAATCGTGGTACAGAGGTCACAATGCACCAGGACGAACTGTGCCAAAAGCGCTCTTCAATCTGAGATGCCCCGCGTGAACAGAAAAGCATTGTCCTCACCTCAAAGCAGACTGTCAAACTCTCAAACTATGCTGGCCTCCTTTTCTACGTAAAACTTTTGAGAAGCCCATAAACCAAAAGTCCATATTTTTAGAACTAAGTATCAAACTGGAGGTCCATCAAAGGTATGCTGTTGTTTTGTTTTAGATTTGCATGAAAAGATGTGGAAGCCTAAATAAGTTGCACTAATTGTGGGTTTGATAAGTCACTTTTACTGAATGAAATGAAATAAAATGAGGTAGGTGTTGTCCTTAAAAATCCAGGACAATCAGCCTTAGGAAATCAAAATAGTAAAATATTTCAGATTTGCCTCACTGGCATTCAAACTGTGAAGTTTAGTGGATACTATTTCTACTTCCCACAACTAGAGAGCAATCAAAACAGGATGATAAACATTTCAGGGAAAATACATAATTTATATTTTCCTTTACCCTGGATTAAAATATGGACTCTATGGAGACAAATAACATTTCTACTTTATAAGAAAATTTCTACTTTTTATATAACTTTCAAGATTTATTCCAGTGCAAAGGAATAAACAAAGGAGAATATTGTTACCTGCATTTATTTGATGCATTATTTGAGAATAGGGCAGAATCTTTACCTAAAAAAGAACCACCTATTCCACCAAGTTTATATTTGAGTTATAAAATTTTTATTTATATACAACTTTAGAAATTTTACTTCTGTGTAAGGGAGATATATCCATCCAAAATTCTATGAGTTTCCTTGTCAAAATCTCAATAAGCACAGTTCCTCGGTCTCATCTAGAAAAGTCAGGAAGTCTGGGATCTTAGGAAATAAGAATCCAGGGGAATTTTCTGTCTCCTTTTGAAAGACAGAGAACATGCAAAGGAATAATCAACTAGACTGTGAAGTTATAGACAAGAAAAGACACTTTGTACCGCCAAGACTGTCTGTGATACTCCACCTGGAAGACCAGTGAAAATACAAGGGGCTGGAATAATACCTCTTCCTCGGCAGCTTTGGCATACAAGTTAACTTAGAGATAACTAGCAGGACTCCTCTCCCACAGATGACCAAAGCTGGGAGGGCTCTATCATGAACCTCCTTTGGGTAATCCTGTCCATGTAATAGCCTGGAACCAGTAGGGGCAATTAGGATGTATGTCCACTAGAGAAGCTAGTGCTAGAAAGGATGTAATATCCAAAGAAGACCCTGGTTCTTACGGCCTTAGGAATAAGCTAGAGTTGCATGACTTGGGCTGGGAAGGACAATAAATCAGAGAGTTTCTTACAAACCTTTTCACACTCAGCAAGTGTCAATACTGTTAGCAATCCTGTTCTATAAACAGGCAATAATATAATAATTTTACCTGTGTTAATGCATTTAATCATCACCACTACCCTATCAAAAAGATAACCATTATTACCCCCATTTTGATAAACTAGAGTTTATCAAAGTTAAATAAGTTGCCCAACTTCATGAACATGGTGATGCAACCAGGAACCCAATTCAGAAAGTCTGTCCACAGACCCATGCTATTATCCATAGCACTATACTGCATATTTCTGCATGTATACATGTAGCATATATGTGTGTGGTTGTTCGTGTGTGGATGTGGTACAATGACATAAAATGCTTACAGTCTGTCATAAAAACTGAATTGTTGTAAGGTATATACTTTTACCAGTAGTACTTTGGGGTCATAAAAAGAATAAGCGTGGTAAGAAACAACAGATAACAAGGTCAAAAGATTCCCAAGAATACAGTGTGGATTAGAGACTCAGCAGATCTCCAGAGGATTCAATCTGCCCAATAAACAGGATACTTCCCTCTAGAGAAGCCATTAACATTAATAACTGTGAGCATGGAGGATAATTTTACTTGACCAGACTTTTCCTACTGTATAATTATCTTAGTGATGTGGATTGGACTAAGGCCACAAAAATGAATTTCAGCTTTGTTGAATTTAGATCATCAATTTCCCTGATAGCCACTATTTATTATTAGGAAATCCGAATCCCATTAGAGGAGCAGCACTCCCCATCACCCATGTGATGGGTGCGTGAGAAGGGGCATCAGAGAAGGTGTTTGGGGACAGCGAGGATCTCAGAGGACCAGCCGTGCCTGTCCCTCTGTGGATCGGGGTCCCCTGCTTCAAAGACATAAGCAAATTGAGCAGAAAGGCTCTAGGTGAATCATCTGATAATGTTTCATGTCTTCAGGGAGATGGATGCTAAAATCGACAAGATCGTTAATTTTTGCTGTACCTTTCGCATTTCCAGGAACAGAGATTCCACCTTGCCTCCAAGTGCCTCATCTAAGTTTTTTTACAGCACTGGCAGAATAGAAATTCTATTTCTGCCCAAGAATAACCTTTAGTTTGGATTAAATCTAATTCCCTTGAATCTTCCATAGGGACAGAAAACTGTTTTGCACCCTCCTCATAGGAATACCTATTATCGTGGGCAACATGGTATTATCCTTTTGTACTTTTCATAGTTTTTCATTTCTGCTACACTTCTCAGGGGCTTCCATAAGGCTCCTGTGTATTTTTTTTACTCCATGTTAAATAATTTCTTAAAATAGTTTCAGAAATATACTTTTTATGGTAGAAAACTGGAGAAATACTGAAAAGGCCAAAGAAGAAACTTTCAAAAAGACATCTCATTTCTCATAGCAAACAACTACTCTTATAAGTATCTTCCCAGTCTCATATGCCAGTGCACATGTGTGCTTCTGTGACTGCTTTCCCATGTCACTATCACTCTTTACTACAGAGTAGCAGATGGTAACCTAAGCCTGCGTGGACCTCACATCATCTGTGAATTCTGTGAAATCATCTACAAAACTTAATGTAGTCAAATGTGTGCTTTCTTTCCAGAAAGAGGGTTGACTATTCCACCAGATTCCCAAAAGGGTATGCAACCTGACAAGAGTTAAAAATTCTCATTTAGTAACATATTTTAATGTAATATTCTACCATATTAACCATTCTTGCTATTATAAATTAAACTGCAATAAACCTTTGAATAACTAAATTTTTCCATGACACTTCAACAATTTCTTTAGGGGAAGAAAATCCTCAGATTAGAATTTCTCCAAGAATATTTACAGTTGAAGGCTTTTAATATGTGTTATCAAATCACCGTAGTGAAAGACAGTATCATTCAAAGTTCCATGGGCCTACATGAAAATGGCCTTTTTTTCAAACAAGCAACACTGAGTCTTATTTTTTGAACTTTTCCAATTTTATTGACTAAACTAAAATACTAGTGTTTGGGGTAGGCTGGGATGGTGGTAAAAGGCAGAAAAGTGTACTTGAACAACAATTAAAATTAAAAATATATATCAAAAAAATAAAAACAAAATACTAGTGTTTGAATATTTTTTCTTTTTAGGTTCAGAGAGCAGTATTATTTGCAACACCCTAGTAAGGGATTCACACTACTCAGAGCATAAAGGGAGGGTTACATCTGACCTGGCTGGTCTTAGCTCCACTCCCGCTGTAACATAGTGTTGAAATCAGCCCTGACCCACAGGTCTTTCAATATAATGGTTGTGATTAACTAATCTTGTAATGATTTTTATGGTTTTGGTTTCCTAAGTGCTTACTCTCACCCTTGTATAATTGTCTTTTGTACTGTTTGTCCAGGACTCTGCTTCCTATTTAGTATCACTTGTTCTGTTTGATGTGGCATCACCTACAGGCTAAATAAGCACATTCTTAGCGTCTACCATCAAGAAAGCAATGACTTTGCCCTGGCTGGTGTGGCTCAGTGGATTGCGTGCCAGCCTGCAAACCAAAAGTTTACCAGTTCATCTCCCAGTTGGGGCACATGCATGGGTTGCGGGCCAGATCCCTGGTTGGGGGCATGCAAGAGGCAACCAAACGATGTGCATTGGTATTTCTCTCCCACTCTTTTTCCTTCCCTTCTGTGTTCTCTAAAAATAAATTAATTAAATCTGTGAAAGAGAGAGCTCCAAGGATGATAACATCACTTGACATATGCTCCTCACATTGACACCAGATCTTGGAAACCACTTCTGGAAGGATCATCCAGTAAATTTTCTGCCTAACTGTAACTCTGGAACTAAACTCTGGCTGAACAGAACATGAAATCACACCAAAATCAACAGAGATAAGAGTGGCCAGAAGGCCCTTGTGGAGACTAAGGGGGTGAACTCTTGCCATTAGAGAACCTGGGTTTAAACCCCAACTCTTTCACTTACTGTCTGTCTAATTTTGGGCAAATACCTGCACAGGTCTAAGCTTCACCACACTTTAAATGGACTGACAAAGGTTTTGCTTGGTGAGTATGCCAGGAGTTGCCTTCGTGGGAAGTGGCAGTACTCTCTACACAGTATTTGCAGACTCCCATCTATAAAACAGTAACTTCACATTGCCCTCCTTCACACATGCTCTGCTTCCCTTTTCAAGCCCAACTTTTTTCCATTATATTTCTTATTATCTTCTATGGGACATATTTAATTGTTTTTCATCTGATATCTCTCACTATAATGTAAACCCCATGAAAACAGGGTTTTGTTGTTTTTTTTTTTTCATTTTTGTTCTCTGCCTTCACACTAGCACCTTGTGGAATCAGTGAACAGGGTCATTGAGGGGATCGAATGATTCAGTGTGTATATAGCCATGTATTTGTTTCCTACAGCTGCCGTAACATAGTACCCTGAACTGATCAACACCAGAAATTCATTGTCTCACAGTTCTAGAGCCTAGAAGTCCAAGGCATTGGCAGGATTGGTTCCTCCTGAGGGCTGTGAGGGAGAATTTGTTGCGTGCCTCTCTCCCAGTTTCTAGTGGTTTCTGGCAGTTACTGGAGTTCCTTGGCTGGGACATGCATCTCCCCAGTCTCTGCCTTCAGCTTCATGTGGTATTCTCCCCGTGTGCATGTTGGTCTCTGTGTCCAAATTTGCCCCCTTAAATAAGGACACATTCATACTGGATTAGGGCCCACCCCAATGATCGTCTGTAAAGATTCTATATTTCTAAATAAGGTTACATCCATAAGTACTGGGGGTTAGGACTTCCACATTTTCAGAGGAGACACTGTTCAGTCCACAACATGCAACAGTGCCCTGCACTCTGTTGGCACTCAATAACTATTAACTCTTCTTATATGTTGACATGATAGGATCATTAGCTTAAGAGAAAACTAATTTGGTCTAGCATGGCAAGTTCTCTCTCTGAGGAGACACTAACCAGACTTGCTGCACCACCCTCCCCCTTGGCACGACTCTGACTGGAGAAATGACCCATGGGAAGAAGAGGCAGCTATGAAGTCAAAGCCTTTGCCATCATTGCAAAACCATTATTTTATAGCCAAGAAAGGAGAAGCTAAAAGGCAGTGACTCCCGTGAGGTCTTATAATAAGTTAAAGCAAAACCAAGCCTGGAACCCAGGTGTTCTCGCCCCTAGATCCTTTCCTCCATTATATAAACCTATCTACATATATTTAAAATAGTTATGACTATGGACATGTCAAAAATAGGTTGATTAGAGAATATTTTGCTCATAAATTAGTTTGAATGATTAACTCCAAATAGAAAAAAAGTTGACTAGAAAAACAACTGACTGATAACTGTAGTCAATTGACCTTTGATAAAGAAGCAAAGGCCATACAAAGATAGTCTCTTCAATAAATGGTGCTGAAATAACTAAATGCAAAAAAAGAAAGAATATAGCTACCCTTCACAAAAATTAACTCAATATAGATAATATTCCTAAATGTAAAACACAAATCTATCAAACTCCTAGAAGATCATAAAGAGAAAACAAAGACAACATTGGGTGTAGTTATGCCTTTCTCGATACAACGCCAAAGACAGGAACCATGAAAGAAATAACTGACAAGCTGGACTTGGTTAAAATGTAAAACATCTGCTCTGTGAAAGACATTACCAAGAGAATTAGGAGACAAGCCACAGATTGGGAGGAAAAGCTTATAAAAGAGATAAAGGATTGTTATCCAAAATCTACAAAGAACTCTTAAAACCCAACAATAAAGAAACAATGTGACTTAAAAATGGGCCAAAGAACTTAACAGACACCTCACCAAAGAAGATACATGGGTAGCAAATAAGCATCCAAAAAGATGCTCCACCTCAAGTGTCATCAGGAAAATGCTAATTAAAGCAGCAATAAGATACTACTATCCACCTATTAAAATGGCCAAAATCTGGATCACTGACAGCAGCAAATGCTGATGAGATTGTGGAAAAACAAGAACTCTCACTCATTGCTGGTGGGCATGCAAAAACGGTTCCCCCACTTAGGAGGACAGTCTGGTGGGTTCTGATAAAGCTGAACATGCTCTTTACCATATGATGCAGCAATCATACTCCTTGGTATTTACCCAAAGGACTTGGAAATGTATTTCCACACAAAAACCTGCCCATTGAGGTTTATAGCAGCTTTATCTATCATTGCCAAAGCAGATCTGGAAGCAACCAGATGTCCTTCACTAGGTAAATGGATAAATAAATTGTGCTACATCCAGACACTAGAATTTTATTCAGCACTAAAATCAAATGAGCTATCAAGCCATGAAAAGACAAAGAGGAATCTTAAATGCATATCACTAAGTGAAAGAAGCCAATCTGAAGGGGATACACACTATATGATTCAAAATAAATGACATCCTGGAAAAGGCAAAACTTTGGAGACAACAGAAAATAATCAGAGATTGCCAAGGGGTAGGGGAGATGAATGAGGTATAGAAAATGTTCTGTATGATATTATAGTGATGGATGCATGTTATTACACATTTGTCCAAACCTATAAAATGTCCAACACCATAAACCATAAGATAATCTATGGTCTTTGGGTGAATATGAAGTGTCAGTGTAGGTTGATTCTTGGTTGAAAAAATATATACCACTCTGGTGAGTGATGTTGATAATGAGGTAGGTTATGGGGGGGGGGGGGGGTGCAGGAAGTATATGGGAAATCTCTCTCAATTTTGTTATAACGTTAAAACTGCTCTTAGAAAAACAAATTTGTATCAAAAATTGAGACATTTCTGGCCAAAATTAACTACCTTATTTAATCAAATCTAATATTTCATCTAGTGTAAGAGACACCATTATTTTATCTACCACCAAAAAAGAAAAACACTGCCAATTAATGTGTGCCTACATTTTAAGAAAGGTTGCTCACAAAATTTGAGGTGTTTAAGTGTGAAAGTATCTTGAGCCTCAAAAGCCATCAAATATGGTAGCATAATCCCTTGGTCACTGGACTAAAATTGTATGTATAGAAATTCAGTTTCCTAGACCGGCCTCATATAATGCAGCTTGATGGGAAGATACGTAAAACAGACTTTAAGACACACAGAGCTGTCCACTTAGACCCCTTGAGTGACCTCACACATCCTCCTGATGTTTCTCTCCTCCAGGAATGAGAAGTAACCAGCAGGAGAGAACATTTTGAATCAAAGAGATGAGAGTGGAGAAGAGAGGAACGCAAAGCAATTTGCTGCCAAGACAAATATACAGGCAAAGGGAAATGAGACACTGACATTTCCTTCATGATTCTCTGAAGGAAAATTACAAAGAATGCACCAACCAGTATCTGGAACTGAGACAACAGCTGGGGAGGTATGACGAGCCTCTCCCCACCCCCCTTAGGGATTAAGAACCTGCGAGATTTATTCTAGCTGTCTATAGCCTGGCGCAAGACCAGAGTCGACTCTGTCTGGTATTTACAAAGAACTGGTGAGGGGCCAGTTGGCTGCCAGGGGCATGTTTCTGTATCATTTGTCACACACAAAGTGCTCTGCAGCTGGAAACAGAGGCATGATAGCTGTAGCCAATCAAGCCCGGCATTGGAACCAGCCATCCCTCCCTTCTAGCCCCAAACCCTTCCTCAAGAGCAAACAACTGGCAAAAGCCCAGCGCCGTTCAGTGAGAAAGGAACCAAGGGGGCCCTGGGGTATGGTTAAGCCAGTAGAGACAACTGGCCGTGACAGTCATTCACTAAGTATTTATTCTACACCCACTGTGTGCCAGGCCTTGGAGATACAGTGGGAAACAAGACAGCACATGCCTCCTGGATTTTTGATTTGGAATAATTTTTGTGTCCTGGGCTCCTCACATCTACTTCCAGTGGCAAGGGCAGGAAATGGCCATAGCCCGTCCCATAGCTGTCTGTTCAACAGCTTCACACTCTGCCACCAGCTCCCTTTCTCCAACCCTCCCAGCCTTTCCACACCGTCAGTCACAGGAATGCCAGCTCAGCAGAGCAGCCCAGGAAAACGAACAGCCAGGCTAAGTGAAGCAGTCAGCATTTCATCACAATTCTGGAACATTGGAAGTGGCTCACAGCAGAAAAAGGAAAAAGGACAGATCAGAGGGGCAGGGTTGAGATTAACAAGAAACAGTGTCGCCTCACAGCCTCCAACCCTGCGCTGACTACGTTCCTGCAGTTTTCTCCGGAGGATAAACACTGACGGCCATTCAAGCTGACAGTGGGAGCTGGACAGTTGACATTTACAACAATGCTCAATGCAAATCGAGGCACTTGCCCCCAGAAATGGAATTTCATAGATTTATCCTTTGAAAGGCCACTTCTCTGACTAGTCTGGGTCAGCAGTTAAACTGAAAGAGAAATATTTCTATTATTTGGAAGATTTCCCCAAAGTATCTAGTTCATTAGGCAAGAGAGACCTTTAAAAGTCTGATTCTGATGTGGTTGTCAAGCAAACAGAATGGGAAAACATCAAAGAACAATCTCATTTCCAGAAATGATTAAATACTTCCTCTGAAGTCCCTGGTGTTCCGAGTGCGGGGGTTGGACCTTGCAGCCCAGGTGTCCTGGCACCATTCCAGCTCTGCAAATGTCTGCAAATAACATGCTCTGATAACTCTCAAGGCTTCACCTTGAATAAGCAAAACTTTCCATGCGTGCCACTGCCACTTGCTATTCCAGAAAAGGATTAAAACCCAGAGCTACTCAGTAGTTGGCTGACCTTGAAAAGCCGCAAAGACTCAGGGCTTTGCACCTGCCATTCCTGCCACCTATGCAACTGTGACCCTACTACAATTCCCAGATGCACTGTTTTATTTTCTTCATAGCATTCAATATTTGAAATTTTCTCAATTATTGGTTGGTTTGTTTATTACAACGGGCTGCCTGAGAACAGAGAGTGTACCTGCCTTATTCACCTCTGAATCCTTGGTCGAAAGGATGCCTAGCATTTAAACGCCCAAAAAATTTTTGAAACATAAATGAGTCATTCAGGGGGTGGGAGCTGGAAGGAGAGGTTCCCACTGTGCACAATGCCATTCAACATTGCTTCTCCCCAGAAGCCCAGAGGAGACCACAGGCACATAGTGACTAACTTTGAAATCAATCCTCCAATCAGCTCTTGAAATAAGAAATATAACCTCACTGAACACCCCCCAAAAATGGGTCATTCAAATTATTTGAGCCAAAGCTTTACAATAATAATAATGATGATAATAATGAAAGATAATACCTGCCTTATAAGATAGTTTTAAAGATCTAGTGAGATTATATTAATAAAAGCAGAGCCTGGTACATTTAAGATATTCAATTAATATTAACTTAACAATAGATTAGCATTCCCAATTCCACAAAGCACCTCAGGTGACTTTCCAGAAACAAAAAAATCTGAAATAATTTACATAGTTATTATATATCATATTTATCACATTCTAATCTACCATTCACTGAAAATGCATTATAAACTTTTAAAAATTTTGTTGGAAAAAAACACTATATTTATCACGTGTAAGACATGCCAATTTCAAAAATGCAGGAAAGTGAAAAGCTGTTTTTAAAAATGCAGTATTACTTCTCCCTGAGAAAAAAAATTAAGCGATGCTTTAGCCCAAATGAGTAAATATCTGTACAAAATTTCAGGTGATGCAATTGGGTGGTGGGAAGGGTCATAGGTGATGCTACTTCCTGGCCCGAGATTGGAGTGTGAGCAAATGCTCTTGCTTTTAAACTAGAAAGTAAGCAAAATAATGAGCAGACACACAATTAACTCTCAATTAGCCTCAGTAACTGGCGTCAGGATATGCTTGACTAGTCAAATGCCCTGAGAAATCAGATTATTAGAATGCAGTGGCTGTAAAGAACAGAATAAGGGGACACCCTCCTTTTACTATGTGAGAGACAAAGATTAGCTAAACTCCCTTTCATTAAGTGAAATCAGATTTGTCTGCTCTCCGGTGGAAATGCTGATTTGTGGGGGTGGTTTTTTTGTTTGTTTTTTACACTCACCATGCTGTTCAGGACTTATTTACTTGTAAGTAAATAACTGGAAGCTTGTACTTTTTGACTACCTTCACCCATTTTGCCTTCACTTATTTTAATTTTATCGTCTCATTCTTCCAGCATGCTGTTCCTGGGCAGCAGGGTTAATGACCAAATAACAGGGTGACAAGACAATAAAAGGCCTAGAAAGTCCAGCAACCCCATAGTCAAGGCAGGGTGGACCCATCCCCCTTTCCCTTCCGAATACCCAGTTTCTTCCACTGAATGAAAAGTACTGCAGGCCCATCCATAGCATGTAATATGCCTCCTCTTTTCCCACTTCTCACTAACTCCAGTCAGCAACAATGAGAGTTCAAAAGTGCCAGAATAAAAGCTGGGATCCTAGAGAAAGAAGACGAGGCATTTCCCTATCAAATCCTTGTCACTGATGTCCATACTTGAGGTGAATTTCTCCCATTATGAAATGCCAGTTTATTTTTCCTTATAGACCTTTTCATACAAAAAGGAGTTGGACTGACAGGCAGTGGTGTGTTCAGGGGCTCTAGACTAGGCCACCGCGGTGCCCTGTGGTGTGTTGGAGGCAGAGGGCATCACCAGCAAGTCATGGTCTTCTGCTTACATTTCTCTGTCCCTGCCCCCTCAAACAACAGACTGCGGGGAGAGGAGGAGGGAGAACAAGGACAAAATTAAAAAGTTGATTTCCAAATGGGACATCAGTACATCTTCGTAAGCCATCTGCCAACTCCTGGGTCTGCTTATCCTTTATATTGTCTCAGAAAACAAAGTGGCCTAGTTCTTGGACAGAAGAAAAAAATTTTAAAGCTTCAATCATCCTTACCCACTGACCTGAATAAAAGGGGCCATTTGAGGACGGGAGGAGTTTCCAAAGCTGTGAATCCAGACAAGAAGCACTGTTTCCAGAAAAGTCAAAAACCCAGGTTCAGATGTGAAATGCTGAAATTTCACTGTGATTTTTGTTTTGGTTTGCTTTGTTCTGTTTGCCCTAAAAGGAGCTTATAAATCAATTGCTTTCTTTGTGCCTTTCTCTATGCAATGCAAGGCAGATTGACCAAAGGGGGAAAAACCCTCCATCCTTGTCAGACTTAATTGCAGGTCTGGGCACCTCGCACTGGAAAGGGGGCGGCCATGTGCGGCGCTCTTACAGCCTTTCCTTCTTTCCAGCTTCCTGTCCTCAGCGGCAACCTGAGACAGGCTTCCCAGCAGAGCCAGGCACGCCTCTGCTGCCCTCCACCCAGCTCCGAACACCAGCCCAGCGTGCATTTCCTATGACATAACCCCACTCCACAAATTCTAGGAGCTCTGGAGGGACCCCATTCAGATAACCAGCTGACCAGCTAAGCCTGTCAGGGGGTCACTCACCCTGTGCTTGGCAAAGAAGTCAGCTGAGTAGCTGCAAAAGAAACAGGATGTCATCAGGAGGTAGACTCTTAATACTGTTAAATGCTATTCTGCCTCAAACCACATGTACCCAAAATAAAGGAATGAATAATCTGATCCAGATAAAACCTGGTTTGTTCCAGGGCATCTTGGGAAACTAAAAAGTCCCTTCCCTCTTCACTGACAACCATGTTAGTATGTTCTAACACCTTCCCTATACATCCTAACAGATTTTTTTAAATAAGCAGATGAAGCCTTTGCAAAATGTGATCAGCCAACTGTTAATCTGGAGCAGTGGGGAGGTGCCTGAATAAGCCCACCTCTCAGTGGCTCAGTGTTAATACAGTTGGTCCAAAGAAATATTTAAACTACTTGTTTTAGCTCTCTTATGAAGTTTTTACTTCTGATCAGGTGAAGTAGTTCCTCTGAAAATGTAAGCTCGGTGTTTCACTGAGTGATTTAAGATCTTATGAAGATAGCATTTGCTCATTTAAATTGAACCAAGAAAGCATGAATGCCCCAAATCAACAGCTTCAAACCCCGTGGACCCACGGTAAGAAATGAACTTCACATAGCATGTTCCCACCTGGGTGCGTAACTGAAGTGTCACAAAACAGTGCCTCACCCTTGCGAGTTTCTATTCAATATCCTCCTTTAAAAAAATACTGTTGGAAGTTGAACCCCACTACAGTCATGTGCCTCATTACAATGTTTCGGTGAAAAATTTCTATCACCTGGTGATGTTGTAAAGCTGTGAGGGTGTAATGTTGTAATGTTGTAACACCCCAGGGCAAGACATTACTACTTATATGTAACTATGTGTTTGTGGTGATGTGGTGTAAAGAAACCTACTGTGCTGCCAGTCATATAAAATTATGCATAAACTGTATACAGTACATACTACAGGTTTATATATTTACCATACTATACTTTTATCATTATTTTAGAGTGTGCTCCCTCTACTTATAAAAGATAAATTTTGCTGTAAAATTCACACTACGTCACGCTACACTGGGAGCGGCCTTATACACCTTGTGTTTGCAGCATCTCTTGGTTGCATCATTGTCTCTTGTGCTTGATTTAATCTTGTATTTTGTACAATTAGATGTTGTACAGGCTTGTAGCCTGGGAGCAACAGGCTGTACCACAGAGCCTAGGTGTGCAGCAGGCAACACCATGTCTAGGTTCGTGTACATGCACTCTGATGTTTACACAACAACGAATTCGCTGAAGGATGCCCTTTCTCAGGATGTATCTCTGTCATTAAGTAGTGCGTCACTATATATACTGAGTTAGAAGCCCACTAATGGGTTGAAACTGGCATTTTTAAGCCACATTTTAAATTATATCTAGGGAAAAACCTACTAAAACTCCCCTTTCTAATTTGCTAATACTTAATGCCTTTAAACATCCACATGTTATTGGAAATGCACTGTTATGTTTCCAGGGTGAGAGAAGCCATAAGGGGTGAGGAGGATTTAAAAAGTATATATAGTACCAGAAGAAAACTTTTAGAGAGATTGAGGAAATGGCTTCAAAACTCCCCAAAAGATGCCTCATAATGCTGCATTCAGCCAACAGATTCTGAGTCCTCCCACGGACCAGGGTCTTGGTGGGGCAGGCTAGAGACGGGAGTATCAGGACTTTTTGCTGCTTCTATATTTACCCCGCAGACAGACCCTCTACACACGGTGGGCACTAACGGAGCAGCATAGGCAGAAGCTGCCTCTTTGCTCTTGTCCCAGGAAACAGATGCTCAGCAGTCCAAGTGCCAAACCCTCACTCTGGAAGCTGCAGGAAGACCTGAGCTCTGCTCCACTTGCATTTCCATGGCGAGGGGAGGGGGGGGGCCCTCAAACAGAAGTCATCCCTGAAACACCACCAAGTTTCTCTGACCAAACCCTAGTTACTCACCTGACAAAAAGCAGACAATGGTATTTGTTTATATTCAAGAGTCTGCATTTTATTATTGATTAATTGCAATATATTTTGCATCCCAGCAGGCATAAAGAGGTTTATAAAGCACTTTGCCCAGCATCACCTTTTTCTTTCCATCCCCTGTCTTGATAGACAAGAAGCAAGGGAGGGAGGGAACAGAGCAAGAGGAGGAGAAAGAGGAGGAGAAAAGGAAGGAAGGAAAGAAGGAAGAAATGAAGGAAAGAGGGAGGGAGGGAGGGAGGGAGGGAGGGAGGGAGGGAGGGAGGGAGGGAGGGAGGAAAAGGAAAATAATAAAGCTAGTATCTAATCAGATCTCAATTCAGTTAAACCCAGATAACTTTCCCTTGTATCCTTACAGTGAATCTTACAAAGCCACATGGGACCAAAGAAATATTTGGAAGTCTTAGCTAGTTCTCTTTTAAAAAGTAAAAAATTGTGTAAAACTAACGTAATTTACATAAAAGTTTAAAGTGCATCCTCAGTGCCTTTCTGAATGTGATGAGGAGTAATCCACAAAGGGTGTGAAGACCACCCAGCCATTATCATTTTTGCCCAAAATGGCCCCTGTGGATTTCCTACATCTTAAACCATTATCATGGGTTACCCACTCCAGTGGCTCAGTTTCTGCTTCTTTTTTCAGTCAGTCCAAACATCCAAAAGTGCCCACAGCTAACATTAGAGTCAATTATTCCTTTTCCAAAACTGCTTTATGATGTTGGGCATAGGGGTGGGGGACAGTAGGCCACCAGGAAAACAGGAATTTAGCAAGGATGGCAAGCAAAGACTAAAAATATTTTCTGGAGAATTAAACATAAAGTGAACTCAACCTCTCTCCATCTAATTCCAAAGGCCTTCGTGTTTTCTTTTAGTGACATCTTGATGCTCTTGGAGATCTCACTTCAGCTGATTGCCGGTGCTGGCTCCTCCATCCTCACCACCAGGCAGGCAGCGTTTTCCAGCCAATCCTGAAGTGAGTGCTTAACTTGGGATGAGTCTGAGGTAAGTGTTTGCACTCACACTTCATTTTGATCTGGGCGCACATAAAACTTAATGTTTGATAGGTTATCAGCAAGACCCAATTTATTAAATTTTCTTCTCTCAACAGGAATCTGAATTTACGCAAGATCATGTTCAGAAATCCCTGATATCAGCAAGTGAAAAACGTGTGTGTGTGTGTGTGCGTGTGTGTGTGTGTGTGTGTGTGTGTGTGTTTTAGAAGTTCATTAGAAACTTCAGCTCAGCCCTGACTGTTGTGGCTCAATGGGTTAGGCGTTCTCCCAAAAACCCAAAAGTTGCCTGTTCCATTCCCAGCCAGGGCATGTGCCTGGGTCGCAGGCCAGGTCCCCAGTTGGGGGCGTGTGAGAAGCAATGGGTCAATGTTTTTCCCACACATCAATGTTTCTCTCCCTCTCTTTCTCCCTCCCTTCCCTTTCTCTAAAACTAAATAAAATTTTTATAAAAAAGCCTTCACCTCAGGGTCAAAAATGAGGCATGTAGCCCTCCTTAGATGTGAAAACATTCTCCATAGGAGAAATTAGCTTAATGATCAAGAAAAGTTACAAGTTATATCCATGTTCCTATAGAACAGGGATGTCAAACTCTTTTCACGGGGGCCATATTAGCCTCATAGTTGTCTTCAAAGGCCTGAATGTAACTTTAGGACTGCATAAATGTAGCCACTCCTTAACAGTTAAGTGAGAGCTCAGCACTGCCGCCAGGTAGAAACAAGGTGCTGGGCGGGATAAAACAAGGTAGAGGGCCGGATTAGGCCTGGGGGTTTTGTGTTTACCATCTGTGCTGTGGAAGAAAGGCACCACCAATCTGGTATTTGTCACCTCCTAGAACGCCTCCCTGAGTCAGGCTTTCTCTGACAATAACCATGTCATGAATGTACTAGTGCAAACAGAAGAACTGGGCTTCAAAACGCCAGCTTTGCCCTCTGCTCGCCTTGCTCCTTGGAACACGTCAGTGAACCTCTCTTGGCCTGTTTCCTCAAACACAAAGAAACACAGACACATGAAATCTCATTTAAGAAATGCCAGTACTTGATAAGATGATCTCAAAAATCATTTTCTATTTATAACATCCTATTCTAAAAATAGGAATCATCTTGACCCCTGACAAATATGTATAAGGTTGAAAATACCTAAACTGCCCAAGAGTCCCTCACACATAAAAAATGTCCCTTGAGTTTGGAATGGAAGTTAATGTCACACAAAGTCACAACTCCCAAGCCAGGGTCATTCATTCCTTCCTTTATTCAGACAGCCAATAAAATGGATTGACCATCTGCTACATGCCAGGCATTCTACTGAGCATAAGTGAACCTCAGAGAGAGGACAACAGATTTCAAAGCCAGCAGCTCTGTAGAGAAGTAGGAGGTGGTGGGCAGACTAGGAAAGAAAGAGAAAAATGTGCCAGCATGCTCCTTCCAGCACAGAGGTCCCGCCTCTTTCTCATTATAAATATCTATGAAGTTATAGAACACTTAGTGTGAAAAGGTATCTAGAAGAAGGTGCACTAATTTTTTTTAAATAGACGTCCACTTTTTAGAGCAGTTTTAGGTTCACAGCAAATTGAAAAGAAACATACAGAGATTTCCCAGACACTCCCTGTCTCACACACATACAGCCTCACCCATTATCAACACTGGCACTAGATTGGGTCTGTTTGTAGCAGCTGATGAACCTACACCGACACTTTATTGTAGTTAGTCATCCCTTGGTATCCACAGGAAATGGGTTATAGGACCCCACGCAGAAACCAAAATCCACGGATGCTCAAGTCCCTTATGTAAAAGATCATAGTATTTCCATATGATCTACACACATCCTCCCAAAATCCAGTAATCTCTAGATTATTTATAATACCTAATACAATGTAAATGCTAAGTAAATAGTTGTTATACTATATTGTTTAGGAAACGATGACAAGGAAAAAAGTCTGTACATGTTCAGTACAGACACAAGCATGCTTCCTAAGCCTAACTACATAGTACACATCAGCAACAATGTAACTTTTTAATGAGTATTTTAGACCTGCAGTCAATTGATTGAATCTACATGTGGAACCGCAGATGGAGAGGGTCTACTGTCTTTTAGCAACAGATGAAATTTGCATGTAACACTGATAATCAAAATATAAAACCACCTGTTAATCTTTAGGATGTTGGATTAATCTGTTTCTTTCTTTCTAACCTGACCCCTCAACCCTTAAGCAACCAGACAAGAGCTACCTATGCAGATATGACACAAAGTGCTTCTGGAGCCCGGTGATCAGCGGACAAAGCACGGAGACTCACAATCAAGGGAGGCAAACTCCCTTCGCCCCTGGAGCAGCATTAACTGTGAGAGTGGCCCTTGGAGTCCACAGCCACTTTTGAGTATTCCCTTTCTAACCCTCCCCCTACACACACACGCTATCGTTCCAGCTCATAAAGCCTCCATAACGTCTTCCATTGACCAGGAGTTTGGGGACAACTCTTTTACACTCTTGGCAATCCTAATTTAGGCCATGACCCTGAGATAGAAACCAATAATTTAAGGACTCTCAGAGCTGGGACGTAACACCCCTCCCACTAAGGGATGTCAGAAACTCTTTGAGAGTTGCTTTTCCAAACTACATAGGCCCTCTGCTATCCAGTCCCTTATGAGTCAGGTTCAGATCCACCTCTGGGTGTGCACCACCTTCTTCCCTTGAGAGTCACTGCCCTGGCGAAGCCTAGAAGCTAAGCGGAGTGTGCTGATGTGGAATGACAGGTTAAGAATCCCTATGCTAGAAGGTCATTAGCCACAGTACAAAAGCAGAGAACAAAAAGAAGTTATCTCCATTTGACTATCCTAACCAAAATACCTAATTAAAATTAACTCTAGATATTAAGTTAAAATCACACATGAAAAATAACCTAATTATGTTCTAATATGATAAATATGTTCTGCTTAGATCCTTACATAAGGGAATATTGGCACCTATGTTTAAGGAGCCAAGCAACTTAATAAGAATGTAAATGATGAATAAAAAGACTTTTTTGCTAGACTCTACCTACATGTAAGAACTTTGCTTTATTCATCAGGGATCATTTCAGCCGAGAATCTATTTGTGGGCGTCACTAAGGTAAGAATGAGAAAAGGAAGAGCACTACAAATATGCCTGATCTTCTTTTGAGTGCAAGTTTGTAATTCCAGCTCTCCCCCTCTCTGCTCTGTCTGGCCTTTCCCTTCCCTGGATGGGCAAGAGGGGGCAGGGCACCTCCTGCGGACAGTAAGTGCTGTAAAGACCTGAGCTCAGAGCTCAGGGCCGGGTCCGAGGCTAAAGAGTAGATTGTAGTCCCAGGCAGATTACAAGTTTTGTGCCATCAGATAAGTCTTGACTCTTTTGGGTGCAGAATCCTCAGCTGCGAGAAAGAGGTACTGTGTGACCTCTAAGGTCCCTGCCAGCCTTCACTTACGATCTTGGAGTTTGGGGTAATCCATCCAACTGGTACACCAACCTAGGGCTTTTAACACTAAGGAATCTTCTAGAGAATGACTTATAATCAAGAAATATTTAAGTACACTACCCTAAACAACTAATTATAGGCATCTCTGCCTATAGCTCTGGTTCTCACCATCAGGCCCTTCTTAGGAGCAAGTAAATGCCCTCTGGTCAATTTCTAGTCACATCCAGTAAAAATAATGACCTCTGACCTCTAGTTGCTAACATTATCAAAACTAAATTCAGGTTCAAACACAGGCAAATGTATTTCCCTTTCCTCATTCCCAAATCAATTTTAAACAAGTACTTATATTTACTAGGCCCAGGATTAGCACCCTATACCCAGCCTGGTAGGCCTTCAAATTCTTCTCAGTGTGACGTGCTGGGCAACCCAACACCTAAAGAAGTAGCAGAATGAAGCTGCTTCTCCATCAGACCCTGGGAGCCTCACGACGCCTTCGGAACACTAAGGAATAGCTGCTAATGTGTGTCATAGCAGGGATATGGTGAAAGGGAACACCTGGGGAAAACTAGCAAGAATGTAAAGTAAGGAAGATAAAGACATACTTCCCCAGCACCTTTCTGAAAGAAAAGCTAGATGCTTCCCAAACACAGAAGTAGCAAGGCTTTTCTTCATTTGCCTCCCTGAGCCTTGGAGGTAACTGGGGTTATATTTAATTATACTCAGGGAACTAGTTGTCTCAAGTGTCTCAGCTATCTGGTTGAGGGTGCAAAGTATGGGGGTAAGTAACCTTTAAAGGGATAGGTTGTGGGACTGCAGGCAAAAGGCCGCTAGTTATAATAGCTAAGTGTATGCAATCCACAGTCTCTATGACCACACACACCCACATCCACTACTCCTGAACTGGGGAGCATTTACATTTAATGGAGCTCTGCCTACAGCTGCAAAAACTTATCTCAGACGTGCAGCTTGGCAGGCCTAGGTGAAAAGAGACTGGGGGAGGGAAGCTGCCGTTAAATCGTACAACGGAGACAACTGCTTGCTCCTCCTAAACCTGCCATGAGTGTGGACATGAAAAGACTAACCCAGTACTGTGTGAGGCTGATGATCCAGATTCAACCAACATTTTTTGAATCATATTATCTGCCTATCACCTGCCTCGTATTGTAGCAGGGTCTTTTATATAAATTATTTTACTCTCAAAACAGCCCTATGGGCTAAGTCTTCTCAGAGCCATTATTCAGATGGAGATACTGAGGCTACCAGTTATTAAGCAGCAGCAAGCGGCAAGTCTCAGCATGTGTGTTACTCTGAAATCAGCTTTGAATAGAGGTGGCCAAACATTGGCTTTTCCATCTCCATGTGAATCACCTTCCTGTCCTTTGAAGTCCCAAACCACAACCCCACCCCCTCGCCTTAGTTCAAGATGTCATATAAGCCCTAACTGCCCATTTGTCCTCAAGTCCCACGTTCTTATGGAACTCCCATTATGTAGGTGGGGCCTAAACAATACTGTTCCTCCCACCTGCTAAGTTCTTCTAGCTGGGATAACAATCAAATTCACAGAGATCGATTAACAGGAGAAAATGTCCCAGGTTTATTGCAGATGTACATGCAGGATGGGATGGGGTTGGGGGAGCGCAAGTGTCATAGGCTATGAGACCCCCAAAACGCATTATGGACAAAGGAGAAAGGGTCAGGGGTCTGAGATTTCAAAGGACGTAGGTAATTCACAGGTAGTTGAGGAAGAGCAGGACACAGGACAGGCAAACCCTGGCTAGGCCACCCAGAAACAATGGGACACAGGAGGGCGACCTAGTGAACAGGCCGGAACTTTCCTTTCTACCTTACTGAACCCACAGGCTGAGGTGAATATGCTGAGATTTCTCTCCTGTAGCAGGTCTTCCTACCTGAACCTCTTGGGCAGAAAAGAGGGAGAGTTGAACGTTCTTTCTGAGTCTTTCATTTAATAACCAGCTTAAAACCAATATCCCAAAGGCGGTCTTAAGGCAGCAAAACGTCAGTCTCCTTCAAGTACATATGTAATAAATTTGTTTATTTTCTGCTGTTAATCTGTACATACATAATAAATTTGGTTATTCTCTGCTGTTAATCTGTCTCATGTTAGTTTGGCTGTTAGTCCAGCCAAAATAACTTAGGAGAAATAGGAGGAAATTTTATTTTTGTTCCTCATACCAAAATCACATTTATTGCTACTTACCTATTTTGTCAATCCTTTTGTACCCTCTAGACCCAGAAAACGGCAAGTAAAATAACCTACAGTAAAGAAGATTTCAAAGAATACTCTTGCCTCCCAAACTAGCAAATACAATCTAATAAATATTAAAAACTACATAGCCCTGGCTGGTGTGGCTCAGTGGATTGAGCATCACCCTGTGAACCAAACGTCGTCAGTTTGATTTCCAGTCAGGGCACGTGCCTGGGTCACAGGCTGGGTACCTGAGTGGGGGCACATGAGAGGCAACCACACATTGATGTTTTTCTCCCTCTTTTCTCCCTCCCTTCTTCTCTCTCTGAAAATAAGTAAAATCTTCAGAAAAAAAAAACTTATCTAAAAACAAGGCAGTATTCAATGAAAAATCTCTGTATTTATTCCTACCCCACTTCTACCCAGAAGATGATCTGAAAAATAACTAAGAAATGGTGAATCCAAGGCACTATCTTCTCATAAGCTTTAAAAGCACTGCCTGATATGCAAAGATGCTTTTAAAAAGTGTTATATCAAATGGTAAGCAAAATCTTGATCACTACATAGCAGGTGTTATCCCTAAAAAATACAGGAAGAGAGGCTATAGTTAAAAAGGTCAGTAGTTACAGACCTTTTATTACAGAGTTACAGAATGGTTTATTGCTGAATTCTCTCTTTAAAAGCCTCATACATGATCCTATAAGTAAATTCATTATCTAGCTGGTCTCAGTCTCAGTCTGCCTTGCAAAGAGTCCTGCTTGCTGGCTAATAAGGCTCTAGCAACATCCTAACATATTTACTCATGTATTAATTCACTCAGAAAGGAATCAGCAAGCCTAAAAGACTCAGTTCTGGGAATCAAGCTGATGTATGTGATACAGTCATCCCATATTTTCCCCGTTAACAAACTCTTTTCCAATGTGTCTGGCTGAAGCTGTTGCCTATTCTGATGTTTATGACTCATGCAGTGGAGACAAGACTGTTGCTGACACAGTTCTTGTTTCTTTTTCCCCCACTAGTTCTGATGATTGAAATCTAAGACATCAAGCCCCTGGGCCTCCCAGGAGCTCCAAATCTTCTTATTGTATGTGCTCCTGCCTTGGGATTTCACAAAACACTGATAACTCCCTTTCTCCTCAACTATTATTACTTTATGCTTACTTAAGAAGGCTGCCTACAGCTGGCTGGGTAGCTCAGCTGTTGGAGCGGCATCCTGATACACCAAGGTTGCGGGCTGGATCCCTGGTCAGGGCACATAAAAGAAGCAACTAAAGAATGCAGAGTGGAACAACAAATCTATGTGTATCTCTCTCTTCCCCTCTTCCTCTCTCTCTCTCTAAAATCAATTTTTTAAAAAAACTTTAAAATGTTGCCTAAATTAGCTTTGTATATAGCTATGTAAAGAGCAATACAGAAAAAGAATTAAATGTTTTTGAATAACTGAATGCACGAAAATATTAATATATCAGGAAAGACAAAGAAAACTGGCACTCGTTAAAGTTTTTAGAAAGAATCCTTCCTGGTCTCAGGAATAAGGAATCAAGATCAGACAAGAGAAGTGTCTCTGATAATTGGACAACCACTTTTCCACATTAATGAAAACAAGTAAAACTAAACCCTCAGATAATATGTAAGCTCTTTTTCCACCTTCGGGAACAGATACGATGCTGATTCATGGTGAATTCAGCTGTGAAATGATGCTTTGTCTAAGCTCAGGAATAATTAGTTCTCTTGACTGAGCACAAGATGACTGGCTAGAAGGTGGGAGTGGGGGAAGAAATGACTAAACCACGGTTAATGATGAAAGAAATTTATCACTATGAATGCCATGCCATAGGTAATGTACAATGCAGATAATCTACCAAAAGAGTAAAGATAAGCAAATTACTGAAAATAGCCAAATTCCACAAACTATATCAGTGCCTGCTATGGTAAAAAGTTTGCTGAAAGCTATGCTTTTGACCACAGAATCAGAGAAGGAAGTTGGTAGTACTGAAGACAAAATCCACAACAATATTTTGGCTTCAGTGGGAACAAAAACAGCATGCTCTTTTAAGGAGCTGATATTGTGGAGACTTGATGATATTCTAGGAAATGAACATGAGATAATGTTTTCAAAATAGCCCCATGATAATGTCAATGAGTAATTTAAATTCTTATCACAATATTATGTAGTTCATGAGCAATACTGATATTGAGTAAAGGAAAGGTGTTAGAATGTTAAAAGAAAAAAAATCAATCCTTTACTCTCTCCCTCTAAGGAAAACGGCTTATGAACAGCCATGGTTGATAGATAAAAAACCTAGCCCTGCTCAGTCCTGGGGAAAAAATGTCTGAAAACAGATTGTGTTGTTTCTAAGCAAATGTCGAACCAAAGAGCTTGATCTAGAGACTGTCAGAACACATATGTCCAGCTTCCTTACAGAGAAGAAATCACGGAAAACTGGTTAATCATTTAAGCTGGGAGAGCCTTTGACGACTGCATGGCCCTTGCCCAAAGCCACAGACGCTCTCAACTGAGTGACTCCCCTCAGTGACGCAGCACATAAAAGGCAGAGTCACATCTGCGGAGCCAGGCTTCTCCTTTCTCCGCCGCCTGGTTCCAGTTTTCCTACTTCTTCTATTTCTCCTCTTCTTTTACAAACAAATGGGTCAGGGAAAAACATCGGTGAAACCCTGTTATAAAATTGCAAAACACAAAAAGCTATGCACCCTGGGTTCATTTTCTCACCTCCCATTCGCCTCTCACATATTGTGGCTCTGAGACACCTTCTCACCCTTGCCTACTTTATCACTTCCACACGTTCTCTGGCGGTTTCTCATGTCCCCACGTCAGAGTTCGGGGCTCTCTTGGCTCAGTTCCTATAGCAACTTATTCATAATCTGTGCCACAGAATTTATTGCCCTGTTGTTTTTTAACCATCTGATGACCTTTCTATCACTAACCACATCCACAACTCTGTGATTTCTTGGAAGCAGTGATTTTGTCTTATCTTTGTAAAGGCCATTATACACCCAGGCCTTGGCAAAGATCAATAACTCTTAATCGAATAGACAAATGCTGCCAAACTTTTGCCTCTCTAAACATTAGGAAAAAGCAGACAGCCAAAGTAAATGATGCTACAGAACAGTATATCTATGCTATATAAATATTTTTCAGTTGCTGAAGATCTATGATTCAGGGCTATACAATTTCTACAATTACCAAAAAATAAACCATAAAAGGGCCTGCTAACTCTCAGACAGAGACATAGCAAATTATGCTGATGGTTTAAAGTTCAAAATAATCTCTGCCTTTCCTCTCACTGGCTACTCTGACCCAAATGCTCTTCTGTCCATGTTTGTTTCCTGCCCGTTGTGTTCAAGGCTCACCTCAATCATCACCTCGACAGGGCTTTCCTTGACCCCTAGAGACCTCAGGGCCCTTTAGCACATTCTCTCCTGTATCACACTCTCTCCTGACATCCGACAGTACTTTATCTGTACCTCCCTGCTCACAGTATTCTCCCTATTTAAGTGGATATTTTATATCTACTACCTGACTAAGCAACCTGAGAGAGTAATATCTATAAACCCTGGAGACGTCTAACAAAGAGCCTTGCCCAAGACAGGTTCTTGGTAAATAGATTTGAATTCCTCAAACAGGGAGTTTAGATACCCTTCCTCAAAAAAGCATGCAGCAAACAGACAAATCTTTATCTGCAAAATGAAGAAGAGGTGATCCTCTCCAGCTGGAACTGACCACGGCTTGGGGAGCTACTTACGGGAGCACTGTCCAGGATCTCTGGCTTATCTCCAATCAGTACATGAAGGACAGGGTAGAGTGTGAGCCTACCAAGAGGCGTCATTGAGACAGACAGATAGCAAGGGTACCTGATTTCGGCTCAAAGTCAGAAACGAAAGGGTGACCCCTGACCTGAGGCTGGAAGCTTGAGTTAAACAAAGAGAAGGAGGGGCATTCTAATCAGAGTGGACAGCATGGGCAGGAACCTAGAGGTGAGAAAATAGACCCTTTTTCAAAATGCAGGAAGCTGAAGTGTAGGGTATGAGATGAGGAGTGATAGAAGAAGGGGATGAAGACGTAACATCTAATCAAGTCATAAAGGGCTTTATAGGCTATGTTACCAAGCTTCCCTCTTTTCCAGGAGTAATGAAAAACCACTGAAAGATTTCACCCACAGCAGTAACACTTTCTCTTAGGAACAGATCGTGTAAGAAGTAGTGTAGGAAGCAGATTGGAGGGCCCCAGACAAGAGGCAGAATGACCCATTATGGCTAATGCAATAATCTACGTAAAACATCAAGGAGCTTCCAAGTAGAGAACATGAAAAGTGAGTAATATTAACATTAATATCAGTCAGTACTTTATTGGAAATGGGAAGAAAAAAGACAGTGAGCTAGAGGAAATAATCGAGGATGATTATCAAATTTCTGTCTTGAACAATTCAGTAGGTGACGCAGACACGGGCCCCCAGTGTCTGCGGTGTTATGGTTGAGACAAAATAAATTCACAAGTACTACCAAGTCCAGTGGAAAAAGGGACAGTTCGACTTCTCTCTCAAGGGGATAGCAAGCTTTGGAGTGCCTCGGCCACCCTCTCTAGAGGAGAGTTCCCCAACCCTTGCCTTGAGAGGCTTTTATTGGATTCAAGTTGCATAGGAATACAGGGTGTATATGTAAAGCTAATTAATCATTATCTGGCAGTAAGGAACAAACAACAGATAACATACAAAGAACTCTGAGGGCCTATTTTGAGTCATGGTCAGATAGTCAAATGGCCATAAAATTTTGAGGAACAAACTCACTTCCTGCTTGGACCTTTATCATTTAATTGAGAGCATTCTAAACAAAGCAGGTTTCACAGGATTTTACATATTCTTTCTTAGGCCTGATCGCCCGGGGAACCCGCCCTTTCTAGCACAGGGCTGCACAGCCCTCTGTCATTGTTTCAGGCTTAAGTCAGGCAGGGAAAGTAAGGCATCCAGGAGATTAGAATTCTCAAAGACAGAATGAGGACTTAGGCTATGTCAAAGCCAAGGGTCAAGGGTCCATCACCCCTTTTCTGTAGCCCCCATGTCCTTCCCTGGGGCCCCCTGTGATCGTGCCTGTCTTAGGTTGTCCCTGCCTTGAGGAATCTTACCCGTTGTCATTGGCTAACCAATCAAGCATTGGGGGCCAGGCAGAGTGAAGTAAAAGGAGCAGAGGTGGCACCCCTGCCAGGAAGATAAGCTTTGTCTCCTTAGTGGCTTATGGTCTGAAGGTCACTCATTCAGCTGTAGCCATGGGGGGTGGTTACAGCTCCTGAAACCTGGCAGGGCAGTTCCCAACAAGTAGGTAGTGATATCATTCACAAAGACAGATGATGCATAAAATCAGAAGCAGAGGAAGTTTAAGTGGGAAGATAATGGATGAAGTTTAAGCTTTGAGTCATCTAAGGGGCATCAGAGAGTTTGTCCCATAGATAGTTGGTCACATAGGTCCAGATCTCAGAGAGATTTCAGCAGCAGAGAAACATATTTGGGAGTCCTCATTGTCCAGGAAGAGTATGTAGAACTCATGAGATGCTTACGTTTACGGACAGGTGGAGGGGGAAAAACCCTTCAAAAGAATTGAAAAGTTGGAGAGGTAGAAGAAAAACCAAGAGAGACCATTTCATGGCAGCTAAAAAATGTTTCAAGAAGCAGCCAGTGGCTAGCACTATAAAATGCTGCAGAAATATCAAATAAGATGAAGACTCAGGCAAAGTCCATTGCATTTTGCCAGAAGGAGTTTTTAGGGACCTTGAAAAGCAAAGCACTATTTCTTTTTTATTTTTTATTTTTTAAAGATTTTATTTATTTATTTTTAGAGAGGGAAGGGAGAGAGAAAGAGAGAGAGAGAGACATCAATGTGCAGTTGCTGGGGGTCATGGCCTGCAACCCAGGCATGTACCCTGACTGGGAATCTAACCTGTGACACTTTGGTTCACAGCCCATGCTCAACCCACTGAGCTATGCCAGCCAGGACAAAGCACTATTTCTGAGGACTGACAGAAAGTGAAGCCAGGTAATGAGTTAGTGAGTAAAGAGAAGTTGAAAGGGGGAGTGGGGGCGGCGGAAATGAATGTAGAGAATCTTTTAGATTATTTGGTTTTGAAAGAAGGTGAGGGGTGTTGCCAAAATTATAATGAGACACAGGCTGAGAAAGGTTTTAGAGTATGTGTGTGGGGGGATGGGGAGTGTTAGTTGGTCATTTCTTTTGTTTGTATAGTCGAGAGAGCTTTGAATGAGTTTATATCCTGAGAGGAAGAGTCAGGGAGAGGCTAAAGACCCAAGAGGGGGAGGATAAAACATGGAGGGCATTTAACGAAGGAGGCACATGGAGAGGGACCTAGGGCACTGATGAAAGAATTAGCCTGAAATAAGAGGGGGAAGAGACAAGTTTCCTCAGAGAGTAGCAGAGAAAGGAATGATTGGTGCAAGTGCGAACAGGGTTATAGGCAGTTAAGAGAGGTTATTAAGGGGCTCAACTAATCTCGCAGGTAGTTAAGGAACTTTTCCTATTGTATAAATCCTGATCTGCTGTCATCAGTGAAAGAACTGGTGATGGTAACATGGTAATAATGGTCTCAAATGACTTCAGGTGGAGAGCATGCAATAAAATACACAGATGTTGAATTATAATCCTATACACCTGAAAATTATATAATGTTATTATCCAACGTTACCCCGACAAATTTAAATAAACAAATCAGATAAAGTCTTTTAAAAAGTAATCATAGAACCCGGTTCTTTCAACAAGCAAAAAAATGCAAGAAAAAAGAGAAAGGGGGGGGTGATTTTTATCCTGAAAGACTTACCAAACATTTCAACCAATAATAAAATATTGACCTCATCTGGATCCTAACAAACAAAAAAAAAAGTCAAAAAGCAACAGGAAAATGTGAAAACTGCCTATATGTCTAATAGCATCAGAGGATTAGCATTAACTCTTATGCAGATAATGCTATTGTGCTTAGTTGTTTTGTGTCTTTCTTTTATCTTTTTTTATGATTTTATTATATTTATTTTTAGAGAGAGGGGAAGAGAGGGAGAAACATCAATCAGTCTCTTCCTGCACACTGAACCGGCCACCCAGGCAGGTGCCCTGACCAGGAATCGAACTGGTGACCTTTTGTTTTGCAGGACAACACCCAACCAACTGAGCTATTCCAGTTAGGGCAAAGGCCCTTATATTTTAGTGGCAAACACAAGGCCCAAAGGCCGAATCCAGCCCTTCACCTTGTCTTATCTGGCCCTTGTTTCTTTCCGGGGGCAGCACCAAGCTCTCACTTAACTGTTAAGGAGTATTTCCATTTATACAGTCCTAAAATTACATTTGGCCCTTTGAAGGCAACTGCGAGGCTGATGTGGCCCCCAGTGAAAATGAGTTTAACACCTCTGTTTTAGAGTATACAAGTATTCACAGATGAAATAATATGATGTCAAGGATTTGCTTTAAAATAATCTGGGGATGAGATAGAGGCCATTGATGAAACAAGACTGGTCATAAGTTAAGTAATAGATAGATGGAGGCCTATGATACTGTTCCCTCTACTTTTATATATGTTTGAAAGTTTCCATAATAAAAAAATTAAAACCAAAAACATCTGTTTTTAATAGCCAGAAGAAAAAAACAATTCAATCATGAGGAGTGAAAGAGATAACCAAACACATATATAAAGATTACTATGCAGCATTGTAAGCCTGCCTGAAGTTGAAGACAATACATTTTGTTGTGTAAATCAAAATTAATTTTAGCCTGTAATAAGAATAATGAACATTTATTTGAGGAAAAGGAGTTGCAGCCTGGCAGATACAGATTCAAGTAGTAATCTAAGTGGTGTTCCGTTGAGATAAAGAGGAGGCTGCCTTTTATAGGGAAAGTTCCTGCCCAAGTTCCCAATTATCTCCATTTTATGTAAATGAGGTATCTAAATTATACAACTCTGACTGGTCAGTTTAGATGCAAGCCAGGATACAATTTGTGTAGTTCTGATTGGATGAGGCAGATCTCAGTTCGTTGATAGAAAGAAAAAACAAGGGTTTCCCCGAAATAGCTCACTCAGCATAAAAGAAGACATAGTGCCAGAAGTTGAGAGTTTAGTCTGAGGTTCTTCTAGTATATGAAGTACACAAGAACTCCTGTCAGAAAATGGCCATTAGATTCATATTACTCATAAAATCTGGGCCCTCAGTTGACCATGAGGAATCCATCTTAACAGATAAACTCCTTGCTGGGTTCACATCAAATGAATTTTCTCAGGGTTGTGACAAAGTCAAATGACTTTTTTCCTGTCAGTATTCAGAGCCTTGATGAGAATGTTGAAGAAGTCTTCATTGGTACAGGGAAAGAATCTTGAAGAATCTGACAGCAAAAGAGGTAAAAGGGGTATGATAGTATTGACTAGAGAAAAGCTGAAGCATCTAGTCCTCCTCCTGTCTAGCCTGGACAGGAAGAGATATGAAAATATGGAAGAGACTGGTAGACTAGGAGAAAAGGAAACTGGAGGTCTTGAAAAAAATGAATGGCTACAAAATGGGGGTGAGAAAGCTAGAAGGAGAGCAAGCCAGTCCTTTAAGATTTCAGTTCTGGGGCATAACAAGGTCAAGTGTAATTGTAAATGCCTATGAAGTGCCTATGTAAAAGGATGGGTGATGTGAAGTGGAAGTGAATGTCAAATAGAATTAAAATGGTTATGAAATTGTGAGATTGGATGCTGGATGGGCCCTACAGGAACCTTTAAATCTCCCATAAAGGTGAGGCTGGGTTACAAGTTCCATGAAGACAAGGATTATGTCTCTCTATTTTTAGCTAATATTCACTCAACATCTGGTACAGTGCTTGGCCTAGGGAAGACATTTTTAAATGATTGTTGAATGCTTAAATGGAAGGCGTACATCACTAATGCTTTAACTTCAAGCCTCCAAGTTTTTTCTTATTATTGTTTAGCCGGTAAGTCGGAAGAGGAGGAAAGGGTTGAAGAGAAAAAATGAATGAATATGTGCCAAAGCAGGGTTCCTGGGGCAAAAGAAATATTAAAGGGATAAAAAGTAAAATCTATGAGAAAAACTCAAAGGAGTTCACTTTATTAGTCACTTATACCTGAACTAATGTGTGAGCTGCCATTGAGTTAATAATAACTGTCATTGAATGTACGAAGGGTTATTTTAAGGGAGAGAAAAACAAGAGAGGATTGTTTGCCTCCTGCCTGCCCGGATGCTGTTTTGCCGCAAGGACTAGGCCAGGCCTAAATGGAAGTTGTTCTTGATCACACCAGCCTGAGGTCATCTCCGGTTCAGAAGCCAGTGGCCAGGGCGAGGAACCATGGCTTCTAGGAACTGCTTTATCTTGGTAAGTGAATGGAATAAACCCTTCATCCTGCAACCGGTCTGCTGGCCCAGATATTTCAGGAACAAATTAGTATTTTTGAGAATATAGTAAACTCTTACAATTGGAAACATAAACCCCTACCATTTATTTATTTATTATTGATTCATTTAGTTGATAAGTACTGAGGAATAAAAGTTTAAATTAAAGAAATGATTCAGGGATGTCATAAAAGGAAAAGAACCTTATAATCAAAATAAAGAATTAGAGACTAAGATTACAAATAAAATTGTTATTAAATAATAATCTCAGACGCTGGATGAGTTTACCACTGGCCAGATAGTAAACCGTGGGCTTTATGTAAATTCTCACGGCACCAACATTGCCATGCTGTGACCCAGCCACTGGGAAGATTTCCATTTATAGCTGAGGAAACAGACTAAGAGGTAATGACTTCCCCAAGACTACAAACTAGTGTGAAACAGCCAGGTGTTGCTGACGCTAAAGCACGTGCTGCTAACCTGTACTCTAAACTGCTTTATGAAACCCTGGGAAGGACGTAGCACAATGCCAGTGTAGCCTCATCTAGACAGACAACAAGACATGAAGTACCAGTGGTGAAAGGTCTGAGCCTTTGAGGAGTCAGAAATGTAAGACACAGGAACTTTTTATAGTATCTCTCATATCTGCTCTTACGTTCATGGAAATACTGTTTTCAACAGAGAAAGGAAAGGTTGGATGGCAGATGTGTTCAGAGCAGAGAAAACCTCCCAGAGATCATTTAGGCCACTGCCCATCAAAGACCAGGAATAAAAGGGATGAATTTCAGTCCAAAAGTCCTTGAGTTCCTATTTCCTTGTGAATGAAAGAGACTAGTATGTAAATAAGAGCTTTGCATAAGCCAGACATTCTTTCAAGTCCAGTTTATCTACAGTATGAGTCACTTCCTTTTTAAAGGAGAAATTAAAAGAGATAGAGGCTCGTAATCATTACTCAGTACAAACCTTCTTAATAGACCTTTTCTTCTCATTCAAATAGCAAAAGGTAAAGGGTTCCTCCTCTGACAAAACAGCAGCATCCTTTTGCATATACTGTATACACAGTTTGACTAGTTAATAATCTCATTCAGCAGAGATAAACAGGCAGATGAGATGATAGAAGGGAGGCCACAGGGCCAGCTGGGTTAACCTGACACCTACAAAGGAATCTGAATAACAAGAAGCTTTTGAATGACTCTGTAATGTCCAAGGCCTCCTAAAAGAATTTAACCCCAAGTATTCCACTACAGGAAAAATACTCAGAACTCTTTGAAGAAAGTCTCAGAGTAGCCTAAGGCTAGAAAATGGAAAAGGAGAGAAGTCACAGATTCATTTACAGATGAGGTTTCTTCTGCACAGGGACTTGAACTTTCAGCTGCACCACAAATATGGTTGTGTTGTGAGATCACTGGCCCATGCCAACGCCTACTGTAGGTCTTGTCCAGGCCCTGAAATAGATTTAACAGGGATGATTCATTTTTTAGGAGTTAAAGATTTGATTTGAAGAGTGAAGCAGGGAGGAAGAAGGCAACTAAGTAGAAACTAAAGAACATTCTCATCACCTTGAAAACTCCTATATACCCAACACATAAAAGTATGTCCAGCAGAGCCTGGGACTCACCCAGTCCCTCCTGTATCATGTTTACAAATGCTCAAAGCTAATAAGAACCATCACCATCAAAGTTTAAAAGCCTTGAGGTGCCCTACATAATACAACAAAATTTTATTGAGCATGTGCTATGCACTAAGCACTGTGCTAGGTGCCAAGGTCACAACACTAAACAAAGCAGATAATTTCTCTGTTCTCCTGGCTCTATGGCCCAAGACAAACTGACAAGCTGACTATGGGTTCCAATGAAGCATGCTAAGTACTATGGCGGGGGAGGGAGGGTGAGAGGTGGAACAGGTTCCTATAAGAGTTCATGCAGAAGAGTCTTCTAAAGGATGTAATACCCAAGCTGAGTGGGAATAAAGAAAGGGCTCCAGGGAATGAAATATGCAGAAGGAGATAGCTTTGACTGGTATACAGAGGACGTGGGAAGTCTCACCCATCTCATAAAGAAAACGAAACTTACGACACTTAACAGGGTATTTTTCCTTTTTTAGTGTATTATCAATAAATCTTCTGTGTGCCTTATAAGGAAAACAGAGCATTTGCTCTCTAATCTGGAATTTTCCCAGACTTTGCTTATCAGGTAATTGGTGAGTCTGAAGTTGACAGACAGTACTTAAATGATTAGATTTCAGAGTTTTGGGAAAGAGTTGACCATCCCTAAAATTCATCCTGACTTACTCATTAATGTTTTTAAATGTACTGTTAGGACTAGATATGTGATTATTATACACACAAAATAAATTTGAAAGCACAAACATAGGCACAACTGAAATAAAGTTAACAGAGAGTTCTAGGATATCCAGTAAAATTATGAAAATAGTAACAGTTAACATTTATTAAATGGTTACTCTGCAGCAGGCACTTTTCTAAGTTTTTTATAAAAATTCAGTTAATTAATTTACACAGTAGCAGGATCTACTAATATGTATTTTATAGCCGGGTTAATTGAGGTACAGAGAGTGTAAGCAAATGGCCCAAGGCCATATAGCTAATGAACTGTAGTTGGGATTTGAACTCAGGTAGTCTGACTGTGAAGTCTATGAGCTTATCTGCAGTGCTAGCCAATCAGAGTAAAGATGGGAACAAACTCGGCCTCACAATTTTGCCTTTGACCAGTTCTGTGTGGTCTAGAGCTGAACTTCAAACCTCTCTACCAGGTACACCAAGCAGCACAAACTATTCTCTGTTCCATCTGTTAAATCCTTAAAGCTAAAAACTCCTGGACTGTACAGACTCTGCTCTAAATACTTTGAACTATGTTATTTACTTTGGGGATGCCCATATTCTTTCATAGAAGAAGTAATTTCTATTCGTGCATACTGTTGCTTAAGACTGACCATGATTACATTTTTTCTAGTTCCTGACACAGAGTTTGCTGAAGTGGCTTTTCTGAAGAAAAGTCAAAACAACCATAAATCATTCCAAAACCTTTACTTGGAGGAATTAACCTGGCTGGTTGCATTGTGAAAAGTCACCTTTAAATAATTTGTGTACTCCTCAAAAGGATGACTCAAGGTAAAGTTTTTAAAATATTTTTTTCCTTTAGTAAAAAATGTTCTAAGTTGAAGACTTATTTGCCTCACACAGGAAAATGGAGCCAGCTGATTTTTTTTGGAAGATACCAGTCATAAACCACATGCTACTACATGAATCATATATTGAAATATGTAAAGAAATCAGAGCTATAATTTATCTCTATCATAATTTTTCTATTTAAAATTTAGTATCATTTTATTCATTAGAAAAAAGAATCTGGGAGGTCAGAGGAAGATGGCAGTGAAGTAGAAGGGAGAAGATTCCACTTTTCCCTACGCATGGGAGAAAAACCTAGCTGTCCTGCAGAGGAACAGAGCAAACAGCCAACAGTATCCCAGCATATATAAAAATAGGAGACCAAAAATTGTAGCGGACATTGAGATACCAGACATGAGACAAAAAAAAAACCTGGAACTTTGAAAAGACCAGAGCTGGACCCAAAGAGGGGGCATCCCAACAGCTGAGACAATTACAAAAAAGAGTAGGTCGAAGCTGTGAACACCAGGATAACCACTGGAAGAGGAAACCCAACAACAAAGGAACCACCAACAGAGAACAACAGAAGAAGGGGAAGGAGGGAGTGAAAGCCATACTAACCTCAATCCAGGACCTATCTGGAAATACAACCAAATAGTGGAGAAATTACCTGGAACAAAAAACTGAACAAGAGCAAGAGAGAATTCTTGAAACTTTGTACACATGGAAGGAACAACTTCAACACAACCTGCCCTCACCAGCACAACAAAATACAAGAGGGGGTGGAAAGAGTGACCTTCAGTTAACCAGCTGGTGGGAAGGACTCACCACCAAAAAAAGACCCAACAACAATCAAAACCCAAAAACGAACACAGAACCAACTTGTGAGCTTGGGAGATCAAGGAGACTGCACCACTGCATCTCACAGGTATTCTACCACAGAAGTTCACACCATAAACCCAGGGAGTCACAACAGACCAATTTAAGAAGCTGAGGCTAACAAGAAGAGTCTCACAAACAATGGGAACACAAAGAAACAATACCCAAATGAAAGGAAAGCAGAAAGCCTCAGAAAGAATGTTAAATGAAATAGAAACAACTCAACTATCAGATATTTAGTTCAAAGCAATGGTTATCAGGAAGCTCAATGAGCTCACAGAGAATTACCAGAAACTACAGGGAAACTACAATGAGCTCACTGCAAACTACATCTACAGGAAAAAAGGAAATAGAAACTATCAACAAGGGCCAAGAGGAAATGAAGAATACAATTTCTGAACTGAAGAACACAGTAGGAGGAATCAAACGCAGGATCAATGAAGCAAAAGATAAGATCAGTGAGTTGGAAGATAAAGTAGAAAAAAACACCCAGAAAGAGCAAGAAAAGGAAAAGAAGTTTAGAAAGAATGAAGAGGGGTTAAGAGAAATGCAAGACAATATGAAATGTAATAATATCCACATAAGAGGGATACCAGAAGGAGAAGAGCAAGGGATAGAAAACTTATTTGAAAAAGCAGTGATGGAAAACTTCCTTAATTTGATGAGAGAAAAAGTCACACAAATCCAGAAAACCCAGAGAGTCCCAAACAAGAGGAACACAAAGAGGCCCACGTCAAGACACATCATAATTAAAATGGCAAAATTCCAAGACAAAGAGAGAACCTTAAAGGCAACAAGGGAGAAACAGGAAGTAACATACAAGAGAGCCCCAATAAGTCTAACAGCTGACTTCTCAATGGAAACACTCCAAACCAGCAGAGAATGGCAAGAAATGTTTCAGGTAATGAGAACCAGAGGCCTGTAACCAAGGCCACTTTACCCAGCAAGGCTTTCAATCAAGATAGAAGGCCAAATAAGGAGCTTCCCAGACCAAAAAAAAAAGTCTAAAAGAATATACCTCCACCAAACCAGCTCTGCAAGAGATGCTAAAGGGCCTGCTTTAAAGAAAGGAAGAAAGAGAGAGAGAGAGAGAGAGAGAGAGAGAGGAACACAGGTGTGAAAATGGCAATGAATAAGTGCCTATTAATAATAACCTTAAACATAAATGGATTAAATGCTTCAATCAAAAGATAGAATAGCTGAATAGATAAGAAAGCATGATCCACACTTTTGCTGCCCACAAGAGACCCACCTCAGGACAAAAGACCGAAACAGAGTGAAAGCAAAGGGCTGGAAACAAATTTTCCAAGCAAACAGACAGAAATAAAAAGCCAGGGTAGCAATACTCATATCAGACAAAATAGACTTCAAAAAAAGGACCATAAAGAGAGACCCAGAAGGCCACTTCATAGTACTCAAGGGAAGAATCCACCAAGAAGACATAAACATTGTAAATATATGTGCACACAACATAGGATCACCCAAATACATAGAGAAAGTCTTAGAGGACTTCAAGAAAGATATTGACAGGAACACAATTATAGTGGGGGATTTTAACACCCCACTGTCAAAAATGGACAGATCTTCCGAACAAAATATCAACAAAGATATTGTGGCATTGAACAATACCCTAGATGAAATGGGCTTTACCGATATATACAGAGCCCTCCATCCCAAAGAAGCTAAATACTCATTCTTTTCAAATGTACACGAAACATTTTCAAAGATAGACCACATGATAGGACACAAAACAAGCCTCAACAAAGTCAAGAAATTGAAATCATACCAAGCATTTTCTCAGATCACAAGAGACTGAAACTAGAAACCATCCACTGCCCCCCAAAAAAAACAAAATACTCAAAATTATGGAGATTGAATAGCATGCTATTAAATAATGAATGGGTCAAGAGTGAAATTAGGGAAGAAATCAAAAAGTTTCTGGAAACAAATGAAAATGAACTCACAAAAACCCAAAACTTATGGGACACAGTGAAGGCAGTCCTGAGAGGGAAGTTCATAGCAATACAGGCCCACCTAAAAAAGACAGAAACATTTCAAACAAGAAACCTAACCCACCTACAAGATCTCAAGGAACAATAACAAAGGCAGCCCAGAGCAAGTAGAAGGAAGGAAATAACCAAGATCAGAGCAGAATTAAATGACATAGAGACTAAAAGCACAATTCTAAGGACGAATGAATCCAGGAGCTGGTTCTTTAAAAGGATAAACAAAATTGACAAGCCTTTAAGCAGACTCATGAAGAAAAAAAGAGAGAAGACCCAAATAAACACAGTCAGAAATGAAAGAGGAGAGATTACAACTGATACCACAGAAATACAAAGGATTGTAAGAAATTACTACAAAGAACTATATGCCAAGAAATTTGAAAACCTAGGTGAAGTGGACAAATTTCTAGAAAAATATCATCTTCCAAAACTCAATGAAGAAGAAGCAGAAAGACTGAACAGACCAATAACAGAAAAAGAAATTGAAGCAGTAATCAAAAAATTCCTGACACACAAAAGCCCTGGACCAGATGGTTTCATAGGAGATTTCTACAAAGCATTTAAGGAAGAGCTAACCCCTACCCTTCACAAACTATTCCAAAAAATACAAAATGATGGAAGACTCCCAAACTCTTTTTATGAAGCCAGTATCATCCTAATTCCAAAAGCAAATAAAGACACAACAAAGAAAGAACACTTCAGGCCAATATTGCTGATGAACATAGACACTAAAATCTTCAACAAAATATTGGCAAACTCATCCAATGATACATTAAAAAGATTATACACCATGACCAAGTGGGATTCATCCCAGGGATGCAAGGACGGTTCAATATTCACAAAACAGTAAATGTAACACATCATATAAACAAAAGCAAAGACAAAAATCATATGATCATATCAATAGATGTGGAAAAAGCATTTGATAAGATATAACACCCGTTTATAATAAAAACACTCAGCAAAGTGGGAATAGAGGGAGCATTCCTCAACATAATAAAGGCCATATATGAGAGACCTATAGCCAAGAGCATACTCAGTGGGCAAAAACTAAAATCTTTTCCACTAAGATCAAGAACAAGACAAGGTTGTCCACTTTCACCACTGCTATTCAATATAGTACTGGAAGTTTTAGCACAGCAATCAGACAAGAAAAGGAAATAAAAGGCATCCAAATCAGAAAGGAGGAAACAAAACTGTCATTGTTTGCAGATGGCATGATAGTATACGTAGAAAATCGTATAGACTCTGCCAAAAAAAACGCTCAACCTAATAAACAAATTTGGCAAAACACCAGGATACAAAGTCAATATCCAGAAATCAAAGCCATTTTTGTATACCAACAATGAAACAACAGGAGCTGTTTCAAGAAAAAAATCCCATTTGATATAGCAAAAAGAAAAATAAAATTTCTAGAAATAAACCTAACCAAGGAGGTAAAAGACCTATATGCAGAAAACTACACAACACTGAAGAAATAAATCAAGGAAGACACAAACAAATGGAAAAATATACCATGTTCATGGATCAGAAGAATTAGCGTCATCAAAATGCCTATGGTACCCAGAGCAATTTATACATTCAATGCAATACCTATTAAAGTTTCAATGGCATATTTCACGGACATAGAACAAACACTTCAAAAATTTATATGGAACCATAAATGACCCTGAATAGCTGCTGCAATTTTGAGATAGAAGAGTAAAGTAGGAGGGATCACAATACCTGATACCAAACTGTACTACAAGGCCACTGTAATCAAAACAGCCTGGTACTGGCATAAAAACAGGCACATGGACCAATGGAACAGAACAGAGAGCCCAAAGATAAACCCAAGTCTAAATCCTATTAATATTGGAGAAATAAACTCCAATATTAATAAATATTCGACAAAGGGGGCCGCAACATAAAATGGAGTGAAAATAGCCTCTTCAACAAATGGTGCTGGGAGAACTGGACAGCTACGTATAAAAAAATGAAACTCAAGCACCAGCTTACACCATACACAAAAATAAATTCAAGGTGGATAAAAGATTTAAATATAAGCCATAACACCATTAAAGTCCTAGAAGAGAACATAGGCAAGAAAATTTCAGATACTTTACACAGCAACATTTTTACTGAAATGTCCCCTAGAGCAAGGGACAAAAAAGGAAAGAATAAACAAATGGGATCTCATCAAAATAAAAAGCTTCTGTACAGCTAAAGAAAACATTATTAAAATAAAAAGAGAACCAACCATATGGGAAAATGTATTTGCCAATGATACCTCAGACAAAGGTTTAATCTCCAAAGTATATAAAGAACTGACACGACTCCACTCTAAGAAGACAAGCAACCCAATTAAAAAATGGGCAAAGGACTTGAACAGACACTTCTCCAAGGAAGACATACAGAGGATCCAGAGACACATAAAAAGATGCTCAATATCGCTAGCTATCAGAGAGATGCAAATTAAAACGACAATGAGATATCACTTCACACTGGTCACCACACTCTGCCTCATGAGGATCCAACAACTTTCACCTGTGAGAAAAATGCTTCTTTTAGGTGAACACAAGTCCTCATTTTTTGTCCTCTCCATGTGTTAATGACCAGCCAACTATCTCTCTTACTAATTGCTCTCATGTTATTGGAAAGCCTGTATATTCTCCAAACAAAATGATCACTGAACCTTTAACTTCTTCCTATCTCTTATTTTCCAATTCTCAATTTTCTTTGGGCTCACATTTAAATTTTCCTGAATCTGATCAATTAAAATGCTTTCCTAAAACTCCAACAAATATTGAACCCAGAATCAAGTGCTCTCAGAAGTACCGAAAGAAATGAGATTACATTTCCTTTGCCAATTTCCACCTCCTCTCAGACTGAAAGATTAGACTTTAGTAGTAAACAGGTTGAACATAGGTGAAAAATTCAAAGACTCAGAAGAGAATTTAAATAAAAGTCCAGTAACAGCAAAACACAAGTACTAATTACTTTGGACTGGAGATTCGTCATTGGTTCAATGTGCTGGATTTTTTGGTGTTTTAGTAATTCTGCCACCCTGCTGTAGGAACCTACGGACCAAGCTAGGCAGCACTGGCCTGAGCCTGCAGTGCACACGCTCTACACTTCCTCACAAACGAGTCCCCTGAAAACTGAGCTGAAATCAAAGGCCTAGAATGTAAATGTCTCATTAGTCTGGACCCGGGCTTGCTGCCCAGCTATGATTGGGTTCCCAGTGACTTCTTTTAGGCTTGGGGCCAAGACTTATTTTTATGTTGGATCTTGAAGAAATTTATTCAGTTCCCACAAACCCCATGGTACTGTGAAAACTTTAGCTTCATCAGCATCAGCCTCCAAAAGGGGTATGAGCAAAAGAGTAGCCAGAAGGAAAGAGAAAGACAAAATGCCACAAAGACACTTAATGAGTTATAGAGAGAGCCATGCTCATTTTGGTCAGAACAATCCAAGTTTTGATCTAACAGTCAATCTTCAGAACTAAATTCCCACACAAGCTTGAAATAATTAGCCACCCCAGCCCCGGAAGGAACGCCTCTGGTGTAGGAGACTGTGAAGGGACAGAGGGCAGTGGGCAGAAACTTTTATGTGCTGATCACTAACCACATTCCGGCACCTGGGGCTTCAGCTAATTTACTCTTCAAATCAACCCTGTGAAAAAGGACAGGGAACAAGAGCCCTATAGCCGCTGGGTCATCAATCCCCGCCCTCACCTTTAATTCAGTTGACAAACCCAAGCCAGGTATATATATAAAACAGTATCAGAATTAATTATATAACTTGAATAAAAGATTTAATTCTTCCTTTGCACTTGACTTACAGGGTCATTACTAGAGGCAGAAATGTACCTCAAAGTGAAATGCTTGTATGAAGGGCTAGATAGTACTCCTAGATAAATGGTGAATTCTAGCCGCCCCCCGCCGGCCCCAGGGCCTAAAGATACTGAATACACATATAACTCTGGCTCAAGGAGCCTTTTTTTAATCTCTCCCCCCTCTGACCAGACTTGGGTTGAGCACCAAAGACCTCAGTCACATCAATGGTGCTTACCCCCAGGGGAAGGCTGACTGGGTTAGCTGGCCACAGAAATCAGTCCTCCTGGATCTGCAGGTGGGAACCAGCTGTCCTGGAGGAAAGAGAGTACAAGTCAGGGAGACCCAAAGCCACAGACAGTTTTGAAGACAAGAGTAACAATATTTTCAACACACGCTAACAAAATTCTAAACTGTAAATTTAACAAGCCAAAGATATTGGAAGAATTTGATGGGAACAATGAATTAAAAGCCTTCCTACTGGTCTCTATTCCCAATGGAAATTTAACACTCGTTCATTCATTCATTTATCCAACAGGTACTTATGGAGAGGCTGCTGTATACTGGATATCATTCTGCAACCCTGGCCAAAGTGCACAAAACAACAACAGAAAGGTTCTTTACCTTTCTTATTAAAGAAATTCATGCTTATTAGAGAAAAATTATAAAATGGCAGCTCAGGTGTGCCATTTAGCATGCTGATGTATTACAGTGAGTGAGTGTATAATGAGGCTAGGGTCACCATAAGGTGAAATTAGTCACTACGTTGCATTAAGCCGGTTTCTGCCATTTTTAAGCCATAAATCCCATGGGGGTGGTCTTACTATCTTCTTGACAGTTTCCATTGTTTTCATTGATTGCAGCTGTCTCCCTACATGCCCTATCTCAGAAAGTGAATGCCAAACTCCTACAGTTCCCAGCTGAGACAGGTAGGCGTGTGGGCAGCATTCACACAGCTGCCAGTACTACAGGCTGCTTCATAGCCCTGGGTTCACCTGTCCCAGGCAGGGAAGGGACAGCAGTTCCATCAGTGGGTGTGACACTGTCCCACAATCTGGAATGCTTGACCTTGCATCAGGTTAACTGGGAGGGAAGTCGAAGCTTACCTGAGTGTGGTCCAGGCTCTTAAGGAGAACAGCAGGGCAGGGTGAGGGTTACTTGGCCCGAGCAAAAGTAACCTGCAATTTTTCCACATGAGAACCCATCATATTCTTATCATTCACCTTAACACTTCTGCCTAAATTCAATTTGCTGCACTTTGGCAAAGTGGCAAAGCTTAAGGCCTAAGTCTTTAAATAATTTAAGAGAAGTCTGGTCCCCAAAGAAGGAAAGTCTCCTTTCAAGGTGGAATTTGCTTGCGGGCACTGGGCCCCCACAAGGGCGACTGATCCCAGAAACCAACCGCAGTGCCATTTGTAGTGACCAATCCTTATTCCACTGTATCAGCGCACCAAAGTTTATTTCATCAATTGTTTTTCTTAAATATTTTATCTTGCCATTTTTTGTACTGTGACATTCTGCAATGCATATCTGGTTACTAAATGTTTGTACATTTGCTTTATTATGTCCAGAGGATGAATTCTCTCAAGTACAATTGTCAATTCAAAGGACATCTACATTTTTACAACTTTGGCAATTAAATCACCAAATTGCTCCCTCAGAGATTGTACCAATTTTTACTCTCATTAGTCTTGTGTAGAGGTATTTACTTCCCTATAACCTTCTCTACTTTGGATATTACCATAAAAATTGTTAATTTGATATATGAAAAGATAATTTCACTGCTTTCCTTTGTATTTTTTATTACTAATAAGGCTGAAGATATTTTATATGCTTGCTTGCTATTCACTTCTTTTTGAATTAGCTATTCATATGTTTTCTAAGTGTTCTTCATGCAGCAAAGATATTAGCCCTTTGCATGTATTTACTTTGCAGAGAATGAGCTTTTGAAATTTACACACTACTACATACACCTAGTCATTTTTGTCCTCTTCGCTCTGTGAGTCATTTAAATGACTTTTCCCCTTGATGGCTGCACTATGACTTTCCTAATCATATTTCAAAAAGGTCATATTATTTTGAAAGAGCTCAGTATATAATCCATCATGTAGAGGAATCGCAGGATTGCAACAAGCAATCCTTTTCAATTTGTACATTTTAGTTTTGTGGGTTTTCTTCTCTTTTTTTACAGCAGTTGAAATAAGATATTTTACATTGTGATTAGTATACTTTCTGTGAGTATATGTGTAAATATACATATCTAAGCATGTAAGTTAACATATAAATATACATGTACAATAGAAACAATTTTATAAAATAATACTATCCTTAATATTTGCCTGTATACTGTTATTTTTCCTTTTTTCTTAGGCTAACTTAAACCAAACTAAATTGATTTCAAGAACCATTAATAAGTTCCAACCTCCAATTGGAGAAACATCCTAATAATTGAAGATGCTTGGGAACTAAAAAGAGATATGAGCCTAAGTGTTCCCCTAGAAGACTCATCCTTATGTTTTTGAAGTCTAATTTATTATCAGTAAAAATTATTATTTTCATAGCAGTCTTGAGTGCTTACCATATGCTTATTAGGTGTTTTACATGCAAAGCGTCCCAATTTCTCACTACAGTAGGGATTATTGCCATCCCCATGCGACAGATGAGGAAATAGGCAAAGATTAAAAACCTGCTCAAGGTGCCACAGCTAGTGCATAGTAGAGCCATACTTTGAATAAACAGCCAAATTCTAGAAGCCCATTTTCAAGTCCTCTGGCTTTTCACTCACTCTGCAACAGCCTGTGTGTGTGGGTCCAGGAGCTCACTAAACCCTAAGGGTAGAAGAAAACTAGTTGCAAAGTTTAGCACCAAACCTATAGAAACTATTGATGGCTCTAATAAGCCTGGGGGAGGAGGAGATGCAGAAACAGAGTGAGAGCTGAGTAAGTTTCCACCATCACAGTAGTCGTGGACAGTCTGCAAAATGCCTGTTGTGTTCCAAAATGTTTTCTCTCCCCACCCAAGGACAAGTACGTAGAACAAATGTGAAGTCCATATAAACCAAGTCCGGGAGGAATATTAGGACTTGAGGACTAGTTACCAGTTAGCACTAGACAAAAATTAGAAATGAAACTTCACTCTAAACACATATATGCAGATATCTATCATATTTTTTAAAGAAAATAACAAAAACCCTATAGTCCTTATTGTAATATGTATGGTGAGGGTGGAGGAAAAGGGTGCTGAATTTGTCTATAGGAACAGCACCAAAGGCTACTCTGTGCAAAATGTGTTCTTTTCGACATTCCTTGAAGCATCAGCATCCTCTCAGAGCCCTCATCTTAGCAGAGTCCATAGTCTTAGCAGAGAGTCTCCCAGAATTAGGTTTTCCTAAGTCACCCATTCCAACCCTCTATTTCTTTCCTTTGGTACTTTACTGTCCTGTTTAAGTTGAAGAATCAGCTTGTTCTACTGAAGGAGGATAATTTGGTTTGGTGGTGAAAAGGGCACCATCAAAACAGCAGGAATCTCTCATTATGCAAGCCTTTAAAAATCACCACAGTAATTCAGGCCAGCATTTAATAACATCATGACCAGGAAGCCCTTTTTTAGATCTAATCTCTATATCCATGTTGCTGCAACTTATACATACACTTTGGCTTCCCACCCCAGCCCCACATTGTTTCCTTGGATGCCCAAGGAAAATTCAAAACAGTAATTTTGAGTGCACACAGAGCCTATAGGTAAGTTCATTAATTTGCATACAATGCATCGTGATCCTCAGATAAAAGGTGCCACATTTGTACAGAGCCTCATTTTTCACAAATTAGTCCCATAATTAAACTCCTGCTAATAGTAATTGAAATACTTACTTCATTAATAGTTCCTATTCAGAAAAGAAAAATGCTTCTCATTTACTTATTTTATTGTTGCACAGACACGTACAATGGATCTTTATCTAAAGACCCAGGGCACTGAGATCTTGCTGAGATGAATTAGGAACAATACTTTCAAAGCCTCTGCACCAGAGGATAATGTGCTTCAGCTGCCCAGGTGTTGGTAGGAGGTGGGAGGACTGGGTTTCATGGTTGCATATTAACTCTCTGACCTCCACTAGATAGCCAGGTGACAGCTGCAGGGAGGTTTCTTTGAAGTGTGACATTTTTTCGGGACTTCAAAGGGTCTTGGCCCCTGAGGCAGGTATGTTTGCCGGCCACACCTGGTACCTGCCAACCCCACCACAGCAGCTGGCCTGGGGGGAACAGGAAACTCGGGAGATCCAGGTCCAGCCCAGGACCTCTCTAATGAAGTGTAACAACTGAGAACGGCACCAGAGGGGAGAGCAGAGCGGCACTCAGGCTTCAAGCCCAGGTCTTTTTCTGAGAAAATAATGTCTCCTCTGTGCAGGTCAGATCTAAGCAGCTCAGAAAACAGCAAATATGGAATTGTGACTGGAAAATACCCTCTGTGGATCTCAAACCTCATTCACACAGGTGGGAAGTCTGAGCAGGGAAGTTTGATTAAAAGTGAAATGTGAGCAGAATGCTCAGGCAGTGAGTGCTGCTGGGAAAGGCAAGTATGAAACAACCATAATAACTGAAGCCAACTGGGCGATGGGAGCACATTGAGGTCAGCTCTAGAGCACACTGAGGTCAGATCTAGAAAAGGACAATAACCCTGGCCTCGGTCCTAGTTGGTTAAAAAGCACTTAGCATATACATTATGCTCTGGGCCATTGCCAACCACTTAATGCAATGACCTTTCAATGGTCCTTAATATTCCTGCAAGAACTTACATTCTGGTGAAGGTTGTCAGCTATAGACTTTGTCAAGCATTTGTCCTCTAAAAACCGACATCCTTGTGTCTGAATCAGAACCTTTCCATTTGCTCACTGTGAGACATGGGGCAAACAGCTTGACTTTTCAGTCTCCGTTTCACCTTCAGAGAGAAGATGTGAGGATTAAATGAGCAAATACATGTGCGATGACTAAGACAGTGTCTGGCACTTAGCAACAGCTCAACAAATATTAGCTAATATTTCTTCCTGCTTTGAAGAGAAGGTAATAAGGTGGGTTGTGGCTCCATATAAACCACTGTTCCACCCATCTCATGGATCATATTGACTAGCAATGAACCATATCAATACGCATAACTCACTTGCTTATGGGAAAGGGAGAGCCTACACCAGCTGTATGTATGTGGCCCAGCACAGAAGGCTGTGACTGAGGACCATATTTTGCCATGTATAATATGTACCCACGTTTTTGTGTGCATTATACATGGGATTATTATGCCCATTATTATATCCATGGTATATAATCATTATATCCATGTATAATGAACATCCTTATTTTTCCCTCAACATTGGAGCAAATGTGCACATTATACACTGCAAATAGTCAAGTAACCAGAGTCCTCAGTTTAATTTTCCTACTGCGTCCAGCCTAGAAGCCAGTGCAACAGACACCACCCTGGTGAGGACTGGCAGCAAGTTGGGAGGGTGCTCGTACAATCCCAGCCTAGTGCATGCAGAGTGCTGGCACATGGGTTTGTTGTGAGGATGAAATGAGGTCATGAATGTGACGCTCTTAGCAGACTGTCTGGCACATATTAAGGACTCAGTGTTCACTGCTCTTATTGCATTAAATACAACCATTGTCCTGGAACAGCAAGTGATTATTTTCCATCAACATATCCATTCCCATCACAGAGCTGGCCCATTCACAGCAGGGAAGATAACCGTAGAGGGAAGAAGACAAAGGTATAGGGCTAGGGGCTTATTTAGCTTCGTTTAGCTTCGAATCCTTGCATGCACATTCATTAGAGTACTGGAAAGAGCAATGGTTTGGAATTCAGGAAGACCTGGGTTTGAATGCTTGACTTTACAACATACTAACCAAGTTACTTAAACTCTCTAAGACTCAGTTTTCCCATCTATAAAATAGAGAGAATGGTTGTAAAAGTTAGTTATAATGTATGAAAAATACATTATACAGTGCAGTACCTGGTTTACCACAGCTAATAAGATACAATCATGGCATCAGCTATCTCTGTTGGCTCTCCCTTGGTTTATTTTATATATTCCTTTTTTGCAAGTGGTGTGTAAATTGTAAAGGCCATGAAAATTGGCTGTAAAAGAAGAGTAAGATTACATGGCAGCAAACATCAATTTTGACCAGAAAGAATGAGTTCACATAAGAGCTAGAAAATCCAATGTGTTAACATATCTGCCTTTCTTCCTATACATAGGCCACGGGGAAGGCCACAGGGAAGGTCAGCTTCAGCTAAAATAGAAACACAGCAGGAGTTTAACCAACACACACCCTTTCCTTTTCCTTACTACCTCCCTCCATGACTTTGACTTTCTTTTTCTTCATTACTTTCCAGGCCTCCAACAAACAACACACACCCCTATATTCTTGGATCTAGCCCTCCTCTTCTTTATATGGAAATAAATACTTTTTTTGGTAGTATATGGCACAGTGTGGTAGAAATGACCTGAGCTTTGAGGTCAGACACTTCTGTGACTTTCCAAAGGCCAGTCTCCTGTTCGAACTGATCTAATATTTCTAAGACCCAACCCCAGTTATTTTTACCTTCTTTGCCAAGGCCAAAGCATGTACGAGTCTCTCATCCAAACCTCTCAAAATACCCCGTTTGGATTCCATCCAACACAGTTCCCCTGTCTAGCTTCTCAATGGCTCCCACAAGAATCTGTACCGATGTTTTTCTCCCTCCCACACTGAAAACAGCCTCATTCTGTGAGTATGAGAGCCATTCATGTCAATACTGCTGCTACCACCACAATGACAGTTTATCTTTATTAAAGCCACACCTTAGTATATTAGATCATTTATTCCTTCCGACTGTAAAGTACAAGTTTTCAAATTTTGCAAATGAGAAAACTGAGACTGGGAGCATTGAGGTGACCTCTCTAAGGCCATAAAGTTAGAATATAGCAGCTCTGGGATTTCAAACCAGTTAGCTCATTCATTCGTATGTCCATTTATTTAGTCTTTCAATATTCAATGGTTATTGGGTAAATATTCTGTGCCAGGAACAGAGCAAGGTATTGGTACATCAACAAGCAAGATGGAAGCCATTCCTTATCATTCAAACTACACTCTGAAAGAAAAAGCTGAGACCTTATATTTCAGTCCTGCTCCATTTGAATACAGCACCAGCAGTGCAGGTCTGTGAGTGTCTTTTACACAGTCGACCATGCTCCCTTTTCCAGCACAGTGTTCCATCCCGCCTGACAGAAGGCATTTCTAACAGATCCTTCAGTTTCCTCTCTTGTCAGGCGGCCTTTGCCTCACTTCCAGGACTGTTCCTATATGTGTTTCTCCGATACACAGCCAGCTGAGACAGGCAGGCTCCCAGTTAGCATTTTATGTGATTTTAGATACACTGAGAAGCTAATCCTAAAACCTCCAGGGCCTCTGCCTGGCACATGGCCAGGAGTGCAGAGAATATGACAAGTACCCCTCAGATAAAACACTCCCCCACAAAACACTCTTAATTCTTTACATACCCCACAGGCCCCCAAATGCACCAGCCTTCCCTTCCACACTTAGTGAGAACATGTTAAATGCAGATACTCTTCTAAAATGTCATATTCACACTGAGTCCATCTTTTTCTGGTGACATTTGGGAATGGGAGTGGTAGGGAAGTGGGGGGTGGAGTTCCGTGCAGCAGCCAGAATTGAAGGAGAATTTGGAACATGGGGAAAAAGGACTGAAGACACTAGGGACGGACCTTCCCCACGTTTACCAAATGATTCCTCACACCAACTCTGGGCCTCATTTTTGAATCCCAAGTCCCTCAAACCAAAGGTAGAGTAAGTTGAAATATAAGACCCTGCTTTCTTTCCCTACTCTTCACTCTTACCACATCCCCATAGAGGAAAAACCTGGCATGTTCTAGAGGAAAAAAATGTAAATCTCCATAGTACCAAACCACTGTATATTTTCGAGTTTTCAGAAGACTTACTATAATGTGATGGCATGCATATCATTTTGAGGAAACAACTCAAGTTTCAGAAAAGAGGTGTTCTGTGTAAATCTCCCTAAGAAATATAGCCTGTCTTTCAGGGTAGGATGGGTTTCATTTAATATTCATTAAAGTGTGACTTGCTTTCAGCTCATAAATCTTGAAAACAGATTCTCCCCTCCCTGCGGTGTGCTGTTTTCATTGGCTAAGTCATTTTTTTCTTTCCCTTGACACATTATATAGCTCGTGTTTAATAAGAGACAGTTTTACCAGTGGGGATTTCTGGCTTGGCTTCACAGGAAAAATAGAACAAAAATCTTCAAAGTTTTACAGCAGGTGTGCTGTTTTCTCTTCATAGTGAAATAGTACAAGGTGCAGCAATGAAAAGAGAATGACCAAGGTAGCACAGTGAAATACCCAACCCAGCAGAATAGAAAATATGAGACTTGGCTGGTCGGCAGTTTCAGAGCAGCTGCCCTATTTTAAAGGTAGGCATACACCTGCAAAGACACACGTAGTCTATCTGTCCCCTTTACAAAAAATTGCCAGTGTTAAGAATGTAAACTTTAAAAAGAATGTCCAGCCCTGACCAATGTGACTCAGTTGGTTGGGTATTGTCCTGCAAAGCAAAAGGTCACTGGTTCAATTCCCAGCCAGGGTACATGCCTGAGTTGCATGTCCCGTCCCCCATGGGGGTGTGTATAAGAGGCATGGAACTAGTCAATGTTTCTGTCACATTGATGTTACTCTCCTTCTCTTTCTCCTTTCCTTCCCCTCTCTCTAAGAATAAATAAATAAAAATCTTAAAAAAAAGAATGTCCAAATTCACAAAATGAAGAGAGTATGTGACAGAATTTGGGGGGCAGTGGGGAGAAAAGTGTTGATAGCAAGGGAATTCTTAACAGACTGTTTTGAGGATGTATACCCTATTTTCCCTTTTGCACACATGGCAGGTATGGACTAGTAATACTCTGCGCAGCCTAAAAACCAACCAAGTCCATTTCCTATCAAGCCAGAGAAGCAGAAGAGACAAGGATTTGAGCATAAAGGACACAATACCACCGGTAGAGCCAGCCTTATCTTGACAAGTGAGCAATGCCCTAGATGAAACTTAACTTTCAGATAGCTCTTTAAGGGAAATAACGAGAAGAAGGATGATGATGATGATGATGATGATAGCTAGGATTTACCAGTTGCTTAATATCAGGTACAGATCTAAGCACTTCTGGTAATACATTCAATCCTGAAAACAGCCTTGTGTCCCGCCGCCAGAATTATCACCATTATACAAATGAGGAAGCTGAGGACAAGGGACTTTGGTGACTGGCTCACAGTCACACAATTAACATTGAATGAGCCAGGACAAAACAGCTGAAGAGGAAAGTTTTTGAATGAGCTCATTATCTAGGCACCATGATCAATATTATCTAACCTCTTGTTTAATGTTCTCTGAGGTCAGGCGGTAGGAAACAGGCTATTTGGTGATCAAGGGAATCTCAGAAAGTCTTCAGAAATTTTTAACCTATTCCAAAATTTTCAGTTACTCTGCCCACACTAACCACTAATTACAGGAAGTGCCTAATAAACTTCTCCATGTTCCTGTTACTATTCTCAGTGCTCTAAATGTATTATTCATGTAAGCCTCGCATGAACCCAATGAGGTGGCCACCACTACGATCCCATTTACAGAGTGAAAACTGAAGAATGGAGAAGCTGAAGAACATTCCATGTTTAGACAGCTGGTATGTGGTTTTCCCAAGACTCTAACCTAGGCTCTTCTGGGTTCAGAACTCAGGGAAAAGATCCACCTGTTTTGTTCATCCTTCAGTCACGTATCCAGAAAATATTGTTGATAATCAATAATCAGTGTCCAACAATGTTTGTTGAACTGAGTTAATATTATTACAAGACATAAACCTGTATATTCAAAGACTCTCCTGTTTCCTGATTACACATAAATTTCCATCCCTTTGGGAGCTGCAATGTCTCACCCTAAGAACTAATTCTAAGGAGAAAAGTTCTATGCTTCCACCTAGCAGGCTGTTACTCTTTTTTCTGTCAGTTAGAAGACTACCTGCTGTTTCAAAGTCTGCTGTTTTTCCTTTTCTGGAAGATGTCCCTGATCACTGCAATGGACAGGCGAAATTTTCCCCTCCTGTGTGCTCTACAACCAGGGGTCTTCAAACTTTCCTGTGTATTCAAACCACCTAGAGATTCTGTTACGAGACATTCTGATTCAGCAGGGCTGGGATGAAGCCTGAGATTCTGTATTTCTAACACCCCAGTGATGCCATGTTTTGGCCATGGACCACACTGAGTAGAGCAGAGCTTATTAGTGGGTTGAGGGCCCCACCCACCTTGCTACACTGTGAGTTCCTTGTGGGCAGCAGTTCCTTCTTGCCTTTATGCCTAGTACAAAATTATAATTTAAATATTTTCCAGCACTCTCAAACTCAGAGGAGTCTATTGACTCCTCACCACAATCCAGTGGAATCTGGAGAACTAATCTCATTGCCCTGTGAGGAAACCTCAGTCTTAGGGAACTTGAAAAACTCCCTCAGAGTTGCCAGGCTATCCCAGGCTCTTGCCCATGGTCAGATTGGTTGGTTCAGATCCTGCCTTGTGAGCCTACCACCTCTCTTAACAACATGCCCTGGGAAGTAGATGTGGCGGCACAGGTTAGGCCCTGTCTCTCCCAGCACACACACTCCCTTCCCGACTATTCTTCTAAAGCCCCTTGGCTACTCAAGTTGCTCCTGTCAGCCCCAGATGGGGGAGGTAGAAATAGAGATGGGGCTTTACCTCTCAGAGCTGAGTGCCCTGGGTTTTTTCTTTCTTTAACAAAACTCACTTGATATATTCCTCTGAAAAAGCTGCCACAAGGCCCTAATACCCTCCCAGGGAACTTACTCGCATTTTGGCAGGAGCCCTATACAAACATAATATCCCACTCAAAGGAAACACTCAAAAGGTACAGAGGGAGGGCAGTTACTCACTAATGTATGAGCCCTCTTTCTGGAGAGCTCTGTTCTCCTCAGACATGTGATGAACTACTCATAAGTTAGGATTAACCTCACATGTCATGCACTCTGGAGTTTTCATGCATCCGGCACCTCATCTTTGCCCACCAAAGAGGCAAATCTTCTCCTCTTGGTTCTGTTACAACCAGCCCATGATTCTACCGCACCCCATTGTTATTAATGCACTTTTCCACTTCCTGGTGGCAGAGTGTCCCCCCACACCCTCCCTTCTGAGGCCCCCTTTCCTCAGACACACCTGGAGAAATTTGGGGTACAGGCTGCATCCAGTTTCCATGCTCCTGCTTGTTTCCAGTTGCCCTTGAGGTACCAGGTGACGGTCTCCCATTCCTAACACTTTATTACGCAGAACAAATAGCTCTCTGAACTTCATCCTCTCTTCCTAGACCACAGCCCCACTCTCAGAGGAAAGGAGGACCATTATTCAAAAGGAGGAGTTCAAGTTTACTTTCTAAGAATAGAGCCATCACACCTGGGTGAATTATCTGAACATCCTAGTGCATAAACATGGTGATGATCCTTTTTTGTTTCCACGGCAATGTTCTCTTTTTGCTCTGACTTATTCAATCCCCAGTTCAAACCATGCACAGGTCCTAACTAGGCCAGGAGTTACTTGAAGGCAGGGATTGTTCCATAATCATCTTCATATCTCCAGGGACTAATAAGGTGTCTGATACAAAATTTAGTGACGAGGAAGAAGACTTGGGCTCCAAGTCCTTTTGACAACCTCCTCACCACACTTCTTTGGCAACCAATCCCCAAGTATGGGTAATTCTAGTCTGCTGGGAAATTCTACTTGCCAAACCCTGCAGCAATCCGAGAGTTGAGCCATGCCAAATATGAGAGATGACATTAAAACAGGCCTTGACTTTTACCACATGTAGATAATTGCATTTAAATTTTGATTGAGATCTTTTTATGCAGTCCAGAATGTACATGTATGCATATCATTAAACTCCTGGGATTGGACCATACTTCACAACAGTGACATTTATGATCACAGTTCTGAGTTTCTATGTACCAACAATGGAGTAAGCATTGGCATTATAACTTGTGTATACAGTACAGCATTTGGTTGGAATAATTATGTTTCCTATTTAAAACAAATGGAGATGACTTGGGAATTAAGGTCAAATAGGATGAGTTAGCCTTGGCTTGTGTGGCTCAGTGGATTGAGCACAAGCCTGTGTGCCTCGGCCCGCGAGGCAGTCAACGGGGTCCGCCGATATACCTGCAACGGATGAAAAGGGATGGGACAGGAGGCGCGAAAGAACGACAGCAAGACAAAGGATTCTGATCAAGCTGCAAATTTTATTTTAAAATGGAGGGAGTTATATAGAGGAGGGTAGAGGAAGGCAGATAGGGGAAGTAGCTCTGGTTGGTAGCTTTGGGGCGTGCTCTTAACTGGGATAGGCTAGGGGGCGCATGATAGGCGCGTGATCAAGGCACTGATTGGTGTGCCGCCCGTGTGCTCAGGCTAGGCACCTACAATGTTTCTAATCGCAGATATCCTGTTGTGCAGGAAACTTCTGACCACAGATGTCCTGTAATGTACGCGCAATTTCCATCTCTGGCTGCATCAGCCTGCTTTAGGCTTATCCCTGCCCCCAACACCTGTGAACCAAAGGGTCATGGGTTCAATTCCCTGTCAGGGCACAAGCCTGGGTTACAGGCCAGGTCCCCTGTTGGGGGCATGCAAGAGGCAACCAACTGATGTTTCTCTCACACATAGGTGTTTCTCTCCCTCTCTTGCTCTCTCCTTTCCCCTCCCTCTAAAAATAAATAATGAAATATTAGGAAAAAAAGAATGATTTAGTCTTTAGTTCTAGTCAATCTTTAAAGCCATATATTGCTGTATATGTAAAAGAACAAGATATAAAAATACTATATTTTGCACTGAGCGTTTTTATCTCAACTAGCATTGATATTTTCAATTTAACTTCCCATTAACTGCAAGTCTCTATGAGGTAGCTTCCTCAGGTGAAGACCATGGACTTTGGAGTCAAACAGCCCTGGGTTCAAATCCTGGCCTTACCACTTCCTCTATGTGTGACTTTGTACACAGGTGCTCCCCAATACAGATTTCTGAGTCACACAAACTTAAAAAATTCTAATTTAGTAAGTCTGAGATGGGTTCTAGCAATCTACAATTTAATTCCTCACTTTCAATTTTGAAATAATTTTAGACTTAGCAAAAAGTTTCAAAAATAGTAGAGCATTTACATATACCCTTTATCCAGCTTCCCCTGATGCTTACATCTTGCATAATCATAATACAAGTCTCAAATTTAAAAGTTAAAATTGATACAATGCTCTATACTTACTTTAAGTGATACCTGTTCAGTTTTCACAAGTTTTTCCACTAAAATCACTTTCCTCTTTAAGGATCTTGCCTCACGTTCAGTTGCCATGTCCCTTAGATTCCTCTGGACTATGACAGTTCCTCACTCTTTCCTTGACTAGCATGACCTTGACACTTTCTGAAAAGATTTTATTTATTAATTTTTAGAGAAAGGGGAAGGGAGGGAGAGAAATATCGGCCTCTCACATGCCCCCAAATGGGAACCTGGACCACAACCCAGGCACATGCCCTGACTGGGAATCTAAACAGCAACCCTTTGATTTGCAGGCCAGCACTCAGTCCACTGAGACACACAAGCCAGAGCATGACCTTGATGTGTCTTTTTTTTAAAATATTTTACTTATTTATTTTTAGAGAAAGGGGAAGGAAAGGAGAAAGAGAGGGAGAGAAACATCAATGTGAGGTTGCCTCTTGCACACCGCCTACTGGGGACCTGGCCTGAAACCCAGGCATGTGCCTGGACTGGGAATTGAATCCTTTGGTTCACAGGCCCACGCTCTATCAACTGAGCTACGTCAGCCAGGGCAACACTTCTAAAGAAAGAGTAGTGGTAGGTAGTTTGTAGAATGTTGCTTAATCTGTGTTTGTCTGATATTTTCTCATGATAAGACTGATGATATACATTTTTAGCAAGAATACCATGGAAGTGAAGTTCCCTCTCACTGCATCATATCAGGGGTACAAGACATCCTTATAGCGACATTAACCTTGATGGCTTAGTTGAGGTACTGTCTGCTGGGTTGCTAGTAACACTACTAATTATAAGACTACTATTTTTCCTTTTCCAAGTAATAAATTTCTTCAGGGAGATATTTTTAGCCTCTGCAAATATTGTGTTTCTCCTTAAACTTTCACATGCTGATACCTGCAACAGTTATTCCTATGGTATCCTAATAGCGATCTTCTCCTTCCCTCATCCCCTCTACGTTTGTTAATTGGAATTGTTTTGTATGGAAGAAGTGCTTTCTCTCTTCAACCTATTTATTTATTCAATTGTTTAATGATTTCACTATTGACTCATGGATATTTATTTTTTAATCTGAGTTATAATTCAATGCTACCATTATTTATTTTGTTGTCCAAAATAATCTAGTTTTTTTAAAAGCTGGTAAGGGAACAATTGACTTGGCTTCTCTGCATCCTCATCTATAAAGTGAAGATAATAATAATGCTGCTTTGCAAGGTTGTTGTGAGGATTAATAATGTCATGCACATAAAGCCCTTAGTTCATTGCTTAGCATACAGTAGACTCTCAGTGTATACTAGCCATATTGTCCCTATAGCCATTACATAAACACATGTGTCAGATACAGAGAGACACAGTGAGGCTTGTTCAGTTGTGAAGCAGATGTCAGGAAGACAAATCGGGCAGGAATTCCATTGTGGAATCAGAACAGGGCCAGCTGCTACTAACTAGCCACTGATGTTGGGCAAACCATCTCCCCACCTGGAACTCGATGCCTCTTGGACAAACATCAGAGTCCTACTCAGTCCTAACACTGCGTGATGTTCAACTCTCAGACACCTGGAAATATTGGGGAACTAGCACAAAGTTAGGAAATAAATCAGTAATGCTCCTACAGTGAGAAGGGACTGATTCACAAAACCATAGTCTACAGATTTGCTGCCAGTGCAAAAACAATGTGGGAAATGACACATGTGGCCATTTCTTTTGTCAGGCTCACGTGTCATCGCCTACGGATGAGAGACACAAGAAATTTTTTTCATAGCACTTGTAACTACATAATTACATTTTAACAGTTCATTGGGAAAATGAAGTCAATTGTGTTGTTCATCTGTACTGTGTAGCTGTGCGTCACCAGGCTCTAAGACACTGCCTGGCACTTAGTGTGAGCTCAAAAAATCTTTGTTGATTAAACGAATAAATCAAGAATGAACAAATTCAACATACATATTACAAAAGAGGAAAAAGCATTTCATAAGAGGATGACAACAATGCGTCCCTTCAGAGGCATCGTAGAGTACAGCCTGGGTCAGGAAGAGGATGAAAACTTGTTCCTTGTTGCACACAGGGCAAAAGTTCCCAGAGACGCGTCGAGGTGGGAGCTGCCACCGCTGCTCCCTCTCCAACTTCCTCCTCCAAAATGATGTCCTTTAACACTGGCACCAAGCCTCATGTGGAAATGAAAGCCAGTGGCCCAAGGTCCTGGCAACTGTGATGGGCTCTGAGCTTCGTTCAGGTTCCACATTTAGTGTGACTCGGATGTTACTCTCTCCCAAAGTTAAGGACATGGATTTGGACAATACATAAGTACCTCTGAAAATAACTTTAACATGCTCCATTAATAGCACCTCCAGACATCCTCCCAAATAAATCCATGTGTTGTCTGTTTTCCCAGCACCTGCTCCTCGACTGACCAAACTGTTTCACACCAGCATTTAACCGGCTCTCCTCTCGTGGGGAAACGCTGGCTATGGGAACTTCCTCATAGGCCAGGCATAAACTCTTCGTGGTGCTTCAGCGACCACATCTTGGATAAGGTCCAGGACTGACGAGCATTTCTCCGAATTATAGTCTATAGTGAGTCCCATTATAGCACCATGGATGCACCCAGGGTGACCACACTCAATGTTGTCTTTGCCATCTTCCACTTCGGTTCTCTCACTTTAAGCTTCCAGTGCCTACTACAGGCTACAAGCACCAGGTCACAGGCCAGAGCTGTGATGTCAAAAAACACAGAAAACGGCCTGTGATTAACCGTGAGCCTCAAAGACTGATTGTCTTCCCTCCAGCCCTGATGCAGCCACCATAACCTGAAGCCCTTTACCCTGTAGGTTCCCCGGCTAAAAGCCAGACTTCTTAAGAAGAAAAATGTCTGGGCCCTTGAACCCATTACCGCTAATAAACCCAAGAACTTTTCGTTACATCTCATCTTAATGGAAGTGCTTAAAACAGTGGTTGCCAAGGGCACTTTAAGGTCATCATGCAAATGAAATGAAAGACAAATAGATAAAGAAAAAGAGAACTTGGCTTTGGAGCCCAGACTTTGAATTCCATTTCTATGTGATCCTGAATGGATTTAACTTCTCTGCAACTCAGCAGTCTTTGTTACAAAATGGAGACAATAAATGATTATTCCATAGTGTTGTCAGTATTTAATAAGGCAATAAACTAAGCAACTGGCACAAATTAGGCATGCAGTAAGTATTAGTTTTCCTGCCCTTTGTCATAAAACCTGCCTGAGCTAATCAAGGATGTAGAGGAAGACAGGGTACTAAAAATGGTTAAGAATCATGTTTTAAGCCTCATTTCCACTTTATCTTTTTTTTCATTCCTCACTCAGCAGAAAATGTGTTAGACCAAAGAAGATCAAAGAATCCTTTGGAGGAGATGCAATGGTAAGTGTGATGAAACATTCCAAATGGCCCACATGTTCTCGCAGTAGGAATCAAAGCGGGATGGTCTGGGACCAGTAAATGGGTCCTTTTCATGCCCAAGCTCCACAGATTTTAGAATGTCTCATGCTACTTCCCAGGGAAGTTAAAAAGGGAGGATGGAATGAGGAGAGGAGTGCTCCTATTTCCCATCACGAAATTATTTAACTCCATGTGCAGTTTAGGAAACCCAGAATGTAGGAGAGAGACCACTGAAAGTTTCATGTTTATTTCACTTCAACCCTCTCTACACTGTCATTATTTTAAATACTCGTGTAGCAAGGGTATTGTTAGTTCACAACACAGTAAACATGGATAAGCAGTTCTGTGCAATTTGGGGGTAGGGGAGAGAACTGTGCACATAAACAATTCCTGCCCAATGTCATCCTGTGGTCATTACTTAATACAAATGTGTTAGATAGTGCCACCAGCAGGAGATGGAAGTGATATTGCTTTAGAAAATAATAACCTGGCATACAAAGGTGGTCAGAAAAGCAAGGAAGTGATTAATTACCACAAAACTCAGGATAGTGGTTACTTCTAGAAGGGAGGGAGAGGGTGCAGCCTACAAGGTAAACAAAGGAGGGGCTTCTGGGCTGGCAGTGCTCCTTTTCTTGATCAAGGGGATGTTCACTTTGTAATTATTCATCATACTATGCATTTATGTTTTATGTTTGTATATCCTATTTCATAATTTTTAAAGGGTTTAAAAAAGAAAGAAAATAATATTCCTCTCTTCATTGAGAAAACAACACTGTACTGCAGAGCTTAGCTCTAGGTATTTAAATGTCTTTCTCGGCTGACATCCATGTTCCTCCCATAGATTGTTTTCTGGAAGAAAATGAGGAGGTTGGATGGTTGAGCTAAGAGTAGAATGCTGTCAATGCTCCAGTATAGATGATCTCCCAGAGATTGTTTTTATACTGGAGGATGTTTGGGGTATATCTTTAAGAGTCCATCCACTCTAGAGTCAGAGTTCAGTGCGCCTCCACAAGATACCAGAAAGCTGTCCAAGGAGTAGGCAATATTCACAAATCAAAGTTATCAGACACAAAAAAGTGGATACAAATGAGCTTATGAAGTCATCAGGAAAAATTTAAAAATTTTAAGGAGATATTAAGAACTCAGTTCCTGTAATTCAGGGCATAGCAGAGCCCCAGGGCTCTGTGTGAAGAAAATCCCTCCTGTGTTTAGCATGTGGATGACTCACCCACAAAACCATCTACAGCCTGCATGCAGCAAAAAGGAAATGAATCATGGAAGCTTCTGACCTTTGCCCTTGTCATCCCTGTATAGGGAAACCACCCACAGACAGTCTCTGCGGAGCTGGAGACAGGGCAATCAAACGAGGCACACAAAAATGATGTAAACCCATTGGCAGAGAAGAGGAGAACCAAGTCAGGGGAATGCAGATCAGAGGGTGAGACTACAGGATAAACATTGATTCCGTGATACAGAATACTTAGCACTTGAACTGGCGTCAAGGACAATTGGGCAACAGCCACTGGTCTGTAGTCTTAAGCAATGATCTGAACTCCTTCCACCATTAGCTGGGGGCAGGGTGGAGAGAACAACACAGAGAAGAACAATGAGCTGATGCTTCTTGGAATCTCCATGTTATGTGTGGTATTTGGAGAATTTACTTGGCTTGCTTAAAGGGAGTCGGCCAAGCTCACGTGAGTATGAAAGTTGGAATGAATTTGATGGAAGAATTTACACTTAAGAAGATGAAAGCATAGTGTCTGCATTCGGAAAGGGCAATGAGTTTACAATAACTGGCTGTGGAGTCCTAACACAATCTGAAGAATTATCAACAGCCGTAGTCCAATACTTCAAGTTGTGATTTCAGTTTTAAACAAAATCAGAATGCCTTCACAATGCTAACTTGAAAGCTAAATATAGCTCATCCAAAAACATGTCAGAGTAGAAAGCAAACACGTAGAGTACAAGAAAGAAAATCTCTAATTACCTACATTACTGAAGGACTGCATTCGGGGGTTGTACTTGGAAGGGAGGTTGCTCTCAGCCCCCCTGCTCACCCATCAATGGCGAGGGACAAATGACGACCTGTTAAGCTGCAGAATTCAAAGCCATTTCCCTACCTTCCAAGGTGAGCTTCTTAATGCAATTTCTTTCTTTATATGGGTCTGCAAAAGGTAGAATAGCTTCCTATTATCTTATTATAAAAGAATATACTATCCCTCAAAAAACATTTCCCAGGCCTTTGTCCTCAGGACGAACTTGGCTAAGAAACCTTGCCCTTACTGGTTAGGGGAGTGGGCATTAGGCATTCATATGCCACATAGCTAAATCCAGAACTCTGATCTGTGCTTGACACCTCAGGTTGATAGAGGATATTGGATATCAGATGATGTTCTATTCATAGGTCAAAAAGACAGCTTGGAGCTGACCTTAGAACCTTTCCTCTCCCTTCAACCCTCACTTCCTACTCTAGCCACTTGCATATTCTCTCCTCTTACCCATTCTAAAATCATCTTGCTTTATTAAACTAGAGAAAGGAGATTAGTCATTTCCAGGTAGACAGGCAGGACTTGCTGGTTCACACCCTATTATTGCCCTCAGCATTTATGATGGAAATGGAATTCTAATATGATCCCTTGAACACTGTTAAGTGATTTACATACAATGGGTATCAGGGAGTCCTAGTATTATCTTTCCACTCCCTTTATGAACTTCCATCTTCATTACTACCAGTATTTTAACTAATAAACTAGTATCTTTTCTGCAACAATAAGAATAATTTTTTAAAAACAGCTAACACTTATCCAATACTTACAATGTGCCAGGTACTATGCTAAATGTTTTACAGACATTAATCCTTGTCATCTTCACAGTAACTATATTATATGGGTACTATTCTCATCCCTACTTTATAGATGGGAAACCAAAAGTTACAGAGATTGTGTCACTTGCCCAGAATCAAGCCAATATGTGAAGGAACCAGGTTACAAGCCCAGAGTTATTCAACTCCAGAACCTGAGCTCTTCACCACCACACCATGGTCCCTAGAAGGCTGTGGGGCAGGAGAAGAAACAAGTGAATTTTATTTGTTTCCGCATTGATTTCAGTCACCTTTTCCTTACATTCAGGTAGCTAACCATTGAAGACAGTAAAGGAGAAACACAACAAATCTTATTTCCATGTAGACATCATACCTGTCACCTGTCCATTTTCTATATTTCTTTCTTATGTGTAGGAAGTGATAAAGGAAAAAACCTAGCAGCAGAATTCCTAGCAATTTCCAGCCTGATTTCCCTATTCCTTGATAATGGGGACTTTGACCTTTCTCAAAAGATGAGTTTTCAAGCTCAACCAGTAAAAGTCCATAAGAAACACCTCATCAAGCACAAATTGAAAAAGGCCAATAGAGTTCAGCTTCTCATTTGTAATTCATCCTCTGACCTTCTGCAGAGAACAACAGTAAAAATAAAACAAATCATTCTCTCATCTTCTGCCTCCAGTTTTAACCTGAGCTAACCTGTCAACAATGCATTAGGATTACAACAATCACTGTGTAGCAATCATGGGAGAATTAGACGGTGTGTGTTTAATAAGTGCTTTCCCCATAGCTTGTCATTTGGTAGCCCTTTAGTCTATTGCTGATGTACAATACAGTCGGTTTCTGATTCAAGACCTCAATATGTTCAAAACAACATTTAAAAAATTTTTGCACCTTAGAGATTCAGGATTTCTTTTGGTTGGTCCGGATTCTGAGTCTAGGAATAGAGGGAGAATATTGCAAAGACAACCCAATTTTCAGATCCCAATGAGTATCACAGTGGTTGGATTTCTTAGGGAAACTAAAATTTTTCAGAGAGTAGTGGAAAGGAATGGTCTTAATCTCTTTTCATTTTTGGTGTAAACCCCATATTGTATTAGGAAGTTTTGTCCTTAAGACCACATGTGCTAGAATCAGACAAATTCAGTTTAAATCTGGTTTCCCACAGTTTGTAGCATTACCTTGGACATGTTATTTAACCTCTCTGAGGATCAGCCTCCATCTATAAAATGGGTTGTGAGAACTGAATGTATCTTCTATATAAAGGATGAGCAGAATGGCTGGCACAGAATAAGAGCTAGATACATGGCAAAGAAGGAAGGAAGGTAGGAAGGGAGGGAGGGAGGGAGGGGATGGAGAGAAAGAAAAGAAAGGAAAAAAAGAAAAGAAAGGAAAAGAAAAGAAAAGAAAAGGAAAGGAAAATTCATGTTGTGTTTTTCTGATCAACTAATTTGAAAACTGTAGATGCCAAAGACAGGATGGCCTACATGAAACAAGGCCAGTGCCACAATAGAGACTCACCACAAAATGCAGGGTACAGAGCAGCCTTTGCTGTAAGAAAGGACTATTTAGGAATCATCCAGGGAGGGCTCAGTGATTATTGATACACTTCTTTCCAAGAAAATCCATTCATATTACTTTTCCCATGGACCCAAAAGGGAGAACCCATTTGAGACACCAGTGGATGAAGATGAAAAACTCACCCTTAACTATCAACAAGAGCGGACATCAAAGAAAAAGGCTTTTGAATTCAAACCCAGCTAATTGGCAGAAAGAAAAGGGCAGACAAAGGGAACCTGGGCACCATGTGGAACTACAGTCCGAGTTTGACTCAGCCCAGTCATTAAACAACCTAAACCACCTGACCTGACCCATGTATTATAGATCACCTACATCCAGATCTCTGGATCAAATAACTTCTTCCCAAAATGAAGTCTGTGGGAAACTTCTGAGTGGAGTTTAATCATCTTAAAACAAACACTAACGACAATTGTTATGTATCTTATCCCAGCTGGCAGTCTTATGAACTTGGCACAGAAAACTCACCAAAACTTGCCCAAATTGAGTTTCATTATCAGGGATATATAACTGATATCTCAATGATTCTGAGAAACCCACAAGTAACATAATGAAGGTTTAAAAAAAAAACAGGAAAACCTTCATTCTGAGCCTTATTGATCAAAGTCAGATAGAACAAAAATGCAAACCAAATCTCAGCATATAAAAAACCATAAGAAATAAAAGGGGGGGAGGGGTAAGGGAGGGAGTAGGTAACAAAACAAGCCAAAGAGAAAATTGCCAAGTTCTCATAGAATCTACAGAGAATGGTAGGAGAAAACATAGAAACTAACAGAAAAAAATTTCAAGAAGGAAACTGTGGGAAAATGGGAAAGTGCCTTGAGGAGGAGCCAAGTTCTAGCGGGTGGGAGAGATGAAATGATAACATCTGCTGGCTGCCTCGGCTGTGAAAGGAAGAGTCAGGAGTGTCCTTAAGACCCTGCAGAAAGGAGCAGGCCCCTGGAGACCAAGCCTGAGGCTTGCCCCCGTGAGCAGCGGATGGGAAGAGCCTCATTAACATCACAGCACAGGACTAAAGACTGGCTGTGAACAATAAGCTAATAAATAATAAGGATTTGTTTCACTCCTTCATAGAGATTTTTTTTCTTCTGGGGTAATCTGTAGGGAGAGTAATATATTTTTCTCACAGCCCTGTTCTGAGGGGAAGTGGCAAGAAAGGGTTAACCTGTCCACATTACGGAGGACAGAGGGAGGGTAACTGAGAGGTGGTGGCATTCAGTGACTCAGCTAGGTCTTGGCAGCTGGAAGCACCCAGACGTGACATCCAGCTCGGCTCTTCCATCTGTCATCTGAGGGCTCTGATAGCCTGTCTTCCCCTGGGATTCAAGAGCTTGCCACAGACTGGCAGCTGTCCCTAGTTATCAGCTTCCTCCGACAGTCACAGTCTTCAGTAAAGGCCCGAAAGCAGGGCTATGAAAAGGGCTATCCCCTTTTTCTAAACAGCCTTCTCACCCATCGCTCACCCTTGCTTTCATTTCCCTTTTTACTTAGGGGAAAGGATACAATTCCAGGTTTCGCTGCTTGACAAGGCATCTCTAACTGCTGACCTGACATTGCCACTTGGATAGCTTACGGATATCTCTGACTGAACACATCCAAAATAAACTCATACTCCTCCTCTCCCCTGGGAAAAAACTCCTGCTCCACCCAAAGTTTCCTCCTTTCATTTAATGGCAATATCATCCTTTGTTCCCTATGTTTTTGCTCACATCCTATATCAGCAAATGCTATTGATTCACCATTACACTATACCCAGACGCTCACCACTCTTCACCACCTCCATTATCTCTCACCTGGATTTTTGCAAGAGCCTCCTAACTGGTCTCTACTTCTGCTCTTGTCCTCCAACATATAACACAGCAGGCTGACTGGAACTGTTAAACATTAAGAAAAGTCTTACAGCTCTGGGTGGTGTGGTTTAGTGGACTCATTGCCGGCTTGTGAACCAAAAGGTCGCTGGTTCGATTCCCAGTCAGAGCACATGTCTGGGTTGTGGGCCAGGTCCCCAGTAGGGGTCCTGTGAGAGGCAACCACACATTGATGTTTCTCTCTCTTTTTCCCTCCCTTCCCTCTGTCTAAAAATAAATAAATAAATAAAAGGATTTTTTAGAAAAGAAAAGGAAAGTCATACATAGTGCTTCTCTACCCCAACCCTCCAATGATGTCCATTCTCAGTTGGAGTAAAAGCTCAAGTTCTTACGGTGGCCTGGGATTCCTGCCCACTCTGGCCCCAAGCGCCTCTCTTACTTCACTTGTTTCTACTTTGCCCTCCTTATTCCACTCCACCTATTGGCTTCCTCTCTCTCCTTCAAATAAGTTAGGTGTACGTTGGCTGCCAGAATTAGGAACTAAAACTACAGGATACTCTCCTTTTTTTATAAGTATGCCCCAAATATTGCATGGCAGATATTTATATTTTAAAATTATGTTGTTTAACAAAAAGTCATAATCCCTGTGTGTTCCCTGGCAAGCCTGGGTGTAGGCCAGCTCAAGCCCTTTGGACTACTCGTTCCTGCTGTCTGAATGGGTATACCTGCTGTCTCTGGTATTTGTGTGATTCGCTCTCTCACCTTCAACCTTTTGCTCAAATGTCACCTTGGGAAGGTGGGCACTAGTCACATGAAAAATTATAATCTGGTTCTTTTTGTTCTCTTTCTCTTTATTTTTTTCTTATAAAACTTATGCATTGTTGGTCTCTCCCAACTAGGATGTCAAATTCTTAAGAGCAGGGTTGTTTTTAGGTGTTCTGCTTTGTTTGCTGCTGTATCCCTAGCACCTAGAACCTTAGACACCTAGTAAATCATCAATGGATGCTTGTGGAATGAATGACTAAATGAATGCATGAATGAATGAACCTCCCAGAGCTGTTGATAATAAAATAGCCAACAACAAACTGCCTTTGATTCAAGGTTTTCTGTACTCTACCTTCCGTTTTGAAATTACTAAAAAAAGCCCATCCCACTCCCATCAGAGCCACCCCAGAAAAAAATCACCTTTCTTGGCTTCCCACAATAGGAATATTTGATATTGATTTTAAATATCAAAACTCCAAACTTCACAAAATGTATATAATTCATTAGCTGACTTTGTTTAGTGCTGGACAGCTTACAAAATACTTTCATTACATGACCCTTTTGAAGGTCTCGAATACAACAGAACCAGACTCACAGGGACCATAGTTTCACAATGGAAAAATTTGGTTTCCATCATAATAATTACATTTGCAAAGATAGTAATGCTCAACAAAGCCCAAAATAATTCAGCACAATCCCTGCCATACTCACCCTGTTGAAAAATGTTCTCTTTAGAATCCAGCTGAAACTGTCAATATTATGATAAATAACTCGTGAAAGTATATTAGCAGTGGATAACCCACTGACTCTGTGTGTGTGTGTGTGTGTGTGTGTGTGTGTGTGTGGGTGGGTGTGTGTGTGTGTGGTTGTTTTAAGAGACCACTAGCCTGTCATCACCTACCCCAAATAATGCAACCCCAATTCATTGAAAGCCTTGCAGACATTGCTGTTCAGTTCCAAACCACCGCAATAAAGTATCACAATAAAGCCATTCGTAATCTTTTTGCTGGTAGAGTCTTGCCTTCAGTTTGTTAAAACACACACACACACACACACACACACACACACACAACACCTGTGAAGTACATAGAAACAGAGCACAGTAAAAAGAGAAGTATGCCTGTATTGAACATGTGACAGTTTTATAACCATCCAAATCCCTTTGATGTTTACCTTAGAGCACGAGAAATGTATACATTGCTAAGTGCAGCAGAGTGGGCCGATGTACAGGCCCCTAATTTTCAATTGGAAGAAAAACACCAGTTTGTCTCTTAACTCATTCACACACTGCAAGCCAGGTTCCTTGAGTCCTTCTGGAAAGCCTGGCGAACCCAGGTGTGCCTTAGACTGTCAAGGCAACCGTGGTTCTCATGCATGCATTGGACTCCCTTGGGGAGCATATCTAATATAATTGCTCTGGGGTGGAGTCTGGATCCTGGGGTTTTAAAAGCTCCCCAGGTAAGTCTAATAAACAGCCAAGGTTGAAAAGTACTATTTTAAAGTTTCCCCAAAATGCACAGTGAAATAAGCCCTTATCAGTTGTCAGTAACCATATTTTGCAGATTTTAAAAGCCCCTCTCCAGATTATAGTGAAGTAGATGGGTCTAAAAGGAAAGAAAACCTCTCTAAGAATCTAAAATCAATGTGTACTGTTTGAGGAAAAAAAATATCCATGCTTTAATATAAACAAAGGAGGTTTCAGCCCAGCAGCCTGGGAAACTCCCCAATCTCACAGAGCCTTCCACGATTCTCACGTGCCATAACTGCAGCAGCAGGAAAAATAACTGACAATACTGTCTTTATTCACACCAAACACGCCAGTGGACTTCAAAAGAAAATCAACATTTACAGTTTAATTACTGTTTATTCCCTGTATTAAAATCAGCTTTCTTTGGCTGCCCCCTTCTAAATGCTCAGAAGGGGATCTAATCATCTGATCTAATTCTTCCAAAGAATAGAAAGTTATCATTATGATAGCACACTGAAAAAAATAATTCAACAAATGCAACAGAAATTGTATAAAAGATAACTGCACTGGGTATTTTTTAAAATCCTTGTAAGATAAAACAGTTCATTTTTCAAGGCAATAATTTAGGGGTTAAAGAGCTTGATTCCTGTTTCTTAACTAAATTTCAGCTTATTACATCTATGCTAGCAGAATGAAATGCATCAATGAAAAATAGCTGTGTTTAAAGGCAGCGCACAACCGTTTAGCTACCCTAGTGCTAACCAATAGAAATATAATGCAAGCCATTTATGTCATTTGAATTGGCTAGGAGATGTGTCAAAAAGGTCAGGAACCCAGTGTATTCAAAAAATACTATCATTTCAATGAAATCAATATAGAAAATTATCAATGATACTCTACATTTTTTGGTATTAAAAGTGTAGAATCCTGTGTGTAGCTCACATTCATGGCACATCTCAGGGCAGACGCAGGGCAGACGGGCCACACCTCAGGAGCTGAACAGCAGCATGTGGGGAGCTGCTACCTCCCGGCAGAGTGCAGGGCAGCATCCACACCGCAGCCTGCCAGTACAGGGGCTGTTCTCCCTACTGACCCTGGCTTTTTGGCAAGGCACCTTTGCTGTGCTAAACAGAAAGCTTCATGACAAATGACACTTTCTACCCCTTAAATTTTGTGTGTGGCTTTGCTAGAAATGGAAACCATAGTTTGGCCCTTTTCTGCACTATCATAAATCATGTCAGCTTTTCATTAGCCAAAAGGGGCGGAATCTGATTGAGCCTGTCTCTCAGGGACCCATGAAAATTAATAGCAGTTTTCTCTACCATATGACCTGTCTGTGCAGTTGCTTTAACTCTTTCGTCCCCTTTGTTAGCCATATTTGTTGATCGCACTTGAATGGATCGCTCTACCTGTATGAACTGCAGTATTTGAAAGGTGCTTCCAGAAAAACCTGTCAAGTAGGAGCAACCACTTTTTAATACTGGGATTTGCAATTTTGTTACAAGATCCTGACAACAGAGTCAGCCTCCTAAACAGAGCAAGGGACTACCATTGTAGACAGTGTCTTGACAACACCAGAGGCACTTAAGCTTATCCTTCATTTTCAATGACCTAGCCAACAGGACTTGTTCAAATTTAACCTAAGTCAACTTCCCATAATATCTAGAAGAGACCCGGGCAATCTTTATCTAGGTCTCTCTCCACATTCTCTTTGAAGTTACATTATTTCTTAATCACCCTTCAGCCACTGGTAAACACTCTGCCTTCTCCAAACCAAACACAAAGTCTCCATGTTCTCCAGCTAGTGGATGATGTCAGAAGAAAAAAGTGAAGGAAACATTTATATTTATGCCACAAGTCAATACATCGTGACCTTCACCTCAGCCATTAAGAAAAGCAGATCAGTTAACTAGAAATGGTATGGAGTTTGTCACAGGAATAGATTTCAAGGACCAACTTATCAGTTTCGTCATTTACTAAGATCCCTGGAGTGTAGTCGTCGTGTGCTGTGCAATGGCTTCATTTTCCCTACATGAAGCTGTGCGTTTTAAAGAATCTTTGCACATAGCAGAGCTTTAATAAGAGGGATGAAGACTTCTAAAAGCTGAAGGACATATCTTTTCCTCTCTTCTGAAGAATACAAACTCACCATTGGAAAGTACTTATATTTTGATACATGCAATGTATATAAAACCAGAATCAGAATCTGCCATGGATGTCTATTACTTATACACCAAACCTGAACTCCCTCCACAGTCTGACCTCACCCAACACATTACTTTGTCTCACTAGTAGTTGTTTTTACATAATCTCTCCTCCAATCAGGGTGGTTTCTGTACCATTCCTAACTCAACCGCCTGGCCCTCTGCAGCCCCCCACCACATACTTGCTCCCGCCTGTATGCCTTCACCCATTCTTCCCCACATACCCGGAATGCCAGGAGTCCGCAGATGAAGCCATAAATAAATATCGATGAAAGTGCTTCACTTTATACCTTATCACTTCCAGGTTGGGGTTTGTGAGGCTAAAATTCCCAAGATTCCTTTATCCCCCATCCTGGTAACCACTCCCTGACTTGGCATTATAATCTAATTAGCTACGATAGGATTCCCACAGGAATGTGTGACTGAATTGGAAGAAACACTTTTTCATTTCAACTATATTTTATAAAAGGATCTATTTATTCAAGGAAAAAGCTAATTGTATATGCATGTATTTTTATGTGAAATGTCTGGGGGAGGTTATTGTCATAAAATATACAGAACATAAAACTCACCATTTTAACCATTTATAAGTGTGTGATTTGGTGGTATTGAGTATTGTCGCATCGTTGTACAATCATTACCACCATCCATCTCCAGAATTTTTCATTTTCCCAAATTGAAATTGGTATTCATTGCATAATAATTCTCCATTCCTCATATGCTACTTTCCGTCTCCGTGAATCTGACTACTCTAGGTATCTCATGTAAGTGAAATCATAGAATATTTCTTCTTCTGTGCCTGGCTTACTTCACTTAGCATAATGTCTCAAGTTTCACTCATGTAGTAGCATGTATCAGAGTTTCTTTCCTTCTTAAGGCTGAATAATATTCCATTATGAGTAAAGACCACATTTTTAAAATTCATTCATCTATCAGTGGACATTCGTGTTATTTCCACCCTTTGAATCTTTTGAATAATGTTGCTATAAACACAGGTGTACAAATATCTGTGCAAGACCCTACTTTCAATTATTTTCTGTATACACCCCCCAAGTGAAATTACTGGATCATATGAGATGATCCAGTAATTCTATGTCTCTTTGTTTAAGGAACTGCCATACAGTTTTCCAGAGAGGCTGCAACCCTTGTACATTCCCACCAGCATATGTGGGCATTTCTTAAATCACACGTGAAAACCACTACGGTCATGTAAAGGGAGATTTTAAATACCTATTCTAACCACTTCTCATTTATATTTATTTCTCCTTCAGCTCAAATTTTTTTTAAAAAATATTATTAATGTGTGTTTTCATTTTGTCTTTCCAGCTACGGTATAAACTCCTTCAGAGCAGGTTCTGGATCTTAATATTTTCATGGGGCAATGGAGGGGTTTATTCCCTATCTATACCTTAACACAGTACTCCTTACTCCTGTGTTGATTTAGAGAAAATGCTTCTGTGACTGTTTAATTGCCTGAGGTCTATGATGGCTCACACAAATTCTCAATAAAACATTAAACAAAAATCTCTTTCTCCATAAGTTCCAATGATTCATGCTTAAATTTCACACTTTCTTCAAATACCCTGACTCGCTAATTCCATTATCTAGCTGGTGATCTGACCACACTCCGAGTGACAAAGCAAGGGGGCAGGTGAAGTGTGCTGCTTGCTGTCTTACACCTTGGGTGTGTTGCATTCCTGAAATCATTCCAGTGGGTTTTACCTTGTCTGGAAATCACCAGACTACAAGCAACCAGCAAATGAACAGCCAGTGAGAGTGGAGAGACGTACAGGTGCTACCAGTAACTCTGTAGGGAGGGTCCGAGTTTTAAGTGAGAATGTTTTCAACAAGTCCATTTTGTGGGCGAGAAAAGAGGCAGCAAATGCCAAAGCACAAATGACTTAAGTGAATGGAAGCCGTGCACACTGACACGGCATAATCTATGTGCCCTCAGTGTGGTGAAGCAGCCCGTGGTAAGTGGAAATGTCCTCTTTGCTCACAGGGAGTGATGATGGCAACAATGGCAACAAGTGACAACAGTGATCATGGCAACTACGGAGCACTGAATTTGGTCCACACGAATTGCTGTCACCTTTTAAAATAATACTTCTGCAAGTCAGTTATTATACCTATTTTACAGGTGAGGTTATTTATATTCAATACCATGTCTGCTTCCTTAGGAGCTGTCCTGGTATTTAATCCTAAATCCACTGCACTCCAAAGTCTGTGCCACACACTTGTTTTATCTGTCAGACTAAGCCAGAAGGGCCCTGAAAATGTGCTCTAATGTATAGTTTTCCTTGGAAGAAACATCAGCATTGGTCTAGTACTCTTGAAAATTCTGCTTAGTGGCCCAAATCTCAAAGGTTTGTCTGAAGTACAATGAGAACAACACCTAACCCTAACATGACTGCATAATTTATCATCCAAACTAAGTATCTATTGTTTGGGACAAATTAAACCAAGTTGGGTCACCAGGAAAACAAGTATTAACTGAGACTGTCTGGGGGAAACTAAAAGCTATCTACATACTATGTTGTTCTCCCTAATCCAGCTGTTTCTGATAGTAACACCATAAAATAAGTGGCCAACTATTTGAAGTATTACATAGTATTACATACTTTGCATAGTAATGTATTTTTAAAGCTAGTTCAGTTGGTTAGAGCGTTGTCCCTATGTGCCGAAGGTGCCGGTTTGATCCCCATTTGGGGCACGTACAAGAATCGCCCAACAACTGCATAAGTAAGTGGAACAGCAAGTCAGTGTTTCTCTCTCTCTCTCTCCCCTAAAATCAATAAATAAACAAAAAAAATGAAAAAGCTAGGTCAATTGAACTATAATTTATATACAGTAAAATTGACTTTATCCATATTTAGGTATACAGATCTATTAATTTGATCATAATAAGTTGTGTACTCATACTCAAAATCAAGACGTAGACTATTCCACTGCAAAATTTATAGTTAACTCTTTTCCTGACCCCAGTCTCTCCCTATAATTGTGCTTTCCCCATGTGTTAGATTAAAGGAATCAAGTAATGTAGCTTCTGAGTCTGGCTTCTGTCAGCATAATACACTTGGGGTTCATCCATGTTGTTGTAAGGATCGGTAGTCCATTCTTTCTTCTTGAGTAGTTTCCACAGTATGGGTGTGCTACAGTTGAAGTGGATAAACATTTGGATTGTTCTCCGGTTTTGGCTGATTATGAACAAAACTGTTTAGTAAGCATTTATACATAGGTTTCCATGTGGACATATGTCATCATATGCCATCATAAATATTGTGTAAATATCTAGGAGTGGGAATACTAGATTATATAGGAAGCATAGGTTAATTTGTAGAAAAGTGCCAACCAGTTTTTCAAAGTGGTTGTCCTTTTTTGCTGTCCCACAGGCAGTGTATGCAAGTTCTGTTAACTCCACATTCTTGTCAGCACTCAGTATTTTGGGGGAGGGGGGCGGTTAAAGCCATTACAACACTATCTCATTGTGGTTTTAGTTTTCACTTCCGTAACGACTATGATGTTGATATCTTTTCATGTGCTTATCTGTCATCTGATTATCTTCTTTGGTGAAATGTCCGTTTAACTTTTTATTGGACAATTTTATTATTTTCTTCTCTTACTATTAAGTAGTGAGAGTTTTTCATATATTTTGGGTAACTACAGTATGATTGGAGGTTAAAAATATATGATGTGATTTACTTCACAGCAATTTAAATATACTGAACACTACTGAATTATATATGTACTTATAAAATAGTTAAGATGGTAAATTTTATGCTGCATTTTTTAAATTTTTATTTATTTACTTTTAGAGAATGGGGAAGGAGAAAGAGAGGGAGAGAAACATTGGTGTGTGAAACATACATCGATTGGTTGCCTCCTGCATGCCCATAACTGGGGGGTCTGACCTGCAACCCAAGCATATGCCCTGATCAAGATGAACCAGTAACCCTTTGGTTCACAAGACAATGCTGAGCCACACCAACCAGAGCACACTATGTGTTTTTTAAGAAAAATTTTTTAAATGCATGGTAGCTGAATGTCTCTCTTGCAGTCAGATCACAATGTACACTTTTCCAGGAAATCATCCAAAAAGTCAATTGCTAATATTCCATCCTATATGAGGGATAAATGTCTTCAACTCTAGCAAGACCAGAGACCCTGTCCAGGCCCAGCCAAGATGAGCTACTTTTAGAGATCTGAGGATGATGAGGTGCTTGGTGCAAGACATGATGGGATACCCAAGGTTCCTAGTACAAGACACCATGGGATACCCAGAATTACTGGTGCAAGCAACGTATGATGTACAAGATTCTTGGTATGAGGCACTGTGAGATATCCAAAGCCTCTGCTTTTATTTCTAAACAACATGGTATTTCCTCAATAAATTAAGAAAAGTGTTACCATATAACCTAGCAATCCCTCTCCTGGGTATCTACCACCAAAATTTGAAAACATTTATTTGTAAAGACATACAAACCCTTATGACACTGTAGCATTATGCACAGTGTCCAAGACACAGAAACAACAAAAATGCCCTTTGATAGATGACTGGGTAAAGATGTGGTACATATATATACAATAGAACACTACTCAGCCATAAGAAAAGATGAAATACTGCCATTTGTGGTAACATGGATAGATCTTGAGACTATCATGCTAAGGGAAATAAGTCAAACAGAAAAATTTGAGAACCATATGATTTCACCCAAATGTGGGATATAAAACTGAAAGCAATAAGTGAACAAACAAGACAACAAAAACTCTTAGATACAGACAGTATGCCACAGTATGGTGGTTAGCAGAGGGGAAGGGAGAGATGTAATAAAGTGTAAAGGGGCTCTCACACTGCTTCCCCTAATGTTAACATCTTGCATAACCACAGTATAACTGGTAAAGACAGGAAATTGACATGGGTACAATATTAGTAACTAAAAAACATACCTTATGCAAATTTCACCACCTTTTCTACTGATGTCTCCTTTTCTGGTCCAGGATCAATCCAGGACCAGAGCTTGCATTTCACGGTCATGTCTCTTTGGTCTCCTCCCACCACTGTTCCTCAGTCTCCCTGTCATTCATGACCTGGGCACTTTTGAAGAGTACTTGTCAGTTATTTCAAAGACTGTCTCTCAATTTGGGTTTCGCTGATGTTTTCTCATGACTATACATTTGGAGCAAGCATATTGATGCAATGCTGCCATGTCCCTCGTCTTAGTCACAGTTTCAGGTTTCAAGGTGAAGATTCTGAGGCTCACAGGTGGGTAGACAGTGAGTTGCCAAATCCAGGTGTGAAAATAGGAGTTTGACAGACAGGAGTCTGTCACTTGCTGCCTTCGTTCGGGACTAGGGTGAGAAACACATTAAAAAGGGACTTTGGGGATGCCAGTGTGAGAGCCTTTTGAATATCAGACTGATGAGTTAGGGCTCTATTCTGCAGAGGTCGGGTAACTACTAAAAGATCTTCAGCAGGGAAGTAAGATGGCTAAAGCAACGTTTGGGGGAATTAACCTGACCACAGTATAAAAAATGGATCAGAAAAAGGAGGAACTAGTAGCAGGTGAATCAATAAGGCCATAGCTAAGGAGACATTACGCAGCCCAAACACAAATGAGAAAAGCCCCCAGGTTTTCTCCATGTGTGGCAAGGAGCAGCTACATCAGAACGATGCCTGGCCGCACAAGAGACTTCTGTTGAATCAGAATCTCTGAGTCTGGGCCCAAGTATTTACATTTTAAACATGTTCTCCAGGATATTATACACACTGAATGATTCAAATAATCACAAATATAGGAAAACAGAAGATCAATCAAATCAGGGCTCAGCAAACTTGTTCTGTAAAGAGCCAGACAGTAAACACTTCAGGCTTTGCAGGCCACACAACCTCATCTTCTCAAGCACCTCCATGAGTTTCAGGGCCCAGGGAAAACTGAAAACGCAGGGCCCCTTGTTCTGAATTAATTATCCATACCTTCAAGATGGCTGCAGCAAGCACTAAACCAAGCCCAGGACCTTTCTCAGCCTGGGACTCTGTGCCACTGCACAAGTTGCATGCCTGTGAAGCCAGATGAGCACTGTCTGTGACAACTATTCCACTCTGCATCCATGGAGCTCTGCCACACCAACGCAGAAGCAGCCATAGGTGGCAAGTGAATGAATGGGCAGGTGGCAGCCAGATGTGATCCAGGGCTGTAGTCCGCCAGCCCCCAAGCTAGATTATCTTTCAGCATGTCAGCATGCTCACTAATCTTCAGAAATCTAACGCAAAGCCAATAAAAATAAAAAGAAATGAAATTGCGTATTTACTGAACAAGCACAATTTGATACAGGTAAATCTTCAAGAGAATTGTATTTATACTGATACTCTTCACGCAGAAAAATGAGAAGGCTGCATGAATTGAGAAAGAAACAGGGGTGCTTAGACACACACACACACAAAAAAAAACACCCAGCAGTTCAGGACTTTCTCAGACAGGAAGGGGACCAAAGTTTTGCCACCTGAAACTGCCTTTTGGGATATTGATTCTGAGCTGGCTATTAAGAAACAGAAGTCTCACAAAAAAAAACTGTTAACCCTCCACCTTCCCTGCCTAAGTATGGTAAATAGGGTGGCTCCAAGCAGGGGTCTCTTAACTGGATCACCCCACTACGGCCATTGTTTCTGGGGTGCCTACCAAGAATTGGCCTGCCATGAGTGTCCTGTTCTTCCTCAACTCCCTGTAAATTGCCTATTTTCTTTGTAATCTCAGACCTCTGTCTCTCCTTTCTCCTCTGCCCACCATAGTATATGAATCTCAACTATCCAAGGTGATTTGGGTCTCATTTTTATATGGCACCACCAACTGTGTATTTATATAATAAATTTTGGATATTTTCTCCTGTTAATCTGTCTCTGTTAATTTGTGGGGTTTTTATATTTTATTTATTTATTTTTAGAAACAGGGAAGGGAGGAAGAAAGAAAGGGAGAGAAACATGATGTGCAGGAGAAACAGCAATTGGTTGCCTCTCTCCCACCCCCAGCTGGGGACCTAGCCAGCAACACAGGCATGGATCCTGAGTGGGAATCGAACTGCTGACCTTGTGGTCCTCAAGCTGGTGCTCAATCCACTGAGCCATGCCAGCCAGGGTATGTTAACTCGATTATTATCCCAGCTAACAGAAATTAGAAGATGCGAGGATAAGTATTTTTCTAGCCCCCACAGACATGAGCCTTGTTTCTGGTTTATCTATCACCTGTATACCATAACTCAGTTAAAATATACTTTTAAAAATCTGACATCTGTTAAATTCTACAAGATTATCCAACAAGTACAGACAGTTTTGGGGTTTGAGTCCAAAATTAGATTACAGCAATACAGGTTTTCCTGTCAAAGTAACCAAAGAATGATTTAGAATTCAATGACAATTGGGGAAAGAAATAGCAACTTCTAACTGGCACTATCTAATCAGCTTTTTCCTTGATGCAGCAGTCCAATTATAGCATTGTATGTGTCCTCTGTGTCTGATTTCATAGGATTGTCTCCTACCATGACGCATGACTGGCCTTACCCTTTTTCTCCACCAATAAAATTAGAACCATTTTAAAAACCAAGAAGATATATCTAAATGCAATAACATATACAAAAAGTAACTAGCTTAGATACATAATAGGTGCTCAAACAATGATTGTGGTACACTCTCGTAATGACAAAACCGAGAACTAAAAATAAATAAATAACAAAACATTATCTGTTCATCAGACGAGGAAAAAAATGCTGGCATTTCTTTTCCAGTCTTAATTGTTCTGGTGCCCATGGCCATGACTGTTTTAGTAAAACATATGCTGCACAGCTGCAAATGCAAACCTGATTACCTCTAAATTAATAACATGTAGGAGGCAAGACTTGCAGCTGTGAGACACAGAGAGCAAGCCAAAGAGAAACCCCATGCAATACAATCTCCCTAACAGTTGTAGCTGCATAAGTATCTCTGAAGAATCATAATAAAAATCCCAGAAGAGGGGGGAAGCACAACAGTAACAATAAACTTCACCACTGGCTTTTCTTTGCTCTTCACCAGCCTCTTGGATAATTTTCATCTGAGGCCCACTTGGTTTTCTCTCTTGAATCTCTGGCTCTGAGGACATGGAATCTTTTGGTTACTAAAGAAATCACAAAGGAGAGACTGCAAGTGCCTTCTGGCACTCAAGGAGCTGGCATTTCTAGCCTATACACTTCACGTCAAACATGGGAAGTTAGAGAAGAAAAATTACAGCTGGGAATTTTTTGCTTAAGGTTCATTTTTCAAGAGCAAAACTAATGTACCATGTAATGTGAGGACTGGGGGAGTGAGGTGGGAAAGCTTCAGGCAAAGTGTGCATACACTTCCTCAGGAAACAGCATTTCTTTCAACATGCACCAAGGGGAAGAAGAAGGAAGGAGTTTGCAGGTAACTTAAGGTCTGAAAAATCTTGGTTTTGGCCTGAATAAAGGCTAATACCTGAGTTATAAAGATCAATTAGTACATTCATCAATAAGAGTTTTCGTTAAGCTCAGGTTCAAGTAATCCTGATGTTCCCTACCCTATCTAGAAACCTTCAAGGGATCTGAAAAACTCGTAGTGTCCCCATACTTGACCTAGAAGTTTTAGTTCCATTTTTGTTGGGGAAGCAAGATGCTTGTTATACTATCAGGAAAGAATAAGTACTAACTGATTTGGTGAAGATTCTAATGCTATGGGTTTGGAAGAAAGAGGAATAGTGAGCAAGTTATGACTGTAAGTCAATGACATCACCTCTCTGGGTTCCTCAGAGAATCGTATTGCTGAATTCATAGGGTTGTTGTAAATGCAATTGTAAAACTGCCTGGCACATAGTAGGCTCACCAGTGTTAGTTGAATTTGAATCTGAATAAAATTATGTAAAGTCTGGTAGGGAGTAACATGAGTTTGTGAACAAGGCACTATTTTTTTGGCAGCAAAGAGACTAGGCCAATAAGACCAAAGGATTTTTGTTAGGCTGTACTCTGAGATTCAAGGAGCCAGGCAGAGTGGTCTATAGTTTATCATGAAGGCAGTAGAAGTCATTGTTAGTGTTTGAGCTGGCGTGGCAGAGGCTACCAGCTCTTCTCCTAACTTGATGATTTCCTCATCTCCTTGGACACAGTTGGACCACATTCCCAGACTCCCTTGCAGCTAGGTCTGGCTATGTGATTGAGAACCAGCCAACAAAACAAGGTTGGAAATAATGTATTCCACTCCAAGACTTAGCTCACAAAAGCCTTGTAAACATATTCTTCCTTGCACTTTTCCTCTTCTAGCTGACTTATATGGCGCCCCTATGGGAACCTTGAAAGTTATGTGTTAAAGATGTCAGAACCCCTGTCTACCAAAGACCCTCAGTGACTGTGTAAAGAAAAGCCCCACCTCCAATCTAGAAACATGCTGGATGGTTACAAGAGAAATATTTCTCATCATGCTGATACTCTTTATTTATCTATTTGTGAGTGAGTTCATTTGGAGCAGAGACTGTGTGTTACTTGTGTTTATCACAGACCTTCACAAAGTTCCTGCAAGTACAAAGTATTCAATAAATGTTTGTTGAATAAATAAAATAATGAAATATTGAATAATTGTTATTTAATATGTATTGAATAAGCAAATGAAGAGTAGATAGATGATGAACTAGAACCACACAACAGTGGTTTCCTGTCCCTCAAGTCCTCTCAAATATACACATGTACATACACAAATACACACAAATACCACATGCACGTGCATGTGCACACACATCACTAGACATACAGTTGTCTAAACCTGTCTGAAGAATAGCTACAAAGGACCACTGCTTGGGATAAGTAGTAACAAGAGTCACTAGTCCTTGTCACTAAATTCTTTCAAGGGCATCCAGAACTGGAATCCTCCCGTCACCTGCCCCCACGGGGAGGGCAAGGCTTCTTCCTGCATTTCCCTGAGCCTTGAGTCAGCTCCAGTGCTCCTGCTGCTCAAGACTCTCAGGCATAGATTTTTACTGCACTTAAATTCCTTTCAGCTACACTGGAAGTCTTGCTAACCCTGACTTTTCTCATCCTAAATTAAACACCATACCACTCCCTCCTCTCTTATCTTCATCTCTGGTAATGGAATCTCTACCAAGATGTTGTACAAACACTCTGTGGTAGCCTTCACAATAAAACTAATGATGTCACACATGAATAAATATACAAACAGCAATAGGTGGTATGTTTTAAGCTTTTACTGGGTGAGGAGGCTTTATAAACACCTCCTTTTTAAATCCTCCCAACAATTCTTTGAGATAGGTATTATTATTATTATTATCCCTTTTTTTAATAGATAAGAGAAACTGTGTCTCAGTGGCATTGCAATGCCCACAGTCACACAAGAGGGGAGGTGGGACTGTAATTCATGAAATTTGACAACAAACCAAATGTTCTTACTTCCAATACACCAGTTATTCTGAACAGACCAATCATCTGGGGCAGCAGAGAGAATATTGGAAGGACCCCAGTTTGGATTTTGATTGAGTCACTATGTGTTTGGGGCAAGTTCCTTGACCTCTCTGTTTCCTTATCTGTGAACTTCAGATAACAAAACTAATCTATAGATTTATTGTGGGAATTAAACAAAGAAAGACACATGAAGCTTCTTACCATAGTGTCTGGTACCAGGAATGGATCAATAATATCTTTCATTTTTCCCACCTCAGTGCTTGCAGCTTTTATCCAATGAGGATGTCAGACAAAACATGTGTTAAATCCTCTGTCTGTGTCCCAAGAAAAGTAGATCACGTCAAGCTGTTGCCAGATGGAATAATTCAAAAACAGATTTCTGGCGGGGAGGGCAGTATAAGGGACTAAATGGTAATGGAAAAAATATAATAAAGATTATATGTTTTAAAAAATAAAACAAAATAATAAAATAAATAAAGCAAAAACAAAATTTGCTATCTGAGGGAAAGCACAGGGCAGATAGTCTGTGCCAGACACCCTGTAGAAAAGCAGGGAGAGAGCCATGGTATGTCCTGCCCAGACGCAGCCCTCCGTGCTGGCCAGTGAACTGGGCACCCCTACACTTTGCAAATGAAGTAGAAACATTCTGTGTGAGAATCATCAAGACTACTGATTCCTCCAGCAAAATGGACTGCTGCAAGATATATTAAAAGCTAATCATTTTACACTTTAAATGTAAATGGTTTAAATGCTCCAATCAAAAGGCAGAGGGTAACCGAATGAATAAGAAAACAAGACCCATAGATGTTGCCTACAGAGAACCCCCCTCAGAATAAAAGATACACACAGACTGAAAATAATGAGGTGGAAAAAGATATTTTGTGCAATTGGAAATGGGAATAAAAGCTGGGTTAGCAATATTAATATCAGACAAAATATGCTTTGAAAAGCATAGAGTTTCAGTCTTGGAAAATTAGAGTTCTGGAGATGGGCAGTGGCTGTGGTTGCAGAACAATAGGAATGCACTTAATGCTAGTGACCCTAACCACTTAAAAGTTGGTTAAAGTGGTAAATTTCTTGTCATGCATATTTTTATACAACTGAAAATACTAAAATTTAAAAATAATATTAGCAAAAATTATAATATTTAAGAAATTATTTGAAAGTAAAATATATCTCAAGCCCAGCCTAAAAAAAATTGCTAATGATTTTAGACTCTTTAAAGATATGATCTAGAACAGCAAATGTTTGCTTTCTGTGTACTGTATTAAAGAGCCCGGAAATTTTGGATAAATATAAGGTGGCATAAGACTTGTATCTATACAGAAACAGTTGAGAAAGATTATGTCCCACGGTAGAATACTTAGAACAGTTGATACTTAATACTTGGGTTTCAATTACTTGACTGTTTAGCTAAAAGTTGGGTTTTTGTTTTGCTTTGGGTTTTTTGGTTTTGTTTTGTTCTGGGTTGTCCCCCCCCCCCTTAAGTTTCTATTCAAGACTACAGAGCCAACTGTCTCACTCCCTCATGTCATGCAGAAGTTGAGAAACAGTCAGGATTAACACCTGCTGAAATAGGATATTGTTTCTTGGCTGCAGAACAGATTGCTTGTGAAACAGAATGAGTGAGTTCCAGGTAAGCAAATGCAAACAGAAATGTCAGTCTATTCAAACTTCCCTTCCCTGGCTGAAATTCATATTTAACTAAATCGGTATATAGTAGCACTCCCTTACACTAAAAAATTATGTTTTTAAAAAAAGTCTACTAATAGAATGATGACCACAACATGTGTGTATTCATAGTATTTAACTCCACACCCAGCATATGGTAAGCACTCAGCAGTTGCTACTTTACAATAACTGCAGAAGTACTAGAAGTGGTATCTTTCCCTTATGTACCAGGCACTAAAATAAATTCATTTAAATGCACTTATAATTTCAGAATAAGGCCTATCCATGAAGCAGGAATTATCATTTTACAGAGGAGAAAACATGTTCAGTAATGTATCAAGTTTGCTGTGTGGTAGAGTCGAGTGTTGGCTCAGGGATCTTCCACTTCCAAAGCTCACTCGTGCCTTGCTCTGCCAGACCAGGCTGTGCTAAGTAGGATTAACTGGGCAATTAGCAAGGCTGTGTCAAGACGATGACCACCAGAAACCTACCCTGTGTGACTTGAAAGGAGATCCAGTAACCGGGCCATCTTGGCCTCCTCATTCCCTTTTCTTCAGGTCCCTGCCATCTGTTTTCTCTCCAACCCCTGGAAAATCTGTCTAAAAGATAAAACCCACAAGGAATGAGTATTGTGGGGGCTGGAGGAGGGCTGTGGACATGGCCCCAGGGAAAAGAACACGTCTGTGTGCTTGGTCAAAGCCTGGCATACAGGGGCTATGAGCTGACAAAGCCAGGTGGACATGCTCCTGTTTGCTGAATGGCTGGTGCTGCTGTACACAGGTCGCTATTCTTTGAAGCTCTCCTGCTTTGTTTACAGTTATGCCCTAGTCATTAGTCAACAGGGACTTTGGGAGTCGAGTGTTCTGGGAATACTTCCTGTCAGGTTTTTCCCAGCCTTATTTTGGAATGCCTCTGCAATCCCCTTTGTAACTCTGGGGGTGGTCCAATGTGCCCAAAGGGACTCTGCCTCGTGTGGCTCAAAAGGATTCCCAGCACTCAACCTCAAAAATAGCTCAGGGCTTAAGGAGACCTTTTTGAAATTGCCCCTGTTTTTGCTTAAAAACACAAGTCTGGCCTAGTCTCTGCAAGTCACCCATAAAGAATGATTTTGCTACTTACTTTTCAAATTACAGGTCACTGAAGAGTTCTAATCCCTATGCTTATGTTGGCAGCTCTGGGAAATGGGACAGGTTACTAGGATTTCTCTGTCTGTATGAGGAACCCCTGAGCCTCCCAGAAGAAACAGCAATGGGACTTGGGTCTTAACAGTCAGATACCTGGGACACTGGGATTAGCACTGCCAGGTGAGGTGGGGAGGCAAACACTGCCCCGATTTCTTGGCAGAGCAGAGGAATAGGTAAGAAAGATGAGCTGAGTATCAGGGACCACCAAGGAAAAGACAGCTAGGGACAGGTCATGTGGAGCCCCACACTAATGGACATGTTTGAATATCATGCATGCTGGGAGCTCAAATGACACCTGGCCTGGGCCCTGGGAAGCCTTTTGAAGGTCCTCAGTGGAGGACGGGGTTCTCTGAGACCCTAGAGCTGAGTCTTGGTTTTTCTATCTGCACTGTCATCCTCCTGTTTTACAAGGTCTAGACAGCTTGTTAGATGCTTAGTGTTGACCTTTTAGTCAAAGCTACTATCAGCCATGGCTGCTACATGTCCTCTGTCGTAGGCTTCTCAGCTTGTCCCTCCAGGACCTTTTAAGAGCCAGGCTTTTGAGTCTAGCTTTTTCAGTTTACACTGGACTCCGAGCAACCAATGAACTGCCTAGATCTTGTAGGAAAGGAGGTGAGGAGGCAAATGTGAAGGGTGGAGGGCTCAAATCAAAAACTGCTGTCCTTGATGCCCAAACCACAATAATCTCCAGGAGCAGGGGTCCAGGGGCATTCAGATTTCTTAGCAATACTAGGTTCCTAACACGGACTGCATCAGCAGCTTTCCTCCTTCTACCACCTGTGCCTGCTTCCTCCTGCAGGTTCGCACAAGGCCTCAACCTTTTCCCAGCCATTTGTCAGTCTGCTTCTCCACTGAACCCCATTCCCATCTGCAGTTTGACTCCTTTGCAGGTGACATGCTGTCACACTCTGACTCTGCAGGCTCACTACCAAGGAAGTTAGAGCGACTCCTCTCCTGGGATCCCAGTGCTCTTGAGTGCCAGGCACCTGTGAGAGGAGCCTCCTTCTAGAAAGTACCTGTGACCACTGGCATGTTAAGTGGTCAGACATGCACTGAGAGCTGATCCTGTAGGGTGTGGTGTGGTAGGGTGTGGCAGGGAGAGGTACAGACCGTGGACAGGAGTCAAAGATGAAAGTGCCTCGCACATAGTGGGCAGATTGTCCACATGTCCAGTGCAAGGGCCTGGGAGAGACGCAGGTGCAGGCAGAGCAAGGAGGGGGTGCCGTGGAGAAGACGGGAATGCTCCTCTTGGAAAGATGTTCACTGCCGGGCAACATCATCACCTACTCTGTAAGGCACAGAAAGAACTAAACAAAAATGTGAGAGCCTCCTCAGTACCCTCCAGGGCTGTTTGCCCTTAATCTTCTCTTTGTAAGAGCTGGGGTTTGCATCTACACTCACAAGCTCTCCCCTCTCTGTTTCCTGGAAAAGTCTATCCTGCTTTTTATATCTGTACCCCCTCTATAACTCCTACATCCCTTAGAAAACTGGTCCTCCTAGGAAAATGTCTTACACACATACACCTCAACCTGTCATTTCACCGATGTCGCACACTTGAAAATTCCCCACCTCTTCCCAATGGGAGATGGATGAGCTCCTGATGATAAGGAGGAACCTCTCACACCTAAGGAGCATCCTGAATTCTGAAGCCTTACCTGGGCCTCCACACCACAGCCTCGGGAGGCAGCTCTGTTTCAGGGCTCTGCAGAGTCTCCGAAGGCCACTGAAACAGCAGCTGGGAAGAGAAGGACCTGTGCTCCCACACAGAGCCTCAGCTCGCTTCCTGACCTAATGGGAGCACTGCCTTCACTTCCTGGGGCCTTGGGGGTTAGACTGGAACACAAAAGTCTTCAAGGAAGATGACCTAGTGGAGGAAACCGACTTACCACAGAGCGTCACAGTGACTTCATTGCCACTGAAGCATCCGCCCGGGGCTGGGACACAGTCAAATGAGTGAGCCGAGGGGGGGGCGGGGGGGGGGGGAGCTGCAGCTGGGCGTCAGGGCAGCGTCACTTCTGCCATGCCACACACACCCTTAAAATGCTTATTTTTAAAAAAGGAGAAAAGCAAGAGGGCCAGAGAGGGCTTTAATAAATTACCAAAACAAATAAATGAAATAGAAGGATGGTGAGAACAGGGTGAAGGTGGACTGGTGAGTGGGTCCCCTCTTGAGTCTTCATCTGCCTGCCTAGATTTTAGCTCCTCTCTGCTCACATTCTGGGCAGGTGCCCTCACTCCACTGGATAAACAGTCCTCCACCAAGCCTTCGCATTCCCCATGATTCAAGTGTTTTCCTTGGTTGAAGCCAAGGGTTCAGCCTTGGCAACGTGGGGGGTCTCTGGGATGACAAGATGTTCTCAATTAATTTCCTAGGAAATGATGCTTCTCACTGTAGCTGGGAGACAAGTTCCCATTCCATTACTTATAAAGGCATGTGTTTTTCTTAAATAAATGCTAAATAAAACTAGTCTTTATGTTTTCCTCCTTGATCTGCACCCCATTATTCCATAAATAAAATGAGGTCCTCAAAGTACACAGACTACTTTGCAGGGTGGTCTGGGGAGACAAGCCACAGGCTGTGTGGCGGCCTATGACACCACACTCTTCTCTGGAAAGTCACACTGGCTGTGCGGCTGCCCTCTGCCAGGACACTAGATGCAGAGGAAGGTGAGTCCAGCTGGGCTTGGTTCCCCCATTCCTGCCAACTCCGGGGGGAGGGGCTGGAAGGCAGCTTCCCATTGTGGAAGGAGCAGGGCGTCTGGGGCTCCCAGATCTGCGTGATTGCCTTCTGATCTTGGGAACTCTTGAACTTCTGTAAGCTTCTCCTTTCACCTCAGAAAAAGGGAGATAACAATACCTACCTTGTAGCACTGTTAAAATAAAGGAGCTGCCATTAAGTAAATGCTCAAGAACAATAATAACTATTATTGTTAAATTTTTGTTATTATTGAAGTAAAACACTGCTCATTGGAGTGTTCAGGTAAGAGAGGATTTAGCTTAAATAAATTTTCGGCCTAATATCAATACAGGACTTCCAGAAGCACGCATCTTCAGTTCTGGCCATGTGTAGAAAATAATTCTAGATCATGTTAGAGTGCAGTTGAACCTGAGAGAGGAATTGGACACCTGGACCATTTAGCATCTTTCATCACTCTGGGCAGTACTTCTCATTGTGTAGTTGGCTTTTCAATTGGACAGGAGTTGCAGGCAGTTGAGTTGAAGGTATATTGTCAAAACAATAAAAACAAACACAAACTGTATAAAGTAGCATGTCTTATTGCAGTTTCCTTCTTTTTCCTAAAGGAAGGAGGTGAAGCAAAGCACAGAATAAAAACAGATGGTTTTGAAAGCTGATGGAGATTTTTGCTGTCTGTAGCTCCAGTGGATTAAGATAAAGAGGTTATGAGGTGGGGATGCCCCTTAGCAGACACTGGAGACTAGCTCTTCCTAGACTTTTGCCTGAGTAGACACAGGCTTCCCAGCAGGAAAGAGGTCTTTGGTGTTGTATCTACACTTGCTAGATGAACTGGAGACATTTTTTGAGATAAGCTGTAAACCCCTTCCTTTCTTGTCTTCTCGTGAATCCCAAATGCAGAGAGAGAGAACATAAAAACTCTCTCTCCCCCTCTGTCCTACTCTCCCTCTTTCTCATTTGGATATAAAGTAGCTATTAGGCATTAAATACTAAAAGGAAGTGATAAGACAGATTAATGACATTTACTGATCACATTTATTGATCATCCACTGCTATACAAAGAGCTTGTGTGTATATTATTTATTTTAATCATCACAATTGCTTTGTGGGACATATTTTTTAATTCCCATTTACACATAAGAAAACTAAAGTTCAAGATGTTAGGTGAATTGTGCAAAGTCACACAGCTTATGCAAGGCAGAGCTGAATCGAATTGAGGTTCTCTAAGTTCAAAGCCTGTCCTCTTTCCAAAGAAAGTCAACTGAGTCTAGAACAACTAATACTCATAAAATATTATAATTGAAAGGGAGCAATTGGAGACATATCTTTACTTTAAAGAGGAGAAGGAATTGCACCACAGCTTGTGTAGTGACACTTCCCCCACTGGGTCTGAGCCTCGCCAGCCGCTCCCCAAGGAGACCATTGTGGTTGGCCAGCCCCTGCTACACTGATCAGAAATGCTAATATGTGGGAGGAGAAATGCTAATATGTGGGAGGGGAAATATTAATATGTGGAATGAGTGCAACAGGACTGCATGAAATGTACTATTCAGGCATTGAAGATATATAATATAGAGAAGGACACAGTGGCCCATGTGAAGGAATTTGACAAGAAGTACAACCCCACCTGGCAATGCATCATGGGGAAGAACTTCAGTAGTTACATGACACATGAAACCACTTTATCTACTTCTACCTTGGCCAAGTGGCCATTCTGTTCAAATCTCATGAAAAGCAGGAACTATACAGCACACCCAGTGACCCATCCAAAAATAAAGACTGCAGCCTAAATCCCAAATACCAGAGACTGAAATTTTCAGCCTTGCCTAGAGGAACACCTTGATCTTGAACTTTCATTGCGTTGTTTTGTGCAGGGCATTCTCTATCATCATTTGTGGTTATACAACAATTAGCAAAACAGCTTACATTTGTGTTTATTTTCTATTCCCTATGTCTCTGCCCCATGCTTTCCCTCCTCAAAATCCATTCCTTCCCCAAAAATAAATCATTTGGAGAAAAATATAAAATAAAAGTAAAGAGGAGGAAACTGAAGTCCAGAGAAGCAAAATCATTTGTTTAGGATCACATATCTCATTAGCAGCAAAGCCAAGTGTAGAATCCAGAATTCTTTCCAGTATTCCTTGCTAACCCTTAAGAATAAGTTCTCAGAATCAACACTAAGGTGCTCCTCTTGTTCAACATGAAAGAAAGGCATTTATTTTTTTCTTTTATTTCTCTGACTTGGATCTTGTTGTGAAATGTGTGAATGGTGATGGACATGATGTTTCCCAAAGGACTGGCTGCTATAAATGCGCCAAGAACAATTGACGGAGACTCTGGTCTCGGTGCTCCGGACTCCTCCAGGAGCCTCAGATCTGTCTCACATCTCCCCTGTGTCAACAGGACTCTCACACCAAGGCCTGGGAAGCAGCTACATGTCTTGGTTTTAAAAGTCAGTCGTGTTCTATTTAAATTGTTCAAATATGAGAAAGAGCCAGTTGAACATCATTGCAACAGTACCATATTTGAAAATAAAGTGTTAAGATATCTGTCAGTAAGAATTGTGAAAATATATTAAAAGAACTCTATGTTAATGTTTCTAAGCACATTCCCATCTCTGTAGAGGTTTGTCTTGCATTTCCATGCCAGCTCCTGGGCGTGGTTTGCATAGGGGTTAGAGTCAAAGGCAGTGGAGTTGGATGCCTAACCCTGGCCCCACCACTTGCTGGTAAATTTCTTCAATTCCTAATCCTCAACTTTTCATCTACTAATTGGAGGGTGGTAAGAATTACAACAGAGACTGCTAGTTCTCTTCCCAATTACCATGATCAGGCTAAGGGAATCCTGGTCTTATTTGGAATGTCAACAGGTCGGCTGAAGGAGTTTATGTCTGGTCCTCCTTGCCACTTTGAATAAAAAATGAGATGCAAGTGGAAGTCATCATGTGTAGGTTCCAAAATTTCTCTAAAACAGAACTACTTATCTGAAAGGTGTTCCCTTTCATTCTGCCCCCAATTCCTCGTTTTTTTCTGTCTAGAACTCAGGGAAGGCATCTGGAACTCTGGCAGCCACCTTGGATCACGAGGACCCAAGCCCTGCAGATAGGGGTCGGGGGGACACGAAAGGAGCCTGGGTCCTTGACGACCAGGTGGCACCATGCCAGCCCCGAACCACCCACCTCCAGGTTTTTCTTACATAGAAGAAAAGTAAATGTTCATTTTAATATACTTATTTAGAAGTAACTATTATATACAGTCATATCTAATGCTGATTGAAGTATCAACATCAACGATCTTATAATAAGTAAATAAGATAACTCATATAAAACATGTAGGGCCTGGCATTTAGTAAGTACTCAACACCTTTTAGTTGCTGCTACTAATATTATTAATACCGTTAACTTCTATGATTAGTACTACACCAATAGTTTCCTGTCTTATCTTCCCCATGCTTCCCAGGTAAGCTCCTTGAGAGCAAAACTTGTATTTTACTACTGTTGTAGGCCTGCCACTGTGCCCTGCACATAATTTTGTAAAGGTATCTTCTACTTAGAAGAAAAGTAATTTTAAGTTTTTTAGTTAAACCTGCTAAGTAGAACCAAGTTTATATGAAGGTCTATACAGAAAGTATCCAACCAAGTACTATGAAAAATAGAGACATTTATTGAAGAAGATACAAGATACAAGAAACATTGTACATAGGGCAATGACACCTCAGTCCCTTCAAAGTGGGCACCTTGGGACCTCACACAGTTCTCCGGTCTTTGTTGATTGCAGCATACACGTTCAACATTCTCAGGTGTTCTGCTTGTTTCAGGCCTTCCAGAACATGGATCACTTTCAACAGATTCTCAACCATCTTAGAAGCATTTGTGCCACACTTTTATTTGTGCTGCGCTGCACTCATTGTATCATCCCTGAAAGCCTTCTGAATCATCTGAATAGTTTCTGTAGTGGAATGTTCAAGCTTAATGCAAAACTGGATGCAGATTCATTGCTCTACTCAGTCAGTCATTTTGAATGCTATGGCCACACAGTACACATGCTCACTCAACGGCATCTACTGCCCCCACTGGCTAGCACAGTGAAGTGGTCACTGTTTACACATGCACATTTCATCCACCCTCCTTGGCCGCCAGGTTACATTGACATCAAGCAAACTGTTCTCATTATATTAACAATGGCTGGACTTTTTCTGGACAGACCTCATAAATCATTCATAATAAAACCTGCAGAAATAAAACCAATTTTTACATAGGTTTTTTTTATTTCTTAATTCTTGTTTCAAAGTATGTATTATGTTGTTTATGTGTGAATTAGCAACCAGTTTATAAAGGTATATTGTTAATAAAACTTTATGTTTTTTTCCAAAAAATATGCAAAAAAACAGGGAAAGCTTGGCACTGGGCCGAGAAACCACCTGCCACACCCTATCACCAACCTTTAGGTGTCTCATTTTATTATTATTAAATTTATTATTGGGCCTATCCTTTATTGAGGACTTACTATGATCTAGGTACCAGGCTAAGCACTTTTGTTGCCCGTAGAAATGGGGTATGTCCAGAGGGTCATGAGAAAAGCATTCTGGGGACCCACGTACTGGAGGATGAGGAGTAGTGGTAACATTCATTGAAGCCGCAGCACAGAGTTGGAGCAAATACAAAGGATGGTCCCAGGTGCCCAGTGTCTGTGTCTCATCCATGGCCAGGTGGTTCTGCTCCAACCCACTGTGGAAGATGTCCAGCCTTGTCTTCACCAAGCCCAGAAGGGCTGGGGTCCAGAGATCCTGTGCCATCAGTTTAGTCCACGCCAAATCTTAGTCCCCATCCGACTAGCTTAGTCTCAGTTCCTGGCTGGCGCTGCCCTGCGGTATCCAGGCTCACTCTTGGAGCCAGTGGGAGCCGCACTTGGGCCTGCATGGCTGTCAGGCCCACGTGGCTGCTGTGGAGAAAGAACATGGAAGGAAAGGGCAGACACACAAACAAACAAAAAACACTTCCCTAGAAAAAGGCCCTTGTTAAGCTTTGACTATATTAACTCGAGCTTTCAAACTGACCAATATCTTTTTCAATCCTTTGTAGGTTTGTGCTGGACCTTGCCACAAACCAATCAGTTTCCTGTATCTTCCAAGGTCCTGTGTCCCTTATTCATCTGATCCTTTTCCCAGGCTAGACCCCTCCCCTTTCATGGTCATCATCTGGGCTCCTGCTGTGCCCGCCCCAGAGTAGAAAAACCTACCTTGCCTGAATTAATCACTAATATCGGTCTTGTGGGAGAGCTAGGACTCCCCACCCACCCCCCACTTTTTGTAGAGTTAGGATCTGGAAGGAAATATTCTAATGAGTGTTAGTTTTTCAAACTCAAGCCAGATTACAGAGAATGTTTCTTAAGATATTTGAGCCTATAGAAAGCTCACAGTTTTGTTTTATCTTGTGTTTATTTTTTTCAAAGACTCATTTAGAGGATAAACAAAGTCGTAAAAAGAGCGAAGAAAGCTTAATTACTCATTTCTCTTTTCCTCTAAAGTAACCTCCATTTTAAAAAAAATTATGTTCTTGATCACCAGTTAGAAACAAACCGAGTGTGAATTGAGAAAGTCTTTAAAAAAGACCTTCCTTCCTCCTCCTCCCCCTTTCTCTCTCTATTTTTTTTTACAAGATCTTCACTTCTTAGACCTGCCTGCCCGGACCACCCCACCTATCAGGATAAAATTCTCTTACCCACTCTTTTAACTCACACCCTTGTATTTCACACACCTGATTCTTTCCATATTTCTAATTCATAAATGCTTTGTCTCTCATCCTTGTTCTGTATGTTAATTTCTGTACAATAAGTTTGAAGTAAAACTATTGATTTTTTTATGTCAAGTTAAACTCATACAAATAAGAGGGAGCCCTGCTTTAGCACACTGACCTTGTCATTCATTTGCTTAGGGGTACTGAGAACCAGCTAATTCCACAAGAGCTGCTCTGTGGGCCTATTTTACGCACTCATTTGGTTCAACTGGGTATTGTTTTTAAAAGCCACATTGAAATCAAAGTGTTTTCCCAGGCTCTTGGAGTGCCCGGGTCAAGAATGCTGACAATCTGCTGTCAGAGAGAGGCTGTCAGCATCACCCCCTATCAAGCGCTCCCAGTCATCACTTGCATAAGAACAAGCAGGCAACCCGCTGCCTTGTGACAAGGGCTGTGACTCTGGAGGGAGCCAAGTGCTATGAATGAAGCCCTGTAAAAGGTCATTTTATGTAAGAGGAAATAATGGCGTCACTCAGGGGGCATACATAATTTTGAATTAAAAACCTGTTTCCTGGATGCTGGAGTACATGTACTTACCAGGGAGGGACCCCTCTCCTTTTTCCCCTCTCCTCTCATGAAAAGCTACGAGTCCTGAAATCTTCTCCAAGTCGTGGTTATTGAATGTCCTACGAAGGTTATCAACTGGCATTTATTATTAAATGTTGAGCTTTGTGGATTACCTGCACCTAGTTTCCTGGAAGGGAAGCAACAAGGTGGACCACCTCCAGATTCCAGGGTTGCCCACTGCCCTGCACACCCCTTCCTCAGGGCACACTTCTCCCGACACCTACACAGAGAGGCGAGAAAAGCCAGTCAGCTACCTCCTTAAACAACTGTACAAACATTCAAATCACTTCAACATTTTTTCAGCTCCAGAGATAATTTCAAGACCTGGGGTTGCAGTGGGGGTAGCTGGTAACACCGGATACATTCCATGAATATTTTAGGAGTCATGTGATAAAATAAATTCCAAACAGCTTTTTAATCCAGTTTCCAAATAAATAATTCAATTAATTTTTGAAAAGGATATATTGTAATGACCACATTTTAAAATATGCTTGTTTCAAAATATATACCTGCTTTCATTTGTGAATTTTCTGCTCACTTAAGGTTTTTGTGAAACCACATGGATGATATTTGGAAAGTCTAAGCGAGAACTCAATTTTGAAAACTGTAGACTTAAAGTTTACTTTTAATATGTATAAACCCCTTAAGACAGCTTACATAATTTAAATAAAATTTATACTTTTGGCAGGGGGCAGGGTGTGATGTCTGAAAGCTTCAAGTGATTATTTGCCAGAATGACAATACCTTGAGTTTACATAAATTATCTCCCAAGCTGTAAGAGCAGTGGCTCAATGGAAAGAGTACTAATTACCAATCAAGGGGGCTAGGTTTGGTTTAGAATCCTGTCTTTGACTAATTGGCTGTGACCATGGGTGGCTCACTGGCCCCTCCTGGGTTCATTTTCTTCCTCTGCAAAAAGAGGAGGGATAAATGAGACTTTGTCTAAACTTCTAAAATACCATTTGCAGCTCTGGTTTCACACTCACCATTTATGTAGATAGAGGAGCAGTATTTTTGCCTCCTCTTTTATACCAGGCACATACAAACCTGGGTCCACCAGCTGGAGACAGTCATGCAGGTCAGGTCTTCTAGTAGCTACCTGATGCCTATAAGGCATCTGAAGTTTAATGAAAATTTCTTGCAATTGCCCTGGCTGGCATAGCTCAGTGGATTGAGCTCGGGCTGCGAACCAAAGTGTCGCAGGTTCAATTCCCAGTCAGGGTACATGGCTGGGTTGCAGGTCATGACTCCCAGCAACCGCACATTGATGTTTCTCTTTCTCTCTCTCTCTCTTTCTCCTTCCCTTCCCTCTCTAAAAATAAATAAATAAAATCTTTTTAAAAATTGCTTGCAATAATTACAATTATTCCATTGTGAGCCAGTGCATTGTAGCAAGGGTCAGATTAGTCTTCATACCTTCAACCACAGCTCAGGTACTAACAGCTACCTTAAGAGTCTCCTTTGCTGTCAGAAACTAAAAGAGTAAATTCATAAATTATTCTGCCACTGAGACTGGAGCCATTGCCTCCAGTGGTGGTGTTGAAACAGGGCAACAGGCAATTACAAAGGGACTTCGCACAACCACAGACCACTGCTTTCTAACAGGGTTTAGGCAGGCTGGGGCCAACCCTCAAAACAGGATGCTCACAGCTCTGGGGAAGCCAGCTCTGCCCGGGGCTGTTTCAAACCCTTCAGATGTCAGGCTCTGCAACAAAAACTAGCCAATTTACCTTCACGAGCCATGAAAGGTACTAGCAAGAAAAGTGAATATATAAATGCACACACACAAATGTATGTATTGAGGATTACTTAGAAGGATCATTAACGGCAGGATGTTTATAAGCTGTAGCCAAGCTTTGTAGAAGTAAACATTTTTTCCACAGCTAAATAGTAGAAAGAGAATATGCCTAAAACTATTTCCAGTTTGGCTTCTTTAACTGTGATTAGTCACAAAGCCAGGCTGCTCTTTTGAGGTGATGAGTCAGCCCTGACAGAGTAAGCCACACTGCTCGGTAGAATTTGCTCCAGCCAAGCACCAAATACTTGCAAAATAACTGAACTGTTGGTTTCAGGAGGAACTGAACTGTACATGAGCTGTCAGCTTCGGGAGAAAGACTGTGGAGGACCGTGACATAATTAAAACTTTGAAACTCTGCACGAGTCATTTCCTGTTTCTCTACAATAGTTGAATACTCATTTGTCAGTCACTAGGGAAGCACAGGATGTCTGGTCTTACAGGACTGCGGTCTGAGTTTGCTGGCTCTGCTGGGAACGGCTTTGGCAGGGTTCGAGGGTCTGCAACAACTACATTGACTCTTTTTTCAGGTTGTTCACTTCCAGAGTCCAACTGATCAAACGCTTCAGGTGAATGCCCAGGCAGGGAGCAATCCACTCCCACATCGACCGTGTCTCAGCAGTTAATTCTGACTCTGCATTGAGGTGTAGCAAAGTGCAGCTCTCCGTCCTCAAGTTCTAAAAATCACTTCAAGATAAAAGACAAAATCAGATTCAGGAAACCCTCAGACCAAGAAGATCTGCCTGCATCAGCAGTGCACTCAGCTCATCCAAATCTCTGAAGTCCTCTGACCCCACCTACACCCTCTTTTATAACCAGACTCACTGTGTAGGCAAGGAAGGCCAGGGCTCTAGAACCCCCACCCCATGGCATCCGTTTGCCTGTGCGCTGAGGGTTTCCAACAAGGTCTTTTGGAAAGAAACAAAGCAAGGAACAACACCCTGATTCACGGATTCATATGATCAGTGAGTTCATTATTCAGGTTTTCCTATGTCAATAATGCTAGACAATTGCAATGCTGTATTCCTATGATTCCTTCCACTTTAATATAAATATAAATTTGGCTCCAGTTCGACAAAAAACTAGGAATTACTGTTATTTTTAGTTGCAGTAATATCTTGTTCTTAAATCCAAATTATTTGAATTGAACCATACATTATATGTACTATATGAATGTGTAATATCTATCTGTATATAGGTATTATGGAAATACAAATATCTAATCCCTCTTAAAATTGTCTCTAGATAATATTTTCCATAATGTATAATTGCTTCACTATACTGCATAATGCTTCACTATAAGTAAAGTGGTTAAGTAGCGGCTCTGGGACTTGGCCACACGCAGATTTCATGCCACTTCTTAGTGCACCCAGGCGAGTTCCTCCGGCGTGGAGGGGCTGTCGGTCCCACTCACACGTGAGCGGACTAAGGCTCAGAGAGAGTGAACAGACTGCCTGCTGTCGTAAGACTAATCAGAATCAGAACCAGAATCCAAGCCCATCCATGCTGTTTCCAATATAATGTATGCATGAATTATTGCAGCAGTATTGATAAGAGCATAAATACAGAAACTCACTAGATGACAATAGACAAAGAAATGAATATATCAACTCAGTGGGATATTATGCTTTCATTAAAATTATGACTTTAGATAGTAATAATGAAGATGATAGCTACAGTGTATTGAATGCTCACTTGTGACAGGAAGAGCAACAGCCCCTTTACGTGAACTGATTTTGAGTTCACGACCCCACGAGACAGGTGCCATTGTTGTCTGCATATCACACATGGAAAGCGAAGCTAAAATAAATTAAATCATGTGCCCAAGAGAACTCAGCAAAAAGAACAAGCTTACTGACTCCAAGCAGATTTCTCAGTCTCAGCACTATTAACATTTGGGGCTGAATAATTCTTTGTTGTAAGGGACTGTCCTGTGATTTGTAGGTTATTTAGCAGCATTTCTAACCTATATCACTAGCTGTGAAAATGAAAAATGTCTCCAACTTATCAAATGTCTCCTGAGGGACAAAAGTGTTCCAGACTGAGAGCCATACTCTAAAGCATAAACTTAACCACTATGCTATACACCTCCTTCCAACACCACCAGCCTTCCTACAGAAACATTTTTTTTTCCTACAGACATAGCCATAGACAGAATTCTCCAAGAAACAGGATCTGAAACTCCGGGCTTTGATTGCAGAAGGTTTAGGTGGGAAGAGGGCGAGAAAGGGCAGTGTTCTGGAGAGTTTCACCTGTGAGGAAGCACGGGAAGCAAACCTGGGCAGAGGGAGAGCTGAAAGGCCAGCCCATTATCCAGACAGGGCCCTGCCTGTTCTGCAGGGAGCTCTGGAGCTGGGATGGCCCTTTACAAATGTCCTGATGGAGACAGCAGGGCCTGGTCTTTATCCACTCCCTGGATGGACCCAGACCAATCCCTGGACGTGGGTTACCACAAAGGGGGTGCGTCCCAAGGCGATATGATTCTCCCTGAGACAAGACTGAGGACAATTCTGAGAAAAGGACTCACTGAGAGCATGACAGCCACCAGCACTACCATGCCTAGGGACCGAGTGCCTTCTCTCTATTAAAAAAAAAGTATATATATGTGTGTGTATGAAATAAGGTTATGATGAAACAATCAAAATATTATTTCATTATCACTCAAAATACATAAGCATATGAACTAACACTGGAAATTAAGCAAATGAAATAGTAACACTATAGTTTTTTTTCTCTTTTTCAAAGTTGAATGCAAGGATGTTGCTATCATACTGCTCTTACCATTTAAAGAAATGCTGAGATCTCAGAAAAATACAATTCATAGCTTTAAAACACCATATATTATGTATTCATGTGGCTATAACGATTCCCAAGCCAGTTTATGTGTCCTAAAATACAGGGAGCTTCCAAGCACTCTTAGATTATGTACTAACTTATTAAATCTTCTCAATAACCCTAAAGTAGATACCTTCATCAACTACATTTTATGGAGAAGAAAACTGAATTTCCACAAGGTTATGTAACTTAATATCTACATGGCTGTTAAGTGATGGACCTGGAACTTGAACCCATGTACTCTGATGCTCAAATCCTGGCCGTTACCAACCGTGCTTTGTCACCTGCTGCGAACTTCCTGTCGCACTGGACCCCTGAAGTCCCCTCACAATGGCAGTAACCTGACTCCCCAGGTTTTATTTCTTTTTTAAAAAACAAAATATTGCATAAAACAGTAGAGTAATAAAGCTGACAATATAAAACTATGCTAAAGGATAAAAAACTGCCTTCAAATTTTCTATTTTAAACCTTTTGAGATTTAAAGGTTTTTAATAATGCCAATGGAGATTTTAAAAGTTATGCTATTTTCCTTTAAAGGATCAAGTCTCTCTTCTGCTCTCAACATAAAATAGGAAGCTTTATAAATATCTGTTTGAAGAATGATTCTCTGAAAGTCAAGGCTTTACCCTCTCAAGAGACCTAGAAGGACTAGAGCACAGGTGGCGAACACAAGGCCCAAGGGCCGCATCCGGCCCTCCACCTTGTTTTATCGGCCCGGCACCTGGTTCCTACCCGGCAGCAGCACCGAGCTCTCACTTAACAGTTGAGGAGCAGTTCCATTTGTACAGTCCTAAAATTACATTCGGCCCATTGAAGGCAAGCTAGAGGCTGATGTGGCCCCCGGTAAAAATGCATTTGATGCCCCTGGACTAGGCTCTGCTGGGACTCAAGAGGGAATTGCCTTCAAGCCAGTGACTAAACACCATTTCTCATCCTCTGGGACATCATGGAAAATTCAATTCAAATTCATTAGCATGAGGTAATTATTTCACCAAAAGATCTGACTGAATTTTTATATGCCATATTCAAGATGCCCAGGTAATGCTTTTGAAAATAAATTTCCAACCTCAAAAATGATCCTTTTCTTCCCAGAATGGCTACAGACTTTACAACAGAGAAGCCCTCTAGAACTTCTCTCCCACAGGGACGCATGGTGCCCGTGCCAGGTGACAAGGCTTTCACAAGGTCTGCAGATCGGTCGTCTCAGTTGGTACTTTATTGGAAATGGAATGCATTTTTAAAATATGAAAAATATACCACATCTACCCAAATCATCTAAGAGGCATATTTACACAAATTATGACCACACTTAGATCCACCAATGTGATAGTAAAGCATTTGGTACATGGTGATACTTGTTTTTCTGAAGCCAGCATTTGAATATTCTGAAACTAAGCAGAAAGCTGACAGTGGAATGTAACAGACAATCATTCTATCTTTCTTCTCAAAATAAACACAGTGATGTGGAAGGACCACCTATTATTAAGATCCTCGTCTTCTCTACCCAGCTGATCACTAGCAGGCCAGCTTCAGAGCAGAAAGGAGCAGGCCTCTCTAGCTCTTATGCAGAAGCTTCTGCAGACCCGGAGTCCTTCTGCTTCCTTCGCTGGACAGCAATGCCCTTTTGAAGAAAACCCCGTTGGGTCCTAAACTGTTTGGCAGGTGCCCTGCTGTTATCCAATATTATATACATCTCGATTGGCTGTACAATTTGCAAACCAAAAAAGTCACCCTTCAAATTATGTCCAAATCTTAGAAAGTAGTTCTTAAAAACCCATCCAAAGCCATTTCACAATTAATATATCTTAGTTTGCTTTTGGTAAATTGGTATATTTCTCTTGAAAGAATCACTGATGGCTTCAATACCAAGCTCTGTAATTTTCAAATTGAAATTTTATTCTGCTGAAAGCAATTTATTGGTAGAGCAAAAAGAAGTTTGTTTAACATTTAGGGAAAAAAAGAGAGAAGAATGAATGCTCACAGGCCCATCCTCACCCTACAAAGCTCTGTTTGATGGGATTTTTCTAGTTCCACCCAAGTCTTAGACCCCTCTTTTAAACCTACCATTGAAATTGACATTGCAAACACTTATGTCAGATTTAAAACGAGAAATCTTTAAGAGAAATAGGTAGATGAGGGCAGTTTAAAAAAAAAAAAAAAAGACCTTTGAACTTAACCAGACCTCCTAACAGCATTTATGAATGAGAGAAACTCTTTTTAAGCAGCAAGTTGGGTTTTTCTACCTCCAAGTGAAAAAAATGTCAAGTGAAATTATAAAGTTGGTTCAGTTTCTCTCTGAGCAAAATCCAGCTTCCTCTATGAGGGCAATGTTCAGTTTGAAAGGGCCCTTTATAGCCATTTAGTCTCTGACCTCAGCACTCCCTGCAGGGCCTACGCAGATGTGTGATTTCCGCTGAGAAAGTATGCCTAAGGAGCTCCGTCATGTTGTGAAGCCCTTCCCAGTAATTGCTGTTCTCAGGGAACAACAGGAAAGCAAATGAAACACATTGTGAGGCAAGAGAAACCACCTCCTGGGTGCTGGGAAGTTACATGTTTCCCTCCTTCATTCCTTTGTCCAAACAAATAGTTAATTGAGCTCACTGTATACAAAGCTTGGTGCCAACAGAAGTTCAAGGACAAAAGTTCAGATGGGACATTCCTTTTAATTTTCCAACTTTTTACATCTTACATTTATTTAAGGAGTGGGTTTTCTGTTGGACCTCCCCTTTCCTTCTTTTTCTTGGGTTGAAAGAAGTACTTTTATCTTTTTTCATGGAGGTGATTGGTTAGGACTTCTAATACCTTGGATGGCTTACATCATTTTTTATGGGTAGAATAGAACCACTGACACATTAAATGATTTGCATTTGTATTTTGTTGCGCATAGTTGTTTCTTTGTTCTAGAATTATTCAACCATAATAATTTCAATGTTGTCAAAACACAGAAACCATCCTACTCCTCTCCTTTCTCATTTCTGAGGTTTCACAATTAAATGCTAAGAGACCTTCAAACTAGAGAGCCACTAACAGGGTCAATTCAACATAAATATCGCAGCAGACCAAGGCTGTGGAGAGACAGAACAAGGGACCATGATTCTGGTGGCCCCATTAAGAACCACAGACACTGTGGAAAAAAATCTTCCACCAGCCAGTACTTAGCCTATGTATAAGCTAACAACCTACAAGAACCTTAATTTTAAAAGTACTTGGTATAAGTTTTACCTTTTTCATAGCAATGAATTCGAAAGAAAAATCCTTCTATCTGGAAAAAAGCCGTGGTTTAATAGGGGTTATATAATGTACATATATGAAACCTCGAGCACAATGAGGCATTATCTAAAAAGTACAGCGGTGGTTCCATAGAAGCCGAACCAAACTTGCCTCAGCTCTGCAGATTTGGCTAAGTTGCCTATCCTATTTACATGCACATATATATATGTGATTTTTTAAATCTTTGCAGCATATGTTCACAACCATAACTTAAATAGCCACTGGAAGTCCACTTAAGTTCTGCTTGTCATTTTCTCAAGTTTTCATTTCCCTTGCCACTTTTTGGATTAATGAGCTCAAAATTTCATCATTGTGCTAAAAAATAATTTGACCACAATACTCCTTTCCAGATGAAGGAGTATCTCTAACATAAAATTCTGTTTTCATTTCTTGACGACATTAACTTAGCATGGGCCTAATACTGACCTGCCCAATCTGGATGCTGGAAAATTACTGATCCAGACTTTGTGAAAAAGACAATGGAAAACAGGGACCTGTGAGCAAAGCTGTGCAGACAGGAAGTGATTTTCAGCCCCTGCTGGATTTTGTGTCATCTACAGCACATTTTAAACTCAAGTAGCATCTGCCCTTGTGGATTTTGACCATCCTTTTCATTTAACACAGAAGAGGGTTTGTTTTACCTTTAAAAGCACATCCCCCACACCCAACCCTTCTTGAACAAGTGGCTGCTAAAACAAAACTGAGGTTGTTTTCCTACTGAAAATTCAGTGTTTATCCACTCACTCCTTTCTTTTTCAATTTCTGAGTTTAGTTAACCTAACAACAAAACATATAACCCTCCAATTTTTCACAGAGCAATAGAAAGTAAAACATTTTGTTTCTCTGATCAACATTATTTTCAGTAAGAAAACAAAAAGTTATGACTCTTAGTCCTTTGAAATAGTTACAAACTGTCATTTTAAACTCTAAGATTCTAGGCTATACTTCTAGAATAAAGTAAGAAAATGTGGTTCAAGTAAAGTATACACAGCTCTTGAAGGAGGGTAATCTCTACTGTGGACAGAACACAAAAATGGTCTCTCAAACAACTGGAATGGTTCCCTTTTCCTTCACTATGTATTTTGAAATAAAACACCGAATGCATTTCTACTCAGCAACCAAAGAAACGTCCTTATTAACCCTTGACAGATAACGTAAGGGAGGTTTTTTTCCCTACAGTAGACCCAGCCCTACCACACGTTCAAGATCACCTTGCCATCAGTTGGGCTATGTTTTAAGTATTTTGAATTAGACATCATTACTACTGATTTCCTTTTAGAAAAACAATTAGATTTTCATAATTACACAATTCTGAACATTTAGCTTCTTTAAACTTCTACACAACAGATATATCTAAGGAGAAAAAACCTCAAAAACAAAGTTATATCACAGAGTTTAATTTCAACCACCTGGCATAACAATGGAAGTGTCAGATGTTCTGAAAATGCCCTAGGAATAATGAATTAATTAATTCTTAGTGTTTTCCCCTACACTGCCCTTTCTTCCTTTACAAGATTAGAACTTACTAGGGAATAGGTTTTTGAAAATAAAACTCCTTTTTGGGGAAACGGCCTACATTCAGAAATGTCTTAGAACAAGTATTTTTAAAAAACTAATAAATAATCATAAATCAAAATACATTAAAATAAAATTACAGTACATCATCGCTCCTAGAAGGTCCACCATAGTGGATATCCTTTCAAAGGTTCATAAATAAAGCCTTCTGGACTTGAAATTGTTTCCTGCATTGTGATGAAGAAGAGTACGCAGAAAACTGAAGAGGAACCCCAAGTTATCAGTCTGGTAATGTCCAAACTACTTGATCTGGTGCAGAGCAGAGATTTGTTTTCGATCCAAGTGAAGACAATGGAAAGGTGCTCGTCTAACTTCATCAAGTCCTCAAAACCTGGAAAGAAAGGGCATGAAATGAAGTAGGTGGCTCAGATTCCTCCAAGACCCAGTTCTCTTCGGGCCAGTCAGGCAGACAAAGCGTGCTCGTTCAGACACCGAAGTCACTCCCTCAAGTGCTCAGACACGGAGAGGGCCAGCGGTGTCGCTGAGGGTGCACACCACTGAATGTGTGCGGGCCAGGGTGGGCGGGGTGGCAGTGCTCGAGGCCTCCCTGCCTGGCCCGAGTTCCCCACCCTCCCCGCTCTGCCCTGCTTCTCCTCTTTTCACCTACCCAGAAACTTGTTATAACTTCTCATTTTTCCACCCAAGAGTCAAATCGGTGTACAAGCTTCCTACTCCTAAGAGCCCTGAGCTCCAATCCGCCCCAATTCTCATAGGGCCCTCGGTAGCGGGAGGTGACGGGACCTTACCTTGTCACCTAGTCTTGCCCGGGTGCTGCCCCCTTCAGGCAGAGTTGGAGGTGCTGCGGAGAAGTCGGTGGCCCTGCGGCTGCGAGAGCGGTTGTTGGTGCGGGTGCGGTAGTTGATGCGGGTGCGGATGAGGATGCGGGTGCGGGTGCGAGTGCGGATGTGCATACGGATGGAGCGGCTGAGGCTTGGGCTGGGGCTGCAACTGGGACTGGGGCTGGGGCTGGGGCTGAGGCTGAGGCTGGGGCTGGGGCTGGGGCTGGGGCTGAAGCTGTGGCTGAAGCTGTGGCTGCGGGGGCTGCTGCTGGACCAGGTGCTGCTGCTTCTGCCGTGTGGACTTGACCGCCAGGATTGCCTGACGATTCTTGTACTGCACCATCTGCAGCGTGATCTCGGCGTTCCAACCCTGGTCCTGCGGGCACCGAAAGTCGATCTCCTTGCCCTCGGCCATCACCACAGTGAAGTACATATACTTGCCCTTGCGCTCTACACAGTCCACGGTCTTCATGTTGGAAAAGTGCAATTCCTTGAGCTTGACCGGCGGCTCGAGGTTGGCCACGGCGGGGCCTCCGTGTTGGGACGGTTCCGCGGGCCCCTGACCAGGCTGTTGCTGTTGCTGGTGGTGTTGGTGTTGAAGCTGCTTGGGCGGAATGAGCAACAGCCCCTCCTCAGTGAGGATGCAGCACTTTTTCTTCCAGAGCTGCAGCAACCCATCGCTTCGCTTCTCCAACACACCTTCTTTCAGCGCCTTGCAGCCGCTGCTTTCCAACATCTTTCCAGCATAGAGGGGGACGCCAATCGGCTCGGCCTCTCCACTTCCAGCCGCCCGGGCTGGGGGCAGCAGCAGCAGACGCGCTCCGTCCTCGCCCCAGCGGTTTCCGCGGCCGCCTGCCCGGAGAGCGCAGAGGAGGCTAACACGCAGAAAGCAGAACGGCGGCGCCTCGGGGCCCGGGCAGAGGGGCAGCCGCGTCCTGATGCGCCACAAGGTCCGGGAGCTGCAAGCCTCCGGGCCTTTGCGGTCCTCTTGCGAGCGCTCACTGAAGGGCACTGGCCGGGCCCCCTCGCGACGCTTTTGAATGGGCCATCCCCTCCACCCCCGAGTGACACCCAGCGGAAAAGGCGGCTCTTGGCGCCCGCACCGCGGGGAAAAGCCCAACTCTGAAAGGCGCTCTGCCGCCGGCACACGCCTCATTAACTTGGGGCCTTTCCAAACCCGGCCGCGTCCCCGCCCCCAGCGTCCCTCGCTCCGCCTCTCACCGCCCACTGGCTCCTGCGCTCCTTCCCCGGGATGACTGTAGAGACCCAAGCGCTGGAAACTCCTTTCCTCCGCCAGATAAGTGAGGGTGTCCTAGCTGCCCTACGACAAATGCCGACGCCCAGAGGGCGCGGAGAGGCCATCCCCACCGCCCCGCCTCTTTTCGGCAGGCGGGACAGTCGGCTCACAGCCTCAGAAAATGAAGATGGGGCCGTGAGGTGGGCACAGCCACCGGACAGTGCACAGAACGCCAGCCTCCCTCTCCGCCCCCGGGAACCAGCCCTGGGAATTCGCGCTGCGCTTTGGAATCCCGCAGAGCCAGAGTCCTGACCTGGGCGAGCGAGGAGGCTGGGGATGAGGCTAGAGACCCGTGGAGTCTCGTGGAAGTGTGCCCTCCCTGGATGCTATGTAAACATCTCAGTGCATAAAGGCCGAGAGGACACGGTGTCTTTACACTCATATTCGCTCATGGTCCTTAACTATATCTTCTCTGAACGGAGAGGGCGATTGTTAAGGCAATAGCACTATCGTCTGTCCCGTTTGGAAGGGGTAGAGGAAGGTGACCCACTTCAGGTTGCGCCTTCCCTCGACCCAGAACGCAGGCACTACCTATCTTCACGCAGGCTCTCCAGCTTCCTTCGAGATCCATCGGTAGAGTCTGCAATATCTCACAACAGTAACTCAACTCTAACTACAAATCTGGGGAGTGTCCGGTGCTGAGAGAATCCCCACTCAAGGCACAGTTTACTTAAGCCTTCAAAGAGCAGATTGGGCTCTGTGGGTCACTCTCTTTAAAAATGCCTACTAGGCCAGATCTCTGTTTTGTAATCTTATTTGTGATGTGGGAAAGGTAACGCTGAACTAGCCCCTAGCTCTCTCCTACTTCTACATTCAATTTCTATAGAAATTCTGAGCATAAGCAATAAAGAGCATAACCTGAAACCAAACCTGCTGGTGGGGAAATTCTTCCATTAAGTAAACAGGGGACCCCAACTACGTACCAACTTTGAGGGTATGAGGAAGAATCACACGAAGAAGAAATAACCCGGGGGCGGACAAGTCGGAACAGGACAAAGTAAGAAGAAAGGCTCAGTGCTGCGTGTACCAAGAAGGGACAGTTTAGTTCATCTGCTAACTTCTTGCCGCAGGAACAAAGAACTCAATACGGGAAGAAGTCAGAGATGAGCTTGGAGAGCCGAGGAAGAGTCAAATCCTTTGTACTATGATAAGAAATTCGGACTTAATCTCAAGGTAATCGAGAACAAACTATAATTTTATTCAGATTGTGAGACTGATGCACTGCCTATTGAGCTAAGAGGACAGGCTTAAAGTATAAATTTAAAACAGGAGGACTCTGAATCTTAATCTAAGAAACAATGCCTTAGCAAATGGGCCAATTTCAGCACAATCCTGAGTCCAACTGAACTGCATTTGGTGAGTTCTCAGGACCTTCACAATGTTAACGAATTAGCAGTCTTTTAAAGAAAAAGGCAGTTATTAAAATTACCTAAGTATTTTTAGTAAGATTATGTGAAAAGATATAAACAATTCTGTATACCAATAACACACACTATTCCTCACATCTCAGTTCTTTCCTTGCCTTTGTAGGACAAATGGGCATTCCAGAGAATTTCTACATGACCAGCTGTTCATCTTCTTAACAGAATGCCATTCAACTCATTTGGAAATGATACTTCCTAAAAATGTGTAATTCAGAGATCCTGAGGGCAGGTGTATTTGGGAAAGTCATTTCACATGAAAAAATGATACAATACAAACTCAATTGCATAAAAAGTAAGATGTAATCTGGAAGCCCAAGCCATTTTCTTAGGAGAAACTCAATGTATATGGTGTTATCTAACCTGCAGTTTACCAAGACTCAACAAATATATTCTATCTAAATTACTTCAGAATGTCTGAAGAAGTACAATTTTCAAAAGCACTTATTTTAACTAGAGACTTTAAAACTCGGAATTTCCAGTTGGGTATTTCATGATTTGGTGACTTTGTTACCAGCTCAGAAGTACAATATGTTCTTCCTGACCACAGTGCATTGATTATTGGAAATCTCAGGTTATAGCAATCTTGTAGATTGATGACAGCTTTTATTTCAACATTAACCACCAACTCATAAAAAATGGCCATATTGGCAATGAAATAAATTCACACATAGAAAAAGAATTATAGGAAATAATTGTTTCCAAAGACACACTACAAGTTCAGCTGCAGATATAAAAACCTACAAAACTCACTTAAAAGTTACTGAAATTTAGAAAGCTACCTACCAAAATCATTGCTTTGGTAAACAAATTTGAAATAGCTAATTCAAATTATATATTACAGCTGGCTGTACCAAGTTGCCTATCTGTACTATAGGTAGCATTTGGCACGATTGATGCTTTTCTCCTCTTGTACACAATTCTTCATTTGGCTTCAAGGACGTTACTCTTAGTTTTCCTTCCACCTCCCTGATGACTGTCTCAGTCTCCTCTACAGGGTCCTTTTCTTCCTCCCAGTCTTTTAGAATGCCCCCGGAGCTCAGTCCTTGTTTCTCTCTCTACTCACCTACACTCACTCCCTTACTGATCTCATCTAGTCTCATCATTTTCAATGACATCTATATGCCAAAGGCTCCCAAATTAATATCTGCTTGCTGCCAGAGAATAAAACAAAGAGTACCAAAGTTAAAAAAAAAACTGAACAAAACATGATACTAACATTCCAGCAAGGCAACACATACTAGTAGAGACATTCACTGAATAGGTCACTAGGAGAAAATGTTTGAGGGAATTTTAGGTTGTAGAAAGCAGGGTTCAGATTGTTTGCTAATTTGAAAAAATAAACAAAAATAGTGCTCCAGATAAGATGGAGTCCACCAGTTTATGTATGATTGGATAAAAATTTTCTGGATGGAACTCATTCAGTAAGAGTGGAGTCCCTTCAAGTTGATGGTTTTCTTAACATCTTTAACTGGTTGGAATGGTTATAGTGAAAATAGCCTTCAGTCTTATTTGATATATTCCAGGCCAGTATTACTATAAATTGAAATTTTCCCTTTAGCCTTCTCTATAGTACTATTTGGATGTCTAATAGAGAACAGATAATATGTGCTTCCAAGCTTATCCCTTCACCCTGATCTCCACCTGCAGCCCCCTTCTCAGTTAATGGCAATACCATCTGTACAGCTGTTCAGGCCAAACCCCTTGGGGGGTAGTACTGCCCTTAAAACAAGCTGAGGCCCTTACCTAGGGCCCTGAGCTTTAGATGAGTCTAAATGATGTGCCTACCTGGAGTCCCCTCATTCAGGATTCCAAATACCCTGCCTAAAGGGCTTCAATTGTTCCAAACTGTACATTATATCACTGTCACCAGTGTGTGCACTAGTATGGAAGGAGGGTGAATTCTCAACATGCAGACTAGGACGTCCATACAATGTGCAGGAGGCCTGGGGCCACACAATTCAGAGCCAGGGATAGAAAGAGAAGGATGGTGGGACATGGCTGAAGATCCACTCTGCTTGCAAATGTTCTGTCACTGGAATTTAAGAATCTGAAATGCAAACCTGACCATCCAGGTACTCATGAAGGTGTATTTGCCAAGATAGTAGCACTGAATGTATTTTCATTTAACAAACCTGTAATTGTTTAACCATTATGTATGTCCATATACTCTTGACCCTGATTGCAGTTGTTTAGGAGCATGCTTGCCTTGCAGCTCTCTTACTCATTTCTCTTGATACCCAACCCACAAATTGCCAGGAAATCCCATCAGGTAAATCTGGAAACTACATGTATATTTCATCTATTTTCTTCTTTGCCACCCTGATCCAAACCATCGCTCTCTCCTTCTCCTGAGTTACTGCAGCAAAATCCTAACTTGTCTCTATTGTCGTATGATCTATTTTTAATCCAGCAGTCAGGGTCATCCTAATCACTTTTTTCAGGTCTTTGCTCAGATGTCCTCTCAATGAGGCCTTTCTTCATCACTCTTAAAGTTGCAACCCTCCAATTCCCCTTAATTTCCCCCCCATGGCATGTGTTACCTCCTAACACACTACTGAGTTATTATGCCCTTTGCTTATTTCTGCTCCCCTTACTATAGAATGTACCCTCTTAAAGAGGGTCAAGATCATTGTTTTGATGTATCCCAGTCACCTAGTACAAATCTTGGTACATGGTAGGGACTCAACATATGTAGAAAATTTAAATGTATTCAGAAGCCCTGACATGAAAAGAAAATCAACGTCTTTAAATGTCTTGAGATTTTTCATGACACATCCTACTTTAAAATTTTCTCAAACTGTAAAACATCATGATAAAACTTCTAAAACTTGCCATACCAATATATATTTGGTATAATTTTTTAAATGGATTAACTACTACATATGCTAAGCCTCTATGAACTTACATACTATTCTGTAGATGCTATCTAAAATAAGTCCTGCAAACCTTTTCCTTTAAAGCCACATGCAACTGAATATTGCTATTTCTTTAAAAAATTTATTTTATTCATTATGCTATTACAGTTGTCCCAATTTTTCCCTTTGCCCCCCTCCACCTAGCACCCCCAACTCCCTCAGGCAATCCCCACACCGTTGTAAATGTCTGTGGGTCATGTGTATACGTTCTTTGGCTACTCCACTTCCTGTCCATACTTTACATCCCCATGGCTGTGACAGATATTTAAATTACCATCCTATTGGTTTCTAGTAAGAATAACCAAAGGATGAGAAAGAGTAATGGAACTGAATTGGTAGCAGTTTCTCTTACTTAGCAGTTAAGTGGCCAAATACTTGCTTAAAAATCCATTAATTCTGGCTTAAAGACCTTATACTTAATAGAACTTTAAAAGTTAAGAAGTGCTTACTTTCATTTATAACTTGATTACAAAATCAAAAAACCTCTAACCTTTAAACTTCCCAATTTGCAATACACAGTAAAAGTTTATGAGACTATTAAATATATGGATATAGCAAAAATAAAGTGTTTTTCAAGAAATAGTTAAAAGTCAAACCAGCAAAAATATCTACCCACCCTTCGGTGCATAAATGCCCACGTTGACTACTATTCATTTCTTCATTTTAAGTGAAACCCACCTTAAAGATTCTAATTTCTCCAACGCCAAGCTGAAGAAAATTTTTCTCTTCAGATGAATACTGAACTAGCCACTTCTCTGGTGCATTGGCTTACTAGTCTTCCTTTCTGCCTAATATAACTGATGCCCCCTAGTGACCAATTTGTATAACACAGCTTAGAGCATGCCAGAATAAGTGTTAATACTCATGTTTTTGAAACTGTAGATCAAGCAATTAGCTCTCTGTTCTATTATGCCAATAGCCTAATTTTTGAAACTTCCTTGTTTGTAGATCAAGCAATTAGCTGTCTCTCTTCTATTATGCCAATAGCCTATTTCAGATTCTCATTTTTTTCACCTATTCTCTCATAATAGCCCAACCACTGGAATCCACGCTATCCTATGGTGTGTTGCTACCAGTTCTGGTCCTGAAATGATAGAAAACTTTATTGCCTACCATTGTAGAGAACATTCCAAGTCTTTTCCCTGGCATGGAAGCCCTTCCCTCCTCCGAGAGTAAGTCCTACTTGCCTTTACAATTTAGACTTCCACTCAACACTGAGCTTGTCATCACTTGTGCCTACTTTGCTCCCCCAAATCCTCTGTAGTGTTTTGTTCTTCAAAGCCCAGTTCAAATGATGTTATATTTCTTTTAGCTAACTCCTCCCTATTCATATTCCACTTCAGATTTGATTGGTAGTTAACATCTTGGGTAACAGTTTTCATCATTGTGCTTACTAGCCTGGTGGATGACGGAGATTGCTGCTTAGGTGCTGACTGACAGCACTTAAGGTGAAGGCGACTAAATTTTAGTTCTGGCTGGAAGTATATTGCTGTTATTCAAAGCAGAGAGGGCAGGCAGGCCGAATAGACATTTTATTGAAGATAGTCAACAAGTAGTAATTCAGGGGTCTGGTGATGCTTACTTGTTAGAGTAATATTAGCTGTGAAGTGACAAAAATGAGCAGATAAAATGGGGCAGAGGTTTGGCTTTGTCCTAAGTTCAGCAGTTATTACCTTTGAGCAAGGAATGTAGTTCCACGGAGACTAAGAACCAATAGTATGGTGTCAGAGTACTACTATTACTCAAAAACATTGATACTGACTTCTGAGCCTGCAGGGGTGGCAGTAGAGAAGCATCAGATAGTTCAGTGGCTGACAGTGGCAGCACTGAACTTTGTTTACTTGGAGCATTGCCCTAGCTAAAGAGCAGCACATGAGCCTCTGCCCTCCATTAGGAACCCCAAACACCTAATATCCTTTCCTAAGTCCTCTTCTACTCAGACTAGATAAATGCTCCTGTTCTTTGCAACTCTAAATGTATGGTTGATAGCCACTTGGGCAAACCTCTCCCCCTAAGGGACTACATTCCCAGAAGCACTCCTTTTGCAGTCTTCTATTACTACATGTTATAGTCTGAGGGAACCAACTACTCAATTTGGTCATTATTTGTTTAAAAAAAAAAAAGTAAATGAGCAACACCCTTTTCTGGACATTAGAGGAAGAAAAGCAGCAGCAAGTATAGGTGATTCTTTCCAAAAGTTCGAGGACAAAGGAAAATGGATGGTGTGGTAAACTTGTTTGGGTGCCGTGAATGACAATTTACGTGGTAGAGGAACTCGGGCTTGTAAGCCAAGGATTGGAGGGTGAAGGTTATGTCCCAGGTGATAGTGTAACTGACAGAGGACTGAAGAGTGAAAAACACAAAAATTCTTTGCTGTAGCCAGGCCCAGAAAGGTAGAGGGATGTTAAAGAAAGAACCCAAGACAGCTTTTTACCGCAAGATTCCACATTGCCATTAAACCAATCAGAAAAAGTCAACTCCCACGTGAAAGGTAACAAAAATCAGTTACTTAAGTAACTATTAGTATCTTATAATGAAAAACTAGAATATTTTTTTCTAATGATTCCATTTACACGATTGCTTACATCATCATCCCAACCTCTTGTATCCTTCTAGGGAAGGTATCATGTAAGACCAAATGTAAGCTTTGGGTGAAGACCAACTCGTCAGAACATGCCCTCTAGGCTGTATTCCTTAATGATCTAAGGCCCATCTACTTGTGTCTTAAGTTCAGTTACTTGTCTGTATTCTAGGATATCCCTGCCGAAACCATCCCTTTGTAAACCTGAAGCTTTTCAATATATATGGGCAATGTGGCTGACATCCCAACCTTCATTCTCCAATTCCTAACAAACTCAGCTTTGGCTCTAGAGGTCCAGGTCTCCATTTCCAGCCTCTGGAGTGCTGTAAGCACTAATCACAGGGTCTTTAAAGATAGCTGGATGCTCTAAGTCTTTTACCTCTTTCTGCCCAACCTGCTGCTGCCTAAACTGGGCATGATACAGCATTTCAGACAATAGAGCAACTTTAACAATGGAAGCCACATGCCAAAGACAGCAGAACAGAGGATGGATACCTCTTTTCTGGTAAATCCAGATAATTCTGGTCTCTCAAGTCTTCGATATTCTGAAATCTCTACCTTAAAGTGAGTATTTAACCACAACTTGTGGACAGGAAGCAGGTGCAGGAGTCTCTTTGAGTGGATGGGAAAACAGGTGGAGGCCATATATTGCCATCAACACATACTAACTTGTGGCCTTGTCACTCATCTTGTATCATTACATATAGAGGGGGAAATTACCATCTTTAAACAAGCATGGAGATTAAATAAAGGACAACTTCTACTGTCTTAAATTACACACGTGTTTCAAAAATCAAGATTTATAATGCCACAAAAGCAAACGTTACAAGTTAAAAAAATCCAGGGTAGTAGTGAAGTTTGTCTCACTGTATATTGCACCCAATCTTAAGAACACTGTCCTTAATGGTCATCTGATACCATTTGAGGTTCCTTTACTGATCAAACTTGACATTTTTGACTCACAGTCATTACCTGTATAAATTCCAATATTAAGATTCCAATAAAGTGATTTTTCCCCCCAAACGGGCATGTAACGTATAACCTTTCTTGATGTCTTTTGGTCATTTTGGAAAACAATTGCAGCTTTTGCTGTATCAACACTATTGTACCTAATAGTATTTAAAAAAAATAAAACAAAATAACTTGTGGCCACACGATTCCAGTTTACTTTTCCAAAATCTTAAGTCCTCCAGCAAGATATAGTCCCCCTACAATTAAACTTCAGTGGGTTGTGTCTGACTCTATAACCAACGGAGTACAGAAGTGAAGACTTCTCAGGATAGGACACAAGATACTTTCCCAACTTGGAAACCAACCACCCTGTGAGGCAATGTCTAGGTAGTGCTCTGACAATCCCAGCTTGTTTCATCAACTGCCTATATATGAAATGCTTTCAGTTAAGTTCATTTGCTCTCCATTAAAAGCTGGCCACTGCCAACGATGAGCGGAAATAAAGTATCCAAACAATGATTTATCAAGATTGATAAATCTTGTCAATGCTTTAAGTTTTGATAGTGCTTATGTTATGCAGTGCTAGGTAACTGCAACAACTATTGATGAAAAACTGTCCATAGTCCCACTGAGTTTACAAACAATTACCTTTATCCACTTCCTCAATGTAAGCTACTCAGTTATGGATGGATGTGACTACTACAAAGGATCTTGGAATATCTTGGTTGACTTATGGGATTGAACTAATGAGAATCAATTACTTACCTTGTTGCATAGCCCCATACAGTACTATGGCTTATATATTGGAAGGAGTCCAAATAAGTCCTACGTAATCTACACATGCAAAAACTTGCTATACACTTACCAGTTCAGAACTGAAGAACCAAAAAGAGTGGGTAGTAATTCAATGAAAAGGTGACTACTTTGATCTAAGATCAGTTGCAGGAAGTGAATGAAAAGGCAACGAAGCAGAGCTGAAACAGTGCAAATGTAGGTTAGAGAAGCTGAGTTGTTGCTATCCAACTTGCTTTTAAGGTTAGGTCCACTCACCAAGGCCAACTGAACAGCAAAGAACAGATCCCAGTCTCTAGTTTTGAAACACATACTGTATGTATGGACTGGCTTGATCCAAGCTGAAAATCACTTGACCTCAAGACAGACACCTCTCATCATCCACCCCTCATGGTCCCTCCCCAGTGTCCAGGGCTCCATGTAGGTATCAGGGATATACAGGATAGGCTGACAAATTATGACTTCATTTACTTTTATCTTAAATCAGTCTGGGTTCAGCCAAAGGCAAAATAAACCAATGTATAAAAATGTGTGTTTTAAAAAGTAATTAGATTCTTAAACTGACTTTAAGGGCATCAATTATTTTCTTACTTTTTTACAATATCAAGCACATACAAAATGTGTATTGCGCAGACTTAATTTCAGTGTCATTCTGCACACCACGTATGGCATCTCTTAGCAAGGAGCAATTTTACCTTTAAAACAACAAAACACCCCAGCCCTCCCCCCAACTAATTAAAATTAACTGCATCAATTTAAAAGATGATCCCAATGACAAACTCTACGTTTTCTTATGTTAGAAAGCCCATTTCCTGACTGCTCATTACATGTATATCATGGTTGAAGTACTCTCCAGGTACTAGTAGGTTCTCAGCACAGCCAATCTTTCACAACTTATCACAACACTGAGCATGAACGAACAAAGTGGTAGATGGACTCCAAAGGCTTTTTAACCATTGTACTGTCCAATGTGGTAACTATTTTATTCCCACATTCATTAAATATGAATGACCATATTCCAAGTCCAAGAACTTGGCTTTTTATCTAAGTTATGGGGTTAATAACTGGATTTTTAAACCTGCATACAAAAATCACCATTATACAGCTAAAAATTAATCTCAATTTCACCATTTAATTTTCAGCTACTGGAAACTTAGTGCTTTAAGTAGCACATTACCTAAATTATGAATACATATTTTCAAAAAACAAAACTGTTTACAATTACCAATAATGAAGATAAAAAAATCTAAATGAAGAACATACGCTTCCTTCAACCTATCCATTTATTCTGTCCATTTTAAGTAACTCTGGTTAAAAGAATCACCGGGAATAATCACTTCAAGTTCTGTATAATTGCTTTCAATCTTTTAAGGCTCTAATTAATATACATTGAACCATATAATGTAATTAAATCGGGGGGGGGGGGTAAGGTCTGTGGGGTTTGTTTCTGCCGAGCCAATATGAAGTGGCAAAGGCTTAATTTAATCATCGTTCACAAACCATTGTGAGCTTTCCAGTTCACTATGGGATACTTATGAGCAATAGGTGCTATGACCCAGAGAAATTTTGGCAAGAGATGTCTTCTATGACAGTTAAAGTGAAACATGCCCTTTCATCCCCTATTTTGCATTCAGTAACCCCACTATTATCAGGGGCACCCTATTTCCACTAAGTGTGATCCCAATATGACTACTTTGGGATCTACTATTGATTATTTGCACAAGGATCTATATATTACAATAGGTGGCAAAATTATTTAGAAACTGATACAGAGGCTCCAAAACCAAACAGTGCCCCTTTATCTTCTTTGTTGTATAATTCTTTGAGTATATTTTAAACTTTAAATTGGATTAAATTGTGAAAATAAAATAGTAACATCTGGCTTGACTTCAACAGTCAAAAATATAAAGGCCAAAACTTTTGTAAGACTAACCAACACATAAAATGGACTCAAATGCTAAACCAAGCCCTGAAACCAAACATTCAAATACCCCAATATTAATGTTTCTGCATAGTACAATGTTTTCACAAACCAATGAATTCACTCTTATAAGCAGCAGTAATATAAAGTTAATTCAATTATCTTAAAGGACTTATGTACCAATCAATGTCATAAACCTATTCACAAAATAATGAAAATATTTCTATTCAAGCTAAGGTCTCCTTTTCATGTCTACCTGTTATTAAATGAGCTAAAAACTGAAGTAGAGATAAAAAGTCCATTTTCTTAAGTATTTACTATTCTATGCCAATTACATAATTATTCTCAGAAATACTAATACTGCTTCAGATTTAAGAATTCTGAGAAATTCTATAAATTTTACTTTCATAAAACTATAAACTAAAAATCTTAAGTGTCTCAAAAAAGTATCTCCAGTTAAATCAGTAAAATCTGTAGAACTGTGGAATTCCTTCCTTTCTAGTCTTCCAATGACAAACTCCATTTAGCAGGTTTTGGGAGGTTGCTCATATTCTGAAATTATGCCAATTTACAGGCCACCATGGCCTAAGCATAGACTATCCAACTCTGAACATCTCTACTCTCTGTTCTTACAAAAAGTCATTAAAAAAAAAAAAACCACCCAAATCATCACCAGTACATTTTATAAAATTAAATGCAAATTTTATTAAGGATTTCCAATTACATATTTGAAATTTCTTGAATGGGGTAGAACCACTTTGGAACTGGAGAGATGGCAAAGATGAACACTGATATCCTTTGAAACCCCAACTTCATTAAGAGAACAATTCCTCTGCAAACCACATCCTTATCTAACAAGACAAAATGGCATTACTCCCCCACTTTGGCAATAGCTATTTCCTAAAGGAATGGAGGGAGAAAGAAAGAAAAAAAAAAACAAAACCCACCACCTGGTTTTACTACTGTCAGTTCATTAAAAATGGGACCCTATCTTTAACATTTTTTAAGTTCAGCTGTGTTCAAGTGAAGTATGGGTACAAAAAAAAAAAAAAATTAGCACAGAATACCTGATCAAAGCAACCAATATCATTTTGAAAATGAGGAAGAAAAATATAAGGAGTTTTCATGGCATTTTCCCCCTATAAACTATTGTAATTGGTTAAGGATTTCCAGTAGTTAATTAAAATCTCAGGAGTAAAACAGAGAATACTATACAAATAACAAAATGTATTCATTCACATTCCAAAAATGGAAGCTTTATTACTTCTAAAGATGAACCTAATGTTATTTTATTACGAGCAGAAACACTAAGCTGTTCTACAATTACAATCCAATTAGTCCACGCTTACTGCCAAAGCTTTTAAGTTCACCAAAAAAAAATTAACAGTAATTAGCCTGAGGTATTTGAAATGTGGCTCTACAATCCTCAAATGTAATGGCATTCCACCCACTCCCAGTCTTATTTCTATTTTAGTACCATGATCTCTACAACATGGTCATAACTAAAATACCTAAAACAATCTTTGGACCTTTTCAAATAATTGGCTATCCATCCATTTTTATTAAAATAGGAGCCACACAAAGAACGTTGTCTGACCAGATCCCAGAATAAAGTACTTAACTTTTGTTTTCTAGTTTATTTATCAAACTGTGGTAGAATAAAAGGTTAAATATCATACTTGTGGTGCAAACAGGTCCAAAATTTTAAGCTTTTAATAAGATTGAGAAACATTTCATATAATTTAATTTAATATGCCTAACACATGAGGTAGTTAAGTAAACAGTACTACCCATTTTAATACATAGTAAGCAAAAGCATGGGTAAATAACATGCTCATACTTTAAACAATAAGAACTGGAATTAACCATAGAGGCTCGGGGCCCCTCTTGTGTTTCAACCAAAAGAAATAAAACTTAAATTTTCTTAAAAAAAAAAAAAAAAAGAAAAAAAAATCACTTGTCTTTGTTTTTTACACTTTCTTACTAGATGTAGTACACCTCTTCCAAAGTTGGCACCCTTTTCTTCAGTATGATGGTAAACTGAGTATAATGTTTAAGTCAAGCTAGGGCTCTATTTCTGCCTGAATTAGTACACAATTAAGACATTATCTGTGAGAACTAAAATTATATTTGACATTTTTATTTTAGGCTGCAAAACCAAAAACAAGCAAGCAAACAAACAACATAAAACTTGAAATGAACTTGTCAAATGATGAAAATTCATCCTTTCCAGGGAAGCAGAAGGTAGACCCTACCACAAAGAAAAGATGCTTAGTTAATGAGGTTAAGTTTAAGAGTACAGTTAAAATAATAAAGCTTAACTTCTGAAAATACTAGGTTTTATTCACCTCCCTATGGTAACCAATAATCACACTACTGAGTTAGGGTTCTTTCCAGTGAACTATGTCACCTAAAATATAAAAACCCATTAATCCCCTAGGTTAACATGTGTGTTCTTACTGGAAATTCTTAACCATAGCCTTATCTTGACAAGTTTTTTTTTCATTAATGATAAATTGTTTTAGTATAGGCACTGCATTTCTATAACAAAGTAATGAAGGGCAAAGCTAGTACAAGCAAACTTAAACCCATGGAACTACCACCTGAAAAAATACTTTGGTTCTTCAAGGAAAAAAAATAGCAAAACAAAAAATCTGTTTCATTTAATAGTTGTTTTATTTTTGTAGCTGTAATCTAATAATTACATGATAAAAAATACCTCAGAAGAACCAAACTATGTAGATGAATGACAATGTGTGAGAGAATTTCTGCATTCAATATATCTGGCAGAAAAACTAAAGTTAAAATGCTAGGTAGAACAAAATTGTTTTTAAAATACCAATTCCTTTCCTTTAAAAAAAAAAATACTGAGTCTACCAAGAAAATACAAAAACATAAGGCTGTAAGTAAATAATAGTTGTGTTTAGGCTATTACAGTGCAGGTTATCCTCAAGGCCACACACATCCTGCTTCACTGCTGCTTGCACTCTGCTGGGTTTTGATCCTTCTGTTAAAGGAAAACAAAAAGTCAATCTATCTTTTTCTACCTGCTTCAGTTAAGTTTTCATTAGCAATTAACTACCTTAATTATCACATTATCTCACTGCTCTGTCAAAACTTTTGCCAAATTAATGACAGGTTATAGCAACGATGGCAAATTAATTTATTTAAACATTAGCAGATAACAAAAGTGCCAAAATAAACCCAAAATTTAAACTGTAGAATGAACTCTATAAATTGAGACACACTGAGCCATAATCTCATTAAATTAAATAACTAGGCAATTGAGGTTAGTCATAGTACCCAATATTTTTGCTTTCTTATAGATCAGTTATTAAAAAAAAATACTCATTCCATTCACAATTGAACTGTTAGGAGTAATTCATACTTGTTAAAATATTAAATTTGTTTTTAACTATCCCCTCTTACCTGTTCGCTAGGTTAAAGTGATTTTCTGGATATTTTATAGCATTTAGCAAATGAATGAATGTATTAAAGAGAAACCAGAGTTACAAATGAATCCTGGTAAAATGTATGATGTATTTTGTGGGGAGGTAAAGAAAGGTCTTTACTAATCCTGATATGACAAGTTCCAGGAATAAAACTGGGATTCAGAGATGGAAAAGAGAGGTGGTTGAAAGAATCTAACCAAGCACTCCTGCATGCAGATGCTTTTAAAGCTGACCTTTGTTTATAAGCTTTCCTTTGGAAGGAAACAACCTAAAACCATAGCTATAATTTAAAATACTTCTAAAACACTATTTTAAAAAATGTACGTGGTAACATGCCATTAAAATAGAATCCTAGGACTTCAGTTAGCCTGAAACTGGAAAATATAGTCAGAACCAAAAATAAAAGTTTCTTAGAGAGAAGCATAGAAAGTATGTACACTGTTGAAATGCCAGTGGTATTACACACACACACTCTCTCTCTCTCTCTCAATGGGCTAGACTTTAATGTACAAAATCAAACTTGATGTATTCAGATACACTAACTCTTATTTAACCTGATTTAAATTTAATAGAAAACAGCACTAATTTTGCTCACCTTTGAGTCATAGTCTGGATCATTTTCCTCATCTTCTTCTTCCCCTTCCTATATTAAAGTTCAAAATGCATCCATGAAGTAGGTACACAGTAGCAAGAAACGGCTCATAACGTAGGGAGAATTTAACACAAGTTATGCTATAGGTCAAAAGAATTTCATGATTACAAAGTTTGGTGCAATGCAATTTAATTTGAAAGCTTCTAATATGAAAAATTTCCCAACACAACTTGAGACATCCAGACAGCTTTTATTGAAAAGATTTACTGCAGCCAACGTTGAAAAAGTTTACTGCAGCTTTTGACTTCTTCAAAGAGCTGATAACCCTGCAGCAGAACAGAATTATTTGAAATAAAAAAAATATTCTGAGTTTTGCAATTTATTTATTGAAACCTTATACATACATTGTTTGGCTGTAGATTCTAAAATTGTAATTTTTCCAAAAAATGATTTTATCCCACACATCACAGAATAATGATTATAGCAAAGGAATACATAAGTCACTCAATTTCCTTCTCAGTGTGTTTGAAAGAATTATCTGCTCATTTGGTAAACATTACCTCATCCGCTTCTTCACCTTCTTCATCATACTAAAAAAGGAAAAAAGGATCAAGTTTAATGAAGCTAACAAACTTTGGAGAACAGCATTATTTACATTCATCATTGTATCCATTAATAATTAAAAGGAGGAAAAATACTTTCCCTGAAGTGACTGACTATAAATTAAAAGAACAATAGCTATAGGAATCACTCAGCCCAGTGCCATATAAATCTATCATTTGAAGAAAATCAGAGCAAAGTACCACTTGTGGATAAAATATGATTCGGGCAGCTATTGGTGTAAATATTACTTTTCTCTACTTATGTGTGAAACACAATGCATACAAAGTCCTTCTGAATATTGCCATTTAGCAATAAAGACTCCCAAGCCTTTGAGGGTAGCCTAATTTTACCTTAATCATTAGGTAATATTCCTTGGGATAAAAATTCTATGCTTCCTAATATGGTTATCTCAAGTACTTTAAAAAGTCCTTGGTATCTTTTATTTGGTTAAAAACAACAGCATAATAGATCTACAATACTAAGCAAACATAATTTTCACTAATTCAGCCAGTCTTCCAATTAGCAGAAAAATAAAACCTACAACAAATGGACCCAAAGATGGCCTACTTAAAACAATTCAGGAAAGTTATCTACAGGAAATCAGTAATTATCCTAATTGCATTATTCTGTCTTGCTTTCTAAAAATTACATCTATTCATTAAACCCCTCGCCAATTCTGACTATCATACCCTCACCAATTTTATTGCAGGATTCAGATTCACTCACATCATCATCATCATCTTCAATAGCTTCTCCAGTAAAATACAACACTGATCTTGGGATTATACGCTCACGTAAAAAGTGACCAATTTCAAAGTCTGCAGCAAGGATAGCTTCAGCATCATCATCCTATTTTAAAAAGAAAAGCACAAAATTTAATAACTTTGTTTTAAAACTCTGGGATTTAAATCATGAAGAAACTCAATTTCACTTTTAACTTCCTATCATTTTTAAACTAGCTTACACGTGGTATGATCAAATAGTCATTTAAAGGTTTCTAATAAAAAGAAACTAAGTTGAAATTAAGTGTACATACTCAGAGAAATTTTGGGAAATAAAAATTAGAGCTGGTTATTGCTTATTTTTTATGGTTTGAAAGTAAAATATAAATAAGCAACTTGGTTATATGACTAAAATTTTCCTTTTAAAGTATTAGTTACTGAAAACACCAAGTGGAATAATAGAAGGAATCTCAAGTTTTCGTAAGTATGTTCTAGTTTTAATAAGGAGGAAAACTATATAGTCTTGAAAACCTGAATCCCTCACAGCAATATCTGTCAAGTCTCAAAAGAAAAAAGAAAAACAACAAAAAACTTAGCTTTTCAGCATTTCTCAGTGAAAGCACCAGGAGTATTCTGAGTGTAATCTTTCAGATCCATAAAGGCCTTCTCTATGTACTGCAAGGCTCAGGACAAAATGCTAGTATCAACTACTCCACTACACACTTTTCAAAACCAATCTTATTTTCACATACAGGAAACAATTCCATAACTAAATAAATGACAATTCAGCTTACCAGGTCACCACTCTCAGGAACTGCAAAATTGAGAAGAGAAATTCAAATGAGTAAAAAATTAAACAAAACTTACTACAAAACAACTAAAAATACCCCAGCTAAAACAATATTTACCTTCAGGAGGAGCAAAAAAATTAAAGAAAGAATCATTGGAAACTGTTTTGGTCACAGTACGAACTGTCCCACGTCCCTTGTGTTTCTGCTTCTTTTTAATGGTTTTCAAAGTGACATTCTTCCCTTTTTTCCAATCTATCTGGCACCTTCCAAAACAAAGGAAGGGAAAAAAAATCTGTCACAATTAACACATTACTTTTAATTGCATGGAGAACTAAGATTTTTCTAAATAAATAATATATTAACTTCAAATCTTAGAAGGGAAAACTGGTCCAAATGTTTTCTGTAGCAATATAAGGAGAAAAATTTATTTCTAAACATTTTTTTCAATAAATGTATTCATAATTACCACAAATTTACAATATAATAAATTAAAGTGTGCATTTCCTTTGGAGAAATATCTGTAATAGCCCACAGCCAAGAAAAATTCTAGGAAAATGGCTAAGTTCTCAGAAAACATTTTATTCAAACATTTGTTTAGAAATAAACTATGTATGTATATATCAAGCACACACACTAGAAAAATACCAATGTCACAAATCACAAGTAAAACAAAAACATGTAGCGTTCTATTAATATAGTAAAATTAAAACTCACCCTGTACAACCCATAATTTCTGGTCCATCAAAAGAAAAGGGATCAGAATCATCTGGTTCCGACCTCATCCTATATGTCTTTGTCAACACTTCATTTGTGAAATACTCATTGGGTTCAAAGTGAAATTCTAAAACAAAGCTCTTAAAAAAAAAAGTATGAAAACAAATTAAATTCCCACACCACCATTTTCAATGCTTTAGTAAATAAAGCTTAAACTGACCAAGTCCCCCTTCCTCCCTCCATCCCCATGAAGATGACTTGTAAATCTTAGACTAGATCCTGAGCTTGACAAAGAAAAAGCCCAACCTTACTACATGCCAATATAAGAATCTATAGCCTATAGTAGCTTTGCCCATACTTTACATAATACCATTGATGGTTTTTGGGACAAGCTGTTGGTTGATTTCTCATAATGGAGAAATAGGGGCCTTCTAACATCTTGTTTTATATAATTCCCAGACATATGCCTTTTAATGTAGAAAAAGTATTTTCTTATTCATGTATCTTTGATACTATTTTTTAGTCCATTTTTAATCCAGGATCAAGAATAGACTATATTTTTAAAATAGTTAAAAGGTAGGAGAAAGAATAAATGTTATATATCACATTACCAACAATTAAGTATACCAAGTATCATTTTTAATTTCTTCTCACCCCCTCAAATGTCACATCTTTTTAAAAACTTTCCATTTATTTATCTGTAAACACTTAACGTTACAAAATTAAAAGTATTTCAAAGTTTTTACCATAGGCTGGCCAGCATCTGAGAACTTCACTTTAATATCTTTCAAGTGCTTCAGAATAGGCTCATCATGTTCCTTCAAATTAAAAATATATATATATATAAATAAATGAGTAATGTGGCATTTTAGAATTAGTGTTCTGTTACTGGACAAGAAACATTTTAGAATGAAGTTTTACGTAGCAAGGACAACATCATTATCCACACTAACTGGGATGAAGAATATAAAAGCCAAATCTAACATAGGCATGTTTGCTTTTATAACTACTGCTCTTTGTTTCTTTCAATCTGCTTGATGTTTTCCTACTTGGCTAACGTAGAGATTCAATAAGCAGTCATTGTTTTGAGATTTGTTTCTTGACATTAACTTCCAACAATCACTGTATCAGGCAATAAGACTACAATACAAATGGTAGTGGCTCAAAAAATGTTTCTGATTAGGAGGGGCAATGTTTCCCAAAAAAGTGACAATTATAAACGAGTTCAAGATATGTACAGTATTCTTTTAAAATGCAAATGTTCCTTGGAATAGTAATTTCAGACTGAAGTATCTTCTGGATAAGACAATTGAAACTGTTAAGTCTTTCACATCCTACCACCACACTAAGCATCTAAGACATAAGGCACAAAGCCATGAGAAAGGAACAGACAGTAATGAGCAATTATCAAATGGACCATTTCATTATCAAATTTTTGAAAGTGAATAGTTTATTTGGTTATATTAAGCAAAGCTGCAATACTGCCTCTATACGTAACAGCTCCTTTAAAAGGCAATCATTCTACAATATTAATAATGATGAGACTAGTCATCAGACATTTATATTTCAAAGGTTTACTCTCTAAGGTAAACTGCCATTTTTAAGAATAACATTACCTGAACCATATCACTGAGCAAGTCAACATTCTTAAAAACAGTCAACCAAAATTCGGGGATTCCCTTGGGGTCTTGTTTTTCTTCATCCTTTTTCTCATCTTCAATCTTGGCCTTTTCTTTCAATTCCTCCTTGATAAATAACAGCATGTGTTACTGAATACTTAGATTAGACCCTTAGATTATATATTCCCTTAATTTAAATGCAATGGTATAAGTATAGAAACCAACAAACCCTCAATTAGTAATTACAACTTTCAGTCCTAATAGTTCTAGTCTAATTACGTAACCACTGCTGTTACCCATACCAAATCTACTTTTATAAAATAATGACTTTTAAGCATAGTAAACAGGAAAACCAAAACAAATATAAAACTTGTCCAATTTTTTAAATTCCTGTTTTAAAATCATTCATCAATGTTTTTTAATCAAAATATTGTATTCTGTTAACCAACCAACATTAAAATAGCAATTTTGGAGAAAGAGAGTCATGTTAACAGCACTGATTTGTGTTCTGCCATTATTAGTTGTAGGCAAGTCACTCAGAGGCCTCCATTTCTTCACTTGAAAAAGCAAACAATCCTCTGCATGTCATCAAGTTCAAAGGAAAAGTTTTTATTTCCAAGGTATAAAACATACTAAATTAAAAGTTGGCACCAACCGAAATTTCATCTTCCTCATCTGGTTTCCATTCACATTCTTCTTCCGTAGGTTCATAAATTGCATTAATGATCTCAAATCGCTAAAATGATTTAAAAAATGGTTTACATAAAAACACTGACATCCAAGCAAAAAACTGTTTCTCATTAAGAATCCATAGAGCCCTGGCTGGTGTGGCTCAGTGGATTATTGAGCGCCATACTGCGAACCAAAGGGTTATGAGTTCCATTCCCAGTCAGGGCACACGCCTGGGTTGCAGGCTAAGTCTCCAGTAGGGGGCGCTCAAGGGGCAACCACACATTGACATTTCTCTTCCTCTCTTTCTCCCTCCCTCCCCCTCTAAAAATAAAAAAATCTTAATATATATACATATTATATATATATATAATATATATATAACTCATAGATCTAATTAATGTATATCACAACTTAAATGTTATTATTGATAGTTTTCCCCAATTCATACATGTAATAACTATCTTACTGAGAGGTCTACTTTGTTTCCAGAGTTTTATTACCTTCTTGATTTTTACATAAATAAATAAAATGAAACAGTAAAAAGCATTACCTTATCAAATAAAGGCTGATAGAGAACAGCATACTTTCTTTCAAGATCATGAACTTCCTCATAGAACTTGGCTTCTATCTGTGCACATTTAACTTGAAGATTTTTGAGAGCATTCACTCGTCTTTTAACTACCTTAGGCAAGCTGAAAGGTTAGAAAGCACAAAGTTACACAGCATTACAGTAAGACACAAGTCACACTTCTTTTATTGAAACTGAAGCATACAAGTGAATGATAGGTTTCCTATATGAAGCAAAGATATACTAATTTAAAGTAACAACTTTAGGAGATATATAAGTACATGGGCCTCTGGACTGTAAAAGTTGAAAAGTAAAATTTTAACCAGATAGAAAAATGTAAATCATATTATCAACCCAGATCTTTCATCATACTCATCGTTCAGTTTTGTTTTCAGTAAGGGCATCTCAGCTATAAAATACAGTCTACCTTATAAAGTTAAAATGTCATGGAATGACAACACTAACTCTAAGAACAACAATGATAACCTAAATTTTCTTTAAAAAAAAAAAGAAGAGAGTATCTCACCTGTACCCATTAGTATTGGGGGAAAGGAAGGGAGTATGTATATACTGTGAAAAAGGACAGTACCCTACACCACTATTTTCTATTTTAGCCTCTATTTAATTTGGAATTTGAAATTACATTAAATAAGAATGGAATATTTTATGAAGAAGAGACTTGGGTTTTTTAACTAACAGCTTTATTGAGATACAATTCATTTATTATATAATTTATTGTGGCACATAGATTTTTAAAATGTTATACACACCTAGTCTGTGAGCCCCTCAAAGAATTACTTACACTTATGAACCACTCCACCTGTCAAAATATGCTCACACTCAAAATTTACCTAACTCCAGAGAGTCTGTGTAACAGATCCACAATCCAGGTTAGAATTCCCTGCCATAAACCGATTGTTGTGTATCAAGTAATTATCTTACCTAACCACAAATTTAGTTAAAATAACCAAAAGTAAAAAACAAATACCTCAAGATATCAACATTTTATTTCTACCAATTAAAAAAAAAAAAGCTTAATGTTGTTCTATTAGTGGGCTAATTGACTACCCGGACTCTGGCTCAGAACCCACAAGCACTGCCTCCTTCACCCCCTGAAATCTGGGTACAATGGATTACAACCAGGAGACTGCCTCCTCCCAAAGCAGCCAAATAATTTGCCCAAAATTGTCAGCAAACTTTGAATCTGAGATAATTGGAACTCTCCTTCAGCTCATCCCATCCCCTTAAACTCCACAGGATTGACACAAACCAGAGTCTGAACTTCATTCCTCCCTCAATATTCATTACTAGAATAACACTTATAGTCCAGTATCCCCTAAGCTAGACACCTGAATACAATTTCTAAAAGAATGAAATCTGAAGCAGCATCATTAGTAAGAATTGAGAGAAAAAATATACTTAGTGATGAGGGAATATACTAACAATATGAGACAAGACTGAGAAATCTAAAACAAGGTAGGAATATTATGGAAGATACAGTAACTAAAATAACCAACAAATAGGATAAACAAGACAAGTTCAACTGAAGAAAAAGTCCATGAGGTTTAAAAGGTCTCCCGATAGGAGACAGAAAAGCTGTGAGATATGAATGACAAACTAAACAATAGTTGAAAAAAAGGAGATGAATATCTAAAGAAATGAGAATCTCAGAGTTAAAGCAATATTAAAATACTTATTCTACTCCCAGACAGGTATCAAAAGACAAAATAAAATTTTAAGAGTTCACAATGAAGAAAGCAAGTAACCTACAGAAGAAATCAGACTGACATCAGGTTTCTAAAGAAAACACTGTATATATGTCAGAAGTAATAAAGTGAATTAAGAACTTTAAACTTACAATTTTATAGCCAAATTATTATTCAGATATGAAGGCAAAATAAAAGTATGCCAAATACTAATTGTAATCATTAAAAATAATTTTTGAATTAAGTTAAAAAATCCAAGAGAGGCTGCAGATAAGGTATGAGTAGTCAAACCCCTTAATAAATTTTACTGTTCCCTTGAAGGAACTGAAATACAGTACTAGAAGTTATATATAAAGAATACAGATATTGGTAAAATTTTTAAAAATCAGTTGGTAAATTTATATACAATATAGATATTGGTCAATTTAAAAAATTAACTTAGGTATTAAGGTTAGAGCCTTTACCATAGTAACAAGAAAAAAAGAATGCACTAACTTTGAACCAGCAAAAGACAACTCTATTCAATGAACGCAGAAAAGAAGAAAAAACAAATACAATAAACTTAAAAATAAGGAAAAGACAGTAGCAATTGAACCCAAAAAGCATTACCAATTTTAAGAAATGTAGAGTTGAAATTACTAATAAAGAAGCAAACATACACATTAGAATGAGATAGAAATTGAATGGAAAAAGACATACCAGGTAAACAAAACCCAGAAGAAAGCTATCTTAGTATCAGAAAGGACAGAATTTACAACACAACACACAACTGATAGATTTACAGGGAGAAACAGATAAATTATACAAAGCTTTCTAACTTATCCTTCCCAGACTGTTAGATCAAGCAGAAAGTAATGATAAGGAGAACATGAACACCACAATGACTAAGCTCGGGCTATTAATTTCAGCATATACATCTCCATACTTAGCATCCATAAAAACAGAATATTAAGGCCACAATGATACAAAGTAACCGTTTTAAAAAAAAATCAAATTACTAAGCATTTAACTAAAAAAATTACAAAGAGGAACTAGAAAACTGGAAAGAAGGAAATAACATTAAAGCCAGAGAAAGAGCAGCAATTAAGAACAACAAAAATACAGAAATGAAAAATCAAAAGCTGGTTCTAAAAGAACAGTAAGATTGAAGCAACTGGCAAAACTAATGAAGATGCAAAATACAGAATACAAAAGAAAAAGATCAGATCTCTAAAAATATCATGAATTATATACACTAATCAATTTTGAAACTAGTAAAATGCGTATATTTTTAGAAATGCTTACATTTTGAAACAGGCACAAGAGAACTTGAAGAGGTCAATTAGAGAGAAGGAAGGAAAGGAGGATAGGAGGGAGGGAGGAACGGAGGGAGAAAGTAAGGGAGGAAGGGGAAATATACCCCAGGACCTCTATTTCCCAAATCCCAAAGGTCCAAGTCCATTTTTAAAAGAGTTCTACCAACTGTTCAAGAAATAGTTAATTCCTATCTTGTACAAGTGATTCCAGAAAACAGGAAAAAAAAGTAAAAGCAGCCCTGTTCATTTCATTAGGCAATCGAAATCTTGAGTCTAAAACCAGGGGATACAATTACCACCCCTGAAAGCTGTATTGTACATATATACATAAATGCACATATCTAAGTTCCTATATTCATTTCATTAATGAATAAGGACTCTGAATAAAATATTAACTACCCAACTCAGTGATGAAACAACACATAATGATTAAGCTTATTTCAGGAATGCAAGGTTAGTTTGATATCCAAAATATGTATTTACAAATATATATATTTAATATGCACTTAACAATCAAAAGACAATCTAAAGTGATACATAAAAAAGGTCATAAAAAAATCAGAAACACAATACTTAATGGGGATTTTATATTCACTTCTGGTTAAGATTAGAAATAAGACAAAGATGCTCATTTAACACTAATCCTTACCATAATACTGTAAATTCTGGCAGTGTTATAAAGAAAGAAAAATAAATATGCAGTATAGTATAACATGGAAGGTTGGAGCTAAATTGCCATTATTTGCAGATAAGATCTTTTGCACATGGGAGAAAACACAGAACAAATTACTATATTAAGTGTAGCAAAATTTCTAGATACAAAACCAACTTTCTCTACCATGTTAATCTATGTTTATTCAATGAAATCGCTATCAAAACTTCAGTGTGTTTTTGAAAGAACCCTGATAAACTGTTAACCATATATACCTTAAGGGTCTATAAATGGTTGTTGGGTCAGTCCTGGCAGACGGGGGTATGTGTGAGGTGAGGAGTGGTGGAAGAAAGCAACTCACCCTGACAGATACTAAAACAGACTATAAAGGTATAGTAATTAAGTGTGACAATGACAAAAGAGATGACAAAAAAAATCAATGACACAGGCTCAAAGACATAGGTGTTTATAAAGAAGGTGATATACTATAAAGGTGATACCACAAATGGGGGAAAATGAACTGTTTACAGTGTTACAAAAGTTAGCTCACTAAGAAAGAAAGAAAAAGAAAAAATGGATGCCCATTCACGCCTAATACAAAGATACACTCTAAAGACATTAAAGATCTAAAGGTAAAAAGTAAAACTAGTCAGTAGCTAATAGAGAAGGAACCAGGAAGGACTTAACTTCAAAAGAACAAACCATTAAGTTAAAAAATTTAACAAATATAAAAAGTAATAACTTCTGTTTAATGAAGGATGCTATATGTAAATAAAAATGACACAATGGATTTACAAAGACTTTCTAAAACTGAAAAGGAATGAATACCTAGAATACATACCTAAGAACTCCTGCAAAACAAGAAAAAGACAGTAAACCCCAGTACAAAAAAGGGCAAAGGTTACAAATGGGCAACCAAAAAGCCTCACAATCATGAACAGAAATTCATGAGAAGTCAGAAAAAAAAAATAATAATAAGGCTGCACCTCTTCCACTGGTAAAAATAAAATTTAAAAAATTATAAAGCTGAAGAATGCCAAATGTTGGAAAGGATGTAAATATAAAGGAATCTTAGTGCACTGGAAACAGTCATTCTAAAAAGCAAGTGGGAAGAACTTGAGGCTTGCAAACTCTGTAACTAGCAATCCCACTGGTAAGTACAAGGAAATTCTTTCAAAGTTCCTTGAGAACCTGTACAAAAACAACCATTACAGTAAACTTTGTGCTAATTGAGCTTGGAGGCAATCTAGGTATCCATCAAAGAAAAAACATAATAAAACATGATAGACAAACATCATGAGATATAGGCAACATTCAGAGGCTAGAAGATAATAAAGTGCATATAGAGAGCAACACAGATGGATCTTAAAATCATAAAGCCATGTAAAAAGATTGTAAGCACAACAGGATATCTGGGCTATTAATGATTCATATGACAAACAAAATAAAAAATCTGTTATTTCTTCTAATTCTGTGCATTTCTAACCAACCTCTAAACAAATCTCAGAAATGAGTAAGATCAGTATAGTTCCTGTGGAGATGAGAATAAACTTTAAAAGACCAAACCTAAATTGGTGGTACTTAAGCAAAAGCTTGAACTCCAAATAATCCTATACTAGGCATTAACAAACATTAGCTTTCCACTATTATATACATTCATTAAGTCTCAGATGGTCTTAAAAATAGATACACCTGCAATGCTGATTACAGAAAGAGAAGGACTATGAAAAAGAACTTGTACCTTTCAATGTATCCTGTTGGTGTTTCTACCAGACCATCAAGTCTTTCTTGGAGGGCTGCAAGAATCTGAGGATTTTGCATCATCTGAACAGTCAGCTGACGCGCTTAAAAAAAAAAAAGGGCATCAAAGAAGGATTTTATGAAAATGTATTATGCTATTTTAATAGGACAATCCAATCATGGGGTTTCCCTGACTAGCCAGTAATTGCTGGTATGAGTAGAGACAAGCGGCAAGCTAAAGAAAATTCATTCTAGGAAAACGCAATGTGTAGGAAAACTTCAGATTCCTAATGATCTCTAATCCATGCCATTTTTCAAGACCATTTATACAACTATCAACAGTATCCTTTCTCTTCCTACTATCTTATATTTCAGCCATTGTGCATTTTGGGAAGCTCAAAGCTTCATCCAGATGCCTACCTACCACTCTTGATAATCCTTCAAAGGCAGACAACACATCAGAAAACTGCAAACAGTGACAGTTACAAAGCCTGGGTAAGAAAGTGAAACGAGTGACCTGAATATTTATTTGATGTTCGTTTCTATAATGTGCCTGGGTCTGTCCCAATAGAGAAAGTTAACAGCTGATAGTCAAAGGCTATAACTAAAGCCAAATAAAAAATGGTTATCAATGGTATCTGCAAATTATACTTGACCCAAAAATAAGCTAGATTTATGAAAAAGTTTTGCTATCTTTTCTTCACCAATAGACATTCCCCCAAATTGCATTTTCCCGATTAAGCTTTTAAAGTTCAATTTACTTCTAATATTTTTTCTTTCTTTCTTTTTACTTCTAATATTAATTTGGTTATCAGATGATGTACCATTCTGATAACCAGCATGCCTTTAGAATATCAATATTGGCCACTAAAGACAGTCCATTATCTTTTAAGAAAATGTTGCAAGATAAAATCTAAAACTGTAAGTTCAGTAGTCTTTTAACAACCTTATTCTGGCTTAAAAATTAAATGTTGAGTCATCTGATACCTTAATATTCTTGGCCCATATCTACAGGATATAACCTAAAACAATGTAGTTCCCCACCACCATTGACCTCTATTAACGTCTCTTTTGTTGTTTGATTGGAATGGATTAAAAAAGACACACACACACACAACTTTATATTGTCTACGTATTGAGTATGAAACATTTTCAAGTAAGCCTAAGCTAGTGGTATTTGTTTAGAATCACCACGAAAACAACTCCCACCACCACCTCTAACATTTGTTTTGCAGGCTGGTGCTCAATCCACTGAGCCACACCATCCAGGGCTTAACATTTCTGAATGGAAGCAAAACTCATGGTAGCTAAACTGTTTACCACAGATATGCCATGTCACTCTAGCAGTAAAGGGTACACACAGTGACTTCTGAGGGATCACTATACCCATACCTACCTCCATTACTATAATTTCATCCCATCTTTTCCCCATCCCTCCCCCTACAATATACAAGGACTTAATGAAATGAGGTATGGGCCAGTGGATAAAGCAGACAAGGATCAAAAAGAGAATGGTACTTATTACTACCCTCTAGAAGACATGTGCCAGTAATCACTGATCCTGAAAAAATTTAAATACCTTTGATTTTTGTTTCTTCACCAGTTTCTTCTTCTTCTACTTCTTCAACATCATCCAAATCTTGATCAAGTTCAGACTGTTCTTTGCTACAATATTATAGTATCACACCAAGTTCAAATGTACAAAATTACCAAAAATAAAAAAATATATAGAAAAACTTGAATTCATTTTCTAAGTTAAAATAACTTTCAAAAATATGAAATAGAAAACTCAAAAGATAACTGTTTTCGCTCTAACTTTGAATGTAAGCAAGTACAAATACTTAAAATTTCATTTAAAAGCATATGGTCAAATACAAAGTTTATACTTCAAGCTTTAAAATGTGGTTTAACAGGTTTTGATTCAGAGAATGTAGTATCAGAAAGTATGTGCTTTATCCCAATATCTAATGATTTTTCTTAGTAACAGTACTCTAATTTTACAAGACGGTAGGTCACAAAGCTAAAATATCTGCATTTCCCAGACTACCTTTTTAGTTTAGATATGGCTATGTGACTGTTTTAGCAGTGAGAGAACTAGTAGTATAGAACTTTGAAGATTTCTTTATAAGACAGTAAACAGTTGGGAGGCCTTTGTGACCTTGCTTCCTCCCTAGAATATGGATGGATGTGATGGCTAGAGCCCCAGCAGCCACACTGGACCATGGGGCAACCCACATAATGGAAGTAACCAGCTAAGAATGACAGTTTGGAAAAACAGAAGAGCCCTGTATCCCTGATGACTGTGAAGCATCCATATCAGCCTGTACTCACTATCTTTGTGGACCTTCCTCCTTTTTCGTTACTTCACAGTAGTGACAGAAAAGAATAGTACAAGTTAAGAAGGCCTGAGACTACTTGTGCTTAGAGCATAGCCAGGAGGATGGCACCAATGAAAGAGAAGATAAAAGTGGTAACATTCTTCTCATTTCATCTTAAAAATCTAGTTTCTGTACATGAAATTATGACCAGGAATAAAAAGGGAAATGAGAATAGCTAAGTCAATATGTAGATCGCTATATAATTCCTTTTGTGATTTTACATTTTAATATTTTGCTTAGAGATTTGGTTGCTTTACTTGCTTACAAACAGCATTAGAAAGATTTTCAAATATGGACAAATACTATCTAATTTTCACATGGGGACAAGTACAGAAAAGGTCAACTGTATTCTGCCAGCAAAATTTACGTTCCTATCAACTAAGGAAAAAAACCAGCCTCCCTATCAAAAACAAAATAATCATTTCTGAAATATCTCTGACAGCATACACTTAAGCACACTAGAGTAAAGGGTAACTAAAGACAACATGGAACAGCTCTTCCTCCAGTGCCATTTCCTTCAACCATTTATTCAACATTTACATCTTAAAGCTTTAAAACAGGGGACCACAAACTACGTCATATGGCCAAATCCAGCCCACTCTTATTTTTGTAAATAAAGTTTTATTGGAATACAGTAATGTTAGTTCATTTATGTACTGTCTATGGCTGCTTTCATGCTTATACAGCGAAGTTGAGTAGTTGCAAAAGAATGTATGGCCTAAAATGCCTACAATGTTTAAGATCAGGTCCTTATCAGAGAAAAGTTCACTAACTTCTGCTGTAAAAAACAAGAATCCCCTCTTCCCTTCCCTCTGCGAAGGCTCACAGGCATCCAAAATTAAATAATGAAAGAGGGAATCAATTTATTCCTCCCTCCAAATTTATAAAATGGAAAGGTTAAAATCACAGACTGCACATACTCATCTGATCTCAGTCCTTCCAGAATCCCTACTAAAATTATGATAAAGGGACTTTTTTAAAGAGACACACACCAAAGGACAAGGAGAAAAGAACAGCAACTTCACTGAGATCTGAAATCTAAGTAGTGGGGAAAGCTGAGAGCCAACTCAAACACATAATCTTTAAAAGAACACTTAATATGGATAAAATAGGGAGGACAGGGCAAAACCTGACAAGCAGTTAAATCCTTAGCTCCTCTCCCTCACTATAACAGAATATGGCAGTTTCTTCTCTGGAAAGGGATAAACAGAGACGCTGGACTGGAGGATCACAGTTACAATTACCTAAGGTATGACAATATGCACACTGGAGTAATGAAAGTAGAACCCCTCCCTAGCTGTTTTCTCCCAAATTGGCTCCCAGAACACCCACTCTTCACTGAGGTATATCTGACCAGCCAAGAAAAAAAACTGATGCTGAGAATTCTCACAATGCCCACCTTCATGACCTTACATTAAAATCTCAAATGGACAAGCATCCCCCTTCCCAACACCCAAATTTTCCAGGCAACTTTTTAAAATCATCCTTTAACTGCCTGACCCCACTCCACCCCAATCTTAATGAGCAATCAAACACAAGTATTACCTCCTTTTGAGGAAGGCCTCTCATATTGACACCAAATCAGAAGAAATAAAAATTCAAGAGCAAAAAGACAATGCAGGGGAAAGAAACATCCAAAGAAAACATATTACAATCAATGAAAGAAGAACAAGATGCTATAAAATCAGGAATAGATGGCAAAGGAGAGCCTGAGAACTAAAAAATAGAAATTTGGAAACTCAGTATGAGAGTTAAAGATGAAGTTTCTTCAACAATTCTTAGAAAAAACAAAGAGACAAAGATGGAAAATAGTACAGAAGGTAATTAGAAGAACCAGCCCAACACACAACAGAACAGGAGATCCAGAAAGAGAAAACAGAAGACAATCAAGAATATTCCCTAGAACTAAAAGTCATCAAATGGCCAAATTCAAAGGGTCTACCCCTGAATGTGTTAACATGAGGCGAAAACACAGACCCAACAATGTAAAAAATTCTGAATCCCAAAACCAGAGTAGTTTCCAGAAATCAAGAGATCTATGTGTACATTTGTTTAAAAAAGTGCCATGTACAAATGATCAAGAATAATTAATAAAGACCTTGAGTTTTCAATACAGCAACACTGGAAACCAGGTAACAACAGAGCAATGCCTTCAAAATTCTTAAAAATGATTCCCAAATTAGAATTCTACACACAATCAAGCATCAGAGTAGAAATGTCATTATCATTTATGCCATCTCAAAATAATTTACTTCCCATGTACTCTTCTAAAAAAGGGAGGGGAGGGGAGGGGGGAGAGGGGAGAGGGGAGAGGGGAAATCAGGACATAACAAAGAGCAAACCCAAGAGAGAAGAAACAAAACAAACCCCCTGGAAGGTAATAAAATAGATCCACAATTTCTTAGCTAAGGCCAAGAAGCCAAGCTAGAGGAAAGTGATTAAGGTGATGATACTTTTTTACCATTAAAATGCCTACTACCATTTCTTTCTTTTTATGCTCAAGACAGCATTCATGGGAGGATCAGCCAGATTCCTGTATGCATAGTACTTGAATGTGTTAACCTTGTGCTAAAGTTTCCTGCCCTTCCACCTCCATGCTCTGCTGCTTATAAAAGCTGTGGATAATCATATCATACCTCCCCCATCCCCAAATATTGTTTTAAACTGTCCTCTACATTGGCAGGCTACGGTAAAATTACAAGCAACAAATAATACAGCTCATCCCATTTTTCCTGATCATATTTCTACAAGACACCCATCCATATTATAGCCACACCAGATGCCAACCTCACCAACACTATTTCCAGGATGTGTGACCTTGCCCAATGACTTCTCCAAAATAAGCCCTTGAAATGCCAGAGTAAAACTGAAGTCACGCTATGACCCAGATACTCCTTTTTGCCTTTTATTTTCCTACCCTGGAGCCTTCGACTAATAATGGTAATGTTGCCTTTTTCTTTATACATTTACATCTGTGACTGCTATTCAGTTTTTCAAAATTAAATGTTAAGAATTTGTAGGTGGTGAAACTCTTTAACAAAAAATGAATAACTTAGACAAAAGCCAAGACAGTGCTTACACCTCTGAAGAGGAAAGATGGAAGATGCAATGGAAAGGGGCACACAGGGGTTCTAATAGTAATGGTCTATCTTTAAAAGCTTGTATATATAGTGTCCTGACCTTCTTTAATCTCCACATAGACATTTTATACACTTTTTACACCTTTTATCTGGTATACATGATACATCATAATGTTAGTAGAAATCTTTGGGAAATACATATAGGGTAAAAATGGATTCTGCAAGTATCTGATTCATTATTGTGCTCAGCACTTTCCTATGAATTTGTCAAATGGCTTACTGTATTTATGAGTGATTATATATGCTATATTTTGTCTTGGATATGCAATATGTAACTTTTCTAATAGGAGGTACTAAATATTAGTCATTACCGTACTTTTTCATAATACATAACTAGTACTACTGTTAACTACATCACAGTACAAATCTCTGAAAAAGAAACCAACTATTTGCCACTTACTTGTCAATGTCTGCCATGCTGTAAGAATTCCAAATATCTATGGAGAGAAACATCAAAGTTAAAAGTTTAAAATTTATTCAAAACCAATAAAAACACTTAAAACCCAAACCCTATAAATCAATACTATGTTAAAAACTATCCCAAAAGAAATGTATACTCCCATTAAGTAAAAGTATCAGTGTTAAGAAATACCATGGAACATAGGTTTTCATGGTTAAAATTAGCAAGTTACTAGTAGCAATTTAGAATCTATCATGTAAGAACTTTTATTATAGCACTGTTAGTAAAGAATCTAATGTATGCTAGAATCACAGAAAAGGAACAATGCAAAGGATCTTTATTCAAATTCCTGTAACAACCATGAATGATCAACTTTTTAAGTTTTTAGGCTTAGTACCTTTACAGATCAAACCCACTCATTTTTAACAGCATTCATTTTTATCAAATTCATGTTTAAAAGCCAAAATTTGCCACCTACTATACTCATGCCTGCCCCCAACCCTGGAGATCTTTGTAAAAAAGGTTTAATAATTCCTATATTCAATGTCAGCCTTTTAAGTTATTTAATGACAGTTTTAAAGCTCTACTTCCTAACCCATGTCAGCTAAACCTTTCTTGTCTCTTCATTCCACATCACTGATAACCACCACACCCCCAGCCTACCCTGGATATGCTGGTACATTGTCAGCGCTCTTGGTTAACACACCCAAATACTGTTAGAATCAATCACAGCACATCCTAAGTTCTTTCTTACTGTAAAATTAGTATTAACTCTAGAATATTTTTAGAAAGCCAAAACTCAAGGTAAAGTGTTATATTCAGTCAGAAAAATGGATGAATGCCACTAATGAAGCAGATAGTAAAAAAAAAAAAAATTTAATCAAGCTTAGAACCCCACATTAAAATCAAGTTCTTATCTTTTAAAAATTAAACTTAGCCTTTAACTCACAAAATGATACACAATACGATTCCTTACACCAACATGCTTAATATACTTGTTAATTAAAATGTTAAGAGATACTGATTTTAGCAGTCAGGGCCTAATATCTGGAGTATTACTCCTCCACTGCTAACCCTCAAGTGTCCACTTGGTGGCATTACATTTAAAATTCAAACTCCTCCAACAAAATTACTTTGATTCTTTATTAAACAGGATTCAAGACAGACCAGGATGGAATTTTTACTTCTTCACAGATGCCGATTCTGGATAAATTAGATTTCATGGTTGTACACATTTTTTGTTTTTTCGAAGTAGACCTGATTTTGAAATCAGATCATTTGGGTTGATACCAACTTTGAAGTAATCTAGCTCATGAAAAAAAGTCTAGTCTTACTTAATCATCTACAAAGTTAGAAAAAACAATGTTTCCTCATTGGACTGATCTTTTTTTAAGTATACTCTATTGATTATGCTAATTACAGTTGTACCATCTTTTCCCTTTTGCCCAGTTTCACCCAGTACCTCTATTACCTCTAGCAATTCCCTCCTTAGTTCATGTCCATGAGTCTCATGAGTTCTCTGGCTTCTCCATTTCCTATACTACACTTAACATCCTCCCGTCTATTTTGTACCTACCAATTATGCTTCTTATTCCCTGTACCATTTCCCCCATTCTCCCCCTTGTCTCCCCCACTGATAACCCTCCACGTGATCCCCATTTGTGATTCTGTTCCTGTTCTAGTTGTTTGTTTCGATTTTTTTTTAGATTCCATTGTTTGTAACTGTGAGTTTGCTGTCATTTTACTGTTCATAGTTTTGATCTCCTTTTTCATTTAAGTCCCCCTAACATTTCACATAATGAGGACTTGGTGATGATAAACTCCTATAGTTTTACCTTGTCTGGGAAGCACTTGATCTGCCCTTCCATTCTAAATGATAGCTTTGCTGGATAGAGCAATCTTCATTGTAATCCTTGTTTTTCATCTCTTTGCATACTTCTGGCCAATCCCTTGTCTGCAAAGTTTCTTTTGAGAAAATCAGCTGCTAAGTCTTATGTGAACTCCTTTGTAGGTAAATCTCTCCTTTTCTCTTGCTGCTTAAGATTCTCTCCTTATCTTTAATCGTGGGTAATTTAATTATGATGTGTCTTGGTCTGGTCCTCTTTGGGTCCAACTTGTTTGGGATTCTGAGCTTCCCGTACTTGTATGTCTGTTTCCTTTACCAGACTTTTACCAGACTGGGAAAGTTTTCTTTCATTATTTTTTCCAATTAAGTTTTCAACTTCTTGCCCTTCCTCTTCTCATTCTGGTACCCCTATGATTCGGATGTTGGTACATTTAAAGCTGTCCAAGAGATTCCTAAGCTTCTCCTCATTTTCTTGAATTCTTGTTTCTCCTTTCTGTTCTGATTGAATTTTTGTTTCTTCCTTTTGTTTCAATCATTGACTTGAATCCTGGCTTCCTTCCCTTCACTGTTGGTTCCCTGTATATTTTTCTTTATTTCACTTTGCATAACCTTCACTTCTTCCTTTATTTGGTGACCATACTTAGCCATTTCTGAGCACCCTGATCACCAGTGTTTTGAATTCTGCATCAGATAGGTTGGTTATTTCCATGTCGCTTAGTTCTTTTCCTGGAGTTTCGATCTGTTCTTTCATTTGGACTATATTTCTTTGTCATCTCAATTTGGCAGCCTCCCTGTGTCAGCACACCTGTTATATTTTAAGGGGTGGCACCTTAGGTATTCACCAGGGTGGTGCAACCCACTTTACCACTTTGTGGCACTGTATGTCTGGAAGGGATCAGAGGGAACAATGACATCTGACCAGCTCTAGCCCCATTTCCAGTCACTTCTCCTACTTCCTGTAAGCAACTGGCTCCCTTCTAGCTGCTGGCCTGGTGCTGATTCCCATAGCGGGTAGGCTTGCCTAAGTTCCAGGACCCTGTAGGCCCTTTAAATGGACTCTTCTGAGAGACCAGCACTTTCTTCTGCTACGCTAACCCCCACTGGATTTTACAGCTAGAGGTTAGGAGGCTTTGTTTTTCAGGTGCTAGAACCCTAGGTTGCACAGTCTGGCCTGGGGCTGGGGATTGCTTGTCCCAGTTGTCCCTCCTTGTTTTTATCTGCCACCCATGAATGTGCGACTGCCCTTTCCACCAGTGGCAGCCCCTGCTGCCTCACCACACCGTGTCCTCTCTGGCCCTCCTACCCATCTGAATGAATGTTTCTTCTTTAAATCCTTGGTTGTTGGACTTCCATATAGTTTGATTTTCTGGAGGTTCTGGTTGTTTTTTGTTTTTAAATTTGTTGTCCTTTTTTTGTGTGAGGAGGTGAAGTGAGTCTACCTATGCCTACAACTTGGCCAGAAGTCCGAATTGCCAGATTGATCTTAAGAAGCAAATTCACTTAAAACATTCCTCTAGTTCTGACAAATGTACAGAATGACAAATACACCACGGTAATGTAAGATGGTAAACATTAGGGAAAAGTGATTGGGAACTGTCTAAACTATCGACAACTTCTCTGTAAATATAAAATTACAAATAGTTCATTTTTAAAAAGATTTCCATACTCAGATTCTGAACCATCATGCCTAAGGAAGCAAAATAAGAATAAGGAAGTCACTTTTGCCATATGGCCAACTGCCAACCTCAAACTTGAACTACTGTACTGTGAAATCAAACGTTATGGACCTATTCAAGGCGAGGAATCTTTATGGCAACCCTCCCAAATTAAGCAGTAACCTAAAAGTGCTAAATTCACAGGGATAATAAACCAGTTCTACTGAACAAAAGCCCAATATAACCTCATCTATGTTCCCTTCAAAATCCAAGCTATAAGCTTAAAGTGGTCTCTGACAAGGGTTTGTAGGCACCTGCATATCCAAATGTAAGTGAAAGGCACCTTCATCATAGACCTCAAATAATTCGTAAAATTTCCAAGAGCAAAAGGGACAACAGAAGCCAGTCTATAAAGACTTAAATAACTATAAACACAGACAAAAACAACCATATGAACTACGTTTGAAAATACAATGCCTGCAGCTACGTCGACAAGGAACAGTAATATATTAAAGGTGATGTAGCTATTTTGGCAAAGGACTAAATAGAACTTCTACAAATAAAAATAACAAATCAAACTAAATGAACAAGTTTAACAGCAGACTAAATACAGCTGGAGAACTAAGTGAGCTGAAAACAAGCTTAAAAGAAATCTTCTAAAATATGACAGAACTAGAAGACAGAAAATACTAAAGTTAAAACACAATTTAGGATACAATAAAGTGTAACAAAGACTTAACACAACTTTTAGGAGTAAAGAAGAAAATGGAAAGAGTATTTGAAGAAATTAGGAGCAAAGAATTTTCCAGAGCTAATAAATGATAGCCCTACAAATCCCAATTGGGACAAATAAAAAAAAAAAAAACACACTTATCTGAGATATATGAGTGAAAAGGCAAGACACTAAAAACAGTCACCTAAAAGATACACAGAGAAAAGACTTAGATTAACTTCAAAGGCACAAAAGATGGCTCTTTTCTTTTTAGTAATGAACATCAAAAGACAACAGAATGTGCTGTTGTGCTTAACATGCTGAAAACAATGGAGGATTTTAAAATATTATACCAACCAAAATATCCTTCAAATATGAAGATAACATACTTTCAGCTCCAACACTCTCAGTAGTAAATTCTAAAAGGACTTTCTTCAGGCAGAAGGCAAGTGATTGAAAATGGAAGGTCTAAGATAAAAGAAGTGAGGGGCAAAAGGATATCCATATATATCTAAATAAATATTTTAAAAGAAGTAGTATCACCACTGTATAGTGTAAAAAATTTAAACTACCACAACACGAAGTCAGTGGTGAGAGTTACGAGGAGAGGAAATGGACCCAAGTATTCTAATGTTCTTATGTATGCATACTGTAATTTCTAGGGTGAACACCCTGAAAGGTTAAAGACATGTATGTTCCAAAACAAGAGGAAAAAAATTTATATATACAAATATGTGTATTTTTACATCAACCTGAAGAAAATGGATAAAAAAAGGCACATGCACACACAAAAATCAGATTTAAACCAAACACCACAGTAATTACATTAAATCAACTAAAGGCCCCTATTAAAATTGTTAGTGAAAGACAACGTGACCAAAAGAAACCTGGTATCACTATATTAACATTAGGTCAATGACTTTAAGGAAAAGTATTACTAGAGATAAAAAGGTGAAAGGTTCAACTCATTACCTCATATATGTAATGTATAGAAGACCTCAATGAAAACACAAGGTTCATCATGACTAAAGTCATACCTTAACCTAAGAACTTAAATACAAAGAAAACCTTACAGTGAAGAAAGAGGGAAAAAAAGTGATTGAATCAAAGCATAAACTAATTATTTTGTAATCTTATAATAGCTAGATGTCCAGACACGAGCTATCAAGTAACTCAACATTGCAGTAAACCTGATTCTAAGTTCTCCTTACTTTCAATGAGAAGAAAAACTAACATTTACAGCCTACTCTGTAGTGGACTATTATAGGGTTTCCTCTTATTTGTATATAAAACATTACAAATTTGCTCAGCAACACACAAGAGATTAAGTGGAAAAAACTAGTAATTAAAATCTGACTTCTAAAACCCACGCCCAGTCCACACCACTCCAAAAACCAAGGTGCATTCCCAATCAGCCTACTGTCTCACAGATTATATAACAAAGTAGTTACTATTCCCTTATGGAAAATTACTCACTCATGGTTAAACGGCCAATCATTACAAACTACGTGTTTTAAAGCGAAAGAATTAATAAAGAGAAACAGTAATATCCCAAAGATAAGATTTCCCTTTACCTCAGACCTCATCTCATTCTAAATGCACTTGAACAAATCTGTCTTTCAAGCATTACTGTTCCATTCTGTTCCATTACTGTTCCACATTTTCAGTGGTCCAGGGGCTCAGTCTTTGATATGGCTCCAACACAACTTCAGTCAGTCCCAAGCAAATGGACTTCCATTTGAGAACACAATCCTTTGTTTAAAGGATCTCATTATCTAAGGTATTATCTAATCCAATGACAAAGAAAACAACGGGTTGGACTGATATTTGAAAATAACACACAAGCATAAACAAAAAGTTTATTCACGTGAAACATGACATATTAAAGACAACTTCATAACCATTAAGTCCTCCAGCTTTTCCTTAGAGCACAGTGAAACCTAAGCAAGAGTGTTTTTCAGCCCTGGCTGGTGTGGCTCAGTGGACTGGGTGCCAGCCTGCAAACCAAAAGGTTGCTGGTTCAATTCCCAGTCAGGGCACACGCCTGGGTTGCAGGCCAGGTCCCCACTTGGGGGCATGCAACAACAGCTAACTGAAATAGCTTTTCCACATCAAGGTTTCTCGCCCTCATTGTCCTCCCTTCCCCTCTCTCTAAAAATAAATAAAATCTAAAATATATATATAAATAAATGTGTTTTCAAATTCCAAACTAATGTACAGTGTAACAATTTAAGTCAAGGGAACTATCGCTTTAAAACCAATACAAAATCCTCATTAGAAATCATGATTGCTCAGTTTGCATCCCTAGGTAGTTCTTTACTATGTACCTCAATTTCCTCATTAAAATGGTCATACTACCCACCTCCAGAAGCACTAAATCAGTTACGTAAAATAACTTAAAACATTGCCAGAATAATCACCCAGTAAGTGCTGTTATTATCTACCCGTTCTACCTACTTCTGTACCCTTTACCTTAGAAAACAATCCAAACTAATAAACTTCAAAATTATAGCCCCCTTTCTCAATAAAAATCAAAATACACAAACCTTCTAAAAAAGCATGTAGCAGAAGGTAGAGTTGGTAACAAGACGTAAACAGTCTACCTTTGGTCACAAGCCCAACAATGCAGCCTAGTGGTCTGCTGTCAACATACTAAACAATTTACAAGGATGAGTGAAAACAGCAACAGTCACCTTCTAACCCTAACTCTGCCCAACAAGAAAAGAAGTTATATTGATGAAATCAGCATGAAATAGGACTCGTTATCACCTCTGTAATAGGTTCCTTCATGTGAAGAATGTTGTAGAAGCCCTGGCCCGTAGTTCAGTTGATTAAAGTGTCATCTGGATATGCCAAGGGTGTGGGTCAGATCCCCAGTCAGTGTATACACAAGAAGCAACCAATGAATGCATAAATAGGTGGAACAACAAAAATTGATGTTTCTCTCTAAAATCAATAAAACTTAAATTTAAAAAAAAGTCTTATAAATACTACCCTAACTCCACTTTCTTTTTCTTCACACCATCACCACAACTCAACATTTTATATGTAGACAACCAATTCCCCTTTTGGTTCACGATGTAAGATGTATGTCTAAACAGGTACTAAAATACACAAAGAATCAACTAAGAAAACTAAGTAATCACATATTTGACTTGATCTGAATAGATTAATCATTAGTTTTCTAAACTGATTAGGATTCATTCCTTCTCATCTTTTCTGTCATTAGTATTTCAAATTTACAACCAAGCAAAAAAGGACCAAAGCAAGCAATGTAGTATTTTATTTTGCTACCATTGAAGAAAAAAACCACAGGCCCAAAATGGCATCACGTTTGCTAAAAGCCCATGATACCAAGCCTAGATTTAATACCTGATCTAATTGCAGTTTCACTCTCTCCCAGCAACAACCTTAATCAATCCGGAATTTTCTGCTCAACATCAATCAAGTAATCTCATATGTACCCTCTTCTCCCATCCACAGAAAAAGGCAATTGCATGACAAAAACCTTCCCAGCTGAAAACCCTTTTTTTGTTAACAGCAACCTTGCCTTACCCTTCCTCCTATTAAAAAAACCTTCCATTTGGTACAAGCCCTCAGAGGGCTGGGTGGGATGCCGCTCATGACTTAAAAATGTCAATTAGACCTTCAAATTTACTTGGCTTAATTTTGTTTTTTTGGCATCTTCATACCTTGAAGTCAAACAGACTCTACTTCTTTTAGCCCCCTTCCCCACGAAAGGACTCTGTATTGAATATATTTTAAAATGTTTAGAATCAGCCCTGGCTGATGTAGCTCAGTGGGTTGAGTGCCGACCGCCAGGTTGCGGGCCAGGCCTCCAGTAGGGGGCGCTCAAGAGGCAACTACACATTGATGTTTCTTTCCCCCTTTCTCCCTCCCCCTCTGTCTAAAAATAAATGTTTAGAATGAAATCAGTTATCTAGACACAGTATGTGTAAGTTGAATAAGTAATAAAACAAGCAACTGAATTTTGGATTAGTTCCAGTACAGACAAAATTTACAAAAGGTTTTCAATCAGGTATGGTTAATTTTTAAAATGCTATTAAATTAACATAACACATAAAAAGGCAATCTATGAAGTCAAGATTTTTACAATATTATATACCCAAGCCAACCTACCATTTAGCTTCATCTACCCTCCAGATTTCCTAAAAAAATAAACTGCACATTTTGAATTTGGCCCATTCGAACTCAGACAACATGGAACAAGCATCTGAAACTCAATACTCCAAACAAGCATCTGAAACTCAATACTCCAAAAGATCACTATAAATCTCATTTACCGTCTGTCAGTTTTAAGTTCATTCTATATACAGCAGGTCCTCAAACATCATGGTTTCATTTAATGTTGTTTTATTTTAAAGTTCATTAGGTGATTTAGGAACCTAACTCTTTTATATTGATTAGCTTATGGTACATTGGTTTCCTTATACATCATTTCACTTAAAGTCAAATAATTCATCCATGCAGTTAATGACGACTTATAGATATGGTTTCCCCCTTATCCAGAGTTACTGTGGCTTACTTCCTAAGAACGGTAAGTATAGTAGTATTAAAGCTGACATGAAAATAGGACCTACCTAAATGCTAATTTGAAAAGGTATTTTGGTATTACCTGTTTTTAAGAATAGCAAACTTCATTTTACAGCTCAGTTCTCCTGAAACCGGGGAATTAGTGTTGAGATTTTAAAGTGCAATCCTTACAAAACTAATCCGACAGTGATAGTCTGAAACAGGGGCTCTTCAATCACATCCTGTACCCAGTTCATTTTTTGTACCCTCGAAGTCTAGCCCTCCTAGACAAGATTCATTTACTGCTTCCCTTCACTGCCTCCTTTTTTGAAGTGGGGGCATAGACAAGGCATGTTACAAACTTGGCTAAGTTTACACTGCTCTTCATTCTACTCTATAGTTCCTCCACCATACCCTCACTCATCTTAAAAACTAAACAGCTAGTTAAGTATCTTATCTGGGAACCTCAATAAAGGAACTAATTTGTGAGAAAGCAATAGAAGTCCTAGAAGAATTAAAGACACTGCAAGCCAAATTCTTTAGTAACGCCACCTTAAAACAGTTCGAGGATCAACCCTTTCCGAATAAAAAAGCGTGGTCAAGACACCCATCCAAATTCTAATTGTACCTGAGGTACACCAAAAAATCTTTTGTTAAGAACACAATATAGGCATTTCACACACATTAATCCTTAAAAATTCTAGTAATGGAGGCCCTGCATCAACTATCACCTAACACTCATACTTTTCTCCTGTACCAATGAAAAGATTAAGCCCAAATAGAAGCAGGTTAAGAGTTTGACACCCAAGGGCTGGACTTATTGTTCACTATTCATTTTCACATCCCACCGTCTCTACTATGTTCAGTAAGTGCAACAGAAGCTGGGGTCTCCAAACAGTCTCAGATGGCGGCCACGTGCAGAGGGAAGCCGCCGGGGTTTCCCCCGCCCTGCAGAGTCTCCGCCCCCGGTAGGCGGAGAGCCCCCCGAGCCTCGCAGCCTCCCCGCCCCCTCTCAGCTCAGGGGCCTCGTCCCTTCACAGCCCCTCCCACCCATCGGAATTCGCAGCCTCCACCGTTCTTTCCATCCCCCAGCGGCCTCCTCCGGGTATTAATTTTGAGGAAACGGGGACGTCGAGGCAGCCATGCTTACGCAGTCGAGCCTGGCCCCCACCCTGCACCCCGAGAACCAGCAGCGCAGCCGTCGCTTTCTCAGGACGCCCGGCCGAAGCCGTGGCCTCGCCCCTGTCCGCGCGGAGAAGCCGGTGGTGCTGAGTGTACCTCGGCGCACACTGGCACGGTCTCTGGCCCTCTCAGGCCTCACCAACCCCCGCGTCTCCTCAGTGGTTCCCGAAAAAAAGCGCTGGCTGATCCCGGGAACCTCTCAAGCTACGGGGTCAAAACTCTGCGGACGGGTCCGGCTCTGGCCCACAAGGCGAGCCGGGAGGCCTTGGGCGGCCCGTGGCCCCAGTTCTCGGTTCCCCGTCCCTCCGTCCCTCCCCTCTGCGCCGACCGCGCGGCCGACATTACGTTCCCCCTTCTCTTTCAGGCCCCAATCCGTTACCGATGGCTAGCACGGGTATCCAGGAGGCCGGAGCTGCGCAGTCAGTGACTCAGGGTGGCAGCGGGAGGAGCAGGAGGCGGCGCCGCGAGCAGATGGCGCTAAAAAAGACCCAAGAGCCCGCCGCTCGCGCTCATATACAATTAGCGTCAGCACGTAGGACCAGCTCCCCCGCCCTCCCCCTGGCCTCGCCGTGTCCTAGCAACGCGAGCGGGAGGCGGGCTCTGGACAGGTTGCATAGCAACAGAACCGTCCTTCTTCCCTGACGACCTCCACGCCCTCTATGCCCAGCTCGGATTCCACCGTTCCCGCTTCCGCCCCCTGCTATGCCCTGGGCTATCTCTATTTTTTTTCACCCGGTCCTCTGGAAAGGAAATTTCAACCCCCTTACATTCTGGGGAAAGACCCTGAGACAGGGACTGGGCGAAGAAAAGAGGCCAGCCGTCTAGTCCCGGCTCGCCACACGGTGATGGCGAGCGCTCATTAGTACCCGTCTGTGTCCCAGCCTAATCCCTCCAACTCCCCTTTCCCGGGAACCATTTTGTCTCCCCGCCCATTTCAACCCTAAGAACAACAATTCTTCCCTCCTGACCACCTCTACGGCGGCTTCTACCGGTTTTCTTCTCCTAAAGGGGGGGGGGGGGGGGTCTCCTTGGTTCTGGGAGTTCTCCAGCTCTACTCCAAAACCCTTTTACTTGGCGTATGGTCCCTCATTTTTGCTTTAGTATTTTTTTTTTCTGATGGATGAAGGTGGCATATTTGTTTATTCTCTGGATGCTTTATAGTGAATGTGGTTATGTTTCATCTTTCTGAAAAAGCAAATCCTATGTAAATAAATCCTCAGGACTGAAACAGCATGGCTATTTTTCAATTGATGCTGGATCGACTAATAGTCACTCCTAAAACAGTGGTTCCTAAAGTGTGGTCCTGGTTCCCAGACCCTTTCAAGGAGGAGGTGTTCCTTGAGGAGGTTAAAAGTATTCCTGTAGAAGTACTTAACTAAAAAGTTACTCGCTTTTTGCATTCTCATCCTCTCACAGTGTTTTCCAGAGGCTACATGACATGTGATATGGAAACATTGAAAACAGAAGCAGATGTTAGGATGCAGTCATCTGCTGTTAAAGGAGACAGATTTACAAAAATGTAAAAGCTTGCCACTCAATTTTTTTGTTTTGTAAAGTCGTTGCCAATGAAACTTGGTGCTAATTCAAGGCAAGAAGGACTCCAGTTTGGGGTTTGGTGAAGAAGAAAACTTGGTGCAAACAGGTCAATTTTGCTACAGCATGTAGAGCTTTGCAACAGTATTACAGCTCAGTTAGGAAGCAGCACAGATCAGGCCCCCCTCCAGATAGAAAGCCCTGCTCTGCTCTGCTAATATCTTCCAAGTTTCATTTCCAGTTGAAGAACCAGAGTCCTCACTCTTTGGTGGAAAGGAAAAGTGTGCAAAGTTTCAGGGGATCTGACTTGTATAGGAAAAGTCCCTGCCCCTGGTCCCTGATTGAGCCCCTCATGCAAATGAGGACTCCAAATCCTCACAGCTTGATTGGTCCAAAAAGCACTGTCCTAATTAGTCAGAAGGTAGCTGCTCTGATTGGTCAGTGAAGATGCTAATGAAGCTTTAGCTGCATAGCTCTGATTGGATGGGGAAAGTCTCAGTTTTATTGATTAAAATAGGCTTTCAGGAACACCTTTATAAACACTGGCTCAGAACCACAGACAGGCAGTTCAATGAGGGAGGTAGGCAGTTTTAGCATCAGTTTTGTGTGACAGTCACCTGGAGCCCTTCTTAGTTAGTGTCTTCCTTTTTTTTTTTTTTTTTCTAATCCTCACCAGAGGACATGCTTATTGATTATAGAGAAAAGGGGAAGGACAGAGAGAGAGGAAGGGAAAGAAACAACAATGTGAAAAACACCAATATGAGAGGAAAACTCCATTGGATGCTTCTCACTCAAGCCCTGACCAAGACAGAACCTGCAACCCAGGTTTGTGCACCAACCACAAATCAAACCTGCAGGCTTTCAGCTTATAAGACAACACTCCCACCAACTGCACCACACCAGTAGTATATGCTTTTTAGGGATCAACACTTTTCATATAAAATATTCTTTTATGTTAACATTTAATTGGTTTACTGTTTTTAAATAAAATAACGAATACTTGTAAAATTTCTTTAATATCTAATATGATGAATATCAGTATTTATGTAAGACACATAAAAGTTTTGGGGGGTCCTTAATTTTTAAGAGTGTAAAGGGGTATTGAAACCAAATAGTTTTAGAACCTCTTTTCTAAATGTTGCATTCCTTGAAACTTCAAACCGCCTAAAGTCTTCTATTGTAAGACTCATGTTTAACAAGTATCTCTAGTCCATTTTAGAGGATACAGTTTTTCCCTTGACACTCCTCAGTTTCATTAAAATGAGCTGCCTTCCCACTCCATACTGCAGATGCCTCACTTTACCTACTTATTTTAGTTCTTCCCATGTGATATTTTTGTTTTTCTCAACCTCTTTCTTTATTTTTATTTTCATTTTTATTCTTTGTCTTTTTCTTCCAACGTTCTTTCTTTATATACATCCTACTCGAAGATGATGTAAGGCTAGCAAGGTTTATAATAGCATCAGTAATGACTCCTCTAAAAGAATCCATAATACCTAGGTGGACCAGTGCTCAATATGTGCATACACTTGGCACTAATTTCAATGGAGGCTTCTAGAGTTCTGCATTCTAATTAAAGCTATGCATGATGTGAGGTGATTCACATATTAAAAGTGAACCAAATAGATTTCTCCTCCTCTCAATAAACCTTTTTTGATGGTAGAACTTCTGAGACCAAATGGAGAAGTGATGGTTTCTATCCTACTCCAGCTGGCCCCCACCAATTTCAGGCACTAACCTAGGCCTCCAAATTTCTAACACTTCAACTCCCACCCCCAGACTTAAGGGCTTGTCAATACTAGTTTATATTCATTTCCCCCTCTTCTCCAGCCATTTAAGTCCAGGGAAGGCCGATCACTTATGCTTCCATTAAACAAATACTTACATGTCAGGAGCAACTTGAGACACTGGAAATTCATCATTGAACAAGAAAGACAAGATTCCTGATTTTATTGAACTTATGTTCTAGTGAGGTTGAGCAGGTGACAGACAAGTAATGAAACAATTGTAGATTTTATGAGCTATGAAGAAAATAAAATGAGACAACGGGGTAGAAGACGACTGACCTGAAGAAACCATTGATCTTTGCACATTGACCCAACTTAGATCCCCAACTCACACAACTTAGTTAACTCATCTAACCACTATACATGGTGATCCTGTCACTGATCTTGGGCTGTGATGAACTTTGGGGTAAAGTTCCCTTTTTCTTATCTCCCATTATTTTCACTTGATAGATTTTTATAGCATCTTAGCCTAGTGGTTTAGAAGTATGGCTTTGGGAGTCGAACAGCCCAGGTTTTGTCCCTATTTTGTTGTGAAATTTTGAACAACCTGTAAGTTACATAACATAGTACCTGACATACAGTAAACACTCAATAAAAGTCAAATATTATAAACCTCTTCCTAATGTTTGTATATTTGGCTTTTTTTTTCTTTGAAGTTTGAGGGAACTTTCCTAAAGTCTTCTAATAGTATCTAACACTATTTTTGCAAATATTTTGTAGAAAGCTAACTTGCTACAAATTTTAAACATGTTTTACTGAGCCAAAATAATTCACACCAATTACCATAAAAGTACTATATTCAAATTTCTAAATATTGGATACAGATACTGTAGAGATCAACCAGACAAGCCAATGACAGAAACAATATTTTAAATGTCCTTTTGTCTGTATTTCAGCCCCTAAATAGTAGGAAAGTGCTTAGGCTTGGAAGTAGGACATAGATTTATCCCAATACTCTGTGACCTTGCACAAGTACTTATACACTCTGATCCTTAGGTTTCCCCATTTGTAAAGTGTATTAATAATTCTAATAATGCCTGCCTCTTCATTAGCATGAAACAGAGAACTATGTAAAGCCCCCTGAGCAATGACTTACACTTGAAGTGCTCAATAAATGTTTATTTTCCCCTCCCAATTAATAAGTATGCAAGATGTCTGAAAGCACCAACAATAATTGTCATCTAAAAACTGCACAAGGTATAATTAAATAACTGCTATCTTAGTTTTGAGTCTGGTTGGTTTTATTTTTTCCAAATTATTATATAAATATAATCAATCTAAATTCATAAAAGTGTAAATCAATCTAAATTCCAGTGCAGAATTGTGAAAAAATTGCCTTAAATTTCTCCCTCTGCATCCAAAGAAGGATTAATAGATTTTTTTGTTTGAAAATATCTTTATGTTGCTATCATTTTTAATTGAAATTTTTATTGAACTGATTGTAAATTCACACGTGTTTGTAGAGAATAACACAGAGAGATCCATGTAAACTTTACCCAATTTACAATGGTAAAAACAATACACAGTCTTATTCAGATTTCCCCCTTTTCACTTGGATCCATGTGTGTTTGTGTGTTTAGGTCATAATTTGTGTATCTGTCACCACAAGCAAGATATAGAAGCATTCTATTACCACATGAATCAATGATGTTGCCTTTTTATGATGATTGGGGTATTTTCCCCCTAATTTACATGCCAAATATGGTCCCAGATTTTACTTTTTTCCTTGTTTCTCACACGTTGACCACTTAGGTGGAAAAATAGTCCATTCTTGAGTATGAATTTTCAATCTTTCTTTCTTTTTTTAAAGATTGTATTTACTTATCTTTACCGAGAGGGGAAGGGAGGGAGAAAGATGAAAAGAAACATCAATATGAGAGAAAAACATCGATTGGCTGCCTCTCACACACCCCCAGACTGAGGACCCAACTTGCAACCCAGGCATGTGCCCAGATTGGGAATTGAACCGGCAACCCTTTGTTTTGCAGGATGACACCCCACCAACTGAGTCACACTGTTCAGGGCAGTTTTCAATATTGCTTATCTGAACTATTTGCAATAGCCTTGCCTTTAGTCTCCCTAATATCAATTTCTTATTCCTCTCTGATCTATACTGACAAGTAACCAATCTAAAATATAAATGTAATTGTCTACTTTGTACATGGTACTTTTCAATGGTACTTTATGTCTATGTAACAAAATAAGGTCTACTAAGCCCATTCCAATCCACAGCCATCTAATTTTTCTAGCCATACATCTCACTACCCATGGTCATGAACCCCACTTTTTATGACTTTGAACTATTCACCAGACCCTCAACATGCCAAGTGTTTCTTTATGCTCTCTGCTCTTCCCTCTACTTATCCTTCAATAACTACTTCAAAATTTTATCTTCTCTGGGGAATCTTTTCTAACTCACAAAGGGATATCTGGCTGCACACTTTTGTCTGTTTTCAGACAACTCTTTTCTGTGTGTATGTTTCTATGTTTTCTCCTCTTTCAACATACACTATACTAGATTATTAATTGCTATAGGGAAGTGTCCTTAATTCTGTATACCCCTAGCTTGAATAGTAACTAGCAGAGCAAGACCTTCAATAAATATTTGTTTGAGAGAATGAAATTAAAGGAAGAAAACATAGATGGGAGAATGGGAAGTAGAAGTCATTGAAATTAAACCAGAAGTCATTGACGAAGACACCGGCCCACAGTGTCCGCATCATTATGGATGAAATGAGACATTCACACAGACTACCGAGTCCAGTGGAGGAAAAGGGACAGCATGGCTTTTCTCTCAAGGGGAGCAAAAGCCACGGCCTCTGCCATGACAGGCCTTTATTGAGTTTCTCCGCCCATTACATGGTGGTCTTCATTTACTATGCCAGGTTCACTTTAGGTGGTTACCTTTTACAGAAAACAAAAGAGCCAATGCTACTAATCACATCACCGAAGAGGGATATTTGCAAATGAAAAGGCAAATGTTGAACCTGATACACTCATCCTTGGAAGGTTTAGCATGGTTTTTAGGAAGTTACTTTGCAGTAAATGTTTGCCACTGGGGGCTGGGCCCACGCCATGCAGGATGGTCTACTACAGTTATAATACTTCTCTTGAAGACAATATTACAGTGATCATGGAGTGTATGTTCCACAGACAAAAGTTTTCATAGAGAAAATTTGGCAATCTAGTCAATGCAAGAGGACTTTGGGACATAGTTTGGGTATTGTTTGAATCTTTATTTGGATGTTTTTTGTCTTCATCCATGCAACAACTTGCTGGTAAAGAAAAACTGAAGAAATATTGAAATCCTTGGGACTATAATGAATAAAGGAAGCAAATCACCTCATATTAATTGGAGACAATTAGAGTCTCCATCATTGGGAGAATTGATAGTGGAATGATGTGGTGAATGCACATCAGAGTGTTGTGCAGCAGAAACATTGATCACAATATGGCAACAGGGATGAATCTGTGAAATGCAAAGCTTGCAAAGTAAAGCCACAATTAGATATCATCACACAGCCATTAGAATCGGTCAAATTAAAACAAAACAAAACAAAATAGCCCTGGTTGTTGTGGCTCAGTGAATTGAGTGCCAACCTGCCAATCAAAGTGCTGCTGGTTCGATTCCCAGTCTAGGGCACATGTCCGGGATGTGGACAAGGCTCCCAGTGGGGGGCGCAAAAGAGACAACCACATATGGATGTTTCTCTCCCTCTCTTTCTTCCTTCCCCTCTCTAAAAATAAAAATAAATAAAATCTTTAAAAAAAACTCAAACACCTGAGGGTACAAAAATGCTGATAAATACATGGAACAATAGGAACTCTCATTCATTGTTGGTATTAGTGCAAAATGGTACAATTATTTTGGAAGACAGTTTGGCAGCATTGTATACTCACTCCTGAGTATCTACCCAAGTGAATTAAAAATTTATGTTCACACACAAACACACACACACACCCAGAGGTGAACATTTATAACAACTTTACTCCAGTTGCCAAAAACCAGAAGCAAAGAAGATGTCTTTCCCCAGGTGAATAGATAAAACAGTGGCACGATGAAATCCCACTCGTAATTTTTTTTGAAAAGCTACTGGTTCACTCAAAAACATGGATGAATATCAAATACATTTTTGTTCAGCAAAATGAAGCCAAGTACAAAAGGCTACATATTGTATAATTCCATTTATATGACATATCAAAAAGGCATAATACAGGAATGAAAAACATTTTAGTGGTTGCCAGGATTTCAAGGGGAATGAAGAGTTGACTTGAAAGGCCCTGCAGAGGGAGGGGTTTCTTTAGGTTAATGGAATTCCTCTAGACTCTATAGATAGTGGGTACCTACACCCTTTATCCACTCGTCAAAATCCATTTGCTGTATTCAAATTTTTAAAAATCTACCAGGATTTCTAATGAGGGATCCTAGGTTGGAATGCAGGCTGTGACAAATTAACTGCATTACAAATATGCCATATAACCTCATTGAAGGGATCGGTAAAAAAGGAAATGACTTTGGAAATCAGTGTTTTGACTAGATACTGTAAGGCTAATTGCAAAAAGAGCTATTCATAAACACTGTACTCTATTTAGTAAATTTGTTTCTCATAGGGATAAGTAATAGGAATTATGAAATAATTTACCTATATACTATGAAATGTTTTAGTTTGTTAAGCCTGCAATAAAAAAGTACCAAACTGGGTGGCTTAAGCAACAGAAATTTATTGGAAGCTAGCAGTCAGAAATCAAGGTATTGGTAGAGTTGGTCCCTTCTGAGGGCTGTGAGAGAAGCATCTGCTCCAGACCTTTCTGTTTGGCTCTTAGACATCTATCTTCTTTCTGTGTGTTCATATTAACTTCCCTCTATATGTGTGTCTGTGTTCAAATTTCCTATTTTTGTAAGGAAACCAGTCATATTGGATTAGGACCAACCTTAATGTCCTCATTTTAATTTGCTTACCCGTTACCGCTATAAAAACTATCTCCAAGTAAGATCACATTATGTGGTACTGGAGGGCAGGACTTTAACATAAAAATTTTGGAAGGGCACCATTCAGCCGGTAATACTAGGGTCAAACAAATAAGTAAATAATTGTAGATAACGGGAGCAAGGTCTCTCATTACCAGAGAAAAAGTCACAAGGAAGCAAAGATAGAAGGCTAAAATAAGCCTTGTGGTACTGGATTGGGGCCAGAGATATCTGTATGAATTCATGTTTATAGACAGATGGATGTGTGCCTATATAGGTTAGTATATATGTTACAGAACAGAACAAGGGGGGCCTGGAACGATATACTATTATTGAAAGAAGGCCCCGGGTCCGTTATGTCCGCCGCCAGAGGAAAGACGTCTCTCAATGCCAGAGATTCGTGAAAAGGAAAGGAAATGTTTATTTAATGCTATACTAACTTAAAGTAGTGACCTAATGTCTTTATCAAAAATCCCAAAGTCCCCCCAAACACCCACAAACACAGTCCTTCCTTCCTTCCCCCTTTGCCCAGTCCAGAGTACCGTAACTCAGGAAAGGAAAACGAAGTCCATGGCTCAGACAGTCCTCTGGTTCTTCCCAGTTAATCCTCCATCTCGACTGGGAGACCTCCCTGGGTTCCCGGCACCCTCAGCTGAGTAGCCGGGATCTCTGCTAAAACCAGGTGGTGGTTCCCCCTTCTAAAGCTGCGGGGGTCCCCACTCTGTCCAGGCCTCGTGGTTCTCCCTTTCAGGGCTGCGGGAGTCTCCACCCTGTCAAGGCCGCGTGGTTCTCTCTCCTATGGCTACGGGAAAGGAGAGTCCTCACTATGTCCAAAGCCGCGTGGTTCTCTTTCCTAAAGCAGCACGGTTCTCTCTGGGATGCAGGAGTCTCCACTCCGTCAAAGCCGTGTGGTTCTCTTTCCTAATGGCCGCCAAGTCTGGGTTTTAAATCACCGCGGCCAATCTTCCTCTGCAGCCTCATTTCCGACTCCTCCCACACTCGGCTTCACTTGCCAGAATTCATATCCTTCCAGCTTTACTGGGCTGCCATCATGAGTCTGGGCAGGTGTGGCCCCCATGTCCTGGAGCCAATCTTCTCCGAGCTCCCACGCAGGCGCTGTAGCTTGGGGGGGGATCTGCCCCTCAGTCACGTGTTGGTGGGGAAGTTATTTCCATTCCCCTGGCTCAGAGATGATCACAGCTATTTAACATATCTAAGCGACCAGCCAAAGGCTATAGATATGTTAAATGACCACGCCAGAGGGTAGCTGCAAGGCTGTTGCTGTGCAAAACAGCTCCCAATGGCCCTGCTCCATTTGTCCCTTCCCCCAACCCACACCCTGGGTGGGGGGATGGAGACATCTTAAAATCTCCTGGACACCTTAAGTTCTGGACCCCATTTCAAATGCCCATTTGGGGTCCCCCCCTCTTGGCTGCACCCTGTAACATATATACATATATTTCCTAGTTCTGTCCATTGAGAGGGCCTAGAAGCAGTGGTCTTCCAATAGCAATAAGCATGCCCAGCACCCAGATTTTTATTTCTACATACCACTCACATACAACATAGTAATTAAATATAAACAAATATATTTCAATTCCCAATCAGGACACATGCCTGGGTGGCAGGTCAGACCCCTAGTAAGGAGCGTACGAGAGGCAACCACACGTTGTTGTTTCTGTCCTTCTCTCCCTCTCTCTCTAAAAATAAAGAAATAAAATATTTTAAAAACCAAATATATATTAAATACACTGTAATGGAGGTAGAATGGAATGAGAGTGGAGGACAGAAAATTAAAGGGAATCAATTTATCTAGAAGGGTCTTATCAGGAAGTGGGGAGGAGTTACAAGACAAATATATTTTTAAAAAATGGCACGTGACTATGTACATTTTGCCAATACTAGACATTCAATATATCTCATTTCTCAACGTTCTACCTTTACAGATCAAATTGTGATTCATATTTTGAAAGATTCACTCTTAAACTAGAAGTGAAGGGCAGTAAAATTAGATTTGTTATCAGTTGTAGTAAATTTTTTTAATGTTTATGCTATTACAGTTGTCTTAACTTTTCCCTGTTTGTCCCCTTCCCACAGTCAATATCCGCACTGTTGTTCACATCCACTGGCCGTGCACAGTTGTTCTTTATCTAACCTCTTCACCTTCTTTCAACCAGTCCCCCTCCCCCTCCCCCTCTCTTCTTACAGCTGTCAGTCTGTTCCTTGTTTCTGTGTTTCTGATTCTGTTTTACCTATTAGTTTATTTTGTTTCTTAGATTCCAGTTATAAGTGAGATTATGTGGCATTTGTCTTTCATTGACTGGCTTATTTCACTTAGCATAACAGGTTCTATTCATACTGTTGCAAAAAGTAGAATTCCTTCTTTTTTACTGCTGCTTAGTATTCAATTGTGTAAATGTACCACAACTTTTTGATTCACTCATCTACTGATGAGTACTTACACTGTTTCCAAATCTTGGCTATGGTAAATAACACTGCTGTGAACATAGGGGTGCATAGGTCTTTCTGAATTGGTGTTTCAGGATTCTGTGGATATATTCCCAGAAGTGGATTTGCTGGGTCAAAAGGTAGTTCCATTTTTAGTTTTTTGAGGAAATTCCATTCTGTTTTCCAGGGTAGTTGCACTAGTCTGCATTCCCACCAACAGTGCACTAGGGTTCCCTTTTCTCCACATTCTCACCTGCCCTTGTTTTTTGTTGACATCAGTGATGGCCATTCTGGCATGTGTGAAGTGATATTGTACTGTGGTTTTAATTTGCATCTCTCTGATTGCTAATGATGTTGAGCATTTTTTCATATGTCCGTGGACCATCTGTATGTCCTCCTCACTATTCAGGTCCTTTGCCCATTTTTTAAATAATTGGATTTCTTATCTTCCTGGTATTGAGTTGTATGAGTTCTTGATACTGGTGTATTTTGGAGATTAAGCCCTTTTCTGATCTATTACGGGCAAATATGATCTCCCATACAGTGGGGTCCCTTTTCATTTTGCTAATGGTTTCTTCAGCTGTGCAGAAGCTTTCTAATTTGATGTAGTACCATTTGTTTATTTTTTCCTTTGTTTTCTTGGCCTAGGAGATGATATCAGCAAAAATATTGCTATATGAGATATATAAAATTTTATTGCCTTTGTTTTCCTCTGTAATTTTTATGGTACCATAACTTATATTTAAGTCTTTTATCCATTTTGAATTTATTCTAGGTATAAGTTGGTGGTCTAGTTTCATGTTTTTGCAAGTACTAGTCCAGTTCTCCCAATGCCATTTATTGAAGAGACTATCTTTACTGCATTGTATGCTCTTGCCTTTTTTGTCAAATATTAATCAACCTTAAAAGCATGGGGTTTTTTTGGGCTCTCTATTCTGTTTCATTGATCTGTGTGTCTGTCTGTTCTTATGCCAGTACCAGACTATTTGTTTACCATGGCCTTATAGTATAGTTTGATATCAGGTGTTGTGATCCCTCCAACTTTGTTGTTCTTTCTCAAGAATGTTGAGGTTATTTAAGGTCTTTTCTGGTTCCATATAAATTTTTTGGAATATTTTTATAAGTCTCTGAAATATGCCATTGGTATTGTGATAGGAATTGCAATGAATCGGTAGATTGCTTTGGGTAGTTTGGACATTTTAATGATGTTAATTCTTCTAATTCATGAACATGGTACATGCTTCCATTTATTTGTATCTTCCTCAGTTACTTTCTTTGGTGTCCTGTAGTTTTCTGTATACAGGTCTTTTACCTCCTTGGTTAAATTTATTCTTAGGAACCCCATTTTTTGTTGTTGTTGTTGTAATAGTAAATCAGACTGTTTTCTTAGTGTCTCTTTTGATAGTTCATTACTAGTGTGTAGAAATGCCATTGATTTCTGAGCATTGGTTTTATATACTGCTACTTTGCCAAATTCATTTATTAGATCTTGTAGTTTTTTGGTGGAGCCTATAGAGTTTTCTATATGTGATATCATGTTGTCTGTGAATAATGACAGTTTTACTTCCTTCTTTCCAATTCAGATGCCTTTATTTCCTCTGCTTGTCTGATTGCTTTGGCTAGGATTTCTAGTACTATGTTGAGTAAGAGTGAAAGTGGACATCCATGTCTTTTTCCTGATCTAAGAGGAAATGCTTTTAGATTTTGCCCATTGAATATGATGTTAGCTGTAAGTTTTTTTATATATGGCCCTTATTATGTTGTGGTATGATTCCTTTATTCCCACTTTGCTGAGAGTTTTTATCATAAATGGGCACTGGATTTTATCAAATGCTTTTTCTGCATATTTTGGTATAACCTTGTGATTTTTATCTTTCATTTTGTTTGTGATGTATCACATTTATTGTAGCAGAGTAAATTTGATTAATCAAAGGCAACTAGAAGTAAAATATGGAAATAAAATTTTAAAAATCAAGTCAACAGCAACAAAAAAATAATTATCAATATTTATTAAGTGTCTTCTATGTGTAAGAAACTATTCGATAAAGTTTAAAAATATCAGCTGATTTAATTCTCACAACAACCCTAATGAGGTACTCATATTATTCTTCTGTTATAGATGGAGAGTTGAGGTCCAGAAAGATCCTCCAGGACCTGTCCCTGGGCCACACAGCCCATAAGTGGCAGAGTTGGGGTTTGATTACAGGCAGCCTGGCACCAGAGCCTGAGCCTGTAATTACATCTTTTCTAGTGAAATGCATAAGACAGCTCAGTATTCAAGGAATTCACTCCAAGAAAACCAGACATATAAATAAGCAGTTACAACTCAATGTAAGTGCTAATTATAGAGAAGAGGGTAGCAGAAAAGATGTCACAGAAGTGACACTGAAAACAAATCTTGAAGAAGTAGTAAGAACTTGCTGTGTGACAAGAGCAGGATACCATTCCCGGCAAGAAAACAGCTATATGGAGGAAATTTTGGCCTAGTTGTTGAAGGTCATGTAGGAAATACATGTGGAATACAAAACCATTCAAACAATGACTTCTGCCTTTGGCTGGGCATGGATTTTGTATACAGAAAACCTCTAGATATGTTGGTTTTAGGTATTTGTGAGTTCAGTTGGGCCTATCATCTTCTGTACTTTCATTTGTCAAACTGAACCTCTATTTAACTCCAGAAATATCATTTCTTAGTAATGAAAAAATTGCATTTATGTAGTTTCACACAATCAAGATATTTTTTATAGGTCACAAACCAGACTAAATCAATTTTCTAAAGTTCTCTGAAGCACTCTTTTAGAAACAGCTTTGAAGAATATGTTACAGAAATCCTGAAGAGAGTAACAGCAGGAGCTGGGTCAGCAAACACTATGGCTTACTGTGTGTTGGGCAATGTTCTAAGCTGCCTATGTGCTTTAGTCCATTCAACTTTCAAAACAAACCTGTGAGGTAGCTGGTATTATTACCACAACTTCATAGACGAAGTCACTGAGACATAGAGAAGTTAAGTGATTCAGGCAAAGTTGCAACAAGTTTAGTAACTGGTGAAGCCAGAGTTCAACAAAATCAGGTAATTCCAGCCTGAATAGAAAAGAGTGATGTTATTTGTTTCTTTAATTAATTTCTTAATTCAACAGATGGTCTAGTATGGCCTAGATCAGTGGTCACAAACTAGGGCATATACAGTTGCCAGGCAAAGAATCTCTTGTGTGAAGTCAGCCGGGTACAGAACATGGGGGCTGGTAGGGATTGTGAACAAGAGACCACAGGCTTCAGTTGAAGGAGGCAGCTACTCCTTACTCTCAGCCAGCTATTGTCACATGGATTCACTATTACCAGATTTTCTTATTTTTTAAGAAGGTATTTGAATGCATAGTTTCAGGAGAATAATTTCTTGGGGGGTGGGGAGGCAAGTATGGATTAAGAAGTCCTCAATGCAAGCAGTGTAGATGAGGATGCCCGGGGAAAAGGTAAGAAAAAAACAAGAGGACCAGGAGCTCCAGCATTTAAAGAGTTGGCAGAAGAGTCAGCAAGGACTAACTGGACTAGGAGAAAAGACAGAGGAGTGTTTGAGACACCAGAGGAAGGTGAACGGGCAGGATTCTTCAGTCTACTGTTGCTATGAGTTGATGCACTGATTCACTCAGGTGAAAAAGTTCCCGGGCCTCAGTGATAAAAGCTATAGCAAGTTCAAAGAATAGTTTTTGAAAGTCCAAGTGGGCTATGGCTTTCCTGTATCAGAAATTAGCTAGAGGAGAATCCTAGCACATTCCTACTGCTAATTACTTCAATGGCTCTAATTTAAAAGATAGAAAGAAGCATTTTATTTCCATTTTCATAACTTCAGTGATATTTTATTAGCATTATAATTATTATTCTACTTCATCAGGTTTTTTAAATATTCAGTTTGTTCTTATGATATTTTGAAGCTTCTGAAATACTTACCAAATTTCTCCACAACTGCCAATAACAAACACTGATTTTTGTGGGAAAGCAATACTCATTTAGATTTATAGTGACATAAAAGCATCTTTCACACCCACAAGGTAAACTTGGTTCACATATCAAAACTATTTATAACTTTGCTCAGATACAACTTTTCAGTAAATTTAGGACACCTTCTTCTATGAACAAGGAAAGCAAAGGAATCCATTTATTTGTTGGTTTCTAAATAAAATCTATTTTCCCTGTATGAGTTTAGAATCAGTTGAAAGGAGGCAGGCAAATGGAAATAAAAACACCACCTCTCTTACAGATAAACTGGGCTGGAGAATATGGCTTTGGGTTGCAGCAGACTTCCTTGCTAACATAGAGGACTCACCACAGATGCAGACCCCTCTGGACCCACAGCAAGGCAGAATGCAGCCGTGGACTGATGAGTCCTGTGCAGTTCTTCCTCCCCAAAGCCCCAACCAGATGCATCACTCCTTCTGCCCTGGACATAAACAACTCAGATGGAAAGAGTAAAGCAGGTTTTTCTGCTGGAGGTCCTTCCATACAGAAGCCTGTGGTCAGAGAAATGGAGGCCTCTCTGTATTGTTCTTTACTGTCTTATCTCCCAGTTCATTTCCACAGGGCAGGTTCTATCACCCCCACATAGCTAAAGGGGGACTCACACTCAGGCCATAGGATTTCAGAACTGACTTTTTTACTACCCTTGGAGGCTATGCCCCAGAGCTCTGTGGTTAAAAGAAATAATCCCTTAAAAATTCAGTGGGTAACCTGCTAGGGAAGAGGCAATAATGAAAGAGCCCAAAGCAGCAGCTGTCTGGGATTCAGGAGAATTAGACAAGGTTGTGATAGTGTTACCAACTGGTTCCTTGTCATGGTCAGGTCATTTAACTCTTTGTTACTTCGTTTCTTCACATGTAAAACCATTTTAGCAAACCCTACCATTCTACTACCTAGACGATCAAATGAGCTAATTCATAAAAGCACTTTGAACCAGCATGGTTATAGTAAAAAATGACAGTTATTATTTGGGATGAAACTATTATTTCAATAATCTTAAATAAAATAAAGAAACCAGTCTGTTTTTATGAATGTTTACATTTAAAAAACAGATACTTTAGCTCTGAATGATGTGGCTCAGTCAGTTCAGTCCCACAAACCAAAATGTCACAGGTTCAAGTGGCCATCAGGGCATAAGCCTGGGTTTTGGGTTCAGTCCCTGGTTAGAGCACATAGGAGAGGTAACCCATGGAGAGAGAGCTCATGGACGTTTCTCTCTCACAGCAGTGTTTCTTGCCCTCTCTCTCCTTCCCTCCCCCTCTCTCTAAAAATAAATAAATAAAATCTTTTTAAAACAAGCAGATGACTTAGAACCTAGCAGATGTAGGTAGATTCATTGATTGATTACTTTTAGTTGAATTTATTGGGGTGACATTGGTTAATAAAATTATATAGATTTCAGGTGTACAATTTTGTAATATATCATCTGTGTAATGTATTGTGTGTTCACTACCCCAAGTCAATCTCCTTCTATCACCATTTATCCTCCTTTCACCCTCTTCTACCTCCTCCCACCGTGTTCCCTCACCTTACTGTTGTTTGTGTCCATGAGTCTTCCTTTTTATTTTTTTTTTTGCTTAATCCCTTCACCTTTCTCATCTAGCTCCCAACCCCACCCCCTCTGACAGCTGTCAGTCTGTTTTCTGTATCCATGAATCTGTCTCCCCTTTGTTAGTTCAGTCTGTTCATTAGGTTCCACATGTAAGTGAGATCATATGATAGTTGTCTCTCTCTGACTGACTTATTTCACTTCACAATACTCTCCATGTCCATGCATGCTGTCTCAAAAGAGGGAATTGCCTTGTTTTTCTTTTTTTTTTTTTTACAGCCAAGTAGTATTCCATTATGTAAATATACCATGGGCTCTTTTATCCTCCCATCTACTGATGGGCACTTAGACTTGCAGAGGTGGACTTAAATCCCAGAGTCCTCCACTCACGACCTGAGTAAACCTGGACAAGTACTCTCTTCAGGAACTAGTATTTTTCCCTTCATGTGTGTATGTGTGTTGGGGTCGGGGGGAGAGAGACACATACACAGAAGCACAGAGACACAGCAAGACCAAGACAGAAAAAGAGACAAAGAGATTTCAAATCCAATAGTTACTGTGTTGATAATTGGACAAAAAATTAAAGAGGAGAGTCTAGAACTATCTGGTGGGAAAGCCTCAAGTGGCACGCATTTGAAGTGTATACACATATTTTGGCTGCCCTTCAGAATCTCACTTGCTGGGTCATTCTCTGCAGTCAGTGGGGCACCACTACAGACTGAATGTTTGCTCCCCCCACAAATTTATACATCCAAGCCTAACCTCTAATGTGATGGTATTAACCTCTAATGTGATGGTAGTAGGAGGGAGGAGCCTTCTGGAGGTGATAAGGTCGTGAGGGTGAAGCCCACATGAACAGGATTAGTGCCCTCATAACAGAGAGCTCGTTGAGCCCTCTGCCACGTGAGGACAGCAAGAAGATGGCAGTCTATGAATCAGAAAGCCGGCCCTCATCAGATACCAAATCGACCAGCACCTTATCTCAGACTTCTCAGTCTCCAGAGCTGTGACAATTAAGCAATTGTTGTTTATATCACATGGTATATGGTACTCTTTTTCAGCAGCATGAACAGCCTAAGGCAAACATCACTAAACCCACCCCATAGACACTCATCTATGGGACTTGGAGTGACAAAGGTCACCATTGACAGCCAAAGGCAGCTTCTGAAAGCTATTCTGTACTGAATAACTGAAACTCAGGGGAAGGAATAAAGATCCCGGGACAAGCTCTGTAGGTAGAGGATGGGAATGCACATGTGTAGACCTAAGGAAAGGGGAAACAGAAGAGGAACTAGAGATACCTGCAAGGAGTCTAGAGCTGCTGTATCCAGTGCAGCAGCTACTACCTGCATGCAGCATGGAGCACTTCAGTGTGGCTAGTCTGCCTTGTGCTGTAAGTGTATAATGCACATCGGATCCCAAAGAAGCACAAAGGAAGAAGATATCTTATTAATAATTTTAATGCTAATTACATGTTGAAATGTTATTTTGAATATATTGGGTTAAATAAAATATATTATTAAAATTAATTTCACCCATTTCTTTTTACTTTTTTAAAAATGTGGCTGCTAAAAAAATTGTAAATAATGTTTGTGGCTTGCATTACATTTCTATGGGATGGCAGTAGTCTAGACCAGGGGTCTGCCAACTGTAGCCCACAGGCCAAGCACAGCTTAATGCCTACTTTTGGAAATTGTTTCATTGGAACACAGCCAAGTCTGTTTGTTTGCCTATTGTGTATGGTGGTTTCCCCTACAATTGCAGAGTTGAATTGTTGCAAAACAGACAAACTATTCAAAACCTGAACTTTTTACTACACAGCCATTTACAGAAGTAGTTTGTCAATCTCTAGTCTAGACTATAAGAAAAGTTATATTTAACATACAGTGTAAAATGATTTTATCTTGAATTCTATAATTTCTTTTAGTAACCTCAACTTTAGGTAGAGCCTGAAGCAACCGCACAGGCTCACACGATGGGAAACGTGAGACCCCCCCCCCCTCCCCCACTGTTTGTCCTTCTGTAGGCATGTGTGCAGAGGCAGCTGCATCTTATCAAGGAATTGGAGGTGGAGACGGACATCAAAGTGCGTGTGTGTGCACGTGTGTGTAAAGGTGATGTGAGTCCTGTTTGAAATGAAAATGATAGGGAGGGAGCCCGTGCTGACAAAGAATTCAAAAGGAAAACCTTCAGAAGCAAACTTTCAATTCTTTACAGTAGAGATCCTCAATGTGACTAGCAATCTGGAGCCGAGGTGGGGGTGGTGCACTGTCACTAATGAACTACATACTGCACACAGAACAGAACAGTACCCTCCTGAAAGGGTGGAGAGATGTGGGTTTGCAATCCTGGTTCTGCCACTTACTTGCAATCCTGCTCAAGAGCTGTGAGGATGAAATGAAATCGTGCTCAAGTGGTTTGCCTACTACCCAGCACATTCCAAGCACTGAGAAGCTTATTATTGTTTTCTTTTGTAAACAAAAGACAGGGCAACTTAGAAAGAAATAAGTAGCAATAGTCTTAATTTTAAAAAAATAATAGTAGTTTTGGAGAAAACTGGAAAGGCAGTAAGGAGAAAATGTAATTTGTTTTTTGTTCTGAAATCCTAACTGGCTTGATTATGAATTAAATGTGACTGTGTGATAGTAGATGGCTCCTTTGTTATTGGCTGATGTTTTTGATCCTGCCTTCCTGTCCTCCTGCCCTCAGCACCTATGTCTGCAGAAGGGATAGTATGATAAAGACTAGTGCTGTGTGAAATAAAACTCTGCTTTAGAGTTTTCCAAAAGATCCAGGTCCCTCTTCACTGACCTCCTGTGAGAGGTTATTCCATTTCTTCTGGGTCTGAAATCCACCCTATCTCTCCCCAGAATTACTCTAAGAGCTGGACAGTGTGATGGACTCCCAAAGGACACTGCTGAAATACATCTGAGGAGAAGGAAAGGAGAGGCCCCAATATTTATTTTCTTGTGTGTGTTTCAGGACTTTTTGGTGGTTGGTTGCTTTCCTGCTATTGAAATTTGATTTGTTTTCTATTTCTAGTTGAATAAGCAGTTCAGAACCCTCTTCCTCGAGGCTTAGACTATTGCTGTTGTGTGTGTGTGTGTGTGTGTGTGTGTGTGTGTGTGTGTGTGTGAGGCCATCGCTGTTAGAACGGTGCACTAGCAGGCATAGTTTTTCAACCTTATTTCTAGGGATAAAATGTGGAGTCTTCTGTCCTAAATGGTAAAGTGGTGCTTAGCTTTGACATTCTGTTTTCCTTTCCCAGTTCATGAAAAATATTGCCTTGGAAACCCATCATGTTCCCTAGGTTTATGAGTTCGAAATCTTGTCTCCCAGGAGCCAGTGAGAAAGACTCTTCTAGAGTCTTCTGAGATTCAGACCTGCAAAATTAATGAGCCTAAGTAAGACTTGCATTTGATAGCAAGCATCTGGACCCTTATCTGATAATATTCTTTCCACTCAAAGTTCCCAATCCTCTTTCATTTTCTTGCATTCTCCAAAAAGAAGGTTAAGTGAAAACAGACTGTCTAGTAGGCTTTAGCCAAACTTCCTGAGCTCTGAGGGCTTTCTGCTATTGTGCTCAGGCGTTTTGGAGAAGCTTCTCTTTTCACAACACCTCAGTAGACTGGTTGAAGCCAGCCATCTTTTGGGGTTTAAGATGAAAGAAGGTTTGGTCATCCAATCTCTTTATTTGATATCTTAAAAAACAGACTTTATTTATTTATTTATTTATTTATTTATTTATTTATTTAAATTGCTGTTCAAGTACAGTTTTCTGCCTTTTCCCTCCACCCCTCCCCACCACCCCAGCCTTCCCTGCCTCCCTCCCCTATTTCCTCCCCCACTTGTTATTGTCCATGTGTCCTTCATAATTCTTCCTGTAAACCCTTCACCCTTTCCCCCCATTATTCGCTCCCCTCTCCCCTCTGATCATTGTCAGCCTGTTCTCAATTTCAGTGTCTTTGACTATAAAGTTTCCAGACCTGGTTATAAATAATTAGCCACTGAGTCTACTAAAAGCTCTTTCCTCAATCTTTTAAAAATAGAGAATAATAGCAAACATTTATTGAGTTCTTACAATGTACAGAGCACTGTGTCAAATGTTTCACATATGCTTATTTAATTTTCACAACCTTCTAAGGTAGCTACTATTATCATTCCCATTTTCCAGATGTATAAACTGAAGCACGAAGATGTTAAATTGTTTGCTCAAAGTCACACAGTTACTGAGTGTGGGAGACTGGGTCAATGACCTGAAGAGGCTCATATACAGCAAGCACGATTCCAATTTTCTCTAGTAGAAAGGCTGTGGAGCATGGTGAGCAGTGCATAGGGCTCTGAAATTAGACAATATAGGCCTTCAATTCCTGTCATCGTCTTACTAACCGAGTGATTTGGGACAAGTAAATTCATCGCTCTGAGTTTTGTTTTCCTCATCTGCATTTTGAAAAAAAATAGTATATTCCACATGGAAGGCATTATTGTGGAAGTTTAAGGAGAAAACCTGTGCTTAGTGGAGACCCTGGTAACACAGCATTGTTTTTGGAATGAGAAGCTGTTCTGTCTGGCTGCTATCAGGACAAAATTACTTACGGCATGACATTTATAAGAGGAATTGCAAAAGTATAAATCTCCACTGATAGTTGGACAAATTACTTCCCTCAACTCTACCACCTTAGAATGATCTTGGTATTTTGTAAGGTTCTAGGAACCATCTCAAACTGGTAGCCAGTAATTAAAGTCATTCTAGAACAGTACTGTCCAATAAAACCTGCAGGGACTGAAATGTTCTATTTTTGCCCTTTTTAATATGGTAGCCAATAGCCACATACTGAAGTGTGTGTGGCTAGTGTGATTGGGAAATTGACATTTAAATTAAATTTTAAAGCCCTGGCTGGTGTAGCTCAGTGGATTGAGCGCAGGCTGCGAACCAAAAGTGTCGCAGGTTCGATTCCCAGTCAGGGCACATACCTGGATTGCAGGCCACCGCTGCCAGCAACCGCACATTGATGTTTCTCTCTCTTTCTCCCTCCCTTCCCTCTCTAAAAATAAATAAATAAAATCTTTAAAAAAATCAAATTTTAATTTAGATAGCTATATATGGCTACTGAATTAGACAGCATAAACTCTAGATAATCTAATCAATCATTTACATCTGAAGAAGAACCCTAGGAAAAAATCTCTAGGCATTAGAATTTTTAATTTTCTGTCTTAATTGCAAGATAGGGAAAAAATTGTTTAACTATTTACTCTAATGAACTATGTAGGCATAGCCTAGATGGAACCAAGATGTAATCTGTTTTCTGCCCCCAAATTGTAGATCAATCAGTGTTTTAGACTATGTCAGCTTTCTTGCCTAATCTTTTTGCAAGTTTCAGAAACATACATTCCTTTATTACCACTATAATGCTTTAGTTCATCACACTGAGAATACACCTAGGAATAAAATCTATGTCATAGACCCATTCCATTTTAATGACTAAGGAGTAATTAGAATAAATGCTTTTCTGCTATAAAAAACATCAGGTAAGTACTCCTCTATGTTGTTGACCTCATCATTTCTCGTAGCAGAAGATGTCCTAAGACACCATCTGATCTATGGATTGGTTGATGTAAAAGATTTCGGTGGTCATTAAACCTGGACTCGAAGAGCTGTACGAGTAGGCGGTTTGCGACAGTTTAACAGAGGCCTTAGGCAGACTCCAAAGGAAGCACCGTTCACGCAGCAGCTTGGGGGCTGCAGCTTCCCCTGAATCTCTCGGCCGTCCTAGATGACACCGTGCTGTGCTGGGCTCCCCCTTTCTTTTTATGTGCTATGGAACTTGGGAACCTCAATCAGGACTTATTTAATTTTTTGATAAAAGAGTTTGAGTATATTCACAAGCATTTTTGCTATCAGCCATCTGAACAATTGAGTGGAAATTCTGTCTGGGTCAGAATAGGAGTTGGAATCTGTTTCTTTTTTAGAAGAACAGATCTGCTCCTTACTATCTGGTATTTTAAAATGACTCTCCTTCTAACCATCAACATCAAATTTCTTGACCTTCCCAACATTTCGGTCAGGAACTGATTAAGATATGTCACTTCCTAATGCTTACTGAAGCCCCTGAGACTGGGAGAAACTGCTTTATTGTTATGGTCACTATCGATTCTTTTAGATCCCTTCAGTTTTGCTTCATATTGTTAGCTAATAATGCCTTTTTCATTTACTGAGGCTATGCTCTTTGTTAGAGGATTACAGAAATCATCTCATCTAATTCCCTCTACACATTGATGAATAGGGATCAGTGATATATTTTACAGATTGAAAACAGAGGCTCAGAGAGAGTGAGTATGTTGCCCAGGTCACACAGCTTGTATAGGGTGCAGGCAGCATAAGAACTCAGATCCTTCGGACTCCAAAATTAGAACAAACACCAAAGTATATTCTGTCTTGATTAACTGATATCAGTGTACTTGGGCCACGTAGTCTGCTATCTATAAAAAACATTCTTGTTAGTTAAATGTAACGTTAACTTTTGGGAGTGTTTGTGAAATAATTCATCTGAATAGTGTTTGATTGTTCTACAAAAACATAGATATGGTCATTTCTGTTATTTTGTATCTCCAAGTTCTCTTAGAGGAAAATTGTCTCTTGACGTGCATGCTGTTTTCACTTAGAACAAAAGCCCAGTATGTTTTACTTGGACTTTAACTGCCAAGAAAGTTTTGCCAAGTTCATTGCTCAGCTATCACTATGCACTTATCTCAGGTGCCTGGTGATATCATTTGTTTACTCAACGTGTGATAATTGTATTTATGAGGCCTACTGTGTGCCAAGTGTTATAATCACACTGGGGATGCAAAATATGGTGGTGAACAGAACAAAGTTCCTCAGGCGGCCCATAGTCACATTAGGAAGAAAGAGCTTATATAAATATCAACACAAACAATGAACTGTGATTGTGACAAGAGTCACAAAAGGTAAGTGAATGGCTGTATAACCTGGCCAGGCAAAAGGCCTAGCTTTATGGCCTAGTTAATAAGAAAAACCTCTGAAAGTAAACTTTGTTGTCATTAACCAGGAATTCTATTATGAACTGATATTTTATTACACATAATTTGATAGTCAATACATTAGAAAAAACACAAAAATAAGTAAGAGGCATAAATATCCCCTTTACTTATCAGGGAACAACTAATAATAATTCTTGCATTTATTTTTTTTCAGTTCTTTTCCAGAACTCCAATTCTAAAAATTCTTTAGAAAAGTGTTTAAAAGCAGTTTTACTGTAATAAAAATGAAAATTGAGTTGGAATAGTGTCATTTCTTTGGACACAACAAAGACTATTAGAGTCTTACCTTTCTGATTAGAAGTTAGGAATGACAACAAAGATCACGCCCAAAAAATAATTTGGAAGAACCAGCATCTTTTGCTTTGGAAGGTTTTTGTCCACCATCATCATTAAGAACTCAGATAAAAAATATCATCATGGGTTAAAAATTCTGGATAATAACTTTAATATTTACTTTTCTACCTAGAGCTGGCCTGAGTAGGGGTAAATGTACGTTAATTTTCACATGGGTCAGCCAGTGATGGGCAGATCCAAGTGTTAGCACATTAACAACATCAAAAAACCTGGACCCAAACAAGCCTCCCTTTCTTCTCACAGCATCACTTTCCCTGCACCTGCTTTGGTATGTTCTATCAAATTTAAAAGAAGCTGAGTGTGCTAATGTATCTTTGCTGGTACTTTTCCACTATGTTTTTCTCACATTGAAAAGTGGAGAAGAGAAGATGCTTTCAAAACACAAAGAGCTCCGAGGTGGGGCTCCCTCAGACTGTCTCTCAAAAGGCCAGCCCTTCTACCTAGTAACTTGGAACCCCCACATACCTGCTCCTCACTGCCAGGCTGACTTGCCTAATATAACAACTTGAATAAATTTGATTTATGAGATATCTTATTTGCAAATAAATGCATCTCTTGAGTGTTTCTTCCTAGCACCTAAAGTCAGCCGCCCTGAAGTAATAGGAATTTTGATGAGTAGGGGATAGAGAAGAGAGGGCTTCAGAGCCGGAGCACCCTGGAGTGTCTGTCCATGTAGCCAGGGCCAAAGCCAGAGCAGAGAGCATGGGGCAGCATGTGCACCCAGGTATTGTGGAGGGAGGTGCTTGCAGAATCCAGAAGAGGTACAGGAGGCAGATGGGTGGCAAAACAAACCAAAAAAGAGCTCTTTAAATGAGTTACATTATATAAAACATGCAGAATAGTTCCTGGCCCAAAATAATAAGTATTTACTAATCATTGGCCAGTTCCCCCAAAAGAGAAAGTATTGTTCTTTCTCCTTCTCCTCCCTTTCTCCCTTCTTATCACACGGCCTGCTGCCCCCGGGGCTCAAAGACGTGACTTGCACAATTTGTGGTTCAATGCAGCTCCATGTTGGGTGAAAAGGTTTAGTGAGCTACCTCTGGGGCCCAAACAGTATTCATTCTATTGTTTTTACGTAAAAGTGTTTAGTTCCCTAAACTATTAGGCTCTCAAAAAATCTTTGTTTAGCAAAAAATTGTTCAGTATTGATGAGGTTTAGAACATGCTATTCTCCAAAATGGTGTCTTGGTGTACTGAATATTTTAACCTGTAGGAATTTGAGAAATGACAAGGTACGGGGAGGACTCTCTGACCTTCCCATGAAGCAGGTCCTAAGACCTTCCTGTGCCCAAAGGAGTGTCCCTGTGTCTCTAAAACGAACAGTCCCAGAGAGGAATCTGAACAAACAGACCTTGCCATGTTTCCCCCAGCTTACTGCACTTAGTTCGTACATTTTTGTTTTATCCAGACTTTCCACTCTTTCTCAAACCCAGTATATAAACACTCAGATTTAACTGATCCGCAGGGTCTTCATATTCTTATGAAGGCTCTCATATCATGTAAAGTTTATGTCAAACAAATTTGTATGTTTTCCTCTTGTTAATCTGTCTTTTGTTAGTGAAATGTACAGGTCCCTAGCCAGAGAACCTAGGATGTTAGAGGAAAAAAGATATTTTTTCCTCCCCACCGTTTTCTAAACAATCAACATATATATTTTGGGTCTGGTTTACATTTGTAGGTTGAGACTTCCTAGTCTCAACCTACAATAGAAATATATTGGAGGCATATTTTATTCAGGTTCTTATTCTCTTTGTCTCCTGGTTCTCTTTTCACTTGCAAAGTATCTTTTTATTTAACCCTAACAAGATGAGGAAATAAAGACAAATGATGCTATACAAAACACAAGAAACTGGCAGACTCGGCTGTCCTGAAGGGTAGATTCCAGGGGGCACAACTTAACAACTCTTTAATAAAGGCACATGCATGTAGAACAGGAGCTAGGGACCTGCATACCCAAGTGGAATAGACTATATCTAGCAAGCAAAGTGTCATCACCCAAAAAGGTTTGGTTTTCAGTAAGAGAATCAACATTTAACAAGTTTTGTTCCAAAGAAAATTCATTGCAGCTAAAAAGAATGTCTCCTTTCAGATTCTGGAAAGAACTGGAGAGAGATGATTGCCTACAAAATAAAAGCCCAAGGCACCATTAACCCATCTGTGTTGGTGACAATGACTGCTAGTTTGGTTCATGACACAATTGAATCAAGTGTAGCAAATGCCTGTACACTGAAGAGAGCATAAATGAATAGATCAATCGTGTCCCAGTCCAGTGTGCTAGCCACAGGACTCTAAAAATAAATAAATGTCACCCATGGAGAGCTTCGGAAGAGAAATGTTATCTACTAAAAAGGATACATCAGCCCTTTGTGTTTCTCCAAAGTCATACTGAATGACTAGGGCGATTCATGTGCCTCAGAACTGCACTGTTTGTATTTTGATTCCTCAGCAGTATTTGGGTTTAGTTTTTTGTTTTTTATTTTTAAGGGAGCTTGAAGAAGCAGCTTGTTTTGGAGTTCCCCAATGTGTGCATGCTTATCAACTACACACGAGAAACTAAGCATGATATTCCTGGAGGTGGGTGGGGAAGGGGCTTCTCAGGTCGAGCTTGGAGACCTACAGCCTTCACATTTATTTGATAAGCAGCCTTCAGTCCTCAGAGAGAAGGATTGGGGCAGAGTGGGAAATAAGGGCTGACCAAGACCTTTTAGGGCCACCAGAGACAGAAAGAAGGTCCCTTTGAAAGTGACAATGCGGTTAAAATAGGCTCTGGATTAGTTGAAAGACAAGCATTTTGCCCATGGATACTCCTACAGTTCCTTTCTGTTTGTGACTATTGATACTGGCTTTTCACTTACAGTAGTTTATTCTTTAGATAAATATTTCAAATTTACAAAGTGAGTTGATTTAAGGTAAATGTTTATTAATATGGTGTTAAGTTGTAACAGTTTCTCAAGCTGATATTGAAGTAAATGGTTGACTTTTGGGAGCTGTTAGCTTTGAGAGGAGTGCAGGTTTTATAGCCATTTCCCTCCTGCCCTGGAGAACCTTCAGCAATTTACTTACTTTCTCTGAACTTCATGATCCTCAACTAGAAAATGCTTGGATAATAAACATGAACCTCTCAGGGAAACTGTGAGGAATAAATAGTACATGCTCAATGAATGGTTAGTCCTTTGCCTTCCCTTAGAGAAGTGTGCGAAAAACAACAAAACTCTCTCCTCATGGAATCCCCCTGCCTCACCTCCAGACCAGTGAATTTTAGTATCACAAGAATTTTTAAAACATGCAACATTTGACTGTTTAGTCAGGGGTACTGACCTCTTTTCCCTTAGATTGTCATATAAAAAAAATGACAACAGCCAACACAACAGTAGCATCTGGTGTAATTGAACCAAAACTTATATTTTTTGTCAGATCAGCAAAAAATATAATATATATTTTGGGTGTGCCATAGAATTTTAGTAATTAGTTTATGTATGCCATGAGTTGAGAAAAGTTAAAATTGCCACTCTAGACAATAAAGCATAAGCAGGAATTGGTCAAATAACTAGATTAATTTTGTATGCAAACTAACAGAGGCTATATTTGTAGCTCGATTGTTACATTTGCAAACAGACAAGGCAGAAAAATTAAGTGTCAACACAGTACTGTCCTGTCATTAAGCAGTGTATTCTGGGGTGGTGGGCCACATCTTTTTTTCATCCTCAGTGAGGAGCATAGTGCAACTGAAGCCCAGAACTTGTCTGAGTATATAATAAAGTGACCTCAATTCTATACATTTGTGTTTATTAATACAGCACACTGCATCTTAGAGTGGATGCTTATTATAAAAAGATTTTCCATGTTGTGAATTTAAAGTGGCCACATGGAGGGATAAAACAATGACTGGTCAGTAACCACCTTTTCCTCTCTGCTTGGTGGCCTTTTAGTAACTTAAAATTCCAAACTAAGTAATTTCCTTCTTAACATTCCTTTGGAGAGATTCATTTCCCGGAACAATTAGTCATCTCTGAGGATAATTCCCTGTTCCTCCCTTTAACAAAAGTGACTAAAAGACATGCTGATGTTGAAAAGTCCAGATAACTTTTTTTAAAGAGGTGTTTTTTCAATGTGTATATATATTCTAGAGAGAGAGGAAGGAGAGGGAGAGAAACATTGGTATGAAACATCAGATCAGTTACCTCCCCGTATGTGCCCCAACTGGAGGTTGAACCTATGACCCACGCATGTACCCTGACTGGGAATCAAACCCATGACCTTTTGGTGTATGGGACAGCACTCCAACCAAGTCACATTGGCCAGGGCCAGATAAGTTTCTCTATAAAATATTTGGATCTGGAGTCCATAATAACTTCTGTTTTTAATTTGTGAATTTGTGTGTTTTTATTCATTTACCATCTGTGACTGTTTTCTTATGAAAGTGATAAAATTTTAGAAAAAAATTACACAAATGTAAAAATTTAAAACCATGTGGTAATTACTGTACAATATGTGGAAAACTGTACAGACTAACAAATTTCCAAACCAAAGGACTAGAGGTAGTTTTGTGCTGTCTCTATATGATTTTTATTCTTACCCTTAAGAATTTATGGCCCATAAGTACTGTATTTTGCCATGTATAATGCACACTTTTTTGCCCAAGTTTCTGAGCGAAAAATAAGGATACACATTATACATGGGTAGTACTAATTCTGTATCTATATAAATGTTTTTAATTCTTTTATTTATGCTTATGCATTAAAAGTATAACTCTAGAAAGCAATAATGATACCTGCATGCGAAATAATACCCTGGAATATGATGATCAGTTTTGTTTCTAAATATAAATAAATGAAATATTGAATTAAAAATTAAAATGAAAGATTTTTTTCCTGAAAGTTTGGGACAAAAACATGGGTATGCATTATACATGGCAAAATATGGTAATAAGAAAGTTGATTTTAAAAAATACCTTTGACCTTTGAACAATGTGGGGGTGGGGTGGTATTAGGATGCCAACCCCCATTGTGCTGTCAAAAACTCACGTTTAACTTTTGACTTCCCAAAAACTTAACTAATAGCCCTACTATTGACCAGAAGCCTTACTGATAACATACACAATTAACACATATTTTGTATGTTATATGTATTATATACTATATTCTTACAATAAAGATATTGTAATATTTTTACAAATAAAAAGGATTCCCCTGCCAAACTGCATAAGCTTCAGGCCCCATAAATCTGGATCAACCTCTACTGGCTTGAAGATTAAAAAATAAAGTGTTGTGATTACACATTGCAAAAAGATAGGTCATTGTAATAACCCAAACATATAAGAAAAGCACTGGTGAAATGAAGCCTTAATGGATGTCAAAGTGAACAATTTTGGTCAGAGTAGTTCACTCTTTTCAGGGATTCAGCACATATGAAACAACACTTGGATGCTTCATTCCCCTCCAAGCACTGTCTCCTATACAAATTCCCAATGATTTATGTTTAATTTCTGTGCTTACCACGAATACTTAGCTTTCCAATTTTTATTCTCTGAGTAAAATTTTTGGTTTCAGTTGTACAAATTATATATAGGCTTTTGTTTAAATTGTATAGGTTTGTTTCTTGTCTGACCACACAAATGTCATCTTTAGGTTGCACTTTGGAACAATCCGGGATCATATTGATTTAGCATTCGCTCATCCATTAAAGCTGTTATATGCCAAACGTTGTAGTAGTCAATAATAGTATGAGGAAACAGTGAGATGGGTGGGAATGTAAAGCTGAATAATAAGACATTGTTTCCAAGAGGTCTACTGGGAAGGACTCACGGTCTAGCAGGAGAGACAAACTTAAGTGCTGTGCTATGGGAAGGCAAAGGTGGAAGCTGATTAACTGAGGGCGGGGATCAAGAAGCCTCCTTATAAGCATTAAAATTTGGCCTCTGTCTTGCCCTGACTGGTGTGGCTCAGTTGGTTTCACATCATCTGGTAAAGTGAAAGTTGCCATTTCAATTCCCAGTCAGGGCACATGCCTGGGCTGCAGGTCTAATACCAGTAGGAGCATATATGAAAGGCAGTCTCCCTCATATGGATGTTTCTCTCCCTGTTACTCCCTCCCTTCCCTTCTCCCTAAATATAAATAAATAAAATATTTTAAAATATTTGAACTATGTCTTGAAAGGTGAAAAACAGCTTATCCCATTGAAAAGAGGAAGAGTTCAGGGCAAAAAGAGTAGCAGCACCAGGGCACGGAGGCATGACTAAGTGCCGTGTGTTAGGATAAAAAGAGCAGCTGAATAAGATGCCCCCAGGAGAATCAGGAGTGAGAATAGAGTGTGGGCCGGGCCGGATCTTGGACTTCCCTGCAAGGTTCTTAAGCATTGTGTCACCATTATATTTATGCCTGAGAATGTACACTCTAGCTCACTTTATTCGGCTCCACGAATACAGGGAAACAATATGCAAATATACTTTCACTTTTGGTGGATCTATAACAAAACTTGGCCTTTTTAGACTCAATGTCTAGGAGTTGCTGAGACATGATATCCCTTAGATGGAGTTCAAAGTTATATCAGACGGATCTGAAGCATGCATGTCTAATTCTTATGAGCAGTGAGGTCGGCGACAAGAAGTTTGACCAAAATGTCAAATTTTTTGAACTGAGCAAACAATAGTATTATTTCATACTGGTACTCTTTAATCTATAGTCCATCAACCTAATTCCTCCATCTCAAATAGACTTGTCTAGTTTCTTACATAGCACTTAAAATCAGTACTGTATAGCTATTATGCTACTATACAGGAATTTCTTAGGTTTCTACATTCACAACAAACTTGAAATTTAACATGAAATAAATTGTGTTCCATAAATTACAACCAGTAAATCCTGAAAAAACATTTTGTGATAAATATATACTTATGATATAATTTTGTGCAAAATTATATCTTTGTAGGTTTTTAGCTTTTTAAAAATAAATTAGTACAAGAGTATATTTAATTTTGAGCTAATTTTCCTTTAGCAAGGAGTTAATCATTTAAGTATTTTAAAATATGTTTCTACTATCATGATCTATCACCTAGGCTAAGAATAAAATGGAGAAACTAGATAAAATCTATATAAATATTATATTAAATTAATTTACCAGACTTTATACACATTTCTTACCTTGTGTAAAACAAATGCCTTCCCTATCCTTTTTTTGTACAGCAAGTTAAAAAATGCACAACCTTGTTATGAGTTAACGTGCATCATCAAAGGACACATAAGACTATACTGTACCAGGGAGCCACAGCAGACTGAAAAATAAAGATAACCTAACAATCAGTATTTTTCTGTTTGCTTAAATTTGGCCCACAGTGAGTCTAACCGAATTCTTTTACCTTGTCTAAGACTTATGCTACAAGCAAAACAAAGGCAGAAAAACTGGTAATCATTGTGCACCACCAGTGAACTTCCCAAAGTAACTTTATCTTCTTGGTCAATTTTTGAATCAAATTTGCAAATTAAAAAGTGAGTGAGGTGTGTGTATTTATACACATATTTGAAGAAGTTACCCAGATATGTCTGGCTTCACTGCTGGATCAAGAAACCACAGTTTGCAGAAAGTGTAAAATCACATTCACAAAAGCTTCAGACTCCAAGAAAAGACTGTCGTTTCTGATTTGTAAAGCTCCCTGGGAGGAAGGGGACCCTTTCCTTTGTCATTCCTTCAGGTCCCCAGGCAAGGAGCCTCCATCAACAGCAGAGACAATCGCCTTGTTCTTCCTGGAATTTCATCACCACTGCAGAGAAGCTGTTGGCAAAAATCATTCTTTCTTTCTCCCATTTTCGGATAAAATAATTTAAAGACAAGGAGATGGTAAACACAGGTGTACACTCCCTCAGGTCCACAAGAACATGCTTTGTTAAAAGAGTGATTCTGTACCGATCGCAATCCTCCAGATGAGGTCTGCAGGGGAGCGCGCTGACTCGTGGTGGGGCACACCCATCCATCTTCGTATGGCGAGCACAGAGCTGCCATTTGTCGTTCGATGACCATTCAAAGTGATCCGTGGTAGGCATGCACTTTAAAGGCACTGACAAAGTTTAAAGGTAGGTCGCAAACAAAAATATTGAATTTCTTTTATCTGGTAAAGTTTATTTATGAAATATTAATGATGGTATCTAAAAATGTTTTCCTCTCAAGAGCCCAAAGCACTAAGCAGTCAAATTCTGGTTCCTTCTTAGAATTCCTGACTCAATAGATAGAAGATATTAAGTGTGTTTTTTCTCACATAGTGAAGGCAAAGCACTTGTACATATCTTTCTTTATCAACATTTGAACCCCTAAAATGCTATTTGAAAATTCAGTGATGATCCGGATATTTTCAAAGGAATCTTTACAAAATATGGTGCCCAGCCATCACCCATCACCCAGTTACATGTCAGACATGGTGGAGGTGAGGATGCATGACCTGTACGTGGGGTTGGGCTGATTCTTTGGTCTTTCTGGGTTTACCATGTCTGAAGTGCTCAAGTTCTCAGAATTCTTTGAGACACTAAGCTTAAGTCTCTTGGGACTTCAGATATGTTATAATATTGAACTCATTGTAGCTCTTCTCCAAGTTACGTGTCCCAGAAAGCAATTTCCAAAGATGTTAAGTCTATGTAACAGCACCAGAGAAAAAACAGGTTGGTTGTTCAGTGGACTTTTATTAACAACCACTTACTAGCTTCTTACAATACTGTATATTCTAGATTGCAACAGGCACTGTGAAAGATGGAGGGAAAGTCAGACTTTACTTACCTTTAAACAACTGCAATTATAGCCCTGGCCAGGTAGTTCAGTTGGTTGGAGTATTGTCCCAACTACCAAAAGACTGGGTTAAACTTCTTCCTGATCTCTGGGATCAAGGGTAGAAACCCACTGGAAAGACTATTTTGTTTAAGAAAGTATCTTCATGGATTTTTTTGGTGGAGCCCTGAGTTCCAAAGGAGGTCTAAACTGCACTGCACAATTTATTCAAATATCAGGAGTGTTGTTTTCTCAGGACTGCCTAACGGACAAAAGGTTTGGGAGTCCTGGGTCTTAAAGAAGACATGAGAAAAAGGTCCCGGAGTACCTGTATGTAGCAGCATATGGCACGCTATTCAGCAAGAACCTTCCAGGATAAGAATGGCTGAAGAGACTGAAGAACTGTGGTAACTAAAATGCATGTGCTTCACAGCAGGCCTGTGTGAGTGCTGCTCAGTGCCTGACTGGGAGGCTTGGGCAGCACTGAGAAGACGGCAGCTGCAGACGGGGGCAGGAGAGGGAGCGCCAAGGGTTGAGCTAATCTGACATTGTATTCACAGGGATCCTTTTGTATATGACTGCTTCTGTTTTGGAACAAATGACCCACATTTTTAAAAGGTTGCCATTAAACTTATATCTAGAATATAGCTATAAGCATGTCTCTAATATGAAAATATACAAGTGGAGAGGTAATTGAGGGCATGAACATTGAATTGAAACATATTTGGATTCAAATTCTGACTCCTGACCTCAGTTTCCTCATTCACAATGTGGGCACCCTTGCTGTGAAAGTGGATGACAGATGCTAGCCCAGCACTGAGCACGTCTGGGGGACAGTGGGTGCTGCACATGGGGGTCATTGCTACTACCTTAAGTAAGTTAGGGAGACGTACTCTTGATTTAATTCTGAAACATCAGAAGAGTTATTTTGTAAGATGTTCATACTATCACAAAAAGAATCACTTTTTCTTAAAAATATTGTTTTATATTATAGACAAATGACCATTGTTAAACACATTATTAGTCAGGATTCTTCAGGTTGCAAGTGACATGAACCTCAACTTAAACAGGCTTATGTTTAAAAAAAAAAAGAATTTATTGCTCCTAATAAGTGAAAAGGCCTTTGATTTGGTTGGATCTGGATCCATGACCTCAAAAATGTCAAGAATCTATCTCTCATCCCTCTCAGCTCTACTATTCTTTGTTGAATCTGGCATCAGGCTGTCTCCCTCCATGAAGTTCACTGTCACTGCCAGGCTTACGTTGCCCAAACTTGATGCTGAAGAGACAGGACCTTCTTTCAGTGGTCCTCACCAGAGTCTCAGATCTGAGTTTTGTTGGCTCTGAATGAGTCATGTGTCCATCACTGAACCAACCCATGGGCTGGAATGGTGGGATGCTCTGATTGGCACTGTCTGGGCCACATGCTCACTCCTAGAGCTCACGTGAGGTGACTTATCTATACCACATGAGTGTGGGAGTGACTCCCTAAAAAAACTAGAATGCTACCACACACACACACACACACACACACACACACACACACACACACAGGGAAATCAATGCTGTAATGGCCAGAATACAGACATCCACAAAAACCCTGAATGACACTGGTGTTAGAAGGACAACAATAATGCAAAAGGCTTCACGTACCACAAATACACAAAAAATAGGGTTTGACCCACAATGTAGTAGCAAGCACTTTATACTGGTATTACCCAGCTATCTATTTTGTGCTAATTAATCTTCTCTTAAAGAGAAAAGTGCATCAATATATTATTAATACATAGCCAAATATATCTACCTTATAATGAATATTTGTCCTATGTTTCTTAGTGTTTCCTGTTTTGTGCCTTACCCTTGCATTTATTTTTACTTAGGCTATTCTAGTAGGAAGATTTTTAAAATGTGTCTCTCCAAATGAAGCATAAATACATATTTTTAGAGTTAGTGAAAAGAATTTTCTCCACTTGAAGCATAGATTTCATTGTTTTTTAAACTCCTTTTTAACTTCATTCCTAATATCTCCATTTATCCTCCCACGACATATGCAATGTGTAGAAAGAAAGTGATCTCAGAGAAAAGATAACCTGTACCTAGTCATCACGGAGGAAGGTTCCGTGACAGGATAGGCTCTCACGCACCTTTGAGCCCAGAGAAGCCACAGGATGTGGATAGAATTCAAGACAGGAGAATACTGGTGTGTTTGGAATGTCTATTATTTTCTTCTTCCATAGCTCTCCATGCATTTGCTAGGAATCATTTCCATGGTCATAATATTGAAAATAGTATATGCTATAAGAACGTAATTCTAGGACTTCCGGCAAGATGGAGGAATAGGTGGATGCACCGTACCTCCTCGCACAACCAAGATTAGAACAACAATAATTTACAGATAGAATAACACTCAGAACTGATAGAGGATTTATCTGAATGGAAGTCGGACAGCCAAGAAGTTGAAGTAGACCCGTACATCCAGACTGGTAGGAGACGACAAGCCAGGTGGGCGCGGGGCTGGCGTGGGTCGGCGGTGCGCGGAGGTCGGGGAAAATTTGGCTCGAAATCGGTGCGACAGCCATCCGGGGCTCAAGAACACAGCGGTTATCCTTGAGTACGCAAGCTGTGGCTGGCGGACCCAGTGAGGCAGCAATTGTGGACCAGGGCAGAGCTCGCAGCCCAGGATCACAGAGAAGGGTCTGAGCCCAGGATAATGGAACTACCGCCATTGATTCCCTCCCATCCCCGCTCCCGCCCCCCACCCCCCGCCCCCCACATATAACGTCACAATCTAGGGACCGGGGTGCCCAGCCCCGGTGAACACCTAAGGCTCCGCCCCCCACCGTAACAAGAGCGACCAGACTGGAAATAAGACATGTTTCCAACAGAACAGATCAGTCCCCCAGGACTCATCCTTTTGAGCGACCAAGAAATAGCCAATCTATCAGATGCACAGTTCAAAACACTGGTGTTCAGAAAGCTCACGAAATTGGTTGATTTTGGGCGCAATTTAGATGAAAGGATGCAGGTTACCATAAAAGAGATGCAGGAAGATACACGGAGGAGAGCCAATAGTGAAAGGAAGGAATCTGAGTCTCAAAACAATACAGTGTACCAGAAGGAAGATAGAATCAACCAAGCAGGAAAGCATGATGAAATAAGAATTCAAAAAACTGAGGAAAAGCTTAGGAGCATCCAGGACATCTTTAAACGTTCCAACATCCGAATTATAGGGGTACCAGAAGGGGAGGAGCTACAAGTGGAAAAGTTATTTGAACAAATAACAAAGGAGAACTTCCCCAATCTGGCAAAGGGAACAGTCTTCCAAGAAATCCAAGAAGCTCAGAGAGCCCCAAAGAAGTTGGACCCAAGAAGAAACACACCAAGGCACATCATAATTACATTAGCCAAGGTAAAAATGAGGAGAGAATCCTAGAAGCAGCAAGAGATAAGAGGACAGTAACCTACAAAGTAGTTCCCATCAGACTGTCAGCTGATTTCTCCAAAGAGACCTTACAGGCAAGAAGGGGCTGGAAAGAAATATTCCAAGTCATGAAAGACAAGGACCTACATCCCAGATTGCTCTATCCAGCAAAGCTCTCATTTAGAATGGAAGGGAAGATAAAGTGCTTTTCAGATAAGGTCAAATTAAAGGAGTTCATCATCACCAAGCCCTTATTTTATGAAATGCTAAAGGGACTTATCTAAGAAAAGAAGATAAAGAAAAGACATGTATAGTAAAAGGACAGCAAACTCACAATTATTAACAACCACACCTAAAGCAAAACCAAAAGAAACTAAGTAAACAACTAGAACAGGAACAGAACCACAGAAATGGAGGGCACATGGAGGGCTAGCAGCAGGGGAGTGGGAGGAGGAAAGAGGGGGAAAAGGTATAGAGAATAAGTAGCATAGAATGTAGGTTGAAAATAGATAGGGGGAGGGCAAGAATAGTACGGGAAATGTAGAAGCTAAAGAACTCATAAGTATGACACACGGACATGAACTAAAGGGGGGTAACGTTGGTGGGAGAGGGGGTGCAGGGTGGAGGGGAGAGAAGGGGGGAAATGGGACAACTGTAATAGCATAATCAATAAAATATATTTAAAAAAAGAATGTAATTCTAGGACTGTGGAAAGAATTCCTCTGTCTTTGAAATTCTTCTGAAATCAAAATTCAAAGAAAACAGAGAGAGGCAAATAAGGAAGTACAGGTAACCCGAGCTGATGTCTTTCCTTGAGCTCAGGACTGGCCAGCACCCCTGGTCTGATGAAGTGCCAGATGAAGTCCACACAGATGAACTTGGGGAAAAGCCTCAGCGGTGAGTGAGGTTTGAAATCCAGTCTGTGAGGCTGCTTCTGATAGTCCAGGCAGCCGGGTGAAGTACTTCGCTTGCAGGTGAAGTTGGGCCTCACTAATAGTTCCCAAACCATCAGAATCACCTGGGAAGCATTTATTTAAAAAGCAGATTCTTGGCTCCACCCCACAAGCACTGAATTGGAATGGAGATGGATGGACAGAGGATGGAATGTTTGGTCTATGTCAAGCACTGTTCTAGTCACTTTTATAATTTTAGACACTAAATTATAATAGCCATTACTATATTATTTAAATTCATTCAGCCATCTCATTACTCAGGTACTGACCCCTTTCTGCAGGTGAGGAAGCTGGGACTCAGAGAGGGTAAGTAACTGGCAGCAAGTCACAGAGCTGCAATTCCAGCTGAGGTCTTCTAGAGCCTCTGGAACCCCTGCGCTTCGCCAGACCTGGAAGTGAGGCAATGCAGGTCTACTCCAGCTGGAAGTTTTATTATTTCCATTTAGCCCCCAGAAAAATATTCAGAAACAATATTCTTTCTTATGATGCCATTCATTTTATATGTAATTTTTTGAAAAGTAAACTTTATTTCTTAGAACAGTTTTAGATTTTCAGGAAAATTGCAAAGATAGAAAGAGAGGTCCCACATACCCCGCGTCCAGCTTTCTCGTTATTAACACCTAACATTAATATGGTAAATTATTTACAATTAGTGAGCAAAAATTGATACAGTAATAATTGAAGTCCATATGCAACCTTTTTTTTCCAAGTATGTTATTTAGAGTCAGCAGAACTGTGTACAAGATTCAGGGTTTCCTCTTATGGCTCAATTCTTGGGAAAGGGATGTAAGCTGTTGACTCTTAATTTACTCACCTCTAAAACAGAAATAATAAAAATAATGATTTCACAGGATTATGTTGGTATATTTAAAGAGGGTCCCATACCTAATACGCTTTTCTCTTGCCTGAGTTTGGTATAGACCAAACCATCTCCGCCTGGACTGCTAAACGCTATAAAGAGGCACTCGACTTACACTCAGTCAGCCAGGAAACTGTCTTTAAGGGGAAGAGAAACAAGGAAGGAGTGGGGCTTTGTGTGCCCAGTTTCCTCATCAAAAATCTCATCAATCAGTTGAAGTCAACTCCCCTTCCCTGGGAAGGTGAGCTGGGAGGGAAGAGGCCAGGAGCATATTACAGGTGATTGCACAGCGTCAGAAGTTAGATGTACCAGTGAGAATTAATCTATGTGTGGGAGCTCAAATGACTGTACTAGGTACCAGTAGATACAAGAAAGCATTTGCTCCAACTAACTCCTGCAACAGATATTAATTTTTATTTTTCAGTGAACAGAGTGGCATTTTTGCTTCAGAAATAGTCCAGTTGCTAACAGTAAGTAAGCACTCCTGTAGTGTTGTAAAACATATTATTTTGAGATGAATCTCCTTATTATGACTATAGAAAGGTCAGTTGAATGATTGCATTCATTAATTACATTTTCCCATAGTAATTTCCAAAACTGGCCCATCTACAGAGTCACCTTTTTGAAAATCAGAATTTTAGATTCCTCTGGATCAGAATATCTGTGAGTGGGGTCAAAGTCTTTATCTTTTGAAAAGACGTAGGAACTCTGACGATCAAACAGTTGGGGACCCACTGGCACATGCTAGAGGGACATTTAACACAAAACTGATACCAGGAGAAAAGCACATTTTTTTCCTTATAAAACCATAGTTCTGAATTACCAACATGTATAAAAATACCAATTCATTTAATAAGCTTTCTTGCTTTAGAAGCCGTTCAAATGAATAAAATATTTTAATCTCAGCAAAACTATTATATCATATAGTTAGTCTGGTTGCTATAAAGTATCAGAAGACAGGCTGTTGGAAAAGTTAAATCTTTAGGAAGGTTGTGATTTGGAATGCAAAAGATGTGCCAATATTCATATTGTCACCATTTCTTCAGAAGGTACACTCTTTGAACAGACTAAAATATAGATCCAGCCAGCATTAAAAATAGAAACATGTTTGAAATGTACACACTCATACTGCTCCAGGTACTTCCTACACCCACCCACAGCTTTCTCCAGTTTTTAATCTCTGGCTGGAAAACCAGCACATCCCCTTCCCTAAAAAGGCATTGCTCCAGTTGCCTATTAATACAGGTAACACTGGTGGTGTTTCTGTGTCGGCAGTTAATATTTCATCCTTCCCACATCATCCAAGGAGCTCTGGATTCGTTCTGAACAAGAGTTGGCGAGTCCTCTTCCACGCTCGTACAGGGCAGGGAGGTCAGTAGCTTTTTTTTTTTTTTTTTTTTGAGTGAGTCCCAGCATGAACTCAGCACATCCACAGAGCAGTTCAAAGTAGAAGGTGAGTCAACAGTTAGGAATACACATTTATTTCTGCTGCTTTTTTATTTTAAAAAATTACTTTGAACTTAGGGAGAAAAATCAGGCTATCCATTTGTTTATCTCTGCCAGTTCCTATTCTATTTAGCAATTTTTTCTTTGCTGTATTCTAAATATTCATAATTATCTTTGCATTCTCATACTCTTATTAGACATCTGAATTACCAGTTATTTGTTGAGTACTATATCAGTTAGCTATTGCTGCATAATAAGTCACTCCAAAACTTATCTGCTAAAATAACAAGCACTTATTTAGCTCACAATTCTATAGGCTGGAAGGTGGTTCTTCTCTAGGCTGGCTTTGCTGTTCTTTGCTAGGCTTTCTATTCTCTGCCATGAGCTGGCAGTTTGACTGGAGGCTGGTTGGTCTAGAATGGCCTTACTCACTTGTCTGGCTGTTGGTAAGTTGTTGATGGGGACCTGGCTGGCTAGGGTACCTCAGATCCCTTCCTGTGTCCTCTCACCCTTTAGCAGGCCAGCGTGGGCTCCTTCACCTGGGGATCTAATTAGTAAAAGATAACAAGACCTAAGGAGCGAGTATCTGCTTACTTCATATTTACTAGTCTCATTGTGTAAATCAACTCACATGCCCATGCCCAGATCCAGGGCATGGTGACACAGACTCCATTTCTCGATGGGAGGAAGTTCAAATTTACGTTGAAGGGGTGTTCCTACAGAGACAGGAAAAATGTGGTCATTTGCAATCTACCACAAGTGCTTAGTGTTTGAGCTTAACATTTAAAAAGTACAGATAAGGCATCTGTCGTGGTTTAACAGCTGAAATTTGTATTTTATTTTAGTCTTATGTGCTGATTGAACTGCAAGTCAGGTAACTCCAGAAAAAAATCCCATTCAGCAACACAAGTCCTTGCTTTGGTTTTATCACTTTCGTTTTCAGATTATCCACAGAACATGTTGCTGCATCGCCTTGCAGTAGGATAGAAGCGTGGCAAGTGTAGGTCGGGTGGGCCGTCTGTGCTGCCAGAGCAGGCTTCTCAGGGTGGCCAGGTGTGCTTGTAACTTTCCATAACACTGCCATGGGCTAAAGGGTGACAGAAACAGAAGGGAAAATAGCAATAATGTTTTATTTTACAATGAAAGAAAATAGATGTGGCCTCACTTGGAAAACTATGTGTGCATGATTTAGTACATGGGCATATGTGGTGACTGAAAAGAGGACTTTCAGCTGAAACCCAATCACTGGATGAGAAAGAGAAAATGAGACAAAAACCCTGGGGAGCAGTCACAAGGCGAGCTCATGCTTCATGTGATAATGTCTGAGAGCCTTCAGTCTGAGGAACGTGGCAGTGCTAATGACCCTGGACATCATTGCCATGTGGCCCTATATTTTAGCTTCCTTGTTTATACTGAGGGAGAATCAGGTTGTACTAATGATGTTTGTTCCCTGTCCCATCCCCTTCTCCTCCCCCATGAGCAGGTTCTGTGGACTGTGGTTTTAGACAATATCCCCCACTTTCCCAAATGGCCTGCTCATGAAGACCTCTGTCCCCTTCAGCCAACAGACATCAGGTGTCAGCTGTCAAACACTCAAGATAAAGTCCCCCAGTGGGCACTGGTGAAATTGTTCCCTTCCTAAAATGCAACAAGATTCAGCTTTGCTTGTTTTGATGTCTTATGAAAAAAGCAAGGTTAAGTGCTGGGTAAACAACAGTATTGCCTGAACTTTCCATGTACCTCAGTTTTCTTCTAGTTTTGGAAAAGCCTAAGAGAGAGGAAGTAAATGTTAAAGCATAGCACTGGAAGTGAATTTCCAGATCAATGCCCTGTGCTTAGAAAGAGCCCTTGTGAGGTAGGGATCCCCACGGGAGGAACAGAGCAAGGGCGGGAAGTTCTGGACTGCTCAGCCTCTCCTGCACCAGAGCACTCTGCTCTTGTCCGTTTTGTGCATTGGGATTCTGCAAAATATCTTTTTTTGATGTAAGGTGCCTGATACTAAGACTTCATTTTGTGGGTGAGGAACTGGAGGCCTAGGGACATGGGGTGATTTGTTCAAGGTCAGAGCAGTGGTCAGGCACAGAGCTGAGGGCAGAAATCTAGTCTCAGTTTCTCATCCACTGTTCTTTGTTCTATCACAGGTGTGTTCCGCTTCTCCGTCCCTACGCTGGACAAATTCTTTTCAATAGACTCTCCCTCACAAGATGCTATAACTATTGCCAAAAGGTTTGATACAGATCAAAAGATCAGAAGGTAAAATTGTTATTTTTCATTTGAACATTGCTAAAATGTGTCCTGGGTACTGGCTTCGAGTTCTAACTCTGCTTTTCAAGAGGTCGTGACCCAATCTTTCTCTGTCCCAGTGTTTTCAATGTAAAGTATAGACAATGATGCCCAGCAACTGAGCTACTGCTCAGCTTTCTGCAAGCAAGCAGAGAACATACAGAGCATTACTATGATTATGGTTCATTGCTTTGATTGTACAGAAAACACTGACTGTTCATGAATTGTAATGGCTTCCACTAAAATGAGTTGTCTCTTAACACTTTTGGAAAACTGAAGGTAGTAATCAAAACAGTCACCATTCATAGGATACATAACTTGAGTTCATTAAACCATGATCAAAGAACCCACATTCTGTCTGCAAACCCTGCTGTCAGAAGCATGATTAGAGCTAAAGACTGAGCTTCACGAAATCATTGAACCATGCTGAATTTCACAAAGCCAGGAGTTCCCTCAGTCCTGAAATTCTCAGCTTCCCATTTAGGAGCTGCGTCTAAATGTTGCAGCTCTCCCACTGCCTAATTAAAGTGTCTTTGCAGAACAGCTTCAAATCTGACAAAGATGAATAATTGCTAAATGAGCCCCTTTCTTTGCTGGGCCTGTAGGTAATGTGTCCAGCTAACAAGAATTGGCACTAAGAGGCTTCAGACACTGGGTGAGGACTGTTCTGTGATGTTTACATGCGGAATGGCACTGTGGTGTGAGCTCAGATTATTTGACCCCTAAAAGTAAGTTGACAAACTGCCTGTTGGAGAAAGTTATGTTACAAGGCAGGCAAAATGGTATTCAGATGAACACTACTCCAGTGTGTACAATGGTTCCTGGTTGCTTTCATGGTTATGTAAAACACCCAGATTATGCCTCCATTTGCAGATCAAGAATTGAAAACAACCATGGGGTAATGGACCAGTGTTAGGAGGTTTGTGTTCAGGTCCTGGCTCAGTTATTGAGTATCTCTGCTCGATTAAACATTGGGCTTCTATTTCCTCACCTGTGAAATGGATGGTGGGGTAGAGTTAGATTAGAATTTCTAAAGTACTTTTCCAGGTCTAACAGTTCCTTATTTTATGGATAAAGGTAATAAGGCCCAACAACTTTCTTTCTTTGGATTATTTAAATTGCCCCATATATCAAAACCCAATGGATTTTGAAATTCTATTGAGTCTGTGTTTTATTACCCTTCAGTGAAGCTTGTTAAGGAAGCTTAGTGCTTTGATTACTGCCTGTATTGGTGATTCAGTAATAACTAATTTGTGCTGAAAGAAACAGAGATCTCACTACAGCGGTGTAAAAGCACAAAGATTTCTTCTTTGACTGGAAAGAACTCTGAAGGTAGGAAATCCACAGCAGGTATTGAAGCTTTATAAAGAAGTCCCATTGTGTGTGGCTGCTAACCTCAAGGCTACCTCTTAATTCAATATGACTGCTAGAATGCCAACCATCACATCTACATTCCAGGAGCAAGGGGAAATAGACAAAGAGGACTCATCCCTTGACTAGGAAATATATTTTTTTTTAATCTGGGCATGTTGCCACCCCAAATAACACAGGGTCCTATTACTAAGAAGAGAGGGGACCAACCAGTGGGCTCTGACCCAGCCAGTTATCTCAGTGGGATTCCTGGGCTGAAAATCACTTCCTCAGTCGAACATAGCTCTCTCCCAAACACAAGGCCTGTGGGGTGAGGGCAGGAGGATCTGAACAAACCCCCTCTATTTTCCAACTCCCTGCAGCCAGGAGAGGAGATAGAAGCATGTCTTTTTGACTGAGGGCCTGGAAGATCACTTTCACAGGGGAAAGGCAGCAAATGTATTCTATTGTGGATATTGCTTGAGGAAATTGATACTTTTGAGTTATAAGTGTTTTCCAATTTTGTCTAGAAAATAAACTAATTTTAATCTTCCAAAAAAAATCCCAATAACTGTTTTAAATGACTCTGTTATTTCTATGAATAAGTTTCACAGTTTAGCAACAGGAAACGGAGGGGAAACATACAAAGTTTTATTTTAAAAATTAAAAAAAAATAACAGCTCACCCTTGATCTTGGATTCAGTAAAACAGTCACTTGGGCCCTGGCTGGCGTAGTTCAATGGATTGAGTGCGGGCTGCAAACCAAAGCATCGCAGGTTTGATTCCCAGTCAGGGTACATGCCTGGGTTGCAGGCCATGACCCCCAGCAACCCCACATTGATGTTTCTCTCTCTCTCTCTCTATCTCCCTCCCTTCCCTCCCTAAAAATAAATAAAATAAAATCTTAAAAAAAAAAGAATGGCTTATTTTTAAAAAATCATTTCGAGAATTTAAAAACAAAAAAAATGGTCACTTGGGAAAATTGATCTCATTTTCTGAAGCTGTTTTTATCTTTGCTGTTAAGAGCCCATAGGCTAGATTTTTCACTAAAGCTTTGTTTTTTGCTTTAATAATCTTAGTTCATCTGACTAGTCAAAATGCATAAGAGATATGTGGCTTTTAAGAAATTAATAACAAAACCCAGTCCAAACCTAAGCATTTTGATTAAGGACAGTGCTTCAGCTCAAACATTCTGGGCTCATATTTGCCACAGGTCCCTGCTCCCCACGTGTGATGGTTAATTTTATGTGTCAACATGACTAGGCCATGGTACCCAAACTTTTGGTAAAACTCCAGTCTAGATATTAAAATGAAGGCAGTTTTAAAGGTAAGATTAATATTTAAATCAGTGAACTTTGAGGAAAGTAGATTACCCTCTGTAGTGTGGGTAGGCCTCATCCAATCAGTTGAAGCTCTTAAGAGAAAAAAGACTGAGGCCACCCGAGGAAGAAGGAATTCTGCCTCCAGCCTGCCAGCCTGCAGTCTTCCTTGAAGATTTCAGACTTGCCAGCCTCCATGATTGCATGAGTCAATTTCTTTCTTTCTCTCTTTCTTTCTTCCTCTCTTTCTTTCTTTCTCCTTCTTCCCTCCCCCTCTCTCTTTCTCTTTCTCTCTTTCTTTCTCTCTTTCTAGTACTTAGCTGAAGACATGTTTATTGATTTTAGAGAAAGGGGAAGGGAGGGAGAAAGAGATGGAGAAAAACATCAATGCCAGAGACAAGCATTGATTGGTTGCCTCTTGTACACACCCAAACTGGGGACAAAACCTACACTCTAGGCATGTGCCCTGACTGGGAATTGAACTCATGACATTTCAGTTGATGGGATGATGCTCCAACCAACTGAACTATACTGGCCAGGACACATGGGTCAGTTTCTTGAAATCTTTCTATCTATATCTATAATACATGTACATCCTATTATTTTTTTCCTCTGGAGAACCATGACTAATTTACCACACCAACCTTTGGTTCATGGATATTTGCAAACAAGCCCATTTTTGCTGTTTTTTTAATTATTAAAAAAATTTTATTGTTAACATTATTATAGATGTGCCCCATTTCTCCCCTTCGCTCCCACCCCTGCCTGCACCACATTGTTGTCTATGTCCATGGGCTTTGCATATATGTATATATGTTCTATGGCTAAGCTCTTCCAGTCTCCCCCCACCCACAACAGCTGTCAGTCTGTTTGTCAGTTGAATTTGTTCATTAGATTTTACATGAGTGAGATAATCTGGTATTTATCTTTCTCTGACTGGCTTATTTAATTTCTGTAATTGGTTTTTTCAAAGCTAACTGATCAAGGCAGTGTGGTGTAGAGTGGTAAGGAGTACAAATTCTGGTACGACACTGGGTTGGAATCACGGTACCAAGCTTATGTCCCCCAGGGTAAGCCTCTTATCTTTCTGACCTGAGACTTAGTGTCCACACCTGTAATATGGGTAATGATGCTGATATCAGGAGTTAAATGATAATGACAGTAACTACAGCAACTAAAAATACCTTTTTCAGAGCACTAAGCATTTGCCGTGTGAACAAGGATTCTCTTTTCCTTCCTACATAGCCTTAGGAGGTGGAGTTTAAGGAGCTTGTCCACCTTCACACAGCCAGCAAATGGTAAACTCAGTCATAACCATCACCATCCTGCCCCCATAACACATGCAGATACTTCTTGTGTATGCCTGGCACAGAGAAGATGTTCAATATTAATCCCCTTCTATTTTTCTCTTCAACTGCCTTTGGTTTGATTACTCAGCTCTTTCTGCTAATGTCAGAGCCAGTGAAAGCAACAGAGTGCTGTACCGTTCAATTTATAGCTCTTGTATAGTCAGGAATCTGCCCCAAGGTGATTCATGCTGCAGCTTCCTTGCCAGGAACTGAACTTTAAAGCAGAGATTGCCTGTTTTACCACAGCATGTTGGGTTGCCTCGGTGTTCCCATCAGCCACTGGTCAGTCAGGGGAGTGTGGTAACCAGCTCTACACAGCCACTATCTCTTCTGCTGAATTCATCCCTAGAGCCAATCACAAGCCGGTGCATTTGAGTGTACCCCTCACTGCCTCCACTTCCCTGGGGTACTTAAAAGTGAGAAGAGTGAACTGTGGTTTGGATCTTTCCTCCAGGCTTGGACCTGCCCAGAAAGCAAGCTGCCTTTACTCCTCTGGTTATGTTGGTGTGCAAGCTATGGAAAGTGGCAGAAGAACCACCCTCTTTCTGTTCCTTCTCTCCTGTCTTTGGAAATTACTAAAGAGTCTGTTCCATTAGCTCAAAGAGTGCACTGATGCATTTTTAAGTGGTTCTTTGGCAAACCCAGAGGGCTGTTGAATGACAGGCTACAGACATTTGTCTGCATCTATTCATCATCGTAATAGGTGTCCTTACAAGGCTGATATCCCTGAATGTAACATTATCTCCTTGAAAATTCATTTCATATGAGGAGCTGATGTTGGTATCAAGTTATCCTATAATTCTAGGGAAAGAGATTTTGAGAGTCTTCTGTAGTTTGCATAATACCAGTTATATCCATGCTTGAATTTTGATCAATTTAAATAATTTAAGGTTTGAGAATATTCTACAAAAACTGGTTTTATTCCATCTGATTACTTCATGGCTTCCAGTATAAATGCTAATACAGGAAACTTTGTGTTTGTTATTAATCTATTGCTGTAAAACACATTTTAAAAACAATTTAAAAATTGAAGACTTGTAACCTGCATTTGCATGATCTGATGCAATAAACAGCATTTGGAATTTGTTACTGCTACAACTATAAACAAAATGTATGACATGGGTACTGACTCACGAATGTTGGGGCTTCCATTCCTTTCCAGCATTCTGGCCTTCCATTCTTCCATGATGATGCTATCTCCTTCCTGGCCCATGGCCATCATTATTTTTCGTGCTTTGCATGAGCTATCACCTTGGTCTACAATGACCCTTCTGACCTTCATCCCTCTCCTCCCACAATGCTTCACAAATTCCTGTGAATCCCTTGACACCCAGATCAAATGCCATCTTCCTCAGAAAACCTTTCTTTGTTTTCCCACATTACTTCCTTGGATCTTAATATTTACTTATTTCCTATGATTCTCCAAAAGGATATAATTCCAAACATAGTTAACTCTAAACTATCAACCTAACAATCCTGGAAGGCATGTAGATTCCTGGAATGAAATTCATACATCTTACAACAAGAAAGTTAGAGATGACAATAGACAGTTTGATCCAACACTTTGAGGATAAAACAATGCCTTCCAATATTCTGCTTTGTCTCCAGAGGCCAGATGACAAGACTAATACAGGTTCCTTGAAGAGTATTTGAAAAGAGCTGAGAACAGGAAAAAAAATTACCTTAGATCCAATTATTTAGTAATAACCTCTGTTGATCTTAGTATCTTTTCCATTGTTGCTGTTTTGTTTTCAATGTGTATGTCTACACATTTTGGTTTTCTCCATTTTTGGGGCCATAGGACAATCTCTCAACTCAACCAAGCTCATTTGATTCTTTCCTCCATTAGATCTCACCTTTTTTAAGTAAAGTTTTTATTGCTGTATAATATATATACAGAAAAGTTCACACACAAATCAAGTGTACAGTTTGATGCGTTTTTACAAAGTGAACATACCTATGTGCTAGAAGCCCATCATGGACTCCCTTCTGGTTATTACTCCTCTAGTAACTACGAGTATCATTACGCATACCTCTAATACTAGGGCATATTTTTCCTGTTTTGGAACTTTACATAAATGTAATCACCCGGTATATGCTTTTTTGTGTGTGTGCTGTGCTTCTCTCATAAATAGTAAGTTTGAGATTTACCCATGTTGCTTCAGGTGGTTGTAAAAAGTTCACCCTCAGGTAGTATTTAAATTTTATGTTAATTTATTCCACTAGTGATGAGTATGTGGTTTCTTTGCAACTTATGGTTATTATATGTTGTGCTACAGTGAATATTCTTGAATATTTTTTTAAAAATTTCTGTTTGGGTTATACCAAAGAGTAGAATCATTGAGTCATAGAGTATGTGTGTGTTCAGCTTTTAATAGATTCAGCCAAATAGTTTTCCACAGTGGATGTATCAATTTACATTTCCACCGGAGTTCCAGTTGCTCCACAGCCTCTCCAACACTTCATGTTGCTCGTGCTTTTAACATGAACAATTCAGGTGAGATGTATTTCATCACAGTGCAATGTTCATTCTTCTGGTGTCTTCTCTTATGTCTATTGAACATTGGATTATTTTCTTCTGTGAAGTGATTGTCTAAACCTTTTGCTCATTTTTCTATTGGATTATCTGCCTTTTAGTAGTTATTTGCTGGTCATTTGCAGTATATAAATATAGCAAATATCTTCTCCCACTATGTGACCTGCCTTTTCATTTTCTTAATGGTGTCTTTTAATGAACCAAAGTTTGTGATTTTAATAAAACTAAATTTATTCATTTTTTTCTGTTATGTTTTTGAGTCATTTTCATAAAATCTTAGCTCTACCCAAGGATATAATGATATTCTATATTTTCTTCTAAAATCTCCAGTGATTTGCCTTTCAGTTTTAGATCTACAACTTAACTCAAATGATTTTTATATATGATGTGAGGTGGGAGTCATTATTTCCATAGCAATATTTTGTTGACCAGACCATTTACTGAGAAGCTTATTCTTTCTCCACTGAACTCAGAGTCATACTTGTCCTAAATCAATGATCTTACTTGAGTGTGGATTAAGACCTTGTTTTTAAAAGTCTACATAAAGTGGATTTTAGGCCTCTTTAACAAAAGTGCATCTGCCTGCATTTTCCCAAACAGGTGGTCAGAGCAAGGAATTAGTTCCCTAAATCTGTTTCCTTCACTGTGCTCATATAATATTTGGTAATATAGAATCACTTCCCACAATCTTCTGAATTCAAGAATCTGAGACCATCAGTTTAGTGAACTAGAATACAACTGAACTGGCACTTAGTGGGGTCTTGATAAATTAACTACTATTACCACTATAATAACTAATTTGTTTCTCCATAATTCTAAAGACATCTCCATTCTTGAGAAATGAGGGCTTTGTCCCAGACCTACTTCACTCAAAATGATCTAAACTTGTTTTAGACTTATAACAAGATATATAGTTGTGGGCTTCCCTGTGATTTTTATTCCCTGAAAGTTTGCATTGAATCCATACCCATAAAACACTAAATTTCTATATTCTGTATTAAAATAACACTCTGTCGAATTGAAGCTATAGATTTTTGCAGTGAGCAATCTAATTTTAGGTTGAGTAAGAAACTGGGGGTATCTAGTGCAGTGGATCAGATGGTGGGTTATTTTGCATACGTAAACATGCCAGGGTTCAGAGAATAACTCACTTCTCTCGTGGAAAGTGCTTGAGACGTGGGACTCTCTTGGAGCCAGTAGATACCACCATGCCAGCCTCGGCTCAAGCAGTGGAAATTAAGGACAATTCCCACTTTCTAAAACTAGGATTAAAATGTAATTCTTTAAAAATAAAAATAAAAAATAAAATACAAGACTAACCCAACAAATTTTTTAAGCACAAGAAAGGCTTGGCCTCCTGAAAAGATTCTAAATTGGGTGTGTTGAATTTTCCTGTGCCAGAAAGTACAGACTTATGAATCTAAAAACTCAAATCTACTTTTAAAAGGAAAGATTATAATTTTTTAAAATTTTATTTTAATTATTGTTCAAGTAAGATTATAATTCTAATAAAAATAGCTAGATTTTATTAACTACCTCTCATGTATGCCAGGCACTGGTGTGTGTGTGTGTGTGTGTGTGTGTGTGTGTTTGGATAAATAGGTCTTATTATCCCCATTTTATAACTGAGAAACAAAGGTGAATCTTCAGTTCCATATCACCAGTGCCGGAACGGCACTAGTCAACAAGTTGGTCAAAGGAAGATTTTCAAAGGAATGTTCTGAAGAAGGGCAAGACAGTAAGAACCTGCCAGTCTACTTTATAAGAGTGATTCTTTCCCTGAAACTGGGTGGGAAGGGATTTATTCTATCCAACAATATGGAACAAAACAGATCTCCTTGAGGAAAAGTGTCCATGTTGGTAGAAGTCTACAAAGGAGCCCAGTGCTAGATCTGAGGAGGGACAGTGCAGAGTAATTATATGATCAGGGCATCATTCAGGGATTCTGATCTCTCAGATTGGTATCCAAGTCTTCTCCGGGGCAAAAGCAAAATATCCTACTAACTCAGCCTAAATTTCTGGCATTAAGACTTTCTCAGAATGCTAGAGAGTGCCTTGTCCTATGAGTAGATGGCAAGGGAGCTCTCAATTACCTCCTAGAAATCTCATCCTCTGAGCCAGCCTGAAAGATCAGGTATAAGATGTAAACTTTAAACTAATCTTGAAGCAAGGAGATGAGTGTTCCTCTTTTTAAAACTGTGACTGCCCTCAGCCCACACCCTTCAGCTTCCACTAGCCCTCAGGAAGAGGACGAGGGTTGAGGCTAGTCACTGAACAGAGACTCTTCCTCTCAACCTGCCAAGAAGGGGAGGGAAATGAAACATCCGTGGAAGAATGATGAATGCAAGCTAGTTTAAAGTGATGCCAGGTGCTGGCTACAGATTCTCTACTTGGGAACATCCTATAAAGATTCACTGAGAAGTTTGTCAGCACTTCACCACAATTAGGCTTGAAGAATGTCAGCCTGGAGAACCCCTACCTAGAGAAGATAAAATGATTTCTCTTTTTTATTTTTTATTTTAATTGTTGTTCAAGTACATGTTTCTGTCTTTTACTCCCATCCCAGCCCACCTACCTCCCATTTCCACCCCCTGCCTAGTTTTTGTCCATGTGTCTTTTATACTTGTTCCTATAGACCCTTCCCCTTTTCCTCTGTGATTTATCTTTTATCCTGGCGTGGAGTTGGCATTGTTTCCCCCAAATTCTCATCTAAGGAATAGATGGCAAGGGATATTAACAAGCAACACCGTTCTAACAAATATTATAGTCCAACTGCAGAATGGGGCTTGTTCTTCTGAAGAGAATTAACTGAGTCTGCCAGATCTTCCACAGCAAGGTTGTCTGGAAAACTATTTTTAACAAGTCTGAAGAATATTCTGATGAAGTAAACTAAGAGGCCAATGCAGGGAAAACTAGTGGAAAAGGATAGCTTTCATCCTTCCATGTTCATAAAGCAAACTCTCTCCGCTGTTGACATCTCTCTGACTTCCAACTTCCCGGTCACTACAAATACAAGTGAGGAAGTGAGAGTGAGAGAAGCACCTGGGAGAAGAAGAGGGAGGGAGAGGAAGGGAGAGGTGAAAACAAATGGGGTGAAACTCCAAATAAAAGATAGGTCACATTGTCAAATAATGCTTAAATCTATCATTAAATTTAAAATAAACACATTAACAAATTAAAAATAACCACATTAACAAATTAAAAATAAATTATGAAAAATAATATCTACTTTAAAATAGGTTTGAAGTAGGATTTAGAAAGAACTGAAAGCAGTAAGACAAAAAAGAATTAAGACTAGAGCTAAATATTCTAAAGTAAGATTAGGAGTTGATAAAAATAGAATAAAGTAAGTATTTCTAATTTTTTAAAAGACTAAGCTTGGTGAAATAAGAGATTAAAGTTTTGAAATGGAAAACTTTGAAATTAAAATGGAGCTAAAGCCCAAATGATAAAAAGAAAAAAAAATAAAGGCAAATGTTTTAAGAAGTAAAAGAAAGCAAAAAATATACATGGGGAACTTGTTAAAGCAAAAACTCCCAATAACAACAACCTGACTGGCCAGGCCAGTCACAGGAAAGTACGAATGAGGAAGTTCTTTGGATAGCCAGGCTTTCCTCCCAAAAGATTCATCTTTAGGTCCATCCCTGGTGGCAGGTTTTTCAGTTTGGTTGCATGTTCATCTATGCTTGTCGCTATTCATTCATTTCACACAAATTTTTTTTTGTGCCAAAACCTGGGAATTCAAAGGTGTAGGTCAAACAGAGAACTTTGCCCCCATGAAGCTTACAGTCTAGTGGTGGGAGATTGTGGTGGGAGAGAACACAGGTATTAAACAAATGATTCCACAGAAACCCAATAATTATAGAAGAATGAAGAAAAAGCCCAGGATGCTATGTGGCTATGTGGACTGGCTGTTGACAGTATGTATGTAGGGGATGGGACGTGTGAAGTACAGATATACAGACATCAAGGAAGTCTCTTCTACCAGATATTTGTCCTGAGATCTGAAGGATAAATAGGAGTGGGGGTGGCCAATGTATGTCAAGATGCTGAAACAGGAATGTTTGGTGCATTTGAGGAACTAAAGAAGGTTGTGGCTGGAGCAGACAGACCTAGCAAGGGAGAAGTGTTAGATGTGGTCAGGGAAGATGGTGGGGATCATATCAAGAAGTCTGGTTTTTATCCTAGGAGCTATGGGAAGCCATTTGTGTGTTTCCTTCCTGGTACTTAAAACAACATAAGTGTTCACTCATTTGTTAACTTTTTATTTTGGTGGCTGGTGAGTCCCCTTCCTTTGGGTCAGGGACCATGTCTGATAACTGTCTCATATATCATTGTGTTCTCTGGGACTACACAGTTGAGAATCAGTAAATATTTTGAGAGAATTAACAGTGAATAATTTAGGTAGGGCCAAAATAAAAGCTCATGTCTTCTCCCAAATCTGTGCTTCTTCCAGGATGCCATATTACTATCCCAGTAGTTTGCTTTGAGTTCCATTTGCTCATGAATACAGTAGATGTTAGACGTCTCCCTTAGTGCTTTTACTACCCTTAAATGAACAACTCAGCTCTGGAAGCACTGGTTGTTTCTGAAAGTTTTGAGAATTGTTGATGAGTTGTGCTACCTTCCCTGATGGTAGATGGATGTCACTGCTGGCTACTGTTGACACATTGTGCAAGTGGGGGACGGAGTAGATCATTGTAGACCCATGTGCCCTGGCATTCTTTTCCTGCAGAACTAACACATGCAGTGTCAGATTGCTTTCCCGTCAGCCATTTTCACAAATCTCAGAGAAATCGTTGTTAACACTTGGCTTCTTAGTAGGTTCCCCCTGAATACAATGACATACCTAGGTTATTTGACACCTGGTCAGTTTTTAACACCTTCCTGGTATGTTAGACAAGGTTATTTTTAGTAATAGTTATGTAATAATCATAAATATTAATTATTTTCATGATTTTTTATGTTCAAAACAAACCATAATTTTAAAAGATGAATAAATTTCAGTTTTAAAAATACTATAATAAATTCAGTAAACTATTCTCATGCATGAACTAAAATTTGCAGTTAACAAAAATATCACATATTGCATTTTGTGCTCTTTATCACTCTTTAAAATTTTAATACAATTAGAAAATTCAGAGTGGTCACAAAGAATGCTAGAATTGAAGTAAGGCAAATTCAGTTTCTTTGTTTTTAAAGATACCACCTATGATGGTTTATTTCAAAGCTACTTGTTTAAATGAGGAAACATGTAGTGCCAAAGGAGCTGGAAACAGAAATTGCACCTGAAGTTAGTTCAGATGTTTCTGAACATTAAAGATGTATTCTCACAAGACTCTTTGTGGCTGAATCTGTGTGTGTGTGTGTGGCACTGGGGAGGGGCGGGGGGGGGGCGGTGCTCATGGGCTTATGTAGTGAGAGGGAGAAAGAATGGAGAGAGGCCACCACTGCATTACTATTAGTTCTCCAAATTAACCTTCATATAAAATACAATGTTTATTAAAGGATAAGAACAAAATATACTAATGTGAAGCTTAAATATATTTATTCAAACTCCAAACTAACCACAGCAATTATTTAAATGAACAAAATATTTTTTCAGGGAAGAGCAATTCTCATTGGTATTCTTTAAAGTTGCCAGCATGTGATAACAAAAAGCAGACTAATCTTTTGAATTTATTATTTAAATTACTCTTCTTACTCAATGTTCTACAGAGAGTGTACCCTTTATCACCTGCACCTAAGGAGGACTGCCTCTGCCCCTGCCCTTGGCCCTGCCCTTGGTCAGCCAGGACTCCCAAGGACTATAAACAGATAGCAAAGCCCCATCAAAACTGTTTCATGTTATCCTCAACTTCCCCTCCAGCCTTTGAAGACAATTTTTAAAAATTTATTTTATAAATAACACACTTTGGGAAAATCTCCAGTGATCTTCTATTTTGGAAAATCAGGTCATTGCCTTTTTTCCATATTTTAAAAAACACTTGGGAAAACATTCTTTCCTTTTGTGTGTGTGTGTGTGTGTGTGTCCCTGACACTTTATTGGTCACCTCTAGGCCTGTGCCTGGTTGGGTGGCTCCAGGGCTGGGTCACTATTCACCACTCAGCTAGGACTATGGAAAGGCCTAGGACTAGCCCTTTAGGGTCACAGACTGTGGAATACAAAGGGGCGGATCTGGCCTTTCCTGGGGCAGCACGGGGCACCCAGGTAGGGGTTAAGAGCCAAGCTTGGTGCCTGTTTGTCAGCCTAGTTGTGTTTGGAGAAGTATTCCTTGCCGTCATCCATGTTGGGCTTGATCGTGTCACTGCCTGGCTTCCAGCCAGCGGGACAGACATCCCCATGCTCATCTGTGTACTGAAAGGTCTGGACTGGCTGGAGAGTCTCATCCATGAAGCGCCCCACAAGCAAATCACTGATGGTGATCTGGTGAAGGACACCCTTGCTATTGATGATAAAGAGGCCCCTGTAGGCAATCCCCTCATCTTTCTTCAGCACACCGCAATCACGGGACAAGCTTCTGGTTACATCAGCCAGCAGGGGGATATTCAGAGAGCCCAAGCCCCGCCTTCCGGGGGAGGGGGGATTGTTAATCCAAGCCAGGTGGGTGAACTGTGAGTGAGTCTACGGAGACCCCCCCGGCACCTCTCAGTCCAGCTTGCAGAAGTCCTCGGCTTGTTCGTTGATGATCTCCGTGGGGCACACAAAAGTGAAATCCAATGGGTAGAAAAAGAGGACCACGTATTTCCCTCTGTACCTGAAAGCTCCACCTCCTTGAAGGCGCCACCCACCTCGGCAGTGGCCTGGAAGTCCTGCGCGGGCTTTCCGATTTGAGCGTTTCCAGATGCCTAAAAGCTGCGTGGGGAAGGGTGGGACGCACAAAGCAGCAGACTAGCTGACTCGCGTTCTCAGAGACAAGTGCTCGCAGTTCAGCGGAGCCTTTTTGGACAACATTCTTATGTGCTTATTCACTTACTGGTTAAAGAAAAACACGAGAATGTGAAATAATTGCTGGATGGAAGTCTGCCAATGTTTAAAGCTTTCCATGTTTTTACTGCATATCAGACGAACTGACTTACAAATATGAAGAACAATTACGACTTCCTACGTCCAAAGTTTCCACTGATACTACCATAGAGACTGTAGCTAGAAAAGGGGTGACACCTTTAGGGTATCTTGCATTCAGAAGCTGTGGTTAAAGGGGGGACCGAGGGAGGGGCAGAAGAAGTGGCCTAGCTCAGAATAACGTTTCCCTCCCTCACAACTGTTGGGAGCATTCTCTTTCTCTCCACAAATTCCTGCATAGAGATGACTATATTCCTCCAAATAGCTATCAGAATTTCTACAGTGAGCAAAGCAGATTTTGATGGCTGTCGAGGTTTGAATCACATGGCACGGGGACGGAGTTTGATAAATCCTGTGGAGTTACCAACCTGGAGGGGCTGGGCGGGCTGAACGAAGAGGACCGGCAGGGGCGGGATCAGAGCACAGGGGACACAGAAAAGGATAGCCAGGCTGTCACCTCCTTCAGAATTGCCCAGAGTAAAAGTAATCTCTGTCCTCTTATTCTTGCTTTATCGAATGACTCTCTACTCACAGGACCTCAAACTCAAACTAGCACATTGGTGTTAAGATAATATGAGTTAAGGTGTGCTTTAATGGTACTTAAGCTTTTTATATGTATTTGTATGGTACGAGGTGAGGCAAAAGTAGGTTTACAGTTGTGAATACACAAAACAGTTTATTTTTGTACTATTATGTATTAATTAATGTATTATTTTTCCATATGAACAACTATAAACCTACTTTTCCCCATCTTGTATATATTTTTATATATATTTATATTACATGGAAACTACTATTAATTTCATATAACCAATTTATTAGCAAACAAATGACTGAATAACCAAATAAATGCCAGGGTCCACATAAAGTGCTTACAACAGTACTTAATACATAGTAAGCACTGACTAAACATTAGCCATTTTTGTGCCTGGTTGCCCTCATGGTTATAATTACAAGTCTCACCAGGAAGGGCATGTGCACAGGGAAGTCACTAACTGAGACCATCAGTGCAATGTATCAACTACTCAGGTAGACTGGAATTCTTTGGTGTTGGATGCTGGGGCAGCCAAGCAGCAAGTGGCCTTGTCAGAGCTTGCGCCGTTGGAGAGAACTTAACACACTTTGCCTCTAGGGACTGGCCAGGCTGCTTTAAATCAAGCTCTACTTCTCACCTGTGGTGTGGATGTAGGGAACTTACTTCATTTTTCTAAGCCTCAGTTTCCTCACATGCAAATAGAGATAATAATAGTGTTGTGAGAATTAACCGAAGCATAAAGCAGCTAGCATGACATCTGGCCCTTAGCAAAGACTCAGAAAATATTGGTAATTATTATGCATTCTGCCTAGCTGAACTTTTTGTTATTTTGTGCCCAAATCAAATGATGTATCTTTTCCACAGTTTAACAGCAACAACAACAAAAACAACATGTTCTAGAAACTAGAGCCAGCTCCCAGTGAAGCAAAATTTAAAGACAGTCACCTTTTAAAGATATTTCAGTAAATAGGTACAAAGACAAGTCTCCCACCATCTGTCTCCATAGCTGTCACTTATTTTACCCCCTTTACAGCAGGGCTGTTCCATTGAACCCAATGCCCACTAAAAGTAACAGCTGACAAGCACCATTATTGTTTCACATGGTACGTGACAGCACTGTGGGCTCATTTTCCACATGCTGCAAGCTGAAGAGCTCTCAGAATTCTTCCTTTGTTTTGTTCCATTTTTTTGGTATTTATAAATGTGAAAAGAGACATAGTGAAGAATCGGGGCAGAGTCCAATTTCTAGTAATGTGAAGATTTGAGTTTGTAGTCAAATGAGATATAGTGAGCGGGATGCTTGGCACAGGGGGCTGGCTGGGAATGTATCACTGGCTTGGTTGCCTGACCCTGAGACACTCCTCTCTCCACACTAAGCTCTCAGCAAACTGACCCCTTGAGCCCCATCCCAAGCTCTAGGAGCTCAGCAAGGAGGGACTCACAGAGCCCATGTGGCTCTACAACAAGTCAGCCACTGTAGGAGACCCTTCTGCGTGGCATGGGCCCAGCTCCGACTTGGAGATGCACAGGACCCACGTCCATGGATAGGTTCTCCCGTGGGGAATCAATCAGGCCTACAATGTGCCTAGGCTGCTATGAGTCTTGCTTTTTTTCTAAAACTCCCTCACCCTGAATTGAGGACATTTACTACAAAGTAACTTCCTAAAAACCATGCTAAACCTTCCAAGGATGAGTGTAACCAGTTCAACCACTTTTGCCTTTTGCAAATATCCCTCTTCTGTGATGTGATTAGTGGCATTGGATCTTTGTTTTCTGTGAATGGTAACCACCTAAAGCGAACCTGTGCATAGTAAAAGAGGACCATCATGTAATGTGCCAAGGGATAGAAATAAGGACCTGTCATGGCAGAGGCCGTGGCTTTTGCTCCCCTTGAGAGAAAAGCCATGCTGTCCCTTTTCCTCCACAGGACTCAGTAGTCTGTGTGAATGTCACATTTCATCCATAATGACGCTGACACTGCAGGTCGTTGTCTGCATCAAGCCACCTCCCAGGTCTGCTCTGACTTTAGGTTCCAGCTCGTGCAACGTAACTGAGTCCTAGGATTATTCTTCTGACCTTAGATCTCTCCTGATACTACAGTTCTTCTTTCAAGATTCAAGATTCAGTTCTACTTTGGAATCTTACTCCTGACTGCCAGCTCTGTGTCTGAGGCCTTGTTACTTCTTGTCAAAGGTTTACAGGCCAACTGTGGTTTGCAACAAAACTATGTCATGATATTCTTCCCAGTTTATAGAATTTCCACATCTTGTTGACCTGGTGGTCTTCAGTTTTCCAAAAGAAGATGTGTGTGTGTGTGTGCGCGCGCATGTGCATGTGTGTGAAAAATCTGTTTTCAATCCTTACAACTCATTCATATTCTAACTAAGACTGCAGGCCAGTTTGGGCCTGTGAATTGCTAGTCTGCAAGTGCTTCATAATAACCTCTCTGTGCCTCAGTTTCTTATCTGTGAAAGGAAGAAACTTTTTAAGATAAAGCCTAGGGCCCTTTCCAGCTCCAACATTCTTGTGATTCATTGAAGAGAGAACCCTGGACAGGAATGGGTCATGAATGATTTCCTATTTTTTTAGTAAGAATCAGGAAGTTGTATAACAGGGGAGAAAAAGAAGGAAGTGGACATGGGAAACCAGCTGATTCCGTCAGCTCCCTGTATTACTCCTCAACCCTGATTAACTCCAGCCTTTCTGTGGCTATTCCGGAGTGACTTTCCCTCAGCTCCCTCCCCACTCAGGGCTTCTTTGGGATACTGGTTCTATACTGACACACTGGGTCACAATCTCTCCTGTCTACTCTTCTTGCAGCTCCTGAACACCTCAGTAAGATACACAAAAAGCTGTTCTAACTTCAGAGTGGCCATGGATACTCTAACAGTCATTCTCTGTGGCTTGTTAGTCAATTTACTTGCTTTTTTGTGAAAAGTTCATGGGTTTGTTCCAGTTGGCTGTGTTTGATTTTATAGACAGAGAATGCACCCTTCTCTCACCTACCATATCTCAAGTGGGGTTTATGGAGAGAAAGGATATGAAGAACACAAGTTCATCATAGCTACTAGGGAAGCAACTAGACATGGTTCTGAGTTCACTCATCTTTCTGGGCTCTGTACTGTAGGATGAAGGTATTGAGCTTTGTGGTCTCTGTTGTTAAATGAACACCTGAACACTCCTTGGAATAAGAGAATGATCAGATGAAACTCTTCCTGCCTTTTTTTCAATTGTGGGAGCCAGGTGATAGATGTCAGATACAAGAGAGACACACAATTCCTTTCCAATTAGTAATTTAAAAGGAAATGTCTCCAAGAATCTGTTCCACAATCCTTGCATCAGAGATCAAGACAAGATTGGGGGAAAAATATCTTTAGACAGAGGGTATAGGGTGGGTGTAGTAGATATGGCTAATGCCCTTTCAGATCCCCTTGACCAACTGGCCCACCCCTTCTCCACCCATAAAGCTCAGCTGCCCCCTTCTTTGTAGAATTGCCCTCAGCCAGATAGTACCTATAGGCTACACACACACACCCCGAGCACCCCAGAAACCTCTGTCCAACGAGCAGGAGGCTATAAACTGAACTCCTTGCTTCAAGATGGGACTATCTTTGTGACGCACTTTGAGCCACAGGGTTTTCCCCCTGGGATAAGATTGAAGCTAGTCTCTAGCGAGAGTCTCATTCTTGCTTAGCTTCACCCTCTCCCCCAGCTTTATCCTGTTTTCCTCACTCTTCTTCTAGTGGGAATATATCCTCAATAAATTACTTCAACAAGAATCTCCATTTTAGGCTTTGCCTCTAGGGAGGCTGACCTAAGACACTAGAGGTGTACCTCTCAGGCAGTGGAGGTGGATCTTGAAATGGGGCTTCAAGGCAAACCCTTGGGGAGCATTGTGGTGCCCCCTGCAGTCAAGGAACAAAGAGGATTGGTTCCTCACTCAGGCCTGAGGATGCTCAAGTGGCTTATGAATGGTATCTGACTCTCACCTTGGAAACCTAAAGGCAACTACCTCCATGTGAAGCCAGGAGGGTGCTGCTGCATAGAGATGACCTGACCCCAGATTGAGGAATGCATGAGTGCAGAATGAACCACCATGGGCCCAGGGGAAGAGCAGTGTGGAGTCTTTGAAGTCTATAGGGCTGCCTGGAGTGGCATGCAGGCCTCCGGCGAGCTCTTTTAGCAGTATATCTCAGAGTGAAGAAGTGTTACACTGGCCAGATCAATCCTTCCAGGTCAAGGGAGATGCAAGAGCAAGAAACTGAGCAAGAAACCTCTGACAAACCCAAGAAATTCCCCTATGAGGGAAAAAAAATCACCTGTGACTACCTGCTGACCCCATCCAAGGATTCCAGCTTTAACCCCTGCTCAGTTCAACCAAGTGACAAAGATCATTTTCCCTTCTTTTTTCTCTCTCCCCCTACTTCAGGCCCCATGAGAGAGAAATCACAGGTAGCTCAGATGAGCTAGGAGAAAGGGGAGATTGGAAGGACCCCAGACTCTCTCCCCACTGCAGGCTCATGAAGCAGCCCAGGGCTGGAGGAAGAGTGGTGGCTCCACCTCGACTTTGAGTTTGGATTTTTGATTATTATGTGAGACTGAATGTATTCAGTTTCCCAAACGAGACTGTTTTTACCACTAAAAGTGACTAACGCTGAGAGTGATACCAGATTTTATCCATGAATGAGAGAAACCTATCTCCACTAAGTTGAATTTAAAGTGATGGTGGGAGACGGAAATAATATGTGGCTCACATTCCGTGTGTCCTGCTTGTGTAACAACATATGGTCTCATAAGTGGGGAGCGGCAGTGCTGCCCACCGCTTCCCGAAGAGAAGCCTTGCATGATTCAGTCAGCGGCACCTTCAGTCCCAGCTCCAAGGATAAAAATGTCTATTGAATAAGGATCTGAAATATCAAGTTCTGAAAGTTTTGACTGGCCAGGTGCCAGGTGACTCAGAGCTATGTAATGTAACTAAATGAGTCACAGCATCCCCCTGTGTGCTCTGGAGGAATCTGTCATCTTTGTGTGGTGGCAACTTTCTTCCGTGGCTCCAGCTGGAAATATGTGCATTAAGTCATTGAACTGTTGAGCCCTATCAGGTACTGAAGGTGGAAATACGATGACACACAGACCTATCTTGCAACAATACAATTTGCAATGTCTTCCCCTTTCATTTCAGAGGAAGAGTGATTCTGTCAGAGGCGATGATTAAAGTGAGGCTTGATCAGGGATGGCTTGAATAGGGTGGATCACAATTTTAATGGCACACTGGTCCACCTGAGATGCTTTAGAAAATACCGTGTTCCACCTTGCAGAGATTCTGATTTACTGGGCTGGGCATTGGGATATTTTTTAAATTCCTCAGATATTTTTAATCTGTAGTCAAGATCTTGAACTATGTTAGATTATCCCAACAAAACTAAGTGCCAAGGAACCAAGATGATAAATGTATAAAATTTTATTTTCTTATTAGTGGTTTTAGTAGAAATTTTTATTTTATAAAATAAGAACCAATAACAAACATTTTAATATATGCGTCAGCTTTTTGCAATTTTTTGTATGCCTAAGATATCCAATTGATTAATAAAAGAAATACTAGCATATGAAATCTACTTGAGAACAATTTTTAAAAATTACCATTTGATTACCACTTTTCTACAAAACCTCTTTTTGCCAAGTGACCCTGCTTAGTCTCAAAAATAAATTTCTTATAATAAAATGTTGACCTGGCTGGCGTAGCTCAGTGGATTGAGCGCGGGCTGCAAACCAAAGTGTCGCAGGTTCAATTCCCAGTCAGGGTACATGCCTGTGTTGCAGGCCATGGCCCCCAGCAACTGCACATTGATGTTTCTCTCTCTCTCTCTATCTCCCTCCTTTCCCTCTCCAAAAATAAATAAATAAAATTAAAAAAATAAAATGTTGAGTATATTAATAAGACACACCTGCTAATAAATAATAAGTAATCTCTTGATTTCTTTTAGGGACTACAATATTCCTGATTCAACAGCAAAGACTGTCTTTGAAAAATCAAATAATAGAATTTATAACGCCAAAACATTCAGGGTAATTCCCCAGGCAGCTTGTTTCTGGATTTCCATCATGGAAAGAAAAGATGAAAAAATTTCAACAGGATTTTATACAGGTTAACAATATGTTTTTGTAAATTAAAACCACAATGAGATAGCACCTCACACTTGTCAGAATGGCTATCATCAGTAAACCAACAAACAAGTACTGGTGAGGATGTGGGGAAAAGCTAACCCTAGTGCACTGTTGGTGAGAATGCACAGTGGTGCAACCGCTGTGGAAAACAGTATCGAGATGCCACAAAAAATTAAAAATAGATCTGGCTTTTGACACAGGCATCCCAGTTCGGGGAATATATCCAAAGAAACCCAAAACACTAATTTGAAAGAGCATAAGTGTGGGGAGGCTCCGCCCACAGGGCCCCTCCCACCCCTGCCTCTGGCTGCCACCAAGGAGAATAAGTCTACCAAGACACAATCTGCTTGGGGAGGAAAGGTGGCCAAACTCTCAAATGGGAAAGGCCAAGAGCCTTTTCCCCAATGGGCTTTTATTGGGTTCGTTTGCACAAGAATACAGGTAAAGCTCATTAATCATTGTCAGGCAGTAAGGATTAAACAATGGATAACAAAGAACTCTGAGGACCTATTTTGAGTCTGGGTCAGATAGCTAAAGAGCTGTAAAACTTTGAGGAACAAACTTACTTCTTCCTTGGACCCTTATCATTTAATTGAGAGCATTCTAAACAAAGCAGATTTCATAGGATTTTACATATTCTTTCTTAGGCCTGATCGCCCAGGGAACCCACCCTTTCCAGCACAGGGCTGCACCGCCCTCTCTCATTGTTTCAGGCTTAAGTCAGGCAGGGAAAGTAAGGCAGCCAAAAGATTAGGAGACTTCTTGCAGACAGAATGAGGACTCAGGCTTTGCCAAAGCCCAGAGGTGAGGGTCCATCACCCCCTTTCTCTGTAGCCCCCCAAGTCCTTTCCTGGGTCCTCCACGTGATCATGCCTGTCTTAGATCATTCCCCCCCTTGGGGAATCTTACCTGTCATTGGCTAACTGATCAAGAATTGGGGGCCAGTTATGGGTGAAGTAAAAAGAGCAGAAGTGGTGCTCCTACCAGGGAAGTAAGCTTTGTCTCCTTAGTGGCTTCTGGTCCTAAGGTCACCCCCTCAGCCTTAGCCTTGAGGGGGGTTATAGCTTCTGAAACCAAGCAAGGTGGTTCCAAACACATAAGCACCCCTATGTTCATTGCAGCCTTATTTACAATCACCAAGATATGGAAGCAGCACAAATGTCCATCAGTAGATGAATGGATAAAACAAATATGGGACATTTACTCAATAGAATACTACTCATCTGTAAAAAAGAAGAAATTTTTACCTTTTGCAACAGCATGGTGGTCTTGGAGAACATTATGCTAAGTGAAATAAGTCAGTCAGAGAAAGACAAATATGTGATTTCACTCATATGTGGAATCTAATGAACAAACTGAACAAGCAAAATAGAGACAGACTCATAAATAGAGAGCAGATGACAGTTGTTGGTTGAGGGGCCGTGAGGGAGTGGAGGGATCGGGCAAAAAGGAAAAAGGACTCGTGGAAATGGACAACTGTGTAGGGATTACTGGGGGGAGGAGATATAAGGGAGTTAAATGATAATGGAAAAACTATAATTAAAAAAATTGTGTTAGAGGTAAAGGTAAAAATTATTCAGTAGTAATTTCTGGGTCCATCATTAATTATTTAACTTATTTTACACCCTGGAGGCAAATGTGCAGTGTGAAAAACTGTTGGCTACTTAACCCCAGTAATTTAAATAAATTGTTTTATGTACACACACACACACACATACACACACACAGCAGCCATGTGTAGGAGTGATTTTTGCCTATATCAGAGAAATTTAGAAGTGAGGATGAGTAGAAGACGAACATGTATATTTTTTCTTTCTATATCAGTGCATACATTGTTTTCAACCTTTTTTTAAGTTATCCACATCAAATTTTCTCTTTATCTTTTTAAAAAGTAATCCTTTACCTTTATTTTTTTGTGCCTCAGCCTTTCCTTCTATTAATCAAACTGTATTCTCAGTTATAATAGGCCTGTCCACCCACTTAGTTCACTCATTTGTCCCTTAATCTACCATTTGTGATATGACAATTAATCCTATTATAGTCAACTGTCACACACCAGGTAATGGCTTTGAAAAGAAAGGACATGCTAATTTCCTCATTAATAGATTGAGTAGCTTGCCTCACAACCCAACTTTCTTTTTCAAAGTTTAATCATCGACAGAGCAACTTCTTAATGGATAACAAAACCCCAAACTTGTGCCCCTGGGCAGTCCCTCCTCACACCCTCTCCACACCCTCCCACCTCCTCCTCCCATCCCACCCCCAGCCTTTGGGCAGGTGTCTGGGGACCTTCCATGAACCAGAGTAACAGATTTAACTACATTCAGAGATTAGAGAGTCTGAGTCATAACTGTTTTTCTGCTTTTAATGGTACATAATTTTTTATTCCTTCCTCTCTTCAATTTTGCCTTCTCTTTTTTACTCTCATTGTTTTGCTCTTTCGTATATATTTTTCTTTTCTCCTTTCCTCTTCCATTCTTCTCCTGCACCTACCTGTGCCGGTTGCCAGGGATCCCTAGGCATTGTTGATTGTTACCAGTACTCCACAGAACAAAGCCATTGTGATCTGAGACCCATTAAATGGGTTGGTTCTCTCTTAGCTCAGAACAATGGAGGGCTGTGACGATTAAAGAGGTACATCCTGAAAGTCACACGGGTGCCAGGTGGGAGGGATATTCTAGGGAAATTGATCATAAAGGGATACAGTGGATATTCCCTGGAGTGGTTTGCAAGTCAGTTTCAGAAATGAATATCCCAAAAGGTTTGGGACGTTGGTGATAAAAGTTGGAGCACCTCAAGGAGACATCTTTGAAACTGAAAACTCTGATCCCAGAATGTCAGGACAAAAATAATATGTGGAGGTTCCCTGTCATTCCCTTCTCCCCATGTACCTAAGAGAATTGTGATTTGATCAATAAGGCTTTCTGTCCCTCCTGTCAGGTGGAGACTCAGTGTCCAGGGTTTTTACTGGAGGCTGGTCTTGTTGGCACTCCCTGCCAAGCATATACCAAAATTCCAAACTCTCAAAAGGAAAACAGGTGTTCAGCATAAACCACATTGTTTTACAAACAGTTCAGGACCAGTGAGCCTCAATTATCTTTAGGGTACAGTGGGGCACCTCCCAAAATTTGTTCCCAGACACCAGCCAAGGGCCTCCTTACAATCAGACCTTTCTTATGATGGCTGACTCAGGTTTGCTAAAACTCCTTTCTGCACGGTAGGTATGTTTTTATCCCCACCATATACGTATATTGGGAAAGGAGGCTTAGGGAAGTCAACAAGTAGCTAGCTATTTAGCAAGTAGGTAGTGAAATTGGGATAGACACACAGGTCTCTGACTCCCAAGCCTCTACATTAGCCTGTGAATTACAATGTACTGAAATTTTATTTAAAAAGTTTGAAAGAGACTTTTGTTCCAGCAGAATAGATGGCTATTGAAGGAGTTCAGGACATGCCATTACAATATGTGCTGCTTGGCATATCAATTATCTTGAGTTAAAGTTACTTGCAAAACAGCAGGTACCAGAAGGGCACTCTGACCTTCCTTTTTTCCCCAAAAGCAAGAGAGAAAATTTCCATGGGAAAGACGCCCTCCTTGAGCGTCTCGTTTTCCAAAAAAGGAAATGTTGTATCACCTATGCCAGGGTGCTGAAGCTGAGATAAATCTGCACAAAGGGTCTTTGTTAAAACAATTCTTAGCTTCCTTTAGCCTCTCCTCACATATTTAATTTAATTATTTATTTGGAAATTGATGCAACATATTGAAGACCCTTCTAGCTTTAGGAAGTATGACATGCCAATGTTTTTTATTAGTGAAATAGGCCACAAATAGATTTGATTAACATACTCTCTTATCTTTTGGGTATCTTTATGTAAAAGAGAGCAGGATTGACTGGAGGCCACTGAGGTTGATACATTAAAAACACATATTTCTGTTTTTATGATTTGTTAGGGGAATTTTTTTCTTAAAAAATATTTGAAAATAGTTATTTTGCATAAAAATTTATGTATGTTAACATAGGTTCATCATTGTTAAAGTGATTTAACACAGAAATCTTTTTAAAGTTCTCAGTTTTAATTTCTAATACAGTTACTTTCCCCTGTATGTACAATGTATAGAATATACACTCAGTATATAAACACTTACACCTAATTACTTATTTGAGTCTTCCTACTTCTTATGAGGGCTCCTATGTACATGTAAATAAAATTTGTATGTTTTCTCCTGTCAAATCTGCCTTATATCAGTCCTAACCAGAAACCATAAAAGGGCAGAGAAAAAATTTTACCTCTCTTGGAATACATTCAGAGTAGTGCTATACACAAGTATATTTTCAGAATCATTGTCATAACTTCTTTTAACTTAGGCTTGGGCAGCTTCAGAAATGCAAGTCACATTTAAGGAGCATAGGAAACTTTTGTCATGTATGAGGAAAAAAATAAAGAAACCAGCATGCCATCAGTATGAATCCTTAGAAAATATCTAAAATTTACAAGAAATCATGGGCCCTGGCTGGTGTGGCTCAGTGAATTGAGTGCTGGCCTGGGAACCAAAGGGTCGCTGGTTCGATTCCCAGTCAGGGCACATGCCTGGGTTTCAGGCCAGGTCCCCAGTGTGGGGCACATGAGAGGCAATGGTACATTGATGTTTCTCTCCCTCTCTTCCTTCCTCTATGCCTAAAAATAAATAAAACCTTAAAAAAAAAGAAAAAAAAAGAAGTCATGGACCCTTGATTTGTCCCAGATCCTGGAGGTAATAGACAAAGTTCATACAGGAAAACAGCCAGTTCTAGGTATTTCAAGCAGGAAGCCATCGACACAGGGAATTCCTAGCTGGCACCTAATGTTGTCCTCTCGTCTCCCATGCCCAGTGACCCCACTGGCAGCACACCTTTAAGGTAGGGTCATTTCCCATTCCTGGGAGAACAGTCCTGATTTCCCTGATTCTATCTCTACTGCTTGGTTTTCCTGCCAATCAAGGACAACCCCTAGGAGAAAACTGTCACTTCTCCTCAGACACTCCTCCGAAAGACTATCAACTTGACTGTGCGTTTCCTCCCTTCCCATCCTACCCCCAGTTGTAAATTCTGGTCAGAATGATACATATTTTGAGGGAGGAACAAAGACAGAATCCCAACAGAAATACGAGCGGTGCTCCTCTCCCCCCAGGTTTTGTCTGCTAAATGTTAGTCTGCAATCTGGGAAAGAGAATAAAACAAAGGGCAAGATGAGACACACGGAGTGCAGCAACACCTCCTTGTTTTCCAGTCACGGGTTAAAAAAACAACCCTCTCTGACAAAAGAGATTCGTGCAGACTTGGGAGGATTCACTGGATTCGCTTCCCGCTGATGACAGCTTCCTAAGATGCTGCTGTTCTTGGTCGTCAGAGTCAGCAGTGCAGGAACCAGTTTTTCTGGTCCTGAGCTTCTCCTCCTCTCATGCTGTCTGTCTTCTGTTCCCTTTGCTGCTTCTAGGACCACTCTAGCTTAAATCCCCCACATCTCCTACAAGGTCGACCATAAAATTAAGTGGCACAAAATTGAATAAGGAAAGAAAATAAAATAAATTATAGGATTAAAGTTCAGGGTTGTCTTCGAATTGAATATATTTCTTAAAATGTAAAAATTATATGTGAAAATTAATTAGATATTTACATAATCACTGTCTACTCAGGCCACACGCAAGAGTGGGTAAGACGGTGGCTGTAGGGAGGAAGGGGATGAGTGCAGGTGAGAGTATACAGGGGATAAATGGTAATGGGTAAAAATACAATAAAAAATAAACTGTTTTAAAAAAAGAGTGGGCAAGTGATGTTTATAGCAATCTCCAAGCCCATGAGGCTTCCGCCTTTCCCCCCAGAGTGGCTCATATTTGTTTTGTTAGTGCAGTGAGTCGGTTGGCTTGTGTCCCCTCAAACGGAGCGCTCAGTCTTAACCCCCAGTGCCTATGAATGAATGTGACTTTATCCAGAAAAAGGCTCTTTGCAGATGTAATTAATTGTTAGGAACCTCCAGATGAGACCTTGGATGTAGGGTGGCCCCTAAACCCAATGACGTTTCCTCATGAGAGTCAGAAATGGAAAAGACATGGGGAGAAGACAAGGTGAAGATGGAGATAGAGATTGAAATCATAGCCACAAGCCAAGGAATGCCAAGAGTCACTGGCAGCCTCCAGAAGCTAGGAGAGGGGTGTGGAATCAGTTCTCATGCAGAACACCTTGATTTTGGACTTCTGGCCTCTGCACCTATGAGAGAACAAACTTCGGTTGTGTAAGCCACCCCGCTGGCAATAATTTGTTAGAGCAGCCCTAAGAAACTAATATCCTTAGTAATTCTTGGTATTCCTCATTGTTAGAGCTTACTCTTTAAATCCAGTGCTGCTCCTACAGTTTCATTATAACGGGAATGGGCAGGTTTTTTTGTTTGTTTGTTTGTTTTTTTGTAAAGGGCAAAATACTAAATATTTTAGGCTTTATGTGCCATACAGTCTCTGCCACAGCTACAAAGCTCTGCCATTGCAGGGCAAACGTAGCTGCAAACAATATGTAAATGAGCAGACAGGGCTGTGTTCCAATAATACCTCCTTAACAAAAGCAGGTGGTGGGCCAGATTTGACCTGAGGGCCAGTTTGCTGACTCCCTGCAGTACAGTGCTCTCCCCTCAGTTCCTGGTGCCCCATCTCTTGTCAGTCCTCATAGAGTCCTCTCTATAGGATTTCTCCCTGAAGCACTAGGAGGTCTTCCGTGCAAAAGGATTTCATGTGGCTTGTTTTGATTTTCCAAATTCTCTGATACAGGTTTGTTCTGAGTTCCCACCGTTACCACTGGTTATTTTAAAATAATCATCTGACCCAATTTATTTCCCACTTCTCAGTTTAAAAATATTTGTCATGAAATTTTGTTTTCCTTTTCTTCTTACATGACAGAGCCATGTCCATAGTGAATCTCCGGAACTAATGATGGAGGTATCTGTGATTGTCCTTTGTGTTGACTTGTCAGCTGCTGGCGACCGCTTCCGAGTGTGTGGGTGGCCTCAAACATTGGGGATAAGCAGCCTTTCAGCCTTACAGCTTGCTGAGTGAAGGAAATAACAAGAGCAGAAAGAAGAGGCTGCTTATTGTACATAACTTTTATTTTAAGATCAAGCACAATGGGGTGGAGGAAGAAAGGAAGAGAAAGTGACAGATTCTTCTGAAGCAATAAATGATTACTTGGAGGCAGGAAACATAAGCTTAGGGAGAAGGAGGTAAATAAACAAAACAGAATTTTGTGCTAGTAAATCAGAATCAGTTACTCAGCCTGCATAGGACAGAGAACTTTACAGCACAAACATCAAAGTGGCAAAAGAAGCTTTATATGGATTCAGAAATATTTAGGGTTAATAATGGGAAGGAAACTGAAACCTTCATCAAAAATCTGAGATAAATAGGCTCTGATCTAGACAGTTCATCTTCTCTTCTGTTGCTTAGTTTTGCCCCTAGTTAGTTTCCAATGGCTGCTGTAAGAAATTACCAAGAACTTGGTGATTTAAAACAACAGGAATTTCTTCTCCCACAGTTCTGGAAGCCAGAAGTCTGAAACAGATGTCCCTGGGCTGAAATCAAGGTGTCAGCAGGGCTGTGCACTCTTAGGAGGCTCTAGGAGAGAGTCTGGTCCTTGTCGTGTTCAGCTCTGGTGGTGGCTGGTGTTCCTTGACTTGTGGCCACATCACTGCAACCTCTGTCCCCTCTTCTATCTGCCTTTCCCCTCTTCTGTCTGTGTGAAACACCCTTCTGCTTCCTTCTTAGAAGGATCTTCTGGTGGCTTTTAAGGCCCATCCTGATAATCCAGGACTACCAGCCCCCCCATCTCAAAATTCTTAACTTCATTACATTTGCAAAGATCCTTTTTTGGCCATATTAAGGTACCAGTTTCCAGGGATTAGGATGTGGATATCTTTAGGGACTGCTTTTCAGCATACTGTAGCCCCCAACCTTCATACTCAACCACAAAGAAAACCAGTGCAGTTCACAGACTCAGCTTTCTCATAAGGCAGTTTAGCCCCTTGAGTAGGGCAAGGAGGTGGGGTGCAGGGTGGCTGAGTTTCTCAAAGATTTCTTTCAGTTTCTCAAAGATTTCTTTTGATCACATGCAGCATTTCAGCATTTCCTCATTCACTGACTCCCCAGAATCCACATGGCTGGCCTTTTCTTTAATCAGGCTTTGCAATGGGGAGGGATTATGATCAAGAACTAAAAAATATAAACAGTGGGTCATGTTGTAAATAGGTAGAAACCCAAGAAAAATTCTACAATGAACATTTTTCTAAGAAAAAAATGTCTAAATATGGACATAGGAGAGCCTGGACTCTAGGGATGTGACCCATTGTAGTGATGCATACCCACCCACTTCCTCTCAATCTAAACATACTTACAAAATTTTTCAAAACCAGGAAGCATTTTAAATGGCTCCTGGGACATTTCCACCTGAATATCCTGCCACATGTACCTCAAATGCATTACCACCAAGACAGGATACAATATCTCCTGCCACCAGCATGTTCTTCTGACTTCATTGCTGCAGCTTGAGAGCAGCTGTGCTAACCTGGGACGGGTGAGCTTCGGGACTCAAACTCCATGAACTGCGTGCAGACTGCTAGATGGATGTGTAACAGGGTGTAGCCAAGAGGGGGACCCCAAATAGGGATTTGAAATGGGGTCCAGAACTCCAGGTGTTCAGGAAATATTAGGGTGCCCTTACCGCCCCTCCCACACACACAGGTGTGGGTTGTGGGAAGGGACAAATGGAGCAGGGCCATTGAGAGCTGTTTTGTATAGTAACAGCTTTGCAGCTAACCTCTGGTGTGGTCATTTAACATATCTATAACCTTTAACTGATCGCATAGATATGTTAAATAGCTGTGGCCACGCTCTGAGCCAGGAGGATGGAAGTAACTTCCCCACCAAGATGTAACTGGGAGGCAGGTCCCCGAGTTACAGAGCCTGCGTGAGACCTTGGAGAAGATTGGCTCTATGACATGGGGCCACGCCTGCCCAGACTCACAAAGGCAGCCCTGTGAGAGAGAATCACTATGAGGCTTTAGCAGAGAACCACCACTCAGCTTTGGCAGAGTGGTGACCCCCACTCCTTGCAGCCGTTGAGAAGGGAGAACCATGCAGTTTTGGCTGAGTGGAGACTCCCACAGCCATTGTTCAGAGAGGACCACTCGGCTGTGGCAATAGAAAGGAGAGCCTCTCAGCTTTGCCAGAGTGGGGATCCCCACAGCTTTAGAAGGGGGAACCACCACCCAGGTTTAGCAGAGATCCCGGCAACACAGCTGATGGTGCCAGGAACCGAGGGAGGCCTACCAGCCAAGACGGATTACTGGGAAGAACCGGGGGCTGCCTGAGCCATGGACTGCTATTTCCTTTCCTGAGATAGGGTACCCCAAACTGGGCAAAGGGAGGAAGGAAGGACTGTGTGTGTTTGTGGGTGTTTTAAGGGACTTTGGGATTTTGATGAAGACATTAGGTCACTACTTTAAGTTTGTATAGCATTAAATAGACATTTCCTTTCCTTTTCATGAATCTCTGGCATTGAGAGACGTCTTTCCTCTGGCAGTGGACATAACAGACCTGGGGGTTCCTTTCAGTAATAGTATATTGTCCCAGGCCCCCCTTGTTGTTCTGTAACAGATGTGCATTGGTGCTCTTATCGGGAGAGAAGTCCATAACCCTCACTAGATTCTCCATGGAATCTTTGACCTCAAAAGGGAAATGAAAGCCTGCCTTGGTGTGGTACTCAGGCAGGTCTACATAAATATCTGCAGCACACCTGTGCATTGTCAGTAGAGAATACCCACTGCTTCATTCTGCGTGCATTTGTGTGTTGTTGTAAATTTACTGGATAGCTAGTGGAGGATTCTCATTGAGTGAGTCGCTATAAAACAAATTCTGCCAACACTCCCTTTTCCCAAGTAGGACTACTCATCCAGAATCAAACATAAAAGTAAGGTTTTGATCTCTCTGAAGAAAAGAATTTCACTCTTAAGAACAAAGAAGCAAGGGACCATTGTGCATACTTCTTCCACATCCAAGGATTATTTTGATATACAAACTTACAGCTAAGTGACCTTCATATTCATGGAATGCTTGCCTCTGCTTCCTTCAACTTTGCTGAGACTTCAATTATTTAGGTCTCAGCTTAAACATATTCCTTTTCACAAAGGAAGACTTCCCCAGTCAACATCCCTGGGAAAAGACCAAAGACTCAACTTGTGAAATATGGGGTCTTGCTGCTTACTGAATATTTAGTCAGGAAAGGGAACTGGCCATCAGCTGGAGATTGGAGGCTGTTATTTTGGTCTTAACTCTTAGAATAGCCCAAGGTTTCCCTGCAACCCCATCCCTTCCAGAAGTCTCTCCGGCAGCCACAAGGAAGGTCGGGCTTGTGCTCAGCAGCAAACACACTTCACTAGGCTATGACATTGGAAATGACTTAGTGGACATGTTAAAAACAAGAAGAGTTACAGTGCTCCTTCGGAAAACCAGAGAAGACCAAGGAGATTATGTCATTGATAACAATCATGATGAATGTTCAAGGGAACATCAAGGATTTTTCATTGAATTTTTAATTTTTGGAAAATATAACAAAATTCTATTGATTTTAGAGGCACTTATTTTCCCTAGAGAAAATATTCTTATATCAGCCCATAGATTTTGTTTGTGGCATTATCACAATTACAATTAAATAATACATTTGTATAATTTTATGCTTAATGACTTTTTTTTGTAATTTTCCATAAGCCCTGCAAGGACAGAGGCTGTCTGTCTTGTTTGTCCTTAGCAGTGCCATGCAGATAGTAGATAACAAGACATATTTGATAGGCAAATGGATTGATTGATTAATTAATTATTATAGAATTATGATGGTTTCTCTTTCCCATTAAGAACCATCCTTTGACCACAGCAATTAATTGTCATATTGAATATGAGTCTTGAAATGAGTTTGTTCCCCGTGCCTCTCCTTCAGGCAGGCTTTCTCAACCACAGTACAGGTGGCGTTTGGGGCAGGGCAATTCTTTGTGGCGGGGGATTGCCCCACACATTGTGAGATGTTGAGCAGCACCCTTGGCCTCCACCTGCTGCACACCAGCAGCACCACACTCCCTAAGCTGTGACCACCAACATCTCCAGATGTTGCCAAATGTTCCCTGGGCAGCAAAACTGTCCCCATCTTGCAGTTGGAAACCACTGCTTAAAGGAAGAACAGAATCACAAGACACATTTCTGAACCTGGGACAAGAGTCCCCTGGAAAAATGAAGAAAAAGAAAAGGGAGCCATGGCTGAATGACTAAAAAACAAAGCACCTGAAGTGATGCACCTAGGCATTTTTTTTTATCTACTATAATAAATCTGTAATCTAAAAAAGTTCTCTTTTATTTTTATTTTCTTGTTTTTTATGATCTCTTAGTTTCTTTTTTACTAAAAACACTTTTTGAAAAATTCCAACTCTACCTCTGATAAACTAAGATGACAAATTTTATTTATTTTTTTTTTGTAATTCAGCAGGACAGTACCTGAGGCTGAGACAGATGGGAATGTAAAAGATCACAGAACTGGGTCAGCTGAGATGTGGCTTCCAACACACCTGGCCCACTCTCCCCGGAGTGTTTGGCCAGAGCTTCTGGCAGCTCCCTTCAGACAAAGCTGAAAGGCTGGAGCTGTTACAGAACAAACAAGGGGGGCCTGGGATGATATACTATTATTGAAAAAAAAAAAAAAAGCCCCCAGGTCCGTCATGTCCGCCGCCAGAGGAAAGACGTCTCTCAATGCCAGAGATTCGTGAAAAGGAAAGGAAATATTTATTTAATGCTATACAAACTTAAAGTAGTGACCTAATGTCTTTATCAAAAATCCTAAAGTCCCTTAAAACACCCACAAACAGACACAGTCCTTCCTTCCTTCTCCCTTTGCCCAGTCCAGAGTACTGTATCTCAGGAAAGGAAATAGAAGTCCATGGCTCAGGTAGTCCTCTGGTTATTCCCAGTTAGTACTCCATCTCGACTGGGAGACCTCCCTGGGTTCCCGGCACCCTCAGCTGAGTTGCCGGGATCTCTACTAAAACCAGGTGGTGGTTCCCCCTTCTAAAGCTGCGGGGGTCCCCACTCTGGCAAAGGCACGTGGTCCTTTCTCCCAGGGCCACGGGAGTCCCCACTCAGCCAAAACTGTGTGCTTCTCCCCCCTACAAAGCTGTGGGAAGGGGGAGTCCCCACTCTGCCAAAGCCGCGTGGTTCTTTCTCTCAGGGCTGTGGGAGTCTCTACTGTGTCAAGGCCACGTGGTTCTCTCTCCAATGGCTGCTGTGTCTGGGTTTAAATCCCCATGCCAATCTTCCTCTGCAGCCCCATTTCTGACTCCTCCTACACTCGGGCACACTTGCCCTCAATCTGCTGTCTTCTCTAGTTTTTCTGGTCACCATCGTGGGTCTGGGCAGGTGTGACCCCATGTCATGGAGCCAATCATCTCCGAGCTCCCACGCAGGCGCTGTAACTCAGGGGACCTGCCCCCCAGTCACATCTTGGGGGGTAGGTCCCTTTCCATTCCTCTCATCTAGAGCATGGCCATAGCTATTTAGCTTATCTAAGTGACCAGCCAAAGGCTGTAGGTATGTTAAATGACCATGCCATGGATAAGCTGCAAAGCTGCCCTACATGTTCTTGCTCTGTGTGCCCCTTCCCCCAACTCACACCTGTGGGGGAAGGGGTGAAGACATCTTAAAATCTCCTGGACACCTTGAGTTCTGGACCCCATTTCAAATGCCTATTTGGGGTCCCCCCTCTTGGCTGCACCCTGTAACAAAGCTACTGAGAGTAAAGACCCTCAGAGGGTAAGCTAGAAGTTGCTTAGTAATCTATTTGACTTTTGTGTTTTCCCAGTTCTAGATCTTTCTAAATAAAGCATAAGAGAAAGAGAGGGTTTTAAAGAAATAATGGTTGCTAATAACATGGGAAAAATATTTTTTCTTTTAAAAATTGTGGCTGTTTCTGCATCCTGGGAGAACCGCAAAATTCATCCTTGTAGGAAGCCTGTTGTATTTGTTGAAGAATATATAAGGAATTCACTTGCAAACTCAAGGCAAACTAAATCTCAAATGTTCCATGTAACTTTATTTTCCAAAACAGACCAAATCCTCGTGAGCTTACCTCCCACTGGGTAGCAGTGGGGCTTACATCCAGTTTGAGGGGTGGGGACAGCACGCTAACTTTTCTAATTAATGGTGTATTTGACTGAAAATATTCTGTTTCGAGTAAATATTCTCGGTGCCACATTGAGAACAGAGAGGGAAAGAAGAAACCATCTCTTGTGGGGAGATACACATTTTATTTTAGTTTAATTTTTTCTTTTTTAAAAATAAACTTTACTTTTTAGAGCCACTTAGATTTGCAGCAAAACTGAATGGAAGGTACAAAGCTTTCCCTTATAGTCCCTACCCTCACATAGGCACAGCCTCCCCCACTACCAGAATCCCACACCAGAGCTGTGCATTTATTACAATCAGTGCACCTACACTGACACATCATTATCACCCAAAGTCCATAGTTTACATTATGGTCCATTTCCGGTGCTGTGTATTCCAAGAGTTTTAACAAGTATTAGTGACATGCATCCGCTGTTACAGTATCATCATACATTATAATTCCAGGATTTTTTTAAAAAAATCTTTTTTATTGTTGACACATTTTAATCTAGAAATCTACCTGCTAACTATTGCCGCTCCCCATCCCACCTTGAATTCACAGCAATGGGGTGTCTCTGCCTTGCCCCACTAACTGACATCTTGTGGCAAGTTCCACAGTTTGAATCCCAGCAGCTTTCATCTGTCCCCTGAGGGCCTTTCAGAGCTAGATTCTTAACATCTACAAGGCTACAAGAATCTGGAGGTCTCTCTCAGAAGTCTGCACATCTTCCTGGTCTGTGAAACCCTTATCTATCTCACTCCAAAACCCCTGGGGAGCAAGACATCCCATCCCCCATCTGGCAAGAGGAAAGGACAGAAGCCCTTTTGCTATCTTATCTCCTGCTACTGATCTGACGACCTTCCTCCTCCAGGACTTCAGCCTGGAGACAGCCTCCTTTCTCTAACTGTTCTACAACCATTGTCTCCCTTCTTTTTCCCATAATCCCTCAGGGCCAGGAGTTGGCTTTCTATACCATCACCTCACAATTCCTTTTCTAGCAGGGCCTTTTTTTTTTTTTTACACTGAGTTCTCTCTCCCTAGACTAATACTTTTATTTTGCCCTCTGGACTCTGCTCTTGATATGTTAATAATGACCCAAAGAATTTAGAAATCATTTCCCCTCTTGACAAAGACCAGCTTTTAAGACTATTCAGTTTCAGACAGCTCTGGAAGTCAAAAGCTGGATATTGATTTCCCTTCTTTGCATTCCTCATGTTACAATCCTAATCCTCCCAAAGGCAAGCAGAGAGCTCTGGCAGAACTTTTATTTTTACAAAAGAAACTTTAATATTTCTCCTACTCACTTTAATTTTGTGTTGAGATGGGGATATCTCTTAACAATGAATGGCTTTTGCAAATAGCAAGAGTGCCCACATGCAACTGTATGCAGCTTTAAGCTCTCTGGAAATCAGACTGGCCTGACACTGAGTAGGAATATGCACCAGCAGACAAACACAACAGGTCATTTATTATGATAGACTCAAAAGCCAGGGGGTCAGAATAGATAACTAAGAATGATAGGGGATGCAAGAGTTGGAAAATTTTAGTTGGTAACGCATATGTTAAAGCTATTGTTTCAGGAACTGCAGGTACAGCCCACCACTCCCGGGGGAGGTGCTGACCTCCCAGGACACAGCTGGAGACATCCGAGCCATTGTGTTCCAGGGAGAGACAGTCACCACCACCTCCCCCCACCACCCCCACTGAGGGACAGCTAACTGCCTGGGGCAAGAATGCTGTAGCTTTTAAATCTAATTTTCCCTGAATCCCAAAACTCCTCACCCACCTTGTTCTCTGTTATGAAAAGGCTGGCTTGGAAGGAAATGTAAGATGGTCCCTTAGAGTTAGGGTGTGAACTTGTCATCTTCTCAGATCACCTGCCATCTGAATAAAGTGTCCATAAAGATTTGATCCCTGTGCCTGCTTTTTGGGTTTGATATGTGACAGGCAGCACAAATGGTGGTCTTTTTTGATTTCAAGAACAATTTTTTTCACACTTCAGAATGGGCATATACTTTCATTAGACAGAAGGCAAATAAAAATTTTCTTTTCTGTCAATGGAGGGTTTTAACTATTTCCCCCTTCTACATGTTATTTTTTTTCTGGTTATAAGTGTAAAACATATTCAAATTGTTTCATTCATCTCCATATATACATCACTTAGCACTAGGCCCTGTACAGAGTGGGTGTATATCATGTATGCACCATATATCATGTATAGAAATTTATGATAGATAAAAGTGGAAGTTATTAATTAAAACAAAAAAGGGACAAAATCAACTTTTGTATTTCCATTGCACACCTTAATAGGCCTTTTGTGTGTGAAAGACAAGGCCCAGAACCAGTACTGTGGAGTGGGAAGGCTGAGATAAGGTTCAGCATGATAAAGGCAAAGTGCTCCTCAGTGAGGGAAGGGGATTTTTCTAATGTAAATGACTTCCTGTCTCAGCTGGATCCATCTAAATAGTGGGGCTTGTGTAAGAAAGGAAGTGGGAAAAAGGAAACCTGGGATATAGGACAATCCTCAGCAATTTGTCAGGAGAACCGGTGGGAGGGAGCGCGATGGTCACCAGCAAGGCACTCCTTTTAGAGGTGGAAGCTGAACACTGTAGGAATACAGATGTTGGAGATCTGATTTCCCTCTGTTTGCTCCCCATTGTCCCCCTTGGGATAGCACTGCCTTGGAGAATGGAGGTACAGCTATGGGTGTGCTGGGGAAAGAAGTAGGGCAGAAAGAAATGGTGCTTTGGTAATAAAATGACCAAAAGCAGCTGGGAAAAATCTGAATGAGTCTGGGGTGAGAGCTGATAAATTACAATGCAGATAGGTATCTTCTCTACTACCACCCAAATCTGGGTTTTTCCAAGTCCATTTGAAGGGAATTGCATATTTTTTTAAGACAGGGCAAGGGAAGGAGAAAGAGAGGGAGAGAAACATCAATGTGTGGTTGCCTCTCACGCACCCCCTAGTAGAGACCTGGCCTGCATGACTGGGAGTCAAACCGATGACCCTTTGGTTCTCAGGCCAACATTCAATCCACTGAGCCTCACCAGCCAGGGTGGATTGCATTTCTAATGTTAAATATGAGTGTGGTAGGTTTTAAATGGCCACCAATTCTTTGTCACTCTCCATATCAACAAGTGGTGTTTGTTTCCCACAATCTTGAATTTGGCCTGACCCTGAGATTCTTTAATGAAGAGAACCTGGTGATAGAGATACTGTGCCAATCCTGGACCTAAGTCTTGAGAAGACTGGCAGTTTATGTTTCTCAGAACCCTGTGTTGCCATTAGCTCTTACAAGGGAGGAGAAATTTTTTTTCCTTCTATCCTCCTAGATTCTTCGTATCCTAGTGAGCAGCACTTTGACTGACAAAGACAAATGAATAAGAGAAAAACAAACAAGTTTATTAACATGTATATCCTACATGAACATGGGAGCACTTAGTGATGAGTAAGTCATAGGATGGTTAGAACTTGGGTTTACACAGCATCTTAGCAAGGGATCATTATATATTTAGAAAAATGATAAGACAAAGGAAAAGGACTTCTAGTTCCCATGGGAAGGCAAAAATATGATAAATTAATGGTAAATAGGGCTAGTTTTTGGCAAGTTTTGTTATGTGCATTCCCCCTGGTGCCATCTATGGACTAAGTATCTAAAGTTGTCCTTGGCAATGAACCTCTGTCCTTCATAATATGGGGTTCAGGGAGTACCTTTCATGTCTTGCTTTTAGGCACACTGGAACAGGGGAGAGACCTTTCTTTTACCTGCTTCATTTTAATTGCATTCAGCTCAAAATAATCCTTATGTCAGAGTGGCGCATTTTGGGGTGGCGTATTCTGCTACCCTTCACTATGCTCTAGAAAGATCACATACAGAAGCCACGTGGAGAGTTGAGATGGAATGTGAGAGGCCCTGAGATAACACGGAGAAAGTAACGCAGCCAAGCCCTGCCTTCCAGCCATCCTTGCCAAAGTGCCAGGCATGTGAGTCATTGGATATTGCAGCCCTGGCCACTATCTGATTGTACCTGAGGGAGAGACTTCAAGAGAGACCAACAAAAGAACTTCTTCTCTGGGCCTAGGCAGCTCACAGGAATGTGCAGTAATGATGTGTGGGGTAGCGCTGGACAGGGCTCCTGCAACCCGGGAAAGGAACGCTGGCCGGAGGGCCCTGGGCAGAAAGAATGTCTATTGCTTTGAAAACGGATTGTAATTCCCTTCTTACCTTCTTTTGGGCGTGACTTTTTGTACTGTGACTGCTTTTTGACCTCTTCTCTCTGCACTTACACACTGCGGTAATGCAGTTTAGAGTCACTTGCAAGACTCGCACCCCCTTTGGGACTCAGAGAGGTGCGGTCCTGCGTCACCAATCTGCCGCCCTGGGTGCTCCCTGTAATGAGAGTAATAAAGACTGTGTCTGCTCCATCCAGTCCTCCTGTGGTTTTTCCGGCTTACCTGAACTGTGCGAGCAGAGATCCTCGGACTCGACCTCCGGCGATACAATTGGTGTAGCTGTCAGCAGGATTCGGATACCCCCCAAACTCCCCAAGTTGAGTTAACTGTGGACAACGTTATGCCAAGTGCGGGGATGCCAGGAGGAATCCCGAGCTGGCCAGCAACTTCTATGTGCTGTGAGGTGGCAAACCTTCGTGACACATAGGGCCCGCCACGGCTTTGGGGGGTTGGCCCAGAAACTCCCAATGGCCTCCTACAAGTCTTGCAGCACGTGGGAGAGCGGGGTGCCCTAGGGAAAAAGAGAGGCCCTGCCATGTTGCCTCTGCTGTGGGCTGGTGGGCTGGCTAATGTGGGCAGCGTCCCACGGGCAACTGAGAGACAATAGAGGCAGAGGTGCATGCTGAGTGCTTAGAAGAAGAACTGAAACTAGAAAGGGACGTGCGTCTCCTAACGGCAGACAGTAAGGACGCCCTAGGGAAACAATTAGAATATACCAGTAAACAATTGCAGCAGTGGTCCCCAACCTTTTTGGTACCAGGGACCGGTTTCACGGAAGACACAAGCGCAGATTGGGGAGGATGGTGGCAGTGGCAGCGGTGGGGGGAGGGGAGGGGTTGGATAGAGTGGCGACCCTGCAGGGAGGGGATGGGGGCAGCGACAGGTGCAGTTCACTCGTGGATCCTGGTACCCGGTACCAGTCTGCTGCCTGGGGGTTGGGGACCCCCGAATTACCGGACCTAGCACACTGCTTTCCCAGGGCGACTAGCAGCCACCCGTATAAGGGCAATCGTGGCCCAGCCTGACTGGAATCCTCGCAAGGTTGATCCTATGGCTGAAAGCTGAAGTGACTCAGATGAGGAGATCGTAGTAGGTGAGAGCGAGGAGGCCATAGAAGTAGAAGAAGGAAAACTTTTGGGTCGTCCCATTATGACTCAAGATTAAGACCCAATAGAAACGGGCGCCGCAGGACGCTCCAGTGCAGACTCGCGTGCTACAGTACACCCCCACCCCTGAGCCAAGCTAGTAGAGCCGGCTATTACGTTCAGACAGAAAGGATCCAAATCCTTCACGGAGTGGCTGTTGCAGCTTTGGGATATGGGGGCTGATGGTATTTTGCTTAGGAGGGATGAATTAAAACATGTCTTCTGTCACCACCCATCCCTCTCTGAGACAAAGAATTCATGGGGCCAGAGCCCAAGCCAGTCACACGACTACTGTTTATAGGACATTTGCTGTTCTGCCTCAAGGTTACCGGCAGAGTCACCCTTATATGGCTAACGGCTGGCCTTAGTGCAGCATGGCCTAATGAGGGGGATCTACCCTGCTCTAACCTGTGCTGGACCAGTTTACTAGAACTCCAGCAGTTCGTCCAGGAGCTAGGCATGCAACACTCCATCCATAACCTGCAGTCCAGGGGGCCAGATATGGAAAGATTTACCTCAGGAATGAGGGACCTGGTTGTGCAAACAGCACCCTGGGCTTACTTTGGCACCCCGATACCTATTTTGTCTACCAAGTTGAGCGATTTTGTACAAAAAGTGGCACAGACAGTTGCAGACCTAAGGGAAGTAGAGCTACTGTGATGAAAGAAAGGAATACGACAGGTAGGAAAGAAGGACAAGGATGGAAAAAAGGAAGAGAATCTAACTGTGGTACATAAGCAGAAAGGTCCAGTGAAAGTAACCTGCAAACTATGGAATGATCTAGATCTAGTAAAGGCTAGGGTAGATAAAGATAAGGTAGACCAAAAGCCTAACTGCATTCCTGTAAGTCTGTGGCAGCGAGCAAAACCTGAGCAACAGTTCCAGCCCATAACGACATCTACTGTCCGGACGTTGGAATGGACACCCTCAACTGGAACGGTCCCATTGGCACCCCCCAGAACTGATGCACTGCTTGACTGACTTCATGGCTGCCCCTCTTGGAATTGCCTCTGACACATCCAGAGGACAATGCATGGGGAGGGGTCTTTGTATAAGGGAATGGCCAAGGGACCTGCTTATGGGGACCTAGTGGGGACCTGAGGCCACATGTAGAACTTGCTATTTATTGGTCTCCAAATAATGTACAAAGACTGTTGGCTTTAGTTGATACTGGTTGGTGGAGGATGTTCTCTTATTTATGGTAACCCAGAGAGATTTAGGGAACCCATAACTGTCATTGATGGGTACGGAGGACAGTCCATTCAGGCATTAGCTATAACAATGACTCTTGGAATAGGGTGTTTACCACCATGTCCCTATAAGGTGTGTTTTTTCATCCCTGAGTATGTCCTGGGAATTGACATTCTAGCTGGCATGCACCTACAGACTACCATGGGGAGTTTCACCTCCAAATGTGGGTTGTGAAAGCCATTTTGAGGAGACATGCCAGACACCCTGCTGTGTCACTCCCTGCTCCCTGTAGAATAGTGGTCACCAAACAATCCTGCCTTTTGGGTGGCCATAAGGAGGTTGGGGAGACCATAGAAGAACTGGTTAAGGTGAACATCATCAGAATGGCCTACAGCCTCTGCAGCTTCCCTGTGTGTTCTGTCCCAAAGCAGGATGGAACTTGGTACATGACTGTAGACTATAGAGAACCAAATAAGGTCATTCACCCTGTCTTCACAGCCGTGCCTAACACAGACCAGCTCAGCTGTGAGCTGGGCACATACCATTATGTATTTGATTTAGCTAATGCCCTTTTCTCTATTAATATTGATCCTGAAAGCCAGGACCACTTGGTCTTCACCTGGGAAGGCCACCTGTAGACATTTACTGTTCTGCCTCAAGATCACCCACACAGCCCTACTGTTTGCCTTGGTCTTGTAGCTGAAGACTTAGCTGCATGGACTGCACCAGCCTGTGTGAAACTGTACCATCACTTTGATGATATTATGCTGACCTCTGATTTTCTTACAGAGTTACAGCACCCTCAGCTGTTGGCTCACCTCCAAGGTTGAGGATGGGCAGTCAGTTCCAACAAACCAGCCCGGCATGGACAGCACATGGATGGAAGATGGCTCAGGACTAAGCCGTCAATGGGCTGAGTTGAGAGCTGTCTGCATAGTCATAACCCAAGAACCTGGGCTGGTGACCATCTACACAGACAGCTGGGCAGTATACCGAGGACTGACCCTGTGGCTGCCCTGTCAGCAGCAAGATAATTGGCAAGTGGTTTGAAAACCCCTGTGGGGGCAGGACTTATGGAAGGACATTTATGAACACAGTCTGGATAGGGTAATAACTCTTTACCATGTCAACAGACATCACCTTCTCTGCAGCCCTGGCAATGCCGAGGCCAATGATGTGGCACACATCTGTTGGTTGGAAGAGGCTCCAGCAGAAGACACAGCCAAGTGGCTCCACCACTTGGTGAGAGATGCACCATGTGGGACAGAAGACTTTATGGGAAATGGTAAAATTTGGGTCCCACTGCTCCATTACTCTGATGTAGTCATGGCCTGTCAGCAATGCATTGTCTGTACAGAGAAGCACCCTGACTGGCTGCAAAGATATGTGACAGAGTGGCACCCTGTGACAGAGTGGTACCCTGCTGACCCACTGGCAGGTCAACTACATTGGCTCCTACTAATATCCAAAGACTCACGCTATGCCTTGACGTGTGTGGACATGACTACTGGCTTGATGCAGGCTTCCCCATGCCAGTGGGCCACACAGGAAGCCACCATCGGAGGCCTAAGGCAGCTCTGTGTTGCCAATGGGACCCTGGATGTCATCGACAGCAACCAAGGCACCTATTTCACGGACATCAAGTACAAGAATGGGCAGATGCCCTTAATATGGATTGGACATTCCATTTTCCATATAATCCCACTGGAGCAGACCTCATTGAAAGGTACCTTCAAGACTGATTCTAGCTCATTCCGGGGGTAGATGACCCACCTGTCTGATTGCCTGTGAACATTACACAAATGGCCTAGGGTAGGTCAAGCATCTCCCATCACCCTCCTCCCTAAACCTTGGGCAGCACCTATCCACCTGCAATTAAATAGGCAGGAGCCTCTGCTACACCCTGGGCTGGGACAACAAAATAACATGCTCTTGCTAGTGACCCAGGGAAAAACACCCTCACTTGGCCCGGGCAGATGCAAGTAGAGTCCCATTAGTGTTCCTTGTTGGCTATTTGTGGGGAGGGACTTGTCATGGGGTTGCAGCTGGCGCCCATGGTAATGGCCTTTGGCCCCTTATCCTTGTTTGTTAGAACCCACCACAGAACTCAGTTCCTAAGGGAAATTATATAGCCTCAGTTTGGCCAGTATGCACGCCTCTCTTGGCCCTTGGAATGTAGGAGGCCCTTAGCTTAGGGCCAAATAGGTCACAGTACCAACAGCCAGGGCATCCACTGGTCAGTGTAACCATATTAACCAAAGACCAGACTGTGGTGTGTGTATTGCCAGACTGCCAAGATGTACCTTTATTATTCTCTGTTAAACATCTCTCTCATCAACCTTAGACTCTGCTCTGGAAACTCCTTTCTCCAGTGGGCCGGCTTGCTAGCAGCTGTCAGCAACCATTCTGATTATTGGGTTCACACTGAATTTCCCACTGCTGCCTCTGCCAGCCCACCATGGTGGATCCAGCCCGTGAGTCAGACATGTTCACATGGGACTGGCTGCAAGGCTGGAAAGCTCCTGACCCTCTCTTCAAGCAGCACTTGGAAAGGTATTTTCCCTCATGAGGGAAGAGGCCAACCACACCAAGCCATGGCTTTTGTATGCAGTTTGGGATGGTGTGGGGTGGCTGTCAGCATTACAGGGAGAAGAGTGACAACCATACCCATATGCACTGAACATAGAAATGGTACTGTAACTGAGACTGTTCAGTTCATGGAGTGCATGCCAACAGCCTTATCCAAGACGTAATGTTAATGACTGCTATAGACCACTGGGGGCAGTCTGCTAGTGAGACACAGGCCCATCCTGTCCCATGGAGAGCCCTATGGGCCTGTGGCCAATATGGTTGCCTTACCTCCAATCTAATTGGACTGGGGTTTGCACCAGTCCAATTATGGGGACAACCATACATACCAGGGTGAACGTTAAATACTCTTCCAAGTGTCCTTGAAATTGGGACTCATTTAAGGCATGTGATTGAGTCAAATGCTCTGAGTGGTAGTTCTACCCCCAAGCCATTTTTGTCCTCCCTGTGGGTACTGTTCTAACCCATGAAGCTGTTAGGCCCCAGCAAATCACACTGCAATAGCCCTTAACCACACCAGACACACTATAGCCCTGGTTTCTGAGGAGATAACTTAAATGAGGAAAGTTTGTTCCAGAGTAGAATGGCATTAGACTTACTCACTGCTGCCCAGGCGGGCACCTGAGCCATCCTGTTCACAGAGTGTTGCGTATAGATCCCTGGTAATTTTCACAATGTATCCCAATGCTTAATTAACTGTCCTAGGAGCTGAGATTAATCATATATTGGCCATAACCTTGGACCGCTTTACAACTTGGTGGAATTCTCTAGGTTTGTGGTGGTGTTCCTTTCTCCTAGGTCTCTTCAGGTTTTGTCTTGCATTGTGGGTCTTGCATTGAAGGTCTTGTAGCCTTCACTGTGTTTGTGGTATATGTGTGCAATGTGCCAATATGCTCACCAAATAGGCCCTCTATTGGGAGAACATAACGTGAAGAATGTGAAGTGAAAGAGCATTGCTGAGGTGGAGTGTGGCGTTATGCTAGACGTGGCTCTTCTAGCCACCATGATGGAAAGCTGGTCAGAGGGCCCCTGGACAGAAAGAATGTGTATTGCTTTGAAAATGGATCGTAACTCCCTCCTTATCTCCTTTTGATAGTGGCTTCTTGTCCTGTGACTGCTTCTTGATCTTTTCTCTGCACATACACACTGAGGTAATGTAGTTTAGAGCCACGTGCAAGACATGCACACTCTTTGCCTGAGACCCCTTAAAATAAGTCTCAGACTCAGGGAGGTGTGGTCCTGCTCCACTGATCTGCTGCCATCAATGCTCCCTGTAATGTGAGTAATGAAGACTATGTCTGCTCCATCCAGGCCTCCTTGTGGTCTTTTCAGCTTATGCGAATGAGCAGTTGAGATCCCTGGGCTTGACCTACTGCATTACATGATGCTTTAAGCCATTAATTTTGGTGTCATTTTTTATGCAGCAATTGGTCAGTGGAACAGTGAAATAGGGCTAAGGTTATTTTTCTTTCATCTTAGAGACCGGAAGAGAGAGCATGGAGTATTGTGTACCAGATCTTACATGCTTCCAGTCAGAAATGACAGGTGAAAATTCTACCCATATTTCATTAGCTGAAGCAAGTCCCATAGTCATGCCTAATGTCAAGAAATTTGTGTCCAGGGAGGAAGGCTGGGGAAGCAGGGCAGATGTGTAATGTTTTGTTGTGCCCAAACATGAGTCATTGTCTCAGGCAGGGCACAGTGCAGCTCTGAATGCAATCAGAATTCTGTTGTCAGGGGTGAAGACAGGAATAAATATTAGGTTTGCCTCAAGTTGGGAGTAGGGGTTAGCCCATACCTTCAACCCTGGCCCTCAACACTGACCTGGTCTCACCCACTAATTTCAAGCTCTCTCTGCCTCTCTCTTTCAATCTATATATTTGCAATTTAAGTTTGGATGAGTCTGGATGGAGAGAAGTAGGGGAGAAAGAGGATAGTAAAGAAAAAGAATAAGAGTAGTGGGGGGGAAAGGTGGCAGCTGTGTGCGCGGGCGTGAAGTAAAACAGAGAACTTGAGTGCTCCTGACCCTGACTTCCGTACTTTTAGAACCACTTAGGGGAAAAATGATGTTTGCACAAAATGTCAAGCAGAGAGACAAAAGAAAAAGGAATGTTTCAAAAAGGTGTGAAATGAATGGCAGTCTGGGTGGTCTGACTGAGAAAGGAAAAACAATGTGCTTATCAGATTGTGCTTTGGGAAATCTTGGAGGAATACAGAGCAACATTCTGATCTAAGGCTCACGCTTTTCTCTCTCTCTCTCTCTCCAGGACTCTAATGTAGCTAATTACTTTGTATGTTTTTTTCTCCCCTTGCGTCTGAAGTTTTCAACTTAGCTCACAGATTCTTTTTGTTAGTCAAAATTAAATCCAAAATAACAACTCCCTTTGCTACTTTCTATATTAAGTGGAAGATAAAAATTCTAGGACAATGTTTAACCATTTTCAAAGACTGTATTTTCCTCACAAGAAATTTATTTATCGTCCCACATTTAATTGCTAGAAAATCAAGTCTAATAGAGTTTATCTAAGGTCACACAACACATCTAAAGCTAGATCTGTTCACCTTCATGGTCCATTAAGTTAACCACCACAATTCTCTGACTTTCAAGTATTTATTTGATGCACTGTTCTTAACTGAACCACGGATAATTTTCTGTAGCTTGGCCAGCATTTGCTCTCTGATTCAAAAATACAACTTGTATTTCCTACTTCTGATGCAACTGCCTTTAGCATCCTCCCACAACTTACCGTTTTTGCTTTCTCTCCACTTTTATCCTCATCCAAATGTTCTCCACTGTACTCTCCCACCTAACAGTATCAGGTTCCCACATAGGTGGTTATCTTCTAGGCAGGCAGCATTAGTCTCCCTCTCTTCCATCCTAGCCTGTTTCTTTTGACCAGTTATGCCCATTTGTGGCCAAGCCTGCTTATGATGATTCTACCTTCTTAACTTTATGACATTTAGTAATTATGTTTCTCTCTTCATATTGAAGCCTCAAGTTCACCTAGTTTTTGGCCCTGCTCTTCTGTCTCTCCCACTATAGCCCCTTCAGATAAGTTAGACTACCCACCAAACCTGCCCTAGGTTTGAATAAAGTCTTGATGAAATTCACCCTCACTGCTCCCTGAATCTCAGATCCATTGCTCTTATATTTTGTGGTGTCTTTGGGCCCTGACACTAGTGCCTGTTTTCCACCTAATCCTATTGGTTGGTGACTTAGAGTTGCTCTCCCAACTTTATCTATGTCTATACTCAGGAACACTTTATTGAAGCATCTGATGATGATGAGAACTGCCATTACTGGTGGGTCTACCAGCTGTCTGCCTCTGGACTAAGTACTTTATGCATATTACTACATTTATTCTTGTAGGGGAGAGAAAATAATCTTCTCTTTACCCTGCTAAATTCTCTGCTGGCAACTCTGTACAAAAAAGACAAATTCATAAGAGAAAAACAAACAGAAATTTATTAACATATATACCTCATGTATACTTGGTAGATGCCCAGGAAAAAATGTATAACCTTCAGAGATGGTTTAGAACTCAGGCTTAAATATTAAACACTATCTTCAGTTAAAGACAAAAAAGAGACATTGTGGAAGAGGCCAGAAATGGGGTCGTGACCAGAAAAAGTATGCTAAACAAAAGTAAGATTTGTTATGCAGACTTAAGTTGTTACTATCTCAATTGCTGAGTTTCCTCTGATATAGTCATCCTTCTCCCCTTAAACAGAGAGAGACACACACATCCTTGCAAATGGAGATTTCCTTGTAAGTGTATAAGTTTCCTTTCCAAAGGGGTAACTTCTGTTCAGAGCTTCTAGTGTGTTTTCTATTTTTCAAAATAATCCTTATATGAAAGAAGCATATTTGGGGGTGGCATATTCTGCCTCCCTTCACTCCTCAGGAAGAAGAAGCAAAAAGTATATGATTGCTATGGAACATTCTTTACATTTTAATTAAGGCTCTTGTCTGATAGCTGGCATTGTGCTGGGTCCTTTATCAATGTAGTTCATTTCACATGTTGTGAATGTACTCTTCACAACAGTCCTGCAAACTACCTAGGCATTCATAGCTCTACGTTTTCAGAGGATGCAACCGAGCTTCGAGGAGGTAAGGTGGGGTATGGAGGTTAAATTACTAGATTTAGACCGAAGTCTCTTTTCCAGTCATGCTGGCCAGATTCCTGGGCCCACTACACTTCAGGACTTTTGTCTAAGCCATTTCGTCTGCCTAAACATTCTTCCCCCATATTTGTATGCTCCCTTCCTCACCTCCTCCACATATTTGTTCAAATGTCTCTTTCTCAGTGAGATATTTCCTACCTTTCCTATTAAAATTGCACTCTCCTGCCCTGACCGGTATGGCTCAGTTGGTTGTGTGTCATTCCTCAAAGCAAAAGGCTGTGGGCTTGATTCCCGATCACACCACGTGCCTGGGTGGCAGATTTGGTCCCCAGTAAGGGGACACATGACAGACAACCATTCGATGATTCTGTCTCACATTAATGTTTCCCTCTCTCTCTTTCTCCCTCCCTTGCCCTCTCTCTAAAAATAAATAAATGAAAACTTTAAAATTGCACTCCCACCCACTGCTGCCCTTTACCTTCCCCACTTTATTTTTCTCCATAGCACTTATCACTCTCTGATATATTGAATATAGCATACATTTCAGTTACTAGAATGCAAGTACCAAAATGCTAGGACTGGCTGTCAGTTTTGTTCACTAGTATGTGTACATTCTTGACAAATATTTGAACAAGTGAATGGATGAAGAAATATCTGTCCAATACAAAAGCCATTCGCTTTTCACCACAGTATACTCTGATCCTTCATATTCATCACATCTTCTTTTTGCCTTTGGACTACTTTATAATCCTAAAGAGTTTAAATTCAGTATTATCTAGGAAGGAAAATAAAAAATAAGCCCAAACTCTCCTGAACCTGGAAACTATGCTGCCAGCAGTTCCTGTCTTTATCAAAGAATAATTAGTATGTGGTATTCTGCTATTTACTGTGCTGAAAAATTAAACCAAAATGTTTACCTCTGGCTCTATCTCCCCCTCAACTTGGCTGCTCACTGAAGAGCCAGCCCTGGTGCAGATGGACAAATGGAGTACACACTGCACGTACAACACAGACCTGAATCACACATAGTTAAGACCCAATGCTTACAGGGCAGTAAGACAGAAAAGCCACAGGGGTTACATTAGTAGACAGGATGGGGATTGTGAAAGTCATTGAAAGAAAACTCTTCCATCCAAAATTCAAGGGGACATTGCCAAGAAGTATCTTATCTCATACATGCATATAGTCAGCTCCCTGCAAAATTCATGATTTGGTTCCTGGAAATACCCACAAAGCTGGGAGAAGAACTTGTAGCACCCACAGTTCTTGGGAAGAACCCATCTTTCCTGGTACCATTCAGATCCTGGACCTGATGTCAACTCTATTTTAAAAACTAATTATCTAATGACATGTTATGTTACTATATACTGCTGGGAATTGGAACAATCATCATCATTTACCATTCTTAAGTACCTTACAGAAGCTTAGAAGTAGAGATTTTTAACTACATCCACCTGATTTATCATTTTTCTCTTTTATGCATATACTCCAAGTATGCAGATAATAAGACTACCTTACAGAAATATTAAAAATATAAACACATTAAAGTAACATGGATCTTGCCTAATTGCCAGCAACAAATCAGGCTACAACCAACATAGTTCTAGAGCCTTTTAGCTCCACACAAATGCCATGAGGCCATTCATGTAAAAAGTTAAATTATGCTAATTAACATTTTAAATGCACAATTCCAAAGTTAGCTGTACTACTTTTTAAGTTCCTTTGAAGCGAGAATAATATTTTCCTTGTTTTTGTCTACCACACAATATCTATTTCAATGCTCAGTAAATACATCCTCTTCCTCCAAAAGACTGTGGAATTCATTAGGCACAAAATAACATTTAATACATATTTTTTAGAAATTAATTTAAAAAGAATATTGACTTGAAAGAATACAGAACTGTGAAAATTAAATTTAAGTCAACATTTGAATTTCTGTGGTTTATCAGTAAAATAAACCACAAGTAAAATACTGTTGATTCAAATGTTTTATGAAAAGGTACTGACAGATCTAAAGATAAAATTCTTTTTTTTTAAGGTTTTATTTACTTATTTTTAGAGAGGGAAGGAAGGGAGAGAGAGAGAGACAAACATCAATGTGTGGTTGCTGGGGGTCATGGCCTGCAACCCAGGCATGTGCCCTGACTGGGAATCCAACCTGCTACACTTTGGTTCACAGCCCGCGCTCAATCCACTGAGCTACACCAGCCAGGGCTAAAGATAAAATTCTGAATCAGCTCTTGGGAGGAGGGTGGTTTGGAGAAAAGTCACTTATAGATTCTGGGTTTCATTTTTCCTACTCCATCCTGATGAATCTTAGAAGAAAACGAGGGGTTGGGTTAGAAGAACATCTCTACAGTTTCTTCCAACTCCAACTTCCTGTGACTATGATATGTATAATCCACAAGGATAAGCAGGTGCTGGTCTATTACCTGGTGGGGCCCAATGAGTCCTTCTAAAAAAGATTTTAAAATTTATTTTATTTTTAGAGAGAGGGGGAGGAAGGGAGAAAGAGAGAGAGAAACATCGACATATGAAGGAAACATCAATTGGTTGCCTCTAGTACAAGCCCCAACCGAGGACCAAATCTGAAACCCAGGAATATACCCTGACCAGAAATCAAACCAGCGACTTTTCGCTTTGCAGGACGACACCCAACCAACTGAGCCACACCAGTCAGGGCAAAATGACTCTTCATAAAAGAATAAACCATAAACAAAGCCCGCCCCAAGATGGCCTCCAACAATCCCACGTTCTGATATTTGCATGCTGTTCGGTTTCCTCCCACATCATGCTAAAGTTGGTCTGTTTGACCAGGATCACACAGCAAAAACAGTTGCATGTCACTTCCTAGGTCAAGTTGCAAAAACAGAAGGAGAGGAATTGAAGCCTTCTGCTAACGGCCACGTGCATGTCTCTGGATTCTCCTCACATCCTCAGTCCAGCGTTCACAGGATGACAGCCCCAGCTGACAGGTGGACTGCAACCTCGGGAGCCAGACACCCAGCCTAGCTTCTCCCGGGTTGTTGACCCTCAGAGACTATGGACTATAATTCTGTTTTAAATTGCAAAGTTGGGGAGCACTTTGTCATGCAGCAATACACTTTTTCATCCCAAATTTCTCCCCCTTCCTGCGGCACATGATTGGTGTCAATTTCACCAGTCCTGGAAACTACCTAATTTGTTTAGCAACATATATGTTGTAAGAAAAGACACAAGTTAGGACTGGCATTTTCTTAGTCATCTGGTTTTAAAACTAAGCTTCACTCAACCCACAAAATTTTTTTTTTCAAATATTGATCAGCTGCATCTCAACCCACCACCCAGGCATGTGCCCCGATCAGGAATTGAACCAGAGACTTTTTTGCTTTGCAGGATGATGCCCAACCAACTGAACCACACAGGCCAGGTCCACAATTTTGTTTTAGAGAACCAACATTATTACATGTGGTAGTGGTTTCCTTGTGATTTCCAGTTCTCCTTTTTCAAGATTACACCTTGCCTTTGCCAAAAGTTCCCTTCTTTCCTGGCTGCCTGACGGCTGCATTATTTATCCACTGTCAGGCTCTCTTCTCTGGTCTTCCTGTGAATCAGTAGATTGCCTTAACAGAAACACATCCAGAATGCTTGTTTCCTTTTCAATACCTCCTCAATTTGTACGTTTGCTCTTTATTTTATGACAAAATGAACTTTGAAGAACCTTGAAGACTGTTTATGTGTGTGTTGCAAACACTTCCCTCATGATTTTACAAGAGAAATAAAGGCAGTGTAAAAAGTTATGACACATTAGAGCAAGAGAAAGCAGTTCCTGGGTATTGTCTAGACAAGATATATCAACTTTCACGTCATAAATAATTCACTGAAAGGAATTACATTCTCTTTTTTTCTCTAGTGAAAACGGAAATTAGAAATTTTGCATAAAATATACATTATTGTGCCTGAGCAGACCTCTGAGAGCGAAAGGCCCCTTACAACCTCATTATAATGAAACCAACAACACCCCTTGTGTATATTAGTTAGTTGTCATCTTGAAGTTACATGGTCTCTTGCACCCCAAACACATGTAACTGATTCGACTTAGTACCAATTATCTTTTTTGGCATAACAACCACTTAGAAAGAAACTTAGTAGCTGAAAACAACCACCATGTATTAACTGGTGTTGGCTGGGCTCACTCATCAGTATGCAGTCAGCATGTGGTCAGCTGTTAAGTGGCTGTGCTTCTGGGGGTGGGCTTGTCTGGATGACCCCATCTCTTGTCTGAGAGAATTGCCTCTGCTCTAAATTGTCCTGTGACCTTGAGTGTATTACCGAACCTCTCTGATCCTCTCTGCTGGATCATTCTCATCACTATACAAATATGCTGTTACTTCTCTCACACCAAACAAGTCCACTTTTATATTCAGCTATCACCCTATCTCTGCTCATTTTAATAGCAAAACCCTTTGTAAAATGTGTCTGTACTCACTGTCTTCAATTACGTTTTTGCATTCTTGCTAAAACCCACCTCAGAAGGTTTTAGCTCATAGCACTCTGCCCAAACTGCTCTTGTCAAAGTAACCAATAATCTTTATGTGTTCAATCCAACGAGCCATTTCCAATCTTCGTTTCATCTGACCTATCAGCAGCGTTAGGCACGTGCAATCAGTCCCTCCTCTTTGTAATGCTCCCATCACTGGGCTTTCAGGCAGCAAACCCACCTGGTTTTCCCTTACCTCACTAGCTTCTCCTTCCAGGTGTTCTTTTCTGGCTTCTTATCTTCCTGGTATCTTAATGTCAGAGTTTCTCCAAGCTAAGTGCCTGGATTTTTCAATTCCTTACCCTCCCCTCCCCTTTCATACCCTGTTCTTTGTCTGTACTGACTTCTCTAGTGATTTCATCAGTCTCTTGTTTTAAGTATCTCCATTCTGACCCTTTACCCCCAAACCAGTCATAATATATCCAGCTGCCTGCCAGATGTCTCTGCTTGAATGCTGTGTTTTCCTGTTGCTACTGCAACACATGATCACAAATTTAGTGGCTTAAGACAACACCGACTTGTTACTTTACAGACCTGCAGGTCAGAAGTTCAAAATGGGTCTCCCCGAGCTAAAGTCAAGGTGTCATCAGGGCTGTGTTCCTTTCTAGAGGCTCTAGAAGAGAATCCATTTTCTCGTTTTTCCACCTTCTAGAGACTGCTGGCATTCTTTCACTTGCAGCCCCTTCCATCTTCAAAGCCAATGGTGGTCAGTCAAGCCTGGCTCACATTACCTTACTCAGACACGGAGTCCTTTGCCTCCCTCTTCCAGATTTTAATATTTGAGATTATTTTGCTCACACCTGGATAATACAGGACACCCTCCTTATTTTAAGGTCAGTTAATTAGCACTTTTCATTTTATTTGCTGCCTTAATTCCCCTTTGCCATGTAACCAAACCTATTCACAGGTTACAGGGGTTAGGACCTGGATGGCCCCTTTGGGGGACTGTTGTCTCGCCTGCCACAGATGTCTTCATATGTCACATCTCACATATCAAAACCGAACTCCTGATCTTAGCGACCTTGCTCCTTTGTCTTCCCCTTTAGTCAATGACAACCTCACCCTTCTAAGTAGGTCAGACCAAAAAGTTTAGAGCCATCCTTATCTTCTCCTTCTATTTCAGGTCCAGTCCATTTGCAAGTCCTAGGGACTCCATCTGCTAAACAGACAGAATTTGATAAATCTCACAACCTGCAGTGCAAATACATTGGTTCCAGCCCCTCTCCCCTGCTATTGTTAATGGTCTCCAGGTCTCCCAGGTTGTTGTCATATCCTCCTAACCCATCTCTCCAGTTTCTGCCCTAGCCCCCCAGCACCCCATTCGCTGCCGCCCCCCACACAGTCTCTTCTCATGTAACATCCAGATGATACTCTTACAATACAAATCAGATCATCTGATTTCTCTGCTCAGCCCCCAACCCAGACTTCTCAGCTCCCTAAAAATTACTGTCGGCCACACCACAGGATCTGGGTATTTCTCCTACTTCTTTGACCTCTTCTGTTCCACCTTCACATACTTGCTTCATTCCACCCACGGGGCCTCCCTGCTTCTTTGCAACACTCTAGGCACCTCCTCAGGGCTTTGCGCTTGGCAGTTTACTCTCTGAGGCATTTTCTTCTCCCAAAGGTTTTCATGAGCTCCTCTTCCTCTCCCTCAATCTTTGCTCAAAAGTCTGCTTGTTGGTGAGATTTTTCCACATCCATCATTTTTTACCTTAAATTGCACATTCACACATGCACACAAACACAGAGGCTTTTCCTTCTTTGTTTTTCTTATTTTTTAATGTTTTTAAAAAAGAAGAGAAATGTATTCTCCCACAGTTCTAGAGGCTGGAAGTTTGAAATCAAAGTGTCAGCAGAACCACGCCTCCTCTGAAGGCTCTAGGTCCCAGGGGTGTCCGACTGGCAGCCTGCGACAGCTCAGGATGGCTATGAACGCGGCCCAACACAAAATCATAAATTTATTTAAAACTATATGAGATTTTTTAGTGATTGCATGTCACAATGTATTTACAGTATTTACAGTGTGGCCCAAGACAACTCTTCTTCCAATGGGGCCCAGGCACACCAAACATTTAGACACCCCTGCGAGGAGAGCCCTTCCTGCTGCTCCAGCATCTGGGGGCTGCAGATGTTTCTCAGCTTGTGGCTGTGGAGTTGCCGTCTTCACCTCCGTCTTCTGTGTCTACCTCTTCTTCTCCATGTGCCCCTCCTCTGGTGTCTCTTACAAAGGGGAACATTTCATTGGGCTTAGAGCCCACTGGGACAATCCAGGATGATTTCATCTCAAGATCTTTAACTTAATTACATCTGCAGAGACCTTTTTTTCCAAATAAGGTTACATTCACAGATTCTGGAAAGTACACATACTTTTTTGGGAGCAACCACTCAACTCACGACAAATGCAGGAGACTGAATATTTGTATGCGGCCCAAATTCATCTTGATCCTCAATGTGATAGTATTTGTCTTTTTTTTTTTTTTTTTTTTTTGCTGTTCTCTCTTCGTGATTATCTCATTTATTTATCAACTCATTCATGCAACACATAGCTGTTGAATACAAATTTTATGCCACACTTTCCCATGTAATGGTACTGCTGTGATACATAGATCAGATATACTCCCTGACTTCATGGAGCTAATACTTCAGTCATTAAATTGATCAAAAGTGGGCTTTTTCCTATAAAAATAGCCTTATTATTATGATAGAACATGAAAAAAACCAGTGAGTTGGGCCATGCTAAGAGTTCAGAGAGCAACAGTTTTTACAGTGAATGATATCTTCCACCAGAGGCCAAGGGTGAGATGTTCTCTGCTAATAGGTATGGAATTTATCTCTGAGTTCCCTGGCGTTAAGCAAAAAGGAAAATCTGTTGAAACACCTCCCTTTCACTATCTGGTGCCAAGTCATTTTGGAAAGCCGAGCCTTTCCTTATGTACTTGGAGGAATTTACTAAATGCGTTTGTATGTAAAACATATTGAGTAACATCATAAAAGTACATGCCCTAACTTGACCAAATGACCAGGGGCCTCACAAAAGCATTTTACAATGCACTGGGAATGCATTGTGTTATAGAAATGACAATGTGCATAAATGCTTGCTTTTTATATAACTTAACAAACCCCCAGGAAGTTAGTATCTTACATTAATTAGTACTTAACTCTGCATGTATATGCGGAGAACAGAATGTTCATTTTTCTTATTTTTCTTTTTGATGCACACGTGCTAATATGGACAAAGGAGTTAAACTTGAGGCTCTTGCCTTTTCAGACCTAACCACACAGGGCAGAGACATTGATCTAATCCTCCTGACTGCCATGGTTCCACATTCCTTTGTCATTAGTTGGATTTAGATGATGACCTTCGAGTCTAGAATCGGCACCACTCTCTCTAAGTTTGAGTGTTGGTACAACCCACAAGCCATATTAATCTCATTTCCAAGTGTCAAAATTTCAACACTCAGAGCATTTGAAACTGTGCAAATGTCCTTACAGAATACATTTTAAAAACCAAAGTGTTATAATTGGTTTTTATCCTGCTGCATATACCAGAGCAAATCCCAGAGATTCCAGCAAACATATTTTCATTTTTGTGTTAGTGAGGTCAAAAGAGGAAACGAGTTTATTACCTGGAAGCTAAAACTCAGTGACAGCCGAATCTCAAACTTACACTTCCATGAAAATTAAAATCTCATGAGTGTCAAATATCACTCATGTGCGGCTCTTGGGTGGTCAGTCTTTTTCACTCTTTAATAAATATGAAGCACCCCCAAATCAGCATTATAATAAATAGATAATAGCTGTTTGTTTTTGACTAAATATTACCTCTGTTATTTCACTTCGCAGGCCCCCTCTCGGTCCACTGAGCCACACCAACCAGGACATTACCTGGTTTATTTCAGTCACTTCAAACAGAATTTTATGACATTTGATGCTGAATAAAATACTTTAACACCATTTTGAAGTCTGCTTTGTGTGGTATAGATCATTCATTGCACATGGATATCTAGCCAAGGAGGGCAAGTGCTGCTGAAATATTTGGGGGTTTATTTATTTACTTATAATTTCAAAGCTTGGTTGTGAATATTAAGGATAAAGCCTGGAAGACTCAGAGTAGGGAGTGCATGCCTCAAACCATGGAAGTGGAAAGAATAGATGATAATAGCACAGAAGAGGAGGATGGAAGTGAGCCATGTTTTACTGTTACAGAACTGATGGGGGAGGGGGCACTGGTGAATGATATACTATTACTGAATGGACCCGCCCTTCTTCCAGGGTCCCCTGTACTAGGTTCGCCTTGCCAGCCACCAGGGAATGATGTCTCTCAATGCCAGCGATTGGTGAAAAGGAAAGGAATTATTTATTCAAAGGTTGTACAGACTTAGAGTAATGACTTAATGTCTTCATTAAGATCCCCAAATCCCTTAAAACACCCACAAACACACACAGTCCTTTTTCCCCCCTTTTCCCAGTTCAGGGTACCATATCTCAGGAAGAGAAATAGAAGTCCATGGCTCAGGCAGTCCTCTGGTTCTTCCCAGTAATCCATGGTTGGCTGGCGGACATTCCTTGGTTCCCAGCACCATCAGCTGCATTGCTGCAATCTCCAGTTAATCCAAACCCACATGGCACCTTCTCCTGGCCCACCAGCAAGAGTCCTTCTACGCCTTTCCTTTTCACAGTATCTCTCCTGCATTCTCCCAAACTGCTAAGAGAGAGCTCTGCATCATTGCTACACCTTGCTTTCCAGCTTCCTAAGCTGCATGGCAAAGGGAGCCCGAAAGCCATATGGTTCTACCTCTCTTGCCAAAAGCTGTGTGGTCCTCCTCTTTTCTCTAAACTCTCACACAGGTGCTGTAACCTGGGTGAGCTGCCTCCCAGTTACATCCTGTGTGGAAGTCACTCCCATCTCTCTGGCTCAAAGCAGGGCCACAGCTATTTAACATATCTATGAAACCAGTTAAAAGTTATAGATATTTTAAATGACCATGCCAGAAGTCAGCTGCAAAACTGTTACTATACAAAACAACTCTCAATGGCCCTGATCCATGTGTCCCACACCCCAGTTCAGACTTGTGGGGGTGAGGACATCCTATATTTTAATATTTCCTGGACACCCTGAGTTCTGGACCCCATTACAAATCCCTATTTGGGCCCCTCCTTGGCTGTGCCCTGTTACATTGCCAAGGCCTCAGTAATTCATAAGACCCCTCCAGAAATTTAGATCAGACCTGGAAAACCATGAATGTGACAATTTAGCTAAAGAAAATAAAATTTTCAAAAATAACTGGGTTATAGAGTCATTGAAATTAAGAACAATCTAACAAGAGCCAGAGGGGAAGAGGGAGGGGACAGTGGGGAGAAGGGCTTTCAGGAACTACTATAAAGGACACAGGACAAAACCAAGAGGGGGTGTGGAAGCCAGGGAGGGAGGTGGGTTTGGCTGGGGTGCGGGGGAGTGGTGGGGAGAAAATGCAGACAATTATAATCAAACAACAATAAAGTAATTGTAAGAAAATGACTGGGTTATAATGATTTGGTAAAACTATATTTTCTATAATCCACTCAACATAAATTTGGGACATGAGATTTAAATTCCGTTATTAAGCATTTTATAAAAAAAACTGAATGTGTGCACACCAGAGTAATGAGGTCTGGGACTACAAAATTTATACGCAGCACACACTAGCATATAATGAGCTTCTACAGCATTGTAGGCACTATGCTAAGGGTCTCCTACATATGACCACCTTCAGTCATTCCAGGGGAATAAGTAGTCCGAGAGGACTGTCGGATATTTTCAGTTTGCCTCTCCAAATTCTTATCCCCACTGCTCTGTGCCAAGGAAGGCTGACTGACATGAACCACAGCAGCTGGTCAACCTCATCCGCCTGCCTCTTGTCAAGTTCGGGCAATGGGAAGGCTGGTGAAGAGTGGGATCAGGTCACGTATTCCCCTGACTCTCTTTATGTCATAGTGCCACAGACGGTTATAGCTCCTTTCAGGCAGCCCTCTGCATGTGGCTACTCTGTGAACTGAATGTTTGTGTCCCCCTAAATTCATACTTGGAAGCCCTAACCCCAAAGTGATGGCATTTGGAAGTGGGGCCTTTGGAGGTAACTAGGTTTAGGGGAGGCGATGAGGCTGAGATTAGTGGCTTACAAGAAAAGGAAGAGAGGACAAAGCTTGTTCTCTCTCTCTCTCTGCCATGTGAGGGTGCAGTGAGAAGGTGACTGTCTGTAAGCCAAGAAGCAAGCTTTCACCAGGAACCAAATCTGCCAGTCCTTGGTCTTGGACTTCCCAGTCTCCAGATCGCTGAGAAACAGTTGTGTTGTTTAAACCACCCAGTCTAGCCCTGGCCATTGTGGCTCAGTTGGTTGGGCATCATCCAGCAAAGCATTCAATTCCTAGTCAGGGCACATGCTTAGTTTGTAGGTTTGGCCCCCAGACCAGTCAGGGCTCATCTGAAAGGCAACTGATTGATATTTCTCTCTCTCATTGATATTTTTCTCCCTTTCTTTCTCCCTCCCTCCCTCTCTAAAAATAAATTTAAAAAATAATAAGAAGTAAGCCATCCAGACTATGGTATTTCATTATGGCAGCTCCAGGTGACCAAGACAGCTACCCTCTCATGGTTCCAGGAACTGCTGTCTTCTGTTGCTCCTTCAGAGAAGGTAGGGGCTCCCTGATATTGCTAGTCTCCAAGAACTGCCAAATTCCTTACTGGTTTCCATAAAGCCTGCCCACATTTTATAAATACTCACTTTTTAGTTACCCACTTGGAGTGTGCCATTTCTTTCCTGCTAGGATGCTCACTGATATACATGTATTTCCTGTGTGGAGACCTCTCAGCAGGGATTTCCTCATGTTTTAGGGCTGAATAATTTCAAATGTCTCTTCCAACTTTGAGTGTTTTTATGCTGCTTACAGTTATACCAATAAAGACATTCATTATGTTTTTATTCAGTTATACATGAAATAGCAACATAGTTTTGTAAAAATTCTACATTCTGTTGCACAAATCATTTTGTCTACTCTTCCAAAAGCTGTTCTTCTGTAAACCCTGCACTCAAGTAAAAAAAAAAAAAGAAAAGAAATGGAGAGAAAGTGACAGTCCATTGTCAGTACTGGAAGGCAGCCATCCTATCAGGGTCTCTCAGGACAGAGGCCCCGGAGACTGTGGCCTTGGCCTGGAACAGCTAGTTTTCTAACTAGAGATGGAATTCAGAGCCAGGAACTCTGCACATGAGATGAGGAAGGATTCCTGTCCACAAGCTCAGCTGGTCACAAGACTCAAATCTTTTGTTTTGAGGTATATGTTATTGCTCCTGAAAGCAGCATTTATCAGTGAAGTGTTTCTTTTGTGTTTAGCTCCCTGTAGAGACTGAGTCTGCAGACTCAGTGGCCAAATACAGTGAGAAAAATAATGGTAGAAAGGACCCAGGGCCACTTAAACAATTTCAAATGTCTCCCATCTCCTTTTGTCTTAAAAGCAGGAATAATAGCCAAATTGTTGTTCATGTTGTTGTAATTCTTGCTCACAATACCTTCACTTGTCTCAGGCTTTATAATTCATGGAGCATTTCATTTTCATCCTCACAAGACTCTGACACAACTGTGAAAATAGATAAGACAGGTATTCTCTTTCCTTTTTGTTGTTGGCATTTGTTGTTGTTTTTTAAGGCCTCTAAATTTCTATCTCTTTCCATTTCAACCCTTTAATGTTTTTTATGAGATCTCATAAATGTGACTTTTCTTGACCTTAGTGATGTGTTAGTAATGTGATGTGTTCTATACTGTTCGTTACATATTTATTTGTTGACTCTCTACTATAGACAAAGAGCCGTAATCGGTGTTTTTGCGGATGCTGGAACAATGGTTTCCTGTGGAACTTTTGCGTGATGAAAATATTCTCTACCTATAGTGTCCGATATGATGACAACCACCCACACATGTGGCCATTGAGCACTTGAAGTCTGGTTAACGCAAACGAGGTACTGAATTTAACATTTTATTTAATGTCAATTTAATTTATTTTGTTTGATGTTAATTAAATTTTAAATATTTGAACTTAAATGGCTAATGGCTACTGGCTTGGACAATGCAGTTGTAAAACAAAAGTAGCTACTCCTATTCTGTAGGTCCCCAGAATGCAAACTGATTGTACGGCAGAAGTGGGTGGCCAGCAGCATCGTGGCTTCAGAATAACTGCAAACTATCGCATCAAATTTAAAATCATACCATTATATATACAGCATTGACATCATTTAATGGAGTGATGTAAGTAGGACAAAGTGAATGGAAGAAAGGATTTCAGGAACCGCTTTGATGGAGAAAGGCAGAGCAGAGGGAAATGAAAGAAAGAACTGCCTGGAGAAGTAAGAGAATGGATCATGGAGAGTAGTTAAGAAAGAAGTATGTGTTTCACACATGCTGTTGAAAGGCTTTGAGGCAAAAGTGAAGAGAGTGTGAATATTGATTCTAACTAATGAAAGGTGGAAGAATATACCACCTCAAAATATTCCTCTTTGACATTTAGATTATTTTGAGAAACAGCGGACACAAGAGGAGCTCTGAAAACAGAGTAGAATTTGCCCTTTTGTAAGGGAAATTTGTATTTATAAGGACATTTCCATTTATAAGGGTGTCTGGATCTCTGTAACAGGAAAAGCAGGATGACTAAATTATAACAAACTCTTGTCAGTGGAGAAGACACCAACTTCTCCACACCCTCTTTACTTTTTTTCTTTAGCTGGAGATGATATTTAAGCCTGAGTTCTAAACCATCTCTGAAGGTTATACATTTTTTCCTGGGCATCTACCAAGTATACATGAGGTATGCATGTTAATAAACTTCTGTTTTTCTCTTGTGAATTTGTCTTTTTTGTACAGAGTTGCCAGCAGAGAATTTAGCAGGGTAAAGAGAAGATTATTTTCTCTCCCCTACAAGAATAAATGTAGTAATATGCATAAAGTACTTAGTCCAGAGGCAGACAGCTGGTAGACCCATCAGTAATGGCAGTTCTCATCATCATCAGATGCTTCAATAAAGTATTCCTGAGTATAGACATAGACAAAGTTGGGAGAGCAACTCTAAGTCACCAACCAATAGGATTAGGTGGAAAACAGGCACTAGTGTCAGGGCCCAAAGACACCACAAAATATAAGAGCAATGGATCTGAGATTCAGGGAGAAGTGAGAGTGAATCTCGTCAAGACTTTATTCAAACCTAGGGCAGGTTTGGTGGGTAGTCTAACTTATCTGAAGGGGCTATAGTGGGAGAGACAGAAGAGCAGGGCCAAAAACTAGGTGAACTTGAGGCTTCAATATGAAGAGAGAAACATAATTACTAAATGTCATAAAGTTAAGAAGGTAGAATCATCATAAGCAGGCTTGGCCACAAATGGGCATAACTGGTCAAAAGAAACAGGCTAGGATGGAAGGGAGGGAGACTAATGCTGCCTGCCTAGAAGATAACCACCTATGTGGGAACCTGATACTGTTAGGTGGGAGAGTACAGTGGAGAACATTTGGATGAGGATAAAAGTGGAGAGAAAGCAAAAACGATAAGTTGTGGGAGGATGCTAAAGGCAGTTGCATCAGAAGTAGGAAATACAAGTTGTATTTTTGAATCAGAGAGCAAATGCTGGCCAAGCTACAGAAAATTATCCGTGGTTCAGTTAAGAACAGTGCATCGAATAAATATGTACTTGAAAGTCAGAGGACTGTGGTTGTTAACTTATTGGACCACAAAGGTGAACAGATCTAGCTTGGTGGGACTTGTTCTGAAGCCCCCATTTGCATCATTTTGGAAAAGTAGGCCCCTACTCTTTCACAAATAATATTTATTTGATCTAATGATGTTCTGCTTCACTTATCTTTCCCTGTAACAGGCACCCCCCACTCCTACCAAACACAGAGTTCAGGACAGTGTTAGTCAAACTATCTGGGGTGAAGAATCAGTTTTTCTTTTCCCAATACAACATGACCTTACACCTTTATAAAATAGAGTAAAAAATAATAACTAGAAAATGGAATAAAAAGACATACAAAATACAAGCCAAATTTCCTATTCTTAAATTCAAACACATATAGAACCACTCTGACATATTGCTCTAAAACTTTCTAAATTCTTCCTCTTTATTTATTACTTATTTCCTTATAGGCTGTGTTAAAAATATAATTTAGATGATAAAAACAAACTTTATTTAACAGTTTATGGAGCAGTCTCCTTTTAGAGAACTGCAAAACGGGGTGAAAGGCAGGAAACTGCTTATGGCATAAAGAACAAAGAAGAAAGAAAAGAACAACTGAAAACATCTGATTGATTGGAGTCACGCAGTTTGAGGTCAGAAGGAGCAAGGAAATAGACAGCTGAGGCTTGGCTTGCCATTTCTGGTCAAGTGGAGCATTTTCAGGGACAAGAAAGTTGTCTAAGTTTCAGTTTGTTGAGATGGCACCAGGGCAGGAGTGGTTCTATCTTGGACCTAGAAATTTACGTCAACAACTAGCAACAAATAATTTGTCACTTGGCACCTGCCCACTGACTGCATTTTGAATAGCATTGACTTAGATGCATGAAGATTCATTGAATAATACATTTCTGTATATACACAATTCAAAACAGCACAGTAGTTTTCCCTTTTCCTTAAGGATTTGTTCCAGGTGGATGCCTGAAACTGTGGATAGTACTGAATCCTATATATATTATGTTTTTCTTTCTACATGCATATGTACCTTTTGGCTTAAAGGGGGCCCTTTACAGCTTTTCTTTGACATATCTGAATTGCCAGTATCACTACTCTTGTGCCTTGGGGACATTATTAAGTAAAATAAGGGTTACTTGAATAACCACTGTGATACAATGACAGTTGATCTGATAAGGAAGTTGGCTATTAAGTGACTAATAAGCAGATAACATAGGAAGGGTGGAAATGCTGGAAAAAGAAACAATTTATGCACTAGATGGTGTGAGATTTCATCACCCTACTCAGAACAGTTTGCAATTTGAACTTAGTAATTATTTATTTCTGGAAATTTCCATTCAATATGTTTTTGAAACGCAGTTGACCATGGGTAACTGAAACAGTGGAAAGTGAAATTATGGATAAAGAAGACTATTGTATTATCTTTCTGAACTTCAACTATTCACACCTTTAAAATAAAGAAAATCATTTAAAGTTAATCTTAGGGAGTCTTGATTTTATTTGAAAAGGCCTTTTAATTTCTTTTCTAATTTTCTTATACTCATAAATATTTAAAAAAATATCAGTTTTCCAATGGACTCTTGGGTTCAAATAAAAATATATTGGAGACCCCAAATGAATATCTATGACTATTGATCTTTAATACCCAATATTTGTTTAATGTATTTCTTGTTAAGAACATTGTAATTCTTGAATAAAATTTAAGATACTTATATATTATAGTGTGTCACCATGAAAAAGAACTAACTATCAGGAAATGATTGAGTTTTCACAAACATCAATGTTTTATTGTTGAAAATAAGGACTTAGAAAAGGAAGTGTGGCCAAGAGAGAGGGGAGGTCTAATACTGCAAGGATTTGCAAATGTGCAGAAGTACATATTTGTTCATTAAAAACATGTGAACATGACTGGCTTAAAGTTTCATTTACTTAAAAATTTCCTAATCTGACATGTCCTTTAATCCTCCCAAATACTAGGATTCATGTATAATCACATTAGAGACCTACAAAAGGAAAAGAAGATTATTTTATTATTACATATAATTTAGGAAAGACAACCTTGGAAAAAGCTGTAAAATTAAAGTGCAAAGGCTGTTGGCATTTATTTCTCCCATAATTCCTTAAAATTTTGAAAACTTTGCATTCTATTTTTATAAAATGAGTTTAGTATTTTAACATTTCCAACAATAACAATGAGCAATCTAATGTGACTTCCATTTAAGAGAAAGAATTTCTTTGTTTTATTCACTTTATTACTATAAAACATGAAAAAGAAATGAAAGGAGTGATCCTTGATTAGATCTTAGATTGGGAAAAAAACCCTCAACAAGCCATTTTTAAGGCAATGGAAAAAAAATTGAATGGAGGCTTTGTATGACATGACTTTATTATACCAACATTAAACTTTTTTGTGTGATGGAACGGTGGTAATATAGAAAAATGTCCTTGTTTTTAGAAGATACCTGGTGAAATATTTAGAGTTGAAGTATCATGATATCTGCAACATACTTTCAAATGATGCAGCATTTTTTTAAAAAATGCACATTGAGCCCTGACTCGTATGGTTCAGTGAATTGAGCGCCAGCCTGTGAACCAAAGGGTTGCCAGTTTGGTTCCCATTCAGGGCACATGCCTGGGTTGTAAGCTAGGTTCCCTGGTGGGGGGCACTAGAGCACACAAGAGACAACCACATGTTGATATTTCTTCCCCTCTTTTACTCCCTCCTTTTTCTCTCTCTAAAAATAAACAAATAAATAAAATCTTTAAAAAATGCACATTGATATAGACAGATAGATGATAGATAGGTAGATAGATTGAGTATTGGTATATTTAAGTAAGCCTGTTCCTAACTCCGCATGGCCTGGAGCAAAAATGCAAATGGAAGCTTGCATATCACATGTCTACATATTTAAAGTTATAAGGCAAAACAACAAAAGACTAGTACATGTTTTATCCTTTTAATTTGACTAATATCATCTTTTTCTATGTGTATATTTTTATTTTTTTATTTTTTATTTTTAAGTATATTTTATTGATTATGCTATTACAGTTGTCCCATTGTTTTCTCCCCTTTATTCCCCTCCACCCTGTACCCCCTCCCACCATCATTTCCTCAACTTAGTTCATGTCCCTGTGTTGTACATATAAGTTCTCTGTACATTCCAAGTACTATTCTTAACCTCCCCCTGACTATATGTTACCTACCATTTGTGCTTCTTATTACCTGTACCTTTTCCCCCATTCTCCACCCTCACACTCCCAGCTGATAACCCTCTATGTGATCTCCATTTCTGTTTTTCTGTTCCTGTTCTAATTGTTTGTTAAGTTTGTTTTTGTTTTTAGGCTCAATGATTGATAGTCACGAGTTTGTTTTCATTTGACTGTTCTTATTTTTTATCTTCTTTTTCTTAGATAAATCCCTTTAACATTTCATATAATAATGGCTTGGTGATGAACTTCTTTAACTTGACCTTATCTCGGAAGCACTTTATCTGCCCTTCCATTCTAAATGAAAGCTTTGCTGGATAGAGTAATCTTGTGTGTAGGTCCTTGCCTTTCATTACTTTGAATACGTCATTCTAGCCCCTTCATGCCTGAAAATTTTCTTTTGAGAAATCAGCTGATAGTCTTATGGGAAATGCTTTGTAGATAACAACTGTCTTCTTTTTACTTGCTGCTTTTAAGATTCTCTCCTAATTTTTTATCTTGGGTAATGTTAATTATTATGTGTCTTGATGTGTTCTTCCATGGGTCCAACTTCTTAGTTACTCTACGCTTTCTGGACTTCCTGGAAGCCTATTTCCTTTGCCAGGAAATAGATCCCCAGATTTGGGAAGTTCTCCTTCATTGTTTTCAAATGAGTTTTCAATTTCTTGTTCTTCCTCTTCTCCTTCTGGTACCCCTATGATTCAGGTGTTGGGACATTTAAAGTTGTCTCAGAGGTTCCTAAACCTCTCCTCATTTTTTTTGAATTCTTGTTTCTTCATTCTGTTCTGGTTGAATGTTTATTTCTTCCATCTGTTCCAAATCATTTACTTGAGTTCCAGTTTCCTTCTCTTCACTGTTAATTCCCTATACATATTCCTTTATTTCACTTTTCATAGCCTTCACTTTTTCCTCTATTTTGCAACTGTATTCAACCATTTCCATGAGCATCCTGATTACTAGTGTTTTGAACTCTGCATCTGATAGGTCAGCTATCTCTCTGTCACTTAGTTGTTTTTCTGGAGTTTTGCTGTCTTCTTTCATTTGGGCCATATTTCTTTGTCTCAGCATACTTGTTACATTGTAAGGGGCAGAGCCTTAGGTATTCACCAGGGTAGGGCAATCCACATTGCTGCACTGTGGCACTCTATGTGGGGGAGGGGTCAGAGAGGGAACAGTGCCACTTGCTCAGTACTCACCCTGCTTTCAGTCACTTCCCCCACTATCCACAAACAAATTGGGCCCTTCTGGTGTTGATTCCTGGGTGGGTGGGTTTGTGTATATTCTGGGACCCTGTGGGTCTCTCCAAGGAACTGTCCTATGAGGCTGGGAGTGTCTCCTGCCATGACAACCCCCACTGGTTTTTACTGCTGCGTTTTGAGGCTTTCTTTTTCTGTGCTGGAACCCTGGGTTGTATGGTCTGTCTCACTTCCCAGTTGTTCCTCCTGGCTTACCCACACGTGAATATGGGACTACGTGGTCTGCCAGCCACTGCTTCACTTGACTGGTCTGCAAGCCATCATCTTGCCATATGTCCTCTCTGCCCTCACTGTGTATCACCACCCCTCCTACCAGTCTGGATGAATGTTTCTTCTTTAACTCCTTGGTTGTTGGACTTCCATACAGTTCGATTTTCTGGCAATTCTGGTTGTTTTTTGTTTTTAAATTTGTTGTAGTCCTTCTTTTGGTTCTCCAAGGGAGCAAAGCGTATCTACCTACATCTCCATCTTGGCCAGAAGTTATCTGTGACCAATATTATCTTTATAATAACCTAGAAGCTAAGTCCAAATTTAGAATTCACAAACTCTGGACTGCTGGTCAAGATGGAGGCACAGGTAAACATGGCTTACCTCCTTGCACAACCATATCAAAAATTACAACTAAGCTGCAAAACAACTATTAACCAGAATCATAAGAAAATTTAGCTGTATGGAAGTCTGACAACCAAGGAATTAAAGAAGTAACTTTCATGCAGATGGGTAGGAAGGGCAGAGACATGGAACAGGTAGTCTCATACCCATGTTTAGGGGATAAAAATCAGGAGGGATATCGGAAGAGCGAGGGACCCCAGCCACACACCAGGCTTCCTAGCCCAAGGTTCCAATTGCAGGAAGATAAGTCCTCATAATTTCTGGCTATAAAAACCAGTGGGGAACAAGTGGTGGAAGAAACTGTAGGATTCTCAGGTGTCTCCTCTTAAAGGGTCTGAAACAGACTTAGGACTTACACAGACTTACTCCCTCTGGGCTCCAGCCCTGGGGAAACAGCTTGAAAAGCACTAGTGGCATCCAGGGAGGAACTGAAGTGCCTGGCAGCAGGGCAAGTTCCAAGAGACAGCTCCCTCTTGGACAAAACTCCAGTGGCCAGGCAGCAGCCATTGTCCTTTATCTAAGCCCTCACTCACACAAAGCCACAGAATAGTGACACCATATCTGAGACTGACACCATATCATTGACCTGGTTCACATGGGTTGTCCCACCCTGGCAATTACTTAGGTTCTACCCCATCAAGCTTATGAGTGTGCTTTTCTATGTTATGCCATGCTACTAAGACAGGGAGTCAAAGCAGCTCTATCTAATACATAGAAACAAACATAAGGAGGCTGCCAAAATGAGGAGACAAAGAAACATGGCCCAAATGAAAAACAGAACAAAACTCCAGAAGAATAACTGAACAAAATGGAGATAAGCAATTTATCAGATGTAGAATTCGAAACAGTGGTTATAAGGATGCTCAAGGAATTCATTGGGTACTTCAACAGCATACAGAAGACCTAGGCAGAAATAAAGGTTATACTAAGCGAGATAAAGAAAAATTTACAAGGAATAAACAGTGGAGTGGATGAAGGCAAGAATCAAATCAATGATTTGGAACACAAGGAAAAAAATTCAATCAGAACAGCAAGAAGAAAGAATAAAAAAAATGAGGATAGGGTAAGGAGCCTCTGGGATAATTTCAGAGGTACCATCATTCAAATCATAGGGGTGCTAGAAGGGGAAAACAAAGAGCAAGAAATTAAAAACTTATTTGAAAAAATAATGAAAGAAAAACTTCCCTAATTTGGTGAAGGAAATAGACATACAAGTCCAGGAAGCACAGAAAGTCCCAAACAAGATGAACACAAAGGGGCCTACACCAAGACACATCATAATCAAAATTCCATAGCTTAAAGATAAAGAGGGCATCTTAAAAGCAGCAAGAGAAAAGCAGATAGTTACCTACAAAAGAGTTCTTATAAGACTGTCAGCTGATTTCTCAAAAGAGACTTTGCAGGCTAGAAGGGACTAGCAAAAGGTATTCAAAGTGATGAAAAGCAAGGACCTACAATTTAGATTACACTACTTAGCAAAGCTATCACTTAGAATCAAAGGCTAGATCAATTGCTTCACAGACAAGGTAAAGCTAAAGGAGTTCATCATCACCAAGCCATTATTATATGAAATGTTAAAGGTACTTATTTAATAAAAAGAAGATCAAAACTTTGAGCAACAAATGACAATAAATTTAGAACAATCAACAACTGAATCTAAAAGAACAAACTCAGCAAACAAGTAGAACAGAAATGGAATAACAGAAATGGAGATCATTTGGATGGTTATCAGTTGGGAAGGTGAAGGGGTAGAATGGGAGAAAAGGTGAAGGGGTTAAGAAGTACGAATTGGTAGTTACAGAATAGGCAGGGGGATGTCAAGAACAGTATAGGAAATGGAGAAGGAAAAGAATGTTTATGCATGACCCATGGACATGAACTAAGGTGGAGAGGGGATTTCCAGAGGGAATGAGGGGTGCTGGGTGGAGGAGGCAAAGGTGGAAAAATTGGAACAAGTCTAATAGCATAATCAATAAAGCACATTTTAAAAAAAGAATTCACAAACTCCTACAACTTTTATGCTTACAATATAGTAATGCAGGAAGAGCCAGCCCTGGCCCTCCTGGCCTGCAGTCAGCCCCCTTTCTTTCCCCACCCTAGGTCTTCTGCACCATCAGAGGCCTTAGGCACTTGTGTGTGAACACCTCAGTTCATGCATTCAAGCACCATCTGAAAGATAGCAGAATATGCCAGCCTCAGAATATGCCACTTTGGTGTAAGGATTATTGTGAGCTAAAGACAGTTGAGGAGTAGCAGATGTAATAAAAGCTCCCTGCCCTCTCTCTATTTGTCTAAGAGCAGAACATATATTTTCAAAGGTGTCAGTCCTTCCCCCTCTGCCAAGGACAGAAGTTAACCACCTGAGATAACTAGATCCTTTCTGCCTGGAGATGGCACCAGAGGAACCTACATAACAGGTTTTACTAACCAGTTATTCCCTACTATGAGTTTCCTATGGATTTGCCTTCCCATCATTTGCTGCCCCTAGAGATTTCAGGCTTCTTTTCCCTTTTATCTTGTGACTTCTGTAAACACTTATTGTTCCTTTGCTAAAATACTATATAAACTCAATTTGTACCTAAGTCTTTGAGTTACTCATTTTTCCCTGGATATTTCCAAAGCATATACGAAGTACACATGTTAATAAACTTCTGTTGGTTTTTCTCTTATCTGTTCGTCTTTTGTTATAGGAGGCCGAGGGAAGAACTCAGAAAGATAGAGGGAAATTGTGTTTTCCTCCCCTACACATGCATACCACAGCTCCCCAGTCCCACAAACAGCTGTTTCTTGGCCACCTTCAGGCCAAGAGTGTTCACTGAGAATAAGGTCTAACCTCAGGAAGTGAGAACCTCCAAAAAGATTAAAGTGGCAGAAATTTCATGGTCTAGGATACCTAAAACATGGAATAAAAGTGATAGGCTCTGGGTGGGAGATGAGCTTACATGGGTGTGCCTCTTGGCCTAGAATACTCCTCCTCATGACTTAGGGAACAGCAAAGCGACCCTCCAGAGTGTGTGGCAGTGTTGGATCTAGGTGAAGGGATACAGATTTTCAATTTTTAACTTTAATATTTTGTCATGTTTCTTCCTACTTTTCTAAAAATGCATTGGAGATGATTTAAAAAAAAACCATTTTGTATCCTCTTCTTATTCCATATCATTCTAACAATTGCAGAAGAGGAAACATAATTTTCTCTTTACCCTTTGATTTTTTTTTAGCCAAGGTCCCCATAATAAAAGTTGGATTAATAAGACAAAAACAAATAAATTTATTAACTTGTACACCTCATGTATATATGGGAGATACTCAGGAAAACATGTGTACATCCAAGAGATGGCTTTAGGATTTCAGATTAAATACCATCTTAATAGAGAAAAGGGAGGGTGGAGGTAGGCCTCGTAGGGGACAGCAAATCATTTTTAGGAAATATGAATGGGTCCTTAGAAGAATAAATGGGAGTATGATTGTGACAAAGTCATCTCTGTGATAAGAGTCAATCTTCCCTGGTTGATTAAACTCTGGGGAGGGACTCTGTGACAATGGAGTTCTTTTGGAGGTTACGTCTTCAGGGAGACAAGGGGAGTTCAGAGAAAGCTGCTTCATGCATTTACTGTTTTTCAAGTGACTACAGCTTAAAATAATTAATACACAAAAATGACATATTTTGAAGTGGCATTCCTCAACTCCTACAATCATATTTTGGTGTGGCATATGCTGCTACCATCAACAATAATTATTTACTAATGATTAAAAGTTCCTTGAGAACAAACAAGCACAAAGTCTAATATGGACACATAGAATTTTGAAATTATAATTCTTTTTTTTAAATCTCCACATGAGGACATTTTTTTATTGCTTTCAGAGAAAAAGGAAAGGAGAGAGGGAGAAAAACATTCATGTGAGAGACATATTGATTAGTTGTCTCATACACACCCAGACCGGGGATGAACCCACCACCCAGGCATGTGCCCTGACCAAAAATTGAGCCCACAGCCTTTCGATTCAGAGGACAATGCTCCAACTGAGCCACACAGGCCAGGGCTGAAATTATAATATTTAATAGAAACCAATTGTCCTGGTTCTATATGCAGGGCTTCAGCCCAGTCTTGCAGGAAAAGTTAGATAAGATTTGAGAACTTAGAAGAGGAATAGGGAGAGCTCTTGTGGTGGATAATGCAGGTGAGAAGTAGTAGGAATACCTCTGATATACTTGGGGATATGACAAATCTGCTTGACCAGATTTGGGGAAATAAAGCCTCAAAACCTCTGACTGAAAATACCTGTGGGGGTTGAAGCATCAGGAGAAACTCCTAGCCTCACAGGAGAGTTCATTGGAGAGTTCAAATCTGCTTGACCAGATTTGTCATATCTGGCTATTACCTCTGAGGTGGAGCAGAGTTTTCCCATCCCAAAATACGCTTTTGGGGGAATATTGATTATTTCAAGATGGTTATTTTTAAGAAACAAAACTAAGAAAGAAACTTTGACCTTCTCCTAAACTGTGTAAAAGAATTTAGATAGAGGATCTTGTGGAAGGAAGCTATCATCATAAATAACAATAAATAGTTTAATGTGAACTAAGTGTGATAAACAGGGGGGAGCCTAGCAAAGTCTGTTTGTTAGACTACCCTGTGTGTCCCATTGCTTTTGGGTGGCCTGGCAAGAATATGTTTACCCAAGACTTCCAGCCAAGGTGGAGGCATAAGTAGATACATTTTGCCTCCTTATACAATCAAAAGAAGGACAACAACAAATTTAAAAACAAAATATAACCAGAACTGCCAGAAAATCAAATCGTAGGGAAGTCTGATAACCAAGGAGTTAAAGATGAAACAGTCTTCCAGACTGGTAGGAGGGGTGGAAACAGGCAGCCAAGGTGGAGAAGACCCATAGAAAGGCAGCGGCTGGAGGACTGGGGTGGGCAAGGTAGTGGCTGACAGACTGGGCAGTACCACATTTGTATGTGGATTACCTGGGATGAACAACTGGGGAGCTAAAGAGACTGCATAACCCAGGGTTACAGAGAGGGGAAATAAAGCCTCAAAAATTCTGACTGAAAATAACTGTGGGGGTTGAAGCGTCAGGAGAAACTCCTAGCCTCACAGGAGAGTTCACTGGGGAGACCCATAGGGTCCTAGAGCGTACACAAACGCACCCCACCCACCTCACCCACCCCAGAATCAACACCAGAAGGGCCCAATTTGCTTGTTGGTAGCGGAGGTAGTGACTGAAAGCCCACTGAGAGCTGAGCAAGTGGCATTTTTCCCTCTTTGACCCCTCCTGCACATAGAGCACCACAACAAAGTGAGGTGGGTTGTGCTGCCCTGGCGAATACCTAAGGCTCCACCTCATACTATGTAACAGGAGCACTGAAACAAAAAAAAATATGGCCAAAATTAAAGAACAGACCAAAGCTCCAGAAAAAATACAACTAAGCAATGAAGAGATAGCCAACCTATCAGATAGATGCACAGTTCAAAACACTGGTAATCAGGATGTTCACAGAAATGGTTGAATATGGTAAAAAAATAGAGGAAAATGTGAAAGCTATGAAAAGTGAAATAAAGGAAAATGTACAGGGAACTAACAGTGAAGGGAAGGAAACTAGGACTCAAATCAATGGTTGGGAACATAAGGAACAGGTAAACATTCAACTAGAACAGAATGGAGAAACAAGAATTCAAAAAAATGAAGAGAGGTTTAGGAACCTCCAGACAACTTTAAACCTTCCAACATCTGAATCATAGGGGTGCCAGAAGGAGAAGAGGAAGAGCAAGAAATTGAAAACTTACTTGAAAACATAATGAAGAAGAACTTCCCTAATCTGGCAAAGGAAATAGACGTCCAGGAAGTCCAGGAAGCTCAGAGAGTCCTAAAGAACCTGGACCCAAGGAAGCACTCACCAAAGCACGTCATGATTACATTAGCTAAGATGAAAGATAAGGAGAGAATCTTAAAAGCAACAATAGAAAAGGAGACAGTTACCTACAAAGGAGTTCCCAAAAGACTATCAGCTGATTTCTCAAAAGAAATGTTGCAGGCAAGAAGGGGCTGGAAAGAAGTATTTAAAGTCATGAAAGGCAAAAACCTACATCCTAGATTATTCTATCCAGCAAAGCTTTCATTTAGAATGGAAGGGCAGATAAAGCACTCCCCCAAAAAAGTCAAGTTAAAGGAGTCCATCATCACCAAGCCATTATTATATGAAATGTTAAAGGGACTTATCTAAGAAAAAGATCAGAAATACAAATAGTAAAATGACAACAAACTCACAATTATCAACAACAGAAACTAAAAAAAAACAAAACAAAAATGAACCAAACAAACAACTAGAACAGGAAGAGATTCACAGAAATGGAGACAACATGGAGGGTTATCAGTTGGTAGGGAGAGGAGGGAGATTGGGAGAAAGGTACAGGGAATAAGAGACTCAAATGGTAGGTATAAAATAGAAAGGGAGAGGTTAAGAATAGTACAGGGAATGGAGAAGCCAAAGAACTTATAAGTACAATCCATGGACATGAGCTAAGGTGGGGAAATGATGGTGGTAGGGGGGTACAGGGCAGAGGGGAATAAAGGGGAGGAAACAATGGGGTGACTGTAATAGCATAATCAGTAAAATACATTTTTTAAAAGAGAAAGAATTTGTTTACCCACTGATTGCTCCTTCTTATCTACCTGTGAGTTGCCTGCTTTCTCTCTGAAGTCTAAACTACTAGCCCCTTCTCCTTAGTTCTAGACAGCAAATAAGTCTCACCTGCCCAATTTGTCTTCCTGTCCCAGGTCCTTATGGAAACCCCTCCATGAACATACCTACTAAATTTGGTTATTGTCTTCTGTTAATTGCTCTCAGGTGAGTTTTATTATTAGCTTAGCCAGAAGAATTTAGAAGTGAATAAGGAAAATTATTTTATCTCTCCCATACCTCCTTCAGTATGAGATAAGAAAATGAAAATGAACTATCTTCATTCTTGTAATGAGGAGCCCTTGAATTTATGGAAATTGCTTCCTAGTGGTTTCTTTGCATTTTTTTTAAATGGTGAATTTCTTACAAAGAAGGTCCAAATTACTGATTTTAGTTTAAATTCACACTGTTATTTTTATAGTTGGAGCGGAGGGTAACTGTGAGCTGTTCACTAAAATTTCCAGAACACGTCAGGCTTTAAAGGATTTATATTTCAAACCTTCTGACTTCACTTTTTTTTTGCATTGATTTAAGATATTGACTGAACTTATAATCAAGTGGAATGTCAGTCAGAGTTGGAAAATACTCAGTTGCTGTCATGCTAAATAAAGGTTTTAACCTGAGGAGGCAGAGATTAAAAAGATGACTTTAGATTAAAGGATAGGGGTTCATGAGAGTTTCTCTGAAAAAAAAAAAGAAAGAAAGGAAAAAGCTTCAAACTACCAAAAACCAGGTTAGCCTTGAAGATGACTCATTGGAAATGATTTTAGCTAGAGTGACTATCAATTAGGATAGTTGCCAGTGTTTGCTCCCCCTGAGCAAGAAGGTTGAAACTGACTTCAGATGCTGTCATTGATACACACATGGGAATCTGCCAAAGAATCTTTGAGGAGCAGAGACACATGGGTACAGAAGACCTCAACCCAAATTCTCAAAATATTAGGAGAGTACATAAATAGGATTACTAACAGATACTATTTATGCTTCTTAGAGTCAAAATTAATTCTGAAATTGCTTTTTTTCTGTTGCTTTAGGAAAAAAGCAAAAATGATAGAGATGCCAGAGATTTGTTATTGTAAATAAACCATTTACCATTGGTGAGATTGTCTGTCATTTACTCAGCAAGCACTCACAAAGCAGGAGTGCTAAGTACTGGAGATAAAAAGGTGAATGACCCAAATAGCGTGTAGCCTTGAGCAGAGGAAACAATGTTTTAGGAGTTGTGGCTGAGGCAGATGGAGGCAGGCAGGCAGCACAGAGAAGGCAGCAAGTCTGGGGAGGGTGGTCAGGGAAAGGTTTACAGAAAAGCCCCTGGGCTGTTTCTCGAAGGATGAATAAGAGTTTGCCAGTTTAAGCAATGCTTTCTTGAGAGGAAAAAGTTTACCAAAGCATATCAGAGCATTAAAACCTGTAACGACTTTCACATCGATTTAGTTAATTAGGTCATCTCATTGCAGAACATTTTTTTATTCCAAGCGTTTCCCTTCTCTTTTACTTTTCTTTATGTTTTAGAGGTGTGTTTGTGGGGAGTCTGGGAGGGGTGAAGCAGACAGCACCCGGGATGACATTTTCTGAGTCTGTTCTGTGAACCTAGTTCATATAAGACATCCCTGGAAGAACCATGTGAATGAGATCATGGTCATTAGAAAAAGAGCATTTTAAAACTTTGGTCTTTCTTAAAGGAAAAAATAACCCTATTCTTTTCTTCACATAGTTAACTTTTGATTATTCAGGGAATTAGGGATGAAAATTAGGATGAGCACATCAGGAAAAATAGGGAAAAGGAGAAAAAAGGAAACAACGGTCAAGTTATTTTTTTTAAATTGGAGTAAAATGAAAGAGTTAAAATCAAGTATATCGGTTTCTGTGCTGATGTGGACTGAATTTGCCCATTAAAATCAGAAACTGAGTGCTTGAACTTAAAAACAAGAATTGCCCTAAATGCTGTTTTAGGAAACACTTGAAAGATAATGACAGAAAGGAAATAGGATAGTAACGGAAATTCAGAGTTATCTCAAAAGTCACATTTGCTCACAACTTTAACATAGTTTCTACATCAGACTTCATGCCTCGAATGAAGTCATTTTGTTACTGGACAGGGTCTGGCCATGTGTGAGTCTGCACATGGCCAGCTGTAGTGTGTGGGTCTTTGACTTCCTGTAGAAGAGATTTCACAGTGAGTCCAGGTGACTGTGAGGGTGCATTTATTAGAGCTGGGGACAGTGAGACAAGGGAGGGCTTAGTACGGAAGAAGCCACAGGAGAGCCTAGGCTGGGCTGCCTTGGCTCACTGGGAGGTCAGAGAACAGGGGGCTTTGGGGACAGGGTCAAGGGCCCGGGACAAACTGCCAGCTGCCCATTGCTTTGGAGCTTAGGAGATGTGTGCCTCGAGTGGAGGAAGAAGGGAAAGAACTAGGGGAAGAAGAAGGGAAAGGGAATGGCAGAGGCTGCTCCCCAGAGGGAGAGCTTGTGCTGGACCCTTTGTCTTGAGGCTTTTCTCTCTCTCTTGCAGGCGGGAACCTTAGGGGAGGTCTCAGGAGAGGGTCTCAGCAGAATAACTGTCAGTTCTCCAGGTGCTCTTTCAGGGTCATGGTCTTCTCTGATTTGTCAGTGGCAGGGCAGGGGCTCTTTAGTCGTTGCAGTTGGTTCAGGTGTCATCCATCTGATTTTGCCACTTTTCTGGGCTTGGAGCTGAAACACAGCTGAGGCCCAGATGTTATCTCCAGAGAGGTGACCTGCATCTGACCGTACGTGGCTCAGCCATTTCATTCAGCTATTTGTCTCAGTTTCCCTATTCCACTTGCCAAAGAATTTTTCTAGCTTCTTACTTTTCTGTCTCAATTACAGTCAAACTGGCAGCTTTAAGTATCACTAATATACACCTACAGTGCAATTCTCTGGTGGAAATATAAAGAATATGTCTGAAAGTCAGTTATGCCCATCAGTGTCCTGTCAGGAAAGTGGAAATTGCATGCGGTTCTTCACCAGAGAAAGTTAATGTGTGAAGTTGGCTACAAAAGTGTTGGGGTGAGGGGGTAAGGAGTGGAAGGAGATCAGTGAGGTGACACAGAGATGTAAGTGCAGGAAACAGCTACCACTTCTAGGTCAGGGAGAACGAAAGGAAAGTTGGGGTTATCAGAATCTAGAAGTTTGCCAAAGAGGTCATGGCCCTGGGGTTCAGACCTCTGAAAGGCGGGTGCTGCCCAGCTGCTGCTGACACCGCAGAAGCAGTTTAAATGTGGCTGGTTCTGGTGGTGTCAGGAAGAAGTTGAGGTTGTTACCCACTGACCCTGCTGGAATGAAGGGCTACTGCTGGACTAATGCTGACAGCAGCAGCACTCTCCTGCCCTTTTCTAATGTCCTTTGTTGGCAGAACCCAACAGGAAGCCAGCTGATAAAGAAGGGTGGCTTTGGAGCTGAGCGGTAATAGGTCGGTTACCGGCATCATCTACCCCCTTTGACTAGTCAGCATTCACACATGAGAAAACACACACACAGACACAGTATATGTTTGAACATCCATACCTAACACTTTCTGCTTCTGCCTGACAAGACTCAAATATCTTTGGTACAAATGAAGGTGCTCTAACACTCCCCCAAAATGTAAAAGCACAAAGTCCTGAGAGTCATGATACCCATTTATGGCAGATGATCATAGTATCCATCTCCGGATGATGTTAACTGAACTAGTTCACTTATATTCTGATCTAATATTAGACAACCTAAAGTTTATAGTATAAAAGTAACCAATAAGGGGAAAGGAGGAGGGATAAAAAAGAGAAAGAAAATATGCAGAACTGCCTTGGTTTTCACTTCTGTATCTGCTCAAGATCCATATTTGATATTTATAAATTCCTTATTCCACTATGTGTTCCATATTTTTACTTACTTTCAAAACTCTGAATCTTAACTGTCCTCTCCCTTTTTTTTAAATTATAAAAGTTTATACATTTAATAAATCAAAATGATACTAGCCATGGTGGCTGATCTGTGTCCTCAGATGGTTCTTCTTTTTTTTATCTTTTTCTATTTTTTAAAGATTTTATTTATTTATTTATTAGAGAGGGGAAGGGAAGGAGAAAGAAAGAGAGAGAGAAACATCAATGTGCGGTTGCTGGGGGCCTTGGCCTGCAACCCAGGCATGTGCCCTGACTGGGAATCGAACCTGCGACACTTTGGTTCCCAGCCTGTGCTCAATCCACTGAGCTAGCCAGCCAGGGCTATTATTTTTCTATTTTTTTTAAATTTATTTTAATCATTGTTCATGTACATTTTTCTGTCCTTTACTCCCATTCCAGCCCACCTACCCATCCCTCCCACCTCCCTCCCATTTCCACTGCTCCCCCCCAGTTTTTGACCATGTGTCCTTTATATTTGTTCCTGTAAACCCTTCTCATTCTCCCCTGAAATTCCCCTGAAACTCCCTCTCCTCTCCCCTCTGGTCACTGTCAGCCTGTCCTCTATTTCAGTGTCTTTGACTATATTTTGCTTGTTTCTTTGTTTTGTTGTACTGTCCTTTCTTTATTGCTGCTGTTTTCTGTTAACTTTTTCTATTGGGCCAGTTTCTAAAGGGCGCCCCCAGGGGCCCCCCAGGGTTCCACACACAGTTCTCTCTACCCCACCGCACAGCACAGCGGCAACCCGCTTTCCCCCTGGTAATCAGGATCCATTACCCACCCACTTTCGTAACCTCTTCTATGCCTGTTAATCTAAGACTCTTGAAAACTTAATCAGCTGCTAATCGAGAATTAAATGTCTCAAATTTTACTCTATTTATAAGCTAACAAGTTAGCCCACTATAGTTTTGGGCATACCAGAAAACACTAGTCTTCTGAACCAGACACAAAGGACTGTTTATTATTCACAGCAATAGCATTAGCCAGAGGGCCAGCATTTTTCACCTGTTCCCCAAACTCCAGTTCCCACAGAGCGACATGCCGAAGGCCAGATGATACATGAGCCCACAGAAGGTTTTGTTACAGGAGACAAACACTAGAATTAAGCAGTAGTTGAATTTTTTATAATGAGCACTGAGCATATCTTTGCTTCAGACAGAGACATCTTTATTTCATAAAGTTATAAGAAAATGTGATGCTTGCTCTGGAGGTAGAGATTATATCTTCCAAGGCTGTTCACTATATAAACAATCAGGAAGAGATGGTATAGAACAAAGGGCAGTCAAAACGTAACTTTCAATACCTGCAGAAGCTGAAAAATTCTTGGAGAATTGTCTCCCATGCTTCTTCATGTCACATTACAAAAGATATAGGTAGTCGACGTGCCCCAGGGAAATTCACTCTGTTCATTACTGTAGGTTATTGTTAACCCTAATGGTTTCCTGGTAAAGAAAATGGACCACATGGAACCTCAGGGTTTCCTTTTATCTACAGAAGGTACCTCTAAATCTTATAACCCTGAAAGTTGGCCAAGTAGCCTCCGTGACATCATTCCCTCAAAATTGTAAGTGTGGCAAATAGGACCATTGGAATGGGAAAATGTCTAACCCAAGTGGTCTGAATATTTGTGTCCCCTCAAGATTCACACACTGAAATCCTAAACCCCAAGGTGACTGTAATAGATGAGGCCTTTGGGAGGGGATTAGGTCATGAGGCTGGAGCCTCATGGTTGGGACTAGTGCCCTTATAAAAGAGACTCCAGAGAACTAGCTTCTCCTTCCACGTGAGGTTACTGCATGTCCTCATGAGACACCAAATCTACCAGTGACTTGATATTGGACTTTCAGACTCCAGAACTGTGAGAAATAAATATTTGTTGTTTATAAGCCACCCAGTTTATGGTGTTTTGTTATAGCTGCCTGAATGGACTAAGACATCAGCAAAGAAAAGAAAGGAAAGAAATGGACTTGGGCCTTTCTTTTTTATAGCCCAGAGCAGAGTTGATTTAAGCCATTTCAGATCATTCTCTAGAAGTCAACAATTACAACCTTTTAAGACATGGACACGAGCACTATATCCTCCCAGGAGAAGGCATCTGTGATGCCTGCACTACTTTCTCTGAATTTCAGATGACAGAAAACAGCTTCCATCAACCCAAATAAAGAAGAGAAGTCACTTTATAGAAGGGTAAAGTCTTCTTTTCTAAGTCAGTTTTTACCTTATGGGCAAAGAACACTCACCAGAAATGGGGCTTCTCTAATTTTGCTGAAAGAACCTCTGGAAAGATAATACAGAGCTGGGACTGTCAGAGTATCACCACCAATGTGTGCGTCATCTAGGGCAGGGTATTCACTCATCATGGTTGATCGGTGTCCCTGGAGAGCCCTGTGCTGGAAGTCATAACAAGATTACCTGACTTTGTCCCTGTGTTATCAGTCAACCCTGTGGTTGATGAAATTACATAAAATAACCAACCATGGCTGGTGTGGCTCAATGGATTGAGTACTGGCCTGCAAACTGAAAGGTAACCAGTTTGATCACCTGTCAGGGCACATGCCTGGGCTGTGGGCCAGGTCCCCTTTTGGGGGTGTGCAAGAGGCAGCCAATTGATGTTTCTCTCACACATTGATGTTTCCCTCCCACTCTTTCTCCCTTCCTTCCTCTCTCTCTAAAAATAGCTAAATAAAATCTTTTTAAAAATCAGATAAGCCTTTGGTGCAATGACGATGACCAAAAGGAGTGAAATAAAATAAAGCCAGCATAAAGAACTCCTATTAAATCTAGAAAAGTTGTAAATTTAGGATACTGTCATTAAATATCAGGATTTATAATTTACAACAAAACACTGGAGAGAACTGAATACTTTTACTTGGCCTTTTCTCTCATTTAAGCTTATTGCCTGGCCTCTGTAGGCACTGTGTATGGGACCCTGATCTGGCTGACAGACCCTACCCCACCTGATACTTGGGTTCCTGTATAACATTTTCGATCTATCCATAGTCACAACAATTCCCTCCCTGAGGCAGCCAACTCCATGTTTAGTCAGCTCTGAACATGATGAAGTTCTTAATATTGAACTGAAATGTGTCTTTGTATGGTCTCTACTAATCCTAGTGCTATTCCTGGAGGCACAAACCATGCAGAACATTAACAAATACCAAATAATGCAATAATTTTTGCAAAGTATTGCAAAAGTATTACATACCCCAGAGCCTGGCATGTAATAGGCACTCAATAATTATTCATTTCTTTCCCTGCTTTATCTTTTCATTTAACCACTATTTCTTCTAACAACACAGAACATAGAATGTCTACTATGTGCAAGACACTGCACTGGGACCTAAAAATAAAAAGATGAATAAAACGCAGTCCCAAATCCTGAAACTAACTGGTAGGCTGAGACTGATCAATGTGTATTCCGTTACAACGCTGGGTTAGAAATATGTACCAGACCCCCAAACTAGAGCTGGACATTCTACTTTATTTTTGTGGGGAACTAGGATGGTTCAGGTGTGTAGCTTGAAAATCTTTTATCTAGGACTTAAAGGCTGGTGTATACTTTGAGAGCAGAATTACATCACTCGTGGCTCAGTGAGAATGTGTAGTTAATTTGGCTTGGTATTGTGGGGTTAAGGACCTAAAGAGTCAGCATCAGTTGGAGCCTGCCTTCACTAATACTTTCATTTTAAAATTTTAGAGATGTGAAAAACTCTGAGACAATAGTCAGCACAGTGAGCTGTAGGAACAAAGAAAAAGAACCTCTGGCCCATTTTTTGGTTATTGACACATAACATGAAAGACAGTTTCAAGGGCAGAGAGGCAGCAGCGCAGGGAGACGTGACAACTCCCTGCCCAGACCTTGGGGTCTATAGGTGACACTTAACTTCATGGTTTCCTTATGGTCTGCCTACCACCCTCCCACCCTGCGGCCTCTCACTGGAGCTTTAGGGGGTGACTTCATTTTGTGATCCCTGCAACCAGATAATGTTTAAGTTAAGATAACTCACCTTAAGGGGGGAATTCTGACAAGTAGAGGGAATGGAGGTTTCTAAATATATATTTAAGAACCTCTCTGACACCACAATCACAGTAACAAAAGTAAAAATCAGCAAGAGGGACGATGTCAAACTAAAAGGCTTCCATACAGCAAAACAAACAAACAAACAAACAAAGAACAACAACATAATGAAAAGTAAACTCAGGTATGGGAGAAAATATTCTCAATCCCTATATTTAATAAGGGGTTAATACCAAAAATATATAAAGAACTCATACAATCCAATAACAACAACAAAACAGTCTGATTAAAAAATGGGCAGAGGAATCAATGTTTTTTTCTAAAGAAGACACCCAAATATCCAACAGGTACATGAAAAGATGCTCAATATCACATCTGAATTACCAGGAAAATGCAGATCAAAATGTAACGATATCACCTCACAGGTTATAATGGCTATTATCAAGACAAGAAATAACAATGATGTGGAGAAAAGAGAATCCTTGTGCACTGTTGGAATGAATATAAATTGATTCAGCAACTCTAGAAAAAAGTATGGAGGTTCCTCAAAAGAATAAAAAATAGAACTACCATATGATTCATCAACCCCACTTTTGGGTACATTTTCAAAGGAAATGAAAATAGGATAATGAAAAGATATGTTCACTGCAGCGTTATTCACAACAGCCAAGATATGGAAACAACCTAAGAGGAGGTTGTTTCCCCACAAGGGAGGAGTGGGTAAAGAACACATGGTATGTATATTTTATTATTCAGCCTTGAGAAAGAAGGAGATTCTGCCATTTTCAACGATATGATGGACCTTGAGGGCATTATGCTAAGTGAGATAAGCCAGTTGGAGAAACACAAATATTGTATAATATCACTTGTATGTGGAATCTAAAAAAGCCAAACTCAGAGAAACAGACAATAGAATGCTGGTTACCAGGGACTGCAGGGTGAGGGAAATGGGTAGATGTTGTTTAAAGGTACAAACTTACAACTAGAAGATGAATAATTTCTGGAGATCTAATGTATAGCATTGTGATTGTAGTCACCGACAGTGTATTATATATTTCAAAGCTGCTAAGAGAGTAGATCTTAAATGGTCTCACCACGTTATGCTAATTACATGACTGAAAGTGTTAGCTAAGCTATGGTGGTAATCATATTGCAATATGTAAATGCAGCAAATCAACATGTTGTACACCTTAAACTGATACATTATATGCCAACCACTTCTCAATAAAAGAGAGAGGGAGGGCAAGAGAGATAGAGGGAGAAAGAAAGGAAAGGAAGGGAGGGAGGGAGGCAGGGAGGAAGGGAGCTCTTTCTGCAGAGAACTCCTCTGCTGTACTTTGCTGAAGGAGAGAAGGGAGCCTGTTTCACTTTTGCCAAATTGCCTAGCAAAGGATGTGGGAAAGAGGAAAAACATGGCCACTCTGAGGAGTGACACAAGACAGGCAGGCTTCTGGGAGTTGCAAGGGAGAACCTGAACCAGAGCAGGCATCACAGCTGCCAATCACACCCAAAGCTGTTTGCAGAGTGGCCACCCGCAAGGCCACCAGTCCTGGACCTGCTGGGCTGTTGAAGCACTGGCATGCACAGCTAGCACAGGACACCTTCAAGGGAACGGGGTCAGATGTGGAAGCAGGGCTGGATAGAGTGTCCAAGTACCCACTCACTGCCTCCTGCACTCCACATTTCCATCCTCGATACCTACGCAACATAAAACTGGTTAAGCCCTTGAACTTAAAATTCAAGGTCACAGACTTGCTTAGTACTGATTATTTTATATTGTGTCTCTTTAGGTGGATAAATTTCCCAAACTTTGTATTTGGACCATTAAGAAAAACTTTTCTCAGATCTTTTTTGGAATATTTATATTTACAAGAGTTGGGATCAAACTATGGATAAGACTGATACTCTCAAAGTGAAAGCAAGTCTTTGCCATCCCTAAACAAAAGTATAGGCTTTAGGACAAGGAAAGTAAATAGTCAGCTTAAATATGTTCTATTTAAACTCCCCCTGAATTCCTCTGAATTTTGTGTTTGTTCAAGTGCCATACCTTAAGAAGAATTTTAAATTTTTATTATTTTATATATCTATCTTTTCTAAACAGAATTTAAGTAGAGAAACTGAAACATGTTTAAACACTGGTAAACAGGACAATGGATTCACTCCCAATCATGTCATGTGAGAAAGGAAGAGGAATGTGTGGTCTTCGTCCTTAGTGGCAAGCCCATTGGTCTTTCTTACAGAAACAAAAGCAGCAGCGTACGCAGGAACAGGTACTGAAATAGGTTTGAAGCATTTGTTTTCTTCTGTTAAGTTTTGATGACATCCTACGCTTCCATAATCAAGATATAGTTTTATTTTATATGCTTAACATTTCATGTAATGGATAATTTCATTCTGATTTTTTTCACTCAAGATTGTTTTTAAGATCTCAACATGTTGTCACATATGTATCTAGTTCATTCATTTTAACGATGATAGTCCATTATATGACTGCATCACAGTTTATTTATTGATTATGACATTATGAAGCATTATCCTTAATAGTAAAGAACTGGAAATAAAAGGCATATCTGCAAACAAAAATTGTCGAGTAAATAAGGATATAGCTACATCATTGAATATATCCAGCTAGTATAAAGAATGAGGGAAAGACATTAAATTGGGAAGATGCTCATAGTAAATTAATAAACATATAGAATGATCTTGTGTTTGTAAAAAAAACCCTTTATATGTGTGTCATGTATATGATATATATATACACACACATATATGTGTGTGTGTCTGTTTATATAAACATGAAAGACATACTCAGTAAACCCAATGAAAAGATACCCAATAGACGAAATGTCCATATGGCAGTAGAACTGGATTGGGGTGTGGGGAAGAGAAGCCTATGTGTTTTATATGCTTCTGTGTTGTTTGATTTAGCACGTGTTACTTTTACAGTTTAAAATAGCCGCAATAATAGAACACTAGAGAGAGAAAAGTAATTCTTAGACTCAGTTTTTGCTTCAGACTCATCTTTGTTGGTAATTGTTAAAATACCATCTCCCAAAGAATCAATCTCTCCCTGTCCACTTCTCTCAAAAATATTCCTGAAAGTTTCAATGTCTATGCTAATTTCTCATCTTTGTGCCCATAATAAACTGACACACATTATTCCTTTTGACTACTAATCTTTTCAGTGTTTGAATTTTTGAAGGGCTGAGGCTGGGCTGCAAGCTATAACTTTATTCATCTGAATGCTTTTACAATCTCAGACAAGGGGGGCTGGGCGAGGGGAGCAGTTTTAGGGAAAGAAGTCATTCTGGCGGCCCTCACTCCTGAACCCACGGTAGACCACTTACTGCAACCAGATGTGCCCAGGCCCAGCCACCTGAGAGGGTCACTGTACAGCTCCTTAGGATCACAATTTTAGAAAACCCCTTTCCATTTCATATTGAAAAGGCTTTTCACACATCATTCATCATCTTGTGAAAATAATAATAATGATAATAATAACAATTTATTATTATTTATCCTCACCTGAGGACATTTTTACATTGCTTTTTAGAAAGAGGAAGGAAGAGAGAAGCATGGATTGGTTGCCTCTCAAGCACACCTGGACCGGGGATCGTATCCGCAACCTTCCAGTTATTGGATGATGCTCCAACCAACTGAGCCACATTGGCCAAGGCCACCTTCTGGAAATTAAATCATTCCAAAAGGACATACTTCATTTTCTAGACAGCAAAGGTGAGGAGAAAATTTATTTATGTTTTCTTCCTTCTTGCTACTCATAAAGTACTTGAATCTATAGAGAAATCGATGATCAGTTATTTATCTTTCTCCAAGGGGACTAACCACCTGGATTTATCCTTCAAGGATAGGATTGCTTGGACTCAGCTCTACATTCTGAGGCAAACAATTAATAACATTGGCAAAATCTCCTAAGCTGTCATTCTTCTATGATGGATCTGCCAGAGGTCCCAGAAATCCCAGGTCCACTTGTCAAGTTGATATTTCCAGGGGTCTAATTTGGAAACTTGTAGTTGTGGTGAAGCTCAGTGAGAGTGATTCAATTTACATTTTCAACTCACTTTAAATGCTGGAAGAATGGAGACAACTGTACTTGAATAACAATAAAAAATTAAAAACCTAAATATTAAAAAAAAAGCTGGACGTTTTTGGTTGTCACAACTAGAAGTCAGGAGTGGGTACATGCTGCTGGCATCTAGTGAACAGAGGTCACAGATGCTGCTAAACATGCTACAGTGCACAGGGCAGCTCCTCAGAAAGAGTTTCCCAGCCCCAAATGCCAATGATGACAAGGCTGGGAAGTTCTGCTTTTAGATACTTGATCTACTGCTCGGGTGTGACTCTTGATGAAGTCTGTGAGGGCTCCAGAGATTTTCAAGTACTTCTTTGCTTGTCATTGCAGAAACTAAATTGATCTGAGTGGCTTTTGAGTTCTATGACACAAAATTAGCATTAGAGTAAAATCTTTGGTGCACATTAGATGTATCAGCTTTAGAGAACCTAAGTGAGATGTTTCTAAATCTCATTGAAAACATATCTCTTGATCTTATTGCAGTGTTGTACTAAACAAGGTAGAAAAATGTCAAAACTGCTTTAAAGAGTACATTGTCTCTTCAAGAAGTTTGTGGACCACCTGAATTAGAGTCACGGAAAGTGATTATTTTAAAATCTCCATCTACTATATCCATATCCCTGAGGATTACCCATTCTTCCTAAATTCACCTGTCTACCTCTGCCACATAGCAGTAAGCAAATACTTGTAGAACCATCAGAACACCATCTGATAGCCAACAGTTGTTAAATGATTAATGATCATTTGGGGGTATAATAAAAATTTGGTCTTTGTCCTTGATTCCTACTACAGAGCTCCTAAAACTCTTGGAATTAACTGGCTTTTGGATGCGAATGAGAAAACTCATAGATGGCCCTATATAGCTATAAGTTGGGGCTGATTGCCACCCAAAGAAAATCTGTGTGATTAGAGGGTTAGAGCTTTTATCCCTACCTCCACCCCTACCTCTGGGGAGAGGAATGGGGCTGGAGATCGAGTTCAATCACCAATGGCTATTGATTTGAGCAGTCATGTGCATATAATGAAACCTCCATTAAAAACCCTAAGTAATGGGGTTCAGAGAGCCTCCTGGTTCTGGCAGAGTGGTATGCCAGGAGAGGACATGGAAGCTCCACCCTACCTTCACCCTGCCTTCACCCTACCTCCCTCCATACTTTGATCTATGCATCTCCCCCATTTGGCTGTTTCTGAGTTATGTCCTTTATAATAAACTAGTAGTAGTAAATAAATCATTTTCCTAAGTTCTGTAAGTCATTCAAGTGAATATTGTATCTGAGGGTAGGAGTGTGATAAACTCCAAATTGACAGGCAGAAGTACAGGTAGCCTGGGAACCCCACCTGTAGCTGAAGTCTGAAGTGGGGGCAGCCTTAGGGGACTGAGAGCCCTTAATGTGTGGGGTCTGTGCTAACTCTGGGTAGTGTCAGAACGGAAATGAACTGTTGGACTCCCACCTGGTGTTATAGAATTGGAGTAGTGGTTGGTGTTGCAGTGATGTACATCATGTCAGAAAAAGCCACATAATTATCTTACCCTAAATTAACACAGAAGCTATGGAGAGTAAATCATATATCAGGAAAATAATATAGCTTTAAAATCTTAATATGGTAACTTTTCAATGATCTTTTTAGTAAGTTAAACTATTTTAGAATTTTTTCCTAATTTCTGATTCCACATTTATTAGTATATTATGCTTAGATATATTAGTTTTAAAGTACCAATCCTATATTCAAAGTAAGATATTTTAAAAATATTCACCACCCTCAAAATGTTCCATGATATCATGTAAGACATTTACTAACACAGCATCTATAGTTTATCTGCCAAGAATTCTTTATATAAATAGTTGGTAATAACTCCCAAGAAAGGCGATTGCCGCTTAGAATATTGCACCAGCAGAAATGAATGAGTAGCACATTTTTAGATGCTGCTATCCACACATTATCTGTGGGAGGTCAAGGAGAGTCCCGTAGTTTTTTCTTTACACACCATTTACTTCTTAACAGCACACTGACAACATGTGAACAGCAAGAGAGAATTTGAAGACTCAGTGCTTCAAAAAAACAAACAAAAAAAATTTGATACTGCAACTTATTCTAGAATCCCAACTCTTAAGGAAAAAAATTATAGGATATTTTCATATAAGTCAATGTCCCTTATCAGAAGCCTTTGTGACTGGATATTTAATAATTCAGAATTTTAAAAAATTTTAGAAATGTTATACATTTTATATCATATTTTACATAATACCTCAGTGGAATCTGCATGAATCAAGTTGTGTCCCCCTAAAATTCATATGTTGAGGCCCCAACTCCCATGCTACTGTATTAGGGATAGAACTTTTAAAGAGCTGATTAAAGTTAAATGAGGTCTGAAGGGTAGAATCCTGTTATGATAGAACTGGTGTACTTGTAAAAGAGGAAGAGCACCAGAGATCTCTCTTTTTCTGCTATGTGAAGACACAGTGAGAAGGCAGCCTCCTGCAAGCCAAGAAATGAGCCCTCAACAGAACTGAATCAGCTGGCAACTTGATCTTGGCTTTCCCAGCCTCCAGAACTGTGAGAAATTGTCTGTTGTTTAAGCCACCCAGTCTGTGGTATTTCATTATAGCAGCCTGAGCAGAACCACAAAAATAAATATATTAATATTTCTCAGTGAAATATATGACTTAAAATTAAGTGTGCTAAACACTATAAATAGACTAGTATTAGTTTATTTACATAACAATAAATTGGTAAGTGAAACAGTGAAATAAATATTAACCAATTTTTTATTTCTAAGAGAAATAATAAAATTATAATTATACACAGGTTAAAACTAAGGTAAAGGTCTATATATAAATATACACACACAAAGATATATATAAATGTGTGTGTATATATATGCACAAACACACATACAAACATTCATTAAATGTTCCTTATTTCTAGTTACTTGAAGATCTTGCATAAGAGGACACATCAGTCATCTATATACAGTAGATATCAGATGATGGGTCAGGAGCAAGATACTCAAGTGATGAAGCCACAGCACCTATCCAAGTCCTTTGAGACACTTCCACCAACTTCACTTCTGGCTATGATGGAGTAACGGTCCAGACTTGCCCTCCTGCTGTAAAGAAATAAAATAAAAGTGGGTAAACTATATTAAACAGCTGTTTTTGAGCATTAGGTAGGATTCACTACAAGACTGTGAGGTGCAAGAGAGCAAAAACAAGTCAGGGAGCCCTCTAATCACCTGTGCTTTCTCCTGGAGGCACCTTTCAGACCTCAGTGCAGGGATGCTAAGCAGGGCATGGCACCTCAGAGAAGTGGTAGTGGCTGGAATTTGTTGAAAGGTATACCAAAGAGGAAGGTGTCATGCAGAAAAAGAGCTCTAAGAATCTAATTTGGGCTTCTCTTGAGTCTTGTGCTGAAGAGTAAGCTGCAAATACATGGAGTGAAATTCCATGAGGTCAAGAAAAGAAAGACCAGGGAGCTATAAGCTGAACAATTCCCAGAGCTCACACAAAGGTCTGAGAATATCTAAACTAGCCTTAAAATAAAGGCTACTCTCAAACCCACTGTGATAGGCTTAAAAAAATAAGCCTTGAAACATTCAAACCTTGAAATGATCGAGCCTAGCACAACAATGGCAAACACTCTTTAAAGGAACCCCAAAAGATACAATTTTACATTCCACCATCCAATGTCATTTACTAGACATTTGGAAAAACAAGGAAATGAGATTCACACCCAAGAGAAAAGGATCAACCAAAAGAAACAGATCTAGAAATGACAGAGATAAGGAAATGAACATTTGGGGCTTTGAAGTAGCTATTAAAAATATGCTCAAATATTTAAAAGAAAATATCAACATAATTAGGAAAACAATAAAAGACATGAAAAATTAACTAGATTAACAGAAGATTAGATACTACAGAAAACAAAATCACTGAATTTAAGGACATAGTAATAAAAACTAAAGTGAAGGACAGAGAAAAAAAGGCCAAAAAAGAAACAAACAGAGCCTCAGTGCCAGTGGGATAATATCAAGCTAATACACAAGGCCTGTCTGGAAAAAAGTCCAGCCATTGTTAATATAATGAGAATAGTCTGCTCAACATCAATATAACCCAGCAGCCAAGGAGAGTGGACTGGAAGGCACATGTGTGAACAATGACGACTTCACTGTATTAGTCAGTGGGGGCAGTAGATGCCATTGACTGAGCATGTGTGCTGTGTGACCATAGCATTCAAAATGACTGAGCGAGTAGAGCAATGAATGTGCACCAAATTTTGTGTTAAGCTTCAACATTCCTCCACGGAAACGATTTGGGTGATTCAGAAGGCTGCAGCTAAGGACAACTGGTGATTGGTAGCTTCATTACAATGCCCCTCACTCATGCATTGTGTCTTATGCAGAGTTTTTTTGCAAAACATCAAATCACCCAGGTGACTCAGCCCTGCTACAGCCCACATTGGGCACCCTGCAACATCTGGCTTTTCCCAGAAGTGAAACCACCTTTGAAAGGGAAGAGATTTGAAACTGTTGATGAGATTCAGGAAAGTACAATGGAGCAGCTGATGGCAATTGGGAGAACTGTGTGAGGTCCCAGGGTGCCCACTTTGAAGAGGACTGAGACATCATTGTTCTATGTACATTGTTTCTCTTATCATTTATCTTCTTCAATAAATGTTTCTATTTTTCATATTATGTGCCTGGATACCTTCTGGACAGACCTCGTATATGTAATTGATATCCCAGAAGTAACAGAAGGACAAAAAAGTATTTGAAGAATTAATGGTTGAAAACTTTACAAAATTAATGAAAGCTCTAAATCCATATGCATTAATTCTCCATCACCTTGTAATATTTTACCACAAGCTTAGCAATTTTGCATCAAGATGCTGATATAGAAATCCTGTCTTGAGTTTCCAGCCTGTCAACCTGCCCCACAGATTTTGGAATTGCCAGCCCCCACAATCATTAATCATGTGAGTCAATTCCTTAAAGTAAATCTTTTCTATATATGTATATATTATATTAAAAGTCATATCTGATTGATTTTGTTATGCTGGAGAACCCTGACTAATACAGTGGCCTTCTGAATATTCACATTGCTTTCAATGTTCAATTTTTGCATATCTTGATTTATGACAAAAGTAGTTCACCTCTCAAATTTCAAATCAATTTTATCAGTGTGTGGTCATGCTTTGCATTGTTTACTCTTTGCAATGTTTTCTATCTGTTCATTCTTTTTAAAAAGATTTTATTTATTTATTTTTAGAAAAAAGGGAATGGAGGGCTAAAAAGAGGGAGAGAAACATTGATGTGTGAGAGAAACACTGATCAGTTGCCTCTCACACTTTCCCCAACCAGGACCAGCCCACAACCCAGGCATGTGCCCTGACCGGGAATCGAACCATCAACCTTTTGCTTTGCTGGATGATGCTCAACCAACTGAGGCCCATTGGTTAGGGCAGTTTTCATTAGTTTTTGCTTGCCACTGCACAGAAAACCTTCCACAATTTGCTACTTTGCTTTTGGTCATATATTGTTTTTGATTTGATATTCTATTTTTCACTAAGACACTGTGATGTGTCTTCTATAATAACATTCCTTACTGCATTATGGATTAAAACAGATAACTCTTTTTCCTCCTTTCCTCTTCTTCCTTGCTACCCACAAGGGCAGCTTTAACTCTTTTCAAAGAGCAAAATTAAACCCAAATTTTAAAATAAAAATGCATGTGGCAGATGTGATACTGATGGGTAAGAGCTCTGAGACACAACTATGGTCAGAACTGTTTTTGCTCCCAAGTGAAATTTCTCCCCGCACTTACAAAAAGCCTCCTCTTTTTCAGAGTTTTTGTGGTGTTGTAATTGCTGAGAAAGGATTGTGGACCTGTACCCACCTCCTGCTGAAATGTCACACATTTGGAAATGTACTTGTCCTTGTTTGACTAAGCAATAAGACAGAATGTTCTCCGGGAAGAGAGCTCTCCTGCCGCCCACTTTGGTTGCACATAGGACATAATAAGGTGATGGTGATCTCATCCTCCTGGCTTGACTTCCTTGGCTGGGCTGCCAGAGCAGTGGCGCTCAGAGCCTCTAGATCCATCAGGCAGAGCTGACTGATGAGCTGGCCTTGGCTCTCACTCCTCTTTGCTGGTCTAGCATTTTAAGCCCTGGACTAGCTGGCACGCAAAAGGAATCCCAACTCAAAACCTGTCAAAGCTTCTCTTGCTCTCTGAGGGCCTCTACTGTCCAAATGTTTGCCCTTGATGAATATGCTTTTTTGGTCCACCAAATCTATGCCACCTATTAATAATATAAAGTGATGCAGGGATCGATGCTAAGGAACCATGCACACCTGAATTCTCTTCTAGAGTGAAATGCATACTCAAAAAATTATACTGGTCAACCAAGCACGTTATATTCAGTTGGGATCTGGCCAAGCTTATGTGCACACCCACATGACCTGCAGCAGACCACACGCAACTTGGTGAGTGCATTTTGCCCACACTAGACTGAGCTCTTAGGCTTTTTGTCTTAGTTTCTGGCCCTATCAAGGAAAAGGAAGCCAGAGCCTGGCCACATTCTTCCCTGTTGAAGGTGAAATGAGGGGATGTGGGAGGCATGGGGGGAGCTGTGAATATCTCCTGTAAGAGCATCCCTGATTTGTATTCTTTGCCATATTATCCCGTAGACTTAACTTCTAGGCCCTGTGGGATGAAAAGTACCCAAAGAGTCAGTGTCAGAACATTTTCCCTAAAACAGACTGATTTCAATCCTTCTGATAAGATTATACTCCCCAGAAACCTGTCTAAGACTCTTCTTGCCCTTGGTCCTGTTCTCAAGGGAAGAGGAAAGGTCACAGAGGAAAGGTCACAGAGCTCCCCACAGGAAAGGGAGCTCTAAGCCTCACACGGCCAACACAGTGGATGTTTTACAAAGTGAGGGTGAACACATCAAAATGGAATAAGACTTCTCACAGTCGCAGTCATCCCCTAACTCGGAATGCAGCACAGAGGATGCTGATCAAGTCATCTGTCTACTTACTACCCTGGAGAAAAAAATAATCTCTTCGGTCTGAGGCTAATGGTGAACTGAAGCAGTGAGAGATGTAAATGTACTATGTGTTGCATTTGGAAACAAGGGATCAAAATAAGTCCCAACTTCTTCTTCACTTGTGTTTCTTTCTCCACTTTGGGATGTGAATCAAAGACATCAAAGATTTTGCCCTGCCAAATATATACCAGACCTGAACACATTCTGTGTAATAGAGGTCACCCTTTAATCAGAAAGCCCTACCTCACAGAGTATTTATTCTCATTCTACACTCTGAATTAAAATCTTGTCCTGATGTACTTGTCTACTTGTGTTGTTTTCAGAAGAGTCTAGACCTGAAATCTAATTATCTTGCACATCAGAGCACTCACACTAATGTTATTTCATCAAGGTCTGCCTTCCTGTATAGACTACACACCCTCATGGCTTAGATCTGTCTTCATTCACATGACTGTAGTCATCTTTTAAAAACTTTTTTATTTTTTTATCTTAGAAAGAGGGGAAGGGGAGATGAGGGAGAGGGAGAGAAACATCGATGTGACAGAGAAACACTGATTGGCTACCTTCTGTATGCACCCCAACTGGGGACCGAACCTGCAACCCAGCCGTGTGCCCTTACCAGGAATTGAATGGTGACCTTTCAGATTGTGGGATGATGCCCAACTGACCGACCTAACCCACACCAGGTAGGGCTTGAGCCACCTTGATGAAATGCTCTAAATTAGTCCTGGAGAGAGTTCATTCTGACATGTAGTCAGAATCAGACCAATTCCCAAGGCTCATCGAAATATACACAGTCACTTGATTGAAATATCACTGATTAGCCACTGTAATCAGTGATTGGTGCTATCACTGATTAGTGTAATACTATCTGTTTATTATCTCCTGACAGTAGCCTGAAACTATGCCCTCTAGAGAGTTAATTTAAAAATCCATTTTTGGTATTTATGCAAGTAAAGGATTAACAGCTTCCATGAATTACAGGTTAAAAAATGAAATGTTTTAATGTCAGCTTTTTACCTAGTGCCAAAAAATGTCAGAATTATCCCAAACCTAATTTGATATTACTAATCCCATTTTACATATGAGGACACTGTACAGAAGAGGTACAAAAAGGTAGCATAAAATGTTCAAGATCACATACATAGTAAAGCTAGCATTTGAACTTAGATAATTTGCTGACAGAAACTGTGTTCTCGACCATTATGTAAAATTGCATCTCACTAATATCCGCCCATATCAAAGCCCTAAGGCCTTCCATTATCTGCCCCCCTGCGCCGCCCCCCACCCCACACCTCTCTGGTCTCATTTACTGCCGTGGTCACTCCACGTCCGTCACACAGGCCTCCCTGCTGCTCCTGTAATATCTGGAATGCACACCCACCTTGGGCCTCTGAAGCTATTCTAGCCACAACCCGCTCTGTCCCTAAGTATCCTTATGACTCTCCTGCTCGTTTCTTTCGGTGTCCATTCAAATGTCACCTCAACCAAGCGGCCTTCCCTGACCTCCCTGTCCGTAAATGAATCCCTCTTGTCCTCTGCCTCCTCACTCTCCATTATCTTACCCCTGAGAGCTGTGCATGTTTACATAGCTCTGTCTAGAAAAAAGATAACTTTTTTCTATGGGTTGATTATCTAAATGTGAAAAAGAAAATAACACTTCTAGAAGATTTAGGAGACTGCCTTTATGATTTGGGACTAGGTAAAGATTTCTTAAGACACAAAGAAGCAGCCATAAATAAAATGATAAACTGGATTATATAAAATCAGAAATTTCTCTTCACCAAAAGACATCATTAAGAGAACGAAAAAGGAAGACACAGAGTGGGAGACGATGTTTGCAATACTTATAACTGACAAAGAATTCTTATCCAGAATGTACAAAGAATACCACAAATCAATATGAGAAAGACAGGTGACCAAACAGAAAAGTGGGCAAGAGACATAGACAGGTACTTCAGAAGAGAAGTCATCAAAATGGTCAATAAGCATATGTTTATTTATTTTTAAATTTACCAAACATGTGGAATCCCCAATTAAGATGCAAGGGTCAGAAAATCCAGAAGTCAAGTGTGGTGAGAATGTTGCCAGAGAATCAAGTATAAATAAGACAGCGTTCGTGTCTACAGGGATCAAATCCTTAAAATACACAACATAATAAAGTGCAAGGCACAAGGTGTAAAGACAAGGTTTAAAGCGCATGGTGGCTACATAGCTTAAATATGACTATAAGAAACAAGGAGGCTTCAGAGGAGGTGACACAGAGTTGTGCCTTGATGAATCATCAGATACATAATGTAAATATTGCATTTATTTATGCAATAAAATATGTACCTCCCTGAAAATAGGTACCTCCCCACTCCAAGGGACCTTGCAGGTGGTGCTCTGGATGGTGGCAAGGGAAGGAGGATATAGGAGGAAGTCAGTCAATTCTGAAAAAGTGGGACCCTTTCAAGGACTGATGAGACAGGGAGCTAAAAACATCAGGGATCACTTTGTAAGCACTCAAAGAGAAAAGTGACCAAAGTAAAATGAATAAGGCACTTCCTCATTCACTCACTTACTCCATCCAGCAGTAGAACAGACCCTGTCCCTGATTTGGCTCTTACTATCTGCCTCTCTCCCCCAACTCTCAGTCAGGCCTTTGCTTGCAAGCCACTGAAATAGATTCCTTTTTGTTGTTTCACATTTTTTTTCAGGGTGCAGGTTTGACCTGATATCCTTACAACTCATTTGGGTTTCATTTCTGCATCTTTAGTGAAGTCACTTTTGTAGGTTGTCAGCCTTTAGCCTCCAGAAGCTTTAGGACATGTAGAATATATGTCACTATTTCAGCTAACTTATTCTGGGCGTGGGACACAAAGTTCTGTTCCTTTAAAAGATTTCCAGTGTGAGGCTTCACAGAAATAACGAAAACCCTGTCAACCAGTGGGCAAGAATTTCAAAGCAGCCCTTTTATCTCTGGTGTGGGGGTGCTGAGGTCCGCCTCCTTGGCTGTCAGTCATTCCAGTTCAAGGCACAGTAGCTTTGCTGTTCTCAGAAAACAGTGAAACTCTCCTAGAGCCATTTGGCAAAGGCGTTAAAAAAATTACCTGACTTTCCAGAGAATGTAAGTCATTTTTGCAAGTGGGTCTTAAATGGAATTTCAGGGACACCTTCCTCAACAACAGAACCAAGCGCAAGTGTGTGATGTTCACTGGCAGGTTTTGCTCCAATTCATTGAAGTTGTAAGGCTTTGGGTGGGTTCTTTTTTCTTTTGGCATTTTCTGAGGAGAGGAATCTCTATAGATCATCTAAAAATAACAACTCCCTTTTTTAACATTTTCTTATAATTTTAATTTTTGATTTTAGAAAGAGGAGGGGAGAGGGAGAGAAACATTGATGTGAGAAAAACATCAACCAGGAATTGAACTGGCAACCTTTCGGTTTTCAGGACTTTGTGAGATGATGCCCAACCAACTGAGCGACATGGGGCAGAGCCCTTCTTTAACATTTCCTACGGTTTTGTGCAGGGCTGTGAGAAATAGGAAAGAATTACAAGACCTAAGGGAGATTTGAATAGGCTTTCTGAGGAACAAGGAAAACTTAAAAAGTTAAAGAAAGTGGATTAAGTTCATCAACAACAGATTAGAAAACACCCCGTGTGAAATATTAGTGGATGGCTGCAATACTAATAGTGGAGTGAACAGCAATTCAACCTTGAATTTCACCACCAGCCTAGGGGCATATTCTTTGGGTGTGTGGAGCCCTAACTGTGTTCTGTGGAGCCCTACGGTTTTCCTAGGGTTCCCCAGAGACAGAGTGCCTCAGGAGTGGAGGTATAAAACCTGGCCATCATCTGAGCCCTCATGTCCCACTTCAACAACAACATGGTCTGTATGTTTATATGTGTTTACAATTGATGTCTGTATGTGTTTTACAATTGATGTTCCCTGTAAAGTTTGTTTGACTATATATATAAAATGTTCAAGAGTGAGGGAGAGAAAAGAAGAGTTTGGAAATTGCTATTATGGACCATTTCTCTCAGCATCATCTAAAAGAATGTCCAATGAACCTCCAGCTCTTCAATAAAGTGCAAGCACCTCAAAACTGCAAGCACCTCCCTTAGACATGGGCATGCAGGACACCTGCCTATGGCCCTGTAAAAAAGGGGCCTCATGTTCTTGAGTGCTGTTCTTGAAATTTTTCTGTGTCTTCCCCAGTACCTGGGACTGGCTGGTTTCAGCAGTGCCATCCAGGTGAAGAACCCCTAGTTCACATGGATCCTGGGCCCTGTTTTTCCACTTCAGAGTACTTTCTGAAATTCTCTCTGGTATGGGTGGTTGACCAGTTGCCCCAAGGAACTCTGGAACTTGTCCCTATGGGTTGTCTGTTCTGTGGCTGGACCCCAGCTCCAGGAGCGCAGCCTGACCAGCAGATTGTTCCACTGGCCAGGGGAGTATTTCTTTCACAGGACTGTTTAAGATTGGGTGCCAGAGCAGTGCTGACACTCTAATTTGGGGTTAGTGACATTCACAATGGACATAAGAAGAAGTCAGGGCAGTGGGCAACTGACAGTCCTCTGCCTTTCTCTGAACTTGAGCTGCATGTGAGGCTCTGAGCCCTAACTCTTGAGTAGGCCTACAGTACCATTTCTGGTCTCCAGCACAAGATCTTCGACAGTGGTAGCAGGAATCCTTCACCTCCAACCCCTTGTTGTTGTACTCAGGACAGTCACCACACTCCTTTTGCAGGCTATGCACCGCATGTCAGGCAGTGCTCTGGGGGGCCAGGCCTATCTACTCCAAGGGCTTTTAAGATCACTGCTGTTCAATGGCAATAGACCCTCTGATCAATGTCTTTTCTTTCCCCTGATTCATATGGTGACATTGTTCTCTCTCAGGTTGGTCTTAAGGCCTGCCAGATTATGGATGGATATTCCTTAAATAAATGGAACTATGCTTTTCCTACTAGGCCAACAGACACCTACTATGCTTATTGCAGGTGGTGGTGTGGAAGGTAGGAATATGTTCAACTTTAACAAAGTTTGGGGCTTAAGTTATCAGAAGGCATAACAGCTTCTCCTGGTGTGCTTTGGAAATCCCTGAGCACTGTGTAAGATGCTCAGCTACCCTGCTAAAGAGACCGTGTGAGGAGGCCAATTGGAAAGGGAAAGACCTGAGAATACGCAGGGAGAGCAAGAGCCCAGCTGAATCTAGCTTCCTGCTGTCCTTGGCAAGGGGCTGTACTTGTGAATGAAGCATCTTGAATGTTCCAGCCTCATCCACAGCTGCATAAGGGTCCTGTGTGACATCCACCTAAGTCCCAGTCAACCCTATGGAATCAAGAGAAACAACAAAAAGGTACCAAGCCACTAAGTTAACTGATAACCAAACCAGAACTCAACAGGTGAGAATGGGTCTTGGCATCAAGCAAGGATGAGAGAATGTTGGGTAGGGGATGTGCAGAGAGTACCATTAGTAAACCCCAGATCTACAATCACAAAGCAGGGCTCAGAGCATGGATGGGTAGTCAGGGTACAACAGGAGGCATCCATATCTGTTACAACTGTGCCCATGCTTGTTAGTGACTTCGCCATCCCTTTCCACTCTCTGGCATGCTCACTCTGTCAGTTCACACTTGATCAAGAGAGCTGAGGCATCAAAGAAGTTCAGTGTGACATCTATCTATAGCTGGCCAGGCAGTAAAGCAAGGTGACCATTCAGCTGGCAAGAAGCTAAGGACAGGAAGCCAATACCTGATTAGATGTTGTAACAGAAATGGCCGAAGCTGATTACAGTAAGTCCTCTGCTCCCTGATCAAGGGCACAGATTTTATCCCAGTTAATTTGGCTTTATTCCATGGCCACAGAATAAACCTTTAACCCAGCCAGCTGTCCAAATTGGATTCCCTCCATATATCTTGGAAAAGAGGATGAAACACCATGTCCAATTCATAGCTTTTCTTGGGGAAACGCTGTGTTGTGAGTGAGCCCATCTGTAACAGTAGCATCTTCAGAAAAATAGCTAAGTTTAATAGTCATTCACTCCTCTCGTTCCTCCCCATATTCCAGCCTAAATTTGTTCCTTGGTTTGAGGTTCCTATGTATGTTAAAGGGATCACCCATCTCTACTTAGTCCCTCAAGTTTAAATTTTGACATCATTATGAAGTCTCTCTTCCTTCCATCCACTACACCCAATCTACATCTTGATATCACTTCTTCAGTGTTCCTTAACTCACTCTCTTTATTCCCACAGTCCTACTTTAAGTACACATAACTTAAATAGAAGTTTCCAGGGGCTTCTTAACTGATATTGCTGCTTCTATTCTCCCCCCCCAATCTATCTGTTGCATCTCTGCAAGAATAATCTTCCTAAAAGATGTTTTGATCATGCCATTTTTCAGCTCACAATCCTTCAGTGGTTCTTGAAGTTCCTGCAACAGAACTGCAAACGCAAATGCTTTGAGTTGACTTAAGTGTAAGATGCGACTGAATGTTTAGGGAGCTGTGTAGACCTGCTGGCAAGTGGAGAGAATGGACCCTGTTAAAGGAATTTGCATTTCATATTTTTAGAACTACTGTTCTGACCAAATGAACCACAAAATTTCACAAAATAAAGACCAGATTCTTCATTCCAATAGTCAAAGCTTTCCATTATTAGAAGTAGGTTTTCAAAACTACTTTTCTAGACCCATGTTTTCATTGTTAAAGTGTGGTGTAGAGATGGCACGGATATGGCACATGACCATTACTCTTCCATCTCTGGTCCATGATAGAACTGCCACTGGCTGTGGTCCTCTTCCCTATTGGATTCAGATACAGCCTCAGGATCCTCCTCAACACAGTGCTCTAGAGAGCCAGGTGGGCTTAGTCTTCCGGTTAAAACCTAGTTGCCATTGTGTGTAGCTCATTTCTGACCAACTCCTCCTACATTCACTGTATTGTACTTATCATGCAGACCAGAGCATTTCAGCATATTTGAAATAAACAGCTTATTTTAGCTGTTTTTCTCTGGCTGACATTCTGGACTACCTCATAGGCTCTAGGCTCAAACCCCTTTTTAGGTGAGTTGCCTTACCAGTCACTATAGGTCCTGGCAGGAGACTGATTCTGATCCTGGCAGTTTGCTCCAGAGAGAGTATTGGATGAGAAAACCATCTTAGCAAAAGCAGATTTCTTGGGGAGTCACTGATTCCTACACCCCACCCCAACCCTTGCAATGACAAATGCTCTCAAAAGACCAGATCCATGGTGACACTGTTGCTTTAGCAGGACTCACTCACAGCACAGCTGGCCCACTGTATTCAGACTGTAGGTTTTTAACAATGTTTACATAGGTTCAAGCCCTCTAGAAGCATCATAGCTTAGGCTGCCTGTTGGATTTGGCTCAGTGGTGTATGTGGCTTGTGGGAGATGTTTATACTACGGTGCCTACATCAGACTGCATCCAAGATTTCTCCTTTGAGGAGTTTATTTCATTTTGTAACCATCTCTTTACTTTTTTTCTATTTAATTGGGGCCTGCATTTTCCAAAGAGTCCAGTTTTCCTCTTTGTTTGGCAAGATGCTTATACTTTCTTCTGAAGCAAAAGACTATTCTTTGTCCTAAAAGAGAGAGTAAGACAGATTCTTATCACATCACACAGGCCAACTCAAAATCCCAAGGGAGGGGAAGGAGTAGAACCATCTATTCTACAACATACTCAATGGACCTCATGAACCACATGCACCATGACCTTGGCCCACTGAGTATGTTATACCTGTTTAGAGTTCTAGTTTTTTCTTTTATCTTGAGTTTTATTTTTGTCTTGACTTTTTAAACTTCGGAATAAACTCTCCTATGGACTGAATGCTTGTGCCCCCCCAAATTCATGCACTGAAGCCTTAATGTTCAATGTGACAGTATTTGGAGAAGGGGCCTTTAGGAGGCCTTGGATCATGAGGGTAGGGTGCTCAAGAATGGTCTTAGTCCCTTACAAGGAGAGTCACAAGGGACATGATCTCTCTCTACCATGTAAGGACACAGCAAGAAGATGACCATCTGAAAGGCAGAAAGAGGGTTCTCACCAGACATGGGATCTGTCAGCACCTTCATTTTGGACTTTCCAGCCTCCAGAACTGTGAGCAATAAATATCTGTTGTTTATAAGCCATCCAGTCTATGGTAATTTGTTAAAGTAGCCCAAGCTAATTAAGTTACCCCCCCCACACACACACACAAGTATTGGTTGTATTTGAAGAAAATGAAACAGGTAAATCCATGCTAAAGACATGTGCCAAAGCACCTCCCAGAGAGAGTGATCATTTCTATCAATTGCATCTCTACAAGGGGTGGCGGGAGACACCATACAGTGAGAATCCCCTAGCAGAATGGGAATGTGTCAAAGTTGGGTTTCTATCTTTAATAATGACAAAGATACCAGTGGGACTGTGTTTGTAACTGAGGTGGCTACATGTGGAGAAGGCAGAACCTGATGGCTCCTGTGGGGAAATGAGCCCTCAAACCACCCATGTTTCACCAAAAACTTGCTCCTCGCTGGGAATTTGCCTCAGCCATGGTGGGGGAAGCCCATCTGGTCCCTCCCAGGCTCAGGGGACACACACTGCTCCCAGGGCCTGCAGCAGAGGGGGTCTGTTAGCCTTGAGGTCCCCAGTGCATGAGGAAACTCATGAAGGATTTTAAAATGAAATTTTATTTTCATCAACTGTTTTCCCCAATTTAATTTATGTGATTATTATTTTTGTGGAGAAGAAATATAATTTTACCAGTGAGAGATACAATGTCATTCTTACCACAACCTCCCCGCTCCTCAACTGTCTGTTCAGTCGCCAATAGGATGTCACCAGATCATGTGACGCACCACCCAGTAAGGAGTCTTGTTGGAAACAGCCTCCCAGCTGAGTATCAGAGGACTAAGGATGACTATTTGACTGGTAAGGGGAGACAGGAACCTTGGATATTACCAAAATGTTTGCGAAAAAAAAAAATTAGTAGGTATGTTGAAAAACGGACAAAATTATGTCCCTTTCCTGATCATCACAGGGCATTTAGGGTTCTTTCATAGTTAAAATTGTATTAGGAAATAGGAGTACTCAGGAAGACTAAAAAAAATCACAAGAGAGCATGAAGAATTCATTAGGGAAAAGCATAGAGAGAAGGCTGTAACAAATAAGAGCATATACAATTTCTCTCACAGTATCAGTGGTCAATCTCTTGATACGTCAACCATTCTCAAAGCCACCTATTATTTTCATCATCCCAGAATCTACTTCTTAAGAAAATTCAGGTTTTTCATTATTGTCTTATATATAAAGTCAACTGTACATCTTCTGTGTTCTGTCTTGTCCTCTTCCAACCAAATGCTGCTGGAGATGGCAGCCCAGGATATAGGGTGTTTGATGTTCTCTGAGTTACCAGGAGTTCTGGCCTGTAAATAAATCATAAATGTACCACATCATTCATGAATTATGCATTTTCTCTTGTGCTTTCTATAGAACACTATGCATCAAAATTGAGTCCAACGTATTCAAATCTTAGGTGGTTTCAGATCATTAAAATAGCTGGTTATTCAGCCTTGTAGAAAGGTTTTCTTAAAAAAAAATCTATGCCTCTATAAAAATTCTTACCAGCTGGAAGAAGTACAGTCCTTCCTACATGTACCAAAGCCACAGAGAACACGAGGGGCTTAGAGAGGTAGAGTCCTAATATAATGGGGTATATACTTTAATTTTTTAGGTTAAAAATAGTGCTTTCTCATAATGTGCACCCTTTTCAGTCTTTGGGTTTATAGCCCAATTCTATGGGCTAAAAAGATGTTTTCTCCTTTTCCACAAATGGAACACAGGCTGCCCCAAACTTACTAAGTCCCCAACTTATTAAATTCCAAAGCTTCCTTCAGAAGTTGTTTGGTTGGAACAAATTAGATGCATATTCCTCAAGAAACATGAGGAGTAGTTCTGTCTCCAGAAGAGCTCACACACTATTAACCCATAAGTACCAGAAAGATGGACCTGATGCTAACTTAGAACATGATGAACAAATACAAGCATACTTCTGTGGAAAACCATGTTTTGTATTTGAACTTGGGATGGGAAGAACAGATCTCTTGACATTGCTTCTTTGTTCCTGTCTTCCTCAGATGTTATATCACATATGTCTGAGGCTGTTGCAGCCAGGCCAGGACTTGGAAGAGTGGGGAACCACCAGGGAGAAGGTCAGTATATTTAGGTGCATCCACATGGAGGGGTCATTCTTAATTCTAGGCGTCTTCAAACTCAAAATTATGTTTCATACATATGTGCACATACAAACATATTTTCTAGCAAGATAGGCTTTCCCTTTCATTAGATTCTTAAAAGGATCTCAGATCCTGAAACTAAAACAAATTTAAGAACCACTGCTCTAGTGGATATAAACAATGAACGGGACGAGACCTCTTGCCAGCACATGCCCTCAGCACTATTCCTCCATTTTGGGCAACCTCCCAAGACATTTAGAGTAAGTGAGAAGTTCTGCTCTCTGGGCTCCACTAACATCTTATTTTTAAATAAAAGTTATTTTCCTTTCTGAAACACTAGGAAACAGGACCTTCTGTTCTGGACACAGTTTTTAATAGTTTTTTCTGTCTGTAAAAAAGTGAAAGCAAACTCAGAATTGAAATTTATATCAACTACCCCCCACCCTCTCTCTCAAGGCATAAGTCATAGGAGGTTTGATAAGGGAGAACTCAGATAAGACCCACCTGTATTTCAGTGGAACATGTTCTAGAGAATTCTGTGATATATGTGTCATGGTGGTTTGGTGTTGGAGTGTGTCTGTTCTGCCAGTGAGAGTCTGAGGTCTGGAGGGTGGGGAAAAGGTGGAACTGAGAAAGCAGGCACTTCAGGTAGCCTGAATCTGTGCTGCAGAACTGGAGACTCAAACTGTTCATTCATTCACTCATTCATTCTGTTTAGTTACTGAGCACCTATAATATGTGGAAAATTATGCTGGTTCCTGAGGGGTGGTAAGAAGAGAAGATCTGATCCTCTTTTTTAAGAAACAATGTTATAGAAAGATAGACATGCAAACAATTACAAATTAAATGTAATTGCCACAGAGTAGGTGTGTACATTCAAGCAAGGGAAGCAAGAAAATAAAAAAAAAACACTTAATTCAGTTGCATTGGTGTGGTGGTCATAGTGTGAGATTCTATTCTGAAAGAAGATAAATCAAAGCCAGGAATATGCCAGTTTTAGTGCCAGGGCAAAATTCTAGGGTTGACCAGATCACTTCTAGGGTGAGCTAGAGAATTATGCTTGGGAAAGTAAATAAAGATTTTCTCATATTTTTTGCTCTGGACTTTTGTAGGAATTATGTTTGCTAATATCAGGGTTGGGTATAAATCAGAGGACTTTTTAAAAGCTAACAATTACTGAGCACCTGCTATATGAGCTAAGTACCACACATAGATTTAATCTTACAACAGCTTCATAAAGCAATTACTATCACTGCCCTCTGGATTAAGAAGCAGAACCAATAGGATGTAAGCTCTCCCTCTCTGTATATAACCTGTGTGTGACTATTGGCTTATTGAGGAGGTCTCCCCTGATAAACTTGGCATTGTGGAAAGACAAATTTGTGCAAGTAATTCTTTTCAGGGATATTTCCTTGCTAATGAAAGTCTGATTAGCTGGTGCCTTGGCCCCATTTGGGGTTAAATTTTTGAATCTCAACCCTGACTTAGCCCCTTACCCATTCTATTGACTGAGAGATAAATATCTTAACTTACTGGCCTCAGTTTCCTTTTCAGTGAAATGAGGGGTGAAAATAGTGCCCTGCTTGCTGATATAATGTGAGGATTAAATGAGATAGTGTAGCCTTGGCCATGTGGTTCAGTTGGTCGGAACGCTGTTCCATGCACTGAAAGGTTGGTGTTTTGATTCCCAGTCATGGCACATGCCTGGGTTGTGAGCTTGCTCCCCAACTGGGACAGAGCCAATCGATGTTTCTTTCTTGCATTGCTGTTTCTCTCTCTCTCTTCCTTCCTTGCTCTCTAAAAATAAAATAAAATAAGTGAATGAGAGAGTGTAAATTAAGTGCCTGGCATAGCTATCCTTACAAGGCACTTAGCACTGTGCATAGAGTAAGTGCTTCCTAAAGATGAGGTATCATCACCTCATTGTTATTTAGTGCTTATTGACATCTCTAGAAAACCCTTTGCTGACTGAAAACTGAAAACAAATGATCTCTATCTGCTAACTCAAAAATTCTGCAAATCTATGGCAGACATATTTCCATGACTCCAATACCAGAAATTTATGTGCTGTCAGAGATTCCCTTTAGAAGGAAATATTTTCTTGGGCTGCAGCCTGTGCCTTTCCACTGCTAATGGAATAATTTCATAAGCATTTGCATGTCAGGCAGCATCGCCCCTTAGAAGGCTCGTTGTACAATATGTTGTTTGTGTTCCAAGAGGGCAGGCTCAGGGATACCCTGATTGTGTCCAGGAGGTTTGGGGTATTTGTACGGTACTATGTCATCATCATTAAATCAGGAAACTTTCAACCAGGACAAAAAAATTCAAATCCTTCTTGGCATACACTTGTAATCTGCACACCTCGGTCCTGACCCTTCTGTGGATCTCCCTGGGCGTCCAGCTCACTCACAGGGATTGGCAGCACCCTGCCCCACCCACAACTCTCTGCTGCCTGCACCATTCCTGGCATCTGCATTTCTTGTTGGAATGATTCTCTCTTACTTAAGTGTCCCTCTTTTATCCATACAATTTTCCAAAAAGAAATAAATTATCTAATTATTATATAATAATATATTATGAATATTTATAATTATTAATTATAATATGGATATCATAATATGAATTCTAGTTATTATAAACTCTCACCTTGATTTTTCACAGCCCAAGTAAGGACCATAAACAAACTCCCTCCCTTGTGACAGTTTTTAGAACGTGTTTCCCCAAAATATGGCACCTTGACAGGCAGAATGTTTAAAGCTGAAGGAATCTGAGAAGCGATATACATAGGAAAGACTTTCCTCACTTTCCCCTGAAGCAGGATATAAAACTTTTTATGAGGAATGCTCTCCCTAAGTCCAGAGAAAAGCAACAAACTTCACTGTTTTCCCAAGTTTACTAGACTTTGCTCACACTTCTTCATTCTGTCACATTTTCCCACAACTCTCCACTCTTTGTTAAACATAGCATAAAACACTCAGGTTTGACCACTTCTTTGGGTCTTTGTTTCCTCATGGAGGTTTTCATGTCATGTAAAAATTATGTTAAATAAATTGACATGCTTTCCCTTTGTAAAACTGCCTTTTGTTATAGGTGTCTGATGCAGACCCCAGCTTGTGGGGTCTGCCACATTGTGAATGAGGCATGAGAAATTCACACAGACTACTGAGTCCTGTGGCGGAAGAGGGATGGTGCAGCTTCTCTCTCAAGAGGAGAACTCCCCAGACCCTTCCCTTAACAAGCTTTTATTGCTTTTCTGGGCACATTACAGGATAGTCCTCATTTACTATGCATAGGTTCACCTTAGGTGGTTACCTTTTGCAGAAAACAAAGGAGAGGATGCTGCTAATCACATCACAGAAAAAGGATATTTGCAAATACAAAGGGAAAAGTGGTTGAACTGGTTACACTCACCCTTGGAAGGTTTAGCATAGATTTTAGAAAGTTACTTTAAGCACTTGCTGCCTCAATTCAGGGTGAGGGAATTTTAGCAAAAGCAAGCCTCATAGCAGTGTAGGTACAATGCAGGCCTAATTCCCCATGGGAGAACCTATCCATGGGCATGGGTCCTGTCTGAGCCCACGACATGCAGAACAGTCCCCTATAGGTGTCCCAACCAAGAATTTAGAAAGCTACAGAATAAAGATATTTTTCCTCTCCTACACTTGCTTTTCTCACATTCCTGAGATATCTTAGAAATTTATCTGCAACCAGTTCATTGTCTTCTACACTGAACACAATTCCTCATCAAAACTTTTCAGGTCTAAGATGTTTCATAATTCTAACATGTTTCATAATTTAGAATTGCCAGGCTTTTGGAAAGGTAACATGGGACACAGGCTGTACTTTAAGTAACATACCCAGCAGGATCTGGGGAAGTACCCCATAATCAAACACATGTGTACTTTAGTATCAGAACATAAGAATAGTCAACCAAGAGTCAGGTGATCTTGTATCATATCTGGTCATATTTTACAACTGCGTGAGTTGTCCACAAATGTATAAGAAAACATTTTCTTTCAGAGATTTGGACTTTGAAATTGTAGTTATAGGATTATGGGCTTGCAATAACAATTTGGTTCATAAACTAACTTTGCAAGAGAAAGAATTCTTCCATTTTATGATTCTTTCCAAACAAATGGTGTCCCTATGGCCTTGCACTAAGCCACTGGGGAAGTAGCAGAGGAAGGTGGTTGTACAGACTGATTGACTTGATTGGTAACCTTGGAATAAACAGACTGAACATGCTCCACTCAGCCCTGTTTATTTTGCTCTGGGGAGGGAGCCAGTACTCTGCCTTATTAGGACTCGGCCCTCTGCCTAACTTAGTCATGATCCGAATTTCAACCTCAGAATTTATTTATTTTTATTATTATTATTATTAATGAAGATGATATTTTGATCTTCACTTGCCACCCTTTGTTTTGTTTCTCAATTGGTTAAGAATTCAGGTGAGAAGAGACTTGACCCTTCAGAGATTACAGTATTTGGTCCTTGCCTGGAAGTGCTGATATATTAAAACACTGGAATTTTGGTTGAGAACAACATACCTGTGGGGAGGATTAGGGGGATGCCCTGACCTAGTACTCTGGGGCCTAGATTTAGATGTGCAGGTGAGGCCTTTGACTTTGGTGGTTTGTAAAGGTTTCTTTAACCACAATAGCAGGGGCTAGTGGTCTTAAGGAAGCCACAGGTGTTTACTATATTTTGCCGTGTATAATGTATACCTTTTTTTGCCCAGAATTTTTTGGGAAAAAATAAAGATGTGCATTATACATAGGTATGATGATTACATACCATGGGTAATAATCCCTGTGTATAATGCACACAAAAATGTGGTTGTGCATTATACACAGCAAAATACAGTAATCTTTGCTCTAAGAGGTCCAGGTGGGATATCGGGTACATGTATCCCCAGCCCAGACTGAACACTTCCACATTACACTGTCCTAGGCTTGTGCTTTGGGCATACTTCTCCATAGCTCAATGCATCTCTTTCTTATTTGCTTATATACGAGGATTTGCCTATCTCAGGTATACGTTGGTCCTTTAAGACCTAGCATCCTTGTGTCCCAGTGTTTTGCGTGGTGCCTGACATTTAGTAAACACTCAATAAACATTGTTGAATGAATGAAGAAACACTGTATGCAGCTTCTAAAAAAAAAAAGGCTTTTTACCCTGGCCACATACACCATGTAGTTCAATCTTCATAAGCTGAGACCCTGTAGGGCAAAGGAGACCGGAGCACCCAGACTGGGTGTTGTAATCTAATTTTATTGCCTACTGCTTTGGCCCTAGGAACAGAGAGATTAAAATAATATTATTGAAAGAGAAGAGGGAAAGAGAGGCAGAGAAGGAGGAAGGAAGACCAGGTCATTGACTTTCAGGACTAAATACACATCTACCTGTCGAGAAGCACTTTCTCTCCTTCCTCACAGCTAAGGCAGAATAGAAAAATGATTATTTTGAATTATTCAAAATGATGTCCAGCCCATCAAATGTTATTTTTAAAAGGAAGAATGTAGAATGTGGAAGAGAGGCTGAGAACGTGTAAGAGTGTGTATGAGAGAGAAGTGAGCAAGCCTGTAAGTGAGGAGGGCAGCTTGCATGAGAAAAACAGAAACTGAGTGTGTGTGAGAGATGGAGACAGGAACACGAAGGAAGGGGGGCAGGAAGGAAAGTGGGGAGGAATGGAGAAAGGAAAAGACCTAATTCATATAGTACCTAGTATTAAAACAAGAGTTTTCTCATTATCAGTAGGAGCAGTAGAAGCTCTCAAAACAGAACAGAACAAAACAAACAGAACAAAACAAAGCAACAACTTCATAAAGTTTAAAACACAAACATCCCAGCTGCCTTTGGATGTAAGATGTGGCACACTAGAGTCACCAGGGAGCCATGGCAATAAGATATTCTTGGGCCACTGGCAGTTTTCCCCATAGACCTTGACCAAGAGGCCTTGTGCCTCAGGGCAACTTGAGGTTCAGAACATGTTTCTTGAATTAATTAATTAATTAAAATTAATTGGGACGACATTGGTTAATAAAATTATATAGGTTTCAGGTGTACAGTTCTAGAATACATTATCTCTATATTATGTTATGTGTTTACCATCCCAAGTCAAGGCTCCTTTCATCACCATTTATTCCCCCTTTACCCACTTTTTACCTTCTTTGCCCTTCCCCATCCCACTTTCCCTCTGATAATCACCATACTGTTGTCTGTGCCTAAGAGTTGTTTTTTTTTCTTAATCCCCTTACATTTTTTACCCAGCCCCTACAACACCCCCCACCCTCTGATAGCTGTCAGTTTATTCTCCGTATCTATGAGTCTGTTTCTTTTTTGTTTGTCAGTTTATTTTGTTTCTTACATTTCACATATAAGTGAAATACATAGTACTTGTCTTTCTCTGGTTGACTTATTTCACTTAGCATAATGTTCTCCAGGTCCATCCATGCTGTTGCAAAAGGTAAGGTTTCCGTCTGGTTTTTTGTTTTTTTTTTTATAGCCCATTTCTACGGTGTAAATGTACCATAGCTTTTTACCCACTCACCTACTGATGGGCACTTGTGGCTGCTTCCAAATTTGGCTGTTGTAAATACGGGTGCATATATTCTTTCAGATAAGTGTTTCAGGCTTCTTCAGATATATTTTCAGAAGTGGAATTTCTGGGTCAGTTCCATTATTGATTTTTGAGGTAACTCCACACTGCTTTCCACAGTGGCTGCACAAATTTGCATTCCACCAACAATGCACAAGGGTTCCCTTTTCTCCACATCCTCACCAGCACTTTTTTGTTGAATTACTGATCATAGCCATTCCAACAGGTGTGAGGTAATAGCTCATTGCAGTTTTAATATGCATGTCTCTGATGATTAGTGACATTGAACATCTTCTCATATGTCCATTGACCATCTGTATGTCTTCTTTGGAGAAGTGTCTATTCAGGTGTTTTGCCTATTTTTAAATTGGATTGGGGTTTTTTTGGTGTTGAGTTTTATGAATTCTTTACAAATTTTGGATATTACCCCTTATTAGATGTATCACTGGTAAATATATTCTCCCATTCTGTGGGTTGTCTTTTCATTTTGTTGATTGTTTCCTTCAGTATGTGAAATCCTTGAATTTCTTTAAGTCTCCTTCTGGACTAGCACTAGCCTAGGCTAGCAATGTCATCTGGGAAGGATACAGCAAGCTTGCACTAGATTCATGCCTTTGTGGACATCCTGGGATGTTGAGCCAGGCCTTAGTGCCAGAGGACAGCTTGGTGAGCAGATGTTTCTTTCATGGGGTCATATGTGACTGGTCCACTGGAGTGACCCTGACAAGCTGATTTAGAGAAGCTCTGATTTTAATATAAAAAGGGTCCCCACACACACTTGGGGTAGCCTACCCACTAGTTTTGCTCTTTTTGATCATGTTATTCTGAAGAAAGAAGTGGAGTCTACCTAAGTAGTTAGGAAGGGAATTATTGAAATAAGTGGAGACTTCTGGTCAAGATTGTAGCATGGGTAAACACAGCTTGCCTTCTTGAAAAACCACAACCAAACTATAGAATAGCTATCACTCAGAACTGTCAAAAATCTAGTTGAATGGAAATCTGACAACTACGGAATTAAAGAAACCACATCCACCCAGACTGGAAGAAGGGGCAGAAATGTGGAACAAGTTGTCCCATATCCACGTGTGGATAAAAATTTGAGAGGGATATCTAGGGAGAAAGGAGTCCTAGCTCTACACTGTGTCCCCCAGCCCAGTGTTCCAGTGCCAGGAAGATAGGTCCCCATAAATTCTGGCTGTAAAAACCAACAGGAATTGAGTCAGTGGAAGAAATTTCTGAAGTCCCAAGCAGTCCCTCTTAAAGAACCCCCTCCTCCCCACACAGACTTAATCAGACTCACTCTCTCTGAGCTCCAGCACTGGAATAGCAATTTGAAAGGCACCAGTGGCATAAAGTAAGAAACCTAAGTATCTGGCATCAAAGCTGGAGCTGGGGGACAGCTTTCTCCCAGACAGAAGGGCAGGCAGAGACCATTGTCCCTTTTCTGAACTCTCCCCCAACAGAGCCACAGAGCTAGCAGGCTAGTGCCATATCCGACTCCATCAACTTGGATAGTACTTTTTTCTGGTCCTGGGGGAGCCCAAAGACTATCCCAACCAACTTATAGCCCACCAAAAGTGTTCTCCCATATGAATACCTGGTTTTGGCTCATGCTTCACAGCTTCCTAAATCCTCTCAAAGAAGCAACAGCCAGCCTCATTGAACCCCCAGGCCCTGTACCTCTTGCTAAGTGTCCACAGGCCCAGCACTAGCAGCAGCCAGTGTAGATTCACAGCTTGGCTTAGTCTGGAAATCTCCAAGTGTAGCACAAGTAGCAGCAATCTCAGGTTGCTTTATAGCTCAGGCAGAATGACCCCAGGGAAAACACAAGTGGGGGCTGACTTTGACCTGAAGCACCCAGGAAACTGCAGGGCCTGGGTACCCAGTGCATAGTTACAGACCATGTTAGAGTGCGGCCACCCTGCCCCCACACAGCTGATCCTCCACAGAGGGCAGAGGTTGGTGGTCAGTGGTCACAGCCAGTCCTTGCAGCTGACTGGCCTGGGTAAATTAGGTTCCTCCCATTGACCTGCCAATGATAATCAAGGCTCAACTACAAGAGGTGTGTGCACTCAGCCCATGTGAAAGGTGCACCTTGAGTACCCAGCTTGAGTGATAAGGGAGGCTCTGCCACTAGACCCTACAAGACACTTACTAGATTAAGCCATACTATCAAGACAGGGAGTCGTAGCAGCTCTACTTAATACATAGAAACAAACACAGGGAGGCTGCCAAAATGAGAAGACAAAGAAACATGGCCCTAATGAAAAATCATATCAAAACTCCAGAAAAAGAGCTACACACAATGGTGATAAGCAATCTATCAGATGTGGAGTCCAAAATACTGATTATAAGGATGCCTAAGGAATTTAGTGAGGACCTCAACAGCATAAAAAAGATCCAGTCAGAAATGAAGGATATACTAATGGAAATAAAGAACAATTTACAGGGAAACAACAATAGAGAGAATGAAGCTGAGAATCAAACCAATGAGGTGGGACATAAGGAAGCAAAAAACAGACAACCAGAACAACAGGAAGTACAAAAAAAAACTCAAAAAAAAAAAAAAAGAAAGAAAGAAAAACAAGGATAGTGTAAGCAGCCTCTGGGACAACTTCAAGCATTCCAACATTTGCATTGAGAAAGAGCAATAAATTGGAAATTATTTTGAGAAAATAATGAAAGAAAACTTCCCTAATTTGATGAAGAAAATAGACATGCAAGTCCAGGAAGCAGAGAATTCAAAACAAGATGGATGCAAAGAGGCCCACTCCAAGATACATCATAATTAAAGTGTCAAAAGTTAAAGGTAGAGAATCTTAAAAGCATCAAGAGAAAAGTAGTTAGTCACATACAAGGGAGTTCCCATAAGACTGTCAGCTGATTTCTCAAAAGAAACTTTGCAGGGTAGATGGGGCTGGCAAGAAATAGTCACTTGAACTATAGTCAAGATTACTCTACCTAGCAAAACTATCATTTAGAATCAAAGGGCAGAAAAAGAGCTTCCAAGACAAGAAAAAAAATGAAGGAGTTCATCATCACCAAACCATTATTATATGAAATGTTAAAGGGGCTTATTTAAGAAAAAGATCAAAACTATGAACAATAACATTATGGGAAAAATACAAATCTATCAATAATTGAATCTAAAAAACAAAGTAAGCAAACAAGAAGAACAGAGACAGAATTATGGTTACAGAGAGCATTTTGATGGTTACCAGATGGGAGGAAGGCATGTGGGAATGGATGAAGATGTGAGGAGATTAAGAAGGACAAATAGCTAGTTACAGAATAGCCATGGGGATATAAAGTACAGTATAGGAAATGGAGTAGCCAAAGAACTTATACACATGATTCATGGACACGAACAATGGTGTGGGGACTTCCTCAGGGAGTGGGGGGTCCTGGGTAGAAGGGGGCAGAGGGGTAAAAATTAGGATAACTGTAATAGCATAATTGATAAAATATAATTTAAAAAATAAAATAAAAAATTAAAGAAGAAATAAATAGACTACATTTCCCAGAGGACATTGTAAGACTCTAAATGTATATACCCAGTTTGGGGCAAAAGGAATGCTGGAATTTTGCAGAGAAAATACTTGAATTGTGGAGTACTGTGTATGTTAGATTAATCTTGGCCAGAGTGCAATTGCTTTGGAATATAACATGAGAGCAGAATCAAGAAATTTCCCTAAAAATGGAGACAATGATTCTGCTTCACTCAATAAAACTATGCCCTCAATGAGTAGGAACTGGGAACAGTAAAAGATGGAAGAAAATAAATAAAAAAGAGGCTTTGGGTCAAGAGGATGTTGTAGGTTGGTAAATGCAGTACTCACATTTTCCCACAACCACATCAAAGTTAGAAATAGACTAGAATAACCATCATTGAGGCCACCTGATATCTAGCTAGACTTATTCAAACTCACTTCCTCTGAGTTCCAGCCTTGGGGCAGCAACTCAAATGCACCAGAGACACACAGGGAGGAACTGAATTATCTGGCATTAAGGCAAGAACTGGGGGCAGTTTTCTCTCAGACAGAAGTGCTGACAGAGGCACTTCTATTTAGTTCTTCTCTTTAGTTCCATTCTTTTGATGAGACCTTCACCCACAGAGCTGGCAGGCAGCCCCACATGTGACTGTCCATCAACCTGGCTAATACCATTTGCCCCACCCTGGTGATTACCTGAGACCCCTCCTCACCCAGCTTGTAGGCTTGCCCAACCTGTTTCTAGTGGCTTTTTCGTACAAATGGCTCAAGTTTCAGACTTTCTTAAAATCTCTCAAACAAGCAGCATCTAGCCTTAGACAGCCTTGCACTTCTCACTAAGTGGGCCCAGGCCATGCACTAGTGGCATCTGGCCTTGGTTCACAGCACATGTATCAGCCACATGAAGATCCCTTTGCAGCTCATGCTGGTGGCCCTGGGCCAAAAACAGGTCATGACTGACATTGGTCTGCACCTCCTGGGAGGCCCCAGAGCCAGTGTGTCCAGTGGACAGCTTCAGACCATGTTGAAGCACAACCCAAGCACCTCTACAAGCAACACACTTAAGGGTCAGACTCAGCGGGCACTCACTGAAGTAAGTCCTGCTCCATGGGATGAGCCCCTGCACAGCTAATTCTTCATGGCAGTCACAGCCAGTCTTTACAGCCAGTTGTCCTGGAGGTAAATCCCTTCACTAATGTACCAATAGCAATCAGTGCTCAACTATAAGAGGAGGGTGTACTCAGCCTACACAGGAGGGTGGACCTGGGGTGCCCAGCTTGGGTGTTAAGGGAGGCCATGCCACTGGGCCTTACAGGACATCTACTAGCCTGGGAAACATAGCAGCAGCTCTACCTAATACATAGAAACAAGCACAGGGGCCAACCAAAACGAAGAGACAAAACAGCATGTGCTAAATGAAAGAACAGAACAAAACTCCAGAAAAAAGAACTAAACAAAATGGAGACAAGCAATCTACTAGATGCAGGGTTCATTGGTCATAGGATGATCAATGAAGTTAGGGGAAGAGTAGATGAACTTAGAATTTCAAACAGCATGAAAAAGGACATAGAAACCATAAAAAGAGAAACAGAAATGAAGGATACAGTAGCTAAAATGAAGAATAATTTATGGGGAACCAACAGTAGAGAAATGAAGCCAAATTAGCAATTTGAAATAGAAGGAAGCAAAAACACCCAACAGAACAAAAGAGAAAAAGGGACTCAGCCCTGGCTGGTGTAGCTCAGTAGATTGAGCATAGGCTGCAAACCAAAGTGTCGCAGGTTCAATTCCCAGTCAGGGCACATACCTGGGTTGCAGGCCATAGCCCCCAGCAACCACACATTGATGTTTCTCTCTCTCTCTCTCTCTTTCTCCCTCCCTTCCCTATCTAAAAATGGATGAATAAAATCTTTAAAAAAAACTTATAAAAAAAAGGAACTCAAAAAACTGAGGATAATGTAAGGAGCCTCTTTATCCTCACCTGAGGATATGGTTATTGATTTTAAAGAGAGATGCAGGGAGGGAGAGAAGAGGGGAGAAAAACATTGATGTGAGAGAGAAACACTGATCAGTTGCACCTCATATATGCCCTGATCAGGGACTGAATTCACAACCTAAGCATGTGTCCTGACTGAATATTGAACCCTGCAGTCTTTCAGTTTATAGGATGATGTTCCAACCAACTGAGCCACACTTGCCAGGGCAAAAATCTATTTGAAAAAATAATGACAAAGAAATTCCCTAACTTGGTGAAGGAAATAGAAGTAAAAATCCAGGAAATTCAGAGTCCCAAAAAGATGAATCCAAAGAGACCCACACCAAGATACATCATAATTAAAATGTCAAAGGTTAAAGACAAAGAGAAAATCTTAGAAGCAGCAAGAGAAAGGCAGTTAGTTACCTATAAGCAAGCTCCTATAAGACTGTCAGCTGATTTCTCAAAAGAAACTTTTTTGGCCAGGAGGGACTGGCAAGAAATATTCAAAGTTATGAAAAACAAGGACCTATAATCTAGATTACAGAAAAGCTATCATTTAGAATCAAAGGACAAATAAAGTAGTTCCCACACAAGAAAAAGTTAGAGTTCATTACCACCAAACCAGTATAATATAAAATGCTAGATGATCTTCTTTAACAAAAAGAACAATAAAATGACAATAATTAAATCTAAAAAATAATAAAAGATCAAGGAGAACAGAAACAAACTCACAGATACAGAGAATATCTTGACAGTTGCCAGAAGGGAGGGGGTTTACAGGGATGGGTGAAAAAAGTGAATGCATTAAGAAGTATAAATTGATTCTTACAGAATAGTCATGGGGATGTAAAATACAGCATAGGGAATATAATCAATGATATTCTAATAACTATGTATGGTGTCAGATGAGTATGAGATTTCAGGATGATCACTTAGTAAGTTATATAATGTCTAGTCCCTGGGGTGTACATCTGAAACTAATATAGTATTGTATGTCAACTGTAATTGAAATTTTTTTAAAGATTAATAAAAGGAATAATTAGGGATTAGTGGAGAACAAAACATGACACTATTTTGTGAAAACAGGTTGTTAGGATGAAGAGGAAATTGAAATTGTGAGCTTTGGTGGTTTTGCTATAAGAAGATGAATAACCCTGAGCCTGACAATGTCTTCAGAGTGTCTGTGCCTACACTGAGATCATAACTTACAAGGAATCTCAAACTTAAGAAGTGGGAGGGCTTGTTGAAAATGTAGATTACTGGGTTCTGGTTCCTTGGTTCTGATTTGTAGTCTTACCTGAGGCCCAAGCACCTGCATTTAAACTTGCTCCAAGGCTGATTCTGATACAGATGGTCCATGGACCACACTCTGGGAAACAGATAAAGACAAAATTCTTTTTTAATGATTAAAAGAGAAACATGTTACAAATGCAAACACAAGCACTTCCTCCAAGTCACAAGGTTAAATTCCAGGCCCCTACAGAGCCCACTTTTCTATCCATCCCTGCAAACTGAGGTCTTGACCCTCTCCTTTTATGGGGTTTCCCAAGCACACAGCTGTTTAGATGGTAAGGAGGGCCTTGTATGAATCTGAAAGCTATTTTCTTTTATGCAAACAGTTCTTCTAGAACACTGTGTAACTTTTTTTCCATGAAGTGGTAGGAAATAGGGGAATGTGGTAGTCCTTTTTCTGGGTTCAGAAAAGAAGAGAGCAGTTGTCCAGCACTTGAGTCTAAGTTTAATTTTTGTACATGCACTGCAGCTTTTAAAAAAACATAAAAAAATGCTTTTGCAAGCAGTTGAAATGCAATTACTTATACTAGCATTTGCCATGTAATAAATTAAAATGAGCAAGGAGCCCTGGCCGAGTAGATCAGTTGGTTGGAGTATTGTTCCGTAGACCAAAAAATAGTGGTTTTGATTCCCAGTCAGGTACAAGTTTGGTCACCCCAGTCAGGGTGCAAATGGGAGGCAACCAATTGAACCAAATTGATTTCTCACTCACACTGATGTTTCTCTCTCTCTTTCAAATCAATTTTAAAAATAAAATAAAATGATCAAGGAAATATCTACCATAATTGATTGTAAAAGGCTACTCAAGTGGCTGCAGAACATACAAACAGCCCTTTTCCAATTTTAAGAGGGTGGGCGATAGTCAACCTGCCTATACAACTGCTCAGAGTATTTTTATAAGAGTAAAGTCCATTTTCTTTTTCTTTTTTTTTGTCAAAAGTCATTGCCTTTGCTATTTCATATTTATATGCCCAAAGAAATACATGGGTTTGAAGTTTATTTAATTCAACAGTTTCTTCCTGTTGTCTCAGAATTTCACCTGAAATCTAAAGCTGAGAACAATAGCTAAGGAGTACTATAAGTTCTAAAGAGAGAGATGTTGGACATACCTACTTAGGCTTTTTACAAGTGGCCAAAAGTGATTGTGTGACTCTCAGCATTTTACCCACCTTTAGCTTGTCTAAGGGAAGGCTAGAAATTTGGTGGAAGAAAGAGGCTTTCTTTGAAGAGAGTTGTTAGTTAGGAGAGTGGGCTCTGGACTGTTCCTCTACCCCAAGCCAAGTTAAGAAGGCATCCAGAGAATGCCCTGGAGCTGGGGATGTGGTGTCTGCCACTAGAGGAAAGGGCAGCTCAACTAGTCCTCAGCTAGATGCTCACTGAGGTGCAACAGTTCTCCTGCCAGAGCCAGGAGTCTGCATGTGAGCACAAGAGTTTAGGTGTAGACATGGTGACGACAGAGGCTGCCCTGGATGGCCCCCAATGGACTGACCTAGGTTTTAGTGGGGATGGGAGTGTGGGAAGTAAGCCTGTACACTATGTTCCAGGGGATCAGGTGGGTACCAGGGACAGACACTGGGCACAGGAGAATTGCATGGGAATTACCCAAAGAGTGCATTAGACAGAGTGGAAGTCTGGATGTGGTCATGGACAATGTCCTTCGAAGTACCTGCAAATGTTCCTCACAAGAAAAAACAAATCAGCCTTTGAGCTTTTTCAAGGAGAGAGAAGGCATTCAATGGTCAAGAGAGGTGTTCAAACAACAGGCTAAATCCTCACATTTTGCCCCTTTTCCTATCACCCTCTTTCCTTTCACCCCTTTCTCCCAGTGTGGAAGAGTCAATAAAATCCTGGAGGACAGGAGGGGATGTGGAGTCAGAACAGACCACAGCCTCCTCTTGGTTCCAGAGTTTGAGCATATGTTAGGCATGAGCAAGGAAAGGGAAGGTTTGAACCAGAAGAGAGAGCAAAAGTCTAACATGATTGGTCAGATTTTCTAATTACTGAAAATAAGAGCATTCTAATACTTGGGGTGGTAAAGCCAAGGATCTGCATGAGATATTGTCTGTGGGCAGGCAAGGGATGTTTGATGTTAGTAATAGAGGAAAAACAAAACAAAACAAAAATGTGTTTCTGATTGAATACTCCTGAGTCCTGCCCATTATTAAACCACATACCTTTGCAATGTGCATGGACGGCAAAGAATAGAAACATGAGTAAGGTTATTGCTGTCAAAAAATAACTTGAACAAGTGTATCAGGATTCCTTATTGAGACAGAATATGTCATTTGTTCACTGTGACTGTTCAGCCTCCCCAGGCTAAGAAGAAAGCTGGGCTCACTGGCTCTTTTCCCTCAAGAAGTTTGTGTTTCAGGGTAGAAAGCAAAATTACAGGAAGACAACCTGCCCTTCTAGCTTTTGTGAAAAGCTTTATAATTTTTTGAAAATATTAGGCATCCAGTAAAAAAAGGCAGAAGAAAAGAAATATATTTGAGGGCCAAGAGAGGGGGAAATTTTCCCTAAATGAAAAGGAAATAAAATTCAGCTGGATCCTAGGGCAGCTGGCACCTGCCCCTCCTTCCAACAGCAAGCTCCATAAATAGGAGGACAGGGCTTGGAGTGGACGATGGATAGAGGGCATATCCCAGATGTTGGGTTCCCTTCAAGGAACTATGAAGGCTTGTATAATGAGACCAAATGATGGGCTAGAAACTAGAGGCTCATAACTCTCACTATCTGGCTCAGTGGTACTATTTAGGTGCCTTAAATTCTCATTCATCCCTAGGGAAGATTGAATTCTCCAATAATCTGGAGGTATTTGGACATGGAATCAGGTGTATTGTTTTTTTTAATTGACATTCATTGGCCATCTGAATTTGTAGTTGAAACTTCATATCCACTCCATGAGTAAAGAAACAAGCCAAACTGTGCCTTGATAAATGCCAAAAGAGAGATATATGTTAAGTTCAAAGGAAAGTTTCCTAACAAATCACTGCAGGGAGAGGATAGGATTTGAGATAAACTTTGCATGATACACAGGATTCCAAATCACAGCAAGGGTGGAGGGATGAGTGTAAGGCATCAGTGTCAGCAAACACATGGAGATGAAAAAGTCCAAGAGAAACTGTACAGAAACACTTTACTGAAGGAGGGGTGGGAAACTGGAGGTTGCTGCTGGAATCCAGGTGAAAGGTCATGAAGGGCCATTGCAGGAAAGGCTGTGCTAGTCATCGAGGTGGTGGATCTTAGACTCGTGTGGGTGTGAGACAAGAGAAGCCTTTAGGCATCAAGCCCAGCTGACAGGAAATATTGTAATGCTATTATAGAAAGGGGAAAGAGTGGAAGAGGAGCTAGTTTACAGTGGACAAGTTCTAAACCTATTCTAGTTTAACCTGGTATATGGATTTACAGCTCAGTAGCAATGTCGGGCGAGATTCAGGAGGGCCTTAACGCAAAGTTGCCTGTCTCTCTTAGAGAATGTCTCAATGATTTGAAGATGGGGATGGGGGGCTGAGCTGTGGCAACGAGGCAAGGAAAACTGCAGTGTGGAGAAGGGGGGAAAAAAAGTGTGGTTCGGTCCAGATAGTGGACCAGAAAAGAGCAGGCTTTAAAGAATGTTCTGGTTTCCCTGGGACTTACCCTCATTTTCCGCAGTGTTCTCTTTAGCCCTGGGCCCATGTGTCTTTCCCAGCACCTTTCAGGCTTCCTGTCCCATGGACTTTTCTCAAAAAATGGGATGAATACACACCTGAGACCCCAGTATACTTCCTGAGTTTGGAGAAGCTCTGCCTCTTTTGACTTGGTGGACCTGGGTAGTGTTTCTTTAACCTACTTGGTCTCAGTTTTATTACCCCCTCCCCAATTGTTTTAATAATAAAATACAAATAAAAATGAAATTAGTAAGGTTTTTCTTGTACAGAAGAAATGAGATAATGCACAATAAGCACCCTACAGGGTAACTGATAAACATCAAACCCTCAGCAAACATTGCCCCCTTCCTTCTCTTGTGCCCTGCACCTGTCCGTAATACTTGCGGGCAGAGATGAGGGCCTTTCAGAGGAGCAGCCCTGAATTCCACCAGAAGGATGGATGGAGACCTACAGCACTACTCAGCTCCATTGGTGGCAGCTCCACCCTGTTGAGTTGCTCAGGCTAAACCTTGAAGTCATCATAGATGCCTCTCTCACTCTCACATCCTACACACATCCCTTGGCAAGTCCTTTTGGCCTTGGGGTTTACTGTCAAAATGTATTCGGAACCTGACAGCTTCTCAATGCCTTTGCAATAGCTACACACCCATCCACCAGAATCTCTGCCCTGGACAATTGCGGTAGCCTCCTACTTGCTCTCACAGCCTCTCCTCTTGCCCATTGTCCCCAGACTATTTTCCACACAGCAGCTGCAATGATCCTTGTAAAATATAAATCAGATCACATTCCTCTTCTGCTCAAAACTCCCCAGAGACACGTCACCTCACTGAAGATCAAATCTGAACGCTCGACTGTGGTTGATGTCAACTCAGCTCTGGCTCCGCTCTGGCATCATTTCCTGCCTCTCTCCGGTCCCTCTGACCTCCATGCGGTGTCTGGACAGGCCTGGCTCTTGCATTACCCACCCTTTGAATGTTCTTTTGCGATATCGTACAGTTCCCTTCAAGTCTCTCTGGGATATCTCCCAATCTCTTCTTTTTTTTTTAAAGGAAAAAAAGTCTTCGGATCTTATTTCATCAGAAAACTCCTTCTCTCTCCCCCTTAGACAAAGAGCAACCTCTCCCTAGCCCTTTACTCTGGTTTATTTTATCCTTCATAGCATTTATCATCACCTGCATTATCCATTCACTCATTTAGTTGTTTTTTAAAAGTCTCTTTCCACTAGATCATTAGCTCTATGAGACAGAGTTCCATTCCCCCCCACTCTACTTCTGTATTCCCAGTACCTAGATGAACATGGTGCCTCGTTTCTTTTCACCAAGAAAAACACCTCTGGACATGCCTCTCAAAAAGCCCTTCCAGGAAGGCTCCCACCCTAGTTTTTCCACAAGGCATGTTGATTTATTTCCACCACGTGGCAGTTGATTAGTGTCTTCTCAGACAACTTGAAAGTTGTCTAAACCGGCTGGCCCTAGTCTCTGTTGCAGGGCGGGTATCCCCCACTATTTGAAAGTTTGCTTTCCACCAATTTGCTTTAAGAGAAGACCTACATTAATACCTCATTTTGGTAACTAAAAGAAATCCAAAGCAGATTTTTGCTTTTACAAAAGGTGGGGAAAGGTGAAAATAGCAGTCAACTTTGTTTTGCAGTTAGCTGTTGGGGAAGCAGGGTACATGGGGGTGCAGGGTGGTGTGGGGAGCTGGGGGCAGTGCTGGTGTCTTCACCAAACTCCTTCCCAGGAACCACACTCAGCACCTCAGCATCAGTCTCTGCGGCTTTGAACTCTGTTTGAGCGTTTGTGCTATTTTGTGCATCCATTAGCAAGACACACCCCAGGATGTCAGAAAAGCCCGAGAGAGCTCATAAGGGTGTTATGCTTAGCATGAAACTGGACATAATTAAGCATATTTGGGGTAATTTGGTAGCTTATATTCTGGATCTGGGAACCCTAAAAATATTTCATATACATTCATGGTAATTGCTTTTTCACCTTTTTGCCATTTGAGGTTATGAATGTTTTCATAGGAATGCTCTGCTTTCAGACAGCACCAGCAACGTGCACCTACCTCTTTCATTCCAGTCCTTTATGATTGTCAATTTCTATTTTATTTGTCTGTTTACTCTTTTCATGCATCTCCTCACTAGAATGTGAGGACTGAGAGGACTGGAGCTGGTCACCTTCACTCAGGTCATGCACTTTGACATAGTGGCTCACACGCAGGAAACTCTTAATAAACTACTGTTAGCTGAATGATGAGTGAATGCATGTGAATGTAGTGGGAAAGGGAAAACTGCTGTTTCAAACAATCAAAAGAAAGTCTGGCTGTAGATGCTTCCAGCTTCTTAAGAGGTGGTGTATTTCTTAAGGGAGAATAGACTTTTATTCTGCTCCCTTCCAAGTTGAGGAGATTGGTGTGCCAAAGACTTTGATCTCATTCAAGGAAATATTCATTTCTCAGCTTCTGTGGGTACTCTGCACTACTGAAGGGCAGACATCCCAAGAGAATGGCCTTTTGTTTAGAAAAGCACCCTATTGAGGTCAAGGATTTACTAAGGGAGGCTTTCATGAGTTCACAGCAGTGAAGTGGAGAATAAAACTGTTCTACATTAAAATGAGTTGTGTATTAGCTTGCTAGGGCTGCCATAACATAATAAAACAGACTGGGTGGCTTAAATAACAGAAATCTATTTTCTCACAGTTCTGGAGGTCAGGAGTCCAAGATCAAGGTGTTGGCAGGATTGTTTTCTTCTGAGGCCTCTCGCGTTGGCTTGTTAGTTTGCTAGCTTTTCCCTCTGTCTTCCCATGGTCTTTCCTCTATGTGTGTCTGGGTCCTAATCTCCTCTACTTATAAGGACACCATTAATATTGGATTAGGGCCCACTTTAATGACCTTACTTTAACTTAATTACCCCTTTAAAGACCCAGTCTCTTCCCTGGCTGGTATGTCTCTGTGGATTGAGTACTGACCTGAGAATCAAAGCGTCACCAGTCCAATTCCCAGTCTAGGGCACATGTCTGGGTTGCACACTAGATCCCAGTAGGGGGCGTTCGAGAGGCAACCACATATGGATGTGTCTCTCTTTTTCTCCCTACCTTCCCCTTTAAAAATAATAAAAAAAAATCTTTAAAAAAAAGACCCTGTCTCCTTCTGTGACTGGCTAATTTTACTTAGCATGATGTCCTCAGGTTCATCTGCATGAACCTGGATTTGGCAGTTATACAGTGTAGGATTTCCATCTTTTTCAAGGCTGAACACACACACACACACACACACACACACACACACACCATTTGCTGTATTCATTCATTCATCAGTGGACAGATAGGTTCTGTGTCTATTTTGGCTATTGTGAGTAGTGCTGTAATGAACCTTGGAGAACAGACACCTCCTGAAGGTCCTGATACCAGTTCCTCTGGATATATACCCGGAAGTGGGATTGCTGGATCCTATGACAGTTCTATTTTTAATTGTTTTGAGGAACCTCCATAATGTTTTTCATAACAATTTCCACCAACAACATGAAAGGGTTTCAATTTCCTCACATCCTTAACATCCTTGTTTGTTTGTTGTCTTCTTTTTTTGGTGTTGTCTTTTGTTTTTTCTTTGATAATAGCCATCCTCACAGGTGTGAGGTGATACCTCATTTTGACCTCACTTATGTAAAGTATCTAAAATAGAGTCATAGATGCAGAGTGTAGAATGGTCATTACCAGGGGCTAGGGGAGGAGAAAATTTGGAGTTGTTCGATGGATATAAAGTGTCAGTTATTAAGATGAGTGAGTTCTAGAGACCTGCTGTACAACACACCGCCTATAACTAGCAGTACTCCGATGTGCACTGAAAACTGTTAAGGGGGTAGATCCAACTTATGTGCTTGCTACACACACACAGAAGGAGGGGAGCAGGAGGAAACTTTTGGAGGTGATTGGTATGTTTATTACCTTAATTGTGGTGATAGTTTCATGTGTGCATTCATATGTTGAAACCCATCAAACGGTATACATTAAATATGTATACAGTTTTTGTATATCAGTTGCACTTTGGTAAAATGTGAAATGTCTCTAAATATAGTCACATTCACAGGTACCAGGAAATTAGAATTTCAACATGTGAATTTTTGAGGTGAACACAATCCAGCCCATAAGAAACAGGTATCAGATAGAGGATGGGAAGCTGAGAATAGCAGATGGAGGATGGGACACAGAAGCCCCACCCATGGAGGGAGACCAGGGATCCTGTGGAGGGAGATAGACAAGGCGGTAGAGCCTGCTAGGTGTCTGCCCTTCTTCCAGAGGAATGCAGTTGGGCTGGGCATATGGCCACCCAGATAAAAGCTGCACTTTCTAGTCACACTGTGGCTAGGTGTGGACATGGACTACGCAATGTGAGTTCAAGTGAGGGATAGAATGTCTGTACTTAGAAACAATCTAATCACCTTGCATTTCCACTCTGTCTGTTACCTGTGAATGGGAACAGGGAGTCGTCTGCAGCTCAGCTCTGACTGTGCAGCCAAGGACAAGGCCCTGGGGGAGGCAGGGAGACAAATGCAAGGAGCTTGGGTACCTACGTGACCATGCAGAGTCATCCTAGCCATCCGACTATTCCCCTCAAGGCTGTTATGTGAGAGTGAAACAAATGTGTGCATTGTTAGGCCCTGTATTGGGGGTGACTGTATTATCACAGTCCTGCCATTACCCTAACTAATCCAGACAGCAAAATATCTTCCATGGCCCCATGGTTAAGGTTTTAAAAAAAAACCTCTTGTTATGAAAATTTGTAACTTAAAAATAGCAAAATGATATAATTAACTCACTGTAAACATCTAGTTTTATTTATTTATTTATTTTATTTTTTTATCCTCACCTGAGGAATGCTTATTAATTTTACAGAGGGGGAAGGGAGGAAGGAAAAGTGAAACACACCCACCAGCTGTCTTTCGTACTTACTTTGAGCATGGACACAACCCACAACCCAGGCATGTGCCCTGACTGGGAATTGAACTACAACCTTTTGGTTTGCTAGACAAAGCCCAACCTCCTGAGCACACTGGCCAGAGTGTAACCACCTACTTTTAGATTTTAGTAACTTTTAACCACATTTACTTCATCTGTTTTTTTTTTACTTCATCTGCTTTTTTTTACTTCATCTGTTTTTTTTAAAGATTTTTATTTATTTATTTAGAGAGCGGGGAAGAGAGGGAGAAGTAGAGGGAAAGAAACATCAATGTGTGGTTGCCTCTCATGTGAACCCCACTGGGGACCTGGCCCGCAACCCCGGCATGTGCCCTGACTAGGACTCAAACCAGTGACCCTTTGGTTCACAGCCTGCACTCATTCCACTGAGCTATACCAGTCAGGGCCATCTGTTTTTCTTTTTGTTTTTGTTTGGTTTTTTAATTTTAATAAGAGGCATATTTTATTTTGAATTATTTGCTAAACTGCTCAGCATTGTGAAACTATTGATTGTTTCAGACTTTGATAGATGTCGGCTACATGTGAACTTCTTTCACTGATGGAAAAAAATCAGAGAAATATGTGCTGTTTTCCTTTTGTAAGGTGTCAGTACATGAAGAAAAGAGAAGAGAAGAGAAGGGAAGGAAGGGGAGGTGAGGGGAGGGGAGGGGTGGGGAGGGAGGGGGAGGGAGGGGAGGGGAGGGGAGGGGGAGGGGGATCATAGGAAGTGGAATGTGAAGTGGATTGAGAGTTTAGTGGGACCAGGAAATCTGAGCAAAGAGTGAGCACAGCAATGGAAGCAGCTTGGCTTTGCAGAAATCTTGGGAAAATCACTGAATTTTCCACAGAATGTAGGATAGGGACTCATCAGTTTTTATTTAAACATTAACTATATAAACACTAAATATACAAGCAACTCCATAGACTAGAGGGCTTAGGGACATAAAGATGACAGTCAATATGTGTTTACACATACATACATGAAGAAATGGATGGAAGAATGAACCTAGTTCTGTGCTACTAAGTAACATGTCAGCTGTGGTATTTAAACCCCAGAGGGCCATCCTGGACCAGGAGGAAAGCAAAACAAATGGGTGTCACCTGTCTGATTCCTCTAAGTTTCTGACCCTTAATCTAGAATATTAACGGTACCCCTTCACCTGCCCTATACTGAACCTTCATTTGCCTTTGCCTTTGCCACTACTAACTCTCAGTGTGTCTCCGCCGCTCTCACAATGGTGAAGGGGGATGCTGTGCAAGAGGCTGACTTTCCACCTGCAGTGAGGTATTTAATTTGCTTTATTTGGCCATTTTTCTTTTCCTCCCAGTAAAGAGTACATAAATCCACTCTGAGCTCTGAGGAGCAATCCCACCAAACCATGAATATTTTGATCTCTTGATCCCTTTCCAAATGAAAATGTGCATCATGTTTCCTAATACGAAAAAGTCAATATGAAATGTCCAAATGTAAGGACCATGTGTTTAAGAGGCAGACAGGGGCCATGTAAGAGGGATACTGGTTTTTAAATATTTTCTTCATGGTTTTCAGCCTTCCCTAATTGGGGTACAAATCCACGTTTAGATAATCTGTTTTGTCTGATATAGGGAACTGTTCCACATGGCAGTGGTGGACGTAGCTCAGCCCCTGATTCGGAAAGGATATTTGCAAATATCCTTATCTTTGAAGTAATTAGCAACATCTTCTCCTTTGTTATCTATAAAAGGTAAGCACCTAAAGTGAACCATAGTAAATAAGGACCATTGTAATGTACCCAGAGAAGCAATAAAAGCCTGTCCAGGCAGGGGTCGGGGCCCTCTCTCTCACTTAGAGAGTGACCATGCCATCCCTTTTCTCCACAGGACTTCTGTAGTCAGTGTGAATTTTTTGTCACAGCCACAACCCATGGACCACACTGGCTGGAGTCTGCATCAGTCCGATTTTGAAATATTAAACCTATTTCCTCCTCCTATAAAAAACCTCATTTCGGAGATAATACTCCATCTGCACATGAATGTCAAGGTGGAGTGCCAAGGCTTGTGATCAAGTTTCCCAATAAGCCTGAACAAATTGCCCTAGTTAAAATTAGTGAAGAAGCCCTAGCCAGGTGGCTCAGTTGGTTGGAGTGTCATCCCATACACCAAAAGATTGTGGGTTATGTCCCTGGTCAGGGCACATACTTAGGTTGTGGGTCTAGTCCCCTGTTGGGGCACATATAGGACGAAACCAATCAAAGTTTCTCTCTCTCTCTCTCTCTCTTTAAAATCAATAAACATATCCTCAGCTGAGGATTTTTCAAAATAATAATTAAATTAAATTAAATTAGTAAGGAAAACCAGAAATTTAAATGGTTATTATGTTGTCACAATGCCCATAAATTGGATTGGGAAACTGTACGGAAATACAAGAATACTTTTAGTCTGGCAACAATTTATAGTGTCATATGTGGCAGGAAATTTCTCAAATTTGGTTATTCAAATATCATTTCTATTTTAGCCAGTCTGTAGATCCTGTGTAGAGGATCAGATTGTGCAGATAAAATTCTTAGCAGAATTGCTGGAAAAAGGACCCTTCCAAGATTATCTGATTCTACAGAGGTCTGTGTCTTTCATTGTTCTTGACTAATTTGCAGGTATGCAGAAATTGCAGCTAACTTGTGGAAGGCTGACAGTGATGCAACTAATTCCCATTCTTAGAAATACAAACAAATGTTGTCTAATGAAGGCGCACCAATTTCCAGTCTATGTAAGAGGCCAGTTTTGCATCAGTCAGCAAATTCAATTCAGGATTCCTGATTGCTTAGATACACGTTTTTCCTTTGGAATTTCCTCTGAATCAGTTTTTACTTCTTAACTGGCTTCTTCAATAAATATTGGGTGAAGTAAAAAAAAATCTTTGACACATTTATTTTATATTTGTATGAGTCACAATTTTGAAAAATCATCTTTTAGCATCCTGATTCTCCAGCCACTTAGTCTATCCCAAAAGTAGGGTTGGGGGGCGGGGCAAGGAGAGAACCTGAAGTTTCTGAGTATTTACCCAGAAGTGACTAGTTGAGTGAGCTACTAATCAGGGCAAGATAATGCTTACCCTCACTCCTGCACATAGAGGCACTAGATTTGGGTTTATTTCAGTACAGAGTTAAAAAAACACATTACATGTTTGCACAGGCAAATTTGAGGACTGCTGTCATTTTCTCTCTTTTTTTATCCTACATTTTAACAAGTTCACTTATATAGCTAATAAAAAAGGTATTAACAGATGTTGTGATGGCCTTAGAGAAACAGGATAGAAAGACAAATGCCATTGGATGTCTCTCCCCCTCACCTCCCAGCACTTATCTCTTTACCTGTTCTCATGTTAATTCTATTCTTCCAAGCTCTCTTTTCTACAAGTTTTGACTTACTGGCTGCTAGCACCTCAGTATCTCTTACTCATATCCTTTGTGGAAAAAAACAAAGGCGACATTAGCATAAGTCTTTTTTTCAAAACTGTCGACAGGAGGAGTGTTCTCACTTGGGAAGGAGGGTGGAAATTTTTAAAGGGCTTCAGCAGGCAGGGTCAGCTGAAGTTCAGCTGGTTTCAAGAATATTTGTTCAAAGATGGTTCTCAGGAAAGGGAGGAATTATTCTAACTAATTAGTGGCCACTGTTTGGACAATTTGAATTTACCAAGAGCAGTGGGAGGAATCATGAGGGGCTGAGCTCCTGTGCAGATGAGGATGCAAAGCTACATCGGACAAGGACACGGAGGGTCCCAGTGGAAATGCTTCAGTCCTCGAACCACAGAGGCCCTCCCCCCACATGCAGCTGGCTAAATCCTAGGAAAGGGTTTGTATCTATCTGAGTTGGTACATGTGCCTATCCCTGAACCACTCATAATGGTCAGAAACAGGGTCAACAGCAAAGAGCTGTTCTTGAGCCAACCTAAAGGCTAGAGCAGGGAGAGGAGCAGCTCTTGAAAGAGAGTAGCCTAGACTCGGCCCATGAGAGTATCACGGTGAGCAGGGAAGCCCCCACCCTTTCTTTCCATTTGTGTCCAGAAAATCCCCTTTTTTCTCCTTCCAGGTAAACAGCTCAACCTTGCCTTTAGGGGAGGACCACTCAGAGGACTCTTTGCCTAATGAGTGTGAAGAGCAAACCCAGTAGGAGAGGAGAAAGCTTCTTCCTAGAGTATCCCCCAACTAGAACCGCTGAGAGGCTGTTTTATTGTATTAAAGACAGAAACTGACACAGCCCTAATGCCCAGATTCCTTTTTCTGAAGTCCTTAGAACTTTGTAAATGATCTCTATGGTCACTTAGGGAAGATAAGCAGGTTTGATTGTAATAAACATCTGAGTATTGGCTGTGCTCTGTACCTCTTCATTCTTTTCAGTATCTTATTTTTGGCAACAAAACCCCTTTCAAGTATCCAATGCCCATTACCCCTTTTTCTTATAAAAATAAAACAGGTCTGTCCAGTGAAAAAAATAAATTACTGGTGAAAATATTAAGATTCAGAGGAAGGGGTACTTCCAGCCAAGATGGAAGTACAGGTAGACACACTTTGCCTCCTTGCACAACCAAAAGAAGGACAACAAAACATGTAAAAACAAAATATAACCAGGACTGCCAGAAAATTAAAACTGTATGGAAGTCTGACAACCAAGGAGTTAAAGAAGAAACATTCATCCAGACTGGAGGGAGGGGCGGAAACAGGTGGCCAGGGTGGAGAGGACTTACCACATAGCAGTGGCTGGCAGAGCAGGTGGTCCCACATTTTTGTGGGGATAAACCAGGAGGAACAATTGGGGAGCGAGACAGACCATGCAACCCAGGGTTCCAGCACAGGGAAATAAAGCCTTTAAACCTTTTACTGAAAAAATCTGTGGAGGTTGAGGCAGCAGGAGAAACTCCTGGCCTCACAGGAGAGTTCATTGGAGAGACCCACAGGGTCCTAGGACATACACACACCTACCCACCTGGGAATCAGCACCAGAAGGGTGCAACTTGCTTGTGGGTAGTAGGGGAAGTGACTGAAAGTGGGCTGAGAGCTGAGGAAGTTGCATTGTTCCCTCTCTGACCCCTCCCCAAGAATGCAACAAGGTGGGTTGCCTTGCCCTAGCAAATACCTAAGTCTCTGCCCCTTACTCCATAACAGTCTAATCAGTGCTCCCTTGTATGTAACTACCGGCTTTTCTCTTATGGTTTTTAGGATTCTCTCCTTGTCTTTATGCCTTGTCATTTTAATTATGATGTTTCAATGTAGGCCTCGTTGGGTCCAACTTGTTTGGGACACTCTAGGCTTCCTGGATTTGTGTGATGTTTTCCTTCACCAGATTAGGGAAGAGTTCAGTCATTATTTCTTCAAATAGGTTCTCAATCCCTCGCTCGCTCTCTTCTCTTTCTGGTATTCCCATGATGTAGATATTGTTACACGTCATGTAGTCCAAAATGTTTCTTAAGCTCTCCTCATCTTTAAAATTCTTTTTTCTTTTTGCTGCTCTGCCTGGGTGTTTTTTCCTACGGTGTCTTCCAAAACATTGATTTGATCTTCCGCTTCATCTAACCTACTGTTTATTACTTCCAGTGTAGTATTTATTTCAGACATTGCATTCTTTCTTACTTACTCATCCTTTTTATGGTCACTATGTCTCTTTTCATGTTGTTGAGTATCCTTATAATTGTTACTATAAACTCTCTATCTGATCAATTCCTTTCTTCATCTAATTCTTCTGGAGAATTCTCTTGTTCTTTCATTTGGGATCGATTTGTTTGTCTTTCCATTTTGGCTGCTTCTTTGTATTTTCTGCCTCAGCTGTTAATCAGTCATAAAACAGATTAGTTGTTGATCTAATCAAGCTGTGATCAGCAGCCTGGCTTAAGGTATCACACAGTGGGGCAGAGTAATTCACTATTGCTACCCCTCAGGCTGATGCCACTTAGAGAGGAGTGCTCTGCCTGAGAAAAATGGCTTCTATAGTGCAGGGACTCAGCACAGGGATCCTGGTAGCTCATTCTTCAGTTCTCTCCCCAGAGCCACCAGCCCCAGACTCTCCTCAAGCATTTCTAGTCCATAATGCCCTCCCTCTACCAGAGCCCAGGTTATGTGGCTGCAAATGAAATTGTGTTTGGCCCCTTAAGAGGCTCTCTGCATCTCCAGCTATCTCTCTCTGGCAGAAACCCTGCTGCTTTTCACAGCTAGATGTTATCTGGGTTCCTTTCCCACTCAGGTGCTGTAGGCTAGGGAACCCAGCTTGGGGTTTAGACCCCACACTTCTCAGGGGGAAATCCCTGGATGCTGAAATATCCCACTGGAACTTTAGCTTCTGCCTGTGGGAGCCCAGTCAGCCCTCTTACACCTCCTCTGCACTGCAGACATGTCTTGTTGTGGTTAAGTGGTTTCTTTGGTCTGTCCTTGGTTATAAGGCTTCTCTCCAGCTAGAGTTCAGTTGATTATTCTTGATTTTCTCTACAATTTAGTTGTAATTCCAGATTGGTCCTGGGAGGAGGTTAGTGTAGCTTCTACTTACTCCTCCACCATCTTAGATCTGAATTTCTTCTTTTCATTTTCTGAGTGCAGATTCTATCTGAATTGATGACTGAACCAAGGTAAGCAAAACTTTAATAATTGCGATGTCTTACCTGTCTACATTAAAGTTGTGTATTTTTTCTGTAGTCATGACTTCTGTCTTTTTGATGTTCAAATGCAGACCTCTGTTATGTTTCTCTCTCGTAATGAAGCCAACTCATATGGATATACAAAAAGCCTTGTTGGGATGTACTGTTTAATTAAGAGTCAGCAGGTCTGTAAGACCTCAATCCTTTCTCCAAATTTCACTTTTATTAAAAGGTCTCTGTGGAAACCATCTTTCAAAACTTCTTGCAGCAAAATAATTTCAGAGCAAGTGGCCCTTACACCCATGTCAGTAAGTGTGGCATTGAGGGCGGCAGCTGCTGTGTAGGTGAGCCCAGCTGACTCTCAGAGGAGCAGCCAGGCCACCACTCAGACAACCATGACCACAGCTGGAGCAGCCAGGATGCCAAAGAACGTGAGCCAGAGAAGAGCAAGCCTGGATGAAATGCGGACGGAGGAGCCTGCAGATGCTTCACGCCACTCTTACAGTGTGCGGCCAATGAATTAGTGACTGGGACAGAAGCCTACTTGTGCACATGTCTTTGGTCCCCACATGCTTTTGGTCCTGCCATTCCCTGCCACTACTCCTCACAGCCCTGGGGCCTGAAACTTCCAGCCTCTCCAGAGGCAGCAGTCTCGGACTCTTGTTTGCTTCCTAGATGCCACACCCCTTACTGTTCAGAAATTGAAAACTTATTTGAAAACATAATGGAGAACTTCCCTGATCTGGCAAAGGAAATTGACTTCCAAGAAGTCCAGGAGGCTCAGAGAGTCCCAAAGAAGTTGGGCCCAAGGGAGCATGTACCAAGGCACATCATAATTACATTAGCCAAGATTAAAGATTAGGAGAGAATCTTAAAGGCAGCAAGAGAAAAAGAGACAGTTACCTTCAAAGGAATTCCCATAAGACTATCAGGTGATTTCCCAAAAGAAACTGTGCAGGTAAGAAGGGGCTGGAAAGAAATATTCAAAGTCACAAAAGACAAAGACCTACTTTCAAGATGACTCTATCCAGCAAAGCTATCATTTAGAATGGAAGGGCAGATAAAGTGCTTCCCAGATAAGGTCAAGTTAAAGGAGTTCATAATCACCTAGCCCTCATTATATGAAATGTTAAAGGGACTTATCTAAGAAAAAGAAGATAAAAAATACAAACAGTAAAATGACAACAAACTCACAACTATCAACAATTGAACCTAAAAAAAAACCCCAAACCAAAAACAAACTAAGCAAACAACTAGAACAGGAACAGAACCACAGAAATAGAGATCACATGGACGGTTATCAGCAGGGAGGGGGTGGGGAGAGAATGAGGAGAAAGGTACAGGGAATAAGCATAAATGGTAGGTACAAAATAGACAGGGGGAGGTAAAGAATAGTATGGGAAATGGAGAAGCCAAAGAAATTATATGTATGACTCACAGATATCAACTAAGGTGGGGGAATGATGGTGGGAGGCAGGTAGCAGGTAGAGAGGAATAAAGGGGAGAAAAAAATGAGAACTTAATAGCATAATCAATGAAGTATACTTTTAAAAAGATTGAGAGGAAGGAAGTATCTGTCCTTATTTTTTATATTTTGCAAGAACAACGAGTTTGTTATATATTATGGTTTAAAGTCAAAATCTCCAGAATTTGAACCCTGACTTCCCACTTAACTTGCTCCATCACTGTGGACAAATACTCAACCTCAGTAAGTCCCAGTTTCCTTATTTGGAAAATGAAAAGTAACACCTACCTGTATGTGTGTAAATAGCATATCATTGAATCTGAAATATATTAAAATTCAATAATGATCAGTTTTTCATGATAATGAAGACGATGATAATTATGAAGGTACCAAAAGATACTCACCTATATGTTTTCACCCCCTAGTACTACTTTTAAAATAGAATTTCAGGGTTAGTGGGGAACTCACAGGAGACATCAGCCAGTGGGCAAACCTCTCTAAAGATACCTCAATTGCTCCAGGGCCAGAAAAAAAGAGAGCAAAGTGGGAATCAATGTGTTGAGCAGAGTAAATTTTTTCCCTGAACAAGGGGGCAAGAAATCCAGGGAGCCAGGGACAAAGGCATTCTCATTTTAGAGAGTTGGGTTCAGGCTTTGTCTTTTAGGGTGTGTGTGTTCATCTACGTGTACATGGATATATGTATGTTCATAAGATGTGATGATTAAACTGTACGTGACATCAGGAAATAACATTGACACTGATTACAGATGCTGGTGAATTACCAATGTATAAAGGGGAAATGAAATTTGGCTTGCCTATGAAAAAGCAATACTAATTACAGTCATTTACATGAGCCCCTCGCCATTTGTGCTTAATTACCACAATCACAGTCATGTGTATCATTAAATATGGGCCTAGTTAACTTTTATTTAAATTGTCTTGACTGAGTCATCATCTCTGCTCTGCTAAGATACATGTTCAGAGACACATTGCTTAAAGTCTCCCCAAATTGAGAGGCTATCAGGAGGGACCTGATTCCATGGAGTTGCAGAATAGACTGCAAGGTTGTATTGACAGTTACTCCAGTTTGAGAAGATAGCTACAGACCACATCAAAGCACCACCACCCTGCCCCTGCACAGTTGATTCTCCATGGAGGGCAGAAGTTGGTGGTCAGTGGTCATAGTCCTTACATCTGACTGGTCTGGGTAAATCCCTCCCATTGACCTGTCAACAGCAACTAATCTCAACTACAAGAGGAGTGTGTACTCAGCCCACACGAAGGGCTCACCTCAAGTACCCAGCTTGGGTGATAGGAAGAACGTGCTGTTGTACCCTACAGGACACCTACTACACTAGGCCACACTACCAAGACAGGGAGACATAGAAGCTCTGCCTAATACATAGAAACAAACACAGGGAGGCTGCCAAAATGAGAAGACAAAGAAACATGGCCCTAATGAAAAAACCTTATGGAAACCCCAGACAAAGAGCTAAGCACAATGGAGATAAGCAACCTATTAGATGCAGAGTTCAAAAGACTGGTTATAAGGATGCTCAAGGAACTTAGTAAGGACCTTAACAGCATAAAAATATCTAGTCAGAAATGAAGGATATGCTAACTGAAATAAAGAACAATCTGCAAGGAAAGAACAGTAGAATGGATGAAGCCAAGAATCAAATCATTGATTTGGAACATAAGGAAGCAAGAAACAGCCAACCAGAACAACAAAAAGAAAAGAGAATCAAAAAAAAAATGAGGACAGTATAAGCTTCTGGGACAAATTCAAGAAGTCCAACATTCACATCATATGGGTATGAGAAGGAAAAGGGAAAAAGCAAGAAATTGGAAATCTATTTCAGAAAATAATGAAAGAAAACTCCCCCAGTTTGGTGAAGGAAACAGACATGCAAGTCCAGGAAGCACAGAGAGTCCCAAACAAGATGGATGCAAAGAGGCCCACTCCAAGACACATCATAGTTAAAATGCCAAAGGTTAAAGATAAAGACAGAATCTTGAAAGCAGCAAGAGAAAAGTAGTTAGTCCCTTACAGGGGAGTATCCATAAGACTGTCAGCTGATTTCTCAAAAGAAACTTTGCAGGCTAGATGGAATTGGCAAGAAGTATTCAAAGTCATGAAAAGCAGGTACCTACATCCAAGATTGCTCTGCCCAGCAAAGCTACCATTTAGTATTGAAGGGCAGATAAAGAGCTTCCCAGATAAGAAGAAAACTAAAGGAGTTCATCATCACCAAACCATTATTATATGAAATGTTAAGGCGACTTATTTAAGAAAAAGAAGAAGATCAAAACTACGAACAATAAAATGGCAAAAAATACAAATCTATCAAAAATTGAATCTAAAAAACAAAGTAAGGAAACAAGAACAGAAACAGAAGCATGGATATGGAGAGTGTTTTGATGATTGCCAGGTGGGAGGAAGGTATGTGGAAATGGATGAAGAGGTGAGGGGATTAAGAAGGACAAATAGGTAGTTACAGAATAGCTGTGGGGATGTAAAGTACAGGATAGGAAATGGAGTAGCCAAAGAACTTATACACATGATCCATGGACCTGAACAGTGGGTGAGAATTGCCAGAGAGAGTGGAGGGTGCTGGGTAGAGGGGGGCAAAGGGGGAAAAATTGGGACAACTGTAATAGCATAAACAATAAAAATGTAATTAAAAGTAATAAATAATAGTTAAGGGATCCATGGTTTAAAAGCATCCTTGCTTAATGATAATTTATTTCAAGTTAACTCGACATGCAAGTCAATCAACATCCCCAGAATACAACATTTTCATTTCCATAAGACTTTAGCACCTTGTCAGCTTAGCAAGAGAAGAAGGGACAGAACTGTAGTGTTGTGGTTGACAAAGGAATAGAAGCCTCAGGGGTTTAGTTGCTTCATGACTGTCACACATTGAGACTGGCAGATTTCAATGTCCCTCCTCCACAGGTCCTACTTGCTGCAGTGAGTTTGGGTTTTGCAGTTTTTCTGTTGAGAGACCTTAAAAGGACTGGAATTTGGTTCCTCAGTGACTCCAATTTCCCCTGTAATAAAGAATGGTAATTTTAAAGATAAATCATTTGGTTATCATCCTTGGAGATTAATTGGGTAATTAATTTTAGCTAAGTGCTCTGAAATATAAAGTGCATGATACGTCTTAAGGATTGATGGCCCTGTGCCCTCGTTAGGCCTGGAGGACAGAAATCTGATTATAAATGCCATGGTTAGGGCTGCCTCTCACTGAGCTGCACCAACCCCCTTAGAGAACTCACTGTGAAGGCAGATGATAGTCGGGGTCATTTTCACTCCCAAGACTGAAACTCTGAACACTAGAAGAGCGAATTCATCTCCCTGGTGGCTCCACTGCAGGATGTCCACGCACCATGTTGATTTTCTGGGCGAGGCATCACTTTTGGGGTGGTGATGAGGCAAATGGCTTTTTATATAAATGGAACCCTTGGCCAACACAAGGATCTCAGAGACGATGGTGCAGCTGAAGCCTGTGCTTCCTTTCTGTAGCTGCTGGCTTTTGAACATATCGACAACTAAATTTTTTTTTCAGTTTGGAATTTTTTTTAATATGTTTTATTGATTATGCTATTACAGTTGTCCCATTTCCCCCTTCACTCCCCTCCACCCTGTACACCCTCTACCACCCACATCCCCCCCTTTAGTTCATGTCCATGTGTCATACTTATAAGTTCTTTAGCTTCTACATTTCTCATATTATTCTTACCCTCCCCCTGTCTATTTTCAACCTACCATTTATGTACTTATTTTCTGTACTTTTTCCCCCTCTCTCCTTCTCCCACTCCCTTGTTGCTAACCCTCCATGTGATCTCCATTTCTGTGGTTCTGTTCCTGTTCTAGTTGTTTGCTTAGTTTCTTTTGGTTTTGCTTTAGGTGTGATTGTTAATAATTGTGAGTTTTCTGTCCTTTTACTATACATGTTTTTTTAATCTTCTTTTCTTAGATAAGTCCCTTTAACATTTCATAAAATAAGGGCTTGGTGATGATTTACTCCTTTTACCTGACCTTATCTGAGAAGCACTTTATCTGCCCTTCCATTCTAAATGAACACTTTGCTGGATAGAGCAATGTTGGATGTAAGTCCTTCCCTTTCATGACTTGGAATACTTCTTTCCAGCCCCTTCTTGTCTGCAAGGTCTCTTTTGAGAAATCAGCTGACAGTCTGATGGGAACTCCTTTGCAGATTACTGTCCCCTTATCTCTTGCTGCTTCTAGGATTTTCTCCTTCATTTTTACCTTGGCTAATGTCATTATGATGTGCCTTGGTGTGTTTCTTCTTGGGTCCAACTTCTTTGGGACTCTCTGAGCTTCCTGGACTTCCTGGAAGTCTATTTCCTTTGCCAGAATGGGGAAGTTCTCCTTTATTATTTGTTCAAATACATTTTCAATCTGTTGCTCTTCCAGTTCCCCTTCTGGTACCCCTATAATTCGGATGTTGGAACATTTAAAGACGTCCCGGAGGTTCCTAAGCTTCTCCTCGTTTTTTTTTTTTGAATTCTTGTTTCTCCATTCTTTCCTGCTTGGTTGTTTCTTTCTTCCTTCTGGTCCACTCTATTGTTTTGAGTCCCAGTTTCCCTCCCATCACTATTGGTTCCCTGTGCATTTTCCTTCATTTCTTTTATGGTAACCTGCATTTGTTCATCTAATTTGTGCCCCAAATCAACCAATTCTGTGAGCTTCCTGATCACCAATGTTTTGAACTGTGCTTCTGATAGATTGGCTATCTCTCGGTTGCTTAAGAGGATGAGTTTTGGGGCACTGATTTGTTCTTCTGTTTGAGCCATCTCTCTCTCCCTCTTTTTATTTTATTTTTATTATTTTTTTGGTCTGGTCGCTCCTGTTATGGTAAGGGGTGGAGCCTTAGGTGTTCCCCGGGGCTGGGGACCCCAGTAGCTAGACTGTGACGTTGTATATGGGGGCGGGGGCGGGGGCGGGAGGGAACAATGGTGGTAGCTCCGGCCTCCATGGGACCTCAGTCCCTTCTCTGGGATCCTAGGTTGTGCGCTCTGCCCTGCTCCACAATTGCTGCCTCACTGGGTCTGCCAGCTGCCGCTTGTGTACTCAGGGTCCACCCGCTGCCATCTTGCATGCCCCAGGTGCCTTACACACCTCCAGTTGCCTTATGCACCCACTGCTCTCTGCTCTCCGTGCCGCGACCTGCACCTGGCTGCTCGTCTCCGCCCCTCATACCAGTCTGGATAAACAGGTCTACTTCAACTTCTTGGCTGTCCGACTTCCGTTCAGATAAATTCTCTATCAGTTCTGGGTGTTATTCTATCTTTAAATTGTTGTTGTTCCAATCTTGGTTGTGTGTGGAGGTACGGTGCGTCCACCTATCCCTCCATCTTGGCTGGAAGTCCGACAACTAACATTTTTTAAAGAGGGCAAGAAGGTGACAGGATTGTTAGTGATTAAAAGCATGAACTTTGAAGTCATCCAGCCTGGGTTTGAATCTGGCGTAACTTTTCACTATCTACATGTTCATAGCTTTAACTATTACTTCTATGTAGATAGCTCCTAAATTTAACTTAGATTTATTGTTTAAAAGTGACTATGCTAGAATCTTTACAGGACTTGGTGACTGGAGTAGACTAGGCCAAAAAGCTGTGTCTATATTCTAATCCCCAGAATCTATAAATATTAGCTTATGTAGCAGAAACAAACACACACAACTTACATGGCAAATGGTGAGATGACTTGAAGGAGGTGCTTCTCCAGGATTATCCATGTGGGCTCTGAATCCAGTGACATGTCCTTATAAGAATCAGTCAGAGGACTGAGGGTGATTTGACAGAGAGGAGGAGGATGTGACCAGAAAGGCAAAAGTTGCAACAATGTGGCCACAAACCGGAGAAACCCTAGAGCCACCAGAGGCTGAAAGAAGCAAGAGACAGATTCTCCCCTATAGTCTTTGAAGGAACACAGCTATATTGACACCTTAATTTCAGACTTCTGACCTGCAGAACTATGAGAGCATAAATGTGTTATTTTAAGCCACCCAGTTGGTGGTAATTTATTACAGCAGCCACAGGAGTCTGATACATGGCTAACTGGGTGCCCATAGGGTAGTAAGTCACAGTACAGGGCCTGACATAGTTGCCAGTTTCTGGCATAGCCCTTCACCAAGAGTGAAGACAGAAGTGCAGGTCTAAGGAAGAAGTTGATGAATGCTGTTTGGGACATGCTGACTGCTAGAATGCACCATGTCTTCTGGGTCGCTCCCCTATATCCTGCTCAGTACAGCACTCACTGCTCTTTACCTGGGCTAGCTTGTTTTTGCAGTGAGGAACCTTGAGACTCCTTCCAGGACAAAGGGCAGGCTTGCTTGCTGTTTGCAATAAAATAGCAGGTTCCTCAAGTCCAGCATCCCCTTTCTGTTACACAATCCACTGCCTATGAGGCATCTCATCTGGGCCTCCATTTTACCCACGTGGGCCTTGGGTACTGATGTAAGGGTACAGATGTCAACATGCTGATGCTCATGCTACTTGCTGTGCTGTGAGTACCTGGGACCTTTGTCTCTGAACCACAAGCCTTGTTTCTATTGCCTGCCCCCATATAACAGTAATAGGCTCACTTCTGGCTTGAAAGCAGGGTAAAATCAACCTCAACCAGATCTGAGTCGAGGGTCTTTGGGGTCCTTCTGGAAACACACAATAGGAATTGAGTAAATGAGTCTGCAGCTCACCAGGGACTTTTGGGCTAAAGATAACAGATTTGGAAATCATCATATGAAAAAGTCCTAGTCAAAGCTATGAATTTGAATCATGTCACCCCGGAAAATTTTATAAAGTGGGAAGGAAAAGGAAGAGAGGGGGAGGTAAGGAAAGAAACCTGAGGAACACTGGTGTTTATGGGGCAAAGAGAAGGAAAACTCAAAAAGTAGATGAAAATGATGCAAATATTTTCCTACCTAGTCTCCGAATCTCAGTAATCCTTCACTTATTATCTTCGATTCCTCTCCCTTCTCCTGCATCTGCTTGGTTGTTTCTAGTTAAACCTTGAATCACACTTTTTCTCACACCCATCTCTTCTTTCTATTCCAAGCTGATGTTCTAGCTTAGACTCCACATCTATTGCATAAATTCTTTTCAATAACCTCCTAATTGCTCTCCTTGCTTCTGTTATACCACACAGTCTGTCCTACACATTACTGCCAGATTACTTTTCTGAAAATATCACTTGGGTTGACTCACTCTCCCTGGTTAGAAATAGTGCGTAGTTCCCAGTATATCTGGGGTTCCTATTTCTTCTATACCCATTGACTCTGACTCTTATCACAGAACAAGAACTGGCATTAGGAGGGATAAAATTTAATTGTGAGAGAGAAGCAGCAAAAGAATCGGGGTGGGGAGAAAAATGAAAAGGACACTCTAGGCTCTGAGGAGTTGTCTTTGTCCAGTATTGGATGAGTCTTGTTCAGGGCTGAGTAAGCTATAGGCTGCAGGCCAAATCCAGCCAGCTGCCTGTTAGTGTAAATAAAGTTTTATTGGAACACAGCCACTTCTGTCATTTGCATTTTTTTTCTGTGGCTGCTTTTGTGCTGCAACAGCAGGGTTGAGTAGTTGTGGCATCGACTATCTGACCTGTAAAAGTCTACAGTATTTACATCTGGCCCTTTATAGAAACAGTTTGCCAATTCCTGGTCTAGTTACAGTTGCAATATGGGAGATATGAGAACTCAAGGAATGTAGAAAAGGATATTTTAAGAAGTGATGCTAAGGGTCACCAACCAGATGGATTCTTGCAGATGGCCTTTGAAAGGTTTCAGTAAAGATGTGAATTACTTTTAATGCTGGCCAGTTTCACTATGTGGTTTCAGAGATGGAGCCACAAGGCCATCCCAACGAAACACTCTTTGTGTACTAATCCCTTGGCATCTTTACTTACACCATTAATCTCCCTTCTGAAACGTCTCCTCACATTCCACACCTGCGTGATTCCTTTAAATTCCTTCCCTCAGACTCCAGCTCAGGTTCTGTCTCTTTGCCTCCCTTGTCCTTTACTGAACATAGTACATTCATCTTGTGTGCCAATAGCCGCATTTGATCAGAGCTCCCTCACTCAGACTTACAGACTGCTGTGTGTTTTTAGTTAATCTTTTCATGGTATGGAGCTACCTCCCTACAGATCACAAGCTTACTGAAGCCAAGGACTGTATCTTCTATATTTTTTCATCACTTTCACAGCTTCTGGCAAAGGGATTCGAAAAAAAAATGTGTTTGATACATTTGCTTATAAATAATGAAATCATCAGAAATACTAGAAAACAGATTATCTAACTTTCAAGCCCTACAGAAATGCTATGCCCAACATTTTTACACAGTGTGGGTCAGTTTTTAAGCCACTGGATTATTGTGTAAGATTCCCGACTAACAATGAGAATGTGAGGGTGACTGGGCTCTGATCTGTGTCACCTTGCCGATAGCCAGGTGTGAAGTGGTGGCCTTAACTCCTTGCCCCTCCCTGAGCAATGCTCCCTAAAGCCCCAGCTCAGAAAGGCCGTCTTCTCAGACAGGAGGACAGTTTGCTGGCCATGTGGTTGGTGCATCTGTGATCTTGGTCAAGTGTGGACTAATGTCCTAATTTTCTGTTTTAGGAAACATGTTTCCAGTAGTTGTTCCATATACTTCTTTCTTATTTAAAAAACTTTAAAAAAGGTTTTATTCATTTACTTTTAGAGAGAAGAGAAGGAAGGGAGAAAGAGAAGGAGAGAAATATCAACTCAAGAAACACTGATTGGTTGCCTTTCAGATGCGCCTGAATGGGAACTGAATCTGCAACCTGGGATGTGCCCTGACCAGGAATTGGACTGGCAATCTTTTACTCTACAGGACAACACTCAACCAAGTGAGCCACACTGGTCAGAGCTAAAAATACTTTTTATTTGAAGAATAACACACATGTATAAAAGTACATATACCATAAATTACAGTACATTGAATATTACAAACTGAAAACATCTGTGTAACCAGCTCTCAGATCAAGAAACGGAATGTTATCCACACCAAGAAATCCACACTGTGCTCTCTTTCAGTCACTGGCTCCCCGTCAGTCCAAGGGGCCCGCTCTGCTGCCATGTAACAGCATCGACTAGTTTTGCCACGTGTTGTACCTCATATAAATGAAATCATACGATCTGAGTGTTTGTACCTGGCTTCTTTTGTTCATGAGATTCACCTGAGGTGTCGAGAGCAGTTGTAGGCTATTTTTTCCCATTGCTTTGTAGTGAATAAATAAAATGTGGCACATGTATGCAATAGAATGCTATCCATTTCATTTCCATTAACAACATCTTACACTGGAAATCTCAAAAGCTCAGCTGTTGAAAGTGAAGTCCAATGCTGCAACGAACACAGCATTATTCTCAACTCTTTAATTTCACAGAAGCTTAATGGCATCAACGTCTTGCTCAGGATAATGTTACAGGCATTCTATCAGATTCTGAGCCAGGAAAACCTGTTTTGCTTCACGTCTGTTACTGTTTTTCTAACAGAAAATAGTCTCTCAAATTCCATTGTTAAGCATCATTGTTGAATTTGGAACTGTATTTGCACAGCAACATCTTTTCAGAATAAAAATAGAGCAACCAAAAAAGTCAGCATGTGCATTAAAGTAAGTTGATTTATTACCTCTAAAGATTTTCCTCCCTTCATGCTTTCCATAGCTGTAAAAAACATCTTACTTTTAATGACAAAGACTATACTGTATTTAGTTTACTCTGATGTGTTTTTCCTTCCACTGACACACACACTCAGAGACATACACAGACACACACACACAGCTCACTCTCACTGGCCAGAGGGTTTTAGTTTCAGCAGGTTAAACTTCATTGAGACAGTTGATCCTGCAGGAATTAATACTGTTTGGAATAAATTCAAAACCCATATTATAGGAAAATTCACAATGTCATGGTACTGCTCCATAAAAGTGCCTGCATAAAAGTATACTTCTTAAAATTCAGATGCATTGAGGTATAATTTATGTCTAATACAGTTCTATGAATTCCAGCAAACACCTACACTCTTGTAACCACTACTACAATCAATATACAGAATACTCATCATCCCTAAGAGCTTCTCACACACCTTGGTAGTCAACTCCTACTCCCAAATCCACTCTCTGGCAACCGCCTGTCTCATAAAGGTGCGTAAAATGGTTTTTTTCCCCTCCTTCATGGGACACAGAAAAGCAGAGCAGAGGCTCATTCCTTGCTACTTCTGCAGCCTTCGCCCGCAGGGCTTCCCCTGCCCCAGGCCCCCCACCTCATCCTGTGCCTTGTCCTCTCCGCGCTGCTACCCACAATGTTACCCCAGTGTTCCTTTTACCTAGAACCCTCTTCGCTTCCTTCCCCACTTAGTCAATTCCCACTGGTCTTTGAGATCTCAACACCAAGGGGTGTGAGAAACTCTTAGGTCTTAACACCATTTCCTCAGAGAAAGCTTTCCTGACTGGTCCCAATCCTTCCATGTTGCATTGTGCATGTGCGAAGCAGCAATTTGACATTGGTTTAGTATTATTTGATTAGTGTCTATCTTCCCATTAAACTGTGAGCTTCATGATGGCAGGGACTCTGCTGGGCTTTCTCATGGTCCTATTCTGAGCATACAGCTCAGCAGTAGGGACTCAGTGAAGACTAAGTAGATGAATACATACTTTGAAGCTAGCACTGTTCTAAATGTTTAACTTTGATTCTTCCAGGGGTGATAAAGTAAATATCATTCTTTCTGTTTAACAATCATAATGGTCTCAAAAACCATAACTTTTTTGCTGTTCCTCCTTCCAAAGTGTGGAGCCTCGTTCTTCTCTCATTGAATGTAAGGTGACTCAGTTACTCACTTCGAATGAATAGAATAAGCAGAAGTGACAGGATCGGAGAAGACATTGCACTTTCTGCTTGCTTTCTCTAGAGTCACTTGCTATGGAGGAAGCCAGCTGCCATGTTGCGCAGATGCCTCAGCAGCACTACAGAGAGGCCCATGTACGAGGAACCGAGGCCTCCTGTCAACAGCCATGTGATTGAGTGAAGCAGATCCTTTCACCCCAGTCAAGTTGTAACCGAAAACAGGTCTGGCTGCCTGCTGCTACGTGAGCCAATGCTCGAGAGACAGGTGCTGATATAAAGGAACGTGGTTTATTTGCAGATGCTGGCCACCTGGAAGATGGGGGCTCATGTCTCAAAGCCCATCTCCACCTCTCAGTGGAGGCAGAGGTTTTTATAAGGAAGGAGAGGGGAACAGAACAAAGAGATCAAGGGAGGGGGTTGAAAAGTTCTCCGCATGCAGATGAGCACAGTCCATTCGGATAAGGGAAGTGATGGTCCAGCCCATGTCTTCCTGCTTAGACACCCTGGCTTCACCTTATTCCCGGCTTCAGGTCATCCTGGCTTCATGGATGAAGGTCAGCAGATCTCTTGGAACTGGGATGCTTGAAGGTCAGGATCTGTATCTTTTGAAACTAGTTCCTAGGATTCTTAAACAAACATGCTGTTCATCCATCCGCCACATATTAGTCAGAGTCAGCACTGAGTCTGAAACAGACACAATGCCAGAAGAATGGTGGGGTGGGTTACAATTTCCTACCGTCACAATTTTCCACTGTTACAGCCTTCACATTACCGCAGTCCTGACCAACACCTTGACTGTAACCTTGTGAAAGACCCTAAGCCGGAACCACCCAGTTTAACCACTCCCTGATTCCTGGCTCACAGAAACCATGTGAGAGAATAAATGTTTGCCATTTTGAGCTACTAAGTTTGAGGGTAATTTGTTATGCAGCAATAGACAACTAAAATAACTGATGAGGGAAGTAAAGTAAAGCAAGTTTAAGTAGGTCGTTAAAGGTCACACAACTAGCATGTGGCACATCCAAGATCCACACGCAGGTCCATGTGGCTCTGAAGCCCCCGTCTCCGTCCCATCTGCCTCCTGAGGTTGCTCGGTGTGGCCAGTGCGGAGCCATTTGACTGTGTGGTCACAGTGTCTCTGCAGACCGGTTCACGTTACAGCATCAGGAGGTTGCTTTCCAGGTTTCCAAAGAAGCTGCTGACTGGAAGAATATCTAAAAGAATGATGAATAAAAAGGAAATTCTAATGAAGAAGTTGAAGGGTACTGTACTATTTAAAGAATTTCTGTGAAGACGTTTTGAAGATGAGACTGAAGCAAGTTTGTTAAAAATTAGAAAAGAGGTAAGTTAAAGTAACTTTTTTCCTTAGCTATATTATGGGTGTTGTAAAACAGTTTTCATAGAGTGTGAATGAATTATAGTAGATTGCTTGATTTTTATATATATTTGTGTTTAATGTTATTTATTATATATCTCTAGTATATGTATTTATTTAAATACTTATATTTAGTACTTATGAAGGAATAATCAAAATTCACTGTTTCCCTGTGATTTATTTCTTAGTTACCATTTCCAAGGCCCAAACTGAGGCAAAGACTTCTTAAATGACACAGAAAGCGCCAATCTTAAAATACAACCTTAATTAGTCATTGTAAGCTAATTATATGCATGCTTAGTGGTCTTCCAGTCTATGTTGATTAGACCTAATTATCTCCATCCCATCATCCTGGAATGACTCATTTCCCATTTTCTCTCTCTGCCTCCCATTTTCCTAACCAAATTAATAAAACATTCCTTTCATCTAATCACTCCACTAATCTTTATTTTCTTTCCTTATGAAAGCATAGCCTCTAGTTCCCTTCTCATGCAAGGACATTGCTGAGCCATGGCAAGTGCTGGAAGCATCTCTCTTGGTGATTCCACCTTTAAGTCTTCCGAGGGGGACTAATTGAAGAATCTCCAGTGGCACAGCACATAGAACACTTTGGTTCTCTCAATGACTCTGCTTTTTCAGAGTCTTCACTGACCCTGGAGCTGGGAAAAATGTATACTACCAAGAAACAGCACTTGGGTCTCTGGCCAAATGAAGCCCATTCTAGTGAATGCTTTCAAGGCCAATGTTTACAATTCATCTCCTGTCCTTTTCAGTCCTTCCCCTCGGAGGGCAGCTCCCTGTGTGTGCTGTGAGGCCTTGGCCTCTCTTCTGCCTCCCTTTTCGCGGCCTGCTTCTTGGTTGTGGGGCGAGTGGAGACTGGGGGACAGAGTTCAGCCATGCGAGCATGTGAGTGCTGGCACACTGGAGGTGACAGCGAGGACACTGTCCAGTTTCAGTTGGTCCTTGCTGCTACTATACCCGACACTGGCCATAAAAAGGTGGCAGTGTCTGTGGCAGGGATGGAGTTTTAGGGGGCCCAATAAGTAACTCCCCTGCCCCCTGAAAGGCAGACACTGGAGTCAGGCAGAGGGAGACAGAAACACCACAGTAACTCCTGGTAAGGCCGGCAGGGCTTAGAGAGCTACATGCAGCCGGCAGTTCAGTGCAACACCTCTGAATCACTCAGACCCACCCAGGCCTGGTTTCCAACACGACTGACTCTTGTCACAGGCCTACAGGTTTGAAGCTGACCATACTTCCTTTCTCTTAACCAAGAGAAGGAAGGGGAGTGCTGAGCCAGATTCATCCAGTTCCTCCACCCAAACGCACCAGTAGGGTAAGCCCCTTCACCTGCCTGGGGGACGGGGAGTGAGACAGAAAGATCAGAGGAATCTCAATCAAGTAGGTCAGAAACAACCCATTAGCACTTAAATATGTACACATATTTGTATATGATTTTATAAGCATAGTGAAAAATAGGAAAGGATACCTGGTAGGTGTTTCTTAGGATCACTGGTTTGGGGTGCAGACTGGGGACTGGGGTATAGTGTGAAAGGAGTGAGGTGATAAGCAAAAGAGGAAAAGAAAACAAGTCACTAAGCACAGTATGATGCGATCACTACATGTACAGAAACCTGGCGATGTCTGTGGCAGAGATGGGTTTAGAGGACTGTGTGTGTTTGTGTGTTTGCTATTGCATTAAGGGCTGATAGTCACAATTCTTCAATCTGCATTGAATGGTTAATACTTTGCCAATTAAGGGGACACCAAATAATTGGTTCATAAGTGTACTTTTGGAATGTGCACTCAGGTTAACCATACCACGGGGACTCATTTCTCTTGCTGCAGCAGGGGCTTCTGTATAGTTGGGGCACAGATCATGGAGTTCATCATAGTGAGAGCCCCCCTGGGGGGTTCATGGAGTGCACCCAATCACTAGCTAGGTGTGCTTAATCTGGGCGTGAGAACTTTGGTTGCAATGATCAGGGGAGATAAGAATGTCCCTCTTTTACTTGATGCTAAATACATCCAAAGGAGCTGTTGTGAATGACAGAGACTGCAGGAATTAGGCATATTTTATCATAATGTTAAGCTAAGAGAAATGTGATTAGATCATATTACAGCATCATCAATACATGGGGCTATAGACTGGGAAATAAAATTTCCTGCTGAAAGCTACCCTTTAAAACGAACAAATAATTGTTCAGAAAAGAGACATCAGTCACCTGGAAGAAACAGAATGGCTTCCAGGCTGGTGGAAGTTGGCAGTGATTTGGTATTTTAAGAAGAAACTGTCCATCTGAGTTGAGGTAGCATTGGCAACAAACAGAAATAGAGTCATTGAGGCACATGTTGGCTGGGTCTATGCAATCACCACTCAGGAAAAGGGAGCCTTAGTCATTCTTTAGGTTGGTCTAGTCCTATTTATTCATGGATCCATTGAACTTTATTGTGAGCCTACTAGGCCAGGCACTATGCTACATGCTGGAAAATGGAAATGAATAAATCAAGTCCTCATGAAGTTTGCATTCAGTGGGGAAGTCAGCCAATAAACACACACACACACACACACACAGTCTAATAACATGAGGTCAGTGCTCAAAAAAGCTTAACAGGGTAGAGGAGATAGAATGAATGAGGGAACTCATTGGTAGTAAACATTGCATTATTTCAAATTGAAAGGTCAAGAAGGGTATTTCTGAGGGGGTGATATTAAAACAGAGATACATGAATGAAGTGAGGAGTGAGCTACCTACAGATCAGAGGGGAAGAGAATTCTGAGCAGCCAGAACAGCAAGTGGAAAGCTCAGAGGCTGGAATGAACTTGTATGTGCTCGAGGAACAGAAAGGCTGCTAGGTCTGTGCTCATTAGTTAGTGCTGTTTGTCAAATGTTCTGGTTGTTTCTCCTTCCAAACACAAGGTAGGACCACACTACCTGGTTCCTCTGTTGATGGGTAGGCCATGTGATTAGCTGTGGATGGTGAGTCATGAGCAGAAATGATGTGCACCATTAATGGAGACCCCCAATGAAGGACCCTCTAGAGCACTTTCCTTTTCTGTTTCTGGCACGGTGATTGAAATGCTCTGGGCAGTGGCTGCTCCGTCAGCCTCACTCCGAGAGTGAGAAAGAAAGCCGTGTGGGAACAGCATCCTCAGCTGATCCCTAACAGACATGAATGTGAGCAAGAAATAAATTCGAGTGCCAAGCCTCTGAGACTTGGAGTTGTTACCGCACTGTGGCATAGCCTGTCCTGACTGATAGTGTAACCGGTGGGGAGAAAGCTGGAGGCACAGTGGGAGGAGATGGCATCTAAGGGACAGGCAGAGAACAGACTGTGCAGAGCCTTGTAGGCAACAATGAATGTGGATTTCATTTTCTGCGAATGAAAAACCTCTGGAGGACTTTGAGCAGGAACGTGACATGATTTGCATATGAAAAAAATCAGTCAGTCATGTACAGGCAAGTCCTTTTTATGGGAAACATATACTGAGGTATTTAGGGATAAAGTGTAAGGTCTACAAGTTACTTTCATATAGTTCCATAAAATGTGTGCTCCGTGTGTGTGCGTGCACATGCACGACGGGGGTAAAATGGTAATTGGCGTACCTAGATGAGGGGAATGTAGGTGTACATTGCACTCTTTTTCAAATTTTCAGAGAGTTCAAATTTTTTAAAAATACACAGTTGGGAGAAAATCACTTTAGAGAACTACAGAGGAAGGGAAGCAAACAGGGCCATTAGGAGGCTGCTGTGAGAAGGGAAGTGGTTTGGGCTGGAGAGGCCATGTGAGAACCGGGTGCATTTGAAATCTGTGTTGTGTGTGGAGCTGGCAGGCTTTGCTGCTAGACTGGCTATGCGATGTGAAGGGAAGAGAGGAGTCAAGGTGTCTCCTAGGTTTTTGTCCTGAGCAAGCGTGAGGTTGTTGATACCATTAACTGAGATGGAATCGCAGGGGAAGGCCTCGGTTTAGGGGATGGGAAATAGCAATTTTGTTTTGGAAACATCGATGGTGAACATCCCAGTGGAGACTGGGTTGGCAGTTGGACAAATGAGTTAGGAGTTCAAAGAGGTTGGCTGGAAGTGCACAACTTGGAATTATCAGCATGTGGTGGCACCCAAGTCATGGAGCGGCACAGAATCCCTTGTGAAGCAAGTGTTGGTGGGGAAGCGGATCAGGACTGAGCACCTGGCAGATGAGAAGGGCAGGACCACAAAGTTATTTTTCTCTTCAGATTGCATGCTTGCTGAGCAACCACTTGGTTATTACTTGACTTCACATATAAGTCACCCATAAAGGAAAGCTTGCTCAGATGAAGCTGGGATATTCTAGTTCCCAGGACAGTTCTCATAGTAAATAATTAAACTGATCACACAAGTTCGGCTGGAGTCAGTCCGAGACAGATCTGTCTCCAATGTGCTGACAAAATCTGATCTGGCACTCTTCATTAGCTCCCAGTAGCCTGCTAAGGAAGAATGTTTCCAGAGCTGATGAGAAAACCAAAAGCCAGGTGTAGCTAATAGAATATTCTGTTTTGGTTATAAACCTTTTCTTTTGTTAAAGTTCTATTATTGGTTTGTTGCTGTGTCTCTCATGCAGTTTTTCTTCTGTGCTTTTTCATTGTGGACACTAGCACAGATGGCCCCCTTTCCTCCTCTTTGCCTGCCTCCACCCTCCTCCCCACCCTTCCCTCCAGCCATCCTCCCCACCTCACTGTTGTTTGTGCATTTCCTTATATCAGAATCCCTATTACTTTATCACTACTTGGGGAGTATTCTAGATGTTTGCTCTAATATCTAAAAAATTTCATTTCAGTGTGGATAGTATTCAAAGGGTTTAAAAATCAAAATGACAAAGTATACATTGATAATTGACCTTCCCATGTGTTTCCCCCCATTGTCCCTGTCCACTTTGTGTATCCATCTAAAGTTTGGGTTGTTACCAATCTCTTGCTGTCACAAAGATGCAATGAATATAGGGTTGGGCAAAAGTAGGTTTATAGTTGTTCATATGGAAAATAATACAAAAATGAATAAATAGTAATATAAGAATAAATGGTTTCACAAACTCTCAACTATAAACCTGCTTTTGCCATACCCTGTTTACTTGGTTTCTGAGCTGTAGTTTTTGTGTCTGCTGTGCTGTGACGATGGGAAACACATACTATATTCCTTTTGGGAGGGTTGAGTAGTTTCTGATAAAAGTTCAGGCTCAAACTAACTGCATTCCTCTCCCCTTTCCTTTTAGTCTGAAACATGGACACCATGACAATTCCAGTAAAACGTGATTATGAATACACAGCTGCTCTAGCTAAAGCTAAATTTAGGGATGTTGAGGTTCAAGTATTTAATGTCTACTGTTTTGGGGATAAAAAGGGCTTGTGCTGACCCAATAGGGGAAAAAGGAGGTTCATAAAAGTTATTGGAAAATATGTGTTTATGAGAGGTGGCTTGGGATGTAACTTAAAAACTCGGCTAAGTAGTTAATGCATACAGTTGTCCTTGTTCCCCTCTCGTGGTCTAGCAGGTTGTATTTTCCAGAGACAGATACCCAGGAGAACAGATTAAAGATAACAGTTTTACTCTGCAAGCACTTCTAAATACTTGGAATAAACACAGCACTGTCTTAGGTGTTACAGAAAATTGCTAAAAGTAGAAGACACTGCCTTATCCACGGGTATTGCTTGCATTTATAAACCTTTAAAATAAAATAAAAACATTTAAACTTCCCATTAGAAATAATTCTTAAATTATTGTTACTATTGAATTCTGGCTATGCACCAAATACAAGAAAAAAAAAACACCAAACCAGTAAATATATTAGTTTTACAAGTTCTTAGGGACCAGGAGAAAATTAAAGTTTGAATTCATATCCTTTCTGGATTTAACTTTTAACTACAGAAATGAAAATATGTTCACAATGCACAAAGTCGTATTTTTGGTAGCATATATTTAATGGCATATGGATGGTGAGAATCCAGGGTTTCCACGTGAAATGGAAATAAACAAGGACCATATAAAACTAACAACCAATTTATGTTTTTTGAGAAAGGAAATAGAGATTTTGTACTCATTGCTTTAGAAATTATGAGTAGGAAAACTAAATTATTTTAAATGAAGCAAATATTTCATATTATAAACAATTAAAATAGGATGGCATTTGAAGACCGCATCCAAATCTGAGATTAAATGATTCTATGAACTAAATACAGAAAGGAGAGGCAGTAGGTGTACTTCTAAAGACTTTCTAAACTGTGCTTTTTCCTACCTTGACTGGACTGACTTGAGAATCAGTGGTAATACACCTGCTTTACTTTATGGCTTGAGCTGGATTATCTGTTTTATAAAGAAATCCCATCTCATAGCTCCTCTTCTGAATCTTGATCATGAATTTTCTGAGGCTGTCTCTTAATACTAATTACCAAATCAATGGTTAAAATTTTTGTCAAACACTGAAGAACTGAAGTTAGTACCTGGTATTTACCAGATACTGATTCCAAACCTGTCTGACTGCTCACCAGGGGCTGATTGGCTTGCAGTGCACGGAGAGTTCTAATATATATTTGTGGAAAGCTGTGATTTCCTTTCTTAGACTTATACAGGATTTGGGGAATGCTTAAAAGTGCATTAGCTATTATCACACTAACTAGGGTTGCTTCTGAGCGCTGGCTTTTTTTGGCATAGTTGAGGAGATAGTAATGTAACAAGATCTCAAAATTACCACCAACTGGTAAAACACAACCTGCTGGTATAGATGAGAAGCAGTAACTCTGGGAAGAGCTCACCTCCAGTGACTTACATCTCTCTGGTAACATATTCCCTATTCCAGAAATTTTTGTGATCGATACATTTTCATAAGAAATTTCTATTCTAGTATTTTCTGTTGTTGAATCAGTAGTAGGATCACTCCCAATAAATGGATCATGGTCATCAATCATCCTGGGTTTGTTTGCAGATAAACATCTCAGTGTTTCGTCTGCCTGGTATGTATCTGTTGGTGTCACTTTTGGTGTTGAACATGAAATACATGTTTCTAATTCTACACTTGGAACGACCACATTTGAATATACTTTTAAATATGTTTGAATTTTTGCCAGTTCATCTTTGTTCTTTACATCTATGCCTTGATATGGCCTTTGTATCGAGTCATTAACAAGTTCTGATGACTGATTACTTTCTCTGTTTTTATAAATAAGAGGATTTGATGTATAGTTTTGGTCACTGATCTGTGTCATGTAATTTAGATCAAGGTCTTTAAATAACTGCCGAAGCATTTTAAATGCTCCATGTAAAGCATCTTCATGTTGTTGAACAAGACCCTGCACTGGTCCACAAAGAACTATACAGTGTGGTATAAATGAACATGTGCTAATCAAGCCAAAATGAGCATACCGTTTGGATCTAAGTACAAGGGGCTTACAAAATTTTACCACAGCAGTATTCAAGACTTCATGACGTGAAGAGGCTTGTGGCAGTACAAAGGGAGAAAGACCGGTGATCCTCTGAATAAGAGAAATTTCTTCAGATGATAAACATTCCACCACTGATATGCCATTCAATTCTGCATAATAAATAACCAAGTCTGGTTGTTTCACACTAGATAGGAGGAGTTTTACATTCTGAGTCTGTAAATATTTCATTATTGCTTTTGTTCTTTCTACAATCCAAAACTGAGATGTCTGAAACTGTGCCTCTGAATTTAGAATAAACTCTGATCCTGAAGTTGAAAAGACGGGCTGAATGGTTTCTGTTGCTAGCACTATTCTTATGTCCCCACCTGCTGGACAGTACACAGAAAAGTCTCTGTGAAGCACAAGCCCAGCTACGATCCTGGAATCTGCAACTGGAAGGCCAGTGACACCAATGTTCAACTCTACGAAATAGTCATCCACTAACTCAAATACTTCTTCAAACCCACTTCCACAAGCCATACACTTGAAAAAGTAGTCACACATCAATTCTGAAATAAAGCTGTGGTTATTTCTTCCCACTTTTCCACAAAAGTATGCTTCTAAGAGCAACTGGAAAGAGCTCCTACACAACATTCTCTCTTCAGTGGATGAAGAAAAGATGGACAAAAAGTGTCTACTTAAGTAGTGGTCTATAACATAGTCTAATACTTGTGTTTGAAACGTTAGAAGAGCTTGGGAAATATATTTCCACTGACAACAATTTTTCCAATGCCTTTCATGGGTTTGAATATTTTTGGAAATGAAAGAGTCTTTTCCTTTGTCTGTGACTGCATGAAGTTCTCTGAGCAAATGGCAAAGAAAGATAATAAATGTCTTAGCACCATCTCCTGTTTTTCTTAGATGACTGGAAACACATGCCACCATCACCCTGTACAAAATAGAAATAAAACAACTCAGATTTTCAGTGGGCTGCCTTCCTACATCTAGATCAAGTTGAAACCACGTTTTTACAAGTATGAGCATAAAATGAGAATACGGCCCCTTTGCTATGTCCTTAGTTTTCTCTTTTCCAAGTTAGTATTTTGTTCTATTTCAAGATTCTAGGTGCAGGGGGAGGAGTAAGAAATATTCTTAAAAGTTGATACAATTTGATGATACAGTGTTCCCTAGGGCTGCGCTCTAACCCTGCACATACACTGGTCTCATCCAAAGTCAGTGTTTTCCACGAACACCGCCTCACGGGCACTAAGTTCGGGGAGATAGCCTGGGGTGACCGTCTATAGTACGCCCAAAAGGGCTGGAGTGTGGAACGCGGGTACCTGGCCATGGGATGGTCTAAGTGCAGCACCTCCAGAAGGCGACTTCCATCCCTGCTGAGCAGCACCTCGCCGGTGGGCTTCGTACACAGAATTTGCCGACCCTCAGGCCCCAAGCAGCTGCTCATGATAGTTTCCAACACCTCCGCGACCTGCAACGCCGCCTTCACAGACCCTGCAGCCGCCATAGCCCACCGGTTTCGAGCCCGAGCAGGTCGCTCCCAGCAGCAGACGACGACTTGCCAGGGGCGGAGCACTGTGCAACCGGAAGTGGAAAAGGCTGGGACGAGCCGGAAGTCGGGGCAGCTCGGCTTCCCGGTTGGACGAGGCTGCCGCCCATCCACTCACTCGTCAGAAAAGCGCAGCTGTGCTGCCAGTCGCGGGTAGCGGCCCTATAGTTTACGAAGATAGAATAGGGTCAGAGGGTTCCCGGGGAATTGCCCCTGGAGCGGAAACTGCAGTCCCTTCCCAGATCCCTATTTCCCCAAGTGGCTTGGCTTCAGCTGCCACCAAATCCCTCCGTGTCCCCAGGCTTGCTTCCAAAGTCTGCACGATAGTGGAGCCTGTATAAAAAAGAGGGAATGGGTACCGCGGGGAGAACTCGGCTGGTACCTACCCTCGACCAAAGCTTCTTGTCGTTTAGCAGCAAAACCTCTGCGTTGGACTCAACACATATTCTGTCCACTCTCCGTCAGTTGTCCTTCCACTCACGATAGCAGTTTGGGGATGTGAGACAGATAGCGAGAGCTGTAGGCTTTGTGCTCTTCGTAGTGGTCTTTGCCACATTTCCTGAGCTCAGATATCAATGAAATAGCGGCCACAAGAGTTTACTTGAACTTCAGCAGAGGTGACGTGTGAAGATGTGGCAACACTGATGGTCAACAGCACGTTTTAAAAATAGGCCATTATTGGAGAGGGAATTTCAGGGGAAAAGGGGAAGGGTTTACAGGAACGAGTATAAAGGACACATGGATAAAAACTAGGGGCGGGTGGAAACGGGAGGGAGGAGGGGAGGGCTGGGTGGGTGGGTTGGGATGGGAGTAAAAGATAGAAAATTGTACTGCAACAACAATTTAAATAAAATAAAAAAAATAAAAAAAGACCATTATTGGATACAATCTAACAGCAGGAAAAAAAAAAACCCTACCCTGTTAGGCAGAAAAAACATACTGTTTCATGTATTAAAAAAAAACACTCTCAAAAGATGCAATAGTCAGGAACATGGGCTTAAGATTTGGATATAGATTTGCTCTGCCATTTATCTGTGACACTCTGCAAGTAACCATTTTTGTCTCCAGTTCTCTCACCTTAAAAAATAGGAAATAATAGCTATGTAAATGAAAATTCTCAAGGTTTGAGGAGGGTGACATGGTTTACAAAGTTTTTTTGTTGTTGTTTGCATGGTGCCCCACATATATTAAGCACTGAACAGTCTAATTTTCAGGTCATCCACATGTCACTAATGTATGGGCCCCAAATCTGTGGGATATTCTGCAAGGGGCAGGGGTTGATTAGCATAATAGCACAACACAGGACACCTATGAAGAATGTGGTTAATATTAGGAAATTACCATGTAGATGTTAATCATTGACTTTGAACAGTGAAGGGCAATTTTCCTTATCCCTTATTCCTATGCTATAATCTGTAAACTCTTCCCTCCCTTTCCCCAATTGAAGAAGCAACTGAGTATTAGCCAGAAGCAACTGGACCTTGAGGAGAGAGCAAGAAAGGGAGAGGAGGAGGATGAAGAAAGCTGGAGAGGAATAATTTCTTGGAACTCACCTGATGTTGACTCAGTATAAACATATAGGTGTTCTGAAGGGGAAAAAACTTTTTCAAATGGGCCTTGTACATGTGTTTGTTTAACAGAAATGATTCCCACCCCCACCCCCCAGGGTTCTTCCCATCACAAAGGGGCTACATACTCAATATAGATTAGAGCAGAAGGTTATTCCAAACATTTAAAAGTGGTACGATCAGAGTTTCATTTAAGGGTACAGTGGAAAGAGAATGGACATTGCAATCCGAGTTGGACTCAAACTTGTGCTCACTATCAATCTTACTCAATGATGCTTTTGGAATCATTTAACTTCTCTGAGCCTCATATTCATCATCTATACATTTGGGCTAACTTCCACCTATCTTATTATTAGTACTCAAGAAGAATTAATATAAAGTACCAAGTACATTAGGGATTCTAACTGTTAAACTCCTTCCAAGCCCCAGTCCTTCAGAACAACGTTCACCAAAAATTTTAATTTAAAAATTAGTACTAAGTACTTTGGTCACTATATGTTATATTCAAAGTCATTTGATCACAATTTTCTTTTTAAAAATTTTATTTAGAATGCCTACTTGTAGAAGTTAGCATAATTTTACAGATCATTAGAAAAATTCAATTTTTCATCTCTGCAAACATAATAGGTTAGGAATAATAGATTAGAAAGGTAATACATTACAAAACAGTAGTCTATGACTATCTGTACATTTACGATGCACCTTAAGGAAAAGAAATTGACAGTGTGCTGTACTTACACTGTACATGTAACATACTTTTATTCTATTGTACAAAACTGACCAGTGGTAGTGTTTGACTTTATAAATGGCCATCAATCAGAATATTTCACTTTAGCATGCTAAAAAGTGAAAAAAATTTCAACTGACATTCTGTGGCTCATCAGTTCAAATGTTTTGTGGCATTTTTCTTTAAATTTCAATATTGTATATTGTAATACTAAAATAACTTTACATGATAAATGCAGAAATATAATATTCTGATATTTTAGAAAGTAATTCACATTCATTTTGTCATGGGTTTCTTGCAGATCTTCTAACTACATTAATCATATTGGGAAGACACTGGTCCTATGAAATTTTAACAGTCCATCTTCAATTAAATACTGTAACAAAACAAACAGTATGTTAAGAGTAACAAAAAGTAAATCAAATATACTAAATTCACACTATAGGTAAACAAAATGCAGCCAAATTATATAATAGTGGCAGACCACACATTTTTAAAGAATCTCTTTTTCCATGTAGTCAAAATAAGACAGAAGCTGAAATGTAAACTTAGTGATTTGTGTACACCTTCCCCCATCAGCTCAAATTGGAAAATTTGGTACAAATGTTAATTTTAATATTTTAGTTCTGACATTTAACATAATTCAAAATAATCTGCAGAGTCATGTATGGCTCATCAATAATGCCATTATTACCTATCAAACAAAATAAACCCCAAAATATTCATTGCTCACTAGAAATGCTAAACACTGGAAAAAATGGAATTTTATACATTTGTTTTCTTAAATATTTGACTAAGATATTCTTCAAAAAGTTAAAACTGCCTTTCAAAGAATTTTGTGTGTTTATGGCACAAGTTGACACCCAAAACAGTGTGAATTCCATCAAAAAGGCACTGTTTACAATACTCAGAATAATCTGACAAAGGGCTACTTTAATGATGTTTGAGGATGAAGAATATATTTGAAATAGGTAAACAGACAACCCTTATAAAAGTACAGCATTACCATCGAAATATATTTAGCTATATAAAAGGAAATAAGATGACAAAGAGAAATGACCCTTTATGACGTTTAAGTCTATAAACACTTTGAATCATATTGTACAGTTCTGTAACACAAAATGAGTAAAAGTATTTCTTAAAGGCACAAAAGCGTGAATACTACTAAATGAGGGTTATATTTTACAAGGCCAACTTTTTCAGTGGAATGGTGACAAAGATTACACTATATCTTCATAAGTGATACAAAAAACCGCTGATGTGAAATACAAGTAAAATATCTATTGCTGAAACTTATTTCACATGCCCTATTTATTGTCTTTTCCTGGCCAGCTACATCTCACTAAATAGTGAATGACTGAAGGCATAGTACATTCAACAACCAAAATAGAAAAGCACATGCCAATAATTCTTACTTAAATTTTCATGTGAAAAAAATAAAATTTTTGATTAAATGAAAAATAAAAGAAATAGGGTTTTAAGTCATACAGTTCTCAGACAACTGAGAACTATATATCACATTTATTATGAATCCATTTGTGAAGGAAGATTAATTTCAGAGAACATTCAAAGTCAATTACATATATGGCTAACTACAAAGTTAATTATGTGTTTTAAAGGATTCACATACTAAGCCTGGTATAAGCACTGATCTAAAACTAAGCCACCAATTCCTGAGTTTTGTGTTCAGTTTGCAGAAAGCAACTCATACAAATAAAAGCATAAGAAGACAACTAGATTAGATACATGCTTTTAGTGTAACAGTCGTTAAGTAACCCTGCTCTTTCTTATGAATTAGTTTTTGACTCTTTGGGTAATAAGAACCCATAACATCTGCCCTAAAAGGAAAATTAAAAAAAAACAAATTAAAGAAAACAACTACCTTCCCAGTCTTAGAAGATACCTATTCAAATAAACACTATTTAGACCAAATGTAAATAACCCACAAGTGGGTAAGGCTAAAACCTCAAAAAGGGGTTACCAACAAAATTTTCAGGGTTTAATGATGAAATGATTTTGTGATCGGCCAATCAAATTATATATAATATAAATTAATACTAATTAAAACATAAAAAAGATCAAATTGTACAATATTTACAAAATGTATATCAGTGAATAGGCAGTTGAGCATAACATTGGTAGCAGAATGTGAGTACAAAAATCATATCAACAAGTATGAAACACAAACAGAAATCTCCACTTGTTCTAGTGTAGCCATGTTATATCTATACTTATACTGGACATAGATACATCTTATTTATGTTTTAATCAATTTAAAAAATGTTTCATATGTACATATGGAATACAGCATTGTTTTGCCAAAAATACATGGGAAGTGGCTCTTCATAAAACCTAAGAATAATTAAGATAGCTATATTGGTTAGGGAGAAAAAGCAGGCTTTTTATCATTTTCAATTTTCATAATTTAGCAACCATCCTTTTACCTTTATATTTACCATGACATTAAACAGCTGATTGTAATTTTACTAGTGTCTGACAGTCTCTTCTTAGTCAAAGGCAAATGTAGACAGAGCAATTATTCTGACCTAATTTTCATTAATAACCATTTCAAAATCTATCCTTTTGGGATTCTAAGATATATATCTTAGAACAACATGTTCCTAAGCTTACCTTACATTTGCAAAAATTGCTTTTGAGGGCTACATTTATGTAAAAACATAAAGTAAAAATATTAAAGTAAAAAAGTTTAGGAAAAATTTTGCCTGTGACTGAACAAAAGGAATCTTTAAAGAGTTAGGGTTTTGCAACAGAGGTTACCAAGACCAAGGAGGAGAATAAAAAACTAAACTTCAGAACTTGATGATCTTATCTTCTTAGATGCTCAACTTACTGCACATGTTAAAGAAACCAATTTTACTGTACACATAAATGCCACCACACAAAGTGTCTTTTCTTACCACCTTTCTCCTATTTAGCTTTTGAAGTAAAATGTTGGTTTTAATTTCTTCTATTCTACTTATTCATGGAACACACTAGAGTCTAAATGAATGCTAAAATGAGTTTTTCATAATGAAAAGACATGAATTATTAGCATTACATATGTCCTATAAATATTTCTAAAATTTGGCCTGTGTTATTGGACCGAGTTAAAAAAATAAGAAATAAGGACAGCAATCAATTTTGACCACAGTTTTATCAACCAAGTGCTTAAGGTGCTGTTATATAGGTATAACAAAGATATAATCAACAGATCCAAGTAGCTGCATACCAGTTTTATATTGATATACACATATACCTTTGTACCTATATCTATAAATATTAAATTTGAGGGTGTTAAAAAAAAATCTTGTATAAACTTTAAGAAAAGCAATTTGCCACCTTGTATCTGTCAATATATCAATTTTGACCATACTTTTTTTCTTGCCGTTTCTAAGACAATTGAGCCGGCTGCATTGGAAAAGATTTTTTTTTAACAGTATAGTCTACTGAACTATTTAATATGTGTATTATCCCATCATTTCCCATTTTATAATTTCTTATTGATAGAAGTTTGTGCCTCTTATGTAGAAAATAGTTCATCATACATATATTTATAATATTGGTAACATTTTTCTTATGAACATTAGTACTACATCTCAGAACATACTATAGAATACAGACTTCTTACTATCAGGTATACATAAGACACATTGTGTATACATGTGGATTTATCATACTCACATGTAGACACATTCTCACAAAAGTTGGAAATGTTGTGGCACTTAACACATAGCTTACTTTAATAACCAAATAGAATAGCTCTTGCATCAGGTTAAGGATAAAAGGTATGAAAGGTCAAAACCTCTGCATTTGTCTCTAAGGTTTCGTTTCAGAATGATGTTTAATAAAGACCAAATCAACTCGAACATTGGTCCCAGGCCGGATCTGATCATTCCAGTCCATTGATTCAACTGTGAAGAACTATTTAAACATGAAATTTATTATGATTTGGAGCAAAATCAGGAGAAAAATGATGAAGTAGTCTTTTTGTTGCAGAAAATAATCCGTTGCAGGTGCACTTGAAACTAAATGATTTCGAAGAGCCATAATATTTCTACAAAAATAAGCAACAATAAATTTTTAAATTATTTGTCAAAAATTTTAGTACAGAACTTATAATTTGATCTATGGCCCACAACACTTAATTACAGTAACAAAAGGAACTAGCTCAATCAGTTACTACTACTTGAACAGGGAGCTGATTATGCTACATGGAGCTATTGTTAGGTCTTTTCTAACTCTATATTCCACATTATACCAAATATATTACTTAATGATGTGCATAAACATAATCATTAAAGTTTGATGATTTGAAATATATCACCTTTATTATTACAGTAATTTTAAAACAAAAATTTGCTTCTTAGTTGTTTCACTAAGATTTTTTATTTTAAGGGAGACAGAGGTGGAACTGGAGAAAAATTATAAATTACCCAGGAAAACAGAACTAGAAATAACATTTTTTATGAATCTGTGTGTGAAGGAAGATTAATTCCAGACAGAGACATGACTTGAGGTGGTGAACACACAATACAATATACAAATAGATTTATTATAGAATTGTACACCTTAAACCGGTATAATTTTATTATCCAATGTAACACCAATAAATTCAATAAAAATAAGTAAGTAAATAAAATGGGTTAATATGGGTTTTATAAAAGTTATTTGTGAAGTACTTGGAACAGTGCCTTGCACACTGTAAGCAACTCTATAAATGTTTATGATTATGAAACAAAATTTAACATCTGATACAGCAATGGGAGGCAATCAATCGGATGCTAGCCATCCATTGCTAGCCTTAGCAATGGCACAGGGTAAGCATCCTTTTCCCACCAAGGAACCCTCATAGACATTAATGTACTTCAGTTGCTGGATCATGGGGAGGGTGTTGGGGGGAAAGGTCTGGGACTGTTAGTGGAGCACTTGAAGGTCTCAGAGTAGTGGCTCTTTACCCACCGTTATGAAAAGATTTCAATATTTCAACAACTGGTACATCACAATTAAATATTAGCCATGAACAAAGGTGACTGCAGAGGCCTTTGTTGATGAATGTTCTCAGAAACCACCCCACTCCCACATCCAGCCCAGCTATAATACATTCCTAGTATACTACAGTAGTAAGATAAAGAGATTCCAATTTCACCCTCACAGCTGAGAGCAACCTCCCCACTTCCCCAGTATTTTAGCACTGAAAGGATTTCATACATTTGTCATCAAGTGACAGAAGCCAAGGCTCTATTTTAACGTAGCAATGATATTACAAATGTAAAGTTTGCACATGATTTCCTAAGCAACAGGATCCTTAACTACTCCTCTGACTCAAAGGAACAGTCACTGTCAGTATATATTACCTTTTAATTTCTTCCTGTGTTTGTTTTATAGATTCGATGGAATTCTGAATGTCTCCCAGTTCTATCCCTTTCTTTCTTCTTGTACTTGGTTTTACTGATTGAGCTAAAAGAACAGTTAGAAAAATGTGGTGAAAACAGTGACCATGTTTAATTATAAAAAAATCGACATTTCAACTTAATGATTCTCATGTAATACAAATTTTCCCAGGCATCATTTTTACGATTTAAAGATTAACATAATAATATGAATACTCTGCATTTTTGAAGTTTCAATCATATCCTTCCAAAACTAGAACACTATAGATATATTTAAAGTAACCATGAATTAGTTAAATTTTGGATGGTATCAGTTTTATTTTTTAACTAATTAAAACAGACAAAAATAGTTCATTGAAATAGATACTATTAATTTGGGAAAGGTAGTACCCTCTTCAGTCTCTTGCCCATTTCCCTACATCTGGGGAAGTCAGCTTTTTGAGCCACATTTTCAGTTTTATGTTCATTGTCAATGTTATCTTTATTCCCCTAGTCACCTAGACTTTAGGGTGTCCAACCTGTGAGCCATAAGCGACATGTGAGGGAGTTTTTGCTTATCTGTGGTGGCAGATATCACAAAAATTATTCACGGACCTTTTTTTTTTTTTCATAATTTTGCATCAGTTCTCATTTGTGTTTGTTTATTTAATGTGTGGTCCAAGATGACTCTTGTTCTTGCAGTGTGGCCCAGAGACACCAAAAGGCTGGTCATCCCTGCACCTTTCCAACTGCTTTTGATATCTCATCTACAAATTTTTATTGTTATCCTGCAAATTATATTGTTGTTTTTTTTCCCCTCGTGTAGCTTCTCCTTTCTTTCTGTTTTTGTTCAGATATCAACCTCTCTCCAGGTCTCAATTTTCTCATTTGTAAAATAGGACTAATAACATACAAACTTCATATGGTTGTAGTAAGGTATGTTTAAGTTCCAGTTTGGCACACATTAAATACTCAATAAATGTCAGGTAATATAGTGGAGGGATAAGAGAGTGAAGTAAAGAGCCAAAATATCTGCCTATATTACATACACATTGCCTTATGGGATATATGGCTTTAGGCAGGTCAACCTGTGCCTTAGTTTCCTTCTTACTAAAACGGGAATAACAGTGTAACAAATATTGCCTTCTAGCACATGGGTGCCATGTAAATCCTGCTTTTAAACCTTTATTCAGTTTATTTCTCTTTATTCCAGTAGCTTATCCACTACCTGCATTTCTCAAGCCTAGAACGTTGTACTGTAACTCATTATAAATTCATCAGAGTCCTTCTAAGAACACTCCCTCAGACTTAATTCAGCTACCTTGCCTTTCAACTCTTAGCTACTTTCCTTCTACTGATTTCCTGGCATTTATCATTTATTCACCTCTAGCATTCTGTAAAAATGAGCTCTCCAGTGTAGTGTGAGCTTAGAGACTATGCCTTTAAAGAAAAACTTTTTCTCCAAGTGTCTCAGATTTTACCTTAATCCTTTCTTGATTATATCTCAATGTAGTTCAACACGGTTTACACATTATCTGACTTGAACAGGATGGCACACTAGTTAATTTGGTTCCTAATTTTGATACAGTTACATTTTAACTTGTCTGTGATTTCTGAATACTACAATAATTTATTCTGAGAATGATAAACTTTTTTAAAGCCTGGAACTAAGCTCAAAGCTCAAAAAACACTTCATGCATTGAATCTACAAAGCCATCAACAACTTTTCAGAAGCTAACAAAGTATAAGAGCCACACTACAGTGTGGTTCTTGATTTGCACATTTCCCCTTTTTTCATACCCTGTGCCTTACCTGTGGCTTGGTTTTGCAATTGATCTATAATCTAAAATAGGGATTTTTTTTTGGCACGCCATTCCTGCCCCCACCAAAACTTTTACATATCTTCTTAAGTCAACATAAAAAACCAACTTTCATCTATCAAGCATAACATAGTAATATCCTTTAAAAATTTACATTCCTTTAGTGAATAATCTGCAATAATATTTTTACCTTCACTTCCAGATGAGTCCTGGATATCAGGTTCTGGGGATGAATAGCCTTTTGCCACTTTCTTCTGTTGTCTGGTTGGCTTATGTTTCATTTTGGGGACACTAACCTGAAAAAAAAAATTATGCTATTATGTAAACCTGACCTTTATAATTAAAGACCAATGTACAACTGTCAAAACTATCTGTTCAAAAGCATAATACATAGACATAAAAACAAAGATGAAATAGTCTAATTAAATTTAATAAATAAGATAAAATACATATATAGTCAAAGTATTTTATTTAACTTTAACAGAAGATATTAATTTGGCACAAATACCAAATGAAGATTGTATGTTTTTTATATTGTTTCCCTCTCACTCCTGATCCCTGTCCATTCAGCCTCCCCACCCCTACTAAGTAGATATTCACTGCTAGTTGTTTATATATCCTTCAAGAGACATTTTAATGTAAACACAAATATATAGAACTCCCCTTTTCTAACTGTATGAGAGTATCTCTAGTTGAAGGTTAAATAATAGTGTTTTTTTAATCATACTTACACCTTATTCCTAACATTATAAAATTTCCACTGAATGATGTTGGGTTTCCAACAAAATTATCTCCTTTTATTAATATCTGGATAATGTAGAAGGCATCTAATAGTAAATTACACTATTATTTTGCAGAGCATGATTTAAACTTACTAAAAGCATTTGAGCACATGAACAAAAGCATATCAAACCATCAACTAGGACTAAATTTTCCACAGAATAATAAATTTTATACTTTATTTTATAAATAAACTTGCAATTTTGGAAATATATCTTACATTTAAAAATGTAAGAAAACTAGAATCAAAAGGGCAACGTAAACTTACATGCTTAGAAAAACAGGAAACCAGTGGTCATATGCCTTTAATTCTGTTCTTACCTATTTTCTGTTCTTCACAGGAACTACCTCTAATTACCTAGTCCTTGAAATAATTTTGTAAAATATCATTCATGTGCTTAAAATAAAAATGTAATTTTTATAATTTTATTATAGAAAATAAATAATTAGGCAGGCTATGTATTTAGCCTACACTGTGTCCTCCTTCTCATGTGATGGAGACTTAAAATTCTGTAACATTTAGAATCCAAATCCACACCCTTAAAGTAGGTTCATACTGAAGATTGGTGACTGATGAGAAACTATTTCAAATGATAAGAGGAGTCAGCAATCTAACTTTTGATATATAGAAATTTATTGTGATCATAAATTCTACGTTTATGAGTAAATACAGATGCCCTGTGTGCCTCTATCTAATTAGTGTTGTTAAAGAAACAAAACTTAAGTATTTTTTGAATTTCTCAATTGTGACATGTATAGGTATATACATATAGGTTTTGCCACTTAATAATTTTTAAGTGTACAATTCAGTAGTATTAGGTACATTCACAATTTCTCCTTCCCTCAGTCTGTAGTAAGCTCCCATCTTTCTATGAATTTGCCTATCTTATATTAGATACCATATGTAGAATCATACAATATTTGTGTTTCTGTTTTCAATTTTTTTTGTAGTTGAACTGGAGTCACATGTCAAATCTATATTTAGCTTTTGAGGAACCACCAAATTATTTTTCACAGGAGTGGCACCATTTTATATTCCTGCCAGTAGTATATGGAGGGTTCTAATTTCTCCACATCCTTATCAACACTTATTTTCATTTTAAAATGATTACCATTTTAGTGGTGTGAAACAGTACCTGACCCCATTGTGGTTTTGATTTGTATTTCCCTCATGACTAATAATGAGCATCATTTCATGTGCTGTTGGCCTTCTCTATATCTTCTTTGAAGAAATGTCTATTCGAATCTTTTGCTTATTTTAAATTGTGTTGTCTTTTGTTGCTAAGCAGTTCCTTATATATCCTGGATACTAAACCCTTATCAGAAAAATGATTTGCAAATATTCTGTAGGTTGTCTTTCACTTTGATAATGTCCTTTGAGGCACAAAAGTATTGAGTTTTGATGAAGTCCCATTTATCTATTTTTTTGTTGTTCTGTGCGTTTTTAGTAACATATGTAAGAATCCATTGTCAAAAACAAGATCATGAAGATCTGCCCTATTTTCTTTTAAGAGGTTTATGGTTTTAGTTCTTATTTTAGGTTGTAGATCCACTTGAAGTTAATTTGTGTGTATGGCATGGGGTCCAACTTCTTCCTTTTGCATGTGGTAATCCAAATGTCCTAACACCATCTGTGAAAGAGACTATTCATTTCTCACTGAGCAGACTTGGCATCTTTGTCAGAAATCAACTGATCATAGCTTTGGGTTTATATCTAGATTCTCAGATCTATTCTGTTGGTTTATATGTCTGTCTGTAGGTCAGTACACACTGTTTTGATCACTGAAGTGTAGAAAACTTTCAAACTAGAAGTATGAGTCTCCCAACTTTGTTCTTCTTCAAGATTGTTTTGGCTATGAGGGCCCCTTGTAATTACATATTAATTTGAGGACTGGCTTCTCCATTTTGGCAAAAAGAGAGCTGTTGTAATTTTTATATAGAGAGCATTGAATCTGCAGATTTCTTTGGCTAGTACTGACATCTAAGCAATACTTAGTTTTCCTACCTAAGAACATAGAGTGTCTTTCCATTTATGTAGTTCTTCTTTATTTTCTTCAGCAACATTTGATAATTTTCAGTGTACAAGTCTTTTGCCTCCTTGGTTAAATTTATTACTAGGTATTTTATTCTTTTAGGTGATACTGTAAATTAAACTGCTTTCTGAATTTCCTTTTGGAATTGTCCAGTGCAGGTTACAGAGAAACAACTGATTTCTATATTCATCTTACACCCTGCAACTTTGCTAAATTTGTTCATCTAATAGCTTTCTTATATGGATACTTTGCGAATTCTACATATAGAATCATATCATCTGTGAATAAAGGCACTGTTATTTCTTTATTTCCAATTTGGATGCCTTTTTTCTTTCTTGTCTAATTTCTATGGCTAAAACTTACAGCACAAAGTAGCAGTGGTTAAAGTGGGCATGCCTGTTCCATTTCTGATCTTAGGGAAAAAGTTTTTAGTCTTTCACTGTTGAGTATTCTGATATATATTTTAGGGCGTTGCATTTTGTTAAATGGTTTTTCTATTGCAAGTGAAATGAGCATGTGATATATCCCCTCATTCTATTAATATGATGTATTATACTGATTAATTTTCTGATTATTTGAAATAAGCCAGGTGGTGAGAGACAAATACCATATGATCTCGCCTTTAACTGGAACATAATCAACAAAAGAAAAAAGCAAACAAAATAATCAGAGTCAAGAACAATCTAATAATAGCCAGAGGGGAAGGGGGAAAGGACAGTAGGGGAGAAGGGTTTTCAGGAACTACTATAAAGGACACATGGAGAAAACCAAGGGGGAGGGTGGAAGCAAGGGAGGGAGGTGGGTTTGGAGTGGGTGGGGGAAAGGGGTAGGGAGAAAATACAGACAACTATAATTGAACAATAAAATAATTTAAATTAAAAAATAATTTCCTGCCCTGGCTGGCGTAGCTCAGTGGATTGAGCGCGGGCTGCGAACCAAAGTGTCGCAGGTTCGATTCCCAGCCAGGGTACATGCCTGGGTTGCACGCCATGACCCCCAGCAACTGCACATTGATGTTTCTCTCTCTCTCCCCTTCTCCCTCCCTTCCCTCTCTAAAAATAAATAAATAAAATCTTTAAAAAATAATTTTCTTATATTAAGCCATATTTGCATTCCTCAGATAAATCCCACTTGGTCATGGTATATAATCTTTTTAATATGTTACTGGATTTGGTTTGATAGTACCTTGTGGAGGATTTTTAATATTTATATTATAAGTGGTTTTGGTCATCTGTAATTTTCTTTTTTTGTGATATTTCTATATGGCTTTGCTATTAGGGTAATGTTGGGCTAATAGAATGAGTTAAGAGGTGGGTTAGTAGAGGATATAAAGTTTCCTATCTCTTCTATTTTTTGGAAGAATTTAAGAAGGATTGGTGTGTGTGTTTTTTTAAAATGTTTGTAGAATTTACCAGTGAAGCCATCTGGGACTGGGCTTTACTTTGTTTGGAGGGTTCCCCCCACCCGCCCCCAAGGTTTTATTTATTTATTTTTAGAGAGAGGGAGAAAGAGAGGGAAACGTTGATGTGCAAGAGAAACATCAATAAGTTGCCTCTTGCGTACCAACTGGGGACGTGGCCCACAACCATGTGCCCCAATGGGGAACCAAATGGCCAACCTTTTGGTTTGCTGGGTGATGCCAAACCCAATGAGCTATATCAGTCAGGGCTGTTTTGAGGTTTTTTGATTAGTGATTCAATTTTTTAACTTGTTATAGGTCTGTTGAAAATTTCTATATCTTTTTGAGCCAGTTTATGTAACAGAGGTGTTTTTACGAATTTGTCCATTTCATCTCTGTTAATTTGTTGGTATGAAATCATTCACATTATTCTCTCATAATCCTTTTTATTTCTATAAGGTCAGTTATAATGGCCCCACTTTCATTTCTGATTTTAGTTATTTGTGTCTTCATTCTTTTTTTTCTTAGTCTAGCTAAAGGCCTGTCAATTTTGTTGACCTTTTCAAAGAAACAACTTTTAGCTTTATTCATTCTCTCGTGTTTTTACTATGCTCTAGTTTGCTTACCTCTGTTCTAAATTTCATTCTGCTAGCTTTGAGTGTAGTTTTCTCCACCCCCCCCGCCCCCGCTCCCAGCCCCCAGTTTCCCATTATTACATTAAGATATTAGCTTCAGCTCTTTCTTTTTTGAATGTAGGCATTCATAGCTATATATTTCACTTGGAGCACTGCCTTTGCTGCATCTTGTAAGTTTTGGTGGGTTATGTTTTTGTTTTCATTCATTTAAGTGTTTCCTAATTTCACTTCTGATTTCTAATGTGATTAATTGGTTAGGATGTGCCAATTTCCACATATTTGTAAATTTCTCTCTTTTCCTTCTGTTATTGATTTCTAGCTTCATTTCACTGTGGCTAAAAATACTTTGGATGTTTCAATCTATTGAAAATGTACTGAGACATGTAATATAGCTTAACATATGGTCTATACTGGAGAATGTTTCATGTGCACTTGACAAGAGTGTATATTCTGCTGTTGTTGGGTAGACTATTCTACATATGTCTGGTAGGCCTAGGTGATTTATTACATGGGTCAAGCCATCTATTTTCTTGTTGATCTTCTTCTGTCTACAGTGATCCCTCACCTATCTCGGGAGTTATGTTTCAGAGACCCCTGTGATAGGTGGAAATCTGCAAAGTAGCAGCATTATATTTATTTTATTATTTATATATATTTTAAGGCTTTATAAACCCTTCCCACACTCCTATAAACCTTTCCCACTCTCTTATTAGCCTTTCCCACACTCTTATAAATACTTCATATGCTCTTAAACACTTTCTACACTCTTAAACCTACATAATTTTAACAACATATAAAATTCTATATGGATGAAGTATACAGTCATCCCTCGCTATATCGTGGCTCACTTATTGCTGCTTCACTCTATCGCAGTTCTTAAAAAACCTGTGATACAGTGAAGCTGCAATAAGTGAACCGCGATATAGCGAGGGACAATTGTAGATGTTCTATTCATTAATGACAGTATTATATTAAATGATGTATCCATTGCTATAGAATGGTCTATTTCTCCCTTTATTCTGTCAATGTTTGAATCACATATTTTGGGGCTTCATTAATTTGTACATATATAGTTATATGTTCTTGAAAAATTGACTCTTTTATCAATAAATAACATCCTTCTTTGTCTCTTGTAACAGTTTTTGACTTAAAGTTCATTTTGTCTAATATTAGTATAGACATCCCAGCTTGTCTTTGGTTACTATTTGTATGGAATAACTTTTTCCATCCTTTCATTTTACTCTATTTATGTCTTTCAACCAACAATGATTCTCTCGTAGATAGCATAAAATTGGATATTTATCTTAATGCAATTTTCTAGTGTTTTTTGAGTGGAGAATTGAATGTATTTACATTTAATGAAATTACTGATTATAAAAGACCTACTTCTGCCACTTCACTGTTTTCTGTACATCTTATACCTTTTTTGTTCCTCATTTCCTCCATTTCTACCTTCTTTTGTGTTTAGTAGACTGTCTTGTATAGAATCGTTTTAATTCTCATTTCCTTTGTATATGTTTTAGATATGTTCTTTTGATCACCATGAGGATGATATTTACATCTAAATTTATAATAATGTAGCTAGAATTGATACCAGCTTAATTTCAATAGCACATAAAAACTTAGTTTCTATATAGCTCATCTTCCAACCCTTTACATTGTTGTCACAAATTGTATCTTTATACACTGTATGCCCAATAACAGACCTGTAATTATTATTCATTCATTTCTTTCAAATACTGTTAAGAAATAAAGAGTAAAGTTACAAATCCAAACTACAATAACACTGGCTTTTCTACTTCCCGTCTATTTATCTTTACTGAAAATCTTCATTTTTCATATGGCTTTCAGTGTCATTTCAATATGAAGAATTTTCTTTAGCACTTCTTAATTAGGATGCCCAAAAAGCCCATTTAGTTTTTTCTATAAAACAAAAAGACACATTTCTCACTTCCACCAATAACTTTATTGAGCATGTTGACTATCTCCTGCATGGTATTAACACTGATTGTCCTCAATGTTTCGATTTGATTGCTATCAACTTCAACCAGTCTACCTGACTGTGGAGCATCGTCTAGCAAAAAATCTCCAGCATGAAACTTCACAAGTTGCTTTTGACATGTTTGGTCACAGCACCTTTTCCATATACTGCACAAATGTTTCTTTTTTGCATTTCAGTTGCATTTTCACCTTTCTTGAAATAATAAAGCATAATATGCTGAAAATGTTACTCATTTTCTTCCATCTTTAATATTAAAATGGCAACATAAGAATTCACTAATTTTGGTATTTTTTAAAAATTCACGCTGTTATGACAGCTGTCACAGTACAATCTAACCAAATTGTTTTAAATGAAGTTCAAGACAATTAAGCACTATTAGAGCCATCATACAGAAAACACCAAATGAACCTTTGGCTAACCCAATACAACAGGTCTAGTGGCACTGAACTCTCTCAGCTTTTGTTTATCTGGAAATATCTTAATTTCTCCCCCATTTCTGAAGGACAGTTTTGCCAGGCAGAGAATTCTTGGGTGAGAAGATTTTTCTTCCAAAATTTTAAATGTGTCATTTCATGCCTTCTGGCTTCCATGGTTTCTGGTAAGAAATTGCCTATTACTCCTATTGAGGATCCTTCATATGTGACAAGTTGCTTCTCCCTGACCTTTCAAGATTCTCTTTGGCTTTTAACAGTTTGCTTATTATGTCTTGGTGTGGGTCTCTTTGAATTTATCCTATTTGGAATTTCTGGCATTCTGTGGACTTGTAGATTGGTATCTTTTATCAAATTTGGAAATTTGGAGGACTTCTTTCTTCAAATATTCCTTTGCTTGTTTCTCTTCCATCTATTTCTGTGACTCCCTTAAATGAACATGATGACTCACTTGATGGTAACCCATAGGTCCCTTAGGCTCTGTTTACTTTTCTTCATTCTTCTCTTTTTCTTCTTCAGATTACATAATTTCAGTTGTTCTCTTCTAAATTCACTGATTCTGCTAATAAATACTTCCAATGAATTTTTCATTTCTATTATTGTATTTTTACACTTCAGAATTTTTTTAGTTTCTTTGTACAATTTCTCTTTATTGATATTCTGATTTTTTAAATACATGTTTTTCTTGATTTCTTTTAGTTATTTGTTTCTATTTCCTTGAACTCTTTGAGGGTATTAATGATAGTTATTTTAAAGTCTTTTTCTGGAGGGGTCAATGATGGCAACAGAGTAGTGGGCAGCTCCGTTCATCTGCTCTCAGACACGGACCAGATTTGAAGTCAGAACAGAGTGGAGAGTAAGTGAAGCATCTGGGAGAGAGAGCATGGGTGGAGGAAAGCCCGTAGGAGTACTCAGGCACCTGCACACCTGTGGGGCACCTGCTGCCCTATGGCAAGGGCTTTTAGGTAGAGTGGGAGCTGAAAACCTGGGCTTTCTAGACAGACTGCTACTGCCACCCAGTCCAGCACTGCTGTCTGCACAGAGTAGAGGCAGCTGTAGAACAGCTCTGGACCCACAAGTTACCAGGGTGGTGAGAGAAGGAGGTGGCCAGCCCTGACTGAGAGACTGTGAATTTTGGGGAGAAGAGCGCGAGGAGAACAGGATCCCCAGGACCCATGCTATACCATGGGGGCCATAGAGAAACTCTTTTAAAAGGGGAGCTAAGAACAAAAAACTCACAAGCAGAGAAAATACTGAATGGAAGGACCCGACCTAACATGGCTCACAAGCAGAGGGCAGAGCAGAGTGGAGAATTTAGGCTGAAACTCCTGAGAGAGAACAGCAGGCTTAGGTCTGAAAGGCAGGAGCTGAATGCCTGAGATTTGCTCCCGTCAGCCAGAGCCTTTCACAGACAAGTAAACCCGACACCCAACTGCAGGATTACAGGCTCAGCAGAGTGGTGAGGTCTGGCCCAGTAGTTTCCTGCTGATGTGTACGTTTCCTCAGTGGGAAGAAGAAAAAGGCCCTGCGCCAGACACTACATGCTTGCTACACAGTTCCTCGGGCCCCGATTTACTAAACCCAGAGGAGTAGAGAAAATAGAGACAGGTGCAACACACTATCTTCTCTCCTGGAAAGCAGTTTAACGTTCATTTTATATCCTTCAAGTTTGGGCATAATATGGCACCAGATTTTATAATATAGTTAATTTCAAATCTCATATATTGCTCTTCCCTTCCCTACTCCATACTACCTCCTTCCTCCACCTTCATATATTTCTTTTAAATTCTATACTCTCTTGCTACAACTTGTTTCTAAACCACACTATTAGTAATGCTCCCTGTTGCAGCCTCCCCAAACCATTTGTGATTGTCATCAGCCATCTCACATTCCTTCTCCCATTCTTAAAATACCCTTATTCTTTCTACACCTTTATCAATCTTTGTTCACAGATAGTGGATAAGGTGGTGGTTATTATAGTTCTTCAATCTTATTTTTAGATGCTGAGTATCTTTGCATTTTAAATCTCACATTTCACTGTCCCCTTCTCCTACTCTATTTTGCTTTCCTTCTGTCCCTTTTTTTGTTTTAAATGGTGATTTTTCCCTGTCTTAGTCAGGATTCCATCCCTCAGTTTTAGTATTCCTTCTCCCTCTGTCCTCTCAAAATAACTTGTCTTTCCTCTAGACACATCTTAAGTTCTTCGGTCTTTCCTTGTTCCCTCTTATTTCTATTCCATCTGTATAAATCTTATCTCATTGGTTGTTGCTATCTCTGTGGTCAGATTTTTCTGCAATTAGGGTCATATATTTTTTTTATTATTTTATTTACATATATATTTTGATTGTTTTTTTCACACTAAATATGTACAAGTATATATATTTTCTTTAAATTTTGGTTTTAACCTAATACTGTATGCTTCTCCTCTCTTATTCCATTCACCTTCCTTTCTCCCTTTTGTAGTTATGAAGTAAATTTTATTTTCTTTCCCACTGTGCCTTGTCTCTATTCCCTACTCTTATTATTTGCCCCTTCCTCTACCCTCACAAAATCTCTTTTCTTTTAGCCATCTCATATTTGTTTTTCCTTTCTTATAATAGTCTCAATCTCTTTACACCTGATTAACATTGGCACATTGGCTGTTGATAGTGTAATTGTGGGTGGGGGATATCTTTGCAGGTGTGGATTCATTTCCTGGACTGTTTGATTTTTGTTCTGGCAGCACCTGTATAACAGGATGCAAGATGTGGAGGGAGGAGTGACTCTCAGTCTTTAGCCAGAGGGAAGAACCCACCAAAACCCAATTACAACCATATAAATGGCATAAAGGACAGCACAGGAGCATCAAGCTCAAGAGACCAAGGAGATTGCACCACTGAATCCCACAGGTCTTCTACCACAGAAGATCACATCATGAAGACAGGGAGTCAAAGCAGATAAATCTTACAAGCAGAAAAAAATAAGAAGAGTCATCTAAAATGGGGAGACAAAGAAACAACCCTCAATTGAAAGGAAAGGCTTTGTACCAGAAAGACGGCTAAATGAAATTGAGGCAACCAAACTATCAGATCTCAAGTTCAAAATAATGGTTGTAGGGCACTCAAGGAGCTCAGTGAGAACTTCAAAGAACACCAGGGAAGCTTCACAGAACTTCTTGCAAACTACACCAGCATGAAAAGGACATAGAAATGATCAGTAAGAGACAGTAGAAAATAAAAAATATAATATATGAAATGAAGAACACAGTAGAAGGAATTAAAAATAGGTTAGATGAACAAGAGGATCAAATCAGTGAGCTGGAGGACAAAGTAGAAAAAATACCCAGGCAGAGCAAAAAAATGAAAAAAAAAAAGACTAAAAAAAAAGAGGGGTTAAGGGAGCTGCAGGACAACATGAAACATAATAACATCCATATAATAGGGATGCCAGGAGAAGAGGAGGAACAAAGGATATAAACCTGTTTGAAAAAGTTATGATAGAAAACTTCCCTCTCTTGATGAGAGAAAATGTCATGCAAATCCAGTAATCACAGATGGTCCGAATCAAGATGAACCCAAAGCCCACTCCAAGCCACACCATACTTAAATTGGCAAAATTCTAAGACACAGAGAGAACCTTAAAGGTAGCAAGGGAGAAACAGGTAGTAACATACAAGGGAGCTCCAATAAGGTTAGCAGCTGATTTCTCAACAGAAATACTACAAGCCAGAAAGGAATGGCAAGAAATATTCCAAGTAATAAAAAGTGACAGCCTGCATCCAAGACTACTAACTCAGCAAGGCTCTTGTTTAAAATGGAAGGCAAAATAAGAAGCTTCCTAGACAAAAGAAGGCTAAAAGAATACAACTCCACCAAACCAGCCTTGCAAAACATGCTAAAGGGACTGCTTTAAGAAAATGGAGAAAAAGAGTGAGAGAGGAACAAAGGTACAAAGGAGGTACAATGGCAATGAATAAATACCTATCAATAATAACCTTAAATGTAAATGGATTAAATGCTCCAATCAAAAGAAACAGAGTAGATGAATGGTTAAGAAAACATGACCCACACATATGCTGCCTACAAGAGACCCACCTCAGAACAAAAGACCTACACAGACTGTAAGTGAAGGGTTGGAAAAAAATATTCCAAGCAAATGGACTGCAAAAAGCTTGCAGAGCAATATTTATTTCAGACAATATAGATTTCAAAACAAAGGCCATAAAAAGAGACAGAGAAGGTCACTTCATAATACCAAGGGTAGGATTCATCAAGAAGACATAAACATTGTAAACATATGCACCTAATGCAGGAGCACCCAAATATACAAGGAAAATCTTGGAGGATTTCAAGAAAGATATAGACAGCAACACACTTATAGTAGGGGATTTTAACACCCCACTAACAACAATGGACAGATCTTTGAAACAAAGAATCAATAAGGATACCTTGACAGTGACCAACACCCTAGATCAAATAGACTTAACTAGTATATACAGAACTTTTCATATCAAAGAATCAAAATGTACATTCCTTTCAAATACACATACAACATTTTCAAAGACAGACCACATGATAGGACACAAAACAAGCCACAACAAATTCAACAAAATTGAAATCATATCAAGCATTTCTTGGACCATACAGGCTTGAAACTAAAAACTAGCCTAAATGAAAAACCTCAAAAACAGTGAAACTCATGGACACTGAATAGCATGCTATTAAACAATGAATGGGTTAAGAATGAGATCAAGGAAGAAATCAAGACGTTTCTGGAAACAAATGAAAATGAACACACAATAGCCCAAAACTTAAGGAACATGGTAAAGCCAGTACTGAGAGGGAAGTTCATAGCAATATAGGCCTACCCAAGAAAGAAAAAATTCAAATAACCTAACCCTACAACTATAAGAAATGGAGGAATAACAACAAACAAGCCTGGAGCAAGTAGAAGGAAGGAAGTAATCAAGATCTGAGCAAAATTAAATGACATAGAGACTAAAATAACAATTCAAGGATCAATAAATCCAGGACCTGGTTCTTTGAACAGAGAAAATTGACAAGCCTTTAAGCAGACTGATCCAGAAAAAAAGAGAGAGGACCCACATAAATAAAATCAGAAACAAAAAAGGAGAAATTATAACCAACATCACAGAAATACACAAGATGGTAGAAATTACTACAAACAACTATATGCCATGAAATTTGAAAACCTGGGTGAAATGGACAAGTTTCTAGAAACATAAAATCTTCCATGACTGAATCAGGCAGAAGCAGAAAGCCTGAATAGACTGGTAACAGCTAGTGATACTGAAGCAGTAATCAAAATGCTCTTGACACTCAAAAGCCCTGGGCCAGACAGTTTCACAGGAGAATTTTACAAAACATTTAGGAAACAGCTAACCCCTATCCTGCTCAAACTATTCCAAAAATCCAAGAAGAGGGAAGACTCCCAAACTCTTTTTATGAGGCCAGCATCAGCTGAATTCCAAAACCAGATAAAGACACAATAAAGAAAGAAAACTACAAGCCAATATCACTGATAAACATAGATGCTGAAATCCTGAACAAAATATTGGCAAACTGCATCCAGCAATACATTATAAAAACCATACACCATGATCAAGTGGGATTCATCCCAGGGATCCAAGGATGGTACAATATTTGCAAATCAATAAATGTAATACATCACATAAACAGAAGGTAAGACAAAAATCACACGATCACATCAATAGATGCAGAAAAAGCATTTGATAAGGTACAGCACCTATTTATGATAAAAATACTCAGCAAAGTGGAGGGAGTAGAGGGAGCATACCTCACAATAATAATGGCCAGATACAAGAAACCTATAGCCAACATCATACTCAACAGGCAAAAACAAAGTTTTCCTACTAAGATCAGAAACAAGACCAGGATGTCTGCTTTCATGCCTTCTATTCAACATATTACTGGAAGTCTTGTCACAGCAATTAGGCAAGAAAAAGAAATAAAAGGCATCCAAGTTGGAAAGGAGGAAATAAAACTGTCATTGTTTGCAGATGACATGATAGTGTACACAGAAAACTCTACAGACTCCACCAAAAAACTACTTGACCTAATAAGTGAATTTCACAAAATGGCAGGATAAAAAGTCAATATTCAGAAATCAAAGGCATTTTTGTACACCAACAATGAAATATCAGAAACAGATATTAGGAAAAAAATTCTGTTTATTATAGCAACGAGAAAAATAAAAGTACTTAGGAATAAACTTAACCAAAAGACCTGTATTCAGGTAAAAGACCTGTACTCAGAAAACTACACAACACTGAAGAAAGAAATTAAAGAAGACACAAATAAATGGAAGCATATATTATGTTCATGGAGTGGAAGAATTCACATCATTAAAATGTCCATACTACCCAAAGCAATTTATAGATTCAGTGCAATCGCTCCTAAAATACCAATGATATATTTCACAGATATAGAAGAAATAATTCAAAAATTTATATGGAATGACAAACGACCTTGAATAGCCTCAGCAATTTTGAGAAAGAAGTACAAAGTAAGAGGGATCACAATGCCTGATACCAAAATATATTACAAGGCCACAGTAATCAAAACAGTCTGGTATTGGTATAAGAACAGACACATAGATCAATGGAACAGAATAGAGAGCTCAGAAATAAACCCTGTCTCTACCTATGGTCAATTAATATTTGATGAAGGGGGCTGGCACATAAAAATGGAGTAAAAATATCCTCTTCAGTAAATGGTATTGGCAGATCTGGACAGGTACATGCAAAAGAATGAAACTAGGCCACCAACTTGTACCATACAAAAAAATTCAAGGTGGATAAAAGACTTAAATATAAATAATGACACCATAAAATTCTTAGAGGAGAACACAGACAGGAAAATTTTTGATATCCCACAGAGCAATATTTTCACTGATATGTCCCCTAGGGCAAGGGACATCAAAGAAAGAATAAACAAATGGGACTATATCAAATTAAAAAGCTTCTACACGGCTAAAGAAAACATCAGCAAAATAAAAAGGGAACCAACCATATGGGAAAACTTATTTGCCAATGACACCTTGGACAAGGATTTGATATCCAAAATATAAAAAGAACTCACAGGACTCACATAAGGAAGACAAACAATCTAATTAAAAAGCAGGCAAAGGACCTGAGCAGACACTTCTCCAAGGATATACAGAGGGCCCAGAGACATATGAAAGCATGCTCAGCATCACTAGCCATCAGAGAGATGCAAATTAAAACCACAATGAGATACCATTCTTCAAACCAGTGAGAAAGGCCATCATTACAAATCAATAAACAAATGCTGGTGAGGTTGAGGAGAAAATGGATTCTTCAAATCTCTATGACAGTCCAAGAGTGGCTTAGAGGGTAAACAATCTCTGAATGTACAATAAGACCCCTAGTTTATTGATTACAACCTAATTTCCCTGGTGGTACACAGGCCTAAGTAACACTATCATGAGAAAAAATATTGGGGAAGTTATGGCCTACAACTTCTCCACTGGCTAAGATGTAGTGGAATTGACAATTTGTTTACACCCCTACTGGTGCCACTGTGGAATTCCTTAAAAAACTAAAAATACAACTGCCTACTGATTCAGTGATTCCACTGCTAGCATTATACCCTAAGAATCTTGAAACACCAATTCAAAAGAACCTATGTACCCCTATGTTTATAGCAGTGTTATTTACAGTAGCCAAGTGCTAGAAACAGCCTAAGTGCCCATCAGTAAATGAGTGCATCAGAAAATTTACATTTACACAATGGAATACTATGCAGCAGAAAGAAAGAAGGAACTCCTACTCTTCATGACAGCATGGATGGAACTGGAGAGTTATTATGCTAAGTGAAGTAAGCAAGGCAGTGAGAGACAGATACCATATGATCTCACCTGTAAGTGGAACCTGATAAAGAAAACAAACAAATGAGACAAAAAAAGCAGAAACATGGAAATAAACAGCAAACTGACAGGGACCTGAAGGGAGAGGGGAGGGGGACAATAAGGGAAAGAAGGGGAAAGTGTACAAAGGGCCTATGGACAAGGACAATGGAGAGGGGATTGTTTTTGGGAGCAGGGGTTGGACAGGGCAGGGGACAGCAATGGGGGAAAAATGGGGACAACTGTAACTGAACAATAATTTAAAAATAAAGTCTTCTTCTGGTAAATTTGATGCTTTGATTTGATATGGAATGGTTTCTGTCAATTAGTTTTGTTCCGTTTAATGAATCATACTTTCTTATTTCTTTGTATGCTTTGTAATTCTTTGTTGAAATTTGAACATCTACTTATTATAATATGATAACTCTGGAAATAAAATTTGCCAGGGTTTGCTGTTTTCTGGATTGTTGAATTTGTTTAGTGAATTACCCGAACTAATTTTGAAAATACCTGTAGTCCTTGTTGTGCATCGTACCTGAAGTCTCTGTTCCTTAGCCGTGCTAAACCAGTATTTTGACAGATTTCCTTGAACATTAAGAGCTAAACAAATAAAAGCAGAATACAAAAACAAACAAAAAAAAATACTTTCCTGGTCTTAGCAAACTGACTCTATGCAGGAACACTCCAATGCTAATAACTGGGTTTGCAATGAGACTAGGCATTAGCCTGAGATTAAAGCTTAGAATTTTTTCAGGTCTTTTTCTGAATATAAATATCCTGCCTTGGACATTTGCATGGCTTTATAAATTTCCCCAAACACATGGGGCTTTTCAGTGCTCTAGTTTGCCTAAGGATCTTTCCTCTGCTTTTGTTCCTGGGCCTTACATCATCTATTGTATGTTTCAAAGGTAATCTTCTGCCCTGGGTGTCTGCAGTTTGTTAGTCTGGCTAACAGTACTTCCATGCATTGCTTGCAGCCTCTCTAGCTGAGCTCTGAATTAGATGAACCAGAGATGTGGGCCCTGCATAAATCTTTCAGGTAGCCCCCAGACAGGTTATAATAAATGTATAGAACAATTTGTAAGGTCTGCTCTCCTTCTGGAACCGAGACTCACACTGAGAATGTAGGAAGCCTTCAAATGCTACTGCATCATCAGGAAGGGAATGGGGCCAGGGTACATAAAAATGCCATAAAGCTTTCCTATGGCTTTGAAGTCACCTCTTTCTTGATTCAGTGTCACTTAATTACTACAAACTTCTAAATGCTTTCCAGAATTCTGGGAAATTTGATTCTGACAGTTTCTGCTTGCTTTTTTGGGGGGGAGGGGGGGAGGGGAATAAAAGCTTGGAACTGCCTACTCTGCCATTTGCTGATTCCAAATCTTAAATTTTGAAACCAAATTTAAGTGCTGGTGGCCAAAGATCCTGGTAAGGATGTAAAACATTATATTTCTAGCAGATTTAGATACTTTTTTGTTACATACCATTGGAGTGCGATGTTTCACTTTGGTCTGGATAACACCATCTTTTTCGAACTGTACCATATCATTAAGGGGGTCCCATGGTCGAGTACTACGGAAGTTAAAAAAACACCATTTGTTTAATGACTAAACAAAACACTCAAAAACTTTTTCAAGGGTTCAATTAGATTTTCTTTAGTAATTATAAACAGAGCTGTAAGATTAAGATTAGTCATATATAATATTCTGATCCTCAGCTTATTTTATAGGCTAACTACTATCATGAAGTCAAATTTACAATAAATGGGACATCAAGTTTAAATCTCACACTAATATTTATATATATATATATATAAATAGATATATACATACATAGGCCATACATAGGCCATATATATATATATATATGGCCTATAAAAAACTAACAATAAACATTCCAGAAATAAAGGCAACAAACTAACAAACTATGCTGATAATTACTTACTCTGCAAACTTGTAATGCCATTCTCCCGTGAGTGGATCAAGTTCAAATAACTTGCAAGCCCACTCTTCATTTTTTGTTTTCCGATCTCTGGCAGATTGTCTTTGAGCTTCCTCTAAAATACACTTCTCTTGAGTAGCTTCTGTTTGGTCTTTCGCATTTATGGCTCGAGTTACTCGTTGCCAGAGTCTAAACATGTACAGAAATAGTATAAAAAAGAAACATAAAGTCAAATCTACATTAAATAGGTTTAATTCTCCTTGAGAGAAAATGATACAGAAGTGGGTTTTTGTCATTGACAAAGCTTATACTGAAATGCTCACAAATGAGTGCAGATATAGAAATGTGGTCCTTGAGTAGAGCGACAGAGTGGAGAATAATTCTTGTCTTGGCAAGAGAAATTCATTACATGGGTTTTTAAACACATGGCAATGAGTAGAGCTGGCCCAAGGTAACAGGAATGTAATAAAGGCTCCAGAATTTAAATTCTTAATAAACTCCCCAGATAATTCTTATACATACTGTTTAAGATCCACTGGCATCAAAGATCCAATATCGTAATGCCATGTTTCTCAATCTTGAATGTAGGAATTATCAGGGAACTGTTAAAATCAGAATCTCTGGGAGTAGGCCCAATTTTTTTTTTTAAAATGTCTCTCAGGTGATTTTAATGTGCAGCCAGTGTTGAGGCTGCTGATTTAACAACAACAACAAAAACAACAACAACAACAACAAAAGCCAAAAAAACCCCCCCACAAAAAACCCTGAAGTAAAAATCCTTTCTACTACTAAGGTTTAGTTTTATATCAGATAAACAAAAGCGTAACATGTATACTCCACTAATCTGGGAAGATAGCATGTTGGGACTGAAAGAACAAAGGCTTTGCAATTAGACAGACTTGAGTTGAATCCTAGATCTGCCACTTCTTGGCTAGTGGACTTAAGTTACTTATTCTGTCTAAGACTTGTTTTCCTTATCTTTACAATATGTTAAATTAGGTTCACACCTCAAAAGTTATTGTATGTCTTGGCAAAGCTTTACTCTGAGTGAAGAGCATTATGTGGCTACAGCTGAAACAGAATTTCAGAACTGGTCCATACATATTCTTTCATCTTTGACAACTCAATTTTGAGTGTAATTACACAAACATTTGAATCCAACTAGAGAGAATGACAGTGCATATGGCAGCCTGTAGAAAGGACTTGACTGTATAATGTATATAAAGTACCCAGCACAGTGTCTTTTACACAGATGCTCCCTTCTCCTAACACAAATATAGTAAGAATAAAACTGGACAATGTGTGTGCAAATATATTTGGTTCAAAAGTGTTACACATCTAGCAAAAATTTTATGACTTTAAGAGCAGAAACATGGCCTTAATTATTATCCAACTAATACAAGTCCTCTTGAAGCCTGCATGTCCACTGGCATTATTCATGTACTTTAGAATAATGAAACAAAAGTAGACTTTTGCGCCACATCTTTCAACTAGAGTTCTATATGACTTAGCCAGATTAGAAAACAGCTGCTAAATAAAACCCAAGAATCATTAATTAGTCCCATAATTGTATTCAGATAAACTAGAAATTCTTTTTATTTTATTTTACTAGCCCAGATAAGAATACTAGTGCAGATAAGAATAAAAAGGAAAAAGTTTTGATTTTGAACGGCAAAAATGTAGCATGATTTGTATTAAATTTCTTTGATATTCATATAAACTAAAACAGAACCCTGTCATATCTCACAAAAACTATTTTGCTGAATTAAAATATGACTGAAGGCAGAGAAAAGTGACCACACTTTTGAGGTTTTAAAAAAATACTCAGAGTCATCATAAAATTAGATGAAAAATGGTATACTTACTTCTCTGATTCAAATTCTCCCTGCTCTTCAAATTTTACAGTGTGCCTTATTAATCTCCGTTGCTTAATGTCTGGTGTTGGATTCCAGAAAATCTCTGAATTATCAGTCTTTTTGTCATTAATAAAAACTTCACTATCCTGTATTTAAAAAAATTAAACATTAATGTAGTAAATTCTCTTTATTTACAAGGGTGTTATATAGTTACTACTATAATAATACTACTACTTCCTGATATTTAATCCCACAGCTAAACACATTTTAAAAAACAAATATAACTAGCACTTTTCTAAAAGCCCCAAATCTTTTGTCACTTTTAGAAAAATACTAGGATTAAATATGTAATACTAGAATTTTAAAATTTGGCTGAATATACAGGAAGTTTGTGAGATTTGCAAGTTTTACTTAATATGCAAATTTCAAACATCTATGCAAAGCCTCCCAACCATCTCTGAATTGCCAAAGTGGATCACAGTGTTTGCTGCAACTACAAGGAGATGCAGGTGACTATTTACACATTCAATATATATAGAAAAACATGAAAGAGCCTTGTTCAGGATTAAAAACTTGAGCAAAATGTCAAAATGTCATTTAAGAAAATTTGTATCTTTTTGCCATATGATATTCAGATAGAAGTTAATTTTAAAAATTACAGAAGTATGTGACCTTTAGTTAAGTTTCTAGATCCAGTTTCTTTTTCTTATATTTCTTATAATTTTCTGCTTATTATAATGCATAAAACGCTATATTCAGTGTCCACAGTTAGAATGCTTTTAGGCATTAGCATGATGTGATCCTTTTTATTCATTTAAGCTTCTCTTAACAAAACTCCCTAGTTGTGAATTTAGGTCAACAGAGAAATAACTAAAAGCCATTGCTCTCACATACTACTATAGCCTTCCCATGTTCCTGATAAAGAAATATGATGCTAATTGGAAACACCCCTCCCTTCTAGGTGCCAGGCAGTATAATGCTGTAATAAGAGCATAGCCCTAGAGCCAGAGCCTCACTCCATTGCTTAATTTCAGCAAATTTTGAAACTGTGTCCTCTGTAAAATGGGGACAATAACAGTACCCACCACATACAGTCATTATATTAAATATTAAATGAGTTAATATAAGGAACATTTTTAAACAATACAGTATATATAGTAAGTGATACATAAGTGTTAGCTGGTTTTGCTGATTTAAAGTTTTGGAAATGTAACACATTACCTACAACTAGGTACTGTTAACAGAGCAATACAAAAATGTTTGTTAAGCTGAAGCTTAGGGTAAATAAAATGTGACTTCACCGCTTGATGAAGTTTATAAACTCACCCCATTGATGATTTCACCAATGGAGTGAGTTTATAAAATGTGACTGTTAATTTTTCCCATAGAATAAAATCCTTTTGTTAAGATAAAATATAAAAATACTTACCCAATGGCCTTCCAAAGTAGCTAAGACTTCTTTTCCCAGTTTAAGTTTCCCTGATATTTGGTTAACACAGTCACTACTACCTAGAAATGGCTTTTAAAAGAGAAAATGCTAAATAAACATTTTGCTTTTAACTTATATTTAGATACAGTGTAGGAGAAAAAAACAGAAAAAGTAACTGCATAGTAACAGTGCTGTTGAAGGAAGAAATGGTGAAATATTAACTCAAATTTTAGCTATAAATGTTCAATAAAAAGAAATTTGAGTTTGTTGTTATGGAAAAAATAGGTTTAAAAAAAACAGACTATGTGAAGTTCAAATAAACATATTGAAAACGATCACACTGGTGGAACTGACTGGAGTCCTGTGCTTTCATGTGACTCAGGAGTGCATTCTATCAATGTTGCAATGTATGAAGCAAGAATAACTCAGTAAACCTAAAGGATTTAACTAATCTATGAAAAGAAAGAACACCCCCTCCTTCAAAATAAAACAGTAAAATAATACTCAACCTAAAATCCCTCCAAAAAATAAAATTAGAAGAATAACACTTTGAGTTACTATGCTGTATTACTGAAATTTTTCCTCAGTCACAAAATTTTGGTGCTCCAATCTAATCCTTAAATGTGTCATAAATTACTTAAGACCTCTTTAGTATGATTTTCAAGTATTATTATCACCAAATATTTGCTAAAATGAAAAAAATCAAACAAATGACACTGCATCTAATAATAATACTTAAAAGAGGTCCTTATTAGAGAAAAGTTCCTAATCAGGTGGATATCAACATGGGAGCTAATAATAAATATTAAATAGTTCATAGAAATATTTTTATCTGAACATAATGTACTATCTTATACCAACCACTGAACTGTGAAAGGTCTTAAATTTCCCTTTCACTCTAAGGCAGACAGGATTTTCCAAAGTTTGTCTCATGCATATCTACCCTCCCCGCTCCAGCCCACATGCTCTTCCTCAATGATATCTTGCCATCCTCCACTGAGAAATGGAGTCTACATTCCTTCCCCTTGAATTTGGGTAGGTTTATAACTGGTTAACTAATAGAGGATGGTAGAAGTGATATATGTTGACTTCTGAGGCAAGGTCATGGATGGTAATGCAGCTTCCACTTTGCTCAAAGGACACTTGCACTTGGAACCCTGAGCTGGTAAGTAGTTAGTCTGATGCCTTGAAGCTGCCATGCTGTGAGAAAGCCAGGCTACATGGAAAGGCCATGTATACAGGTGTTCAGATTAGCAGTCCTAGTCTGTTAGTCACCCCAACCAGGCACCAGACATATCACTAAATGATGAGACTTCAGATGATTCCAGGCCTCAAATGAAGAGTCACTGATAGCCTGCAAGTCTTCCTCACTGAGGCCCCAGGCACTATGTAGTAGAGATAAGCCATTACCAATATGTCCTGTCCAAATTTCCAGCCCAAAGAACCCCTAGGGATCAGAAAATGGTTGTTTTCAAACTGAGTTTTAGAGTAAACTGTTAGGCAGAAATAGTAACTAACACAACTCTGTCTTAGTGTGCACTGCTATAGCGCAACCACTGAAAAATTTCTATCCATTTACTTCTTAGATCTCATGCCACCCATTTTATTAATTAAAATTAAAGAATGAAAAATGGCTTTTTATTGATTTGGATCCCCCAAGTGTACCCTTTCATGAATTCTGTGTCCTTATATTTAGTCTTTAATTAAAAACTAAACTGTGTTCTTAGTTTAATATTTATAGCACAGCTCCTCTTTAATTAGGTGATACCTTCTATCATTCTCTACTAACCTTTAGTTTAAATTCAAGTATTGCACTATATCCAGTTTTTTGACATGTAATATTGACTGTTCCACCAAGCTCCAGTGTCATTGTGCCATAAAGAATTCCTAAAGGAAAAAAAAAACAATTTTGATAAAAGGCTGAAGAGAGACACTGGCTAATAACAAGCAGAACTTTAAAATCTAATTTCCTTCTAGGAGAAACTAATAATGCAAGGATCTTTTACCCTTCTCAATAATAATCTATAATATACATATAAAGTTAGTCCTGTATAATTTAAATAGATAATAATTAAGCTACATTATTTGTAGATTCTGTATCTGCAAATTTACATACTCAAATACAGGATCTAGAACAAAAAACACCCCCTTTTTATTACAAAATCTTTTATTACAAAATCATAAGCATGTAATGCTATAACATAACAATATCACACTCAAGTACACCACATGACATTTTAGGTGAAATGTTCAAATTAAAACTATAAATATCGTACCCATATTATTATTACCCTACCAACCAGACTCAAGCAGGCCTTACTTCTGCCGGACCCTGTACATTAGTAATCCCCAAACCACCACCCACAGCATTTTTGAAGTCATTCATGGGCATGGGCATGGGCAGACTTGCGAAATTTTGAGTTGTCCAATGTGCATACTCTCAGCTTAAGTTGAATAAGGTGATATTCTACCTTGTTGTTTCACCTCTCAGATGGTAATAGGTATCCTTTTTGCAGTACAATTAGTGCCATTTTTCACATTTTTGTTGGTGATTTTACTGTTTAAAATGGCCCCAAAATGTAGTACTGAAGTGCTGTCTAGTTCCTAAGCATGGAAGGCTGTGATGTAATGTACCTCATAGAGAAACTATGTGTTAAAGCTCAGTTCTGACATGAGTTATAGTACTGTTGACTGTTAGTTCAACAGTATGTTAATGAATCAATAGTATATATTAAGGCATCTTTAAACAGAAACAAGACTATGGGTTGACTGGTTGATAAAAATGTGACAAGAAGCTCACCAGAAGCGTTTCTCCTAGGATCAATGGTTCAGTATTCATTAATTCAGGGTTTGTGGTGACTTTATAGAAGACAACTACTGCAAATAGCAAGAACCAACTGTATAAGACAAACAAATAAATCCCCCTAGATAGGTTCTTTGGCTAAAAGCTGGGGAAATTCTGAGTTGGACAAAGTTAAAAATTATGTGTGTGTATCTGTTCCTGGGACAAGCTGTTAAGACACTCGTGATATGCAGATGCACAATGTTCATTTCCAAGAGTAGAACAAACTATGCAATGCTTCTCATACTTATTCAGCTACAGAACTCTTATTTTATAAGACTATTTGTGACACCAGTGACTTGGGGAACACATCTTAGAAAATACACAGGGAAAAAATAATCATTATTTCCTATGCTCATTTACAAATGGTTATAATCATTTCTTTTTTCCATGGAATAAGAACAATACTATGAAAAAATTTTCCCCTGTTGCTAGTTGGGTATGGTATTGGGTATAATTTTATTTATTTCCAGTGACACAAAATTCGAAAATATATTTATCAATTCAATTAATAATTTCAGATATTTCACTTCATGTCTATCTCAAGAACCACACATGAAGCTCTAAGAATTATCTAGCCTTAGGCCACAAGTTGGCCATTCTTGTACTTAGTACTAGGTTGATTCATGGTACAGTAGATGGGAGTTGATAAGTCTAGAATTTAGTCTCAGCATTCTTATTAATATCTGGTTTGGCCTTGGATAAGATTCTTAACCCTACCAGTTTTCTCAGCTGTGAAATGAGGTCATATTAAATAAGTTCTATGTTTTCACAAATCTGTTCCTAAAATAGAGGATAATTAGCAAAAACAGTTATTTTTAAGAAATGGGTTGGGAAGGAGGATACAGACAATGACCAACCTGAGTGGATGCCCTATAGCACAATAGTGCAGATTGCAGAATCTTGACTCTACCACATCCTAGGTGTGCAATATCATGCCAAGTAACCTCTTTGTGCCTCATTTTCATTGTTCATAAAATAGGAATAACATAACCTACTTTATAAGGGTTGCTAGAATGACTGAATTTATAAACATAAAGTGCATGGACTAGTTGGGTGTCTGGATTGTTGAAAATTTATTTTAATACCCATATCTGTATCCTAAATAATGGGAGAGGGGAGAATCATAATACACTAAAGAAATTTCTAAATGAGGATGAGAAAAAATTTTAAGGTGATAAACTGAAAAGCAATACATTAAAATTTTAAAAAGAAGTGGTAGTATAAGAAGATGAAAATCACTTTCAAGGATTCTGAAATAATGGGTAGTTTCATCCAATTTTTAAAACCTGAATTTAAGGCAAATGAAATTCCATTACTGTAATTAGTACGTGTCACAAAAAGTCCAGTGTAGATTAATTAATTAACCACAGAAATACTCAGATGACAGCAATAGTATTAAGTATTGGTAAAACAAGGATGCTTTAAAACAAAAGACTGACTTCTTCAATCTCAAAACATAACAAATTATAGCTGTATACATTTATTTAAAAAGAAGGTTTTAGGAATATCTCACTCAAGTATGGAAACTATTTACCTTTACAATGAGCATATGGCATTGTCATTACATAATCTTCACCTCTATTCAAGAAAGTCAATCGTGCTTCTCCATCTAATATTGCAGATAATGAGTTCCCTGAAATAAATGTTTGTTAAATTTCAAAAAATTAATTCAACTAATTCAAAACAAATGAAATATATTTAGGACACCTACAAAATATCTACATGGTATGTCTTAAAAATAAAAATGTCTCAATCTCAATGTGCCCAAACATACATTTGTTATCTTATATCCAGAACATGTTTGATTCATATTTCCATTCTTATAAAATAAGTACTTTTAAAAGTATAGTTTTGTGCCCTGGCCGGGTGGCTCAACTGATTGGAGCATCATTCTGTACACCAAAAGACTAATGGCCTGATTCCCGGTCATGGCACAAGCTTGTGGGCTTGATCCCTGGTTGGGGGATGTACAGGAGACAACAGGTAGATATTTTTCTCTCACATCGATGTCTGCCTGCCTGTCTGTCTCTCTCTCTGTCTCTCTCCCTAAAATCAATAAACATGTCCTCAGGTGAGGATTTAAAAAAAAGTATAATTATATGCTCATTTATGTTAGTCACATGAGGCTCTTAAGAAAAATCCTAAACAGGACATGCAATAAAACACTATTTCACTGTATAGCTTAATTTGCCCATTTTTGAATGAAAACATTTTTTCTTCTGTAAGTCACATTATTTAAGTCCCAAGCTTTTAAGTACTTTTGACATAATAATGTTATAGATACTTAGAAAAATAAAAATATGCATAACCTGTGAAAGTAATGACAAAATTTCAGGGTGTTTTCTTTTAGCCGTTTCTCCCATATGTATTCCTCCCCCATCACCAATTTTATTGCAGTGTAACAAATTATATATAATAAGTGAGCCATTTTAAGTGTTCATTTTGATGGCCTTGACAACTGTATACAGTCATATAACTACCACAACCACAATCAAGACAGAATTTTCCATGACCCCCAAAGATTTCCGCTTGTTCCTTGAGAGGCAATGCTTTCCTCCATCCCCAAGAAAACACTAGTCTGGTTTCTATCATACCTATTCTAGAGTTTTGTATGGATGGCACCACAAAATACGTACTTTATTGTGTTTGACTTCTTTCAATTAGCAAAATGGTTTTTAGATTCATCCATGCTTTTGTGTCAACAGTTTAGGCTATTTTAACAATATTAAAAACTTTAGTTTATCTCTACAGTTATGTAAGCCTTCTTTAATTTTCTTCAGCAATGTTTTGTGGTTTTCAGTGTATAGGTCTCACATCTTTCATTAACTATTTTAATAATAGTTGTTTTTTAAATTTCTTTCTGCAAGTGTTCATTTTGTACAATTGATTTTTGTATTCTAACCTTGTATTCTGCAACCTTACTAAATTTACTTAATAGTTTTAGTAGTTTTTGATATATTTTTAAGAATTTTCTATACAGAGCAGGTATATGGTTTAACTTTTTCCTTTCTAATTTGTATGCCTCTTTAAAAATTTTATTTATTTATTTATTCATTTATTTATCTATTATTAGAGAGAGGAGGAAGGGTAGGGGAGAGGGAGAAAAACACTGATGGGAGGAAGAAACATTAATTGGTAACCTCACATATGTGCCCCGAGCAGGGGATGAACCAGCAACCCAGGCATGTGTCCCAACTGGGAAGCCAACCGGCAACCTTTCCCTTTGCTGGACAACACCCAACTAAGTGGGCCACACCGGTCAGGGCTAACCTGTATGCTTTTGAACTTGCCTACCACACTGGCTAAAACTTCTAATACAACTTAATACAGAAGTAGTGAGTGTGAACATCCTTACCTTTCTCCTGATCTTAGGTAAAAATTATTCAATTACCACCTTAGGAGTATGAAGTTGGCTATATATTTTTCATAAGTACCTTTAATTTAGTCCTAATTTGTTGTGATTTTATTGTGAAGGGGCAATGAATTTTGTAAAATGCTTTTCCTACATTTCTTAAAATGACACAGTTTTCCTTTACTCTATTAATATGAATTACATTGATCTTCAAATGACATGCCTACCTTGTATTCCTGAGATAAACCCCACTTGATTATGATATTCTTTTAATATATTGATGATACTCATACATATTCTTTTTATATATCCTTTTGTGTGTTCAAATATTATCCTTTATAATATTGATTTGTTACTAATTTGTTAGGGATTTTTACAAGTATATTAAAGAGATACTGATTTATAGTTTTCTTCCAATGTCTGGTTTTGGGGAATTGAACAATGCCAGCCTTATAAAATAAGTTGTGAAGTGTATTCTCCTTTCCTATTTTCTGTAAAAGGTTGGATAAAATTTATATTTTCTTCCTTAAATAAATAAACTCAAGGTATCTGGCCCTGAGGATGTCTTTGAAGGAAGATTTTATGTTACTAATTCAATTTCGTACACATTTTTATATTCTTTCTTGAGTCAGTTTTGGAATTTTGTGTTTTTCAAGGGATTTGCCTGTATCATTCTAACCTGTCAAATTTCTTGGCATAAAATTCCATAGTATTTCCTTATCATCACTTCTGACTCTAAAGGAACAACAGTGATTCTGCTCATTTACTTCTGATGTGTATTCTCTTTTTTTAACAATCTAAAACCAACTCTCAGATTCCTAGGATTTTCTGTATCGCCTTCCACTTTCTACACTGATGTACGCCCTTCATTATTTTCTTTCTTCTGCTTACTTTAAATTCAGTTAGCTCTTTTTCTAATTTTGTAAGGTAAAACTCAGATCACTGATTTAGATCTTTGCCCTTTTCTAACTTAAAATTATAAATTTCCCTCTAAACATATTGCTTTTGCTATATCACATGAATTTTAATGTTATATTTTCATTACCATATCATTTAAAATATTTAATTATTTCTCTTGTGATTTCTTCTTTGGCCCATGAATTATTTAGAAATGTGTTATTTAATTTCTAAATATTTGGAATTTATCTTGATATCTCATCATTTATATCTAATTCTATTTCACTGAAGTTGCAGAATATACTCTATATAATTTTAAGTCTTTTGAAATTTATGGAGTTGTTTTGTGGTCAAACACATGGTCTAGACCAGTAAAAACACTATACATGTATTTGAAATAATGTGTATGCTGTAATTGTTGACTGTAATGTTTTAGAAATATCAATTATGGTAAGGTGGTTGATAGTGTTCTTCTTGGTTATAAGCTATTTATGCTATAGTCAGAGTAAGGGTGTGGATGAAAGGAAGGTGCAATGGGAAGGAAATAACAAATATATGTAACCTTCAGAAGAAAGCAATCACCCTTTGAAACAAACAATATAAAATGAGGCAAAAACAAAACAAAACAAAACAAACTCAAATAAAATTAACATTGAGGGAAATAAAAGACATCTTGAAGAAAAATAAAGGCATACATCAAGTTCCTAGATGAAAAACCACAGCCAGATTTCCATGTTACAGACTCACCTATGGTTCTCCACCTTCTCAGGTAACCAAAGATTGCTTTTGGTTGACATATTGTATCTTCCCTATTTTACCATGATTATTTTTTCTTTCAAGTTTAAAATTCTTCAGTTAAAATTTACTTACTGATTTTTCTCCATTTAAAATTAATTTTAAAAACCAAATAAAAACATTTAAGGTTATAGATTTTTTACGGGTGCATAGTTATGGTCATGATTTATTTCAGATTGTCAGTTTTTGGATTAAGATTTCTTACTATAACTTTATTTCTATTCCCCCTTGTATTTAACAAAAGCTTTTACTGGTATGCTTTTGGGTGTAAGGCTAAATGTTATTACTAACTGACAATGGACCAAGTATTCTAATTGCACTTGGATTCTATCTCTCTCTAGTCAAAGACTAAAACAGAAAAACCAACTCCTCAGGTATATTAAGATGAAGAAATACATAATGTACTTATAAAAGGGCTACATAGTGGGCAATCATTATTCTGTTTTTTAATAAATGGAGTTTGTGATAAATTTACACATATGGGGTATATACTTATATAAAATGGGTCATACCACTATTTATGAATGGACAAAAGAAGACACTATAAAAGAAAAGTCTATACCCAGGTAAAGATGATGCCTAAAATGACATAAAAATTCCTTACTGAAAACATCTCAAGACACCACCTAAATAAAAGTTCACTGAAAAATACTACCTTTCAGAAAAGGCTGCCTCTTAAGACAAGAGGAAACTCACCATAGAACTTGGACTTAGCCAGGATACTACCACTAAGGCAAAATCCATCCTTTCGGTTACTAACATAAAAGGCAGATATTGGTGGGTGATGGGACACCTATTGAACACAGGCGAAAACATAGAATATAGTAAGTACATTATTGCAGTATTATCAAAAATTCAAATCTTAAAAGTATACTCTTATTAATAAAGAACAAAAATTTGGTAAGCAAAAATTAAATATTGATTATACTAATCCATCTCTAAGATGTTTCCCAAGGGACCTCACCTCCTGGTATTCACACCATTAAGTTGGGCTCGGCTTACACTGTACCACAGTTGGTTTATGTGGAAGGGATAGTATGTCATTCTGAAATTAGATTATAATGCAGCATCCATCTTGATGTGTTTCTCTCAGATCACTAGCTCTAAGAAGCCAGCTTGCGTATTGTGAACAACCCAATGGAAAAGCCCAAGTGGTGAGCAATTAAGTCCTATTGTCAAAAGCCATGTGATGAGCTTGAAAGTAGAATTCAAGTTCCAGCCTAGTTAAGCCTTCAGAGGACTACAAAACTGGATGACATCTTGAATGCAACCACATTAGAGACCCTGAGCCAGAACCACCCAGCTAAGGAGCCTCCAGATTCCTGAACTTCATTGTATGAGATAATAAATGCTGCTTTAAGCCATTAAGTTTTTGCAGTAATTTGTTATACAGAAACCAGTAACTAACACAGTGGCTATTCTTCACATAAATTATGAATAGGTGTAGGAAACTAACCAAACTTCAACAAGTACGTTACTTTAGAAATCTAATAATAACAATATCTTGTTTTCTGAAATGAGACAAAGCTTAAATCAAACTCTTCTCAAGAATTATAGTGAATTAAAATGTAATAATCATTTTAACATATTAAAAATTAATACAGATAAGTGGTTTCAATCTGGGGGGTATATTAAAATTTCTAAGAAAGAGGAAGATTTTTAAATGCCTCATGGTCTCCTCATCTTCCTTACAGTCCAAGTGATGATTAGTATCATAAGGATCCATTATTATTTTAAGAAAATGTCATATTCCTCAGGTTTGTTAGGATGAGAGGAAGATTAACAATCATGAATACAGATGTTCATAAATTTAAATGAATGAAAGATTAAAAATAAGTATTTTCTGACTATCTACTATGTGTACAATAAAGAGATGTATTATGGAGCTGTATACATTCAAAAAGCTAACAATTCATTGGGGAAATATTCTACAAAAAGTTAATATAAGTGTTAAAATAACAGCTTAATGAACAATCACAAAAAATAATAGAGAAATTTGAGAGGAGAGAAATCACTGGGAGCTGTAGTCATCTGGATCATGAAAGATGAGCAGGTCAGGGCTTATGTAGATGAAGAACAGCTGAGAAGTATTATTGGGATGGGAAAATTCAATTTAAAAATACTACACAAAGAAAGAAGTGTAATATTGAGTTACCTAATTGTGAATGGACAGATTTGACTCAGAAATGAATGTAATTTGAGGTAAATTTTAAAAGATATGGAAGTCCTTGAATGCCACACAAATGGATATAGGTTTGATTTAGGAACTGGAGAAATACTGAAGAATTTTGGCAAATGGGTGGTTGGGGAGGAAAAAATTATTTTTGGTTACAGAATTTTATGACTCTAATAGCAATATTTTTGAATATGGTATTTACTAGTACTCAGTACTAAAAGGAAAAATGATTATTAAATGTTCATTAATAAAGGTTAATCAATAGTGAGTTTACTGACTTAGTATTTTCTATAAAAATATCCCAGTAGCTTCTAAAAGTATCCCAATAATAAGTTTTGTTTCTGTAAAACACATTTCTAATACCTGTTCAGCAATATAAAAGGTTTTGCTGTTTGTCCTGGGATGAATCCACAAACAACGGAAAGTCTCACCAAGTATAGGATTATAAGGTTTCTTCAGTCCCTAGTAAAAAACATGTAAGTTTCAAATTACAAATATGGAAAATTCAAAATAGTTTAAACCGGTCAGGATGGCTTTAGCTGTATCTTGTGGGAGCCACCCTTACAAAGTTTCACAGTAGTGACATGAAATAAAGTTAAATAACTTCAATCACAATATAGGACTAAATGATGAAGTATTTTGCAATTTTGCTAACTCAGGGCCTTGCAATGCAATTATTAATAAATCTAAAGTTAACAAAAAATAGAGAACTCATATACATGAGGCTGAAAAAAGTACCTTTGGCTTTTTATAAAATCCTGACAAATACCATTTCACTACTTTCTTCAAACGGAAATAAGGATTTTCTTCAAGAGCAGTCCTAAAAAACAAAATAGCAAACACAAAAATTTTATAGAATATATGGCGAATTCTCCCTCATATTCATCAAGCCAATAAGTGAATATGAGATATGACTGAAAAGCATTATCCATATTTAAAACAGATGGCAAAATCAACCATGTACATCAATTTGTAAGAATTTTTCATAATCTTGTTACTTTCTTTGCCATTTCTCCTATTCTTTCACAACCTGCCCAGGTCTTTTCTCAAACAGTTTTTGAAAACTCTCCAAACCAAGATTTTTCAAATGGGGTTTTGTAGAAACCCTAGATGTTGCCAAGGCTTCTGTGAGAAATAGTGATTGAAAAAAAAAAAAAGGATTTTGAGATCCATGCATTGTTTAATGCCTAGCATTTGCAACCATGTGCCAGTGGCCAAGCAGCCTCATTAACAATTTTGTAAGAGGTCTTCAGTCCCATAGATCAGAGAAGGGCCATATCCACTTGATTTAGTCTATTCTCATTTGTTGATGTTAATTAGAGAAGGTCAGTGGTAACTGGTGAGTGCTATAGTACATGGAGGGAGGACAACGAGCTGATGTTAGCCTCTCCAGCACAAACCACCTCCCTAAGTATAGGATTGTATGTCTTTTTAAGCCCTTGTAGAAAACACAGAAGTTTCAAATAACAAATATGGAAGATATAAAATAATTTAAAACAATCAAAACGGTTCTTAAACCATTTTTAGCCTTCACTCTCCCTATGTGCTACCAACTGATTTTCCACAGCAAACAAATTCTACCTGTATAACATGTAATCAAAGGATAGTTTTCATTTTAAAGAAAAAAATATCTAGAAGTCTTGACTCAGGTGGCCCCTTGAGATTTTGCTGATGCTGTAAACATTGTAAAACATTGACTGTATACTTCAGAAGTGAATTCTGAGAAGCTAATTTATTATTTGTTTATTTATTTTAAAATTTAACTATTTATTATATACCTTTTAAGAATGTGTGAAGGTCCAAAGTGGTGATTTTTGAAGATAAACTGTAAGATGGAAGAGGCTAGTCCTAAGCTTACTGACGAGTGTGCCGAGTTGAAAGGTTGTACTTTTTGGGAGTACCAACCCTCCAAACACTCTCTTCCTACCTTGACTTAAATTCTCTTACTACAATAGTTTACTTTACATTTCACATACACATGGAACAAACAGTTTAAAACTCAAAGCAATATAAAAAAGTACACATGTCTTGCCATTGTCCCATTTCTCCATAGTCTTCCTACTTATGTCCTGCAGGCAACTTCTTTTAGCTTTGTTTAAATAAAGTTTTCTTTAAGCATGAAGGAAAAACTGTGTAGTCTTTTTCTTAAAAAAGAAAAGTATCAAACTATACACATTCTTCTGTATCTTGCTTTTCACACACACACACACACACACACACACACTGCTGAAGATCCCTCCTTACCTGTTTATAGAGTTTTTCCTTAAGCATGGAAGCACTATACATTATTAACCAGTCAGCTGTGGCTGGACACTTGAGAATCTCATCTTGTACTGCTGGGTTAGCCAAAAAGTTCGTTTAGTTTTTTCCATGCTATGGCTCTAGTAGTGTTTAGCTATCTTTAACTTCATTCAAACAACTTTGTTAGATCATATTGTGACAGCTGTCATATCAGCATGTGGTTTTTTAAAAAGTTACCAGAATTGGTGAATATTGGTAACACTTTTGCACAGCCATTTAAATAATGAAGATAGAAGAAAATATGCAATATTTTTGGCATATTATGCTTTATTATTTCAAGAAAGGTAAAAACATATCTGAAATGCAAGAAAAGATTTGTGCAGTGTATGGAGAAGGTGCTGTGACTGATTAAATGCGTCAAAAGTGGTTTGGAAAGTGTCTAGGTACCACTGACATTTTGGCCAAATAATTCTTTGCTATGGGGCTGTCTTCTGCATTGGAAGATGTTTAGCAGCACCTGTGTTCTCTACCCACTAGAAGCCAACATCAGGCTTGCCAACATACTCAAAATATCCAAATCAGTAAAGTTATTGGTGAAAATGAAAAAATGTGCCTTTTACGGAAAAAACTAAACAGACTTTTTGGCCAACCCAATATGTCATTTGTATATGTGGAGCTATATTTGGACTATAGGAGTGGTGGATCAAAGGACTCAACACATCTATAATTCTGGTAAGTATTCCCAGATTCTCTTCAAAGGTACTTGTAGGGGGGCTGTTTTGCGTGGTGTGGGAATGTAGCTCAGCCTCCATGTGGAAAACCAGTGGGGAGCAAGTCAGCACATAGGACCACGTTCACGGAGAGGATTTCCTGTGGGGAATCAGGCCTGCATTGTACCTAGACTGCTATGAGACTTGCTTTTGCTAAAACTCCCTCACCCTGAATTGAGGCAGCAAGTGCTTACTATAACTTCCTAAGATCTGTGCTAAACCTCCCAAGTATGGAGTATAATCAGTTCAACCACTTTTCCCATTGGTCTGCAACATCCTTCTCTTTGAAGTAATTAGCAGCATTCTTTCCTTTGTTATCTGTAAAAGGTAATCCCCTGCAGCACACCTGTGCATAGTAAATGAGGACCATCTTCAATGTAATGTACCCAGAGAAGCAATAAAAGCCTGTCCAGGCAGGGGTCGGGGCCCTCCCTCTCACTTAGAGAGCGGCCATGCCATCCCTTTTCTCCACAGGATTTCTGTAGCCCGTGTGTATTTGTTCATAGCAGCCACAATATACATAGATCCTGCCGGCCAGGATCCACATCAGGTACTGTGCTCGTTTGCATCACCCAGCAGTGTATGAGTGTCTGCTGCACACAACCTTAGCAATAAAATAGTGTGTGTTACCAGAAAAGTGCAACCTTTTAATTTGGGAAAAATGCACATTTCTCAAGATCTTATTGTGATTCATAGGAATCCATCTCACATTCTGAGAGAAATGACAGATAAAAAGAAATATAATAAAATATAAGTCAGAGATGGGGTATTAAAGCCTTTGGACTTCTGGTCAATGTGATAGATGAAAAAGTACTTTATGTCTGAATCTCATTTTTCTGATTTTATGTGAGGTGTGCATGTTTAGGGACTTTCTATTTCTTCATTTTTAAACTAGTCATTTCCTCCACTCCTTTTCTGTTAGGCTGTTGATTGTTTTCAATCACTTTGTATAAGCACTTTTTATTTTATGGAGATCAACACTTTGTGTATGAATCAATTTGCAAAAATCTCCCACAACTTATCAATGATTTTTGATTCAGTTTATCATTTTTGCAATGTTGCTAATACAACTAATATATTAATAATGCAACCAATAAACAGAATAGAGATTATGTATACAGAATCTAAAAATCAGGCCACAGGGCCAGAATTTAGAATCTTAGAAAACACAGTGCCTTGAAACACCACTGCAGCTGGAATGGCGAAACTTGGAAAGGTATATACAAAATCGCTGTTTTTTACTGCTTGTCCAAACAACTGTTGGGACAGAGATAGACAGTTCCTCTTCCACTTCCTTTCTGCCTGCCTTGTTCAGAATTACACCCAGGATCAGCTGGTAGGAAAAAAAGCAAAAGATGAAAGTGGGGATTTATGTCAAGAGCCAGCAACTGGCAGGCATTCCAGACTGGGTAAGCTGTATATGCCTCACAAGCGTGCTGAGATAGTAAGTATAAACAAAAGCACAAGCCCCAGAATGGGATCTAAACACCAGCTGAAGTGAGGGAGAACAAAGAATGCTAGCTACCTCTCCCTGTGAGAGCACTCAGGCCAGCGAGCACTCAGGGAGCCTATGAGAGCAGTGCTGCCAGGTGTGGAATAGAATTCCTGTCCTCTTCAAGCTTGTGATCTCTCAATTCAACTGAAAACAGTATGCCAAAGTATTAAATATGCTTCTTATTAAGGTCAACTATAGGAATGGTGAAAAGAGTGGTATCTCATTACAGCCCAATTTTGGTCAGGTGTAACCACTGAATAAAACTGAAAAATCTCTAAAACCATGAAGTTATCTTCTATTTTAAGAAATAAGAATCTACTTACTCAGATAAGAAGTCTGCATGATAGTAGTAATCTGAAAGTTTATCCAGGAAAGAACGAGGTTCCAAAATGAATGTAGGCAGAACCACCCTGGATAGGTCCATGCCAGGCCGGACTTGTTTCAGCAGTGTCCAGATAAGGCTTTTGTTTTCTTCAGACACAGTTTCTGTTTGAGAAGCCTCACCTGCCTTTAGCAATTAACAAAAATACTGAAATATTATATTTATTTCAGACACATAAATGTGTAGAAAAGGCAACTAATGTTGAAAGTCTGAACTCTCTTTTTGATCATTCTAAGCAATCTTAAGAAGTGAAAATAGCCCATTAAATAAATAAAGTCTACAGCTATGAAATTTAGGTAAAAATGAAAATGGTAAAAGACATAAAAGTGAATGATATACTCATAAATAAAGAATCCATTACAAAAATATTATACTCCGTTATACTGTTGTTAATTCTGTGCACTAGCAATAATAAGAAAGTGATAAAGTCATGTTTCCTTGCAATTTAGTTTCTATCTGGCAGAGACCTCTAGCAGCATCCTATTTCAAAAGAAAACCTGAAGGAAATGGAGACTTTAAATTTAATAAACTATATTCATATTTCTGAGTACTATGTTTTAATTGTTTATGAATCCTGATATATTTCATATATATGCAACTTTTAAAATAAAATGTCTTACAGAAATCTTTTTTGAAAAATAAATAATAGGCCAAATAAGTAATATATTCAATTTCATTTGAAAATTTTTAAGAATCGGAAACCCCAAATCTCTGAAAATCACAGACTTTTACCTCTCCTAGTTCCTCATGGCTCTGTTCAGTGTAGGTGGTCTCCTTTAAAGGCTCAACAGGCTCAGGTTCTATATATGAGTCATCTTGTCTTTCTGATGTGTCTGTGTCACTTTCTTCACTTTTCCCCATCACCTCATTATCAGATTCATCATGCTCTTGATCATTTTCTTTATCAGATTTATCAGAATACATATCTTGGTCCTTAAAATGCTGTCGTTCTATTTCACTATCATTTAACCTTAAGAAAAAGAATTATTAGAAGGAAGAATAAGAGAGGCTAAGAATATTTAATTTATCAATAAGAATGGATATGAAACATTTACTGAGAATTTACTATGTGCCAGGCATTGTTCTTAGTGTTTTATATAGTTTTAGTTATTTAATGGTCAAAATAACCCTATGAGAGAGGTAATATTATTCTCATGTTACAGATTAGTAAATGGCACAAAGAAGTTAAGTAAAAATCTGGAAAAATGTTAAAAAATATGATACTGAACTCTTTGGCTCTATACCACTTGGGGCTAAAACAGTCCAAAAGCAAAATTTTAGGCTATCTCTTGCTAGATTTTTTCTTTCCACACCAATTTTTTTTTTCCCAATCATCATCACTTGAATCAACCTCACTGTCACTTGTGGTCTGAAGGAAAACTTCAAGTCAAGATCATCAGAGAGTCTTTCAAGTGAACTGAAATGAAGTATGGCTTTCCACTTGTAAAGGTCTCCAAAGTTACTCAAAGTAAGTCCAAGAACAAGATTAGAAAATGTAAAAGGTTAAGTAATTATAGGTATTTACTACTTGACTGATAAGCTTAATCTTGAGAAAAAGGTCCAAGGAGAATTGGAAATGAAAATATTAGCCTAAAGAAATGAACCTGTAATCTAACATTGATAAGTGGCTATAACCAACCCTGTTTACACTAACCCTAAAGTGTTCAGGGTTAATAATCTGAACAAAAAAAGAATATTAAAAACACCTCACAGAAAGAATCAAATTTTTTAATTTAGAAATTTCTTATTTAGGAAAGTATCTGTGGGTTTCACTGAGCATAAAATTTTTATAGGGATGAACCCTAAACTACTTCACAAATGAATACATGATGGCATTATATATAATTGATATTTTAGCAATGATGAAATAGTTATCAGAGCAAAGAAGTCCTATCTGATGCCTATGTTAGGCTCTATTTTTCTAAAATCTTCATTTCTTTGGATTTTAATCAGAGAATTACTAATAGAAATTCATATTTATACACATATCATTTTCCTTCTTTCCCTTAATGATCATATATTTTAAAAAGTAGTCTCAAATTGCTATCTCTCCTTTCTTACCATCTATTGTCTCCTTTACCACTCACAATCTGGTTTACACTCCCCTTTTACACTCCCCTAAGTCCAGTGAATCTGTTTCCTTGAAGGTCACTAAATGATGGCTTAGTTAACAAATCCAATGGCCTCATCTAATCGTCACTTCCTTTGACTTCTCCGCATCATTGGACTTAGATGGTGATCATTTTCCTTGAAATAATCTTAATACTTGGGTTCCATGTATAATTGTAGTTGTATTTTTTAAGCTCTCCGACCCCTCTTATTTCATTCCACTCTTAAATACGTTCATCCTCCTTGCTTCTTATTTATTTTTTCTATCTTTTCTCTCCTTTGGCAAGTTATCCAATTTTTATTTGATCTCCAAACCGATGCATGCAGGAATAAGCTTTAGACCCATGTTTTCAAATGCTTGGCTGATATCATCTATGTCCTGGGACCTCAACATGTACATACATGTATTCTCAACATGTACAATATTTAATAAATTATTGTCCCCCAAACATGGTCCTTTGTTTTACTTTACCATCATCTTCCCTATCACTCAGGCTTAAAGTTTGGTAATCTTCTTTAACTTTACCCACTGCCTGTCCCTTACATCCAAGCAGACTTTAAGTTCCGAAACTAGGCTCCCACCACTCTTATCTCCGAATCTTCAGTTCCCAGCTCATTTTTTGTCATATAGCCAAATAAATATGTTGGTATGTTGATTCTACTTTCATATAAATCTGTTATATTGATCCTCTCCCTGATTCCCTAGAAAGATGCTATGTTTTAATCTTATAAATTCTGATCCTATATTACCCTAAAGCATCTCTCCTTTGGCTGTTTATGTTATTCTTTTCTCCCTAATATTTATAGTTATCCAGAATTTTATAGGTTCCAAATGATAAAAAACAACTCTTCAGAATCACATAGCTAATCAACTATTGTATTAGATACAAATTTAGGATCATTTTAGATTCATCTGCCTATTCACAATGTGGCAAATTATACAGAAAAATGTATGGTATCTTACACAGAAAAGGGGCTTCAAAATTTAATGAATAGGTGAAGCAGATGAATTTTTAAGGTCCCCAAATAAGGGCATTTAAAGGTTACCCAGTATGCAACAAAAACAATGAATAGTTTATAGCTGAAGACAGAGAAAAAAAATTTCAGGAAGAGTGTCCCCCTTCCCCAAACACCCATTTCTATATAAATTGTGCTCCCATCCCCAATCTAATTCCATTCAAACTTTTGTTCTGAGGGTTAAGAAAAAACTCCAGATTATAATTCTGCAAAGAATGGATGTAAAAGGTCAGGAAATATAGGTTTTCAAAGAGTAAAGGAAAAGAGTCAAGTAAAAGGATAAGGAGAAAGAAAATGGTCATCTCAGGTCACATGGAGAAGAATAGCAGTCTAACAACTTTGAGGACACCAACCCAATGCTGACAGTAATACGTGGCTACAGAGCAGAAACTGAACATTGGGACAAGGGAAGAAAAGGGAAAGTCTAATGTTTTCCTACAAAGCAACAAAGAGATCTGAACCTCAGCAAAGTATTGAGTTTCCCTGAAGAAATAGTTTTTAGTTTCCCTTGGAGAAATATTTTTTTTAGTATTAACTACTAGTATTTAGTATTAAATGCTTCAGGGGATAACACCACAATAAGAGACAATTCCAACTTGAAACACAATATAATAGAATTCCACAAATACCAGGAAGAATAAGTCTGGTGGTGGTATAAAAAAAAAAAAGTGCTATAGAATAGCAATAGAAGAGCAGATTATATTATTTCATGGTTAAGAGGCATGAGTCTTCACATACGGTCTGATATTTGAGACTACTCTTTAAGAATACATAGTTTTATGATAAGACAAAAGAGCAAGGAAGACTAGAAATCATTCTTAATGAAGGGAATACCATGCACAAAGACAAGGTAGATAGCATGGTTGCATTTGGGAAATAACAAATAATTTACATTAGCTAGGATCAAGGAAATAACTTTCTATACCTTATCACTGTAACTTAAATCTTAAACCTGGTCTTAGGCCATATAGTAAGAAGACAGCTAAGTTTCAATCCTAGATACACTACAAAAATTCTAAGCTTGCCAGCTAACCTAGTGAACAACATGGTCTCTAAAATAATCACCAAATCAGGGGTAATATCTACTTACTGGAAGTTGTCACCACTGTGGAGATTGTTAGCACGCAGTAAGCCATATAAAGTCACATGTGTGTTCTCTGATGAAATGCTTAGGTCATGTTCCTTTCCTTCCCTGATCATTGTACGTTTCAGAAGACTAGAACATTTCAGAGCCAACTCCAAAGCATCCATCCAGCACCTTCCTAGAAGAACACAGATGCATAAGCAATATAATTCAAGAAACTATAAAAACTAGCATCCATCTAAATTTAACAGCTAGCCTTTAAGCATACTATTATTTCTTTGAGAAAAATGCACTGGAAAAGTTATTTTGAGCATAAAGTTTTATACAAGGATTTTTAATCCAATTTTTCAGTTTATGATGTGATTTTACATACTACAAGTGAGTATTTAGAAACTACTGGTAAATGAAGAAAATATAGTACACATTGGTAAATAGACCTAATGAAAATACATGTATTTTATTTTTAAAATCTTAGAACATTAATATGTAGTATAATTTCAAGGTACCAAAATAGGTACATAAAATATACCGAAGGGGTTATTATGTTTGTACTATAAATAAACTATCTAAAATAATCCTTTGTTGTCAATAGTAGATCTATCCCCAGGTTTGGCATCCATTCTACTTATATGTATGAAAAATTTTAAGTCAGGAAAATGTCTATACAATACTGTCCTATTAGTTAGTAGAAACATTAGTAACCTTATTTTTTAAATTAAAATTTAGAACTATAATTAGCAGAAAAAAATTAGTTCACTTAAAATTCATACATATTTGTTTCAACATCTGCTGAAAATATCAGTCAAATAAAATACTTTCATGACAAAAGCTCATGCCTATGATATTTTAATTTTAAAAATAATTATCTGGTAAAAATAAACTTTGGAAGGTTACCCAATTCCCTAGGCTAGGCTAATCTAAATTATAAGACATAAAAGTGAGGCAGAAATCCATTAAGGTTTTAAAGTTACTTTGTTTTGAAATAAATAAGTTTTGTTCTCCCTGTATTTGCTTCAGGAATTAACTATTAAGTTAATAAGTACAGAAAAACATCTTAGGTTAAAAAAACTTAACAACAGTGGTATGTGTTTTATAAATGTTCATACTTAGTGGTACAAGTAGTATTAAATGTACCTCTCAAACAATAAAACTTAATGAGTTACCACAGAGAACACTAACTAAGTCAAAAAAGATGTTAAAAGGTCAGTGGAGGATTGAGAAGAAAACTCTAGGCTGCTAATTTAACAATTATCCAGTGCTTCCTTCCTATCAGATTCCTCTGTTGTCTACAAAGTTAATGAAATATTTGGTGTTCTAAGCAATTTCTGATTATAACATGCCTGCTGCAAATAGCATATTAAAGACAGTTTTTTTTTCCTGAAGGAAAACACACAGTGGTTTGTTAAATAAACACTTAAAAATGAAACCAAAATCCAATCCATTAAAACCTGTATTTACCATCTGACTCGGAAGTAGCTCGGATGATCAAGTAACTGCTGGGTAAGGGCTGAGTTATAGACCCCACTGCTTCGCCCTTGGGACCCTTAAAACAGCCAAATAAAATAAAAATAAGGAAAATAAATGGCATACAGTATTATGAGATCTCAACTTTGTATTATCCATTATTACTGGTAACGATCTAAGTTAGGCATGGATTATAATTTAAAAGCAAACAAGCTTTAATTTCATGCTTGTTGAGAAAGTCTATGTTGAGTATTAAGGAAAGTCTTCCTCTTCCAACAAATATACCTCCTTACCAAAAACTGAACACCTTATAATAGTTATCATTAAACATTATTTCTGTACTTTGTTCACATATTAAAGGGAAACCTAAATTTTACCATACTAGATAAAATTTTACTTTGAGAATTTCTATCCCACATATACTACTAGAAAAAAATACTTAATTTCTAGAAGCCCACGAAGAAACAGCTAGAAATATATGGTAGTTATAATTTATAAGAAAAAGAAAAAAGACTTTTTATTAGGTCTAGGGAAAAAATAAAGCTCCATTTTATAACCAATGATATACTTGTTTATAAATACCAACTGTAAAAGCTAATTTTACTTAACCAGAAACAAGAAAGAAAAAGGAATTTTATTGTTGTTGGCTGGGGTTATTTGTTTCAGAAGTATATGACACCAAGAGCTCTACAGTAATTAGTATCACCAAGGCTAACCTTAGGTGGACATAGTTCTTATCTAGAAAAGAAAATCCGAGGATTGAGAAGTCCTGGCTGGGTGGCTCAGTTGGTTAGAGCATCCTCCTGATACACCAAGGTTGCAGGTCTGATGTCAGGGCATATATAAGAATAGCCCAATGAATATATGAACAAGTGAAACAACAAATTTCTCTCACTCTCTCTCCCTCTTTCCTTCTCTCTCAAACCAATAAATACAAATTAAAAACAAAATCTGAGAATTGAATTTATAGTATAATTCTGATAGAAAAAATAATTTTTTGGTTGTCAGATGAAAGAAGAAAATGAACTTCAAGAAGTACATAAACATTTAAAAGGAAAGATGCAGGTTAAAAATGAAGAAACAGAAAAATCAATATGATTTTTAAAAATTTCTTAAATTCCTTAGAGTACTAGTAAAGAATAAATGCAATATATAAAAAGTTTTAAAAATAATTTTTTTTCACTTGAGAATCACATTATATATAAACACCACAGGTTATATGGCTTAAAATCTTCCCCTTATGGGAAATATCTAATTGCAGCATGAAACTAACTCTGTAATCCTAAATTTATTTCTGATTCCAGACTACTGAAATAAAGGTAAAAAGTCCAGGTTTTTTCCTAGGTATATGTATATTGCCTAATTGAGGAATACCAAAAGTATTTAAAAGCTGAACTTATTTTTACTTAGCCCTCATCTCAATTAGGTGGTTTTCCTGAAAGGAGTCCTAAACCCTTTATTCAAATGTAACTGACCTTTCAAATAAAACAATGATTACTTTGTAAAAACTTAAACTAGACTAATTTTATTCATTAACATATCTACTATTTGTAGAATTTCTTGGTAGTTAAACAAGGCATTTCTACTTCCATGATTAAGTTTCTGCTATTATAACACAGGAAAGACTACAGTAATGCTTTCTAGGTACAAAGCACAGGTGGCAAACACAATGCCCATGGGCTGAATCCGGCCCTCCACCTTGTTTTATCTGGCCTGGCACCTTGTTTCTACCCAGTGGCAGCAGCAGTGCTAAGCTCCCACTTAACTGTTAAGGAGTAGTTACATTTATATGGCCCTAAAATTACATTTAGCCCTTTGAAGGCAACTGCAGGTTGACGTGCTCCACCCCCTCCCTCCCGTGAAAATGAGTTTGACACCCCTGGATAAAGCATTAGAGCTCCATCTTCAAAGAAAGTTGCATCTCAAGAGTAAGTAGGACTGTGATTAATTACAGGCTTCTTCTTAGCACATATTTACATCACCACAGGAAAACCCCCCAAAATAAATGGCAGCTTCTGTTCTGGGGGATCTTTCAATTTTGATAAAGAGAAAAACACAGTAAACATGATACAATGTCACAAAGCAAGATTATTCATTGCAACTTTTTTTTTTTAAGTACAAACTGAATCCCCATTGCAAAGAGATAATAAGGTACAATATAAATTAGAAAAACATTTTCTGGAGAAAATTTTAAGTTAGCTCTTAAAGGTAAAAAGGACTTTTAGTGTGCATTTCATTGTGAGTAGAGACAGAGGAATAATGCCCTTGAAAACAAAAATAAATTTGCAAGTGTTGGCAGAGAAGAGCAATCATTAGATTAATTGATTTGTCTCTGTTCTACTCAAAGATTGTCATTTCACCTTTTACCTATATAACAAATGCTTACCTTCACGGCCCAAATAGACTGCTCCAAAGGATGAAAAAGTTTGAAACAAAAGCCATCCTTTTTTGATGGCCGCTCAATGATTTCACAGGCATTCAGAAGGACAGTTCCTACCCACTGACCATTTTTTTGGGTTTTATAGATCAGTAGCACCCCTGGTTTCAACACACACCACAACTTGGTCCAGCTCTTTAGAGTACCACGAATCTATAGAAAATGAATTTAAGAAATAAAGCTCTGTTTTTCTCTTTCTGCTCCACAAGATACAAACTAAGTAATGGTAAACAGTATGTTTTAATCTAAAATTTCCAGAAAAATGAACAAGTTAGAATCAATGGATATTTTTTTAAAGCTACTAAATAACAGGCACTGATAAAAAAAACAAAGAAAAAGAAACTCTTACCCTTTGTGGCAGCATGGACAGACCTGAAGATTATTATGCTAAGTGAAATAAGCCAGTTCGTGAAAGACAAATATCTTATGATCTCACTTATATATAGAATCTAATGAACAAAGTAAATTGACAAACACAACAGAGACAGGCATGGATACATGGAACAGAATGACAGCTGTCAGAGGGCAGGGGTTTGGGAGGACTGGATGAAGGAAGGTGAAGGGATTAGCCAAAGAACATACACGCACAACCCATAAACACAGACAACAGTGTGGTGATGTCCAGAGGGAAGGGGGTGGGAGGAAGTGGACAAAGGGGGACATCAGTAATAGTGTCAACAATAAAAATAAAGTTAAAAAAATAGTATGAATATTGCTTCTGAGGATCTTAAATTCTAGCAGGAGAACTGGGTCAATAGTTCCAAAATACTATATACTAAGTAGAATGGTTTTCCTAACCTTCCAGGTCAGGTCAGGGGCTACTAAAATATACTTCCCTGATATCAAGATTTGCCTCTTAGCAGCTAAAATAAATTATCAGCCAGGGGGATGTGTTGGGAAGATTTGGGGAGTTGGTTGGAAAATCCCATGTCAAAAGACAAGAGTAGGTTTAGCCCTGAAAAACCCAAGTAAGATCTGTAGCTTAATGTCTTTGAAGCAGAGCCAGAATTAGAAGGTGTTTTCAGCACAACATTGAAGAAGACCCTAGCATTACTTGAAACCATCACTAAGTTCTTCCTATGTTAGTAAGAGAACTTCAATGACAGATCTCATAAAGATTTCAGGTTGGAGACTGTACCAACTCTTTGGGAAAGTGAAAAGCTTTCAGGGCTGGGGTAATTTTTAGGTCAATGCCAGGTACCAAAACTTCTTCTTGTGTGTCGGGGTCTTTACAAGATAATACTTAAAGTTGGCCTTAGCCTAAAAAATTACTACCAAACATTCTTCAGATAAGAACGAGAAAGAGGATAGAGTGACAGAGATGATAAAAAAAAAGAAATAAAACTAAGTGGGAATAAATAGACGCCAAAAAAGGTAAGGTACAGGAACAGCGACATGTACATTTCTCTGAACACTAATTCTTTTCAAATGATAATTTTAGTATTAACTTTGTCTCAAATCTTCTCAATAATGTATATACCAAGTCTACAATAATGCTAAATGATAATTTAAAAAGAAAGCAAAAAATTACTTTACAGCATATTGATTAGTCTAATGTCATACAAATCAAAAAGCCTTTTTAAAAGAACTGCTATGCATATTTGATGTTGTGTCAAGAGAGACAACATTAAGGTTCCTTCTCATTAAGACTGGAACAGAGAACCTCTGGGGTACAATTAATAGTCTGTCAGTGAAAAACAATCATGCTAGTAGTTATTTATGTCTTGTAGGCTTTAGTGCACTCTGGGCTCTCCTATTCCAGTAGGTAAAGATTCAATACAAACTGACCTTCAACCAATCAGCCATAACAATAACAGAAGGATCTGTGATTGTACTGAGTAACTCCTTTGTGGCTCTTTTCTTTTCCTCTCGATAATTTTTCTTTTGTACCTATTTTATGGAAATAATAGAAAAATTAAAAATTCATTAGAAATGAGCAATTTCTCTTTAAAATTTTAGGCCTATAGAATGTAGAGTATAAAATTCGAACCCTCTTTTAGAAATCTACCATCTTAGGATAAAGGAACTAGTTTTTCTGTTTCGTTTTGTTTTTTCTTGAGAACTGGTAGAAATTTTTAAAGAAGTAAGGTTAAAAGCTATGTGTTCCTGATCACTAGTCCAGTTCTCTGTATCCTTTTAAAGAATTTTACAGTTTTAAAATTACACAATACATAAATATAATCTCATGATAAAAATTTTAAACAACACAAATAAAGCTAAAATGCCATCTTTATTATACCTATCTTATTCCAATCCACAGAACTGACCACTGTTAACCTTTTTGAAAACAGTATCTTTTCAGGCCTTTGCTATGTATATAGCCTATAAAAATATATAGCTTTTCCTTTTTTGAGTTTATAAACATATTCAATTTTTTTCTCCCATTCAATATTTTTTTGAGCATTTCCATGACCACCTCATTTTTTAAATTGCTACAAAGAATTCCTAGTATAAATAATAAAAGCTAACATTTACTGGGTACATTCTGTGTACCAGTAACAGTTTTAAGCACTTTACACATATTACCTCATTTAACCTTTACAATAACCTTGGGAAGTACGACTACTAGTATCCTTAATTTACAAAGAGAAAACTGAGGCACAGGTAGTAGCTTGCCCAGGATCACAGAGCTAGTAAGTCATGGAGGCAGGATTCAAACAGAGGCAGACTGGCTCTAAAATGCATGTTCTTAACCACCACGCTATACTGAGTGTGAAATTTTTCTTAATATATTAATATTCTCATACTGACGGAAATCTGTTAGCAGTTTTTTCATATTATGAACAATGCAGCCATTGTTTACAATGGACAATTTTGCTCTTTCCTGACACTAATATATAAAAAATAATTAAGAAACCACAACAAGGAAATTAATTCATTCAAAATATCAAAGTTTTACCTTCTTAAGCCAGTTCTGTGATAATATGGGAAAGTAGGAGTGAATTAATGTAGTCTCATTACTGCTTTGTTGTTATTACATGAATGGGAGAAGAGTGGTGGTAACCTATCTGTGATATATATACTTTATAACTCTAATACAAATCTTCCTATTTTCACTTAATGGTAAAGAGATCGCATACAAATAACAACATTTTAATAACTCTACATCCAAAACGCTGTAGACTTTTAGTCTTTATTATATGCATATCTGAATTAACAGTAGATTTAATATGAAATTGCAAATACATACAAAATGAGATATGGGGGTGAGGGGTGGGTAAAAGAGACTACACAGGGATCAGAGTCATTGGAAAGCATGTGTTCCTTAGGCTCCAGGATCAGTGGCCAATCTGGAAGGCAGCCCCCATATTGCACATTTCTTAAGAGAACCTGGAAATCTGAACTGGTGATTGCTGAATTTTCAAAACACTGTGTAGGTCAAACAAAATACAGCAGGCCCTCAAATAACATTTTGCTCAACACTGTTTTGTTATGATGGTGATGAGATGCTGTAAGAATTTAACTCTTGTTTATATTAATTAGCTTATGGTAAAATTGGTTTTGTCATATATCATTCATCACAGTTTCAAGAATCTACTGACAATGTTAGGTGAGGACTTACTATACAATCTACCCACGGGCCAATTCAGCCCATGACCCAGAAGTTGGGCTGGGAATTTTAAAGTGTACCAGAGCTGCCCATCAGGTGCCCCACAACCCACTGGTGTGCATGACTGGAGCACAGCTCTGCAGAGATAGCTACTCCTCAGCCACTTAAGGCATGGAGGAGCTCTGGGATAGTCATTATGCAGCCTTTTCAGTTGACTCTAGAATGTCATACAAATATTGATATTTTTAATGTGTGCCTGCCTGAATTTTTTTCGTCTTTCAGGAAGATACTTTTATTTATCTTGTTAGCCTACTTTCAAAAGCACATGTAAAACATAGTGTTAGTCATGAAATAACTGTGGAAACTAACCTTGAGAGATTCTTTTTTTGTGAGCTTGCTTGAAGCTGAACTGTCTCTCTCCGAGCCATTATAAAGTTTAGATTCAGACTAAAATCACATAAAAACAAAAAATTTAAAACCTTCATTTACTCTATACACATGACATAAAAATATTAATGTTCAAGCTATGCTTGTGATATTTTTCCCATTTATTGCTGTACTTAGGCAAATGCTGATTTTCAAATACTGATTTTTCCACGTAGTATAGTATTAGGATTTAAACATTAATTCACATTAAACCCACAACCAAAAAAAGTAATAAGTAATCAATAAATTAATCTACCGTGTACACACAGTAGATTAATTTAACTATGTAGATTAATTTAACTATGTTCCATGGCTTAATGGGAAAATTTGTAATATAACATACTTCTTAGATACTATTAAATTACAAATACTTACAGTATTAGTTTGAAAGTTCATGAAAATTAATGGCTTTTTACTCTTTACCAAGTACTATGCTAAACACTTTATGTGCACTACCTCATTTAATCCTCAAAGCAACTCTTTGAGACAGTAGTAGCACCCCCCTTTTTGCTAATAAGGAAATTAAGACCAATAGATTAAATAACTGACTTCCTAAAATCACACAGAGCAAATAAATAGATAAGCTGGATTTGTACTCTAGTCTAATTCTCAGTCTCAGGCTCTTAGCTATCTCACTATATTGATTTCTCACCTTTTAAAACTGTTCATATATAATCTCAATCAGACTCAAATATAAGAGTTATCTTCATGAGCAGTAGGAAATCTGTTTCCTAGATATGACAAGATCTGGCTTAGTAGTTCCCAAAAAGATTCAAGTATATGAGAGACCAGTGGGCCAGAAGGGTGTCATTTGAACTTGATAAATTAGAGTACATATACTTCAAGAAATCCTTGCCATATAGTATATGGCTAGTTCTGGGGGGGGGGGGGCGGCGGGGGGGGGATCCAGCGACCAAGAGTTCTATAGTATTTTAAATTAAATGGCTAATACAAAATGAAGGATAAAAACCATATAATCATATCAAGAGATGCAGAAAAAGTACTTCATAAAATCCAGCACTCATTTATGATAAAAACTCAGCAAAGTGGGAATAGAGGGAACATACTTAAACAAATTAAGGCCATATATGACAAATCCACTGCCAGTATCATATTTGACGGGCAAACTACAAGTGTTCCTCTTAAGATCTGGAACAAGACAGGGATGTCCACTTTCACCTCTCTTATGCAACACAGTACTAGAGGTCCTAGCCACATCAATTAGACAAGAAGAAATAAAAGGCATCCAAATTGGAAAGGAAGAAGTAAAGCTGTCATTATTTGTAGATGACATGATACTGTACACAGAAAACCCCAAAGATTCCACGAAGAAACTGTTAGAATTGATAAATGAATTCAACCAAGTAGCAGGATACAAAATTAATATCCAGAAATCAGCTGCATTTTATATGCTAATAAAGAACTAACAGAAAGGGAAATTAAGAAAACAATCCCATTTACAATGGTTCAAAAAGAATAAAATACTGAGGAATAAACCTAACCAATGATGTAAAAAACCTGTACTCAGAAAATTATAAGACACTGAAAAAATAAATAGAAGATACAAGTTAAGTGGAAGCACATACCATGTTAATGGATAGGGAGAATTAACATAATTAAAATGTCCATACTACCCAAAGCAATCTACTGATTAAGTGCTATTCCTATCAAGATTCAAAATACCAAAAACCATGACATATTTCACAGAACTAGAACAAATTTTCAAAACTTTATATGGAACCACAAAAGGCCCTACATAGCACCAGTGATCCTTTGAAAGAACAAAGTTACCTCCAAGTTTGATATCACACTGCCCAATATCAAATTATACTATAAGGCCATACTAATCAAAACAGCATGGTACTGGCATAAAAACAGACACATAAATCAAATGAGCAGAATAGAGAGCCCGGAAATAAAGCCACATCTTTCCAGTCAATTAACATTCAACAGGAGAAGCAAGTACATACAATGGGCTAAAGATAGTTTATTCAATAAACGGTGTAGGGAAAACTGGACAGATACGTGCAGAAAAATGAAACTAGACCACCTTCTTACACCACACACAAGAATAAATTCGAAATGGATCAACGAATTAAATGTTAGACCCCAAACCATAAAAATCCTAGAAGAGAACATAGGCAGCAAAGTCTTGGACCTTGCTCATAGCAATTATTTTATTGGATATATCTTCCCCAGGCAAGGGAAACCAATGAAAAAATAAACAAATGGGAACACATAAAACTAAAAAGTTTTGAACAGCAAAGGAAAAGATCAACAAAATAAAAAAGACAACCCACAGAATGGGAAAACATATTTGCCCATACATCTGATAAGGAGTTAATATCCAAAATTTATAGACTTACAAAATTCAACACCAAAAAACCCCTAACCCAATTAAAAAATGGACAAAATTCAGACCTGAATAGACACTTCTCCAAAAAGGACATATAGTTGGCCAATAGACAGATGAAAAGATGCTCAAGGTCACTAATCATCAGAGAAATGCAAATTAAAACCACAATGAGATATCATCTCACACCTATCAGAATGACTATCATCAATAAATCAACAAACAACAAGTGCTGATGAGGATGGGGAAGAAGGGGAACCCCTTTGCACTGTTGGTAGGAATGCAGATTGGTGCAGCCACTGTGGAAAGCAGTATGGAGATACCTCAAAAAATTAAAAATGGATATGCTGTTTGACCCAGTGATCCCACTTCTGGGAATATATCCAAAGGAACCCAAAACACTATTTGAAAGAACATAAGCACCCTTATGTTCACTGCAGTGTTATTTATAATCACCAAGATATGGAAGCAGCCCCAGTGTCCATCAGTAGATGAGTGGATAAAACTACTACACAATGGAATACCACTCATCTGTAAAAAAGAAGAAAATATTAACTTACATTACCTTTTGTGACAGTGTGGTTGGAGAACATTATGCTAAGTGAAATAAGCCAGTCAGAGAAAGACAAATACTGTATAATTTCACTCATATTTGGAATCTAATGAACAAACTGAACTAACAAGGAAGATGGGAACAGACTTATAGATGGAGAATAGGAGGACATCTGGGAGGATAGAGGAAAGTTAGGGGATGGAGGGATTGAGCAAAAGGGAAAAAGAACTCATAGACATGGACAACAGCGTGGTGATTGCTTGGGGGAGTGGGGCATAAGGGGACTAAGTGGTAATGGAAAAAATATAATAAAGATTATAAATAAAAAAATAAATTACTAAATTTTCAGAATGAACAGGTTACCTTTTAAATACCAAAAATCATAAACTATTTTTATTGGAAATACTTTACTAAGTTTTCCTTCTTTCATAACCTTACCACAATCATAATGATGAAGTCAAAATTCTAACTTACTTTTTTTGACTCCAAACCAACGCTGTCCAGTGAAGCTCTCTGAATGACAGAAATGTTCTATATCTGAGTTGTCTAATATGGTAGCCACAAGTCATATGTGGATATTTGAGCACTTGAGATGTGGCTAATGTAACTGAGAAACTGAATTTCTAATTTTATTTAATTTTAATTAATTTAAAGAGTCACGTATGACCAGGTGCTGTTCTACTGAAAGGGCAGTTCCAAAGCATATTGCTTCATTAAGGTATGTGAACTTTCTTTTTAGGCTCCCTGTTCCCCCTTCCATCCCACACCCACCCACCTACCACTAAAAGACTACGTATAGGTAGCTGTGGTATGTAGGTCTGGGGTTTAAGTGTTTAAACTTCTGAATAGGAAGGAATACCATTACACCATACATTCACCAATTCTGGTATTAACAGCTTGAAAATAGGATTTTAAAATTCCATACACTGCATTCTATCACTAGCCATGGCAGACCTAAGATAATTATTTCCTCTACAATTTTAATTATACATCTCATATAAAATAATCAAGGCATTTCTCATGTATAGCTACATATAAAATATATATCCATATATTTAGTACTTCTATCCTAAGTACTTTTACATATTTGATGGATGGATCTTTATATAATGAATACTTGAAAAATTAAGTGTAAATAAAATTTGTATAAAATTATAGATTAAAAAATATCATGGAATCTTCTCAACTGCTCCCAAGAACAGGAACAAAAAACATAGTTTTTAAAGTGAAACCTATTGCTGAGAATAGCAGAGAATTTACAAGCTTAAGAAATAGGTTTTCTTACTTCATATCATTGGTTCAAATCCACAAATATAAAAAGTTTCTCCTGCTATTAAACCTGACCAGAAATAACAGGCAAAAACCAACTCCCTTGACATTATGGAAATTTAGTGAATTACAAACCCTTAGGAAAACCAAGGCATCATATAGTATTTCTCAAACGTGTACTTTGAAAGAAAAAAACAAATCTCAACAGACCTAAGAATATATACATGTATCCCAGTTTGAGAAATATTAATTTAGGGAACTATACCTTTTTCTAAGAAAGAGATCTTTGGCCTTTTGTAAAATGTACATATTTTGACTGTCCTTCAAATGAACCCCAAATATTTAAGTTTTTTTTTTTTAAACCATTAGCTCTGAGAATTTCTCAGAAGGAGGGAAACTCTCAGGCTTCAGATTGAGGAGTACTGCTGTAGCAACCACATCAGAAACAATATAACTCTACAGAGGATACTGGTTACCAATGGGCTATATTTGCAAGTAAACAACATTAAATCAGCCCCAGTGAAACTTTCATTTTTTGATATATACTACATGGTTTAGATATACCAACATAAGACCATCTCATAAAAATCTGACAGGATTACAGTGTTAGTTCTCTCATCTTAAATATTAGAAAAATTTTATAATTATATATTTGGGGAAGATAATATGCTTACCTTGCTCTTTGACATAGAAAGTGAAGAGTCATCTTTATTTTGAGAGATGTCTTCCCTTCCTCTTTCAAAACCTTTAAAAACATTGTGATTATATCAGTATTGGTACTTTTGAAGATACGTAAGCATTAAAAAACAAAAGCAGGTAAGTCATACAATTTCAAGGAAGAATGTACCTCCTTCTCTGTTCCTAGAGTACTTAGCATGAATTCAGGCCTCAGGGAGCTTATAGTCTTCTTGTGAGCTGTTTCCTAACAAAGAATCCTGATGAACCAATCCAACATACTTATCACACCTCATGCATTACATCTGTATACCAGTACAAGAAACCTAGACCGAAAATACGATTTTAAACTATTCTAAGTTTAAAGATTTCTAGTATAATAATTCTTAGACTAGATTAAGGTTTTCAAAGGCAATGAAGTCTTTTCCTGAATCCACCAACATCAAGCTAAATACCTCCTTCTGTGCTCCTAGAGTTCTTAGCATGAATTCAGTTCTCAGGGAGCTTTTAGTCTTCTTGTGAGCTGTTTCCTAACAAAGAATCCTGATAAACCAATCCAACATACTTTTCACACCTCTTGCCAAACTGGAAAACAACTCCAGAATTGGTGATAAAAGATAACCAGGACAATAAATCTTGATTGAGGAACAGACTTAAACAAATCTAACAATGTGCTTATTGTGAGAATTAAATGAGAATGCACAGAAAGCACTTAGCATAATATTCTACACCACAGTATACATTCAATTAATGATGACCCTTATTATTATTATTGTCACTGACTATTGCTATGTAAATTCTAAAAAAATGAATCTAAAATACATGAATGTACTGGGACAAGCATGTACATCCTTCTAATAAACATGATTAACACATTAACGAACACTTTGCCAAAAGTAGTTAACAAATTAATGTTATAAGAGTACAATTAGAGAAATGTCAATACTGAGATTTATGTGACAGGCACGAAAGGAGCTGTACTCATTTTAATGAAGTTCTTTCTACTTTTGAGGGTAATATTAACTCTTCCCTAAAATTATTTGTTCTAAGGCCAATAAAGGTCTATATTAAAAATACTAGAAAATCATTTCTAGCATATCAGTGATACCATTTATTCTGTATTTGGTTTATATCAGGTAGAAACAAATCCATTCCTATATCAGAATTTTCCTATATCAGAAATTTATTGAATTTTTATGTAATTATAAATAAGGAATTTCCCCCCACCCCCACCCCTACTCCCATCCCTGGTAAGGAGATGATCACTCAACTCCAATAGGGGAGAAGAAAAAAACCTGTTTCACAAATGCAACATGAAATTTTAAATAAAAACTTACCAGAATTTGAATCTTTAGTCTAAAGCAAACCAAAGTTACATAATTCAGTTTAAAAATTCTAAAATATTTATTCAGAATAATATACTTGTAATCAGTAATTCTTAATATATGTACAAGAGCACAAGGATTTTCTAAAGTATATATGGTAAATTTACAAATGATGTCTTCTTTTATTCTCACAAAAATAGATGTTTACTTCAATTTCTCTAGTAAAGTTTTGTATTCAGCTGAATCTAGACAAATCAATTTATTAGATTAAAATTCTTCACTGTGTCTACATTCACATATTATTGTAAGAGCAGAACAATAAATTAAAACAAAACTACAAGTTTCAAGTTCAAATAAACTTTTCTTAACATTAAAATATGTCTCATGGGAAGTTTCAAATGTTGGAAAAGGACATTCATAAACCTGGGTTGTATATTATCTGTAAAAACCAATAAATAAATCACATTTTAAAAGATTCTCTATACCTCAGACTTGAAAATCAGATACTTATTTTAAAATAATGGTCCTGATGACTTCCAAGTTATTTAAAATTATTGAGGCATAAAGCAAAAATGCTTTTTAAGTCTGGTTAAATGCTTTGAGTTTCAACTCAGCGCAAATAAGGTTATAACCATAAAATACAAAGAACATAAAAAATGTTCAAAGGCCTTAGAAAGAAAATATTGCCATATTGAGCACTAAGTTTTCAAGGGTAATTCCAAGGAAAGCAAAATGTCACACTAGGGAACACTCTTTACTCTGGATAAAGCTGGTTTCCTGTGAGGACTCAAATCAACAATTTGGAACAAAAGGAAGACATAAACATCCAACTGGGACAGAATGAAGGAAAAAGAATTAAAAAAAAATGGGGAGGCTGAGGCACCTCTGGGACAAGTGTAAACATTCCAATATCTGAATTATAGGGGTGCCAGAAGGAAAACAACAACAGCAAGAAACTGGAAACTTATTTGAACAAATAATGAAGGAAAACTTCCCAGATTGGCAAAAGAAATAGACCTCCAGGAAGTCCACGAAGACCAGAGAGTCCCAAAGAAGCTGAACCCAAAGGAGGAACATAACAAGGTACATCATTATTAAGTTACCCAAGATTAAAGATAAAGAGAGAATCTTAAAAGCAGCAAGAGAAAAGAAGAGAGTTATCTACAAAGGAGTACCCATTAGACTATCAGCTGATTTCTCAAAAGAAACCTCGCAGACAAGAAGGGGCTAGAAAGAAGTATGTGAAGTCTTGAAAGGCAAGGACCTACATCCAAGATTACCCTATCCAGCAAAGCTTTCATTTAGAATGGAAGGGCAGATAAAGTACTTTCTAGATAAGGTCAAGTTAAAGGTGTTCATCATCACTCAGCCCTTATCATATGAAATGTTAAAGGGACTTATCTAAGAAAAAGAAGAAGATAAAAAACTATGAACAGTAAAATGACAACAAACTCACAACTATCAACAAATGCCCCCCCCCCCCCAATAAAAGCAATGAAAACAAAAACTAAGCAAACAACTAGAACAGGAACAGAATCAGAGAAATGGAGATCACATGGAGGGCTTTCAGTGGGAAGGAGGAGGAGAGGAATAGAGGGGAAAAGGTACAGGGAAGAAGAAGCATAATTGGTAGGCATGAAGTAGATGGAGAGAGGTCAAAAGTGGTATAGGAAATAGAATTCAAAGCACTTACGTGTACAACCCATGGACATGAACTAAGTGGGGGGATGCTGGAAGGTTGGGGGGTGTAGGGCAGAGGGAGGATCGAGGGGGAAAAATTGGGAAAACTGTAATAGCATAATCAATAAAATATACTTCAAAGAATTGGTTTCCTAAAAAAGTGTGCAAATCAGTCTTTATTTTAAAAAGTCAGTCACAAAAGTATATTTATTAGAAGCCAAAAGGGCTCTGACAAAATATTTGTTAAGCTTTTCATTTTCCACCATATGTGGAAACTTAAGATTACTTTAAAATTATTTTATTTAAAAAAGTGATAGATAAAATCCTAAAACCTACAACACATTATTGACTGTCACCAATAATGCAGAATAGTTTCAGATCACAACTTTTCACCAAGTTTGCTTGTTAGTGATTTTAGGTAGTAAATTCCTTTCCTACTATCCTCTCCCCACTGCCACAATGAGATAGAAACCTGTTACTCCATCAAAATAGCTAAAATTAAAAAGACTAACACCAAGTACAGGTAAGAATGTGGAGTAACTGGAACTCTATTCCTTATTAGTGGGAATATAAAGGGGCATAACCACTTTGTAAAACTATCGACAGGATCTAGTAAAGCTGGATGTATATACTCTAATACACAGCAGTTCTGATCCTAGATCTACCTAACAGAAATGAGAGTGTATGCTTACCAAAAGATAGGTAGAAGAATGTTCATAGTAACTTTATTCATAAGCGCCCAAATCTGAAGCCAACATAAATGGCTATTAATGGTAGAATAAATTAAAGTATTTACTTTAATGGAACATTACAGACATAGAATACAACCAATTACTAGTATACAAAACAAAAGACATAATATTGAGTGAAAGGAGCCACCTCACTCCTTCAAAAAAAAAAAAAAAAAGGAAAAACAAATACTGAATGATTCCATTTACATAAAATTCAGGAACTGGCAAATCTAATCTATGGTATTAGATGTTGGAACAGGGTTTACCTTTGTTGAAGGAGGAACTGACTAGGAGGGGCATAAGAGAATGTTCTGGGAATTGGTTAGTAGTTACATATATCTATACATATCTAAAAAGCTGTATACTTAACTATAGGTAAGTTATGCCTCAATAAAAAGTAAATTAAAAACTCAGATATCCTTCTCTATTCTTCCAGATTATTAGACCTCTTTTGTTTTGACATTCTTTCTCACTTAGCCTATAAACATTTAACCTATTCTGTACCTCATTAATTCTGATTAATTAATCAACACTGATGTTAATTATAATAATTAACACAATAATATTAATGAAAACAATAAAGCAACCACTATTCATTTGTAGGAATACTTGTGATTCTAAAATACTATGCTAGATGCTTTACTTACTTTCTAATCTTTAAAACAATGCCACAAAAAATTAACTATATTTTATATAATTGAAAAAACTAAGGCTCACAGAAATTTAGTAAATTGACTAATATTAGTAAGTGATAGTATGAGAGTTGACTCAAACTTAGTATAACTTTAAAAGTCATGCTGTTTCTAGAATGCCTGGCTGCCTCTTCTGGGAGGCCTTGCTTTAGTGTGTGACAGCATATAGTGAGCTGTACCCTCCTCTGAGTCGCATAGCACTTTATACATATTATCACAACATACTTCAATTACTTGTTTTCATGTAAATGTTCTGTACTTGACTGTGAGTTCCTGAAAAGGAAATAATCCTTATTCATCCTTTTAAATACAAAAGAAACTAATATAAAAATTAATAAAAATGGACTCCACTTATAATAGTTTTTAAATGTATTAAATATAGCACACCTTCAGAAAAATGCATAAAACATAAATGTGTAATTTGATGTATACAGTTAATATTTGCATAACCACCACCCAAATCAAGAAAGAATTATCAGCATCCCATAAGATTCCCTACAGTAGCATCATCTACTTGATCACCATCTACTTGATCACCATCTACTCTTTTTCTCCTCAAAAGTAACTGTTTTGATTTTTACAATTATTTTTTACCAGCATGTCACAGCAGGCAATTCATTCATTTTCACTGCTGATTAGAATTTCACTGCATGACTCTATCATTATTTACCCATCTATTGGAGATAGATATTTGGGTTGTTCTTAGTTTGTCCCTCTTGTGAACAATGGTGCTACAAATCTAGTAGGTATACATGTCCATGAGTTTCTATAAGTTTTAAACCTAGTAGCAGAATTTCTGGGTTACATGTTGTCTTCAACTGTAAGGATGCCAAATTGTTTACCAGTTTATTTTTACATTAACAGTGTGTCAGAGTTCTTTCTCCATATCCACGGTAACATCAATACTGATAAATTTTTAATTTTTTTTTTGCCAAGCTGTTGGGTATGTATCTATATATAATAGTATACGAATAAGACTTTATTTTGCATGTCCCTGGTTACTAATAATGTTGAGCACTTTCTCACATGTTAGATATTTTAATGCTTTCTTTGTGAAGAACCTCTTCAGATCTGTTGTACAGTGTTTAAAAACACATTGTCTATCTTTTCCTTGTTGAATTTTGTAAGAATTCTTGATGCATTCTCCCTCTTGGTCCTTCACTAGCTATACTGACTACAAATATCTCCCCACTCTGTGGCTTGTCTTTTTATTTTCTGCATGATTCCTGTTGATGTACAACTCAGTTTTTAATAAAGTCAAATCTAGCAATCTTGTTCTTTAACAGTTAGTGCTTTCTGGTCTTAAGAAAGTCTTCTCTAAATCCATGGTCATAAAGATAGTTTATTTTCTCTTACTAATCTAATAGAATATTATTCCTGAATTAGCACTCTGTCCTTAACTTCTAATTTCTTAATAGAATATAAGTGCTATTACCATTGATAAGATATAACCTTTTTATATATTTCATGAAAAAATTTGGTTTATTAATATTTAGATATAGTAAAGCAAGTTTTATGCTGCTTCAGTCTTATTAAAATGAAATTATATACCTATACCTGCAAATGCAGATTTAATAGGTATTTATAAAATATAAAATTGTTGCTATATTGAACATAGCCAAAATTTAAAAATTATACAAGAAAAAAAAATCTCTGAGAAGTCGAAGTACAAGAAAAGAACTCTATCTGTGCACTAAAGCTAATAGTATGTCTACAAATGATTTTTTTGCTCAAAGTTCATTTACTCCAGTTTTTAGGAATTATTTATGATTTAATGATCATATCTAGAAGTTTCATCTGAGATTAAGGAAAGAGACAATAAGTAAATATAAACTTAAAAAAATTGTACTGTGTTATCACTATGAGCACATGGGTGGGTGATACTAAGATTTTCCTAAGGAAAACTAAAATGAAAAAAGGTTGTGCTCAAAGTAGTAACATAAGTTATCTTTAAATGTCAGATTTATTTGGTCCAAAGGTTGTGGGTTATTGTTAAGCTAATTAAATGTCAGGTTAAATAATGCATCTAAAAAGTTTTTTCAGTACAATGAAATGACCAAGAAGAAATTTATTTTTACTTTTAAAAAAATACATAAAAAGCTGCTTGCTTCTTTGAAGTACGTGATGCCATTCTACGTCTTAGCTGATAAAACATATTTTAAACAGTTTTTTTTATCATGGCTGGTTATAATGCAACTGCTGGTTATATGGAAGCATCCTTATGAACATGATTTTCTCTATTTCAAGAATTAGAAAACAAAGCCAATCATTCACTTTTCCATTCAAACAAATGATCCCAAATGACATTCAATATATTTTGTGACAAGAAAAACTGATGGTTCTACCTTCAATTATCTAATTAATTAAGTAAATATCAATTTTTGAAAGGTGGAAGAGTATTCCAGTTTTTATTAGGGTCACATGATTCTTTAGTATTAAGTAGACTGAAGGCATGAAGGTCAGCCAAATGTGTTCTAGCAAGCTTGCTGGCTTGAAAATAGAAGAACACGGAGACAGAGACAAATAATAGAAATGGAAGTCACATTATAAAAGCAAGTAGAGCACTTAGCAACATTGAAAAAATTCAATATATTGTATTTTCAAAGCCACTTCAAACAACGGCAAATACCAAAATTTATACCATTTTGAGAACATAAGAAAGAAACATGACAGTAACCATGCTACACTGAGAAGATTGAATATGGATTATGATATTATTTAAAGCTTATACACTACTAAGGCAACAGTTCAGAACTATGGTTTCCAATTCTCGTGAGAAACATTGTTGGAAAAGAAAATGAAATCAGTGAATTTAAAATAATTTATTTAATTGCCCAGGTAACACCTTCTACAAGGTGTTTCACTACCACAAAGGAATGCATATACCACCTATCAACATGAATATTTGCAAAAAGCCAAGAATAAAGGTTAGTGTGAAAATAGAAAATATAATTCAAATTTAACAAAACATAAGTGTCAGAAAAATATATACTAAGCCAAGCACCAGTTTCAGTCAATATTTCCTTTTCATGAACATTAATAGAATATTTTTATTTTAAAAGAGAGTGGGTATAATTTGTATAACAAAAATTTATGCCAGAAGCACTGAAGATTTGTAGCAGTTAACATTTTTGAAAAGAAAAAATATTACTTTAAAATATATATCCAAATATGTGCTATAATAAATCTTTTTCAAACAATAAAAGATAAATTTATATTTACTTCTCACTGACCAATTAATTAATGTCTAAATCACAGCTGCCAAATACCTAATTTTATTTAGTAACTATAAAAACTTTATTTAGTTACCCTACAATAACGTAACATTTTCTTAGCAAAAACATATCACATATAAACACATCTAACAACAAGTAAGGCATTTTAAAAATTAGGCAGAAAACTTCACTTTCAAGTTAGGAACTTGAGCTATTAAAGCTTAAACTAAACATCAATTTTAATATAGTTACTGTTCTGCTGAAAATAGATAAACAAATTATCAATACTAAATATCTGGGTTTCATTTGCTAAAACCTCAGATTAATTTATTTATAGAATTTTACATTATCTCAAGTCCAGAAAAGGCTTTGATTTTATCAAAGGTTCATACTATTTATTTCTATAATTAAAACAAAAATTTATTCCAGAGGCACTGAAGATTTGTACTTTACTGAATCATTAGTTTTCAAGTTTGAGCTTAAGAGATTGTAAGAGAAAATAATTGAAAGACCAAGCAATATAGTAGCAGTTACTAAAACCTAATCTTTCATACAGAATTGTTGTGTTTAAACCAAAGCAGTTTTAAGATATTAAAATGTCTAATTTATTTAAATCAAAGCAGGAAATTAAGAAAAGAATGTAGACTAAAAAACAAACCTGGCAGCGAAGGAGAAAGTTCATTATATCCTCCAAATGAAGCATTCCGGGTAAGCTTTCGGCCATCAATTCGTGGAGGAAATAAAACAGGCGAAACCACAGTACAGGAGGAAAATCTACGTTGTTGTGAGCTCTCTTCTTTCATGCTTTAGAAGATCTATTTAATGTATATGCTCACTCAGAAGGCTAATTAGATCAGTATGGCAACAACAGGCTTCACCCTCACATCCAAATGTAGCAAAACCCACCAGTACAAACAAAGGACACACACATTTAACAGCAAAGGAGAAGGACCAGGGGCTGTCAGATCAGCAAACAGACAGAGAAAAGGACCAACAGAAAAGGCATTAAACCATGCTGCTGGGTTTTTAAATGACCTGATAAACAAGAAGCGCTATTCTGCTAATGTTTTACCTTCCTGCAATGCCCTACGCTGAACTGCGACTTTAGGGAAAAAAAGCAAGATCAATACTTAAGAGATTCAGGATGAAGTAATAAAACCAGTTTCTGTAGTATCCACCACACTACCCACCTCTTCTGATTCTTTCCTTTGCAGTGTTTGCTTACTTCAAAAATGGATATAAACATAACACTGTCTATCCTTCCTGTAGCCTCTAGATTTAGATCTAATCTACTGCTTGGTTCAGCCATAATTAAGAATTTATAAGGAAAGATATTCTTTCAAGTACAATTTTAATGTATTCCAACAGCTAAAGCAAATGATAAACATTTAACTTTCACCTCTAGCAGGGATATATGAGTCAGTAAGAGAGTTAATCCAAACCAATTAGCAGAGATTAAAAAGACACCATAATAATGCTGTATGCTCCAATATATGTTCCCTTGAAACAGGTATGAGTTGCTATAGTTCTTTATTACATTTAAACTTTTCAAAATATATAATCTATGAATGAGTATTTTCCACTTAAAATTCTTCTATTAAAAATGTACCTTATTATCACAGTAAAGGAAGGAATCTCTTTCTTTTCTTTCTTTACTAGGTTAAAACTAAATGACTGGTATGATCTCACAGTATTAAATCTAACAGGAAAGTACCTATAGCCAAAATGTTAAATTATGTCATATCTCTATAGCTCATCTTAAAATTCCAAAAAACGCTTTCCTAGTTATATTAAAATCCAATTACTTTACCTTAATTGAAGTGAAAAAATTCTAGTCAATTATTGTCCTTATATGTCCTAAAATTATTTTTCTAGTCATAGTTTTTACTTTCAACCTGCATATGCACCCCCTTAGTAAGACAACAATTAATTTGTTACAATTGATTTAGTGGTTCATTTAAGTACCTTCTGATGATACCAGTTTCCTTCTTCATTATGCATACACTTCAAGACTGGTACTCCACTCAAACACAACAGCATTCCCTGTAACCTAGGACTTTCTCTTTACTAGGAAAGACACTTAAAAACAAACTCGATTTCCTGTATATATTCTTTCTTAGGCAAAGGTATTTCAAAATCAATTAATGATAAAAATAGTTTATGGCTTATAACCACAACTACAGCAGGGTTTGGTTTTGGTTTTGCTTATCTCTATTTCATGAAATATAAATTAGCATTAATTATAGACAATAGAGAAATAATTATAATTAATTGATACAATGGTGCTTGTCTCTTCAAGGCATAAAGGACATAATACCACAAAAGGCATTATATTGTAATAATTCTGCAGGACTTGAAATTGAACTCCTTGGGTTCAAATCCTAGTTCTAACCTAGCTGTAATATATTTGAACAATTAACTTAATTTCTCTGGGTCTGTGTTTCCTCACCTATAAAATGCTAATAATATTACCTATATTATGAGATTATTATAAGGATCAAATTGGATGACATGTAAAATCTAGAAATGTACCAGGTTAAAAGACCAGAATGAAGACAGTGACCTAATGTGTTCCCTCCTAAATCTCAACTAAAATGACAGAAAAGGAGTATTTTTAAAAAATGATAAACATGTATGGGCATATATCACACAAGTATGTATCCAGAAAAGGATACACCAACAACATAAATTTGACACTGGAAAGTATGAGATAAGTAGTCACTGTCTTGCAGATCCAAGATAGCCAAATCACAAACCAACAGCAGTAAAAACTAACTGTATTTATACCAAAGGAACATTTTCGCACATAATTCACAGTACCACATTCCTCTAGATGAGGAATCAGATAAGCTACTGACATCAACAATAATATTGGAATCAGGACAAAAATATAAGTAATGCCTTCAAAACTGGAAGTAAAATGACTTCTAAATTAGGATTACATACTCAGCCAAACTACCAATAACATACTATGGTAAAATATTTTCTTTGACCATGCAAAATCTCAAAATTTTACTTTCCATGAATGTTTTTAAAGAATTTACTAAAGTAACTCTTCTCACCTGGAGTGGAGGGGTTACAACAGAATTAGGCCTAATGCACTAAATATCCACTCTTCAAAATGAATTAACTTTTTCTCCCTGTATCTATAATGGCTCTAACCACACACATATCCTTGGGCAAACTAAGAAAACAGTCACTTAAATTACTTTCTTTAGTCCTTACTTCTCTCATAGGACCCCAGTTGAGAAAGGCCATACTAGAGTATTATAGATTCTATTAAAAGGTGATAGCAAATTAAGGATGCATGGGCCCTGACTGGCATGGCTCACTTGGTTGAATAGACACTCAAAAAGCAAAAGGTCGACAATTTGACTCCTGGTCAGGGCACATGCCTGGGTTGCAGGCCCAGTCCCCAGTTAGAGCACAAGCAAGAGGCAACCAATCAATGTTTCTCCCACACATTGATGTTTCTCTCCCTCTCTTTCTCCATCCCTTCTTCTATCTCTAAAAATAAATAAATAAAATATTAAAAAAGAAAGAATGTATGGGATACAGGAAACAGGGCACTCAGCAGAAAACAGCTGTCATCATCAAGAAGTCCCCTACCACTGTACTATTCTCTTTTCAAACCAAGGACAAATTATTTCCATGAGCTTTACCCAAATTCTTTTCTGACCTTGGCTTGTCTTGATAGCAAGCTAAGGAAATTTCCTCTTTCCCCCATGACCTGATGCTTGGATAGGCTGAGTAAGATGAGGATACTTCCAATACATTGTTCTTCCTTTTTTTTTTAAGACTCTATTTTTAAAAGTAGTTTTAGGTTCACAGCAAAAGTGAAAGATACAGAGATTTCCCACAAACCCTCTGCCTGCACACATGCATGCTTCCCCTATTATAAATTTCCCCCACCAGAATGGTACATTTGTTAAAGTTGATGAACCTACATTGACATAGCATAATCACCTAAAGTTCACAGCAAACTTGAGGGTTCACTTTTGGTGGTGTACATTCTACGGGTTTACATAAATGTATAATGACATGCATCTATCATTACAGTATCATGAAGAGTATTCTCACTGCCCTAAAAATCTTCTGTGCTCCCCCTTGTCCATTCCTCCCTCCCCTGTAACTCTTGGAAACTACTGATCTTTTTTACTATCTCTATAGTGTTGCCTTTACCATGATGTCACACAGGTAGAATTACATAGTCTGAAGTCTTTTCAGGTTAGCTTTCTTCACGTAGCAATATGCACTTAAGATTCCTTACGGCTTTTCATTGTTTGACATCTCAATTCATTTTAGCCCTGAATAATATTCCATTGTCTGGATGTATCACAGTTTATCCATCATTCAGCTACTTGTTTGCTTCCAAGTTTTGGTTGTACCATTGTGCATTCCCATCAGCAATGATTTAGAGCTCCTACTGCTCCACAATGATAAGGTCAGTGTTCTGGCTCTTGGCTATTCTAATAGGTTGGTAGTGGTTATAGCACTGTATCTTTAATTGTGCAATTCTTTTCATATGCTTATTCTTCTGTCTATCTTCCTTGGAACTCCATCTTTCTTACTCCATCTGAATGGTGGTAAATAAATATGGTACCCATATTTACACAAACCTCACAAAGCTTCCATTAACATTCTTTAAATTAGAGATTTAAAAATAGTTGATAAACTCACTTGATGAAAATACACAGTAAAGTAAAAAAAGCATTAACTTCAAATAAAACCAGTGAAAACAACAGTAGGAGCTAATATTTCTGGGTCCTGCATCTGGCTCAATTATTATTTGCCTTGCCTCCACATCAAATAATTGTGAGGAGAAATATATATATATAGTGTTTTGATCAATATAAAGTGTTTTATACATGCAAAATAGTAACAATAACTTATATTTTCAAGTCTATAATCAAGTTCAAAGAAAACCAATATATTCTAATGATCTTAGGAAAGTGTACAAACTGATGGACATTAACTTCACAAGGGAAGCACAAATACTCTCTTCTTCAATAAAGAAAAAAAGACTTTTAGAACTTTTAGAAAGCAATTTTTAAAAGCAGCTGTTAATTTAAAACCAAAATCTAGTTTATTATTCTAAACCTAAGGTCTACTTTAAAAACATTTTTATGTATCTCTTGTGACATCAATTTAATTTTACAATTATTTGTAATCATTATGGATTTTGTATTAGTTTTAATGTCAGACTAGGGATCAAATTATGCTCAAAGCCTGATTTACCTCTCTTAAAGACCTATATAGCATGATCACATTTGCTATGTCATACTGGCTAGATTCAACTACCATAAAGTTTATAGCAAGGCTGAGTACTTAAAACATTATCTGGGTTTACACTTGAATTTCCATTTCTCCCATTTTACATTACATTATTTATATATTAAAACAAGTAAAAATTAGAAAAAAAATAATGTTGCCAAGTCATTAAAATAACTTATATATATGGTACACATACATTTATATTTATCCTCACAATGATTTGATGTGGAGGAAAGGCAGATAAGTTTGAAAGTCATGTGAGACATTTGTATTAGAAAAAGATTTTAACCTATGGATAAACCTACTTATTTAAAAATACTTTACAAAATTCAAGTCACTACCTCTTGGTAAGTCAGACAAATCAATTTAGTGAGTCACAAATAGTATTTTAAAAAATAAAGTTGAATAAGCTAAGGTAGGAAATATAGAGTGCATTGCATTCTGATATCAAAAGGAAAGTTGTTTCATAAATAATTTGTTTTATGCTTTTTATATAACATATATGTGTGTATATGTAATGTTTTAGATAGTGACATAAAATGTATTTCTTACATAGGTCATGGCCAAAACTGGAAAACATGACATAAACAATATTTTTTTTGTTATTCCTTAACATTAAAAATAACTAATTGCAAAACTTTATTAACAGCTTGCCACTAAAGAGAACTACATACATTATCTCTGGTCTAGTGGCTCTTTCAATATTCAAGTGGCAGACACCCAAACAGAGGCGAAAGCCACAAAAGGCCATAACAAAAAGATTTTCTAGATGTTCCTGTCCAAAGAAAATGCCCAGCTTTAATTTCTCTTCCTGTAGAGCCAAAAGATTAGGACTGAAGAAGGCATTTCACTGTAATACTAACTCTGATAGTTCTCTGAACAAATTCCAGACCATCTCTTTACAAAATGATGAATGACAAACAGTGTTGATGTTTTGAAATAATCTAATTTGGGAGTCGGAAAATCCACTTAAATTCTATAGAGTTCCACATGAATAGTCATGATAAAATACACTGGTTTAAATTAGGATGAAAGTATAAGAACTATATACTTTATCTCAAATTCCAAGATGATAAAACAAGGCTTTAAAAAATTTTAAAGTCCTTAAAGCAACAAGAAGAGTTGAAAAAAGATTAAAATACTGAAAACAAAAGCAATCAACAAGAATTTAAGAAAGTCCAAACCTGAAGAGAATCACTACCCTATCAAATGGACTAAATATATGAAGATGTCACTACACAAATTCAGCAATAAGTTCTGTTACAGTGCAAGCAATTCAAATAAAAATATAGTTCACACACTGAAGTAGCACAGGCTTAGCAAACAAGTCTGTTAATAACCTTTCAAAGAACATATAAATTGAGATAGGAGATAATGACCTTTCCTTTAAAACAGAACAAAGCTCAACAATAGAGCTCTTTGTCAACTTCCATCCTCCAATATGGCAAAGTAGTTTCTTAGCTGTAATTAGTAATTTCTTGTTGCTGATTACATGACTTAAAAATTACATAAAGCAATTTTATTGTCCTACATTTCCTCAGAAAATAACTCTGTAGATTCTCAACATTAACTGGGTTCTCAACATTAACTATGTTCTCAACATAAAAGCACATGCAAATGCAAATATAAAATTGAAAGGATGGCCCAAGATAAGTGAAAAGCATTCTTGTCTATAGATTCACATTCACTGCAATAAGTATAACATAGTACTTTCTGTTGGATGGCAAGTTCTTTATAATAATTTATGCATATTATATGATCATTCAGCAAAAATTTAGTGAGTACCTACTATGTGTTAGCAACCATATTAAGCACAAGATACTTATGAACATAATAGTCCCTAGTTGCTACTCTTATCATTGAGCTTTCAATATATGTGCGAATGCATGTTCATTAAAAGCTGATTTAAACTCAGAGACTACTTCTACAAAGTAAATGTTTAATAACATACTTAGGTTTATAAGACTGTCCACAAAAATCTGTGTAACTAAAAATGTACTAAACTAACAGTACCCAAGAATGCAATCACCACAATATTACCTCATCATTATACAGTAATTAGCGTTTTCACATATGTTCTCAATAGATTTAAATACCAACAATACAATGTATAAAATGAGTAGTACAGTGATTTTATAAATAAGGTAATCAGGCTCTGAGAGACATATGCTTATGGTCACAAAATAAACTAGAATAGAGCCAAGGCTAGAATCTAGGAATGGGGGTAGTGTTTACCTCCCTACTCCTCCTCACTTTCCTTTTCCTAAGCCTATCAACACAGACGCAGCATCAGGCAGTTTTGTGGTAAGGTGAGACTCAAAGAGCAGGGATAAAAACAAAGGTCCCAGGCAACAATAGGGTCTGTGGTAGGAAGGGGGAAAAGTTTAATGATAATGATGAGGTACAGTTTAATGATAGTGAAGAAGAAAGGGGTACCTATAGGATAGTTCACTAACTGGACCATCCTTTACATCTAAATATAGTTTGTAAATCAAAGACTCAACTCAAAACTTAAAAAACAACTATGTTTCAAGGATTCTTCCACTAGAACTCTGTGCAAATATTGAGTTAAAAAAAATGCTACTGCTCTTTCCTTCCATATAACTAGGTTCTGAAAACATAGCACATAAAGAAAATTGCATTCCCTACTATACCCATTTGAATCTAAGTGTTCACAAAAGTAATGCAACTTCTAGTCCTTTTCTCTAAGCATAAGATCCGAGTTATAAGACAATATTGTCATTTTAGCATGACAAGCACGAATACTGATCCTCTCCATTCCCTCTTCCAGCTGTTAATCAAATATTGGTGCCAATGCTCACATCTTTTTACTTACCCACCAGAGAATCCACCCAACCTAGGAGGGCTTTGAAGTTGGACATAAATTAAGTTACAGGCTACCTCCTCTAGACATTTTGTAATGATGAGGCCAACAAGGTCCTGACGAAGCCATTTTGGTTCCACAGTTGTATCCACATATCCAACTAACTTCATGTTCTATTACTCCATTTAATGACAAAAATTTCCTTATCTTTACCATATATCCACAATCTCCTCACACAGGTAAATGACACAAACCTACAGTTCCTAGATTTAAATGCTGTGGACCACTAAAGATTTCCCCTCAAATTGTGGCACTACTATCAGGGTTTTCATCTAGATAAGACATTTTTAAACACCTGTAATTCACAATCTCTATTAATTTATAAAGGGACATTAAACATCAGATAGCAAGAACACTACAATCTCATAATGAAGGACAGTTCTTTACACTGAAGGAATTCAACCTAATGACAAACTCTTATTAGTGCACTTATTTTTCTCATTTAGTTATAGAACTAGGAAAGAACCACAGGGACATGTACCACTCCACTGTAAAAAAAGAGTGATGCATTTATTCTATATATGCATATACAAGAGTGTCTATAACATATGTACATTTTAAACATCATTAATAAAAATGAAAACCTAGCTAATGACCACCAAGTTAAAAAGAAATAGCATTACAAGTGCCTTTGAAGGTTCCCATGATTGCCTGATTGCACCCCCTTTCTTTTTTTTGTTTTAATTTTAATTATTGTTCAAGTAGTTTTCTATCTTCTACTCCCATCCCAGCCAACTCTCCCAGCCCTCCCCACCTCCATCCCATTTCTACCCCCCCTAGTTTTTGTCCATGTGTCCTTCATATTTGTTCCTGTAAACCCTTCCCCCTTCCCCTGAAATTCCCTCCCCTCTCCCCTCTGGTCACTGTCGGACTGTTCTCTATTTCAGTGTCTTTGGTTATATTTTGCTTGTTTGTTTGTTTGTTTGTTGTTTAGGTTCCTGTTAAAGGTGAGATCATATGGTATTTGTCTTCCACCACCTGGCTTATTTTACTCAGCATAATGCTTTCCAGTTCCATCCCTTTGCTGTTGCAAAGGGTAGGAGCTCCTTCTTTCTTTCTGCTGCATAGAATTCCATTGTGTAAATGTACCATAGTTTTTTGATCCATTCATTTACTGGTGGGCACCTAGGTTGCTTCCAACACTTGGCTATTGTAAACTGTGCTGCTATGACCATTGGGGTACATAGGTTCTTTTGGATTGGTATTTTAGGGCACCCTCCTTTCTAACCAGAGTTAACCATTTTCCCAAATCCTGTTTTACTCATTCTGTTTTTTACCATGTTTCTATCCCTATACAATGTATTGATTCATTTTACTTTCATTCATTTAAAGTTTTTAAAGTTTAAAAACTTTACATAAATGTCATACTGCAAAACTTTAATTTGTTTTGTATATTCATCCATGTTTATGTCTGTAGCTTTAAATCATTCATTTCATTGTTATATGATGGTCTACTTTACAAATATAGCGTAATATAGGTATATTTATTTCACCGAAGTTGGCACATTTGGATTTTTCCAGATTTTTTCCTCTTTTTTTAAAAAATTTTATTTTAATCATTGTTCAAATACAATTTTCTCCCTTTTACTCCCAATCCAGCCCCCAGATTTTTTCCTCTTATAAACAATCTGCTAGTATTTTTTGAGAGCTTCACGAAGTCTAGGGTGTACTATAGAGTATAAAAGCTAAGTTAGGGTGTCTAATCTTTTGATATCTCTGGGCCACACATTAAGCACACAAACACTAACAAAAACTGAGAAGCAATAAAAAAGGTTTTAAGTAAACTTATGATTTTGTGTTGGGCTGCATTCATAGCCATCCTGGGCTGCATGTGGCCTGTGGACCACGGATTAGACACCCCTGGGGGTTTTGCTCTTTATCACCTTTACTGTGTAATACCAAAACTGTTTTTACAAAATCATCCTACCAACTCATGCTTCCACCAGTAGTAAATGAGAATTCCTGTCATTTCACATCTTCACTGACATTTGTAATCGTCACACTTTAAAATTACTTCAATCTAGTGGGTGTGAAATTTACCTTTGCCAGCCAGTTTCATAATAATATAAAGCATCTTTTCACACTTTATCACCATTCCTTTTACCTCTTCTATAAATAGCTATTCATGAATTTTGGACATATTTTTCTAGTGGGTTTTAGTCTTTTGGTTGATCCACAGAATACTTTACTTTGTCTGAATATTTATCGTTTGTCAGTTACATGCATCAAGATCTGTTTCTTTACTATTTTTTATGGTATCTTTTAATGAAAAGATGTTTTTAAAGTCAACAAGGCAGAATGTCAGTCTTTTAGGCTTTGGGTGCGTGTTTAAACCACTTCTTCCACCAAAGATATAAAAATATTTTTCTGTAGTTTGTTAGCTTTAAAAGCTTTATCTTTCAAATTTAATCTGGAATTGATTTTGTAAATATTTGGAGAGATCTTTTTCATTTTTTCTCATATAAACTAATTTCCCCCAATGATTTATTGATAAATGTTATAAATTGAGTTTCCATATATTGGGTGTGTTTCTAAGTCTCTGTTGTGTTCCCTTTATCTCTTTGTCTGTTTGAACAATAATACCTCTTGCACTATTTACTAGAACATTATAGTACGGCTATGTAATCCTCAACCCTTACTTGGCTCTGCTTCTTCAGGAATGTCTTAACTCTTTTTTTGCCCTTTGCTCACCCTAGAGAATTAAAAAAGGTCTTATCAAGGTACTACGATCATTTCAAGTACCATGAAAATCCTGTTGAGAAATGGACTCAAAACACATTGAACAGGTAAAATCAATTTGAGAAGTGACATGCCAGTAATACTGAATTTCCTAATTGGAAATATACACAGTATATCTCTCCCAATTTCCCAATTGGAAATATCTCAGTATATCTCATTTACTGAAAAGACTTAATGTTAAACTTAGAATATGTACAGATATTTCACATCTCTTGTTATATTTATGGCTATGTACAACATGCCCTGTTATTTTAAACAATATTTTTTGAATTGCATTTTTCTAACCATTTGTTATTGGTACATAGAACTGCAGTTAATACATATCCAGTAACTTCTTAACAATGTTAATAATTTACCTGTGAACCTATATAAACAATTATACTAGCTGTAAAGAAAGAAAAATTTCTTCCTTTAGTTTGATTACTTTTACCTTATTGACTGGCTGAATTTCAAGTGCACTGTTCAAATGAAGTGTAGATGGTACACACCTTCTTCTTGTTCCTAATTCAATACATTGTTTGTTTATGCTATTACAGTTAGTTGTTCCAATTATTTCCTCTTTGTCCCTGTTCCCCCAGCCAACCCCATTCCCAGTCAATCTCCACAGCATTGTTGATATCCATAGGTCCTTCATATAAGTTCTTCGTCTAATGCTATTGCCTTCTTTCAAACAGTCTCCACTTTCCCTCTAACAACTGCCAGTCTATTCTGTTTCTATGCCTCTAATTCTATTTTGCTCTTTAGTTTTTGTTCATTAGATTCTAGTAATAAGTGAGATCATATGGTATTTGTCTTTCATTGACTGGCTTAATTCATTTAGCATAATAGTCTCCAGTTCCATCCATGCTGTTGCAAAGGTAAGAATTCCTTTTATTTTTTACTGCTGCATAGTATTCCATTGTGTAAATGCACCAGAGCTTTTTTATCCACTCATCTTACTGATGGGTCCTTTGGCTGTTTGCAAATCTTGGCTATTGCAAAAAAAATACTGCTATGAACATAGGGGTGTGTATATTCTTTTGAGCTGGTGTTTCAGGATTCTTTGGATATATTCCCAGAAGTAGAATCACTGGGTCAAAAGACAGTTCCCCTTTTAATTTTGTGAGGAAACACTAAACTGCTTTCCAGAATGGTTGTACCAGTCTGCATTCCCACCAAGAGTGTACTAGGGTTCCCTTTTCTCCACTTCCATGCCAGCACTTGATGTTTGTTGACTTATTAACGATAGTCATTTTGACAGGTGTCAGGTGATATTTCCTTGTTTTAATTTGCATCTCTTTGATGGCAAGTGATGTTAAGCATATTTTCATGTCTATGGGCCCTCTGTATGTCCTCCTTGAAGTCTCTATTCAGGTCCTTTGCCCACTTTTTAAATTGGATTATTTGTCTTCCTGGTGTTAAATTACACGAGTTCTTTACATATTTGGTGATTAAACCCTTGTCTGATGTATCACTGGCAAATATGTTCCCCATACAGTTGATTCTTTTTCATTTTGCTGATGGTTTCTTCAGCTATGCAAAGCTTTTTAATTTTATGTAGTCCCACTTATTTATTTTTTCCTTTGTTTTCCTTGCCCTAGGAGATACATCAGCAAAAATATTGCTACACAAGATATGTAAAATTTTACTGCTTATGATTTTCTATAGGATCTTTATGGTATCACAACTTATGTTTTTAAGTCTTTTATCCATTTTGAGTTTATTCTGGTACATGGTGTAAGTTGGTGGTCGAATATCATTTTTTTGCAAGTACTAGGGCAGTTATCACAACAGCATTAATTGAAGAGACTGTCTTTACTGTATGCTCTTGCATTCTTTGTCAAATAATGACCATTATGAAGTGGATTTAATTTCTAGACTCTCTATTCTGTTCTATTCATTTATGTGTCTGTTCTTATGCCAGTAGCAGATTGTTTAGATTACAGAGGCCTTGTATTGTAGTTTGCTATCAGGTATTGTGGTCCCTCCAACTTTGTTGTTCTTTCTCAAGATTGCTGAGGCTATTCAGGGTCTTTTTTGGTTCTATATAAATTTTTGAAATATTTGTTCTAGGTCTGTGAAATATGCTATTGGTATTTTAATAGGAATTCCTATGAATCTCTCGATTGCTTTGGGTCATATGGACATTTTAATGGTGCTAATTCTTCTAATTCATGAACACAATATATTCTTCCATTTATTTGTATCTTCCTCAATTGCTTTCTTCAGTGTCCCATAGTTTTCCAAATACAGGTCTTACTTCCTTGGTTAAATTTACTCGTAGGTACCCCATTTTTTATTTTTGTGCAATAATAAATGAGATTGTTTTCTTAGTTTCTCTTTCTCATAATTCATTATCAGTGTATATAAATGCCACTGATTTCTTTAAGATTTTTAAAATTTATTTTTAGGAAGAGGGGAAGGGAAGGAGAAAGGAGAAACACATCGATGTGTGGTTGCTTCTCATGCACCCTTACCTGGGGACTTGGTCCACAACCCAGGCATGTGTCCTGACTGGGAATCGAACCAGCAACCCTTTGGTTCACAGGTTCACATGCTGGCACTCAATCCACTGAGCCACACCAGCCAGGGCTAAATGCCATCAATTTATGAGTACTGATTTTGCATGCTATTACTTTGACAGATTAATTAGGTCTAGTAGGTTTTTGGTGGAGACTATATGGTTTTCTATGCACAACATCTTGTTATCTGCAAATGACACTTTTACTTCCTCCTTTCCAATATGGATGGATGCCTTCTGTTTCTTTTTCTTGTCTGATTGCTATGGATAGAACTTCCAGTATTCTGTTGAATAAGAATTGTGAAAGTGAAAATCCCTGTATTGTTCCTGATCTTAGAGGAAATGCTTTTAGTTTTTGCCCATTGAATACGATATTGAATGTCGGTTTTCCATATATAGTCCTTATTACGTTGAGGTATGATCCTTCTACTACCACTTTGCTGAGAGGTTTATGATAAATGGGTGCTAGGTTTTATCAAATGCTTTTCCTGCATCTGTTGATATGATCATGTGATATTTATCTTTCATTTTGTTTATGAGATATATATCATTTATTGATTTGCAAATAATGTACCAACCTTGCATTCCCAGGGTGAATATTACTTGATCATAGTGTATGATCTTTTTAATATATATTGGACCTAGTTTGCTAATATTTTGTTAAGGTTTTTAGTATCAATTTTCATCAGGGATATTGGCCTATGGTTTTCTTTGTTTTGTCTTTACCTGGTTTTGGAATTTAGATAATGCTGGCCTCATAAAAAGAGCTGGGAAGCCTTCCCTCTTCTTGAATTTTTTGGAATACTCTGAGAAGGAAAGGTGTTAGTTCTTTTTTGAATGATTGGTAAAATTCACCTGTGAAGCCATCTGGTACAGCACTTTTGTTTGCTGGGAGTGTTTTTTTTTTTTTTAACTACTGCTTCGATTTCATTAGTTGTTATTGGTCTATTCAGGTTTTTTCCTCCTTTTTGAATTATTTTTGGGAAATTGTATGATTGTAGAACTTTATCCATTTTGCTCAAGTTGTTCAATTTCTTGGCATATATTTGTTCATAGTGTTTTCTTACAATCCATTGTATTTCTGTGGTATCAGTGTTCCTTCTCTTTCATTTCTGATTTTATTTATTTGGGTTCTCTCTCTTTTTTTTCTTGATGAGTCTGGTTAAAGGTTCATCAATTTTATATTCTTAATGAACCAGCTCCTGGGATTCACTGACCCTTTGAATTGATTTTTTAGTCTGTATGTCATTAATTTCTGCTCTGATCTTGATTATTGTCTTCCTTCTATTCCCTTTTGGTTTCGTTGTTGTTTTTCTAGTTCTTTTAGGTGTAGGGTTAGATTGCTAAATATTTGATATTTTTGTATCTTCTTGAGGTATGCCTGTATTTCTATGAACTTCTCTTTAGGACTCCCTTCACTGTCTCATATAGGTTTTGGGTTGTGTGTTCATTTTCATTTGCTTCCAGGTACTTTTTATTTTCTTCCGTGATCTCACTGATAACCTACTCATTATTTAATAGCATGTTATTTAGCCTCATGTATTTGAATGACCTTTGAGTTTTTTAAACTGAAGTTTATTTCTAGTTTCATGCCATTGTGATCTGGAAAAAAAAGACGATTTCAATTTGCTTGAATTTATTAAGACTTATTTTGTGTCCTACCATGTGGTCTGTTTGAGAATGCTCCTTTTGCACTTGAAAAGAATGTGTAATTGGATGCTTTGAAATTAGAAGTTCTGTAAATATCAATTAAATCCATTTGATCTAATGTCATTTAAGGTCACTGTTTCCTTCTTAATTTATTGTCTGGAATATCTATCCAATGGTGACAGTGGAGTGTTAAAATCCCCTACTGTGACTGTACTGGGGTCAGTCTCTTCCTTAAATTCCACCAAGATTTTCTTTATATATTTAGAGGCTCCTACACTGGGTGCATACATGTTTATAAGGGTTATATCCTCTTGTTGGAATGATCTCTTTAGTATTATGTAATAACCTTCTTTGTCTCTCTTTATGGCTGTTGTTTTAAAGTCTATTTTATCAGATATATGTATTGCTACCCTAACATTTTTCTTATCTCCATTTCATAGAATATTTTTTTCTAGCCCTTCACTTTTACCCTGTGTAAATCTTTTGTTCTGAGGTAGGTCTCTTGTAGGCAGCATATATATGGGTCATATTTTTTATTTATTCAGCTACCCTGTGCCTTTTAATTGGAGCATTCAAACCATTTACATTTGAAGTTCTTATTGATAGGTATTTGTTCATGGCCATTATATTCCTTTATATCTATGCTCCTCTCTCTATTACATCTTCTTAAAGCAGCCCCTTTAACACCTCTTGTAATGCTGGTTTGATGTTAATGAATTCCTTTAGCCCTTTTTTGTGTGTCTGGGAAACTCTGTATTTAGCCTTCAATTTTAAATGATAGCCTTGCTGGATAGAGTAGTTTTGGTTGCAGATCCTTGCTTTTCATTACTTTGAATACTTCATGCCAGTCTCTTCTGGCATGAAGTTTTTCTGTTGAAGAATCAGTTAGAAGTCTTATTGGAGCTCCCTTGTGTGTAACTGACTGTTTCTCTCTTGCTGCCTTTAAGATTCTCTCTTTGTCTTTAAGCTTTGCCCTTTTAATTATGATGTATCTTATGGTGGGTCTCTTTGGGTTCTCCTTTATTGGGCTTCTCTGTGCTTCCTGAACTTGTGTGACTTTTTCCTTTGCCAGCTTAGGAAAGTTTTGTCATTATTTCTTCAAACTGGTTTTCTATTCTTATTCCTTTTCTTCTCCTTCTAGTATCTGCATGATGTGGATATTGGGATGTTTCATGTTGTCTAAACGTTCCCTTAAACCATTTCATTTTTTAAGTCTTTTTTTGTTGTTGTTATTTTGATAGGGTATTTTTTTTCTACCTTTCTCTTCCAAATTGCTGATTCAATCGTCTGCTTCATCTAGTCTGATTTTAATTCCTTCTAGTGTATTCTTCATTTCAGATATTGCATTCTTAATTTCCAGCTGGTTATTATTCATGGTTTCTATGCCCTTTTTCATGCTGATGTAGCTCCCACAAAGTTCTCTGTACATCTCACTAAGTTCCTTGAGTATCTTTATAACCATTACTTTGAACTCCATGTCTGATAAATTGCTTGCCTCAATTTCATTTAGCTCTTTATCTGGGGATTCCTCCTTTTATTTCATTTGAGGGTTGTTTCTTTGTCTCCCCATTTTAGCTGACTGTTTTAACAATTTTAGCTGACTGATTAACAATTGCTAATGTCTGATGCCGTTCATGTCTAGTTCTAAGCAGCCAGTTCGAAGCTACAAGTGATCCACAGTTTTTGGCTAACTCTTTCAGGCTTGGCTGTGTCTGGGATGGCGCTTGCTACTCTGCAAGGCTGGCTTTTTATCAGCACAGGGCCCAGTGGTGAGTCAACTAAGGACAGAAGGCACTGCAGGATCCACTTACACCTGCACCTGCCTGAGGTCCTGTAGTCAATCTAGACACTAACCAGTCTGTTTCTGAGAGGGCTTCTGACAGAATCTGGAGGCTGGGACCCCTGGATCTCCCATAGGAGGTGCTTCCATGAAGTTCAGACTACAGGAAAAATGGTACGTGTGATCCCCCATCCCCGTGCCACATGTCTGAGTCTGTCTTGGATTATTTTCCCAAACTTGGTAAATAAGCCCCTATTAGGAAAGCAGGTAGGGCCTCCAGGGCCCAGAGTTTGGTTCTGCTGGAAATCTGGAGGGTATTGCTAGGCTCTCCCAGGAGGGGAAAGCACCAGACTGGTTCCCAGGAAAAAGTATGGAATGGCCACTTGAGAAATGTAAGGGTAGTTTATGTAGATTCTCTCTCATGGTGGCTTGTTATACCATGTGTTTACTGATCTTTCCACACCCTTGCCAGCATTTGGTGTTCTCATTGTTTCAAATTTTAGCCCTTTTAATAGGTACATAGGGCAACTCATTGTTGTTTATTGATTTTTAATTATGAGCTCATATTTAATTCTTTGAGGCCTGGGTTTAAAATACTCTTTCTCTAAAAAGAATCTGTGTCAACTACTCTGAGCACCTATGAACACTATTATAACCCAATATTACTTTAAACCAAAGTGGGAAGTATTTTTGTTTTTGCCACAGAGAGTATGAATTCTGGCCACAGGCCTACATTACTATGTACTTGTGCATCTTAAGGAAGAGTCCCTCTCTCCTCCATTCTACCTAGAAACAAGCCCAACACAGGGAAATACAGCATCAACTTCCTCTGAGGGCATTTTTCCAGTTTGGGTTTTTGTTTTTTTTTTTTTTTAAACTAAGAACGCAGCCTTTCTATATGGAAAGATTGGAGATCTTTCCATATAGAAAGATCTCCAATTCAAATTTCCATCATGGATGAGCCATACGCCTTTTCTCCTTTCTCCTGTTAAAGCCTAAGCTTTAGACTTTCAGATATTAGCAATTGTTAGGACAAATGCTGGCTCCAGAGCTCATCAGGGTTCCTACTCTGTCGATAATTCTGCCACCTCCTGTTAGTTTTGTTACTTCACTGAGAGTTCAACCACACTTTAAAAATCAAATTTCAAAACACTGTATCTAACATTTTGATGTTCTTACTAGGGAGATTTTTTTTTAACATCCAGATTGTCATGTTACTGGAACTGAAAGTTCCCTTACATGTTTTCATGGTTCCTAGTTTTTGTCCCTACATTTTCTAATTATAAATTAAACTCTTGAAGACAGTGGCTGATTTTTGGTTTGCTCTTATTCTCTACTATGGAACTATGTATTGAGCAGGCTAAGCAAGGGCCAGTTCCATAAAGGCGGCCATTGGAAAATACTCCACAGGGGTTATTTGTCCATCTGTCATGAACATCTTCCCTTCACTTAGAAAAAGATAAGTTTGCTGGACTTTCACTGTTTCATCCTTAAGTATATTTCAGATATGTTCAAAATTACAACAACCAAAGGAAATAAAAACAACAAAAGTACTCCCAGATGTATTATCTTCTCTCAGAAAATGTGCAAATGTTACTTTGTAAGTTAAATTGATATTACCTTGCTACATATTTATCAAAAATACAGAAAACTTGCCTCTACATGCATCAAATAAGAAAAGGAAAATTGTACCAGTAAACTGTATATTTGAACTTCTTTTACCACTCTTGCTAAGAGTTATCAACCTCTCAGACTTTGGAAACAAATGGGGTAAAATCTCAATAGAAAAAAGCTGAGAAACTAGTGCACGTGACATTTGATAATCTTTTAATATTGTCTTAAGTAAACAAACAAACAAACAAAATATATATATGACATTATAGGGGTAAATTATCCTTCAGTGCCCTCAAGGTTCATTTTACTGCTTTGTTAAAGTAATAAATTACTTTGTTAAAAAGTAATAAGGCCTGGCAAGGATATGACAGACTCCTTTCTTCTTTGTAAAAATACTTAAAGCTAAATTATTCTTTCTCACTTTTCAATAAATGCTTTCAAAGTGTTAGAGTAAACATAGATATTACAACATTTTAGAAGAGAAATTTGAAAAAAACATTTTATTCTGGTTTTTAAGTATATTTTATTGATTATGCTATTACAGTTGTCCCAATTTTTTCTCCCTTTTATCTTTTCTTAATTTGCCAAATATTACTGTATATTCTTTCTTATTATTTAACAAGTACCTTCATAGCTCTTTGAAGCAACTACCCAAATTCAAAGAATTTCAAAACAAAACAGCAGTGTCTTAAGAAATAACTTCAGAAATCTGATATATTTTGAGGGCTGAAAACTAAGTAGAAAATTACCATGAACTCTAATTCATACTAATTCCAAAAAACAAAAACAAACAAAAAAGCCCCTATAGGTATAAAACCAAGCACAGAATTTGGGGGAAAAAATAAAAAGTAGTGGAGCTGGGGAGGGGGAGATAAATTCAAGCTCTCTTTTAGGTAAAGCAATTTTCATGGAATATAACACACATATTCAGGAACACACTCAATATGCGTTCCATACACATATGGTTGCATATATATATGTTCAGAATTGATCAGAAGAATGCCTTACCAAGGAAGGAGGAACTGCTTCGGTTCATGGAAGAAACTAACACCTGGGTCTCCCTTTGTCTGTGGACCAGTTTAATGAAGGTACACAGTGTTAGTCACCTGAGATTATACCAGCAGTGTCTACAACTGTCACCCTAGGGAATTTGGTACATCTTCATACTAGTAAATTCTCTGTCAAAGAAAATCCTTTACTTTAAAGTTTTCTATTAAGTTGTAGATGTGTCATGTTTAAGGCTGCCACCGCATTCAAGGGGACAGGCTTCCCAGGTTTAAGAGAAGTTTCTAAAAGATAAACACAACACTAAATATTGACATTTTAATTCCAGCCTAGATGAACCAAGCATGAGCTAAAATAATTTTAATAAAACTGATTAAGTAGGTAAAACTTTTAGTTTCTGAGTTTTTAAAATTTTAAATACTTAAAAATTAACTTGAAGTGAACTCATTTAAGTTTTGACAAAGCAACATTTCATATTCTCTCACAAAGTAGCACAATTAAAAATAATTTTTAAAAAATAAAACCATGCATAATATCCTTTTATGACCAAAAAGTGAAAGGGTTGCTACAAGATAAATTATATTAACTCAACAAACTTTGATAATAACCCAGCAGATGAGCTATAACTGAGTTGCTAGGCTCCTGTGGCTTTGCCCTTATTCAAAAGCAGAGAGAATAAGGGAGACAACAAACCTAATTAACCTATGTCTTTCTTGAAAACTGACATACATTAAGCTCAAAGAATTCACCATACATTAAACAAATACAATCCTACTGAAAAGTCTATACTCACTTTTCAATAAATCACTTAAGTTAAAATTATTTTGAAGTAAACTGGTACTTCGTCTTTGAATAAGTGAACAAGTCTGACAAATAGACAATTTTTGGAATAATCTCAATCATGATCATAATCTAAATGTTTAACAAATAAAAGAATATCTTGATGTCTGTGGGCCTTAGTGAGGAGAGTCAGAATCACCCCAGTTCCTCCAAAAAAAGGAAATCCTAAAATGATGGAAGGAAGACACTACAAAAAAATTGTTTTTAAGGGATAATGATCTACTATAAATTAGTATGAAATAATAAACATGAAAGAGACTAGCTAAAAAACAGAAAGAATGAAAATCTTTGCTATTTTAAAGCACTGGCAACACATAAATTTCTAGCACCATAGCATGTGTAACACAAAACAGAAAATGGCTGACACTGTAATTCACTCCAGTATAGTGGACCAGTTAAAAATATGGGCTTTGACAGTCCTGAAATTAAAATCTGCCTCTGACATTTACTAGTTTTGTGAATTTAAACATTTTTTAATTCTCATTGGAGGACATGCTTATTGATTTTAGAGAGAGGGGAAGAGAGGGAAAGAGGGAAAGAAACATTGATGTGAGAAACATCAATCAGTTGCTTCCCATACTCATCCCAAAGGGGAATGAACCCACAACCCAGGCATGTGCCCCAAGTAGGAATCGAACGTGCAACCTCTCAGTTTACAGAGCGATGCTCCAACCAACTGTGCCACACTGGCCAGGGCTAAACAAATTTTTAACATCCCTCATCTTTAGTTTTTTCACTTGTAAAGCAGACATAATAACTGAGCCTCTTTTTGTGGGACTGTTTGCACATACAACTTCTGGCATGATAGCCAAACTCAGTAAGTGCTCAACAGATGGTAACTATTCGTGTGAGTCCAACAAATATCATCAAAGCAAATGCCATTACTTTCCTGCTGTATGGTCATCCACTCTCCTACAGGATTCCCTTTTAGCCAACACAGGAACAATATTACATGTGAGGTTCATGTTGGAGAACAGCTACCAGCACATGAAGATCATCCCCAAAATTGCATTTATTCATCTGAAAATGAGACTGTAAACTTTATAAGGGCAGGAACCAACAGATAAAAGATGTACAGGGTGAGTCTAGATTCAACAGGGGTAGGAGGTGAAATAGGAATAGACTCCACTTCTTGGTGGGCAAGGTGCAATGACACATAGAAAAACAGCATGTGAGATAAAAGATGTTGTAGTTGTCTTTGAAAATGAAATATAACACAGTTCACCTAATTCACTTCCACATGCAAAATATTATCAATGCCTTCCCTCACCTCCCAACCCTCACCAACATGTCATCCTACTGCAGCACTAGATGTAAGGCCAGGATCTTGTTACCTTGAAACCAGGTTCAAATGCACATGGTTCTCCTTGGGTTTAGTTCCTCACATAGAGCTTACATACAACTCCTCTTAAACCAAAATACCATCATCTCAAAAGATAACCTATCTGCCCCACTGCAAAAAAACAGGGACAGGACTGAAATACACTCTTGAGTTCTAAAGATGTAGGATAGAGTGTTACACAGAAGGCACATAATAGTACCATATCAATTGTGAAATCTGCTCAGTTTATGTCATCAGCAACTTGATTAGAACACAATTTCTGCTCCCTGAAAAAGAGCCCTCTGTGAATCTTGACTCTGCTTCTGGAGTCCTGGCTCCATCCTCGGAATCATTCTTCCTATTTCATAAGAAATAGTCCATGTTTCTATCAGCATAGCTCTCTCCATCTGCTTTCTGAACACACAGGATTAGAATCCCCAATGCACACAAAAGCTCTTTTTAGTTGAAATATGTCTATTCTTTTCTGTGTATGCTGTAATGCTTCCTTCCATTAGAACCACTTTTATAAAAACTGTGGGTTTCCTATGATTTTCACTGAAATTAACTCCATTATACAGATGACACATCTATAAATCTCTTTGAGACAGACCAGTTTCTTTCTTTTTTAGGCATACTGATTTTACTGATTATGCTATTACAGTTGTCCCATTTCCCCCCTTCACTCCCCTCCACCCTGCACACCCCTCCCATCCACATTTCCCCCCTTTAGTTCATGCCATGTGTTATAATTTCTTTAGCTTCTACATTTCCCATACTATTCTTGCCCACCCCCTGTCTATTTTCTACCTACCATCTATGCTACTTATTCTCTATACCTTTCCCCCTCTCTCTTCTTCCCACTCTCTTGTTGCTAACCCTCCATGTGCTCTCCATTTCTGTGGTTTTGCTCCTGTTCTAGTTGTTTGCTTAGTTTGTTTTTGGTTTTGCTTTAGGTGTGGTTGTTAATAATTGTGAGTTTGCTGTCATTTTACTATACATGTTTTTTATCTTTTTCTTAGATAAGTCCCTTTAACATTTCATAAAATAAGGGCTTGGTGATGATGAACTCCTTTTACCTGACCTTATCTGAGAAGCACTTTATCTGCCCTTCCATTCTAAATGAAAGCGTTGCTGGATAGAGCAATCTTGGATGTAGGTCCTTGCCTTTCGTGACTTGGAATACTTCTTCCCAGCCCCTTCTTGTCTGCAAGGTCTCTTTTGAGAAATCAGCTGACAGTCTGATGGGAACTCCTTTGTAGGTGACTGTCCCCTTATCTCTTGCTGCTTCTAGAATTCTCTCCTTCATTTTAATCTTGGATAATATAATTATGATGTGCCTTGGTGTGTTCCTCCTTGGGTCCAACTTCTTTGGGACTCTGAGCTTCCTGGACTTCCTGGAAGTCTATTTCCTTTGCCAGATTGGGGCAGTTCTCCTTTACTATTTGTTCAAATAAGTTTTCCACTTGTTGCTCTTCCTCTTCCCCTTCTGGTACCCCTATAATTCAGATGCTGGAACATTTAAAGGTGTCTTGGAGGTTCCTAAGCCTCTCCTCATTATTCTGAATTCTTATTTCTTCATTCTTTTTTGTTTGGTTGTTTCTTTCTTCCTTCTGGTCCACTCCATTGATCTGAGTCCCAGTTTTCTTTCCATCACTATTGGTTCCCTGTGCATTTTCCTTCATTTCACTTAGTGTAGCCTTCATTTTTTCATCTAATTTGTGACCAAATTCAACAAATGCTGTGAGCATCCTGATTACCAGGGCTTTGAACTATGCATCTGATAGGTTGGCTATCTCTTGGTTGCTTAGTTGTATTTGCTGTGAAGCTTTGATCTGTTCTTCCGTTTAGGCTGTTTTTTTTTTTTTGGTCTTGTTGCACCTGTTACTTAGTGAGGGGCAGAACCTTAGGTGTTCACCAGGGTGGATCAGCCCAGTTGCTGGGTTATGGGTTATGGGTTATGGGGCTGTTTGTGGGGGAGGGGTACAAGAGGGAACAATGGTGCTTGCTCTGCCCTCTCTCAGATTTCAGTTTCTTCCGTCACTTTCCACAACCAAACTGGGCCCTTCTGGTGCTGATTCCCGGGTGGGTGGGCTTGTGTACATTCTAGAACCCTGTGGTTCTCTCCAACGAACAATCCTGTGAGGCTGGGAGTGTCTCCCTGTGCCTCAACTCCACAAGTGTTTTCAATTGGTGTTTTGAGGCTTTATTTCTCCGCTGGGGCCCAGGGCTTCTCACTCCCCAGCTTCGCCTGGTTTGTCTGCGTGCGAATGAGGGACCGCTTAGTCAGCCAGCCGCCCTGCATGCCTCACTGGGTCTGCCCACTGCCACTGCCACCCTGCACCCAGGGTCTGCCAGCATGCCCGGGGCCGCAAGCCACCACTTTTTTTTCTTTTTGCTGCGACCCCTCTCCGCCTGCTCCTGCCTCCACCCCTCCTACTGGACTGGATGAATATGTCTAACTCCTTGGTCGTCGGACTTCTGTACAGTTCAATTTTCTATCAGTTCTGGTTGTTTTTTTTTTTTTTGCTTCTAATTTCTTGTTGTCCTTAATTTGATTGTGCGAGGAGGCACAATGTGTCTACCTACGCCTCCATCTTGACCGGCAGTCCAGGCCACTTTCTACTTTGGGCTGAGTGTCATGGTGCTCTGGGACATCAGACTTAAGAGTCCTTAGAAGGTTTTTTGACTAGCTGAGACATTCTAAAAAGGTATACCTTTAAGACTCTAGTGGAAAAGCTCTAAAAGGAGTTGTCTTAAATCTTTCTGAGGTCTCAACAAAAAATTTTACAGAAACACTACTGATCTAATCTTTACTCTGAGGCCATTTTTCACTAACAACACCCTGGGATTTGAGAATTATTAGATGAGCAAAGTGAAGGGGGAGGATATTCCACAGTGGAGAACCAGAATAAATAAAAGCATAGTCTCACTGGGGAACAGTGAAGAAAGTCATTTATCTGGGTTCATTATGTGAGGAAACACAAAGCAAAAATAGAAAGATATAGTAACAGCAGGCATATTAAGAGCACTGACAACCTTTATTATGCAGTCTACAATTTATGCTCTCGGCAGCCAGTTTCTACTTGCTTGTCCAAATGTTACTGCATCAGAAGTACATGGAGAGCATTATACACACACAGTCTCACCCTAGAGATTTGAAAAGGTTGCAGTAGAATCTGTATCTAAGCAAAGTTCCCAGGTGATTCTCAGAAACAGCCAGAGTTAGGAGCCACTGCCCTAGGCAGTGCAGTTGACTTCTCGAGAATGGGAATGACATAAATGTAAGCATCTAAATGAAGTTTTTAGTTACAAGCATGAACAATAAAAAGTGCTGTGGTTTGTTTTATACCTATAGGTTGTTTTTCTTTAGTAGAAATTAGAGTTCATGTTAATTTTCTACTGAGTTTTCTCAACCCTCAAAAATATGTCAGATTTCTGAAGTTATTTCTAGACACTGCTGTTTTCTGTTTCGAAATTCTTTGAATTTGGGCAGTTGCTTCATAGAGCTATGAAAGTACCTGTTAAATAATATAAGAGAATACACAATAACGTTTGGCAAGTTAAAAAAATCAGAATATTTTTTCAAAATTTCTCTTCTGAAAAGCTGCAATATCTGTGTTTACTCTTCAGCTTTTCCAATGCTTCTATAGAAACTGAAATACTTTGAAAGCATTTATTGACAAGTGAGAAAGAATAATTTAGCATTGTTTTAAGTACCTTTACAAAGAGGAGAGGAGTCTGTCTTATCCTTGCTAGGTCTTATTAGTTTTTAACAAAGCAGTAAGATGAACATTAAGAACACTAAAGGATACTTTACCCCCATAAACATGTCTCTCTCTCTCTCTCTTACACACACACACACACACACACACACACACACAAAGGGGCACCACCAAAATATAATTTATTTACTAAAAAAGTATGTATTTCTACTTACATATTTATTGTTTATACCCACAAAAACATGTTTATTGAAGAATTCAGAAATGGAATAATAGTTAGGATTTTCTTCAAAGCAACCCAGTTAGGTGTATGAGTGGGAAGGAATAAATGAAATAAAATTGGCCATGCACTGATAGTTACTGAAGACTGGTGAAGTTTATACAGGGGTTCATAACATTATTCTCTCTGCTTTTAATATTTAAAAAATCTACTTAAAAAATATATTCAACCAGCCAATTTCACTTTTCAAAGATACTGAAGCCTAAACAGGAGAACTCTAATACAGAGCAGTAGTTTATTAATGTATATTTTAATATATTTTATTGATCATGCTATTATAGTTGTCCCACTTTTTTCTCCTCTTTATTCCCCTCTGCCCTGCACCCACCCTCCCACAAACATCCACCCTGCCTTAGTTCATGTCCATGAATCATACATATCAGATCTTTGGCTTCTCCATTTCCTATTCTATTCTTAAACTTCCCTATTTTGTACCTACCATTTATGCTTATTCCCCGCACCTTCCCCCCATCCTTCCCCCTCCCCCTCCCTGCTGATAACCATCCATGTGATCTGCATTTCTGTGATTTTGTTCCTGTTCTAGTTGTTTGCTTAGTTTTTGCCTTTGTTTTTTTAGGTTCAGTTGTTGATAGTTGTAGGTTTGGTGTCATTTTACTGTTCATAGCTTTGATCATCTTTTTCTTAGAAGATAAAAAATCAAAAGATAATGATAAATGATAAAGTTTAATATATATCTCAAATATAGTTTAATATATATTAAACATTAGCAGATTATCAAATGTCACATATACTAGTTTCTTAGCTCTTTTCTGTTGAGATTTCCCCCCATTTGTTTCCAAAGTCTGAGAGGTTTTAACTCTTATCAAGAGTGGTGAAAGAATTTCAGCTATACAGTTTACTGGTACAATTTTCCTTTCCTTATTTGATGCATGTAGAGGCAAGTTTTCTGTATTTTTGATAAATATGTAGCAAGATAGTATCAATTTAAACCAAATAACATTTGCACATTTTCTGAATCTTACTTGGATCCGGCCTGAACAAGCCTGCTGAAAAAGACTTGGTGACAACCTGAGGCATTTGAATATGGAGTAGGTGTTATGTTATGTTAAGTAATTATTAATTTTGTTAGATGTAACAAAGGTTTTGTGGTTATATAAAAATGTTCTGATCTTTAGTGATGCATTAAGTATTCTGAAGCACACATCATGAGGTCTATAATTTACTCTAAATATTTTAGTTCCACCCCTAAATAAATGAAACAAACACAACAAAGCTAATTGCTCCAATCTACTTGGTGGGTATATTAGTGTTCATTGTATTAGTTTCTCAAATTCTCTCTTTGCCTGAAAGTGTTCTTGATAAATACAAAATGAGGGCAAATAACTAGTAATTAACCCTTTTGTTCCTTAAGTTTCAAGTTAAAGGATTCCCCTAAATATTCTAGTGCACAGTTAAATGATCAGATAAACCAAATCTAAAACAGCAAAAATTCTGGTGCACAGAATGAAAAAACCAGGTAAGACGTATCCTTTCAGAATTTTGTCTTAATAAAACTTATTTGTATCAGTGTACCATATATGTATTTTCAGGCTTCAAAAAACATTTTGGCAACAAAAATCCCAGCTTTCCAAACATATATTTAAGAATTAAGCAATAAATGTTAACATAGCATTGTTATCTTCTGGCACAGTTTTCCCAGTTCTAACAATGCTATATATAAAAATGTTTCCATCTAGCCCTGGCTGGTGTGGCTCAGTTGGTTGGAGCGTTATCCCATAACCAAAAGGTTGCGGGTTTGATTCCTGGTCAGAGCATATACCTAGGTTGCAGGTTTAATTCCCAGTCTGGGCACACACAATTCCTGATCTGAGTTCACATGGTAGGCAACCAATCAATGTTTCTTCTCTCACAATGATATTCTCGGTTTTGAAAGCAGAAGTCTTTTCCCCACAACTATTAGTAGTACCACAGACGAGTTCAAAGAATTTGACTAAATAAACTTTAGCTAAGGAGTAGAATCCAATATATAAACCTTATCAATGAAGAATAAAGAAGTGAGATCCATGATCCCCAGGACTCCCCAATACTTTTTTAGAGGGTCTAGAAGGTTAAAACTATTTCATAATAGTTTTTCATTGCATTAACATTCCCACTGATGGTACAAAAGCAATGCTGGGATGAACATTCTCAGAGGGAAGAGGGAGGCTTTACTCTAGGCAGCGTTTTTCTCGGCTTCTGTGAAGAGGGGGAAACTCGGGGATCGGTGGAGAGGTAGAGCAAGTGGGCTGGGTTGCCAAATCACTTTTGAAAGCAGGACATCAGAAATTATTGCACTCACTGGAAAACCAGACGGTAAGCAGTCTGATACAGGACAAAAGGGGCCCAGGGATCAGCGCGGGGTCTGGGGGTGCGCAGACCCCAGGACCGCCTGGTGCTCCGGGCTCTGCCCCAGGGCTCCCAGGAGAGGGAAGCCACTGCTCCCTCCCTCCCCCAAATACGGGGGTGAGCAACTCCAGGGGCGAACGGGTTGCTAGAAGGAACAGATTGGCCAGTTGGACTGAGAAAAAAATCACCCAGGGAATATGAACAGCCTCCCAGAGACAGAGGAGAAGTGAGAGCCTCTAGCCGACAGGACCAGGGGCTTCTCTAGCCCGGTCGAAGTGCAGGTTGGTGGAGAGTACGAGCCTGCCGCGCTTGGCTCGGCCCCATAGGGAGGCCGGAATCTCGCGCTGGGATCCCGGGAGGGACTTGGTGCTGGGTGCGTAACTGCAGTGGTGGCTCAGAGATTTCCAGCCAGCCTGACTGGGGGAGCCGGAAAAGGTGCCAACACCTGGTTGGAGTGCGGTTCGGCGGGGAACACGGAGCTGGAAACTGCTGGGCTCCCGCACCGTCGTCAGGAAGACTGACTCTCACGCGCCAGTGTGTTCAGGAGTGCCCAGGGTACCTGACAGACTTACTGAGATCTGGCTGGGAAAGAAAGAAGCATTTCAAAGGCCCCTCAGCCAGCTGAAGCCAGCAAGATCAGAAAAACTGGTCTGGCCAGTTAGAAACCAACAAGAGGTGTTTTTCTGTTTGTTTGTTTGGGGGTTTTTTGGTTTTGTTTGGTTTCTCTGGCTGTTGTTGGTTGATTGATTTTATCTTGTGTTTTATGTGACTTTTTTTTCAATTCTTATTTTTATCTCGCAATCCCTTATGTTTCTCTTCCATTCAACCTAATATTATTCTTTCCACTCCAAATTTATCTCTCCTGCACTACATCTTCTGCTTTTCTTTCTTTTTTTTTAATCTTGCAAGTTACTGTAAATTTGTATTATCTTTTTCTCACTTTTCCGACATTTTTTATTTTAATAATATTTTGGTATTCTTTTTTCTCTGTATAATCTTCTTTGCTTGGCTGGTTATACTGTCATTTGATAGGTTCCCCCTGGTATCTCAGTCACAAGGTGTTGATAAGTTACTATCCTTCATCTGTGTTCCATTAATACACCTCTCAAGGTTCTATACTCTTTATTCTTGTTATCTAAACCTCATTGATTCTGCCACAAGACTGTCACTTTACTATTACTGCTAGTAAGACCTAGTCTATACAATTGTAAATGCTTCTCAATGCCCCTACCTGATCTCAGCCCACTTTGCAATTTTCTGAACTATACTATTGTGGGGGTTGTCTCTATTCTTGAACTCACTACTCCTATATACTAATCTTTAGTCCAACCCTACCTTAAAAGCTGACCTCCCACAACCTCACAGCTTTCTAGATCCAACTAACAATCCTCTCGGCCCCAATAAGAGTTTTACCTTCTTTCCATCCTTTCTAAAATGTGGATAGTGGGGTGGAGGATCACGGTTAACACTATAAGGAGCCAAAGGATAAACCATCTCTTCTCTACTGGCTGCTAAAGTAAATATCATAGTATACTGTCTTGCTGTTTTAAACCATTTTGCCTTACTCCTCCAACTGATCCCAAAAAAGAGTAGGGGGAAGCTGTGAACACCAGGATACACAAAGGAGATTGCACCACTGAAACACACAAATATTCTACCACAGAAGTTCACACCATAATTACAGGGAATCAGAACAGTTCAAATTAACAAACAAGAAGAAAAAAAGAAGAAACCCACAAACAATGAGAAAACAAAGAAACAACCCCCAACTGAAGGGAAACGAAGAAGCCTCAGGAAAAATGCTAAATGAAATAGAGGCAACTCAACTATCAGATAGTGAGTTCAAAACAATGATTACCAGGAAGTTCAATGAACTCACAATGAGCTTTCAGAAATTAGAGGGAAACTACATCAATCTCACTGCAAACTATATAAACATGAGAAAGGAAATAGAAACTCTCAACAAAGGTCAAGAGGAAATGAAGAATACAATTTCTGAACTGAAGAACACAGTGGAAGGAATGAAAAGGAGGATTGATGAAGCAGAAGATCGGATTAGCGAGCTGGAGGACAAAGTAAAAAACAGCATCCAGAAAGAGCAAGAAAAGGAAAAGAGGCTCAGAAAGAATGAAGAGGGATTAAGAGAAATGCAAGACAATATGAAACATAATAATATCCGTATAATAGAGATACCAGAAGGAGAAGAAGAAGAGCAAGGGATCAAAAACCTAGTTGAACAAGTAATGAAGGAGAACTTCCCTAATTTGATGAGAGAAAAAGTCACACAAATCCAGGAAACACAGAGAGTTCCAATCAAGAGGAACCCAAAGAGACCCACCCCAAGGCACATCATAATTAAAATGACAAAATTTCAAGACAAAGAGAGAATCTTGAAGGCAGCAAGGAAGAAAAAGGAAGTAACATACAAGGGAGCCCCAATAAGGCTAACAGCTGACTTCTCAATGGAAACACTTCAAGCCAGAAGAGAATGGCAAGAAATACTCCAGGTAATGAGAACCAGAGGTCTGCAACCGAGGCTACTTTATCCAGCAAGGCTCTCGATCAAGATAGAAGGCCAAATAAGAAGCTTCCCAGACAAAAGAAGTCTAAAAGAATACACCTTGACCAAACCAGCTCTGCAAGAAATTCTAAAAGGACTGCTTTAAGGAGGAGAGAAGAAAGAGAGAGAGAGAGAGAGAGAGAGAGAGAGAGAGGAACACACGTACATAAAAGACAATGAATAAGTACCTATCAATAATAACCTTAAATGTAAATGGATTAAATGCTCCAATCAAAAGACATAGAATAGCTGATTGGATAAGAAAAAAATGACCCACATATCTGCTGTCTACAAGAGACCCACCTCAGGATAAAAGACCTACACAGGCTGAAAGTGAAGGGCTGGAAACAAATCTTCCAAGCAAATGGACAGGAAAAAAAAGCCGGGGTAGCAATACTCATATCAGACAAAATAGACTTCCAAAAAAAGATCCATAAAGAGAGACCCAGAAGGTCACTTCATAATACTCAAGGGAAGAATCCATCAAGAAGATATAAATACTGCAAAAGCAATGCTGGGTAAAACTGCTAGCACCTTAGCACAAATCAAGGCAGAGGCACCAAACTATAGTAGTGGGCACTCATTTCTTCACTGCCATGAATTTGCAGAAATTGGCCAGTTTCACTTACGAATGTTTTTCATGAAAGAGTAAAAATGTTAACTATAAACCTTGAGTTCAGGTGGTTTTAATATTCTATGTGAAAAACGAGAAGTATGTATAAAGCACCCCCTTACAGTATATTTTAAATTGCGTCAACACTTGGTAGATCTGCATAATTTAGTCAGCAATTATTTTCCACATGACTAATGCATAATATTGCAAAATCATGTATGCTTAAAGAGCCACTCAAAGTTCAACATAAATCAATGAATTTTAATTCAAAAGTCCAAAACACTTACTGATATGGTTTCATATTCCATATTGTAATGAACATTTAAGAAAGTCCCACTTGTCAATTTTGGTGAGTATCAAAGAAGAATTAGCCACAATTATGTATAAAAGCTATTATTGCCAATGACACAAGCGTGAGGCCAAACTGTCATATCAAATCATCACATCACAACAGACTGACTGCAGAAACAGATATAAAAATTCAGGTGTCTTTTTTTAAAATCTATAAATCAAAAGGAGTTTCTCAAATTGTAAAGTAGTAGTTCTCAACTAGAGATGATTTTTGTCCCTCAAAGGACATTTGGCAATGTCTAGACATACTTCTGATTGTCACAACTAGGGAAAGTGCTGTTGATATCTAGTGGGTAGAGGCCAGTTGATGCTGCAAGACATCCTACAATGCACAAGACTGTTCATACAATAGATCATCCAGCCCGAGATATTGATAGTGTCAAGGCTGAGGAACTTAAAAGAATACCATCCTCACAGAGTAATTTTTTCATAAAAATATGGTATTCATAGTCACATGGTTGTGTTTCTTACTATAATATTAAATGAATAGTAAACAAAAAAAATCCTAGTTTTAATTTACAATACAGTAAATATCAGTAAGTTAACCCACATAAACAAATCTCTTTGGAGTCTGCAATAATTTTTACCAGTATAAAAGTGTACTGAGACCACAAAGTTTGAGAATCAATAATTTGACGAATGGTATAACTAACAAAGTATGCTGGAAAATAAAAGAGAAATTAAGGAACTCTAAAGAAAAATGTACTCATTTCAAGAGTAGCATGGATGACCAAAACAAACAAAGAACACTATAAAGTCAAAGGTTCAAAACAAAAAAGTTATGATCGACCCACAATGTCATTCTTCCCTTAAAAAAAGGCCACCGACAAAAAAAACATTAAAACTACAACTCTTACCCTGGCTATGAGGACTTGCTGGACTAAAAGATGGCTGATACAAATCTTTGGTGGGTGTTGGATAAGCTTCTTTCCCTTGGCGATGACTCATCTTTCCTGGTGTCAGAAGTTGAGATTCTTCACTGTTTGTTATCACAGCTCAAGAAAAAAAGGGAAAAAAATTTAGACTTCAGTGCTAGATTTACATAAGTGCATACTTAATAACATGGAATAAAAACTATGACTGGACCTGCCAGAATGGTTACATTATTTTTACCAACTCATACTTGCATAATTGTTTTGTTTTCTTTTCATTTGTTATCAATCCCAAAGAAATTGATAGGTATGTATGAGTAAATTCTACACATTTTGGACATTATAAAAATGAAAATATATATTCAACTGATAAGAAAAAGAGCTCCAAGGTTTACTGAGCTATTAATACATGTACTAACTCTTTATATTTACCAGCAGAACAATAAGCAAGATAGCCATTTTGCAGAGGAAATATAAATGGTCAATAAACATGAAAGGATACTAAACCTCGTAAGTAGTCAAAACAAATACCAATTAGTAGCAGTATAAAATAATATTTTAGATTCACTGGAATTTCTAATTTTCATGGACAGTAGCTATAATTCCTATTTTAAAGATGGGAAAGTGGGAAAGTTCAGGTTCAGAGATTGCCTTGCCTAACACTAAGTAAAAGAGGTAAGATTCTAACTCAGGACAATTTGCTTCCAAAATCTGGCTCGGAAAAGGTTGCTCCTCAATAACCAATTTAGTGTTTCAGGCTGCTATTCACCTACTTAGCTAAGTTACTAATAGGAGAAAGCAATGTCCCATTCCAGAGAGAACAGAAAAGAGAAAAATACTCAGAGGAGGAATAGGGCAAATAATTGTAAGCAACAACACAATGTCCTAGGATCTTTCCACATCTTATGTTTCTGTGCTTTCAGCCTATAAAGCTTTACTTTTTATTTCAGCAAGAATTAGTCTGGCTTCACTCTATATTAATTTTTATCTTAACCAGAACTTCACATTCACATTTTTATCATGGTATGTTTTAACCAAATTGCATTAATATGTTTCCTATTGTGCTAAGTTTTCAAAATTATATTTTAACTCCTTAAATTTCAAAGCAAAAATTCAAAGACTTTCATTTATCATCCAGGACATAAAAAATTTATTTTTACATTGTCTTTAAAAAAAAAAAAAACTACTTACTTGTTGACTCCTAAATTTATATCTCCTCCTGAACTCACACTCATATATCCAATTGCCTGCCTTAAAATTGCCTCTGTTCCTTAACAGGCAACTCAAATTTATCCAGAACATAATTTTTGATTCTGCTTATCTTCCAAACCTGCCTCTCTCCTACTCAGTTAATGGACTCACTATTTCTCTCCCCCACTTTCTCAGGCAAAAAACAAAACAAAACAAAACAAACTGCTTAGTGTATTACTCAGTTTTTCTCTTTCTCTCACTTCACATCACACTTATCTCTGAGATATTCATATTTCACCTTCAAAATTTACCTGGAGTCTTTCTGTGTATCCCCACTTTTACAATTACTACCTGTTCCAAGCCACTATCACCTTTCCACTGGATCACAGCAGATTTCTACCTTGTCTCCAGACTTAAAGTTTGCTTCTTGCTTGCACAGAGTTCATTCTCTACGCAAAACCCAAGCAATCTTTGTAAATCATAAATCAGATTTGCATCATTCAGAAATACCATCAGTGGCTGTTCATTAACCTGCAATGAATTTCATGGTCTAAGGATTCAACATTGTCTGCCCCACTGCTTATCTTCCCAACCTCATTCTCTACCATTCTCCTCTTTCCTCCCTTGGCTCCAGTCATAATGGCCTTCTTGGTATTCCTCAAAACATATCACCTTGCCCTAGTCTCTGGGTCTTTATACTTCTTGATCCCTCTACCTGAAATATTCCTGCCCCAAATCTCATCATTAACTCCTCTCATCATTTTTTGTTGTGTTCAAATGTCATCTCTTCACAAAAGCCCTTCATGGTGCCTTTTTATAAATAGGTTCCTATTTTAATATAGTATAATTTATCAATTACTTTGTTTTTTTTTTCATTAGTATGCACTCCACCACAGTTATACTCTATCACTTTACATGATTTTTAATATAGCTACTATCACTATCTGAAATCATGTCATTTATTTGTTTATTATCTGCCTTCATTAATCCATAGATTCCCTAAGAGAAAGAAATTTTGTCTGCCTTATTTTCCCGTAAGCCCTGAAGTCCTGGTAGGGTCCTGGCTCACTGAAAGTGAATGTGTGTGTGTGTGTATATAAAACTTATATAAATATATTTTAATATATTTTATTGATTATGCTATTATAGTTATCCCATTTCTTTCTCCTCTCTATTCCCCTCTGCCCTGTACCCCACCTCCCACCAGCATTCCCCCACCTTAGTTCATGTCCACTGGTCATACATGTAAGTTCTTTGGCTTCTCTACTTCCTATACTATTCTTAAACTCCCCCTATTTTGTACCTACCATTTATGCTTCTTATTCCCTGTACCTTCCCCCCCCATTTCCCCCTCGCCCTCCCCACTGATAACCCTCCATATAATCTCTATTTCTGTGAATTTGTTCCTGTTCTAGTTGTTTGCTTAGTTCATTTTTGTTTTTTTAGGTTCGGTTGTTGATAGTTGTAAAGTTTGTTGTCATTTTACTGTTTGTATTTCTGATTTTCTTCTTTTTCTTAGATAAGTCCCTTTAACATTTCATAAAATAAGGGCTTGGTGATGATAAACTCCTTTTACCTGACCTTATCTGAGAAGCGCTTTATCTGCCCTTCCATTCTAAATGAAAGCTTTGCTGGATAGAGTAATCTTGGATGTAGGTCCTTGCCTTCCAGAACTTGGAATACTTCTTTCCAGCTCCTTCTTGCCTGCAAGTTCTCTCTTGAGAAATCAGCTGAGAGTCTAGTAGGAACTCCTTTGTAGGTTACTGTTCCCTTATCTCTTGCTGCTTCTAGAATTCTCTCCTTATCTTTCATCTTGGTTAATGTAATTATGTGCCTTGATGTAGGCTGCCTTGGGTCCAACTTCTCTGGGACTCTCTGGTCTTCCTGGAAGTCTATTTCCTTTGCCAAATTATGGAAGTTCTCCTTCCTTATGTTTTCAAATAAGTTTTCAATTTCTTGCTCTTCCTTTTCTCCTTCTGGCATCCCTATGATTCAGATGTTGGAACGTTTAAAGTTGTCCTGGAGATGCCTAAGCCTCTCCTCGTTTTTCTGAATTCTTGTTTCTTCATTCTGTTCTGGTTAAGTGTTTATTTCTTCCTTCTGCTCCAAACTGTTGGTTTGAGTCCTGGTTTCCTTCCCGTTACTGTTGGTTCCCTGTACATTTTCCTTTATTTCAGTTTTCATAGTCTTTACTTTTTCCCTCTATTTTGCGACCATACTCAACCATTTTTGTGGGCATCCCAATTACCAGAATTTTGAACTCTGCATCTGATAGGTTGGATAGCTCTTCATTGCTTAGTTGTATTCTTTCTGGAGCTTTGATCTGTTCTTTCATTTGGGCTGTACTTTTTTGTCTCAGTGTACCTGTTATATAGTAAGAGGTGGAGCCTTAAGTATTTGCCAGGGCAGGGCATAATACTTTGCTGCATTATGGCGCTGTATAGGGGAAAGGGTTCCAGAAGGAACAATGCCATTTGCTTAGCTCTTGGTGGACTTTTAGTCACTTTCTCCAATACCCACAAGCAAATTGGGCCCATCTGGCGCTGTCCCCTAATGGGGGGTTTGAATACATTCTAGGACCCTATGGGTCTCTCCAACGAACTCTTCCATGAGGTCTGGAGTTTCTCCTGCTGCCTCAACCCCCCACAGGTTTTTTCAGAGGTTTTGAGGCTTTATTTCCCCACACTGTAACCCTGGGTTACACATCTGTCTTTCTCCCCAGTTGTTCCTCCCCATTTATCCTCATGCAAATGTGGGACCACCGGTTCCACCAGCCACTGCCTTGCCCACCCAGGACCTCCAGCTGCGCCTTGCCCCAAGTCCCTTCCACCCAAGCTGCCCATCTCTGCCCCTCTTACTGGTCTGGATGAATGTTTCTTTAACTCCTTGGCTATCGGACTTCTATACAGTTTGATTTTCTGGCAGTTATGGTTATTTTTTGTTTTTAAATTTGTTGTTGTCCTCCTAGTTGTGCAAGGAAGCAAAGTGTATGTACCTATTCCTCCATCTTGGCCAGAAGTCTCAAATATTTTATATGTTCATAAAATTTCACTACCAAGAAGTATATGGTGGCTCCTTCAGTTACTAAATTAAGGCCCATTGAACTCCTAAATGATGTTATTGAAAATTAAAAATGTATGGTGCTGATGTGCAAAGACAAACTGACCTAAAGAACATAATAGAGAGCTCTCAGAAACAAACCCAAGATTATGTGGAGCACAGATATACAATAAAGGTAGGGAAAGAAAAGACTATTCAACTACTGATACTGGAAAAATTGGTTATTCATATTGGATGAATAAGTCCCCATCCTTAAACCACAAAGAACAATTATGAAATCAAAGACATAAATGTAAAAAGCAAAACACAAAAGCTTTTAGAAGAAAATATAAGAGAATATCTTTATAGACATGGAGTAAGTAATGATTCTTTAAAAAAATAAAATAACCATAAAAGAAAGAATTGATAAATTCCACTACATTTTTAAAAAATTAAGAATGTAACAAAAGATACCATAAAGAAATTGAAAAAACAGAAGATATTTGCAACATGTACTTAACCAAAGGTTAGTATCCAGAATGTTTTTAAAAATACTCATAAATCAATCAGAAAAAGACTAACACTGCAATATAAAAATGGGGTGTGGGGGTGCATCAAAAAGAACAAAATACCAAGAAATAAATTTAACCAAGGAGGTGAAAGACTTAAACAATAATTCCCTCTCATCCATGGTTTCTAGAGTCTAGAAATCTTCATCATTCTATAAGTAAATAATTCATAACTTTTAAGTTGTGTGTTATTCTGAGCAGTGTGATAAAAACTTGTGCCATCCGGCTTCATCCCACCTGAGACATGAATCATGCCTTTTTCCTGTATATCCATGCCGTATGTACAAAACAATGTTATTTTGAAAGACCACATTCATATAAATTTTATTACAGTATATATTATAGTTGTTTTATTTTATTATTAGTTCTTGTTAATCTCTTATTGTGCCTAATTTATAAATTAAACTTTATCATAAGTATGTATGTATGTATGTATGTATGTATGTATGTATATATGGGAAAAAACATAGTACATACACAGTTTGATACTATCCACATTTTCAGCCATGGGAGTCAGAATGTATCCCCCATGGAAAAGGAGCTACTTTACACTGAAAACTGTTATGACACTGATGAAAGAAACTGAAGAAGATACAAATAGATAAAAAGATATTCTATGGCTGATAGAAGAGAAGAATTAATATTTTTGAAAATGTCCATACTACCTAAAGCAATCTATGGATTCAATGCAATCCTTATCAAAATTCTAATGGCATTTTTCACAAAAATAGAGCAAACAATCCTAAAATTTGTATAGAATCACATAAGACCCTGCATAGCCAAAACATCTTAAGAACTAAGCTGAAGGCTTTAAGCTCCCTGTTTTCAAACTATATTATAAAACTCTAGTAATACAAACAATATGGGTAGGTATTGACAGTACTGACATAAAAAAGACAAAGATCAGTGGAACAGGATCAAGAGCCCAGAAATAAACGCATGCCTATATTGGTAATAAACTTATGACAAAGCAATCAATAATATCAGCTGTCTGGGAAAAGAACAGCTTCTTCAATAAATGCTGTTGGGAAAAGTATACAGTCATATGCAAAAGAATGAAGCTAGACCACTATCTTACACCATACACTAAAATTAACTCAAAATGAATTGAAGATTTGAATGTAATATTGAAGTCATAAAACTCCTAGAAAAAAGCATAGACAGTAAGCTCCTTGACATCAGACTCTGCAATCATTTTTTGGATCTGACTCCAAAAGCAAAAATAAACTACTGGGACCATATCAAACTAAAAAGCTTTGTACAATGAAGAAAAACCATCAACAAAATGAGAAGGCAACCGACTGAATGGGAGGAAATATTTGCAAATCAAATATCTGGTAAGGGGCTAACAGCCAAAATATATAAAGAACTCATACAACTCAACAGGAAAGAAAAAATCCTATTAAAAAATGGACAGAGTATCAAAAAAGACATTTTTCCAAAAAAGACATGTAGATGTGCAACAGGTACAAGAAAAGGTGCTCAACATCACTAATCATCACAGGAATGTAAATCAAAACTACAAACTGCCATTAAGTTATCACCCCACACTCCTTAGCATAGCTATTATTAAAAAATCAAGACAAAAATTGTTGGTGAGGATGTGGAGAAAACGAAATCCTTTTGCACTGATGGTGGGAATGTAAATTGGTACAGCCACTATGGAAAACAGTATGGACGTTCCTCAAAAAGTTAAAAATAGAACTACCATCTGATCTAGCAATTCCATTTCTGTGTATTTATCTGAAGAAAACAATAATACTAAGTTGAAAAGATATATGCTCCCCAATGTTCACTGCAGCATTACTTATAGTAACCAAGATATGGAGACAACCTAAGTATCTATCAATACATAAATGGATAAAGAAAATGCAGTTCACATATATAATAGAATATTATTCAGCCATAAAAAGAATGAAATCTTGCCATTTGCAACAACATGGATGGACCCTGAGGGCATTATTCCACTAAGTGAAGTAAGACAGAGAAAGACAAGGTAGAATCAAAAGAGACAAAGAACAATAAAAACTGAACTTAGAGATACAGAAAACAGACTGGTGATTGCCTGAGGTGAAGAGGCTGGAAGGGGATGCACAATGGATGAAAAGAGGGTCAAAGGTACAAACTTCCAATTATAAAATAAGTCAGTCAAGTGGATGTAATGTACAGTATGGAGACTATAGCTAATAATACTGTACAGCATATTTGAAAGTTGCTAAGACAGTAAATCTTAAAAATTCTCATCACAAGAAAAATATCTGTATCTATGTATGGTAATGGATGTTAATTAGACTTGCTGTGATCATTTTGTAATATATGCAAATTAAATCATTATGTTATTTACCTGAAAGTAACAGAATGTTGTATGTCAGTTATGCCTCAATAATAAAAAAAAAAATGATACAAAAAAAGGAGGGAGACTTGAATGGTGATTTCATGGAAGAAAAGATACAAATTGTCAATAAATATACAAAAATGCTCACTCTTTTAGTAATAAAAAACACAAATCAAAACCACAAGAAATATTTTCCACTCACTAAAATTGACAAAAATTGCTAAGTCTGAATATAGATGAGGATGGGATCCATGAAACACTTTAAGCACTGATGGTGGAGTATAAACTGATACAAGCACTTTGGAAAACTATTTAGATCTGTCGTATTAAATTTCACCATATTCTATGGGTCCAACAATTCCACTCTTGGCTTTATAACTAGAAATACTCTTATATGCGTGTACCAAAAGGCAAAAATTAAAATGTTGATATTAATACTGTTCATCGTAGCAAAAATTAAAACTTTACTCATCATTTGAAAATAGAATACATTTATATGTGGTGGTATACATACATCATAAAATAGCATGTAGCACTAAAAAAGGAGAGATCTACAGCTATACTCAATGACATGGTTGAATCTTAGAAAAAGATGTTAATTACAATAGCAAGTCCTAAAAGATGACATGTTACCATGCTACCATTCTGATAAAATTAAAAACCAAGCAAACCTTAATGATACATACATAATTTTAAAATAACACAAAAAAGCAAAGAATGATAAAAAATACAAAACAGTCATCTATGGGTGGCAGGCACAGGGAAAGAAGAGAGAAGCAGCACATAGATGGACATGAAATATTTTTAAAGTTCAAGTTCTTAAGTGGCAAAAGTTCAAAATTTACTGACTGTATAATTATGCTTTGTAATCTACCTATGCTACATTTTTTGTAGTATCAGACAATATACTTAAGGTTAATTTAAAATACATTATGAGAAATACAACTAATAGAATTAAAGTATGCTTAAGTATTCCATCAGCAAGACATAGGTAGCTACGTTTTGAGTAACTTTAGTATATACAAAAGGAAATAGTCTAAGTGTACATTTAGTTCCATTCACCCATTTCTAACTTCTTAGTGGCTGAGATATTACTGTTAAGATTTTGATAACCTTGAAGTGAGGTTTGTAGAAATAGCAATATACAGAGTATACTTTAGGAAAAAACCAGAAAGCCTTTTTTTCTATTTTTCTCTCACCCCATTCACAAACATTAACAACTATACAAACAAAAAAGGATTTGCATAATATAAAAATCAGTTTGCTATTCTCCATCATTTGCAGAATTGAAGACTAGGTAAGTATAAATTTAAAAAGAGTAGTGACTTTGTTTTTATCTGTATCCCTTGACATAAAAGTGACAATAAATACTTGCTGAATGACTGAATAAATATTTGATGAATGAATCGCTTCATGATTTCAGTGTAGTTTCTGACATTATAATCAACTGCCTCATCTACTAAAAATAGCATTATAGTGCCCTCTCCCGTTTGTACTTTGTAATGAAAGTAACCTACTTGGCCTTTCATATTGCTTTACTATCTTAACTACAGTAGAAACTAATCACACTGGAAAAATTAACATACCAGCTGGAACTTCTAAGGAGACTATGACTCTGTAATTACCATTCTTTACCTTCTGAATTCAACTCATCAATATAAAATCGAAAGAATTTTATAAGCCTCAGAGTCTGGTGTATGACCTTAATCTAAGTGAAACCTAAGATAAAATGAAGTTAAGTAATTATTTTAAAGCCTTAAATAATCTCTATGTAACTTGGATGGATCTGGAGAGCATTATGCTAAGTGAAATAATCCAGATGGTGAAAGACAGATATCATATAATCTCACCTATAAGTGGAACCTAATCAACAAAACAAACAAGCATGCAAAATATAACCAGAGACACTGAAATTAAGAACAAACTGACAGTACCCAGAGGGGAGGTGGGAGGGGATAAAGAGAGGAAAAGAGGGAAGGGTTGTCAAGGAACATGTATAAAGGACACATGGACAAAGCCAAAGGGAGGTAGGATTGAGGATGGAAGGGGGAGGTGGCTGGGGAGGGGGAGAAATGGAGACAACTGTATTTGAACAACAATTAAAAAAAAGAAAAAGAAAAAAGTAAAAACTAAAATAAATAATAATAAAAAATAAATCCCAAGTCTCCCCTTACAGATGATACACCTTTTCTCAAATACTTGAAGAATTTAAATATGTTGGTAAATAGTATAGATCCTAATGAAGTACTATACAAAATTACTTTTTATTCCAAAAGATATACTGTTTCCAGGAAATAGTTCTAACAGTCCATTTTTACCTATTGGCAGAGTACAATATAAACTCATCCCTAATATATGCTGTATATTTTTATTTATATAGGCTTAAAACATATAACCACAATAAATTTCCTCTATTCCAAGTAAAAATTAAACACCTCTACTTATAAAACCCTGTTTCTAAAATAGAACCATTCAACTGATATTAAAAATTCTATTTGTAAAGTTCAGCAGTGGCCATCAGTTCACCTGAGCCAACATTTGAATGTATGAACTAATGAGAGTAACTGAAAAATTCATAGAAAATATCTGCCAAGTATTACAGGTAAGGCTGAATAAGAAAACAAAAATGTTTTGGTATTTGTGTACTTTACTTTCAAAATCTCTACTATTCTAATAATGCTGTTTATATAATAAACTATATTTTTAAAACTATGTTACAGTTAAAAAGGAATTTTAGCATATTACCTTAATCATCTCTCTTTATAGGAAAAATACATATATATTATAAGCAGTATCAGAGACAAATAGCAACTGTTCTAAAACATTTTCATAACCATATTATCTATTATATAAAAATTCTGACAAACTAAACCCATTTTCATGTGGCAGTAAATTTCTTACACGATGTTCAGCCTCAAAGTAGTATGACATGCTTTGTGGTGATTGCAGGAAGAAATACTATGAAGAAAAGGTCCTAAATGATTAACTAGATCATAGATTAAGTAAATACTCTTATCTTTAGATAGTCAAGATGTAAATATACAAATACTATCAATCTCTGATGGACACTGACTGACCATTTATATTCTTTACCTTGTATTTCAATGCCTGGAAAAAAGTAGAATGCTTAAAAATCAAAATAAAAATACCATATGCTTTTTATAAGTATACATCAAAATATTATGTCTCCAAACATGCTATTCAAACTTTAGCTACTTACTTGATGGTGCAAGGACATCTTTGCTATCACCAAGAAGCTTTTAATGCAGGGTAATTGAGCAGCAAACAAATACAATCCAAACAAGGAAGAAGCACAATGCATCAGGATTGAAGCAGCAGTGAAACAAAAGGACAAGGAAAATAGCATTAGTTTATAAGTAGAAAGCACATGCACATCAATCCTAATAATCATAATTCACAAATAATTTCCTTTTCCACACATAAAAAGATCCTGGCTTAGGCATTATCCAATATTTGTTCTATTCTGTAAAATGAAGGTAGAAAGAGAAAGATAAAGTCACCCAAGTATTGTTTTGAAAATTACTGAAGTCAAAAATTAGTTTGAATTATAATTTAAGATTTGGGTTAGGAGCAGTAAAAATTATTTAGAAATGTAAGGTACAGCCAAAAGTTATTCATTCTTAAATTTAAATGGTTTAAAAATATACAACACCCATGCACTATTAAATATTAGTTCTGCATGCCATGAAAGCATTTAACACTACACAGAAATTCAGTCTATTTTTTCTATAAAAAGAAAGGAACATTTACTGAATTCTTATTATATTCCAAGCATTGTGCAAAAGACCTTTTACAAAGACACCAACAAAGTAGAACAATTATTTTCTCAAATGGCAAAAAACAAAGAGGAATACTGATTAGAATGATTTATTTTATTAGCTCAGACAAAATTTTCTTAGATGAGTAACTTGCAATCAACTAAAAGAAACAGAAAAAAAGATCACTGGCCTGTTGTCTAGTAACTATTTTAACACACAACATTACATTAAATGTCACTTATGGACAAGTGTTTTGGTCTCCCTTGGTAGGGACAAAATCCTTAGCTCTCCTTCATTTCAAATACCAAGAATGGTAGTAAATCAAAACTAAAGTACCAAAAAAAAAAAAATCCCACCAATTACATTATTGCTTGGCTTTATTTAAAGAGGATGAGGGAATCTTAATTGGCTACAACAAAAGAAGAAGGAGAAGGAGAAGGAGAAGGAGAAGGAGAAGGAAGGAAGGAAGGAAGGAAGGAAGGAAGGAAGGAAGGAAGGAAGGAAGGAAGGAAGGAAGGAAGGAAGAAAAATAGCAGTTGTTTGCTTTGGGCTTTTACTGTCTCCCAAGAAAATATCTTGGCCCTGTTAGTTCCCTGAAGTAATGATTATCTCACAACACTTGAAATTGTGTTTTAATGCCTTTTAAAGGCATTTTGCTAATAAACAAATAAAGGCACTTGTTCATTATTCTGTAGTTGCCCATTTATGCACATTTTTCTATAAGCTAATTTTAATTTCACAGAATAAACTTTAAAAAAATACAGCTTTAGTGACAATGAACTAATTGTGCTCAAGTCCTTATTACCCTGTGAGTACAACTAGCAAGTATGTGGGAAGAGATTAAAGCATTTATGGTAGGCAATCTCTAAAATGGCCTAGAGATCCCCACTTCCTGGTACACAGTCTCCTCTTTGAGTGTAGGCTGGACTTGCTTAAATCACTTCTAATGAACAGAATATGGCAGAAGTAAAGGCATCTCACTTCTGAGATTAGACCATAAAGAGACTATGACTTCCCATCTTGTTTGCAGTCTCTTATTCTTACTAGATAGATCGTCCTGGGAAAACCAGCTGCCCAATAGTGAGGTAACCATACAGAGAGTCTCATTATGTAAAGGAACTGAGAAGTCTGTCAACAACCACTAAGTGAGCTTTGAAGTGAATTTCCTGCCTTGACCCTTTTCCCCTCCCCTTCCATCCACTCAGTCAAAGCTTTCAGAAAGACTGTAGCAGACCACCTCTCTCCAGTAGCTTGACTCCTACTATATAGAGAGTTTGTGCCAGAGACAACTAGCAAAACTGTTCTTAGATCCCTGACCCACAGAAACTAAGATAATAAATGGTTGTCATTTTATACCACTTAATTTTAGGATGATTAACACCAATAAATAATTAATATAATATTGGGAAAGTGAATGAAGTTAAACTGATAGATACAACTGTGGCAAATTTTACAAATGTTTCACAGACATCTTCTTTAAAAAAATGTTCCTGTACTGATATAAATAATTACTAGTTTCCCTAGATTTACCAGCAAGTTCCTAAAGGAAAGTATGGTTCTAACCATTTATACAAGGTTGGGAGTATTTAATTTCACAGGGCTGATCATATTTGAAGGTTTTGAGTTGGTCTTCTATGTAGGACTAAAGATTAAATTTACTTTCACTGTACAGGTGTTAAATTCTCAAATACTGTTGATTAACAGCATTAGCTTCCATGCAGCTGTACCCCTTGCCTGCGTATTCCCAGAAAATAATCCCTAGCATATACGGCAACTCCTAAATATTTTTTTCAAATTATGCTGACTTTCAATTTTATATCCCCAACCATGTTTGGGCATATAAATCTGATTCTATTGAATTAATCCAGTATTTTTTCAAATTGAGACACTAAATACTAATCAAAATAAACATAGAGTATTCCAATCATAGATAATCCATCCATCCAAATATTTACTGGATACCTACTATATAGATAGGTATCATTTTAGGCACCAAGGAGCAGTGAGCAAAACAGACAAAAATTCTGCCTTTGTGGTAAAAATGGTTTGGTGTGGAAGATGAACAATAACAGAATAAACAAGTAAAAATTTGTTATGTATTATATAGGATAAGTACTAAGGAAAAATAAGCAGAAAATGAGGACATAAAATATTAGGGAAGTAGGAGTTAAAATACAGACAGGGTATCCTACTGAGGCTTCACTCCAGAGTTGACTGTGTAAAATGAGGTGACTTACCTTAGGACATAAAAAGGAAGAGTATTCCAAGCAAAGGGAGGAATAAGTATAGAGGATTGGTAAGGGAGCCAGTTTGGAGTGTTTGGGGAATAGTGAAATGGCTAAAGAGGTGGCAATCCAAGGCAAGTATGAGTGTAACAGATGAAGTCAAAGAACTAAAGGGGTGCCAGAGTGTGTAGGATTTTATAGGACCCAGACAGGACTTTGATTTTATTCTGAATGAGACAGGGGCCACTGAATGGTTCTGAGAATAGAAGCGATATAATCTGATTATGTTTTAACAGGATTGCTCTGGCTGCTATGTTGAGAATAGACTAGAGGAACAGGGTATAATCAGTTAGGTTACTGCAATAAACCAGGGGAGAGATGAAGGAGACTTGAACCCAGGTGGTAGCAGTGAGGGTGATAAGAAATAGTTGAGTTCTGAATATATTTTTAAGGTAGAGCCAACAGGATTTCTAAATAGACCAAGCATGGGAAAAAAGAAAGAGGAATCAAAATGATGTCAAGTGTTGAAGTCTGAACACCTGGAAGGGCAGAGCTGCCATTATCTGAGATGCAAAAGGCAGCGAGAGGCGCTAGTTTACAATGGAGGAATATAAGCAGCTCAGGTTGAAACAGGTAAAGTTTGAAATACCTATTAGATATCTAAGTCAAAATGTCAAACAGGCAATTGGATAAACAGACCTATACAGGGTAAGGTATAGGCTGGTAAAAAATATTATAAATTATGATATGTGTAAGAGTTAGGATGTATGACCTCAATGGCTTAATCATAGTACATTAAAAAATGCCACATAATGAAAGAACAGGCATTAGAAAACATGATGAAACAACAGAACTAAGAACCAAGCTGAAACACTCCAAATAAAAGCAGAAACACAATAAAAAATAAGCATTTCCTCAGAAATCTTCAGAAGGATGTGGATACAAAAGCATTAAATTGGGATGTAAGTGAAATCTTCCTACAGTTGCTTTGAAGTGATGTTAACGGGAAATAGGATATAAGTAATAAAAGATTACCAAGCAATTTTACTGAGTGACTTACCTCACGAATTCCTTTGCACATAACTAAACTGCACACTACTAACTTCTTACCACTTTTAGGACCGGGGTCTAATTTTTGTGGTTCCATATTGTATACACATGAATAAAGACAATGTGAAATTACTGATGTGGAAACATTCTACACAAGTATCTTGTAAAATATTTTAAAAATAAGAAATAAAAAGCTAGCCATTCTTTTTGTTTTTTGTTAGCAAGCCAAAAATACAATATTACTATAATCTCAAAGAATCCAGGAACTCTTCCTCAGCTTGTTCAGAAAAAGACCATTAAGATAGGACAGACACATTTTCTCTATTTGAGTAATTTATCATATTTACCATTATCCCTTAGACAATGTCCACACAGTCATTCTCAGTAATTTCTTTAACATATAAATTCTCTATTTTAAAAATAGTAAAATTATAGTGACATGCCAGTATACTACTACCAATGTACTTTAATTAAAAGTATGAAATATAGCCATTATCTACTGATTAGTCTACAAATCTCAGGAAAAGAACATTATGCAAAAAAAATGTGATTTTGTTTTAATGTACTTCTGTATTTGCCATGTATAATTAGCACTGAAATCTTTGAGAAATGTAAAGGAATAGGTAGAAGTTCATAATCAATCACACCTTTTGTCCTGGGAAACCTCTCAGTCCTGAGTAATCTAGGACAGATGGCCACACTATTATGCAGAAATAATCCCATGAGATCTAGGTAGTAGCTTGATTCCATTGCCTTTAGCACAGCACCTCCTTAACATACATATTGATTTGACTTAAGTCATCTTTTGAGCTTAAATGAAAGCACAAAGAACTTATCAAGCACTGCTATGAGTACCACTGGAAAATAAAGATTCAAGCAGGTGGCACCTCTCCCCCAATATAGCTTATCAAGTTGTATTCCTAGAAGCAATCCTGCCACAGCTGTCAGAGAAGCCACAATTCAGATGGAAGGTTATATAAAGCACCCCAAGAGTGTTCTACTTAGTGTTATTTTTGGCTCTTACTGTAAGAAACTTCAGTGAGGGATATACCATATTTTGCCATGTATAATGTACACCTTTTTGCCCAAACTTTTGAGGGAAAATTAAGGGTGTTCATTATACATGGGTAGTGCTAATTCTGTATCTATATAAATGTTTTTAATTCTTTTATTTATGCTTATGCGTTAAACATGTAACTCTAGAAAGTAGTAATGATATCCACGTGCAAAATAATACCCTGGAGATGACAGTTTTGTTTCTAAACGTAAATAAATAAATAATTTAATTAAAATATTAAAATGAAAGGTTTTTTTCCTGAAAGTTTGGGCCAAAAACATGTGTGTGCATTATACATGGGAGTGCATTATACACAGCAAAATATAGTATAATGCAGCTGAGCTCTCTCTGTTCTTTCAACAGGAGCCATCACTCTACACGTAACTGAACTTTTCATATTCCTGCATCTCCTGCAAAACATACATGTGCACATTTTACCCCTGAGTTTTACAGGAGAGATTTTAAGGAAATATTTTTTTCTGGGAAACAGAGCTTATTACTGCTAAGTAGAAAATTTGATCTGGCTGGCCAGGCATCTATTTAAAAATGACCTATCATACATTTGATTCCACTTCTAGGAATGTATACTAGGCTGATCATCCAAAATGGTCATAAAGATGTGCCTATAGATAAGTACCATAATATCATGTATAATATCAAGATGGAGGCATAGGTAAACACACTGTGCCTCCTCGCACAACCAAAATAAGGTCAGCAACAATTTAGAAACAAGATAACAACTAGATCTGACAGAAAATTGAACTGTATGGAAGTCGGACAACCAAGAAGTTAAAATATACACATTCATCCACACTGGTAGGAGGGGTGGAGTCGAACAGCAGAGCAGAGAGGGGTCACGGCACAAAACGCAGTGGCACCAGACGCGTAACGCATCCCGGGCACATAAGGCATCCCAAGCGCAAGACCACAGCGGGTGGACCCTGGGTACACAGGCGACTGGGAGATCCAGTGAGATGGCGACTGTGAAGCCAGGCACTGAGCACAAGGTGCCTGGCTGTCCAGGCCACATTTGCGCCCAAATAAACCAGGCGAAATTGGGCAGTGAGGTAGACTGAGCAACCCAGGGTCCCAGAGCCAGGAAACAGAACCTCAGGACACTGATTAAAAACACCTGTGGGGGGTTGAGGCACAAGGAGAGACTCCCAGCCTTACAGGAGAGTGTGTTGGAGAGAACCACAGTGTCCCAGAATGTACTTAAGCCGGTCACCCACAAGGGAATTAGCACCAGAAAGGCCCAGTTTGGTTGTGGAAAGTGACGGAAGAAACTGAAATCTGATGAAGAGAGGAGCAAGCAGCATTGTTTCCTCTCGGACCCCGCCCCCACATACAACGTCACAACCCAGCAACTGGGTTGCCCTGTCCGGGAGAACACCCAAGGCTCCGCTCCTCACTAAATAGCAGGTGTGACCAGATTTTAAAAAAATGGCTCAAATGTTAGTACAAATCAAAGCCCCAGAGCCAATACTTTTAAGCGACCAAGAGATAGCCAACCTATCAGATGCATAGTTCAAAGCCCTGGTAATCAGGATGCTCACAGCATTTGTTGAATTTGGTCACAAATTAGATGAAAAAATGAAGGCTACACTAAGTGAAATGAAGGAAAATGCACAGGGAACCAATAGTGATGGAAAGAAAACTGGGACTCAGATCAATGGAGTGGACCAGAAGGAAGAAAGAAACAACCAAACAGAAAAGAATGAAGAAATAAGAATTCAGAATAATGAGGAGAGGCTTAGGAACCTCCAAGACACCTTTAAATGTTCCAGCATCTGAATTATAGGGGTACCAGAAGGGGAAGAGGAAGAGCAACAAGTGGAAAACTTATTTGAACAAATAGTAAAGGAGAACTGCCCCAATCTGGCAAAGGAAATAGACTTCCAGGAAGTCCAGGAAGCTCAGAGTCCCAAAGAAGTTGGACCCAAGGAGGAACACACCAAGGCACATCATAATTATATTATCCAAGATTAAAATGAAGGAGAGAATTCTAGAAGCAGCAAGAGATAAGGGGACAGTCACCTACAAAGGAGTTCCCATCAGACTGTCAGCTGATTTCTCAAAAGAGACCTTGCAGACAAGAAGGGGCTGGGAAGAAGTATTCCAAGTCATGAAAGGCAAGGACCTACATCCAAGATTGCTCTATCCAGCAACGCTTTCATTTAGAATGGAAGGGCAGATAAAGTGCTTCTCAGATAAGGTCAGGTAAAAGGAGTTCATCATCACCAAGCCCTTATTTTATGAAATGTTAAAGGGACTTATCTAAGAAAAAGATAAAAAACATGTATAGTAAAATGACAGGAAACTGGCCCTGGCTGGCGTAGCTCAGTGGATTGAGCGCAGGCTGCGAACAGAAGTGTCGCAGGTTCGATTCCCAGCCAGGGTACATTCCTGGGTTGCAGGCCATAACCCCCAGGAACCACACATTGGTGTTTCTCTCTCTCTATCTCTATCTCCCTCCCTTCTCTCTCTAAAAATAAATAAATAAAAACTTTAAAAAAAATGACAGGAAACTCACAATTATTAACAACCACGCCTAAAGCAAAACCAAAAACAAACTAAGCAATCAACTAAAACAGGAGCAGAACCACAGAAATGGAGATCACATGGAGGGTTAGCAACAGGGGAGTGGGAGGAGGAGAGATGGGGAAAAGGTACAGAGACTAAGTAGCATAGATTATAGGTTGAAAATAGATAGGGGGAGGGTAAGAATAGTATGGGAAATGTAGAAGGGACACAAGGACATGAACTAAAAGGTGGGAATGTGGGTGCGAGAGAGTGTGCAGGGTAGAGGGGAGTGAAGGGGGGAAATGAGACAACTGTAATAGCATAATCAATAAAATATATTTTTAAAAAATGACGTAATCATACATTTGATTCCACTTCTAGGAATGTATATTATTAGGCTGATCATCCAAAATGGTCATAAAGATGTGCCTATAGATATATACCATAATATCATGTATAATATCAAAACAAAAAACAATTTAAAATGAGGTATTAAATAAAAATACATTCACACAATAAAATACTATGTATTCATTAAAGTTTTTTTCCACTGACTGAAAAACATCCATTATATATCGGCTTTTTAAAAAAAATTTTACTTATTTATTTTTAGAGAGGGAAGGGAGGGAGACAGAGAGAGAGAGAGAAACATCAATGTGCGGTTGCTGGGGGTCATGGCCTGCAACCCAGGTATGTACCCTGACTGGGAATCGAACCTGCGACACTTTGGTTTGCAGCCCACGCTCAATCCACTGAGCTACGCCAGCCAGGGCTTATATCGGCTTTTTTTTAAATCCTCACCTGAGGACATGTATTTTTTTTTAAATTGATTTGAGAGAGAGAGAAAGAGATAGAGGGATATCAGTTGCCTCCCATACATGTCCCTACTGGGTATCAAACCCTCAACCTAGGTATGTACACTGACCAGCAATCAAACCCACAGCCTTTTGGTATACAGGAAGATATTCCAACTAGTAACTAAGCCACCTGGACAGGACATATATTGGCTTTTAAAAGGAGGTTATAAAAATACTTTGTATAATATGCCTCCTCCACTTTTAAAAAATTTCGTATGTAAGATGTACACATATGAATACACTTAGGAAAGAGGTCACCAAAATATTAACAGTGGTTTGCCTTATAATGTAAGATTTTACTTATTATTATTTTTTATGTTGTTTAAATATGCCACATTAGTATGCATTATAAAAAAAGACTAAATCTATTTACATTTTAGAAAAAATAAAAATGTTTCAAACGGATATTTTCAATCTACACTAGCTACTTATAACAAAATCCTTTATGATTAAAAACAGTGAAAAATGTTTTAAGAATCCAATTTGAAATCCTAAAAATATATAAAAATGTTAACATTTCAAACATAGCACCATATATATTACTCACTGTCTCTTGAACTTCAGCAACTTCTGAATATGGCAAGATCTAAAAAAGAAACAAATTTTCTCAGGAGTTATTTAATCTCATATACCAGGATCTGAATCTAAAGGGCACCCACAGTTTATCAAAAGAATTAAGAGGTGTGTTAATCCTTTAAGAAGTAGCAAAGAAAAAAGGTACAATATTAAGTTTATACTGGAAACTGAATCCTTTTTAAAAAAAAAATCCCAAGGCTTCAAGAAATTATAGTCAATCTTCCAACCTGTGCAGTTCTTTCTGGAATCTTCTTTGTTTTTTCACAGACCTAGTTTTTTTCTTCAGGCCTGGATTCATTCAAAAACTTCATTCCAAAGCACTGCTACCTATATGTTTGGGCATTATTGCAAATTAACTTCTTTGTTCTAAAATTCTATTAACAAAGGAAGGGCTTTAAACTTGTTTTATAAAATACCTTTATGTAAAAAATAGCACTCAGTGGTTTCCCTCAGAATCAAGTTTCCATGCCAACTTGCCTAATTTTCCAATGGTACCATCTTCCTTTAAATCACTCAGACCTAACCCCTTGAATCATCTGAAACTCTTTTCCCCCAACATCCGATCAAGTCATTAAATTCTGATGATTTTTACCTAGACAACGTCTTTCTCACGATCCTTTCCTTCAATTCCTGTTAATACCATGTAGGCCAGACCTACATTACCTCATTTGTCAACTTTTGCATCTATCTCCCTTTCAATAAATATCCCTGTGTTCACTCTTGCCTCACTCATTCATTTACTATGTTAGACACTAGAATTTAAAAACATGATAAAGACATGGTTCTTACTGCCAGGAAAATCACTGTATATTGAAATTTGTATGTATTGTACAGTAACTTATTTGATGTTGAGATAAGTTATCTCTAGTCTACCCAAATTACTCATTCTTGAAGCTAGCCCCATCGTTAGCAAGTAATTTAACTTCTCTGCGGTGTACTTTCTCCTCTGAGAATACAGTTATTAAACCTTACAACTTTCCAGAATTTACTTTACAGATTTTTTATTTTTATTTATTTTTTAAATGAGGTCTAATTAATAGATTTTTAAAAAGCAAATATATAGACATCAAGCAAAATTGCTAAGCAAATATATAGACATCAAGCAAATATATAGACATCAAGCAAAATTGCTAAGTAATACAATAGATAACAAAGACCAAGAAAGGACCGATAAGGGAATGATTAATTTACCAGCTATCACTTTAGCTATGTTGCTCCTCCACGTAAAAACATTCGATAGCACCAATTCTTTACAAAATAAGCTCTTGAAATGTATTTAAACCTTCTACAATTTTGGCTCAATTATCCATACCATGGAAATGTTTTGATTTCCTATGACATAGTCTCACAACTCCAAAGCTCCATTTATCCAAATTCAGTCTAGTAAAATTGATTGCTCAGAGCAATCTGCAGTTCTGTACCTACTTTCTTTCTGCTTCCCTGCTCAGTAGCTCAAAAGTTCACTGACCCTGAAGGCTCAAATCAAACTGCCAATTCTGTGACCAAACTTCAAGCTTAAGTTATCTTTCCCTAACTCTGATCTTCTACTATCAGTTTTTTGACAATGTATAGTTCACTATCTTACAGTATTTTCTGTTACCATTAAAAAAATTAAACTGTTATTTAACTTTTCCCTAATATTATAATTGTCTAGTACAGTACTGTCAAATACAACATTCTGCAATGATGGAAATATTCTATACCTGTGCTAATCAATAGGCTAGCTACTAGCTACACATGGGTATTAAACTGCTGAAACGTAGCTAATAAGACTGAGGAATTCAACACTTAATTTAATTACTTTAAATGTAAATTAGTCATAAGTGACTACCCTTTTTGTACATATCAGGCCTAGTACAATCTGATCCTTCCCCAGTTCAACTTAACTGGGCATTTGCTATCTAGCATTTGCCACTGAAGACCAACCTTTTTCTCAAACTCTTCCCTTAATTTCCCAGCCATTTTCTCTCCATTCTCTTCTTCCCTCTCTCTGCTTAACTCCCTTCCCTTTCTGGCCCCCTTAAGATAGTTATTCCCAAAGGCTGCATTCTAGAATCCCTTTTGTCCTCCTTCAACATGCTTTCCCTAGATGATTCCATTGACTTGATTTTTAAATGGGCTCTATTCAATGACAATTACCCAGGTGGGAATTTATTTCCCACCTCTTCTGAGCTCTAACCCCTTAGTCCATCCCCATCACCCTCCTGGTGCACTCATTCTTTTTACCCCAGATCAGATATCACATCCTAGCTAAGGGCTTTTCTGACTTCCCAAGTCAAGTATAACAAAGGGATACTACATCTTCACCAGGCCCAACAAAGAGATACTCCATCTGCTTGTCACTGCATCCTTCTATCAGGCAGAACTACAGGGAAGAGTCCACATAGCTCCGTATATTTCTAAGGGCGCTGACCCTGCATCTCTGTCTTCCTGAGACTAAGGAAGTGGAAAGACCATTCACTCACCTTTCCCCCAAACCTCAAAACTTATAGCCTAAACACCAGTCTGCCTCACAGATCTGCAAGGACCACACATGGCTCTTATCTCTGCCTAGAAAACTACCTTCAGGGTTCTGTTAAAAAATCACTTCATCAGAAGACTTCCATGATATTCCTAAAAAACAGCAACACCCATCCCCCTTTGACAGTACTCTTTATTCTCACCCTACTTTATTTTTCATCACAACAATCATCACATAATACAGCATATAATTATGGGGGGGGGGGTTTGGTCCTTGTCCACTAGAATGTTAGTTCTACTGGAGCAGAAACTTCATCTATTTTGTTCTCTCTTGTATCGCTTAAAACTATATGTGGTAAACACATGGTAGACACTCAACAAATACTAAGTGAATGAAAAATGTATAAATGAAAAAAAGGCTTAATCATTATTGTAAACATGTAGTTTGCTAAGTTCCTCTGTGTACTAAATGAATTAGTTTAAATTCTCTTATGCCAAAAACAAGTCTTGCTCATCTTCATATTTTACAAAACTTACCATTCTGCACACTTAATATAGAGACACAAAGAACTAATATGGACTACAATCATGAAATCTGATCTAAGCCTAACTGTACAATATTCCTTGGGCAAATCTGCATAAAGATCTTGAATTTAATTATCTTATTTGTTCATGAGATCTGCCCTAAAATTCTGTTATATTCAAAATTCAACCCAGAGAAGTACCTCAATGCTAAGAATATCCTTAGTTGTGCTTAAAGCATATTCATATTTTCTTCAACTATCAGTCTTGGCCGTCATCTGCCCAAATTCCATTTTTAGTAATTCTCCCATCCTTTCTCTTAAATAATTCTGTTCTTTACATATAATATTGTTACAGATTCACCATCAGTTTTTAGTAATGGAACATTAAGTTACATTTGTCCAATAGTGGTGATCTCTTGCCAAGGTTACATCAACCTCCTTCATCCAGGTCTTCATATACAAGAAAATTTCAAAATCAATCAATGTCAATTGTAACTAATGTCATGCATCTAATGAGACTACCAGTGAAGTATGTGGTTATGAAATCAGAAAATAAATGATTATCTACTAAAAAAATTAAACTCATAACCTTGGCCTTTGACTTTATTAACATTCTCCTCTATATCTGATCTAACCATTCATAGTTACTCAAAAAGGTTACAAATTAATGGCACAAAAGAAACCATGTTATCATCTCAATCGTGCTAGGTTAAGTGTGAAACTGGTTATATGAGATAGCTCATGCATATAAATATTTCCATATGTAATGCATACTCTTATGACCTGTTTAAATAATTTTGATTTTCAGCCTGAAAATCAAACTTGGAATTTCATTTTAGCCAATTCTTCACACAGATGAATTAGCCTACGTCATGACCAGGATCTGAATTAAGACATAAGGACTAGTACAGCATGTACATTTCCTAGTACATTTCCCAGTACTAGGAAATATTTGGTAATAACTATTGTAATAACTATGTATGGTACCAGGCAGGTGCTAGACTATCTGGGTATCACTTCATACATTATATAAATGTGTAACCACTACACTGTATATCTGAAACTAATATAATATTGAATGTCACCTGTAATTGAAAGACAACTTAAAAGAACTGCATATAAATACCTTCCTTCTATATTTTCATTCTAACATATGGCTGATTACATATTATGTTGTTCAGTAACAAGCCACAGACAAGACTGCTAAAAATAGTATGGAAACATCAACCTCCAAGACTCATAATATCTACCACACATAAAAATTCAGTTAGCAACTGTTCTTCACACCTCAGCAACACTTGGTGCCTAAATGACAAAATATTCACCCTGAGAGAAAAGTCAAAATTAGTTTCAAACTGAATGAGGGTTAAATAAAATAAACCATGTATTACATATTTTCAGATTATATATTAGTTAATGCATATAAAACACCTTAAGGATGCTTTAAAAACTAGGTATAATATAGATTAGTTTGTAATAGAAACACATTAGCCTTTATAGTCAATGACAAGAATAAGAGAATTAGAGCATCTGCATTGAAATCCTAACATAGCCCACTGACTAGCTATGTGATCTTTGGTAAATTACTAACCTCTTCAGAACCTCAGTTTCTTCATTTCTAAAAACAGAATAATATATATTATATACTTCACATTATTATGGAAAGGACTAATGAGAAAGTGTAGGAGACATCAAGCCAAGGTCAGGACTCACAATATGTATGCAAAAATTTTTTTTCTCTCTCACACAAATATAGGAACCCAAACATGGAACGTGCAGATTCTAGAAATCTAGGGAAAAAAGCAAAATCCAGAAGAGACATATTTTCTAGTCTGGTACTACTACTACCCTACAGGCTTAAACTACCTTTTACCTAGATAATACAACTGCATGCTAACTTGTTCCCTGGGCTAACTTTCTTTATTTCTACAGTTCTCAACCTCAGTTCCATATGTACATCACCCAGGAGACTTTAAAAAGTACTGATATCTGCGTCTCAGCCTCTAAGATTCTAATTCAATTTGTTAATAGAGTACTGTAGCCTGAGCACTGAAATTTTTCAAAACACCTCAGACAACTCTAATATTCAGTTGGTTCCCCCCTACAATATTCCATAATTCTGCCAGGATAATTTTCCAAACCTACAACTCTGAACAGGTTATTTCTCTGCTAAAAAAAATAAAAATAAAAATAAATCAATGGTTTGACATACTTTAAGATCTTAAGAAAAAACCCCCAGACTGTAAAATTTGTGTAATCTGATTCTAACATAGGTGAGGTGCAGTATAGAAAAATGATTGAAGCTTGGCCTTTAGAGACAAAATGTATCCCAGTTTGCCACTTACTAGTCATGTGACCTTAAGCAATTTACTTATCTCTGTTTTCTCTCTATTAAAGGGGGGTTAATAATACTATCTCGTAGGGTTATGTGAAGATTACATGAGTCTACATGCAAAGTACTTGGAATAGCCCCTGGTACATAATAGAAATTTAATAAATGTTAGTTGTTACTCATTTCCTCTAGGCTTATTTTCTACTAATTCCCCTAAGGCAGCAAACAATATTGCCTGTGAAACCTAAAACCTGCTCTGAACATAATGTAAGAAACCAAGTATATTCAATGAAGGTAGGGTAGCTTGCTAAACTCAATAAATGTTTGACCAAAATTAAAGTTGATGTGTATGTGTGCATCTGTGTATACCGATACATTAATATAAATTCATATAACTATACACACATACATAAAAATTCATTCCCGCCCCCAAGCTCTTTCTTGTTCCATTGCTGATACTTGTACTATACTCAGTTTAAGGTGGCTTCTGAAATGATAAGCTAATGAAAACCTACTAAGGTGATGTGAAGTCTAAATAAAAATCCTTCATTGTTTTATCCTCACTAAATAATTGGTTTCGTGAAGACTTCTCTAACTTTTAATCAAATTTATCTTTATGTATTTCCAACATGCTAAAATCCAAATCCTTTCCATAAAACCACTTTCTTGGGTTTATGGGACTCCCATTTTTTTAAAAAGTAGGAATAAATTTATTTTAAGATTCTTAATGCACATAATTTTAATTAAGAGTTAAATGTAGAGCTGTGGGACTCTTGGATTTCATTATATTCTGCTTATAAAATGCACCTACATGTCTTAAAAAAGAGAAACAGCAAGTGATAATGCTTATGAAAAAATCTTTAATCCCTACTTTAAAAATCTGAATGATTGCATTTATGGATATTAAAAGAAATAATAAATCTTTAAAACCAGTTTTCCTCCTGAAGTCTAGTTTAGCAAAACAAATAGCTTTCTATTGGGTAAATGACATAATCTATTCACTTGGGAGTTAGTTAAGTTAGTTATCTTAATAGTTCTACTTTTGATCTTTAAGTTGTGCGCATGTCAGAGCACGCAAAGATCTATCTTATATTAATGAACTGTGCAATACGGCCACTATTCTTTTGAATCTTTGGTACATTTTCAGCCACCACCTTAGCCACTCTAAATGCAGGGAAGACAAAGCCAAAAAGAAAGTAATCGATTTCTCTTGCAAATGAGAACTGAGTTACTCATTAGTGAAATAACTAACACCCTTCCTAAACCCATGCCTAGTGATGGACAGGGAGCAACCTTAGAGCTGAAGATAGTATAGTACCATGGATGGAGGAAAAGTAAGCGGGCTAGCTGTAAGAAGGGGGATTGGGAGCCATCTTTCTGTGCCCTTTTCTCTTTGTAGTCCTGGACAGATCATTGTTCATCCTGCCTTTACCACGAGGGCAGAAAACAATTTAAAACCAACTAGAGGCATTAAACACAGTTCTAAAGACTTTTGTTTTTAAACTGTGCACATGTGCAGTCACCGTGTGCATATAAGTGCAAGAGAAAACACTGACCACTACCTTGCACTGCACTTTCCCCCAAATCAGCTAAATGATTACAACTAAGGGGGCAGCTTGTGGAAAAGAACTGTGGCCCATAGTACAAATACAAAAAAGTTTCATAAGAAACAGAACATAGGAGTGGAAAAGGCAAATGAGGAATGATGAAGCAACAATTTAAACAAGAGATTCTCTATCCTAACACATGTATTATGCCCTAGAGAAAACAAGTGTCTCTGTGTCCTTACCTTTCTATCTAGGGCAGTATGAAACAAGGCAGTTAATATTCCCAAGAGAATATTTTTTCCAAGAAAGTATAACCTCACAAACAAATAATTAATGTTCTAAAGAGACCAAGTGTTGTTAGAGCAAACAACTTGTAAAATCTCAGTAGAAGGAACAAAAATTAGTGAACCAAACTTATTTTAAAAACCTTAAAATAACCATAATAAATATATTCAAAAGATATGGGAGAATATTTTTTTATAAAAAAAGCATAACCAAGCAATCACCAAAAAATAGCTAGAAATACTGGGTATAAAAATATTATGGTAAAATAAAGTATACAGGAGGTTTGAACAGAAAAAAGATACAATAATAAGTGAGCTGAAACAGTAATAAAGGAATTCAACAACAAAGTATAAGGAAAGAAAAAGGTGAAAAAAATGAGATAGAAGATAGAAGCAAAAATGCCACATTCACAGAATAGAAGACCCCCAAAGAAGATATGATAGATTTTTAAAATAATATTAAATAAATTTAAAACCTATACAAAATGGGTAAATTTCTGAAAAAAATATGAAAATGTGTAGACTCTACCAACTCTCACCTATAAGTATACACACACAAAACCACAGGCTCAGCTGCATATAAATTAAAAAGAAAGAAAAACAATTACTTGTATATGATATAAATCAGACAAAATATTTAAACCTAATAAAAACAAAGTAAGTTGGCATGCAACAGATACCTGTCAAATGTCAACATGAAAAAAGAAACAAAACAAAACAAAAAACAAAACTCCTTGAAGGTACAGATCATGTTTTAACAGTAGGTAAAATTATGAAATAGGCAAATTTTATTTTGGTCATCACTCCCTCATTTCACACCCCCTCCCTCATCACCTTCTGGGTCTCCTCTTATCAGGTAGCTTTCAATTATTTTTCCTTAAATGTTAGTTGCTGAAGGTTTAAACAAACAATTCTCAAACTTTTGGGTCTCTAGATTCCTTTACTAACACTATATTGCAAACTAACACTAACACTATATTCCCACTAAACTATGTTCCTACTAACACCCTGAAAATATGTTGTTTGTGTGGATTGTGTCTATTGAGATTTGCTGCATTAGAATTTAAAAGTGAGAAATTCATTATCTCAACTAGGTGATAAAGGTCAACATCAATGGTGGTAAGTCATGTTGATAGTATACCAGGCCTGTCCAGAAGGTATCCAGGCATGTAATATGAAAACTAGAGACATTTATTGAAGAAGATACAAGATACAAGAAACACTGAACACAAGACAATGACACTTCAGTCCCCTATAAAGTAGGCACCTTGGGATCTCACACAGTTCTCCCAATCACCATCAGCAGTCCCATCATATTCTTGTGAATCTCATCAATGTCTGAAATATCATCCCTTTCAAAGGTGATTTTAATTTTGGGGAAAGCCAGATGTTGCAGGGTGCCAAATCTGGGCTGTAGTGGGGCTGAGTTATCTGCATGATCTGATGTTTCGCCAAAGAACTCTGCAGAGATGTGATGCATTAGTGGGCGCATTGTTCTGATGAGCTGCCAATCACCAGGTGCCCAAAGCTGTAGCCTTCTTAATCATCCGAATAGTTTCCGCAGAGGAATGTTCAAGCTTAACAGCAAAATATGAAGATTTGTTGCTCTACTCAGTCACTTTGAATGTGACAGCCACATAGTATACATGCTCACTCAACAATGTCTACCACCCACACTGACTAGTATAGTGAAGTCATCATTGTTCACTCATGTGCAATCCAGTCCACTCTCCTTGGCTTCCAGGTTACATAGATGTCGCACAAACCATTCTTGTTATATTAACAATAGCTGGACTTTTTCCAGATGGACCTCAGTATACCCTTGATAATGTGATAAAATGGCATTTACCTTTGTGGATTCCTCCAAAAAACCTGTAAGTCCAGTTTAATCATGAGAAAAGCATCAAACAAATCCCAACTGAGGAACATTGGGCAAAATATCAGATCACTACTGCTCATCACCATCAAGGTCATCAGAAGACAAGCAGAGTCTGAAAAACTAGCACAGCCAAGAGGACCTTAAGGAAGCATGCCAACTAAATGCAATGTGCTATCCTAGATGGGATACTAGAACAGAAAAAGAATATTAAGCAATAACTAAGACATCTGAATCAAGTATAAACTTCAGTTAATAATGTATCAATATGGATTCATTAATTATATCAAATATAGGATACTAATGTGCTAATAAATGCAAAACCTGGGGACAAGGTATTCAGCAACTGTGTAACTATGTTCACAATTTTTCTGTACAGCAGGTCTTGGAATAATGTGGTTGGTTCAACATTATATGTTGATAAGCTGCCACAGGAACTTAATTCTTTTTTGTATTAGTTAGCCTATGGTAATACTGTCATTTTGTCATTTTGTTTAAAGTGACAGAACCTATCAACAATGTATTTGAACTTACTGTAAGCTTACTGTAAGACTAAAAGTATTCTAAAAAATTAAATTCATTATAATAAAAACAAGAATACACAAGTACACACTCCATTATTCAGAAAAATGATATCACACTTCATATAGTCTCTGAAAAAGTACAGTATACACTCATGAGAGAATGAGAAAAAAAGGCAACTAATATCAAATGCCATCATATTACTACCAAAGTAATTTTGACCTCATGGATTCTATGAAGGGCGCTTGAGGAGTTCCATAGTCCTGGGAACAGAATTTGAGAAGATCTCCAAGCATAATGGAAACAGAAAAGATTTCTGGCTTGCAATTCTGCTGTTATACTGTGTAGAGATGACTGGCTAGATATTTTACTTTTTAGAAACTAACTCTTGCCCTGGCTGGTGTGGCTCAGTGGATTGCGAACCAAGGAGTTGCCAGTTCAATCCCCAGTCAGGGCACATGCCTGGGTTGCAGGCCAGGTCCCCAGTAGGGGACGCAAGAAGCAACCACACATTAATGTTCCTCTCTCTCTCCCTTCCTCTCTCTCTGAAAACAAATAAGTAAAATATTAAATAAAACAACAACTAACTCTTTCTCCAACCCAGTTCTCAAAACTTATTAAAGAGTCCCATAATATATCAGTAATTTTTTTCACCTTATTCAAGCCTCTACTAAGAACAAAAACAACTTCTAATAAGTCCAAAAAATGACAATATAAGATAGAATTTAGGTACCCTATAAGCCCAGACTAATCATGAGAATACTGAGAAATATTTCCCACTTGGGTAGTTCAAACATTACAAATATTGAAATACCATTAACTTGTAACTTTCAGAAGTTAATATAAAACATACCTATCAAATTCTTTTACCCTTTTTGTAAATGTCTCCCTTTAGTAAAAGGTTCAATAAAGTTGTAAAATGGCAGAAAGATAAACACCTAAAAAAATGTAGGTTGGTTGGTTTGCTTTAAGGTAGAGGCCAGCCAATCATTCCCTCCAGCTCCCATTTATCTAAGCCAGTTAGGGTATTATTTGATACCCCTTGAGAATTAATAGATCTAGGCAATGTTAATCAATGGTTGCTATTATCACAAATAGACAGACAGACTAATTGTATGCCTCTTCATGGTAATAAACAACACCATCAATGAAGTTGGACCTGAATATGAGCAAGCCTCTAACTCTAATAAACAATTTATAAGAAATATAAGTGACTGAAGAACACATTAAACAATCACCACAGGAAAAATCCAGATTGTGAAAAACTCTAGGACAAACTACTTTATTTCTTCAACATACTGAAAAGAAAAATTAAAAAATTGGAAATTGGCTCTGGCTGGCGTAGCTCAGTGGATTGAGCACAGGCTGCAAACCAAAGTGTTACAGGTTCGATTCCCAGTCAGGGTACATGCCTGGGTTGCAGGCCATGACCCCCAGCAACCACACATTGATGTTTCTCTCTCTCTCCCTTTCTCCCTCCCTTCCCTCTCTAAAAATAAATAAATAAAATCTTAAAAAAAATTGAAAATTATTGCCCTGGTTTGCAGGCCAGGTCCCCGGCTGGTGGTGTGCAAGAGGCAACTGATAGATGTTTCTCCCCCTCCCTTCCCCTCTCTCTAAAAATAAATAAATAGAATATTTTTTAAAAATTAAAAATTATTGACAGATGGATAGGAGACTTAAAAGATCATAAAAGACTTAAGTAACTCATCAACCACATTGAACATAAAGACTTTTAAAAAATTTGTGAAGCCATCTGGGAAGTTTAAGCACTGATTAGTTGTTTAATTATACTAAAGGATACTAAATTTTTAGGATAATAATGGTATTTGTGGTTAAGAAAAGTTTATATTTTAGAGATGTATACTGAAATACTAATGAATGAAATGATTTACAAGGGACTGGTTCAAAAATAATGGAGTGGAAGGATGGGCATATAAATGAAACAAGACTGACCCAGGTTGATAATTGTTAAAGATGGGTGATGGGTACATGAAGATTCGTTATATGAGTTCATCCTTTTGGAATATACTTGAAAATTTTCATAATAAAAAGTTTAAGAAAAGATAACTTCTATTAACATTCTTGAATGTGTGATTAATATAAATTGTTGTAGCATGTAACTACTGGGAAAATGAAGCTGTTTCAATATAAGAGAAAATGAGTAAGTAGGTAATAAATTGGTGACTAAAGTTTTTAGTTATTGAATTACTTTATATAACAAGATCTCTGCAAGCTAGGAATTATATAATTTAGGACCCCATTTCTAACCGGAAACTCTCCAGGTGAGATGCTCCACCAGATCAAAGATTTTAGATTATCTAGCAACAGGACCCATTTCACTACACTGCAAAGCACAAGGGGTTAGTACTGCAATGGTAACCAGCAGAATAGCCTTCCAAAGATATCCACATCCTAATCCCTTGACCTATGAATGTTATCTTACATGATACAAGGGACTCTGCAGATGTGATTAAAGTGGAGGATCTTGGGATAGGGCAGTTATCTTGGATTATCTGAGCAAGCCCAACAAATCACAAGGGCCCTTTTAAGAGGTAGGCAATACAGTCAAAGTGAGTAGTAGGAGTTGTGATGACAAAAGCCAGTAGTTTAAGTAATGTGAAGCAGGGACCACAAGCCAATGAGTGAGTGTAACCTCTAGACACTGATAAAAGCAAGGTAACGACATCTCTCTTTCCCTCAGAGCCACCAGGCTGCTTCTGATACCTAGAAATGACGGATAATAAATTTGTGTTGTATTAACCACTGAATTTGTGCTAACGTGTTACAGCAGCAGTAGGAAATTAGCACAATGACCAACAGTAAAATTTAACAAAGAAACCTCTTTCAGTTCAAGTATAATGATTTTATCTGCCTTTTGAGACACTGAGTTACCTACAAGTACATGTGTTCATGCCAAGCATGGACAACCAGCTGTAAGAAAATACTGTAGGTGGAATTCTTACATTAGGCAGATCATCTAGCTAAATAATCTCTAAATTTCCCACAAAACCTAAAGAGGAAAAGTAGCCACAGGACTGAGAGGTTTGCAAAGGCTCTGCTGGTAGCGTAATCGTTGTTAAACAGGAAGAAGAGCAAACAGGCCTCTATTGAGGCAATCCTGAAGTATTTAAAATTAGCCAAACACTTAAGCAGGCAGGTCTCAAAAAACATTCAAATACTAGATGAGAATATGCACCAGATTTGGTAATCCTCAAACTTTGACTAAGACCCATTTATTATAGATGAGACAAGAGACTTCACAGCTCTTTTGCATTCATTCCCATTGTACAGTAATACTTTGGGAAGACTGGTAATTGGTATACGGATAACATAATTGATTTAATGCATACATCTCTTACTGGCCAGTTATTAGAAAACTGTACACCAAAAATAATGTCATTACAAATATGCTATGAGTAACAATATATAATATACTAAATCAATAATGATAATGATGAAGCTAAATTAACAGTATTTATAACAAAAATAGCAGCATTTAAAAACTGTGACCCACTCAAAATAATACTTCATGTTATCCCCAAAGGCAATTCCATTAATTTTCATGCCCATATACAGCTATATAATATTACCAAATGTTATATATTAGTCACACTTCTTAGACTATGATTATTCCTCAATAAACTCATACCAATTTTACTTTATGAGCACCAAATCACAGTAATTATGAAACATCTTAGTAAGCATGTAAAAATCAAAGTTTCAGAAAGCTGGATTATCTTCTAGGCCCATGAGGAAGACAATGATTTACTACATTTTGAGAATTACTGAACTAAATCATCTTTGCAGTTCCTTCCACTTCAGAAAGCCTTTGATTACAAGTACCCAATTTAAACTGCAATCTCAAGAAAGATTTTAAAAGACATTGTGATTTTCCTTAAGGTAAGGTACATATTCAATTTTTTCCATCTGAAAGGATATTTCAGTTTAATCTACCTCAATTATTTAATAGAAATTTGAATCCTATATTTTAAGTATTCTTACTGGTTTATTTCTAAAGTTATATAAATTCTGGACTTTTACAAAATGTTTTAAGACATATTAAATGTAAACTTGTGTTCTAAAGTGTATTTACTACCACATATAGAGAAAGTCAATCCACATTTTTCAATATTTACCACCTAAGACTAACAACACTACCACAAAAATAGAACTACAGTCAACTGGAATAATGAATGAACAAATAAATTGTTTAAAAAATAGAGTAATCTCAGGTGGAAGAGAAAATTAAATGGACACTAAATTCAGACTGAGTCCAAACTTTCACAATTCCACACCAAAACTACGGTAATAGTATCTTAATTAATAAATGACTTTATCTCTCCTCCAAATCATTTTATATACTGCTTCATTCTCTACAGCTCCCCATCCAACTACATAAAAATATTTGATGGTTATACCATTGCCTACTGAACTAAGCTCAAAACTCCTAGTCTGGCACTCTAAGCTTTCCATAAATTTGGTCTCTACCTGCCACATTGGTCATTATTTCTGTGAACACCACTCCCTTCTAATCTACCTTAGTCAAATTTTCTACTCATTTTTCCCTGAATAAACCATGGGCAATCAGTTCCCAATTTAGCCTTGCCTCCTGCTATTCTCCCTTCCTAGAATGCTCTTTTTCAATCCTATGATCCATATTACTGTTTCTGTTGTCTTAAGAAAGCTTCTCTAACTATGCCAGTGCACAGCAATGGCCCACTTTTCCCAATTCGTGAGCTATGCTTTGTTTATGTCCCTCACTTAACACTTAGTAAATGCTGTTACTGCCTTATCTATCTGTCCCACTATCTAGTCTTCCCCAAAATTAACATGATTCAAAATGACTACATTGTGTATCTCTCAGCATTACCTGTCACAGTACTTAGCACAAAGGATATATTCAAAAAAAGAAGTTTACTAATGATATTTTTAAAACTAGTACATGCAATCAGATTTTTTTAAAACACTGCCACCTCATACTGACATGCTGCTTTTTATTTTCAAAGAACCTGCTTGTTTCACTGGATCATACTGTCCCTATCAAGATGCAGGGTGAGTATTCTGGCTTATATATTTTTTATTGAAATAGAATATTTGCCTCAATATTTTACGCAGAAAAACTGAGAATCAGAGAAAGTGTAAAGCCAAAATAACCGAATGGCATAGGGCTTTTTTCACTGTGGTTTATTGCCTCTCCTGCTTTCTAATTATTTATCTTTTTGAAGAGAAGTCTTAATATTAATACTTATATTAACAATAACAGTAGATTTTATTTATTGAACATTTACAATGTGCCCAGGTTTATAATAGGCACTTTATATATAATATATTATCTCAAAATTCAAAACAATTTGAACAACTTGATATTACTATTATTTTATTTAATAAATGAGGAAACTAGAAACCTGGAGAACTTAATTAATTGCCCAGGTTATACAACTAAGCAACAGAGCTCAGATTTTAACACATAGCTAAATGTCTATAGAGCCCATGTTCTTAGCCCACTTTTCCTAAATCTAAAGAGTAACTAGTTTAGGCCATGTAGTTCAGAGGTGGTATTTCATAAATAAGTAACTCAAAAATAGACCTCAAAGATTAGTTCAAATATAGAGTATTTCAATTCTTCATATTGAAATTATAGTATTCTCTCAAAAATAAGCCAGAATATATCACAGAAGAAACTTAATGAACAAGTAGAAAAAAACTGCTCTTACTGCTTTTTAAATAACTTGCTCCAACTTCTCAATATCAACAGAATTTAGGAAAACTTTATTAATACAGTTCCAGTATTCTGGTATAGAATTTAATGCTATGCACTTGGATATTTATTTTAAAAGGTAACAGTAAATTTTAAGCACTTCTATTCAGAAAGACAGGTACATAGTCGATACCTTGGTCAGAAAAGACAGTTGCACTACATAAGCTGTAAGTTCTTAAGAGATGATAAACCCCTCTGAGCCTATTTCCCTATCTATATAAATGAGGATACACAAATATCTACCTTTAATGGCTGTTATGAGGATAGTCCAACAAAGTATTGACTTAGAATATAGCAATTACTATTACTAGTGTTTTTATTATCACTAAGAGTTTTAAAATATTTCAACTAAAAGAAGTTAAAATCTATGAGCTTTAAAAAAGATGCTATTTATGGAAAAATAAACACATATTCTAAGACAAAACTTTACTTTTAACCTTTTTTATGTGAAATTACAGTGAAAATAACTTACCAGCAGTTTTCCATTTTAACCATGACAATAACCTTCATAAATCACACTCCATGCTCATTTTATTCTTTATTAACGTTAGCTATCATGTGGAAGTTTAACTTTTATTTTGACCATTTAAGAAACTAAAACAAGTTTGAACCAGAAATTCAAGAAAGGTTGAGACCAGGTTAATACAGATAAGCAAAACTGCATTTGCTGTCAATCATTACACTCTTTCTGCATCTGGGCCTGTACAAAGGACATTCACTAAGTTAAAATTTACAAACAACTCAGTGTAATAGTGACTCCGAATTTCATAGCAATGTGAAGGATAGAAAAGTTGGCCTCCACATTATTCCAACAATACAAAATTCTTCAAGAATTTTTCACCTAACAATCATAATAGAGCTACCAGCTGACATTTTACGGTTAGCACCCCTACTTTAGATTAACGGAAACATTCCTAATAAAGAATATATAAATCAATTATTTAATGGAATCTCTCAAAATACAATGTTGGGAACCGCCCTGACTGGTATCAGAGGCTGAAACCCCCGCCTAGCTAAGGCTAAGGGAACGCCCTTGGAACTGTAAGCTGGCAAGGAGACAAAAGCTTATCTTCCTGGCAGGAATGCTGCTTCTGCTGCTTTATTCATAACTGAACTCCCAAAAGCTTGGTCGGTTAGCCAAAGACAGGTAAGATTCCCCACGGGGGGAACGACCCAAGACAGGCACGATCACTTTGGGAGGCCCCCCCAAAAGAAGGACTTGGGGGGCTGCAGCAAAAGGGGGTGATGGACCCTCGCTCCTTGGCTCTGACATAGCCTGAGTTCTCAGCATCTGGGAGAAAATCTCCTTATCTCTCGGTTGTCTTAGTTCCCTTGCTCCACCTAAGCCTGAAACAATGACAGGGTGGTGCAGCTCTGTACTGAGAAGCGCGGATTCCCCAGGGTGATCAGGCCTAAGAAAGAACAATGTAAATTACTGTGAAACCTTCTTTGTTTAGAATGCTCTCAGTTGAATGAGAAGGGTCTTAGGAGGAAGTTATTTTGTTCCTCAGTCTTACAGCTCTTTGACCCCAACTCAATAGACTGGCAGAGTTCTTTGTTTTCTATGGTTCCTTACTTCCCCCTAATGAGTACTGTACTTTACCTGAATTATTATGCAAAATGAGCCCAATAAAAGCAGGTATGGACGGTAAATCAGCGCGCTCCCCACTAGGGGGGTGGCCATTCCGTCCCTACTTCCCCACAGAAACTAGTCTGTCTCTGTGCATGTTGTTATTTCTCGCGTGTTTATCGTCGAGCCATCCACAGCGTTCCGTGGTCACTGCTGGCCGGTGACCCACGCGCAACAATACAACAGAATTTAAAACTAAATTATCATGGGAGAAAATTTCTTTGTACAATGACAAATCATCATTTAATCTGTCCTGCTGATGGGTTTTACTTTTCCCTTATTGCATAAGGTATAATTAACCACTATTCCTACTTATTTGTTTTATTTTCAGAATACACTTCAATCATAATCATCAGGCAGCAATGTTTCTTAAATCTTTATACTTTCATAGAAAGAATATATGTGGCAACTGCTCTTAATAATTATTTTAATTGTTTCATTCCTTCTGCCTGCTCATAGCTTCACATAATGTAAGATTTGGAGGCATTTAATGTCCTCAATTTAGTGAAATCCTCTTGATTTCCCTAAGGCAGAAAGTTTGGGGGGAAAACATAAACACAAACTATTATAACCATATGTCTTACACTATACAGCTGGGAAGGAAAGGGAAAAGAGGGAATAGATGGGGCAGAAAAATCAGAAAACTGACTAGGTTGTGCTCCAACATGATTTAAACTATCTGTAATTTTCACATCAACAGAGGAGTGAAAGTTTTATTTTAAAATACTTTCTTCAAAGTTTGTTTTAAATACATTTTTAAAATAAAATCAAGGCTCACATCAAACATAGCTGTAGATGATAGTACCTTATTATGCTGTATTTGAACCACTCACCGAAGCTCGGTCAGGTTCTCCATCTGCCAAGCCTGCCTCCATAGTGAGAGAAGATAGGTTTATGCTTCACTTCCCATTAATGGTTAGCCATTCTGTATATCTGGAAATCCTAGAAAAAGAAAACCATGTGTATTAGGGGTGGTATAAAATTGTGATAAGTGGAAAATAAAGCATTAAGTATTTTAGGAGGGAGAAATTATTTTACGCTGAGGTTACTAAGAAATCCAGTAATACAGGGAAAAAACAGATTTTGACATAGGCTTGAGGAATGATAAAGGTTTAGAGAAAAATGTTAGAAGGAAATATTCCAAGTGAAGAGAAACAGCAAGAACAAGGTTAAAGACATGAGACTGTTCAAAATTTGAAAAGATGCTTAAATCTGCTTTTAAGTAATGAAATATTACACATAATTTGTTCATTATTACACTGGCAACTAAGGAGTGTGCTAATATTAACACTGGGGAGCATGTAGGAAAATAGGTATTCTCATTCACTTTTGTGATAAATTATAACATTTTTTGAATGACAACTTAAAATACATATGCTTTCATCCAACAATTTCAAGGGTACGAATTATTCTACATATATACTTCTACAAATGCACAAAGATACATAAATAAACACATCCAACAAAGTAATAGATATGATGGAAAAACTGAAAACAACCTTAATGCTCATCATTAGGAGCTTGCTTAAACTAAGACAGACATGAAAAACTAAATGAATTTTTCGACCACCCCCCAAACCCGCAATTCAGTAGACTTCTAGTCATTTCTTAGGATTCCAAAGTCATTTCTTTTTTCTGTAAATATAAAAGGCTGTACTAACATATAAATACTGGTGAAAATAGCTTTTAATTGGGCTTTAAAGAGACGTCATTTGATTTATTTGATATACCAAACTTAGCCCAAGCTGTATTACATGTCTGTGTGTGTGTGTGTGTGTGTGTGTGTGTGTGTGTGTGTTAATTTTTTAAAAAGACTGGGAAAGGCAGGAACTTAGAAGGTTTCTGCCCTGAACAAATCAAAGAATAAAACTGCATTAACAGATGTGGAGTACTTTGTGAGAAGACTTGGAGAGAGAAGGGATGAATGTTAGGAGCTCCTTTTGGACATATACATTTGAGATATCAGTTAGACATCTGAGTAAAGATATCAAGGAAGCAGCTGGACATGCAGATGTGAGGTTGAGGAGAAGAAGTCATGCTAGGAATATGAACTGGCAATCAGCCTACAGATGGAATTTAAAACCATGACACTGGATGAGATCTCCTTGGGAATCTGTGTAGACAGAACAGAGGACCAAGTTCAGAGTGCACAGGTACTTCAATATTATAAGATCAATATTTAAAGAATGAATGAATGAATCCCAATTTCTGGTTTTCAATTTTCAAAATGACTATATATAATTACTCTATTTAGGTAAACACAGAATTACTCTATGTAAAAAGCAAAGGCAAAACACACAAACACAAAGTAAAACTCAAATTATAACATGACTAACTTTAAAAGGGAGCAGGGAGAAGGGAAAAAAAATCAAATTAAGGATAAGTACCAAACACTCCTCACCTTTGATAATGAGGAGTTAAGAGACATTGCTATCACGTTAAGAAATGAGTTTTTAGTATTTTCTTTAAAGCCAAAGACTTGAACTAAAAATATGTAACAATAAATCCTGGAAGGAGAGGGTGATTGATTGGATGCTTGAAGTACAGGGTGGGGCAAACACAGGTTTACAGTTGTGAGTATGCAAAACACAGAGTTTATTCTTGTATTGATTTATTAATTATTGTATTACTTTCCATAAGAACAACTGTAAACCTACTTTTGCCTACCCTGTATAAGCACACTAATTTCCTCATGATTCAGAGGTGGAAGCCAAAAGATTCTTAAATAATATGGGAATAGAAAAGTATTTTTTTTAATCAAAACAGTAACAACAAACAAACTCAATGGCAGCTGGCTCTAGGGGGTAGGCTTGAAAGGAAGTAAGGCATTTTTTTCTGCCATTTTAATTTTTAAAACACTGTTTATTATTTCTATAACCAAAAAGAATGTCTAATATAATTTTTGTAAAGGAGTACAGTGCATCACAATCCTGAAGACTTGTTTTTTTTTTCCCCCCTCAATTGTCAAGCTAAAGCTGGGCCTGCATCCTAATTTAAACATAATTACTAGTTGAATTCAAAGTTTAAAGAAGACTATGTTCCCTCCTCTGTTCTTTTTAACCAGTACTCTAGCAATTATTGAAGAACTGGTGCCTTGCTATCTATACTTAAACTTACAAAGTTTGTAGAGGAAGTAATTTCTATAAAAATTCCTCTCTATTTTTGGGCTTAGATTGTTATTTCAGTCACAGAGAAAAGGAAAGTATCTACTAAACAAAGCCAACATATTTAACCCATAAGGTTGTTTAATTCTAACAACCTTATGATAATGTATTGAATGATGGCTGCCTCTAAAGGCAGCAACAAATCATGTAATATTAGCATATGGCTTCCTATCTCAGGATGCCTCAGAACATGTACATTGTTCTATTAAATGTACATGTAACAAAAACAAAAATGCTCAAAAGCAAGAGTGTTACCAATGAACACACCACAGTTCTAAACTACGACATTTTATCACTGGGAACTGAATAAAATTCAATCATCTTAATCTCAATGCCATTTTGAACAAAAATTAGGTTGTGAATAAGTACAACTTCATTAAGCTAGTCTGAACTAATCTATAATATTTATACTAGGTCAAACCACACAGGAAAAAATAACATAATAAGAAATTAATTATATAAATTTGACAGTCCCCCCAAAACTAGCTAACACCAAAATCTTATTCATGAATGCTGTGAAAAAAAGAAAAAAATCTAACTGCTTGATTAAAGCAGTCTATCTACCCAAATGGCTTTCATCAAAATTATTACAAAATGGTATAATACACATGCTTTCTGAAGTAGGATAATATTTACTATTTTGGCACCTACGAATTATGTAAAGATTCCCTTTAGTCTAAAAATGTAAACAACAATGATGATGTTGATGATAATGGAAGACCAAGAGTCAGGCAAAAAGCTGGACACTGATGGGCAAGGGGGAAGTGGGACAGAAATATGCAGGGCAAGTTATCCCACTATGGCTGTACAACTTCAGGGCAATTGATGAGAAGACACCAATCAGGGAGACAAAGAGAAGAAACAGATTGAACTAATCAATTTAACTCTTAGAAGAGGAAAAGGCATAGTAAGTAAATGACCTATGATATAAAAATGAAAAAACATTCTAAATGACTCCACTTCTCTGGAGAAAACTTCTGGCAAGGTATGAAACAAATCCCATTTCCCATTATCTCTGGACCAAGCACTCATATACATTATTCATAAAATTTATGGTTTATAAATCTTAATACCTATTGTTGCTGCACATCAATTATATGTCATTCATAGAGCATAAAACACATTAATAAAATATTTACTTAAATCTTATCATGTAAAAGACATTACTTAAATTCCTCATGTAAATTAACAATACACATCATCCCTGTCCTAGACAAGAATAAACTGGCTAGTATATTACAATGTAATGAGACTTCGACAAAGGTATGTGCTACATGATGTTACCTATAGCAGTTCATAAGGATATTAAACTCAGAGTTCTGGAGGTGGTAGCATGAGAATACCCAAAAAACAAAACAACAAAAAACACAAACAACCCAGTAGCAACCAGATCCCAGAACCCAATCTACAGTCTTTAAATATTACTTCTCATTAAAAGACACCAGAGCTTCTTGGAGAATACCCAGGTCTAAAAAACCAAATGTCCAAGGTCAGCATAGAGTACATTACATATCTAAGTAAAAAAGCTATGGAAGAGTCCTGAAGTCATCTAATGAACTCAGGAGTCATCTTGAAGGGGATTCTAAAAGTCAAAGATGGAGAAAATTTGTAACTATAAAAGGCAGTTTAAAATCAAAGAGCTAATCATCATTTCAAAAAAAACTGGAAACAAAGTAAATTAAACCTAAGCATTAAAAATTAGATCTTTGAAAAAAATAAAATTAATAAATGCCAGATAAGACTAAGCAAGGGAAAAAAAAGAAACAACAGAAATAACAAATATTATGATTGATAAAAGACATCACAATAATATCCCCAAACTTTTAAAATGTCCTAAAATGAAATTATAAACACTACACCAATAAATATGAAAATGTCTAAAAAACTGACAAATTTCTAGAACAATCCAATTTACTGAAAAGTCCACAAGAAGAAAAAGAAAATCAAAATAGCCCCATTAAATCCATAATAATGAAACTTCTCAACAAAGAAAATTCCCATTGCAGATTACTTAAGTAGTGAATTTTACCCAACGCTGGGGTGTGGAAGGGACAGAAATCTTTAAAAAATTTTTTTGAAAAAGTAAAAATAAAAGAACACTACTTAGTGTTCCTTTATAAGACCTGCATAAACCTGATTTAAAACTAGACAAGGATTACGAAGATAGGAAAATTATGACTCAAGACATGGATATCAAAATCCTAAACAGATAGCCAGAGGGGAGAGGGGAGGGGACATTGGGGAGAAGGGTTTTCAGGAACTGCTATGAAGAACACATGGATAAAACCAAGGGGGAGGGTGGAAGCAACAGAGGGAGGTGGGTTTGGAGGGGGTGGAGGGGGGTGAGGAGAAGATACAGACAACTGTAATTAAACAATAAAATAATTTAAATTAAAAAAATTTTTAAAAATCCTAAACAGACTATCTGAAAACCATATCTACATTTATACATACATATATACATATACACATACCAATAATTGAAAAAATACATTTACAATTACACCTAGATATATATTCAAAATGTTTATAGCAATATTATTTGTAATAGCCAGAATCTAGAGGGGGGAATATCCATCAACAACAGAAGACACAAACAACTTGGTAAATTCAAATAATGGAATATGATATAGTAGAAGAAAATGACAATTATATGGATTGCCCTCATCAACAAAATATTGTCTTACATAACAGTGTATATGATATATAATACAATTTACACACAGTTCAAAAATAAGACAAATCGATCAATGGCACAGAAATCCAGATAATGTTTTATGCAAGAAGAAACTGGACAGGGTAATGATTAGGATGAGAAACAAAGGGTTTCTGAATGCTATCAGTGCTCCATTTCTTCACCTAGTCAGCGTTATCACAAGGGCTGGCTTTATGACAGTACAATCAACTCTACATTTATTGTACATATGTAAAGTCATTTTTTACAATAAAAAAAATAGTGCTTTCTTTACAATAAAGAAATTAATAATTCTAAAGCAAAAACCATTTAAATAAGAGGTAGGTGCAAAGGAATAAAATTCCTTTTAGAGTTCTCAAACTCTAAATTTCTGATAAAATCAATAGCCCACTAAATCTAATATAATATGCCATAATATATTAGATGACAGTTTAGCATTCTTATAGCACAGTGAGTTGATGTCCTAATTTGATTTATCGGATACATGTAGAAACACTTTTTAAATATAACTGCCTTACACCGCAACAGCTCAACTGCCTGAGTACAAGCTAATTTGGATTATCTTCATACTTTACTGCAGAAATGAAAAGGGTAAGGTGACAACATAAAAGCAGGCAATAAAAAAAAAGCTTAAAGGTTAATAAAATCATTTTCGTGCTCTCTGGAATATTTCTGGAATTAATTATAGCTTTAAAATTTCAGGTGAGGTCTTGAAAATATTTTCTGCTAATTACGTAATAGAGATGAAATTTTAATTATAAAGATAATAGTGCTTTATCAAATATCTATGACAAATATTAAATATAAATATTACCTATTTATTAATGTATTCACTTATATTCTTCCATCACATGGTACTTAAACTAATTGTTTTAAGAATGGTAATTACTATTTTTATAATTGCATATATATGACACAGACAGGTTACAGGTGATCAGATAGATGACAGTGGTAAATTTCCAATACTTGGCTTCAAGAATCTAAAAAAATGAAAATGACATACAAGAGCTTATTAGCTTAATAAAAACTACGAGAAACACAAATCACAGTTTTACCTCTCACTTACTCCCACACACCACCCTGTAAAACATTTCAGAGAAAACAACTTTAAACAAAAGGCTACAAAACGGAAAATAGGGATAATTTAATTGTTTTGGAAAGCTTTATTAGGAACTTTTTGGCATCAACAGATATTCCAAATGTTTTTAAATGAAAAAATTAACTTGAAAAACACATACTAACATCACAGTAGTTCTAAAAAGTAACAGACAAGAACAAATGGACTCCACTTCTTCTCTGCTGAAGAGTTGTTTCCTTCTCTGTGTACACAAACTGCATCTAGTACAGAACTGAAACACCATATTTCTAAATTTATTTATCCATCTGCCTCCACCATTTAGATCCAAAGCTCCATGATGATAATTCATACCAATTACTGAGTGCCTGATATGTGCCAAGATGGACAACTAAAGTGCACAAAACACATGGTCCATGACATCATGGACTTTACATGAGATCATGGGAAGCTTCTCATACAAAGTGATGTTTTAAGTTGAGACCTAAAGAATTAAGTGACACCTAAACAAAGAATGGAAAGAGCCCTGGCCAGGTGGCTACTTGGCTGGAGCACTGTCCAATATAGCAAAAGGTTGCAGGTTCAATCTCCAGTCAGGGCACATACCAAGGTTGTGGGTTCAATCTGGTCAGGAGGCAACTGGTCATTGTTTCTCCCTCACACTGATGTTTTTCTCTCTCTCTCTTCCCTCACCCACTAAAAATCAATGGACATATCCTCAAGTGAAAATTTAAAAAGAATTTTTTTAAAAAAGAATGGCAAGAAATACATTCTAAGTAAAGAATATACAAAAGCCCTAATGCAAAAAGCCACCCCTATATTCTTCTATATTTCCAATAGCATTGCACAATGCATAGCAGATATATTAATTAGTGATAATGAGGTGATGCAGGAGATGTGAGCTGATGAAAGAATGGAAAAGAAAAAATTAAGTGTATATAAAATAGCCTTATTTCACCCAAATTTGTGTATTTTGAATTTGACAATACACATTTAAATATGCTATTTAATTAGATCTTTTAAAGAAATTAAACAAATTACTGGTGAAGGTCCATTCCATAGCTGCTTTTCTTAGCCATAGTAGATTAATGTGAAACAGAAGTAATTAGAGAATGTAAAATCTTGACATTCCTCTACTTTAAAAGAACAATTTTTTTTGAAAAACATTGCTTTACTTAACTGATATTTTCTTCCTACAAGCATTTCTTGTACTTTAAGAATCCAAGTGATCAGTACTTAACACAGTGTGAATAATAATATCCTTAACTGTTCATAAAAGGCACCTTGGGTTTTTACAGTAGCCAAAAAATGAATTCCTAATTATACAAACATGGTGTGACTGCAAAGGAGTGTAAATAACAATACTAATGTCTTTGCCTACCAAAACAAGTGTATTAAAAAGTGGCGTGTGATACTCTTATTTCTCTTCAGATCACATAAATCTTCCGCCTTTTAAAAAGTGGTATGTGGCAATATCTGGGTTAGATGGCAGCACAGGTAAATGTATATCACCTCCTCCCACATAAAAATTACAACTAAACTACAGAACAACCATCATTCATCAACAACTGCCTGAAATCTGGCTGAATGGAAGTCCTACAACTAGAAAAATAAAGAAGTCACATTGAGATTAGGAGGAGGAGCAGAGACACGGAACAAGCTGGTCTCATCACACATGTGATGGATAAAATTTAGGAGGGATATCTCACTGGCTGCAGAGATCCCTCCTTAGGAGTGAGGGGCCCAAGCACCAAGCAGGACCCCACCTAAGTATTTTGGTGCCAGGAAGAAAAGTCCCAAAAACTTGTAGCTATAAAACCAGTAGAGATTGAGGCTGAGGGAGACCAAGGGCTGCTAAAGTCCCAGATTATTATTCCTTTTAAAGGGCACATATGTGGACTTACTCAGACTCACTCCCTCTGAGCTCTGGCACAGGGGCAGCAGCTTCAAAGTGACTAGAAACATACAGGGAGGAACTGAATTGTCTGGTATCGGGGAGGGGAAGAGCTAGAGGGGCAGCTTTCTTCCAGACAGAAGTGCTGGCAGAGGCCACTGTTCCTTGATGAGCTCTCCCCCACTAGAGCAGGCAGGTGCACACCATATCTGAGACTCCATCAACCTGGCTCAAACTGTTTGCTCTACTCTGGTGATTCCCAGCTTTTCTCACCCAAACAAAGAAACAAAGAAAAAGTTAAGAGATGTCTAGAGGAATGGGAAGTGATTTTGAAATGATAGAGAGAGAGGGGATAGTAAGAGCAAGGAACAAAATCCAGGGTAAGACATGGAAAAATTTAAATTTGAGACAAAAGGAAAAAGAAGAAAAAAGGAGGTGAATAAAGAAAAATAAAAGGGCAAGTTAAAGAGAAACAGAAGAAATAAAGAAAAAAACAGGATAAGACAAGGCAGAATTAAAAAATGAGAAGAAAAAAAGAGTAGGAGAGGGGACAAGTAAAATCTGAGATTTGAAATACAAAATTAGTGAAGATCTAGAAATGCAAATCCATCCACAACCAAGTAGCAAAGATTGCTAAAGGTGGAGAGAGAATGAGGGTATTTAAGAGTGGGGAAAAAAGGATGTGAAATGACCACTGACAAGAAAATTGGTTTTGTGTGTCCAGACAGGGGAGAAATAGTAAGAGTGTGGAATGGAAACAAGTTGTAGCAAGAAAGAAAACAAAATTTAAAATGAAAATAATGAGATGTAAGAAGAATGTAAAATGCTGTAAGAGAAGGGAGGAGCAAAATATGTGAATTCAAATAAACTATAGTATAAAATCTAGTGACTTAATATGTAAAAACTTGCTAGACAAGAAATGAATGTTAAAAAGCTATGCAGGAAAGAAAATATTGCAAATTATGGAGAAGAGCTCAGTGGATTTCACTTTGGTAGCCTCTAGTATTTACCACTGTTTTTTTTTTCTTTCTGGATCTGCCTCTGATGTCAAATGTTGACACCATCTGACCTTAGGTAGCCAGTTAGAGACTTCCAGGGATCTACTGTCTCTAGCTGTCTCCTTCAGTTATTAATCTAAGTCACTCTGCACTCAGCAGTCTGGCTTATGTACCATAGGGTTGGCTGAAGCCCTCCTGGGGTCAAGGCTATTGTTTACCCCCAGGATGCCCCTGGGAGGGGAGTGGTCTGCTTGAGTAGGATGGTTGCTGCCCTTTAGGGAACTCAGCTGCAAGATCCTGGAAGCTACTCTCTCAGTTCTCTCCCCAAAACATCTGTCCCCAGTCTCTTTTCAAGCATCTCTCTAGTCCCCTCTGTGCCCCACCTGCCTTTACCAGGGATCTGTCTGTGGCTGTCTCCTTCAGTTTTTAATCTAGTCACTCTGCACTCAGCAGTCAGGCTTAAACACCAGAGGGTATGGTAGAGTATTTCCTGGGGGTAGAGCTATTGTTTCCCCTCAGGCTGCTGCCACTCAGGGGAGTGGTCCTCCTGGGCAATGATGGCTGCTGCTGTATGGGAAATGATTCAGCACCAAGACCCCAGCATCTACTCTCTCAGTTCTCTCCCCAAAGCTTCCATCACCAGTCTTGTCACCAGTCTTTCCTCAGGCGTCTCCAGCCCTGTCTGTCCCTGCCTTTGCCAGAGCCCAGGATAAGTGGCTGCAAGTGAAAATTTGTGCATTGGCCCTTTAAATAGCTCTTTGTGTCACCAGGGGTCCATCTCCAGCAAAGAGCAACCCTGCCACTTTTTGCCACTGGTTGCTATCTGTGTACTTTTTGGGCTCTGGTGCTCTAGGCTGGGGATCCCAGGTTAGGGTTTAGACCCCACACTTCTCAGGGGGATCCAAATGGTCACTCAATTATCCCTCTGGTGCCACTGCCTGTGGGTGCCCAGCCAGCTCTCCCGAGTCTCCGCCACACTCCTTACCAAACAGGTTGTGCTGAAGCTGCTTCTTCTGTCTGTCCCAGGTTGTAAAGGCCACAATTATTTTAATTAGAGGAAAGTAGAGTGAAATTTTCCTAGTTAAAATTACCATAATGTGACACCAGATTTAAGACATACCAACTTTCTTCAACAATGACAAATTTGTCTGGTTCTGTTTAGAAATAAATCAATTAGAGTGGCATTGTGATCCCTCTCCTTGATGTAGTAGTTATTCACACTGAATCATTTGAAACTGATGATTTCATTTGTGAGCAAATGACCCTGCACTGTAACAGGTTAAATCTTAAATCTTTCAAGTAAGCTAGACTATAAATTCGCTGCTTCTTAAGGATGGCCCATAAATTAAGAAGTTCTAGAACGCCTGAAGTTTCCAAAGAGAAAAAAAAGTGCCCATATAAAACCCAACTAGAACATCTGAAAAAAAAATCTGATATGATTAAGGAATATGGGCATGGTTCTAAGCCAATGTTTTATTTATTTGAACTTTAAAATATCTACTTTAAAATTGGAAACAAAATAATTCAGGACTGCAACATAATTAATCAGAGACAAAATAAGAGATATATTTTAGGCCAAATTATAAGGGGGGACTGAAAATAAAATATTTACCTAATATATGAAGAAATAAAGCATCTTATTTTATTTTATTTTTGGTTTTAGAGAGAGGGAAAGGAGATGAGAAAGATGGAGGGATACACAGATGTGAGGGAGAAACATTAATTGGCTGCCTTCTGTACATGTCTTGACTGGGGACCACACCTGCAATGCAGGCATGTGCCCTAACCAAGAAATGAACTGGTGACATTCCAGTTTGAGGGCCAACACTCAACTAACTGACCCACATCAGTAAAGCAAGAAATAACTTCTCTATGAAGATGTGTAAGAAATACAGAAAAATGACTAAATGTAATAACAATTTAAACATTTGAAAAACATTATAAAGGGAAAAAAGGAAAAATTATAAAAGGAAAACTACAAGGTTAATAATAATAATAACAATGTATAAAGGAATCCCTTAAAGCATATATATATGATCTTAAGATTTCATTCATTTACTGATCTAATATTTTTCAGCACATACTATGTGCCAACTATGCACCACACACTGTTTTAGGGACTTAAGATTTAGTCAGAATAAGTGGTCATTTTTGTTATCTTAAGGATATGTAAGGGGGAGTTACTGACCAGAAGGGGGCATGAGATTTCTAGAAATGTAATATAACTTGACTTGAGTGGTAGTGACCTGGGTATATACTTGTATGTAAACATTCATTGACCTGCACAATTATGATTTGTGCATTTTAGTATATGTAAGTTGTATATCCCCTTTTTTATGAAAGCTCATTTGTGTTGCCTTTCATGGTTGCTAACTGTTCTTCTTTATATGACTTCAATTTGAATTCAAAGAACCTTAAAACAAATTTCTGGCATAGCCAGAGTGCTACAGGTCTCACTGTGATGACAGATGTTTTAAATAACCCAAAAGGAGAAAAGAATTGAGAATTAATAGGCAAATACTAAATTAAATCATTGGGCTCTACTCATCAAGAGATAGCTCAAAAATCTTAGCTGAATTTTTTCAATGCTTATTTTTGTTAGCCAGATAATTATGCTGCCAGATATGAACCTAACCATTTTTTCTATATCAGAGTTTCTCAACAGTCACTGATGTACCAACAGCACAGTTTTCACCATGCACTAGTAACAGTTACTTAATTTTCTCACCTGTATCTTTATTAGCCTTATCCAATAAAAATCCATGAATTTACTCGTTTGGCCACAGATTGCATTTTTTCCTAATACACATAAAAATTGAAAATGTTCATCACTATAAAGGTGAAAGTCATCTCACATCACCATACTAAATATCGGGAGACCTAGCCACAACTGCTTCATTCCTCTGTCCACGTTCTCAAGACATTCACTTTCCATGTTCTCACATAGCAACATGAGATAATAAAGAATATTAGTAAACCTGAGTGGTGAAGATAGCAGCGTAGGTAAATACGTATCACCTCTTCATACAACCACATCAAAATTATAATTAAACTATAAAACAACCATTATTCAGGACAGCCAGAAATTGAGCTAAATGGAAATTCTAGAACCACAAAATTAAAGAAACTACACCAAGACTGGTTAAGAGAGGCAGACACATGGAATGGGCTGGACCTGTTCCCACTGTGGCGCATACTAACTGGGAGGGATATATTGAAGCAAGGGGTCCCAATCCCACACCAGACACCACAGCCCAGGGTTCCAGCACCAGGAAGATAATTCCTCATAGCTTCTGGTTGTAAAAAACAGTGGATGTTGAGGCCGAGGAAACAGAAACCGCTGGATTCCCAGGCAGTTCCCCTTAAAGGGTCCACATATCAGCTCACTGGACTCACTCCCTCTGAACAGCAGCACTGGAGACATATGGGGAGGAACTGAATTGACCAGCATCATGGCAATAGCTGAAGGGCAGATTTCTTCACAGGCAGAATGCTGGCAGAAGCCACTGTTCCTTTATGAGCCCTACCCCCACAAAAGCTCAGAGCCACAGAGCCGGCAAGAGGGAGGCACATCTGAGACTCCACCAACCTGGCTCACGTTTTTGCCCTACTCTGGTGTTTCTCTGAGGCTCCACCTACCCAACTTCATACCCACCCAAGCTGTTTCAGTGGCTTTTCCATACAAATAGCTTGTCTTGCTTCATGCTTCAGATATTTCTGAATTCTCTCAAACAAGCAGCAACTGGTGTCACCAAGCCCCATGCCCACTGCTGAGTGGCCCTAGGCCAGGCAGTAGCAGTAACTGGCCTTGGTTTACAGCTTGGCCTTGCTTGGGTGCCTCTAAGCCCAGTACAAGTAGCAGCCATCTGCAGATCACTTTATAGCTTATGCCGGGTGGCCCCGAATGGAACACAGCTGGTGGCCGACCTTGACCTTCACTTCCAGGAAGCCCCAGTGCCAGTGCACCTAGTGGACAGCTACAGACCATATTGAAGCACCACCACCCAACCACCTACATAAGTGACACACTCAGGTGCAAAGCACCAGAGCCCTGGTGAAATAAGCCCCACTCTATGGAGTGAGCCCCTACACAGCTGATCCTCCACAGTGGTTGGAGGTTGGTGGTCAGTTGTCATAGCCAGTCCTTGCAGCCAGCAGGCCTGGGAAAACACTTCCCACTGATGTGCCAATAGCAATCAAGGCTCAACTACAACAGGAGGGTGTACACAGCTGGACCCTGCAGGACACCTATTACATTAGGCCACTCTACCAAGCCTGGGCGATGTAGCAGCTTTACCTAATACATAAAAATAAACACAGTGAGGCTGCCAAAATGCAGAGACAAAGGAACGCAGCTTAATGAAGGAACAGAACATAACTTCAGAAGAAGAACTAAGCAAAATGGGAACAAGCAATCTACTGGATGCAGAGTTCAGGACACTGGTTATACGGACACTCAATGAATTCAGGGGAAGAGCAGATGAACTCAGAGAGAACTTCAAAAGAATAAAAAAGGACATGGAAACCATAAAAAAAAAACAGCCAGAAATGAAAACTATACTAACTAAAACAATTGTAGAACAATTTACAGGGAATCAACAGTAGAGTAGATGAAGCTGAGAATCAAAGCAACGATTTTTAGTGTAAGAAAGCAAAACACCTATTCAGAACAGCAAGAAGAAAAAAAATTAAAAAAAAAAGAAAAGAAAATGAGGACATTGTAAGGAACCTTTGGGACAACTTCAAGCATACCAACATTTGCATCATGGAGGTACCAGAAAGAGAAGAGAGCAAGAACTTGGAAACCAATTTGAAAAAAAGGATGATAGAAAACTCCCCTAATTTGGTGAAGGCAAGAAACATACAAGTCCAAGAAATGCAGAGAGTTCCAAACAAAATGAACCCAAGAGGCCTACACCAAGACACATCATAATTAAAATTCCGAAGGTTAAACATAAAGAATCTTAAAAGCAGCAAGAGAAAAGCAGTTAGCTAGTTACTTACAAGGGAGTTCTCACAAGATTGTCAGCTGATTTCTCAAAAGACACTTTGTAGGCTAGAAAGGAATGGCAAGAAATATTCAAAGCAAAAATAAAAACAAGGACCTATAATACAATAAGAATATGACAAGTGATCTCTACCTCAATTATCATTTGGACTTAATATTGAAGTTGCTTCCTATGGAACCCCTGCTTCATATTATCTCACTATCAAATAGAAGATTTGTGGTCACAGGAATGATCAGTATAAAGATTTAAAAAATCTAAAAATATCTACTGGAAGAGCTGACTGGCAGTTCCATTTATCTGACTGGTCTAATAATTTACTGCAGTCTTTATAAAGCAAATGTAGGAGCAGAATCAAGCAATGACCAATGTTCCCAAGGACCTGGACCATAATCAACCTATACTAATAACTTAAAATGCGGAAGCTATTTACTAACCACCTCTACCTCATCACATACCTGGTTTCTAAAATTCGAAGTTATGTCCAGTGCAAAATTTAGAAATGTCTTTTTAAAAATAAATGTGATTTCAATAAGAAGAAAAAATACAAGGTCTGTTCAGAAGTTATCTGGCCATGTAATAAGAAAAATAGAGCATTTATTGAAGAAGATACAAGATAAAAGAAACATTGTACATAGGACAATGACATCTCATTCCCCTTCAAAGTAAGCACTTTGGGACCTCACACAGTCTTCCCAATTACCATCAGTTGCCCCATTATATTTACCTGAATCTCATCGACAGTCTGAAATCTCTTCCCTTTCAAAGGTTATTTTAGTTTTAGGAAAAGCCAGAAGTCACAGAGTGACAAATCTGAGCTGTAGTGGGGCTGAGTCACCTGGGTGATTTCATGTTTCATCAAAGAGCCTGCACGAGACATGATACATGAGTGGGCGCACTGTCATGATGAAGGTGCCAATCACCAGTTGCCCATAGCTGCAGCCTTCTGGGTTATCCAAACTTTTCACGGAGAAATGCTCAAGCTTAATGCAAAATTTGATGCAGATTTGTTGCTCTACTCGGTCATTTTTAATGTGATAGCCACACAGTACACATGCTCACTCAACAGCATCTACTGCCCTCAATGACTAGTAGTTATCACTGTTCATGCATGTGCATTCCAGTACACTCTCCTTGGCTGCCAGGTTACATCAGTGTTGCACAAACCATTCTCATGATATTAACAATGGCTGGACTTTTTCCAGACAGACCTGGTGCTATGCATATATTTCTACTGTAGCCTAGGATTTATTATTCACTCTAACAAGTAATTAAAGTGCAATACTCAGGATTCCTCAACATTTCTAGTATGTGAAATGTAAAGTAAAAAAGATACAAATTAAATAGAAAATAAAAACTTTGTCCAGGAAAGCACATTATTTAATTAGAAGAACCAAAAACACACATGAAAAAAATCCTGATAAATTAAAAATCAATAATTGAATACATGTTATATTTACCTTTTCTCTTATTATTCTTATTCTAAAGAATGGCAGTTTAAGAACAGGAAAATGAAAGCATCTGGGTGCTGTTTTGAAACCAAGAATTATATTCCTTAACCAGGATTTTTTACTTCCATTTACATATATAGTCGAAAACAAAATGAAATGCAATCTGTATCTAAAATTTTTCTTCAATTCAGTATGTTCCCACTAAGCACACACTATAGTTTTGGCAACTGCCAGCAGAGCTACTCAAATATTCATGCAAAAGACTGCTTTAGGCAAGACTAGGATGTTTCTGTTAAAGAGAGACAGAAAAAGGAGGAAAAAATATGAGTTTAACATAAAAGTGTTTCAATTTCATTTCCTGTCAAGTTTTAGACTTGATATTTAGACACTTAACTTCTGGTACACACTTTTGTTATTGCAGCTCCAATTTAGCTAACTTCTCAAACATCATACAGATGTACCATTGGAACCTAGAGTTGTTTACTAATAGTGATAGAGAGACAAAGGGAGAACATCAATTGCTAAGCCCTTCTAGCCAGCTGAAAGTACTTAGTATCTTCCTTAATACAAACAATATCTGTCCTAGAAAGTACAAGCCCTTGTCGAGGGCAACATCTTTGAACGGAGAAACAAAAACAAAAAGCCACAGCACAAACACAAGCAACCAGAGCAAGAGAATAAAGAAAACAAAGATTTTTTTTTCTATTTTCAAAAAGATGTTGGGTTGGGGGATATACACTACTTCCAAAACATATTATAAGAATAGAGTAGACCCTGGTCTGGTAGCTCAGTTGGTTAGGGCACCTACCCGATTCACTAAGGTTGTAGGTTCAATACTGTCAGGGCACATCAAAACCCAACCAATGGATTCATAAAAAGTGGAACAAATTGATGTTTCTGTCTCTCTCTCTCCCCTCCATTTCCTCTCTCTCTCTAAATTAAAAAATAAAGTAAAAGTGTGATATTGGCATGCCTCATATATATCAATGAAACAGAATAGGCAGTCCAGAAATGGAACACACGTACACGGTCAATTAATTTGCAACAAAGGCACAAAGAAAACCCAATAGAATAGGCACCAATGGAAAAGAATAAGATTTTCAATAAAAAAATGTATATTCATTTAAAAAAATCTTCAGGTGCTTTTCTCATATCAGCCAGGGACAAACTAACTCCTTGTTTATTCTAGGTTGGCTTTTGGTCTGTGCCCATGCCTGGTTCATGCCTTGGAGACATGGTGGGGGGCGGGGGAGGCAAACCTTGACTCTAACGCTAAACACAAAAATTAACTCAAAATGATTCACAGACCTAAATACAAAAGCCAACACTTATAAAACTTTTAGAATAAAACATGAGAGAAAATCTTCACTAACTTATATTTGGGATGGGCAAAAATTTCTTAGGCAACTAAAAATGCAAACCATGAAAGAAAAAACTGGTATGCTAGACTTCATAAAAATTAAAAGCTTCTCCTTTTTCAAAAGCAGATTTAAGAAAATGAAAACACAAACCAAGTAGAAAATAGGCACAATACATATATCTAACAAAGAACTATGATCCAAAATATCTAAAGAACTCTTAAAAGTTAACAATAAGAAAACAAAATTTTTCAAATAGATAAAATATTTAAACAATTTGCCAAAAAATGATATACAAAATGACCAATAAACACATGAAAAAATGTTCAATACCACTGGTCATCAGTGTGGTACATGTGAAAAACCACAAAGAGACACTACTATATAACCAACTAAATAGCTAAAAGTATTTAAACTGACAATCTAAGTGTTGACAATGATGGGAAGCAGTTGAAATTCTCAGGTATTGTTGGTGGGAATGTAAAACAGTACACCCACTCCTGGGTATTTACCCAAGAAAAATGGAAAATGTCCACTCAAAGAGTTGTGCATGGATTTTTCATAACAGCTTTATTTGTAATAGCCAAAAACTAGAAATAAGTCAAATGTCTATTAATAGGTGAATGGACAAACTGTAGTATATTCATTCATATATTCATAATATATTCATTAATATATTCATAACAAAGGAACAATCTTTCCTTTTAGTTGCCAGACAAGAGTACATAGTCTAAACTTCCATTTAGATGAAATCTGAGAACAGAAAAAACAATATATAGTAGACATAATCCAGATCATTTGTTGCCTGGGGAAGAGTTGGGAATATATGGAAGGAGAAACATTAAGTGGAAAAGTACACAAGGGTTTTGGAGACTAAGGGAAATGTTCTGTATTTTGATTGTGACAGCAGTTACATGGGTATATTATCTTTGTCATATGCATCAAATTATATCTGAATAAAGTAGTTTTCCTTTATTTTTAAGTGACATTGGCAGGTTAAATGGTAGAGAGCAAAAAAGTGAAGACTACAGAAATAGTTAAACATAGAATGACATTGTAAAAGCAATTATAGCACAGTTAAAACTAGGAATATAATGATGAATGTATTTAATTCCATCTATAAAATAGTAATAATAACTCACAGGATAGCTGTAAAAATTAAGTAAGATAGTTAACACAATACCTAGTACATTACAGAAACACAACTCTGGTTACCTGAATCTGCTGTATCTACCAATGTTAAGTGTTAAGGTAAAGCCAAGAAAGTAAGTAATAGATATGTGGACTAAACAATGAAAGAATTTCTAGAAAAAAATAATTTTAGATGTCAGTTTTAAAAGGAAATGGATGGAAAGGATGGACAGTACCACAGGTAGAGGGAATGGTAATATGCAGAAGAACAGAGGCAGAAAGGAGCAAGCCATGTGCAAGAGATGGCAAAATTAGCACGCCTGTGGCAGCAAGTCTATATAAGGGAGTATGGAAAAAAGGTATCCTCCCATTTGATGCAAACATTCATTTAAATTTTACAGTAGGATCCAGAATAGTAACTTCATCCAGTTGGTGCTATGACACAAGATAAATACATTCAACTGTTTAAAGTAGGAAAAAAGAAGAAGTTCTGTTCTGTTGAAAAAATACAAATGCCTAACAATCATCTGCTCCAGTCTCTTGGAGGTTACCCATAGCTCTTTCTCTAAAGAAAAAATAATTATTAAAATATAATTATAGCTAAGCAACATATGGACTTGCTGTGCAGCTGTCACTGCACCCCTAAAATTATGAAAGCGTTTACATTTCCAGAATCTGAATTCTCTAAGTGATTATTTTGAAAAACAAGACATAAAAAAAAATCTCCTCAGAGAACTATCCAACTACGACAAGAATTGTCTTATAGCATGTTATTAAAAGGTATCAAAATGCTCAAACTGCATTTCAGGAGACCTAATGTGAGCAAGATCAGGATTCTTGAACATTTATAATTTTGAAGTATTTTTACATGTATACATTTAATGTGTTAATAAAAGAATGTAGGATTAGCATTCTTATGGCATTCAAACTAACTTAAATCTTTATTAAGATTCTACATGTTTGGCAGACTGATTCCTCTCTCTCTCTCTCTCTCTCTCTCTCTCTCTCTCTCTCTATATATATATATATATATATATGTATGTATATATATTAGAACTGAAAAGTGTCATTTCGACATTTTCCATTTTCTCTGGGAAGAGATAGCCAAGATAGCCAGTAATAACTTAAACTAATTTAGTTCCCAGAATGAGAGAAATGTAGAATGAGAATGCGATGCACAATGAAAGGCAAAATATTAAAGGGTAATAATACTGACCTTTAAACAGAATAGCAGCAATGTAGCTATGGTGAGGACAACAAAGCTACAGGATTAAATTAACTCAAGTCTCTTATTAAGAAAGGATGTTATGTAGTAACAGCTAATAAACAAGGTTTTATCTGTTCCATCTAACCCCAGAGCAATATCCAGTTAGAGACTTTGGCTCAGAATAGGGCATGTGGAGACTAAAGAATAACCATATCTACTATTGCTTTCCTGGGCCCATATGTTATACATCATTGTAATAGCTGGAATGTTTATAAATACAAAAAATGGTTGATGTGTTATATCATTCAGAATCATAAGTAATTTTCCATTTAAAATTTTATTTTCATGATGATATTATTTTATACTATGTAATACTTTTCACCCTAGCCAGGAGGCTCAGTTGATTGGAGCATCATCCTGTACACAAAAAGGCTCTGGATTCCATTCCCAGTCAGGCAGCCAATTGATATTTCTCTCTCACATCTTACTTTTTTCCTTTCCCTTTCTTTCTTTCTCTCTTTCCACCCACCCTTCCTCTCTCTCTAAAATCAATAAACATATCCTCAGATAAGGATTACAAAAAATTTTTTTCAATGCCTTCCCTATATATATGTATACACTAAAAAGGAAGTATCTATTTTAATAACTATAAATAAGAAAAAAATTAGTAGATTAACAATAAAATACTAGTTAAGACCCACAACTGCTTTTTTGTTTGTTTTGTTGTTGCTGTTGAAAGGAGATCTTAGGAGGTTGATATCGTTAAAGATTATTTATTGTTTTTAAAATGAGGACTATAAATCTTTTTGTATCAAACATCTTCAAATGGCTAAAGAGATAACAAACAATGAGAGAAGTCGCTTTAAGTATAGTTCAAAGGCTTTATTGCTATAAATTAGCTTATTTTATTTAGAGATGGGAAATCTGCCAGTGGTACACCCTATGTACTCAGATTACAGCTTAGACAAAGAGGTTCAACTTTTAAAGGAATAATAAAGGTTTTTATTGAGACATCCTAAGAGCTAATACTGGATAAGTGGGAAGGGAAAAACCATCTTGAATCTCTTGCTGAGAATGTGAAGGATATTTTAGGCAATCTACCTTTGAACCATGCAAACCAAACATGAATGTATATAGAAAAAAACAAGAGAATAAGAAGCATAAATGGTAGGTACAAAACAGACAGGGGGAGGTTAAGAATAGTATAGGAAAAGGAGAAGCCAAAGAACTTACATGTATGATCCATGGACATGAACTAAGGGGGGTGAAATGTGGGTGGAAGAGGAGTACAAGGTGGAGGGGAATAAAGGGGAGAAAAAAATGGGACAACTGTAAGAGCATAACCAATAAAATACACTTAAAAAAACAAAAAAGAATACACATATATCAATAAAAAGTAAATTTAAATTAAAGCTGTCCCTGGATAAACTGTTAGAGTCATTAGTTTTTCTCAATGATTCTTCTTTACATTTTTTTGTGTCTCTCTGTCATAATAAAGTCTTATTTTTTTAAAAAAACTATATTTCTAGAAAGAGTTTAAGCAAAACATCAAATGAAATGGGCAAAGAAATTTAAAATATATAAAGGTGACAAGAAGCTATTGGAAAAATAGAAACTAAAGATTAGGAATAAGAAGAGTACATAAAATGTTAGTGGAAAAAGAACACTATGAAAAAGATGAAAACAACTAAAATTGGATAAAAATTAAAAGGAAATAAAATCAGCAACTTAGGACACTGAAAACTGGGAAACAAAAACAATCTTTAAAAAAAAATAGGCAGTGAATTTTTTAGAGATTTTATTTATGTATTTTTTTTAAAGAGAAGGGAAGGGAAGGAGAAAGAGAGGGAGAGAAACACCAATGTGTGGTTGCCTCTCACGTGTCCCCAACTGGGGACCTGGCCCACGACCCAGGCATGTGCCTGACGGGGAACTGAAGCAGCAACACTTTGGTTCACAGACCCATGCTCAATTCACTGAGCTACACCAGCCAGGGCCAAAAACAATCTTTTAATCAATGTAATATTCTAACATAGCAAAGTTAATTCAAAAGCTGAATGCTTTTACTCGAAGATTCTTCAAACTGAGACTGCTTGGCCATTTTGAGTTTTCATGAAAAATTCACTTAGCAAAGAGTCTCAGGCTGGAAAGCCAAAGAGCAGAGAACACAGTTTCTGCCCTCATACCAATGGCTTCTATCCCTAATGCCCTTAGCTTTTCTAAGACACTTATGTGAGAAGATGACGAATGTTTTAAAGAATTCTTAACAAGGAGCATTTGTCTTACCTCCCATGAGCAGTCAATGAGTACAACCACACATAGACCACCCACATCCCACAAGTAGTGTAAATTTTCAAAAAAAATCTTAATTGGCTCTAATAAAGCTTTTTTTCTGTCAGTGCTAACCTGAAAGCAGAAAGTAGACCTACTGAGTACACTAGTGATTCTTGTTTCTAACACACTTTTCCCCCCACTATTATGTTTTTAACCTGGCAAGAACTTATCCCTATAGGTGTTTACAGGTGGGTTAAGACATTCACATAAAATTCAAGGAAATGTATGCCCTTTGAAAACCTGGCATTCCTAAGTAAATGTTAGAGCTATTAAAATCTTCAAATGGGAGGACTTCCCATCAAAATGGAGGCGTAGGTAAACATGGCTGGCATCCTCACACAACCACAGTAAAAATTACAACTAGACTACAAAACAAGTGCTACCTAGAATCATCAGAAAAATTGAGCTGTATGGAAGTCTGACAACCAGGATTTAAAGAAGCTACATTCATCCAGAAGCGTAGGAGGGACAGAGAAGCCAAGAGACACAGACAAGCAGAGACTCGGAACAGGGGGTCCCAAACCCATGTATAGGGGATAAAAACCAGGAGGGACACCTCCAGAAAGAGGGGTCCCAGACGCACCCCAGACCACCCAGCCCAGGGTTCCAGTGCCAAGAAGGTAAGTGCCTATAATTTCTGGCTGTAAAAACCAATGGGGGGTGGGACAACAGAAGAAACTGAAGGATTTTCAGGAGACTCCTCTTAAAAGGCCTGCAAGGGACTTAGGACTTGTGCAGATTCACTCCCTTTGGGCTTCAGCATTGAGGCAACAGCTAGAAGGCCACCAGTGGCATATTGGGAGAAGCTGAATTGTCTGGTAGCAGGGAGAGTGCCAAGGAACAGCTTCCTCCTAGACAGAACTCCAGAGGCCTGGCAGTGGTCATTGTCCCATTTCTGAGCCCTCCCCCACACAGAGCAACAGAATGGCAACACTATGTCTAAGACTCCAACCTGGTTCACACAGGTTGCACCACCCTGGTGATTACCTAAGGCTCCCCCACATGCAACTTACCAGTATGCTTTTCTACAAAGCCACACTGCAAAGGGAGTCAAAATCAGCTCTACCTAATACATACAAACACACAAAGGGAGGCTGCCAAAATGAGGATACAAAGAAATATTTCCCAAATGAAAGAACAGAACAAAACTCCAGAAAAAGAACTAAACAAAAGGGAGATAAGCAATCTATCAGATGCAGCGTTCAAAACATTGGTTATTAGGATGCTCAAGGAACTGATTGCGTACTTCAACAGCATAAAAAAAACCCAGGGAGAAATGAAGGTTGCACTAAGTGAAATAAAGAGAAATTTACAGAGGACTTCCAGTCAAGATGGCAGCATAGGCAGACATGTCTTACCTCTTCACATAACAACATCAAAACTACAACTAAAATGTAGAACAACCATCACTCAGAACCATCAGAAATCGAGTTGAATGGAAGTCTGAGAACTACAGAATTAAAGAAACCACATCCATCCAGACTGAGCCAGCAAGGTTATGCCATATCTGAGACTACATCAACCTGGCTAACACTGTTTGACCTGCCTTGGAGATCCCCGGAGACTCCACCCCACTCAGGTTATGGACCCACACAAGCTGCTTTCCCATATGAATGTATGGTCTTGGCTTAGGACTCACAACTTCCTAACTCCCATGAAATAAAAAATAGCTGGCCTCAGTAAGTCCCAGGCCCAGCACTAGCAGCAGCCAGCCTAGATTGATAGCTTGACTTCTCATAGGTATCTTCAAGCCCAGCACAAGAAGCAGCCATCTCAGATTGTTATATAGCTCAGGCAGGGTGGCCCTGGGAAAAACCCAGGTAGGGCCTCACCTTGGCATGTACCACCTAGGAACCCCAGGGCCAGTGTACCTAGTAGACAGCTACAGACAACATCTGAGCACCACCACTCTGCCTTTGCATAGCTGATCCTCCACGGAGGATGGTGGCTGGTAGTCAGTGATCACACCCAGTCCTTGCAGCTGACTGGCCTGTGTAAATCCCTCCCATTTACCTGTCAGCAGCAACCAAGGCTCCACTACAAGAGGAGGGTGTAATCAGCTCACAAGAAGGGAGTACCCAGCTTGGGTGATAGGGAGGCTGTGCCATGGACCCTGTAGGACACCAGCTACACTAAGCCATACTACCAAGACAGAGTCAAAGCAGCTCTACCTAATACATAAAAACAAACACAGGGAGGCTGCCCAAATGAGAAGACAAAGGAACATGGCCCAAATGAAAGAACAGTTCCAAACTCTAGATAAAGAACTAAAAAAAATGGAGATAAGCAATCTATCAGGTGTAGAGTTCAAAACACTGGTTTATCGGGATGCTCAAGGAACTTAGTGAAGACCTCATGAGCATACAAAAGATCCAGTCAGAAATGAAGAATACACTGCTTGAAAAAAAAAAAAAAAAGAACAATTTACAGTAGAGTAAATGAAGGCAAGAATCAAGTCAATGAAGTGGAACAAAAGGAAGCAAAAAACAACCAAGGAGAACAAGAAGGAAAAAGAATCCAAAAAAAAAACAAGGATAGTATAAACAGCCTGTGGGCAAGAGGTCCGACATTCACATCATAGCGGTGCCAGAATGAGAAGAAAAAGAGTAAGAAATTGGAAATCTATTTGAAAAGATAATGAAAAAAAAAAAGTTCCCTAATTTGGCAAAGGAAATGGACATGCAAGTCCAGGAAGCACAGAGAGTCCAAAACAAGATGGATGCAAAGAGGTCCACTCCAAGACACATCATAATTAAAATGCCAAAGTTTAAAGATACAGAGAGAATTTTAAAAGCAGCAAGAGGATTGCAGATAGTTACCTACAAAGGAATTCCCATAAGACTGTCAGCTGATCTCTCAAAAGAAACTTTGCAGGCTAGAAGGAACTGGTAAGTATTCAAAGTGATAAAAAGCAGGGACTTACAGCCAAGATTGCTCTACCCAGCAAAGATATCACTTAGAACGGAAGGGCAGATATAGAGCTTCCCAGACAAGATAATGCTGAAGGAGTTTCTCATCATCAAGCTATGATTACATGAAATGCTAAAGGGAATTATATAAGAAAAAGAAGATAAAAACTATGAACATTAAAATGGCAATAAATTCACAACTATCAACAATTTAAGCTGGAAAGCAAACTAAGCAAACAAGCAGAACGGAAACAATCATAGATATGCAGATCATTTGCAGGGTTATCAGTTTTTGAGGGGGGGAAGGAGGAGAATGGGGAGGAAGGTGCAGGGATTAAGAAGTACAAATTGGTAGGCACATAATAGACACAGGGATGTTAACAACAGTGCAGGAAATGGAGATGCTAAAGAACTTATATGCATAACCCACACACATGAACTAAGTGGGGCGGAGGGATTGCCAGAGGGAATGGGGGTAACTGGGTGGAGGGAGCAAAAGGAGAAAAAAATGGGACAATTGTAATAGCATAATCAATAAAATATATTTTAAAAAATAAAAATAATATCTTGGAAAGATAGCAAAATAAAAATCCAAATGAACCACTCACCATGTCTAAATTTTATAGATAAAGAAAGTAAACTCAGAGGGTACCGATAAATGGTAATTTTTAAAAAAGGAGGAGAAGGAGAAACAGAAGGAGAAGTAAACTTAGAGGTGTTGAGTAGCTTGTCCAATATCATGGAGCCAAGAGAGACCAGAACCCAAGTCTCTTAAGTTCCAGCCTAATATTCTAAGAACAAAATGTAAAGTCAATGGGAGAAATTATTAGGATTCAGTCTTTTAGATTTCAGATGTACTAATTAGTGAAAAAACTGCAAAACCACAATACGTATAATCCCAGTTCTGCTTTTTAAAAAACTATATGGTGGAGGGAGTGAAGGAGGAAGTGGGACAGAAGGGAGGGAGAGAGAGAAAGTAGGTAGGTAGATTCAAGGTTCTGAACGATTCATTCATTTAACTAGAAATAGGAAACAAATCAAGTGTCAATAGCAAGAAAACAACTAACCACCAAAAAAATCCCAAAACACACACAACAAAATAAATACCTGGGCCTCTCCTTTCCTTATCCTCAGATGTACTGCAGCAGTATCCTTAGGGAGTCTATCACACAGTCCAACTCTTACAATAATTCTGGGAAGGGGGATGGATTTCAGGCCCAATAGAAATGGTATAACCTCTCACAGGAGGCCAGTGGAGAAAAGGGAGAATTTCAGCAACTGGGGTGTATTAGCAACAGAAAACTAACTTTGAGTTTCTGCAGCTGTTGTATTTTACAGTAAGCACATGTTGATATAAAGGTCCCAATTTTGTTTATGATATATTGCTACTTGTGACTACATAGATGGTTCTTGAGACTATTATGCAAAGTGAAACAAGTCAAAAGGAAAAGGACAAGAATCATATTATTCACTCATACACGGGATATAAAACAGAAAGCAACAAATGAGCACACAACAGTATGGTGGTTACCAAAGGGGAAGGGGGTTGGGTTGGGAGAAGAATTAAGAGGGTAAACAAGGTAAAAAATATGGTGACAAATGAGACTAAATTCTGTGTGGTGAAAACACAGTGCAATACACATATGTTGTATTATAGAACTGTACACCTGAAACTTATATAATGTTATTACCCAATGTTGTCCCAATAAATTTAAATACATAAATAAATGGGGGAAAATCATTTTTTTCTTTAAAACATTTTTAGATAAGCAAATACATATATCACCCAGAAAAGAAAATGCATCTCAAAATGGCTTAGTCTCAGTCTCCCTCTCTGCACCTCTCTTCCTGTCCCCATTCATGTCTGTGCACACACAGACACTCCCCAAAGATTTTAAGATGTAATTGGGGTTGATCTTGAAATTACCTTAATTTGTCTTCACATTAAATGTGGTCTTCCTTTTGGAATAGTGTAACATTAACGTGTTAGAATAATTCTAATAATTGAGGTAATTGAAAAAGTAAATGTCTGATTATAAAATGCATTTAAAGACATTTTCCTTTAGATACATAATAATAATAGAAAGTGAATTAATGTAATTGAAATGAATATTATAATTTAAAAATTATTTTTATATAAATGCATATTGCTAAGGCAGTTTTTAATCATGTTAAAAACAGCACTGTTGGTAGACTAACCATTCTCAAACCCCTTTTCATAAGTTTATTATCACACTATGACATTCTCTGCAAGATGGGTAAAGACAATGCTAAACTTGAGCTCATTCCTCTAGGTAAATTATGAATTTCAAAATCAATAGGTCCAAACAATGAGATTTTATTATACAGTTCTTGGTAGAATCGTATGCTGGTTAGCTGCCCCTCAAAGCTATTTTAATTTCTCATAGTTTTTGAATATTAAATATCTGTAAATTATATTTCCTTCCCTCCTTTTCTCCCTATTTCCTTCTCAATCCGGTGAAAGCTGGTGTCCACCTTGGTAATTCTGCTCCAAATACATAAAGATCACTCACTGTCAGAGTTAATGCTTACTTCCCCACGCCCTTATTCAAACACTCTCCTGAACCTGGTGTTCCCTCTAACCAATCCTTTTTTTATTCTTTCACAAGCTTCCCTCACTCTGTCCAGGAATTTGACACTAAAGTATCTCAGGCTTTCACTCTGCCACAGCCTCTTCTCTTCCTCTCACTTTCAACTATCACTTTCTTCAGTACTACGGCCTATCCATACCACCAACCTAGAGCTTTCTCCTACATTCAAAAATCATATATCTAATGACCTGCCAGAAAGGTTCAAAAACTTTAGGGTACACCAGAAGCAACTGGAGAGCTTATCCAAAATCAAATTTCTGAACTCCACCTCTAAAGCTTCTGATTCAGTAGGTTTGGAAAGAACCCAAGAACCTGCATTACTAACAAGTTTCCAGGTGACACACCCTTTGAGAACCAATGACCTACAGATTTCTCCCTTGGAAAAACCACAGGTACCTTAATTTCAACAGGACGTAATGGATCTCCCAGCATTTACCGTAGTCACCTCCAAACCATTCTCTACACAGCATCCAGAGTGATCATTGTAAACATGATAATTTCCTGATCCTTTTTAAAAAATATTCTAATGGTTTCCAAGGAATCTTACAATAAAAAACAAAATCCTCAACATGGTTTATCAAGCCTTGAATGACCCAGTCTTTGCCTATTGCACCATATGCTATCATTCTCTCTCTCATTTTCTTTACGCTCCAGCCACAGTGGACTCTCTCAGTTTCTAGCAAAAGCCAAGTTATTTGCAGTTCCAAGATACTTCAACAAGATGTGCTGCCAGAAATATTTTTTTTCTCAGCTCAAGTCATCTTCCTTGCCTCCTCTCCATTAGTAAGTTGGCAAATTCTTATATCACCTTATAGTTCTTAGCACTTTCCACAATGGTGATTACACAACGGATTGTGCAATTAGCAGTTTACTCTGCTCCCCACCCTTCCCACACACATAAGCTCAAAAAAGTCACATGTCTATGTAGCTCCCATTGAATTTTCAGGCCCCTGGAATAGTGATTTGTACTTAAATTATCTGTTGAATTAAATATCTGTCTTATGACATTAAATTATTTTGGAACCTCAAAAGGAAAGGTATTATTTAAAAGGGAATATATATATTATATATATATATAATTGTGTATATATACAATATATATTATTATATAAATAATATATTTATATTATATTTAATATTATATAAATATAATATATAATATATATATAAATTATATATATATATATATAATTCTGTACTGCTTACAAATGAGGAAGCTTCATTAGATTCCACAATTCTGGGAGTTTGAGAAAAATAATACCCTAAAAAGATAAAATAAAATTTCCGTATCACGAGCTCTTCTGTGCAACAAGATATATAGGTATATCCACACCAACAGAGTACAGCACTGATTTTCAAAAGCTATTCAGTAATAAGTGTATAAGGCAGCCTAAGATAATTTTTGCAAAAAAGAAGTAATAATTTACTTGTAAAACTGCATCAAAGAGTACACACAGGCTTAGCAACAGAAGTGGTTTTAGATCATGCTGAGAAGTAAGATGGGGCAGCTGCCTGGGATTAACCCTCAACATGAATAACCATAACCACAAATTACATAATAAATATGAATATAACTAAGAATTAAAATATTATGCATATAACCAAAATCTCAATTATGTGTAAACACATAATCTATAGATTATGATCTCCTTTAAAGCAGAAAGAATACCTGACATCTGTAATTCATTCACCAACTCTTTTTCTCTAAAGTACACGCTAAATTAGCATAGCACTGGCCTAAGTGGCAAACACAGAATATATATAACTATCTTAAGATGTAATTTTAACTAATATAGCAGAATTTACATACAAATAAAGGTTATCTTCATTCAGAGCACTCATTTTTAGAGACCATTTCAAGTTGCCACCACACAAAGCAATTTTGGAACTCCTATCTCCAAATCACTTTCTTAACCACCTTCTAGGTTTCATTCCTTTGGTTACTGCTTACATTTAACTGAAATAGCATTTCTCATTTTGATCCTTAATTTTATATATGGTATGTGGTTCAAAATGACTTCCCACTTTTTCCAAATATCAAATCCATTCTCAAAAGATGTCATTTGCCACCATAATATGTAGGTTAAAAGAATGAAGCTGAAGGCACTTGAAAAAATGACAAAGGAATCATTCCAAAAGTGTTTTTTGACCAGTCACATTACTGAAATAAATTCAAGCTAATTCTTAGACACATAAATTCTAGCATGTTTATTTAAAAACAGGTCACATTTCTACTTTGGGCACTACTCATAGGTATGAACCCTGACTTCTGGATTTCCTGAATAAGAGATCCTGTAATGCAAAAGTACATTTACTATAAACTACAGACTAAGAAATGGAACAAGTTTTAAGAATAAAATCTGGTGGTCTACTATAGCAACATGGCTTGAGAGATACTTTAGTAAACAGATAAGATCATGACTGTAAAATGACATAGGCCAAGGTTCAAATTCTTGCTTGGTCTCTTAGTAGCTACATAACTAAGAATGTTACTTGAACATGGAGTTTGTACAACATGAATAAGTCCATCTGTAAAATGGGAATAATGTCATCTATTTCAGAGATATTATAAGTATTATACTACATAATATATTATTTTATTGGAATTCTAGCCACTAACATTTTCAAGGGTAATCCTCAAAAGAACCCAAGGGACTATCTGTTCCAAACTCTCCATTTTACTAAGACCCACAGAGACCAAGTGGTTGCCAAGGTCACACTATTACTTAACAGGGAAAGATAATACTTCTGGCAAGTTCCTTATTTTCCCCAGTACATCTATTTACTAAATCAGTTGGTGTTTGTAATTCTAGGTTGCATAAGCCTGTGACAGAGGGTCTCGAAGAGAGTGTCTGAGATAGTAATAAATCAAGTCCACCATATAATAATAAATCAAGGACAGTGCAAGCAAATATGATACTGGCAATCATATAGTAATAATCTAGTCTTATATGTTAATTTACAGCTAAAACTACCTGATTCTGTATAATTTTCAATTTTCTTGAAAGATCCTTTTCTAAGAATAATATGAACATTGTTTTAAATCAAGATAATAGAAAAAAATGGATGTGTTTCTCATTTATTAAATATGTAACTGGTTATAATAAACCAAAAGAGTAACTCAGTTTTCTACAAGTAAAATCCATACCCATGCTTAAACCAAGGGTTCTTTATTAAAGGATCAAAATTTGAAATGCAAGATCTCAAGTTAATTCAAGACAATCTAAGGAATTTTATTATTGCTTTTCTTACTCAACCTCAAAAGCAACTTCTTCATATTTTAATACAGATTAAGAATAGCCATCTTGAACATGAAAGAAGAATGAGTATTTGAGTGCCTCACTCTGGCCTAGATGCTTCTGGGTTTTGAATTCTAGGTATAAATTACAACAACCAAAGTATTCATCATCTTTAATTTATCATTCAAGTAACCAAGACATAATTACACTTCTGCATGCCAATTCAAAAAGGATCTATGAAAACCAACACAATATTTAATACTTGAATTGAGTCTCACTACCAAAAATGAGAAACTATGGAGATAACTGTTATACTGAAAGCCTGTTCCTAAAAGAAAACTGATCTATATAACAATAAAATAATCTTAGAGAATATAAAAAAATCACACATTTTCTCAATTTAATTAAAATCATAATTTGATAGTCACAGAATGTATCACTGCTTAATTTCAACTTCGAGTTTGAAGAAGCTAATTACCACTGTGAATTAAGAAGAAGCTCCAAATAAACAAGACCTTGCTAGTTACAGTGCTGAATATGTTAAGTAATCAATCTCTTTAAATGAACCTCTAATTTTACAGAAGACTTTTTCATCAATAATGACAGGGTATTGTTTTTTCAATTCCTACATCCTAATCATAAATTATTGGGGAAATAAAGATATAAAAACCATAACTTCCCAAATAATGAATCTTTTGAAAACAGCCAAAGTATTGTTTGAAGATAATGCTGAAGATTCTATTTTAAAGTTTCAGGAACAGTGAAAAAATGTATCAAGACTATAAACATAATAGAAACAATAAAAGATATTGTAATGAGCCAATCAAAAAGGAAATTAATCATCATGACAACAGATATCTGAAAATGCTTAGAACACATGAAAAAGGTAAAGCAAGAAATATCTAATTACTATCTAATCCAATCTCTGGATGCTAAAATCAACAGTTTCACAGAAGATAAAGTTCACAAAATATTCAGTGAATAGGTGTCAACTACATTAGGGAATATTTACAACTTTGACTTTCTCTACATTATGCAAATAAAGAAATTTCACAAGAGCCCATTTATTTACTAAGGCTTCTTTAAATTTCCAATAAGTATATACTACATGGGTTCTATATCTTATATAATCAGGCCCAATCTGGGAATTTAAGCCTACCAAATCAAAACCCTTCGGTCAGGGTTTCAACTTCAAAATAGCTAGCATATTTAGAATATGGATTGTAAAAATTTCTGATTGCAGAAGAATTATAATTTCAATCATAAAAGATACACACTCCAACAGTTGAAACCATAGCTGTAGATGAAAGAACTACAAAGTCTCTTGAGAGAAGAATTGAACAAGATTAATAGGGAGATGCAGCAATATTATTATTGGAAAAGAGGGGAAAAAATTGATAAATTTAAATTTAGTAGCCTAGGGTAATTTATAGGCAATAACTATGAAACCTGAGTATTCAGGAAAGGAGACTTGGAAATAAAAACACAGTAAGTTAAAGAAAGTTTAGAACAATGCCTGGAAATTTTGAAGAATATAAAATGAAAAGAGGAGATGAAAATTAAGGCCCTTAATAAGCTAGCTAGACAATCCAAGCTCAAAATTTAAAGTGTCAAAGCTTATAAGGCAGAAGAGAAGGAAAAGAAAAAGTAAAAAATATCATAAGTAATTAACCAAACTAGCTATAACTATTATGGCAGAGTAAATAAAAAAGAGTAACGCCTCACCAGTCTGTACACAGTAGTAAGTAAAATAAGTAAAGACTTCTAAACTATTGAAATGTCACAACAGCCACAAGCATAAAGGTAACATGCCATTCTCTAGACCAAAGTCACTATTTTATGCACAATTCTAAATGGTCTCATTCAGTTCCCAAGTAGCAAACTAAAAATGGCAAGTGAATCATAATGACACGTACAAGTTGAGGTTGATGACAAGCAAACAGAAAAACTAAGAAGCAAACAAGAATTCAAAAGAATACAAGTTTTAGGACCATTGGCATAAAGTCACACACGTATATAAATCAATAGTGAAGTAACGTCACTGTATCAATATCACAATTTTTACAACTAAACCTGTGTTAACAAAAAATATAGTTCAACAGTTCTAAACCTTCTGTTTACGAAGCAACAAAAGGACTCCAATAAAAACTAGTGGACTAAATATAAATTTTCTTGCCAGTTACTCCAGATATCCCATTGCAATTAAAAACAATTCATACAGAAAGAAATAAAACCATAAGAGCAAAGACATTAAAATTGGGGATAAGAGTGAATTCAACAAATTTCTAAAAGATGAAAGTAGATGTGAGATTGACACAAGAAGCAGAGAAACCCAGAGCCTCCTTTTACCCTTCAAGAGTGATGCAAAACAGTGGGAACCCATACAGCTAACAAAACCTGAGAAGCATGATCACAAAGCAATGGTACAGCGAAGGGCAAGAATGGAGAGGGGCTAAAAATAGGAGAATTAAATATCACTTGATTGACTGTATAAGGGACAACTACATTTCCCATCCCCTATTTCCAAGCAGTATCTAAACAACTGATATTTACCCCCAAGAAAAAAGATAGTTGGCTTTTCTTAAAGAAAATGAATGAGTTATCTTCCTCAGTAGAGAAAGATAACTAGGGATGCTGGGACACAGTAAGAAACCTGTCTCATCTGACATTTAGAGGACCCACAATCTGGAAGCTAGCTCCCTTCCCTCTTACTCTAAAACAATGCTTGCCAATTGACAGTCCCTAACCTGTACTGCCCCGCCCCCTAAGTATTTCAGTCAGAATTTCTACTCCAAGGGAAAACCTAATAGGGAAAACAGTACAAGGAGCAGGGTGGCAGAGGACAGACCCAGACCAGAAACCCAGTCCTTTTTTTGTGGAAACATGAATAGAAAACTAAGGATCACCAGGCATGTAAGAAAAACTTACATTAAAAAGAATGACTACAAAACAAACATAATAACTGACCAAAGAAAAAGAGACAACTAAGGAAACACAAGATGTCTTTTAAAAATATACTTTATATATTCTGAGACTAAAAAATGTATTACAACATAAAACAAGAATGGTAGAAAAAGAAAAAAAAGGACAAGAAAATTCATAGGTTATCCTCCTCCCACAAAAAAAATCAGCCAGAAACTATGGGGAAAAAAATACCCTAAACACAGAGCAAAGAGAATCACAAAATATGAAAGTAAAAATGAGACAAGGAGGATCAATTCAAGAAAGAAAACATCAGCTTATTGAAGAGAAAACAAGCAAAAAAGAATATGAAGGGAAGAAAATATCAAAGACAACAGAGAATTTCCTAGAGTTAAAGAAGAATCTGATTCCGACAATAAGGGCAAGTGACTGCCTAGAACAAATAACTGAAACAAAACAATCTATATATGTCATTATGACTCTGTAGCAGGAATGTAAAACAAAGAAGATCCTAAAAGCTTTCAGACAATATAAACAAAATATCTTAAAAGGATAGTGAATTAGATGACATGTGGCTTCTATTAACCATCCCTGGATGCCAGAAAAGAACCAAACAATGCTTTCAGAGTTCTAAAGGAAAATTATTTGCAACCTACAATGTTGTACTCAGCCAAACTATCAGTTTAATATGAGACTAGAATGAAGACATTTTTGTACATTGAATAAATCAAAGTTTGCCTCTCAAACACAGTTTTTAGGAAGTTACTTGAGAATGTAACCCAGAAACAAAGATTGAGTACATTAAAGAAAAAAAAGGAAGACGTATAATAGAATGAATCCAATGTTAAGAGTACAGTGAAAGGAAAGGAGGTTTCAGAAAGAGACCCAAAACAAAAGCAGTCCAAACTGAGACAGAAATACAGGGAACTACACATAAATAGGGAACACAGTGCAACAGATACTATGCTCAGAAGTATGGGATGGGGGCAGGGGGACTGAGAGACTATAATAAAAGCACACAGTACAAGAAAAGGGGGCAATTAGAAACACCAAGAAAACAGAAAGTCATGTCCAACTTTTTTTAATTCAATGGCTAGGCTTTGAGTAACTGATAATATAAGTAAAATAAAATGTTATTTTATTGTACTGAAACTTGATGCTATTGACATTTTTCCTCAAGTAGCCCATGGGCTGCTTAATACGATCTGTAGAAAAGCAATCACAATCTAAGCACACTACCTGGCCCAGCATTAAATAACATTTACATCATCATAATGTCAAAATTATTTACTGGTTTTCATTATTTAGAGAGATTCTATGGACATGACAGCTGGGGTTATTTGGGTAGAAGAATGGGAGATGGATATGTTTATTTAAGCAGTAAGAAGTATAGCTACCAGTTAAGAAAGAAGAAAAAATGGAAATACAGATGTCTAAATTGATAAATTAATAGAAATGTGGATCAACATTTAATATAAACCAGTATATTTCATAAAAACAACATAGCTTTCTTTATTGCATATTCATAAATAAGCCTCCCCCCATGAACGCTGCCCATCTCCTAAAAGGGGAAAAAATCCTTTAATTAAAGATAAGTTTCTTTCAGTTTAAAATAATTTCAGGTTAACTCAGTTTTTAAGACAGTGGTTCTCTATTAAGGGTGAGTTTGTCCCCAAAGGGACACTTGCAATGTCTAGAGACATTTTTGGTTGTATAACTTGGGAAGGTAGTATTAGCATCTAATTAGTAGAGAATGAGGATGCTGCTGAACATTCTACAAGGCACAGGCAAGCCATTCACAAACAATTAGCTAGCCCAAAATGTCAACAGTGCCAAGCTGAGAAACCCTGCTTTAAGGGAACTCTTCAGACTTTTATAGAAAATTTTTTGTCATTTCTCTCGGCTCCTGATTCTAATGATGGTATGTGGTCATACAGAAAAGCTTCTGTGGGCACAGGGATTGTTATGATTGGTGTGAATGCAGACCTGAAGACTGCCCTCTGGGTCCTCATGGCCTCTGAGGTTTGGCCATTGGCGCTCATTGAGTCATAAAGGCATATGCTAGCCCTGGCTGGTGTAGCTCAGTGGATTGAGCGTGGGCTGCGAACCAAAGTGTCGCAGGTTCGATTCCCAGTCAGGGCACATGCCTGGGTTGCAGGCCACGGCTCCCAGCAACCGCACATTGATGTTTCTCTCTCTCTCTTTCTCCCTCCCTTCCCTCTCTAAAAATAAATAAATAAAATCTTTTAAAAAAAAGGCATATGCTGCTGTGTATGTTGGGACAGTATCCAGTTAGGGATTTCCTAACTTGGTTCCACCTCAGTTCCTGATGGTATGAATATCCTCAGGGCCTCAATGACCTCCTCTATGCAGCCCATGCTTATAGTTAAGGCAACATTAGCTGCCCAACAAATAAACCCCAAATTTTCAGTCATTTCACATAATTAAAAGTTCTCATTGAAGTTACAGTCTGGAGTGGGTGCTTCTATTTGGTGCACAGCTTTCTCCCACATGGTAATTTAGGGACTCTAGATCCTTCCAACCTCATGGCTTTAACATATCATAAGAGACCCTCCCTGCCTCTGCATCTGGCCTGTGGAAGGGAAAACAAGAACACTTCAACCCAGAAGTTACAACATATTTTGAATTCACATTCCATGGCAAAACCTGATCACATGGCCCCACTTCAATGCAGGATGGGAAGATGCGGGTAGAGGAGAAAATGACTGAGAAATGCATTATTGGCTGAGCAACCACTTCCCAGTGTAAACTACACTACATGAAGAAGCACAAACTATGGTGTGGCAAAGCTGAATCTGCCAGTCACCCTCCCTAAAACCTCGTTCAAATGGCCCCTCCCTTCACAGTAATAGCCTCATGATAGGCTTGCTGGCTCTCTGCTAACTTCTATTTCCTTCATTATGATTATGTGAGAACTTCCATACCACATAAGAACCTTGGAAAACTCATAGGATGCACCTCTGGGCCTCATTTTGACTAAATACATCATTTTCTTCTCCTGCAGCCACCTCATGTCAGCATAGGACAAGGCAATAGGCTAAATAAATGGTAAGTGGCTGCACAGGTACTGAATTTAAGCAGTCATGTTCTACGGCCTGTACTAATCTGCCTCTCCATACTTCTAAAATAATAGGTAGTAAGAGATTCTTTCCACCATCATCAATGAATATTTATAAAGGATCCATACATATCTTGCAAAACAGCCTAGGAACTATTACAAATTCCCCACTATGGTACATTGTACTGTTTTCTTTACTTCTGGATTGCTAATCTTAAATGTTATAGTCAAAACAATAGGCAAAAGTATACAGTAAGCAAAGCTAGTCTTCAGAAGTCCTTCACTTTCCTCTGCACTTGAACAATGTCCCTGTGCCCTCATGTCCAAGGCACCCTACCTTATTACTCTAACTCAGTAATAATGTTACTTAGATTGGACTGCTCTCTCCCCAGATCTACCATTTCCCCAACCCCATCAAAATATACCTACACAGATTTTGTAATTTCCACAGGGGTCTGAGCCTTCTTTGTTAGAAACTGTATAAGCTGATAAACTATTATACTTCTACTAATATGTGGCATTTGGCAATCAAAAACCAAGTTAGTTTAATGGTGGAAAATTCAGCAGCAGAAGGCTTAAAAAAACTTAAGTGACTTGGATTGGTCATGGAAAAAAAAGGATAGATTTCATTACATATATTTGTGATCCTCAAACAGACTACATAATAAACATCCACACCAACTAAAAATTTAAAGTATTTATTTTAAAAATTGTAACAAGTCACCTTGAAATACTGTAACTAACATGTTCTTATATTTCTAGTAGACCCTGGAATTTCCTAGTGAGAAAAGGGCAACTGAATAAATATTAAAGAATTATTTGACTTACTATATTTCTTAAATTTAAAAAAAAATAGGATGTCAAATACACACAAAATAGAAAAAAAATGAGGTTATATGCCATCTTATTACAAAGTGGGTTTTCATCAGATCATAGTCAAAGCAGTCTCACAAATATCATAAGGTCAAGACCTGTTATAAGGGGCATCTGCACATAAACTCTACAAGTCAGTGTAATTCAGTGGTTCAAAGGAGAAGCTTTGAAGTCAAAGATTTCCTTAAACTTCAAATTAAAATCCTTTTGCTAGGCTCCACCACCTGGGCCAGAAGTTTACAAAGGACAAGAAAACAAGAAAATAGCCTGATTTGAGGGGAGTGATGGTGGGGGGGCGGGGCAGGAAGGAGGTCACTGTGAGGAATAAATATGAGAACATGACAAGTAATCTTAAAGTGGAACCTGGGTTAACAGTCACAACAAATTAGCTACTATGATGATGATGATGATGATCAGCCATTCCTACTAAGTCAACTTTGGGAGCTATAACAATCTCCCTTTGAATCTATCATGTTTTTAACAACCCTAAATCAAAAAGTTTCTCCTCTTATTCTGAGAAGTCTTCAAGCTCTAAAACTATTTCCTCTTTTTTTTTTTTTTTCAGTCCTTTGTGAATATAGAAGATATATTCTATCTGGGTAACTGCTTTCTTTACCATTTCAAAATTCAGACTCTTTTTAGTGTTTTTATAATGAAAATCCCTTCCAAATATTATACAAATAGACTATTCCATGGGTTATAAAGACTTCACAAAGTATAACAAAATTTTGAGATTCATAAAAGAACAAACAGCTACTGGAACAAAAAGCTTAGAGAAGAAACAATACAGAAGTCTATTAGCCTGCTCAAAAAATACTGAGTGTTTTACATGACTCCAATCCAGGAAGACAAACAATCCAATTAAAAACTGGACAAAGGGCCTGAACGGACACTCCTCCAAGGAGGACATACAGAGGGCCAAGAGACATATGAAAGGATGCTCAGCATCACTAGCCATCAGGGGGATGCAAATTAAAACCACAATGAGATACCATCTCACACTGGTCAGAATGGCCATCATAAACAAATCGGCAAACAAGTGCTGGTGAGGTTGTGGCAGAAAGGGAACCCTAATACATTACTGGTGGGAATGCAGACTGGTGCAGCCACTGTGGAAAACACTATGGAATTTCCTCAGAAAACTAAAAATGGAACTGCTGTTTGACCCAACAATCCCACTGCTGGGATTATACCCCAAGAATCCTAAAACACCAATTCAAAAGAACCTATGCACCCCAATGTTCATAGCAGCACAATTTACAATAACCAAGTGCTAGAAGCAGCCTAGGTGCCCATCAGTAAATGAGTGGATCAGAAAACTATGGTACATTTACATAATGGAACACTACACAGCAGAAAAAAAGGCATTCCTACCCTTTCCAACAGCATGAATGGGACTAGAGAGCATTATGCTTAGTGAAGTAAGCTAAGTGGTGAAACACAAATACCATATGATCTCACCAATAAGTGGAAACTAATCAACAAAACAAATAAGCAAGCAAAATATAATCAAAGACACTGAAATTAAGAACAAACTGACAGTAACCAGAGGGGAGAAGGGAGGGAAATTACAAGGGAAAGAAGGGAAAGGAGTGTCAAAGAACATATATAAAGGACCCATGGACAAAGCCAAAGATAGGTAGGATTGAGGGTAGGAGGAGGGGGTGGGTGGGACAAGGAAAAGTGGTGGTGGCAAAATGGACAGAACTATATTCAAACATTAATAAAAAAATTTAAAAAGAAAGGATAAATGAAAACCTGCACAGTTTTTAAAAATAAAAGTGAGATTTCAAAATAAAAAAAAATATTGAGTTCTAAAATAAAGCGCAACAGGTAGACATCCTTTACAGTTTACAATCACTCAGATCACTAGAAAATATAGAGGACTTTTTTGGTAACTTTTTTTCTTAATAGCAGGAAAATCCCATTTCTTCACAACAATGAATAGATAGATGGCGTGACAAGCAAGAGCAATTTCTTCAAAAACAAATTCTGTAGAGAAGAAAAACCTAAAAGGCTCAGATTTTCAGGCATACATACCCCTTACTTGATACTTTAAAAATCTGAGGGGTCTACCATTATTTGTGTTAATATTTAGAACACAAACCTCCTTTCTATTAGAAAACATATACTTGATTGAAAGAAAACTAAGCATCCAAAATTTTGAAACATAGTAATACGTGGGTTAACTCAAAGTTCAAGTAGATATTGAATTTTTTGACAAATACACCAAAATAATTCTTAAAAATCTAAAGACAAAGAAATGTTTTAAATAATTTAATGATTGTTGATTTCTCCCATGTGTTAGATATTGAGGTAGGCACTTTCATATACAATATGTAATTTCATTCTCCCAACAAGCATATGGGATAAGGATTATTATCCTCCTTTTACAAATGAGAAAACTAAGGCCCAGTTTTTTTGCCCAAGGACACTTGCTTACGTAAGATGTAATTAGAAATCCAATTCAAATTTTCTGATCCCCAGTTCAATTTTCTTGCTTTCACTGTACCACTGTCACTTTCAAACTCAAGCACTCTAAATCGCAGCTCTTCTAAGGTGTGTCAACCTATTTCTCTGGGAGAGGCAATAGTTGTGAGAGAAGAAAAATTCTTCATGTTACCAAAAATAACTCACTCTACTTAATCTGATGTGATTACCAAGTCTCATTTAAATGTTTTGGTTCATGCTGTCTATCTCCTGAGAAAACTTGCTTACCTTCAGATATTATAACCATTTCTATAAGACCGAACTCAAGAATCACCTCCTCCAAGAAAGTTTCCCTGATTAAATGACCTGCTCCCCTCTTCCTAAGCCAACATCCTTCTTTATCACCTCACTTCTTATACAGTATCTACTTTGGACTACATTATCACATACACCTCTTTGTTTTCCAGTCATATGTCTGGAACTACATTTTTTCTTTCAATGACTATTAAGCATTTTCAGGGTCAATGGTAAGCAAAATAGACAAGGTCCTTGTTACCATGGACAGATTACATTGTTTGCAACTTTAACAAAGGTAAAAATAACACAGAGTAAGGATATGATGTTTTAGGACAAGGATTCCTTCCCTACAAGGTCTCAGAAGAAAGCCTGCAAACTTGACATTTTTTAGGGAGAAAAAAAATCCCTTCTATTATGTCTTCCAGGTGAGACCCTCAACCTCATGCCATTGAGAAGGTATATGAGGGGGTGAGGGACCAAGGTGGAAGGAAGGAGAGATCTAAAATCTCTCAGGGGTTTCCCACATACTGACATGAAATCTTTACACATGAGTCCAGACATCTCTTTCTGTGCCCCATCTACAAGAAAACTATACTTCAGCCACAATTGCTACAATCAAGCACCTCCATCAATCTCCTTGCACACAACCACCTTCATTAATGAAGTACTCAGAGACTTTTTATGTAACTTGTATTTATGTAATATTTGTAGGTCATATTCCTAAGAATAAAGGAGAGCCTATGGTCTTCTATTTTGACTCTCCCGATGCTCGGATATCTTTGCTACAAATGTGTTTGGATTGAAATAGTATAATATAAATATTAAAATATAATACCTCAGGTATTGCTATTAGGAAAGAATTTTCCAAAATAATATTAGAAAGCTACATTTAAGTATCAATTCTTTATTCTGTCTTTCATGTTTCAACACAAGTAATCTGCTCTTAGAGGATTATTTATAAACAAACCAAATTTAAATGTACTAAAAGCATTCCCTAATTGAAAAAATTCTGCAGTCTGTCCTTTAAAAAAAAGACCCTTTGGTAATGAAGATTTTATAAATTCATTAATTTTATCATTTTTTTCTCAAATCAAAACAAACTAAAACATAACTACATTACACAGAATTACATATTTCTTATTTTTTCATGGCTTAGGTGCATTTTATTAATTTTCTTTAGAACTGTATATTTCTCCCCAAAGTATACTTTAAGGTTTTTCAGTTCAAAATGAGCCAAAAAACTAGATATTGCCAAATTTCTAAGTGCCATAAATGTGTTCTAAGAAACATATTTGATTGCCTCTAAAATGTAATAACGTTATAAATGAAAAAATATCTTTTCACAGATCATAGATACAATAATATTCAATATTCGGTATTCAATAACAGAAATAAACCATGACCATTTTTAATTAAACAGGCATTTCTGAGCACCCGTGTAGGATGTACTGCAGCTCAAACTGTGCACATGGAATTTGACCACAAAGACTTAATCTGCATAATTAAAGACCTAAAAGGTAGTTCTTATGTTTCATCTGGTCCCTTTCCCAGTACTCTTAACAAGCATATTATAGTCGTTCCATACACAGTTGTTATCAAAAAAAGAGGTAACAAATATTTTAAATTAGTCATACTTTCAATAGAGGACAGACTGCATACCCTTACTCTTCCTTCCCCAACCTGTTTTGCAAAACTAGCATGATCTTAATAATTTCATTGCAAAACAAGTTCTGCAAGCACAGAAATTGACCATACTCTCTGTGTGATCAGTTTAGATGCCTGATGGGATGCAGAAACCCTAACAAGCAATTCACCCATGTTTCTCCACAATCTTGCTCTCCTTGGAATCCTAAAAAGTGGGAAAATGGTTTAAAATAGTAATTTTAAAAGATTTAAGAGACACTAATTTGAAGCTAAGTTTCAAAGGAAGTTAATAATACTACCATAAAACAGGACAGCCTAATATTACTCAGATATCATTTTAGTCTTCCAGCATCAGAAAGGCAAAAACTCCATTAAATTATGTATTTAATCAAATATGCTTATATCATCAGTTAGATAAGTTTGAGTAGGAACCCAAGTTACCCTATTATTTCACACAGCATCTAGATAAAATGAAATTAGGTGTGTTCCCCAGAGCAGATGTCTCCCGAAGAGTGTTAAATGGCTTTTGTGAATGGAAAATATGCATATACAGTTGCTTCGCCTCAGTTGGTCTTGAGTGGGTGTCTCAATGAACCAAAAGCACACTCCGTATGTGAAGCTCCTTGGAACCTGCTCCACTCATGAGAATGGGCTTTGAAACAAACTTTACATTAAAAGTACAGCAAAGGCTTCGCGCTTCTCTTATGTTGCAAGAAGGCCACAGGTACCGAGGTTCAGAGGGACAACACTGTGTCATCCAGCTCTGCAAGGGCGGGTGCAGCCTGCGGCGCGCGCGGCACAGCCTCCACCTGGGCTGTCACAGGAAAACCGGAGCCTCGCCTTAACCGCCACAAAGTGACAGCACCAGCTCCCCTGGGCGCGGGGGCTCCCGGCGAGACTCGACTGTCCGCCCAAACTTTGGGAGGAGGCAGACATTCAGGGCGGCTAAAATGCTTCTACCTCCCCCAGCCCCTGCCGCGGCTTTGTATGGTTTCAGACGCACTGTGGCGGGCCCCAAAACACTCCACCACTGTGGCGGGCCCCAAAACACTCCACCGTCGCCAGCCTTCGGAATACCCCACTACAAAAGGGGACAAAGGAGCCAAAGAGAAACTCCTCGGCGCGGACTGCCCGGAGTCCCCGCTGGCCCAAGCTCAGAATGTGAGGACAAGGAGGTGCAGTCGCCGTAGGGGTGTGAACCCACCGCCCCCTAACTCAGAAACGCACGCGACACTCACCGATGTGGAGTCCCCGGATTGGCGGGGCTCCGGGGCTGTTTCTCCGGGGGCCCTGCACACGTCCGGTCCGACTTCAACTTCTCCCCGCCGATGTCGGCAGCGGCAGGAGGGAAGAGAGCCCTGAGGGCTTTGTCTCACCGCTGCGGAGGCGCTGCAGGCTCGACCCTTCAAGGGGGACGAACACTCCGGCCCCCGCAGCCCACCGGTGGGAGCAAGACCCCACCGTCCCTCTGTCTGCGGGGTACCGGTGGAGGCGGCTGCCGCGGCGAAAGCTAACACTACAGCCGTTGAGGTAGCCGCTACCACTACCGCCCGGCCCGGAGCACGTCGCGGCCTAATGTTGTCATCTCCCTTGTCACCGCCTCTCTGGGCAGTCAGTGCATCGGCGATCCTTCACAGTAGAGGGCTCTCTCCTCCTGTTCCCGCCCCAAGGCGCGAGGGCTCAGGCCACACCCCTTCTCGTCACGTGACGGGGAGCGGAAGTGGCAGCCAGAAGGCCTCTCCTGCCGGGCCGGCGGCAACCGCGCCCAAGAGACTGGCAGCACCTTGTGCTGCTAGGCTTATCGCCAAATGGAAGCCTCCGCACACCCGAGAGCTGCCGCGGGACGCGCGCCCACCGCCTCCCGCCCACTCCTGAGACGGGCTAAGGCAAGGCCTTCTGGACCGGTCGTACAGGCTCCTGCCCAATCTGAGGCCACTACAGGGTGGAGCTCCCAGCTCAAGGCTCTGGAGCCCACGCTCCTTTGGAGGCCGGAGCGTGAGACCCGCCTCCCCACCCTTGGGCTTGGCTCAAGTTTTAACCAACCAAAGGGGGAAAAAAAGTCTCGGTGTCTGGCTTGAAAAGCAGTAACTGCTTGTTCCAATTTCTAGTAGCACCTTAGTTATGGCTTTTAATTTACTGTTTTTCATTAGGGGTTTTTATTTTTAAGGACAGGATGGTACATTTCAATAAGACTAGGAGGAAAATAGCCCTAGCAAACCTTTTTTTGTTGTTGTTTCTAGTCTTGTTTCAGGATCCTTCATGGCAGATTTACAGACATTAAGTTTTACAATGTGCTAGGTTGGTGGCAGTTTGAAATTTAGCAGTCCGTCCCATTTTTATGATAAATGTTAATTCTTGATTCAAATACCTTAATTTTGGACATAATCTTTTGCCTTTTTTTAAACCATTTTTGGAGCAACTGTGACTCTGAACCCTGTTGATGAGAGGAATCAAGTAAAATGTTAAAGTAACAAAACAGAAATAAGGTAGAAAGAAAAGCAGAAAGTTCATGATCAAACTCTAACAAGAAAACACATGAGAAAGCTTTCTGTAATATTAAACTCCATTTGTAACATGTTTCCTTCCAGGCCATAACCAAGACTCTTTCTTAGGCAGTTTTCATCTCACTACATTTTCTCAACAAGGTGTCAAAAAAATGTTCTGATCAACTGGATACTTAGAAATGAATAAGCAATGGAGTTCAGCCTATGTAATCCTTATTATGAATACATTTCATAGAAACTGTTAGAAGAAAATGGAGTTTAAGACTCACCATTATTTCATGTTACCCAAGAAAGAAAAGAAATACTATCAATTGAACTACGCCATGCCATTGGTTTTTAAAAAACCATCTTGAATTTAGAGATGTTAAAATATGAAAATAAGTCTTAGAATCTGTGAGATATTGTGATGAATTGGTGTTCCAATGAGGAAAAGATTCTACAAACTCTGGAAGTCTGAGAGTTGGTACTTGTGGTTCAAATGAATAGGAGGGAAGTTTATTATTCTGTGAATGTCATCATTTCAACAAAGCTAATAACTTTGCAGTTTGTCAACAGACTGAAACCTGTCTTATTTTCCAGGGCAGTTTTGTTTCGAACTGACTCAAAAATCAATTTTATTTTTTAAAATGTATTGATTTTAGAGAAAGGAAGAAGGAGAGAGAGAGACATCTAACTAACCTGGTTATGAATTCATTTATTGATTCTTGCATGTGCCCTGAGGGGGGATCTAGCCCACACAGCCTTGGTATATCAGGACAACACCCTAACCAACTGATCTACCCAGCCAGGACAATTTTATGTTTTAATGGAATAGAATAATGTATAAAATATTATAGTGCGTATCTACTAAGGGCAAGTATTGCTTTATGGAACTTTTATGAGGGAGGGGAAGAGTGGGTTGTATGTTGTGATTTAAACTCTATTTCCTATTGCAAGTTGCAATCAAATTTGATAAAAATGTTCCTAGAGCATAGATAACATGAAATATACCATCTGGGCTCTGCTTTCTGGTACTTTTATTTTGTTACTGAGATGAAAGATTAGAAATAGGAGGCAAATTGCCATGTCTAATCCTCTCCCGCCTTAACCCTACATTCTTATATTGGCTGTTGAAGATGAATGGCCATTTATTGTAATGGAAAGTATTGTAGTGGAAGCAAAGAGGTCTAGATTATAGATTTAGGTCATTAGATGTATGACTAGATAAATTATTTCCTGCATTTCAAGTTCTTTTTTTTTTCTTGGACTTCATGCTTTTTAAGGAATGATAACCTTTTTCTCCAATTGATGATGATTTGAAACAAATCATGATGGTATACATAGGATTATTCAAATTCTTGTCAAAATAGATGCAACTCCTTTCACCACACTTAAGAAACCAGAATGCAAGTAAGTGAAAATGAAGATATTATAGGGAAATATATGTAAGTATATCTTTCACAATCTGTAACTGAGAAATTTCTGATAACACCCATTTGCTATGTTAAGACATACCTTGTCAATTTGTTACTGCTAAAGTGATTTTAAGAATAAAATTTGAGCTCTGGCTGGTGTGGCTCAGTGGATTGACTGCAGGCCTGTGAATCAAAGGGTCACTGGTTCAATTCCCAGACAGGTCACATGCCTGGGTTGCATGCCAAGGCCCCAGTAGGGGGTGCATGAGAGGCAGCCACACATTTATGTTTCTCTTATTGTCTTTCACCCTCCCTTTCCCTCTCTCTAAAAATAAATAAATAAAATCTCTTTAAAAAAGAATAACATTTTACAATAAAACTTTTTAAATATCCAATTTTAAAAAATATTTATTTACTTATTTATTTTACAGAGAGGGGAAGGGAGGGAGAAAGAGAGAGAAAAATCGATCCGTTGCCTTCTCATACAGACCAGGGACTGAACCCGCAACCCAGGCATGTGCCCTGACAGGGAATCAAACCAGCAACCTTTTCCTTTGCAGGACATTGCTCAACCAACTGAGGCGTACTGGTCAGGGCTAACTATACAGTTTTAACTCCAATAAAAATTCATCTCTTTTGCCTAGTATTTAATTATTCATTTCTAAGAATGAGAAGGGTTTTTTCCCAAGTCAGTTTAACTACTAGCAGTCAGGATAATCTTTCCCACGGAATGTATTTCAACCCTGACCCAGAATGAGAGATTTGGCTTGAGGTTTTTTCTTTTCTTAAGCCTAATAAGAATCCATGGAGATACTTATGTTGCCAAAGGTTGGTAATGAGGATTTCTCTTGAAGGTTAAGATTGAAAACAACCTCAGATATAAATAAGGTATTCAACACAAATTTGAATACTGTGGTCAATTGTATTATTATTCTTGGTCATGTGACTTGCCCTGGCCATTGGTGTGTGAGCAGATGTGACATATGCTAACTGCTTTAAATCCATGTGCTATATTCAGGTCAATCTTAGTCTTATAAGACTAAGACCTGCCCTACACACACACACACACACACACACACACACACACACACACACACAAGACTGTGGATCCAAGAATTATTCCTTCAGTGTAGAGATGTGCTAGAAATAAACTTGCCCCTAACTAGCATACACATCATTCTCTACAAAGAAAATTTAACTGTCTTAAACCTTGTCAGCTAATGGACAGGGGAAAAAACCAAAATCATATGTGAGAACTTGGAGTCACAATCCAGCTCTCCCTCAAAAATGTAGCTTGAATTCTTACTACCTGGGTGATTCCAAACATCTTAAGCTGATAATTTTTAACTGATAGTGCTTTCAGATATGGCAGAAGCAAATGTCAGTCATCTCTGGAAGAACTCATCTTCATCTTAAGAGTTACAGAATGATTATAAATAAAATTCTGAGGAAAATTAGCAGCTCACATTTCAAAATATAATTAGTAATAATAAGACATCATTAGTGAGAAACACTATAAATGTAAGACTGCAGAAACAGATTCAAAAGGACGTCAGGCACTGAAATTACCAGGCACAGACTATGAAGTAATTATATAAAATATGAATGAAGAAATAAAAGACAAGTTTGAAAAACATATGAACAGAGAACAATAAACTATAAAATATGACTGAAAATATTTGGGAAAATAGAACTTAAAGAACTGAAAAATATATATTATTATTAAAATGTAAAACTCAGGGGACAGGTTTAACAGTCTGTTTGGCACAGCAAATGTATAATCTAGTGAACTGGGAAGTAGAGTTGGAGAAATGATCACAAACACAAGAGAAAAAGAAAAAGAAATGAAAAATATAAAATATACTTTAAGTGACATAGAAGACATTGTGAGATCTAAAACAAATCTAATTACCTCCAGGAGAATAAGAAAGAGAATATAAGGCAGAGGCAATATTTGACAAGATAATGACTGAGAACTTTCCAGAACTGATGAAAGACTCCAACCCACAGACTTAAGTCTCCCAAATCCCAAGCAAGCTAAAGAATAATAAATTCACACTTAGGTACACCATAGTGAAACTATATAGAACACCAAAAACAAAAAAGAAAGCCTTCCAAGTAGCAGAGAATAAATACAGATTATCCTCAAAGTGTCTGGTAACTGACTTATATCAGTAACAACAGAAACCAGAAGACTGGACATCTTCACTGTGCCAGAAGAAAATGACTGTCAATACCCAGTGGAAAGATCTTTCCAGAATGAGGCCAAAATAAAGGCATTTTCAGGCAAGCAAAAGCAGAGTTTTCTGCTAATACAGCCTCACTAATACAAATTCTAAAGAAATTTCTTTCTTTAGACAAAAATAAAATGATCTCAAGTGGTAGGTCTGAGAGGTGAGACTAAAGGAAGAACACTGAAAGTGGTAAATATTAACAAGTTTAAAAACCAGTGATTATACAAGAGACATTAAATTATTTTAATAATGTTTTAAAGGAAAAAATAACAATCTCTCATATGCCTAACATCAGAATAAGTCCAATAAATTTTTTACTTTATACCTATTGACTTCATCAGATCAAGTATTATACCCATTTGTATAATTATTTCCATCTAGTATATGCCTTTAGAAGCAACAACATTAAGCATTCCCTTTTTCTTTTCTCATCAATGTAAGTAAAATTTTAACATTTTATTGGTATTTTCTTTTAAATAGGTGTACTGGTACAGCATTTTACATTTTTCTTGATAATGGCTTTATTGTTTAGATTTGCATAATGTATCAGTGAACGTAATTTATTAATAATTAGACTAAGAAATGAGTGTATATTTAGGAGACCATGATTTAGAGTAACAAAAGGCAGAATAATATACAATATTCACATACCTATGAAGCATTAGTGATTCCCACCATAGACATCTAAAAATGAAAGTTCATCATAATGAATTACATAATTATGTATTCACAGATAAAGGACAATGAAGTCTTACTGAAAAGCTCTGCCTACTCTTTCCACCCACCTTGCCTATTCAAAATTAGGTGCTATGACTTTTAACACCATTTCTGGAAATAGTTAGAAATTTATGCTCAGGATATAAGAACTGGCTCCTGAGTTTTAATTCAACTCAGAGGGCATCCTAAACTCCAAATAAATTTAACAAAGAGGAGCCCATTTCTTTCTGATACCTACCCATTTCCAGTGTAAATATGTTCTTCATTTCAGTTTCATGAGAGTGTATAAAAAACTGTTTATCACAATGATGTAAATGTAGGAAACATAGAACAAATAAATAAGCCCTTTCACTTTCAAAGTTTTAACTAATGCAAAGAAATTATGTGTGTCTTTTATTTTACCAAGCTTTACTCTCTTTCCCTCAACCACATGAGATTATTCAAAATGTAATTCTGTAGTACTTTCTTGATAAAACCAAATCTATCGTTCACTGCAGAATGTCCAAGTGACTTTTATGTCTATATCTTTAAACATATAAAAGATTATATATTCATATTACTAGTGTAGATTATCCAGTTAGCTTTGTTCAACCCGTATTTACACATCTATAGACTTTCTGAGAAGTCACAGTAATTCAATTTATATTAACCAGATTGTACATTGTCTTTCAATTTAATAAGCTATTAGTTTTTCTGGGTTGAAGGCCCATCCCATTACAAAAACATTATCAAGTATCTGTAGGTTACTCCACCTCTTTCCTGAAATGGATGCAAAACCAGCAAAGGGCTTGTCCTACCTATAAAGTAGTGTGTTTTGAACTGTCATTTCTGCTGTTCCCTGCTGGGAGTGAGGGTTCCATGCATACTCACAGCATTGTCAGGTAGCAGCCATCTAGCACCACCCCTCCTAAGCAATGACAAATCCTGCCTAGATGCCTTCCTCCAAATTTCCTAGGTATTTACTATCTCTTACCACTCCAGAACACTGCTGCCCAGAGATGACAAGATGGCAGAAGAAGACACGTACCCTATGTTCCAAAAATACCTATTCACTTTAGGTTCCTGTTAGATTCATCTCTCATCTGGGCCCTCTTGATATTCTCCCCTCATTTTTCAGTCAATTCCTGTGGGAGCCATACTTTTGCCCATATTCTCACATACACAGCTGAGACCAGGCTCTCCCTACCAGACTTCCTCAGTCATTTTATTTAACCCTTAATCCCTGTTAACACCCTCCTGGAAATGGACTGGAGCTGGCACGCCTTTATTTGAGACTTCATCTTTGAATGTCAGCTCCTTTCCAGAAATGGCCAAAAACTTCTCCCCTGGTGGTCCCACCTCGTTGATTACTCCCCACTGACTTCCTTTTTCTGTCAGCCAAATACAGGTAGTCTTGGACCTGACCGTTTACATCCCAACAGTCCTTAAATTATTATAAAAGTAGTACACCATATGCATACAGTGATCTAAACTAAGGACAGGAAAATTCTAGAAGAAAGTGACCTTTATTCAACAAATAAAGGCAAGGAAAACAAAGGAGGGCACTGTTTATAGATTAAAATAAACTCAGTAGACATATCAACCGAATGTAACGCATAGGCTTTTTTAAGATTCTGATTCAAACAAATCACTGTTGTAAAATACATTAATAAGACAGGGAAATTTTAATACTGATTGGGTGTTACATGATATTAAAGAATTATTGGTCTTAGGTACGATAATATGTGATTATGTTGGTTTTTTTTAAATGTCTCGTTCTTAGAGACCCACAACTCTAAACTATAACTGGGCCTCTGCTTTAGAAAAAAAAACCTTCAAAATATGTTTTTTTTTTCTCCAACTGTAGGCTGCGTGGTGGGAATGTACTCTACCACTACTACTTGTTATTTTCTACCCTTACCCAAATACAGAGTTTGGCACAAATAATGCCCCTTTTTTATTACATAAAAGATCTTTTATTACAAAATCATAAGCATGCAATTTTGTAACATAACATCACACTCAAGCACAGTGTATGACATTTTAGGTGAAATGTTCAAATTGCTGTTCATCTCATGTGAGACATTCACATACCCCACCAACCACACTCAATGGCATCACTTCTGCCAGACTCTGTATAGTTATCTTTCTCTCCTTATCATGTCAATGCTTTTCATTAGTAAAAGTATTCAACCCCAAAGCAACTCATGCTACTTGTTATTTGCTGCAAACTTCTTTAAGCCCCGGAGAAAGGCTACCATCACGTGGCCTATGGTAAATAAATAAGATTGAGGACGTTAACTTGTCCAAATTTATATAAAGCTTTCTGCAGATGCAGATTACCCTAGAGATGCTAAGAAGCAAATGTACTGATCTCCTTGGCATTCAAATGATTCAGCTACAAATAGAACTTGAACAGATTCCAAATGTGCAACTGTCAAATTCATAAAAAGTAGAAAAACATGTCAAGTACAAGTTTAGGCTTTGCCTTGAATAGCATTGACTATTACCTGAAAAAGAATCGAAAGTGTTCAGTTAATGTTTTATTTTTGTCAGTGCTAATATTTGACAAGAACTAAGCACTTTCATTTCATGCACAGATGTTCCCATCAGGTTAGCAGTGATAATCCAGAAACTGTTATCAGTTAGTGTTACTATCAGGTCCAAAGAAAATCTCAAAATCACTTCAATAATATTACAAGGTTCATTAACACAAATTTGACTCACTGAAGTAGTATAATGTAGAAGGGTTGAGCTCAACTGTAAAGTCAGACCTCAGTTCTAATCCTAGCCTTATCATTTACTAGCTGTGTAAACCTCACCAATGCTCTTTTTCTCATCTGTGGAGTTTTTTAAAAAAGCCAATTTTACAATATTGCTATAAAAATTAAATAACTCATGGAATATACACTATTATGATTACTGTTTGGGGATTGTTACATTCTACACGATATCACTATATTTTCACTCCACTCAATTGTAAGAAAATTACATATAGACTGTACACTCTACCAACCCCCCACTGATACCAAGACTTTTGCAGAACTGCCCTCATTCTGAGAATTATAGAAGACATGGACACAATGTCAGGTCGTGAAAGCTGATATATTTAAGAATTTACACAATCCCCAACTCAAGTAGGATATCCCATGTGACGTGAGAATGAAAGCCACTTCTTCAGCAACCAGGAGCCAGGCTGGATTTCAGAGTTGTGTCTTCCATTCATGTAAGACTATCAACCAGGCCTCCTCCTCCACAGTACATGGAGTCAACTGTCTCAGCCAATTCACTCTTACCAAACTTATTATGTACAATAAATCAAAGTCAAACAAAATATGTCTCTAAGCACAATACAGTAGTGCATGCGTTTCCTTATTCTTCTGCCTTCACAGTACTGCTTAGCAACCCAGAACATCTTATCTATGATTTCTTATAAATGCAAAAATGGCTTTTCAAAAGCTAATGTTGTTGAAAGATATGAGAGGTAAAGACTTAATGAACTCAAGTTAAACATTTTGGGCTAGAATACTTATGGTTGATGTATTATATTTTTACATGGCATCTTTCATGCTATTTGCTTGATGTTTGATAATGGAATTAATGATATGACAGTCTCATTCCTACTTTGTAAATTAGTTGCCAAAAAATAATTTGTTTAACATTAGTTGGATACTATACAGATGTCTAGTTCCCCTGCAGACATAAATTTTAAGCTTTAACACCTGTTGAAAACCTTTACACAAGTCAATAATTTCAATGAGAATTGCAAAATAATTCTAATTCCATCATTACTTCTATATTCTGACTTTCTATTACCTGGAACTGTTTGGTTACCCTGAACTATGGTTCCTACAGGAAAGGAAAAATAAATAGTAATTGTTTATTTTTACTTACTAGTTTTTACAGTAGAGATATTTTGGAAACTAACAGGAAAATCTGAATTTGGCTTTTAGGTTAGATGAAAATTTATTGACTTGGAAAGGTAGAGACTGTTGCTTTTAAAAAAGTAAATAGGTTACAAAACTGCACATTGAATATGATACCATTTTTGTTTAAAATACATATTTATTTATATGCAAATATAGGGAAAAGTAAGGTATACAATAAGCTATTAACAGTGGTAATCATTGGATAAGGAATACGATTGTTTTTATTTTTCTATTTTGCCTATATTTAGTTTCTGATTTTCTACCATGCATATACTATGTTTATAATAACAAAGGGTGATTTTGAAAAAAATCACTATTTTCTACTGAACCTACATAAAGCTTCTGAAGCATTATCAGCACAAGCCTGTGTATTTCAGCATGGGGGGCTACCAGAGCACCAGCCGAGCTCATTACTTCTGCAAAGCCTTTTGACTTATTTTGCCTTCTGATTCATTTTGCCATCTGACTTAGGTTGCCTCTGCATCTTAACCATGGCCAGTAAGAGCTACCTTAGAGCTAGATCCACATAGCCTTTTCAGTTTAGCAGTCATCACCAACTGGCAACTTCTTAGTATGCCTCTTGTTTGCTTTGGGGCAGAAATTGTCTTTTTCTTTAGTTTTTTTTTTTTTTGTCATTGTACTCTCTCAGCTTTCCTCTTATCTTTCTGACTGCTCCTCAGTCTCCTTTGCAAGTTTATCCTTCTTTATTTCTTTTTGCTCCAAATTTTATACTTGGCCCCTTTCTCTTTCTGCTCTGTATATCTTCCTAGAAAAAGAAGGGGAAATGAATCTTGTGTTCTTTTTAATCTACCAGCTATATCTCTAGCCTAGTCTTTTCTCCTGAGCGACAGGACCATACATTTACTCACTAATTATTGTAGTGTCCAGCTTGATGTTTCATCACAAATACATTGAATATCTAAAATTTAAGTCATCATCTCTATCCATTAATTTTTCAATAGTTATTGAGTGACTTTTGAAAATCAAATTATGCTAGGAACTGAATATATGCTATACTGAGTAAAACAGACATGGCTGGAAATTAAATTTAAGCAGTTAATACAGACCAGATCCTACAGGAGTCTACATGGCATGGTTAGAGTTTTAATTCTATTCAGAGTGCACTACACACTGGGTTGTTTTAGCAGGTAAGTGACATGACCAAATTTGCTTTTTAAAAAGATCACTGTAGCTTCTCCTTAAGGGCTTGAAGAGGGTAAAGGGGGAAGCAGAAAGACCAGATATTAGGGCTAAAGTCCAGGCAAGAGCTAAATGTGGCCTAAACTAGACTGGATCTATATTTTGAAGAAAGAATAAGTTTTGATATTGGCTTCATTTTGAGGTTGAAGTAAAAGGAAAGAATTTATATATATATATATATATATATATATATATATATATATATATATATATATATATATATTTTTTCTTTCTTTTTTGGAGAACCATGACTAATACAACAACCTTAAAATTAGTCTCTGTAAAAGAAGATTAGTAAATGATATTCTATGAAATTTTAGATTAATAACAAGATCCTGCGTACACCCTATTTACTTTGACCTCAGAATGTCAAGTGAAATTGCAGAATCCTAGAATAACCCATAGAAATAAGTCAATATTTATTATATTTTCATATATGAGAAGTCTTCCAAAAGAGTCATTGGTTACAAAATCATAGAATTTTACAGAGAGCCTTGTAGACTGAAAAAACAACCAACATAATCTGCCACATATATGCCTTAGACTGTGGTTTTATAAAATGTCTACTTAGGACAGTGTTCTAATTGTCTTCACAAATTCAATGTTGTGAAATGTGTGGCTGGGCATTAATTACCATTTTAGAAAGTATTCAATTCTTCTACACAACTGGGAATGCCAAGTCTTCAATTTTAATATGTTCTTCTGTACAAGATGCTATTTCTAAAGTATTTAGTTGCCCCCTGCTGGTTACACAATTTTAGAATTCCTAAAAATACATAGTTCTCAGATTACATGTGATGACAAACTTCTAAAAGGATAAATTGAACTTTTTTATCAGAGGATTCACAATGGATTTCCAGTGCTCAATTGACATACGTTAACCCAGAAGTGATATTTTATGTCTGTTTGAATCCTTTTCAACCATGTGGGAATAATTTATAAAATTGAAGGGAAAAATATGTTTTAAAATCTTAAAAACTGTATTTTTATTGTGTCTCTGCTACCACCTTTCTGGCTAATCTTGGCCAAGACATTTTCACTTGTTGATAACTACATTTGCATCTGTAGTATGCAGTATAATTGACATTCAATAAGCTGCACATATGTAAAAGATAATTTGATAAATTTTGACATATATACACAATGGTGAAACTATCACTGCAATCGAGATCATAAAAATATTTATCTTTCAGCCCTGGCAGGCGTAGCTCAGTGGATTGAGCGCAGGCTGCGAACCAAAGTGTCGCAGGTTCGGTTCCCAGCCAGGGTACATGCCTGGGTTGCAGGCCATAACCCCCAGCAACCGCACATTGATGTTTCTCTCTCTCTCTATCTCCCTCCCTTTCCACTCTAAAAATAAATAAATAAAATCTTTAAAAAAAAAATATTTATCTTTCCCTAATGTTTTTGTGTGCCATTTTCTTTCTCCTTCCTCCTGCCCCCCACTTCCTCCCTACCCTTTCCTATCCTCAAGTAGCCACTGGTGTGCTTTCTGTCACTATAAATTAATTTGCATTTACAGAGAAGAACATAAATTTTAAGCTAACTAGTTTAGGAGACTAAAATGAGATATGGAAAAACTTAAATTCTTTTTAAGTATTAAAAAAAACAGTTTTTGAGATTTCTTGTCTTGAAGCCTGAGGAGTAATGTGATGCTATAGTTAAAGACCTTAACTTTAGAGTCAGCAGCCATGAACTTAGTCTTGGCTCTGTCATTTACTGGCTGTGTGACCTTGAGCAAGTTACTCAACATCCTAACTGGAGTTAACAGTTTCCTCATACTTAGGGGAAAGGATAATAATAACATCTATCCTCATAACGATGTTGTGAAATTGTATGCAAAGCAATTAGCTCAGTGCTGGGTCTGTATATAAAACACACTCAACCAAATGATAGCCACCTGTCTTTAGACATTTCAAAGAGCACCCATGTAATGTCAAAAAAAGGAAATGATGACTCTGACCATGTAGCCAGCTTAATCTTAAGGCAATCCTTTTAGAAGGTGTACGTGAGGATTAAAATGATTCACTGTGCAGATAACTCTGACTCAAGTCCTTTTCCTAAGCACCCATTAGTTCTCCTTCCTAGCCATACATGGTTTTCCTCATAACTCTTTTCCCAATTGTCAGGTTTTCTTTACTTTGTGTTTCCATCCCTACCCCACCCCCAAACATGCAACCTGACTGTCATTTCAGCTTTATGATTTGACAAATGCCTTGGCCAAAGCAGAGTGAAAGACAGTTACTCCACCAGAGTAGAGTGAATGGTAGTCACTACTTGAGGTGACATGAAGGCAGAGATAACGGAAGGAACTGCTGTTTTGTGATAAATGCTCCTTAATAGTTTTCTACCTTATGATTAAATATTTCTGTTGCTTTCTTTGAGTTTTCAAGTTCTGCCAGATTGATATTTTATAAAGTTCTCCCTCTGCAACAGAAACTAAGTGAGCTCCACTTGCCAGCCTAGTCCAATCTAGTGTCCAGTGAAAGTTCTGGCTTTCTGGATGAGAGAGTTAAGATACTATATCTTGGAATGCTTTTGTGTGCTTCATTAAAAATAGTCTAGGGAATTTATATGGGAAATGGGGTTAGGGGTGTCATTTTGTGGGGGGAACTTTCTGTTTACCATCCCTCCTATTTTGTAGCATACCATTTATGCAGGTTTATTCACTCCTTCTATCTTAATCTGAATTTCACAAGAAATCAGAGTTTGAGACAATAACTTGTGTGTAGGTAGTTGACTTTGGGAGGGGATCCTAGTGAACAAGAGTGGAGAACTGGGAAACTAAAACATGGACGGAAAGAAAGCCATTCCAGGGTGCATTATCAATCTAGGTGTTGCTCTAGGCTTCCATGCCTTGGTTTTCTAGATCTTCAATTAGTTGTTTAGAATTCATCTAGAATTGTCTGCCTGAGTGAAGAAGCAGGGAGTATTTATCCACTTGTTTCCATCCCCATTGCTGGGTGTGGCAGATAGACCCTAAGATAACTCCCAGTGATCTGTGCCTCCTGGTATTAAGGCTCTTCTCTAAGCTTCTACCCCTGAATGTAGGTAGAGCCTGTGAATTGTTTCCAACCAACAGAATATAGCAAAAGTAATGGGATATTACTACCATAATTACATTACATTATATGCCTGATGGGATGGGATTCATTGCTCCCATCATTATGCTACATCACCTAAGAATCCATCCTGCTGGTGGAATTGTTCTGTTTCACTTTCCTGCTGGCTTTGAAGAAGCAAGCCACTGTATTGTGAACTGCTTATGGAGAGACATGAGGCAAGGAACTCAGCCTCTAGAAGCTGAGGACAGCATCTGGATGACAGCCAGCAAAAATCTCTGAAGCTCTCAGGTGCGCAACTGCAAGGAAATTAATTCTGCCAACAACCTGAAAGAGCCTGGAAGCAGATTCTTCTTTCAGTCAAGACTCCAGATGGGAGCACAGTCCAGCCAACACATTTAATGTAGCCTGGGGAAGTCCAAAAGTGGAAACCCCAACTAAGCTGTGCCCAGACTCTTTACTCACAGAAACAGAGGTAATAAGTGTGTGTGTTGTTTTATGCTGCTATGGTTATGGGATTTGTTACACAGAAATAGAAAACTAATGCAGGTTTTGGTACCTAGAAGTGGGGTGCTATTATAACAAACACCTAAAACGTGTGTCTGTGGTTATGGAACGGAGCAGTCAGTGGGGCAGGAAGAAGGTGAAGTGTGTGATGGAGGAGGCCTAAATCACCATGCCCAGATCATCAATAGGATGATGGACACTGAGGACACCGCTATGGAAGACTCAAAAAGAAAGGGGAGAACATGTTCGTGGGGACTAGAAGAAAGGGAATTCTTGTTATGTACTGTCAGAAACCTAGTGACGTCTTCTGCAGTTCTATTGAAAGCAGAACTTGTAAGTAATGAACTTGGTTATTTAGGTAAGGAGATTTCCAAGTGAAGTGCTGAAGGTGATAACTGGTTTATTCTGGCTACTTATAGTGAAATGAAAGAACAGAAAGACAATTTAAGGAAAGAACTGTTAAGCAAAAAGGGATCAGGACTTTATGATTTTGAAAATCTTCATCTTCCCCAGGTAGTATAAAAATACTTACACTAGGAGATGGCTTCTGAGCACTGTCAGGAAATCCTGCTCTAAAGAAAGTGTCCAGGGAGTTAACTCCATTACCTCTTGTAAAAATTCAAAACTGATTCAAAGGTCAGGCAGCTTACTTATTTATACAAAGGGACATTTCAAGAGATTAAGGATGTGCCTCAAATACTCTCAACCAAACCATTGGCCCTCTAAGAAATTTAAAAGCGTTTTCCTCAGCTTTAGGTTCTCAGTAGGAGCCAAAGGTAGAGAATGGATTATTTTCTAAACAGTCTGTGGATTGTGTGGTTTTTATTTAATGGAGTGGAGTCAATTGAAATATAAGAAGACCCATAAAGTTCTTAAGAAATTTATTAGCAGAAATGATGCCAACTTGAAATTGGAAGGACAGAGAGATACAAAACAAAAGAAGGCTGTCAGACCCCCTGGTTTTACTCACAGGAAGCAGGCTGATAAACCTACTCATCTTTGAATATATGCTACCTTCCATGAAAAGGAAGGATGACTCCATGACTCAGTGCTGAGCCAAGAACCCAGAGGGCAGAGCCAAGAGCAATGGAGGATTATTCCCAAGTCAAAGAACTTAATTAAGGAACTTCCAACATTCACCCAACTGTATTTCAAAACTATTGTGGACCAGAGACTCCTTTTACCTTCATTTTTTAAAGATTTTATTTATTTTTAGAGAGAGGGGAAGGGAACGAGAAAGAGAGGGAGAGAAACATCAATTGATTGCCTCTTGCACACCCCTAACTGGGGACCTGATCTGCAACCCAGGCATGTGCTCTGACCAAAAATAGACCCCCTGACCTTTCAGTTAGCAGAACAGCACCCAGCTCCCCTGAGCCACACCAGTCAGGGCTTTACCTCCATTTCCCCCCTTTTTGAATTGGAATGTCTATAGCTGTTATCCTGCATCAATCTCACCACTGGATTTTGGGTATGTCAGAGGCAGATAACTTGTTTCTTTATTTTCACAGGTCTAGAGATGAAGAGTAATTATACCCAGGAGCAAACTCTTTTTCTGAATTCAGTCAAAACTGGCAGCCTTCCAAGTCACTCAAAGTGTTGTATGTGATGGTTCACTGTGCCTTCCTAGTGGCAAAATGCTTTTCCTTTCATCCTCGCCTCCAGTCTCCACCAGTACTTTCTATTGCCTGAACCTAAACAGAAGCCAATTGGCAAAGCATAATGAGAAATATAGTTTAACCTAGACCTGTTCTGTGATTCGGAGTAGAGCAAGGAAAGGGCTTGGAATAATGGATCTCACAGCAAATCGGCTAATGACCACCACAGTCTGAACTTAGAATGCTTTTGACATCTAGAAATTTGATGCAACTCAGCCCTAATTTGATTTATTTCTCTTCAGAAAGATTGATCCCTCCTTCCCATTTCAATCCATTTCTTTTCAGTGTCCGTTTACCTCTTTCGTTAACCAACACTTGCTTTTCCTTTATTAACTTTGTCTAATTGAGAGGACCATCACCTATCATCAAGACAAATAACTAGACCATTTTTCCTTTTCATTACTGAACCCCCTTATAACAATAACAGAGCTGTGGCCTTGCCAATGTCAAACTTCCCTTTCCCATAGGCTGTGTTTTTTATTTTACATGTCCTTACTTCCTTCACTGCATTTTGTCATGCAGGACTAATTTGGGGACCTATAAACCATTTGAACTGATGTACAAATGCTCAGTCATCAAATAAAGCAGTCCCTAAGATCTAATCCAAATGAAATATGGAAAATTCTTGCAGACAGGACACTATATTTGGGGCTCTTTATTATATCTCATTCCTAATACCATCTAAACCAGGGATATCAAACTCATTTTCACTAGGGGCCACATCAGCCTTGAAGTTGCATTCAAAGGGCCAAATGTAATTTTAGGACTGTATAAATGTAACTACTCCTTAACTAGGGGCAAGGAACTCAGCACTGTCACTGGGTAGAAACACAATGCGGGGTCGAATAAAACAAGGTGGACAGCCGAATTTGGCCTGCGGGCTTTGTGTTTGCCACCTGTGCTCTAAACATTATCCAGTCTCTTCTTGGGCCTCCTTCTCACCACCAAGATCACAAAACTGCATCTCCTCTCCATTTTCTACAGGTGTCCCATATTTCACCAGTGTCTCCTCTTCTAAAGCAAAAAAAGCACCCCAGTTTCTTGCAGTGCATATTCTTTATTCCCATTCTGGTGAATGATATAGATTGTGAGTTTAGGCCATCTAATATCTAACTATAGTGAAGATACTTGTAGTTTTATTAACTAGAAAGGATATGGTTAGAAGAACAATATTAGACCTTCAGCACTCAAATATATACATTGCAACTAGTCTGGGAGACTCTATAGCTATTAAGCCCAGGCCCCAGTCTATCTTCTAGAGGCTAGCTGGAGGAGGGGGCATCTGAAGTCTGATCCAATAAAGCTATGGTTTTCATCAGACATCAATAAACCAGGGGATGCAGGTAAACCTAACTTGATCTGACTCTCAGATTCTCTGCTACTTCAGCAAAATATATATTTGAACAATTTCTGGACCAATGAATTTAATTCTTGAGCTTGTTACAAGCAATCACCCTGAAGGCAGGGCAGAGTTTTATTTCATTTATACATGCATTGATTAATTTATTTAATCAATGTAATGAATACATTCATTGAATTTAAAATGATTTTTTTGCAACTCTATTTCAATTTCTAGAAAGACGACATTGCTTTTGGCCTTAAAGGGTGACATGATTTAGATAAGTGAAATAAGAGTTTAGGTTTCTAAAGCATAACAAATAATAATAGATTTGTAGGGTTCAAAACAATAAGGGGAACTTCTTGGGGAAAGGTAAAGGGGATGCAGATGGTAGACAACGCCAGGAAGGCAGTATAGAGCCACCTTGTGGAAGGTGTTGCATGTCCGGATTTCATTTGGTGAGCAATGGGGAGCTACCAGAAGTGTTTGAGCAGAGGCCAAGGTAATTGGGTGTAAAAGGCTAAGTAATTAAACATTAACTTAATATTTATTTGGCAACTATAAATAAAAAGTGGAGAAAAAAGACTTGAAGCAAGAAAACTAGGTTGGAGGTGTGAACTAGGGCAGTGGCCCTAGAAATGGAGATGCCTGGAGATAGATTTTGATAACAATGAGGAAGTAAGGTCAGTAGGTGGTCGTGAGGGAAAAGTAGTTGTCAAAATGATTGAGTTTCAAGCGTGAGTTACTGGGAGACTGGTGATACTATGCAAAGAAATCAGGAAGTTGAAAAAGAAAAGACTTGTGTGAGGCAAGATGATGAATTCAATTTTCTACTTATTAGGCATACTAGTGGCTATAATCTAGGAGGAACTAATTTTATAGGACTTACAAAAACAGGAAGCTAACAAACATTAGGAGATTGTGGCCATAGCTGGATTGGCTTTGTATTTTCTCTACAATAAAATGTAAAGGAGAAAATGAAAAATGCAGTCAGTATTGTAAATATCCATAGAGTTTCTCTCTGGACAAAACTAGCAGGGATCTGTAGCTTTTCTGTGGTCCATGTATCACAAATGCAGCTCCTATAAATTGATATATATTTTCTGAATAATTTGTGTTATTTATTATGCTAAAATTTCACCAGTTAATCCTCACAACAGCTCTCAGATATTATTATCTGGATTTTCAAAAGAAAAATCAAGTTGCAAATAGGTGAAGCAACCTTCCCCAAGGTCAAAAAGGAAGTGATGGAATGGCATTTGAAATCAGATTCTGTGAGGCCAGTTTCAAAGTCTTTGTCCTACTCTATATAGCTGAAGTAGTTCCTCCTTTTTTCTTTTCACAGAATGAAAAAGGAAAGAATGTCTTTTTAAAAAAAGATTTTATTTATTTATTTTTAGAGAGAGGAAAAGGGAGGGAGAAAGAGAAGGAGGGAGACATCAGTTAGTTGCCTCTCTCACACCCCCCAAATGGGGACCTGGCCCCAAACCCAGGCATGTGTCCTGACTGGAAATTGAACCTGAGACCTTTTAGTTCTCAGGCTAGTGCTCAAACCACTGAGCCAAACCAGCCAGAGCATAATGCCTTTTAATGTGAACTATTATCTTTACTATATGATTTCATTCAGAGATTGATTTAATGCCTGCATAGATGCTTAAATCTATCTTAAGAAAAGTTTGGGCTTGGAGCTCTCTGGTTTTTCCCTTAGATTTATTGAGGTATAAAACGGTACATCACTGCGTAAATTTAAGATGTGTAGCATAATGGTTTAGCTTACATAGATTAAATGGAAAATTCCAAAGAATGAACCGTTATCATTCTCATTGTATTGGTACATAAGAATCTTTACTAATGGAGGCTGAGAATGACTGGATAATTCTGCAGCACGGTCACTCTAACCTGAATGTTCTGGGTCTTCAGTCCCCCTATAGGAATTGATCATGTGTTTCTGTGAACATCCAGCTGAGATGATAAGAGAACATCATTGTGATAGGAAAGGTCTTCTTGTTTGAAGTCTGAACTAAGCCTGGACCCCACAGAAGGAAGGACTCTTGACACTTTCTCTGTAATCCCACTGAATTTCCCTCCTGCAGCAGCTTAGAACACATATCCCCATGGTTGAATGGGGACATTTTGTTTGCAAAAACATGCCAGTTGTTTGATTTGACAGAGTTTACCAAGAAAGTCTCATGGAAAGCCTCAGACGTGAGATAGAGTTTCCATAACTGACAGCATTTGTATAGATGAAATTTTTTAAACGTTTATCAGACATGCAGAAAGGCAAAAACATGGTATGATTATGTCACACAAAGGAGACCAGTCTGCTGATAGTGTGAAGGGAACAGGAAGGAGATAAGCTCAACTTGATCCTCAAAGTTCAGATAATAGGGGATATTGAGCAAGCAGTTGATAAATTTTGACTATAACTTAGTTAAGAAACATTCAGATATTAAGAAGGGAAGAAACTATTTAAAGAACAGCCACATAACCTTGCCTAAGACATATTCTTCTGCTCTTATTTCAGGCTCCTTCATTCTGTGAAAAGGGAAGGCAGGGGGAATCAATGACAGAGTAACTCAGGAGAACCATAGACCTCATGTTCTCCAAAGAAGAGTAGGGAGAATAACACCCTAAGCAGTATAGGTGAATTGTTCTCCCCTCAGTTAGTGTGTGGCAAGAATCCTAGAAACTGGAAAATGTCCAGTTTTTCCTACTATATTTCCACTACATTTTCCACTACATTCCTACTACATTTTCCTACTATATTTCTTAGTAGGAAAATGTCCCTACTATATGCTAAATTTACTCTTACAAAATCAAAATCTTGTATATTATGAGATAATTGAATAAGGCACCCTAATTTCCTTTACATAATCACTGATTAAAAACAGAATGGCATTCTAGGTAAGGCAGGCTATCTGCAAAAAAAAATTTAAAGCACCTGTATCAGATTTCATATCTATTAATATCTGTATATCATATCTAATATCTATATTCTACTTGTTCAATAAATATTTATGTATACCTACTCTATGCCAGGCACTTGGGGATATAGTATTTATAAGGCAGGCACAATTCTTGACTTTATGCACTTGTAGTCTCCTGGGGAAAACAAGCATTAAATAAATCATTGCATTAATTTTTACCTGTATAACTTTGTAAAAAATGAAGAAATATTTTTAAGGTGTTATGCTAGGTGAAGGATATACAAAAATAGACATCCTCAAGAAGTGCAAATTGAATCTACCTGGCTGTAATGTACTACATTACCATCAAACGTGTCCAGCTGTCACCTTTAATATCTAATAATGCGTCTCTTTCACCTCCTAACATGATTCAACTCATATCCCCTTTCTGTTAGAATCCCCACAATCCACTTGCACCAATGACAGAATACCATCACTTACGTCTGAAGGCCAATCAAAGGAGCCTGTGAATTCTTCCACTAAACGGAATTTCTCGGCCATATTGAACCTCAGCTGATGTGAAACAGGCCAATTCGTTCCTGCTTCAGAAAGCAGAGGGCTGCATTTTCTTTGATCTGAGGGTTTATGGAACCCATGACATCTGAAAATCCTGTTTTAGAATGTGGCACAGTAGAGAGGTTTATGTCTAGGACTTATCCTTCAGCATTAACAAGAGATTTGGATTTTAAAACATGAATTCCCTCACATTTATCCTTTAGGCGTCTTTATGGCAGTGTAACTAAAGGTAAAGGTAAGCTGATCACCCTGCCCTCAAAAATCATCACAGGAAATACTTCTGAGTCATCAGACAAATACCAGAAGAACTTACATCTCTGCAGTCCACCCCTTTAAAAACAGACTAGAAAAGTCTCCAAGCATGTATTTCTCCATTGAAGTATATATAAAGCTTTTAGATTCCTGGGTCCTAATTTTGGAGCTGTATAATCATTGCTCAAACCTATTAGCTGACAATCATCATTACAAGAAATCCAAATGCCAAGACTGGTAATGGTTCTACTAAAATTGCCACAATTTGAGATATCTTACTTTTATGTACTAATTTTAATAACGAATAATCTTAAAATTCAGTTGGGCTCCTCCAATTAAAAGAAAAAATATAGAAAACTAAAATAGCTTTTCCTAAAAGATTTCATGGTATCCTAAATTTTGAAATGTGTGTTTAAGTAAAGTAATTTTTTAAACAAGTATTTCATGGGATTTTTTTTAATTGGTGGGATTTTGAGAAAAGAGATATATGCACGGTGTGCTGGTAAACTGATCTCCTGAACAACAAAACTCTAGTTTGAAATTTTTGTTGATTTGTTTTAGTATAAATACTTCTACTGTGGCCAATTTCAAGCTATCAACCCGAACTCACTGAACTCAGGTTTGGGAGGAGATGTGCTCTCATGAGCCAGTGTGAGCCAGTTCCCTGGCAGACTGGCTGCTGCTGGGGTGGTTGGTTGCGGGAAAGGGCGGGGGAGGTTTCCTGTTAAAGAGCCCAAAGGCTGCATCCTCTCTGATGTAGTTCCCAGAAAATCCAGTTTTTGAAATTATACTTATATTTGATTTTATAACTATAAAACTACAGATTCCTTTTGTAAACCTTCTCAATGCTGCACATTTTGATATGGCTATCAGTTTTCCTTAATGAGAGATATAGATCAAGATGTAAGTGTTTACTAGTAAGGCAGATATTAAAAAGATTTGTGTTATTCATCTTGGCAGTCACGTTTTGTTTCTATCCCATTGGATGAGGTAAATGCATAGTGCTCTCCGTGACTGTCCACCAGATGGCAGACATTCCACAGCAGCCTTAAATGAAGCACATCATTTCTGCGGCTGAACAGTAATTTCTGAAGATGCGAAATGAAATAAATAAAAGCCCATCTGATTAAACAACAGCAAAGTCAGAAGCACAGTTACAATTCGAAAGTGCACTCTCATTTTTGTTCCCTCTTCAGCACATACCTCTCTCTGGGGTTCTAGAGGGCTTTATCCGACTGCGCTTTCCCGACGTTTTCATCAGGAAACATCTGCATTTGAACATGGCTACAACTGAACTTTTGATCTTTCCCTCCCGTCCAGTTCCACTTCTCGTTCAGCCTTTACTTCCAGCTGCTCATCCCAGAAACGTGGAACTCATCTTTAATTTTACTGTTCTTACTTTTCATAGCTAATCCATCGTCAGATCCTATTGATTCTTGTCTACTGTCTTTCCTTGGGATTACTGCACCATAGCCTCCCGACTCCCCGCCCTTCTATTTTCTACACCACAGAAACAGCATTATTCTAAAATGTAAACCAGAACACGTTATTCTTTTGCTTCAGTGGTTTTCTTTGACTTTATTTTTAAAGTAATTAACATGTTACTTCTTGAGGCAAAGTCTCAGAATAAACTAGCAAATGTGAGTAGATAAAAGCAAAAGCAAAAGACTTCACTAGCCCACTGGATACTTAGTTCGTTAGCAGAGTGGGGATGCTTTCAACATAAAATAAGTTGATACTTAGTGCCCTCAAAGTCATGATCTACCATCCACCTCCCACAGGGAAATTATCTGCTTGTTCACCTCAAAGAGGTTAAAGGCAGAACCTAGGGTCTGATTTTGAAGGTGTAAAAGTCTCTTGAGGGGAATTGTGAAAGGAACTTTGGGATGATGGTCAGATCTGAAGGCAATAATATTAAATGTTTCTTCCGTCCTCTTCCCCTTCCCTCCTCCACTCTTCCCCTGCCCCTTTCCTCCCAGTGCTTATCAGCTTGAAAACACACTTTTAATTTTTTAGTGAGAGTTCATGTGGGTCAGAATTACACATTAGCTCATGAACTTATATTTTCCAAATAAATCAGTTGAAATGTGAACATTAATTTATTTGAGTGGGGCTGTCCATGCTGAGCTAAAAACTAAACCATCACAAATAAGTACTGATGATAAGCTTGAGATGCTTTGATACAGATATATTTATGTATGTGCTAGGGTGACTTTACCCATGGAAGGTAGAAATGTAATCACCTGCGAGAGAGTCAATTTGCAAGAATCTGCCTATGAGTCGGAGGGGCATCCATAGGATATCTGCCATGCCCAGCCCTCCAGCTTCCTGGGAACTGTCCTCTTCCTCCATATTCTGAGAATCTGGGGCTTGCTTTCCCACACCATAGAGAGGTACATTTTCCCTAAACTGTGATGCTCTTCCCCTCTCTCAGAGACAGACACTTAACCTGGGGATTGGGCTGGACCAATGATGCTCCTCCCTTGGAGATTTGGAATCAGGGACAGAAGATTTCAACAGTCTAGAACAGAGAGAGAGAGATAACCTAAAAAGTGATTCCTTGGTGGTGGATATTTTCTACCCTTGGTTCTGGAGAACAGAGACAGCCAGTGTGCAAGGAGGAGAAGAACGGAGTCTTGGAGAGGAAGCAGAGACCGGGACGAAGAGTTTCTCCTGATTTCCCAGGTGTGCTCCGGAAGCTGGTTGCAGTTGACTAGCGAGGTCCTGCTGCATGTCTGCCTTTGGGTTCTGGGAGGCAGTCTCATTCCTCCTAATGAGTTCCTTTGTTCCCTCTTCATGCGGCTCTGTCTGGTCTCTATCAATTCCCACCAAAGGTTCTAACAGGCATGCTTTTCTTTAGAAGTTTAGGCTTCTCAGGCCCACCCTTTTCTCTCTAACTGTCCCTGAACATTTTCAGAAAAGCAGAGGAGGCTTTCTTTTTCCCTTACAGAGAAGCAGAGAGTGGTCGGCAGCATAAAGATATTTTTAATAACTTGTAGACATATTGCAACCTGTATTGCTTTCTATTATTATACAACAAAACTCTCTTTGAAAGATATCTGTAGAAAGGAGTCTTAAAAACAGCCAGACTGGAGGAGAGATTGTTGCTGTGTACTCTGAAAAGCTCCTACAACAGTCTGTGATTCCCTAGTAATTGTATTAAAATTGATAGCTCTACATTTTAGAAGGCAATTAACTGTTTGTGAGATTTCTTTGTTAAGCCAAAGAAGAATTTTAGAATGTTCTTTACCCGATTTGTACACAAGTGAATAGTGCACCCATCACTCCTGGTTTCTTTATTCAAACAACTAGGTAAAAGCTTTTGTTCCCTTCACAGACAGGGCCCGGTCAGAGCTGCCACTGCTTTCTGTCCCAAACCCATTCTCATTGCTGTCGCTCAATGTATTTGAATGAACTGATCCTCTAAAACTGGCAAAAGCATTTTAATTCTACAGGTATTTATTTCTATTGCTTCCCATACAGTATTAAAAGTTGGGGGTTTTCATTTCTGTAGTATAAACTCACTGCTTATCAAAATCCTGGGGGCCTAAGCATGAGTGCTGGTGGAAGAAAAATAATTTGATTTCTGTGGTCTCTTAGGAAAGCAGGAAATGCTCTGTGAAATCATTTGTGAGAAAAGCAAGCTCAATTTTGGTTTGGGTGCATTTTCAAGTAATATTTATCTTATCTTGTGTGCTTGAATGGCACCTCTTGAATCTGAGAGATTTGCTTGGTTCTGTGGGCACTGGATACACAGTCCAGGCCTGGACACACGATGTGGAGAAGGGGGCTGACCCGCTGCTGGTGAGCTGAGGTCATGCGCCCTTGATGAACTTGGGGCGGTGTGTCCCTTCTACTAAAGCTGCCTAGGGTTTCTTAAGTCTTACTTTTTTTTTGCCATATTTGTCAGAAAGTGGGCTTTGCCTTCTCTTCTCTTCATTACCCTTGACACATACTGGGTCATCCATCTATCACATTTCAGCCAGGCATTTAAAAAGGCACAAAGCTGTTGGCTGTGGGTGAATCTTGGCGCAGACATTACATACACAAAAGCAATCAGATTCACAGACTCTAATTTCTTCATTTTCCTCCAGTCTGTGTAGAGAACTCTCTTTTCCTGATTTTGTAGGAAATGAGATTTCTTTCCTTCACTGTTTTTCTAGGTTAATTTGCAGGTTCAGAATGAAGTTTATTTTATGACAGCTTGTAAGCTCCTGTATATTTATATCCTTTTACTCTCTCACTCACTGAAGCTCCTCTTAATCATTTCCTCATTTTCCTGGGCCTGTGGGCTCTGGATAATTCTCTTTATATTTTCCCCTTTTAAAAAGAATTTCCCAGTTGTTAGACCCTCAAGACCACATCCCTGGTAGATGAGGAGGCACAAATTTGAAACCAGGCAGTCTCTTTCTAGAGGCCAGACTGCTACTCCCTGTGGCGTGTTTCTAAAGAAGGAACCTGGGGAGGGAGGAGGCCTAGGCCTGTGGGGGAGGGCGGTGCCAGCGCAGCAGTTGCAAACTCAGGTTCAAGGCTGCTTTTGAGAGCAGGTGGGTGATACAGTCAGGCTGGCTTTAAAGAAACGAAATGAGACCATGGGCAAGGTGGATATGGTTTTTTGTTTCCTCACTGTCTTGTAGTAAGTATTAAACATAGTATATTAGGAACCTTAATGTCAAAGCAAATTGTTCTTACACTTTCTTCCTCTAGGCCTTTGAGTTCTAGTAAAACTAGAATTCCTAGGCAACCTATTTTTTTGAAGTTCCCAAAGTAGAGCATGCAGATCGGCAACCCCTCCTCAGTTTGGCACACTCTCAAGCACACATGCGCGTGTGCACACACACATACACACACACACACACACACAAATCCATTTTCTATATGAAACACACTGTAATTAGCTCTGTAAAAACTACCAAAACACAAAATTTTCTCCTTTTCAGATCTTTCTTTCCCAGGTTTTCCCAGTCCTTGCTTATTTTGTTTAATAATACTCACGTAGGTACCATTGCAGTTACAATTGCTCTGTAACAAACTACCTCCAACTTAGTGGAGTAAAACAACAACAACCATTTGAATATTCTTATGGTTTCTGTTCCATGAGTCAGGTTCCTGGGACCTTCAGGCTGACTGAAGCTGTAACAGCAGATCGGGCCAGGGGGTGGAGCACTGCTGCAGCTGGGGGCTGGATGAGCACCTCTCCCTCTTCGTGGAGTCTCAGGGTTCCTCATGCAGCCTTTCTGAATGAGTTAGTTTGGGTGTTCTCATAGCATTATGGTCTCAGGATATTCAGATACCTTACGTGGTGGCTCTGGGCTGTAAGGGAGAGGCTTCCTTTCCATCCAAGGAAACAGTAGCTGCATCACCTTTAATGACTTAGCCTCAGGGGTATCCTATTGGTTACATGCAGGTCTGAAACCTGCTCGGATGTTCTATCCCACTGTTTCTGCCTCTCAGTTGGTACTAAAGTAATGATGCAATACTAGGTACCAACACCCTCAAAAACAAAAACTTAAAGGTCACATAGCCCACTTCCCTGATACAATGGCTAATTAACCTCTTTTTAAAAAGTTTATCATTTAGATTGACTTTCTTTACAAAGTTCAATTTTTTTAAAATGTAAATTCTAACAAGTTTTAAACTTTATTTTTAATAATCTTATATGTTTTTACCAAAACTACCAAGAAGCCAGTAATTAATAATAATTATTTTCAAGGCATTGATGGTTTTAAAGAAACAGGAGTGAAACACACAAGGGAAAGACAAAGCAGAGGCCCATTGATGGATAAGTGCTGAAGGGAAGAGCGGTTTAGGGAACAGTCAGTCAGAAACCTCTGCTGGGCGGTGTGTCTTTAAGCTTTCCTTTAAGTGAGTGGCTCAGTTGGAGAGATGGAATGAAGAATGGACTTCACATAGAACTGGGACAATGGGACCCAGACTCAGAATGGAAACAAGAAAATCATGAAAGGCTAGGGTGAAAACACAGGAGTGACTCCCACCAAAGTCTGTATCACTCTGAGTTGGCAGAAGAGGTAGTGATCCAGTAGCCAATTGCTAATTTCCCAGAAGACTAAGAAATACATTTGTAAGGAGTAGGAAGCATACAGACCTGGGGTTTAGGAAATAGAAAGCACCAAATTCTAGGACAGATGATGGTTAAATGTTCCAGCTGTGCCATTGGATTGACCTGGATTTAAATTCCAGGACTTCTTCCCACTAGCTATGTGACCTCAGGAATATGCTAACCTCTCTCAGATTCTGTTTTCTCACTTGCAAAATTATGTGTACCTCATAGGCTCATTGTGAAGATTAAATAGCGTGTTGTGAAGTATGGTAGAGCAGGGGCTGGCATAAAGTAAGTACTTAGTAAATGGTAGCTCTGGTAGCTCTTATTATTATTTCCATGGAATCCCCAAAGTGTTTGAAGATGAGCTCCCCCCCACCCACCCCCACAGTATCACATTGGAGAAATGTCTCCCAACTTGTGAACTTTTGTCCTGGTTATTATTAATTAGCATTCATATAATTTAATATTATCAAATGACTGAACAATAATTTATTTGTAACTTTAATACCTCTCCTGATAGAAGGTAGGTGCTACAGCAAAACAGAAATAAGGAGAGTGTGATTAGAAGAGCATATTAATGAGATGAGTAATTTGAGTTACTCAGAGTACAGATCTGAGCAGTGAACTAAAACCATGGGCTGAAAAAGACAAAAAAACTGTGGGCTGATGATGGAGCAGGCTATTCTCCTTCCATAGCATTCCCTCACCTGTTGTGCATGCATTATCCCTTCAGAGGAAAGCCTGGAACTTCTTTGTTTCCATGTAAGAATTTTACAATATTCAACTGTTGTCCTGAAATCTTTGCAAGGTGTTACATGCTATTCCAAAGGTTTGTAAGTGCTATGAACTGAATGTCTGTGCCCCTCCAAAATTCCTATGCTGAAGGCCTAACCCCCAATGTGATGATATTTGGACAGGTGTCCTTTGGGAGATAATTAGGTTTAGATGAGGTCCTGAGGTGGGGTTCTCATGATGGGATTAGAGCCCTCATAAGAAGAGACCAGAAAGCTTCCCTCCCTCAATCTCCATATAAGGATGTGGTAAGAAAATAACCATCTGCCCATCAGAGGGTCCACACCAGATGCCAAGTCTGCTGGCACCTTGATCTCAGACTTCCCAGCTTCCCAAACAGTGAAAAATAAATGTCTGTTGTTTAGGCCACTCAGTCTGTGGTATTTTAATGACCCAAATTGACTAAGATAATAAGGAAATTGAATATTTGTATTTAGAAATACAATTCTAATAGAAAACTGATTTAAATAATAATTTACTTCTGAGGGGAAGCCATTAACTGAATCTGTAATGTCGTTTAAATATCAAATATTTTTAAATGTAAAAGCATTTTTCAAACTGGTACAATAATGTTTTTTAAACAAAACAGGGAAAATAAGGCACTAATCTATGAAACAGGAGCCCTGTGTTCAGTCCTCTACTCTGTTGCATGGATCTGGCCACATCATTTACCTCTCCAGCCCTCAATTTCTTTATGTGTAAAAGGAAACAGTAGGAAAAGTTTTGATAAAAACATTATAAAAAATGTCCTTCCCATTCCTATACCCACTAAGAGGAACTGAAGGAAGCTCACTAGAGAAGGAAGCTGGATACTGAAACTAAGAAAGGCCCTAACTTCAAACTACACACTCTGAAGAACATCAGCAATGAATGCCACTTGAAGTAAGCAAACCGAGAAGCCAGGGTTGAAACCGTTGACACAGGGTTCCCTTGCTCCTGGACACGTGTGAAGTGTGGAAATGAGACTGAGGCACTTCTAATTCTATTCACTTTAGAGAAATGAAGTCTTCAAAGGATGGGTGGGCTTTAGCAAAACTCCTGTTTTGAGTCATTTTTCTGCTAAAGTTATTCAGGAGGTAAGAGCATGTCCAGAAATTCTATTTAGGATGGACTAGAGGCTTCAGACTAGTTAGAAGAGAAGCCATAACACTGATTTTGCAAAGTATTTTACATTAGATGGAGGGAGTGTCAAAGGTCACTATCAAAGAACTGAGGAGGGAACACTGATGAAATTATTGGGCCATCAACCCCTAAGCATGCTTTGGCTCTGCCATTGCCAAAAATAATGGGACAGGAAAAGATAGCCCTCAGTAAAGGAAACTTTTTTTTTCTTCTTAGAAACTACTTGGAGGGTGGTAGTGAGAACACACTGAAGCTCCAAGCTCAGAGCAGCTGACAGCTGTGCCATCTTTTCTATCTCACATGGTGTCCCTACTGTGACACAGGATTAGGGAGCTGCGACCACAAAAGCTTAGCACTTAACTGGTCATTATTAACACCCATCAAATATCTGGATGGGAGAGTTTTGCAGGTTTTGGCATGACTCAACAAAATAATTGTTTCTGACTTCCGGCCAACATGGAGGCATAGATAGACACACTGTGCCTCCTTGCACAACCAAAATAAGGACAACGAAAATTTAGAAACAAAAAAACAAGCAGTACTGACAGAAAATTGAACTGTATGGAAGTCCGACAACCAAGCAGTTAAAGTAAAAACATCCATCCAGACCGGTAGGAGGGGCGAAGTTGGGCAGCTGGGCGGAGAGGGGTCACAGCCAAAAAAGTGGTGGCTGGCAGACTCAGTCCCACATTCACGTATAGATAAACCAGGTGAAACTGGGAGTGAGACAGACTGTGCAGCCCAGAGTTCAAGCTTGGGGGAATAAAGCCTCAAAACATTGATTGAAAATACCCATGGGGGTTGAGGTGCTGGGAGAGACTCCTAGCCTCACAGGAGAGTTCGTTGAGAGACCCACAGGGTCCTAGAATGTACACAAGCCCACCCACCCAGGAACCAACACCAGAAGGGCCCAGCATGCTTGGGAGAAGTGGCAGAAGTGACTGAAATACAGGGGACAAGTGCCATTGTCCCCTCTCAGACCCCTGCCCTACTTATAGCATCACAACCCAGCTACCGGGTTGCCCTGCCTAGGTGAACACCTAAGGCTCCATCCCTCACTATATAACAGGCATGTCAAGATTAAAAAAGTGGGCCCTGGCTGGCGTAGCTCAGTGGATTGAGCGCGGGCTGTGAACCAAAGTGTCGCAGGTTCGATTCCCAGTCAGGGTACATGCCTGGATTGCAGGCCATGACCCCCAGCAACCACACATTGATGTTTCTCTCTCTCTCTCTTTCTCCCTCCCTTCCCTTTCTAAAAATAAAGAAATAAAATCTTTTTAAAAAAGTATACTGTGCAACCATTAAAAAAAAAAGTGACCCAAATGAAAGAACAGATCAAAGCTCCAGAAAAAAATACAACTAAGCAACAAAGAGATAGCCAGCCTATCATATGCACAGTTCAGAGCACTGGTGATCAGGATGCTCACAGAATTGGTTGATTTTGGTCACAAATTAGATGAAAAAATGATGGCTATACTAAGTGAAATAAAGGAAAATATACAGGAAACCAATAGTGATGGGAAGAAAACTGAGACTCAAATCAGTGGAGTGGACCAGAAGGAAGAAAGAAACAACCAAACAGAAAAGAAGGAAGAAACAAGAATTCAAAAAAATGAGGAGAGGCTTAGGAACCTCCAAAATATCTTTAAATGTTCCAACATCTGAATTATAGGGGTACCAGAAGGGGAAGAGGAAGAGCAACAAGTGGAAAACTTATTTGAACAAATAATAAAGGAGAACTTCCCCACTCTGGCAAAGGAAATAGACTTTCAGGAAGTCCAGGAAGCTCAGAGAGTTCCAAAGAAGTTGGACCCAAGGAGGAACACACTGAGGCACATCATAATTACATTACCCAAGATGAAAATGAAGGAGAGAATCCTAGAAGTAGCAAGAGATGAGGAGACAGTTACCTACAAAGGAGTTCCTATCAGATTGCCAGCTGATTTCTCAAAAGAGACCTTACAGGCAAGAAGGGGCTGGAAAGAAGTATCCCAAGTCATGCAAGGCAAGGACCTACATCCAAGATTGCTCTATCCAGCAAAGTTTTCATTTAGAATGGAAGGGCAGATAAAGTGCTTCTCAGATAAGGTCAAGTTGAATGAGTTCATCATCACCAAGCCCTTATTATATGAAATGTTAAAGGGACTTATCTAAGAAAAAGATGATAAAAAACATGTACAGTAAAATGGCAGAAAACTCACAATTACTAACAACCACACCTAAAACAAAAACAAAAAGAAACTAAGCAAACAACTAGAACAGGAATAGAACCACAGAAATGGAGATCACATGGAAGGTTAGCAACAGAAAAGTAGGAGGAGAAGAGAGGGGGAAAAGGTACAGAAAATAAGTAGCATAGATGGCAGGTAGAAAATAGGAGGAGAGTAAGAATAGTATGGGAAATGTAGAAGCTAAAGAGCTTATGACAGATAAACATGAACTAAAGGGGGGAATGTGGGTGGGAGAGGGTGTGCAGGGTAGAGGAGAGTGAAGAGGGGGGAATGGGACAACTGTAATGGCATAATAAATAAAATATATTTTTTAAAAAAGAGAAAAAAACAAAATAATTGTTCTTGGAACTGGCAAAGAGTGAAGCTAGAATTCCAGCCCCATTAGGGTTACCCCTTTGGCAACTGGTGAGCAACAGCAGAGCTGTTTTCCTATTTCTAGCTACAGCCACGGCTGTGTGGTGAATGAAAATGGACACACCCTTCTTTCTGTGTGGAGACTGCTGGACACCCAGCTGAAATTGTTTTACGCCTGAAGAAACCACAGCTCTGGCTGAAACCAAGATGAAGACCCACTAGAGTTGTCCAATGAGAGCACAGCCTGCTCTTGGTGGCCTACAGGAACATTGTTGGGAACCACAGGTCACCTGGAGGGCCATTTGGAGTTTCAAGCAGAAAACCAATACCTCCAACAAGGAGTTACATCTGATTAAGAACTATCTGGAGAAAGTAGAGTCTAAACTGAGATCTTTCTGCACCACCATCCTGAGATTTTGGACAACCAATGCAAAGAATCCAGAAAATTTTATCTAAAAATGGAGGTTACTTCTGGTACCTTTGTTGCATGGGATGATGATCAAAACAAACTGTAAATCATTCCCATGGAGCTTCCCAAATAGCATTTGCTATAAACATGAAAGAGATGCAACCCACACCCCCAGTCCACTTTGGGCTGGCTCTTAGCTTTTGTATGCTTTACTGTGAGATCCTTAACAACCCAGAGCTTGCTTTCACACTGGCTAAAACCATTTTTGATGAAGCCACCACAGAACTTTATGCACTGAGTGAAGACTAATACAAAGGCAGCGCCCTTATCCTGTAGTAGCCTAGAGAAAACAACATCATGGACATCAGATGATGCAGGAGATGAACATGAGGCACAAAAGGAGCAGAAAACTAAATGTATATAGAGTGTCATCCTTTTTTCCTTCAAGAACCCTTTTACATATCTCCATTTTTCATTCCACTTAGATTCTCTATAACAAAGAAACATATTTGTGTGTCTGAAATCAACTTAGAAATTTCACAATGGATAGACTACATTTCTTAGAATACGTGTTGTACTATAGATAAATCTCATAAACCACCTCTTCTTCAGATGCAAATAATATGTGTTAAGTGTTATGTGGAATAAAGTGGACATTTTTAAACTAGGAGAAAAAGGGATGCAGGACAGAATTCCACTAGAAGGAGAAATAAGATTATAGCAGATATGGATTCCATTCCCTGTGCTGGTCAATAGGTGGCATTAAAGTAGCTTGGATGCCAAATGGAACAAAGGGTGGAAATAAATATTCAGGATAAAGGCAGCCTTTGGGTGAGTATGTGGGGTGGTGGTGAGAGTGGATGTTCATATTTGAATATATCTTATCTCTCTCCTACAATGTTAAATCTTTGAAGTGAGAAATACTTCCAGGTAAAACTAAAAGTTGTACTCAACTTTACTGTGCCCTGGTTTCCTCCCTGTAAAATGGACATAGTAGTGATGCCTACCTCATAGAATTATTGTGAGTAATAATGAGTTAATGCATGTATTGGGTTAGTCAAAAAGTTCGTTCGTTTTTTTCCATAAAATGGCTCTAGTAGTGCTTAGCTGCCTTTAACTTCATTTGAAACAATTTTTTAGATTGTATTATGATAGCTGTCATATCAGCATGCATTAAAAAACTTATCAAACTAGGTGAATTTTTGTGTAGCCATTTTATTATTATTGAAAATGGAAGAAAATATGCAACATTTTCTTTTTTTATTGTTGTTCAATTACAATTTGTGCTCATTCCTGTCCCCCCATTATTCTCATATGCAACATTTTTGGGATATTATATTTTATTATTTCAAGAAAGGTAAAAACTCAACTGACACACAAATAAAGATTTGTGCAGTGTATGGAGAGGGTGTCAAAAGTGATTTGCAAAGTTTTGTGCTGGAGATTTCTTGCTGGACGATGATGCCCCATGGTTAGGTGGACCAGTTGAGATTGATAGTGATATAATTGAGACATTAATTGAGAACAATCAATGTTATACTATGTGGGAGATAGCACACATACTCAACCTATCCAAATAAATAAAGTTATTTATTTGGAATAACTTTATTTATTCCAATAAAGTGAAATAAAATAAAACGTGGAAATGAAAAATGTGTCCTTATTTCATAGGAAAAATTAAACAAACTTTTTGGCCAACCCAATAAATACAACAGAGCAACTTAAAGAGTAAATGCCCAGTAAATGTCAACCATTACAATTCTGTACAATGGTCATGATGCACATAGTTAGCTTATGCAGTGTCAGTGGGTACCCGTGGCTGCATAATTGGATGAGATGCTCACAAGCCTGATATTTATCACCCAGGGACCAGGTAGCATTAAAATATTCATAGAAGTGATTGGTAAGGTAAAAATAATTTACATTGGTGATGTAACTCTTTGTCTTAAAAAACCTCAAGAGCTCATTGAAATAGTATCTCTCTGATTACCATTTTAGAAGTATACTTCACTGAGTTTTTCCAAAGAAGTATTGTATGAATATTGCAAAGCTAGGAAGTATCAGTCCTTACCATGTTCAGCTCTGACCAGACATGGGTAATACAGGCCTTCCACTTTGTGAACTCAGTTCTATCATTACCTAGATGGTCACTAAGATAATCAGAATGTAATTAGAGAGAGGCTGAAATCAGTCTTGCTATCTAATAATCAGTGAACTAGAGGGGAACTCTGGAGTACTTGTTCAGCCACCAAGCTGCATTTTGCTTTTCTCACTTTTGACTCTAGAAGTTCAGGTCTTGCAGTTGGGTTTCTGCCCATGTTCCTGGTTTTCATGTCAACTTTCCTTGACAATGTACGTTGGTCCTGGACTTTGACAACCTGCTTATCCATTTCGCACTCTCTTATCCTGACACCCGGACTCTGCTACTACCTCTCAGATGCTGGATGAGCTTCTGCTTCAAACCCTGTTGATCCCCTCGAACACCTGTCACCACCTCTCGGACAAACACTTCTATAGTCTGGGAGGCAGCCACAATCATTGCATCCACTCTTTGATACTGACCCCAGCCCAGATTAACCCTACTCTCCCCACAACAGACCCTATTATTGGGACTACTGACCAGGTCACCAAAATCTGGCCAAGCTGTGGGGTTATTCTTCCCTTGTCCACTTCTGCCTTCATTCCCTTCTTTCCCTACTGGCTCATTTGTGGCTAACAGAAAGGGAAGATTAGAATGGAATAAGAGAAAAGCAGATAGTATAAAGAAGGGGAGTAACAGAAATAATTCTAGCTCCAGAGATGTAAATGCTATATGCATAGGAAATAGAAAATAAAGTGATTGTGAAATTTTGACATGGTGGGGTGGGGGATAAATGTCACAGAGGCAATGTGGAAATAAAATGGGACTTAGCTCTGTTTGAGTCCTGCCTCTCACGAACAGATTATATGACTTTGAGCAAGTTAAGCTCTCTGAGTCTCAATTTCCTCCTGTATAAAATAGGATTATAAAAATTTTTATTTTCCAGGGTTGTTGTGAGGATTAAATAAGATAAGGCTTACAAAAATTCTCCATTTTGGGTGATGCCTATACTACTCATGACCATTCTTAGATTAGAAGTTGAAAAGTAATACCTGTGAGCTGGACTTGGCTCAAAGATAAGTTTTGTTTGGCCTTGTGTCACAGGTACCTGAGACTACCCCCAGGTTCGATGATTCATGAGGAGCACACATGTAGTTGTATTCATGGCTATGATTTATTTTGGCAAAGGATGCAAAACCAAATCATCGAAGGAAAAAGCAGGTGGGGCAAAGTCCAGGGTACACCAGGTGTAAGCTTTCAGGGGTCCTGTGGAGTCAGTTGCCCCAGCAATAGATAGTGACAACATATGTGGAATGCTGCCGACCAAGAAGCTTATTAGAAACTCAGCACCCAGGTTTTTATAAATGACTGGCCATGTGAGCAGCCTTTGCCAGGCACATACCAAAACTCCAGACTCCCAGAAGAAAACAGGTTCTCAGTATAAACCATGATGTTTGTGCAAAGAGTTTAGGTCCTGTGAGTTACTCTTATCAGTTCTGGGAATGGTGGGAACCTTCCCCAAATTCAAGTTTCCAGATACCAGCCAAGTGTTGACTGTGTAAGTAGGGCTTTTTAAGAATAAGCAGTTAGACACCATACAGTCTACAGATGATGTAACAGAATTGTGCACCTGCAGCCTGTATAACTTTGGTAACCAGTGTCATCCCAATAAATTCAATAAAAAAAAAAAGAATAAGCAGTTAAGCCTGCTAAGTTAATCTTTTTGCAGGGGGAAGGGGGGAGGTGGGCACAGGGCCGAACAAGTTTTGCCCATGCAGGTTTTTAAATGTAATTAATTTTTTTTTTTTTTACTTAGTTGTTATCCTTCAAAAGCAATGAAGAAATTTCGTTCAGGATTTTCAGCTTCTTGTGAAAAGTAAGATATTGTGGCAAAAATATATCTGTATATCCATATGACAACAATTGATAGTCCCTTTTAAATAAGACAAATTTCCTTAAATTCACCCCATCTCCAGCACTGTCAATAGTCTTTTCTGCACTGAGTACCAACTGTCATTTAACATCATGTGCTTGTCACTCTGGCTAAGGGCTTCTTGAGCCAGGAGTGGCCAACTGCCCAGAGGATAAGAGAAAGAAGCAGGCATGTGGAATGTCACGCAGTCATGATAATTAACAATAAAGCTAAAGGGTCATGTTCATGAATTCCTGCTGTTAGGTCTTCAGAAATGCCTTGAATTTCAAATTGCACTTTCTATTACAGCAGTTACTCATGGGGATCCTTGAATTGATATAACAACACTTTTATTGCTATTTACAAGCCTCTTTTAAGTTAGCTTGAATGTGTCTTTGTTCCTACCCACCTAGAGATTATTGACTGGAATAGTGATGATACAAATAAAACATCATATATGTATATATGTATACACACACATATATATTGATATGAATTGATATGACAACACTTTTATTGCTATTTACAAGTTTCTTTTATTTAAGTTAGCTTGAATGTATCTTTGTTCTTACCCACCTAGAGATTACTGACTGGAATAGTGATGTTTTATATAAATAAAACATCATATATGTATATATGTATACACACACATATATATTTACTAACTCAAATGTTTAGTGAACACCTACTATGTGACAAGATAATGCTAGATAACAAAATATTTCATCTTTATATTTCTAGCACCTACAGAAGTACCAGGCACAGAGTTCGCACTCAATAAATGCTTCCTGACTTCATGAAGTTCAAGTATTCAGAGATCTAGAAACACAACCTTAGAGATAATGAAAACAATTTCCTCCAGGATAAGAAGGGGAAAATGAAGTGACATTATTGTGAGAGTATGCTATTTGTTACTCTAAGCAGACAGACGTTCTAGATGCTGCTATTCAAATTCCAGTTGCAAAACTCACACAGGGGCAAGCTGTAGAGAAGGAACTGCAACTCTTTCGATGTCTATTAAAGGGTCCATTCCACTGAAAGAAGAGAATTTGAAAAATTCTTTATGGTCTCCTTGATGATTTTATCACTCAGAAGACTGAGGAAGCAAGTAGGAGAACTTATAGATTGACTTGACTCTAACTAATAAGGAAGCACTAGTTGGTGAAGAATACAAAAGCTACAGGAACATCAAGAAAAAGAGGTAGTGTCATATTAGAGTTGAACACTGGGAGAAGAGTCTGTATCTGTGAGTATTGTGTTAGTTATAAGTGGCAGGAATCCAATTTCAAATTGACTCAGGCACAGTTGGATCCAGGTTTTAAAATGAAGTAATCAGGAGCCAGTGTTTCTGTGTTGGTATTAATTGTGTTGCTGTGTGCTGGCTTCATTCTCAAGACAGGTTCACCTCTCACAGTGGCAAGATGACTTCCAATAGCTTGAAGCTTATGTTCTACAAGGTTAGTAACCTCATTTAAAAAGAGAGATTCTCCTTCCCTATATAGTTTTAGCAAAAACTCTGGGATTTGAGAGTCATTTGACAGACTTGCATTATGGGCCCATCCCTAAACCAATTATGTGACCTGTATGGGGGATGGGAGTAGGAATATACCAAGAACATACTAGGTCTGAAACTGAGGAGAGAAAGTCAACAGTAATCAAACCACATGGACTAAAAAGGAAAGAATAGTTCCACAAAGGAAAATCAAGGGGCTACCACAAGAATTAAAAGTACAGAGGGTTTACTCATTTATTCATTCCATTGACAAATACTGAGTGACTACAATTTATAGGCCTATTTTAGATTCCAGGTATGAGACAGTGAATAATCTAGACAAAAATCCTTGTTCTACTGGACCTTGCATTCTAGTTGGGGTGAGAGAGAGTTAATAAGCAGCTACATTAACAAAATATGTAATATTTCAGGTGGTGATATGTGGTGTGAAAGAAAGCAGGAAAGGGGAACAGAGACAGTTGGGGCGAAGGAGTGCTATAATTTTATGTGAGGTTATCAGAGAAGGTTTTATGGAGAATAGGACATTTGATTCAAAAGAAATTAGGGAATGAACTCTGTAGATATATGCGTAAGAGGGGCAAGGAGACGGCAATCTATATGTGTTTGTATGTTGCACGATGAGCCAGAGGAAAGTAGGGGATGAATTCAAAGAGTGTAAAATGTCTTGTAAAATCAAGATTTTGATTTTACTCTGAGTGGAAAAGCCATTGAAGAGCTTGAGCAGAGTAGTGGCTTAATCTAGCTGACATTTAAAGATGTAGACTGAAGGAAGAAAACATTAGATAAGAGATTAGTGCAACAACCCAGAGTAGAGAGGTTAATAGTTCAGATCAAAGTGATAACAGTGGACTTGAAGGTAGTACGTAGCACCATGATTGAATTGGAAGGATGGAGTTGCTATTAACTGAGATGGAAAAAACTGTGGGAGAAACTGGTTTGTAGGAGAAAAACTAGGAGTTCCATTTTAGAAATACTAAATTTAAGTTATCTATTATTACTCAAAGTAGAGACGTTACAGGCAAATCTGGAATTCAGGTGAGATTCCTTATTTGAAAGTTCTTAGTATGTAAGTGGTATTCAAAGCTATGAGTCTGGGTGAGATTATTGAAGGAGAATACAGAAGAAAAGAGTTCAAGAATGAGGTTCTTCAGAGTTTACATGTCAGAATATGTCACAGAATCAGCAAAGGAGTGTCAGGAACTGCCCTGCCTGGTTTCAGAAGCTGTAACCCTCCCCTGGCTAAGGCTGAGTGAGTGACCTTCAGACCATAAGCCACTAAGGAGACAAAGCTTATCTCGCTGGTAGAGGCACTGCGTCTGCTCCTTCTACTTCACCCTGCCTGTCCCCCAATGCTTGATCAATTAGCCAATGATGGGTAAGATCCCCCAAGGGGGGAACAACCTAAGACAGGCACAATCATGGGGAGGCCCCAGGGAAGGACTTGGGGGGTTATAGCAAAAGGGGGTGATGGACCCTTGCCCCTTAGCTTTGACATAGCCTGAGTCCTCAGAGTCCTCATTCTGTCTTTGAGAAGTCTCCTAATCTCTTGGATGCCTTACTTCCACTGCCTGACTTAAGCCTGAAACAATGCCGGTGGTGGGTGCAGCCTTGTACTGGAAAGGGCGGGTTCCCTAGGGTGATCAAGGCTAAGAAAGAATATTCGAAATCCTGTGAAACCTGCTTTGTTTGGAATGCTCTCAATTAAATGATAAGGGTCCAAGCAAGAAGTGAGTTTGTTCCCCAAAGTTTTATGGCCATTTAACTATCTGACCCTGACTCAAAATAGGCCCTCAGAGTTCTTTGTATGTTATCTATTGTTTGATCTTTACTGCCTGATAATGATTAATAAGCTTTATCTGTATTCCTGTGCAAAACAAACCCAATAAAAGCCCATTGAGGAAAAGGCTCTTGGCCCTTCTCCTCTGAGAGATCACCACCTTTCCTCCCCAAGCAGATTGTGTCTTGGTAGACTTATTCTCATCTGTGGCAGCTGGAGGTGGGGGGGCCTGTGGGCAGAGCCCCCCCACAAAGTTTCCTGGAGGCTGAGAAGAATCTGCCAATGAGACAGGAAACAATTTAAGAGAGTGAGATATTGCCAAATGAAGAGAGCCAAGTGAAAATCAGGACTGATCTTTGGGTTTAACTCTATGGAGGCCTTGACAGGTGCAGTTTAAGTCATAGAAAGGGGAAGAAAACTCCACTGGAGCCTGTTCAAGAGAAAGTGAGAAGAAATTTGAAGACTACAAATATTAACTAACAACAACACAGTTTGTTTCTGTGTGCTTGCAATAAAAGGGAGCAGAGAAATGGGCAGTAACTAGAAGAGGGATGTCAAGAAGAGTGTTTTTTTAATGGGAAAATTTATATATTGATAGAATGATCCAACGGAGAGGGGAAAGTGCTGATGTACGAGAGTAAAGGCAGAATTGAGAAGTAATGTTCTTGACAAGACAGGCAAAAACAACAGATGCTCACTACAAGAACATATGGGAGATTTTAGAAAAACAAATTTCTAAAAACCCACAGTATAGATAACTATGGTTTTATGGCCAACATTATTAAAAATGAACAACAGATTAAGGAGAATGAGAGAGCACAAGGAGTGAAGTTCTGATGGAGTGGAGGATTCTGACTTAAATCTAAATTTTTAATCACCATTGGCATTCAGACATGCCTGCCGGTGTTAGTGTTATGGCAGGAGCCCTCCATTATTGTGCTTAAGGAGAAAAGGAGTGTCCTGGGAAAGGATTCATCCTGAGGAAGAGAAGTTGGCCTCTTAAGTTTAGATCAATACCTGGACAAAGGGGAGGGGCAATTAGTAGGTAGAACATGATGTCTGTCTCTCAGATTTAGCCTCTGGCCCAGACTCTATAAACCCATGTTACAGTCCTAGAGAGTGTGTAATACAAGAAATGAAAGCTCTATTTCAATAAACTGTGCAAAATACTAGGATCACAAAATAATCCTACTTGTTACTCATCTGCTGATGCTAACACACAAAGGAGAAAAGCCTTGATCCTGTTTTGGGGTAGCTTGGCCTCAGGATATTAATGATTTTAAAAATTGCCTCCCCTCAACTTTAACATTCAATGAGTCTGCAATGGATTCCAGCCCTCACGGATGTGGCAGCAACTGAGGCCAGCCCCCATCACCCTGTAGCCGTGGGAACTTCTCCCAAGAGTGGGAAGGATTTTAATAGTCCGTAGCTTCAGGAGCCAGCACCCTTAGTATGGACATCACCTATGGTAATGGCAGCGGTTGGGCACTATCTAGTGACTTCGAGAGGCTTGAGCAGCAGAGAGCAACAAGGGGGGCAGGGTAGGAGAGAATCATGGCAGACACAGATGAGGACTTAGATGGCTCATTTATGACCATCTGTGTCATACCACTTTAGAACCTACCGGAAACAACTGGATGAAACTTTGTAGGTTGCTAGAAGTTCCATGATAAATGTTTGGGGTAAAAATCAGAAGTACTATTTATTACTGTTAATATAGTTCCATTTTATATGTAGGTTGGTGAGGCTAGGAAACATGGGTTATAAGAAATTACAATCACATCAAGCTGATGAGGAAGAAAATACTAAACAAACACATGTGGCTAAAGAGAACTGAGATATGTACTAATGACACAAGATTTGCACAACCAAGAACACATATGAAGGAAAAAGCTAAGGAAGGATACAGTGCAGAGCCAGCTGAAATTGAGGATAACAAAACAACTGCAGTAAAAAAAAAAACAACAACTGTTTAGAAAAAGAAAATGATGTAATACTGATAGATGACAGATTGCTTTACTTTTTTTTTTTAAATAAAGAAAATGACCATCAAAATGAGAAGTTGAAAACATAACTAAGCAGGAACTGCTTTGGATGATAATGATTATGAGATCCTCCTTATTATCTACAGTTTTATCCATTTGCTAAAAGTTTTAGGAGCAGTACTGTTTTACTTTTAAAATCTTAATATTTTATTGAAACCAAGTAATTAAAATTTGACACATGCCAATGATTTAGTAAGAGTTTGACTCAATGCTTTAGGTGATGCAAAATCCACAGTTCCTGAAAAATTACGTCCTAAGTTACTAAGAGGGGATAGAAGTGATGGTGGGACAACAGCTGGTAGTCCTTAAGGCATGATAGAGATCAGGAAAGTTGCCAACTGATTATCTCTGATAATTTTTACAGTTGATAAGGCAATTTTTATACCTAACATTAGCTACTGTTATCTGCTGCATGGTAGGCATTGTACTAGACCAGGGCCTATAAATCACGGCCCACAAGCCAACTTAGCCTGATGTCTGCTTTTGTGCTAAGAATGGCAAATTAATTAGTTTGAAAAAAAAGTTTAGAAAAGTATTCATGACATGCGAAAGTTACATAAAAATAAAATTTCAGTATGCATAAATAAAGTTTTATTAGAACACAGCCATATCCATTTATGTATTTTCTGTGGCTGCACTCATGAGACAATGACAGAGTTGAGTAGTTGTGACAGAGATATATGGCCTGAAAAGTCTAAAATAGTCACTATTTTGCCTTTTATGAAAAAAAATCACCAATTCCTAGATGAGGTGCACATATGACATTATCTCTAATCCATAGTAACTGTGAAAATTTGTATTTCATTAGGTCCTCTCCACATCCTATCCAAGGAAAGGGGGTTGGACAGCCACCATTAACTCTGTTTGCACTTAAGCGACTTGGCATAAGGTCACACAGATTGCATGGTGTTCATGTTGGTCCTTTGTCTCAACACCCACACTCTTGTTTGTTTGTTTATTTATTTTGCTCATTAGATTCTACATATAAGTGAAACCATATGGTTTTTGTCTTTCTCTGACTGGCTTATCTCACTTAGCATAATGTTCTCCAGGTCCATCCATGCTGTCACAAAAGGTAAGATTTCCTTCTTTTTTATGACTGACTAGTGTTCCATTATACTGACAGACACTTGAAAGCCCACACTCTTTATACCAAACAGCTAGAAGAATAGTGATAGCCAGACATTTCAATTTTAAAAAATTCATTTACATTTTTTCCTTACCCAAGGGCATGCTCATTGATTTTAGAGTGAGGGAAAGGAAGAGAGACAGGGAGAGAAACATCAGTGAGAGGGGGAAACATCAATTGGTTGCCTCTCGTGTGTGATCTGATGGGGAATTGAACCTGCAACTTAGGTATGTGCTCTGACCAGGGATGGAACCCACCACCTTATAAGTGAAAAGCGATTTTCACTTATAATTTGATAACCACTGACAGCAAATATATGGAACAGTTAAATTAGAAATGGTGGGTGGAGGTGGAAGAGGATATGGGGGAATAAATGGTGATGAAAAAAATAAATAAAATAAAATAAAAATAAATATTTGAAAGGATAGAGAGACATTTCTCATACTGAAGGATAATTAGTTTTGAATGAAGGCCACTTAAAGTGACTCTACTTAAATTACAATTTTACCATCTTGTTATTCAAAGACAGGTCCAAAGATGGACTACATCAGCTTATTAGAAATGCAGACTCTAGAGCCCCTCCTCCAACATAAATGAATCACACTCTGCATTTTAACAAGATTTCCAGGTGATTCCTACACACACTAATATTTGAAAAGCTGTGTTATAAAAATAGTTTTAAAAATGTTTGGGAACTAACTTTTAAAAATGTTGATATTTTGTTTGCTCAGCTTATGAAAGATACCTTGTTTTTTTTTTTTTAATTAAGTCTACTTCACTTTCATCTCCCATTATATGTGTGGATGTCACATCCAACATTCGGGGAACAGCTGCCTGACAAGCCCTTTGACAGGATCCGTGGGAATGGAAGCCGGAGGGGTTTGGGTGGGGACTAGTTTTATAAGCAGTCAGGTCGTTGGGTGAATAGGTCCATACTATGACAACCAGTGCTTTCCTGGGGAGCCTCATAACTAGAATGTGAGATACCAGAAACAGTGGCCCAATGGGTGTTAAGGGTGATTTTCTCTGGCAGTAAAATTCTGGTAAATTTTATTTCCTTCTTTGTGCTTATCTGTGTTTTCTAAACTTTCTAGAATGAGTGAGTGCATGGTATTTTTGCAATCAGAACAAAACTCTGTTCCTGAATTAAATTTTAAGTTGAGGTATAATTTATATTTTTAAAAATGCAGAAAATTTAACTGTTCAGTTTGTCAAGTTACAACAATTGTATACACCTTTGTAGCCACCATGCAATTTTAAACCGGAAATTACCCTAATATAACGTTCCTGAAATACTTACCTTGCCTCCAAGGCTTTTTAACTGCGAGAGTGATTTCAGCGAGCTACTCTGGCACAGCACACCGCATCCAGATTTTAATGAGCATACCTCAAGCAGAGGACATGTACCTCAAGCATATACAAAGGTAGTCAATGCTGCATTGTACATTGCTTTCCATGTAGCCCCCTTCATATACTTCTCATTCATACTTTAAGTAGAAATTGAGAAAAATGTTCTCCTTCCATAATCCACCCCCCACCGCCACACACAGCCATTCCTTTTTTTTTCCTTCCTGCTTTGAAACAGCTACTTACTTCCCTGCCAGCAGAGGATTCTATCAAGATGAAGCTTTGTCCCTGCCAAGGCAGACAGACAAAGGGCTCTGAATAGAGCCTGTTTGCTAGCATCTAGGAGAGGAAGAGCATGTTGCACCCCTCTCTCCTATACCATGCCCCCAAAACACCCACGCCCGCCTCTCAAACGTCTCTTTCTTGTTGTTCTGGTTTATGGTAACAATAAAAACTGAAAACATAATGCTGATTAAAAGAAAAAGTTTAAAACACACAGAGCACTTTCATAAAGGTTATCTCATTTTATTAGGTTCCCCTATAATACCCTTGAATTCTATGGGAAAACACTAGTATTCATTAATTCATTCCTTTGTTCATTCACACAGCACATATTTATATATGCAGACATTGTGTGGCAGGCAAATACTAGACGCTAAGTAACATGGAGAAAAAAGGAATAGTCCCTCACAAAATTTACTGTCCAGTGGGGAAAACAGACAAGTAAGCAGGCCCTTATGAGTCAGGGTGCAAGAATTTACATAGTGGCTTATTGAACCCAGGTGAATGATGAAACAGAAAAGTTGGGAACAACAAATCTTAATAGTGAGATGTTAAATTACTGTGCAGCTGATTAATGAAATGTTTTGTGGCCATTAAAAGTTATTTTGTGGAAGATATAGTTGAGAATATACTGATAAGCATGTGTTACTTTTATAATCAGAATAAAAAAATTGTAAGGTGAAAAACATAAGACTATTAAATGAACCAAGGTACTAGCCAGCACCTAATTATAGTTCATTTATCCTCCACTACACCTTAAGTCAAGATGTATTTCATTGGGAAATTTTAATTATTAAATGTTCCCTTATTACTTTTGTTTTAAGAGATTATCTATAATTTGCTTTTTGGCTTTAAAATCTAATACTTAAGGAAGAGTTTTCAAATAAGTACCTACGTTTACATAGCTGTTCACAGTGCTTTCATACATATCTCACTTCACCTGCATGATAATCCTCTGAGGCCAGTTCCCTTGTTATGGAGGGAAAGCAGGAGATATTGAGGAATTTAACTAGCTTCACAGCGTCAGTGGGTGGCAGAGCCAGAACGCAAATCTAGTTTTTTTAACTCTAAATCCAGAGGTTTTTTAAAAATTTTAATTACTTTATTGTTGTTCAATTACAGTTGTCTGCATATTCTCCCCACTCCTCCCCTCAACACCAGCCAAAACTACCTCGCACCCTTGCTTCCACCCTCCCCCTTAGTTTTGTCCCTGTGTCCTTTATAGTAGTTCCTGAAAACCCTTCTCCCCACTGTCCCCTCACCCTCCCCTCTGGCTATTGTTAGACTGTTCTTAATTTCAATATCACTGATTGTATTTTGTTTGCTTTTTTCTTTTGTTGATTATGATCTCACAGTTAAAGGTGAGATCATATGATATTTGTCCCTCACCGCCTGGCTTGTTTCACTTAGCATAATGCTCTCCAGTTCCATCCATGCTGTCACAAAGGGTAGGAGCTCCTTTCTCTCTGCTGCATAGAATTCTGTTGTGTATAAAATGTACCATAGTTTTTTGATCCACTCATTTACTGATGGGCACTTAGGTTGCTTCCAGCACTTGGCTACTGTAAATTATGCTGCTATGAACATTGGGGTGCATAGGTTCTTTTGGATTGGTGTTTTAGGATTCTTGGGGTATAATCCCAGCAGTGGAATTGCTAGGTCAAAAGGCAGTTTCATTTTTAGTTTTCTGAGGAAATTCCATAGTGTTTTCCAAGGTAGCTGCACCAGTCTGCATTCCCACCAACAGTGCACTAAGGTTCCCTTTTCTCCACATCCTCTCCAACACTTGTTTGTTGATTTGTTTATGATGGCCATTCTGACCGGTGTGAGGTGGTATCTCATTGTGGTTTTAATTTGCATCTCCCTGATGGCTAGTGATGCTGAACATCTTTTCATATTTCTCTGGGCCCTCTGTATGTCCTCCTTGAAGAAGTATCTGTTCAAGTCCTTTGCCCATTTTTAAATTGGGTTTTTGTCTTCCTGGAGTGGAGTCCTGTGATTTCATTGTGTATTTTGGAAATCAAACCCTTGTCCTAGGTATCACTGGCAAATATGTTTTCCCATACTGTTGGTTCTCTTTTTATTTTGGTGCTGTTTTCTTTAGCCATGCAGAAGCTTTTATTTTGATGTGATCCCATTTTTTAATTCTTTCCTTTATGTCCCTTGCTCTAGGGGACATATCAGTGAAAATATTGTTGCATGGAATATCTCAGATTTTCCTGCCTATGTTCTCCTGAAGGACTTTTATGGTACCATGACTTATATTCAAGTCTTTTATCGACCTTGAATTTATTTTTGTGTATGGTGTAAGTTGGTGATCGAGTTTCACTTTTTTGCATGTAGCTTCCAGATCTCCCAACGCCATTTGTTGAAGAGGCTATTTTTACTCCATTTTATTCTTCTTTCCCCTTTGTCAAATATTAATTGACTGCAGAGACTTGGGTTTATTTCTGGGCTCTCTGTTATGTTCCATTGGCCTATGTGTCTGTTTTTATGCCAGTACCAGGCTGTTTTGATTACATTGGCCTTGTAATACAGTTTGATACCAGGTATTGTGATCCTTCCAGCTTTGTTCTTCTTTCTCAAAATTGCTGTAGCTAATCAGGGTTGTTTATGCTTCCATATAAATTTCTGAAATGTTTGTTCTATATCTGTGAAATATGTCATCGGTACTTTAATAGGGATTGCACTGAGTCTATAAATTGCTTTGGTTAGTATGGCCATTTGATAATGTTAATTCTTCCAATCCATGAGCATGGTACATGCTTCTATTTGTTTGCATGTGTGTCTTCTTTAATTTCTTTCTTCAGTGTTGTGTAGTTTTCTGAGTGCAGGTCTTTTACCTCCTTGGTTAGGTTTATTCCTAGGTACTTTATTTTTCTTGTTGCTGTATCAAATGGGATTTTTTTCCTGATTTCTGTTTCTGATATTTCATTGTTGGTGTAAAAAATGCCTTTGATTTCTGAGTATTGACTTTGTATCCCACTGTTTTGTCAAATTCATTTATTTGGTTGAGTAGTATTTTGGTGGAGTCTATTGGATGTTCTATGTACACTATCATGTCATTTGCAAACAAGGACAGTTTTACTTCCTCCTTTCCAATTTGGATGCCTTTTATTTCTTTTTCTTGTCTGATTGTTGTGGCTAAGATTTCCAACACTATGTTGAACAGGAGAGGTGAAAGCAGGCATCCTTGTCTTGCTTCTGACCTTAGTGTGAAAGCTCTAAGTTTTTGCCCATTGAGTATGATGTTGGCTGTAGGTCTCTCATAAATGGCCTTTGTTATGTTGAGGAATGCTCCCTCTATTCCCACTTTGCGGAGTGTTTTTATCATAAATGGGTGCTGTACCTTATCAAATGCTTTTTCTGGATCTATTGATATGATCATGTGATTTTTGTCTTTCATTTTGTTTATGTGGTGTATTATGTTTATTTATTTGTGAATATTGAACCATCCTTGCATCCCTGGGGTGAATCCAAGTTGATCATAGTGTATGATCTTTTTAACGTATTGCTGGATGCAGTTTGCCAATATTTTGTTGAGGATATTAGCATCTATGTTCATCAGCAATACTGGCCTGCACTTTTCTTTCTTTGTTGTGTCTTTATCTAGTTTTGGGATTGGCATTATGCTGGCTTCATAAAAAGAGTTTGGGAGTCTTCCATCTGCTTGAATTTTGTGGAATAATCTGTAGAGGATGGGGGTTAGCTCTCTCTTAAATGCTTTGCGAAATTCTCTTGTGAAACCATATGGTCCAGGGCTTTTGTGTATCGGAAGCTTTTTGATTATTTTTTCAATTTCATAAGCTGTTATAGGTCTGTTCAGGTTTTCTGCTTCTTCTCTTCATTCAGGTTTGGAAGATTATATTTTTGTAGAAATTTGTCTGTTTCACATAGGTTTTCAAATTTCTTGGCATATAGCTCTTCATAGTAATTTCTTACAATCCTTTGTATTCTGTGGTATCAGTTTTAATCTCTCCTCTTTCATTTCTTATTGTGTGTACTTGGGACCTCTCTTTTTTTTTTCTTGATGAGCCTGCTTAAAGGCTTGTCAATTTTGTTTACCTTTTCAAAGAACCAGCTCCTGAATTTATTGATCCTTAGAATTCTGCTTTTAGTCTCTATGCCATTTAATTCTGCTCTGATCTTGGTTATTTCCTTCCTTCTACTTTCCCTGGGTTGTCTTTGGTGTTGTTCCTGGAGTTCTTGAGGTGTAGGGTTAGGTTGTTTGTTTGAAATATTTCTATCTTTTTTAAGTATGCCCGTATCCCTATGAACTTCCCTCTCAGGACTGCCTTTGCTATGTCTCATAAGTTTTGGATTGTTGTGAGTTCATTTTCATTTGTTTCCAGAGACTTTTGGATTTCTTCCCTAATCTCATTCTTGCCCCATTCATTATTTAATAGCATGGTATTCAGTCTTCATGAGTTTGAGTGTTTTGGCTTTTTTTCCTTGAGGTTAGTTTCTAAAGATGGAAAACTAGGTACTGTGTGATTCAACCTCTCTTCTCCTCCCTTTTGACACTTTGCCTGAAGATTCAAAGAAATGGGTCTAGAGTGGTTGCTGTCACTCAGGTTGATTCTGTTGCCGCCCAATCTAGAATGGATGCCTCCTTGTTTTAGGATAAATAACTTTGATTTTAAACCTTAGGCTCATCGCTAAGAATCTTAACCTAGGGGATACAAAGACATGGAACGCATTTCATTTTTAAGGGACAAAAGAACTATTTGGGTTGCCGTCCACTGCGTCAAACGGTGGGAGAGTCTCCAGTGGGGTCAAGAACTGACTTCAGGGAACCAACTGGGAAACACTGTCACGTCCAGGTCTCAATGATGCCAGTGACTCCGGAAAAATTGGTTTTTGGACTGGACCAGATCCTTCAGGGGCCTTTTCTACTTTGTGAGTGTAGAGTATTTTTTACCCTCCCTTGCAGTAGCTGCACACTGAACTTGGAAGTCCTTGGAGGCAACGATTTTGTTCTTGTTTTCTAAATAGCCTCTTTGTTCTTCCACCTCTCTTGCCATATGCATTGCTGCATGCCAGGATGGTGCTAATAGCATCCTCTGTGTCCCTGAGAGCGTCCCTCCTGATAGTCTCAATAGCTGAAAGTGTCACAGGGTGCAGCCAATTGGGGGACCCCAAATAGGGATTTGCAAAGGGGTCCAGCACTCAAGGTGGCCATGAAATATTAAGATGTCCACTCCCACGACTCCCAGGGGGGACTTGTGGAGGAAACCAATGGAGCAGGTCTAGTGACAGGTTTTGCACAGCAAGAACTTGGCACGTAACCTCTGGTGTGTTCGCTTCACATATCTACAACCTTTACTGGGTCCCACAGGTATGTTAAGTAGGTGTAGTGATGCTCTGAGCCAGGGGAATGGAAGGAACTTCCTGACCAAGATGGAACTGGAAGCTTGTCCGCCCAGCTACAGTGCCAGGTTGGGAGCTTGAAGAAGATTGGCTGGTTGATATGGGGAGATAGCTGCCCAGACTGGCAATGGCAGTGCTGCAAAGCTGGAAGGATGTGAGAGTGATTGCAAGTGCAGTCGATTGTGAGAGGAGTCAGAAGTGGGGCTGCAAGGAAGATTGATGCAGGGACATAAAGGAAGCCACTCAAGCCTTTCAGGGGAGAACTACCCGGATTTAGAGGAGGGGCCACTCGCCCCTCCTTCCAGCCATTGCAGGAGAGGACCAGGCAGCTGGGTCCCTGGCAGGGGTGGAAGAACCACGCGGCTTTGCTGTACTGCATGCAAATGTGTCAGGAAGCCTCGGGATCTGTTGCAAGCTGTGCAGAGGTGGGGAGAAAGGATGGGAAAGTAGGTACTGGGTGATTCTCCCTCTCTTCTCCTCCCTTTTGACACATTGCCTGAAGATTCAAGAAAACGGGTCCAGAGGGGTTGCTGTCACTAAGGTGGATTCCATTGCTGCCCAATCTAGGATGGATGCCTCCCTGTTTTAGGATAAATAACTTTGATTTATATACCTTAGGCTCATTGCTAAGAATCCTAACTTAGGGAACCAAACATGGAACGCACTTCATATTCAAGGAAAAAACGAAGCATTTGGTTTGGCGTCCACTGGGTCAAACGGTGGGAGAGTCTTCAGTGGGGTCAAGAACAGACTTCAGGAAACCAACTGGGAAAGGCTGTCACGTCAAGGTCTCAATGATGCCAGTGACTCCGGAACAATTGGATTTTGGACTGGACCAGATCCTTCAGGGGCCTTTTCTACTTTGGGGGTTGTAAGTGTAGAGTGTTTTTTATGCTCCCTTGCAGTAGCTGCACACTGAACTTGGAAGTCCTTGGAGGAAACGATTTTGTTCTTGTCTCATAAATAGCCTCTTTGTTCTTCCACCTCTCTTGCCATATGAATTGCTTCATGCCAGAACGGTGCTAATAGCATCCTGTGTGTCCCTGAGCGTCATCGTGATAGTCTCAATAGCTGAAAGTGTCAAAGGGTGCAGCAAATTGGGGGACCCCAAATAGGGATTTGCAATGGGGTCCAGAACTCAAGTTGGCAAGGAAATATTAAGATGTCCACTGCAAGGACTCCCAGGTGTGTCTTGGGGAGGAAACCAATGGAGCAGGGTTAGTGAGAGGTGTTTGCACAGCAACAGCTTGGCACGTAACCTCTGGTGTGGTCACGTCACATATCCATAACCCCTATGGGGTCCCAGAAATATGTTAAGTAGGTGTAGTGATGCTCTGAGCCAGGGGAATGGAAGTAACTTCCCGACCAAGATGGAACTGGGAGCTTGTCCATCCAGCTCCAGTGCCGGCTTGGGAGCTTGAGGAAGATTGGCTGGTTGATATGGGGAGACAGCTGCCTAGACTGATAATGGCTGCCATTTAAAGTTAAGGTTGTGAAAGTGATTGTAAGCAACCACATTGGGAGGAGTCAGAACTTGGGGTGCAGAGGAAGATTGGTATGGTACTTTCAGCCCGAACAGTAAGCCATTAAGGGAAGTAGAAGCTTCTCTAGCACAGGGGTGACCTCCACAGCCTTGTGAGAGGACAATCGCAATGCGGCTTTAGAAAGCAATGACTACTCAAATTTCGTAGAGGAGCGACCTCCCTCATTGAATCGAATGGAGAGACATAATGAAGTTTTTTGAGAGTGGGGATCTCCGCAGCCATTCCACAGGGGAACCACCAACTGGGTTTAGCAGAGATCCTGGCAACACAGCTGTCAATGCTGGGAACGAAGGGAGTCGTAGCAGCCGAAATGGTTTACTGAGAAGAAATTGGTGCTGCATGAGCCAGGGACTTCTATTTCTTTTCCTGAGAGATGGTATCCTGGACTGAGCAAAGTGGGGAAGGAAGGACTGTGTGTGTTTGTGGGTGTTTTAAGCGACACTGTGATTTTGATGAAGACATTGGGTCACTACTTTATGTTTGTATGGCATTAAATAAACATATCCTTTCCTTTTCACAACTCTGTGGCATTGAGGGACATTTTTCCTATAGGTGGTGAACATAACGAACCTGGGGGGTTTCTTTCAGGTAATGGTACATTTCTTTGCCCCTCCCCCTTGTTGTTCTGTAACAAAACTAGAAAGGAAGTGACTCAGACTCTCAATCTCTGAGGACTGTTTAACCAAACCCCCTTATTACCCACCAGACATGTGAGATTATAATATAACTTCATTTAGAAGACTTTTATCATTTCAAAAGTAATACTGCTTAATTTTAGAAAGTGTGTAAATATAAACTGTTTTTTAAAAAGGGAAATAAAAGCACTCACTCCCAGAATAAACAAAATTAGTATTTTCATTCCTATGCTTGTACTATTTCTTAAATATCTAACATAGAAACATTATTTTACAAAAATAGGATTACCATTTTTTCTTCCCATAAAATACTCCTACATACAACATAATACCCAAGTACAAGATTCTATCATAATTTCTTTGACAAAACCCTTACTGGTGAATAATCAGGTTACTTGAGATGATTCACTGTGAATGAACAATAACTATGAAATCACTCAACAACTATTTGTTGAGACCTGCTGTCAGCAAGCACTGTGCTATGTGTCAGGGATACAGTGGTGAGTGGGAAAGACAGGTTTCCCACAGTCAAGAAGGGAACATTCTGGAGGAGGAAAGGCCAGGCAAACAAGCCAACATCAACTAAGTACAAAGAAGGAAATTGAACAGGGTGCTGAGAATGAATAACTGTGAAGGGCCCCTTTAAACAAGCTAGTCAGGGAATGGCTCCCAGAGAAGAGCTGAGCTGAGATCAGAAGGAAGAGAGCCAGCCTCCAAGCCAGCCCCACGAAGAGCAAGGGCAGAAGCACTGCCAGTGTGAAGTGGGGGTCTAGGCAAGGTGCAGAAAGTGGCCAGTGTGGCTGCCCCTTCTAGTGTGGGGGGAATGATGTAGGCTAAGGGTGGAAAGAAGTCAGAAGCCAGATCTGTCAGGGCCTTGTGGCCCAGGGCAAGGGACCAGACCAATCCAAAGGGCAGTGGAAAGCCACTGAGTAGTTCAAGCAAGGGGGTGGTGACATGACCCAGTGTATGTGTGTCATTGAGAACCTGGCTGCTGCATGGAGCTTGGTGTAGAGGGAGGGAGTGGGTGTTGGGGCCTAAGTGGTCCAGTTAGGGAATGGGGGTGCACAGCCTAGATTCAGGGGGGAACAGAGTATGTGGAGACAGGAAATTGCTCAGTGTAAAGGATCAAAGGGACTTCAAGCCCATCAAGTCTACAGCTTCATGCTGATCTCATTTAGAACAGAACAAAAAAGAGCTGGGCTTATGCTGTACAGGAAGAAATACAATCCTTTAAACAATTGATTCTTGACCACAAGGTTTATGGCAGGCACTAGCCATGGGTGGAAGTATAATTAGAATTAATTTCCTTGGGTAAACTTCTATCTATGTATTTAAGCAGTCTTTCTTGGAGGCTGGGTGGGATGAAGAAGGCAAGGGTGATTCTCTGTAGACTGTATAGTCTAGGATTCCCATTCTACTTGTACTTTTCCTGAAATTCCCCTGGGGTGGCTGGGAATAGGTGTTTACTACACAGTACAGAACTCAATTATAAAATCTAGGACAAGGCAGCAAAGGTACTAAATGTCAGAGTCAGAACCAAAGCCAGGGTTCAAGCCCTCAGGGGACAGATGCTACTGCCTCATCATTAATGTGCTAGAAGTGGCACGGCCATTCTCTGTGAAGCAGCAGAAAAACTGATTTCCCCTTGCCCTTAGCTCCAAGTGTACTCCCCACCTCCCTCTTGATACCCTCCCCTGCCCCAGCCCAGAAGCCTGAGGCAACTCCGCACAGAAGTGCTGTAGGACCTCTATGTGCCCAGCAGAGCTCACTGCTTTCCATTCTTTGTTTCCAATCTTCACAACAATGTTCTAGGTCAGCACCAGCACCCTCATAATGCACATGAAGAAACTGAGGCACAGAGACAAAGCAACTTGCCCAAGTTCACATGGCTTGTTCTCAAGAGACCCAATGTGTGGAATTGGTCTGGCTAACCCTGGAGCTCATGTTCTCTACTGCAGCACTGACTCTGAGGAAAGACGGGACCCTTAAAAGTCATTTACCATTTTACCCTCTAGATACAAGCTGTGAATGAACCATAAGGGAAACAAAGGCTTGTCCATTCCCATTCTCTGCCAGACATTCCTCTGAGATATTACTCCACCATTACCTCAGAATCAGCATATCCAAATATTTCCTCAAAGCAGGCACCAGGGAACTCTAATTGGGCAAATGCAAAGGCAACCCCCCTGAGGACAGGCATCTGCAGCACTATAGCAGCAAACCTGTGGCATTCATGTCAGGATGTTCAGATATACACATAAACCTCTTAAATACAAAAGGAATGAGACAAAGGAATAGGAGCTGTAAAAGCCAATGCTCTCTTCTTCTTCTCTTTACATCAAAAGAAGAAAACTGTGGCATGGAAGAAAGTGACAAATATAATTCCAAAATAATTGCCCTTTGGTACTGTAACAGGGAATAAAAACTTTATACTACTCAGAATTACCATGAAAGAGAATTAGAATAATATGTACTAAGAAACTGATAAAAAGAACTCACACTCTTCTTTGTAAGCATATTGCAGGCTCCAGCAGCTCCAGTTCCTGCTCATACAAGGAATGGCCTTGACTGGGACTCTAGTTGATGGCAGATCACCCAGCTACAGGAATCAGGCTGCCTTGACCAGCTCCAGGATGCAGACATTAATGATCCATATTGGGAACTGCAAGAACACTGCCTATAGTCCACAGCCTCTCCCCTGACATCTTTGTTTGCCTTGTCCCTCTCCCTCCTTACAAAAACTTTAGCCTACACTGAGATGTTGAGATAGGCTTTGAGACAAGAGCCCTCAACTTCCAGGTTGGTGGCACCTGAATAAAACCTCTTTCCTTAATCGCCAGCACCTATCTCTCAAGTTGGGCTTTTATTGCAGCAGGCAGTTGAACCTTGGTTTCGATTATGATACTGGAATGAATCGAACCACCCACCACCTATCACAAGCACCCTAAACCCCTTTTGGCCTCCATTAGAAAAGTCAAGAACTGTGTTTAATGGTGTGCCCTTAAATTCAAGTAAAATCCTAAATCCTTACCATGACTAAAAGCTACCATGATTCTAGTCTCACTGCTCTCTCTCTGATCCCATCATGTCCTGCCCTTCCTCTTGCTCACTGCAGGCAAATCACATTGATCTTGCTGTTCTTCCTTGAATATGCCAAGTGCTTTTCCTCAGATATTCATACAGTTCACTCCCTTATTTATGTCCCCAAGCAAAGGGACACCCCAACACCCTCTGGCCCTTTCTCCCCCCTTGCCTTATGGAGTGATCTCCATACTGCCTATGTAACATCTCTTTACCTGTGGAGAGCTTATGTCTTCCTTCCCCACTAGAATGTCAGCTGCATGAGGGCAAGGTCACCAGTGTTGTCCACTGCAGTATCCTAGCACATAGTATGCGGTAGGTTTTCAGTGTCAGAAACCAAGTTTCAATGCAATCCCTATCCAAATACCAATGACATATTTCACAGATACAGAACAAACATTTCAAAAATTTACATAGAACCATAAATGACTCCAAATAGCTTCAGCAATTCTGAGAAAGAAGAACAAAGTAGGAGGGGTTACAATACCTGATATCAAACTATACTACAAGGCCTCTATAATCAAAACAGTCTGATACTGGTAAGAACAGACACATAGAACAATGGAACAGAATAAAGAGTCCAGAAATAAACCCATGGCAATATGGTCAGTTAATATTTAACAAAGGGGAAGGAACATACAATGGAGTAAAAATAGCCTCTTCAACAAATGGTGTTGGGAGAACTGGACAGCTCCATGCAAAAAATGAAACTAGACCTCCAACTTACACCATACACCAAAATAAACTCAAGATGGATAAAAGACTTAAACATAAGGCATGACACCATAAAAATCCTAGAGGAAACCATAGGCAGGAAAGCCTCAGATATCCCATGTAGCAATATTTTCACCTATACATCCCCTAGGACAAGGGATATAAAGGAAAGAAGAAAGAAATGAGACTACATCAAAGCAAAAAGCTTCTGCACAGGTAAAGAAAACATCAACAAAAATGGAAAGGGAACCAACTGTATGGGAAAATGTATTTGCCAATGATATCTCAGGCAATGGTTTGATCTCCAAAATATATAAAGAACTCACATGACTCCACACCAGGAAGACAAACAATCCAAGTAAAAAATGGGCAAATGGCCGGAACAGACACTTCTCCAAGGAGGACATACAGAGGGCCCATAAACACATGAAAAAATGCTCAACATCACCAGCCATTAGAGAGATGCAAATACAACCACAATGAGATAACACTTTACACCAGTCAGAATGGCCATCATTACAAATCAACAAACAACAAGTGCTGGTGAGGTTGTGGAGAGAAGGGAACCCTAGTGCACTGTTGGTGGGAATGCAGACTGGTGTAGCCACTGTGGAAAAACAATATGGAATTACCTCAAAAGACTAAAAATGGAACTGCCTTTTGATTCAGTGATCCCACTGCTGGGATTACACCCTAAGAATCCTGAATCACCAGTCCAAAAGAACCTATGCATGCCAATGTTCATAGCAGCACAATTTACAATAGCCAAATGCTGGAAACAGCCTAAGTGCCCATCGGCAAATCAGTGGATCAAAGAACTGACGTACACTTACACAGTGGACTACTACCCAGCAGAAAGAAAGAAGGAACTCCTATCCTTCACGCCAGTGCAACAGTACTGGAAAGCATTATGCTAAGTGAAATTAGCCAGCAAGTAAGAAAACAAACAAGCATATAAAATAGAACCAGAGACTTGGAAGTATGCACAAACTGACATGACCAGAGGGGAGATGGGGGATGGGGATAATGGGGAAAAGAAAGGGAAGTGGGAAACAATGAAACACAAATAGAGGACATATGGGCATGGACACTGGGATGGGGATTGACTGTGATGGGGCAGGGGAGAGTAATGGGGAAAAAGTCAGGACAACTGCAACTGAACAACAATAAATTTTCAAAAAAACCACAAAAACCCCAAAGAAACAAAGCTAATTAACAGAGAGCAATGGTGGGTGTTCAGCAGAAGTAGGTCCTATATACAACACAGGTATGGCTGTTCAAGGATAGAAGGGAAAAAAGGGTTTTTAAAGGTGAGATAATACTTCTCTTCTGTTAAACGTGGGAATAGCAGCTCTTCTCTTCCACAGCCCTCACTCCCATTCTCTACCTCTTTCTTGGGACTCAGGTAAGATTAAAGAATATTGGAGCACAGGTTAGCAGAAAGATCCCTGAATTAGAAATTCCAGTTCTGGTTCTTCCAATAAATCTCTTCTGTGACTCTGGACAAATGATCCAGCTTCTGAAATTAGGAGGCTTTTGTATTGGGACTAGCAAAGACTTCTCTGAAGTACCCCTAACTTCCGAGGCAGAAGAGAATCACTGATAGCCTGAGGGGTCTGGGTGAGTGGCCTTAGGTCCTAAATGGTCTACAAATTCTTGGGACATTTTTATCTTAAAACTTCATGCATAATTTGTATGCTACTCCATAGCAGACCCAATTACGATTTCTTCAATCTTTTACTGTCAAAAAGAGTATGATTTAGAAATAAATACTAAAATATGTATAACCAAAACATTATGAACTCTGGGAATTGATTCAGAATAGTTCAGGCAGGGAGAGGGTGTAGGTAGGGAAATAGAAACAGGAAGCTAGCCATGAGTTGCTACTTTTGAATTTGGGATTTGGGCATCTGGGGTGTCACTACACTCTCCACTGTACTTTGAAAGAACACTTTTTAAAAAAATAAGTACTTCTTTTTTTTTAAGATTTTATTTATTTTTAGAGAGGGAAGGGAGGGAGAAAAAGAGAAAGAGAAACTGGGGGCCATGGCCTGCAACCCAAGCACGTGCCCTGACTGGGAATCGAACCTGTGATGCTTTGGTTCGCAGCCCGTGCTCAATCCACTGAGTTACACCAGCCAGGTGCTGAAAGAACACTTTTAAAAAAGAAAAGAAAAATCTTAAACAGATCAAGGAAAAGGACTGATTATCTATAAGTGAACAAAAGAACAGAAAGCTTCTAATTAGCAACAAAGAAAGCCAGAAAATAGTGGATTATGGTCAAGTGCTGAGAGACAAGAATTGGTCTAGAATCGTGTCACTAGCAAGGCTATCTTGCAAGAATTAGGGTAAGAAGAAATTATTACAAACAAACAAAAACCAAGAGAGTGTACTATTAAGACACTAGCACTAAAGGATCATCTAAAAGATGTAATTTAAGATGGTTAGGGATATAAAAAGAATGGTCAGCTTGTAACACTCTGTGAATCTAAAAGGCTTGTGTAAAATAGGGGTTGATAAAGGCCAAGCTAGATTAACAGTGTAGTTGAGGAAAGGAGGAACTTGAACTTGCTGTTACACAGTGGACTTCAATGGAAAATTAGAAATCAGATACAAAATAAGGAAAACTGATGGAACACTATCAAGGTTGAAGCAAGAGAAAATGAGACCAAGGTCACACACAGTAGACTAGGAGGAGGGAGACTGCACTTGGTAAATAAACTGGACTCATTCAGAAAAAAAAAATCAGCATCTAAATTATGGGTTCCAAAAAGACAGCTCAAATATTGGCTAACAAAAGCCTGTAAGTTGGGAGGGGTAGTGACTGGAATTTACGTCAACACAGAAGAGAAAGTTAAAATGTTGTTTTACTTTAAATTCTATTGAGCTCAATATGCATGGTAAGAGTTTACTTCTCTGTATCCAGCCTGAAGCAAAACTTAAGCCTATATATAAGGGGGCATATATAAAAGTGTTCATAGTAGCTTGTCTGAATAGCAAAAAATCTGAAACAACTTAAATATTCATCCATCAAGGGTTATAGGAATGCAGATCTGTATGTACAAATTTACTAGGTGGGGCAGAAAGCAAGTTGCAGAAACCGTTTAAGTATATAAATATATATATGTATACATTACATATTTTATATCACACACATCTAAATCATACATCTCTTCTATTTTCAAACAGGAAAATAATATAGGACTATACAGCAAACAGGCATGGGGAGGGGTAAGAACAAGAGTTGGGAATTAATAGAATTTTATACACTTATCAGTCTCTTTTTTTTTAATGAGACTATACTCATGAATTTCTCCAACATTTAAATTAATTTTAAAATGTTTTAATGCAGTTAAAAAGAACACAAAACTGCAAGTTCTCTGTGGGGGACAGCGACTTTGTCTGCCTCACACACCACTGCACTGTCAGCACCTGGAGCACGTGATAAAGGTGCAGTGACTGGAACGTTTTGTTAGCAGGGTTTTTATCCAAGGAGCCTAATGCTGGATCATTTGTCCCCTTCCTCTTACTTCTGTCCACTGAAGCCTTCATATATAATATTTATATTGGTAAAAAGAAACTTGACTTAAAATAATAACACATATCCTTAAGGAATTCTCCCTTCCTCCTTCCTGTCTTGCCCCACCTCCTGGTGTAACCCAGAACCCCGGAAAAAGGCCCAGACTCACTATGTTGTAAGAGCTGCACGTCATCCTCACGTATGGCCTTCAGGGTTATCTTCACAGTGATTGATGCTAATAAGGACAGAAGAGATACAAAATTCCTCCCAGAATTCCTGGATCTTTGGGCCATCCCCTTTCCCCATACTCACTAGTGAACAAGGAAACCTGTAAGCCAGTTGTAGCAAAGAATGCACCTAAGAGATGCCTTGCTCCCTGCATGTCAGTGCCCTAGGGAAAGAACAGCTGTGATGCAGGAAAAATATTGTCAGCAGGTGACAAGTGGAGCATGAGCCGAGGATGTTAATCTTCAGGGAGTTCCCACATCCTTAGAAAGTTGAGGGCACAGGCAATTAATGTGCACAAGTAAAATACATATTGACAATATATATACTGTAAAAATATTTAACCTCACTGCTGATAAAGAAAAGTATTAATCAAAACAACAAGCTTCTTGTTTTTAACTCTCAAATTGGTAACAATTTTTAAAACATACTACCCAGGGAGGGCAAATGTCTAGAGAAATGGATACTCACATATAGTACTGGTGATAACAAAAAAATGGTCTAACTTTGTAGAATGCAGTTTGGCAATGAGAACCAAAGTCCTTGAAATTTTGCACACCTTTTGGGCACAGCAATCCTACTTTTAACAAATTTATCTTAACAAAATAATCACGCAGACATTTAACCATTATGTCTCTGCCTATGAAAACAAAGATGACACAGTCTCAATATTCAAAAATAAAGATTGGTTTCATCAGTCCAACTATACAATAGAATTAATGTTATACAGTCATTAAAAATAATGTTGAAGAGTATGTAATTCATGTATTTGTGATACAGCTGTGAAGCAACATTTCTATTTTTTTAAGTCCTAACCCTAATCTCTATTTATTCATCTATTTTTTAAAAATTCTAACCCTAATCTTTATTTATTGATCTGAGAGAGACAGAGACAGACAACAGACAGACAGACAGACATTGGTGTTAGAAACATCAATTGGTTGGGAGAATGGATGTAGAAGTGCTTTGTAAACTGTAAAGTGCTCCATCTATGTAAGGAATCCTAACATAATATTAGAATTACCCGTGTTAGTTCCCAACTGATTTGCTTAGCCCTTACATATTTATTTTCCAGCAATGACTCCTGAAGTCACAGAAGCCACAGATCCTCAGCACCCTGATGACTGATCTAAAGCCCTGAGGACTCCTGTCTCTATCTTTCCCTGCCACCTCTAAGTAGAAGGCCTCTATCCCACTGCCATCTACTCCCCTTGCATAATGTTCTTAGACTCTGAAGGCAGCGATTTGGATGCTAGGAGGGTCAGATATGGAGGACCAGGGGCTGGCATCCCAAACGTGGGTTGTCAGAGTTTGCTGATGATAAAGAATGAGAATCAAGGAGAAGGAAAGATGACATCTTCTCTCCTCTTTACTCACCTAGCCTGTCACTGAATCCCTAATGTGGATACTGTGGCCTGGCTTTCTCAGAGACTCTCACTCACCAGGTACTTGCATGTTTCTTCTAGCACATGGAAGTGATCACTGAGATCAGTATCCTGCAACATGTGTGTCAATGGCAGCCAGCCCATCACTTTGGTCCATTCAGTCAGGGCCCTTCCATAGGCCTGTGGGACGGAAACAAGGAAATCCTCAAAGCCTCACTCCTATGGCTCTGCAGAGCCAGGCCAGAGGCTAAGTGGAAGACCATGAAGGTAGTCCCCAAGGTGTTTGGTTGGAAGTAGTAGCAGGGGTCAGGTGAAATATGGGGCCTTGTCCATGTGAAGAAACATAAACAGCTTCAGGGAGCAGAACCATATCAAGATAGGAGTGATGGTACCTGAGAGAGGGTAAAAGTGCTCAGATCCAGCCCAGAGGATGGGACCAAAGAGGTGAACAGTGAATGCAGACCCCAGACTTGGCTCATGAAAGAGGACTAAAGGGAAGGCGCTATCCTCTAGCAGGAGGGGTTGAATCAGGCTGAGGTTGGCAGGACAGAGGAGGGTAGTACCTTGACTACATCAGTGTTGTTGTCCTTCAAGCTGAGCAACAGTGGGACTAAGAAGCTGTTGATCTCTTTTCACAGGGCAGATCTGGGCTTGCAATTTCTAACTTGCCATAGAATGTGGCCCAGGGCAGAGGTGGCTGAGATTCTCACCTCATTCTTCTCCTGCCATGAAGAGTGAAATGGTGGTTAAAAGGCTTTGGTTTCCCTCTGGCCTTGCCTGACCTGGCTTCCATACTCCCCACATTTCCTTCCTCGTGTCCAAAGGACACTGATGCCATTGTGTTTGCATACTGGAAAGGCAACACGACTTGTGTAGCTCAGGAATTCTCGTTAGCCCCCCAGAGCTAATGAGTCAGTTTGTTAAGGCACAGTGCTGGGGAAACCAAGATTATAATTTCAGTTCCACCACAAACCATATTTACCATCTGTAACTTCTTTCTCTTAGGGGATTTACTTCAAGAATGCCAAGTTAAAAACAAAACACAGAGATTACTTATGCTGTGAATAAAATTGTTTAAATCTATGTTAGCTTTGATCTATAAATAACTGTATATAGAGTAATAATTGTATATATTAGTCAGTAATTATATAAATCTATCATTGCATATAATTGTTTAAATCTATTTTAACAGTGATCACAAACAGCCACACTTTGCACATTTTCAGGAGTATATTACATATTAATTGAACAAATATTTATTGAGCACTAATTGTAAGCCAGGCACAGTACTAAATAACAGGAATGATACAACAAGACAGTCTCTGAATTTGTAGGATATGAAAAACAGACATTTTAACAAGTTGAATATAGACATTATCATCTTTTGCACAGAGCACATAATGGCTAAACTGAGAGGTGATTCAATGGTAGTACTTCAACTTAAAAAAACAGGATCTAAGATGGTGGTGGAGCAGGGGGAAATCACCCTCACTTCCTCCCAGGGGCAAACCAAAATTACATCTAAATTATAGAACCATCAGCCTGAATAACCAACTAAAGACTAGCTGACTAGAAGTCTTATAACCAAAGATTTACAGAAGAAGCCACATTGAGACTGATGGGAAGGGCTGAATTGCATAAAGGGCTGGCCCTGGGCCCACATGCAGCAATTGAGAAAGTGGAGGGTATGTCATCTATAAAGATCCACTCTTAGGAGCAAGGGGTCTCAACCCTCCCCAGCCCAGAGAAACAGAGCTTGGAAGAGAAATCCCCTTAGCATCTGGCTGTGAAAATTGGCAGGATTTTATCCACTGGGGAGAGAAGCGATTCTGCTAGAAACCCAGGTGTCCTCTTAACAAGTCAGTGCAAATAGAGAATCTTAAAAGCAGCAAGAGAAAAGCAGTGAGTTATCTACAAGGAAGCTCTCAAAAGATTGTCAGCTGGTTTATCAATAGAAACTTTGCAGACCAGAAGGGACTGGTAAGAAATATTCAAAGTGATGAAAATCAGGGACCTACAAACCAAGACTACTCTACCCAGCAAGGCTATCATTTAAAATTGAAGGAGAAATAAGAAGCTCCCAGACAAGAAAAAGCTCATTACCACCAATCCAGCATTGCAATAAATGTTAAAGAGACTTCTGTAAGAAGAAGGAAGGAAAAAAAGAGGAGCAGAATTATAAAGAATTAAATGCCAATAAACACGTACTTACAAAAAAACACTTTCAATGTAAATGGATTAAATGCTCCAGTCAAAAGGTACAGGTTAGCTGAACGAATCATAAAAGAAGACATATAAACATGCTGTCTAAAGAGCCCCTCCTCAGAAGGAAAGACACACACACACTGAAAGAGATGGAAAAGAGGTTTCATGCAAATAGAATCAAACAAACAAGAACCTGTAGTAGCAACACTTCTATCAGACAAAATGGACTTTAAACAAAGGCTACAATAAGAGACAAAGAAGAACAATACACAATAATAAAGGGATCAATCCAACAAGAGGACATAACTCTTGTAAACACTGATGTACTCACCATAGGGACACCTAACTATGTAAAACAAATCTTGGTGAACATAAAGGACAGGTGGACAGTAATACAGTTATCGTAGAAAAATTTTAAACACCACTGATAATTGATATTGTCAGAGCTTTTCACCCCAAAGCAGTAGACTATACATCCTTTCAAGTGCACATGAAACATTTTCCAGGATAGACCACATATTAGGACACAAAACCAGTCTTGATTCATTTAAGAGGATTGAAAATATATCAAGCATCTTCTCTGACCACAATGGTACAAAACTAGGAATCAATTACAAAAAAAAACAAAACTGAAAAACACACAAACACACATAGGCCAAATAGCACATTACTAAACATTGAATGGGTTAACAATGAGATCAAGGAAGAATCAAAAGAGACCTTAAGACAAGTGAAAATAGATATAAGGGAGGGAAGACAGTGGAGGAGTGGATGGAAGTCACACTGACCTGCCTCCAGGGTCAATCTGGAAGTACAACACAAATGTGGAGAAACCACCCAGAACAAACAACTGAGCAATAGCCAGAGAGAAGCCATATAACTTCACATAGACAGAAGAATTAGCTTCGGCACAGCCTGTCTGTTAAGGAGTGGGGCACAGACTCAAGAGGGCTGGCTGGGCACCAACAGGTGGCAGCACCAGAGGGATAATTAAGTGGCTGGCTGGATCCCCCTGACAAGAGTGGTGTCTAAACCCTAAGCTAGGTTTCCCAGCCTAGAGCATCAGAGCACCCCAAATACACAGATAACAACCAGTGGCAAAAAGTGGCAGGGCTGCAGAGAAAGAGGGCTGGAGATGGAAGAGCTGTTTAAGGGTCAACACACACATTTTCATTTGCAACCACTTACCCTGGGTCTGGCAAAGGCGTGAGTAGAGTGGGCTGGTGATGCCAGAGGAGAGACTAAGCACTGAAGCTTGAGGGAGAGAACTGAGAAAGTAGATGCTAGGGTGCCAGTGCTGAGACATCCCCCAGATGGCAGCAGTCCTTGTGCTCAGGCAGACCACTCCTGAGCCCGATAGCCCTGACCCCAGGAGGGTATCTGCCCTGGCCCTGTGGTGCTTAGGCCTGACAGCTGAGTGCAGAGTGACCAGATTAACAACTGAAGGAGATAGCCAGAGGCAGTAGATCCCTGGCAAAGCAGGGGCAGAGTAGACTCAAGAGCCTTAAGGAGAGACTGGGGATGGAGGACTTGGGGAGAGAACTGAGAGTAGCTACCAGGATCCCGATGCTGAGCCGATCCCCATGCAGCAGCCATCCTGCTCAAGCAGACCACTCCCCTTGGAGCAGCAGCAGCCTGAGGGGAAACAATAGCCACCCCCCCACCCAAGGAGGGATATGGCCAGCCCTGTGGTGCTTAAACCTGACTGCTGAGTGCAGTGTGACCATATTAACAATTGAAGGAGACAGCCAGGAACAGCAGATCACTGGAAGCATTGAACAGGCTGCCTAAGTTCAGTTGGGGGTCAACATCTGACATCACCAGAGGCAGACCAAGAAAGAAAAAAAACAAGGATAAATATAAAAGGCTACCAAGACAAAAGCCACTCTGGTCTTCTTCATGATTTGTGATATCTTTCCTGAATAGCTTTTTAACATTCCTTTCTTGTCCAGCAAGTCTTTACATATTAAGTCACTAGATTTTATACTGTATTTCAATTCACATATTTTGTCCTTCCCTCTTCTTAGTGCATTTTACCTTCTTTCCTCACAATATTTTCATCTCAAATTTTGTTTTCTCTCTTGCTGCAACTTACTTCCATTCTGCACTCTTTCTATTTCTCCCCCATCCAGACACATAAAACGTGTTGTCTTGTCAAGAGTCATTTTACATCCTTTTATCCTACTCTTAACATACCTGTGTTCTCTCTCCACCTTCAACAAACTTTGCTAGTTGGTTGTGGTAAGGTAGTTGTTGTTGCATTGTTTTTTTCAATTTTACTTATAGAGCTTTACTAATTCTGTATTTCATGTATCAAATTTTACATATGAAATGATCCTCCTCCTAGTCTTTTTTTGTCTCAAATTTTAATTTTGTCATTTGAACCTGTTTTTTTTCTCTTTCTCTTTCATCCTGGCCTTGTACTTATCTTTATTCTTTCTTTTTCCTTCTCCTTACATCCCAAATTTTAATTTTTTCCTCTCTTAGTCTGGTGTTTGTTCCTCATTCTTAGTATTCCCTCTCCCTCTATCATTTCAAAATCACTTTTCCATCCTCTAAACATCTCCTAGACTTTCGTTTGTTTCTTTTTCTCCTCTTATTCCTATACCACCTATATTAATTTGGCTTGTTTGTCATTGATAGTACTGTGATGGATCTTTCTCTCCAACTTGGTGCCTGTTTTTTCATATAATTATTTAATATTTTCCTTTCTTTTTTATTTCTCTCACTCACCTTATTTTATATTATTTTAATTTCTGTTTAACCCTATTATGATATGCTTCCCTTCTCATACTCCATTCCACATTCTTCATTTTCATTTTTACTCAGGAGGTAAATTTTACCTTCTCTCTTTCCATTGCTCTAACTCACAACTCTGATGAGTGCTCCTCCCTCTACCTTCTCAAAATCACTTTTCTTTCAGTAGGTCATCTCATATCTGCTCTCTTTTTATATAATGGTCTTAATGTCATTATGATCTTATTAATACTGATTTATTTGCTGTTCATAGTGGGGTTATGGGGGGAGGGAGTTATATTTTTGGGAGTGGGTTTGTCTCCTCAGCTTTGTAGGTTTTGTTCTGGCAACACGTGCACAACAGCACACAGGATGTGGTGGGTGAAGTGACGCTCAGTCAACCAGCTGGAGGGAAGGAACCATAAAAGAAATCCCCAACAACAATCAAAAGCCACTGACATCCAGAGAACAAGCATAAAAGGCATAAAGGGTACCCCAAGAACATCAAGCTCAGGTGATTAAGGAGATTGCACCACTGAATCTCACAGGCATCCTACCATAGAAGTTCACACCACAAAGTCTGAAAGTCAAAACATATCAATTTAAGGAGCAGAAGCAAAGAAGAAGAGTCCTCCAAATAATGGGAAGACAAAGAAACAACTCCCAATCAAAAGGAACGGAGACATACTCAGAAAGAATGCTAAATGAAATAGAGGCAAGTCAACTATCAGATATTAAGTACAAAACAATGGTTGTGAAGAAGCTCAGTGAACTCAGAAAAAATTACTAAAAATCACAGGGAAACTACAAGGAACTTACTGCAAACTATATCAACATGAAAAAGAAAATAGAAACTCTCAACAAGGGCCAGGAGAAGATGAAGAATATAATTTCTCAATTGAAGAACACAGTAGAAGGAATCAAAAGCAGGCTCGATGAAGGAGAGGATAGAATCAGTGAGCTGGAAGACAATGTAGAAAAAAACCTCCCCAAAAGAACAGGAAAAGGAAAAAAGAGTAAAAAAATGAAGACAGTTAATGGAAATGCAAGACAACATGAAATGGAATAATATCCATATAATAGGGATACCAGAAGTAGAAGAGGTGCATGGGATAGAAAACCTGTTTGAGAAAGTAATGATGGAAAACTTTCCTGATTTGATGAGAGAAAAAGCCACACAAGTCCAAGAAGTAGAAAGGGTCGCAAACAAAAGGAACTCAAAAAGGCCCACTAGAAGACACATCATAATTAAAATGACAAAATTCAAAGGCAAGGAGAGAATCCTAAAGGCAGCAAGGGAGAAACAGGAAGTAACATACAAAGGAGCCCCAATAAGGCCGGCAGCTGGGTCCTCAACAGAAACATTACAAGCCAGAAGGGAATGGCAAGAAATATGCCAAGTAATGAAAAGCAAAGGCCTGCAACCAAGACTACTCTATCCAGCAAGGCTCTCAAATAAAATGGAAGGCCAAAAAAGGAGCTTCCAAGACATAAGAAGGCTAAAAGAATACACCTCCTCCAAACCAGCATTGCAAGATAAGTGAAAGGGACTGCTTTAGGAAAAGGAAGAGAAAAGTCAGAAAGAAAGGAACAAAGGTACAAAGGGAGTAAAATGGCAATGAATAAGTACCTATCAATCATAACCTTAAATGTCAATGGATTAAATACTCCAATCAAAAGACATAGGGTAGCTGAATGGATGAGAAAACATGACCTGCTCATATGCTGCCTACAAGAGACCCACCTGAGAAGAAAACACCTACACAGACTAAAAGTGAAAAGTTGGAAAAAATAATTCCAAGTAAACAGACAGGAAAAAAAAAAGCCAGGGTAGCAATACTTACATGTGATAAAATATACTTCAAACAAGGGCCATAAAGGGAGACCCAGAAGTACACTTCATAATACTTAAGGGAAGAATCCATCAAGAAGACATAAACATAATAAACATATATGTAGCAACATAGGAGCACCCAATATATAAGGAAAATCATGGAGGACTTCAAGAAAAATATAGACAGCAACACACTTATACTAGGGGATTTTAACACCTCACCATCAAAAATGGATAGATCTTCCCAACAAAAGATCAACAAAGATATTGTGGCACTGAACAATGTACTAGATCAAATGGATTATATATATATATATACTGTCATCCAAAAGAGGCAAAGTACATGTTCTTTTCAAGTGCACATGGAACATTTTCAAAGATAGACCACATGATATGATACAAAACAAGCCTCAACAAATTCAACAAAATTGAAATCACATGAAGCATCTTCTTAGATCACAAGGGACTGGACCAAAAAACAATCCTGAAAGAAAAATCTCAAAAACACTCAAACTCATGCAAATTATATAGCATGTTATTAAACAATGAATGAGTAAGAGTGAGATCAAGGAGGAATCAAAAAGTTTCTGGAAACAAATGAAAATGAACTCACAACAACCCAAAACTTATGGGATACATTGAATGCAGGCCTGAGAGGGAAGTTCATAGCAATATGGGCGTACCTAAAAAAATTAGAAACATTTCAAATAAACAACCTAACCCTACATCTACAGGAACAGGAGGAACAACAACAAACAAAACCCAGAGCAAGTAGAAGGAAAGAAATAACCAAGATCAGAGCAGAATTAAATGACATAAAGACTAAAAGCACAATTCCAGTAAATCAAAAAATCAGTAAATCCAGGAGGTGGTTCTTTGAGAAAATAACCAAAATTGACAAGCCTTTAAGCAGGCTCGTCAAGAAAAAAAGAGAGAGGTTCCAAATACAAACAATAATAAATGAAAGAGGAGAGATTATAACTGATACCACAGAAATACAAAGGATTGTAAGAAATTACTATTAAGAACTATATGCCAAGAAATTTGAAAACCTAGGTGAAATGGGCAAATTTCTAGAAAAATATAATCTTCCAAAACTCAATTAAGAAGAAGCAGAATGCCTGAACAGACCAATAACAGCTGATGAAATTGAAGCAGTAATCAAAAAGCTCCCAACTCACAGAAGCCCTAGACCAGTCAGTTTCACAGGAGAATTTTACAAAACATTTAAGGAAGAGCTAACCTTTAGCCTTCTAAGGCTACTAAAAAAAAAAAATCCAAGAACAGGGAGGACTCCTAAACTCTTTTTATGAACCCAGCATCATCCTAATCCCCAAACCAGATAAAGACACAACAAAGAAAGAAAACTACAGGCCATATTGTTGATGAACATAGATGCTAAATTCCTAAAAAAAAGTACTGGCAAACCATGTCCAGCAATATATCAAAAGATCATATACCATGATGAAGTAGGATTCATCACAGGGATGCAAGATTGGTACAACATATGCAATATATTGCATATAAATTAAAATTCCATGCTGTTTTCCACATTCACTAAGCCAGTCTGCATTCCTACCAACAGTGCACTAGGGTTCCCTTTTCTCCACAACCTCACCAACATGTGTATTTTGTTGATTTGTTTGTGATGGTCATTCTGACTGGTGTGAAGTGGTATCTCATTGTGGTTTTAATGTGTATCTCTCTGATGGCTAGTGATGCTGAGCATCCTTTCATATGCCTGTGGTCCCTCAGTATGTCCTCTCTGGAGAAGTGTCTGTTCAGGAAACTTGCCCATTTTAATTGGATTTTTTGTGTTCCTGGAGTGGAATCATGATTTCTTTATTTATGTTGAAAATCATACTCTTGTCCAAAGTATCTTTGGAAAAATGTTTTCCTATATGGTCGGTTCCCTTTTTATTTTGCTGATGTTGCTTTAGCCATGATGATTTTTAATTTGATGTTGTCCCATTTGTTTCTTCTTTCCTTTATGGCCCTTTCTCTAGATGACAAAAAGGTGAAACTATTCCTATGCAGAGTATTTGAGATTTTCCTGCCTATATTCTCCTCTAGGACTTTTATAGTGTCATAACTTATATTTAAGGCTTTTTTCCATCTTAAGTTTATTTTTTTTACATGGTTTAAGTTGGTTAAATGGGCAAATTCGTAGAAAAATATAATCTTTCAAAATTGAATGAAGAAGAAGCACAAAGCCTGAACCAACAGATAAGAGCTGGTGAAACTGAAGAAGTAATCAAAAACTCCCAGCACACAAAAGTCCTAGACCAGATGGATTCAAAGGAGAATTTTATAAAACCTTTAAGGAGGAGCCAAACCCTATCCATCTAGACTATTCCAAAAACATTCAAGAAGGAAGACTCTCAATCTCTTTTGACGACGCTAACATCATCCTAATCCTAAAACCAGATCAAGACACAAAAAAGAAAGAAAACTAAAGGCCAATATTGCTGATGAACATAGATGCTAAAGTCCTTCACAAAATATTGGCAAACTGCATACAGCAATAAATTAAAAAGATCATACACCATGATCAAGCTGGATTCATCCCAGGGATGCAAGCATAGCACAATATGCACAAATCAATAAACATAATATAACACATAAACAAAAGGAAGGACTAAAACCACAGGATCATATCAGTAGAAGCAGAAAAAGCATCTGATATGGTACAGCAGCCATTCATGATAAAAACACTCAGCAAAGTCAGAGTAGAGGGACCATACCTCAACATAATAAAGGACATATACAAGAAACCTACAGCCAACATCATACTCAATGGGCAAAAACTAAAACCTTTCCCCCTAAGATCAGGCACAAGACAAGGATGTCCTCTTTCACCAATTCTTTTTATTATTATTATTATTATTATTATTATTATTATTATTATTATTTAATCATTGTTCAAATACAGTTTTCTCCTTTTTTTTAACTCCCAATCCAGTCCCCCCTCCCACCCTCCCCACTTCCCTCCCATTACCACCCTCCCCTTAGTCTATGACCATGTGTCCTTTAAGTTTGTTCTTGTGAACCCTTCCCACTGTCCCCTTAAATTCCCTCTTCTCTCTCCTCTGGTCACCATCAGCCTGTCCTCTACTTCAGTGTCTTTGGTTATATTTTGCTTGTTTCTTTGTTTTGTTATTTAGATTCCTGTTAAAGGTGAAATCATATGGTATTTGTCTTTCACTGCCTGGCTTGTTTCGCTTAGCATAATGTTTTCCAGCTCCATCCACACTGTTGGAAAGGGTAGGAGCTCCTTCTTTCTTTCTGCTGCATAGAATTCCATTGTGTAAATGTACCATAGTTTTTTGATCCATTCATTTACTGATGGGCATCTTGGTTGCTTCCAGCATCTAGCTATTGTAAATTGTGCTGCTATGAACATTGGGATGCATAGGTTCTTTTGAATTGGTGTTTTAGTATTCTTAGGATAGAGTCCCAGCAGTGGAATTGCTGGGTCAAAAGGGCAGATCCATTTTTAGTTTTCTGAGGAAGTTCCATACTGCTTTCCATAGTGGTTGTACCAGTCTGCAGTCCCACCAGCAGTGCACTAGGGTCCCCCTTTCTCCACAACCTCTCCAACACTTGTTGTTTGTTGCTTTGTTTATGATGGCCATTCTGTCTGGTGTGAAGTGGTATCTCATTGTGGTTTTAATTTGCATCTCTCTGGTAGCTAGCGATATTGAACATCGTTTCATGTGTCTTTGGATTTTCTGTATGTCCTCCTTGGAGAAGTGTCTGTTCAAGTCCTTTGCCCACTTTTTAATTGGATTCCTTGTCTTCTTAGAGTGCAGTCGTGTAAGTTCTCTATATATTTTGGAGATTAAACCCTTGTCGGAGGTGTCATTGGCAAATATGTTTTCCCATACAGTCGGTTCTCTTTTAATTTTGATATTGTTTTCTTTAGCTGTGCAGAAGCTTTTAATTTTGATGAGGTCCCATTTGTTTATTCTTTCCTTTATGTCCCTTGCTCTAGGGGACACGTCAGTAAAAAAGTTTCTTCGTGAAATATCTGAGATTTTCCTACCTACGTTCTCCTCTAGGACTTTAATGGTGTCATGTTTTATATTTAAGTGTTCTATCCACCTTGAATTTATTTTTGTATGTGGTGTACGTTGGTGCTCAAGTTTCATTTTTTTTGCACGTGGCTGTCCAGTTCTCTCAACACCATTTGTTGAAGAGGCTATTTGTACTCCATTTTATGTTGCTGCCTCCTTTGTCAAATATTAATTGACCATAAAGACTTGGGCTTATTTCTGGGCTCTCTGTTCTGTTCCATTGGTCTATGTGCCTGTTTTTATGCCAGTACCAGGCTGTTTTGATTACAGTAGCCTTGTAATATAGTTTAGTGTCGGGTATTGTGATCCCTCCTACTTTACTCTTCTTTCTCAAAAATTGCAGCAGCTATTCGGGGTCGTTTATAATTCCATATAAATTTTTGAAGTGTTTGTTCTATGTCTGTGAAATATGCCATTGGTACTTTAATAGGAATTGCATTGAATGTGTAAATTGCTTTGGGTAGTATGGACATTTTGATGATATTAATTCTTCCAATCCATGAACACGGTATATATTTCCATTTGTTTGTGTCTTCCTTGATTTCTTTCTTCAGTGTTGTGTAGTTTCCTGAAAACAGGTCTTTTACCTCTTTGGTTAGGTTTATTCCTAGATATTTTATTTTTCTTTTTGCTATTTCAAATGGGATTTTTTCCTTGATCTCTGCTTCTGCTGTTTCATTGTTGGTGTATAGAAATGCCTTTGATTTCTGGATATTGACTTTGTATCCCGCTGTTTGGTCAAATTCATTTATTAGGTCAAGCAGTTTTTTGGTAGAGTCTATAGGATTTTCTATGTATACTATCATGTCATCTGCAAACAGTGACAGTTTTGTTTCTTCCTTTCCGATTTGAATGCCTTTTATTTCTTTTTCTTGTCTGATTGCTGTGGCTAAAACTTCCAGTACTATATTGAATAGAAGTGGTGAAAGTGGACAGCCTTGTCTTGTTCCTGATCTTAATGGAAAAGGTTTTAATTTTTGTCCATTGAGAATGATGTTGGCTGAAGGTCTCTCATATATGGCCTTTATTATGTTGAGGAATGCTCCCTCTATTCCCACTTTGCTGAGTGTTTTTATCATGAATGGGTGCTGTACCTTATCAAATGCTTTTTTCTGCATCAATTGATATGATCATGTGGGTTTTTGTCTTTGCTTTTGTTTATGTGATGTATTACGTTTACTGACTTGCGAATATTGAACCATCCTTGCATCCATGGAATGAATCCCACTTGGTCATGGTGTATAATCTTTTTAATGTATTGTTGGATGCGGTTTGCCAGTATTTTGTTGAGGATTTTAGCGTCAATGTTCATCAGTGATATTGGCCTGAAGTTTTCTTTTCTTTGTTGTGTCTTTATTTGGTTTTGGAATTAGGATGATGTTGGCCTCATAAAAAGAGTTTGGAGACTCCCATCTTTTTGGATTTTTTGGAATAGTCTGTGAAGGATAGGGGTTAGCTCTTCCTTAAATGCTTTGTAGAATTCTCCTGTGAAACCATCTGGTCCGGGGCTTTTGTGTGTCAGGGGTTTTTTGATGACTGCTTCAATTTCATTTGTTGTTATTGGTCTGTTCAGACTTTCTGCTTCTTTTTCATTGAGTTTTGGAAGATTATATTTTTTCTAGAAAGTTGTCCATTTCATCTAGGTTTTCAAATTTCTTGGCATACAACAGCTCTTTGTAGTAATTTCTTACAATCCTTTGTATTTCTGTGGTATCTGTTGTAATCTCTCCTCTTTCACTTCTGATTGTGTTTATTTGGGTCTTCTCTCTTTTTTTCTTGATGAGTCTGCTTAAAGGCTTGTCTATTTTGTTTATCTTTTCAAAGAACCAGCTCTTGGATTCATTGATCCTTAGAATTGTGCTTTTAGTCTCTATGTCATTTAATTCTGCTCTGATCTTGGTTATTTCCTTCCTTCTGCTTGCTCTGGGCTGCCTTTGTTGTTGTTCCTCGAGTTCTTGTAGACGTAGGGGTTAGGTTGTTTGTTTGGAATGTTTCTAACCTTTTTAGGTGGGCCTGTATTTCTATGAACTTCCCTCTCAGGACTGCCTTGGCTGTGTCCCATAAGTTTTGGGTTGTTGTGAGTTCATTTTCATTTGTTTCCAGAAACCTTTTGATTTCTTCCCTAATATCATTCTTGACCCATTCATTGTTTAATAGCATGCTATTTAATCTCCATGATTTTGAGTGTTTTTTGTTTTTTTTTCCTTCGGGTTGGTTTCTAGCTTCAGTCCCTTGTGGTCTGAGAAAATGCTTGGTATGATTTCAATTTTCTTGAAATTCTTGAGGCTTGTTTTGTGTTCTATCATGTGGTCTATCTTTGAGAATGTTCCGTGTACATTTGAAAAGAATGTATATTTAGCTTCTTTTGGATGGAGGGCTCTGTATATATCAGTAAAGTCCATTTCATCAAGGGTATTGTTCAATGCCACAATATCTTTGTTGATATTTTGTTTAGAAGATCTGTCCATTTTTGATAGTGGGGTGTTAAAATCTCCCACTATAATTGTGTTGCTGTCCATATCTTTCTTGAAGTCCTCTAAGATTTTCTTTATGTATTTCAGTGCTCCTATGTTGGGTGCATATATATTTACAATATTTATGTCTTCTTGATGGATTCTTCCCTTGAGTATTATGAAGTGACCTTCTGGGTCTCTCTTTATGGACCTTTCTTGGAAGTCTATTTTGTCTGATATGAGTATTGCTACCCCGGCTTTTTTTCCCTGTCCATTTGCTTGGAAGATTTGTTTCCAGCCCTTCACTTTCAGCCTGTGTAGGTCTTTTATCCTGAGGTGGGTCTCTTGTAGACAGCAGATATGTGGGTCATTTTTTCTTATCCAATCAGCTATTCTATGTCTTTTGATTGGAGCATTTAATCCATTTACATTTAAGGTTATTATTGATAGGTACTTATTCATTGTCTTTTATGTACATGTGTTCCTCTCTCTCTCTCTCTCTCTCTCTCTCTCTCTTTCTTCTCTCCTCTTTAAAGCAGTCCTTTTAGAATCTCTTGCAGAGCTGGTTTGGTTGAGGTGTATTCTTTTAGACTTCTTTTGTCTGGGAAGCTTCTTATTTGGCCTTCTATCTTGATTGAGAGCCTTGCTGGATATAGTAGCCTTGGTTGCAGACCTCTGGTTCTCATTACCTGGAGTATTTCTTGCCATTCTCTTCTGGCTTGAAGTGTTTCCATTGAGAAGTCAGCTGTTAGCCTTATTGGGGCTCCCTTGTATGTTACTTTCTTCTTTTCTCTTGCTGCCTTTAAGATTCTCTCTTTGTCTTGAAATTTTGTCATTTTAATTATGATGTGCCTTGGGGTGGGTCTCTTTGGGTTCCTCTTGATTGGGACTCTGTGTGTTTCCTGGATTTGTGTGACTTTTTCTCTCATCAAATTAGGGAAGTTCTCCTTCATTACTTGTTCAACTAGGTTTTCAATCCCTTGCTCTTCTTCTTCTTCTTCTGGTATCCCTATTATACGGATATTATTACGTTTCATATTGTCTTGCATTTCTCTTAATCCCTCCTCATTCTTTCTGAGCCTCTTTTCCTTTCCTTGCTCTTTCTGGTGCTATTTTCTACTTTGTCCTCCAGCTCACTAATCCGATCTTCTGCTTCATCAATCCTGCTTTTCATTCCTTCTACTGTGTTTTTCAGTTCAGAAATTGTATTCTTCATTTCCTCTTGACCTTTGTTGAGAGTTTCTATTTCCTTTTTCATGTTTATATAGTTTGCAGTGAGATTGATGTAGTTTCCCTCTAATTTCTGAAAGCTCATTGTGAGTTCATTGAACTTCCTGGTAATCATTGTTTTGAACTCACTATCTGATAGTTGAGTTGCCTCTATTTCATTTAGCATTTTTCCTGAGGCTTCCTCGTTTCCCTTCAGTTGGGGGGTTGTTTCTTTGTTTTCTCATTGTTTGTGGGTTTCTTATTTTTTCTTCTTGTTTGTTAATTTGAACTGTTCTGATTCCCTGTAATTATGGTGTGAACTTCTGTGGTAGAATATTTGTGTGTTTCAGTGGTGCAATCTCCTTTGTGTATCCTGGTGTTCACAGCTTCCCCCTACTCTTTTTTGGGATCAGTTGGAGGAGTAAGGCAAAATGGTTTAAAACAGCAAGACAGTATACTATGATATTTACTTTAGCAGCCAGTAGAGAAGAGATGGGTTATCCTTTGGCTCCTTATAGTGTTAACCGTGATCCTCCACCCCACTATCCACATTTTAGAAAGGATGGAAAGAAGGTAAGACTCTTATTGGGGGCCAAGAGGATTGTTAGTTGGATCTAGAAAGCTGTGAGGCTGTGGGAGGTCAGCTTCTAAGGTAGGGTTGGACTAAAGATTAGTATATAGGAGTAGTGAGTTCAAGAATAGAGACAACCCCCACAATAGTATAGTTCAGAAAATTGCAAAGTGGGCTGAGATCAGGTAGGGGCATTGAGAAGCATTTACAATTGTATAGACTAGGTCTTACTAGCAGTAATAGTAAAGTGACAGTCTTGTGGCAGAATCAATGAGGTCTAGATAATAAGAATATAGAGTATAGAACCATGAGAGGTGTGTTAATGGAAAACAGATGAAGGATAGTAACTTATCAACACCTTGTGACTGAGATACCAGGGGGAACCTATCAAATGACAGTATAACCAGCCAAGCAAAGAAGATTATACAGAAAGAAAAAGAATACCAAAATATTATTAAAATAAAAAATGTCGGAAAAGTGAGAAAAAGATAATACAAATTTACTGTAACTTGCAAGATTGAAAAAAAAAGGAAAGAAAAGCAGAAGATGTAGTGCAGGAGAGATAAATTTGGAGTGGAAAGAATAATATTAGGTTGAATGGAAGAGAAACATAAGGGATTGTGAGATAAAAATAAGAATTGAAAAAAAAGTCACATAAAACACAAGATAAAATCAATCAACCGACAACAGCCAGAGAAACCAAACAAAACCAAACCAAACCAAACCAAACCAAACCAAACAAAACAAAACAATCAAACAAACAAAAAAAAACCTCTTGTTGGTTTCTAACTGGCCAGACCAGTTTTTCTGCTCTTGCTGGCTTCAGCTGGCTGAGGGGCCTTTGAAATGCTTCTCTCTCTCACAACCAGGTCTCAGCAAGTCTGTCAGGTACCCTGGGCACCCCCGCACACACTGGCACGCGAGAGTCAGTCTTCCCAACGACGGTGCGCGAGCCCAGCCATTTCCAGCTCCGTGTTCCCGCTGTACTGCACTCCGACTGGATGTTGGCACCTTTCCCGGCTCCCCGGTCAGGCTGGCTGGAAATCTCAGAGCCACCACTGCAGTTACGCACCCAGCACCACGTCCCTCCTGGTATCGCAGCACGAGATTCTGGGATCGCAGCGCGCGATTCCGGCCTCCCTATGGGGTGCGAGCCGAGCGTGGCCAGGCTTGTGCTCTCCACCGATCTGCACTTCCGCTGGGCTAGAGATGCCCCTGGCCCTGTCGGCTAGAGGCTCTCACTTCTCCTCTGTCTCTGGGCGGCTGTTCATATTCCCTGGGCGATTTTTTCTCAGTCCAACTGGCCAATCTGTTCCTTCTAGCAACCCGTTCTCCCCTGGAGTTGCTCACCCCCGTATTTGGGGGAGGGAGGGAGCAGCGGCTTCCCTCTCCCGGGAGCCCTGGGGCAGAGCCCGGAGCACTGGCAGGCCTGGGGTCGGCACACCCTCAGACCCTGCACTGATCCCTGGGCCCCTTTTGTCCTGTATCAGACTGCTTACTGTCTGGTTTTCCAGTGAGTGCAATAATTTCTGATGTCCTGCTTTCAAAAGTGATTCGGCAACCCAGCCCACTTGCTCTGTCTCTCCACCAATCCGAGAGTTTCCCCCCTCTTCACAGAAGCCCAGAAAAACGGTGCCTAGAGTAAAGCCGCCATCTTCCCTCCCTCTTTCACCAATTCTGTTCAATACAGTGCTGGAAGTCCTAGCTACAGCAATCAGACATAAGAAGAAATAAAAGGCACTCAAATTGGAAAGGAGAAAGTAAAACTGTCATTGTTTGCAGATGACATGATAGTGTACATAGAAAATCCTACAAGCTCCACCAAAAAACTACTCAACCTAATAAGTGAATTTGGCAATACAGCAGGATACAAGGTTAATACTCAGAAATCAAAGGCATTTTTTGTACACTAACAACAAAATATCAGAAATAGAAATTAGGAAAAAATCCCATTTGTTATAACAACAAGAAAAATAAAGAACCTAGGAATAAACTTAACCAAGGAGGTAAAAGACCTGTACTCAGAAAACTACACAACACTGAAGACAAAAATTAAGGAAGACACAAATAAATGGAAGCATATACTGTGTTCATGGATTGGAAGAATTAACATCATCAAAATGTTCATACTTCACAAAGCAACAGATAGATTTAATGCAATACCTATTGAAATATCAATGACATATTTCACAGATATAGAACAAATATTTCAAAAAAACTATATGGATCAATAAATGAGCCTGAATAGCCACAGCAATTTTGAGAAAGAAGAACAAAGTAGGAGGGATCACCATATCTGACATCAAGCTATATTAGAAGGCCACTGTAATCAAAAGAGTCTGGTACTGGCATAAGAATAGACACATAGATCAATGGAACAGAATAGAGAGCCCATCAGGAAACCCAAGTTGCTATGGTCAATTAATAATTGGTAAAGGGGGCAGAAGTATAAAATGGAGTAAAAACAACCTCTTCAACAAATGGTGTTGGGACATCTGGACAGCTCCATGAAAAAAAATGAAACTCAATCATCAACTTACACCATATACAAAAATAAACACCAGATGAATAAAAGACTTAAGTATAAGTCATGATACCATAAAAGTGCTAGAGGAGAACATAGGCAGGAAAATCTCAGATATTCCATGCAACAATATTTTCACTGATATGTCCCCTAGAGCAAGGTACATAAAGGAAAGAATAACTAAATGGGACTTCATCAAATTAAAAAGCTTCTGTATGGATAAAGAAAACAATAGCAAAATGAAAAAGGAACCAATGGTATGGGAAAATATATTTGCCAGTGATAACTAGGACAAGGGTTTGATTTCCAAAATATATAAAGAACTCACATGACTCCACACCAGGAAGACAAACAATCCAAGTAAAAAATGGGCAAATGGCCGGAACAGACACTTCTCCAAGCAGCACATACAGAGGGCCCAGAGACATATGAAAGGATGCTCAGCATCACTGCCCATCAGAGAGTTGCACATTAAAACCACAATGAGATACCACTTCACACCAGTCAGAATGGCCATCATAAACAAATCAACAAGCAAAAAGTGCTGGTGAGGTTGTGGAGAAAAGGGAACCCTAGTCACTGTTGGTGAGAATGCAGACTGGTGCAGCCACTGTGGAAAACACTATGGAATTTCCTCAGAAAACTAAAAACAAAATTTCCTTTTGAACTGGCAATTTCACTGCTGAGACTACACCCTAAGAATCCTGAAACACTAATATAAAAGAACCTATGCACCCCATGTTCATAGCAGCACAATTTAGAATACTCATGTGCTGGAAGCAGCCTAGGTGCCCATCAGTAAATGAGTGGATCAAAAACTGTGGTACATTTACACAATGGAACACTATGCAGCAGAAACAAAGAAGGAGCTCCTATCCTTCACAACAGCATGGATGGAACTGGAGAGCATTATGTTAAGTGAAGTAAGTCGGGCAGTAAAGGACAAATACCATATGATCTCACCTATAAGTAGAACCTAACTAACATAACAAACAGCCAAGGAAAACATAACCAGAGAAACTGAAGTAAAGAACAAACTGATAGTAACCAGAGAGTAGTAGGGAGGGAAACAATGGGGGGAAGAAGGGAAAGGGTCATCAAGGAGCATGTATAAAGGACCCATGGACAAATCCAAAGATGGGTGGGAGGGATGGGTAGTTGGGGCAGGGGAAAGTAAAGGTGGGAAAATGGGGACAACTGTATTTGAACATTAATAAAAAAGTGATTAAAAAGAAAAAAAAGACAAGTGAAAATAAAAAAAACACAACAGTTCAAATCTAGGCGACACAATGAAATTAGTGGTAAGAGGAATATTCATAGCAGCAGAGGCTTACCTCAAAAAATAAAACAAGAAAAATCTCTAATAAGTGACCTTACATTATACATAAAGGAACTAGAAAAAGAATAACAGTCTACAAAGGGACTAAAGGAAATAATAAAGATGAGAGATATAAATAAAATTGTCTAGAAACATAACACAGAAGGTCAATGCAATGAACAGCAGGTTCTTTGAAAAGGTGAACAAGATTTATAAACCTTTAAACAAACCCCCTAAAAAAATGGGACCCAAAGAAATAAATAATAAATGAGAAAGTAAAAGTAAGAAATAACACTATAAAATACAAGGAATTATAAGACAATAGTATGAGTAACTATATGACAACAAATTAGACAAACTGGAGGAATGGATAAATTCATAGACACATACAATCTTGCAAAACTGAATCAAGGAGGAACTGAAACTCTGAACAGACCAGTTTCAGCCAATAAAATCAAAGCAGTAATCAAAATACTTGCAACAAACAAAAGTCCTGGATAGGTGGCTTCACAGGTGAATTTTAGCAAATATTCAAAAAGGAACACTTATCCTTCTCAAACCATTTGAAAAAGCTCAAGAGAAGGGAAGACTTCCAAGCTTATTTTATGAGGCCAGCATGACCCTGACTCCAACATCAGATAAAGGCACTTCAAAGAAAGAAAAATATAGGCCAATGTCCCTGGTGAACATTGATGCAAAAATACTTGACAAAATATTAGCAAAATGAATTCAATAATACATTAAAAAGATAATACACCATGATCAAGTGGGATTTAGATCTGGGATGCAACAATAGTGCAATATCTCCAAGTCAATTGACATGATATACCACATAAACAACCACATAAAAGTCATATGATCATACCAATAGATGCAAAAGCATTTTGATAAAATTCAGCAACAATTATTAAAAACTCTTAATAAAGTGGGAATACAAGGAATACACCTCCACATAATAAAGGCCAATATGACAAACACACAGATAACAAACTCAACGGGAGAAAAACTAAAAGATCAGGACAAGACAGCGATGTCCACTTTCACCACTCTTAGGCAACATGGTACTAGCCACAGAAATCAAACAAGAAATAGAAGTAAAGGGCATTCAAATGGAAAGGAACAAATAAAACTGTCACTGTTTGTGAGCAACATGCTATTCTATATAGACAACCATAAGGATTCAACCCAAAATCTAAAACTGACCAATGAATTCAGTTAAGTATCTGGATACAAAATAAATGTTCAGAAATCAGTTGCATTTTACACATCAGTAAGTAACTATCAGAAAGAGAACCTAAGAGAACAATTCAATTCACAATTGAATCTAAAATTAAAAAATAAAAATAAAATAAAATATAAAATAAAATTAAATAATAAAGGAATAAAATAAAATACCTAGGAATAAATTGGGAAGCATGCATAATGGGTAGACAGCGAACTCCAAAGGAAGTACTGCAATTAACCTAAAGGAGTCAGAAAGAGAACTCACAGTGCCCCAAGAGAGGGGAGAAGCTTTCTTCCCTTGTTCCCTCATGTTGCAGACCCTGCACAAGCCCCAGTGGGAATCTATAGGAGCCCAAACTCTGAGGGAGGGAAACGTTAGTCTCCACTTGAAGGAGCTGAGGCCCCAAGAGGATGGGAAAGCCCCAGTGTTTTATTTCCTCTCTCTGCCCTCATGCCACTTGGCACAATTGTAGGCACAGTCACACATATGGCTGCCATTACAGGGTAACTAAAGCCCCAGCATTCTGGCCAAACAACGGGGAAAAAGGATCCTGGGAACCGTGAAACCAGGGAGCTCATGGAGGAGGAGGACCCTGGGCAAATGAAACTCAAAGAGAAACGGCAATGAATTCAGAACTGACACTGAAATCACGGCGTACCCACACCAGCAAGTCACAACCTGCGGCCTGAAGATAAACAGGTCAATTGTCTTCTAAAGCAAAAATATCGGCATGCTTCATAGGATTTAAATGAGACCCAGGGTCACATAATGTAATATTTAAAATGATGCAATAAAAAATGACTCCATGTATTAAGAACCAAGAATATCTTAATTCACATGGGAAAAGACCATTGACATACCTGTCAAGAGGAAACAAATACTGGAATCATCTGATATAAATCCTAAAGCAGCTTATATACAAAATATTCCAAAAAGCAAGAGTGAACACCCTTGAAATGAATACAAAAATAAAAGCCTCAGCAAAGAAATAGAAGATATAAAGTAAAACCAGAAATTGTTAAACTGAGAAATATGAATTTAATACAGTAAGTAGCAAAACAGAGATGGCAGAGGAATCAGTGAACTTGAACAAAGATCAATAAAAATTATCCAATCTGAAACACGCAAAGAAACATGATTTTAAAAATGAAAAAAAAAAAAAACAAAGAGAAAAATGAAAATGAACAGGATCTTGGATCTTACTAGACAAGAACAAAAGGTCCAACATTACTGCCATCAAACTCCTAAAAGGAAAGGCAGAAGAATGTGGTGCTCAAAAAACTTAAAGAAATAATGGCTAAAAACTTTCAAAGTTTGATAAAGGACATAATTACAGAGATTTCAAGAAATTTAGTGAACCCCAAACAAGCTGAAATTGAAGAAATTCATGCCAAAATATCCTAAACTGCTAAGAGCAAAAGACAAATGTGAGAGAAATAAAGACATTTTCACACAAACTTTAAAAATATTGACTATTAACAGACCCTCACTGAAGAAGCCATAACCAAAGAAAAAGTGATTCTAAAAGGGAAGTGAAAGCTATGAGGAAAGGTGAACCAAGACATATGTAAACATAGGGGTAAATCTAAATAGGTGTTGAGTTATATAATACAACAACAATAATGATGATGCTGTTAAAGACCAAATCTGGGGCTTTTAAAATAATGTGAAATTCAAATACTAGACAACAATATATAAAATGGGAGGATGTAATCAGAGTTAAAACATTCTAAGGTCCTCTCATTGTTTGGATGAAGGGAAAAGACTATCTTTAGGCTTTGTTAAGTGAAATATACCTGTTGGACTGTAGAAGTATCTGAGATATAGATGAATCAGATGTTGACCCTGCCACAATGGAGTGAGTGTCCAAGCTCTTAGAGATGAGGAGAGTGACACAAAAATAATTTAAAACCAGGGTTCAAAAGCTAAAAAGTTATAGATGCCAGAACAGCAGCACTGTGAGCATGTATCTCTGATGTCAAATCCCATCAGCTCAAAAATTCCATGTTTTGTAAGGAGGACTGTTGGGAACTGCCCTGCCTGGTTTTAGTAGCTGTAACTTTGCCATGGTTAAGGTTGAGTGAGCGACCTTGTGACCATAAGCCACTAAGGAGACAAAGCTTATCTCCCTGGCAGGAGCGCTGCCTCTGCTCCTTTTACTTCACCTGCCTAGTCCCCAGTGCTTGATTGGTTAGCCAATGATGGGTAAGATTCCTCCAAGGAGGGATGACCTAATACAGGCATGATCACAGTGGGCCCTAGGGAAGGACTTGGGGACTATAGGAAAAGGGATTGATGGACCCTTGCCCCTCAGCTTTGACAAAACCTGAGTCCTCATTCCAGTCTTCCAGAAGTCTCCTAATCTCTTGGCTGCCTTACTTCCCCAACCTGACTTAAGCCTGAAACAATGCCAGAGGTGAGTGAGGCCCTGTGCTGGAAAGGGCAGGTTCCCTAGGGTGATCAGGCCTAAGAAAGAATGCATAAAATCCTATGAAACCTACTTTGCTAATACTCTCAATTTAAACATAAGGGACCAAGCAGGAAGCAAGTTCGTTCCTCAAAGTTTTATGGCCCTTTAACTATCTGACCCTGACTCAGAATAAGCCCTCAGAGTTCTTTGAATGTTTCTGTTGTTTAATGATTTCTGCCTGACAATGATTGGTGAGCTTTATTCCTGTGCAAATTGAACCCAATAAAAGCCTGTCAAGGCAAGGGTCAGGGCACAGTCCTCTTGAGAATGTGGCTGAGGAACTCTAAGGCTTTTTCTCCTCTTGAGAGAGAAGCCATGCCATCCCTTTATCTCCACAGGACTCGGTAGTCCCTGTGAATTTGTCTCGTATCTCATCCGAAATGCCATGGACCCCAGAAGCCAGGATCCACGTCAGAGGATAAGATGTGGAGAGAACAGGTACTGGTCTGGGAAGTTCAGGTTTCTGAGCCTTTGGGTTCTTGCAACCAGGCCCCTAGCATTCTAGAGTCCCTGTGTTGTTTGGAAGGCTGGAAGTCATGAGGTCTCTCCACACTCTGCAAGTCTGCAGGAGAAGATCCTAGGAGTCACAACCAATTTCTTATCAGTATCACCTTTTTTTCCTTCAGTGGCTCCCTCAGGGAACTAGTGACAAGAGAGGAGTGGATGCCTGTGTGCTGGGCACATCTGTATGTAATAGGGGTGAATTTGGGGCCTGTCCAATGCACTGCTTCAAGTAGCCACGTCTCCTTTTTCCTGCCCCTCAGTGATTTCAGCCTTCCACCACAGCCCCATAGCCCAGCCCCAGAATCCTTAATTCAGTTCAAGAGTTCATCTACAGCTCCAGCCCCTATTGTTCCCAACTACTCCCAAAGACTTAGGCCCGTACATCATTGAGGAGTACATGCCGTTGCTCAGTGATGCTGCCAATGACCAGCTTGATGTCCTCTCTGTTCCCGTGGTGGGTGATGTTCTGTAGGGCCTTCACCACCTGTACTCTCACTCATCACTCGTTGTCCTTGAGGAGGTCTTTCAAGAGGGGAACCAGGGTCTTCAAAGTGTCTGACTATTTGAAAGAAGGCACAGATCACTTACCACCTGCGGATCATGCAACACTTCAGGGACAAGGATTTATGTGAGAAAAGAGATGGTGCCTAAGAGAATCAGACACAGGGGATCGAGTGGCTGGATGCACTGAGGACGTGGAAGGCTGGTGCTCAGGGTGTGTGGGCCTCATGGGCAGGCTGTGTAAGTCTACAGACTGGATGGTGGGCTGCCCTAGAATGAGGGGCGGGGAATGAACTAAGCCCTGAGTAACTAAGAGACTCAAGGGAGGTACATTAAATGGTTTGGAGACTTACACTTGATTCCCATTGGGATCCCCCATTCTTACTTTTCCTGGGTGCTGTGCTAGGTTACTGATCCCACGGAGCCCAATTTCCTTGATAATGTGGTCAGGCTCCATGATCCAACTGGACAAACAGCCTATAAAGTCCTGCCCCAGAGCCTCAGCCACTGATCCATGCCAGAGGACCTGTGGGAACAAGCAGACTAGAGCTGTGGATGGAGATAAAGTCATGGGTACCCCAATCCCTCTCAGCCCTCCCTTGGGCCCCACAAGCACATAAGGATGCAACCAGTTGAGAGCAGTGGCAGATCTGTACACATGGGGTAGAGACTAAGGCCATGGAAGATGATGCACATAAAGTCTGTGCTTCAGGCTAGATGCTGGGATCCATGGATCACTCTGGGGGGACTAGAGCCCCTAGAGTCCCTCCCCAGGCTTTCTCTGCCTTTTTTAACAAGGCTCCTGGAGTCATGGGCAAGGAAACTCCATTTTCATGGCTCAATTCTATTGTTTCTGCTCTCTGGGGCATGTTATTTAACATTTCTTAAATATTCCTCGCTGCAGGAAATGAATGGCAGGGGCTCAGGTCCCCTCCCCAGGCTTTCACCTCTGCACAGAAGCTCCTGGCTGGGATCTTCTGATGATTATCCAGGCTGTAGAGGAGGCTCTCCACAAGATCCAAAATCTGGTACAGAATGGCTGGCTCACAGTTCTTCACAATGCCACTGGGGTGGGAGAAGGGAACTCAGGAGTTGCTGGATGGGGGGTGGGGGGTGGGGATGGGGAAAAGGGGCAGTGTGCACAGAACAGGGGAAACATGAGTGCTGAGGTCTGGGGATGAGGAAGGGAAAGGTTAAAGGCTCTGTATTTGGGTGCTGGGACATGGAAAATTTCGGGTAGGGGGCAAGAGTGGCATGAGGCTTTCTGGGGAAATGGTTCCCACCTTGTCAGTTCTATGACCCCTAAGTAGTATAGTTGGGGGTTGCATAGAAGCTCCCAGCACTTCTGCTCTTCTGTGTCAGCCAACACTCCACCACATGCAGCCATCAGCAGCAACTTCACCACCTCCAAGGCACAACTGAAGGCCAGTCATCATGGGGTTTGGGAAAAGAGAGGGACAGACAGATGGATAAGGTGTTATGCATCCTTATGCTGGCAAACCAGGAGACAGTTCCCTAACCTGGTAGCTAGGTGGGTTCTGCTTCCCAACTGTGAAAATCCACAGCTCTCTGAAACCCATCTCCAGTTGCTCACCTACTCAGCCCTTCAACCTCACTATTCATGCAACCACACAGTCTTACAGAAGAGGCTCCAGAGGTGTTGGAGAGCCATGGTGTTCGCATTCTGCTCTCCATGGCATAGAAAGGTTAGGATATGTCTTCACCTCCACAGCCACCCAATCTGAATGTCTCTGCTGACCCATTTTATTTCTCATGTAAGGTTGCACTTCAATAGAATACTCTGAGGCTTTAGAAAGAAGTACAGCAACCACTCATTTAGGAGCTCAACCCTCACTTTACTGCAGAAAACTGCAGTAGTGCCTTGCACAAGATGGCACAGCTAGTGACAGAGCTCAGCCACAGGTCACCCAGATTTCAATGGCCACAACCACATGGAGAGAATGACACAGGGGTAGTCTTGCCCTGTCATTCACCATCTAATTGAAACTTTTCACATGCAGAGTTAGGAACATAGATGTGAACCACTGAGTGAATCAGGAGAACAGCACATGAGAGAAAAGGAGGGAAGAGAAAGCACCCACACCCATAAGTAGATAGAATATCAGTGTGGAAGCCTAGCATCTCCTTCTCAGCCTCCCTAGGGGATCAGCATCCAGTTGCCTAGGGCCCTCTGGAGCTGACTAGTCCCATTCCTCCATCCCATGGGGTTAGGCTTACCCAGCTGGGTTAAAGACCTTGCTCTCCTCCCCTGGGCTCTGGTTCTCCATGTAGACAACCTCCAGGGAAGGATATTTGTCAGTCACACAGTGGAGATGACACAGCACAGCCAGCAAGAGCCGTGGGAAGAGTTCATGAATGGAGTCCTGGCACAGGGACCCAGACAGCATCTCATACAAGGCACAGGCCACTGGGGAAGACACATGGGAAGGAGGGAAGCAGAACTGACTAGGCCTGATGCAGACCAGATGGTCCCATGATCCCACACACTGTGTCCAGCCCTGCCCTCACTTGTTACTGCCCAAAGGACACCCAAAATGGAAAGCCCACAGCTCATCCTTGGGAAAATGAGGAGCAATGCACATGTAATCTGTTTCTTCTCATTCCTCAACATACAAACAAAAAGGGAAGCAACTTTAAATTTTCAACAGAAAATTATTTGGGGCCTAGTTCATCCAACTCAATTTCAGGAAACCAAACATCCTCCTCCACCCCCTATCCCCCCAGCCAGGATCCAGGAGAATGAGTGCCTGTCCCCAAACCAAGACACAGAAAAATCTGATTAACTCTGAACATCAGTTTCCCTGTCCATGAAATGTGGCTGATCTTTACCCTTTCTACATTATGTAGTTCCTGGATATCCATGCCTACGTCTGTGCAGTATTAGCAAGTCCAGTGTTAAAATTCTATTTGCTCCTCCCTGACACCTGTTCCCACCCTGCAGGTGCCCTTTGATCTTCAGATCTGCTCCCAAGTCCCAGTGATTCCTCAGCCCCGTCTCCTCCCTCATGCTGACCAGCACACACTGGGGCACCATCTCTCTCCTTTCCCCTGTGCGGTGCTCTTCCAAAATGCCTGTGAAGAACTGCAGGATGTTGATGGTGGTCTCTCACTGGATGCCAAACACCTTCTGTGGGTCCAGAATGGTTCTGCAGTACCCAGAGACAGCTATGTCATGGGCCCCTGGGAGCATGTTCCTAGGACTAGTTTGGTTTCAGGTCTGTGAAAGCCCAGTTCTCAGTTTCTAGGGCAAGGGGGCCCAAGATGACTTGGTCAGGGAATACAAAGTTTGACTGGCATCAGGAGAAAGCATGCTTGTGCAGAGATTGTTGTCATGCAGTTGGGGTGGACCAAAGGAAGGTTTGTGGGGATGGAAAAAGTGCTTCTGGGTAGTGGGAGAGGTACCTATCCCAAGAGAGGGGCTTGTTGAGCAGCAAGGGCACCATGGTTTAGATCGGTTGCCTGCCAGCTAGCACATGGCCCAAAGGGTGTCCTTCTTTGTGCTGGGCTCCAGCTGGGATTTGAGCTGTTCCAGGATGCCCTCCACAGTCTCCTCAACCTATAGGGTAGAGCCAGAAGAACCTCAGTTGTTCCTTCTTTACTTCCTTCTCTCCTCTTCTCTGTCTACCAACTCCTTAAGCTCAAGGGGGCCTAGTTGCAATCCTGTCAGTGACTCTTCTCAAGGCAGAGTTCTGGGGTGCCAGAAGCCAGGCAAGCAGGGGCCACAAAAATAATTCCAGAAGCTCATGCCAAGGCCCACTGTAGCCAAGGCCTGCCCACGGCCCTGGAGTCCAGGCAGGAGCTCCCAGTTTCTCAGGAGACACAAGACCCTCCAGAGGGAAGACAAAAGCTCTGGTGACATCGTAGGGCTCTCCCTTTCAGCTGAGATCAATGTCCACTCATGAAAATGCAGACACACTAGCATTGGATATGCAAGGACCACAGGGCTCTCACCTGGCCCTCCAATCTCTAGTATCTTTGGGAAGCCGATTGCATTCTCATTCCTCAAGGACACCCTTGGGGTGTCAGTCCATTTCTGGTACCTCGGCCAGGCAAGTCACATATAAGTGGAATGGTGGCCAGTCAAGAGAACTTCCCTATGTGACCCCCCTTTGAAGGTTTTTTTTTTTCCGTGAAGTAGAAAATGTAGACTTTTACATGCTAAACCTTCTCATTTTTATATGTTAGCCTAAAAGAAAATTTATGCAAAGGTCAAATATTGCATGAGCTTACTTGTTTGCAATCCACAGCCTTACCTTTCACAGAGGTCTAGGCCCAGGAACACCCCAGGGAATCAGGGTGAATCCCACAACAATGCCTAAACTCCTCCACATGGTTGTCATTAATTGAGGAATCAGCCACCCCAATGGGAGACACTGCAGTTATAAGCTCAGAATTACAATGCTAAGGCTCCCTCTGACAGAGAAAATTGAGCTCAAGCCTAGATTGTAGGGGTGAGTGAATTAAAGCCACCTGAGGAGAGGGACTTGGCCAAGGCCTTCCAGCTGCTTGGTGACAGAGCCAGGCGAGGAGCCCAGGGCTCCTGACTTTCAGGGCTGAGCTTTTGTTGCAGCACCACGCTACCTTTCCCATGTCTGTGGCTTGCTCTTGGATGACAGTGCTCAACAACCGGGCTGAAGCCAGAGACAACTGGGCCCTGTTGCTGCTCAGTTCCTCCACAGCTGTCAGTGCCAGGTTGGTGAGCTGGGGCTGGGTGAAGAACTGTGCGAATGCCTGCAACAGGGTGGGATCAGGTTGGATGCAGGGGTCCCCTGTCTGAGACAGCCTGTGCCATTCCCCCTGGATAGGGAGGGCTTCTCTTGGGAAGATGGTGTGCTTTTGTCTTAGGTTTGTGCTATCTGCCTAGATCCAGAAGACTCTCAATACCGACAGAGTCTTTGGGGATGGAAGGGAGATATCACCGACTTCAGATGCAGTGTGGGGCTCACAGGTCAGTGGCTGAAGAAGCAGAGCATTGGGAGAGGAGGGCTGTGGCTCTGAGGCTCAGTGACATCTCTCTGAGGCACACATGGTGTCTACACATTGTTCACAAAACATCATTAGGAAGAAGCAAAGGTTTTTGGGGAGACGGGTCAACAAGGGTTAGGACCCATGATGCCCAAGGGGAACAAATGGTAGCATGTGGTAGGAAAATTTTCCCAAAGGGTAAGTTCCCATGTAGTAATGGAATGGGAAACAAGAAAGGATCAAAAAGTCTCACCCACCCTGGCTGGCATAGCTCAGTGGATTGAGCGCAGGCTGCGAACCATAGTGTCACAAGTTCGATTCCCAGTCAGTGTACATGCCTGGGTTGCAGGCCATGACCCCCAGCAACCGCACATTGATGTTTCTCTCTCTCTCTCTCTCCCTCCCTTCCCTCTCTAAAAATAAATAAATAAAATCTTCAAAAAAAAAAGTCTCACCCAGGAGTCTCTAATATCAGGTCAACGAGAGCCTCAGGCTCTCCCCACTTTGTCTCTGGTCCTGCCCCCTCACCTTGCCAACATTGTCGGCATTTCTAGGGGACAAATTCCATTCACTCTTGTCCTCGTCTTCCTGGAAGGTCAGTTTTTTCTTTTCCATATCTGAAACAAAAACACCCAGCCACACTCCTTAGACAATGAGAAAGCATCTTAGGCTCCCCACTTTCCCACCTTCTAGGACAAACTCCTGCTGCCCTAAGTCAGCTAGGGTCTATGTGTGTCCTGTGGGGCTGGGAATGGAGGAATGGTTCTCACAAACAGGAATGGTTTCAGGCTTAGATTGAGCAGGGAAAGTAAGGCAGCCATGAAATTAGGAGACTTCTTGTAGACAGAATGAAGACTCAGGCTATGTGAAAGCTGAGGGGCGAGGGTCCATCACCCACTTTCTCCATAGCTCCTCTAGTCCTCCCCTGAGCATCCCCTCATGACTATACCTGTCTTGGTCATCCCTCCCTTGAGGAATCTTACCTGTCATTGGCTAACTGGTCATGCACTAAGGGCCAGCCAGGGTGAAGTAATTGGGTAGAGGCGGTGCTCCTGCCAGGGAGATAAGCTTTGTCTCCTCAGTGGCTTAGGGTCCCAAGGTCTCTCATTTAGCGGTAGCCATGAGAGGTTACAGCTTCTGAAACCAAGCAGGGTGGTTCCCAACATCATCTCTCCCCCTTTTTTTCTTTGTGAATGCAATTGTAGTTGTTAAGCCTGTGAAACTTACTATTTGTTGCTCCCAAATGCAATCTTGAGCAAACGACCTCCAAATACATTGTAAAGCACAAATAAGGATTAAGACAAGGAGGCATCCGAAGGGCTGCCATGACCCAAACTCGTAAATTCAGTCCACCGAACCAGTTTTTAGGGTTCAGCCATTGTAGATTATCATACAGGAGGGTCTGGGACACATTTTGTTCCATAAGTCCTTACTCAAGCACTAAGAGCCTTAATGTCCCCCCATGTGGTGGGGACACAGCTAAAGGGAACATGATGGGGCACTAAGGGGTTGTTGCTCTCTGTAGGAGGCACTTGAGCGTCGGCCCCTGTCATCGGGGCAAGCCCCATCCTCCTCCATTGGTGGACCCAGACCCGTGAGTACCGCTGTGGGTGTCCATTTTCCTTCTAGTTGTTCAGGGTCAGCTGGGCCATCTGGTCTGTCATTCGATCAGTTCTCGGCTACCGGTAGAAGAGCTTGGTGTCTGTTTCACTTATGATAAGGTTTTATTCTTTTGGCTGGCAGCCAGACAGGACCTGTAGGAATGGAAACACACACATACTCTCTTCCCCATGTTAAGAGATCTACAGGCCCCTGCCAAAAGCCATCTCCCACCAAATCTCTATATAAAACCTGAGGATAAGATGACTTTGGCTCTTTCTTCTGAAAATGTTTCTCAGTTGGAGTGATTCATCACAATTTAGAAAATTATATGTAAATATGGCTAACAATCAAATTTTGGGGGGAGGACTCATGACTCCCCATTTTTTGTTTTTTAAGAATATTTTTAAAAGTATGATAAGCCTGTTCTGCAACTGCCTGACCAGTTGGATTGTAAGGTATTCCTATTTTATGTTGGATATCCCAATGCTGACGAAAAACCTGAGTAGAATGGGCAAGGTATCCAGGGCCATTTGTCAGTTTTAATTTGCTGAGGCCATCCTAAATGACTAAAGGCCTCAAGCCAATGGGCTTGTATATTTTTAGCAGATTCTCCTGTTAAAGCAGATGCATGTAGGGCACCAGGGTAAGTATCAATAGAAATATGAATGTAGTTGAATTTGAATGTAGTTGAATGGAGTGTAATGAGTGACATATGTTTGCCAAATTATTTGAGAACTTAGTCCTCAAGGATTAACTCCTGTAGATGGGGGAGCCTTGGTAAGGGCTTGGCAATCAGGACATTCTTTAATAATTTGCTTAGCTTGGGAGCAAGGAATGTCAAATTGCTTTTGAAGCACCTGGCTGTTTTGATGGAAAAACTGATGAGAAGCTGCTATTTGCTAGAAGGCAGTAAGGACACTACATAAGGCATCTGCCTTATTGTTACCACCCACCAAGAGGCCAGGCAGGACTGAATGGGATTGAATATTAGTAATGAAGTGGGGTGTTCTCGTTTGTCAAGGAGGGACTATAGGGTCAAAAATAGGTTAAGTAGATTGGGGTCAATAGAAGTCTTAAATAATGCCTGATCTAGATGCTGAATAGTATAAAGAGTATATCCTCAGTCACAGACTATATTCAAAGGTTTCTGGGGCTATTGCCAAAGGGCCATGATTGCAGCAAAAAGCTTGGCCCTTTGAGTAGAGGAATGTCCTGAGGACACAAAATTTCTCCAGCTTTTGCCCTCTTGCCAGGCAATAGCAGCCCGTCCGGTTTGTCCGAACCTGTTAAGAAACACAGTTCTCACCCATTATTGGTATTGGGCTGAACTTTTCTGCTAGCCTTATTTGAAGGAATGGAAATTTTGAAGCAGTGTATCTGAGGGCAGGTTAATTTCTAGTCCTCCTTCAAAGTCAGCTATGGCACAGTGACATTCTAAAGACTGAGCTGCCAATTGTTGTAAACAGACTCGAGTTAAGGGGATGTGAATAAAGGCAGGATCATATCCAAATAACTGCTGTGTTCACTCATGTCCTGTTATAATAAGATGGCACAATGCAGTTATATAGGTGGTAATAGTGCATTGTGGTTGATGAGACAGAAAAAGCCACTCTCTCACAGCTAAGTGGAGCGACAGCTGTCCTATAAGACTCATTGGGATGCCTAAGACTGAAAACCAGAAAAGCCAGACAGGAAACTGCGAATTAATTCTAGTTAGTTGCTGCTGCTGAATATGTTGATTTACTATATTAATTCTTATAGGGCCTCAGAACGCAATTTTCTAGGGGAATTAAGGTCCAGTTCCCCTTTAAGGGTATTAAATAAATGAGTTAATTGTTGGGTAGGTATTTCAAGGCTGGGTCGCACCCAGTTGATTGCTCCCAGGAGTTGTTAGAGGCAATTAAGAGTTAAATCCTTGGGTGGATTAATTTGAAGGACTTGAGGCCGAATTGTCCTATTAAAAAGGATATAGCCTAAATATTTCCAAGGCTCTGAATGCTGGACTTTTTCTGGAGCAATTACTAGCCCAGCAGAAGTTACAGAATTTTAAAGAAAGGAAGCAGTTTTTGCTAAAATATCTTGTGAAGGAGCTGTGATCAGGGTGTCATCCATATAATGATAAATAATTGAATCAGGGAATTGATCTCTTACTGGCTGATTGGAGGTATGAACAAAATGCTGGCAGATAGTTGGGCTGTTAAGCATTCCATGAAGGAAAGTTTTGCTGCAAAAGCTGAGAATTGTTAATGACGGAGGGAAAATGCAAAATGCTCCCTGATCCCTTTCTGCTAAAGGGATTGTAAAGAAACAATCCTTTAGGTCGATAACTAAAAATTTCTAATCCTTTGGAATGCAAGCTGGATTAGGAACTCCTGGCTGTAGGGGGCCCAAAGGCTGGAGGGATTCATTGATTTTTCTTAGATCATGAATAAACCTCCATTTGCCAGATGTCTTTGGTACAACAAAATAGGTGTATTCCAAGGGCTGTTAGAAGGTTCAATATGATCTGCTTCTAATTGTTATTTAACTAAAAGGCAGGTCTGTTCAAGTCGCTCTCCTTTAAGTGGCCACGATCAACCCATACCAGTGTATTGGAGAGCTAAGTAAGCGGTAGGGGAGTTATAAGAGCAGTGGCCACTAGGGAAAATGCAGCAGAGAGATTTGCATCCCCCACTGACTGAGGAGATCATGGACCCAAATATTAAGGGGCATAGACAAGATATATGGTTGAATTCTCCCTACCTGCCCTTCTGGTCCATAGCATTTAAGAGACCATACACTGATTTGTGGTTGAGAAACTCCTCCAACACCTGTGACAGGTGTTCTGTTGTCTGTTAGAGGCCATTCCCTAGGCCAAAACTAATTTGAAATAACTGAGATGTCGGCTCCTGCATTTATGAGGCTGTGAAAGATCTTATCCTTTATCTTTATTTGTAAGATTGGTTTATTTAACTTGATTGATTCTGTCCAAAAAACTGATTATCTGTACTACTGAAGCCTCCTTCCCCCCTCACTATATTTTGAGTCTTTGAGATTATGAGGAGAGGAGCAGCAGCTGGGCAATATATGTTTGGGCAGAAATAATATGATAGCCAGAAGCTTTAAGCGTGATTTAAATTTCCCCTTCATAATCTGAGTCAATGACTCCTGACTGAACAAAAATGCCTTCGGTAGTTTTACTGGATCTCCCTAAGGTGAAACCGACCATTCCTGAGGGTAAAGGTCCCCAAACACCAATGGGAACTATAATTACTTGATCCTGTTCTTTTAAGACCCACTTGAGTTGGTGGTGACCAAGTCCAGCCCTGTGCTTACATGGGTGGCTGCACGAAGATCAGAAACTGTGCATTTCCCTGAATTCCCTGATATCAATTGCTATTCTGAAAGCTCCAATTGGGGTAGGGGGCACTGGAGCAGGCACCCCCTTGAAAGTTTCCCTGAATGGGTTGGCCATTTTGGTCAAATTTAGAGCGACATTCCTTTGCCCAATGTCTGCCTTTGTCACAGTGCGGACAATCCTTGGGGAGAAGCTTGTCATTACTTTTTCCCCTTTTCAATGTGGACAAACAGTCCTTGCGCAGGTGACTGGGCTTTTCACAATGGTAACATCTGCAATGGTGCCAGCCAAGAGAGAAGCCTTATGCTGCTTTGTGCTGACATCTTGGCAAGCCTTGATAAACTCACTGTCTTTGGTGGTAGCTCGCGGGGGTCCTATGATGGCCCTGCAGTCTTTGTTAGCATTTTCATAAGGTAGCTTCCACAAAAGAGCTTTGGATGCTCTATCATTATCTATTTGCCTTTCAGTAGCTTCTTGGAGGTGATCAATAAAGTCAATGTATGCCTCCGTAACATCTTGATGGACATAGGTAAAGGAAGAAGTTTCCCTGGCCTGAGAATCAGGCACAGCCTTCATGGCTCTGAGAGCAATTTAAGCACTTTGACTAAAAGCATGAGGATCAAGCCTGGCTTAAGCCAGAGAGGTAGCAAAATCACCAGACCCAAGCAGCATAGAGAGGATAGCAGGATTATTCATTTGTGCATTCTCTGCCGCTTGGTGACCAGCTCATTGAGAGTACTCCGAGTGCCAGACCATGAACTGAGCTGGGGTTAAGACTGTCCTGGCTAGGGCAATCCAGGCACGAGGGGCCATTTATAGCTGTCAGTGATGGCTTGAAATAGCCCGTCAGTATAGTGAGACTTAAGCCCATTTTCTCTAATGCTCCTTTTTAGATCCTTGTAAAGGGAAAAAGGAAGGGGCTCATGGACATTTCTTTGACCCTTGACTATAATGGGGAAGGCGGAAAGGGCATCTAAATCCCCAGCCTCCTCTGCCTGCTGAAGGCACCGTCGCATGGCCCTAACCGGATATCTGTCTAAACTTCCTGGCTCTCTTGGTGGTGAGTCATCCTGTGAGGAGGAACGCTCCCAGGGTTGAAATAAGGAGTGTGGGCTACAAGGCAGGTCCTCCGGTGAGGCGGTGAGGCCGTGGGCAGAACTTTTATAGCTGCTTTATCCACTATATCACATGTGACTTCCTCCTCTGAACTAGACTCCTCATCCTTCTGTGACTAGTTCTGGTCTCTTAGCCCATATGGGCATGAGAGCAGTCCTGACTAACCCCAAGTTAGAAAGTTTTGAGCTCCAATAGAAACACCACTGTCCTGTAAAGATACTTATCACCTGCCTCTTCTCAAGCCTCAATATCTAAAGTCCCCTTGTCAAAAAAAGCAGGGTTGTATTCCCTTACAATTCATAAAAGCGGAATGAGATGCTGTTCCTTTACCTTACAACCTGCTCCCCAGAGGAGCTGCTGTAACACATGCAGGTAAACTTCCTGCTCTTTAGATAAACCAGAGCAATTTAAGCTCCGTTCTTGCTCCTTTTTACTTTTGAATGTTGTCTTTTCAGATTCCACCGCCTGTGCTGAACCCTAAGTAGTTAGCTATTGGGGGACATAGTGCGGTGGTCGAAATGTGCTGTTGGTGAAAGACTGTCAGGGTTGGGGGTACTTTCCGAGTGCCCTAACCCTGCTTATCGGTTTTGAGTACTCCCCAAGTGTTTAGGACTGCAAGGGTAGGGCTCGAGGTGCTGGGTGACCAACCTTTATATCATGCTTCCCCAGATGAGCCAGAAGTTACATTAAGTGATGTTGGAGGTCCCTATAAGGCCCCTGCACATCTCAGGAATTGACCCCTGACACCCTCGCAAGGCTCCAACTCATGCGGGAAAACCCGATTTCTCAGGCCAAGGGGAGGAAGTGCCTTTTGTCTCTGTAGCTTGGCGAATGCCCAAAGCTCTCATACAAAACCTGTGTCTAACACTAAACTCTTCTGGAAAGCAATCTTCGGAGTCTGGTTGAAACTGAAATACTCATTCACTATTCGCTTTTCCTTATGCAGGTGGAAGGAGGGAAAAGGCAAAATGGAAAAGACTGCAAGAGGTGGCTTGGAAGAGTTTGCTGAGATGCTTGTAAAATATTCTTGTAACTAGTTGCTGTTTTTAAAGGGAAAGTCTTTGCTCTTTCTCCCAAGCCTAGACCTAGTTGGGGCTTGTGCCACGGGGATGGGCTTAGAGTGTTTTTTTTACAGTGTGCCTCTCGTTGCATGGACTTTAGCGCGCAGCTCGCAGGAAACCTAGTGTTCTGTCCTGGTCCACATTCCAGGTTATCCTCTCACGGGAGTCTTCTAGTGGCGAGCGCCCTTGTAGCTTTTAATTGCTTGATCTGTGCCCGAGAGATTGCGGCAGATGCTTGGGAGAGAGAGCAAGGTTCTGCTTACTAAAGAGAGTACAGATGTAAAGAGGTTGCAAGAGAGGGTGACATTGGAAGAAATCCCCCTTTCTCTGAAATCCAACACACCCTATGACCTTACTGAAAAGCACTCGGTGTTGTCTGCCCTCACCTGAACTGATGCGCACACTCCAACCAAGCTGGTGTGTTGTCCACAATTGCGGCTCATAGCCCTGGGTCCCTGTTCCTGGGCACCATATGATGTGGACCCTGGCCAGCAGGATCTGTATGTTATGGCTTGTGATGAACAAACTCACATGGACTACAGAAGTCCTGTGGAGAAAAGGGACGGCATGGCCACTCTCTAAGAGAGAGAGGGCCCTAGCCCCTGCCTGGACAGGCTTTTACTGCTTTTTTGGGCACATTATATCAAGGGTGGACTTCATTTACTATGCATAGGTTTGATTTAGGTGGTTACCTTTTACAGATAACAAAGGAGAGGATGTTGGTAATTACATCAAAGAAGAAGGATGTTTGGAAATGTAAAGGCAAAAGTGGTTGAACTGTTACATTCCATACTTGGGAGGTTTAGATCAGATTTAGGAAGTTAAAGATATGCAGTAAGCATTTGCTGCCTTAATTCAGGGTGAGGGAGTTTTAGCAAAATGAAGTCTCATAGTGGCCTAGGTACAATGCAGGTCTGATTCCCCAGGGGAGAAACTATCCATGGGCGTGGGTCCTGTGTGCCAGACCTCACTCCCCACTGGCTTTTCCAAGTGGGAGCTGGGCTACATTTCCCACTGCCACACAGAATGGTCCCCTATACCACAGCTCACGTACCCGCACCTAATCCTGCAGGTCCCGGAGAACTACTTTTGCGTGCCTGACCTGGGCCAAGTGCTTGAGAATGACGGGCCATGCCAGCTGCCTGACCTGCCAGGCATCGCCGATATCCTCAGGTGCAGAGCAGATCTGGGCCCTGGCATTGCCCCCTCCACCCCAGGCACCATTCCAGAGCTGCCTGCCTCCCCACAGAGGTGGCTGAGCCAGGTGAGCCAGAGCCAGGAATGGGAGTTGGGCCATTTTCTTCCTCAGATACCTCACGTTTCTCACACTTGTTTCAGACCTAGAAGATGGGGTGCTAATAGCACTGGTCAGTGCTGGTCAGTGCTCCCTCACCCCCACCACACACCTCGGCCTCTCCAGGTCCCGATGCCCAGGAGGCTGATAGCAGCTCTTCTCTTTCAGGCAGGAGCAGGGGCAGGGCGCCAGGGCACGTGTGTGTGTGTGGGGGATGGGGGGAGAAGTAGGGCGCTCTCTTAGAGGGCGCCTCCAAGTTTCTGCATCCCTGAAGGATTTTCTGTAGTTTGGTTAAATGGCCATAAATTCTACAGTTTCAGGATAGTTCTAATTTTAAATCTTGTTCCATTGGGGTAATTAATAGTAGTTTCCAAACCGTGTCCAAAGAGCCCTGGAATTCTCTCCTCCACGGTGGAGGGCGCCTGGGCATATGGTGCTGTGGGCTCCCCACTGACACCAGTGGAAAAAGAGGGGCCACTCAAATCATTGAAAACTACAGAACAAAATATCGATGGGTTCCTTAAATTGCAGAATTGCAGTTTTAATATATCTCCCTGTCATCTCCCCCCTTCCAGTAGAAGGCCGAAAATCCCTTGCTGGATCACATGTCACATTTAGATGTTCAGCATGTCAGAAACTCTCAGGGCCCCCTCTGTAGGTGGCAGCTAAGCTGGGTGGGGATCGGAGAGGGTCCTGAGCTCAGGCAGTCAGCAACCAGGTTTCACCACAGGCCTGGCTTCACCAGCCGGCTTCCTCTTCATGGAGAGCCCCTCCTCACAGCCAGGCTGCTGAGGGCTCCTCGGGACGCCCCCAGAACCTCACACTGGGCAGGGCTGTCCCACAGCCTAGCCCTGCCTGAGCAGCCTTTCTTCACAGTCCAGGGAGCTCCCAAGGAAGTGGCGGACCTCTCCAGTGGCCAGGCCCCTCTGTTGCAGTCCATCCACCAGGCTGGGGGCACCTGCAAGGCCAAGCTCCACAGCGTCAGGGAGGGCAAGGCGGATAAGAAGAAAGAGAAGGAGCAGGAGTAACATGAGGAGACTCTGCCGCACCCACTCCAGGAAGGCTCTGAGAAAAGGGCCACCTCTTCAACCACCACCAGACTCCAACAGGGTGCTCCTTGCCACTCACGTGTCGAAAGGCCAGCCCCCTGCTGCCCCCTGGGTGTTTGCTGGAAACCCTGGGTGGCCACCGTAACATCCTCTTCTCTGCTGCCTGGGCAGTGGGTTCCTGCTGGGTTTTGGAGCCTGCTGAGCGGAACTCTGCCTCTCTAAGCTGCTAGGCGACAGAGCCTCAGCCAGCTCCAAGTACAAGAGAGAATCTTCTCAAACTCGGCCAGTTGTCCGAGGAATGGACAATGTCTCAGGTCGGGACCTGAGATATTTTAGAAACAGAGGACCTGGAGAGATGGCTCAGTCCTGCTTCTCTAAGCCCCTTGGGGCTACAGATTTCTTCCGCTGGGAGGCTGGCATAAACGGGACACTTGGGCGTGAGGCCGCAGTCCTGCACTTGAGCCCCAGCTTGGCTTCTGAGCTTTGCACTGTGACCCGGGCCAACTGCCTAACACTCTGGGCTGCTCACACACACACTGGGGCTGCTCTTTGGCGCCCCTCTGTCTCACGGGGTGGCTATGCTGGTGTTCCTCAAATGTTAACCATTTTCTTATCAGTGCCCTGGTGCTGGACCCACTGACAGACTGAAGCTCCAGGAGCCAGTGGTGACCTGGTGGCTGTGGAGAGGGCTGGGGTGTGTCAGTGATGAAGAAAAGAGGACAAATGTGACTGAACCCTGAGGTGGTCACCCAGGAGCAGGTTTCATGCTTGGTCTCTTCGTCCTTCCTCACCGGCGGTCTCTCCTGTTGCAGTGAGGGCCACAGGCCACGGTGGGGCCTGACGTCACATCTCTCCAACAAGCTGGTCCTGAGGCGCAGAGGTAGGTGGAGCAGTGCTGCCTTCCGGGGACTTGGGGTGTTGTGCGCCATGCACACTCTGCCTTTTCTTGTTTCTCAGTCTCCAGGGGCTTCTAAGTCTCTAGGGGCTGGGTGAACTGCTGCCCCAAAGCACCCCCCTCACCGACCACCTTTTCCCTCCCAGGCGTCTCTGGGAAAGGACCTGGGACCGGGGCCAGTGAAGGGCAAGGAGGAGACTTCACTCGAATGTCAGACTCCATCCCACCTCTGCCTCCCCCACAGCAGCCACCTGGAGAGGGAGATGAAGGTGACTGGGAATCCTAGGGGCTCGGTGGCCCCTTCTCCCCAAACCCAGGCTGAGCCTCTTGCCCTCACATGGGAGCAGCTGGGATGGGCTGCTTGGCCTGCAGGTGTCTCAGCCCCTGCTGCCCTTGGCGGGATGGGGATCTTGGAGGGCCACCAAGGCTGTGGCTGGGTCCTCTTCAAGAAGCAGGGAGGCTGGCTCCTGAGGGGTTGGGGAGGGGGCCCTGGCTCCATGCCTGTGCTCCACCCACCTCCTTCTTCACTGGTGTGCTCTGCTCCTCCCTGACACTTTGACACACAGCAGTGCACAAATCAAGAAACAGAAAGCAGAAAGGCATCAACTGACAGTGCACTTTTAATTAAAGAAATAGAGCCGTGCAGAGTGCAAACTTCTCTGAGCCAGGGCCTGTGCTCCTGCTCCCACTGGTCTCAGGCAATGGGGCTGGGTGCCGAGGGGACCAATGCCCCTTTCTCTGGGGTCAGGGAGAGAAGAGGTGTAGTCAACAGGGGCAGTTGTTGCAGATGGGGGCAGGGGTATTCTCACACAGGAAATATTGCCTGGCTGACAGACACAGAGTATCTAAAAGTAGTCATGCTGAGAGCCTAATGGCCCTTGGTGTAATTGCTGGTGTCAGGGGAAGAGGTGTCTCAGAGTCTGCCCAAGTGGTGGAGATGGGGAGAGGCGCTACTGAGTTGCAGGACCTGCTACCCATCCAGGGGGATAAGGATGCTGGGCAGGGCCTGGGCAGGTTAGGGAGCAGCCTGGAAGTAAAGGAGTGAGGCCAGCAGGTGGCACAGCAGCGCACAGGGCCCTGCCCCCAGTTCTCAGTGACCTCAGTGCCAGATTTCTCCTGGCTGGTGTTTAATGCCCAGATGGCAGCTGGAAGAAGGGACCAGAAGCCCGAGGGCAGAAGAGCCCTGACATGGGGCCAGGGGTCTGGGAATGCAGAAGTTCCTTAATTTTGAGGAAAGGGTGAAGGTCTCGAACAGCTAATTTGAGCTAGGAAAGGGAGAAGAGGACAAAAGGAAGACAGCAGAGGCCTGCTCCACCTCACCTCCCATGAAGTGGATGCTGAGAAACAAGCAGGGACAGAGGTGCCGCAGTGGAAGGTGCAGCTTCCGCAGCTGCCCAGAAAGGCTGGCAGGAAGCAGGGCAGGGAGCTCACTGGGCCATGGTGGACAGGAGGAAAGGTCCAGTGTCTGGGAGGGGCCTGAGGATGGCCAGGACCCAGTGCTCAGGAGTACCCTAGTTTTTGCCTATTGGCCTCTGTGCCTATTCCTGGGTCCTGCCAGCCTGGTGATTCCAGAAGGGGGCTGGTCTGCATGCCAGACAAGCGTGGACGTCCCTCAGGAGAGGACAGACTTCTCGTGATGAAACTGGGGAGACAAGGCAAGACCGTGAAACACTAGATGGGGTTCTTGTGGGGAGTTCTCCGGGAAGGAAAAGGCAAGACTGACCTTCCGCAAAGCAGCAAAGGCGGGGCCAAAGGTGGCTTTGACCTCCACACGGTCTCGGATCCAGGTGGGCAGTTTTGCCAGGACAGGTGGACGGGCATACCGCTGGTCCAGCAGCACTATGCTGGCGAAATCCTTCTGGTGCCTGATGGCCCTGCCTGGACGGGAACAGGTTGGGGCTCTGATCAAATCTGCCTCCCGACAGAGCACTGCTATTTTGTCCCCTTCCCCTCCTCAGCCCCCAGAATGGAGAGATGGCCAGGAACAGACCCCATTCTGTCTCCTCCCTCTTCCTCTCTCTCTCCCTCCCTCCATCCCCAATGATTCATCCTGATAGCTAGGAGCAGTCCCAGGCTTACCTATAGACTGATTGACAGCCTTCATACACAGATTCTCCACCAAAGCCTTTCCTGGGGCTGGCTGACCTGGGGCTTGGGGCTAGGAAGGGCAAAGCAGATGACCTATCAGAACTGTTTCTTGCCTCCTGCCTAGCGTCCTGAGAAAATGACACTGCTGGGCTGTGAGCAAGGCCAGCCAGCTTCAGGGCACAATGCCAGCAGCTGATAGGACGGATGACGTCACGTGCAGCTCCAGAGGGCACGGAGGGCACTGCCATCCCTCTGGACAAACAGGAAACAGTGGCACACAGCAAGGGACAGTGGGAAGTCCCAGCATGCCTTAGTCCTTGGGGCTACTGAGCTCTCCTTGCCCTCTCCCCTCATCCTCTGCACACTGGAGGCACTCACAAGGGTCTGATCCAGATAGGCCATCTTCTCTCGGAGCTCCGGAGACTTGATGTTCGGGTAGGGCATGCCCACCATGACCACACACCTGGGGTGGAGGCACACGGGAGCCAGAGGCAGCTGGGGATCACAAGGCCCAGGACGAAGGGCCGGGTCCTCACCCACCCGTCACAACGTCTGGTCTACCCCTCCCGCAGTCCTCAAGCTGTGCTCAGAGGCTCTACCTCTCCCTCCCCAGCCTAAACCCACCACCTGGAGAGGGGTGTTTCGCCTAAAAGATCCCTGCTAGACCAAGGAATTGAGTTCAAGAAAGTTTGAGTCTGCCTTATTTTTCACCTGGCCTCAAAGGGGCAAACCCAAAGCTGCCGAATCACTTCCCCACGCAGCTGACCGACCTGCGCGGTCAGCCCGGGCGCAGACTCAGATGGAGGCAGATTGCAAAGGGCTTGGGGAGGTGTGGGGGGGAGCTGCTTGGAGTGAAAGGGAGGGTGGGTATCAGCGTTCCAGGAGACATGGAGCACACTACTTACCGGCCAAGGTTGTCAGAGAAGTTGATGCCTTCGCTCATCTTGCCTCCAACCACTGAGAGCAACAGGGCCCCTGTCACCGTGCCTCCTGCCTGAACATGGCACTGTGGGGACCACCCAAAGCTGGGACGCCATCAAAACGTTTTCAGCCGCCAACCCCACGAGTCTGGACCCAAGCCAGAGTTCCACCTCTCACCTGAATGCACTTGGAATACTCTGTCAGCACCTGGTCCACCTGGCTTGCTCGCTTCGGTTCCTGAAATATCTGGACATAAAGAGATGTTTCCCAGAACAGGGTTTCAGGACGCCTGGGTCACAGGTCTGCTCCAGGCCTTGTTTTCCAGCCCAGAGAGCCCCAGGGGGCTTCACAGACTCCTCTGGGAGGTCATCAGGGATTAGAAGTGGTGGGAGAAGCCTCCTTACATGAGGCCCGACCATCTGGTTTGATGTGCACGAGAAATCCCAGGAGGAACTCTGGGTTCATTGTCCCCACAGTGGAAGGTCCTGCTGAGAGGTCGCTCACCTTTTTCCTGACAGCCAGGCGAGCCAGCAGGCCACTCTTGTCCCAGTGGGCATGGACCTGGCGTTGGTACTCATAGGAGGGGAAGAAACAGATCACCCCTCCGGGGACCACATTGCACAAGTTACAGAGGATGCGACCTGTCTCATCCATCTAAGAAAAGAAGACAAGGGGCCCTGCAGGAGGCCACTACTGAAGCCATAGCCCCCAAAGGCTCCTAACCTTAGGGCTCAGAGCCAAGTACAGAGACCCACGGGTGAATGTGGTCAGGGAGGCCTGCAGCTGGGCAACACCCCTCAGCTGAGAATCAGATTGGAACGTGCCGCCTTCTCCACCAAACATACCCAAAGGACACTCCCGGTGATGGACAGCATCTGACACACACTGCCGCGCGAGCAGAGCAGAGCCGTACCTGCTGTGGGTGTGTGCCAAGGCCACCCTTCCCCAGCTCCCCATGTCCTGTGGGCAACTTGGGAGTAAGCACCATCTGTGATCTGTGACAGATCGGGCACTGAAAACCCGAGGCATGCCACTAGAGAAGTGCCCCAGCACCTGCATCCCTGCCGGGCAGGAGCCGGTATCACCAAATGACAAGAGAAGCAAAGGGAATGAGCCACTTTTTCATGAGCTTCATCCTATAGGAAAGGCTGGAGGTGCCTGGAAAACTCGCTTAGCAGCCCAAGGGGTGGGGGGTGCGGGGAAACTCAGACCTTCCTCGATAAACATCTACATACTATTCACCCTGTGCCAGCTCTGGATTGGCCAGCGTGCCCCCATCCCAGAAATCTCCCTCCAGCCCCAGAAAAGATGGTGGTGAAGCTGGCTGGCTGGTACTGACCATGTGGGGCAGCTCTCTCTTCAGGTACGTGAATTCCAGCTGCTGGTTGGAGGGCCCAGTGCAGATGACGAGGGGAAGGATGTTGTCTGGAGGGATCACGTGACCTGCAGAGGCCCAGGGAGGGTCTGAACACCGGAGGTGCAGACTCTGCTGCAAGGCAGGTGCCACAGGGAGCAGTGCCCAACTGGTGTCTTCCAGACTAGGAGCGGCAACTTTTTACGTTCACCCACCCGTGCTGTTTCCACGGGAAAACAGCAGTGCTCAGGCCTCTCCCATGCAGGTGGAGGGAGCAAAGACAGCTAGTATCCCATGGTCCTCTCAGCCCCTTAGGCCTGCTAACAGCATACAGCTCAATTCTAACACAGCCCGTGATGTCACGATGGGGCCCACTCCACCCTGGACACGGATCCTCACCACAGGAAAACTCCACCAGGCGCTCAGCTGCCACCCCAGCACATGCCAGCAGCTGCTCCCGGAATTCAGACACCTGAAGACCACAACATCAAGGCTCTGAGACCTCCCAGGGGTCCAAGGACAGGGACCCGGGGTCTGAGCAGACAGGGGCCTTGGCAGGGAGGGGAAGAGAGAATCACTTGGAAAGACAGAAGTCAGGGTGAGGAGGCAGAAGTACCTAGGAACAGAAGAGGGGTTGAAGGAAAGGCTGATAACAAATTAGTAAACACACAAAAACAATATAATGACACCAGTGTTGGCAGTGTCATTTAAACTACTTGTGGCAATGGCAAGGGAAATTCAGCAAATTGGGCAGTGAGTCTCAGCTCTGGGTGTGCCACAAGATTAGGAGTGGGAATCTAAAATATATGCATACATACATACATGGCCAGGCCCCAGCCCAAACTATTCTGGAATAACAATCTCTAAGGGGAGCCCTAGCTGGTGTGACTCAGTGGATTGAGTGCAGGCCTGCAAATCAAAGGCTTACAGGTTCAATTCCCAGTCAGGGCACATGCCTGAGCTGTGAGTCAGGTCCCCAGGAGGGCGAGCACGAGAGGCAACCACACATTGGTGTTTCTCTCCCTCTCTCTCTCCCTTCCCCTCTCTCTATAAATAAATACGATCTTTTTAAAAACAAAAAACAAAAATAAAGAATCTCTAGGGGGAGGAATAGGCTTTTGTATTTATTTAATGAACTCCATCCAGGTTTTTCACCTATCACATGGGAAAAAAACCTAACATTAGACCACTCTGTGGAGGAAGTGGCATCTTCACTGCGGGTGGGGCACAGAATGGTGCTGCTCCAGGCAAAGGGCAGAGGGACGATATTTAACACATGAGATACATTTTTACTTTTTAACCCAGCAATCCCACATTCAGGAGTCTCCCCGAAGAGTCAGCTCAACAAACCAAACACCACGTGCATGAGGGCATTTCCTGTGAAGTGACGGTCGAGAGCACGGCCTCCTTTCCACAGGGACTGGTCCCCTGAGCTGTGCTACATCCGCCCAACCGAACACTGCGTGGCCCAGCCCAGGAGTGCAGCCCACTCCGCCCCTGTGCACTGGTGAGGAGGCACTGCCAGAACGTACAGGCACAGAGAAACAGGTCCTGCCGCCTTTGAGGTAAGTGAAAAAGAGTAAGGACATACATCTGCTGCTTTTTGCAAAAACATCACATGAAACAGAGGGAAGATGGACCAACAGCTAATAAAACATGCTCATCACCTACAGGAATGGGGAACAGGTTGGAAAGGGGTGGAAGTGAGACTTGCTGAAACTTTTTCTATAGTTTCAACTTTGGAACCACACACGTTTACATTTTCTAAAAACAGAATGAAGCCAATGGAAAAAGGCAAAATGAAACTGAAAACAAACTACAACAAAGAAAGCCTGATACCAAGTGACTTCATATCCTTTTTGTTAAATCCTCAACTGAGGACTTGCTCATTGATTTTAAAGAGAGGGGAAGGGAGGCAGAGAGAAGAGTGGGAGAGAAACATCGATTGGTGGCCTCTCACATGTGCCCCAAGCTGGAACCGAACCCGCAACCTTTGGGTTTACAGGATGACACTCAAACCAACTGAGCCACACTGGCTAGGGCCACTTCATATCCTTAGCAGGATATACTCTAAGGGCAAAAACTAAGTGCAAAGAAATAAAATTTTAATCAACAGTTTACTGTTAGAATATTGGTGTTATATTTCGGACACTATTTTGAGTATATTGTGGGATAGAGCAAATAAATAATTATATGAATATAAGAAACCAAAAGTTGAGCTCAAGAGAAAAGAGATGCAGCATACAGTCAAATAAATTGATTTTGATTTAAAAATATCAATATGGACTCAGGATGTCTGAAAACATATTTCCTAGGTCTGCACTGAAAAGGCCTATAAACAATAGTCACCCAGGAACACTGCAAACAGTACAGCACCCAGACCTTGGCTTCCAAGCAGCCATCTTCAGTGAAAGAAACCAGGGCACCCCAGAGAAATGGATGATTCCCGCTCGGGGTCAAAGACAGCATCAGGCAGCCCAGAGCACTCTCCTGGCACCAGAAAGCAGGAAAGCCCGAAAGCTGTCCAAGGCCATGGGGGCCACACCCAGAGGACCTGAGGCAGCCAGGGGGTTCCCCACAGGCCAAGTTTGAGACAACCTGAGCATCAAAAGCCACAAGGGCTACAAATTATTTTACACACAAATAAATTAAGATCTACAACCCTATACACAAGAAAGAATGAAAAAATAAGTAAATAAAGCTACAGGGGTATGGGACAGCCTGGGTTGGCACAGACGGCTTGAGGGCGTTGAGGGGCTTTGCCAGCACCGAGTCCGGATCTAGGACGCAAGTCTCCCACGGACACAACCACTGTGCAGAGACGGGTCACATTTACCGAGCCTTCGTTCACACAGGAAAACTAGAAGTCACCTGAGTATCTGACTAAAGAAGAGCGGTTACATAAAATACGTTCATGCAATAGGATGAAGTACAGCTAGGGTATGGCAAATAAACACTTATTTGCTGAGAAGAAAAAACACGTATGGCATTCTGTTGCTGAGTGGGGGAAAAAAGCAAATTATAACAACAGCACATACAAGTAATACTGTACCATTTTGTTTTTAGAAATATGTATGTGTATTTGTAAAAATTATGCAAAGACAATTATAATGATGTGCACAACAAAATGAATCTTTTGCTCATCAAATTATGATCCTTTTTCTGTTTTTGTCTCTGCTTTCCACAATTGAAAATATAATACTTTTCCAAAAGTACCATATTTTGTAGTGCATAATGCACACATTTCTGCCCAAATTCTTTAGGGAAACATCAGGATGCACATTGTATGTGGGAATGATTACAGAGCGTGGGAATAACAGCCGCGTGTGCAGTGCGCACAGAAACATGGGTGCACATGGTAAACTCGGTGCGTTTACATTTGTAAAAGAGGGGAGGTTACTGCTACGGTGGCCACAGGCAGGCCATGGCACTGAGGCAACTCCGTGAGAGGAAGGAGCTGAGGAAAGGCGTTCTCTGGACAAGTGTGATCCCACTGCTAGGGACACACCGGAGCGCGGCAGTGCCCCGTCCCCAGGGTCTGTAAGGCCTGGGCAGTGGGACAGCACAGCAGTGCCACCTGGCGGACATTGCTTGGCCTGTTCAAGTGACCCCTTTCTGGGTTGGGAGCCCTAGGGATGATGAGGTGAAGAGGCCTGAAGGTGCACCCCTCCCAGTCACTGTCCCATCCGGACCCAGCGCTAGAGGCCAGGCCTGGTGTCCTCACCGGCTGCATGGTGCCCCCGGCAATGACCACCGCCCAGCACTCCTTCACCACCTGGGCAAAAGGCACAGCTGGATTCAGCAGCAAGAATTTGAGGCTGCTCTGACTGAGGCTGCCTGGTAAAAAGACAAATGAGAGACAATTACAAGGGAAGGGGGCAGGTACGGGCCCAACAGGCACGTCTCTCTGTCCAAGGCAAAGGGGATCTCCCCCTGGGTCCGTGTAGGAGACGAGCAACAGCACTTTCTCTTTACACCTCAGTTACTGTCCTGGACCACCCTGAGGCAGAGAGCACGACTATCTCCCTTTTCACACGAGGAACCTGAGGTTCAGGGGCAAAGAAACTGGTCTAAGACACGCAGCTGGTAGGTGATGGAACGAAGACTCAAAGCAAACTCATATAACCTTCACCACGAGGCTGCACGGCTTCTCTCGCACCCTTGCCTGAGACGGCCGACCACCCCAGCACAGTGGCATCCCTCCTCACTACCCACCGCCTCCCCAGGCCATAGGAGGCTAGGTGTCACCACCCTGACTCCTCGTCCCGACCCAGAGAGGTGCCGGGCTGGAGGCAGAGACTCCTTTCATGCTCTGGCCTCCCAGCTCTAGGTGGGCTCCTCCTCGGTTAACCTTGGCGGCTCAGGATGACCCTGCCGTCCTGGTTGGCAGTGGTGAGAGCTGCAAGGAAGCCTTCGATGTGCATCAGCGGGGAAGCAGGCCGAGGTGCCATGGCCTCCCTCTCCTCCACAGGGGCTGCGGGAGCTGCACAGAGCAGAAGGAAGAGAGTCTAGGACCACAGACAGGGCAGAGGACCGCTCTGCAGTTGAGCTAAAGCGGTTCTCTGGGGAAGACCAGTCCACCTGTGAGGCAGGAACATTCTCACCCGGAGCCTGCAGCTCTGCCCCCACCCTCCTGACTCACCTTCAGTCACCATGGGCTGCAGGCTCTGTAGGAAGTGCTGGAATCCAGCCAGTCTGGGCTGCTCCCTGGGGGGTACAAGGACTGCTCCCCATCTCTCCGTGAAGCCAAACAGCTGAGCAGGGGTGGGAGCAATGAAGACTAATGAGGGCAGCAGTGCTGAGGGAGACCAGGCTAGATGAGAGGCTTCAATCTCTCCTCCGCAGCACAACCAGCAACCCTCCCGCAACCCCAGGCGTCATGGCAGACCCTCCCCACCCCAGCAAGGCTGCCCCACAGTGAGGGCCATGGAGACAGGGCTGCCTCTGTGACGGTAGCAAGCAGGGTGCTGCCTGACCTCACCCAGGTTCCAAGAGAGGGCGGCCGTACCTTCCTGCTGACCATGCTCTTCTCGCAGTAGCGCCGCACCTGCAAGACCAAGCCCGCTGCAGGTACGTGGGAACCTTAGGTTGAGAAACAAAAGGACCCCTTTCCAAAACCCAGGGAGCAGGACTCACCACCACCACCTACCCAGGAGGTCTCTTGGGGCTGATGGTGTTGTCCTCCTTTCTGAGGTCACTCCTCCCCATGTCCCCACACCGCCCAGCCCTCTCCCACGGCAGGGTCACTGCCAGGCCTCAGGCATGGCCTCCTTACAAAAAAGTCTGCACGGCCCCAACCCTCCCAAAGGTGCTCGGTGATAGCTCTGTCCCCTCTGCTTTCCTTCAACATTGACAGCACCTAAGCTGCACCTTGAAGGACTGTTAGTTTAAAAATAAAAAGAAATCTGAGGAGCCAAAGCACAAAGGAGGTGAAGTGTGGGACTTGTTCAGGGGATGCCTGGACTGCGGTTCAGTAGGTGTGTGGCTTGGAATGCAAGACGACTTTGGAGCCTTTCGAGATTTCTGAAAAGAACAGTACCTTTCAAATAAGAGTCACTAGTCTGTAGTTTGTAAAAGCCATTGGAAGGGAAACAGAATGAAATGAAATAAAAAGACCAGACAGGAGGCAGAGGAAAAAGAGCTGCAGTGAAGTAGGAGCCGTGGAAATGAAAAGGTGGGGTAAATCCAAGTTATTTTAGGCTGTGGGGCCAGGCAGCTGTTGGAATGTGGGACACAATGGGAGAAAGCACTCAAAAATGCCAGTACTGCCAGCCTGTCTGAGGGGAGTAATGGCAGTAACCATGACCACAATGGGTAAGCCAGGGGCAAGCTGGTTTGAAATGCAAAGTCAGGATAGAAAGCAAGCAGGGTCCTGAGTGTGTGCAGCTGGGTTCCCACGCTGGCTCTGCCACACACCATTTGCGTCCTTCTGTGCGGCTCGTGCGTGTCGTCCTCCTGAGGTAGCCTCACCCCGCTTCGGTTTCCTTTGCCTGGACTGGTGATGGCACACCCCGCCCTGGAGTCACAGAAGCTGTCACACTGCCTCAAACACAGTAACCAGTCTGGTCTGGTCAGGAAACTAGAATTGCTAAGGTTGCAGGTCCAGCGCCAGTGGCTGTGCCCCACCAGGGAGAGCACCCATTGTGTGGGCCTGGGGCAGGCAAAGGACTGGGGCTGCAATCTGGAAAGGCCAAGCAAGGGGCCCAGCTGTGCCCTCACTCACCTCAGCCCAAGGGCAGGGGGGCACTCACAAAATTAACTTCCTGCTCTGCCCAAAGAAACACAATGCCCAAGGAAGATGCAAAAGGCTGAGGGCCCACCTCCCTACTTCTGCTTATCAGGTACAAAAGCAGGCGCTGTTTTTTCCCTAATCTCTGTGACCCTTTGACCCTAGGCAGAGGATTTTCTTCTTGCTGACAGGTTGCTTTTTTTAAGGGTTAATGACATGTGTACACTGTAGATCCTCAGCCTGCAGCTGAGGACTGCTCGAGGACAGAAGGAATTTACTTTTCATTCCTTCTGGTGTTAACCTAGAGTTCTGCCCACAGTGGTGGTAAGGATAAGATGTGATGTGCTAACGTGAACAGGTAAAACCCCTACCTTGAACAGGTTGATGTTGTCGATCTGGCTCTGAAAGAGAAAGTCGTTGATGGTCTTCAGCTCGGTCCCTAAGGGCAAATAAACGAGAGCCTGGGAGTCCTGCTCTGAGCCCACAGCTCTGGGCCCCAGAGGGAAGATCAGAACTGGCTCAGACCAGCTCTGGGCCCATGGGGGCCGCCCCCTTACCTGTCTGTGAGAGGCTCTGTGTGTTGGGATTTTGCTTAATGTTCCCTAAAAGGGAATGAAAACAGGTCAGGATGGTGGTCCCCTACCCCCATCTTCTCTCACTCCACCATGGACCAGTCAAATAAGGACACTTGTGTTCGAGCAGGGTTTCTGCAGTTTTTAGAACCTAGAGCACAGGAGGTCCCAGGAAGCCTCAAAGTCTGACCCACATGTGATTTCATTCCTTTCACACCTCCTCTGAGGAGGCAGGGACAGAGAGACAGGCCCACTGCACGCAGGTGCCAATGGGATGTGCCCAGGCGGCACTGGGACAGGGCCAAGGCAGAGATGGAAGTGAAGAGCAGCAACATGACACAAAATCCCGCAGAGCAAACCGCACTGGCACTCTTGACTTCTGCTTCTATGGAGCCTTCAGAGGGATCACTGAGGAAGGACAAGGCTGTTGCACAGAACGTTGGAGAGTCCCGGGCCCCTGGAGCCGGCAGATTCTAGTTCCTCTCACTGGGCTCAGGAACCAGACGCAGGTCACTTCTCTGCTCTCAGCTTTGCTTTCCTCCTCTGTCACTGAGGGTTAATGCGCCTGCGCTGCTTCCTCACTGGAGCACTGCAGGCTGCTATCGCTATTGCATGAAGTGCTATACACTTTTATTATATTATTACCAAAGAACGGTGGCAAATAAACCAAGATCTAAAAAAAGATCTAAGTCAGGCAATTCAACTAGGCTCTGTAAAACAAGAATTTTCTTAATGAATGGCCCAGACCATGTGAGGACACGGACAACCCAGATGCCCTGACGGCACCCAGGGACCCGGGTCCTGCCCGCTGAGCAGGCTGCACTTGGGTGGGCTTGGGGCTCCTTACCACCCAGCACAGTCACAAACTTCTCCAAAAGGTACAGGATCTGCTTGATGTACATCAGGTTCTTGGCCTTCAAACGTTTCCTGAGGACAAACCAGGGGACGGCAGGCGGGGTTACTCCAACAGCAATTCCCTTCTAGGTGCCCCAGGCTGAGGCCTTTCTGTCTGGTGTCTTTCAAACTCTGTCACAAGCTACAGACACCCTCCCAGAAAAAGGCCATGGGTCATGTAGGGCCATCCTGCACTGAGCCTGGCCGGAGACAGCAATCTCAGTGCTTCAGCTCAGGGGCCCACTTAGGGGTGCTGAGGCTCAGCGGGATTTTCCCTGTGCCCACAGGCAGTGGTGTCTCACCTGTATCGTTCCACGTACTGGAGCAACTGGGAATGTGCCTGGCAGAGCTGGGGAAAGAAGAAATGGGCATGACGGCAGGCCAGGCTCTGGGCCAGCGGCCTAGGGCTGTGCCAGTGACATTTAGCTGTGCCCAGGAAATGCCAGCCCAGGACACTCAGGCAGCAATTGGGAGGCAGGAGGGGCTGGGGACAGACAAAGCTATGGGTTTCAAAGACCCTGAGGCTGGTGGGACCTGAGAGGAAGGGAAAGGAAAGTATGTTCTGCTGCAGTGTCCACTTTGTGCCAGGGCAAAAAGCAAGGGGCTGAATCTCCCAGGTCACGAAGCTCCCTGCTAGGTTTTACTAGGTTGGGAAAGGACATGTTGTGCACTAAGAGAGATGGTTCAAGTTAACCATCACGTCCTGGCCAAAGGTCAACCCAGGCACTGATCAGCAGACGTGGTGAGATGTCATGAGGGTTTCAGGGTCAGAAAGCAGTAGTTAGTCCCAGTTCCCCACTACCAGCTGTGTGACCTTAGGCACTGCTTAAACCTGTCTGCATGTCTGAATTCTCAGTGGACAATGGGAAATGCCAGCCCATGCAGAGTAGGCGTGGCACCTACTAGGTAATAAATAAATAGTGGTTTTCAGAAATCTTGAGCAATCCTCAATTAAATCCCCTCAAAGCAACAGTGATAACAGTAACATCCAACTACATGCGGACTCTGCTGCTCTCACACCACGGTCCGGGATCCTGGAGACTACAGTAAGCAGTCCCCTGGGCTGAAGGGACTCAGCATAACACAGGGCAGTGAAGATCAAGGGAACGGGCCACTTTGCCTGAGCCGGATGGATCTCCACAGTTCTGAGGTCTGCTGGAAAGCCAGAGTCAGCCTCTCACGAGGCCGCTGCCTTCACTCAGCGCACCTCTAGCAAGCTCTGTTTCTGGAGGAATCCCAGCTCCAGGCAGTTAGAGGAGAGTCCCTACCTGGGCACCGCTGACCTCCGTACTGTGGATGCCCGTGATGGTGTCCATCAAGTTGTGCGCCTCGTCGACGATCACTACCTGGCCCTGTAGCCGGATCCCTGTGGCCTGCCGAGTGGCCGTGTGCAGCAACATCTGGTAGGGCAGCACCACCACCTGGGAGGGAGAGATGGAGGCCCCCTGAGTGGTGGCCGGAGAGCCTCCACAGCAGGTTCACCCAGCCTGCTCCAAGTTCCTGGTGGGGAGTTTTATTTCCTGTCCAGAACACGTGCAGAGAGAAAGCTAATGCGTCATACTGTGCTTTTAGCAACAGATTCTTCACAAGTTTTACGCTGAGTGTCAAATGCATGAAACAAAACAGTGAAGCCGACCTACCTTCTGACTGAGTGGGGATGAGGGACAGGAGTGAAACCCCTGCTGCTTAGCCACGTCCACGCCCCAAGTCCTGGAGCTGCCACCACCCCTGCCCCACGATGTGGTTCCCACAAAGCCACTTAACCTCATGAGCCTTCTTTCCTCCTCTGCAAATCGGGCTCCATAAACCCACGTGAGGACATTTAAGGAGTGGGGTGGGGGAACAAAAATAATGGCGCTCTGTAAGCGTTCCAGGGGCTGTGGTGTTATGATGACTTTCCAGTTAAAGGAATACTGATAAACAAAGTGAAAATGCAGGAAACTGGAAGCTTAAGACCCAGGGTTTAACAGCGGTACCGTTCCGCACTTGCCGTGAGAAAACAGATAAATCACCTAGCCTTTCTGGACCCCAGGGTCCCCGTGTGTAGAATGCAGAAAGTGCCTGTCTTAGCTATCTCAATGAGAAACCATAAAAGCCTAGTATGAAGTGAAAGGCACCTTAAAAGGTCAAGACCATGAAAATTTCCAGGGACATGGAACTGTATTGGCAATAGAGTGGACGGGACTAACGCTCCGCGTGGCACACAGCCTGGGAAGGGCGTGGGATGGCCAGGGGGCCCCTGGGGTCCTCTGTGAGTGCCACACACACGGTGCAGGGCAGGGCGCCGAAGCCCAGTTAGTGCCACATGGAATGCTCACCCATATACTTCCCGGAAACTTTTAAAATCCACTTTAACATGTTCGTGATAATACAGAACTCTCCACAAATAACAACCTATTTCCAAAAGTCACTCAAATGAAGGGAGTACTAAGAAAACAGGTAAGTCATACCAAATAACAAAGACATCAGTTTTGGCCTGTCACAGTGGCAGATTTTCTCAATTAAATTATACTCCACACGGCCAGTCTAGAAAACAGGACTCTCAAATGCAGCAGCAGGTGCAGAGTCAGGACAGCGGCTCTGGAAGGCCACTCGGAAGCAGAGGTACGTTCTGTAGCTCCCTTACTCCATTCCTCTCAGTTTCCACCCTGGCATCTCTCACTGTGGTTTCAACTCGTCGTGCTCACTGCTTCCTGGCTCTGACCTGCTTGCTGTGCCCCATCGTGCCAACAGCCCCTGCAGCCCACAGTTACCAAGGAGCCTGGGGCCTCCAGCGACACTATGTACCAGGGGAGCGGGTTATGTGTCGTCAGTGTGCAGTGCAGCCAGTCAGTCTAGCCATGGCCGGTGACATCTTCCCAAACTAAGAGGAGTACAGGATTCACTCATGGCCTAGGCTGCAGTTGGAGCCAAGAACTACTGTCCAGCTCTCCGTGGTGTTCACCTGGGCCGCTGGAATGGCAAACCGGCTCCCGTAATAGGGACAGGCCCCAGTCTTCTTCCCCAGGGTCACCAGCTGCTCGATGTCCTTCACCTCCAGCAGGACCTGATCCCGGAGGAGCTGCAGCTGAGTGTGGTGGTAGAAGGGACAGGCAGCTTGGGGCTCCTTCCTTCTCTTCTTGGGCCCCTCATCCTCGGCTCTGCTCTTGCTCTTGCTCTCTGTGGGGGCCACCAATGGCGGTGGGGGAGGCAGAAAGAATGGTAACTGTCCTGTGGCCGGGAGCAGGCCTGGAAGGTCAAGTCTACAAAACCCTTTTATGAACTATTTATTCTGGTCTCATCGTGACATTCTGGTATTTTGCTCTGTGTTCAAAGCCAGGGTTTCAGAATTAACACTGACCCAGAAAGCAAAAAACCCTCTTCCCAAGGAGAGGATCTTTAGGAAGAAACCATCACTTCTATTAAGATGCTGTCTGTATTTCCTGTGACCCCGGTCCATGCCCCCTCTGCCCCCTCACTCCCAGTAATGCCCGAGGCCACAGGATGGTCGCAGAGGCTGCTCTTTTAGCTCAAGGGTGGTTACCGTGTCTGGCCCTCTGTAGCTCCACACAGCGGTCATTGATCAGCTGCACGGAAGCTAGGTCTTTCACGTCTTTGTTTATACACAGAGTCTGTATGACAGAGGAGCAAGAGTCAAAGAACCGGTGCTGGCTGCCTAAACGACACACAGCAGCCCACCCTCTGTTTCTTTCCAAGGGCCAACAAGGCCAGGGAAGGGGCTACCCTCCCCCTGCTTGACCTGCCTTGGACACATCCTTCCTCCAGGCCTGGAAGGGGAAGACAAAGGCACAGGGAAGGAAGCAGATGGCACCTGCGCCAAGACACCCTGCTCCTGCCTACCTGCCGAGAGCCAAGGGAGACGAGCCGGGTGTCCCTGCCAAAGGGGCTCTTCTGTACCTTGCGCACAAACTGGGCCAGCTGGGAGTGGGTCCGACTGCAGTAATAAATCTGCTCCGGGGAAAAGCAGGGGGTTTCAAGGGGACTGTAGCATCCTCAGATACTCTCTGCACATCAAGGAATGCCATGGCCTGATGGGCTGAGTGAACAGAGACTGGCCACAAATACACACACCTAATGCCATGACTCGGTTTCACAGAAGACCTTGGCAAATACAGGGCCCAGGGCTGCCCCACATCACTCTCAACTGCTGAGGTTCCATGATATTTAGGAATGCCTACAGGACAGGATTCTTCCCCCTGGTCACACTCAGCCTCTAAAATCACTGTTCTGGAGGGCCTGGTCATCTTAGGAAAGGCTGTCTCCCCACATGGTGACTCCTGACATGGAAAAGCTTCCTAAGTCCCTGGGGAATGTGCGAGGGGCCTGTGCCACACCCCACCCCCAAAGGGCTTGGAGGATGGGCTGGCTGTAAAGCAGGAGGCCCAGCTGAACACTCCCTCTCTGGTGAGGAGAGAAAAAGAGAAAATAGGGGAAAAATATCTAATTTCAACAGAGAAAACAGAAGTCTCACATTAATGAAACCAAATGATTTGACATTTGAGTCGGGGGGCCGCCGCACGTGCACCGTGGCACTCTACACAAGTGAAAGTATGAAAAGAGGAGCACGCTATCAGACACCCAAAGGGCAGAGAACTCTCACTCTGACCATCCCCGGCCTTCCCCACATCCCTAATGGAGAGAAAAACCCTAGATCCTTGGCCCAGAATGGCTGCTCTTTGATGCCCTGGGGTGCATGAGCTCAGGCTTTGCTCCCAGGACAGGACCCCAAGGTGCCCAGCCCAGCCGGCCAGTGAGCACCTGCAGACCAAGGTCTGGGTCTGGGGAGATGGAGTCAGTGGGCCGCAGGGACTTCACAGTCTCCACGGGGGATGGAGAGCCCTGGACTCAAGACCAATCACAGCAGAAGGCCAGGACGTGGCATCTTACCTTAGTTACATGTTCTTCCTCCAGGTCATCCTCATCCTCCTCTAATCTGAGAGAGGGAAAAACACCACAGAAAAAACAGTCTCCTCAGAGAATTCGGGTCAACCAGAGATGCGTTTACTGAGCATCTACCACATGCCAGCGACCAGCCCTCGATCTCCACAGGGATGGAACTGAGGATGGAGCTCTGCACTAGGAGAACAGACACAGGCCAGCAGTGAAGTTCCACCAAAGCAGCAGGTGCTCGCTTGCTCCCTCGCTCAGAGACGCCCCAGGCTGACACCACAGCCATCCTCCCACTGCCGCTCAGGAGAGGACAGAGAAAGGACATGGTATTCCCAAAGCCGGGGTTCAGTGTTTGACTGCCATCGAAGGCCACTCTCCCCTCACTGTCCAACCTCCAGCAAACTGGACTTGTCTCACCTCAGTTCCCCAGAGCTGGGGACATGCTGTGCTCTGTGCCTGGAATGCTCTCTGCCCACACTTCCTCTTCTGACCTAGCCAACTCCTAGTCAACCTTCAGATCTCCACAAAATTATCACCTCCAGGCCACCTTCCTCCATCTCCCCTGGCAAGCATGGCTGCCCTGTGATACAATGCCACAGCCCCTGCACCCGTCCTCTGCATACTCATCTCCTTCAAAGCCGTTCCTTCTTCTGTCTCCTTGACCACACTATCATGTCCTCAGGCAGGACCTGGGTGTGTCTCGTTTCTGCGGAGTGCCGCCCCCCCAACCCAGACCCCAACCCTGCAGACAGCAGGAACTCCATGCACGTTTCTGAGTGAGTGAATAAAAGGTGCTGTCATTCATGACCAGACAAATCTCTTCTTCTCCTCAGTCTACCCTTTCTAGGAATGAACAAGGAGCCCATCAACACCAAGGACTGGTCACTCAACCCTGCCATACTTGGCTGGATGATTAGTCAGCATCATCAGTCTAAGCTCCCTAGAAGACACAAAACCCTTTTACAGATACACTTCTCCTTGGGTGTAACGTAGGGCTATCGCATGGGTTTTTGTTGTTGCTCACCTAGCCTATTCAGTTTTTTTAAGAAAGTAGAAATGCTAATTGCCTTGGGCTAAGAGGAAAAAGAGTTATTTACAGGGGCAGCTTCCCGGTCAGTAAAGAACTGTTTGGCCACCTTTGTCGAAAAGGCCTGGACTGACATCACGCCACACAGTGAACATGCTCAGCAGGATCTAGCTGCGGAGCAGACAGGCTGTGAACGAGCGTCAGTCTATCCTTCACCAGAGTCAACCAAGGCTTTCAGGCCTTGAAGTTACACTTCAGACACACACGATGACCACAGTATTGATGAAAACGTTGGACACGTAGGACCTGCTGTCATCTTCCGAGGACAGGAAAGGCCTCTTCCGAGCTGGGGGGCCGATGATGCATAATCTGTAGGAGCACTCACAACTTAGAGGAAGAGCCACTGAACCTCAAGGTTGTAATGACCTTTGTAATGTCCAAATTCACTCCCTTGCTTGAAAACTCCCAGAGTGCCAGTGCACTGACAGTAACACCCAAACGCTCACTACCAGCTGCCTTGTCCTTGGGCATTTCTTCCTTTCTTCTTGAACCTCTCACTGCTCGACACACGGGCCTTCTTTCTCTTCCTCAAACACACCAAGACCGATCCATGTCCGGACCACTGTACTGACAGCTCTCTGAGCACAACTCTCCCCTCCCAGCTCTTCCCGTGAATCTTTCTCATGCTTCAGGCCTCCGCACAAACATCACCTCCTCAGAAGGTCTTCCCTGACTTGTCCACCTGGAGGCGCAACCCACACCCCACCCACTTTACACTGTTTCACTGCCCTCAGAGGTAAACGTGCTACTTTCAAATACGGGCTGACTGTTTTCACACTTACTATCTGTCTCCCTCCACTAAACGCAAGTTCTCTGAGGGCAGGGGACACATCTGTCTTATTCAGCACCATATCCACAGCATCCACAGCATCCAAAAATGCGCCACACCCAGAACAGACACTCACAGGTCATTTGGGAAGCTAATACATCAATGAAAAGGGAGAATCTTGCAAAGGGCAGTGTGGCCCAGAAACATGCCTACTTGTTATCTGTGTTTCTAGTTCATCCATGCATCATAGCCCATATATTGGGCTATAAACCTGGACCTATAAACCTGGGCCAACAGGTGCCTGAGAGTAAAAGAAAAACAGCTAAGGATGCCTTGATGGGTTAATCACAAACCCATCTGCACCCACTGCAGTTTGGTTCTTAAGAGCCTGAGATCTAGGGCTGGACGGGAGGTTTCAAGTGTCAGCTCCCCCTTCCGGGTCTTGTGTTCTTGGCCAAGGCATCACTCCTTGCTGACCACAGTGTCCTCAGGTGTAAAGGGAAGAGACTTCCGGTCAAGAAGGTGACAGCCAGCCATGGCTCACCTCTTTGCACAACCACGTCAAGGTTGCAACTAAAATATAGAACAACCATCACTCAGAACTGTCAGAAATTGAGTTGAATGGAAGTTGGAAAACTATAGAATTAAAGGACCCACATCCATCCAGACTGGTAGGAGGAGTGGACACATGGAATGTGCTGGCGCCACACACATATGTGATACATGAAAATTTAGGAGGGATATCTCAGGAGCTGGGAGTCCCAGACCCATACCAGGCCTGCCACCCCACAGTTCCAGTGCCAGGAAGGTAAGTGCCCACAACTTCTAGCTGCAAAAACCAGCAGGGATTGACTTGGTGAAAGAAACTCCTAGAGCCCCAAGCAGTTCCTCTTAAAGAACCCACACACAGGAGATTCACCTACTCAGACTCACTCCCTCTCAGCTCTAGCACCAGCGTGGCAGCTTGAAGGGCACCAGTGGCATACAGGGAGAAACTGAAGTGTCTGGCATCAAGGTGAGCAGAGGCCATTGTCCCTTAACTAAACCCTGCCCCGAAAAGAGCCAGTAAGCAGGTGCCATATCTGAGACTCCATCAACCTGGCTAACACTCTTAGCTCTGCCCTGGAGATCCACAGAGACTCCATTCCACCCAGCTTATGGGCCCACCCAAGATGCTTTTCCGTATGAGTGGCTGCTCTTGGCTCATGCTTCACAACTTCCTAAATCCTCTCAAACAAGCAAGAGCTGGCCTCAGTGAGCCCCAGGCCTGGCACTAGCAGCAGGCAGCCTAGATTCACAGCTTGGCTTTGCCTGGCCATCTAAGCCCAGCACAAATAGCAGCCATCTCACAATGCTTTATAACTCTGGTGGGGTGGCCCTGGGAAAAACACAGGTGGGGGCTGACCTTCGCCAGCACCACCCAGGAAACCCCAGAGCTAGCTCACCCAGTGGGCTACTACCCACCATGTCAGACCACCACCACCCTACCCCTGCATAGCTGGTCCTCCACAGATAGCAGAGGTTGCGGGTCAGTGGTCACAGCCAGTCCTTGCAGCTGACTGGCCAGGGTAAATCCCTCCCACTGACCTGCTAACAGCGATCAAGGCTCAACTACAAGAGGAGGGCACTTAGCCTACATGGAGGGTGTACCTAGAGTACCCAGCTTGAATGATGGGGAGGCTGTGCCACTGGGCCCTACAGGACACCTACTACATTAGACCATACCACAAAGACTTAGAATCAAAGCAGCTCTACCTAAGACATAGAAGGAAACACAGGGAGGCTCCCAAAATGAGGAGACAAAGATACATGGCCCAAATAAAAGAATAGATCAAAACTCTAGAAAACAAGCTAAAAATAATGGAGAGAAGCAATCTATCAGATGCAGAGTTCCAGATACTGGTTGTAAGGATGCTCACGGAACTTAGTGAGGACCTCAGCAGCATAAAAAGATCCAGTCAGACAAAGAATACACTAATTTAAATAAAGAACAATTTACAGGGAAGCAGCAGTAGAGTGGATGAAGACAAGAATCAAATCAATGATTTGGAACATAAGGAAGCAAAAAGCAGCCAACCAGAACAAGAAGAAAAAAGAATAAAAACAATGAGGGTAGTAGATAAGCAGCCTCTAGGATAAATTCAAGTGTTCCAACATTCACATCACAAGGGTGTCAGAGAAAAGAAAGAGCAAGAAATTAGATATTTCTTTGAGAAAATAATGAAAGAAAACCTCCCTGATTTGGTGAAGGAAACAGACATGCAAGAAGAGGAAGAACAGAGAGTCCCAAACAAGGGGGATGCAAAGAGGCCCACTCCAGGACACATAATAAAATGCCAAAGGTTAAAGATAGAGAGAAAAATCTTAAGAGCAGCAAGAGAAGCAGTTAGTTACCTGCAGTGGGGTTCCCATAAGACTGTCAGCTGATTTCTGAAAAGAAACTTTACAGGCTAGCAGGGATTAACAAGAACTACTGAAAGTCATGAAAAGTGAGGACTTCCGTGAAGATTGCTCTACCCAGAAAAGCTATCCTTTAGAATCGAAGGGCACATAAATAGCTTCCCAGACGAGAAAAAACTAAAGAAGTTCATCATCATCAAACTACTATTATAGGAAATGTTAAATGGACTTATTTAAGAAAACGGAGATCAAAACTATGAACAGTAAAAGGACAAACATGCATATCTATCAACAATTGAATTCAAAAAGCAAACTGAACAAGAGGAGAGACAGAATCATGGATACGGACAGCCTTCTGATGGTCGCCAGATGGGAGGGGGATGAGGGGAAATGGGTGAAGAGGCCGGGGTTAAAAAGGAAGTAAACACGTATTTATAGAATAGGGGCTTTAAGGTACAGTGTAGGAAATGGTGTAGCCAAAAAACTTACGATATGACCCGTGGACATGAACAATGGTATGGGGACTGCCTGAGGGAGTAGGGGATCTAATTGGAGGCGGACAAAGGGAGGAAAATCAGGGCAACTATAATAGCATACTCAATAAAAGATAATTAAAAAAAAATAAAAATAAAGGGAAGACACAGGTACTGTTGTGAAAATAATGGTGTTAATACACATGCAGCCAGTGCCTGCCAGAGAGACAGGGCTGGCCATCGCTGTCATTATCACTTTGGCACCCTAAGGAGGAGCCCTGCTGAGGGAACAGAGGCAGTGGCTGGTATTCCATCTCTTCAGATGCCCTAAGAATGACAAAGAAGTCTGCCTCTTCCTGGACATGAAGAAGGAGCTGCTTCCCAGGAACCCTCCTTGTAGACTCAGCAGGGCGCTGGGTGGAGCAGAAGTGCTGTCTCACCTGTCAGCTGTTCCTTTCTCCTCATCACTCTCGTACTCCGAGAGGACCAACTCCTCCTCCCCAGATGCTAGCTGCTCTGGTGGCTCAGCCTCTGTCCCTGCGGCCAGTGTCTCCTTGCTGAGGCGGAGGAGACGCTCGGTCTCTTCTTCTTCCACTCTCTGACCAGGAGCATTGCAAGTGGGGAAAGAAAACAACTCAGTAATGGTTGGTGCCCCACTTCCTTGACAGAGTCGGCCTCAGTGTGGCTATCCCTTAGGACAACACACACACACACACACACACACACACACACACACGCGCGCGCGCACCACTAACACGGGCCTTGCTGTTTTACTGGTATCAATGCCTCGGCTCAAGCTCCCCAACCACTGGGTGGAAGAGCCTAGCCAGTGGGGGGCAGGGAGAGGAGTCCGAGGTCCTGGCCACTCACCCAAAGGAGCCACGCCTTGAGGCCCCGGCAGCCACTCCAGAAGAGGACACTCACCTCACGTTTGGCTGCATACTTGAGCTGTGTGTGGTGACGGAGTTGCAGCAGGCGTTCTTCTCTCTTCTTTCTCCTGATGTGCTCCTTCTGAAAGGTAAAGGAGCCATAAAGGAGAGTCCGGGAGGAAGCGCCAAACCAAGGCCTTTCTTAAAGAGTGGGGCTGCTGGGCTTAGTGCCTCTTCACACAGAATAGTCTGCCTCCCTTGGCCAGCACTCCTCACCAGACTCTGAACTTGGCCAAATTCCAGGATCACTGCTCACTGCGGGAAGTCTGTATACTCCCTCCAAAGCCACACACTCTCAATCAAATGCATTCCTTACTTGAGTTAGTAGCCACAAAACCCTGTGTCCAATGGCAACAGTGAGGAAGGATCCTTTCCCAGGTGGTAAGGAATGGGAATGGCCAGTCCCTTGTCTAGACACAGCTGTGTTAAGCTGTTGACATCAGCTTAAAAAAGACAGCAAGGGCGCAACCCCACTGACCCAAGAAAGTTGCCAGGAGAGCTGAGAGGCACTGCAAAGGCAAAGAACACATGGTATCTAAGTCCAAAATAACCACTGCAGTCCTGTTTCCTACCTTGCTCCCACTTCCCATTGTCCTGGATCTCACCTTCAGTTGATGCACCAGGTCCCTTTCTTCTTTCTTCTGCACAAACTGCGTAACCCAGTCAGGTTCCCCAGCAGGCCTCAGGGTGTCTGGTGGCTCTTGACAAGAGGATGAAATAAATGGGGGCCGGTGCTTCCCATCACTTAAGGGGGCAGCTCCAGTTTCAAGCAGTCGCGCCTCTGCTCGGTGTTTCTTTTGTTCAAAGTCACGGAGCCAGGTAAGAGCCCCACAAATAAGACTTAAGGATTTTCCCTACGGGAAAATAAATGTTTTCAGAAACAGAACAAACGCAAAGCTTCCCCAAAGGACCTTGTCCATTCTACTAAAGCTTCAAGGAAGGTCTGACTTTAAATATTAGAGGGTGCTCTAAGACCAGCCTGGGGAAGGAAAGGAAGGAAATTAGCCAAGAGAATAGCCAGGAAAAGTAGGACCAAAGGAGAAATAAAAATGAAGTTCTTTGTTTAATTATACAGCTCACAATTCCTAAAACAATTTAAAGTGACTCATCAGGTGACATACAACTTCTGCAAGTTAACATAATCAGAAGAAGGTGAGAAATTAGATAAACAGCCCCCAAAAGAATCAAGGCCAAGAAAACCCACGTGCTGAGGAGGAGCCACCTTGACTGGCCCTTTGAAGCAGCCAGTGTGCAGAAAGTGAGCAGTCCCGGGAGTTCCGGCGCTCAGAACTCTGTTAACGCAAACCAATGACTGTGATGAACACGGCTCTTGATTTCAAGACCAGAATTTTCCCAGTAGGTCTGTGTTATAGGTTGAATCGTGTCTATCCGAAATTCATATCTCATACTTCCAACTCCCCATGTCTCAGAATGTGGCCTTATTTGGAAGCAGGGTCAGAGCCGATATAGTCAGTTAGACGAGAAGGACCCGAATCCAGAATGACTGGTGTCCTCATAAAAAGGGGAAATTGTGGCCCTGGCTGGTGTAGCTCAGTGGATTGAGCGCGGGCTGCAAACCAAAGTGTCGCAGGTTCGATTCCCAGCCAGAGTACATGTCTGGGTTGCAGGCCATGACCCCTAGCAACCACACATTGATGTTTCTCTGTGTCTCTTTCTCCCTCCTTTCCTTCTCTAAATATAAATAAATAAAATATATTTTTTTTAAAACAAAAAGCTACCTGGATCCTTACAGTGAAAATGTGTATGTGTGTGTGTTTAACAAATGAAATAATTAAAAAAAAATTTTTAAAAAAGGGGAAATTGTTTTTTTTTTTTTGGGAAAATGTTACCTTTTAGTTCATTTGCTTCGATTGTACCGTCCCCATAAAATAAACATTCTCAAGTGTAAGCAATGGGGAACAATGTAAACTCTGCAGAAACCGAAAATAAATTAGTTCCTTAAAAACTTGGTGGAGGTCCCTCGGCTGCGACCACCATTTCTCTGGCACTTCGTAACAAGTACACTTCAAAGTCACTTTCTTCTCTAACTGAGGCCAAAAGGCAGGGAGTAGTTTGAGGTTCAGGAGACCGAACTGGGTCCTGGGAAAGCCTTGTTCAGGTTGTTAGAACAACCTTTCACCTGCTCTATCTCCATACCAAGGCCTCTGCTGTAAACGCAGGGCTGCGTGGGCAATCCGGCATGGCGCTCACGAGCCCAGAGCCTGTGCCGGCCTGGACATCACTAATGGGTAAAATGAAATCCCGGGGTACACCATTCTTGCCAGGATGCAGAGAAAGAGAAAGGTGGGTCACTGGCATGCAGATGGGCAAACTTCTAAAACCCTGTAACATGTAACGATCCATTCTGGTTTGTGCCCCAGTACAGAGGTCGATAACTCTGGCCCCATAGACAGCCCGGACAATGGTTCTTATCTTTTCTACAGTTGGAAGCTAGACGTCATAAAAAAAGGGGAAATCTGGACACAGAGTCTTGCATGGAAGGAAGGTGACTGACAGAGAGAAGACAGACATCCATAAGTCAAGGACACAGGCCTGAGCATCTCCTTCTCGTGTTGCCCTCAGAAAGAACCAACCCTGTCAACATCTTGATTTCAGACTGCTGGCCTCCAGAACTGGGAGAGAATACATTTCTGTTGTTTAAGCCCCTCAGGTTTGGGGGATTTGTTACAGCAGCACGAACAGACTAACACAGTCCTTCTGGAGTTAGTCTGGAAAAGCTGCCTCTTCTGGTGTCCAAAGGGCAGTTCATTTGAGATGAGTCTCAGGTGGGGCCAACACCTTAAGGTCCCAGCCATCAGCTCCCCAAGCCTGCTTCACCCAGGGTTGATCTTAGTTCGGGCTTGAGTGAACTGTCGGTGAAATGCTCGTGTTTCCAGAGCTGGGGGAAGTGGCAGAGAACACTGGATAAAGCTTCAGATTCCACAGCCAGGGAACCTGGGCCAAATGCTGGCTCCTCCACTTACCAGTTCTGTGACCGTAAACTAACCTCTCTCAGTTTCTTCCTACAAATGCAAAGTGGGAATAATAGGAGGACTTTCCTCAGAGTTGCTGCAAGCATTAAGTAAGTTAATACACATTAAAGAATAATACCTACACCCGGATTAGAAGAATGCCTGGGAGAAGTGAGCAATTGGAGTCTGCCTCTCTCTCTTTTTGCTAGTGAGTAGTACTAAAATTACTATTAACTTAGATCAGGATCTATTAGCTATCATCAGATTCTCAGAAGGCCCTGTGACAGACTGATACTCCTGAAGAATAGATGGCTCACATGTCTTTGGAAAAGCCCCATCTGTTCCATTTCTTAGTTTTTGACAAACCAGGGTGGCAAAGACTTGCAGAGGGCGGTCCCCAAGAGAACCGGGGGCAGCCATTCTGTGGGGTCTGGGGGGTGGGGAGCCATCGGTTACAGCTGTCACCGACCTCAGAGTAGGAGCAAGGGCCATAAAAACGGCCCAGGGACAGATGCCTTGTTAGAGAGCCAGCCTCCTCCTCTTGAGAGCAAGCTGAGGAATTTTCTGAGGGGATGGTCTAGGTTACCTTCCAGAAACAATGGGGGGTACACTCTAACACCAAGAAAAAAGATCACTAAAGCCCTCTAGGTCTTTACTCTGTAATAAGGCCACAAAGATTACACAGTGCAAAATATTCAAAGGATACATAACCAAATGCTCACCTCAGTTATGAAATAAAATTAATAACGTACCCAAAGTATTCCTAGCTTTGTGCAATGTTATTTCCTGGGGATTCTGTTAATACAATACAATTCAAATTTATGGAGAGACAAATCAATTCATTCATTCTAAACACCTACATTGTAGCAAGCACTGGGCTCCTTGCCCGCAATACAGACCTCCCTCCTAAGTGCCCACAAGCACAAACGTAAACATATGATTAGAAGGGCTTCATGAACCCCTGCAGGACATGGAATCCAGGTTTCAGAAATCCCGGAATTTCAGTGCTACACAAAGCATAGCAGGCACAAAGGCCACAGGTCGACTCGATGTGGTGCACTCATGAAACTCTTCAAAACGTGATTCTGAAAGGGAAACAGGCATGATCAGGCAGCTAAAGAGGGGAACCGGGCACCTGAGGCAGAGGACAAGCACGTGAGGCACAGCCTGTAACAGGATGGCACCCCCTGCAGGTGCTGGGGCACAAGGGCAGGAGAGGAGCTCTATCAGGGGTGTGATGTGAAGGTCACTGCAACACCACACGCTGACAAGGCCACAGAACCGAGAGCATCAACATAAAGGGCTGAGCAGAGGAAGAGGATGCCCGGAATGGGCAAGGGGCTGAGGCGGGAAGACCTGAGAGGGTGGAGGGGGACTTTCAGGTAAAAGAAGGTGGAATGAACATGTGCTCTTCTATGTCCTTTTCTGACAGGCACTAGAATTACACCAAAGGAATCAAAGAGGCTTACACGCCCTAAAACACAGAAAGTGGAAGAAGGCACAGTAACGAGATTTAGGAGAGAAGGAAAGCAGTGACACGGACTGACTGAGCAGAGTACGGGACACTGAGCCCAGGTGCCAACAGAGATCTCCCCAGGCTCCCCTCGGGAATGCCCAGAAAGCAGCAGGACCAAGACATGGCACTGAAAACAGAGGGAGGAACTGAAATTCTTTCAAAGAATAGTTAGAGGGAGTCACAAGATGGCACCTCCTCCCAGAACCAATCTGGAAATAGATCTAAAGAGGGGAACAGCCACCTGAAATTACCAAGTGAAGATGATCTGAAGTGACTTTTAACCAAGGGTGGGCAGAAACCACCTCCAGACTGGTAGGAAGGGTAGGGTCACGAAGGGGCTGGCCTGCTCCTACAGGCGGCAGGCCAAGGTTACAGAGGGACAGCACGGCTGCGGGAGCTTCCCGCTGAGAGGACTGAAGCCTGCACCCCAGGCTGCACTGCCTGGCACTGAGTGTCAGCCGGATCAGCTGCCCATGTAGCAACCAGCGCTGAAGGGTGGTGGGGCTCTATCCGCCGGGTGGAGACTGAGCCTACTGGAGATAAAGCCATTTTTCTTGAGGGCCACAGCATAAGTTTTTTGTCTGTACCATTCACCCTGGGCTTCAGTGAAGGGAGGGCAGTGGGAACTGCAGTCACCTGAGGTGAGTCTGGAGTGGGAGGCACTGGGGGAGTCGTGGGGGAGGGGCTGCTAGAATCCCTGTGCAGGGTCATCCCCCCATCACAGCAGTCATTTTTCTTGAGAAGAGCAAGCCCTTCCCAGGACAATCAGCTGGGGGAAAAGCAATTACTGCACCCTCTGGGATACTGCTTGTCCCAACCTCTGGAATGCTGCTCGCAAAACATGCATCTTAAATTTGCTGAAGAGACAGCAACATATGCAGACTCAGAGGGTGTCAGAGTCTAGCTTTGGGGCATGGCCATTCCCTATACTTTCCCAAGAACCAGACTGGTGCTCCCCCTCACTAGAGAGCCAAGAGAACCACCCGCAGACCCAAACTCTAGGCTCCAGAGGCCCCACCCACCTGCCTACTACAGGCTCCACCCTCCTGAGTTCAGGGAGGTAATCCAGAACAGCTCACCATCTTCCCCGAAGTCTGTAGGGTATCTCCCAGACTTATGGGAGATCCAGGAGTCCCGTCCCCTGATTCTGCCAGAAGCCCTTTCAGAAACAGCCATTTCAGTGACTATGGTTGACAGCCGGCTGGCAGGCAGAGATGAGGCAGACAGATCCTAAGGTGTCTTGGCACATTTGCTCACCCACCCGTGGGCCCTGTGCTGGTAAAAGCTGGCTTTGGAGCACAGCTTGGCCCCTCCCATGGGCACGCGAGACTATTAGAGGCAGCCACAAACTGTGGATCACCTGCAGCTTCAAACAAGTTCTTGAGGGACTCACATGGACAGCATCTGACATTGGCTTGCACCAGTTTCAGACATCAGAGCTGTATCCGAAGAGATATCCCAGCAGGCAGGCACTAAGCTCAGCTGAGACGAATTCTACTTTGTTCTTTTTCATTATTTTTTCTTTTTCAAAGCTTTATTATTTTTTCTCTTTCTCTTTTCCCATCTCTTATTTTATTCTGCTTTTCTCTTCCTCTATCTTTTCCTCTTCTTAGTTTTTCTTTTTCCCTGTTCTTTTCTCAGTTTTGCTATTTCTTAATCTTATTGTTTCTCTTTCTTCTTTCCTCTTGTAATCTTTCTTCTTTCTTTTGTCTTCTCATATTCTCTTTCTCTTTTACTATTTTTTCTTATTTTTTTCTCCTTGTTGCTTTTGCTATTATTGTTGGGGATTTGGGGATTTTTGTTTTGTTCCATTAGCACCTGTACAACAACTTGCAAGACACTGTTGTGGGTGAGCCTCTAAATCAGCCAGCCAGAGGGGAGATACCACCCACAAACAGGCCAACCGCAATCAAGACCCAGTTACAGCAGGAGAGCTCACATAACCCTCACAAGGGACAGTCCTAGAGCATCCAGCGCAGGAGATCTAGGACACTGCACACTGCGTCATGCAGGGCTCCTGCCACTGAAGGCCAGCCCATGAAGACTGGGAGTCAAAGTAGATCTAACACATAGAAACAAACACAAGGAAAGACAAAGAAACAATCTCCAAAGGAAGGAAAAGAGAAATCTTTAGAAAAACAATGAAATGAAATGGAGGCAAGCAATTTATCAGACACAGAGTTCAAAGTAATGGTTACTCAAGGTGCCAAAGGAATTTAGAATTACACGGAACTTTATGGAAACTACAAGGACTTAGTGAGAATGACATCAGCATGGAAAAGGACATGGAAAACCCACATAAGAAACAGTCAGAAAGGAAGACTACAATATCTGAAATGAAAACTACACTGGGAAGAATTAAAAGTAGGCTAAATGAAGTAGAGGACCAAATTAGCAATTTGGAAGACAAGGTGGATAAACTACCCAATAAGAGCAACAACAACAAACAGAATTAAAAAGAACAAGGATAGTTTAAGGCGACTGGGAGACAACGTGAAACATAACACTATCCACATAATACAGGTACCAGAAGGAGAAGAAAGTGAGCGAGGGACAGAAAACCTGTTTGAGGAAATAAAGACAGGAAACTTCCCAGCCTGGTGAAGGAAAAAGTTGTACAACTTCAGAAAGCACAGAGAATCCCATTCAGGATGGACCCAAAGAGACCCACAATGAGACCCATCATAATTCAAATGGCAAAGCTGAAAGACAAAGAGAGAATCTAAATGCAGCAAGAAAGAAAGTTACCTACAACGAAGCTCCCAGAAGGCTGTCAGCTGATTTCTCAACAGAAACATTATAGGCCAGAAGGGACTGCCATGAAGTACTCAAAGTAAAGACAACAAGGACCTACAAGCAAGACTCCTCTGCTCAGCAAAGCTATTATTTAAAATTGAAGGTGAAATAAAGTTTCCCAGACCAAAAAAAACACACAAAAAACCTGAAGGAGTTCATGACCACCAAACCAGCATTGCAAGAAATGTGAAAGAAACTGCTTCAAGAACTAGAGAGAGGAAATAGGTACAAAGATAAAAAATGACAGTGAATAAGTACCTATCAGTAATAACATTAACTGTAAATGGATTAAATACTCCAATCAAAAGACATAAGATAGCTTAATGGATAAGAAAGCATGACCCACAGAGATGCTGTCTATAAGAGGCACACCACAGAACAAAATTTTTGCACAGGCTGAAAATGAAGCGATGGGAAACAGATACATCATGCAGAAAGAAAAAAAAGTTGGGGTGGCAATACTTATATCTGAAAAAAAAAAAGACTTCAAAATAAAGGCCATGACAAAAGACAGAAAAGTCACTACATAATACTAAAGGGGTTGATGCAAGAAGAGGACATAACTCTTGTAAACTATATGTACCCAGTATAGAAGAACCTAAATATATAAAGAAAATCTTGGTGGAATTTAAGGAAGAGATCGACAGCAAGACAGTCACAGTAGGAGATTTTAAGACCCCACTGTCATCATTGTATAGATCTTCCAGACAAAATAATCAACAAGAAAACAGCAGCCTTTATCGACACACTCGATTGAATGGGTTTAAATGATATTTACAGAACATTCCATCCCAAAGCAGCAGAATACACATTCTTCTCAAGTGCACATGCATCATTCTCAAAGATACATCACATATTAGGACACAAAATAAACCTTAACAAATTCAAGAGGTCTGAAATCATATCAAGCATTTCCTTGGATCACAATGGCATGAAACTAGAAATCAACTTCACTTAAAAAAACTCAAAAACATTCAAATTCATGGAGGCTAAATCACATGTTATTAAATAATGAATCGGTTGTCAATGACATCAAGCAAGAAATCAAAAATTACCTGGAAACAATGAAAATGAACATACAAGCACCCCAAATCTATGGGACAAAGAGATGGCAGTCCTGAGATGGAAGTTCATAGCATTACAGGCCTACTTCAAGAAGCAAGAAAAACCTTAAATAAACAATCTAATCCCACACCTAGAACACCTAGTAAAACAACAACAAACAAAGCCCAGACTGAGTGGAAGGAAGGAAATAATCAAGATCAGAGCGAAAATGATTAAGATCAGAGTGAAAATAAATGACACAGAGACTTAAAAAACAATTTGAAAGATCAATGAACTCAGCACTGGTTCTTTGAAAAGATCAACAAAATTGACAAACCTTTAACCAGACTCATCAAGAAAAAAAGAGAGAGGACCCAAACATATAAAATTAACAATGAAAGAGGATAAGTGACAATTGGTATCACAGGGATACAAAGGATTGTAAGAAAACACTATGAACAACTGTGTGCCAAGAATTTGGACAAGCTGGGCAAAATGGATACATTTCTAGAAGCATACAATTTTCCAAAACTGAATCAGGAAGAAGCAGAAAACCTGAAGAGACTAATAACAACTGATGAAATTGAAGCACTAATCTAAAAACTCCTAGCAAACAAATGTCCTAGACTGGATGACTTCACAAGTGAATTTTACCAACCATTCAAAAAATATATACTAACACCTATCCTTCTCAAACTATTCCAAAGAATTCAAGAGGGGGAAAGACTTCCAAGATCTTTTTCAAAGCCAGTATTATCCTAATTCCAAAGCCAGATAAAGACACAACAAAGAAAATTACAGGCCAATAGCCCTGATGAACACAGATGCTGAAATCCTCAAGAAAATATCAGCAAACTGGATACAGCAACACATTAAGAAAAAAAAATCATACACCATGATCAGGTGGGATTTATCCTGGGGTGCAAGGTTGGTATAATATTTGCAAATGAATAAACATGATATATCACATTAAAAATATGAAAGATACAAAATCACATAATCATATCAATAGATCCAAAGATGGATAAAATCCAGCACTGATTTATGATAAGAACACTCAGCAAAGTGGGAGTAGAGGGACCATACCTCAACATAATAAAGGCCATGTATGAACAACCTATAGCCAACAGCACACTCAATGGGCAAAAATGAGAAGTGTTTCCCTTATAATCAGGAACAAGATATGGATGTCCACTTTCACCACTTTTATTCAACACAGTATTGGAAGTCCTAGCACAGCAATCAGACAAGAACAAATAAAAGGCATCCACGTTGGAAAGGAGGAAGTAAAACTATCGTTATTTGCAGATGACATGATATGGTGCATAGAAAACCCTGTAGACTCTACCAAAAAATTATCAGACCTAATGAATTTGTTAGGTAGCAGTATACAAAATCAATACTCAAAAATCAATGACATTTTTATATATCAATAGTGAACTATCAGAAAGATAAATTAAGAAAACAATCCCGCTCTGGCTGGTATGGCTCTGTGGACTGAGTGCTGGCCTGCAAATCAAAGGTTCACTGGTTCGATTCCCAGTCTAGGGCACACGCCGGGGTTGCAGGCCAAGCCCCCAGTAGTGGGGTGCGCAAGAGGTTAAGCACAAATTGGAAGTTTCTCTTCCTCTCTTTCTCCCTCCCTTTCCCTCTCTAAAAATAAATAAATAAAATCTTAACGAAATAAAATTCAATGAAAAAGAAAACAATCCCATTTACTACCACCATCACAACAAAAACAAGTTAAGGGAACTAGGAATAAATTTAACCAAGGAGATAAAAATCTGTACTCAGAAAACTGCAAGACACTGGACAAAGAAACTGAGGAAGATACAAATCAGTGGAAGCGAATATTCCATGCTAGTGGATTGAAAGAATTAACATCATTAAAATGTCCATACTCCCCAAAGCAATCTATACATTCAATGAAATTCCCATTAAAATACCAATGGCATATTTCACAGAGCTGGAACGAATATTTCAAAACTTTATATGAAACCGAAATAGACTCTAAATAGCCTTAGCAATTGTAAGAAAGAACAAACTTGGAGGCTTCACAATACCCGATATCAAACTATTCTCTAAGCCACTATAATCAAAACAGCCTAGTAGTGGCATGAGAAACAGGTATATAGATGAATGGAACAGAACAGAAAGCGCAAAAATACAATTAGTTAATATTTGACGAAGGAGATGAGAGCATACAGTGGAGTAAAGGCAGCCTAGTCAATAAATGGTCAATAAATGGTGTTTCATAAACTGAACTGGTTCATGCAAAAAGATGAAACTACACCACCAAATTACACCATACAAAAGAATAAACTCAAAATGGATAAACATCTTAACTATAAGTCATGATACCATAAAAATCATAGGCGAAAATAGTGAGTAAAATTTCAGATAACTTGCATAGCAATATTTTTGCTGAAATATCTCCCAGAGCAAGGGAAACAAGGGAGAAAATAAACCAATGGGATATCAAATTAGAAAGCTTCTCAATAGCTAAAGAAACCATCATCAGTATGACAAGTTCCAGCCCAGATGGAGGCGTAAGAAGACACACTTCACTTCTTTGCACAACCAAAAGAAGGATAACAACCAATATAAAAACAAAACATAACCAGAACTGCCAGAAAATCAAACTGCATGGAATTCCAACAACCAAGGAATCAAAGAAACATTCATCCAGACAGGTGGGAAGGGTGGAGATGGGGCAGAGAGGACGTATGGCACGGCAAGGCAAGGCAGTGGAGCACACAGGTGAGGTGGGGCTGGCTGATGGGAGGGCCCCACATCACGTGCAGAGAAACCAGCAAGTGTCTCTGGGGAGTGCAAGAGACCACAACTCCCAGGGTTTCAGTGCAAGAAACAAAAGACTCAAAACCTCTGCCTGTAAAAACTGTGGGGGTTGCAGTGGAGGGGGAAACCCGCAGTTTCGCAGCAGAGTCTGTTAGAGAGGCCCAGGGGGTCCTAAGACATACACAGACCCACCGACCTGTGAATCAGCACCTGAAAGGGCAAAATCCACTTGTGGGAAACAAGGGAAGTGACAGAGAGTGGAGCAAGGGTCAGGCAAGCGTCACTGTTCCCTCTCCAATGCCTCCCCCACAAACAGCACCACAACACAGCAAAGTAGGTTGCCCTGCCTTGGCCAATACCTAAGGCTGCACCCCTTACCACGTAACAGGCCCGCGGAAACAAAGAAATATGGTCCAACTGAAAGAACAGATCAAAACTCCAGAGAAAGAACTAAGAACAGAAGATAAGACAACCTATCTGACGCAGAGTTCAAAACACTGGTAATCAGGATGCTCACAAAAATGGCAGAGTTCTGTTGCAAAATAAAGGAAGAAATGAAGCTATACAAAGTCAAATAAAGGAAAATATACAGGGAACCAACAGTGAAGGGGAGGAAACCAAGACTCAAATCAACAATTTGCAACAAAAGGAAGACATAAACATCAAACTGGAACAGAATGAAGAAACAAGAGTTCAAGAAAATGAGGAGAGACTGAGGAACCTCTGGGACAACTTTAAATGCTCCAACATCTGAATTGTACGGGTGCCAGAAGGAGAAGAGGAACAGCAAGAAGTGGAAAATTTATTTCAAAAAATAATGAAGGACAACTTCACCAATCTGGCACAGGAAATAGACTTCCAGGAAGGCCAGGAAGCTCAGAGAGTCCCAGAGAAGTTGGACCCAAGGAAGCACACACCAAGACACATCATAATCATATTACCCAAGATGCAAGATAAGGAGAGAACCTTAAAAGTAGGGAGAGGAAAGGACAGCGTTACCTACAAAGGACTTCCTAAAATACTACCAGCTGATTTCTCAAAAGAAACCTTCCAGGGAAGAAGGGGCTGGAAAGAAGTATTCCAAGTCATGAAAGGCAAGAATCTTCATCCAAGATTACTCTATCCAGCAAAGCTCTCCTTTAGAATGGAAGAGCAGATAAAATGCTTCCCAGATAAGGTAAACTTTAAGGAATTCATCATCAACCAGTCCTAATTATATGAAAGGTTAAAGGGATTTATCTAAGAAATAGAAGAAGATCAAAACCTGTGAACAGTAAAATGATAACAAATTCACAATTCTCAACAACTGAACCTAAAAAACAAAAACCAAAACTAAGCAAACAACTCGAACAGGAACAGAATCACAGAAATGGAGACCACATGGAGGGTTATTAGTGGGGAAGGGGAGGGAGAGAAAGGCATGAAAAGGTACAGGGAATAAGAAGCATAAATGGTAGGTGCAAAATAGACAGGGGGAGGTTAAGAATAGTATAGGAAATGGAGAAGCCAAAGAACTTACATGTACAACCCATAGACATGAACTAAGGCATGGGGGAATGCTGGATGGTGGGTGTGGGGGAGTGGTGGTGCAGGGAGGAGGGGAATAAAGGGCAGAAAGAAACTGGGACAACTGTAATAGCACAATCAATAAAATATACTTAAAAAAGACAAAAGAAAAAAATGAAAAGGGAACCCACTGTATAGGAGAACATATTTGTCAATGATACATCAGATGAGGGTTCATCTCCACAATATGTAAGAACTTATACAACTCAACATCAGAAAGACAAACAATCCAATTAAAAAATGGGCAAAGGACCTGAGAAGACACTATTCCAAGAGAGACATATAGATGGCACATAGACATTTGAAAAAATGTTTAACATCACTAGTCACCAGGGAAATGCAAATTAAAACCAAAATGAGATATCACCTCACGCCTGTCAGAATGGCTATCATGGATAAACCATCCAACGAGTGCTGGTGAGGATGTGCAGAAAAGGGAACCCTAGTGCACTGTTGGTGGGAATGCAGCCTGGTACAGCCACTGTGGAAAACAGTATGGAATTTCCTCAAGAGATTAAAAATGGAACTGCCTTTTGACCTAGCAATTCCACTTCTGGGAACATATCTTAAGAATCCTGAAACACCAATCAGAAAGAATATATACACCCCATGTTCATAGCAACATTATTTAGGACACCAAGATCTGGAAGCAGCCTTACTTCCCATCAGTAGATGAGTGGATAAAAAAGCTCTGGTTCATTTACACAATGGAATGCTACGCAGCAGTAAAAAGTAGTACCTTGTACCTTTTGCAACAGCATGGATGGACCTGAAGACAACTATGCTAAGTGAAATAAGCCAGGCAGTGAAAGCCAAAAACCACATGGTTTCACTTACACGTGGAATCTAGTAACAAAATAAAGTAACAAGCAAAATAGGATATGAGGCATAGAAACATGGAACAGACTGACAGCTGTAAGAGGGGTGCTGTGAGGTGGGGACTCTTTCAAAGAAGGTGAAGAGATTAGCCAACCAAAGAACATGTATGCATGACCCATGGACATGGACAAGTGTGGGACTGTCTGAGGGAGTGAGGAGACTGGGTACAGGGGGGCAAAAGGAAAAAACTGGGACAATTCTAATACCATAAACAGTACAAATTTCTTTTTAATTTAACAAAAAAATTATATCCCCAATTGTAGTCCCCACTCCTCACAGAAGACAGGAATTTTTTTCTCTGGTGAAGCTGAGCCAGGAGGGACCTGGAGACAGCAGAGCGAGGGAAGCATGGTGAAGAAGACTGTACCTGAAGCCATTCTTCCAGGACACCCTCAGGAATACTGGTTGTCAGGCTCAGAGCCCCTGGGCAAGTATTCAGAGGAGGGGCTTCTCTGGAAAAGCTGCTGGATGGCTCTAGGGAATTCCACAAATACTGACACTGGAAGCCCCAACACAGAGGCTGAGCCCATGGGTCCACAGCCAGCCTACACCACAGACCTTTCACTCAGCCTTCAGCACCTTTTTCTTGGACACCAACAGAAGATGGCCATGGACTGCCAGACATTTGAGGAAAGCCTCAGAACAAAGCCCATAACCCAAAACTGGGTGGGGGTGGGCAGGATGGGACAGGATGATGCAACGGAAGAAAACTTCAAAACTACCCTAATTGATATCTTCAGAAAGACAGTATTTCCATGAAACAAGAACAGGATGCTACTTTTTGAAAAATTACAGAACAACTTCTCGAGTATTTCAGAGATGGCAGTCAAAGTAAACTAAACAGAAAGACTGGGCAATAAAGGTAAAGAAGTCTTGATGAAGTGGAATTGAAGGCAAAAACAAAACAAAAAACAAAAACAAACCATGCTGCCCAGAGAGACGGGCAATTAGAAGAAAACAATTATAGGGGAACCAGGAGGTTTAAAACCAGTGAATGGGAGCATCAAAAAGGTTATTATCAAACATAAGAAAATGTTTCAGGAATGAGGGGGCAAAGCCCCCAGGTGGAAAGTGTTCATCAAGCAGCCTGAGCAAGGAATTCCGCATGAACACAGCAGGCCCCCTGACCTGCGAGCTCAGAGCACAAAGGAGAGAGGGAAGATCCTGAAAACTGTGGAGGACAAGGTGGGTTCACGTCACCAAGGACAGTGCATGTTGCCACTGAACTTCTCAACAGCCACCATGGAAACTAGCACAGAGAGGGAGCAGTTGTGAGGGAGAATTATCTCCATGCTAGACTTATGTACCCAGACAAACTAATACCAACCGAGCCGAATTAACACATTTTCAGAACAGCCAAGTCTTCAACATTTACCTCCCACACAGCCTTTCTCAGGAAGATTCTCTGTCAAAGCAAGGAAGAAAACCAAGATACAGAATTCAAGAAACAGAGAATCAACACAGAAAAAATAGGGAACAGAGATACATGTAAGAACATGGATAAATCTTTAAAATATCATTCTGTGTAAAAGAAACCAGACACAAAAGAGCACACACAATATGACTCCATTTTTGATGAAACGGTGGAAAGGTAATATTAATCTGTGGAAACAGAAAGTGGATCAGTGACCGCCTGGGGCTGGGGTGAGGTGGGAATGGAGAAGCAGCAGCGGGGAACAACTTCTAAGAGGTACAGTAAACCTTCGAGGGTGAGGGAAATGCTCTGTATATTATTTGTGGTGGTGGTAGTGATGACATGGGTGTTCACATCTATCAAGACTCACTGAGGCCCTGGCAGGGTAGCTCAGTTGGTGAGAGGGTCATGCTGATACTCTGAGGTTGTGGGTTCCTTGCCTGGTCAGGGCACACACAGGAAGCGACCAGTGAGTGCATAAACTAAGTGGAACAGCAAGTGGATGTCTCTCTCTCTCTCTCTCCCCCTTCCTCTCACTCCTGAAGATCAATAAAAACATTTCTTAAAAATTACAAAACTAGAAAACTCATTGATATTGTATACTTAAAAGGGTATACATTTCTTACGTCAATTACTCTCAATAAACTTGATTTTTTTTCAATAAAGCAATAGCTGTGAAGTAGGTCTAAGGAGCAACTAATTCAAACTAGAACAAATGGATGGAGCACTTCGTGGAAGTCTCCAGAGTAAAATGGAATTGATTACTGCTATGGACTGAATGTGCACCCCCCCCCCAAACCCCCCTATTCATGTTGGAGCCCTAACCCCCTTATGGCCATATTGGAAAAGCAGCCTTTAAGGAGCTGATTAAGGTTAAATGAGGTCAAAGAAGTAGAGCCCTGATATGATAGAACCACTGGTGTCCTTATAAAAAGGGTGGAGACACCAAAGATCCCTCTCTCTGCCAAGTGAGGACACAGCTAGAAAGAGGCAGTCTGAAAGCCAGGAAGGGAGTCCTCTCCAGAAACCAAAGCCTGCTGGAACCTTAATCTTGGGTGTTGCACTCTCCAGAACTGTGAGAAAATAAATTCCTGTCATTTAAGACATCCAGTCTATGGTATTTTGCTGTGGCAGCTCTAGCAGACTAAGATGGTAATTCTAGGTATGGAATACAGGTATCTCCCGCTTCTCAAAAGTTTGCATTAGGCAAACTTAGGTGTTTCGTAAAAGCAAAATGGCATAATGCAAATCCGCTTAGAGCACATTTTTGGAAAGTGGAAGATACTCCTCACTTTATGCCATTTTGGCTTATGAAAGGTTTCTTCAGAATGCTGTACAGTTGTTCCTCAGTATCCACAGGCCATTACTTCCAGGAGCCCCCCAGATATGAAATTCTGTAGATGCTCATGTCCCTGATATAGAATGACTCAGTATTTGCACATCGACCTGTGCACATCGTCCAGCATACCTTAAATTGTGTCTAGAATATTCATTTTGTTCCCAGGTTCCACCACCTCAAGGTGGTGAGGTGGAGTCCAGGGGGAAGGCAGAGAAGGCCAGGCCTGGCCCTCCCGAAGTCCCCAAGGGCAGACAGGCCACCCCCAAAGTGTCTTTAAGCCTCTGCCATGGGACCTGCAAGGTACCTGGAAAGAGGGGAGAGAGTGAATGGTTGGGTGGAGGGGCACACGGCCCACTGCCACCGCCCTGCTGTCTGCGCTGCCAGCCAGCGATGCCACTTGCACCTCCGTGGGCAATTCCTCACACCTGTGGGGCCTGGAGGGCGAGGGGCTGCGAGGGTATATGGGGGGCAAACAGAGAGGCACGGGCGCAGTGGGGGGTGTGAGGGAGGAAACCCAGACCGAGGGGCCTGGCCCTGGGGCCTGGCGGGAGGTTGGGATGGGGGCAGACGCCAGGAGAAGGTGGCCAGACATCGAACCAGGAGATTTGTCCAGGTCGGGCTGCAGTCCGGCGCACATGCTGGAACTAGTCTGGCCACAGGGAACACCCAGCTGCTTCAGCACCAAAGGCTGCTTTCCCCAGACATGCCAGGGCCAGGAAGGTAGAGGGGAGGGGCCCGAGGGAAGGGTGGGGTGGTGCACATGGCCAGGAGCCCCCTCCCAGCTCTCTCCAGACTCTTGCCATAGGAGGCGACTGCCATCAAGAGGCTAGGTTATTTATAATATGTAATATGAGGCAAATGTTATGTAAATAATTGCTATGCTAAACTCTGTACATGTTCAGCAACCATCATAGGCCTAACTACATAGTACAAGTCAGCAACAAGGTAGCTTCCTCCGCCAATATTTTTGATCTGAGGTTGACTGAATCCATGGGTGCTGAACTTTCCATGGCCTGGAAACCTGCATCCTGTTGAGACCACTGGATAATGTGTGAGCAATTGGCATACGTATATTTTTTAAAGGAACTTTTAAAAGGCAGTTATTCACTCTAGAAAAACAAAATTATTCAAGGAAAAAACAATCATAGTACACTGACTTAGCAGAGACTAAAAATAGATGACGACATCAGGACAGAGAGGGAAAAGAAATGTTAAGAGAGCTACATCTTATCCATCACAAGAGGAAGGCACCCATGAGTAAAATTAAGAAATCAAGAAATAGCACCACACAGCTTACAATTTCTTTTTTCTTTCTTTTTTTTTTTAAGTTAGACAATATTAAATGTATATTGGGTTGGCCAAAAAGTCCATTTAGATGTTTCCATAAAATAAAGACACATTTTTCAGTTTCACCAGTAACTTTATTGATTTGGATATTTTAAGTATGTTGGCTATCTCCCTCTATTGGCTTCCAGTGGGCAGAGGCCAGGGTTGCTGCTAAATATCTTCCAGTGCGTAAGACAGCTCCACAGCAAAGAATTATTTGTCCAAAATATCAATAGTACCAAGAAACTTCGCAAACCGTCATTGACACATTCAATCAGTCAGAGCACCTTCTCCATACACTGCACAAATCTTTATTTTTGTATTTTAGTTGTTTTTGCCTTTCTTGAAATAATAAAGCATAAAATGTTGCATATCATTTTCCATCTTCAATATTAAAATGGCTGCACAAAAACTCACCAAGTTTGATAAGCCTTTTTTTGTTGTTGTTGTTTTTTTATTTTTTTTAGTTTTTTTTTACTATATTTTATTGATTATGCTATTACAGTTGTCCCATTTCCCCCCTCCACTCCCCTCCACCCTGTACACCCTCTCCCACCCACATCTCCCCCCCTTTAGTTCATGTCCATGTGTCATACTTATAAGTTCTTTAGCTTCTACATTTCCCATACTATTCTTACCCTCCCCCTATCTATTCTCAAACTACACTCTAGGCTACTTATTCTCTGTACCTTTTCCCCCTCTCTTCCTCCCACCACCCTGTTGCTAACCCTCCATGTGATCTCCATTTCTGTGGTTCTGTTCCTGTTCTAGTTGTTTGCTTAGTTTCTTTTGGTTTTGCTTTAGGTGTGGTTGTTAATAATTGTGAGTTTGCTGTCCTTTTACTATACATGTTTTTTCTTTATCTTCTTTTCTTAGATAAGTCCCTTTAACTTTTCATAAAATAAGGGCTTGGTGATGATGAACTCCTTTAACTTGACCTTATCTGAGAAGCACTTCATCTGCCCTTCCATTCTAAATGAGAGCTTTGCTGGATAGAGCAATCTGGGATGTAGGTCCTTGTCTTTCATCACTTGGAATATTTTTTTCCAGCCCCTTCTTGCCTGTAAGGTCTCTTTTGAGAAATCAGCTGACAGTCTGATGGGCACTTCTTTGTAGGTGACTGTCCCCTTATCTCTTGCTGCTTCTAGGATTCTCTCCTTCATTTTTACCTTGGCTAATGTAATTATGATGTGCCTTGGTGTGTTTCTTCTTGGGTCCAACTTCTTTGGGGCTCTCTGAGCTTCCAGGATTTCTTGGAAGACTATTTCCTTTGACAGAATGGGGAAGTTCTCCTTTATTATTTGTTCAAATACGTGCTCAATCTGTTGATTTTTCCCTTCCCCTTCTGGTACCCCTATAATTCGGATGTTGGAACATTTAAAGATGTCCTGGAGGCTCCTAAGCTTCTCCTCGTTTTTTTGAATTCTTATTTCTTCATACTTTCCTGCTTGGTTGTTTCTTTCTTCCTTCTGGTCCACTCTATTGTTTTCAGACCCAGTTTCCTTCCCTTCACTATTGGCTTTCCGTGCATCTTCCTTCATCTCTTTTATGGTAACCTGCATTTTTTCATCTAATTTGTGCCCAAAATCAACCAATTCCATGAGCTTTCTGATCACCAGTTTTGAACTGTGCATCTGATAGACTGGCTATTTCTTGGTCGCTCAGAAGGATGAGTCCTGGGGGACTGATCTGTTCTTCTGTTGGACACATGACTCTCTCCCTGTCTCTCCTTTTTTTTCCCCTATCTGGTCGCTCTTGTTGCGGTGAGGGGCAGAGCCTTAGGTGTTCAACAACGCTGGGCACCCCAGTCGCTAGATTGTGATGTTGTATGTGGGGCCCGGAGCAGGGACGGGGACAGCAGGGAACAATGGTGGTATTTGTGTTCTCCTGGGATCTCAGTCCCTTCTCTGGTATCCTGGGTTTCGAGCCCTGCCCTGGTCCACAATCGCCACCTCACTGGGTCTGCCAGCCACTGCTTGTGTACTCAGGATCCACTGCTGCAATCTTGTGCACCCTGGATGGCTTACGCGCCAACGTTCGCACCAAGTTCTCCCAGACCTCCACGCGATGCCGACCCACGCCCGCCCAGCTCCTCTTCTCTGCTTCTCCTACCAGTCTGGATGAACGGGTCTACTTCAACTTCTTGGCTGTCCGACTTCCATTCAGATAAATTCTCTATTAGTTCTGCGTGTTCTTCTGGCTCTAAATTGTTGTTGTTCTAATCTTGGTTGTGCGTGGAGGTACGGTGCATCCACCTATGCCTCCATCTTGCCGGAAGTGCTCAGCTTACAATTTCAAAATGTGTGATGCAAGTGTATTTCCTAAGACATAGACAAAAGGACTAAAAGCACCTGCCCACAAAATCGGTAAGTTTGACTTTGTAAGTTGACTGTGATAACAATTTTTATAGGGCTTTAAACAAAGGAGTCCAGCAAAGTCAAATACCATGGAGTAGTGAAAATAAGGACTTTCCATATCCAGACCTAAGAACCAGGAAGTCACTACTGATCTTAAAAGACATTTCAGTGGGTTGGTAGTGGAAGAAGTCACATTGCATTGGGTTCAAATGGAAGGTACAAATGCCGGTGGATTACTATTTAAAAACACAACGCCCTCTGCACATTGTATTCCTGACCCGCACTTTGTCCCCTGGCAGGGCTTGTTCTCTCCTACTCACTAAACACACACGAACAAACAAAATGAAACAGTACAGTACCCCAGTCTGCCCTCCTCCTGTCTCAGGAGATCATGTCATCTCAAGAAACGTGACATGCTTCCATCAGCAAGTGAGAGAAAAGGAATGGGTCACTTTCTTTTACTCATTCAACACACACTTACTAAGAGCATTTTGGGGACCTAATAGGCCAAGCTCTTCTAGATGACAGGAACACAGAAGTGAACACCACAAGGCCTTACCCTCCAGGGGGTCACAGCCTAGTTGAGGGACCTTTACATCAACACATACATACATTCTACTATCACATAGTACTTGCTATAAAAGACAATAAATAAAGTACAAGACAGAAGCAAGAACTGATCACCACAGCCCTAGCAATCCTCAATGGCTGACATCTACTAAATCCCTCATTCCAGGCTGGGAAGAAAAACTTAGGGGCCCTTGACTGGATCCCTGCAGCACTCAGTAACCTAGTTCCTGGAGATTAAATCAATGTGTTCAGTACATGAATAAAGCAAAGTAATTTCTATGTTGCTCAACATCAAAGCAGTTGTGTGCCCAGAGAACTCCGGAAAGGTTCAGTGCTGTGCTTCCATAGCCATTCAGATTCTCATTCACCTTCGGTCTAATTTTCCGTGGATCCTGGGGTGTGTTTAACGATTTAATAGAGGGGAGTGAGCATTCCTCAGAAAAATAAACTGAGACAACTACTTTGCCCAACTTCAAACCATGAAAATCTCTGCTTGGGTGAATAAGCCTCTAACTACCAGTAATCGAGGTCTCCCAAGAGCCCTCTGTTCATACTTACAGTGCCAGTTGGACTCTCAAATATCCCAATCTTGCCAGCCTCCAACACCTGGTAGAGCTCTGCCATGAAGTCTTCCTGGATGGAATAGGGTGTGAAGGGAAAAGGGAAATGGATGCCACCAGTCTCCTGGGTTTTATCAGCCATCATCCTAAGAGGGAGAAAAAACACCTTGTAGTTCTCTGACGAGCCAGAAAGAACTGGCTTGAAAACTACAACAATTCCTAAGAACAGCCTCAGGACCAGTTATGGAACTTCTCCTGAGGTTGTACGTTGTTTTTGCAAACACACACCACACTCTCTCCATCATGTGCATGTCCCCACGAAGCCATACCAAATCATGGGGAATCCATCTAGTGACATTTATCCCAAGTGGCTCTAGAAGAAGGAAGCCTAGGAAAGCCCCTATACGTGAACTCCCTGCCATTTCACCTGGGATGCTTTTGCTGCTTGGATAGCCTTGTAGTTAGTGCCCCTAGGAAAGGCTTGGAGATTTCCTCTGGGATCAGAGCTGTTGCCTGTAATCATGTTTCCAGTCTTTCTACTCTCCCTTGTCCTCAGGGCAGCATTTGCATGACACGTTGCTTCACTTTATCCTGTTGCAAAGATCTCTAAGTAAAATCATGGCACACCGGCAGAAAATTACAAGTACCATTACAGCTTTTCTTATGTGGCACAGATTAATATACATACCCCTATTTTACAGATTATCTTTAATTTGCTTGTTCGTTCATCCTACCCTCCATTTCCAGTACCAACTGGAGCTTCCTCCACAAAATGGTTGGGCCTCAAGAATCAGAGCTTTCTGTCTGACTCCGGACTGGCAGAGCGCTCTTCACAAGGACTACGCCCAGCTGGAAGAGCTCCACATACGGAGACCACAGCATCTCTTTCCCTTGCCAGGCCAAGGTCTAAGGCAAACTCTTCAGCTCTGTGTCTATGTCATCTTTTCGTCCTCTTCTGAACCTGATTTCTCTGAGAGAGCATTTGCATCAAGGGACTTCCTTCACTTCGTCACAGTTGGAGGACTGACTCTTCCATCCTGGTCCCACACTCTCTCTTTGGAAGTCACTGCTCCAAGCTCTTTAGCAGGCCCATATTTCACAAGCACAAACATGAATAACCCTAAAACCATTAGCATCTTTGTTACCTAACTAGCCTCAATAAAACCAACAGCAATGTCTGTTCGACATGAGGGGAAAGGCAGTTGCTCTAATGTTCTTCCAGTTATGGTTTAGGGGCAGTTCAAATGACTGCAAAAGTGAAAGGATGAACTACAGGAAGTGACTTTAAAAAACGTGGACAATTCAATAACAAGAAGGAGGCATGAAATCAAATAACCATTACAACATGAAGGGGCAGAGAAAAAGCATGTAACAAATTTTGAGCACCTATGTGCTAAGCACTCCTCAGGCCCTTTTGCTTTCATTATCTCATGTAATCTGAAAAACACTTAAGGATACAGTTGTTGCATACAGATACTTACAGGAATGAAATAACTGTTCAAAGTCTCAGCTAGTTAAAGGAAAACCAGGGATCCAAACCCAGGTCCATATGACTGTTTTAGTCAAATTGAACCGGCTGTAGCAGATAAGCAACAGACATAAAAGGGAGATTTATTGAAAAGATGCCTATTGAGAATTGAGACCACCTGGAAAAACCAAGCACAGAAGCCACCACCAGGGTGGGAGTTCTGGCGCACTGGAACTACTGACACGCTCAAACCTCAAAACAGCTCCCACAACCTCACCAACCAGTAAATACCCATGGGTTTTCATTCTCCAGCTCACTCACATGCCAGATGGAGTCACGAACTGACCTCCTCTGCTTACTCACAGCTTCTGCTCATTCAGAACTTCAGCCTGCACATGGTCACTTCAGCCCTCTGTACCTTTCAGCTTCAGCCCCCACTCCCATGAAATGCTTTTCATGTTTCTCAGTTCTGAATCTCAAGAGAAATATCTGATCAGCATCTCCTGCCCTGCTAAGGTCACCCTACAGAAGGGTAAAGCACCAGCCTGACCTGATCCTCCTGGGCCTTGCACTTGCTGCCCTCCCCACTCCCGCCCCAGCCCCTGCCCCAGGGAAGGATGAGTCCTCAACAGTTAGGGACACTCAGCTCCTCAGAGAAGCCTCTCTCTCTGTTTCGCCATCCTAGTGGTCAAATACCCTCCCTCCAAATACAGGCATGGGCACACACTCTCACACACACACACACACACACACACACACACACACACACTGCTCTACTTTAAGTCACTCTTTTATTTCAATACCCTATGTTTAATTTCTTCATAGCTCTTATCACTCATAGCTAACTGGGTTGGCCAAAAGTCCATGTAGTTTTTTTCCCATAAAATAGAGACACGATTTTCATTTTCACCAATTAACTTTATTGACTTGGATATTTTGAGTATGTTGGCTCTCTCCCGCATGGTATATTGTTAACTGTTCTCAATTAATGCCTCGTTTTGATTCCTATCAACTTTGACTGGTCTACCCGATCATGGAACATTATTCTGGAGAAATCTCCAGCACCAAACTCTGCAAACCGCTTGTGACACGTTTGACCAGTCACAGTACCTTTTCCATACACTGTGCCTATCTTTTTTCTGCTTCAGTTGTGTTTTTACCTGTCTTGAAATAATGAAGCATAATATGCTGGAAATGTTGCTTATTTTCTTCCTTCTTCAACATTAAAATGCCAACACAAAAATTCATCAATTTTCATATACTTTTTTAAGGAACACAGATGTGAAAGCTGTCACAAAACAATCTCACAAAGGCATCTTGAATGTAGTTAAAGACAACTAAGCACGACAAGAGCCATCTCACAGAAAAAAACAAATGAACTTCTTGATTAGTCACTATTTTATTTAGTCCTTCTCACTAGAGTATACGAGGTCTGTCTGGAAAAAGTATAGCCATTGTTAACATAATGGGAATCGTTTGCATGAAACTGATGTAACCCAGCAGCCGAAGCGAATGGACTGGAATGCACATGTGTGAAGAATTACGACTTGACTGTACTAGTTAGGGGGTTGGTAGATGCCATTGAGTGACTGTGTATATTGTGTGGCAGTTGCAATATGACTGAGTGAGTAGAACAATGAATCTGCATCAAATTCTGTGTTAAGCTTGAACAATTCTCAGCGGAAACTATCCCGATGATTCAGGAGGACACAGCTATGGGCAACTGGTGATTGGCAGCCTCATCAGGACAACACTCCTTCTGATGCATCATGTCTCGTGCAGTTTTTTTTTGCAAAACATCATACCACCCAGCTGATTCAGCTCCCCTACAGCCCACATTTGGTGCCCTGCAACTTGTGGTTATTCCCAAAACTAAAAGCACTTTGGAAATGGAAGAGATTTCAGACCGTTGATGAGATACAGGAAAATATGTTGGGGCTGCTGACGGCAGCTGGGAGAACTGTGTCAGGTCCAAAGGTGCCTCCTCTGAAACAGACTGAGGCACCATTGTCCTACGTACAGTGTTTCTTGTATCTTCTTCAATAAGTGTCTCTAGTTTTCATAGTACATGGCTGGGTACCTCCTGGACAGACCTTGTAGGCAGCATGTAAGAAGCAACCTTGTCTGTCTTGTTTTTCCCTGCCCTTAGCACTCAGAGAGCCAGGTGCTTTGGCAACTAGAAGGCATTCAATAAAAACCTGATGCATAAATAAAAAGCCAGTTTGACATGGGGGCTGTAGGTGGAGGTTTCTGTCCTTCAGAGGTGAGGGCGGAGGATGCCCCATGACTTAAATATCTAGTCCGCAGGACAGTTCTTTAAGTTTCAAACTGTCACCTCTGGCTGGCGTAGCTCAGTGGATTGAGCGCAGGCTGAGAACCAAAGTATCGCAGGTTCGATTCCCAGCCAGAGCACATGCCTGGGTTGCAGGCCACGGCGTCGAGCAACTGCACATTGATGTGTGTGTGTCTCTCTCTCTTTCTCCCTCCCTTCCCTCTCTAAAAATAAATCAATCAATCTTAAAAAAAAAGTTTCAAACTGTCTTCATATAGCCTCACAACAACCCTGTGTGGCCAGTATTTTTATTAGCTCCATTTTACAGATGAAGAAACTGACACTCAGAAATGTTCAGTGATTTGCCCACAGTCAATGACCAACTGCCTGAACCCGAGCTTTGAACGCACATCCGCCAGATCATCGAGACCCTGACTTTGTATTGCCTCACTCTCCCTTCTCACCAGGATAAGCAGGGTGAAGAGACTTGGTTAGAGTAACAACTTGAGAGTGACAACAGGAAACAATACAGAAAGAGAGTCATTACTATTTCACTCACTGTCGGTGGTAATTATGAATCTCACTATTCCGGATGTGGCACAAAGGTAAGTGAGCGGTTAATCCTGGTGGGTTTAGTTCCCGCCAGGTGGCACAGTTGGCCAGAGCTTTGTCCCATATACCAAAAGGTTGCAATTTGATTCCCAGTCAGGGTATGTACCTGGGTTGTGGGATTGATGCCTGGTCTGGTCGCCTATGGGAGGCAACCAATCAATGTTTCTCTCTCCCTTCTTCTCTCTCTACAATCAATAAACATACCCTCAGATGAGGATTTAAAAATAAGGGTTAAGATAAATCCACGAATAGTGGATACACTAAGCACACCTTTTAAGGGTGCTTGGTGTTGCTTTTTCTGACCTCTTCAGGTTGGTTGCAGGGAGGACAATCATGACCTCCACACAAGTTCTTCCTAGAATTCCTCACCAGTGCTAAGGCACATACCAGCACAGAAAGCTTTTCGCTCATTAACTGTGAAAGAACCTCAGGTACATACTGTCCTAAACTGCTCATGTTCTTCAGTCTTCAATTATCACTCGTTATTTACTTGGGTATAAACTATCGTGACAGACTGAACTGCGTCCCAATCCTCCCACAGAGTCATGTGTTAAAGCCCCAACCCCCAACAAGAGACTCTATTTGGAGACAAGACTTTTAGGAGGTAATTAACATTAAGCGGAAAAGGTCACTGAGATTAAATTAAGTCATGAACAGTGAGGTCCTAATCCTCATAGGAGGAAGAGAGAGAGCTCTCTCTCCACCAGCCCTGTGCAGACAAGAAGGGGGCCTTCTGCAAGAGAGGAAGGGGGTTCTCGCTGCTGACTGAATAGGCTGGGACCTTGGTCTTGGATTTCCCAGCCTCTAAAACTGTAAGAAAAAAATTCTGTTCTTTAAGCTATGCAGCGTATGGTATTATGTTATGGAAACCACAAAGGGAGAAACAACTATGTTCCATATACTATTTGGCTTTTAAGCTTCTAAAATGCTTTAACTTCACACACCTGGGGAGACAACACCGCCTCAAAACAAAACGTCTCCTACACCTACTGTGAACCCAGAGGCACAGTATGCAGCGGAGCCGCAATGCTCCCACAGCTGGGCACAAGGCCCGGCACCCACAACCCTGCTCTGGCCTTCTGTCTCCCTCCCAGCCCCATCCCCACAGCTCTCACACTGTATAGGAAAAACCTGCTACTTATTAGTATTTACTTCCACTTTTCATGGCACATCCTCCAACAATGTGGTCAGTTCCACTCATCCGAATGTTCTCGACTTAGACCTCACTCCACCTTGATTTTCTGAAGGGCAGACACTAGGGAAGAGCCATTAACAGTGTGGGCTCTGGGGTCACACTGCCGAATTTGGGATTCCCGCTGTATTCGGGCCTCAGTTAACACCCCTGACCCTCAGTTTCCTCATGTGTAAAAGAGAGGTCAAAGGGCATACTCACAACGCACACTCACAAGGTTGCAGTGACCAGTAAAATAAGATATTTTAGGAAAAGCGCTTAGCGACTTGGACTACTGAACGCCCTGGTGCAGGTTTGCTACCCTCACTCCAAAGCACCACTCCAGTTGAACTGCAGCTCCCGCTCTCACTCACCTCCCATTCCCCTCAGCATTGGTTTATCGCCTCTCCATCACACCTTAGTCCCGCCCCTAAAGATCCGGAAGGTTTTCCCGCTCGGGACTCCCCCCCACCCTCCTGCTTAGTAAGCCTCTGGTTTACGCTTACCCCGGAGTTTGCCCTCTCTCACTTCGTTTCTCGTCATCCTAAGCTTTTACCACGCCGCACCGCGCTCACCCTATTTTCCAGAACAGCTTTGCTTCAGGGAAGGCTGGTGAGGCAGCAGAGCGAACGTAGGTGAATTGAGAGTCGCGGGTCCCGAGAACCAGGACAACCCCTATAGGCTGGTGCTTCGCAGCCACGCCCCCGCGCCAGTGGGCGTGCTCACACAGGCCTCCCGAAGGTTCTCTCTCTTTGCCTCACAGCGTTTGCGCGGCTTGTGCCAAGTTGGGTTTTTTTTTTTTCTCCCCTGGCTGTGGGATCGCTGAACGCTAGACGTCCTGGACTCTCAGAATCTCTTTTCGGAGCGCAGCCTTTGCGCTTGAGGCTTTACTTCCACTGCGCTCCGGCCCAGTGCAGAAGGTTTGATCCTCCGCTATTTAGCGCTAGAGGTACCAGGCGCTCTACAGTTGCTGGACTTGGTCCAAGTGTCAGATGCTCACTAAACACCGCAGGGCCAGAGTGCTGTGCCCGAGAACTGAGAATCCTGTGTACCGGTCCCCGCCATTGTCGGGCCCTAATACGTACGAACCTGTTATTTTACCTCGCAGTGGACGGTACACACTTCTACTGGGTTGCGCATGGGTTGTGCAGGAACTAGAACGTCTCCCCGCCCCCCGCCCCCCCCCCCCCCAGTTACAGTTGACATAAAACGTTAGTCTGAGGACTACGACATACTGATTAGAGGTTCATATAACTTATGAAGTAAGTGATCACCCTGAAAAGTCTGCTACCCACCTGATACCACATGCAGTTATTAAAATATTACTGGCTTTTTCTGTATACTCTATTTTACCCCCTACCCACGTTATAATGATAACTGGCAATTTCTACTTCTTAGTCCCTTCAACCTTTTCACCGATCACCCAAATCCCCTCTCATCTGGCAACCCTGGCAACCACTAAATTGTTCTCCGCGTCTGAGTTTGTTTCTCTTTTGTTTGTTCGTTTATTTTGTTTTGTAGATCCCATAGGAGTGAAATCATGGGGTATTTGTCTTTGTCACATTTCACTGAGAATAATACCCACTAGGTCCTTCCATATTGTTGCAAGTGGCAAGATTTCATTCCTTTGTGTGGCTGAGTAATATCCCATTGTATATGTACCACATCTCTCTCCATTCGTCCATGGATAGACACTTATGTTGCTTCCATTTCGTGGCTACGTGAATGATGATGCAATGGACTGCATATATCTTTTCAAATTAGTGTGTTGGATACCTATGGATAAATGCCCAGAGGTGGAATTGCTGGGTCGTAAGGTGGTTCTATTTAAATTTTTTTGAGGAACCTTCATACCGTTTTCCACAGTGGCTGCACCACTTTACAATCCCACCTACAGTGCACGAGGATTCTCTTTTCTCCACACCCTCACCAACAATTGTTTGTGGATTAACTGATGATGGCCATTCTACAGGTATGAAGTGATATCTCATTGTGGTTAATTTGCATTTCTCTGATGATTAGTGATGTTGAGCATTTTCTAATATGTCTATTGGCCATCTCTATATGTCTTTTTGGAGAAAGGTATATTCAGGCCCTTTGCCCATTCTTTAATTGTATTTCTTGGGTGTTGACTTGTATGACTTCTTTATAAATTTTGGATATTAACTAGTTATCAGATGTATCCTTGGTGAATATGTTCTCTCATTCAGTGGGTTTCTTTTCATTTCGTTGATGGTTTCCTTTGCTGTGCAAACACTTTTTTTCCCAACCCCATTTATTTGTTTAAGTATATATTTTCTCAGGTACATTTTAGGGTAGGAAGTCTTTTCTTTTAGATTTTATTTATGTATTTTTACAGAGAGGGGAAGGGAGGGTGAAAAGGAGGGAGAGAAACATCAATGTGTGGTTGCCTCTCAAACACCCTCCACTGGGGACCTGGCCCAGAACCCAGGCATGTGCCCTGACTGGGAATCAAAATGGTGCCCCCGGCACTGAATCCACTGAGCCACACCAGCCAGAGCTTCAAGTATATTTTCTTGATCACGTTACGACAGTTGCTCATTTTTTTCTCCCTTGTATCCCCCTGTGCCCAGTATACACATTCCCTCCAGCATTCCATTCCCCCCACCCTAGTTCATGTCCATGGGTCATACATATAAGCACTTTGGCTTTTCCACTTCCACAATACTATTCTTAACATCCCTGCTTATTTTGTACCTACCAATAATGCTTCCATTCCCTTTACCTTTTCCCCGATTCTCCCCGTTCCCACTAGCCGCTGATAACCCTCCATGTGATCTCTATTTCTGTGAACCTGTTCCTGTTCTAGTTGTTAACTTAGTTCATTTTTTTTAGGTTCAGTTGTTGATAGCTGTGAGTTTGTTGTCATTTTATTGTTAATAGTTTTTGATCTTCTCTTTCTTAGATAAGTCCCTTTACCATTTCATATAATAAGGCCTTGGTGATGATGAATTCCTTTAACTTGACCTTCTCTGTAAAGCACTTTATCTGCCCTTCCAACTCAATGATAGCCTTGCTGGATACAATAATCTTGGATATAGTTTCTTCCTTTTCATCATTTTGAATACTTCTTTCCTGCCCCTTCTTGCTTATAAGGTTTCTGTGGAGAAATCAGCTGATAGCCCTTTGGGGACTCCTCTGTAGGTAACTCTCTCCTTTCCTCTTGCTGCTTTTAAAATTCTCTCTTTATCTTTAACCTTTGCCATTGCAATTATGATGAGTCTTGTTGTGGCCCTCTTTGGGTTCATGCTCTTTGGAACTCTCAGAGCTTCCTAAACTTGTATGTCTATTTCCTTCACCAGATTGTGAAAGTTTTCTTTCATTATTTTTTCCAGTAAGTTTTCAATTTCTTGCTCTTCCTCTTCTCCTACGGGCACCCCTGTGATTCAGATGTTGGAACATTTAAATTTGTCCCAGAGGTTCCTAAGCCTCTCCTCATTTTATTTTTTTGAATTCTTCTTTCTTCATTCTATTCTGGTTGACTGCTTATTTCTTCCCTCTGATCCACATCATTGATTTGAGTCCCGGTTTCCTTCCCTTCACTGTTGGTTCCCTGTATATTTTTCTTTGTTTCACTTTGTATGCGCTTCACTTCCTCCTTTATTTTGCAGCGGTACTCAATCATTTCTCTGAGCACTTTCATTACCAGTGTTTTGATGTGCACTGAGGAAGTGGGCCAAAGGTAGGCAGCAGCTGCCCACAAGTGCTCCGACTAGTTGGCCCCACAAGGGACCCAGCTGCAAGTTGTCTCAGGAAGGAAAAGCATGTAGGTGAATGAAGCACAGAGTCCACAAAGCATGGCCTCCTGTGGTGTGACCTGTTCCCTTTGTGGAAGGTCAGAGATGGCGCAGGGAGGTCTGTGTAGCATAAAAATGAAGCATTGTTTTAAGGGGAAATTTTGAGTGCAGCATAACAGGGTTACATGGTATTGGGGGTAAACAGAGCCCACACACTAGCAGATCTCCCCCTCCTGATTTTAATCAGATCAGGGGTGTAAATGATAGATCTGGAGCTACAAGCACACTGTCTCATGTGATCTCTCTGTCATCACCACTAAAACAAAATATACATGGAAAAAGGAAAAGGCTCACCCTCCTGGTGCTGTGGGTAAGGGTCTCATGTGGGACAATTGAGACAGCCTCCTGCAATGTCAGGGTGAGGCCTGCTGAGAATAGGGAGCAGTACTGAGTGGATGCCCTAACTTTTTTTATCATCAAATTCACTTTGTTGACTTAAGTTCTAAATTAAGTATCCTATCAACTCCTGCCAGCTAAAGGAGTTCATGTTTGTGAAGCACTTAGAATAGTGCCTGGCATTGTTGGCTATTGTTTTCATTATTGAAGCTACAGTGTTTCAGCTACTGAATTCTGATAGCTTCAATGCAGAAACATTTCTCAGGGTTGCTGGAGGGTAATCAGGTCAATGCTGATGGGTTCAGTATGCTTGCCTGATGGGTTTAATAGGCACGAGGAAGAAAGGTGGAAATAGCAGCTGGTGCACTCTGTTGTGTGTTCTGGCCAAATGTCTTACATTGGCATCTTCTCTAAATGAAATGCTCTCCAGCCCAGTACCTCCCTTTAGCGATGTCCCCAATTTTTCCCATGCATGCCCTCTAGGAAGTGTGGAAGCTGCATGCCTGTCAGTGGAGCAGGAACCCACTGGTTTGCAAAGGTCGGGTAGCACTATCGTGGTTTCACCGGGGTTGGGCCTGAGGCCTGTCACTCCACTTAGGAAAGTCATCTCTGAGCCATCATGGGGGCGCCCATGTGATCCCACTGGGATTTAGAGACTCGACTGATAAGCCTTTGCTCCAGGCCTACACCTTGGCCCGGGAGGAAGGGAAGACCAAGGCTCTCTGGTTCATACAGACCCATGGCCCTCCTGGGCCTTGGCCTATACATGTTCATAATGTCCAGGAGTGACTCTCCACTACTGGACTACTGGCAAGAGAGGTGGAAGCCAGGGTCTCCAAGACTGAGATCCTTTTAGTCAGGTTGCCTGCTCCTGAGTCACATAGCAGTGAAGGACTGACCTGCTCACTTGCCCACTGCCAATATCCACAGTCCTTTGCCGTTTGTCCCAATCTGCTCAGAGACTCTAATCCCAACTGCCTCTGGGCTTCCTGCCCTTTCTCCTGTTTGTAGAATCACCTCCAGCCTCAGGGAACCAAACAAAGCCAGCCCTGCCCTCCCTGTCTAGCTCCCTGTCCTGACCGCCATGCACCCTCTCACTCAGGCTGCACTGCCTGGGAAAACAATGCCCACCCTGCTGGTTAAATGGCCATCCTGGTTTGACCTCCATGGGCCCCCCGACACCAGCTTGCACAGGCCCTCTGTGGGACACTGGGAGCCATGGCTTGAGGCTGGGGCCTTGGCTAGTTCTCTTCACTGCAAGCAGTATCAATCTGTCTTCTTTCGAGAACAGAATGCCAGGCTTCTGTTGGAAAGAGCAGGCTCTCCCCTGGCACCCTGGGCAAATACCAGGGTTTCTTTTGGGTCAATTCAGCCTTTGATGATGGCTGTGAGGGGAATAGTCTGGCAGTGATTACTGGTAGAAAACACTCCTTTTCTCTTCCCTCTTTTCTCTTACGTTACATAACTAGCAGGGCCCCGCTCATCCCTTTTTCCAGAGTGGTGTGGATATACTGCTTTTGAAATAAACATTCAACTGCCTTGACCAACTTCTTTGGTAGGAAAAAACAGCTTCATATGTCTTTGCATGAACTAACCATAAAAGTCCTTCCTGGAAAATGTCAAATGCAATCCTTGGTCTGGGCGACATGTTCCTGCTAATGAATCATGAAGGTCTGGGCTTTTCCCATCCTTTCCCAGCAGAATCTGTTGACCCAGTTGAACACTCTGGGGAGCCCTTCTGAGCCAGTGACAGAGACAGTGCAAGACAGAGAGAGCTCCAAGGGAGGAGTGGCTGCAGCATTTCACGTTGTACCAGGAGAAGCAAGCAAAGTCTTATTTTTGTTTCCCAAATAGGTTCTTTATATCAGTATACCTAAATTAAGAACCAGCCTTCTAAAAATAGAGATAATTTAATGTTACCAGAACTGTTATTTCTTAATTTTAAAACATCTGAATTTTACTGTGGGCATTACATTTATTTTGCTGGTGTGCATATCTAGTAATATTTTTCATTTTCTCTACACCCTTTCATATCTTCTCCAAATCTCCCCTGCTGTGTCACAACTCTATGCCTTTCCTTTGCTGCTCCTACCACCTGGAACACCGCCTTCTCCTCCAGTGTCCCTCCCCCTCTCAGTGACCAAGTTCCTACTCATTCTTCAAAACTCCACTCAGATGTTTCTTCCTCCAGGGAACCCTGCCTGACTTGAACTCCCTCACTCCCCACCCTAACTTAAGGCTCATCCCCACTGATCTCACACACCCCATGCATATATTTCTCTTCCTCTTACCCATATTTCAAATAAAATTTCAGTTACTGTGTCTCTCTTCCTTTCTAGACAGGAACCTGTTTGGGAATAGTGACTGCATTTAGTCATGGTGGCATTCCTAACGGTGATCAGAAAAACCCTGACACAGAAGAGGCTTGAACTGGTATTTCTTGTTCTGCACACTGACCCCTTTACTTTGCCCACTCTAGACCTCCCTTCCTTGAGAAGAAACTGCATGCCCTTGGGCACACCTGCCATGAAATGTTCTCTTCTTTAGAGTGGCTGCTGTGCAGGGCTGCTCAGCAAATGTGGTTTTGTCATCTGTACACTCTATTGTCTGTATCAGGAGTTCTGAAACTTTTTAGTCTCAGGAAACCCTTTCTAATCTTACCCATCATTGAGGACACCAAAAAGCTTTTGTTTATGTGAGTTACATCTATTAATAGTTATAAATTATAAATTAAAACTATGAAATTAGAAAACTATAAATTCCCTTAAAAATAACAAGCCCATTACATGCTAAAGCCAATATTTTTGAAACACAAAACTTAGAGTGGCATTATTTTTGCATTATGGTATCTCAGCCTTGGCACTGTTGAAAGCTTGAACCAAATAATATTTTATTGTGGGCTGGGCTGTGCATTGCAGGGTGTTTAGTATCATCTGTGGCCTCCACCCAGTAGATGCTGGTAGCACTCCCTCCTCCCAGTTAGGATGGCCAAGCAATTCCTCATCACCTGCGGGGTGGATGAGGGCAACATCGCCCTGGTGAGAACCACTGTTTTATATTTCTGCAAGTCTCTTTAATGTCTTAATAAAAGACAGGTCAATTTTTATTGCTCCTTCCACATTCAGTCTGATGCAATGTGTTGTTTTGAGTGAAATATATGAAGAATTACAGTCATACAGAGCTATGTAGTTAGAAAAGGGGAAAATATTTTATTAGCTTTTAAAACTACTTGTGCATAGTTTTCTTTGATACTATAGTGAAACTCAACAAAAAAGTGGCTTCTTAAAGGTTAGTTGTAATATGGAATCTGAAACCTATTAATGACCTTTTCCTGTTCTGTGACATTAGATATGTTAGTTTATCTTCAACTTTGAAGGGATCTTTTCCCTTTTTGTAGCACCATTTATATTCCTTACTTGGGAAATGTTTATGGAGCTCTTTTCCATGTTGACATACATCATTATACAATATAAAAGAAAGTACATTTGTTACTATTCCTTTTATTAGAGAAAAATTAAGTGATGGAAAGCTATCAAGGTTCCTAAAGCAGATGCAAATTTTTGACAAATCAATTGACATAATATGCCACATAAGCAACACAAACTATAAAATCATATCAGTAGATGCAAAACAACTTTGATAAAATGCTGCAATAATTATAAAAACTATCAGCTAAGTGGGACTAGAAGGAATATACAATATGACAAACACACAGCTAACATCAAACTCAATGGGGAAAAATCTAAAAGATCAGGAACAAGACAAGGATGTCCATTCTTACCACTCTTATGCAACATGGTACTAGCCATAGCAATCAAAGAGGAAAAAGAAATAAAAGGCATTCAAATAGAAACGAAACAATCAAACTGTCATTGTTTGCAAGCAAAATGCTACTCTATATAGAAAACCATAAAATTTCAACCTAAAATCTAAAACAGATCAGTGAATTCAGTACAGTATCAGGATACAAAATAAATATTCAGAAATCAGTTGCATTTTACACACCAGTAACTAACTAGAAGAAAGGGAACCTATGAGAATAACTGATTCACAATTGCATCAAAATAAAATAAACTAAACTAAAATAAATAAATAAATTAATTAATTAAATAATAAAATGCCTAGGAATAAATTTAACCAAAGCACCCAAAAACTGGGAAGCATGCATGATATGGGCAGACAGACAACTCCAAGAAACACCCTCAAACTAAACTCAAAGAGCCGGAAAGGGAACTCACAGTGCACCAGGAGAGGGAAGAAATCCCTCACTTCCTTTTCTTCCCTTGTTACCTCACGCTGCAGCCCCCACACAAGCTCCAATGGGGAACTGTGGGAATCTATAGGAGCACAAATTCTGAGGGAGGAAAACCTCTCTACTTGAAGGAGCTGAGGCCCCAAGAGGATGGACAAAGCCCCAGTGCTTTACTTCCTCTCTCTGCCCTCATGGCTCTTGGCTCAATTGTAGGCACAATCACACATGGCTGCCATTACAGGGTAACTGAAGCCCCAGCTTTCTGGTCCAACAATGGGGCAAAAGAATCCCGGGAACCATAAAACCAGGGAGCTCATGGAGGAGGAGGATCCTGGGCAAGTGAAAACTCAAAGAGCAATGGCAATGAATTCAGACCTGACACTGAAATCACAGTGTACCCACACAAGGCTAGTCACAACCTGAAGATAAACAGGTCAATTGCCTTCTAAATAAAAAATATCAGGACTTCCAGCCAAGATGGAGGCATAGGTAGACAGACTGTGCCTCCTCCCACAACCAAAATTAAGGACAACAAAAATTTAGAAACAAAAAAATCAACCAGATCTGACAGAAAATTAAACTGTATGAAAGTCTGACAAGCATTCATCCAGACCAGTAGGAGGGGTGGAGTAGATGGCCAGTGGAGAGGGGTTAAGGCCGGAAAAAGCGGTGGTTAGCAGTCCTGGGCATGCAGATGGCAGCTGGCAGACCCTGGGTACAGGGTGGCAATGGGCAGAGCCAGTGAGGCGCATAAGGCAGCTGGCTGACTGTGGACACACATTCGCGAGGAGATAAACCAGACAAAATTGGGACCCAGACAGACCACACAACCCAGGGCCCCAGCACCTAGAAATAAAACCTAAAAGCACCGATTGAAAACACCTGTGGGGGTTGAGGTGCCAGGAGAGACTCCCAGCCTCACAGGAGAGGTCGGTGGAGAGATCCACAGGGTCTTAGAACATATACAAGCCCATCCACCTGGGAACCAGCACCAGAAGGGCCCAATTTGCTTGGAGGAAGGGGCAGAAGGGAGTGAAATATGAGAGCAGAGAAAACACCATTGTTCCCTCTCTGAGCCCCTCCCCACATACAGCCTCACAAACCAGCTACCAGGTTGCCCCGCCCTGGTGGACACCTAAGGCTCTGCCCCTCATACTTAATAGGCAAGCCCTGACCAAAAAAAAAAAAAAAAAGGCTCAAACACAATAACAGATCAAAGCTCCACAGCAAATACAACTAAGCGACCAAGAGATAGCCAACCTATCAGATGCACAGTTCAAAGCACTGGTGATCAGGATGCTCACAGAATTGGTTGAATTTGGTCGCAAATTAGATGAAAACATGAAGGCTACACTAAGTGAAATGAAGGAAAATGCACAGGGAACCAATAATGATTGGAAGAAAAGTGAAACTGAAATCAATGGGGTGGACCAGAAGAAAGAAAGAAACAAGCAAACAGCAAGAAATGAAGAAATAAGAATTCAAAAGAATGAGGAGAGGCTTAGGAACCTCCAGGACATCTTTAAACATTCCAGCATCTGAATTATAGGGGTACCAGAAGGGGAAGAAGAACAGCAACAAGTGGAAAAGTTATTTCAACAAGTAATAAAGGAGAACTTCCCCAATCTGGCAAAGGAAATAGACTTCCAGGAAGTCCAGGAAGCTCAGAGAGTGCCAAAGAAGTTGGACCACCCAAGGAGGAACACACCAAGGCACATCACAATTACATTAGCCAAGGTAAAAATGAAGGAGAGAATTCTAGAAGTAGCAAGAGATAAGGGGACAGTCACCTACAAAGGAGTTCCCATCAGACTGTCAACTGATTTCTCAAAAGAGACCTTGCAGGCAAGAAGAGGTTGGAAAGAAGTATTCCAAGTCATGAAAGGGAAGGACCTACATCCAACATTGCTCTATCCACAAAGTGTTCATTTAGAATGGAAGGGCAGATCAAGTGTTTCTCAGATAAGGTGAAGTTAAAGGAGTTCATCATCACCAAGCTTATTATTATAAGCTTATTTTATGAAACATTAAAGGCACTTATCTAAAAAGATAAAAACATGTATAGTAAAATGACAACAAACTCACAATTATTAACAACTACACCTAAAAGAAAAACAAACTAAGCAAACAAGTAGAATAGGAACAGAACCACAGAAATGGAGATCACATGGAGGGTTAGCAACAAGGGAGTGGGAGGAGGAGAAAGAGGAAAAGGTATAGAGAATAAGTAGCATAGATAGTAAATAGGAAATAAATAGGGGGAGGGTAAGAATAGTATCGGAAATATAGCAGCTAAAGTACTTATGACACATAAACAGGAACTAAAGGGGGGAAATGTAGGTGGGAGGGGGTGTGCAGGGTGGAGGGGAATGAAGGGAAGTAATGGGACAACTGTAATAGCATAATCAATAAGATATATTTAAAAAAGTGAAAAGTCCAGCCATTGTTAATATCATGAGAACAGTTCCCATGACATCGATGTGTCCTGGCAGCCAAGAAGAGTAGGCACGCAT